>NC_059168.1:29854978-39854978 GCF_019923935.1 Bubalus bubalis | reverse complement strand
TTAACCCCAAGAATATCACAGAATCTGTGATCTTTACTCACTAGCAAACTCTTAGCTTCATGTTTACATACTCCCTTGCCACAAGATGGAATTAAATCAGTTCATGCCTGAGTCAACTTCCCCCCTTATATTCCTTCTTTCTAACTTCTTTTACTATCCATCTCTCCCTACACACAAGTGTGCATATCAAACCTTCTCACTCCTTCTTGTAGAATAGAAGGCTCATAACAGATACAATTAAGTTATAGGTCCACAAAGTATACAATACCTGTTTTTTGTACAACACCTTTGTTATTAGCAAGACACTTATTTTGTAGTTCAATGGAATAATTTATATGTTCAACCCTATTTTGGGTTATTAAGCTATTTCTAATTCCTTGCTATTACAAACAGAATTACTCTGAATATCCCTGGTGCACATTGCTAACTTGGGTCACACCTTGTTAAACTTAATAATCACCCTCCAGGATGATAAATACAATTTGTACACTTATCAGCAGTGCATGAGAAGGCCAATATTTTGTTACCTGCACAACACTAGGTTTTTCGAATCTCTGAAAATTATAGGCCCAAATGGTATCTCATTGTTTATAAAAATTCATTTTTCTTTACTACTTGGTGAGGTCTAATGTTTCATATTTAGTAAATTTTTGGATATCCTCGTTGCACAAACCTGATCCATGTCCTTTGATCATTTTTCTATGGTAGTATTTGCTTTTACATTTAAATAAACAAATAAGGGCTTTCTTAAGGTGTTACCAGGGGAAAGTGGGAGGTAAATTGGACATTTGGCCCTGATATATACACACTACTATGTATAGAATAGATAACTAATAAAGGCCTACTGTAGAGCACAGGGAACACTACTCAGTACTCTATAATGGCCTATAGGGGAAAATAATCTTAAAAAGAGTGGATATGTGTGTATTTATAACATTCACTTTGCTATGCACCTGAAACTAAGACATTTTATTAATCAACTGCTGCTGATGCTGCTGCTGTGAAGTTGCCTCAGTCGAGTCCGACTCTGTGTGACCCCATAGACAGCAGCCCACCAGGCTCCTCTGTCCCTGGGATTCTCCAAGCAAGAACACTAGAGTGGGTTGCCATTTCCTTCTCCAATGCATGAAAGTAAAAAGTGAAAGTGAAGTCGTGTCTGACTTTTAGCGACCCCATGGACTGCAGCCTACCAGGCTCCTCCATCCATGGGGTTTTCCAGGCAAGAGTACTGGAGTGGGTTGCCGTTGCCTTCTCCATTTTATATATATATATATATATATATATATATATATATATATATATATATATATATATATACACACACACACATACACACACACACACATATATACATTTAAGGAATATTATGTATTTACAAGTAGGAAATATTTTATTGAAATCTTGCTTTGGTCTTTCTAATGACTAACAGTGAGATGGCTTTGTACCTGGGGCCTTGGAAGACCAGAGATCTGAACCCCTGGTTGGCAGTGAGAATGGCTCATCTGTCTTTTCTGAATTTCCTCTGATGTTCTCTAGGGTTGGAACCTCACATCCTCTTCCCTTTTCTGTCTTGAAATGCTTCCTCAAAAATGTCTTTACAGGGTACATAGGACTAATTTTCTCAGCCTTGAATATCTTTAAAGGTCTTTGTTTTCTCCTTTTAACTTGGTTGATAATGTTTAGCTATGACTTCATTGTCATCTTACATCTAGTACTCCTTTTCAAAAGACCAATTACATTCTGAGAGGACCACATGACATGATGGCCAGCGTGGCAGGACACAGGCTTATCTTCTTGTCTCTATCTGGGACACTTTTGAAGAGCTATCTTGTGGAATCAGCTGAGGCCTCTGTTGCAACTACATCCCACTTCAGCTTTTTTCACTCAGCCCTTCCAGGCATTTCATTTTTGTTTGCATCTGTGAGAGCGTTCCCCAGTAAACTTCTTGTGTGCACATCTTTTTAGGTAAACCTTAGGGCACCTAATCTAAGACAGAATTCAGTTCAGTTCAGTCGCTCAATCGTGTCTGACTCTTTGCGACCCCATGAATCGCAGCACGCCAGGCCTCCCTGTCCATCACCAACTCCCGGAGTTCACTCAGACTCACGTCCATCGAGTCAGTGATGCCATCCAGCCATCTCCTCCTCTGTCGTCCCCTTCTCCTCCTGCCCCCAATCCCTCCCAGCATCAGAGTCTTTTCCAATGAATCAACTCTTCCCATGAGGTGGCCAAAGTACTGGAGTTTCAGCTTTAGCATCATTCCTTCCAAAGAAATCCCAGGGTTGATCTCCTTCAGAATGGACTGGTTTGATCTCCTTGCAGTCCAAGGGACTCTCAAGAGTCTTCTCCAACACCACAGTTCAAAAGCATTAATTCTTCGGCGCTTAGCCTTTTTCACAGTCCAACTCTCACATCCATACAGAGTGGATTGAGAAAAAAAACAGACCTAATGGAATGTTGGAACTGAATCATTGGTGAATGGTTGGTAATGAGGGCACTGTCACTGGTGGTGGGTAGAGGACAGGTAGGCTCTGGAATGCCTTTGGTTGCAGTGGTTACAGCTTTCACCAGTGGGTAAATGGCATGGAAAACTAGGAAAGAGTTTCATTGGCCATACAATATTTTAGGTGCCTGAGAAGTGCAGGGTATGTAGTTATTATATGGGACATGGAATCCTATAACTCTTAAGGACTATAGGTTATCTTTTGGAGATAGACCAAGAAATATGAAGAGTGATTTATCACCACCTTAATGTAAATAGTAAATGTCAGAAAGGTTCCTTTAGTGCATACAAAAGGATGTTATTTCTTGCAACCAGAGGACAGAAAAAGCTGGTGCCTAGGACTTCATTAAAAGATAATAGAGCTTCTTAGAGGGCTGAATTCTCAATCTGGCAAGTTTGCTGTTCTCTGACCCTGATTGGGAAGGATGGGGACTCTGGGCCTTGGGATTAGATACCTGAGTCACATCCTTTAATAATGTTGAAACCACATATCCCCCTGAATCTTCTGGATCTGCAGAAATGTCCCACACCTCACTGTTAAAGCCCTGAATGTCCATACTTGCTTAAATAAAATGCAAAAACCTTGTCTAATAAGACAGGATGTATCCTCTTTCTCCTTTGTTGTTTTCAGTCAGTCATGTCTGACTCTGTGACCCCATGGACTACAGCATGCCAGGCTTCTCTTTCCATCACTTTTTCCCAGAGTTTGCTCAAACTCATGTCCATGGAGTCAGTGATACCATCCAACCATCTCACCTCCTCCTCCTGCCTTCAATTTTTCCCAATATTGGGGTCTTTTCCAATGAGTCAACTCTTCGCATCCGGTGCCCAAAGTATTGGAGCTTGTTTCAGCATCAGTCTTTCCAATGAATATTCAGGGTTGATTTCCTTTAGGATTGACTGGTTTGATCTCCTTGCTGTCCAAGAGACTCTTAAGAGTCTTCTCTAGTGCCACAGTTCAAAGACATCAATTCTTCAGCTCTCAGCCTTTTTTATTGCCCAGCTCTCACATCCATACATGACTACTGGAAAAACCATAGCTTTGACTATATGGACCTTTGTCAGCAAAGTAATGTCTCTGCTTTTTAATACACTGTCTAGGTTTGTCATAGCTTTTCTTCTGAGGAGAAATCATCTCCAATTTTCTTGAAGAGATCTCATAGTCTTTCCCATTTTGTTGTTTTCCTCTATTTATTTGCATTGTTAACCTAAGAATTTATGCTTTCAAATTATGGAAAGCATGATTTATTCTGCATCAAGCTGATACAGAAATAGAATCAAGTGTTTGAGGTCACAAGATGAAACATGGTTTGCTAACTTACAACTAATTTTTCCAGACATTACATATTTCTTGAGCCTATTGTGAGTAAAGTTCTGTCAGGTGCTATAGATTAATTTGATAAAGAAGATGTTTGAGAACCAGTCCTCAAAGAGAATGCAGCCTAATTTGGGAAAGATAGCACACATATATATGATAAAGGCAGATTGTGTATCTGATCAAAATCATGATAAAAGCCAATAAATAAATTTCACATGAGTGGTACAAATAACAGAGAAGCACAGTTGCAGCTGAGTCGTGATAAGGATGATATTTTGTAGGCAATCCAGAGAAGACTTGTGCCTTCACAGTAAAAATAGCTCCCTGAAAACAATTATTGGTCGTCAGCCTTGTTTAGACACCACTTGGGCATGTGAGTTATAACCATGTCAACTGAGATTTTCCTGGATATAAAAAAGAGAACTTATGTATGAGGCACATAGGGGCAATAATATGATGGCAAAAATAATCATTCCACTGACAAGTTACGGGGTCCACATTTGGCCAGAAGCGCAAATGTCAATGTAACTCCTATGTTGAGCAATTGAAACTCAGGGAAGATAATCATAAAAATAACTTTATATTTATTTTCTTTTCTCCATTTAAATTCACCTCTGGAGCTTATTTTTCCTCTCTTCCTGGCAGGCCCCTAACATTTCTCCTTACTCTCCAGTAATAAATAAGAATCAAATTCAATCACAAAATCCAGGCTCAGCTAAGTAAAAACCATGGTTAATACCATCAAAACCAAATAATATTCAGGCCCCCCAATTTATAGACTCCTCTCCTCCCCCTGCAGTAGGTGGAAAATCTACCATAAGGAACAAGGGAAGTGACATTTTCTCTTACCTCATCAGAGGTTTCATTCTCCTTCTGCTAGCTTATTCACTGAAATGGTTTCTGACCACTTGGTGTATGAGAAAGGAAGAGATAAAAGTGTTACAAAGGAACTTCCTTTATGGTCCAGTGGCTAAGACTCTGTTCTTCCAATGGAGGGAGCTTGGGTTTGATTGCTGGTCAGGGAATTAGATTCCACGTGTTGCAACTTAGAATCTGTATGCTGCAACTAAGACCTGGTACAGCCAAATAAGTAAATATATATTTTAAAAAAGAAAAAATTATTTTTAAAATGCTAACAAAGCATGCTACTGCACTGATAGCGTTGAGAACTCATGTTGGTGCTTTCTGGATATTGTGGGTGATTAAAGCTAGTGGTCTCTCTGTAAATCCACCCCAATCCCCAATTTCATGGCTCCTTTGGAGAATTCCCCTATTTCTGAGGATTCTTTCCTGGGAGTCCCTTTGGAAAGGTCAAATACATCTCCATTCTGGTTCTACGACTGACTCATTCCTCTGCTGTTAGGAATCAAATCTCTAGTTTCTCTAGTTTTCTCTTCAGGTAGTCTTCTTGGATGGACCTTAAGAAGAACCATGCGGACCTTCTCTCATAAAAGGCCTGCGTGGTCCAAAGGAATCACTTGCACATCTGTGTGTGCAAAGTTCTTAAGGACTAGTTGTTGAACACCTCCTTTGAACAGTTTTCACTTAATAATTTTTTACCAGATTTTTAAAAAACTTTATTGATTTTTTAATCAGATTTTCTATCTGATCCTTTTTTTTTTTTAATTTTTGTAGAAGGATTATCTTGGAGTCACAGCTGAAATGTAACATCTTAACATCTCCTTTTATAAGTACAGAATTCTATGTTGGTTAAGAGAATAAGCAATATAACCTTGAGTCAGTTAACTCTTCTAAGCTCAAGTTTTCTAGTCTTTTTTTTTTTTTTTAAGATTGAATGATTATGTTTAGCACTTAGCACATAGTAGGTGACCAATATGTGGGAGCTATTATTGCTTGGTATTTGTAGAATCACTGTGCTTGAGAACAAAAAAAATGTATATCTATATACACTCTCTGAAGATGTGTCAGTCTTGTAATTATCACTGTAACCTGAGATTTCTAGATAATAAGTTTATATCTGGTGACCTGAGTATTTGCTGCAATGTTTATTCTCTCTTGTACAAGCTTTAGATGCCTTCAAGGTTTTATTCACTCTCTTACTGCACATTTTTTCTCTTTCTTTTCGAACTGCTCACTTCCTTGAAGGGGAAAAGGAAGGGGGTTTATTAACATGCTCTGATGTATATGTCCTTTCCTAACATTGCTTTTTACAGGAAAAATGTTTTTGGTGATAGAAACAGAGTGGTGTGAATAGGGCAACAGTAAATCTGTCCTAAAGCCACTTTCCAACTGTAAATCATCATTATGGAGGACTGGCTTTCTGCTCATGGTGACACTTTACCCAGAGAAGTGACCGGAAGGACTGGAAGTGATTTCCACAGTATCAGCCTCTTTGGCATGATTCATTTCTGCCCTCATCCCAGCCTGAGCAAGTGGAAGCTGTTTCTGGTACAGAGGCTCAAGATGGCAGCCCCACCACAGTGAAAGCTCCAGACATTACTGCACCTCCCATGTCATCAGTTTCCCGTAGATAAAAGAATTTTTGAAGCTGTTCTTTGGTTTTGTCGATGCTACTTTAAATTGAATTTGTTTTACATTTCTCATTTGTAGGTGTGATAGCCCTAATCTAATAAAACAATTTGTTAATTTTGTAAATTACTAGGAATTCACAAATATACCTTAAGTAATTATATGTTTTAATTATCTTACATTTTTACAGTGAGATGAATTAATTTAAAATTAGTATACAATGGTGGTTGGATATTAATCCATTGTTATTTTGGTTTAAATCTTTGTTAACTTATGAAACACAGGTCTAGAAAATCGCACCGAACAAATATGTAACTTAAGGCCTTATTTCAAGTGAAAAACTTGTAACTACCAATTAGGTCAAAAAAGAATGTTATCAGTCATTGTATATGCCTTATCCTAAGCTTACTACTTTCTTCACCCTGATCACTATCTTAATTTTTATAGCAATCATGTCCTTGAATTTCTTCATTGTCTTATAACCCAAATGTAGGTCTCTAAGGCTAAATAGCCTTATCAAATTTTTTATTTGATAATTAAAATTTCTTTTATTAATCTATAATTTCACCTTCTATAGCTTTTTTCTTTATCATTTATTTACTGAAAATATAAATATCAGCCCTACAGAGTTTCTAAGCTTCAATATTGAAGAGTGCATACTTTAGGTACTGTTTAATGTATTCCTCTGACTTCTGTGTTTCTTGAAGTTGTACAGCTAGCTGTGTCCAGATGACTTTTCAGAATCATGTACAATCCCCTTGACAACATTTTAGGTGTCTTTTTTAAGAAGGGCAAATGTCCCCTTGTTTCTCTTTCTGTGATGATGTAAATAGCTGTTCATGTTCAATGCCTAGTTGTAAGAATTTAGGTAGTTGCCAAATTTGGTGATATTCCGATTCTGTCACTTTTTTCATTATTAGATAGAATACTCATAAAAATGAATTATTTCTCTCATATATTATTTGGCTACCCAGTGCTTTCACTTCTGTAGGAAAAACAGCATCATTGCTTGATTTTTAAAATCAGTTTTTGAGAAAATTAATTGGATTTTTATCCTCCAAATGTAACATATAACCATGCAGTTTTTACTTTAAAATACTTATTCTTTAGTAAGAATTCTTGTGTTTTAACATACTTGGGTGGGCTTCACCCAGTTGCAATTATTATCATGACTGAAGCTCAATTTTTCCCAACTTTGGCCAGTCGGAGCCTTTTCAGGTTGATAACTGAAGTCTTTTATTATAATTTTAATAGATTTTGGTAACTCTTATGCTATAGAGTGTGACAATATGCTCCATTTTTATCTTTATTTTCTGTCATGGACTGGGAACTGCCATTCTTGCAAGAAGCTCTGGGTTCTTTTAGTTGAAAATGGTATTTCAGGGCCAACATATGTATCCACTAGTGAATGTTATTGGTCTCAGTTGTGTGGGTCATTTTTTCTAGGCATTTTTAGTAGGCAGAGTTAGATAGAATATGCATTTGTGGGTGCACACATGTGTCTGTGTATGTGTGACTCATGGGTTCATATGCGTATTTCTAATTCAAATACAGCACAATACGATTTTTAAATTTAATTTATTTTATATGACATGTGTATTTGCATTTTGCTTCCCCATAAAGCCTGCTTCTCAAGGATGTTAAGAGATGACAGAATATCCCGTATTGGGCACATAACAGTAGCACGATGAAGCACTCAGCTCCAAATGAAAGGTACAGCCTGGTTGAGTGAACGTAACAATACCTGTATATATGGTGTCTATAAGAGATCCACTTCAGACCTAGGGACACACGCATACTGAAAGTGAGGGGATTGAAAAAGACATTCCATGCAAATGGAAATTGAAAGAAGCTGGAGTGGCAGTAACAGTACTCATGTACTACCACTACTTAACATGTAATTGAGATTATTTTTTTTTAATTCCTTTTTTTTAAATTTTATTTTATTTTTAAACTTTACAAAATTGTATTAGTTATATGCTCTTAGCACCGCGTCATCTTTTATAGTTGTACTATTTGTAAAATTTCAGAGCCTAAAGTCATTACCAACCATCTTCTCCCTTTAATCTCCATTTTTAAATCCACCTTTAATGCTTACTACTAAACTGTATCAAAGTTTCTCTGGTTATTGTAATTGTCTGAAGATTTTTCTTTATTTTTCTGAAAGGACTCATGGAAATGATATTTTGTCTTCCTGCATGTAATAACCACTTGTATCTATTCTTTGTGTTTGAGTGTCAGATTTGCTGGGTAAAAAATATTTGGCTTACATTCCTTTCCTTGAGTATCATAAGTGTTATTATTAAAAAGTCTGATTTTATTTTATCTGATTTTATTTCTGTTATAAGAACACTAACTCTTCTTGCTTTGATGCATAAAATATTCTTTGTTAACAATTTAAGATCCACATTAAAATAAGCTCTTTCAATATCTAAGTTTCAGATGGCATTTAAAAATTTTTCTTCAGGAAAGTCTTAAGATTTTAAGAATTTTTTTTCTCTTTTTTCTTAATTTTTTTAAATAAAAATTCTTCCTTTTACTAATATATTTTACTCCACTTAAAACATTAACTTCTTTTTTTTTTAACTAATGTATTGTTTTTAATTTAGCCTTCATTTCTGATTTTTTATTTTATTTCTGATTGTTTCCTGAGTTTTGTCACCTGATTCTTAAGTTTTTCTAATTGTGATTTGTGATGATCTTTCATATCACTGATCATTTTTTTAATGCCTTTTAGATTGTTTTGAAAGAGTAGAGTGTGATTTGATCTGTTTTGTGGACAAGTCTTTCTAGAATGCTCAAAATGTTTGTAAGAATGTAATTTTGATCTTTTAAAAAAATCTTATAATAATTTTAGATAGAATTTGATATTTTTTATAATAACTGAGTAGAACTTGACCTTTTTCTTTTTATCTTGCTCAGTTTTATTAATTTTACTGGATTTTTAGAAGAGGTTGTGGTTCAAAATAGCTCCTAAAGTATGTTTTCTCTCTTGCTATTTCATTTAGTGTTCACAGTGTGATCACTCATTCACTAAGGTTTCTTGGTGTTGTTCTGCTTCTGCGCTCCCAAATTTTACATTAAATTTCTATCTTCTGCTTATATTGTCTGAATCTTGCTCAATTTTGATTCTGCTTTCAGGAGTTTCTCCTCAGAGTAGGTATCAGTTCACAGGGATTGGTCTGCTTTGCCTTCTTCATACCTTAATGAAAGTGTTAGTTGCTCGGAGAGACAGTCAGTTCAGTTGCTCAGTTGTGTCCGATTCTTTGCGACCCCAGGGCAGCAAGCCAGGCCTCCCTGTCCATCACAAACACCCGGAGATTACTCAAACTCATGTCCATTGAGTCAGTGATGACATCCAACCATCTCATCCTCTGTCATCCCCTTCTCCTCCCGCCTTCAATTTTTCCCAGGATCAGGGTCTTTTTCAATGAGTCAGCTCTTTACATCAGGTGGCCAAAGTATTGGCATTTCAGCTTCAACATCAGTCCTTCCAATGAATATTCAGGACTGATTTCCTTTAGGATGGACTGGTTGGCTCTCCTTGCCATCCAGGGGACTCTCAAGAGTATTCTCCAACACCACAGTTCAAGTGCATCAATTCTTTGGTGCTCAGCTTTCTTTATAGTCCAACTCTCACATCCATACATGACTACTGGAAAAACCACAGCCTTGACTAGACGGACCTTTGTTGGCAACGTAATGTCTCTGCTTTTTAATATGTTGTCTAGGTTGGTCATAACTTTCCTTCCAAGGAGCAAGCGTCTTTTAGTTTCGTGGCTGCAGTCACAATCTGCAGTGATTTTGGAGCCCCCCAAAGTAAAGTCTGTCACCGTTTCCATTGTTTTCCCATCTATTTGCCATGAAGTGATGGGACCAGATGCCATGATCTTAGTTTTCTGAATGTTGAACTTTAAGACAGCTTTTTCACTCTCTTCTTTCACTTTCATCAAGAGGCTCTTTAGTTCTTCACTTTCTGCCATAAGGGTGGTGTCATCTGCATATCTGAGGTTATTAATATTTCTCCTGGAAATCTTGATTCCAGCTTGTGCTTCCTCCAGCCCAGCATGTCTCATAATGTAGTCTGAATATAAGTTAAATAAGCAGGGTGACAATATACAGCCTTGACGTACTCCTTTTCCTATTTGGAACCAGTCTGTTGTTCCATACAAGTTCTAACTGTTGCTTCCTGACCTGCATACAGATTTCTCAAGAGGCAGGTCAGGTGTTCTTTTATTCCCATCTCTTTAATGATTTTCCACAGCTTGTGGTGATCCACATAGTCAAAGGTTTTTGGCATAGTCAATAAAGCAGAAGTAGATGTTTTTTTGGAACTCTCCTGCTTTTTTGATAATCCAATGGTTATTGGCAATTTGATCTCTGGTTCTTCAGCCTTTTCTAAATCCAGCTTGAACATCTGGAAGTTCACAGTTCACGTACTGTTGAAGCCTGGCTTGGAGAGTTTTGAGCATTACTCTGCTAGCATGTGAGATGAGTGCAATTGTGCGGTAGTTTGCTCATTCTTTGGCATTGCCTTTCTTTGGGATTGGAATGAAAACTGACCTTTTCCAGTCCTGTGGCCACTGCTGAGTTTTTCAAATTTGTTGGCATATTGAATGAAGCACTTTCACAGCATCATCTTTTAGGATTTGAAATAGCCCAACTGGAATTCCATCACCTCCATTATCTTTGTTCATAGTGATGCTTCCTAAGACCTGCTTGACTTTGCCTTCCAGGATGTCTGGCTCTAGGTGAGTGATCATACCATTGTGGTTGTCTGTGTCATGAATATCTTTTTTGTATAATTCTTCTGTCTCAGTTGTGTCCAACTCTTTGCAACCCCATGGACTGTAGCCCACCAGCATCCTCTGTCCATGGAATTCTCCAGGCAAGAATACTGGAGTGGGTAGCCATTCCCTTATTCAGGGGACCTACAGACCCAGGGATCAAACCCATATCCCCTGTATTTCAAGCAGATCCTTTACAGTCTGAGGCACCAGGAAAACTCCTAAGTACTAATATGAGCGCCTTAAACTTGCCTGCTTTTGGATTGAGTAAACACCTTCAAGTTCAGCTACTGTTCTCAAGGTGATCCATCAAACATCCAGTGACTACCTGTCAGATATTATGGGTTTCTGTTGTTTTCTGGTTGACTAAATATCTTTGCTTCTTGCTGCTGTTTTCCTTCACTGGCAATGGTGGCTGGTAGTTTGTCCCCATCTGCTTGTTTTGAGGGATGGTAGGGCAAGTTCTGGAGAAGGCAATGGCACCCCACTCCAGTACTCTTGCCTGGGAAATCCCATGGACAGAGGAGCCTGGTAGTGTACAGTCCACGGGGCCACTAAGAGTCGGACACGACTGAGCGACTTCACTTTCACTTTTCACTTTCATGCACTGGAGAAGGAAATGGCAACCCACTCCAGTGTTCTTGCCTGGAGAATCCCAGGGACGGGGGAGCCTGGTGGGCTGCCGTCTATGGGGTCACACAGAGTTGAATATGACTTAGCAGCAGCAGCAGCAGGGCAAGTTCTTACCTAGTTTGTTATAAATGTTGTCCATAGGTTTTTGGTTTTGCTCTCTAGTTCCTCTGCTCACTTTGATAATGGGTATTTGAAGAAATTCAAAAGCTTTGCCACTACTGCCACCTTCATGATTTTCTTTCGAAACATAAGCTTTACTAGAAGGTTTTCCAATACATAGACATAAAACACATACAAACACACACAATGGTGTACCGTAATCTATACATTTCAGTTGTTATTTTTAAAATAATATAAATGTAATAAAAAAATATAGAGCACAAAATGTATTTTTAGTTTTAATCTCAATAAAATTTCAAAATTGGGCCAGGTACCATTCTTCTCCTAAAGGTCTCACAGTGAGAATTCACAGCTGGAGAGGTGTTTTTATTCAAGTTGAAAAATCTGAATAGAAAGGTGCCATTTGTTGTTGTTTAGTCGCTCAGTCATGTCCTACTCTTTGCCGCCCCATGGACTGAAGGTTCCTCTGTTCATGGGATTCTCCAGGCAAGAACAGTGGAGTGGGCTGCCATTTCCTCCTCCAGGAAGTTACTATAGGAGCCTTTAATTGAATTTTCTTTTTTTATTTTTGTTTTTGCATTAGATATATACGGACAGTATATCTTTGGTGTCACTTTTTGAATAACACCATATATTTATAAAACTAGATAAACAGTTGCATGAGTCCCTTAAACACTGATAGTTGAGAGGATAGATAATAAACATTGCCTTATATACCTTTTGCCTTTGAATTTTGAGACTAGAATATTCGTAAAGTAGAAGCAGCTCCCATTTGACATTCTGTAGTTCTTCAGAAAAGCCATCTTCAGCTCCTGTTGGTTACAGTAGGCCTGTAATGAATGCATGTCTGATACAATTGCTGTATTTTCAAAAAGTATAGCAGTTGTAAATGGGTTCTGATGATCCCATCTAGTGAATATTGTTTCATAGTTGTACCTGTAATAAAGAAAAAGGAATTAGATTTTGATACCACTTTTATCCTAAAGTATCCCCAAGTGTGTAGCATAATATCATATATCAAAAAGTTTCTTTTGCAGTGCTCATAATATTACCAAGTTTTATGTGATTTTTTCCCCTCGGTCTAAGACTTCTTTTTTAAAGACATGTTCCACTTACTACTACTGTATTACCTATGTGTTGTCACATTGTTACAAATTAACCTAACATAAACATATGCTAACATACGTACTGAATTGTTTATCTTAGATAACAACGGTTGATAATCAGAATAGCCCCTGCCACATGCAAAAAAAAGTGACATCTCTACTTGAATAAGTTAGAGACATCAATAACATAAGAATAACCAAGTTTTCCTAAATATTTTGTTTAAGTTGATATGGGCAAAAGTGAGGAACCAAAACATTAAAATTACCTATTGACACTGCCTGAAAGGTCCCATAGTCCCATCAAGGAAATTATAATCCGTTCCTACATCTTTTTCCAACAAAGTAGTTTTGATACCTGGCCAACTTCAAAGGAGAGTTTGAAAGTTCATATCTTTCCTTCTTTCAAAGCTTGATTTCTGACGTCCAAATGTGCCTCAAGGCTTCTTTCATTATAAGTGGAACTCATATGTTGGGAGCTGACTGTTGAAAGGAAACCTCATTAGCTCTGGAGTCACAAAGTTCTTAGTTCTGTCCTGGCTCAAATACTCCTTTTCTGAAATTGAACAGGTTATCGTCCTTCCTGGTGGTAAAGAATCCACCTGCAATGCAGGAGACACAGGAGATGGGGGTTTGATCCTGGGGTCAGGAAGATCCCCTGGAGGAGGACATGGCAACCCACTCTGGTATTCTTGCCAGGAAAATCCCATGGATAGAGGAACCTGGCGGGCTATGGTCTGTGGGGTCCCAAAGAATAAGACACAACTGAAGTGACTGAACATGCATGCAAGAGCATGCACCTTCCTTCCTGGTTCTGCTTCTTGTTAAAATAGGTATAAGGATTTCTTATGTAGAGTGTATTTTTTGGATTTAGAGTTTGACACATTACATATTGTAAGCATTTGAAAATACACCCATTCCCTTATCATATGCAAAATAATGTATCTTCGTGTAGGAAATATATGTGATTTGAAAGTCTCCTTAAATGATTTTTATGCTTCTAGTGCTCCTGAAGAGCATTCATCAGGGAAAGTAAGACTTCTAAGTACTCATGACCAGGCAGTTAAAAAATCAGTCTTTTAGATACCAGTCACCAAAAGATAAAATTGAAATTAACTATAATTCATCATTGGCACATTAATTGTTTAAATTAATTAATTTTTATTTACTACTTATAGACATTCCATTTATAAAACATCTGATTATGATTTAAATATCACCCAAAGCTTATAAAAGAAAGCTCCTAGAGTCTTTTTCACAGACTAATATTTAAAACTAAAGTACTTAACTTCTTATGTAAAGAATGAATTTATTGCTTTCCCTCAAAGGAAACGCTAGCATTAGAAAATGTAAATTTACAGAAAGTGAGATTTCTAAAAGGAAAGAGTCGCTGGATGGGACAGGCTGCATATTGACATTATGCTAATTAGAGACTTGAATCACTGACACCTGCCTTGCTTAGTGGGCCACAATGCACCATCAAGGTCTCTGTCCTTTTGTTGATTTAAAACGTTATCCTTGAAATATCAATGTTATAAATATTAATAAAATACTAAGAGCTTGGCAAGTGGATTCTAGGAAGACTAATGACTTCCAGTTAAATATCAAGTCATTATTCTAACAGACCTTTTACTAGGCAACAAAGATGGAGCAAAGCTACAAGCCCTTCATAAAGGTCTAACAACCGTTCTATTGAGACAAAAAGTCCATCAACTAGTTGTTTGACCTAAAGTAGATTGATTGTTTCTGGGTGAATCAATCAGCCTTTGGTTATCATCTCAATACCAAAAAATTGATCTGGCTGATTTTTTGACTTCTTAACTGATTGTCCAGCTGGGACACAGGTACACACATGTATACTTGCACAATTATTTGTGTGAGGCAATAACTTAAGTCAGTTCATTCCCAGGTAGTCCGATGTATGTCCATATAAAGGCATCTCAAAAACATAGAATTGAACAATGAAAAGTAAGATGCTTAAGGATATACAGGGTAAAATATCATTTTACTGTCCATTTATTGAAACTACCCTATATGTTGTTGAAAGTGACTGAAAGTGAAAGTCAAAGTGTCATGTCCAACTCTTTGCGACCCCATGGACTCTACAGTCCATGGAATTCTCCAGGCCAGAACACTGGAGTGGGTAGCTGTTCACTTTTCCAGGGCCTCTTTGCAACCCAGGGATTAAACCCAGGTCTCCCGCACTGCAGGCGGATTCTTCACCAACTGAATCATCAGAGAAGCCCCCTATATGTTCTTAATGGGTGCAAATTTATATCAGTTAAAATATGGAAGGTGAGGAGAAAGGATGCATATTAAGTGTACAAGGCTTGTGCCTGAGAAATGGTTGGAGAAATGAGGTGTCAACAAGAGTGAAAAAAAGGGGCCATGTTGTGATTAATAATGACAGTATGCAGTAAAATATATAGCGTGACTGATCAGAGTAATCCTATATTACAATTTAAAAGCTAGGATATTTGCAATTTGTCTTTGTATTCATAGCTCAGTTGGTAAATAATCTGCAGGCAATGCAGGAGACCTGGGTTCAATTCCTGGGTAAGGAAGATCCCCTGGAGAAGGAAATGGCAACCTACTCCAGTAGTCTTGCCTGGGAAATCCTATGGACAGAGAAGCCTGGCAGGCTACACTCCAAGGGAGTCGCAAGAGTCGGACACAACTTAGTGACGAAACCACCACTACCGTCTTTGTATTAGAATATGGACATTTTTCAAACTGACTTGAACTTATTTAGCCTTTAGAATGACATATGGTGTCATCCTACTTCTTCTATGCCAGGTTGAATGTGAAAATGGTAGGCCTTCCTGAAGAAAGCATTGCTTTTCCAGTTTTTCCTCAAAAATCCTTTATATGTGAACTGGCTGTCTGACCAAATTAAACTAAACACTCTGGCTAATCTGAGTGTCTATGCCAGTGAGGAATGTTTTCTTACTTCATTAAATCATGTGGGGTGAATACCTTCTGTGACTAATGGGTTTAGGGCAAAATTCCATAGTTAGGACATTATCAATTTAGCTTCATCATTAAAATAATAGATAATGGAAAACATATTTTACCTGGAAAACAAAGAACTCAGGGAACACTGTGCCCCTAATATTTTAGGAATATGTAAGATAAATACATATAGCACTCTCAGTAGGAAAGACTATAAAGAGTTATTGTCAGAACTCCCAATGATGAATGCAGATACATTTATATATTAATCATATCCTCATTTGTTGCAAAATTAGGATATCTCAACAGTGCAACTTGATTGTCAATCTGACTTTGTCCATACTTATATTCTGAATGTGTTGCAATGATTAAATTAAACTCTGGGTGTAAATGTGTGTGTGTTTGTGTGTGTGTTGTATATTTTACTCTGTAGCTGTTTGTATGGAGTAGTAACTTTCAAGGGCCATTTTTTTCCCCCTTTAAGCCCAATGTTTTGAACACAGTACAAAAATGTAATAAAACTGTAGCCTATTCATGCAGATACATTATTTCACAGAGGTCTTCCTTTGAGATGAAACCAAGAAAGAGAAAATTCTCTGTAGTCAACAGAATATATAGTGCAGGTCTCTGTTTCTTGTCAAGTACCTCTGATCTGCATTTGTGGATGGCCTAAAGCTTCCTTAACAGACTTTAAGAAGGGAAAAAAAAAAAAGTGAATAAAAATTATAAATAATTGCCCAGTTCTATAGAAAATTTTAAACTTCTCTCTTGAAATGGTGAACCAATTCAAATAACAACATTGGGGAATGTCCTTGTTTAGAGATAATTAATGGCCTTGTGCTTTTCTCACTGTTTATTATGCACAATCAAATAGGAAAGGAAAATGTTAAAGCTCAAAGGCTAAAGCTGAAATGTATACAGCAGATTTATATGTGTTCAGTTTTTGTTTTGAAAAGGAGCTTATTTTAATTTCTATTATGCAGAAAAAAAGAAAAATACATTTGTTACTGATGCAGAAGCTGCAAGCATTTTTAAGGCAAAGCTTTAAGCTGTGTTAAATCTGTTGAGGTATCTTCTCCTTAATACACTCAAAAGACTGAGTTAGTTTTACATTTCAGACTTCAAGGTTGGTAGATAATTAAGGAATGTTTATCACTAATGACCCAATAACAACTCCAAAAACTCACAATATATAGTTGTGTTTAAGTATTCTAAAATGTTTTAATATAAACAAAATGCTAGAAAATAACGTACAGTATAGGGAAAAGATTAACGTTACTGTTATTTCAGTAGTTGATGATAGCAATTGACTAGTGAAATAGTTTGTACAAAACTGCTTTTCTGAATGCAATTTCAGTAATATGGAACTGTATATTCTGAGAAATATGGGAAAATGTAGGGAATTGTTGCATAAACTGCTTTGACTAAAGTAGACATTGTGATGAAGTATAATCTCCTCAAGTAAACAGTTATTATGTTAAGAATAGAGAAGCAATCACACAATTTAAGTATTTTGCCTTGGCAGCTCTACTTTCATTTCCCACCCTGCCTTTCCTTGGGATGATGCATTCCTGCCATTCAGGGCTTACAAAACGGGCAAGGGGCCAATACATATAGGAATAAAAATCTGTATAGAAAATTTTACTCTTTAGACAGCAGCTAAAAACTATGTAGGCCAAATTTCTTTACGTTGACTGAAGACTGTTAACACTGCATCTGCATGAGACGTCTTAGTTGGCTGAAGATATTTCTGTGACATAAATCATACCAGGTTGAAGTATCAGCCCATGAATCACTTTTTGAAACAAGCAAGGAGAGGAAATTATCATGGAACCCACTTGATAATTCCTAAATAACCCTCAGTATGCTGGGCAGCAGGTTAAACATACCTTCGCAAACACCTCTGCTGTGTTCTTCCCTCCAGCCCTCACTTCTCACAGCTCTCAGCTCTGCACTGAAAAGATCTCAAACTTGACTCACACTATGGTCATCAAGATTTGACTACCAAAAAAAAAAGTTTGCATGGTTAAACATATCTTCAGATATCTTATAAATCTCAAATAATAATTTTTTTCTTTCACCTTAGTAGTGATTGATTTTCCTTAAAATATTCTGGGAGTTCCTAGGACTTCTCATATATTCTTTTGATTATTGTTAGTGTGGTGAGATCTTATTCTCTAGAGCAGAATTTAATTTGGGTTGAAGTCTTATAGATTAGATAGATATTGATGGTTTGTGATACAGGAAGTCTCCTACAGACATCCTAGAATGTGAAGTCAAGCGGGCCTTAGAAAGCATCACTATGAACAAAGATAATGGAGGTCATAGAATTCCAGATGAGCTATTTCACATCCTGAAAGATGATGCTGTGAAAGTGCTGCACTCAATATACTAGCAAATTTGGAAAACAGCAGTGGCCACAGGACTGGAAAAGGTCACTTTTCATTCCAATCCCAAAGAAAGGCAATGCCAAAGAATGATCAAACTACTGCACAATTGCACTCATCTCACATGCTAGTAAAGTAATGCTCAAAATTCTCCAAGCCAGGCTTCAGCAATACATGAACTGTGAACTTCCAGATGTTCAAGCTGGTTTTAGAAAAGGCAGAGGAACCAGAGATCAAATTGCCAACATCTGCTGGACCACTGAAAAAGCAAGAGAGTTCCAGAAAAACATCTATTTCTGCTTTATTGACTATGCCAAAGCCTTTGACTGTGTGGATCACAATACACTGTGGAAAATTCTGAAAGAGATGGGCATACCAGACCACCTGACCTGCCTCTTTAGAAACCTATATGCAGGTGAGGAATCAACAGTTAGAACTGGACATGGAACAACAGACTGGTTCCAAATAGGAAAAGGAGTACTTCAAGGCTGTATATTGTCACCCTGCTTATTTAACTTCTATGCAGAGTACATCATGAGAAATGCTGGGCTGGAAGAAGCACAAGCTTGAATCAAGATTGCCGGGAGAAATATCAATAACCTCAGATATGCAGATGACACCACCCTTATGGCAGAAAGTGAAGAGGAACTAAAAAGCCTCTTGATGAAAGTGAAAGTGGAGAGTGAAAAATTTGGCTTAAAGCTCAATATTCAGAAAACAAAGATCATGGCATCTGGTCCCATCATTTCATGGGAAATAGATGGGGAAACAGTGGAAACAGTGGCTGACTTTAATTTTCTGGCCTCCAAAATCACTGCAGATGGTGATTGCAGCCATGAAATTAAAAGACACTTACTCCTTGGAAGGAAAGTTATGACCAACCTAGACAGCATATTGAAAAGCAGAGACATTACTTTGCCAACAAAGGTCCATCTAGTCAAGGCTATGATTTTTCCAGTAGTCATGTATGGATGTAAGAGTTGGACTGTGAAGAAAGCTGAGCGCCGAAAAATTGATGCTTTTGAACTGTGGTTTTGGAGAAGACACTTGAGTCCCCTGGACTGCAAGGAGATCCAACCAGTCCATGCTAAAGGAGACCAGTCCTGGGTGTTCATTGGAAGGACTGATGCTGAAGCTGAAACTCCAGTACTTTGGCCACCTCATGTAAAGAGTTGACTTATTGGAAATGTCCCTGATGCTGGGAGGGATTGGGGGCCGGAGGAGAAGGGGATGACAGAGGATATGGCTCGATGGCATCACAGACTTGATGGACATGAGTTTGGGTGAACTCTGGGAGTTTGTGATGGACAGGGAGGCCTGGCGTGCTGCTATGCACGGGGTTGCAAAGTGTCGGACACGACTTAGCGACTGAACTGAACTGAACTGACTGAAGTCTCCTACATACAAGCAATTTGCATTCTAAAAGCACATTTGTTGAATCCAACAAAGTTAGCCTAGCCACTTGTCTAACACAATAAGCTATATAGTACTGTATAGTAATAGGCTTATAACACTTTTTACACAAATAATACATAAAGAAACAGAAAAAAAAATTTTAATCTTACAGTTAAGTTCCTTGAAAAGCATAGTAGTACAGTACATCAACTGGCACACTGGTATCTAGTGAATAGTCAAGAAATAAAATGAAATACTGTATTACTGTACTCTATACAGTATTATACCATAAAGTACACAAAAGCACAACCACTTGTAGAAATGCACACATGTGGCAATATATGCCAGACTCATGAACTAATACATGATTGGACATGCGAACACATATTTGCATCTTTGAAAGCTCTCAACTTGAAGGTTCATATGTAGGGGACTTACGGTGTTCTTCTGGTTTAAGAGGAAAAGAAGAATATTAATGAGTTTATCTTGCAACTTAGAAACTATTCTGAAAGGCAGTTCCCAAAGAGGTTTTATAAAACATTTGAGTAATAGAAATATTTTGGAATGAATCTGTAACCTTAAAATGTGTCTACTTGGAAAACCAAGATGAGTTGCTTGTCTTTAGAACCCCCTGCCTAGTGTTCAAATCTCCCTATTATAAAAAGTCCTTTAGCTAGCTGTATTGTTTATTGCCTGAACGGTATGTGGATTCTCTTCCTATTAAACTGTCATTCAAATACTCCAGATGATGTCCCTGGCTTTTGAGAAACAGCTGAAGCCTGTCACATTGACTGCTACTGGGAAGAAATGAATATACTCAGCAATTCAGTATTTTCATAATGTTACTAGTTGTTAGCATAAAGTCAGACATCTTGAGTTCAAATTTCAATTCCATTATTTCTTAATCATGTGACTTTGGGGCAATTTACTTAAATATTCTTGACCTTATTTTCTTCATGTGTAGAGGGGGAATAATAATTATTCCTGCTTTGCAGGGCTGTGAGAAATGAGTAAATACATATAAAGTATTCAGTCTTGGTACATAAAATGCATTTAATAAATATCCAATAGTCTTGTTGATTTTATGGTGTTTTTTTTATAAATGTTATGATTTAAAGCATTATTCTCCCTGCTTAAATTTTAATCTTAATAAGATAACATTTTTAACTAAAAATAAAAATTATACAGGTGAAATTCAGACTCAATAAATGATTGAGACATATTTAGAGGCAGAATACCCATTTCTACCAACCTTTTATATTTTATATCCCTAAGGCTCACTTTTAGTGAAATTATTTGCTATCATCTACTGCTTTGGTTACTGCTCATTGGAAAACCTCTCACATAACTGAGGGTCACTTTTCCAATTCAATATGAAGGAGTGCAGTTTTTAAAGTATATTTTTAAACCTATTTTTTTGCAGGTCTACAAATAAAACCTACCATATATGCATCTAAAAATGATTTTTTAAATATATTACCCTAATGCAAATATTTTTATTATATATATTTTGATTTCAATTAGTGGAATTCAAAAATACATCTAAATATTTTATTTGAAAGAAATTATATCTTCATTGGATGTGATGAGTATTAAACATTTGTAGATTGTCACATAGATTTCATAATGCAATTGATAAATGTTGTTGTTCAGTCACTCATTCGAATTCAACTTCTTGGTACCCAGTGGACTGCAGCACACCAGGCTTTCCTGTCTCTTGGAGGCTTCACTGTCTCTCAGAGGCTGTTCAAACTCATGTCCATTGAGTCAGTGATACCATCCAACAATCTCATCCTCTGTCGCTCCTTTCTCCTCCTGCCCTCAATCCTTTGCCTTCTGCCCTTCAGGGTTGTTTCCAATGAGTTGGCTTGGCTCTTTCAATCAGGTGGTCAAAGTATTGGAGCTTCATATTCAGCATGAGTCCTTCCAGTGAATATTCAGGGTTGATTTTCTTTAGGGTTGACTGTTTTGATCTCCTTGCAGTCCAAGGGACTCTCAAGAGTCTTCTCTAGCACCATAGTTCAAAAGCATCAATTTGTCAGCGCTCAACCTTCTTTATGGTCCAACTTTCATATCCATACATGACTACTAGAAAAACTATAGCTTTGACTGTAAGGACCTTTGTTGCCAAAGTGATGTCTCTGGTTTCTAGTATGCTATTTGACATATTAATTGATAAATGAAAAAATGGCAAATGAAAGTCTAATCTTGCAAGTTATAAAGTAAATTTTGTAATAATTTAGACTTCTAGGCATGCTATTACCTAAGTTTTTGGTGTATCTTGACTTTTCAAATGAAAATATGACCTAAATATTTCCTGAAGGAATGTTCAGGGATTGCATACTTTAAAAGGTATATTCTTTGAATTAGAAATTGTAGTGATTTTATTTTATTTTTTTGAATCATCATGACTAATTTAAAGCATGGGAAGAAAGGTTTAAAATTTAAAATAATGTAAAGATTGGGGAATTTTTTGAAAATAGCAAAAAATAGATTTTCCAGATAATCACTTGACTTGGTATTATCTGTGAATGATTACAAACACAGAATACAGAAATGTATTATTTTAGCTTGGGTTTCCCAGAAAGGCGGGACTGAAACAGATGGCTTGTATATTTAATCCTAGGGAACAGGATGAGGAGCAAGGCAATGAGACAAGGAGAAGGAAAGACAAGGTGATGATGCCTTATCAGTTGGCCACTCCCAAGCACCATGGATTGCTTAATCCAGCAGCAAAGTCCTAGCAGAAGCCATGCGTACTGTGTCTCAAGAGAGTTCATTAGGGGAAAAAAGGGAGAATTGTCAACTGGCTTCCTTCCCTTCCTGATGAAAGGTTCACCCCACAAGTGAAATACTTTGACTGTCCAGTTCCCAGGACAGAGAATGGAGGGTTTATGGAAAGGGTGCTATAACCTGGGCTAAAGCACTGTCAGAATGTGCATGCATGAAGTGGCTGGGCCAAGAGATAGGCGAAGCCTTTTATTTCTGAACAATCATGATTTCAAAGGAAAAGCATCAACTGTATCTTTGCAAGCCAAGGATAACGACTTAATAACTTTTTAATGTATTTTCTCTGCATCACTTTTTCTGTGCCCAGTTTGAATTAATTTTATGGAAATATATTCTCTTCTAGACATTATTGTGTTTGACCTTAAGTAATAGAAGCTCAGTGAAGAAGTAGACTTACCACACATACCATGAAATTTGAGGACAGGCATATGAGGACTGTATATTGTCACACTGCTTATTAAACTTATATGCAGAGTACATCAGAAGAATTTCTGGGCTGGAAGAAGCACAAGCTGGAATCAAGATTTCCGGGAGAAATATCAATAACCTCAGATGTGCAGATGACACCACCCTTATGGCACAAAGTGAAAAGGAACTAAAAAGCCTCTTGATGAAAGTGAAAGAGGAGAGTGAAAAAGTTGGCTTAAAGCTCAACATTCAGAAAACAAAGATCATGGCATCTGGTCCCATCACTTTATGGGAAATAGATGGGGAAAAAGTGTCAGACTTTATTTTTTGGGCTCCAAAATCACTGCAGATGGTGATTGCAGCCATGAAATTAAAAGACACTTACTCCTTGGAAGGAAAATTATGACCAACCTAGACAGCATATTAAAAAGCAGAGACACTACTTTGCTAACAAAGGTCCATCTAGTCAAGGCTATGGTTTTTCCAGTGGTCATGTATGGATGTGAAAGTTTGACTGTGAAGAAAGCTGAACACCGAAGAATTGATGCTTTTGAACTGTGGTGTTGGACAAGAGTCTTGAGAGTCCCTTGGACTGCAAGGAGATCCAACCAGTCCATCCTAAAGGAGATCAGTCCTGGGTGTTCATTGGAAGAACTGATGCTGAAGTTGAAACTCCAATACTTGGGCCACCTGATGCGAAGAGTTGACTCATTGGAAAAGACCCTGATGCTGGGAGGGATTGTGGGCAGGAGCAGAAGGGGACAACAGAGGATGAGATGGTTGGATGGCATCACCGACTCGATGGACATGAATTTAGGTGAACTCTGGGAGATGGTGATGGACAGGGAGGCCTGGCGTGCTGTGATTCACGGGATCACAAAGAGTTGGACACAACTGAGCAACTGAACTGAACTGAATACTATTCATATTTTTAAAAAGTCTCAACCAGGAAATTTATTTAATATGAGAAATACTATTGAATTTTGAAAAGTTTATATCATACTTGATAGTAAAATATTAAATCCTTTCTTCCAAAGTTTGGGCACAGAGCAGGTTTGGGCACAGAGCAATTATAATCACAATTATAATTGATATTTAACTGTACTATGAATCTTAGTGCAATAAGACAAAAAAGAAATAAAAGTTATAAAGAAAGACAACGCTGTAATTTTAGCTAACATGATCGTGTGCATGTAAAGTCAGAAGAATATGCAAATTATTGCTAGAATCAAAGTCAATATAAAAAATCTATGATCATTTTTATAGACTAACCAAATGTCAGAAAATTAATTTTTAAAAAAATATGATTTGCATAGCATAAAAGTATTTTTGTTTTTGTTCAGTTGCTAAGTTATGTCTAATTCTTTGCAACCCCATGAACTGCAATACTCAAGGCTCCTCTGTCTTCCACTGTCTCCAGGAGTTTGCTTAAATCCATGTCCATTGAGTCAGTATTAAACTTTTACAAGTATTAAACCTTTACAAACAAATCTAATGTAAGATATTCAAGTTCTTTATCTTGAAAATCTCAAAACACTGCTGAGAGAAATTAAAGACTTAGTAAGTAGCTATACTATATCCTAGAATTAGAAGACTCAATATTGTAATTCTCTTATTTGAACTCTCTTTGCTTTCTCTTATTCTCTTCCCTTTACTTCTTGTTCTTTTTCCATTTGTTCCTTATTTGTGTAAGGTAAGCAACATTTCATCACAAACTCATGAAAAATGTTTCATGTAGCATTTTCCTTTGTGAAAATATATTTGTGAATCTTTGATCTCACCAGTAAATTTTTAGCGCATAGATGCAGTGTTAAAAATGATAATGTGTCTTCCAGGCCAGCATAAAAATATCCTATTTAACTCCATAATATAATTTATACATTTTATTTTACAATAAAATTTGAAGAAAGAAATGTATTCTAATGCTGTTAATAAAACAAAAGATCAAAATATAATAAGGGTTTTTATTACAAATTTTGAACTAGAGGAAATTAGATTTAAAGAAATGAAGATGAGATAAAGTTGCAGAGTAATAAACTCAGATTACTAGACACTTTGTATTTTATTCTCACAATTATCAGCCTTACCTGTAAGGTAAAGTAAGGTAAGGTAATGGTTATTCCCATTTTGCAGGTAAGTACTCTGAAACTCATCAGACTTAATTTATCTAGAGTCAGTGAGCCAAAAAATAAATAAATAAATACATGAATATGAATCTTCACTTGAGTGTGACCAGCCTACCACCCACATGGTTTCCTCTGTGCCATGCTGTGAGGAGTCATGGGGAATTTCAGTTCACTTTTAAAGGCTTCATGCCAGTGTCTTCCTGGATTTCCTGAAGGGAAGTAACTCTGAGACAACTTTTTCCCAAACCGATTTCTTTATAATTAAGAAAACTAAGGGGAAGAAAATTTGAGGGAGTCATTACATATGGGCAGAGCCAATCCCAAATTAGTTTCTGGTGGCTGCCTTCCTGTTTCTATTTCTGGTGACAAAATCCCAATCCTTGTTATCTCTTGCCTGCATTACTGCAGAAGCCTCCTCTCTGGTGTCTTTCAGTTCAGTTCAGTTCAGTCACTCAGTCATGTCCGACTCTTTGCGACCCCATGGACTGCAGCCCGCCAGGCTTCCTTGTCCTTCACCATCTCACAAAGCTTGCTCGGACTCATTGACTCAGTGATGCCATCCAACCATCTCATCTCTGTTGTCCCCTTCCCTTTCTGCCTTCAATCTTTCCCAGCATCAAGATATTGTCTAATGAGTTGGCTCTTCACATCAGGTAGCCAAAATATTGGAGCTTCAGCTTCAGCATCAGTCGTTCCAGTGAATATTCAGGATTGTTTTCCTTTAGGATTGACCAGTTTGATCGCCTTGCTGTCCAAGGGACTCTCAAGGGTCTTCTCCAACACCAGTTCAAAAGCATCAATTCTTTGGCACTCAGCTTCCTTTATATTCCAACTCTCACATCCATACATGACCACTGGAAAAACCATAGCTTTGACTAGATGGCCTGCAGTTAATAATCCTATATACTGCTGCTTGAATAGACTTATTAAATACAAATACTTATTATACCAAAATGAGATAGTATTAGGTTGTGAGGATTAAAAGAGATATAAAACATTTAAAGTTCTTAATACAGGGCTAAGCACTTAGCACCCAGTAAACACTTGCTATTATTGTGTTCCTATGCAGAGACCATAAATGACTTTCCATTGTTCCTAAAGGGAAGATACAATGGAGCTTCCTGGAAGCAGATGGTGGGAAGTGGTTTCATGTGTGAGTGATCACCTGTGGAGATGCTGCCTGGAGAAATTGGCAATGAAGTGCAGGAATCTAGACAGGGAAAGGGAAGATCTATGAACGCTTCAGATGACATCTGAGCACTCACTGGATCTCAGAGGAGCTCTGAAGTATACATTACACCTCAAGATCTATTCTACATTGAGGCTGCGGAGGTGGGCTGGCTTTATATTTCTGGTCAGTCATTGGCAGTGAGTCACCCTGGGAGAGACAAAAACTCCCAGCATTTCTGACTTTTGGCCTGTATAGTCAAAGTGTTGAACATAACCCACATGCATCTTCAGGAAAAAATTTCGGGTGCAAGCCAATAGAAGCAAAGCATACAGGCCAGGGGATCAGTGCCCAGGACTGCAAGGAAGGTAGGCAGAGTGCCAGCAATGTCCAGCACCTTTTTCTGTTGACGCTTGCAATCTTCCTTCCTATGAAGGCCTATTTCCTACTGCTGCTCTTTACTTATCCTGTGTTCCAGTCAAGTCACACGATTCATTCATTCAGTTAGCCAACATTTGTCAGTGGCTCAGTGGTAAAGAATCCACTGCCAATGCAGGAGATGTGTGTTCGATCCTTGGGTCAGGAAGATCCCTTGAAGGAGGAAATGACAACCTACTCTAGTATTCTTACTGGAAAATCCCATGGACAGAGGAGCCTGGCGGGCTACAGTCCATGGGGCTGCAAAGAGTCAGACACAAGTTAGCAACTGAGCAAACACAACAGCATGTTTCAGGTGTTGGGAAAATAAGAGTAAACAATTTGTCTCTCTTATTGAGCCAATATTCCCTTGGGGATATAAGTAATATGGAATAGGCAATTACTGTTGCTTGTTACATATAGTTACATACTGTTACATATAGAATCATCTATATGATATCAGATGAGGATATTGATGAAGAAAAGTAAAGCTGGGTAAGAGGACATGGTGTCTGGGATTTTTTTGTTTTTTGTTTTAGATGGAGTGATAAGGAAAGTCCTCTTTGAGGAGATGATATACTGACAAAGAGTGGTGAGGTGCTGAAGTGAAATCAGTTAATATTTAGCAGAAAATAATCCCCAGGGAGAAGAACTGTATACAAGCTCTGAGGTAGAAGGTGCCTTGCTTCTTTTGTGGGACCACACAGAGGCCTGAGGACTGGACTCTGGTGGGCAGTGGAGAGTGGCATGAGGTTTTGTGAGAGCCAGAGACCACGAGGTTTAGGTCTTGGAAACTACAGTCATGGTGCAGACTTCGGATTTCCTTCTAACTGTGGTGAGAAGTCACCAAAAACCTTATGTTTCCAAATCTATCAGGTATTTATTGCTGTTCCAAAAGGTATCAGAATCCTTAGTGACTTAAAATAACTACCGCTAATTTGCTCACAGTTGTGTGTGTTGGCCATGTGGGAAGGGTGTGGCTGGGATGTCTTGACTCTGCTCCAGGGAGGTGGCTGAGCTCAGTGAGTGCTTAGGTGGTCAGTGGGCAGTGAGCAGGGGACTGCTTGGTTTTGGAAGGCCTCCCTCATAGGTCTGACGGTTGGTGAAGGCCAAGAACTAAAGGTGGGGTTTTGGTTCTCCTCCACTGGCCCTTTCATGTGTATCCATCCCTTCATGTAGGCTTCATCACAAGACACGTGGAGTGGAATTGGGCAGAAAGATCTGGAAGTCCATCATGGATAGGTTAAGTTGAAAATATTCCTTAGCTATACTGAAGTATCATGTAGCCATCTGGTATGTGAGTGTGGGTTTTAAATAAGGGTCAAGATACTTAGCATCTCTTTGAAGCCAGTCATTTGGGTGAGAACCTATAATGAATGAATATAGATTAAGAATAGAACAGATTCATGACTTTGTGGTTCTTAGACTGGAACAAGAAGTGGATTCAGCAATGGAGACTGGGAAGAGGTAGGTATTTAGTACCTTATTAAGCATAATATAACTTAGGAGAGTAGATGGCCCTGGTCATGAAGTAAGGAGTGTGTTTTATCCAGTCTGTGTACATTGGTAATTTAAAATGAAGAAAACAAAAATTGTCTAATTAAATTGCATATTAGTTCAATGATTCTTCTTTCTCACTTTCCTATTATTATAGCTTCTGTTCTTCAAAAGCTTCTCCCAGTTCAAGTTCTGAAAAAAATTGAAGGGAAAAAAAAATACTGATGGTGACTGAAATGTCAGCTTATTTACTAATAAAATACAAGATGGAGGAGAGGATATAGGTTAGTATTAGGCAGATTTACCACCTGGTTGGAGGCAGTCCTAGACAGCCATGTCCTAGCCTTATTAGAAGTTTCTCTACAGCATATTTTATTCTCCCAAATTCTGTTTTATTTTTATTATTCATATTCTTGTAGTTGTTCAGTTGCTTAGTCGTGTGTGACTCTTTAAGACCTCATGGACTGCAGCATGCTAGGCTTCCCTGTCCTTCACCATCTCACAAAGCTTAGTCAAACTCATGTCCACTGAGTCAGTGATGCCATCCAACCATCTTGTCTTCTATTGTCCCCTTCTCTTCCTGACTTCAATCTTTCCCAGCATCAGGGTCTTTTCTAATGAGTCGGCTCTTCTCATCAGGTGGCCAAAGTATTGGAGCTTCAGCATCAATTCTTTAAATGAATATTCAGGATTGATTTCCTTTAGGATTGACTGGTTTAATCTCCTTTCAGTCCAAGGGACTCTCAAGAGTCTTCTCCAACACCACAGTTCAAAAGCATCAGTTCTTCAACACTCAGCCTTCTTTGCCATCCAGCTCTCACACCCATACATGACTACTGGAAAAACCATAACTTTGACTATACAGACCTTTGTTGGCAAAGTATTGTCCCTGCTTGTTAATGTGCTGTCTAGGTTTGTCATAGCTTTTCTTCCAAGGAACAAGTGTCTTTTAATTTTGTGGCTGCAGTCACCATCTGCAGTGATTTTGGAGTCCAAGAAAATAGTCCGCCACTGTTTCCATTGTTTCCTCATCTATTTGCCATGAAGTGATGGGACCAGATGCCATGATCTTAGTTTTTTGAATGTTGCATTTTAGCTCAGCTTTTTCACTCTCCTTTTAAACTTTCATCAAGAGACTGTTTAGTTCCTCTTTGCTTGCTGCCATAAGGGTGGTGTCTTCTGAATATCTGAGTTCATTGATATTTCTTCTGGCAATGGTGAAACCAGCCTGTGCTTCATCCAGCCTGATGTACTCTGCATATAAGTTAAATAGGCAGGGTGAAAATATACTGTCTTGATGTACTCCTTTCCCAATTTGGAACCAGTCTGTTGTTCCATGTCTGATTCTAACTGTTGCTGCTTGACCTGCAGGCAGGTTTCTCAGGAGGCAGGTAAGGTGGTCTGGTATTTCTGTCTCATGAAGACGTTTCCAGTTTGTTGTGATCCACACAGTCAAAGGCTTTAGTGTAGTCAATGAAGCAGAAGTAGATGTGTTTCTGCAATTCTCTTGCTTTTTCTATGATCCAGTGGATGTTGGCAATTTGATCTCTGGTTCCTCTGCCTTTTCTAAATCCAGCATGAACATCTGGAAGTTCTCAGTTCATGTACTGGTGAAGCCCAGCTTTGAGAATTTTGAGCCTAACATTGCTAGCATGTGAAATGAGGGCCATTGTGTGGTAGTTTGAACATTTTTTGGCGTTACCTTTCTTTGGAATTGGCATGAAAACTGACCGTTTCCAGTCCTGTGGCCACTGCTGAGTTTTCCAAATTTGCTGGCATACTGAGTGTAGTACTTTAACAGCATCATCTGTTAGAATTTGAAATAGCTCAACTGTGATTTCATCACCTCCACTAACTTTGTTTGCAATGATGTTCCTAAAGCCCATTTGATTTCACACTCCAGAATGTATGACTCTAGGTGAATGATCACACAATCATGCTTCTGGGTCATTAATATCTTCTTTGTATAGTTCTTCTGTGTATTCTTGCACCTCTTCTTAATATCATCTGCTTCTGTTTTTTAATGTAAAATATAGAAACTGTTGTCATCTTTGTGGAGATCCAGTAAATAGCAGCCTATTTCCTTGCCAAGGTTCATAAAAATTAAAAAAAATAAAACGAAAGGATGGCCAACAACAATAAGAATGTCAGTTTTATTTTTTGGTAAATGCTAAGTTGAAGGACTTAGCAGAGTTTAAGGGCCAAATGAACTTGCATGAGAAGCTCCAAAATTAGGTAGACTTATGGACAGATGGACATCTCTGAAAGAGATGGGAATACCAGACCACCTTACTTGCCTCTTGAGAAACCTGTATGCAGGTCAGGAAGCAACAGTTAGAACTGGACATGAAACAACAGACTGGTTCCAAATAGGAAAAGGAGTACTTCAAGGCTGTATATTGTCACCCTGCTTATTTAACTTCTATGCAGAGTACATCATGAGAAATGCTGGGCTGGAAGAAGCACAAGCTTGAATCAAGATTGCCGGGAGAAATATCAATAACTTCAGAGATGCAGATGATACCACCCTTATGGCAGAAAGTGAAGAAGAACTAAAGAGCCTCTTGATGAAAGTAAAAGAGGAGAGTGAAAAAGTTGGCTTAAAGCTCAGCATTCAGAAAACTAAGATCATGGCATCCGGTCCCATCACTTCATAGCAAATAGATGGGGAAACAGTGGAAACAGTGGCTGACTTTAATTTTCTGGGCTCCAAAATCACTGCAGATGGTGACTGCAGCTATGAAATTAAAAGATGCTTACTCCTTGGAAGGAAAGTTATGACCAACCTATACAGCATATTAAAAAGCAGAGATGTTACTTTGTCAACAAAGGTCCATCTAGTCAAGGCTATGGTTTTTCCAGTGGTCATGTATGGATGTGAGAGTTGGATTATAAGGAAAACTGAGCACCAAAGAATTGATGCTTTTGAACTGTGGTATTGGAGAAGACTCTTGAGAGTCCCTTGGACTGCAAGGAGATCCAACCAGTCCATCCTAAAGGAGATCAGTCCTGGGTGTTCATTGGAAGGACTGATGCTGAAGCTGAAACTCCAATACTTTGGCCACCTGATGTGAAGAGCTGACTCATTTGAAAAGACCCTGATGCTGGGAAAGGTTGAGGGCAGGAGGAGAAGGGGACGACAGAGGATGAGATGGTTGGATGGCATCACCGACTCACTGGACATGGGTTTGGGTGGACTCTGGGAGTTGGTGATGGACAGGGATGCCTGTCATGCTGCGGTTCATGGGGTCGCAAAGAGTCAGACATGACTGAGTGACTGAACTGAACTGATGGACAGATGACAGGTAGCACTGGACTTAGGCAGGCCCCAGCTGGTAAAGATGGGCAAAGAGTGCCCTGGGAGAACAGTGGAGAATAAATAGCTGCTTCTGTGGGCAGCTTAGTCTCAAAAAGAAACAAGGAGGTTCTGGCTATGTAAGTTTTGTTTATTTTTCCCCAAATTATGCCCTCAACCCAAATGGAGTGAATGAAAGTGTAGAGAGAGGCCAAAGTGTATACCCACTCAAGTTGGAGTGGGGAACGTTGTCCCAACAAGCACTCAGGACTTTTACTTTGTACAGGTGGATTATTGACACTGTTTAATATTTAACTCCTTTTGACGGGGTTTAAAAAAGAATCAATAGTAACCTTTCTAGAAGTAATTGGAATGGTTTGAAAGAAACTGTTATAAAAAATGGTATTATAATTTGTATTTTCATGTGTAAAAGGAATGAAGCAAACTTCCATGTGTGTGTATTTGAGAGGCGTTAGGGAGTTGAAGAGAGAGAGCTTGGCAAGAGGATGAAGCACATGGCTTGGGCTTGATTCTTCTGAGGGAGATAAAAGGAAATAATGGAGGAAAAGCATTGGCTTAAAAGTTCTCTGAATCAGCCAAATTTATACATATATCCCTTCCTTTTTGAGCCTCCCTTCCACCCGCCCCCCCATCCCAGCCCTGTAGGTTATTACAGAGCACTGAGCTATACAGCAGAAACTAACACAACATCATAAAGCAATTATACTCCAATGAAAAAGAATGGATACATATCAGCATTTATTATATATGAGTATGAATTCAGATATTTATCTCATTTTCTGTTGTAAATGCTATCATTTTAAGCTTTAATTTGTACATATATTCTTTCATTTTTATTAAGATGTTTCCATTTAAAAAATAGATATATAACAAAATTATGCAAATAAAAGATCAAATGCAATTTAAAAAAACAGTTCTCTTAATAGCCATGGTAGAAACATGGGCTCAGAAGAGTTGCATTGCTGTCCAGAGTGAAAGGTCAGGAGAGGGAGAGAGATACCCAGTGTGCATCTCAGAGTCCGTAATTCAGCATTCTCACTCTGGCGTGAACAGAATAGCATTGGGCATGGGATGAACATAACTTCCTTAAAATGATTTCTTCTACTTCACTACAGTGTACAAGTGTGAGGAAGCTGCTGCTATGATTTGACCCGTCAAGAATTAAGTAAGTAAATGAATTCTAGTGTATCCCAGACAAAAAACTAGCAATCCTGTCTAATCTTTGTCCACAGCACACTTTGGATCATCCTCCTAATGCCCACTTAATTACACTAGACTGACAGCTGCCCTTCTAGGCAGCCCCCTAAGTGTCAGTCATGCTGGAGGGGCATCCCCAACATGTGACTGCAGGATGGGGAGCCCATAAACATTATATTTGATAATTCCACTCCAATGGAAGTTCAAGGATACATACCACCTCCCTCTGGATATGCTAACTATTTTTTAATGATGTTATCTGATATTTTAACAATGTATGCAGAGCAGCAGAGCCTTGAGTTTGTTGTTTAAATATCTTTGATGCTGTGTCATAACAAATTAGTTTCTAAATGTTGCCAATTTGGCAGACAAAGCTGATTATTTCCTGCAATCACACTGCATATGTGCACAAGATTATAATTAATGATCAGGGATGCCAGCCATACTTTAATAATGATCCTTCAGTGTTTAAGAGCCGATTAGAGCGACTGGCATTTGTCCCCTCTATTGGGGCAGAGGCATGAGAAAGGAGGCAGTGAATCTGGATAGATCTATCAGTGTCAGGAAATCAATAGTTTGCTGATTTCCGTTATAAATTTGAAGATTCTGGGGGAGTTATCGACAAAGCTGCTGCTGTGAATATTAACAGAGTGTTTATGTAGCCTCCACTGAAGCAGCACAAGTCCTAATTAGGTTGAAATTGGTCTTTTGGCAACTTTGCAATATTCACTTCCTCATCATACCAGGATGCCACATGAAGACTCTGAGCAGATTAGTGATATATTTTAGAAGAATTTAGTGTGAGCACTAAATGTCAAGTTATCAAAGGTGTTTCATCATAATGCAATGAGATTTATCAACTCCCACTTCCCAAGATTTTGGCTTTTTCAAAGACCATGTTTTCTTTCTGTTTCTTGGCAAAAATGTGGCCAACAGTGAATGTGGTTTAAGTGGAGATGATGTTTTTGATGATACAAACAAGAGGGAGATGAGGATGACAGAGAAAAACCCACAAATCTTTATAAATGGAGCCTACCTTAAGAAAGTAAACTGGAGCCTTGGAATTTCAAAGCAATTAAAGTTCAAAGTGAGTCTTTAATTAACCAAAGAATTCATCCTGGGATAATTTTAGATTATCTGATTATCTATTATTAAAAATAGAGTGTGATTTGTCTACCATTTAGAACTCTGTCCTGTACAAATGGAGCTAAATCTATAGTCTCATGGACCTTTTTGTGATGATGCTTACTGTGATTCCAAAAAAATTTGGATAACCCTAATTCCCCTTCTCCCACATCTTCCTATACTATTATGATACATTATTCCAAGGCAAATCGATTCTACTTTGTAATGGAAAACCTATGTGATGATTAAACTTTCATGAGGTATCTAGAGAGAGTAATTCCAAATACTACTGCAATAGGAAATTTCATACCAATAAAAATAAAGCAAAGCACTGAGATCTAATGTTATAACACCATTTTTAGGCAAGAAAATCACGAGGGCAAATTTTCTTAACCATAATTTGGATGTCACTTTCCTGGGATTGTTTTTAAGCCAGGTTCTTAAATTAGAGGACTACCAGGTTCTTAAATCAGAGGACTTAATATTTTATCCTAGTAGTTCAGATGTTAAAAAATCTGCCTGCAGTTCAGGAGACCTAGGTTCTATCGTTAGATGCCTGGGTCAGGAAGATCTCCTGCAGAAAGAAATGGAAACCCACTCCAGTATTCTTTCCTGGATAATTCCATGGACAGAGGAGCCTGGTTGGCTACAGTTCATGGGGGTGCAAAGAGTTGGATATGACTGAATGACTAACACTCATATGTGTGTGTGTGTATGTGTGTGTATGTGTATTTGTGTCTGTTAGTCACTCATCTGTGTGTGACACTTTGTGACGTCATGAACTGTAGCCTACCAGGCTTCTCTGTCCATGGTATTCTCTAGGCAAGAATACTGGAGTGGGTTACTGTGCCCTCTTCCAGAGTATGTTCCCAACTCAGGGATCAAGCCCTCATCTCTTAAGGCTCCTGCATTGGCAGGTGGGTTCTTTACCACTAATCCCACCTAGGAAGGCTACCTATTTGTCTGTCTATCTATCTATCTATCTATCTATCATTTTTAGACTGAGAAGAAAGAATTGGAGTGTAAGTTTGATACACAAGCTTAACCAGGAAGGAAAATTAAGGAAATTATAACTGCTCTTATTTTTAGTTGAATAAACACTTAGAGATAGACACAGAAACAAAATTACCTTGGGGATACCAAGCTAACTGTGTTAATTCTTTGGGGGTATCTGTTGGCTCCCAAGGCAGTCTGAATAGTCCTTCTAGAGATTCATCAATCACTCTTTTCCAAGGCTTTCTTCATTCTTTAGAAAGAAGTAGGAAACTAGAATCATGTGACATCTTGGGACTCAGTAAACAGGCTCTTGAACAAAAAGTTTAAATTAAAAAAAAAAAAAACTTCTAAAAACTTTTCCTATTATTTGTTTCATTGATTTCTTTAAAGAATTCTTTTGTTGTTGTTTAGTTGCCCAGTCATGTCCAACTCTTTGTGACCCCATGGACTGCAGCACGCCAGGCCTCCCTGTCCCTTACCATCTAGCAAAGTCTGCCCAAGTTCATGTTCATTGCATCAGTGATACTATCTATCCATCTCATCCTCTGATGCCTTTTTCTCCTTCCTCCCTCAGTCTTTCCCAGCATCAGGGACTTTTCCAATGAGTCTTCTGTTCACTTCAGATGACCAAAATATTGGAGCTTCAGCTTCAGCATCAGTCCTTCCAGTGAATATTCAGGGTTGATCTCCCTTAAGATTGACTGGTTTGATCTTCTTTCTGTCCAAGGGACTTTCAGAAGTCTTCTCCAGCACCATAGTTTGAAGGCATCAATTCTTTGGCGTTCTGCCTTCTTTACAGTCCAGCTCTCACAACCATATGTGAACACTGGGAAGACCATAGCATTGACTCTGCAGACCTTTGTTGGCAGAGTAATGTTACTTTTCAACACACTGTCTATGTTTGTCATGCCTTCCTACCAAGAAGCAATCGTCTTCTGGTTTCATGGCTGCAGTCACCATCTGTAGTGATTTTAAAGCCTAAAAAGAGGAAATCTGTCACTACTTCCACCTTTCCCCCCTCTATTTGCCATGCAGTGACAGGTCCAGATGCCATGATCTTAGTTTTTTTAATATTTAGTCTTAAGCCAGCTCATTCACTCTCCTCCTTCATCCTCATTAAGAGGCTCTTTAGTTCCTCTTCACTTTCTGCCATTGAGTAGGTGGTATCATCCACATATCTGAGGTTGTTGATGTTTCTCCCACCTATCTTGATTCCTGCTTGTAACTCATCCAGCCCGGCATTTTTCATGATGTGCTCAGCGTATAGGTTAAACAAACAGGGTGACAGCAGACAGTCCTATTGTACTCCTTCCCCAATCTTGAACCAATCATTTGTTCCATCAGGGTTCTAACTGTTGCTTCTTGACACACATACAGGTTTCTCAGGAGAGAGGCAAGATAGTCGGTGTTCCATCTCTTAAGATCTTTCCACAGTTTGTCATGATCCACACAGTCAAAGGCTTTAGCATAGTTGATGAAACAGGGATAGATGTTTTTCTGAAATTCCTTTGATTTCTCTATATCCCGATGAATATTGGCAATTTGATTTCTAGTTCCTCTTTTTTTTCTAAACCAAACTTGGACATCTGGAAGTTCTTGGTTCCCATAATGCTGAAGCCTAGATGCAAGATTTTAAGCTTGGCCTTACTAGCATGGGAGATGAGTGCAATTGTCTGATGGTTAGCACATTCTTTGGTACTACCCTTCTTGAGAATTGGGATGAGGGTTGACCTTTTCCAGTCCTGTGGCCACTGCTAGGTCTTCCAGATTTGTTGACATAATGGAATGTGAAATCGTGATGGCATCCTCATTTTGGATTTGAATAGTTCTGCTGGAATTTCATCATATCCACTAGCTTTATTAACAGCAGTGCTTCGTAAGCCCCACTTGACTTTGCCCTCCAGAATGTCTGGCTCTGGGGGACTCACCACAACCACTGTACTAATCCAGTTCATTAAGATCTCTTTAATACAGTTCTTCCATGTATTCTTTCCATCTCTTCTTGATTTCTTCAGTGTCTACAGGTCTCTACCATTTTTATCCTTTATTGTGCCCATTTTTATCCTTTATTGTGCCCATTTTTGGGTGGAATGCTCTCTTGATATTTCCAGTTTTCCTTAAGAGATCTCTAGTCTTTCCCCTTTTGTTGTTTTCTTCTATTATTAAGTGTTGTTCATTGAAGAAGACTTTGAGCTTCCCTGGTGGCTCAGATGGTAGAGCGTCTGCCTACAATGGGTAGACCTGGGTTCAATCCCTGGGTTGGGAATATCTCCTGAAAGAAATGGCAACCCACTACAGTATTCTTGCCTGGAAAATCCCATGGATGGAGGAACCTGGTAGGCTGCAGTCCCTGGGGTTGCAAACAGTTGGATACGACTGAGTGACTTCACTTCACTTTGTCTCTTCTAGCTATTTTTAGGAATTCTGTGTTTAATTGTATGTGCCTTCCCTCACTCCCTTCCTTTTCACTTCTCTTCGTTCTTCCACTATTTGTAAAGCCCCTTCAGATAACCACTTTTCCTTCTTGCTTTTCTTTTGCTTCAGGATGGTTTTGTTCACCACCTCCTGTAACTATTATGGACCTCTGTCCATAGTTCTTCAGGCACACTGTTAACTAGATCTAGTCCCTTGAATCTATTCATTACCTCTACTGTGAATTCATATGGGATTTAAGTCATACCTGGCTGGCCTATTGTTTTTCCCAGTTTTCTTTAGCTTAAGCCTGAGTTTTGCTATGAGAAACTGATGATCTGAGCCACAGTCAGATCCAGGTCTTGTTTTTGTTGACTGTATACAGCTTCTCCAACTTTGGCTACAAAGAACGTAATCAATTTGATTTCAGTATTGACCATTTCATGGTGTCCATGTGTAAAGTTGTCTCTTGTGTTGTTGAAAAAGGGTGTTTGCTATGATTAGTGCATCTTCTTGGCAGAATTAATTTAACTTTTGCCCTTGCTTCATTTTGTTCTCCAAGGCCAGACTTGCCTGTTACTCCAGGTATCTTTTGACTTACTACTTTTGCATTCCAATCCCTGTTGATGAATAGAACATTTTTTTTTTCCTTTTTTCAAGTGTTAGTTCTAGGATGTCTTCTAGGTCTTTGTAGAACTGATCAACTTCAGCTTCTTTGGCATTGCTGGTAGGGGCATAGACTTGGATTATTGTGATGTTGAATGGCTTGCCTTGGAAACGAACTGAGATCATTCTGTCATTTTTGAGGTTGAACTCAAGTACTGGTCTCTTTTATTGATTATGGGGGCTACTCCTACTGTTTCTTTTAAGGATTCTTTCCCACAGTGGTAGATATAATGGTCATCTGAATTAAATTCGCCCATTCCTGCCCATTCCTAACATGTCAATGTTTATTCTTACCTGACAAGTCTCCTGCTTGACTACATCCAGTTTGCCTTGATTCATGGACCTAACACTCCAGGTTCCTATACAATACTGTTCTTTGCAACATTGGATTTTACTTTCATCACCAGACACATCCACAGCTGAGTGTCATATTCACTTTGGCCCACCTACTTCATTCATTCTGGGGCGATGGGTAGTTCTCCTCTGCTCTTCCCCAGTAGCTTATTGGACAACTTCAGACCTGGAGACTCATCTTTTGGTGTCATATCTTTTTGGCCTATTATACAGTTCCTGAGGTTCTCACAGCAAGTATACTGGGGTGGTTTGCTTCCTGCAGTGAATCACGTTTTGTCAGAACTCTCTACTATGACCTGTCTGTCTTGGGTGGCCCTGCATAGCATGGCTCATAGCTTCATTGAGTTACACAAGCCTCTTCTCCATGACAGGGCAGTGATCTATGAAGGGGAAAGAATTCTGTATGTATGCAAACTGCTTCCATTTAAAATGTTCAATGTGGTAACTTTTGACAGTTGTATAATGCAGTTCTAGAAAATGCAAATTAATATATGGAAACAAAAACAGAGATCTACTGCCCGAGACAAGCCCAGAAGGGGAATTAACTGTAATAGGTGAAAATGGACTTGCACTCTGCTTTTATGTCCTGGTTAGAACTTTCTGAGACTCTCTTGTTTGTACTTATTTTTAACTGTGTAAGTTATTAGTTTAGATCCTATTTGTGTGCATGTGTTTGTGTGTGTGTGTTATCCAGGTTTTATTGCACTTAGTTTTTCCTCCTTTTGGAGTTTTAGACACTGTCAATAGGAAAAACTCAAAAAAGAATAACAAATTGAGTTTACTCTAGAAATTGCTTAAATATGGATTTAATATATCACCTTTATCTAAGAAAGGTTAATTTTAATGCTTTGCATAATGAAAAGATTAGACCATGTATAATGCAAGGTAAAGCATATTTAGAAAAGTACTATTAAAGGTAAATGTGACCTGACTCCAGAATGTTTGACTGGGATCAGTGGACACTTTATCCCTACTGTCATGGGGACTCCTGCATTGTTTTAACTTCAGAAGAGAGAAGTAGCTAATGACCTTGTCTTTACAACACACCTTATATAATAGCTCTTCCTGTTGTTTATAAATTCATCCCCTTACTTTCTCTCACTGTACCTCCTAATTTGCATGTGAGTTTTTTGGGGAGAAAATTTTCATTTTATTATAATTATCCTATATAACTGTGTAGGGTTTCCATGGTGACTCAGAAGGTAAACAACCTGCCTGCAATGCAGGAGACCCAGGTTCAATCCCTGGATCGAGAGATCTCCTGGAGAAGGGAATGGCAACCTACTCCAGTATTCTTGCCTGGAAAATCCCATGGAAGAGGAGGCTGGTGGGATGCAGTCCATAGGGTCTCAAAACATTGCTCACAACTGAGTGACTTTTGTGCACATGTGCACGCACACATACACACACACAACTGTGTACATAGTAGCTACTAAGCACGTACTAACTACATGAATTGAGTATGCTTGGTTTATTCTGAGATGATGTTTTAATGGAATCTTTAGTCAACTTGACAAGCGTCAATTTTGGGAACATTAGGTCCCTCTGAAACTGCCGTGTATAGAATTATGGTTTGTACTCTCCTTTCTGTGTTCCTATGTCAAACTGGATCTTAAGTTCTTCATTTCTACTTGTAGACAGATTACTAATAATGCATTTTTTGAACTGTCTCCCCTCTGCTGATATCCCACATTTTAATAAGCTTGTGGTGTAAAAGCAGAAGGCATGAAATTCAGAGAAGAGAACTTAATGTCTCAGTTAATGGATGAAAGAGGATTCCAGGGTCCACAGAGACTTTTCTAATGCCCTCATTTTTAAGCATGATGCTAGAACAGGTTGTGTATTGTATAGGTATTCAATGTTCAAGAGACACTGAAGAAAAATTCAGCAGGCAACTGGTATACCATGTGTTCCTATTTTAAAGAAGTATAGTATAGTATTTCAGAGAAGGCAATGGCACCCCACTCCAGTACTCTTGCCTGGAAAATCCTATGGACGGAGGAGCCTGGTAGGCTGCAGTCCATGGGGTTGCTGAGGGTCGGACACGACTGAGCGACTTCACTTTCACTTTTCACTTTCATGCATTGGAGAAGGAAATGGCAACCCACTCCAATGTTCTTGCCTGGAGAATCCCAGGGAAAGGGGAGCCTGGTGGGCTGCCGTCTATGGGGTCGCACAGAGTCAGACACGACTGAAGTGACTTAGCAGCAGTATAGTATTTCAATCACATACATGTTGTATAAGTTAAACAGAAATAGAAAGCCCAGAGATAAATCCACACATCTATGGACACCTTATCTTTGACAAAGGATGCAAGAATATACAATGGAGAAAAGACAACTCTTTAACAAGTGGTGCTGGGAAAACTGGTAAACCACTTGTAAAAGAGTGAAACTAGAACACTTTCTAACACCATACACAAAATAAACTCAAAATGGATTAAATATCTAAATGTAAGACTGCTGCTGCTGCTAAGTCACTTCAGTCGTGTCCGACTCTGTGCAACCCCATAGACGGCAGCCCACCAGGCTCCGCCGTCCCTGGGATTCTCCAGGCAAGAACACTGGAGTGGGTTGCCATTTCCTTCTCCAAAATGTAAGACTAGAAACTATAAAAGTCCTAGAGGAAAACATAGGCAAAACACTCTATTTATGTAACATAAATCACAGCAGGATCCTCTATGACCCACCTCCCAGAGTAATGGAAATAAAAGCAAAAATAAACAAATGGGACCTAATTAAACTTAAAAGCTGTTGCACAATGAAAGAAAATATAAGCAAGATAAAAAGACAGCTTTCAGAATGGGAGAAAATAATAGCAAATGAAGCAACTGACAAAGAATTAATCTCAAAAATATACAAGCAGCTCCTGTAGCTCAATTCCAAAAAATAAATGACCCAATCAAAAAATGGGCCAAATAACTAAATAGACATTTCTCCTAAGAAGACATACAGTGGATAACAAACACATGAAAAAATGCTCAACATCACTCATTATCAGAGAAATGCAAATCAAAACCACACTGAGGTACCATTTCACGCTGGTCAGATGGCTGCTATCAAAAAGTCTACAAACAATAAATGCTGGAGAGGGTATGGATAAAAGGGAACACTCTTACATTGTTGGTGGGAATGCAAACTACTACAGCCACTATGGAGAACAGTGTGGAGATTCCTTAAAAAACTGGAAATAGAACTGCCTTACGATCCAGCAATCCCACTGCTGGGCACACATACTGAGGAAACCAGAATTGAAAGAGATGTGTACCCCAGTGTTCATCGCAGCACTGTTTACAATAGCCAGGACATGGAAGCAACCTAGATGTCCATCGGCAGATGAATGCATAAGAAAGTGTGGAACATATACACAATAGAATATTACTCAGCTATTAAAAAGAATGAATCAGTTCTAATGAGGTGGATGAAACTGGAGCCTATTATACAGAGTGAAATAAGTCAGAAAGAAAAACATCAATACAGTATATTAATGCATATATATGGAATTTAGAAAGATGGTAACAATATATGCGAGACAGCAAAAGAGACACAGATGTAAAGAACAGACTTTTGGACTCTGTGGGAGAAGGCGAGGGTGGGATGATTTGAAAGAATATCAATGAAACATGTATATTATGATATGTGAACTAGATCGCCAGTCCAGGTTCAATACATGAAACAGGGTGCTCAGGCTGGTGCACTGGGATGATTTTGAGGGATGGGATGGGGAAGGAGATGGGAGGGAGGGTTAGGATGGGGGACACATGTACACTCATAACTGATTCATGTGAATGTATGGCAGAAACCACCTCAATGTTGTAAAGTAATTAGCCTCCAATTAAAATAAAATAAAATAAAGTTAAACAGTAACATATACAAAATGTAAATCATTCATTTTTTTTTTTTACAACCTAACTTCTTAGGCCAAGAGCTTCTCAGTATCTATATATTAATAATACCTGAGGTCTGTCTGAATGTGATTTAATCAACACATATTTATTGAGTCTTGTTCTTGCTGTGCTTAGTCCAACTCTACGACCCATTGGACTGTAACCTGCCAGGTTCCTCTGTCCATGGGATTTTCCAGGCAAGAATACAAGAGTGGGTTGCCATTTCCTTCTCCAAGAGATCCTCCTGACCCAGGGATTGAACGTGCATCTCCTGTGTCTCCTGCATTGTAGGTGAATTCTTTATCTGCTGAGCCATCATGGAAGCCCCTTCTTGTCCTTAACTTTTGCCAAGAGAAACATGAGGCATAGCCCTTGGTTTGTAAAATTTATAATGGCAAAAATGAAAGAAAATTCAGTGCTGAGCTGTATGAAATTTAAGAGGAGTTCTAAGAAAGAGGTAATAAGTCAAATTCATTTTGGAGGATGGGATCTCCTGATCTGGGTTTGAGTAATAGACATGTTTCCCAATATCCTGAAATTTAGCAGAAAGACAGTTGAGGTGAGAGGAGAGCCTTGTGAGGAGAAAATACCTAGTGGAAATTGATGTTCTTTATTTCTGAGATCAGTGTCAAATGTACGTTGAGGTGCTGTCCTGCAGGAGTGAGTAGCCTGTGTTTAGGGACTTTATTTTTGGTATTCCTTTTAATTTCTGTTAGTATCATACTATACAAAGTGTTCCAAGCACCAGTGGCTTGGGTGTTACCTAGGACCTGGTTAGAAATGTGGATTATCAGGACCCAACTCAGCTCCGCTAAATCAGAATCTGCATTTCAAAAAGATCCCAGGTGATACATATACATAGTCAAGTTTAAGAGCGACTGCACTAGACAAATATTGCTGTGTTCTAGAATTATTTGGGGAGCTAGAAAATCCCTGATGCCTAAGCCACACTTCATTTTTACTAAGACTAATTCTGATAAATGAGTAGAACCTGGACATCACAATTGTTTTTTAAAGATAACCTGGACTTCCCTGGCGGTCCAGTGATTAAGAATTTGCCTTGCAGTGCAGGGGGCCCAGGTTCCATCCCTGGTCAGGGAACTAGATCCCACATGCTGTAACTAAGACCCTGGCACAGCTAAATAAAATGAACAAACAAATATTTTTAAAAATACGCGCAGGTGGTTCAAGTGTGTACCCAGAGTGAGCAACAATATGTCACAAACTGCCACCACGGGACTTGGAACAGCAGCAGGTAGAATTTAAGAGTATCTCTCAATACTTGATAAATTCTGATTGCCTAGGTTGCTTTACAAATTCTGAGTGCACACAAAATATTAGCATATTCTTTTAATCTGTGTGTGAAAATTTAATTAGGCATCATTTCAGCAGCTGCTCTTGAGACTGACTTTTCCTTTCTCAGGATTTCTCTTCAGACAGGTTTGGCTGTGTAAAATATAAAATATTCAAGTTTTTTTGGTTCTCTTAGGGAATATTCAGTAGCAACATGTGATCAAAAAAAAATATGATAAAGTGAAGTAGGATACACTGCAGAAGCTACATATTTTCCCTATTTTCAAGTTCATCTGAAATTCCCTTTTGCTTGGGCAACTTCCCTGATGAATAGTGGTATTTTTATCTTTTAAATAGTTATTTCTTTTTTTGTAATCCTTGAACCACAAAGAGGAAAGTATTATTTAATCATTCATTGTAGTTAAAATACATTTTTTAAAAAGATAAACATTCAAGACAGTTACATGTTATATATTAGAAAATTGAGGAAATCAGAAAGACTCATTCAATATATTGGAGGATTAATTTAATATACATTTTGTCCTTTCCTACGAAACTTACAGAATAGATTTATGGAAATGAATTTGAGAACTAATCGAATCAGGTCTCTGTTTTCATACATGTTGCTGATGCAAAATAATTTTATGGTTACTTCTATCAATTTTCACTCACATGCATACTTACATTACACCTCAGTAACTTAAGTATTCTTAAGTATACTTAAGGTGAAAAGGAAAAATAAGTTGAAACTTCATTATAAAGCATTATAGTTTCCTGAAGTTATATTTGGGGAAAAGCCCAATTAATATAAACATATATTTTCACAAATCAGTTTTTGTTATTTTCTTCACTAAATATCTTTACCTATATGTCTATGTGTGTATCTATTTTAACTTATTATTTGATATAAATATTATTTGAAAAATCTTGTATTGAACTAGTTTGAGACTTACAGAGTAATTGGAGCCGAACTTTCACAGTGCTGGAGTAAGTACCTCTGAAAATCTGCTTTCACTTAAAGCAATAAAAACTCTGGCAATCAGCCTTTTTAGAATTTTGGAAGTAAACTAAAGGATTTCAAAAATTCAAAGAAAGTTTATTTGACAAAATGGTTACAGCTAAAGAAGAACATTGAGTTTGTAGCACTTTAAAGAAAGTGAAGTCGCTCAGTGGTGCCGACTCTTTGCGATCCCATGGACAGTAGCCTGCACCAAGCTCCTCCATCCATGGGATTTTCTAGGCAAAAGTACTGGAGTGGGTTGCCATTTCCTACTCCAGGGAATCGTCTCGACCCAGGGATTGAACCCAGGTCTCCCGCATTGTAGATAGACGCTTTACTGTCTGAGCCACCAGGGAAGTCCAGAATACTGGAGTGGGTTGCCATTTTTTTCTCCAGAGGATCTTCCTGGCCCAGGGATCAAACCTGGGTCTCCCACATTGTGGGCAGCCGCTTTACTCTCTGAGCCACCAGGGAAGCCACTTTAACTTGCCCAATTTCCAACTCCTCACTAATATCAGGCTCCTTAAAAACCATCAGGGTAGCATCCACTGGAGGCGGTAGAATGGACTGTACCCTCAGGGCATTTATTTGTCAATCAGCAGCAACTGCTTAAAATTGCTGTTGCTGTGGGCAGTAATACCAGTTGCAGCAACCAAGTGGTAGACCATAAACTTTACAAATATCTGTTGAATGAAAAGTCCATAGGGGACTTTGGAAAGTTCCATTGTATTCCTGGGACTCCAGAACACCATGTGCATGCACAGGCCATGTACTTCTGCAGGACTGTGGGCATGCTAAAGAAAGATCTGTGATTAGGGAAGACCTCTGGTCAACTTTGGGTCCTTTTAAATGAAAATCAAGTCAGAGTTCAAATTTGCCTGAACACTGAAGCTGTGCATCAGGGCACACAAAGGCCTGTGACAAAGGGTAGAAGCCACAACGCTTCAAGACATTTGAAAAAATCTTTCATTATTAACTGAATGCAAACTAACCCGTGGCTGTATGCAACAGGGAATACAAACTTTGCGTAGTATAGAGAAGGCAATGGCACCCCACTCCAGTACTCTAGGAGAATCCCATGGATGGAGGAGCCTAGTAGGCTGCAGTCCATGGGGTCGCTAAGAGTCAGACAGGACTGAGCGACTTCACTTTCACTTTTCACTTTCATGCATTGGAGAAGGAAATGGCAACCCACTCCAGTGTTCTTGCCTGGAGAATCCCAGGGATGGGAGAGCCTGGTGGGCTGCCATCTATGGGGTCGCACAGAGTCGGCCACGACTGAAGCGACTTAGCAGCAGCAGCAGCAGGAATGTCACTAAATAAACAGATGACAACAACAACACAGAAGCCCACACAGAAACAACAGTAGGAACAAATCTTTGACAGGGAATCTGATTTCCAGACTACTTACACTGTATTAAAATGTCCAATTTTTTAAGAAAATTGTGAGACACCCATATATACAGGAAAGTATGGTTTATACAAACACATGCACAAAAGCAGACAATAGAAAGTGTCCTTGAGAAAGCTCAGAGTTAGAGTTACTAGATGAATTATTTTTCTCTTGCTGACACCACAAATTACTGAAAACATAGTGACTTAAAACAATATAAATTTATTACCTTGAAGTTTCTTAGGTCAGAAGTCTGATGTGGATCACTGAGCTAAAATCAGGCAGTCTGCAGGACGGAATTTTTTTCTGGAGCCTCTAGGAAACATTCCATTTCCTTTCCTTTCCCTGCTTCCAGAGGCCACCCATGTTACTGTCTTCAAAACTAGCAGTGGAGGATGAAGTTCTTAACACTTTGTACTTCTCTGATCCTTCTGCTATATTTGTATCTCTTCCTGATTATAGCCAGGAAAGACTCTTTGCTTTCATGGACTCATATGAATAGGTCTAGCTTAGATAATCCAAGATAGTTTTCCAGTCTTAAAGTCTATAAACTTAATCACATCTACAGAGTCCTTTTAACAGTGTAGGGTTGGTAACATATACACACAGACTCCAGTGATTGGAGAGTAGACATTTTTGAGGAGGGAGCAGTATTTTGCCTATGATATGGGACAAAAACTTTAAATCAGTCATTATAAATATGTTCAATAACTAAAGGAAACCAAGTCTAAAGAATTAAAGTATACTAAGAGGAGAGTGAAAATGTTGGCTTAAAGCTCAACATTCAAACTAAGATCATGGCATCTGATCCCATCACTTCATGGGAAATAGATGGGGAAACAGTGGAAACAGTGTCAGACTTTATTTTTTTGGGCTCCAAAATCACTGCAGATGGTGATTGCAGTCATGAAATTAAAAGACACTTACTCCTTGGAAGGAAAGTTATGACCAACCTAGATAGCGTATTGAAAAGCAGAGGCATTACTTTGCCAACAAAGGTCTGTCTAGTTAAGGCTATGGTTTTTCCAGTGGTCATGTATGGATGTGAGAGTTGGACTGTGAAGAAAGCTGAGAGCCAAAGAATTGATGCTTTTGAACTGTGGTGTTGGAGAAGACTCTTGAGAGTCCCTTGGACTGCAAGGGGATCCAACCAGTCCATCCTAAAGGAGATCAGTCCTGGGTGTTCATTGGAAGTACTGATGCTGAAGCTGAAACCCCAATACTTTCTCCACCTCATGCCAAGAGTTGACTCATTGGAAAAGATCCTGATGCTGGGAAGGATTGAGGGCAGGAGGAGAAGGGGATGACAGAGGATGAGATGCCTGGATGGCATCACCGACTTGATGGACATGAATTTGAGTGAACTCCAGGAGACTGTGATGGACAGGGAGGCCTGGCGTGCTGTGATTCAATAGGTCACAAAGAGTTGGACACGACTGAGTGACTGAACTGAACTGAACTGAACTGATGCTGTACATTAGATCTCCAGAATTCACGCATTGTATAACTGGGGGTTTGTACCTTTTGAACAACATCTCTATTTCTTCCATCTTCCAGACCCTGGTAACCATTATCCTACTCTCTAAGAATTTCTATAATTTTGGATTTTGTAGACTCCACCGTAAGTGATATGATATATATTTGTCTTTCTCTGATTTATTTCACTTAGCATAATGTCTTCAGGTTCCATTCATATTGTCAGAAATGATAGGGTTTCCTTATTTTTTATGGCCAAATAATATTCCTTTGTATGTCCTTGTGTAACACACACACACACACACACACACACACACACACACACACTCTTCCTCTTCCCTGTCTTGTCTATTTTGTAACAAACTGCAGTAAACATGGGAGGGTAGATGTCCTAATTTTCTTCCTTTGGATATATACCCAGAAGTGAGATTACTGGATCATTTGGTCCTTCTAGTTTTAATATATTTCCTAGCTTTATTACATATAATTGACATATAACATTTTATTAATTTAAGGTATATAGTATACTGGTTTGAGATATGTATATAATTTCAAAATGTTTGCCATAATAAGTCCAATTAATATCCATTACCTCACATAGTTACACATTTTTTTTTCTTGTGGTAGGAATTCTCAAGATCTATTCTCTCATAAACTTTCAAATATACAGTTACAGTATCATAACTATAACCATGGTGCACATTATATTCCCAGGATTTATTGATCTTCCAAGTGGAAATTTTTACCTTTGTAGGACCTTCACCTATTTTGCTGACCTCCCCATCCCTGCCTCTGTCAATCACCAATCTATTTGTATCTATGAGTTTGACATTTTTATTTTAGATTGTACATATAAAGGAGATCATAGAGTATTTAACTTTTTGTCTGACTTATTTTACTTAGTGTAATGCCTTCAAGATCCAGCCATATTGTCACAAATGTTAAAATTTCTTTCTTTTTATAGCTAAGTAATATTCCATTGTATATATGCAGCACGTTTTCTTTATCCATTCATTGGTCAGTGGACACTTAAGTTGTTTCCATGTCTTGGCTATTGTAAACAAGTGCTTCAGTGATATGGGGTGCAGATTTTTTTTTTTCAAAATAGTGATTTATTTTCCTTTAGATATATATCTAAAAGTGAAATTGCTGGATCATATAGTACTGATAGTTCTGTTTTCAGTTTTTGAGTAAGTTCCATGTCGTTTTCCATACTGGCTGCACTGATTTACATTCCCACCAGCAATGCACAAGGATTCCCTTTTCTCCACATCCTTGTCGACAATTATCTGTTTTCTTTTTGGTGATAACCATCCTAAGAGCTGTGAGGTGATACCTGTGGTTTGATTTGCATTTTCTTAATAATTAGTGATGTTGAGCAAATTTTTATATACTTGTTGTCCATTTGTATGTCTTCTTTGGAAACATGTCTATTCAATTTCTCTGCCCATTTTTAAATCAGTTTTTTGGTTTTTTTTTTTTTTTTTGCTGTTGAGTTGTCTGGGTTCCTTATATATTTTGAATATTAACCCCTTGTTAGATACATTATTTGCAAATAGTTTCCCTCATTTCATTGGCTGCCTTCTTATTTTGTGGTTGTTTCTTTTACTGTGCAAAAGTTTTTCAGTTTCATAAAGTCCCACTTGCTGATTTTTGTTTTTGTGTTTGTACTTTTGGTGTTATAGCCAAAGAATCATTTCTAAGCCTAATGTCAAGGAGCTTTTCTATCTGTTTTCTTCTAGGAATTTTATAGTTTTAAGGTCTATGCTTAAATCTTTAATTAACTTTGAGTTAGTTTTTGTGAATAGTATAAGTTGGGAATCCAGTTTGTTCCTCTACATAATGATGATCCAATTTTCCCAGCATCAGTTATTGAAGAGACTGTCCTTTCCCCATTACTCAATGGGGGAAAGGTCCCTTGTCAAATATTAGTTGACTATATATGAAAGATTTGTCTTGGGGCTCTTGATTCTGTTCTGTTGGTCTATGTGTCTATTTTTATGCCAGTATCATAATGTTTTGAGTGCTCTAACTTTATATTCTAGTTTGAAACCAGGAAGTGTGATACCTCCAGCTTTGTTCTTTTCAGGATTTGTTTGGCAATTCAGGATCTTTTCTGAGTTCATATAAATTGTAGGATTGTGTTTCTTTATATCTAAGAAAAATGCTATTGGGATTTTCATAGGGATTGCATCTTTCCAAGGAGGATATACAAATGTCCAGTAAGCCCCTCAAAAATTTAATACCAGTCATTAGTAAAATGAACATTAAAACAAGAGATACCACTTTACATCCATTAGGATGGTCACACACACACACACACACACACACACCCAAGACAGATAATAACAATGGTGACAAGAATGTGAAGAAAACAGTTTGGCAGTTTCTCAAAACATGAAACATAGAATTGCCTTGTGATCTGGTGATTCACCTCCTGTACTGAAGAGGAATGAGACATATGCCAACACAAAAACCTGCACATAAGTCTTCACAGCATCATTATCAGAAGAGTCAAACAAAGCTAAAAAGCAAGCCAAATGTTCATCAACTTAAAGTGGATAAATAAAATGGGGTTTATCAATGCAATGGGATATCATTCTTCAATAAAATAAAGGTATTTTATGTTGCACATAGATGAATCTTAAACACATTATGCTGGTTGAAAGCAGCTAGTTACAAAGGATCACATATTGTATTACTCTATTTGTATTAAAGTTCCAGAATAAACAATTCAACTGACAGAAAGATTTTGTGATTGTTGGGGGTCGAGTTTAGGGGAGAGTAGGAAGTGACTGCTAATGGGGTGATGAAAGTGTTCTAAAATTAGAAAGTGATGATTATTGCACAACTCTGAGAACATAATACTAAAACATACTTAATTGTACACTTAAAAATGGTGAATTTTATGATAGGTAAATTATAATTCAATAATGGTGTTATTTTAAAAAGCGCTAAAAATTACCAATATCCTTCATCTATATTCTGCAAATTAATTCTACATTTCCCCAATTTGCTTCACCATTCCCCCTCATATGGCTATAAATATAGATTTAAATATATAGATGTGGAGTCTCCCATTACTGGTAATGTTAACTTTGATCATTTAATCATAGGTATCTCCACTCTGAGATTACTATTTTCCCCCCTTGTACTTAAATATCTTTTGAGGATATACTTTATCATAAATGTCCCATTTTTTCTTTATAACCTCATTTACTTAGGTTTAGCTTGGAGATCTCTCTGTCTCTCTCTCTGTCTCTGTCTGTCTATCTCTCTCTATATATGTATGTGTGTGTGTACTGTGTATATTGTATATATATGCTGTATATAAAGAGCATACAAAGTTAGACCAAGGCATGTTTGTGTGTGTATGTGACATGTGTATGTTGGAGGGAGGATTAGGGGACAGTTGTGAAAATAAAGGAGATTAAACACTTAGTGTCCAAACATAAATGTCCTTATTTTGGTTAATTTAAGCCCTTACTAGATTGGATTTCATATGACTTTCACATCTGAGAAAATGAATTACAATAACTTTGGACAGTGATTTTCACACTTAAAAAATTAATGAGAAGTACAAAACTGAATAATGGATACCTTGGAATTAAAAATCAAAGTCAATACCTTTCTTAACTTGAGTTCCACAGATTTTCTTTGATTAAACTACATATTTATGCTTTGTAAGTAGAGTGTTACTTTTTAGGTTTCTACGCACATTCACACATATACATACTTGGATGTTAGAAAAGATTATGTCATATAACATTTTTTTCTTGCTATCTACCTCCACATGTATTTACAGAAAGCTAAAATATTTAATCATCTCAAAATGTACAGAAGGACATTGATCTGTTCATCTTCTATTTTAAATGATTGATAACTAAGTGTACAGATAACCACTGTACCAAATCTGGACCTTAATGTAACTTAGAGTTTCCATAGCAGTGGAAATACATGGGATGGATGAGGACCAAAAGCAGGACCATCATTAAAGGCACTTTCATCCTCATTCTTCTGATTTGTGCACCGACAAAGGACTCTCATCTTATGAGGACCCAATTTTTAAGAATTTCCAGGAAAAAGAATGTCCAGATGGTTTCCTGTAATCTGTGAAATAAGTAGGCTAAAATTATGCTGCGTTTCACAGAAGTTTTGCCATCTTTGAGGTGAAGTTCATCCAGCAGAAAGAATCACATATTTCACTCAGAGTTTAATTCAGAGAGAATGGAACTCCTCAAAGCAACTCCTGAAAGTGTTTTTTATTCAACTCAAGCACTCTCTATATATTAAATATCTATAACCTGCCAAATGGAAACTCATTTTGAAGTGATTTTCTGACCAAGTAGATAATTGCTTTGGGTTCAAAATTAGTGTTCCTATGTATACGTCATATGCTTTCTCAGCCTATTAAGTTCCACACAGTACAACACGGCCCTCAAATATATCTGTTTTTATGATAATGAGAATTTCACTGTATATGTACATGGGTCTATATCTGAATTTTTATCTTTACCTGTATCTCCACCTGTATGTCCTTCACAGTCACTGTGAAGGTAAGATTCATTATTCATATTTGACCTTATTTATCCCTATTTTAGAAATTGACAAACTGTGACTCACTGAGGACATTTCTAAAATTACTAGAAGAGAAATCCAGATCTTGAAATACTCTTTCTACTGTACAATACTGTTTTTCCACCTCTTAGTGAATGTGATGATTTTGAACACCCAGGAACAGTGTGTAGGTGTATTTGCCTTATTTTATTTATTTCTTAATTGGAGTATAATTGCTTTATAATGTTGTGTTAGTTGGATTCATTTTAGATGAAGCACAACATCTGTCTTGTGAGCAGGTACAATGTGTGACCCTTCATTGTCCCAACTCTGAATTCTCCAATTACGTGTTAACATGTCAAGGTTCCTAGACACGTTTACCAAAATGTTTGCTGTATTTTAATGTATGTTATAGTTTGCAAAAAATTTGATAGTGGAGATTTTAAGACAGTTTTAAAAAGCAAATAGTTCCTGTGAACTATAAATCCAGACAAAATGGCCACTGATAAATGAGGTTTTAAATATATGTCAGTGGTTAGAATTTGTGTGTGATTGGGTTAACATAAGCAGGCTAAGCCTTGGTAGTATTTGTGGATTGGTTTTTAATATTTAATAATTCATACTTAAATCAGTTAAATCATTAATCATCAATAAGTCATCAGTAAGTCCCTAATTCTCTGCACTTTAAACAGTTTAATAGATTTGAAGGAAATTGTAGTCACCCTGCTTCACTTTGCTGATCTTATTGATATATTAGCCTCTTTGAAATTCGAGTTATAGTTTTTATTCATGCTGCCTTATGTTTTTGAGCTAGTAGTTAAGCTTTACTATTTTTTATTGTGGACATGTAGAGGAGGAGCTCACATAGTCTTAGTAGTTGAAATGGCATCTTGACCTTGAAAATATAAAATCCATAGGGGTGCAGTTTGGCCTCAAACTCTGTACTATTTAAGATGTTAGAAAGGTATCCTGAATTCAACACATTTCAAATTTATTTGAAAATCATTCTTATGTCCATTTTTTTGGTAGATTAATTAGAACAATATTTTATTCTTAAAAGTATATGAAATAGTTTTGCTTCAAAAATAAATATGAAACAGAATATTCTAAAAGTCTTACTTGGAAGTTCCATAAGGGCAGGGTGATGGTGTTATAATCTCTAAATTATTTTCAGTGTCTGATATACAGGAAGCATTCAGTACTTATATTCTAAATGAAAGAGTGTTTCTGGTACTGCACAGACCAAATTTGGAGATGGGGATTGGAGATTGAGTACAGCAGGAATGTGAATCATTAAAGAACCATTTTTATGAATTCTATAGATTCCCATATTATTAGGCAAGCCTGAAGACTTTATTTTAGCCATTTAATTATTTCTGAACTTCTTATTGCCTGCAGAGTACAAATGGCATGAGTTAATTTCTTTCTGTCGTAAGATTTCTCAGGATGGTTCATAGCTCTACTAGTCATTTTTCTATAATACTTTCTGGATTATCACTTTTGACAGACTGGCAATTAACCTAGGTCTTCATTAGATAGAGAGGAAGATATATGGGTTTAAAGCATTCTTAATAATGAGATGATGCATTCCTCTTCAAACGGGGATCTCGTATATTAGTGATAAGTTATATAGGGCTAATTTCATTTACATTTATTCATCCAACAAACATCATTCATAATCCCAGGCACCCTGTTTTGTGCTAAATAATGTTTACTGGAGTATTCCAGAGATGTCTTAATATATAAACATTTTTGATCATTTGGAAATAAAGTTGAATTCAGCTTGATGTAAATGTATGCTTGCTGTTAACCTGTTAAAGGCAGGCATTTAAAATTCTTTGGCATGTAACTTTGTTAGATAATAAGTAGATAAATTGGCAAATAGCTTTTAGTTGATAGATGCCTTCTATTTAAGCTTTTAAAATAAATTGCATTAGATAGGATGAACTATGTTATGTTGAAGAAACAAAGTCAGTAGCTTCAAATAATGTGGGCATGAACTTGGGCCAACTCTGGGAGATGGTCAGGGATAGGGAGGTGCTGCAGTCCATGGGGTTGCAAAGAATCAGACACAACTTACAACAACAACAATTAAGTAATGTGATAGATCATATTATTTCCAATGATTTTTCTCTTCTTCAGGTCACATGATCATGGCATTCCTGTTGATTCCCATGAAACATGAGTGTTTCCTGGTGGGATAATGTACATCCCTAACCTGTTGATGTGAGCCTAGGCCATTTGTCTTATTTTTTGTCCAGTGGAATTTGAATGGGTGTGATGTATACCACGGAGAAGGCAATGGCACCCCACTCCAGTACTCTTGCCTGGAAAATCCCATGGGTGGAGGAACCTGGTGGGCTGCAGTCCATGGGGTCACTAAGAGTCGGACACGACTTCACTTTCACTTTTCACTTTCATGCTTGGAGAAGGAAATGGCAACCCACTCCAGTGTTCTTGCCTGGAGAATCCCAGGGACAGGGGAGCCTGGTAGGCTGCCATCTATGGGGTTGCACAGAGTTGGACACGACTGAAGTGACTTAGCAGCAGCAGCAGATGTATACCATATTCAGACACTTTAGTGGCCATTGTGTGATTTTATTTTACTCTTCTCTTCTCAGCATTAGGTCAAGACAGAGTACATCCTGGGATGGAGAATACACATAGAGTAATGATTCAGAAGTGTGGCTGACTCAGAGCCATCACGTAACATGAGTTTGCTGTTGTAAACCACTACAATGTGGAGTTGCTTGTTCCTACAGCCTTATCTAATGAAAGCTAATACAAACAGTAAAGTTATTTCTCACTCATTTTATATGTCTGTCTTCAGGTCCATTCTGCATACTCTGTGCTGTTTTTCATTTTCCTTTCTTCCACCAACTCTCACAGAACTCTCAGCATCAGAAACATTGCCAGTTGATATAAAGAAGGAAAGTAACATGCTGAATCATGCTCTAAGTAGTTTGTGCCTTCCTCCTGGAAGGGACACACATCAAACTTGCTCATATTTCAGTGACTGAACCATGTCACATGACTTAGCTTAATTAAAGGAAGTGAAACAAAGAGACTTGGCAAAATGGATGAACAGTGAAATGGTTACCACATAAACCAACAATTCACAATTTAAAGTCCTTTTCAGAACTGACTGAGTGATTAACCTCTGTTTACAAAGAATTGTGGCCTGGGTTTGGAACATTCTCCCAGAAAAGATCTTTATACACAAAATTGACAGAACTAATACTGAATAGAATAGGACTGAAGCAAGCAAAAAACTAAACAGCATATGATTTGAGTAATTCAATAACATATAAATTGATATTCAAACACAAAAGCTGAAATAGCCATACCATTAGTTTGTAATACATTTTTGAGATGATAGAAATGTTCTATTTTTGTGCTGTCCATAATGGTAATCACCATCAGTGTGAGTCCTTGAAATGTGACTGGTACAAATGAGAAATTGACTTCTAAGTTTTAAATTTAAATTAATTTAAATTTAAATAGCCCAAAGTGACTATTTTATTAGTTCACATTTAGAAAAACAAATACATGTCTTTGGAAAAAAACTGTTTCATCTGTTCTCAGGTTTGTTTTGGAAAGGCATCCAAAATATAGCTTTGTCCATGTTAAATGGTCTTCCTTCTTGGTAGATGCAAGATTTTCCAAAGGTTTGGGCCTGCCCACCACTATCTTTACAACAATCAGAAATATACTCAAATGATCTTTGGAGAGCAGTAATGGAATCAAGTTTGACTCTGGAGGAACATGCCTTCAGGAGCCTGACATATTTCATGGTAAGGAGAATGAATACGAGTCTCCTTAGAAAATTTTCTATAATATCAAGTTAAAAGGGGGACAATAGGCCTCATTTATAGACTGGAGATCATTTGCTTTGCTATCTTTCCTAAATTCCTGATATGAATATAGAAGTGGTACTTCACATCTTTGTGTTGGATAGATAATAAGTATCTTAGACTTACTATATCTAACATCAAAATCTTTATTTTCTTCCTAACTTTTACCTGCCCAGCATTATCCACCTTAAAAAATTTTGCTCAATTATAAATGCAAAATATTTAAGTCATTCTTAATTCCATTTTCTCTCTTATAATCAGCAAATGCTATTCCTCAAAATATATAAAAAATCTAAGTCTTCATCATTCCCTTCACTGAAATATATGAAACTAAAACACCATCACCTGCCTCCTGGATAGCTGTGATGTTTGGTCCCTTACAGCTAATGGTTTCTCTGTCTCCTTACTGTCTTTTCCTTGGGAGAAAAAAGTAATCCTTTTAAAACATAATAAAAATTCCATCACTTCCCTGAACTAATCCATGTAAGGCCTACAAAGACTTTATTATTTGGCTTCTGACTACTCCTCCCATCCTAGTTAAATAAGCTTCTTTTCTCTTTCTTGGACACATCAAATGACTCTTCCCATCTCAGGCTCTTTGCACTTGCTGGCTGTTCTGCTCTGAATGCTTTTCACCAAAGATCTGTAGAGCTTGATTCTTTTCTTTATTCAAGATTCTTCTTAAAAGGATCGCTTCAGAAAGGCCTTCTCTGACCACATTATCTAAGTCAATCTGCTCTCTGTCTTCTCACTTTATTTTCTGCTGATTTCTCTTTGATACTCTGTTGTACTTGATTGTCAAGTTCATGTTGTTTGTCTTAATAAATTATATTCTTCCACTGGAATGAAAGCATAATAAGGCCAGACATTTTGTGTTATTCCCATTTCCTAAAATAAGGCAGGACATAGAGTAGAGGCTAGATAAATACTTGTTGAATGAATGAATGAATTTTTGAATAACTGTGCAAGCATTAATGGATTTTGAGATTTGAAAGTAATTTGTCTTACATGGAGTTCATTAAGAAATGATTGGTTGAGTGACATCAACAAAATGGCAGAGTGAAAATCTACCTTTCTTTATCTCCTTCAATCTACAACTAGTAAAATATATATAATTTGACAGAGGCAACCTGCCCCCAGACAGGATTCCACACATTAGTGAAACTCTTTACCACTGATTGGAACTTGAACCTATGTGGCTGGGACTCAAACCTAGTCAAAACCCTGCTTGGGACTTGAACCCACGTGGCTGGGGCTCAAACCCAGCCAAAACCCACAGTACCTGGTTTCAGGACCTAATTAAGCTTGGGTTCTTGATGTCTCATCACAGGAAGAATTCAGTGAGAGACAAAGTGATAGGTAAGAAGTGGCTTTATTCAGATTCAGAGAGAAGCACACTCCACAGAATGAGTGTGGGTCATTGCAGAGGGCAAGTGCAGCCACGGAATTTGGCGTGGTTAATTTTTATAAGCTGGGTAATTTCATATGCTAATGAGAGGGACATGATTTGTTTGAGGTCTCTGAGCATCTCTGGTGGGTAAGGGGTTTGATTCTAAACGTGATTTGACCCCTCCTACCATCTTGCTGGGGCTTCTCCTTTGCCAACATTCTCCAGCTGATGGTTGTTCAGCAGTGAGTTGTAATTTTGGAGTACTCACAGGAGAAGATGAGCACACATCCTTCTACTCCACGATCATATGCCACAAAAACCCGTGTCCCACTCATTAGCATATGAAGTTACTCAGCTTACAAAAAAATAAGCTTCCCTTATTTTTGGGAAGGGGTGGAGATTTCCAGGATTTGGCCCTCACCCACTCCTTGATCTTTTAACAGTGCCTTGGAATTATCATGGCACCTCTGGGTATGTCATTTCATTTGCTGATTGAAGATCAAGATCTAATCTTGTCTGCCATCTTGGTCAATTTGATTTTAATCAGTTTATGTTGTGACCTTGGGTTATGTCAGTCTTTCAAAAGTTGTGGCCTTTCCCTTTCCTTCCTGTTACATCAGTGCATCTAAAGGTGGGCTAACTGGAACACATAGAGGAAGCAGAACTGAGAGAATAGAAGAGTCAGTACCTGTAACCCTTGCCCTGAGACCACAACAGCTGAGCCCACAGCTTCAGAGAACCCAGTAGCAGAGAGGAGGGCCTATCACGGCTCTGGTATCCCAAGTGCAGCAGCGTCCATGACCATAGGTGACAGGGCAGGGGTGGCAGATGGGCCTGGGGCCCTACCTCACTACCCTGTCCTTCCTCTTCCCTCAAAGCAATGAAGCCTGGGACTCAGGGGACCCCAGGTGTGAGGGAAGAGCCCACTATTCCAGTGATGACAGGCTCTGGCAGAAGCAAGGCAGCAAGGCCACCAGAGGCACAAGGAGAGATAATAAAGAGTTGGAACCATACGTTTACAGAGACGGTAGAAACTGAGAAATGCTAACTCTCAAATGTAACCACAGGCAACTCAGGTAAGAGAAACAAAAAGTTTGTGTTATATTACCACCTACGGGAAAGCAGATGAAAGGGTAACTTCTAACCTGGTCATTAACTTCCAAGGCAACAGTAGAACAATTATTCCAAGTACTGTAAAGAACCACAGAAACACTATTCCACCTAAAGAAAATGACAGTTCTTCAGAAATCAAGCTTGAAGTCATAGAATACTGCTATATAACTGACAGAATTCAGTAAGCTACAAGGAAACTTAGAAAGGCAGTTCAGTGAGCTCATAGATAAAATTAATGAAGAGAAGAAGTATTTAAATAAAGAGATTGAAACTCTGAAGAAAAGCAAACAAATTCTGGAGCTGAAGAATTTAGTAAACAAGATGAAGAATGCATTAGAGAGTATTGGAAATCGAGCCGACCATAGAGAACAGAGGATTAGCGAGCTTGATGATGAAAATCTAGAAATGATACAAATAGAAGGGGAAAACAAATAAGATACTTAAAAATGAGGAAGTTCTATGAGAGCTACTTGATTCTTTTAGAAAGGGCAATATTAAATTAATAGGTATTCCAGAAAAAAAAGAGAGGGAGAAGGAAGGAGAGAGTTTATCCAAAGAAATAACAGCTGAGAACTTCCCAATCTTGGAGAAGAAACTGAGTATATAAGTCTGTGAAGCTAAGAGAACACCTAATTATTTCAATGTAAAAAGACCTTCTCCAAGACACATAATCCTAAAATTGTCTAAAGTCAATAACAAAGAAAAAATTTTAAAGACAGCCAGGGGAAAAAGGATGGTGACCTACAAAGGAATCTCCATTAGGCTATAAATAGATATCTCAGCAGGAACCCTACATAGCAGGAGGAAGTAGAATAGCATTTTCAAAATACTGAAATATACAAACTGTCACCCAAGAATACTCTATCCAGCAATGTTATCATTCAGATAGGATGGAGAAATACTTTCCCAAATAAGCAAAATCTGAAGGAGTTCATAAACACTACACCTGCCTTATAAGAAATGGTGGTGGTGGTGGGGGTTTAGTTGCTAAGTCATGTCTGACTCTTTGCAACCCCATGAACTATAGCCTGCCAGGCTCCTCTGTCCATGGGATTCTCCAGGCAAGAATACTGGAGTGGGTTGCCATTTCCTTCCCCAGGATATCTTCCCAACCCAGGAACTGAACCCGGGTCTCCTGCATTGCAGGCAGATTCTTTACTAGCTGAGAAATGTTGAAAGGAGCTCTTTTACTAGGAAAAAAAGAAAGGCAAAAGCTACACTGAATTTTGAGTGAAAATTGTAACTCTTTGTCAGAATGAGTTTTCAATACTTTATTATACCATAAAGGTTAAAGAAAGAGAAAAAAGAAAGCAGGAAAATAACTATAGCAATTTCAGTTTTTTATAAAACTCAGAACATAAAAGGAAATAATTTGAAACAATAATTACACAAAAGGAGAAAAGGAAAGAATGGAACTCATTTGGTAAATGAAGATATACTATCAACAGAAAAGGAACTATTTTATCTGAGATTTTTTTCAGACCTAAAGATAACTATGAAACATAAACATAGCTCAGAGGCATGAACCATAATGAAAGAGGAAGCTGAGAAAAACATCAGAGAAAACCACCAGACTAAAATGGCAGACAGAAATATAAGGAAAAAGAAATATTGGAGCTATAGAGAAACCAGAAAATAAAATACAGAATAGCTGTAATACGTTTTCATCAATCAATAATCTCCCTAAATGTAAATAGATTAAGTTCATCAGTCAAAAGATAGAGAGTGTGCTGGATGGATTGAAAAACAAGACCCAACTATGTTACCTCTAAAAGACACACATCATCTCTGAAGACAAATATAGTCTAAAAGGGATGGAAGGGATGTAAGGCGATATTCCAAGCATACTTAATGTCAGGCAAAATATACTTCAAGCCAAAAAAGATAACAAGTCAAAATGGACAGTATATAAAGGGGTCAATTCATTAAGAAGACGTAACATTGGTTAACATATATGCAACTATATAAGAACACGTTAATACATAAAATAACTATTAGAATACCTAAAGGGAGAAATTGACTGTAGCACAATAACAGTAAGGAATTTTAATAGCCCACTTACATCAGTGGATGTATCATCCAACCAAAACATCAACAAATAAATGGTGGTCTTAAATGAAACAGACCAGATGGATTTGATAATTTTGTACAGGACATTCCATCTAAATGCAGAAGAATACACATTCTTCTCAAATGCACATAGAACTGTCTCAAGGGTAGAACATAGGTTTGGACACAAGTCTTAAAAATTTTAAGAAGACTTCAATCATATTAAACCTATTTTCTGGTCAAAATGGTATGAAACTAGAAATCAACTACAAGAATAAAACTGAAAAAAAATCACAAATATGTTGAGACTGAACAGTATTCTGCTGAACAGCTACAGAGTCATTGAAGAAATCAGAGCAATAAAAAATTATCTGAAATAAATGAACATGAGAATACAACATAACAAATTGTATGAGATATAGAAAATACAGAACTAAGGGATGTTCACAGGAATAAAGACCTACTTCAAGAAATAAGAAAACTCTCAAATAATCTAACCTTACACCTAAAGTAACAGGAAAAAAATAGGAACAAATTAAGCACAAAGTTAGTAGAACAAGGAAATAATAAAGATCAGAGCATAAATAAATAAAAAATAAAAAGATAATAGAAAATATCAGTGAAACCAAGAGCTGGTTCTTTGAAAAGATAAAAAAATTGACAAACTGTTAGCCTCACTAAAAACAGAGAAGGCCCTGATAAATATAATCAAGAATCAAGGAGGAGAAATAACAGTGGAAACCACCTGACCTGCCTCTTGAGAAACCTATATGCAGGCCAAGAAGCAACAGTTAGAACTGAACATGGAACAACAGACTGGTTCCAAATAGGAAAAGGAGTACGACAAGGCTACTGTATATTGTCACCCTGCTTATTTAACTTATATGCAGAGTACATCATGAGAAACGCTGGGCTGGAAGAAGCACAAGCTGAAATTGAGATTGCCAGGAGAAATATCAATAACCTCAGATATGCTGATGACACCACCCTTATGGCAGAAAGTGAAGAGGAACTAAGAAGACTCTTGATGAAGGTGAAAGTGAAGAGTGAAAAAGTTGGCCTAAAGCTCAACATTTAGAAAACAAAGATCATGGCATCTGATCCCATCACTTCATGGGAAATAGATGGGGGAACAGTGGAAACAGTATCAGACTTTATTTTTTTGGGCTCCAAAATCACTACGGATGGTGATTGCGGCCATGAAATTAAAAGACACTTACTCCTTAGAAGGAAAGTTATGACCAACCTAGATAGCATATTGGAAAGCAGAGACATTACTTTGCCAACAAAGGTCCATCTAGTCAAGGCTATGGTTTTTTTAGTGGTCATGTATGGATGTGAGAGTTGGACTGTGAAGAAAGCTGAGAGCCAAAGAATTGATGCTTTTGAACTGTGGTGTTGGAGAAGACTCTTGAGAATCCCTTGGACTGCAAGGAGATCCAACCAGTCCATCTTAAAGGAGATCAGTCCTGGGTGTTCATTGGAAGTACTGATGCTGAAGCTGAAACTCCAATACTTTGGTCATCTCATGTGAAGAGTTGACTCATTGAAAAAGACCCTGATGCTAGGAGGGATTGAGTGCAGGAAGAGAAGATGATGACAGAGGATGAGATGGCTGGATGGTAGTACCGACTCCATGGACATGAGTTTGAGAAAGCTCTGGGAGTTGGTGATGGACAGGGAGGCCTGGCATGCTGTGATTCATGGAGTCACAAAGAGTCGGACATGACTGATTGAGCGACTGGGCTGAACTGAACTGAAGTTGAACTGAACTGAACTGAAGTAAAACTGAAGAGCCTCTTGATGAAAGTGAAAGAGGATAGTGAAAAACTATCTTGAAACTCAGCATTCAAAAAACTAAATTCATGGCATCTTGTCCCATCACTTCATGGCAAATAGTTGGGGAAACAATGGAAACAGTTACATTTTATTTTGGAGGGTTCCAAAATCGCTTGCAGATGGTGACTGCAGCCATGAAATTAAAAGACCCTTGCTCCTTAGAAGAAAAGCTATGACCAACCCAGACAGCATATTGAAAAGCAGAGACATTATTTTGCCAACAAAGGTCCGTTTAGTCAAGGCTATGGTTTTTCCAGTAGTCATGTATGGATATGAGAGTTGGACTGTAAAGAAAGCAGAGTGCAAAGAATTGATGCTTTTGAACTGTGATGGTGGGGAAGACTTTTGAGAGTCCCTTGGACTGCAAGGAGATCCAACAAGTCAATCCTAAAGGAAATCAGTCCAGAATATTCCTTGGGAGGACTGATGCTGAAGCGAAAGCTCCAATACTTTGGCCACCTGATTTGAAGACCTGACTCATTTGAAAAGACCCTGATGCTGGGAAAGATTGAAGGCAGGAGGAAAAGGTGACAAGAGAGGATGAGATGGTTGGATGGAATCATCCAACTCAATGGACATGAGTTTGAGAAAGCTCTGGGAGTTGGTGATGGACAGGGAAGCCTGGTGTGTGCAGTCCATGGGGTTGCAAAGAGTCAGACACGACTGAGTGACTGAACTAAATTAAACTGAACTGAAGTAAATTGTCACTATTTGCAAAACTAATGGGAAAACTATACAATTAAATTTGCAAGCTACAAAACCAATATAAAATAAATTTAAGAAAATAATCCAATATACCAATCACTGTAAAGAATAAGATACCTAAGAATATGTTTAATCAAAGATGTGAAAGACCTATACACTGAAAATGTACTGAAAGTTATTGAAGAAGACACCAAGAGATGAAAGATATCCCATATTTATGGGTTGAAAGAATTAACATTGTCAAAATGTCCATATTACCTAAGGCAATCTGCAGATTCAATGCATTCTCTACCAAATTTCCAAGAACATTTTTTACAGAAGTATAACAAAATACTCTAAAATTTAAATGGAACCACAAAAGAACCTGAAGAGCTAAATCAATCATGAAAAAAATGAACAAAACTGGGTGTCATGCTGTCTGATGTTAAACTGTGTTCTGAAGTTATTGTAATCAAAATGGCATGATTTGGACAGTAAAACTGATACACAGATCAATTAGATCAATGGAACATAATGGAGGTTCTGAAAGTAAGCCCATGTTTATATGTACAATTAATGATGAACAAGGAACATACAGTGGAGAAAGGATAATCTCTTCAATAAATGATTCTTAGAAAACTTGACAGCCAGCTACCAAAAAATGAAACTAGACCACTATCTTGCACAAAATTTAACTAAAAATGGATTGAGGCCCTGAATGTAAGACCTGAAACTATATAACTCCTGGACGAAAATATAAGTGGTATGTTTTTGACATTGATCTTAGCAATATTTTTTCTAGTTATGTCTCCACAGGCAAGAGAAACAGAAGCAAAAATAAACAAATGGGATTACATCAAACCAAAAAAAATGTATGCTCATCAAAGGAAACTATCAATGAAACAAAGAAAGAAAAACGATCTACTAAATGAGAGAATATATTTGAAAATGATGTGTCCAACTAAGGATTAATATCCAAAAATGTACAAAGAACTCATACAACTAACAACAAAATCATTAAAAAAAATAGGTAGAAGAATTGAAAAGACATTTTCCCAAAGAGGACGTGCAGATGGCTAATGGGCACCTGAGAAGATGTTCAGTATTACTAATTATTGGGGAACTGCAAATCAAAACCACAATGAGATATCATCTCATATTTGCCAGAATGATTGTTATCAAGAAGACAAGAAATAATTGGTATTGGTGAGGATGTGGAGAAAAGGGAGCTCTCATGTATTATTGGTGGGAAATAAATTGGTACAGCCACTATAGAAAACAGTATATAATATCCTTAAAAAATTAAGAATATAACTATGATAGTATTCAGCTGTCTCACTTCTGAATGTTTATACAAAGAATATGAAAATACTAACTTGAAAATATGTATGCACACCCATGTTCATTGTAACATTACTTATAATAGCCAAGTTGTAGAAGTAACTGAAGTGCTCATCTATGGATGAATGGATAAAGAAGATGTAGTGTACAAAGCCAATGGAATACTACTCAGCCATAAAAAATGATTGAAACTGGGTTTGTTTTTCAAGTAGTCAAGCAGTTATTTTGTTTATATTTAATTTGAAAAGTTACTTTTTAGAAGGCATTTACCAATTTCAGGTGAAGGGCAGTGTACAATATATGGAGATCTGACATGAGAATTTTCAGTTACTAAATAATTTAATATTATCTAATATTATCTGATCTGATAATGCCTTACAAGCTTTTTCTAATAAAGCTTCAGTCTCTGATGACTAAGGAAGGCAATAAAAATATTCTACATTTTCATGACTCTTTGGGGCATCTTGTTACAGCAGAAATAATGCTTTCAGGGGGCACAAAACCTATCAGACACTGCATAATGTGACTGCTCATCTTTCCTATAAAAGTAATACAAGACACATATCCTCTATGCACTTGAATACATTGGATTCTCCAATCTATTTTCATTCCAGTGACCTAGTTCCTTTTACCTGATTTTTTGTTTTCTCATACCTGATACCTGACTTAGAGGTGGGTCTTGCTTCACAGGTCCAAGCCTCTTCTCTCTAGGCTCCTTCCCTTTAATGTCTGAAAGTCTCATCTAGAAATGCTACCTGCAGTTTCTTAGACAGTCGATGCCTAGGCAGGTTGATAAGAAGTCCGGGGGTCTCCGAGGAGAGATGGATCTGGGGTTCTCGAGGAGGAGATAGGGGTCTGGAATTCTCAAAAAGAAGGAAAGGACAAGCTTTTTTTTTTTTTTTTTTTTTTTCTCTACATTCCTTAGTCTTAGTCACATAAAACATTTTTTTTCTTTAAGCCTGAAACTGATAATTACATGACAAACAACTCAGTTTAAACTCTGTACTAGGGATTATATAACAACAATGTATCCTGCTTGAGGACAGTTTCTCCTTCCTGAAAACCTTCTGACTAATCTTGATGTTTTAGAAAGTATTTTATGGGGGCTGGTCTGGTAAGATCTTTCTATTGTTAAATTCTAATCCTGTTATCCTAAAATGTAACTTGTGGGAGTGGGTCTAGTAAAATTTTCACAAACTTGAGACATTCTTTTGATTTATTGTAATAATTAATTAAAAAGTATGTAACTCCCTTGCTAACACTAGCAAGGGGGGCAGTCTCTGTCCCCCTTCTGATGTCTATGTCAGAAGCTTTCTCTGTCCCTTTTGATACTTTAATAAAACTCTGCTATACAAAAGCTCTTGAGGGATCAAGCCTGGTCCCTGGTCCCAAAGCTAAATCTTCTTCTTTGGAGATCACTGTAAGCTACCATTTCTTTCTGGCTATCAGTCTCTACTAAAGCTGGCCCTCATAATCCATGGGCTTCAATTCAGTAATGCTTATTATCATAGTGCTTACAAGGAAAATTCTTTGGGTCTATCTCTTTATTTTATCAGACTTCCTGGCTATTGAACCACAAGAAAGAAGCTATATTCTTACAGAGACAAAACTGGAGAGGGTAAAGGTATTAATTAAAAAGTCTATCTTACTTAATGCTTAAAAATGTGAGTATTCCCCATTTCTCAGAAAACTGAGGCTCAAAGAAATGGTTTAAATGATTTTCTTTAATTTTGCTCTGGTAATAACTAATGAAGTTCAGGTTCAAAATGAGTTCTATCTTACTGTAAATTCTCTGCTCTTTCTGCTACATTATTTGTGTAAAACATAAATATTAAGGAAAAAAACCTCTAACATGTAATAAATGTTAAAAAAAAAAAAAGACTCCAAATACCTCAAAACCTTGTATCAAAAACTATAACTGGTACTAAAACCTTAAAATTAAATCTTGCTTTTAATGTTCCAGGAAGGAGCCTTTGGCATTATATCATTACTCTTTCCAAATGTAACTAATTTAAAGGTGACATGAAAAAAATATTCATTAAAACTACAGTAGCCATTTATCTGTGACCTTTAACAAAGCTGCTATTAACTTTCAATTGACTCACAGTTCTAGATTGATCCTTTACCTAATAAACTAACCATTCCTTTCCAAATGTTCCTGGTAGAGTTTTGATTTACATCCAAAACCTGTCTGTAAATATTCCACCTTAGCCAGCTCTGTGCTTCCCTACTTCTTATTTCTTAAATCACCATAATGCTTCAAGCCAATATTATTCCTAGCATTTCAGTAAAGAACATCTCCATTAAGTATAGCTAAAGCGGTCTATTTTAATTACTGGTTTCTTTAATCTAGTTTTCCTTATAGAGAATATCAATGCCAAATGGTTTTTAAAGGATTCAAAAGTGTTCCCAGATGAACTAATTATGCCCTTTTATTTCCATAACTGTTGTAATAGAACCTTCTGAGGAATCTTTCTGAAGGATCTATGTCCCTTGCCTCTTCCTTAAAACTCATTCCAGATCTCTTTCTTACATGCACAAAATATACATTTATTTTTACTGTAAAGTTAAACACTTATTATCTATCTGAACCTAATCTGCTTAAATGCCCAAAGTCTAATTGATTTCAAATTACATTTTAACACATAATAATTAAACTCTCAGAAGAGTCAAAAAGGTACAGATATGATAGCAAAGCTAAAATTCCAAATCCCTTTTATTTAGATCTCTTCCACACCAGTCCATCCTAAAGGAGATCAGTCCTGGGTGTTCATTGAAAGGACTGATGCTGAAGCTGAAACCCAATACTTTGGCCACCTGATGCGATGAACTGACTCACTGGAAAAGACCTTGATGCTGGGAAAGATTGAAGGCAGGAGGAGAAGGGGACAACAGAGGATAATGGTTGGAAGGCATCACAGACTCGACAGACATGAGTTTGAGTAAGCTCAGGGAGTTGGTGATAGGCAAGGAGGCCTGGCGTGCTGCATTTCACAGGATTGCAAAGAGTTGGACACGACTGAGCGACTGAACTGAACCGATCTGAACTCCCACACATCCCCCTCTCTGTCCTACTTTGCGTCGCATCTGGAGCGAGATTGATCTGTACGGACTCCAGCAGTGGTTTCCCGTGCCCTCCGACCTCTGGTTGGGTTTGGTCCGTAGGGGCCTGGAGACAGACAAGGGGATTCAGGTCAGGGTTTCTGGGTATTTATTTCCAAGCAGGGAAAACTCTCCCTACAGAGTTTTCTTGGCTTGGTTTCTATTATTTGGAAAGAATTATGATGTAAGGCTAAAGGCTTGTTCCTGGAACATTTAAAGCAGAATTTAATTTTAAGGCTTTAGAACCAGATTTAGTTCTCTGATACATGTTTTAGAGTATTTGAAGTCTTCTCTTCCCCCTCAAACTAAGATGACTTCTTCTCAAGGTGGCCTTCTCTATATACCTCTCTTCCTCTGGTTCGGGTAGTAGTTTATTTTTCTCTTTATGTCCAAAAGGTCACAGCAGCTTTAGGGCCACTAATCTTAGGTTATTGCACTATCTTTTGGCTCACTATACCCACAGAGAGTGCCTTTGTAAATAACCTGGCCTTGATTTATTATCATTTAAGTGCACCACTTATTTCCTATTGGGATCCCAAACTATTACATACAGTTTTAAAGGCTAGTGGGTTTTAACTATATATAATTGTACTTTTTTGAAAGTCGGGAGCCAAGATTTGATCACTGTGCATAGTTCTAAATTGGCTCCAGATTTTATAACATTAAGTAACTTCAAAGTACTACTTTGGTTAATTCTATACTTCCAAATTAATATTTCTTACATTGCTGTGATGCTTAAAGTCAGTCTTATTCCTGAAATACTCTTAGATATCTTAGATATCATCACTAAGTGAATTTGAAATTCTCAATTTTATTGAATAACTTTAAAAACTAGCCTTTAATTTATTTTGGCATTCCTGATAAATGAATAAATAAATTTTATTAATTTTTTTTAACAAATTTTACTTCATTTTTTTTTATAAGTGCAAACATACGTTAGTTATGGTACTACACAAGAATTAGAAGTAAACTTGGAAGCTCGGGTTGTATCCTTTCTGAGTTGTTGTCACACTGTGAATTTTCTAGCAATCACAGTATTACTTTTAAGTTCCTCAAGGGCTCAGTTTTTAACCTAAGTGAATAATGATAACTTTGCAGACTTCTGCTTTGGGCACATTCATGCTTATGGCAGGCAATGCATCTTTTGAAAAGAGCTAGAGGATTGGGATGAAATATGACAACCATCTACTTGGAGCTATTTAGGTTAAGATGCTGGAGAAGAAGGAATCACACAGAAACACTGGAAGCCAGGAGACAAACAATCAGCACAATGTTTCAGCCAGAAACAGACTCATACAAATATGCTAACTGATTTATGGTAGAGGCTGTGAAGTAGGAAAAGAATGTTCTTTTCAATAAATGTCCCTAGGAAAGTTAGATAATTATATAGGAGAAAATTTACCTTGGACATGTACTTCACTTCATAACCAAGTGTGAATTCTAGTTGGATCACCAGTCTAGATGTGAAAGAAAAATCAGTAAACTTCTATGAGAAAACCTAGTTGAGCATCTTCATGACCTTGAGATATACAAAGTTTTCTTAAACTGGACACAGAAATACTAGCTATAAAGAAAAAAAAATGTACTGAATTAAAAATGAAGAACTTTTTTTATCAAATGACATAACTGAAATAATGAAAAAAACATGTCACACAGGACAAAATGAAGAACTTTAACAAATCAACAAATCAATTAAAAAAGATCACTCAAAAGAAAAATGTTCAAAAGACTTCAGTGGCACTTACAAAGGAAGATGTATACCTAGTCAATAAATACAGAAGCAACTGCTTGTTAATAATCAGGGAAACAAAAATATAAATGGCAAAACATCATTATTTACTTACACACCAGAATAGCATTAAAATTAACGGATTGATAATACCAAATATTGGCTAGGATGTAGAGCAACTGGAATTTTCTTACACAACTGTGGTGTGTAAATGGTGAAAATATTCTCTTTTTTTTTGAAAATATTCTTGAAATCTATGTGACAATATATAGCAGAGTGGAATGTGCATACAATCTGACACATCAACTCCACTTCTAGATATGTCCAGAGGAAATATGTTTATTTGTTCCTGAAAAGACATTTAATAGAGTGTTCACAGCAGTATTACTTATAAAGGTAAATATAGGAAGTAACCCACATCAATAAACAGTATAGTGTATTAAATTCTCTTGGGGTATTCTTACAATGGATTATCATAAAGCAATGAGAATGAAGGATGTATTAGTATATAGTAATATGATGTGATGTGGTATAAGCTAGGAGAGTGATTAATTTTGCACAAGGAATGACAGAGCGTAATGTGGAGCTTACTGAGATGCTGGTAATATTCTTTACTTTAATGCTAGTTACAGCAGGTGAATAATCATTGATCACTATGTATAATATACTTCAGTCAAAAGGTTTAAATATAAGAAAAAAACATAGTATCTTTCTTCCAGAAAGATGTCAGTACCATGACCGATTTCTCTGTATTAACAGAAAAGCAAAACAAAACAAATAGCAACATGTTACCAATAATCACAGGTAAGCTGTAAACTTGACATATTTCGCTAAGACATATGGATCACATCTAATAGTAATATGACCACTACATTAGACAGAGGATCTTTTAATCATACACCGCTGATGCCTGAGAAATTCTTTAAGAGGAGGAATTTCTTTGATTCTTTGGATGGCTTCCATCCCTAGAGTCTAGATTTGGAAATTTTTGGAACATGGTTATATTCAATTCCATCCTCCTTTTCTCCATTTCTCTTTACCCAAAGACGTTCAGGAATAAAAATATGAGAGCTTGGGGGTAAGTTCAGAAACTTCAAAAACTCCTTGTTTTTCCTTTATCTTGTCTAAATTTTATGAATGTCTGAGCATTTCCTTTGAGAGTTTAAGGACAAATGTAGCATTGATGTACTTTAAAACTTCATTAGGAGTAAATATACATTGAAAACAATTACTTTGTGACCCAGAGTTTATCAGTGGGCCAGCAATGTCCACTAACAATCAGCAAAATACTCCAGTACCTTGAAAAGAGAAGTTTGAGCATTTCTCAGCCATCCAAGGCCATGGATTTCTCAGAGTCATGCCATTGATACCAAAGGTTTGTTTTCAGACAACTCTGATTTAGGTCATATAAATCTGCTCAAGATGTCGCATTTATGAATAATTGGAAGATTCATAAATTCTGGTTTATTCAGCTGGGTGATTTTCAGTAATAACTGCAAAAAGCATTCTTAAAGTTTTCTTTGCTTTCACTCTTGCCACACCACCACCTTTTCTTAATGTAGTAGCCAGAGAGATTATTTACTGACATGCATACATCTCTCCCATAGTTTTCTTCCAAAGTTGTAATCTCAGTACATTATCATACCGATGAAACCTTATGCTCTAGGCAGCTTCTGTGTAGGCAAATATTTAACAATTGGCTCTCTCAGGGAAGGGAGTCTTGATGTGTAGACTTTGCTGATTTCTAGGTAAACATTACCACTGTAGGTGATGTTAAGCTACCAATGGTTCAACAATAGGCTCACAAAATTTCTGAAATCTGTGCAATAACTTGAGCTGGTTCCAACATACATGAGATCCAGACTACCCTTCTGACCTACTTTCATTTTATTTCCCCCCACATCAGGCTTCTCTCTTGTTACTCTCTAATCCTTACCATATTTTGCCCTTATCATTTTTCACTCTCTGATTTTAGAACATAAGTTTTGTGGAGGCAGAGATTATATACTCAGGACCTTCCTGATGTTCAAGCTGGTTTTAGAAAGGCAGAGGAACCAGAGATCAAATTGCCAACATCAGCTGGATCATGGAAAAAGAAAGAGAGTTCCAGAAACACATCTATTTCTGCTTTATTGACTATGCCAAAGCCTTTGACTGTGTGGATAACAATAAACTGTGGAAAATTCTGAAAGAGTTGGGCATATCAGACCACCTGATCTGCTTCTTGAGAAATCTGTATGCAGGTCAGGAAGCAACAGTTAGAACTGGACATGGAACAACAGACTGGTTCCAAATAGGAAAAAGAGTACGTTAAGGCTGTATATTGTCACCCTGTTTATTTAACTTATATGCAGAGTACATCATGGGAAATGCTGGACTGGAAGAAACACAAGCTGGAATCAAGATTGTCAGGAGAAATATCAATAACCTCAGATATGCAGATGACACCACCCTTATGGCAGAAAGTGAAGAGGAACTCAAAAGCCTCTTGATGAAAGTGAAAGTGGAGAGTGAAAAAGTTGGCTTAAAGCTCAACATTCAGAAAACGAAGATCATGGCATCTGGTCCCATCACTTCAAGGGAAATAGATGGGGAAACAGTGGAAACAGCGTCAGACTTTATTTTTTTGGGCTTCAAAATCACTGCAGATGGTGACTGCAGCCATGAAATTAAAAGATGCTTACTCCTTGGAAGGAAAGTTATGACCAACCTAGATAGCATATTCAAAACAGAGACATTACTTTGCCAACAAAGGTCTGTCTAGTCAAGGCTATGGTTTTTCCAGTGGTCATGTATGGATGTGAGAGTTGGACTGTGAAGAAGGCTGAGAGCCAAAGAATTGATGCTTTTGAACTGTGGTTTTGGAGAAGACTCATAAGAGTCCCTTGGACTGCAAGGAGATCCAACCAGTCCATTCTGAAGGAGATCAGCCCCAGGATTTCTTTGGAAGGAATGATGGCTAAAGCTGAAACTCCAGTACTTTGACCATCTCATGCGAAGAGTTGACTTATTGGAAAAGACTGTGATGCTGGGAGGGATTGGGGGCAGGAGGAGAAGGGGACGACAGAGGATGAGATGGCTGGATGGCATCACTGACTCGATGGACGTGAGTCTGAGTGAACTCCGGGAGTTGGTTATGGACAGGGAGGCCTGGCGTGCTGCGATTCATGGGGTCGCAAAGAGTCGGACACGACTGAGCGACTGATCTGATCTGACCAGTTTTCCCAGCACCACTTGTTAAAGAGATTATCTTTTCTCCATTGTATATTCTTGCCTCCTTTGTCGAAGATAAGGTGACCATAGGTGCATGGAGGGCTGGTACACTGGGATGAGCCAGAGGGATGGGATGGGGAGGGAGGTGGGAGGGTGGTTCAGGATGGGGAGTACATGTACACCCGTGGCAGATTCATGTCAATGTATGGTAAAAACCAATACAATATTGTAAAGTAATTAGCCTCCAAAAAATAAATTAATTAAAAAAATAAATGAAAAGAGGAGGGTTGAAACTGTTCTAAAGCACCTTAAGTATATCCTTATAGACGGTATTTTTAATGTTAAAAAGTAAAATGCTATTAAAATATACTAGTGTTAGTAATGGTATAATGAAGCACATACATTTATATCCTTCTGGTGACAGTGGAAATTAATACAAATTATCTCAAAGAGATTTGTCAAGGTATATCATTGTGACTTGTAAACATTTTTCAACCCAGATTAGGCATTCCCTCCATCCCAATGAGAGAGACTTGTTTGCCTAATTTATGTACAAATACTATTTTATTTAAAAAAAAAAACTGGAAATAAATAGAAAGGGTTGGATGTAAAACCTATAATACTTTATCATAATAACATTATGAAGTCAATAATAATGTGTTAATGGCAAAGGAGATATGGTTGATGACCAACATAGGGTATGAATCAATATAAATGCATAGCCTACATTCAGCTAGGGCCACTCTGTCCCTTGGTGATTCAGTTAAGTTTGACTTAAGCCTGTGTCCATTGCTCTGTGGGAGTCCAGAAGCCTTCTGCTTGCTTCCTCTGAGATTCTACATCTTACTTCATTATGCTCTCATCAGCTGTGTTCCATTTGTATCCTGAACCACCTGGACTTACATCGCGTTGCTTTCCCTGGTTCCACAGGAACTCATTTACAGTTAATATTGTATCTTCTCATAGTCTCTGTTGAAGACAGGTGGGCAGGGAGTGCTGGAGAGGAGAAATTATAAACAGGATTTCAAATGATAATGTGATATTCTGCAGTCTCATGGCTCCATCTTCATCATCTCTTCCTTCTTCCTTTCATTTCTTCTCATCCCACCCACTGCCACCTTCTTTAAAAAGTGGGGAAAGAAGAGAAAATCCTTCCTTATTCCCATGCATAGTAAATCTGGCCATACTCAGGAATTTTAATTTTTTTTTTCTTTTCTTATTTTTTTAAATTTACTTTTTTAATTGAAGGATAATTGCTTTATAGAATTTTGTTGTTTTCTGTCAAACCTCAACATGAATCAGCCATAGGTGTACATATTTCCCCTCCCTTACGAACCTCCCTCCCATTTTCCACCCCATCCCAGCCCTCTAGATTGATACAGAGCCCCTGTTTGAGTTTCCTGAGCCATACAGCAAATTCCCATTGGCTATCTACTTTACATATGGTATGTAAGTTTCCATGCTACTCTTTCCATACATCTCACCCTCTCCTCCCGTCTCCCCATGTCCATCAGTCTATTCTCTATGTCTGATTCCCCACTGCTGCCCTGTAAATAAATCTTCAGTATCATTTTTCTAGATTCCACATATATGCTTTAGAATATGATATTTGTCTTTCTCTTTCTGACTCACTTCATTCTGTATAATAGATTCTAGGTTCATCCACCTCATCAGAACTGACTCAAATGCATTTTTATGGCTGAGTAATATTCCATTCTGTATATGTACCACACCTTCTTTATCTATTCATCTGTCCATGGACATCTAGGTTGCTTCCATGTTCTAGCTATTGTAAATAGTGCTGCAATGAACAATGGGATACATGTGTCTTTTTCAACTATGGTTTCCTCAGGGTATATGCCTAGGAATAGAATTGCTGGGCAGTTTTTTAAGGAATCTCCATACCATCTTCCATAGTGGCTGTATCAATTTACATTCCCACCAACAATGCAAGAGTGTTCCCTTTTCTCTACACCCTCTCCAGCGTTTATTGTTTGTAGACTTTTTGATAATGTCCATTCTGACTGGTGTGAGGTGATAGCTCATTGTAGTTTTGACTTGCATTTCTCTATTAATGAGCAATGTGGAGCATCTTTTCATGTGTTTGTTAGACATCTGTATGTCTTCTTTGGAGAAATGTCTGTTTAAGTCTTTTTCCAACTTATTGATTGGGTCATTTGTTTTTTTGATATTGAGTTGTATGAGCTGCTTGTATATTTTGGATATTAATCCTTTGTCAGTTGTTTCATTTGCTATTATTTTCTCCCATTCTGAAGGTTGTCTTTTTACCTTGCTTATAGTTTCCTTTTTTGTGCAAAAGCTTTTAAGTTTAATCAGGTCCCATTTGTTTACTTTTGTTTTTATTTCTGTTACTCTAGAAGGTGCATCATAGATCATAGATCTTGCTATGATTTATGTCATTGAATGTTATGCCTATGCTTTCCTCTAAGAGTTTTATAGTTTCTGGTCTTACATTTAGATCTTTAATCCATTTTGAGTTTATCTTTGTGTATTGTGTTAGGAAGTGTTCTAATTTCATTCTTTTACATGTAGCTGTCCAGTTTTCCCAGCACCATTTATTGAAGAGGCTGTCTTTACCCCCATTGTATATTGCTTCCTTTGTCAAAAATAAGGTATCCATAGGTGCATGGGTTTATTTCTGGGCTTTCTGTCTTATACCATTGATCTATATGTCTGTTTTGTGCCAGTACCATACTGTCTTGGTGACTGTAGCTTTGTATTATAACCTGAAGTCAGGAAGGTTGATTCCTCCAGTTCCTATTCTTCTTTCTCAAGACTTCTTGAGTCTTTTGTGTTTCCATATGAATTGTGAAATTTTTTTTCCTAGTTCTTTGAAAAATGCCATAGGTAATTTGATAGAAATCACATTGAATCTGTAGATTGCATTTTTTAATATAGTCATTTTCACAGTTGATTCTTCCTACTCAGGAACATGGAATATCTCTCCATCTGTTTGTGTCATCTTTGATTTTTTTCATCAGTGTCTTATAATTTTCTGTGTACAGTTCTTTTATCTCCTTAGGTAAGTAAGTTTATTCCTAGATATTTAATTCTTTTTGTTGCAATGGTGAATGGGATTGATTCCTTAATTTCTCTTTCTAATTTTTTCATTGTTAGTATATAGAAATGCAAATGATATCTGTGTATTGATTTTGTATCCTGCAACATTGCTAAATTCATTGATTAGCTCTAGTAATTTTCTGATACTTTCTTTAGAGTTTTCTATGTATAGTATTATGTCTTCTGCCAACAGTGAGAGCTTTACTTCTTTTCTGATATGGATTCCTTTTATTTCTTTTTCTTCTCTGATTGCTATAGCTAGGACTTCCAGAACTATGTTGAATAGTAGTGGTGAAAGTGGGCACCATTGTCTTGTTCCTGATCTTATGGGGGATGCTTTCAGTTTTTTACCACTGAAAATAATGTTTGCTGTAGGCTTATCATATATAGCATCTTTTGAAAAGTTTTAATCATAAATGGGTGCTGAATTTTGTCAAAGGCTTTTTCTGCATCTAATGCGATGATCATATGGTTTTTATATTTCAACTTGTTAATATGGTGTATCACATTGACTGATTTGTGTATATTGAGGAATCCTTGCATTCCTGGAATAAACCCAACTTGACCATGGTGTATGAGCTTTTTGATGTGTTTCTGAATTCTGTTTGATAAAATTTTATTGAGGATTTTTGCATCTGTGTTCATCAGTGATATTGGCCTGTAGTTTTATTTTTCTGTGTTGTCTTTATTTGGTTTTGGTATCAGGGTGATGGTGGCCTTGTAGAATGATTTTGAAAGTGTTCCTTCCTCTGCAGTTTTTGGAAAGAATTTTAGAAAGATAGGCATTAGCTCTTCTCTAAATGTTTGATAGAATTCTGTGAAGCCATATGGTCCTGGGCTTTTGTTTTTTGGGAGATTTTTGACCACAGCTTCAATTTCAGTGCTTATAATTGTGTTGTTCATAATTTCTATTTCTTCCTGGTTCAGTCTTGGAAGATTAAACTTTTCTAAGAATCTTCCATTTCTTCCAGGTTATCCATTTTATTGCCATGTAGTTGTTCATAATAGTCTCTTATAATCCTTTATATTTCTACATTGTCTGTTGTGACCTCTTCTTTTTCATTTCTAACTATGTTGATTTGATTCTTCTCTCTCTTTTTTTTTCTTGATGAGTCCGGCTAAAGTCTTGTCAATTTTGTTTATCTTCTCAAAGAACTAGCTTTTAGTTTTATTAATCTTTACTATTGTTTCTTTCATTTCTTTTTCATTTATTTCTGCTTGCATCTTTATGTTTTCTTTCCTTGTACTAATTTTTTTGTTGTTGTTGTTCTTCTTTTCCAGTTGTTTTAGGTGTAAAGTTAGGTTGTCTATTTGATGTTTTTCTTGTTTCTTGAGGTAGGATTGTATTGCTATAAGCTTCCCTCTTAGAACTGCTTTTTCTGCATTCCATAGATTTTGAGTTGTCGTGTTTTCATTGTCATTTGTTTCTAGAAATTATTTGATTTCCCTTTTGATTTCTTCAGTAACCTGTTGGTTATAGAAATGTGTTGTTTAATACCCATGTGTTTGTGTTTCTTACAGTTTTTTTTTTTTTTTTTTGTAATTGATATCTAGTCTCATAGCATTGTGGTTGGAGAAGATGCTTGATATGATTTCATTTATTTATTTATTTAATTTTCTTTTTGTTTTTTTTTTTTTTTACTTTACAATATTGTATTGCTTTTGCAATTTTCTTAAATTTACTGAGGTTTGATTTGTGACGCAAGATGTGATCTATCCTAGAGAATGTTCCATGTGCAGTTGAGAAGTGTATTCATCTGCATTTGGATGGAATGTCCTGAAGATATCGATGAGATCTATCTCATCTAATGTATCATTTAAGACTTGTGTTTCCTTATTAATCTTCTGTTTTGATGATCTGTGCATTGGTGTGAGTGGGGTCATACTCAGGCCTCTTAATCTCAATTGAATAAGATAAAAACTTTCCTCTCAATAAACACAGTCTGTTTCTGCAAGTTTTTCTGATCTAACTATTGTTCTCAATTGAATTAATTATAGATTTATTTCTGTTTGATGTAAACAGATCTATTTATCGATACTTAACTCTTTTGCTGTCTCTTCCTCCTTTTCTGAGACCCCTTGTGCTGTTATTTGTCAGCATATTTGTAGCTGATTTAATCTGCTGGGCAAATGCTCCTTTCCTTTCCCACTGTTTTGCTTATATTTTCTCCCTCTAGAAGGATGATGTCTATATAAAATAAGACTGTTCTTTAAGGGTAGAGGTTGCTCTAAGTCTGTGTTAGAGTCTCCTAAATATTTGAAAATTCAATCTGTAGAAAAAATAAGATCTATAAATAAGATATATATAATAAGATATAAGATATATATATCTAATTTTTTATATTATATTATAGATAAATCAAAGTCTCAGCAGGAACACATCATTAGTGATTTTTATGTTTTATTTATTATATTTTTCTAATATATGCATGTGTATATACATATACATATTTTGATCTAAAGATAACAAATCTATTAGCTGCATAAAATGAAGGATATTTTATCATAGAGTTATATACACATAGTGTTAGAATGTTGATAGATATATTAATATTCTGATGATTATTTAGAATAATTGTGTATTCTTTTTTAAATTCAGAAGTATCCTTGCTCAGAAATAAGTATTTATTCTCTTGAAACCTAGGAACCTTCACTAAACAGAAAGAGTAAAACTTAAGTTCCAAACACCTTGGCATGTTCCAAGATGGAATGCAAATAGCAAGGTAAGTTCCAAGGTAATTTTCACATTCTCAAGTGAATGTATTATTTTCTTGATCTTTTTGTTATGAAATCTTTCTGCAGCTGAATATCTTATGGAAAGAAATTATGCTAAGCTTTCAGCTCGCTGCTTTGGTGGCATAATGTTGCAAGTCTTTTCTAAGCCAAACCACCCATAGTATGCTGTATCACTACACATTAGGTGTCATTAAATATCTATTTCACTTATCACAAATTTCGACATGTCTGCAGTAAATCGAAGACCTGGTTTAAAATTGCTCAATACGGGGCTGTCACTTAGTATTAGACCAGGGAAAAGGTGATATGCTGGCATGTAAAGACCTTAAAAAACAATTTTCATCTGTTATTAACAAAACAAAAATTGGCTTTCATGTTGTGAATTTTAATGGAGAAAGAAATTATGTAGACTTTGTTTCAAAAAGGCGTTTGTGGAACTACTGAGTTCATTCCTATTTTTTCCTACATACTTTCATTTGTCAACTCTCAGTATCAATCTAAGAAAAAATTTTGTAACGGATATAAATGGTAAATAAACCAAGTCCAAATACTCTAGTTTAATTTTCACAGGATACCTGCAGGAAGTAAGGAGGCTGAATGGTAGGAGAATACAGTTAGGTGCATCCTGTTGAAACTCAATATGCTAAATTCTAAATGCACCTTGTTTAGACTCTACACATCATTCTTCCATGACAATGGTCAGAAATGCTTAAAAAGATTTGTCTCAGTTTTTCTACAGGTATTTCAGCTGTCAGGTTGACAACTAGAAGAGTGCTATTAACAAAGGGATGTAACTATTAAATTACTCTCTTTTCTTTTTGATCACCCCATATTAATTTCTGCCAACTGTTTCTAAATTACACAAGCAAAACGCCCCCACTTTTTTTTCATTATGATCTGTATACATTAAGCTAGAAATTCCCCACTACTTCAAACATTCCCCTCACTCAGCTCCATTCAAGGAAACATTATCTTACCAGCCTCAAATTAAGGCCTATTACTTACAGGATATCTGCCCCATCCTCAGATGATACTCTGCACTTCTATTACCAAGACTGTTTCCTTAAGTGTAAATGTTATCAACATATAAACATATATGTATACATATAGATTTATGTATTTATATGTGTGTACGTGTATGTACACACAAGTGTGGGTAAAGTTTTTTTTTTTCCATTAAATATTTTAGTGTTTTTTAATGGTAGGGATTGCACTATATATATATATATATATATACATATATATATATATTTTTTTTTTTGGCATTTCTTCAGTACCCTTTAAAATTGGAAAGGGTATTATAAATACCTAACCACTGATTCAGCATGAACCTGGACCCATCAGATCCATGCTGTATGAACAAGTTTAATGTCAGATCTACTATAAGTTACTTATATATTGTTTGGCTAAATATAATAATAGTAAAACAAGGAAAAAAGTAGTAAGAATTTCACAAATATGTACCATCAGACTATAATTCAATAAACTTTTACATCTAATAAAATTTCAAACACATAGACCTCTTTCTTTTTTTAAATTAATTAATTAATTAATTATTTTTTTTTCATAGACCTCTTTCTAACATAGAAGACATGGTCAAGTTTCTTGGGAGGCAAATCATTTCCATAGAATTATTTGAAATCTGAGCTGGCATCTCTGGTATTAACATAAATCACAGGCCATCAATATGTATTTATGTATTTATCTGGTTTATCAAAAACCACAAACAACAATTATATGTCTGCTTTGTGCCTGGGACAGTGCTGAAGATTAGGAGGGATATGTGATCTACGATTCAAGGGGTTATGGAAATTCCCATAAGTGATGTCCTGCTGTTTGAACAAGACAACTGAAAAGAAAATCCACAGCCAAGAAATACTACAATTCAGCAGTAAATACCCCATAATCAATTATATTAGCAAACTAAAGTCATAGTGTTTTGGGTAACTTTTGTTTCTCATACAAAAGTTAAATGTGCTGTTGTCTCCCTCTCTCTCTCTCTCTCTCTCTCGCTCTCGCTCTCTCGCTCTCTCGCTCTCTCTCGCTCTCGCTCTCGCTCTCTCTTTAACTGAGCAGCAGTGACAATTTATGGATTCAGTAATTTCTCACATTCTGCTTGAAAAATGTTTCTTTATCCAAAGGTTAACTCCTTTCGGAGTACAGACCCCTAAATTTTCTCAGTTGCTCTATTAGTCGGTACAACTAGATTCACTAGACTCATAAATCCATCAATTTTCTAGTCTATAACAGTGTAATCCCTGAAATCTCAGAGATATAAATGGAATTGCTAATTTTCAATAAATCTACAGAAACAGGTAATAGTGTCATGGGCCCCCAGTTCCAATCATTTTAGCTATAATAAATGGTACCACAGGGACTTGCTTTAGGTCATAAAATTTACTGACCAGGACACAAATTTTAACCCACAAAGTATTTTATAAGTTTTCTCCTTTTTTCCTACTTTAAAGTATGAATTCCAAGAATGATTTCCCACTTTAGACTGATTATAGATAGAAAAGGTGAAAATAAAAAACGAAGAATTTTTTGAGATTAGTATTTTTTATTGAGAAAAGACAACATAAGTAACAGAGACAACATAAGTATTTCAAACATATACAATAGTACATATGTTGGTTACTTAAAATTTAAGTGCTTTGGAAAACATGAAATTGCTATTTATATTCTCATATTTTACAAATAATACATCATACAACAGAAATGTGTTTTTCTAATGGATGATAAACATGCTTCTGAAACAAATTCTCTAAGTATAAATTAAAATTTAATTTTCTTAAATAATTGCAACCGATTTCTATATTCTTTAAAAGCAGAAGTATGTACTTTCACTGGGTGTTTTTATTTTTCCTTTCTGAGAGTTTTACCAGTATTTCTAAAATACTTATTTGCCCAAGATAACTATCATTCATCCATACATTAAAATGAATTACGAGTATTGCTTTCAATGTATTGCAAAGGATTTTTTCTGACTCTTCAATTGAATATGGAATGACCTCTGAAATAATATGATTGTAATCACCTTTTAAACAAACTTAAGGAATTGGTAAAAAGGAAACAATCAAGAGTACCTTAAATGTAACATTTCAGTAAAAATAATTGTGTAAAGTATAAGTTGAGAGGGTCACTCTAAATGAAAGCTTATTCTATTGAAATCTTTAAAGTCTTTGAGTTTCACACTTTGGGATTTCCTGGGCTAAGGTAAAAGTAGATGGGAGACAGCAGGAATGAATTAGCTGTGTTTTTTGCTATATTTTTATAATCAAAGCCAGAAGAAATAGAGCAGTTGAGATGCTGAATCAGTATTCCGTCATTTATCTATTTTTACCAGAAATGCACACACAAATCAGGTCCTGGTCAGCCAAATGTATATCTGGCATCATTCCTGTTTCTTTTGTGGACAGCTTATGGTAATATTCATGCTGTTTCTCTACTTTTATAAAGTGCACATATTCTTTCTTACTATGTGGCCAAGATGAGTTGTTAATAGATGCTAAGTAAGCCATATAAAGGAAGTGTAGTATGCAGTTACATGGAAATAGGTCTTACATGATTGGTTCTAGTATAAATAAACAATTAAGGAGAGAGCTCTGTGATAGTTGGGATTCTCAAAGAGAAATCTTTAAAAATAAAAGCATTTAAAATTTTATTATTATATTATATATATATATTACTTTCTATTTATTATAAACAAGGGTTCTAGTAATCTTGACAAGAAGATTGGTTTTAATGGTCAGTACCCTTATGAAAATTAAATGTTATATTGCACAGCGGAATCTATGATGAAACCACAGGATGGATCACAACATGTTGAGAAATATGTGAACATACTTTTAAATCCCCCATGAGTATTTGTTAATAGCACATATGATTTTGAGAAATATATTCTGAACAGCAACCCGAGTATATCATATTGAAGACATTGAAGAGAGGCAGTATACCTTCCTCTGATTAGCTCATGGAAAATAGGATTGAAATTTCTAGGGTCAAAATTGTTACTACCATCTCTGACTTTGCCTCTAATAACTGTGCTATAACTATTAGAATTTGTCAGACTAAGTAATATCATATTGACCTTTGGAGTAATAAAGCATTATTTACTCATTCTGGTAGAGATGCTATGTTGGATACAGGAATTTCTTTTTGACTTAACAGGACCTTGTGTGTGATAATCACTACCTGAACCTTTCATGTATATGAATTATTCATTCTTTTATTATTATACAGTCATTTATCTCTGGCTCAGACTGTAAAGAGGCTGCCTGCAATGCAGGAGACCCAGGTTCAATCCCTGGGTTGGGAAGATCCCCTGGAAAAGGGAATGGCAACCACTCTAGTATTCTTGCTTGGAGAATTCCATGGACAGAGGATCCTGGTAGGCTACAGTCCATGGGGTCGCAAAAAGTCAGACACAACTGAGTGACTTGCACTAGTCATTTATCTAGTTATGTATTCACATAATCTTATTCCATAAGCCATTTGAATAGCATATAGGGAATATGATTTGAATTCTGAATTGGAACTTGGTAAAGTGATTCCACTATGGTCTGCTTTTTGGAAAGCCCTGCCAGACAATGCAGAGGAAAAGGGAGCAATTTTAGCCATACAGATGTGTTGTTTCAGTGGTGCCAAATGCCTACTAGGAAGCTAAACATCAGGATGCTTGAATTAAAATTTTCTCTTTTCAGCAGATTTTTTTATTTGAACAGACATTGTGTCAATGAAAAGCCTTTGCCTATTTGTTTAAACTCCTGGGATATATGAATGCAGATATGTGAGGCCAAATTGACAGCAGCATATTTAAATCAGTGTTCCTGCCTTGACCCCTTTTAAAAACTATAAAGACCTTCCTGCAGAATCATAGAAAATGCACTCAATTGAATGGACCAACATAAAAAGAATTCATTCTAAAGGACCTAATTCTCAGGTTTCTCATTTTCAGACAGGTTATTTTCTTTGAATTATCATTTTAATTCTTGGATTAGTGACAAAAAGAATGTAGTATATGAAAAGATAGTCTGGTAATTATAGGCTTCCCTACAGACTGAAACAGTGTATCACATTGTACATACAAAAACATGAAAATGCTTGCAATATTATTATTTTATATTGAGAAACAATTTAATTATTTAGAATGTGGTTTTATTTTTCATATGAAGCCAATCATATTCTATTATTAAAAGCTGTTGCCATGGTTTCTGGTTTAGAAAATTGTATTTACTGTATTATGGCAGTGTATTGGATGTTTTGCTTTCACATTAAAAAGAAAAAAAGATCGAATAAAATGAAAGTTTCCCAATAAATTAAATTGTGTCACACAAATGTATTTATGATTAGAGCTCATTAAAAACATTATATTGGTCCAGTTGACATTTTGAAAATTTTCAAGTTATTATAGAAGTCAGCCCCTCTTACTTCATGTTTCCTCAAGTTAGGTTGGCTTCATTTTTCACATTGAATTGTTTAGATTTAAGCTGAAAACACATTCCAGGTGTCATGGCAATATAGAGTCTGCAGGGAGAGAAGCCTCTTGACTGTGCCTCAGTTCAGAACAAAGGGAGGAAGGTATGAGAGAGGGAAGTAAACTCTAGAAAACAAAGACAATTTGATACATTAGTGAGGTGAAGTCACTCAGCCGTGTCCAACTCTTTGCGACCCCATGGACTGTAGCCTATCAGGCTCCTCGTCTATGGGATCTTCCAGGCAAGAGCGCTGGAGTGGATTGCCATTTCCTTCTCCAGGGGATCTTCCTGACCCAGGAATCGAACCCAGGTCTCCTGCATTGCAGGCAGACGCTTTACCATCTGAGCTACTAGGGAAGCCCGATTTGATACATTGGGGCACTTTAATTTTCTTCAACATTTCTTCCCTTGGCCTCTAATGCCTTATTGCTTTCCTATGTACCTTCCATCTGTCTAGCAAATTCATCATGATAGTATACCATTTCATCCAACTTAAATTACTGCCTAGTTCACATACAAGCCTCAGGACAATGCTGCATAGCAAATTTGATGTACCCACTTAAGGGCCAGGGAAAATGCCTCTAAGAGAAGCTGAAGCAACCTGCCCAGGTCAGGGTTGGTGGTGGTGGAGCTCTGCCTGGAATTGGGACCATGGAGTCCTTTTCCAACATACTGTCCATTTGGCCCAGTGCCTGTCCTTCCACAGTGCTGTGCTCAGGTTGGATGCTCAACTAGTTCAAACATGAATTGACCTTTGTTAACGACAGAGGATGAGATGGCTGGATGGCATCACCGACTCAATGGACCTGAGTTTGAGTGAACTCCGGGAGTTGGTGATGGACAGGGAGGCCTGGTGTGCTGCGATTCATGGGGTCGCAAAGAGTCAGACACGACTGAGTGACTGAACTGAACTGAACTGAAATCATGTTTTGAATCCTCTGTTCTTTTCCTCATATTTTAAGAACATCTGCTTCCTCAATAAGGAGATTCTCAATACTGAGGGCTGAATGTGACTGATGTTGAGGACATACCCCGAGAGTGAGCAACAATCACACTGAGGACGGAGGCACTCAAAGCTGGAAAGAAATCTGGCTTTTTTCTTATTTTACAATGTTTCTAAAGACAGTGTTATTAAAAATAAAAGCCAGACTGCAAGATTTATTCTTTTTTTTTTTTCTTTCTTTTTTTTTTTCTTTTTTTAAATTTTATTTTATTTTTAAGCTTAACATAACTGTATTAGATTTGCCAAATATCAAAATGAATCCGCCACAGGTATACTGAGATACATAGCAAAGTCGTATATTTTCTGTTTACTCAAGCAAAGTCTTGAGTTTCACCACTGCTCCAGAGGACAAGCAGGGGAAAAACCTTTCCTGAGTACTTACTATGTAACCACAACACTTTTACTGATAAAAAGACCAAAAGGCTCAGAGAAGTTAACATTATGTTTGGAGGTTAATAACAGGATTTTATAAGTATTAACCATGTACAGTGCTAACAGGGATTAACTCATTTTTTTTTATAACAGCTGTAAAAAAGAAATAATATCCATTTCTCTGTTTTTCAGATTAAAAAAGCCAAAGTTTAGAGTTGTTAAGTAGCTTTTCCAAAGCCCAAGTTGAAGAACTGAAATTAGTCAGTTCAGTGATACTGTCTTCTGCTGAGAATATGAACAACAACAACAACATTGGACTGTGTAAGCTCCTTTAACAGCACTGGGATGTCAGGAAGTGAAGAAGTGAAGTGAAGTGAAGTCGCTCAGTCGTGTCCAACTCTTTGCGACCCCATGGACTATAGCCTATCAGGCTCCTCTGTCCATGGGATTTTCTAGGCAAGAGTACGGAGTGGGTTGCCATTGCCTTCTCCAGGGGATCTTCCCTACCCAGGGATTGAACCCAGGTCTCCCACATTGTGGGCAGATGCTTTATCCTCTAAGCCACTAGGGAAGCCCGGGATGTCAGAAAAGGAGAAACAACTTGCTAGGCAAAATTGCTACTCCGAGACAATGGAGTTTGCTAGAGCCTTCATCTTACCTTCTCCTCTTTCTGGTGATACAACTAACACTGAGTAATTTCATGTCATAAGACGCTTTCCTTTTCTGAGCTATCCCTATGTTGCTGTAAGACAAGTGGTCTAAGATAGTAAAGAGTCCTCCTGCAATGCAGCAGACCCAGGTTCGATCCCTGGGCTGGGAAGATCTTCTGGAGAAGGGCATGACAACCCACTCCAGTATTCTTGGCTGCAGAATCCCAAAGATAGAGGAGCCTGGCAGACTACAGTCCATGGAGTCTCAAAGAGTCGGACACAACTGAGCCACTAACACTTTCACTTCAAGGCATGTGGTAAAGTCTGGAAAACATTTCCCAGTCTGATGGACAGTGGTAAGGCATTTCTCTCAGCAATGTCTTAGTATCTGCAACTGATTGTTAGCACCTTAAGTGAAGAGGAAGCAGAGAAAGTCAAGGACTCAGATCAGGCAATGTACTATTTAGAAAATGCACCTTAGAAGAATATATGCTGGAAAAAGAAATAATGCTTTCTGAATTATCTATAATTTTGAAGTATCTTTGGAAATTTTAGTGACTTATGAATTAGAAATATATCCAGATTTGTTTTGTACCTCAGTGCCTAAAGAAAAAGTCAACAAAAAGTTGAAAATATTGCCAGATTTCTCCTTCAACATCAAATACACATGTTTAAAGATACACATGTATACTAAATATATAAAATTTATGTATACATAATTTAAAAATTTGAAAATTTCCTAGCACAGAAGCATGCTGATTAACAAGCAAGCTATGGGTTTTTACAAATAAAAGTATAATATTTGAAATGCAAATTTATTATTTTGAGAAGCCATGAATAAAAGGACAACCTAGATAATTATTTCCTGAGTAACTGAATGAACTATATTAAAATATTAAAACATGAAAGACACACAATAAAAATAAAATAGATATAAGAAAACTCATTAATCCAGTGGCATTTTGAAAATTCCATTTTCAACACTGGGCAGGAGAAATGATGCCAATATAGTCTTTAACATTTATTATGCTCTTCATAGAAGTATGTTTTCTAGTTCTACCAACTCTATTTGCATGATGAGATCAAGAGAGCAAAAGACAATTAGAGCCTGAAATCTTTGTAGTTTCATAGAATAAAAGAAGATGAAAATAGTTGTAAGTTTTCAGTGACGTATTTTAATGAGAGCATTAAAACCCACAAGGATGCAATTGAGCTTAACCATGAAAATATGAAGGTTTCTGTCACGTTTGTGGATCCTCAGTTTAACAAAATTAATTAAAGTATTTTCCCTACAGTGAATATGTGTTTTGAGCATCCTTTGGGTTTCCTTTTCTCAGTATTTCATCTTGCTTTGGCTTATTTCAGAAGGAAATAATTCATGGCTCAGGCTCAGGTGTATTGGGGTCCTCTGTCAGAAGTAAAGGGCTGTCTCAAGAGGTGGGTTTAAAATATGACCTTGAAGAGTGATCCTGCAATTAAGACTTTCTCCTCACTTAACAACATTACTGATACCCATCTTGTGAACAGCAAAGGAATATGATTTATACAGCGATTGGAAGCATGTTCAGTCCCTAGCTCTAACTATTTTCAAAGTTTTCCATTTGTATAGACCTTGGTGGTTTTGGGGTGTGAATTGTTTTGTTAAATTTATAATTTTGTGTCCAAGGGGGGAAAATGTCAGTGTCGGGTAACCACAGGAAAACTTAGATCTCAGAAAATAATTGAAATCCTTTTGAGTCACATGTGGTTTGAATTTCAGGGTAAAAATGTTGAGTTTAAAGTTACAAATAATGTTTTGTGTCAGTCCTTCAGGAGGAAATTATTTAGGCACTGATATTGGGGAAAATGATTATTAAGCAAATATACAGAGCATTTCAGCACTGAAATAAAGATACAGCTATTCAAAATTGTCAGAGGAAAGGCTGTTTCCAATCTGTCACCTTCACTGTACCCTGCTTCTATGTTTGAAAATATTTTACACACTGAGTTTCACTTCTTCAACTGTTGTTACATCTCCTCCATCCTTTTCTCAGCATGGAATCTGACTCAATCTCAAAGTTAATATCTTTCAGATGAAAATATCTCTCTCACAGATATCAAATAAATTTCCAATGTGAAATTGACACCCGAAGTTTTATTTAAAGAAGGAAGAAACTGTACTGGAATTTCCAAAAAGAGTTGACATAGGTATGTGACTTTATACAAAGAAGAAAGTCAGTGAATGAGAAATCTCTTTTGGTTCATCTGCAAGCAAGTCGTCATTTTCATTGGAGCAAGCACGTTAAAGATTAGGAAGAAGAAAATATGCCTTTGTCAAATGTGAATTTTACTGCTATTTTTTTCCCCTGCAAGCCTCTGTAGGGAAAGCATAACCTCAAAGCTCTCTAGAGAGGTTTGGTATGAACAAATTGTACTTTGAGATAAATTTGAATAAAGAACATTTACAAAAATAAAGTGAATTGAACACCTTAAAAAATCTCAATATAAATCTTAATGGTACATTTGAGGAAAAGACAGCTTGCAAATGTGGCATGAAATAAACAGATCATCACTTAGAAACATAACACTCACTAACCCTAGAGACAAAATTGAAGTTCATCCCAAGTACAGGGCCTGGGAGTTTGGCCAAGAAAATTATCTCATGGGGTCTAGGGCTTGATTTGTATTTCACATAATATGAAGTGGCATTCATTACCTTGTAATCGATATGCAGATAAGAAGAAATTATTTATAGCACAATTAACTGGGAAGGAAAGAGTACCATACATGTACATATGGGAGAACGGAGGGTTTCTGACAGGATCATAAACCATAAAGAGACTTTTGACAATGATCAGACCTCTGAGATAACCTGCTGCCTTGGAAATTCATCCAGCTTTATGTATTCTAGTATATTTATAATCATCTTTTAGTGTCATTCTTCAAGTATAAACTGGATGTTTATGAATTTTCTATCCCCTGCTCTACAAAAAAACTAACTGAAATCATTTATATTTTTTTGAAACATTGAAAAATGTTTCCAAAATGATCTTAGAATATAAGTTCTATGAGATGTTAATAATCGGTTTGGGGGAGATGATGATTTGAGGAAGGAAATAGGACTCCTCAGAGCCTTTATTATTGAAATATATTTTATAACTCTCCATAAGGAGGGTAAATTATACAGTGTTTCCTGTCTTCTATTTGCAAACCCTATTCCTATTGCAAACCCTTCTTCTTTGGTCTACCTCTTTGAAAAACAACTTAGAAAAAAGAAAGAAAGCTGAAGTGACTGTTTTTCAGTCTTCACAAACATACGCTAGAATATGTCTGCCTTCTGCATCAAACCGGATGTTCTTTACGCAAAGCCTTATCTGTCTTACTTCATCTTGCTTAGCAACACCCTGCATCAGGATTCTATCCTCAACCAGAGTCTTTTCGAGGGTGGCAGCCCCTGTTTGGTGAGGAGTCTGTTTGATGAGCTTCCTCTGCAGTTGGCACCAGCACGGCCATGCCCTGCAGACCCTCGCTAAGAACCCCAAGTACCCATCAGCTCACCAGTGTCTGCCCTGGGCTTCCAGATCTCCCAGGACTGGTTTTGCCCACATAACAAATAATTAGAAATTCAGAGCCAATATTCTGGATCATGAACCAGAAAGACAGATAGTTCAAAGAAACTCTTCCAACATGGAGGATTGCTGCACAAGGCTGCTGACAACATCTCATTAACTCTTGACATGCTCCATGTTAGTGTCCCTTATTCCTGCAGTATCCCCCACCTGAAAAACCAATGTTTTCCACATTTTCTTTCCAAATACTTAAAAAAAAATTTTTTTAAATTGTAGTTGATTTACAATGGTATGTACGTTTCAAGTATATAGCAAAGTGATTTAGTTATAAATATACATATATTCTTTTTCAGATTCTTTTCCATTATAGGTTATTAACAAGGTATTGATGTCATTTCCTGTGCCATACAATAGGTCCTTGTTGCTTATCATTTTATATATATATATATATATATATATATATAAAATAGTATGAATATGTTAATCCAAAACTCCTAATTTATTCCCCCCATTTCCCCTTTGGTAACCGTAAGTTTGTTTTCTATGTCTGTAAGGCTATTTCTGTTTTATAAAAATGTTCATTTGTATCATGTAAGATTCCACATATAAATGATATCATTTGATATTTTTCTTTCTCTGTCTGACTTAACTTCATTTCATCTGATAACCTCTAGGTCCATCTGTATTGCCACAAATGGCATTATTTCATTCTTTTTTTGGCTGAGTAATATTCCAATTTTTAAAATATACTACATCTTCTTTATACTGACAAAGTCTTCTCTCAGTAGACTTTTACGGTGCTTCCATGTCTTGGCTATTGTAAATGGTGGTGTTGTGAACACTGGGGTACACGTATCTTTTCATATTAGAGTTTTTGTATTTTCCAGATACATCCTCAGGAGTGGGATTGCTGGCTCATGAAGTAACCCTATTTTTAGTTTTTTTAAGGACCCTCTCTACTGTTCTCCATAGTAGTTGATCCCCACCAACAGTGTAGGAGCGTTTCCTTTTTCCACACCCTCTCCAGCATTTATTGTAGACTTTTTAATGATGGCCATTCTGACTGGTATAAGATGATACCTCGTTATAGTTTTGAACTAGTTATAGTCACTAATTCTCTAATAATTAGTGACTTTGAGCATCTTTTCATGTGCCTGTTTGGCCATATGAATACCTTATTTGAGAAATGTCTAAGTGCTCTGCCCTTTTTCTTATTGGGTTTCTGTTGTTTGTTTTTTGATATTGAGCTGTTTATGTATTTTGGAAATTAAGTTGCATTGTTTGCAAATATTTTCTTCCATTACACAGGTTGTTTTTATTTTGTTTGTGGTTTCCTTTGCTGTGCAAATGCTTGTTTCATTAGGTCCCATTTGTTTATTTTTGCTTTTATTTCTTTTGCCTTGAGAGATTGAGTTAAGAAAACATTGCTATATGATTTTTGTCAGACAATATTTTGCCTATGTTCTCTTCTAGTGATACCGTAAAGGTATCATGTCTTATATTTAATTCTTTAAGACATTTTGAGTTTATTTTTGTGTATGGTGTGAGGGAATATTCTAACTTCATGTATTTATATGTGTCTGTCCAACTTTCTCAACACCACTTGCTGAAAAAACTGTTTTCAATTGTATATTCTTTCTCCATTGTCAAAAATTAATTGATTGTAGGTGTGTGGGTTTATTTATGGAGTTTCTGTTCCATTCCATTGATCCATATGTCTGTTTTTATGCCAGTATCATGCTCTATTGTTTTCTGTTTTGTCAGTAATGTCTGAAGTCTGGAAGGGTTATGCCTTCAACTTCGTTCTTTTTCCTCAGGATTGCTTTGGCCATTATGGGTCTTTTGTGGTTCCAAACAAATTTTATGATTATTTGTTCTAGTTCTGTGAAAAATGTCATGAGTAATTTGATAGGGACACATTAACTCTGCAGATTGCTTTGGGTAGTATGGTCATTTTAAAAATATTAATTCTTCCAATCCAAGAACATGGTCTATTTTTCCATTTCTTTGAATTATCGTTAATTTCCTTTATCAGTGTTTTATAGTTCTCAGCAAATACTTTTTAAAATCTTTAATAGCAACAATGGAAATGCCCAAAAGTTATGAAATATTTATAACTTTTCATATAAACCTTATGTTTATATTAGAAACTTTTCAAAATGCTTTAGGATACTATATCTTACTTTGAATTAATTTCCAAGGGTTTATTAAAATTTTGGGATCTCTAAAAAATTCAAAAGCACAACCACCAGTGTATCCATAACTCCAAATTTACAGTTGTTAAAAATGACATATGTTCTTTCATTTTTTTTAAATAAAAGAAAGTTTTACAGCTAAATGTGAAGTCTTTTTTTAAATCCATGGTCTTATATCCTATGTACATCTTCCATTCTTGGTGGCAAACCTGTCATGAATTTATTATAACTCCTTTTATTTACATAGATTCTGATGCATGAATAGGATTTCATGAAAATATGTGGTATTATTTCATGTGATTTCCACAAACCCCCATATATAATCATACCATGTTATATGTACATCATTTTGACACTGGCTGTTTTCTCTCACCATTGTTTATAGCATTCTATTCATATTAGCATAGTTTACTGGTTCTTAATCTCTGTTGTGGCATAGGCCCCTTTTGGTAGCCTTGTGAAGTTAATGATCTCCTTTTTGGGGAACATTTGCAATTTTCTTTAATAAAATTCATAGGATTACAAAGGAACTCAATTATATTAAAGTATAACTATACAATATATTTTAAAAACTAATTGTAATATAGCAACACTTATCTTTCTTCATTAATTCATGAAATAATAAGATGTAGTAGTGAATATACACTTCCATAATTTGGAAGAAGTGATGAGAGTAAACAATATTTCTGGATGTCCGTAACAACTATAATGTTCCATGGGAAAAAAAGTCTATAAACTCTAGTTTCAATGGTCTCAAGTATGACTCATGCCACTCTGGTTTGTACTCTACATTTGTAGTAAAAGAAATTGATAAGATTTTAGTTACAGCTTAATGATTGTGTGCATCACAATAAACTGTGGAAAATTCTGAAAGAGATGGGAATACCAGACCACCTGACCTGCCTCTTGAGAAACTTATATGCAGGTCAGGAAGCAACAGTTAGAACTGGACATGGAACAACAGACTGGTTCCAAATAGGGAAAGGAGTACGTCAAGGCTGTATATTGTCACTCTGCTTATTTAACTTCTATGCAGAGTACATCATGAGAAACGGTGGGCTGGAAGAAGCACAAGCTGGAATCAAGATTGCCAGGAGAAATATCAATCACCTCAGATATGCAGATGACACCACCCTTATGGCAGAAAGTGAAGAACTAAAAAGCCTCTTGATGAAAGTGAAAGTGGAGAGTGAAAAAGTTGGCTTAAAGCTCAACATTCAGAAAATGAAGTTCATGGCATCTAGTCCCATCACTTCATGGGAAATAGATGGGGAAACAGTGGAAACAGTATCAGACTTTATTTTTTGGGGCTCCAAAATCACTGCAGATGGTGACTGCAGCCATGAAATTAAAAGACGCTTACTCCTTGGACGGAAAGTTATGACCAACCTAGACAGCATATTGAAAAGCAGAGACATTACTTTGCCAACAAAGGTCCGTCTAGTCAAGGTTATGGTTTTTCCAGTGGTTACATATGGATGTGAGAGTTGGACTGTGAGGAAAGCTGAGCGCTGAAGAATTGATGCTTTTGAACTGTGGTGTTGGAGAAGATTCTTGAGAGTCCCTTGGACTGCAAGAAGATCCAACCAGTCCATTCTGAAGGAGATCAGCCCTGGGATTTCTTTGGAAGGAATGATGCTAAAGCTGAAACTCCAGTACTTTGGCCACCTCATGCGAAGAGTTGACTCATTGGAAAAGACTCTGATGCTGGGAGGGATTGGGGGAAGGAGGAAAAGGGGACAACAAAGGATGAGATAGCTGGTGGCATCCCTGACTCAATGGACGTGAGTTTGAGTGAACTCAGGGAGTTGGTGATGGACAGGGAGGCCTGGTGTGCTGCAATTTTGGGGTCGCAAAGAGTCAGACACGACTGAGCGACTGAACTGAACTAAATGATGATAAATAAGTAAATTTGTTTTCATTCAAGCTCACGGGCCTCCTGAATTATATATATATCCTTTTTTAATTGAGGTAATAAATACATATTCTTGATTTCTATTTTTTTTCTCAATTAGTTGCTGATGTCTTCTACCAAGTTGATATCTGATTTCTTTTCTTGCAGTGTTTATAGAATCTTTTGATCAAGAATTAAAAATTTTTGATTTAGTTAAATGTGTTAAGGAAAACTGGCCCACTGCAGTTCATGGGGTCACAAAGAGTCAGACACGACTTAGCAACTGAACAACAAACTTTGGGCACTTTGTGCATTGTTTGAAGTAGGAAATTTTATTACATTTTGTTCCAATAATTTAAAATCGCATTTCTCACTTTTAGGCTTGTAATGAACCTGAACATTTTAAAATGTATTTTGGATAGGATTTAGTTTCTTTTCTGTAGTATTTTAGTTGATCTTTACAATAAAGGCAATATTTTGGTAATATTTTTATCCTCTTTCAAGAAGTTATCTTTCATAATCCTCATAACATCCATGCTAAATGCTCCCTTTAACAAGTATCTTTATCTTTCTAAATATCTATCCCATTTGTATACACTCTTACTTTTTTCCCTAATTTTTCTTATTCTCAAGAATTCATTTGTTGCCTCAAAAGAGGACAAGCATTTGAGGACAGATATAGTGTGGTTTATTTATTTATTTTTTTCAATAGACTCTAGCAGAGTGTTTGGCCAAATGATTGAAATTAATGCATTGTAATGTGATTTGTTTCCAAACTCTCCAATTTTAATATAAATTTAGAAAAAAATGTGTCATTTATGTAAGAATTTATCCTTTAAAATAGAATTTTTTTCCCTTTTCTAATTTGTGTTTCTGCATATGATCCACTCTCGTTTTCTCTATTCCTTATTCCGATGTAAGATATTCCTCTAAAATAGTAACAGTGATTTCCATAAGCCACACACAGACACCAGATCCTTCTCAAGAGTACAAGAAAGAGAAAATTTCTCTTTAAGAGGGAAAGTGGAGGGAAGGCACCCCTAAGGCCTCCACAGTCCAGCTGCACCATCTCTGGGTCCGTGTTCTTCATGCTATCAGAACGTGCAGGGAATAAATGGCTTTGAGGATCCTCAGGGACAAGAGCTTTCTAGTCTTATGTAATCCTGTCATGCCCTTCTCCTCTTCTACTCAATTAGGATTTCTTCTGCTTTCCTAGGTTAAAATTCTGTGATTATGTGAAAGTCAAAGAAACTCCTTCTACCTAAAAATAATTCAACAGCCATGACAGTATAGAGATTGTATTAACCTAAGTATTATAATCTGGAGCTGTTGTCACTAAAAGCAATAGCACGTTGTATTTCTATTCATTCCCTTAATCAGAAAATTATGCTTTTTTTCCCAACACATTTTCACTTTTCAGTTTGAAGTAATTTTAAACTTATAGAAAGTTTGCAAAAATAGTACAGTGGGTCCCTGCATAACTTTTACCCAGTTTCCACTAATATTTATATTTCTGTAATGCAAACACAGTGATAAAAACTAAGAAACTAGCATTGTAACAATGTTATTAATTTATTAAAGACATTTCATCTTTCACCAGTTTTCCACTATGTCCTTTCTCTATTCTGGGATGCAATATAAGACACCACATTGCATTTTTTGTTGTCTCTTTAATACCTGCCAGTCAGTGACAGTTCACCTGTTTGTCTTTCATGACCTTGGCATTTTTGAATAGTACTAGTTAGTTATTTTTGTAGACTGTCACTCATTTTGAGTTTGTCTGATTTTTTAAATAATTTTATTTATTTATTTTTTTCATTTTTGGCTGTGTTCAGTCTTCAGTGCTTCACGGGCTATTCTTTAGTTGTAGAGAGTGAGGGCTATTCTCCAGTTGTGGTGCATGGGCTTGTCATCGTGGTGACTTCTCTTGCCGTGGACCACAGGTTCTAGGTGTGTGGGCTTCAGTAGTTTTGGCACATGGACTTAGTATTTGCAGCTCCCAGTCTCTAGAGAGCAGGCTTAATAGTTATGGTGCATGGACTTAGTTGCTCTGTGGCATGTGGAATCTTCCCTGACCAGGAATTGAACTTGTGTCTCCTGCATTGGCAGTCAGATTCTTTACTGCTGAGCCACCTGGAGAAGGCTGCTTCCCACAGTGTATCTTATCAAAGAGTTAAATTATCTCCTTATGTTTTTTACTGGTGATGTTAACTTTGATCAGTTGGTTAAGGTAGTGTCTGCTAGGTTTCTCTATGTTAATATTTTTCTATTTGAAATTAACAAGTATCTTAGGGGAAATACTTTGCAACCCTGTTGCACTGCTGTTTCTCCTTAAATTTTTGATCATGAATTTCAGCTTCCATTGATGAGTCTTTCCTGCAACTGTTATTATGGTATTCTACTGGTGATTTTCTGTTTCCCTCATTTATTCTACATTTATTTAATTATTCAGCATGGACTCATTCATGACTTTAAAAATTTTGTTCTATGGGTTATAATCCAATACTATCATGACTTATTCTGTGCTTCAAATAGTCCAGCTTTGACCATTGGGAGCTCTTTCTGATTGGCTCCTATGCTCTTTTGATATGGCTCCATCATATTTGGAGCGCTTCTTCACTTATTGCTACCAGTTCTCAATGTATCCCTATTTCTTTGTATCAGTGAATGATATCTAAACAGCAGAAGCTAGGCTTTTAATGATTAAAATATCTACAGTGGTTCCTACCTTGACATAGAAATGGTCTTGGCACATTTTATAAGTTGCCAGGTCATAAATAAGATTTGCAGGCCATTGAGTTTCTGTTGTAGCTACTTCATTCTGCTGTTGTTGTACAAAGTCAGCCATAGACAATAGGTAAATGTATGTGTGGGTATGTTCCCATAATACTTTATTTACAAAACTAGGTGGTGGGCTGGATTTGGACTTGTAGTTTACCATCCCCTGCTCTAGAACAACAATTCATGCTGATTTTCATGTATAAAATCAAAGACAGAAACCTACCATGTTTTCATCTTCCCTGGAGAAGTGTACTGGAGTATACTGATGTAAATGCGATTAACTTAAGTGTTTTTACTTTTAAAAATTTCAGATTATTTGTATTCAAGATAGAAAAAATGACAATTACTATTTCCCATCTTATTTGAATCGTTGGATGTATAGATAGTGCATTATTTATTTTCAGGTGAATCAATAAATAAAAGGTTAAAGTAATGCATGGAATATCAAAGATAACGAAGTGCAAAATTAGTGGACATAGGAAAGACTGGTTCTGACCTTGCTCTAGAAATAGAAGTCAATAAATTCCATAGATGGCAAGATCACAGATAGGCTTTGCAGGAAGACTCTGCTGCAGCTGCTTTTAGGGTGGAGCATCCTGAAACATTTGCTGGTGGAGGTGAGGATTGAGATTGACACTAAGAATAGATGGTACTTGAGTCACCTACAGAGGAAGAAATAAAAGTTTTGATTCTGGGTTGATGTGAACAAGAAAAGGAAAATCAAACAGGTTGAGAGTATTCAGGAAAAATAAATAGCAAGCAATAGCTACAGCAATTCAGAAAGGAATGTGTGAGTCAAATCTAACCATGTTAGCAGTTTTGATAATCTCACAGATTTTAGTAATCAGCTGTCTTTCATATCACCTGGCTTTATTAAAAGCAATTGGGTTTAAATGGATCTACAGAATTTTTAATCTATCTTTAAATGGGTTAAAGATTTAGGGATTTCTCTGGTGGTCCAGTGGCTAAGACTGTACTGCCAATACAGAGAGCCCAGGTTTGATCCCTAGCCAGGGAGCTAGATCCCACATGCTACAATTAACACCTTGCACCACTAAATAAATAAATACTTAATATTTAAAATTTTAAATTATTATTTATTAATATTTCATTTTAATATATTAATGTGATTTTTTAACCATTATTTATAAGTTTTTCACTGTTAATTCTGTAATGAGCAAGTATTGACAAAAAGTCAATCTTATAAGATTCAAGAACACTTTATTTTGCACTCATTTCTGTGACAGACGTTTTGGCTCTCCAGTGAGTACAGTGAGCTGAACAACAAATTCTTAAAAGTTTGACTCTAATCCCACTTTTATAGGGAGTTAAGCGTATCCTGCCTCTTTTGAATGCAACCTTAACTCCAAAGACAGATAATTTCATTGTCTTTGGCCTCAGTAAATTCTGTGCTGGCTTCTGAGTAAAATGGTGGCACGAGTGAACAAAAAATTGTCAATTTATTTGGGAATATCCTAGGAATTAATTAATCTTTAGTGAGTGTTAATGAAATCTGATTCCATGAGATACAGTGACTGCCTAAGTAAAATCAAACTCTTCATTAGGATTCATTTTGATATTTGGCAAAACTAATACAGTTATGTAAAGTTTAAAAATAAAATAAAATTAAAAAAAAAATAAAGTATTTATTGCCAAGATTTATCTTACCCAGTGTCCTTATTTAGAGGTCACAAAATCCATCATTATTTGTGCTCCAAAGTAGATTCATAATAAATGAAAATGAAACTTAGCTATCTGGTATAAAAGCTGATATTATCAAATTAAGCAGATACTTGATTTCTGTTTTTCTGACACTTAATGTTACATTGATAGGAAATATTATAATCACTATAATATTATAATCAAACATTCTAAGCCCACAATTTAATTTGGAATTTAGTGGGTGACTTAATATTTTCTACATGAACTGCCATAGGTCAGAGAGCTAATAATTTCCTTAGCAGGCAGCCTACTCACACTTGCATACCTGTAGTAGGGAACCTTCTTAAAGGTCAGTCTAATTGGTGTTCTCTCCCTTCTTCTCATAATTTTTCTGCCCTCTTCCTTGAGGTTTGGCAGCCTTCTGGCCACTTTTAATGACTGCTTCAGTGCATCCTGCCTCATGTTCTGTGGTGGGCACTGCACACTGTGGCTCCTTCACTGTCTTCCCAAACGATAAACACAGACAACAACCCTTCTTTTTTGCTTCACTTGAAGTCCCTAGAGAATGTATATTGTATTTTTTAAACATTCTCAGATCCCAAGGACCATGTTCTATGATCATCTCAAGAATAGCTCTTCACCATTCCTTTAATATGTCTGGTACATCCCATTCTTCCACTTATGCAGATCCTGAAATGACCTCTTATTAACTCTCTTCAAAGCCCTACCTTGCTTTAAGACTTGAGTTCTAGACTCTCTCTGATCTTTGTAGACCCTAGCTCCACCACTGGTTCTCAGTGGCCTCTGTTTCCTGTGCGTTTGTCATTGTTATTTCCCATTGTGTATGTTCCCATCTACCCCAGCCCCCGCCCCCAGAAAGGAAACCTGTCCTGCGCCTCCCAGCATAGTGTATAGAACCTAACAGCTTGCCCACCCAAAGTAAGCCTTCAGTCAGTGTTTGTGAGGAGAAACAGTGACATTCATTAAGCTCTTACTGTCATCAAGAATGGGTATTTACAAAGCCACTGTACTGCACCAGATTACCTGCAATAATCTTATTATTCCCATAAAGGCAAATCTGTTAAAAGCCAGTTCTCTTCAGAGTTCCAGGAGTCGATGTGAAGATTTGTAAGCAGGTTAGATTGTAGCAAGTCAGTCATTTTATTTAAAGCAATAAAATACTCTTGTAATATAGACAAGGAGACAGTCTCACTCCAATTTAGGATGTCTGCTGAGAGAGCAAGTGTTAATTGAGAGGTCAAACATCTATAATTTTAAGTTCATGGAAAGTCACATGAACTGAAGTTTGATTATTCCCCAAGTGTTCAGGAACCCTAACAGATTCCTGCATATGAAATATTATTTTACTGAATTCTAGAGATTTTTCCAAATCCAGCAGTATTAGCGTTAGGCATTTGGGGCCTCCAGTGGCTAGTCTCTGTGATCTGAAAAGGAAAAGTGATACATAGCCCTTTACAGTGTAGACAGGCCACATCTCCCCAGGAATTCAGTGCTGAGTTTCATCTTTGGAGCAAAGGTGTTACATAAATAAAAAACATATAGATTATATTATCACCTTTAAAAGTTGAAATTTCTGGGGAGGCTCTTTTCTGGATGTTTCAGCTGTTAGTGTGGTCTGGCAAGACAGTCCACTGGGATCAAGTCAGCTTCTCTAAGATTGCTAATCAAGGTCTACATCTCTTAAGTGCAGCTACAAACCAGGGTAGTTTCTGACAGAACCTTTTATATTTGTATGCCTGGAATTAACTTTGTAAAACATTGAAAACACTTCATATAAACTAATATGCACCTTATACAATTTGGATAAGCTCTCATAAAGACAAAGGGAAGTTTTTTGTCATCACCAAATTGCTTCTTTATGATGAAAATATTTTTCTAGTATTAACCTACTGATAAACTCTTCTGTAGCAACCAGATATCTCACAAATAACAGGTTTTATGTTTTGTGCTTAAAAACTATACTTGGCTATTTTTGTTACTAAAATTTTTAGACATTGAGTAAAAAAAAAAAAAATTAGGAAGCCCTATTTGAATTATTGGTTCATACAATAAGAATAAACCAGGGACTTCTCTGATGACACAGTGGAAAAGAATCTGCCTGCCAGTGTAGGAGACACAGGTTCGATCCCTGGTCTGGGAAGATCCCACATGCTGCAAAGCAAGTAAGCCCATGTGCCACAACTACTGAGCCTGTGCCCTAGAGCTCGGGAGCCCCAGTTACTGAAGAACATATGACCTAGAGCCTGTGCTCTGCAGCTAGAGAGTAGACCCCACTGGCCACAGCTAGAGAAAAGTCCATGCAGCAGCAAAGACCCAGAACAGCCAAAAGTAAGTAAATAAATAAAATTATTTTTTAAGAAGTATAGACCCAAGAAGATATTTGTATCTTTGTATCACACTAGTAGAATTTCTATTAAATATTCTATCAAGTCTCTAGGAATCATGTTTCTAATATCCTCTAAAAGAATGATTTTACCTTTAAAAATATACATAAATATATATACTCTTTCACCTTCACCACATCTGTTAAATAAACTTGTCAGTTTAAAAACCAATTCAAGAGGAGGGTTCTTCACTCCTCTGCCTGGAGCTCTAGATGTAAGCTGTCCGGCCTCTGGGGTCAGCCCCATTTCCCTGAAAGCCTTGGCTGCATGATTTGATAGCCACAACTGTCATTATTATCCAACTTGGCACATGCCTCCAGGGTATTCCCACGGAGCAAGGGCCTGAACTGTGCTGCCCATGCTTCCTCATACCAATTATAACTCCTATGCAGTTATCCAAAAGGGAGAAAAAAATGATCAACATCATTTCTAGCCTTAATGAGACAGCCGTTTTCCCTTATAACTGACTAAAGAAGTGCAGGCTGACCCGCAAGTCCCCTCCTCACCCTTCTTGTGTCCCTCTAGAAGTCGTGATAGAAACTCCCTTTTCATTTGAGATTTCCTCAACTCCCTACTTGTTTCATTTATTTCTCTTAATCTCACACGTGTTTCATCCTTATCTTGACTGTGCTGAATGTCTTTCCTCTCTATGTCCCTATAACACCTCTTTTTGATGCATTCCTACTTAGAACCTAATTTTTCTCTCTCATTTCTATTTTTTTTGCTGCTGGACTCCCTCCCCCCAAAATTTACTGCTTGGGCACCAGAGGAAGAAGATTCTTGAGCTATACAAGTGGTCCTGCATACTTCACTCTCCTTTCCTTTTCCTTTTGTAATGTCTAAGACCCTTGTGTATCTTATACATTTTTTTTGTTCAAATAATTTATATCATACGTGTTTGTTTTAGGGCTTCCCTTGTAGCCAGAAACAGTGCTATGTGTTGGCTATAGGCAGTGAAAGAATTAGTTACATTGTTTAAAGACGCAAGGAATTTGTCATCATTTTTTATTTTATCCTTCTACTTCAAGTAGAAGTGGTTCAAAGACGTAGCATGAATAAGTCAGTATCCCCTCTGTTGAAGCATAAGAAATCATCTCTGAAGATGTTATGAAAAACTTAGACATTACAGAAAATCAGTTTTGGATACCTGCATATCAGTGGCTCCTCCCTTCTGACATGGAACTCTTTGGAGCAGTCCCAAGCTAATAAAAAACCCTCGATTGAGAGACTAATTCATTCTGATTGAAGCTTTTATACTTAGGATTTTCATTTGAATTTCATTTTCATTTGGGCATATTGAAGAGACTAACTTAGTATCTGTTCTTCCTTTTCTTCCTTGGAACTACAACCTCCAGTTTTTAGCTAGGCCCTTGCTAAGCTGAATAAAGAGTCCATTTCTCAGCCTCTTATCAATTCGCCATGTATACCTTCCTCCAATTGATTTAGTTCAGTTCAGTTCAGTTGCTCAGTCGTGCCCGACTCTTTGCGACCCCATAATCGCAGCACGCCAGGCCTTCCTGTCCATCACCAACTGCTGGAGTCTACCCAAACCTATGTCCATTGAGTCAGTGATGCCATCCAGCCATCTCATCCTCTGTCATCCCCTTCTCCTCCTGCCCTCAATCTTGCCCAGCATCAGGGTCTTTTCAAATGAGTCAGCTCTTTGCATCAGGTGGCCCAAGTATTGGAGTTTCAGCTTCAACATCAGTCCTTCCAATGAACACCCAGGACTGATCTGCTTTAGGATGGACTGGTTGGAACTCATTGCAGTCCAAGGGACTCACAAGAGTCTTCTCCAACACCACAGTTCAAAAGCATCAATTCTTTGGCGCTCAGCTTTCTTTATAGTCCAAGTCTCACATCCATACATGACTACTGGAAAAACCATAGCCTTGACTAGATGGACCTTTGTGGACAAAGTAATGTCTCTGCTTTTCAATATGCTGTCTAGGTTGGTTGTAACTTTCCTTCCAAGGAGTAAGTGTCTTTTAATTTCATGCCTGCAATCACCATCTGCAATGATTTTGGAGCCCAAAAAAGTGGAAATGCTTTGTGTGCTCTTCTTAGATGTCTTCCAAGCATTGGTGCATGCCCATTAACACCCTTTATTCTCTTCTTCATCCTATTTCCTATCATGAGGCAGATGGCTGGGTTTCTAACAATCATATAGGATTGTGAGGTCAAGGGTCATATTCTAGGGATGGAGAAATAATGAACTGGAAAAGCCTGAGTCCAAAAACTTCATAAAGAGGAATATCATATTAAGCATGGAATAATTTTTATGTGGGAGAATAAGAAATAAACTGTATTAAGTCACTCTTATGTTGGTTTTTCCTATCATATATGGCCCTGAGTCATTTTAATTGCATCAGGGGGCTTTTTGGTGAGTTGGATAGATGGAAGAGAAGCTTTGGGGGATGATGACTGTACTCTTTGCTTATGAAAGATGTGGAATCAGAAATTATCTGACTGAGTTTAGGTTGTGGCTACATATGAATCAGATGTTCATAGTTGCCTAGAGACATTTGCTAGTTTCTAATAACTCAGCACTTCCATTGAAGGAAATTTTTCCAACAGAATCTGACAGAGAGGTAAATGTATATGTTTACACATGTTAATTGTAGTGTCTGTAATCGAAAAAAAAAATATTTCAAGTAATGTAACTTCACTGGGCTTCCGTGGTGGCTTAGTGGTAAAGAATCTGCCTACCAATGCAGGAGATACAGGTTTGATCCATGGGTTGGGAAGATCCCCTGGAAAATGAAATAGCCACCGACTCCAGTATCCTTGCCTGGAAAATCCCATGGACAGAGGAGCCTGGTGGGCTGTAGTCCATGGGGCCACAAAAAAGAACTGGATATGACTTAGTGACTAAACAACAACAACAAACTATTCATCAGTAAAAAAATTTGTTTAATAATAATGGTCTATATCCACTTTAGCATATTCTTCAGCCTCTAAAGATGATATATGTGCATCCATTAAAGATATTAAAATATGAAGAGATGTTTCTAGCATATTGTTAAGATTTCTAGTCATAATGGCATTGTAAATTCTCCAAGACACCCCCTCTTCTCTACACATATGACATATAGATAATATGTAGAATGAGGAAATCTAAAAGGGATAGTCATGCTCAGAAGTAAGATAAATGTCTCTAACACCCAGAAACTGAAAGTGAAAAGAAGCATAAAGTCATCAGCCTACCAGTGTACCAGATTCTAGGTAAGAAAACAGGCTGATTTGGTCAGGAATTTGGTTACTGAAGATAAGAGGATAAGAACATCTGTAGCAGAACTTTAGCTAGGACTTCTCCTTACATCATGTTTCATGAAAAGAGGAGCAGATATAGGCATAACCACATGACTAGAAAGTAAATCATCAAGTTGCTTTCTGGCTTAATGATTGATGACATCTCCAATGTATTATGATCCAGACGCTTTTAATATATGACCCCTGTCTGCCTGGGGTCTAAAATGGATACAGTGGTAGCAATTGCAAAAATACACGAGAGAGGTTAGTACACACACACACACACACACACACACACACACATATATACATACACAGACACACCCCTACATAGAAATAGCCTCCTATTCAAAAAGTATCTATAAGCCAAAATTCCAAAACACATTAAAAAAACAGTCATATAAATTCTGTTATATGAATATGGCATTACTAGGATGGAAAGCCTGAAAAACTTTTCTTAAATATGTTTATTAATAATTTGCACTCCCACATTTATTGAAACACTATTCATAGTATTAATAGCAAAGATATGGAAAAAATCTAAATGCTTGTTAATGGTGAATGAATAAAGAAAATGTGATTAATAGTAATATATATATCCATAATACACATATATATACATATTATTCAGCCTTAAAAAAACAAGGAAATAACTGCCATTTGAGACAACACTGATGAACCTGGAGGATAGTATGCATAGTGAAATAAACAGGACAGAAAGACAACAGAGAAGGCAATGGCAACCCACTCCAGTACTCTTGCCTGGAAAATCCCATGCAGGGAGGAGCCTGGTAGGCTGCAGTCCATAGTGTTTCGAAGAGTGGGACATGACTGAACGACTTCAATTTCAATTTTTACTTTCATACATTGGAGAAGGAAATGGCAGCCCACTCCAGTGTTCTTGCCTGGAGAATCCCAGGGATGGGGAATCCTGGTGGGCTGCCATCTATGGGGTTGCACAGAGTCGGACATGACTGAAGCAACTGGAGCAGCAGCAGAAATACAAAAAGACAAATATTGCATGATCTTATTTATAAGTAGAATTTAAAGTAGTCAGACTCATAGAAACAGAGTAAATTGGTGGCCTCCAGGAACCAGGGAAGGGAGAAATAGGATGATTTAGTCAAAGGATACAATATTCAGTGATACAAATTACTGAATTCTGGAACTCTAATGTATATAACATCAAAGTGACTGCAGTACCCAAAACTCTATTGAATACTTCAATTTGATAAAAGGATAGGTTGATCTTTAAGTGTTCTCACCACACACACACACACACACACACAAGGTAATTAATGTTATTGAAGAGTGAAACAAACAGAAATATCCCATTTTCTATGAGATAAAATGTAATGTGTCATGAAAATAGAGAAATAATGCACTTGGAAAAATTATTGCAAAAATATTATAGAAAAGGGTTAATTTTCTTATTGTATAGAGAGAGCTCAGAGAAATTAACAATATAAGAACCAACAACCCAAAATAAAGGAAGGGGCAAAAGTTTTAAAGAGGAATCCAGCAGAAATTGGATACAAATACAAATCAGTTATAAACTTGAGAATATGTATGGTATCACAATTTAAAAGATACTAATTGTAATGGTGAAAGTGTTTTAAAATAAATTTTTAATATTTATTTTATTTATGTATTTGTTTCACTGTGCTGGGTCATAGTTGTAGCAGGAAGGATCTTCGATTTTCCTTGTGGCCTGTGGAATCTTTCCATTGCTGTATATAAACTCTTAGTTAAGGCATCTGGGATCTAGTCCCTGACCAGGGATTAAACTGGGAGTGCAGAGTCAGCCACTGGATCACAAGGGAAATCCCTAGTGTTTTTTCACATGTGTAACATTGGAAGAAATGAAATATGAACATACTATTACTATTGTGTGCATGGAGGAAATTGTGAAAAATGGGCAATCTCACACACATTGATTTGACAAGAGAATGACACATTTTTGTAAGGCAATTCTGTAGTATCTATCAAATTTACAATATCTATCAAATTCACTATGCCTATACCCTTTTGTTTTGCAATTCTATTTTTTGACATTTACCATGAATTAAATATATACAATGTATGAAAAGATACATTTATAATCATGATCATTATAGTATTAATTTTAGTAATCATAACACTTTTTTTTTTCAATCGGGAAAATGTGTTTGTGCGTGCTAGGTTGCTTCAGTCATGTCTGACTCTTTGCAACCCTATGGACTGTAGCCTGCCAGCCTCCTCTGACCATGGGACCCTTCAGGCAAGAATACTGGAGTGCTATGCCCTCTGGTCCCATCACTTCATGGGAAATAGATGGGGAAACAGTGGAAACAGTGTCAGATTTATTTTTGGGGGCTCCAAAATCACTGCAGATGGTGACTGCAGCCATGAAATTAAAAGACGCTTACTCCTTGGAAGGAAAGTTATGTCCAACCTAGATAGCATATTGAAAAGCAGAGACATTACTTTGCCAACAATGGTCCGTCTAGTCAAGGCTATGGTTTTTCCTGTGGTCATGTATGGATGTGAGAGTTGGACTGTGAAGAAGGCTGAGCACCGAAGAATTGATGCTTTTGAACTGTGGTGTTGGAGAAGACTCATAAGAGTCCCTTGGACTGCAAGGAGATCCAACCAGTCCATTCTGAAGGAGATCAGCCCTGGGATTTCTTTGGAAGAAATGATGCTAAAGTGGAAACTCCAGTACTTTGGCCACCTCATGCGAAGAGTTGACTCATTGGAAAAGACTCTGATGCTGGGATGGATTGGGGGCAGGAGGAGAAGGGGACGACAGAGGATGAGATAGCTGGATGGCATTGCTGACTCGATGGATGTGAGTCTGAGTGAACTCCGGGAGTTGGTGATGGACAGGGAGGCCTGGCGTGCTGCGATTCATGGGGTCGCAAAGAGTCAAACAAGACTGAGCGACTGAACTGAACTGAACTGATGCCCTCCTCGAAGGGATCTTTCTGACCTAGGGATCATACCCAGGTTTCCTGCAGTTCCTGCATTGCAGGTGGATTTTTTACTGCTGAGCCACCAGGGAAGCAAGTAGGGGAAATAGAACTGGTTAAAACCATTATGAATCTTAACATGCTCTTAACATTCCCAGGCCTCGAACAAGGGCACATATAGGTCCACGTACTATATATCTAAATACTGAAGTTATAAATCAAGTAAAATATACTTCAGCTTCCTTCATTGAAAAATATGCATTCATAACTAAATAAAATAACAAACTATAAGGGAGGTAGTATGGCATTCAAGCCTTTACACAGTGAAATTCCTCACACCTGTTTAAAGATATTTCTCACCACTACTCACTCCCAACTAGCTCAGTATTCTATATTGTCCAGTCAGATGACTCATCTCCATTTTAGAATGTTTTGTGTTTTTTCTTCATGCATGCTGTAACTTCTTTTTGTAATCCATCCTTTCTCAGGTTAAATGTCACCTTTGTTATTACCAGATCTGATCTCCAAAGAGAATTTATTAATTCCCTCCTTTGGGCTCCCTTGGATCTTCGCTATAACATTTAAAAATAATCTATTTCAGATTATAGAGGATTGTGGACATAATTTCTCTACCAGGTAGTAAGATATTTTAGATTATGGAATTTATTTTATTTATCCTTGCACATTTTTAGCATCTGAACCTGTGCCTTGCAACCAATAGCTACCTGAAATTGAAAAAAACAAATTATAGATTAGGAAAAATTTTTTTAATTTTGAAAATTTGAAATATCTTAGAATAGTATAATCAGGCAGTTTCAAAACTAAAAACTTATGGCTAGTCTTGTTTCCACTATACCCTTGTTTCAAACAAGACCTAATTTTAGTCTCAAATTATTTTGAAAAAATAATATTATTTTTTGTAGATACCTTGGTATGTATTTATATAAAACAATTACTTTCTCAAAGCATAATGATAAAACATTTGTCACAAGAAGCATTTTAACAGTCATTCTTTAATATCATCACATTTCTAATTGGTGTAAAAATTTCCTTGATTGTACAATAATTTTTATTTGAGACAGGATCCAAATAAAATCCATATATTAGTATTGGCTTATTTGGCTTTTAGATTGCTTTTAACCTACAGATTTATTCTGTCTTTATCTCTTCCCTTCCTAGCAATTCTCCCTTGCAACTGAAAGGCAAGTACGTTTTTAAAGGCAGATATAAGTAACACACCTCACAGCTGCTATTTAGTGTTAGTAGTGTTAAAATTTTTATTGCCTAGATACAACATTTCTTTATTTCACCAGAAGTTGAAAAATGGAAATTTCTTCTTTTGTATTTTTTAACTAATTAATTTATTTTAATTGGAGAATAGTTACTTTACAATATTGTGATGGCTTCTGACATACATCATGAATCAGCCACAGGTATGCATGTGTCCCCCATCCTGAGCCCCCCTCCCACCTCCCTCTCTACCCCATTCCTCTGAGTTGTTGCCAAGCACTGACTTTGGGTGCCTTGCTTCCTGCATTGAACTTGTACTGGTCATCCATTTTATTTTTTTAATTTTTTTCTCTTTGTATTTTTTTTTAATTAATTTTATTTTATTTTTAAATTTTACAAAATTGTATTAGTTTTGCCAAATATCAAAATGAATCCGCCACAGGTATACATGTGTTCCCCATCCTGAACCCTCCTCCCTCCTCCCTCCCCATACCATCCCTCTGGGTCGTCCCAGTGCACCAGCCCCAAGCATCCAGTATCGTGCATCGAACCTGGACTGGCAACTCGTTTCATACATGATATTATACATGTTTCAATGCCATTCTCCCAAATCTTCCCACCCTCTCCCTCTCCCACAGAGTCCATAAGACTGTTCTATACATCAGTGTCTCTTTTGCTGTCTCGTACGCAGCGTTATTATTACCATCTTTCTAAATTCCATATATATGCGTTAGTATACTGTATTGGTGTTTTTCTTTCTGGCTTACTTCACTCTGTATAATAGGCTCCAGTTTCATCCACCTTATTAGAACTGCTTCAAATGTATTCTTTTTAATGGCTGAGTAATACACCATTGTGTATATGTACCATAGCTTTCTTATCCATTCATCTGCTGATGGACACCTAGGTTGCTTCCATGTCCTGGCTATTATAAACAGTGCTGCGATGAACACTGGGGTACACGTGTCTTTCCCTTCTGCTTTCCTCATTGTGTATGCCCAGCAGTGGGATTGCTGGATCATAAGGCAGTTCTATTTCCAGTTTTTTAAGGAATCTCCACACTGTTCTCCATAGTGGCTGTACTAGTTTGCATTTCCACCAACAGTGTAAGAGAGTTCCCTTTTCTCCACACCCTCTCCAGCATTTATTACTTGTAGACTTTTGGATCACAGCCATTCTGACTGGTGTGAAATGATACCTCATAGTGGTTTTGATTTGCATTTCTGATAATGAGTGATGTTGAGCATCTTTTCATGTGTTTGTTAGCCATCTGTATGTCTTCTTTGGAGAAATGTCTATTTAGTTCTTTGGCCCATTTTTTGATTGGGTCATTTATTTTTCTGGAGTTGAGCTGTAGGAGTTGCTTGTATATTTTTGAGATTAGTTGTTTGTCAGTTGCTTCATTTGCTATTATTCTCTCCCATTCCGAAGGCTGTCTTTTCACCTTGCTAATAGTTTCCTTTGATGTGCAGAAGCTTTTAAGTTTAATTAGGTCCCACTTGTTTATTTTTGCTTTTATTTCCAATATTCTGGGAGGTGGGTCATAGAGGATCCTGCTGTGATGTATGTCAGAGAGTGTTTTGCCTATGTTCTCCTCTAGGAGTTTTATAGTTTCTGGTCTTACGTTTAGATCTTTAATCCATTTTGAGTTTATTTTTGTGTATGGTGTTAGAAAGTGTTCTAGTTTCATTCTTTTACAAGTGGTTGACCAGATTTCCCAGCACCACTTGTTAAAGAGATTGTCTTTAATCCATTGTATATTCTTGCCTCCTTTGTCAAAGATAAGGTGTCCATATGTGCGTGGATTTATCTCTGGGCTTTCTATTTTGTTCCATTGATCTATATTTCTGTCTTTGTGCCAGTACCATACTGTCTTGATAACTGTGGCTTTGTAGTAGAGCCTGAAGTCAGGTAGGTTGATTCCTCCAGTTCCATTCTTCTTTCTCAAGACAGCTTTGGCTATTCGAGGTTTTTTGTATTTCCATACAAATTGTGAAATTATTTGTTCTAGCTCTGTGAAGAATACTGTTGGTAGCTTGATAGGGATTGCATTGAATCTATAAATTGCCTTGGGTCGTATACTCATTTTCACTATATTGATTCTTTCAATCCATGAACATGGTATATTTCTCCATCTATTAGTGTCCTCTTTGATTTCTTTCACCAGTGTTTTATAGTTTTCTATGTATAGGTCTTTAGTTTCTTTAGGTAGATATATTCCTAAGTATTTTATTCTTTCCGTTGCAATGGTGAATGGAATTGTTTCCTTAATTCCTCTTTCTGTTTTCTAATTATTAGTGTATAGGAATGCAAGGGATTTCTGGGTGTTGATTTTATATCCTGCAACTTTACTATAGTCATTGATTAGTTCTAGTAATTTTCTGGTGGAGTCTTTAGGGTTTTCTATGTAGAGGATCATGTCATCTGCAAACAGTGAGAGTTTTACTTCTTCTTTTCCAATTTGGATTCCTTTTGTTTCTTTTTCTGCTCTGATTGCTGTGGCCAAAACTTCCAAAACTATGTTGAATAGTAATGGTGAAAGTGGGCACCCTTATCTTGTTCCTGACTTTAGGAAATGCTTTCAATTTTTCACCATTGAGGATAATGTTTGCTGTGGGTTTGTCATATATAGCTTTTATTATGTTGAGGTATGTTCCTTCTATTCCTGCTTTCTGGAGAGTTTTGATCATGAATGGATGTTGAATTTTGTCAAAGGCTTTCTCTGCATCTATTGAGATAATCATATGGTTTTTATTTTTCAATGTGTTAATGTGGTGTATTACATTGATTGATTTGCGGATATTGAAGAATCCTTGCATCCCTGGGATAAAGCACACTTGGTCATGGTGTATGATCTTTTTAATGTGTTGTTGGATTCTGATTGCTAGAATTTTGTTAAGGATTTTTGCATCTATGTTCATCAGTGATATTGGCCTGTAGTTTTCTTTTTTTGTGGGATCTTTGTCAGGTTTTGGTATTAGGGTGATGGTGGCCTCAGAATGAGTTTGGAAGTTTACCTTCCTCTGCAATTTTCTGGAAGAGTTTGAGCAGGATAGGTGTTAGCTCTTCTCTAAATTTTTGGTAGAATTCAGCTGTGAAGCCGTCTGGACCTGGGTTTTTGTTTGCTGGAAGATTTTTGATTTCAGTTTCAATTTCTGTGCTTGTGATGGGTCTGTTAAGATTTTCTATTTCTTCCTGATCGAGTTTTGGAAAGTTGTACTTTTCTAAGAATTTGTCCATTTCTTCCACGTTGTCCATTTTATTGGCATATAATTGTTGATAGTAGTCTCTTATGATCCTTTGTATTTCTGTGTTGTCTGTTGTGATCTCTCCATTTTCATTTCTAATTTTATTGATTTGATTTTTCTCCCTTTGTTTCTTGATGAGTCTGGCTAATGATTTGTCAATTTTATTTATCCATTTTACATATGGTAATATGCAATGTTTCAATGCAGTTCTCTCAAAGTATCCCATCCTCGCTTCTCCCATATAATCCAAAAGTCTGTTCTTTACATCTGTGTTTCTTTTGCTGCCTTTGCATATAAGATCGTTATTACTGTCTTTGTAAATTCCATATATATGCATTAATATACTCTATTGGTGTTTCTCTTTCTGACTTACTTCACTCTATAATAGGCTCCAGTTTCATCCACCTCATTAGAAATGACACAAATGTGTTCTTTTTTATAGCTGAGTAATATTCCATCGTGTGTATTTACTACAACTTCCTTATCCATTCACCTGCTGATGGACATTTAGGTTGCTTCCATGTTCTGACTATTGTAAATAGTGCTGCACTCAACATTGGGGTACATGTGTCCTTTCAATTCTGATTTCCTTGGGATGTATGCCCAACAGTGGGATTGCTAGGTTGTATGGCAGTTCTATTTCCAGTATTTTAATAAATCTCCACACTGTTCTCCATGGTGGCTTTGCCAGTTTGCATTCCCACAAATGGTTTAAGAGGGTTCCCTTTTCTCCACATCCTCCCTAGCATTTATTGTTTGTAGACTTTTTGATGGCAACCATTCTGACTGGCGTGAGGTGACACCTCATTGTGGTTTTGATTTTTATTTCTCTAATAATGAGTGATGTTGAGCATCTTTTCATGTGTTTATTAGCCATCTCTATGTTTTCTTTGGAGAAAAGTCTGTTTAGGTCTTTTGCCCAGTTTTTAACTGGGTTGTTCATTTTTTCTGGGATTGAGCTGCAAGAGCTGCTTGTATATTTTGGAGATCAATTCTTTGTCAGCTGTTTTGTTTGTTACTATTTTCACCCATTCTGAGGACTGTCTTTTCTCCTTGCTAATATTTGCTTTGATTGTGCAAAAGCTTTTAAGTGTATTTGTATCCCATTTGTTTATTTTTGTTTTTATTTCCATTAATCTGGAAGGTGGGTCACAGAAGATCTAGCTGTGATTTATGTCGGATAGTGTTCTGCCTATGTTTTCCTTTAAGAGTTTTATACTTTCTGGTCTTACATTTAGGTCGTTAATCCATTTTGAGTTTATTTTTGTGTATCACATTAGGAAGTGTTCTAGTTTCAGTCTTTTACACGTAGTCGACCAGTTTTCCCAGCACCACTTGTTGAAGAGAGGGTCTTTTCTCCATTGTATATTTTTTCTTACTTTGTCAAAGATAAGTTGTCAATGCTAAGCTAAGTCACTTCAGTCGTGTCCTACTCTGTGCGACCCCATAGATGGCAGCCCACCAGGCTCTCCCATCCCTGGGATTCTCCAGGCAAGAACACTGGAGTGGGTTGCCATTTCCTTCTCCAATGCATGAAAGTGAAAAGTGAAAGTGAAGTCGCTCAGTCGTGTCTGACTCTTAGCGACCCCATGGATTGCAGCCTAACAGGCTCCTCCATCCATGGGATTTTCCAAGCAAGAGTACTGGAGTGGGGTGCCATTGCCTTGAATAGGTATGTGGATTTATCTCTGGACTTTCTATTTTGTTCCATTGATCTATCTTTCTCTCTTTGTATAAGTATCATACTGTCTTGATGACTCTAGCTTTGTAGTACAGTCTGAAGTCAGGAAGATTGACTCCTCTAGTTCCATTCTTATTTATCAGTATTACTTTGGCTCTTCAGGGTCTTTTGTCATTCCATAAAAATTGTGAAATTATTTGTTCTAGATCTGTGAAAAATGCCATTGGTAGTTTGATAGGGATTGAGTTGAATCTATAGATTGCTTTGGGTAGTATACTCATTTTCACTATATTGATTCTTCCAATTCAAGAGCATGGCATATTTCTCCATCTATTTGTGTCACTTTGATTTCTTTCATCGGTGTTATATAGTTTTCTGTATACAGAGCTTTTGTTTTTTTAGGTAAATTTATTCCTAAATGTTTTTATTTTTTCATTGCAATGGTGAATGGAACTGTTTCCTTAATTTCTCTTTCTGATTTTTCATTGTTAGTGTATAGGAATGCAAGGGACTTCTGTGTTTTAATTTTATATCCTGCAACTTTACTATATTCATTGATCAGCTCTAGTAGTTTTCTGGTGGCATCTTTAGGGTTTTATATATAGAGGACATGTCATCTGCAAACAGTGAGAATTTTGCTAATTCTTTTCCAATCTGGATTAATTTTATTTCTTTATCTTCTCTGGTTACTGTGGCTAGGATTTCCAAAACTATGTTGAATAGTAGTTGTGAGAGTGGACACCCATGTCTTGTTCCTGATTTTAGAAGAAATGCTTTGAATTTTTTGCCATTGAGGATAATGTTTTATATAGGTTTGTCATATATGGCTTTTATTGTGTTGAGGTATGTTCCTTCTCTGCCTACTTTCTGAAGAGTTTTTATCATAAATGGGTGTTGAATTTTGTCAAAGGCTTTCTCTGCATCTCTTGAAATAATCACATTTTTAATCTTTCAATTTGTTAATATGGTCCATCACATTTATTGATTTGTGAATTTTGAAGAATCCTTGCATCCCTGGAATAAACCCCACTCGGTCATGATGTATAATCTTTGTAATATGTTGTTGGACTCTGTTTGCTATAATTTTGTTGAGTATTTTTGCATCTGTGTTCATCAGTGATATTGGCCTGTAGTTTTCCTTTTTTTGTGGCATCTTTGTCTGGTTTTGGTATCAGGGTAGCCTCGTAGAATGCATTTAGGAGTTTTCCTCCTGCAATTTTCTGGAATAATTTGAGTAGGATAAGTGTTAGCACTTCTTGGTATTTTTGGCATAATTCACTGGTGAAGCTATCTGGTCCTGGGTGTTTGTTTGTTGGAAGATTTTTTATTACAGTTTTGATTTCCATCCTTGTGATTGGTCTGCTCAAATTTTCTATTTATGCCTGGTTCAGTTTTGAAAGGTTATATGTTTCTAAGAATTTGTCCATTTCTTCCAAGTTGTCCATTTTATTGGCATATAGCTGCTCATAGTAGTCTCATGATTGTTTGTGTTGTCTGTTGTCATTTGTTAGATGAAATAGGTTCTTTTCTTTTATTATATAAGTTTCAGGTGTATGGCATAGTAACTCAAATTTTAAAAAAATTATACTCAGTTTATAGTTATTATCAAATGTTGGATATATTCCCTGTGCTGCATAATGTATCTTTGTACCATTTTTTTTGTGCCTTATGGCAGAAAGTGCCTCTTGATGAAAGTGAAAGAGGAGAGTGAAAAAGTTGGCTTAAAGCTCAACATTCAGAAAACTAAGATTATGCCATCCGGTCCCATCACTTCATGGCAGATAGATGGGGAAACAGTGGAAACAGTGACTGACTATTTTTCTAGGCTCCAAAATCACTGCAGATGGTGATTGCAGCCATGAAATTAAAAGACTCTTACTCCTTAGAAGGAAGGTTATGACCAACCTAGACAGCATATTAAAAAACAGAGACATTACTTTGCCAACAAAGGTCTGTCTAGTCAAGGCTATGGTTTTTCCAGTGCTCATGTATGGATGTGAGAGTTGGACTATAAAGAAAACTGAGCACCAAAGAATTGATGCTTTTGAACTGTGGTGTTGGAGAAGACTCCTGAGAGTTCCTTAGACTGCAAGGAGATCCAACCAATCTATCCTAAAGGAGATCATTCCTAGGTGTTCATTGGAAAGACTGATGCTAAAGCTGAAACTCCAATACTTTGGCCACCTGATGTGAAGAGCTGACTCATTGGAAAAGACCCTGGTGCTGGGAAAGATTGAGGGCAGGAGGAGAGGGGGACGACAGAGGATGAAATGATTGGATGGCATCACCGACTCAATGGACATGGGTTTGGGTGGACTCCAGGAGTTGGTGATGGACAGGGAGGCCTGGGGTGCTGCGGTTCATGTGGTCTCAAAGAGTTGGACACGACTGAGTGACTGAACTGATTTTATGCCTAATACATTGTACCTCTTAACTCTCTATCCCTTATCTTGCCCTTCCTTCTCCTGTCTCCCATCTGGTAACCACTAGTTAGTTCTCTAGATCTGTAAGTTTATTTTTGTTTTATTAGATTCATTCCTTTGTTTTATTTTTCAGATTTCATATAATAATTGATAATACATAATAATTTTGTTTTTCTATCTGACTTATTTCACTGTATATAATACCTTCCAGATCCATCCGCTTTTTTCAAATCACAAAATTTCATTCTTTTTTATGGTTGAGTAATATTCCATTGTATATATACCACATTCTCTTTATCCGTAGACACTCAGATTGCTTCCATATATTGACTGTCATAAATAATGCTGCTGTGAACATTGGAATGCATGAATCATTTTGAATTAGTGTTTTTGTTTTCTTCAGCTAAATGCCTCAAAGTTGAATTGCTGGATCATATGGTTCTTGTCTGGAGAATCCCAGGGATGGGGGAGCCTGGGGGGCTGCTGTCTATGGGGTCACACAGAGTCGGACACGACTGAAGTGACTTAGCAGCAGCAGCAGCATGGTAGTTCTATTTTCAGTTTTTTTAAGAACCTTCATAGTGTTTTCTACACTGGCTGCACAATTTACATTCCCATTGATAGTGTAAGAGGGTTCACTTTTCTCAATATCCTCACCAAAATGTGTTACTTGTATTCTTTTTGATAATAAAGACATTCTGGCAGGTATGAGATGATATCTCACTGTGCTTTTGACTTGCATTTCTCTGATGATTAGCAATAGTGAGCATATTTTCATGTGTTTGTTGGCCATTTGTATATCTTGGAAAAAGATGTCCAGTCAGGTCTTATGCCCATTTTTTAACTGGGTTGTTTTTTTTTTTAATCTTGTTGTATAAGCGGTTTATGTACTTTGAATATTAACCTTTATTGATCATATTATTTGCAGTTCTTTTCTGTCATTGCATAGGTTATCTTTGTGTTTAGTTTATGGTTTACTTTGCTGTTCAAAAGCTTATAAGTTTCATTGGGTACCATTTGTTTATTTTTGCTTTTGTTTCCTTTGCTTTTGGAGACAGAACAAAAAAAAATTATCACTGTGATTTCTGTCAAAGTGTTTTCTACCTATGATTTTCTCTAGGAATTTTATGGTTTCTAGCTTTATATTTAGATCCTTAATCCAGTTTGAGTTTGTTTTTGTATATGATAAAGGAAATGTTCTAATTTCATTTTTTTACATATAGCTATTTAGGTTTCCCAGCACCACTTATTGAAGAGACTTTCTTTTCTACATTGTATATTCCTGTCTCCTTTGTCATATATTAATTGATCATAGATGTGTGGGTTCATTTCTGGGCTCCATATTCTGTTCCATTGATCTATGTGTCTGTTTTGTGCCAGTACCTTGCTTTTTGATTACTTTACCTTTGTAGTATGCCTAAAGTCAAGGAGCATAATCCCTCCAACCTTGTTGTTCTTTCTCAAGATTGTTTTGGCTATTTTGAGCCTTTTGTGTTTCCATAGGTGTTTATAAATTATTTATCCTAATTCTCTGAAAATGTCCTGGGTATTTTGATAAACATTGCACTGAATCTGTGGGTTCCTATGGATAATGTGGTCATTTAAACAATGTTAATTCTTTCAATCTATGAATATATCTTTCCATCTGTTTGTGTCACCTTTGGTTTCTTTCATTAGTGTCTTATTGTTTTCTGAGTACAGGTCTCTTACCTCCTCAGGTTGGTTTATTCCTAGATGGAATGATTCTATAAGGAGAATCTATACCTCAGAAATTATTTTGTTGTTGAAAAGTACAGCTTATATAGGAAAACTATGTAAAGAATAGCTGCTTGGTATATTTCCTTGGTAAACATTTATTTGGTGAATTACCGCTTTAAAAAAAAATAACATGTTTCCATAGACTATTCTAAAAAAATGACTACTTTTTTCATGATGAGTGGTTGGTATTTAAGCATATTTGATGTGTTTCAAAATAGTGCAATTATTTTTTAATTCATGGTTAAATTATTTTATCTTTGTCTAACTGAAACCTCTTCAAGTTGTCTTCTGGGTCTGTTTAACATGATACTAATAATCCTTGTTGTCCTTTTACACTTTTACACTTTTTATACTTTTTACACTATTCACTATCTAATATGTCAGACTCTTAGCATTCATCCTATTAAATTTCTGATGCCAACTAGACCAGGCCTGTATGAAAAACTGCTGTTTCTTGTTCTGGGATATAGTATTTAGAAACTACAATTTAAACACTAGAATATTTCATTGCCCTTGGATTAGTTTTTGTTTCTAGTCCTTTTGTAGTTTTCAGAACTAAGAAATATTTGTCTATTTTATAAATATAAAATACTTTGTAACTATCTCTTTTAATTATTAAATATGTTAATAATTAATCCAATAACAACTCATATAGTTAATTCAAACTCAAGACGAATAGGGCTTTTCCTAACCTCTTTGATTCTATTTCTTTATTTCAATTTTATTTCAAATTAATACAATAATTATTCATTTACTTTATTTCACAATGCACACACTACAGACTCAGTATAATAACATCAACATTATCACCAACTCTGTAATTACTGAAAACAGAGTTTAATTTTCCTTTTTTTTGTCTTTCAGAAATTTCACAGTAGGGTTATTCAGTTAAAGTATTGTTTCATATTCACCTGGAATTTTCCTCTCTGTTTGGTTATACTGCCAACTAGTACACAGTTTGGTTTGTATAATTTATTTTGCTTCAGACATTTAGCAACTGACTCTTTAAAATTTAGTTTTGTATTATAATTATGTAAAACTTCACATAGATTAAAGTAAAAAGTATCAAATGTGTTATACCCAGAGAAGTGTATGTCTGTTCCTTTTCCCCAAATCCATTCCCTCCCTCCCCTTAAATAAGGATATTATACATTTACAAAACCACATATGGTTTATCTTTATACATAAATGCATGCATCCACACATGGGATTTCTTTGGAAGGAATGATGTTAAAGCTGAAACTCCAGTACTTTGGCCACCTCATGCGAAGAGTTGACTCATTGGAAAAGACTCTGATGTTGGGAGGGATTGGGGGCAGGAGGAGAAGGGGACGACACAGGATGAGATGGCTGGATGGCATCACTGACTCGATGGATGTGAGTCTGAGTGAACTCCGGGAGTTGGTGATGGATAGGGAGGCCTGGTGTGCTGCGATTCATGGGGTCGCAAAGAGTCGGACATGACTAAGTGACTGAACTGAACTGAACACATGCATACATACATACATACATATATATATATACACACATATATTCAGTATTCAACAATGCTGAATGAGAACTGAATGGAAATTTACTGTAACTTATGGGAAGTTAAATTTTTACATTAGCAAATGAATATAAATTCTTTGAAAATATAAAAAAATGATAGTTAAGTTATGAAAAGTGAAAGTGAAAATTGCACAGTCATATTCGATTCTTTGCCACCCCATGGACTATACAGTTCATGGAATTCTCCATGCCAGAATACCAGGGTAGGTAGCCTTTCCCTTCTCCAGGGGATTTTCTCAACCCAGGAATCAAACCCAGGTCTCCCACATTGCAGGCAGATTCTTTACCAGCTAAACCATCGGGGAAGCCCAGGAATATTTGCCTGTATTTTCTAAATTCCATTGTCCATATAATTCTGAATAAAATGGCATTGGCACCAGACTGTGTGCCATTGTGATTTTCTATTAATGAAAATGGCCATACAATGCACTTTCATATTTACCCATTTACAGATATTCACTAGACACATCTTGCATTTAGTCCCCTTGTTAAAACAGTAAGAGGGATTTCTGTGGTGGTCCAGTGGTTAAGACTCAGTGCTCCCAATGCAGGGGGCCCAGCTTTGATCACTGGTCAGGGAACTAGATTCCACATGCTGCAGCTAAGAGTTCACATGCTACAACTATACATATACATATATATATACATATACACACACACACATATATATATATATATATATATATATATATATATATATAAAATCCATGTGCTGCAGTTAAGATCCAGTGCAGCCAAATAAATAATAAATGAAATAATATATTAAAAATAGAAAAATTAAGAAAGAGTTAAAAAGGGTTGCATCCATAGATTTTATTTTGTGTAACATTTCTCAGCATAAAGCTAAACATTTTTTATATTCATTTCAGTATTAAATACCCATAGCTTAATGCTTTAATCAACATAGCTAATCACAATTTATACTTCAAGATCATCTACAGTGGTCTTATCTAGTAAAACTCTTTGTATCAGTTTGAATTATGTTTGACTACATGTAACAGAAAGCTAACCACAATAGCTGAACCAAATAGAGGTTCATATTTTCTCATATTATGAGAAATCTGGAAACAATTAGTTCAGGATTGGTACAGCTGCTCCAGGAAGGTCCAAGATCCTTTCAAATTCTTGCCCCATTATTCTTTTCATATGGTATATGTTTTTTCATAGTTTCAAAATGACTTCTATGCCTCCACGAATGTTTATATTCTAGGTAGAAAGAAAGAGGGAAGAATAAAGAATAAAACACGTGTACCAGCTGAGCCTGTTCTCTCTATAATAGGTAAAAATGGACCTCTTGTAAAATCTACTTACCACATATACTCTTTGATTTCATTTGTCAGAAGTGGAACACATATCCATTCCTAGCTTTAGTAGAGTCACACTCCTCCTCTGAGAACAATTAGAATTCTGTAAGGAAAGAAAACAGAAGGAATGGCTACTAGATTTGAATCATTGTCAATGATGTTTTAAGGTTTTGTTTTTTTCTCAAAACAAGAGCAGTATATGCCTTGTGCAACTCAGATATATAAATATGAATCAAGTCTGCGTCCCTGAATATCAGAAATTTGTTTTATAATTTTCAAGGACTATAATGGAAAAATAGTTTGCAGCTGCTGGTATGAGTTTTCTAGAGCAGCCATAATAAGGTGCCAAAGCCTAAGTGGCTTAAACAATAAAGATTTATTTTCTCACAATTCTGGAAGCTAGAAGGCCCAAAAAAAGGTGTCAAAATGGTTGATTTTTTTTTTTATGGGGCCTCTCTCTTTGATTTGTGGATGTCCATCTTCTCCCTGTGTCTTTACACAGTCTTTTTTTTATGTGTATCTGTGTCCTAATCTCTTCTTCTTGTAACAACAAGAGCCATGTTTAATTAGACCACAAAATATGACCTAATTTTAACTCAATTACCTCTTTAAAGACTATTTCTAAATATGAATTCTGAAGTATTGGGGGTTAGGACCCGGACATATGAATTTTTGAGATGACACCGTTAGACTTATAGCACTGCTGAAGCATAGAAAAAAAACAAAAATAACAAAACAAAAATAAACCAAGAGGGAGACGTGACAAGAGACATTTCTGAGTCTTCCTTTTCAATGTTTAAACTGTGTCAATCTTTCCAAGCCTACCTCACTGGTGTCATCTGAAAATGGTAACCAGAAAAAAAAATTACTTGACCGAATATAAAACTAATGTTGTCAAATGATTTCTAATTCCTATGATTTGTAGATTCAAATGGCTTAATGACTTTGTTTAGCTAGGATAGTAGAGTCATAGGTAATTACAGTTATTCACACATTAAACTGTGGGGAAACAGCAAATCCAATTATGTTCATTTCAAGCACATCTCTCTGGGATTTGTGGAAGATATTAAGCAAAGAGACATGCCACTTTCATAGTCCAATTTGCTTGTACATGTCTACTTAGATTTATTGTGATTTGTCCTTGGTTTGTGTGTGTTTACTCACAGATAACTATCAATTGCAGAAGCAACAGACAGCAGTGTAACTTTGGAATATTGTTGTTAATTAACTTGGGTTCAAATTCTGATAACGTGTGAATCATTATTAGGGTACTAATGGAGTGTGGAAAAAATGCTCTTGCTCTTCTCTGGTTTATTTTTCTGCTATTTTATGTTATATACAATGTCTACAAGGCTGTGGAAAACAAAGCAAATGCAGTAATGATGTTTAATGTGAGTTAGAGAGAAAAGTAGGGAAGGATGTAATCCAAACAAATATACATTGGTATTGATTTTAATTAATTAATGGTTATATGAGTCAATCAAAATAGAACATCTCTCATTCATCAGATAATTATAGTAATTATAGGCTGCAAATTAGATAGAAATTCTAGGGAACTGATAAATTTGGTTTGGCAGCCTAAGTTGGAGGTTATTATTGTCAGCACTGAAGGATTTGCTAAATGCCTTCAAGCTGAACTATCCAGGATGATCTTCAAAGGTGAGCATTTGAAGTAAGACCTGTTGGAAAAAAGAGACCAGTTCAGTGCCAAGGAAATAATCATTGCCTGAGATGATCCTGTTGAAATAGATCCCTATGATACCATGCCTAATCCCTCTTTCTCCTTCCACCTCTTCTTTGACTAACATGAAGACTGTGATGGGGAACATACCCAAGACCCAATGCTTGCATAACTATCTAAAATAAAACCATCTATCTCAAACATTCTATTCCAATTCAATGAATTAAGTGAATTTAAATTAATAAAACATGTGTGAAAGTGAAGTGAAAATGAAAGTCGCTCAGTCATGTCTGATTCTTTGCGACCCCATGAACTATACAGCTCATGGAATTCTCCAGGCCAGAATACTGAGTGGGTAGCCTATCCATTCTCCAGTGGATCTTCCCGACCCAGGAATTGAACCAGGGTCTCCTGCATTGCAGGCAGATTCTTTACCAACTGAGCTATCAGGGAAGCCCTCAGTTCAGGTCAGTTCAGTCACTCAGTCGTGTCCGACTCTTTGCGACCCCATGAATCGCAGCACGCCAGGCCTCCCTATCCATCACCAACTCCCGGAGTTCACTGAGACTCACGTCCATGGAGTCAATGATGCCATCCAGACATCTCATCCTCTGTTGTCCCCTTCTCCTCTGGCCCCCAATCCCTCCCAGCATTAGGGACTTTTCCAATGGGTCAACTCTTCGCATGAGGTGGCCAAAGTATCGGAGTTTCAGCTTCAGCATCAGTCCTTCCAATGAACACCCAGGACTGATCTCCTTTAGGATGGACTGGATGGATCTCCTTGCAGTCCAAGGGACTCTCAAGAGTCTTCTCCAACACCACAGTTCAAAAGCATCAATTCTTCAGCACTCAGCCTTCTTGACAGTCCAACTCTCACATCCATAAGTGACCACAGGAAAAACCATAGCCTTGACTAGACGGGCATTTGTTGGCAAAGTAATGTCTCTGCTTTTTAATATGCTATCTAGGTTGGTCACAACTTTCCTTCCAAGGAGTAAGTGTCTTAATTTCACGGCTGCATTCACCATCTGCAGTGATTTTGGAGCCCCCCAAAATAAAGTCTGATACTGTTTCCACTGTTGGTCCATCTATTTCCCATGAAATAATGGGACCATATGCCATGATCTTAGTTTTCTGAATGTTGAGCTTTAAGTCAACTTCACTCTCCTCTTTCACTTTCATCAAAATTAAGATATACATTTTAAAATATATTATCCAATTGCATTCTTAATAGACTATAGTGTAAACATAACTTTTATGTGCATTGGGAAACCAAAAAATTCATGTGACTTGCTTTATTATGATGTTTGCTTTATTGCAGTGGTTTAGAACTGAACCTGGAATATCTATGAAGTATGCTTGTACATCTCTAGGCTAGGACTTATTTATACGTGGAAGTTTGTACTATTTGACCACCTTCACCCAAATCTCCCATTCTCCACTCCCCAATCACTGGCAACCACCTATCTGACCTCTGTATCTACGAGTTAGTTTTTTTAGATTCCACCTATAACTGAGATCATATGGTATTTGTCTTTCTCTATTTCACTTAGCATAGTGCCCTTAAGGCCATACATGTTGTTGCAGTGGCAAGATACTCTATTTTATGGTTGAATTGTGTATATATATATGCCATATTTTCTTTATCCATTCATCTATTGGTGGATACTTAGGCTGTTTCATTTTCTTGTCTATTAATGTCTAAATAATGCTTGTCTTTTAAAATTAATATCTGAATAATGTCTATTTCTGTCTAAATAATGCTGCAGTGAACAAGGGGATAGCAGATAACTTTTTGAGTTAGTGTTTTCTTTTCCTTTGAATATATACCCAGAAGTAGAATTGCTAGATCATATGGAAGTTCTATTTTTAATTTGTTAAGAACCTCCATACTGGTTTCCATAGTAGCTGCACCAGTTTACATTCCCAACAATAGTGCATTAAGGTTTTCTTTTCTCCACATCTTCACAACACTTGTTATTTCTTGTCTTTTTGCTAATAGCCATTAACAGGTATAAGGTGATATCTCATTGTGGTTTTGATTTGCATTCGCTGATGATGTGAATTGTCTGTGTATTTGGAAACAAAAGCCCATTTGCAATTCACTCATAGGAATTTACCAAATAGAAATAAATATGAATGTATACAAGTTTTCTTATAGAATAATATTTATTACACAATTATATTAAAAATGAACACTTGTTTACATTAATTTTAGTTTTATTCTTTTAACGGAACATTTAAACAAAATTGTTTATTCAGTATTGTCTCAGTTCAGTTCAGTTCAGTCGCTCAGTTGTGTCCAACTCTTTGCAACCCCATGAACAGCAGGGCCTCCTCCCACGCCAGGCCTCCCTGTTCATCACCAACTTCCGGAGTCCACCCAAACCCATGTCCATTGTGTCGGTGATGCCATCCAACCATCTCATCCTCTGTCGTCCCCTTCTCCTCCTGCCCTAAATCTTTCCCAGCATCAGGGTCTTTTCCAATGAGTCAGCTCTTCTCATCAGGTGGCCAAAGTATTGGAGTTTCAGCTTCAACATCAGTCCTTCCAATGAACACCCAGGACTGATCTCTTTTAGGGTGGACTGGTTGGATATCCTCACAGTCCAAGGGACTCTCAAGAGTCTTCTCCAACACCACAGTTCAAAAGCATCAATTCTTTGGTACTCAGCTTTCTTTATAGTCCAACTCTCACATCCATACACGACCACTGGAAAAACCACAGCCTTGACTAGATGGACCTTTGTTGACAAAGTAATGTCTCTGCTTTTTAATATGCTGTCTAGGTTGGTCATAACTTTCCTTCCAAGGAGTAAGCGTCTTTTAATTTCATGGCCGCAATCACCATCCGCAGTGATTTTGGAGCCCAGAAAAGTAAAGTCTGACACTGTTTCCATTGTTTCCCCATCTATTTCCCATGAAGTGATGGGACCGGATGCCATGATCTTAGTTTTCTGAATGTTGAGCTTTAAGCCAACTTTTTAACTCTCCTCTTTCACTTTCATCAAGAGGCTCTTTAGTTCTTTTTCACTTTCTGCCATAAGGGTGGTGTCATCTGCATATCCGAGGTTATTGATATTTCTCTTGGCAATCTTGATTCCAGCTTGTGCTTTCTCCAGCCCAGTGTTTCTCAATCAGTATTGTCTACTGATTCATTTACTAGGTTTTATCCAAAAGGATGTATCTCTGTAAGATGTGTTAAGATTTACATGTAACCATGTTCACTGAGGGTCTTCCCATGTGGCTCAGTGGTATAGAATCTGCCTGGCAATGCAGGAGACACAGAAGACACAGGTTGGATCCCTGGGTTGGGAAGATCCCTTGGAGTAGGAAATGGCTACTCATGCCAGTATTCTTGACTGGAAAATTTCATAGACAGAGGAATCTGGAGGGCTACAGTCCTTGGGATTGCGGAGTTGGACACAAGTTGAGGGACTAAGCATGCACACAATGTTCACTGAGCATAATTTAAAATATTAGAAGAATTGGAAAAATCTAATAGCCAATATTAAATTTTTACTTAAAAATTCTATTTTATATATAATTAGCTTACTTAAACAGTTTATTCATTTTATAATTGGCAAAATATAAACATTTAAATATGAAAAATAAAAATATTGCTTTATCTGTTGACTAACATTTAGGGTAAATTTGAACCACTTTATTTAACATCAGGAAATAAGCATAGGAAAGTTAAAATGATTAAAGATGTGTTAAAACATAGCTCATGGATGATGCCATTACCTAAAATAGGAAAGTAAAACAGAAGTTACTGGATTTTGGACATAATCCATTTAAAGTGCCTTTAAAAGCCTCCAGAATACATTGGGTTGGCCAACAGGTTCATTTGGTTTCTTCTATAATATCTTACTTGGAAAGACATGTCAGGTGCTGTAAAAGTAGTTCAGAGCAGTTTAGGATCTGGAATTAGCACTCTAGGCAAAATTTTATTTATAGATAAGCAACCTAAGGCATCAGCTTGGTGAATATCTAAATGTGAGATTGGGAGATTCGAAAGGGTATAATTTAGAAAAAGGCCTGGAATGCATACTTAGAGATGTAGAGGACTGAAACAATGCAGAGTCAAAGAAGTCAAGGGAGGAGCATTTCAAGGAGAGAGAGTTGGCTTCAAGACTCAGTTGCTTCAGTAAGCAGTTTGTTAGAATGCATCTGTATTCTAAAAAATAAAAATATTGTGTTTCAGTAATGAGAAAGTTGATGAAAACTTTCAAATGAACGGTTTCAACAGAAAGAAACATTATAGACAGCTGAGGAATAAGTTGGTGAAAGAAAGTAAGAGGTAAAATATTGGTAACTTTCAAAGTGTCTTAGTTCAGTTCAGTTCAGTTCAGTCCAGTTGCTCAGTCATGTCCCAACTCTTTGCGACCCCATGAATCGCAGCACGCCAGGCCTCCCTGTCCATCACCAACTCCCGGAGTTCACTCAGACTCACGTCCATTGAGTTGGTGATGCCATCCGGCCATCTCATCCTCTGTCGTCCCCTTTTCCTCCTGCCCCCAGTCCCTCCCAGCATCAGAGTCTTTTCCAATGAGTCAACTCTTTGCAGGAGGTGGCCTTAGATGAATCCAATTACAGAGACTGGGCAGTAAGAGAAGGAGACTGACAAAACTATTAGCAACTACTCAGATTTCTTGCCAGCTTTTCTATGCAAAGACAGTATTATTATAAGAGGAGTGCTCAGAAGCCTTTTGCATTTGATCCATTTTAATGAAACAAAATTGTTCTCATTTTATGGCTGTTTCCACAGTGACTGAGCATGGCAGGGATTGTTAGGAAGGACATTGCTGGAACAGAACAACCTTGACTCCAGAACACCCTGAGAGCCCTGCTGACCCCTCTTGAAGCTGTAGAGCATTCCAAGGTGCTTCATCCAGCCTTCACACCCTCTCTGCTCTGCTGGAGTCAGGCTTACATTGTTGTCTGGTGTTTCACCCAGAAACCTTTCAGCCCCTGCCCCATTTTCTCTCACACAAATATTTCCCTCATAAAATCCTTGCACGTTTAATCCTGACTTGGCATCGGCTTCTCAGAGGACCTAGAGTAATACACGCATATAATAGAAATGTTCAGATGTTCTTTGAAGCTCTGAGCTGCTTAAACCGTATGTTGTTTATTAAAGACAGCAGCTTACATTTATGACATAGTTTCTCTTGATGTTTGCAAAACTAGTTAGACTTTTCTGACTTTACAGTGGGGACAGCCTATTTTTGGTTACATTTCTTTTTTCATTGTCCTCTTAATTTTCAAGTTCTGAATATCCTACTTTAAAAAAAATCATAATTTCTGATATTCCTTTTTATTCTTGCATATGTTTATTGACTCTGTTTGTAAGCATGGTGAAACTGGAAGATAAAAGCAAGGATTTTTGTTGTTGTTTGGTCACAAAGTCATGTCTGACTCTTTGCTACCCCATGGATTGCAGCATGCCAGGTTCCCTGTCCTTCACTATCTCTTGGAGTTTGCTCAAACTCATGTCCATTGAGTTGGTGATGCCATCCATCCATCTTAATCTCTGTCACCTCCTTCTTCTCCTGTCCTCAATCTTTCCCAGCATCAGGGTCTTTTCCAGTGAGTCAACTCTTCGCATCAGTGGCCAAAGTACTGGAGCTTCAGCTTCAGCATCAGTCCTTCCAATGAATACTCAGGGTTGATTTCCTGTAGGGTTGACTGGTTTGATCTCCTTGCAATCCAAGGGACTCTCCAAAGTATTCTCCAGCACCACAATTCAAAAGCATCAGTTCTTCAATGCTTAACCTTTTTATGGTCCAACTCTCACATCCATACATGACTACTGGAAAAACCATAGCTTTGACTCTACAGACCTTTGTTGTCAAAGTGATGTCTCTGATTTTTAACATGCTAAGATTGTCATAACTCTTCTTCAAAGAAGCAAGTGTCTTTTACTTTCATGGCTACAGTCATTGTTTGCAATGATTTTGGAGTCCAAGAAACTAAAATCTGTCACTGCTTTTACTTTTCTCCTATCTATTTGCATTGAAGTGATGGGACTGGATGCCATTCTCTACATTTCCTCTATTTGATATGTAGTATATATGTTCTTTGATATTTGCCCATCTTTTTACATGATGAATACTGTTTGATGAGGAAGACAATATAAATAAAAGTTATACCCTTAGTGAGGTATAACGAGGGTGAGGGAAGTGTCAGGATTCTTCTAGTGCTCATCAGCATGTGCTTTACAACACAAGATGGTAGGAGAACAAAGGAAAAATTATCACTGGATGAGAGCCCCAAAGAAAAATATCTCTAAATTATGAGCAAAACCGGTCCTCCAATCTTCTATCAGTCAGTCAGTTCAGTTGCTCAGTCGTGTCCGACTCTTTTCGACCCCATGAATCGCAGCACGCAGGGCTCCCTGTCCATCACCAACTCCCGGAGTTCACCCAGACTCACGTCCATTGAGTCAGTAATGCCATCCAGCCATCTCATCCTCTGTCGTCCCCTTCTCCTCCTGCCCCTAATCCCTCCCAGCATCAGAGTCTTTCCCAATGAGTAAACTCTTCACATGAGGTGGCCAAGTACTGGAGTTTCAGCTTTAGCATCATGCCTTCCAAAGAACACCCAGGGCTGATCTCCTTCAGAATGGACTGGTTGGATCCCCTTGCAGTCCAAGGGACTCTCAAGAGTCTTCTCCAACACCACAGTTCAAAAGCATCAATTCTTCGGCGCTCAGCTTTCTTCACAGTCCAACTCTCACATCCATACATGGCTGCTGGAAAAACCATAGCTTTGCCTAGATGAACCTTTGTTGGCAAAGTAATGTCTCTGCTTTTGAATATGCTGTCTAGGTTGGTCATAACTTTCATTCCAAGGAGTAAGCGTCTTTTAATTTCATGGCTGCAGTCACCATCTGCAGTGATTTTGGAGCCCAAAAAAATAAAGTCTGACACTGTTTCCACTGTTTCCCCATTTATTTCCCATGAAGTGATATGACCAGATGCCATGATCTTCGTTTTCTGAATGTTGAGCTTTAAGCCAACTTTTTCACTCTCCACTTTCACTTTCATTCAAAAGGCTTTTTAGTTCCTCTTCACTTTCTGCCATAAGGGTGGTGTCATTTGCATATCTGAGGTTATTGATATTTCTCCCGGCAATCTTGATTCCAGCTTGTGTTTCTTCCAGCCCAGCGTTTTTCATGATGTAGTCTGCATGTAAGTTGAATAAGCAGGGTGACAATATCCAGCCTTGACATACTCCTTTTCCTATTTGGAACCAGTCTGTTGTTCCATGTCCAGTTCTAACTGTTGCTTCCTGACCTGCATACAAATTTCTCAAGAGGCAGGTCAGGTGGTCTGGTATTCCCATCTCTTTTAGAATTTTCCACAATTTAATGTGATCCACACAGTCAAAGGCTTTGGCATAGTCAACAAAGCAGAAACAGATGTTTTTCTGGAACTCTCTTGCTTTTTCCATGATCCAGCAGATGTTGGCAATTTGATCTCTGGTTCCTCTGCCTTTTCTAAAACCAGCTTGAACATCTGGAAGTTCACGGTTCACATATTGCTGAAGACTGGCTTGGAGAATTTTGAGCATTACTTTACTAGCGTGTGAGATGAGTGCAATTGTGCGGTAGTTTGAGCATTCTTTGGCATTGCCTTTCTTTGGGATTGGAATGAAAACTGACCTTTTCCAGTCCTGTGACCACTGCTGAGTTTTCCAAATTTGCTGGCATATTGAGTGCAGCACTTTCACAGCATCATCTTTCAGGATTTGAAATAGCTCCACTGGAATTCCATCACCTCCACTAGCTTTGTTTGTAGTGATGCTTTCTAAGGCCCACTTGACTTCACATTCCAGGATGTCTGGCGCTAGGTCAGTGATCACACCATCCTGATTATCTCGGTTATGAAGATCTTTTTTGTACAGTTCTTCTGTGTATTCTTGCCATTTCTTCTTAATATCTTCTGCTTCTGTTAGGTCCATACCATTTCTGTCCTTTATCGAGCCCATCTTTGCATGAAATGTTCCCTTGGTATCTCTAATTTTCTTGAAGAGATCTCTAGTCTTTCCCATTCTGTTGTTTTCCTTGATTTCTTTGCACTGATCGCTGAGGAAGGCTTTCATATCTTTTCTTGCTATTCTTTGGAACTCTGCATTCAGATGCTTATATCTTTCCTTTTCTCCTTTGCTTTTTGCTTCTCTTCTTTTCACAGCTATTTGTAAGGCCTCCTCAGACAGCCATTTTGCTTTTTTGCATTTCTTTTCCATGGGGATGGTCTTGATCCCTGTCTCCTGTACAATGTCATGAACCTCAGTACATAGTTCATCAGGCACTCTATCTATCAGATCTAGGCCCTTAAATCTATTTCTCACTTCTACTGTATAATCATAAAAGGATTTGATTTAGGTCATACCTGAATGGTCTAGTGGTTTTCCCTACTTTCTTCAGTTTATGTCTGAATTTGGCATTAAGGAGTTCATGATCTGAGCCGCAGTCAGCTCCCAGTCTTGTTTTTGCTGACTGTATACAGCCTTTCCATCTTTGGCTGCAAAGAATATAATCAATCTGATTTCGGTGTTGACCATCTGGTGATGTCCATGTATAGAGTCTTCTCTTGTGTTGTTGGAAGAGGGTGTTTGTTATGACCAGTGCATTTTCTTGGCAAAACTCTATTAGTCTTTGCCCTGCTTCATTCCATATTCCAAGGCCAAATTTGCCTGTTACTCCAGGTGTTTCCTGACTTCCTACTTTTGCATTCCAGTCCCCTATAATGAAAAGGACATCTTTTTTGGGTTTAGTTCTAAAAGGTCTTGTAGGTCTTCATAGAACCATTCAACTTCAGCTTCTTCAGTGTTACTGGTTGGGGAATAGACTTGGATTACTGTGATATTGAATGGTTTGCCTTGGAAATGAACAGAGATCATTCTGTCGTTTTTGAGATTGCATCCAAGTACTGCATTTTGGACTCTTTTGTTGACCACGATGGCTACTCCATTTCTTCTGAGGGATTCCTGCCCACAGTAGTAGATATAATGGTCATCTGAGTTAAATTCACCCATTCCAGTCCATTTTAGTTCGCTGATTCCTAGAATGTCAACATTCACTCTTGCCATCTCTTGTTTGACCAATTCCAATTTGCCTTGATTCATGGACCTGGAATTCCAGGTTCCTATGCAATATTGCTCTTTACAGCATTTTCTATAATACCTTTTATAATAATAATATCCTCTTGTGGGATAAAGGCTGATTCTAGTGATTGGGTTAAAGATATGAGTATTATACCAGAATGAGTTAACTGAATTTGACCTGAATTGTATTAATTACTTTTTCAACAAGGCTCTCCCAAATTATTATATTATATAATTATCCTTATTATATAAGGGGACCACAGAGGATGAGATGGTTAGATGGCATCACCAACTCGATGGATATAAATTTGAGCAAACTCCAGGAGTTGGTGATGGACAGGGAAGCCTGGCGTGCTGCAGTCCATGGGGTCACAAAGAGTCGGACATGACTGAGCAACTGAACTGAACTGAATACTGGTTTCTGTTGTCTCTGTGTCACTCTGGTCACCAGGGTGGGGGGAATCCTGTAGCGGTTACACATATGCTAGCATTACAAACAATAGACCTTTACACCTTTACAAATGCTCTCTTGGGTAAGAGACTCTGAGCTCACTCAGTTTGGAGGGAGCCTCTTGAGGATGTAACTTTATATAAAAGGTTCATATTAAATGATACTTGATCCTATTTAAGTGAAGACATGTGAAATGTGCAGAGTGGGTATAATTATTTTGATTAGTGAACTCTAATGCAGACGCCATCGCATTTCCATACCACAGTTAACATTTAGCAGAATAGGCGGCCTCAGATCATTAACAACAGGCCATAAGCAATCCTGGCATTTCCCAGGAAACCTTTAATTAATTGGAAACCATGAATTGAGGAGAGGCATCTATTTCTTTAGAATTGATTACTTTGTTCTATTCAGATAAAATAAAAGTATAGAATAGGGCATGATGAATGATCATTACCTAGTGTATTCTAATTAAATACTAGAGTAGTTCTCTAGGAAATACTTCCAGAAGATGGCGAGTAAGAAAATTTGCAGGTAAAGTAAAATTTGCAAAAGTCACAATCCCTACCCCCTGCAGTGGATTAAACTCACCAACATTATAAAGACACAAATTGTTGGATATTAAAACATTAAATAAAATCTTTGGAGTAGATACTTATACCTTCATTTTGACTTATCTGAATTCGAGCTCCCTTCCCACTTTTGAAGAATGCCTTATCCTCACTATTTAGCTAAAGGGGTACAACACCTTTCTCTCTCTACCCCTTAGTAGGTAGGGTCTAAATATCTGATTTTTTGTCAGAATGATGTTTCAACTTGAGTTTAAACTCTGGAGAGGGTGATGCAATAAGAAAAGAACAGAATTTATTTGCAGGAGCTTTACATATTCCTGTGAGATATGCATCAGCAACAGGATTGGCAATAGCCTTGATTTTAAGTATTCCATGACAGCTGGGTTCAGCAGGATGGATGGCTCTGACATCTAAAGCAACATTCTTATTAGACTAGACTTCTGGTATGAACTTGGTTGTGGTTGTTGTTGCTTAGCTTTCCTTGGTCTACCCATATTCCCAAGCTTGTTTCTCCAGTTCCCAGTCTGTCGGCTACCACATACCTAGTTCCTTCTGTATTAACCAGAGGTTTACCAAGTGCTTGTGGCCAAGAAGCCTGAATGTTTAAAAATATAGATATTTTAAAACAACTCTATTAGATAATATTTTGCATCCATCGTTTTCCTAGAATTTATAGCCACTGAATATTGAAAGTAATCCTAGAGGGCATACTTTAAACAATTGTTTAAACAGTGCATGGTAACTTCTATGACATTTCTGATAAGTGGATATTGATCTTCATGCAAATGTCTTCAGTGACAGCTCACAACTTTTCAAGCCCAGTAATTCCATCTTAAGACAATTCTTACTTTCTCTTGTTATTTCTTTTAACTAGTTTTCTTTAATCATAAGATAGTGATGCTTTATTTGGTAGCCTCATCTAAGTTTTAGCTCATATTGAAATTCTAGTAAGTATGTATCTCTGTTTTGACAGTGTATAAAGATTATATTTCATTGAATTTTATAAAATTAAATATATTTTGATGGATATGGCACAAACATTGGCTCTAAATAACACCCTTTGGGAAAGTTCATTGCTGGAGACTTGTGATGTTGTTAGCACAGATTTAGGCCTGGCTCCTAAATTCAATACAAGTTTGAGTCTTACTAGCTCATCATTATTGGAAAATATCTCCCAAACCATGTGGTCTTTCCCAAATTGCCTGATTTAGAATCATATTTGGACTCAATGATAAGTGGTAATTAGATATGAGTGCTGGATTGGCTCAAATTCCCTATGACAAAGAGAAGGGAAAAGTGTTCTTGTATATGAACATTATTACAAATAATTTCCAAAAGTAATAACCTGCCAGAGTGAGTGAGTAAGATGTAGATGATTCAAAGTTCAAAAACTCTTAGTGTGAGTAATAGTCTCCACTTGGCCTAAAACATGTGTCTAATTTCTGTTTATTAGCAACCTGCTCTCCTCCTTTGCAATGGCTACAATAAATCAACTGTTGGAATTCCCCTGATTAGTTGTTTCATGGGCCAGATCCAGGATTTGCATTTCTGCTTCAGAAAACATATCTTCATCCATCAAAATCACATAGGTGAAGAATAAATGCACACTTGAGTAAGTAAATTATGGAATTTGAATCAAGAATGGACACCCCTGAAAGTATTTGTCAAAAAAAGACACCTGATCAAAACAATCCATCAGGTCTTTAGCTTCTTGATCAATTTTTATTTAGTGGTGTCTGCTTTATCAATGGAGAGACCCAGGGAAATAAAATTTGTTGTGAAACAATACATTAATTTATGTATGTGAAGTTTTAAATCCATGTATTTCAGACTTTCAAAATCCATGCATTTTCAAACTATAATGCAACATAAGTAGCTTGTGCCTTAGTAGCTGTAACTGAAGACAACTCTCAAAAGTAATACTATCAGAACTTGTATGACTAGTATCTATAGTATTTCAGCCCTCTGAAAGTGTGTGTCATTTGAAATTAATTCTTGGTACTCTGGTTAATTTCCCATTCAGTTCAGTTCAGTTCAGTTGCTCAGTTGTGTCCGACTCTTTGCGACCCCATGAATCACAGCACGCCAGGCCTCCCTGTCCATCACCATCTCCCAGAGTTCACTCAAACTCACATCCATTGAATTGGTGATGCCATCCAGCCATCTCATCCTCTGTCATCCCCTTCTCCTCCTGCCCACAATCCCTCCCAGCATCAGGGTCTTTTCCAATGAGTCAACACTTCGCATGAGGTGGCCAAAGTACTAGAATTTCAGCTTCAGCATCAGTCCTTCTAATGAACACCCAGGACTGATATCCTTTTGGATGGACTGGTTGGATCTCCTTGCAGCCCAAGGGACTCTCAAGAGTCTTCTCCAACACCACAGTTCAAAAGCGTCAATTCTTCTGTGCTCAGCTTTCTTCACAGTCCAACTCTCACATTTCCCATTATGGCTCCTTCACTCCTCTGCCCCTGCCTAGGTCTTCGTGAGAAATGTGGGAGATGGAGGCAAAGACAAACTTTCAGGGCTACCGCTTGTGCTGTCAAGTATGCTCAGGTCCTCGGTTGTATCCGACACTTTGCTCCTCTACTGGGGTGGGATGCTGTTTCCTTCTCCAGGGGATCTTCCTGACCCAGGGATCAAACCTGTGTCTCTTGCATCTCCTGCATCAGCAGGCAGATTCTTTACCATTAGTGCCACCTGGGAAGCCCTGATGTAAAGTAACCAGTTGATAAAGTGAGTTTAGATGTACAGAATCCAAAGTTCAAAAACTCTCAGCATTTTTAGAGCAACTTACTGTCCCCAGAGCCACCAAGCTCTCTCCAGTATCCTTTCTATTATGCCTTTCCGGTTGACTCTATTTATTCCTTAATTGTTAACTCAGTCATGTCTTTCCCTGGGTAGTCTTTCCTGATCTTATTGATCTTATTGACTATGTATTTTATGCATTGTTCTGGAAAAGTGTAGTTTTCTCCTTGTTACTATTCATTACTGTCTGATAACATATATGTGGTTATATTAATAATGTTTTTCTTAGCTTCTGCAAACTCTGAGCCACTTGAGTGCAGAAGCTAGATCTTTTTGCTCACGGTTGTGTTCTGAGTACCTTGCACAGTGGCTGGCAATCAGGAGGTGCTTGAAAATATTGGGCAAATGGGTAACACCTTCACACCATTTGAGTATATGATTTCTCACAAATCTATCATTTTCTTGTATCTCTGCTGTTGAGGGGATTATAGGTTCCTCCTGTGGTTAAGGCACATCCTTTCGCTATGCTTTGGGTTACTTCCTCTGTAGACCCCTTTGGTGTCTCCTTCCAATACTCCTGATTTTGCTTCTATCTTCAGTCTTTCCTCCTTTCCCTTCAGAATGAATGTATGTTTATGTTTCTTCCAATTTAGCAAACAACTAAAAACAAACAAAAAGGAGTCAAAACAATCCTTCATCCAAACATCCAGTTACTTTAGTTATTGGACATACATGGCAGAACACCTGTAGTTTTTGTCTGGCTTCAACAGCATTTTAAGATTACATAAGGTGACCAACTGAGCAACTTCACTTTCACTTTTCACTTTCATACATTGGAGAAGGAAATGGCAACCCACTCCAGTGTTCTTGCCTGGAGAATCCCAGGGATGGTGGAGCCTGATGGGCTGCCATCTATGGGGTCGCACAGAGTCGGACACGACTGAAGCAACTTAGCAGCAGCAGCAGCAAGGTGACCAATGCAGACCAACACAGTAAAACCTATGTTCAAAACACTGAGAGTGTAGCCAACATCCTCTTTCTTTTTACTTCAGAGCCAAGTTTCTAGTTTCTTTAAAATATTATCTTCCCTCCTGTTTTTCACTTCCAAACTGCCTATTCAATGACCCTACTCCTAAAGTCTGAGCTCTCCCCAGCCCCATCATCCTGCTCTCTACCAAAATGCTAAACATCAAATGGGGAATCCTTATCAGTTTGATTTCTCTGTAGTGTTTGGATTCACTCACCATTCCCTCCTCAATCCTCTTTCCTTCATTGATTCCCTAACACTTCTCTTTCCTGGCTCTCCTCCTACTTCATAGATTTTTCTTGGTATCTAGTATGGATTTGAGTGTTGGACTATAAAGAAAGCTGAGCACTGAAGAATTGATGCTTTTGAACTGTGGTGTTGGAGAAGACTCTTGAGAGTCCCTTGGACTGCAAGATCCAACTAGTCCATCCTAAAGGAGATCAGCCCTGGGTGTTCTTTGGAAGGAATGATGCTAAAGCTGAAACTCCAGTACTTTGGCCACCTCGTGTGAAGAGTTGACTCATTGGAAAAGACTCTGATGCTGGGAGGGATTGGGGGCAAGAGGAGAAGGGGACGACAGAGGATGAGATGGCTGGATGGCATCTCTGACTCGATGAACGTGAGTCTGAGTGAACTCCGGGAGTTGGTGATGGACAGGGAGGCCTGGCGTGCTGCGGTTTGTGAGGTCGCAAAGAGTTAAGACACAACTGAGCGACTGAAATGAACTGAACTGAACTGAACTGATTCCAATCTAGAGGCTAAAGCTCACGCAGAATTCTTCAATTGTGTATATTCTTTTTCTACCACAACCCTCACCCTCCCACACATATACACACAAATATAAATGAGAGGGAATTGATTTTCTAGTAGGAACTCATGTAAAGTCATACCATGAAAGTGGCACTTTCTCCTCCCTTTTAATGTAACTGAACTATATTTATAAAATATTCCATAGTATTTAATTTTTTTTTTTTTTTTTTTTGCTTGGAGAATAAGTTACATCATTTTCTACTGTCTCAGGTACTGTTCTCTTTTCTTCTTGCCTCTCTAGGATTAAGTGTGAATTGGCCCAGGGCTTTTCTCCTGGAATAGCCATGGCCAACTCATTTCCGCTTCCTTTCTCCTGTGGTTCCAACCATAAAAAGGCTAAGATTGTGTCTGGAATATGAAAAGCCACAGTTACCTCTGTCTTCTCATATTAATGCTCAAGTATTCTTATTAATTTTTTAATTCTTATAGTTAGCTTGAAGGAGTTCTTGAAATTTTTATTTGGATTCACAGGAAGAAATTTTTTTTCATATTTTTACTATCATTCTAATTCAACTTACTGTCCTCTTTCATGAGACCTAATACCATAATAGGACTTCCCTGATGGCTGAGCAGTAAAGAATCCACCTGTAATGCAGGAGACACAGAGGATGTGGGTTTGATGGAGTAGGAAATGGCAACCCAGTCCATATTCTTGCCTGGAAAATCCCATGGACAGAGGAACCTGGCAGGCTACAGTCCATGGGGTCGCAACAACTAATCAATAACAATACCACAACAAACTTGTAACATGTGTTCCCATTCATATTCTTGCTTCCTTTCAAATTCATCCTCTACACAGAACTCAGTGTTATTTTTAAGATGTTTCTTATGTTTTAAGATGTCTTCTGTTCAAAATGGTTTCCCATTTAATCATGTCTATCCTGAGCTTAAGTGGTTTCCCACTGTGAGTGTGTGCTCAGTCGCTCAGTTGTGTCTGACTCTTTGCTACCCCATGGACTATGACCCGCCACACTCCTCTGTCCATAGGATTCTCCAGGCAAGGATACTGGAGTAGGTTGCCATTTCCTTCTCCAGGGGATCTTCCTGACCCAGAGATTGAACCCACATCTCCTGTGTCTCCTTGGCAGGCAGATTCTTTACCACTGTGCCACCTGAGAAGTTCAGTTTCCTATGGCACTGAGAATAAAATGCAAACATATTCATGTGGTAGCAGAGGCTTTACTCTATTTATCTCTTGAAATTCATCCTTCTCCATCTTGCTCACAGCTCTTCAGCCACATTGGCCTTACTTCAGATCTTTGAACCATCTAAAGCTCTTTACGACATCACATTCTTGGCTCATGGCCTTTCTGTCTGAATATTCTCCCTGTCTCTACCCCTCCATTCTTTATATGGCTGTTTGTGCCCATCTTTCGGGTCTCAGCTTAAATGTCACTATCTCACATAAGCCTTTTTAGACTTTATTTTGTAATGAACCCTGCTTTTCATTCTCACATTATATCTCATCAGGGTACCTCATAGAATTACTATGATTTATCACTTCATGGCAAATAGACGGGGAAAAATTGAAACAGTGGCAGACTTTATTTTCTTCGGTTCCAAAATCACTGCAGATGGTAACTGCAGCCATGAAATTAAAAGACACTTGATCCTTGGAAGACAAGCTATGACAAACCTATACAGTGTCTTAAAAAGCAGAGACACCACTATGCCAGCAAAGGTGCATATGATCAAAGCTATGGTTTTTCCAGTAGTCATGTATGGATGTGAGAGTTGGACCATAAAGAAGGCTGAGCACTGAAGAACTGATTCTTTCAAACTGTGGTGCTGGAGAAGACTCTTGAGAGTCCCTTGGACTGCAAGGAGATCAAATCAGTCAATCCTACAGGAAATCAGTCCTGAATATTCACTAAAAAGACTGATACTGAAGCTGAACCTCCAGTATTTTGGCCACCTTATGTGAAAAGCTGACTCATTGGAAAAGTCCCTGAAGCTGGGAAAGATTGAAGGCAGGAGGTAAAGGAGACAACAGAAGATGAGATGGTTAGATAGCATCACCAAATAATGGGCATGAAGTTTAGCAAACTCGGGGAGATAGTAAAGGATAGGGAAGCCTGGTTTGCTGCAGTCCAGGGTGTCACAAAGAGCTCACATGACTTAGCAACTGAACAACAACATAATTGTAATCTGTCTCCTCCATTTCACTATAGAGCTATATAGTCCATGAGTCTAGAAATCCTATCTCTTATCTTCTCCTGTATAATTTGTCAGGCATCTACATGTGCTCAAATACTTTTATTGGGTATGTAATGAGTGTCATGTTTGGGGGAAAAAATGTAAGATGGTTTCATTGCTTGTCTTTTTCATTTGTTGGCTATTTCAGGTCTTAGTTGTAGCACATGCAATCTTCCTTGCATCATGTGGGATCTTTTGTTGCAGAGCATAGACTCTTTAGTTGTGCTGAGTGAGCTCAGTAGTTGTGATGCACTCTGTACTTTGGCCACCTCATGCGAAGAACTGACTCATTGGAAAAGACCCTGATGCTGGGAAAGACTGCAGGCAGAAGGAGAAGGGGACAACAGAGAATGAGCATCACCGACTCAATGAACATGAGTTTGAGCAAGCTCCAGGAGTGGTGATGGACAGGGGAGTCTGGCATTCTACAGTTCACAAGGTCACAAAGAGATGGACAAGACTGAGTGACTGAACTGAACCACTGGATCACCAGGGAAGCCCCATTATTTGTCTTTTGGAAGGACTGGTGATCGAGGCTGACCCTGTTGGCCTTTGTAATCTCTACTGATGCCTTTGGATCCCCTTGTTTTTTTGGTGCATTTTCAGTTCCCTGATTTCATTCACTCCCAGAAGCCAAATATTGTCTCTTTCTCTGAAGGCTGCCCTCAGGCTAGTAGAGATGCTTAGGGCCTGAATGTCTGGGGTTCACAACTCTCTGGAGTCTGATCCCTTAACCGAGGTGTAATGAGTTTCATCCCCAAATTAAGACCACAATCTCCTTTGTTTCTGATGTTCCCACGTGGAATTGAGCCAAAGTTACTATGCCCTGGGTGGTTTTTCTTAGTTCTACACTCTTGCTTGACTTCCATTCATCCCTTCCTTATACTAGTTCCTCACTTGCCTATTAGTTTTTCTAACAAATCACTTTTGCAAGAGTCCTTGACTCAGAACTGGTGTCTGGGGAACTCATCTGAGATATACAACTTCACAGGAGAGGCTTTAAAATGTTTTTCATGTCCTTAGTCCATAATGTTGACCTAGGTTGTCAATCAAATCCTAAATTATTTCTTGTTTAAACAGGCACAGACGGAGAATGTGCTGGAAAGGCCTTAGCGATCCACCCGTCCAATGGCCTTGTTTTATTGATGAGGGACTGAGCAGCAGAGGGCGTGTGCTCTGTTCAAGGTCACAGCCTTCCTGAGCAGCTGGGTGACAACCAGGACAAGCATCCTAATATCCTCAACACCTAGACTCCTGCTCTCCAGCAACAGGTTTTCATAAATTTAAATTGGGTGATTTAAAAAGGATGAAAAGAAACCAAACACTATTAAAATAAAACAAATTGGCTTACTGGATGAAAATAATTCATAGGGGTATTAGAAATCATTAAAAATACAACCTGAGAAGAAACTGAACTGATAGCAGCTTAGTGTCCTTTACTGTGTCACATTCTGCAGCTTCATGTGAATGTCATTTCTCCTAATGCCCCCCTCAAAGAAAGCCCAGAGTAAGTATATAGTTGTAGGGTGTGTGTGTGTGTGTGTGTGTGTGTGTGTGTGTGTGTGTGACATAGCATTGTTTTTAATGAATCTTCATAAAAATACAAATTTGAAATATTTACAAAATTACTGTTAAATGCCATAGCACAGCTGCTTCACAGACTGTGATGAGTAATAGCTTCATATGTCTTACTTGAGAGCCCTCAAAATACCTTAAGTGTATTGTAGTTCTGACTTATGAGGTTCCCAGGCAAGACATAAACCCATAATTTTCTGTAGTTGCTTTTACTCAAAACAATGGACTCAACCTAGAGTGGAATTGATATATTCATTTTTTTAATTCAGATGATGAATAATTCTCTGATTAATGAAAAGCTTCTAATATCAGAGCTAGCACATCATGGCAATTTGGTCTCTAAAACTAATTTAAGCAAAGTTGTAAATATCACTCAATAAAAGATGCCTGTTGTGCCATGTGTGTATGTGCCTGTGAGTATTTGTGAGTGTTTGATGGCACCCCACTCCAGTCCTCTTGCCTTGAAAATCCTATGGGCGGAGGAGCCTGGTGGGCTGCAGTCCATGGGGTCACTAAGAGTCAGACACAACTGAACGACTTCACTTTCACTTTTCACTTTCATGCATTGGAGAAGGAAATGGCAACCCACTCCAGTGTTCTTGCCTGGAGAATCCCAGGGACAGGGGAGCCTGGTGGGCTGCCGTCTATGGGGTGGCACAGAGTCGGACACGACTGAAGTGACTTAGCAGCAGCAGCAGTGCTAATGCACAGTCATAGGCCTATGAAATTTTATCAGAGGTGGAAGGGATTTCCTCTTGTGATATCAATTTCATTATCACTAACGGGTTTGAGAACCACTATGATAGTTTTGCTGGAAGGAAGGGGCACAATTGGAAGTGCAAAGTATTGCCTTGAAGCCCATTTCTGATAGTTTAGCATCATTTCAACTGGGATAATAACACCCAATGCAATGCTTTTCAATATGTAGAGTGATGAAGGATTTAGTTGTCACTCAAACTTCCATGCCATGTGAAAACACCTTAAATATCCCTTTTTAAGAAGTGATATTTGAGTACTGGCAAGGATGAAGAGATTAATATTTACAGTTTTAGACAACCATGACTTTTAGAAAAACTTAATTTGTATTCATAAGAGGTATATGTCTTTGTAAATCCAAAGCTCTTGTCAGTATTCTGGCCCCTGGTGACATATGGAGTTAGCTTAGTCTTTCTTGCATAGGAGACCTTTAGAGCTTTGAAGACAGACAGTTGCTGTGTGTCCATCACTCTTTGCCCTTTTTGATGGAAATTGGAGCCATTTTAGTCCTAAACCACTTCTCATGTCCCACAGTTTCTATATTTTTTGTAACTCTGCCACAGTTTAACTGGTGAAATTTCCTCTTCAACTGTGGTATTCTCTTATGAAACGGCACATTTGCTGCTTCTGATTTGTCCATTCAACAAAATAGCTATTTAATGTCTATTTTGTGTCAAAAATTTGTCACAGTTGTTAATTGAGGCATACACCGGGAAGAAAAATAGTCTCTGTCTTCACAGTGTTTCTGTGTCTGCTCAGCATGTGTGTGTGTGCATGTATTTAGTTGCTCAGTCATGTCCGACTCTTTGTGACCCCATGGACTATAGCCCGCCAGGCTCCTCTGTCCATGGAATTCTCCAAGCAAGAATACTGGAGTAGGTTGCCATTTCCTCCTCAAGGGGATCTTCCTGACCCAGGGATTGAACCCATCTCTCCTGCACTGGCAGGCGGGTTCTTTACTGCTGAGCCAACTGGGAAGCCTGCATGCTCAGCAGTGCATGTTTTAAAATGTGATTTACATCCCTAGATCGAAACACTCTTTTTAATAGTCATACACTTAATTAGAAAATTTCAATTCAGCAGGTAAATCATCCTATTTGCTCATATTTAACTAATCACTAATGAAAATATTTAGGGTTTACCAGGTGAGGATGGTGCAGTCTCCCACTCTAACTTCTTTCATAATTACCTCTCAAATTAATGCATTTATTATCTTTTTAAAATTTCATCTTATCCTCCAACTTGAAATAATCTTTACGATTTGATTTTCTTATCTGTAAGTTGGCCCTATGGGTTTTAGATAAACAAAAAATTGATAACATTTTGTGTGACTTTATTAAGCTATGATGAAAGGGTTATTTAGGAAAAGAGCCAAGTACAGAATGTTTAAATCCTAGGTAGTCACATTACTCTTGGTTTCAAATGGTAGTAGCACTTGAACATTAGGTTTAAAACATTTCAGAAGACTGTCAGCGCAACCAGTCTCTCAAAATTCTGTTTCCATGTATACCTATCATTAACAATGCATCCTTAACCTTTCTGGGATTTTAATCCACATATTTTTAAATACAGTCATGTTATATGCTTTTTAAACTAGCATACCTATTATACACATTTGTTTTTAAGTGTAATAAATATCCCTGCTTTTGAGTGTATGCACTGTATTCCACTTTATGTGTATGCTGTTACTTATTTATTGTTCATTGAGTGTTACTTCAGTTCAGTCGCTCAGTAGTGTCTGACTCTTTGCGACCCCATGAATCTCAGCACTCCAGGCCTCCCTGTCATCACCATCTCCCGGAGTTCACTCAAAATCACATCCATCGGACGGTGATGCCATCCAGCCATCTCATCCTCTGTCGTCCCCTTTTCCTCCTGCCCCCATCCCTCCAAGCATCAGAGTCTTTTCCAATGAGTCAACTGTTCACATGAGGTGCCCAAAGTACTGGAATCTCAGCTTTAACATCATTCCTTCCAAAGAAATCCCAGGGCTAATCTCATTTAGAATGGACTGGTTGGATCTCCTTGCAGTCCAAGGGACTCTCAAGAGTCTTCTCCAACACCACAGTTCAAAAGCATCCATTCTTCGGTGCTCAGCTTTCTTCACAGTCCAATTCTCACATCCATACATGACCACTGGAAAAACTATAGCCTTGACTAGACGGCCCTTTGTTGGCAAAGTAATGTCTCTGCTTTTGAATATGCTATCTAGGTTGGTCATAACTTTCCTTCCAAGGAGTAAGCATCTTTTAATTTCATGGCTGCAGTCACCATCTGGAGTGATTTTGGACCCCAAAAAGATAATGTCTGACACTGTTTCCACTGTTTCTCCATCTATTTCCCATGAAGTGATGGGACCAGATGCCATGATCTTCGTTTTCTGAATGTTGAGCTTTAAGCCAACTTTTTCACTCTCCTCTTTCACTTTCATCAAGAGGCTTTTTAGTTCCTCTTCACTTTCTGCCATAAGGATGGTGTCATCTGCATATCTGAGGTTATTGATATTTCTCCCAGCAATCTTGATTCCAGCTTGTGTTTCTTCCAGTCCAGCATTTCTCGTGATGTACTCTGCCTCTAAGTTAAATAAGCAGGGTGACAGTATACAGCCTTGACGTACTCCTTTTCCTATTTGGAACCAATCTGTTGTTCCATTCCAGTTGAAACTGTTGCTTCCTGACCTGCATCCAGGTTTCTCAAGAGGCAGGTCAGGTGGTCTGGTATTCCCATGTCTTTCAGAATTTTCCACAGTTTATTGTGATCCACACAGTCAAAGGCTTTGGCATAGTCAACAAAGCAGAAACAGATGTTTTTCTGGAAGTCTCTTGCTTTTTCCATGATCCAGTGGATGTTGGCAATTTGATCTCTGGTTCCTCTGCCTTTTCTAAAACCAGCTTGAACATCTGGAAGTTCACGGTTCATGCATTGCTGAAGCCTGGCTTGGAGAATTTTGAGCATTACTTTACTAGCATGTGAGATGAGTGCAATTGTGCAGTAGTTTGAGCATTCTTTGGCATTGCCTTTCTTTGGGATTGGAATGAAAACGGACCTTTTCCAGTCCTGTGGCCTCTGCTGAGTTTTCCAAATTTGCTGGCATATTGAGTGCAGCACTTTCACAGCACCATCTTTCAGGATTTGAAATAGCTCCACTGGAATTCCATCACCTCCACTAGCTTTGTTCATAGTGATACTTTCTAAGGCCCACTTGACTTCACATTCCAGGATGTCTGGCTCTACGTGAGTGATCACACCATTGTGATTATCTTGGTCATGAAGATCTTTTTTGTACAGTTCTTCTGTGTATTCTTGCCACCTCTTCTTACTATCTTCTGCTTGTGTTAGGTCCATACCATTTCTGTCCTTTATTGAGCCCAACTTTTCTTGAAATGTTCCCTTGGTATCTCTAATTTTCTTGAAGAGATCTCTAGTCTTTCCCATTCTCTTGTTTTCCTTGATTTCTTTGCACTGATTGCTGAGGAAGACTTTCTTATTTCTTCTTGCTATTCTTTGGAACTGTGCATTCAGATGCGTATATCTTTCCTTTTTTCCTTTGTTTTTCACTTCTCTTCTTTTCACAGCTATTTGTAATGCCTCCCCAGACAGCCATTTTGCTTTTTTGCATTTCTTTTCTATGGGGATAGTCTTGATCCCTGTCTCCTGTACAATGTCAGGAACCTCAGTACATAGTTCATCAGGCACTCTATCTATCAGATCTAGGCCCTTAAATCTATTTCTCACTTCCACTGTATAATCATAAAAGGATTTGATTTAGGTCATACCTGAATGGTCTAGTGGTTTTCCCTACTTTCTTCAATTTCAGTCTGAATTTGGCAATAAGAAGTTCATGATCTGAGCCACAGACAGCTCCCAGTCTTGTTTTTGCTGACTGTATAGAGCTTCTCCATCTTTGGCTGCAAAGAATATAATCAATCTGATTTCGGTGTTGACCATCTGGTGATGTCCATGTGTAGAGTCTTCTCTTGTGTTGTTGGATGAGGGTGTTTGCTATGACCAGTGCATTCTCTTTGCAAAATTTTATTAGCCTTTGCTCTGCTTCATTCTGGTTTCCAAGGCCAATTTGCCTGTTACTCCAGGTGTTTCTTGACTTCCTACTTTTGCATTCCAGTCCCCTGTAATGAAAAGGACATCTTTTTTGGGTTTAGTTCTAAAAGGTCTTGTAGGTCTTCATAGAACCATTCAACTTCGGCTTCTTCAGCATTACTTGTTGGGATATAGACTTGGATTACTATGATATTGAATGGTTTGCCTTGGAAACAACAGATGTCATTCTGTCGTTTTTGAGATTGCATCCAAGTACTGCATTTCATACTCTTTTGTTGACCATGATGGCTATTCCATTTCTTCTGAGGGATTCCTGCCCGCAGTAGTAGATATAATGGTCATCTGAGTTAAATTCACCCATTCCAGTCCATTCTAGTTCGCTGATTCCTAGAATGTTGACGTTCACTCTTTGCATCTCCTGTTTGACCACTTCCAATTTGCCTTGATTCATGGACCTGACATTCCAGGTTCCTATGCAATATTGCTCTTTACAGCATCAGACCTTGCTTCTATCACCAGTCACATCCACAACTGGGTATTGTTTTTGCTTTGGCTCCATCCCTTCATTCTTTCTGGAATTATTTCTCCACTGATCTCCAGTAGCATATTGGGCACCTATCGACCTGGGGAGTTCCTCTTTCAGTATCCTATCATTTTGCCTTTTCATACTGTTCATGGGGTTCTCAAGGCAAGAATACTGAAGTGGTTTGCCATTCCCTTCTCTAGTGGACCACATTCTGTCAGACCTCTCCACCATGACCCACCCGTCTTGGGTGGCCCCACAGGGCATGGCTTAGTTTCATTGAGTTAGACAAGCCTGTGGTCCTAGTGTGATTAGATTGACTATTTTTCTGTGAGTATGGTTTCAGTGTGTCTGCCCTCTTATGCCCTCTCGCAACACCTACCGTCTTACTTGGGTTTTTCTTATCTTGGACGTGGAGTGTCTCTTCACGGCTGCTCCAGCAAAGTACAGCCACTGCTCCTTACTTTGGATGAGGGGTATCTCCTCACCACTGCCCCTACTGACATTGAACTTGGAGTAGCTCCTCTGGGCCCTCCTGTGCCTGTGCAGCCACTGCTCCTTGGACATGGGGTAGCTCCTCCTGGCCTCAACTTAACATTGAGTGTTAAGCTGTTTCCAAAATGTTTCCATTGTAAGCAACATGAACCATGCATGCAGGGATATACATCTTTGTGTTTTTACACTAGCCTGACTTAAGTAAAGGTTCAGAAGTAGAATAGCTCCAGAAATGAATTAAATTATATAGAAATTAAGGTTTTAGAATACATTACCAGATTGTCCACTAGAAAGTGAACAATTTCACATAATCACTTCCAGTATCATAACTTCTCATTTTTTTACCTCTTTACTAGCAAAGTGAATTATAAATCTTTCTAATCATTGTCCATCCAATATTTTTGTTTTAATTTGCTTTTACATGCATAGTAATAACCTTTTATGTACTAACTTGCCATTTATCCAGGTTTTTGTTTGATTATTTCTTTTCCTTTTTGATTTGCAGGAAGATCATGAGTTGTTTACAGGTGCTTCCCCAGTCGTTCAGTAGTAAAGATCCACCTGCATAATGCAGGAGCTGTAGGAGACCTGGGTTCAATCCCTGGGTTGGGAAGATTCCCTGGAGAAGGAAATGGCAACCCACTGCAGTATTCTTGCCTGGAGAATCCCATGGACAGAGGAGCCTGGTGGGCTACAGACCATAGGCTTCAGATGCGACTGAAGTGACTTAGCAGCAGCAGTAGTGAGTAGTTTTAAGTCAGATTTCACACAAACTTGTCTTTCAATATATATCTTTTGCATACGGTATATATAAAATGTGTGCTGTCAAATCTGAAACACCTCAACTGTTGATTTGATCTTTAATCAACTCTCTTTAGATACAATTGAAAAACATGATTTATAACAGCATTCCAGTGTCAAAATAGAACTTGAAGAGTACCAGAGAGTCATAATAAAAATAGTCTTGGCAGGTAGTATTATGTCATCATCTTCTAAATATTTCAGTCTCTCCCAAATCTCAATTTCCATATTTGTAAACAACAAAAATTGGGAGTAATACTTTTTTTCAATAATGGAATGCTGTGATAATGAAATTGGTAGAAATTATTACTGAATGAGGCACAATTCAAATGATATGTTTCATTCTTTTTTTTTTTTTAACTACTCTGGTTATAGAAATGTAAGAGGTTAGGCATCTAGCTTTCTAACCTGTAGTTTGCAGAGCAAGTGTCTTTATTTCTGTTCAGAATGTGGTTCATATTCAGTCTTGTTGGACTCCTGGCATTTCCTATGAGTCTTTTTTTCCCCTATATTTCTTAAACATCACTGACAGTGTTTGGGCAATCACACTGCCAGTTTTCTTAGTGTTTAAGATGCCATTCATCTTAGTCTAGAGACAAAAAAATCCACTTAGGGTCTCTGGGGGTCCTATCACTACCTTCTCACCTCTCCTGAGTTTCAATTTCCTCTTAAACATGTTTGCTGTCTTTTTGCAGTTTGAAGATTATTCTCCTTGAAGGAAAAAGAGGAGTAGTTTTGCTTTCTTTTGTCATCTCTTTATCCCTGCTTCCTAGCAGTGTGATTATCTGTTCCTGCTTTTTCTGTCTCTGAACAATGCTCCAGACACTCTGTGGTAACTGTTGATAATTTTTTCAAGCTTTCCCTAATACAGAGTTTAACTTTCTGAAATAAAATTGTATGTCTTTTTGTTTCTGTCTTCTGTATTTGTTCTAGGTTATGTCCCCTTTCCCATCTATCGTGATTTTATGATTTGAGGGACTAGATGGCCCAGGTAGATTTTGCTAGTATCAGAGACAACAGAGAATTTTGTCCTCCAAGACAGTGGGAAATAGCAGAGCCAGGGTAGAAATTGTGCCAAGAGAAAGCCGGAAAGTGAATCTGGAGCTGAATAATCAGTGGGTGAAAAGCCAGCAACCAGAGCAATTAGAACAAATGCAAATGAAGCAGAAGAAATCAGTCCTATGGGTTTATTGAAGACCAGGTGAAGCTGTGTTTATTGCTTGCTTTAAAGGACTGGCTAAAGTATGGATTTTAGCACAGCTTAAAAATGTGTAGTTTTACACTCTTGTTTGGATCCTAACCTATGATTCCCCTGGGTTCCCTCTGGAATTCAGTGATCCCACTTCGGATTCCATTCATTGTTCTCTGTGATATGGGCAGGGCTGTTCATAGATTAATGGTTCAGCTTTGTGAATGTCTAGTTCTTGTAAAGTTGGGTCGTGAGGTTGGGAATTAATAGAAAATTAGCTTTTTTTTTTTTTTGAAATGGCATGTGTTAGCTCTGTCATAGGTCACTGGGAGCATACAAAGAGACTTGCTTTGTTATGAAGTGCTTGGTCTTTTGCTGGGGAGATGGAGGGGTATCTAACAAACTCTTGCTACAAGGTGCTACCAAGGTAATGGTGGAAGAACTCAGCAACAGGAAAAATTAAACACGCTGAAGAGGCAGGTGACAGGAAACTAGCCTTTGGCAGGCCTGTATTGCAGCCTGATTCCTGTGTACCAGCAGAGAGAAGTGACAGCTTGTTGATATTATTAATGAGTCCCACAAACCAGGAACATCATATATAAATACATTTATTAGATCTTTTAAAATTTCTCTCAATCTCTATAGGTTGTATGTGTTTTTAGTAGATTTATATGTAGATATATGATTTGTTGATGCTATTGTAAGTTGTCTCTTTCAATTTTATTTTCTAGTTGGAACCAACATAAGCAACAAATTATCTACTAATCTCCCTAAAAGTGCACTATTTATTCTAAAAAATTTTCTGTAGTTTGGTTTAATTATATATATAGCTATCATCTGTATAAAGTAGATTTTTAAGTCTCTATTTTTTTTTCCCTAAAACTTATATCTTTTGGAGATAAACTTTTTTGGGGAGAGGAATGTTATATGTTGAAATCCTGCACCAAAAAGCATGGAACCTGAGATCTGGAACAGGGCTAGAATGAAGTAACACTGAGTAAAGTGTCACGTTTCCAGGTACCTGGTAAGACCCATAAGGAAACACGGGTGATTGTGTAACACTGAAAGTGTAAGTGAAGTCATTCAGTTGTGTCTGACCCTTTGCGACCCCATGGACTGTAGCCTACCAGGCTCCTCAGTCCATGGCATTTTCCAGACAAGAGTACTGGAGTGGGTTGCCATTTCCTTTTAGCTTTTCAGAAATGTCACTGTGTAAAGCTTGATGACGGGAATTTCATAGATCCCTTCCCATTCCTTAAAATAACATATTTGATTTAGTCAGGTTATAATAGCTAGCATTTTAAAAGATTCATTATATGTTTCAGACATAAAATGCTTTAAATTTTAACTCATTTCTCCTTCAAAACAATACAATGAGATATTAACAACTATTATTCCCATTTTACAGATGAGAATACATAGTCACAAAGAGGTTAACTCTCTTGATTACATGGTACAGTGGTGATGTATGATACAAATTGAGGTGTTCTGTTTCTAAAGCTTGTGCTCTATTTTACACTACTTTGAGTTGATCTTCTGGGTCATAGATTATTCACAAAGCTATTAAATATCTCTCGGTCTACCCTGAGGTGAGCATATCCTATGAATGATCAAATAAAATTCAATATATCACTTAACAGTGAAAGCCAAGGTACAGTGTGAGCATGTAGAACAGACTCTGTTAATTGTTCTGTCAGCAAGCTCCTTTTTCATTGGTGGTTGTGGTGTTATTTGGGCCAACACCATTCACAGGACTTGCCTTGTCATGCTGAGGACAAGATTAACAACAACCCAGTGGCAGGAATCAGTGATCAGTTGGTTTAGAGGTATAGCCTCATAAATTTCCCACCTCACCTTGTCCTAGAGAATGCATTTGCCACAATGCCAAAAACCTGACCAGATTCCTATGTCAAGTGTGGTGCATTGTACAATCCAGGAGCCACTAGTAAATGTCTCCAAACTCAGACACAAACCAACCATACTTAGAGAAGGATACTTTTAACTACCAGAACTACTTCATTATTTGGTGACTCCCAGCAGGGTCCTCTGAGTGAAATCTATACTCCTGAATCAATGTAACCCAGTTTGTTCTCTGCTGGCACCTTAACCCTAATCATAGAAGCCCAGCAATTAGAGTTTTGTAGCATTCTAGTTGGTATTGTGGTCAAACATATGAGGAAAAGAGGAAATACTATTTAGTTCTAAACCTGCTGCTTTGTTGACACCTGCAGGTCAACATGCTAAAAAAAACTGCCTCAATTATAAAATAAAGATTAGTTAATTTTATAAAAAAGTGGCCATTTTTATATAGGATGAATATTCCAATTTCCAGCTATTTAATGACAAGTTGCCCACATTTTAGCTGCCAGTATTCACAGATGAATAAACAAAAGTATTGACAGCCAACCAATTATTTTAGAATTCAGTCTAGTTACAATTTCCCATAAGATCCATATTTCTCAAAGCCCATTTACATTTCACAAGCAGGTCATAAGGCAGTAGCCAGGGCATAGCTTGGGGACTTAGAGAAGAATGGGAAAGGTAAAAAAACCTTCTTGCTCCTCAGAATGTAGGTGTAACTAGCTTACTGTAAAGTGTGTATTTGCCAATAAATTGGCTAGTTGCCAGCTACACATAGACCATTCTAACAGGTGTTTCAGAAGTAGACTCTATAAAGTGAATGAGTTGAGAGAGTTACTGATCATGTATCCTGATTAAACATTTTGAAAATTTAAGCTACAATGCTTTGGTCTGCTTCAATGATAAGAAAACAGATACTATTAATGATGGCAGTTAACCATCTACTAACACCCGAAAGACAAGCCAGCACTAACAGGGCAAGTCAGAAGGAAAATCTATAAATATCACATAAGAACAACTCCTTTGAGAAAAAAGCATTAAAAGTATTACCCATTTCCTCCCCACAAAGAAAGAAAAACGGAGAAAAGTGATTATATTATTTACCTTGAAATAGCCAATAAAGATAGAACACCAGCCTGGATTTGAAGGACGGGGCTGCACATCAGATACATTTAGTTCAGTTCAGTCGCTCAGTCATGTCTGACTCTTTGCAACCCCATGAATCGCAGCACGCTAGGCCTCCCTGTCCATCACCAACTCCCAGAGTTTACTCAGACTCATGTCCATCGAGTCGGTGATGCCATCCAGCCATCTAATTCTCTGTCGTCCCCTTCTCCTCCTGCCCTCAATCCCTCCCAGCATCAGGGTCTTTTCCAATGAGTCAACTCTTCGCATGAGGTGGCCAAAGTATTGGAGTCTCAGCGTCAGCATCAGTCCTTCCAATGAACACCCAGGACTGATCTCTTTTAGAATGGACTGGTTGGATCTCCAAGGGATTCTCAACAGTCTTCTCCAACACCACGGTTCAAAAGCATCAATTCTTCGGCGTTCAGCTTTCTTCACAGTCCAATTCTCACATCCATACATGACCACTGGAAAAACCATAGCTTTGACTAGACGAACCTTTCTTGGCAAAGTAATGTCTCTGCTTTTTAATATGCTGTCTAGGTTGGTCATAACTTTCCTTCCAAGGAGTAAGCGTCTTTTAATTTCATGGCTGCAATCACCATCTGCAGTGATTTTGGAGCCGAAAAAAATAAAGTCTGACATTGTTTCCACTGTTTCCCCATCTATTTCCCATGAAATGATGGGATACATTACTTCTCCTTAAATGCTGGTCCTTGGAGAGTTTGGAACACCAGCAGAGCATAAGTAATCTGGGATTGAAATGATGACCTCTGGTTTCTTCTGAAAAGTGACAATTAATCCAGAGTGAGAAGGGTTATACAGTACTGCAGATTAAAGAAATAGAGAAGTGAAGGGCCCTATAGGAATAAGAGCTCTGAATCTTAAATTAGAAAGGAGGAGAAAGGCATGGCAGTCTGAAAGGCATTTGAGTCAGGAAGGAAGAAGAATCTTAATCGGCTATTTGTTGTTTATGCTTTGTATTGGAGATGTTTTTATGTTAGGCCTGCAACTCTATTAGGAACCATGCGTATATTTTCTTGTTTGATATGACTTGAGGAGCCATACATTATTATTCCATTTTACAGGCCAGAAACAAGTGTTTGGTGAATTTAAATGCTCCTGGGCGGCAAATAATCACTCCATGAAAGAGCCAGGTTTCAAATCCGTGTCTCTGGCTGCAAGTTCTGGACTTCTTTTGCAGTCGGTTAGTTGTAGAAGTTTAAACACGTCACTTACTCGCCCCAGGCCTCAGTTTTCTCATCTGTACAGGTGGATAATAATATAGATCCGATAGCGCTGTGGTGAGAAATGTTTGGGGATAGTTTCTGGGAAGGACTCGGGACAGGACTTGTCACAGAGCGGGGTGGGCGCCTGGTGGTTGAAAGGTTATGCTATGGAGCTCAGGAGAGCACCGTGGTGACGCCCGAGGCAGTTGCTTTATCAAGAGTGGGGTCCTTGCTGAGTGGGCCCTTCTCCCTGTTAGGACCACATATAGTAACCCTAATTCCAGGCAGTCATCGTGCAAATCTGTTTAGAATTGACACATGAGGAAGCGTACAAGAGAATATGCTTGGAATAGTGGAAAACTCATGTTCACCACCGAGAAAACAGTTGAAATTACTTCCCTGATCGGACTCAGTTCTGTCGCTCTACAGAAAGTGATCTCCCAGCAGTGTTCTAAACCAGATTATTTACAGCTGCTATCCAGCGCCACCTGCTGGTAAATTGACAGAAAAGTAAAGTAACACACACACAGAAGTCGCTCAGTCGTGTCCAACTCTTTGCGACCCCGTGGATTGTAGCCCACCAGGCTCCTCGGTCCATGGGATTTTCCAGGCATGAATACTGGAGTGGGTTGCCGTTTCCTTCTCCAAAAGTAAAGTAAAAGTAAAGTGAATTCTCTCAGTCCTGTCCGACTTTTTGGGACCGCATGGACTATACAGTCCATGGAATTCTCCAGGGCAGAATACTGGTGTGGGTAGCTGTGTCCTTCCCCAGGGGATCCTCCCAACCCAGGGATTAAACCTAGGTCTCTTACATTACAAGCAGATTCTCTACCATCTGAGCCACCAGGGAAACCCAGAAACTGACAGAAAAGAGGAGGCAAACTGCACTCCTGAAATTGAGCAGACTGGTTTTTAAAAGTCAATCAGAGGTAGGCGAATGGTTAAAGGAGACACTGCAAAACCACCTAATGAGCATTTCTAGACCTGATGTAACAGGGAAAATATGCAGAAATGTGTATTTTAGAATAATGAGTAAAATAATAGGTTACACTATTATAAGCAAATATGCAAATATGACTTCAGGGTGTTTAGAAGTGGGAGAAAGGAAATGCACCCAGTTTGATGAATTAAAGATTTTTTTTTTCAAATGTGTTGTTTTGTGCATTGGCCACAAACATAGCCTTCAAAAGTAACCTTTAATAGATCTGTAGCTGTAGCAAAATATGTATCAAATAGATAATCATAGGTGGGAAAAAGAAATGAAAGTAGTTATATATTTGGAGTGCATTAATTTTTATCTTATGCTTTCTACACTTAAAAAAGTTAAAGCCTTGTTTAAATTAAAGAGCTAATATATGCACATAGTAAACAAAAGATCCAAACTGCAAAAAGTATATAATGAAACATAACTCTCCCTGAGTCCCAGAATTGCAGTCTCTCGCCCAGAAATGAATCAGGTTTATGAGTTCCTGTTTACTTTTCTAAATGTTTTTCATGCATATTCAGCAAATGTTTGGTGTCTGTGCCATGTCTTGGTCAGGAGCCTCTGGGACATCCCCAAGTGTTATCAAATCATTTCAACCCTAGCTAGAAAGTTGGCTGGTTTAACTAGATGGCAATAAAATAATTTGAATTTAAGGAACAGAGCTATGTTCAATATGTTTAGCTCTTTAGAATTCATGTCCTAAATATGGGTGGATTCTTTCAATTCAGTTTTATTTTGATCAAAGATATTCTTGTATAATGTGTCTTATTTTCACATAGCATACTTATGAGCAAATTTCTTATTTAGTTAACTGCATATAATGCCTGTTTATTTTATATTGTGCAGATTGAGGATTTAGCTTCTTTAAACACTCCTCCCAAACACACAGGCATGCAATCCCTCACCCACCCAACCAGTAGAGTCATTTCGTATTTGGCTCAAAATACGATCAATACTCAGTGTGTAAACTGTTATGATTGTATAAATTTTATTTGCAGATGAGGCATGTTTATGCTTCAGGAGTGCTTGTTCATTGTACTGTTTTATTTCTTGTACAAATGTTACTTTTCTTGGACTTAATAAATGTCTCTTTTTAAACTTAACACAGGCCTCTATGTACCTATCAGTAAATTATCTCTGAACTCTTCAATATCCCTAGACTCTGAAAAAATATGTTATCTGCATATTCAAACACAGGAGGTTATCTGTTAGTTATTAATACATTTCTTTTTGAACAACTCATTTTGTCCCACTCAAATGTGGATTAGTGGCCCCTGGGCCTGCAGCTAAGCTACCCTGGATATTTTCTTTACTCTTTCCAGTGTTCTCTCCCTGAATTCTGTAAACTATCTTAGTTTATGCCTTCATCTGACTGTCTAGAACCTTCTAAAGAAAAGGTGCCTGGTTGTTTTTGCTTGTTTGAGATGTGATAACCTTGCTGAAAAAGAACTTCTGGGAAGAAAATCAATTTTCCACAAAATTTTAAAAGCATTATCCTCTTGCTTTATAGTTTCCAGTGTAAATGTTTTTTTTGTTTTTTTTTTCTATTTTGTTTGGAGAATTCTGACACGATTCTAACTCCTGATATTTTGTAGATTACATGTTATTTTCTCTTTTTTAGATTTTGTCCCATATAGGCCATTACAGAGCATTGAGTAGAGTTCCCTGTGCTATACAGCAGGTTCTCATTAGTTATCTGTTTGTATACAGTAGTGTATATATGTCAATCCCAGTATCCTTATTTATCCCTCCACTCCTTACCCTCTGGTAGTCATAAATTTGTGTTCTACATCTGTGAGTCTGTTTCAGTTTTGTAGATAAGTTCATCTGTACCCTTTTTTTAGATTCCACATATAAGTGATGTCATATGATATTTGTCTCTCTCTGACTTCTTTCAGTATGACGTTCTCTAGGTCCATGTAGGTTGCTGCAAATGGCAGTATTTCATTCTTTTTATGGCTGAGTAATATTCCATTGCATATATATACCACAACTTCTTTATCCATTCCTGGCAGTAGACATTTAGTTTGCTTCCATGTCCTGGCTGTTGTGAATGTTGTGATGCATGTATATTTTTAAATTATGGTTTTCTCCAGATGTATGCCCAGGAGTGGGCTTCCCTGGTGATCAGTGGTAAAGAATCCACCTGTCAATGCAGGAGACACAGGTTTGATCTCTAGGTTGGAAGATCCCTTAGAGAAGGAAATGGCAACCCACTCCAGTATTTTTGTCTTGGAAATCCCATGGACAGAGGAGCCTGGCAAGCTACAGTCCATGGGGTCACAAAAAGTCGAACACAACTGAGTGACTAAACAATATGCCCTGGAGTGGGATTGTTGGATCATTTGGTAACTCTATTTTTGTTTTTTGTTTTTTTTTTAAGGAACTTCTATACTCTTCTCTATAGTGTCTGTATTAATTTCCATTCCCACAGTGTAGGAGGATTCCCTTTTCTCTACACCCTCTCCAGCATTTCTTTGCAGATGTTTTGATGATGACTGTTCTGACTCATGTGAGGTGATACCTTATTGTGGCTTTAATTTGCATCACTCTAATAATAAGTGATGGTGAGCATCTTTTCATATGCCCCTTGGCCTTCTGTGTGTCTTCTTTCAAGTAACGTCTGTTTAAATCTTCCGCCAGTTTTGTGGTAGTTATTTTCTTTTGTTTTTGACATTGAGCTGTATGAACTCTGTATTATATATTTTGGAGATTAATCCCTTGTCAGATGCTACATTTGCAAATATTTTCTCCCATTCTAAGGGTTGTCTTTTCATTTTGTTTATGATTTCTTTTGCTGTGCAAAAGCTTTTAAGTTTCATTACGTTCCATTTGCTTATTTTTGTTTTATTTTCATTACTGCAGGAGGTGGATTAAAAAAGATCTTTCTGTGATTTATGTCAGAGAGTGTTCTGCTTGTGTGTCCTCTAAGAGTTTTATAGCATCCGGTCTTACCTTTAAGTCTTTAATCCATTTTGAGTTTATTTTCATGTATGGTTTTCCCTTGAAGTGTGTAGGAGAATTTCTTTGTGCCCAGGGTTCTGAAATTTCATGTGTAGGTCTTGGTGTGGTTTGTACTTCATTCATTTTGCAAAAAAAGAAAACATTGTGGATTGCTTTCTGAATTATTTCTTCAACAATTTTATTCTGTAAATTTTGTCCTGTTCTTTTTTCTCTCTTTTAGAACTTCTTTTATTTATAAACTAGACTTTCTCAGTCACCTTTTGAATTATCTTCTCTTGAAGTTTTTATTTCTCTTTTATTTGAGTCTTTGGACATTTGTTCAGTTTTATTTTCCAGAACTTCTGATTTTTCCCTTTCCTTTGTCATATTTATCTTTTTTTAAAGAGCATTCTTATTTTCTAAATGTTCCACTTTTTTTTTTTATAATTGTCTCTTCTTTCGGAGAAGCAGTAATTTCATTTATCTATCTGAATATAATATAGCTTTTTTTCCTTGATTCTATTTAGCCTTCCCAGACTGTCTGTATTTTGCAAGTATAATTTTTTTCTCTATCTGTTGATTTTAATCTTTGTCAGTTCTCTTAGGGACTTTCCTCAAATGTTTGGTGATCCATTGGGCTATCTAATAGCATGTGTGCAAGAGGGAGAGAAATAGGGAGAGAGAGAATGACGGAAAGAGAGACAGAGAAAGAGAGGAAAAAAGAGGTGTTTGGTGGAACTTTTTTTATTGCAGAGAGATGTTTATTTAGGGATTCTTGTCAGTATCTCAAGGTCTCTCCTGCTAGGATTGATTTTCCCAAAGAAGAATTATCTAATATTCTTCCCAGTGAATATAAAGCTGGCTTGAGGGTTCTGGAACCAAGCAGATAGGGACCAGGGGTCCCAGTGTTCAGTATATAGATTCTTATGCAGTCTTTACTCTCACCCACTGCTGTGTCTGGTGTCTCCAAACCCAGACTTCCTCTGTTCTACCTCCTCAGTCATTAAACCTGCTCACCTATCAGGTTGTAGAGGCCTAGTTGTTTCTTATGTAGGCTTGAATTCAGTCATTAATTTCTTCAATAAATACTTACCAAATGCCTACTACATGCCAAGCATTGTTTTCTATAGTGTGGAAGTGATTGTCTGTGAAACAGACAAAATCCCCTATCCCCTGTGGAACTTTCATCCTCAACCAAACCCTTAACTTTCAGAACCCCTTGTTGTCTCCAAATTCTAAACTTTGGTCCTCTCTAGTGTAAACGGGCTTGCATTTTGTTTAGCTCTTTGTGCTCCCTGTTTTCATCTTCTATTTGGTCCATTCAGTCAAGAACTACTTTCCTAGTTACAATATTAAGTAGCTTTCACCTCCTTTTCAGGCTTTTTGTTTGTATTTTGGGGCTGATTTCACACCCTGTTGGTCGTTTCATGGGATTTAGGAAGCACACGGGCCAAACATGTGTGTCCAATCTCCCACTTTTGCTAGAACCGCTGTGGACTATGATATTGGACTAATGAGCCTAGCACCCAAATGTCTGTTAGTGTGTGATGTGTGTGGGTAGGCCAAAGTCTCAACACAGTTGGGAATCTGGACTCTTCTCTACTGATATTTATCTTTGTTACAAGCTGGCCCAGTCATGAGTCACCGGATCACGCACTCTGGGCTCTCTTCATGCAATTGCTGTGCCCTCTGACAGAACCGCAGTTACTTTTCTGGCCAGAAAGGACCCAGATTTCTGAGGACATGTGACTATCAGAACAAAGCCTACTTCCAACCCTACCCTAGTACAAACATGTATCAGAACATTTTTTACCTCCCATCCCCCAACCCTTCCCTAGCATTATATATTGCCTGGAGCTGAGAGAATCTATAGAGTTTCAGTGTTGTTTTATTTTTTAACTTCAAAGAAGGCAATATATAAGTTTGTATCTTTAACACAATTCTGTGCCATCTGTGTTCTTTTGGGAGGAAATAGGCACTTGTCTAGAACAGGAAAGACTCTAATTTTTCTCACTTGGAGCAAGAAAATTACTCTTGAGCACTTCTCAATTTCCTAAGTAAAGGAAGGCAGGTATATCCACCCTCTGAAGCCATTGGTGGCAGACTTAGTAAAGCTGAGGGGCACGAGCTCTGTTCCCCTTTAAATCATCAACCTCAAGGCATGTGACATGCCTTAGCCTGGTATCAGGTTTTTTTCCAAGAGATCAAAATGGTACATTCTTATGTGAGACCGTGTTTTGCCCAAAGTCTTCGCATATTATCAGAAACTTCACATTCCTAGTTTTCAAAATAGAGCCCAATTCCAGAGATTGGAGGTGAAATTCTAGGATTTCAACTCTGGGTACTATTTTTTTATTTGGGTATTAAACCTGGAAAATGCATTTTAGACTCTCTTGGGGAATTTAGAGAAAGGGAAAAGGAGTCAATCTTCTATTAAGCTTTTAAAGTGGTTTGAGAATTCTATACCAGTGGTGGGAAAGGAATGAAGAAACCTTGTGATTCTGATGGTCTTGTTCCTAAAAATAACTGTTGTGTGTGAATAAGGATTTCACAGCTCTGAAAGAAATCTTTCAAAGTGAACTAAAGAAAAATGTCAGAAGGTTTTCAAACTATGAAAATTAGTTATGCCAAAATTTATATTAGAACTCTGAACATTAACAGAGAACAATATTATCTATAACAACTCTTTGGGATTTTTATGTCTTTCAAAATGCTCTGTAAATTGCTTGCCCTTTTAGACATTATTCTCATAAAGTAATAAGCCTTCATCTATAAACTTCATTGAAGACCTTTGTATCACCTAGAACACACTTAGAACAATAAGTATTTATGATTTTTTTAAATTAGCTTTTATTTTCACCAAAGATAAATAGGAAAAACATCTGCTCTGAAAAGCACATAGAAACAAACAAATTGACTAATCACCTATTTAAGATGTACCTGTTAAATGCACACTGTGTTAGATAGTATGATAAGGTTTAGGAGTACAGGTATAAATTAAAAAGTTGTGGCAATGCATTCATCAGGATACAATAGAGTGGTGATGACAGATGATTAAAGGAATATATCTGAACTATGGGATACATGCTATGGTGGTGGAATTATAAGGAATTTAGATAGCACTGTAGCTCACGGTTCTACCCTGTTTCAGAGGTGAGGAAAGGAGTTCCAGCTAAAGGTGGTGTCTTCAATGATGAATGAGAGCTCTCTAGAAAAAGAAGAAAAATTAATTTTCCAAGAAGAGAGACTAGTATGTGTAAGGGTCTATAAATGAGAAAGGAATGCTTTTTAGTGCAGTTAGAGCAAAGACATTTGTGAGATAGAGAATGGTGGGAATTAGGGTAGGCAGTTAGGCAGAGATCATATTCTTTAGGAGCTTTAAAGGCGCATTAGGATATAGACTTCATTACAAAGATAATAAGCAGCCACTTACTAATTTTTAGGATGGATATGACACAATTAGATTTGCATATGATTAGACTGGGAAGATCATTTTGGTTGCATATGAAAAATGGAGGACTTCTTGTTCCAGTCTTGTCAGAGAAACTGACATTAGACTAACTTCTTACTAGATGGAAAACAAATAGTTTTAGGCATTGCATCAGTCAGTGTAAGGTTGAAATCTTTGAGGAAAAGGAGAAACAAAAAACCTCACGTAACTTATTTACCCTTTCTGCCAATGGAGATGTCCCATGTGTAATACTTGAGAGCAGAAAGGGGATTTGCACTGGGCAGAGTAAGACAGTTTTGTGTTTGGGGGCTGCAAACACAACTGGGTGGAACTGCTGATAAAGGGCTGGCAGCCACATGAGATTTCTGATCATACATAGATTATGGAATGCTAAGGAAACAGTGGAGTTCTGAACTAAATGAATCCAGAAACCTTAATAATCAAGCCATGTATTTAGCTGAGATCACCAAACAATAAAGATCACACTCTAAAACTACTTCATACTCATGTTAACAAGTTCTTTGCCCAACAACTAAGGGCAAATTTGAAATAAATCCACTATTTGTAAAGCAAGAAAACAAATCAGCATGCGATAAAATAATCCACCTGTAATTTCAGTTCAGTTCAGTCACTCAGTCATGTCTGACTCTTTGCGACCCCATAAATTGCAGCACGCCAGGCCTCCCTGTCCATCACCAATTCCCGGAGTTTATTCAGATTCATGTCCATCGAGTCAGTGATGCCATCCAGCCATCTCATCCCCTGTCATCCCCTTCTCCTCCTGCCCTCAATCCCTCCCAGCATCGGGGTCTTTTCCAATGAGTCAACTCTTTGCATTAGGTGGCCAAAGTATTGGAGTTTCAGCTTCAGCATCAGTCCTTCCAATGAACACCCAGGACTGATCTCCTTTAGGATGGACTGGTTGAATCTCCTTGCAGTCCAAGGGACTCTCAAGAGTCTTCTCCAACACCACAGTTCAAAAGCCAAAGTATGAGGTGGCCAAAGTATTGGAGTTTCAACTTCAGCATCAGTCCTTCCAATGAACACCCAGGACTGATCTCTTTAGGATGGACTGGTTGGATCTCCTTGCAGTCCAAGGGACTCTCAAGAGTCTTCTCCAACATCACAGTTCAAAAGCATCAATTCTTCAGCACTTAGCTTTCTTCACAGTCCAACTCTCACATCCACATATGACCACTGAAAAAACCATAGCCTTGACAAGATGGACGTTTGTTGGCAAAGTAATATCTCTGCTTTTCAATATGCTATCTAGTTTGGTCATAACTTTCCTTCCAAGGAGGAAGCGTCATTTAATTTCATGGCTGTAGTCACCATCTGCAGTGATTTTGGAGCCTCCAAAAATAAAGTCTGATACTGTTTCTACTGTTTCCCCATCTATTTCCCATCAAGTGATGGGACCAGATGCCATGATCTTCGTTTTCTGAATGTTGAGTTTTAAGCCAACTTTTTCACTCTCCTTTTTCACCTTCATCAAGAGGCTTTTGAGTTCCTCTTCACTTTCTGCCATAAGGGTGGTGTCATCTGCATATCTGAGGTTATTGATATTTCTCCCAGCAATCTTGATTCCAGCTTGTGCTTCTTCCAGCCCAGCGTTTCTCATGATGTGCTCTGCATATAAGTTAAATAAGCAGATACCCCCTATCAGGACTAATCTATACTCTCCACTAACTGCCACACACAATATCCAGTACATAATGATAGAAAGTACTAGTCAAGATAGAAAACAAACAACAACAAACCAGTATGAAAACAACACTCATTTAATATTCCCAAAGGATAACATAGTTATAGGAGCAGATCCAGAGATGAACCAGCTACTGAAAATATTAGAAAATGATTTTAAAATACCTTTTACAAATATGTTAAGAAATTTAGAGATGACTAACCAAGCAATCCAATGAGGTACTTCAATAGAATTTGAAAATTACTTCAAAAAGATATTCTTTCAAATATATAAGAAAAAATGCCAATTTTATTCAATAGATTTCAGAAAACAGAGGAGGAAAAGACACAGCCATATTTATTTTATGAAATTAGTGTACATTCATGCTCAATCACCGAGTCATGTGTGACTCTTGCGACACTATGGACTTTGGCCCACCAGTGTCCACGGGATTCTCCAGGCAAGAATACTGGAATGGATTGCCATTTCTTCCTCCAGGGGATATTCCTGACCCAGGGAACAAACCTGAGTCTCCTGCATCTCTTGACTTGTCAGGCATACTCTTTACCACTGAGCCACCTGGGAAGCCCTATGAAACCAGAATAAGCTGACAAAGACATTAAAAGAAAGAAAAAAAAAAAGTAAAATAATATCCTACATTCCAAAGATCATTTATAAATATTAGCAAATTAAATATATAATGTATATTAAAAGATCATCATGATTAATAAGTTTCATCCTTGAAAAGTGGAGTAAGATTTAACATTCACAAGTCAGTCATCATAATTTACCACAATGACACCCTAAAGGGGGAAGCATGATCATCTCAACAGATTAAGAAAAATAATTAAAATTTAAACCAGTTAAAGATAAAAATGATTTTAGCAAACTAGGAATAAAAAAAAATCTTTCTCAAACTGGCAAAAGGCATTAATAGAAAACCTGCATATAATCAGATAATACATTTAATGATGAAATAGTAAGTAATTTCTACCTGATACATGGAAAGGAAGAAAGTACACTCTAAACACTACATTGTTCAGCAGTTCCTACCTAGTGCAAAGGGGTAGGAAAGGGAAAGAAAGGGAGAGAAAAAAGGGAAAAAATGAAAAGGAATATAGAGATAAAAGTTATAATAAAAATATTTATTTTTATTTGTTTTCTAGGACAAAAATCCTTTTTTTTCCCCTTTGTTAATCCTCCCCACATTCTCACACATGACTTGTATGTATTCCATATTTTTATTTTTTTCTTTCTGTCACAAAAACAGTCTTAAGAACAATCCTGCCCTTTGCAGTTGAAATTCAGGGCCAGAGAATTTATTATAGGAATCATTATTATCTATTATAAAATTTCCCATTAGCTATCTTAGTGCTTTTATTGGAAACTTCTTTATGAATTCTTGTCAAAAGCCTAGAACATTGCAAGTATATAGAAAAGGGGTAAACATAAAGTCAGCATCTAAATTTGAAAAAAATGAAATATATTTTACTTTTAGAATGATATAATTGTGTGTATCAAAAATGCAAAACAAACTATCTGTAAAGAACTAAAATAATAATTTAGCAAGGTTGTTGGATTAAGAAGGCAGTATACAAACATCAATGGCATGTTAATAGAATAGCAAATAAAGAAAAAAAAGATACCTTGGAAAGCTGAATTTAAAACTAATTATTTATAAAATAGTTAAGTACTTAGAAATGTAGGAATAAATTGACAAAAGTGTAAAACACATTAAAGCTATCAAATATTGGTAAAAGAAGTTGAAGAAATCCAAGATACATGAAGAAACATGCTAGTTAATGAGTGTGAAAGCTTAATTTAAGATACTATTTCTCCTAAATTAACCCAACTATTCATTTCACTTTCAGTCAAAATCACAGCAAAATTTTCTATAGAAATTGACACAAAGATTCTAAAATTTATGTTGAAATAAAATCCATATCCTATGTATATTGACTGTTCAAATGGTCTTGAAGAAGAAATACAAATGTGGAAGATTTTACTACCAAATTTCAAAACATACTGTAAAACTGGAATGATCAACACATGATTTTGGAGTTAAAACGAAATAGTCAGTGGTACAAAATACACATTTTTTTTTTAATTTTATTTTTTTTTTAAACTACATAATTGTATTAGTCTAGATCTACATGTAAAATGTCAGTTGCTTTTGTCAAAGAGGTCAATCCATTTCACTCTGAGAAAAGAAATTTTCGGTAAAAAGTGCTGGCACAACTAGATAATCACGTGGAAAAAATAAGCATTGATCATTTCCTCATACTAAACACAGATAGTAATTGGAGTTGGCTCATAGACCTAGTGTGTGTGCATACTCAGTCGTGTCCAAAAAAAAAAGCATGAAGAAAGTCAAAATTAAGTCACAGACTGAGAGAAAATATACTTAATGTCAGACATTCTTAATGTCTAACAAAGGATTCATATTAAGATTACAAAAAGGATGCCTACAACTTAATAAGTAAAGGAAAAGAACAAAATATGGAAAAAAGACTTGAACAAATATTTTACCAAATCTTATAGAAGAATGTCCATTGAGCATATGAGAATGTGTAAAGTGCCACCGGATCATTGTTGTTCAGTCACCAAGTTGTGTCTGCTTCTTTGTGACCCCATAAACTGTAGTACGCCAGGCTTTCCTGTCCGTCACTATCTCCCAGAGTTTTCTCAAACTCATGTCCATTGAGTCAGTGATGCCATCCAACCATCCCTTCTTCTGTCACCCCTTTCTCCTCTTGCCCTCAGCCTTTCCCAGCATCATGGTCTTTTCCAGTGAGTTGGCTCTTCACATCAGGTGGCCAAAGTATTGGAGCTTCAGCTTCAGCACCAGTCCTTTCAATGAATAATCAGGGTTGATTTCCTTTAGGAATACTGGTTTGATCTCCTTGCTGTCCAAGGGACTCTCAAGAGTCTTGTCCAGTACTACAGTTTGAAAGCATTAATTCTTCAGCTTTCAGCCTTCTTTGTGGTCCAAATTTCCCATCCATACAAGACTACTGGAAAAACCATAGCTTTGACTATATGGACCTTTGTCAGCAAGTGAGTCTCTGCTTTTTAATACACTGTCCACGTTTGTCATAGCTTTTCTTCCAAAGAGCAAGCATCTTTTAATTTTGTGGCTGCTGTCACCATCTGCAGTGATTTGGGGCCCCAAGAAAATAAAATCTGTCACTGTTTACACTTTTCCCCCATCTATTTTCCATGCATTGGTAAGCAGATTCTTTACCACTGAGTCACCAGGGAAGCTGAAACCCTCATCAGAATGACTTAAATGGAAAAATAGGGTTTTCCAGATAGTATTAGTTGTAAAGAATCCAACTGCTAGTGCAGGACAAAAGAGACATGGGTTTGATCCCTGGGCCAGGAAGATCCCCTGGAGAAGGAAGTGACAAATCAGATATAGTGTTCTTGCCTGGGAAATCCCATGGATAGAGGAGCCTGGCAGGCTGCAGTCCATGGGGTTTCAAGGAATCACACACACTGAGAGACTGAGCACATGCAAATGAAAAATATTAGTAGTAAAATGCTAAATATTGGAAAGGGTATGAAACAGGTAGAATATTTGTGTATCATTAGTGGTAATGGAAAACAGTGGTGTAATCATGGTTAAATGGTAAACTATTCATCAGTTTCTTATAAATTTCAAAATCTTCCAAAATGCCCTTAGTATTTCCTCTTCTTGGTATAGGAACTTTAATAATTGAATACGTTTGTATATAGTTCACTGAAGGTAATTTATGTATCAATAGGTGATGCAGTGGTAAGGAATCTGCCTGTTAATGCATAAGACACAAGAGACACAAGAGTTTAATCCCTGGGTTGAGATCACTTGAAGGAGGAAATGGCAACTCAATTCAGTATTCTTGCCTGGAAAATTCCATGGGCAGAGGAGCCTGGTGGGCTATAGTCCCTGGGGTCACAAAGAGTCAGACGTGAATGAGTGAGCACATGCAAATACAATTAATATTAAACAATAGAAATAAAGTTAGATGTTAGCATACTGATGATATCCAGGTGAAGGATGATGGTGGCCTGCACTGCTGTGGTGGTAATGGGCATGGGAAGATTTATGGAGATTCAAAAAATATTCAGAATGTAATATTAATAAGACTATGTGTAATCTAATGGTAGCACTTAAACTGGCAGATTTCAAGATTATTCCCGTAACCAAGTAAAGTAACAGAATGTTTTGTTACTAACAAAACATCTAACAAAGATGTTTTGTTAGAGCTAGTGGGAGGTTATGAGGAGGCCACAGAGCTAGGTCTCAGGTGAGAGATTTTTGGTCACTGCAACCAAAGTAAGAAATGTATCAACCATTTCTCTGCCCTGTACAGACATCAGAAAATTCCCAAATGAGAAAGCTAGAGATGAGGTTGGAGATAGCTGCAGGCAGAAGGGAGGTGGTGAGGGAAATGGGAAGTCACTGTGAGACAGAATATCCTCTTGTTCCATAGTCTACACACATGCTTCTCTGAGTGAACTCAGATCCATGCCATCTTTGCCTACTTTTGTTAAACCTTTGGCTAGAAACAGGATTCTGACTTTTAACCAGGCTTCCCTGCCACTTATCAAACCTTGATATATCTCCTTCCTCGGCATGATTTCTGCCCTGTCTATCCAACTTGTACTGTTTGACTAGAGAAATAATGAAGTTATTTTATGGTATATAGAATACTCACTTTTCTGGGTAATGTGCAGCTGGGGCTGTTCTCCTGCTCTGGTGAAAAAGGAGACTCTTGGGTCCCCTAGAAGAAAAGGCAACCATGTAAACTTGCACTTTCTTGAATCTTAGTTTCTTCAAACCAGTTTGCTGTTAGTTGTATGGGAGAAGGTGAGGTCTTGACTCATGTGTAAATGGTCTTTGTACTTTTAGGAATTAAAAAATCCCCCATCATGAATTATAGAAGCTTAAGTTCTTAATGAAATCATCTAATATTTTTTCACTAGAATCTCTTTTATCTAGTCTATGCTCACCTCCTCCCACAGTACTTGAATTTTGTTCTTTCAGGGTTTTACATTTCTTTTTATGTGTGGCATCATAAATATATTGAAGAAAAATGTAAGTTACCAGGTGATTGATCGACTGCTACATTGCCAATCCTTTTTCTGGTTTATATTTATAAATTAAGAATATACTCTAATGTTTCTGGAAGAATTTAAGAAATATTTTTTACTAAAAATCACATTCTTACTGCTTGGTTTATTACCTAAGTGGGAAAACTCAGTTTTAGAATATAGTGAAACTTTGTTTAAGCCAACCAAAGTTATTTTTAGCATGGAAAACTAATGACAAGCATCACTGGATATTTAAGATCCACAGAAACTGAAAATCTTCATACATATGAAAGAAGAGTCTCCACAATAAAATTAATAATATAAGGCATCTTACACAAAGAAAACCACTTCTGAATTATAATGATGATGTCTGACAAGTAATCATAATAAGTGTCTCTATATGCATAACCAGATCTTAGCTAACTCTGAGACATGAGGAGACATTATAATAAGAAAATGTCTATGTACTTGCTAAGCTTTTGTTAGCCACTGTATCAATCATTGTGACAATCCTTTTCACCAACCAAATTCTATATTTCTATTCTCTTCATTATTCTTGGTGGAAACTCTAATAGGCAGTGAAATGTCCAAAACGTAGGAAACGGGAGGAAGTAAAGGCCCTTAGTAAGCCATCAAATAAAAGTCAGTTCCTCCTCTGTTTTTTGAATCAAACCAAAAAAAAAATCATCAGATACACTGAAAACGCAATCTTCATCACAATATAATTTATGACTTTTTCTAGAAATATTGCTAGGTAAATAAGAACTATTTTACCTCTTCGACTATATTTACCTTTAGTTAAATCACCAGATAGTTTCCAATAAAAATTGCAAAGAGTATCTGCATTGTTAGTGTCCTCAGCATGTGGGGCATCTGAATAACTTACAAACAACCAGCCAACTAAAACACAATAGCTGGAGCACTAAGAATTCATCTGGCTAGAAACTCTCTCTTAAGATTTTCTGACAAACCCCTTACCATGAGACTCAGGCAGTGTGACAGCCCTTTTGATGCTGACATAGAAGAAAAGCCCCAAATTTAAGAGCAGCACAGATTTTCTTCTCAGTTGAGTCTGCCTCCTGTATCCATTGCAATTCCTAGAATATAAAGGGGCAGGAAGGGGAACTCCTTATGCTGTGTTTTTCCAAGACTCTTCTGTTTGATAAACCACAACAAGAAAACTCAGCATTTTACATCATATATTCTAAATATATACTATACATATCAGATGGGGGCTTCCCAGGTGATACAATGGTGAAGAATCTGCCTGCCAAAGCAGGAGACACCAGACTTGCAGGGCAGATCTCGGGGTTGGGAAGACTCCCTGGAGAAGGAACTGGTCCAGCATTCTGGCCTGGGAAATCCCATGGACAGAGGAGCCTGGAGGGCTACAGTCCATGGGGTTGCAAAGAGTTGGACATGACTGAGTGACTGAGCACAATACATATCAGATAGGTGATTCAATACTGTCAGCAGTTTTTTTCAATATGTACTATTGCTTGTAGACCCTGTCACAAGGCTCAACTAAATTGCTTCTGACCTTGAGGGGATATGTTCTAAAGTAAATTTTTAAACCTGTGGTGGATTCATTTTGATATTTGGCAAAACTAATACAATTATGTAAAGTTTAAAAATAAAATAAAATTTAAAAAAAAAAGAAAGAAAAAGTTAAAGACCCACACAAAAAAAATAGAAATCATCAAAGAGCAGCAAAGTCATTATGCAAATATAAGGTTATCCAAAGCTTATTGCATGGAGGAGATAAGGTATAAAAATGAGAGAAGGAAAATATATGAAGTTTTCTAGCACAGATCAGATTATTTCTGATCTTTTTTCAGTAATACCACTCTGTTATGTTCAGCATACATCCCCTTTTGCCAAACCAAAAAGAAAAAAGCCTCCAGTTTTGGCTCTGTGCCTATACATTGTTTTTTTATTTATTTTTTTTTCCTTCAGCTGTTTAGCCCATCACCTGTAAGCTTACACTCATTGTTTTTGGCTACCTCCATGATTTAGTTTATAAGCCAATGAGTTTTGTTAACAATCCAGAGACTCATGTCTAAAATGCCTGCCCTCTCAACTGATCTCCCCAACCCACTGGTCTCTTCCTCATACAGGCAAAATCTTATGAAATTTGAGAGTATTTAGGGATATGATTTTCTAGAACAGATTTAATTCACAACAAATTACATTAGAAAATAAATAGAAGTTCAGAGTAGTATAAGACTACATGGTGTGAATCTTAGCAAATTTAGAAGAATAGATATAATACAAAGTATACTTTTATGATCATAATATCTATAGAATTAAGTTAGAAATCACAGTAAGATAGGTAGAAAATCTCAAATATATTTGGAGATAAACAACCTATTTTTAAATCCCACATGAGTCAAAGAAGTTTCAAGATACATTTTAAAATAGTTCAAGCTAAATGAAAATGAAAATGCAGCTTATCAAGTTTGTGAGATGCAGCAAAAGCAAAACATAGTGGGAAATTTATACCTTTGAATGCATATATTAGAAAAGAAAAAGATCTAAAAGTCAATGATATATACTTTAACCTTATGAATTAAAAAAGAGAGCAAGTTAAATCCAAAGTAGGCAGAAAAAAAGAAATAATACAAATTAGAACAAAAGTCAATACAATTGAAAAGAAGAAATTAATAGAGAAAATTACAAAGTCAAAAACTTCTTAGCAAAGATCAGTAAAGTTGGCAAGTTTCTAAGCAGGCTCACCAAGAAAAAAATAAGTCATAAATCATAAATATAAAAAGTTGAAAAGAGGTCATTTCTGCTGTTCTATGGACATGGAAAGGGTAATAAGCAATATTATGAAGAATTTTATTCATATAATTTTGATAACTTAGATGAATTAGACCAATTTCTTGAAAAATAAAATCTACTAAGACTCACACAAGGAGAATTTAAAAATCCTTATATGCCTTTATCAAATAAATTAAATTGAGAATTAACAGCCTCCTAAAAGAGAAATCACTAGGCTAATAAATGTTCACTAGCAAATTCTACTAAACATTTAGGAGAAAATTATACCATTTCTCTTCAATCTCTTCCCATAAATAAAAGCAGAAGAAACAATTTTTAACTCATTCTGTGACATTACAAGAAATAAAAATTAAAGACCAATGTCTGTTATAAACATAGATGCAAAAATCCTCAACAGAACATTAGCAAATCAAATCCAACAATGTATAAAATAAGTATACACCATGACCAAGTGAGATTTATTCCAGATATGTAAAGCTGAGTCAACAAATTCAAAGTGAAATCAATTAAATTCATCATATCAAGGCTAAATAAGAACAATCAAATGGTCATATCAGTAGATCCAGAAAAAAGCATTTAACAAAATCCAGCACCCATTTATGATAAAAGCAAACAGCCCTTCCAGAAAAGAGCGAATCTAAGGGTAACAGACTAGGCATTAGGAATCTGAGTAGATCTCACGAGTACATTGTACTCTGCCCAAAATGAAAGAACTGAAAGAGATTAAGCAAATGCACCCACAAACTGAGAAGAAAAATCCAAGTTAGAAAATGTGGGCAGAAAGGATAAAAAATACATAGCAAGATCTGAAACTCTATGGATCAAAGCACTTTGAAGAGGCATTCTTCTTAGCTTGAACCATTCTAACAGGTAAACAGTGGTATCCCATTACATGTTTTTAAAATATTTTTATTTTTATTAAGGTATAGTTTGATGTACACTGTTAGATTAGTTTCAGGCTTACAACATAATAATTCAAAATTTTATAGATTATACACCATTTACTATTACCATATAATATTAGCTATATTCCCTCTGATGTACAATAGATTTTGTAGCATATTTATTTCATACATAGAAGTTTTTATCTCTTAATCCTCTACCTCATCTTGCCCCTCCCCTCTTCTCTCTTCTCACTGGTAATCACCGGTTTATTCGCTATATCTGTGAGACTGTTAATTTTGTGTTATATTCATTAGTGTTTTATAACTTACCAGATGAGCCACAAGGGAAGCCTGAGAATACTGGAGTGGGTAGCCTATTCCTTCTACAGCGGGTCTTCCCAACCCAGAAATCAAATCAGGGTTTCCTGCATTGCAGGCGGATTCTTTACCAGCTCAGCTATCAGCTCATGCATCTTTGTGAATTAGTGATTTTTGTTTTCTTAGATATATGCCCAGGAATGTAATTGCTGAATCACATGATAGTTCTATTTTTAACTTTTTGAGGAACCTTATACTGTTTTCCATAGTTACTGTACCAATTTACCTTCACACCAACAGTATCCAAGGATTCCCTTTTCTACACATCCTCACCAATATTTGTTATTTGTGGTCTTTATGATAACAACCATTCTGACAGATATTAGATGATATTTCATTGTGATTTTGATTTGTATTTCTATGTTGACTAGCAACGTGGAACATCTTTTCATGTGCCCATTGGCCATCCATATGTCTTTTTGGAAAACTATCTGTTCAGGTCTTCTGCCCATTTTTTAAAATCAAATTGTTTGGTTTTTTGATACTGAGTTGTATGAGTTTATATATTTTGGATATTACCCCCTGTTGATCATATCAGTTGCATATATTTTATGCCATTCAGAAAAGTTGTCTTTCTTTTTTTGATGGTTTCCTTTGCTGTGCAGAAACTTTTAACTTTAATTATGTCCCATAAATTTAATTTTTCTTTTGGTTCCTTTGCCTTAGGAGACAGATCAAAAAAATTGCTACAGCTTTTGTCAGAGCAGCTGGTTGAGGAGCCCAAGATGTTTCAGAAATCATCTTGGCATGCCGATGGTTGGCACTGGGCCCAGGGGATTCCTTGGGATAATACCGGCTCACTGGTGAGCTCACTGATGAGTGCCAGGGTCTCTGGGTATCGGGCCCTGGGAGTCCTGGGGCCAATGCCCGTGCAGTTCCATGTTGGGCCAGGTCCTGGGCTCTGTGGTGGGCAGGTCCATGTACTGAGGTTGCTGTGGGCTCAGGAGGCCTTGAAGGCAGCCTGTCTGCTGGTGGCTGGGGCTGTGTTTCTGCCTGACTAGTTGCTTGGCCTGAGGTATCTTGGTAATGGTGCCAATAGGCTGGTGAGTTGGGCTGGGTCATGGTGTTAATAAGCTAGAGAGAGGATTCTAAAATGTGACTTCCCAGCACCAGTGTCCATATGGTAGAATAAGCTGCCAAAAAATGGCTTCCAGCAGTATCTGTGTCCTCAGGGTGAGGTCTGATTGCCTCCACCCTCTCTGGGAGACTCTCCAAGATCAGCAAGGCCCCTTTAAAGTATTGTTCCTGCCTTATGGTCTAGAGCATTTGAGATTTCATATGGACCCTTTAAGAATGGAGTCTTAAAAAAAAAAAAGAATGGAGTGTCTATTTCCATAGCTTTCTGTGTCTCCTGAGAGTAAGTCCCACTGGCCTTTGAATCCAGCTGTCCTGGGGGCTCATCTTTCTGGTGCAGGACCCCTGGGCTGGGGAGCCTGCTATAAGATTCAACCAATTGCTTTTTGCAAAGAACCTTTGCAATTGTAATTATCCTCTTATTTGGGATAAGAAGATAATTGAGGTTTCCCTGGTGGCTCAGTGGTGAAGAATCCACCTGCAATGTGGGAGACCCAGGTTCAATCTCTGGGTCAGGAAGTTCCCCCGGAGAACGGCTTGGCAACCCACTTTAGTATTCTTGCCTGAAGAATCCCCATGGACAGAGGAGCCTGGCAGGTTGCGACCATGGGGTCGCAAAGGGTCAGACGTGACCGGGTGACTTTCACTTCACTTCTTACTAGGGGATTGCCTGTTGGGGAGTATGAGTCTTGACTATACTTCAGCTCCACTCCTACCCGTCTTGTTGTGGTTTCTTCTTTATATATCTATAGTTGTAGAGATTATTTCGGCTATTTCTGCTAGATTCTGGCCTTTCTCATTAATAATCGCTTTGTATGGAATTGAAATTTTAGCGTGCCTTGAGGAAAAGTAAGCTCTTCCTCCCCAACATCCTGACCAAGCTCCTCTCACTGTGATATTAATTTATGATTCTCGAATTAATAATGATGTTGAAAACCTCTTCATGTGTTTCTTTGCCATTTTTATATCTTAAAATCTTATAGCCATTTTCCCTCTCACTTTTATGTTAAATATCTTTAACTTATTATACAAGCCAGGTTAGTTGTCTTTAAATGCTGCACATCCTGAATATGTTTGTTTACCTCCACATTGTTTAATATGTACCTTGATTCCCTGCATTTCCTATAAAGCAAGGTTCCTCCAGAAGGCCTTGTTAGTTTCAGCTTCAGCTCTTTGGGCAAGAGCACTTTTCTGTTGGTGCTGTGTGCTTCTGGTGAAATCACTTCAGGAGGTTGTCACAGTTTTCAGTGATACTGACACTGATGAATGGAACCAGTCAATGTAAAAGTCTTCATTAATTTTTAAATAGTGATTGCTACCTGAATCAATTATTTAATAAAAATTTGCAATGATGTGATTTTAAAATTCTCTTCCATATTTACTGTAATAGGAATTTTTCTAAACAGAAGATTTTTTCCTTTATTACCAGTTTATAAAGCAAAAGGAATCAAGACCATCCCCAAGAAAAAGAAATACAAAAAGGCAAAACGGCTGTCTGAGGAGGCCTTACAAATAGCTGTGAAAAGAAGGGAAGCGAAAAGCAAAGGAGAAAAGGAAAGATATACTCATTTGAATGCAGAGTTCCAAAGAAGAGCAAGGAGAGATCAGAAAGCCTTCCTCAGTGATCAATGCAAAGAAATAGAGGAAAACAATAGAATGGAAAAGACTAGAGATCTCTTCAAGAAAACTAGAGATGCCAAGGGAACATTTCATGCAAAGATGAGCTCAATAAAGGACAGAAATGGTAGGGACCTAACAGAAGCAGAAGATATTAAGAAGAGGTGGTAAGAATACACAGAAGAACTGTACAAAAAAGATCTTCACAACCCAGATAATCACGATGGTGTGATCACTCACCTACAGCCAGACATCCTGGAATGTGAAGTCAAGTGGGCCTTAGGAAGCATCACTATGAACAAAGCTAGTGGAGGTGATGGAATTCCAGTTGAGCTATTTCAAATCCTGAAAGATGATGCCGTGAAAGTGCTGCACTAAATATGCCAGAAAACTGGAAAACTCAGCAATGGCCACAGGACTGGAAAAGGTCAGTTTTCATTCCAATCTCAAAGAAAGGCAATGCCAAAGAATGCTGAAACTACTGCACAATTGCACTATTCTCACATGCTAGTAAAGTGATGCTTAAAATTTTCCAAGCTAGGCTTCAGCAATACGTGAACCATGAACTTCCAGATGTTCAAGTTGGTTTTAGAAAAGGCAGAAGAATCAAAGATCAAATTGCCAGCATCTGCTGGATCATGGAAAAAGCAAGAGAGTTCCAGAAAAACATCTATTTCTGCTTTATTGACTATGCCAAAGCCTTTGACTGTGTGGATCACAATAAACTGTGGAAAATTCTGAAAGACATGGGAATACCAGACCACCTGAAATGCCTCTTGAGAAACCTCTATGCAGGTCAGGAAGCAACAGTTAGAACTGGACATGGAGCAACAGACTGGTTCCGAATAGGAAATGGAGTACGTCAGGGCTGTATACTGTCACCCTGCTTGTTTAAATTATATGCAGAGTACATCATGAGAAATGCTGGGCTGGAAGAAGCACAAGCTGGAATCAAGATTGCTGGGAGAAATATCAATCACCTCCAATATGCAGATGACACCACCCATATGGCAGAAAGTAAAGAAGAACTAAAAAGCCTCTTGATGAATGTGAAAGAGGAGAGTGAAAAAGTTGGCTTAAAGCTCAACATTCAGAAAACGAAGATCATGGCATCTGGTCCCATCACTTCATGGGAAATAGATGGGGAAACAGTGGAAACAGTGTCAGACTTTATTTTTTTGGGCTCCAAAATCACTTCAGATGGTAACTGCAGCCATGAAATTAAAAGACGGTTACTCCTTGGAAGGAATGTTATGACCAATTGAGATAACATATTAAAAAGCAGAGACATTACTTTGTCAACAAATGTTGGTCTAGTCAAGGCTATGGTTTTTCCATTGTCATGTATGGATGAGAAAGTTGGACTCTAAAGAAAGCTGAGCGCTGAAGAATTGATGCTTTTGAACTGTGGTGTTGGAGAAGACTCTTGAGAGTCCCTTGGACTGCAAGGAGATCCAGCCAGTTCATCCTAAAGGAGATCAGTCCTGGGTGTTCATTGGAGGGACGGATGTTGAAGATGAAACTCCAATCCTTTGGCCACTCATTGAAAAAGACGCTGATGCTGGGAAAGATTGAGGGCAGGAAGGATGGGGACAACAGAAGATGAGATGGTTGTATTGCATCACCAACTCAATGGACATGGGTTTGGGTGGACTCCGGGAGTTGGTGATGGAGAGGGAGGCCTGATGTGCTGTGGTTCATGGGATCACAAAGAGTCAGACATGACCTAGTGACTGAACGGAATACAGCAAAAGATAGAATAAAGAATTATTTCCTTTTAATTTATAATTTTCATATGAAGGTGTTTGTGTCCTAGCAGTTTCCAAATTCCTTAACTGTGATTATTTTTGCTTGCATTTCTCTATTAAAAAATGAGTATCTGCACAAATTAATGTTTTTTAAAAAATATGTTTAGTGAATATCTGTGAAGTACATTTATTATTTTGTTGATGCTCAAGCTATCCTATCTTTGGAACAGAAGAATCCTTCACACTGGTTCCTCTGTGTTCACAACTTTGTCAAGTGAATGGCAATTGTTATCCCCTCCTTGGAAGGACTTCCATTCCACCAGAAGCAGCAGTCCCAGAAGTCAACCCCACTCTATGCTTAAGGGTCACCACTGAAAACCATAACTCATACACTTTTAGTGAAACAATGCTTTACTCACCCAGAGAAGAGGCAGAGCAAGGTGAGTTTCAAGAGTGGACATTGGTTTCCCGTGGCCAGCAGGTCACCTCCCACATCTGACACAAGGTGATGATCTGCAGGGACCGTGCCTGTGTGCTGGGTGAAGGACCCTGTTCCTTCCCCTTCACTCCACAACACCAGTGAAAGGATGCAGAAGGTGGTTGGCAAGAGGCCACATGACGCACATGCTCAAACAGGACAAAGGAACACGTATTGAGTCTAAAACAGAGAAAGATGTTCCCACACAGGCTGGGAGGGCTCCTTATAACTTGGTAGTAAGGAGGTGTTCCAGGCCCAAAGTCCATTTTTATGTGGCTGAGTGAGGAGTCAAAAAACTGCACACATTTTTGCCTTGCCTAGCAAACTTTATTTTCTGGCACAACAAAATAGACTGGGTCATCTTGATGCTTCCTGCTCCAGGCTTGGAATCAGATGTTCTTCAAAGGTGTCCTGTTTTTTGTTTTATTTTTTGTTAAGGGAAGTGTATTTAGGTTGCCTTTTCAATAACATAATTTGAAGGGGAAAGTAAACTCTTTTTAATATATCCAACTCAACAGTCCATAACATCATTTTATTTTGTGCTTTTATCTTTTTTTTTCTTATGCTGAATATCTTGGCTCCTAACAGCATTAACAAACTTCCTTATATTGTATTACATTTCATTATAGTCAAACTATTTTCAAAGTAATAAAATGTTATAGTGAAAAGTTAGAACATTTGATGAAGTTTAAGATTTCTTTGCAATTCTGTTTTCCCTTAAAATATGTTTCCTAAGGCTGTGTTCTGAAGCCACTTAGAAAATCCTTTTGTCTGTGGTGGTATGTCATCAACTTAATATTCAGTTAGATTCCCTTGTTTCTGTTGGGTTTCAATTTTTTTTTTAAGTGACTTTAAAAAAAAGATTTTATGACCAAAAACATACACTAAGTTTATCCAGAAAGTCTCACTTTTACCACCATCTTCTTCATTCATTTGTTCCTCTCCTCCATAAGTATTGATTTTTATTAGTCTTCAGTTTACCCTTCCAATGTTTCTTTTTATAAATATAATAAATTAAGGCTTATAGTCATATGGAGTGATAACATATGATATGACAGATAAAATTCTGCCTCTTGCCACTTTCAGTTAACTTCAATACATCTTGAACATCTCTGCATACTACTGTATAGAGTTTCTTTATACTTTATGTCTGCATAGTATTCCATTATCTGTATGGTTTATAATTTAATTGTTTAGAGTTGTGTTGTTAGATATTTGTTTTGGTTACGATCATTGACTATAAACGCCAGTATCAGTCTTGCTCTCATACCTTTTCAACCTACAGACTTAGAAAAAATATATTTACAAAACATCACATTTCCTTTTTTATAAAATCTCTTTCATGCATTTTAAAATCAATATTGCATTGGAATATTTGTAACAAATATACATCTGAAGTGCTACAATGAACAGAACCCGTGGAATGCTTATAAATGTTTCAGGGAAAAAATAAATATGCTTAATTTGTGATATCTGCAGATTCCCATGTTGTAAATATTCCCACCATGGCCAATTTCAAGCCAGCAATGTGAGGTCACTGAAAGTGAAGTTGGGAAGAGATGTACACAATTCAAGCCCGGCCAGAGGCAGTTCCAGCACATCCCTGTGCTGTGGGAAGAGAGGTGGATCTGTCTCATTTGTCCTTCTAGATCCCTCTCCACTACTCCCCACACTGCCCTGAAAGCTGAGTTAGATCAGCAGATTCCCTTGCTCAGTCATGTTCCCTGGTCCCTGGTTGTAACCAGCCAGTGAAAAGCAGTGGCAGAGAAAAACGAAAGGCAGAGATTGAGAGTGGGCTTGACCTTCCAGTTTCTTCCTTATGAGGTTATCTCTTCTGTCTGACTGGGTCACTTGGCAGTATCCTACCGGATTCATGGCAGTGCTCTCTCTGTCTGTCTCCATTCTTCTTTCTTTCTTTCTCTTCAAGTTTCAGTATTGCTCCCTCCTCCTACTCTTTCAAGCTTAAGAGTGAGAAGTTTCCCTGTTCTTCCTAGCTGTGTTATTGCTTTTAGTTTCCATGCTGTGTCCTAACTTGCAAATTATCTTTATAAGCAGTTTTCATATTATTGAAGTAGAACATGCCATCTTTTTTCTGTGAGTAGTATCCTTCCCAAAATAGGAGTAAGAAAGGAAATGATCAGGATAAGACAAGTATTAAGTGCATAAGACCTTGACTTCAATAACATTGTGAATTTATTGGTATTCGGTAATATGTGTAGTTATTGATATTTCTCCTGACAATCTTGATTCCAGCTTGTGCTTCTTCCAGCCTAGCATTTCTCATGATGTACTCTGCATATATGTTAAATAAGCAGGGTGATAATATACAGCCTTGACATACTCCTTTTCCTATTTGGGACCAGTCTATTGTTCCATGTCCAGTTCTAACTGTTGCTTCCTGACCTGCATATAGGTTTCTCAAGAGGCAGGTCAGGTGGTCTGGTATTCCCGTCTCTTTCAGATTTTTTCCACAGTTTATTGTGATCCACACAAAGGCTTTGGCATAGTCAATAAAGCAGAAATAGATGTTTTCTGGAACTCTCTTGCTTTTTCCATGATCCAGCGGATGTTGGCAATTTGATCTCTGATTCCTCTGCCTTTTCTAAAACCAGCTTGAACATCTGGAAGTTCATGGTTCATGTATTGCTGAAGTCTGGCTTGGAGAATTTTGAGCATTACTTTACTAGCGTGTGAGATGAGTGCAATTGTGCGGTAGTTTGAGCATTCTTTGGCATTGCCTTTCTTTGGGATTGGAATGAAAACTGCCCTTTTCCAGTCCTGTGGCCACTGCTGAGTTTTCCAAATTTGCTGTCATATTGAGTGCAGCACTTTCACAGCATCATCTTTCAGGATTTGAAATAGCTCCACTGGAATTCCATCACCTCCACTAGCTTTGTTCATAGTGATACTTTCTAAGGTCCACTTGACTTCACATTCCAGGATGTCTGGCTGTAGGTGACAGAAAGTGAAGAGGAACTAAAAAGCCTCTTGATGAAAGTGAAAGTGGAGAGTGAAAAAGTGGGCTTAAAGCTCAACATTCAGAAAACGAAGATCATGGCATCTGGTCCCATCACTTCATGGGAAATAGATGGGGAAACAGTGGAAACAGTGTCAGACTGTATCTTTTGGGGCTCCAAAATCACTGCAGATGGTGACTGCAGCCATGAAATTAAAAGATGCTTACTCCTTGGAAGAAGTTATGACCAACCTAGATAGCATATTGAAAAGCAGAGACATTACTTTGCCTACAAAGGTCCATCTAGTCAAGGCTATGTGGTCATGTATGGATGTGAGAGTTGGACTGTGAAGAAAGCTAAGTGCTGAAGAATTTATGCTTTTGAACTGTGGTGTTGGAGAAGACTCTTGAGAGTCCCTTGGACTGCAAGGAGATCCAACCAGTCCATTCTGAGGGAGATCAGCCCTGGGATTTCTTTGGAAGGAATGATGCTAAAGCTGAAAATCCAGTACTTTGGCCACCTCATGCAAAGAGTTGACTCATTGGAAAAGACTCTAATGCTGGGAGGGATTGGGGGCAGGAAGAGAAGGGGATAACAGAGGATGAGATGGCTGGATAGCATCACTGACTCGATGGATGTGAATCTGAGTGAACTCCGGGAGTTGGTGATGGCCAGGGAGGCCTGGCGTGCTGCGATTCATGGGGTTGCAAAGAGTCAGACATGACTGAGCGACTGAAATGAACTGAATATGTGGAGTCTGGTGGGCTACAGTCCATTGGGTCGCAAAGAGTTGGACACGGCTGAGCAACTTCACTTTCACTTTCAATATGTCCCATACCGCTTTTATATTATTCCTATAATGCTGTAGGGTATTAGCTGTTCAGTTCAGTCGCTCACTCATGTCTGACTCTTTGCAACCTATGGACTTCAGCACACCAGACTTCCCTGTCCTTCACCAACTTCTGGAGCTTGCTCAAGCTCATGTCCATCGAGTCGGTGATGCCATCCACCATCTCATCTTCTGTCATCCCCTTCTCCTCCTGCCTTAAATCTTTCCCAGCATCAGGGTCTTTTCCAATGAGTCAGCTTTATGCATAAGGTGACCAAAGTGTTGGAGCTTCAGCTTCAGCATCAGTCCTTCCAATGAATATTCAGAACTTCCTTTAGGATGGACTGGATTGATCTCCTTGCAGTCCAAGGGACTTTCAAGAGTCTTGTCCAACACCACAGTTCAAAAGCATCAATTCTTTGGCACTCAGCTTTCTTTATGGTTCAACTCTCACATCCATACATGACTACAGGAAAAACCATAGCTTTGACCAGATGGACCTTTGTTGGCAAAGTAATGTCTCTGCTTTTTAATATCCTGTATAGGTTGGTCATAGCTTTTCTTCCTGGAGCAAGTGTCTTTTAATTTCATAGCTGCACTCACCATCTGCAGTGATTTTGGAGCAAAATAAATAAGTAAAGTCTCTCGCTGTTTTCATTGTTTCGCCATCTATTTGTCATGAAGTGATGGGACTGGATGCCTTAATCTCCATTTTTTGAATGTTGAGTTTTAAGCCAGCTTTTCACTCTCCTCTTTCACTTTCATGAAGAGGCTCTTTAGTTCCTCTTCAATTTCTGCCATAAGGGTGGTGTCATCTGTGTATCCGGGGTTATTGATTTTCTCCCGGCAATCTCGATTCCAACTTGTGGTTCATCTAGCCTGGCATTTCACATGATGTATTCTGCGTATAAGTTAAAGAAGCACGGTGACAATATACAGCCTTGATGTACTCCTTTCCCGATTTGGAACCAGTCTGTTGTTCCATGTCCTGTTCTAACTGTTGCTTCTTGACCTGCGTACCGATTTCTTGGGAGGCAGTTCAGGTGGTCTGGTATTCCCAGCAAAAAAGATGTCCAATTATATAAACACAGAAAATTATGAGGATTTTATAGTAATCAAATTCACTGATCTACTTTGAGATATCTGTTCATTTGCCAATAAAATTCCAAATAGAAAGTGAATGTATTAATTTGAGAGTCTCAATCATTGCCAAATAGGAAAAAAATGTTATTGGTTCAGCCTTGAGGAAGTTTAGACAAAGCTAGAGTCTGGGGCTGGTTAGCAAAAATGCACCTTTTGTATATTCTGAAAACAGACCACTTTCAACACTTTCTGCATATATTCACTTTACAGTATTTTCCACCCACAAATTATTCATCATATATTTGTTTTCCATTTGGTCCATTTGTCTACAACACCTAATTTATAATTATAGTCTACATAGTAGGTTTGATATATATACAAATAGATATAAACCTCTAAATGAACAGAGACTCTTTGGCCTGCATTATAATTCTTCATCAAACCTACTATGTAGACTACTAATCTATGTTTGGCACTTTGCAGTTACAAAACAGTAATAATTCTCCCATTTATAGTAAGTAAAACAAATCTCAAAATATTTAAATTAATTAGCTAAGCCAGCTAAAGCCAACTTAATAAGAGAGCCAGTGAATCCAGTAGAACAAACCATCTCTTTATTCCACCATCCTTACCTACTGAAATTCCAGGACAAAAAACAAGTGACATAATGCTGGCTCCTGGCATTAAAAAAAAAAGAAAAAATCCAAATTTGGATGGAGTCCAGATAAAGTGGGAATTATAATGGCAACAACAATCATCACTACCTTTTACGGAATACCTTGTGCAGCAAACAGTACTCTAAGAAATAATTATTCTTAGTTAATAGAGGAGGCTGGAGTGGGTTGCCATTTCCTTCTCCAGGAGATCTTCCCGACCCAGGGATTGAACCCAGGTCTTCCGCATTGTAGGCAGACACTTTACCATCTGAGCCACCAGGGAAGTCCTATATTGAAGTACAGAGAGGTTTAATAACTAAGGTCATATTGCTAGTATCCATGGGGTAAAAATATGGTTGCCCTCCTTTTGTCAGCATAAGAAACAACCAGTACAACATAAACCCAGATTTTTTTAATTAGAAGTTTCTCACTTGTGTAATTGTTCAGTTTCAATGAGGCAATTCAGGAGGTATAATATTTTGATTTGTTGTTTACTGTTGCTGCTATTCCTTAAACAAGATTGACTAGAGAGAGAACTAGAATTGGAATCAGAAGATAAATAACTGACTTATTAAAATTACAACCAAAAGCATTAAGCTAGATTTCTTCCTCTTTATCTGACCAGTTTTCTTAATACAAATACACACACTCAAATATCACAGGCATAATTTTTCATTTGTCTAATTTCTTCCTAAGTAGATAAAATGTCAATTTAAAAAAAGTACATTGAGTTAAACAGATATTCAACTCATTTATTGGGCAATATAATACCCTATACTACTTCTGCTTTATTGATTACACCAAAGTTTTGACTGTGTAGATCAAAAAAAACTGTGGAAAATTCTGAAACAGATGGGAATACCAGACCACCTGACCTGCCTCCTAAGAAATCTGTATGCAAGTCAAGAAGCAAAAGTTAGAACTGGACATGGAACAACAGACTGGTTCCAAATCGGGAAAGGAACACACCAAGGCTGTATATTGTCACCCTGCTTATTTAACTTATATGCACAGTACATCATGTGAAATGCCAGGCTGGATGAAGCACAAGCTGGAATCAAGATTTCCAGGAGAAATATCAGTAACCTTAGATACACAGATGACACCAACCTTATGGTATAAAACAAAGAAGAACTAAAGAGCCTCTTAATGAAAGTGAAAGAGGAGAGTGAAAAAGTTGTCTTAAAATTCAACATTCAGAAAAGTAAGTTCATGGCATCTGGTCCTATCACTTCATGGCAAATAGATGGGGAAACAGTGAGAGACTTTATTTTTGGGGGCTCCAAAATCACTGCAGATGGTGACTGCAGCCATGAAATTTAAAGACACATGCTCCTTGGAAGAAAAGCTATGACCAACCTATACAGGATATTAAAAAGCAGAGACATTACTTTGCCAACAAAGGTCCGTCTAGTCAAAGCTATGGTTTTTCCAGTAGTCATGTATGGATGTGAGAGTTGGACTAAAAAGAAAGCTGAGTGCCAAAGAATTGATGCTTTTGAACTGTGGTGTTGGAGAAGACTCTTGAAAGTCCCTTGGACTGCAAGGAGATCAAACCAGTCCATCCTAAAGGAAACCAGTCCTGGATATTCATTGGAAAGACTGATGCTGAAGCTTAAACTCCAATGGTTTGGCCACCTGATGCAAAGAACTGACTCATTGGAAAAGATTCTGATGCTGGGAAAGATTGAAGGCAGGGACGACAGAGGATGAGATGGTTGGATGGTATCACTGACGTGATGGATGTGAGTTTGAGTAGGCTCCAGGAGTTGGTGATGGACAGGGAAGCCTGGCATGCTGCAGTTCATGAGATCGCAGAGTCAGAAAGGATTGAGCAACTGAACTTTGCTTTTTACAATGGCAATGAATTCTGACAGCAAGACACTGTGGTATTAATACCTTTGCTCCACTAGATGTCACTATTTTCAAAGCAATAAAACAGAATTTGTGCTATGATGTAATACAAAGGATTTATCTTCATTTCATTTTCTCCCTCCCTCCTTCTCATCTCTGACTTTGATTCTTTCCTCTTTCAGCATGTGAATTTTGCTTCAAATATAAAGAAAAATATGTTTCTAAAAGCCATTTTAGAATGTAAAGCAGGTTGATATGTCCAAACTTACCATCCTTTGATACAGAAGTTTAACAACCTGAAATTTTGAATGTTCAAAGGAAAAAAGAAAAAAAAAGAAAAATACAATCAGGGCAAAAGAAATAGAGTTCTGCCAACACTACTTTAGCATATTCTAAATTACCGTAAGCATTTGTAGAGAGAAATACTGAGAGAGAAAGGAAGTTGTTTTAGTATGAAAGAAAAATTTCCATGTTATCTTTTTCTTATTTGATCATTTAGACAAAATTTCTCCTCTGCATTTGTATATAAAAAAAGAATTCACAGATATTATTCCACTCTAGGAGAGATTCAGTAAACAGAGCCAGTCAATATTACACCATAACTCATAAAATTCTGCCTTGAGGAATAAACTGTCTATAGCATTTCATTGGCTAGAAAAATGACATTTTTCAATATTATGCTTCAAGGAAAGAAAGCACAAAAAGATGTTATATATTTCAAGTGGATAATATATCATAAAAGGCATGGTTTATGTTTCAGTTTCAGTTCAGTCGCTCAGTTGCCTCCGACTGTTTGCTACCCATGGACTGCAGCACGCCAGGCCTCCCTGTCCATCACCAACTCCTAGAGTTTACTCAAACTCATGTGCATTGAGTCGGTGATGCCATCCAAAAATCTCATCCTTTGTCGTCCCCCTTTTCTCCCACCTTCAATCTTTCCCAGCATCAGGGTCTTTTCCAATGAGTCAGTCCTTTGCATTAGGTGTCCGAAGTATTGGAGTTTAAGCGTCAGCATCAGTCCTTCCGATGAATATTCAGGATTGATTTCCTTTTAGATGGACTGGTTGGATCTCCTTGCAGCCCAAAGGACTCTCAAGAGTCTTCTCCAACACCACAGTTCAAAAGCATCAATTCTTTGGTGCTCAGCTTTCTTCATGGTCCAACTCTCACATCCATACATGACTACTGGAAAAACCATAGCTTTGACTAGATGGACCTTTGTCCGCAAAGTCATGTCTCTGCTTTTTAATATGCTGTCTAGGTATGTCATAGCTTTTCTTCCAAGGAGCAAGCATCTTTTAATTTCATGGCTGCAGTCACCATCTGCACCATAGTTTATGTAGTTTTTATTTATTTATTTGGAGGAAAATTGCTTTACAGTGTTGTATTGATTTCTGCCATTTAACAATGGGAATCAGCGATAAATAAATAAATATATATATATATATATTCCCTCCCTCTTGGGACACCCTCCTACCTCCCAATCCCACCCCGCTAGGTCATGACAGAGCTATATAATTTTCATATTCCTATTTCTGATTCTCTATATTGTACAAAATAAAGTCTTACTTTCTTGTTTGAAAATATGTAGAAACTGTACAATATGCTAGTGCAAAAAAATAATATTTCCATTATCTTTCTGGAATAAGAACAGCATAGAACTCCAAGTTCTGTAGAACTGAGCTCTGCACCTGAGGATCTTACCAACCATCAACCTGTTAACAGCGTATTACCTCTTCTTAATGTGTTCTGCTTCTGCTAGGTCCATACTGTTTCTATTCTTGTTTGTGCCCATCTTTGCATGAAATGTTCCCTTGATATCTCTAATTTTCTTAAAGAGATCGCTAGTCTTTCCCATTCTATTGTTTTCCTCTGTTTTTTCACTTATCACTGAGGAAGGCTTTTTTTTTTTTATTTCTTCTTGCTGTTCTTTAGAACTCTGCATTCAGATGGCTATATCTCTCCTTTTCTCCTTTGCGTTTCATTTCTCTTTTCTCAGCTATTTGTAAGGCCTCCTCAGACAACCATTTTGCCTTTTTGCATTTTTTTCCCCCGGGGATAGTTTTGATCACCACTTCCTGTACAATGTCATGAACCTCTGTTCACAGTTCTTCAGGCACTCTATCAGATCTAATCCCTTGAAAATATTTGTCATTTCTATGTGTAATTGTAAGGGATTTGATTTAGGTCATTCCTGAATGGTCTAGTGGTTTTCTCTACTTTCTTCAACTTAAGTCTTGTATAATGATTAGTAAATGTTGTTGAGGGCCCCAGGCACCCATGTAGACACTCCTTCTCTTATCCACCCAGTTTACTGTTCTGAACAAGCTCCTGCTTGGAGCCTCTCATGGCTGCTTCTTGCTCACTTCTACGCTGTGCAGATGTGTGCTTGTTTGGAGTGTTTGTGATCTCTTCTGCCCTGATTAAGTCATCATGCATGTGCATCCTATCTTCTAAAACATTGTCAAAATGCTTGTCCTGAAAATTACATAGTTCTATATTTTACTGTGCTGTACTTCTATTTGTTTTACAAATTTTTATAATCCTTTCCATGAGGTCTTGGAGAGGAAGAGAGATTTCATGCATGACGAGAGCCATTATCTTTCAGTGTGTGTTCACACCTCTCATTTAGAATTGTTCATTCAACCTTCAGAAAAACAAACAAAGCAAAACTGTGTGAAGAATTATTTCAGAGAACTCATAAGTTCTGACTGCACTTCTCCCAGCTGCTACCACATTTCTTTGCTGCAGCTTAGAGCAGAACTCTTCAAAAGAATTGCTCATAGTTTTTATCTCCAAGCCTCCCTGCAGTTCTGTTGTGAATCAACTCAAATCAGGCTTTCATCCACAACCTTTCCATCTTACAACTGAGAAGTAAAAGAAACTTTCTCAGTAAATAGAGTCTCTCTCATCTACCTGGTAATTTTAGTCATTATTCAAACCTGTTGTGGTTTCAAATATCATGTTAATTCAATAACAAAGCGTATGGCATAAGGAATGAATATAGATCCCTATTTCATATTTTTCCAAATTAATGTGAATAAACAATTTACATAAACAGTCAAGTGCTAAAAGAAAATATACTAAATGTTCACAAAATTTTGAAGTAAACATTTTTTAACCTGGCATGCAAGGCATTATCCGTAGGAGAAAAGCTGATAGGTTAAATGATAAAAATGAATACTTTTATGAATCAGAAAGAAAGCATGTCTTACTCTATTCAGGTTGCTTTGTAACAAAACTATCATAAATTGGGTGGCTTAAATGACATACAATTATTCGTCACAATTTTGGAGGCTGGAAAATCCATCTCTGGTCCATAGATGGCCATCTTCTTGCTATGACCTCACATCTTGGAAGGGATGAGGGAGTCTTGTGAGCTCTCTTTAAGAAGTGTGCTAATTACATTCATAAGTGCTCCTCTAATTACCTCCCAAGGGCTCAGTCTCCAAATACCATCTGGAAATTGAGCATTTCAGCATATGAATTTGGTGGGTATAAACATCTAGTATACAACACAGCATAAAAATAAAAAAGTAAAATGTTGGGAAATATGTGTAAGGGTTACTGACAAAGAATCATAACACTTGTATGTAATAACTTTTTTAAGAATCAATGAGAGAAAAGACCTAATAGCAAAATGGGCACAAAGCATCATAATCAGCCTTGCAAGAAGGAAGATGCACAAAAGATTGTTAACATTATACAAAACTATTCAATATAAGGATAATTAAAGAAATGTAAATAAAACAATAGTTTTTGTCATTTCTTACCTGTAAGATATATATAATCTTTAAGAATGTCAGTACTCTGGGAGAGAGTAAATACATAGCCTCTGTCAAACATGGTTGGTAGATGTTTAAATTAATAAAAGAAATAAAACTCTCAAGGGGGCAAAAATGGCAATATGGAAAAATTTTTATAAAACAAAAATCTGTAAAATCTACTCATATTTTATTCAGTCTGAATTAACTCTAAGAAAGTAATGAAATAATCAGAGAAGTGTGCAAATATATATTCAAGGATATTAGCTGTAATATTATTTATGAGACATTTAAAAGTTGAGAGAAAGTAGAGATTTGGTTCTACAAATCTTAGTTCATCTTTATAATGGTATATAATTCAATTATTAAATTATTTTATATAATAATATTTAAAATCATTGCTTTATATTCATAATTATATTGCTAAGTGACAATACTGGTATACAAAATAATACAAATTTTTCCTGCCTTCTGAAATTTTGTATTTAACAAGTGCAAGTCCTATCCGTTCTATTATTTATCTCTCATATCCTTTCTCTCTTCTCTCTATCCCTGAAACCAGTGAATTTACTTAGACTTTTCCCAGTTGAACTGCTAAGATAGCTTCCTTATCAATTTTTCCTTATTTAATTTCCATTCTCCCACCAAAATAATCAAATACTCAAATATGATCATTCAGCTCCCTCCTCTAAGTTCATCCGTGGTTCTCTATAGTGTATCTGTTTCAAACCTGTCTCAGCCGATTGATAACCAATACTGAGGCTGGACCAGCCCTAGTGGCTCCTGTTAGACTGCACGACGCACTTCAGCAATAACCACCAGGAAGCTTGGGGAAAGAGTTTATTACCTACAAGTCCTGGAAATTAAATGACATACCTGGTTGTGGCCACAGGTAGAAAGAAAGAGAGTACAGGTCTGAGGTTGTGCTTTTATTAGAGCCAAGGGTCAGGGCCTATGGTTTCCTGGGCTCACTTTTCACGAATTTAAAATAAAATAATGGGAATTACCCTGTATTACTATGTGATCTCAAGTAAATTACATAGGCAATCTTAATCCGATCTTATTCATAAGTCGGGGGAGAAAATCTTTCCTCTTCTGATGTGAATTAAAATGACAATACACGTGGAAGATGCCAATTTATTAGTGTTAAGTCTGTAAAAGTGAAATCCATTTGGAGTTGTGTCTTCATTTTGTGGTTATTGTTTGTTTTATTTTTGTCTTTTTTTTTTTTTTTTTAAGAAAGCTGGTACAAAGGTGAATTTAAGATAGTGACAATGTCTGTCTGACTTGATGTGTTGAGTTAGATAAGATAACAGTTAAAATTATTGTTGATTGAGCTAAAGAGGACATTGAATCTAGAAACTGGACACTTGGTACATCACTTACGCCTGGGGAGGTCATGATAACCAGGTTTGACCACTGATCAGGCAGCAGAGAGAGCATTGGTCACCTTCCTCCCCACTAGGGGTTAAAAAAAGGAGAAGACATGGCATTCATTCACTCAGGGTTTACACCTTTCTGTGGGAAGATTCTAGATTTGTACTGAGTTGATATCTAACTGAAATTAAAAGCCAGCTGTAGGTTCACTGACTTTTCTGATTTAACTTACAGAACACTAAGTAGGCAGAAGAATGAAAGAAGTTTTCTCTTTCAAGAATTTCCTCTAGCAGGGCAGCTACTGTTCTTTGCTGTGCTGATGAGATAACAGTTCTCAGATCTGAGTATACACCAGGATTTCCTAGAGAGTTTTTAGGTCTAGATTCCTGGGCACTCACTCCAGAATTTCTGATTTAGAAGGTCTTGGGGTGTGGGGGGAAGGACCTGATAATTTGCATTTCTAAGATGTTCACAGGTGATGCTGCTGTTGGTCTAGGGATTATGCTTTGAGAACCACTATATTAGCAAAGATCCCCTGGAGAAGGGCATAGCAACCCTCTCTAGTATTCTTGCCTAAAGAATTTCATGGACAGAAGAGCTGGGTGGGCTACAGTCCATAGGATAGCAAAGAGTCAGACACGACTTAGCACACACTACAACACATATTAGCGAAACAACACAATCACACACACACAACCTTGGTCTTTAGTAATAATGCTTAAGTGATTAGCATGTAACTGGAATATATTCAGAGGTTTTGCTGCATCAGGTAGGAAATATAGAGATTGCTTTACTTTACTCTTACAGAAATATGCTGCCAGTGTCTCATTTTTTAGACATAAATTCATTATGTCATTCCCTTCTCTAAAACTCCCACTGTCCTCTCTTTTCTATACTTCTGACACCCTACATGGTATATTTGTAACAGTCAGATTCCAACAGATTGACAGGCGGTTCCTGAAGGTGCAGTGTTAAGGATTCTGATATAGGGCTGCTGGATAAAATCTAAGATGCCTGGTTAAATCAGGTTTCATATGAACAATAGACACTTTTGGATATACGCTTGTCTCATGCTATATTTGCGATTGACTTACACTAAAACATGATGTGCTGTTCCCTTGAAATTCAAATTTAACTGGGTGTTCTGAACTTTCATTTGTTAAATCTGGCCGTCCTACTGATGGTGTACCAAGATTGACGGGGAATGTGAGGTGATCTATTTAATCTGTCAGCTACTGGAATGGGAGTGGAGGTTAATGGATTATATATACAAAGAACTGAACAATCTTTACATTGAAACTGGACTTCTCCATCAGACTCAGTTATATTGAATTTGTGGCACCTTTATCAGTAGAGGAACAATGGGATATGTTTTCTGTCATAATATATCAACCACTTCTCACTGAAAGCAATCTGAGGCTCATCACCTGGAAGTCACATAGCCTGGGATGCGAGAGAAGGAGAATGTTGGCAGCAACCGCTGTGATAAGTGTTGTATCATTTTGTAATGATGGCACTTAACAGTGGAAGTCATCAACTGCTTTAAAATTAATGGCAGCTCCGACTCCGCTCTCAAATGTATGTTTGTCATTAAACCAGTGTCAGTCTCACAAACACAGCTGATTCTGAGAACTGCAGGCCACATTTGCACCTTCATCTGTGGCTTTGACCAAATGGCTCTGGTACTTTATAGCCAGAATATCCTTTTACCATCAGCTCCAAGGCAGTGTTTGAATAGGTATCCTATGATTTTCTCCATACTAAGTATTTACTTCAGTGAAATTTTTTGATCATATCTGAAATGAAAGTATAAGTCTGATGACATACTTGCAATAAAATGCTTCTTATCATTGAAAAACAGCTGGTAAGAACCATCAATATAAATTTAGGTGACGTGGAATTAAATCTCCACTGAAGGAAATATTGTTTCTACTTTAGTGTGGGAGAATGCATGCTCCTTTCAAAAATGTTTATGTTAATTCTAAAGAAAATTCTGTTCATTAAAATTTTGAAAATTGGTACAATATGGACTTTTGCTTCCAAGATGATGAAGAAGACATACCTTTTCCTGTTTTTCCTGCTGTGTACAAGTCAAAATCCTGGATGTTATAAAGAAAAAACACAGAAGAAGTTTCTGAAAGATAAAAGAGGGACAGAGGAGGGACTTTAGAACCCAAGGACCAACAAAGATGTAAATTATCAATATCAGAAATTAAATAAGAAATCCCAACATCTTTAGATGTTGAAAGCATAATAAGGGAATACATATACAACTCTGCACTCACAAATTTGACAGCTTAGATGAAGTGAAAAATAACAGTTGAAAAACGCAAAATGCCGACTTGCACAATATGAAATAGATCATTTGAATAACTTTATAACTATTAAGGGAATTTGCTTCATAATTTAGAAATTGCCTAAAAGAAATTGCCAGGCCCAGGAGGTTTCACTGGAAATTTCTGGTAAACATTTAAAGAAGAATTAACACCAATTATCTGCAATTTCTTCCAAAAAATAGAAGAGGAAGTATCACTTTCTATATCATTGTATAATGTTAGTGTTACTCTAACATGAAAACCAGACAAGGCAGTACATAAACAAGCAACAGACCAATATCTCTTATGAATATAGATGCAAAAATCCTTAATGGGATATTAGCAAATAAAATTCAGAAATATATAATGAGTTATGCGCCATAACCAAGTGAAGTTTCTTCCAGGGATACAGAGTTGGTTCAGTATTCAAAAATCAGTATAATCCACTGTAACTAACAGGCTAAAGGAGAAAAATCACATAATTGTGTCAATTGGTGGATAAAAAGCATTTTCAAAAATCCTATACTCATTCATGATTAAAAAAAAAAAAACTATGAGAAAAACATGAGGAAAGGGAGACTTCTGTAACTTGATAAAGAACATCTATAGAAAACTTGCAACTGACATCATACTTAAGGGTAAAAAACTGTATGCTTTTCCCTAAGATCAGGGATAAAGCAAGGATAACTGCTCTCCCATTCTTACTAACATAATGATAGAAAATTCAGCCAGTGCAATAGGCAAGGAAAGTATATAAAAAGGCATATAGACCAGAAGAAAGAAAACTGTTCCTATGTGCATATGGCATATGATAGAATTTTCTATGTAGAAAATTCCAAGAAATATATAATAATAATAACTCTTGGAGCTAATAATTGAATTCAGCAAGGTTGCTGAACACAAGTTCAGTCGCTCAGTCGTGTCTGACTCTTCGCAATCCCATGAATCGCAGCACGCCAGGCCTCCCTATCCATCACTAACGCCCGGAGTGCACCCAGACTCACATCCATTGAGTCAGTGATGCCATCCAGCCATCTCATCCTCTGTCGTCCCCTTCTCCTCCTGCCTCCAATCCCTCCCAGCATCAGAGTCTTTTCCAATGAGTCAACTCTTCGCATGAGGTGGCCAAAGGACTGGAGCTTCAGCTTTAGCATCATTCCCTCCAAAGAAATCCCAGGGCTGATCTCCTTCAGAATGGACTGGTTGGATCTCCTTGCAGTCCAAGGGACTCTCAAGAGTCTTCTCCAACACCACAGTTCAAAAGCATCAATTCTTCGGTGTTCAGCCTTCTTCACAGTCCAACTCTCACATCCATACATGACCACTGGAAAAACCATATCCTTGACTAGACGGACCTTTGTTGGCAAAGTAATGTCTCTGCTTTTTAGTATGCTATCTAGGTTGGTCATAACTTTCCTTCCAAGGAGTAAGCGTCTTTTAATTTCATGGCTGCAGTCACCATCTGCAGTGATTTTGGAGCCCAAAAAAATAAAGTCTGATACTGTTTCCACTGTTTCCCCATCTATTTCCCATGAAATGATGGGACCGGATGCCATGATCTTTGTTTTCTGAATGTTGAGCTTTAAGCCAACTTTTTCACTCTCCACTTTCACTTTCATCAAGAGGCTTTTGAGTTCCTCTTCACTTTCTGCCATAAGGGTGGTGTCATCTGCATATCTGAGGTGATTGATATTTCTCCCAGCAATCTTGATTCCAGCTTGTGTTTCTTCCAGTCCAGCGTTTCTCATGATGTACTCTACCTCTAAGTTAAATAAGCAGGGTGACAATATACAGCCTTGACGTACTCCTTTTCCTATTTGGAACCAGTCTGTTGTTCCATGTCCAGTTCTAACTGTTGCTTCCTGATCTGCATACAGGCTTCTCAAGAGGCAGGTCAGGTGGTCTGGTATTCCCATCTCTTTCAGAATTTTTCAGTTTATTGTGATCCACACAGTCAAAGGCTTTGGCATAGTCAATAAAGCAGAAATAAATGTTTTTCTGGAACTCTCCTGCTTTCTCCATGATCCAGCAGATATTGGCAATTTGATCTCTGGTTCCTCTGCCTTTTCTAAAACCAGCTTGAACATCAGGAAGTTCACAGTTCACATATTGCTGAAGCCTGGCTTGGAGAATTTTGAGCACAATTTTACTAGCGTGTGAGATGAGTGCAGTTGTGCTGTAGTTTGAGCATTCTTTGGCATTGCCTTTCTTTGGGATTGGAATGAAAACTGCCCTTTTCCAGTCCTGTGGCCACTGCTGAGTTCTCCAAATTTGCTGTCATATTGAGTGCAGCACTTTCACAGCATCATCTTTCAGGATTTGAAATAGCTCCACTGGAATTCCATCACCTCCACTAGCTTTGTTCATAGTGATGCTTTCTAAGGCCCACTTGACTTCACATTCCAGGATGTCTGGCTCTAGGTCAGTGATAACACCATCCTGATTATCTGAGTCATGAAGATCTTTTTTGTGCAGTTCTTCTGTGTATTCTTGCCACCTCTTCTTAATATCTTCTGCTTCTGTTAGGTCCCTACCATTTCTGTCCTTTATCGAGCCCATCTTTGCATGAAATGTCCCCTTGGTATCTCTAATTTTCTTGAAGAGATCTCTAGTCTTTCCCATTCTGTTGTTTTCCTCTATTTCTTTGCATTGATCGCTGAAGAAGGCTTTCTTATCTCTTCTTGCTATTCTTTGGAACTCTGCATTCAGATGCTTATATCTTTCCTTTTCTCCTTTGCTTTTTGCTTCTCTTCTTTTCACAGCTCTTTGCTGAATACAAGACTAACATACAAAAATCAAACCAATTATATTTCAATTTACCGTAAATTAATACATGAACACTGAGATTAAAAATGCATTTATAATGGCTCACAAAATGGGAATATTTAGATAAAATGTAACAAAAACTGTGCCAGGTATACACTCTAAAAACCATGAATTGCTGATGATATAAATAAAGGAATATCTAAATATACAGAGAGAAATGAGGTGTTCATGGATTGGAAGAATAAATATGGTGAAGATGCCAGTTCTCCTCAAATTGATATATAGTTTTAAGGCAATTATGATCAAAATCCCAGAAACATTTTTTGTATATCTAGATTAAAATTTTCTAGCATGGAAAGACAAAGGAAATAGGATAGCTAACACAATTTTGAAAAATAAGAATACAGTGGGAGGAATCAGCCTACCTGATGTCTTGGATCATTATATTACTATTGTATCCAATATGTTGTGGTATTGGTGGAGAGACATAGATGAAATGAACAGAATATAGAACCTTGAAATAGATCTACAAAAATCTTCTCCACTGATTTTTTTTTAAACTATGCAGAAAAAATTCAATAGAGGAAAGATGCCAATTTATGCAAGTAGTGATGGAGCAATTTGACACCCACTGCAGTGAACCTCAAGAGGTTGAGTGCTGAAGAATTGATGCTTTTGAACTGTGCTGTTGGAGAAGCCTCTTGAGAGTCCCTTGGACTGCAAGGAGATCCAACCAGTCCATTCTGAAGGAGATCAGCCCTGGGATTTCTTTGGAAGGAATGATGCTAAAGCTGAAACTCCAGTACTTTGGCCACCTCATGCGAAGAGTTGACTCATTGGAAAAGACTCTGATGCTGGGAGGGATTGGAGGCAGGAGGAGAAGGGGACAACAGAGGATGAGATGGCTGGATGGCATCACTGACTCGATGGACGTTGAGTCTGGGTGAACTCCAGGAGTTGGTGATGGACAGGGAGGCCTGGCGTGCTGTGAATGATGGAGTCGCAAAGAGTCAGACACAGCTGAGCGACTGCACTGAACTGAACTGCAGTGAACCTTGAGGTGAATCACACCTTAACAAAAATTAACTCAAAATGAACCAACTTAAATGTAAAATGAAAAACTATAAAGCTTAAGGAGCCAGAGAAATTTCTGGGGAATGGAAGCTTGGGAAAGAATTTTAGACAGAGTTTGTTGTTGACAGCAAAATCATGATCCATAAAAGGAAAAACTGATAAATTGGACATAATCAAAATTTCAAAATTTTGTTCTATTGAAGATCTCAGTATAAGGATAAACAAGCTAGAGTGGAAGAATGTATTTGCAAACCATATATCACACAAAGGACTGGTATTTAGAATATATAAAGAATTTACAAAATCTCAAAAATAATCTAATTAGTAAATGAAGAAAAGACACAAAGAAATATTTCCCTAGGAAGGATATATGGTTGGCAAATAAGCTCATGGAAAGATCAACATCATTAGCCATCAGGAAAAGGCAAATTAAAACCACAATGGGTTTTCTGTGCACACCTCTCAGAATGGCTTAAAGAAAACTGACACCACCATATACTAGCAAGGATGAAGAGAAACTAGATTATTCATATACTGCCAGTGGGCATGTAAAAATCATACTGCCTCTGAAAAAGAGTTTGATAGTTTTTTTTCAATGCAATTACAATATCTCCATACTCCATGGGGGAATGTTATACCTGTGGATAAATTTCCTAGAGAAATGAAAATTTATGTTTTGTTAGAAACTTGTTAATGAATATTTATGAAGCTATATTTATAATACCCACAAACTGGAAACAATCCGTATGTTCTTAAATGGTTGAATGATTCATATCATGGCATGCCACTCTGCAAGAAAAAGGAATAAACTATTGGTATACACAGCAAAACCTGGATGAATCTCAAGAATTATGCAGAGTGAAAAAACTAATCCCAACATTACATACACTATAATTCCATTTATATAACATTCCTTAAATGACATATTTATAGAATTGGAAAACAGATTAAGTATTTGTCAGGGATTAAAGGGCTGGGGCTGAGAGAGAAGTGCGATTTTTAAAGGATACTGTGAGGGATCCTTTGTGATGATGAAAATACTCTGCATTTTAACCAAATAAATGCCAGTATCTTGATTGGTACATTGTACTTTAGTGTTGCAAAATGTTACCATTGGGGAAACTGAGTAAATGTAAATCTCTCTGGATTATTTCTTACAAACTAATGTGAATCTACAAGTATCTCAAAATAAGAATGTTAATTTAAAATTACATAATTGATCATTTCAAGCCATTCAGACTCAACTAATCCTGGTCTAGGGGCTATCAGTCATCATCTCATTTAATCCTCATAACAGCAAGCAGGTAATTTTATTTTTGTTGATGGTAACATTGGTGTTCTGAAAACCTAAATAATTTTTCTAAGGTTATGTTTTTATTATAAGGGGTACTTAAATTTATTAAGATAAATAGATTAAATTCACATCAAAATTAAATCAGGATCTTCCATGTCAGATTTAATGCCCCTTCTCCTGTATCACATTGCCTTCTCAGGGAATTCTGTCATTTATTCTTTGAAGTGGTTTCTAGAGAAAAAATTATTCTAGAAGTTTGAAGACTTTATATTAAAAAATTTTCCGACTTCTGCATTAGGGAGTGTAGATAGTACAGTCCCAATTTGAAAAATGTGGTGGGTCATCATGATTAAGCAGATTGCTTCAGGTATCTTGGATTCTACACTGTGCTCTTCCAGTGTAGCATTACCAGGGAAGCCAGAAAGGGGGCACCTGCTCCCAAGGTTCACTAGTGAACATTTCTGCTGAGATAACTCTTGCATTTGTTCTAAATTCACATCTTTCTGCTTTTGTACAATTTAAGTAGTAAATGTCAAATGTCAGGTCCAAATTCCCTGAGCTATTGCCATTCATATGTCACTGCTATTCAGCTTTGAAGCAAAGTCATCCTGTCCATTCTACCGCCAAAGTATATCCTGTGTCTCTTCAGCTTGCTTCTTACTTCTGCAACCATCTCAGAGTGCCTGTTTTCTCTAAGCTTCAGTCTTACAGCAAACTTCTGATTGGTTTCCCCACTTATCATCTTAGCATCCTTCTTCTTTGTCCTGAAGTTACTAATCTTTCAAAAATATGAGCTTACTGTTCTTGTTCCTCTGCTTTGTGCAAAATTTCTTTATGGTTCAAAAATAATTTCTGCTGCTCTCATAGTGTTTTCCTTGTGCAGGAATTTTGTTTTTCACTCTGTTGTGATCAAGCTTAGCCCTGTAAATTGTTTGACTATGAGATGTGAGTAGGAGCAATATGTGACACTTTTGAAGAAACTTTTATACATTTAAACTTTAGAATGAATAACTAATAAGGACCTACTATATAGCACAGGGAACTCTACTCAGTACTCTGTAATGATCTATGTGGAAAAAGAATCTAAAAAAGAGGAGATACATGTATATGTGCAACTGATTCATTTTGTTATACAGCAAAAACTAACAAAACAGTATAAATCAACTACACTCTAATCAAAATTAATTTTAAAGAAGAGTTGTTGACAGACTTTGTCATCACTCTTCTTTCTTTGGTCATTTTGGTTGCAAGGCTTCTCCTTCAGCTGTGGTCCTGGATTTAAGGAGACAGAGCAGAAGCACAGTGAAGCCATAATAAATATTTCATATGAGCCAAAAAGTAGGCCATTGTTTTGACAATCACTAAGAAAGGCAAAGCCAAAGAATGTTCAACTATTACACAGTTACACTCATCTCACACACTAGCAAAGTAATGTACAAAATTCTGCATGACAGGCTTCAACAGTACATGAACCATGAAATTCCAGATGTTCAAGCTGGATTTAGAAAAGGCAGAGGAACAACAGATCAAATTGCCAACATCCATTGGATCATTGAAAAAGCAAGAGAGCTCCAGAAAAAAAAATACTTCTGCTTTATTGACTATGCCAAAGCCTTTGAGTATGTGGATCACAACAAAGTATGAAAATTCTTCAAGATATGGGAATACCAGACCACCTGACCTGCCTCCTGAGAAATCTGTATGCAGGTCAAGATGCAACAGTTAGAACCAGACATGGAACAAGAGAATGATTCCATATTGTGAAAGGCATACATCAAGGCTGTATATTGTCACCCTGCTAATTTAACTTGTATGCATAGTACATCATGCGAAATGCCAGGCTGGATGAAGCACAAGCTGGAATCAAGATTACCGGGAGAAATATCAATAGCCTCAGATATGCAGATGACACCACCCTTATGGCAGAAAGCAAAGAACTAAGGAACCTCTTGATGAAAGTGAAAGGGGAAAGTGAAAAATTGGCTTAAAGCTCAACATTCAGAAAACTAAGATCATGGCATCCAGTCCCATCACTTCATGGCCATAGATGGGGAAACAAGGAAAACAGTGAGAGACTTTATTTTGGGTGGCTCCAAAATCACAGCAGATAGTGACTGCAGCCATGAAATTAAAAGACACTTGCTCCTTGGAAGAAAAGCTATGACCAAAGTAGACAGCATATTAAAAAGCAGAGACATTACTTTACCAACAAGTGTCCATCTAGTCAAAGCTATGGTTTATCCAGTAGTCACGTATGGATGTGAGAGTTGGACCATAAAGAAAGCTGAGCACCAAAGAATTGATACTTTTGAACTGTGATGCTGGAGAAGACTCTTGAGAGTCCCTTGGACTGCAAGGAGATCAAACTAATCAATCCTAAAGGAAATCAGTCCTGAGGATTCGTTGAAAGGACTGATGCTGAAGCTGAAACTCCAGTTTTTTGCCCACCTTATGCGAAGAACTCACTTATTGTAAAGACCCTGATGATGGGAGAGTTTGAAGGCAGGAGGAGAAGGGAATGACAGAGGGTGAGATGATTGGATGGCATCACTGACTCGATGGACATGAGTTTGAGCAAGCTCCGGGAGTTGATGATGGATAGGGAAGCCTGGCGTGCTGCAGTCCATGTGGTTGCAAATAGTCAGACACAACTGAATGACTGAACTGAACTGAGCTCTTTGGAAATTGTTCTATTGTTAAAGCAGAACTTGGCTTAGGCTGTCTGACCCATGGATTATGTCCTTTGATAGGTTTCTTGTGCACTTAAGATAGAGTCTGTAACAGCCTTCAAGATGCTACACAATCTGGCCTCAGCCAACGCCACTGTCCTTATCTCCCACCACATTTCTTACCACCTAAAAAAGATCCCCTAGAGTAGGAAATAGAAAATCACTCCAGTATTCTTGCCTGGAAGTTTCCATGGACAGAGGAGCTTGGCAGGCTGCAGTCCATATGGTTGCAAAGAGTTAGATGTGACTGAATGACTGAGCATGCATACAAACATTCTTAAAATGCATGAGCACACTTGTTTAATACATTTACCCTTTTGATCTTGTTGTGAGAAATACCCCTTCCTTCAGCATGAGTCAAAAGATTTAATTCTTCAGGATTCAGAGAATTATTTCCTCAGGAAATGTTTATGCAATCTAAATTATGCTTCTCCTTTACAAAATCACAATTTTCTGTTGTCTAGAGTATCTTCAACTACCTTTTCTGCTACAAAATAAGTGGGCCCAGGCAACTGTGAGGCAGTTACATTGCTATTGTTCTTATTCTAAAAAGGACACCAGGGAATAGATTGTGATAAGAACTTGACTGAAATTGGGGCTTGATTGAAACTCAGTTTCTCAAATTTATCAGACAGCATTTCTGGGAAAATATACATATTGAAATAATAATTTATATATTATATACTTGAAGCCTAATTAATAAATGTAAGTGTAATTCATTGATGCACCAATGATTCATTCAGTTTTGAATATTGAACATTGAATTCCTAAGAGATTACATATGAATAATTAAATCTAATCTTAGCTCAGCAGTAATAGAATGAGCTCCATGCTCCAGAACCCACATTGTTCTTAAAAATAAAACTGGGATCAAGGCCAGCCAAGTTTTGAAATTTTGAATCTCAAAATATCCACCATTTCCAGGTAGTGTGTGGTCAGAGAATCACAGGATTTGTAATTATGACATTTATGTTTATTACTTATTATCATAATCTACTTCTCCACCTGACTGTAAACTCAACAAGGACAGAGACCATGGTTGTATCATTGTCTCCACTATGCCAGGGACTGTACCTTACATAGTGTGGAGGCTTAAATAGAATAACAGTAATTCTGTTTTTGTAGAATGCACTATCCACATCAATCATCAATTGCAATTGATGTGGTAATATTTCCATAAAATATTCAGTTATAACTCTTCCTATGGGCACCTAAAGCCATGAAGTGCTTAGTATTTGTATAGAAAGATATAGTTTCCATTTTTTATGAAATTTAATTCCCTGTGTTAACATTTGGTTTGAGCCAATAAGAGCTACTATTCACACATTATATGTCAGGCACTGTTGTAGAATAATAAATTTTATATTATTTAATCTTTATAATAAACTTGCACCAGAATTATTTTTCTATTTGAAAAATTGACAGACAGAAAACCCCTGATGTCCAGAGAAAGTAAGTGGTGTGCCTACAGTCATATTAGGTAGCAAGTGGTACAGACTTTGACAGGAAATCAGCTCCATCCAAGTCCAGTGTCCTGGCTCCTGCAGCACCCACCTCCCCACAGTTCCAGGGCCAATCTCTTTGTGTAGGTTTCTGACTGCTCATTTTGGAAGGTTACAGGTTTCTTATAGATTCTTTCCTCCCTTAATGATAAATTGAAATAAGAGATTACATTTGCTTTTTAGTTTAATTTCATTGCACAATGATAAAACTAGAAGGCTAATGACCTTGAAAATGCTAATATTTCATGATAAGGAGTATATATGGGCAGTTTACTTGATACCTTAATTGACACTTTTATCTTGTGTGAATATAAAACAGCCAACTTCATTATGTAAAGTACTTTCCTCTGTGTAACTTGACTGGATCAATATTCTCTGAAACTTTGAGTTTCAAAGACAACTAAACAATGGGAAGTTGATAAGTGAGGTGCATTGTTATCAATGAGATAACAATTTTATTAGATCTTTTTCATGTTAAAAAATGCAGATGGGGCATTTTTAAAGGAGTAATACAAGGTGCCTTAGGATGGGCCAACTAATGGAAATAGACTACGGGGAGTGAATAAAAAAAACTCCCATTGGTATTCTCTACTCCTCTTCTCCTTGAGAGTCCCTTGGACAGCAAGGAAATCAAACAAGTCCATCCTAAAAGAAATCAACCCTGTACATTGGAAGGACTGTTACTCAAGCTGCAATACTTTGGTCACATGATGCAAAGAGCCAGGCCATTGGAAAAGACTGATGCTGGGAAAGATTGAAGGCAAAAGGAAAAGGGGGCAGCAGAGGATGAGACTGTTAGATAGCATCACTGACTCGATGGACATGAATTTGAGCAGACTCTAGGAGACAGTGGAGGAGAGAGGAGCCTGAGGTGCTACAGTGTATGGGGTTGCAAAGAGTCAGACATGACTTAGCAAACAACAACTCCTTTTCTCCTAGGAATCCTGTCTAATTCTTAAAGAAATTTTTGAGTAATTATGTCAGCATTCTTATAAAATGTTTTGGTATGAAGTTTATTGTAAAGAATCCCTTCCAAAAATATCATTGTCGGAATACTAATGTCCTAGTTCCATTTTATGCGCAAAGACGAAAAGAGGCTTCCAGAAGTGTTGCTCTAGCAACAGTCTACAGAACATCATTGCATTGATGTTAGTGCTAACAGGTGAGCAAAAGGCAGAAATATTAAATCCGTCTCTCTTTACGGAATTCCTGGGAATGAGAAGAATAGTATTTAAGGACTCTTTCAAATGTCATTCATGGAAAAATTATGTCCTCCGTTCCATCTGTATTTATGGAAAATAATATTACCTTTATAAAGGACTAACATTTATTACTCATATACTTTGTGTCAGGCACTGTGTTTGGTGCTTTACTTTTGCTTTTGTTTAATTTCACAGTAATCCTATAAGATAGATATGATTAGTTTCCTTTTGCAGTTGAGGAAATTGATGATTTTTAAAGATTAACAGTGTCTGAACTCATCCTCTTGGGAAGTAATAGAACCAGAAGTTGAAATAAGAAGTTCTAACTTCACATTTTAAATTGCTTTCTACCTAATGCCGATTATGTACAGAATCTTTTACCAGGCATGCCAGTAACAGCTCCCAAATCAAATGGTTACCAGAATTCCTGGGGTGCTTGTTAGACATACAGATTCCTTGAAGACACCTTGAGAGTTCTGATCAATAGGTCTAGAGTGGGCTCGCAGAACAGCGTATCTTCAGCAAGTGTCCCTGGAGTGTCTGATCAGTCAATTCAGAATAACTTCCAGGATGTAAAGGGAAATATAAAAGGATTCTGCCCTCCAGGTAACTTGATTGTTGCAAAGAACATAAGCCACTGATGATGGGAATATACATTCTGAATATATTTGCCTCTTTAATTCCACACTTAGTAGAGAAATTCTTGATCAATTAGGAAAACAAATGCTTTTTGGGGGATATTTATTACTTTGCCACCAGGGAAGCCCATTTTTTACGATGAAAGAAAAGCAAAATAGTTGAAGTGAGCATTCAAATTTTCTTTGTACACATTTTAAGCTCCAAAATATACAAACTCTCTGTGTAAATTTTTACTTCCTTAAGCATATGTTAAACAACCATATATGATGCCATTGTTGTTGTTCAGTTGCTAAGTTGTGTCTGAGTCTGTGACCCCATGGACTGCAGCACATTGTTGTCATTTGATTTCAATAGCAAATGTTCTCATAGGGTCAAGTGGAAAGGGTTCTGGTTTTATAGTTTTCTTACATATCTTTATTCATCTGTTTTTTATTTTACTTTATGTCTATGTATCCATCCGCTCTGAATTTTCTGAGACAATCTTATCTCTAAATGGATACTTACTCTGAATGTAATAGTCAGTATGTATTTAATTCCTTAGATCAATCACTTGTTTTAAGCACTTTAATATGTTAATTCATTTAATTCTGAAAACACCTGTACATAGTAGCTCCTATTATTATGACCCCCATTTTACATGTAAGGGAACTGAGGAACAGAGTGACTAAGCATGTACCAATGATCTTTGGTACATTAAAAAAATTGCAATGTAAAATTGCAATGTCTACAAGTGAAAGAAGAATAGTGAAATATCCTGGGAACAATAATTTTCTAGGTTTTTCACCACTGGAGTCCAGGTGATGAAACTGTTTACTGAGCTGCAATATACCCACCTGGAATTTACCTCCTGTAAAATAGTGGCTCAACATTCTACAACATGTACTTATTAACATGGCATTGTTTTCACAGGGAAGAGGCAACATTTAGTACCTACAGAGAATTAGTACCAAAGATGGAGAAGCTCTATACAGTCAAGAAAAACAAGACTGGCGGATGACTGTGGCTCAGATCATGAACTCCTTATTGTCAAATTCAGACTTAAATTGAAGAAAAAGTAGGGAAAACCACTAGACCATTCAGGTATGACCTAAATAACATCCCTTATGATTATACAGTAGAAGTGACAAGCAGATTAAAGGGATTAGATCTGATAGACAGAGTGCCTGAAGAAGTATGGACAGATGTTCATGACATTGTACAGAAGTCTGTGGTCAAGACGATCCTCATGAAAAAGAATAGCAAAAAGGCAAAAAGGTTGTCTGAGAGGGCCTTACAAATACCTGAGAAAAGAAGAGAAGCCAAAGGCAAAGGAGAAAAGGAAAAATATACCTATTTGAATGCAGAGTTCCAAAGACTAGCAAGGAGAGATCAGAAAGCCTTCCTCAGTGATCAATGCAAAGAAATAGAGGAAACCAATAGAATGGGAAAGACTAGAGATCTCTTCAAAAGAATTAGAGATACCAAGGGAAAATTTCATGCAAAGATGAGCACAGTAAAGGACAGAAACAGTATCGACCTAACAGAAGCAGAAGATATTAAAAAGAGGTGGCAAAAATATACAAAACTATAGAAAAAAGATCTTCATGACCCAGGTAACCACGATGGAGTGATCACTCACCTAGAGCCAGACATCCTGGAACGTGAAGTCATGTGGGCTTTAGGAAGCATCGTTACGACCAAAGCTAGTGGAGGTGACAGAATTCCAGGTGAGCTATTTCAAATCTTAAAAGATGATGCTGTGAAAGTGCTGCACTCAATATGCCAGCAAATATGGAAAACTCAGCAGTGGCCATAAGACTGGAAAAGGTCAGTATTCATTCCAATTCCAAAGAAAGGCAAGGCCAAAAAATGTTCAAACTATCGCACAATTGCACTCATCTCACAGGCTAGCAAAGTAATGCTCAAAATTCTCCAAGCCAGGCTTCAACATTAGGTAAACTGTGAACTTCCAAATGATCAAGCTGGGTTTAGAAAAGGCAGAGGAACCAGACTTCAAATTGCCAACATCTGTTGGATCATTGAAAAAGCAAGAGAGTTCCAGAAAAAAAAAATCTACTTCTGTTTTACTGACTATGCCAAAGCCTTTGACTGTGTGGATCACAACAAGCTATGGAAAATTCTTCAAGATATGGGAATACCAGACCACCTGACCTGCCTCCTGAGAAATCTGTATGCAGGTCAAGATGCAACAGTTAGAAGTGTACATGGAACAAGGGATTTGTTCCGAATTGTGAAAAGCGTACTTCAAGGCTGTATACTGTCACCCTGCTTATTTAACTTCTATGAAGAGTACATCATGCGAAATGACAGGCTGGATGAAGCACAAGCTGGAAGCAAGATGACCAGGAGAAATATCAATAGCCTCAGATATGCAGATGATACCACCCTTACAGCAGAAAGCAAAGGAGAACTAAAGAGCCTCTTGATGAAAGTGAAAGAGGAGAGTGAAAAAGTTGTCTTAAAATTCAGAAAACTAAGATCATGGCATCCAGTCCCATCACTTCATGACAAATAGATGAGGAAACAATGGAAACAGTGAGAGATTTTATTTTGGGGGGGCGGTTTCCAAAATCACTGCAGATGGTGACTGCAGCCATGAATCAAAAGATGCTTGCTCCTTGGAAGAAAAGCTATGACCAACCTAGACAGCATACTAAAAAGCAGAGATATTACTTTGCTAACAGAAGTCCATCTACTTAAAGCTATGGTTTTTTCAAGTCGTGTACGGATTTGAGAGTTGGACTATTCAGAAAAACTGAGTGCGAAGAATTGATACTTTTGAACTGTGGTGTTGGAGAAGACTCTTGAGAATCCCTTGGACTGCAAGGAGATCAAGCCACTCAACCCTGAATTAAGTCAGTCCTGGATATTCATTGGAAGGACTGATGCTGAAGCTGAAACTCCAATGCTTTGGCTACCTAATGCTAAGAACTATGGAGATACTCATTGGAAAGACCCTGATGCTGGGAAAGATTGAAGACAAGAGGAGAAGAGGATGACCAAGGATGAGATGGTTGGATGTCATCACTGACTCAATGGACATGAATTGAGCAAGCTCCAGGAGTTGGTGATGGACAGGGAAGCCTGGCATGCTGCAGTCCATGGGGTTGCAAATAGTTGGACATGACTGAGTGACTGAAATGAACTGAACTGTGAATTAAACCAAATTAGCAGTGCTCATAAAACAACAGAATTCTCAGTAGAATTCTCTTCTCATTATGATGTTTATGCATTATGAATCATATTATTGTCTCTCTGGAATTTTATATATCATAAATATCCATGTAGACATGAGGTGTATAGATGATAGCTGCTACCGTGGGTAACATTTATAGAGCAGTTACTATCTACTAGGCACTGTATAAATGTTTTTTGTGCATTATTTCAATTAATCCTGTAAAATATCTTGATAAGTAATTTCTTTATTCCAACATGATAGATTAAAAAATGTTCTAGAGATATAATGAGTATGCCTATGGTCTAATGATTAAAGTTTGGCTTACCTGGTGGCTCAGATGGTAAAGTGTCTGCCTGCAATGCCGGAGACTCAGGTTTGATCCCTGCGTTGGGAAGATCCCCTGGAGAAGGAAATGGCAATCCACTCCAGTACTCTTGCCTGGAAAATCCCATGGATGGAGGAGGCTGGTAGGCTACAGTCCATGGAGTCGCAAAAAGTCAGTCAAGACTGAGCAACTTCACTTTCTTTAAGGTCTAATGAAAGAAAGAATTGATATTTAAACATAGATGTCCAACCTCAGAGACTGCCTTTTTAAAAAAATTAATTTATTTATTTTAATTGGAGGCTAATTACTTTACAATATTGTAGTGATTTTTGCCATACTTTGACATGAATCAGCCATGGGTGTTCATGTGTCCCCATCCTGAACTCCCCTCCTACCTCCCTCCCCATCCCATCCTTCAGGGTCGTCTCAGTGCACCGGCCATGAACGCCCTGTCTCATGGATCAAACCTGGACTGGCGATCTGTTTCACATATGGTAATATACATGTTTCAATGCTACTCTTTCAAATCATCCCACCCTCACCTTCTCCCATAGAGTCCAAAAGTCTGTTCTTTACATCTGTGTATCTTTTGCTGTCTTGCATATAGGGTTATCATTACCATCTTTCTAAATTCCATATATATGCATTAATATACTGTATTGGGTTTTTTTTTTTTTTTTACTTACTTCGCTCTGTATAATAGGCTCCAGTTTCATCCACCTCATTAGAACTAATTCAAATGCATTCTTTGTAATAGCTGAGTGATATTCCATTATGTATAGGTACCACAGCTTTCTTATTCATTCAGTTGCTGATGGACATCTAAGTTGCTTCCATGTCCTAGCTATTGTAAACAGTGCTGTGATGAACATTGGAGTACACATGTCTCTCTCAATTCTGGTTTCCTTGGTGTGTATGCCCAGCAGTGGGATTGCTGGATCATATGGAGACTGCCTTCTTAATCACCAAACTCAGACTGAAACTCAAGTCCACAGATAGACCTAAATACTGAATATTGCTGGCCGTTGCTGAGTGATTACCTTTCCCCTCCCCCAAAGAAATCACCTACACATTAACAGGAAGTGGAAACTTGTCTTTACACTAGTTTAGGTTAAAGCATAAGAGATGGACTTTTTAACTGACTGCAGTTATAACTGTAATGTTTTCAAAAGCACCTTTAATTTTAAGCTATGCTGATATTTGGATTTAATTCACAAAGTATTTTCAAGCACCCACCAAATGTCCAACACTATTCTTAGTGTTAGATTTACAAAACTTTATAAGATTAAGTTGTAGATCTAGGGCAGTGAGCCTCGGATTATATTGGGTCCTTCAGATTATTAAGGGCCCAGAGTAACTTCCCAAAGCACTTGGGTATTTTTCTGTAGGCAGAAAAAAACTATTGTGATCAGAGAGTAATCTTTTATATATGCATGACAGCTATAATTAGGCCAGTAGTGATGGAGCCAGAAGGGAACAGCTATGGAGCTGGGGTGATAGATATTTATCCAAGGCACTGAGCACAGGAGGAGGAACAGGTTTGGGGGAAAATTAGTTTGATTTTATGTTATGGAATCGGAGGTGCATGCAAGCCACCCAAATGAGAGATGTCTGATTGGCAGTACTAAGTGTATGTGAACTGGAGCCACAGATGTGGGGAGCAGAGCAGAGCCTCTGAGCCATGACTAGGTGTGAATTCAAGTCCAGATGCCTGGGTTAAAGAGAATGCAAAGAGGGAATGATAAATGTCTTTAGCTGTTAGCAGAGTTTCAGGAGACAAGTATTTAGGTAGGGAAAAAAAATTCAGCTAACGTCAGTGGTTCCCTCTCCCTAGAAGGCTGCACAGGATGCAGAGGCCAGTCAGCCTCCCGGACTTTCTGCAGCTAGAGTCAAAGAATTATTACATTTGGATATGAGGAAGGCAGCTGCCACCAGAGGGCAGCCACACCTTGAGAACCCCAGCCGACCAAACCAAAGCAGCTGTACTTGAGGGATTGAAAAGGAATCCCATGAATGTCAGGGAAATGCACTAGGTAGTCATGGATCACCAACATGTGGATGAGTAAGAGGCTAAGTCAGAATTGAGAGCCTGCAGGTTCCCAGGCTAGCAGGTAATCTAATCCATTTACCTGGCCATTCAGAATTGACCGGTTAATTTCTCTACATGGAAAATTGGCTTTTGAATTTCCTTTCTCTCCTAAGGGAAGCTTCCCACTTTTTCCAGAACAATGTACACTCAGACTAGATTTAGGTAGTAGCTTCCTTTGTATCTGAAGAGGTTGTTGTTGTGATCCTAGTCATAGACAACTTATGAGTTTCAGAAAATATTAAACCAGTAAAGGTGGATCCTGAAAGAATGGTGCAGACTTTTCTAGAGCAGAGGTATTTGTGGATTTCAGTAATAGCTACAATTTATGGAGTGAGATGAGCGATAATAGGGCTTTAACTCTTTCAATCACCCTGCAACAAGGTTACAAACTGTGTGATGCTATTTTATTTAACAAATGAACAAACTGAGCCTCAGAAATACTGTCTGCTAGATCCAGGATATCACAACCAGAAAGCATCAGGAGCGAGATTTGAGCGCGGATATGTTTTATTCTGCTTCCCTGGTGCCTCAGATGGTAAAGAATCTCCCTGCAATGAGGGAGACCTGGGCTCGATCCCTGGATTGGGAAAATCCCCTGGAGGAGGGCATCGTAACCCACTTCAGTATTCTTCCCTGGAGAATCCCCATGGACAGAGGAGCCTAGGGGGCTACAGTCCATGTGATTGCAAAGAGTAGAAGTCGACTGAGGGACTAAGCACAACACACGTTTTGTTCCGGGTGGGCTTCCCTTGAGGTGTTAGTAGTAAAGAACTGGCCTGCCAGTGCAGGAGACGTAGGTTCGATCTCTGAATCAGGAAGATCCCCTGGAGAAGGGCATAGCAACCCACTCTAGCATTATTGCCTGAAGAATCCTGTGGACAAGGGAGCCTGACAATCCATGAGGTTGCAAAGAATCGGACACAACTGAAGTGACTTAGCACACACAGCATGTTTTGCTCTAAAGGCCCTGTTCTTTATTCTCCACAAGTTTTTTTATTCTGCCTTCAGAACTTTCCAAAAACAGCATGGACAAGGTAGGAAGAAGATAAGGAAATGCATTCAGGAATGCATGTTGGATGTCCTGACGTCCTCAGCTTTGACCCCAGAGCAATGGAAACCTTCTCTGCAGGGACACAGCAGCAAATCTCTGAACTTTAAGATGGAATCTGTGCCATGGCTGATATTTAGGTGCTGCCATTGTTCACTTTAATCTGCTTGGAAGTTAAACCATGTATTTCCCCAGCCACTTTGCAAATGATTTTTAATAAACCAAGTCATCTCCAGTGAGAGGAGGAAGGGGCTGTCTGGATGTATACACTAAGCACTAAGTCCCTGTGGAGAAGAAAATAGATGAAATCTTCCTCTCAGGTGAACATAGGGGAACAGATGGAGCAGAAGCTATGCTCTGCCCTCAACTGGCACGATGACCTGTGCCCCACACCAGTCAGGGGACTTTGGGAGGGAAACAGAGAAAGCGTGGGACCCTTTGATGACTTGCGAGGGAGCATTGCACTGGAGTCAGGAGATACCACTAGAGCTCCTCATTTTTCAGTTTGGAAGCTGTTCTTTTGTCATAATAATAATGATCCCGGTGATAAGCAACATTTCAAAGGTAAACATAAAGAACATATCCTTCCACAATACTGAACTAACATTAAAGGCATGGCACTCTCAATTGAAATCAACTGTCTTAAACAGCAATAATAACAAGAAAATCAGCCTGTTTTGCTGATTCTCCTTTCCACCCTGTCGGGTACCCCTGTTTGGTGTTATTTAAGTACATGGAGCACAAAAGTATAGGCAGCTCTTCACTTTGTATAAGTATTTTGGAAGCTGGTGTTGCTAAACTATGGCTGATTTTGAAAGGTTGTTGCTGAACCATGAAAGATGCTGGGATTCTTGACCTCTGGAGGAGAAGAATTCAATCTAGGGCCAGAGACAAGGCTTGATAGCTCAGAGCTTTTGTGTAATAGAGTTTTATTAAAGTATAAAAGGGATAGAGAAAGCTCATGACATAGACATCAGAAGGGGGCAGAAAGAGTACCCCCTTGCTAGTGTTAGCAATGGAGTTATATACCTTTTAATTAGTTATTACAATGAATCAAAAGAACCTCTGGAGTTTGTAAAGGTCTTACTAGACCCACTCCCATAATTTACATTTTAAGATAACAGGATTAGCCAGAAGGTCTTCAGGAAGGAGAAACTGTCCTCAAGCAGGATACATTGTTGTTGTATAATCCCTAGTACAGAGTTAAACTGAGTTGTGTAATTGATTAAGACTAAACCCAAAGAGTCGGACACCACTGAGCGACTGAACTGAACTGACTGAACTGAAAGAATGTAGATAAAAAAAGTTTGTCCTTTCCTCCTCCTTGAGAATTCCAGACCCCTCTCTCCACTTTGAGAGCTCCGGACCCCTTTCTCCTCCTTCAGAACCCTGGACTTGTTATCAATCTGCCTAGAAATTGATGCAAAAATATACTTCTGGAAAATATGCTTTCTATAACCTTCATGCCACCTTTGACTATTTGTGTAGTTCCTAAGTGCAAATGTTTGGTTTATGCAAAGCTGAAGAAAAAGGAAAATGAAATACATATCCAAAAGCATGTTGCTGTGTCTTCTTTCTGTATCTTCAATCGCACATTTACTTATGCTGAACAAGGTCATCAGATCTAGAGAACACTAGATTTCTTGAGTTGATGATACACTGATCATATTGTCCTTTACAAAGACTCCATTTTTGAAAAGTGGAAAGTTATACATTTTAATTTAAACTCCATGTGAAAGGCTCTGATTTATTTATATTTTATTAGTTAGTTTTATTCACTTTATTAATTCATTTACACATAAGAGTTATGTATTGAGTGTTTCTTCTATGTCAGATACATTGGTCTCTAACAGATTCTGATTGACCAAGCTTCCACTGAGAGTCTCAAGCGCTAGAGTATTGCAGTTTTATTGTTCACAGCTGGGAGAAGTTTATAGTATTTTTTTGGACCCTTTCTTTTGATGCATTGTATTAGTTTCTATTGCTGCTGTAGAAAATTTCAACAAACCTTATAACTTATAACAACACAAATCTATTTTCTCACAGTCCTGCCGGTCAAAAGTACTGAAATCCAGGTGTCAGAAAGAATGTGTTTCTTTCTGGAGATTCTAGTAGAGAACCATGTCCTTGCATTCTTTTGGTTCATGTCCTCTTTCCTTATTTTCAAAGACAACAGGGTAGCATCTTCAAGTCTCTTTCTTTCTCCCTCTGTGTGTGTCTCTCACCTTCCTCTGCCTCCATCTTCATAGCTTCTATGATTTCATCTTCATATCTTCTATGAATATTTTTGTGTGTTGAATTAAGAACTGACAAGATTATAATTCTGTTATTGCATGCATGCATATTAATAGAGAAAATTACCTTAATATTTTGAATCTTGATAAGTTTTCCCCAAAAGGAGATCATTACTCACTTCACACAGTGTGAAAGCTGTGACTGTGTGCCTTTGGCAGTCCGTAACTTACTGTGATTCAATTTCTATATTGAATACAAATTCATTTAAAAATATATTCATTCTCCTATTGTCCCTTCATTGAGGTTTATGAATGAATAAATGGGGAATGAGTTCAGTTCAGTTGCTCAGTCATGTCCGACTCTCTGCCACCCCATGGACTGCAGCATGCCAGGCTTCCCTGTGCATCATCAACTCCCAGAGCTCACTCAAACTCATGTCCATAGAGTCAGTGATGCCATCCAACCATCTCATCCCCTGTTGTCCCCTTCTCCTGCCTTCAATCTCTCCCAGTATCAGAATCTTTTCAAATGAGTCGGTTCTTCACATCAGGTGGCCAGAGTATTGGAGTTTCAGCTTCAACATCAGTCCTCCCAATGAATATTCAGGACTGATTTCCTTTAGGATGGACTTGATCTGGATAGCAATTCTAAAAATATTGGGACAGGGTCATGATAAGGACTTGTGCCTGGCTGGAAAGATCCTTTGGGGCAAGAGAGGTCTGTTTGCCTAAGCTGAGGGAGATGCCAAAGGGCCACATTCTGAGCTTAGAGGTTTTGAAACTTTGCTTTTCTCAGTGCCACAAAGTATATGTTTTGTTATATTTCTCTCTCTTAACCTATTTAATGAGGAGAATGAGAGACCTGGTTCCCAGGCTGGAGTGGAAAGGAAGATGAGAAAGCATGGCTCTTCAGTTAGGTTGCTCAGTCGTGTCCGACTCTTTGCAACCTCATGAACTGCAGCATGCCAGACTTCCTTGTCCATCACCAACTCCCAGAGCTTGCTCAAACTCATGTCCATCGAGTCAGTGATGATCCCATCCAACCATGTCATCCTCTGTCGTCCCCTTCTCCTCCTGCCTTCAGTCTTTCCCAGCATCAGGGTCTATTCCAAGGAGTCAGTTCTTTACATCAGGTGGCCAAAGTATTGGAATTTCAGCTTCAGCATCAGTCCTTTCAATGAATCTTCAGGACTGATTTCCTTTAGGATTGACTGGTTGGATCTCCTTGCAGTCCAAGGGACTCTCAAGAGTCTTCTCCAGCACCACAGTTCAAAAGCATCAATTCTTTGGTGCTCAGCTTTCTTTATGGTCCCAACTCTCACATCCATACACAACTACTGGAAAAACCATAGCTTTAACTAGATGGACCTTTGTTGGTAAAGTAATGTCTCTGCTTTGTAATACGCTATCTAGGTTGGCCATAGCTTTTCTTCCAAGGATCAATTGTCTTTTAATTTCATGGCTGTAGTTACCATCTGCAGTGATTTTGAAGTGAAGTCGCTCAGTCGTGTCTGACTCTTTGCGACCCTGTGGACTATAGCCCACCACGCTCCTCTGTCCATGGGATTTTCCAGGCAAGAGTACTGGAGTGGGTTGCCATTTTCTTCTCCAGAGGATCTTCTTGACCCAGGGATCGAACCCAGGTCTCCTGCATTGTAAGCAAAATGCTTTACCATCTGAGCCACCAGGGAAGTCCTACACTCCAACTGACTCTAAAGATTTGAGAAGGTAACAAGCAGGAAGGCCAGGGGTCTCCAAACGGAGGAAAAAGCCTGCAAGTGTCAGACATTTTTATCTCTCTTAAGCGGCAGGAGGAAACAAACTAGCGATATTTTTTCCTTCTCTATACAAATTTAAAAGGAGGTTTCTCTTAAAATACTGTGTTGCCATAATGACACCTGGTTTCACCTGAAGCTAACTATTCTCAAACCTGGAGATAACCAATGCCTTTTTCTTATGGGAATGTTTGTCTTAAGCTATGCTAATGTACTATGCGTTTACCCCAAACTCTGTCTTCAAGTCAGTTCGCTTCTTGGCTCAGAACCTACTTGACAAATCAGTATGTTATACTCAGATATTGTTCCCCTAATCTATGTAAATAAAACTATTTGTATGGTGGCCTGCCCTTCAAGATTCAAGTTAATCATTTTATGGCCCAGGATAAACCATTTGGTGCCAAGATTATCCTAAAATGCATCTTATGGGTGAGGGGCCTGGTGCCATTCTGAATTTTAAGACATTCCTTTCTTTCATTAACAGACTGCTAGTGACTATATAACATCCAGCTGAAGACTAGCAGGGGGATACTCTTCTGCCCCCTTCTGATGCCTATGTCAGAAGCTTTCTCTATCTCCTTTATACTTTAATAAAACTTTATTACACAAAAGCTCTGAGCGATCAAGCCTCGTCTCTGGCCCCAGATTGAATTCTTCTCCTCCGGGTGCCAAGAATCCCGGTGTCTTTGCATGATTCAACAACAACCTTTCAGATGGAGATGCTGTAGCATGAACAGCTGAAGTAGAATCTTTCTCTCCATTGATAATGTTTTCTGCAAAGTTTTGTAAGAGTTATGAACTAGTGGAAAGAAACAACATGCATAGGCCTCTATATACATACACACATACAAACACATATACACATTTGGATGAATAAGTTCATATTTTAATTAGCCAATGATTCAGTGCCTTTTTATGAGTAAAGTCGCCATTGAGGATGATGAATGGAATTGAGGAAGAGGTTTCTTGTGCCTCAGAGTCTCTAATAGGAACCCAGACCTGGTGATACTATTTGTGTAAGAAAGGGTTTCATGTCATCAAGAAAACTCAACTTTTGCTGAGACATAGTCCTAGAAGTCTTTATCATCATTCAGCAAAAATATAGCTTACATTTGACAGAGGATATTCCAACATTAGGACTGCTCTTGATCCAAATTCAGTGTCAGCAAAGATTCAGAGACACTGGGGTCGCTAAGAGTCGGACATGACTGAGCGACTTCACTTTCACTTCTCACTTTCATGCATTGGAGAAGGCAATGGCAACCCACTCCAGTGTTCTTGCCTGGAGAATCCCAGGGATGGGGGAGCCTGGTGGGCTGCTGTCTTTGGGGTTGCACAGAGTCGGACACGACTGAAGCGACTTAGCAGCAGAAGCAGCAGCAGCAGCCTCTCATTGGCAGCTGTTGCTTCACTCTGTAATACCTTTTATGATTAGTTATCCCCTGGGGGCAACATGATGAATTTCAGATTTTTTTCTGGCTCACTGTTTCTAATTGACAGCAATCTTTGTTTCTCTTTTGATGCTTGAATTGTCATAGTTCGAGCAATAGGAACCCCATTAAGTCTATTCTTGTAGTCATTTTCATACATATTTAAAAGTTAACCTTGATTTCTAATTGATATTCTGATGAAATTTTGAGTTCTTCTCCATGAAATGTAGACTCAGTGCCTTGCTAAAGTGTCCTTATCTGTAGTGGAGAATAATGTTAAAGACCAGACTCTGTATACTAGTGCTATAGATTATAATGTTTCACAGGAAAACTGCCAATAGATCAGAGTAGCAAAAGAGAAAGGGCAATTTATATCAGAGAAATATTCTACAAAAAGTTCATTATTTCAATTTTGATTTTGCCTAAGGTTATTTTTACCTTTCTTTACTATGAGAACTTCCTCATCTAAAATACCCCTTCTTTTTTTATATCACTTTTAATAATAGTTTGTAGGTCTAGTTTGATAGTCATAGTTTGATATAACTATTACATATTATCATGCATGCATGTGTGATAAGTTGCTTCAGTTGTGTCTGATTCTTTTCAACTCTGGACTGTAGCCTGCCAGGCTCCTCTGTCCATGGGATTCTCCAGGCAAGAATATGGAGTGAGTTACAATGCCTTCTTCCAGAGGATCTTTCTGACCCATATGTGTTTAAAATGAAGCTTTGACCCCAAATTTAGAATTCTCATCTTCCCTTTTTATTCTTGGTCCAAGCATCTTGAACAGATGAAGGTCAAAATCAACTAACATTAACCTCACCAAATCTATGGAAAGGGGGAAAAAAAAAAAAAAAGAACTTCTAATTTCCTTCTGGAGCAATATCTACCAAATAAATAATTCAGAATACACTGAGATATAGTATCCACAAAAAATTATGTATAATTGTTGAAGGATAAAAATAAAGAGTATAATGTAGGCAAATATCTTTTGTAGTTCTATTTAATTTTCACTTTTATATTCAATTTTGTAAGAGCTATTTCCTATCTCTTATAATGTTTATATAATGTTGATATCTGCTTTTAGAAAGACATTTAGATAAATGTTGCTGCTGCTGCTGCTATGTCACTTCAGTCGTGTCCGACTCTGCAACCCCATAGATGGCAGCCCACCAGGCTCCCCCGTCCCTGGGATTCTCCAGGCAAGAACACTGGAGTGGGTTGCCATTTCCTTCTCCAATGCATGAAAGTGAAAAGTGAAAGTGAAGTCGCTCAGTCGTGTCCAACTCTTAGCGACCCCATGGACTCCAGCCTACCAGGGTCCTCCGTTCTTGGGATTTTCTAGGCAAGAGTACTGGAGTGGGGTGCCATTACCTTCTCCATTAGATAAATGTAGGTATTCATTATTTCAATATTCTGATAATTTAATTTTCCCAAATCTAATTATGGTACCAGAATAAAAGAGCAAAATGATAGTAGTTATCATGTATTTAAAAATTTTAACCAAAAAATTTATGTCCAACAGCATTTGAAGGGCTATTTAATTGCTTAGACACACATGTACACACAAAAACCATGTATATCCCACATCTACACATCATTGAAACGCATTTCAAATGCATTTTTATGTTTTCATTATACTTAACATATTTCTTTATTTCAAGTTAGGAAGTGTTCTACTTGGGGTCCAATAATTCCCTAATGTGGGTTTCATTTTCACCAAAATATAAATGGGCCAATCGAACTTCCAATTTGCTCCCTATGATTATACTGATGTCTATTCCTGTATTTATGTATTTGCACCATTCTATGTTTTTCCATTGTTTGACTCTATTGCAGTTTATGTTTTACTAATGAATACTTAGGCAGTTTTCCATTTTGCTATTATGGACACTGCTGCAATGACCATTCTAATACTTGACTCCTGAGGCAAAAAAAAAAAAATATATATATATATATATATATATATATCTAGGTTATATTCTTAGATATTATGTTATTTTTATTTTCAAATTTACTAGGAAGTATCAAATTGCTTTCTAAAATTGTCATACCAGTTTGCAAGTTTATTTAAACACTGCTTCACTGTGGTTTTAATTTTCACTTCCTGGATTATGAGTGAACCTGAATAGGAAGCCTGAATTCCATTTCAAAGGAATTTTTGCCATTGAGATTTTCTACTTGGTGAAATGCCTGTTGGCACCTGATGTTGATTTGTCTACTGGGTCATCTGTCTTTCTGAATCAGTACTAATTCCTAGTGCCCATGGATATCTCCAGCAGAGACTTTCAACACTATGTGTAGGATTTAACCTGCATCAAATGCACTAGAATTTATTGTCATCCCACTAGTAGGCTCTGCTACTCTCTTTTCCTCAAAAGGCCTTCTGTCTCCTTAGTTGAGACATCCAGGGAGCCCATGTCCTTCCTGCCATCAGTATTGGAGAAGAACTTTGTAGACATTCTTTATCAGGGATTCAGCATCCTCATAGATCCCTATTCTAAGCCTAGAATATTTCCTGACTCTCTAGAACCCCTTTTATTTCTAGCAACATGGGGAAAATCTTCTTTTGGACAAGGACTTTTTGATTCTCATCCACCTATGCCTGGTTGCCTCTTTCAGATTAGCAAGATTTGTTCTGGGCATTGTGACTAGTGCAGGCCGTGGGATCAGACCTCCAGTCCCACTTATGCCTCTACTTCTGAGTGCAAAGCTGTTCTGCTCTCCTCTTCTCCCATACACCTGGTACTGCTATATCCTGTGAACTTCTTCACAAGATGGACAGTCACTCAGGGGCAAGCCTTTCATTTTCTTCTCTCAACTCCTTATTTTTCTCCACTAATTAACATTTTATTACATTTTCAGATATTATATATTCTTACTGATTGATCTTCCCTTGTGGCTCAGCTTGTAAAGAATCCACTTGCAATGTAGGAGACCTGGGTTCGGTCCCTGGGTTGAGAAGATCCCCTGGAGAAAGGAAAGGCTACCCACTCCAGTATTCTGACCTAGAGGATTCAATGGACTGTATAGAGTCAGACTTGCAAAGAGTTAGACAGGACTAAGCAACTTTCACTTTCTTCTTTTTCACTGATTGACCTAGTCGTTTACTTCTTTAATATGTTTTCCCTCAGTAACACTCTAAAGTGACCCAAATGTGAGAAGAGAAAGACTTTCTCAGATACATAGATTTGGAGAAATCAGACAAGCCCCCTGTCATCCATTTTAATCTCAACTGACTTCAATCCAGCAAAGTTTTCTTCTTCCTTAAGTAAAATCCTGCTCAAACCACAGTAGTTATGAGGGGAGGAGATCAAGATGTCAGAGTAGGAGGACATAGAATTCATCCTCCCCCACAAGCACATCATAAGTACATCTACACGTGGAGCAATTCTCACTGAAAACAAGCTGGAGACTGGCAGAATGACTCTCATGCAGCCAAGTCTGTAACATGGCATCAGATGGGAAGGAAAGAGAAGTAATGAGGTTGTGGGACCTGTACCCCTAGGAGGGTATACAGAAGAGGAGGGGGATTTACTTGGGCTCCAGGATCCTCCTTGAGGAGTGAGTAGCAGCTTGAACTACAGACTGGGTGCCCAGGTTTGGGGCCCGGCATGGACAAATGAGTCCCATTAGCTTGTTTGTGGACCACTGGGACTGATGTCAGAACTATAAAAACCTAGACTTCACTTTTTTTGAAAAGGAAAGAAATGCAGAAAGAAAAAAGCAACAAGATAAATGAAGACTGAATGAATAGTTGCATAGACCCACATGCATTGAGGGCAGAAGATATGATTGACAACAGAAAAATTAGTGAGCTGTAGAAACATGAAATTTACATACTTCTAGAAAGGAGAAGAAAAAGAAAATTAGGGAGAGAGGAGGAAAAAAAAACTAGGAAATAGAATAGCAGCAACACAGGGAAGAAAAATGATCATGTCAGAAATAGAGAGAGGCAAAATGAACAGTTAATGAAAGAATTTGTAAGGGAAGGACTGGGGCATCACACAAAGAAAGATAAATAGCATCGAGTTGGTCCTGCCCATGACCCATTAGACTCAAATAGCTGGGTCTCAGTTTGAATTTTATGTTGGAGGCTGGCAAAGGGCTGGGTATCAGCCCTCATTTTAGACTCTACCAAAGGACTGCAAGGAGTCAGACATGACTGAGCACAGCACAGCTAGGTATATTTGGGATTATATAAAGCATCAGGGGAGGAGGGCATGGCTGCTCACTCCAGTATTCTTGCCTGGAGAATCCTATGGACAGAGGAGCCTGACAGGCTACAGTCCATGGGGTCATAAAGAGTTGGACACGACCGAAGCGACTTAGAAAGCATGCACAAAGCTTCAGGGATGCTTTAAAGCATTAATGCTAGATCTCCCTGTTTTTCCTACAGCCCCAGTTTAGTGCTTAGACATTTTTAGACAATATTGAAGACTGACCCTGAGAGAAATATAAATATCCACAGTGTAAAATGCAATTTAATTATTTCTCTCCATAAAATTATTACTATTTCTGCACTTACTTCTTTTACATAAATAGAGACCATAGCTATGTTTTCATTTTCATAAAAAAAATGCACATCATGCACATACAGATAGTACAGCATACACACACACACACACACACACACACACACCCTCTAGGGAAGAAAAATGAGGCTTGAAGGAGACAGAAAGAGAAATAGGCAAATGTGAGGAAAATGAGAGTGGAACAGATACACGTGGCCTGAAAGGAAAAAGACAGCCTTAGGCCTCATTTGCTTTCTACTAAAAGATTTCAATATTCTGGCTCATTTCCATCCTCTAGTTTTATACCCTCCATGCCACAGACTACACTGCTGTTAGAATCATCTTTGCAGAAGTCTGATTGTGTAATTGCCTTGCTTCATTACATTCAATGTCTTTCTATATTGTCTTGAATAAAGTCAAAAATCTCTTAGCTTGAGATTCTTTCTGAAAATATAGTTTCCCCCTCTTTTTTTCCCTTTACCCTCACTATACACATTCTACCCTCTAGCTATAGTGAGAATAGTAAACAGCTACTTGCCATTTCCTTCAAACATGCTATTACTTCTGTGTGTCCTATTCTTATTTTTTCTTTAGCAGAGTTACACATGAACATAAAAAGCAAACTGAGATCAAATACAATTTTTTACCATTCTCCCTGTTCCCACTCCAGAGATAGCCACTTTCATCTCTATTGATTAATTAATTAGTATCTTAATTTCTAAATAAAATGTTTCTATTGTAGCATCTTGATTTTTTATTTTTAGTCCTCATTAGCTGATCTTTCCCTTTATATATAAGAATTTAGATCTTTTCAGTTTTCTTACTGCTTTTCCCACCACACATGAACTCTTTTCCTATCCTCCATCCAATACTGTTGTATGGAAACTTGTATAAGCTACTAGTCAGTATTAGCATTATGATGGTAGTATAAACACTATTTACACATTGAACCAGTTAACAAATCATAATTGCTTTTCCTTCCTGGAATTACTTTTTTATTTTATTGGGAGCTAATAGTTGTCATGATATTACAAACTCATCAGTAACTATCTCTTCACCAAGTTCCTGAATCTCCTCGGTATCCTTTCCATCTTCCTGTATAGGTTCCTCTTCTAGTCTTGGTTGTCCTCTTTATTTGAAACTCAGCTCTCTGTCTAGACTTTCCCTTCATGTATATTCAAGGATTCCCTTCATTTCTGGCCTCTGATTTCCTATTTCCTGTTATCTCATGTCTTCCTTTCTCTTAGTCTATATGCTCATCTGGTAGAGCACATCCTTAAGTATCAACCTGGAAACGTGTGCACGGGAGGTCACTTTTTTGAGATGCTGTATGTTGGAAATTTTTATTGCATCCTGATTCATAGTTGAAAGTTTATAAATGTGTAGCACACTAGGTTCAGGTGGCTCAGTGAGTAAAGAACCAGCCTGTCAATGCAGGAGATTTGAGACGTAGGTTCAATCCCCAGGTTGGGAAGATCCCCTGGAGGAGGGCACAACAACCCATTCCAGTGTTCTTGCCTGGAGAATCCCCATGGACAGAGGAGCCTGCAGGCTTTGGTCCATGGGGTTGCACAGAGTCAGACCACTAAGTGACTGAGCACATGCAAATGAAAATATTAATAGTAAAATACTAAATTCTGGAGCGCATATGAAACAGGCAGAACACTCGTGTATCAGACATGACTGAAGTGACTGAGAATGCATGCACTAGGTTGGAAAAAATTTTTTCTTCAGGATTTTGGAAGCAGTTGTGCAGATAAACATGACTGTGGAAATACACACAGTTGAACCAATCAACCACTTAAAATTCATGACCATGAACCTCAAGTGACCAGAGAATCACACTGTATTTCCAAAGCCCATTGACTCCCCCCTCTCCTAAATGCTTATTTCACTTCCCTCCTTTCACCAAACATCCCCCATTTTTGCCTCCCTGCTCACTGTCAGCTGGTGAGCTTACTGATAGCTTCACTGAGAAAACTGAAGCCATGAGCAGGATGCCCCAGAGGTTCCCACAACTGTGTCCACCCACCTACTGATCCAATTAGAGGGCATTCTTGCCTTGACAAGAGACGGACTGATAAACTATCCATTCTCTGTTCTAAAGCTTTTTATTCCACTTGTACACTGTATTCAATGTTATCTATCCTGCTAAAGATTATCTTTTAAAAGATTCCCCCCCCCCACTTTCTTTCCCACATGGTCAAATTTTCCTTCTCAAGTGAATTAGCCCTATCTCCATAGAAATGTTCTATTTCTCTCATTTTAGGGGAAAAAAAAAAAAAGATTAAAAAAAATTCTCTTGACCCCATTACTGATTCAAGCTCCTATCCCTTTGCTGCCCTTTATAGCAAAATTCCCAAGTTTTTTTCTATTCACATTGTCTTCCATTTATTTATGAATATTTCCATTATTTATGAATATCAACTCTTTGATATTCATTCCAATTAGACTTTTTCCTTGATCCACACCTTGAAGTTTCTCTTTTCAATATAAATTTTAATAGCCATGCTGCTAAGTCCACTTGTCAATTCTCAGGTCTTATCTAGCCACTCCATCGCTCATTCCTCCCTAATAGCTTTTCTTCTCTTGGCTTCAAGGACACCACATGCTGTTGGTTTTTCTTCATTTGATCAACTGAGTGATCTCCTTTGCTGATTGCTGCTTTTGTTCACCCTCCTAAATTCTAAGGTCATCTTTTCTTCTTTAGATATATTTTTCCTACACAATTAATGGCAATTCCACTTTTTCTGTGAAGTAGGATAAAACTTCAGCTTCCATCTTGAGTCTGCTCCTCATACACTCTACATCTAACACACCCAGAAATTTCATCAACTTTAAAAATATGCACAAAATGTGAGACGTCACAACACCTCCATTGGAATTACTTGCTTTGAGACACCAACATCTTTTGCCTGAATTACTGCAGCAGGCTTCTATTTGGCCTTCTTGACTCTATCCTTGCTGTCCTTTTAGTTTCACTATATTCTGAACACAACAGTGAGTGACTCATAAAAACTAAAGTCAATCATGCTATTCTTTTACTATCCTCAGTAGTGGCCACTACTTCATCCATATAAAAGTCTGAGTCCTCATAAGGCTTAGGATGACCTTCATACCACCTTTTCCATTGTTACACAGCATCACTCTGCCTGTCCCCAGTTTAGTTTTTGCACGAGATACTCCTTTTGTCTTATCATGCTCTTATTCCATCTCCTTCAAGACTTTGTTAGAATGTCATCTTCACATTGAGGTCTACCATTACTATCTAACTTACTATTGCTACCCAATCTATCTCCCCATCATACCAGATACCCCTAGCAGTGCTCTACATTTGCTTTTATTGTTCCTGTTAGAACTGTTATCCATTTCTAACATAATATTAACAGTATTTTTCTAGCTTCCCTCTGTTAAAAATGAAAGAATGATGCTAAAGCTGAAAATCCAGTACTTTGGCCACCTCATGCAAAGAGTTGACTCATTGGAAAAGACTCTGATGCTGAGAGGGACTGGGGGCAGGAGGAGAAGGGGATGACAGAGGATGAGATGGCTGGATGGCATCACTGACTCAATGGACCTGAGTCTGAGTGAACTCCAGGGAATTGGTGATGGACAGGGAGGCCTGGCGAGCTGCGATTCATGGGGTCACAAAGAGTCGGACACGACTGAGCGACTGATCTGATCTGATGGGTTTAGGATTGTTCATGTTTGTCACAAATGTGTTCCAAACCCATACAACAATGTCTGGTACACAGTTGCAGGTCAATATATATTTTTTGTTCATTAAATGAATGTATTGCTCCATTACCTTCCATTTTCCAATGTTTCTGCTAAGTCAAAAGCCCTTCTGGTGCTCAATGATATAAAATGATGAAGATTGGGAATGGGGGAATAGTTGACCTCAGATTCAAGCAACAAAGAAAAGTCTAAGCAATATCGGTGAAAGAATTTACTCCCTCCTGGAAGGACCATTTTCACTGCTGCTCCTTCCTGTCCTTGGTACCCTGATGGTTCTTGATGGTTTCTATAACCTGCTTTTTGTTTCTTTGTTGTTAACCTCTGTGTATTTTTGGAGACTTCTAAAATTTAGGATTATATATTGATATGAATCCATTTTCAGCAATTAGACTAGGTTGGCACTTTATTTATTTATTGGCTGCAGCAAGTTGCATGTGGGAGCACAGAGTCTTAACCACTAGACAGCTAGGGAAGTCCCTTGTTTGGCATTTTAGATTTCCAATTTCATGGCTTCTAACTCTGAGGTTTTCCTGAATTATGTCCTTGATAATTTCTTTTCCTCCACAGTTCCTTACTATCTCTTTCTTAAACTATTATTTTCAGCTAGTGAGCCACTTGGTTTTTTTCCTCTAAAATGTTATCTTTTCTCTTTTATTTCACTTTGCCTTTTGCTCTGCTTCCTGTGAGATTTCTTAAAGTTTCCTTACCACTCCTGTCATTATTTTATTATGCTGTCATATTCAAAGTGATATTTTCAAGTGTCTTTTGTTTGTTTTATTTTCTCTTTGTATTATGCTGGTTTAAGTTTGCAGTTGCAATTAAAGTTCTTTCTGTTGATATTAATGACAGGCTTTAATTTTTTAATGTTTTACAACTAATTTATTTTCTTCTAAGTATTCATTTTGAGTCGATTCTTCTCAATACCTCTCTTTCAAGGTCTTTTACTGGGCCACTCATTTCCTCTAAGACTTTGAATCTCCAGGGTGGTTAGTTGCCAATATTCTTGTAGCCAAGTGGAAGAATAGGGTCAATAGCTTCATCATTTGCTATACACGGGGGATTTAATTTTTCTGTTTTCAGCACATTACATTCACTCTCAACTTGGTCTGTTCATCCTCTAGCCCAGAAAACCTGTTTCATCTGCTTCAGCAAATAAACCACCATCCTTGTAACACTAGGGGAGCATCACTGTCCAGCTATACAGAGAGGTGAAGGAGATACAGGAATTTGTTTATATTAAACAAAATTTCAACAAATTGGCATTATTTCAGCCTCTGTCTGCTATCCTCCTCTCCTTCAGGCAGCCCAAAGAGGTTAAAACACTAAGAAAAAGATCTACTTTGCTCTCTCTAGTTTGAGAGAGGGAACTGGGCATTAGGCTGCCACCTCCTCCAGATCAATACCTCAGCACACTAGGGGAAAACATCACAAACTTCCTACCCTTTTGAAGGTAGATTTCCCTTGATTTGCCATTTGCATGGTTGCTAAGCCTTTGATTGTTCCAGCTTCTATGAAGATAGTTCAGCCAGTTTTATTGTTTTTCATGTTTCTGTGCTGGGACAAAAGCTCAGAGATTTTTTGTTCACAATTTTACTGATGCTCTGTAGAATTCTTGGTTCCTTTTTTAATAGTTTTCAACTCTCTAATCAAAATATATGAACTTATATTTTCTATAATTATTTTAATGTCTTAGTCTAAAAAGTCATTATTATAGCTCCTGTAGTCTTTCTACATTGTCTAATTTTTGTCTTGATTTCTATAAAGTCTTGCCTCCTTGAAACTCTGTTGTTTTCAGAAGTGGAATTCTAGATTGAATATTAAAATTTGTCAATATGACTTGAATCCTAGAGTGTTATCTTTGTTTATTGAGGATTTATTTTGCTTCCTTTTGTATGAGAGATAGCTAAATTGGGGGAATATCCCATTGTATCAAGAAAATTCAAATTGAGGTTTCATGAGATCTAATCAATTACTGACTCCTGCTTACATATCAGGAAGAATGACTTCAGGGTCTCAGTCAAAGCCCAGATTATTTACCAGAATTCTGTATCTGTTTTTAGCAATTCTCAAAGTCCAATTTTTGTCTCTCTTGCCCTGAGATCCCTAAATATGCTTAATTTCTTACCTGTCAGCAGCCATTGTGATAATTCATTAAAAAAAAAAATTGCAAGGCTCATTTCTCCAGGTTTTCTTCCTCAGGATCATGACCTTGCAAAGAATGAATGATATCCTCAAAGACATGTTTTATTTTATTTTATTTGTAGCAATTGTTTATCTTTTTAATTTTTCCTGGTGGGAAGTTTTGACCTCTAGGGTCAATAAAAAGCTAATCTCCCAGTTTCTAAAGCTGACAGCTTGATTTTGAAAGCTTTAGAAAAATGAGTTAGAAAGGTTGTTTAACTAGCCACAAACATCTCCAGAATACACAGAACTTCTAAAGTTCTAGATTATTTGGAAAATTTGTAAATAAATAATTTATATTTTTAAGTTGAAACCATATCCTTAGGAATTGTGAAAATATGGCTAATAGAAAAATCTCTGTAACAGTTCCAGTTGAGTCAGAAAGTAATTAATAATATTGACCTTTTTCTTTCTAAAAAGTATCCCAGTATGGACAATAAAGCATATGGTTACCCTGTGTATAGAAATAAATAGATTTCACTTTGTTGCCAGAAGATGAATAGTAATATTTAATTATGAATGGTTCAGTGGGTAAAGAATCCACAGTTCAGGAGACACAGGAGTTGTGGGTTCAATCCCTGGGTCAGGAAGATCCCTGGAGAAGGAAATGGCAACCCACTCCAGTATCTTGCCTGAAAAATCCCATGGACCAGAGGAGCCTAGTGGGCTACAGTTCGTGGCATTGCAAGAGTCAGACATGACTGAACGACAAACATAGAGATGTAGTAAATTTTGAAATACATGTTTTAAATGTATGTACAGTTGACCATATCACTTTTTCTTGTTTATTATGTAATATGCATCCCTTTGTCTTTCAATGTCTTTGCTGGTTACCCTTGCTGCTGCTGCTAAGTCGCTTCAGTCGTGTCCAACTCTGTGCGACCCCATAGACGGCAGCCCACCAGGCTCCACTGTTCCTGGGATTCTCTAGGCAAGAACACTCGAGTGGGTTGCCATTTCCTTCTCCAATGCATGAAAGTGAAAGTGAAAGTGAAAGTTAAGTCGCTCAGTCGTGTCCGACTCTTAGCGACCCCATGGACTGCAGCCCACCAGGCTCCTCAGTCCATGGGATTTTCCAGGCAAGAATACTGGAGTGGGTTGCCATTGCCTTCTCCATTAGTCATTAGGAAAACTGATACAGATTAAGTTTTATAGACACTTAGAATATAAATAGCATTAGATACTTACCTTGTATTTAATGATAACAGGTAAGTGATCTTTTTAGTTTTGTATATATGTGTGCAATTAAGGAGTTGAGAAATAGTCTCCCAAGTGAATTCTGCTATATGATTTTACTGAATTAACTTTTATTTGGGAGACATATGTTTTATCCTATATTACCTTTTAGAATGGTTGAATTATGAATTCAACCATTTCTTAAAACAAAATGCATGTAAAGATAAATTCTATAAAGAGCTGTATTGTAGGTTTAGTTGCTTAGTCATGTCCAACTCTTGTAACCCCATGGTCTGTAGCCCCACCAAGCTCCTTTGTCCATTGGATTTCCCAGGCAAGAACACTTAAGTGGGTTGCCATTTCTTTCTCCAGGAGATCTTCCTTTCCAGGGGTCAAACTCAGGTTTCCTGCCTTGCAGGCAGACTCTTTACCAACTGAGCCACCAAGGAAGCCCAAAGATGCCTCCAATTCTCAAAGACCATAAATACATTATAAAGTCAAATGAGTCAAGTGGTTGATATTTCTTACAGGGTAAAATGGTTAAGTTCAAATTTTTAAATGAACTTGAAAAAAGCCAATCAGGTTCTGAGTGACTGTCAACCCTAGTTTTACATCAAAATTCTGTGCAGATTGGTGTGTGTGTGTTGGTGGGAGGTGGGGCAGGGCGCAAGATTGAGAAATAGACAACACTCTTAGGTGTGCTTCTGAGGCATGTTATTTTATAAAAGTTTATAGTTTCTCTCTGACATGCAGCTGCAGATGAAAGAATCTGTTTTAGAGCTTGTCAGACTCAGCTCCTCCACTGAGACAAGTGGCCATGTGTGCATCACATGAACACACTTCTCTGAACAAGAGGTTGTTCCAATAACTAAAGTGAATTATCTAATGTCTGTATCACAAAACCAGGTGCCCAATCCTGATTTGAGAAGTTCTTGATGCTGTGAAAGTGCTACACTCAATATGACAGCAAATTTGGAAGACTCAGCTGTGGCCACAGGACTGGAAAAGGGCAGTTTTCATTCCAATCCCAAAGAAAGGCAATGCCAAAGAATGCTCAAACTACTGCATAATTGCACTCATCTCACATGCTAGTAAAGTAATGCTCAAAATTCTCCAAGCCAGGCTTCAGCAATATGTGAACCGTGAACTTCCAGATGTTCAAGCTGGTTTTAGAAAAGGCAGAGGAACCAGAGATTAAATTGCCAACATCCACTGGATCATCAAAAAAGCAAGAGAGTTCCAGAAAACATCTATTTCTGCTTTATTGACTGTGCCAAAGCCTTTGACTGTGTGGATCACAATAAACTGTGGAAAATTCTTCAAGAGATGGGAATACCAGACCACCTGACCTGCCTCTTGAGAAATTTGTATGCAGGTCAGAAAGCAACAGTTAGAACTGGACATGGAACAACAGACTGGTTCCAAATAGGAAAAGGAGTACGTCAAGGCTGTATATTGTCACCCTGCTTATTTAACTTAGAGGCAGAGTACATCATGAGAAATGCTGGGCTGGAAGAAGCACAAGCTGGAATGAAGATTGCCGAGAGAAATATCAATCGCCTCAGATATGCAGATGACACCACCCTTATGGCAGAAAGTGAAGAGGAACTAAAAAGCCTTTTGATGAAGGTGAAACAGGAGAGTGAAAAAGTTGGCTTAAATCTCAACATTCAGAAAATGAAGATCATGGCATCTGGTCCCATCATTTCATGGGAAATAGATGGGGAAACAGTGGAAACAGTGTCAGACTTTATTTTTTTGGGCTCCAAAATCACTGCAGATGGTGACTGCAGCCATGAAAGTAAAAGATGCTTACTCCTTGGAAGGAAAGTTATGACCAACCTAGATAGCATATTGAGAAGCAGAGACATTACTTTGCCAACAAAGGTCCGTCTAGTCAAGGCTATCGTTTTTCCTGTGGTCATGTATGGATGTGAGAGTTGGACTGTAAAGAAGGCTGAACACCGAAGAATTGATGCTTTTGAACTGTGGTGTTGGAGAGGACTCTTGAGAGTCCCCTGGACTGCAAGGAGATCCAACCAGTCCATTCTGAAGGAGATCAGCCCTGGGATTTCTTTGGAAGGAATGATGCTAAAGCTGAAACTCCAGTCCTTTGGCCACCTCATGCGAAGTGTTGACTCATTGGAAAAGACTCTGATGCCTGGAGGGATTAGGGGCAGGAGGAGAAGGGGACGACAGAGGATGAGATGACTGGATGGCATCACTGACTCGATGGACGTGATTCTGGGTGAACCCCGGGAGTTGGTGATGGACAGGGAGGCCTGGTGTGCTGTGATTCATGGGGTCACAAAGATTCGGACACGACTGAGCGACTGAACTGAACTGAACTGAATAAAACGAATCTGTCTTTGGAAAATTTGAATTACGCTTATAAGAAAAGGTGCACAGACATAAACACACAGAGGTAGGAAGTTGAATCTAGAACAATGCAAGAAACACAAACTATGATGGAAGAACCTAAAGGAAAGCAGGCGAAAGTGAGATGAGAGATCCGAGGCACAACATAGACATCAAATACCCACATCTTATGGGAGGACATGATAACTATGTTTCTGGATCTGTACTTGGGTCAAGAGGCTTGCAGTTATAAAAAGGAAATAAGCTGTTATTCTCGGCATTTATAAGGACTGCATGCAGCTGCTTGACCAGCTTGGGGCATATTTTTATATTCTTGTGTATTTTTATATGATCTGAAGTAACCTGAGTATAGCTATTTTTTGCAACTTGAATGACACTAATTAGCAGAATTATGAATGAACATGTCTTTATAATTAGAAAAGAGTGTTATGTGGGAAGAGTAAGAGGCAACAGATGTGGAAATACCAAAAGGAAGCAATATTTAAATGAGATATTTTACATTTTAAAGAGATTCTGTCTTTATTTAGAATAGAAAAAAATGTGTTGCTTTGAAATAAAACACGGGTCACAATTTTAATAGATAAAATATGATAATTTTGTGTCAAAGATATATCCTTCTTATCACTTTGGTTTTTCATTTACACTTCACCATCCTGGTAAAAATTTCATGGTCTTTTGCAGCAGAGTTGTCAGTGGTCTCCTTGTCTCTTGTCTCCAATATCTATTATGCATATGAGAATGAGAGTGATGCTTTGATTGTATCATGCCCAGACAGTATTGGTTGCTTGGCATTGATTGTGGAACAACCTGCAGACTTTTGGCCATAGCCTGACATGTACTCCCTAATCTAGGACCTGACCTCCTTTGTGACATAAGCCTGTACGGTTCTCTTGTTTTTCCGTACATTCCTGTCTCATGGATTGTTCTTTCTATTCTTAACACACACCAACCTCATTACTGCCTTGAAGCCTTTGCTTCAGATTTTATGTTCTCCTGTGTTACACTTTCTCTAGATCCTACTATGGTTGATTTCTTCTCACCATTTAGTCTTCACAAAGAAGCCTTTCTGACCACCCCACATCTACAGGGACACTCATCTCTTCAGAAACTTTCCATCCCATCTGGTATATTCACAGCATTTATTATTATTTGAATTTATTGGGGTTATTTTTCATGTATTTAATAATATATTTTCCATTTCTGGAGTATGAACTCCAATAAGGTTGGCACCTTGTCTATATCTTCATCAATACCGTCACCTTCCTTGAATTGTAACTGCATAATCAAAGTTTAATAAATGTTCCTTAAATGAAAAGCATGTCAGAAATTAGTTGGTTTATATATGTACCTGGAACTGCTTTTATAGATTTGTTTTTTCCCACTGCATTTCAAGTTACACTCTGTTTTTTGTCCTTCATGGAAGAAGTGTTTACCTTCATCATGACACTCAGGTATTCTAGTATATTGAAAATGTCATTTATTGTGTGCAAGACTTTTCTTAAACTTTTTTTTTTCCTGTAGAACATTCTGCTATAAATGGGATAGATATATTGCTTTCTCGGTTGGTGGACAGATGTTAACCTGGGACATCTTTTTATTATTTCCTGGTTAAAGTCATTGCTTCTTACTTTCCAAGCCTTTGTTTCTTTCTTCTTATTATTTCATTCTTATATTCTCCCTTAAAAAAAGATACTCGGATACATTTTATAAAGTTTTGTTTCCTTGTTGAAATGATTGGAAAGTCTAATTGACATTTCAAGTCTAACTGAAACCAGGTAAACAAGTTACATCTGATAATATAGAGCCCACTGTGACAGATTTGTGTTGCCTGTCAGAAAATTTCAAACCCATGTTTTGAAACGTTTGTTTCAGGGAGAACTTTTTCATGGCAGTTTTAACAATCTTCTCAATACTTTCCCATCTATTTTTGTAAGATGGCTTGTTCACTAAATGCTATGGCAGTGCCCTTCATAATTAATAAACTGTTCACTGTAGAAGCCCTTGTTCTTTGTCAAGGCCCCCGATGAGTCCCACAGAATTTTCCTGTGAATCAGTCTGAATTCTTCAAATGTGGCAAATGTGAACCAAGCTCTGCAACTGCAAAATGCAGTTCCATTTAGTTTGTATATTATAGAATATCTCCATGCTGTATGCCTCTCTTCCTTTCTGTATTTCTCTACCACCCCACTGTTGCAACATGGTAGTTTTACTATAATTTCTTGTCTACAGCATTATCTAAAATTTTTCTTCAAACATTTAAATTCAATGAGGGCAAGTATGAAGCCGTTTGCAATTACAAACTTAAATGTAGGCTTTTGGAACATAGTAAATATACACAAACTACTGACTAAATGATTTAATGAAGAAAGAATGGATAGGCAAACTCTTGCTGTTTTTCTATTTTGATTTTTTTTTTTTTAAGTTAGCCAGTATCTCAGAGACATTCTCCTGGTGGGATATTTAAGTGGTTTAAAGAAAAGGTTAAACATAGACAAAATATAAATCCAAAGGCAGAAATTCAGTAATTATTGAGAACAACATTAAACCCATCTGCGTTAAAGCTGAACATAATTATCTTTTGCTGCCTGTGATATTGCTAATGTGAAAATATGGAGTGCCAAAGCCTACGGAGAAATTCACAGAAATATAATTTACTGATAATCCTGTTGCTATTTTGTGTGAGGACTTGTATTATAACCTCTTTAGCTCAAAGAGGATATATTCAGGGTGTGTTGTCCTGAATCAGAGTTCACATAGGAATAAGCAGGAAAACCCAGCATCTCTTGGGTCACACTGTTCTGCAGGCAATGTTGATAGCAGCGCTCTTCTCTTCCACCTTCCTTTCCTCCACATGGAAGACAGTTTGTCAATAGCACTTTGCTAGTTTCAGGTCTCCGATGAATACTCATCTTAGCAGACATTTTCAAGAGGGTCATGGCATCCTTCGCTGCTCATTGGAGGCTTCTAATGTGTTGGCTGGCAAATAATTGGGAAAACAACCTACCTTGCCAGCAAATGGGATCAGATTTGTTGCTGACACTAATTTGCCCCAAATGTACCAGGACCTGCTACCATAAGCCAAGATATAATACAATTGCTATTGGGAAGAGATGTCCAGCCAGGGACTATAGCAAGGGCTTCAGCAGCTGTTGGGAGTGGAAACCTGTCATCTCTATTTGTTCTCAGTGCTTTGAAAGAGTCATTCACATGACATTCCCATAGAATTAGCAATACCTTCCATTGGAAACTTTACCAGCATGTACTTATGCGGAGACGTATTGAGAAAATTCATTATAACTGTGTAATGCTACTGAACCCCTAAAAAAGACTTGATAGTTTGGTTTATTCAGTAATCCAATCAGGATTGCTCTGTATTATCAAGTCTACTAAAACAGTTCTAATATGTATTTATGTTAAATTCCCATCATTAGATCATAAGTGACTTCAAGGTTGGATGATCCTGATCCATATATGTGTGTATGTCACCTATATCCATCTGACCTTTCAACTTGTGTTGCTGTTGTTAAGTCGCTCAGTCACTTCTGACTCTTTTCAGCCCCACCGGCTGCAGCATGCCAGGTTTCCCTGTCCTTCACTGTCTCTGGGAGTTTGTTCAAATTCATGCCCATTGAGTCAGGGTTACTATCTATCTCATCCTCTGCTGTCCCCTTCCACCTTTGCCTTCAAACTTTTTCAGCTTCAATTTGTGTACACTCAATATTTATACGTTCATTACATTTTGGTAAAAATATAGTATAATCCATGATATTCCTTTATGTTCTTAACATTTGAATTTGATTAAGGCATGCAGTCTGATTGTCAGTATCAGTTCAGTTCAGTTCAGTTCAGTCGCTCAGTCCTGTCTGACTCTTTGCGACTCCATGAACTGCAGCACGCCAGGCCTCCCTGTCCATCACCAACTACTGGACTTCACTTAAACTCACGTCTATCGAGTCAGTGATGCCATCCAGCTATCTCATCCGCTGTCGTCCCCTTCTCCTCCTGACCCCAATTCCTCCCAGCAGCAGAGTCTTTTCCAATGAGTCAACTCTTCACATGAGGTGGCCAAAGTACTGGAGTTTCAGCTTTAGTATCAGTCCTTTCAAAGAACACCCAGGGTTGATCTCCTTTAGAATGGACTGGTTGGATCTCTTTGCAGTCCAAGGGACTCTCAAGAGTCTTCTCCAACACCACAGTTCAAAAGCATCAATTCTTCGGCACTCAGCTTTCTTCATACTCCAACTCTGACATCCATACATGACCACTGGAAAAACCATAGCCTTGACTAGACGGACCTTTGTTGGCAAAGTAATGTCTCTGCTTTTGAATATGCTATCTAGGTTGGTCATAACTTTCCTTCCAAGGAGTAAGCATGTTTTAATTTCATGGCTGCAGTCACCATTTGCAGTGATTTTGGAGCCCCAAAAAACAAAGTCTGACACTGTTTCCACTGTTTCCCCATCTATTTCCCATGAAGTGATGGGACCAGATGCCATGATCTTAGTTTTCTGAATGTTGAGCTTTAAACCAACTTTTTCACTCTCCTCTTTCACTTTGATCAAGAGGCTTTTTAGTTCCTCTTCACTTTCTGCCATAAGGGTGGTATCATCTTCATCTCTGAAGTTATTGATACTTCTCCCGGCAATCTTGATTCCAGCTTGTGCTTCTTCCAGTCCAGCGTTTCTCATGATGTAGTCTGCATAGAAGTTAAATAAGCAGGGTGACAGTATACAGCCTTGACATACTCCTTTTACTATTTGGGACCAGTCTATTGTTCCATGTCCAGTTCTAACTGTTGCTTCCTGACCTATATAGGCTTTTCAAGAGGCAGGTCAGGTGGTCTGGTATTCCCATCTCTTTCAGAATTTTCCACAGTTTATTGTGATCCACACAGTCAAAGGCTTTGGCATAGTCAACAAAGCAGAATTACATATTTTTCTGGAGCTGTCTTGCTTTTTTGATGATCCAGCATATGTTGGCAATTTGATCTCTGGTTCCTCTGCCTTTTCTAAAACCAGCTTGAACATTTGAAAGTTCACAGTTCACATATTGCTGAAGACTGGCTTGGAGAATTTTGAGCATTATTTTACTAGCATGTGAGATGAGTGCCATTGTGTGGTAGTTTGAGCATTCTTTGGCATTGCCTTTCTTTGGGATTGGAATGAAAACTGCCCTTTTCCAGTCCTGTGGCCACTGCTGAGTTTTCCAAATTTCCTGACATATTGAGTGCAGCACTTTCACAGCATCATCTTTCAGGATTTGAAATAACTCAACTGGAATTCCATCACCTCCACTAGCTTTGTTTGTAGTGATGCTTTCTAAGGCCCACTTGACTTCACATTCCAGGATGTCTGGCTCTAGGTGAGTGATCATACCGTTGTGATTATCTTGGTCATGAAGATCTTTTTTGTACAGTTCTTCTGTGTCTTCTTGCCATCTCTTCTTCATATCTTCTGCTTCTGTTAGGTCCATACCATTTCAGTATTAGTATCAGTTCAGTCACTCAGTCGTGTCTGACTCTTTGATACTATGGTTTTTCCAGTAGTCATGTATGGATGTGAGAGTTGGAGTGTGAAGAAAGATAAGTGCCAAAGAATTGATGCGTTTGAACTGTGGTGTTGGAGAAGACTCTTGAGAGTCCCTTGGACTGCAAGGAGATCCAACCAGTCCATTCTGAAGGAGATCAACCCTGGGATTTCTTTGGAAGGAATGATGCTAAAGCTGAAACTCCAGTACTTTGGCCACCTCATGCGAAGAGTTGACTCGTTGGAAAAGACTCTGATGCTGGGAGGGATTGGGGGCAGGAGGAGAAGGGGACGACAGCGGATGAGATGACTGGATGGCATCACTGACTCGATGGACATGAGTCTGAGTGAACTCCGGTAGTTGGTGATGGACAGGGAGGCCTGGTGTGCTGCAATTCATAATATCAGTTCAGTTCAGTTCAGTTGCACAGTCATGTCTGACTCTTTGCGACCCCATCAGTCATAGTATATCTGATACCAAATCTTATATGAAATTGATCCCCTCCTGTGCTTGGAGAGAGGAACCACATGATTTACTAAGCTTGAGATTTAAGCTAATATCTAAAATCAAGAGATTTATTTTAAGGGATATTTTAAATAACTCCTCTGGTCCCAGTCCAGCAGACTGAGAATATAGCTATAATACATCATTGATGAAAGGATTTAATTAGGCCAAATCCATAATATGTTTCATTTTCCAATTCCCACATAATCAGGTGAATTTTCAGATAAAATACAAAGTCATTAAAGTCAGATGGTGGAAATAGGTCTTGGTTATCCCCTTCACCACTGCTTGGTAGGTCTTTGATACATTTCTTTGCTGTGCTCTCTTCACTTGTCTATGGCAGGTCTATCACTATACATGTAGTTTTCTTACCCAATGCTTTTAGCAAATGATCTTTTTTTTCTTAGTGGGAAAATAAATAATGCATTTGGCTGCAAAATTATGGCAAACATTTTTATCTGAATTGTCCAACTATAACAGAAATATCACACACAAGACAAATATCCAAACTCTCTTATTAACAGAAAAAATAATATAACAAATATCAGACTTTTCTTAAGGGAAGAAACCTGTTCACTCTAAATCAATTACAACATACCTGAAGTGTAGAAAAGGTTAGTTAGGGTAATGCCTAGATTAGATTTCTATTTTTCTTTCCTTGATTTGAATTGAATGATCATCAGTGGGAATTTTACTTTGCTCTAAGACCAAGCAGATTATGCTAATGTGCTTCAAAGATCATCACTACCTCAATTGCTTATATGGGAAGTTTAATGCATCAGAACAGCAATAGCAATAAAAGCTCAAGAAGTATCAAAGCCTTCAGAATAAATGTGTATTCTTTGCACTTATAAAGTAATTTTAATCATTTGCTCACTACTTGTCTCCAGTGCTACAGTACAATAAATATCTGTGCTTTATCCCTGGTCACCACAGTGGGTCACTGATCTTATGCACATATATTTTTATTTTGAATTATTGAATTATTTATTTTGAATTATTTTGAATATGATTTTATATATATATATATCTGTTTAATTGTAAATATTCAGGTGATTTTTCTTCCTCTTAAAGGTAGACTCTTTGGTTTGGAACTTGTTTTGTTCCTTTCATATTTCTAGCTTTTCAAATAATTCCTGGTATGTAATAGATGCTCAAAATTATTATTGAATAAATTAGTGAATGAGCGTAAGAATGAATGAATGATTTCTGTTATTCTGGAGTGATACTTTGTGTGTTTAGAGAAAGAATATGGTTTAAGAATGCAAATGTATATTTAGGCAATTAAACTTTCTGTTTTGGGTTGTCTGCAGCAAATCAAGGATTACTTAAAAATAGTTGTAGAGCAGAAAATCTGATTTTGTGTGTGTGTATGTATGTGTACACTCACGCATGTGTGTTTCTCCAGGGATTTCAGACTTCTAAAGGACATAGCCATTGGTGTGTGTGTGGAGGCACAACTGGTAAACTATGTAAAATATTCAGCCTAGAGTGGTTGAAGAAAATTTTACTATTTTATTAATATTTACATTTGTGAGTTTTGCAGATGACATTGAAAGTATATTTCAAATAAACTTATTTTTAATTATAGTGGTGGAAATACAGTATCAAGTTTAAAAAAAACTGAAGGATTGTGATAAAATTCTAGGAAATATCTAAATTGTGGAGGTTCTCATTCCATTTTTATATAAGATATAACCTTCCAATCAATAGAAAGAGTCCAGTGATTGACATCAAATCACGAGACGGTTTAGATCCAATAAATGAACTGGATCTTTAACTTCCTACAACCTTGTCTTCTTTTTGAGGAAACATTGAGGACTGCGTACTAAGAGAGGTCACTGAAGTTTTGGTTAATTTTCTATGGTACAAAATATAAAGCAGCAGTTACAACTTTACATGCACAGACATTTTAAGTAAATTGAATATGGTATTGATTAGATCTATAATCTAAGTATACTTAGTGTTCCTTGCTTTTCTATTTTGTTTTAATCCTTAACAGATGGTACAGAATTCATTATGGCTCAGCCAGAATTACAGCAAATTTTTCCTTGTCACCAGACATTCTTCATTCCTTAGAGATTGAGTTAACTTTGAAAGTCTCTTAGAAAAGACTTAGCTTTTAAGAAGGCAGTCATTAAAAGATGTACTTAAGTTTATTCAGCATTTTTGTTTCATTGTGTCATTCTGGAGGCAGAAAATAATAAATTAAAAGCTGTATTATTCAACAACTATTTATTGAAAAGCTGTGATGGGCTTGACACTGGGCTAAGCCACTAACATATAGAAAAAGAGAGAGCTTTACCTTCAAGATACAAATTTTACTGTAAGATGTAAATATAATAACATATACTTAAGATATATTGTACTGAAAACTGTGATAGAAATAAGAACAAGGAGTTTGGAAGAATGACTAATTCCCCTTTAAGGCATGGGTGAAGCCAAAAGAAGCAGCCCAATTGATTATTAATTTTTTTCAGTATTATTTGCCAAAAACAAAGTATTGTGTTCCAAAATTGCTTAGTTGCAACTGTCTTTTTATTGCAAAAGAAGATAGGGTTACTTTTCATGAAAAGTTATGGATGATTTAAAAACAGCATTATTTGCAGTTGACCCTTGTACAAAAAGGATTTGAACTGTGCAGGTCTACTTATACAAAGGATTTGTACTGAATCATCCATGGCTGGCTGAATGCATGGATACTGAATCATGGATTGGAGGGCTAACCATGGGACTTGAAACCCACATATTTTGATATACATGGTAGCCTTGGAACTAATCCTCTCCAGGTATCAAGGGAAGATTCTTTTCTCACTTAAAGGACCCATTAATTTACTCATTCAAAAAATAAGATGTCCAAAGACATAACTGAAATGCGAAGAAAAAGCACAGGATTAAAAATATTGATGTTGAAAGGGCATTTGATAAAATTCAGCAACACATTTCTAATGAAAAAATTTAAGTACAACAGAAAAGTGGGCCTTACCAAACTGTAAAAAAGGCTGTTTACCAACAGTAGCAGTAAATACTGTCCCAAGTACAAAACTTCTAATTCCACTACAGTTAAAATCAGAAACTGGGCCAAGATGTCAGAATCATGATTATATGACACTGATGGTAATAAATATTTAAAAAATTAATTTTCCTAGCTAGAAATTTATTCTAAAATTTATAAGAAAGGATAAATACCTAATATTTGATGAGAAAAATATGGAAATGAATAGAGTGACAATATGTATAAAAGGAAAACTAGATATTAGAGTCTAGTGTAAAGGTACATTAAAAGTCAATGTGATTTTGATGTAAATTTGCAATAGGTAAATTGGTGAACTCCAGTAGTGTTCAACGGAGAAGGCAATGGCACCCCACTCCAGTACTCTTGCCTGGAAAATCCCATGGATGGAGGAGCCTGGTAGGCTGCAGTCCATGGGATCGATAAGAGTCGGACACAACTGAGCGACTTCACTTTCACTTTTCACTTTCATGCATTGGAGAAGGAAATGGCAACCCACTCGAGTGTTCTTGCCTGGAGAATCCCAGGGACGGGAGAGCCTGGTGAGCTGCTGCACAGTCAGACACGACTGAAGCGACTTAGCAGCAGCAGTAGTATTCAAAATTAGATACTGGTATATATGAGGTAATTTAATACATAACAATTTGAATGTTCTTCTTTCAGTAAGGAATGCATGGATTTTTAAAAGTTTTAACATGGAGAAGCCATTTCTTGGTAAGAAAATACCATATTCAAACACTAATTCTAATAGCATTAATAAAGTGTGATACTAAAAGTATTTACAAATTACAAAGAGTGGAACAAATAACCTGATAGAAAAAATGGGGATGGGGGGAGGTAAGGCAATTTGGAAAAGAACAAATGACCAGTATACAAATGAAAGGATCCTCTCTCTAGTCAGTGATCTGAAAAATGCAAATAGATGTTAACATTGTATACATTCAATTCAGTTCAGTCACTCAGTCATGTCCGACTCTTGACTCTCTGACCTCATGGACTGCAGCACGCAAAGCTTGCCTGTCCTTCACCAACTCCCAAAACTTGCTTAAACTTGTGTCCATCGAGTCTGTGATGACATTCAACCATCTCATCCTCTGTTGTCCCCTTCCCTTTCCACCTTCAATCTTTTCTAGCATCAGGGGCTTTTCCAATGAGTCAGTTCTTCACATTAGGTGGCCAAAGTATTGGACCTTCGGCTTCAGCATCAGTTCTTCCAATGAATATTCAGGATTGATTTCCTTTAGGATGGACAGGTTTGATCTCCTTGCAGTCCAAGGGACTCTCAAGAGTCTTCTCCAATACCACAGTTCAAAAGCATCAATTCTTCGGCACTCAGCTTTCTTTATAGCCCAACTCTCACATCCATACATGACTACTGGAAAAACCATAGCTTCGACTAGATGGACCTTTGTTGGTAAAATAATGTCTCTGCTTTTTAATATGCTGTTTAGGTTAGTCATAGCTTTTTTTCCAAGGAGCAAGCGTCTTTTAATTTCATGGCTGCAGTCACCACCTGTGGTGATTTTGGAGCACCCCCACCAAAAGTCTGTCACTATTTACATTGTTTCCCCATCTATTTGACATGAAGTGGTGAGACCAGATGCCATGATCTTAGTTTTCTGAATGTTGAGGTTTAAGCCAACTTTTTCACTCTCCTCTTTCACTTTCATCAAGAGGCTCTTTAGTTCTTCTTCACCTTCTGCCATAAGGGTGGTGTCATCTGCATATCTGAGGTTATTGATATTTCTCCTGGCAATCTTGATAACACCTTGTGCTTCATCCATCCCGTCATTTCTCATGATGTACTCTGTATATAAGTTAAATAAGCAGGGTGACAATATACAGCCTTGACTACTCCTTTCCCAATTTGGAAGCAGTCTGTGTTTCCATTTCCAGTTCTAACTGTTGCTTTTTGACTTGCCTACAGATTTCTCAGTAGACAGGTAAAGTGTATACATTGTATACCACTTAAAATAAACATTGATGAAAAATAAAAGAGTACTATTGTTAGTAAGTACTCTTGGAGAGATGTGGAGAAATGCACATTTTCACATTGGCTGATGGAACTGCAAATTTTGCAACCTTTTTGGTGGCTTTATGTGCAAATATTTTCTCTCATTCTGTGGGTTGTCTTTTCATTTTGTTTATGATTTCCTTGCTGTGTAAAAGCCTTTAAATTTAATTAGGTTCTACCTGTTCCTTTTTTGTTTTATTCCTTTAGGAGGTGAATTCAAAAGATGTTATTGTGATCTATGTCAAAAAGTGTTCTGCCTATGTTTTCCTCAGATAGTTTTATAGTATTCAGCCTTAAATTTAGGTCTTCAGTCCATTTCAAATTTACTTTTGTGTATAGTATTAGAGAATGTTCTAATTCTTTCTTTTACATGTACAATAATTGTTCAGTTTTCCCAGTACCACTTATTGAAGAGGCTGTCTTTTCTCCACTGTATATTCTTGCCTCCTTTGTCATAGATAAATTGACCTTAGGTGCATGGTTTATTTCTGGGCTTTCTATCCTGTTCCATTAATCTACATTTCTGTTTCTGTGCTAGTACCATATTATTTTGATTACTGTAGCTTTGTAGTATAGTCTAAAGACAAGCTTCTGATTCCTCCATCTCCATTTTTCTTTCTTGGAATTACTTTGTCTATACAGGGTCCTTTGTGTTTCTATGGAAATTTAAAAATGTTTTCTTCTGGTTCTATAAAAAAATGCCATTGGTAATTTGATAAGGATTGCATGGAATCTGTAGATTGCCTTGGGTAGTATAGTCATTTTGACAATGTTGATTCTTCCAATCCAAGAACATATGTATCTTTTCCATCTGTGTGTGTCATCTTCAATTTCTTTCATCAGCATCTTATAATTTTCAGAATACAGGTCTTTTGCCTCCTTACCAAACAGCTCATGCAGCTCTGTATCATCAACAACAGCAAGAAAATCCAAACAGCCAATGAAAAAATGGGGAAAAAATCTAAATAGACATTTCTCCAAAGAAGATATACAGATGGCACATAGAAATATGGGCAACATCACTAATTATTAGAGAAATACAAGTCAAAACTACAATGAGGTATCACTTCACACTAGTCAGAATAGCAAATCACCATCAACACCTCTACAAACAATAAATGCTAGAGAGAGTGCAGAAAAAAGAGAAACCTCCAGCACTGTTGGTGGGAATATAAGTTGTTACAACCACCATAGAGAATAATATGGGTATTCCTTTAAGAACTAAAAATAAAACTACCATATGATCCAGCAATCCCACTCTTGGGCATGTATCTGGGGCAAACCATAATTGGCAGGTGGATTCTTAGCCACTGGACCAGAAGGGAAATCCTAAAGTAAATTCTTAAAATGATTGCAGATTAGAAAACAAGTCAATTATGTTGATTTGCAATTCAATTCTCTTTGTGAACAGGGTTTAATGAAACATGGATTGGAAGGCAATGAGGACTCTGATTTGGATAATCACAGTGTTTGGATAATCTACTAGGGATATTTCAGTTCACAAATTGTCATGGAGTATAGACCTCTCTATTAGATGAAGCTCATATGTGAATGAGATAGCCTATGAAACTGTTCTCCCAATGCTCTGAAGTTTATAGGCATTTAGTAAATGATAACAATTTTTCAGAAAGTTAATCTCTGTGCATGAGCTTTGACCTTTGATACAGGTCAGTTCATGTCCTGGTTTAGCTCCGTACAACTTGTATAAACTAGAGTAAGACGTTAGATTTCTTTAAACCTGTCATGTCTTTGTAGAATGTACATCATGAGGCTTAACACTTCGACCTGTTGCAATGATTAAATTAGAAACAGAGGGCTTCATGTGGAGGCACTGTTTAAATAAATACTCCTATACACCTCAGAACATAGTATGGTGGTACAGTGTTACAGTGGTGAAAAGCACTTTCCGGTGTGATTAAATGTATCAAGCCCAAAGAAAACCTGATCTGTGTTCTACTTGAATGAGCTTTAGGATATGGCTTTTGCTGCACAGAAACTGAGCTGTGAACTTCACTTCCAAATATTTTCAATAAAAATTCACTTCTCACTAAGTGAACTTATAATAAGGGTACCTCATTTTTTTGTGTGAAACAGAATCAACTCTGAGAGGTGTTTACTCTAACAAGATATTACCGTTATTAATGAGACATAAGAACTATCTGAGTTGGACAGCCCTAGATGAATAAAGGAATGAGAGAAAAAGAACTCTTGGATTTTTGCCTTTTTGAATTTCATTCATTTCCTTTTGATACAATCCTGATGTGTTGAAATATTACACATATGACAAGCTGTGAGAGTATATGTTATCATGATCTGAAGTGTGCACAGAAGAGAGAGAGAGGGAGCTAGACGATCACCTACAATCTTCTTCTGACACCAGGGATGTCTGTGTTATTTGCACTGGTATCTCAGCTCATTTTTTTTTTCATTTATACTATTCTTTATTATTTTTTCTATATTTACTTAAATTGTTTTTGTTTTCTAATTTTTACCATGTTGTGTTGGTTTCTGATATACAACACCATGAATTGCCGTAATTATACAGATACTACCTCCTTCCCTTCCTGCCATCCCACCACTCTGGCAGGTCTCTCTTTAACTTCTTACTCTGTACAGTCTACATACATGATGGTTTAAGCACTCTATCTGTGATTCCTATATTAGCAATAAATTGTACACACCTGGAGCAAGGTGAACATAAACCTTTATGGACAAAGGTAACTGGACTGGAAGTGAAGATTTATGCTTTATTGACTATGCCAAAGCCTTTTACTGTGTGGATCACATCAAACTGTGGAAAATTCTTCAAGAGATGGGAATACCAAACCACCTTACCTGCCTCCTGAGAAATCTGTATGCAGATCAAGAAGCAACAGTTAGAACAAGACATGAAACAGAATGGTTCCAAAGTGGGAAAGGAGTATGTCAAGGCTGTATATTGTCACCCTGCTTAGTTAACTTATGCAGAGTACATCATGTGAAATGACAGGCTGGATGAAGCACAAGCTGGCATCAGGATTGCCAGGAGAAATATCAATAACCTCAGATATGCAGATGACACCACACTTAAGGCAGAAAGCGAAGAAGAACTAAAGAGCCTCTTGATGAAAGTGAAAGAGAAGAGTGAAAAAGTAGGCTTAAAACTCAACATTCAGAAAACTAAGATCGTGGCATCCGGTCCCATCACCTCATGGAAAATAGATGGGGAAACAATGGAAATAGTGACAGACTTTTGTGGGGGCGAGGCTCCAAAATCACTGCAGATGGTGACTGCAGCCATGAAATTAAAAGACGTTTACTCCTTGGAAGAAAAGCTATGACTAACCTATACAGCATATTAAAAAGCAGAGATATTACTTTATCAACAAAGGTCCATCTAGTCAAAGCTATGGTTTTTCCAGTAGTCATGTATGGATGTGAGAGTTGGACTGTAAAGAAAGCTAAGTGCCAAAGAATTGATGTTTTTGAACTGTGGTGTTGGATAAGACTCTTGACAGTCCCTTGGACTGCAAGGAGATCCAATTAATTCTTTACTTCCAGTCCATCCTAAAGGAAATCAGTCCTGAATATTCATTGGTAGGACTGATGCTGAAGCTGAAACTCCAATATTTTGGCCACCTCATGCATAGAAATGACTCGTTGGAAAGACCCTGATGCTGGGAAAGATAGAAGATGGGAGGAGAAGGCGATTACAGCGGATTAGATGGTTGCATGGCATCACTGACTCTATGGACATGAGTTTGAGTAAGCTCCGGGAGTTGGTGATGGACAGGGAAGCCTGGCATGCTGCAGTCCATAGGGTCGAAAAGAGTCATACACGACTGATCAACTGAACTGATGTGACCTTATGGAATATATATTTTCTCATTGAATCCTTACAATACACTTAAAGGGATATGTTGTTATTCTCATTTTGCAGATAAGGAAACTTAAATGTGCTAGTCACATCATCTCTGTGTGGTAAAAATAGTATTTATACGTATAATTGTCTATGGCCACAACCCTAGGTAATTGGTTGAAAGTCTTGGTCTCCTCTTCCCTCAATTGAATTTCCTCTTAAATTGAAAGAAATAGGTAAGTGAACTCTTAACTCTTTTTGACTGAAATTCTATGATTCATAGGGGGAGAATTTGATTGTTTTGAGTTCTCTGTGAGCCTTAGAATAAGGAGCTTTTTAACACAACAGAGGAATGGAAGAGAAAGTCTTAAACATTTAAGCATTACCACTACCTCCTCCTAAAGCAAACAATTTTTCAGAGGAATATTTCTCTTTCTCTCTTTCTCTCTTTTTTTTTTTGAATGATTGAGCATTACAATAGATTAAGTATAATTTAGAAGTTTTCCTTTTCTTTTTAATATTTTATATTAAGCAGCTTTTCTTAGGTAAAAGAAGATATTAGAATAACCTTATTTTCATAATTTTATACTAAAATTCATATTTTAATGAGCTGTCCTCTACAGTGGTATTGTAATTGTTAAAGGAAATACAAAAACTGGAGAAATTAGTTTGAAAATCCTTTCTAATGAGAAAAAAATAGGAAAATAGACATTTTAGGATTGAAGTTAGAGCATATAATTCAGTTTCTATACCTGATTAGATTTCCTCCCATAGCCTGGTAAAAACAAGCCTGAAATTCAGGCAATTACAGAATACAGAATAAAACTGTTTTTCAAAAGTATCTTTTATGTAAGGAAAGATCCTGAAAGGGCACCATCAAGCTATAGAATGCTTGGCTGCCCAAAGTAATCCCATAAGAAATAGAGCTTGAATTGTGGTAAGAGAAAGAGAGAGAGAAAAAAATGGCATTTTCTTACTAAAAATACCCTGTACAATAAGGGAAAATTTAGTTAAAGGAATAATAGCTGTAATCATAAGTTGCATAATATGCTTTATTTCTTTGTTCTGTCATATACCTACAAAATACTTGCTATAACTATTGGCATTTATCTTAAAACTTCAAAGAAAAAAATATTGCCTTGTCTTTCTTTTTCATTCTTCCTATTTGTCTATTTTAGTTAAAATTCTATTTAAGATTACTATTGAACTCTCATATAATAGAGAGGTGTATGTTTTCCCTATTTATTTCTTTGTCAAGCCAACATTCAGCATCCCTGTCTCTACAGGAAAAATGAAGAACAAACTGAGCAGATTTGGTGAATTGAATTATCCTTCATGTTTTCCTGCATCCAGGTCCCAATTCCTCATTCCTCCTCTACCCAACTCACTTGCCATGTACTTTCCATATACAAGGTGGTGTTTATTTCCTTCAACTTTGAGTTCAGCCTGGAGATTATCTTTTCAGTTCCATGTTGCATTAATAGCAGCATGCCACTTCAGAGTTTGTGTGGGACTTCTCTTTGTGTGAATAGTTTTTGCCCTGGCCATGAGAAAAACTCTTACTCTAGATTGTTGATTTCAGGGGGAGAAAGAAAAGCATGAGATATTTAGCTATCCACCCCCTAAGTCCAACCTACATCAGCCAACCCCTAGTGAGAGTTAATGACTGCTATTTTAAACCATATAGTATTTGACTAAGCAGTAGTTGCTGGCAGATATATGTAACATCTGATCCATGAGATGACTGCATACACATAAACACACACTCAGCAGCTGCTGTTTTCATGACACTAAGGTTTTACTTGAGATCTCAGAGCTTTCTTCAACTCATCTCCTTAACATGCATTGGCAGAATGAACCTAGACTTGAAGTCACATTTTCTCGTGTGAGTGTGTGTGTTGGTTGTTCAGTCGGGTCTGACTTTCTGTGACTCCATGGGCTATAGCCTGCCAGGCTTCTCTGTCCATGGAATTTTCCAGGCAAGAATACTGAAGCGAGTAGCCATTCCCTTCTCCAGGGGATCTTCCCAACCCAGGGATCAAACCCAGATCTCCTGCATTGCGGGCAGATTCTTTACTGTCTGAGCCGCCAGGGAAGCCCAAAGTTTTCTCTTTTCTCTAAATATTAGGACTGCTTGTTATATAATAATAAATATGTCAACCTGTTATATGCTCTCAAATATCCTGTAATTCTCCTTCCTGCCACATAGCATATTTGTAGTAAACTATTAATTTGATTTCAGTTTCTACTTTGCCCATTAGAATGAATAATAGCTGAAAACCATAGATGTCCTTTAATATACAATGTTAAAAGGAACCCAGTATCACCATTTAACAGATGGAGAAACTGAGATTCAGAGATGCTAAGATCATTTCCCAATGTCACACAGCTGGGGAGCAGAAACACGTTAGTTCATGTCCAAGTGGACTGGTTCCAGAACCGTTGCTCTAAACTATTGATAGATATAATATAGTCTTACAAGCCATTCTGTCCCTAATACCTTGCCCAGCATGTGACATATAGAAATTGAGCAGTTGTTGAAAGGTTTAACTGAGTATTCTTGAACTAAAGTGGCATATACTATGAAGAGTGGAAAGCTAATATTTTGAAGACTGTGTTATTACTTCATTTGATTAACATGTTTTGAGTACAATGATGAAGCAGTCGCTGGCACATGTGCTGACCATTTACAAGCTGGGAAAAACAGACAAAGAAACAGACAGACATGGTCCCTGCTCTCCTGGTGCAAACATTCCAGTGCTGGAAATAGAAATAAACAAGAGGTGCTAATTACAAAATATGAAAGTGCTAAGAAGGAAGAAGCAAAGTGATAGAAAATAATGGATCTGAACAAGAAGCATTTTATTTTCCTGGTAGTCAGGGTGGCCTCCACTGAACTGGAAACATTTAATTTGAGACCTGACAATTGGAGGAGAGCTTTCCAGCCAGAATGGGTATGGGTCCTGAAGCAGGAAAGTGCTACCATCCCACTTGATCTAGATCATTTCCAAAACCTTCCACAGCTCTGTCTGCTGCTCAATATACTCTTTACATAATAGCCACAGTAATCCATCTCAGATTGTTCTCTGTTATTTTAAGGAAGAGAAAACTACTTAACGGGGCCTGCAGATTAGGCTCCTTCCTTTTTCGCCAAACTCATCCTGTTCTCTTTTGCTTGCTGCCCTAATTATCTGTCCTTCTATCTTCAGGTCCTTGTCATGCTTTATCATAGCTTAAATCTGCATATTTGTATGCATAGTTTTCTACCTGGGGTCCTATTATTTAGATAATTTGTGTTAAAGAATCAGTATCCCAAGTAGGCTTGCTTTATCTTCTAACCATATAAAATTCCTGTTTGAAGACACTGATGACACTGTTCGTTGCTCTTCTGTATATTTGACAGAGTTAACATGTTATAGCTGTGTGTGTGTGTGTGTGTGTGGATATTGGATGAATGTAAATTTAATGAAGTTAGGAACCATGTCTTTTTGTAATTACAGTTATATCCTCAGTGCTTTGAACAGTGTTTGACACACAATAAATGATTAATACATATTTATTTAGCTCAATGAGTAAAAGTTATTGAACTATTTTAGGCATGGGATTATATAATACACTGTATATTTTGATTATGTATAAAATGATCACTTTTGCTGTATTGAGAGGAATGGATTATAGATCGGTATATGTGAAGAAGAGAGCTGGTAAACAGGTTGCTGTTGCAGTCCAGGTAAGAGACAGTCGTGTGTGGGTATTAAAGAAATAACAGAGCATATCTTAAATTCAGGTAGCTGGATTTTAGATGATTTAGAAAAATAAATGAAAATTCACTGCTATTGTCTGAGGAAGGTAAGTGAAAAATGGCTTAAGATAATTCCTAGATTTCTGAGAGTATAGTAATAATATTTGTGGAAATAAGGAAAACTCACAAGAATGGAACAGTCCTATTACTGGGGAAATGAAGACTGTTTTGGCTATGTTAAATTTAAGATGTCTTTGAAACATTCGATGGACAATGTCAAATAGATAGCTGAACTGATTTACCTGAAGACCCAGGAGAAAGTACACCAATGCAGATATGTATTTAGATATCATCAGTGTTTAAATCTCATTGAAAGTCATGAGAAAAGGCAAAATCATACAAGAAGAAAAGTGTAGTAAAAAAGAGGTATGACTAATTCCTGAATAATATATATATTGAGAAATAAAAGAGTTTTAAGAAAGACAGAGTAGGAAATATTTACAACAAAGGATGGTGAATATAATAGACATATTGCAAAATATAAATACAAGGAGCCTTGATTTCTACCTCTTGTTGTCTAAAAGAAAAATAATTCCAACTGGATCATAGACCAAAAGAAAAAGGTAAATATATAAACATATAGAAGTAAATATTAGAGTATATCTTTACAACTTTGAGTTAAGAAAATATTTTTTAGCCTACACAAAGGAAAATAAGCTGATAAATTGGATTTAATTAAAATCAAAGCATTTGTTCTTCAAAAGACACCATTAAGGACTGAATAAGCAAACCACAGACTAGGATAAAACCTTAACAATTTATATACTTGGCAAAAACTTGCAGAATATAAAAAGAATCTCTGCAACTCAGTAATAAAAATGCAGACAATCCAATTCAAATATTGGCAAAAGTTCAAAACACAAGAAACTTCACAAGCAATATTCTAATAACCAAAGAGGATATAATAAGATGCTCATAATCATTAATTATTAGGGAAAAACAGACTGAAACCACCACCACTTAATGCATTTAAATGATTATGATCGAATGTGGCAAATGAGTGGTGAAATTTTTTGATTGACAATACCAAATCCTGGTGAAAACCAACCAGAACTTCCATATGTTCCTGGGCAGAGTATAAAGAGATTTAGTTACTTTCGAGAACTGTTAGGAACTTTCTTGTAAAGTTAAACATATGTTTATTCTATGAGCAAGTGATTCTATTCCTAGATATTTATCCAAGAGAAATGAATAATGAAAACAGAAATGAATAATGAAATAATAATGAATCTGGGTTGCTCAGATGTGTCCAACTCTTTGTAACCCATGGGCCATAGCCTTCCAGGGTCCTTTGTCCATAGAATTTTTCCAACAAGAATACTGAAGTGGGTTGCCATTTCGTTCTCTAAGGTGTCTTCTTGACCCAGGGATCAAACATGCATCTTTTTCATCATTATTTACCACTGCACCACCAGGGAAGCCCAATGAATAATATATCCACATAAAACATATTTAGATGTTCATAGCAAATTTATTGGAACAGCTGTGAAGAGATACTCCACATCCAAAGTAAGAGAAACCCAAGTAAGATGGTAGGCGCTGAGGGAGGGTATCAGAGGGCAGACAGACTGAAACCATAATTACAGACAATTAGCCAATCTGATCACATGGACCACAGCCTTGTCTAACTCAATGAAATTAAGCCATGCTGTGTGGGGCCACCCAAGATGGAGGGGCCATGGTGGAGAGGTCTGACAGAATGTGGTCCACTGGAGAAGTGAATAGCAAACCACTTCAGTATTCTTGCCTTGAGAACCCCATGAACAGTATGAAAAGGCAAAAAGGTAGGACACTGAAAGATGAACTCCCAGGTCGTTAGATGCCCAATATGCTACTGGAGATCAGTGGAGAAATAACTCCAGAAAGAATGAAGGGATGGAGCCAAAGCAAAAACAACACCCAGTTGTGGATGTGACTGGTGATAGAAGCAAGGTCCAGTGCTGTAAAGAGCAATATTGCATAGGAACCTGGAATGTCAGGTCCATGAATCAAGGCAAATTGGAAGTGGTCAAACAAGAGATGGCAAAAGTGAACGTTGACATTCTAGAAATCAGCAAACTAAGATGGACTGGAATGGGTGAATTTAACTCAGATGACCATTATATCTACTACCGTGGGCAGGAATCCCTTAGAAAAAATGGAGTAGCCATCAAGGTCAACAAAAGAGTCCAAAATGCAGTACTTGGATGCAATCTCAAAAATGACAGAATGATCTCTGTTTGTTTCCAAGGCAAACCATTCAATATCACAGTAATCCAAGTCTATGCCCCAACCAGTAATGCTGAAGAAGCTGAAGTTGAATGGTTCTTTGAAGACCTACAAGACCTTTTGAACTAACACCCAAAAAGGATGTCCTTTTCATTATAGCGGGCTGGAATGCAAAAGTAGGAAGTCAAGAAACACCTGGAGTAACAGGCAAATTTGGCCTTGGAGTACAGAATAAAGCAGGGCAAAGACTAATAGAGTTTTGCCAAGAGAATGCACTGGTCATAGCAAACACCATCTTCCAACAACACAAGAGAAGACTCTACACATGGACATCACCGAATGTCAACACTGAAATCAGATTGATTATATTCTTTGCAGCCAAAGATGGAGAAGCTCTATACAGTCAGCAACAAAAAGACTGGGAGCTGACTGTGGCTCAGATCATAAACTCCTTATTGCCAAATTCAGACTTAAATTGAATAAAGTAGGGAAAACCACTAGACCATTCAGGTATGACCTAAATCAAATCCCTTATGATTATACAGTGGAAGTGAGAAATAGATTTTAGGGACTAGATCTGATAGACAGAATGCCTGATGAACTATGGATGGAGGTTCATGACACTGTACAGGAGACAGAGATCAAGACCATCCTCAAGAAAAAGAAATGCAAAAAATCAAAATGTCTGTTTGAGGAGGCTTTACAGATAGCTGTTGAAAGAAGAGAAGCAAAAAAAAAAAAAAAAAAAAAAAGGAGAAAAGGAAAGATATACCCATTTGAATGCAGAGTTCCAAAGAATAGCAAGGAGAGATAAGAATGCTTTCCTCAGCAATCAAGGCAAAGAAATAGAGGAAATCAATAGAATAGGAAAGACTAGAGATCTCTTCAAGAAAATTAGAGATAGCAAGGGAACATTTCATGCAAACATGGGCTCAATAAAGGACAGAAATGTTACGGACCTAACAGAAGGAGAAGATATGAAGAAGAGGTGGCAAGAATATACAGAACAACTGTTCAAAAAAGATCTTCACGACCCAGATAATCACTATGGTGTGATCACTCACCTCGCGCCAGGCATCCTGGAATGTGAAGTCAAGTGGACCTTAAGAAGTATCACTATGAAAGAAAAACACCAATACAGTATACTAATGCATATATATGGAATTTAGAAAGATGGTAAAGATAACCCTGTATGCAAGACAGCAAAAGAGACACAGACGTATAGAACAGTCTTTTGGACTCTGTGGGAGAGGGAGCAGGGGGGATGATTTGGGAGAATGGCATTGAAACATGTATAATATCATATAAGAAACAAATCGCCAGTCCAGGTTCGATGCAGGATACAGGAAGCTTGGGGCTGGTGCACTGAGATGACCCAGAGGGATGGTATGGGGAGGGAGGTAGGAGGGGGGTTCAGGATTGGGAACATGTGCACACCCGTGGTGGATTCATGTTGATGTATGGCAAAACCAATACAATATTGTAAAGTAATTAGCCTCCAATTAAAATAAATAAATTTAAATTTAAAACAAAAGAATTATCACTATGAACAAAGCTAGTGGAAGTGATGGAATTCCAGTTTACCTATTTCAAATCCTCAAAGATGATGCTGTGAAAGTGCTGCACTGAATATGTCAGCAAATTTGGAAAACTCAGAAGTGGCCACAGGACTAGAAAAGGTCAGTTTTCATTCCAATCCCAAAGAAAGGCAATGCCAAAGAATGCTCAAACTACCACACAATTGCACTCATCTCACACGCTAGTAAAGTAATGCTCAAAATTCTCCAAGCCAGACTTCAGCAATATGTGAACCATGAACTTCCATATGTTCAAGCTGGATTTAGAAAAGGCAGAGGACCAGAGATCAAATTGCCAACAATTTCTGGGTCATCAAAAAAGCAAGAGAGTTCCATAAAAACATCTATTTCTGCTTTATTGACTATGCCAAAGCCTTTGACTGTGTGGATCACAATAAACTGTGGAAAATTCTGAAAGAGATGGGTGTACCAGACCACCTGACCTGCCTCTTGAGAAATCTGTATTCAGGTCAGGAAGCAACAGTTAGAACTGGACATGGAACAACAGACTGGTTCCAAATAGGGAAAGAAGTAGATCAAGGCTGTATATTGTCACACTGCTTATTTAACTTTTATATGCAGAGTACATCATGAGAAACACTGGGCTGGATGAAGCACAAGCTGGAATCAAGATGGCCTGGAGAAATATCAATAACCTCAGATATGCAGATGACACCACCCTTATGGCCGAAAGTGAAGAAGAACTAAAGAGTCTCTTGATGAAAGTGAAAGAGGAGAGTGAAAAAGTTGGTTTAAAGCTCAACATTCAGAAAACGAAGATCTTGGCATCTGGTCCCATCATTTCATGGCAAATAGATGGGGAAACAGTGGGAACAGTGGCTGACTTAATTTTTTTAGGCTCCAAAATCACTGCAGATGGTGATTGCAGCCATGAAATTAAAATGCTTACTCTTTGCAAGGAAAGTTATGACCAACCTAGACAGCATATTAAAAAGCAGAGACATTACTTTGCCAACAAAGGTCCATCTAGTCAAGGCTATAGTTTTTCCAGTAGTCATGTATGGATGAGAGATTTGGACTATAAAGACAGCTGAATGCAGAGGAACTGATGCTTTTGAACTGTGGTGTTGGAGAAGACTCTTGAGAGTCCCTTGGACTCAAGGAGATCCATCCAGTCAATCTTAAGGGAAATTGGTCCTGGTGTTCATTGAAAGGACTGATGTTAAAGCTGAAACTCCAGTATTTTGGCCACCTGATGTGAAGAGCTAACTCATTTTAAAAGACCCTGATGTTGGGAAAGTTTGAAGGCAGGAAAAGAAGGGGATGACAGATGATGAGCTGGTTAGATGGCATCACCCACTCAATGGACATGAGTTTGAGTAAATCCGGGAATTGGTGATGGACAAGGAGGCCTGGCGTGGTGCGGTTCATGGGGTCCCAAAGAGTTGGACACAGCTGACTGACTGAACTCAACTGAACTGAGCAAGTTTACTCATAGTAGCCAAAAAATTGAAGTTGAGATGCCCATTAATAGGAAAAAGGATAAATAAATCATGGTATACAAATAGATATTTAATGTGGTAGGCAGAATTCTAAGATGAACTCCAAGATTCCCACCTGCTGATATATATTCCTTGACTAGTCTCCTCTCCTTGAGTGTGGGCAGCTCTGGTGAATATGCTGGGATCTCATGCCTGTGATTAGGTTGTATCCTGTGGATAGGTGAAGGGATTTTTGTAGACATAATTAATGTTTCAGATCAGTTGATTTTGAATTTAAAAAGAGACCTTTCCAAGTGTCCCTGCTTTAATTCGATGAAAACCCTTTAAGTAGGACTGGGCTCTTTCTGAAGATAAAGAGATGTTTTCCTGCTAGCTTGAAAGAAGTAAATTTCCATATTGTGAAATTTGTGAGAGAGTCATGTGGCAAACAATTTCAAGGTTCTCTAGGAGCTGATAGTAGATGCTGGCTGACAGTCACTGGGAAAATGGGAACCTGCTTCCCACAACCACAGAGAACTGAGTTCAGCCAATAGTCGGTGAGCTCAGATAGGACCCTTGCTTCAGAAAGAAATGTAGCCCCGCTGCCACATCTAAATTTCAGCCTTGTGAAACAGTAGATCACTCAGCTAAACTGTGACTGAACTTATGAGTCATGGAAACCGTGAAATGATAAATGAATGCTGTCTTGTGCCATTAAGTTTAGGCTAATTTGTCATGCAGTGGTAGAAAATGGATATATTTAGCAATAAAAAAAATATGACCTACATACAAAACATAGACTAATCTCAAAACCATTGCTAAATGAAATCAGGTCTAATAGATTACCTATTAGGTTTTTTCATTTATGTAAATTTCTAGAATGGGCAAAGCATATTTCTAATGATAGAAATGAGTACAGTGATTGTTTCTGAGAATGGAAAGATTGACTAGAAAGGGAGACAAGATAATTTTGTGGAGTATATAGAAATAGTTCTGTGTCTATGTTTATATTTGTTAAAACTCATTGAACTGTATACTTAAGATTTGTGCATTTGACTCTGTAAATTATACCTCAGTTTAACAAAAAAGAAAGAGTGCCTAATACTGTCAAATGTAGCTAAGAGGCTAGGACAAATAGAAGTGTTCATTGGATTTGGCAATTCTCAGATACTTGGTAAACCTGATAAAAGCACAAGGTGCTGATAAAATTAGATTAGAATATGTTATAGTGGGAATAGAAGCAGAAAAACTCGAGTCATTGTGTATAGACAACTCTTTTGGGATGTTTAGTTATCAAAGGGCAGTAGAAGATGAGGCAGTCTTTTGAGGATAAATGTGAAATGAAGGGAGGTATGCATTTCAAGATGGTAGATCCCAGAACATGTTGGAACTGATTAAGTATAGAAGAGAAATTCATCATGCAAAGTTTAGAAGGAATATATTTAAAAAAACTTTTTGGCTGTGCCGTGTGGCTTGTATAATTTTAGTTCCCCAACCAAGGATCAAACCCAGGCCCACAGCTGTGAAGCCACAGCTGGATTGCCAGGTGTTCAATAACTACTGGATTGCCAGGGAATTCCATAGAAGGAATATATAAATGGATAGATTCCTTGAGAAGGCCAAGTTAGATGATCTTCAGAGTACAAGTGAAGGCAAAACCTGACAGGAGTAAAAAAGGTAAATGTATAAATTAAAATTGTGTTGAATATTTCAATAATAATCTTTTAATAACTGATAAAATAAGTAGACAGATTGTTAGCAAGGATATAGAAGACATAGGAAGCATTTCAAAGAAATTTACCTAATTTACATTATAGAACAGTCCCCTAGCAATATCAGAGTATATTTTCTTTTTATTTCTTCTTCTTATAATTTTGAATGTTATGTAGAAACCCATTTATTTATTTCTCTATTTGTTTTTACAGCTTCTTTTTAAACATGCATGGCTCATATAATGATAAAGTATGTACTGGGATATAAAGCAAATCTGAATAAATGCCAGGAGATTAAAATCATAAACAATATGGTCACAGACAACAATAGCATGGAATTAAAATTAATAGACAGCTATCAGCAAAATATCTACATATTTGGAAATTAAACAACACACTTCTAAATAATTCATGAGCTAAAGGAGAAATCAAAATGGAAATTAAAAAACATTTTGAAGTGAAGAAAATAGAAACATGAGATTCTTATTCCAGCCAAGCTGGGATAACTAAAAACTTTAGAAAAATGTATCTATAATTCTCTTGGTTCAATTTTCCAATTAATAAAAAATTCTACTGCTTCTCACCACCCCACTACTATGGCGATAGTCCAAGTTGTCATCATTTTTGCTTACATTGTTGTAATAACCTTTTCTCTGCTCCTTCTGTTTTTTTTTTTCTTTTTTTTTACTCCCCCTATGCACCCTATCTCACTCCACAATTTAGTCAAACATTTTGAGTGGACCTTATAACATTTAAGTCACATCATATTGTTGCTACTTTCAGAAATATTCAGTGATTTCTCATTATTCTCATTGTTAAAATAATGAAGGTCCAAAGAGACCAGTAGAACTTGGCTCATTGTTTCTCCAGCCTATTTTTACTACTCCTTCCTTTCTTGACTCTTACTACTTTTGTCTCCTTTCTTGACTTTTACTACTTGTGTCTCCTTGATCTTTCCTTTCTTTCTCCCAATTTTTTTCTTGTATTGAAGGTATACTTCAATGACTTTCCACCAGCTTAGAATATTTTTTTTTTTAAAGCTTATCTGTAAAGGTTCTACCTGATCTGACTTTTGTCTACCTCTGTGACCTCATTCACCATTCCCCTGCTACCTGTCTCACATACAAACACACACACACACACACACACACACACACACACAATGTCCCAACCACCCTGGACCTCTTTCCATTTCTTGAAAACATTAAGTACTTTCCTGCCCCCAGCACCTTGTCCTTGCTGGTCCCTTTGCCTGGAATATTTTACTTTCATTTCTTCACATAGGCTTTCTTTTTCATCTTTCAAGCATCAGCTTTAAAGTAATTGCTTCTGAGAGTATTTGCCTGTCCAGACCAGCTAAGGCTGCCCACCCTGCAGATACCATCCAGTAACTAATCCCATTTGATTTGCTTATAGCACATATGTACTGAAATTCTCTTATCCCATTACTTCTACATTATCATTTTCCCCTGTTGGACTCTGAGCTCCAAGAGCAGAGACCACATCTGGCTGTTCATCATGATATTCTCAGCTCAGAATATGTATACAAAAAAATTGCTGAATAAATGAATGATGTAAAGAAAATAAAACAGCATGAATAAATAAATAAAATGGTGTGCATTGGATTCTCAGTTTCTTCTGGATTCCAGCTGGATTCTCAGCTTAGAGCAGATACTTTTTCCCTCACCGAAAAAGATGAGTGAAGGTACCAGATCAGTCCAGCAGGCATGTAGTGAAGACAACAGGAAAAGCCTTGTGCATGTAGTGAAGATAACAGGAAAAACCTTGTGAAATGGACCTGGAAGAACAGTTGTTCTTAAAAGTACTGTCTCAACTACAAAGATGCTTAAGTTGCACTGAAGGGCTGAGAGTCTGGGGCCAGACCACTTGAGTTTGAATTTAACTCTAGTACTTCCTAGCTTTACAGGTTTGGGCAAGTTCCTTTACCTCTCTGTGCCTCAGTTTGTCTGTCTGTAAATATCTGTACCTACTACTATCTAGACTCACTGTGCGGATAAGATGCCTTAGTATGTGTAGATGACTTAGAAAAATGACTGGCAGCTGCAAATGGTCTAAAACTATTTGTTAAATCTGTTTGCTTTCCTTAAAGCATCAAGGAAGAATGGCAGACACTAGTTATTAACAACTCCAGAGTCTGGTTCTGGTGTCAGCCCACTTGTCCCATGCCCCATGTTGCTTAATGGAGTAGATGAACAGAGTAAATGCAGCTTTGGCATGGTTTTCTCTGAGCCCAGACTTCTGAGTGTGTACTTCATCTCCTTCTGAGCCAGAAACTCCCAGGTTTCCAGTCTCTGTCTGTATGTACATTGATGATGGAGCAGCTGGAAGACCCAACAGAACTAGTGTCTAGCTCATGTGGACCAAGGGTACTCAGCAGGCACTGCACAGGTCCTCAGTATTTCATTATGAAAATATCAGATTTATGTGAAAGAGGAAAGAATTTTTACCTTGAAAACCCAAGCATTTATTAGATAGATTCCATTAACATTTCTATACATACCACATAGTCAGTTCATCTGATTATTGATACATCATTCATCTTGTTTTACATATATTTCAAAGCAAGTTGCAGACACCAGTACCTTCACTCCTCAACACTTCAGCATGAATATCATTAGCTTGATGTCAGTATCTAATTAGTATTTTAAAAATCTTTTCTTTTGAAGTAAAAATTTAACCTACAAGGAAATATAAATTTATAAATATACTTTTCCATGAGTTTTGAGCTTTGAAACTGCATACAACAATGTAACTAAATCCCTATCAAGACTTTAATTGTTACTATCACCACAGAAAAGTTCCCAATCTTTAACCCTGTTCCCCAATAATAATTCCCACTAGCCTCCTCATAGTTTTTTTTTCATTCTAGAACTTAAAATAAATGAAATAATTTGGACGAGGCTTCTTTTACTCAGTATCATTTTGTGTTACATTCATGTTTTTCCATGTTTCTGTAGTAGTTCATTTTTATGATGATAAAATATATGATATTCCATCATATAAATATACCAGTTTATTTTTATGCATTCACCAGTTAATGGATATATGTGTTTTCTCCAGTTTTGCTTTATTATGAATAAAGCTGCTTTGAACATTCTTGTACATATATTTTTATAGACGTATGTCTTTGTTTCTCTTGGTCTATATTTAGGATGAGAATTGCTGGGTTACAGAGTAGATATAAAACTACTTTTATAAGGAAATGAAAGACTTTTGTCAAAGTGATTATGACATTCCCTCAACAATGTACCAGAATTCCTGTTTTTCACTTCCTCTTCAACGTTTGATGCACACCCCCTCAGGGGTTTTGTACTTCTTGCACCTTCTGTCAACTACATTCTTCCCTGTGGATTGTTCACTCACAGACTTTTAAAAGACTTAAAAAGAAAGACTTTCAAAAGTCTTAAAGTCTTTTTCTCAGAGCAGCCTTCCTTTTTTGTCAAACTTAAAATTGCACTCAGAGCACCCCCCTACCACCCACCAACAGCACTATGTCCCTTACTTCTTTAATTTTCCCAGAGAATTTGTGCACTTGTCAGTTTGTCTAGCCACCCTCCCCTCTGGTGATTTGTGATCTCCATGATAACAGGAATTTTTTGCCATTTCTTCCATGTGTGTTTAAAAAAGAATGTATTCTGATATTGTTGGGTGGGTGGATCGTTCCATAAAGTAAAATGTTATTCTTGCATTCCTTGTCTCTGTAAATGCTCCTGGCTCACAGTAAGCAGTTAATATATATCTTTTGAGTCAGTGAATGGCCAGAAACACTTGTGGAGTGAATAGAAGTACAGCAAGACTCCTTATATTTTCAAAAGTTTACTTTCATTTTTAGTCAAAATCATCGAGGGGCGAATTTGAAATAATTGGCTTAAATCTGATCACTTGTTTCACCAATTAGAATTTGTTCCTTTTTCCTTTGCTTGAACCTAAAAAGGTACAACAGATGTGATAGTAACTCATCATGAGTGATAGTGTATGTTTCAGTGCCTAGCAGTGAAGGAATATCTTTTTCAAAGCCAACAATGAAAACTTTGAAGGGAAGTAGATATTTTTCCAAACTAATTTTAACATCCCTTAGACTGTCTGGAAGACTTTCATGATAAAAATAAAAAGTCTATAAAATGTTTGTAGCCCACACCTCATTATATTGTGTATCACTCAAATGGAGGAAACACATATGGCAGCTTAATTGAATATTGTTTCTTGACATTGTTTTGAGATCCACTTATCTTCCTAGAATATTTTGCCTTGTTAATGAGATTTGAATATACTAAGAAAAGTTTCAGAATTGGTATAGCTGTTCCGTGCAACACTATTGAACTGTTACATTTTTTCCCTCTGGGTTTTATTTCCTTTTGAGTTGATTATAACTTTGATTCTTTTTTCATCAGAGTAAGGCCACAAATTCTCAAAGTAGCCTTTGAGAAGGAATAAATATATGTTGACTTTGCTCTAAATATTGTTTACATTATTAAATACAGAATTTCATCTACTTACAAAGTGGTTAAGTTCTAAAAGTCAGTTTGCAAAAAATATTTATTTCTAAGTCTAGAGTGTCCAAGGCAGGGGAGGCAAGGGGTTAAGCTTGCAGTTCATAGATATATTGCCACCAGTTAGGAAGTCTGCTGTCTCTTTAAAGCTTTAATAGCTTTTTAAAATATTTTAAAATTTTCTTCTCTTTCTTGATATTGTAACAGCAGTGACACTTTAAAATCTTCAATGTGATTTTTTTATTTGCCTTTGTGAACTTTATTTATATTTTTAATTGTAGGATAATTACTTTGTGATGGTTTCTGTCATATATCAACATGAAAGGGCCATAGATATACATATGTCCCTTCCCTCTAATACCCACCTCCCTCCTCCTCTCACCGCTTTAGGTTGTCACAGAGCATTGGCTTTGGGTTTTCTGCATCATACATCAGACTCCCACTGACTATCTATTTTGCATATGCTAATGTGTATGTTTCAATGCTATTCTCTCTAATCATCCCGCCTTCTCCTTCGTCCACCGTGTCCAAAAGTTTGTTCTTTATGTCTGTGTCTCCTTTGCTGCCCTTCACATGGGATTCATCAGTACTGTCTTTAGAGATTACATATATGTGCCTGAGCTTTTAACCTTCACGCTTTACTTACTGAGACATCTATTACTTTGGAGATAATGAAGATTTATAAAAGAAAGCAGTAGACCTTATTAAGGAAAGATTGTATAGAAAAATATAGTGGTATTTAAAAGTATAAATAGTGGCATTATTGTCTTTGGGTAGATTTTCCAAATTCTTTTCCTTTTCCCCTTTCCTTTGAAGAGTATCTCAGATCAAACAATGAAAACCCATCTCATAGTTTGAGCCACAGTGTAGGCGAGATACCCATTTGCCTAGCACATCAAGATGACCTCTTCTATAGAAGGAAATCATAACAGGAGAATCAAAAGGGAAAGTCAGTTTCCATTTCTGAGGATTATGGGAATGCAAAAGAAGAGAGAAGCAGGAGATAACATAGGTATCCTTTGCTTATTCTTAGGAAATATCCTAATTTGAAAAAAAAAAAAAAGTTTAGAATTCTAAGTCCTATGAGAAGAGTGGAGCTTTGTGTACTGTGGATAAGAATTGGATATTTATTATAAGCAGTTCTTCAAGGATCAAGTTAGACCAAAATTTTAAATGCTTTAAAAAGGAGCACACTGCATGTGTGGGGAGGTGGGTGCTAGTGTGTTCAGCTATGGTGTAGTCATTTGATTACTGCAAAGCTAGTGTGCTCATTTCAAGTTTATATTAGCAAATTCAGTTTTCTAAATTAGGTATGATTTACAGGCTTTGTGGTTATCACATATTCTATAGTTAAGATAACTTTTATAAGATTAAATAATATCTTTATATTAAACTGCTAAGTGACTTGAAGGAACTTTAGCCATTTTATTTTTAAATGAAAAGATATAGAAGGAACTATAATCAATAATAAAAAAATTAAATACAATATTTTATTGCCACCAATTTACTGTGGTGTCTTGTATTTTGATTGTGTATTAAAATATAATCATGTTATGTGTTTTTTAAAAGATATGGAACACTCTTAGCTTTAATTTTAAATGAAATATTTCTTTCAGAAGTACCCTTTGTTCCCCTGTGCTTCTGAGATTACTAAACTCTTTATGTTATAAAACTCTGCTATAACTTTTATAGCAGTAGTAACATGGATTAAGATGTGTTGTCATTGGCTCCTGACACCTGCTGAGAATAAGGGCTGGAAGCAGGCTAATGTTCTTATTTTGTGGAGCAGGTAGGGTGTGAGAAGAATAAAACAGGGAGCTCTATCATCTTTAAGAGGAATCTCCAATATTCTTCCAGATTAATTACCTTGACAAGGCTAGTTAGTTGAATATAGGTTGAAGATTTATTACCTAAAAATACAGGATAACCTGTTAAATTTGAATTTAAGGAGACACAGGAGATACAGTTTTGATTCTTGGGTTGGGAAGATCCCCTGGAGAAGGAAATGGCAAGAGACTCCAGTATTCTTGCCTGGAGAATCCCATGGATAGAGAATCCTGGTGGGCTACAGCCCATGGGATCAGAAAGAGTCAGACACAACTGATTGACTAAACAACAACAACAAATAATTACTCAGTATACATCAGATCAGAGATCAGATCAGACGCTCAGTCATGTCCGACTCTTTGCGACCCCATGAATCACAGCATGCCAGGCCTCCCTGTCCCTCACCAACTCCCGGAGTTCACTCAGACTCACGTCCATCGAGTCAGTGATGCCATCCAGCCATCTCATCCGCTGTCGTCCCCTTCTCCTCCTGCCCCCAATCCCTCCCAGCATCAGAGTATTTTCCAATGAGTCAACTCTTCACATGAGGTGGCCAAAGTACTGGAGTTTCAGCTTTAGCATCATTCCTTCCAAAGAACACCCAGGACTGATCTCCTTCAGAATGGACTGGTTGGATCTCCTTGCAGTCCAAGGGACTCTCAAGAGTCTTCTCCAACACCACAGTTCAAAAACATCAATTCTTCGGCACTCAGCCTTCTTCACAGTCCAACTCTCACATCCATACATGACCACAGGAAAAACCATAGTCTTGACTAGACCAACCTTTGTTGGCAAAGTAAGGTCTCTGCTTTTCAATATGCTGTCTAGGTTGGTCATAACTTTCCTTCCAAGGAGTAAGCATCTTTTAATTTCATGGTTGTAGTCACCATCTGTAGTGATTTTGGAGCCCAGAAAAATAAAGTCTGACACTGTTTCCACTGTTTCCCCATCTATTTCCCATGAAGTGGTGGGACCGGATGCCATGATCTTCATTTTCTGAATGTTGAGGTTTAAGCCAACTTTTTCACTCTCCACTTTCACTTTCATCAAGAGGCTTTTGTGTTCCTCTTCACTCTCTGCCATAAGGGTGGTGTCATCTGCATATCTGAGGTGATTGATATTTCTCCTGGCAATCTTTATTCCAGCTTGTGTTTCTTTCAGTCCAGAGTTTCTCATGATGTATTCTGCATATAAGTTAAATAAACAGGTTGACAATATACAGCCTTGATGAACTCTGTCTGTACAATATTTGGAACATAATTTATTCATCACCTAGCTGAAATTCAGTCTTAACTGGGCATCTGATATTTTTTGGTCAGTCTTAATCAGATACTAATGGACTAGAAGAGCCTTAGGGTTATTGTCCCTGTCCTTCAAATTACACAAGCCAGCCACAAGATCCACAAATATCCTCATCAATGTTTTGCCACACATTTGCGATGAATGATCCTGTGGAAATGCTCCAATTTCCTGATCAAAAAGGGCAAACAGATAAAGGATACCCACCTCAACAATCTGAAGGCCCACAGTTCTTTCCATTGTAACCAGCTGTTGACCACAAGGCTATGGTATGGAGCCAGCAGCAGATGGCAAATTGGCCTGGAGGTGGTGAAGTGGAGGTCTGACCTTGCCACCTCCTGCATGCAGACCACCGTCAACAAGAACTACTCCCCTGCCACCCTCAGCAGCATCCAGCATGTCATCTGCAAGAACAAGTACCTCTGGGATTCATCCTGCACAGCAGACGCCTGTGATGGTGAAGGGGAAACAGTGTGGTTACTCACTGCTCCCCAGAGCAACAAAGACGTCAGCCAACATTTCTCAAAAAAAGAAAAAAAAAAAAAAAATGATACCAGATCATTCTGAACTGCAACCAGAACAAAAAAAGTTGGATTTGCACCGTGAAGAACCTTTAGACTACAAGGTCAAGTGATTGGCCACACTTTCTGTGGTTATCTCAGTATCCACAGTACTGCAATTATGCATCTTCATGTTTTGTTGTTCAGCCGCTATGTCCTGTCTGACTCTTTGTGACCTTATATACTGCAGCACTCCCGGCTTCCCTGACTTCATGTTTTGGATGCTGCTTATAGTAACTTTCTCTTCCCTATCTCATGGAAAGGGACCGTAATCAGCTCAGTACTTGAATTAAGGAAGTTTGTATGACAAGATTATTTTCTCTGAATGTCTTTTCCATAAATAGCTCTGTGACCTATAGTTTCTTTTAGTTTTCAAAACAGAATTTTCATGTTTTTAAAGCTTATAATATTGATTATAAAGACTAGAGAGAGGGAGACACATATCTGATAAATAAGAGTCTTCTTGCCTCTCACTTGTGAGTCTGGGATGTGTCCTCCAGAAAAGCTGCCCTTGTCCAATCAGGGGTTTTCCTTCTTTAAATCAAATGGGTTAGTGCTACGTGCTCTTACAGGTGGAGCTGTGAAGTTCAGATTTCTCAGCTACCCTTTGCTTCCCTGTGACAATCTTGCAGAAATAGCTGGTGTCTTAATGAAGAACCTTCTAAGGGGATAAATTAATAGTAAAATGACTCTGAGTGGAAGGCAAAAAAAAGTCTATACCTGACCAAAGCCAAGGGGAGTGGATGGATGATGGGAAAGCATAGACGTCTGTGATAGCAAATTAAGGAGATGTTGTTGAAGTCCTTTGGTGGCAAATCTGAAGATATTTCTGAGCCAAAGGAAAAGTCTTTGAGTTATACCATCTGCAGTCTTCTGCTAAGGATGTAAAGCCTCACAGGTGTACAAAACACATCATCCAGTAATCAGGAGACCTACATTTGTCCCCACCAAAGTCCCATAAACTACACCCTGCCCTTTTATATGCAGGCATCAGTATAGAGTAAGAAGCAGAGGATAGAGGAGTTATCTGAGAAACTAAGCACTCTTCTCCAGAGAGATTTCTTTCCCTCAGTGCCTCTGTATCAGATATCTTGGATTCATTGCACACAACAAAAATTCCTCATACAGATAGCTTTATCATCAACATGAATATGAGATTCTTGAGCGTAAACATTGTGCCTCAGTATACTTGGTAAAGTGCCTCGGGAGAGAAAACGCACTTCTAAAGAGATCAAATTGAACAGAAAAATATGTAGCAAAAAGAGAGATATGCCAAAGGCATACCTGGCTAAGATAAATCTTTCTCTATTCAATATTCATAGAAAATTCTGGAAACTGTAAGCAAAAAAATCAATAGAGTGAAAAAATCACCTGTAGCTGTATTGTTCAAACATGTCTCCCATTTGTATTTTGTCTTCTACCCCTTGCAGTGGAATTACATGAGGCACAATGGTTATACTAGATTTTTCAGCGATTCACATATTTTGAACAATTCTCCTTGATAATACACTCAAATCTATACACATTCTTAATGTTGGAGCATGATTCTTTGCACTAAACTTTTTTAGATTAAATTAGCCATTTAGGTAAAATTGTTATCATGTGTGGATGTGAGAGTTAGACTATAAAGAAAACTGAGTGCCGAAGAACTGATACTTTTGAACTGTGGTGTTGGAGAAGACTCTTGAGAGTCCCTTGGACTGCAAAGAGGTCCAACTAGTCCATCCTAAAGGAGATCAGTCCTGAGTGTTCATTGGAAGGACTGATGTTGAAGCTGAAACTCCAATACTTTGGCCATCTGATGCGAAGACCTGAGTGATTTGAAAAGACCCTGATGCTGGGAAGATTGAGGGGAGGAGGAGAAGGGGACGACAGAGGATGAGATGTTTGTATGGCATCACCGACTCGATGGACATGAGTTTGGGTAAATTCTGGGAGTTGGTGATGTACAGGGAGGCCTGGCGTGCTGTGTTCTATGGGGTTGAAAAGAGTTGGACATGACTGAGTGACTGAACTGAACTGATTGCTTTAAAGAATGATATCATTAGCAGCCTTGCATTTACATAGTTGGTTACACACTGTTTATTACCTATTTTGATGAGATTATATGTGAATATTTTTGAAAAATTCATCTATTTTCATATTTTTCTTCCACATGAATGCTGTGTTTATTCATGAAGATTTTCTCCAGACCCTCATTTGTGTTGATTTGGAAATAATCAGAGTTTTACAATTTTGTATCTCCTTATTTAATTGTTTATTCATTTAACAAATGTTTATGAGGGACCTGCTGTTTGCTTGGCACTAGACAAATGAAGGTAATAAGTATGGCTTAGTGGGAAGAAGCATGGGAAAACACAAATAATCGGAGAGTAAGTACATGATTTCTATTTGAAATGAGAGTAATGACAAAAGCTCACAGTGATTGAATTGTTAATATTGTGTCAGAGACAGTGTCTTCATAAATGGAGATTTAGAATGAGACATGATAAATGCAAAGTGCAGGAGGAAACACATTAGTGAAAAAGGGAACAGCTGTAAAAGGGTCCTATGGCTACATATTTTTGAAGAACTGAAAGACTTACATGGTCAGAGCATATAATCAAGGGAAGCAAGCACACAAGATACACTAGGAGAAATAAGATAGCACTTCAAATGCTTTGCCAAGGATTTCTGTTTTGGGCATTACATTGTGCAGCTATTTAAATTCAAATCTATGAAACATACTGTGATTTGTTTGAAGCTCATTTTAAATCACCTCTTGTTTATTAAGAAACAGCCATGTCATTTTTCATTGTGAAATAGTTCTAATTATTTAAGATTTGAAACCACAATATTTAATATTTAGATATTTAGATGTACATCATTGAATGAGGCAGTCAGATTATGTTCTTTTCTGAGGCACACAGAGGCTTCTCTTATTGTAGAGAATGGGCTCTAGAGCGTGCAGGCTCAGTAGCTGTGGTGCATAGACTTAGTTTCCCTGCACCATTCTAAACATACATTTAGGTATTTTTTTTAACCTGTATTCAATACAAGCATAAATCTTATCTGTGTTGTTATTTTAGCTTAATCTTTATTTTTAACCACAGTTCTTAACATTGTTTCTAATATTGAAATATGACTTTTTAAAAATTATTATGATTAGTTGCTCAGTTGTGTCCAACTCTGCGACCCCATGGGCAATGGAGTCCATGGAATTCTCCAGCCCATGATACTGTAGAGGGTAGCCTTTCCCTCTGCCAGGGATCTTCCCAACCCAGGGATTGAACCCATTGCAGGCTGATTCTATACTAGCTGAGCCACAAGGGAAGCCCAAGCTGGAATCAAGATTGCCGGGAGAAATATCAATAACCTCAGATACATAGATGGTACCACACTTATGGCAGAAAACAAAGAAGAACTAAAGAGCCTCTTGATGAAAGTGAAAGAGGAAAGTGAAAATGTTGACTTAAAACTCAACATTCAGAAAACTAAGATCATGAAATCTGGTTGCATCACTTCATGGCAAATAGATGGGGAAACAATGGAAATGGTGACAGACTTTATTTTGGGGGGCTCCAAAATCACTGCAGATGGTGCCTGCAGCCATGAAATTAAAAGACGCTTGTTCCTTGGAAGGAAAGTTATGACCAACCTAGATAGCATATTAAAAAGCAGAGACATTACTTTGCCAACAAAGGTCCGAATAGTCAAAGCTTTAGCTTTTCCACTAGTCATATATGGATGTGAGAGTTGGTCTATAAAGAAAACTGAGCACTGAAGAATTGATGCTTTTGAACAGTGGTGTTGGAGAAGACTCTTGAGAGTCCCTTGGCCAGCATGGAGATCCAACCAGTCCATCCTAAAGGAAATCAGTCCAGAATATTCATTGGAAAGACTGATGCTGAAGCTGAAACTCCAGTTCTTTGGCTATCTGATGTGAAGACCTAACTCATTTGAAAAGACCCTGATGCTGGGAAAGATTGAAGGCAGGAGGAGAAGAGGACGACAGAGGATGAGATGGTTGGATGGCATCAGCAATTCTATGAACGTGAGTTTGAGTGAGCTCTGGGAGTTGATGATGGACAGGGAGGCCTGGTGTGCTGCAGTCCATGGGGTCACAAATAGTCGGACATGACTCAGCAACTGAACTGAACTGAACTGAACTGTGATGAATCTGTTACATTTGTAGCAAGGTGTGGCTAATAAAGAATGGGGTTGAACCAGAATCTAACTGGATCCTGTCACTGGGAGAGGCTGTTCCTAATGGGAGTTAGCCAGGATTCTTTTTTGTACCAGGAAGCTAAATTTTGAGAACTACAGCCAGCCTCCAGTATCCACAGGTTTGTATGCTATGTGCTCAGTTGCTAGGTCAAGTCCGACTCTTTGTGACCCCTGGATTGTAGCCTAGCAGGTTCATCTGTCCATGGAATTTTCTGGGTAAGAGTACTAGAGCAGATTGCCATTTCCTAAGGGGTGCAGGGGGAAAGTATCTGCCTGCCAATGCAGGAGATACAAGAGACATGAGTTTGATCCCTAGGTCAGAAAGATTGTTTGGAGTAGGAAATGGTAACCTGCTCCAGTATTCTTGCCTGTGGGGTCACAAACAGTTGATCATGACTGAGCACAGCACAGCACTCCAGAGGATCTTCCTGACCCAGAGATTGAACCTGCATCTCCTGCATTGGCAAGTAGATTCTTTACCACTGTGCCACTTGGAAAGCCCTATCCACAGGTTTGCATCAGCAAATTCAACTAACTGGATCAAAAATATTCAAAAAATTTCCAGAAAGTCCTAAAAGGCAAAATTTGAATTTTCCATGCTCTGGCAACTATTTGCATAGTATTTATGTTACATTAGGCATTAATGTAATCTAGAATTGATTGATGGAGAAGGCAATGGCACCCCACTCCAGTACTCTTGCCTGGAAAATCCCATGGATGGAGGAGCCTGGTAGGCTGCAGTCCATGGGGTCGCTAAGAGTCAGACACGACTGAGTGACTTCACTTTCACTTTTCATGAATTGGAAAAGGAAATGGCAACCCACTCCAGTGTTCTTGCCTGGAGAATACCAGGGATGGGGAAGCCTGGTGGGCTGCCTTCTATGGGGTCACACAGAGTCGGACACGACTGAAGTGACTTAGCAGTAGCAGCAGCTGCAGAGTTGATTGAAAATAAACAAGAGGATGTTCATAGATTATGCGCACATACTATGCCATTGTACAGAAAGGATATGAATGTCTGGGATTTGGGTATTTGGGGAGAGTGTCCTGAAACAAATCCCTCACAGCTGCTAAGGGATGACCATGTAAAAATGATAATGTTTTTGACAATTCAAACTGATCAGTTCTTACATAAATGCTTAGGAATATTTTGTTCAGGAGTGTTTTTCCCGAACTGAATTATAACATATTACTTTCTTTTATTCTCCCTAATGTGACTTTAACCAGTGATTTATATAATTATATACAATAAACTGTGGAAAATTCTGAAAGAGATGGGAATACCAGACCTCCTGACCTGCCTCTTGAGAAATTTGTATGCAGGTCAGGAAGCAACAGTTAGAACTGGACATGGAACAACAGACTGGTTCCAAATAGGAAAAGGAGTACATCAAGGCTGTATATTGTCACCCTGCTTATTTAACTTAGAGGCAGAGTACATCATGAGAAATGCTGGGCTGGAAGAAGCACAAGCTGGAATCAAGATTGCCAGGAGAAATATCAATAACCTCAGATATGCAGATGACACCACCCTTATGGCAGAAAGTGAAGAGGAACTCAAAAGCCTCTTGATGAAAGTGAAAGAGGAGAGTGAAAAAGTTGGCTTAAAACTCAACATTCAGAAAACAAAGACCATGGCATCTGTTCCCATCACTTCATGAGAAATAGATGGGGAAACAGTGGAAACAGTGTCAGACTTTATTTTTTGGGCTCCAAAATCACTGCAGATGGTGACTGCAGCCATGAAATTGAAAGACGCTTACTCCTTGGAAGGAAAGTTATGACCAACCTAGATAGCATATTGAAAAGCAGAGACATTACTTTGCCAACAAAGGTCCATCTAGTCAAGGCGATGGTTTTTCCTGTGGTCATGTATGGATGTGAGAATTGGACTGTGAAGAAAGCTGAATGCCAAAGAATTGATGCTTTTGAACTGTGGTGTTGGAGAAGACTCTTGAGAGTCCCTTGGACTGCAAGGAGATCCAACCAGTCCATTCTGAAGGAGGTCAGCCCTGGGATTTCTTTGGAAGGAATGATGCTAAAGCTGAAACTCCAGTACTTTGGCCACCTCATGCGAAGAGTTGACTCATTGGAAAAGACTCTGATGCTGGGAGGGATTGGAGGCAGGAGGAGAAGGGGACGACAGAGGATGAGATGGCTGGATGGCATCTCTGACTCGATGAACGTGAGTCTGAGTGAACTCCGGGAGTTGGTGATGGACAGGGAGGCCTGGCGTGCTGCAGTTCATGGGGTCTCAAAGAGTTGGACATGACTGAGTGACTGAACTGAACTGAACTGAACTGATACCTAAAATATCACTGTAAAGTTCTGTATCTATCAAAAAACAAACGCAGGACCAAGGATTATAACTCTATGACAACACTTCCCTTAGAATTTATTATGGATGTTATTTAAATAAGTTCTACTCTATAAGAGACAGCATTTCATGCTTCTCATATATTAGCACTATTCCTCATATCAGCTCTGAAAAGTATGAATTGATATTTCTATTTTATTTGTGAGGAACCTGAATCTCAGAGAAGTTTCATCACTTTCTCAAAGTCACAATACCGTAAGTGGCAGAGTCAAGATTCAAACTGCATCTGTTTTTGTTTTTTTTTTTTTAAATGCCAAGACTGTAGTAGTCTTTCTATTACACCACTTTCTTTGATGGAAATGTGTTTAACACCATGTCTTATACCAGGGACTCTACTAACCCATCTGGCGTCATTTTAATGCAAATTTAAAAGAGCAGCTCATGAACAAGCAGCCTGGTGCTAAAAGTATATGTCTTGGTAGAGAGAGAACAAGCTGAACTTCAGTGCCCACTTGCACTTTCAGCCAGGACCCCAGAGCTATGAACAGTAGACACAACTGTATCTGAGGACCTTGAACGTGATGGAACTTATATTATATCAACAAATCATCTAAATTAAAATGTCTACTTAATATTTGAAAGCCAATTAATAAAGGAAAGTTGCTCAGTTGTGTCCATGCAATACAGTCCATGGGATTCTCCAGGCCAGAATACTCAAGTGGGTAGCCTTTCCCTTCTCCAGGGGATCTTCCCAACCCAGGGATTGAATCCAGGTTTCCCACATTGCAGGTGGATTTTTTTACCAACTGATCCTCCAGGGAAGCCCAAGAATACTGGAGTGGGTCACCTATCTCTTCTCCAGTGGATCTTCCCGACCTAGGAATTGAACCAAGGTCTCTTGCATTGCAGGTGGATTCTTTACCAGCTGAGCTATCATAAGTTGAACTGCAACAAAACTAAAATAAGTCCTTAGTTTTTCCAGAACGTGAAGTCGCCCAGTCGTGTCCGACTCTTTGCGACCCCATGGGCTGTAGCCTACCAGGCTCCTCTGTCCATGGGATTTTCCAGGCAATAGTACTGGAGTGGATTGCCATTTCCTTCTCCAAGGGATCTTCCCAACCCAGGGATTGAACCCGGGTCTCCTGCATTGTAGACAGACGCTTTACCATCTGAGCCACCAGGGAATTAGTTTTTCCAGAGCATTTGATTATCCCAAATATTAAATTTTATCCCCAGGTATAGTTAAGAGTACAGCTTCCTGTTATATCCTGAGAAATTCTATATGGCTTTGTTAATCATTAGCCTAGTGTCTGGTTCATGCATGCTGTGTGCTCAGTCACTTCAGTCATGTCTGACTCTTTGCAACACTATGGACTGTAACCCACCAGGCTCCTCTGTCTGTGGGATTCTCCAGGCAAGAATACTGGAGTAGGTTACCATGCCCTCCTCCAGGGGATCTTCCTGACCCAGGGATTGAATGTGTGTCTCTTACTCTACTTCATAATGGGATTCAACCCTGATTTTTTTTCACTTTTAATTTTTAATTAGTAAAACTAAGTAAAGTAAAATACCCAACTTTCATTTCATAATATATATTTAATTTAATTTAATATCAATTTATATTTATTTAATCAATTTTGTTTAATTACTTAATCTAATATTTAAATATATTCATAAATAAAATGTTCAATTCCGTCATATCAAATTATAGACTTTGAAAGAGTAACATAAGTCTTGCTGCTGCTGCTAAGTGGCTTCAGTCGTGTCCGACTCTGTGCAACCCCATAGATGGAAGCCCACCAGGCTCCCCCGTCCCTGGGATTCTCCAAGCAAGAACACTGGAATGGGTTGCCATCTCCTTCTCCAATGCATGAAAGTGAAAAGTGAAAGTGAAGTCCCTCAGTCGTTTCCGACTTCTAGCGACCCCATGGGCTGCAGTGTACCAGGCTCCTTCATCCATGGGATTTTCCAGGCAAGAGTACTGGAGTGGGGTGCCATTGCCTTCTCCGAACATAAGCCTTAGGCAAATATAATTATAGGAATCAAAACATTGACTTCCTTTGTTAATCAAAAATTTTATTTCTCCAGCCCTGTTTTGATTGTGGGATATTGAGCAGGTATGGGGAGTCTAGGGAAAGGAGATGAGGTTAGAATGACTTTAAAATGAGGTCTAGTTGTGTGACTTTTCAAACTAATTGATAAATGTAATACCCACCTTTGGAATCCAGCTGCCATGGTGTGTAGAGGTTCCAGACATATGAAAATGTCTGGGAATTCTAACATGTAGTGTTCTAACTGAGAACTTCCAATGAGATCTTAGCTTGTAGAAAGCATCAGCCTCCAGACCCTTAACTGAGGTGGACTTTGAGATGATTTCAGCCCCAGGTGCCATCAAATTGCAATTGCTTGAAAGATCCCTTAAGTAAACTGCCTTGCTGAGGGCATTAACACCAGAAAGATATAAGATAAGACTAATAAATAATTGTTACTGTTTTTGCTATAGTTTGTCATTTGTTAAGTAGCACTAGATAACCAAAGCCTTCCTACCTGAAAGAATAACACATATACATATGCATCAGAGGAAAATAATAGTGTTTACAAAACACAAAAGATATTGGAAACAGGTGTTATCACTGGAGATCTTTGTATTTGGAAAAGGCTGAATGGAGGAAATGGAATATTAGCCAGATATAGGAGGATAAAGTATAAAATCCATTCAACAAGATGTGTATCAATTAATAAAATCAAGTAGCATGCTATACAAGGTGGATTAGCATTCTAAAGGCTTCCCTGGTGGCTCAGCTGGTAAAGAAGCCGTCTGCAATGTGGGAGACCTGGGTTCAATCTCTGGGTTGGGAAGATCCCCTGGAGAAGGGAATGGCTTCCCACTCCTTCTCGCCTAGAGAATTCCAAGGACTGTATAGATCATGGTGTTGCAAAGTCGGACATGACTTAGTGACTTTCAAGGCTTCCCGGATAGCTCAGTAGGTAAAGCATTTTAAATAGAACACTCTTTTTTTCCAATTGTTTTTGAATTTAGTTGATTATGCTGTTGTTTTAGTTTCAGGTGTGCAGCAAAGCAATTAAAAATGTGTATATATTGCATGTATATGTAAGGCTGAGTCACTTTGCTGTGCACCTGAAATTATCACAACATTGTTAATTGGTTATATGACAATGTAAAATAAAGTGTTGAATATATAAATATATATATTCTTTCTCAGATTCTTTTCCATTATAGGTTATTACAGGATATTGCATATAGTTCCATATGCTATACAGTATGTCCTCGTTGTTTACCTGTTTCATATGTAGCAATGTGTTTCTGTTTATCCCAAACTCCTAATTTATCCCCCCACCCCCCAGCATCTTCGCTTTTGGTAACCATAAGATTGTTTTCTATGTGAGTCTCTTTCTGAGGAAGCAATATTTTAATTATTTATTTTGATGAAATAACTAAAAGAATTATGAATAAAGAAATTCATAAGCATGTTTATGTCATTTTATGTTTAGCAATTATAATTTTACCTTGAATCATAGTAGACCACATTGATCTAATGCCAGGAAAGATAAACAGTTACACTTGAACCGCACAAAAGGGCCAGATGTTTGATCTCTCTAATGGAAAGTAAAAAATATGTTGCATTACTTCATTTATAAACCATAAAGTTTATGCCAATAATTAAACCGGAATTTAAAAATATTATAATATAGGTGTCATTTTTCTTATTTTTTTTAAAAAAAGAGTTTGATAGAAAAGGTTTAGATTGAAGAATAGAGAAGGTATGCTAGCCTCTTCAATTTTATTCATTTTGCATTTTGACAATGAAATTCTGCCAAATGATATTCTAATTAAGAAAAATATTGCAATTATTTTGGCCCTTACTTGGCTATTATTAATATCATTAACTCTAAATTTCCAACACCTTTTGGCTAATAGAAGATTCGACTATGTAGTTTACTTCTGTCGTTTCACCCAAAGTTTAAGTCTTTGAACAGACAAAATGTCCAGTAGTGTCATTTCCTCTCAGACTTGTTGAATATTGGTCACTGAAGTAGAATCTATCATTTTATCTTCCTCTAACAGAGAGTTTGAACTAGCTCATCCGCATTGCAGTAGCTTAGGTTACTGTTCATCAAATAGTCACAGACTTCTCTTCATGGAAGAAGTATAATTTATCATCTCATAGACTCAGAATTTGGCCATGTGGCTGGATGTGGCCAGTAGGTGTGGATGTCAGAATTTGGCATTGTGACTGGCTGTGGCCAATGGGTGTGAATGGCAGTGACAATGTGCCAGTTCCAAGCTGAGATTTTGGGAGGCACAACACAGGAGAAGAGCACACCCCACACAGCCAACATACCTATTGCCATTAGGTTGTCTTCTAATGACTGCTTGTGAAACAGAACCAAACCCAAAGCTAATAATGTCACCAGGCCTATCCAAGTTCAGACAAAATCCACTGACTTGTATCTAACAAGACATAAATGTGAAACAAACATGGTATTATAAGCCATTGTGATATTAGGGTTTTTGTTATAGAGTATTATCATATAGCAAAACCTGGCGAATACATATGTCTACAAATTAAACACACTTTTGTTCTTTTTCAACTTTTCTTAAGACTTTTAAGAACTTATCAATTTTCCAGAAAGGGTTATACTTTTCAGACATATTTGTCATTTTCCAAATGCCTAAGGACAGATAGAGAGTTTTCAAAAATTAATTTTCTCCAAGACTTCTCCTTTGCTGATACAGGTTTATAATCACACTTATGGATCAACAAATGAATTTTCTTTTTATACGTGCTCTGTCATCATCTGGATAAGTTTGGAGAACAAAACACAGTGAGAATGCTGGCAAATAATTACCAGCATTCTAGAATAGAATAGAATAGAAATATAAACCATTTTAGAATATGAAGTTTTTAGGGTCAGAATACATTTTGTTGGGTAAAAAGTGTTCTCCAGTGAATAACTGAAATATTACCAAGAATTGATAGCTTTTCTTAATGGCTCAGACAGTAAAAAAAAATCCGCTTGCAATGCAGGAGACCTGGGCTCCATCCCTGGGTCAGGAGAAAGGAATGGCTACCCACTCCAGTATTCTTTCTGGGAGAATTCCAAGGACAGAGGAACCTGGCAGGCTACAGTCATTAGGATCTCAAAGTCAGACATGGCTGAAAAATCAAGCACAATAACTTTTCTTGTAATGCTATAATTTATAAGCAAAAAATTAAAAAGACAAAATTTTAAACCAAAAAAAAAAGTCAATAATTTGTCAAAGAAGTCGTTGTAACATATATGCTTCCCTTGTGTCTCAGATGGTAAAGAATCTTCCCACAACACAGAGACCTAGGCTTGATCCTTGGATCGTGAAGATCTCCTAGATGGGGAAATGGCTACCCACTCCAGTATTCTTGCCTGGAAATTTCCACAGACTGAGGAGCCTGGTGGGCTACAGCCAATGACTTTTTTTGTAATGCTGTAATTTATAACCAAAAACTTAATAGCACAAAATTTTAAATAAAAAAATAGTCAACCATTTGTCAAAGAAGTCATTGTAAGATATGTAGGCTATCACTAACATGTGGCTCAAGCAAATTTTCTTATCACTCAATCCATAATTGGCTTCTCACTTGTTTTTAGTTCACATCACTACTACAATTTACTTAACCACACTCTAGTTTGGTTCCCGTGTTTTTATAGTTTCACACATACTTTTCTGCACAGAGAAATTATGTTGGGAAATTAAAATATTGCTTCCCTAGATTTTCCCTTATTATAAAGAATAAGATCTTGCTGATGGTTGTATGGTCTAGCTACATTTTAGAGTGTAGGTTAACACTTCAATCTCTATTCCATCTCATACTCTGCTTTATAATAATTGGCTTTAATATATATTCTACTTGAATTCTCATTTAAATCAAGCTGATCTATGAACTACATATTATCTGCTAATCTTTAATAAACATGTGCTACTTATGATTATCTTTTTCAGTCATAAGACTATATTCACTTATTTCAGAGATACATGATTCTGCATGCAAAGTAAAAACCCAAATAGTCCACCCCTGTGAAATTTGAAAAAAAAAATTGCTAAGTTAAATAAATAATAATTTGATATGAGTCATTTAGATACTTGCTTCAAAATGGAAAATTGGTCATATAGCATTTTGGAAACCAATCTTCAATCTACTTAATTGGTTACACATTCTTTAGTAATAATAATTGTATTTGTTTAATATTTCTTATGGTATGATAGTACTTAAATCTATATAGCAGTCATTCCAGCACAGACACTTTGAATAGCATTTGGTCATTTACTTCTAATGCCTGCAGAGCAATGTACTTGAATCTGAGTTTGGGAATTGTGCAGAGCAGTTTATGCTCTCGTCCTCATTTACAGTGGGCAACCTGTCAACTGGCCAGAACATCACGCATGATTTGGCAAATGCTGCCTTCAAAATCCAAAAAACTCCAACAGGTACTTATGTCTCTTCTTAGTGGTGAATTGTGCAAGTAGAACAACTTTGCTTGGAGGGGGTATCCTAACATCCACCAGGTCACTGAGCTTCTAGAGCCTTTGCTGATACTATGTCAAAGAACATACAATAGTCCCCTCACCTGCAGCTTTGCTTTCCACGGTTTCAGTTTCCTGTGGTCAACTGCAGTCCAAAAATGTTAAATGAAAAATTCCAGAGGTAAAAATTTCTTAAGTTTTAAATTGTGCACTGTTCTGAGTAGTGTGCTGAATTCTCACACCCTTCTTCTCTGTCCTGCCCAGGACTCTATGCCTTCATCCAGGATACTGCGCCCATTCAGCCACTTAGAAACATCTCAGTTGTCAGACTGACTGTCTAATATCACAGTGCTTTTGTACAAGTAACCCTTATTTTACTTAATCAGATCAGATCAGATCAGTCGCTCAGTCGTGTCTGACTCTTTGCAACCCCATGAATCGCAGCACTCCAGGCCTCTCTGTCACTCAGGGAGTTCACTCAGACTCACGTCCATCGAATCAGTGATGCCATCCAGCCATCTCATCCTCTGTCATCCCCTTCTCCTCTTGCCCCCAATCCCTCCCAGCATCAGAGTCTTTTCCAATGAGTCAACTCTTCGCATGAGGTGGCCAAAGTACTGGAGTTTCAGCTTTAGCATCATTCCTTCCAAAGAAATCCCAGGGCTGATCTCCTTCAGAATGGACTGGTTGGATCTCCTTGCAGTCCAAGGGACTCTCAAGAGTCTTCTCCAACACCACAGTTCAAAAGCATCAATTCTTCGGTGCTCAGCCTTCTTCACAGTCCAACTCTCACATCTATACATGACCACAGGACAAACCATAGCCTTGACTAGACGAACCTTTGTTGGCAAAGTAATGTATGCTATCTAGGTTGGTCATAACTTTCCTTCCAAGGAGTAAGCGTCTTTTAATTTCATGGCTGCAGTCACCATCTGTAGTGATTTTGGAGCCCAGAAAAATAAAGTAAGACACTGTTTTCACTGTTTCCCCATCTATTTCCCATGAAATGATGGGACCAGATGCCATGATCTTCGTTTTCTGAATGTTGAGCTTTAAGCCAACTTTTTCACTCTCCACTTTCACTTTCATCAAGAGGCTTTTTAGTTCCTCTTCACTATATTGGCCCCCAAACATGAGAGTAGTGATGCTGGTAATTTAGGTATGCCAAAGAGAAACTGGCAAAGTGCTTATTCTAAGTAAAAAAGGTGAAAGTTCTCAGTTTAATAAGGAAAGAAAAAGAAATTATACACTTATGTTGCTAAGATTTCCAATATGAATGCATCTTTTCTCTGTGCAGTTGTAAACAGGTGCTGTTGCACTTCAAACTGCAAAAGTTTTGGCCACACTGTGTGATACATTCTTAGTTATCAAGGAGAAGGCCTTACATTTGTGCAATAAAATATTTTGAGAGAGAGAAAAAGACCATATTCATGTAATATTTATTACAGTTTATTGTTATTATTAAATATGTGTTGATCTCTTACTGTGCTTAATCTAGAAATTAAACCTTATCATATGTATGTATATACAGGAAAAAACTCTGTGTGTGTGTGTATGTGTGTGTGTGCGTGCGTGCACGTGCATGATTTGGTACTATCAGTGGTTTCAGGTATCCACTGAGGGTCTTGGAACATACACCCTGTGGAAAGAGAGACTGTTGTACTGTTGTCAGAGAACAGGAGGTAACACAGTGAAGGTGCATTGCTATTTCTACCACATGTATGAGGACTCTTTTAGATCATCTTAACTAGATAACAATGGAAATGAAAGCGTTTTGGGGAATGTAGGTCAGCAAGCCTTCTTCTGTAAACGGCTAGACATAAATAGTTTAGGTTTTATGAGTTAAGTACTTACAATCTTTGTTATATATTCTTCTTATTTGCCTTTAATAGAACTTTAACAATGCAACAGTGTTACTTCTTGAGCTATACAAAAACAGTGCATGGGCTGCAATTTGCTAACCCCTGTTCCAGGTACTAGGTTCTAATGGCAGTCTGTACCATCATATAGGTTTGCAGTATTCTACATTCGTTTGCTGAGACCCATCTGGTACTTAAATGATGATGTTGTAATGTATCACACAGCCACATTTCTGAATCTTTTAACTTTTTAAGCTACTTAGCTTAGAAAATCCTAACAAATAAACCCCTCAATATTTAAAAATTTTCATTGATAAGTATAATTTCAATTTACTTTAAAAAAATTCTCACATTTTCACAAATAAAGAAATCTGAGCTTTTTATTCTATACAGAAAGTCATTATTCTATGCATATTTCCTCTTATTTACCTGTTGCATAGAAGTTAAAGTGTCTGTCTGATAATACTGTATTAGGAAAAATATCACAGAAATATGACCATTGATTTAATTTAATAGGACTATTAACTGTTTTTTAAAGTTTTCCCTGGGGTCTGAATTATCAACGTGATAATTAAACTACTAGTTTATTCAGTGAGTAAAAATAAAATTTTATTAAAATTTTTATTTGTTTATTACCATTGGACAGCTTACAGAATCTTAGTTTCCTGGCCAGGGATTGAACACAGGCCATGGTAGTGCTGAGTCCTAAACACTGGACCATCAGGAAATTCCCAAGAAGGGATAAAGTTAAAACAGTTCTTATGCATATAACACCAAGAAAAGGTATCTTGCAGTTTTTTTTTTGGTTGTGTGAATAAATAGGCACAGTTTAATATCTGTCATGATTTTTCTACTCTCTTAAAATACCTTTTCAAGTTTCTAACAGCCTAATTTAATATATATTAGAAATTATTTTTCATTAACACACAGAGTTTTTCATTAATCTTCTGGGGCCAAACAGATGCCTTCTAAGAAACTCAACTACTTTACCAGAGGGTTTCTATTCCAATAAACTTTTGATAATGGAATGATTTATAATTAAATAAAGTATAAGGAATAGGTTTAGAAATTATTACATTTCTCATGTTCAACTAATGACTAATGTTCAGTTAACAATGACTGAAAGAACTATTCTGAAATTGTGAAAAAATAAAGTTATAAAAAATAAATAAACTGTATGTAGTAAGATCAGTCCTTTGGGGAACATATGGACAAAAGATCCTATTTGCCTGAGTCAAGTCTGCATTTTGTGGATTTAGGATGGCACCTTTTTATTCTACTGAGTAAATTTTCCCAGCTGCCATTTTTACTTGAATGCTAATTAAGATATATAATGTATATAAAAGTGTTTATCATCTTTATATGCCATTGTATTACATTTTGATAAAGTCTTTAATTCTGTACTTTGTAAAGGTTAAACCATGGTATTAGAGAAATTTCTCTTTTTTAAAAAAAATTGGCGTAGAAATACAATGTCAAAGAATGTTCAAACTAACATTTGCCCTCATTTGCACTAGCAAAGTAATACTTAAAATACTTCAAGCTAGGCTTCAGCTGTCCATGAACTGAGAACTCCCAGGTGCCCAAGCTGGATTTAGAAGAGGCAGAGGAACCAGAGATCAAATTGTCAACATTTGTTGGATCATGGAGGAAGAAAGGGAATTCCAGAAAAACATCTACTTCTGCTTCATTGATTACACTAAATCATTTGGGTGGATCACAGCAAACTGTGGAAAATTCTTAAAGAGATGGGAGTTCCACATCACCTTACTGGTCTCCTGAGAAAACTGTATGCAAATCAAGAAGCACCATTTAGAATTGGACAGGGAACAGTGGACTGATTCCACTTGGGAAAAAAGAGTAGATCAAGGCGGTTTATTGTCACCCTGCTTATTTAATTTATATGTAGAGTACATTGGGAGAAGGCAATGACACCCCATTCCAGTACTCTTGCCTGGAAAATCTCATGGACAGAGGAGCCTGGTAGGCTGCAGTCCATGGGGTTGTGAAGAGTCAGACATGACTGAGCGACTTCACTTTCACTTTTCACTTTCATGCATTGGAGAAGGAAATGGCAACCCACTCCAGTGTTCTTGCCTGGAGAATCCCAGGGATGGGGGAGCCTGGTGGGCTGCCATCTATGGGGTCACAGAGTCGGACACGACTGAAGCGACTTAGCAGCAACAGCAGCAGAGTACATTGTATGAAATGTCAGGCTGGATGAATCACAAGCTGGAATCAAGATTACCAGGAGAAATATCAACAATCTTAGATATGCAGATGATTCCTTTCTAATAGCAGAAAGTGAAGAGGAATTAAAGAGCCTCTTGATGAGAATGAAAGAGGAGGGTGAAAAAGCTGTCTTGAAACTCAACATTCAAAACACCAAGATCATGGCATCTGGTCCCATCACTTCATGGCAAATAGAAAGGGAAAAAGTAGAAACAGTGACAGATTTCATTTTCCTGGGCTCCAAAATCACTGTGGACAGTGACTATAGTCATGAAATTAAGAAACTTGCTCCTTGGAAGAAAATCTGTGATGACCTAGACAGTGTATTAAAAAGCAGAGACATCACATTGCCAACAAAGGTGTATATAGTTAAAGCTATGGTTTTTCCAGTAGTCATGTATGGATGTGAGAGTTTGGCCATTAAGAAGGCTGAATTCCAAAGTAGTGATGCTTTTGAATTGTGGTGTTGGAGAAGACTCTTCAGAGTCCCTTGGACAGCAAGGAGATCAAACTGGCAAATCGTAAAGGAAATCAATCCTGAATATTTATTGGGAAGATCTGATGCTGAAGCTTAAGCTCCAATACTTTGGCCATCTAAAGTGAGGATCTGACTGATTGGAAAAGACCCTGATCCTTGGAAAGATTGAGGGCAGCAGGAGAAGGAAGTAACAGAGGATGAGATGGTTGGATGGCATCACCAACTCAATGGATGAGTTGAGCAAACTCAGGGAGAGAGTGAAGGACAAGGAAGCCTGGTGTGCTGCAGTCCAGAGGTTGCAAAGGGTTGGACAAGACTTAGCAACTGAGCAAGGAAATTGTTGCTTTACAGTGTTGTATAACAAAGTGAGTTAGCTATAAATCTTGGTCCTCTGCCCTACCACCCCCATTCCACCCATTTAGGTCACCAGAGAATGCCAAGCTAAGCTCCCTGTGTTACACAGCAGGTTCCCCCTAGATACCTGTTTTGCACATGGTAGTGCACACATGACAATCCCAATCTCCCAATTCCTTCCCCCTAACCACTCTATCGGAGAAGGCAATGGCACCCCACTCCAGTACTCTTGCCTGGAAAATGCCATGGATGGAGGAGCCTGGTAGGCTGCAGTCCATGGGGTCACAAAGAGTCGGACACGACTGAGCAACTTCACTTTCACTTTTCACTTTCATGAACTGGAGAAGGAAATGGCAACCCACTCCAGTGTTCTTACCTGGAGAATCCCAGGGATGGGGGAGCCTGGTAGGCTGCAGTCCATGGGGTTGCACAGAGTCGGACATGACTGAAGTGACTTAGCAGTAGCCACAGCAACCACTCTATGCTCACCGTTTGTTCTCTATATCTGCATCTCTTTTCCTGCCCTGCAGATAAGTTCATCTATACCATTTTTCTACATTTCACACATATATGTGTTAATATACAACATTTGTTTTTCTCTTTCTGACTTATACTTCATTCTGTATATGTCTAGGTCCATCTACAACTCTACAAATGACCTAATTTTGTTCCTTTTATGGCTGAGTAATACTCCATTGTATATGTGTACAACATCTTCTTTATCCATTCATCTGTTGATGGAAATTTAGCTTGCTTCCAAGTCCAGGCTATTGTACAATAGCGCTGCAGTGAACATTGGGGTGCACATGTCTTTTTGAATTATGGTTCTCAGGGTGTATGCCCAGTAGTGAGATTGCTGGGTCATGAGAAGGCAATGGCACCCCACTCCAGTACTCTTGCCTGGAAAATCCCATGGACAGAGGAGCCTGGTGGGCTGCAGTCCGTGGGGCACTAAGGGTCAGACACGACTGAGCGACTTCACTTTCACTTTTCACTTTCATGCATTGGAGAGGAAATGGCAACCCACTCCAGTGTTCTTGCCTGGAGAATCCCAGGGACAGAGGAGCCTGGTGGGCTGCCGTCTATGGGGTCGCACAGAGTCGGACACGACTGAAGCAACTTAGCAGCAGCAGCAGCATGGCAACTGTATTTAGTTTTTTTTTTTTTTTTAAGGAAACCTCCATACTGTTCTCCACAGTGGCTGTATCAATTTACATCTCCACCAGCAGTGAAAGAAGGTTCCCTTCTTCCACACCCTCTCCAGCATTTATTGCTTATGGATTTTCTAATGATGGGCATACTGATGGTGTGAGGTGGTACCTCATAGTTTGATTTGCATTTCTCTAATAATTAGTGATGTTGAGCATCTTTTCATGTGCCTCTTGGCCATCTGTATGTTTTATTTGGAGAAATGTCTCTTTAGGTCTTCAAAATATTTTTTTTAACTGAGTTGTTTGTCTTTTGAACTTTATGATATGTTTGTGTATTTTGGAGATTAGTCCCTTGTCAGTTCCTTCATTTGCAAGTATTTTATCCCATTCTGAGGGCTATCTTTTTGTCTCACTTATGGTTTCCTTTGCTGTGCAAAACTTTTAAGTTTAATTAGATTCAATTTGTTTATTTTTGCTTTAATGTCACCTAGATTCCTAGTCTTAGCTGAATTGGAATAAAGTCTTCTTTACCAAGACAACACTAAAGTAGTTTTTACTTATCTTTGAAAACTCCTGACCCTTACCATACAACCTGAAGATTCTGTTTTCACAAAGATATCAGAAGTTTTATAAAGTCATTCAGCTATGTGATTCAGTGTACCCTTAGTGATCATGTTGACAATCCTAGATATACTGTCACCAAATGAAGCATATACTGTAATTGAAAATTTTATATAAGAAAATGCTGTGTTCAAGACCATATGGTTGCAGAAATGTAGCGCCAGTGACACTTACAGAGAAATTATTTTCTGGTTTTCTGGAGGCAATATTTTTCAGTGCAGAATAAATGTCATCAGTGGTGCTGTTTAAATTAGTCTAGATTTAAATAAGAAAATATCTTAATATTTCCCTCAGAGGTCAGTCGAAACGTAAGTTCCTTATAGGTAAAGACTGTATAATATTCATCCAATAAGAATCAGTTTGGATAAAATGGAAATTATTAATAATTATGTCAGAATAATAGATATGTCATAGAACTATACAAATGACATTGGGCTATACATATTATTTTAAATGTATTTTGCCACCTTAGTATATTGAAATCATTATTGTGTTGTCCAAAAATTTCATTTGGGTCATCCCAATGTTTAATTTAATGAAAAGTCTTCCAGTATTATTTTATTGGCTATTTATATGATTGCTTTTAAATTTTTTTTCATTTTTTTCTCTTCTACTATAAAAATTAACCTTAAATGTACCTTTTAATACTTTCTTATAGTCATATATTTGCACCAATCAAGTAATACTATGTTTAGGCAAATTCCTTGAGGAGTAACTATCTGCATAATTTATTTCATATTGTATTATTTTTTCAGCTTGTATCCATATTTAAAATTTTTTTAAGCATGTGTTTCCAAACTACTCTTCAAAGAAGATAGAGCAAATTTTAACTTCCTGCCTCAAAGTACCAGAGCATCTTTCTCATCTTCCTCAACAAATTCATCTTTTATTAAAGAAAATTTATTGTATTTTTGAGACTCACCAAATTTACAAAGATATCCATGCTGGTCAAACACTGAAAGTGATAGAAATAACATGTGGCTGAAGTTTAGTGTGAAATCAAGTGTCATCCACTCATAGAATGTACTCTGAAATGAAAGAATAAAATATTATCAAAATGTGTATAAAATAATTATTTTTACAGCTTTAATATGCAGAGTACATCATGAGAAACACTGGGCTGGAAGAAGCACAAGCTGGAATCAAGATTGCCGGGAGAAATATCAATAACCTCAGATATGCAGATGACACCACCCTTATGGCAGAAAGTGAAGAGGAACTAAAGAGTCCCTCTTGATGAAAGTGAAAGAGGAGAGTGAAAAAGTTGGCCTAAAGCTTAATATTCAGAAAACTAAGATCATGGCATCTGGTCCCATCACCTCATGGCAAATAGAAAGTGGAAACAGTGTCAGACTTTTATTCTTGGGAGCTCCAAAATCACCATAGATGATGACTGCAGCCATGAAATTAAAAGACGTTTACTCCTTGGAAGGAAAGTTATGACTAACATAGATAGCATATTCAAAAGCGGAGACATTACTTTGCCAACAAAGGTCCGTCTAGTCAAGGATATGGTTTTTCCAGTGGTCATGTATGGATGTGAGAGTTGGACTGTGGAAAAAGCTGAGCGCCGAAGAACTGATGCTTTTGAACTGTGGTGTTGGAGAAGACTCTTGAGAGTTCCTTGGACTGCAAGGAGATCCAACAAGTCCATCCTAAAGGAGATCAGTCCTGGGTGTTCATTGGAAGGACTGATGGCTGAAGCTGAAACTCCAATACTTTGGCCACCTCATGCAAAGAGTTGACTCATTGGAAAAGACCCTGATGCTGGGAGGGATTGGGGGCAGAAGAAGGGAACGACAGAGGATGAGATGGCTGGATGGTATCACTGACTCGATGGACATGAGTTTGAGTGAACTCCGGGAATTGGTGATGGACAGGGAGGCCTGGTGTGCTATGATTCATGGGGTCACAAAGAGCCGGACACAACTGAGCGACTGAATGACTGAACTGAACTTAACTGAATAATAAATATAGTAAACTTTTTAAATGTTGCATTGCTAGGCAAGAATAATAAAAACTCAGTGTCTTATAGCTAAATTAAATACATTGCACTTCTGCTGTTGGACATTGATGCTCCATTTCACTTAAATAAATAGATTGCAGGATATTTTTGTTGGCATCTCATTTTTTAAAAATAGTTTTTCCCTCATACTGTTTATATATTTATTTTTTCTTAAGTATTTTTATTATAAACTGTTATATATATTTAGGATATTTTAAAATGTAGACTTCATATAAGATTTTATTTTGAAAGGCTCACAACCCAAATGAAATTCAGTGTCTCAATATAAAGTGAAGTTCTTTTAAGTTATTTGTTGAAAATTTAAATGACAGCATACCAAAGATTCTGCAAAGAATTTTTATCTAATGCAATACCCATATCCTGCCTTGTAGTTTTTTTACATTTTATAAATAAAATTTCCTATATATTTTTAATATTTATTGGCTCAAATATATATCTAAAATTCTTTCAGATATTATCTAGTTAAACATTCAACATTTGTATAGTTTGCTAATTCATTTTTCTATAACTATTTAAAGTTGCTAATACATGTTTTATGATAAATAATTAGCATCTTTCCAAATCATAGATTGTCACAGAATTTTACCCAAGCAATGAGAAGTTTATGCTTCAAGTTATATGCAGAATGTCAACATTTAAAGTATATAAGAACTTTTCTGTAAGTGATATCCAGGGGCTTTTGTATATTTGAAAGTGAATACTCAGATATTAATAATAACTGTAGATAGTATGCCTTGATTGTATTACTGATATTCTTAAAGTGATTAGATAAGCTGCTATAGCTTATCAAATTACACGTTTCTTATGCAAAGTACAGGCCTGCTGTTAACAATGTTGAAGGAGCCATTTAGCTGTTGATCATTAAAAGATAAATTCTGTTTACTTAAAATAGTTTACCAGGTATTTCTCCTGAGAAGAGTTTTTTTTTAAGATTAACAGAGAATTGCAATTCTGGTGTTACAGCCTTGGTGAGCCAAGTTCCTGCAGGGCAAGAGAAATGTTACCTTTTGTAGAGAGGAATAGGGAGTTAGGAGGGCGATGGTAAACAGAGTCCACGGTTTTTTTGGGCCAAACTGTTGCTAGGAAGGTTGTCTTTATTTTTCCTGTTGGGATCCACTATCATCACAGGCCACGAGAGCGCCCCCTTCTGGTATCCTGACTTTGTTTCGTTAAGGTTTATATTAATTTCTTACAAATTAAAACCAAATAGTAGATTGGGGCAGAATATTACAAATGACGTCGAATTTAAGTATGTGCCCAAGTCAAAATGAACCATATTTTAGTATGGAAACAATCATGTTTTAAATCTATGTCTGTATTTATTATGTACTGTATGGATTGCTCGGAGAAGGCAATGGCACCCCACTCCAGTACTCTTGCCTGGAAAATCCCATGGACGGAGGAGTCTGGTAGGCTTCTGTCCATGGGATCGCTAAGACTCCGACGCCGACTGAGCGACTTCACTTTCACTTTTCACTTTCATGCATTGGAGAAGGAAATGGCAACCCATTCCAGTGTTCTTGCCTGGAGAATCCCAGGGACGGGGGAGCCTGGTGGGCTGCCATCTATGGGGTCGCACAGAGTCGGACACGACTGACGTGACTTAGCAGAAGCAGTATTGTACTGCTTGCTTGCTCATTCCTGTTCTCTTTTTTTGAAGCGGTCCTCATTTTTTTTTCTTTAATTTGATTAAGTATAGTTGATTTACAAAGTTGTGTTAATTTCAGGTGTACAACCAAGTGATTCTCATATATATATATATATGTATATGTGTGTGTGTGTGTGTGTATTTTTATATACATTCTTTTTCAGATTATTTTCCCATATAAGTTAGTAAAGAATATTGAGTAGAATTCTCTGTGCTATACCATAGGTACTTGTCGGTTACCTCTTTTATATATAATAGTGTATGTTTGTTAATCCCAAGCTCCGGTTTATCCCTCCCCACCACATTTCCCCTTTGGAAATCACAATTTGTTTTCTATGTCTCTGAGTCTATTTCTGTATTGTGAATAAGTTCCTTTGTATCATTTTTAAAATTAGATTTCACATGTGAGTGATATTGTATGGTATATTTCTTTCTTTGTCCAACTTACTTCACTTAGTATGATGATTTCTAGGTCCAATCCACAATGCTGCAAATGGCATCATTTCATTCTTTTTCAGGGCTAATATTTGTTTTATATATGTACAACATCTCTTTTATCCATTCATCTGTTGATGGACATTTAGACTGCTTCCGTATTTTGGCTATTGTAAATAGTGTTGTTTGAACATCAGGGTGAATATATCTTTTCAAATTATCATTTTCTCTGGATATACGCTCAGAAGTGGTGTTGCTGGATCATATAATAGTTCTATTTTTTGTTTTTTAAAGAACCTCCATACTGTTCCGCACAGCAGTTGTACCAATTTATATTCCCACCAACAGTGTAGGAGGGTTCTATTTTCTCCACATCCTCTTCAGGATTTATTGTTTGTATTTTTTTTTTTTTATATATATATAATGGCTATTCTGACTGGTGTGAGGTGACACCTCATTGTGGGTTTGATCTGCGTTTTTCTGCTAATCAGTGATGTTGAGCATCTTTTCATATGCTTTGGGCCATCTGTATGTCTTCATTAGAAAGATGTCTATTTAGATCTGCTTATTTTTTGGTTAAACTGTTTGGGTTTATTTATTCATTTATTTGACATATAGCTGCATGAGCTGTTTGTATATTTTGGAGAGTAATCCCTTGTTGGTTGGAGAAGGAAATGACAGCCCACTCCATTATTCTTGCCTGGTAAATTCCATGGACAGAAGAGCCTAGAGGGCTACAGTCCATGGGGTTGCAGAGAGTTGGACATGACTGAGCAGGCAGGCATGTCCTTATTGGTTGCTTCATTTACAAATATCCATTTGTGGGTTGTTTTCTCATTTTTTTATGGTTTCCTTTGCTATGCAAAATCTTTTAAGTTCAGTTAGGTTCCATTTGTTTATTTTTGTTTTTATTTTCATTACTTTAGGAGGTAGATCAAAAAAGATATTGCTGCAATTTATGCCAGAGAGTGTTCTGCTTTTCCTCTAAGACTTTTATAGTGTCTGGTCTTACTTTCAGGTCTTTTATCCATTTTGCGTTCATTTTTGTGTATGGTGTTATAGAGTATTCTAATTTCATTCTTTTACATATAGCTGTCCAGTTTTCCAGGACCATTTATTGAAGAGACTGTCTTTTCTCCATTGTATGTTGGAGACACATACAACCTTGCCTTCTTTATCATAGATATGTGAGTTTATTTCTGGGTTTTCTATCCTGTTTCATTGATCTATGTTTCTGGTTTTGTGCCAGCACCATATTGTTTTGATCACTGTAGCGTTGTAATATAAGGGAACAGGATTCCTCAAGCTCCATGTTTATTTCTCAGGATTGCTTTGGCTATTTGGAGTCTTTTGTGCTTCCATACAAATTTTTGTTGTTGTTGTTCTAGTTCTATGAAGAATGTAATTTGATAGGGATGGAATTTAATCTGTAGATTACCTTGAGTAGTGTAGTCATTTTGACAATATTGATTCTTCCAATCCAAAAGCATGGTGTATGTTTCCATCTGTTTGTGTCATCTTTGATTTTTTTCATCAGTGTCTTATAGTTTCCAAAATACAGGTCTTTCACCTTTGGTTGCTCATTTTTAAATGACATATAATTACCATTGAAGACTTAATCTATTGTGGGAAATACTTTAATCTTTGAGGAGATTATCTTGGAATTAAGCCACAAGATTTCCTGAAATTCTTATTTAAACTTCTATTTGTTGAATCAAAATTTAACATATTGAAAGCCAGGTGAACACGTACTCTGACAAGCATAGATTTCTGCTAATTTTTAAACATCTATTGAATTTGTGCAGTATATTATCTTCTTAAAGTTTGTTTTGTCTTCTTAAATGAGTTACCCATAGCCCTAGTCAACTGACTAAATAAGAAAATAATTTTGAGAGATCTGTGTAATTCTTTTTTATGATTTCATCCTGATAAAGGTAAATTTAGATCGTTTTTGTACATTTAAACTTATTTTAATCATTATCTAGATTATACTACATAATTCACCAGTTCTAAATTTTGTTGTATGAGAAGAAAAACTCTAAGGAACTATCACAAATATCTATATAAACTAAATTTCCACTCCTCCTTAGTTGGAACCATGATTTCCATTAAAAAAAAAAAAAAAAAGATGTGTTCCTAATATGACCGCCATTTTATATAAGCCTACAAAACCTGGAGATGATAAAAAGGAAGAAAGAAAACATACATAAACAGCTTATTTCAATTCAATGTTTTCTTCTAGATAACCATTTTCAAAAAGTGTTTCTCTCTTCTGACTTACTAACCAGCGTTAATCAAAACATTTCTTTCATAAATTCATGTGTCTTATTATCTGTATATAACTGATTTAATACTGACCTTGGGATAAAAAACTCAAGAATACTACAATATGACTAAACAACTGTCATCATATTGATTAAAAGATAGCAATTGACTGTAAAATGCTCACTTCTGGATATTTATTCAAAAGAACTAAAATCAGGACCTCAAAGAGGTGTTTGACTTCCATATTCATTGCAGCATTATTTGCTATAGTCAAGAGATGTAATATCTAAATGTACATTGATGGATGAATGGATAAAGAAAAGTGGTATATACATACAATGAAAGAGTATTCAGGAATAAGGAAAATAGGAAATTCTGTCATATGCTGCTGCTGCTGCTGCTAAGTCGCTTCAGTCGTGTCCGACTCTGTGCGACCCCATAGACGGCAGCCCATTAGGCTCCTCTGTCCCTGGGATTCTCCAGGCAAGAACACTGGAGTGGGTTGCCATTTCCTTCTCCAATGCATGAAAGTAAAAAGTGAAAGTGAAGTCGCTCAGTCGTGTCCGACTCTTAGCGACCCCATGGACTGCAGCCTACCAGCCTCCTCCGTCCATGGATTTTCCAGGCAAGAGTACTGGAGTGGGGTGCCATTGCCTTCTCTGTGTCATATGCTACAACATGGATGAACCTTGAGGGCATTGTGCTATTTGAACTAAGCTGATCATTGAAGGGCAGATAGTGCATGATCCCACTTGTAGGAGGTATCTAAAATAGTAAACTCATAGAAACAGGAAGGAGAATGGTGGTTGTCAGAGACTGAGGGGAAGGAGAAATTTGGAGTTCCTGTTCAATGAGTATTGAATTTCAATCGTGCAAGAAAACAAAAAAAAATTGTTCTTGAGATCTGATGTATGATGTATAATGTTGTGCTCATAGTTAACACTACTGATTACATACTTAAAAATTTAAGATGCTATATGTAATATCATGTGCTGAATGTTTTAAGCACAATTTTTTAAAAGTGAAGTAGATTAAAAAAAGGCAATTAAAAAAGAAGGATGATCCCTAGGACTGGAATTCATCACAGTCTTCATAGAGTTAGTTCTTTTAGAGCTTTTCTCAATTATACATAAATGAAAGAAGGGGGAAGTTGGCATAAAGGTGTCCATTAAAAAAAGTAATTGGAATTATGTAAGCTATAAATGAAGAAAGTTAAATTATAAATTTTATGTAGGTGTTTACTAATAGGTAACATAAAAGAGGTTAAAGACAGGCTGTAAGCTCCTAAATAGTTTGAATTTTATCCTAAACAAAATACGGGGTCTTTTAAAAGAGTGACTATATGTTTCCTTTAATATATAAGATATTTATGACATATGATATATACATGTATATATATGAATATATATATGTGTATAAATGAATTTATCTGAATATATCTTATAAAAGATTATCCTTTAAGGAGGAAAAAAGGTAGAGACATCAGGAAACATCAATAATTTTTCCTAATGAAAATGCTATAACAGAATTCTATTTGAGATATGTTTGTAGTAATCAAGCCACCAGGCACTATTGGTATCAAATAGTTTATTCTAGCAAGTACTTTTTGAATTAGTTGGTTTTTAGGAAGAGATAAGGATGTAAAGCAGAGATGAGTGTACTATTACTGAACATGTCTTCTTTAGTAATTCCTGACAAGAAAGCCAACAAATGTAGTTTATTTAAATACAGAATTCTATGAGATATTTCTGCCCTTAGCTTTAAAAGTTTTTGATATGTATCTTATTCAGAAAACTACATGCATAAAAAGTATATTGAAATGTGTTGCTGGGATGATAAGATGAAGCCCAGTGCTAATATGACATGGAGCCACAAATATTTTAATTGCATCTCTTCTTTGGGGAACATTTTATATCCAAATATATTCCAGGAACTAAATGTAGATACTCACAAGGAGAGAGAGACACTCTGCAAGGGTATCCACCATTAGGCAATATAAGAGTGTCCCCTGAACCATGAGACTCAATGGACTTGTAGCCTACTCTAGGGAGCTAAATAAGCAATTTGCAGAGCAATGATTCAAAGACTGGTTCCCAGAAACTGTATTGAACTATCTTAAAGCAATATTTCAGAAATAGGGAACAAGGTCTTCCCTAGTGGCTCAGAGAGTAAAGAGTCTGCCTGCAATGTAGAAGACCTGGGTTTGTTCCCTGGGTCAGGACTATCCCCTAGAAAAGGGAATGGCTCCCCATTCCAGTGTTCTTGCCTGGAGAATTCCATGGACAGAGAGGCCCAGTGGGCTGCAGTCTATAGGGTCACAAAAAGTTAAACACAACTGACTAACACTTTCACTTTATTTTTCAATGTATCAATAAAATTCAGATTTTGTTTTCTCTTTTATAGGTTTCTCTTTATATTACTGGAGATTGAAAAGATGCTTTCAGTGGATCTATTTTTTTACGGTATCTTTCTATATCCTATCTCAGTTCTAGAAGTTCGGGAAAGAAGTCATCTTAAGCAGACCTTTTTAAAAATTTTTGTTTTGAATAATATTTGTTCACCCAGCTTTCCCTAATGTTACTATATTAGAAACTATTTAAAACTATCAAAAGGAGAAATTAACCTTGATGCAATCCTCTTAAGTAATCTATTGAGCTTATGTGAATATTGTTATTTTTACCACTATTGTGCTTTTTATGATTCAGAATCCAATCCTGGATTTCACATTCTGTTTAATTGTCGTGATCTCTTACTTTCCTTCATTCTAGAGAGTTCTTCATTTCCTCAGTCTTTTTTATTTTGTCTTTCATAGCCTTGCCTTGCCACTTTTGAAGAGTATACACCAATTATTTGTAGATTACCTCTCAGTTTGGGTGTGTGCAATTTTTGTCATGATTAGGCTGAGTTATATACTTTTTGGCAAGAATGCCACAGAAATGTTATACTCTTTTCAGTATATAATTTTCAGTTCAGTTCAGTCGTTCAGTCGTGTCTGACTCTTTGCAACCCCATGAACCACCGCACGCCAGGCCTCCCTGTCCATCACCAACTCCTGGAGTCCACCCAAACCCATGTCCATTGAGTTGGTGATGCCATCCAACCACTCATCCTCTGTCATCCCCTTCTCCTCCTGCCCTCAATCTTTCCCAGCATCAGGGTCTTTTCAAATGAGTCAGCTCTTCACATCAGGTGGCCAGAATATTGGAGTTTCAGCTTCAGCCAGCAGTCCTTCCAATGAACACCCAGGACTGATCTCCTTTAGGATGGACTAGCTGGATCTCCTTGCAGCCCAAGGGACTCTCAAGAGTCTTCTCCAACACCACAGTTCAAAAGCATCAATTCTTTGGCGCTCAGCCTTCTTCACAGTCCAACTCTCGCATCCATACATGACCACTGGAAAAACCATAGCCTTGACTAGACGGACCTTTGTTGGCAAAGTAATGTCTCTGCTTTTCAATATGTTATCCAGGTCAGTCATAACTTTTCTTCCAAGGAGTAAGCATCTTTTAATTTCATGGATGCAGTCACCATCTGCAGTGATTTTGGAGCCCTAAAAAATAAAGTCTGACCCTGTTTCCTCATCTATTAGCCATAAAGTGATGGGACCAGATGCCATAATCTTAGTTTTCTGAATGCTGTGTTTTAACCTAGCTTTTTCACTCTCCTCTTTCACTGTCATCAAGAGGCTCTTTAGTTCTTCTTCACTTTTTATCATAAGGGTGGTGTCATCTGCATATCTGAGGTTATTGATATTTCTCCCAGCAATCTTGATTCCAGCTTGTGCTTCCTCCAGCCCAGCGTTTCTCATGATGTACTCTGCATATAAGTTAAATAAGCAGGGTGACAATATACAGCCTTGACGTACTCCTTTTCCTGTTTGGAACCAGTCTGTTGTTCCATGTCCAGTTCTAACTGTTGCTTCCTGACCTGCATACAGGTTTCTCAAGAGGCAGGTCAGTGGTCTGGTATGTCCATCTCTTTCAGAATTTTCCACTATTTATTGTGATCCACACAGTCAAAGGCTTTGGCATAGTCAATAAAGTAGAAATAGATGTTTTTCTGGAACTCTCTTGCTTTTTCGATGATCCAGCAGATGTTGGCAATTTGATCTCTGGTTCCTCTGCCTTTTCTAAAACCAGCTTGAACATCTGGAAGTTCATGGTTCATGTATTGCTGAAGCCTGGCTTGAAGAATTTTAAGCATTACTTTACTAGCATGTGAAATGAGTACAATTGTGTGGTAGTTTGAGCATTTTTTGGCATTGTCTTTCTTTGGGATTGGAATAAAAACTGACCTTTTCCAGTCCTGTGGCCACTGCTGAGTTTTCCAAATTTGCTGGCATATTGAGTGCAATTCTTTCACAGCATCATCTTTCAGGATTTGAAATAGCTCAACTGGAATTCCATCACCTCCACTAGATAATTTTAGGAAGAGCACAAGGTAAATATTTCTTATTGCTGGTAGTCTTAACTTTGATCCCATGTTTAAGGTGGTATTAACCAGTTTTCTCCACTGCAAAGTTATGATTCTTGTTTTGTAATTAACAAGTCTCTCCTAAAGAGATACTTTAAGACTATATAAATGTCCTGTTTCTCATAATACTCCTATTCACTGATTTTAGCATCCATGGATAGTTCTTGGCTGCTACAAATATTATTGTGGTATTTTCTAATGGTCAATTTCTGTTTTGTTTATTTTCCTGCATTTGTTAATTGGAATTCCAGATAAACAAAGAGACATTTTATTCATTCATTCATTTATAGTAATATGGATTACTGCACATTTATCTTGCTCTGTTTCTTGTAATCTAGTATTATCAACATTTATTTTATTGCTAAATATGTGCTCGATTTAGCCATTGGCAGCTCCTTTGAGTTGGAGTCTGTTTGCTTTCAACTTGTGCCCCATTGTTTTCTGTGTATGTCCTTATTTATTGCCTACTCAAGATTTTCCAGGGTCATGTTGTGCATTTCTGTGTCCCAGCTCTGACACCAGTCATTTTCCAGGGAGACTGAGTTCATTTTATTGGAGAATAGTATTGAGATGCCAAGTTCTGAGCTAAGTAGTCCTTTTAGAGATTTTATTGTTGAGATTTCAAGTTAGAAACATGTGGCCCTTGATGTGAATCATCTTCAGAGCAATACTTTCCAGAATTAAAATCTCAGAAATTTCATGGAAAACTAAATGAGTATGTGAATGCGACTCAGGGTGAGAAATTTGCAGTTGCAAACAAAACTCAAAAAAGTAGTAGAAATCCAATATGGGAACTGTTTAAATTCATTTGTAAAGGAAGAAAAATTCTCTGAACTTGTATCAGAGTATGGGAGATGGTAAGATCTAAAACAGATCACATTAGAATGTAATTATAGGTGGCTGTGTTAATGTAAGGGACTTTATTAGTTACTAAAAGCTTAGTGTTATAATCCTTTCAGTGAGAAAATAGAGAAAATGATATTATTGTGAATATGTAAGCACAAAAGTCTTTTAATATCTTACTTTCTAATGCTAAAATGCTATTTGAACTGTTTTACATAAATAGAAGAAAAAAATATTCTTAGTGTCAACACTATAATCATGTATCTCTGAATCAATGACCTCATTATGACTAACAATAGGTATATTAGAAAACTGGGAAATAATGGATACTAGCGCTTCCCTCCGGAGAAGGCAATGGCACCCCACTCCAGTACTCTTGCCTGGAAAATCCCATGGACGGAGGAGCCTGGTAGGCTGCAATCCATGGGGTCGCTAAGAGTCTGATACGACTGAGCCACTTCACTTTCACTTTTCACTTTCATGCATTGGAGAAAGAAATGGCAACCCACTCCAGTGTTCTTGCCAGGAGAATCCCAGGGATGAGGCAGCCTGCTGGGCTGCCATCTATGGGGTCGCACAGAGTTGGACACGACTGAAGTGACTTAGCAGCAGTGCTTCCCTTGTGGCCCAACTGGTAAAGAACCTGTCCTCAATGCAGGAGACCTGGGTTTGATCCCTGGTTTGGGAAGATCCCCTGGAGAAGGGAAAGGCTACCCACTCCAGTATTCTGGCCTGGAGAATTCCATGAACTGTATAGTCCATGGGGTCACAAAGAGTCATACACGACTGAGCAACTTTCATTATTCATTAGATATTAATTAGAAATTATGGTAAATCAAGGCAAGTGAAAATTTTACATTATTATTATTATTTTTTGAGCTTTGCAAGTACTTTCCCTCTCTCTGGAAAAAAAATATATGTATATGAAACATATATACTTATATGAAACATATATATACACATATAAGCTTTAAAGAAAGTCAGACATTTTACTCATTTACAATCTATATTTGAAACAGTACAGAGTACCTAAACTCAAAGAAAACAAAAATGGTTGTGGGGCTTAGAATTTCAGTAGAAATATTTCCTGAATTATTTCTACTTAAATTCAAATTCTGCTAATGTTCTCCTATAGGACACAATTCTCAAGATAAGTTGAGGTAACTTATCTTTTCTAGGAGTACTTTTGTTTTCAGTATTGTTAGGAATATCATGACCTTATACTATCAAAAAGCCTACTGAAAACACTGCTAGCTTAGTGTACCAACTGAGAATGCTCCAGAATGACGTCATTGTGTCCACTAGCTAAGTGTTCTCTAATGCCATGTGACAGCTAAAATGCCAGGGCTTGGATTCGGCACAGTTCTCAACTTAATTGGCACCTTAGAGTCACCTGGATTCAACAAAATCACAGAGTTATGAAAAGATATTACACTTCACTGTTAATTACCACAAGATCTCTTAGGGAAATTTCGAAGCCTGAGCTAGGATACCTGTGCAGTTCTACCAAACTGACAATGAGACTTGTCAATCTCCAGCCATCAATCAAGATAATGTGTTTGCTTTATATTACTTTCCCATGACTAATATTAACATGTAAAATTCAAATAAAGATAGGAAAGGTAACTACACACAATATTAAAAATACGGAGTGGAAATGAATTATTTTGGAGCATATTCTGCTTAAGAATAACGGCCAACACATGAATCATTTTTTTTAGAGAATTTCTTATCAAACTCATCAACTTCCTTCTACAAGTCTCTTCATAACGTTAAATCTGGTGAATTCTAACCTTAAGAATTTAACATGTAACTGTAGATATTATATAACTTGAATCATGTGATTTCCATTCCACATACCAGAATATAAGAATTGAAACTGGTATCAGAAAAAAAAAAAAAGTTTCTAATTTCATGGTCTGCTTTAATCAACTTTGACCTTTGACAGATCAGAAAATGGGGTACAAGTACCAGAATTTATTAGTTCAGTGAGTCATTACATGTATTCCTCCTGTCCCTATTTGTCCCTGGAGAGTCGTTTTGTGGTCAGGTGCAGTGCAGAAAATTAGACCTCTTCTTCTGACTCAGGATTGAGTCAGAGTTCAGTTTTCAGTCGTGTCCGACTCTTTGTGACCCCATAGGCTGCAGCATGCCAGGCTTCCCTGTCCTTCACCAACTCCTGGAGCATGCTAAGACTCATGTCCATCAAGTTCATGATGTCATCTAACTGACTCATCCTCTGTCATCCTCTTCTCCTCCTGCCTGCAATCTTTCCCAGCATCAAGGTCTTTTCTAATGAGTCAGCTTTTTGTATAAGGTGACCAAAGTATTGGAGCTTCAGCTTCAGCATCAGTCCTTCCAATGAGTATTCAGGACTGATTTCCTTAAGGATTGACTGGTTGGATCTCCGTGCAGTCCAAGGGAATCTCAAGAGCCTTTTCCAACACCACAGTTCAAAAGCATCAATTCTTCAGTGCTCAGCTTTCTTTAAAGTCCAACTCTCACATCTATATATGACTACTGGAAAAACCAAAGCTTTGGCTAGACAGACCTTTGTCAGCAAAGTAATGTCTTTGCTTTGTAATATGCTGTCTAGGCTGGTCATAGCTTTCCTTCCAAGGAGCAAGTGTCTTTTAATTTCAGGGCTGCAGTAACCATCTGCAGTGATTTTGGAGCCCAAAAAATAAAGTCTGTCACTGTTTCCATTGTTTCCCCATCTATTTGCCATGAAATGATGGACCACATGCCATGATCTTAGGTTTTTTAATGTTCAGTGAAAAATCCAGCTTTTTCACTCTCCTTTTTCACTTTCATCAAGAGGCTCTTTAGATCTTCATCGCTTTCTGCCATAAAGGTGGCATTATCAGCATATCTGAGGTTATTGATATTTCTCCCAGCAAACTTGATTCCAGATTGTGCTTCATCCAGCCCATCATTTCTCATGATGTACTCTGCATAGAAGTTAAATAAGCAGGGTGACAATATACAGCCTTGATGTATGCCTCTCCCAATTTTGAACTAGTCCATGTTCCATGTCCAGTTCTGACTGTTGCTTCTTGACCTGCATACAGATTTCTCAGGAGGCAGGTCAGGTGGTCTGGTATCCCCATCTCTTGAAGAATTTTCCACAGTTTGTTGTGATCCACACAGACAAAGACTTTTGCATAGTCAATAAAGCAGAAGTAGATTTTTTCTGGAACTCTTTTGCTTTTTCGATGATCCAACATATGTTGGCAATTTGATTTCTGGTTCCTCTGGCTTTTCTAAATCCAGCTTGACTATCTGGAAGTTCTCAGTTCATGTACTGTTGAAGCCTGGCTTGGAGAATTTTGAGCATGAATTTGCTTGCATGTGAGATGAGTGCAATTGTATAGTAGTTAGAAGAGTTTTTGGCATTGCCCTTTGGGGATTGGAATGAAAACTGACCTTTTCCAGTCCTGTGGTCACTGTTGAGTTTTCCAAATTTCCTGGCATATTGAGTGCAGCACTTTCACAGCATCATCTTTTAGGATTTGAAATAGCATTAGCTGGAATTCCATCACCTCCACTAGCTTTTTTCGTAGTGATGCTTCCTAAGGCCCATATGACTTCACATTCCAGGATGTCTGGCTCTAGGTGTGATCACCCCATCATGGTTATCTGGGTCATGAAGATCGTTTTTGTACATTTCTTCTGTGTATTCTTGCCACCTCTTCTTAATATCTTCTGCTTCTGTTAGGTCCATACAGTTTCTGTCCTTAAATGTGCCTATCTTTACATGAAATCTTCCCTTGTGAAAGTTACTCAGTTATGTCCAACTCGTTGTGATCCCATGGACTGTATAGTCCATGGGATTCTCTAGGCAAGTATACTGGAGTGGGTAGCCTTTCCTTCTCCAGGGGATTTCCCAACCCAGGAATCAAACCCAGGTCTCTGGGATTGCAGACAGATTCTTTACCAGCTGAGCCACAAGGGAAGCACAAGAATATTGGAGTGGGTAACCTATCCCTTCTCCAGCAGATCTTCCCAACTCAGGAATAGAACTGGGGTCTCCTGAATTACAGGTGGATTCTTTACCAACAGAGCTATCAGGGAAGCCCTGTATCTTCCCTTTGTGTCTCTAATTTTCTTGAAGAGATCTCTAGTATTTTCCATTCTAGTGTTTTCCTCTATTTCTTTGCCTTGATCACTGAAGAAGGCTTTCTTATCTCTCCTTGCTATTCTTTGGAACTCAGCATTCAGATGGGTATATTTTTCATTTTGTCTTTTGCCTTTAGCTTCTCTTCTTTTCTCAGCTATTTGTAAGACCTCCTCAGACAACCATTTTGGCTTTTTTCATTTCCTTTTCTTGGAGATGGTCTTTATCATGCCTCCTGTACGATGTCATGAGCTTCTGTCCATAGTTCATCAGGCCCTCTGTCATCAGATCTTGAGTCCAAAAACAAGTATAAAATCTTAGAAATCATTTAGTCAAGTGTTGTAGTCTATGTGCCTGTGGAAGGAGTAAAGTCAACTTTTTGAAATGTGTCTCTTAATAAACAATCAAAATTATGCATTTTAATTACAGTCATAAAATATGCATGACAATTATAAATATGAGAAATTATAACAGTGTATGAGATAGCTGGTTGTTAATATTTTTCTTCTTTTGGTCAAAATTTAAATCTACTTAGAGATACCATTGGAAACTCTCTTTGTAATTATATGTGACTTTCATTAAAACAAAAATAAACTGGGAAATGACCACTTAATAGATTGAATTTTTTCATAAATAGCAATTTAAAACATCAATGTTTTGGGGAAATAATAATAATTTTAAAATGCCCTGAGGGTATTCACATATGCCCAAAAAAAGACATTTTAAACCAACCACGATGTGATGGGAACCAAAAATTTACTACAAATACCAGCAAGTAAACCTAACTGCATCACAAGTGAATAACATATCCCACCCTCAAAAAAGTGGAGAAGTCAAGAACTAATATAAGAAACTGTGGGAAATACTGTAAGATAAAGACAAAATAGGGGCTTCCCTGGTGGCTCAGATGGTAAAGAATCTGCCTGCAATGCAGGAGACTGGGATTCGATTCCTGGGTAGGGAAAGTCCCCTGGAGAAGGGAATGGTTACCCAATGCAGTACTCTTGCCTGGAGAATCCCATGGACAGAGTAGCCTGGTCAGCTACAGTCCATGGGGTTGCAAAGATTTGGACACAACTGAACAACTGACACATACAAAGACAAAATAAACTCTGGTTAGGAAAATTGTTTTTTGTAGGGGTATGATTTAGCAATTCTGAAACTATTTTATGTGTATACTGAAACTGACAAATATGAAAAATAGTGTTGATAAAATGAGAGCCAGGTCTCACATTTCTTATTTTCAAAGAAAGAACTTACACATAAGGAAAGAAGGAAGGCTAGAATGAACTATGCAGTGTTGGATTTGGTTTGAGGTATCTGTATAAACTGGTTTTTGATAGATTAATAAATAGAACAATAGACATGGAGTGTGTTTGTTCACCCACGCAGGGGTTAGTACACAAACACATTTTCTTATTCTGTCTGTTAGTATGGCCTAGAAGCCATGATATTCTGATCACAATTAGGTCACCTAGGACCCAGAAGAATCTGAAATTCTTCTGGTTCCAGAAAGTAAAGAGTTTTGCAAAGAGAGAAAACAACAACAAAAACAACACAGAGCCACCGTAGGGAACCCTAGACAGAACTGGAATAACTTTTTCAAAAGAATAAAATAATAATAGTATTGGAATATAACTCCTGGGCTAAAATACATTTTCATGGATCCTTACTGACTTAAATAAATAATCAGATTAACTAATAAATGATGGAAACATGACAAGCCTTTCCTATAGTAGAATTCTAATGAAAACATAGAAGAAACAAGGGAAATAAAGAACTATTGTTAGGCACTACCTTCAGTCATAATTTGTTACAGACAAAAATCCATTGATGAATAGAGAAATTTGGGGAAAAGGTTTGAGGATAAAAAGATTTGCATAACCTCAAGTGTGTCTCCCAAGGTATTTATCAACTGCGAAGGGAAGAATGACAACTTTAGCAGACACCATCTTAACCAAATGATCCAAGTAAACATCACTAGGAATAAGACATAGAGACGTCACGAGTCCCTTGATGTGAAGTACCAAGAAGGGTACAACATTATGCATGTGTTATTTTTGACAATAATGTACAACTTCAGTCTAACCATGAGAAAGTATCAGATGATCCCCATATTAAGGGCATTTTATAACATTGTTGAATATTCTTCAAAAGTGTCATAAACATAAAAGATAAGAAAAGCTAAGGAACTGCCATAGATTGTATAACAAATATAAATAACAACTAAATATAATGTGAGATCTTGTACAGGATGCTACAAAAGAAAAATGACATTAATGGAAAGTTTGTGAAATTCAAATAAGCTCTGTAGTTTAGTTAATAATATTGCATCAACATTAATTTCTTATTCTTCATTATTTTACTATAGTTGTATAAAATAACATTAGAAGAAGTTGCATGAAAAATACAGGAAAACTCTTGTACTATTCCTGAAGTTATGTAAAATTAGTTTTTAATGTATTCAAATAAAATTTTAAAAGGGGCTTTGTAGGGACCCATGTGTACAACCTCCTCATTTTACACATTAGAAGCTCCAAAATACTAAAGGATTTATCCACAATACAAAGTTTGAGGGAAAGATGAGCTCTAAGGGTATTGTCAAATTTTCTGAGAACTTCTTTCCTCTGGTTCAATGTATGAAAATTGAATTTTAATTCTTAGCAATTGGTAACTGCTGGTCAGCTAGTCTAAATTACAGCTTCCCAGTTTCAGTTCTCTTGGTGTTTATGCAATATGAAGATGAATGCCAAAATTGTTTTCACTATCTCTTGTCATACTGACAACCTACCTACAGTACATTGAGTAAATATACCAGTGACAAAAATGCTTTATCTCAAGTAGGCTTGTCTGTCTAGATTGAGGAATAAATAAAGCTACCAGATTTTATCAAGTTAAGAGAAAAACTCAGAATTTATAAATAAGGTATTTTTAGCAATAATTATCAACATTAAATGACTCTTCAACCTTTGAAAGGTGAATATCAAGCCACTTTAATTTAGAAATGTTAGATTCATAAAATAGTAACTTACACATGCTAGGAATAGATCTCTTACAAAAAGAAATATGTTTATGTTTGCACTTTTCTTTGATTTCAAGACATCAGCTAAGCCTAATGCACTTTCATTTATCTTTAGAAAAGAGGCAGGAACTATTTATCTTATAAAGCTTTATTAATTCCATATTCATTAACTGTCCAGTTTAGCACTCACTCGATGAATCAGCATTATCTTTGGGCCTGATATTGGTTTTCTAAAATTTTTTATTGAAAAGTTTTATTCTTTATCAGTAAGTAAGTATTACTCATTCAGTTGTGTCTTAACTCTTTTCGACTCCATGGGCTGTAAGCCGCTAGGCTCCTTTGTCCATAGTATTCTGTATGGAAGAATAGTGGAATGGGTGCCCATTCCCTTCTCCAGGGGATTATATTTGCCTTCAAAGTAGCAATTAACAACAACAACAAAAATACATCAAAAATGTTAAAGGTAGTAGCAATAAAAAGTGATCAGTGTCTTCCCTAGTGGCTCAGTGGTGAAAAATCCACCTGCATGGATGAGGGTTTAATCCCTGATCCAGGAAGATATCACATCCTGTGGAGCAATCAAGCCCAGATGCCACAACTATTGAGCCTGTGCTCTAGAGCCTGGGAGCTGCAACTACTGAGCCCATGTGCTATAACTACAGAACCCTATACATCTAGATCCCTTGCTCTGCAACAAGAGAAGCCACAAGGAGAAACCTGCACACGGCAACTAGAGAAAAGCCCGCTCAGCAACACAGCCAAACATAATTAATTAATTAATTATTTGAAAAAAAGTTATCAGGTCCCACTTGGATATTTATTATTTATAGATACAAATTGCTGATGCATCTGTTGCCAGGCTGAAAATCTCACAAGATTGATTAGCACCAGAACTAGCCTTGAGAATTACATACATGATATGAATTGAGGTAGTCTGGTCAGAGTTATCTGTTCCCACATGGTTCCACTGCTGAGCTACCCACTAGCTGAGACTCCAGCGTGAGAGCTTTAGAGATAATATATATAAATGTTAAGAAAAAGAAAAGCATGATCTGGCAGCCTCGGATTCTGGGTTGTAGAGTTTTCACCAATAATGATTTTTGTTACTTTAAGCAAATCTTTATTTTATATTGTAGTATTTAGTTGATTATTTTTTGTTACTTCAGACATGAAACTTTACATCTTGTATTCTCCATTTCCCTTCTGAAAAGGCTTCTTTGAGTTTTATCACTCTACTCCTAGTACTCTAGATGATGATGCTAAAATTCACAGAGTCTTTGTTCCTGGAACTTGCATTACTCTGTGTGGGATTACCTTCCATCTTCCCTGCCATAGATAAAATTCATATGCCAAATTTGGAACTGATTTAAAATATTTGTGTAGCTTTTTAAATGCTGTGAACAAGGAATGAGATTTTGCCAAAACTCTCTTACCAGAAAACATACCTTTTTTTCAGAGATAATACATCCTTCACTTTATGTTCTTTACAGTTTATAAAACATTTAATACATATCACTGAAGGTTCTTATAGCCCCAGTAGATATTAAGATGATTTTATGGGAGCTGAATTTGAAGACTAGTGAATGGATCCCTAAAATTGTCCATTAGTGAGAGGTGCAGCTCATCCAGCTACCGTGCTTCCCATTATACCACACCGTCTTAGGACACACCAGTTAGTGTTAGCTATTTCAAAAATAGCAACTTCTGAAATCACATATTAGCTCTTAGATTTTTTTTTTAAATATCTGTGTTTAATAGTAAGGGAAACGAATATGACTTGATATTTTATTTTGATTGAACATGAGCAAATGGTGCTTCCTTTGGGTATTTCTCTTATCTCCTCACTGAATTCATATGGAATTAGCAGTGGTAGTTTGGGAAATTCTTTTATAAAAATACCTTTCTTGACTTTGAGGTGTAGAAAGAGAATGGCTATGAATGAATATACTTGAAAGTGAGCAGTGCATTTTGTGAGACTTGAAATTCATCAAACTTAAGGTGCCTTACTTCTGAGCCTGTTCATGAAAGGACCTGAGAAGGCTGAAAGAGTTTTATATATGATCAAAATTGAATCTGAAGAAAAGCTGTCTAAAATTCTTATTGCCACATTTCTAAAGTTAGAAAAAAGTTTAAAATGTGATTGTATAGAGAGTCTCATCCTGAAATCCTAGAAAATGACAATTCTTAGGAGGTTTAGGGAGGATATGGGGAGAAAAATGGGTGTAGGGAACAAAGAAAATCAAAGTAAAACTTCATAGAGATCAGAAAATATTATTTTAGGTAAGAGAATAAATAAATCTTTACTCTAGGACTCAGCTTAATAAAGCTGATTAGTTAAATTTAAAACCTTTGGTTTTGGAATCACAACCGCAAGGATATGGGATAAATCCTAGCTCACAGTTCTGAGCAGCTTCTTAATCATTTTCAGCATCAGTTTCATCTACACCGTGGGAATATGAGTTTATTAGAAATGATGTTTTGAAAATTAGGGGGAAAGTATGTAAGGTACTAAAACATTGCTCTGGCAAATCTTTTATTTTTAAGTGCAAGAAAAATGACCAGAGTTCTTACTAATAAAACTAGATTATCTATATTGAATATAGATTTTGGGGGTTGAAGAAAGGAGTAGGGGGATTTATTTTCACCATATATCATTTAGCTAAGTTTGAAATGTATACCATGAATATGTATTGCCTCATCAAAAGAGTGGTTTTTAAAATTATGCAAACATTATAGACTAAATCTCATGTTGAGATCTTGGGAATCTATAAAGTAATCAATGGAAATCAGTATTTCTATGATCCCCTTATAGAAGTACCGTAAAGGAATAAATGGCCTCCTAGCTATACCTTTAGTTTCTCTCTTACGTCCCAGCTGAAAGCCTCCCATCAATTTAGTACAAATATGTATCTGAAAGAATTTTGTAAAATTCTTATATTTTTATTTTAAATTATCCTTAATCATTTTGGAAGGCATATACTTTTGATATTCCATTTTATAGACAGATATACATGCTGAACTTCATAGATATTAATTCATTCAAAATCACATGTTAAGTAAAAAGGGTGGGATTCAAACTTAGAAAATTTTCAAAATTCTATTATGCTTTAAAAATAGAGCGTATTGTTTTAGAACAGAATGTATGGCAATATCCCATATTCCTTGTCCCCATGCATGCATAGCTTCCCCATTATCAACACCCCTCACCACCATGGTATATCTGTTATAACTGATGTACCCACAGTGATATATCATAATTACCTGAAGTTCCCAGGTGGCAGATTAAAAACTCACCTGCCAATGCAGGAAACATAAGAGACCAGGGTTCGATCCCAGGGTCAGGAAGATCCCCTGGAGGAAGGCATGGCAACTCACTCCAGTATTCTTGCCTGGAGAATCCTATGGACAGAGAAACCTGGTGGGCTACAGTCCGTAGGGTCCCAAAGAGTTGGACAGGACTGAAGTGACAGCATGCATGCATGTACCTGAAGTTTAAAGCTTACATTAAAATTCATTCTTGGTGTTGTCCATTCTATGAGTTTTGGCAAATGTACCTAAATAATGAAATATATACATCATTATGGTATCATATAGGGCATCTGCACTGCCCTAAAGCCCTGCTTTACCTACTCACATATCCATTCCCCTTAAGCCCTGGCAACCACTGAAAATATCTATAATTTTGTCTTTTTTCTGAATATCATCTAATTAGAATCATACAGTATGTAAAATTTTTGGATTAGCTTCTTTCACTTCAGTTCAGTCAGTTCAGTCGCTCAGTCATGTCCGACTCTTTGTGACCCCATGAATTGCAGCACGCCAGGCCTCCCTGTCCATCACCAACTCCCGGAGTTCACTCAGACTCATGCCCATCGAGTCGGTGATGCCATCCAGCCATCTCATCCTCTGTCGTCCCCTTCTCCTCCTGCCCCCAGTCCCTCCCAGCATCAGAGTCTTTTGCAATGAGTCAACTCTTCGCATGAGGTCGCCAAAGTACTGGAGTTTCAGCTTTAGCATCATTCCTTCCAAAGAACACCCAGGGCTGATCTCCTTGAGAATGGACTGGTTGGATCTCCTTGCACTTAGTATTGTGCATTTAAGTTTCCTCCATATCTTTTAACTTGATAGCTATTTCTTTTTAGTGATAAATAATATTTCATTGTCTGGATGCATCACCGTTTATCTATTCTCCTACTGATGGGCATCATGGTCACTTCCAAATTTTGGCATTTGTGAATAAAGCTGCAGTAAATATCCATATGCAGATTTTTGTGTGGGTATACATTTTCAACTCTTTCAGGTAAATACCAAGGAGTGAATTTGCTGGATTCTATGGTAAGAGTATGTTTAGTTTTGTTAAATGCCACCAAACTGTCTTCCAAAATGCCTATTATTTTTCATTTCCACCAGAAATGATTGAGAACTCTTGATGCTCCATATTTCACCAGCATCTGGTGTTGTCAGTTTTGGATTTCACCAATTTTTCTAGGTGTGTAGTGGTATTTCATTGCTGTTTTCATTTGCATTTCTCTAACGATATATAATGTGAAACATCTTTTCATATGTTTGTTTGCTATTTGTAACTTTTAAAACTTTTTGACCACAAATCTGTGTATTAAAAACAAACAAAATAAGTGTGCCACCGGATGTGAGGAATTAGTTCCCAAAATTGGAAGTGAGGGTCCAGGGGGCTAAGAAGCTGTGTAGAGGGCAGGCTGAAAATGGATGCTGGAGAAATTGGATCTCAGCCAATGGGCAGTTGTCCAATTACTGAACTTTCAGCAGGTGGACCTTTTGAAAGTCATGATATTCTTTGGAAATTTTTTTTAATGTGAAAAATGAACTTTTTCCCAGTCATCTTCTTGAATTATTAGGGACACCTAATCTTACATTTTAATCTTGCATCTTATATCTGCTCAGAAATGATAAGGGGAAGTAGGTAGGGTATATAACACAAGATGGACCAGGTGTTAATAACTGCCAATGATGTATAATGGTGAAGGATTTTATTATATTCTTCTATTTCTATATATGGTTAAAGTTTTCTACAATAAATAATTTAAAATAAATATGCAAAGCAACATGATATAAGATATATAAAGTTTTTGAGATAAGACACAGCTTGTTCCTTTAGGAGAAGGAAATGGCAACCCATTCCAGTATTCTTGCCTGGAGAATCCCAGGGACAGAGGAGTCAGGTGGGCTGCCGTCTATGGGGTCGCACAGAGACGGATACTACTGAAATGACTTAGCAGCAGCAGCAGCAGCAGTGTTCCTTTAATTGTTGGGTCATTTGCTAATTGTTTTGAATCATTTAAAATCATACAAAAATGTAATATTTGAAGCTTCATGCTTTTAGTGTATATTATATTGACAGAGGTATTTTCTGATTCCCTGGTGGCTCAGTGGTAAAGAATCCCCCTGTACTCTGAATCCAACAGTATTCCCCAAATTCATATATTGAAGCTCTAATTCCCAGGATGACTATATTTGGAGATAGGGCCTTTAAGAAGGTCATTAAGATTAAATGTGGCCACAAATGCCCTAATCCAATGACTGATGTCATTACAACAGGAGGAAGAGACCCCAGGGATATACACAAAGGCCTTGTGGGGACACAAAGAGAAGGCCTGTATCTGTGAGCAAAGGACAGAGGCCCTAGGAGAAACTAACCATGCCAGCATCATGATTTCAGACTTCCAACCTTCAGAATGTGGGAAAATAAACGTCTATTATTTAGGTCATTCATTTGGTGGCTTTTTTTTTTCTTTTTTAATGGCATCCCCAGCTGACTAGTATACCAGAATAAAATGTTCAATGGAAATAAAATGAATTTATCCACATTAAGAAACACTTAGGGTCTATTTGCTGTTCTAAAATTACAAATGAAGTTCAAGGCAATACAGCCTTGAACTTTCATTTTGTTCCAGCTTCAAATCTTTCACTGATTATGTTAAGGGGTAATGAAAAGGCTATTAAGGTATTTTTAATGATCCATCATAAAATGATGTAATGAAAGAACCCCTCTTGATGGTGGAATATAAATTTGGCCTACTATAATAAAGTTGTGTTATTAATTAAAGTAGAAGCACTGCATCAATATGAATAAATAATATAGTTGCCTTTTTACTATAATTTAACCTATACAACATTAGAAGTACTGATACAAGAGAAATTCTACTCCTCTGAAAACACCTCTGCCAACACAACATTCACTAAAGGCATAAAACCTCAAATATTACATTCTTGTCTGATTTTAAATGTTTCAAAACACTTAGCAAATGACCCAACACCCAACAATTAAAAGAACACAGTTGTATCTTCTTGTCTCAAAAACTTTACTTATATATTTTATATCATGTCACTTTGAACATTTATTTTAAATTATTTATTATAGAAACCTTTAACCATATATAGAAATAGGAGACTACAATAAAATCCTTTAGCATTATCTATCATCAACAGTTATCGACACCTGGCCCATCTCGTGTTCTGTACCCTACTTACTTCCCCTTATCATTCCTGCACAAGCGTAAAAGGTATTACTTCATCTGTACATATTTCAGTGTGTTTCTCTGAAAGTCAATAACTTTCTTTTTAAAGATACCCATGATGTCATTATTATTTGAAAAGCTTAATAAATCCTTAATACCAGAAAAGATCCATTGTTTAAATTTTTCCAACTTTCTCACAAATGTCACAATTATTTTTATATTTAAAAAATCAGGAACAAGGTCAGTTACAAACATTGCATTTAGTTAATATGTCTCTTTAAAAGATTTTGTAGCAGAACAAGTGGCTTTTTGCCCACTGCACAATGGAAAGACCAAATGCTGAGGCAATAGTCTCTTCCAGAATGTAAAGGCTTCATTGCAGTGTGGCCAAATAAAAAGACAGGAAGCAAAGTTAAGATGTGTTTCCTGGATAGGCAGTTGAGTGGGGTATTTTATCTGGGAAACAGGGAGCAAGAGGGGTAGGGGGCCCGGGAATGAATGGTGGAAAGCAAATTTTTAGTTTCAAGAGTTCACTATACAAATGTGACTGTTCTTCATACCTTGTCATGTGTTACATTTACAAAATGGGCAGGATTCATTATGAAGCTTGTGGTAGGTTTTCATCTTTGAGGTGTAAAGCTCGCTATGTCATTCTAGTCCCTCACTGTGCCTGCACCTGCATGATGCTTACTGAGGGGCTGTAAGTGAGTCATTTCTTTATCTGTGGTTTCTCTGGTACTCAGCAAAACAAGCTTGGTGTTCTCAACCTATCATTCTGTTTCTGCCTTAGTGCCTTATAACTTAGAGCTCAGTGTCTGTTTCTCTCCATCTTTCTCCTTTTTAAAAATCACTTGCAACATAGTTGTTGAATCAGAAATAAGGTTCTTTGTCCAGCAGTTCCCTGTAGTTCAGCTTTTGCTGATTGCTTCTCTCCTGTGTCTTTTAACATACTCTTTGCTCTTTGTTAAAGAAGTTATTGAGAGGTCATGACCAGCAATTGACCTGTGAACTGGGTCTGGGTAGTCAGAGGCTCCTCTCCCTCTTCTCTGTCCTTCGAATGAATATATGTTCCACCCACTGATACCACAGCCGGAACCGTTTTCAAGGATGCGAACTGGAGAGAGTAATTTACTTTTGAGACCATCTAGACGTATACATGACTGAACCCAGTTAAAGCCTCTATATAAACCCTTAAGATTCTGATGTTCAGGTGTGAAGATCTGCTTGTCTTGCAGCTGCCCAAGTCAAGCCTGGCAATTAAGTCCCCTTGCTTATTAAACCTGCCACCTACCAATCAGGAATGGTCAGCCTCTTTCTTGGATCTCTTCTTGCCCTCCATATATAGGGGGCAGATCTCACCCAGTAAATTCATAAGTTTGTAAACCAAAAGTCTTGTGTATTTTTCTATAGATTAGAAATGGAGGCTTGATGTGATTCAGATTTATTGATTTCTCTTTTTTGTAATACTGTTTCATAGATAGTATTGTGTTTATCTAAAATGAGGCACATAAAGTCTGTCTTTCTTGTTTCTGATGTTAAGAGCAACTGTTGATCAATATCTAGATTAATTAATTCATTAGAGTATATAAAATGATATAATTCTGTCATATTATTTTCTAATCTGAAATTCTCCCTTAAAAATAAACTTCTCATATATTGCTTCATTATCCAAAAAACACAGTGATGGTAGAAAACGGTAGGATACATATTCAAGTTTTTACATTTATTTCACAGCATAATGGGTCCATTTACCAGCATCTTCAAATGATGAGAAATGAGCATTTTTTTACCATCACGATGAACTGTTACATTTATTCCATTTTATGTATTTAAATTATCTTATTTTTGATGCTTGCATTTTTAAATCTTCAACCAGTATGAAACTCTTCAATAACTACAGAGTCCTTTGGCATGACCCTAGTAGAGGTCTTGAGATTTATTTATTTTTTGGTACCTAAGGTAAAATGTTTCCATGCAGACATTATATAATCCCTGCTGTTTTTGAGAAACTTTGGTTCATTTTATAGGAAAATGATATACTAAGACCAAAGTCTGGGCACTAGAAATATCCTTTGCTACCAGGTTGTCAGTAGGATCTTTCCAATGGACGTGGGTTGGAAAAATACTTAAAAAATTTATGTTTAGTGGTTGTGTTTCATTTTAACAGCATGTTATTATTAACAAAATAAGTAAGCTTCAGCAATATGTGAACCATGAACTACCAGATGTTCAAACTGGTTTTAGAAAAGGCAGAGGAAACAGAGATCAAATTGCCAATATCCGATGGATCATGTGAAAAAGCAAGAGAGTTCCAGAAAAACATCGATTTCTGCTTTATTGACTATGTCAAAGCCTTTGACTGTGTCGATCACAATAAACTGGAAAATTCTGAAAGAGATGGGAATACCAGACCACCTGACCTGCCTCTTGAGAAACCTGTATGCAGGTCAGGAAGCAACAGTTAGAACTGGACAAGGAACAACAGACTGGTTCCAAATAGGAAAAGGAGTTTGTCAAGACTGTATATCGTCACCCTGCTTATTTAACTTCTATGCAGACTACATCATGAGAAACGCTGGGCTGGAAGAAGCACAAGCTGGAATCAAGATTGTCAGGAGAAATATCAACAACCTCAGATATGCAGATGACACCACCTTTATGGCAGAAAGTGAAGAGGAACTCAAAAGCCTCTTGATGAAAGTGAAAGAGGAGAGTGAAAAAGTTGGCTTAAAGCTCAACATTCATAAAACTAAGATCATGGCATCCAGTCCCACCACTTCATGGGAAATAGTTGGGGAAACAGTGGAAAAAGTGTCAGACTTTATTTTTCTGGGCTCCAAAATCACTGCAGAATATGACTGCAGCCATGAAATTAAAAGACGCTTACTCCTTGGAAGGAAAGTTATGGCCAACCTAGATAGCATATTCAAAAGCAGAGACATTATTTTGCCAACTAAGGTTCGTCTAGTCAAGGCTATGGTTTTTCCTGTGGTCATGTATGGATGTGAGAGTTGGACTGTGAAGAAAGCTGAGTGCTGAAGAATTGATGCTTTTGAACTGTGGTGTTGGAGAAGGCTCTTGAGAGTCCCTTGGACTGCAAGGAGATCCAACCAACCATTCCTCTCTAAAGGAGATCAGTCCTGGGTGTTCTTTGGAAGGAATGATGCTAAAGCTGAAACTCCAGTACTTTGGAGTTTGCATGCACCTCATGCAAAGAGTTGACTCATTGGAAAAGACCCTGATGCTGAGAGTCTTTGGGGGCAGGAGGAGAAGGGGACGACAGAGGATGACATAGCTGGATGGCATCACTGACTCGATGGACGTGAGTTTGAGTGAACTCCGGTAGTTGGTGATGTACAGGTAGGCCTGGTGTGCTGTGATTCATGGGGTTGCAGTCAGACACGACTGAGCTACTGAACTGAACTGAACTGAACTGAGAGATATGTATGTATACATGTTTGTGCATATATATATATACACACACATATCTATTTATTTATCTGCTTCAGCCTAATTCCTGGATACCTTAGGTAAACAGTTAGAAATACTCTTTCCCTCTTTCTATTTTGTATTCTTTTTCTCCCTTTGTCTTCCCCTCTTCTCCTGTTTTCTCTTACAGATCAGGAAAGTTAGAAAACTTATTACACCAGTATAGTTGAGAAATAATGACCAAGGTTATAGCAGTTACATTTGGAATGTATCTGGAAGGTAGAGCCAGCAGCATTTGATGATGAATGGACTGTAAGTGTAGAATGAGGGAATGGGAGAAACAAAAATAACTGCGGTTTTTGACATAAACACATGGTGAATTGAGATGCCATTTACTGAAATAGGAAGGACTGGAGGAGAAATACATTTGAAGGGGGAGAGGGACTTAGAATTATTTGGACTTGCCAAGTTTGATATGTCCATTAGACCTCCAAGACTGAATATCAAATACAGTTGGATAAAGCCCCCAACTAGAAAATAAACTCTAAGAAGATAGCTATTTTTGTCTATTTTGTTCAGTACTATGGCTCAGACGGTAAAGAATCTGCCTGCAATGCGGGAGACCTAATCTTGATCCCTGTGTTGGGAAGATCCCCTGAAGAAGGGTATGGCTACCACTCCATTATCCTTGCCTGGAGAATTCCATGTACAGATGAGCCTGGTGGGTTTTAGTCCATGGGGTCGCAAAGAGTTGTACATGACTGAGCAACTTTCACTTTTTCACTGTATCTTCAAAGCTTGAAAGAGGCACATAATGGATGTCCAGTAGATATTCACTGAGTGAATAAGCAGACAAAAATAAATGTGAAAAATATATCTCAGAACTTAGAAAATATGTCTCTTCTTATTCCAAATGGACTCCTCTCCAATTCATGTAATTTTAATATTCTATTTAATCTTTATACAGCTTCAGTTAAGAACAATACTGATAGAATAGCCATTTAATTCCTAATGGAAGAGATAATAAGCAACAGGCAGATGGACCTTATGGGTCAAATCAACTATTTATATTTCAAGCCTTTATTATCTTTATACTTGGTAGTTTGTCACTATATATATATATATATATATATATATATATATCACTTATATATATACATTGGCTTCCCAAAGTCAAATATGAAAGACAAAGGGAAACAAATGAAGGCTTTGTAAGGGGTTAATGGGTTCTCACTTTGATTTTGACGGTAGTTAATTATCAGCTCCTGGGTGTTTCGTAGTATGTGACTAGGACATAGTAGCAGAAAGTGGCTTTTTACCTACTCTGATTATTTTTGGCCTTGCTCTACTGGTATAAGATGGTTTTCTGTGTATTTTATCCTGTTTTAAGGATTTCATGAAACATACTTGATTTGCAAATAATTTCTGGCATGACAACAAAGATGATACATTTATTGTCCTTTTACTCTTGTTTTCTTTGGGAATTCCTTGGCGGTCTTCTGGTTGGGACACGGAACTATAACTGCAGAGTCCAGGTACTATCCCTGGTCGGAGAACTAAGATCCCTCAAGCTGCACTGCACAGCCAAATTAAAAACAAAACAAAACAAATAGACAAAAAAAAATCCTTTGGTTTTCTTTCTGGCCTCAGAATTTTAGAGAGAAGTGCCTTATTGTTTCTACAACTTGCCAAAGCAAATGTTGGAAAAAATTAGATTGGCATTTATTCTAGTACACTCATTGCATTATCATTTAATGCTAGATTAGCCATTGCAGTCTTGGCAGTGAAAAACAAGCCATTAATTTTAAATTGTAACATGAGTGGTCAGTTACAATTAACTGCAGTCAAGAAGCAACAGTTAGAATTGGACATGGAACAACAGCCTGGTTCCAAATTGGGAAAGGAGTATGTCAAGGTTGTATATTGTCACCCTGCTTATTTAACTTCTATGCAGAGTACATCATGCTAAATGCTGGGCTGGATAAATCACAAGCTGGAATCAAGATTTCTGGGAGAAATATCAATGATCTCAGATTTGCAGATGACACCAACCTTATGGGAGAAAGCAAAGAAGAACTAAAAACTCTTGATGAAAGTGAAAGAGGAGAGTGAAAAAGTTGGCTTAAAACTCAACATTCAGAAAACCTAGATCATGGCATCTGGTCCCATCTCTTCATGGCAAATAGATGGGGAAACAATGGAAACAGTGATGGAGTTTGTTTTTTGGGGCTCCAAAGTCACTGCAGATGGTGACTGCAGCCATGAAATTAAAAGATGCTTACTCCTTGGAAGAAAAGTTATGACCAACCTAGACAGCATATTAAAAAGCAAAGACATTACTTTGCCAACAGAGGTCCGGCTAGTAAAAGCTATGGTTTTTCCAGTAGTCTTGTATGGATGTGAGAGTTGGACTATAAAGAAAGCTGAGCACCAGAGAACTGATGCTTTTGAACTGTGGTGTTGGAGAAGACTCTTGAAAGTTCCTTGGACTGCAAGGAGATCCAGCTAGTCTATCCTAAAGGAAATCAGTCCTGAATAATAATTGGAAGGACTGATGCTGAAGCTGAAATTCCCATCGTTTGGCCACCTGATGCGAAGAAGTGACTCATTGGAAAAGACCCCGAGGCTGGGAAAGATTGAAGGTCTGAGGCGTAGGGGACGAGAGAGGATGAGATGGTTGGATAGCATCACTGACTCAATGGACATGAGTTTGAGTAAGCTCCGGGAGTTATTGATGGACGGGGAGGCCTGGTGTGCTGCAGTCCATGGGGTTGCAAAGAGTTGGACATGACTGAGCGACTGAACTGAACTAATGAGTGGTCAGAGATGGTGACACTCAGGTATGTATGAACAAAAGTTCTCATTTAGGAAGAGAATGTGAATTATGTGCTTTTATTCAACACATGGTTTCCAGGTGGTTTATTATCCTATGAGTCTGAGATCCTAGATTTAATTTGATATTACCTTGAATTGTTATCCATAGGAGCTGCTGTGATATTGAATAATTTGTAACCAGATTTATCAAAATGTGTACAGAATTCTGCAGAATTTTGTTTAGGTACTTCTGAATGTAAACTACAGTCATGAATGAAATGTTAGGGTAATATTATGCCACTATGATTGTATTCATTATTTGTGAGTATGCTGTAATCAATATATCTTGAGTTGAATTCTGAGAAAAAATTTTATTTTTAAATTGCATATTTTATAAATTCTATTCTCAAATATGCAAGTTAATTTAGTAGCAATGAGCTTCTTATAAGGAAATTTATACAGCTGGTAATTCAGAATTTCAGGAATCTTCTCCATATTTATGCCACTATCCAACTGTACCAAGTGTTTCAAATTAATATTCAATTCACTTAGGTTTCTGATGCACTTTTCATCCCTGTAAAGGTCTTGGTATCATAACTTTTTTTATGTTTTCCTCATACATATTCTATAGAGGTATAACGTAAAATTATTTGTTAACTACAAATAGTCTATCCTTCTAGAGGTAATTTTTCAACCTTTTTGTAGATTTAAGGTCAAACAACTCTCAAAAGGCTTGAATCCCTAAGATCATTATACTGCATTTAAAAATTAGTTTAATGATATGCATATTAATTGCAGCCTTTATTTTAAACATTTTTTCATGTGAGCTCAGGCCCTCCTACAATGAAGAAAAGTACAATTTTTGGTAAATGAATTAACATATGATGAATATGCCCAGGGGTGGGAGGAAAAGAAACATGAATGTTAACACCTAAAGACATTTGTCAGATCAAGTGGGAGTTAGAAGAGGAATACTAAGAAAGAGGAAAAATCAAAAGGGGACACAAGAAGACAAGTCTGATTAGTATGATTTTTTTTTAAGATTTTTTTTAAAATGAGGACCATTTTTTAAGGTCTTCATTGAATTTATTACAATGTTGCTTCTGTTTTATGTTTTGTTTTTTTGGTCCCAAAGCATATGGGTTCTTAGCACACTGACCAGGGATGGAACCCTCTGCGTTGGAAGGCAAAGTCTTAACCACTGGACTACCAGAAAAGCCCCTGATTAAGTTGATCTTTGAAGATGAAGGCAAGAATCCTCTTTGTTGTAATTCTCAGCAGAACACGGATTCTAGTTTTTATAGTTCACAGAATTTTTTTTTTTCTACTAATGAACACCAGCCTATGTATATTAGTGGAGATTGGAATAAGGCAAATATGAATTTGCTGGTTCATTCTATCTTCTTCCCCATCTTCTTTCACTGTTACAGAAAACTAAATGGGATATGTATAACATCTCATTTTATTTATTTCATTTGCCCTCAGAGTAATTTCAAATGAAGTGTGAAATGACTAAAAATACCTAAGCTTTTTCTTGAATCATTTAGATAGAATTATAGGGAAATATTTGTATTTATAGTTTGCAAATATATATTATTTTCTAAATTGCCATGCCCTTGCAATGTTTTGTGTGTTTGTGTATATCTTTTTTTTTTTTAAATTTTGGCATCTAAGCTAAAGAAACAAAAATAATATTATAGTGGTGGATGAAGTTATCACCCTGCTAATATCATATATTTGCTTGAGTGTAAAAAATCACCTGCAATGTGGGAGACCTGGGTTCAGTCCCTGTGTTGGGAAGACCCCCTGGAGAGGGCATGGAAACCCACTCCAGTATTCTTGCTTTGAGAACTCCATGAGCAGAATAACCTGGTGGGCTACAGTCTGTGGGGTCATAAAGAGGCGGACATGACTGAGTGACTAAGTACACAGCACGCAGTATCATACGGTTGATACAAAGAAGCATGCATTATTGTTTTTCAGATCTTTAGGTTAAGTTTATGAATTATGAAAAAGGAAATATTGCACCCATACACCAAAGTGGGGAATGTAGATAAACTTAGTTGATTCTTCAGTGAGAGTTAGCTTCATTGTTTGTTAAAGTTTAGGTTAAAAAATATGCAAATTTACACATAGCCATTTATGAGACACTTTTGATTACTCTCACCACTTATTTATAAAATAGAGTTGACAATTGAAACATGAAAGAGGTAAGAGTTAAGTAAATTAACTTTAAAATTATTTTGTATATGGTTACTGATTATTTCCTATCTTGAACAATGATTAAGTTGGAGATTAAAATATCAACTTTAAAATGATCTTATTGCCTTGATATGTTCTAGAAGTGAGTTGGATGATTAAAAATGGGTATTTCAACTGCAAGATTTTAGAATTATGTAATTATTTACAGAGACACTTAAGGTGACCTTTCACTATTAGGAGGAACTGCAGCCTGATATTAATAAGAATAAGTAATTTAACCTGCCAGAGAAACTTGATGAAAGAATTTCAGAATCTATGGCTTTCAAATCCTTCAAGGTTTATTAGTCTCTGTACCCTGACACAGAAACAAGCTGATAACTATAATGCATTACTTTTCAGTGAAGAAGGTATTTAAAAGCTGAATAGCCACAAAAAGAGCTTACACTATTTGAGGAGAATGATAATTTTTATAGTATCATACAAACATGTAATCCAAATGTTCCTCATTAGTTCTAATCCTTTTAGCTAGCATTGTAGTATTATAAGCTATTTTGCAGCTATTCAGCTTTTAAATACCCTCTTCACTGGAAAGTAAAGCCTTATAGTTATCAGCTTATTGCTGTGTCAGGGTACAGAGACTAATAAACCTTGAAGAATTTAGAAAGCCATAGATTCTGAAATTCTTTCATCTACTGTGGGCAAGAATCCCTTAGAAGAAATGGAGTAGCCATCATAGTCAATAAAACAGTCTGAACTTCAGTACTTGGATGCAATCTCAAAAATGACAGAATGATCTCTGTTTGTTTCCAAGGCAAACCTTTCAATATCACAGTAATGCACACCTATGCCCTGACCAGTAATGCTGAAGAAGTTGAAGTTGAACAGTTCTATGAAGACCTACAAGACCTTCTAGAACTAACACCCAAAAAAGATGTCATTCATCAAAGGGGACTTAAATGCAAAAGAGGTATGTCCAGAGATACCTGGAGTAACAGGCAAATTTGGCCTTGGAGTACAGAATGAAGCAGGGCAAAAGCTAATAGGGTTTTGCCAAGAGAATGCATTGGTCAGAGCAAACACCCTCTTTCAACAACACAAGAGAAGACTCTACAAATGGACATCACCAGATGGTCAATACTGAAATCAGATTGATTATATTCTTTGAGAATAAAGATGGTGAAGCTCTATACAGTCAGCAAAAACAAGACCGGGAGCTGACTGTGGCTCATATCATTCCTTATGGCCGAATTCAGACTTAAATTGAATAAAGTAGGGAAAATGACTAGACAATTCAGGTATGACCTAAATCAAATCCCTTATGAATATACAGTGGAAGTGCAAATAGATTCAAGGGATTAGATTTGATAGAGTGCCTGAAGGACTATGGACAGAGGTTCATGATATTGTACAGGAGGCAGTGATCAAGACCATCCCCGAGAAAAAGAAATGCAAAAATGAAAAATGATTGTCTGAGGAGGCCTTACAAATAGCTGTGAAAGACGAGAAGTGAAAGGCAAAGGAGAAAAGGAAAGATAAACCCATTTGAATGCAGAGTTCCAAAGAATAGCAAGGAGAGATAAGAAAACTTTTCTCCATGATCAGTGCCAAGAAATAGAGGAAAACAACAGAATGGGAAAGACTATAGATCTCTTCAAGAAAATTAGAGATACAAAGGGAACATTTCATGCAAAGATGAACATAAAAAAGGACAGAAATGGTATGGACCTAACAGAAGCAGAAGATATTAAGAGGTGGCAAGAATACACAGAACTATACAAAAAAGATCTTAATGACCCAGATAATCACGATGGTGTGATCTCTCACCCAGAGCCAAACATTATGGAATGTGAAGTCAAGTGGGCCTTAGGAAGTATCACTGTACACAAAGCTAGTGGAGGTGATGGAATTCCACTTGACCTATTTCAAATCCTAAAAGATGATGCTGTGAAAGTGCTGCACTCAATATGTCAGCAAATTTGGAAAATTCAGCAGTGGCCACAGGACTGGAAAAGGTCGGTTTTCATTCCAATCCCAAAGAAAGGCAATGCTAAAAACTCTTCAAACTACTGCACAGTTGCACTCATCTCACACACTAGTAAGATCAGATCAGATCAGTCGCTCAGTCGTGTCTGACTCTTTGCGACCCCATGAATCGCAGCACGCCAGGCCTCCCTGTCCATCACCAACTCCTGGAGTTCACTCAGACTCACTTCCATTGAGTCAGTGATGCCATCCAGCCATCTCATTCTCTGTCGTCCCCTTCTCCTCTTGCCCCCAATCCTTCCCAGCATCAGAGTCTTTTCCAATGAGTCAACACTTCGCATGAGATGGCCAAAGTACTGGAGTTTCAGCTTCAGCATCATTCCTTCCAAAGAACACCCAGGACTGATCTCCTTCAGAATGGACTGGTTGGATCTCCTTGCAGTCCAAGGGACTCTCAAGAGTCTTCTCCAACACCACAGTTCAAAAGCATCAATTCTTCAGTGCTCACCCTTCCTCACAGTCCAATTCTCACATCCATACATGACCACAGGAAAAACCATAGCCTTGACTAGACGAACCTTTGTTGGCAAAGTAATGTCTCTGCTTTTCAACATGCTATCTAGGTTGGCCATAACTTTCTTTCCTAGGAGTAAGCGTCTTTTAATTTCATGGTTGCAGTCACCATCTGTAGTGATTTTGGAGCCCAGAAAAATAAAGTCTGACACTGTTTCCACTGTTTCCCCATCTATTTGCCATGAAGTGATGGGACCGGATGCCATGATCTTCTTTTTCGGAATGTTGAGCTTTAAGCCAACTTTTTCACTTTCCACTTTCATCAAGAGGCTTTTGAGTTCCTCTTCACTTTCTGCCATAAGGGTGTTGTCATCTGCATATCTGAGGTTATTGATTTTTCTCCTGGCAATCTTGATTCCAGCTTGTGATTCTTCCAGTCCAGCATTTCTCATGATGTACTCTACATAGAAGTTAAATAAACAGGGTGATAATATACAGCCTTGAAGTAAAATAATGCTTAAAATTCTCCAAGCCAGGCTTCAACAGTACATGACCTGAGAACTTCCAGATGTTCAAGATGGATTTAGTAAAGGCAGAGGAACCAGAGATCAAATTGCCAACATCTGTTGGATCATTGAGAAAGCAAGAGAATTCCAGAAAAAAAAAACCTCTACTTCTGCTTTATTGACTATGCCAAAGCCTTTGACTGTGTGGATCACAACAAACTGTGGAAAATTACCTTCAAGAGATGGGATTACCAGACCACCTGACCTGCCTTCTGAGAAATCTATATGCAGGTCAAGGAGCAACAGTTAGAACTGGACATGGAACAATAGAATGGTTCCAAATTGTGTAAGGAGTATATCAAGGCTGTATATTGTCATCCTGCTTAGTTAACTTATATGCCTTGTACATCATGAGAAATGCTGGAGTGTATAAAGCAGAAGCTGCAATCAAGACTGCTGGGAGAAATATCAATAACCTCAGATATGCAGATGACATCACCCTTATGACAGAAAGCAAAGAAGAACTAAAGATCCTCTTGATGAAAGTAAAAGAGGAAAGTGAAAAAGTTGGCTCAAGACATAACATTCAGAAAACTAAGATCATGGCATCTGATCCCATCATTTTATGGCAAATAGATGGGGAAACAGTGGAAACAGTGACAGACTTTATTTTTTGGGCTCCAAAATCACTGTAGATGGTGGCTGCAGCCATGAATTTAAAAGACGCTTGCTCCTTGGAATAAAAGCTATGATCAACCTAGACAGCATATTAAAAAACAAAGACATTTTGATATTTGGCAAAACTAATACAGTTATGTAAAGTTTAAAAATAAAATAAAATTAAAAAAAAACAAAAAAAAAACAAAAAAAAAAAACAAAGACATTACTTTACCAGCAAAGGTACATCTAGTCAAAGCTATGGTTTTTCCAGTAGTCATGTATGGATGTGAGAGTTGGACTATAAAGAAAGCTGAGCAGCAAAGAATTGATGCTTTTGAACTGTGGTGTTGGAGAGGACTCTTGAGAGTTCCTTGGACTGCAAGGAGATCCAACCAATCAATCCCAAAGGAAATCAGTCCTGAATATTCATTGGAAGGACTGATGCTGAAGCTGAAACTTCAATAGTTTGCCCACCTGATACGAAGAACTGACTCATTGGAAAAGGCCCTGATGCTGGGAAAGATTGAGGATGGGAGGAAAAAGGGATGATGTAGAATGAGATGGTTGGATAGCATCACCAATTCAGTGGACATGCTGCTGCTGCTAAGTCGCCTCAGTCGTGTCCAACTCTGTGCGACCCCATAGACGGCAGCCCACCAGGCCTCCCCGTCCCTGGGATTCTCCAGGCAAGAACATGGAGTGGGTTGCCATTTCCTTCTCCAATGCATGAAAGTGAAAAGTGAAAGTGAAGTACTCAGTCGTGTCCGACTCCTAGCGACCCCATGGGCTGCAGCCTACCAGGCTCCTCTGCCCATGGGACTTTCCAGGCAAGAGTAATAGAGTGGGCTGCCATCTCTGGGAGTTGCTGATGGACAGGGAAGCCTGGTGTGCTACAGTCTATGGGGTCACAAAGAGCCTGACACAACTGTGCGACTGAACTGAACTGAACTTTTAAACTAAAATTGAAACTGAATAAGCTAGGTTCAGTTCCAGTTTTTTTATTGCTTCCCATAAAATCAATGCTGATTTAAATAGCATGCTAGACAAAAGAACATTTAATTTGGGGAAATTAATTATATTTATCCTCTTCAAGTGCCAGTGTGAAGGAAGAATAGAGGTGGGGGGCAAAGAATAGAATATTATATTTGCAATGTTTTGCTGATTTAAAATCTAGTTATTTCATTAGATATCTATAAATCAAGACAATCTTTCAATAGAAATGTGAGTCACTCTTCAGCTGAGTGAAGGACCTAATTGCAAGCACAGTAGTAGGGATATGAACCTCCTAGAGTTCCTAGAGGGTCTCTGTGCTTCAAATGGTGTCAGAGTTATCCCAGTGAGTTAGCCCTCAGAGCAGTTTGCACCATGCTCCAATTTATAGCATAGTTCTGTAGAAGAAAAACATCTTGAGGAGAGAGGTAGAATGTAGTGGGTATTCATTTGGCAGAGGATTAACCTCTTTATTAAAGGTATAAGAGTGCTAAGGGACTGAAATGTATGACTTGCATATGAGCCCCCACCTCTTCTGACAACCTTCCCCAAACAGCACACATTGAGATTTTCAAAAAATTTTCAGACCCATTTTTCATAGCATAAACAATTAACTTGTTTACTGTAAACTCAGAGGAAAGAGTGTGGTCAGAATAGTCCAAGATCTGCTGTTCAATTTTCCCAGAAAATGGTAAATAAATTATGGCAATAGTAATGAAAAGTATAACATTCTTAGCACTTTGCATATGCTAACTTATTCAATCCTCTCAGTAACTTTCAATTGAAGAGGAAACTGAAGCATAATGTAATTAATAATATGCCACTACCTACTCCAATATTCTTTCCTGGAGAATTCCATGGACAGAGGAGCCTAGTGGGCTACAGTCCACGGGGTCATAGAGAGTTGGACATGACTGAGAGATTAACACTTTCACTTTTAAAGCCACAAAGCAGTAAATCCAGCAATTCAAATCTAACAGACTGGTACCACGTCCTCAGCCTTTAATCACTGTTCTATTCTGTCGTGTAAGACCCTTCCTTCTTTCACCTTATCCTAGTTCCAGAATTCTAAAGTTAACTCATTGGCCCTTTTCAGACTCTGCACTCTGTAATATCTTCATTGCAATGGAATATAGAAATGCACTTAAAGCTTTAAGATGGCTTCCAATGAAGATCTAACAACTCAATTATGTTTCTTTGAACACTACTCCCATGAACTGAATTGTGAAAATATTTAGAAACATTTTCAGGTCATATCTTCCTATATAATTAAAGCTCGTGGAAATATTATAAGAAAGGAATGTTTACAATTTTGTGTAACCCAGTTGTTCACATTTCATTCAAAAAGACACTACACTCTGCTTTGGTTGTAGAACACTTCATAAGCTCTGGAGAAACTGATTTTCTCAAAAACAACTGTTGAGAAACAAATACTGGTTATTGTTATTGTTGTTCAGTTGCTAAGTCGTGTCCGACTGTGACCCCATGGACTGAAGCAATCCAGGCTTCCCTGTCCTTCCTTATCTCCCAGAATTTGCTCAGATTTATGTCCATTGGGTCGGCAATACTATCTAACCATCTCATCTTCTGCCCCCCTTTTCTTTTGTCTTCAGTCTTTCCCAGCATCAGGGTATTTTCGAATGAGTCAGCTCTTCGCATCAGGTGGCCAGAATATTAGAGTCTGGTGGACTCTGGAAATAGATTAACGCAGAGACACCTAAGGTATCATATGCTGAAGTCAAAGTACTTGCAAGTGATTGATATAGAATCTCTCCTTCTTTGTCTGAGTCATACCTCATGCATTGATACTATTTTAAACATTTCCCTTGAACGATTTTATTTGCCCAGACCCCTTGCTTTGATTGGAAATATTTAGGTGCTTACTTTTAGTCCCTGCTGTGTTTCATTCCATTTGCAAAGGGAAAGCCATTAAGAGCCAGAAAGCACTTTGCTTTAACACCATCTGCAGCTTACATCTGAGCGCTGCTGGTTGTTTTTATCTGTAACAATACCAGCTGTAGAAGGGAACCAAGGAATACAACATAAAAGGTCATTTGGCCTTGGATCCTTTCTTCCAGCTATAAATGCAGAGCACAAGTGAACTTAGGAGTTAGAACAACAATTTGCAGTTTTTATTTTACTATAGTTTATCACTCCAAATTATCTAAAGTGGGGAGCTCCTGTGAATGTTTTTTTTTTGTTTTTATCTTGGCCTGGAAAAGTTTATCTTCCAAAAGCAAGTTTTAAGAATACTAGCAATTTGTTGTTGCATTGGAAGTCTAAATGTTACTGTACAGTGACTGAAATTGTAGCATTTGGTATGTGGAAATAAACAAAGCTCACCCAAATGAGGACAAACGAAGGGTATTTATTCAGAGCTTGCTATGGCAAAGGATTCAGTTACCATTAATTGTTTCAGCAAGCACTCAAAGTTAGGAAGAGTAGAAAAGTTTTATAGTAAAAAAAGAGACTTCAGGTAGGCTCTGATTAGAGGTTGTTGGCATGGCAAAGGAGAGGTGAGCTAACTAGAAGTGGGATATGCTATGTAATTGGGTTGGAGACCACATTTTACTTTCTCTGGTTGATCCTAAGTTGGACAAAGGTGGAAGTGGGAAAAATAGGAAAGCTAGAAGTCAGTGACCTAGCCCTGATCATTCTGAGATGATTGCTACAGAGGTTGTAGGACCAAGTTCTATTAGCATAAGTTTATGGTCTAGCCATTTTCCATTGTGTTCAGTATCTCAATCACAAAAACCTTGATTAGCATATTGATTCTGTTTCTTGTAAACTGTATTATCTTGGGCAAGATATTGCTCTCCAAACTTTAGTTTCATCCACATTTGAAATTAAAAAGGTATTACTTACTTTATAGGGTAATTATGAGGGAAAAAGGAAATTTAAAAAAATCACTATATGCTTCGAGCAGTAATCATTTAGCACATAAAAGATCTCATTGCTGGTACCATACTTAAGTGTCCTTTTAAAAGTTCATTTTAAGTAATGTCAGTAAGACAATTTTCCTTTTCAAGTTATTGCACTTGAAAGGAGGAGGTGGTTTTCTCTAAAGTATTAACAGAATTGTGGATATTGATAATGTAGCCTTGAGCATCCTTTCTTTCCCAACCTTATCATATCTCTTCTCTGAACCTCTCAGAAATGAAACCACCTCTCCTTTCTTTGAGGAATTTCAGTGAAACCCCTACATCTTCCTAATACAATTCAATTTTAGTTGTTTGGCTTACATTCAACTCATTAAGGTTTTCACAGAAAACCTCATAATGTAAATAACTCTGTTTGTTTTATTAATGTATTATGTATATTAATTAAATAATTATTATTTATTAATAAACTATAGTTTATTCTTCTGTGACTTTACTAATGCCTGATTATTAAAGTTATAAAATAAATAATGTTAAGTTATACTGATATTGTACTATAAATAGTTTTCCTTGCCATGGAAACCACGTGCCCATGTGCTATGATTATATTGATTTATTTATGGTTCAATACTCTTACTCAATGTATAATGAATCAAGTGTCAAATTAAATTAATTTTTCTTTTTACTTTCCCCTAATATTAATAGATTTTACCATATTCTCATTTTTTTTTTCCCAAACTCTCAATTGTACTGATTTTTCTACAGAGTATTATTTTCCCATTCAAATCTTATCATCTGAATCCTCTATCCTGTGCCAATTCTGGGCTTGGAAGTGTAAGATTAGTTGTCACTTTTGGATAACTCTCTTCTCACTGTTCTCCTTTGAGAACAGTTTTTTTGCTGCTTTTCTGTTATACCTTCTTCCTTGGCTTGTATCCAAGAATATAAGAAAAGTTTTAAAGGAACAGCTTTCAGTTTTTAACCAGTGAGTATGACGTTTGCTCTGGATTTGCCATCAGTTCAGTTCAGCCGCTCAGTTGTGTCCGACTCTTTGCGACCCCATGATTCGCAGCACGCCAGGCCTCCCTGTCCATCACCAACTCCCGGAGTTCACTTAAACTCACGTCCATCGAGTCGGTGATGCCATCCAGCCATCTCATCCTCTGTCGTCCGCTTCTCCTCCTGCCACCAATCCCTCCTAGCATCAGAGTCTTTTCCAATGAGACAACACTTTGCACGAGGTAGCCAAAGTCCTGGAGTTTCAGCTTCAGCATCATTCCTTCCAAAGAAATCCCAGGGCTGATCTCCTCTAGAATGGACTGGTTGGATCTCCTTGCAGTCCAAGGGACTTTCAAGAGTCTTCTCCAACACCACAGTTCAAAAGCATCAATTCTTCAGTGCTCAGCCTTCCTCACAGTCCAACTCTCGCATCCATACGTGACTACTGGAAAAACCATAGCCTTGACTAGATGGACCTTTGTGGGCAAAGTAATGTCTCTGCTTTTGAACATGCTGTCTAGGTTGGTCATAACTTTCCTTCCAAGGAGTAAGCGTCTTTTAATTTCATGGCTGCAATCACCACCTGCAGTGATTTTGGAGCCCCCCAAAATAAAGTCTGACACTGTTTCCACTGTTTCCCCATCTATTTCCCATGAAGTGATGGAACCAGATGCCATGATCTTCTTTTTCGGAATGTTGAGCTTTAAGCCAACTTTTTCACTCTCCTCTTTCACTTTCGTCAAGAGGCTTTTTAGTTCCTCTTCACTTTCTGCCATAAGGGTGGTGTCATTTGCATATCTGAGATTATTGATATTTCTCCTGGCACTCTTGATTCCAGCTTGTGCTTCTTCCAGCCCAGCATTTCTTATGATATATATATATATATATATATATATATATATATATACTCTGCATATAAGTTAAATAAGCAGGGTGACAATATACAGCCTTGACGTACTCCTTTTCCTATTTGGAACCAGTCTGTTGATCCATGTCCAGTTGTAACTGTTGCTTCCTGACCTGCATATAGGTTTCTCAAAGGGCAGGTCAGGGGGGTCTGGTATTACCATCTCTTTTGGAATTTTCCACAGTTTATTGTGATCCACATAGTCAAAGGCTTTAACATAGTCAATAAAGCAGAAATAGATGTTTTTCTGGAACTCTCTTGCTTTTTCCATGATCCAGCAGATGTTGGCAATTTGATCTCTGGTTCCTCTGCCTTTTCTAAAACCAGCTTGAACATCAGGAAATTCATGGGTCATGTATTGCTGAAGCCTGGCTTGGAGAATTTTGAGCATTACTTTCCTAGCATGTGAGATGAGTGCAATTGTGTGGTAGTTTGAGCATTCTTTGGCATTGCCTTTCTTTGGGATTGGAATGAAAACTGACCTTTTCCAGTCCTGTGACCACTGCTGAGTTTTCCAAATTTGCTGGCATATTGAGTGCAGCACTTTCACAGCATCATCTTTCAGGATTTGGAATAGCTCAACTGGAATTCCATCACCTCCACTAGCTTTGTTTGTAGTGATGCTTTCTAAGGCCCACTTGACTTCACATTCCAGGATGTCTGGCTCTAGATGAGTGATCACACTATTGTGATTATCTGGGTCGTGAAGATCTTTTTTGTACAGTTCTTCTGTGTATTCTTGCCACCTCTTCTTAATCTCTTCTGCTTCTGTTAGGTCCATACCATTTTTGTCCTTTACTGAGCCCATCTTTGCATGAAATGTCCCCTTGGTATCTCTAATTTTCTTGAAGAGATCTCTAGTCTTTCCCATTTCCTCTATTTCTTTGAATTGATCACTGAGGAAGGCTTTCTTATCTTTTATTGCTATTCTTTGGAACTCTGCATTTAGATGTTTATATCTTTCCTTTAATCCTTTGCTTTTTGCTTCTCTTCTTTTCACAGCTATTTGTAAGGCCTCCCCAGACAGCCTTTTTCTTTTTTGCCATATATGGCCTTTATTATGTTGAGGTATATTCCTTCTGTACCAATTTTATTGAGAGGTATTTTTTGTTGTTGTTGTTGTTTTGTTTTCCTCATAAATGGCTGTTGAATCTTGTAAAATGCTTTTTGTGCATCAGTCACAAATGCTTTTATCTTTTATTGTGATAATGTACTGTATTCATGGTTTGTGAATATTAAACCATCCTTGCATCTCTAGAATAAATCCCACTTGATCACAGTGTGTGATCACTTCAAGGTACTGTTGTATTTGGCTTCCTAACATTTTGTTGAGTATATGTGCATATGTGTTCATCAGAGGGACTGAGCTATGATTTTCTTTCTGGGTAATGTCCTTATCTGGTTTTGGTATCAGAGTAATACTGGCCTCATAAAATGAATTTGGAGGAGTTCCTTGCTATTTTATCCTTTTGTGTGTGTGTGTGTCAATGGCTTTTTTTTTTTAATTTAATTTTATTTAATTTTACAATATTGTATTGGCTTTGCCATATATCAAAATGAATCTGCCACAGGTATACCTGAACCCTCCTCCCTCCTCCCTCCCCATACCATCCCTCTGGGTCGTCCCAGTGCAACAGCCCCAAGCATCCAGTATCGTGCATCGAACCTGGACTGGTGACTCGTTTCATATATGATATTATACATATTTCAATGCCATTCTCCCAAATCATCCCACCCTCTCCCTCTCCCACAGAGTCCAAAATGCTGTCTCGTATACAGGGTTATTGTTACCATCTTTCTAAATTCCATATATATGCGTTAGTATACTGTATTGGTGTTTTTCTTTCTGGCTTACTTCACTCTGTATAATAGGCTCCAGTTTCATCCACCTCATTAGAACTGATTCAAATGTATTCTTTTTAATGGCTGAGTAATACTCCATTGTGTATACATACCACCGCTTTCTTATCCATTCATCTGCTGATGGACATCTAGGTTGCTTCCATGTCCTGACTATTATAAACAGTGCTGTGATGAACATTGGGGTACATGTGTCTCTTTCAATTCTGGTTTCCTCAGTGTGTATGCCCAGCAGTGGGATTGCTGGGTCATAAGGCAGTTCTATTTCCAGTTTTTTAAGGAATCTCCACACTGTTCTCCATAGTGGCTATACTAGTTTGCATTCCCACCAACAGTGTAAGAGGGTTCCCTTCTCTCCACACCCTCGCCAGCATTTATTGCTTGTAGACTTTTGGATCGCAGCCATTCTGACTAGCGTGAAATGGTACCTCATAGTGGTTTTGATTTGCATTTCTCTGATAATGAGTGATGTTGAGCATCTTTTCATGTGTTTGTTAGCCATCTGTATGTCTTCCTTTGAGAAATGTCTATTTAGTTCTTTGGCCCATTTTTTGATTGGGTCATTTATTTTCTGGAATTGAGCTGTAGGAGTTGCTTGTATATTTTGAGATTAGTTGTTTGTCAGTTGCTTCATTTGCTATTATTTTCTCCCATTCTGAAGGCTGTCTTTTCACCTTACTTATAGTTTCCTTTGTTGTGCAGAAGCTTTTAAGTTTAATTAGGTCCCATTTGTTTATTTTTGCTTTTATTTCCAATATTCTGGGAGGTAGGTCATAGAGGATCCTGCTGTGATGTATGTCAGAGAGTGTTTTGTCTATGTTCTCCTCTAGGAGTTTTATAGTTTCTGGTCTTACGTTTAGATCTTTAATCCATTTTGAGTTGATTTTTGTGTATGGTGTTAGAATGTGCTCTAGTTTCATTCTTTTACAAGTGGTTGACCAGTTTTCAAAGCACCACTTGTTAAAGAGATTTTCTTTAATCCATGGTATATTCTTGCCTCCTTTGTCAAAGATAAGGTGTCCATAGGTGCGTGGATTTATCTCTGGGCTTTCTATTTTGTTCCATTGATCTATATTTCTGTCTTTGTGCCAGTACCATACTGTCTTGATAACTGTGGCTTTGTAGTAGAGCCTGAATTCAGGCAGGTTGATGCCTCCAGTTCCATTCTTCTTTCTCAAGACAGCTTTGGCTATTCGAGGTTTTTTGTATTTCCATACAAATTGTGAAATTAGTTGTTCTAGCTCTGTGAAGAATACCGTTGGTAGCTTGATAGGGATTGCATTGAATCTATAAATTGCTTTGGGTAGTATATTCATTTTCACTATATTGATTCTTCCAATCCATGAACATGGTATATTTCTCCATCTATTAGTGTCCTCTTTGATTCCCTTCACCAGTGTTTTATAGTTTTCTATATATAGGTCTTTAGTTTCTTTAGGTAGATATATTCCTAAGTATTTTATTCTTTTCGTTGCAATGGTGAATGGAATTGTTTCCTTAATTTCTCTTTCTATTTCTCATTATTAGTGTGTAGGAATGCCAGGGATTTCTGTGTGTTGATTTTATATCCTGCAACTTTACTATAGTCATTGATTAGTTCTAGTAATTTTCTGGTGGAGTCTTTAGGGTTTTCTATGTGGAGGATCATGTCATCTGCAAACAGTGAGAGTTTTACTTCTTCTTTTCCAATTTGGATTCCTTTTGTTTCTTTTTCTGCTCTGATTGCTGTGGCCAAAACTTCCAAAACTATGTTGAATAGTAATGGTGAAAGTGGGCACCCTTGTCTTGTTCCTGACTTTAGAGGAAATGCTTTCAGTTTTTCACCATTGAGGATAATGTTTGCTGTGGGTTTATCATATATAGCTTTTATTATGTTGAGGTATGTCCCTTCTATTCCTGCTTTCTGGAGTTTTTATCATAAATGGTTGTTGAATTTTGTCAAAGGCTTTCTCTGCATCTATTGAGATAATCATATGGTTTTTATTTTTCAATTTGTTAATGTGGTGTATTACATTGATTTGCGGATATTGAAGAATCCTTGCATCCCTGGGATAAAGCCCACTTGGTCATGGTGTATGATCTTTTTAATGTGTTGTTGGATTCTGATTGCTAGAATTTTGTTAAGGATTTTTGCATCTATGTTCATCAGTGATATTGGCCTGTAGTTTTCTATTTTTGTGGCATCTTTGTCAGGTTTTGGTATTAGGGTGATGGTGGCGTCATAGAATGAGTTTGGAAGCTTACCTTCCTCTGCAATTTTCTGGAAGAGTTTGAGTAGGATAGGTGTTAGCTCTTCTCTAAATTTTTGGTAGAATTCAGCTGTGAAGCCGTCTGGACCTGGGCTTTTGTTTGCTGGAAGATTTCTGATTACAGTTTCAATTTCCGTGCTTGTGATGGGTCTGTTAAGATTTTCTATTTCTTCCTGGTTCAGTTTTGGAAAGTTGTACTTTTCTAAGAATTTGTCCATTTCTTCCACATTGTCCATTTTATTGCTACATAATTGCTGATACTAGTCTCTTATGATCCTTTGTATTTCTGTGTTGTCTGTTTTGATCTCTCCATTTTCATTTCTAATTTTATTGATTTGATTTTTCTCCCTTTGTTTCTTGGTGAGTCTGGCTTATGGTTTGTCAATTTTATTTATCCTCTCAAAGAACCAGCTTTTGGCTTTGTTGGTTTTTGCTATGGTCTCTTTTGTTTCTTTTGCATTTATTTCTGCCCTAATTTTTAAGATTTCTTTCCTTCTACTAACCCTGGGGTTCTTCATTTCTTCCTTTTCTAGTTGCTTTAGGTGTAGAGTTAGATTATTTATTTGACTTTTTTCTTGTTTCTTGAGGTATGCCTGTATTGCTGTGAACTTTCCCCTTAGGACTGCTTTTACAGTTGTGGGTTTGGGTTGTTGTGTTTTCATTTTCATTTGTTTCTATGCATATTTTGATTTCTTTTTTGATTTCTTCTGTGATTTGTTGGTTATTCAGCAGCGTGTTGTTCAGCCTCCATATGTTGGAATTTTTAATAGGCTTTCTTCTGTAATTGAGATCTAATCTTACTGCATTGTGGTCAGAAAAGATGCTTGGAATGATTTCAATTTTTCTGAATTTACCAAGGCTAGATTTATGGCCCAGGATGTGATCTATCCTGGAGAAGGTTCTGTGTGTGCTTGAGAAAAAGTGAAATTCATTGTTTTGGGATGAAATGTCCTATAGATATCAATTAGGTCTAACTGGTCTATTGTATCACTTAAAGTTTGTGTTTCCTTGTTAATTTTCTGTTTAGTTGATCTATCCATAGGTGTGAGTGGGGTATTAAAGTCTCCCACTATTATTGTGTTATTGTTAATTTCTCCTTTCATACTTATTAGTATTTGTCTTACATACTGCGGTGCTCCCATGTTGGGTGCATATATATTTATAATTGTTATATTTTCTTCTTGGATTGATCCTTTGATCATTATGTAGTGACCGTCTTTGTCTCTTTTCACAGCCTTTGTTTTAAAGTCTATTTTATCTGATATGAGTATTGCTACTCCTGCTTTCTTTTGGTCCCTATTTGCATGGAAAATCTTTTTCCAGCCCTTCACTTTCAGTCTGTATGTGTCCCCTGTTTTGAGGTGGGTCTCTTGTAGACAACATATGTAGGGGTCTTGTTTTTGTATCCATTCAGCCAGTCTTTGTCCTTTGGTTGGGGCATTCAACCCATTTACGTTTAAGGTAATTATTGATAAGTGTGATCCCGTTGCCATTTACTTTATTGTTTTGGGTCCGAATTTATACACCTTTTTGTGTTTCCTGTCTAGAGAATATCCTTTAGTATTTGTTGGAGAGCTGGTTTGGTGGTGCAGAATTCTCTCAGCTTTTGCTTGTCTGTAAAGCTTTTGATTTCTCCTTCATATTTGAATGAGATCCTTGCTGGGTACAATAATCTGGGCTGTAGGTTATTTTCTTTCATCACTTTAAGTATGTCTTGCCATTCCCTCCTGGCCTGAAGAGTTTCTATGGAAAGATCAGCTGTTATCCTTATGGGAATGCCCTTGTGTGTTATTTGTTGTTTTTCCCTTGCTGCTTTTAATATTTGTTCTTTGTGTTTGATCTTTGTTAATTTGATTAATATGTGTCTTGGGGTGTTTCGCCTTGGGTTTATCCTGTTTGGACTCTCTGGGTTTCTTGGACTTGAGTGATTATTTCCTTCCCCATTTTAGGGAAGTTTTCAACTATTATCTCCTCAAATATTTTCTCATGGTCTTTCTTTTTGCCTTCTTCTTCTGGGACTCCTATGATTCGAGTGTTGTAGTGTTTAATATTGTCCTGGAGGTCTCTGAGATTGTCCTCATTTCTTTTAATTCGTTTTTCTTTTTTCCTCTCTGATTCATTTATTTCTACCATTCTATCTTCTAATTCACTAATCCTATCTTCTGCCTCTGTTATTCTACTATTTGTTGCCTCCAGAGTGTTTTTGATCTCATTTATTGCATTATTCATTATATATTGACTCTTTTTTATTTCTTCTAGGTCCTTGTTAAACCTTTCTTGCATCTTCTCAATCCTTGTCTCCAGGCTATTTATCTGTGATTCCATTTTGATTTCAAGATTTTGGATCAATTTCACTATCATTATCCAGAATTCTTTATCAGGTAGATTCCCTATCTCTTCCTCTTTGTTTGGTTTGGTGGGCATTTATCCTGTTCCTTTACCTGCTGGGTATTCCTCTGTCTCTTCATCTTGTTTAAATTGCTGAGTTTGGGGTGTCCTTTCTGTATTCTGGCAGTTTGTGGAGTTCTCTTTATTGTGGCATTTCCTCGCTGTGTGTGGGTTTGTAGAGGTGGCTTGTCAAGGTTTCTTGGTTAGGGAAGCTTGTGTCGGTGTTCTGGTGGGTGGAGCTGGATTTCTTCTCTCTGGAGTGCAATGAAGTGTCCAGTAATGAGTTATGAGATGTCTATGGTTTTAGGGTGACTTTGGGCAGCCTGTATATTGGAGGTCAGGGCTGTGTTCCTGTGTTGCTGGAGAATTTGCTTGGTATGTCTTGCCCTGGAACTTGTTGGCTCTTGTGTGGTGCTTGGTTTCAGTGTAGGTATGGAGGCATTTGCTGAGCTCCTGTCAATTAATGTTCCCTGGAGTCAGGGTTTGGACTTAAGCCTCCTGCTTCCAGTTATCGGTCTTATTTTTACAGTAGTTTCAAAACTTCTCCTTCTATACAGCACCATTGATAAAACATCTAGGTTAAAGATGAAAAGTTTCTCCACTGTGAGGGTCACCCAGAGAGGTTCACAGCGTTACATGGAGAAGAGAAGAGGGAGGAGGGAGTTAGAGGTGACCCGAATGAGATGAGGTGGAATCAATAGATGAGACAGCGGGCTAACCAGTAATCACTTCCTTATGTGCACTCCACAACTGGACCACTCAGAGATGTTCACAGAGTTATACAGAGAAGAGAAGAGGGAGGAAGGAGACAGAGGTGGCCAGGAGGATAAAAGGAGGGAATGAAAAGGAGAGAGACAGGTCCAGCCAGTAATCAGTTCCCTAAGTGTTCTCCAACATCTGGAACACACAGAAATTCTCAGAGTTGGGTAGAGTAGAGAAGGGTTAGGGAGGAGACACAGGCGACCTGGTTGAAAAAAAAGGAGAATCCGAAGGGGCAGAGAGCAGTTAAGCCAGTAATCTCACTCCCTAGTAAAAAATGGGTACTGAAGATTGGGTTCTTAAAGGTACTAAATTGGTAACAAATACCTAAAAGCAAGAATTAAAAATCTAGAGTAGAGTTTGGAATTTCAAAAATACAATGTTAAAGAAAAGAAGGAGGAAAAGAAAGAGAGAAAAAGAAAAAAAAAAAAAAAAAAAACAAAGTCCCCAAAATTATAAAGAAAATATAGGTACAAAATTGATAACAAATACCAAAAAGCAAAATTTAAAAAATCTAGAGTAGAGTTTGGAATTTCGAAAATACAATGTTAAAGAAAAGAAGAAGAAAAAGAGAAAAAAACAAAGTCACAAAAATTATAAAGAAGATATAGGTACAAAATTGATAACAAATACCAAAATGCATAAATTAAAAATCTAGAGTAGAGTTTGGAATTTCAGGAATACAATGTTAAAGAAAAGATGAAGACAAAGAAAGAGAGAAAAAAAAAAGTCACAAAATTATAAAAAAAATATAGGTACAAAATTGATAACAAATACCAAAAAGATAAAATTAAAAATCTAGAGCAGAGTTTGGAATTTCAAAAATACAATGTTAAAGAAAAGAAGAAGAAGAAAAAAAAACAAGGTCACAAAATTTATAAAAAAAAAATATATGAAGTTTGCTTTTTTTTTTTAAAAAAAAAGGGTCTTTTTTTTTTTTTTTTGCAAAGTAATAGTAGGTTATAAAAGTGAAAATTAAAGGAGTAATAGAGGACTTAAAATTTTTTAAAAAAGAAAGAAATAATGATCATAAAAATAGTAAAAATATATATAGGACTTTCTCTGATGTTGTTGTGGGTATTGTGGGTTCAGTTCATTTTCGGCTAGTTCCTTGTTCCGGCTTATATTTCTCAAGACCTATAGGCCCCTTCCTATATAGTCGGTACTAACCACGGGGTTTTAATTTATTGCCTGTCGCTTCCAAGGCGGTTCCCTCTGTTATAGCTTCTTCTGTTTGCTGGTCTCTTCAGTGTCTGATTTCCGCCCTGATACAAAGGGGGTGGTGGTGGACACCTTTTCTTTTTTTTTTTTTTAAGGCTCATTTGTTCAGTCGTGCTGTGGGGAGGGAGGGACGCTGCAAATAAATAAGACTGGCATGTGCTCGCAGTGCCTCAGCCACACTGGGCCTGCCTCCCGCTCAAGGTGCATGTAGCCTCCCTGCCCACACTGCTCAGGCTCTAGATTGCTCCACTGGGAACCATCTGCAGCTGGCCCTGGGCTGCTTGCTCCTCCCAAGTCTAAGCCACTCAGGTTCAGGCACTCGGGTAGTCCTCAGAGGCACAGACTCGGTTGGGCCTGCGTTTTGTGCCCTTCCCAGGTCCGAGCAGCTCAGACAAGAAAGACAAGACATATACTTGTCTTTCAATGATGAGGTGTTTGGCGAGCACGGTTGCTGCGACTTAACGCCTCCCCGCCGCTCGGTTATCTGGGTGTACAACCAGCGCACCTTCTCAGGCTGATGTTGACTGTCCAGAACCCCAAGAAGTTTTAGTTAGCAAAGAAGCCTGCTTACAGTTTTGTAGATAATGTCTCTCTGGGGCTGTGATTGCCCTCTTCCAGCTCTGGCTGCCTGTCCCTGGAGGGGGACGTTCTGCAGGCGGCTATCTCTGTACAGTCCTTTGTTCCGTGCGCGGGCCTGGCGGTGTCTTAGGTTAGGGCTGGCTTTTTGCGTGGTAGATATCCCACAGTATGGTTTGCTAGCCCAAATTATTTTGCTCAGGTAGTGCTCGGGGTATTCAGGCCAGATTCTTACTCTAAGCCATGCAGCCTATGCCGTGCCTCCCTGCCCAGCCCCCACTTGCTAATGGCGGATGCAGGCGTCTGCACTGCTTATCCACTGGGGGAGTTACCGTAGGGCTCGTAATCTGTGGGTTTTAACTGTTTATTTATTTTTCCTCCCTGTTATGTTGCCCTCTGTGCTTCCAAGGCTCGGCACAGACTCTGCAGTGAGAAGGTTTCCTGGTGTTTGGAAACTTCTCTCTTTTTAAGACTCCCTTCCTGGGATGGAGCTCCGTCCCTCCCTCTTTTGTCTCTTTTTTCGTCTTTTATATTTTTTCTACCTCCTTTCGAAGACAATGGGTTGCTTTTCTGGGTGCCTGATGTCCTCTGCTGGCATTCAGAAGTTGTTTTGCGGAACTTACTTGGTGTTTAAATGTTCTTTTGATGAATTGGTGGGGGAGAAAGTGTTCTCCCTATCCTATTCCTCTGCCATCTTAGCTCCTCCCTCGCTATTTTATCCTATCCAAACAATAGTTTGAAGAAGATAGGAGTTAAATCTTTGAATTTTTGTTATAATTCACTAGTGAAGTCATCTGGTCCTAGGTTTTTATTTTGGGGGAGGTTTTGATTACTGTTCCAATATCTTTACTAGTGATTGGCCTATTCAGATTTTCTATTCCTTCATGATTCATTTCTGGAATGTTTCATGATTCTAAGAATTTATCCATTTCTTTTCACTTGTCCAAATTCTTGGCATATAGTTGTTCATAATATTCTCCTATAATCCTTTGTATTTCTGTGGTATTCATTGTTATTTCTCCCCTTTTGTTTCTTGTTTTATCAGAGCCCTCTCTCATTTTTAGTGAATCTAGCTAAAGGTTTGAAAGGATGCCCATTCTCCTCACTCTTATTTAACATACTAAGGAAACTCAGCCAGAGCAATGAGAAAAGAAAAAGAAATAAAAGATATTTCAATTGGAAAAGAAGAATTAAAATTTTACTATTTGTGGATGCTGCTGCTGCTGCTAAGTCACTTCAGTCGTGTCTGACTCTGTGCGACCCCTGAGATGGCAGCCTACCAGGGCCCCCTGTCCCTGGGATTCTCCAGGCAAGAATACTGGAGTGGGTTGCCATTTCTTTCTCCAATGCATGAAAGTGAAAAGTGAAAGTGAAGTCACTCAGTCGTGCTGACTCTGAGCGGCCCCATAAACTGCAGCCTACTAGGCTCTTCCATCCATGGGATTTTCTAGGCAAGAGTACTGGAGTGGGGTGCCATTGCCTTCTCTGATTTGTGGATAGCATAATATTATACATAGAAAACCCTAATGATGCCATCAAAAGACTATTAGAAATAATAAACAAATATAGTGAATCAGGATGCAAAATCAGTGTACAAAAATCGATTGCATTTCTGCTGCTACTGCTGCTAAGTAGCTTCATTCGTGTCCGACTCTGTGTGACCCCATAGATGGCAGCTCACCAGGCTCCCCCGTCCTTGGGATTCTCCAGGCAAGAACACTGGAGTGGGTTGCCATTTCCTTCTCCAATGCATGAAAGTGAAAAGTGAAAGTGAAGTTGCTCAGTCGTTTCCGACTCTTAGCGACCCCATGGACTGCAGCCTACCAGGCTCCTCCGCCCATGGGATTTTCCAGGCAAGAGTACTGGAGTGGGGTACCATTGCCTTCTCCTTTACTATACACTAGCAAAATGAAAAATTAAAACAACCCAATTACAGTCATAATAAAAGAATAAAATACCTAGTAATAAATTTAACCAAGGAAATAAAAAACCTATACACTGAAAACTGTAAGACATTGTTGAAATAAATCGAAGATGGCACAAAGAAATAGAAATATATTCCATGTTCATGAATTGAAAGAATTAACATTATTAAAATGTGCATATTACCTAAAGCAGTCTTTAGATTCAGTGTACTCCCTATCAAAATCTGGATAGTATTTTTCATAGAAATAGAACAAAAAATCCTAAAATTAGTATGGAACCAAATAAGACCCCATGAAGCCAAATTAATTCTGAGAAAAAAGGAATAAAGCTGGAGGTATCATACTCCCTGATTTCATATTATTACAAAGCGACATTTATTGGCAGAAAAACAGGTATATAGATCAAAGGAACAGAATGGAAAGCCCACAAGTAAATCCACACATATATGGACAATTATGTGACAGAAGAGCAAAGAACATACACTAAAGGAAAGGATAATCTTTTCAATAAACAGTATTGGGAAAACTGGACAGCCACATGTCAAAGAATGAAAGTAGACTACAATATCACAGAAATATACACAAAAATCACCTTAAATACTTAAAGACTTGAATGTAAGATCTGAAACCATAAACTCCTAGAAGAAAATATAGGTTGTACACTCTCTGATATTGGTCTTAATAATGTCTTTCTAGACATGTCTTCTCAGAGAGGGGAAACAAAAGCAAAGATAAATAAATGGTACTACATCAATCTAAAAAGTTGTGGTGGATTCGTTTTGGTGTGTGGCAAAGCCAATGCAATATTGTGGAGTTAAAAAATAAAATAAAATAAAAAAGACCCTATTTTAAAAGCAAAAACAAAAAACAAAAAAATATAGTTTTTTTTCATAGCAAAGGAAACTATCAGAAAAATTTTTTTAAAAAGCCTACCAAATGGAGGAAGATCTTCGCAAATCATATATCCAATAATGTATGATATTCCTAATATATAAGTAACTTATACAACTTTAAAAAATGACAAAACAGCCCATTTTAAAAATGGACAGAGATCTGAATTCACATTTTTCTAAAGAAGACATACAGATGACCAATAGGCACATGAAAAAAATGTTCAACATCTGACATTATTAAAGCCACAATGATATATCACCTCATGCCCCTTAGAATGGCTGTTATAAAAAAGGCAAGAAATAACAAGTATTAGCAAGTTTATGGAGAAAAGAAAACTCTCATACACTGTTGATGGGAATGTAAAACTTAGTGTAGCCACTAAGGAAAAAATTATGGAGATTCTTCAAAAAAAAAAAAAAAAAGAGAATAGCACTACCATATAATCCAAATGTTACTCTCAGGATATTTATCCAAAAAATATAAAAACTTAAAAAGGTATATGCAGCCCTACATTCATTGTTGCATTACTTATAATAGCCAAGATATGGAAACAAACTTAAGTGCCTATCAACTGACAAATGGATGAAGAAAATGTGGTGTATGTATACAATGGAATACTATTCTGTTATAAAACATGAATTTTTGCCATTTTCAACAACATGGATTTTGTTGTTGTTGTTGTTCAGTTGCTAAGTTGTGTCCAATTCTTTTGTGACCCCATGAACTCTAGCCCGCCAGGTTTATTTGTCCATGGGATTTCCCAGGCAAGGAACTAGAGTAGGTTGCCATTTCCTTCAACAAGGTATTTTCCTAACCTAGGGATTGAACCCATATCTCTTGCATTGGCAGGTGGATTCTTTAACACTGAGCCACCTGGGAATAGCAACATGGATAGACCTTGAAAATATTCTAAGTGAAATAAGTCATGTGGAGAAAACAAATACCATATTATTTCACTCATATGTGGAATATAAAAACAAAATGAGCAAACCAAACGAAACAGAAGACAAACACACAGATAAAAAAACCGGAGTAATGGTTACCAGAGGGGGAGTGGGTGGGTAGGACAAAATCGATAAAGGGGATCAATTTTATGGTGATGGGCAGAAACTAAATCTTTGGTAGTGAGCACACTGTGATGTATACAGAAGTTGAAATAAAACATTATACAGTGAAACTTATAAATCAATGAAAAGAAAATTTAAAAAATAACAAAACCAAAATAATACAAAACTGTACCTTGCATATCTGAAAATATTTTAATCTTCTCATTGCACTTGACTGTGATTTTTAATAAATATGAGGATGAATGGAAACTTTCAGATGACAATTTAATTCAGCAGCTGGAAAGCATTCAAGCATATACCTTTTAATATCAGATATTGCTAATGACAAGTTTGATGGCAGTTGATTCTTGTTTTTTCCCCTCCCACTATCCCCTACCCTAGGAAACATGTAGGCTTTCCTCTTTATAACATAGATGCTTTTTATTCATTTCATTTTTCATACACACTTCAAGAGTCCTTTCAAACTGAAGATGTGTTTCCTTCTACAGTTTTAAGGGACTTTTTCTATTATTTCTTTTATTGTTCCATTTCTGTCTACTTTCACATTTTTTTCTTCATGAAACTATTTTCAGTCACTTAAAAAATTTTTTTTGATTGATCACTAGACTTGGGGTTTGCAGATATTTTATGCAAAATGCCAGGTAGTTAATACTTCAGGCTTTGTTAGTGAAGTGGGAACTTGGGGAATACTGTGTGGTATTTACACAATAAGAGGTAAACTCTGGCTCTGCCTGCCCTGTTTACCTGTGACAGATCCCACTAAATGGTAGGCATGCTTTGCACCCAATTGCTCAACACTGGAGACACTTGAAGAAAAAAGAGCCAGTATTCAGAGAGGGAGAAATAGGGTGGATGAGGTAAGTGAGGGTGGAACAGGAAGCCACCTGGGTCAGTTTCATTCACTGCCTCAGTGATACTTAATCTTTCTGTTTCTCAGGAGAGCCAAGCTCTCTCAAGTTGGGAAGTTGCCTGGAGGTGAGGAAATTTGCTGCTTCTCTGTGTCCCCAAATAGATCTGATAGACAGAATTCCTGAAGAACTATAGATGGAGTTTCGTGACATTGTACAGGAGGTAGTGATCAACACAATCCCCAAGAAAAAGAAATGCAGAAGGCAAAATGGTTGTCTGAGGAGGACTTAAAAATAGCTGAGAAAAGAAGAGAAGCAAAAGGTAAAGGATAAAAGGAAAGATATACCCGTTTGAATGCAGAGTTCCAAAGAATAGCAAGGAGAGATAAGAAAGCCTTCCTCAGTGATCAACGCAAAGAAATAGAGGAAAACAATAGAATGGAAAGACTAGAGATCTCTTCAAGAAAAATAGAGATACCAAGATCTTTGCATTTTTTCATGCAAAGATGAGCACAATAAAGGACAGAAATGGTATGGACCTACAGAAGCAGAAGATATTAAGAAGAGGTGGCAAAAATACACAGAAGAAATGTACAAAAAGATCTTCATGACCCAAATAACCATGATGGTGTGATCATTCATCTTGAGCCAGACATCCTGGAATGTGAAGTCAAATGGGCTTTAGAAAGCATCACCACGAAAAAAGCTAGTGGGGGTGATGGAATTCCAGCTAGGCTATTTCAAATCCTAAAAGATGATGCTGTGAAAGTGCTGCACTCAATATGCCAGGAAATTTGGAAAACTCAGCAGTGGCCACAGGACTGGAAAAGATCAGTTTTCATTCCAATCCCAAAGAAAGGCAATGCTAAACTCTTCAAACTACTGAACAATTGCACTCATCTCACTTGCTAGTAAAGTGATGCTTAAAATTCTCCAATCCAGGCTTCAGAAATACATGAACCGTGAGCTTCCAGATGTTCAAGCTGGATTTAGAAAAGACAGAGGAACCAGAGATCAAATTGCCAACATCTGTTGGATCATCAAGAAAGCAAGAGAGTTCCAAAAAAAAAACATCTACTTCTACTCTATTGACTATGCCAAAGCCTTTGACTGTGTGGATCACAACAAACTGTGGAAAATTCTTCAAGATGGGGATACCAGACCACCTGACCTACCTCCTGAGAAATCTGTATGCAGGCCAAGAAGCAACAGTTAGAACTGGAAATGAAACAACAGACTGGATCCAAATTGGGTAAGGAGTATGTCAAGGCTGTATATTGTCACCCTGCTTATTTAACTTCTATGCAGAATACATCATGTGAAATGCTAGGCTAGATGAAACAAGCTGGAATCAAGATTGCCAGCAGAAATAACAGTAACCTCAGATATGCAGATGACACTACCCTTATGACAGAAAGTGAAGAGGAACTAAAGAGCCTCTTGATGAAATTTAAAGAAGAGAGTGAAAAAGTTGTTTCAAAACTCAGCATTAAGAAAACTAAGATTATGGCATCTGGTCCCATCACTTCATGACAAATAGATGGGGAAACAATGGAGACAGTGAGAGACTTTTTTGGGGGGTTCCAAAATCACTGCAGATGGTGACTGCAGCCATGAAATTAAAATACTCTAACTCCTTGAAAGAAAAGTTATGACCAACCTACACAGTATATTAAAAAGCAAAGACATTACTTTGCCAACAAAGGTCCGTTTAGTCAAAGCTATGGTTTTTCCAGTAGTCACATATGGATGTGAGAGTTGGACTATAAAGAAAGCTGAATGGCGAAGATACTTTTGATGCTTTTGAACTGTGGTGTTGAAGACTCTTGAGAGTCCCTTGGACTGCAAGGAGATCCAACCAGTCCATCCTAAACAAATCAGTCCTGAATGTTCATTGGAAGGACTGATGCTGAAGTTGAAACTCCAATAGTTTGGTCACCTGATACGAAGAACTGGCTCACTGGAAAAGACCCAGATGCTGGAAAAGATTGAAGTGGGAGGAGAAGGGGACGAGAGAGGATAAAATGGTCGGATCATATCACCGATTCAATGGATATGAGTTTGAGTAAGCTCTTGGAGTTGGTGATGAACAGGGAAGCCTGGTGTGCTGCATTTCATGGGGTTACAAAGAGTGGAACACAACTGAGCAACTGAACTGAACTGTGTTCCCGACTGAAATTCCACCACTTGGTGCTTGGTAATTGCCAACTGCAGTGTCCCCTACATGCAGTGGGATTACTATCCTGTAGCTTGAGCATGGTTGTGGTTGCTAGTTGGGGACGCAGGCCAGAACTGGAGATGGAGCAGGAATAGGACCAAAGCGAGATGCCCTGGCTTGGTTTCTGGAACTCACAGTGGTAACCTCCTTGAACAGTGTCCAGAGGCAACAGAAAATGGCAATAGGCAATAGTCTGCCACCTCTTCCACCAAACCTTAATTTTCTTCTTCCTATATACAATTTCTTTGTCATGTCCTGAAAGGATTTCTTTTTTATATTCATTTGTCCTTTATTCTGCTTTCTATTTCCAATTGCAATTATGTTTCCAAGATTACTTTCTGTAACTGTTATTTATTTGATGCCATCTTATTTGGGATTTATGAATCATCTACCTTTACAAATCATTCTAGGAATAATAGCTTCTGTGTGTCTAGGCTTGTCAGATTAACAAAAAAGTAAAAATAAATAGATGAATAAATTTTTTTTAAAATGCAGAACTCCCAGTATTGCATGGGACATACTTATACTAAAAAAAAAATGCTTGTTTAAAATTAAATTTAACTAAAGAGTTTATTTTATTTGGTAACCCTCTCTCTAACCATGAGGTATTTCAGTTACCCTTTCAATTTACTTTATATCTTCAAGAAATTTATTGAAATGTCTTATTCATGGAAAGCTCCCTTCAGATTGCCTTTATTTTTGCTGGCTTATGATTTATTTTTATCCCTTATTACCCTTTAAATGAGATTCAGGGAAAGAGAAAAGTAAATGTATTTGTGTAGACTTTAATATTTAAACATAAATGCTTTCAAACAACCTCCCAAAATACTAAGTAGGACTACTCACACTGCAAAAATTTTTAATGTTTAAAATTTTCATAAATTTTAATAATCCCTTTGTGATTTTGACACTATTATATCCCTGAAGTCTAAATCATCTATTTATTTAAAAGAATATAATTCCATTTGGTTTAGTCTTTCTCATTTTATCTTCAGAATGGAAGATATGGCTTTCATCATAATAGTGATGCCTCGGGGACTGAAATCAAGTAGTCCAGGACTCAAGTATATTATTAACTAAACATAGTAGTTCTTACAGAAAACATCAGGTGGGACATTTCTGATGTCTCAACACAATCAACTCAATGATTGTCTCATCAAATATTCATGAATTTCCTAGAAATATGTAGTATTTTATTCTAAGATATAAAATTATATTTTTTTAATGAAATTTAGATATCTCATTATTAATATTAAGAGGAAAGCTGTTCCCTTCCATAAAAAGTGCATTATAATATAGTCATCTTATAATGTACATGTGCACACTTAAACCACATATAAAAATATTTTTATCCTACTGGAACCACATTTTCTTGGTGATACCAAGTGGTATCTCAAGTTTGAATTTGTATTTTCAGGTTGAAAAAAAAAAAAAACAATCTGTGGCATTTAAAAACTTTCCTAGCACTTACAACAAGACTATGTAATTCTATTAATATTTGATATAAATAATTTCAGAGAGTACTAATATCAGAGAAATTTACCCTGAGACCAAAATAAATGAGACAAAGCAAGACCACATCATTATTTTTGTCCAAGTGCCACAAAGACACAAAGCCACTGTGCTACTCAGAAAATACCAGATGCCTCCTCTCTTGGCCAAAATGAATAATTGTTGTTTATTTACCAATGATACTTTTATCCTCTTTCTAATCTTTTCTTCCTATAGATAAGATTTATTATGTAACTCCACATAGAATTACTCCTGCTTTCTGATAGGAATGAATATAGAGATAACATCTTCTGTATACCTTCCCCAAATCACCAATCAAAGCCTAAACTGTATAATAAGTATTGTACTACTTTTTTTTACTGAGACCTCATGGTCCCTCACATGTGTGTTCTCTCACTGCAATGAGTAATAAACCAGCTTGCATAACAGCATGTGTTCCTATACATCTTTGTCTAAAGAATATTGACAATTGTTATTTGAAATATTTTTAAAACATTATATTCTGATGTAAACAACAATATTCAAATGAAATTATGGTATCCTGGATCACCTATAGTTTTTGTATACAATTAAATGCTTATGACCAACCTTGATAGCATATTGAAAAGCAGAGAGATTACTTTGCCAACAAAGGTCCATCTAGTCAAGGTTATGGTTTTTCCAGTGGTCATGTATGGATGTGAGAGTTGGACTATAAAGAAAGCTGAGTACCAAAGAATTGATGCTTTTGAACTGTGGTGTTGGAGAAGACTCTTGAGAGTCCCTTGGACTGCAAGGAGATCCAACCGGTCCGTTCTAAAGGAGATCAGCCCTGGGTGTTCTTTTGAAGGAATGATGCTAAAGCTGAAACTCCAGTACTTTGGCCACCTCATGCGAAGAGTTGACTCATTGGAAAAGACTCTGATGCTGGGAGGGATTGGGGGCAGGAGTAAAAGGTGATGACAGAAGATGAGATGGCTGGATAGCATCACCAACTCGATGGATGTGAGTTTGAGTGAACTCCAGGAGTTGGTGATGGACAGGGAGGCCTGGCGTGCTGCGATTCATGGGGTCACAAACAGTCAGACATGACTGAGCGACTGAACTGAACTGAACTGAATTGCAATAGGAATCCCATAAGGATAACAGCTGATCTTTCCATAGAAACTCTTCACACCAGAAGGGAATGGCAGGACACACTTAAAGTGAAGAAAGAGAAAAACCTACAACCCAGATTACTGTACCTAGCAAGGATCTCATTCAAATATGGAGGAGAAATCAAAAGCTTTACAGACAAGCAAAAGCTCGGATAATTCAGCACCACCAAACCAGCTCTCCAACAAATGCTAAAGGATCTTCTCTAGATAGGAAACAAAAAAGGAGTATAAATTCAAACCCAAAACATTAAAGTAAATGTCAGCAGGATCATACTTATCAATAATTACCTTAAACGTAAATGGGTTGAATGCCCCAACCAAAAGACAGAGACTGGCTGAATGGATACAAAAACAGGACCCCTTTATGTGTTGTCCACAAGAGACCCACCTCAAAACAAGGGACACATACAGACTGAAAGTGAAGGGCTGGAAAAAGATATTCCACACAAACAGAGACCAAAAGAAAGCAGGAGTAGCAATACTCATATAAGATAAAGTAGACTTTAAAACAAAGATTGTGAAAAGAAACAAAGAAAGATACTACATAATGATCAAAGGATCAATCCAAGAAGAAGATATAAAATTATAAATATATATGCACCCAACATAGGAGCACCGCAATATGTAAGTAATAGTGGGGCCCAATAAAAAAAATGGGCCAAAGAACTAAACAGACATTTCTCCAAAGAAGACATACAGATGGTTAACAAATACATGAAAAGATGCTCCACATCACTCATTATCAGAGAAATGCAAATCAAAGCCACAATGAGGTACCATTTCATGCCAGTCAGAATGGCTGCGATCCAAAAGTCTACAAGCAATAAATGCTGGAGAGGGTGTGGAGAGAAGGGAACCCTCTTACACTGTTGGTGGGAATGCAAACTAGTACAGCCACTATGGAGAACAGTGTGGAGATTCCTTAAAAAACTGGAAATAGAACTGCCTTATGACCCAGCAATCCCACTGCTGGGCATACACACTGAGGAAACCAGAATTGAAAGAGACACTTGTACCCCAATGTTCATTGCAGCACTGTTTATAATAGTCAGGACATGGAAGCAACCTAGATGTCCATCAGCAGATGAATGGATAAGAAAGTGGTGGTATGTATACACAATGGAGTATTACTCAGCCATTAAAAAGAATACATTTGAATCAGTTCTAATGAGGTGGATGAAACTGGAGCCTATTATACAGAGTGAAGTAAGCCAGAAAGAAAAACACCAATACAGTATATTAACACATATATATGAGATTTAGAAAGATGATAACAATACCCTGTATGCAAGACAGCAAAAGAGACACAGATGCATAGAACAGTCTTTTAGACTCTGTGGGAGAGGGAGAGGGTGGGATGATTTGGGAGAATGGCATTGAAACATGTATAATATAAGAAACAAATCACCAATCCAGGTTCGATACAGGATCCTTGGGGCTGATGCATGGGATGACCTGGAGGGATGGTACAGGGAGGGAGGTGGGACGGGGGTTCAGGATGGGGAACACGTGTACGCCCATGGCAGATTCATGTTGATGTGTGGCAGAACCAATACAATATTGTCAAGTAATTAGCCTGCAATTAAATTAAATTAATTAAATTAAAAAAAAACACAATAATAGTGGGAGAATTTAATACCCCACTCACACCTATGGATAGGTCAACTAAACAGCTGTGTGTTACATATACACAATGCAGTATTCAGTTCAGTTCAGTTCAGTTCAGTTGCTCAGTCATGTCCGACTCTTTGCAACCCCATGAATCACAGCACGTCAGGCCTCCCTTGTCCATCACTAACTCCCGGAGTTCACCCAGACTCATGTCCATCGAGTCAGTGATGCCATCCAGCCATCTCATCCTCTGTCGTTCCCTTTTCCTCCTGCCCCCAATCCCTCCCAGCATCAGAGTCTTTTCCAATGAGTCAACTCTTCGCATGAGGTGGCCAAAGTACTGGAGTTTCAGCTTTAGCATCATTCCTTCCAAAGAAATCCCAGGGCTGACCTCCTTCAGAATGGACTGGTTGGATCTCCTTGCAGTCCAAGAGACTCTCAAGAGTCTTCTCCAACACCACAGTTCAAAAGCATCAATTCTTTGGTACTCAGCCTTCTTCACAGTCCAACTCTCACATCCATACATGACCACAGGAAAAACCATAGCCTTGACTAGACGGATCTTTGTTGGCAAAGTAATGTCTCTGCTTTTGAATATGCTATCTAGGTTGGTCATAATTTTCCTTCCAAGGAGTAAGCATCTTTTAATTTCATGGCTGCAGCACCATCTGCAGTGATTTTGGAGCCCCAAAAAATAAAGTCTGACACTGTTTCCACTGTTTCCCCATCTATTTGCCATGAAGTGATGGGACCTGGATGCCATGATCTTAGTTTTCTGAATGTTGAGCTTTAAGCCAACTTTTTCACTCTCCACTTTCACTTTCATCAAGAGGCTTTTGCGTTCCTCTTCACTTTCTGCCATAAGGGTGGTGTCATCTGCATATCTGAGGTTATTAATATTTCACCTGGCAATCTTGATTCCAGCTTGTGTTTCTTCCAGTCCAGCATTTCTCATGATGTAGTCTGCATATAAGTTAAATAAGCAGGGTGACAGTATACAGCCTTGTCATACTCCTTTTCCTATTTGGAACCAGTCTGTTGTTCCATGTCCAGTTCTAACCATTGCTTCCTGACCTGCATACAGATTTCTCAAGAGGCAGATCAGGTGGTCTGGTATGCCCATCTCTTTCAGAATTTTCCACAGTTTATTGTGATCCACACAGTCAAAGGCTTTGGCATAGTCAACAAAGCAGAAATAGATGCTTTTCTGGAACTCTCTTGCTTTTTCCATGATCCAGCAAATGTTGGCAATTTGATCTCTGGTTCCTCTGCCTTTTCTAAAATCATCTTGAACATCAGGAAGTTCACGGTTCACATAATGCTGAAGCCTGGCTTGGAGAATTTTGAGCATTACTTTACTAGCATGTGAGATGAGTGCAATTGTGTGGTAGTTTCAGCATTCTTTGGCATTGCCTTCTTTGGGATTGGAATGAAAACTGACTTTTTCCAGTCTATTACTAAGCCATTAAAAAGAAAACATTTGAATTAGTTCTAATGAGGTGGATGAAACTGGAGCCTCTTATACAGAGTGAAATAAGCCAGAAAGAAAAACACCAATACAGTATACTAACGCATATATATGGAATTTAGAAAGATGGTAATGACAACCCCATATGTGAGACAGCAAAAGAGACCCAGATGTATAGAACAGTCTTTTGGACTCTGTGGGAGAGGGAGGGGGTGATGATTTGGGAGAATGGCATTAAAACATGTATAATATCATATAAGAAATGAATCGCCAGTCCAGGTTCGATGCAAGATACAGGAAGCTGGGGCTGGTGCACGGGGATGACCCAGAGGGATGGTATTGGGAGGGAGGTGGGAGGGGGGTCAGGATGGGGAACATGTGTACACCCGTGGCAGATGCATGTTGATGTATGGCAAAACCAATACAGTATTGTAAAGTAAAATAATAATAATATTAAAAAAATTTTTAAATAAAAATAAAAAAAGAAAATTAACAAGGAAACACAAACTTTAAATGATACAATAGACCAGTTATTTCTAATTGATATCTATATGACATTTCACCCCAAAACAATGAATTTCACCTTTTTCTCAAGCACACACAGAACCTTCTCCAGGATAGATCACATCATGGGCCATAAATCTAGCCTTGGTAAATTAAAAAAATTGAAATCATGGCGAACATATTTTCTGACCACAATGCAGTAAGATTAGATCTCAATCACAGGAGAAAAACTATTAAAAATTCCAACATATGGAGGCTGAACAGCACACTGCTGAATAACCAACAAATCAAGAAGAAACCAAAAAAGAAATCAAAATATGCATAGAAATGAATGAGAATGAAAACAAAACAACCCAAAACCTGTGGGACACTGTAAAAGCAGTGCTAAGAGGAAGGTTCATAGCTATACAGGCATACCTCAAGAAACAAGAAAAAAGTCAAATAAATAACCTAACTCTACACCTGAAGCAACTAGAAAAGGAAGAAATGAAGAACCCCAGGGTTAGTAGAAGGAAAGAAATCTTAAAAAATTAGGGCAGAAATAAATGCAAAAGAAACAAAGATCAGATCAGATCAGTCGCTCAGTCATGTCCGACTCTTTGCGACTCCATGAATCGCAGGACACCAGGCCTCCCTGTCCATCACCAACTCCCGGAGTTCACCCAGACTCACATCCATCGAGTCAGTGATGCCATCCAGCCATCTCATCCTCTGTCGTCCCCTTCTCCTCCTGCCCCCAATCCCTCCCAGCATCAGAGTCTTTTCCAATGAGTCAACTCTTCACATGAGGTGGCCAAAGGACTGGAGTTTCAGCTTTAGCATCATTCCTTCCAAAGAAATCCCAGGGCTGATCTCCTTCAGAATGGACTGGTTGGATCTCAAAAGCTGGTTCTTTGAGAGGCTAAATAAAATTGACAAACCATAAGCCAGACTCACCAAGAAACAAAGGGAGAAAAATCAAATCAATAAAATTAGAAATGAAAATGGAGAGATCAAAACAGACAACACAGAAATACAGAGGATCGTGAGACTACTATCAGCAACTATATGCCAATAAAATGGACAACTTGGAAGAAATGGACAAATTCTTAGAAAAGCACAACTTTCCAAAACTGGACCAGGAAGAAATAGAAAATTTTAACAGACCCATCACAAGCACAGAAACTGAAACTGTAATCAGAAATCTTCCAACAAACAAAAGACCAGGTCCAGATGGCTTCACAGCTGAATTCTACCAAAAATTTAGAGAAGTGCAAACACCTATCCTACTCAAAATCTTCCAAAAAATTGCAGAGGAAATTAAACTTCCAAACTCATTCTATGAGGCTACCATCACCCTAGTACCAAAACCTAACAAATATGCCACAAAAAAGAAAACTACTGACCAATAGCACCGATGAACATAGATGCAAGAATCCTTAACAAAATTCTAGCAATCAGAATCCAACAACACTTTAAAAAGATCATACATCATGTCCAAGTGGGCTTTATCCCAGGGATACAAGGATTCTTCAATATCTGCAAATCAATCAATGTAATACACCACATTAACAAATTGAAAAATAAAAACCATATGATTATCTCAATAGATGCAGAGAAAGCCTTTGACAAAATTCAACATCCATTTATGATAAAAAAAAAAAAAAAACCATCCAGAAAGCAGGAATAGAAGGAACACATGTCAACATAATAAAAGCTACATATGACAGACCCACAGCAAACATTATCCTTAATGGTGAAAAATTGAAAGCATTTCCCCTAAAGTCAGGAACAAGACAAGGGTACCCACTCTCACCACGACTATTCAATGTAGTTTTGGAAGTTTTGGCCACAGCAATCAGAGCAGAAAAAGAAATAAAAGGAATCCAAATTGGAAAAGAAGAAGTAAAATGCTCACTGTTTGCAGATGACATGATCCTCTACATAGATAACCCTAAAGACTCCACCAGAAAATTACTAAAGCTAATCAAAGAATATAGTATAGTTTCAGGATATAACATCAACACACAGAAATCCCTTGCATTCCTACACACTAATAATGAGAAAATAGAGAAATTAAGGAAACAATTCCATTCACCATTGCAACGAAAAGAATAAAATACTTAGGAATATATCTACCTAAAGAAACAAAAGACCTATATATAGAAAACTATAAAACACTGGTGAAAGAAGTCAAAGAGGAAACAAATAGATGGAGAAATATACCATGTTCATGGATCTGAAGAATCAGTATAGTGAAAATGAATATACTACCCAAAGCAATCTATAGATTCAGTGCAATCCCTATCAAGGTACCAACAATATTTTACAGAGAACTAGAGCAAATAATTTCACAATTTGTATGGAAATACAAAAAACCTCGAATAGCCAAAGCAATCTTGAGAAAGAAGAATAGAACTGGAGAAATCAACCTGCCTGATTTCAGACTATACTACAAAGCCACAGTCATCAAGACAGTATGGTACTGGCACAAAGACAGAAATATAGATCAATGGAACAAAATAGAAAGCCCAGAGATAAATCCACGCACCTATGGACACCTTATCTTTGACAAAGGAGGCAAGAATATACAATGGAGAAAAGACAATCTCTTTAACAAGTGGTGCTTTGAAAACTGGTCAACCACTTGTAAAAGAATGAAGCTAGAACACTTTCTAACACCATACACAAAAATCAACTCAAAATGGGTTAAAGATCTAAACATAAGACCAGAAACTATAAAACTCCTAGAGGAGAACATAGGCAAAACACTCTCGGACATAAATCACAGCAGGATCCTGTATAACCCACCTCCCAGAATATTGGAAATAAAAGCAAAAATAAACAAATGGGACCTAATTAAAATTAAAAGTTTCTGCACAACAAAGGAAACTATAAACAAGATGAAAAGACAGCCATCAGAATGGGAGAAAATAATAGCAAATGAAGCAACAGACAAAGAATTAATCTCAAAAATATACAAGCAAATCCTGCAGCTCAGTTCCAGAAAAATAAATGACCCAATCAAAAAATGGCCAAAGAACTAAATAGACATTTCTCCGAGGAAGACATACAGATGGCTAACAAACACATGAACGCATGCTCAACATCACTCATTATCAGAGAAATGCAAATCAAAACCACAACGAGGTACCATTTCATGCCAGTCAGAATGGCTGCGATCCAAAAGTCTACAAGCAATAAATGCTGGAGAGGGTGTGGAGAAAAGGGAACCCTCTTACACTGTTGGTGGGAAACTAGTACAGCCACTATGGAGAACAGTGTGGAGATTCCTTAAAAAACTGGAAATAGAACTGCCATACAACCCAGCAATTCCACTGCTGGGCATACACACTGAGGAAACCAGAATTGAAAGAGACACGTGTACCCCGCTGTTCATCCCAGCACTGTTTATAATAGCCAGGACATGGAAGCAACCTAGATGTCCATCAGCAGATGAATGGATAAGAAAGCGGTGGTACATATACACAATGGAGTATTACTCAGCCATTAAAAAGAATACATTTGAATCAGTTCTAATGAGGTGGATGGAACTGGAGCCTATTATACAGAGTGAAGTAAGCCAGAAAGAAAAATACCAATACAATATATTAACGCATATATATGGAATTTAGAAAGATGGTAACAATAACTCTGTATGCAAGACAGCAAAAGAGACACAGATGTATAGAACAGTCTTTTGGACTCTGTGGGAGAGGGAGAGGGTGGGATGTTTTGGGAGAATGGCATTGAAACATGTATAGTATCATATGTGAAACGAATCTCCAGTCCAGGTTTGATGCATGATACAGGATGCTCGGGGCTAGTGCACTGGGATGACCCAGAGGGATGGTATGAGGAGGGAAGTGGGAGGGGTGTTCAGGATGGGCACCCGTGGTGGATTCATGTTGATGTATGGCAAAACTAATACAATATTGTAAAGTAATTAGCCTCCAATTAAAATAAATAAATTTATATTAAAAAAAGAATCACTATATATCTTAGGTAAGATATTTAAGATAAGTAATGTTTGGGGTCAGGATAGGCTACATTATCCTGAAGAAACAAAGAAAATCCAGAATCTCAGTGTCTTCATAATGTTTACCCTTCTCATCCTGCTTGTTTTTTATGAATCAACACGGAGTTTTATTCAGTGTAATCATTTAGGGACCCAGGATAATGGAGACTCATTTTTTGACACGTGCTTCTATGGCTACTGAGGTTAGGAAAATAGGACACTGTTAAATGTGCAGTGACCCCTAAATCTTCTTCCCAGTGGTGATATTCCTTACCTTTCAAGATTACATGACACAGTTCCACACTTAATCTCTTTGTCTCTGAACAATTGTTTCAGATTCAAAAGACTAACTTGGAAATATCTAAACCCATTCAGAATTTTTAACTAACTCTGGGTGACTAAGTCTGGCATTTAAAATTTTTATTTACTTTTACTGTGAGGATGAATTTTATTGGATGTATTTGATTTAAATTTGAATTTTATTTCATTTATTCTTCAAAAATTGCTCAAAATATGTGTTTTTTTTTCCCTTTTCTCCCTCTAACTCTGTTATTTTTCAGTTGTTAGGTCGTGTCTGACTCTTTGCAACCCCATGGACTGCAGCACACCAGGCTTCCCTGTCCTTTACTGTCTCCCAGAGCTTGCTCAAATTCCTGTCCACTGAGTCAGTGATGCCATCCAACAATCTCATCCTCTGTTTCCCCCTTCTCCTGCCCTCAATCTTTCCCAGCATCGGGGTCTTTCCAGTGAGTCAGCTCGTCACATCAGGTAGCCAAAGTATTGGAGCCTCAGCTTCAGTATTAGTCCTTCAAGTGAACATTCAGGAATAATTTCCTTTAGGACTGACTGGTTTAATCTCCTTGCTGTCCTAGTGACTCTCATGAGTCTTCTCCAGTACCACAATACAAAAACATTGGTTCTTCAGCACTTAGCCTTCTTTATGGTTCAACTCTCATATCCATACATGACTACTGGAAAAACCATAGCACTGACTATATGCACCTTTGTCAACAAAGTGTTGTCTCTGCGTTTTAATGTGCTGTCCAGGTTTGTCATAGTTTTTCTTCCAAGGAGCAAGTGTCTTTTAATTTCGTGGCTGCAGTCACTGTCCACAGTGATTTTGAAGTCCAAGAAAATAAAATCTATCACTGGTTCCACTTTTTCCCTATCTTTTTGCCAGTTCCCTGGTGGCTTAGCCAGTAAAGAATCTGCCTGTGATATGGGAGACCTAGGTTCGATTCCCAGGTTGGGAAGATCCCCTGGAGAAGGGAAAGACTACCCATTCCAATATTCTGGCCTGGAAAATTCCATGGACTGTATAGCTCATGCAAATAGTCGGTTACAACTGAGTGACTTTCACTTTGTCCTTGATAACGCTGTAAATCCCTGCATCTCTGGATTTTCTTCTATTCCTATTCAATACTGTTTGGAAAATGAGCATTTATATTCTGAATTTGTATGTATCTGTTATTATTTTGTTAAAAGAATCCTGTAATCACTAACTTATGATATTAACATGCTGTTTTCCAATATGTTCACCTAAAGCTCTAACTTTACATTGTCTACCTCAAGTTATTATAGGTGAGAGTTTTACCAAGTGTTTTGTAACTGCCTGTCACTCATTACCTTCCTCCCATTCTCTAAAACTGTTTCACCAACCACCATTCTTTATACTGACTACATCCCATGGCTTGAACAAAATTTTTTTTAAAACAATCAAGGTAAATTTGCTTATGCTTCTGGTAATGAATTGTCTTAACATCTTAGTGGCTTAAAACAGCAAGACTTATTTCTATTTATTGTTGCACATAGGCAAGGAGGCTCTGACTTTAGTGGCAGTTCAGTTGCCCCAAGAGTGGGAAAATACAAAGCTGGGAATGCTATACTTCTGTCTGAAAAAAAAAAAAAAAAAAACATCTTGTTTCTATTCATATTTTCTTGGCCAACTCAAGTTATATTACTATACCTTATTTCAAGCCAATGAAGAAGTGGACTCTTGTTATGTGTCCAGAGTGGAAAGAATCATTAGACTTTATGTACAGCTCAGATGACTACTACAATGGTGAAATCAATTATTAATCATATTCCAAGCATCTATTAATTAAACTCCCACTAATTTTTAAAAAGGGCAGTTTAACATTCAGAGATACACAGTTAACTTAAGGGAAGAAAGTTAAAGGAACAATGAAGCAACAAAATGAAGAAAGAAATTAAGAAATAATTCTATTTTTCTTCCATTTTTCTTTGAAAATTATATTTCTCAATTCTGATGTACTGATACTAGTGCACATATCATCAACTTTTTTAAAATAAAGAACCTGATAGAAAATATTTTAGGCTTGGTTTTGTCAACTGTACGGCTTCTATCTTAATCCTCAACTCTATTAAAATGTAAAAACAACCATGGACAATATGTTAATGTATAGGTGTAGCTGTGTTCCAATAAAACTTTATTTATAAAACCAGGTTGCATGTCAAATATGGCCCACAGGCAATATTTTACTGACCTCTATAATAAGAATCTGTATGCATACACGTATTTTGACAAATGTGCTATCCACTAATAGTCAAACTAGAATGGTAGAATCTATATTTATTGAAGTATAATTTATGTACATTGCTATATACAGGTATAAATATAGTGTATATTGTATAATGTATATTATACACAGTTACATGTGTATAATATAGTGATTCATGGTTTTTAAGGTTATGTTTCTTTTATAGTTACTATAAAATATTGACTATATACACTGTACTGTACAATATATCCTTGTAGCTCATTTTATATGTAATATTTTGTACCTCTTAATCCCCTAAGCTTATATTGCTCCTTCCCCTTTCCATCTCCCCAAACTGGTGGTTACCACACACTGGTAACCCCTAGTTTGTCATCATAGCTGTGAGTCCTCTTCTTTTTTTTTTATATTCATTAGTTGACTGTATTTTTTAAATTACATGTATGAGTGATATCATATAGTATTTGTCTTTCTCTGTCTTGCTATTTCACTCATGTTGCTGCAAATGGCAACATTTCATTCTTTTTCATATGGTAAAATTTCATTCTTTTCCATAGCTGAGTAGTGTTCCATCACATACATACATACATATACATATAAATATGTATATATATATATATACATACACAAACACATATATATACACACACACACACATCGCACATCTATTTTTCTTCTTTATCCATTCATCTACTGATGTACACTGATGAACACTTAGGTTATTTCCATAACTTAGGTTACTTCCACAACTAAGTGACACACACACAAATACTCGAGTGGAATTTCTACATCATGCTATTTTGCTGTGCTTTCTTGCTCACTCATGTCTGATTCGTTGCAGCCCCATGGACTGTACCCTGCCAGGCTCCTCTGTCCATGGGGGATTCTCCAGGCAAGAATACTGGAGTGGATTGTCATGCCCTCTTTCAGGGGATCTTACCAACCTGGGGATCAAACTCAGGTCTCCCACATTGCAGGCAGATTCTTTACCATCTGAGCCACCAGGGAAGCCCAAGTATACTGGAGAGGGTGGCCTATCCCTTCTCCAGGGGATCCTCCCAATCCAGGAATCAAACTGGGTTCTCCTGCATTGCAGGTGAATTCTTTACCAGCTGAGCTACCAGCGAAGCTGTTTCTGGGTCATATGGTAATTCAAGTTTTATTTTTGTGTGAAACTTCCATATGTTTTTCACAGCAGCTGCACCAATTTACATTCCCACCAACAGTGTAAAAAGGCTCCCTTGCCTCCACATTTTGGCCAACATTTGTTATTTTTGGTGTTTTGATGATAACCATTCTGAAAGGTGTGAAGTGTTATCTCATTGTGGTTTTGATATTCATTTCCCTAATGACTAGCTATGCAAATACTCTGGGGGCTTGTCTTCCCAGTGTAGGACCCTCAGGATGGAGAGACACACATGAGAGTCAAAATTCTCATTCCTGTGGGAGAACCTCTCCAATATAATTATTCTCCAACTTGTAAGTCTCCTACCTGGGAGATGTGGAACTTGACTATATCAAAAGTATGCCTCTCCTACCTGTCCCCTTGTCATTGCTTCTCTTTGTCTTCAGTTGTAGAAAATCTTTCCAGATGGATTCTGGTCTTTTTTTTTTTTTAATTAGTGATTGTTCTGTAAAATCCAGTGCCCATTTATGATAAAAGCTCTCCAGAAAGTGGGCATAGAGGGAACATACTTCAACATAATTAGGCTGTATATGACAAACCCACAGCTAAGATTATAGTCAATGGTGGAAAATCAGAAGCATTTCCTCTAAGATCAACAATAAGACAAGGATGCCTGCTCTCTCCACTTTTATTCAACAAAGTATTGGAAGTCATAGACACAGCAATCAGACAAGAGAGGTATATAAAAGGAATCCAAATTTGAAAGGAAGAAGTGAAACCGTCACTGTTGACATAATACTATGCATAGAACATTGTTCATATATGTTGGATATAATGCCAGGCTCCTCTGTCCGTGAGGGATTCTCCTGGCAAGAATACTGTAGTGGGTTGCTGATGACATAATACTATACATAAAAAGTTGTGAAGACACTACCAGAAAACTACTGGAGCTCATCAATTAATTCAGTAAAGCAGCTGGATACAAAATTAACATACAGACATCCATTGAATGTCATTACACAAACAACAAAGTATCAGGAAGATAAGTTAATGAAACAATCACATTTGCTATCACATGAAAACAATAAAATACCTAGGAATGAACCTGCAATTGCTATCACACAAAAACAATAAAATACCTAGGAATGAACCTACATAAAGCTGTAAAGGACCTGTATTTGTAAAACTATAAGACACTGATGAAAAACATTGAAGAAAACACAAACAGATGGAAAAGCATATTGTGTTCATGGATTGAAAGAATTAGTACTGTTAACATGACCGTACTACACAAGGACATTTTAAGATTCAACACAGTATATAAAAACAAACTCAAAATGAATTAAAGACCCAAATGTAAGAGTAGAAACCATAAAAATCTTAGAAGAAAACATAGGCAGAACACTCTCTGACATAAAGTGTAGCACTTATTTTTTTGGTTATATCTCCAAAAGCAAGGGCTTCCCTTGTGGCTCAGTTGGTAAAGAATCCGCCTGCAATGCGGGACACCTGGTTTCAATCCCTGGGTTGGGAAGATCCCCTGAAGAAGGGAAAGGCACCCACTCCAGTATTCTGGGCTGGAGAATTCCATGGACCGTATGGGGTCACAAAGAGTCAGACATGACTGAGTGACTTGAAGGAAGTATGGTATTAACATGCTATACAATTCATATTCAGAGACACATAGATTGAGCATGTAATATAATAAGAGGAGATAAAAGTTAGGTTTATGGATCTCCTAATGAATTTGCAAAACTAACTTGTTCTCCCCCATAAACTCTCTGAAACTGATAGCTAGGTAAAAAGTCTCTTTGCTGTCAGCTATCTTCCTTGCTGTCAGCTATCTTCCTTCAGTGTGAAAATCCATAAAAAATTATACTTGTGTACAAATGTAAAATATTCTTTCTGTTCTGCCTTATAGAGACTAGATGTCTATGGGTCCACAGAAGATAAATGAGATTGAAGCATTTAGATATATTTGAAAATCTAATTTAGCTATCTATTTTATCAGAATCAAATGCTCTAATTGGATAAATTGAGCACTGAAGCATATTTACTATAAAGAATGCCAAAATGATCAAATTAGCCATGCATTGATCTTTAGAATCATGTCTAATTATACAGTACTTTTCCCTGATAGAACTTTGACTTGGGAATAGCATTCATGATTAAGAGTGATAAGGAATGAGTTCTGTTTTAATGATTCATCTGGGTCATTCTAAACTAAGAATAAAGACAGATGAGATGGCTTGGAAAATCAGAAGTTATTACAGAAAATCATGGAATAATTGTTTCTGTAGACTATGAAGATATTATAACTTATGACCTAGGAGTTTTCCCTTATGTTATATAGAAGACACATAGAGGAATACTTAGTAGTATGGTCCATTTTAACAAAATGCCAGCAACTCAATGTTCATAAATAACAGAATAGATACATAAATAATATATTCATAGATGAAAAGAGTCTACTTCAATAAAAATGAGAAAACTGCAACTGTTGCATTGATATGAATTATTAAAAACATAATGTTGAGCTAAAGATGCAACTCATACAAGAATACTTACAATATGATTTCATGAATTTGAATTTTATAAGCATCACATTTAAAAGAAAATATTGTTTAGGGATATAGATATAAGTCGGAGAAGGCAATGACACCCCACTCCAGTACTCTTGCCTGGAAAATTCCATGGACAGAGGAGCCTGGAAGGCTGCAGTCCATGGGGTCGCTGAGAGTCGGACACGACTGAGCACTTTCACTTTTTCCCTCACTTTCACTTTTCACATTCATGAATTGGAGAAGGAAATGGCAACCCACTCCAGTGTTCATGCCTGGAGAATCCCAGGGACGGCGGAGCCTGGTGCGCTGCCGTCTATGGGGTCGCACAGAGTCGGACACGACTGAAGCGACGCAGCAGCAGCAGCAGCATAGAAATAAGTAGAAAACTATAAAGTAACACAAGGAAATAATTGACACTAAAGTTAAGACACCATTTAACATAGAGAGGATAGGTAAGGATTTAAGATTAAGAATATAGGGAACATCTAAATATATTAATAATTTTCTGTCTTAACCTGTCTGAGTAGGTTAAATTACTTTTAGTCTATGGCCTTTTTAGGGGGCTTCCCAGATAGCTCAGATGGTAAAAGAATGCCTGCAATGCAGGAGACCCGGGTTCAATCCCAGGGTCAGAAAGATCCTCTGGAGAAGGGCATGGCAAACCACTCCAGTATTCTTGCCTGGAGAACTCTATGGACAGAGGAGCCTGGCAGGTTACAGTCCAATGCATCTCACAGAGTTGGACACAACTGAGCAACTACAATTTCACTTTCATGGTCTTTTTTATGGCCAATTAATTTCACAATTAACTAATAAAAATATAGTCTCTGACACTCAAAGTTGTTAATATATTAGAGTCAACTATCCTTCCATAAATTAATTTCAAGGAACATCAGATATGCGAGTCTTGTTGTCTTAATAAACTGTCCCTTTCACATACACAGATACGCAAACACACCGAACCTACATTTTATTCTCTAGTCCTAAATTCAGTTTTCAACAATTAACAATAAATATCAAATTTCCTCTGTTGCAAAACTCAACATGAGCCATCAATTGACCTAATTGATCAAAATCACATTTTCTCTAAAGTAATTTGTTCCTCTATAAGCCCAATGAAATAAACATAGTAAATCTTGTGCTATAAAACCAGTGAGGCAAGCATAATATGTATAAAATTTATGAAACCTAGCTTAGAAACTATGCATTAAGCTTGAGGGAGGCTTGGATTGACTAGGAAGAGCAGAAAAGTTAGAAAAAATCCTGAAAATCTCACTGGAGAATGAGATGAAAGGGAACTCACTGGAAAGGGCTTATTATGTATCTGTTATTAATACTACAGGAAATGTGCTACTTTTAGTGTAAAGATATGTAATGATAGATCTGATACTTGCTTCGGATAACCTGTGGCAGATTCATTTTGATATTTGGCAAATCTAATACAGTTATGTAAAGTTTAAAATAAAATAAAATTAAAAAAAAAAAAAAAGAATTAGAATGGATAGTCACTGTTTCCCTAAAAATTAACCCTAGAGAAATTATAGAAGGAAACAAAGAATTCAGAAAACAACATCACAACCAAGAGAAGTTCTTCTAACAAACGAATGTGCTAAGTCACTCAGTCATGTCTGATTCTTTGTGACCCCCATGGACTCAGGCTCCTCTGTCCATGGGATTCTCCAGGCAAGAATACTGGAGTGGGTTGCCATGCCCTCCTCTAGGGGATCTTCCCAACTCAGGGATCAAATCTGGATCTCTTATGTCTCCTAAATTGGTAGGTGGGTTCTTTATCACTAGTGCCACCTGGGACGTCTAATGAAAAAGGGAGAGATCTCTTCAGTTCAGTTCAGTTCAGTTCAGTCACTCAGTTGTGTCCAACTCTGTGACCCCATGAAGCACAGCACGCCAGGCCTCCCTGTCCATCACCAACTCCCAGAGTCCACCCAAACCCATGTCCATCGAGTTGGTGATGCCATCTAACCATCTCATCCTCTGTAGTCCCCTTCTCCTCCTGCCCCCAATCCCTCCCAGCATCAGGGTCTTTTCCAATGAGTCAACTCTTCGCATGAGGTGGCCAAAGTACTGGAGTTTCAGCTTCAACGTCAGTCCTTCCAAGAACACCCAAGACTGATCTTCTTTAGGATGGACTGGTTGGATGTCCTTGCAGTCCAAGGGACTCTCAAGAGTCCTCTCCAACATTACAGTTCAAAAGCATCAATTATTCAGTGCTCAGCTTTCTGTATAGTCCAACTCTCACACCGATACATGACCACTGGAAAAACCATAGCCTTTAATAGACAGACATTTGTTGACAAAGTAATGTCTCTACTTTTGAATATGCTATCTAGGTCGGTCATAACTTTCCTTCTAAGGAGTAAGTGTCTTTTAATTTCATGTCTGCAGTCACCATCTGCAGTGATTTTGGAGCCCAGAAAAATAAAGTCAGCCACTGTTTTTTCCACTGTTTCTCCATCTATTTGCCATGAAGTGATGGGACCGGATGCCATGATCTTAGTTTTCTGAATGTTGAGCTTTAAGCCAACTTTTTCACTCTCCTCTTTCACTTTCATCAAGAAACTCTTTAGTTCATCTTCACTTTCTACCATAAGAGTAGTGTCATCTGCATATCTAAGGTTATTGCTATTTGTCCCGGCAATCTTGATTCCAGCTTGTGCTTCCTCCAGCCCAGCTTTTCTCATGATGTACTCTACATATAAGTTAAATAAGCAGGGTGACAATATACAGCCTTGACATACTCCTTTCTAGTCTTTCCCATTCTTTTGACTTCCTCTTTCTTTGCACTGATCACTGAGGAAGGCTTTCTTATCTCTCCTTGCTATTTTTTAGAACTCTGTATTCAAATGGGTATATCTTTCCTTTTCTCCTTTGCTTTTCACTTCTCTTCTTTTCACAGCTATTGTGAGGCCTCCTCAGATAGCCATTTTTGCTTTTTTGCATTTCTTTTTGTGGGGGGATGGTCTTGAGCACTGCCTCCTGTACAACGTCACAAACCTCCATCCATAGTTCATCGGGCACTCTATCAGATCTAGTGATGGTTTTCCCAGTAGTCATATATGGATGTGAGAGTTGGACTATAAAGAAAGCTGAGCACTGAAGAATTGATGCTTTTGAACTGTGTTGTTGGAGAAGACTCTTGAGAGTCCCTTGGACTGCAAGTTGATCCAACCAGTCTGTCCTAAAGGAAATCAGTCCTGAATATTCATTGGAAGGACTGATGTTGAAGCTGAACTCCAATACTTTGGGCACTTAATGCTAAGAGCTGACTCGCTTTTGCAAGACAGCAAAAGAAACACAGATCTAAAGAACAGACTTTTGAACTCTGTAAGAGAAGGGAAGGGTGGGATGATTGGAAGAATAGCATTGAAACATGTATATTACCATATGTGAGAAAAAACTGACAAAGAATAATATAAAATCTGAATAAGTCTATTAAAGTAATTAAACTCATCATCAAAAACCTCTCAGTGAAAACTTTGGGTACATATAATCTTGTTGGTGAATTTCTTTATTAATAAAGATCCAGTGATTCCAATCATATACAAACTTTTTCAGAAAATAGAAGAGGAGGACACATCTCTTAATTTGTTTTTCAAGGCCTGCATAACCCTAGAAGCCAAAATTGGACAATAAAATAAAATTATAGACCAACATTTCTCATGGGCAGAACAGAAAAGTCTTCAATAAAATATTATTAAAATGAATCCAGCAAAGAATAACTGATAAAACATAATAGAGCATGTGGGATTTATCTTAGAAGTGCAAGGTGCTTTAATAACAAAAAAATCAGTCAATGTACTTTACCTAATTAACAAATTAAAGAAAAAATAATGATTATCATCATAAATGTGTTAAATGAAATCATTTGATGAAATCCAACAGCCATTCATCATTTTTAAAAAATTCAGCAAAGTAAGAATACAGAGACTCTTTTCTAATATGACAAAAATCACCTGTAATGCTCTCTACTTAAAATTGCATAAAGGAGAAGGTGACGGTGCTTATTACTTCTACTTAGCATTGTATCGAAAGTCTTCTTGAGAACAAGGCAAGAAAAAGAAAGATGCAACACTGTCTTTATTCACAGATGACCAGACACAGCTATAAAAAGAAAACCATAAAAATCTGTAAAGCAACTTCTGGATCTTATCAATGAATTAACAAGGCTGTATGACCCTATTTCATTAAACAAAATGAATTGTATTTCCATGTACTCAATGCAGTGTATTGAATGGTGTCCTTCACCCCAAATTCATGCCACTCAGGACCTCAGAATATGACCTTATTTGGAATGAAAACATTTGCAGTTAGGAGATGGTCATATTGGATTACTGTAGACTCTAAATCCTACAATTAATTTCCTTCCAAGGAGATGGATGGGCATAGAGACACACAGAGAAGAGCCCATGTAAAGATGGAGGCAGAGATTGGAGTTGGGCTTCTCTGGTGGCTCAGATGGTGTGAATCTGCCTGCCATGCAGGAGACCTGGGTTTGATCCCTGGGAAGATCCCCTGCAGGAGGGCATGGCAACCCACTCCAGTATTCTTGCCTGGAGAATACCCATGGACAGAGTAGCCTGGTGAACTATATAGTTCATGGGGTTGCAAAGAGTCAGACACGGCTGAGCAACTAAGCACACACAAACAAGGAATATCCACTGTCCCCGTCCACCTTGAAGAGATAAGGAAGGCTTTTTCCTTAGAGCCTTCAGAGGGAGTCTGGCACTATTTACACTTTGATCTCAGACTTCTAGGCTCCAAAACTGTGAGAGAATATATTCCTGGTGTTTTAAGTCATCTAATTTATAGTACTTTGTTCTGAAACTTATATATCAGGAATAAAATTTTAAAAATAAAATTAGAACATTCTATTTATACTAGCATCAGAAAACACAAAATACTTAGAAATGAAGTTTTTAAATATGTGAAATTTCTACATGGAAAACTACCACAAATCATTACTAGAATAAATTAAAGAAGACAAGTAAATAGTTACATTTACAGACTGGAAGACTGAATATTAAAATGCTGGTCTTTATAAATTGATCTATGAATTCAACATGATCTCAATAAAAATCCAGTCTTTTAAAAAAATAGAACTTGTCAAGTTATTTCTAGAATTTACATAAAAGAGAAAACAAAGGAAAAAGAAAACAAAATTTTATATGCAAATTCAAAAATAATATTATAGTTAAAGCGCTTACAGTTCAGTGCAACGCCATGGACTGTAGCACGCCAGGCTTCCCAATCCATCACCAGCTCCTCAAGCTTGCTCAAACTCATGCCCATTGAGTTGGTGATGCCATCCAACCATCTCATCCTCTGTCATCTCCATCTCCTCATGCCTTCAATCTTTCCAGCATCAGGGTCTTTTCCAATGAGTCAGTTTTCTCATCAGGTGGCCAAAGGATTGGAGTTTCAGCTTCAGCATCAGTCCTTCCAATGAATATTCAGGACTTATTTCCTTTAGGATTGACTGTTTTGATCTTGCTGTCCAAGGGACTCTCAAGAGTCTTCTCCAACACCACAATTCAAAAGCATCACAAAGGTAAACGTATACAGTGTACTGTTGGTACAAAGATAGACAAAGTGGTGAATAGAATAGAATAGAGGCTTCAGAAGTAGACCAACATGTACCTATTGATTGAGATTGATTTTTTTTTTCCTACCTGGGTACCAAACTAATTGAAAGAGGTAGGGTAGTCTGCTCAACAGATGTAAATGGAAATATTAAATAAACTTAATGGAGAAATACAAAAAATCATAATATCATAAAAATTAATCCCTGATATATCATGGTTATAAGCACAAATTAAATATAAACCTTGTAAAGGAAAACCTCTATAAGCGAATATCTTTGTGACCTTGAATAGGCAAATATTTCTTAGAATACAAAATGAACTTTTAGAAGGAAAAAAGTATATTAGACATAAAACCCCTGCTATCTAAAAACATTGTTAAAACTATCATAATGCAAGTTGCAGATGAGAAAAAATTGTAATAATTATATCTAAGTACTGCATATATGTTTTCTCTCCCTTTTAATAAATAATGAAAAGACAACATAATTATATTGATAAAAGGCTTGTTGCCCCAAAGCATGGGAAAGGTGCTTAACATGTTTAGTCTTCATTAGTGAAGTTGCTCAGTTGTGTCCGACTCTTTGTGACCCCCATGGACTGTAGCCCACCAGGCTCTGAAAGGTTGTTGTTGAATCACGCGAATACACCAGGATTCTTGGCTCCCGGAGGAGAAGAATTCAATCCGGGGCCAGAGACAAGGCTTGATTGCTCAGAGCTTTTGTGTAATAAAGTTTTATTAAAGCATAAAGGAGATAGAGAAAGCTTCTGACATAGGCATCAGAAGGGGGCAGAAAGAGCACCCCCCTGCTAGTCTTCAGCTGGGTGTTATATAGTCACTAGCAGTCTGTTAATGAAAGAAAGGAATGTTTTAAAATTTAGAATGGCACCAAATGGTTTATCTTGGGCCATAAAATAATTAACTTGAATCTTAAAGAAGGGCAGACCACCATACAAATAGTTTCATTTACATAGATTAGGGGAACAATATCTGAGTATAACATACTAGTTTGTCAAGTAGGTTTTGGGCCAAGAGGCGAACCGACTTGGAGACAGAGTTTGGGGTAAAGGCGTAGTACATTAGCATAGCTTAAGACAAACATTTTCATAAGAAAAAGGCATTGGTTATCTCTAGGCTCAAGAATAGCTAACTTTAGGAGAAACCAGGTGTCATTATGGCAACACAGTATTTTAAGAGAAACCTCTCTTTAAATTTGTATAGAGAAGGAAAAAAATATTGTTACCTTCTGCCCCTTAAGAGAGAGAAAAATGTCTGACACTTGCAGGCTATTTCCTCCATTTGGAGACCCCTGGCCTTCCTACCTGTTACCCTCTCAGCTCCTCCGTCCATGGAATTTTCTAGGCAAGAGTACTGGAGTGGGTTGCCATTTCCTTCTCCAGGAGATCTTCCTGACCCAGGGATCAAACCTGGGTCTCCCTCATTGTAGGCAGATGCTTTACCCTCTGAGCCACCAGGGAGTCCCCATAGACATACAATTAAATTTTAAAATGAAAAATCATTTTTTAACTAGAAATCATTTTACATCAAGTTAGAGTAGTTAAAAAATATAAAAACTTGCAGCACAAAATGTTGACAAGGACACGGATTAGTTGGAACTCTGTCTTTGCTCATAGGAATATAAATTAATACAATTACTTGGCCAACTTTTTGTTCTGTGTTTTTAATGTATATTATTTATTGTACAGATTTGGGTGTGCTAGGTCTTACTTGTGACATGCAGTATTTTCAATCTTTTTTGCAGCATATGAGGTCTTTTAGTTGTTGCATGCAAGATCTTTAGCTGTGGTATGCCAACTCTTAGTTGTGGCATGGGATCTAGTTCCCTGACTGGGGGCGGAACCCAAGCCTCCTGCAGTGGGAGCACAGAGCCTTCACCACTGGAACACTGGGGAAGTCCCTCTCTTGTTTTTTATAGTGCTACATGTGTACCAAGCCAATTGTAAGATAAATGAAAATATAAGTCCTTAAGGAAAGAAGATTTGTGCAAGAAAGTTCATATAATGTTTTCATTTAATTAAACAATAACCACAAACAGGAAAGAGTCTAAGTGTCCATCAATCAGGAAATGGACAAATTGTGATATGAAATACTAATAAACCCAACAGTGTAGATGCATCTCAGAAGCCTAAAACTAAGTGTAAGTGCCCAAACACAGAGTGCATACTGTAGGATTCCTTATATATGAAATTCTGGAATGTTCCTTACTAGTCTATAGAGGTAGAAATAAGAACTATGGTTGCCTACGGAAAAAGGGAAATTGCTTTTAAGGGTCTCAAGAACACTTTCTTGGCTATGAATATTTTACATATATATATATATATATATATATATATATACACATACACACATGTACTAGTTACATGGGTGTGTGTGTATATATATATATATATATATATATATATCAAAATTTACAAAATGGTAAGCTTGACTCTGAACATACACATGCATGCACACACACACACACACTCCAATTTATTAGTGAGTCTGACAGCAAATCCTTATATCATATTTGTATATCTTTCCTCAGCAGTATTTTTTATGAAAGTTAAACTGAAATTCAAAACTGTTTCCAAGTTAGCCAGATAAGTGGGTCTTACATATTTTTCTGGTCTCTTTGAAGCTTCACACAGTTCATACCATTTTGGAATGACTGATCCATAATTATGCCCCAAACTTCTTGCATCTCAACTGAATGGCATTACTTATTTCTTAATCATTGAGGCCCAGTGTATAGAGCTCTTCATAAGGTTCTCTTTTATGTTTTGTTTACCACATACACACTTAGCTACAGGGCATATTGAACCCCACCTGTGTTTGGTTGCGGCTTCCGCTACTTCTCTCCTCCCCTGAAATTTTGGCTGATTAATAATTCCAACTAGTTCACAGTCAGTTTCTTTCTCTAGATCATTTGTACAGATTAAAATCAGCAGAAGTCCAAGGACTAATTTCAGCAGGACTCCAGATATGTTCTCAATATATAAGCATTTGTCTATTAATAAGGAAACAAGATAAAGGAAAATGTTTACTTAGGTAAACTGTTGATGGAAAGGAGAGGTTTAACTTCAAGAGTTGACAAAATGATATATGTCCAGAATCCATAGCAACATAGAAACTCTGTTGTTCAAATCCGAGCTTAAAAAGGAAGCTATGAAGGTGAGAGTAAAGTCACTCAGTCGTGTCTGACTCTTTGCGACCCCATGGACTGTAGCCTACCAGGCTTCTCCTTCCATGGGATTTTCAAGGCAAGAGTACTGTAATGGATTGCCATTTCCTTCGCCAGGGGATCTTCCTGACCCAGGGATCAAACCTGGGTCTCCTGGTAGGCAGACACTTTTACTGTCTGAGCCACCAGGGAAGTCCAAAAGGAAGCTATTTGGGAAAGAGTAGAACATTCAGGCACCCGATAGTTGCAGAGGGCAGCGTGATCAGTGTGGGGATAAGCATTTTATTAAAGATGGTGGGCAGGGGTTAGGCTACCAGAGAGAAAAAGTTGTTAATGGAGTTATTGGGTAGATTTAAAGATGCTATTGAAGGTCTTGTCTTGCCGAGTATGTGCAATGGACAGCAGGGTTTATCTGACACTGGATCAATTTTTTTGCAGCTTAACGAAGTTATTTAGTGTCTTTAATATACTTTAAGAAAGTAGAAAAAGACTGTGCATTTGAAGCAGCGTCTCATGGCTCTCAGCCTCAGTTATATAGGCACTCATGTATCAGAGCGTGACATGATTTACTAAACCATATTGCCATTTGTGAAATATATTCGGTCACCCAAGACTGAAGATAAAAGCCTTCCCTTTCCATTGCTATTCCTTTCTTACCACCCAAAATCTTTGATTCTTCCCTGAAATGCTTCACAGATCATCCTCTTCTCACCAACCCCTAACTGCCACTACTTTTGCTTAGAACCTAACTCATGTCTAATAAGATCGACTGAAAAAAATTTAAATTTGTCTTCTTTTATCAGTATAACATTTAATTCACAGAATGTTCAATAATGAAGAAAATAAAGATAATGCTACAGTTACTACTGCTTATGCTGCTTCCTACTATATATATTTAACACCAACAATAGGCAAAGTGCTTTATGTACATTATTTCAGTTTTCCTGGAAGACAAATGGGATAATGTTCTTATCTTATATTACATTTGGGGAAATAGAAAGCTGAGTAATTTGCCAAAGATCATGCATATCTAGTAGACAGGATCATGTATTAGTTTCCTATTACTGATAATAACAAATTACCATAAACTTAGTGACTTAAAACAATTCCATGTGGGTTATCTTACAGATTTGAAGGTTGGAAAGTCCATAATGGCTCTCAGTGAGCTAAAATCAAGATGTTGATTGAACTTTTCTGGAGACTTTGTAGTATAACCTATTTTATTGTCTTTCAAGTCTGTGGAGGCTGCCCTCATCCCTTAGCTTATGCCCCTTTCCATCTCCAAAGGCTGTAACAGCCAATGAGGTCTTTCTTACATTTACTTTGACAGTAATGCTTCTGCTTCCATCTTCCACATTTAAAGGACTCTTGGAAACAGTGAAAGACTTTATTTTTGAGGGCTCCAAAATCATTGCAGATGGTGACTGCAGCCATGAAATTTAACAACGCTTGCTTCTTGGAAGAAAAGTTATGACCAACCTAGACAGGATATTAAAAAGCAGAGACATTACTTTGCCAACAAAGGTTTGTCTAGTCAAAGCTATGGTTTTTCCAGTAGTCACTTATGGACTATAAAGAAAGCAGAGAGAAAAAAAAAAAAGAAAGCAGACAGCTGAAGAATTGATTATTTTGAACTGCGGTGTTGGAGAAGACTCTTGAGAGTCCCTTGGAGAGCAAGGAAATCCAATTGGTCCATTCTAAAGGAAATCAGTCCTGAATATTCATTGGAAGGATGCTGAAGCTGAAACACCAATACTTTGGCCACCTGATGGGAAGAACTGACTCATTTGAAAAGACTCTGATGAGGTGAAAGATTGAAGGCAGGAGGAGAAGTGGATGACAGAGGATAAGATGGTTGGATGGCATCCCCAACTCAATGGACATGAGTTTGAGCAATCTCCAGGAGCTGGTGATGGACAGGGAAGCCTGGTGTGCTTCAGTCCATGGGGTCACAAAGAGTCAGACAGGACTGAGCAACTGAACTTAACTGAACTGAACTATGATTACGTTGGATCCAATTGTAATACAGAACAAACTCTCATTTTCAGGTCAGCTAATTAGCAACCTTCATTACCTCTTTCCATATTAGTTAGCACTTTATATATAGTATAGCATAGTCACAGGTTCCAGGGATTATTAAAACATGTACATCTTTGGGGGACCATTTTATTGCCTAATGCAGGTATAAATTGAGGTCTCTCAGATTCTACCTGACTAATCACTATCGTGTCCAACTCCTTGCAACCTCATGGACTGTAGCTGCCAGGCTCCTCTGTCCATGGGGTTTCTCCAGGCAAGAATACTGGAGTGGATTGCCATGCCCTCCTCCAGGGGATCTTCCCAACCCAGGGATTGAACCCAAGTCTCCCACATTGCAGGTGGATTCTTTACCATCTGGGCCATCAGGGAAACCCAATCAGTATTCAAGTTTAACAGTACATTCTAACAGAGAAATATGATTGCAATGTACCCCTGCTTTAAAAACTTTAATAACTCTACGTTTCCTTTAAGATAAAGTGTTAACACAGCATCTCAGACCCTTCACAATTCAGACTCTACATATTTTCCTAGTCTAGGTTTTCCATGTTCCCAGCCATGTTTTGTGTATGGCCACATGGACATATTCGCTTCTCAGTGAGAGCACTGGTTTTTCCCCCTATCTTCAATAGTGAGCACATTCTAATTTGTGCACCTGTCATAGTCTCCATTCTTTCTCTACCTAGAAAATTCTATTAATTCTTTAAGGAGTAAACTCAAGCATCAATCCTTTTATGAAGACATCTTTTTTTTTTTATGTTGTGGGAAGAGTATACCCCCACAATGTGCTCTTTTAGAATTAAATGTAATTCTTTTTTATAAAGAGTAATTTTCACACTGATTTTTACTACATACATAAACCACTCACTAAAGTCTGGGGTATCAAATTCAGGGCCATGTCTCTTTGCCTTTCTTTTTTGGGAGAAAGCAGAGTTCTTTAAAAATGCTGGAAATAAATGAAAGCTAAGTGAATAAGCAACAGAATAATTTAGTATGCCTCTAAACTATTTATTTATTTATTGAGAAACCTATATGCAGGTCAGGAAGCAATAGTTAGAACTGGACATGGAACAACAGACAGGTTCCAAATAGGAAAAGGAACACGTCAAGGCTGTATACTGTCACCCTGCTTATTTAACTTCTATGCAGACTACATCATGAGAAACGCTGGGCTGGAAGAAGCACAAGCTGGAATCAAGATTGCTGGGAGAAATATCAATCGCCTCAGATATGCAGATGACACCACCCTTATGGCAGAAAGTGAAGAGGAACTAAAAAGCCTCTTGATGAAAGTGAAAGAGGAGAGTGAAAAACTTGACTTAAAGCTCAACATTCAGAAAACTAAGATCACAGCATCAGGTCCCATCACTTCATGGGAAATAGATGGGGAAACAGTGGAAACAGTGTCAGACTTTAATTTTTGGGCTCCAAAATCACTGCAGATGGTGATTGCACCATGAAATTAAAAGACACTTACTCCTTGGAAGGAAAGTTATGACCAACATAGCATATTGAAAAGCAGAGACATTACTTTGCCAACAAAGGTCCATCTAGTCAAGGCTATGGTTCTTCCAGTGGTCATGTATGGATGTGAGAGTTGGACTGTGAAGAAGGCTGAGTGCCAAAGAATTGATGCTTTTGAACTGTGGTGTTGGAGAAGACTCTTGAGAGTCCCTTAAGTGCAAGCAGGTCCAACCAGTCCATCATAAAGGAGATCAGTCCTGGGTGTTCATTGGGAGGACTGATTGCTAAAGCTGAAACTCCAGTACTTTGGCCACCTCATGCGAAGAGTTGACTCATTGGAAAAGACTCTGATGCTGGGAGGGATTGGGGGCAGGAGGAGAAGGGACGATAGTAGATGAGATGGCTGGATGGCATCACCGACTCCATGGACGTGAGTTTGAGTGAACTCCAGGAGTTGGTGATGGACAGGGAGGCCTGGCATGCTGCAATTCATGGGGTCGCCAAGAGTCGGACACGACTGAGTGACTGAACTGAACTGTATTGAACTGAAACCTTTTATTTTTAAAGTTTTAAATTTTATTTCTACTTGTAATTTTTATAAACCCTTGCAATTTTTATTTGGCAGAGATGATATCATCAATAACATCTCGCAGAGTTAGTGATAAGTTTCTTATAGCCTTTTCTCTTTGGATGAGTACTACCAATAGGATCATTGTTCTGATTCTTTGTATAAACAATGTCAGTAATTCCCCCAAGTAAACTGGCTGAATAATTGAAGTGGCCTCATTATGGAGCCTACATATGAGCTGCAATTTCTAGACTTGGTGACTTATGAAATTAGGATCTTAGTGACTAGTTAAGTCTTGGAATATTATTCTTAATGGGCATGAGGTGTTATTATGTGTTTTTTGGTGCCCTGGCCTCAAAGGAAAAAAGTATCCAGTGGAACATATCAGTTCCTGATATATCCAGGACATATCAGTTTTCCATTTATGAATTGGCAACTGGAAGACCACACCTTTAGGGAAGTTATCTTTGATACTAGACTTTGCCCTACTGCATGCAGACATGGCAAAACACCGAAAGGAGTTCATGTACTATATCCCTGTACTATACACATTAAGGCTGCCTTACCACATATTTCTAAACTGACTCTTCATGATTGTCAACTAGGAGATTTCATCTGTTGGAGCAGAGCCCTGTGGAAAAACAGGGCGGGGCAGGGGGGTGGGGGGCGGTGGAAATGAGTTGTGCACAATGCAAAATTGGAACAAAGATCTTACATTAGCTGGGTTACATATACAGACTTCCATTAGTTTTTTTCCTAGATGGCAAGTATTTGCCTATTGTTCTCTGAAGGTTGTTGAATCAAATTTAGAAATGCCTCTGGTCTAATCAATAGATTGTAATAGTTTGTTCTTTCTCTGGAAGAGAGAGAGACTAACAAAACAATGGTTTGATTAGTTTAACATTGCTTGTACATGTTAAGTGCAAATAGAAATGCAATTGCCTGTAATTCCTTCCTGGTGGTCTCATTTGATGAGTCCAGCATTGCTCAGAGGTTTTTGTTTAATTAGTAGGGCCTTATGATAGATGGCAAATTCAGCTGTCAGCAGGACTGAAGGTAGTGGCATGAGAATGAGAATGTTCTCAATTAACAATTACAGCGAGGAGGGAAGAAAAGGGGAAAAGGGTCACTCCAAATGGATGACAACCAGGGATCCATAGGAAATGAGAATAGTTACGATCACGCATATCAAAGAGAAAAAGGAATTAGATATGAGTGTTGGTCACACACTTGGGAAGAAGCTGTTTACTATTTGAAGTCGATCACTTATTCCAAAGACCTTGGATGAGCTGTCTTCTGTTAAAGATCAGCTGCTTCTAGGGGGTCTCTGCTAATTTTCAGTTTGAAGTTCCCTATTGGAAGAGACTTCCAGGTGTGAAGAAATTTAAATTTCTTCTTAGCTGTGAAATACAAACTCGAGGTTTGATTCCCTGGAGTTTACCTTCTGTATTTGTTCTTTCCAATATCTGATAAAATCTCTCCTCATAAGGTTCAAGAGCATATTTTCTCTGATCTCTCCTCCAACAAATGAAATCTCCTAGTTGACAATCATGAAGAGTCAGTTTAGAAATATGTGGTAAGGCAGCCTTAATGTGTATAGTACAGGGATATAGTACATGAACTCCTTTCGGTGTTTTGCCATGTCTGCATGCAGTAGGGCAAAGTCTAGTATCAAAGATAACTTCCCTAAAGGTGTGGCCTTCCAGTTGCCAATTCATAAATGGAAGACTGATATGTCCTTTTAACCATGGTTCAGATGGCTATAAAAGGTACTGCTAGTATCTTTGGCCAAGAGAACTCAAGGACTTCTGAAAGTTTTACTGGTTTGAATTTAAGTATGCTATTGGTCCTTCACAGGTCGCTCAGTGGGTAAAGACTATGCCTGCAATGCAGGAGATGCAGGAGACACAGGTTCAATCCCTGGGTTGGTAAAATCCCCTGGATAAGGGCCTGGCAACCCACTCCAGTATTCTTGCCTGGAGAATCCCATGGACAGAGGAGCCTGACGAGCTACAGTTCATAGGGTTGAAAAGAGTCGGACATGACTGAAGAGACTGAGCACAGCACAGCACATTGGTCCTTCCAATTCTTTCAGAAGATTGTTGGTGGTAAGGAAAGTATAATTTTTGGAGTAAGGGGTAACACTCCTGTGTGTGTGTGTATTTGTGTGTGCAGGGTATGTGATAAGTTTAACTAGTTTTTAGTCTGTCAGGAGAGAGTGCTTTTCTCTCCTTAGATAAATCAATCTATAGATACTTAACTGTGTTTTGACAAAATTGTAATTTATCTTTTGAGACTTTATATCCCTTTTCTGATAAGAATGAGAAAAAAAAAAAAGCAATGGGAATCTTTTCTACAGGCTTCTATGTTCTCTAAACAATTTGGAACATCTACATATTATTTCAGAATTGAATAAGAGAGGGAAAGTTAGATCTTTTAAGTGTAGATTGAGGATGTGGGGAAAATAGAAGGGGTGCCTACCATTCTACTCTTTGATTCCATGAATTTGAATATTTTAGATACCTAATATGGCTTCCCTTGTGGCTCAGCTGGTAAACAATCTGCCTGCAATGCAGGAGACCCCAGTTTGATTCTTGGGTCGGGAAGATCCACTGGTGAAGGGATAGACTACCCACTCCAGTATTCTTAGGCACCCTTGTGGCTCAGCTGGTAAAGAATCTGCCTACAATGTGGGAGACCTGGGTTTGGTCCCTGGGTTGGAAAGATCCCCTGGAGAAGGAAAGGCTGCCCACTGCAGTCTTCTGGCCTGGAGAATTCCACAGAATGTATAGTCCATGGGTTATAAAGAGTTGAACACAACTGAGTGACTTTCACTATTTGATTATCTAATAAGTGGAATCATATAATATTTGGTCTTCCCTGGTGGCTCAGATGGTAAAGCATCTGCCTATAATGTGGGAGACCTGGGTTCAATCCCTGGGTCGGGAAGATCCCCTGGAGAAGGAAATGGCAACCCACTCCAGTATTCTTGCCTGGAAAATCCCATGGACGGAAGACCCTGGTAGGCTACAGTCCATGGGGTCGCAAAGAGTCGGACATGACTGAGCGACTTTCTTTCTTTCTTACGTCACTGACTTACAGTTACATCTGGTTTTAGTGCTGACCTATAGCAGAGTTTTTCCAAATGTGGTGAGAGTAAAAAAACTCAAGAGGAAGTTCTCTGGCTTGAACAACAGTCATATAGGGCCTATGCCTGTGTTCTCCCTTGTGATTTTCCTTTATATGACAAACGTTTCTATACAACCCCATACCACCCAGTGTGTGCACAAAAAGATAAAATGAAATAGACAGCCTGGTTCTTCCAAGGATGCCACCAAATGGAAATGTATAATAAAACCCAGTAATCTTACTGTCAATAAATATCTGAGAAATGCAGCATAAATAGAATAGTGCCCATCAACTGATGAATAGATAATTAAAATGTGGTGGATTCATTTTGATATTTGGCAAAACTAATACAATTATGTAAAGTTTAAAAATAAAATAAAATTAATAAATAAATAAATAAATAAATTACAAAAAAAAAGATACCACAAAAGGGATGAATCTTGATCCTTGTACATGCTATAAGAGGGATGAACCTTGAAAACATTATAAGATCACATATATTATGTAAAATATCCAGAATAGGCAACTCAATGGAAATAGACATTTGCTTAGTGGTTATTACCCAGGGATGGGGTACAGAGGATACTTGAGAGAGAAAACTGGGGCTAAAGGATATGACTGCAGGGCTTAATAGTCAGCTGCCTGTTGCTCTGGCTAAGCCATGAGCCACCATAGTTAAATGGGAACCCTCAGCTAGTTCCTGCACTATTCCCAAGGTAAAAGGAGAATTTACTCCATAATTCTGAACAGCTTGCTTAAGTTCCTTCAGTATTTTGAAGGGAACCTGTTTGTGTACAGCCTCATATACCCCTTTAGGATTATTAGGCTCTGTCCCAGAAGCTATCCGTTCATGTATTGTCACTGGAAATGCCATAGTTATAGCATCCAAGTCACCCTCCTGCCGAGTCTGACAAATGCCTTTCTGGAGAAGTGACAGAACTGCTGCCTGTTGTAAGGAAGGATAAAGCTTAAGCCTCTCCAGGGGTTAAGCCAGGAGAGGGAGAAAGAGGAGGCAAAGGAAATTTGTCCTTCCCAAACAAAGGTGCAGAAGGAACTGTAGCTTTAATAGCCTCCTGCATTTTTGTTCTATCCCCTCAGGCTTTGCATATTCAGGTTCTCCCTTTGATAGGGTTTCACCTTCATCTTCACTCCCTTCTGAGCTTTCTGTGTCTGAAGAGGTTCTAAAATAGATTTTATCAGTGTCCAAATTGACCAGATAGGTACAGGCAAGGGCATTCCCTTGCAAAGAAGCTTGTCTAATTTATTATCTACCTTCTCCCATGTTCATAAATCTAAATAAGGAAGAAGGGAACCATGAGCAATGTTTCTCAATGGTGTGTAAAAGCTCCAATAGCCTGTCCTCACTTATTTTTGTTCCTCGGCTTTTAAAAGCTGCCTTAAGAGGCATATAGGCTTCCCTCAATGCAGGAAACCCCAGTTCGATTCCTGGGTTGGGAAGATCCCCTGGAGAAGGGATAGCTTACTCACTCCCGTATTATTGGGCTTCCCTCGTGGCTCAGCTGGTAAAGAATCTGCTCGCAATGAGGGAGACGTGGGTTCAATCCCCAGGTTGGGAAGATCTCCTGGAGAAGGGAAAGACTCCAGTGTTCTGGCCTGGAGAATTCCATGGACTATACAGCCCATGGGGTCGCAAAGAGTCGGACAGCACTGAGCAACTTTCACTCTCTTTCTTTCTAAGAGGCATATATGCTTCTGATATTTCAGCCTAGAAATCAAGCAAGATTCAGTTCAGTTCAGTCATTCAGTCTTGTCTGACTCTTTGCGAACCCATGGACTGCAGCACGCCAGGCTTCCCTATCTTTCACCAACTCCCGGAGCTTACTCAAACTCATATCCATCAAGTCAGTGATGCCATCCAATCTTCTCCTCCTGCCTTCAATCTTTCCCTCCATATTTTTGGGCTCCCTAGAACAGGACGGGGGAGCCTGGTGGGCTGCCGTCTTTGGGGTCGCACAGAGTCGGACAAGACTGAAGCGATTTAGCAGCAGCAGTATATTCTGAGATTTTTGTGTATGTCTGACCAATATTCTTCCGAGGTGTCTGCAACAAAAACAAAAAGGGGGATATGCAGGGGTTAATAGTCAGCCACCTGTTGCTCTGGCTAAGCCATGAGAAATCACCATGGGAAAATAATAAAAGCAAATATGACAATACAGCATAATCCAAGTAAAAGTACATCGGGTTGATCAGTTTGGGTTGTCATGTCCTGCTAAAGTAAGGAAAAACATAGTGTGGACCTTGGAAAGCCTGGTCAGCGCAAGTTCAGAACACCGCTTGTGCACATACTAAGATGTTTTCCCAAGGCATATGCAGGTCTTTGACCTCCAGCTAAGGGATAGCCCTTGTCCAAGAAAATAGCAAAGATAGTTGAAAGTAGTCAATAAAATGGGAGATATGACCGAGGACAGAGGAGACTGACTTCATCGTAACACAACAGATACTTTCTGCTTGCCAAGACGCTAAATAAAAGTGATGTGGCTCCAAGAAACAGGGCTCTTGACCCAAGAGGTCTTGAGTCCCCTAGTCCCATCTTTAAAACTTTAATTCTGTCTCTAGTTTATTTTTCCCAAACTGTGCATCGACTACTTTCGATCCCTACCTGCTGTGCTGGCTGCAGCATATGACTTTTTTTTTGAATGATAAAATCTTCTAAAATTGATGAAGTAATCATTGCACAACTAAAATATTTATTCTATGCTTTAAATGGATAAGTTGCATAATATGTGAATTATATCTCTAAAAGCTGTTGCCAAAGTCCCCCACAGATTTCTAGTTCTTATTCTTAGAAACTCTGGAAAGTCAAAAACAAAACAAAAAAAACACAGTAGGTTTGACATTATAGCAATAGAAATCATCACATTTATAAAGGGGAAAATTGTTTTGTTTTTTTTTTTAAATGGACAGATCTTCAGTAACTTGTAGGAGAATTTTTAAAAGCCAACAAATAGATAATTGCTGTTCCAAATGCAGGAGAAAAAAAAATATTTGAAGAAATAATGATTGAAAACATCAAATTAGACAAAATATATAAATATACACAATATACAGACTTAAGAAATTGAAAATCTTCCCCGAATAGGATAAATTCTAAGAAAACAATGATCATAATCAAATTATATATATTAAAAAAAAAACAAAAAAAACTTTGCCTCCTGAGAAACGTGTGTGCAAGTCAGAGAGCAGCAGCTAAAACTGGACATGAAACAATGGACTGGTTCCAAAATTGGGAAAGGAGTACATCAAGGCTGTATATTGTCACCCTGCTTATTTAACTTCTATGCAGACTACATCATGTGAAATGACAAACTGGATGAATCACAGGCTGGAATCAAGATTGCCAGGAGAAATATCACCAACCTCAGATACGTAGATGTTACTACTCTAACCACAGAAAGCAAAGAGCCTCTTAATGAAGGTGAAAGAGGAGAGTGAAAGAGCTAGCTTAAAACTCAATAGTCAAAAAACTAAGATCATGGCATCCAATCTCATTGCTTCATGGTAAATAGATGGAAAAAATGGAAACAGTGGCAGGTTTTATTTTCTTGGGCTCAAAAATCACTGTGGATGGTAACTGCAGCCATGAAATTAGAAGACGTTTGCTCCTTGGAAGAAAAGCTATGACAATCCTAGACAGCATATTAAAAAGCAGAGACATCACTTTGCCAACAAAAATCTATATGGTCAAAGATGTGGTTTTTCCAGTAGTCATGTAAGGATGTGAGAATTGGACAAGAAAGAAGGCTGAGCACTGAAGAATTGATGCTTTCAAACTGTGGTGCTGGAGAAGACTCTTTGGAGTCCCTTAGACAGTAAGAAGATTAAACCAGTCAAAGTAAATCAACTCTGAATATTCATTGGAAGGGCTGATACTGAAGCTGAAACTCCAATACGTTGGCCACCTGATGCAAAGAGCTGGTTTATTGGAAAAGACCCTGATTCTGGGAAAGATTGAGGACAGGAGGAAAAGGGGGTGACAGAGGATGAGATGGTTGGATGGAGTTACCTCCTCAATGGTCATGAGTTTGAGCAAACTCTGAGAGATGATGAAAGACAGGGAAGCCTGGTGTGCTGTAGTTCATGGGGTCGCAAAGAGTCAGACACAACTTAGTGACTAAACAACAACAAAAATAAATACAATTTAAAAAATGAAAATAGCTAGATTTGAAAAATGACATTTTAGGTATAGGGGTCCAAATTACCAAATTATGGTAAACAATCTGTTTATATATTTGCTTATCCATTAGAGTGGATAGTTTTCAATTTGGGGATTGAGTCTTCATTTTCTCTGGAATTCCAGGAGGTAATACAAAGCCTGGCACAGGGTTAAAGAGTACATAGATGCTTATTTGAAGTATCCTGAGTAGTTTTCAAGATTTATCTAGCGTTACCACAATAATATAGCACTTTAAACAAGCACAGTAAGTATTATTTATAGAGAATCAATGTGATCAACTTTCTTTGTCCATGACCTATTTTAATCCTCTCAATTGTCATGCAAAGTGTCATTTGCATTTTATCAAGCTCCAGACCTGGAAAGGGTTCAAGTGCATACAATACTCAGTTAAGCAAAAATCTATTTGCACACCTGTCTGACCCATGCTCATGCTTCAAGTCTAAAATCATTTTCTGCACCTAGCTGCTTTTCAGGTTCTTAATTAACTAACATTCTTGGATGGAAATTAAGGAAAATGTACTCTTTTAGCATACCCTGGTTTAAGGTAACTCCTTTCAATAATGTTCCAACATACTTGAAATATATCTTGAAAATTGATGTGTTCTATTTAAGGCAGTTTTGATTTTGAAGTTTTAATGGTCCCAACAATGGGAGGATAAAGATCTATTGTTGGCTCTCCTGCCATATCACACCTAAGGCCAATAAGACAATTTTCTTTTGAAGCATTAGAGCTCTCTGGATTTGTAAAGGAATCAAAAAAGAAAGCGAGAAAGTAGAATTGGCAGCTACAGATAAAGTGCCCATAACCTCTTTGAGACTGAGAGTTGTTCCCAAAAGGCTTTGTTAATGAAAGTGACTTTTTTTTTTTTTTTTTTGATTATGTGCTTTTTCTTCATCTTTACTTGCAGGTATCTCAAGAAGTTGATTAGTTCAATTGTGAATATCATATGCATCTTCATTCTCTAGATTTTGAATCAGTTTCTTGGAAGCTGCTCATGTATCATTGATAAAAACAGCCTATTATAGTCAATGTGTGCTGCTTTATAAGCAGAGTCTCAGGACTCTTTCTGCCACAAAAAAGAGGTATGCCAAAACAGGCAAAGCATTCTAGGAGAAAGGCACATGGGAGCAAGGAGTTAGGACTCCATAAACCAGTTTGGAAAGTACTGTTTTTAACTCTGAGGTTTAAAAGGACATGTTGATTTCATATTTTTTTGGGGTGGGGGGAAATTTGGAAAAAAATATTGAAATTGGTTTTAGAAATACAACTAATCCACAGAAAGAGATAACTTTCATATTCGTATAATAGAATACTCTGATGCTGTCTATGTGGTGAGTTTACAGGGTTTACAAATAGCTAATAATTACCAGATGTAGAAAGTGATCTCTCCTTTTTCCTTGAAAGGAATGCCTATAACATACAATGTTTGCATTTTCTTGTCCATAAAATTTTATTCTAATGATATCTATTACAGAGGGTTGTAAGGTTAAGCAAGTTGGAAAATCTAAATGCTAGTTTAATTATCTGCTCAAAATACATAATACATGAAATAACATCAAAAAAACCAATAACAATATAATTCTTAAGATAACAACAGTTATAAAAGGGCAAATGTCTCTAAAAATAAATTCAGAATACCAAATTGCACATTGTACAAAAGTCTTTCCTGATTGAATATCAGTCATTTCAATCAGGTGTCTTAAATTTCTCTAAACACACACTTCATATCTTCATTTGGGATAAAATTTAATATACACCAAAAATACATTTTGTATTTTTCCCTTTTCAAATATTCAACTTCTTTAAACTGAATATTTGAAGATACATAAAAAAGTAAACTTCTTTCTCTTCTTTTATACAATATTGATGGCAATTCATTCCATTTAAAGAAGCATGAGAATTTCTTAAAAATTAACAAATTGCATGTAGGTGACATTCACACCTTTACTACAGAATCTAAAGAATTTGTCTTGCAGTTTTGGGCAGTAGCTTTCATGTAAAATTCCTCAGTAATTGATACTTAAGACCTAGAAGTTTCCATGTTCCTAAGTGCCTGACCCTCTCTTTATAAGTAAATATTTCTAAGTTTTAAGTGTTGAATTTGCTGTTTGAATTTCTAAGGCCCAGTGTTATTCTCCCCCTACTATTTTGGATGCTTTAACCAAAACATATTATTTTTTTCTGTACATGAGTTTTCCATTCCCTTGTGTCCTTCCCCAGTCTTAGCAACCTGGAAAATTTGGATTCCATCAGGGATTACTTCTCATGTATAACCCATTGTACTTAATACTACCTTCTTAATGGCAAAAATTACTGTTTTTCATATTGTGTTTTATATGATTTTCTATGGACTATTAATGAAAAGAAGGGACCACATTTAAATTTTTAAATATATATATATTTTTTTTCTTCAATCAGCCAAACCCTTCCATATATTAGGAACTCATGACAAAGATAGCTAATAACCTATAAAACATTCCTTTCTATTTAGCAGGCTCCCAAGTTTTATCTTGGTCTATTGTTGCTAGAAATGAATGCTACATTTCCAATCTCTGTTAAACCTAGATGTGGTCCAGAAACCTTAAGTGTTGGGAAGGAATTCCAGGAAGGTTCTGTCAGAGGATCTGACTCAAATGAGAGGGACATTTTTACCCATCTCTTTTCTCTTTTTCCTTCATTAGACTGGAAATTCAGATGTAATACCAGAGATTCAGCAGTCATCATGACCCTTAGAATGGATGCCACATGGTAAGATGGTGAAGTAGGCTGTTAGATGAAAGAGACAGACTCAAGAGGCTACAAAGCTAAGGTAGGAGCCCAAAGAGGGCTATATTTGTTTTTTTAACATGAGAAATAGAATCTTCGAGTGATTAAACCATTTTTTTAATATTCTGTCACTCAGTCAAATACAATCTAAAAGAGCTAAATTTAAAACAAAAGAAACAAAAATGTTAAATGCAACATTCATTTCTTTATGTGTGCAAGATAAAGGAAAAAGGTATTTTGAAAGTAATAGCATTTAATTAAGTACATGATCTTCACCCGTTTGTTTGAAAAGATAACAAAAAATTAACAAATCATGCATGAAAGTATTAACATGGCAGCCTTATAATACATGTGTTGTCACTTGACAGAGTTGACTCTGAATTTTTGGAAATGATCTCTTTTGGTTTTTAGAACCAGCAACAATGTACAATTGTATGGCATTTTCTTAGTGTTCTTCTTTGAATCCTCTTTCTTCATACCCCTTCAAATGCTACATAGTTCCTTAGGGTTTTTTTTCCTCAATTTTTATACTGTTCCTGGGTGAGTTCCTCAACTGATAGAACATCAGCTATTGATTTTATGGGCTTAAGGGTCAAGACCCAAACCTGTATGTCTAATGAGCATCCTTTAGGAATTTCAAAACCACCACTGGTACAAAGATCTCACTTATTTCTACTTTCATTCTCTATCCCACCCTCGTCAATCTGCTTCTCCTATAATATTCCTGAGCTTGATAAATTGTACCACTGTCCTTAACCTAAACTGTTATCTTAATCTTCAGTTTTTTCTTTCCCCATTATGACTAATCAATCATTAATTGCTACTTTGGAAATGAAGGCTGGATTCTTTACTTCTTCTCTATCTAATAGGCTTTTGAATTAGATTTTTCATCCTGAAACAGCCTCATTACCAACTTCCTGCTGCTTGTTTCTCCTTCTCATACCTCATTCTCCACTTACAGCTCATAGAACTGCTGTCAATTATCTTTTAAAAGGCAAATAGATAATTTCTAAATATGGTCATGTTTACTGACTGCTTATTGCCTACAAGCCAGTGTTCAGATTCTTTGTCTTGTCAGGGAAAGTCCATCATGAATTTTCTTCAGTGATAGCTTCTATGTCCCAGCCTAACTGAACTTCCTAAAATACACTGTGTCCTTTCACACTTTCTAGAACATTCTCCTGCCTCTGCCTAAAGGTTCTGTCTTTTTTTTCCTCCCTCTTCTTTGTCTATTGTGCTCATTTTCATAATTCTAAATTCATATTAAAGCCTGGTTTCCCTACAGTGCCTTAATCAACTCTAGTAGAGTTGCTTATGTTGTTATCTGTGGGGCTCTAAACTCCAGGGCACCATTTAGAAATCTGTGGCATATAGTTTATGAACTATGAATTTATAAATTTGTTTTCCATACTAAACTTGAGGTTTTAAGGATGTGGGCATTTTTAAAATATTATTTCTCATGTTTTCCTGAAATTAAAAAAAAAAAAAAACTGTGGTCAACATATTAATTAAAAAAAAAAAAACTCTTTTTTCTACATGAGGGATAAAACAGAAATGTAGTCAGTCTTTAGATTTAAAAGACAAGTCCTCAGCAATGGTGCACAAGAATGTAAATTGTTCCTTAAAATAGATTTTAAAAGATTTTTACTGGCCAGGCGAACTCTTAACACATAAAGGATGCATATTCATGAAGATAAGTTTTAACTTTAGAGTGGACCTGCATTATCTATAGCCTTTAATAAAAAAAATTCATTCAGGTTATCTCAGTTTAATGCTTGCATGGCTAAGCCCACTGCTCTTAAAACAAATATGTCAGAGAAGATTGTAACTGTGGGTCAAATTTCTATGATTAACATGACATTTCACTGTCCATGAAATTTAAATGAGTCTTTTAATCTTAGTTTCAAAGTTTGAAGAGGCTGATCTGTGAGTTTTACTTTTGTCTGCATTGATTGTATTGCTCCTGAAAAGACTACATTTTTAGCTTTGAAGTCTAGATCCTGATTTAGCCAAAGAAGAGGATGAGAGAAACTGCTTCAGTTAAGTTTTCATTTACAGAACAACCTGACCTGATTTTTGAAGCTGAGTGAGTGGAAAGGAAGTAATTTTCAATTCCTGTTAATATCATTTGGATAACTAGAGCACTATCCCCCTAAAAACTGAACCAATGAAACTTTACAAAATCCTAGTAGCAATCAGCCACAGTTACCTTTTCTATCATATCAAGTATCAGAGTTAGCTTATAAGAAAGAAAGAAAGAAATAAAAGCCAGACCATTAGTAAATCCTTATGCCCCTTCCTCAAATCAGTCAGCTCCTCTGTAAAATATAATGATTTCCTTAACAACAATCCTTGCTGTTTCTTCTCTAAGGAAAGTTTGCAACATCAAAATGAAATCAAGTAAGAAATCAAAATGGGCTGTAATGTTCTACAAGATATGAAGTTAAACTTGTTCCTCAGCTTGATAATATGACTTCTTTCAAGGAAACACCAATTTTACAAGTAGATAACTTTGGCCCGTAAAAGTAGCATTTCTAACACAAGAATTGTCTCTGTTTCTCTTTTCATGAAAGATACTACTATGTATCAACACCCATACTCTACTAGCTGAGAAGCAGAACAATCATTTTCCTTAATAGTGATTTAAAATATTTTTTACCATGCATTTCTTTCCCATACATTGAAATATTGAAGATAAAATATTAATAGAAAATAAATAATGTTGATAAATATAATACATGACTTGCATTGTTCAGTTCCTATTACAGTGCTCAGTTATGAAAATATATCTTAATAAAATTTCATTTGTAGTCCCATAATAGTGTGTATCATGAATGCCAAAGCTATCTTGAGTTGTATGTTTTAAGAATCAACATTTTGGAAGCACATGTAGAGTTTTAATTTAGGAATCATGCTTATATATACAAGCATATAGTGATAGCCTTCAGCAAATGTGAAGAAATAGCAAAATATACATGATTATAATATCTTAATTTTATATTTTTTATTAATATAAATTTATACTTCTCGCCACTTTTAAGTATTTGTACATGGAATTATATTTTGACTTATATCAATAGTGTGAGTCTTCCTTAAGGAATAAAGCCTTACAAATTGATAGACTGAATAGATGAATGGATGATGGTCAGATTATATATAAAAATAGAACTCTAACCCATTAGCTTTAGCAGCCATCCCACAAAGCCAAATCGTTATCTGTAGCAACCAGCCCAAGAAGACAGGCAGTAACCCCTGAAGCAAGTGGTCCCAAAGGCCAGGACTTGATGAATAACCAACAGTTTCCCTAATTTATGCTTCTACATCCAATGTAAGACCGCCCAACTGGAAAAAATCATATATACTCCCCTAAAGAATTACATGTATGATGTCCCAATTTTAGTTAGCTTTCCTCCAGCTTCTCAGGCCAACAACTTCCAATCAGGGCACACCTGAATCCATCTCTCTTCTTTTATCTACTATAAATCTTTCCCACTCCTCTGTCTTCCTTTGAGTCTCTTGTCAAATGCAAGTAATGGTGTCCGACTTTCTTTCTATAGCAAGGTCATTTAGGTCATCTTCATTTATTTGCATAAAATCATTGAAGTCTCATTTTCCACTTTACCAGTGTTAATAAAAACTGTAATAAATTAATTGGTTATCATTTTAATAAATGAATTTAGTACTGTCTTTATAGATTTGTATTGTATATATATATCTGTGAGTATTGTTTAGTATGGCTTGGTATTTTTTTAATTCATTATAATGTAATTATTCTTCTTAATTTTTTCAATCTTTGTTATATCTTACAAACTCTCCATATCAGTAAATGTAGCTGATTTAAACTAAATGTCTAGTGGACATTTAGATTTTTCCATTTCTTTTTAATATTATTAGTAATGCTTTTATAAATCATCTTGTAACATTTCTTCTTTCTTACATTTCTCATATAAGGGTTGATATCTAATGTTATCTCCATAATGTTTAAAAATTATGTATACACACAATGCCCCCAAATAAACACAATCCTGACTTTTCTTTTTCTTTTTTTTTCTGCTCTTTAGTCACTAAATCTAGGACATATTTTTTCCAATGGTAGGATAGTTTCTAAAAACAAAATTAGAAATCGAACAAATGTGTCCCAGTACCTGTGCTAGTGCAGATGCCTATAGCAAGCTTCAATCTTAAAACAAACAAACAAACACTTAAATACACTTGACATATGACTGTCTGGCTGTCATCACCCTGCTCCATTGCCATACCTCTTTTTTCTTAACAGCTTTTCAGTTGTCAGGAGGCACTGATTTTCATCCACTTTCAATACAGCTTCAACTCAATAAGGTAAAGGTTGGGAAAGATTACGTCCATGGAAACAGGTTAAAAGATCACAGCATGTACTGCTCAAAACAAAGCAGTCCACAAGATTTCCTGGGGACTTTATAGGTCTTTGTATTTGGTTTTCCTTTGAGACAATAATATTGACACATGAAAAACTCTTTGTATCCCATTTTATATATGAACTTGCTTATAACAGAACTTATTTGTGATTATTTTATCCAGTGAAAGATTTTAAAGCCTCATACTCAATTACACTTTAGTCCCAGATGACCATATGCTGGAGCTACTGTAGAGAGCATTTTGGTTAAACATCATCCATATTTGCTAGAGAAGATGAGAGAGGGAAAAGTGGTATAAAAGGGACTGAAGCTGTTCAAAATTCCCTTTATGGAAATACTGAAAATTAAATTAACAAGCTTAGAAGCAAAGTTTCAGTATCATTAAATGAAAAATCTAGTTAATTTTTCTTCATTAGAAATAAAAATTATATACTGCTGTAATAATATTGATTAAGATAGCATTTTGGTTCTATCTTTCGCATATTTATACAGATATTTCTATCTAAACACATAAAGCATGCTAAAAACAAAAATGTTACTTTAATCAATATTACTAAGGTATATAATATACATACAATATATTTGTTTTAAGCAGAGAGTTTAGACAAAGTGTACATTATAGAATATTTTTATCACCCCAGAGAGTTTTCCTGTGCCCTCCACTACTACTACTACTACTAAGTCACTTCAGTCGTGTCCGACTTTGTGCTCTGCTATCCCTCAAAGCCCACTTCATACTTTGCTCCTCCACCACTGGCCTCCGGTTGTTGTTGTTCAGTCGCTCAGTCGTGCCCAACTCTTTGTGACCCCATGGACTGCAGCACGCCAGGCTTCCCTGACCTTCACCATCTCCTGGAGCTTGCTCAAACTCATGTCCGTTGAGTCGGTGATGCCATCCAACCATCCCATCCTGTTACCTGCTTCTCTACCTGCAGTCGCTAATTTGCTTTGTATCACCACAAATTAATTTCTCCAGTTCTGGTCTAACACACAAAGGAAATTTTACAATACAGGCTCCGTTGCATCTGGCATCTATGAGTGTGTTTTAGCAAATCAAACATGTTGTGCTTTTACAGTAGCTTGTTTCTTTTGGTTGCTGAGTTGTGTACTATATTATGGATATATCAGAAATTGTTTATCAAATCATTAGTCTGTGGACATTGAGTTGTTTCCAGTTTTGGGGTCAATATAAATAAAGATGCTATGCTTAAGTATAAGAATTTCCATGAACATAGTTTTAATCTATTTTATTCTCTTGAGTAAATACCCATGTATTGAATTACCATGTAACGTGGTAATTGTATACTCAATGCTATTTGACACTTTCTGTTTTCTAAAGTAGTTGCACCATTTTATATTTTAAACAGCAGTGAATGCAGATTCCAGTTGCTTCACAACATTCTTGACACTAGGTGCTTTTAGTCTTTTTAATTTTAGCCATTATAGTAGGTATATAGAGACTTTAACTCCCATTGCCCTAATTGTAATTGTGTTGAACATCTTTTCATGTATTTATTGACTTATATATCTCTTTTTGGAAGTATCTATTCAAAAATATTGATGAATTTGCATATAGTAAAATGTAATTGCTTTTCTATAGTGTTCAATGAATTTTGAAGGCATACAGTTGTGTAATCAATACTAGAAGCAATATGTAGAACAATTAAATCACTGTAAAAATATCCTCATTATATCCCTTGATTGTAATTTTGACCTATTTTAATTGGGTTGCTTTCTTTCCAATTTCTGAGTGGTAGAAGATAAAGCATATATATATATAAGCACATACGTGTGTGTGTGTGTGTATACATATATATATATTCAAACTTTTTACTGAAATAAATATTATTAATTCCTGGATCTTAATTTTTAATATTGACATTATTAAGCAGAAATTAAAATTTTGATATTCAGTTTAACATTACTTTATCCTTTACAGTTTTCACCCTATTTAACAAATTAACCTGATTTTGCAAAAATAATATCCTGTGTTTTCTAATAGAAGTTTTACAATTTTAATTTACTATACTCTTATATGATTTAAAGTTTTTGTGGGGAAGGGATCTATAAGAGGTAAAGATCAATGTTGTTTTTTTAATTTCAAACGAATATACAATTTGTATATCCATCGGAAATAAAGTGGTATTTTTATTTGATATTTGTATTCAAATGGATGTACAAATATTGCCTTATTCCCAGTCATAGAGAGAAAAATTTTAAGTGTTTTATCATTAAGTGCATATGTGTGTACTCGGCTGTGTCTGACTCTCAGTGACCCCATGTACTGCAGCCACCAGGCGCCCTGTCCATAGAATTTTCCAGGCCAGAATACTGAAGTGGGTTGCCATTTCCTGCTCCATTATCATTAAGAAGATGTTCATTGTTTTTATCTTGGTTGATGTCACTTGTTTTTTCAGTTTTCTGAGACTTTTTATCATAAATAACTATAATTTTGATAAATACTTTCTCCCCATCAATCAAAATTATCATATTTTTTTTTACCACATATTCTGTTAATGTGTTAAATTGATTTGGTTTTCTAATGTCAAGCTGACCTTTCATTGCTAAGATTAGTTCCACATGGCTGGGTTCAATTTGCTATTATTTTGCTAAGGATATTTTAATCTGTATTTATGAATAAGTTAGTTTATAATTTTCTTTTCTTGTAGTATTTTTGTCTGATTTTGACATTTGAGTAATGCTGGCCTATTAAAATTAGTTAGAAAGTGTTCTCTCCACTTTTTTTCTGAAAAAATTTTTTGGTAGGATTAGTATTATCTTTGCTGAAAATGTTTAGCAGAAATTTCTAGTTAAGCTATGAGTTTGGAGTTAACTTGATGCCAAGGTCTTTCATTGTAATTCAATATCTTTAATATATTTATAGGCCCTTAATATATATATATATATATATATACTTTAGTAAGTTTTAGTAATGGAGTCTTTCCAGAAATTTTTCTATTTCTTATAGGTTGTCAAATCTCAGTGAATTAGAACAAATTTGTTAAATGAAAATTCTTTATATGTTTGGGTTTAAGTATATCACCTTGGATTTAAATATGTATTCCTTGTTCCCAGTATTCTTTGTTACTTATATTTTGTTTTCCTTGTTCCTTTTGACTGTTTTTGATATTTTACATTATCATGAAATTGTTTTTAATATTCTCTAATATTCTCTTGTTATCCTTATAATTTAGGATGATGTTCTGACTTTAATCTTGATATGGTCATTTGGACCTTCTCTGTTTTATTTTTCTTAGACTAGATATATATCATGTTATTGATCTTATTAAAAACAGCTTTTAGTTTCATTGTTTTTTCTCTTTTGTCTACTATTTTAATGATTTCCATTTTAGTGTTATTATTTAAATTCTTCTACTAACTAATGTTTTATTTGTTCTTCCTTTTCCAGTTTCACATGGAAGACACGTAGATGAAAGATTTAGAACTTTATTGTTCCCTATATAAATATTCTGAATTATAAATTTCCCTCTAATCAGTGTGTTAGTTTCATCTTACAATTTTGATATTTTGTATTATTGGACAATAATATTGTCCAATTCAGCATATTTTTTGGTATCTTTAGTGATTTCTACTTTGATCCCTGGGCTTTCTTACAAGTGCTTATTCTGTCTCCAAATTTTTGAAGATTTTCCAGGTATTTTTTTGTTATAGATTATAATTTGATTCTATTTTGGTCTGACGTTGAGATTTGTTCTGTGAACCAGTCTATGATATTTCCTGTGAATGTTACATGTTCAACTGAAAGAAATGCATATACTGCTTGAATAAATATGTTTGAATTTTCACATTATCCTTTATATGAAATAGAATGATATTAGTTAGAAGCTGTGATAAAATTTTAGTTACATCCTTTCTGTAACTCTTCTATTTTTTGTACTATTACTATCATACTTTTACTTCTACACGTTATAAAACATGTTATATTGTTCTTATTTTCACTTTAAACAGTTAGTCATATTTTAAGACAAATAAAGATAAACTTGTCTTCTGTTTCTTATGCATTTACCATTTCCATTTACCATTTTCCATTTACCATTTCTTATGTATTTAGAATTTCTCATTCATATATAGAATCAGTTTTCATCTGCTATCATTTTATTTCTATTAGAAGAGCTCCTTTTAACACTTCTTGTAGTACAAGTCTGCTGGAGAATTTTTTCTTTATTTTTCCCTTCAAAAGATTAATGAATCCTTTAGAGATTTGTTGAGTTTGTGTGGTATAGTTTTATCATTTAAGAATATTGTTCCATTGACTTTTGTTTTGTTCCCAAGAAGTTTGCAATTATTATGTTTTTCTCTGTAAGGAATGTATCTTTTTTTTCCTCTCCCTATTTTTTAAACTTTCTCTTTATTATCAGTTTTTATTCAGTTGATCTGTTCTTTTTTCCTTTAACATTTTGCTCACTTTACTAGCATAATATGGTGATATTATTATAATAATAGAATAAAAGTCTTCCTCCCATTTAAAAAAAAACTTCACAACATTATAGCATGACCTTCAATTCCTCAAAGAAAATGAATCTCCTTTTATCCTTTCTTAGAATTATGTGCTACAGTGGCCATTTCACCAAGAATGAGAGAGTCAAGCCAGAAAATAGCTTTTTATTTTGGGGGATTTTATTTCTTTATTCATAATTTGACTCTAATTAATGATAATCACCAGGTGGATAACCTGTGTTTTTCACTGATTTCAAATGTATTGAGAACTCTTAAAATGCAAGAGATTTTCAGTTTTAGATTGGAAAAGAGAATGAACACTATTATTGCAATTTATGTATTTCAAAATGCTCAGAGAATTTTAAAGCATCTGTTTATACAACACCAAGTATAGGTAGTGTGATTTGAAAGGCCCCCACAAAACCACCTAAACAACAGTTTTAATAGTAGTAGCATGTCACCTATATTGGATGTATCAATGACTCCCATATTTCTTATTCATGGTGCTTATTCATTGTACATAATACCTGACATGTGCAATATGTATCTGCCCTCCCACTTTGGTTTAAATAAGTGGAAAACTGTTTCCTTCACAGTAAAACAGAGAAGAAATGCTGCCTTATCTATTAATGAATCATTCATTCTTAAACAGTCCATTGGGTTAAAAAAAAAAATTGGTGTTAACTAGTTGAAGACTGCCTAGATTGTCTTAGACTGAGGGGGAATTACACAGAATGAGAAAAGAATGCTAATTAAGAGAGAAGAATGTGAAAAATGTTGTATTTATTACTTTCCTTTTGCTGTTGCAACTTACAGTGGCTTAAAGCAACACCAATTTATTATCTTACAATTTTGGAGGTCAGAAGTCTGAAGTCAGTTTCACTGGACTAAAGTCAGCATGTCAGCTGGTTTCTTCAGGAGGCTTTGAGAATATATACAAAATGTGTGTGTATTTGAATTTCTTTTTGTACACCTGAAACGAACACCTTGTAACTATATTTCAATTAAAAATGTCTAAAATTTTAAAAATGAGAGAGTAAATATAAAGAAAAATATTAATGAAGAAAAAAAAAAAAAGAAGTGAATCTGATTTTTCCCTTTTTCTGGCTTCTGGAGGATTCTGCATTCTCACATTCATAATCTCTTTCTGGCATCACACCAGCCTCTTGTGCAATCATATTTCCTATATCTCGTGTATAGTTAAATCTCCCTCTTCAATACTTTTATAAGAACATTGGTAGTTACATTGAAGCCCATCAGATAAGCCATGCTAACCTTCTGCAAGATCTTTAATTTAATCCTATCTGCAAAATCTCAACTGCCCATGCAATAAGATTCACAAGCTTTAGGTTTTAGAACTTGGATAACTTTGGAGACCAATATTCAGCCTACCACAGTGTAGTTCTATCTTTGCCTAAATTGGGTAGGAATAAAAAATTATTTATATAACATGACCTGTGATTGTTTAGTAGTTAAAATAAGTCTAATCCCCAAAACACTTTTTAAAATTTGTGCTATCTATATAGAATAGTTAAGTCATGCTTTTTTATAAAATTTGATCTTAACTTACCAAAGTAAAACTGACATGTTACTGACATGTCTCTTCTCAATGCCTGATTAACTGTCCTATTTTTCAGTGACCTTTCAAATTTAAACTAATTATGTTGGCCACCCTACTCCAGTATGATTTCATCCAAACCATAGTTAGTTAATTACACCTGCAAAGACCCTATTTCCAAATAAGATCACATTTTGAGGTAATGAGGGTTAGCACTTAATATACATATATGAAAGAAAGTGAAAGTCGCTCAGTTCAGTTCAGTTCAGTTCAGTTGCTCAGTCGTGTCTGACTTTGCGACCCCATGAATCGCAGCACGCCAGGCCTCCCTATCCATCACCAACTCCCGGAGTTCATTCAAACTCACGTCCATCGAGTTGGTGATGCCATCCAGCCATCTCATCCTCTGTCATCCCCTTCTCCTCCTGCCCCCAATCCCTCCCAGCATCAGAGTCTTTTCCAATGAGTCAACTCTTCGCATGAGGTGGCCAAAGTACTGGAGTTTCAGCTTTAGCATCAGTCCTTCCAAAGAACACCCAGGACTGATCTCTTTCATAATGGACTGGTTGGATCTTCTTGCGGTACAAGGGACTCTCAAGAGTCTTCTCCAACAGCACAGTTCAAAAGCATCAATTCTTCGGTGCTCAGCTTTCTTCACAGTCCAACTCTCACATCCATACATGACCACTGGAAAAACCATAGCCTTGACTAGACGGACCTTTGTTGGCAAAGTAATGTCTTTGCTTTTGAATACGCTATCTTGGTTGGTCATAACTTTCCTTCCAAGGAGTAAGCGTCTTTTAATTTCATGGCTGCAGTCACCATCTGCAGTGATTTTGGAGCCCCCAAAAATAAAGCCTGACACTGTTTCCTCATCTATTTCCCATGAAGTGATGGGACCAGATGCCATGATCTTAGTTTTCTGAATGTTGAGCTTTAAGCCATCATGTCCAATTCTGCAACCCCATGAATTATGCAGTTCACGAAATTCTCCAGGCCAGAATGCTGGAGTGCATAGCCATTTCTTTCTCCAGGAGATCTTCCCGACATGAGGGACTGAACTCAGGTCTCCCACATTTTGGGCAGATTCTTTACCAGCTGAGCCACCAGTGAAGCCCTATATATATATATTATATGAAGGGACATGTAATTCAATTGATAGCAGACTGTGAGGTGGAAAACCACTGACTTACACTAGAGTCTGTATTTTATAAATGAGAGAATAGAGCCCAAGAAGGCTTGAGGAACTAGCAAAGATCACCAGTGAATGATATAGCTCTAGCTGATTTAATAAATCAAGGTTCCTAATTCCCACCCCAGAGGTCTTTCTGAATTACTGGAATTGACTCTGTTTTGGATAATTAGGGTTAGATTTTGACACTTCCTGTCTGATTTCAGCTGGTGTGTACCCTGGGTATGCATGTTTTAAACAAGCCTGACTTTAACATTATCTGACAAGACTCTCAGCCCAAGAGAATGCTTGTGAAATTGCTTCATAAAAGGAATCTTGGCAGCTCATCCCATCTCAATTGTAATTCCAAAGAAATTGTCCATCAATTTTATATATGTCCTTATTTGTGCCAAACAACTTTATCATGTCAGACACAGCAAGGATGATTAATTTACTTATACTGCACTCAATAAGCCATCAGGGTAGTATCTCACCTTTTTTTTTTTTTTTTTTTCTCATCTACAGTATTTCTGGAGAGTGCTTACCTCACTAAAACTTTCCCAGGTTTAATAAAAATTTCTATTATAACAACAATTTAGCAGCTTAGAAACAGCATCCTGAGAGCTATCTTCAGAAATTATCAGAAACTTTGGCATAGAATTCAGATAATAAGGATTTAAAATAATTTTTGTGTTACTACATATTAATTTGAAATTTCAAGTAAGTGGCATCAACGTTATTTAGATTCTTCCATCATCCTGTGGCAGTCAGAAGATCAACAGATTTATTTACGTAAAGTTTATGTTAGTTTGTAGTTTACAATGTTCAGTATGAAGCTAGTTACTACTTTAGAGAACAATTGGGATTGTGTTGCCTGGAGCTACTACATACTTTTCATAGAAACAACATAAGCCTAAGCAAAATTAGAAAATTTCAATTGGTGTTGAGGCCAAAATTTACCTTTTGACCCTCAGTATAGTTCTCTCCCCATGCCATGTTCATCACAAATGAAACTGGAAACATGGAGAGTAGACAATACCTTGTTGTGCTCAGTGTCAATGAGAACAAAGGATGCAGTGGGATTCAGTCTCATTTAAGTATTTGTTTATTCCTCTACAGTAGCCAGATTTTTCTTACCAAACTGTAAAATTCGATTTGATTCCTATCCCAAGTCAAATACTGCTGCTACTGCTGCTGCTACTAAGTCACTTCAGTTGTGTCCAACTCTGTGCGACCCCATAGACGGCAGCCTACCAGGCTCCCCCGTCCCTGGGATTCTTCAGGCAAGAACATTGGAGTGGGTTGCTATTTCCTTCTCCAAGTCAAATACTGGGAATAGTAATCCTGGTAAAGCTGCATAACTCTTCATCATTACATTTAGGATGATCTTTAGGATAACCCATCTGAATCTGCTTATACCAGTCATTGCAGAAACTCTGCATTGAATAAATATGCTTTCAGGTTTCTGTAGAATGTTGACTGTGTGCGTGTGCTCGGTTGTGTGCAACTCTGTGATTCTATGGACTACAGCCTGCCGGGCCCCTCAGACCATGGGATTTTATAGGTAAGAATACTGGCGAGGTTGCCATTTCTTTCTCCAGGGGATCTTCCTGACCCAGGGATTGAACCTGCATCTCCTGTGTCTCCTGCATAGCAGGTGGATTCTTTACCAAAGGAGCCATCAGCTTATTCATTTTTAAAAATGTAAATATTGCAGAGTAATTGTCTGCAAGTCCCATTTTAAAAATAAGAATCTTTTTAAAAAGTTAATTACAAATGTTTTCTTAATATGTGGAACTCTGAAGTGTTGAAAATAATTAAATATTCAAAATCAAATTTTGATGAGGTTTAGTGGTATTTTTAATATAGAAAATTGGCTTTTCTTGCAAACTGTAAGTAGTATTTTCTTCTTAGGAATAATAGTTTAACAAATAGATGTTTTAATCAGAGAATATAGAAAACTGTAGGAGAACAAAATTTGCCACCCCAAAATGTCTCTAGCATGCAGATTATTTTAAGCTGAAAACAATCAGACCCCAGAAAAATACTCAACGCAACAATTTGACCTTCTCTCTATCTGCCTAAAAGAACATATACAAAGGACAGGGTTGATCACTATCAGTTCACTTCAGTGTCTCAGTTGTGGCCAACTCTTTTTGACCTTATGGACTACAGCATGCCAGGCTTCCCTGTCCATCACCAACTCCCAGAGCTTGCTCAAACTCATGTCCATTGAGTCAGTGATGTCATCCAACAATCTTATCCTCTGTTGTCTCCTTCTCCTCCTGCCTTCAATCTTTCCCAGCATCAGGGTCTTTTCACATGAGTCAGTTCTTCACATCAGGTGAGCAAAGTATTGGAATTTCAGCTTCATCAGTCCTTCCAGTGAATATTCAGGATTGATTTCCTTTAGGATGGACTGGTTGGATCTCCTTGCAGTCCAAGGGACTTTCCAACACCACAGTTCAAAAGCATCAATTCTTCGGTGATCAACTTTCTTTATAGTCCAACTCTCACATCCATACATGACTACTGGAAAAACCATAACTTTGACTAGATGGACCTTTGTTGGCAAAGTAATGTCTCTGCTTTTTAATATGCTATCTAGGTTGGTCATAGCTTTTCTTCCAAGGAGTAAGTGTCTTTTAATTTCAAGGATGCATTCACCATCTGCAGTGATTTTGGAGCCCCCCAAAATAAAGTCTGTCACTGTTTCCATTGTTTCCCCATCTATTTGCCATGAAGTGATGGGACCAGATGCTATGACCTTAGTTTTTCTAATGTTGAGTTTTAAGCCAACTTTTTTTATGATGATCACCATAGATAGCCCTAATATGAACTAGGTGTGTAGATAGGGATGAAACCAGCAAAGTCTCTTTGCTAGAATTCATCTCTGTGCCCCATTGTTTCTGCATGGGTCAGCAAACATTTGTTTACCATTGAGTTGCTTTTCCATCTTCATAAAACTTTCCTTTTTCCCCTTTGCAGTCCTAATCCATTACCCCCAACATCTTTTGTCTTTAGCTAAAGATGGCTTTAAGGTGATGGCATCAGCTATTTTGGCAAGTTATCAGTTCCTCTGGGTCTCTTCCATGTAAACATATTATTAAACATCTGTTTGATTTTTTCCTGCTAAGCTGTCTCATGTCATTTTAATTCTTAGATCACCAGAAGAACCTGAAAGGGTGGAGGAAATTTCCTTCCTCCTCGATAAAATGTTTTAACACAAATAACCCTCAAGTTGACTATCATGAAAATAAATAGCATTTATTTAAAATAGTGTCTTGAATTTTTGAAATGTCTGAGATTATGAGAAAGATAATTTTTTTTCATACCTAAACCATATACTTTTTTCATTTTTTTGTCAACAAATAGAATTTTTCTTTTTCTGTTTTTTAAACTATTGTGAACAAGTAAGTGTGAATTTCAAGCTGAAAACTCTGAAAACTCTGCTTGCCCGAGACAGCATTTGCAAAATATAACACAGTTGTTCATTTTCCTCTGAAAGTCTTTTACTACCCTATGTTCTTTGGGAAATCTGTTTCTTACTGTCGCCTCCAAATGGGAAATAGCCAAGAAACCAGTAGAATTATTTCCCAAGGAAGTTCCTTTATATGGATAGCCTGTAGAAACTGTAAAGCAAAGAATATTGCCCACCATCCAGTTCTACAAGAATCAAGTAATTAGTCCCTATAGTTATTGACCTCTAAGACACCCTGAAAGGAATTAAAGACAAAGATAAGATGGAATGGGAAGGGAGGAGGGAGGAGGGTTCAGGATGGGGAACACATGTATACCTGTGGCGGATTCATTTTGATATTTGGCAAAACTAATACAGTTATGTAAAGTTTAAAAATAAAATAAAATTTAAAAATAAATAAATAAATAAAATAAGAATGAGGCTCTGGGAAAACAGGTATTACTAGCCCATAGACTGAGGGACTTCACTTACACTTTTCACTTGCATGCATTGGAGAAGGAAACAGCAACCCACTCCAGTATTCTTGCCTGGAGAATCCCAGGGACGGGGGAGCCTGGTGGGCTGCCGTCTATGGGGTCGCACAGAGTCGGACACGACTTAAGTGACTTAGCAGCAGCAGCAGCAGCTGCAGCCCCTAGATAACTAGAAACATTTCAGGAGAAAATGTTTATGAACCTGGATTCTTCTATCTTTCCAAACTCAGAACAGTAGTAAAATCACTGGTTGAGATATCTGTTCCTTCTGACTAGCAGTAACCTACCAAGATGTGTGCTTGACTGTTGCTGCTGCTGCTAAGTCGCTTCAGTCATGTCCAACTCTGTGCGACCCCATAGACAGCAGCCCACCACGCCCCGCCGTCCCTGGGATTCTCCAGGCAAGAACACTGGAGTGGGTTGCCATTTCCTCCTCCAATGCATGAAAGTGAAAAGTGAAAGTGAAGTCGCTCAGTCGTGTCCGACTCTTAGCGACCCCATGGACTGCAGCCTACCAGGCTCCTCCGTACATGGGAGGAGGAGCATTTTCATTTCCTCCATCCATTTTCTAGGCAAGAGTACTGGAGTGGGTTGCCATTGCCTTCTCCAAGATTACCTATAAATTCTATCTAAAGAAAAATTTAAAGTGGCTTTCCTCTACCTTCAGGTGCTCAAAAGTTACATTTTAAAATTTATTATTTAATCTAAATCTTCAAACTGTTGTTAGCAGAAAATCTTCAGAGAAATCTTATTTGGGAGGCCAATATATAAAACTAATTAAAGTGAAGCTGTTTTGGTGGTAAGAGACCTAGAGCCCTGAAGCCTCCTTGAGAAACCCTTAAGGCAGTGGTAGGGGTCACACAGGCAAAATGAATGAACGTAGGTATGTAAGACAGTAGGAAGCTGTGCGGCAGTGCTTGACTGTACATGGCCCTTTACTGATCTCCTCACCCTGCAACACACACTTTTTTGGAGCAGCTCCCCTGTCTCCTGGACTACAGTCCTCAGCAAGTCCTTAGGAAAGAAAAAAACAGAAACTCACAGCTCTTACTTTGTGGGTGGTTTTTTTTTTTTCAGTCGACAGAGCAAAAGGGTGAATGCTGTATACAAGTTAATGTGAATGAGTAGTATCCCCCAGATATTTTCTTAAAGATTTGAAACTGTGAAGAGACATGAAATCTATTCAGAATCAGTTTCTTAAGAATATATGGGAGTTAAAGTTCCTTTCCAAACTCATAAATTTAAAATCTCCCCTGATTATTTTTAAGAAATGCAAATACTACACTGGAAAAACAGAATAGATTTGTGGAGTGGGAAAACAGAGAATTTACTTTAAAAAAGTGACTTGAATATAACCTTGACTGAGTGAAGTCATATGAAAGGAGTTAACTCCTTAAGAACTGTCTAGTTGGTTTGTCTCTGCCAACTCTGTGATAGAATCCAAGTTGTTTTTAGCCTAGATATTTGAACTACCTCATTAATGTCTCATTAGACATTAAAAGGTCAGAGTAAATGATCCTTTTATAATCATCTATCCCATCTGACCCATGCTTCCAGTCTAGAGGTGGTAGATCCATTCTCAATGCCATCAATGCCATAAGCGTTTTGAGACAGTTCACATTATAATTGTTAAAAATATTCAATTTTCTATCAGGATAGTGTAGCTTTTTTTTTTTTTAATTTTATTTTATTTTTAAGCTTTACATAACTGTATTAGATTTGCCAAATATCAAAATTAATCCGCCACAGGTATATATGTGTTCCCCATCCTGAACCCTCCTCCCTCCTCCCTCCCCTATTTTTTAAAAAATAGCAAAGTGTGTTTAATTTTTTCTTCCCCAGTGTTATATCAGGAAGCCTTATATTTTAGGAAATGTTTATATTCATTTCTTAAAAGTCCCTGCTACTTCTTCCAATATTAATGTAGAGATATGATTGTTGGAGAGGATAGAGGTTTATTGACCTTGCTCTCATCACCTGAAACTCAGTCATATAAATGTGGCATTTGGCAAGGTGGACGTAGAGTACACACAGGAACTGACAAGAAAATGAGAGAAAATAGGATTTAAAAAGAAGAAAACTTGTTTCTGCAAAATGAAATTCCCTTGAGGGTGTTGGAGCTGTATCAGATTGAGCAGTTGATTTCTTAAAAGCTATATTTTTGGTTTCATCTTACCGTGGAGAAGGATAAAGACAAAAGTGGGTGTTATCCTATACAATTAGTGTACTGATTGATATTCTTTTGAGTGTAAGTATCAAAACCCATGTGAAATAATTAAAACTCATTTAGGGCTTCCCTGTTGACTCAGACAGTAAAACATCTACCTGCAGTGCAGGAAACTCTAGTTGGGAATATCCCCTGGAGAAGGGAATAGCTACCCACTCCAGTATTCTTGCCTGGAGAATCCCATGGACATAGGAGGCTGGTGGGCTATAACCCATGGAGTTGCAAAGATTTGGACACGACTGAGCTACTAACACACACGCAGAGAAATTTATTTAAACTTACAGAAAATGTCTCACTGAACCAAAACATAGAGATAAACCTAAGATTTCTTTTACTTTCAATTTTTTTTTTACTTAACAGAACATCCTGGAAGTCAGTCCATGTCAGATCAAGTGGATCCTTCCAGATATTTTAATGACTGCATAAGTCCCAGCTGTGTGATACCCACTGCAGTGTTTGTACCCAGTTTCCAGTGGGTGGGTATTGGTATTTCCCAGTATTTGTTTTTACATATAATGTCATCACACATACCTTGTGGACACATATATTATAGTGTGGAGTATATATTTAGGATGAATTCAGAGCAGGAAAAGATATGTTTGTACTGATGGTTGTTTTGCCTAAAGTTTTCACTTTCATCTCAGGTTCAAAGAATTTGTTAACAAAATAAGCCACTCACTATTTACAGATAAATAATACAAATATTTATTAGAGAATTATCTAGCTTACTTTCAATATACTAACATTCAAAGAAGAGAAATAGAGCAGAGGAATCATCACCAAATTGGGTTTTGACCAACATCCAGATTTAATCAGCACTGGGAAGTCCCATCACAGCACATCTGGAGTCTCAATTGGGAAAAAGTCCCAGGCAGTGCATCCACTGCATGGGTAAGGCCTCAAAGATTGCAGTTCGGGCTTCCTGCTTATAATCCCAGGACACAAACTGATTTCATCATCAATCCGTGACCAAATTGCAGCTCTGGTTTCAGGTTAATGTTGTTGATTTTGTCATGTAAAACTTAGAATGTTACTAAGCCTGGAGTTTGGTTGCCCAGGTCCCCTCCAGGGGCTCAACATCTCAAGATTCCTCCTCCATCTTATCTAAGCTGCTGCAAGTCTTGCACTCACAGCAGGCAAATACTCAGTCAACTCACCATCAGGGTAGTGTCTAGGTAGGTTAGAAGCAAGGTCAGAGGTCTACTCTGCTTGGTCTCTGAAGCCTAAACAGGACTATTTATATAATTTCCCTAACAATTGTCAAATCCCTTTCTTAGGTATAGTCCAATTTTATACTTCCACAGGAATAAATTAGACTACTGCTTTCTTCATACTGCTGCTTTCTCTTTTTTTTCTTCTCTTTCTTCTTTCTTCATACTACGGCTTTCTCTCCAACAGAATGTGTTGTTTAGCTTTACATATTTGACTAATTTCAAGAGAAATTTTATCTGCATATTTTATTATGAGAACAAAAGTCTTCTCACATGTTATGATGGTAAATCTTATTTGGTGAACTGTCTTAACTATTTTGTGTGTCTGAGAGCCTAGGTTTGTATAATAATTTTGGATTTCAGTCAGTGTTTATTTTTTTAAAAGCTCATTTTATGTTAGGTAAGTGATTATGTTAGCCTATTTTTTGTGTGATATTTGTTGAAAATATTTTCCTTTCACTTGTTTCATTTTCCTTATTACAAAAAGTTCTTTTTTTAAGTGGCTAAATTATCCATCTTCTCTTTTATTGCTTCTAAATTTTAACAAAATATTAAAATCACTTCCCTACCCAGGCTATAAATTAATATTGTTTTTGCTTTACATTTAAATACATATCTATACCTATGCCTATATCTATATCTATCTACACTGTGGTAAGAACAAAACCTGAGGCATACCCTCCTAACAAAACTTTGAGTGTAAAATAGGGTTTTAAAGCATAGGTAGAATATTGTGCATCACATCTCTAGAGCTTACTCATCTTGCTTAACTGAAACTTTATGATTTATAGGAATAATCTTTGATTAGTAAATTTCCATTCCCGTCTCCCTCTAGCACATGGCAACCAGTCTTCCACTCTTTGACTCAATGACATGACATTGACATGACACTGAAGTCGCTCAGTAGTGTCCAACTCTTTGCAGCCCCATAGACTGTGGCCTACCAGGCTCCTCCTTCCATGGAATTTTCCAGGCAAGAGTACTGGAGTGGGCTGCCATTTCCTTCTCCAGGAGATCTTCCCGACCCAGGGATTGAACCCGGGTCTCCCTCATTGTAGGCAGATGCTTTACTGTCTGAGCCACCAGGGAAGTCCAATGAATTTGATTGTTTTAGATAATCCATATAAGTGGAATTCTGCTTTACATTTGTATCACAGACCATTTGAAAATTGTTTATTACTAACAAGTTAATTTAAGTTCAACTCCACTGGGCAATTCTTCTGGCCTTGGCTAGGAACACTGATGCATCTGCACCCAACTCCCTGTCCCTTGCAGGACATTTGGTCTTAGCTAAAAGACTAGAGATCTCTTTAAGAAAATTAGAGATACCAAGGGAAAATTTAATTCAAAGATGGGCACAATAAGGGACAGAAACAGTACAGACCTAACAGAAGCAGAGGATATTAAGAAGAGGTGTCAAGAATACACAGAAGAACTATACAAAAAAGATCTTCATGAGCCAGACAACCATGATCAGTCACCTAGAGCCAGACATCCTGGAGTATGAAGTCAAAGGGGCCTTAGGAAACATCACTACGAACAAAGCTAGTAAAGGTGATGGAATTCCAGTTGAGCTATTTCAAATTCTAAAAGATAATGCTGTGAAAGTGCTGCACTCACTATGCCAGCAAATTTGGAAAACTCAGCATTGGCCACAGGACTGCTACAGGCATTGACAAAGAAAGGCAATGCCAAATAATGTTCAAATTACCACACAATTGCACTCATCTCACATACTAGCAAAGTAATGCTGAAAATTCTCCAAGCTAGGCTTCAACAGTATGTGAAAGGAGAAATTCCAGATGTTTAAGCTGGATTTAGAAAAGGCAGAGGAACCAGAGATCAAATTACTAACATCTGTTGCATCATAGAAAAAACAAGAGAATTCCAGAAAAACATCTACTTCTGCCTCATTTACTACACTAAAGGCTTTGACTGTGTGGATCACAACAAACTATAGGAAATTCTTCAAAAGATGGGAATACCAGACCACCTGACCTGCCTCCTGAGAAATCTGTATGCAGGTCAAGAAGCAACAGTTAAAACTGGAAACTAAACAACTGACTGGTTCCAAATTGGGAAAGAGTACATCAATGCTCTATACTGTCACCTGGCTCATTTAAGTTCTATGCAGACTACGTCATGTGGAATGATGAATGTGGATGAAGCCCTAGATGGAATCAAGATTGCTAGGAGAAATATCAATAACCTCAGATATGCAGATGACAGCATCCTTATGGCAGAAAGTGAAGAGGAACTTAAGAGCCTCTTGATGAAAGTGAAAGAGAAGAGTGAAAAAGTTGGCTTAAAACTCAACTTTCAGAAAACTAAGATCATGGCATCTGGTCCCATCCCTTCATGGTAAATAGATGGGGAAATAGTGAAAAAAGTGAGAGCCTTTATTTTCTTGGGCTACAAAATCACTGCAGATGGTTACTGTAGCCATGTAATCAAAAGACACTTGCTCCTTGGAAGAAAAGCTATGTCCAACATAGACAGTATATTAAAAAGCAGAGACATTATGTTGCTGGGTCTGTCTAGTCAAAGCTGTGCTTTTTCCTATAGTCATGTATGGGTGTGAGAGTTGGACCATAAGGAAAGTTGTTTAAAATAGGACTGATTGCCATGATATATACCATGATAATCACCCCCTGCTATCAATCAAGGCTGCCCCCCATCAAGGTAGTTTACCAGTTCATTTCTATACCCTTCTACAGATTTATCTGCACATGCCTGTGCATACCAAAACTGTATCATAAATATACATCCTATCTTGCAATCTGCTGGTTTTGGTCAATTATTTCCACCATTTCATTTAAATAAAATTTTAGATTATCAGCCATATTAAACATTTTTAATTGACTTAAATATCTTTATAACTTTTTATACCTAAAAATCATATGCTGTATGAAAATTTTTGAACTCCTGTAAAAGTTTTTGTTTATGATTTTTAAGATATCAGACACTAGAACTATACTACACTCTATACTAGCACAGCAATATTTGGCTCATTGTTCTCTTCCAGACTTTGAACTCCTGACTTAGGTTTAGTTTTTTTGTTTGTTTTTTCCTAATCTGAGAGAGTATTGAGTAGTGGTTAATGCCTGACGATCTTGAAGCTAGAGTACAGCTCTGACAGTCTCTAGTTGTGTGATGTTAGACAACTTATATAATCCTGCTGTTTCTCCTACAGTTACTCAATGTGTAAACTGGAAATGATAAATACCATCACTAATTGGTCATAAAGTGCACATTTTTTTCTCTCTCTAATGTCTCTTATACCTCACAATCAATGTAGTAGCTTATTCATCAGCTTTATTTTCTGTTTTAGTGGCACATAGAAATGGTAGATCTTAGGTCTTATAATCAATGTTACAGTGGTATCATAGATTAAATAAGTTATAAAGTTACATACTTTCTAGAGTGATGTTATGTTTAAGTAGAGAAAGAGAAAGAGAGGATGATGAGCTTAGAACATTGATTAGCTTTAAGTATTTTTATTATTGATAATACTGATGTGGGGATAAATGAGAGATTTAATAGAAATGTTCTCATCTTCAATCCATCATTAAGATCTATTAAAAACAATTAAAATTTTAAAAGAACTATTAAATCCAAATTAAATTTAATTTTTTGGAGGAGATATACTATTCTCTTTTGAGTCATAAGATGAACTGCTTTTAAAAAATAAACAGTTCCGTGGATTTCTAAAATTTGTAGGAAAAAGTTAGCAAGACAAAACTCTTAGAAAAAGAACACTCCTGAAGGTATTCTTACAACAGTATCACTGAGGGGTTCAGGCTCTAATTAGCAGAGTTAATGAAGATTTAAAGTGTAAATTGGACAATTAATGAAGGTGATAACTATACTTAGCTATAGGATATTTATAATTAGCATTTGAAATGAAGTATGATTTTTAAATTTCAATACTGAGTCAATAATAAAATATCTTTTTGGTCATAAGTTTCAGGATGGTTTATTAATCTTGAAAAAATCACTAATGATAAAATTATTTTTTCTAAATTGTAAAAAATGTGTTGAGAATTGCAAGTTTGGTGAGCTAAAATATTCAACCAATCTTTGGAAACTCATGAGAGAGTATATAGAAAGTTAAGCTAGATCATTTTCTAGATTTTAAAATAAATGTGAATTTGATTTACAATCTGAAAAGAAGTTGATGCATTTTTTCCATTTAGACTGTTATATGATTATCTTGAAAATTATGGCTAACCCCACAGCAATCAGAGAAGATAAAGAAATAAAAGGAATACAGATTGGAAAAGAAGAAGTAAAACTGTATCATTGATTATAAGACCTAAGATATACCATTTCTATGTGCCACTAAAAAAGAAAATAAAGCTGATGAATAGCTACTACATTTTTTATACTAATTTATTTATTTTAACTGGAGGCTAATTACTTTACAATATTGTGGTGGTTTTTAACATACATTGACATGAATCAGCCACGGTTGTCCATGTATTGCCCATCCAGAACCCCCCTCCCTCCTCCCTCCCTATCCCATCCCCCAGGGTCATCCCAGTGCACCAGTCCTGAGCACCCTGTCTCATGCATCAAACTTGGACTGACGATCCACTTCACATATGATAATTTACACATTTCAGTGCTACATTCTCAAATCATCCCACCCTTGCCCTCTCCCACAGAGTCCAAAAGACTGTTCTTTACGTCTGTGTCTCTTTTGCTGTCTCACATATAGGGTCATCATTACCATCTTTCTAAATTCCATATATATGCGTTAGTATACTGTACTGGTGTTTTTCTTTCTGACTTACTTCATTCTGTGTAATAGGCTCCAGTTTCATCCACCTCATTAGAACTGAATCAAATGAATTCTTTTTAATGGCTGAGTAATATTCCATTGTGTATATGTACCACACTTTCTTATCCATTCATCTGCTGATGGACATCTAGGTGGCTTCCATGCCCTATCTATTGTAAACAGTGCTGTGATGAACATTGGGGTACACGTGTCTCTTTCAATTCTGGTTTTCTTGGAGTGTATGCCCAGCAGTGGGACTGCTGGGTTGTATGGCAGTTCTATTTCCAGTTTTTTAAGGAATCTCTACACTGTTTTCCAGAATAGCTGTACTAGTTGGCATTCCCATCCCAGTGTAAGAGGGTTCCCTTTTCTCCCCACCCTCTCCAGCATTTATTGTTTGTAGACTTTTTGAAAGCAGCTATTCTGACCAGCATGACATATTACCTCATTGTGGTTTTGATTTGCATTTCTCTGATAATGAGTGATGTTGAGCATACTTTCATGTGTTTGTTAGCCATCTGTATGTCTTCTTTTGAGAAATGTCTATTTAGTTCTTTGGCCCACTTTTTGATTGGGTCATTTATTTTTCTGGTATTGAGCTTCATGAGCAGCTTGTATATTTTTGAGATTAATTATTTGTCAGTTGCTTCATTTGCTATTATTTTCTCCCTCTCTGAAGGCTGTTTTTTTACCTTGCTTACAGTTTCCTTTGTTGTGCAAAAGCTTTTAAGTTTAATTAGGTCCCATTTGTTTATTTTTGCTTTTATTTCCATTATTATGGGAGATGGGGCATAGAAAATCTTGCTCTGATTTATGTCAGAGAGTGTTTTGCCTATGTTTTCCTCTAGGATATTTATAGTTTCTGGTCTTACATTTAGCTCTTTAATCCATTATGAGTTGATTTTTGTGTATGGTGTTAGAGTGTTCTAGCTTCATTCTTTTACAGGTTGTTGACCAGTTTTCCCAGCACCACTTGTTAAAGAGATTGTTTTTAATCCATTGTATATTCTTGCCTCCTTTGTCAAAGATAAGGTGTCCATAGGTGTGTGGATTTATCTCTGGGCTTTCTATTTTGTTCCATTGATCTATATTTCTGTCTTTGTGCCAGTACCATACTGTCTTGAGGACTGTGGCTTTGTAGTATAGTTTGAAGTCAGGCAGGTTGACACCTCCAGTTCCATTATTCTTTCTCAAGACTGCTTTGGCTATTCGAGGTTTTCCGTATTTCCATACAAATGGTGAAATTATTTGTTCTGGTTCTGTGAAAAATATCGTCGGTAGCTTGATAGGGATTGCATTGAATCTATAAATTGCTTTGGGTAGTATACTCATTTTCACTATATTCATTCTTCTGATCCATGAACATGGTATATTTCTCCATCTATTTGTGTCACCTTTGATTTCTTTCATCAGTGTTTTATAGTTGTCTATATATAGGTCTTTTGTTTCTTTAGGTAGATTTATTCCTAGGTATTTTATTCTTTTTGCCACAACGGTGAATGGGATAAGTTTTCTTTCTTTCTTTCTGTTTTCTCATTGTTAGTGTATAGGAATACAAGGGATTTCTGTGTATTAATTTTATATCCTGCAACTTTACTATATTCATTGCTTAGCTCTAGTAGTTTTCTGGTGGTGTCTTTATAGTTTTCTATGTAAAGATCATATCATCTGCAAACAGTGAGAGTTTTACTTTTTCTTTTCCAATCTGGATTCCTTTTATTTCTTTTTCTTCTCTGATTGCTGTGGCTAGAACTTCCAAAACTATATTGAATAGTAGTGGTGAGAGTGGGCACCCTTATCTTGTTCCTGACTTTAGGGGGAAAATGCTTTCAATTTTTCACCATTGAGGATAATGTTTGCTGTGGGTTTATCATATATGGTTTTTATTATGTTGAGGTAAATTATGTTGCCAAATTCAGACTTAAATTGAAGAAAGTGGGGAAAACCACTAGACCATTCAGGTATGACCTAAATCAAATCACTTATGATTATACAGTGGAAGTGAGAAATAGATTTAAGGGACTAGATCTGATAGATAGAGTGCCTGATGAACTATGGAATGAGGTTCGTGACATTGTACAGGAGACAGGGATCAAGACCATTCCCATAGAAAAGAAATGCAAAAAAGCAAAATGGCTGTCTGGGGAGGCCTTACAAATAGCTGTGAAAAGAAGAGAAGCGAAAAGTAAAGGAGAAAAGGAAAGATATAAACATCTGAATGCAGAGTTCCAAAGAATAGCAAGAAGAGATAAGAAAGCCTTCTTCAGCGATCAATGCAAAGAAATAGAGGAAAACAACAGAATGGGAAAGACTAGGGATCTCTTCAAGAAAATCAGAGATACCAAAGGAACATTTCAAGCAAAGATGGGCTCGATAAAGGACAGAAATGGTATGGACCTAACAGAAGCACAAGATATTAAGAAGAGATGGCAAGAATACACAGAAGAACTGTACAAAAACGATCTTCATGACCCAGATAATCACAATGGTGTGATCACTGACCTAGAGCCGGACATCCTGTAATGTGAAGTCAAGTGGACCTTAGAAAGCATCACTACGAACAAAGCTAGTGGAGGTGATGGAATTCCAGTTGAAGTATTCCAAATCCTGAAAGATGATGCTGTGAAAGTGCTGCACTCAATATGCCAGCAAATATGGAAAACTCAGCAGTGGCCACAGGACTGGAAAAGGTCAGTTTTCATTCCAATACCAAAGAAAGGCAATGCCAAAGAATGCTCAAACTACTGCACAATTGCACTCATCTCACACGCTAGTAAAGTAATGCTCAAAATTCTCCAAGCCAGGCTTCAGCATTATGTGAACCGTGAACTTCCTGATGTTCAAGCGGGTTTTAGAAAAGGCAGAGGAATCAGAGATCAAATTGTCAACATCCGCTGGATCATGGAAAAAGCAAGAGAGTTCCAGAAAAACATCTATTTCTGCTTTATTGACTATGCCAAAGCCTTTGACTGTGTGGATCACAATAAACTGTGGAAAATTCTGAAAGAGATGGGAATACCAGACCACCTGATCTGCCTCTTGAGAAATTTGTATGCAGGTCAGGAAGCAACAGTTAGAACTGGACATGGAACAACAGACTGGTTCCAAATAGGAAAAGGAGTTCGTCAAGGCTGTATATTGTCACCCTGTTTATTTAACTTATATGCAGAGTACATCATAAGAAACACTGGACTGGAAGAGGCACAAGCTGGAATCAAGATTGCCGGGAGAAATATCAATAACCTCAGATATGCAGATGACACCACCCTTATGGCAGAAAGTGAGGAGGAACTCAAAAGCCTCTTGATGAAAACGAAAGTGGAGAGTGAAAAAGTTGGCTTAAAGCTCAACATTCCGAAAACGAAGATCATGGCATCTGGTCCCATCACTTCATGGGAAATAGATGGGGAAACAGTGGAAAGAGTGTCAGACTTTATTTTTTGGGGCTCCAAAATCACTCCAGATGGTGACTGCAGCCATGGAATTAAAAGAAGCTTACTCCTTGGAAGGAAAGTTATGACCAACCTAGATAGCATATTCAAAAGCAGAGACATTACTTTGCCAACAAAGGTCTGTCTAGTCAAGGCTATCTATGGTTTTTCCTGTAGTCATGTATGGATATGAGAGTTGGACTGTGAAGAAGGATGAGCGCTGAAGAATTGATGCTTTTGAACTGTGGTGTTGGAGAAGACTCTTGAGAGTCCCTTGGACTGCAAGGAGATCCAAGCAGTCCATTCTGAAGGAGATCAGCCCTGGGATTTCTTTGGAAGGATGATGCTAAAGCTGAAACTCCAGTACTTTGGCCACCTCATGCGAAGAGTTGACTCATTGGAAAAGACTCTGATGCTGGGAGGGATTGGGGGCAGGAGGAGAAGAGGACAACAGAGGATGAGATGGCTGTATGGCATCACTGACTCGATGGATGTGAGTCTGAGTGAACTCCAGGAGTTGGTGATGGACAGGGAGGCCTGGCGTGGTGCCATTCATGGGGTCTCAAAGAGTCGGACACGACTGAGTAACTGAACTGAACTGAACTGAATCCTGATATTTTAGAATGTATATTATAGGAGTGGGTCTTGAGGATCTTTCTATTGTTAAATTCTAATCTTTTTATCCTAAAGTGTAAATTGTGGGAATAGGTCTGGTAAAATTTTCACAAATTTGAGACATTCTTTCGATTCATTGTAATAACTAATTAAAAAGTATATAACTCCATTGCTAACACTAGCAAGGGGGTACTCTTTCTGCCCTCTTCTGATGTCTATGTCAGAAGCTTTCTCTATCCCTTTTATACTTCAATAAAACTCTATTGCACAAAAGCTCTGAGCAATCAAGCCTCGTCTCTGGCCCTGGATTGAATTCTTCTCTTCTGGAGGCCAAGAATTCTGGCATCTTTTAGTGGGTCAGCAACAACCTTTCATCTGATCTCTCAAGAATGTTTTTGATCTCAGTTATTGCATTATTCATTATAGATTGACTCTTTTTTATTTCTTCTAGGTCCTTGTTAAACATTTCTTGCATCTTCGCAATCCTTGTCTCCAGACTATTTATCTATAACTCCATTTAGTTTTCTAAATTTTTGGTTATTTTTACTATCATTATTCTGAATTCTTTTTCAGGTAGACTCCCTATCACAGAGTTACACAGAGAAGAGAGATGAGGGAGACAGAAGTGACTAGGAGGAGAAGAGGGGAAATTAAAAGGAGAGAGAGCAATCTAGCCAGTAATCAATTCCCTATGTGCTCTCCACAGTCTGGAACACCCAGATGGGTTCACAGAGTTACATAGAGAAGAGAAGAGAGAGGAAGGAGATAGAGGTAACCAGGAGGAGAAGAGGGGGAGTCAAAAGGAGAGAGACAGATCTAGCCAGTAATCAGTTCCCTAAGTGCTCTCCACAGCTCAGAAAACCCAAAGAGATTCACCACATTGGGTAGAAAAGAGAAGGGAGAGGGAGGAGATAGAGGTGACCTGGGGGAGAAAAATGAGAGTCAAAAGAGGGACAGGGCAATCAAGCCAGTAATCACACTCCTAAGTAAAACTGGGTACTGAAGATTGGATTCTTAAAGGTACAAAATTGATAACAAGTCAGTCAGTTGTTCAGTCGCTCAGTCGTGTCCGACTCTTTGCAACCCCATGAATGGCAGCACGCCAGGCCTCCCTGTCCATCACCAACTCCTGGAGTTCACTCAGACTCACGTCCATCGAGTCAGTGATGCCATCCAGCCATCTCATCCTCTGTCGTCCCCTTCTCCTCCTGCCCCCAATCCCTCCCAGCATCAGAGTCTTATTTCCAATGAGTCAACTCTTTGCATGAGGTGGACAAAGTACTGGAGTTTCAGCTTTAGCATCATTCCTTCCAAAGGAATCCCAGGCTGATCTCCTTCAGAATGGACTGGTTGGATCTCCTTGCAGTCCAAGGGACTCTCAAGAGTCTTCTCCAACACCACAGTTCAAAAGCATCAGTATTACTCAGCCATTAAAAAGAATTCATTTGAATCAGTTCTAATGAGGTGGATGAAACTGGAGCCTATTATACAGAGTGAAGTACGTCAGAAAGAAAAACACCAATACAGTATACTAACGTATATATATGGAATTTAGAAAGATGGTAATGATGACCCTATGTGTGAGACAGCAAAAGAGACACAGACATAAAGAACAGTCTTTTGGACTTGTGGGAGAAGGTGAGGGTGGGATGATTTGAAAGAATAACGCTGAAACATGTATATTACCATATGTGAAATAGTTGACCAGTCCAAGTTTAATACATGAAACAGGGTCTCAAAGCTGGTACACTAGTACAACCAAGAGGGATGGGATGGGGAAGGAGGTTGGGTGGTTCCAAATGGGGGATACGTGTACACCCGTGGCTGATTCATGTCAATGTATGTTAAAAACCACTACAATATTGTGGGGTAATTAGCCTCCAATTAAAATAAATACATTAATTATGAAAAAAAATATGGCTAACCCAAATCAATCAGTTGTTTTAAGTAAGAAAAAAAAATGTATAGTCAAATCATGTTAGGCATGGGATCATGTTAGGCAAAATAGAAGATTAGATTTACTTAGATGATAATTGACTTGTCTCAAGTGTTTGGCCTCTGGACAGGACTCCCCTTACTGTAATTATTATCTTTAATAATGGAATATAATTTTCCCAAGTTATTTTAATGGTAAAATGATTTCAGTTGCAATGGTAAATAATAGATCTTAAGATCCAAACTATATAAATGAATTTATATAAATCATTTACTAACAATGAGTTTTATGGAGCAGCTTCAAAATTAGAAAAAAAACAAAAAAACAAAACTGTCAAATGAATTGCAGTAAAATCTATGACCTTTCAGAAATTCCTGGACTCATTGATTCTCCTGAACTCAGCACCTCCTGAGTGTCAGCACTTTAACGCATTCACAAGGTAAGGTCACTTAAAATGGAAAAGCACATTCAATTGCACATGTCCTCATGCCAATTTATAAATTGGTTGACTTTCTCTTTAGGAAATTTAAGAAAAAAGAAATGTATCAAAGGTCAACTAAATGAAAGGAAAAGAAAAATATAGACTCATATTATTTCTGTCTTAATATCTGAGTGGATGCAACAAAAGAAAACCAATCAAAAGGAAAATTTGTTTTCCTTCGATTAGCCAGGTATGTCACTTAAACAGTGAATCAATACTACAGTGTGTGTTAATATTTCCATCACTGTTATTTCTTCCTCATTGATCTTTTACTAATTTGGAATGGCATCTCAAGAATACTTTTAAAAACAGGCAATTGGAAAGCAATTCTGATGCAGTGCTTTTATTTTACACATGAAGTAATAAAGGTACATGAAATGCAATTACCTTCACAGACTCATAATAACTCTTAGCTGTAAAGGCAGAAGGAATACATGACCTTTCAAAATTCAAGTTCACTGGTATTTTTGCTGTGTGATTTTTGCCATCTGTGGATACAAATTACACTATTTAGCTTGAAGACATTTCCACTCAGTTATAAAACCTCAAACTTCTTGGAAGAGGCAATACCTAGAAATGTTTTAAAAACCAAGTCCAGAAAAAATTGTCTCAAAAAGATTGATGTCGTTCCTTTTTATCATATAATTCAATCATACCGAACACCAGACTTCTCATCCAGACCAAAAGAGGTTACTTTGAAGGCCTTATTCAAGTATAAATTTTATATTTTTAAAAATTTTATATTTTATATTTTATAATATTATATTTATACTTTATTCAAGTGTAAATAAAATGAAATCTAATAAAGAAGTCATGAATGCTTGTGAACATGACTTTATCATTCATGTCCTATCCATATACTTTTTGGGAAACGAAGTTTAATCCTTCCTGAGTGTGCACTCAGACAAAAAAAAAATAAAGATTCCCTACAACAGTCTATGAAACAACTCTATTAATATACAGTTTGTTCACTCAATAGATTCTAACTAATCGGGGAAAAGAACCCTTCAGATTTTGATAATTGAATTAATAGGTGTCACATTGAAATAATCCATAATGAGAATTATAAGCACATTTTCTTGGTTCAATACAAAATCATAGAAGGTTCCCCTGGTGGTCCAGTGGTTAAGAATCTACCTGCCAATGCAAGAGACACAGGTTTTATCTCTGGTCTGGGAAGATTCCACAGGCAGCCGTAGTAATTAAATGAATTGAATCATAGCACTGGTAGACACATTGCACTGCTTCTACATAAAGCTCTTTAAAATGCTTTATGGATTTGTGTCAAACAATTAAAATTATAGAGACTATGTAAACTCAGTGTTTGATTCTGTTTCCAAGTTCCAAAGTATCTGTAGTAAGCTCATATTGTTAGCAAAATATATATGTTTAATTCTCCTTCAAGATATTTAACCATCTGAAACCTAACATTTTTTCTTTGAAAAATCAAGAAAATAATCATGTAGTGAACACCTTTTTTGAGACAAGAATCTTCTCCAAGAGTCTGCTTTGAAGCTTCAAGGCTTACAGAAAATGTCAACTTGTCTCTGGACCTTCTTCAGGCATACTCCAGCTCTGTGGGATAATCTTAGCCTATCAAGTCTGTGAAAAGCACAAAAGCTGGTACAAAGAGTGTAGGGGAAATACAATTAAAAATAAAATTGTGTGTTATACCATAAAAATCTCTGCAAAAAGTAGCAGAGGATGAAAACATTTTTATTATTGAATAATCATTAAACAAGAATGTGAAACTCATTACAGGTAAAAGACAAAAAGAAATCTTACTGCTTCATATTGTCAAGCTGATCCAGCTCAATGTATACAGTTTTCAAAAGAAACAGTAATTAGTCATCAAGTAAGAGGTCTTGACAGCATCATTTGTCACACATAGTTCATCCTAAATTCACCTGATAATTAGAGTAATTGTGTTTGCCACTTGTGTTTGCTAATTGCCTTTATCCAAAGAAAACATACATTCTTATATCTCTGAAAGGAGGTAGGTTTGTAGCCAGGGGGCCAGCTGAATTAGGTTCATATTCCCCCACAGAAGCTGGTGGGTACGGGCACTGTCTTCCTTGGTTACATTTTTTAAAAATGTTTTCCAGTTCCTTGAGGAAAGGCTTATAAAGTTGACAAGATGTCATCTAGCTTTTAAAAAGATATACAGATATTTCAAAGGGGCAGAGAAGGAATACACAGTTACAAGTTTCTTAAGGCAATCCTCTAAAAAACAGGATTTGAGAAGAGTTTCTGTTTATTTCGCCAGAAAAATTTTTAAATTTATATTTGTCCTTAAAAGAAGGCGGAGAAGGCAATGGCACCCCGCTCCAGTACTCTTGCTTTGAAAATCCCATGGACGGAGGAGCCTGGTAGGCTGCAGTCCAGGGGATCGCAAAGAGGAGGAGCCTGGTAGGCTGCAGTCCAGGGGGTCGCTAAGAGTCGGATACGACTGAGCGACTTCATTTTCACTTTCCACTTTCATGCATTGGAGAAGGAAATGGCAACCTACTCCAGTGTTCTTGCCTGGAGAATCCCAGGGACGGGGGAACGTGGTGGGCTGCCGTCTCTGGGGTCTCACAGAGTCGGACACAACTGAAGCGACTTAGCAGCAGCAGCAGTAGCAGTTAAAAGAAGGAGAAATTATTGTAGATATTAATAAATGTATTTTATATAATAATTTCTTTATTTATATTTGAGTTGTATCTTTTGAATGTAGTCTGAAAGATGCTTGACTTAATGTTATACATATAGAATATTTGAAACAAATTTAATTATTCTGTTTTAGTATTTCTGCTATCACAGCTTCACTTGTTATCTACATTTAACTTTATAAATTCTACCTTTTTTTGGTAGTATTAGCATGTGTCTGCATATGTATATAAGACTTAAAATCTATGTGTCCTTCATAAGCACAACAGGGGCTCAAACTCCTGGCTTCCATGTATAATCACCTGAACACTATTGGTGCAGAGAACTTTCTGATTTTAATAGTGGACTTGATTGATGGTTATTATAAAATAAATTAAAAAAATTATTTACAAGAGCTGGAAAATAATATGGAACTCTAATACCACAATAGCATTTTCCCTTGAAACACAGATTACCATTATGAGACTTATTTTCTATTGTGAATTTAAAACATAATCCAAAGAGAATGTCAAAGTAATTTTATTATTTATTTTTAAAAATACTTTGAACAATAATTAAAACTGGAATGAGTGAAAAATTCTTATCAAAGTCAAAGAAGCATATCCATTTGTGTAAATCCTTAAAATAGTTCTTAAAATAAAATGAATTGGCATGTTAGCATTAGATAAGTAACAATCCTAAATCCATAATCATATTTCTGGAAGAAAGAAAGATGGTTAATGCTTTAAAAGCAGCTAGGCTCTAGGTCATATTTGAAAAATTATGAATAAAATAGTGTCCATGGAAGGAAAAAGTTTGGCAAGAGGCAGCCAGAAAATTGAAGGAGAGGGAGGAGAAAGAAAGAAACATACCATTTTCCAGCAGCAGCAGCATTGTGTGCTATTCAAACAGTAGAGTTTAAGAATATAGTTCATAAATTTTGACAAACCCAAACACTTATGGCATCCAGAAATCTATCAAGATATGGAATATTTTTATCATTCAGAAAAAAGTAACCTCCTACCCTTTCACACTCATGGAAGCAACCAGATTTCTATCACCATAGATTAACTTTGTCTGTTCTAGAACTTTATGTAAATATATCATACCGTATGTACTTTTCTGTACTTTGTTTTTGGATTCACCATCTTTTCTGTGATAGCACCATGATATATTTTATTGCTTATCAATATTCTATGAATTTATTCCTCTATATTCCATTCATTGTTGGAATTTATTCCATTCATCAAATATGGACTATACTTGAATTTGATTTTATAGCCTAAAATCTAGTAATTAAATGGTTGCATACATTTAAACTTATGAGTCACTGGCAAGCTGGTTTCCCAAATGATTACAACTATGTGCATTCTCAGAAGTAATGTATGAAAGGTCCCTTTGTTTCATATCATTGTCAGCATTTGGTCCTATCATATTTATATCTTAGAAGTTCTATTGTATATGTAGTGAGTATATAATGTATCTCTTTGTAGTTTAAATTGGCCTTGATGCCTAAAAATGTTAATTCAAGCCTTTTGTCAGATATATGTATTGAAAATATTTTTTCCCAGTCTGATTCTTGCCTATTTATTTTCTTAATGATATTTGTTTTTCAGAGAAGTTTTTAATTTCAATGAAGTCAAATTTATCAATAAAATTTTATGAATATTCCTTTCTTTATCCTGTTGAAAAACAACAGCAACAACAACTCTGCCTATTCTAGTTATTTTTCCCTAAATTTTTTATAGTCTTAGCTTTTACTTTTAAGTCTGTGAGCTTCATCAAATTAATCTCGTCTCATGATGTAAGATAGGGGTAGATCTTTTCTGACTCATGGCTTTTGTCAATTACTGAGAAAATATGTTGAAATGTACCACTATTATGGTGATGTTGTCTAATTCTCCCTTTAGTTCTTTCAGTTTTTGCATTACATAATTTAATATTTTATTATTAGGATTGTGCACATTTAGTGGAGATATAGCTTCTTGACTAATTGTCTTTTAATCACGTCTTTATAACAATTGTTTTTCTTTAAAATATAAATTATTTGCTATTCTTTTATACTTTAGAATTCCCAGCTTTTATTGTCACACATTTTATTTCAATATATGATATAAGCCCTATAATATATTGTTATTGTTTTGCTGTAAATAAGTATCTTTTAAATAAATTAAGAAGAAATAAATCTTTTTATTTGTAAATCTACTACCAATTTGTAAATTAACCAATTAATTGTTATTTTTAGTGTTCTTTGCATCATGTAGGCTTATATTTCCATTGGGTATAACATCCCATCAGCCTTAATGATAGTCTTTAATATTTCTTGGAGAGAGAGCCAGGCTTCTGGCAATAACTTCGCTTGGCTGTTGTTTCATTTTAAATCCTTTATTTCACCTCCGTTTTTTCAAAGATTGTTTTACTAGATATGGATTTCTAATTGATATGACATGTTTCATCTTTCAGCACCTTAAATATGCCATTGCATTTCTTTGTGGTTTGAGTTGTTTCTGATGAAAATTCAGCAGTTATTCTTGTCCACTGCTTTTATTTATATATATATATATATATATAAATTTAAATCTATAGAACATTTCATTTTGTCTTATTTCTTTTAATAATTTTCTTTTTATGTTTGTTTTTCTACAATTGTCTATAATGTGCCTGCTTATATTTGCCTGGGTATATTTGTGTGTGTGTTTATCTTACTTGGGATTTGTTTAATATCTTAAATATTTGGGTTGATATTCCTCATCAAACTTAGAAATTCAGTTTGTTTTTTTTCTAGCCCTCACCTCTTTTCATTCAGAGGATTCCAATTATGTATAAAGTGAAAGTGTTAGTTGCTCAGTCATGTGCAACTCTTTGCAAGCCCATGGACTGCATCCCGCCAGGCTCCACTGTCCATGAAATTCTCCAGGCTAGAATACTGGAGTGGGTAGCCCTTTCCTTCTCCAGAGGATCCTCCTGACCCAGGGATCAAACCCAGGTCTCCTTCACTGCAGGCAGATAGATTCTTTACCATCTGAGCCACCATGGAAGCCCTCCAGTTACGTATATCTTGCTACTAAATATTTTCTACAAGTCAGTAAGTCTATGTTGAGTTTTTAAAAATATCTTTCCTCTTGATTTTATAAGTAGGATTGTCTCTCTTTCTCTGTACTTTACTCAGGTTGTCACCATACAATCTGACTATAGATTAATCCAGGGAATTCTTAATTGCAGATATTATATTTATGCATTTATAATTTTTATTTTCTTTTGTTATAGCTTTCATTTTTATCCTAAGACTGTCTATGTGTTCAATGATTTATGTCCATTTGAATTTCTTCTATGTATTTATAGTTATTGCATAAATCCTTTGCCTATTATAACATTTGTACTATCTTTGGGTTGCCTTCAAATCAACTTCAGTCTCAAAATCAACTCAACTCACTCTTTGTTAAAACTCCAAAGTCTCCTAACATTGTGAACCTCTGTAGTTGCAACAATTCTGTTTGTGCTCACAACTACAGACGTTTACTCAGTTAAGTTAGCTGACATTTGACCAAAAAGTCAAACGGACCTAAAGGACCATGTCTAGAACTCTTTGTCTGTGAATGCATCTTCATTCTAATACCTTTATCTCGGCATGAACTCTGACGTCTTCTCCCTCCCAACTAGTGAAACCACTGCTGTTTATTTGTGCTATACATCTACTTTGCTACCTCTTTAGGTGGCTCAGAGGTTAAAGCGTCTGCCTGCAATGTGGGAGACCTGGGTTCGATCCCTGGGTGGGAAGATCCCCTGGAGAAGGCAATGGCAACCCACTCTAATATTCTTGCCTGGAGAATCCCATGGATGGAGGAGCCTGGTGGGCTACAGTCCACAGGGTCGCAAAGAGTCAGACATGACCAAGCGACTTCACTTCACTTCTATTTTGCTAAAGTTTAGAAAATCCCCCAGGTAGGAAATTGAGGTAAATGTGTAGCTCTTCTAATGTATTTCACTTCTGTGACTGATCAAAGCACTATGTGATATGTTGCCCAGTGCCTGCAAAGTTTTGCTTTATGTATCTTGTCCAGAGTTATGATTTTCTATAGCATGATGGTAAATATGACACTCTTTACTCCATTATGGAGAAAATGGAATTCTACATAACCACTTTTAAACATTTATTATATAAAGATATTTTTAAATGTTTTGTAGATTACTTCATCTCCTATTCTCCCCAAAATGTATATTACAGATTGCTTTCCCATTTTATAGTTAAAACATTTTGAGTGTTTTAGGCTTAAACTATCTAAGATAATAAGAGGTAATGTGGTTAATAGGTATTGGGTTGAATTTTAAATTAAGGTCTATTGGAATATAGAATCTATTTGTTTTTAACATTTACACTAGCAATTTGAGAATGTTTTGTGGCAAATTATTTGCTTAATAACATCTTCAACGGTGCCTAATAGATTTGATTTGACCCTTTCTCTACCTCTTCTCCTTCTGGGACCTCTATATTCCAAATATTGATATGCTTGATATTATCCCAGAGGGCTCTTAAACTGTTATCATTTTTTAAATTTGTTTTTCCTTTTTCTGTTCTGATTGGATGCTTTCCATCATTCCATCTTCCAGATCTCTTATGCATTCTTTTTTTATCACTAGATCTACTATTAACTCCTTCTAGTGTGTTTTCCATTTCAATTATTGTATTTATTAGTTCTGATAGTTTCTGTTTCATATTTTCTGTTTCCTTGTTACAGCTCTCACTGTGTTCATCTATTCTTTTCCCTAACTCCATTAGCATACTTATGCTTTGATTTCTTTATCTGGTAATTGTTTATTTCTGTTTCATTATTTGTTTTTCAGGGTTCTTCTGTTATTCTTTTAATTGAGACCGATTCTTCTCCCTTCTCATTTTGCATAACTTTCACTGTTTCTATGAAACTCATGAAATAATTACCAATTATGGACTTCAAGTGGTGTCCCCGTGTAGGAGCATCCCTGCATAGTCTTCATGTGCCCAGGGCTTTGCTGGGAGAGCTGCATAATCTCCCTTTTCCTCTGAGTCTTCTTCCTGGGCACAGGTCCCAACCTGATTACTTCTCTTCCCTTTCTCCCCAATTCTCTGTGGATCTTAAAGCCATGGTTGTAGAGGGGTCTTTCTGCCAGTTTCTAAGTAGTTTTAAGTGAGAGTTGTTCCATATATACATGTATTTTTTACGTATTCATGGGAGGAAGTGAGTTCCATGCCATTTTGATCTTCTTTGTTTCTCCACAAGGTATTTTAATGCTGAAACTTACTATCTTATAAACATTTGAGACTCCATAAAATTCAGAATATTTTTGTTTTCCTGTTGTAGCTCTGTGGTTACTTTGTAAAGTAAAAGCTGAAAATCGGTTTTATCTTGCAGGGAAGCAGAAAGCTCAGGTCAGCATTAGCAAATGGGCAAAACAATTGGATATTTCTAGTTGTATACTGTGACTAATGAGTAGGTAAAGAGAGGAGCTTGTCTGTCAACTTTCTCTTTGCTGGAGGAAGAAAAATTTAAACAACTTGGAAGGTCAAACTGTTCATTATTATTTGTCATACATGATGAATTCCAGAATTTGCATGATTCCAAAATTCGTACTTTCAAGTGAGGTTTTGATTAACTTAGATCTTGGTAGATCAATACATTTGCAAGTCTTAAAAATATCATTAAACTAGTTTCATTAAGACTTATAAATATTTTGCAACTCAGTGTGAAAAGAGATCAAACCTATGTCTCATTAATGGAAAAAAAACCTCACCTTGTTTGTATTTTGATGAAGTAACATGAAACAGTTCCTTCCCCTGGTCTTGAGTTTGAAGTTTCATCCTTCATGTTTCAATCAAGAGCCAGCCCTGAAATGGACCTACAAGCTGCACCTGATGTTTCTGCCTCAAAAACTGTTTTTTGGATATGGTGACTTCATTAAGCAAGGAAAGGGGATCTGTGTGCTTTCATTTCTATTTGTCCATCATTATGGTGCATGTAGGAAAATAAGAAAGTTCAATAGGTGTGGAATGAAAGTTATATTCAAGAAGATGCTGAAGATGATAAGATTTGGGTTGGAATTTGAAATACATCCAATTCAAAGGAGGAATTTTAATAGTATATCCTTTTATATGGGGCTTCCCTGGTGGTTCAGATAGTAGCACATGTGTGTGTGTGTGTGTGTGCGTGCACACACGTATGTGTATGCATGGGTATGTACATATAAGAGAGAGAGAGAGAGAGGTTGAGAGAGAGAAACTGTTAGTTAAAACATGTTTCCCCGATTAGATAAGAATACTGAAACTATAAGAAATTGAGTCTCATTAACTACTATGTTATAAAAATTTACAGATTACCAGAGATCTAATAGAAGATAAATAATATCTGATGCAACTCTAGTAAATAAATTATCCAAGAGCTGTGAAATGTAATTAAATTTACATTCATGCTTCCATTTATATGAGGAAATTATTTTAAAATACCAGTTAGTAGTATTCTCCACCAGCTTCTGTTTAACTATGAATAGTGTTCGAGTAAACCATGTCTAGTCTTGGATGCTGCTGTAGCTGTTGCTAAGTCGCTTCAGTCGTGTTCAACTCTAGACACTGCTAATTTTTCCAGTTAAAGCAAAAACAGGCACCATGACTCTTTGGTTATGTTTTGTCTCTATGCATTCTATGGTGAGATATTTTTGCTTTATCAGTAGCTCTGGTAATTCTGGAGGGATGTTGACATCAAACCTCCCTCATCTCCAATTCTTTTCAACCATGTGTCCAATTGTTGCCCATTTTTAAATTTTTGAGTAGCATACCTTTGTGCAGATGCCCCATAAGGTACTTGTCCATTCACTTGTTAATGAGCATTGGCCCCATTTTTGTTTTTTGTCTGTTTGTGCATAAAATTGTTATGACCATTTACATATCAGTCTTTTGTGATACACATGTATTTACTTCTCTTCTGTATACAGCAGAAAGTGAATTCTCCAGAAACTAACTCAGAGCCTGGAATATTGTAACTGGCTAATAAGCCTTGCTGAATGAACAAATGAATTAATGAGCACATGACCTAACAAAAGAAATACGGTGTTGCTAGATTTTGGAGGTACATGAGTAACAGATTCATGAATTGGGAAGATGTGACATCTATAACAAAAGTATTAAACCACATGGTGAAGTTCTCATTTTATAAACTATTTTCACTATTGCTGTGTGTTTAGTCACTCAGCTGTGTTCGACTTTGCAACCCCTTGGACTGTAGCCCACCAGGTTCCTCTGTCCATGAGGATTCTACAGGCAAGAATACTGGAATGGGTTAACATCCCCTCCTCCAGGGGATCTTCCCAACCCAAGGATCGAACCCAGGTCTCCCTCACTGCAGGTGGATTCTTTACTGTCTGAGCCACCAGGGAAGCCCAAGAATACTGGAGTGGGTTTCCATGCCCTCCTCCAGGGGATTTTCCCAATCCAGGAAATGACCAGGGGTCTCCTGTATTGCAGGCAGATTCTTTACCACCTGAGCTACCAGGGAAGCTCTACATAGAAGTCTGCTGCTGCTGCTGCTCCTGCTAAGTCACTTCAGTCATGTCTGACTCTGTGCAACCCCATAGATGGCAGCCCACCAGGCTCCCCCATCCCTGGGATTCTCCAGGCAAGAACACTGGAGTGGGTTGCCATTTCCTTCTCCAATGCATGAAAGTGAAGTAGCTCAGTCGTGTCCGACTCTTAGCGACCCCATGGACTGCAGCCTACCAGGCTCCTCCGCCCATGGGATTTTCCATTCAAGAGTACTGGAGTGGATTGCCATTGCCTTCTCCTAATGGATGTCAATTCTTCAGCCCAGAGTTTTAGTCAGGTGGAGATGTAACAGTCAACAAAACAGGGCTACTGTTACAGTCCTTCCTTATGTCATCTGTTTATTGTTCTTTATTTGTTAAAATTTAATTTTCTTAGATGTGCTGATTTCTTAGATGGTCCAAAGCCTGGCCACCTAAATTCTGAAGCATGGTCCACCTCAGATTTCCATTATTCTCCACCAAAAAGACATGGAGTTTTTCGCTTATTTGATTACAAATATCAATCCTGTTTCTCTAGGCTAATAGCTATGATGTTTCATCCACACATTTTGGCTCTGCTGTAAGAAAAGATATTTTAATTCAAAAAACAATAGCAATTTGTAAGGCTATTGGTAACTATTAGGAAAATGCTAATTATATCTGTGTAAATATCCTAAGTCAAAGAAAAAATAAGAGTATCCCTGAGAAACCATTCCCTTGTATAAGCATATACCATTTCACTGTGCCTCACATTATTGCTTTTCTAGATACTGCTTTTTTTTTTTTTAATTGAAGGCTTTTGTCAGCCTGTGTCTAGCAAGTGTCTTACTGCCATTTTTTCCAACAACATTTCATTTGCTCACTCTATGTTTTTGCATCACATTTGGTGACCTGTGCAGTATTTCAGACTTTTTCATTATTGTTATATTTGTTATCATGATCTGTGATCTTTGATATTGCTGATACTACAACTTGCTGAAGGCTCCAATGATGGTTAGCACCCAGGGCAATAAGGCATTTTTTATATAGGCATGTGCACTTTTTAAGACATGCTATTGCACAGGTAATAGACGATTGTATATTAAACATAACTTTCATATGCACTGGGAAACCAAAAAAAAAAAAAAATGATGTGGCTCTCATTATTACAATGTTCACTTTATTGTGGTAGTTTAGAACTGCACGGGCAGCATATCCAATGTATCCCTGTGAATTTCCTTAGAAAGACTTGAGAATGTTCTCAGAATTTCCATCATATAGAATATTTAGGAGACTCTTTGTAATGCATCAAAAAGGAGTAAGTTATTAATTTCACCAAAGGAGATGTTTGGCTTAACTAATGCAAATTCCTATCAGAAGCAGAAGATATTAAGAAGAGGTGGGGAAAATACACAGAAGAACTATACAAAAAAGATCCTCAAGACCCAGATAACAATGGTGTGATCACTCACCTAGAGCCAGACATCCTAGAATGCAAAGTCAAGTGGGCCTTAGGAAACATCACTATGAACAGAGCTAGTGAAGGTGATGGAATTACAGATGAATTAAAATTCTATTTCAAATCCTAAAAGATGATGCTGTGAAAGTGCTGCACTCAGTATGCCAGCAAATTTGGAAAACTCAGCAGTTGCCACAGGACTGGAAAAGGTCAGTTTTCATTCCAATCACAAAGAAAGGAGATGCCAAAGAATGTTCAAACTACTGCACAAGTGCATTCATCTCACATGCTAGCGAAATAATGCTCAAAATTCTCCATACCAAGCTAAAACAATACATGAACCATCAACTTCCAATCGTTCAAGCTAGATTTAGAAAAGGAGGATGAACCAGAGATCAAATTGCCAACATCTGTTGGATCATCAAAAAAGCAAGAGAGTTCAAGAAAATCATCTATTTCTGCTTTATTGACTATGCCAAAGCCTTTCACTGTGTGAATCACAACAAACTGTGGAAAATTTTTCAAGAGATGGGAATACCAGACCACCTGACTTGCCTCCTGAGAAATCTGTATGCATGTCAAAAAGCAACAGTTAGAACTGGACATGGACAACAGACTGGTTCCAAAATGGGAAAGGAGTACATCAAGTCTCTATATTGTCACCCTGTTTATTTAACTTATATGCACAATACATCATGCAAAATGCTGGGCTGGATGAAGCACAATTTGGAAATGAGATTGCTGGGAGAAACATCAATAACCTCACATATGCAGATGATACCACCCTTATGGCAGAAAGTGCTGAAGATCTAAAGGGCCTATTGAAAGTGAAGAGGAGAGTGAAAATGTTGGGTTAAAACTCAACATTCAGAAAACTAAGATCATGGCATCTGGTCCCATCACTTCATGGCAAATAGATGGGGAAATAATGGAAAGAGTGAGATAATTTTTCCTGGGCTTCAAAATCACTGCAGATGGTGACTGCAGCCAAGAAATTAAAAGACACTTACTCCTTGGAAGAAAAACTATGACCAACCTATACAGCATATTAAAAACCAGAGACATTGCTTTGCCAACAAAAGTCTGTCTAGTCAAACCTATGGTTTTCCAGTAGTCATGTATGGATATGTTCAGTTCAGTTCAGTTCAGTTACCTGATCATGTCCGACTCTTTGCAACCCGATGTGCTGCAGCATGCCAGGCCTCCCTGTCCATCACCAACTCCCAGAGTTTACTAAAATTCATGTCTACTGAGTCCGTGATACCATCCAACCATCTCATCCTCTGTCATCCCCTTCTCCTCCTGCCTTCAATCGTTCCCAGCATCAGGGTCTTTTCAAATGAGTCAGTTCTTCACACCAGGTGGCCAAAGTATTGGTGTTTCAGCTTCAGCATCAGTCCTTCCAATGAATCTTCAGGACTGACTTCCTTTAGGACGGATGGTTGGATCTCCTTGCAGTCCAAGGGACTCTCAAGAGTCTTCTCCAACACCACTGTTCAAAAGCATCAATTCTTGGGAGCTCAGTTTTCTTTATAGTCCAACCCTTTCATCCATACATGACTACTGGAAAAACTGTAGCTTTGACTAGACAGACCATTGTTGGCAAAGTAATGTCTCTAATTTTTAATATGCTAGATTCATCATAGCTTTTCTTCCAAGGAGCAAGCTTCTTTTAATTTCTTGGCTGCAGTCCACATCTGCAGTGATTTTGGAGTCCAAAAAAATAAAGGCTTTCACTCTTTCCACTCTTTCCCCATCTATTTGCCATGAAGTGATGGGACCAGATGCCATGATCTTAGTTTTCTAAATGCTGAGGTTTAAGCCAACTTTCTCACTCTCCTCTTTCACTTTCATCAAGAGATTCTTTAGTTCTTCTTCGCTTTCTGCCATAAGTGTGGTGTCATCTGCGTATCTGAGGTCATTGTTATTTCTCCCAGCAATCTTGATTCCAGCTCTTGCTTCATCCAGTCCAGAATTTCTCACAATGTACTCTGCGTATAAGTTAAATAAGCAGGGTGACAATATATAGCTTTGACATACTCCTTTCCTGATATGGAACCGGTCTGCTGTTCAATGTCCAGTTCTAACTGTTGCTCTTTGACCTGTATACAGATTTCTCAGGAGGCAGATAAGGTGATTTGGTATTTCCATCTCTTTAAGAATTTTCCACAGTCTGTTGTGATCCACACAGTCAAAGGGTTTAGCATAATCAATAAAGCAGAAATAGATGTTTTTTGGAACTCTCTTGCTTTTTGGCAAAACTAATACAGTGTTTCAGGTTTAAAAATAAAATAAAATTAAAAAAAAAGAGAGAGATTTTGCTGCATGATCCAATGAATTTTGGCAACTTGATCTCTGGTTCCTATGCCTTTTCTAAATTCAGCTTGAACATCTGGATGTTTAAGATGGATGTGAGATTTGGAGTATAATGAAAGCTGAGTGCAAAGAATTGATGCTTTTGTACTGTGGTGTGGCGAAGATTCTTGAGAGTCCCTTGGACTGCAAGGGGATTAAACCATTCAACCCTAAGGCAAATCAGTCCTGAATATTCATTTGAAGGACTGATGCTGAAGCTGAAACTCCAATACTTTGACCACCTGATGTGAAGATCTGACTCATTGGAAAAGACCCTGCTGGAAAAGATTGATGGTGGGAGAAGAGGGGATGAAAGAGGATGAGATGGTTGACATGGCATCACTGACTCTATGGGGGTGAGTTTGAGCAAGCTCTGGGAGTTGGTGAGGACAGGGAAGGCTGGCATGCTACAGTCTATGGTATTGCAAAGAGTCAGACACGACCGAGTGAATGAGCTGAACTGAAAGAGATCTTTTAGTATTTAAGAACTATATATGTGAAGATATTAGTGTCAAGAGAGTAATTTGATTTTTCATGGAATGATCTACTGAGAAATTAGACAACTGGAAAAGAAAACATAAAAACTAAACTAAAAAAAAAAAAAAGAACAAGAAGAAGAAACAGGCAACCAAAAAGCAAAATGAAAATGCAGAGGACAATGCAAGGATCAGTTCAGTTTATTTCAGTTGCTCAGTCGTGTCCAACTCTTTGCGACCACATGGATTGTAGCATGCCAGGCCTCCTTGTCCATCACCAACTCCCAGAGTTTACTCAGATTCATGTTCAACTTCAGCATCCATCTTTCCAATGAATATTCAGGACTGATTTCCTTTAGGATTGACTGATTGGATCTCTTGCAATCCAAGGGACTCTCAAGAGTCTTCTCCAACACCACAGTTCAAAAGTATCAGTTCTTCAGCATTCAGCTTTCTTTATGGTCCAGCTCTCTCATCCATACACAGCTAATGGAAAAAACATAGCTTTGACTGTACGGACCTTTGTTGGCAAAGTAATGTCTCTGCTTGTTAATATGCTGTTTAGGTTTGTCATAGCCTTTCTTCTAAGGAGCAAGTCTTTTAAACATAATTTATAAGTAGGATCTTATGATTTCTCTAACTTGATTAACCAGAAATATATATTATATTGTTACAATAGGACAGTTTTATTTTCTTCAAGATTAATAAAAGAGTATGTGTCTGTGAAATAAGAATGCAAAGTGTTGAGTCTGTCTGTTGAAGGCGAGAACATGGAAAAAGACCTCAGCCATGTGAACTGGGTTTTATATTTTTTTTTTCCAAATTAGAAATGTTTAAAAAACACCTACATTTTGTACACAATTACTGGGTTTATATCAGAAACAGTCAAAAACTGAAAGACAAAGCATCTCTCTGAAAGTGAAAGTGAAGTCGCTCAGTCGTGTCCGACTCTTTGTGACCCGTGGACTGTAGCCCACCAAGCTCCTCTGTCCATGGGATTTTCCAGGCAAGAATACTGGAGTGGGTTGCCATTTCCTTCTCTAGGGGATCTTCTCAACCCAGGGATTGAACCCAGGTCTCCCACATTGCAGGCAGACTCTTTAACCTCTGTGCCACCAGGGAAGCCCTTGTCTCTCTGAATGCAAATAAAATTATACACGAAGTTAAATGAAAAATAAATAATAAAATTCGCTTCTTGAGTGCCTCTACTTTGTTCTTAAGATAACTTTAGTTTCTGTATTAACACTTGCTCATCATTCAGCAAATTCTTGTTAGTCTCCTTTGTTACAAGAATATCTGAAAATTCTTTATATTATATTCATTAATGGCAGTGATTACAAAATTAAGTTTTATAAATGAAAGATAATAAAGCAAGTGATTAAAGAGGATATTATATTTAGAATCATAACCCAAATTTTGGAAAGATTTCAGGTAGCCACCAGTTATTTAGCTTATCAGTTTTATGCATGTATTTTTATTGAAAAAAAACTGGCCCCCCCAAAAAAAATTGTTTCAAGGGAACTGATTTTTATTGATACACATGGAGAGATCTTTTGTCTCCTATCTTGAATCAAATGTATATGGATGAAGAAAAAATACTTCTGTTGCCACAAAATTTTTTCATATTTAATACTTAAATACATTTATTTGTTAAAATCCATTACAGTATAATATCCTTATGTACAGGCATGCTTTTTATTTAACAGTTTATCACAAATACTGTGAGTTTGTTTTTGAATGTGAATGGATATGAAGGAATTGGAAAAACAATTTGGCTCAACCTCATCATATTTTAACAATACATTAGATTTTCTTTGGTTGTGCTTGTTATAAAGTAACAATAAAACTGTTTTCTTTTTTGTTGTTATTTCCTACATGTGCTTGTGTTTCTTAGGAAAACAAAGTAATATAGTGTCAGTACTATAGGTCTCTGAATTTCCTGGAAAATTGCTTATTTGTGAATTGATGGTTTTAAATTTAAAAAGAGAGAGAGATTGCCTTTTCACTAATGTAGACTTTAGAAAGTGGTGTTAACTCTTTCTGTTTATATTTACAGCCAGGAAATATAAGAAAACTGAAAACTATGTTTCTATGATAGTTATGTTTCTAGTTCTTACTTAGATGCAAGGAATACAACTTTCCCTCCTTATTTTCTGGCTGTAGAGACCACTCCCCTCCTGCACAAAATAAGGTTCTAGTTCTAAGTTTTGGAAGAGTCATGATCCAATATAATATGTGAAGGCATGAAGGAGGAGAGACTGAGGGAAATATAGAAAGAATTGGGGATGAAATGTAAATAATGGAAAACAAATCAGTGTCTCTCAGCTCTTACTCTCTTCTAATCACAAAATGTTAGATGAGAAATAAAAAAAAAATTAATGCACTTTTTATAGAGTATTTCATGTAATGATAACTAACACAGTCTGATATCTGAATATCTTGCTAATAAAGATTTTAAGATGCATAAAAAAGCTAAGGAAATTAACGTAAATTCAGACAGAACCCATAGGATGCAAACTCAGATCTTATGATGCAATATTGTCCTCTGCAATGCTGTTAGATTATATTAGTTGAAAGTTAAATTGGAGTTTAGAATCAAACCCCATACCCACCAGAGATGCTTGGAGGGCTCAAACAAAAGCTTGTTCACAACAGGAGATCCCACAAAGACTGAGCCAGACCTGGCTTTGAGTGTTTCAGTGTCTCTTGCAGAGGTACGGGTCAGCAGTGGCCTGCAGCAGGGGCAGGGGCTCTGGGTACAGCAGACCTGGGTGTGACATAAGTCCTCTAGGAGGAGGTTGCCATTAACCCCACCATAGAGCCACTGAGCAAACAACCCACAAACTGAAGAACAATTATACCAAGGAAATTTCCTCACTGTTAAGAAACTTCTAGGGCCCACAACAGATTTCGCAACCTGGGGATCTGGCAAAGGGACTGCGAACCCCCCAGGGAATTTGACTTTGGAGGCTAGTGGGATTTGATTGCAGAACTTACACAGGACTAGGGAAGCAGAATCATGGAGGGCACAAGAAAAACTTTTTGCACACCAGGACCCAGGAGAAAGGAGCAGTGATCCCACAAAAGACTGACCCAGACTTGCCTGTGAGTGTCCAGGAGTCTCCAGCTGAGGGGTAGGATTGGCAGTGGCCTGCTGCAGGGTCGGGGGCACTGAGTGCAGCAGTGCATACATGGGACCTGTAGAAAGAGGTCACCGTTATCTTCATTCCCTCCACCACAGTTTGGTCTCAGGTCAAAAAACAGGGAGGGAACACAGCCCTACCCATCAACAGAAAATTGGATCAAAAATTTACTGAGCATGGTCTTGCCCATTAGAACAAGACCATTTTCCCCACTGTCAGTCTCTCCCATCAGGAAGCTTCCATAAGCCTTTTATACTTATCCCTTGGAGTGCAGTCAAAGTTAAAACCACAATGACAAATCTAATTTAATAAAACCACAATGACAAAACTAATCAAACTGATCACACGAAACACAGCCTTGTCTAACTCAATGAAACTATGAGCCATGCCACGTAAGGCCACCCAAGATGGGTGGGTCATGGTGGAGAGTTATAACAAAACGTGATCCACTGGAGAAGGGAATGGCAAAGCACTTCAGTATTCTTGCCTTGAAAACCCCATGAACAGTATGAAAATGCAAAAAGATAGGACACTAAAAGATGAACTTCCCAGGTTGGTAGGTGCCCAATATGCTACTGGAGATCTGTGGTGAAATAACTCCAGAAAGAATGAAAGGATGGAGCCAAAGCAAAAACAACACCCAGTTGTGGATATGACTAGTAATGGAAGTAAAGTCTGATGCTGTAAAGAGCAATATTGCAGAGGAACCTGGAATGTTAGGTCCATGAATGAAGGTAAATTGGAAGTGGTCAAACAGGAGATGACAAGAGTGAATATTGATGTTTTAGGAATCAGTGAACTAAAATGGACTGGAATGTGTGGATTTAACTCAGATGACCATTATATCTACTACTGTGGGCAAGAATCCATTAGAAGAAATGGAGTAGCCATCATAGTTAACAAAAGAGTCTAAAATGCAGTCCTTGGGTGCAATCTCAAAAACGACAGAATGAGCTCTGTTTGTTTCCAAGACAAACCATTAAATATCACAGTAATCCAAGCCTAGAGCCCAAGCAGTAGCACTGAGGAAGCTGAAGTTGAATGGTTCTATGAAGAACTACAACACCTTCTAGAACTAACATTTGAAAAATAAGTTCTTTTCAATATAGGGGACTGGAATGCAAAAGAAGAAAGTCAAGAGATATATGGAATAACAAACAAATTTGGCCTTAGAGTACCAAATGAAGCAGGACAAAGGCTAACAGAGGTGTGCCAAGGGAACACACTGGTCATAGAAAATATCCTCTTCCAATAACACAAGAGAAGACTCTGCACATGGACATCACCAGATGGTCAATACCAAAATCAGATTGATTATATTCTTTGCAGCCAAAGATGGAGAAGCTCTATACAGTCAGCAAAAACAAGACCAGGAGCTGACTGTGCTCATGTCATGAACTCTTTATTGCCAAATTCAGACTTAAATTGAAGAAAGTAGGGAAAACCACTAGACCATTCAGATATGACCTAAATCAAATCCCTTGTGATTATACAATGGAAGTGACAAATGCATTCAAGGGATTAGATCTGATAGAGTTCTTGAACAACTATGGCAGAGATTCATGACATTGTACAGGAGGAAGTAATCAAGACCATTCCCAAGAAAAAGAAACGCAAAAAGGTAAAATGGTTGTCTGGGGAAGCCTTTCAAATAGCTGAGAAAAGAAGAGAATCTAAAGGCAAAGGAGAAAAGGAAAGATATACCCATTTTAGTGCAGAGGTCCAAAGAATACAAGGAGCGATAAAGCCTTCTTCAGTGATCAATGTAAAGAAATAGAGGAAAGCAAAGAATTGAAAAGACTAGAAATCTCTTCAAGAAAATTAGAAATACCAAGGGAGCATTTCATGCAAAGATGGGCACAATAATGGACAGAAATATTATGGACCTAAAAGAAGCAGAAGATATTAAGAAGAGGTGGCAAGAATACACAGAAGAACTAAACAAAAAAGTTATTCGTGACCTAGATAACTATGATGGTATCATCACTTACCTAGAGCCAGACATCCTGGAATGTGAAGTCAAGTGAGCTTTAGGAAGCATCACCATGAACAAAGCTAGTGGAGGTGATGGAACTCCATCTGGGCTATTTCAAATCCTAAAAGATGAAGCTGTTAAAGTGCTGCATTCAATATGCCAGCAAATTTGGAAAAATCAGCAGTGGCCACAGGACTGGAAAAGGTCAATTTTCATTCCAATCCCAAAGAAAGGCAATGCCATCGAATGTTCATACTACCACACAATTGCACTCATCTCACATACTAGCAAAGTAATGCTCAAAATTCTCCAAGCCAGGCTTCAGTGGTACAGGAACCATGAACTTCCAGATGTTCAAGCTGGTTTTAGAAAAGGCAGAGGAACCAGAGATCAAATTTCCAACATCCACTGGATCATCAAAAACAAGAGGGTTCCAGAAAAACATCGACTTCTGCTTTATTGACTATGACAAAGCCTTTGACTGTGTGTATCACAACAAACTGTGGAAAATTCTTCAAGAAATGGGAATACCATACCATCTTATCTGCCTCCTGGAAAATCTGAATGCAGGTCAAGAAGCAACATTTAGAAGTGGACATAGAACAACAGAGTTGTTCCAAATTGGGAAAGGAGTATATTGTCACCCTGCTTATTTAACTTATATGCAGAGTATATCACATGAAATGCTGGACAGGATGAAGAACAAGCTGGAATCAAGATTGCCAGGGGAAATATCAACAACCTCACATATGAGGATGACAGCACCTTTATGGCAGAAAGTGAAGAAAAACTAAAGAGCCTCTTGATGAAAGTGAAAGAGGAGAGTGAAAATGTTGGCTTAAAACTCAACATTCAGAAAACTAAGATTATGGCATCTGGTCCCATCACTTCATGGCAAATAGATGGGGAACAGTGGAAACAGTGAAAGACTTTATCTTTGGGGGCTTCAAAATCACTACAGGCAGTGACTGAAGCCATGAAATTAAAAGACACTTGCTCCTTGGAAGAAAAGCTATGAACAACCTAGACAGCATATTAAAATGCAGAGACATTACTTTGGGAACAAAGTTCCACATAGTCAAAGCTATTGTTTTTCCAGTAGTCACATAATGGATGTGAGAGTTGGACTTTAAAGAAAGCTGGTTGCCAAAGAATTGATGCCTTTGAGCTGTGGTGTTGGAGAAGGCTCTTTGAGAGTCCCTTGGACTGCAAGGAGATCCAATCAGTCCATCTTAAAGGAAATCAGTCCTGGATATTCACTGGAAGGACTGCTGCTGAAGCTGAAACTCCAGTACTTTGGCCACCTGATGTGAAGAACTGACTCATATGAAAAGACCTTGGTGCTGGGAAAGATTGAAGGCAGGAGAAGTAGGTGATGACAGAGCATGAGATTGTTGGACGGTATCACCGACTTGATGGACATGAGTTTGAGCAAGTTTTGGGAGTTGGTGAAGAACAGAGAAGTCTGGTGTGCTGCAGTAAATGGGGTCACAAAGAGTCAGATACGACTGAGTGACTGAACTGAACTGATAATGGGATAAATAATAGAAATTGACTTTTCTCCGCTGAATCAGTAATTCAGATTTTGTACATTCAAGGGTTCACCTGACTTCCTTTCAAGGAATCTTTTCTTCTTCAATATTAAATATGATTAAGAACATGAAATATTTCCAAATCTATTCCTCTCTTTAAGAAGTCAACAGTCCCTATTTGAGGGTACAGTATTTGGACAAAATATTAGACAACAATAAAAATGCAAAGGGCAATTCAATAAAGCATCACAATATTTGACAACAAAAATATAATTAATTGTGAAATTTGTTATCTAGAAGAACATTAATTAAGAGATTTCAGAGGTTACTATTGCTTCTTGTTAGTGAATTAAGAGAAACCTGTTTGAACAGGATGGTACATAAATAAAATGTACCTTTATGCTAGAACCTTCCTATACTGCTATGTCAGAGAAAAAGAAGGGTGAGTGTGCACTTGATGAAGTGATGGCCTGGTTTTGTTCAGAAGCAGTGAAATACTAGGTGTTTCTGATAGAGTGAATATACACAAGTTCATTTAGTCTACAAGGAACTGAGCTCTGGAGGGCTCTAATGCAAGGAAGCACATTTTGTGTATTTATTTCACAGTTAATACTGTTTCAAATTGCTGAGAAATATCTTCCTGAAGCTATTTCCCATATAATAACACAGTTACAAGTGAGAATACTTTATGGGTTTGGGAAGGTGTGAACATTTTATTTGCTTATTATTTTTTTACTGTGATACAATTGACATATAGCATCGTATTAGTTTCAGATGTACAATATAATGATTTGATATTGATATATATGTTGTGAAATGATGACCACAATAAGTCCAGTTAATGTTCATCACCATATACGTTGCAATATTTTTCTTGTGATGAGAACTTTTAAGATCTACTCTCTTAGCAACTTTCAAATATGCATTATCATATTAACTGTACTCACCATGTGTAAGACCCAGGTTCGATCTCTGGGTTAGGAAGATCCTCCAGAGAAGGGAATAGCAACCCACTCCAGTATTCTTGCCTGGAGAATCCCATGGACAGAGAAGCCTGGTGGGCTACAGCCCATGGGGTTGCAAAGAGTTGAAGACGGTTGAGCGACTAACACTGCTACTACTACCATGCTGTATGTTACATCGGTGACCTACGTTTTTGTACCTGAAAGTTTATACTTTTTAAAACCCTTCACTTATGTCTCACTTCCCCCACCTCCAGCTACTGGTCTGTTCTCTGTATTAGTGAGCTTTGCTGTTGCTTCTGCTGCACTGCTTCACTTATAGATTCCACATAGAAGTGAGGTCAGTGATACTTGTCTCTCTGTCTGACTTATTTCACTTAGCTTAATGCCCTCAAGTTTCATCCAAGTTGTGAAAAAAGGCAAGATTTCCTTTTTTTTAATGGCTGAAAAATAGTTTTATATATATATATATACACACACACACACACATATCACATAAAATACAGATTTTGTATGTTGATTTTGTATCCTGCAACTTACTGAATTGGTTCATTAGTTCTAACAATATTTTGGTGGACATTTTATTTTTAAACTAAACTCATTGAAATATAACATATGTACAAAAAGTCTACAAATCATAAGTTCAATGTATATAATTTTTTACAGAGTGAAAACATCTATGTAAGCAGCACCTAGACCAAAATCAAATCTTACAGGCAGCATAGAAAATTCTAATGCATTTCCAAGTGCTTAGAAAAATGTAATCACTCCTGGAACTTCTCTTACTATAGAATAGTTTTCCAATTTCTGACTCTTATAAAATGAAATCATACAATATATGCCCTTTTTAATCTGGTATTGGTCTTCCCTCATAGCTTAGTTGGTACAGAATCCGCCTGTAATGCAGGAGATTCCGGTTTAATTCCTAGGTCGGGAAGATCCCCTAGAGAAGGGATAGGTTACCCACTCCAGTATTCTTGGGCTTCTCTTGTGGCTCAGCTGGTAAAGATTCTGTCTGCAATGCAGGACACATGGGTTTGATTCCTGGGTTGGGAAGATCCCCTGGAGAATGGAAAGGCTACCCGCTTCTGTATTCTGGCCTGGAGATGCTTTGGGTTGCAAAGAGTCGGACACGACTTATTGGCTTTCACTTTCACTTTCATCTGATATTTGTTTTACTCAAGAACACTGCTGTATGTAGACAAAAAAGCTTCATGATTTTATTACTGAGTAGTGTTCAGTATATTACTACGACACAATTTAATTTTCTTTGCTACTTTTATGGAGGCTACAAAAATTTCTATCAACTTGTATTTGAGTGCATTCATGAACATATTTCATTTGGGTGTATTTGCAGAGATGAAATTGTTTGGTCATAACATATGTTCAGCTTTATTATATATTGCCAAATAGATTTCCAAAGTGGTTGCACCTGTTTACACATCTCCAAAGAGTCTATGAGAGTATAAATTTTTTAATTTTCTTTATACCATTATATCATCACTCTTTTGCATTTCTTATCTTCTAGTGGTTGTGTAGTGATATCTCATTGAAGTTTTAATTCATACTGTAATAATGAATAATGAAGTTGAGGACCTTTTCATATCTTTCTTGGCCTCTTAGATTTTTAAAGTTCTATTAAATATTTTTGCCAACTTTCTAAATTGGGTATTTGACTTACATTGATTTGTAAGAATTTTTTTGTATTATTTTAGTTCTTTACAGACAAATATATTACAAAAATTTTCTCTCACTTTATAGCTGGCCTTTTGTATTCATGAGGTAACTTTTATTGAAGAACAAAAAGTTTCACTTGGAGTGAAATTCAATGTATTGTTCTTTTCTCTTAATGACTGCTTCTGTTTGCTGTTCAAGAAATATTTACTTACTCTGAGATCATATAGTTTCCTATATTTTCTCCTAGAAACTTTATTTTTACTTTAACATGTAAGATCACGATCTAGCTGTAATTAATTTTTGTGTGTGATGTGAGGTATTTTTTTCTATAAAGGATATCCAATTTTCACAGCATCATTTATGAAAAAAAAATCACTTTCCTGTTCTAATTCATTATCACTTTGTCAAAATTAAGTCTCTCTCTATATATTTATTATTTATATATATCTTCAGTTCAGTTCAGTCGTTCAGTCATGTCCGACTCTTTGCAACCCCATGGACTACAGCACGCCAGGCTTCCCTGATGTCTCGCATCACAAACTCCTGGAGTTTGTTCAAACTCCTGTCTGTTGAGTCAGTGATGCCATCCAACCATCTCATCCTCTGTTGTCCCCTTCTCACCTTCAATCTTACCCAACATCAGGGTCTTTTCAAATGAGCCAGTTCTTCGCATCAGGTGGCCAAAGTATTGGAGTTTCAGCTTCAGCATCAGTCCTTCCAATGAATATTCAGGACTGATCTCCTTTAGGATGTACTGGTTGGATCTCCTTGCAGTCCAGAGGACTCTCAAGGCTCTTCTCCAACACCACAGTTCAAAAGCATCAATTCTTCAGCACTCAGCTTTCTTTACAGTCCAACTCTCACATTCATACATGACTATTGGAAAAACCATAGCTTTGACAAGACACACCTTTGTTGGCAAAGTAATGTCTCTACTTTTTAATATGTTGTCTAGGCTGGTCATGACTTTTCTTCAAAGGAGCAGGCATCTTTTCATTTCACAGCTTCAGTCACCATCTGCAGTGATTTTGGAGTAAAAAAAGTAGTCTTTCACTGTTTCCATTGTTTCCCCATCTATTTGCCATGAAGTGATGGGACCAGATGCCATGATCTTCGTTTTCTGGATGTTGAATTTTAAGCCAACTTTTTCACTCTCCTCTTTCACTTTCATTAAAAGGCTCTTTGGTTCTTCTGCCAAAAGTGTGGTGTCATCTGCATATCTGAGGTTATTGACATTTCTCCTGGCAATCTTGATTCCAGCTTGTGCTTCATCCAGTCTAGCATTTCTCATGATATACTCTGCATATAAGTTAACTAAGAAGGGTGACAATATACAGCCTTGACATATTCCTTTCCCAATTTGGAGCCACTCTGTTGTTCCATGTCCACTTCTAACTGTTGCTTCTTGACCTGCATACAGATTTCTTAGGAACAGGTAAGTTGGTTTGGTTTTCCCATCTCTTTAAGAATTTTCCACAGTTTGTTGTGATCCCCACAGTCAAAGGGTTTAGCATAGTCAATAAGGTAGAAGTAGATGTTTTTCTGGAACTGTTTCACTTTTTAATGATCCAACAGATGTTGGAAATTTGATCTCTTGTTCCTCTGCCTTCTCTAAATCCAGCTTGAACATCTGGAATTTCACAGTTCACGTACTATTGAAGCCTGACTTGGAGAATTTTGAGCATTACTTTGCTAGTGTGTGAGATTAGTGCAATTGTGTGGTAGTTTAAGCATTCTTTGGCATTGCCTTTGTTTGAAATTGGAATGAAAACTGACCTTTTCCAGTATGTGGCCACTGCTGAGTTTTCCAAATTTGCTGGCATATTGAGTGCAACACTTTCAGAGCATCATCTTTCAGGATTTGAAATAGGTCAACTGGAATTCCATCACCTCCAGTAGCTTTGTTCATAGTGATGCTTACAATACAATTTATAATAACTTTAAAAATTATCAAGTGCAAAGCCACACTGAAATACTATTTCAAATTTATTAGATCTTAAAATGATTAAAAACATCAAATGTTGGTGAGAATGTGGAAAAATTAAAGCTCTCAAAGCTCTTAGAATTGCTGGTTAGAGAGTAAAGTGTAATTTCTTAAATCTCAGTTTCAAAATTTTGTTGCTATTTTATAGTCAATTAGGTGATATATTTTTGTTTATTGACATTGTATCCCACAGTCCTCTTCATGAATCACAGCCTTGTCTTGGTGAAAGGGCTTGCTAATTCAAGGAAGCTATGAGCCATGCTATTCAAGGCCACCCAAGATGGACAGATAATAGTGTAGATTTCTGAAAAAAATGTGGACTGCAAGGAGATCAAACCAATAAATCCTAAAATAAATCAACTCTGAATATTCATTGGATGGACTAAAGCTAAAGCTCCAATATTTTGGCCACCTGATGTGAAGAGGTGATTCACTGTAGAAAACCCTTATGCTGGGAAAGATGGAAGGCAAAAGAAGAGGGCAGCACAGGATGAGACTGTTAGATAGCATACACCAACTCAATGAACATGAATGTGAGCAAACTCTGGGAGATTGTGAAAGACAGGGAAGCCTGTCATGCTGCAGTCCATGTGGTCACAAAGTCAGACATGGCATAGCAACTGAACAACATCCCACAATATCACTCATTTATCTTAATTATTATGTTATTTCTCTAGATACCTTGAGATTTTTAATGTACAATATCATATCATCTGCAAATAATGATGGGTTTATATTTTGCTTTTACTCCATATTCATTTTATCAAACAAGATTTCTTCACTAGAAAACTGCAGCATTTGAAACATCATCTAGAAAAAAAAATGCTTTGCAATTTATTTTCCCCTTTCATTGTGTATGTATCAGGGTGATAGAATTTCTTTAAAAATTTTTACTGGCAACTCGTTTCATACATGATATTTTACATGTTTCAATGCCATTCTCCCAAATCTTCCCACCCTCTCCCTCTCCCACAGAGTCCATAAGACTGTTCTATACATCAGTGTCTCTTTTGCTGTCTCGTACACAGGGTTATTGTTACCATCTTTCTAAATTCCATATATATGCGTTAGTATACTGTATTGGTGTTTTTCTTTCTGGCTTACTTCACTCTGTATAATAGGCTCCAGTTTCATCCACCTCATTAGAACTGATTCAAATGTATTCTTTTTAACGGCTGAATAATACTCCATTGTGTATATGTACCACAGCTTTCTTATCCATTCATCTGCTGATGGACATCTAGGTTGCTTCCATGTCCTGGCTATTATAAACAGTGCTGCGATGAACATTGGGGTACTCGTGTCTCTTTCCCTTCTGGTTTTCTCAGTGTGTATGCCCAGCAGTGGGATTGCTGGATCATAAGGCAGGTCTATTTCCAGTTTTTTAAGGAATCTCCACACTGTTCTCCATAGTGGCTGTACTAGTTTGCATTCCCACCAACAGTGTAAGAGGGTTCCCTTTTCCTCCACACCCTCTCCAGCATTTATTACTTGTAGACTTTTGGATCGCAGCCATTCTGACTGGCGTGAAATGGTACCTCATAGTGGTTTTGATTTGCATTTCTCTAAAACACTGGTGAAAGAAATCAAAGAGGACACTAACAGATGGAGAAATATACCATGTTCATGGATTGGAAGAATCAATATAGTGAAAATGAGTATACTACCCAAAGCAATCTATAGATTCAATGCAATCCCTATCAAGCTACCAACAGCATTCTTCACAGAGCTAGAACAAATAATTTCACAATTTGTATGGAAAAACAAAAAACCTCGAATAGCCAAAGCGATCTTGAGAAAGAAGAATGGAACTGGAGGAATCAACCTACCTGACCTCAGGCTCTACTACAAAGCCACAGTTATCAAGACAGTATGGTACTGGCACAAAGACAGAAATATAGATCAATGGAACAAAATAGAAAGCCCAGAGATAAATCCACGCACATATGGACACCTTATCTTCGACAAAGGAGGCAAGAATATACAATGGATTAAAGACAATCTCTTTAACAAGTGGTGCTGGGAACTCTGGTCAACCACTTGTAAAAGAATGAAACTAGAACACTTTCTAACACCATACACAAAAATAAACTCAAAATGGATTAAAGATCTAAATGTAAGACCAGAAACTATAAAACTCCTAGAGGAGAACATAGGCAAAACACTCTCTGACATACATCACAGCAGGATCCTCTATGACCCACCTCCCAGATTATTGGAAATAAAAGCAAAAATAAACAAATGGGACCTAATTAACCTTAAAAGCTTCTGCACATCAAAGAAAACTATTAGCAAGGTGAAAAGACAGCCTTCAGAATGGGAGAAGATAATAGCAAATGAAGCAACTGACAAACAACTAATCTCAAGAATATACAAGCAACTCCTACAGCTCAATGAAGAGGAAAAAAAGAGTAGCTGGTATGAAGAAAATATGTCTTAGGAAGGCCTGATGGAATAACTCAATGCATAGTTCTTTGTGTCCTTAAAAGGCAGGACAACAGATGTCAGGACAATCTGAGGTTTTCTTCCTGAGATCAGGGCTTCAGGGAAATCGAAGGCTTCCCCTCCAGGAAGATCTGATGAAGGCCGATAAGGACCATGAGCAGCACACGGCTAAAGGAGCAACAATCCAAATACCTGAAAGCTGTACTCAGAGGCTGTGAGCTGTGTTTGCTTCTTGAAAGAAACCCACCTCATTTATTCTCCTGAATCAGAGTCTGTCGGAAAAAAAAAAAAAAAAAAAAAAAAACTTGCACAGATATTATAAGGAGAGACAAAACCATTGGAAATACTTTCAGGTATGGGTTTTGCCTCAGAGGTTTTGTAAATCCAGAGAAAAATATTGATGAAACATGTAAATTTGTTATACCCTGTTTTTATTGTTAGAAGCAAGAGGTCATATCTTTAAGCAACAACCCTGAATATTCCATTAAATTATCATGGCTTTTACAGAAAAGAGGTTTGCACTGAATAAAGGAGAGCAGCTATAAATACAAGTAGACAAACAGGCACTATATCCCATTCACAGAGAGGAGCTTTTCTTTTTATACCTACTGATAACAAATACCTACAAGAAGTGGTCTGTTTAGAGATGTCATTCACCCTCACTTTCAGAGGAAGAGGACATAAAATCCCACTGTGTGTGGAACATCTAAGAGGCCATGACTATTTTTCTGAATTTTAGATACGTTAGATTAAAACTTATGAATATTCACTTTTTAAAAATTGTCTCTTGCCATATTCACTTTATTCAACAATAATAACACCTCAAATTATATGTACTTATTTGAGCAGTTGTCACAATGAATAATATCTGTATCTATGCTTAAGACAAACACAAGTTGTTTTTTTATAATTCTGTAACTTGGGACTGAAATCAACTAGGTGGTACTTCTCTGGTCTTGTCTGAGGTCTCTCTTAGAGCTATTGTCATCTGATAGTTTGACTGGGGCTGGGTGGTCCAAGAGAGTCTCTATGTCTGATGGTTACTTACATCTACTGTCTGGGATGTCTCATCCTCCTCCATTTGGCCCCTCCAGCTTGCTAGTATATATGGTGGTTGCAGCAATCTGGGAAGGTAAATACCATTGCTCAAGCACTTAACAAGTCTCCTCTTGCCTCATGTTTGCTGATTTGCCATTGGCCAACCCAAATCACATGACCAAACCTTAAGTTTTGAAATGTGGTGTGGATACTGGGAGGTATAATTCGTTGGAGGCCATTGATTTAACAATCTACAATAAATAAATTCATGGCTTATTTATCTCATTTATTCTCTTAGTTTCATATGTCTTTTAATATTTTTTGGAAAAAAGTTTAGATTTAAGGAATAAGCAAAGAAGTATATAGAGTTCCCATATACTTTTCAGTCAATTCCCCTAATGTTGACATCTTATATACCCATTTGTGCTAAGTTGGTTAAAGAGTTGTGTCCAACTCTGTGATGCTATGGACCATAGCCTGTCAGGCTCTTCTGTCCATGAGATTCTCCAGGCAAGAATACTGGAGTGGGTTGCCATGCCCTCCTCCAAGGGATCTTCCCAACCCAGGGATCAAACCTTTATCTCTTATGTCTCCTGGCATAGTACAATTGAAAAAAAAACAAACAAACAATAATTAATAATTAGTGCACTATTATTAACTAAAATGCAGTCATTATTCAGGATTCATTAATTTTCCTACTAACATCTTTTTTGTCTTTCTGGATCCAACCAAAGATTCTTAGTTTTCTCCAATCATGACCTTGAAACTTTTGAAGAGGACTAGTCAGTTATTTTGTGAAATGTCTCCTAATCTTGATTTGTCTGATTCTTTTTCATGATTGAATTAAACATGTGCATTTTTAGCAACTGATCACAGAAGTGAAACTGTGCGCTTCTCAGTGTATCTGTTAGGTAGTATAGGATGTCGATAAGTAATGATGTGCTTGTAATACTAAACTTACTCACTTGGTTGAGGTGATGTCTTCCAGGTTTCTGAAAATATGTATCTTTTCCTAAACAGAGCCTTGAAATCAACTAGTTTTCCAGGAAAAGGAAGACAGTATAGAAAAAACAAAAACAACAATAACAACAACAACAACAAAAACCACACTGTTAACCCTTTCCTTTTCAACTTCTTAGTGTAGTCTCACAAAATACAGGGTAATATAATTCATTTTCCTCAAATATTTTTACATTTTACCTAGAAATACTTTTTATGTTTTACTATTTCTAATAATAATGGATTGTCCCTCATCTTAAATTTCAATAAATTTTCTCCCAACCATCTCTAAGATCTTCCATAATTAGTTTGTTCTCTGTGTATTTTTACACATCAGTTAAGATACTATCAAATTCATCCAGTTAAGTAATGCAAGATATTTACCAACGAGAGACATGCATCTACAGTTTAGTGGCATGACAGACCATTTAACACTCTCAGACGGCAACTCATCAAAATGATTTTTTTTTGATAGTTTGTGTTTCAGCATGTCTGCCTTGCAAGCAAAGACATTGATTTTCTTTTTTATTCGGAACTACATTTCAAGCATATTTTTGTAATAAAACCTTGGCCTTTAGAAATAGTGTCAGACATGTTAACTGACCGTTTATAATAGAATTATATTGTAAGCTCGAGGCTTCTTTCCTGTAATGTAACCTACTGTATGTGCAGGAATCATTTGGCCCTCTTTGCATTTTCCAGTAAGAAGCTGAGCCTAGGGAAACGGCAAAAGAGAGAAACTAATATACTTGACAGTTCTATCATTGTGAATAATAAAGTCCTTTGTCTCTTATCCAGGAATATCATGGCTTCTAGTAGGGTGAAATCTCAGAGTCTGCACAGGTCTTTTTGCCTGCCTGTCACTTTCTTTCTTTTGTATCTCTGGCACCATTTTAAACTGAAATAGAACATAAATAGAAGAGATTAGTATTAGATGGATGTGCCAAGCTGTGGGGAATACTGCTTAAAATAAATGAGTGGTGTACTTAAAAAATGGAGATGAAGCATTTGGATTCATGGGAAAAAAGATGCTTGAAAGTATGTATTTGCACCCACAATGCAATAAAAACTCAGCTGCCTCCCAATGAAATTGTTAGTTTATTCTCTATGAGATTATATGGCAATTTTATTTTGATTAATTATTTTAATTCTCCAAATAATGTTAGAGTAAGAGTAAATGCTAATAAATAAATGTAGGCAATATAAAATTTGGAACCAGGAAGAATTATAGAGCTACTTTATTCTTTCTCAACCCAGCTTACCCCTTGAGCATTCAATATTCTTCCTGATAGTGTTTCCTATTGCATGAAAATTGATAGGAGTGAAAAGTGCAGGTGAATACACACAATTTTAGTTAACATTTTCAACACAATTGGGGTCATGCTTTGTATAATTGTTTTCTCTTCCTAACGTAACAAGTATTTGGATAATCTTTAATATTAGTGTATTTGGAGCTACCTCATTCTTATACCTCATAATTGCTGCTAACTTATTGCTCAATGTGTTTAACTATTCCTCAGCATATAAGCATTTTATTTTCACTCCCCCATTGGTGATACTATGAGTATCTCTTCACATATGCCTTGCATATGTGTTGGAAAGTTTTCTAGAAATGTTTTTGCTGCATAAATGGTATATAGTTTTTTAATTTTTGTGGATGCTACTGATTTTTCAAAGAAAAGTTTATCAGTTTATCCTCTTATGAACAGTGGTTTAGATTATCTATTATCCTTCTTCTTTCTTACCCACAGAGGATAATAACAAACCCTTTCATCCACTTTAACGGGTGAAAATATTTTAGGTGAACAGTGTATATTTAACAGTTTTAACTTATGTGTCTCTAATTACTAGTGAGATTCAGTTCAGTTCAGTTGCTCAGTAGTGGGTGACTAAGATCCCATGGACTGCAGCCTCCCTGTCCATCACCAACTCCCGAATTTACTAAACTCACGTCCATTGAGTCGGTGATGCCATCCAACCATCTCACCCTGTGTCGTTCCCTTCTCCTCCTGGCTTCAATCTTTCCCAGCATCAGGGTCTTTTCAAATGAGTCAGTTCTTCGCATCAGGTGGCCAAAGTATTGGATTTTCAGCTTCAACATCAGTCCTCCCAATGAATATTTAGGACTGATTTCCTTTAGGATGGACTGGTTGGATATCCTTGCAGTCCAAGGGACTCTCAAGACTCTTCTCCAACACCACAGTTCAAAAGCATCAATTCTTTGGCACTCAGCTTTCTTTATAGTCCAACTCTCACATCCATACATGACTACTGGAAAAAGCATAGCCTTGTAAAGTAATGTCTTTGCTTTTTAATGTGCTGTCTAGGTTGGTCATAACTTTCATAATATGCTGTCTAGGTTGGTCATACCTTTCCTTCCAAGGAGTAAGGGTCTTTTAATTTTCTGGCTGCAGTCACCATCTGCAGTGATTTTGGAGCCCAAAAAAATAAAGTCTGTCACTGTTTCCACTATTTCCCCATCTATTTGCCGTGAAGTGTTGGGACCAGATGCCATGATCTCAGTTTTCTGAATGTTGAGCTTCAAGCCAACTTTTTCACTCTCCTCTTTCATGTTCATCAAGAGGCTGTTTAGTTCTTCTTCACTTTCTGCCATAAGGGAAGTGAGATTACTCATCTTTTAATATGGTTATTGGCCTTTTAATTTATTTTCTCTTTTATGTAATGTCATTTGTCTTCTTTGCTTATTATTGTTTTCTTTATTCTATATTCCCCCTTTTCCAAACGAAGTAATTAACATATGAACACATTCTATTTGTAAATTGTTATACTAAACAAAAGAGGGAAGCCTCTCTTTAGTTCCAGCCCCTCCCCAAATATGTGGACGACTGCTCTGCTTTCCACAGTTAGGCTTTATCAACTGATGTGCATCTTTTTGCAGTGTTTTAGTTTAATTTCCCTCTCTGTGCATGTGTTCCATCATATCCAACTCTTTGCAGCCCCGTGGACTGTAGTCCACAAAGCTCCTCTGTCCATGGGATTTTCCAGGCAAGAATACTAGAGTGGGCTATCATTTCCTTCTCCAGGAGATCTTCCTGACCCAGGGATCAAACCCACATCTCCTGTATCTCCTGCATTGGCAGGCAGATTCTTTACCACTGAGCCACCTGGGAATCATTAATTTCCCTGAATATACATATATTCATATGTACACACATAAGCATACATATTAATGCATTTGATAATGAGGTGATACCCTTTCATTATTTTGCAATGATTTTGCATTTAATCTTCAATTGGTTTTACTGACTCAATATAAAATTTAATGTTGCTCGCCAAATACTCTATTAACTAATGTTTATATGTTTCTCAATTTTTCACTACTGTGAATAATGCAAAAATAATAATCTTTGATCATATATTTATATGCAGACACACAAGTATTCCTAAATAATAAAATCCTAGCACTAGAATTCTTTGTACAAAGATACTGATATGCTAAAATTTGATTATATGTAATAATAATTTTTTCAAATAGTTATGATTATTTTAATTAAATTTTGCCTTAATATAATGGCTAGAATAACCAATATATTAAGTAGAAAGTAGTGCTACTGAGTGCCTTTACTGGTGTCTGATTTTAAAGGTGATACTGTGTTATTTTCCACTGAAGTGTGAGAGTGTTAGCTGCTCAGTTGGGTCTGACTCTTTGGGACTCCATGTACTGTAACCTGCCAGGCTTCTCTGTCCATAGGATTTCCCAGGCAAGAATACTGGTGTGGGTTGCTATTTCCTTCTCCGGTTTTCTAGTAAGATTAGTTATTATTCTAAGTTGTTTTTCTAGATATAATTCTACTGGTTTAAGGAAGTCTCAGTATTTGCCTAGAAGTTTTGTCCCAAATTAAAATTGACATTTATTAAATGAGTTTTGCACATCTATTTAGATGGTGATTTGGGCTTCCCTGATTGCTCAGCAGGCAAAGAATCCACTTGCAATGCAGGAGACGCAGGAGAAGCAGGTTCGATCCCTGGGTCAGGAAGATCCCCTGGAGAAGGTAATGGCAACCAACTCCCCTATTCTTGCTGGAAAAATTCCACAGACAGAGGAGCCTGGCAGGCTGCAGTCTATGGGGTCTCAAAGAGTCAGACTCAATTAATACACACATGCATGCATGGCTTTTATTTGTAGTTTTGCTAATTTAAAACTATCCTTGAATTTCTTAGAAAAATTCAACTTGATCTGGGTTTGTTTTTTTTACAGTGCCATGTTTTTGTTTAGCATTTTCCATCTGCTTACATGCATGAGATTGATATGCAACTTTATCTTAATCTAGTCATTGGTTTTGGTATAAACTTTATTCTGATATCATCAAATTAGTTGAGAAGCATTTACTGTTTTTCTAATATCTGAACATTTTATGTGATTTTGTGATGATCTTTTCTTTGGAAAATTTAGTAGAATTTCATTGTAAGACTAAAAAAATAAAACATATAAAAGCAAATTGTTTGATGTTAAAATATAAAACACAGGTGAGGGAAAAAATGAAATACACTAAACAAGTTTTTTTTTTTAAGTTATTATAAAGGGCTTATGACTTGCGTTAAAATTGTGAGAAAATATATTCTTTAAAATTGGACATAAGGTTTAAAGTGACACAGTCCTGGAGTCAGACTCCAGCTTTCTCTGTGACTTATTATGTTATTTATCTTCTAAGTCTTGGTTTTCCACTGTGTAAAATAATATCACTGTTAAGGTCTTTGTGGAAGTAAAATACAATAAACAATAAAACCTCTGTCACAGTTTTGGGCACTTAGGATGAACTCAGTTAGGTTTTTCCTTCTTTTATGTTTTATTGCATTACAGAAGTCTGAATTAATGTTGTGTTTAGGCCCAGAAGGTGCCGATGATTATTTTTGAGAGACAATTACCATGTGTCAGGACTGTGCTAGGTCATTTGAATTGTTCATCCAAGGTTTCTTTTGAATACATGAAAAAGTGGAAACACACTTGTTACCAACATGGCATCAATTCAGAGATCTGCATTTCAAAATTAAATAGGTGACTGGGTCAGAGGTTATTGCTTACCCTGTAGACCTGTTATAGTCCAACCCTACAATTTTAGAGTTTGCATTGACAATATTGTGAACTTTTGTATTCCATGTGGAGGTCATGATGAACCCTCAAAAGGCATTCTTTGATGGAATCAGTTTTGACATACATATTGGCTCAAAACAAGGCCTTCAGCAATGAGAATGCATTAGTGCAGGTCATTTATATAAATAGAACAGCTTCTCATATCAATTCTGCCCGTAGCACAAAAGGAAGAGAAATCTTTAAAAAAAATTCATGAGGACCAAAGAAAAAGGAGTATTTCAGAATGCCTTCTTATGAGTCCAGATGTAGTCAGTCCTATTTAAATGGGCATTTGTTGAATGTCTTCTCTGCTTTTCAGTTCAAATAAGAAGAATGTACATTATTGCAAATAAAAGGCCACTTTGAAAGAGTATACCATCCAAATATCAGTTCTGTCACACTCTTAATTAATTCTTCAGTAGTATTTAAAAATACATTTGGTTTTATTTTGTATTATATATAATTATATCATGTATTATATTAATATATCATATTTTTTACTCCGAAACTCTATTTGATTCATTATCAAAATTTTCTTGTCATCTTTAATAGTTTCTTATTGGTTGGTCATCATTTTTTTTCCTTTGTTGTTTCTTCAAAGATACTTAAGGTGATTTTTATGTTTTATATATGGAAGTTATATCTGGAATACTCTTCCTCATAATTGTTGATTACCTCTTGCATTTTGTAATTCTTTTTTAGTTCATGTTTTATTGAATCTACTTATGGGAGCCCTGGTAGCTCAGTCAGGAAAGAGACTGCCTGCAATGCAGAAGTCCTAGGTTTGATCTCTGGGCTGCAAACATCTGGAGAAAGAAATGGGAATCTGCTTCAGTATTCTTGCCTGGGAAATCTCAATGACAAAGGAGCCTGGAGGGCTACAGTCCGTGGAGTCAGACTTAACTTAGAGACTAAACTAGCTAGCTAAGGAGTCTGAGTTGAGGGGACTTCCTACAGAGAGGTTCTGTATTTGTTTCTGCCAGGAGTTAGGGGGCATATTTGTTTCATACTTGGGATTTTATCTTTTTATTATTTTTGTCTGTTATTAATTTTTTCATTGGTTCTTTCTCATATTATAACTACATCTGCATAAATATACTTTTCAATGGCTGTTAACATTCATGTGAGTATAATAATTAAATTAAGAATTCTCTTCTTGTTGAACATTTTGATTATTTTCACTATTATAAATAACTTCACAATAGATGCCTTTATTTATGAGGTTTTATTTAGAGATGTTTCTTCATGTTGGATGTAAAATTACTGGGAAAATAATGAAGCGTTCTCAAGTCCTTGACTGTCAAATTGCTATTCAAAAGAGAGATAGCAAATTAAACTCTTTCAAGCAGTGTATCAAAATACCCACCTCAGCCCACCTTTACTCTGATTCTCTGATTGCTAATTTGTAGCAAAATAGGGCATCTCATTATGTTTTAATTTTTTGTTTTTTTATTTCTAGTGATGTTGAGTATTTTAACATTTTGTATCCATTATGTACTTCATTTTTTCTTTTGCTGGAGAATTCTTGTCAACTGTTATCTTGTTTATTTTTAATTTGTTTATTTATTAACCTAATCTTTTCTTAAATCTTGATGAAAAATTCAAGGAAAACTAGTTTAATAATTAAGGAAACCCTGGGGCTCCTTTACTTGATCAGAGCACATTACGCTACTTATAAGTTTAGGTTTTGGGGATATTAGTTTGTATAATATGTATTTTGGTTTATGTAGGTCAGAAAGCTATATGCCTAAATCAACATATACCCAGTGGTTGAATTACAGGCTAATTTATCCAGTGAAAATATATTGCAATTGAATTAGTATCCCAATTTTATGATAGCTAAACCCAACTTTATTAAATTATGTAAATTGTCTATCAATGTTGATGTTCTAAAATAAGTATGATAATAAGTTATCCTTTTTACATATGCATATTTTTACATTTTAGACACTATTCTCCCCAATTCAGGAGCAAGCAGAATAACAAGATAAATGGTTTCCATCTCTATAATTGTACATGCTGTCTAATGTTTAATAAACTGGTTTAATAGATTGTGAGATACATTGGTATATAACACATAAACCCCCAAATAATATACTGGTCTATTAACCGCATGTGTGTTGTGCTTACATGCATGTTCGTATATATATATATTATTTACATATACTGGTATATATAATATATCCCTATGTAAATGTGATAGCATGTAAACAAATCAGTTCAGTTCAGTCACTCAGTTGTGTCCAGCTGTTTGTTACCTCTTGGATTACAGCACACCAGGCTTCCCTGTACATCACCAACTCCCAGAGCTTGCTCAAATTCATGTCCATCAAGTCAGTCATGCCATCCAACCATCTCATCCTCTGCCATCCCCTTCTCCTCCTGCCCTCAATCTTTCCCAGCATCAGGGTCTTTTCCAATGAGTCAGTTCTTCCCTTCAGGTGGCCAAAGTATTGGAGCTTCAGCTTCAGCATCAGTCCTTCCAATGAATATTCAGGACTGATTTCCATTAGGATTGACTGGTTTGATTTCCTTGTAGTCCAAGGGACTCTCAAAAATCTTCTCCAATGCCACAGTTCAAAAGCATCAATTCTGTCGTGTTCAGCTCTGTTTATGGTCCAACACTCACATCCGTACATGACTACTGGAAAAACCATAGCTTTGACTATATGGAACTTTGTTGGCAAAGTAATGTCTCTGTCTTTTAATATGCTGTCTAGGTTGGTTATAGCTTTTCTTCCAAGGAGCAAGAGTTTTAATTTCATGGCTGCCGTCACCATCTACAGTGATTTTGAAGCCCAAGAAAATAAATTATCTCACTCTTTCCATTATTTCCCCATCTATTTGCCATGAAGTGATGGGACCAGATGCCATGAACTTAGTTTTTGGAATGTTGAGCTTTAAGCCAACTTTTTCTTTCTCCTCTTTCATTCTCATCAAGAGGCTCTTTAGTTCTTCTTCACTCTCTGCCATAAGGATGGTATCATCTGCATATCTGAGGTTGTTGATATTTCTCCTGGCAATCTTGATTCCAGCTTGTACTTCATCCATCCAGCATTCTGCATGAAATACTCTGAATATAGGTTAAATAAGAAGGGTGACAATAAACAGCCTCAACATACTCCTTTTCCAATTTGGAACCAGTCTGTTGTTCTATGTCCAGTTCTAACTATTGCCTCTTGACCTGAATACAGATTTACCAGGAGCAGGTAAGATGGTCTGGCATTCCCTTCTCTTGAAGAATTTTCCATAGTTTGTTGTGAACCACACCGTCAAAGGCTTTGGTGTAGTCAATAAAGTAGAAGTAGATGTTTTTCTGGAACTCGCTTTTTTGATGATCCAGCAGATGTTGACAGATTGATACCTGGTTCCTCTGCCTTTTCTAAATCCAACTTGAACATCTGGAAGTTCACGGTACATGTACTTTTGAAGCCTGGCTTGGAGAATTTTGAGCATTATTTGCTAGCATGTGAGATGAGTGCAATCGTGAGGTAGTTCAAACAATCTTTGGCTTTTCCTTTATTTGGAATTGGAATGAAAACTGACCTTTTCCAGTCCTGTGGCCACTGCTGAGTTTTTCAAATTTGCTTGCATATTGAGTACAGCACTTTAACAACATCATCTTTTAGGTTTTGAAATAGCCCAGCCGGAATTCCATCACCTCCACTAGCTTTGTTCATGGTAATGCTTCCTAAGGCCCACTTGACTTTGCATTCCAGGAGACTGGCTCTAGGTGAGTGATCACACCACCATGGTTATCTGGGTTAATATCTATTTTTTTACATTTCTTCTGTATTCTTGCCACCTCTTATTAATATCTTCTGGTTCTTTTAGGTCCATTCCATTTCTGTCCTTTATTGTGCCCATCTTTAATGAAATCTTCCTTTGGTATCTCTAATTTTCTTGAAAATATCTCTGGTCTTTCCCATTGTATTGTTTTCCTCTATTTCTTTGCACTGATCACTGATAAAAGCTTTTTTAAAATTGAATTTATTTTTTAACTGTACAATATTGTATTGGTTTTGCTATATATCAACATGAAGAAAGGCTTTCTTATTTCTCCTTGCTGTTCTTTGGAACTCTACATACAGATGGATATATCTTTCCTTTTTCCTTTGCCTTTCACTTCTCTTTCACTTCTCTTCTTTTCTCAGCTGTTTATAAGGTGTCCTCAGACAACCATTTTGCCTTTTTGAATTTCTTTTTCTTGGGGATGGTTTTGATCACCACCTCCTGTCCAATATCACAAACCTCTGCCATAGTTCTTCACGTACTCTGTCTATCAGATCTAATCCTTTGAATGTATTTGTCACTTCCACTGTATAATCATAAGGGATTTGATTAAGGTCATACCTGAATGCTCTAATGGTTTTCCCTACTTTCTTCAATTTAAGTCTGAATTTTGCAGTAAAGCATTCATGATCTGAGCCACAGTCATCTCCTGGTTTTGTTTTTGCTCACTGTATACAGCTTCTCCATCTTTGGCTGCAAAGAATATAATCAGTCTCATTTCTGTATCAGCCATGTAAACATATGTGTGCATATCAATATTTTTGATAGGAAGTTACCTATTATTTTCCTTGTCTCAGAATTTCAGATATCCTAAATGTTTGATTTTAAGTGTTAAATTATACTTGCCAGTTGTCAAATCAGTTTTATAGCATGTAGCTTATCTCATCATTTTGGGTCCTTTCTGGATCAAAGATGAGTCAGGAGAGGGTTAGAGAGAATTTATATAATAAGTGTTGCAGAAAGCTGAGCCTTTTCCTCTCTCTTCAACCAAGCCAAAGAAGAGGACTTCGGAGAACCACCCTAAAAGTTTGACCAGTGTCACTAGAGTTTGAGAGCCATAGGGGATATACCTGACTCACAATTCAAAAAGTCTAAAGGCAAGGCAGGGCTAGTGCAGCCTCTGTTGGCAGAGTAGTGATAGGATGAAAGTATATACTATATTACTTTCACTAAGAGAGGAAGCCAGAAGCAGTCTCTCATGGGCTAGAGGTGGCTCCATTCATGGAGCCAAGGTTTGTCATCTTGGGAGAGGAGCCCCCCAAATAGGTACTTACTGGAATGTGAGTGTCAAAATTTAGGGGCCAAGCAAAACCATAACTGATTTTCTGAAGGAATTTTTAGAGCACTTAAGAGAAATAAAAGTTGAGGTCCCAATTTGAAAAATCTCAGAGGGAAAAGAAAAGTTTTCATTCACTATCTTGCCACATGAATGGGCATCAGTGTCCATGAAAATCCTGGCAGTCAAGTAAGATGAAGTCTCTCAAAATAATAGCCTGGCTAATACCAAGGCTAGACTCCCCTGAAATCAATCAATCTGAGCTGCTTGTCTGTGAGGAGAGTCTTTGCCTGTAGAGATTTCTTAAAATCATCAAAGTGGGAAAAGGCAAATAAATAAAAGAACAAAATCAGAGATAGAAAAAAGAAATAGTGAGCAGCATTTATCCTTAATCTTAATTGATATGTCTTAGCATATAACCACTTTGAGAGATCCATGCTTGTTCTTCTCTTTCTCTCTCTCTCTCTGTCTCCCTCCCTCTTTATCAACTCTGCTCCTACTCTTTTACACAGAGTCAAGTCAAAAACACACTTTGTTTAGGACACATCATGACCTTCAATTTCTGAAAGCCTCATCTGTTAATTTTCCAACATTGGGGCATCGGGATCTTTTCACACATTTATTGATTTTTAGCCTGATTTCCATGAGGTCAGAAAATATATTCTGTGTGAATTCAAAACTTTGAAATGTGTTGCCACTGCTTTGTGGTTCAGCAGTGTATGATTATGTAGTTGGTGAAAAGACCACGTGATGAAACCGCAAAGTATGTGGGGAGTTGACTTCCTATAGGTAAATGTTTGATTAGTTAGAGATAGAAAAGAGCTAGTGCATGCATTCCCCACCCTCTTCCTTTTTCTGATGAGATATTCCAACTTACACTCCATAGGAAACTTCATATGGTGGCCCAGAGTGGGAAAGTACCAAGTGTAGCCCTTTCATATTTGTGTGAGACAATGACCCGTGCAGAAATACACCACCTTGAGTTTGCTTACCCACCTTATTACTCTTCCTTCATTCCTGCAGCATTGAAATTGCACTTTCCATTAAGAAGTCAGTGTGTAAGTTTTGATTCAGGCTGTTTTCTTGGATGCTTGATCTAAGACAATTAGAAGTGCTTCTAGAAAACAGAATCTCAGGCTGAGATTTTGGGATCCTATTATCTACACATGTGAGAGCAACAGGGACTCGATGCCCTGATAAATGGGATGGTAATCTGGCATTCAGTAACGTCATAATTTCTTAAGCTTTCACAAGTGGTTGATTCAAATGAGGCATAGATGGAAGGCAAATTTTAGAGGGATCACACCTATTAGCATGGCTAAAAGTTTGGAACACTGACAACATCAAATACTGCAGTGAATGTGGAACAACAGGAACTCTTACTCATTGCTAGCAAGAATGCAAAATGATACAGCCATTTCTGAAGAGAGTTTTGTCCAATATTTCCGTTTTCTGAGGGAAAAATAGCACAATATGTGTGTGTATATGGGCTTTAAATATAAATTATGCAATTTTTGTGATTCGGCATAAGAGATAAATGGTCTTACGTTTTGCATTTCAAACTGATTGCACAATGTAAGAATGATTGGAAAAATTCAACCCCAAATTTAAATGTTTAATTTTTCCTTATTTTAAATGGCAATAAATATCAAATAAAACTCTTGATAAATAGAGAGCTAAACTGCAGCTGAAAGGAAAAAAATCATGAATTTTAGTATTTTTAGTGACACTTCCTCCCTATTTTTTGAATAAGGAGCCTTGCATTTTCATTTTCTTCAGGACATTGCAAACTATGCAGCTAGTCCTAATCATATGTGTATCTGTTCTGTATATATGTGCTCTTATTTAAACGTAAGAATTTTTGCAGCCCCTCCTCCCAAGCCAATCAATGCCTCCTTAGGGGTACTGCCACACCCATTGAAAATGCATGCTCTATTGCTTCCACCAATATCTGCAGCCATTTGCCAGAATCTAAAAACATTTTGAGGACTGTTTGATATGGGGTCTGATCTGACACTGACATCAGAGCCATGAAATGCCTTTTTTGCCCTCTGAGTTGAGCAGGAACTTATGGAGGGTAAGTGGATATACCCACATGGCCAGCATGCTAGAGCATCACATTGTATTTGATTCCCACACTTAGCTGCCTCATTCCCCCTTGCCATCACTCACATTGCACTGAGATTACGTACTTGCAGTAATGTTAGAACATAAGTTTTGCCCCAAGCTCTGTTTTGTAGTGAACTCTATTATATTAATGTTACTTGGTTTCTTGTTTGTCTTCCATAGCGCTTGAGATTTCACTGGTGACACATTATTTTCCATCATCACCTCATATTTCCTTGCCATTTTCAGTTTTCATGACCAATTATATATACGGTACCTCAGGGAAAGTGCTGAATTCTACGACCTAGCTTCTCTTCCTGGTGTTTAAGAAATGGATGACAGAAAAGCTCCAGGTAAGTGATACAGATTGTATTTTGTTTCAAGCCATGGAATATGTAGAAAAACAAATTCCTAGGCATAACCCAGCTTTCCTGAATTTGTTATAGTGATGCTGGGATCCAGGATGCCTTGATGTTTCCTTGTCAACCTGGCTGTCTGGTCTGGCATTGCTGCTTTCTTAACTTTTAATTAGGTAATGAAGGCTGAGAGAGAAGAAGTGATGCTGTTGGATGGTTGTGCTGAAGAAGATTCTTGAGAGTCCCTTGGACTGCAAGGAGATCAAACCAGTCAATCCTAAAGGAAATCAGCCCTGAATATTCATCAGAAGGACTGATGCTGAAGCTGAAACTCCATTATTTTGGCCACCTGATGTGAAGAGCTGACTCATTAGAAAAGACCCTGATGCTGGGAAAGATTGAGGGCAAGAGGAAAAGGGGATGACAGAGGATGAGATGGTTGGATGGCATCACCAACTCAATGGCCATGAGTTTGAGCAAGCTCCAGGAGATGGTGAAGGACAGGGAATCCTGGCATGCTGCAGTCCATGGGGCCACAAAGAGTTAGATACGTCTGAGCAAATGAACAACAAAAAGGCAATGCAGTAGACAATATGGAATAAAACATGGGAGAGTAAAGGAAAGTGTTTGCATCCCCTTTGCCATAAGTAGCATTTTCTCCTTTTCTAAGATGCTGTTTTCTTCCACACATTCTGCTTCCTACAGGGATTCTCCTTCCACTGCTTTTAAAATTTAAATTGTTGAGGTGGGAGGGGGGCTCAGGATGGGGAACACGTGTACACCCATGGCGGATTCATGTTGATGTATGGCAAAACCAATACAATATTGTAAAGTAATTAGACTCTAATTAAAATAAATAAATTAAAAAAAATTAAATTGTCATAAGGTTCTAAAATACCAAAGACTTCTTACTTCTGTGGAATCACCAGGATTGGGTTATATAGGAAAACTTACACTGGTTTTTCAAAATGAAAAGTCATTGAATTTTAAATTTGTAAATATCAAAGCAAAGGGGCAGGGCAAGTTAATTTATAATGCTATGCTCAGTTTGTTTTTCATTTGAAGTTTTGCTTTAAAAAAAGGATTTATGTTAAAATGAGCTTACTTTTGGACTCAGTTTTGTAATCAGATGCTTCATGGTTTATCATTTAAATGTTGTCATGACATTATAATACAATTTAATATCAACTAAAGCAATTGAGGAACTCTCAACTCTCAGAAAGTTAATACCTGCTCTTTCAATATAATATTGTGGCAGAGAGTTGAATGCCAGAGGTTAAGCACAATTCCATTTCAATATAAAATAACTAATTAAGAAGGAATATTAATTGTGTGATAACAAAAACCAAGAGCAGAAAACCAAAGTATATGTATCTCTTCTTAAAAATGCTTCAAATTTCAGTATTAATATGTGCTATTGTTGCCAAAACCAGGTTCAGCTGCTTGCTGCTCAAAGGCCATTAAGGAGCTGGGTTGGTGGAAAGGAGAGTTTGCTTTATTTTGGATGCCAGCAACTAGGAGAGATGATGGATAGACACCTGCCCAAATGTGACCCCCTTCCCCCACTGATAGTGGGCAAGAGCTTTTCAGGCTGAGGGAGGGGGCTACATGCAGAAAGAGTCATCTGACAGTCATCTTGACATTGGTCATTGGTGGTCTGATCAGTGTCATCTTGAGTACAATTAATCTTCAGTTCTAGGATTGGTTTGCTTCCATTTCCTGAGGCCTGTTCTCAGAATTATGGCAACTTATGTCATGGCTACACAGTCTGGTCATCATGTAGTTAACTTTTCTACCTGGGGTTTCAATATCTGTAAGACATCACACAGGTTATGGCTCAGAATATTATCTATGGCCCTTGAGAAGAAATTACAGGTCCTTGACTATGTTTAATGGCTACATTATTATTACTTGCTCTCTTTTGACTGTTCTCCTTTCTTTCTGCATTTTCCCACTTCTTGGATTAAACTTATTTGGCTTAAGTTTTTCCACAGACATAGAGGAGGCTGAGGACATGAATGGCAAGGGCCATAGGGTCCTGCTCAGTTTCATTAAAAATTCATTGTATAAAGAGAAGCTATAATAAATCAAAGAAATATTCATTTATAATCAATTCAGTTCAGTCACTCAGTCATATCAGACTCTTGGAGACCCCATAGACTGCAGCATGCCAGGCTTTCCTGTCCTTCACCATCTCCTAGAGTTTGCTCAAATTCATGGCCATCGAGTCAGTGATGTAATCCAACCATCTCATCCTCTGTCGTCTCCTCTTCCTGCCTTCAATCTTTCCCAGCATCAGGATCTTTTCCAATGAGTCAGTTCTTCACATCAGGTGGCCAAAGTATTGGAGTTTCAGCCTCAGCATCAGTCCTTTCAATGAATATTCAGGAATATTCATTTATAATAACAAGAGTTAAACTTTTAAAACTATGTTTCAAAGAAAAGCTGTTAGGATAAATAAGTAAATATGAAGTATTAACTATGGAATGTTTCAGACACCTTGTTTAAAAATGTCTTTATTACAAATCATTTTTTTTTCAGAAATATAAAGCATATGCAAGAATTACACATCTTAAGATTAACATTCATAAAAATAAATAAGGGAAACCTCATTTAAAACAAAAAAAGGAACTCTGAAGAGGGAACTCTCATGCAGTACCAGAGCCAAGCAGGAGAAAGAACTTCTTGTCCAGCAACAGGCCAGCGAAGGAGAAGCTGTCATCATCCTGGGATTCTTTGAAACAGCCCCATCCAATTTCCTCTTTCCTCTGTAAAAGTAAACCTCTCTTCTAGATCTTTAGGACTTGCCTATGCTTTAGGATAATTTGCTTGCCCCAAATTGTAAATCTCTGCTATTCTCAACTAAACTCATTTTGCTGGTAAAATAATTGGCTCTTCTGTTTTCTAAAGATTTCATATCCTTGCAGACTCTCAGTGTAATTTCTATCAGGTAAAATCTTAGAGATTATTTTAAACTTATAAACATATATAATCATAATATAATTACAAATTTATTGTGGTGGTTATTATAGTATTCAAAATGTTCTATTCTAAATTAACTTCTCTATGCTTCTTAGTAAGGCATTTCTAAATATTTCCAGTTATCACAAGGGAAATATTTCCATTACCAACTATCATGTTATATTAATTAGAAATTAAATTTTTGTTTTACTACTACTTTATAGAGCAAATTGGGAAGGCAAGTCAGATCTGAAAAATTCACTGAATTTCAATGAAAAATCCACAAGGATTTTGGCATATTCTTGATTTTGTGTTTCTACATGTAACATTGGCTTTATGAAGTGCTGAGCCACCAAGATGTGGAGATAAATAGCACCAATTCTGGTTAACTGATAATTGGTTAAATTGGTGTTAAGGTCATTTGTGAAAACTATTCCATCTGTGAGAAGATAATATGAATATAGAAATAAGGTCAGTCCAAAAATTATACTAAACTATAATTTCATCTATAGTTTATTCCTTTTGCAAATTGCTCTGATTAAAGAGACTCTAACAAATGAACAAAAAGAAATTTAATATTACTTGCATTTAGAATATGTTCATAAGAGATGAATGTGCAGTTAATAGTTTCAGAGAACTTGGCATTACTAACTTACCTGTGCCAACCTTAAGGCCATCAATCCTCTGCTTGTACTTTGTTGCGTTTTCATTAAATTCACATCAACTAATTATACCATTGGATTGATGCAATCCTGTTATTGTTGTTTTAACTACTAAGTCATGTCTGACTCTTTTGCAACTACATGGACTGTAAAGGCTCTGTCCATATACATCCCTTTAAATTTTTCAGATAAGAGAGTATTCAGGATATTAGAATAACTGTGTCAAGCGTTAAAAGCATGGAGCCAGGATAATTCTTCTTCATTTATTTTCAATGCATATAAACTCTTTAATGCAAGTTGAATATAAGAAATAAACAACAATTTTGTACAATTTCCATTTATGTTTAGAAAGTTCTTAGTGTTTTGAAGCATCTCATTATTCCTGGTAATTATATAGTTACATGACTTCACCAGTGCCTTCTATATCAGGTTTTTCCTAACACTCTTTAGCCCATTTGTGTTTTTTGTTTGTTTGCTTTTTAGTTTAATTTAATTTTAATGAATTTTTATTGGAGCAAACTTGATTTATAATATTGTGTTAGTTTCTGCTGTATAGAAAGGTAAATCAGCCATGCATATACATATATCCACTCTCTTCTAGACTCCATTCCCATATAACTCATTGTTATTGTTCAGTAGCCAAGTCACGTTGGACTCCTCACGATCCCATGGGCTGCAGCATGCCAGGCTTCCCTGCCCCTCACCATCTCCTGGAGTTTGCCCAAGTTCTTGTCCATTGAATTGGTGATGCCATCTAGCCATCTCATCCTCTGTTGTGCTCTTCTCCTTCTGCCTTCAATCTTTCCCAGCATCAGGGTGTTTTCCAATAAGTCAGCTGTTGGTATCAGGTGGCCAAAGTATTGGAGCTTCAGCTTCAGCATCAGTTCTTCCAAAGAGTATCCATGGTTGATTTCCTTTAGGATTGACTGGTTTGATCTCTTTGTTTTCCTAGGTACTCTCAAGAGTCTTCTCTAGCACCACAGTTTGAAAGCACCAATTCTCTGGTGCTCTGCTTTCTTTCCTGTCCAGCTCTCCCATCCATACATGACTACTGGAAAGACCATAGCCTTGACTATATGGACCTTTGTTGGCAAAACAATGTCTTTACTTTTAAACACACTGTCTAGGTTTGTCATACCCTTCCTGTCATTGTCAATTAGAAGCAATCATCTGATTTCGTGGCTGCAATCACCATCTGCAATGATTTTAGAGCCCAAGAAGAAATCTGTCACTGCTTTCACGTTTTCCATTTCTATTTGCCAAGAAGTGATGGGACCAGAGGCCACTGGGTTTTTTTTGTTTGTTTTAATATTGAGTTTTAAGATGACATTTTCACTCTCCTTCTTCACCCTCATTAAGAGAGGCTCTCTAGTTCCTCTTTGCTTTCCGTCATTAGGGTGGTATCATCCGGATATCTGAGGTTGAAGATATTTCTCCCAGCAATCTTGATTCCATCTTGTAACCCATCCAGCCTTGCATTTTGCATGATGTGGTCTGCATATAAGTTAAATAAATAGGGTGACAATATACAGCCCTGACGTACTCCTTTCCCAATATGGAACCAGTCTGTTGTTCCATGTCCAGTTCTAACTGTTGCTTTTTGATCTGCATACAGATTTCTCAGGAGGCACATCAGGTGATCTGGTATTTCCATCTCTAAGAGTTTTCCACAGTTTGCTATGATCCACACAGTCAAAGACTTTAGCATAGACAATGAAACAGAGGTAGAGATTTTTTTCTGGGATTCCCTTGCTTTCTCTATGATCCAGCCAATGTTGGCAAACTGATCTTTGGTTTCTTTCCTTCTTCTAAACCCAGCTCGAACATCTGGAAGTTCTCTGTTCACATAATGCTGAAGACTAGCTTGGAGGATTTTAAGCATAACCTTAATAGCATAGGAGATGAGTGCGATTGGCCGGTGGTTTGAATATTCTTTGGTACTACCCTTTTTGGGAACTGGAATGAAGATTGACCTTTCCTAGCCCTGTGGCCACTGCTGGGTTTTCCAAATTTGCTGAGATATTGAGTGCAGAACTTTAATAGCATCATCTTTTAGGATTTAACTAGCTCAGCTGGAACTCCATCACCTCCACTAGCTTTGTTTGTAGTAATGCTTCCTAAGGTCCACTTGACTTAATACTCCAGATGTCTGCCTCTAGGTAAGTGACCATACCATCGTGGTTATCTGGGTCATTAAGAGCTCTTTTTTTTTTTTTTTAACAGTTCTTCTGTGGATTCTTGCCACCTCTTCTTAACGTCTTCTGATTCTGTTAGATCCTTGCCATTTTTGTCTTTTATTTTGCTCATCTTTGCATGAAATATTCCCTTGGTATCCCCAGTTTTCTTAAAGAGATTTCTAATCTTTCCCATTCTATTGCTTTCCTCTATTTCTTTGCATTGTTCAGTTAAGAAGGTTTTTTTTATCTCGCCTTGATATTCTCTGGAACTCTGCATTCAGTTGGGTACATCTCTCCCTTCCTCCTTTGCCTTTTGCTTCTCTTCTTTTCTCAGCTATTTGTAAGGACTTCTAAGACAACCGTTTTCTCTTCTTGCATTTCTTTTTCTTGGGGATGATTTTGATCACCGCCTCCTGTACAGTGTCAGAAACCTCTGTCCATAGTTCTTCAGGGACTCTGTCTATCAGATCTAGTCCCTTGAATCTATTTGTCACCTCTACTGTATAATCTTAAGGGATTTGATTTAGGTCATACCTGAATGGCCAGTTTTTTTTTTTTTTTTCCTATTTTCTTCAATTTGAGCCTGAATTTTCCAATAAGGAGCTGATGGTCAGCTCCAGGTCTAGTTTTTGCTGACTGTATACAGCTCTCCATCTTTGGCTATCAATAATGTAATCAATCTGTTTTGCTATTGACCATTTGGTGATATCCATGTGTAGAGTTATCCCCTGTGTGGCTGAAAAATGGTGTTTGTTGTGACCAGGTTGGCAGAATTCTGATAGCCTTTGCCCTGCTTCATTTTGTACTCCAAGGCCAAATTTGCCCATTACTCCATGTATGTGTTGACTTCCTACTTTTGCATTCCAATCCCCTATGATGAATAAGATATCTTTTTTGGTGTTAGTTCTAGGAGGTCTTCTAGGTCTTCACAGAACCGATCAGCTTCTTTGGCATCAGTGGTTGGGGCATGGATTTGGATTACTGTCATGTTGTATGTTTTGCCTTGGAATGAACCAAGATCATTCTGTCATTTTTAAGTTTGCACTCATGTACTGCATTTCAGAATCTTTTGTTGATTATGAGGGCCATTCCATTTCTTCTATGGGATTCTTGCCTACAGTAGTAGATATAATAGTCATCTGAATTAAATTAACCCATTCCCTTCCACTTTAGTTCACTGATTCCTAAGATATCAATGTTTTTCTTGCCACCTCCTGCTTGATTACGTCATTTACCTTGATTCATGGACCTAACATTCCAGGTTCCTATGTAATATTGTTCTTTACAGCTTCAGATTTTACTTTCATTCACCAGACAGATCTACAACTGAGCATTGTTTCTGCTTTGGCCTAGCTGCTTCATTCTTTCTGTAGCTATTAGTAATTGTTCTCTGCTCTTGCCCAGTAGCATATTAGACACTTTCTTACCTAGGGGGATCATCTTTTGGTGTCATATCTTTTTGCCCTTTTATATAGTTCATGGAATTCTCAACAGCTAGTATTCTGGCGTGTTCTGCTATTCCTGCCTCCAGTGGATCGCATTTTGTCAGAACTCTCCACTATGGCCATCTTGCGTGGCTCTACACAGGCATGGCTCATAGCTTCATGGAGTTATACAAGCCCTTTTTCCAGGACAAGACAGTTATCCATGAAGGGGATATAGCTCATTACAGAGCACTAAATAGAGTTCTCCGTGTTATATAGTAGGTTATTTGCTATCTTTTATATATCATAGTGTATATATGTCAGTCACAATCCCCCAGTTTATCCCTCCTCTTTCCCCCTGGTAACCATAAGTTTGTTTTCTACATCTGTGACTTAATTTCTGTTTTGTAAATAGATTCATTTGTACCATTTTTTTTTTTTAGATTCCACACATAAGCCATACCATATGATATTTTTCTTTCTCTGTCTGACTTCACTCAATATAACAATCTATGGATTCATCCATGTTGCTATAAATGTATTTATTTTGTTCTTTTTTATGTTTGAGTAGTATTCCATTATAAATATGCACCACGTCTTCTTTACCCATTCCTTTGTTGATAAACATTTAGGTTGCTTCTATGTCCTAGCTATTGTAAATAATACTGCAATGCACATTGGGGTGCCTACATCTTTTCAAATTATATTTTTTTTCTGGATATATGCTCAGAAGTGGGGTTTCTGGATCATATGGTAGTTCTGTTTTTAGTTTTTTAAAACATCTCTATACTGTTCTCAATAGTGACTGTACCAATTTACATTCCCACCAACAGTATAGGAGGGTTTCCTTTTCCCACACCTTCTTTAGCATTTATTGTTTGTAGATTTCTTGTTGATGGACATTCTAACCAGTGTGAGGTGATGCCTCATAGTTTTGATTTGCATTTCTCTAATAATAAGTGATGTTGAACATCTTTTCATGTGTCTCTTGGCCTTCTGTTCTTTGGCCCATTTTGAATGTCTACTTTATTTGACATCTGTTAGGAGTGTTTCTTAAACATGAATGTGCATAGAAGTCACCTGAGGATATTATGAAAATATTGATTCCTTTTCTGTAGATCTGGGGTAAAGCCTGAGATTTTGTTTTTCTAACAATCTCGTAGACAATTCTGGCATTGAGGCTCCATGGACCACAGGTTTCTTCAGCATTTAAACCTGAATGACTTATTTTTTCCTTTTATGTTTTTCACTTATTTTTCATGTCTGTTAAAAATATGTCCCATAGAGGTAGTAACTTACTGTTATGAAAATTGCCCTTAAAAATATTGCCATATCAACTCTATTAGTCTTGAGCATATAGTATTTGCTTAACAAAATTTTTGGAAGTTTTAGAAAATATCCACAAAATTTATTTAATCATTGGTATGCCCAGCATTGTTTGATGTAATAGAAATAGAGTAGTGAAGACAGAGCCTTCTTCCTCGTGGAGTTTACAGTGTGCAGTTAGACTCGAGAAGTAAAGAGGTTATGAAATGCTTTTTGATTGTACCAGTAAATCAGCAATCACCCACAGCGCTTACAATGCGGTAAAACAGGCATACACTTCCAACTTTCTTCAGGTTGTGTTCAGCTTTCTTATTACATTCCTATTTGCAATAAAGGAGGGTAATTTTGGAATTAAAAGGAAAATAGGTTAATCTTGGTCAAAATGAAGAATTTAAGATTAGAAGGGTAAAATACTTGTAAAAGATCATAAAATAATGAAAAACGTGTATAAAGTCACTTAAAAGATTAAGTATAGTAAAAGCATACAACCAGCAAGAACATATAACCAGCAAAAAGAATAAAAACAAACTTTCTAGAGGCTAAAAGCAGAATCCGTTCAACTGAAAAAATACTATTTTTTAAAAAAGTAAATTTCTTTTTGAAATGAATTGTAAGCTATGGCACCATTAAAAACTGATATCCAAGATGATATCTAAATAAAATAAGGACAGTCACTTTATTTATTTATTTTTATTTTATTTTATTTTTAGACTTTACATAACTGTATTAGTTTTGCCAAATATCAAAATGAATCCGCCACAGGTATACATGTATTCCCCATCCCGAACCCCTCTCCCTCCTCCCTCCCCATTCCATCCCTCTGGGTCGTTCCAGTGCACCAGCCCCAAGCATCCAGTATCGTGCATCAAACCTGGACTGGCAACTCATTTCATACATGATATTTTATGGACAGTCACTTTAGAAGGGCTTTTATTATTATTATAAGATTTATATTTTACATATTATTCTGAAGCTTGTTTTTTCTCATTAACAATAACCCTTTTCCATATATTCCATTTTTTTCTATTTATGGAGGGAACTTAATCTACAAATGAATTATATTTGGAATATCTTCTATTTTTAAAATATTATACTTAGTATTCAATTGGCAATCATTAATACACTTGTCTCCCATTTTTGTATTTCTGTGTAATAAATTTCTTGAAGGAGAACATTAATAGTAATTTGTTATGGCTGCAGTAACAAGGAACCACAGAGTAGGTAGCTGACACAGAAGAAATGTATTTCTCACAATTCTAAAAGTCACACATCCAGGGTCAAGGTGTGGTCAGGCTGGTTTCTTCCCACTCTTGCTCCTTGGCTTGCAAACAGCAATCTTTTCCTTGTGTCTTCACATGGTCTTCCTTCTGTGTAAGTCTGTGTCCTCATCCCATTGTCTGATAACTAAGCCAGTTATATTGCATTAGGGTCTATCCTAATAACCTAATTTTAACTTGATTGTCTCTTTAAAGACCCTATCTTGAAACACAAGCTAAGGCACCAGAGCTTAGGGTTTTAATGTACAAATTGGGGCAGGGAACACAATTCAGTCTGTAACAATCTTGGTAAAATGCTTTGTACAATTGATTATTTGCTAAATTTTGTTGGTCAAATTTCAAAAATATGACACACATTTTTTTCCAACCAGAAAGTTTTACTCCCTCTCATCTCTGCTTTTTAAATAGTCATTTTTTATTTTTATGCTGATTGAACATTTGAATTTATTTATTTATTTTAATATAAATTTATGTATTTTAATTGGAGGCTAATTACTTTACAATATTGAATTGATTTTGCCATACATCAACATGAATCCGCCACAGGTGTACATGTGAATTTTTATCTGTTATTGAGTGAAAGACATGAAACCTTCTAGTGGTAATGCAAGGAAAGAGAATATCATTGATGGTCTCCAGTTACCACATTAGAAATACTACCTTGGTGGTGTGTTCAGGGAGGACTGCATTGTGGAGAAAGCTGAAATGAAAAGAATCTGGTTTCATAGCAATTGTCACCATCCATGTTTTACATAATGATGGACTGAAAGAGGCGGTGACAATTGGAATGTCAAGGAAGAGGCGAATGTAAAAGGCAACAGAAAGGGAGAACAGTAGTGCTCGGATAGACTACATGGAAATGATAATTTTCTCTTCTGAAACACACTTTGGAACACATGATCTTGTGTTTTAATAGAGCCCAGGGATTCTGATCACTAGTTATAAATTATTTAACTTGATGTTCTAACTTGGATTTATAATCTTGCTAGTTAAGAGAAAATAGGAAAAGGAGCTCATCAAGGCTGTATATTGTCACCCTGTTTATTTAACTTATATGCAGAGTACATCATGAGAAACGCTGGACTGGAAGAAACACAAGCTGGAATCAAGATTGCCGGGAGAAATATCAGTAACCTCAGATATGCAGATGACACCACCCTTATGGCAGAAAGTGAAGAGGAACTCAAAACCCTCTTGATGAAAGTGAAAGTGGGGAGTGAAAAAGTTGGCTTAAAACTCAACATTCAGAAAACGAAGATCATGGCATCCAGTCCAACCACTTCATGGGAAATAGATGGGGAAACAGTGGAAACAGTGTCAGACTTTATTTTTCTGGGCTCCAAAATCACTATAGATGGTGACTGCAGCCATGAAATTAAAAGACACTTACTCCTTGGAAGGAAAGTTATGACCAACCTAGATAGCATATTCAAAAGCAGAGACATTACTTTGCCAACAAAGGTTCGTCTAATCAAGGCTATGGTTTTTCCTGTGGTCATGTATGGATGTGAGAGTTGGACTGTGAAGAAGGCTGAGTGTCGAAGAATTGATGCTTTTGAACTATGGTGTTGGAGAAGACTCTTGAGAGTCCCTTGGACTACAAGGAGATCCAACCAGTCCATTCTGAAGGAGATCAGCCCTGGGATTTCTTTGGAAGAATGATGCTAAAGCTGAAACTCCAGTACTTTGGACACCTCGTGTGAAGAGTTGACTCATTGGAAAAGACTCTGATTCTGGGAGGGATTGGGGGCAGGAGGAGAAGGCGACGACAGAGGATGAGATGGCTGGATGGCATCACTGACTCGATGGACGTGAGTCTGAGTGAACTCCAGGAGTTGGTGATGGACAGGGAGGCCTGGTGAGCTGCGATTCATGGGGTCGCAGAGTCGGACACAACTGAGCAACTGATCTGATTTAGTTAAAAGAACTAAGAAGGGATAACTGATATGCAGGGGAAAGTAAATTAGGCAAGTGTGTGACATATGAAGGAAGCGTATCATGCAAAAGTGACAAACCTCTTGGGAATGTGGGTAGAGACTGGAAAGATGTTGTATAGTGTTTGCTTCATAGTGGCATTATATTTAAAAAAAAAAAAGCAAGAATTTTATCAAGAATAGTAAAGGAACTGTAAAACAGAGTGGAAAAATTAGAACTTTGCTCTTCTTTTTCACTTTTACTCCTCTTTTTTATTTTATATTTTATTTTTATTGAAGTACAGTTGATTTACAATGTTGTGTTAGTTTCCAGTGTACAGCGAGGTAAGTCAGTTATTCATATATGTATTGTGAATTGTGTGTGGAGTCACTCAGTCGTGTCCAACTCTTTGTGACCCCATGGACTATACAGTCCATGGAATTCTCCAGGCCAGAATACTGGAGTGGGTAGCCATTCCCTTCTCCAGGGCATCTTCCTGACCCAGGAATTGAACCAGGGTCTCCTGCATGCAGGAGGATTCTTTACCAGCTAAGCTACCAGGGAAGCCCTCAGATATGTATAACCATTCTTTTTCAGATTCTTTTCCCATATAAGCCATTACAGAATATTGAGTAGAGTTTCCTGTGCTATACAGTATGTCCTTATTAATTATCTATTTTATATATGGTAGTCTGTACACGTCAATCACAATCTCTCAATATATCCCCTCCCCTCACTCCTTGGTACCTGTAAGTTTCTTCATGAAATATTTAGAATGTGCCACAAAGGATAACTTTTATTATTAATGCTATTGTTATTGGCATTTCCATTTTCTCTCACTGTGTTTCTCTAAGTGTCATATCTGTTCTTTCAGAGAAGATTGCCTACCGTAAGTCACTGTGTGCCCTAGCCCTGATCACAGAGCTTTGTGCATGTTTATCTTGGAAATGATTATCTTGGAAGTACTATATTTAGGCTAACTGCAGACACACAGGGTATTTAGAATTCAGGAGAATGTAGGAGAAAGCCCTGGAACTAAGAACCCAATACAACTGGAGACATTATTTTTAAAAAGTAAATATCCATCCTGAAATGAATGGTAAATGATGGCAGAGCTAACTGTAATGACTGTTCCCTCACTCCAGTAGTCCTTGCTTGATGCTACTGAAACACTTTTACTTACTTTGGTGAGAAAAGATGCATCACTTTGAATGCTGGATCTCCTCTGAATTATATCGCTCCCCAATTGATTGACAGTCTTTATAGTTTTAGTGGGTGTAACTGAAGATAGCAAATATTTTAATACTGAAATATTAATATTAATATAAATTTCCAGGGGTGTTCATACATCAAAGAAAGTAATTCTGAAAGCTCATATATTTAATGTCAGAGAAATCTGAAAATATTATGGTAACTTCTTTCAGTTCTGTGACTTTGAAACTTTTCCATAAATGTGATGAAATGGAGCCCACGGGTGAGTGAGTGTGAGTGTGTGTGTGTGCGCGTGTGTATGTGGGAGTTAGTTCTCATTATTTCAAGAACCAGTAAGAAATTAATTAAATAAAATAATAATAGGAATTTTATTAATTGAAAGTAATTTTCCACACTAATTCTCGATTAATGCTGATATTAATTTAGACTAGAAAAGAACTAAATCCTTCACAGGCATGCTCTTCTTGAGTAAACAAGTACAAGTCATCTGGTATCATATGAACTGGTTTAAAATGATGACAGGATAGGAAAGAAAATAGTAATCAGCAATCATTTCCCTATAAAAATTAATTATAAATTATTTGATATCAATGTATAAGAGAGTGAGAATGTGAAAATATGATTTCTAATGTAAAAATAGGAGAAAATGAATCCACAAAACATATCCCTTAAAATAGATTAGAACCCAGTTTCAGTTTCAAAACTTGACCCATTTGGATTTTTTGGAGCACAACACTGATAAATATCTCCTTTTTCAGATTATTTTAAAATAGAAATCATCTAATATCAATTCCCCTTTTGTCAACAGATTATATTACTTAATCTTTTCTGATCTTCCCCATCACTTTCTCCCAAAGAATGCTAATATAATTCCCACTGAAATATAAAGTCGGCAGGAAAAAGAATGCAATCATCTCTAAAAAAAGCACTTGACAGGCTTTCTCCATACTGCATTCTTTGAAAAGAAATGCAGATGGTGCTAGGAATTTTATATTTTAAAGTGGTTATATTTAAAATAATAAAAAAAAAACTGTTCCTCTTTTGACCACTTAGGACCAAATTTCTCAATAAACTAAATTTAAAAAAAAAAACAAAAACAAAATATTTTGCAAAATTAAAGCAAGGGAGAACCTACAAGCCTATATTTTATATTGTATAAACAAATATTTCTCAATAATGGAAAAAAAATAGAAAACTAGGATGATAAACCATATAAATATTTCTCTCCTTGCTGTCCCATACCACACACAATGAATTTTGGAAATTTGAACAACACTCTTAATAGCTAAGCAGTGTTCCTTGGTGGCTCAGAGGATAAAGCACCCAAGCCATCTGCCTGCCATGCGGGAGACCTGGGTTCGATCCCTGGGTTGGGAAGATCCCCTGGAGGAGGAAATGGCAACCCACTCCAGTATTCTTGCCTGGAGAATCCCATGGACAGAGGAGCCTGGCGGGCTACAGTCCACGGGGTCGCAGAGTCGGACACGACTGAGCGAGTTCACTTCACTTTCACTTAATAGCTAAGCAGATCTTTCAGTATGTGATATCTTCTATGTGTAAGCTTAATTAAAATAATTTTTATCCCAAAGCAAAGAAACCCAATGCTATTATTAGGTAGCTAAATTGATTTTGAAACATTGAAAACTGTTCAGTGAGAAAACCAGATATCCGTTTGGGAAATGCTATACTAGGTAGATTATTTTGAAAAGGGGACAGAGAGAACAGATTTATTATACATCCAGGCAATGTATTTTTATGAAGAGCATCGATAGATATTTTGAACTGGAGTAGTAGTATATTCAAGACATAATGGCAACTACTTCATGCTGTTAAACAATAGACAATAAGCATGACAAAATATCTCTTAGATCATGTTCAATTATAATATTAAAATTAAATAGACAATAAAGAAAAATTAACAATAATTTTTTGATATAAAAATGGTATCTAAATCACTTTTTTACAGTATTAAGTTGTATAATGCCTCACTTTGCCAACAATATTTTCAATGCATTCCTTATAGACTTTCTGTTAGTACGAAGTACCAAAATTTGAAAGGATTTATAGTATGACAGTGTGAGGAGCTGTGGTCATGCTGTCCAGCAAAACCAGAGAAAATCAGTAAAAATAAAATCCCAACCATTAAAATCTCTGGAAATGGTCTGAGGGCATACAGCGAAAAAGGGAACATCTATTTAAGAAAATCTAAAACTTGTTGAGAGCAATTACGTCTGTGACTGTGGAACCAAGACTTCAATCTGTTTCTCTGCTCTCTAAGATCAGTGAGATGGAAACTCCAACTCCTGACTGGCACAGCCAGAAACACAAGGCCCCTTTACCACCTGTAGCTCCTAGTTAGAGGGCTCTTTTCCTAGGAGAAGCTGGGCATCAAAAGTTCTCCTCCTGCACCCAGCTACTTGTTATTGAGTTTAAATTCAGGAAATGTGTAACAGTGAGCTTGGGAGTGCTTTCTCCCACCTGGCCCCACTCATGAAATGAAAGTTCTACGTTGGGTATGACAGCACTGAAGATCTAGGGTCTTACTCTTTCTGGCCTTGATGTGTGGAGCAGAAATTCCACATCAGGACTGGGAAGCCAAAGGAGGCCTGGAGCTGTTGCCCTCCCACCCAAACAAAATGTTCTCTTACTGAATCGGGGGTCACTTGGAGAGAAGTACACTGTTGTTCCACCCCCAGTGTTAAAGACACAGCCCAAGTTTTTTTGCACAGGGAAGAAGCTGGAGATATTACAGAGAGTTCTTAATCTCTTTTCAAAAGAAGTGACTTAATTTGCCACAGAGTTTGGAGAGGTTTAAATCTCAGGTGAGATGGATTCATTGAATCATTGAAAATATAAGCTAAACTGGTGCAGGGTTATTTGAAAGAGACAAATGAGGAAAGAGACATCAAGGAGGAGCTTTTCTGGGTGAAGAAAAATATCAAACACTAACCATAGGACTATCTCTTTAAAGGAGTCCAGGTTTGATTGTATAACTCTGGGAGCAAGTTATGTATTACATCATTGTATTAAATTAGACAACCAACCAATAATTTTGGGGGATTAACAGATGGGTATAGATAAGGAAAGAACTGGAATTGTTGAGTCATATGGTATGCTCCGAACAGATGTTTCAGTTCAGTTCAGTTCAGAGTTCGTGTCCAATGTTTTGTGACCCCGTGGACTGCAGCACGCCAGTCCTCCCTGTCCATCACCAACTTCCAGAGTTTACTCAAACTCATGTCCATTGAGTGGGTGATGCCATCCAACCATCTCATCCTCTGTCATCCCCTTCTTCTCTCATCTTCAATCTTTCCCAGCATCAGGGTATTTTCCAATGAGTGAGTTCTTCGCATCAGGTGGCCAAAGGATTGGATTTCAGCTTCTGCACCAGTCCTTCCAATGAACACCCAGGACTGATCTCCTTTAGGATGCACTGGTTGAATCTCCTTGCAGTCCAAGGGACTCTCAAAAGTCTTGTCCAACACCACAGTTCAAAAGCATCAAGTTTTTGCCACTCAGCTTTCATTATAGTCCAACTCTCACATCCATACATGACTACTGGAAAAACCATAGCTTGGACTAGATGGACCTTTGTTGGCAAAATAATGTCTCTGCTTTTTAATAGGCTAACTAGGTTGGTCATAGCTTTTCTTCCAAGGAGCAAGTGTCTTTTAATTTCATGGCTGCAGTCACCATCTGCTGTGATTTTGGATCCCCCGAAAATAAAGTCTGTCCCTCTTTCCATTGTTTCCCCATCTATTTGCCATGAAGTTATGGGACTGGATGCCATGATCTTAGTTTTCTGAATGTTGAGCTTTAAACCAACTTTTTCACTCTCCTTTTTCACTTTCATCAAGAGGCTCTTTAGTTCTTTTTCGCTTTATGTCATAAAGGTTGTGCCATCTGTATATCTGAGGTTATTGATATTTCTCTCAGCAATCCTGATTCCAGCTTGTTCTTCATCCACCCCAGCATTTCACATGATGTACTCTGCATATAAGTTAAATAAGCAGGGTGATAATAAACAGCCTTGACATACTCCTTTCCCAATTTGGAACCAGTCTGTTGTTCCATGTCCAGTTCTAACTGTTGTTTTTTGACCTGCATACAGATTTCTCAGGAGGCAGGTAAGGTGGTCCAGTATTCCTATTTCTTGAAGAATTTTCCACAATTTGTTGTGATCCACACAGTCAAAGGCTTTGGTATGTCAATAAAGTAGAAATAGATGTTTTTCTGGAACTCTCTTGCTTTTTGATGATCCAGTGAATGTTGGCAATTTGATCTCTGTTCCTCTGCCTTTTCTAAATCCAGCTTGAACATCTGGAAGTTCATGGTTCACGTACTGTTGAGGCCTGGCTTGGAAAATTTTAAGCATTACTTTGCTAGTATGTGAGAGAGTGGAAATCCCTTACAATTATACAGTGGAAGTGACAAATAGATTCAAGGGATTAGATCTGACAGACAGAGTGCCTTGAAGAACTATGGATGGAGGTCATGCATTGTACAGGGGGCAGTGAGCAAGACCATCTCCAAGAAAAGGAAATGCAAAAAAAGGCAAAATGGTTGTATGACAAAGCCTTACAAATAGCAGAGAAAAGAAGAGAAGCTAAAGGCAAAGGAGAAAAGGAAAGATATACCCATTTGAATGCAGAGTTCCAAAGAATACCAAGGAGAAAAATTTATGTTCACCCAAAACTTGTACATAAATGTTTACAGCAGAATTATTTATAATAGCAAAATGTGTAAAGAACCTAAATATTCATTAATTTATCAACATAAAAATATATTCTGTGCTTCCCAGGTCGCTCAGTGGTAAAGAATCTACCTGGCTATGCAGAAGATATGTGTTCAATCAGTGGCCTGGAAAGATCCCAGATAGTACAGATCAACTAAGCCCAAATGCCACAACTACTGAGACTGTGCTCTAGAGTCCAGGAGTTGCAACTACTGAGCCCTTGTGCTGCAACTGCTAAAGCCCACACTCCCTAAAATCCATGGTCCACAACAAGAGAAGCCACCAAAATGGGAAGACTGAGCACTGCAAGGAAGAGTAGCCCCAGCTTGTTGCAACTAGAGAAAATTCCACGCTGCAGTAAAGACCCAGCACAGCTAAAAATAAATAACTAAATAAAATCATTAAAGTTTTTTTTTTCAAAATGTGAACCTTTAAATATATATATGTATATATTATTCAATGGAATATAGTTTGCCCATGAAAAAGCACTGGATCACTGATACATGTGGATGAACTTTGGAAAGATTATACACAGTGAACAGAGCCAGTCATGGAACCCTGTATATCATATGACTCCATTTATATAAAAAATGCCCAGAAGATGGACATCTGTAGACAGAAAGTGCATTAGTGTTTGCTTGGGGTTGGGTGATATAAATATAGAGGTGTAATAGTTACATGGTATGGATTTTGCTTACTTAGGTGATTAAAATGTTCTCAAATTAACTGTGGTGATATTTGTGCTTATCTGTGAATATACTAATAATCACTGAATTATACAGTTTAAATCTGTTAATTACATGGCTTGTGATTTATATCTTAACAAAGCTGTAATGGTAGATTCGAAATCTAGTGAACTTGAAATCCAGTTCAATATGTGATACAATCTACTTTGCCAGAATGTTAATGGAAATATTCTTGACTGTACACATATATAGAAAGCATTGTTTTAAAGTTTAACAGCCATAAACAAGTAGAGAACACACTGTTAATACACATCTAACCATACTGGCTTTTATACATTTCACTTGTAGAAGAAATCAATTAAACTCATTTTTCAGAAACAACATCTAGACTTAACAGTGCTTCCTTGGATCAAGTCCACCTAAGTTAATAAGATATTTTGCAGAGAAAGAATATTCTCAATGAATTTAGACTCTGAATTCACACATACACAAAGAAATCAAGAAATAATAGTTTTTCCACTGCTATTTGAAGCGAAGTCTCAAATATATTTAACATTTCACTTGGTCAACTTTTCTATTATTTCCAGTGGAAAGCTATTTAGAGTTTTGGTATGCTCAAGAGCAAAGTTTTTGAGCATAACAACTTTAATAAAGATAAGAGGTAATCATTATTGAGTGACTTGTGGTTGCTGTTAAAAGATAAAATAGGCACATTAAAATTGTGAAGAGTTTATTTCAGCTAATGTTGATTTCAGTTAGGCAGCATGGAACCAAAAGTGGTTAGGAGCACCTCCACCTACAGGAGCTAGCTGCAAGGTTTCTACAGAGAAGATGCAGAAGCAAAGCAAGATACTTATCTGATTGACTGTAGCTTGAGTGATTCCCCACACTCTTCGTGACTGGTTGTTCTAAGTTTTACTTTCTCAAAAGCAGACCAGTACTTTGCCTGTGGCTTATGTTTATGTTTTTTGTTTGCCTACCTAGGATGCTCTGGCATCCTAGGTAAAGGCCTCCTTGTTAATTACGTTACTATAACCGAGCACTGTGCTATTGCTTTTGCTCAGATCCTCTGTTTTCTATGTTGACAGTGGCAGAGTTTATGGTTTAAGTTGAGGAGCTTCCCTTCTGATCATATGCTTTGTCATACAGGAGATACAGACTTTAATTTACTAAGGCCTAAGGCAATAAAGAAGTTAATTTAACACTTAGTAAAATGTGTTGGACTTAAACGGCACGAATATCTTATTCCTGCTAATCCACAAATTAATGCCTTCAACTGCTTTACATTGTCCACTCTATTTCATTCCTAGATTTAAATATTCCTAGATTTAAATATTTGGAGTATGTGTGATTGAATAATTTTATAGATTATACTCCATTTAAAGCAATTACAAAATAATAGCTCTATTTCATTGTGCTGTAAAATACATCCCAGTTGCTTATTTAATTTATATATAGCAGTCTGTATCTTTAATCTCCTATCCCAACTTGCCCCTCCCCTTTCCCTCTCCTTACTGGCAGACTCTGGTTTCTTTTCTGTATCTGTGAGTCTGCTTCTGTTTAGTTATATAAATGTGTTGGTTTTATTTTTTAGATCCCACAGATAAATGAAAACATACAATATTTGTTTGTCTGACTCATTTCACTAAGATAATATTTTCTAAGTCCATCCACATTTTTGCAGATGGCAGAATTTCATTATATTTGTATGGCCATGTAATAATTCATTGTACATATATACTGCATCTTCTTTATCCATTCATCTGTTGGTGGACATTTGGGTTGCTTTTATATCTTTGCTGTTGTAAATAATGGACTTTCCAGGTGGTGCTAGTGGTAAAGGACCTGACTGCCAATGCAGGTAGATGTAAGAGACAAGGTTCGATCTGGGTCGGGGATACCCTGGAGGAGGGTATGGCAACCCATTCCAGTATTTTTGCCTGGAGAGTCCCATGGTCAGAGGAGCCTGGCAGCCACAATCCATGGGGCCATGGAGTCACAAAGAGTCAGACTTGAATGAAGCAATTTAGCATGCATGCATTGTAAATAATGCAGCTATGAACATTTAGGTGCATGTATCTTTTCTTATTAGTAGGTTTTTTTTTTCAGGTATATAATCAGGAGTTAAATTGTTGGAGCATATGTTAGTTCTATTTTAAAATTTTTGATGAACATCCATACTGATAGTGACTGCATCAAATTACATTCTTACCAGCAGCAAACAAGGATTCCCCTTCTCCACATTCTTGCCAACATTTATTATTTGTAGAGGTTTGATGATAACCATTATGATAGGTGTGAGGTAATATTTCATTGTGGTTTTGATTTGTATTTCTCTAATAATTAGCTTTAAAAGCATTAATTTTAATTAGATTTATGTTTTGCTTTTATTTCTCTTGTCTTAGGAGACAGATCCAAAAAAAATATTGCTACAATATACTTCAAAGAATGTTCTTCTTATGTTTCCTTCTAGGAGTTTTATGGCTTCAGGTCTTACATGGGTCCTTAATCTGTTTTGAGTTTATTTTTGTATATGATAGGAAATGTTCTAATATCATTCTTTTACATGTAGCTGTACAGTTTTCCAAGCACATCTTAAAGAGACTGTCTTTTCTCAACTGTATATTCTTGCCTCCTTTATTGTAGATTGATTGACCATAAGTGTGTGGGTTTGCTTCTGGGCTCTCTATTTTTAACATTGAGCAGTACATCTGTGTTTGTGCAATACCATGCTGTTTTGATTTCTGTATATTTGCAGTATATCTATAATCAGGGAGCATGATACCTCCAGATTTTTTTAACATTTCTTTGGCAAGTTGGGTATTTGTGATTCCAAAATAAATTTGGGATTTAATAAAATTTTAGGACTATTTGTTCTAGTTATGTGAAAATGTCATGTGTATTTTGATGAGGATTGTATTATACCTGTAGAGTGTTGGTTTCAGTTTGCTAAAATTTTGCTAAGGATTTTTGCATCCATGTTCATCAAAGGTATTGGCTTGTTGTTTTCTTTTCTTGTAGTGTCTTTGCCTGGTTTTGGCATCAGAGTAATGGTGGCTTCACAGAATGAATTTGAGAATATCCCACCCTCTTCAGTTTTGGAATCGTTTGAGAAGATGAGGCATTAGTTTTTTTTTATATGTTTAGAATTCCCCTGTGAAGCTGTCTGGTCTTGGACTTTGTTTGCTGAAAGTTATTATTATTATTATTATCATAAATTCAATTTCACTACACATGATTAGTCTGTTCACATTGTCTGTTTCTTCTTGATCCAGTATTGGCAGCTTGTATATTTCAAGAAATTTGCCTGTTTCTTCTAGCATGTCCAATTTTTTGGCATATAACTCTCCTTATTTCTTTTAGAGTAGGCTAAGTATTGATTACTTGTGTAAGAGATTATCTCTCTTTCCATTATAAATGATATTCTTGCTGGGTAGAATATCCTAGTTTGCAGGTTTTTCCCTTTCGGCACTTTGAATATGCTTTTCTGTTCACACAGAAAAGTCAGCTGATATCCTTATGGGAGTCCCCTTGTATATGACCCTTTGTTTTTCTCTTGCTGCCTTTAGAATTCTTGCTTTAATTTTTGCCACTTGTATTATGATATGCCTTGATATGGGTCCATTTGAGTTCATCTTATCTGAGACCCTCTTCCTGGTGGCTCAGTGGTAAAGAACCACAGGCCAATGCAGGAGACATAAGAGACTTGGGTCAGGAAGATCCCCTGGAAGAGAGCATGACAACCAGTATCCTTGCCTGGAGAATCCCATGGACAGAGGTGCCTGGCAGCTACAGTCCATGGAGACACAAAGTGTCAGACAGGACGAAAGTGATTGAGCATGCATTCACATGTTTCCTGTACCTGGATATCTTTCTTCAGGTTTTCAGTCATAATTTACCAAAATATACTTTTCACACACTTCTCTCTCTCTCACTCTTCTCCTTCTGAGACCTCTACAATGAAAACATGTTATAGAACAGTCTTATGGACTCTGTGGGAGAGGGAGAGGGTGGGAAGATTTGGGAGAATGGCATTAAAACATGTAAAATATCATGTATGAAACGAGTTGCCAGTCCAGGTTCAATGCACGATACTGGATGCTTGGGGCTAGTGCACTGGGACGACCCAGAGGGATGGTATGGGAAGGGAGGAGGGAGGAGGGTTCAGGATGGGGAACACATGTATACCTGTGGCGGATTCATTTTGATATTTGGCAAAACTAATACAATTATGTAAAGTTTAAAAATAAAATAAAATTAAAAAAAAAGAAAACATGTTATGCTTGATATTATCCCAGATATTTTAAAAAATTGTTCTCATTTTTAAAATGTGTTTTTCTTTCTTCCATTCTGATTGGGTGATATATATTATTCTGTCTTCCAGGTCATTTATGTGTTCTTCTGTATCACTTAGTTTGCTATTTATTCTGTCTAGTGTGTTTTTTTTTTCTTTCAGTTACTGTATTTGTCAATTCTGTTGATTCTTTTTTATATTTTCTAGTTCCTTGTTAAAATTCTGTATTTATTCTTTTCCCTAATGCAGTTAGCATTATTCTTACTCCTGTTTTTTACTATTTTATCTTTTAAATTTTCTATTTCTATTTCATTATTTGTTTTTTCAGGGATATTCTCTCACTGTTTCAATTGAGACCAGTTCCTCTGCCTTGGTATTTTGCTTCACTTTCTCTGTCTCCTAGTTTAGGTGAAATAGTTCCCTATTGTGGTCCTAAAGGGGCATCCTTACCTACACAGTCTACATGTGCCCAGTGGCTTTTTTTTATTTGACCTGAACAGAAGTCATATTTCTCATCAGGGTGTGCTGGCAGCTATCACCTTGTCAGGAGGTGGTATTGGAGGTGGAGGGGCTGCATATTGAGCTAGGTGTGAGGAGGGTCTTCCACTCTGCTGAGGTGCTATCACCACTCTATTGAGGGCAAGGTCAGATTCCAAATTGCTGGAGCAGAAGCCCTGAGATTTGGGTCTGACCTAGCTCTGTTCCCTTTATGTTTGTGCTCTCCCCTCTCCCAATACCAGTACCTTTAACTGGAAGAGGAGCAACACTGAAGCCTATACAGGCTCTTGGCTCATCACAGTATATGGGCTGATGTGGGCTGGCCATGGCTGGAGGTCCAAGCTGCTTCCAATGTGCTACTAGTCTGAACTCCATGAACAATAGCCCTGCTCCTCTGAGTCTCCTTTGAAGGCCCCTTTGGTCTTTTCAAGCCTATCAGGGTGTGAGCTATGGCAGTCCAGCTGCTGACAGAGACTGGGACCTTCCCTAACATACTGCCTGTGTAAGAGCCAGCAATGGCCACACTCACTGCACTTGGATGCAGCCCTGAGTCTGAGTTGTTTGTGTCCCATTGCTGAGCTTTCTGTCTGCCAGTGGCAGCCCTCGCTTTCCTGCAAGTGGAAGCTAGCAGAACTGGAGATTTCACTGAGCTCAGGCTGAGGCTTGTGCAGTTGTAGTCATGAGAAACTGGCAGCCACTGGGGCAGTGCTCCATCTACCCTCATCTCCCTGTCTCAGGAGCGAGCAAGCACTCATGTGCTTCTCACAGGAGGAGCCCAATCTTCTCACAGTCCTCCTGTTAGTTCCCACGGCTGCCCAACCAGCAAAGTGGGCTTATCTTCTCTGTGTCGGACCCAAGGATCAGAGCAATCCAACATGTGGCTTGGGTTGCTCACTCCCCAGAGTTGACTCCACTCGTTTCTCCTTGTTCTTCTGAGTCCTGCTCCAGGAGCACAGGTTCTGACCTGATCACTTCTTTTCTCTTCCTACCTGATTCCTTTTGGAACTTTCTTACCACCTTGAATGTCCTTGAGTCTTTCTGCCAATAACCAGTTAGTTTTCATTGAGAATTGTTCCACATATAGATGTATTTTTGATGTGTTCATGGGAGTGGTGAATTACATGTCATCCTTTGCCATCTTTTTTTTCTTTCTTTTTCAATTGTCTCATCCAACTTTTTATTGTCACTGTCTTAATTTTTATTTTTATTGACATATAGTTGATTTACAATGTTTCAGGTGTACAGCAGTGATTCAGTTACATATATATATATAAATATATATATATACACACACATTTACATATATACATATTGTTTATCAAATTCTTTTCCATTAAAGGTTATTACAAGATAATGAATGTAGTTCCCTGGACTATATAGTAAGTCCTTGCTGTTCATCTGTTTTGTAAATAGTAGTGCATATTTATTAAACTGAAATCCCCTGCTTTACCATCCTCTGTCCCAATTTTAAATTGAAGAGTTAATCAACTTTCCAGAGGTTGACCAGCTAGTGAACAGTAAAAGCCACTGGCTAATTGAATAAAGGGTCCTTAAATGGTAGTTATAAAGCTGTACCATTTCTGGACATGAAGATAGCAGCATTTTCTATTTCTAGAGTGCAAGATAATATCCAGGGCAACATTATGTTCCCTGTTTGAAGATCAGAAGTTATATTTGAAGGAAAGCATCCATCATGGAAAGAAAACAGGCTATTGCTAGTAGATTTAAAAGTGTTTCACAAAAACATGTTAGGTTGTTTCCATGAATGACAAAACTCAAGACCTGAAAGGGATCACAATCATATATCTTATGCATTATGTGTCTCACATGTATATATGGAAATTAACAAGTATTACTGCTTTTAACTCACATATATATATATGGAAATCAACATATATTACTACTTTTAACTTTATTTCTCATGTTCCAAGTTAGCATGTCTTCAAGCTATTCTTTAATGAAAGCTATGCACCTTTTTGTTAGAAATAAATTATCTGAAAAGTGATATAGGAGATATAGATACATAAAACTGTGACAGATAGTAAAGTTACAGAACATAAGGAAAATTAAAAAGCAAAACTGAGAAGTACTTGAGACACATATCTCTTTCTGTGTCTCTTTTAACAGAATGAGAATTAAGATTTTCTAAGTTTGATACCATAGCAATTAATGATTACATTTGGTATATACATTAATGGTATGACTTCTTTTTAAAGATAGAACTGCCTTATGATCCAGCAATCCCACTGCTGGACATACACACTGAGGAAACCAGAGTTGAAAGAGACACATGTACCCCAATGTTCATCGCAGCATTGTTTATAATAGCCAGGACATGGAAGCAACCTAGATGTCCATCAGCAGATGAATGGATAAGAAAGCTGTGGTACATATACACAATGGAGTATTACTCAGCCATTAAAAAGAATACATTTGAATCAGTTCTAATGAGGTGGATGAAACTGGAGCCTATTATACAGAGTGAAGTAAGCCAGAAAGAAAAACACCAATACAGTATACTAACGCATATATATGGAATTTAGAAAGATGGTAACAATAACCCTGTATAAGAGACAGCAAAAGAGACACTGATGTATAGAACAGTCTTTTGGACTCTGTGGGAGAGGAAGAGGGTGGGATGATTTGGGAGAATGGCATTGAAACATGTATAATATCATATATGAAACAAGTCGCCAGTCCAGGTTCGATGCACGATACTGGATGCTTGGGGCTGGTGCACTGGGATGACCCAGAGGGATGGAATGGGGAGGGAGGAGGGAGGAGGGTTCAGGATGGGGAACACATGTATACCTGTGGCAGATGCATTTCAATATTTGGCAAAACCAATACAATATTGTAAAGTTTAAAAATTAAATTAAATTAAAAAAAATAAAGATAATGGCTGATTATTTTGCAATGATTTTTTTCACTTATGGGACTATTTATCAAAATATGAAGTAAATCAAAATTACATTATTATTTTAGCGAGGGATTTTATCTCATATCTTAGAAGACTAATCTTAAACAAGGACAATGAGATTTGAGGAATGTATTTTTTATGATGTGCTTGGAAAAAATATTTAATACATGTTATTTAAACTTCTGAATATGTTTTAGCTTGATTTGTCAAAACTAATATATGCTTTTTCTAGAAAATGAATGTATTTCAGTGTAAAGCTTCTCATCTAAAATTGTATTAGAAAATAAAAAAATGAAAATAATATCTATGATAAATATACTATTTAACATCAAGTAGATGTTAATGATTTGAGAGGCTCCTTAATATAACTGACTTTCTTATTTAAATGCCGTTCTGTATTTTTATTTTTAAGACATACATAATGTTAAATTGCTCTAAATTTTTTGTTGTTTTTCATTGTAAATATATAATTACATACATTTCAGAATATTTGTATAATAATGTAAGTATTATAAGGGCTTGAACAGAGGATTCAAATTAAATAGACTATACATAAAAACATAAGCAGACTTTAAAATTCTGTTTCATTAATAACAGCTTACTGTGACAGGCAATACTTTGTGGTCAGTTGTGACTGGAGATGATTCCTACCCTAAACCAAAGATAGATATATACAAAGAGAAGGAAGTATGGAGGAGAAACATTTTGAATATATTGATTTCTAGATGTCTATGAAACATAAAGGTGGAATGGTTCAGTAGGTTAAGGAAAATATAGGTTTGTAACTCATGGATGTAGTTTGATAAAGGGATAGATTTGAGATTAGCCAACAGGTGGAAATTGAAGTGTAGGTTGTCTGTTTCAGGTTTTGTAATTGTCAGTGAGTCCTGCATAAAACACAGGAGAGCAAAAGAGTGGAGCCTCCTGCACTGAATAATTACCAGTGGAAGCTGGTAATATCTAAAAACTAGCAGGAAGAAAATGGGCTTATAAAAAGAGATGGGCATTAGACTTGGGAAAAGGGATAGATAAGGGAATCAAGGGGCTCAGTGCCATGGAAGAGTAGCTATATTAAATACACAGAAAGGAGAGTTACGAGGGGCTCTTTCATACAGTGAGGTTAGTTAATCTAGATGGTGCTAAGGTTCAAGTTGTGCCATGCTACCCCCTTTTATATTGAAGAAATGATATCAAGGATCTTAGAGTCTAAGATGTTGGAAATACTGTCTGATTGGGACATACATAACAGTAAAGTGTAGACATTAGGGTGTAGAGGGAGATTTTGAATTAGAAATCAGTCTGAGTGAATTGAAGTCAGTAATGAAATGAGGAGGATTCTTATTTCCTGGCACTGACTGTACCTTTGTACTATAGTCTGAAGTCAGGAAGCTTGATTCCTTCAGCTCCATTCTTTCTCCAGATTGCTTAGGCTATTCAGGGTTTTTTGTCTTTCCATACAAATTGTGAAATTTGGGGCCTGAGACTTTATTTCAAAAATATGTTGAATAGGTAGAAAAGGAGAGATGAATAAGGAAAAATACTACTTTAGATAACATACCTCATTTGAATCACTATATATTTCTTAACATCAGTTAATCATGACAATTTTAACCAGTATATAATTAATCAGAAGTAAGTGCAACTGTTTATAATAGCCAGGACATAGAAGCAACCTAGATGTCCATCAGCAGATGAATGGATAAGAAAGCTGTGGTACATATACACAATGGAGTATTACTCAGCCATTAAAAAGAATACATTTGAATCAGTTCTAATGAGGTGGATGAAACTGGAGCCTATTATACAGAGTGAAGTAAGCCAGAAAGAAAAACACCAATACAGTATACTAACGCATATATATGGAATTTAGAAAGATGGTAACAATAACCCTGTGTACAAGACAGCAAAAGAGACACTGATGTATAGAACAGTCTTATGGACTCTGAGAGAGAGGGAGAGGGTGGGATGATTTGGGAGAATGGCATTGAAACATGTAAAATATCATGTATGAAACGAGTTGCCAGTCCAGGTTCGATGCACAATACTGGATGCTTGGGGCTGGTGCACTGGGACGACCCAGAGGGATGGAATGGGGAGGGAGGAGGGAGGAAGGTTCAGGATGGGGAACACATGTATACCTGTGGCAGATTCATTTTGATATTTGGCAAAACTAATACAATTATGTAAAGTTTAAAAATAAAATAAAATTAAAAAAAAAGAAGTAAGTGCAAGAGATATTCCACTTTATTTTATTCAGATAACTATCCAGTTCATCATATAGATGTTGACACAATATTAGACTTCAAAGATACATTGGTAGTTGTTGTGATTCTCAGACATTAGATGTGTGAGTGAGTTTGATAGATGAGAAAAGGAGGAAAGAAGAGATCTCCTAATATATTTTATAAATGCTCAAAAATGAGGAAGAGAATTTGAGTCACCCTCCAGAGGAAGTAGAATGCCATTTATCTTCAGCTTATCCCATCTACCAACATTCACTAAATTGGCCAAATATACAGACATGTCAGTCAGCTGTCATCAACATTGTTAAATTGTTTTGTTACTTTGCATCAATGAGGTAATTCTTCATCTTGAGAATCTTAGTTTGATTTCTGCATTAGTAAACACTGGTACTGTACCATTTTGGAGGGGGATACACACACACATGCATAGTCCTCTATTTAAATGAATTTTCAATGAAACAAAAATCTCCAGTTTCATCTCTGGTCTGGCTAGTCTCTTAAAAATTGTTGTACTGAAATTTAACCTGAAAAAGACTATATAAAACAATCACCAGATAATGGCATCATTTCTAGAGTATATAATGCACTAAATGCCTAAACTTATGTTGAAAAGCTGTCAAGATAATTTAAAACTTTAGTTGTAAATCAGGATCCAGAGTTCTGTTTATAAATATGTGGAGAGAACACTGCTTATTTTCTTCTATCACACAGGAGAAATAAAAGTCATTTAGAAAGCTTTTTGCTAAGGCAAGTGCTATAGACAACATCAAAGAACAGCTACACAGGGTGACCCTGTGAGGTCCTTCTAGGTCTATAATTCATTCTCAAGAAACCCCAAGATCTAGGATGTGTATATTAATACTATGATATCAGTAGTGTCAGCATGACAAGGACAAAAAAGGTTGATTATCATCTGTGATTTATATGCAGAGACAGCTACCCAGAGCAATTATACTGTTTTGAGACAATCTGCTCTTCAACAATTTTAACCAGATTTACTAGACATAAACATCCCATTTGTCACACTGTGTCCAATAATACTTTAAAATCACGATGCCAGTGATTAAGATATTATCTCCACCTCACAATTTTCGAAGTGATATGCTAGTAAATATAAGGCAGAAAAGAAAAATAAACATGTTTATCATGTAAATGGACACCTGGTTTTCTAAATGCTTTGCTTACTATTTTGGAACATAAATGAGCTCATAACTACCTGAAAACCTTGATTTGTTCTCTTCCCAAAATCTTTTCTCCTGGTATGATTTCTTAGCTATGTTTAGCATTTTTTATTTTCCCCCACATACTAAAAGCTAAAAGTGGCCATTTTTTAGTGAATCATTATTTTGAAGTCAGACTGAACATTTATGATAGTGAAGAGGAAACAAAAATTGGATAATGTTTCAGGTTTGATACTTTTTGAATTTGCTTTTCCACTCAAGTGAGCTAAATTGGCAGGTGGGAAAAAGATCTATCTAAAACATTTTATAAAATAAAAGCATTTCTGAGAGTAGCTATTAGAAATATTTGGTGCTAAAGGGAATCATCTTTCAGTATTGTTTACTGAGTACTTAGGACATATGTTATGGTATAAGCCTGTAAAAGATAGTTTTTAAAGAAGCTCTGTAAGTGTTTACAATCGAAAAGGGAAAGTAGTCAATATTGATAAAGTGCTTAGTCTATGCTGCTGCTGCTGCTGCTAAGTTGCTTCAGTTGTGTCCGACTCTGTGCGACCCCATAGACGGCAGTCCACCAGGCTCCCCTGTCCCTGGGATTCTCCAGGCAAGAACACTGGAGTGGGTTGCCATTTCCTTCTCCAACGCATGAAAGTGAAAAGGGAAAGTGAAGTCGCTCAGTCGTGTCCGACTCTTCGCGACTATGGCAGGCACCAATTTAAGCACTTTACAAATATAAATATGTTTAATCATTGTAACGACCCTAAGATGCAAGTATTATTAGTCACATTTTAGAAATAAGGAGAAAGAGGTACAGATAGTTTGAGTGACTTGCTCAAGGATACTAACGGTGTTAACATTTAGCCAGCCAATGAGGTCACTGCAAGACTTTGAGAGAGCTAAAATACACAGCGTAATTTTTTCACCTTTCTGAATTGGAAACAAAGTGAGAAAGAGATGTTGGAGTTAAATGGCCAAAACATAACCTGTTACTTATAGTGCCTATGGTGAAGAACAGGAGCATTAAGTTTGTTTGCCAAAGATTTTTTGCCAGAATTTTGCTTGTTTGCCAAAAATTTTAACCCTAAATTGGACACACTAGTCTAGTCACTGTCCCCGACAGTGGTTTAAAAATCAATGATTTCCAGGGTCATCTGCCTAAAAACATGTCATAAAAGAACAGAACAGAACATAGGTTCTTTGCAGAAAGGTAGATTAGATAGAAGAAAAAAGAACAAAAAGAAAAGAGAGAGAGAGAGCACACATGCTACCATCTTCCAGTATTAGTTTCTTATTTCTCTAAAGGGAAAGTGAAAGTCACTCAGTCATGTCCAACTCTTTGCGACCCCATGGAGTGTAACCTGCCAGGTTTCTCTGTCCATAGAGTTCTCCAGGCAAGAATACTGAAGTGAGTAGCCATTCCCTTCTCCAGGGGATCTTCCTGGCCCAGGGATCAAATCTGGGTCTCTCGTGTTGCAGGCAGATTTTTTTACCATCTGAGCCACCAGGGAAGCCCTATTTCTGTAAAAATCACCACAAATTTATTAGATGAACACATTACCTATTTGTTGTCTTACAGTTCTGGCGTTCAGAGTTCCTAGAATCAAGGTGTTGGCAAGGCTGTGTCCTTTGTGGCGGCTCTAGGGAGAATGCGTGTCCTTGCACTTACTAGCTTCTGCAGGCCACATGCATGCATTAGCTCATGGCCCTCTTCCTTCATCTTCAGAAATTCATCATTCCATCCTCCGCCACTTTTGTCATGTCGTGTTCTGCCTCGTTGACGCATCTTGCGTGCCTTTTATGAGGACCTTTGTGATTTATATTAAACTAACCAGGATCATCCAGGATGGTTTTCCCATCTCAAGATTCGTAATTACATCTCAACATATATGTCAAGTGCCTCTTGACATATAACGCAACACACGCATAGTTTCCAGGGACTAGAATGTGGACATGTTTGGAAGAATTGTTACATCTAACACATCTCCTCAAATTCAGCACTGGGAAGGAGTAAATAAAAGAGAAAAAGAGTAAAAATTGTGACCCTAGTGTGGCTTTTTTCAGATGGCATCATAATATTAGGAAAAAGAGACTCCCTCTGTCCCTGGTCAGCATTTTGTCGTGTGTGGTTCCTTTCTCAGTGGATTTAACCAGTACTGTCATCTTTAATCAAAGCTAGTATTGTTTCTCTCAGAACTCATGATTAGCTTTTACTTTATTAACCAGTTTCTCATTGCCAGCTGAGTTGCTCTATGTACCTTTCGGGGACCATTTACCTATTCCATATTAAAAGTGAGCTATTGAAGTTTTCAGGTATTATAATTGAATTGTGTATTCACCCTTCTTAATTCTGTGAGGTTTTGCTTCATACATTTTTGTTTTCTATTAAGTTCACGTATGCCCATGATAGCTATACTTTCATGATGGATTGACCCTTTTCACATTATATAATATTTTATTTGTCTCTCTCTCTAGTAACAATAGTTACAATTTGCTGAATGCTTATTATGTTCCAGATGCAGTTCTAAGCAAGAATTGTTGTTCATGTACAATTGCATTGTATTGAAACTATTAAACAGATTCTATTTTTTTATTAATTTCTTATAGAAAATAACTTTCAGTGGCATTTTTATTCTTTGAGTATTGAGGACAATATTTAATGTTTCCTTGTGCTGAAGTATGTTTCATATGCCTCATTTTGGATTATTTAGTGTATTTATTTACTGATTGTTGAACAACCTGAGGTCCAGCCCATACCCATGTTTGCTATCAAGAATTAGGCTTCTCTTAAGCCTGATCACTTTTGTCTTCCATATTTGCATTAGTCCCAATCCACCTTAAAATTCAGGACATTTAATGATAAGAAGCATTTCAAAACCATTTCCATAAAAAATACTTCAACTAGAGTACTTTTGCTTGTTCAGCAAAGCTCTTTTCTGATAGATTTGATCACTAAAAAACTGCCCATATTGCACAAACAAGATCTACATTTCTCATCAAGTACTATTATCAGTTGTATTTCTTTTATTCTTTCTGAACTATGAAACTTTAAGAATCAGCATTTCATGTCCCTCATTCTCTTAAAATATGAGTAACATCACAAATCTACTTTTAATTTATTGTGTGTATGTGTGTGCATGCATGTATATTGCAATCTAAAGGTGAATACTGATGTAGAGATTTTTTGATGGATGTCAAATGGGTGAGAGTAGAGAAAAGTATATTATTCTTATTGAATTAAAATGAAGGAAAGGGATGGTTGTTCAGTTCTCTGATGATTCTACGACTATAAGTTGGGAGACTCAGGTGGAGGAAACCAAGTTTCCCAGTGAGACTTTTTCAATTTTGACAATTCTGAATCATCTCAGGAACAAAATAAATGTTTCCCACTAAATGTGATTTTAAATTCAGTTCCATGCATCTACTACTTGGTGAACTGTTCGCTAATAGTTACTTTCAGGTTGATTTTTTTTCCAAAAAATATTTTGCAATTTCGTCTTGGTATACCCTTTATAGTTATCTTTTTTTGTTTCTTTTTATTTGAATTTTATTTCTTTGTCGATTCATCACCTATTTTCCATCAAGATGACCTTCTTTTTAAAAAAAATTAGAAACATTTTGCATATTAGCTCTTTGTGTTATGGTTTGCACTTTTTTTTTAAATTGGAGAATAATTGCTTTACAATGGTGTGCTGATTTCTGCTGTTCAACAGCATAAATCAGTTATAAGTATATATATAACTCCTCCCTCTAGAGCCTCCCTTGCACACCCGATCCCACTCCTCTAGGTTTGCACAGAACACCAAGCTGAACTCCTTGTGTTATACAGCTGTTTTCTGTTAGATATGTATTTTATACATGGTAGTGTATATATATCAGTACTACTCTTTCAATTCATCCCACCCTTTCCTCACTTCACTGTGTTCACAAGTCTATTCTCTACGTCTGTGTCTCTATTGCTACCCTGCAAACAAGTTTACCAGTATAATTTTTATAGATTCTATATGTACATATGCATTCATATATGATATTTTTTTTTTCTCTTTCTGACTTACTTCACTCTGTTTAACAGGCTCTAGGTTTATCGACCTCACAACAAGGGACTCAAATTCATTGTTTTTATGTCTGAATAATATTCCATTGTATATACGTACCACAACTGCTTTATCCATTCATCTGTTGATAGATATGTAGGTTACATCCATGTCCTGGCTATTGTAAATAGTGCTGCTATGAACATTGGGGTACAGGGGTCTTTTGAATTATAGTTTTCTGAGGGTATATGCCTAGTACCACTTCCTAACAGCATGCTGTACTGTGCTTAGTCTCTCAATCATGTCCGACTCTTTGCAATCCCGTAGACTGTAGCCCACCAGGCTCCTCTGTCCATGGGGATTCTCCAGGCAAGGATACTAGAGTGGGTTGCCATGCCCTCCTCCAGAGGATCTTCCCAACCCAAGGATTGAATCCAAGTCTCTGGCATTGCAGGTGGATTCTTTACCATCTGAGCCACCAGGAAAGCCCATGAATACTGGGATGAGTAGTCTGTCCCTTCTCTAGGGGATCTTCCTTACCCAGGAATTGAACTGGAGTCTCCTGCATTACAAGTGGATTCTTTACCAACTTAGCTACCAGGGAAGCCCTACTTACACCATACACAAAGATAAACTCAAAATGGATTAAAGGCCTAAATGTAAAGCCAAATACTATAAAACTCATAGAAGAAAATGTAGGCAGAACATTCTCTGACATAAATCTCAGCAAGATCCTCTTTCACCCATCTCCTGGAGTAATGGATATAAAAACAAAAGTAAACAAATGGGACCTAATTAAACTTAAAAGCTTTGCACAGCAAAGGAAACTATAAATAAATTGAAAAGGCAGCCCTCAGAATGGGAGAGAATAATTGTAAATGTAACAACTTACAAAAGATTAATCTCCAAAATATACAAGCAGCTTATGTAGCTCAATATCAGGAAAACAAACAACCCAAACAAAAAATGGGTGGAAGACCTAAACAGGCATTTCTCCAAACTGGCTAATAAACACACGAAAAGATGCTCAACATCACTTTTGTTAGAGAAATGCAAGTCAAAACTACAAGGAGGCTTCACCTTGCACAGGTCAGAATGGCCATCATGATGAAACCTACAAACAATACATGATAGGGAGGGTGTGGGGAAAAGGGAACCCTCTTGCACTGTCGATAAGGATATAAACTGATACAGCCACTGTGGAGAACAGTGTGGAGATTCCTTAAAAAACTAGGAATAAAACTACCCTGGTGGTGGTGGTGGTGGTGGTGCTTAATCGTGTCTGACTCTTGCCACCATAGGACTGTAGCCCACCAGGCTTTTCTGTCCATGGGATTTCTCAGGCAAGAATACTGGAGTGAGTTGCCATTTCTTTCTCCAGGGGATCTTCATGACCCAGGGATCAAACCAGGGTCTCCTGCACTTCAAGGTAGATTCTTTACTGACTAAGCCACCACGGAAGCCCAAAACTACCGTATCACCCAGCGATTTCACTACTGGTCATATACTTTTTGGAGTTATTTTTATGAACAGGTTTGTGAAGCATTTTATTTGTCACCCTTTTTGAGATTCCAAAATTATTAATTTTCATGCTCAATTTTACATTTAATTCTGATTACTTTCTCTGATAATAAATATATAAACTATATATGATTTATATAAAGTTAATATAAATTAATTTTATTTTGTACATTTAGAACAGAGAGAAAAAAATTATAAATACACTTATAACTCATAATTCAGTTCTTTTGGCAACTAAATAGAGTATATAATTTTAAATAAAGTAGGTCAAATTCATTATGAAATTACTGTCTGTTTTACCTAGACTAAGAAACCCTAAATCATCTTTTCATATTTCTCACTGTTCTTTATTTTTAAAAAAGAGTGATTCTTTTCATCATACTGCAGTATGCTGCTATTATGTATTATTTTTTGTGTTGCAGAACAATAAAGCAACATTTGTCAGCAAACATTCATATGCCTGCTTCTGCCTCTGTCTTCTTTTCGGTACTAAAATCATCCAGAGAAAATAGACTCCAGGGAGAAAGTAAACAAATTATAGAGGAACGACACAATTCCTCAGTGAAAGTTGGCAGCATGGATTCTACATACCAGGCTTATTACAGTCTGGTGAGAAATTGTAGAGCAGCATTATGCCTGGTCAAGGGTAGCATGAGCAGCATTTAAAAGGTTGATATTCAGCCCAAATTGAACTTACTATTTTATTTAAAAATACCATTGATCATAGCAAGAGTAGATATTCAGAGGGTTAATATATAGGATTGTCACTTTACTTTGCTGAATTTGAATATATACCATCTACCCTATACTGGGCAAGAACAAAAACAAAACAAAACAAAAAATGAAAGAATCTAGATTACAAATCATAAGCTCTGGATTTGAGTCCCAGATCTTATATTACTAAGGAAAATAGATGGGCAATGTAATCCTTCTTGATATCCAGATCTCTGTGTTTAATAACGAAAATACAGATGCCATATCATTGTGAAGATGAAAAATGAGACAATATACATAAAACTCCCAGATGATAACAGAAATAAAGACCAAAGTACTATTTGAGTTCCATCATGGGTGTGGAGCTATAGGCAGGGAAAACATGCAAGAATAAATATGAATATGGGCAAATCACACAGTGCTGTTGGAAGAAAATAGCCATTTAAAGTCATTTGGATTTATTTAAATTATAGGTCATATTAATAGAAATGCAGCAAATAAATTTGGGAAAGAACACTGGTCTAGATCATGAGTGCCCTGAATGTTAGACTAAATAATATTGATTTCATTCCATGGAAAATGAGAAATGAAAAGCTATTCTGAAGAAAATGGAAAGTGAAAACTGGTATGATAAATAGGAGGTTAAAATGACCCAAAAAAGTTTGGGGGTGAAAAGGTTATGTTTGAGGCAAGGAAAATTCGAGTTATCCTATAGTTTGAAGCAAGGAAAGTTCAAGTTATCTTATAGTACAAGTGGGAATGGAGGTTTGAGAAAAATACTAAGTTTGGAACTCAACTAGGATAATCATACTCATTTATTAGGTGATTACTCCGTTCCAAGAATATCACATATATAGTTTAATCTTATCTTCATGACAAGTCTAAGATAAGAAATGTGGATCTATTTCAAGGAGAGATAACTGAAACCAAAGACCACACAGCTGGGGACTCAGGGGAGCAGAGATTTGAACCATATCATCTTTCTCCAAGGCTGGTACTCAGCAGTTGTGCTATTTTAGAACCCCATCACTCATATGTGAAAGGCAGAAATCTGACATCACAGCAGAAGTGTTCCAGCCTTAGTGACTGAGAAAATGCAGATGACAATTACAGAAAATATGATATGGTGGAATAAAGGGAGACAAAGTGAGTCTGGTTTTGACATTTTGAGTTTTAGTCCTTTTGGATTATAAAAGTGGTGATGTCCAGCAAGCAGATGGAAATGCAGGATGAACTAGGGAAGGATATGGAGAGACATGCTTTAGAGTTTTCCAAAAGGGGGTGATGGACGACTCCAGGAAAGGGCTTGACAAGAGACGGTGAATATGGGAAATGCAGGCCAAGGGAAGGTCCCTGTGAAAAATCAGGAAGGCAATGATAATTTCAGCACAGGACATAAGTATAATTTCATATCAGAGAATTTAAAGATCTTCTAGAGTAGCAACTCTCTCCTGCTTGGAAAAGCCATTGCACTGAAGGGCACTGTAAGCCTGTAAATCAATTAAACTCAAATTACAAAGTCCAACAGCATCTGTTCCCATCATGACTTTAACCCACTAAGATGAAGAATCTCTGACAGGAATAAGTTAAATTTTTTATAAGTTACTGTTCCAGTGAGCTGTTTTTCTTCACATAGTTTCAATAACATCCAAGCAGACCTGGGGCTTGGAAGTGTCCTTAGAGATCACCTGGTCTAACATCTTTATTTTAAAAATGGAAAATATAAGGCTTAGAGAAGGGACCCCAGGTCACGAAGCTAGTTTTTCCATAAATGGGTTCATTTATATTTACACTCACTAAATGTTTGGGGACCAGGCAACCTATATTTCATGATGATACTTCCCTGAAAGTATTATTAAGAAGTACTTTATATAATGTGTGAGCACAAAGTTTATTGAGACTTTAATTTGTGTACATTTTTCTCTCCCTTTACAAAGAATGAAGCTATCATTTTGGTTTGTTTCTTATTTTCCCCCAAGGACACCTTGGTTGCAGGGATGAAAGCAGAGATTGCCTACAAACAAATGTCTTTCATGTCTTTTAAGAATATTTTGAGAGAAGGAGGAAATGAAGTCTTGTAGGGGAAAAAATGAAGAGGAGGTGAGGGTGAGAGAAACAGGCATTAAATTTTCTGCTGCCCCTTTCTCTTTCTGCCTTCAATCTTTCCCAGCATCAGGGTCTTTTCCAAAAAATAATCTCTTTTCATAAGGTGTCCAAAGTATTGGAGTTTCAGCTTCAGCAACAGACCTTCCATTAAATATACAGGGTTGATTTCCTTTATGATTGACTGGTTTGGTCTTTTTGCAGTTCAGGGGACTCTCAAGTCTTCTCCAGTACCATAATTTGAAAGCATCAATTCTTCATTTCTCAACCATTTTTATATTTTACAGTTCTTCATTTTACCAAAGTTCTTCTCTGCTCTTTTCTTCAGATACCTCACCCTCTATACTTGTTATTCCATAATCTAGAAATAGAAGTTATCTTTCTAAATCTCATGTTTTTCTTCAAAGAATTCTATAGCATTCATAAGGAATGACATAGAGTCTGAAGAAAATGTGTTCGTAGCACTTCCTTTTGTTTTTTGATGGAGCTCAAATTTTATTTTAAATAATTTTAATTGTAGCAATCTTTTATGAAATGTATTAATAGCATTAATATTCCTCCCAAATATTCAGGAAAATTTATATTTTAGGAAAGTAAACCATGTACTGTGGTAACAAATAGCCATACCCAGAATTGCAAGCACATCTGTTCAGGAAGAACAGGAAACCAAGATACATACAAGTCAGTTCCTGTAAGGTGTCAAAGCAACGATGTAACCAACTTCCTCCGAGTTAGGTAAGCTGAATTAATAGATATACATAATAAATGGTATTGGTTTGGAAGAAAAATATAATACTTTTAAAAGTCTCTACAAAGACATTTTTGCAAAGAAGATGGGGCCAAACTAGATTTGAAAATTAATATGTTAAACCAAGGACGTACAAGAATGCTGAATTTATCTTGGCACATTTAAGAGCGATTAACTTTTGTTGGACTGGTTAGAATAAATGAGTAATTGAGGCAAAACTGATTATATTTGAATACACTTTATTCTTAAGGGTTAAATCTGGGGCAGAAAATTTGAGAATCATTCAATAGTGTATAACATGGATCTTAACATAGGGTGCTTTTGGGAATCTTTTAAAAACTATAAACCCCTGGGCCTCAACTATAAACCAGTTAAACCAAAGTCTCTGGAGATGGGATCCAGAATGGGTATTTGTAAAATCCCGCAGGTCTTTCTCACATGTAGCCAGGTTGAATGCTACTCATCTTGAGATATTGAATGGGGGATGAGGGTGGGATCACAAGCAGAATAATAGCCCTCAAAGATGTTCACAAATTAACTCCCAGAGCCTATGAATGTGTTACCTTATATGACAAAAGGAACTTTACAGATACAATAAAGTAAAGGCTTTTGAGATGGGAAGATTATCCTGGATTATTTAGGTGAGCCAGGTATAATCCAAAGGAGAATGGAATGGAAACCCACTCCAGTGTTCTTGCCTAGAGAATTCCAAGGACGGTGGAGCCTGGTGGGCTACCATCTATGGGGTTGCACAGAGTCGGATATGACTGAAGCGACTTAGCAGCAGCAGCAGTATAATCCAAGGGCCCTTTTAAGAGGGAGACATGTCAGAGTCTTCCCTGGTGGCTCAGACAGTAAAGAATCTGCCTCCAGTGAGGGAGACAGGGTTCGATCCCTGGGTTGGTAAGATCCTCCAGAGAAGGGAATGTCAACCCACTCCAGTATTCTTGCCTGGAGAATCCCCATGGACAGAGGAGCCTGGTGGGCTACAGTCCATAGGGTCACAAAGAGTTGGACACAACTGAGAGACCAACACTTTTCAATGTCAGAGTAAGATATGTGGCCATGGGAGCAGAAGCTGGGATGATGCAGGGCTGTGAGTCAAGGAATACACGTGGCCTCTAGAAAAGGAAAAGAAACAGATTCTCCCCTAGAGCCTCCAGAAGCAACATTTTTCTGTTGACTCATTTTATCTCTTTTGACTGCAATAAACAGTTTGCAAGATCTTAGTTCCCTGAGCAGGGATTGAACCCATGCTCCTGGCAGTGAAAGCACAGAGTCCTAACCATTGGACCACCAGAGGTAGAACTGAGTAACCTATTCCCATCTGCTGACTCATTTCGTACTTCTGTAAAATTATACATTTGTGTTGTTATAAGCAACTAGGTTTGTAGAATTTGTTGTAAGTAGTGAAATAAAACTAGCGCAGGTGGCTGAATAAACTAGTGACTCCCTAAATGATCATGCTTCACGGTAAGAGAAAAATCAAGATGAACAGTCGTTGCCACCTTGGGTCCTTTGTATCACAGGTAATATACCACCTTCTCCTTTTGGATAGAGCAGAGGATTATAAATTTGAAGGTTGGGGGAAAACTCTGTAACGATGTATTTAAGTTATTTCTGTGTAATACAAATAGGTATTTGCAGGAAGAGTATAGCTAAATGGTTGTTCCCACTTCTTGTGCTTTTTAGTCATTTTCTTTGCTATACTAGGACTTGTTTAACTCATTGTGAATGTTTATGGGATAAGAAAGCTTCCCCATGATGGAAAGCAAATATATCTCCTCACCTTGCTCACAGCAGCTTTTGAGAAGCTGTGTTTTTAGGGGACCATCCTTCTTTGACTTAAAATCAAAGCAGAACTAGTTCTCAGTTGTTAGTAATGACATTGAACTCCACATACAGCACCAGGAGGATTGTGGACAGAATGAAGAGCAGAAGGATTTTATGTAGAGACCAGTGAAGATGTAGGAAAAAATATATAATGGAGAAAAGACAGATAAGATACAGAAACTCAAGGTTCACTAACCAAGCTATTGGTCCAAAAGATGGGGCTGTTGCATAGGAAATAGCATATGTATTGCCTGTAGAAGGACCATACCTAGGTTTCTAGGAAATTGCTGAGCAACCTTCATTAATAGATTCATCTGGTTGTGTTATGTACAAGGCCTTCATGTACCTCAATTTTTGTGTTTTCCAATGAGCTATCAGTCTTTATGCTGGTCAGTATTCTGAATTAATTGTTTCTGAAGATCTCTAAACTATTCTCAAGTGTAATACTAGCACTATAAACTAGAGGGGTTTTAAACTTGAATTAGAGGATTTTTTTTTTTTTTACCTTTTATTAGGGATTAAACAGAGCCTTCTAGGTACAGAAATATAATAGGTACAGATGTTGGTATAGGCATAGATATTTATTTATAAATGTATCTAGGTCTAGAGCTGTATTTATACTAAAATATATAATGTACATGGTTTATATTAAAATGAATATAAATTAAAACTTTTTTAAAAAGTCTTATGCAGGTGGCATAGTCTTTCTCCAGAATCCCTAGTCTATGTTGTTATTGTCATATTGAGGGTTGTTACAAACTCCATGTGATATTGTTTTCTACCACAGGCATTACTTATGCTTAGAATCTACTCTGTCCTATGAATCCCATTCAGCTTTGCACAAGTTTTTCATGTCACTCGGTATATATGGTTTAATGATGGAATATGGTAGCAGGCTTAGACTATACTACCCCTACAACCTTAGTAAACCTATTGATGTATCAGCGGTTGAACTCCCTTCTTTGTGTTGGGATAAAATGAGATGAAATGATCTGTCCTATATTTTAGATGTGTTGTTCCAGCATGTTCCAGACCACCAGTTCCTACAGATTCAATGATAGCAAACCTATGAATCATAGGGCTTCTTTTCAACCTCCAGGGTCACACATGCCTTACCTAGATTTCCTGACATTTCCTGCTTATACAGGTTTTGTCCTTGACATTTCCTGCTTATACAGGTTTATCAGCATGATGTCTTCAACATTGTGAATGCCTTTGATGTTCTACAGGAAGCACATATGGTTTGGGTTTCTTCCGACCATATTATAACAGAGAGTGGGAAAGTTAGCAAAGCTCTGCTGCAAAACCACAACTGAATAGTGATGTCCATTCCAAATGAATATTTTTAAAAATTATCTTTTAAATGTTTATTTATTTGGCTGCATCAGGTCTTGGCTGTGGCACGTGAGCTCTTCATTTTGGCATTCAGCCTTCTCTCCAGTTGTGGTGCTCAGGCTTACTTGCCACTTGGCATGTGGGATCTTAGTTCCTCATCCAGGGATGGGACTCATGTCCTCTACACTGGAAGGAACATTCTTAACCACTGGACCACCCAGGAAATCCCCCAAATGAATGTAAATGGTTTCTGTTCTTCCTTGCTGATAGGGATGGAAAAGAACATGTTTGGGAGATAAATGGCTAAATACCATCTACATAAAATGATGTCAATCTTCTCTAGCTAAGATGTTATCTCTCCCATAGCAGGTTTAATTAGGCTGCTTCTTGGTTGAGTCTGTAGTAGTCTACATTATTTTCCAGGATCAGTTTGGTTTCCTAGGCTAGCCTAGTGAACTAAATGCAGATATTTTGGAGACTCCACCTCTGCCTCTTTTATATCTTTGCTGCTGCTGCTAAGTCGCTTCAGTCCTGTCTGACTCTTTGCGACCCCATAGACGGCAGCCCACCAGGCTTCCCGTCCCTGGGATTCTCCAGGCAAGAACACTGGAGTGGGTTGCCATTTCCTTCTCCAATGCATGAAAGTGAAAAGTGAAAGTGAAGTCGCTCAGTCGTGTCCGACTCTAGCGACCCCATGGACTGCAGCCCACCAGGCTCCTCCGTCCATGGGATTTTCTAGGCAAGAGTACTGGAGTGGGGTGCCATTGCCTTCTCCGTTTATATCTTTAAGGTAGTGCAAATCTCTGCCATTTCTCCTACAATATTGTCACTGTCTTATTTGAGTTGGTGGTGGGGGGATGTTTTAGAGGCTTCCATTTTGCCTTTTCCACCATAATAGATTTTACTTTATAGGCCAAAAAACTAATATAGAAATTGCATTAATTGCCAGGAATATTAGCTAAAATTATACATTTGAGAATGGGGGAAAAGACCACATGTAAGTCATGGGACCAGTGGATGCATTTTGAGCTGAACTTACACTAGGACTTTATTTCCTGGCAAAAAAAAAAAAAAAAAAAAAAATCCATGTGTTCCTACTTTCACAGGGGAACTATGAAGGTAATTTGTGGTCTTCGGTATCAATGCCTACTTAGCTCTTGTGTGCAGCAATCCTTAGAATGTTTAGGTATTCCATTTTCCCCAGTGCATAGTTACTCAAGTCAATGACTGTAGGTTTTTTTGGGAAAAGATGAAGTAACCATTATAGCCAGAATGCTACAGGATACTTCTTCTTGGGGATCAAGTTTGTCCTTCATTCAATGGGTTCATAGTTGGAAAGGTGGCTCACATCTGGATATTAGACAAGAGATTGAGACATTTTACTAAGATGACTGCCTGAAGTCACCTTCTTTGATCATACTTCCTTGATTGTTGTTATTGTTGTTGTTAGAGAGATTGAGTGATACCCTCATTGGGTGCATATCTTTCTCACACCCAAGAAAGCTTCATTATTGATATATTAGCCATATCTTTAGTTCTCTGCTTGCCATGCTCCTCTGGTTTTCATTCCAACCTTGCCGCCCATGTGAATTAGTTATCCTACCTTTAAACTGTTATGAGCAACCGTGTAGACCCCACTTTTTCAGAACTTACCATCCCTATTCTTATGATGAAACCAGCTCTCCACATCTTCGCATGAATCCTAGCTTACAATTAGACTGTATGCTCTAACACTGATGGCTGTCTCACCAGCATATTTTTTATTACTTTGTTAAATAAAGTTCTGGCCCGCCTGCAGAACATATTATTCTACTATTTTCCCCAGCCTTACATCATGCAACCACTCTGGCATTCTCCTTTCTCTGAACCATTTCCTCTTTAACTATCATTTGCTATAGCCATCCTTTCACTTATTCGGGGTCACCATTTTCTGCAAGCTTCTATGAGATATCCTAGAAGATATTAGAACCATTTTCTTCCGTCTTTCTTTGAATGTTTTCTCCCAAATTATTTTACAAAAAGCAATTCCCCTGTGTCAATAAGCTCTCCCTTATAAAACTGCATATTCTTTCTGAGTTTAGTTCCATATATATTTTCCAAGTTCTTCTCAAGACTGTTTAGATTGGGTCTGAATATTCTTGGGATATAATCCCTCTCTCCCTTTGCAATCCCATCACTTCCAAGGCCAGATTATGGTGGCCAGTAATTTTAGCTGTTGACCTGTTTCCTAAGAGGAGATGTAGAAGGGGACATGTCTTGGAGGAGAGAGGTTTTCTTCAAGACAAATGGGAACACTAACTGCTAACAGAGAGAAGTGGGTGAGTTCGAGGAATCCAAAGAATTCAGAGGAATCTAGGGAATCAAGAACATGAATACGGATGATCCCACATATCAGGATCCCATTTTTTCCCAATCAGAGCTCTAAACTTGGCACATCAGATTTGTTTAGGTTAACCTTTCCAGGAGCCAGGCTACTTTTTACCATTAGGTCCTGGGTTTTCTCTGTCCTTAGTATCTGGGAATAAGGGCTATTGTATGCAGTCAAGGAGCCCCTCTAGCTTTCACGGTTTGCTTCTCATTGACGGTTAATAACTCCCAGAACTTCATGTACTTTCTTCAGAGTATCATAACCCCTAACAATAGTTATCCAACTCCACTATCTTTATAAATACTGTATCTCTCATATTTCTCAAACATCTGCTATATATATTATAACTGCTAGTAAGTTTACATCTACCAGTTTACCTCTCTAGTTCACTAAATAAAGTTTTTAACAATTTCACTGATACCTGGTTACAGAAGCTTTCCAAGTTCCATCTACCACCAAGAATTTGGATACTCATTGTAGGTTGGCTAGTAAGTGATCCAGTCCATCTGCTCTACTAGATAAAACTGTTCCAGGTCAAGTTACCCATAAAGCAGACACTAAGGAGATTTTTTTCCTATAGGAGGTTCAGTGGGCAGTACTGTTATAATGCCTGAAGGGAATGGAACAGATCAGGTGTAGGCAGAGGGAGAACTTGGGCTCTGCCTAACCTCTTTCAAGCTCTGGCACAGATATTCAGAGTTGAGCTGGCTCTTAAATCCTTGTATTAACCAGTTACTGGATTCATGCTGTGCCTGGTATGGGAATATGATCTGAACAAGAAGGCTTTCTTGAGCTGAGGGCAATTTCCAAGGGACTGATGGTTCAAGATAATTTGAGAGCAGCAGTCCCCAAACCTGGGTTCAAATATCCTTCAGTCCTGAAGGAGATATCTAAGTAACATGGCACAGGATCCACAGCACACTGCTGGAGGCAATTAAATTGAAAACCGCCATCATAAAGCTGTGCCTGTTTGTAAACATGTGATTTCAGAACAAGGAACCAAAAAATACATCATCCTTGACACAAAAGAAGGGCTATGCCATAGCAATAAAACACAAATATGCTACCATGCTATCAGCTCTCAAATGATAAAAGTCCACTTGTGAAATGATTATCTAGGAGAAATAAATTGGAATGATTTTCAGTTACCTTACGGTTTTTTCATGACTAAGACTTTATCAGAAGCTGACGTTGAAAGGAAAACTACAATTACACATGTATAGGGAAGTCATTCACCATATACACTCAGAATTATACTTTTATTTCCTACAGTTGCAATTATTACCTTCATAATCCTTATTCCTAGTCATCTACCCTCTAGAGATAGGTATATAAAGTTTAAAATGAACTTAAACTATCCATTAAACTTGGCATCCAGTGCCATACAAAATACTTCAGTAAATGAAATTTGCTAAAATGTGTTAACACCTGAGCATTATAAAAAAAAAGTTGATAATGGCATTTTTAGTTAATGACCATCACTTCAAGCAAAATATAACAGTTCCTGAACTCCAGTTATATATTTATATTGGGGTAGATTCATCCACCCTAAAATTTATATTCTGTTTTCCATCAAAGAATGTTTGCAAGACTACATTCTCCTCTGTATAAAGTTTAAAAGGCAATAAAATCTCAGTTGCACTAATAAGAGTAAGAAATGATATTTCTTATCTCCCCTGAAAGAACAGTGCCCATATATATCAGAATGCATTTTTCACATATTGAGTATTTCACTCAAGTAGAGATATTATGATCACAGTATCCTAACTTTCTTTTATTCATTTGAAATCCATAGCCTGACATTGGGTATAATAATCAGGTATAATTTTCCTTGTTATAAATTTCTAGTTTGGATGGTATTTTATATACATCAGCTACAAAGTCCGTTAGCATCCTCTAATACATGGAAAGAGATCTCAACCCTAATTGCAGTTAGCATCATTTGGACAGTTTATTGTTTGCTGTTAATGCAGATGCACAGACCACACACCCTAAATGATTCTCATTCATTTGGTCTGGGCTGGCCTGGACATCACATTTCTCCTAGCGTGGAGAAGCACTTTAATATGGTATTTGGGCTACCCTTATAAAGTGAACATTTAACCTCAAGCCTCAAATATCTCTTGTATCCCCAACATCTGATTGTCTAATATTGTTTAAAGTCTCAGTAGATAGTATAGCAAAACTGCAGATTAACTGCTACAAATCATTCACTCTGACTTTCTTTGCATCTCTCAACTTGTTCCTTAACCTTGAACTTCAGAGTAAACTTTGAGATGGAGATTAATTCACAGAAGAAATATCAAGGCAAGAAAAATGGGTTAGCTTCTTAAAAATGTTCAATTAATGTATATGTAATACAGAGAATACAATTTGGGTCTAGAAATTGGCATGGTATATAGTTTTGGAAAACCCACAATTTGCTATGTTTAAAGATCCCGGTCCTCAGGAACTATCATTTAAATATTACTTTGGACATATGCTACTTAGAATCCATAAAGAAAATTTTAATTCACATTCAATTGTAAGGTGTTAGCTTTATCAAAAATGTTCAAAATAAATAGTTGATTTACTAGTTAAAAAGATATCAAAGGTGATTTAGTGCAACTTCAAACTCAATTCTTATCTTAAATCTTGTTCTGAGAACCAAATTCAGTATTCCCTTTTCTCTCCTAAATGTTCTCTCCTATATGCCAGTGAAAGAAATAAAACAAGGAATACTTAATTTCTAACTTTAAACAGATATGTTTGGTTTGTGTTGTCCCATCCCTTCTTATTCTCTTAAATCCACTTAGTGTGACAACTTGACACAACAACTGTCTTTATTGATAAAATACATATCACCCTGGACAAACTTGTGGATTTAAAAAATGTTCTTGTCATAGGAAAATTTATCCCTCATTTTCTAACTGTATGTTCAGTCATATTTTATGATTTTGTTTTCAAAAGCTGCGCTTGCTAAAATTGATGAGCTGTACTAATACCCACCACATGAACATCCTATTTCTTCAACCAAAAATCCATCATTTTATGAGGAGAGTCAAGGTCTAATGTTAGGTGAATATAGAGTCTTTTTCACTCAGACTTGGGCAAGGAAAGGAGATGTGCAGGCCAGTATGGGTAGGGTGTCTTTTTGACTTATTCTCAAGTTTCCAGATCAGCTTTTTCTAGTTGTTCAGAAACCAGAGTAATAGAAAATGGCAAAATAGTGAGAAGTCAGTCTTCATTTTATCAGAGAATATGAGCTTCTTCTTGAGACAGTGCTTCTCAAACATGAACATGTATGTGAATCCCCAGGCATCTTGTTGAAATGTGGAACTGTTTTGATAGGTTAAAAATGGTACCTGTGAGTTTATATTTCTAACAGATGATTCTAAGGTTGCTGGTCCTTAGAATTACTCAGTACAGAACATCTGAATATAGTCTTTGTGCAAATTTGCCTCTTTAGCCCACCTTTGACCCACCTACTTTCCCAAGACTAGTAGTCAAATGAAACAAAAGGGAACATTGGACATTTAGGATTTGATTGTTTATTCTCTTGCCCTGTAAGTGCATTTAAGAATCTGCTAATCATTGTTAAGAAAGCACCTTATTTCCTCTGATTAGAGAAGAAAAAATATTCTCTTCAAATTTCACTACTCGTCTCTACCTAGGTTATACAGACCTCTTGTTATTAAAACATCATATTTGTAAGGAAATTTCAAAGCATGGCCTTCTAATGAGCTGGTGATAAAAATACTGTCTTAGCCACTGAAAGAGCTATATTCAGAGTTGAATTAAGAATTTTGTTCATGTGTAAAGAAATGGAATAAGTGGCAATAAGTTAATAGGTTCTGTTACTAGTGGAGCAAACTAACTGCTTTTTAAAAATTAACCTTGAACCTTATCCTCATTCAGTAGTTAATGGAATTGAGAGATTAAATACTTCATATATTATTTATAACATTAATAGAAAAATAAAATAATTTCTTCTTGGCTTTATCCCTTGCATAGGTTTAACTCTCTGCTTTCATCATTTGGAGATTGCATTAAGTTTGAGGAAGAGACTGCCATAGAATCTAATTAGTACAAACATTTATAGAATGCTTCATATGACCAGGCAGGCACTGTTTTAACTATTAGTTCAGTGAATCAATTACTTTAATTTCCATTTTAAAGATATTAAAATTGAACAGTTTAGAAACTGGCCCCCTGTTATACAGCTGGAAAGTGTCAGCTAAGCATTCTGATGGAAGTGCCCATACAAGCAACCACTCTGTGTTTCTGGCTTGTTAGTTATATGGGTGCGAGGTGTGATTTCAGAGGCCAGAAATGTTCCTCTGACCCAGAATCCTTCAATAGAAATCAAAGCTGCAGATACTTTGAACTTATTTTCTCATTCATTTTCTTTATCAAATTTAGCACAAATTACCAAAAATTACTTATCTGTTTTGGTTAAGAAAAGTAACAACCTTGTATAAATTCAACCGTTCATCTCTCCAGTCCCTACACCCATGTCGCTAAGTCCTAGAGGAAGAGATCAATTGTTTGTCCAGGAGCCATGGCACATTCGTTATTGCTGACCTTAGTTGTATGCTCATATTTCCTTAGAAACCTTTCCCTTCAATTGGTAATTTATATTATTGACACCCTTTCAGCCTTTTACCCCACCCTCTTCCCATTCTCAGCAAATGTCCTTAACTCTTTGCTTCCTAGTGACTGTTGAGTCCATTAGGTGTAAAGTCCCTTAAGTACTCTCACTTCACAAACATTCCTGTACATTTCCATCCAGACAACCTTTCTTTGCTTAGCTTTGGTTTACTTGGAAATAATGCCCCTCCTTCCACCCAAAACTTACCTTGAACCTCTGCTATAGATAACAGCCCCAACACTCTCCTTTCTCTGTCTCCATTGATCTCTTTTCTCTGCAGCTTATGTGTCTTCTGTGCACAAAATATTAAAAAATAAAGAAACAGAAAAACTATGCTCAATCTTGTTACTCTTTGTAGGTAGGGCTTTATCTCACCCCTCACCATCATCAAAAATATTTTAAAGAATATATACTTGGTATTTATCTTTATATCTTCATCCTTGTTTTCTCCTAAGTCTTTTTATTTATTGATTTTATAGTCTTCAGAATCACTAACAATGTCCCTCTAAAGTTTAATGTCATTTGCCAACTTTTATCTCATTTAATTTCTTAAGGTTTTGGCTACTTCTTTATATTTTAGATTAACTCCTCCTTTCTTTTCTAGGATAGCACTCTATGTTTTTGTTTTTTTTTTTTTCCTGGTAAGATTGTATGGTGGTGCAATTGGGAAAATAAAGAAAAATGCTGAGTTTGTGACAATATCATATGTTGCTTGATGTAGTTCTATGGAATATGAACACATGTGGGCCCAGTGGAATCAACCATCTATTTTAGTTTTCATTATAGGCTATTGCTCCAACATCATTTTGTAAATAACAGAGAATGATGTCAAGCACCCTATTCTAAATCCCCCTGTTCCTGCAGCTATCATAAATACTCAATCCTTGAGAAATGGACCCAATGAAAAAATAACCAGAAAGATGAAAAATTCATCTTAGGCAAAGTAATGGTTTTAACCCCATGTGAACTTTTTCTGTGTAGCACCTCCACATGTAGCTAGCTAAAGCCAAAGGCATTAGTGTGGAACCAAGGAGTACCTTGCCAGGAGATATTTTTCCAATTCTTGATAGAAAACTTGATAGGAATACTTTCCAGAATTTTACATGTTCCTAAAGTTACCTGTCACTTGAAGACGCCAATTTGATAGGTTAAATATCTATTTCTGAAGGCTTCAAATTGTTCAGTAATTTTTTGTAAACATCCCTAATCTTGCTTGGAAAAGTTTCAAGATGGCAGAATAGAAGGACGTGCACTCATCTTCTCCAAATCGGGAAAGGAGTATGTCAAGGCTGCATATTGTCACCCTGCTTATTTAACTTAAATGCAGAGTACATCATGTGAAATGCTGGGCTAGATGAAGCACAAGCTGGAATCAAGATTGCTGGGAAAAATATCAATATGCAGACACCTCAGATATGCAGACACCACACTTATGGCAGAAAGCAAAAAAGAACTAAAGAGCCTCTTGATGAAAGTGAGAGAGTGAAAAAGTTGGTTTAAAACTCAACATTCAGAAGACTAAGATCATGGCATCCAGTCCCATCACTTCATGGCAAATAGATGGGGAAACAATGGAAACAGTGACATACTTTATTTTTTGGGCTCCAAAATCACTGCAGATGATGACTTCAGCCATGAAATTAAAAGACACTTGCTCCTTGAAAGGAAAGCTATGACCAACCTAGACAGCATATTAAAACACAGAGATATTACTTTGCCAACAAAGGTCAATCTAGTCAAGGCTGTGGTTTTTCCAGTACTCATGTATGGATGTGAGAGTTGGACTATAAAGAAAGCTGAGCACTGAAGAATTGATGCTTTTGAACTGTGGTGTTGGAGAAGATTCTTGAGAGTCCCTTGGACTGCAAAGAGATCAAACCAGTCCATCCTAAAGGAAATAAGTCCTGAATAATCTGCAGCCCATGGGGTTGCAAAGAGTTGGAAATGACTGAGCAACTGAACTGAACCAAACTGAATTGAAGTATATGTTAGTTTTCTTATTCCCAATATTTGATAATCACCTTTTACATTTACCTGATGTTTAAATTTTATAAAACACTTCTACTCTGTTATCTTCATATCATTACACCATTTCTACACTACACTGTTCAGAATTTGTATCAAGGTAGCAATGTCCTGTTTTGCCTTTCAAGTCAGTTTTGGAGGATTTTGAGGGCTTTGGAGATACAACCTACAATATTGTTAGTTCTTTACCAAGTCCACTCAATAGGGAGCATAATTTTCTTTTTACTCTTCCATTTTCTTCATTATAAAAAGTTGGACGCTAAGATAATTACCACATTATATTAAAGCTTATGCTGAAGCATTAGTATACGTTTCCCAGGGTATGTAAGTATGCTATGTGGACCACAAGTCTTGAGAGAGTCTTATTTATATTGGTTCTATGTTGCTTTCCTCTTCTTTCTTTTTTGTCTTTCCTCCTCTTTTGTGAATGTTTCATATCTTTCTCTCAATATGTTATCATTACTAAATAACAGATGGACTGAATTTGCTTATCACAGCATTTCCAAACATATGTGTCCACAGAAGTTTGTACTTTCTCATGATTCTTTTAACATACCACAGAATTGGGCTTCCCAAACACAATGTATATGTCTCATGCAAAACACTGGGCTAACCCCTAAGGTGAGTGTTACAAAAATACTCATAGAAAATTGATAAATGTGCAAGTAAAAGGATACCATTAAAAAGATGCATTTAAAAATATCTAATGAAAAACAAATACCTAGTTTTAACCAAGAGACACACCCTTATTCAACATGGAGGTGTGTTGGTGACCACTGAAAATCGAAGGATCAGAACATCTGGAGCCCTACCAACATATCCATCTGGATAATCTTGTTTTACTTTTTTTCTATTGCTATTTCTGCTTCCATTATTTCAGCCACCTGGGCTCTCTATGCCATTGTCTGGAGCTCCTGAGAGTTATGAACCATACATCATCTCCTTTAGGAAAATGAGAACTCACTGGGTCCAGTACAACAATTCTGTGATTCTTTCAATACTTCTCTTCTTGAAATCTCTGAGCATATAAAGATATTTTGAGTCAAACATGTTTCATTACATAATCTCATTTTCTAATTATAGCTCTTTTTAAAATGTTTATTTACTGACAATAAAAATAATCAGCAGAAATGGGAGGAGGAAAGGAATGATTGTTCAGCACTAGCTTATACCAAGCACTACTCTGACACTTTTTGTTTTTAAAGATTTGTTTATTTGTTTATTTATTTTGGCCACACTGGATCTTCATTGCTGTGCATAGGTTTTCTCTAGTTGCAGCGAGTAGGGGCTACTCTGTAGTTGTGGTGCACGTTTCTCACTGTGGTGGCTTCTCTTGCTGTGGAGCACAGCCTCTAGGTGCACAGGCTTCAGTAGTTGTGATGTGTGGTCTCATTTGTTGTGGCTCTTGGGCTTGGTTACTCTGCAGCTTGTGAGATCTTTTGGGAGCAGGGATCAACCAAACCCATGTCCCCAGCACTTGCAGGTGGATTCTTAACCACTGAACAAGCAGGGAAGCCCTATACTAGAAACTTTAACCTCTTTCCTTTATTTTAAATTTAGGTTTTATTTGATAAGTATACTAGAGAAGGCAATGTTACCCCACTCCAGTACTCTTGCCTGGAAAATCCCATGGGTGGAGGAGCCTGGTAGGCTGCAGTCCATGGGGTCGCTAGGAGTCGGACACGACTGAGCGACTTCACTTTCACTTTTCACTTTCATGCATTGGAGAAGGAAATGGCAACCCACTCCAGTGTTCTTGCCTGGAGAATCCCGGGGACGGGGGAGCCTGGTGGGCTGCCGTTTCTGGGGTCGCACAGAGTCGGACACGACTGAAGTGACTTAGAAATAGCAGTTGATAAGTACTCAGTTAGTTAACACTGCATATTTGAAAGGGAAATAATTTTATGCATATAAGAAATAAAAAGCTTAAAATACTTCATACCTGTAATACAATGCCTATAATAAGGAGAATGACCATCATTCATTTATTATTATATTTCAACCTATGGCTTAAATTTTTAATGGATGACCTATTTTTCAGTTATACCCAAAGTTGTATTTTCAAGTATTTTTCAGTTAGGCTATGAGTAACTTCATTAAGATAAGATATTTTCCTGGTTAATTTTAACTTGAGTGGTTAGAGATTTTATATTGTATATTCCTGAACACACTGTAGACTGACAATAGAAAATTAATAATTTGAATTATTGCAAATTTACATAAGTTCTAACTCAGAACTGTATGATACATACTGACCAGTTAATTAATATCCTTTTATATAAAGGCATCACATTTATATATTTATAATACATTTTATGGAATATATTTTATTATATAAGATAAGCTAAGATATTGTTTTCCAAGTAAATTGATGGATGGTTAATTCTGCTGGGAAAACCTAGGGGCACAAACCTCAGAGTTTTCTTAATTAAGATGTAAAGAGGTAGGTTCTTTACTATATAATACCTTTCATGCTTGGTCAGGAGGCTGTTTCCAGAGAGCATTCAGTTCAGTTCACTTCAGTTGCTCAGTCATGGACGACTCTTTGCAACCCCATGGACTGCAACACGCCAGGCCTCCCTGTCCATCACCAACTCCCAGAGTTTACCCAAAGTCATGTCCATTGAGTTGGTGATGCCATCAAACCATCTCATCCTCTGTCATCCCCTTCTCCTCCTGCCTTTCAATCTTTCCCAGCATCAGGGTCTTTTCAAATCAGTCAGCTCTTTGCATCAGGTGGCCAAAGTATTGGAATTTCAGCTTCAGCATCAGTCCTTCCAATGAACATTCAGGACTGATCTCCTTTAGGATGGACCTCCTTGCAGTCCAAGGGACTCTCAAGAGTCTTCTCCAACACCACAGTTCAAAAGCATCAATTCTTTGGTGCTCAGCTTTCTTCACAGTCCAACTCTCATATTCATACATGACTACTAGAAAAACCATAGCCTTGACTAGACAGACCTTTGCTGGCAAAGTAGTGTCTCTGCTTTTTAATATGCTGTCTAGGTTGGTCATAACTTTCCATCCAAGAAGTAAGCATCTTTTAGTTTCATGGCTACAGTTACCATCTGCAGTGATTTTGGAGCCCCCAAAAATAAAGTCTGCCACAGTTTCCCCATCTATATGCCATGAAGTGATGGGACCAGATGCCATGATCTTGGTTTTCTGAATGTGAGCTTTAAGCCAATTTTTTCACTCTCCTCTTTCACTTTCATCAAGAGGCTCTTTAGTTCTTCTTCACTTTCTGCCATAAGGGTGTTGTCATCTACATATCTGAGGTGATGGAATTTCAGTTGAGCTATTTCAAATCCTAAAAGATGATGCTGTGAAAGTGCTGCACTCAATATGCCAGCAAATTTGGAAAACTCAGCAGTGGCCAAATTGCTGAGGGACTGGAAAATGTCAGTTTTCATCCCAACCCCAAAGAAAGGCAATGCCAAAGAATGCTCAAACTACCACACAATTGCACTCATCTCACAAACTAGTAAAGTAATGCTCAAAATTCTCCAAGCCAGGCTTCAGCAATACGTGAACCATGAATTTCCAGATGTTCAAGCTGGTTTTAGAAAAGACAGAGGAACCAGAGATCAAATTGTCAACATCCTCTCTTTCATTGAAAAAGCAAAAGAGTTACAGAAAACCATCTATTTCTGCTTTATTGACTATGTCAAAGCCTTTGACTGTGTGGATCACAATAAACTGTGGAAAATTCTGAAAGAGATGGGAATACCAGACCACCTGACCTGCTTCTTGAGAAATCTGTATGCAGGTCAGGCAGCAACAGTTAGAACTGGACGTTGAACAACAGACTGGTTCCAAGTAGGAAAAGGAGTATGTCAAGGCTGTATATTGTCACCCTGCTTATTTAACTTATATGCAGAGCACATCATGAGAAACGCTGGGCTGGATGAAGCACAAGCTGGAATCAAGATTGCCGGGAGAAATATCAATAGCCTCAGAAGGCATTAGTTCCCTGGTAATTCTAACCTGCCACCCATGTATGCAGAACTAATTCCTGGGTCAAAGAAAGTTATTTGGCAAGAGGCAGGTGCTAGATGTTGGAAGATGTGCTAGAAGTTGGGGTGGCATGAAGGGAACTGGTAAGCTATGATGTCTTCTAGAGGAAACATCAGTTTGAAACATCATAGCTTACAGAAGACATCATAGCTTACTGTCAACGCATTACCATATCCTCTGAGTGCTTACCACTGAGTGCTTACTACTGGAGCTGATAGACCAGAAGTCAAATCCAGACTCTGAATATCCTGGCAGGCTAATCTTGGGAAAATGATTTAATTTCTTTCAGTCTGGGCTTCCTTCTCTATAGAATGGAAATGGAGCACTTACCTTAAAATTTGTTAAAAAAAAAAAAAAAAAAAGAATTACCAAGAAGTGTTTACAACAGTATCTAATGTTCATAAATAATAAATATTAATGCACAAAAAATGTAGTTTGGTGTTTAAAATATTCTATTTATCATCCTTTTCTAGTGTAAGAAATTTCCTCTAAACCACCTTTCTTGGGCAACTGTTCAATCTGAACTTGAACTCTTCTAGTTACAGTGCATATGCAGCCTAAAAGTTTGTCTTTTCTAGTTTGGGGCAGCACTAATGGCTAACATGTTCTTGTTGATGTTGGAATTGAAATTACTTCACTAATAATAATCTAGCCTCATAGATTATATTAAGATAAATTGTTTCATTAATCACTAGCCTCAGACCCACTTCTAATGTTTCTGCAGGACCAGTGGCATGAGAACACATGGAGGATCACATGCCCTTTGTCTGAAAACTATTATGCAACAGCACAGTTGATACACAAAATATTTTGTTATTAAAAGTATGTCTACATAATGGAAAATGGAAATGTATGTATTATGATACTATTTTTAGTGGACTGAAAGCAAATGTAAACTACTAATATAAGCAAACTTAATTTCATATGCTTCTCTGGATATATAATTATTGATGGCTCAGTGGTGTTTGAATGATTAATAAATTAAGATGGACATAATTCATAAAATATAATGTTTATTCAATGCATACTTAGCCTACATTTTATCAACATCATTAACTGTTCTTATAAACAATTTGAATGTATTTTTTTTCTTGACAGTAATACCACATTCAGTTCAGTTCAGTTCAGTTCAGTTGCTCAGTCGTGTCCGACTCTTTGCGACCCCATGAATCGCAGCATGCCAGGCTTCCCTGTCCATCACAAACTCCTGGAGTTCACTCAGACTCATCTCCATCGAGTCAGTGATGCCATCCAGCCATCTCGTCCTCTGTCATCCCCTTCTCCTCCTGCCCCCAATCCCTCCCAGCATCAGAGTCTTTTCCAATGAGTCAGCTCTTTGCATAAGGTGGCCAAAGTACTGGAGTTTCAGCTTTAGCATCATTCCTTCCAAAGAAATCCCAGGGCTGATCTCTTTCAGAATGGACTGGTTGGATCTCCTTGCAGTCCAAGGGACTCTCAAGAGTCTTCTCCAACACCACAGTTCAAAAGCATCAATTCTTCGGCGCTCAGCCTTCTTCACAGTCCAACTCTCACATCCATACATGACCACAGGAAAAACCATAGCCTTGACTAGACGGACCTTTGTTGGCAAAGTAATGTCTCTGCTTTTGAATATGCTATCTAGGTTGGTCATAACTTTCCTTCCAAGGAGTAAGCGTCTTTTAATTTCATGGCTGCAATCACCATCTGCAGTGATTTTGGAGCCCAAAAAAATAAAGTCTGACACTGTTTCCAATGTTAGACAACTTTAAAACCATTCAAATGATCTTTAGATCATTTATTGAAATAAAAGTGCATTGTTACGTTTTTGTACTAGAGCTCAAAGAACAGATGTTGCAGTCTTTTTTAAAGTCCATTTTATTGAGGTAGACTTTGTAAAAAGTGATACACTTTTTAAGAGTATGCTTGATGAGTTTGACAAGTGTAGAGTCATGGAACCACCAAGAAGATGAAGTTATTTGATGGCTCTAAGATATTCTCCCATGTTTGTCTGCCAGCAGCCCCCAAAGGCTCTTATTAAGTTATTATGAAAGTGAAAAGTGATGTTGCTCAGCCATGTCCAACTCTTTGCGACCCCATGGACTGTAGACTACCAAGCTCCTCTGTCCATGGGATTTTCCAGGCGAGAGTACTGGATTGGGTTGCCATTTCCTTCTCCATGGGATCTTCCTGACCCAGGGATTGAACCCAGGTCTCCCGCATTGTAGGTAGACGCTTTACTGTCTTAGCCACCAGAAAAGTTATTATAGTTCTTAGTTATTTTATAATACAACATGGAAAACTGTAACCTACTGAGACAGTGGTCAGTGGAACTGGCAATAAAATTCTTAAATGTTAGATTATAGATTTTATATAATAAAATTATATAAATTTTATTTATATAATTATAGATTTTAAATAATATGCTTAAACATTGTGATGGGGTAGCAAATAGTACAGCATCATCATCATAGAAAATATTGAAAAGCATTTAAATGTCATCTTACAAATTGCTTATCTTAGTTTACCATTTTTACCATCTCTTCAAGCATTATAGTTTCATAGATTATTGCTTGCATTCTTATTTTGAAATTTTAATACTAAGATATTATGAAGAAAATGAAAATAGCAGTATGGTGCCCAATTTGTTCCAGTTTCTCTTCATATACTTTGATCTATAATTGCCAGAAAAGATTATTCTCTATAGAAATCAGTGTTGAGATTATTTGTACATTAATCTTATTCTTCATAGTCATGGGTATGGTGTTCATTTCCTTGTTCTAATTATCTTGCTTTCATTGGAACGTTATGTATGTTGCATTTGTTTCCATTCAGTCTGATAACTGTTTTTGCTAAGCTTTTAATGATATTATTAAAAGTAAATTAGGATTACACCTAATAATGTGAATAGTGCAAATTTAAACTTTAGTTTCTGCCAAAGATAATGATTCACCCTTTGATGATAATTCTTGATTAATTTTTTTCTATTGAATCTCATATCTTGTCTAAAATAAATCTAATTTTTTATTTTGATGATTATCTCTGGAACCACAGTTTGGAAAAAGAAGTGAGAAAAACAAAACAAAAAATATTTAACCAGCCAAAGTTACTTCATTCTGTAAGACTTTATTGCATTCTTTCTATTGGAGAAAGATTTACAGGTTAAAATTTTTCTGCTTTTACCTGTGCTTTCACAGCTGAAATTCTCATTTTTAGTTCAAAGCAGTGATCTACAAAGGAGAAGGCATGGCAACCCACTCCAGCATTCTTGCCTGGAGAATCCCAAGGACAGAGGAGCCTGGCAGGCTACAATACAGTCCATAGGGTCGCAAAGAGTCAGACACGACTGAAGCAACTTAACGCATGTACACAGTGATCTACAAAGGGGTTGGTAACAGAATCTAAACCATGGACATGAATTGGAGCAAACTTTGGGAGATGATGAAGGACAGGGAAGCCTGGCTGCGGTCATGGGGTTGCAAACAGGCAGACACGGCTGAGCTACTGAACAACAACAACAAAGTGACCTACAATGGGGTTGGTTGCCGCTGCTGCTAAGTCGCTTCAGTCGTGTCCGACTCTGTGTGACCCCATAGACGGCAGCCCTCCGGGCTCCCCCGTCCCTGGGATTCTCAAGGCAAGAACACTGGAGTGGGTTGCCATTTCCTTCTCCAGTGCATGAAAGTGAAGAGTGAAAGTGAAGTCGCTCAGTCGTGTCCGACTCTTCACGACCCCATGGACTGCTGCCTACCAGGCTCCTCCGTCCATGGGATTTTCCAGGCAAGAGTACTGGAGTGGGGTGCCATTGCCTTCTCTGAATGGGGTTGGTAACACATTCTAAACTTTCGGAACCTTTAGCTTCAGTTGACTTTTGTTTTAAAAATATAAGGCAAGAATATGGTGAAGAACATCCTAGAGACCTGAAGGAGAGAGTTACAAAACATACGGGTTGAACTGTGCCAGCACTGCATGCCAGATTCTGAGGGACAAGGGTGCCTGTGTATTCTCTAGCACTTGTGTGTGTGTGATGTGCTGTTGCTGTTGCTGTTGCTATGTTGCTAAGTTGCTTCAGTCGTGTCCGACTCTGTGCGACCCCATAGACAGCAGCCCACCAGACTCCGCCATCCCTGGGATTCTCGCAGGGCCTCCTAAATCACATGGCTCAATTCAGGGGAAATTCCTTGAATAGATCTACGGATGATCTAATCTAGCTTCCTTATGACAGACCTTTAGTTTTGATGATGGCTATTAATGTCTTTGATTTTCATAGCTGAAAATTGCTAACTTCAACTTTTCTATTGAAAATGCTTCCTTTACACCGTGACCTAGAATTTTCAGTAAGTAAGTAAGCCACCGTAAGGCTTCAGTCTTCACACAAAATTTAAGAAAATTTTCATTTTGTTTACTCTTCCCTCCACTTGCAACTTCTTATTTGGTACCTGGCCAGATCCCTTCTAAATATATCCTAAGAATGTTCCCCTTTATTCGGTGTGACTTATTAGCAGTTCACTGTTGCTAGCACATTCATCCAGAGGCTCTATCTTTCAGAAGAGGAGGATCTATAAAAAGGGTCATACAGCTCTACGGCCACAGCTCAGATGTATCCCTGGAGAGGGTGAGGCCAGTCTGGTGGCTCCTTCCCTACATCAACCTGGAGCTCACACATTTGGCTGAACCCCATGCAGGTGGTAGGCTCCCCTTGACAGCGGGATGGCAGCAGAGATGTGAAGCGAATGGCATCACTCTCTCAGTTCACAGACATGGCAAGCCCATCTGATTGGCAGGGCAGTAAATGGCCCTCTACAGCTATTCTCCTCATTAGTATGTATCTGTGTTGTAAACTGTCTTCTTATTACATGTAGATGAGCCATCACATGGAGCTCCTTCTTGAAGCCTTTTCTACCTGGTTACTATTCTTAGCCAACTTCAGTTCCTTCTTGCTCTTGATACAGCTTCTTCTTTGTTTTTTTTTTTTTTCCTAATTATTGGTAGTGCTCTTTCCTGTTTATACACAGAGAAATACATATCTAAACTTTATAGATAGAAATACAACTAAATAGAAAAAAGCATAACCCTTGTATACAGTTTTCTTATTTAACATATGTTCTAGATACAAGTACATTCTGATTCTCCTCTTCTCTATAGTCTTAAGGTTTTGACATCTGTTCTTTAAAATACGGTTGCCAGAGCAATAGCAACTTCAGACAGTGAAATTCAATATAAATTGGGAGATAAAATCTCCCCCATTTCTTGATGCCATATGTCTGTTTTTGCACTCTCCAAACAAGTTAGCTTTATGGAGGTAGCAATCCTATGTTGTTGCTACTATTTTCCTTTCCATAAAAATTGTTATTTAAATAGATCTTTCATTAAAGCTTTGTGTGTGATTAAAACACGAATGCAGAAAGCATGGTGTAAATGAACTAATACCCAAACTGGAAATTTAGATGGGCAACAATAAAGTTCTGTATTGATTCAAAGAAGTGAATAGGATTCTTTCCATCCGAGTCCTGATAGGAAGTGCCCTCAAGAGAGAAAGCCAAGTATCTGTTCATGTCAAGTGACATCTCACTTAAGGGAGAGACAGAAGATGGAGAAGGAATTTGTTCATGATGGAGAAAGAAATCCTTAGGCTGAACAGAATTTAGATTAGAGTACCATGTCTTGAAAAGGAAGAAGGTAAGTAAGACAGAGATGAAAGTTTGTGAAAAAAGATCTATTAGATGTGGTTCTTATTTTAGGCTGGCCAGGATGGATGACTGGGTGTAGGAGGCTAGGAGAGAAGTTAAAGATTATATTATATATAAGTATATATTAACAAGAAGGGAGGAAACCGTGATCAACTAGTTTTAACAATTTCCTCAGTGCCTATGGTAATACGCAAATATATTACATATGCAAATTTGTATCAGTATTTGAGAACAGGATGGATTAAATCCAATTTTCAGATGCTATCTCACACTAAGCCATCTCACCTTTCATGAAAAGACTTCACTTAAACCAAATACATCCAGAAATCCTTTTATAATATTGAGCTTTATCGTGGCATCTTTTCAAACAGTGAGGAAACTTATAATGTCAGTTTTGCATATTATATTAACTTTATACCATATTTCCTTATCTCATCAAGATGATGTTGTTACATATGAATGGGGAAACCCAGGATATTAAAAGAAAGCTATCAATTCAAATGTTACTTTAATATTGGCTTGTGATAAATCCCACTGTGTAAGCCCTAAAAGAACAATGAACCAGACTGAGTACATTGGCCTAGGTGCTTCAGAATAATAATAGATCATCTGTGTTTTCCTACTAGTGTGCCGAGGGAAAGTACATGCTATGGCTAAAGTTTCCTGTTGCACATGGAGTAATACTGTAGAGATAGTTGAGTAATCTATATGCAAATGAAAGACCAACTTGGTTACTGAACATAGACACTAGAAGTCTCTGGGATCTGTTCTTCTTGTAAAGAGCAGGGAATTGTCGGTACTGGCTCTGCAGTGTCATCTTAGTCCCTTTCATATGGCTGCAGTTATTCTTATTCATCTCACATCATCAGATGTCTGGTCTCCAAAGTCTTAAATGATGCTGCATAACTGCTTTCTTGTCAGATGACACAAGAACTCATTCTTCAACAAAAGGAAAATAAACTGCTTCTGCTCTGCTTAGGCTGCATACCAGAACATTCATCTAAATCCACTTCATAGAACATCTGTTCTAATAACGTAGATGGTGCTGAAGACCTGGAAGCTATTAACGCAGAGCCCATTGCTAAGCTCTTCTGTATTTTTAAGGGTAAGAGGTGGCTGTAAAGTGGATTGTTAAAGAAAAAACTCTGTCAAGCCTCTATCATGCACTTCCAGATGGTGACAAGAGCCTTATTCGTCTCATCCTGGACCTCTTTGAGAACTGTACCCTCCTCTTTGGAGGCTGAAATTATATAAAGATCATTTGTTTTTAGTTTGGTGAAAAAGTAACTGAGGTTTCAGACCATGAGTTTTAAATCACTATAACTAAATTCAAACACATCTTTATTAATCTAAATAGGAAACCATTACAATCAACACATTTTTGTCAATGAGAAATAACTGTTTATTCCTGTAGCGTAAAAATCTGTGCTTCAGGATTTGATGCACTCTTGGAAAGCATTTTCTGCCTCCTGCTGGTTATGGAAGTATTTTCCCTGCAAAAAGTTGTTGAGATGCTTGAAGAAGTGGTAGTCAGTTGGTGAGAGGTCAGGTGAATATGGAGGATCAGACAAAATTCCATAGCTCAATTTCTTCAACTTTTGAAGCATCGGTTGTGGGACACATGGTTGGGAGTTGTCATGGAGAACTGGGCCCTTTCTGTTGACCAATGCCAGCTCCAGGCATTGCAGTTTTCAGTGCATTTCATTGATTTGCTGAGCATACTTCTCAGATATAATGGTTTTGCTTGAATTTAGAAAGCTATAGTGGATCATAAGGGAGGAAGACCAAACAGTGACCATGATTTTTTTTTGGTGCAAGTTTGACTTTGGGGAGTGCTTTGGAGCTTCTTCTTGGTCCACCCACAGAGCTGATCATCTCTGGTTGTAATATGAAATCCATTTTTGTCACATGTCATAATCCAATCAAGAAATGGCTTGTTGTTGTTGCATAAAATAAGAGAAGATGATGCTTTTAAGCAACATTTTTTTTTTCCAGACAGCTCATGAGGCACCCACTTATCAAGCTTTTTCGCCTGTCCAATTTGTTTCAAATGCCAAAGGTTGTCATTGAGCTTTTTGGCACCGTTTCATGTAGTGGCTAGAGGATTAGTTTTGATGATGGCTCTCAACTGTTGTCAACTTCTGATAGCCCACTACCGTGCTCCTCATCTTCAAACTCTTGTCTCCTTTGCAAAACTTCTTGAACCACCACTGCACTATTACCTATTACTATTAATGGATGCACTACATCCATTACCAGTTCCTGGGCCAAATGCATTGTTGATGTTGTGAGTTATCTCCTCTGTTTTACAACCCAGTTTGAACTTGATTAACAAAATCATTTGAATTTACTTTTTGTCTAACATCGTTTCCCTAGTCTAAAATAAATACAAAATAAATAGCAAGTAAAAAGTCATTAGCAAAAAACACAAAGCAAGAAATGCACATTAAAATGATGTAGAACATTACCATATTTATTTAAGACTGTATTCCAGTGTTAAACGGCAGGAATGTTCAGGAATGCAAAACCGCAGTTACTTTTGCACCAACCTTAATAGAAAATCATTTACAATCTACTTCAGGAATGAACGAAACACTTGAACTCAGAATATTGCCTAGATTGATGTTTTCTTTATCTTGCCCAGTGATTGTCAGCCAGGGTGATTTTATGCATGAGACAACATTTGCAAATATCAGGAGACAGTTTTGATTGTCATACAGTGGCAGTATGGAGTAACACATTTACTAGATAGAGACCAGAGATACTGCTCAGCATCCTACAGTATACAGGACACCACACACACACACACACACACACGATGAAAAATTATCTTGTTCACAATGTCTTAGCTTTACTGTTGGAACACACTAAGCTAGCCTTTTACATTTCTGCTCGGGGAGACCCATAGAATTTGTTTCTTAAGTGATATAGCTCTTTTTTGCCGAACAATCAGTGTTCTCAGTTTTGTTTACTCAGTTATGGTGATTGTTTTATTTTGATTTAACAAGTGAGGTTTAAACCTAGAAGATGTTTGGTAAGACATTGGTTTATGCATCATGTTTGATTAGACTATTTGTGTGAATGACTTGAGAAGATATTTTAACTAGTGAGATCTATGTGCTGCACAGAATGGAATAGCCAGTACCTCAGTTAGTTATCACACATGGTGGGACAGAGTATGAAGTGAGTTTTGGGCTTCTCTTGATACTAAATGTGGAATCCCTGATGACCACCAAGGAAGTTTAGGATTGCTCTAGTCACATCCAGGAAAAATTCCTAGATTTTGTCTAATCTCTGTAATATCTGAGAACCGAAGTTCCACCATTACCACCTAGGCCTTCATGGAATTTATTTTTGAGATAAAACCTCTTCTTATCTGAATATCAATAATATTGTAAATCTATGTGTGCCAAACTACTTTCATCATTTTTATTTACCTGTCTCTGCTCCTTTATTCCAGGTCATAACCATACCCAAATGTTTCTTCTTGGTTTTGTAATTGTTGTTATTCTGTTTTTTGTTCTCCTTTTTTTTCCCCCTGCAGCTGGAATGTCCTGCCCTTAAATTTTCCACCTATCTGATTTCTTGTCTTAATAATTTCAGCTCAACTACAACCAAATTCTCTAATTTGATACTTGGTCTTTTCAATGTAAATGATATGGCCCTCTTATTAAACTGCTTTTACAGTAACTCTCTACTTTTGATTCAGGGGCAGTATCAGAGTCACTTGAAGGGGAGGAGAGTTTTAATACTACCTCTTTTCGTCATTTACCTGCTCTTTTACCCTGTGCACTCTGACACTGCCCCAGTCTCTAGTGAAAACCCCTCCTCTTGAGAAAATGATGGCTGGTAGTACTTTTTAAAGAGTGTGCTGTTTCATATTATTTTTCTTTGTAAGTGTGTTATTGTCTCCCCAATCATAGTGTAAGTGTCAGAGACTTTAATCTGTACCCTTTATCTACACTTGCCTAGTACGAGTGCACTAGAACATAAAAGTATATCAACAAACATACTTTGCTGTAAATCATATAGATGAGGAAGTCCCAATTCTCCCCCAAAAAGTCTCTTGACCACCCTAGGATGGGATTTCAAACTTACATTTAGACAATTAAACAGCTTGGCTTAATATTATTATTTTTTTTTTTAAAGAGCTTTACAGCCTGACCCAGGATGAGAAATGAATGTGAAAGAAAACAGTTTTAGTTTGATTGCATTAATATTTTACTGGAAGCAGCTAGGCAAATTATAGATTGTAAACAGCACACAATCAGTGGCTATGCTGAATTTTGGCATCCAACAAGCCTTTAGCTTCTTCTAGAAGCAGCAGCAAATTTGCAGAAAAATAATTCAAAATTTTAATTTCCTAATTTAAGCAGAATCACTCACTTAAGCAGTTTAGCTGATTATAGTTATGAAAACATATCATGTATTTAGCAGCAACTTGTAAGTTCTCCTGTGGTCCAGATTACTAATACATTCAATGATGCTCTTTTTCAATATTAATGTTGAGATTTTTAATACATGAAACCACTGACATTGAGATCAAGCATTTTATCTCAGGAAAAAATAATGTGTCGCCTTTTCTCTAAATTAATATGACAGGAAGCAAAATGATTATTCATGGCTGTTACTTTACTATGCTTTCAAACATATTAGCTACTTTAATTAGGCCATCTTGAATTAATAGATGCAAATACAGTTGGTAACTGAAACGGTGGCTCTTTGTGGAATGACAGTGCTTTGCCTGAGGCTTACCTGCAATGTATGCTCTTATAGGAAAACAATGATTATAGCTAATTTTACTCAGCTTGAAAAACCAGGAGATTAGCTGCAGATAGGGCACTTTCAGTTTGCTTAATGTCAGTATTTCCTGAAAGCCTCTTATATGTCAGGGACTATGTAAGGCCTGTGAAATAAAAAATGAATGCAATGCCACCGTTCTCAAGTAGAGTATAGTTTAGAGCTGGGATCCAGTATCAGCTAGAATAGACATTAGGATGAGAATGGATAAGCAGACAAGGATGGGATAATGTTGACTCAAAGAGAGGAAAAGCCATTTTTTAATTGAAGGGAAGTGTACATTTTTTTTCTTAACCCCAAGTCAACTATGCCTGAGACGTGCCTATATTCATATTCTCTCAATCTTCCTCTCCATCTCTCTCTCTTTCTCTGCCATAAAATTCTTACTCACAATTACAGGCATTAATGGATACCAAGAACTGTTATTAGATAGTGAACTTTTGCATTATTTTCTCCCTCAAAATGTATTACTACCTTTAAAGATAAAGTAGGAGGTTATTCTTTCCTTTCCTTCTCTCCCACTCTGTACCCCCAACACTTATTCTGAGATTTGCTTGCTCAGATCCCGGAGTTCCTAATCATCTCCCTTGACATACTCCCTACTCCGACCCACCCTGCCCACTGCTGTCAAGTAATGTCTGGTACTCTCTCTGCAGTATGGCCTCTGTTCTGAGCCTTTCTTATATCCAAACTCCCAATCCAAGTATCTCCCTACTAGGCTCTATTCCCTCACATTCCAGGGTTCTACTAGACTAAAAACTAAAGTGTGACATTACACTTGGTAGTGATGGGTTAATCAATGTTCCCACATGACACATGTCTACTCTTTGAATTTCTCTGAGAAAAATCTGCAAGTAGAAAATCTCCTATTTTAGATTTTTTTTTTTCTCAAGATGGGAAGGGCATCTAGGCCCAGATAGGTCTCAGACTAATTATATCATATTGTCATTCCTCAAGCTCATCATTTTGTCAGCCTCATGCCCTATATGCACTTTTATTTGTTTTTTAAGAACATTGTCACTTACCATTCAGGGTTTCCCAGGTGGAGCTAATGGTAAAGAACCCACCTGCCAATGCAGGAGACATAAGAAATGCAGGTTAGATCCCTGGGTCGGGAAGATCCTCTGGAGGAGAGCGTGTCAACCCACTCCAGTATCCTTGCCTGGAGAATCCCATGAACAGAGGAGTCTGGCAGCTACAGCTCATAGGATCACAAAGAATCGTACCTGACTAAAGAGACTTAGCACAGCACACACAGCACAGTGTGCCACACACACCAATGAGGGACTGCATATGTCAATATTTGGTACATGAATGAAAACTATGGTAAAATCTATTTAATCAAAACCTTTTCACAAGGCTCCTCAGTTCTGGTCATCTCCAACAAACATTAGCAAAGAATATTACTATATCATGTCATTATTAACACACACATATATATGTATTATGCCACATTCTACCTTAGTTTCCAATGTTCAGTTCAGTTCAGTCACTCACTTATGTCCGACTCTTTCCGACCCATGAATTGCAGCACGCCAGGCCTCCCTGCCCATCACCAACTCCCGGAGTTCACTCAGACTCACGTCCATCGAGTCAGTGATGCCATCCAGCCATCTCATCCTCTGTCGTCCCCTTCTCCTCCTGCCCCCAATCCCTCCCAGCATCAGAGTCTTTTCCAATGAGTCAACTCTTCACACGAGGTGTCCAAAGTACTGGAGTTTCAGCTTTTGCATCATTCCTTCCAAAGAAATCCCAGGGCTGATCTCCTTCAGAATGGACTGGTTGGATCTCCTTGCTGCCCAAGGGACTCTCAAGAGCCTTCTCAAACACCACAGTTCAAAAGCATCAATTCTTCGGCGCTCAGCTTTCTTCACAGTCCAACTCTCACATCTATACATGACCACTTTGTTGGACCTTTGTTGGACCTTTGTTGGCAAAGTAATGTCTCTGCTTTTTAATATGCTGTCTAGGTTGGTCATAACTTTCCTTCCAAGGTGTAAGCATCTTTTAATTTCATGGCTGCACTCACCATCTGCAGTGATTTTGGAGCCCAAAAAAATAAAGTCTGACACTGTTTCCACTGTTTCCCCATCTATTTCCCATGAAGTGATGGGACCAGATGCCATGATCTTCATTTTCTGAATGTTGAGCTTTAAGCCAACTTTTTCACTCTCCAGTTTCACTTTCATCAAGAGGCTTTTGAGTTCCTCTTCACTTTCTGCCATAAGGGTGGTGTCATCTGCATATCTGAGGTTATTGATATTTCTCCCAGCAATCTAGATTCCAGCCTGTGCTTCTTCCAGCCCAGCGTTTCTCATGATGCACTCTGCATATATGTTAAATAAGGAGGGTGACAGTATACAGCCTTGACGTACTCCTTTTCCTATTTGGAACCAGTCTGTTGTTCCATGTCCATGTTTCCAATGTTAGCAGCACAGAAATCAACTTTATCTCATGTAGTGTTTCTCTTTCTCTTGAATTCAGTTCAGTTGCTCAGTCACATCCAAATCTTTGCAACCCCATGGACTGCAGCATGCTGGGCTTCTCTGTCCATCACCAACTCCCAGAGCCTACTCAGACTCATGTCCATCACGTTGGTGATGCCATCCAACCATTCTTTACCATCTGAACCAGAAGGGAAGCCCTCTCTGACTCTAGGAATCTCAAAAGTCCCAGTAGGCCTAAATATAATATATGAGTTGGCTTCTGCTGCTAAGTTGCTTCAGTCGTGTCCAACTCTGTGCAACCCCATAGATGGCAGCCCACCAGGCTCCCCCATCCCTGGGATTCTCCAGGCAAAAACACTGGAGTGGGTTGCCATTGCCTTCTCCAATGCATGAAAGTGAAAAGTGAAAGTGAAGTCGCTCAGTCGTGTCCGACTCTTAACGACCCCATGGACTGCAGCCCACGAGGCTCCTCCGTCCATGGGATTTTCCAGGCAAGAGTACTGGAGTGGGGTGCCATTGCCTTCTCCATTGGCTTCTATATACCAGTTATAATCAATTACTGCTATTGAGTGAATCAAAGTGTGAACAGTTTCTAAAACAAAATAGTTTCTATCCACTTCAGTTTGTAGGGAAAGCAGTAGGCATCTTTCAATAATCTCCTGTGCTTTAAAACTGGAAATTTTATGGAAATATAAAAATATATTTAGTTTCTTTAAGAAATGATAGCACAGTATCTCTTGTCTTCGGACCTTCCAGAGTCTTCTAGATTAGTGGTTCTCAATCTTTATAAGTGCATTAAAATGTCCCAGAGAGTTTTACAAAACACTCCAGATCAATGAAACCAGAGTCTGGGGGGAGGGGGCATCAGCCTTTTAAAGCTCCATTGAGGTCAAGGATAACTTTTCTAGTGTGACAACAAAGTAACCATACTGATAGACCTTATGACCTTGGGAATGTGAGAAACACTAACACTGAGAAATGTGCAAGAGAAAAATCCCATGCCCAGATGAAAACTGACGAGTAGTCGGCCTACCTAGTTTCTTAGTCCTAAGCATCTTACTATGAGAGGCCAGGTGCCAAACATAAGGGAGTGGCAGCAGCTTGTGAGTAGCTAATTAGCTAATGAGCAGAGAGAATAGGTGAGATTGAAGACAGTGACACAGAGAAGGCCACTATTGCTGCCCATGGTCAAAAGCCACATCCTTAATGACCAATGAAATGGTGAGATTAAGTTCTGAATTTTAGGATCAATTCACTGAGTAATAAAAGGTCATGAACAAATGCAAAGACTTTCACTTATTTTCAAAATTGTTGAAAATTATAAGTATCCTATGGGGTAAATCACATAGGGACTTAGTTACAGTTAATAACGATGTCCTGAGAGAAGGTGTATAGTTTGTCCAAAATTACACAAAGAGTAAAAGGCAGCATTTGAAATAGATTTACTTAATCCTACTTCCACTGTATGTCTACTATGCTATTCTGACAGTGAAGGAATTGGTAGACTTAATTTCACTACATTAGAAGAGAAAAATCTAATGTGCTTTATTTTAAATGCATCTAATAAATACCTAGAAGAATGTGTTTGCTGGTATAAAAATTTGGATTGTCCATCTGTGCTGGGTATTGGTATTTCTATAAAAGGAATACTACAAAATCATAAAGCAGAAAAGTAAAGGATAAAGCACCTAGTTCTTGAATTGCACATAGATGAATCTATTTCTTATGTATCAATGAAGTAAAAACACTGAGTTTGTAAAAGTAAATCTGGATCTAGACTTCATACTAAAGAAACTCTAAAAGTCCCTGTTTGTTTTCCTGAATTATACATGGGAGATTGGGATTTCTTCAATATGCAGCACTAATTATTGCTAAGGGAATGCCATAGAATTAACTGCGCTATTAGATGAGATGAATTGTGCTCGGAAGAGCAATTACATATACCCCATCCTTTCAAATTCAATTCTCTCTTAAAACAGGTTTGGTCAAAGTATATAAAGATCATCCATTTCACTTGTAGTTATCTACAAGTTTCTTATGCCCTGCTAGCACTTTTAACAATAAATCTGAGCAATAGATGTCAGTATAAAGCATAATCTTTTATTACTCACTTGTATCTTTTACACTTCTTTTATAGATGAGCCTTCTTGATGAAGAAACTGATGTTAGAAGCAAAATGGAACAGGCAGCACTAGTTAGATGTCTTTGCTCTACTTTTCAGGGATAGAAGTGTGTGTTACAAAGTAGCTCCAAATTTGTTTCCTACGATGTTTATATATATATATATATATATATATATATATATATATATCCCAAATATATTATACAAGTTTTCCTTTTTATCTATAATTAGACACAGATATTTTTCTTGTTAAAGTGAGTTTAAAAAATTAAAAAGACTTTCAATTTCCAGTACAGCATGTAAGAATCTTGGAAATCACCAGACTATCCTAACAAGTAAAAAGCTAAGCAAACAGAAAAAAATAATAATTAAATTAATAATTATTCTTAAATATGTAAGAGGATGAGGTAACAGGGCCAAAACTGCTCTTAAAATTGGAGAGACAAACAGGCAAATGCAGAGCATCGCAATTTACCAGAACAGAAATCCACGAGGGAAAACTTCCATAGGAAAGTGAATGTTGCTCAGTTGTGTCCGTCTCTTTGTGACCCCATGGACTATACAGTCTATGAAATTCTCCAGGCCAGCGTACTGGAGTGGGTAGCTGTTCCTTTCTCCAGGAGATCTTCCCAACCCAGGGATCGAACCCAGGTCTCCTACATGGTAGGTGGATTCTTTAGCAGCTGAGCCACCAAGGAAGCACAAGAATACTGGAGTGGGTAGCCTATCCATTCTCCAGCACATCTTCCCCAACCAGGAATTGAACCAGGGTCTCCTGCATTGCAGGCGAATTCTTTACCAGCTGAACTACCAGGAATTCCATGGGAATGAGTATCAATAAACGGTAATTGAGGAATTGCTGGAGGTTCAGTGTGGACAAGTCTCAAATAAAAACTCCAGAGTGACCCAGTTTTGGCAGGGGTTGGTGGTGAATGGGTAGGCAAACTTTTGTGTTTTACTTTCTGGAGCTCTAGCAAATTGTCACAGTGAATAAGCAGAGAAACATCCCCTTATGTTTCTTAAGAGGAGGAGTTAAAGGAATCATTTTAAAATGCAGCAGAGTTTTCTTTTCTTCTTAACAAAGTCTATCTATCCTCAAGAGAAACTACTTAACCAGAGCCTAAGCGGTTGAGATTTTATCAGAATTTAAACAACATTGGGGAAGGTAAATATCAAACTCAAAATGTCTCTAGCCATCCATGCAGAGGCAGGTCAATAACCAATCCCAGCCCACTAGAACCATTCTGTTCCACATGAGTAGGAAGTGGCAAACTGAAAACACTTGTGAGGTTCGCAATCCAGAGGCATAGGCTTACTAAAAGACTGAGACCTTATCACAGACTATAGAAGGCAACCCCTTCCCCCACACCTTATCACCACATTTCTAAAGGCACATTTGCAGCACTTCCTTTTATCCAAGACATCATGTCCAGCTATCAAGAAAAAATTACAAGGCATGCTAAAAGGTTAAATACACAGTTCAAGATTGCCGGGAGAAATATCAATAACCTCAGATATGCAAATGACACCACCTTTATGGCAGAAAGTGAAGAGGAACTAAAAAGCCTCTTGATGAAGGTGAAAGTGGAGAGTGAAAAAGTTGGCTTAAAGCTCAACATTCAGAAAACGAAGATCATGGCATCCGGTCCCATCACTTCATGGGAAATAGATGGGGAAACAGTGGAAACAGAGAGACAAAGCAAACATCAAAACCAGACTCAGATATGATTGCGATGTTGGAATTATCCCACTGGAATTTTAAGGCAACTATAATTAATATGCTAAGGATTCTAATGGATAAAGTAGAATGTAAGAATCAACCATGGAATTACAGTAGAGAGATGTAAATTCTACAAAGGAACCAAAAATAAAAGATTAGAGGTCAAAAGCACTGTATAGAAATGAAGAAAGCCTTTGATGACCTATTAGTAAATTGGACAGAGCTGAAGAAAGAATCTGAGCTTGAGAATATCTCAGTAGAAATCTCCAAAACTGAAAAGCAAAGAAAAGAAAGACTGGAAAATCCCACCAACAACAGAACAGAATATCCAAGACCTGTGGGAAAACAATAAAAGAAATAACATCCATGTGATAGGAATATCAGAAAAAGAAGAAAGAGAGAAGGGCACAGTAGATATGCTGGGAACAAAACTGACTGAAAATTTAATCAAAATAGTGCAAGAAACCAAACCATAGATCCAGGAATTCCTAAAGTAATGAGCAAGATAAAGGCAAAAAAAGAAAAACACCTAGGCATTTGTGCAAACAATAGAATAACAAGAATAAAGAAAAAAATCCTAAAAGAAGTCAGAAGACAGAAAAATGACCTTACCTACGGAGTGGCAAAGATAAGAATTAAACCTAAATTTTTCTTAGAAATCATGCAAGCAAGAAGGGAGTGGTGTGAAATTAAAGTTTTGAGAGACACATCCACCAAACTACAATACTGTACCTGGCAAAATTATTCTTCAAAATTAAAGGATAAAGATTTTTTCTGACAAAGAAAAATTGAGGTAATTTGTTACCAATTAACCTTCCTCATAATAAAGGTTCAAAGACATATTTTAGAAGAAAAATTATATGTCAGAAAAGTGATCTATATAAAGAAAAGAAGACCATTGGAGAAGGAATAATTGAAGGTAAAATAAAATCTTTTGTATTTTTCTTATTCTTAATTGATCTAACAGATAATAGTTTGCTCAAAATAATAATAGCAATAATATATTCAATTATGTTTATATGCATTTACTATGTAGAAAATATAATGAAATTGACCAAAAGGAAAAAAAAAACAGCCCTAATAAGTGATAATAGCAAACAGGATACAAGATTAATATACAAAATTCCATCACTTTATTATATACCAGTGGTAAACAAGCAGAATTTGAAATTAAAATTACAGTAGCATTTACTTTAGCACCCTCCAAAATAAAATACTTAGGCATAAAACTAATGAAATATGTATAGGATGGACAACTATAAAACTCTGATGAAAAACATTAAAAGAAAACTAAATAAATGGAGAGAGAATCAATGTTCCTGGATAAGAAGTTTCAATATTGTCAAGATGTCAGTTCTTCCCAACTTGATCTATAGATTCAATGCAATCCAAATCAGAATCCTAGTAAGTTATTTTATAGATATTGACAGATTGATTCTAAAGTTTATATAGAGAGGCAAAAAAAAAAAAAATATCCAGAATAGCTAACATAATATTGAAGTATAAGAGCAAAGTTGAGGGTTGACATTACCCAATGTCAAGACTTACTCTAAAGTTATGCTATTCAAAGCCAGTATAACACTTGCAAAAGAACATATATAGATAAATGGAATAGAATATAAATCCTAGAAATATAGTCAATCTTTAACAAAAGAGCAAAGATAGTGAAATAGAATAAAGGTGTAGTCTTTTCAACAAACAGTGCTGGAAGAACTAGATATCCACATGCACATGTAAATAAATCTAGACACAGATCTTATATTAGTCACAAAAGTTAGCTCAAATGGATCACAGACCTAAATTTAAGATACAAAACTACAAAACTCCAAGAAGATAAAATACAAGAAAACTTGAATTACCTTATGTATGGTGATAATTTTTTAAATACAATAGCAGGGGTATGATCTATGAAAGAAATAATAAACTTAACTTCATTAAAATTTAAAAAGCCTACTATGCAAAAGGCAGTTTCAAGAGACAGGCCATAGATTAGAAGGAATTATTTGCAAAAGACACATCTGGTTATCCAGAACATACAAAGAACATATAACACAACAAAAGAAAAATTAACAACCCTATTAAAAATTAGTCAAAGATCTTAACAGATAGCTTACCAAAGAATATTTATAGATAGGAAATAAGAGGCCCAATGGGCTTCCCTTGTGGCTCAGATGGTAAAGAATCCAACTGAAATGTGGGAGACCTGGGTTTGATCCCTGGGTTGGGAAGATCCCCTGGAAGAAGGCAAGGCAACTCACTCTAGTATACCTGCCTGGAGAATCCCCATGGACAGAGGAGTCTGGAGGGGCTACAGTCCATGGGGCCAAGTAGAGTCAGACAAGACTGAGTGACACAGCACAGCAAGATGCCCTACATCACATGTCTTAAGGGGAATGCAAGCAAAAGTAGCCATGATACACCACTACACACCTATTAGAACCTAGAAAATCTGGAACACTAACAATACCAAATGCTGATAAGAATGTAAGCAACAGGAACTCAGATACATTGCTGCACCATTTGCAGTGATTTTGAAGCCCCAAAAAATAAAGTCAGCCACTGTTTCCACTGTTACCCCATCTATTTGCCATGAAGTGAAGGGACTGGATGCCATAATCTTAGTTTTCTGAATGTTGAGATTTAAGCCAACTTTTTCACTCTCCACTTTCACTTTCATCAAGAGGCTCTTTAGTTCTTCTTCACTTTCTGCCATAAGGGTGGTGTCATCTGCATATCTGAGGTGATTGATATGTATATTGCAATAGCGCCACAGGCTTTAATGTCCTTCACTCCAAATCTTTGTTGTGGACGAGACAGAACTGAGGAGTATACACTCGCCTGACAGGACTAAGTTTGGGGCTTCCCTGGTGGCTCAGATGGTAAAGCGTCTGCCTGCAATGCTGGAGACCCGGGTCCCTGGGTCGGGAAGATCCCCTGGAGAAGGAAATGGCAACCCACTCCTGTAATCTTGCCTGGAAAATTCCATGGACAGAGGAGCCTTGTAGGCTACCGTCCATGGGGTTGCAAAGAGTCGGACACGACTGAGTGACTTCACTTCATGGGTTCATATTGCAATCTTGATTCCAGCCTGTGCTTCATCCAGCCCAGCGTTTCTCATGATGTACTCTGCATATAAACTAAATAAGCACAATGACAATATGCAGCCTCAAGGTATTCCTTTTCTTATTTGGAACCAGTCTGTTGTTTCATGTCCAGTTCTAACTGTTGCTTTCTGACCTGCGTACAGATTTCTCAAGAGGCAGGTCAGGTGGTCTGGTATTCCCATCTCTTTCAGAATTTCCCATGGTTTATTATGATCCACACAGTCAAAGGCTTTGGCATAGTCAATAAAGCAAAAATAATGTTTTTCTGGAACTCTCTTGCTTTTTTGATGATACAGTGGATTATGGTAATTTGATCTCTGGTTCCTCTGCCTTTTCTAAAACCAGCTTAAACATCTGGAAGTTAACAGTTCATGTATTGTTGAAGCCTAGGCATGGAGAATTTTGATCATTACTTTACTAGCACGTGAGATGAGGGCAACTGTGCAATAGTTAGAGCATTCTTTGGCATTGCCTTTCTTTGGGATTGGAATGAAAACACCTTTTCCAGTCCTGTGGCCACTGCTCAGTTTTCCAAATGTGCTGGTATATTGCATGCAGCACTTTCACAATATCATCTTTTAGGATTTGAAATAGCTCAACTGGAATTCCATCATCTACACTAGCTTTGTTCATAGTGATGCTCCCTAAGGCCCACTTGACCTCACGTTCCAGGATGTCTGGCTCTAGGTGAGTGATCACACCATTGTGATTATCTGGGTCGTGAATATATTTTTTGCACAGTTCTGTGTATTCTTGCCACCTCTTCTTAATATCTTATGTTTCTGTTACATCCATACCATTTCTGTCCTTTATTGTGCCCATCTTTGCATGAAATGTCCCTTGGTATCTCTAATTTTCTTGAAGAGATCTCTAGTCTTTCCCATTCTATTGTTTTCCTCTATTTCTTTGCACTGATCACTAAGGAAGGCCTTAGTGATGTTTTGTTTTTAACAAAATTAATTCATGGTTTAATTGAGCTTTCAGCATATAGATCATTAATAGTAATTTTTGATGACTGATCACTGTGTAATATTTGGCATAGAACTTTTCTCTATTCTTGTCTATTAGTATGTTGACAAGATTTTCAAAGTTTATAATAATGAAGAAACATAAAAGTTAATATTTAGCCATGTGGTCTTCAATTAAAAATTAACATCCAGAGATACATGTACTCATTTTTTTATAACTCTCCATCTATCTCATAAAGAGATACACTTCTAGTAAAATTCTACCTTTATGTTAAATAATTATTTTTAAAATGTTGTATATTTCTGTTATGTAATGAGATGTGTTCTAATATTCAGTGGTGAAAGACTTCCTAAGAAAATCATAATATTCAGAACTCTGGGGCCATACAAATTAATATAGTACATCCAAGTTTATATACATGTTTTGGTTGCAAAGGAATATGATAGGACTATCAAGAATGACTTTGAAGCTCAAAATATAATAGATTGGAACGAGCTTCTGTTGACCAAGGGTAGAGAAACTATGTTACAGAAGGAAGAAGAGCTGTGTAAAACACATGATTATTAAAACATTCTGTTTATGTATATTTAAATCAATAATAGTAGGCCTCAAAAGCTATAGCATTTTTGTCACAGAGTATTTTTTAATTGATATAATATTGTTTCAAATTATATATGCATTCCTACTATTTAAAACTTTAATAAAAATTTTGAGCCATCTTAAATTATATGTATAGGTACATACATTTTTAAAATTATTTTTAAAGATATGCAAACAAAAAGATTTCAAATACATAAAAGTCCTGAGTTACATGGCTCCCCAAAAATCTTTTCATAGGCCAATCAAGCCATTTGTCATAGAAACATTCAGAAGAAAAAGCTCAGTTAGAAAATGACTAGTTGAGTTGGCTTCAGGTCAGTTTAGTTCAGTCACTCAGTCGTTTCCGACTCTTTGCGACCCCATGAATCGCAGCATGCCAGGCTTCGCTGTCCACCACCAGCTCCCGGAGTTCACTCAAACTCACGTCCATCAAGTCGGTGATACCATCCAGCCGTCTCATCCTCTGTTGTCCCCTTCTCCTCCTGCCCCCAATCCGTCCCAGCATCAGAATCTTTTCCAATGAGTCAACTCTTCGCATGAGGTGGCCAAAGTACTGGAGTTTAAGCTTTAGCATCATTCCTTCCAAAGGAATGAGTTGGCTTACACTGAGTGAAAGCAGATTTCAGTCCCACTTTCCTTAACTAGACAGCTCTTGAGTTGCAGAGGTTCAGATTCATGCAAATTTGTCTGAAGCCTCTGCAATGTTTCAAGATTAATAACAGAGGAGAATTCTGAAGAATTCTCTATTGTCCATATATTTGATGGATTCTAAAATCAGATGTCACATGAATCAATTGAGAGACTCTGATGAGAATGCATTTCAAAGCCTTAGCAGCCACCAAACTTTTTGTCTGTGTGTGTGAAGTATGTTTAGTAGTGATAGAATCATTTAGGGCCCAAGAGAAATTTTTCTGGATCTCATTCAAACTCTGTGCATAGGACATAGTGTCCTATGAAAAAAAGACCAGAGCTTTCATGCTCTCATTTGGAGGAGTTGCTGTGGTTTAATCACCATTTTATTAGATTATTTCCTAGAGCACTCTTAATCCAAAGTGATAGTAAAAAGATTTTTGCATAATTGCCCTATAAATCAGGTTTATGGAGTCATACTCTAAAGTTTAAAAAACCAATTCTATGGAAATTTTATCTTATTAACTTACCCTGAGGAATGTAAATATATAAAATTAATCTCTATACTATCATTGTCATGACTATTGTATATACATAATCCTTCAATGAAAAATAATATCTAGTATAAAGATTAATAAATAAAATAAGAAATCTTGAGCTACCTCAAAATACATTCGTGTTAAATTTTAAAAAAATGAATTTCAGGCTAAATGGCTTAAATGCCATTTTTTATTTCTTATGTTTAGATTGAGTACATTGGGAAGCTCAGTGGAAAAAAATAATTATTTTAAAAGGAGATCCTGGACAAGAACTTTTACAGAATTTATGTTAAACATAGATTGCCAAATTAGCTTATATTACTTTTGATCAGTAGTGAGGCAAGTCTTCATAAGGAGAAAATAGATATAGATAAATGGATGACAGATTAGATGATAGCTCATATAGATAGATGATAAATAAATTCATAAATATAATGAGATAGGTGTATAGATAGATAGATATGTATAATTAATATTAATTATACAGAGCTGCACACTGAATGATATGACAGGAGACCCAAATAAATCTGAACTGAGATTTCGTTACAGAATTTGACATCTCCCAGATCTATTCCTAGCCTTCCTTCCCTCCATTCCCCCTGTGGGGACTATGAAGACTCCTATGTAAGAATTTCAGTCATGTCTGAAGGTAGAAGAGTTTGCAACAGAACATTCATTCATTCTGATGAGAGACAGAGGGATGCCCTGGAAGAAAATTTGTCCCAATGTTACAAGGAAATTGAGATGAAGCACAAAATTCATAGCATGTTTGGTGACTATTCTTGATGTTTCCCAAGTTTGCTAATGTGGTGGTAAACACACACACTTGGGAATAAACGAATTATAGTAAACTTAGAAAATTTTGGACCTTGGGAGCTAAGCACAGATAATAGGATAAGTGAACACAATTTAGAGAAGTGGGAATTACTTTCATCAATTCCTCCAAAGAGTGGGAAGCATCAAAACTCTGGCCAAGAAAGATGGGAAGGAGCCATGAGAAAAATGAGAAGTGGATGTGAATATATAACAGATAGTGTTGTAGAAAGATGGCATCTTTAACACGGAAGGCACTGCATGACATACGCAGTAGGGCCTAGATAAAATCCCAGAGACAAATCGAAGAGACCGAAGATACTCTCAAGAACGCAGAGTGGAAGGAATTTCACCAAAGAAAGGCTATGAAGTACAGCCATCTGTGGGGTGATTATTAATGGAACTAGCAAAGTTCTCTCTAAATGTTCATGTGACCTTATTTGCTAACTGCTTGGCATTCTCATTCTTACATGTTTACCATGATAGTAATGAGGAACAGTCAGGAAAAAAAAAATCACTGTGGAAAGACACTAAATTACATTCATGTATGTACTATTCATATTATTCATAATAACCTAGATTGTTTGCAAGCACACAACCAATGCTGATAGGGAAGATAGGTATCAGCTCATTTTGGTAGCTATAAAATAAAGGCAACTTCCTGAATAGGTCTAACAGTTTTAAAGTTCATTCAAAAGGATTTCAAATGGTTGAGGATGAAGGTAATTGATAATGTCAAGTATTGGGTAGCCATGTGGCTGACTACCAAGGTTCTGAAAACTTTTTATTTAGAGGCCACAGTTCAGTCATGCCGCAAATAGTTACTTTACATCTGTGATGCGTCAGGCACAGTGTTGTGTGCACTGGCCATGCAGCCACAAACAAAATACAGGACAACCTCTGCCTCGAGGGAGTTGAGGTCTTAACATGCCTGAGAACATCTTAGAGGGATATTATCAATCAGTCTTTAATAAATGAACTGCAGCATTGTGAGAACAAATAAAATAAATTAAACATGTATCCAAACTGTTGCTGCTAAGTCACTTCAGTCGTGTCCGACTCTGTGCAACCCCATAGATGGCAGCCCACCAGGCTCCACCGTCCCTGGGATTCTCCAGGCAAGAACACTGGAGTGGGTTGCCATTTCCTTCTCCAATGCATGAAAGTGAAAAGTGAAAGTGAAGTCACTCAGTCACATCTGACCCTCAGCAACCCCATGGACTGCAGCCTTCCAGGCTCCTCCAGTCCATGGGATTTTCCAGCAAGAGTACTGGAGTGGGGTGCCATTGCCTTCTCCTGTATCAAAACTAAAGGTGAACATAAGTGTTTAAAGATCTCTTATCCACAACAATCTATATTTCACCAATCATGAAAATATATGGAAAATTGTGGAAACCTGAAATTTTGTGTGGAGGAGGGAGGTTAGAGGTTACTGTGGAAACAACAGAATCAAAGTAAGGTTTTGTGTTTCATGGTTCTTGAACCCCACAACTCCAAAATCAAGGCTGTCATTCAAAACTGGGTACATGGATTAGGCTTCAAGCTTAAGCCAATCACTGCCTCCTCCCAACCCAAATTTACATTGTGGGAATCCTATTCTCAAGGACAGAAAAGGCCTGATAGAAAAGGTATCTATCACATATCCCAAAGGCAAAAGGAGCTAGATATGAAAACTCAGAACCAGTGGAATGTGTAGTGGTGACTCCTTTGTGTGTGTGTGTGTGTGTGCTATTGGGGATTTGAGACATATAGAAAATGGTAGAGATAGAGATCAGAAAGTAGACTTTGTCCAAATTAGCTTCTCAATTAAGCTGAAAAGAAATAAGAAAGTGCAAAACAAGAAAATATTAATTTCCTTTATGGTTGTTTTTAGCTGTATAGAAGTTTTAGAATATATACAGTAAAAATGTCATGCTTTGTTTTGGATTTCCTCCTCTGCTTTTCATCTTAAAAATGCCTTTTGTCAACTTGAGAAAAAATATATATCACTTATATTTTATTTGTCATTTTATTAGATACATTTTCCCACATTATGTAGCTTAAATCCATAAAGTTATTTTATGACAGTGGATTGCTTTTTATTTGTATATAAGTAGATTGCATTTGAGTCTGTTCCATCTTTAGTATCTTTTTTTCATGTCTGTGTCATATCTGTGCTGTAGGGATATGCTGGCACTGCACTATTTTCCATTTTACTGAATTGTCATGATTTTTCCTTATTTATCAACTTGAGTAGCTCCTTTAAATTCCTCCAAAGTAGCAGTCTTGAAAATGTAATCCCACTTCCTTAGTCCTGCATTTTTCTCAGCTTAGCAGATTGTCTTGTGAAGTGGTTTTATTGATGCCACTAGATCTGTCCTGCAGAATGATGGAGTTGGTGGGGGTTCCAGTCCTCTTCTGGCATCTGCTTCCTGGAGCAGCTTTATCCATCACCTTGACAGGCATGTGTATAGGCCTCTGAGTGTCTAATATCCTCATCTATTGTTTAAGAGTTATGTTGCTAAGGTTTTCATCAGTTCAGTTCAGTTGCTTATTCATGTCTGATTTTTTGCAACCACATGGACTGCAACACACCAGGCTTCCCTATCCATCACCAAATCCCGGAGTTTACCCAAACTCATGTCCATCCAGTTGGTGATGCCATGCAACCATCTCATCCTCTGTCGTCCCTTTCTCCTCCTGCCTTCAGTCTTTCCCAGCATCAGGATTTTTTCCCGTGAGTCAGTTCTTCACACCACATGGCCAAAGTATTGGAGCTTCAGCTTCAGCCTCAGTCCTTTCAATGAATATTCAGGACTGATTTCCTTTAGGATTGACTGGTTGAATTTCCTTGCAGTCCAAGAGACTCTCAAGAGTCTTCTCCAATACCACAGTTCAAAAGCATCAATTCTTCAGTGCTCAGCTTTCTTTATAGTCCAACTCTCACATCCATACATGGCTACTGGAAAAACCGTAGCTTTGACTAGACGGACCTTTGTTGGCAAAGTAATGTCTCTGATTTTTAATATGCTATCTAAGTTGGTTATAGATTTTCTTCCAAGAAGCAAGCATCTTTTAATTTCATGGCTGTAGTCACCATCTGCAGTGATTTTGGAGCACAAGGAAATAAAGTCTGTCACTGTTTCCATTCATTACAGGAACATAACTTTGGATAACGTTTAGGTCCAGGTACCTATTCTGTGGGTAGAGTTCTAAAAACGCATTCCCCCAACATCATTAAGGCATCCCTGGTGGTTCAGATGGTAAAGAATCTGCCTATAATGCGAGAGACCTGAGTTCGATCCCTGAGTTGGGAAGATCCCCTGGAGAAGCTAAAGGCTACCAACTCCAGTATTCTTGCCTGGAGAATGCCATGGACAGAAGAGCCTGGGGGGCTACGGTCCATGGGATCCCAAAGAGTAGGACATAACTGAGTGACTAACACTTACTTACCACCATTAAAGACTGTCTGCCCTAAAGCCTATAACTGTGAGTATAATAGATATCATACCCAGGAACATGTTGTTATCTGTCAAAAGAGACTTTAAAGAGGTAAGTGAAGTGAAGTCGCTCAGTCGTGTCCGACTGTTTGTGACCCCATGGACTGTAGACCACGAGGCTCCTCCGTCCATGGGATTCTCCAGGCAAGAATACTGGACTGAGTTGCCATTTCCTTCTCCAGGGGATCTTCCTGACCCAGGGATCGAACCCAGGTCTCCTGCATTACAGGCAGACGCTTTAACCTCTGAGCCACCTAAAGAGGTAAGTAATTAAGATACTAATTAATTGACTTTAAGATTAGGAGATTATCCTGGATTATCTGGTTGTGTCTAATCTCATTATACAAACCCTTTAAAAGTGCAAACTTTTTTTCTGGCCAGCAACAAAAGGGAGGTCAGAGGTTTGAATCATGAAGGAGAGTTGAGGTACGCTGACTTTGAAGATGTGGGAACTATGTGTTAAGGGATGCAGGTGGCCGTTAGAAACTAAAAGCAACTCCCAAGTGATGGTTAGTAAGGGAGTGGAGACCTCAGCCTTGTGACTGTAGGGACTGTATTCAGCCAGTAATCTAAGTGAGATTGGAAATAAGTGGATTCTTCCCCATGGCCTCTGGTTAAGAGTGCAACTTATCTGATACTGTGATTTTGGCCTTGTGAGAGGCTATGTGGGGGACACAGAAACTGAGATATTAAGTGGAGCATTTTAAGCCACTGAATTTGTGATCAGTTGTTTTGACACTAGTAGAAACTTCATCCAGTATCCATGTCAAGGCTTTCACTTTCGCAAAGGCACACATCACAGTGGGAAGCGGGGCAGACTGTGATAGCCGGTGTCTTCTCCAAAGGAGATACCTCCCCAGTCACTGTAATGCAGAGAGGTGAGTGAGGCAGGAGAACACTGGCCAATGTGGCCAATGACATCCCCTCCTTAGATTTCTATTCTTTTAATAAGCAGGTCTGTAACCTAAATAGGGCTAGGTCATCTTCTGAAATGTAGGCAGTTTGCCACATGGTGGCACTGCTGACATTTGGAGGCTGAGATAGTGCCACACACACCAGTAGCTTGCTTGGCAATAGTGATAAACAGCTTCATCTGCAGTTAGTGTGCAGCTTCCCAGGTGGCCCAGTGGTAAAGAATCCATCTGCCAATGCAGGAGATGCGGGTTGGATCCCTGGGTCAGGAAGATTCCACGGAGGAGGAAATGCCAACTCTCTCCAGGATTCTTGCCTGGGGAATTCCATGGACAGAGGAGCCTGGTGGGCTGCAGTCTAGAGGTTGCAAAGAGTTGAACATGACTGGGCGACTGAGCACACATGCGTGTATGCAGTTAGTACCGGAAAGAGGGTTTGTGAGAACGAAGCAGGCCCTGGTGAAGCCTGCAGCTGTGTGACTGCAGGAGGCAAAGCTGAGCTTAATCTCTAGGTGCTGCTCTCTGAAACCCATCACAGCCTTGACCTGGTGCCACGCTTTCCACCCTGCTCCAGCCAATGACTGAGTGATGCTCAGGCAGGGGCACTCCTTCGAGAGGCTGTTCCCTTCTGATGGGAGACCATCTTCAGCATGACTAATGGCCACACAGACTTTCTTAGAACTGCCCTGGAGTGTAAAACTCTTCCCACCAACCTGCCTGCTTTTCTTTGATCCTTCCTTGTCGTCAGACCTGGACTGCTGTTTGAAAGCTTTCCTGGCCTCTTTTTATCATTCTCTATTTTCTCTCCTAGGAATTTCCCCTAATACATATCCTGCACATTTAGTCTTGTCCTGACATCCCTTTATTTTTTGGAAGATCCAGCCTACCACACCAGGTATGAGTGAAGCAACTCCTTAGGAATGAGGCTCTAGCTCCTTTTGACCCACCAAGGACCATGCAGGTTATACAGACACAGGGAAACTTTTAGGTCTGTGCAGAGAGGCCCCAGTTATGAGCCCCAGGCTTTACAGGGTCCTGAAGAGCACAAACACTGATATCAGTAGTCAGTAGATCTTCATTTTTACTTCTGTCCCAGGCCCTACAAATGTCATGGGCAAGCCCGCACAGCGTTGTGACCGGTCTGACCCACTTCCTCATATTATATATTCTCATTGTATAAAAGGAAAGTCAGAAAGCTCTTCTTTTGGTTGCTATGTGTAGTTGGGCCTCAAAACCTTTTATTTATGGGTTTCCTCCAAAAAGACTCACAGGTAGAGTATCAGCCTTTGATTTCTGAATGTCAAGAAAAGTCTGGGAAACCAAATAAACTTAATGACCATAATTAGTGTTTGTCAGGCTTCCTTGACTAGGCCAGATATAGTTGTTTAAACCAATCACAAGGTTATATTTTCCAGAGGGTATTATTGTATAGTTTCTGATACTGAAGCTCTTTAGCGTGTGGTGTTCAGCCAGCTTTCATTCTGGTAATGAAGGATGCAGTTAGTGGTCCATAAGATGCTTCTCATGAAGAACATACCACAGCATCACAGAACCTTTGCACTAAAATAGAGATCACTTCACAGTTGTGGGAACTGAGGCTCAGAAAAGTAACTGGTGTGGATAAGTCCTCAGCTGCTTACTGACAGAGCAGGAGTTAAAGGCCATTGTCCATCAGATAATGATTTCCTGAATGTTCCTCTCCCACACAACAGACTGAAGGCATATTTGGCTTAAGGCAACGTGAACAAATGAGCCTCAGGTCAGAGGCGACATGGAAGGGAGTGTTATTTAGAGTCTGGTGTCACTTTCCACGTGATTACTTCAGCTCTGTCACTTGGGTCGCCATAAAACCAGCCACTGATTTACTCTGGGCTCCTAGCCCTGTCTCATAAAGGCATCTTTGTAATTCTCACCAGAGATCATCCTCGGGGATGACAAACAACATCGATCATTAAAGATGACATCTGTAATTTTGCAGCCAGGGAAGACGATCTTTTAAAGCTGTCAGTGAAACAAAAGGGACTTTAGGAGATGCTGATGCAGTCTCTTTAAAATCTTTGAAAGTTCTAAAGCAAGAAGATGAACTGTCCATTTTGGAAACACAGGATGAACTGGGTGCCAAGGCATGCCCCCCACATGCCCCGCTGTCAGTGGAGAGGAGGTTTGAGGCAACCAGGGTCCCCTGCAACTCAATCATTAACTCACTGAGTGGCTTGGGAGTCAAAGGATTTAATGGGCTTCATCCAGAGCTAGAAGGATGTGGGGCAGGCAGGGAGGCAGGATAAACTCATCATCTACTGTAGGAAGAGGAGAGGGGAAGCAAAGCCAAACAGAGAGGCAAGGGAGACCCAGACACTCAAGAGCACCACTTATGCTTTGGGGCTGCTGCTGCTGCTGCTGCTAGGTCGCTTCAGTCATGTCCGACTCTGTGCAACCCCATAGGTGGCAGCCCACCAGGCTCCCCCGTCCCTGGGATTCTCCAGGCAAGAACACTGGAGTGGGTTGCCATTTCCTTCTCCAATGCATGAAAGTGAAAAGTGAAAGTGAAGTCCCTCAGTCGTGTCGGACTCTTAGCGACCCCATAGACAGCAGCCTACCAGTCTCCTTTGCCCATGGGGTTTTCCAGGCAAGAGTACTGGAGTGGGTTGCTATTGCCTTCTCCAGTTTTGGGGCTAGTGGTCATATAAGCAGTAACAGGAACCCTGCCTTGCAGACCCTCAATGTGACAGAAGCTGAAGTCACCTTACTGAATAGTATTATCTCCTCTCCTCTTCATTACATTTTCCAGGACACTAAAATTGCTGAATTGTCAGCATATCAATCTCCGCAGCGCTGCAAAAATAAAATAAAGGGGGAGTAAAGAAAAAAAATTAGATATGTATTTTCCAAGAAAGGAGTGGGAAGATGAGAGCCATGAACCTGGTCCTCACGGCCTTTTCTCACCAGAGGCAGGAAGCTAATTAGTCTCCATAAGCAGGAGTTCAGAGCACCAGGACTAATGAACAAATTTGCTCTTGTCAAGTGGAAAGCAAAAAGGCCAAGAACCAGCTGCAGCTGCAGAAGAGCTAGAGCTGAGGGGTGGGGTCGCCTGTCCTGGGAGGGGTGACAGTGCATCTGTGGGCACATCTCCACTTGGAGGCCACATATCTGAGTGAACTTTCTAGATGACTGGAGTGGCATTGCAGATTCAGTGTACATCATCCACACCAGTTTTTCATCTCCATGTTGTTTAGTCACTAAGTCGTGTCCAACTGTTTGTGAACCCATGGACTGTAGCCCACCAGAGCCCTCTGTCCATGGGATTTCCCAGGAAAGAATACTGGAGTGGGTTGCCATTTCCTTTTCCAGGGGCTCTTCCCAACCCAGGGATCAAATCTGCATCTCCTGCATTTGGCAGGGGGCTTCTTTACCACTGAGCCACCAGGGAAGCCCTTTGCATCTGCACGCCAGCCTCAGATATGGTACTTCATTCATCCCATTGGTTCATTTTTAGAGGACCCTCCACCTGAAGCAATTATTTCACGAGAGTCTGAGCAGCTGATGACCTACATTGTTAGGTGCACTTGATTCCGTGAAAGCTTTCCCTGTTTTGCTGCTTGATTTGATATCTTTTCCCCCCCTCCATTCTGCAGTAAACTGTGGGCTTACAGCTGACCCCCTGCAGTCCTTTGGATTTCCGGGCTGGGGTGGGGGGGATGGTGACAGGAAGGTGTGCAGTCAGCACGTCAGACTCCAGGGCACAAGTCAGTAAAACGGGATAGAATAATTTTCCTGTGCTATTGCTTGCTGAGTTGGCATTTAGTGTAAATACCTCCTGCTTCCAAGGTATCTCTTCCATAATTACCAAGCATGATTCTATTTTCAGTGCAATATCTGAGAGGGTGTAATTGGAAACCACAGAAGCAGATTATTTTCTCTTTCTTTAAGGGGATTTTTGCTATCATCTATGATCTTATGCTCCCACTGACTCATAGCAAATACTTTCCATGCTGAATAAGAACATGCACTGGTTCTGAGATTCTTTTTTTTTTCTCTTTTGCTCAAAAAATATCTATTGGGTTCTTACCATTTACTAAGCACTGTTGATGCAATGGTTACAAAGATAGGCATGATACCTGCTCTTTATCATATGAGAGGAAAACAAATAGTCATGCAACTAAACATAAAACTACTTATGAGAAAACAGCAATGAAGGGAAAGTAGAGAGTTTTGTAAGAGCATGTGTTGGGGTGAAGATTGTCTTGTCAGTGAGGTCAAGGGTTCCCTGAAATCTTTAATTGTGTTTGAAAGAAGAGTGGCAGAGTTGGTGCATGTGTTGGCAGAGGGAATAACTTATGTAAAGGTCCCCTTTGAGAATTTTGAAAAGAAAATTTGGGAAGTCATTGAGACTTGAATGCAGACCTATGCCCATGTCAGTGATGGTTAAAATTATCTGGTCTGGTCAGTGGTCAAATACCCACCTGCCCCAATAGCTCCCTCTCCACTGATGTGTGTGGTTCCATGAGGATTCTCTCCAGGCTATAATTTTCCTTTATTTGATCAGTTCTTGACTTTGAAGTCTATTCTTATTCTTTACACATTCTTTGATGATATGATATTTTAGATGATGTGCTGGTTACTCTCCATTTGACGTCTCACATCACATACCTCAGTTTGATTCTCTAGCCTTTATCATTCTGTTCTGGACCCCAGAAAGCTAAATTTCGAAGTCCGCTTCACTTCAGCCCTCTTATTGTTGACTTGCTCAGTTCCACCAAGAGGAGCCACCCGATGATGTAGACAGGCAAGAGGAAAGATAAGTCGGGGTTGGGTGCTTGCTTTGGGCTGAATTTCTACAAGTATTATATCGCTTCATCAGCACAACTCCTGTCCTCTCAATAGGGACAAGTTTCACTGAGCTTCTGTAATGGTGTCTCTTACCTTTGCTCCTTCAATCTGGATTGGTGATGGTTTATAGCTGTTGGTAGTCTCTGGGTGCGGTAGTTCAGTTCAGTTCAGTTGCTCAGTTGTGTCCGACCCCGTGGACTGTAGCACACTGGGCTTCCCTGTGCATAACCAGCCCCCGGAGCTTGCCCAAACTCGTGTCCATCAAGTCGGTGATGCCATCCAACCATCTCATCCTCTGTGTCCCTTTCTCCAGGCTTCATTCTTTCCAGGCATCAGGGTCTTTTCCAATGAGTCAGTTCTTCACATCAGGTGGCCAAAATATTGGGAGATTCAGCTTCATCATCAGTCCTTCCAACGAATATTCAGGACTGATTTCCTTTAGGATGGACTGGTTTGAATTCCTTGCAGTCCAAAGGACTCTCAAGAGTCTTCTCCAATGTGACTGTTCAAAAGCTTCAATTCTTCACTGCTCAGTTTTCTTTATAGTCCAACTCTCACATCCATACTTGACTACTGGAGAAACCATAGCTTTGACTAGATGAACTTTTCTTGGCAAAGTAATGTCTCTGCTTTTTAATATGCTGTCTAGGTTGGTCATAGCTTTTCTTACAAGGAGCAAGTGTCTTTTAATTTCATGGCTGCAGTCACTGTCTGCAGTAATTTTGGAACCCAAGAAAATAAAGCCTCTCACTGTTTCCATTGTTTCCCCATCTATATTCTATGAAGTGATGGGAACAGATACTATGATCTAGTTTTTTGAATGTTGAGTTTTAAGCTAACTTTTTCACTCTCCTCTCTCACTTTCATCAAGAGGCTCTTTAGTTCTTCTTTGCTTTCTGTTGTAAGGGTGGTGCCGTCTGCATATCTGAGGTTACTGATATTTCTCTTGGCAATCTTGATTTAAGATTGTGCTTCATCCAGCCTAGCAGTTCACATGATGTACTCTGCACATAAGTTAAATAAGCAAGGTGGCAATATATATCTTTAACATACTTCTTTCCCAATTTGGAATCAGTCTGTTGTTCTATATCTGGTTCTAACTGTTCTATCTATGCTTCTGGACCTGCATACAGATTTCTCAGGAGGCAGGTCAGGTGTTCTGGTATCCCATCTCTTTAAGAATTTTCCACAGTTTATTGTGATCCACGCAGTCAAAGGCTTTGGCATAATCAATAAGCAGAAGTAGATGTTTTTCTGGGACACTCTTGCTTTTTTGATGATCCAGCAGATGTTGGCAATTTGTTCTCTGGTTCCTCTGCCTTTTTCCAATGCAGCTTGAACATCTGGAAGTTCTCAGGTCACATACTATTGAAGCCTTGCTCAGAGAATTTTGAGCATTACTTTGCTAGTGTGTGAGATGAGTGCAATTGTGTAGTAGTTTGAACATTCTTTGGCATTGTCCTTCTTTGGGATTGGAATGAAAATTGACCTTTTCCAGTCCTGTGGCCACTGCTGAGTTTTCCAAATTTGCTGGCATATTGAGTGAAGCACTTTCACAGCATCATCTTTTAGGATTTGAAATAGCTCAATTGGAATTCCATCACCTCCACTAGCTTTATTCGTGGTGATGCTCCCTAAGGCCCCCTTGAGTTCACATTCCAGGATGTCTGGCTCTAGGTGAATGATCACACCATCGTGGTTATCTGGGTCATGAAGATCTTTTTTGTATAGTTCTGTATATTCTTGCCACCTCTTCTTAATATCTTCTGCTTCTGCTAGGTCCATACCATTTCTGTCCTTTATTGGCCCCATCTTTGCATGAAAGGTTCCCTGGTATCTCTAATTTTCCTGAAGAGATTTCTAGTCTTTCCCATTCTATTGTTTTCCTCTGTTTCTTTGCATTGATCACCTAGAAAGGCTTTCTGATTGCTCATGGCTATTCTTTGGAACTCTGCAGTCAGATGGGTATATATCTTTCCTTTTCTCCTTTGCCTTCAGCTTCTCTTCTTTTCTCAGGTATTTGTGAGGCCTCCTCAGACAACCTTTTGCCTTTTTGCATTTCTTTTTCTTGGGCATGGTCTTGATCACTGCCTCCTGTACAATCCCAAGAACCTACATCCATAGTTCTTCAGGCACTCTGTTTATCAGATCTAATCCCTTGAATCTATTTGTCACTTCCACTATATAATCATAAGAGACTTGATTTATGCCATATCTGAATGGTCTAGTGGTTTTCCCTAATTTCTTCAATTTAAGTCTGAATTTGACAATAAGGGGTTCATGATCTGAACCACAATCAGCTCCCAGTCTTGTTTTTTCTCACTGTATAGAGCTTCTCCATCGTTTGCTGCAAAGAATATAATCAATCTGGTTTTGGTATTGACCATACAGTGACATCCATGTGTAGGGTCTTCTCTTGTGTTGCTGGAAGGTGTTTGCTATGACCAGTGTGTTCTCTTGGCAAAGCTCTGTTAGCCTTTAAGCTGCTTAATTTTGTACTCCAAGGCCAAATTTGCCTGTTACTTCAGGTATCTCTTGACTTCCTACTTTTGCATTCCTGTCCCCTATGATGAAAAGGACATCTTTTGGGGCTGTTAGTTCTAGATGGTCTTGTAGGTCTTCATAGAATGGTTCAGCTTCAGCCTCTTCGGCATTACTGGTTTGGCCATTGACTTGGATTATTGTGATATTGAATGGTTTGCCTAGGAATCAAACAGAGATCATTTTGTTGTTTTTGAGATTGCACCCAAATACTGCATTTCAGACTCTTTTATTGACTATGAGGGCTACTCCATTTCTTCTAAGGGATTCTTGCCCACAGTGGTAGATATTATGGTCATCTGAATTAAATTCTTCCATTCCAGTACATTTTAGTTTACTGATTCCTAAAATGTCAGTGTTCACTCTTGCCATCTCCTATTTGATCACTTCCGATGTACCCTGATTCATGGACCTAACATTCCAGTTTCCTATGCAATATTGTTCTTTACAGCATTAGACTTTACCTCCATCACCAGTCACATCCACAACTGAGTGTTGCTTTTGCTTTGGCTCCATCTCTTCATTCTTTCTGGAGATATTCCTCCACTCTTCTTCAGTAGCATATTAGGGACCTACTCTCCTGGGGAGTTCACCTTTCAGTGTCATATCTTTTTGCCTTTTCATACTGTTCATGATTTTCATGTATATTCTGTATATTAAAGTTTCTGATGCCATCTAAATTCAATTTTATTTTCTTCTGGTATTCCAACTGACACAGATGATCTCACTAAAGCTAACTCTGTTGATGATGGTAACCTATTTCTCTCTTGCTCTACTTCTATGTGTTGAGAATTAATCCTAATCATTCACATACTGGTCCCTGGCTCTTGGACACAATCTAGGCTTTGTCCCCAAGTCTTGTCTAGCAAGAGGAGAGATTGGACAGTTCTTGATGTTCTGTAACATGCTGAGGCAATGTTGCTGGCCTTGCTATCTAGAAGACATGACTCCTGTGATTTTTGTGCTCCTCTGAGCATGCCTGGATCATTTGCTCTTGAGCATAGGAATCCCCAGGATTTCTGATAATGTATTTTAGGGTTCCCTTGAAGCAATTTTATTAAACCCTTTTTTTATGGTTCCTCACTGTTGGTGTCTAACATGCTTAAATATTTTTGCTTCCATCTCTCAACAGTGGGCCTACCAAATGGAGTCTAATAGCATACTGAATGGGATTAAAAATGAAAAGACAACATAGCCCAAGTTTCCATGATTTTAGGGTATCTTGCTTTCCCTAACTGCTGGGGCTCACATGGGTTAGATAGTTGAAGAGTCCATTTCATAATCCAGTACTGTGTCCCAGAGCACTGCTTCAGTTTGGAGTTCATTTATTAAATTTCCATTCTTCCCTTGCCTTCAGGAGACACACAAAAAGCTTACCTGTCTCAAGCTCCATGTCTAAAGAGTATTGTCTTCAGTTCAGTTCAGTCGCTCAGTCATGTCCGACTCTTTGTGACCCCGTGAACTGCAGCATGCCAGGACTCTCTGTCCATCACCAATTCCTGGAGTACACCCAGAGCCAGGTCCATTGAGTCAGTGATGCCATCTAACCATCTCATCCTCTGTTGTCCCCTTCTCCTCCTGCCCTCAATCTTTCCCAGCATCAGGGTCTTTTCAAATGAGTCAGCTCTTCACATCAGGTGGCCAAAGGATTGGAGTTTCATCTTCAACATCAGTCCTTCCAATGAACACCCAGGACTGATCTCATTTAGGATGGACTGGTTGGATCTCCTTGCAGTCCAAAGGACTCTCAAGAATCTTCTCCAGCACCACAGTTCAAAAGCGCTCAGCTTTCTTTATAGTCCGACTCTCACATCCATACATGACCACTGGAAAAACCATAGTCTTGACTAGATGGACCTTTGTTGGCAAAGTAATGTCTCTGCTTTTTAATAAGCTGTTTAGGTTGGTCATAACTTTCCTTCCAAGGAGTAAGCATCTTTTAATTTCATGGCTGCAGTCACCATCTGCAGTGATTTTGGAGCCTCCAAAAATAAAGTCAGCCACTGTTTCTACTGTTTCCCCATTTATTTCCCATGAAGTGATGGGACTGGATTCCATGATCTTAGTTTTCTGAATGTTGAGCTTTAAGCCAACTTTTTCACTCTCCTCTTTCACATTCATCAAGAGGCTATTTAGTTCTTCTTCACTTTCTGCCATAAAGGTGATGTCATCTGCATATCTGAGGTTATTGATATTTCTCCCAGCAATCTTGATTCCAGCTTGTGCTTCCTCCAGCCCAGCATTTCTCATGGTGTAGTCTGCATATAAGTTAAGTAAGCAGCGTGACAATATACAGCCTTGATGTACTCATTTTCCTATTCGGAACCAGTCTGTTGTTCCATGTCCAGTTCTAACTGTTGTTTCCTGGCCTGCATATAGGTTTCTCAAGAGGCAGGTCAGGTGGTCTGGTATGCCCATCTCTTTCAGAATTTTCCAGTTTATTGTGATCCACATAGTCAAAGGCTTTGGCATAGTCAATAAAGCAGAAATAGATGTTTTTCTGGAACTCTCTTGCTTTTTCGATGATCCAGCGAATGTTGGCAATTTGATCTCTGGTTCCTCTACCTTTTCTAAGACCAGCTTGAACATCTGGAAGTTCATGGTTCACGTATTGCTGAAGCCTGACTTGGAGAATTTTGAGCATTACTTTACTAGTGTGTGAGATGAGTGCAATTGTGCGGTAGTTTGAACATTCTTTGGCATTGCCTTTCTTTGGGATTGGAATGAAAACTGACCTTTTCCAGTCCTGTGGCTACTGCTGAGTTTTCCAAATTTGCTGGCATATTGAGTGCAGCACTCTCGAAGCATCATCTTTTAGGATCTGAGATAGCTCAACTGGAATTCCATCACCTCCACTAGCTTTGTTTGTAGTGATGCTTCCTAATTCCCACTTGACCTCACATTCCAGGATGTCTGGGTCTAGGTGAGTGATCACACCATTGTGGTTATCTGGGTCATGAAGATCTTAATTGTACAGTTCTTCTGTGTATTGTTGCCACCTCTTCTCAATATCGTCTGCTTCTGTTAGGTCCCTACTATTTCTGTCCTTTATTGAGACCATCTTTGCATGAAATGTTCCCTTGGTATCTCTAGTTTTCTTGAAGAGATTTCTAGTCTTTCCCATTTTATTGTTTCCCTCTATTTCTTTGCACTGATCACTGAGGAAGGCTTTCTTATCTCTCCTTGCTATTCTTTGGAACTCAGCATTCAAATGGGTATATCTTTCCTTTTCTCCTTTGCTTTTCACTTTCCTTCTTTTCACAGCTATTTGTAAGGATTCCTCAGACAGCCATTTTGCTTTTTTGCATTTGTTTTTCTTGGGGATGGTCTTGATCCCTGTCTCCTGTACAATGTGATGAACCTCCATCCATATTTCATAGGCACTCTGTCAATCAGATCTAGTCCTTTAAATCTATTTCTCACTTCCATTGTATAGTCATAAGGGATTTGATTTAGGTCATACCTGAATGGTCTAGTGGGTTTCTCTACTTTTTTCAATTTAAGTCTGAATTTGGCAATAAGGAGTTCATGATCTGAGCCATAGTCAGCTCCCAGTCTTGTTTTTGCCGACTGTATAGAGCTTCTATATCTTTGGCTGCAAAGAATATAATCAATCTGATTTTGGTGTCGACCATCTGGTGATGCCCATGTGTGATTGTCTTCAGGTGGACATCAAATAGAAAGGCTGTGTTAGATGAATTTGGATAGATTTGTTAAGAAATATTGTTCTTGACACTTGTATACAACAGATGGAAACCTCTTGTATGTGATAGATGGAAAAAGTGCCATTGTTTCTAATGCGTAACGTTTTGTCATTGACACAGGCTAATAGAAGTAATAACTGAGAGGAAGACATAAGAATCTATATAAGCAGGCCTTCTTGATGAACAAATATAATGTCTACTCTAAGTGCCTGGAAAAAATATCTTCCATTTGAGAGTTACAGGGATACTAGGATGTTTTTATCCAGCTGTAGATTCTTTGTTCCTGAGATTCTTCTACTTCATAATCCCGTCTAAAAATAATAATAATTTTTAAAAAGCAGTTGAAATATTACATATGACTGAACTCCAGTTTGTGGCAATTGTGTTGCTGCCAATATAATTTGAAATTTATTTTTTTTCTCTTTTGAGTGAGTAGCTTTATTTTATTGTGAATTTTTTAAACAGTCTTCAACATTCACTCTTTTTTAAAGTTTTTTTAATTATTTTATTTTATTTTTAACTTTACAATATTGTATTGGTTTTGTCATATATCAACATGAATCCACCACAGGTATACATGTGTTCCCCATCCTGAACCCTCCTCTCTCCTCCCTCCCTGTACCATCCCTCTGGGTCGTCCCAGTGCACCAGCCCCAAGCATCCAGTATCGTGCATCAAACCTGGACTGGTGACTCGTTTCATATATGATATTATACATGTTTCAATCCAAATCTTCCCACCCTCTCCCTCTCCCACAGAGTCCAAAAAACTATTCTATACCTCTGTGTCTCTTATGCTGTCTTGTATACAGGGTTATTGTTGCCATCTTTCTAAATTCCATATATATGAAATTTAAAACTTGATAAAATAAAAATATAAGTAATATATTAATATATATACCCATCACACACAGTGTGCTCAGTCGTGTCCAACTCTGCGACCTCACAGACTGTAACCCACAAGGCTCCTCTGCCCATGGAAATTTCCAGGCAAGAATACTGGAGTGGGGTGCTGTTTCCTACTCCAGGGGATCTTCCCAACCTAGCTATCGAATCCACATCTCTTGCGTTTCCTGCATTGGCAGGTGGATTCTTTACCAGTAGTGCCACTATATCCATATATGTATATTTTATGTATGAATCCTTCATTCGTCCCAAGGACTAGAACATAACCAACACTTTATAGCTTTCCATGTGCTCCTCCTTCATCCCATCTCTGCTTCTTTACCAGCAGTTACCATTGTCCTCCACAGACTACAGATTTATCCCTGAATCCAGCCATTCTAAAGATCCTCCTTTCTCTCATAGACCCTTCTAGGACCTGTCCCTCCCTGTGCTTCTTCTCTTCCTAAGGAAAAGAGAGGTAGCACAGAGAGATGTAACAAAGATATAAGATAATGAAAATAGGGATGACTATTTTTATGGAACTGAAATAAGGTTTATCTAGTTTCCTTTAAGAATGTTCTTTTGGAGTAGGAAATGGCAACCCACTCCAATATTCTTGCCTGGGAAATCCCACGGACAGAGTAGCCTGGCAGGCTACGCCCATGGGGAGTAGTGGGACTTGATTTAGCAACTAAACTGCCAGAACCAGGGATGAAGACAGGATCCTCAAACATGTAACATTTGATGTTTTCTTTATCCTTTATAAGTTGGTTGGATAGATAAGATTTTAACTGATGCCCAGAATAAAATGTTAAAATTAAAAAAAAAGAATGTTATTTATCTGCTATTCCAATTAATCACATCTTCATGTAACTTTTGAAAAAGAAATCCCTCCTTTGGATCATTTGAGATGGTTTTTGTCACCAGTGTCATTTCACCTCTCTGGGAGTAGCCTTGCTGCTTTTGTGATAAATTGTGCATGACTCAATTCACTCAACACAATTAGCTGCTAAGGTTTGCCTTGCATGGGGAGCAAAAGTCAAAGAAAAAGTAACATTAAAGCAGATGCTGAATTATATATCATATAGAATAACTGTTACCTAAGAGAGTCTCAAAAAATTAAAATTAAGTGCAGTTAGTCAAAGTGATTATAGGATGGAGGCATCATTAGCCTAATTATTTTATATAATGATTTGGATTTGCCTGTATTTGAGGATAAGAGGAGAGATGAAGAAGGTATCTGACTGAATTATTAATCCAAGTGATTTTTCAAAATGCAGGCGAGCTACCACTCCATATTGTTCTGTGCCTGTAACATCAAAGGAAAAAAAAAAAGGCAAACAAGAAAAGACCACTAAGCTTAAACCCCAGGAGAATTAATACTAGGACAATAAACTCCTACAGTGACTTAGTATCGACTTGCTCTTCACCTATCAATGTCCTTCAAGAAATCTAAGAATAAAAGAAGGTTAGGAGAAAAGATTTATCTACAGAGAGCTAAATATTTCTTTGGTGAATTTCTAAGGTATATGACCAGATGGAATAATTTTGTAAACCTCCACTTTTTCACAGCTTACCTTCTATATGGTCAGTATAGAATCTGTGTGTGTGTGTGTGTGTGTGGTACATGTCCACACAGGGACATAGTACAGGACTATATGAGAAAGGCTATGTATTCTAACTCCATGCTCTGAATTGGTTCTGTGATGAGCACAGTGCCTCTTTTTGTCCTCTCATGCACCCTCACCACTTCATTTTCTTGCCTCAAAAATGAGGACAATGCTAACCTGACCCCCGAGGATTAGATCCAGGTTAAATAAATAATTGAGTGATTGGAGAAAGAAGGCTATGAAAGTGTGAAAATAGACTGTAAAGCAATACATGACTTTGAAAGCCAAGAGGCAGATTTAAGTGCTGAATGAAATACTGCAACACAAACTGGAACCTATTTGATCATAAAATATTCTTGAGATTCCAAGAGAAACCAAGGGTCTATGGGATGTAATGTGAGGCCCCTTTCCCAGTGAAACATTCTGTATTTCAAGAAGCAGCACTTATGTTTATAAAGAGACATTGCTTGGTTCTTGAAGAGATGGAATTTCATGGGGTGAATTTGAAATTCTGTTACTGGAAGCAGACCTGTCAGGAAAAACCAGCAGCAGCTACAACTGCTTGGCATAGGGCAGAGAGAAAAAGAGAAAGCTCATGTAATCGAGGGTATCCTTTAACTTAGAAGATGTAAAGACTAAGAGGCCAGCATTGAAAAACTCTCCAGAGTTTCCTAGCCAATGGACAAGTATTGTACATCCGTAACATCTTTTGTGTGCTTAGTCACTTAGTCGTGTCCAACTCTTTGTGACCCTATGGTTGGTAGCCCACCAGGCTCCTCTCTCTCTATGGGGATTCCCCAGGCAGGAGTATTGAAGTGGGTTGCCAAGTCCTCCCCCAGGGGATCTTCCCAACCCAGGGATCGAATCCAGGTGTCCCACATTGCACTCGGATTCTTTACCGTCTGAACCCCCAGGGAAGTCCAAGAACACTGGAATGGGTAGCCTATCCCTTCTCCAGGGGATCTTCCTGACCCAGGAATGGAACCTGGGTCTCCTGCATTGCAGGCAGATTCTTTACCAGCTGAGATACCAGGGAAGCCCATAACATCTTATAGAGAAACCCAAATGAACTTTTTGGCCAAACCAGTATTTGTGGTGTGGGAAGGCCATGTCTTGAAATGTAACTAGAAGAAATTAATCCTGTTCTTGCCACATAAACCCCTCAAAGACTGGCACAGAGTCCCTCCACAGGCTCTAGAAATAGTGCATTTGCCCAGGCTGCATTGACTGGTGCTCCATAATGTTGAGAACCTCTGTCCTGTGGCCCAAGCCCTGGTTATGGCAGTGGGGTGAGGAGGGTGGTCACAATCACCCAGCACCCACCGTACTGTGCCTGACACTTTGCCCTTCTCCAAAGGGAGGAAGGGCAGGAAAATCCATGTTATCTTTGTCGAATATGTGCCCTCCCTGACATCGCAGATGAAGAATAAATGTTTCAGTTACTTTAGTGGCTGGACATGGTGAGGTTTTCCTGAACTCCATTAAATACATTTACCAAGAGGCTTTGATTTTGACAGTTTTGAAGATGGTGATAAAGTTTATGATTTTATATATTATTTTGCTCTTCTGCATCAGAAAATAAGATAGCAAATCATTGCAAACGTTCCCATGACTGCTTTGTTTTGAAAATCTATTCTTTTGCCTCTGTGAAGAGGAAGGGTGGAACTTGCAGGGAGAGTGTCATATTTCTAGAATAACTTCCCACCATAAATAAGCAACCAAATTCGTGCATTTTTCACAAATAATTTTTTGATGAGCAAAATACTCTTCACTTTGACAAAGTGATGTTGTGGCAAATGATGTCAATAAAAATAGACGGTTTCTTTTTTAATATTTATTTGGTTGTGCCAAGTTTTAGTTGCAGCATGTGTGATCTAGTTCCCTGACCAGGGGTCAAACCTGGGCCCCCTGCATTGGGAGTGTAAAGTCTTAGTCACTGGCCCACGAGGGAAATCCCTGGACAATAGACTATTTCTTTGTTAGCTGCCATGTTGCCATTGTTGGACTACCACAGTGCCGGGCACAGTGGTCTAACTCCACACTTTGGGATTAGTTCAAGCTTTTATTGATAACTGAAAACTCTTCATAGAGTATCTTCCCTCAGGAAACCCTATGAACCAAAGAGACCAACTTGAGAACGACACCAAGTCATCCCTGTTCTGACGGGATTCTCATACAGTCTGCTGAGAGAAACATCCTTGGGGATTCCTTTAGAATTTACCCACTGAATATTCTACCAAGTAATTCCTGCATCATGAAGCACCCCATATTCACAACAGGATCATTGCAAATTCCCTCCTCTCTTCTGTAAGATAACAATTAGAACTTTACTTTCCTCATATTTTTCTATTAAAAAAACCAACATAAACCATGTCTCAAAAGTCCAAGTGGGGCTATGTCTCAATAGGTTCTGAAATCAGACCACTTGCCTGACTGCAGGACCTGTTGGTTGTGTGACTTTGGACAAGTCGCCATAGGCCCCCCCTCCCTTGCTCCACTGATATTTCCAAAGGATTATCACCCAGACCACAGCCAGAGTGTGATGCCACTATTGCTGACCCCATTAAATCTTCACAGTGACTCACAAACCAAGTGACCAGATCTTCAATAGCCATCATTCCCATTCCTGAAGATACAGAGTAAGATTCTCTACTTGTTTCTGCTCAGAGAACAGTGTCTTCATACAGCTTGGTCTTTTTCCTGCAAGCAAAGCACACACCACAAACCAAATCCTTTTTACTGACCTAAAGCAAACAAATTCTTTGCTGAAAGGGAGTTGAACTGTAGAAAACATGTAGTCTGAGTTTATTACACTCAAATTGTGGTGGTCCCCCACTGGTAAAGAATCTGCCTGCCTATGCAGATGAGACGCAGAAGACATGCGTTTGAGCCCATCGGGAAGATCCCCTGGAGAAGGAAACAGCAACCCACTCCAGTATCCTTGCCTGGAAAATCTCATGGACAGAAGAGCCTGGCAGGCTATAGTCCATGGGGTCACAGAGAGTCATACATGACTTAGCAACTGAGTATGCACACACACCTCATACATTTTCTAGAAGAGCAGTTGTTTTTATCTTTTTATGGATCAGAACTTCACAGAGCATTTTGTCTTATGAATGTAAACTCTTGCTGTCTCCTCCTCACTGAAGCTACCTAATGAAGACAATAATAGCAGTGACAATAGCTAAACTTTATTGTACACTTATAAGTTTAAGGGCCTCTGTAATTAACATAAAGTAACTTAATCTTCTGAACAATCCTATGTGGAAGAAACTAACACTTCAGTTATACAGGGAAAGAAACCGAAAGAGAAACAAAAGATCCACAGAGGGCTTTTTACCACGAGGCCAGGGGCTTTCCAGGTGGCTCAGTGGTAAAGAATCCACCTGCGAATGCAGGAGATGCCATGCAGATTCGATCCCTGGGTTGGAAAGGTCCCCTGGAGGAGAAAATGGCAACCCACTCCAGTATTCTTGCCTGGAGAATCCCAGGGACAGAGGAGCCTGGCGGGCTACAGTCTATGGGCTTGCAAAGAGTCAAACACAACAGAGCAACTGATTACATCCTGTCTGGCCGTGGCCTTCCAGCTTGCAGACAGGGAGTCTGAGGTTCTTTTCTGTAGGCTAATCTCAGGCCAAGATCAGTGATATTCAGATGCCGCTCACTCTACCCCCACAAGTGTTTGTAGTGGGTACCATTGTTCTCATTGTATATAAGGGAAACAAAAATGTGTGAAAAAGAGGAGTCTTGTGCTTACACATTTTTCTGTGAGGCCCTCAAAATGATTAGGATTCCATTTATAGCAAGGATAGAGTAAAAACTTGGATTCAGCTTTAAATTTGGAAACTCCAAATAGGGCTATAACTACTTTTCCTAAAAATGAAAGAAACCTGGCAACCACAAAATTAAATGTGTCAGATCCCGGAAATAGCACCTTAGTTATGAGTGTGGCTATCCGTGAAGGTTCATAAATTAAATGGAAGCCTTCCAGAGCCACCCTCTCTACACACATGCACCGACCCCTCGGTGCCCTCTCCACACACAATTTAAATCTAGCAGCTGAAACGGAAGTGTGTGCTTCACAGCTGCTAAGCCAACCAACAGGGGTGGGGCTGAGGGAGCACTGTGGCTTCCCCTGCTGGCGATGGCTGAGGACTCCCACCCCATTGCTGATGCAGGTGAAGAAAGGCTTTGAAACTGTTGAGGTGGGGTGGAAGCTCAGTTTCACCTTAAACCTTCTGGTGTGTTTATTTGCTCTTACCTCTGAGATGTTAAAAATTTTGGGAAGAACTCGAGGCCATATAAAGAGGCTGTGGGCAGGGGACAAATAAACAAGTACATTTTCTCTTTTTCTCCTCTTCTAAGGCACTTTCCTCTGGACAGAGGAGCCTGGTGAGCTACAGTCCATGGGATTGCAAAGTTGGAAATGACTGAGCACACACATACACACACACACACACACACACACACGGCCCTTTCCTCCTCTTGTAAGGCCTCTTCTGTGTGTCTTACAGTTTCCAAAGGGATGACCGTGTCATGGAGTCATGTGAGGCAGGCCACCAGACCTTACCAATCAGTCCCTTCCTCTCTCCCCGTGACAGTTCTTGGTCATTTCAGAGCAATCTGTTTAGTTTGGGTTCTGCTTCTCACCAGCCATGTGTCCTTAGGTAAGTTGCTGAATCTCTTCTGGTGCCTCAGTTTCCCTGTATAATTTAAATGCATAGTTCAAGTATATCAGACTTGAAGTCACAGGATCTGAGCTCCTATGCCAGCTTAGCCTGTTACTGTCTCATTGGCATAGGACAAATCACTTTATCACTTTGAGCCCCTCCTTTCTTATCTGTATGAAAAGGAATAAGGAGCACTATTTCCCAGTTTTTATTGTCTATGAGGATTAAATAATGGATAAATATGTATTCAGTTCAGTTCAGTTGCTCAGTCATGTCTGACTCTTTGCGACCCCATGAATTGCAGCACACCAGGCCTCCCTGTCCATCATCAACTCCCGGAGTTCACTCAAACTCACGTCCATCGAGTCGGTGATGCCATCCAGCCATCTCATCCTCTGTCGTCCCCTTCTCCTCCTGCCCCCAATCCCTCCCAGCATCAGAGTCTTTTCCAATGAGTCAACTCTTCGCATGAGGTGGCCAAAGTACTGGAGTTTCAGCTTCAGCATCATTCTTTCCAAAGAACACCCAGGCCTGATCTCCTTCAGAATGGACTGGTTGGATCTCCTTGCAGTCCAATGTACTCTCAAGAGTCTTCTCCAACACCACAGTTCAAAATCATCAATTTTTTGGCTCTCAGCTTTCTTCACAGTCCAACTCTCACATCCATACATGACCACTGGAAAAACCATAGCCTTGACTAGACGGACCTTTGTTGGCAAAGGAATGTCTCTGCTTTTGAATATGCTATCTAGGTTGGTCATAATTTTCCTTCCAAGGAATAAGTGTCTTTTAATTTCATGGCTGCAATCACCATCTGCAGTGATTTTGGAGCCCCCCCAAAAAAAGTCTGACACTGTTTCCACTGTTTCCCCATCTATTTCCCATGAAGTGATGTGTATACACACACACATATATGTATCCATACACACATATATCCACACAAATATGTATACTCATACACATACACGTATCCACACATGAAGATACATATATACACACATAGGTATATGATGGTCTTTGTGCACTGTGAAATTCCATGTAACTATGAGATTGATATCAGGATTGTTATTTGCAGACCTAGTGATTTCTACTTTGAGAGACAAGAAGAGCCCTCCTGTTAGCTCCTACCCATGTCTTTGTTACAGCTTTGTGCTAAAGCTCATGAAGATGGATAGAGAGCCAAACTCCCTGGCTGCCCATTAAGCCAACAATCACCAGATTTTATTCCTTTCTCAGCTGTTTTGCTTCTCAGGAGATTTCTGTGAGACAGAGGCATTAATATGACATAGATGGTTGTAAAAAAGGCCCTCCCAGACCTCATAAAGGATCCCATGCTGGGAGCCCATACGAGCTTAGTTCCCAAAGCTTGGGTCAGGTTTTCTGTGTTTAACTTGAACCCAGAAAGGCATTTTCATAAACAGAAATGAGAATTCTTTCTTGAAAGCTACAGCAAACAGTTAGAATGTAAAGAAACTAGAAATAAAATTAAATATAAATTTACATAGAAGGATGTTTTCTTTTATCATGACTAGTAGGTAAGTAACACTTCAAACAGCACTTAGTACTGAAGAAGCCTCACCCAACTCCTCATCTTCCTTTTCTCTCCCTGCTTTTTTTTTTTCCTTTCTCCCTCCCTTTCTCAAATGCCTCTGTACTCCCTTTTTAGGAAGGGCTAATTGTACACTGGGGGAAGACTACAACTTTGCCAAGGCAAACTGATTCTACATTTTGATCCTGGCTAGCATCTCCTACCTGGCATGTCTTTGCAGTTAAAGACAAAAGCATAAACAAGGCTGCCTCAAACCTTTTGCAGCAGGAATCCCAGTTGCAGGAATAAAAATTGCATTTCCTTTGCTTGCATACCAGTCTACCCCTCTGTCTGCTGAGCTTCTCAGGCTTAGTGTCTTCCATTTTGGGAAGAACTGGTCTTTCTGTATCTATAGTCTTTGGTCTGTTTGCCTCTTGGGTTGACAAAGCTCTTGGGCTACTTGAGTTCCCAGTCTTCCAGGCAACCTTCTCATCATTTATTTATCCATGAAAAGAACATAGAGATAACCCTCCTGAAGGACTTAAAGGGATTCTGATTTTATGCACTATCTGAAATATGGGATTAGGGATGATTGCCTAAGGGCTCTCTTGAGTCTGAAGGGAGCCCATTAGGTGATTTCTAACTACATCTTCCAAAAACCTTCCCACTTGCCCCAGGAATGCCAACATGCCCTGTGTCTGATCTCAACAAAGCTGCAAAGATCACCAGCTTATCTATAGAGCACTAGTCTTCATTCCTTCCTCAGAACATTTTTCCCTCTTTCTTTCTTTATCAACAAGGTTTATTACACATTGATTGATTAGTTAGGCAGTCCCTCAGCTGTGTCTGGCTCTTTGTGATCCTATGGACTGTAACCCACCAGGCTTCATAGACAATGGGATTTCCCAGGCAAGAATTCTGGAGCAGGTTGCCAATTCCTACTCCAGGGGATCTTCCCAACTCAGGGATCAAACCCATATCTCCTGCATCTCCTGTATTGGCAGGAGGATATATTTGAGTATGTATGAAAGCATGTTTACAGATGAATACACAGTTGTGATGTTCTTGTGCTAGGAGTGTGAGAGAGAGTTGGAGTATGGAGTGAGGATGCTCCTATTGAATATGTGCCCATAGAATATTCTAGACAGGCTATATATTTTATGGAATAGGAGCATAAGTTTAAAAAGGCTAATGGATGTACCTAAAATTAAAGGCAATAGAAAGTAACAAAACCAAGGTTTGAACCTAAGACCCCGTACTCCAAAGCCCATGCTCTTTCTCCTGTTCAACATGGATTGAATCAAGTTGAATGTTACTTTTTTATGTATTCAGAGTATGACTGTGATGATTTGAGGTCAGCAGGTGGTAGCTATGTGTCCTTTTCTTGCCATTCAACAGTGGTGGTGGTCGGGTTGTTATTCATGGGTTGAACTGTCAAAAAAGCATCAAGAGTAGCACTGGGAAACTGAGCCTGGCAGTGAACCAATGGCCTGTGTCTCTCTTGATGAGAGTCTTCTCAAAATCTCTTCAGTAGATTCTAGCTTGACTGAGTCCTTATGCAAAACACTAATTTCTGGAGAGTCCTTGCTTCTAGACATGGACAATATGAAGATAAGAGATGATACCATTAACCATGGCTCATAATGCAGGGAAGATGCAAAACTCGAGTCAAGAATGCAGTCTGGAGCTTTGACCCTGACCTATGGCACCTAGCCTCCACTCTTACCATTCTAACGGTGTAAAGTGTTATTGAAGACTAAGTTCTCTGGTTCTATGACCTTGAGATTTTAGAATCTGTTGATTTTCTTAGGGGAAGGATACAGGTGAGAGAAGATGCATGCAAGGGTTAGAGGCAATGGGGCACAGATAAACATTTAACAAATCAAGACTAGGAATGATCTTTGAAGAAAAGTTCTGTTTAATTCAAAGAATTTGAGTTCGAGGCTATGACATTTGCCTCTAACTTGATTGGAAATAATGGACTGAAAACAAAGATTCATTTGGAATTTGAGGTTAATGGATAAAGGAACAAAATGTATAATGTGAAATTATCACCTTTAAAACATCAGACTTGTCCAGTGATTTGTCTGTTGCTTTTCTATTAAGACCAGATGTGTCTGGGGCTTTGACTTTCAAAGTTTATGATAAAATATTCATTGGGCAATCATATTCGCTGAGAAGGAAACTGATCATGCCTTTCTACATTTTCATTTTAAAAGAAACTTCCCTGTCAGACGTGGGTCACTTTTAACTGTACTTATAGCTCCCAGAGGACCAATTCACTCAGGAGAGAAAAAGCATAGATGTAGTCTGGATATGGCCACTAGTCTGATTAATTTCCTATTGTGTACACATTACCCCTGAGGGGGCTGGTGTGATCACACTATCTGGATATGGGCTTTACTCTTGGTTGGAGTGCAGTAATGTCTCTAATTTCAGATTGATTATAAAGACAGGCAGAAAATGGCACAGAATATCCTGGGACAAATATATAATTCCAAGAAGAAAGTGAAGCATTTAAAAAACATCTGTATATTTCATTCCAAAGTAGATACACAATCCTACCATCACCTATGAGGTGAGGTCTTTGCGAAGATTCTTGTTGGAACTTTAGCTTCTTTTGCCCTTGACTGCCATAGATGGATGGAGACCTTTAGAGCTGAGAACTCTATTCTTTTCCCCGCAGTGATTCTGACACACAAAATGTATTTAAAGTCCTAGTCTAAAGCTGTTATGTATTAAATTATGCCACAAATGGAGAGTTGCTTTAACATGTCTGTGCTTGCTTCATTCATTCGATAGTCAGTTTTCCATAACTACCATATAGCTTAGATTCTGATAAGTGTTAGAGATAAAAAGATGAATTAGAGACTGATCCTAACGTTGCAAGGTTAGGATAGACAAACTTACCACATATTACTTGTTGCTGTTGTTGTTCAGTCTCTCAGTTGTGTCTGACTCTTTGAGACCCCATGGACTGGAGCATAACAGACTTCCCTGTTCTTCACCATCTCCCAGAGTTTGCTCAAACTCATATCCATTGAGTCAGTGATGCCATCCAATCATCTCTTCCTCTGTCATCCCCTTCTCCTCCTGCCTACAATCTTTCCAAGCATTAGGGTCTTTCCTAATGAGTTGGCTCTTCGCATGGGGTGGCCAAAGTATTGGAGCCTCAGCTCAGCATAAGTCCTTCCAATGAATATTCAGGGTTGATTTCCTTTAGGACTGACTGATCTCCTTGCAGTCCAAGGGACTCTCAAGAGTCTTCCCCAACACCACAGTTCGAAAGCATCAATTTTGCAGCATTCAGCCTTTTTTATGGTCCAACTCTGAATTCATACATGACTGCCAGAAAAATCATAGCTTTGACTAGATGGACCTTTGTCAGCAAAGTAATGTCTCTGCTTTTTAATATACTGTCTAGGTTTGTCATACCTTTGCTTCCAAGGAGCAAGCATTTTTTAATTTCATGGCTGCAGTCACCATCTGCAATGGCTTTGGAACCCAAGAAAATAAAGTCTCCCACTGTTTCCATTGTTTTCCCATCTATTTTCCATGAAGTGGCAAATACTAAATACCACATATTATAGTATGATTCATTTATTCATATAATTATTTGATTTTTAAAATTTGCACAGTGTAAGTAAAAGATGGGGCCAGTAGAGATGGTGACTGAGTTGAACTTTTGTTTTATATATATATATATATTTTTTTTTTTAATAAAAATGCAGTAGAGCCTGTAAGACACAATTACAGTCCATTTCTAGCCTTCTCATTCTCAATCTTCTCCCTATGTGGAGGAAACTTTTTGGAAGAACAAGTTAGAGTTAACCAGATACACCAATGGGAGCAAGTATTCTAAGCTGAGGAAGTTATTATATCAGGCATAGAATTATGAGGGAGAGTGACTCATCTTAGAAATGACACTAAGGTCAATATGGCTACCCAGTATGTAGTCTGAGGAGAAAGTGACAAATGTAGAGTTGGAGGGACAGATAATGAAGACCATCCATGTTTGGGATTGCAGTGATGGAGAGTCATAGGGACATACTAAAAGTATTAGAATGTCACAAAAAGTTTATATTTAAGAAAGGTTATTCTAGCAGTAGGGTAAAGGAAGAAGTGGAGGGACACCCCTGTCACATTCTAGATAGAGCTATCAAGGCTCTCAAACAGTGGTTCTCCATCCTGGCTGATATTTGCACCACCTGCTGCTGCTGCTGCCGCTAAGTCCTAGGGAGCTTTTAAAATCCTGATACTAGCCATCAGAAAGTTTTACTGGTGAATTCCACCAAATATTTAAGGAATGATTAATGTCAGTCCTTATCACCCTCTTCAAAAAAATTGAAGAGTAATACATACTCCCAAAATGCTTTTTCTAGACCAGTTTATCCTGATATAAAAGTCAAGTAAGGAATGCCTGTTGGCACAGTGGTATAGAATCCACCTGCAATGCAGGAAATGGAGGAGATGTGGGTTCAGTCCCTGGGTTGAGAAGGTACCCTGGAGGAGGAAATGGCAACTCACTCTAGTATCCTTGCCTGGGAAATCCCATAGGAAGAGGAGCCTCATGGGACACAGTCCTTGGGGATGAAAAAGAGTTGGACATGACTTAGTGACTAAACAACAAGGATACCATAAGAGAAGAAAACTATAGGCTGATAACCCTGATGAATATAAATTATCAGCAAAATACTAGCAAAATGAATTAAATAGTGTATTAAAAGGATCATACATCATGGGCAAGTGGGAGTCATTCCTGGCATCCAAGTATGGTTCAGCATATGTGAAACAGTATGTATGATACATCACATTAATAGAATGAAGGAAAAAAAACATATGATCATATCAGTAGATACAGAAAAAGTATGTGACAAAAGTCAGCATCCTTTCATGATCAAAACTCTCAGCAAACTAACATAGAAGGAATATACCTCAACATAATGAAGGTCATATATGACAAACCACAGCTAACACTATACGCACTTGTGAAAGAGCAAAGCTTTCCCTCTAAGATCAGGAGCAAGACAAGGGTTCCCACTCTTACCACTCCTGTTCGGTGTATTATTGGAAGCTCCAGCTAGACTAGTCAGGGAATAAAAAATAAAAGGCATTCGATTCAGAGAGGAAAAAACAAAATTGTCTCCATTAGCAGATGACATGATCTTATACACAAAACATCCTGAAGATTCCACTAAAAACAGAATCAATAAACAAATTTAGTAAAATTGCAGGATACAGAAAAGACATATACCATATTGTCTCACTTGAATGTGGAATCTTCAAAAAAAAACAACAACCCAGGACTCAGAAATAGAGAATAGATTGGTGGTTGCTAGGGTTGAGGGTTGAGGTTGAAGGGAATGGATAAAGGTAGTCAAAAGGTACAAATATATAAGACAAGTTCTGGAGATCTAATGTGCAGTGTAGTGACTATATTTAACAATACTGTGTTATATACTTGAAAGTTGCTGAGAGAGTAGATCTTAAAACTTTTCACCTGTCTCTTTTTTTCTCTCTCATTCAACATGGTACTAAAAGTCCTACCTAGAGCAATTGGGCAAAATAAAGAAATCAAGGCAGTCAAATTGGAAAGGAAAAAGTAAAATTATCCTTATTTTCAGATGATGTGATCTTATATATAAGAATATATATATACACATACATATATCTCACAATGAGATATTAAATCATACTTGTTAGAATAGCTACCATCAGAAAGACAACAGATAACAAATATTGATGAGGATATGAAAGAAAAAAAACGTCTGTTCACTATTGTTAGGAATGTAAGTTGGTGCAGCCACTATAGAAAACAGTATGGAGTTTCCTCAAAACAATTTAAAACAGAACTCCCATATGATCTAGTAATCCCACTTGTGATATATATCCAAAGGAAATGAAAAAGAATATCTAAAAATAAAGATATCTGTACTCTCATGTTTACTGCAGCATTTTTCACAATAACCTTAACTGATTTCATTCAGTGGCTGAATGGATCAAGATGTGGTATGTATGTAGAGAATGGCATATTATTTAGCCACGAGAAAGAAGGAAATCCAGTCATTTGCAAACATGGATAAAACATGAGGACAGTATGCTAACTGAGATAAATCAAACAGAAAAAGACAAATATGGTACTATATCACTTAGATATAGAATCTAAAATGTCTGAACTCATAGAAACAGAGTAGATTGATGGTTAACAGGGCTTGGGGTTCAGGGGGTTTTGAGGACATGCTGGTCAAATGATACAAACTACAGTTAGAAGATGAATAAATTCTGGAGATCTCATGCACAGCATTGAGATTATCAATAATACTTAGTATTATAAAAGTTGTTAAGAGACTTAAATTTATATCTTAAATGTTCTCACTACAAAAAGAGAAATGATAATTATTTGACATGATAGAGGTGTTAATGCTCCAGTAATAATCATATTGCAATATATACATGTATCAAATCAATACCTAAATTTACATAATTTTGTATGTCAGTTCTATTTTAAAGAGGTATACAATGTAATGATTTGATACATGTGTATGTTGCAAAATGATTATAGCAAGTTAGTTAACACACCCATCAACTCATATAGTTACAGATTTTTGTGTATGACAAGAACTTTTAAAATTTATTCTCTTATATTTCACATATGCTGCTGCTGCTGAGTCACTTCAGTTGTGTCTGACTCTTTGTGATCCTATGGACTATAGCCCACCAGGCTTCTCTGTCCATGGGATTCTCCAGGCAAGAATACTGGAATGGGTTGCCATGCTCTCCTCCTGGAAATCTTCCCCAGCCAGAGAATGAACCCACATCTCTTAAGTGTCCTGCATTGGCAAACAGGTCCTTTACCACTGGCACCACCTGGGAAGAACTTATTTCAAATATACGAGACAATATTAACTATAGTCACCATGCTTCACATTAGATCCACAGGACTTATTCATCTTATAACTGGAACTATTCAACTATTTCCCCTACTTTCAACTATTTCCCCTACTAACCTCTACATCTTGCCCTTGACAACCACTAACTATTCTGTTTCTAAGAATTTTGTTTTGTTTTGTTTTTAAGATTCCAAATATAAGTGAGATCTACAGTATTTATCTTTCTCTGTATGACTTACTTCACTTTGCAAAATGCCTTTAAGTTTCATGTTTTGTCACAAATGACTGGGTTTTCATGGCTGAATGTCTTCTTTATCCACTCATCCACTGATATGGACACTTAGGTTGTTTCCATGTCTTGGCGAAGAAGTACCACTTTTGTGCTGTTTCACTCAGTTTGGAATGCCCCAGGTGAACGAATACATCTCAAGACGTAAGTCTCCCTGAGAGCTGCAGGGAACTAACCAGTGAGAGCTACAGGACACAAGCTGTTCTCGGAGGGCAGTCAGCCAAGCCCCAGGCTGCACGGCAACAGGATTTATTTCCCAGTGAGGCAGATAAGGTTTATCTGAGATATAGGTCATAGACTCCTCTGAGGAGCTGCTAATCTGTTTTTTTTGAATCTTGAATCCCATACTTTAAACCATCACCAAAAACAATATAAATGATACAAATATTTGTCCTGGTACTAACACGTATAGGCCTTTATTGAAAAACTATTATGTGCCAGACTCTGGCATATATGCATAATCTCATTTAATCATCAAAGTCACTCTCTGAAGGGAATTCCCTGGTGGTCTGGTGGCTAGGACTCTGTGCTTTCAATGCTGAGGGCCTGGGTTCAGTCCCTGGTCAGGGAACTAAGATCCCACAAGCCATGTAGTATGGCCACAAAAAGAAAAAAAATCACTCTTTGAAGGAGGATATTGTTATCATCATTTTATAGCACAGCAAACTGAGGCATTGAAAGGTTTGATAGTTTCTCAAGGTCAGAAAGTCAGGGAGCTAGGACTGAATCTATGAATATGATCTTAGAGTGGATACTCTTCAATTACTGCCTTTGCAAACATTGTGAGGTTTCTTTCTTAGAAATCAAAATACCTGAATTTACTTCCTTTTGCTGCAGGTCACTGACACCACTTGGGATTGAACTAATCCAGCTAGCTCCTCAGTGTAGACCTGAGGGCACCCGATCAGCACTGAGGGATGTCCTGGCTTCCCTGGGAGCTTCATACGCTTGGGTCCAAGACGCTTTCAGAGCACACAGAGAATTCCAGATGGTTAGGCTGGAGTTGTCCTTAGGACCAATTAGGCCTTGAAATTAACCTAACCTAGAATAACGTATCTTAAAGAGGCTCATTTTAGCCCAGAATCACAATGTTGCAAGGATATGCTAGTTTATACAACTTTCGGTTCAGTTCAGTCGCTCAGTCATGTCTGACTCTTTGCGACCCCGTGAATCGCAGCACACCAGGCCTCCCTGTCCATCACCAACTCCAGGAGTTCACTCAGACTCACGTCCATCGAGTCAGTGATACCATCCAGCCATCTCATCCTCTGTCGTCCCCTTCTCCTCCTGCCCCCAATCCCTCCCAGCATCAGAGTCTTTTCCAATGAGTCAACTCTTCGCATGAGGTGGCCAAAGTACTGGAGTTTCAGTTTTAGCATCATTCCTTCCAAAGAACACCCAGGGCTGATCTCTTTTAGAATGGACTGGTTGGATTTCCTTGCAGTCCAGGGGACTCTCAAGAGTCTTCTCCAACACCACAGTTCAAAAGCATCAATTCTTCGGCGCTCAGCTTGCTTCACAGTCCAACTCTCGCATCCATACATGACCATTGGAAAAACAGTAGCCTTGACTAGATGGACCTTTGTTGGCAAAGTAATGTCTCTGCTTTTGAATATGCTATCTAGGTTGGTCATAACTTTTCTTCCAAGGAGTAAGCGTTTTTTAATTTCATGGCTGCAGTCACCATCTGCAGTGATTTTGGGACCCAAAAAAAAAAAAAAGTCTGACACTGTTTCCACTGTTTCCCCATCTATTTCCCATGAAGTGATGCCCAGTTTAATTCTTCAACAGTTCTTAAACAGTATTTTAAATAGGTGGTTTAATTCTTCTAAGCAGTTTTTAAATGGCACTTTAAAGAGTCTTATAAAACCTAGTGAAAGCTCAGTGAAGAGAAGCATGGGTCAGTTCAAAAATTAGTTTGTGCTGGAATTGACCCCTCAAGTTAATCCCCGATTTGAAGACCTGTTAAGGAGCTATAAAGTATAGACTCCAGCTCATGATGGAGACCTTCATTTTCAACCTTTCCCTTCTAACATCATGTGGGCATTTCATTACCTCTCTCTTTCACTCTTATCCAGAGTCATGAATTATCTCAGGGAAGCTGAGAATGCACACACACTTAAAATAAAATACTCATCTACTTGGCTTATATCCGAAATTCCTCCAGCCTGAAGGGAGAAGATGAAGTAGAAGGGGAAGAAGTCCTTTAGGTGAGAAAAACTCAAACTGAGGACACTAGACAGGCTGGGAGAACAGGAATGTAACATATTAACAATCATGCTCATTCATGATTCTATGCAATTGATGATTTATTCTCAGATAATGAACATTATATTGATTATTAAGTGAAGCTCTGTTTTAATAGTCATAGGAGGAAAGTCTCTGAAGAAAATAAATATCACCATGACTGTTGCAGGTGTAAGAAAAGCACATATCAGTGAGCTGTTTAGAGTTGAAGGGGGGAAAGCACTTTTATGTTTATCAGAATATAAAGAACCCTTGGTAGTCACTCACCTTGCATTGACCTTGGCATCTAGCAATGATCTGAGTGACTTGATTTCTCCCTGCATTCCATTTTCTGTCATGTTTCCTAATAATGGCGTGACATGAGAAGTAACAAAGAGCACTATAGGCAAGAGCACTGGAGACAATGCTCAACCTTCAAAATTTTAAATATATCATATCACTGAGTCCATGACACTCAGTTAATCATTTTTAATGTGTATCTGAGCACATCGTAATAGCTTATCACTGCCAATGATGTAACTCAGGAGAGTAAGTTAAAAATAGCACATCGGCAATTATGCAGCCTTCACTGGACTGTGCATATTATCTTCAGATTGCCCTGACGGCATGCTATCCTGGAACAATTCCAGAGAAGTCATTTCTTTGTACTCTCTGCCATCAGAACATCCCAGAAAAGCATGATTTCAGGTTCTTGTAACATTATGCTGCTACTATTATACAAAGCTCAGGGTTCATGGGACTTAGAGATAAGGTAATCGACACGAACTCACAAATCTATATTTGGTTCATAAAAAGGAGAATCTCTCTAGAATATGCCAGGGATTTATCTTTTACATTATACCACTCTAATGGAAACTATACTGAAAACACTATATCCATGCTATGGACGAATAATTCTACAAAGTGATGCAAATATCTGTTGCCAATTTCATAAATTCAGAGTTCTTAAGCCTCGAGTAGAATGCACTGATACTCAATCCAGTTTTTCAGACCAGGGAGCTGGAGACCACAAATAACTCGAGATTCTCTCTGCCCCAGTGGACTGCTTGCATTTAATAAATGTTCAGTATTAAAAGCATCCAAATGTGTGCTGATCTGAAACAAATCTAGAATGCCTCCCTCTAATCTTTGCCTTTGCTTCCCACAATGACTTGAGTGATTTTCTTTTTGGCTTCTTCAGTCAGATAATGCTGGCAATGACAAAAATCTCATTAGAACTCCCTGGCGCACAAGGAATTCACTGAAAATCTTCCTCAGTTTCTCAATTCGTAAAATGAAACATGCATTTAGATATATGATTTCAACTATCAAAGTTTGAAACACCCAAACATCCCTCTCTTTTCTCCACCCTTAAAAATCATCAGTTGTTTTATGTGTTGTCTTTTTAATCTAAAAGGAATATCTTTATGTTTGAAGTCAAATCAGTTGATTGTTCAACATTTTTATCAAGTAACAATCTGCACACCAAGATATTCACTTAATGGCACCCCACTCCAGTACTCTTGCCTGGAAAATCCCATGGGCGGAGGAGCCTGGTAGGCTGCAGTCCATGGGGTCGCTAAGAGTCGGACACGACTGAGTGACTGCACTTTCACTTTTCACTTTCATGCATTGGAGAAAGAAATGGCAATCCACTCCAGTGTTCTTGCCTGGAGAATCCCAGGGATGGGGGAGCCTGGTGGGCTGTCGTCAATGGGGTCGCACAGAGTTGGACATGACTGAAGTGACTTAGCAGCATAAGTGTACAATTAAGTGATTCTCAGTAATGTTATGGAGTTATTCAATCATCCCCACAATTTTATTATATTTTCAATAACTTTAAAAAGGATCTTCATGGGACTTCTGCCTGGGGGTCCAGTGGTTAAAAATCTACCTGCCAATGCAGGCAACACAGGTTCAATCCCTTGTCGGGAAACTAGGAGCCCACATACCATGGGGCAAGTAGCCCATATGCCGCAAATACTGAGCCCACACTTTGGACTGCACAGGCCATAATGAAAGATCCCACATGCCTCAGCTGAGAGCCAAATGAGAGTGAAAGTGAGTCTCTCAGTCATGTCCCATTCTTTCTGAGCCCATGGACTACACAGTCCATGGAATTCTCCAGGCCAGAATACTGGAGTGTGTAGTAGTTCCCTTCTTCAGGGGATCTTCCCAACCCAGGGATCAAACCCAGGTTTCCCACATTGCAGGCAGATTCTTTACCAGCTGAGCCACCAGAGAAGCCTGAGACCCAACATAGCCAAATTAATTAATTTAAAAAAAATTTAAATGACTCTTTATGCTTGTTTGAATTGTCTTTGTATCCTTGTAGAAAATTAATTGAACATAAATGTAAATGTTTATTTCTGGACTCCTAATTATATTTCGTTGATATATGTGTCTATCCTCAGGAGATGGAGAAGCTCTATATGGTCAGCAAAAACAAGACTGGGAGCTGACTGTGGCTCAGATCATGAGCTCCTTATTGCTAAATTCAGACTCAAATTGATGAAAGTAGGGAAAACCACTAGACCATTCAGGTATAACCTAAATCAAATCCCTTACAATTATACAGTGGGAGGGAGAAATAGATTCAAGGGATTAGATCTGGTAGACAGAGTGCCTGAAGAACTATGGATGGAGGTTCATGACATTGTATGGATGACAGGGATCAAGACCATCCCCAAGAAAAAGAAATGCAGAAAAGTAAAATGGCTATCTGAGGAGGTCATTACAGATAGCTGTGAAAAGAAGAGAAGTGAAAAGCAAAGGAGAAAAGGAAAGATATACCAAATTGAATGCAGAGTCCCAAAGAATAGCAAGGAGAGATAAGAAAGTCTCCTTCAGTGATCAGTGAAAAGAAATAGAGGAAAATAATAGAATGGGAAAAACTAGAGATCTCTTCAAGAAAATTAGAGATTCCAAGGGAATATTTTATGCCAATATAGGCACATTGAAGGAAAGAAATGGTATGGACCTAACAGAAGCCAAAGATATTAAAAAGAGGTGGCAAGAATACACAGAACTATACAAAAAATATTTTCACTATCCAGATAATCACAACGGTGTGATCAATCACCTAGAGCCAGACATACTGGAATGTGAAGTCAAGTGGGCCTTAGAAAGCATCAGTATGAACAAAGCTAGTGGAGGTGATGGAATTCCAGTTGAGCTATTTCAAATCCTAAAAGATGATTCTGTGAAAGTGCTGCACTCAATATGCCAGCAAATTTGGAAAACTCAGCAGTGGCCAGAGGACTGGAAAAGGTCAGTTTTCATTCCAATTCCAAAGAAAGGCAATGCCAAAGAATGTTCAAACTACCACACAATTGCACTCATCTCACACACTAGTAAAAGAATGCTCAAAATTCTCCAAGCCAGACTTCAACAGTATGCGAACCGTGAACTTCCAGATGTTCAAGTTGGATTTAGAAAAGGCAGAGGAATCAGAGATCAAATTGCCAACATCCATTGGATTATCAAAAAAGCAAGAGAGTTCCAGGAAAACATCTATTTTTGCTTTATTGACTATGCCAAAGGCTTTGACCGTGTAGATCACAATAAACTGTGGAAAATTCTGAAAGAGATGGGAATACCAGACCACCTGACCTGCCTCTTGAGAAACCTGTATGCAGGTGAGGAAACAACGGTTAGAACTGAACATGGAACAACAGACTGGTTCCAAATAGGGAAAGGAGTAAGTCAAGGCTGTATATTATCACCCTGATTATTTAACTTCTATGCAGAGTACATCAAGAGAAACGCTGGGCTGGATGAAGCACAAGTTGAAATTAAGATTATCAGGAAAAATAGCAATAACCTCAGATATGCAGATGACACCACCCTTATGGTAAAAAGTGAAGAAGAACTAAAGAGTTCTCTTGATGACAGTGAAAGAGGAGAGTGAAAAAGCTGGCTTAAAATGCAGCATTCAGAAAACTAAGATTATGGCATCTGGTCCCATCACTTCATGGCTAATCGATGAGGAAACAGTGTCAGACTTTATTTTTGGGGGCTCCAAAATCACTGCAGATGGTGACTGCAGCCATGAAATTAAAAGATGCTTACTCCTTGGAAGGAAAGTTATGACCAACCTAGACAGCATGTTAAAAAACAGGGACATTACTTTGTCAACAAAGTTCAGTTGGTTAAGGCTATGGTTTTTCCAGTGGTCGTGTATGGATGTGAGAGTTGGACTATAAAGAAAGCTGAGTGCTGAAGAATTGATGCTTTTGAACTGTGGTGTTGGAGAAGACTCTTGAGAGTCCCTTGGACTGCAAGGAGATCCAACTGGTCCAGCCTAAAGGAAATCAATTCTGAATATTCATTGGAAGGACTGATGCTGAAGCTGAAACTCCAATAGCTTTGGCCACCTGATGCAAAATACTGACTCATTTGAAAAGACCCTGATGCTGGGAAAGTTTGAAGGCGGGAGGAGAAGGGGATGACAGAGGATGAGATGGTTGGATGGCATCACCAACTCAATGGACATGAGTTTGAGTAAACTCCAGGAGTTGGTGATGGGCAGAGAGGCCTGGCATGCTGCAGTCCTTGGGGTCTCAAAGAGTCGGACACAACTGAGCGACTGATTTGACCAAATTTTGAAATCAGGAGGTAGGAATTCTCCAAATTTGATTTTCATTTTTAAGGTTGTTCCGACTACTCTGGTTCTCTTGCAATTTCATACAAACAGTAGGATCTGTCTGCAAGTTTTTGCAAAACCAAAACAAAATAAAACAGATTTAGACAAATTGTATTGAATCTACAAATCAGTTTGGGATGCGGGGAGGATTTTCATCTCAATATTAATGCTTCCAATCCTTGAATTCTGAGTGTCTTTCCATTTGTTTAGATCTTCTTTAATTTCTTTCTATGATACTTTGTATTTTTAGTATGCTTTATATTTATTTTGTTAAATTTATCCCTAAATATTTTATTCTATTGATGGTATTGTTAATGAAATTGATTTTGTAATATTATTATCAGATTGCTTATTGTGTATATACATTGATTTTGTATTCTGAAATTTGCTGATCTAATGTATTATAAAATTTTTCTGCATTTGTCACAATTTTTAATATGTAAGATCACCTGCAACTAGAGATAATTTTACTTCTTCTTTTCAATATGGATTACTTTTATTTATTTGTCTTGCCTAATTGCCTTTTGTAGAACCTTCAGTACTGTGTTGAATATAAGTGGCAAGTGCATGGGTGATCAGTTGCTCTGTCATGTTGGATTCTTTTACGACCTCATTGAATGTAGCCCACCAGACTCTTCTTTCCATGGAATTTTCCAGATAAAAATACTGGAGTGGGTTTCCATTTCCTTCTCCAGGGAATCTTCCCAAGCAAGGGGTCAAACCCAAGTCACTTGTATCTCATGAGTCTGCTGCATTGGCAGGCAGATTCTTTATCACTGTGCCATCTGGGAGCAGACATCTTATCTGATTTTAAGGGAAATCGGATAGTAAGGGGATTTTAGAGGGGAATTAAAGGGGAAAGTTCTCAGTCCTTCTCCATAAAAGATGATGTTAACTGTGGTTATTTTGTATTAATAGATATCTCTTACTAGGTTGAGAAAGTTCCTATTTCTAATTTTCTTACTGTTTTTTTTTTTTTAAATAAAAGGGTGTTGAATTTTTGTCAATATTTTTTTCTATATCTATCAAGATGATTGCGGTTTTTATCTTTTATGCCATTAATATATTGAATTATACTAACTGATTTTTGTATGCTGCATCAGCCTTGCATTCCTTGGATAAAACTCATTTGATTATGGCACGTCATCCTTTTTATATGTTTCTGGGTTGTTTGCTAGTGATTTTGTTGAAGATTTTTGCATCTGTTTTCCTGAGTTATCAGTCTGTTGTTTTTTATTCTGTGTGTTTGGTTTTGGTAGCTTCTGTCCTCTGGTAAGGCATTGGAAAGTATTCCTTCCTCTTCTGTTTTTTTTGAAGAGCTTGCTAAGTAGTAGCATTAATCCCTCTTTACATAGTTGCTAGAATTCACCAAGAAGGCTTTCAGATCTGTATTTTCCTTTTAGATTTTCTATTTCATCTTGAGTTAGTTTTGGTGATTGGTGCCTTTCAAATAAATTTTGCATTTCATTTAAGGTATCAAATTTGTTGGCATATTGTTCATTGCAGGATTATTTTCTAAAGAAGATCAGCAAATTATTCCTTTCTAAATATCAAAGATTATTTCTGCAGTCCACTAGTGAGGCATCTGCAGTAGCTCATGGGCAGGCTTCTTGATGGAGTCAAGAAGTTACACAGTTAGTCTACTACCACAGTTAGTAGAATACTTGGTCCTTTGTTGATTTCCAAGCCCTCCTTGTTGTAAGTCCTTGCTGCTCTTCTCTGATCCTAGCCTCTCTCAGCCACTCGCTCATGCTGATGCTCCTCAGTATTCTGGGTGGAGTGAGAAAGAGGTGGATCTCTTAGCCAGTGTTCCAGACAACTTAGGAAGCTAGGCACTGAGTCACTGTGTTCTCACATTCCCGCATCGGAGGTATTAAAGGCTGAAAGTTCTCTGTTGACATTAAACTGTACCAGCTTTGGGTAGGGGTAATGCAGGTAACATAAAACTGTTTGTTTTATTTATTTTTATTTATTTTCATTGATTTTATTGGAGCATATTTGATTTGCAATGTTATGTTAGTTTCTTTTGTACAGCAAAGTGAATCAATCATATAGATAAATACATCTACTGTCTTCTAGACTCCATCCCATATAAATAATTACAGAGCACCAAGGAGAGTTCCCTGTGCTATCCAATAGATTCTTCTTAGTTATCTTTTATACAATATATACTAGTGTGTATATGTGAATCTCAACCTCTCAATTTATCTCCCCTTGCCCTCTTGCTAACTATAGATTTAATATCTAATCTGTGACTCAATTTCTCTTTTGTAAATAGATTCATTCATATCATTGTTTTAGATTTCACATAAAAGCAATATCATATGATATTTGTCTTTCTCTCTCTGACTTACTTCACTCAGTATAACAATCTCCAGTTACATCAATGTTGCAACAAATGGCATTATTTAATTCTTTTTTATGGCTGAATAATACCCCATGGTTTTTATATACCACATCTTTTTATCCATTCCTATATCAGTGGACTAACACCCAAAAAAGATGTCCTTTTCATTATAGGGGACTGGAATGCAAAAGTAGGAAGTCAAGAAACACCTGGAGTAACAGGCAAATTTGGCCTTGGAATACAGAACGAAGCAGGGCAAAGACTAATAGAGTTTTGCCAAGAAAATGCACTGGTCATAACAAACACCCTCTTCCAACAACACAAGAGAAGATTCTATACATGGACATCACCATATGGTCAATACCGAAATCAGATTGATTATATTCTTTGCAGCCAAAGATGGAGAAGCTCTATACAGTCAGCAAAAACAAGACCAGGAGCTGACTGTGGCTCAGATCCTGAACTCCTTATTGCCAAATTCAGACTTAAATTGAAGAAAGTAGGGAAAACCACGAGACCATTCAGGTATGACCTAAATCAAATCCCTTATGATTATACAGTGGAAGTGAGAAATAGATTTAAGGGCCTAGATCTGATAGATAGAGTGCCTGATGAACTATGGAATGAGGTTCGTGACATTGTACAGGAGACAGGGATCAAGACCATCCCCATATAAAAGAAATGCAAAAAAGCAAAATGGCTGTCTGGGGAGGCCTTACAAATAGCTGTGAAAAGAAGAGAAGTGAAAAGCAAAGGAGAAAAAGAAAGATATAAACATCTGAATGCAGAGTTCCAAAGAATAGCAAGAAGAGATAAGAAAGCCTTCCTCAGCGATCAATGCAAAGAAATAGGGGAAAACAACAGAATGGGAAAGACTAGAGATCTCTTCAAGAAAATCAGAGATACCAAAGGAACATTTCATGCAAAGATGGGCTCGATAAAGGACAGAAATGGTATGGACCTAACAGAAGCAGAAGATATTAAGAAGAGATGGCAAGAATACACAGAAGGACTGTACAAAAATGATCTTCATGACCCAGATAATCACAATGGTGTGATCGCTGACCTAGAGCCAGACATCCTGGAATGTGAAGTCAAATGGGCCTTAGAAAGCATCACTACGAACAAAGCTAGAGGAGGTGATGGCATTCCAGTTGAGCTATTCCAAATCCTGAAAGATGATGCTCTGAAAGTGCTGCACTCAATATGCCAGCAAATTTGGAAAACTCAGCAGTGGCCACAGGACTGGAAAAGGTCAGTTTTCATTCCAATCCCAAAGAAGGGCAATGCCAAAGAATGCTCAAACTACCGCACAATTGCACTCATCTCACACGCTAGTAAAGTAATGCTCAAAATTCTCCAAGCCAGGCTTCAGCAATATGTGAACCATGAACTTCCTGATGTTCAAGCTGGTTTTAGAAAAGGCAGAGGAACCAGAGATCAAATTGCCAAACATCTGCTGGATCATAGAAAAAGCAAGAGAGTTCCAGAAAAACATCTATTTCTGCTTTATTGACTATGCCAAAGCCTTTGACTGTGTGGATCACAATAAACTGTGGAAAATTCTGAAAGAGATGGGAATACCAGACCACCTGATATGCCTCTTGAGAAATTTGTATGCAGGTCAGGAAGCAACAGTTAGATCTGGACATGGAACAACACACTGGTTCCAAACAGGAAAAGGAGTTCATCAAGGCTGTATATTGTCACCCTGTTTATTTAACTTCTATGCAGAGTACATCATGAGTAACGCAGAGTACATCATGGGAAACCCTGTTTATTTAACTTATATGCAGAGTACACCATGAGTAAACACTAAAGTTTATTTAACTTATATGCAGAGTACATCATGAGAAACGCTTCATGATCAGAGTACATCATGAAGAAATACTAGCTGGAATCAAGATTGCCAGGAGAAATATCAATAACCTCAGATATGCAGGTGACACCACCCTTATGGCAGAAAGTGAAGAGGACCGCAAAAGCCTCTTGATGAAAGTGAAAGTGGAGAGTGAAAAAGTTGGCTTAAAGCTCAACATTCAGAAAACGAAGATCATGGCATCTGGTCCCACTACTTCATGGGAAATAAATGGGGAAACAGTGGAAACAGTGTCAGACTTTATTTTTCTGGGCTCTAAAATCACTGCAGATGGTGACTGCAGCCATAAAATTAAAAGACGCTTACTCCTTGGAAGGAAAGTTATGACCAACCTAGATAGCATATTCAAAAGCAGAGACATTACTTTGCCAACAAAGGTCCATCTAGTTAAGGCTATGGTTTTTCCTGTGGTCATGTATGGATGTGAGAGTTGGACTGTTAAGAAGGCTGAGCGCCGAAGAATTTATGTTTTTGAACTGTGGTGTTGGAGAAGACTCTTGAGAGTCCCTTGGACTGCAAGGAGATCCAACCAGTCCATCCTGAAGGAGATCAGCCCTGGGATTTCTTTGGAAGGAATGATGCTAAAGCTGAAACTCCAGTACTTTGGCCACCTCATGCGAAGAGTTGACTCATTGGAAAAGACTCTGATGCTGGGAGGGATTGGGGGCAGGAGGAGAAGGGGACGACAGAGGATGAGATGGCTGGATGGCATCACTGACTTGATGGACGTGAGTCTGAGTGAACTCCGGGCAGTTGGTGATGGACAGGGAGGCCTGGCGTGCTGCGATTCATGGGGTCACAAACAGTCAGACAGGACTGAGCGACTGATCTAATCTGATCTGATCTGATATCAGTGGACATAGGTTGCATCCACGTTCTGGCTATTGTAAACAGTACTGCAATGAACACTGAGGTGCATGTATCCTTTCAATTTATGGTTTTCTCTGGATATATGCCCAGGAGTGGAATTGCTGTATCACTGTTGCTGTTATTCAGTTATCTAGTCATGTCTGACTCTTTGCAACCCCAGTCCATGGAATCTGGAAGTTCTTGGTTCTCATATGCTGAAGCCTAGCATGTAAGATCTAAGCATGACCTTACTATCATGGGAGATGAGTGCAATTGTCCGATGGTTAGCACATTCTTTGGCATTACCCTTCTTGGGGATCGCTTACCTGGTGGGTCAGTTTGTAAAGAATCTGCCTGCAATGTAGGAGACACCAGTTCAGTCCCCAGGTTGGGGAGATCCCCCAGAGAAGGAAATGGCAACCCACTCCAGTACTCTTGCCTGGACAATTCCATAAACAGAGGAGCAGGGCGGGCTGCGGTCCATGGTATCTCAAAGAGTTGGACATGACTGTGTGACTAACTTTTCTTGAGTATTGGGATGAGGATTGACCTTTTCCAGTCCTGTGACCACTGCTGTGTCTTCCAGATTTGCTGACTTTGATGGCATCATTGTTTAGGGATCTGAATAGCTCTGCTGGAATTTCATCACATCCACTAGCTTTATTAACAGCAGTGTTTCTTAAAGTCCACTTGACTTCGCACTCCAGAATATCTGGCTCTGGGTGACTAACCACACCGTCATAGCACACTTTTCTGGTTCATTAATATCTTTTTTATACAGTTCTTCCATGTATTCTTTCCATCTCTTCTTGATCTCTTCAGTGTCTGCTAGGTTTCTACCATTTTTATCCTTTATTGTGCCCATCTTTGGGTGGAATTTCCCTTGATGTTTCCAGTTTTCCTGAAGGGATCTAGTCTTTCTCATTTTGTTGTTTTCTTATATTATAAAGCATTGTTCACTGAAGGCCTTCTTGTCTCTTCTAACTATTTTTTGAAACTCTGTATTTAATTGGACGTAACGTTCCCTCTTTCCCTTTCTTTTCACTTCTCTTCATTCTTCCACTATTTGTAAGGCCTTCTCAGATCATATGCTGGATCATATGGTAGCTCTATTTTTAGTTTTTAAAGGAACCTCCATACTATTCTCTGTAGTGGCTGTACCAATTTATACTCTGGTCAACAGTGTAGGAGGGTTTTCTTTTCTCCTCACCCTCTCCAGCTTTTGTTATTTGTACATTGTTTAATGGTGGCCATTCTGACCAATGTGAGGTGATACCTCATTGTATGCTTTTGATTTGTATTTCTCTAGTAATTAGCGATGTTGAATGTCTTTCTTGGCCATTTGTATGTCTTCTTTGGAGAGGTGCCTATTCAGATCTTCCATCCACTTTTTTATTTGTTATTTTTTTCTTTTTATATTGAGCTATATCAGCTGTTGTATATTTTGAAGACTAATCCCTTGTTGATCACTTAGTTTAGAAATATTTTCTCCTATTCTGTGGGCTTTATTTTCTTTCTTTCTTTCTTTCTTTTTTTTTTTTTTTTTTTTGATGATTTCCTTTGTGCTGAAAAAGTTTTTAAGTTTTAGTTAGGTCCCATTTTTTTAATTTTATTTTTGTTTTTATTTTCATTACTCTCCAAGGCAGATCAAATAAATTCTTGCTATGATTTATGTCAGAGAGTGTTATGCCTATGTTTTCCTCCAAGACTTTTCCATTACCCAGTCTTACATTTAGATCTTTGGGCTTCCCTGATAGCTCAGTTGGTAAAGAATCTGCCTGAAATGCAGGAGACCTTGGTTCAATTCCCGGGTTGGGAAGATTCCCTGGAAAAGGGATAGGCTACCCACTCCAGTATTCTTGGGTTTCCCTTGTGACTCAGCTGGTAAAGAATCCACTTGCAATGTGGGATCCCTAGGTTGGGAAGATCCCTTGGAGAAGGGAAAGGCTACCCATTCCTGTATTCTGGCCCAGAGAATTCCATGGAGTGTATAGTCCATGCGGTCAAAGAGTTGGACATGACTGAGTGACTTTCACTCACATTTAGATCTTTAATACATTTTGAGTTTATTTTTTGTGTGTGGTATTACAGAATGTTCTAATTTTATTCTTTTACTTTTAGCTGTCCAGTTTTCCCAAGACCACTTATTAAAGAGACTATCTTTTATTATATTTGTTGTACACCAAATATACTACACAGAGATAAACACAGGTTTATCTCTGGACTTCCTATCCTGTTTCATTGATCTATATCTCTGTTTTGGTACCAGTACCATGCTGTTTTGGTTACTGTAGCCTTGTAGTATAGTTTGAAGTCAGGGAGCTTGATTCTTCCAGCTCTGTTTTTCTTTCTCAAGACCACCTTGGCTATTCTGGGTCTTTTGTGTTTCCATAGAAATTGTAAATTATTTTGTTCTGATTCTGTGAAAAATACTCCTGGTAATTTGAGAGATTGTATTGAATCTGTAGATTTCTTTGGATAGTATAGTCATTTTGACAGTACTGATTCTTCCAATCCAAGAACATGGTATATCTCTCCATCTGTTTGCATCATCTTTGATTTCTTTTATCAGATCTCCAGTCATACTGGGATGCCATACTGAGACATTGTATGTTTGTTCAAAAAAGTGCCACTGCCCAGCCAGCCCCAGCCACCACCAGAGTCTGCACATGCACAGCACAGCCAGTGTCCAAAGCATCCACAACCACCTCTACAGTCTGCTCACCCTTCCTTCCCATCCTCCTCCCTCCACCAAAGCTGTCATCTTACCCCTTTCAATGAGTCTCTTCTGTGCTTTTTTTGTTTCATTGATATGCTGGAACTTTTCTGCTGACCTACTGGACTCCCACAATACTCTCATTTGGGGATGGTTGTCAAAATTGATGCACTGTGGGGAGATGACAGTGTAAAACTCCTATTCTGCCACCTTGCTGCCACCTGCCTGCCAATGCAGGAGACATAAGAGATGCAGATTTGATCCCTGGGTCAAGATCTATACTAGTTTTAAAATGTTTTGATTATCAACCTTTAGGGCAGTAAAAATATAGTCTTTGGAATTGTTTATCTTTGACCTTGAGTTTGGGCTTCCCTGGTGACTCAGACAGTAAAGAATCTGCCTGCAATGCAGGGGACAGGTTTGATCCCTGGGTCAGGAAGATGCCCTGGAGAAGGGAATATCTACCCACTCCAGTTTCTTGTGTGAAAAATCCCATGGACAGAGGTCTGGCTGGCTATAGTTCGTGCATGTGTGCTAAGTCATTTCAGTCATGTTTAACTCTTTGCTACACCATGGACTGTAGCCCACCAGGCTCCTCTGTCCATGGGATTCTCCAGGCAAGAATACCGAAATAGGTTGCCATGCCCTCCTCCAGGGGATCTTCCCAACCCAGGGATCAAACCTGCATCTCTTACATCTCTTATGTCTCCTGCATTGGCAGGCAGGTTCCTTACCACTAGCGCCACCTAGGAAGCCACAGTCCATAAGGTCACAAACAGTCAGACACCACTGAGCTTCTAAACATGCAAAAACACACAACTTTGAGTTCATCTTTCTTATTTCTTTGCAGTTGACAAATACTTTGCCCTCTTCCTGAGATTTTAGTTATCTGTGTAGTAAGTTTAGTTGTTAGATTTTACTTAATTCAAAACCATGCCTGAAATTTTATAAAGTGTCATTTGCTTTTAATCCAGGGATTCTTTCTCACCACCCAGTGAGTGCCAAAGTTAGACCTTCGTCCAGCTGCTCCTATTGTGAAGGACAGTATAACTTCACAGGAGGTGTTAACAATTCTAAACATAGTGCTAAAGAAATTCATTTTACTCCTCTGCTGTGAGGTGCTGGTGGGGGTAGGGAACCAATTAACAAGGAGAAAGGGGGTAATTATTAAGTGCATAAAAGCTTCCCAAATCAAATTAGCACTTAAACACAGAGGCACATGGACTTTTCATCTACATACATATCACATGTTCCCTTTTAAAAATGCTGCAATGTCCTCATACTGAGGAGATTTAATTTGTAATTTCAGAAGACTCCCATTATTACTAAAAAAGTAAAATCCTATTAGTAAATTCAATAAAAGGGTAAGTCTATGAAATTCAATACTGAGAATTAAGTTTTGGAAAATTCCTTCATAGAATATTTTAATATGAAGTCTCCTCTGATTATTTAGATTATTCCTTTTTCATTTGTCTGTGAGTACATTTTATTGGTTTCCAAGGTGGCTCAGTGGTAAAGAATCTGCTTGCAATGCAAAAGATGTGTGTTCAACCCCTGGGTTGGGAAGATGCCTTTGAGGAGGAAATGGCAACCCACTCCAGTATTGTTGCCTGGGAAATCCCATGAACAAAGGAGCCTGGTGGGCTAAAGTCAATGAGGTTGCAAAGAGTTGGACATGACTATGCACACACGAAAGCCATCGACTATTTTATTACTATTTTATCTTGGGCCATCATTATAGAGGTCCTTGATAATTTTCCATCCTTCCTTAAATTTCTGTTCTTTACTGGATGATTTTAAATCTACTTTATAGAGCAACTTCCCTCCCCAATGATTGTTCCTAGTGCAACAAATTTAATTAATCTTTGCTGTTGACTTATTTTCTTCCATGCTTATAGCTAATGACTTCCTGTTGGATAAATGTGTGACACGACCTTTATTTGCTTTCTAGAGTTTTAGAAAGTCAGAGTTCTTCTCTGTGAAATTCAAATGCTTTCTCAGGACTTTTGGACTGTGTCAGTGACACCAGATATAGCTATCTAGTTAGAATGCTGCAAATTCCGAAAAGCAGGTCTTGAGATTCTGTTGTTCTGTCTTTAATTATTTAAGTCATCCTAGACAAATTTTCATCTTTTTAATAATTAGTATCTGTGTAAAAATATTTGCAAAGAATGTAAATGCAAAGGACTTTTCTTACCAGGCTTCATCCACTTTACTGCTGTAGCTATATACTTTATCCTGATGTTTGGAGAAACACCTATTAACCACCCCTACAGCATACTGGGACTTCCCTGGTGGCTCAGCAGTAAAGAATTCACTTGCAATGCAGGAGCAGCAAGAGACACAGGTTTGATCTCTGGGTTGGGAAGATCCCCTGGAGGAGGGCATAGCAACCCACTCCAATATTCTTGCCTGGAGAATCCCATGGACAGAGGAGCCTGGTAAGCTATAGTCCATGGGGTCGCAAAGAGTCAGACACGACTAAAGTAACTTGGCCGGAACGCACAGCATACTGACTCACTGCTGAGCTAGTCCTAGGCTCCCTTCTTTCCAAAGCCGGTTTTTCCTGGAGTGCCCCAGTGGTGAAAAAGAGAAAAGTGAAGAAAGAATGCATGTGCCACTGTTTGTAACTTTCCCTAGTTCCCTAGTTCCTGTTTGTTCCTCTGACCTACCTCCATATATCATTTGAAGGCCGGATTAACACCTGTCATCCTGCTCTCTCTTCCCAAACCACCCCTGTTCTTCACCCCATCACAAGCTCCCACCCAATGTCTTAACACCTTGAGAGTCTCATGTATCAATTAGTTGGGAACCTTTCAACTGAAAATTAAATGCCTTAAAGCAAACCCATAAACAATACCAGGTATTTCATTTACTGCCACAGAACTGAAGGGTCCAGAAGTATATAACTTAGGGCCAGTTCGATCCATGTGCTCATACTCTGTCATTGAAAATCTACCTCTCTCCAAATCTATATTCTTATTACAGAAGTCTTAAAATTTGGCTGTGGAACTTGGTTAAACAGGCTGTTTTCTTCTTTTTAACACACAAAGGGAAAAGAACTCACTTTCCCCTTGGTCATTATCTGACAAGCTCATCTGCCCTCACATATGCCAGAGTCTCCATACTCACTGCTGAAAAGATGGAGAAGATGTGTCTTTGGGCCATGGTTAAGTTGGATTTTTCAAATGCATTTTCTCTTATTTATACTTACTTAAGTTTGGCCTTGTTCCAAATATGATTTAAGGGAAAAGAAAAATTGTTGTGTATGGCAGTGGGCCTCAAAGTGTATCTTAAACTGTATTTTGTGTATTTTATAAGTTAAATAGATTTCTATAGATGGTCTGGCCAATGTCCAATCACCATTTTTAACATTTTCTCTAAGGGGCATGGGTCCCAAGTGAAAAATGATTTTTTGAGCACAATCTCATCAGACTTACAGGGAATTGCCTTTGATTCCTTTCATGTCAATGGCTAACTGAATTTCACTGGGCATTCTATGTTTGATTTTCTTATTATATTTGTAAAAATGCCTTATTGAATAAGCATTTGGTCCCCTTTTTCCAACCCAGATCCTTGGTTTAGATGAATCATATTGTTCAGTTTTTTAGCTAGCTCATTACTTCAGAACTGAAACTTTATACATGTACAACAGTATTGACTAACTTCTGCTAATCCTCACATGCTTTTCTCCCTAAATATAAAATACATGAAATCATGTATTGCCCAGGGACCCTCAGGGCTCATCACTATCTGGAAATATGTAGTTTACATTAGAATTTATTCTCAATTTCTGCCTAGACGTTGTCTTCCCTACTCAAGCAGGAACTCAGCATTTCAGAAAATCCCCTTACCACTGCCACTCCAGTACCCATAAAAATATTCTTGAGAATTCCCAGGGAGTATTTTCATATGGGTTCATAAAGCTTCTGTTCCCCTAGAGATCCATTTCTCCACCAGGTTTCTTGGTTTTAAGAGAGTAGGCTCTGAAGCTAAGGCTACCTGGGTCTGAAATGCTAGTGCCACTATTTAGCTGTGTGATCTTGGGCAAGTTGATTAACTTCCTTAAACTTTAGCTTGTTAACTGGGAAGTGGAGATTGTTTTAAGACCTAATGCATTTGGAGTAGTTGGAGAGTGCCTGACGTGTTAAGTGTTCCATAAACATTCATATCTAATATTACTCACAGTATCTTCTGCTGCTGCTTCTCTATTCTAAGGTTCTTGCCCTGAGTATTAAATAGGTAATTCTCAAAATCTGAAAATCCAGGGATCATCAGAAGGGTCAATGCCATTGTGAACTTATCAGAGACATGGAGAGAAAGCTCCTGCTTGCATTTGGTTCAAGTGCTTTTCTTGAAACATGTTAGGGTCAAGGCGGCTCAAGATCTCTTGTTTCTGATTTCTCCTTCAGGCTCTCTCATGAGTCAAAAGTTACCATTTTATGGGCACTCCTCACCTCATGAAAATCAACCAGTAGGACCTGAAACCTGAATGGAGAAAAGGGTATGTCTAGTATAAAATCCCGGAGAAGGCAATGGCACCCCACTCCAGTACTCTTGCCTGGAAAATCCCATGGATGGAGAAGCCTGGAAGGCTGCAGTCCATGGGGTTGCTGAGGGTTGGACATGACTGAGCCACTTCACTTTCAATTTTCACTTTCATGCATTGGAGAAAGAAATGGCAACCCACTCCAGTGTTCTTGCCTGGAGAACGCCAGGGACGGGGAGCCTGGTGGGCTGCCGTCTATGGCGTCGCACAGAGTCGGACATGACTGAAGCGACTTAGTAGCAGCAGCAGTCTAAAATCCAGTCTAGTAGTGTAACAACTTCGGTGACCTCCCTCTACAGGTCATTATGAACCCGCACATTGGAAGGAACCATCTTGTCCCTTGCACTTGCTACACATAACATCTTAATTTTAGTTGTCTGAGTATTAAGTGAGTTAGTGGACTGAATTCAAGGAGTTCAAGTCAAAACCTCTGCACTATACATTTCAGTATATTTTATTTTATCAATCCTTCAGTGCATTCTACTTTTTTTGCCTTCAGAAAAATGATATTTAAAAACAATGTAGTTAAGCCAAATAACCTGATTACTTCTAGAACAAAAGTAACAATTTAGTAAACAGAATAAAGTAACAACTTAGTAAATACATTAAAAAAAACTATTCAAATATTTTCTTGTAACTTTAGAATAACTTTTTGACTGTTTTACAATTTTATTTGTAAAATATTTTATCTATATTAAACTAGCTTTACGATATGCAACAGCTTATTTTAAAATTATTTTAAGACCACCAGAGCAAACTAGACACACATGAACTCTTTTTCGTGGGTAACTGGCTACTATTGAAAATCCTGTAGTGTCTTGATTATATAAGAGGCCTGGGGATAGTTTACCTAGCTTGAATCCTGGGTCTACTATGCAGTAGCCATACATCTTGGGCAAGTTACCTAACCTGTCTCCACTCTAGTTTTCCCATCTATAAAATGGAGATAATAATGGTCCAGGTGTCATAGGACTGTTGTGAAGATTAAAATAGTTCATGTATATTAAGTGATTACAGTGCCTGGTACATAACAAGCACTCAAAAATCGTCGGCTATCATTAACAGTGGACAAAAAGAAAATTATTTTGAGCCACTTACATGACATTTATTAAGCATCCAACTATGTGTCAGGAACCATGCTAGATTAAGGATTAGCAGACAAGGACTAAGACAAGATCCCTGCTCTTAAGAAACTAATAGTCTTGTGTTCTAAAATCTTTAAATTATTGCCTCCATTAAATATTTCATTTCGGAGAATATCCATCAACATAGATTATTGAAGCGATGAATTTTGAAAAGAAAAAAAAAAGTATCTCTTCAATACATGAAGAATCTTAAAAATGTATCTGCAAAAATTTTTCTTTTTTTTTATTCAAAATATTTCAATTTCAGACAAATATAGCTATTTAGATGAATAGCTTTAATGGGAACAAGTGTCTAGGAAGAGTTAATGCAGCTGCACAGAGAGCTCTGTGCTTTAATCCTCCTAGAACTCATTAAGATAGTTTTAAAATTAGTCTTTTGAAGATAAACAATTTCCATTTTTAATGTATATTCACATTTATTTTGCATTTTAATCCTTCAAAGAATAGTAAGGGTTATTTAAACTTGAATGATATGGCCAAGTTTAACTAACTAGGAACAATGTTTTCTATCTTTTCATAAAAGGCATATTGTTTTCTTAAATTCATAATTCTTAAAAATGTCACAAAATGGGAAATAATTTAGTTTTCTAATTATTGTCGAGAATTTATGAGAAAGAATGCTAGTCAATCTCTTGGGGGTAAATAGAGGTGCATAGACAGGGTGCATACATAAGCTTTGAAAAGAAACTGACCTTGTGTCAGTCTCTCAACCTTTCCTTCTTAACAGATGAATGTCATTTGCTGTGTCAGTGGTTTGAAGTCAATAACCATTGATACTCTCCTTTGGGAACTTTTATGCTTACAAAGGCGATATTTTAGAATGAGGACATGGTCTGCTGATGAGGAAGTAAGTATCTAAAGATGATAGGAAGAAATTTTACTTTGAAGCTTTAAAATTCAAAGGAATTATTGCTGCTCTGTTCTTTTTAGTGGTTATTGAACAATAATGGGGGCATAATTCCCAACTACACTGAAGGGGAAAAAAAAGGTTATTTCCAAAAAGAAATTTAAAATGTTTGTGTTCTACAATACATCAGACTTGCTCTCTTCAGAGAGCAATTTCAAAATGCTGACCCTGGTAAGAAACTTGGTAGAGCAACACCTTTTCAAACGAGCCTGTTCTTTTATGTTAAAGTCAAAAAGATAGGCAGAAGTTTAGTTTTCAGCACAGATACATTCTCAGATATAAAATGAGTTTTACTCTTTCATTGTACCTTGCCTTTGAAGTCCTTACTCTACTATTTGGTTGCTTGCTTTGCCTGGGCAGACTGTGAACACTGGCCTTCAGGGTAAGTGAAAGTCTGCTGCCATGTACGGTACCAAGTGTTGGCCTCTTCATAATCACTTCTTTAATATTTTGTCCTCACATTTTTCCTAGTTTGTCATATATTATATAAGAAGAGTCATGGAGAATTTGGATAGCTCCTCAATCTTTGATACTGAGGTCTTAGAGTATTGCCAGCATTTGGTGTTAAAGGCAACTGGACTAAACAATTGATGTGTAGACAACTGACCAGACAGGGTAATGTTGATTTTCATCATGAAATGTGAATACTAGTTCTAAGTTATCAGAGATGGTGGTGATTTCCAGTTGGGTTACAGGGACCTGGAAATACAGCCTATTGGATTTAAGTTTGCCTGCTTTGAGTTCTACTTTTACCTTTAGGTTATTATTAATATTATTATTTTGCTAAGGTGAAAGTGATTCCTGTAGCTGAATATAAAATTTGGTGGGTAATAGTTCTTCTTGCCCCTAAAAGTGCATGGTACAGTTAGTGTTCAGATGGTTTCAACCTTGACCTCTTCCTTTAGAAAGACTTCCACTTAAATTGAAGCAAAATAGAATTAAAAAAAAAACAAACTGATTAGATGACACAGCTACAATATGCTCTGTAGCACCCTGTAAAAGCATTTGTCACACCATATTATAAATTATCTTTTTATATGTCTGTCTTCCCCTCCAGACTGTGACCTTCTTAAAGCAGGGACTGTGCTTTATTACTGTTTCATCAGTGCCTGGCATAAGTTCTGTCATGCAGCAGATAATTATTCTTCAATGAGTGAATGAACAGAAAAAACAAGGGAAAAAATGAAGGAAAAATAAATGGATGGATAAATAAACTTGAAGCAGGTCACTTCAAGAGATATTTTGTTAATGTGTACTGCAGAGGTATCTCCTAAATCTAATGAGAAAGCATGATGTTTTTCAATCTAATCAACAGTAAATGAAAAATAAAACATGCATATGGATTCTATAAGAACCAGTTTCTTGAACTCAGAAGAAACATATTGTTGAAGAACATGAATGTTTTTGGTTTGCAGCCACTGTGTTTTTGAGATAGTGCAATCCTATCCAAAGTGAATATATTTTCCCCCTTTTACCAGGTCTGCTTTCTGAGTTTGGTTATTATGAATCAGCTCCATAGAATATGACTACCTGCAGAGAGGCTGATGAGATTGAGAGCCTAGATTCAGAAAACTTGGCTTAAATACATATCTGAGAAGCCAATCAGTATCACTCAGATCCCTAAGTATTGATTTTACATGAGCCTTGTATTGTATTATTCACTTCAAATCAAATGACTCCAGAGAAATTTAGCTTGAGCTCACCTACACAATTGCATTAATCACAGTTGGAAGCAAGTTACCATTATATATGTTATTTAATTCACTATAAGATTTAGTCATCTCATTGACTTTCCCTTTACTTAAGTGAAATGACAAGGTAATGAAACTTGATCTGAATTGACTTGATTGGTTTGGCAATTTATATATATATATATATATATATATATATACACACACACACACACACAATATATATACATATAAATGTATATATACATATATAAAAATATATATTATATAAATATATATACATATATATAATATGTATTATATAAATATACACATTTATATTTATATATAAATAAAATATAAAAATACTTGTATATAGATATATAAATATATATAAATTATATTTTATATATTTACATATATAACTATATTATGGATATATTATATATCCATAAATATATATTAAATATATATTATTTAAATATTTAATTATTTAAATATGTTATTCAAATATATATTATTATAAATATATATTATTTAAATTATTATATATTATATAAGGAAAGTGAAGTCGCTCAGTTGTGTCTGACTCTTTGCGACCCCATGGACTGTAGCCTACCAGGCTCCTTTGTCCATGGGATTTTCCAGGCAATAGTACTAGAGTGGATTGCCATTTCCTTCTCCAGGGGAATCTTCCTGACCCAGGGATTGAACCTAGGTCTCCCACATTGTAGACAGACGCTTTACTGCCTGAGCCACCAGGGAAGTCCTATATAATTATATATATAAATATGAGGCTCTATAAAGGACTTGCTCAAGGTCAAAATAAAATTTGACTATTTAGAATTTTCTGTTTGAAAAAATAAAAATTCTGTTTATCCCCTCCAGTCTGATAATGAGTATATAAACATAAAACTATCTAAGAGATGGGAGCCACTTGAGGCCAGTCTGTTCCTTTTACTGATAGAGAGGAAATCAACATATATTGAGCTACTGCTCTTCACCAAATGATATGTGAGATGAACAGATACAGACCAGGTTGTGCACTAATAGACTCTTTATCTGAGTAGGTGAGCAGCAAACTATGTCTTCATAATAGGTCTCTCTGATACTTCTCATATATTTCATTAAAGAAATATATTTATAAATACACATTGGATATCTGCTATGCATAATTTAGATTTCAAAGATTGTAAATCCTAAATAAGTTATGTAACTAATTGAGTCCTCATAAAATACCTATGTTTTGACACATTTAACAAAATGATATTAAGTTTAAGTAAGAAGTATAAATATTTGAGTCTGTTCTTAAATCCAATAGAGCTTCTATTATTGTTGGGAGAGACACAAAATAGGGAAACATAAAAGAAAAATATATAAAATTTAGGTGTTAAAAAGTGCTCTGGAGAAAAGTTAATTATGATAGATGGATGTGAAGCATTATCTGTGCGGCTTTAGTTTTAAATAAGTTCTACACAGAATACCAATGAGGTTAGTATTATCATTTTCATTTTGCAGAATAGAAATCTTCCACTTACAAGGTTTGCCAGTGGCTATATGAAATTCAGTAATGGTTCAATAAGAGTTTGGTTTGGTTAGGGTATCTGTGATATATTTGAATTAAATCTAGTACAATCACCCCAGAATATAAAATCAAACCAACAAAATAAGATAGATGACTTTGATAACAAATTTCTGTTAAATAACTCATTAGTAAAAAAAGAAAATTCACAATTTGATTGTGCAATATCCGTAAAATAATGAAAATAAAAACAATAAGCCTCAGAACAAATGGGCTATATCTACAGTTAATTGAGGCACAATTCCCATAGCCTTGAAGTCTTAAATAAGAAAGATTAATAAGATGAATAAATCATTCAAATCAACAAATAGAAACTAAGGAACGTAGAAGAAATGATTTAACAAAATGAAAGCATCAATTTATATACAACAAGATAGAGCCTGTAAATGAACTCAGGACTTGGTTCTATAAAAAAAGAAAAGGAGATAAAATATATTAAATTAGCTTTTTTTATGAATCTATTTTCTTTAATAAGGAGTTTGATTATTTCTTTTTAAAAATTTTATTGGAGTATAGTTGATTTACAATGTTGTATTAGTTTCTGCTATGCAGCAAAGTGAGTCAGTTATACATATACATATATCCACTTTCTTTTATATTCTTTTTCCATATAGATCATTACAGAGTATTAAATAGAGTTCCCTCTGTTATACACTAAGTCATCATTAGTTATCTATTTTATATATAATAGTGTGTACATATCAATCCCAGTCTCCCAATTTATCCTCCCTCCCCTTTTCCCCTGGTAACCATGTTTGTCTTCAGCATTTGTGACTCTGTTTCTATTCTGTCAGTTCATTTTTATCATTTCTTTTTAGATTCTACATATAAGCGATATCATATGGTAGCTGTCTTTCTCTGTCTGACTTACTTTACTTAGTGTTAAGATAATCTCTAGGTCCATTTACTGGTATTAAATGGCCATCCATTAAATGGCATCAATTCATTCTTTTTATGGCTGAATTATATTCTATTGTATATAAGTACCACGTTTTATTTATCCATTCATCTGTTGATGGACATTTAGGTTGCTTCCATGTCTTGGCTATTGTAAATAATGTTGTTATAAACATTGGGGAGCATGTATCTTTTGGAATTAGAGTTTTATCTGGGTAGGCTACCCACTCCAGTGTTCTTGGGCCTCTTGTGTGACTCAGCTGGTAATAATCCACCTGCAATGTGAGAGACCTGGGTTCGATCACTGGGTTGAGAAGATCCCCTGGAAAAGGGAAAGACAACCCACTCCAGTATTCTGGCCTGGAGAATTCCATGGAATGTATAGTCCATGGGGTAGCAAAAAGTGGCACACAACTCAGCAATTTTCAGTTTCATATGCTCAGGAGTGGGATTTGTAGATCATTTGGTAATTCCTTCCTACTTTTAGTTTTTTAAAGAACCTCCCTACTGGTTTCCATAATGGTTGTACCAACTTACATCTGCACTAACAAAGCAGAAAGGTTTTCTTTTCTCAGCATCCTTGCCAGTATTTATTATTTATAGAGTTTTTGATAATGGAAAATATATTAAGTTTGAAACAAAGTTTAGGAAATAAACAAATGCACATAGAGAAAAAAATAAAGTTAGGTATAAATGAGTATCCTACATATTCTAATACTATTTGAAAACTTAGACAAAAGAAAAGTTTTTCTGATTAAAAAATCCCATAAATGCTAGAATTAACTCAAAAAGATGTAGGAAAACTAGCCCCAAAATCCAAGGAAGAAATTAAGAAAAACTTCATTCCCCAGAAACATCACACTTAGAAGATTGTACAAGTTAAGTCTTCCAAATAACTTTAAGCTTTAGAAAGTAATAATTCTAATTATTTTAAATAATTTTTCTTGCATAAAAGGCTTAAACTGATATCACAATCAGATTAATGATAATAGAAAGAGAAAAACAAAATCACTTTACTAAACCATAAACACAAAAATGCAAAACAAATTAATGGCAAGTAGAATTAGATCTATGTGAAGGATGCCTTAACATTTGGAAAAACTAGTTATATAATTTACCATATTAAAAGATGCATTAAAAGATTCAATTTAATAATTGATAAAAAAGGATTTGCTTTAAAGCAGTATTTATCTTTAATATAAAACTTTTAAAATGAAAATAGAAATTTCCTTGGCATGGGATAAATGCATGTCTAATTCAAAAGCAAGCATCAGGCTAAATAATGGAACATTAAAATATTCCTTTTACATTTAGGAGAAATACAAAGATGCTCTTCTACATCATTATTATTTATTATTTTTCTGAAAATATAGCCATTTGATTCATTAGACAAAAATAAATTTATATTTATGAATACTTGAAAGTATGGACTAAATTTTTATTTTGCAAATGATAGCAATTTTAAACTTGAAAACCCTAAAAGAATCAAATTAAACTATTATAAAAATAATTTAGTGAATTAACATTAAAAATGCATAACCAAACAGTTTTATATAGACAAAGCTATCACTCTAGAACCACATAGTTTTTCTATGTTCTATGCAACTTGTAGAATAAGAAAAACGGTATTATAGAAATATATTATTAAACTAAGAAGCTCTTCTTGAAATGAAGATCTGCATCTGCATGGTGAATGAACATGCGTATTAGGTACAGAATTCCTTACATGGATATATGCCCTTGTTAAGTTTATGAATTTCAAGAATGAATAAATATTCAGGCATTAGAAGAAGCTAATCATTTCCAAAAGAGAAAAAATTCAGACAGACATCAAAATCCTGCCCAGCAGCACTCCATGCTCAACTATAAATGAGAATTGTCTGTACTGTCCAATATGATAACCACTAACTATCTATGGCTTTTGAGCTCTTGAAATGTAGCTAGCTCAAACTGAGACGGTCTCTGAGTGTAAAATACATGCTGGATTTTGAAGACTCAGTATTAGTGGGTTTTTTAAATCTCATTAATCATGTTTTATGTTGATTACATGTTAAAATGATGCTTAGACATCTTGGGTTGAATAAAATATATTATTAAAATTTAAAACAAGGACCCTGCTGGTCCAGTGGTTAAAACTCTGGGTTTCCAATACAGGGCATACAGATTCAATCCCTTATAAGGGAACTAAGATCCCACATGCTGCATGGCATGGCAAAAAGTAAAATAAAAACATAATGGAATAAAATGTTTAAAATACAATTCTACAAATAATAATCAATATATAGAACTATCATGAAAACTGTGAAATCTTTTCTAAGGATAGTAAAGAAATATTAAATAAAGAAGGAAGATGTACTTTAGATAAGAATAATCTATGTTAAAAATGTATATTTTTCCCAAATCTGTACATTTAATATATTCCTTTCAAATTTGCTTTTAAGAAAATTTGCAAAATGATAATAAATTTCACTTGGAAAAATAAATAGTGAGATTAAAATGAAAGATTGTAAATGAGATTAATGTTGGAAAATAAGCCTTACCAAATGTTAACATAAAGTATAAAGCTAGAGAATGTTAAAGAATTTGTTACTGATTTTAAGGAAAGACTGAAGAGTATGGAAATAAAAGTCAAAATATATGATTTAATATATGATTAAGGCAGGATTCAAATAAATGGGAAAAGAACAGATCATTTAATGAATTGTGTTCAATAAATTGCCTTAACATTTGGAGAACTAATCTGAGATCTTTACCTCATTTCTTGTACTAAAATGAATTTCAGATGAATCTAATGGTATAACATAAAAAATAAAATCATAAAAGCAATGGAGTAAAACATTAGAATATTGCTGTAGTAAAGGCCTTCTAAGCATGACACAAAATTTGGAAGTCGTAAAAGAGAGACTGAAAAATTTGAGGACATAAAGATTAAATCCTTCAATTAAAACAAAAAATTGAAGTCAAAACATGAATGGCAGCCATGGGAAACAGTAATTGAAAAAGCATATGAGAAAGGGCTAATTTTATTTTTAAGAAAGGATTCATAAATTAATAAGAAAAAAATAACTCAACCATGTAAGATATGGACAAAAACATAAAGAGGTAGCTTAAGAGGATGACCATTACAACACATTTGTAACAACCACACATACACACAAATTCTGGAAACAATCAGAATATGTATCAATTACAACTCACACAAATCCTAAAGTATACCGAAAATTTTTGTTTAAAATGAAGCTGATTTTTTAATTGATTGGAAAAATATCCAAACTACATTATCATGTGAATAAGGGACCTAAAATATACACAAATGTACTGTCTCTGTGAAAAAAGCAGGGAATTTCTAACAGAATATCTCTGTTAACACTGCAGTTCAGTTCAGTGCATTTGCTCAGTCCGACTCTTTGCAACCTCATGGACTGCAGCACACCAAGATTCCCTGTTCATCGCCAACACCCGGAGCTTGCTCAAACTCATGTCCACTGAGTCCATGATTCCATCCTACCATCTCATCCTCTGTCGTCCCCTTCTCCTCCTGCCTTCAATCTTTCCCAGCATCAGGGTCTTTTCCAAAGAGTCAGTTCTTTTCATCAGGTGGACAAAGGATTGGCGTTTCAGCTTCAGAATCAGTCCTTCCAATGATTATTCAGGACTGATTTCCTTCAGGATGGACTGGTTGGATCTCCTTGCTGTCCAAGGGACTCTTAAGAGTCTTCTCCAACACCACAGTTTAAAAGCATCAGTTCTTCGGGGCTCAGCTTCTTTATAGTCCAACGCTCACATCCATACATGACTCCTGGAAAAGCCAGAGCTTTGACTAGACGGACCTTTGTTGGCAAAGTAATGTCTCTGTTTTTCAATATGCTATCTAGGTTGGTCATAACTTTTCTTCTAAGGAGCAAGTGCCTTTTAATTTCACGCCTGCTGTTACCATCTGCAGTGATTTTGAGCCCCCCAAAAACAAAGCTTTTCACTGTTTTCATTGTTTTCCCATCTCTTTGCCATGAAGTGATGGGACCAGAAGCCATGATCTTAGTTTTTTGATCATGCAGTAATGTTCACTTAATGCAAAGTGTAATAAGTGTGTTCTAAGATAATAGTTGATGATTTCAAAAGTCATCAGATTAAATATAAAGGGAAAAGAAAAAGGAATATAAAGACTGCAAGTACATAATTAAATGCATTGTATTGATTTCTGATAAAACCAAATTTTGTTAGTTTTTAAGAGTATTATATGAATTTAACATTATGTTTTGGAGATAGGTATTTTGAAATAATGCAGTTCATTGTGTAACTTTTTAATAGACCCATATAAAACATGTAAGCTAAATTATTCAGTTTGCCATTCCACTGGATTCCAATGCCATATTCTAATATAAGTATAGTCTTTAATTTAAAAACAGTGGACTTTTACAACTTACTGTATTTTTTTAGCTTCATGATTAATTTTCTATAGCTGTTCTTTCAGAATAAAATAACTATCTTAAATCTCTGCATAATTGTACCTATTTCACTGCGGTTTTCAGAATTTAAAAAGATATAAACAATTCTCATTCAGTCCTTTTTGTAGAAATATTATTTAAAAAATATTCTACATTCAAATACAAATCAAACATAAGCCAGAAGAATATAGTTTATTCAGCCATGAATTAATAATGTTATTAAGAACTTGAAAATTAATTCATCGCCAAGTTAAATTGTATCCTGTTTCCCCTTTTTCTCAAATCAATTTTGTATACCCACCATTTAATGAGCAAAGTTTCACAAAATAAATTATTGTGCTAATTCTGTTTCAGCAAGGCCCTAGTTTCAACCATCTTAAGTGGATTCTATTTTTCTATGGGTTTATTATAACCAAGTAGGATGACATGATTTCTCCATTTTCTAAATAAGGAAATGGGAACCCACTTCAGAAGTTCTCATCACCCTGAGGTGAATAATTTCTCGAGCAGAATGGGTGCTGAGAGCCCTTTAGTTCTCCTAGTTTCCTCATTGGTTTTAGATTAGCATAAATGCCTCCAACTTGAATCTATCATGACAGTTCTTTGCTTTCATATGAAACTCTTGGAAATTGAATAAAAACTTTTAATGAAATAAAGTGAATGTAGTTATTTGAGGAAAAAAAAAAGCATTTTTTTTCCTGTGACTGATTCTTTATCATCAAATTTTCCAAAGAGTGTACATCTGCAAACAAATGTCTAAAACCTTGGCGTGAGCAATTAGTATGCAAATATTGGAGTTAAAAAAATGAATACTGTACTTTTTTTTCTTTTTTTACCAGAAGTCTTCCCTAGAGCTAGTTCATATTCTAAGTAGGATGGTCAATATACCAGAGGGAAATATATCACAAACTTCTTTGGCCATGGAAGTTAATTTTCCCCTATAGAATATCTGTTTAGTAGAATAAATTTGGGAAATACTGATAAGAGCATATCTTTGGGCATTAAAAAAAAGAAAGAATAATTTATTAATTACTTATAGCCAAATCTCTCATTGTATCAAAATAAATTTATACTTTAGAAAGTTAATCTATATTATCACCTTTTATTAGTATAAGAATAACACATTTTATGATTTTAGTTAGAGGCTTCATAACTAACTGATAAAATTACTATACCTGGCAAGTGATGCTATCATGGACACTGTTAACCAAGTTGCTGCTCTGCATTTGCTTGACTAGAGCTTTGCTAATTATCAGAGGTACAGTGCGCAATGGTTAAACTTTATTATGGTCTGTAGACTCTGTCCAAAATTTCAACCACAGAGCTAATCTGGATATGATGCCTGGCTCTAGAAGCCATGCAATTTGCCCACCCTCAGGCAATGATTATTTGGGCTCTGCAATTAGCAGATGGGGAAAAAAAAAAAAAGGCATTTTTGCCTGTGAGCACTAAGCGTGGCTCACGCTCCGAAGGCTCAATACAAGCATGGTGATGCCTATAATAAATTTGAAGCTCTAAGCCCTTTTGTCATTGCTCCTGATATTGTTAGGGAATTTAAACTGTCACTGTTCTTCTGGTCTGAGATTTTCCTTAAATAGCCCATTTCTTAATGCTTATTTGAAGGAAATTTTAAAGTTATTTTTCTATTTTTTCCTCCCACATATTCAAAATCAGCTTAACAATGTGAGGACTCTCAGGCAGTTGGGTTATTCTGTCATTTGGCAGCTTAGTCTTCTGCTTTGTCTACATACCTGTTAAGTTTTGTGTCTAAATTACAGATTGCCTACCAGTATTTTATTATTTTATATAAAAGATAATCTCAATGTGCTCTCTTCTCAATTTCTATGACCTAACACTTTCAATACACGTCTGCAGAAAATTTCACTCTTCACTGTGTCTTATACGTGGCAAAAGAGAGATTGATTCATATTGGTAAAATTTCTTAGATTCTAAAAACATCTTTGATATGAAGAGGGACAGAATTCCCATTATGATTCAAATAAGCGGAAAGAGATACAAATGATCTAAAGCAGGTTTGTAAGTTTAGTTGGTGACTGTGTGATGTGATTTCAGGGCTCTCACAATACCAAAGAATGACTGTGAACATTTTGTTCTGTGTGATGGGGATTCATCTGTTTCTTTTGAGCCCTTTGATCAGTGTTAAAAGGTGCATAGGTCTTCAGTTTGCTATATAAACATATCGTATATTAAGGATTTCAAGCAAGTTGATCTAAGAGGAAGACTGAGTAGGGGAAAAGACTGCAGGAGGATTTGTGATAGCTAATGTCGGGAGCAGAGAAGAAGGTCATGGGAGAGAGAGGCTGGGACACCAGACACAAACAATTCTACTTTAAGTGCCGAGTCTGAAAATCTCATTAACTCTGTATACTGTTGATGTGGGTGCAGTGAAGAACAGATGGCTCACAGGGTTCTTACTTGTTAGTCAGAAAGAGAGGAAAGCATCATTGCTAACCATCGCTAGAAGTCTTTGATGGGCTTTTTTTTTTAATTGGAATATAATTGTGTTACAAAGTTGTGTTAGTTTCTGCTATACAATGAAGTGAATCATTTATATATATACATGTATCACCTCCCTCTTGGATCTCTCCCCACCCCCACATCCCATCTCACCCCTCTAGGTAATCACAGAGCACTGAGCTGAGTTCCTTCTGCTATACAGCAGGTTTCCACTAGCTATTTGTTCTACACATGGTAGTATATATATATATATGTGTGTGTGTGTGTGTATACACACACATATACACACATATATATGTCAGTTCTAATCTTCCAGTTCATCCTACTCTCCCTTGCCTGACCGTCATGTCCACATATCCATTATCTACATCTCTGTCTCTATTCCTGCCCTGCAAATAGTTTCATCTGTACTTTTTTTTTTTTTTAGATTCCACATATATGTGTTAATATATGGTATTTGTTTCTCTATGGACTTATTTTTACCTGAAGCTGGGCTGAACCACTGTGGAGTCTTCTTGAGTTGTCTGACGGGCTTGAGTTTTGGATTCTTTGAAGCCAAACTCTTTTCTCTCATCCAGAGGTTCTTCCCCTGCCTCCTTCCTTAATGTCTGTAACTCTCATCTCTGAATTTCAGGGTTCTGTGCTCCAGTGGGGAGTAGGCTGAGACAAGGAGGCAGAAAGTGGTGGAAAGGGAAGATTATGAATATGAAGCTGATATTTTGGGAGAGGGCCAAAAGGGAGGGATTCTTGTTGCTAGTGGCTACCCTGGTTTGGCCTGTATCAAAACCACTGGTATATGCTACACATACCAGGGACTTTCTGAGACGAGGTCACTAGAAACCCATGCTGTTCTTTAACAGACTTGTGTCTTTGAACTTGTAGGTATCTATTGATTATATCAAGTTATTATCTCCCTCATGTTCAGTTTAAATGTTCCACATCCCATGTGAAAGTGAAAGTGAAAGTCACTCAGTCGTTGCAACCCCATGGACTATAGAGTCCATGGAATTCTCCAGGCCAGAATACTGGAGAGGGTAGCCTTTCCCTGTTTCAGCGGATCTTCCCAATCTAGGGACTGAACCCAGGTCTCCCACATTGCAGGCGGATTCTTTACCAGCTAAGCCACAAGGGAAGCCCAAAAATACTAGAGTGGGTAGCCTATCCCTTCTCCAGCAGATCTTCTTGACCCAGGAGTTGAACCAGGGTCTCCTGTGTTGCAGGCAGATTCTTTACCAACTGAGCTATCAGGGATGCCCAAAGTGCAAGACTCTCAGTCATGTCTGACTCTTTGCAAACCCATGGACTGTAGCCCATGGAATTCTCCAAGCCAGAATACTGGAGTGGGTAGACTTTCCCTTCTCCATATCCCATGTGCTATGTTAATTCATGATCAGGTCTCCTCAAAAGCAAATCCTTACAGTTGGATATACACAGACTAGAAGCTTACCTGGTGGCTCAGACAGTAAAGAATCTGTCTGCAATGTGGGAGACCCAGATTTGATCCCTGGGTTGGGAAGATCTCCTGGAGAAGGAAATGGCTACCGACTCCAGTATTCTTGCCTAGAGAATCCCATGGTCAGAGTAGCCTGGAGGGCTATAGTCCATGGGGTCATAAAGTGTCAGACATGATTGAGCAACTAACATTTTATGACTTTATACTCAAACTAGGTTAGTATACTTTTCTAGCAGGACATTTTAGTGACTTTGTAACATCACACTCATAATATCTTAGGGGAAGGGAGTTTTGGAATCATCCAGCCCTATCATTTGGCTCGTAGATGAAGTTGCTGAGGTCTCAAAGTATAAGATGCCTTACCCAAGGTTTCAGAGCCAGACAGGATTAGGCATTTTTAAGTCACAGCCCTTGGTGCATCTTTAGATTGACTTACTCCCACTTCCAATAAAAAGGGGGAAATGTTTTTCTTAAAGTACTCTAAAACATCAACTACTTGTTATAAATATTTAGGACCACAAATCAAATTGTTGTTGTTGCTATTCAGTCACTAAGTCATGTCTGACTCTTTGCAAACTCATGGACTGAAACATGCCAGGCTTTCCTGTCCTTCACTGTCTCCCAGAGTTGGCTCAAACTCATGTCCATTGAGTCAGATGCCATCCAACCATCGCATTCTCTGTCACCCTCTTCTCCTCTTGCCCTTTGTCTTTCCCAGCATCAGGATCTTTTCCAATAAGTCAGTTCTTCGCATCAGGTGGCCAAGTATTGTAACTTCAGCTTCAGCATCAATCCTTCCAATGAATATTCGGGGTTGATTTCCTTTTAGGATTGACTGATTTGACCTCCTTGCTGTCCAGGGGACTCTCAAGGAACAAATGAAATTAAAATGTGCAAAACAATCACATTTCCAAAAAAAAAAAATCACATTTCACTAATAAAAATAAGCCTTAGCTTCCACATTCATTACATGAGACACTATGATGATTTATTTAACATCTGAAAAAATATTTAAAATTTACTAAAGACCTGAAAAACTGAAAATCCACAAAATGAGAGTCATCTTGAAGAAATATACGGTATAAATCCAAAAACAAGACATCTGCACATGTGTATCCCTGCTTACTCAGCTCTCTGCTACCCATCTGTTCCCTATTGAGCTTTTTTCCACCATGTCCCCTCCCTGCCCCTTATTAGTTTGACAGAGGCTTATGAAATCAAGAGGTTATCATCCAATAGACTTCTGCTCAACATGAACAATATAATTCTCTAATTCAATGCACCATTGTGCATATTTCACAGATTATCTTCATTTTTCCCCTTATGACTGTGATCTTCACTACTTTCAAATCTTAAGGTGATTCACTTGACTTTTTTCTTTTTTCATCTGATTCAGAAAACATCAATTCCTCTGAACCAGTTTACCTTGCTCAAGCCCTCATCTCAATATCCTACTCTGAGCAGCCTTGGGACTTGAAGTATCCTACATGAGGATGTTTTGCATAAAGAAGACAATAGATATAGCAACATACTTTAACTTTATTAATGTATATGTTTCTAAAGTAATACTCTATGTTGCATATTGTATTCCCTGGGGAAAGTATTCAGACTGAGGTTTTGCAGGGAGTTTATTAAGAATGCTTTTGGGAACCACACCTGTGACAGCATGGAGGAATTAGGATGGCCTGAGGGAGAAATCAGAGGCAAGAGAACTAGGTCTTCATAGTCTCACACTGACCAATATGTGTTGCCTCTGGAAACTTAAGGGTGGGAGTTATACCCTGGGCTTCCCCAGTGACCCAGCAGTTAAGAGTCCTCCTGCAACGCAGGAGACATGGGTTCAATCCCTGGGTTGGGAAGATACCCTGGAGAAGAAAATGGCAATCCACTCCAGTTTCTTGCCTGGAGTATTCCATGGACAGAGGAGCCTGGCGGGCTACACAAAGGTGACCCCATGGACCATGGACCTTAGCCAAGGTGAAGCCCAGACATAAGCTCAGGTGAAAGCTATCAGCAGCCAACACTTACAAGAGGTAAGGTAATGAGTGGTAGGTTGAGTCCTAAAGTTGATCTGGACAAGACACCCCAGCATCACATCAGCCCCCATTTATACTGGTTATGTCTGTAAGTTTCACATAATATGCTCAGGGAACAGCACTTCCTGTATCCTCTAGGGGTTTTCCTAGAAAATTTACAAGAGAAGATTAGTGGGATGAGCTGTAACTCCAGCTGCTTCAGCTGGTCACAGGGCTACAACTTAACATTTCTGTTTTCTACTAACCTTTCTAGATTCCACTTAGGTTTGGCTAGCACCTCAGCCTGGATGGTTTACTTGTTAAGATAACTCAGACCCTAGTCTCTGTGGGGTCTGAGCCCTGGATAACATGGTATATGGCTGTGAATTTGCTCCTTTACAATCAAAATGGTGCCAGGGAGAAGCTTGTCAAGTTTACCTGGGCACCAGCAGGTTCTTCCATGCCTTCATTGTGCAATAGCTCACCTACTTATTGCAGGTGATTAGGCCAGTCATGCCTCCCAGGATGTAACTCCTTTCTTTGCCAACTGGTCTCAGCACAAGAAGCATAAAGTGAATGGGCAGCACCCATAGCTTAAAGCTCAGTGGCATCCTTGCTGTGTCCTGTGATGGAAGCATTCCTGCCTGGGAACCAGAAGTTTTAAACCTGCAGAGCCCTGTGTTGAGTGGAAGGGAAACACACATTCCTCAGGTGCATCACTGAGAGTGAGGGTAAGCTGGGCACTCCTGTTTTCACTCCTTGTTTCCTGGACATCCATTTCTACCTTTTAAGAAGACAGCACCATTAGCAGATCATTGATTTAGAGTGTTCTATAACATTTTGGAGGAAGAGACCTATTTTCTCAGGATGCTACTTGACCTCTGGGGCTTTAGCTGAGCCTTCATCAGGTCATGGCATCATTATCCTGTTTTGGCATCTTCTAGATGGCATAGTAAGTGATAGCACCAGTGGATTGCATGGTCCTGTGACCATTTGAAAGTCTACAGGATCCTATGTCAGATGATCAAACGCTGGAAGCTCTTGGAACCTTAAAGTAGATAGGCAGTGCAGGCTGGAAAAACCAACCCAAACTGGAAAATATGCTGATTCCATTCAGGTTGAGTTGCTGCCCATTCCAGTGTGAAAAAATCTAATTCGATCAATGAGATTCACAGCCATATACTATGAAGAATACCCAGGGATCAGACCCCATAAAGACTAGGGTCGGACTTATCCTAGCAAGTGAACCATCCAGGCTATGAGGTGCTAGCCAAACGTAAGTGAAATCTAAATCTTTATTTGAAAGACCTTTCCCATGTTCCTTTTCTGAAAACCTGGGGTTTATTGTTGGGAAACGAAACTGCAGCTGGGCCTCTCCTATTGTGTGTGTGTGTGTGTGTGTGTGTGTGTGTGTGTGTTTAATTCTTCCACTTATAGCGCTGAAATTTTAAGGTAATCACTTAACTTCTTTGACCTTAAGATTTTATATCAGTAAGTGCATAATCCTTTTCCTCCTTATCTTCACATATTATTGTGAAAAACCCAGACACTCGACTATTGTGGAAGGGATAGCTTTATAGTTGTATCATGTCTAGAGATAAGAGAACAGTACCAAGGGGAGAACTAGAGAAAAACAACACAAAAACCTTCTTTTTTTTTCTTTCAAACCATGTCCCAATTTACCTTGTGCCATGATCACGCACATTTTAAAGAGAATAAGGAAAATGCAATTGCCTAGTTTTGTTTTAAAACAGACAGGGGCTGTGCCTGCATAGCAACCAGCAAAAGATGGAAAAGGGCATGTTTCAGCTGACGGTCCATATGCTTGCTGATATTCACAGTGTAAACAAAGAGGTGGTTGACTGCATCTCCCATTCATCACTGAGACACTTGGCCTTGTGTGGACAAAATTGCAAGTTGATGATGGGGAGAAAAAAATCCATATATAGAGAAAAACAGAATTATACATAATTCCAGTCTGGTATGTTGGAGTATAAATGTCTCTCTTTGTACCCTCATAATGAGTGGGAGTCTTAGGCAGCCTATTATAACAGCAGGGCAGCCATAAAGACAGTAGGGATATAAATGATGACAGGATAGTCTTCCATTCTACTGTGGATCACCAGAGGGGAAACTTTTAAAATAGACTTCCCTGGTGGTCCAGTGTTTACGACTCTGAGCTTCCATTGTAGGGGGCATGGGTTCAATCCCTGGTGGAGGAACTAGGATCCCGCATGCTGTATGGCACAGCCAAAAAAGAAAAAATAGAGTTTTCTATCTACATTGGTATGCCTGTACTTATTTCATCTTATATTTTTTTCATATTGTGGTCTCTCCAGAAGGCATATAAAAATGCAATTACTAGAGAAGGAACCCATAGACACTTGCTTCTTTTCATAGCAGCTGAAAATGACGAGACTGGAAACCCCTTGAGGTATGATGCTCCTGAGTGAAAAGCCTCTGGCACTTTAACTAAGACTTGAATCAACGTATCCAGATTTCAGATCAGGATGGGATGCTTAGAGGATTTGGTCTCATTTATCACCTACCTTCAACCATGCAGAGGGAGGAGGAAAACCAAATATTTGTCTAAAGGGAGGAGGAGAAGGAAGTAAACCTTCTCTTTCTTCTTTTCTACTTCTATAGCCTTGTAGGAACTTTGGAAATATGATTGCTTATTTAAAAATTAATTTACCCAGGGTTATGATTAACCAGACATTTATCAGGCAATCTATATTTTCTTTTGGGGGTTTTCATATTTGTTAATATCAATTATTAAACACACATGAATTAACTTGATTTGAAATACAGTGTAACTTTACTATGCTGCTGCTGCTGCAGCTGCTAAGTCGCTTCAGTCGTGTCCGACTCTGTGTGACCCCAGAGACGGCAGCCCACCAGGCTCCCCTGTCCCTGGGATTCTCCAGGCAAGAACACTGGAGTGGGTTGCTATTTCCTTCTCCAATGCATGAAAGTGAAAAGTAAAAGTGAAGTCGCTCAGTCAAGTCCAACTCTTCATGACCCCATGGACTGCAGCCTACCAGGCTCCTCCGTCCGTGGGATTTTCCAGGCAAGAGTACTGGAGTGGGGTGCCATTGCCTTCTCCGAAGTATCTGTTGATCATTTAGTGTGTACTTGTGTATGTACCAGGCACCGGAGAGCCTAAACAGTGTCTGGAGAAATAGTTCCTGGTGCTTGGCTGTCTCCTTGTCTCCCATTCACTCCTCAACCTCTTGCCATATCAGCTGAGTGGAAGTTCTCTTGGCAAGGTCAATGAAGACCCCTTTGTTGATGAAATCAATAAACAATCCTTATCTTATTTGACCTTTCTGGAGCATTCTACAGTTTTGACCAGTGTCCCCTTCTTAAACAGCCTCTTCCCTGGCCGTGGGATACCATGTTACCTGGCTTTTCTACTACTTCTCTCTGATGCCTCATTTTAGGTCCTTAGCAGGTTTCCCCCTCCTCTGCTAATCCCCAAAATATTGGTATTTTATCAGGGTTCTCTAGATCCCTCCTCTCCTTTCCCCTCCCCTCCCCTCTCTCCTCTTTTCTTTCTATTCAACCTCCTTGAGTTATCAGAGTCATTCCAATGGCTTTGTCATCCCTAATCCTATCTCTACTGTTAAGCCCCTTATATATGTGTTCTTAAACTTATGTTTTCATTTGAATCTTCATGTCTGGACACCACTCCATATATCAAATTGCCCCATGGATGGCTCTCTCTGCTGTTTCCCAGATACTATAATCACGGAAAAACCAGTCTTCTCCCACATATTTGACTCATCTGTCAATTTTTTCACTGAATGGCACTAAAATCCAACCCATAGAATAAGCCAGGCATGGGTGGCGTGGTTAAATCTTTCTTCTCTGCACACTCGACTAATTACCAAGTTCTATGAGTTTTAACTAAGAAACATTTTAAAATATGTTCACATGCTTCTTTTTCCCTGTTTCCTTCCTTACCCCAAATTGAGTACGAATATTTCTCCCCAGATTAATTCTTTATTTAAACATGCAACATTTGGAAGAGAGGACCAATACTGTCTTTTTTATCAAGAAAATCTTGACATTAGCCAAACTAGAATAAAGCAAGGCTCCATGGGATGGGCCACAGCATTTCTTCAAGTTTCTGTTATGATCACCTTTCAGTTCACATAGAGTTGGCTTCACATGAAAATTTGAGAAACTCTTCCATTTCATTTTTTCCCTCTCCTCTTTACTCTTCCAACCATCCCTTTGGTTCTTCTCCAGTGCCTTCAATTCAAGTGCCTTAAATTCCTGGAGATTCTGATAATGGCTCCTGATTCTATTCTGTCTGAGTGGCTACGGATGCAGAAACTTTCAGGAATTTCAGATACTTCAGACTATAAGCTAGACAGACACTTTCCTTTTGTCATCATTGAGTGCCTCTCTTGGCATAACTTTTCTCTACTCCTATACTATCCAAGTTTTTCTAAGATTCAGAGGATGTGGGAAGGCAGTATGACTTCAGTATTCTGTTCAAAGTTCTGCTCAACTCCTGATTTGCTCCTGTTCAATATTATCTTCCATTTGCACTTAGGATAAGCTTTGCGAAAGGTAGGTCCAGTCATGTCACTTCCCTACTCCCATGGCATCCATTACCATTAAGGTAACCACCAAGCTCTTCAAATAGACCTGTCTACTTCCTTTCACTTTGTCGCTTGCCATGTCATTCTTCCTTCTCTCAGCCCCAGCTAAACTAGATTCTTTCAAGCTCCATGCCATCTAGTTCTCCACTAGCTCCAGTCCTCTGTGTGTGCTGTTCCCTCTGTCTTAACACAGAGCTTGGAATCATTGCATCTCATTCTTTGGCTCGTCTCTAGTTCTCCTTCTTTCTACAAGCAGATAGGAGGAAAATGTGAGCTGGAGGTTCATATGGGCATTTGTTCATATCCTGTTTTATGTTTTGTTTTGTCTATTGGATCCTCCAGATAGCAGCAAGCCTGAAATTGAATTTCTGGTTTCCTGTGAATAAGAAAAGCACCTTCTGTCTAGGGAGCACTCTTCTTTCCTGTGTTCTGTTGGCTGATGATTATCTTCAGGTGGGTGGCAGGATATAATTTCCAGCTAGGGTCTTGCCAGGAGATCTCCTGGCTGTAAAGCCAGGGACCTCGCCTGTGCAGGTGCTATTAGGACACCTGCAAAGAACTGGGAACTGGTATTTCAGTCTTAGTGTTTTTGTCAAAGAGATGTGGATGAGGGATTGTTTTAGCCAAAGGAATTAAATACCTGTCAAGATACTATGCAGCATTAATGTAGGGAAAAAAAAAATTCACTCCTAGGAATTTTCTGAGCTTAGATTCAGTAAGTAGCTACTGGCATCATTATTTAGTAGGAGAGTTTCTATCAACAGAATTGATATATCTCAGGTTCCTAATTTAAATGATTTTTTTCCCTGTTAGCAGGAAGGATATTATTATCTTTTCGACTTGATGGTGGAAGCAAAACAGAAAGAAGCAGACACGGCAACATTGTGAATTCAAGCAGTAACACTATGTAGGAAAGAAAACAATCCCAATGGAAAAAATTGGGTAAACTTGCTAAGTTTTCTGACTTACCTCTTCACAAAGGATTCCTACATTCCCTAAGCAATTTCATTTTTTCTTCTACATTCTCTATGGAATGCCTTTAATCCTTAAAGAAGCAGAGTTAGAACACAGGTTACTATTTTGGCCAGCTTTATTAATGATTCTTATAATTTTTCCTAGAGTTATGATGGGACTGAAGAAAATTAGCAACAAAATAAAAATGGGAGACACCATTTTACTTCTAGGAAGTAACTTATTTAAATCCTTTGTTGTTGTTGTTTAGTCACTAAGTCATGTCTGACTCTTTTGTAACCTCATGGACTGTAGCCTGCCAGGCTCCTCTGTCTATGGGATTTCCCCGGCAAGACCACAGAGTGGATTGCAATTTCCTTCTCCAGAGGAATCTTCCCAACCCAGGGGCCGAACTTGCATCCCTGTATTGACAGGCAGATTCTTTACCACTGAGCCACCTGGAAAGTCCAATTAATTCCTTACTTTTTAAAAAATATTTGTTTGTCTCTTTCTTTGGAGTTGTTGGAACATGAAAAAAATATGAAGCAGTTTTACATGTTTTTTTTTGTTTGTTTGTTTGTTTAACCTTCATTTCAGAAGGGTGTAATGACCTCCTACCCCTCAGTAATGGGTATTTTTGAGCCCTGATATGTAGCCTGGTACCAACATGGACTCTTAAAAATATCAGAGTGTCTGTTTACCATGGATATTCATGATTCTTGAAGATTCATGATTCATCTAGCTCCTGAGAGTTCTGCAGTGTTGAAGTTTTATGTCAAACTTATGATTATTTTACTCAGATTCCAAGCTCACACAAGCAATGAAGTCCAGAGGCATTAAGCCTATTCATTTAGGCAGTCATTTCTGTCTTATCTATTAGTAACCTTTATTAGAGGGGTTAGCAAGTCGCTAAAATGAGACCAATTGTGACTTAATTATATTCCATTTCCCTTGAATCCACTTAAATAAAGGATTTTAAGCACTGAAGCATTAGCTAGCAATGAATTGCCCAGGCCTCTCGGAGGGAGATGGAAGGAGAAAGAAGAAAATCCAATGTCCAGTTTCTCCCTGAGACTGAACTGACCTCCCCTAGGTGATCTGCACTGGTTCTGTCTTTCTGTGAGAAGCTGCAGTTTTTTCTGGAGAGAACAGAAAAATACATAATAAGGGGGAAGCACCATATACTGTTTTCATTGAAGCTGACACGGTGTTGATTGCTGGTCCTGTGCTCCTTAGGCTCGGGCCTGGAGCACTGGAAGTGCGTGCAGCTTGGAGTAGGATGGGGCATCTGGGTTGTATGTACACAGCATTATGCACAAGTCTCATATGCCCACACTTCAGACAGTTCTGACAGCCACGGGGACAAACTATTTTTCCAGTATAATTATTCAAAGCCGAAAGCAGTCAGCAATTTTATTTACTATTGTGAATTATGTTCCAAGTCTTATGCTCTCTGAGATATTCATTTTAATGAGCTAAAGATGCTCATTTAAAAAAATAAGAGGTTTTGTGTGTAAGCATCTTCAAAAATGTTTTTATACTATGTGCTAGCATTACCACATTTCTTCCAGAACATATTTTGATTCCTAAGTTAGATCCTATTGTAGCCAAAACTCAGGTTTATAATACGTCTAAATGCTTTATTACTGTTCTCAAGACCCTGTTGTCTTCATCCACCAGGAGTAGACTGGGTTTTGGAAATTATGGCAAATAGAGTCTTCTATATTTGTCTTCAGTCTTTCTGAAAATTATAGGTTTCCCAGTGAGTGAGATGACATGATGATAAAGATTTTTTTAGCTTAAGTTTTCAAAATCAAGGATGCTACAAAGCAGAGGAATCTCAGAGAATTGATATTCTTACTGAATCCATCTATCCATTAATTTAATTTTCTTTTTTTTCAAGTATTTATTTATTTATTTGGCTGTGTCAAGTCTTTGTTGCATCATGTAGGATCTTCCACTGTGGCACCCAGACTCTCTAGCTGTGGCATGGGTGCTTAGTATTATAGTTGCTAAGTCTCACAGGCTTAGTTGCTCTGAGACACATGGGATCTTAGTTCCCTGACCAGGGATCAAACCCTCATCCACTACATTGGAAGGTGGATTCTTTACCACTGGACCACCAGGGAAGTCCCTCCATCCATTAATTTTAGGGTTTTTTTTTGCTCCCTTTAAACATCTTATTCTTTCTGCCACCTTGTAGGAAGTGCTAACCAATGGCACAAATCACTAATGGCAGGAGCTAAATGAGATGTGTTTTCTCTTAATGCTCATTGAGAGTTTTGCACACCTTCACTGTAGCCATAACTTTTGTGATTATGTGAGTCTTCCCTCCAGCCCAGGGGTTGACAAACTGTAGTCTGCAGGCCAAATTCAATCCATTCCCTGTTTTGTTTTGTTTTGTTTTTAATAAAGTTTTATTGATAACATATCTCCATGCATCTGTTTAATGTATTTATTGTCTATGACAGCTTTTGTGCTGCAGTGGCAGAGTTGAATAGTTGCAGCAGAGACTATAAGGTGGCAGAGAACAAAGGTTAGACTCCAATGGGAAGGAAGCAAGGAGAGTAAGTGTGGAATCTTCAGAGACTCAATTCTTAAGACCTGCACTGTCTGAGTGATTTAAAAAGCACCATAAAGTAGAGCAGAGGAATCAAGTCACCTACAATTACATTAGCAGAAAGGATTCCAGAAAGGACCAACGCTAGGGGCCATTATTGTAGAGGACTGAGCCTTTGAGAGAAGATGAAAAAAGACTGCTTTCTTGTACTTTTTGGCCCTCTCTTTCAGGTGAAAGTGAAGTCGCTCAGTCATGTCTGACTCTTTGCGACCCCATGGACTGTAGCCCACCAGGCTCCTCCATCCATGGGATTCTCTAGGCAAGAATACTGGCATGGGTTGCCATTTCCTTCTCCAGGGGATCTTCCCGACCCAGGGATCGAACCGAGGTCTCCCGCATTGCAGGCAGACGTGCTTCCCTGGTGGCTCAGAGGTTAAAGTGTCTGAATGAAATGTGGAGACCTGAGTTTGATCCCTGGGTCGGGAAGATCCCCTGGAAATGGCAACCCATGCCAGTATTTTTGCCTGGAGAATCCCATGGACGGAGGAGCCTGGTGGGCTACAGTCCATGGGGTTGCAAAGAGTTGGACATGACTGAGAGACTTCACTTTCACCAGGGAAGCAGTGGTGGTAATTAAAGGTCTGAGTGTGTCTTTTGCCAAGCAGGAATTAATGGAGGGTTAACCTGGGCCAAGGTGAAGCCTTGGGGGTGGGTGGAGATATGGTGAAAGGAAGCAAGAAGGGCTGCTTGACTGTCTCTGGGTCAGACTTCAGGACTCTTTAAATTCTATACTGTTCAGCTTAGGTGGGTAGGGAGCAGACAAGTATTTAGAACAGAAGCCATGGAAGTGGTAACGACTGTGCATTTGGCCAGTTTGGATCCTGTGTCATCTCTTGGGAATCACTTTGAAGCAGTGAGGATGTGGATTTGGGATGGTGCTAATTGAGCTGAGGGAACCTGAACATCTGCCAGAGCCAGCAATACGAAATATCAACAGCTGGCTAATGACCTACAAATACTGCCTGCCTCAAGTTACAGTAACAATAGCTTTTTCACATAGTGGGTAGTAAATAGAAGACATTTATCCAGTAGCCTCTGAAAGTTCTTATGAGAAAAATAAACTGACAGTGATCCAAGAAATAATCACTTATTAAAGGGGAATAATGTGCTCAGATTATATTTATAAAATGAGTTTATTATAGGGGCACTGAGTTTTCTGTCACAAAAACTCATACCCCTAACAAAATATTTTAACTTCTGTAGCTAAATCAGTTGGCATATATATACATATATATATAGCAGGATGGCCCATTTATTTGGCTTAGCATAGAATTTCATTTTCTAGTATACATTTAAAAAAAATTAAAAATAAACTAGAGTACTACATTATGAGTCTCAACCAGGAGTTTGAAGTATTATAATCAAGTGATTTCATAATCTCAAATAACCTGAAGCTATTCCCAGATTGTTTATTGATTCCTTTTGATTTATTTCCTGGTATTGTTATTCTTCTCTTCTGCCACTGTTCCTCCAACCAGAGAGTACTGTGGCCAATATATATCCACAAGCAAGCACTGAGAGGAGATGGGCAAGCTGGAAAGGCTCATTAAATTTCCGGGACAATGGAGTCAAAATCACTGTGCCGGATTAGTCATTTACTGAAAGGCAAAACAATTTTCCTTTAGATTCTCTTGTTACCACCTCAGGGGTCCACAGAAATCTTCTGAGCCCTTTGTTGTTCTCACTTGTTCTGTTTCTTTTGAAGGATGAATGCGCTAGGCTTGTTTTTGTTACAATTTTGCTCAATATACTCTGAAATTACAATATGGAAAACATATAATTATGAAAGCAAGCAAAGCAATAATCATTCTCTATAAGATGCCCAAAGCCTACAATTGTGGCAATTAGTGTGGCACACCTAGCTGAGATCATATTTGCATAGTGTTAATGCCAAAGTGATGCTTCCATGTGGCTCAAAGAATAGAAGGAATTATCATCCAAAATGTCTGGCAAACTATAAGCTACAGAAAACCAGCAGGTCCCTTCAGTGACCTGGGAAATGTATGTGTCTTCCCTTCTGAAATCACCTCTTTATTTTTTTAATTTTTTAAATCTAATGACCAATGAAAAATGACTCTCATAATATTTCTACTGTGATTTTTTTAAAGCGTTATTTGTTCGGATAAATGTCATATATTGTGTTTTGTTCTCGATACATCTCTTTAAGGTGTATCTTCATATGAAGATATTTTTGCTTTCAAGTGGCTTCAGTGTTCTAGATAATTCAAATGATTTGCCTAAGACACTCTGAAAGTGTTGTTATTGCTGAGTGACATGAACTCAGCTTCTGATTCACATTTTTCCCTAATGCAGAGAAAATCACTTTTTACCTGCCCCTAAAGTCTTCTATTTTCTTTTTCTTCTTTTAATCCTAACTCTAAATACATACAAATTTAAAAAATTCCAAATTATGCTTTATCTTACTTTTACAATATGAGTGAAGCAGTTTATATCTGAGCCTTTGTCTGCTTTGATTTAATTACTTTTAAAGCCTTTTCTTTGGAAAATAATGTCTACATGCAGTTGTTAATGAATCCAAACTCTGTCTGCTCATTGCACAACAGACCAATAATTAGGAGACAAGATGTTGAGGCAAGGAATAGTGACTTTATTCAGAGAGCTGGAGGTCCGAGAGGATGGCAGACTGATGTCCTAGGTACCATCTTAGAGGGGGTGGTCTAGATGCCAGTTTCTTTTATAAAATAGAGATGAAGAAGAGGTAAGGAAGTAAAGTAAAAAAGCAATGTGTGTGTATGTGCACTCAGTTGTGTCTGATTCTTTGTGACCCAATGGGCTGTAGCCCGCTAGGCTTCTCTGTCCGTGCAATTTTCCAGGCAAGAATACTGGAGTGGGTTGCTATTTCTTTCTCTAGGGGATCTTCCCAACCCAGGGATCATCTCTTATGTCTTCTGCATTGGCAGGCAGATTATTTACCACTGTGTCAACTGGGAAGTCCATTAGTCTTTTAAACTATCTCCGGCCTTGGCCAGCATTAGGAAGTGAGTGAGTGAAGTTGCTCAGTCATGTCAGACTCACCAGGCTCCTCCATCCATGGGATTTTCCAGGCAAGAGTACTGGAGTGGGTTGCCATTTGCTTCTCCAGAAGATCTTCCTGACCCAGGGATTGAACTGGAGTCTTCTGCATTGTAGGCAGACGCTTTACCATCTGAGCCACCAGGAAAGCCCTAGCATTCCCCACAGACTGCAGCCTACCAGGCTCCTCCATCCATGGGATTTTCCAGGCAGGAGTACTGGAGTGGGTTGCCATCGCCTTCTCCAGCATTAGGGAGAGGATGTGTTAATTTCTTCTTTTCTGCAGCCAGTTCACATGTGGGCAGAGTCAGAATGTCTCCTTCTGAGCTGAACAAAGACACTTTAACATTCAGGCAAAGGGGGCAGTTTTCCCATAGCAGATCCTATAGACAGCTTCCTTTTAGTGATTCTAATAACAAAAGCAAGGAAAAGCAAAGATTAAAGTGAAGGAAACAGATCCGACACGGAATCAGAGTTTGTTCTTCCCTGTTACACAGTGAGAAGCTTTCATTAATGACAGCAGCAGTTAACACTTAGGAATCTACTGCAACCAGAACACTGACTCCTGTAGGAAGCTTGTATAGAAGAGGAAACTGAAGCTTAAAGAAATTTAAATAATTTATTCAAGGCTACATAGCCTAGTAAGTGATGGAACTGGGATTCAGACCCAGGTACTCTGAGTCTAGGGCCCAAACACTGAATATTGCTTTGCTAGAGCTTGGCTGCATTTGGCCACTGATTAAACCTGTGCCCCTTGTAGTGGAAGCATGGAGTCCTAACCACTGGACTACCAGGGAATTTCCTTAGCTACATTTTTTTGCATCTAAGTGGATGGGAATTTCTGTTTAGTTAAGTAGAGTTTGGCATAGCAGGCAGGTAAGAGAGTGTATGGACAGCTGGGGAGTATATGTTTCCTCAATGCTTTTCATCCAGTGTGTGCAGAAGGAAGGGAGTATCAAAGCATTTCTCTGTGGGTCTGTAAAGTTCTTCTAAACCTCATGGTCATCCTGGGAAACTGAAAGAACAAAGGGAAGTTCCACAGCCTTTGGATGTCTTGTTCTCGTAGTCCTAATTACAGAATATTCTGCTTTTGAGGGATTGATGTTCGTCTTCCACATTATCCTTTCCTGTCTTCACTGAAATGTGACCAATGTTGTCTAGGCTAGTTTGTAACTTTGGTAAGAGCACAACGTCTACCGTCTGTTTTGACAAGGTCATGTTAGTCTTATGTGGTTGCATTTCTATACAGGTTTATAACCTATTTTCTTGTCTTTCCCATCATATTCCCCTTCTGTTCTTATGCTTTTCTATAACACATTGTCATGCAGATGTTGTGCTAAACAGTAGCAACCCAGTGAAAAAAATTTTAGGTCCTGTGTAGCTACCAGGATAACTCAAGCAGACCCTCACACCAGGAGTGCTGGTATAGCCATGGACCGGACATATGGACATGATAGTAGTCATGCTTATCAAAGCCTGGCCCAATAATGACAGTTTAGTGATCCCAACATGGAGGACAGTGCACCAGGGTTCCATGTTCCACAGTCATTTAGACAGACTTTACATCACTGGAGAAAGCCAGCAAAAAGCATTCTAGGCTATGGAAAAGGAATGCTGTTCTTTAAAAATGCTTGTTCAAGGTGCCTCCTGGTCGATAATAATGAAAAGTTTTGTTTCCAGTTTTCAGGATTACACAGATCTTTGAATTGTCCTTGCCATAACATTTTTTACCATGTAGTGGACCTCATATAAAAATTAAGCTGTCTGACTTGGAATCTTCTCTGAGCCCTATAGTTCAGTCACTCAGTCGTGTTCGACTCTTTGTGACCCCATGAATCGCAGCATGCCAGGCCTGCCTGTCCATCGCCAACTCCCGGAGTTCACTCAGACTCACGTCCATCAAGTCAGTGATGCCATCCAGCCATCTCATCCTCTGTCGTCCCCTTCTCTTCTTGCCCCCAATCCCTCCCAGCATCAGAGTCTTTTCCAATAAGTCAACTCTTCTCATGAGGTGGCCAAAGTACTGGAGTTTCAGCTTTAGCATCATTCCTTCCAAAGAAATCCCAGAGCTGATCTCCTTCAGAATGGACTGGTTGGATCTCCTTGCAGTCCAAGGGACTCTCAAGAGTCTTCTCTAACACCACAGTTCAAAAGCATCAATTCTTCAGCACTCAGCCTTCTTCACAGCCCAACTCTCACATCCATACATGACCACAGGAAAAACCATAGCCTTGACTAGACGGACCTTTGTTGGCAAAGTACTATCTCTGCTTTTCAATATGCTATCTAGGTTGGTCATATCTTTCCTTCCAAGGAGTAAGCATCTTTTAACTTCATGGCTGCAGTCACCATCTGCAGTGATTTTGGAGCCACCAAAAGTAAAGTCTGACACTGTTTCCACTGTTTCCCCATCTATTTGCCATGAAGTAATGGGACTAGATGCCATGATCTTCGTTTCCTGAATGTTGAGTTTTAAGCCAACTTTTTCACTCCCCTCTTTCACCTTCATCAAGAGGCTTTTTAGTTCCTCTTCACTTTCTGCCATAAGGGTGGTGTCATGTGCATGCTGCTGCTGCTAAGTCGCTTCAGTCATGTTCGACTCTGTGGGACCCCAGATACAGCAGCCCACCAGGCTCCCCCATCCCTGGGATTCTCCAGGCAAGAACATTGGAGTGGGTTGCCATTTCCTTCTCCAATGCATGAAAGTGAAAAGTGAAAGTGAAGTCGCTCAGTCATGTCCGACTCTTAGCAACCCCATGGACTGCAGCCCACCAGGCTTCTCTGTCCATGGGATTTTCCAGGCAAAAGTACTGGAGTGGGGTGCCATTGCCTTCTCCGGTCATGTGCATATCTGAGGTTATTGATATTTCCCCTGGCAATCTGCCGCAAGATTGCTGGAATCAAGATTGCCGGGAGCCCTATAGCAATTGTGTAATTACCAGATAGTGAATGGCTGCTTTGCTGTGCACTCATGTTTACCTGACCATAGGGTTGTGAAAGTCAGAAAAATATAAAATATCTTCAAAATAATCCAAATTTGATACTTACAAAGGCAAATATAATGATATGTTTGTTCCAAAGAAATTCACACTTTTAACCCTTTAAATTGCACTATTTTTTTTTTTTTTTTTTTTTGCCATTCCAGTTGAAACCAAGAAATGAAAATACTTATAATTTCTTGTGACAGGGAATTCCCTGGCATTCCAGTGGTTAGGACTTGGCGCTTTCACAGCCCTGGGCCCAGGGTTCAGCCCATGGTCAGGGAACTAAGATCCCACAAGCCACAAATATGTATATATTTCTTATGGCAGTAGACCTTTATCCCTGCAGAATTTCATGTAAATTATTTTTGACAATTTCAACCAGAGATTAAACTTATTTCAAAGGATTTGTAAACCTTGTTTCAAGTTTAAAAGCTAGAAATAAGTCTTTTTTAAATTATTATTATGGCAACTGAAGAGTTTACTTTACATTTTGTCTGTGTGTGTGCATGTTAGTTCAGTTGTGTCTGACTCTTTGTGATCCCATGGACCGTAGCCCACAAGGCTCCTCTGTCCATGGAATTCTCCAGGCTGGAACACTGGAGGGGTAGCCATTCCCTTCTCCAGGGGGTCTTCCTGACCCAGGGATCAAACCCAATCTCCTGCATTGCAGGCAGATCCTTTACTATCTGAACTGCTAGGGAAGTCCTTAGTTTACCTTATACTCAATTGAAATCAGATCTTTTATACAAAAACATTGCTCTGTGATGATTTCTTATACCTGTGTTTTTTAGTGATACTGTTTGTATTCTACTATTTTGAGGAGATAGGTTTGTGTCTTACCCTTCAAACTTCTGAATATGTATTTTCATTTAGACACCTGGCAGGCTAAAGTGGGGCTCTAGTCTAGGGAACATGTATTTGTCACTGTAATTTGTGTAGATCATTCATTTTTTTCTCTGTGTAGAAGTCTATTTATTTGGAACTTTTGTGACTCTAGTTCTAGGTCATGAAAATGATTAGTATGATCAGGTCATACTCTTAACAAAATTGGGAAGGACTAGAACTTTTCATTTAAATCTTTTTTCTTTCTTTTCTTACTCACTGAGATACATCAGTGAACAGAGATACCAGTATGTCAGCCTCATCATAGCTTTTTTTTTTTTTTCATTTTTATCATCACACCCTCTGTTGCTCTTTTGAGTCATCATTCACAGAACAAATATTTTTGAGTATCTATAATATACTCAGTACTACCTAGTCCTCCAGTGGTTTTATAGCTTTCTCAAACTACTTTTAGAGATGGAATTGCAATAAGTCATAATTCTCAACTGTGAATAGAAGTCAACTTTACTTCTCTCTTTCAGGGATAATAAATCTGAAGTCTTACATAAATGTAGAGGTATTGGGTTTTACTAAGGGAATTTGCTGTTAATCTGCAAATGACTAAATTATTTGTCTTAGTATCACTGTTTATGAGTAGGTGCATAGCGTCTCTGATATTCACAGCTAACTAGAAGCTTGATAAAAGCATCTCAGGGATCTTGCTCTGTTCCACTTGTACTTAATAGAGTAGGAAATCTGAGGCCATAGACATTTTGAGTTGCCAAATGTCTCACATCAGATTTGTATAAAAATACATATCAGAACCTGGCTTTTTTTTTTTTTTTTTTTTGACAAGCTGTGTGGCATGCAGAATCTTAGTCCCCTGACCAGGGATCGAACCCATGCCCCCTACAGTGAAAGGGCAGAGTCCCCACCCCTGGACTGAGAACTTAGCTTTTCTGACTCTCTGCCATTTCCTATTCCAGGGGATCTTCCTGAACCAGGGATCAAACCCATGTCTGATTAGTGTAAGTCTAACATGTTGGGTTTCCCAGGTGTTCCAGTGGTAAAGAATCTGCCTTCCAATGCAGGAGGGACAGGTTCAATCCCTGGGTTGGGAAGATGCCCTAGAGAAGGAAATGTCAACCCATTCTAGTATTCCTGCCTGGAAAATTCCATGGACAGAAGAGTCTAGCAGAATACAGTTCATGGCATTGCAAAGAGTCAGACACGACTGAGCATGCACATGCACAAATCACAACATGTTGGATATGGGGAGAACCTAAAGCAGAGTGAGCCCAGAGAGAACTAAATGGTGGAAAATTAGACCCAATCTGGAATTTGTAAGTATTTGGCATGGACAAGAATAGGCTAATGGGAAATTCAAAGCTAGCTGCATTAAAACAGTTCTTACAGCAAATATTGTAATGACCAGCACTATTGATTGAAGGCATGAAAAGAACAAATTATATTTAAGTTGTACCATGTATGCCTGAGGCCAGGGGCGGTGGCCGGGAGGAGCAACCCCACGTCCAAGGAGCAGTGGCTGCACAGGCGCAGGAGGGCCTAGAGGAGCTATCCCACGTTGAAGGTCAGGAAGGGTGGCAGTGAGGAGATACCACTCATCCAAGGTAAGGAGCAGCAGCTGCGCTTTGCTGGAGCAGCCATGAAGAGATACCCCACGTCCAAGGTAAGAGAAACCCAAGTAAGACAGTCCGTGTGGCAAGAGGGCATCAGAGGGCAGACACACTGAAACCATACTCACAGAAAAATAGTCAGTCTAATCACACTAGGACCACAGCCTTGTCTAACTCAATGAAACTAAGCCATGCCCATGGGGCAACCCAAGACGGGCGGGTCATGGTGGAGAGATCTGACAGAATGTGGTCCACTGGAGAAGGGAATGGCAAACCACTTCAGTATTCTTGCCTTGAGAACCCCATGAACAGTATGAAAAGGCAAAATGATAGGATACTGAAAAAGGAACTCCCCAAATCAGTAGGTGCCCAATATGCTACTGGAGATCAGTGGAGAAATAACTCCAGAAAGAATGAAGGGATGGAGCCAAAGCAAAAACAATACCCAGCTGTGGATGTAACTGATGACTGAAGCACGGTCCAATGCTGTGAAGAGCAATATTGCATAGGAACCTGGAATGTCAGGTCCATGAATCAAGGCAAATTGGAAGTGGTCAAACAAGAGATGGCAAGACTGAATGTCGACATTCTAGGAATCAGAGAAAAGAAATGGCCTGGAATGGATGAATTTAACTCAGATGACCATTATATCTACTACTGCGGGCAGGAATCCCTCAGAAGAAATGGAGTAGCCATCATGGTCAACAAAAGAGTCCGAAATGCAGTACTTGGATGCAATCTCAAAAACAACAGAATGATCTCTGTTCGTTTCCAAGGCAAACCATTCAATATCACAGTAATCCAAGTCTATGCCCCAACCAGTAACGCGGAAGAAGCTGAAGTTGAATGGTTCTATGAAGACCAACAAGACCTTTTGGAACTAACACCCAAAAAAGATGTCCTTTTCATTATAGGGGACTGGAATGCAAAAGTAGGAAGTTAAGAAACACCTGGAGTAACAGGCAAATTTGGCCTTGGAATACGGAATGAAGCAGGGCAAAGACGAATAGAGTTTTGCCAAGATAATGCACTGGTCATAGCAAACACCTTCTTCCAATAACACAAGAGAAGACTCTACACATGGACATCACCAGATGGTCAACACCAAAATCAGATTGATTATATTCTTTGCAGCCAAAGATGGAGAAGCTCTATACAGTCAACAAAAACAAGACCAGGAGCTGACTGTGGCTCATCATGAAATCCTTATTGCCAAATTCAGACTTAAATTGAAGAAAGTAGGGAAAACCACTAGACCATTCAGGTATGACCTAAATCAAATCCCTTATGATTATACAGTGGAAGTGAGAAATAGATTTAAGGGCCTAGATCTGATAGATACAGTGCCTGATGAACTATGGAATGAGGTTAGTGACATTGTACAGGAGACAGGGATTAAGACCATCCCCATGGAAAACAAATGCAAAAAAGCAAAATGGCTGTCTGGGGAGGCCTTACAAATAGCTGTGAAAAGAAGAGAAGCTAAAGCAAAGGAGAAAAAGAAAGATATAAGCATCTGAATGCAGAGTTCCAAAGAATAGCAAGAAGAGATAAGAAAGCCTTCGTCAGCAATCAATGCAAAGAAATAGAGGAAAACAAGAGAATGGGAAAGACTAGAGATCTCTTCAAGAAAATTAGAGATACCAAGGGAACATTTCATGCAAAGATGGGCTCGATAAAGGACAGAAATGGTATGGACCTAACAGAAGCAGAAGATATTAAGAAGAGATGGCAAGAATACACAGAAGAACTGTACAAAAAAGATCTTCACGACCCAGATAATCATGAGGGTGTGCTCACTGACCTAGAGCCAGACATCCTGGAATGTGAAGTCAAGTGGGCCTTAGAAAGCATGACTATGAACAAAGCTAGTGGAGGTGATGGGATTTCAGTGGAGCTATTTCAAATCCTGAAAGATGATGCTGTGAAAGTGCTGCACTCAATATGCCAGAAAATTTTGAAACTCAGCAGTGGCCACAGGACTGGAAAAGGTCAGTTTTCATTCCAATCCCAAAGAAAGCCAATGCCAAAGAAGGCTCAAACTACTGCATAATTGCACTCATCTCACAAGCTAGTAAAGTAATGCTCAAAATTCTCCAAGCCAGGCTTCAGCAAGACATGAACCATGAACTTCCTGATGTTCAAGCTGGTTTTAGAAATGGCAGAGGAACCACAGATCAAATTGCCAACATCCACTGGATCATGGAAAAAGCAAGAGAGTTCCAGGAAAACATCTGTTTCTGCTTTATTGACTATGCCAAAGCCTTTGACTGTGTGGACCACAATAAACTGTGGAAAATTCTGAAAGAGATGGGAATACCAGACCACCTGACCTGCCTCTTGAAAAACCTGGATGCAGGTCAGAAAGCAACAATTAGAACTGGACATGGAACAACAGACTGGTTCCAAATAGGAAAAGGAATACCTCAAGGCTGTATATTGTCACCCTGTTTATTTAACTTATATGCAGAGTACATCATGAGAAATGCTGGACTGGAAGAAACACAAACTGGAATCAAGATTGCCGGGAGAAATATCAATCACCTCAGATATGCAGATGGCACCACCCTTACGGCAGAAAGTAAAGAGGAACTAAAAAGCCTCTTGATGAAAGTGAAAGAAGAGAGTGAAAAAGTTTGCTTAAAGATCAACATTCAGAAAATGAAGATCATGGCATCCAGTCCCATCACTTCATGGGAAATAGATGGGGAAACAGTGGAAACAGTGTCAGACTTTATTTTTGGGGGCTCCAAAATCAGTGCAGATGGTGATTGCAGCCATAAATTAAAAGACGCTTACTCCTTGGAAGGAAAGTTATGACCAACCTAGATAGCATATTCAAAAGCAGAGACATTACTTTGCCAACAAAGGTCCATCTAGTCAAGGCTATGGTTTTTCCTGTGGTCATGTATGGATGTGAGAGTTGGACTGTGAAGAAGGCTGAGCGCCGAAGAATTGATGCTTTTGAACTGTGGTGTTGGAGAAGACTCTTGAGAGTCCCTTGGACTGCAAGGAGTTCCAACCAGTCCATTCTGAAGGAGATCAGCCCTGGGATTTCTTTGGAAGGAATGATGCTAAAGCTGAAACTCCAGTACTTTGGCCACCTCATGCGAAGAGTAGACTCATTGGCAAGGACTCTGATGCTGGGAGGGATTGAGGGCAGGAGGAGAAGGGGACGACAGAGGATGAGATGGCTGGATGGCATCATTGACTCGATGGATGTGAGTCTGCGTGAACTCCAGGAGTTGGTGATAGACAGGGGGGCCTGGCATGCTGCGATTCATGGGGTTGCAAGAGTCGGACACAACTGAGCAACTGAACTGAACTGAACTGTACCATGGTGATTTGGGGTGAGTTATACAAAATTCCTTGGAATTAAATGTAGAAATATGTTTCTGGGGAAAAAAAAAAGATAGACCTATATTTTTTAAAAACACTGAGATATTTTTGAAAAATAATCTAGAAATCTAGGTGTGTATGTGTGTGTGTTTAGTTGTAAACCACCTGTTCAAAAGGACGGATGCCCATTATATAAATCAGTTAAAAGTGGAGGTAGACTTAGAATCTCCTGTACCTGTGGGTTCCTGAATCCCAAAAGCAGAGTCTAAGTGAAAAACAATGAGCCAGATTATCATTTGGCCAGAATGGATTTACCTTAGGGCAGAGAGTAGCTTTTTTTTTTTTTTTTTTAATTTTATTTTATTTTTAAACTTTACATAACTGTATTAGTTTTGCCAAATATCAAAATGAATCTGCCACAGGTATACATGTGTTCCCCATCCTGAACCCTCCTTCCTCCTCCCTCCCCATTCCATCCCTCTGGAGAGTAGCTTTTATAACATTACTTCAGCTCTGCTATTCCAGGAAGGGCTCTCTGCCTGCATATCAACAAGTAGTTTGGCAGTGTACATGATATTCAGCGATCATTGACTCATGCCCTTTCATTTCAGCAAAATTAAATAATCAATGCTCAACATAAGGCCTTGCACACAGTGGGTTCTTGACAAATATTTGTGGAACAAATGCTGTTTTTGATACAGTAGAAAGCTTTAATTCTCTAAATAGCTTGATGAGAAGCAATGACAAGTCAGTGGCAGAGTGAATTTTGGTTTCCTAGCCTTTCTATTGGATTTCACCCCAAGGGATGGCTGCCAAAGAGAACAATTTTCTCAGCTTTGTGTTCTGGTAGCCTGGGCAGAAGCTAGGATGGCTGTGGCAGAAGTAACATGGGGCACAGCCCCAGGGCCAACCCAACTCAGTCAGTATCTTCCCACTCAGCACATTAGAAATTGTTTCCTGTGGTAATCTTTGAAACAAATGCCCAAGTTTGCTCTGGATTGGATGCAGTTTACACCAGAACTTTCAAAATTTATTTTTTTTTTCCTTTTCCTGTCCTTGTATAATTGTGGGGATGTGACTCCAAGACATTATGGATTCTTGGATATTGACAAATCAATCTACCACTTAATGTGTGGCTTTGGAGAACAATAATTTTCCTGAGTTCACTTACTTTTAGGGATCTGATGAATATTTTCAAAACTGTCATATAAAGCTTATATCTTTATGACAAAAGGACATTTTGAAATTCTCCTACTCCCTACTCCATACCCACGAAGTATATTTTTTGTTGTGCTTTTATCAGCATTTTTTCTTCTCTTTGTTTATTATGCAATTAGCATAAAATATCAACCAAGACATAAAGAACAAAGAAGGAAATTGTCTGAAATATCACAACTCAATTATAGAAAATGTCTTAAATTTTCATTATAGACATTGTGTTCATACAAATACTACATAGTGTTAATCAAGATGCAGATAGAATTATGTCTGATTTTATGCTAAAATTGATGTCATATATATTTTCCTTGTTGAATCATCTTCATAAATTATCATATTTGTGGTTATATCCTTTTGGTAGATATGTTATGTCTTAAAATTTTCTCTAATAGTTGATGCTTATTTAGAGAGTTTCCAAGGTTTTCTATGATTAAAAGCATTGAGACAAGCAGTTATATAATAGAGCAACATATATAACTTTTTTTTCCTTCTTTTAAAAGCAGCACCGTGTGGAGATGATCCATTGCCTAAAATTTACATTTTAGTGATGATAGACATGAAATAACTGGGCAACAGTTGCTATAGCAGCTGGGTACAGTGAGAGAATGACAATGGTAAATTCCTAAAGGGTCATATATATTTTAATATGTAAAGGACCTGATGCTATTACCAAGTCTTGAAAAATGTGTTGTTTTTAACTAGTTTTGTGAACACAGAAAGGATTACAGACGTAAGAAAGAACTTGTGCAAGGACATGGAAGTCTGGTAAACCGGATTTTTCTGAATTGTTCCACTCATTAGCAACAGGGAAGTATGAAAGAGGCTGAGCTCTGTTAAATGGGACACAGATGATGAAAGGCCTTATATACCCAGTTTAGGAACTGGACATGTAGGCAGTGATGGTTTTAATGAAGGGTTTTAGGTAGATTAAATATCCAACATAGTTTTCTACTATAAAAGAATCCTTTGGTAAGTTTTAAGGAGTAGAGATTTGAGAGTGACAAGTTGCTGAAGGTAGAGAAAACTACCCTTGTGTTGATAGTTCCGATAAGAGGTAAAAGGAGCTTTGGGTACATTGAGTTTCATGTGCTTGCAGACTCAGAAGAGAACCAAAGATTTTAAAGTCATTTGTTCACATGGTATTTGAAAATATTTTTGTGTATGGCATCACTGAGGGAGCATATGTAGAATGAATCAGGGCCAAAAACAGAGGGTTGGGAAATAAGTCAAACAGAGGAGGAAGAGGCAGAAGGAGAAGAAAGCAGAGACAAAGAGCAAACATCAAGGCAAAAAGATGAATCAGGGTTGAAGAGTCAAAAATATTGGTTGGATAAGTGCATTTAGATAAAATATTATTTCCACAGAAGCTTAATCTGGCCTCTGTTCTGCAACACTAAATTAATTTTTCAAAGACACAGTCTTAAGTAAAGTAGAAAAGAACAGCTTTATTACTTTGCCTGGCAAAGGGGACCAGAGTGGGTTAATGCTCTCAGAATTGTATGTTCCAACCTGAAGAGGATAGTGAGAACTTTTATGAGTGAAGTCACACAGTCGTGTCTGACTCTTTTCAACCCCGTGGACTGTAGCCTACCAGGCTCCTCCATCCATGGGATTCTCCAGGCAAGAGTACTGAAGTGGGTTGCCATTTCTTTCTCCAAGGGATCTTTCCAACCCAGGGATCAAACCCAGGTCTCCCACATTGGAGGCAGACACTTTAACCTCTGAGCCATCAGGGAAGCCCAAGAGAACTTTTATAGTAATGGTTCAAAGAGAAGAAGTGAAAAGTGAAGGAGAAAAGGAAAGATATTACCCATCTGAATGAAAAGTTCCAAAGAATAGCAAGGAGAAATAAGAAAGTTTTCCTAAGTGAACAATGCAAAGAAATAGAGGAAAAATATAGAATGGGAAAGACTAGAGATTTCTTCAAGAAAATTAGATACCAAGGAAAAATTTCATGCAAAGATGGGCACAATAAAGGACAGAAATGGTATGGACCTAACAAAAGCAGGTGAGATTAAGAAGAGGTGGCAAGAATACACAGAACTATACAAAAAAGATTCATGACACAGATAACCATGATGGTGTGATCACTCACCTAGATCCAGATATCCTGGAATGCAAAGTCAAGTGGGCCCTAGGAATCATCACTACAAACAAAGCTAGTAGAGGTGATGGAATTCAGTTCAGCTATTCCAAATTCTAAAAGATGATTCTGTTAAAATGCTGCATTCAATATGCCAGCAAATCTGGAAAGCTCAGCAGTGGCCATAGGAATGGAAAAGGTCAGTTTTCATTCCCATCCCAAAGAAAGTCAAAGCCAAAGAATGTTGAAACTACTGCACAATTGCATTCATTTCACATACTAGCAGGGTAATGTTCAAAATCCTCCAAGCTAGGCTTCAATAGTACATGAATTGAGAACTTCTAGATGTTCAGGCTGGATTTAGGAAAGGCAGAGGAACCAAAGTTCAAATTGACAACATCCATTGGATCATAGAAAAATCATGAGAATTCCAGAAAAACATTTATGTCTGCCTCATTGACGATACTAAAGTCTTTCTGTGAATTACAACAAACTGTGGAAAATTCTCAAAGAGATGGAAATACCAGACCACCCTCCCAGACTCCTGAGAAACCTGGATTCAGGTCAAGAAACAATAATTAGCACTGGACATGGAACAACGGACTGGTTATAAATTGGGAAAAGAGTACGTCAAGCCCATATATTGTTATTCTGCTTATTTAACTGATATGTGAGGTATATCATACAAAATGCATGACTGGGTGAAGCACAACATGGAATCAAGATAGCTTGGAGAAATGTCAAAAACCTCAGATATGCAGGTGACACAACCCTTATGGCAGAAAGTGAAAAGGAACTAAAGAGCCTCTTGATGAAGGTGAAAGAAGAGAAAGAAAATGCTGGCTTAAAACTCAAAAAAGTAAGATCATGGCACCTGGTCCCATCTGTTCATGGCAAATAGATGGGAAAACATGGAAATAGTGATAGAATTTATTTTCTTGGGCTCCAAAATCACTGTGGATTGTGACTGAAGCCATGAAATTAAAAGATGCTTACTCCTTGGAAGAAAAGCTATGACAAACCTAGACAGCATATTAAAAACAGAGACATCACTTTGCTGACAAAGGTCTGTTTAGTGAAAGCTATGGTTTTTCTAGTGGTCATTCATGGATGTGAGAGTTCGACCATTGAGAAGACTGAGGGCCGAAGAACTGATGCTTTTGAACTGTGGTGTTGGAGAAGACTCTTGAGAGTCCCTTGGACTGCAAGGAGATCAGACCAGTCAATCCTGAAAGAAATCAACCCTGAATATTCATTGGAAGGACTGATGCTGATGCTGAGACTGAATCTCCAGTACTTAAACCACCTGATATAAAGAGCCAACCCATTGGAAAAGACTCCACTGCTGGGAAAGATTGAAGGCAGGAGGAGAAGGGGACAACAGAGGATGAAATGGTTGGATGGCATTACCAATTCAATGGACATGAGTTTCAGCAAGCTCAAGGAGATGGTGAAGGACAAAGAAGCATGGAGTGCTACAGTCCATGGGGCTGCAAAGAATGGGACATGACTGAGCAACTGAACAGCAAAAACAAAAGAGGGAGTGATCAGTTTGTGGATATTCTTCTGATTGGTTGGTGGAGAGATAAGTGGGAGTCAGCATTGTCATCCTTCAGATTCCCACATAGCAAACACCCTGTTCCAACAACAAAAGAGAAGACTCTACATATGGACATCACCAGATTGTCAATACAGAAATCAAACTGATTTTATACTTTGCAGGCAAAGATGGATAAGTTCTATACAGTCAGCAAAAACAAGACCAGGAGATGACTGTGGCACAGACCATAAACTCCTAATTGCCAAATTTAGACTTAAATTGAAGAAAGTGGGGAAAACCACTAGACCATCAGGTATGACCTAAATCAAATTGCTTAAGATTATACAGTGGAAGTGACAAATAGATTCAAGGGATTAGATCTGATAGAGTGCCTGAAGAACTATGGATGGAGGTTCATGACATTGTACAGGAGGCAGGGATCAAGACCATCCCCAAAGAAAAGAAATTAAAAAAGGCAAAATGGTTGTCTGAGGAGGCCTTACAAATAGCTGTGAAAAGAAGAGAAGTGAAAAGCAAAGGAGAAAAGGAAAGATATACCCATTTGAATGCAGAGTTCCAAAGAATAGCAAGGAGACATAAGAAATTCTTCCTCAAGGATCAATGCAAAGAAATATAGGAAAACAATAGAATGGGAAAGACTAGAGATCTCTTCAAGAAAATTAAAGATACCGAGGGAACATTTCATGCAACAAAGATGGGCACAATAAAGGACAGAAATGGTATGGACCTCACAGAAGCAGAAGATATTAAGAAGAGGTGGCAAGAATATAAACTTTATAAATTTTCAAGATCCACAGTTTGTGTGGCCTTCTGATTGAAGAGTAATATGCTAACACTGAAAATACACATTTTGCTGTACACAGAAGATTCTTACAAAAAAGATCTTCATGACCCAGATAATCACAGTGGTGTGATCACTCATCTAGAGCCAGACATCCTGGAATGTGAAGTCAAGTGGGCCATAGGAAGCATCACTATGAACAAAGCTAGTGGAGGTGATGAAATTCCAGTTGAGCTATTTTGAATCCTAAAATAGATGACACTGTGAAAGCGCTACACTTAATATGCCAGCAAATTTGGAAAACTCAGCAGTGGCCACAGGACTAGAAAAGGTCAGTTTTCATTCCAATCCCAAAGAAAGGCATTGCCAAAGAATGCTCGAACTACCGCACAATTGCAATAATCTCACACACTAGTAAAGTAATGCTCAAAATTCTCCAAGCCAGGCTTCAACAGTACATGGACCGTGAACTTCCAGACGTTCAAGCTGGTTTTAGAAAAGGCAGAGGAACCAGAGATCAAATTGCCAACATCCACTGGATTATCGAAAAAGTAAGAGAGTTCCAGAAAAATATCTATTTCTGCTTTATTGACTATGCCAAAGCCTTTGACTGTGTGGATCACAACAAACTGTGGAAAATTCTGAAAGAGATGGGAATACCAGACCACCTGACCTGTCTCCAGAGAAATCTGTATGCAGGTCAAAAAGGAACAGTTAGAACTGGACATGGACCAACAGACTGGTTCCAAATAGGGAAAGGAGTAGATCAAGGCTGTATATTGCCACCCTGCTTATTTAACTTACATGCAGAAAACATCATGAGAAATGCTGAGCTGGATGAAGCACAAGGTGGAATCAAGATTGCCAGGAGAAATATTAATAACCTCAGATATGCAGATGATACCACCCTTATTGCAGAAAATGAAGAAGGACTAAAAAGCCTCTTGATGAAAGTGAAAGAGGAAAGTGAAAAAGTTGGGTTACAACTCAGCAGTCAGAAAACTAAGATGATGGCATCTGGTCCCATCACTTCTTGGCAAATAGATGGGGAAACAATGAAAACAGTGACAGACTTTATTTTGGGGGGCTCCAAAATCACTGCAGATGGTGACTGCAGCCATGAAATTAAAAGACATTTACTCCTTGGATAAAAGTTATGACCAACCTAGATAGCATATTCAAAAGCAGAGACATTTCTATGCCAAAAATAGTCTGCGTAGTCAAAGCTATGGTTTTTCCAGTAGTCATGTACGGATGTGAGTTGGACTATAAAGAAACCTTAGGACGAAAGAATTGATGCTTTTGAACTATGGTGTTGAAGAAGACCCTTGAGAGTCCCTTGGACTGCAAAGTGATCCAACCAGTCCATCCTAAAGGAATCAGTTCTGAATATTCATTGGAAGGACTGATGATGAAGCTGAAACTCCAATATTTTGGCACCTGATGTGAAGAACTGACTTATTTGAAAAAAAAAACCCTGATGCTGGGAAAGATTGAAGGCAGGAGGAGAGGGGACAACAGAGGATGAGATGTTTGGATGGCATTACCTACTCATTGAACATGAGTTTGAGTAAGCCCTGGGAGTTGGTGATGGACAGGGAGGCCAGCAAGCTGCAGTCCATGGGGTCGCAAATAGTCGGGACATGACTGAGCAACTCTCAATGGAACTGATTCCCAGAGGTCTGAGGTCTAGGAGCTTATGGGCATCATACAGTTAATTTCTCCCATTCAGTGGTGGTGTGTGTTTGTTCTTCAGTTGCTCGGATTATGTCTGACTCTTTGAGACCCCATGGATTGCAGCCAGCCAGGCTTCTCTGTCCTTCACTATCATCAGATCCAGGTTTCAGTATCTGCAAAACAGTTCAGATACTGCTTTGTATATCTCTTAATGGGGAACCTGGACTTTGCCCCTAGGCCACTCTATTGTTTCTTTTCTCTGGGTCACCTCCCTCATTGCAACTGTTTGAATCTGCTCACTGCAACTCAGTAGGTGTCTTGGAGGCTAAAAGAAGCCTATTTCCTATAATTAAGAAATGCAGGATACAGAAAGGCTTTTGTGCCCCAAAACCCACAGGGTCCTGCTTGGTGTCACCACAAATTTTGTCCATTGAATCCTTTTTTAATTACAGTCCTTATTATCAATCCATATTGATTTTCCATGTTATGAAGATATTAGCTCTTCGTAGAATTATACTTGACTTTAATTCTTCCGAGTGAATTATTGTACTTTAAATTTTTCAGTTATATTTATTACATAATGAATTCAACAATTTAAAAATAGTTTAACTATGATGCTTTTCCTTTGTGTTTTGTTTTGTTTTTCTTTTTCACATAAGTCTAGACAGATTATTTAAGAGGAATTGAAGGACTGGAGATAGGGAGTCCCTTAGGAAGCTATTTTAACAAAGGAATGTTGCCTTAACGGCCTAGAATAATGAAATTAGCAGTAAAAATAGAAAAGAGGATATGCATGTATGTGTTATTACAGAGGTGACATTTAAGGGGACGACAAAGGATGAGATGGCTGGATGGCATCACCGACTCGATGGACGTGAGTTTGAGTGAACCCCGGGAGTTGGTGATGGACAGGGAGGCCTGGCGTGCTGCAATTCATGGGGTTGCAGAGTCGGACATGACTGAGCGACTGAACTGAACTGAACTGAACATTTATATATTTTTATAATCAACTGTAAATACTATGCAGGGATATTTGGAGGCTGAGATTATAAACAATGGAAAAGGGGAAGAAAATCAATATTTTAAGCTTTTACCAAATTTCAGGAAATTTTTAGATATTTTCATATGTTCAATTCTTCAACAAAATTTGCTGAGTACTTGTTATGAGCCTGACATTGTTCCATATGCTTGGGAAGTATTAGTGGACAAAGCAATGATTCCTGCTCTTGTAGTTTACTTTTTAGGGCTAAATACAGGTGAAAAAGTGAAAGTCGCTCAGTGTGTCCAACTCTTTGTGAGCCCATGGATTATACAGTCCATGGAACTCTCCATGCCAGAATACTGGAGTGGATAGCCTTTCTCTTCTCCAGGAGATCTTCTGAACCCAGAGATTGAACCCAGGTCTCCTGCGATGCAGGCAGATTCTTTACCAGCTGAGCCACAAGGGAAGTCCAAGTATACTGGAGAGGTAGCCTGTCCCTTCTCCAGGGGATCTTCCAGACCCAGGAATTGAACCAGGGTCTCTGGAATTGCAGGTGGCTTCTTTACCAACTGAGCTATCAGGGAAGTCTGAATACAGATGATAAGCAAATTACAGTGGCCCATAAGTATGTAATATATTAGAAGTCAATATGGCTGGTATTCATTCTCTACTTGCTTATCTAGATTTATTTTATCTTTTCCTCTTCCTGCCCAGAGCTCTGGAAGTCTGACTTTTACAGATGAATCAATGGGCTTTTTTGCTTTCAGGCCTCCAATTAAGTTTAACCAATGAGAGGCAACAAAAGGAAATCAGAATCTCAGAGGAGAAAGAGTTGTTCTCTCCTCCTATAATCTAAGTGTTGATGATGAGTGGGCTTATCTAGAAGTAGGCTCAACTTCTGTAAGATGCTCTCTCCTATAGGTTTCTCAAGGTTCCGGCAAACTGCTTCTCCCTTCCTTGCCCTTTTAGCTGAGATTGGTCCTAGAATTCTGCTGTTTCTAGCCTTGATGTGTTTCAACGTTCTTAGTTAATCTCCCTTGTATTTGCCCAATAGCACCTTCAGTCCTTTCACTCCCTGTTTGAGTATACCGTTTGTTTTCTACCAACCTTGACTAGTGATAAGTACCAGGTAAAAAGAGGGGAAAAAAAAAAAAAGAGGGAAAAAACTGACCATGATAAGGGGATTCAGGATTGTCAGAAGTGAGAGGGTAATTTGGAGTGTTGAATAGGATAGTTAGTTGAGTTTCATTAAAAATGAGACGTTTAAGTAAAGCCTGTAAGGAGATGAAGGCATTATTCAAGTGGATATCGGGGGTAGGATCATTTCAGGCTGAAGGAGCAACTATAGATAAGGTACTAAGAATGATATGTCCTACTCAATAAAGAAAAATGGAAGACAGAGGGCTGTGGAGCATAGTGAGTGCACTGGCTTATAATAGTAGAAGATCAGAGACCACGGAGCTATTGAAAGTCACTGCAAATAAACTGGGTTTTACTCTGAAACTGGTAGTCACTGAACAAAATTAAACAAAACAGTGATATGATCTGACATATTTTAACACAATAGATTTGGATACCTAGTTAAAATTAGCTGCAGGCAGGGAGAGGGACTGAAGGGAAGATAATTAGTAGGAGATGACCATAGTAGTTTTCTTGGAAAATGATAGTGATTCTATCCTTGGTGATATCAAAGGTGATGCAAATTGGTCAGAGCCCAGGTACAATCTGGGCCAAAAGAGAATAGGAAGAATAAGGGATGACTCCAAGGTTTGCATCTTTGACTATTGGTAAGATCGACTTGTGTCACCTCAGATGGAGTGTGGGGAGATCAGCCTGGCTTAGGACATGCCAAATATATTTGGCATGTATATTTGATATCTCCAATTAGAAATCATAAGTAGGAAATCAGATATATGATCTGGAGTAATAAATTGGGAGTCATTATATATAGTAAAGCATCTGCTTGCAATGCAGGAGACCTGGGTTCGATTCATGGATTGTGAATATCCCCTGGAGGAGGGCCTGGCAACCCACTCCAGTATTCTTGTCTGGAGAATGCCATGGCCACAGGAGCCTGGCAGGCTACATTCCAGAGGGTTGCAAAGAGTCCAACACAACTGAGCAACTAAGCACAGCACATAAAGCTAAAGCTCTCCACTGTCCAATACGATAGTCACATGCACTAGTGTGAAATGCTCAGCAGCCCTCGTGCAGTTAGTGGTGGTTGTATTAGGTTGTCCACATATGGAGTATTTCCACCATCAAAGAAAGTTCTGATGTACAGTGCTAATCGAGATGGTATTTCAAGTAATTAGGTTGAATGAAATCACCAAGGAAGTGATAAGAGAAAAAAAGACCAAAACCCGAGGCAACACAACATTAAGGAATTAGGAGATGGAAGCAGTAAAGGCTTGTAAAACAGTGAAGTATAAAGTAAATCAAAAGTCTCTGGTTAAAATACATCATTTCATCCTCGTAACAAAATTAAGAGGCTTCAATTATTTTCAGTATTATTTAGGTGAAGAACAGGCTCAAAGAGTGAAAGCACATGTTTTCTGTCACACAACTAGTTTTTGAAAGAGTTGGGATTTCGGACCAGAAAATAATGGAAAGCCTCCTCTGGGAGGAATCTAGCTGTCTGTATGTGATGATGGTGATTTCCCTTAGATCATGACAGCTGATGTTTTCTCACCAAAGATGTTTGTTCTGGTGGATTCAAGACGTTGACTCAGGTCTCAAGGATCAGCCCAAACTTGTAAAATGTAGTATAATGACAATGGCTGCCTCCAGTTACGGCCACATAAGAGAGAGAGTTTGCTTCCTCACCCCCAGTTTTATTGAGATATAATTTCTACATAACATTGTAATAGCCTGAGGTGTACAGCATAACTATTTATTATATGCATATATTGAAAAATTATTACTATAATAAGTTCTAAGCTAACATTCATAACCAATATGGTTACAAATATTTTTTTCGTGAGACTAGAACTTTTAAGCTCTATTCTCTTAGCAACTTTCAAATATACAATACTGCTGCTGCTGCTGATTCTAAGTCGCTTCAGTCATGTCCGACTCTGCGCAATCCCATAGACAGCAGCCCACCAGGCTCCCCCGTCCCTGGGATTCTCCAGGCAAGAACACTGGAGTGGGTTGCTATTTCCTTCTCCAATGCGTGAAAGTGAAAAGTGAAAAGTGAAAGTGAAGTCGCTCAGTCATGTCCGACTCTTCGCAACCCCATGGACTGCAGCTTACCAGGCTCCTCTGCCCATGGGATTTTCCAGGCAAGAGTACTGGATTGGGGTGCCATTGCCTTCTCCAATACAATACAGTATTGTTAATTATAGTCATCATGCTGTACATTGCTGTTGTTTAGCCACTATGTCGTGTCTGACTCTTTGCAACTCCATGGACTATAGCCCACTAGGCTCCTCTGTCCATGGGATTTTCCAGGCAAGAATATTGTAGTGAGTTGGCATTTCCTTCCAATGCTGTATGTTACATGCCCAGAACTTATTCATCTTATAGCTAGATGGTACCTTTTGATGGCCTTCATCCATTTTGTCCATCTCCCACCCCTACCTCTGTCAACCACAAGTCTGTGCTCTGTGTCCATGAGTTTGTTTTTTAGACTTTACTCCACATATAAAAGAGATTACATAGTATTTGTCTTTTTCTGTTTATTTCATTTAGCATAATACCCTCCAATAATGTTCTCACAAATGGCAGAATTTTCTTCTTTATTTAATGGTTGAAAAATATTCCATGGTATAAATGCATATATTACATTTTCCTTATCTACTCATCCACTGACAGACACAGTTGTTTCCTGGAAACATGTCTTGGCTGTTGTGAACAATGTTGAAATGAATATGGGGGTGCTAATGTCTTTTCAGGGCTTCCCCAGTGGCTCAGTGGTAAAGAATCCACTTGCAGGGCAGGAGACACAGGAGATGTGGGTTTGATCATTGGGTCAGGAAAATCCCCTGGGGGAGGGGATGGCAACCCACTCCAGTATTCTTGCCTGGATAATCCCATGGACAGAGGAGCTTGGCAGGCTACAGGCCATGGAGTCTCAGAGTTGAACACAACTTAAGCTACTGAGCACACACATGTATCTTTTCAAGATAGTGATTTCATTTTCTTTGTCTATGTATCCAGAAGTGGAATTACTGGATCATATATTACTTATATTTTTAATTTTTTGGAAAATCACTATATTGTTTTCCACAGTGGCTGTATCAATTTACATTCCCACCAACAGTGCTCAATGTTCCTTTTTCTCTACATCTTTACTACCATTTGTTATCTCTTGTATTTTTGAATTAGGTACTTAATAATTGTTAGCTTTCCCTTCTTTGGAAAAATTACATTTAATTTATTTTTATTCCTGAGCTTCTTTCTTCCTTTTTGAATGCAAAGTAGAGACATATGCTGATTAGTATTGATGGTGAAAAAATTGAACAAAAGTCATGTAAAATTCTATTAGATTAAATGAAGAACATTGGACTTCCTTGAGTAATTTTAGTATTTAAGTTATGAAAAAAAATGAAAAATTACATGAACAAAGAAAAATATCATCTTCTCTAAATTTTGTACTAAAAAATTCATATAACACAGCCTAATTTTTCTTGTTATGTGATGTAAAAAATCCTAGAGTATAAATCCAAACTATTTCTACTTCCATTTACTGCAATGGGAGTATTGTTGATTATAAGCTTTGAAATTTCTATTAAATATCTTCTTTTCCTTTTGCTTTTTTGAACACTCATTCCTCACTGTCTTTTGTTTATGAGCTTATACCTAGAGATCAAGAGAGAAAATAAATACCAACAAATCTAACTATTAAAAGGTCAGGGTATTTACAACACACACTCTTTACACTTTTCAGAGTGTATTAGCCGTTACAAGTCTGATATCTCCTTCAACTTTCAGATATCAAATTGATGTGCTGTTTTCTCTTCTGGAGGAGATTTTTTGAGATCATAAAAGTGTGCAAGGGACATGAAAATGGGGCCTGAACGACTCAGAATTGAGGACACTTTCAGTTCATGGGTAGTGAGAAAGAACCAAAGTGTCAGTTTCACTAGCTGTTTGTTTAACACTTCAAATAATAAGAGTATCAACATAAATTCTGGGTTGGTTTTGTTTCCCATTGAAGTTTTGCTCTAGGGAATGATGAATCTCTTTGCACAGCTGTGTAAATACTATGCTGCCATTTGGCACAAATGGGAGGTTGGTCTTAGAAATTTTCACTTGTGAAGAATTGAGTAACCACAGGGGACTGGAATGCTTGTGGATTAGGAAAGGAAGAGAAGTGGTGGAACTCCCCAGTCAGAGACTTTTCTGTAATAGATATTTGCTGTTCCTGTCTGCCCAATATATTTTCATTTGGCTCCCTGCTCCTTCTCTACTTCATGGTTTTGGTCAAGGTGTCAGGTATCCTGACTTCTGTCTAACAGAGTAGCTACTAAGGGTCAAACAATTATAAAATCAGAGATGATTAAAAAAAAATTGACAAATTTGACTATACAAAATTCTTCAAATGCATAAAAAATTCATAAGCAAAATCAAAAACACTTGATAAATTTGGAGAATATATTTTCAAGACACATCACGTCTTCCATCTTCCCAACCCAGGGATTGAACCCAGGACTCCCTCATTGCAGGCAGATTCCTTAGCAGCTGAGCCACCAGAGAAGCCCATAAAGGGTTAACATCACTAATTCATAATAAACTTTTAAAATTAGAATGGAGAAAAAACTAGTAGAAATTAGGAAGAAGATATAAACAGATAATACACAATAAAAATAGCCCTTAAACATAAAAATGTTTCTAATTTCTCCACATCTTTGCCAACATTTACCTTTTATTGTTTTGATGACTGCTGTGAGATGGTACCTCCTTGTGGTTTTGATTTGCTTTTCCCTAATGATTAGTTACATTGAGTATCTTTTCGCATACATATACTAATTTATTGGAGAATTCCATGGACTGTATAGTCCATGGGGTCGCAAAGAGTCGGACACGACTGAGTGACTTTCACTTCACATGCATCCTATACTAATTTATAGTGCTTTTTTTGGAGAGATGTCTATTCAAGTTCTTTATTTAAAAATTATTATTATTATTATTATTGCTACTGAATTGTACTGAGTGAACCTGGAGGAGATTACAACAAATGTAATATGTCAGTCACAGGAGGATAAATACTGTGCAATTTAATTTTATGAGATACCTAAAATAGTCAAACCCATAGAAGCAGAGAATAAAACAGTGGTTACAAGGGATGTGGGGAGAGAGAAATGGGCAGTTGTTACTCAATAGATATAAGTTTTCAGTTATACAAGCTGACTTCCCTGGTGGCTCAGACGGTAAAGCATCTGCCTACAATGAGGGAGACCCGGGTTCAATCCCTGGGTCCAGAAGGTCTCCTGGAGAAGGGAATGGCAACCCACTCCAGTATTCTTGCCCCCCACCACCCAATAAAGGGGCTCAAATAATTAATTCTAGAGATCTGTTATTCAGCATAGTGTTTATTGTCAACAGTATGTAATATGCACTTAAAATTTATTAAAAGAGTAGATCTTTATTAAATATTCTTAACACGAAAGAGGACAGAACCAAGAAAACCAAAGGGACACAGGGACATTTTGGAGGTGATGGATATGGAGGAGTACCTTAATTGTGATTATAGTTTTGTGCATATGCATATCAAATTGTAAACATTAAATACATGCAGTTTTCTGTATCTCAATTATGCCTCAGTAAACTTGTTTCAAAATAATAAAACAGAGCAAAATACAAATATAAAAAGGCATCCAACTTTAGACATAATTAGAAAGTTGAAAATTACACTGTGATACCATTATAACTTTTCCCAATTAGTGAAAATTAAAAAGTATGACCAGATTCTGTTGGCAAGGCTGTGAGGCAACCAGCACTCACATATTTTGCTGGAGGGCAGGATGCAAATGATCATAATTCTACCAGATGGGAATTTGGAAACACTGAACAAAAATATATATCCATTTTACCTTTGGACTCAATAATCCCACTTACAGGACTTTTCCTTGAAGGTATATACCCAATAATATAAAGTTATTTAGCATTGTTTGAAATTGCAGATTATGGAAACATAAGAAATTAGGTAAATGAATATTCATATATCAGCACAGTATAAAAAAAGAGATAGCTCTCTAAAGCTGCTATATAGCAATTTGCAGGGTTTATTATCAAAGTATTAAAAAAAATCCTTTTCGGGATATATTATTAAGTTGGCATCTATACAAATTAGTAGGCTATCATCCATATAAGAAAGAAAGGGAAATAAGAAAAAATATACATGTGCATGTGTTTATTTCATTTGAGGAAGAAGAAACACTAAAGACACAACAAAAACTACTGTTATAGACCTCCTAGAAAGTAGGTGAAAGTGGCATAGAAGGAAGGGACAATTAAAGTAGTGTGGAAGAGATGGGGGGTAACACTTCTCTGAATGTATTTTTTTTATTCAGTTCTGGCCTTTAGAAATGTATCAATGTTCATATGTACTCAAAAATAAATTAGATTTTGATATAAGGAACCCAACAAGGAAAACAAATGGAAACAATTGGCCCTAACTATAGTTACAATAAATGCCATAACCATAGTGAGAGAGAGAAAGAGGAAGGAAAGAATCAACCTAAGTAACTTTAAACAACAGTATTTTGACTAAATATACTCTAAGGCTAAAGATTAAAAAAAAAAAAAAAAAACAAAACCTGTACACAAATATTGAATTCCAGTTAGGAGAATTGTTTTTCAGAAGTGTATAGGTAAGTAATTCTGAAATTCTTTAGTGTGTATTCTGCTGCTGCTGCTGCTACTGCTAAGTCGCTTCAGTCATGTCCGACTCTGTGCGACCCCATAGACGGCAGCCCACCTGGCTCCCCCGTCCCTGGGATTCTCCAGGCAAGAACACTGGAGCGAGTTGCCATTTCCTTCTCCAATGCATGAAAGGGAAAAGTGAAAGTGAAGTCGCTCAGTCGTGTCCGACTCGTAGCGACCCCACTGACTGCAGCCTACCAGGCTCCTCCATCCATGGGATTTTCCAGGCAAGAGTACAGGAGTGGGGTGCCATTGCCTTCTCCCGTATATATTCTAGAGTCAAGCAAGTAAAGTGAAGTCGCTCAGTCATGTCCGACTCTTTGCGACCCCAGGGACTGTAGCCTACCAGACTCCTCCGTCCATGGGATCTTCCAGGCAAGAATACTAGAGTGGGTTGCCATTTCCTTCTGCAGGAGATCTTCCTAAGGCAGGAATTGAACCTGGATCTCCCACATTGTGTAGGCAGACGCTTTACCGTCTGAGCCATCAGATATTCTCTAAGAAGTTACCGACTGCTCTATATGTCTGACAATTTCAGCCTTATCACTTGCCTCCAGATTTATAATTTACATTTTCCTCCTCCTTTATTTATGGTTCTCATGTATTCAGTCAGATAATCACAGTGACCTAGTCCTTCTACTGCAATATCAGTGCTGGTCCAGTCCATGGCATTTAAATAAAGATCTTATCATTATTCATCTATAAAAAGCTCCTGACAGTTCCCTGCTCCCTCAATGGATAAAGAGAAAACTCCTTATCATGGTATGCAAAGGTCTGCACAATCTGGTACTGTCAACTATTTTTCCAACCTTATCCCTTGCTCTTGTAATCAATGTATTCAGATTCACAACATTGCTCTTTCCAGAGTTTCCTGTGTTTTGATCTTTGCATATGCCATTGCCTATATCTACAATATATTCTTTTTCTTCTCTTAGCTGGAAAATGCTTACTCATCTTTCAAAATCCATCTTAAAAAGCTCCTCTGATATTTTCTCTCTATTCCTAACTTGAGCAAGTAAAACCATTCTCTCTTTTCTTCATAACATTTCACACATTTTGTTATTAATATTACCAAACTCATCAAATTATACTGTGATTTTTATGTCACGTTTTCTCTGGTAGACACCTAGCATAATTATGGGGCTTAATAAATGTTAAGTTGAATGAATAATTGAATGAATGCTTGAGACATGAAGGAAGTATTTTTGCTGAAGAAGAAAATTGCTACCACTTACAGGTACACTAAAACACAAAATAATCTACTCTGATTATGAGCATGACTGTTCTCAAGTAGTTTATATGACTTCTGTGTTGTGAATAAATTTTCTTTTTCTAAATTCTAAAGGACTTTTTCTAAATTCTAAACCACATTCTTCTCTATAGCAGTATTATGAAAGGGCTCTAGGAAACTATACATTTAAATAGTGACTTAAGTCAGATGGTAAGAATAAGAAACTTTTCTGTGTCCAACTAATTCAATAAGCCTTTTAGTTTCCATAAATATAGAAATATATATAGTTTGTAATAATATATAACATTTCACCTTAAATAGCAGTTATGCTTTTGAATGTAAGTTACTGGGAAATCAACTGGAAAAAACCAACAACACCTCATCAGACTCTAAGTATTGAAAATCTTTTCCCTCTTCTTAGAAACTATATTCCTCTATCAGAAGTAGATGATACCATTTTCCAGTCTGAAATTATAAGCCAGTACACCTCTAAGCATTTCTCAATGGAGAAACTGAAAGGTAATCATATTTGCACAACTTTATGTACTATAAGCTTGACAGATTCGAGAAGCCTGCATCGTTTTCTAAGAGATGATTTATATTCTTATCTTTATGATACAGAGATCCTTACTCTGAACTGGCTTTTTTTAAGGTTTTGCTCTGAAACAGCAACTGCATTTGTAAAATGTGCTGTGAGGGAAGCCAGGTTTGTTTAATGTCTTTTAATGTCCTTCAGGTACTTAGACAAAGAATGCATTTTTTCCATGTATCATTTGTTTACTAAAGTTTCATCATTGTGACTTTATATGGGGTCGTTTATAAATATCTGTGTGTCTGTACGTGTGTTCATTCAGGACAACACAGGTGCTTGCATGTTGCTGCAGAAATGTTTCTTTAGATGCTATCTTATGTTATTAGCCCTCAACCTCTGGACTGGCATTTTTTTCACTGTTCAACTTGTGATTGAGGCTAGAGAGGCATGATGAACACGTGTGCAAAGTGAAGAAATTATAAAATTTCAGTGGTTTAAACTGATGCTCACAATACTTAATTCTTTGGGCTCTAAACCAAACTTTGTCATTAATTTCTTATACTTGAAGATTAGGCAAACGTTTGAGTGAGTGAAGTCTCTCAGTCGTGTCTGACTCTTTGCGACCCCGTGGACTGTAGCCTACCAGGCTTCTCTGTCCATGGGATTCTCTAGGCAAGAATACTGAAGTGGGTTATCGTTTCCTTCTCCAGGGGATCTTCCCAACCCAGGGATCGAACCAGGGTCTCCCTCATTGGAGGCAGACACTTTAACCTCTGAGCCACCAGGGAAACCCAGGTTTAATATGCCCATTTTTTTCTTCCTGGTATAGTTTGATCTTAACATCAACTAAAAAATAAACCAAAATAAATCAAGGAAAAGCATTTTTTTGGATCAGAGTCTCCTCTTCATTCTCTAAGAGGGAGAGAATGTATTTTCTATGAAACAATGATGATCGCATTGAAAAGTGAAACAGCCAGTCAGTCTATGACACCAAACAGTACAGTGATATGCTGCAAAGGGAATTTTATGTATTTGACGTTTTCTTTGCTTTTTGAAGACTGTATTTTAAAAAAGAGACTTTAGAGTAGGCTCAGAGATGAGGTGAAAAATGCCTCCAGGCCTCCTAAAAGTTTTTGTGACCTGAGAAGGTTTCTTAACTTTTTCTCCTGGTATTCGCATTTCAGCAAAGCACCTGATACTTTGGAGCTTCACTGACCCAGAGAAATAGAACAGATCCAAGAATTACACTTTTCATTTTTATTAAAAGCACTGTTCTTTCAGAATCAATCTTTGTGTTCTGGGAGATCTCAGCAGAGTGACGTTCTCAAGAAGGATTTCACTGAAGAAGAGGGTTGAGATGCATATTTTCATAGCGGTGTTTGAAAGGATACCTGTTTTCTTCTGAAGCTTTCACATGCATATTTACCTACTTAGTGTGAAGATAATACCAGCACAGCATCCCTGGTGCAGAAATTAATATGGGATAACTTTTAGTTCCATAATGAGGAAAGAAAATTAAATGTAAATTTCTCTGGAACAGGAGACATTCTGATTCAAGTTCATACTAAGGTATAAAAAAATTTTCTTTTCCAAAGAGCCATTCTGATGGATGGAAGAAGAGTAAATAGAGAAAGAATACATTAGATGGAAGAAACAATACCATAAAACTGGAAGGAATAAAGCAAAGTGAACTGAGAGACCGGAGTCCTCACAAGTCAGCTATGAAGACAGTTTTATATATGTGTACTCTGGCCTTTCTACACTGGAGAATCCAGGCAAGAACACTGGAGTGGGTTGCCATTTCCTGCTCCAATGCATGAAAGTGAAAAGTGAAAGTGAAGTCACTCTGTCGTGTCCTACTCTTTGCGACCGCACAGACTGCAGCCTACCAGGCTCCTTTGTCCATGGGATTTTCCGGGCAAGAGTACTGGAATGGGGTGCCATCGCCTTCTCCATTATTTAAATATTAGCCTCGCAGAAGGCTTGGCATGTGTGCCTGTTAAGTCACTTCAGTCTTGTCCAACTCTGTGTAACCCTATGGACTGCAGCCTGCCAGGCTCCTCCGTCTATGAGATTCTCCAGGCAATAATACCGTAGTGAGTTGATATGCTATCCTACAGAGGATCTTCCCAACCCAGGGATCGAACCCAGGTCTCATACGTATACCTGCACTGGGGTAGTTGCTAAAATAGTGCTAGCCTGTGTTGACTGTGGTAAATTGTCCCCCATACACAACTTGGGCACATTAAAAAAAAAAAAATCATGCTTGAGGTCATCCTTCTAAGTGCTTCTCTACTTGAATTTCCCATTCAGAGAACAATAGAACGTACAATGCCTAGAAAATGTGTATGTCAGCTCACTTGGCAATCAACTCATTGTATTTTAAGACTGGGATCATGATTCTTTTAGACCTCTTAGAGCCACTTGGACATAATAAAAAATCTCATGAATCAGTTAATACATATGAGAAACATAAGCATAAAAAAAACATATTTTAAGTGGTCAGATAAAATACAATAGGCTTAGTCCTTTTGGTGGGAAAGTCATTATTCACAAAATGTCATTTAAATGTGATGACTTACCTAAATGATTTGCAGTTCTGTTCTCATTAGAGATTTTTTGCAATGGAGCAGTTTACTTGCTTTTCCTTTTAGGGGACTCCAAATCATGAAACATGGAGCTTGTGCTAGGATTTCTTATCGCCTTTCTTTGAAGCCTTTGGTCTGTCCCCTTAGTTCTTTCCTCTCCAGTCTCCTCAGCAGAAGAAGTGCTACTGTCTCTCCTGAGCCATAATCAGTGGATTTGTACACATTTTAAAATGGACAGGCACCATTCCTGGTTCAGCTTTTCTGATTTTTCCTGGTCTCCTTAGCCTGCCACTTAAAGTGTTGATAATGAGAGCAAATCTTCATTCCACAATTTTTTGAAGTCTTTGCTATTTCCAAGGCAGTATACTAGAAGTCCAAAAAAAAAAAAAAAGAATATTCTTGCTTTCTGAAAGCTGAGAGTTGGGAATGAGAAGGGGGCAGTTAAAATATTAATGAGTAATTTGGATACATAAGCCGAACACAATACAACACAGTGAGATACTTACTGAGTATCTACTGCATGCTGTATACTCTGCTAGAGTTGTGGTGACTCAAAACAGTGATTGAGTCCATAAATAAACTGGGGAGATGGTACATAAACATGTGAAACACAGGCTGGTAGGAACCAAAATAAATGAACAGCATCTTATGAAAGGACATCAGAGAGTTAGATTTATGGTAAATAGCTAAATAAATGTTTTAATTCAGTTCAGCTCAGTCATGTCTGACTCTAACCAATCAAAAAAAAGTCCATGGGCTGCAAAGTGAAAGTCTCTCAGTCGTGTCTGACTCTTGGCGATGTCATGACTGTAACCTGCCAGGCTCCTGTGTCCATGGAATTCTCCAGGCCAGAAGACTGGAGTGGGTAGCCTTCCCTTCTCCAGGGAATCTTCCCAACCCAAAGATCGAACCCAGGTCTCCCACTTTGCAGGAGGATTCTTTACGGTCTGAGCCACCAGGGAAAAGCTATATTCAATATCTTGTGATAAACTATAATGGAAAAAATATGAAAAAGGACATTTGTGTATATATGTGTGTAACTGAATCATTTTGCTGTACAGCAGGAATTAAAACAACTTTGTAGATCAACTATATTTGAATAAAATATTTTTAAAAATTTTGTGGCAGGCTTGAATTTGGGCACAGGGATTTGACTTTAATTTTGTAGATACCTGAGGATTTATTGAATTTATTTTCTTGTTGTTCTATTATGAATGTTATTAGCTGCTTTAATATTGGAAAAGAGGACTCAGAATGGAAGAACTCAGCTTTCTGAAATGTCTGAGGTCTTATAAATGACCTCAAGTACTGGGAAATAACTTTTTTAACTCTCAAAATTCTAATGTTCCAGTATGTGATAAGTAACATAAAATTCTGTGCTGTTATTGGATTTCTGCTGAAGACTCTTGAGACTCATAAAAGAAATTCTTTGAAGCTGAGATGTAACTTGTTTGAGGTTCTTATTATGTGGAAAACTCATTTCGAGAGTTTCAACTAAACCTAAGACATGAGTGTTTATGGATTGACTTGTGTCTCCACGAAGTTTATATGTTGAAGCCAAAGTCTCATTGCTACTGTATATGGAGATAGCTCCGTTAAGAGGTAAATAAGAATGGTGATTGCAGCCATGAAATTAAAAGATGCTTATTCCTTGGAAGGAAAGTTATGATGAATCTAGACAGCATATTAAAAAGCAGAGACATTATTTGTCAACAAAGTTCTGTCTAGTCAAGTCTATGGTTTTTCCAGTGGTCATGTATGGATGTGAGAGTTGCACTATAAAGAAAGCTGAGCACCAAAGAATTGATGCTTTTGAACTGTGGTGTTGGAACTGTGGTGTTGAAGACTCTTGAGAGTCCCTTGGACTGCAAGGAGATCCAACCAGTCCATCCTAAAAGAGATCAGTCCTGGGTGTTCGTTGGAAGGACTGATGTTGAAGGTGAAGCTCCAATACTTTGGCCACCTGATGCGAAGAGCTGACTCATTGGAAAAGACCCTTATGCTGGGAAAGATTGAGGTCAGGAGGAGAAGGGGAAGACAGAGGGTGAGATGGTTGGATGGCATCACTGACTTGATGGACATGGGTTTGGTTGGACTCCGGGAATTGGTGATGGACAGGGAGGCCTGGTGTGCTGTGGTTCATGGGGTCACAAAGAGTCAGACGTGACTGAGCAACTGAACTGAACTGAAGGCTAAATGAGGTTATAAGGATGGGACCCTAATCTTATAGGGTTTGGTGCCCTTAGAAAAAGAGGAAATGACACCCAAGCTCACTCTCTCTCTCTCTCTCCTCCCTCTTGCCCACAGGAAAATGGTCATGTGAGGACACAGTGAGAAAGTCTGCAAACCAAGAAGAGGATTCTCACTAGAAACCACCCCTGACAGTTCCTTGATCTTGGACTTGTGGCCTCCAGAACTGTGAACAAATAAATATCTCTTGTTTAAGACACCCAGGTATTTTGTTATGGCAGCTCTAGCAAAATAAGACAGTCAGAAAAAAAGGCAAGGAGAAAAAAAGAGGAATAAAACAGAATTCTACCTCTCAAATTAATAAAGGAAATTGAGGGGAAATATAATATACCTAGAAATATATAATCATTTAAGGAAGCATTATTAGGTTCATTGGCTTCCCAAGTTGATGGTAGTAGTAAAGAATCCACCTGCCAATGCAGGAGATGTAAGACACATGGGTTCAATCTCTGGGTCGGGAAGATCCCGTGATGGAGGGCCTGGCAACCCAGTCCAGTATTCTTTCCTGGAGAATCCCATGGACAGAGGAGCCTGGTGGGCTGTAGTCCAGTTTGTCACAAAGTCAGACACAGCTGAAGTGACTTAGCACACACACATTCAGTTCAGTTCAGTTCAGTCACTCAGTCCTGTCTGACTCTTTGCGACCCCATGAATTGCAGCATGCCAGGCCTCCCTGTGCATCACCAACTCCCGGAGTTCACCCAAACTCAAGTGCATTGAGTTGGTGATGCCATCCAGCCATCTCATCCTCTGTCATCCCCTTCTCCTCCTTTCCCCAATCCCTCCCAGCATCAGAGTCTTTTCCATTGAGTCAACTCTTTGCATGAAGTGGCCAAAGTATTGGAGTTTCAGCTTTAGCATCAGTCTTTCCAAAGAACACCCAGGACTGATCTCCTTTAGAATGGACTGGTTGGATCTCCTTGCAGTCCAAGGGACTCTCAAGAGTCTTCTCCAACACCACAGTTCAAAAGCATCAATTCTTTGGCACTCAACTTTCTTCACAGTCCAACTTTCACATCCATACATGACCACTGGAAAAACCATAGCCTTGACTAGACGGACCTTTGTTGGAAAAGTAATGTCTCTGCTTTTGAATATGCTATCTAGGTTGGTCATAACTTTTCTTTCAAGGAGTAAGTGTCTTTTAATTTCATGGCTGCAATCACCATCTGCTGTGATTTTGGAGCCCCCCAAAATAAAGTCAGCCACTGTTTCCACTGTTTCCCCATCTATTTGCCATGAATTGATGGGACCAGATGCCATGATCTTCATTTTCTGAATGTTGAGCTTTAAGCCAACTTTTTCACTCTCCACTTTCACTTTCATCAAGAGGCTTTTTAGTTCCTCTTCACTTTCTGCCATAAGGGTGGTGTCATCTGCATATCTGAGGTTATTGATATTTCTCCTGGCAATCTTGATTCCAGTTTGTGTTTCTTCCAGCCCAGCATTTCTCATGATGTACTCTGCATATAAGTTAAATAAGCAGGATGACAATATACATACTTGACTTACTCCTTTTCCTATTTGGAACCAGTCTGTCGTTCCATGTCCATTTCTAACTGTTGCTTTCTGACCTGCATACAGATTTCTCAAGAGGCAGGTCAGGTGTTCTGGTATTCCCATCTCGTTCAGAATTTTCCACAGTTTATTATTATCCACACAGTCAAAGGCTTTGGCATAGTCAATAAAGCAGAAGTAGATGTTTTTTTGGAACTCTCTTGCTTTTCTGATGATCCAGCATATGTTCGCAATTTGATCTCTGGTTCCTCTGCCTTTTCTAAAACCAACTTGAACATCTAGAAGTTCATGGTTCACATATTGCTGAAGCCTGGCTTGGAGAATTTTGAGCATTACTGAGATTTTGAGTGTGTGAGATAAGTGCAATTGTGCGGTACTTTGAGCATTCTTTGGCATTGCCTTTCTTTGGGATTGGAATGAAAACTGACCTTTTCCAGACCTGTGGCCACTGCTGAGTTTTCCAAATTTGTTCACATATTGAGTGCAGCACTTTCACAGCATCATCTTCCAGGATTTGAAATAGCTCAACTGGAATTCCATCACCTCCTCTAGCTTTATTCTTAGTGATGCTTTCTAAGGCCCACTTGACTTCACATTCCAGGATATCTTGCTCTAGGTGAGTGATCATACCATTGTGATTATCTTGGTCATGAAGATCTTTTTTGTACAGTTCTTCTGTATATTCTTGCCACCTCTTCTTAATATCTTCTGCTTCTGTTAAGTCCATACCAGTTCTGTCCTTTATCAAGCCCATCTTTGCACAGGCTTTCCCTTGCTATCTCTAATATTCTTGAAGAGATCTCTAGTCTTTCCCATTCTGTTGTTTTCCTCTATTTCTTTGCATTGATCACTGAGGAAGGCTTTCTTATCTCTCCTTGCTATTCTTTGAAACTCTGCATTCAGATGCTTATATCTTTCCTTTTCTCCTTTGCTTTTCACTTCTCTTCTTTTCACACACACATTAGGTCCTAACTTAGAAAGTGCATATTCAGAGGCTGTCTGGACTGACATACTGTGAAACATCACGAAGTTAGTTAACTGGTTTTCTTGGGAAGAGAAGCCACCATGAGAATTATGGACGGTGTCAGTTGGGGTTACATATGTTTAAAAATAAATGTAATTGCTGCCAATGAGAAATATTTGAAAGCTATTGTCCATTTTTTGTTTCACACTGTTGTCGTTTATTAACACAAGTTTTAATTAACTCCTTTGGCAGTATTATTTTTCTCTTGCAGCAGCTGACTAAAAATCTAGGGCAAATTCTGGCAATAATTGTGTTGAATCTCTTCAGAGAAAAAGTGAGAGTAATAATACATATTAAAGTTTGCAGTGGTTGCGTTAGCAGAATTCTTTTCAAAGACTGACTTTTTTCACTTTGGCTCATTTGAAAGCAAGTCAACCTGAGTTGTCTAAACTGGAAGTAAAGTTTCACTTTTCACAGGGGAAACTTCTTAAAAAAGAGACGAATTATTTTGAAGAAGATGTAAATTATTTGTGGGTGTCTTCCTGTCTAAGTTTACTTAGTGGCTCAGTGTTGGGTGATGTGACACTTTTTCTGTTCCTGTGTTCATAAATATTGAAACTGTTCCTCAGTATCACAATAAAGACATGACAACTTTTGCTATTCCATAATTTCAAAGACTCTGGAAAAAAAATCTAGGCCATGCCCATATGTAGTACATGGCTTTTAAATTTTTTTCCTGATCCATTTGTATTGTCTTATAAAAATACGTAAAATTGACTGTCTTGCTCTATAATATAGATAACACATACATATAAAAAAAGCATAAATACTTTTATGCTGATACAGTCTTTTACTATTGTTAATTTCTTCTTTTATCTTTATCCCTCTTATGTTTAAGCTAAATAAAATTGCTGGTTTGGTACTGGGATCTAAACTAAGCTTCCAATTGTGGGGGGAAAAAAACAACTTTTAAATTTGATTTCTGATACAGTTAGAAGTTTATTCATTATACATTTCCAGATTTTATGTTATTTAAGATTACTTCTCCACATGGTCCTGGCTATCAATCTGTGTAGTAACTTTGTCATACATACATACTGTAATCAGATTTTTAGATTTACTCTTTTATTTTGAAATATATTTCAATTAATTCCATCCAGTTAAATTTATTGGGTACCTGATAGGTGTTTAGTAAAATTTAATAGTGAGTTTTAATTATTTTAAGCAAAATAGAACATTTAACATGATTTCAAAGTTTCCTACAGAAAAATGAGTCTCACAGTGAGTATGTGTTGTTTTTGGCTGCTAGCATCCCCAGATTCAAACATCTCTCTTACTTTGGGATAACCTTAACAGTGATAGTAAGCAGAACCCTGCCTCTCACTAAAGCAGTGAAAGTGGTAGATAATTCTTTGACTTCTGGAAGCTAAACTGCAGGCAGATATCATAGGTTTGGCTAGGTGGACACTATGAATGGAACATTTAATATTAAGGGAATCACTTAAAGAAAAGGGAATTAAGTTTACTTATAGAACTGTCACAATGAGTTTTCAGGGGCAAGTGTCCACTGCAAAATGGATGTTAGAGTTGACAACATCAATTCAGAGTGCTCCTGGGTACTGTCTTGGCTCTGCCTTAGTTTCCTTTATTCCTTCTCATCCTTTATGTCTTTCCAGTGTTCTATGAGCTATCTATTGCGGTTTCAAGCAATCTCCAAGGGAAGTGTTGACCTGACACAAATGGACTGCTAGATATTTCTCCTGCAAAGATGGGTTTATTCAAGATCAGCAGAGAATTGCAATTTGGACTCTGCAAGCAACCCTGGCCAGCCACCAACCTGCAAGTTCCTGTAGGCAAGGGACGGAGAACCCTTTTATAGAGAGGAAAAGAAAGCCGGGCTGGCTACAGGAAACAGAACCCATGGGTTCTTGCCACGAAAGAAAAGGCATCTCTCTTCTTCCTGTTGGGCTCTGCTATGATTGCAGAGCATGAGAGATCCCCATCTGGCATACCAACTCTATTTAATTGATGTTTCTGTTTATTAAATTTTTACTGAAGTTTGTTAAAATGTAGTTTCCCAGATCTCCTTTGCAGAAGTTCTGATTTTTCTGCCTGGAGCAGAGCCTAGAATTTTGATCTTAGCAATAACAAATTCAGGTGGTGTGTAGCTGCTCCCCAGTGAGAAACACTGACTTATACCTTGTAATACATTGTCACTGTGCATGTAGCTTCTGATATATCTAAATGTATGAAAAGGGGGCAATGAAACAGTCTGCCTTCACTCTTGCCTAATATTATTGTCAAATAGTATTAACTCACTCAGGTCTGTACGGGTTCTGTCCAGGAGTTGGAAGTAAGGTAGGGGACAAAACAAAGTGCCTGCAAGCACAGAGCTGTGTACTAGTTGGAGGCAGGGTAGAGGCTATTTTGTACCTTATATCTTCATTAAGAAGAAAAGAAAACAAGAATAAGAGATATATTGATGGAGGGGTATTGTTTTCATAATAGTGATCAGGAAAGGACTCTCTCGTGTGATACTTGAGTGAAGTCCTGAAGGACACAAAGAGGGAGTCAATCTGAGGAAGAAATTTCCAGACTGAAGGAACAGTAAGTATGAAGACTCTGAGGAGGAGTGTATGGTGGAAGAACAAGAGTCCAGTACACTTAAAGAGGAAGAGAGAGGAAGAGTGCTAAAGAAAACCAGTTTAAAGAGGTAGAGAATGCCTGATCTTTTACGCCATGGTAATGTGTTCATTGTATTCTTAGTATCATGCAGAGAGAATTCTAAGAAGGTGACTTTATGATTTTAAATGATCACTTTTGCTGCTCTGGGGAGAAAAGACTGCTGAGAAAGTGGAGTGTTGGGAGGTGATGGTGGCCTAGACCAAGGTTGGCCTTGACTGGCAAGGCTATAATAGTATATGTCTTCAAAATATGTTTACAGGGTTCAGTGGTATTTTCCAACATCAACAGCCAAGTCTCTGGTTGTCTGGATACAAACTATGTCCTACAATTCAATTCAGTTCTGGTACTAACTCTTTAGAGCTAATGCCAAACTGCACAGATTTAAGGGCTCAGACCCTCAAGATTGTCCTCATTTTTGATGTGAGTCACAAATATTGCATCCCAAGGTTACCCACACTCTGTCTAACTTGGCTGCAAATTGGGTTTCTACCCCTCCTCAAGTTTAATAATTTGTTCCATGATTCACAGAGCTCAAGAAAAGAGTTTACTTTCTCTGTTTTATAATAAAACATACGACTCAGGAAGAACTGTTACCAAAATGAACTTGGATCCACTCTCCCATCTATAACAAAGTCAATCTACTGACTCCAGTTGTAGTGAAGGAAAGAATAGCATTTATTTCAGAGTGCCAAACAAAGAGAATGAATAGTTTATGCTCAAAAGAGCTGAACTGCCAGGTGGCTTTCAGAGAAGGATTTCTAAAGACATTATATGGTGGCTCAGATGGTAAAGAATCCACCTGCAATGCAGAAGACCTGGATTTGATCCCTGGGTTGGGAGGATCCCCTGAAGAAGAGAATGGCAACCAACTGCAGTATTCTGGCCTAGAGAATTCCATGGACAGAGGAGCCTGGAAGGCTACAGTCCATGATGTCACAAAGAGTAGGACACGACTGAGAGACTTTCACTTTGCAGCTCGTGGACTTTCTTTTGATTGCTTAGTGTTCAAGTAACAGAGTGATATTTTGAGGATCTTAATCATCAATCTTTTGGTTCAAACCAGTTTGGGGTCTACATGTCTGTGGTAAGTATGGAGCTACCATCCTCCACCTGGGTTAGGGGGAGTCTTGGTTTCTGCAGAACAACTCTCAAGTATGCATCAAATTATATATATATATATATATATATATATATGAAAAATTATTTGAGCTATTGTTACTTTTCTTACTTGACTGCTTTCCCTTTGTTTCTGCAGTCCCTCACTTCCCTAATTAGTAACTGCTTGAATCAGGGAAGGTCTAGAAGACGAAAGCCTTTTCTGCAAACAAGAAACAGGGGAACATGGAAGGACTTTTGTTCCTGGGAGGGCCCACAGATCCTTGCTCTGTTTCAGTTCCTGCATCTTTTGATTCTCTTCAATCCTGAGGGGAACAGAGGTGGGACAAGAAAAGGAAAAGTTTTGGATACAGCAGTTAATCATAAACTCATCATGTGAACTTAGTTTCAGTGGGACGTGGTTTCACAGCCAAATAGAAGAGATGCATAAGGCAAGTGAAAGGGGAAGGGACATAAAGTTTCCATGCCATCTCTGGCTGCAATACTGTCCCAACATCTGGATGTGTTCACCAACCTGGTAGTTTTCTGAACGCATCATTTAAGAATTTTTTTTTCATTTAAATTTATTTATTTTAATTAGAGGCTAATTACTTTACAATATTGTATTGGTTTTGCCATACATGAATATGAATTTTTATGGTGTTTTGTTGATTAAATCATTGGCCATTGGTGATTGAACCCAGTCTCAAGTCTGCCTCTCTTCCTCATAGATCTGAGGTTTGGGGTGAAAGTTCCAGTCCTCTGTGGACATGATTGGTTCCTCTAGCCATCCTGAAGCTATCTAGGGGCTCAGCAAGAGTCAACTAATTAACATACACTTCTGTAGAGTTGAAAGAATCTTGTTACAAATAACAAAAGATGTTACTATCACCACTATCACTCAGGAAATTCCAAGGATTTTAGAAAGTCTGTGTTAGGAACTAAGGAAAAAGACCAAATATGTGTTTATTATAAGTACAAATAATTGTAGAATCATGCCTTGGCTGTTTATTTAATACTATAACAATACTACAAAGCTTATACTATGTAGATGGCAATATACTAAGGAAAACAAAAGTTTTTTTTTAACATTTCCACTGAAGGACACTTTATAATTTCTATAAATTTTGAAATAATATCCATTAGGAAATATTATATATACTCTAAATTCTTCTTGCTGAAATTTGATCCACTGCTTTCTCTAGAACCACATGCTTGTTTCATAGGATCTAGTAAAATTATCTCTTAATTATGTTAGGATTTCAGCTGGTTTCCAAGAGATAGTTCTATTTGTGGAATTAGTGTCAATTCCAATTATATTAAAGAATGTCTCAAAATCACCAAAGGAGATGAAGATGGCAATAACATTTATACAGTGTAAGGGCAATTTGACTTTATCATTATAATAATAGTCACTGAATGTTAGCATTTTTCAGTGATAATACAGGAAATAAACTTATGTGTTGTTACATGCTTTCACAAATTATATATGTAGAAATATACGTATTTATATATATTTGTACATATGTACAATATACATGTTTCTACACATGTAGAAATATACATATTCTACAACTCATGTATGTGTTCACTGTAGAGAGATAAGCTTCTAAGAATGAGAGAAATGGATAGAAATAAAGTAACTGTGTACTCCTGTGAACAGAATTGCAGTTGCTGATGATAAAGATTCCAGTCAATTTGAGAAGCTATGATATAATGTTCACCAAATTGAAACATGAAACGTCCTGTTCAGCATTATCTATGGCACATATACAGTGATATGGGCCAAAGAGGATTTAGTGTGACCTCTGAAGTGTATCTATGAATTTATAAAATAATAAAGTAGGATGGTTTTCCAGTTAAGCAAAATTGTAATAGAACATTTTCTTCCCAGGATAATAAACTGGGAAATGAGACAGGAGGGAAGGCAGCAGGGCACAACAATCAAAAGAATGACATAACCATTGAGAATATGATATAAACTGGTGAGAAAAAGCTAGGCCCAAGATGGCAGAAGATTTGACTTCCAGTAGACACTTGTGTCTCATTATAGCTCATTGTAATACATTCAGTTCATTTCAGTCGCTCATATGTCCGACTCTCTGCAACCCCATGAACCACAGAATGCCAGGCCTCCCTGTCCATCACCAACACCCGGATTACACCCAAACCCATGTCCAGTGAGTCAGTGATACAATCCAACCATCTCATCCTTTGTCATCCCCTTCTCCTCCTGCGCTCAATCTTTCCCAGCATCAGGGACTTTTCCAATGAGTCAGCTTTTTGTATCAGGTGGCCAAAGTATTGGTATTTCAGCTTCAACATCAGTCCTTCCAATGAACACCCAGGACTGATCTCCTTTAGGATGGACTGGTTGGATCTCCTTGCAGTCCAAGAGACTCTCAAGAGTCTTCTCCAACACCACAGTTCAAAAGCATCAATTCTTCAGCATGCAGCTTTCTTTATAGTCCAACTCTCACATCCATACATGACTACTGGAAAAACCATAGCTTTGACTAGACGGACCTTTGTTGGCAAAGTAATGTCTCTGCTTTTTAATATGCTGTCAAGGTTGGTCATAACTTTCCACCAAGGAGTAAGTGTCTTTTAAGTTCATGGCTGCAATCACCATATGCAGTGATTTCGGAGTCCAGAAAATAAAGTCAGCCACTGTTTCCACTGTTTCCCCATCTATTTCCCCTGTTTCCCCATCTATTTCCCATGAAGTGATGGGACCAGATGCCATGATCTTAGTTTTCTGAATGTTGAGTTTTAAGACAACTTTTTCACTCTCCTCTTTCACTTTCATCAAGAGGCTCTTTAGTTCTTCTTCACTTTCTGCCATAAGGGTGATGTCATCTGCATATCTGAGGTTATTGATATTTCTCCCAGCAATCTTGATTCCAGATTGTGCTTCATCTAGCCCAGCATTTCTCATGTTGTACTCTACATATAAGTTAAATAAGCACGGTGACAATATACAGCCTTGAGGTACTCCTTTTCCTATTTGGAACCAGTCTGTTGTTCCATGTCCAGTTCTAACTGTTGCTTCCTGACCTGCATCCAGGTTTCTCAAGAGGCAGGTCAGATGGTCTGGTATTCCCATCTCTTTCAGAATTTTCCACAGTTTATTGTGATCCAGACAGTCAAAGACTTTGGCATAGCCAATAAAGTAGAAATAGATGTTTTTCTGGAACTCTCTTGCTTTTTCCATGATCCAGCAGATGTTGGCAATTTGATCTCTGGTTCCTCTGCCTTTTCTAAAACCAGCTTGAACATCTGGAAGTTCACGGTTCACATATTGCTGAAGCCTGGCTTGGAGAATTTTGAGCATTACTGAGATTTTGAGTGTGTGAGATAAGTGCAATTGTGCGGTAGTTTGAGCCTTCTTTGGCATTGCCTTTCTTTGGGATTGGAATGAAAACTGACCTTTTCCAGTCTTGTGGCCACTGCTGAGTTTTCCAAGTTTGCTGACATATTGAGTGCAGCACTTTCACAGCATCATTTTTCAGGATTTGAAATAGCTCACCTGGAATTCCATCACTTCCACTGGCTTTGTTCATAGTGATGCTTCCTAAGGCCCACTTGACTTCACATTCCAGAATGTCTGGCTCTAGGTGAGTGATGACACCATCGTGATTTTCTGGGTCATGAAGATCTTTTTTGTACATTTCTGTGTATTCTTGCCACCTCTTCTTAATATCTTCTGCTTCTATTAGGTCCCTACCATTTCTTTCCTTTACTGAGCCCATCTTGTTCCCTTGGTATCTCTAATTTTCTTGAAGAGATCTCTAGTCTTTCCCATTCTATTGTTTTCCCCTATTTCTTTGCATTGATTGCTGATGAAGGCTTTCTTGTCTCTTCTTGCTATTCTTTGGAACTCTGCATTCAACTGGGTATATCTTTCCTTTTCTCCTTTGCTTTTCACTTCCCTTCTTTTCACAGCTATTCGTAAGGCCGCCTCAGACAGCCATTTTGCTTTTTTGCATTCCTTTTTCTTGAGGATGGTCTTGATTCCTGTCTCCTGTTCAATGTCACGAACCTCCGTCCATAGTTCATCAGGCACTCTGTCTATCAGATCTAGTCCCTTAAATCTTATATCACTTCCACTGTATAGTCACAAGGGATTTGATTTAGGTCATACCTGAATGGTCTAGTGGTTTTCCCCACTTTCTTCAATTTCAGTCTGAATTTGGCAATAAGGAGTTCATGATCTGAGCCACAGTCAGCTCCCAGTCTTGTTTTTGCTGACTGTATAGAGCTTCTTCATCTTTGCCTGAAAAGAACATAATCAATCTGATTTCAGTGTTGACCACCTGGTGATGTCCATGTGTAGAGTCTTCTTTTGTGTTGTTGGAAGAGGGTGTTTGCTATGACCAGTGTGTTCTCTTGGCAAAACTCTATTAGCCATTGCCCTGCTTCATTGTTTACTCCAAGGCCAAATTTGCCTGTTATTCCAGGTGTTTCTTGACTTCCTACTTTTGCATTCCATTCCCCTATAATGAAAAGAACATCTCTTTTGGTTGTTAGTTTTAGGTCTTGTAGGTCTTCATAGAACTGTTCAACTTCAGCCTTTTTAGAGTTACTGGTCAGGGCATAGACTTGGATTACTGTGATATTGAATAGTGTGCCTTGGAAACGAACAGAGATCATTCTGTCGTTTTTGAGACTGCATCCAAGTACTGCATTTAGGACTCTCTTGTTGACTATGATGGCTACTCCATTTCTTCTAAGGGATTCCTGCCCACAGTAGTAGATATAATGGTCATCTGAGTTAAATTCACCCATTCCAGTCCATCTTAGTTTGCTGATTCCTAGAATGTCGGCGTTCACTCTTGCCATCTCCTGTTTGACTACTTCCAATTTGCCTTGATTCATGGACCTAACATTCCAGGTTCCTATGCAATATTGCTCTTTACAGCATCGGACCTTGCTTATATCACCAGTCCCATCCACATTGGGTGTTATTTTTGTTTTGGCTCCTTGCCTTTATTCCTTCTGGAGTTATTTCTCCACTGATCTCCAGTAGCATATTGGGCACCTACTGACCTGGGGAGTTCATCTTTCAGTGTCCTATCTTTTTGCCTTTTCATACTGTTCATGGGGTTCTCAAGGCAAGAATACTGAAATGGTTTGCCATTCCCTTCTCCAGTGGACCACATTCTGTCAGACTTCTCCACCATGACCCCTCTGTCTTGGGTGGCCCAACACAGCATGGCTTAGTTTCATTGAGTTAGACAAGGCTGTGGTCCATGTGATCAGATTGGCCTGTTGTCTGTGATTGTTGTATCAGTCTGTCTGCCCTCTGATGCCCTCTCTCAGTGCCTACCGTCTTACTTCGGTTTCTCTTACTTTGGACGTAGGGTATCTCTTCATGGCTGCTCCAGCAAAGCGTAGCCGCTGCTCCTTACCCTGGACATGGGATAGATTCTCCCAGCCTCCGCCCCTGACCTCAGACATGGGGTATGCTAAATGACACACCCACAGGTGCCATGGCAGTTCCCAGGCCAATCATAAAAGGCTGAAAAGTGTTCTATGGCTCAATTCCTGGGAATTCCCACACCTTCACCATAATTGTTGGAATAATCCTCTCACTCAGCCTATTAAATCACCCAACCCATAAATAACTAACCCTACATCCTGGTTGCCCTCATTTTCTGGGAAAGCCCATACTCTGTCTGTGGAATCTGTTTTCCCCAGGCTGGACCACATTCTGCCTACACAATGTGTATCTCTCTAAAAAAACATGCTTTGCTTTCGCTTTACTATGGCTCACACTTGAATTCTTTCCTATGTAAAGCCCATCTCCCCCAGATTCACCTGAGAATTGGGACCTGAGGTGGTCTTCTCCCCCTCCATCCTTTGATTATAAAAATGCAGGCCACTTAGTTCTATCAGGCCAGAGTCCCATTGCTTGTCTGCTTATATCCTTTAGAAGCATCCTATATTAGTAAATCTACTTCTTTTATATCACTTTGCTGCTTGCTGAATTCGTTATGCAACAAGCCATAACCTAAGCTTCACCAAGTCGTGAGACAAGTTGTGCAGTTTCAGTTGGAAGATTGTGGGTTCAAGTCTCTATCTGAGGTGCAGTTTCAGAAAGAGAAGAGTAAGTGAGATGTGGTCCCACAGGCACGTTTTACTTTCTTTCCTGAAAGCTGGTCATTGCAGAGAGGAGATGAAGCTGTGGGGCTAGAGAGGCGGTGCTGCCTGCAGTGCAATGGGCAGAAGTGCTGGGTCGGAGGTTTCAAACCTTTCAGATTCCAGCCTCCAGTTTGTGTGCAGGCTACTATGTTGGAGTGGGACTAAGCGTGTGTGGACCATTCCAGATAAGCATCTTGCCATCTTTGCAGACATACTGTCTGTGTAACTCTATCTGAGCTTGACTCTGGATGTGAGGCTCACTGGTGGTGTGAGGGGTCTTCACACCTCACTGCAAACTTTTTTTTCTTTGTAAAGTACAAAGAGTAAAAAGAGAAGGCAATGGTACCCCACTCCAGTACTCTTGCCTGGAAAATCCCATGGACAGAGGAGCCTGGTAGGCTGCAGTCCATGGGGTCGCGAAGAGTTGGACACGACTGAGCAACTTCACTTTAACTTTTCACTTTCATGCGTTGGAGAAGGAAATGGCAACCCACTCCAGTGTTCTTGCCTGGATAATCCCGGGGACAGGGGAGCCTGGTGGGCTGCTGTCTCTGGGGTCGCACAGAGTCAGACACAACTGAAGCGACTTAGCAGCAATGTACAAAATATGACTGAATTTTTCTAAACTGTTCTTTTCAGTTTCTTCTTTAACCTTACAGAGCACTAAGCTGAGCAGGGCCCAGTATAGGGGCTACTTTCTTTTCTACTCCCCTCCTATCAATAGATACTTCCTATGGGGAAAAATAGATGTGATTAGTTTTAATCTGTTTAATGTGCAGCAAAAGCTTAGTTATAAGGAGCTCAGTATAAAGTAGGCAATAATATTAAGAGCTCAGGCTCTGAATATAAATGCTGGGTTTTCAGTCATGGTTCTACAACTTATTACCTGTGTGACCTTAGGAAATGTTATGGACTCAGTGTTCTTGTTCCTGCAAAATTCTTATGTTAAAGATCTCTTAGTGTGGCTGTGTTTGAAGATAGGACCTGTAAGAAAGTAATTAAGTTTAATGAGGTCATAGGGTGAGGCCCGGGTCTAAAGTGGTTAGTCTGTATAAGAAGAAACCCCTGAGAAAGTCCTTTCCCTCTCCACTTGGCTCTCTGCTTCCCCCTATACAGAGAAAAAAAACACATGTCCAGAAGCAAGAAGGCAGCTACCTGCATGTCAAGAAAAAAGTCTTATCTCAAATGAGACTAATACAGAGACATTATTTAATTATCTGTGCCTCCTTAGTTCCATTACTGTAAAATGAAGATAACATGTGTCCACTTCCCAGTTTTGCTTTGATGAGCTGAGTGTTAGAATCTCAACTAATGTTAATTATTCATGTTATAATTATTGAGAATGCATTTTACTATTGTCTTTTTGTATCTAGAATAGAAAGAGCTAATTTTATTTGGCAAATGAGTGTTTTGGTTTTTTTTTAATGAAACTCATTAGGTATTATTAGTATTTATACTTATTTTATGTGTAGAAGAATGTAGATAAGCCTGAGACAGACTTAAAGCTTTATCAGAGAATGCTAAAAACAGAGGTATGTAGAATGTAAGAAGAGTAAATTAAAAGTTTTTTTAATTTGAAATTTGACTTTTTTTGAAGCTGTGATTCAAATGTGACCAGACTTAGGTGAACATTGTTTTGAAACTGTCAAGGCTCTTAAACTGTACCCCAGATAACTAAATGCAAATTGCCAGTCTGAGAGCATTTCTTAGACAATGACAAGAAGAAAAAACAAAAGGAGTACAGAGTATGTGGTCTATTTAATTATTTTAGTTCAAATCCTCAGTGTAAATTTTTGACTGGAGACAGATTCAGTCAATATAGCAAAGTAAAAGTTAAGTAATTATGTGTTATTGCAGACAAGGAAATTAAGTAATTGATTTAGAGGGCTTCCCAGGTGGCATTATTGGTAAAGAACCCTCCTGACAGTGAGGAGACTTAAGAGACATGGGTTCAATCCCTGCGTCAGGAAGATCACCTGAAGGAAATGGTAACCCACTCTAGGATTCTTGCCTGGAGAATCTCATGGACAGAGGAGCCTGGTGGGCTATGGTCCATAGGGTTGCAAAGAGTCAGACACAACTGAAGTGATTCAGCACAGCACCTATTTCTTTAAACTGACAATCCCTGTTGAGTTTTAGACAAAAACTCAATGAAATCAGGATTTTTCTTCCTAATAGTTAATACCTCACACATTGACAGATTTCACACATTGCACAGGTGAATTGCTTACTGGATTAGTTCTTTAATAAAGTGTTTGGGACCCAGAATTGAAAGCAGGTGTGCTTGTGTATGGGGTGGGCAGAGTGGGAGGAGCCAACTGTCTCCAGTCATTTGACTTTGACTGACTCATCTAACAAAGTTCCTACTATTTATAAAAAAAATTCCTAGGTGACTTCTGATGCGTTTGAGGGCAGGATGCAAGTCTTGTAAAAAAAAAAATAAGAAACCTGAGGGATAACATTGATAAAAATTTAAAGATAAGGTAAGTAAAACAAATTTCTCTGAAGAAAGATATATTTTAATCATGTCTCTCCCTCTTAATTATCAAGTCTGTTTAGTAAGAGGTAGAAAAAGAAGCGGAGAAGGCAATGGCACCCCACTCCAGTACTTTTGCCTAGAAAATCCCATGGGCGGAGGAGCCTGGTAGGCTGCAGTCCGTGGGGTCGCGAAGAGTCGGAGACGACTGAGCGACTTCAATTTCACTTTTCACTTTCATGCATTAGCGAAGGAAATCGCAACCCACTCCAGTGTTCTTGCCTGGAGAATCCCAGGGACGGGGGAGCCTGGTGGGCTGCCATCTCTGGGGTCGCACAGAGTCGGACGGGACCGAAGCGACTTAGCAGCAGCAGCAGCAGCAGAATGAAAAGAAAGTAGGAGAGAGAAGGTGAATACAAAATTTCATTGTCATCAGTAAATAAGTTGATGTGTTTATTTGCATGTTTTACTATAATCTTATAAAACTTAGTATCAGGAAATTCTATAACAGATCAAACATATAATTGTATTTTAATAGTATAAATTGTTTTCTCATGAAACTTGATGCTTATAATAGAATAATAAAGCCTTTTAATAAGCACTAGAAAAATCCTAAATGTAAAACCAAGTAATGAAAAACTATAGGTTTGAAATAAAACATTTTGCAATAATGTAATTTGTTTGGCATCTTAATTAAGTTATCTGAACTTAGTCTTATAAGTTCAGTTTGCAATTAGATAATCTCTCTTCCTTGGAAAAAAAGATAATTCTTAAAAAGTTCTTTCTCATGTAAGTTATTATGAATAAGAAAATATTAATGTATTTCATATGCACTTTTCCAAGTAGTGCATAGGCAAGGACAGAGAGAAAATTAGAAAACTTTTTAAAAAATGCATGCTAAATAGTGACACAAAAGTTGTTTTCTGTTGAATTCTTACCAAAAAAACCCTGAAAGATAATAGAAGTAACTAAGAAAGATAAAAGAACTAACTAATAGAAGTAACTATATCCAGTTTTTAAATATTGCATTAGGAATAGCTTCATTTGAAGGAAAATAGTGAAAAGAAGCAACATAGTTCTTAGTAAACTGAGAGAGTATATTTGACTGCAAACTTTTAGTATTTGCAAGTGCTGCTTAAGGATGATATTATTTCTTAATGTAACCCAATCAAAGCAAGTCAATGGGAAAAATATTAAAGCTAAGAACATTTGGTAAAGTGACTATTTTCAAAATAAATATTACAAATCTATAGCTTTATCAGTAAAAAATATTAAACAGAACAAAAATTACACTGAAGTTGTAAAATATGAAATTTCTGGGAATAATCTCAAAATTTGTCATACAAGCAAATTTAAGACATATTGAAGAAGTAAATAAAAGACTGTTTTTCTCCTCTTTTGTTATCTCTAATGCTTTGAATATTGCTAGACTTAGCCATGAGTTATTTGTTGAATAGCTAATGACTCAGCCTTGTGGAATATGTAGAAAATAGTTTGGGAAATGCTTTTGGAATGTAAAAATATTGCAATGTTGATACTCTGTATATATACATATGTGATGAATATATATGTACATGTTTGTGTAGCTGTTTTCTATTAAATGAATATTACTTTAAAATTTACATCCAGCTCTTTATATAACAAACATAATAGAGGCTTGTGATTCTAGTATTTAATCAAATAGTCAAAGTTTGCAGATTTATTCCTCTTTTTTTTTTTTTTTTAACTTGTTTTGCTCCTTATGGAGAAGGCAATAGCAACCCACTCCAGTACTTTTGTCTGGAAAATCCCATGGACGGAGGAGCCTGGTAGGCTGCAGTCCATGGGGTCGTGAAGAGTCGGACACCACTGAGCGACTTCACTTTCACTTTTCACTTTCATGCATTAGAGAAGGAAATGGCAACCTACTCCAGTATTCTTGCCTGGAGGATCCCAGGAATGGGGGAGCCTGGTGGGCTGCCATCTATGGGGTCCCACAGAGTCGGACACGACTGAAGCGACTTAGCAGCAGCAGCTCCTTAATTTTAATTCTTGGTTGTTATGTACTCTAGTTTCTGGAAATATAAAGTTAGAATTCTGAATTACAATAAAAATAATCAAATACAAGCACTTATACATACATGCATGCACACAGACATAAACATACCCCAAAATCAATCAGTCAACCAGAGAACAAAACCTAGTGTCTCAGTTCAAAGCCATATCATGTTTCACCCACCAGCTCATCCTTTGATTCATTGATCCATAAGTCCATTGATCTATCGGTCCATCTGTTCTTACATGCATACATAATATTAAATTTATTGATGTTTATAAATATAAAATGGTATTATCAATCTGTTTCAGTAAAGGAAACATATGAGGTAATCAGAGAGAGAGAGTAGAAAAAATAGAGTATTGCATTGAAAGTCTAGGAAAAGAAGAGTTTCAAGGAGCTGTGGGAGTCCATGGGAATGATACAGAGGAATTATATCTTGGTAGTATTCTTTTGGATTCGTTGTTTAGGATGGTACTAATGAATTTTCAAGATCACATCTTAGTAGGTTCATAAGTACAAGTCAAATTCAGTTAGGTTTAAGGTAAGTGAGGTGAGATGAAGTAAGGAGTCGAGGATATGCCATCCTTATCAATACCACTCTTTGAACTGGGAGAGTGGCCCCTACTCTCAGACCTGCATTATAAAAAGGACATACAGATCACAAGCACACAGGCTCACATGTTTATTAAAGAACACATAGGCAGTGAACAGGAGAGGAGTTTGCGGGGGAATGGATACATGTATATGTATGGCTGAGTCCCTTCGCTCTTCACCTGAGACTATCATAACATTGTTAATAGGCTATACCCCAATACAAAATAAAAAGTTTAAAGAAAACACACACACACACACACACACACGGCAGTGCTTGTACTAGAACAGCAATCTGAGTGATCTAGAACTCAGTGCTTTTGTAAAACATGCAGTGAACCTAATTATCCTCTTCTGTGATATACCACTCAGTCTTCAGGGAAATACTTCTTTTCCCCTTATACCATGTCTTCAAAACAAAAAATGAGTGTCTGAACGGCATGAAATTTGTGTGTCAGACCAGTGTCAAAATCAGAGATGGCTATAGCTTTGAGGGGCAAGAATGATCTGGGCATCAAAATTGCTTAGGTAAAAAAGACAATATTGATTAACTTGTCAAATTCTTCCTCTAACATGGAGATTCTTTCATGACAAAGTAAGCATCCCAGCAGCTCTGAGCTTCCATTCTTTGCTCCTCTGTGTTCCAATTCCTGATTCTGGAGTCACTCAAAATGCTACAGTATTTGCAACATTTGTGTGGCAGCCAAGAATCAGTTTGTAATGTTAAACAAATCACACTATATAATGATTTTTAAATTATTTATTTTTATGTTTTTTGATGAAAATATATTCAAAGTTTGGATGATTTGAGACCAGTAACATTTTATATTTAATTCTTAGATCATTCCAGTCAGTAGAACAAAAATACCACTATAATATTACTTATAAAAACAATTTGAGATTTTAATATAAGAAAGGCAAAAATATTTTGGAATATACTCTGTGAATTAGGTATGTATTAAGAATCTGCCTGCAACGTAGGAGACCTGGGTTCAATACCTGGGTTGGGAAGTCCCTCTGGGGAAGGAAATGGCTACCCACTCCAGTATCCTCACCAGGAGAATTTCATGAACAGAGGAACCTGGCGGGGTATGGTCCATGGGATCACAAAGAGTCAGACATGACCAAGTGACTAATACTTGTCTATTATATGTCCGTACTTTGCAAGCTCAACAAGAGAATGCCTAACATATACAATATTTATTAAATTCAGTCATCTTTGATATTTTGATAATTTTTCACATAAAAACCATAGTTTTATAAGTAGATTTATAACAGAAGAAGAAATTATTTTTATGTCACAGTGTGTTAGCTTGTTTTATAACTTTTAAATATTGAGACATATGGTTTGTGCGCTTCATTTGTACTCTTGCTTTGGGTCTTGCAAATTTTAGGGTTGGGTCTAGCATGAAAAAAGTCTGGAATATTTGTCCACTTACACAGTTTCTTAAGATAAATTTTATGAAATAGAATGACAAAGTCAAAGAGAAAGAACTTTTTTGTGAACATTTAGATTTGTAATAATTTTGTAGCAGAAGAACCTTTAATAAGTGAAAATATTATTTATTAAGTACAGTTTACTACCCTTATATCAGAACATCCCTTATAATTTTGTTATTGAATGTGTAGGTTTTTGCAGTGTTGCAAAATTCTGCAGTGTTATTGCAGAGGTCCTGAAGAAGCAGAGAGGAAATCAGAGGAGACCTGGGGAAGTAGACAGGGCAGCTGGAGGAGGCTTTCTTAGGGCTCAGATTTTATCCATGATTTCTGTACCACAGTTTAGTTATGAACCAAGAATCACTCTTTATAATTTACTGTAATATTAAGTTTATAATTTATGTCACATTCTTAAATATCTAAGATTTTTTTTTAACTTTTTATTTTGTGTTGGTCTATAGGTGATTGTTTCAGGTGGACAGCAAAGGGACTCAACCATACATACACATGTATCCATTTTCCCCAAAACTGCCTTCCCATCCAGGCTGCCACATGACATTGAGCAGAGTTCCTATGTGTAGGATAGGACCTTGTTGCTTATCCATTTAAATACAGCAGTTTGTACATACCGATCCCAAACTCCCTAACTATCCCTTCCCCCCATCCTTCTCCTTGGCAACCATAAATTCATTCTCTAAGTCTATGAGTCTCTTTCTGTTTTGTAAGTAAATTAATGTGTATCATTTCATTTTAGATTCTCCATATAAGGGAAATTGTATAATATTTGTCTTTTGCTTTGATAAATAATCCCAGAACAAATATGTTTGTACATAAGTCTTTAGAATCTTGTCCACTTATGACTTTAAAGCATGTTCTGAAGTGGAATTACTGATTTTAAAATAAATATACATGAAAGCTTTTGATAGATACTATTAAATAACTCTCCATAAAAGGTGTATATATTTTACCCAGCAGTATATGAAAATGATTAATTCTCAACTCACTGTCTTTATTCTCTTTTTACTCTTTACCAGTCTCAATGACAACTCAAATAATTTTTGTTTTATTGTGTATGGTTGCAAAAACTTAGATAAGCTTTCATGTATTTCTTGACAAATGCATTTATTTGTGAGTTATTTGTTCACATAATTTGCATATTATTTTTTATGTCCTTATCCAAAAAAAAAAAAAATACTAAAACTTTGTCTCAGTTTAACAACATTTAGAAAAGTAGTTATTGACCAATACTTTGTTTAGTGGAGGGCACTAAATTGAACAAAAGCGATATGACAGCTGAGCTAAGCAATTATTTAATGATCAAGGCAAGGAAGATAAAAGAGAAGGAAAAATGGTCTTCACACCAAAAAATCTGTTTTAACCAAGACAGATATTGATTGCGTTTACATTGCCACACTATAAGAAATCTGACTTCAAAATTAATATTGCTGTATTTTCCATTTTTCCTTTATAATAATTTATTACAAGTATAAATTTAATGAGCACAGTTTAAAAATCTAGTAATATTAAGCAGCTTATAACTAAAAGAACACTGATACCCTACCCTGTCCCTCCGCATCCTCTGTACCACTGGAGAGCAGCAGCCACTTTATCATTTCAGAAAAGATATTTGCTTGTATATTTGTAAGTAATATATTTAAGCATCTATATTTTGATCTTCAAGTTTTAGATGTTGTAAATCATTATTAATTTAAGAAACATGGGCTTTAACTTTGTTACACTAACTCTCTCTATAAATACACCCCCCCCAAACACCTGCATTTCTCCTATGTTTCTCAAAACTGTAATTTTTGTTGAAGTCGCTATTCTTCGTTTCTAATATATAACTGTTCCCTGAGATTTCTCACTCTCAACACTGTTGATGTTTCAGCTGGATAATCCTTATTGTGAGAGGCTGTTGTGTGCATTCTAGGCATGTTTAGCAGCATCCCTGGTGTCTGTCTACTAGATGCCTGGAACACAACCTAGTTGTGATAATCAACAATATCTCCGGGGGGGAGGAGGGGGAGCTAAGATGGCAGAGGAATAGGGCAGGGAAACCACTTTCTCCCCCACAAATTCATCAAAAAAACATTTAAACGCTGAGTAAATTCCACAAAACAACTTCTGAATACCAGCAGAGGACATCAGGCACCCAGAAAAGCACCCCATTGTCTTCAAAAGGAGATGTTTTATCAATGGTGCTGTATAGAAGGAGAAGTTTTGAGACTACTGTAAAAATAAGACCAATAACTGGAAGCAGGAGGCTTAAGTCCAAACCCTGACTCCAGGGAACTCCTCCAGGGAACATTAGTTGACAGGAGCTCATCAAACGCCTCCATACCTACACTGAATCCAAGCACCATACAAGGGCCAACAAGTTCCAGGGCAAGACATACCAAGCAAATTCTCCAGCAACACAGGAACACAGCCCAGAGCTCCAATATACAGGCTGCCCAAAGTTACTACAAAACCATAGACATCTCATAACTCATTACTGGACACTTCATTGCACTCCAGAGAGAAGAAATCCAGCTCCACCTACCAGAACATCGACACAAGCTTCCCCAACCAAGAAACCTTGACAAGCCACCTGTACAAACCCACACACAGCGAGGAAACACCACAATAAAGAGAACTCCACAAACTGCCAGAATACAGAAAGGACACCCCAAACTCAGCAATATAAACAAGATGAAGAAACAGAGGAATACCCAGCAGGTAAAGGAACAGGATAAATGCCCACCAAACCAAACAAAAGAGGAAGAGATAGGGAATCTACCTGATAAAGAATTACGAATAATGATAGTGAAATTGATCCAAAATCTTGAAATCAAAATGGAATCACAGATAAATATCCTGGAGACAAGGATTGAGAAGATGAAAGAAAGGTTTAACAAGGACCTAGAAGAAATAAAAAAGGGTCAATATATAATGAATCATGCAATAAATGAGATCAAAAACACTCTGGAGGCAACAAATAGTAGAATAACAGAGGCAGAAGATAGGATTAGTGAATTAGAAGATAGAATGGTAGAAATAAATGAATCAGAGAGGAAAAAAAGAAAAACGAATTAAAAGAAATGAGGACAATCTCAGAGACCTCCAGGACAATATTAAACACTACAACACTCGAATCATAGGAGTCCCAGAAGAAGAAGACAAAAAGAAAGACCATGAGAAAATACTTGAGGAGATAATAGTTGAAAACTTCCCTAAAATGGGGAAGGAAATAATCACTCAAGTCCAAGAAACCCAGAGAGTCCCAAACAGGATAAACCCAAGGTGAAACACCCCCAAGACATGTATTAATCAAATTAACAAAGATCAAACACAAAGAACAAATATTAAAAGCAGCAAGGGAAAAACAACAAATAACACACAAGGGAATTCCCATAAGGATAACAGCTGATCTTTCAATAGAAACTCTTCAAGCCAGGAGGGAATGGCAAGACATACTTAAAGTGATGAAAGAAAATAATCTACAGCCCAGATTATTGTACCCAGCAAGGATCTCATTCAAATATGAAGGAGAAATCAAAAGCTTTACAGACAAGCAAAAGCTGAGAGAATTCAGTACCACCAAACCAGCTCTCCAACAAATACTAAAGGATATTCTCTAGACAGGAAACACAAAAAGGGTGTAATATAAATTTGAACCCAAAACAATAAAGTAAATGGCAACGGGATCATACCTATCAATAATTACCTTAAATGTAAATGGGTTGAATGCCCCAACCAAAAGACAAAGACTGGCTGAATGGATAAAAAAACAAGACCCCTACATATGTTGTCTACAAGAGACCCACCTCAAAACAGGGGACACATACAGACAAAGTGAAGGGCTGGAAAAAGATCTTCCATGCAAATAGAGACCAAAAGAAAGCAGGAGTAGCAATACTCATATCAGATAAAATAGACTTTAAAATGAAGGCTGTGAAAAGAGACAAAGAAGGTCACTACATAATGATCAAAGGATCAATCCAAGGAGAAGATATAATAATTATAAATATATATGCACCCAACATAGGAGCACCACAATATGTAAGACAAATGCTAACAAGTATGAAAGGAGAAATTAACAATAACACAATAATAGTGGGAGACTTTAATACCCCACACACACCTATGGATAGATCAACTAAACAGAAATTTAACAAGGAAACACAAACTTTAAATGATACAATAGACCAGTTAGACCTAATTGATACCTATAGGACATTTCATCCCAGAACAATGAATATCACCTTTATCTCAAGCGCACATAGAACCTTCTCCAGGATAGATCACATCCTGGGCCATAAATCTAGCCTTGGTAAATTCAAAAAATTGATATCATTCCAAGCATCTTTTATGACCACAATGCAGTAAGACTAGATCTCAATTACAGGAGAAAAACTATTAAAAATTCCAACATATGGCGGCTGAACAACACGCTGCTGAATAACCAACAAATCACAGAAGAAATCAAAAAAGAAATCAAAATTTGCATAGAAACGAATGAAAATGAAAACACAACAACCCAAAACCTGTGGGACACTGTAAAAGCAGTCCTAAGGGGAAAGTTCATAGCAATACAGGCATACCTCAAGAAGCAAGAAAAAAGTCAAATAAATAACCTAACTCTACACCTAAAGCAACTAGAAAAGGAAGAAATGAAGAGCCCCAGGGTTAGTAGAAGGAAAGAAATCTTAAAAATTAGGGCAGAAATAAATGCAAAAGAAACAAAAGAGACCATAGCAAAAATCAACAAAGCCAAAAGCTGGTTCTTTGAAAGGATAAATAAAATTGACAAACCATTAGCCAGACTCATCAAGAAACAAAGGGAGAAAAATCAAATCAATAAAATTAGAAATGAAAATGGAAAGATCAAAACAGACAACACAGAAATACAAGGGATCGTAAGAGACTACTATCAGCAATTATATGCCAATAAAATGGACAACGTGGAAGAAATGGACAAATTCTTAGAAAAGTACAACTTTCCAAAACTGGACCAGGAAGAAATAGAAAATTTTAACAGACCCATCAAAAGCATGGAAATTGAAACTGTAATCAGAAATCTTCCAGCAAACAAAAGCCCAGGTCCAGATGGATTCACAGCTGAATTCTACCAAAAATTTAGAGATGAGCTAACACCTATCCTACTCAAACTCTTCCAGAAAATTGCAGAGGAAGATAAACTTCCAAACTCATTCTATGAGGCCACTATCACCCTAATACCAAAACCTGACAAAGATTCCACAAAAAAGGAAAACTACAGGCCAATATCACTGATGAACATAGATGCAAAAATCCTTAACAAAATTCTAGCAATCAGAATCCAACAACACATTAAAAAGATCATATACCATGACCAAGTGGGCTTTATCCCAGGCATCCAAGGATTCTTCAATATCCACAAATCAATCAATGTAATACACCACATTAACAAATGGAAAAATAAAAGCCATATGATTATCTCAATAGATGCAGAGAAAGACATTGACAAAATTCAACATCCATTTATGATAAAAATTCTCCATAAAGCAAGAATAGAAGGAACATACCTCAACATAATAAAAGCTATATATGACAAACCCACAGCAAATATTATCCTCAATGGTGAAAAATTGAAAGCATTTCCTCTAAAGTCAGGAACAAGACAAGGGTGCCCACTTTCACCATTACTATTCAACATAGTTTTGGAAGTTTTGGCCACAGCAATCAGAGCAGAAAAAGAAATAAAAGGAATCCAAATTGGAAAAGAAGAAGTAAAACTCTCACTGTTTGCAGATGACATGATCCTATACATAGAAAACCCTAAAGACTCCATCAGAAAATTACTAGAACTAATCAATGATTATAGTAAAGTTGCAGGATATAAAATCAACACACAGAAATCCCTTGCATTCCTATACACTAATAATGAGAAAATAGAAAGAGAAATTAAGGAAACAATTCCATTCACCATTGCAACGAAAAGAATAAAATACTTAAGAATATATCTACCTAAAGAAACTAAAGACCTATATATAGAAAACTATAAAACACTGGTGAAAGAAATCAAAGAGACACTAATAGATGGAGAAATAAACCATGTTCATGGATCGGAAGAATCAATATAGTGAAAGTGAGTATACTACCCAAAGCAATTTATAGATTCAATGCAATCCCTATCAAGCTACCAACAGTATTCTTCACAGAGCTAGAACAAATAATTTCACAATTTGTATGGAAAAACAAAAAACCTCGAATAGCCAAAGCAATCTTGAGAAAGAAAAATGGAACTGGAGGAATCAACCTGCCTGACTTCAGGCTCTACTACAAAGCCACAGTCATCAAGACAGTATGGTACTGGCACAAAGACAGAAATATAGATCAATGGTACAAAATAGAAAGCCTAGAGATAAAGCCACACACATATGGACACCTTATCTTCGACAAAGGAGGCAAGAATATACAATGGATTAAAGACAATCTCTTTAACAAGTGGTGCTGGGAAATCTGGTCAACCACTTGTAAAAGAATGAAACTAGAACACTTTCTAACACCATACACAAAAATAAACTCAAAATGGATTAAAGATCTAAACATTAGGCCAGAAATTATAAAACTCCTAGAGGAGAACATAGGCAAAACACTCTCCGACATACATCACAGCAGGATCCTCTATGACCCACCTGCCAGAATATTGGAAATAAAAGCAAAAATAAACAAATAGGACCTAATTAAACTTAAAAGCTTCTGCACAACAAAGGAAACTATAAGCAAGGTGAAAAGACAGCCTTCAGAATGGGAGAAAATAATAGCAAATAAAGCAACTGACAAACAACTAATCTCAAAAATATACAAGCAACTCCTACAGCTTAACTCCAGAAAAATAAATGACCCAATCAAAAAATGGGCCAAAGAACTAAATAGACATTTCTCCAAAGAAGACATACAGATGGCTAACAAACACATGAAAAGATGCTCAACATTACTCATTATCAGAGAAATGCAAATCAAAACCACTATGAGGTACCATTTCACGCCAGTCAGAATGGCTGCGATCCAAAAGTCCACAAGAAATAATTGCTGGAGAGGGTGTGGAGAAAAGGGAACCCTCTTACACAGTTGGTGGGAATGCAAACTAGTACAGCCACTATGGAGAACAGCGTGGAGATTCCTTAAAAAACTGGAAATAGAACTGCCTTATGACCCAGCAATCCCACTGCTGGGCATACACACTGAGGAAACCAGAAGGGAAAGAGACACGTGTACCCCAATCTTCATCGCAGCACTGTTTATAATAGCCAGGACATGGAAGCAACCTAGATATCCATCAGCAGATGAATGGATAAGCAAGCTGTGGTACATATACACAATGGAGTATTACTCAGCCATTAAAAAGAATACATTTGAATCAGTTCTAATGAGGTGGATGAAACTGGAGCCTATTATACAGAGTGAAGTAAGCCAGAAAGAAAAACACCAATACAGAATACTAATGCATATATATGGAATTTAGAAAGATGGTAACCATAACCCTGTATACGAGACAGCAAAAGAGACACTGATGTGTAGAACAGTCTTTTGGACTCTGAGGGAGAGGGAGAGGGTGGGATGATTTGAGAGAATGGCATTGAAACATGTATAATATCATATATGAAATGAGTCACCAGTCCAGGTTTGATGCACGATACTGGATGCTTTGGGCTGGTGCACTGGGATGACCCAAAGGGATGGTATGGGGAGGGAGGAGGGTTCAGCATGGGGAACACATGCATACCTGTGGTGGATTCATTTTGGTATATGGAAAAAACAATACAATATTGTAAAGTTAAAAATAAAATAAAAAAATATATATCTCCAGACCTTGCCAAATATCTCTTGAAGGACAGAATTGCCTCTGGTTGAAAACCACTAATTTCATCTTCTAAAAAATGACCATGTTATTAATTGTTGTTCACCACTGAAATTACATGTCAACAATTATTTTACTGTCTTTCATATATATTTTGTTTTTATTGGAGTTAATAACTGCATTATTTGTGTGTCTTGCTTCATTATATATGTAAATTCACTAGCAGACATATAAGACATTGTCAAAGACATCCATTAACCTGTCAGTTCCATTTTCTCTGGGAGATAGCTATGTCCTCCAGTTACCATATGGACTAGTTGCTCTCAGATATATTAGTATCATCTTGCAGTTTCTCCTTGTCATACTAAAAATTTCCTTTGCCTTACTAATCTGATTAAGCCCATTTCTGGGATTCATGTGTATTGGTTATAAATTGTACTTGGCTTCTCATAAAAGACAGGCTTCCCTGGTGGCTCAGAGGTAAAGAATCTGAGTTCCAGTGTAGGAGACATGGTTTGATTCCTGTTCCAGGAAGATCCCCTGAGAAGGAAATGACAGCCCACTCCAGTATTCTTGCCAGGAAAATGCCATGGACAGAAGAGCCTGGCTGGCTATATACAGTCCATGGGGCCGCAAAAGATTCGGACACAACTTAGTGACTGAACAACAGCAACAAACTCATAAAAGACACTAAAACAACAGTGACTTTCACAGCAATAAATTGACTTTTTGCTAATATAAAAGTGGTAGAGAGCCAGTTCAGTTATGGTAGTTCCGAAATTCATGAGGGATCCTGGCTGCTTCTCTCCTTCTGTTAAACCATGCTTATGCAGGGTTGAATGGCTGGCATCACGTCTGCTCTAGGAGCAGCAAACAGGAGGAAGAAGTGGGGAAAAGAGACAAGGATTCGTATGTAAAATTTGTTTTGAATTTATTTAAAGGTATATGTTGAAAATAATTTTCCCTTAGATTAAAATGTTGAAACCATTCCCTGAGTGTCTTCTGGCTTTCAGTGTTGGTACTGAGAAGTCATGTTGTTCTGATTTCTGATTCTTTTGGTCATTTTCCACTCTCTAGTTGCCCTTAACATCTCTCTTTTATATTGTTTTTTAAACTTCATGATAGTCATCTTGTTTTGGATCTTTTTCCTTCACGTGACAGACACTTGGAGATTTTCAGTCTGGAAACTCAATTTCTTTCAAACCATTTTCTTATACTATTTCATTTAAACTTTCTTTTCTCATTTAAAATATTAGACAATGTTTATTGAAGTATAGTTGATTTACAATATATTTCTTTGATAATTTACCCCCATCTACTTTTTCTATGTTTTGATTCTGGATCCTGCCATGTTTATCTGTTTGCATTAATTTATTGGCAGGGAGAACAAACTTAAACAATAATACCACCAAAATGAAAATAAAGCAAAAAAAATAGATAAACGACAAGAGCAAAGCAAATATAATAGTTGATCAGAGCACACAAAATATATCAATAATGAAAATAAGATTCGCGAGTGGTTACTGTCTTAGGGGAGACACCTGAAACCAATTCCAGCCAGACAGCCTCTGCTGCTGCTGCTGCTAAGTCGCTAAGAAAGCCTTCAGCGATCAATGCAAAGAAATAGAGGAAAACAACAGAATGGGAAAGACTAGGGATCTCTTCAAGAAAATCAGAGATACCAAAGGAACATTTCATGCAAAGATGAGCTCCATAAAAGACAGAAATGGTATGGACCTAACAGAAGCAGAAGATATTATGAAGAGGTGGCAAGAATACACAGAAAAACTGTACAAAAAAGATCTTCATGATCCAGATAATCACAATGGTGTGATCACTCACCTAGAGCCAGACATTCTGTAATGTGAGGTCAAGTGGGCCTTAGAAAGCATCACTATGAACAAAGCTAGTGGAGGTGATGGAATTCCAGTGGAGCTATTTCAAATCCTGAAAGATGATGCTGTGAAAGTGCTGCACTCAATATGCCAGCAAATTTGGAAAACTCAGCAGTGGCCACAGGACTGGAAAAGGTCAGTTTTCATTCCAATCCCAAAGAAAGGCAGTGCCCAAGAATGCTCAAACTACCACACAATTGCACTCATCTCACACTCTAGTAAAGTAATGCTCAAAATTCTCCAAGCCAGGCTTCAGCAATATGTGAACCGTGAACTTCCAGATGTTCAAGCTGGTTTTAGAAAAGGCAGAGGAACCAGAGATCAAATTGCCAACATCCGCTGGATCATCAAAAAAGCAAGAGAGTTCCAGAAAAACATCTATTTCTGCTTTATTGACTATGCCAAAGCCTTTGACTGTGTGGATCACAATAAACTGTGGAAAATTCTGAAAGAGATGGGAATACCAGACCACCTGACCTGCCTCTTGAGAAACCTGGATGCAGGTCAGGAAGCAACAGTTAGAACTGGACATGGAACAACAGACTGGAGTTCGTCAAGGCTGTATATTGTCACCCTGTTTATTTAACTTATATGCAGAGTACATCATGAGAAACGCTGGACTGGAAGAAACACAAACTGGAATCAAGATTGCTGGGAGAAATATCAATAACCTCAGATATGCAGATGACACCACCCTTATGGCAGAAAGTGAAGAGGAACTAAAAAGCCTCTTGATGAAAGTGAAAGTGGAGAGTGAAAAAGTTGGCTTAAATCTCAACATTCAGAAAACGAAGATCATGGCATCCGGTCCCACCACTTCATGAGAAATATATGGGGAAACAGTGGAAACAGTGTCAGACTTTATTTTTCTGGGCTCCAAAATCAGTGCAGATGGTGATTGCAGCCATGAAATTAAAAGATGCTTACTCCTTGGAAGGAAAGTTATGACCAACCTAGATAGCATATTCAAAAGCAGAGACATTACTTTGCCAACAAAGGTCGTCTAGTCAAGGCTATGGTTTTTCTTGTGGTCATGTATGGATGTGAGAGCTGGACTGTGAAGAAGGCTGAGTGCCGAAAAATTGATGCTTTTGAACTGTGGAGTTGGAGAAGACTCTTGAGAGTCCCTTGGACTGCAAGGAGATCCAACCAGTCCATTCTAAAGGAGATCAGCCCTGGGATTTCTTTGGAAGGAATGATGCTAAAGCTGAAACTCCAGTACTTTGTCCACCTCATGCGAAGAGTTGACTCATTGGAAAAGACTCTGATGCTGGGAGGGATTGGGGGCAGGAGGAGAAGGGGACGACAGAGGATGAGATGGCTGGATGGCATCACTGACTCGATGGACGTGAGTTTGAGTAAACTCCGGGAGTTGGTGATGGACAGGGAGGCCTGGTGTGCTGCTATTCATGGGGTCACAAAGAGTCGGACACGACTGAGCAACTGATCTGATCTGATCTGATTAATTTATTATAACTGCGCTGGGTAATATTTAAATGGTCTCAAATGTATAAATAAAAGAACACTTTAATGTAGTGAGGTTAAGACAACAGAAAGATCTAGTTACCCTGAGTTGACTTTACGGGTTGGTCTACCTATTGGGGTTTTGACATTTGGTGCCATGAATTGTTTGGCCAACAGAACATAACGAGATTATATGTTTTACTGTCCACTTTATGTGTTCCTTATCAAGGTTGCTTATACAACTGCTGCTTCTATCAGGGTAAATAAATCAAATATGCCAAGATTTGAAAGATGCTGTGTGGTTATCTGATAAAAAAGAATTTTTTAGCTAATGTGTCAATATTTTCTACCATTTTTACCCTTCACTTCCAGACTGAGGTTCCCATTAGTTATCATGAATAAAGAATATTTGAATTGTCTTATCCCATTCTTAATATTGAGTTTAAATTCAATGAGAACAATTAGGGATCTTCCAAATAGTTCCTTTTAGTGAAGGAGTTCCAAATGAACAGGTTACACCTCACCAGCACAGCATAGCACTGCCAGGAAAAGATGTAGCAGGAGTAGAGAGGAATAGGTCTGCAGTGGTAGATTGGTTTTCTAAAGTATTTTTCTAATTTTCTAGTATATGATTAATGTGGAGGATTTTTTAATTAAAATCATTGTTTAAGAATTACATTACCTGACTTGTGAGGTACTATACATACCTTCCATCATAAATGTGGTGACATGGCTTTATTATTTGGATTCTACTGAATCTGTAGTGGATTTTGCACTTTTCCTCAACTTAACTCAATATCTGCCCATTAAGTGCAAGTCACTTCTCAAATGACACAGCCTTTGAAATATTATTTGGGATTAAATGGTTTCGTTTTATTTTTTATTATTTCCAAATGGCATCAGTGAAAAGCTGGAAGATTGAATCCCTGGGTAAAGCAAATTACTCTCTTTCAGTTACTGTACCATGTGTCTTAAAGAAATGCTTGCTCATACCATTAAGAGGTATGTTGACTTATGTATATTAAGAGTAGACTTTTTTTTTTTTTTTCACTCTAATTAAGTAGATTACACATCCTGAGCACAAATGAGGTTTGGTTTTAAATTTTCAGATGTTAAGGAAAATAAAATAGAAATGTAGAGAGTTTAACAACTTATTTTTTGACAAAAAGAAGATTGAGGACAATTTTTTTTTTCCTGACAAAAAGTGGAAATTTTCTCCTCGTGTCCTTATGCAGAGAATGTCTAGAAATAAAATCTTCAAACCTAAAAGTGGCTCAATGGTAAAAAAAAAAAAAAAAAAAAAAAAAAATTTAACCTGCCAAGCAGAAGGGGCAGTTTCAATCCCTGGGTCAGGAAGATCCCCTGGAGAAGGGAATGGCAACCCACTCCAGTATTCTTGCCGGGAGAATTCATGGACAGAGGAGCCTGGTGGGCTACAGTCCATGGGTTGCAAAGAGTTGGACATGACTTAGCGACTAAAGAGCAGCAGCAGCAGCAAAGAAACATTGCCTAAACTAATGGTCCCCATATCAACCTTCAATAGAGGCAAAGACCATTACATTAAGCTGGGCCTTAGTAAAAGCACTTCTTTGAAAGGCTGTGATAATGTGGTAAATGTGCTTTACTGTCTGTTGGTTTAATCTCAGAATGGTCTTAGGGAATTAGACAAATGGATGTCAGCACATCCATTGGATACTCTCCAGTATCATCAGTAGAAGGAAGTGTAAGATTCTGTAGGATTTCTATAGGAAATTTAGTTCCTCTGTAGATATTCAGGAGTATGGGAAAATTATTTTCCCAGAAGTAATCATAATTACATCCCTGTAACTGAAATTCTCTATAATATTTATAAGTTGTGATATAGTCTCAGATTCACTTCTCTATTTTCCTTGGTGTGGGTAAAGATATGTCCATTTTTTTTATTACACATATAGAAAATATTATTCTTGATGATATCAGGAAGCTGAATATTCGGAAAGTACCTGAATATTCATAAAGTACCTGAATGGGTTGGATACATACCTATATTCTTTTCAAATAACTTCCCAATTCAGAAACATAAGCTTAAAGATTGATGGCCAGCAGTTTATAGCATAATTATTATTTCCTTCCAAATTCGGTGCTAAAAATTTTAGATAATTGTCTTCATCTACTTGGGCTACCATAATAAAATGCTATAGACTGAGTGGCTTAAGCAAAATAACGTTATTTTCTCACAGTTTTGAAGTCTAGGTCAGGCTGTAATATGGTCAGATTCTGGTAAGGACTCTTGTCCTGACTTGCATAAGCCTCCTTTTCTCCATATCCTCACAGAGAAGAGAGAGCAAGCTCTCCGGTGTCTCTTGTTATAAGAGCACTAATTCCATAGCAAAGTCCCCAATCTCATAACCTCACTTATATTTGATACCTCCCAGAGAACCCAGCTTCAGATGCTTAACTTTATGAATTTGGGGGGATACAGTTCAGTTCATAATAACAATATTACCTGGGTTTTCACTTTGATTATTGTAGTTGATTTCTCCAGATTTCCCAGAAACCAGTGTTTGCAAATCATGATGTGTTGCCATCTGTCTGACTAAAAGTACACTGACTCAACCTGTCTCCTATTTCGTCTGCCCCTCTCCTTATTTTTTTCAGAAAGAACATGGTTACCGAAGACACATTTTAAATTAATCCAGAAAGTCGTGGTTAGATGACTGGTAGATCTGTTGGAAAAGAAAGAAAAAGAGAAAGTTCAGATACAATGCAGAATTTTTAAATAGACCAAATATCAAACATTTTTACTTACCCACTTTCCATTAAACATAAAAAAATACATAAACTCATAATTCTAATTGCTCAGTATGGCTTACTCTTTTCTCTTTCTGCCTAAATATAGCCATACATAAAGTGCAATATATAGTCCCTGATCCTTTCATTTTGCAGATTTCTTGTAAATCCATACATATGATGGTATAAAACATATCATGTGTGTTTAAAAAGAATCTCGATATGTTTTATTTCTTTGCTGCTCACTACAGCTGGAAGCTAGAACTAAATATGGTAGACGTAGGTTGTCTCAATTTGTGAATGGCCTTTTGTCCCTAGGAAAGGGACTTAAACCATGTCAACAGGATTGTGTATGTTAGTCACTCAGTCATATCCGACTCTGAGACCACATGTGTAGCCTGCCAGGCTCCTCTGTCAGTGGGATCCTCTGGGCAAGAATACTGGAGTGGGTAGCCATTTTCTTCTCCAAGGGATCTTCCCAATCCAGGGATGGAACCTGAGTTTCCTGCATTGCAGGCAAATTCTTTACTGTCTGAGCCACCAGGATTGACCACATGTAACTTCATGGGAAGTAGATAGGCAAACAGTGGAAACAGTGGCTGTCTTTATTTTGGGGGGCTCCAAAATCACTGCAGATGGTGATTGCAGCCATGAAATTAAAAGATGCTTACTCCTTGGAAAGAAATTATGACCAACTTAGATAACATATTAAAAAGCAGAGACATTACTTTGCCAACAAAGGTCCATGTAGTCATGGCTATGGTTTTTCCAGTGGTCATGTGTGGATGTGAGAGTTGGACTGTAAGAAAGCTGAATGCTGAAGAATTGATGGTTTTGAAATATGGTGTTGGAGAAGACTCTTGAGAGTCCCTTGGACTGCAAGGAGATCCAACCAGTCCATTCTAAAGGAGATCAGTCTTGGGTATTCATTGGAAAGACTGATGCTGAAGCTGAAACTCCAGTATTTTGGCCACCTCGTGTGAAGAGTTGACTCACTGGAGAAGACTCTGATGCTGAGAGGTATTGGGGGCAGGAGGAGAAGGGGACAACAGAGGATGAGATGGCTGGATGGCACCACTGACTTGATGGACGTGCGTTTGAGTGAACTCCAGGAGTTGATGTTGGACAGGGAGGCCTGGCGTGCTGCTATTCATGGGGTCACAAAGAGTCGGACATGACTGAGTGACTGAACTGACTGAACTGAAATGCTTGGTTATTGAGATAGAAAGGAGAGTATTAGCTATAAAATAGCTTTTGTCAATTTACAGTCAAAATACATTGTTTAAGTTCTTGAGATCAAAGCAATGAAAGAAGGTAAGTGGTTTCATTTCTAAGTGTGCTATCTGCAGATGAAAGGAACATTGTTTTGTGGGTGGTAATAAATGTCTTAGAATACATGTACTTTATTATTTTTATTTGTAAGATACAGCTGGTTGTGTTAGAATAGTGAAGACTGAGCTATGTTCATATGTATGTGTCTCCTTGGACTATGAGTTCTTTGAGAGTAAGCTCTATAGCATATTTGACTCTGTGTCCTCAGAATGGTATTTGCATAAAATAGGGGTTCTGTAAATGCTTACTGACTGAATAATATATCTAAAATATCTGGACTAGAACACAGTTAAGTCAATGTTTCAGTTTGATTTAATGACCAATAGGGATGGCTCATGTTCAAAGAAATAGATATGCATCAAATTTATAAGAAAAATGGTGAAGCAACTCATTTTGTCTTAGTAACAATTATTTTTAAGACATTCTACTCATCTAACTTAAAGATTAAGCCCATATTTCAATCAAAATAATAGAGAACTTTACTTTCCTGTTGCTAGGCGTGAAACACCCTGTTCCAACAACACAAGAGAAGACTATACACATGGACCTAATCAGATGGTCAACACCAAAATCAAATTGATTATATTCTTTGCAGCCAAAGATGGAGAGGCTCTAGACAGTCAGCAAAAACAAGACTGGGAGCTGACTGTGGCTCAGATAATGAACTCCTTATTGCCAAATTCAGACTTAAATTGAAGAAAGTGGGGAAAAACACTAGACCATTCAGGTATGACCTAAATCAAATCCGTTATGACTATACAGTGGAAGTGAGAAATAGATTCAAGGGACTAGATCTGATAGACAGAGTGCCTGATGAACTATGGACAGAGGTTCATGACATTGTACAGGAGACAAGAATCAAGACCATCCCCAAGAAAAAGGAATGCAAAAAAGCAAAATGGCTGTCTGGGGAGGCCTTACGAATAGCTGTGAAAAGAAGAGAAGTGAAAAGCAAAGGAGAAAAGGAAAGATATACCCATTTGAAGGCAGAGTTCCAAAGAATAGCAAGGAGAGATCAGAAAGCCTTCATCAGCAATCAATGCAAGGAAATAGAGGGAAAAAATAGAATGGGAAAGACTATAGATCTCTTCAAGAAAATTAGAGATACCAAGGGAACATTTCATGCAAAGATGGGCTCAATAAAGGACAGAAATGGTATGGACTTAACAGAAGCAGAAGATATTAAGAAGAGGTGGCAAAAATGCACAGGAGAACTGTACAAAAAAGACCTTCATGACCCAGATAATCACAATGGTGGGTGTCATCACTCACCTAGAGCCAGACATCCTAGAATGTGAAGTTAAATGGGCCTTAGGAAGCATCACTACGAACAAAGCTAGTGGAGATGATGGAATTCCACTTAAGCTATTTCAGATCCTAAAAGATGATTCTGTGAGAGTGCTGCACTCAATATGCCAGAGAATTTGGAAAACTCAGCAGTGGCCACAGGACTGGAAAAGGTCAGTTTTCATTCCAATCCCAAAGAAAGGCAATGCCAAAGAATGCTCAAACTACCACACAATTGCACTCATCTCACACGCTAATGAAGTAATGCTCAAAATTTTCCAAGACAGGCTTCAGCAATACGTAAACTGTGAACTTCCAGACATTCAAGCTGATTTTAGAAAAGGCAGAGGAACCAGAGATCAAATTGCCAACATCTGCTGGATCATGCAAAAAGCAAGAGAGTTCCAGAAAAACATCTACTTCTGCTTTATTGACTATGCCAAAGCCTTTGACTGTGTGGACCATGATAAACTGTGGAAAATTCTGAGAGATGGGAGTACCAGACCACCTAACCTGCCTCTTGAGAAACCTGTATGCAGGTCAGGAAGCAACAGTTAGAACTGGCCGTTAAACAACAGACTGGTTTCAAATAGGAAAAGGAGTACGTCAGACTGTATGTTGTCACCCTGCTTATTTAACTTATATGCAGAGTATATCATGAGAAACGCTGGGCTGGAAGAAGCACAAGCTGGAATCAAGATTGCCGGGAGAAATATCAATAACCTCAGATACGCAGATGACACCACACTTATGGCAGATAGCGAAGAAGAACTAAAGAGCCTCTTGATGAAAGTGAGAGAGAAGAGTGAAAAAGTTGGCTTAAAACTCAACATTCAGAAAACAAAGATCATGGCATCTGGTCCCATCACTTCATGGCAAATAGATTGGGAAACAGTAGAAACAGTGAGAGACTTTATTTTTTTGGGCTCCATAATCATTGCAGGTGGTGATTACAGTCATGAAATTAAAAGATGCTTACTCCTTGGAAGGAAAGTTATGACCAACCTAGATAACATATTAAAAAGCAGAGACATTACTTTCTCAACAAAGGTCCATCTAGTCAAGGTATCATTTTTCAAGTAGTCGTGCATGGATGTGAGAGTTGGACTATAAAGAAAGCCAGTGCTGAAGAATGATGCTTTTGAACTTGAGAAGACATGTGAATGTCCCTGCAAGGAGATCCAACCAGTTCATCCTAATGGAGATCAGTCCTGAGTATTCATTAGAAGTACTGATGTTGAAGCTGAAACTCCAATACTTTGGCCACCTGATGTGAAGAACTAACTCATTTGAAAAGACCCTGATGCTGGGAAAGATTGAGGGCAGGAGGAGAAGGGGACGACAGAGGATGAGATGGTTGGATGGCATCACCGACTTAATGGACATGAGTTTGGGTAAACTCCAGGAGTTGGTGATGGACAGGGAGGCCTGGCACGCTGCAGTTCATGGGATCACAAAGAGTCGGACACAAATGAGTACAGAACTGAACTGAACTGAGGTTATTTTTCTGTCTTTTATATATTACTTCATTTTCTAAGACTACCCTGAACTAAAAAACATTTCCAAACTCATTGAAAATTCTAGATGACAAGCGCTTGATTGAAAAATGCCAATGGCGGTTAGTTTTTGTTATTTTTTTAATGCACTTGCAGAACCTAGAAACTTTGGGTCTCATTTAAAAATGTCAATTGCATTTCCACAGAAACTCCTAAAGATAGACCAAGATGATTTTGAAGTCAAGGTTATTTTGCAAGGATAAAATTCCTTATTGAATTCTAGTTAACCTGAAGACTCTGGTCAAATGCCAAGTTCGATAATTGCTGTATGCTCTGGGAAATCTCCTTCCTGGGTTATAATCCTTTTACCTAATTTTATAGTTTCTTCTAGGGACACAGGAGTCGGACATGACTGAAGCGACGCAGCACAGCAGCAGCTGGGATGAATAACTGGTGAACATTGGTGAATTTTCATCATAGACATAGCTGTGATTTGGTTATGTGGGAAATGATATGTGTACATAAGTTACAGGATCTTGTGTCTTTTTATATATAGGTGTTATTTTTTATTTTATTTTCTTTTTTATTTTTATTTTATTTTCTTTTTTATTTTTATTTTATTTTATTTTATTTTATTTAAATAAAATAATATATTTTATTTCTAGGTGTTAATTTATGGTTCTGTGTTTTCAATTTGGTGGAGGAGGAGGATACAGAAAGAAATGCTTTATTGCTTTATCCTAAAATGAAGAAGTGAGGCACATTCAGATGAAAGGAGCAATATCATTACAGCAGTTATTTATAAACAGATCAACTGGCTATGCAGATGTAAGTTGTGGCGATGTTGGGAGTGGGTGAGAGGAGTTTATAGATGTCTAAGTAATGTTAGGTCTAATTATGGATATAACAGAAGCAGAAGATATTAAGAAGAGGTGGCAAGAATACACAGAAGAACTGTACAAAAAAGATCTTCATGACCCAGATAATCATGATGGTATGATCACTCACCTAGAGCCAGACATCCTGGAATGCAAAGTCAAGTGGGCCTAAGGAAACATCACTATGAACAAAGCTAGTGGAGGTGATGGAATTCCAGTTGAGCTGTTTCAAATCCTAAAAGATGCTGCTGTGAAAGTGCTGCACTCAATATGCCAGCAAATTTAGAAAACTCATCAGTGGCCACAGGACTGGAAAAGGTCAATTTTCATTCCAATCCCAAAGAAAGGCAATGTCAAAGAATGCTCAAACTACTGCACAATTGCACTCATCTCAGTGTTCTTGCCTGGAGAATCCCAGGGATGGGGGAGCCTGGTGGGCTGCCATCTATGGGGTCACACAGAGTCGAACATGACTGAAGTGACTTAGCAGCAGCACATGGTAGTAAAGTAATGCTCAAAACTCTCTGAGTGAGGCTTAAATAGTATGTGACTTGAGAAATTCCAGATGTTCAACTTGGCTTTAGAAGAGGCAGAAGAACCAGAGATCAAATTGCCAACATCTGCTGGATCATCGAAAAAGCAAGAGAGTTCCAGAAAAACATCTACTTCTGCTTTATTGACTGTGCCAAAGCCTTTGACTGTGTGGATCACAATCAACTGTGGAAAATTCTGAAAGAGATGGGAATACCAGACCACCTGACCTGCCTCTTGAGAAACCTGGATGCAGGTCAGGAAGCAACAGTTAGAACTGGACATGGAACAACAGACTGGTTCCAAATAAGAAAAGGAGTACATCAAGGCTATATATTGTCACCCTGCTTATTTAGCTTATATGCAAAGTGCATCATGTGAAATGCTGGGCTAGAAGAAGCACAAGCTGGAATCAAGATTGCTGGGAGAAATATCAATAACCTCAGATATGCAGATGACACCACCCTTATGGCAGAAAGTGAAGAACTAAAGAGCCTCTTGATGAAAGTGAGAGAGGAGAGTAAAAAGGTTGGCTTAAAACTCAACATTCAAAAAACTAAGATCATGGCATCTGGTCCGATCACTTCATGGCAAATAGATGGGGAAACAGTGGAAACTGTGAGAGACTTTATTTCTTTGGGCTCCAAAATCACTGCAGATGGTGATTGCAGCCATGAAATTAAAAGACACTTGTTCCTTGGAAGGAAAGTTATGACCAACCTAGACAGCATATTGAAAAGCAGATACATTACTTTGCCAACAAAGGTCCATCTAGTCAAGGCTATGGTTATTCCAGTAGTCACTTATGTGATATTTGGACCCTAAAGAAAACTGAGCGCAGAAAAATTGATGCTTTTGAAGTGGGGTGTTGGAAAAGACTCTTGAGATTCTCTTCAACTGCAAGGAGATCCAACTAGTCCATCCTAAAGGAAATCAGTCCTGAATAATCATTGGAAGGACTGGTGTTGAAGCTGAAACTCCAATCCTTTGGCTACCTGGTGCAAAGAACTGACTCATTGGAAAAGATCCTGATTCTGGGAAAGATTGAAGGTGGGAAGAGAAGGGATTGGGGGAAGGAGGAGAAGGGGATGACAGAGGATGAGGTGGTTGGATGGCATTACTGACTCAATGGACATGAGTTTGAGTAATCTCCAGTAGTTGGTGATGTACAGGGAGGCCTGGAGTGCTGCAGTCCATGGGGCTCAAAGAGTCCGACACGACTTAGTGACTGAACTTAAGTAGTGCAGACAAGACTACATTGTGGAGAATATCAGCTTTGGAATCAATTCGTATTCTCCCATGTAGTAGTTGTGTTCTTTTCATCTTTTCATGTTACTTTTCAGTGTATGGCATGTAGTAATTTTACAATAAGTGGTAGTTATTGTTATTAGCTAGTAAACAACTAAGGTGTTTTTCTTTAATATTCACATTTTTAAAATCAGTATTTGTCTTGAGCATTTTGATGATGTCAGATAAATATTTTGTTGGGGTGAAATCTTTATCCTGTGATTTCCCCTACTCCACTAATCAGCTGTCTTTCACTTTTGGTTTAAAAAGCAGAAACCTTTTAAAGGTTAAAGACACAAGCATTTATGTACTATATCTCATTTTTGTTAGATGTTTTAAAAGAAGGGCATGGCCATCCCTTTTAAATTTTGATTATATATTAAGGAAGATATAGTGATGGTAGTTGATAGGGAAATTGATGGTCCCTGAAGAACTGGTCTTTGCATCTTGGGACATCTTCATCTTCAGATTTGCCTCATGAACTGGTTAATTTTACATCATGGAGATACAGGTGGTGTTGCTTGTGAAGAGGAGTAAGATTCCGAAGTTTCTTACTCTTTTCATTTGTTTTGGACTAGGAAAGTGAAAGGAAAGTGAAGTCGTTCAGTTGTGTCCAACTCTTTGCGACGCTATGGACTGCAGCCTTCCAGGCTCTTCCGTCCATGGGATTCTCCAGCCAAGAATACTGGAGTGGGTTGCCATTTCCTTCTCCAGGGGATCTTCCCGACCCAGGGATGGAATCCAGGTCTCCCGCATTGCAGGCAGACGCTTTAACCTCTGAGCCACCAGGGAAGCCCTACTGGACTAGGAAGGCCATATATAAATTAATTAATCTAAAAGGAATGTTGGTCTTTTCCTGAGATTATATTGAATTTAAGCCTTTGATTTTCAGGTCAGAAATCTATAAAATCATAACAATATCTCTCACATCATTGTAAGTTTTATCTAGAACTTTATTACTTAGATAATGCAAAGAAAGTCTTTTTTAAAAAAATTCATAGTGCAAGGTATCTGTTCAGAAAAGCTTTGGTCTCTGAACCAAGTTACTGAGACTTAAGAATGCAAAAAGTCAACTGATAGTTTTTAAGTAACCACGTACTGCATGTAGATAGATGTTGGATGATTATCGTATACATTTATCTTATTTAATCCACATAGCAGTCCAGTTAGTTCCCTTATCTTGATGTACCAGGTGAAGGAACCAAGTCTTGGGCTGGTTTAGTAACTTATTAAGTCACACACCTAGAGGTTTATAATTTTACTCAGTTTGTATATTATCAGAAACCAGATTCTGTTATCATGAAATGTATAATGTTCCTGGATCTGTGTTCTTTATTATCACCAAAACATCTTTATCATTTCCTATTGATTAGTTTATTCCTTCCTATTATGAGCCTGTGTCCTTTACTTTAGCCTACATACCTGCTTGATTTAGGGTTTGTAACTATCTATCTATCCATTTTAACTGTCAGGAAATCCATGCTATTGATTTTCTGGTTAACAGGTATAGTAAAGAGATATGTGATTTACACAGGTTATTTTACAGCATTATTGGGCAACTTCGAAAGCAAACACATTCATTTGATATGCATTCAATAAGCAAAAGGCCAGCGGTCCCAAATTCCCTGATAGCATTGAGAAACAATCTTCAAATATAATAGGTTTACCAATATTTTTCTCATTAAATCACGTGTGGATTTATACTATACAAAGGGAAGGCCTGTATATCTGTGGCAGAATCAGGCATGGCTGAAAGATGAAGTCATTCATAGTTGTCAGAGGATGTTATAATATGACTTCTAAGAGTGGAAGTGCTGTTCTCTCTCTGTCCACCTGCCAAAAGGATTGCAGAGAGGGCACAGAATGTCAGAAAGTCTGCAGCTGCACTAATATGACAGCTCCAAAATGATTTGAAATTGGAAGAAAGTAGAATTATTGATTTTTAGATATTCTGATATGTCAGGTCCAGCTGTGACCAAATCATCTTTTGTGAAAAATGGAGAAATCAGAAACAAAGTAAATTAAATTGGCATTCTTCCTCCCATTTATAGCTAGATTTATATTTTCTATTTGAAGATAGTAGATAGGTAATAAAAAGCAGATATTCCACAAAGTAGATAAACCTGTATGCAGAATGCAACTAAAGTTGCTATTTAAGACAGTATTTGAGCTTGAAAACCTTTAACTTAAAGACTTAAGCAACACAAAAATAAGTTGCACTTATTTTTCAGGTTATAGATAGAATGAAAATAAAATTCCCAATCATTCCAGAGTTTTACCTTAATGCTTCATGGATTGTGTTTTATAAACTTGTGCTACTCTCTCACTAAGTGGAATTATGTAACTCTAGAGGACACAACAGTGATTTTGGCTCTTTGGTTGTGGTCCTTTTGAATCCCTACCCTTTACGACTCACATGTGTATTGCAAGTGGGTTGCCATGCCCTCCTCCAGGGGATCTTCCCTACCCAAGGATCAAACCCGCATCTCTTATGTCTCCTGCATTGGCAGTTGGGTTCTTTACCTCTAGCACTACCTGGGAAGCGCTTACCACTCACATACCCTGCCCAAATCCCAGCAAATGCCCCTGTGTCAGAAGGAAAATAGGAGCTACGTAACATAAACTCTTTCAGCTTTCCGCCCCACCACCCATAAATTTATCTACTTCTGTAAACTTACTTCACTTACAGAGGGAGAGGGTCAAGACCTATTGTTTTCTGGTGCTCTGTAACCCATCCCCTCCTGTTATCTATCTCTAGTTTCTTATTATATGTTTTATCATTTGATCTATTCTTAGCTATTAATCTCTTGAACTTCACTGGCTCCTTTTTCTCAATTTACACTTATTCATTAATAGAAATATAAGAAATAAGAAAAATAAGAAATATTCTAGAAATAATAAATTTTCAGAAAGTACCCAAACCTCTTAACTCTTTGTTGACTTACCTGTGGCTCCCTCTAGATACGCTTCTACCACCCTCACATCCTGTGGCTAAGAGTCAACAGAGGACTATAATTGAATCTGCTGATCCATTCCTCTTTGGTTTTAGCTTTTATTTTCACTCATGCTCTTGTATTTTTGACGTGAGATTGATCTTGATTTCCTTATCTGGACCCTTGGTATTATTTTAGGACTCTGATTAAATACTATTGCCTCCTTTTTCTCTCCACTCCTTTCAGTGGGATGCCCAATACAAGTATGATCCCCTAACCTCTGTTGCTTGACCCAAGGTCTATAAGATTCACATTTGGTAGTAATGTCTTCCCAGAAATGTCAATCTCTCTCTAGTTTACACTCATACTGTATCTTGCCCATGATTAAATGAAATATATAAAGAGATGATGCAATCCTTAGCATGTGGCAAGTTTGCGGTAAGTATAGTTGTTAGTATAACTTTTTCAATCTTTTTCTTGTTTTATTGATATATTTGTTCTATTTTAATTTCTGGCTTCTTGCCCAAGCTCATTTTATCTTTGTATCAACTATTGATAATATGATCACCGGGCCCCAAGTTATTCAAATTATAAACCTGAATTTGTCTTCAATGTCTGTTTTTCTCCACTCATTAACTACTACAGAGTTTATGACACCTTTTGAGTGCCTATATACTTTATATCATCCTCTCAGTTCTTGTTGCTCTTATCTCTTTGTACCTTGCCTGAGCTAGGGTATTATTTTCTTAACTAGATTCATTTTCTTGAAGCATCCCCTACTGTGATTCTGGAAGTGTATTTCCAAAATGTGATATGATCTCATGTTTAAGATACATTATTCATTGTCATTGGGAGGCACATGATCCTTCATTATATCATCCTTCTGAGTCAGTTCAGTTCAATTCAGTTCAGTCGTTCAGTCATGTCTGATTCTTTGCAACCCCATGAACCACAGCACGCCAGGCCTCCCTGTCCATCACCAACTCCCGGAGTCCACCCAAACCCATGTCCATTGAGTCGGTGATGCCATCCAATGATCTCATCCTCTGTAGTCCCCATCTCCTCCCACCTTCAATCTTTCCCAGAATCAGGGTCTTTTCAAATGAGTCAGTTCTTCACATCAGGTGGCCAAAGGATTGGAGTTTCAGGTTCAGCATCTGCCCTTCCAATGAATATTCAGGACTGACCGCCTTTAGGATGGACTGGTTGGAACTCGTTGCAGTCCAGGGGACTCTCAAGAGTCTTCTCCAACACCACAGTTCAAAAGTATCCATTCTTCGACGCTCAGCTTTCTTTATAGTCCAACTCTTACATCCATACATGACCACTGGAAAAACCATAGCCTTGACTAGACGGACCTTTGTTGGCAAAGTAATGTCTCTGCTTTTAATATGCTGTCGAGGTTGGTCATAACTTTCCTTCCAAGGAGTAAGCATCTTTTAATTTCATGGCTGTAATCACCATCTGCAGTGATTTTGGAGCCCCAAAAAATAAAGACAGCCACTGTTTCCCCATCTATATGCCATGAAATGATGGGCCCAGATCCCATGATCTTCGTTTTCTGAATGTTGAGCTTCAAGACAACTTTTTCACTCTCCTCTTTCACTTTCATCAAGAGGCTTTTTAGTTCCTCTCTTCACTTTCTGCCATAAGGGTGGTGTCATCTGCATATCTGAGGTTATTGATATTTCTCCCAGCAATCTTGATTCCATCTGGTGCTTCTTCCATAGCATTTCTCATAATGTACTCTGCATACAAGTTAAATAAGCAGGGTGACAATATACAGCCTTGACGTACTCCTTTTCCTATTTGGAACCAGTCTGTTGTTCCATGTCCAGTTCTAACTGTTGCTTCCTGACCTGCAAACAGGTTTCTCAAGAGACAGGTCAGGTGGTCTGGGATTCCCAACTCTTTCAGAATTTTCCAGTTTATTGTGAGCCACAGGGTCAAAGCCTTTGGCATAGTAAATAAAGCAGAAATAGATATTTTTCTGGAACTCTCTTGCTTTATCAGTGATCCAGCAGATGTTGGCAATTTGATCTCTGGTTCCTCTGCCTTTTCTAAAACCAGCCTGAACATCTGGAAGTTCATGGTTCACATATTGCTGAAGCCTGGCTTGGAGAATTTTGAGCATTACTTTTAGCATGTGAGATGAGTGCAATTGTGTGGTAGTTTGAGCATTCTTTGGCCTTGCCTTTCTTTGGGGTTGGAATGAAAACTGACCTTTTCCAGTCCTGTGGCCGCTGCTGAGAGTAACCGGTCTCATTTCTGATTATTACATCAAATGAATTCATCAGTGCCACAGCATTTCTTCCATATTATTCACATCTTTTTGCTTTCAGGCTTCTGTGGGAGCTCAGATGGTAAAGAATCCACCTGCAATAGAGGAGTTGCAGTTTGGTCCCTGGGTCAGGAAGATAACTTGCAGAAGGGAATGGCTAACCACTCCAGTATTCTTGCCTGAAGAATTCCATGGACAGAGGAGCCTGGTGGGATATAGTCCATGGAGTTGCAAAGAGTCAGACATGACTGAGCAGCTAACATTTTAACTTTTCCGCTTTGGTACATAGTTTTTGATAGGAAAGGTCTTATACCTCTGGTTTGTTGGTGTGAACACAATTTATATTCCTCATTTCCAAAGCCTTCACTAATAGTTAACTGCTACTCTATCTTCTCTAGTGATGATATAGCATATGTCCCATCAAATTGTTGGTTAACAAGGGTGTTGTTATTTTAAATTCATGTGTGTGTGTGTGTGTGTTTTTTCACTGGATTTTGAGTTCTTTGAATTCAGGCATAGCTAACATCTTCTTAATCTGCTTCTTTAACCCTTTATCCAATCCTGGACACATGGAAGATTGTTAATATAGGAATGATGACTGAATAGGATAAAATAGAATAGGTTGAATTAGGTTCAATTATCCCCCATGGTACTTTCCAGACTTATGGTTCCATAATACACAGATATTAAAGAGAAACAGTTAAACATTTAGAATTTGTTGAAATTATATAGGTGTATAAAACATACCAAATATGATGTAGTTTCTTCATTTTCAAAGCATTAAACTCATCAAAAAATTATTTGTCTGGATTTTCTAGCATTGTACCATATGTAGTCTGTACATGTATTTGAATTTAAATGTTTCTGAATTTATATACACAATATTTATTCTTTTACTTCAAAAATTGGTAGAAATTTGAACTATCAATCTTTAGCTACCGAAAAAAAGGTGTTCTATCTATAAAATGTAATTTTGCATATTTTATTGAGTGTTGAAATGGTAGCTGTTGTAAATTTATCTGAAGATGTGCTGAAACACCGTCAGTGAGGGAGTCCTTAAGCAAGAAATTTTGAACTAAATGAGATAAAATACCCCCAAATTGTCTGTTGATTACAGTGGCTATTTGACCTCTTTATTTGATTATACCAGGATCCAAAATTGGATGTAGAGTAGACCACTGCTGGTGTATACAACTAATTGTGTAATCAGCTATCTTTGTGCCCACATATTGTAAGGGCTGGGCTTGTAATTCTTCCTTCTGAAGAGTTACAGTAGCAGTATTCCTAGATTCGGTAAATCAACATTTTTGAGTTCTTACTATGTGGAGTACATTTGAAGATTTATTTAGAAAGAGTCTCTGCTTCCTATACACTAACATTAATAGCTTGATGTCAAGGCAATAACATTGTTACTGCTCCTAATTTTGAGACCATCAACAACAATAATATTTTATGATTATGTAGGCAGAGGAACCAGAAATCAAATTGCCAACATCTGCTGGATCATCAAAAAGACAAGAGAGTGCCAGAAAAAACATCTATTTCTGCTTTATTGACTATGCCAAAGGCTTTGACTGTGTAGACCACAACAAACTCTGGAAAATTCTGAAAGAGATGGGAATATCAGATCACCTGACCTGCTTCTTGAGAAATCTGTATGCAGGTCAAGAAGTAACAGTTAAAACTGGACATGGAACGACAGACTGATTCCAAATAGGGAAAGGAGTATGGCAAGGCTATATATTGTCACCCTGCTTATTTAGCTTATATGCAAAGTGCATCATGAGAAACGCTGGGCTGGAAGAAACACAAGCTGGAATCAAGATTGCTGGGAGAAATATCAATAACCTCAGATATGCAGATGACACCACCCTTATGGTAAAAAGTGAAGAAGAACTAAAGAACCTCTTGATGATAGTGAAAGAGGAGTGTGAAAAGGTTGGCTTAAAGCTCAACATTCAGAAAACTAAGATCATGGCACCCAGTCCCATCACTTCATGGCAAATAGATGGGGAAACAGTGGCAGGCTTTATTTTTTGGGGCTCCAGAATCACTGCACATGGTGATTGCAGCCATGAAATTAAAAGATGCTTACTCCTTGGAAGGAAAATTATGACCAACCTAGACAGCATATTAAAAAGCAGAGACATTACTTTGCCAACAAAGGTCCATCTAGTCAAGTCTATGGTTATTCCGGTGGTCATGTATGGATGTGAGAGTTGGACTATAAAGAAAGCTGAGTGCCAAAGAATTGATGCTTTTGAAATGTGGTGTTGGAGAAGACTCTTGAGAATCCCTTGGACTGCAAGGATATCCAACCAGTCCATTCTAAAGGAGATCAGTCCTGAGTATTCATTGGAAGGACTGATGTTGAATCTGAAACTCCAATCCTTTAGCCACCTGATGCGAAGAACTGATTCATTTGAAAAGACCCTGATGCTGGGAAAGATTGAGGGCAGGAGGAGAAGGGGACGACCGAGGATGAGATGGTTGGATGGCATCACCAATTCAATGGACATGGGTTTGGATAAACTCTGGGAGTTGGTGATGGACAGGGAGGCCTGGCGTGTCCAGTCCATGGGATCTCAAAGAGCCAAACATGACTGAGCGACTGAACTGAACTGATGCATCTAACACTGTTCCAAGGAATTTTATGTATTATTAAAATTTAAAAATCACAAAAAAACTCTTGTATTGATATAGTTACTATCTCTATGTAACCATAAAGTAAAGTCCTATGCATTTTAACAAACATCCAAAATCACACAGTTATTAAGCAAAGAGTCAGACACAACTTAGTGACTAAACAATAATTAAGTAATAGAGCTAGAATTTCTACCCAGTCTTATGCTGGAGCTTGTTCTCCTTATCATTGTAGCCCATTTACTCCTTCCTATCTTTTCTATTGTACCTGCTTACTTAAACAATCCCCTTGAAAATCCAGTTTGATGGCAAAATCCAGAATTATGCAAGTTTACTCAATGTATTTTTCCTGTATACATTTAAAAAAATGTACTGATTAAAGTTTTGCTTTTTTGGAACTCATACACAAACTGAACCCCTGCTTGCGTATATAAATCAATTAGCCTACCCACATATGCATCAGGCTTAAAATGATGGCTTTTGTTGAATTTTTGCCAAGTTAATTAGACTAAAATATTCTCAATATCTTGCAAATGTGTCCAATTAAAATAGCCATACAGTAATAATAAATGTCTGGTTGTAGCCCACATAAGTTTTCTAATATATATTTTTGTAATACACCTTCATTTTTACCTTATTTTAAAGTTTCTCTTCATGATACCTTGGACATTCACAAAATTCTGAAATAACTGCATTCAGCCTGAATGAATAGGACTGAAAATTTATGATGAAGCCATATGACTATATAAAAGTGAAGTCATGTGATGACTTTCTTTGATTGTAAGAAAATGCCTTTTAGAAAATCAGTTGAGCATTTTTTTCTCTCTCCATTTCAATGTAGACCATCACTACTTTAGTTATAGCTTACATTAGGTTTTATATAGAAAGAGGGAAAGTAAAGATTTGTTTGAAAGTGCTTTCAACAGTTGATTTATTGAAAAGACAGCCTCAGTAGGAATAATTTTAACCCTAGCTTTCCCAAAGAATCAGCAATTTTAAAATACAGAATGCCTTCAAATAAAGATATACTGATGCCATGAATATTTAGGCTAATGAGAAATGCTAGGCTGGAAGAAGCAGAAGCTGGAATCAAGATTCCCGGGAGAAATATCAATAACCTCAGATATGCAGATGACATCACCATTATGGCAGAAAGTGAAGAGGAACTAAAAAGCCTCTTGATGAGAGTGAAACAGGAGAGTGAAAAAGTTGGCTTAAAGCTCAACATTCAGAAAATTAAGATCATGGCATCTGGTCCCATCAATTCATGACAAATAGATGGGGACACAGTGGAAACAGTATCAGACTTTATTTTTTAGGGCTCCAAAATCACTGCAGATGGTGACTGCAGCCATGAAATTAAAAGACACTTACTCCTTGGAAGAAAAGTTATGACCAACCTAGATAGCCTATTGAAAAGCAGAGATATTACTTTGCCAACAGAGGTCCATCTAGTCAAGGCTATGGTTTTTCCAGTGGTCATGTATGGATGAGAGAGTTGGACTGTGAAGAAAGCTGAGGGCCGAAGAATTGATACTTTTGAACTGTGGTGTTGTAGAAGACTCTTGAGAGTCCCTTGGACTACAAGGAGATCCAACCAGTCCATTCTAAAGGAGATCAGCCCTGGGATTTCTTTGGAAGGACTGATGCTAAAGCTGAAACTCCAGTATTTTGGCCAACTCATGAGAAGAGTTGTCTCATTGGAAAAGACTCTGATGCTGGGAGGGATTGGGGGCAGGAGGAGAAGGGGATGACAGAGGATGAGATGGCTGGATGGCATCACCGACTCGATGGACGTGAGTTTGAGTGAACTCCGAGAGATGGTGATGGACAGGGAGGCCTGATGTGCTGCGATTCATGGGGTCGCAAAGAATTGGACACAACTGAGTGACTGAACTGAACTGAAACACATTAATTTCAAGGTGGATCTATCTAGAAGAAACTGAATTCAGATGGTTTTAGGTATAGAGTTCATAAAATCTGTAATATACTTGAGGGCATAAGGCAGTGAAGGAACGTGTCTCATAAAGTAACTTTTTTTGCTGTGATTCATGGGGTCTCAAAGAGTCAGACACAACTGAGCAACTGAACTGGAAATGGGTACAAATCCCTAAGCAAAAAGTGTACAGTGAATTTTATTATTTTACGAAACTGCTTGACTATTAGAGTTCATTTTGAACTTCAGTGATTTTATTTTCTTTGGGTGAATCTCTTTACAGAGAAACAAGAAGCTCTTGATGTGACTAATTTGTTACCTTCCAAAATATCTTAGTATGTTTTAGATATGATGATGATTTCTTGATTGATTCCATAGGCTATAATATGAAATTTATGTCTCTAGCACCGAGATTATATTAAACATTGAAAATGCCACATTGTTTAAGAGATTTTAAATAAAAAGGTCCTCATTCATAATAATTTCTAAAATTCACATCCTTGCCTGTTAGGATATAAGTATGGATGCAAAACCACTGATTTGTGAGTCACATGGCTGTGGTTCTAATCCTGAGGTCTTTGCCTCTCTGAATTTTAGTTTATTCTTTCCTAAAAATATAAAAACATATTATATCATGTGGCTGTTTTGAGTAAAGAAAAAAAATTATGTCAAGGAGCTTTGCAAATTACCCTTAGTAGGCAAGTTTTAATTATTCTAGTCATTTTTCATAATAGATATATAGTTATTAACCTAAGCTTTGTTAATGTTAATAATATATGTTACTACAAACAAACCAAGTGGAGGTGAAGAAATTCCAGCTGAGCTATTTCAAATCCTAAAAGATGATGCTGTAGGTGCTGCATGTAATATGCCAGAAAATTTGGAAAATTCAGCAGTGGCCACAAGACTGGAAAAGGTCAATATTCATTTCAGTCCCAAAGAAGGGCAATGCCAAAGAATGTTCAAACTACTGCACAATTGCCCTCATTTCCCATGCTATCAAAGTAATGCTCACAATTCTCCAAGCCATGCATCAACAGTACATGAACTGAGAACTTACAGATATTCAAGCTGGATTTAGAAAAGGGAAAGGAACCAGAGATCAAATTGCCAATATCCACTGGATCATAGAAAAAGCAAGGGAATTCCAGAAAAAAACATCTGGTTCATTGACTATGATAAAGTCTTTGTGTGGGTCACAATAAACTGTGGAAAATCCTTAAAAAGATAAGAATACCAGTCTCCTGAGAAATCTGTTTGTAGGCCAAGAAGCAATAGTTAGAACTGAATATGGAACAATGGACTGTTTCCAAATTGGGAAAGGAGTACATCAAAGCTATATATTGTTACTCTGTTTATATAACTTCTATGCAGAGTACATCATGTAAAATGCCAGGCTGGATGAAGCTCAAGCTGGAATCAAGATTGCTGGGAGAAATATCAATAACCTCATATATGCACTTGACACCAACATAATGGTTGAAAGTGAAGAGAAATTAAACAGCCTCTTGATGAAGTAAAAGAGGAGAATGAAAAAGCTGGCTTAAAACTCAACATTCAAAAAACTAAGATCGTGGCATTCAGTCCCATCACTTGATGGCAAATACATGGGGAAACTGGAAATAATGACAAATTTTATTTTCAGGGCTCCAAAATCACTGCAGATGATGACTGCTGCCATGAAATTAAAAGATGCTTGCTCCTTGGAAGAAAAGTTTTGACAAACTTAGACAGCCTGTTAAAAAGCAGCGACATCACTTTGCTGATAAAGTCAAAGCCATGATTTTTCCAGCAGTCATGTATGGATGTGAGAATTGGACCATAAAGAAAGCTGAGCACCAAAGAATTGATGCTTTTGAACTGTGGTGTTGGAGAAGACTCTTTTGAGAGTCCCTTGGACTGAAAGCAGATCAAACCAATCAATCCTAAAGGAAAACAACCCTGAATATTCTTTGGAAGTATTAATGCTGAAGCTCCAATACTCTGCCAACTGATCCAAAGAGTCGCTCATTGAAAAAGACATTGATGCTGGGAAAGATTGAGGGCAGGAAGAGAAAGGGGCAACAGAGGCTGAGATGGTTGGCATCATCAATTCAACAAACGTGACTTCAAGCAAACTCTGGGAGATAGTGAAGGACAGCAAAGCCTGGCATCCTACAGTCCATGGGGTTGCAGAGTCAGACACAACTGAGTGACCAAACAACAAAAGTTTGTACAGCCAGAAAGTCATTTCTACTTTCCTTCTAATATCCAGGTTTTCTCTTGCCAGACCCTTGAGCAAGTTTTTCAATTTTGGTTAACTCATCTGTGTTCTATTGAAGGTCATCTCTCTGCAGGGATAGGACAGGACAGGAAAGGACAGTGAAGAGATGGTGAAAGACAGGGAAACCTGGAAGTGCTGCAGTCCATGGGGTTGTATAGAGTCAGAGACAACTGAGAGACTGAACATCTTTCCACAATGAGTTGCTACTTATTTAACCCTCTCTTTTGGAAACTCCCAAGCTTCATCTACCTATTTGAGTAACTTCTGGTTGAGCTGAGTGAAACCTGTGTTTGAGAAAACTGATCATTTTAAAAACACAAAATTCTAACATATTTGAAAAGGATCCTAAAGCTAGAGGGAGATAAACCTAAATATTTGTTTGAACTTGCAATCTTTTACTAGGATATAATCATTTAAATCAATATTGTATGTTTGCTTATTTGATATGGTAAAATATTCTGCTACACATCAACAGATCCTGACCATCTTTCTAATGGATTGCTATAAATAACTTATGAAAAAAATTACTACCAAAAGACATTTTTATAGAATTCTCTTTGATCTTAACATCAGTTGATATATATAAAGGGATCTGATATGTCAAATAATTAGAGAAGAGTTGATTAACTCTTTACAGAAGTAATCCCAGATTACCTGAAGAGCGAAATCAAATTCTGAATTTGATAAATTTAAGAGCAGTTGGGAAAAACCACAATTTTACAAAAATGTAATAGTCATTTTGAGGTATCCAAGTTGATACAATGCTTTTAAATGCCTTTATGTACTATATTAGACCTTACAGAACACAGTAATTATCAAATTTATTAAATTAGCAATTCAGTTCAGTTCAGTCACTCAGTTGTGTCCAACTCTTTGTGACCCCATGAATTGAATCAAGCCAGGCCTCCCTGTCCATCACCAACTCCCGGAGTCCACTCAAACTCACGTCCATCGAGTCCGTGATGCCATCCAGCCATCTCATCCTCTGTCGTCCCCTTCTCCTCCTGCCCCCAATTCCTCCCAGCATCAGAATCTTTTCCAATGAGTCAACTCTTCGCATGAGGTTGCCAAAGTACTGGAGTTTCAGCTTTAGCATCAGTCCTTCCAAAGAAATCCCAGGGCTGATCTCCTTTAGGATGGACTGGTTGGATCTCTTTGCAGTCCAAGGGACTCTCAAGAGTCTTCTCCAACACCACAGTTCAAAAGCATCAATTCTTCGGCACTCAGCTTTCTTCGCAGTCCAACTCTCACATCCATACATGACCAGTGGGAAAACCATAGCCTTGACTAGATGGACCTTTGATGGCAAAGTAATGTCTCTGCTTTTCAATATGCTATCTAGGTTGGTCATAATTTTCCTTCCAAGGAGTAAGCGTCTTTTAATTTCAATTAGATGATTCTAAACCAGTATGGCAGAATCTACATGGTATTAGCTCTTGTGTCAGGAATGAATAAAAGTGCTATTTTAAAATTAGCTACAAATATATTTCATTTACAAGTTTTCCAAAACTTTTCACCATTAGCATGTATTATACCATACAATCATAAAATGTTGATAATAATATGTTAATATGAACATTTCAGTGCAATCCACTTATATGATTTACTCATCAGAAATTCACCACCAAATAACATTGACTTACTGGGTCACATAAACAAAATCTGAGGCTTTGAACACCTTTGTATCCAAATGAGATGGCATCTGTTGAGATGGATAGAATTCTCTGGGTGGTAGTGTTTGGTTGCCTAGCAACCAGTCACCTGGTGTTTGGGGAATTAGGCAATGAGCAGTAAGTCTGACAAAAGAAAGAAGCCACAAGATCTTTTACAAAGGGCTAATTGTATGTATATTAGCATCAGTTTTAACTCCTGCTTAAGTATATAAAATAAATGAAATTAGGCCAATAGAATCTTTGGTTAAGCTTCACTACAGAGAAAAATGGATCTGGCAAGAGACATTATTGATCTGCTCATATGATTTCTTTAGAAAGTAAAGATTATATTCTTAGGATACTTCCAAGATGTTCAGTGTCTATAATATGAATTGTAATGACCTCAGGAAATATAATTTGAAGAAATGTTCTTTGAAATTATTGGCAGTAGAAATTTGAATTTATGCAGTTGATTATACTTTTTTACACAGATATAGGCATAACTCATTTTATTGCACTCATTTCACTTTATTGCAATTCACAGATATTGTGTTTTTTTAATAAATTGAAGGTTTGTGGCAACCCTTGGCTGTTAGATGATGGTTATCTTTTTTTGCAATGAAATATTTTTTATTAAGGTAGGTACATTTTTTTAAGGCATAGTGCTGTTGCACACAATAGACTACAATAGAGTGTAAACATAACTTTTATAGGAGCTAGGAAGCCAGAAAGTTCTTGTGACCTGTTTTACTGCCATATTGCTTTATTATAATGGTCTGGAACCAAAGACAGAATATTTCTGAGGTGTGCCTGTGTTTATGTCTTTAGATTAATTCTCATAACGTAGTCTTTTTCCAGAAATGTTGTGACTTCTTGATATAAAAAATTTTCATGACAAAAAAACAGAAGTCATCTAATGAAATACTACTTATTGTACTCTTAATTGCATCGGAATTATTTAATGCTAAAATTCTGAAATTAGTTTCTGTAACATTCAGCATGAGCTACGATTCAAACTCTTTACCAATGAGAGTCTAAGATCTACTCATTATGACTTTCTTAAATCCCCTGGGAAATAAGGCAGTGTAAAATTAAATAATGATTGAATTTTTTGAGTTTCCATATGAATTATTATGAAAAGAAATATAAAGAAGTATTTAGCAAAATCTTTAATCTAGACTGTGGTACCTGTATAACTATACTATAGAGAAGGTCTAGAATATATTTCCCTCTTGTCAATATTAGACTTAACTGTTTACATTTAACTTAACATTTACTTTTTAAGTATCATGAATATTAGGATTTTAAAAAATTGAGACATTTGCATGACTTAAAATTTATTACTTTAGCAATTTTAAAGTATACAAGTCAATGATTTTTGGTATTTTCACAAAGTTGTACGACCTTCACCACTAATAAGACATTTTTATCATCCCAAAATGTAACTCTTCATTTATTAGCAGTTACTCACCATTCTTTCCTTCCTCCCAAACCACTAGCAAGAACTAATGTACTTCCTGTATCAGTGAATTTTCTTATTCTGTATATTTCAAATAAATGTAATCATATATGGTATTTTATGTCTGGCTTCTATCCTTCAGCATAACATTTTCGAGATTCATCCATGTTGTAGCATCAGTACTTCAGTTCTTCTCAAGACTGAATAATATTTCATTGTATGAATATATCACATCTTTATTCATTCACTGATTGATGAACATCTGGGTTGTTTTCACATTTTGGCTACTATGAATAATACTGATGTTTCATTCATGTATAGTTTTTTGCATGGATATATACTTTCTCTCAGGTGTATACCTTGCAATGGAATTGCTGAGTAATGTTAACTCCATATTTAACTTGTTGAGGAACTGCCAAATTGTTTTTCTTACCACAGCTCCACAGTTTTATATTCCCACCAGCAAGGTATGAGGGTTCCAGTTGATTCATATCATTGCGATATGTTTTATTTTCTGTTTTGTTTGTGTTATAGCCATCCTAGTGGGCATGAGGTGATAACTTAATGTGGTTTGATTTTCATTTCCCTAATTAGTAAAGATGTTGAGCATCTTTCTATGTTGTCCATTTGTGTGTATTCTTTGGAGAATTGTCTATTCAAAACTTTTGCTCATTTTTTAATTGGGTTGTTTGTCTTTTTGTTGTTGAGTTGTAAGTGTTTTTTATGTATGTTCTTTATGTGAATACTTTTTTCTATTTCTGAAAAATATATGTAGGGATTTTCATTGAAATTTCATTGAATATGCAGACCACTCTGGATAGTATGAACAAATTAAAAATATTAAGTTTCCAAGGCATGAGTGCAGCCTGCGTCTCCATTATTTGTGGTGTCTTTAATTTGCTTCAGCAATATTCCATAGTTTCCATTGTGCAAGTTTTTCACCATTTTGGTTAGGTTATTACCAAGTATTTTATTTCTTTGTTGCAGTTGTAAATGGGGTTGTTTTCTTAATTTTGTTTCAGATTTTTCATTGTTAGTGTATAACTTTTGGTACCCTTTTATAATTATTTCCTTTTGTTGATGTTATCAATTTGGTGACTCATTCTCATAGTTTATTTTGTTCTTATGGCATGATTTCATTTAGTTTTTGAACATATTTAAATATTTGTTTGTTTATTTAGGTGCATGGCCTTAGTTGTGTCATGTGGGATCTTTGGGTGTGGCATGTGAACTCCTAGGTGCAGCATGTGGGGTCCAGTCCACTGACTAGGAACTGAACTTGGCCTCCCTGCATTGGGAGTGCAAAGTCCCAGCCACTGGACCATCAGGGAAGTCCCAAGACATACTTAAAATGGCTATTTTAAATTTCTGTTTAGTATTTCCAATGTCTAAGCATCCTCAGAGAGAGATCCTATTAATTTCTTTTTTGGTATGGCGCAAGTTATGCTTTCTTGTTTCCTTATTGCCTTGTAATTTTCTTTGAAAACTTGACATTTTGAATATTATGATTATGCAAACTTGGAAATTATATTCTCCTCCTCTCTTTGGCTTTTTGTTGCTCCTTGTTGTTATATATTTGGTGGCTTTTCTGAACTAATTCTGTAAAACCTGTGTTCTTAGGTTTGGCTGCCGAATTTTCTGTTTTGTTGCCTTAGTGATTAGCTGGTGATCCCTAAATTCTTGGAACTAAAGTACAGTCTCTCAGTTTTCAGATGGGCTCTGTGCATCATTTTAGGAGATAGCTTCAGTACTCAGCCAGACAGTTTATAGCTTTGTTTTAGCCTTCACTTCCTGCTTGTGCATAGCCTGAGAATCAGTTAAGGGGAGAATTTAGGGCCTTCTCATGTCTTTTCTGAATATGCATACATGGTCTTTTGGATTCTTAGTATTATGTTGGAGCTTTTCAAAACCTTTATTCCTCAAAGTATCTCATTCTATAATCTTCCCAAGCTTTCTGGTTAGTCTATTATTTGGCCCAACTGTCATCCATTGCCCTTAGGCAGCCATGACTAGTATTTTTGCTTGTAAATTTGGTAAATACCCCACCTCAGATAGCCACCTTTCAGCTCTGCAGAAGTTGTAAGTTAGGCAAAATGAAAGCAGTTTGATCCAAGGAGTCACCAGACAGGCCAGTGTCAACCCACATCTTGGTGAATGAAGTCTAAGTGTCTCTAGTAGTACTCTGCATTGGGACTGTGAGCCATCAAGTCAAGGCCACTGCTGAACACAGAATTGGTTAATAGGACCACTGTAAAAGTACCATGTGCTCTCAATTTTTATCAAAATTCCACCAGTTTTTCGTGTTTAAACATTATTTTAGTTGCTTCAAGCTTCTGATTATTTTCCAGAATTCCAAAAAAAAAAGTTCATTCTCATAGATTTTGCCAGTGTTTTTATGATTTTATGGCAAGATAGATTTTATTGCTGTGCCATTTTTTGTTAACATTATTCTCTTCAGGACTTTAATACATTATAACGTTGAATATCTACTAATGAGAATACAAGCTAAAATATCCATATCTTAATGCAGTGTGATATATTTTATTACATTATATATAACCTACATGATACTCCATACTTTGACCCATTTTATTCTGTATATATTTTTCTTTCTCAATAATTAGAAATAGAACTTGGTATAAAAAACAGGAGAGTTAAAGCCTCTTTAGCCTTCTTCATCATTGTCCTCCCCCCTTGCCGAGACTCAGTGTTGGTGTAGTCAGTTAGCAGTTACCGTTAGATAACATTTTCCATTTAACAACGATTACCTTCAGTATCACACAATAATAAATACCAAATGTACTTCTGTGCTTCTCTCTTCTCTGTAGGTACTTCCCCAGCATTACTAACTCTCAAATGTTGCATCCTCACAGAAGAGTAGAATTGTGTGGGAGATATATAATGACTTAAAATTGTTTGCCAAAAAATATAATTTTCTGCAGCTATACAGGGAGATACTAGAATGGTAAACAAGGATCTTTCTACTTTGAATATTAAGTTTAGTTTGCATATTCTCTGTATTACATATGCTTAAAGAACTTATTGACTACTGTTGAAAATAAAGTTCTAGAATACTGTTTCAACTTGTTTAATTTTAGTAAAGACACTTTGGAAAGTTGTTCCTGTTATTCAAATATATACCCTAGATATTAGTAATTGATATAGAAGTATATGATTTATAAATTTATGATAATATATTTGGACAATTTCTTCATATTACTGTCTCTTTAAATTATAAAAAAATATATAATCACAAAGGGGAAAATATTCAGAAATGTTGAGGATAACCTGAGGTCAAATCTATAGTAATTGACCAAACTGAGATAAACTATAAATCATATACTTTTTTCAGTACCATACTTTTAAAAATAATGTGTACATGCTTGAGTGACAGATGCTTAGTGTGAATCATTTCTCTAACTAAGCAATTCATGAAGCTGATTGAATACAGTTCTGAAGTTCTACCTTAGTATATCATCTCAAGGAGACCATCATTAAAATCATTCCTTAACATAATGGTGTAAATGGGTACTCCAATATTTTAGGCTTGTCTCCAAGGAGGGACTTGCTTGAACTCTTTGATGTTTTATAATTAGAGAGCCTTTTTGATCTTGCTTGGTTATACCAATTTTGCATAATACTCCCCAGTCAATAATAATTCCATCATATCAAAATTACTCTGCTTTATCCTTGATGGTCATCAAAGAATATTTGTTTCAGCCAAATTAATTGCCTGTGGTATAAATGCAACCAAGGGATTAATTTCTGTGAGAAGTTTAAAAGTTGTTTCACTATCTAAGTTTAAAGTATCTACTGGGTTAAATTTACTTGAGCCTTTATTTCCAATCTTGAGAGAGAACGAAAGTCATACCACTATTCAAAATTACCTTTAATACGTATCAGAGTTTTGGAAATACCAAAATAAGTCTAGACAACCAAAGAGAATAGAAGTGTGCTTGATTTAAAAGTAAGCTATTGATGTTTGAATTCTACAAGAAATGGAATAACCTCTGTATAAACCTAAAGAACATTTATTGAGAAGTCAGTGTTCTGAATCTCAGTGAGAGTAGTAATCAGAGGCATTCTTCTGTGAAAACACATGTCTGGATGGGTGGAGGGGGAAAATGAGTTTCAAGTCAGACTCTTTTGTCTTGTTTTTCTGTTTGTTTACAGGATTATCATGTGTCTGGGGGGAATAAGATGAAAGATGTTTGAAAACTAAGCTGAATCATGGTCATAAAGTACTTTTATTACTTAAGAGTAATAATTTTAATAATTCTTTAATGAGTGTATTAGTGTGCTGCATCAGATATAGATGTTGGAAGGAGACTTCCTAGTGGCCCCTTCTTAAGTTTGCCATTGCAGCAACATTTCTAGTCTTGTCTCACTAGTCAGGGGAGAAGAAGTCTCATTTCTTAGCTCTCCCTCTAATTCAAGTGGTATTATAGGTTAAATTGAGACAAAGTAGGCTAAAGCCCAAAAAAAGAAAAAAAAAAAAAAAGAATAATTTCTGAGCCACATAGCCAAAACTCAAAAACAGCATTGGCAGTAACTCTGGGATAACTGGAATCTGCATTCAGACAAATTCATGGTTGCCTTTACATTTGACTCTGATTCTCTCATTGGTTTCTTCATGTTGGCTCTACCCTCATGATCTCATCAAATCCTAAGTACTTCCCAAGAAGTACTTTATCTCTTAATACCACCCCATTGGATAGCAAGATATGAATTCTTGAGGAAACAGCATGCAATACATAACATTCCATCGCTGGCTACCAAAATTTATGTCCTTCTCACATGAAAAAAAATCGTCTCAACAATCCCCAAAGTCTCAACTCACTGCAACATGAGCTCTAAAGTCTAAAATCCAAAGGCTCATGTAAATATCATCTAAATCAGAAATGGGTGAGATTTAAGGTGTCCTTCACCCCGAGGCAAATTTCTCTTCAGCTGTGAATCTGTGAAACCAAATATGTAATGTGCTTCCAAAATACAATAGTGGGATAGGCATAGGGTTGATATTCCTGTTCCAAAAGGGAGAAGTAGGAAAGAAAAAAGGGGTAATGAGTCTCAAATAAGTTTAAAACATACGGTAAGCAGCGGTAAACCTCAAGACTTAAGAATAAGCCTCTTTGGCTTGAGCTCTGCCATCCAATCCCACTGGGTGGCATACTACCCTCATGACAGTGTTTGGTTCAGTCGCTCAGTCGTATCTCACTCTTTGCGACCCTATGTACTGCAGCACACCAGTCTTCCCTGTCCATCACCAATTCCCGGAGCTTGCTCAAACTCATGTCCATCAATTTGGTGATGCCATCCAATTGTCTCATCCTCTGTTGTCCCCTTCCTCTCTTGCCTTCAATCTTGCCCAGCATCAGGGTCTTTTCCAATGAGTCAGTTCTTCCCATTAGGCAGCCAAAGTATTGGAGCTTCAGCTTCAGCATCAATTCTTCCAATGAATATTCAGGATTGATTTCCTTTAGGATAGACTGGTTGGATCTCCTTGCTGTCCAAGGGACTCTCAAGAGTTTCTCCAACACCACAGTTCAAAAGCATCAATTCTTGAACACTCAGCTTTCTTTATGGTCCAACTCTTACATCCATACTTGACTACTGGAAAAACCATAACTTTGACTAGACAGATCTTTGTTGGCAAAGCAATGTCTCTGCTTTTTAATATGCTCTCTAGGTTGGTCATAGCTTTTCTTTCAAGGAGTAAGCATCTTTTAATTTCATGGCTGCAGTCACCATCTGCAGTGATTTTGGAGCCCAAAAAATAAAGTCTGCCACGGTTTCCATTGTTTCCATATCTATTTGTCATGAGGTGAAGGGACCGGATGCCATGATCTTAGTTTTATGAATGTTGAGTTTTAAACCAACTTTTTCATTCTCCTCTTTCACTTTCAAAAGGCTCTTTAGTTCCTCTTCACTTTCTGTCATAGGGATGGTGTCATCAGCATGACAGTGTGGGACAGTCTTAAGTGACTTTCTGCAAGGGCCCTGCTCACACAGCAACTTTCTGCCTGTATTTTATGGCTCTCTAGGTTCAGATAGGAGAAGGCAATGGCATCCCACTCGAATACTCTTGCCTGGAAAATCCCATGAACGGAGGAACCTGGTGAGCTGCAGTCCATGGGGTCACTGGGAGTTGGACACGACTAAGTGACTTCACTTTCACTTTTCATTTTCATGCACTGGAGAAGGAAATGGCAACCCACTCCAATGTTCTTACCTGGAGAATCCCAGGGACAGGGGAGCCTGGTGGGCTGCTCTCTATGGGGTCACACAGATTTGGACACGACTGAAGCGACTTAGCAGCAGCAGCAGCAGGTTTAGATCATGTGCCCATGGCTCTTCTGAGATCCTGAGCTTGAGGCTTTGCTGACTGGTCCCATTCTTTGAAATCTAGGTGGAAATGATGCCCCATGGCTCTTCTGAATATAGCCCATGCTTAGTTCCCTGCAGGGGCTCAACCTTTGAGGCATTTGATAGGAGCATCCTGGCTTTTCTGGTGACCCCCTCCTTTGAAACCATTCTTCCCAACTGCTTGTCCCCCTAGTCTTCTGCACACTGACTCTGTGATGGAGGGAGCAGCCTTGAGCAGCCTTCAGTTCACCTTTGGGGTCATTCTTCGGTTGTGTTGAATAATTCCTGGCTTCTGTTGAAATGACTGATTCATACTAATCTTAACAAAGAACTGCCTGTCCACATCCTTTGCGTTCCTATTTTTCCCATTATGGATAAGCTGCTGCTGCTGCTGCTAAGTCGCTTCAGTCGTGTCCGACTCTGTGCGACCCCACAGATGGCAGCCCACCAGGCTCCTCTGTCCCTGGGATTCTCCAGACAAGAACACTGGAATGGGTTGCCATTTCCTTCTCCAATGCATGAAAGGGAAAAGGGAAAGTGACACGACTCTTAGTGACCCCATGGACTGCAGCCTACTAGACTCCTTGGTCCATGGGATTTTCCAGGCAAGAGTACTGGAGTGGGGTGCCAGTGCCTTCTCCATGGATAAGCTGAGAATTTTGCAAATCTTTAACTTCTGCCTCAATATTTGCTTAACAATTCCATCTTTCAGTCATTTCTCGCTCTTCACATTTTAAGTAGTCAAGAGAACCCAAGCTGTACTTTCAACTCTTTACTTAGAGAGTTTTACTTTGATACCAATAGTTTTAGATTGATATCCAATTTCATAAGTTCTACCTTCCACAAACTATGCCAAGCCTTTGACTGTGTGGGTCACAATAAACTATAGAAAAGTCTAAAAGAGATGGCAATAGCAGACCACCTGACCTGCCTCTTGAGAAACCTGTATGCAGGTCAGGAAGCAACAGTTAGAACTGGATGTGGAACAACAGACTGGTTCCAAATAGGAAAAAGAGTACATCTAGGCTGTATATTTATTTAACTTCTATGCAGAGTACATCATGAGAAATGCTGAGCTGGAAGAAACACAAGCTGGAATCAAGATTGCTGGGAGAAATATCAGTCACCTCAGATATGCAAATGATACCACCCTTATGGCAAAAAATGAAGAGGAGCTAAAGAGCCTCTTGATGAAAGTGAAAGAGGAGAGTCAAAAGGTTGGCTTAAAGCTCAACATTCAGAAAACTAAGATCATGGCATCTGGTCCCATCACTTCATGGGAAATAGATGGGGAAGCAGTGGAAACAGTGGCTGACTTTAATTTTCTGGGCTCCAAAATCACTGCAGATGGTGATTGCAGCCATGAAATTAAAAGACGCTTACTCCTTGGGCTTCCCTGGTGGTATAGATGGTAAGGAATCCACTTGCAATGCAGGAGACCCAGGTTTGATTCCTGGGTTGGGAAGATCCCCTGGAGAAAGGAATGGCTACACACTCCAGTATTCTTGGGGGCTTCCCTGGTGGCTCAGAGGGTAAAGTGTCTGCTTGCAATGCAGGAGACTTGGGTTTGATCCCTGGGTCAGGAAGATCCCCTGGAGAAGGAAGTGGCAACCCACTCCAGTACTCTTGCCTGGAAAATCCCATGGACAGGGAAGCCTGGTAGACTACAGTCCATGGGATCTCAAAGAGTAGGACACGACTGAGTGACTTCACTTTCACTTTACTCCTTGGAAGGAAAGTTATGACCAACCTAGACAGCATATTAAAAAGCAGAGACATTACTTTGTCATCAAAGGTCCATCTAGTCAAGGCTATGGTTTTTCCAGTAGTCATGTATATATGTGACAGTTGGACTATAAAGAAAGCTGAGCATCAAAGAATTGATGCTTTTGAACTGTGGTGTTGGAGAAGACTCTTGAGAGTCCCTTGGACTGAAAGGAGATCCAACCAGTCCACCCTAAAGGTGATCAGTCCTGGGTGTTCATTGGAAGGACTGATGCTAAAGCTGAAACTCCAATACTTTGGCCACCTCATGCGAAGGGCTGACTCGTTTGAAAAGACCCTGATGCGGGGAAAGATTGAGGGCAGGAGGAGAAGGGGGCGACAGAGGATGAGATGGTTGGATGGCATCACCGACTCAATGGAGATGAGTTTGGGTAAACTCTGGGAATTGATGATGGACAGGGAGGCCTGGCATGCAGCAGTTCATGGGGCCGCAAAGAGTCGGACACGACTGAGCAAATGAACTGAACTGAACCTTCCACAAAACACTGGAACATAAACACAGTTTAGCCAAGGTCTTTGCCACTTTATAGCAAGTATTACCTTTTCTCCAGTATCCAATAACATGCTCCTCATTTCTGTCCAACATCACATCAGAATGGACTTCATCATCTGTATTTCTACCAATATTTTGTTTAGGAACACTTAAGTATCCTCTAAAGAGTTTGAAATTTTCTCTACAGGTTTTCTTTCTGAGCTCTCTCCAGACTCTCCCTTAATGATCCAGTCATGGCAATGTAGGCTTTTTCTAGCATGTACCTCAAAACTGCCCCAGCCTCTACCATTACCTGTTTCAAAGTTCCATCTACATCTTTAGGTTATTTGTTACAGCAGCATAGCCCCTTCTCAGTATTAATTTCTGTCTTAGTCAACTTGGGCAACTATATCAAAAATGTCATTGACTGGATGGCCAATAAACAACCGAGATTTATTTCTCAGAGTTATGGGGGTTGGCAGTCTCAAATCAGGGTGCAAGTATAGTCTAGTTCATCTTCTGGGTTGCCAAATGCTGACTTCCTAATGTATCCTCACATGGAAGAGAGCAAAGAGAAAGCAAGCTGTCCTATGAATCTTATAAGGTCATTAATCCCATTCATGAAGGCTGTACCCTCATGATCTCTAGTCCTAATTACTTTCCAAAGACTCCACTTCCCAATAGCATTTTGTTTCTTTTTTCTATTGAAATATATTTGATTTACAAAATTATATTAATTTCAGATGTACAACATAGTGATTCAACATTTTTATAGATAATACTCCATTTAAAGTTATTACCAAATAATAGCTATATTTCTCTGTTGTATGATTATACCCTTGTGTTTATCTATTGTATTCATAGTAACTTGTATCTCTTAATCCCATAACCATCTCCCCCACCTCCCCAGTGAGAGCCACTAGTTCATTCTCTGTATCTAATCTGTTTATATTTTGTTATATATATTCATTTATTTTTTGGATTCCACATGTAAGTAACAACATATTTGTCTCTGTCTGACTTATTTCACTAAGTGTGATATGGCTAAGTGATATTCTATTTTGTATATATATATACATACCACATCTTTTCTATACATTCATTTGTTGGTGGACATTTAGGTTGCTTCCACATCCTGGCTATTATAAGTAATGCTGCTGTGAACCTTGGGGTGCATGTATCTTTTCAAATTAGTGTTTTCATTTTCTTCGGATATATATCCAGTATACAAAAGTTCCCTTTTCTCCACATCCTCATCAATATTTATTTGTGGTCTTTTTGATAGCCATTCTGACAGGTGTGAGGTGATTATGTCACTGTGGTTTTGATTTGTACTTATTTGATAATTAGCAATATTGAGCATCTTTATTTGATAATTAGCAATATTGAGCATCTTTCCATGTGCCTGTTGGCCATTTGTATATCTTCTTGAAAAATGCCTATTCAGGTCTTCTGCCTATTTTAAAATTGTGTTGCTTGGGTTATTTGATATGATGAAGTTTCAACATGTGAGTTTGGGGACAATACAAGTATTTGGTCTATAGCATATGTATTTGCACATTTTTTTTATTATTTCATCCATTAATAAACACTTGGATTGTTTCCACCCTTTAGTTATTGTGACTAATACTACTATGAACAAGCATGCACAAAATTTTTCATGACATTGCTTTCAATTATTTTGGTTATTTACCCAGAAATTGATTAGCTAGATCATATGGTCATTCTGTTTTTAATTTTTTGAGAAGCCTCTAGTTTTTATGGTGGCTGGACTATTTTACATTCCTACCAACAGTATGCAAGAGTTCTAATTTCTCCACATCCTCATCCATATCATTTTCTGTATATTTTTTTGATAGTAGCCATCTTGCTGGATGTGAGGTTATATCTCATTGTAGGAATTTCTCTTTCTTAAGCTGTGTCTCCATCTCCTTCTCTCCCACTTAATGTGTGTTATAATGTGAGTGAATTGAAGTGATTTTATTATGTCTAATCATGAATCTGTTGTAATTCATTTTTAATCTTTAAAAATTTAATAATTTTCCTATTTTTGTGCTGTGCTTAGTCACTCAATCATGTCCATCTCTTTGTGACCTCATGGACTGTAGTTTGCCAGGCTCCACTGTCCATGGGGATTCTCCAGACAAGAATACTGGACTGGGTTTCCATGCCCTCCTCTAGGGGATCTTCCCAACCCAGGGATCAAACCCAGGTCTACTGCCTTGAAGGCAGATTCTTACCATCTGAGCCATCAGGGAAGCTCCAAAATACTGGAGTGGGTAGCCTATCCCTTCTCCAGGGGATCTTCCTGAACGGGGGTCTCCTGCATTGTAGGTAGACACTTTACCAGCTGAGCTACCAAGGAAGCCCAATTTTCCTATTATTAGTGATAAATAATATGCAACCTACTCCTATATTATATTCTCCAGAAAGAATTATAAATGATGGCTCTGAATTATAATGATAAAATTGTAGTGTGCATACAAGGCCAAGTTCTTAAGTACATTTCTACTTCTTTCCCTAAAAGTGTTGATTCGTATTTTCCACTTTCTATCAGCAGTCCTTCTTTGCTACATGATTTTTTTTTTTTTACTCCACATCTATGTTAGCCTTAATTCTATTGTTGTTTTTGTCCAGTTGCTGTATTGTGTCTGACTCTTTGCGACCCCATGGACTTCAGCACACCAGGTTTCCCTATCCTTCACTATCTCCCAGAGTTTGGTCAAACTCATGCACATTGAGTCATTCTATAGATACATCTAATCTGAACAATTGAATCTATATTTCATAATGATTACTATCTAGTTTTGGAAGTGTACATCAGTAACCAAATATTTATTTAATTACAATTGTGATAAATTCTGTGAAAAGAAATCACATGATGCTGTGTGGGCCTTAATGGGGACTGGAACTAAGCAAGAATGAGGGTGGGAAAAAAGGCTTCTCTGAGAATGGACACATGTATTGAATTTGAGTGATGTTTAGTAAGATGATATGGTGTAATGATATACATGACTATGCATGGATGGGAGAGGATTTCAGGCTAGGTTAGGAAATATTAAAAGATCCTTAAGACGGAAAGATATTTGATTTAGGAACCAAATGTAGGCCTGCTTGAATGAAGCATAAAGATTAGGAGAGAAATAGGAGGAGCACAGGAGGAGAGATAGGAAAGAGCTAAATATTGCAGGCTATGCTAGACCACATTTTCAAAGAATTTTTTTGGGCTTTTGATCATGACTGTACATGAGTTTATATGAAGTCCTTCAATATTAAGCAAATAGCAATGATATAAAACAGTATATACAAAAACAGTAGCAAACCGCCCCCCCCTGCCAAAATATGCAGTTGGGACCCAGAACAAACTTATTTATGCAGATCAAAAACATAACAGAAACTCAAGTAGTATAAAGCCATGAGCTTTGGTATCTGATCCCTTACACTGTCAGTGGTGGCACAAAAAATTATTGGCTTCTGTAGCCTATTGGGCACACAATTCCAAGAAATAAGAAAACACATGATGGTGAATTAGCCTATTGAATCAACAGTCTTTATGTGAACTTTTCTGTGGAAAACAGAAGATAGAAATGAGAAAATTCATTTTAATGAGTCTAGTGTAATATTGAGATCAAAATGAGATAATAAAAACTTCAGAAAAAATTATAGAAAATCTCACCTATGAATTTGAATGGAAAAAGTCTCCCCAAATCCTAATGTATTTAACTGAGCACTACATAAAAAAATACATCATGACCAATTGCAGTTGATCCCAGGAAAGCAAGAATGCTTCAGTATTTAAAAAGCTATCAAAATCATATATAATTAATAGACCAAATTTAAAAATCTATATGATTATTTCTGTAGAAGCAGTAAAAAATAAATGTAATTTCAGCACTGCTTCATAGATAAAAAAAATAAAATCTCCTAGCAGATGAAAGACATAAAATGTGTCACTTCTGTTTTTTAATCCATCCAATACCCATTTCTAAACACTTTTTCTTACCTACTTCTTACTATCAAGGTGAAAAAGCCAACCATTCACTTTTCTAGTCTCTCTTGTGTAGGAATGGTCATATGACCCAGTTCTGGACAGTGAAGTGAAAAGAGAATTCTGATGGAAGGATTCTAAGAATGACTTTCCTCCCTGATAAAAGAGATATGCATTCTTTCTTTTACTGACCATGGTTTTAAGTGGATTGATGCTTGTAATTATGGCATAAGAGAAGACCAAAGACTCTAATCCAGTACTCTGCTATCAGTGAACTGTTGCCCAGACCTAGACCCATCATGTTTTTGTTCGGTCACTAAGTCATGTCTGACTCTTTGCAACCCCATGGACTGCAGCATGCTGACTCCGCCATTCTTCACTATCTACAGGAGTTTGCTCAAATTCATGTCCATTGAGCTGGTGATGCTGTCTAACCATTTCATCCTCTGCCACCAGCTTCTCCTTTTGCCTTCAGTCTTTCCCAGCATCATGGTCTTTTCCAATGAGTCAGATCTTCATATCAGGTGGCCAAAGTATTGGAGCTTTAGTATCAGTCCTTCCAGTGAATATTCAGGTTTGATTTCCTTTTAGTTCAGTCACTCATTTGTGTCTGACTCTTTGTAACCCCATGGATTGCAGCATTCCAGGCTTCGCTATCCATCACCAACTCCTGGAGCTTACTCAAACTCATGTCCATTGAGTCATTGATGCCATCCAACCCTCTTTTCCTCTGTTGCCCCCTTCTCCTCCCGCCTTCAATTTTTCCCAGTATTAGGGTCTTTTCTACTGAGTCAGTTCTTCACATCAGATGGTCAAAGTATTGGAGTTTCAGCCATCAGTATTAGTCTTTCCAGTGAATATTCAGTACTGATTTCCTTTAGGATAGACTGGTTGGATCCCCTTGCAGTCCAAGGGACTCTCAAGAGTCTTCTCCAACACCACAGTTCAAAAGCATCTATTCTTCAGTGCTCAGCTTTCTTTCTTTATTTTTTTTTAGCTTTTATTTTTTATTTTATTGAAATATAGTTGATTTTTTTAAACTTTTATTTTATTTTTAAACTTTACATAATTGTATTAGTTTTGCCAAACATCAAAATGAATCCGCCACAGGTATAGTTCAACTCTCGCATCCATACATGACTATTGGAAAAACCATAGCTATATCTAGAAGGACCTTTGTCCAAGTAATGTCTCTTCTTTTTAATATGCTGTCTATTTGGTCATAGCTTTTCTTCCAAGGAGCAAGCGTCTTTTAAATTCATTGCTGCAATCATCATCTGCAGTGATTTTGGAGCCCCAAGAAATAAAGTCTGTCACTGTTTCCATTGTTTCCCCATATATTTGCCATGAAGTGATTTGACCAGATGCCATGATCTTAGTTTTCTGAATGTTGAGTTTTAAGCCAACTTTTTCACACTCCTCTTTCACTTTCATCAAGAGGCTTTTTAGTTCCTCTTCACTTTCTGCCATAAGGGTGGTGTCATTTGAATATCTGAGGTTATTGATATTTCTCCCGGCAATCTTGATTCCAGCTTGTACTTCATCCAGCCTGGCATTTCTCATGATGTACTCTGCATGTAAGTTAAATAAGCAGGGTGACAATATACAACCTTGATGCACTCCTTTCCTGATTTGGAACCAGTCTATTGTTCCATGTCCAGTTCTAACTATTGCTTCTTGACCGGCATACAGATTTGTCAGGAGGCAGGTCAGGTCGTCTAGTAGTCCCATATTTTGAAGAATTTTCCACAATTTGTTGTGAGCCACACAGTCAAAGTCTTTGGCATAGTCAACAAAGCAGAAGTAGATGTTTTTCTGGAACTCTCTTGCTTTATCAGTGATCCAGCAGATGTTGGCAATTTGATCTCTGGTTCCTCTGCCTTTTCTAAAACCAGCTTGAACATCTGGAAATTCACAATTCACATACTGCTGAAGCCCAGCATGGAGAATTTTGAGCATTACTTTGCTAGCATGTGATATGAGTGCAATTGTGCGGTAGTTTGAGCATTCTTTGACATTGCCTTTCTTTGGGACTGGATGAAAACTGACCTTTTCCAGGCCTGTGGCCACTGCTGAGTTTTCCAAATTTGCTGGCATATTGAATGCAGGACTTTCACAGCATCATCTTTTAGGATTTGAAATAGCTCAACTGGAATTCCATCACCTCCATTGGTTTTAGTTGCTGTATGAGATAATTAACTGTCTTTTTTGTAAATAACAATGCTAGATACTCTTACTTTCAGCCCCAAGTAGTCCTAATTGATAAAGTAGGAAGCTTCCTTAACCTGAAAAAAGGTATCTATTCAGATTCTTTAGCAGGTATCATACTAGCTGAAAAAAGTTTAGCCTGGAAAAGATATCTATTCAGATTCTTTAACAAACATGATACTAGTTGAGAAAAGGTTAGCAGTCTCCCACTACAATCTGAAATGAAAAAAATGCCAGACTACAGAAACTAGTCAGTGCTACAGGATAGAGACATAATGTTAAAACATTAGAAAAGAAAAGCAAAAATTGCCAAGAATATGACTGCTTTCATGGAAAACTGGAAAGCATGTATAGACAAACTACATAATCAGTAATATAGTTTTGCAAATTTACTGATTTCAAGATCAACTGAAAAAAAGACTACATAGCAACTACTCACCAGTAAAAAGAAATAACATTATATAATACATTTTAGGAATCGACCTAACATAATTTTATATACTTTTCAAAAGGAAATAATTTCAAAGTGTTACTGAAATACTTAAGATGAATAAAAGAAGGTAAGTTTTGGAATTTCATCACTCATCTTAAAGAGACATTGATTTGCCTCGGTTTAATACCAGATTTTATATTGTCTGTTCAGTGTCTACTGAAACTTTAAAAGATTTATTGGAGGTCTTTAATAGCTCTTCATAAAATGAATGTGAATTTTCAAAGGACCAAAAATGGCTCAGACAATTTTTTTTTAATGGAATATAGACCTTATGTAATTTACTTCCCAGCATAATGATTGTGATTATCTTGTACAGTAGTTGCTTGAGATTACCCAAATAGAAAAATTGGATTTTTTTAGGGAGTTGAAAGCACCTGTGTGAATATTTAAATACTTATATTCCAGAGGTGTCACTAAAATTATTGGGAAAAAGTGACCAAGTATGTAAACAGTCTGGGAAAATTAGTTTTCCTGATGAAGACAATTGGATTCCTATTTCACCCTACATAAATAATTAGATGGATGAAATAATTAGGTTTAGAACTTTAATTAGGAAATGAGTTAAGTTTCAAAACAGCATAAATCTTAAAGGAAATTATTAATGACTTGACCATATTCAAATCAAAAGTTTCTGGTCATCAAGAGACACCATAAAAATTAAAATATAAGCCATACATGAGAGCAAATATCTGAAATATCTATAAGTATTTGAAATGCATCTAACAAAAAGTTGGGATCTAGAATTAAGAAAGGATTCCTACATATAAATAAGACAAACTAATAATACAACAAGTGAATGAACATAGGAGAGGAAGAGGGAACCGAAATGGAAGCATAACCCAGACCCATAAACATATCCTCAATTTCACTTATTATTTGGAGAACTCCATTTAATAGCTATTAAATTTGAAGAATTAAAATCCACTTTGACAATTCAGTAAGTTGATGAGAGTATGGAACTATATGAACTCACTCTCATTTATGTTGGTGGCAGTAGAATTTAGCATGATTCAACAATGTCAATGGTGATCATACCCTTCACGCTGTTTATACACCCTGGGGAGATTTTGCTAACACAGGTTTAAAAAAGATGTTCTTGGCAATATTGCTTGTCATAGGAAAGACTGAAAATGATTTAAATATCCATTAACAAGAAAACATAAAAGTTGTTACTTTACAATAGAATATTTACCTCATGTTGCTCAAATGAATGAACTACAGCTTCACAGTTACACTTCAAAATCATCACATGAAGCAAAAAATTCAAGTTTCTAGTGAGGTGCATTTTTATAAAGTTTGAAAAAAGAAACTCTTCTACATAATATGTATTCATACATGCACAAGTAGTCATAGATAATGTGCACGGGAATGATGAATACCAGATTTCAAGACTGTTATCTCTGGGGAAAAAGAAGGGAAGAGGATGGAAGAGACATGCTTTGGGGCTTCATGAAATAATATATTTTAAGCTGAAGGCCTGTTACATAGATGTTTATTATGTTACTTTTATGATTTTTGTATACCTTAACTATTTCATAATCCTATCTTATCATCCATTGATCTATCCACTATGTATCATTCATGTATCTATCATCTGTTTCTTTACCAGTAATCATCTGTCATCTGCTTATCTGAAGCCTGCACAGTAAAGTGGATAGTAGATCTGTAAGTATTCTTGTTACTTTGCTGCTATTATCTAAAAGGTTATACTTGCTCGTGTGTGGATAGTGGATCAGAGTAGGTAAGAGGGAGTGTGAGATGCCATTGAGTTTTATTGCAGGAGCAGATGGAAGAAAATAGTGAATCTGAAAACCATTTAGGAAGTGGAATGGATACTTGTGAGACAACTTGAAAGTGAAAATTTAGGAAAAGGCTGATGCAAAGATGGTTCTAATGTTTCTATCATGAGCCTTCTAATGGACAATAAGATGACTTCTATTGCTAGAAAATACATGCAGAAAGCATGATGTTGGTGGTTGGGGGTGAAGTAATTTTAATATTTACAATGTATGTTTGTTGCAACATTTCTTGAGGTGTTGTATATCTTAAAAAATGCATCCTGGAGCCTTTGCCAGAAGGAATTTTCTGATATGGCTTGCTTCCTTTTGAAAAGTCTAAGTTAAAATGTTCTGTTTAAAAAAGTAAATCATTTAGATGGCATATTCGCAGTTATTACAGAACTGGCTGGTGTGAGGTGATTTAGGAAAGATATATTATTGCTTGGTCCTACTTGCGGACAGTATGGGCTTTGGACTATAGAAATGCTGATTGGATTGAATAGTCTGCAGCTGAGAATCACCTGTCAGGGAAGGGATGTTACCTAAAGATGCCGGCTGGAGACTGCACCATATGCTGAGCTGTATCCTGGAGAGGGCCCTGAAAAGCCCATTGTGCAAGGCTTTCACTGTTCATAAGAAGTCAGGTGAAAAATGTGTGTTGCTGCACTTTTTAACCCAGCATGACTTTTGTGGATGTTGCTAATTGATCAGAACTTGCTACATATTGCTTTGTGGTCATTTCTAGTTCTAGATATTGGATCTTTTTAAAAAATTGTTATACTTTTCAGCAATGGTAGGTAGGTCATCCTAACCTTCATAACCCAAAGTTATGTACAATTTTACCAGAGCATGGTTTACTTGTGGCTGATCAAATTCTTGGCAAATCACAGAAGCTGGTGCTTCTATTCTTAGTGCTGATCCTCTTTTTTAGGGTGTGAAAAGAGCTAATGAATACTAATAAGTATTAATACAGTGAGCAAGTGAAGTTGCATAAGAATGAAACTATGCTTATGAGGCATCCTAGATTCAACTATGTGTCAGTTTTATTAGATAGGTATCACTTTTCCAGTGTTGACTAATTTTATGACCTCATCCTTTATTCTGAATTGTGAAAAGTGAGTATATGTTTAAAACTAAAGTAAATACAGTATTTAGGTTTTTAAGCAGTTTCATACCATTTGTGGAGAAAATAAGCCTGGTAAATGGAGAGTTCGTTTCAGTTAAGAATAAAAACTTTACTAATATATTTTGTTCACTGAACCAAACGAATTATAATTTTTTTAGCTAGGTTCCAAGAATTTACCAGTAGGAAACTAGACAAGCAACAAAACAGAACAAACACCAAATGATATCTTGATAGTAGAAGAGGGAGAGACTCAAAGGCCTGTCTATCCTCTCCGTATAATAAAATAAACTTTTTATAGACTTTCTGCAAAGAAGTTTTGCCAAGTTATACTTAGGCATTTCAGGGGCAAGATGGTGTTTCTGATTTGCATTCTCAGCAGTCACAATCAGTATCCAGTTTGCTAAAGGAGAAGCTTCAAGAAAAGTTAATATTCCAGGGATTTGATCCTAGGTTATCAAGATTCTGAGGGTGCCTCATAGATCATGTGTTCCTGTACTGTGTATTATTGAAGACTCCTGCTTTTATCTTCTACCGAATCTCACACATTCTCCGCTGCATTCAAGCAGCCTGGAAGTTACCTGTTCTTCTGGAAGAAGTACAAATTTACAAAAGCATCATTCTTGGACCTAATCCAATCTCCTTTCTAAAATCACAGATGATCTCACCCTTGCCAGACTCCACTGATTGGTTCATCTAGGGTGGTTTCTCAATGCTGGCTGTTGATTCCTTGTTGTGGGATCTGATCTATACATTGTAGGATGTTTATCTGCCTCCCCAGGTTCGATAATCTACTAGATGCTAGTAGTACTCACACACACAACTGTGACAACAAAAAATATCTTTAATTCTTCCCAAATGCCCCTTGGGGGCAGAATTGCTCCCAGATGAGAACAGCTGTTCTCAGTTCAGTTCAGTCACTCAGTTCTGTCCAACTCTTTGCGACCCCATGGACTGCAGCACGCCAGGCCTCCCTGTCCATCACAAATTCCCAGAGTTTACTCAAACTCATGTCCATTGAGTCGGTGATGCCATCCAACCATCTCATCCTCTGTCATCCCCTTCTCCTCCCGCCTTCGATCTTTCCCAGCATCAGGGTCTTTTCAAATGAGTCAGCTCTTTGCAACAAGTGGCCAAAGTATCGGAGTTTCAGCTTCAACATCTGTCTTTCCAATGAATATTCAGTACTGATTTCCTTTAGGATGGACTGGTTGGATCTCCTTTCAGTCCAAGGGACTCTCAAGAGTCTTCTCCAACACCACAGTTCAAAAGCATCAATTCTTTGGCACTCAGTTTTCTTTATAGTCCAACTCTCACATCCATATGTGACTACTGGAAAACCATAGCCTTGACTAGATGGACCTTTGTTGACCAAGTGTTGTCTCTTCTTTTTAATATGCTGTCTAGGCTGGTCATAACTTTTCTTCCAAGGAGTAAGTATGTTTTAATTTCATGGCTGCAGTCACCATCTACAGTGATTTTGCAGCCCCCCAATATAGTCTGTCACTGTTTCCATTGTTTCCCCATCTATTTGCCATGAAATGATGGGACCAGATGCCATGATCTTAGTTTTCTGAATGTTGAGTTTTAAGCCAACTTTTTCACTCTCCCCTTTCACTTTCATCAAGAGGTTCTTTAGTTCTTTGGTTTCTGCCATAAGGGTGGTGTCATCTACATATCTGGGGTTGTTGATATTTCTCCCGGCAATCTCCATTCAGCTTGCGCTTCATCCAGCCTGGCATTTCTCATGATGTACTCTGCATATAAGTTAAATAAGCAGGATGACAATATACAGCTTTGACGTACTCCTTTCCCGATTTAGAACCAGTTTGTTGTTACAGCTGTTCTAGACATAAATTTATTTGGGTCCCCAAGAAATGATGAAAGCCTGATTCTGCAGCCTCCCTGATATTTAGGTTGGATTTTCATGCAGATTGATCCCAGTGCCTGGAGTTTTTCCTAAAGAAATCATGAAATGGTTGTAAATCATGTATACTTCAAATAAATTTTGAAAAATTTTGAGATGGGAAGTTCTTTTTACAGAAAGATTATTCCATTACAGACTACAACTGTCTATGTTCTGACTAACAGAAATTTCAATAAATGGATTGCTTTTCTATGCTAGGTACTGAAAATACTAGTGTGAATGAAAATCAATTTCTACTCTAAAGGAATAGCCACTCCAGGGACGTTTTTGAAATCTTTGACCAAAATGAAACTTAACATAAGTTAGCATTAACTGTGGACCCTATATTAGTAACAAAAATTAGAACTTGTTTTCATTAATGAAGGGCAATGCGTGTGTATGTATTCATTCCTGTATGTAAGAATCTGCCTGATTCTGCTATTCTTGTATCATTACTAAAGGATGAATAATACCCAGAGAAGTGGTTAAAACCACTAAATTGGCATGTGAATAAATGAAATGTTCAGTTGATTGAACCAAATGCCAGAGATGACTAGTTTACTGTTTTTTATGACTTGACATGATGTATTACTCATGACTAGCACTTACAGAATGTTCTGCTTCATGAGGGTTAAAGTTCAACAGGGTTAATTGTTAAACTTCAGCTTAAATCACTTCATGCTGTTGTGATTTTGTTTTATATTTTCTTGTGTTGTTCCTTGCTTGAATTCATAATGAATAGTCCTTATTTTAGCAAACATATTTCCCATCTTAGGATAACCCAAGGCTTTATTACTAACTGATGTTCTCCTTTGATGTCAAGTACTATACCATGTACTTTAATATACCATGCAACTACTAGATTGAGATGATTTCTTAATTGGCTCTTTCAGCTTTACAGCAGTTTGCACAAATTAAGAAGACTCTGCTCTGCTTATCAGAAGTGACCTTGTGGTAGTTGGTGATATTTGTGAGGATCTTAAAAATCATCAGCCATGAAATTATTTATCATCTAATCAAGTAAATTGCACAGCTTCTCTCTATCCCTGGCTGAAATTTCAGGTTTTTGTGAAATAAAATAATAATAATGAATAGTAGCATAGTCAAGTGGCCTGATACATAAGTTTTTATTACTCTTTTTTCATTCTGCTGGTCATTCCTCCCACTACCTATTTCAGAAAGTCATCTAAAATAGAAACCTTGTACTCAGACCTCTTATGGAAAATATTCCTTTAAAAGAGAAGAGCTTTTCTTTATTTTGATGCATGTGTATTTAGAATTCTTTGAATACTTAAATGCAAGAGTATAGGTTGAATCATATTATTTAAATAGGCAGTGATTTTATGGGTAATTCAGCACAATGCTTTTTATTTTTTCCATATATGGACACTGAAAGTCAGATTGGTTAAGTGACTAGCCCAGGCTCTCCCTCAGATAGAAAGAGGCAAAGTAAGCATAATAATACAGAATTACTAATTCCTGGTATCAGTTTTCTAGCATATGTTTTTTCTATATGAACTTCAGAATTATTATTTTTTGTCATATGATTACATGATTTAGAAGTTAAGTACAAAGAAAGCTAAAATAATCTTTTCTCCACAACCCTAATTTTGTATATAAGTTTCAAAAATTGTTTAAATGGTTAATGTTTCATGACCTCTGACATTTGGAGACTCGCTGTGGACATCACAAATAAACTTAGACACATACGACTTGTATCAGATTCTTATTTCCATAGGTGTACCTTTTGAAATTTATGTAAAAAGATACATTTAACAATATTATTTTGCATAAACATAAAGTTTTAACAGTGAAATGACATGTTTTTATATATTAAGTAGGGTTTTTTTTTTTTTTTACATGTAGGAGAAAAAATATTCTTGCTGTAATAAAGCAAGTTGTAGAATTGAATATTGTTTTCCTATGACAGATATTCAATGTAATTTCAAGACATAGAAGGGGCTTCCCTTGTGGCTCAGCTGGTAAAGAATCCGTCCTCAATGAGGGAGACCTGAGTTTGATCCCTGGGTTGGGAAGATCCCCTGGAGAAGGGAACGGCTACCTACTCCAGGATTCTGGCCTGGAGAATTCCATGGACTTTATAGTTCATGTGGTTGCAATCAGTTGGGCATGACAGAGCAACTTTCACTTTCAAAACATAGAAATTTGCTATAGTGAGCATTCATATAGTGATAAAAATGAATGTAATTAATGCAGAAATTGTATGCATGTCTATGTATATGTAGGTAGAGAGAGATATAGTCGATATGAAAAATATCTCATTGTAGTTGGAAGTTGCATTTCCCTAATGACTAATTGTATTGAGCATCTTCTCAGGTACTTTTTGGTCATTTTGTATATCTTCTATTCAAATCCTTTGCCTACTTTTAAGCTAGGTTAATCTACCCTTAGGTATAGGCTCAAGAGAAATGAAAACATAGGTGAAAACAAAATTTTGTACAGGAATGCTCATATTAGCATTATCCATTAGCATCCATCAAAATTGTAAAGAATTCAAATATCTATCAACTGAAGAATAAACAAAATGTGGTATATCTATACAATAAAAAAGTATTTGATTGTAAAAGATAAGGAAAGATATAAGCATCTGAATGCAGAGTTCCAAAGAATAGCAAGAAGAGATAAGAAAGCCTTCCTCAGCGATCAATGCAAAGAAATAGAGGAAAACAACAGAATGGGAAAGAATAGAGATCTCTTCAGGAAAATTAGAGATACCAAGGGAACATTTCATGCAAAGATGGGCTTGATAAAGGACAGAAATGGTATGGACCTAACAGAAGCAGAAGATATTAAGAAGAGGTGGCAAGAATACACAGAAGAACTGTACAAAAAAGATCATGATCAAGATAATCATGATGGTGTGATCACTCACCTAGAGCCAGACATCCTGGAATGTGAAGTCAAGTGGGCCTTAGAAAGCATCACTACGAACAAAGCTAGTGGAGGTGATGGAATTCCAGTTGAGCTATTTCAAATCCTGAAAGATGATGGTGTGAAAGTTTTGCACTCAATATGCCAGCAAATTTGGAAAACTCAGCAGTGGCCACAGGCCTGGAAAAGGTCAGTTTTCATTCCAATCCCAAACAAAGGCAATGCCAAAGAAGGCTCAAACTACCGCACAATTGCACTCATCTCACATGCTAGTAAAGTAATGCTCAAAATTCTCCAAGCCAGGCTTCAGCAATACACGAACTGTGAAGTTCCAGATGTTCAAGCTGGTTTTAGAAAAGGCAGAGGAACCACAGATCAAACTGCTGACATCTGCTGGATCATCGAGAAAGCAAGAGAGTTCCAGAAAAACAAGTAATTCTGCTTTATTGACTATGCCAAAGCCTTTGACTGTGTGGATCACAATAAACTGTGGAAAATTCTGAAAGAGATGGGAATACTAGACCACCTGACCTGCCTCTTGAAAAACCTATATGCAGGCCAGGAAGCAACAGTTAGAACTGGACATGGAACAACAGACTGGTTCCAAATAGGAAAAGGAGTACGTCAAGGCTGTATATTGTCACCCTGCTTATTTAACTTATGTATGTGCAGAGTACATCATGAGAAATGCTGGGCTGGAAGAAGCACACGCTGGAATCAAGATTGCTGAGAGAAATATCAATCACCTCAGATATGCAGATGACACCACCCTTATGGCAGAAAGTGAAGAGGAACTCAAAAGCCTCTTGATGAAAGTGAAAGAGGACAGTGAAAAAGTTGGCTTAAAACTCAACATTCAGAAAATGAAGATCATGGCATTTGGTCCCATCACTTCATGGGAAATAGATGGGGAAACAGTGTCAGACTTTATTTTTTAGGGCTCCAAAATCACTGCAGATGGTGAGTGCAGCCATGAAATTAAAAGAACTTACTCCTTGGAAGAAATGTTATGACCAACCTAGATAGCATATTGAAAAGCAGAAACATTACTTTGCCAACAAAGGTCTGTATAGTCAAGGCCATGGTTTTTCCAGTGGTCATGTATGGATATGAGAGTTGAACTGTGAAGAAAGCTGAGCACTGAAGAATTGATGCTTTTGACCTGTGGTGCTGGAGAAGACTCTTGAGAGTCTCTTGGACTGCAAGGAGATCCAACCAGTCCATTCTGAAGGAGATCAGCCCTGAGATTTCTTTGGAAAGAATGATGCTAAAGCTGAAACTCCAGTACTTTGGCTACCTCCTGCGAAGTGTTGACTCATTGGAAAAGACTCTGATGCTGGGAGGGATTGCGGTCGGGAGGAGAAGGGGACGACAGAGGATGAGATGGCTGGATGGCATCACTGACTCGATGGATGTGAGTCTGAGTGGACTCCGGGAGTTGGTGATGGACAGGGAGGCCTGGTGTGCTGCGATTCATGGGGTCACAAAGAGTTGGACACGACTGAGTGACTGAACTGAACTGAACTGAGCTGAAAAATAAACATAATGTGGTATATCTATACAATCAAAAATTATTTGGCAATAAAAGTGAATGATGCATATTATAACATGGATGAACCTTGGAAACACACTAAGTGAAAGAAGCCAATCATAAATGACCATGAATCATATAATTCCATGTTTATGAAATGGCTAGAATAGGAAAATTTAACAGGGACAGAAAGTAGATAATGGTTGCCTAGGGCTAGGAAGAGAGAGGAATGGGGAGTGACTGCCAGTGGGTATATGCTTTTTTGGGGGATGAAAAGACTCTAAAATTAGATAGAAGTGGTGGAGGCAAAAAACTGTGACTATACTGGAAACCATTCAGTGGTAAACTTTAGTTGGCTATATGTTGTGATATGTGGATTATATCTCAGTGAAGCTTTTTGAATAAAGAAAATCATGCTTATAAAAATTATACAGTTTTACTCTCAGGTAGTTTATAAAAGAATAAAAATGAGAGTTTCAAAATAAGGCTTTTGGAATCATACTCTAAGTTGATTACCAGTTTGTAAAAAAAAAAAAAAATAACCGTTTGTTCTTAAATTGTTAAAAATTAACATTTCCATATTACAAACAGTTTTCACTTCTCCCAGTAAAGAGCACCATCATCTACCTAGTTTCCCAAACCAAATACGTTAACGTCATATTCTGTTTTATTTTACCTCCAACCTGTAGGGAAGCACAAAGTTCTATTGACTTCAATTTTGACCACCTGGGTATCATTTGGCATTCTTCCTTTCTAGTCATGCTACTTTAGCCTTAGCTGGGAATATTTGCCCTACTCTATTAAAAAAAAATTTTGTAGTTGATTTACAGTGCTGTGTTAGTTTCAGCATTGAATCAGTTATACATATGTCTACTCTTTTTTAAATTTATTTCCCATATAGGCCATTGCAAAGTATTGTAGAGTTCTCTGTGCAATATAGTTCTTCTGTGTATTTCTGCCATCTCTTCTTAATGTCTTCTGCTTCTGTCAGGTCATTACAGTTTCTATCCTTTATCATGCCCATCTTTTCCTGAGATGTTCTCTCAATATCTCCAATTTTCTTGATGAGATCTCTAATCTTTCCTACTCTGTTGAATTTCCTTATCTCTTTACACTGTTCACTTTAGAAGGCTTTTGCTCTTCTCTAGAACTCTGCATTCAATGAGTATATCTTTCCCTTTCTTCCTTACCTTTTGCTTCTCTTCTTTTCTCAGTTATTTGTAAGGCCTCCTCAGACAGCTGCTTTGCCCTCTTGTATTTATTTTTCTTTAGGATGGTTTTGGTCACTGCCTCCCATCCAATGTTAGGAACCTCTGACCATAGTTCTTCAGGCACTTTGTTTACCAGATCTAATCCCTTGAATCTAGTTGTCTCCTCTACTGCATAATCAAAAGGGATTTGATTTAGGTCATACCCAAATGGCTTTCTCTGTGATCCAACAAATGCTAGCAATTTGATCTCTAATTTCCCTGCCTTTTCTAAATCTTGCTTGTACATCTGGAAGTTCTCAGTTCATATACTGCTGAAGCCTAGCTTGAAGGATTTTGAGCATTAACTTGCTAGCATGTGAAATGAGTGCAATTGTATGGTGGTAGTTTGAACATTCTTTGGTGTTGTCTTTTTGGGGATTGGAATGAAAACTGACATTTTCCAGTCCTGTGGCCACTGCTGAGTGTTCCAAATTTGCTGACATATTGACTACAGCACTCTCACAGTATCATCTTTTAGGATTTGAAGTAGCTTGACTGGAATTTCATCAACTCCACTAGCTTTATTGGTAGTAACACTTCCTAAAGTCCACTTGACCTCACACTCCAGGATGTCTGGCTCTAGACATCGTGATTATCCAGGTCATTAAGAATTTTTTGGCATAGTTTTTCTGCATATTTTAGCCACCTCTTCTTAATCTCTTCTATGTCTGTTAGGCCCTTCCCCCTGTGTCTGTTAAGGCAGGGAAATTAGAGATCAAATTGCTAGCGTTTGTTGGATCACAGAGAAAGCCATTTGGGTATGACCTAAATCAAATCCCTTTTGATTATGCAGTAGAGGAGACAACTAGATTCAAGGGATTAGATCTGGTAAACAAAGTGCCTGAAGAACTATGGTCAGAGGTTCCTAACATTGGATGGGAGGCAGTGACCAAAACCATCCTAAAGAAAAATAAATACAAGAGGGCAAAGCAGCTGTCTGAGGAGGCCTTACAAAGTCCACTTGACCTCACACTCCAGGATGTCTGGCTCTAGACATTGTGATTATCCAGGTCATTAAGAATTTTTTGGCATAGTTTTTCTGCATATTTTAGCCACCTCTTCTTAATCTCTTCTGTGTCTGTTAGGCCCTTGCTGTTTCTGTCCTTTATTGTGCCCATCTTTGTGTGAAAGTTTCCCTTGGTATCTCCAATTTTCTTGAAGAGCTTGCTAGTCTTTTCCATTAAGCTGTTTTTTCTCTATTTCTTTGCATTGTTCACTTAAGGCTTTCTTGTCTTTCCTTGCTATTATCTGGAAATCTACACTCAGTTGGATATATCTTTCCCTTTCTCCTTTGCCTTTCACTTCTTTTCTGAGTTATTTGTAAAGCCTCCTAAGACAACCACTTTGCCTCCTTGGAGGGTAATTCTAGAAAAACTACTTCTGTTTCATTGATAATGTGAAAGCCTTTGACTATGTAGCTCAGAACAAACTGTGGGAAATTTTTAAAGAGATGGGAATACCAGATTACCATACCTGACCCCTGTGAAACCTGTAGGCAGGTCAAGAGGGAACAGTTAAAACTGGACTTGGGAAAATGGACTGGTTCAAAATTGGAAAAGTAGTACATCAAGGCTGTATATTGTCACTCTGCTTATTCAGTTCAATTCAGTTCAGTCATTTAGTCGTGTCCGAATCTTTGTGACCCCATGAACCACAGCACTCCAGGCCTCCCTGTCCATCACCAACTCCCAGAGTCCACCTAAACCCATGTCCATTAAGTCGGTGATGCCATCCAACCATCTCATCCTCTGTTGTCCCCTTCTTCTCCTGCCCTCAATCTTTCCCAGCATCAGGGTCTTTTCCAATGAGTTAGCTCTTTGCATCAGGTGGACAAAGTATTGGAGTTTCAGCTTCAATATCCATCCTTCCAATGAACACCAAGGACTGATTTCCTTTAGGATGGACTGGTTGGATCTCCTTGCAGTCCAAGGGACTCTCAAGGGTCTTCTCCAGCACCACAGTTCAAAACCATCAATTCTTCACCACTTAGCTTTATTTATAGTCCAACTCTCACATCCATACATGACCACTGGAAAACCATAGCCTTGACTAGACAGATCTTTGTTGGCAAAGTAATGTCTCTGCTTTTTAACATGCTGTCGAGGTTGGTCATAACTTTCCTTCCAAGGAGTAAGCATCTTTTAATTTCATGGCTACAATCACCATCTGCAGTGATTTTGGAGCCCACAAAAATAAATTCAGCCACTGTCTCCACTGTTTCCCCATCAATTTGCCATGAACTGACGGGACCAGATGTCATGATCCTAGTTTTATGAATATTGAGTTTTAAGCCAACTTTTTCACTCTCCTCTTTCACTTTCATCAAGAGGCTCTTTAGTTCTTCTTCACTTTCTGCCATAGGAGTGCTGTCATCTGCATATCTGAGATTATTGATATTTCTCCCAGCAATCTTGATTCCATCTTGTGTTTCCTCCAGCCCAGTGTTTCTCATGATGTACTCTGCATATAAGTTAAGTAAATAGGGTGACAATATATAGCCTTGACGTACTCCTTTTCCTATTTGGAACCAGTCTGTTGTTCATTTTAACTTCATGTAAAATGCCACCTTGATGAATCACAAGCTGGAATCAAGATTTCTGGGAGAAATATCAACAACTTCAGATATGCAAATAATACCACTCTAATGGCAGAAACTCCAGTACTTTGGCCACCTCATGTGAAGAGTTGACTCATTGGAAAAGACTCTGATGCTGGGAGGGATTGCAGGCAGGAGGAAAAGGGGACAACAGAGGATGAGATGGCTGGATGGCATCACTGACTCGATGGGTGTGAGTTTGAGTGAACTCTGGGAGTTGGTGATGGACAGGGAGGCCTGGCGTTCTGCAATTCATGTGGTCACAAAGAGTCGGACGTGACTGAGCGACTGAACTGAACTGAACTGAATGTCAGAGAAGAGGAAAGAAAGAGCTTCTTGATGAAGGTAAAAGAGGAGAGTGAAAAGCCTGGCTTAAAACTCAACATTCAAAAAACAAAGATCATGGCATTTGGTCCCATCATTTCATGGCGAACAAATGGGGAAAAAGTTGAAAACAGTGGCAGACTTTATATTTCATTGGCCTCCAAAATCACTGTGGATAGTGACAGCAGCTATGAAACTAAAAGATGTTTGCTCCTTGAAAGAAAAAGTATGACAGACTTAGACAGCACATTAAAAAGTAGAGACATCAATTTAGCAACAAAGGAGTATATAGTCAAAGCTATGGTTTTTCCGGTAGTCATGTATGGTTGTGAGAGCTGGACCATAAAGAAGACTAAGCATGGATGTTTTGATCCTTTTGGTTTGTGGTGCTGGAGAAGACTCTTGAGAGTCCCTTGGACAGCAAAAAGATCAAACCAGTCAATCCTTATGGAAATTACCCCTGAATATTCTTTAGAAGGACTGATGCTGAATCTGAAGCTCCAGTACATTGGCCATCTGATGTGATGAGCCAACCCATTGGAAAAAAACCCTAATACTGGGAAGACTGAAGGCAGGAGAACAAGGCAGGACAGAAGATGAGATGGTTGGATGGCATCACCAACTCAATGGATTTGAGTTTGAGCAAACTTTGGAAGACAATGAAGGACAGAGAAGACTGGCATGCTGCGGTCCATAGAGTTGCAAAGAGTCAGACATGACTTAGCAACTGAACAACAAGTATCTGAATGGCCTAGTGCTTTTCCCTACTTTCTTCAGTTTAAGCCTGAATTTTGCAAGAAGGATCTCATGATCCAAGCCACAATCAGCTCCAGGTCTTGTTTTTGCTGACTGTATGGAGCTTCTCCATCTTTGGCTGCAAAGAATATAATCACTGTGACTTTGATATTGACCATCTGGTGATGTCCATGTGTGAAGCTGTCTCTTGTGTTGTTGAAAGAAGGTGTTTGCTATGACTAGTGTGTTCTCCTGACAAATCTGTTAGACTTTGCCCTGCTTTATTCTGTACTACAGGCCAAATTTGCCTATTATTCCAGGTATATCTTGACTTCCTACTTTTGCATTCCAATCCCCTATAATGAAAAGGACACCTTTTCTTGGTTTTAGTTATAGAAAGTCTTGGTCTTCAGAGAACTGATCAACTTCAGCTTCTCTGGCCTTCATGGTTGGGGCATAGATTTGAATTACTGTGATGATGAATTACTGTGATGTTGAATTCTATATTTATCTATTTGCCTTGGAAACATACCAAGATTGTTCTGCCATTTTTGAGATTGTACCCAAGTACTTCATTTTGGACTCTTGTTGACTGTGAGGGCTACTCCATTTCTTCCAAGGGATTCTTGCCCACAGTACTAGATATAATGTCATCTGAATTAAATCTTTCATTCCCGTCCATTTTAGTTCATTTATTCCTCAGATGTTGATGTTCACTCTTGCCATCTCCTGCTTGATCACATCCAATTTACCTTGATTCATGGACCTAACAGTCCAGGTTCCAATGCAGTATTGTGTTTTACAACATTGGACTTTACTTTCATCACCAGACCCATCCACAGCTGAGCTTCATTTCCTCTTTGGCCAGGCCTCATCATTATTTCTGGAGCTATTAGTAATTGCCCCTCGCTCTTCCCCAACAACATATTGGACCACTTTTGGCCTGGGGGGTGGGGCTCATCTTCCAGTGTCATATCTTTTTGCCTTTTCATACTGTTCATGGGGTTCTTATGGCAAGAATACTAGAGTGGCTAGCAATTCTCTCCTCCAGTTTTGTCAGAGCTCTCCACCATGACCCGCCCATCTTGAGTGACCCGGCATGGCATGGTTTATAGCTTCATTGAGTTATGTAAGCCACTTCACCACCATATGAGTGAGATCCATGAAGGAGAGGTCTTTATTAGGTATCTCTTTTATATATAGCACATGTATATATCAATATAAGTCTCCCAATTTATTGTCTCCTCCATTATCCCCCAGTAATCATAACTTTGTTTTATATATCTGTAACTCTGTTTCTATTTTGTAGATAAGTTCATTTGTACCTTTTTACTTTTTCAGATTCCAAGGGGTTCCTGGGTAGCTCAGTAGCTAAAGAATCTGCCTACAATGCAGGAGACATATTTTCGATCCCTAGGTCAGGAAAATCCCCTGGAGGAGGAAATGTCAACCCACTCCAGTATTCTTGCCTGGAGAATCCCATGGACAGAGGAGCCTGGAGGGCTGCACTGCATAGTGTCATAAAGAGTCAGACACAACTGAGGTGAATGAGCATGCGTGCATGCACGTAAGTGATAGCATATGATGTTTATCTTTCTCTGTCTGACTTATTTCACTCAATATGCCAATCTCTAGGTTCATCCAGGTTGCTGTAAATGGCATTTTGCTCTCTTTTGTGGCTGAGTAATATTCCATTGTATTTATGTATCACATCTTCTTTATCTATTCCTCTGTTGACGGACGTTTAGGTTGCTTCCACATTCTGGCTATTGTAAATAGTGCTGCAGTGAATATTGGGGTGCATGTATCTTTTCAAATTATGGTTTTCTCTGGGTATATGCCCAGGAGAGGGATTGATGTTTCCTTAAAAATAGTTACCATATGGCAGATCCTATTTTTATATTGATTTGTCTATATGTATTGGTTTGTCTATATCTCTGGTAAAGATCCAAAATGCATTTATGAGCTCAGTGACATCAGTGGTGCAGTTTCACTTACAGAATCAAGACTACACTCATTATGCTCAGGAAAGCTTTTCATTCTGAATCCTGTCCTCCTGTCTGTTTTCCAGTCCTACTTTCAATCAGTTCCACACAGCAAGATACATTAGAATTCAATGCATTTGTCATGCCATTTCAGTCATTTAAACTTTTTTCTTTTAAAATATCTTTGACCCATAGGTTATTTAGAAATACGCTGTTTAGTTTCTATACATTTGGTGATTTTCCAGCTACCTTTCTGTTATTGATGTCTAGATTAATTCCACTGAGGCCTGGAAACATCCTTTGTATGGTTTCTTTTTTTTTTTATTATTTTATTTTATTTTTAAACTTTCTTTAAAATTTGGTGGCATATTTATTACGGTTCCAGAACATGGTCTCTCTTGGTGAACATATAGGCTTGAAAAGAATGTGGTTTTGGATGTTGGCTGGAGTATTCTACAAATAGCAGCTAGATCAAGTCATGTATATTGTTACTGATTTTCTGCCTACTTGAGCTATCAATAACTGGCAGAGAGAAGTTGAAACCTCTAACTATAATACTGAATTCATCTATTTATCCTTGCAGTTTTCTGTTTTTGCTTCATGTATTTTGACATTCTTTTGTAAGGAGCATTCACATCTGGGATTGTTATGTCTTCTTTAAAAATTATCCCCTTTATCATTACATAATGCCCTTAATGATCCCTGCTTAACTGGAAATTAATATAATCACCCAGCTTGCTTTTGATTAGTGTTAGCATAGTGAAGCTTTCTCTCTGTCCCCATAATTTTTACCCATCTGAGTGGGTGTAAATTTAAGGTTTATTTCTTATGGACTGCACACAGCTGGATCTTGTTTTCTTAAAATCTACTTTGAAAACATTTGTCATTTATATATAAAATGAGTTATTGATATAGTTATATCATTATCCTCTATGTGTGTAAATATTCATTGTATTTGTTTTTGTTTCCTCCCCCCATTTTTATCTCTTCTGATTTTAAGTATTTTATATGATTGTATTTTATCTCCTCTCTTTTGTATATCAATTATACTTTTAAGATAATTAGACTTTATTTTTCACATCAGTTTTAAGTTTGTAGAACAGCTGAACAGAAAATACAGAGTTTTCATATACTCCCTTTTCCCCCACTCCCATCATTTGTTCTGTTTTAATATCTTGCATTGGTGTGGTATGTTTTTAACAATTGATTAACCAATAGTGATGCATTACCATTAACTGATGTCCATTTACATTAGAGTTCACTGTTTGGTTGTACATTGTATGAATTTTGACAAATGCAGAAAATTATGTATCCACCACTTTAGTATCACACAGAGTTTAGTTTCACTTCCCTAAGAATTCCCTATGCTCCACTTATCTCCCTCTTTCTTTTCTCCCCTTCTTACCATACTCCTTTCCCCTGCCGCAACTGAACTGGCAACTATCAATCTGTTCATTGTCTCTGTAGTTTTGTTTTTCTGGAATGTAATATTATTCAAATTGTGTAGTGTGTAGACTTTCCAACTGGCTCCTTTCACTTAACAATATGCATTAGAGGTTCTTCCATGTCTTTTTGTGGCTTGATGACATATTTCTTTTTAATCAGTGACTAATAGTCCATTGTATGCATGTGTTACAGTTTGTTTCTCCATTCACTTGTTGAAGGATATCTTGGTTGCTTCTGATTTTTCACAACTATGAACAAAGCAGCTGTAAACATCCCATGTGTAGCTATCAAGGAGTGTGATTGTGGGATCTTATGGTAAAAGTATGTGTAGTATTTCAAGAACCTATCAAACTGTCTTCCAAAGTAGCTGTACAATTTTGCAATCCTACCAGCAATGAATGAGAGTTCCTGTGCCTCCACACCCTTGCCAGCATCTGATGTTATTAGTGCTATGGATTTTAGCCATTCTAATAGGTGTATAGTGTTGTAGCATTGTTGTATTAATTTGCAATTCTCTAATGACTTTTGATTAACATTTTTCCATATGTTTATTTGCTATTTGTATGTCTTCTTTGGTGAGATTTCCATTTAGAACTTTTGCCCACTTTTTAAATGAGTTGTTTGTTTTCCTATTGTTAATTTATAAGAATTCTTTAAATATTTTAGACACAAGCAAATCCTTGCAGTTTCTACCAGCTATGTCTTGTTTGTTTTTTTTTTCCATTCTTTTAATATTTTAATGGTTCTTTTCATTCTTTCCTTTGCAGAGAAGCAGTTTTTTAAATTTTAATGAAATCCAATTTACCATTTTCTTCTTTCATGGATTGTGCCTTCAGCATTTCATCTAAATCTATGGCCAAAACAATGTTCAACTAGAGTTTTTCCTGTTATTTTCTAGCTTCATAACTTTATATCACACTCTTAAGTCTATAGTATGACTTAATTTTTGTGAAATATTTAAGGTCAGTGTCTTGACTCTCTTTTTCCTTTTCTTTTTGGTATGCAAATGTCCAGTTTTTTTAGCAACATTTTTTGAAAAGACTTATTTTTACTCTGTTGAATAGCCTGGGTTTATTTATCAAAGATCAATTGTCTATATTTATATGGGTCTATTTCTGGCCTCTTTATTCTGTTATATTGCTTGTTGTTTGTCTAATCTTTTGTCAGCACTATACTGTTTTGATCACTGCAGCTTTGCAGTAAGTGTTGAATTCAAGTAGTGTCAGTCCTCTGACTTTCTTCATCAATATTGCATTGGCTAATCTGGGTATTTTACCTTTTCATGTAAATTTCTTGACTTATCCTAGAATGCAATGTCTAAATTACCCTTTAGAACCCACCTCAAATATCACTACCTCAGTGAAATCTCTACCAATTTCCTGCCCACCCTGCAACCCTCAAGAATTTCTTGTACTTTCCTGTGACTCCCAAAATATCATCTAAAATATTAGTATAAATTTACTATAATTTTTAACAATATACATGCTTTTATCTTTCATTGTGAGCTGTGTATTTAATTCATCTCTGTATTCAAAATAAGTATTTAGAACACATGCCAGTATATAATAGATAAATTTATCATGACCAATTACAAAACTTATTTTTGTATAACTCTCCATGGTTACCACGGAGAAGGCAATGGCACCCCACTCCAGTACTCTTGCCTGGAAAATCCCAAGGGCGGAGGAGCCTGGTAGGCTGCCTTCCCTGGGGTCGCGAAGAGTCGGACATGACTGAACGACTTCATTTTCACTTTTCACTTTCACGCATTGGAGAAGGAAATGGCAACCCACTCCAGTGTTCTTGCCTGGAGAATCCCAGGGATGGGGGAGCCTGGTGGGCTGCCATCTATGGGGTCGCACAGAGCCGGACACGACTGAAGTGACTTAGCAGCAGTAGCAGCATGTTTACAAAACCAGCATTTCCGTGATTTTTGGTCCAACTAACCATAACCTAATATGGCATGAGAAGCTTCACTTACCTGGATATCTGTATTCCTTCCAAATAAAACCTTGTAACTATATAGATAGCTACTTTAGGATCTGCCAAATATTTGACATGAGGACAACTGAATTTATATTAGTGTTCTCTCTCCCACCTTGGGTGATAGTCAGTAGACTGAAAATTATAAAATGGAATCTCTGATCACAAGTAGTTTAATAAAGCAAATGAAGAATTTTTTGAAATGCTACACATCATTCTAATTTACAAGGAAGCTGCTGTACAGCATATGCTTTATATAAAGCTCATTTTAAAAATATGTATACATTGCTCCTTAAGTGTAGTGGGACTTCTTTGTGGTACATGTGTGCTAAGTTGCTTCAGTCATGTCTTGACTTTTTGTGACCCTATGGACTGTAGTCCACCAGGCTCTTCTGTCTATGGCATTCTCCAGGCAAGGACACTGGAGTGGGTTGCCATGCTCTCCTCCAAGGGATCTTCCTGACCCAGGTATCAAACCTGTGTCGCTTACATTTCCTGCATTGGCAGGCAGGTTCTTTACCTCTAGCACCACCTTTTTGTTGTAAGGACTGTATTTTATCTCGCCTTTCTCATCTAAAAAACCAAATAGACTGACAGGTGGATATTAAACACTTAAATCATTTCTTAAATGATTCATTAATCAGTTAGCCTAATCTTCAAAATAAATTGTTTTCTGTCTTTAGAACAGTATCATAAAATTATTACTGTAAATGCCATCTACCATGTGAAACTCTATTAGATGTCTTTATGCAAAGTAAGGCATCCCCTCTGGCCTGCTAATCACTAGTTCTTAATAGAATGTCAGGTTCTGAACCTGTACATCAGGTACATCATTTGGGAACATGGGAGCTTGACAGGCTTTATAATAAAACATTGTGGGTGTATTCCCTATACATATGTTCTTCTACATTAAAATTCTCAATTGTTTCAAAAATGAAAACAGTGCTTTTAGTGGATCTGCCAAAAGATGACAATTTGACTTGTTTATGTATGATTTAGGTACCAGGATAATTTCCTACTTGAATATTTCATGTAGTTGACTGTAAATATAAAAGTATGGAAAATTGTTAAGTTGATTTTTCTCATTCTGAAACAAATCTGTGCTTTTATGTTGTATAGCTTCCTTAGGGGATATCATGGGAATGAATGGGTTGGATGGTACAGTGACTGGAAGCTGCAGTTGGATAATGTTCTACATTATATTGTTTTGCGCTTTCATATCTCTGTCTGTTTATCTCAGTTCCAGTCTCCATCCCTCAGAACTGTCTGTCACTCATTTGTTTCCAGCAAGTTAGCAAGACTGATCACACAGGAGAAATTCATCAGCAGTAGAGAGAATTTCATTTCAGCAACATTTATGATTGACTGATACTTCAGAAACAAGATGACCTCAATATACCAGTCACAATGTTATAAAATTTTATAGCAATGAAAGATCAAAATAATATAAAGATTTAAAAAATACCCTGAAGGGGGCAGGGGAAGCTTATTTGAATAGAAAAGCAAAAGACTAATTTATAAGCCTTCAAATCTCCTGGATTTTTTTGATTCAATGTTAGAAAATAACTGTAATAACAGTAGTGTTCTTTTCAACTGAATTCAGGTGTACTTCCAATTTCAGTCCTAGTCATTTCTTCATCATGGCTCTGTCCAAGCCTGCATCCTCTTTTACTTTTTGGTTTTTTGAGCCAGACCAGGTAGCTGACTTTTTCTTCCTTTTCTTTCTTTTTTTGGGTGAGTCAGGGATTGATTTACATATTTACAGAAATATTCTAAAGACCATAGTTTATTGCTGAGAAAAATAAAAGCATACTTTTTTTTTTTAATTTAAGAAGTCTAATTCAAATACAAGTAATGAACAGAACTATTTTAAAATGTCTTTTGACAGCTGGATTGTGTTACTTTGAATGTGACTTTTCCTGGAAGTTAGGTTACACTGGGTCTTTGAATTTGTTTGGGTAAAGTATACAGATGCCTCTTCAATACATAAGTCATAGTGGATACTCAATAAATCATACTTGCTATAATGTTCATAATTACTTCTGGCTGCCATTTCTTTTTCTTAGGCTAAATATGATGGCACTATTTTCAGGCACTCAGGTCTTTCTTGCCTCCAGTTTTGCCTATCCCTCATGGAGAGATACTACTTTTGCAAGACCCAAAGTAAAAATCTTGGGCATTGCTGCGAGACATTAAATTCAGGTATGGCACAAAGGAGTAATCCCATTTTCCTCCTTCACCATGCATCATTTAAGGCCATAGATTCTGAGGAAACTGTCAAAAATACAAGCAGCACTAGTAGGGAGAAAATTTGCAGTCAGGTGTTTGGGAACTGTAGAACCACATACATCCTGTTCTCATTGTCATGAGTATATGAATTTCTAAGGTCCCTAATCTCGTATTTTTCTGTATTCTTTTGAGTGGACCTTCCCTTTTATTTTTCTATTTTTACCATGATATTTCTAGTCATCTTGGGACCATGTAAGAAAGACTCAAAAATCTCCCAGAGATAACAATTTTCTCCTGTTTACAAATGATCATTTTAGTTTCTAATTTTATTTTCACTTTATCATCATATGAAATTATTTTATATAACTATTTATTCTCTCATTTATTTTCTCTTTTCAACTAGAATGTAAACCCCATGAGGTTTTGGTCTTTATCTGTTTTTTTATTATTTAAATATGGTTGATTGACAGTATTACCTTATTTTCAGGTGTACAGCAAAGTGATTCAGTTATGCATACACACATATCTATCCTTTTTCAAATTCTTTTCCTGTTTATCCAATTACAGAATATTTAGCAGAGTTCCCTGTGCTATCCATAGGTCCTTGTTGATTATCTGTTTTAAATATAGTAGTGTCTATAGGTTTATCCCAGACTTCTAATTTATTCCTTTCCCACATCTCTCCCCTTTGGTAACCACAATTTTGTTTTCTAAATCTGTGAGTCTGTTTCTGTTTTGTAAATAAGTTCATTTCTATCATTTTTTTTGATTTTACATATAAATGATATCATATGTAATTTTATTTCTGTGTCTGACTTACCTTACTTAGTAATATAATCTCTAGGCCCATCCATGTTGCTGCAAATGGCATTGTTTCATTCTTTTTAAGGGATGAATAATATTCCATAGAGAGGCTTCCCTAGTGGCTCAGTGGTAAAGAATCTGCCATGTCAGTGCTGGATACTTGGGTTCGATACTTGGGTTGGGAAGATTCCCTGGAGAAGGAAGTGGCAACCCATTCCAGTATTCTTGCCTGGGAAATCCCACTGACAGACAAGTCTGTCGACTATAGTCCATGGGGTCCCAAAAGAGTCGGACACAATTTAATGACCAAACAACAATATTCCATTGTATAAAATGTACCACTTCTTTTTATCCATTCATCTGTTGATGGACATTTAGGTTGCTTCCTAAATGTGTGGGTTATTGTAAATAGCACTGCAATGAACATTGCTGTGCATGTATCTTTTTGAACTATGGTTTTCTCCAGATATGTGCCCAGGACTGGAACTGCTGGATCATATCGTAGCTTTATTTTAGTTTTTAAGGAGCCACCATACTTGTTCTCCATAGTGGCTGTGCCAATTTACATTCCGACCAATAGTTAGGAGGGTTCCCCTTTTCTATACACCCTCTCCAGCATGTATTGTTTGATGAAGGCCATTCTAACTGGTGTGAGGTGATATCTCATCATAGTTTTGATTTGTATTTCTCTAATAATTAGCATTTTGAGCATTTTTTCACATGCCTCTTGGCCATCTGTGTGTTTTCTTTGGAGAAATGTCTCTTTAGGTCTTCTGTTCATTTTTTTGATTGGGCTGTTTTATTTATTTATTTTGATATTGAGTTGCATGAGCTGTTGTTGATTTTGAATATTAATCCCTTTTTAGTCCCACTGTTTACAAATATAGTCTCCAATTCAGTAGACTGTCTTATTGTTTATTGTTTAATTTGCTGTGCAAATGCTTTTACATTTCATAAGTCCCATTTGTTTATTTTTGTTTCTATTACTCTAGAACGTGGATCAAAAGTGATATCACTGCAATTTATGTCAAAGAGGTTTCTTCCTTTGTTTTACTCTAAAAGTTTTATAGTATCTGGTCTTACATTTAGGTCTTTAGTCTATTTTGAGTTTATTTTTGTATATGGTGTTAAAGAATGTTTGAATTTCATATATTTACATGTAGTTGTCCAATTTTCCCAGGCCCACTTATTGAAGACAGTCTTTTTGTTTTTCATGTTCTTTTGTTTGTTTGATTGGTTTTTATTGATGTATAGTTGATTTACAATGTTGTGTTAGTTTCTGGTGTACAGCAAAGTGATTCAGTTATGTTTTTTCAGATTATTTTCTGTTATATGTTATTACATGTTATTGAACATAGTTCCCTGTATTACATTAAAGTGAAAGTGAAGTTGCTCAGTCATGTCTGACTCTTTGCTACCCCTTGGAATGTAGCCTACCAGGCTCCTCCATCCATGGAATTTTCCAGGCAAGAGTACTGGAGTGGGATGCCATTTCCTTCTCCAGGGGTTCTTCCCGACCCAGGGATCAAACCCAGGTCTCCCACATTGCAGGCAGATGCTTTACCATATGAGCCACCAGGGAAGCCCAATAGGACCTTGTTTATTTTATATACAATAGTTTGTATCTGCTAATCCCAAACTCCTGATTTATACCACCTCCCTCCCTTTCCCCTTTGGTAACCATAAATTTATTTTCTGTGTCTGTTTCTGTTTTGTAAATAAGTTCCTTTGTATCATATTTTCTTGCCACTTTATTTTTTTAATTGAAGGATAATTTCTTTACAGAATTTCGTGGTTTTCTGTCAAACATCAGCAAGAATCAGCCATAGGTACACCATGTCCCCTCCCTCCCCAACTTCCCCACCATCCACCTCCCCATCCCACCCTTCTAGATTGTCACAGAGCCCCTGTTGGCATTCCCTGAGTCATACAGCAAATTCCCATTGGTTATCTAGAGACTGTCTTTTTTCCATTGTAAATCTTGCCTCCTTTATCGATTAACTGACCATTAGTGGGTAGGTTTATTTCTGGGCTTTCTGTCCTGTTCCATTGATCTGTATTGGTTTCTGTGCTTGAATCATACTCTTTTGATTACTGTAGCTTTGTAGTATAGTCTGAAGTCAAAGGGCCTGATCCCTCCAGCTGTTTTTCTTAAGATTGTTTTATTATTTGAGATTTTTTGTGTGTCTCCATATACATTTAATTATTTGGTTTTATTTCTGTGAAAAAATACCATTAGTAATTTGGTAGGGATTGCATTGACTCTGTAGATTGCTTTGGGTAGTAGTCATTTTAACAATATAAACTCTTCAGTCCAAGAACATAGTGTATCTTTTCATCTGTTTGTGTCATCTTCAATTTCTTTCATCCAAGTCTTTTAGTTTTAAGAGTACAGGTCTTTTGTCTCCTTAGGTAGATTTATTCCTAGGTATTTTCTTCTTTTCAATGAAATGGTAAATGGTATTGATTTCTTAATTTCTTTCTGATCTTTTGTTGTTAGTGTATGGAAATGCAACAGGCTTCTGTGTATTAGTTTTGTATCCTACAACTTTACTGAATTCATTGATGAAACTAGTAGTTTTGGGGAAACATTTTTAGGATTTTCTATGTGTAGTATCATGTCGTCTGCAAACAGTGACAGTTTTGCTTACTGTTTTCCAGTTTGGATGCCCTTTATTTCTTGTTCTTCTCTGATTGCCATGGCTAGATCTTCCAAAACTATGTTGATAAAAATTGGCAATAATAGGTATCCTTTTCTTTTCCTGATCTTAAAGGAAATGCTTTCAGCTTTTCACCACTGAACATGACATTAGCTGTAGGTTTGTCATATATGGCCTTTATTATGTTGAGATGCATCCCCTCTGTGCCCACTTTTTGTAGAGTTCTTACCACAAATCAGTATTGAATCTTACCAAAAGCTTTTTCTGCCTTTATTGAGATGATCATTTGGTTTTTATCCTTCATTTTGTTAGTGTTGTGTATTACATTGATTGATTTACAGATACTGAAAAAATCTTGTAGCCTGGGAATAAATATCATTTGATCATGGTGTATGATCCTTTTAATATATTGTAGTATTCTGTCTGCTTGTATTTTGTTGCAGATCTTTGTGCCTATGTTCATCAGTGATATTGGCCTGTAATTTATTTTTTGTGATACATTTGTCTAGTTTTGGTATCAGGGTGATAGTGGTCTCATAGAATGAGTTTGAAAATGTTCTTTCCACTGCAATTTTTTGCAGTAATTTCAGAAGTATAGCTGTTAACTCTTCTCTAAATGTTTAATAGAAGTTTGGCTAAGAAGCCGTCTGTTCCTGGACTTTGGTTTGTTGAGAGTTTATTAATCACCATTTCAATTTCAGTACTTGAGATTGATCTGTTCATACTTCTATTTTCCCTGGGTCAGCCTTGGGAGATTGTACCTTTCTAAGAATTTGTCCATTTTTTTCTAATTTTATGCTTCAACTAAAAAACATTTGTCCATTTTATCGACATATTGTTTATTGTAGTCTCTTATGATTCTTTGTATTTCTGTGGTGTCTGTTATAACTTCTCCTTTTTCATTTCTAATGTTATTGATTTGAGCCCACTCCCTTTTTAGCTTGATGAGTCTGGCTAAAGGTTTATCAACTTTATCTTTTCAAAGAACCAGCTTTTCATTTCATTGATTTTTCTTATTGTTTTCTTTGTCTCTATTTCATTCACTTCTACTCTGATCTTTATGATTTATTTCCTTCTACCTAACTCTGAATTTTGTTTGTTCTTCTTTCTGTAGTTGCTTTAGCTGTAGGTTTTTTACCTGAGATATTTCTTCTCTCCAAAGGTAAAATTGTATTGATATAAACTTTCCTCTTAGAACTACTTTTGTTGTGTCCTATAGGTTTTGGATTGTTGTGTTTTCATTTTCATTTGTCTCTCATATGTTTTATTTCCTCTTTGATTTCTTCAGTGATCCATTGGTTGGTTGGTAGCATACTGTTCAGCCTTCACATGTTCTTTTGTTTTGTTTTTTACAATATTTTTTTCTTGTAGTTAATTTCTAATCTCATAGCATTATGGCCAGAAAAGATACTTGATATGATTTCAGCTTTCTTAAATTTACTGAGGTTTGGTTTGTGGGCCAGCAGGTGATCAATCATAGAGAAGGTTCCATGTGCACTTGTAATGAATGTGTATTCTGTGCTTTCTGATGAAATCCTTTATAAATATCAATTTAGTTGTTCTGGTATAATGTGTCATTTAAGGCCTATGGTTATTTTAATTGATTTTTTTGTCTGAATGATCTGTCCTTTGAGTAAAGTGAAGTGTTAAAGTCCCCCAGTATTATTGTGTTACTGTTGATTTCTCATTTTATGGCTGTTAGCATTTGCCTTGTATTTTGAAATCCTCCTATGTTGGGTATACATGCTGTGCTTAGCCATTCAGTCATGTCTGACTCTTTGCAATTCCATGGACTGAGCTCACCAGGCTCCTCTGTCCATAAGGATTCTTCAGGCAAGAAACTGGAGTGGGTTGCCATGCCCTCCTCCAGGGTATTTTACCAACCCAGGGATCAAACCCAGGTCTCCTGCATTGCCCATGGATTCTTTACCACCTATGCCACCAGGGAAGCCCATGTTCAGTGCCTACATATTTGCAATTGTTATATCTTCTTCTGGGATCGATCCATTGATGATTATGCGGTGTCCCACTGTATCTTTTAACAGTCTCTATTTCACAGTCTATTTTGGCTGATACGAGTATTGCTTCTCCAGTTTTCTTTTGATTTCCATTTTTATGGCATTCTTTCTTCTGTCGCCTCAGTTTCAGTCTGCATATGCCCCTAGATCTAAAGTGGATCTCTTGTAGACACTTATATACAGTTGTTGTTTTTGTATTCATTCAGCCAGTCTATGTCTCTCGGTTGAAGCATATAAATAGTTTACTTTGTGTTTAAGGTAGTTATTGATATATATGTATATTCTTATAGCCATTTTGTTAATTGCTTTTGATTATTTTTGTAAATCATTTTCCCTTCCTTTCTTTTCTTTTGTTCTCTTTTCTAGTGATTTGATTACTAACTTTAGTGTTTTGTTTGGAGTGCTTTTTCTTTTTTGTATCTATTGTAGATTTTCAGTTTGTTACCGTGAGGTTTTGATATAGAGCTCTGTATATCAACAGGATTTTTTTAAGTTGCTTTGCTTTTAATTTCAAATAAATTTCCAATATCCTGCCTTGTGCTCATATCTTCTCATAATTGCTGGTTTTGAGATCGTATTTTGTGTGTGGATGATTTTCTTACCTTTACTGTGTGTTTGCCTTTACTGATGAGCTTTCCCATCCATAAAGTTCTTGTTGCTAGTTGGGGCTTCTTCTTTCCTGCCTGGAGAAGTTCCTTTAGCACTTGTTGTAAACCTCATTTAATGGTGCTGAATTCTGTTAGTCTTTGTTTATCTATAAAGCTTTTGATTTCTCTGTTGAATCTGAATGACAGTCTTGTTGGGTAGAATATTCTTGATTTGTAGGTTTTTCTCTTTTATTATTTTAAATATATTTTGTCACTCCCTTCTGGACTGCAGAGTTTTGCTGAGAAAAACTGTGATAACATTATGGGGATTCCCTTGTATGTTATCTGTTGCTTGTTATTTTTAATATTTTCTCATTGTCTTTAATTTTTGTCAATTGAGTTGCTCTGTGTCTTGGCATGTTCCTCCTTGGGTTTATCCTGCCTGGGACTTTGAGTTTCCTGAACTTGGGTAACTATTTCCTTTCCCATGTAAGGGAAGTTTTCATCTATTATCTCTTCAAATATTTTCCCATGCTCTTTATCTCTTTTCCTTCTAGGACCTCTGTAATGTGATTGTTGGTGTGTTTCATGTTGTTCCAGAGGTCTCTTAAACTGTCTTCATATCTTTTCATTCTTTTTTCTTTATCCTGTTGCACTGTACTGATTTCTACCATTCTGTCTTTCAGCTCAAGTATCTGTTCCTCTCCCTCATTTATTCTGCTATCAATTCCTTCTATTGTATTTTTTTTTCAGTTATTGTGTTGTTCATCTCTTTTTGTATGTTAGATCTTCTAACTTTTTTGTTAAACATTTCTTGTATCTTTTCAGTCTGTGCCTCCATTCTTTCTCTGAGATCTTTAATCATCTTTACTATTCATTTACATTCATTTATTTTTGGGGTAGATTTCTATCACCACATCACTTAGTTGTTCTTTTGGAGTTTTATCTTGTTCCTTCACCTGGAACACATTCCTCTGTCTTCTCATTTTGTCTAGTTTTATGTGATTGCTGTTTCCCTTCCTCAAGCTGAAGGGTTGTAGTTCCTCATGCTTATGGTGTCTTCCCCCTGGTGGATGAGGCTGGACTAAGAAGCTTATGCATGCTTCCTGTGGGAAGGACTAGTTCCTGCTCCTTGATAGGTAAAATTGAATCTTCTTCCTCTGGTAGACAGGACCATGTCAAGAGGTGTGTTTAACAGGCAGCTATGAGATCAGAAAAATTTTAGGCAGCCTGTCTGCTAATGCTTGGCACTGTGTTCCCACTCTGTTGGTGTATTGGCCTGGCATGTTCCAACCCAGGGGCCTTTAAGCTACTGGGTAGAGCCAGGTCTTGGTGAGAACATGGCAGCCTCCAAGAGGTCTCATGCCAGTGAGTACTCCCCAGAACCACTGCCACCACTGTCTCTGTCCCCACAGAGAGCCAAAGCCACACCCTCACCTCCCCAGGAGCCCCTCTAAGACCAGCATGTAGGTCTCACCCAGTCTCCTATGAAGTCTCTGCTTTTTCTTTGAGATGCAGTGCATATGAGACCCTGTGTGTGCCCTCCAAGAGAGGAAAACTTCTGCTTCCCTCAGTCCTGTGGAGTTCCTATGATCAAGCCCTCCTGGCCTTCAAAGTCAATACTCTGGAGGCGCATCCTTTCAGTGCTAGACCCCCAGACTGTGGAGCTGAGATGGGGCTCAGAACTCTCACTCCTGTGGAAGAACTTGTGTGGTATATCTGGAGTTTGTAAGTTGCCTGCCTAGCAAGCATGGGATTTGAGTTGCAATTACACCCCTCCCACAGTTTTGTTTTGGCTTCTTCTTTGGCTTTGATTGTAGAATATCTTTTTTGTTAGGTTCCAGTCTTTTTTGTCAGTGGTTGTTCAGCAGTTTGTGGTGTTTTCATGAGAGTAATTAAGCTTACGTCCTTCCACTCCATTATCTTGTATCAGTCAACAAATGTTATTTTCAGAGGTTCTCTTTTCTTCCACAGCTCTCCCAGGAATCATGAATTGAGTCTGAGAAAGCCAATTCTTTAGATTGCTTACATGGAAATATATACTTGGTCAATTACAATAAGGCAGAATGAAAGAAACTCATTGACAGCAGTTTTCCAAAGATGAAACATCAAAATAGTGACAAAATAGTGGTAAGCATGATTCTTCAGTTTTAGATGCTCATCATTTTAACAACATCCAGATGAAGAAATACATAGGCTATCATCCCAAACAAAGGTGATCATGGAGTTTGGCAACCTGCACAATGCATACAGAAGTTTTCTGTTTCTCCAGCCTAGCATGTCTAAGCATACATGTTTAAAGACTATTTTGCACTGACATTTTATGAAATAAATTTATACAAATAACATGATTAGTTTTGTAGTGCTACTAGTGGAATTTATTCTGCAGGAATGTGTTTGTCTTCATATCTTACTGTATTACCCTAATATCAAAAAGAAAAATGAATAATTAAAAAAACACAACTTGGATTAAATTGTAATAGATCATATCTAATTTATCAGAGTGTAAGTTGTTTTATTTACCTCTTCAAGGAAGTGGTTGAACTGGGTAAGAAAAGAACCCTCTCTCATTCTATGTATATAATATTTTTTTCATGGTCATATAGATCTTAACTTGGGTTTTAGGACTGTCAGGGGCCTTATAAATTGATTAGTACTATAATATGATCATCCTACTTTTTATTCCCAGTGTTTGATATTGTGTGTTGAAAAAATTTTTTTAAAGAAGAAGTTCATTGACTTCCCTAGGCTCCCAAGATTGATTGCATGCACAAGGTTTCTAGCATATACTGATGACAAAATTAATTATTTTAGACTGTCATGGGAGCAAGTTATTTATAAGTTTATTTTCTAAATAGAATCAACTAAGCAATTGTCTCATTTACTCAGGAGATGCAGTATTATTTTGTATTGTTCTAGCAGAATATTCAGAAAGCTACACCAGTAAGAATCCATCAGCTGTTAGTCACAATACTGTTAATAGAATCTTTTCTGGCATTATCAGTTCTTTCTTAAGTGGATGATTTCTGGTCAGCCTTTTCTGAGACTATGCACCACACAAATCATTTGTTTGTTTTAGATTATTAGTGAAATGGTCTTAGACATGTATCCTTTATTTTAATGCCCAGTTCTGAATCACAAAGATATTACAGAGACAGTTGTTGATAGAAGAACTTATCAGACTCAGGAATGGATCACATTTAACATGGATTTATGGTGTGGAAGTATATGTTCCAGTGCAAAATCGATCCTGCCTATCTATCATTCCTATACATTTTTTTTTTCGATTAAGTCATTTTAGGCCTCTAATAATAGGCAAACCTATTGTTCTAGGGATAAGTCATTACTTAACATCATTATTTAATAATATAGCAGTTTATCTGATTAGCTCCTGTCTTTTAGAAAATTTTTTTCAAATCATGGACCATGACTTATTTTTGATTATAAAATCAATTTAATGGGCAATAACTAGCATTTCTTTTCAGGTTAGACTATCAGATTCATAGTATGAATTAAAGGTAAATATTGTTTTCTGAAAAGTTCTTTTGTTTCTGTGTGTAGGTGAGCATTCAGGTTCACAAAGAGAGACAGAAAAATTTATATATATGTATGTGAAGTGCATTGAAATAGTTTCTTTTTTTTTTAATGGCAGATAAATTAGTATGGAGTAAAGAAAAATTTTAAGCAAACATAAAATTTATGGAATGGGAATGTAGGGACTTTAGCAGCTAAAGATTGGCCAAAAAGATAGAGTATTCATAACAATATTAATAAATATTATTATGGGGTTTCCCTGGTAGTATGATGGTAAAGTATCTGTCTGCCAATGCAGGAGATGCAAGAGATGTGGGTTCAATCCCTGGAATGGGAAGATCCCCCAGAGTAGGAAATGGCAACCCACTCCAGTATTCTTGCCAGGAAAATTTCATGGACAGGGGAGCCTGGCAGGCTACAGTCCATGGGATCACAAAGAGTTGAACATGACTGAGCGACTAAGCACATACACACATTATTACTATACCAGATATTTTGATGGTATTTATTTTGTGCCAGATATGCACCATGCTCTAAGAAATATCAGGTATAATAATAACCTTCCAAGGGTTAACTCATTTAGTGTTCCCAATGATGCTTTGACAGATGTTGACTACAGTCATGAATTTAAAAGATGCTTGCTCCTTGAAAGAAAAGTTATTACCAATCTAGACAGCATATTAAAAAGCAGAGACACTATTTTACTGACAAAGGTCCATATAGTCAAAGCTAATGGTGTTTCCAGTAGTCACATATGGATGTGAGAGCTGGACCATAAAGAAAACTGAGAACCAAAGAATTGATGCTTTTGAACTGTAGTGTTGGAGAAGACTCTTGAGAGGCCCCTGGACTGTAAGGAGATCCAACTAGTCAGTACTAAAGAAAATCAGTCCTGGATGTTCATTGGAAGGACTGATGCTGAAGTTGGAACTCCAATCCTTTGGCCACCTGATGTGAAGAACTGACTTATTGGAAAAGATCCCGATGCTGGGAAAGATTGAAAGCAGGAGAGGAAGGTGCTGACAGAGGATGAGATGGTTGGATGGCATCACCGACTCGATGGACATGAGTTTGAGCAAGGTCCGGGAGTTGGTGATGGGCAGGTAAACCTGGCTTGCTGCAGTTCATGGGATCACAAAGAGTCAGACACAACTGAGCAACTGAACTTAACTGAATGATGCTCTAAGTTATATAGGCAGTCTTACTGTTTCCATTTTCCTATTGAGAGAATGAAGATACAGATATGCTTAATAACTTGATCAAAATTATTCAGCTTAGTGAGTGGCAAAGGTGGGACTCAAACATCCAACCGTGAAGCTTATGCTCTTAAACACTACAGTAAATTACTTCCCATGTTAAATTGGATTGAAACATAAAAGAAATAAAAATTGCCTGCTTCAAATTTATTTTTAGCAAGGACTGCATACAACAGTATCCTCTCTAAAGTGAGTTTTCAGACAACGAGCTGACAACATACAGAATCAGGGCATTCAGTACCTAACCCATTCAGTGTTGTAAATGAGTTTTTTTGTAGAAGGCTTTAAAACTGTCTACAGGTTAATGAGCTTGATACAATAGACTTGTAGGCTTATAAAAGAACAGTACTGGCTGACTAGAGAGCAGTAAATTTAGCTCCTCTCAAGTTGACATGTTGTACAACTCAGATTTCCCAATGCATTGAATTTTAAAATGACAATAAGATTTAGGGACATTTACTCAAATGCTTTTAACTTTTTTCCAAAGGCCCCAAGCTCATTAGAAATACAAATGAAACTACAATCTTACCAACTTCATGCAGCTGAAGACGTTTCTGCTGCTAATGCAGCAATGTGAAATGAAGAGAAAGTGATTCATTTGATATTTTCCTTAACATACACACAGTACACATTATGCTTCTATCAACTTTAATGCAATTATCCTTCGGGGATCTCTAACAATCAGCCAAGTCAGGCCAAGGTGAAGTGGCTGGGAAGTTTTCTGAGCTGATTTCTTCAGCCTCTTGAGAGCTGATCTTGTCCATCGCTTTGACATGTGCTCTCTGCATATCAGAAAATGCTGTTGATCACATCAAAGCATTCATGAATTCAGTTATTTTTTTTTCCTTCACCAAATGTTCTGTTCTTTTTAGATCTTTGTCAGTGGTGTCACAGCTGAGTGAGCAATTCCTGCCTTCCTGAATTTCCCTTGAGGGCTAAACTGTCAACATCTATGTTCATCATTGAAACCTTCAATTTAAGAAAAATAATTTTATTTTAATCATGATTTTATATGTAAAATGGTGGCTCTTTAGGTCTTATAGTTATCTAAATTTGTTCCCTTATGAGTTTAATTAATTTAATTTGGCTAGAATCCCCCCACAATGAAATTTTCCTCTTGTTTGATTTCCTTCCCTCTTTCTTCCCTTCCCCTTCTTCCTACTCTTGTTTCTTTCCTAACTTCCTTCCCACTTCCTCATTCTTATTTTTAAAATTGTTTCTTTCTGTCAACATTAATTGAAATACTGCTATGTGCCACACATTATGGATGTAACCATGGTTGCAAATGTCCTTGCCTGTGAAGGATTCACAATGATCTCTTGCTCTTCATTCTTACTCACAAAATAAGCAGCTTCCTTCATTCATTCATGGGCTTCCCTGATAGCTCAGTCAGTAAAGAATCTGCCTGCAATGCAGGAGACCCCGGGTCCATCCCTGGGTTGGGAAGATCCACTGGAGAAGAGATAGCCCACCCATTCCAGTATTCTTGTGCTTTCCTGGTGGTTCAGCTGGTAAAGAATCCACCTGCAGTGCAGGAGACCTGGATCCAATCCATGAGTTGGGAAGATCCCCTGGAGAAGGGAAAGGCTATCCTCTCCAGTACTATGGCCTGGAGAATTCCATGGACTGTATAGTCCATGGGGTAGCAAAGAGTCTGACACACTGAGTGACTTTCACTTTCCTTTATCCATTGCTTTTCCCCAAATCACTTCTCTATCTTCTCCGTGTGCTTAGCTGATTTATGCCAAAGTTCTGGCTGTGCCTAGGTGGGTTTATCCTGCTTCACATGCCTGGAAATGACAGTTTAGCTAGATTATAACTTTGATTTTTCTTTAGAGGAATGGAAATAGAACTAGGTTTAATGGACAATACAGCAAAGAAAGGGGGAAGGGACTTTGAATTTAGTCTCGCAGGATGATGTTGGGGAGGCAGAGTTTCTACTCTTTAACCTGGTGTAGTCCATCATGGACTACCCAATTGCTTGAGATCATAAGTGTCGTAGTAGGAGTAAAAATTTTAGGTGTATATTGTAAAAGCTTACTGAATACATATAATTGGTTGCATTTCCCTTTTTCACACTTCACCCCAGTTAATTCTCTATATTGTCATTAAAAAATCACCTTTTTAACATACAGATCAGATTATATTGCTTCACTAATTAAAACCTTCTTGTGGCATCTGATTACCTAAATGCAAAAGGCAAAAGTTTACCAACTTTGTATGTTAGACCACTTGTATTGTGACCCCTGCAATCTCTCTAGTTTTCTGTCTTGTTCATCTCTCCTGTTTTTTTTGTTTTGTTTTGTTTTGTTTTGTTTTTTTGACCACATGCACTCTGTTCAGAATATATGAATTTACTTTTAATTCCCTGAAGGTTCCATGTGATTTCGTGCGTTTGTTCCTCTACATACCTGTCTTCTCTATCTGGAACTTTCTCTTTCCCCTCCATTATTCATCAACCTGAGAAAGCCCATCCATTCATCAAAGTCATAACCTGGCATCGTCTCCTTTAAAGATTTTCCTTGAATTTCCAAATTAGAATTAATCACTGATTGTTCTGTAGTTCTATTTCTTGTACTTTTTTTTTTTATTGCCCTTCTCATCTTGCCACATAATCACTCGTACGTACATTTGCTTCCCTATTACACTGAGCTCCTTGAAGGTAGAGTTTGTGTTTGTAATATTACTGTTTCTGGCTGCCTTATCAAATACTTGAACCATCATGCTGCTAAGTCACGTCAGTCATGTCCGACTCTGTGCGACCCCATAGATGGCAGCCCACAGGCTCCCCCGTCCCTGGGATTCTCCAGGCAAGAACACTGGAGTGGGTTGCCATTTCCTTCTCCAATGCATGAAAATGAAAAGTGAAAGTGAAATCAGTCAGTCGTGTCTGACTCCTAGCGACCCCATGGACTACAGCGCACCGGGCTCCTCCGTCCATGGGATTTTCCAGGTAAGAGTACTGGAGTGGGGTGCCATTACCTTCTCCTTGAACCATCATAGGTAAATAATAAATATTTGTAGTATTGTAATGAATTAATATAGATTTATATATTCTGTTTATTGTTTGTCTCTTCTTTCCTGTAACAATCTTTATTTTCCAAGGAAACTTAATAGCAAGTTATATGTGTTCACATGCCATGCTGTAACTTGCATTACCTAGCACCCCTAATTGGACTTTTAATATACTCTTCCTTACTGATAGGTAGCCTAAATGTACAACAGGTATTCTGACTTAACATGTTAAAGGAAGGCTCTTTAGATCTTCTTCACTTTTCGCCATTAGAGTGGTATTATCTGCATATCTGAGGTTGTTGATATTTCTCCCAGCAATCTTGATTCCACCTTGTGATTCATGCACCCTGACATTTAGCATGATGTTCTCTGCACATAAGTTAAATAAGCAGGGTGACAATATACAGTCTTGTACTCCTTTCCCAAGCTTGAAATACTTTATTTTTTTTTCTTTCCCCCTAGAGTCTGTGCATAGAAGTTTGGGCTTCCCTGATAGCTCAGCTGGTAAAGAATCCTCCTGCAATGCAAGAGACCCTGGTTCAATTCTTGGGTCAGGAAGATCCCCTGGAGAAGGGATAGGCTACCCACTCCGGTATACTTGGGCTTCCCTGGTGGCTCAGATGGTAAAGAATTTGCCTGCAATGTGGGAGACCTGAGTTCTATCCCTGGGTTGGGAAGATCCCCTGGAGAAAGGAACAGCTACCCACACCAATATTCTTGCCTGAAGAATTCCATGAACAGAGGAGCCTGGAGGGCTATAGTCCATGGGGTTGCAAAGAGTTGGACTCAACTGAGTGACTTTTGCATGCACATAAGTTTAGATCTAAGAAAGGACCATGTTTCTGGAATTGAGATGCTATTGTCCTGATAGTGATAATGGATTCTGACACCTTTTATTCAAGTTCTCAGGAGTGATCAGAGGATATTAGTGGGAGGGCTGTGCAACAGTTGCTGTATATCCCTCCAGTCTGGCCAACCACCCTGGCAGAGATAAGTGGTCCAGCTGCATGGATGACAGCCTCAATCTTAATAGATTAAATGTGTACATTAAATTTATTTTTTAACAGGGCTACTAAATTCAAGGATGGAGCAGGGAGCTACCTGTACATCAGAATTTCAGGGAAATCAAAATGTACCCCAGTGCACTAACAATGGACACTGTCCCACTGCTGATGACTTTAGTTGACATGCTTAGACTTTTTTCTTATTTTCTGACAATGTTTTCATCACTGATAGAATGAAAAAAAATCCATGTAGTGTTATAATCATGATTTTCGAAGGCAAAAGGATTGTTCATTTATATCATGTTTTTGAGAAAAAAAATCAGCGTACCTCTTCTAACACTTCAAGATTACTCCTTGAGGAAAAGGGGATAGAATATTTAATATTAGAAATGTCCATGATATCCTGGGTGTATATAATGATTTTGTTTATAAGAGTTGGGCAACATAGCTTTGAGGATTACATCTTGTGGTTGTGGGTAGAGGGTAGAAGGAGTACAGAACCTTAGAACAAGATGAAGTGTGATCTTTTCATCTACAAGATTGAGAGCTTCACCAGGATGTAAATGTACTAGGTCACTAAGCACACCAGTTAGTTCAGCTGTTTTATATGTAGCAAGACTTTCTGCAAGAAGCAGCATGAAACTCTCAGTTTATTATAAGCTCTTAGTTCGTGGAAGACCTCATTTTGAGCAGCATCATTTTAAGCAATGGGAAAGAGTCAGGAAAAAGGGATATCTTTGGAGCCAAAGGGAATCATAGCCTGCTTTTGTTGAGTTCTAATTGAATGGGTTTTTCTATTCAGATTGTTAAAATTACCATCTGTAACCTTCATTTATTGATATTATTCTGTGCTTTAGTGGTGGACTTCCTTGAATCTTCCCCACCCTCTATACTAGGCTATAATCATCAATTCCTTTAATAATTCCCCATAACACTTGATTTTCAAACCCTTCATTATCCTCTTCACCATTATTAGAAAGTACCATATTTTATCAAGGTTGAACTCATACCTGATATAGATACATGCTAACTGCAGCAGAGAATATGGGAGCTGTTTTGTCCTGGATTTTGTGCCTCTTCCCCAAAGCCCATGATTTCATGTTTGTTCATGGATATGTCTCAGTTCTTAATAACGTTAAATGTACTGTTAGCTGAAACCCCATGCCTTTATACTTCACATGAACTGGAGTTAAACTTTCATCATCTGGTACTTGTGAAGCTGAGTTTTTTAACCTACTTGCCCAATATTTCATTCATCATTACTGACAAATGGCTTAATTTTGTCTGTCCTTCTGATCTATGATTCATTAGCGATTCTGAAGTGCTGGGGCATAGAATAAATTGTTTCAAGGTTCTATCAAGGCATTTAATGAAGCATCTGGAATTATGTTATATTAAAAATAACTTATATACTCCTTCAGTGATGTATTGGATTTTATGTAAGTGACAACTCTTGTGAAGGGACTAAAAATTTATATTTTTTTGTTTAAAAATCAACTGCATATGCGAGCATTTATTCAGTTACCCTTGTTTATAAATGTCACCAAATTGTGGAAATTACTGTTTGCAAAAGAAGATTCTGAATATTTTAGGAAACATTATTTGGCTTTATACAATAAAGTCTTAATTTTCTCTTATATAAAATAGGAATTAAAATATACACTTTACAGAAATGTTTTGAAGATAAAATGTGATTAATAGTAATTTCAGTTTGTAAATTCCCATTTATAATAAATATTTCCTGTGATTAAGTTTAATCTGAAATCTGAGTTACCACTCATGGTAGTAGCGAGAAAGGCAACATTTAGTCATTCTTGAGGTTTGTATAAATTAGAGGTGGAATTTGAACATGAATTTGAAAGAGGTAGATCTCTACCTGGAATGATTGGATGAATTAGGGAGTGACAGTTTAGGCAATTCAAGGAGAGGGATTACCACAGAAGAAGTATCAAGTCGGAGAGGCCAAGCTGAGTTTGAAACTGGAACTCAGTCTAGTGTGCTTGAAATATCAGCTATGCATTGGAAGAAGTAAGAGAGTAAAGTAACGGGAGTGGAATTACTCTCACAACTGTTTACCCAGACTGTGCTAGGCTGAGTCGGCAGGTTCTGGTCCTTTGCAATTAAATACTTTGGGGCCATTAAATTCTTATGAAGAAGAAAGTGACATGGTTACCTTCGTGTTTTTAAAAATAATTGAAACAAATGTGGTCATGTTTGGAAGAGAAGGGCTGGAAGTTAGGAAGCCCCATTAAGACACATTACAGTGGTCCAGCAAGTGAGACAGAAGGCACAGACTGGGGCAGTGATGGAGAGAGCTCGAAGGAGGCCGTTCTGAGGGAACATGACATTGGGTTCTTTCTGAGAGTAAAGTGCTCTCAATAGAAATACTCATTCTCATCATTAGAGTCTGTTCCTTCTTCCACTTCAATAAACCACTAACTAGATAGTCAGAGTCGTGCATTTTTCTACCACCTACCAATGCTTGTCTCTAGCTTGTAATAGTAATTTGTTTCTTAGTAAATGCAGCTACTAGGGAAAATTGACATACAATCAATATATAGCAGGAATTAGCAAAATAAATTCAACTTAGAATAAAGATCAGATCAGATCAGTCGCTCAGTCGTGTCCGACTCTTTGCAACCCCATGAATCGCAGCACGCCAGGCCTCCCTGTCCATCACCAACTCCCAGAGTTCACTCAGACTCACGTCCATCGAGTCAGTGATGCCATCCAGCCATCTCATCCTCTGGCGTCCCCTTCTCCTCTTGCCCCCAATCCCTCCTAGCATCAGAGTCTTTTCCAATGAGTCAACTCTTCGCATGAGGTGGCCAAAGTACTGGAGTTTCAGCTTTAGCATCAGTCCTTCCAAAGAAATCCCAGGGCTGATCTCCTTCAGAATGGACTGGTTGGATCTCCTTGCAGTCCAAGGGACTCTCAAGAGTCTTCTCCAACACCACAGTTCAAAAGCATCAATTCTTTGGCGCTCAGCCTTCTTCACAGTCCAACTCTCACATCCATACATGACCACAGGAAAAAACCATAGCCTTGACTAGACGAACCTTTGTTGGCAAAGTAATGTTTCTGCTTTTCAATATGCTATCTAGGTTGGTCATAACTTTCCTTCCAAGGAGTAAGCATTTTTTAATTTCATGGCTGCAGTCACCATCTGTAGTGATTTTGGAGCCCAGAAAAATAAAGTCTGACCCTGTTTCCACTGTTTCCCCATCTATTTCCCATGAAGTGATGGGACCGGATGCCATGATCTTCATTTTCTGAATGTTGAGCTTTAAGCCAACTTTTTCATCTCCTCTTTCACTTTCATCAAGAGGCTTTTGAGTTCCTCTTCACTTTCTGCCATAAGGGTGGTGTCATCTGCATATCTGAGGTTATTGATATCTCTCCCGGCAATCTTGATTCCAGCTTGTGTTTCTTCCAGTCCAGTGTTTCTCATGATGTACTCGGCACATAAGTTAAATAAACAGGGTGACAATATACAGCCTTGACATACTCCTTTTCCTATTTGGAACCAGTGTGTTGTTCCATGTCCAGTTCTAACTGTTGCTTCCTGACCTGCATACAAATTTCTCAAGAAGGAGATCAGGTGGTCTGGTATTCCCATCTCTTTCAGAATTTTCCACAGTTTATTGTGATCCACACAGTCAAAGGCTTTGGCATAGTCAATAAAGCAGAAATAGATGTTTTTCTGGAACTCTCTTGCTTTTTCCATGATCCAGAGGATGTTGGCAATTTGATCTCTGGTTCCTCTGCCTTTTCTAAAACCAGCTTGAACATCAGGAAGTTCACGGTTCACATATTGCTGAAGCCTGGCTTGGAGAATTTTGAGCATTACTTTACTAGAGTGTGAGATGAGTGCAATTGTGCTGTAGTTTGAGCATTCTTTGGCATTGCCTAGGATAAAGATAGACCTATATTAATACTTTGGAATATATGAGTTATTTTTATGATCATTTTGTGCCTTTATAATTTGAAGATCAGTAACTAGATAAGGTTAAATAAGTATTTTATATTTGCTATAGTTGAAGGTAACTAAATAATATGATTGATTCTTATTAAGCTCTAAGACAAATTGAATATGGGTTAAATAAATAAGAGTGTAAGTTATGTCCTCTGGCTACTGGTATTAGAATTGATAGAAATCATAAAACTATAAATACACCATTAATTGCTGCTAATAGATTTTTAATCATACCTAAAGTAAAAGAATAGGACTTTTCATATGTGATGTGCTTTGTAGCCTACAATGCACATCCTTGGATAGTCTCATTTGATCCTCAGAACTTTTGGAATCTCATAAATCTTATTTGTAAAATGGAGTTAATAGTTGCCATGAGGATGAGAGAAACAGTAAGTACAATACCTAACCCAGTAGGCAGTCAGTTTTGATTTTCCTGTCTAATCTTCCTTTTTTTTTTTCCACTTTCATATTAGGAAAATTAAAGAATGGAAATAATTTACCATTTTTCTTTTTTTCTTAACTAAAGTATCCTCTCTATGTGTTTCTTAAAGATGACCAGCAAAACAGTGATAGAATATACTATCACACACTTTAGATTTGCTAACTTCTTATAGGGAACATTAGAAGCAGAGTGCATTGAACTAGTGGAGTATAGAAGTCATGATTTCGGCACCAGCATATGCCAAAGACAGTGAAAGCTAAAGAATTTTCATCAGCAAGGCTAGCTGCCACTTTCCATAATGAAGGCACATTTCCAAAATGTACCTTGAGTAGTTCTCCAGAGCAGGCAATCAGAAACCTCCCATTTTAACAGCCCATTTAGATTTGCTCCACTCTACTCTATCTTTCTTGGTAACAAGAAGAGATAGCTATTTGTAGGGATAAGTATTCCTTGTTAAAGCTCATTTTAAGTGGATCTATCTTTGGGCCACATATAATAAGAAAGAGACTCTTTATGGGTCTTTGGGATATCGTAAGAGACAAAGGTAGCCATGACCATGATGTAATGAAGCAAAATCAAAATAATAAAAATAGATATAAGATAATGAAAATGTTAGAAAGTAAAATGTACTGTATAATGTTCCAGTGGGGCTGAGCTGCAAAACTCTCTTATTCTGTAATCAACTATATTTTTGGAGATCTGGCCCCAAAACAGTTTTTTCTGGGATGTAAGAAATTATGCCTATTTTCTCTTTATGCCATATCTGGGCCATAGAGACCATGAAGAAGGAGACTGGTAGTAAAACCCATTTAAGGATTGAGTTACAAATCAGTCATCTACAAACTTGACCAGGGAATTTGGACCTCATATTCTCTTGTGCAGTAAATCCTTGCTAAATAATCTTCTGTAAAAATGTCTTACCTTTAAGTGGGATAAAGAGAGAGTGTGGTGTAGGGAGATTAGGAAGAATCATGATTTCTTTTTAGGAGCTTCCTACTCTGGTTCTCTGCAGCCCAGTAGATGTGTCTTATTTTCCTCGACTTTTGATTTTTGTCCTTAAGTTATCCTCAGCAGTGGACTATTTGTTTCCTTACATAAGAAAGGTTTCCTCTGGCTATGGTGTCCCCTGAAAGCAGACATCTCCATCAATTCTACTAAGTCTGGGAGTGATTTATAATGGTAAATTTTAACCCTGTCCCCTGGAGCTGAAAGTTTATAGAGCCAAATATAGAGTAGGCATTATTTCCACTCTGTAACATCCACAAAGAGCACATCATAATAGCTGCAAAATGATGAGGAAATGTGAACCTTTCCTCAACATAAAAGCCTCCAAAACTAGCATAGAAGTCACAAACTAAGAGATTTAACTCCTGTAACCTACAGATAATTGCCCATTCATTTATTGTCTCATTTATTCCCTCATTCATCAGACAGTTACTAAGGTCTCTTATATGTCCTTTTGTGTAATGTACAGAGGAGTTGGTTACAAAAAAAAAAAAAAACATATTGCAAATCAAGGCACTTCTGGAGCTCAAACCTGACTTTTTTTTTTGTCCTGGCAAGTTACATAAACTAGTTTATGCTTTAGTTTCTCCGTGTATAAAAGGAAGAAGTGAATGTTATAACATACTTTTCTTAGTCGGTTAAGTGGTATCACACAACACTAGTTAATTCCCTTAGCTTTTTGACTTATCTTTCCTTATGATTCTGGAACTGATGCAGCTATGAAGATGTGGTTTCTTTTCCCAAGGAACTGACTGAAACTGATGCTCCTCAAAACTATGGAAAGCCTTTCAAATGAGTTAGATCAGACATACTTAGCATAGGAACACAAAAATTGTTAGCATACATATGAGGGGAGTAAACATATCTGTCTTTTGTCTAGTTTTGGATTTAGAGGCTTATCACAATTCCTGTCACTTTCCAGTGAAGCACAATTCCTGTGCTTTTCAGTAAATACTGAATGGATAAGAGAGCCTCAAAGAAGAAGAAATCAAGGACTAAGTGATTTCGAATGAGGGAGAAATGATTTCTTACATATAAGATATTGAGGTCAGGCACTTGAGACACAGATTCTAAGGTTGGGATTTGTGTGCAGAAATATTACTAGAGATGGTCTCAGGATTAATATGTACAGTATACAAGGCAAGGAAGCAGGATTGGGCAGAGAGGGGAATTGGGCTGTGTGATATATTCAAAAGACTCATAAATCCACTGGGATCTCAGAGACTGGAGCAGGTTTTTGGAGTTTTCCTGAGCACCCTCACTTTGAGCGGATATGCAGGCTACCCTTGAGAAGTGAATATAACATTTAGCTGAGGGAAATTTCTGGTTAGGGCTGACAACTGAGGGTTATAGGGCTGCAGGCTTCTAAGCAATGAGGAAAATTGACCTTTACTACTGAAGGGAAGGTCTGTGAGTGCAGTGTAGTGTCCCCTACAGTCCATGTACTTCTGATCAGCTCTACTTCTTCCTCCATATCTAAGCTATTCTAGGATATGGTTCACTTCTTTTCCTGTGAAAACTTATAATAGGAAGGTTAGTAAGACCACTGCAGACTCTGCTGCTGCAGCTTTTCTTGATATCATAACTGATACTCATTGTCTCTTTCCTCTGTCATCATTCAATCTTCACTTCAGTCACAGCCAACCTCTGCTGGTATAAGTGGCATACCTGGTGGTGTGATTCCAAGTCTGGGAACACTGCTTCCGACTGTCCAGGCCCCTAAGATATGCTGTGGCAAATCACACCCTTGTCTTCAAGGTGTAGGAAAGCATATGTAGGAAACATGCTATCAAATAACCATTCCTGTCTCACTTTCCCAGTCTAGGAAAAACGTTCTTTCCTCTCTCTTGCATCTTTCTAAAACTCATTTTCTTTGATCCCCTTTCTTTGGAGATTTCCAGAGTAATCCTCTCAGTGAGTTTATGTCTATAGAAATAAAAGAATATCTCTTGACTTCAAACTTCTTCTGATGTTAACCCTGGAAAAAAGGAAATACCAAAGGCAAGAAACTACTAAGGGCCTGGCTACTTTGTTGGAGAGAGGGAGGAAAAATAAACAGAAGGCAAATTAATGCACCCAAAAGGGTCATGCTAAAATGATCCAGTCCTGAGTCCAACAATCAGAAGATGCTGGGGGAGAATGGTTTAGTGGGGTGAGAGGACAGACAGTGTGGTTATGTAACAGCACAGTCAGAAAAAGAATTTTAGGAGCCAAAAAGACCCTGAAGATCACATAATCCAATTCTTTTCTTTTATACTAGGGTAATCTGAGGCTCCGAGCTGGAACCAAAGTCCAGGGCTCTTAATTACCAGCCCAATTTCCATTTCAAACTCTTATTTTTCATGTCTTGGATGCCTGCTTTTTCTCGTTCAAACTTTGGTAAAGAGTGAAGTGCTGAGTTCTTGGCAGGTTGACTGTGAAACTCATGCCGCAACCAATTTAGGTTTTGGATGTGTTTTCCTGCATGCACGCTACTGTGAGACCACAAGGAACTGTGAGCTATGATCTGCCGTCATAAATCAAGCTAGAGATATTTAACTAAGGCAGTTTGTGTTGTGAAAACGAGTATTGTAATGCTGTGTACTGACAAAATCCTCTTTTTCCCTTCCCCTTCCTTGCTGAAGCTGAAGGCTGCTGCATAATCAAAAGTGACCCTTTGAAGCCAGCAGGGCTAGCCTTCCCAAACTTGATAAGAACATTTAATTCCTTTTATCACCAGACAGGGCTTAAAGGAAAGTACAGTTCAGACATAAAGAGACCAGGCAAATGGTTCCAGGGCTTTTTGTGTTTCTGCCCTACCTGCCAGAATTTCTGGCAGAGCATCAAGCAGCCTTGCATACCCCAACCCAGATGCTTGTCGAGGGAATGGATAGTTTAAAGAGGTTGCCTTGTGTTTCAGTTAACTGATATATAAATGGCAATGCTCAATGCCATCTACGTTCTTTTGTTAAAATTATAGTGAATATATGAACATGCAAGAATAGGTATATGTAGTAAATATTTGTATTTCTCCTTCCACCCAAATTTCCACTCCTGCTTCTTTTAATGTTAGAAATGAAATTCCCTTTGGGGAATTTGTATTCTCTGCTTTATACGTGGTCTGGGCATTGTTCTCCATTGATGTGCTCTGTACAATCCTGGTAAACACAAACCTGAGGCTCAGCCAAAGAAAGTCTCTCCAGGTTTTTAATCTTTAATGGCATGACCCAGAATGGAAAAATGGATGTGATTCTTGTCAGAGGCTGGTTCATTCTAGCATAGTGTTATCACGGATAACACTGCAATCATGAAAATAAGATACATCCATGCTGTCTAATAACGGCTAGCCATGTTAGAATACTGAGAACTGAAGCATGACTAGTATAACTAGCTAGAGTAACTTAATAACTGAATTTTTAGTTTTATTTAATTTTGATTAATTAAAATGTAAATAACTACCTTTTTACAGTAACTGCTGTTTTGGACAGCAAAGCTCCCTTGGGAAATTGGCAGTGCCATTTACTATCTGGATCCCCAGATATTAAGGCTCTTTCTATTTTAAACCTGATTTTTTAGCTATTTCTTTGACTCTGAGCTGCTGCTGCTGCTGCTGCTAAGTTGCTTCAGTCATGTCCAACTATGTGCGACCCCATAGACGTCAGCCCACCAGGCTCCCCCGTCCCTGGGATTCTCCAGGCAAGAATTCTGGAGCGGGTTGCCATTTCCTTCTCCAATGCATGAAAGTGAAAAGTGAAAGTGAAGTCGCTCAGTCGTATCCGACTCTTAGCAACCTCATGGACTGCAGCCCACCAGGCTCCTCCGTCCATGGGATTTTCCAGGCAAGAGTACCGGAGTGGAGTGGGGTGCCATTGCCTTCTCCAGACTCTGAGCTACTTCAGTCCAATGTTTTATAATAATTTCCTCCTTTTCCTTGTAGCTAGAATCAATTTTGTTTGCTTGCAACTAAGGAACTCTAACTGAAGAGATGAGATGGGGAAACTCACTAATTTATTGTCTAATCAATAAGTTAAGTATCTATATATGTGTCAAGGACTAAGCTGGTCCTTGGGGATGAGAGGGTATAAATAAATGTCATCCTTACCTTTCAGGTGCTGAGACTAATGAAGACAACGGAAAGGTAAATAGTAATAATGTAGTGAGAGAAATCAGATATTTACAAAGAATTCTGGGTTCCCAGTGGATATTTCATTAGTTCGTTAGTAGGTTGAAATATATTGTTGAACTAATGCCAAGTTTATTTTCTTAGATTTTCCTACAACTTCACCCGTAATCTCAGAGTTAAGTTGTATCACGGTTTATCAGTCTTGCCACGAAATGTATACATTGAATTCCTGGCACTGCCTTCTACAAGGAGCTCTTCAGATTCCCATTAGATTTTATTGACTCTTTCAGCATATACTTTTGATTGTCTTTTTTCTTAGCTCATAAGGCTTTTAAGCAACTAGCTGCAGTGACTCACTGTGCAGTGACTTGACACAGTGACGAGGTACAGCCTATCATTTAGAAGAAAGGAAGTTAGAAAACAGACACAAAAAGCAATGTGTAATGGACAGGAATCATGTCATGCAGGGGTTAATCATTTTACATCCCTCAACAACCTACACTGTTATAATGGGTGCTATTGATATTATCATGACTCTATAGTAATATTAAAATGATAATTATAACTTAATTATTCAAATAATAATAGTATTACAATTATCAAAGCAGACTTAGCTTATGTTCAGTATACTAGAGAGGTAGAGAATATATTTTTTAAGAATGTCACAAACTAATTATTTTTTTTCACAGTCACCATGAAAATATTTATTTGTGATAATCATAAGTCAGTAGGACCAGCACAGACAGACATGTCCACTTCAGCACCAGAAGGAGTGTTAACATTTATAAACACATCCGCAAGTGCTCAGTACATGCGGCTGGTAGAGCATGGGGCTGCGGAAACCACTGCCTCAACTGCAGAGAACTCCCCTTCAGAGAAGGGACCAAGCTGTGTCTGAGGCTGCTTTATTCCCCAGAGAAGCCTCCAGAATCTGAGCTCGACTCAGGAAGGACTGGATTGGTATCGAAGGGCCTGAGTTAATGTCCCATTCCCCCTTTGGGTCTGGTTTTGCAATTATTGGCTGAAATCCCAACTAAAATTATAAATTAGAAAAGATGCAAGCTCTAAATCCAAGCACATTGAAAACATCACCCACATACGTCTTATCCTTCGGGGGTTACATGGAGTAAATTAAAAGTTCACTTCCATTTCCCCAGATGTCAATATCTATACCTCCCATCATCAAGACAATGGCATACTCATTAATTTCAAAAAGTTGTACTTGAAATGGCAGATCTTACTTAGGTGGGTAAGTCCCTTAAGTGTTCACACTGAGAAAGACTGGGAAGTTCTAAGAGCTCCGAACAATGACAAGTCTGCCAGGTATAAAGCCTGAAGCTTCTGAAGACCATCAATCTTATCTACGAGTGTTTATGTAGATATATTTCCTACAACTGTACATATGTTACATGTTTACTCTTTGGCAGTATGTTACAAAGAAACTGCCTTTTCTTCTGTTACTGTTCAGTTCTGTCATCTTCTTATATGCTTAGTCTTTGTGTTATGTCTCTTGTGTTATTTCATTTTGCTCTGTTGTTTTTTTTTTTTCCTTTCATTTTCCTTGGTATATCAATGTCTTAGTGGAGTGCAAATTAAAAACCATATTTTATTGCCGTCAACTTACTGTGGTGTTTTATATTTTCTTTGTGTATTAAAATATAATCATGCTACGTTTGAAAAAAAAAAAAAGAAAAAGAAAAGCCTGAAGCTTCTAAAGACAAAGAAATCAGGTTATCATGTGAAACTGGAATATTTACTATGAGTTTAAACACAAGTAGGGGGTCATTGAAGGTACACAGGGGATTATGTTTAACCTGGTAGGTAGACTCTCTCTCCCTCTCTCTCTCTCTCATACAGATACTCACCTAGAGACACACAAATATACATATGAAAACACTCAGGACCATGTCTTTGGGTTGTGGAGGCCCTGTAGCAACCTTGAATATCCCAGCACAAGGACAGCCAGTCTAAGACTGTACTGTGAAATCATTTGTTCTTGATTTCAGCCCCTGTGGTGTCCACTGTATAGGAATCATTCTACCTACTTTTCTCTCAGGGTCATCCCTCTTCTCTACTGGAATTATTATCTGCAGATATTATTTCCAGTCATTCTTTCAAATGGTACAATCTCTCCAACCTGCATCTAAAAATAAAAACTCCAATAGCATCAATCCAAACTTACCTGATGTAATACTGAGGGCATTACTGTCTTTACAGTTATCTAATTGTAGATTTGTCTCATTAAAGAAACCTTGGACAATACAGGAAGAGTTTGAATTCTTGAAAATGGTGCAGGATTTAAGTGTAAAGGAATTTCATATCATCCAGCTGGCTAAGAAGCAAATAGCAGCTTTGCAGGAAATATTGGGGCCTCTTGGGCCTTCCCCCATGGCACTTCTGGTAAAGAACCCACCTGCCAGTGCAGGTGATGTAGGAGATGGATTCAATCCCTGGGTTTGATCTTTGGATTGGGAAGATACCCTAGAGAAGGACATGGTAACTCACTCCAGTATTCTTGCCTAAGAATCCCATGGACAGAGGAACCTAGAGGGCTAAAGTCCACAGGGTCGCAGAGTCAGAGACTACTGAAGCTACTTAGCACTTGTCTTTAACTGGATGTGTTACAGTGGTGCTCACTGCTGTTAGTATTATTACTATGCTTATGGTGGTGGTGGTAAGGGTAGAGTGATCACATAGCTACGGTATTAAGGAAAATTGTGGATGATACCTGACAAGGGCACCTTCCGCATTTGGTGGTTTGTGGTCCATACTCCTTAAGCAGTTACATTCCTCTTCCACTGTTGAAGATACATAAATATGATTAAGTGAGAAATATTGAGGATTTTTATCCTCTTAAGTGAGTTTCATAGTTTTACAAACCCATTGATCATATAACCATCTGTTGCCATTCAAGCTAGAAGATACTTGAGGTTTGTTTTCTCACAAGAATTCAGTGCTGTGCCTCGTGGGGCTGGATTACTTTTGCCTGATGGTGCACATCTAATTTTTTTTTTCATCTTTGAGGCATAACAAGGAAAACTGCTCTCTTCCCATGGAGTTATTCTCAGTAGTTGCAGTTTATTTTTTTAACTGACCCCTCTCTAATACTTGTGGTTTGAAATATCCTTCAGTGATCTTCTGTAACTTGGTAAGGAATTCCTTTCAGCTGAGTGTAATTCCTCTCCTCTTGTCACATCTTTGACATCTTACAGAATGTGTAGAGATATCAAGACATCTGAAAGATTTATCAGGTATTCACACTACCAAAAATACAAGCTTTGATATAATAAATTGGCATATTATGTGATATGATCCCCAGGGCATCATTGTGTCTTTAAAAGATAAAAACTCACTAGATTGAGTGAAATCAAACCGAGAGGAAGAAAATGCTCTATTTTCCTGCATTCCACCTAGCCTTCATATATGGGTATACAAAATTAATGTTTTTAGTTTCTCATGTTGACATCTAAACAGCAGAAGAGGGTTAGTAGTTCAAATTCAGTGTTCATTTTTTCCCAGACTTGCCCTTCACAAAAATTTCATCACTGCAGCCCAAAATAGACCAACTTATAAGAAATTTAATCAAACTTCTTTACCAGAGGAAAAAGAACAAACTCTTACTCTATCATGTTGCACAAATGGTGTATTTTCTCTTTCTAAATAATCAGATACCAGGGATGCTCCTATGTGTTGGTTTATTAGAATGTAGATTCTGATTAAGCTAACACTTACTGAGCAAAAACTTCATGCCAGACACTGCCACATATTTTAATGATACTGTTTAATCACACGGTGTAATAATTGTAGCTACAATGTGTAGTTGCCAACTATATGACAGACAACTTTTGCTCATTTATTGATGCTGCCCAAAGCTATGCAGGCAGAGAGTGCTTGAGACAAGATCTGCTCTTCATTTTGTGTAGCACCAAAGCCTCTTCTCTAGTATTTCTTAGCCAGTGCTGCCTGACCAAATAGGGTAATTTGGCCTTCCCTTGAATTGTACTATTCCTCTCATAATCTCTCTCCTTGGATGATTAACTTCTAAAACTGATTTACCCATTTAGATCATTAAAACACTTGACTGTTTAAGTGATTCTTCAGTGCCCAAATCCTCCTGAGAGGCTAATGCCTTAAGCCTTTCTTGGCTAAAAGTACAGAAGGATGAAATTTGAGCCAGGTCCTGGGACAGTGAGATGCAGGCAAAGTACTCATGGGTATGTGGTTGCAAATATGTGCTTGGTACAATGATGGAGAGAAGCATTGCAAAGAAAGCTGGAGAAATCCAAGTCCTTGGTGCTTCATAATTTAAAGAACCGTTCCTCATCTGTCTTGTGTGCAATCAGAACTGTTCCACCAAGAAAACTTACAGATCCTTGTTACCAATTTATTGTAACCTCTTCCTTTATCTTTCCTTTATTCTTTTAGCTGCTTGCACTTTATATGCCTCCTCTCATCAGTTTCATTACTTGAGGCTAGTATTTAAACTTGCCTTGCAGTCTTGTAAGCATCTTCCATGAGCTTTTACACATGGCAGTTTTCAGTAGAATGAAATTGTTGAAGTTAATTTCTTCCAGGGAAAGTATTTCACAGTGCCTAACCAAGGTGGATGTCCATCTTATTATGTAAATTTTATCACAGTAACTGAGGGTAGATGGGAGATATAACCCCCAGGATATACTCATCTAGTAAAATACAGGACCAAATGAGCAAGAATCTAAGAGTAGGAACTGGAATGTAAATTCCAGAACCTGTTTTCATGTATATAAGTTGCTGTCAGTTCTTTTATAATCATTCATGGTAAAAGAGCAAAACCATGTTTGAAACCTGGTTAGGTTAAATTGCATGGAAAATGTGGAGTTGGGCAAGTGAGGACTATTGAATTAAAAAGAGAAGTGAAATCTATTGAATTAACAAAAATTTATTATTTATTATATTCCTGACACTGGCAGTGTGGACTGAGCTAAAGCTAGGATATATTTTGTAATAACTTCAAGTTTTCTTCAGTGCCTCAATTTTACCCTTACTGATCGCCTTCCTCTCAGATGGCTTGCTTCAAGAATTTTTATTTTGATGTGTTTATCCAGAATTTTCTGAGTAATTATTGGTAGGAAATCACGGAGAATTACCTTATAAGATTATTTGCAATTTAAAACAATCGTATAAGACCAGTTGGATAGATAGAAAGGACGTTAGCTTTGGAATAAGACTTTTTTTTTTATTTCTGCTTTACCATTTAATATGCTTCTGCTTTTTTGATAAGTCATTTATCTTCTCTAATCCCAAATGTCTCCATCTATAAAATGGAGATAAATACCTTCTGGTTTGGTGTGAAATGTGAAGATTAAATGAGATAATGTATGTATCGAACACAATGCACAGCACCAAGTAAGGGCTCTATAAATAACCCTAACTGCTGTGCTTTTCTATTTAAATCACCCAGAACAGAGCTTAGAATATATTAAAATCACTGTAATTCTTATTTCACTTCTCTTCCCTTTAATATTCAAGACCTGAGTCTAGGGGTAGAATTTCTGTCCCTGTAACTGAGAGAAGTAGATGCAAATTTGACTCAAAGGAAAGAAGAAGAAAAGTGGAAGGAACTTTCTGAGACTCTTCAAATCAAGCCAGCTGTGACCTTAAATCCACTTTGAGTTAAGCTCTGTTCTGCCAGTAGAAGATTTCAAAAGGCAGTTTTTCTTTCCTTTACTAACTTAAAATGTGTCTGGACAGAGAACAAACAAGCAAACTCTTGACATTCTTTATTTTGTTATTTAAAACTCTTCTACCCAGAACTCCAAATCTGACTGCTAACAATATAGCTATGATATTTGGGGAAACTGTAGCTTCTTTTCTTTATCAGCAGCTCATTTTTTTCTCAACAACTATTCGTTTTTATAGTTGGAGAGTGGCAGGATGGGGGAAGGGCTATTTTAGTCATTTCTTATTTCAAATATCATCTGTTCCTACAATTTACACATGCAATGCCTACAGATTTTGCTCAACACACCTAGGAAAGAATGCTTAGGCTTTCAGATTTTAATTCTTCCTTACAGTGGCAAATTCTCTCCAAGATGAAGGCTGAGCATATGGGAGAAGAGATAAGACTTACATGATGTCATGTCGGACAGGAAGACTTACAGAACCTTGTGGGATAATGTGTCTGTCTTTTTCCAGTCTCAGCACAGAATCTTTTTTTCCTCCCAGGTTGCGGCTTGCTCATCTGGTATCCCTGGCTGGAAGGTGTAGCTGATGTAGCTCCTCTCTTCTTTTCAGGGCCTCACTCATTCAGCTTTAGCTGAGCTGCTCTTGGTCTAGACCACTTTTAGATCTGACTGTCTCCCCTTCAACCAGGTACCAGGAGTCTGAAATACAATTCTCATCAAAGCCATTTCCTCTTACTCCTGGGATCTCCTCTATAAGGTTCCCTAACCAGATCTTCAGTTATTTGTGGGTCCTGGCAATTCCCTGTTGGTTTCAGAGGGCTTGTGATCTTGGAATCTCACTGCCTTTTAGTGACTATCCTTTTAATGACTATGCCTTTTAGTGACTATCCCGAGCCATTGGGTTTACTTTTTACAACTGTGGCTCTCAGGCTTTCCCTTCTTATAATTCCAAAAGAAGGGTGGATATCCACCCATATCACTACCACTTGTCTTATTAACTCTCCTTTTCTGAGATGAATACTGAAGAGGGTAGATTGAAGAAGAGACTTGAAGGGGCTTCTTTACTGAACCTAAATGATGATGAGTATTTCCTCCACTTTACAGGGTGAATTCTATAACTTCTCACATTAGCCTTTGACTTGTTAAATGATGGCTAAAAGAGTGAAGCAATTTCTCTTTAAGAAGCTTGGCTTTTCTGCCTATTGGTGTGCCAAAGAGGTGAAGTACTGATGGTTTACTTCTTGAGAACAATTTGATTCATTTAGGTGGAAAGTTGCAGTGTAACCTATTTACAAAAAATGGTCTCCATTACCTAGTATGTCTTTGGTTTGAAAACTTCAGTGGCTTCAGTACGCAAATTAATTTTGAAAATGAACCAATCACATTGGTCTGTTAATGAATTTTCACCTTTAGTGCATAATCTAATGAACAAAGATTGTGATGAAAAACATATCAGCACAGTTTTTGCTTTGTAATAGGCCCTCATTAAATAATTTGTTGACATGTAATTTATGATAACCTATACTCAAGTCTATATTGGTCATGGGCTACGATAATATCCAAAGAGGAAACATGCAGGACATAATAGCTGCATTGATATAACATTTTCAGAGGCTTTCAAGCTCCATTTGATGTTCTTTTACTATTGGGCATTTCTGTGGCTTACTTTGTACTTTTTTTCTCACCTATCCCAACTTTTGTTTGGTGGAAGGAAACATGGTTTTGGCTGTTGAAATCAAAGCCTATGCCTATTCATTTCCTTTTCATTTTAGCCATTAAACTTTTCACAGTTTCTGAGTCTTGTCCTGGTAGTCTTGTTTCGACAGCTGGCTTCAAGTCTGAAGGCAAATGTTTGTGCAACTCAGCTGTATAGCCGATAACTGGGTATCTGCATTACATGGGCAAGCCCTACCCACTACTAACTGCGACTGTACAGAGATCATCTGTGTGCTATATTGCAGCTTCAAAATGCCCCAAAGGAGAAGCAGAGCACATGTGTAACAGTAAAGTTAGAAAAACCAAAGGAGACATTCTAGCACTTGTGAGCCTAAAGAGTTTCTGCTAACTTTGTAACTTCTCTTAGTGTTTCAAACAAATATATTTCCCAAATCCTACATCTCATTTTAGACTGGGTCCATATGCATCAAATATTCTATATAACATGAGACAAAAATATAATTTTTTTCTGAATCATCAAAATAATTAAACCAGTGTATGGTTACCTTGACTGTCTGAATATTTTCTTTTAATAAATCTAACCTTAAAGAATGTAGGAATGACTAATTTAGTCATGTTCATTCAATAAATATTTAGTGAATGCCTAGTATGTGTTGAATGCCCCTCTAGGAAGAGAGCATGTGAATAAAAAGTGAGTAAAAGATAGCAATATTTGCCCTTAAGGAGTTTATAGTAGATGCAAATACAGGAAAAATGTTTGTGATATGAAATCAAATAATTAAATATTTACTGAATATTTAATATATCCCATTGTTTGTAAAGTGCCATGATACTTAAAAGTTGGTACACTCCTGGTCTTTTCCCTTAAAACTCAGTCTGTCTTAACTAAACTTAAACTAAAGGTGAAACAATTAGAAACCAATACAGTTTTCAACATTTGTAACAAATATAAAGGGAAGAGAATAGCATAATCACCAGAATCTTTAATAATAATAGTTTATTACATTTTAATTTATTATAACTGCACACCACTAGGCAATTTGCATTAATAAAGACTCAAAGTTTGGGGGACATATACAATTATCCCCATTTGTTGGAAGAGTATGACACAAGGAGAGGTAAAATGACTTGCCTGTGTTTTGTGACTGATAAGCAGTACCAGATGCTGCTGCTGCTGCTACTGATAAGTCGCTTCAGTCGTGTCCGACTCTGTGCGACCCCATAGACAGCAGCCCACTAGGCTCCTCTGTCCCTTGGATTCTCCAGGCAAGAATACTGGAGTGGGTCGCCATTTCCTTCTCCAATGCATGAAAGTGAAAAGTGAAAGTGAAGTCGCTCAGTCGTGCCCAACTCTTAGCGACCCCATGGACGGGAGCCTACGAGGCTGCTCCATCCATGGGATTTTCCAGGCAAGAGTACTGGGGTGGGGTGCCATTGCCTTCTCCAGTACCAGATAGCATCAAGGTATTGGACCCATATTTAGACAGGGGGAGGGGAGGGGCTGCCAAAAGAGCAGTGACAAAGGCAACAGAGCTGAAAAGATACAGGGTATAAAAGGAGTCTCAAGATCTCAGGTTTTTCGTGTCTCAGATTTGATGCAGATAAAACCAAGATCATTATTAAAGCCTCTTCTAACATCAAACTACATCATTCCATTTTAAAGAACTATCATTCCCATTACATACTCTTCAAGTTTTATGGAACAGATTTTTCTGTTCAACCAAAGCATAACTACTTTTGGTGAGGAGTTTTCTATTTCTGCAACTCTGATCTCTCTTTGAACCTTAAGTGCTGTCTCTCTTACTGTTTGAAGAACAGTCTCCCCTGAAGTTTTTATTTTACTTTCAGCCTATCACATGCAAAATGGATTTATTATCTTTCTTTCCAAATAAATTTTCTTTTGAAGTATTTTTATAGACATTATTATTTTCCCAGTTGCTAAAGATGAAAACTAAGCCATCTTTGCTGTTTCACTCTTTTTATTCTCCCCTTTCTCAGAACAGCCAGTCACCAGTATATTCTGCAATTGCTAATTCCTTTCCATGCCACTGTTTTCAGGCTAAGATAGAATTTTGTTACTTCATTTTTGGATGATTTTAATAATTTTGAAGTTAATTTTCTCCATCCTTTTCAGTTCACCATGCAAATTCAAACAACAGTCAGTGCATGTGTGTGTGTGTGCATGCACACGTGTGTATACACACACACACACACACACACATATATATATATGTATGTATGTATGTATAATTATTCTCAACCAGACAAGATATAGAATAAAGAAAGACTGCTAATATGTCAGTGGCATTTTTGTTGTATTTTTTTAATTTTTCATAAGAACAGGTATCTTGTGTCTTGTTTACTACTTTATCCCTAGCACCTAAAATAGTACTCCCATGGACAGACTCTAAGATAACTCTTCTGCCTTATGGTATTTTGAGCTGTTCAGATTTGATTGTAGATAGGACCTGTGGCCTGTTTCTAACCAATATAGCATGGAAAGGTGGTAGAATGTCATTTCCACAATTACCTTATGAAAGATTGTAACTTCCATCTTGCTAGCAGACTTTGACAATTGACTCTTGCACTTGCTGACTTTTATGAAGAAGGCTACCACATTGATAGATCCTCATGACAAGGACATAAGGGTGATCTCTGGCTGACACTCAACAAGTCACTAAGGCCTTTATCTGATAGCTTATAAGTTCTGAATCTTGCTGATGGCCACATAAGATTGGAAGCAGTAGATCCTTCACCAGTCAAGCGTCAGATGAGAACCCCAGCACTGATCAATGCCTCGATTTCAGCCTTGTGAGAAACACTTAAGGAGAGGACCCAGCTAAGCCATACTGATATTCATGATTTACAGAAATTGAGATAATAAACGTGCAGAGTTTAAAGCTGATAAGTTTGTAGTAATTTGTTATGAAGCAAAAAATAATGCAATGCTTTGCAGTTATTTGATAGCTAATAACTATTTGTCAATTGAATACAGGAATGAAATACCCTCTGTATATTTTGGTCATTTAGGCCTGTGTTCTTTATTGATTGTCTATCTGGATGATCAGGCCATTGATGAAAGTGAGTTGTTAAAGTCTGCTATTATTATTATGTCACTGTCAATTTCTCCTTTTATGGTTTTAACATTTGCCTTATATATGGAGGTGCTTCTATGTTGGGTGTTTATATATTTACAATTGTTACATCTTCTCCTTGGATTGAACCTTTCATCATCATGTAGTGTCTGTCTTTGTCTTTTTTCAGTCTTTAAAGTCTATTTGTCTGATATGAATTTCACTATACCAGATTTCTTTCAATTTCAGTTTACATGGACTACATTTTTCCATCCCCACACTTTCAATCTTTATGTGTCCCTAGATCTGAAGTGGGTCTCTTGTTCAGTTCAGTTCAGTTTAGTCACTCAGTCATGTCCTACTCTTTGTGATCCCATGAACCGTAGCATGCCAGGCCTCCCTGTCCATCACCAACAGCTGGAGTCTACCCAAACCCATGTCTATTGAGCCGGGGATGCCATCCAGCCATCTCATTCTCTGTTGTTCCCTTCTCCTCCTGCCCTCAATCTTTCCCAGCATCAGGGTCTTTTCCAATGAGTCAGCTCTTCGCATCAGGTGGCCAAAGTATTGGAGTTTCAGCTTCAACATCAGTCCTTCCAATGAACACCCAGGACTGATTTCCTTTAGGATGAACTCGTTGGATCTCCTTGCAGTCCAAGGGACTCTCAAGAGTCTTATCCAACACCAAAAGCCTCAATTCTTCGGCCTCTTGTAGACAGCATATATATAGGCCTTGGTTTTGTATCTCTTCAGCCAGTCTATGACTTTTGGTTGGAGTGTTTAATTTGTTTATATTCAAAGTAATTATCAATATTCAAGTTCCTAATCCTATTTTGTTAATTGTTTTAGACTTGTTTTTGTAAATATTTTTTTCTCTTCGTCTTTTAATCTCTTCTCTTGTGATTTGATGAGTAATATTAATGTTGTGTTTAGATTCCTTTTTCTTTTCTGTGTGTGTGTTGTCTATTGTTGATTTTCAGTGTGTGGTTACCATGAAGCTTTGATACAGCAGTCTATGTATATACATACCTACATACACGGATACACATACACACACATACACAAGATTGTTTTAAGTTGCTGGTCTTTTAATTTCAAATTTACTTACAATATTCTATATTTGTGCTCTCCTCACAATTGCTGGTTTTGATATCAAAGTTGTGTGTAGATGATATCCTACCTTTACTGTATTTTTGCCCTTACCCATTAACTTTTCCATTCATAATTATCTTGTTTCTAGTTGTCATCTTTCTTTTTTTCCCTAGAGAAGTTCCTTAAGCATTTGTTGTGAAGCTCATTGGTGATGTTGAATTATCTTAGCTTTTGCTTGACTATAAATTTTTTTCAACTATAAATTGAATGTGAATGAGGGTCTTACTGGGTATAGAATTTTGTGTTAAAGCTTTTTCTTTCATCACTTTATTTTTTTTAATTTTATTTTATTTTTAAACTTTACATAATTGCATTAGTTTTGCCAAATATCAAAATGAATCCGCCACGGGTATACATGTGTTCCCCATCCTGAACCCTCCTCCCTCCTCCCTCCCCATACCATCCCTCTGGGTCGTCCCAGTGCACCAGCCCCAAGCGTCCAGTATCGTGCATTGAACCTGGACTGGCAACTCGTTTCATACATGATATTTTACATGTTTCAATGCCATTCTCCTAAATCTTCCCACCCTCTCCCTCTCCCACAGAGTCCATAAGACTGTTCTATACATCAGTGTCTCTTTTGCTGTCTCGTATACAGGGTTATTGTTACCATCTTTCTAAATTCCATATATATGCGTTAGTATACTGTATTGGTGTTCTTCTTTCTGGCTTACTTCACTCTGTATAATAGGCTCCAGTTTCATCCACCTCATTAGAACTCATTCATTACTCCATCGTATGAGTAATACTCCATTGTATATATGTACCATAGCTTTCTTATCCATTCATCTGCTGATGGACATCTAGGTTGCTTCCATGTCCTGGCTATCATAAACAGTGCTGCGATGAACATTGGGGTACATGTGTCTCTTTCCCTTCTGGTTTCCTCAGTGTGTATGCCCAGCAGTGGGATTGCTGGGTCATAAGGCAGTTCTATTTCCAGTTTTTTAAGGAATCTCCACACTGTTCTCCATAGTGGCTGTACTAGTTTGCATTCCCACCAACAGTGTAAGAGGGTTCCCTTTTCTCCACACCCTCTCCAGCATTTATTGCTTGTAGACTTTTGGATTGCAGCCATTCTGACTGGTGTGAAATGGTACCTCATAGTGGTTTTGATTTGCATTTCTCTGATAATGAGTGATGTTGAGCATCTTTTCATGTGTTTGTTAGCCATCTGTATGTCTTCTTTGGAGAAATGTCTATTTAGTTCTTTGGCCCATTTTTTGATTGGGTCATTTATTTTTCTGGAGTTGAGCTGTAGGAGTTGCTTGTATATTCTCGAGATTAGTTGTTTGTCAGTTGCTTCATTTGCTATTATCTTCTCCCATTCTGAAGGCTGTCTTTTCACCTTGCTAATAGTTTCCTTTGATGTGCAGAAGCTTTTAAGGTTAATTAGGTCCCATTTGTTTATTTTTGCTTTTAATTCCAATATTCTGGGAGGTAGGTCATAGAGGATCCTGCTGTGATGTATGTCAGAGAGTGTTTTGCCTATGTTCTCCTCTAGGAGTTTTATAGTTTCTGGTCTTACATTTAGATCTTTAATCCATTTTGAGTTTATTTTTGTGAATGGTGTTAGAAAGTGTTCTAGTTTCATTCTTTTACAAGTGGTTGACCAGATTTCCCAGTACCACTTGTTAAAGAGATTGTCTTTAATCCATTGTATATTCTTGCCTCCTTTGTCAAAGACAAGGTGTCCATATGTGCGTGGATTTATCTCTGGGCTTTCTATTTTGTTCCATTCATCTATATTTCTGTCTTTGTGCCAGTACCATACTGTCTTGATAACTGTGGCTTTGTAGTAGAGCCTGAAGTCAGGTAGGTTGATTCCTCCAGTTCCATTCTTCTTTCTCAAGATCGCTTTGGCTATTCGAGGTTTTTTGTATTTCCATACAAATTGTGAAATTATTTGTTCTAGCTCTGTGAAGAATACTGTTGGTAGCTTGATAGGGATTGCATTGAATCTATAAATTGCTTTGGGTAGTATACTCATTTTCACTATATTGATTCTTCCAATCCATGAACATGGTATATTTCTCCATCTGTTAGTGTCCTCTTTGATTTCTTTCACCAGTGTTTTATAGTTTTCTATATATAGGTCTTTAGTTTCTTTAGGTAGATATATTCCTAGGTATTTTATTCTTTCCATTGCAATGGTGAATGGAATTGTTTCCTTAATTTCTCTTTCTGTTTTCTCATTATTAGTGTATAGGAATGCAAGGGATTTCTGTGTGTTGATTTTATATCCTGCAACTTTACTATAGTCATTGATTAGTTCTAGTAATTTTCTGGTGGAGTCTTTAGGGTTTTCTATGTAGAGGATCATGTCATCTGCAAACAGTGAGAGCTTTACTTCTTCTTTTCCAATTTGGATTCCTTTTATTTCTTTTTCTGCTCTGACTGCTGTGGCCAAAACTTCCAAAACTATGTTGAATAGTAATGGTGAAAGTGGGCACCCTTGTCTTGTTCCTGACTTTAGAGGAAATGCTTTCAATTTTTCACCATTGAGGATAATGTTTGCTGTGGGTTTGTCATATATAGCTTTTATTATGTTGAGGTATGTTCCTTCTATTCCTGCTTTCTGGAGAATTTTTATCATAAATGGATGTTGAATTTTGTCAAAGTCTTTCTCTGCATCTATTGAGATAATCATATGGTTTTTATTTTTCAATTTGTTAATGTGGTGTATTACATTGATTGATTTGCGGATATTGAAGAATCCTTGCATCCCTGGGATAAAGCCCACTTGGTCATGGTGTATGATCTTTTTAATGTGTTGTTGGATTCTGATTGCTAGAATTTTGTTAAGGATTTTTGCATCTATGTTCATCAGTGATATTGGCCTGTAGTTTTCTTTTTTTGTGGGATCTTTTTCAGGTTTTGGTATTAGGGTGATGGTGGCCTCATAGAATGAGTTTGGAAGTTTGCCATCCTCTGCAATTTTCTGGAAGAGTTTGAGCAGGATAGGTGTTAGCTCTTCTCTAAATTTTTGGTAGAATTCAGCTGTGAAGCCGTCTGGACCTGGGCTTTTGTTTGCTGGAAGATTTTTGATTACAGTTTCAATTTCCGTGCTTGTGATGGGTCTGTTAAGATTTTCTATTTCTTCCTGGTCGAGTTTTGGAAGGTTGTACTTTTCTAAGAATTTGTCCATTTCTTCCACATTGTCCATTTTATTGGCATATAATTGTTGACAGTACTCTCTTATGATCCTTTGTATTTCTGTGTTGTCTGTTGTGATCTCTCCATTTTCATTTCTAATTTTATGGATTTGATTTTTCTCCCTTTGTTTCTTGATGAGTCTGGCTAATGGTTTGTCAATTTTATTTATCCTTTCAAAAAACCAGCTTTTGGTTTTGTTGATTTTTGCTATGATCTCTTTTGTTTCTTTTGCATTTATTTCTGCTCTAAGTTTTAAGATTTCTTTCCTTCTACTAACCCTGGGGCTCTTCATTTCTTCCTTTTCTAGTTGCCTTTGGTATAGAGTTAGGTTATTTATTTGACTTTTTTCTTGTTTCTTGAGGTGTGCCTGTATTGCTATGAACTTTCCCCTTAGGACTGCTTTTACAGTGTCCCACAGGTTTTGGGTTGTTGTGTTTTCATTTTCATTCGTTTCTATGCAAATTTTGATTTCTTTTTTGATTTCTTCTGTGATTTGTTGGTTATTCAGCAGCGTGTTGTTCAGCCTCCATATGTTGGAATTTTTAATAGTTTTTCTCCTGTAATTGAGATCTAATCTTACTGCTTTGTGGTCAGAAAAGATGCTTGGAATGATTTCAATGTTTTTGAATTTACCAAGGCTAGCTTTATGGCCCAGGATGTGATCTATCCTGGAGAAGGTTCCATGTGCACTTGAGAAAAAGGTGAAATTCATTGTTCTGGGATGAAATGTCCTATAGATATCAATTAGGTCTAACTGGTCTATTGTATCGTTTAAAGTTTGTGTTTCCTTGTTAAATTTCTGTTTAGTTGATCTATCCATAGGTGTGTGTGGGGTATTAAAGTCTCCCACTATTATTGTGTTATTGTTAATTTCTCCTTTCATACTTGTTAGCATTTGTCTTACATACTGCGGTGCTCCCGTGTTGGGTGCATATATATTTATAATTGTTATATCTTCTTCTTGGATTGATCCTTTGATCATTATATAGTGACCTTCTTTGTCTCTTTTCACAGCCTTTGTTTTAAAGTCTATTTTATCTGATATGAGTATTGCTACTCCTGCTTTCTTTTGGTCCCTATTTGCATGGAATATCTTTTTCCAGCCCTTCACTTTCAGTCTGTATGTGTCCCCTGTTTTGAGGTGGGTCTCTTGTAGACAACATATGTAGGGGTCTTGTTTTTGTATCCATTCAGCCAGTCTTTGTCTTTTGGTTGGGGCATTCAACCCATTTACATTTAAGGTAATTACTGATAAGTATGATCCCATTGCCATTTACTTTATTGTTTTGAGTTCGAATTTATACACCGTTTTTGTGTTTCCTGTCTAGAGAATATCCTTTAGTATTTGTTGGAGAGCTGGTTTGGTGGTGCAGAATTCTCTCAGCTTTTGCTTGTCTGAAAAGCTTTTGATTTCTCTTTCATACTTGAATGAGATCCTTGCTGGGTACAATAATCTGGGCTGTAGGTTATTTTCTTTCATCATTTTAAGTATGTCTTGCCATTCCCTCCTGGCTTGAAGAGTTTCTGTTGAAAGATCAGCTGTTATCCTTACGGGTCTTCCCTTGTGTATTATTTGTTGTTTTTCCCTTGCTGCTTTTAATATTTGTTCTTTGTGTTTGATCTTTGTTAATTTGATTAATATGTGTCTTGGGGTGTTTCGCCTTGGGTTTATCCTGTTTGGGACTCTCTGGGTTTCTTGGACTTGGGTGATTATTTCCTTCCCCGTTTTAGGGAAGTTTTCGACTATTATCTCCTCAAGTATTTTCTCATGGTCTTTCTTTTTGTCTTCTTCTTCTGGGACTCCTATGATTCGAATGTTGTAGCATTTAATATTGTCCTGGAGGTCTCTGAGATTGTCCTCATTTCTTTTAATTCGTTTTTCTTTTATCCTCTCTGATTCATTTATTTCTACCATTCTATCTTCTAATTCACTAATCCTATCTTCTGCCTCTGTTATTCTACTATTTGTTGCCTCCAGAGTGTTTTTAATTTCACTTATTGCATTATTCATTATATATTGACTCTTTTTTATTTCTTCTAAGTCCTTGTTAAAACTTTCTTGCATCTTCTCAATCCTTGCCTCCAGGCTATTTATCTGTGATTCCATTTTAATTTCAAGATTTTGGATCAATTTCACTATCATTATTTGGAATTCTTTAGCAGGTAGATTCCCTATCTCTTCCTCTTTTGTTTGGTTTGGTGGGCATTTATCCTGTTCCTTTATCTGCTGGCTATTCCTCTGTCTCTTCATCTTGTTTAAATTGCTGAGTTTGGGGTGTCCTTTCTGTATTCTGGCAGTTTGTGGAGTTCTCTTTATTGTGGTGTTTCCTCGCTGTGTGTGGGTTTGCACAGATGGCTTGTCAAGGTTTCCTGGTTAGGGAAGCTTGTGTCGATGTTCTGGTGGATGGAGCTGTATTTCTTCTCTCTGGAGTGTAATGAAATGTCCAGTAATGAGTTATGAGATGTCTATGGTTTTGGGGTGACTTTGGGGAGCCTGTATCTTGAAGCTCAGGGCTGTGTTCCTTTGTTGCTGGAGAATTTGCTTGGTATGTCTTGCCCTGGAACTTGTTGGCCCTTTTGTGGTGCTTGGTTTCAGTGTCGGTATGGAGGCATTTGATGAGCTCCTGTCAATTAATGTTCCTTGGAGTCAGGAGTTCCCTGGAGTCAGGGTTTGGACTTAAGCCTCCTACTTCCAGGTATCGGTCTTATTTTTAAAGTAGTTTCAAAACTTCTCCTTCTATACAGCACCATTGATAAAACATCTACGTTAAAGATGAAAAGTTTCTCTACTGTGAGGGTCACTCAGAGAGGTTCACCAGCGTTACATGGAGAAGAGAAGAGGGAGGAGGGAGTTAGAGGTGACCCAAATGAGATGAGATGGAATCAATAGTGGAGAGAGTGGGCTAGCCAGCAGTCACTTCCTTATGTGCACTCCACAACTGGACCACTCAGAGATGTTCATGGAGTTATACAGGGAAGAGAAGAAGGAGGCAGGAGACAGAGGTGGCCAGAAGGATAAAAGGGGGAAATGAAAAGGAGGGAGACAGATCCAGCCAGTAATCAGTTCCCTAAGTGTTCTCCACCATCTGGAACACACAGAAATTCACAGAGTTGGGTAGAATAGAGAGGGGTTAGGGAGGAGATACAGGCGACCTGGTGGAGAAAACGGAAAGTCCAAAGGGAGAGAGAGAGCAGTCAAGCCAGTAATCTCGCTCCCTAGTGAAAAATGGGTCCTGAAGATTGGGTTCTTAAAGGTACAAAATTGGTAACAAATACATAAAAGCAAAAATTAAAAATCTAGAGTAGAGTTTGGAATTTCAAAAATACGATGTTAATGAAAAGAAGAAGGAAAAGAAAGAGAGAAAAAACGAACAAAGAAAAACAAACAAGGTCGTGAAAATTCTAAAGAAACTACAGGTACAAAATTGATAACTAATACCAAAAAGCAAAAGTTAAAAATCTAGAGTAGAGTTTGGAATTTCAAAAATACAATGTTAAAAAAAAGAAGAAGAAAAATAAAGAGAGAAAACAAACAAACCAACAAAAACAATGTTGCAAAAATTATAAAGAAAATACAGGTACAAAATTGATATCAAATACCAAAAAGCATAAATTAAAAATCTTGAGTAGAGTTTGGAATTGCAGATATACGATGTTATATAAAAGAAGAAGAGAAAGAAACAGAGGAAAAAAAAAAGTCACAGAAATTATAAAAAAACCTATAGGTACAAAATTGATAACATATACCAAAAGGCTAAAATTAAAAATCTAGAGTAGAGTTTGGAATTTCAAAAATACAATGTTAAAGAAAAGAAGAAAAAGAAAAAAAAAACAAAACACGGTCAAAAAATTATAAAATATATATATGAAGTTTGCTGAAGAAAAAAAATGGGGTCTTTTTTTTTTTTGCAAAGTAATAGGTTATAAAAGTGAAAATTAAAGGACAATAGAGGACTTAAAATTTTTTTTTTTAAATTAAAAAAAAAAAGAAAGAAAGATTGATCGTAAAAATAGTAAAAATATATCTAGGTCTTTCTCTGGTTTTGTTGTGAGTATTGTGGGTTCAGTTCATTTTGGCTAGTTCCTTGGTCCGACCTATATTTCTCAAGATCTATAGGCCCCTTCCTATGTAGTCCGTAGTAACCACAGGGTTTTAATCTATGGCCTGTAGCTTCCAAGGCGTTTCCCTCTGTTATAGCTTCTTCTGTTTGCTGGTCTCTTCAGTGTCTGGTTCCCGCCCTGACACAAAGGGGACGGTGGAGGACACTTTTTTTTTTTTTTTTTAAATTTAAGCTCACTTGTTCAGCCGCGCTGTGGGGAGGGAGGGAGGGATGCTGCAAACAGATAACACTGGCGTGCGCTCGCAGTGCCTCAGCCACACTGGGTCTGCCCCCGCTCACGGCGCGTGTAGCCTCCCTGCCCACACTGCTCGGGCTCTAGGTTGTTCCGCCGGGAACAATCAGAGGCCGGCCCTGGGCTGACCTCCCAGGTCCAAGCCACTCAGGTTCAGGCACTCGGGTAGTCCTCAGAGGCGCAGACTTGGTTGGGCCTGCATTTTGTGCTCTTCCCAGGTCCGAGCAGCTCAGGTGATGAGGTGTTTGGCGGGCGCCAATGCTGTGACTTATCGCCTCCCCGCCACTCGGTTATCTGGGTGTAAAACCGGCGCACCTTCTCAGGCAGATGTTGACCGTCCAGACCCCCAAGAAGTTTTAGTTAGCAAAGAAGCCTGCTTACAGTTTTATAGATAGTGTCTCTCTGGGGCTGCGATTGCCCCCTTCCAGCTCTGGCTGCCTGTCACCGGAGGGGGAAGGTCTGCAGCTGGCTATCTCTGTTCAGTCCTTTGTTCCGTGCGAGGGCCTGGCGGTGTCTTAGGTTAGGGCTGGCTTTTCGCGTGGTAGATATCCCACAGTCTGGTTTGCTAGCCCAAATTATTTCGTTCAGATAGTGCTCAGGACATTTGAGCCAGATTCTTACTCTAAGCGACGCAGCCGGCGCTGCGCTTCCCTGCCCAGCCCCCGCTTGCTAATGGCGTGTGCAGGCATCTGCGCTGCTTCTCCGCTGGGGGAATTACCGTAGGGCTCGCAATATGCGATTTTTAATTGTTTATTTATTTATTTATTTATTTTTCTCCCTGTTATGTTGCCCTCTGTGCTTCCAAAGCTCGGCACAGATTCGGCAGTGAGAAGGTTTCCTGGTGTTTGGAAACTTCTCTCTTTTTAAGACTCCCTTCCCAGGATGGAACTCCGTCCCTCCCTCTTTTGTCTCTTTTTTTGTCTTTTATATTTTTCCCTACCTCCTTTCGAAGAGTTGGGTTGCTTTTCTGGGTGCCTGATGTCCTCTGCCGGCATTCAGAAGTTGTTTTGTGGAATTTACTCGACGTTTAAATGCTCTTTTGATGAATTTGTGGGGAAGAAAGTGTTCTCCCCGTCCTACTCCACCACCATCTTTCACCAACCTCATCACTTTAAATATATTGTGCCATTCCCTTCTGGAATGAAGAGTTTCTGCTGAAAAATTAGCTGATAAACTTACAGGAATTTCATTGTATGAAATTTGTTGTTTTTAATATTTTCTCTATTCTTTAATTTTTATCACTTTGATTGATATATATCTTGGTGTGTTCCTCCTTGGATTTATACTGGATGAGATTCTCCGCTTCCTGGACTCGGGTGACTCTTTTCCACGTTAGGGAAGTTTTCAGCTATTATCTCTTCAAATATCTTCTCAGGCTCTTTCTCTCTACTTCTGGGATATCAGTAATGAGAATGTTGATGTGTTTAATGTTGTCTCAGACGTCTCTTAAACTGTCTTCATTTATTTTCATACGTCTTTTACAATTTTGTTTTATGGCAGTGATTTCAACCATTCTGTCTTCCAGCTCACTTACTCATTCTTCTGCCTCACTTATTCTGCTGTTGATTTGTTCTAGTGTACTTTTCATTGCAATTTCTGTACTATTCATCTTGATTTGTTGGTTCTTTAGTTCTTCTAGGTCTTTGTTAAATAGTTCTTGCATGTTCTCATTCTCTGCCTCCATTCTTTACCTGAGATCTTGGATTACCTTTACTGTCAGCAGTCCAAATTCTTTCTTAGGTTGGTTTCCTATCTCTATCTCACTTAGTTGTTTTTCTGGGGTTTTATCTTGTCCCTCCTTCTGGAAAATATTCCTCTGCTTTCACCTTTTATTTTTCTCTGATTATTGTCTCCACTGCACAGGCTGCAGGTTTTTATTTCCACTTGCTTCTGATGTCTGCCATCTGGTGCATGAAGATCATCTCAGAGGTTTGTACAGCCTCTGCTAGTGGCAGAGGCTGCTTCCTGCCCACTGGTGACTGCTGAATCTTCTTTCTCTGGCAGGCAGGGCTGTGTCAAGGGGTGTGTTGAGATGTGACTGTAGGCTGGGGTAGAGCTGGGTTCCTAACTTTTTGGATGTTTGACCTGAAGTATCCCAGCATGGGAGCCTACAGCTGTTAGGTAGATCAAGGTCTTAGATGAGGCCAGGTCAAAATAAAGACCTCCTAAGGAGTACACACAAATGAGTACTTCCCAGTAGGTCTGCCACCAATGTATGACTGCCCAGTCAGCCATAGCTGCCCCTGCCTCCCCAGGAGACCCTCTAAACCAGCAGGTAGATCAGTCCCAATCACCAGCAAAGTCATGCTCAAAATTCTCCAAGCTAGGCTTCAATAGAACATGAACCGAGAACTTCCAGATGTTCAAGATGGATTTAGAAAAGGCAGAGGAACCAGAGATCAAACTGCCAACATCCGTTGGGTCATAGAAAAAGCAAGGGAATTCCAGAAAAACATCTATTTCTGCTTTATTGACTACGCCAAAGGCTTTGACTGTGTGGATCACAACAAATGTGGAGCATTCTTAAAGAGATGGGAATACCAGACCACCTTACCTGCCTCCTAAGAAATCTGTATGCAGGTCAAGAAGCAACAGTTAGAACCAGACATGGAACAATGGACTGGTTCAAAATAGGGAAAGGAGTACATCAAGGCTGTATATTGTCACCCTGCTTATTTAACTTATAGGCAGAGTATATCGTACTAAATGCCAGGCTGGATAAAGCACAGGCTGGAATCAAGATTTCCAGGAAAAATATCAATAACCTCAGATATGCAGATGATACCACCATTATGGCAGAAAGCGAAGAACTAAAGAGCCTCTTGATGAAAGTGAAAGAAGATAGTGAAAAAGTTGGTTTAGAACTCAACATTCAGAAAACTAAGAACATGGCATCCAGTCACATCCCTTCATGGCAAATAGATGGGAAAACAATGGAAATAATGAGAGTTTATTTTCTTGGGCTCCAAAATCACTGCAGATGGTTACTGCAGCCATTAAATTAAAAGACGCTTGCTCCTTGGAAGAAAAAATATGATCAAACTAGACAGCATATTAAAAAGCAGAAGCATTACTTTGCCAACAAAGGTCTGTCTAATCAAACCTATGATTTTTCCAGGAGTCACATGTGGATGTGAGAGTTGGTTTATAAAGAAAGCTGAGTGCTGAAGAATTGATGCTTTTGAACTGTGGTGTTGGAGAAGACTCTTGGACTGCAAGGAGATAAACCAGACCATCCTAAAGGAAATCAGTCCTGAATATTCATTGGATGGACTGATGCTGAAGCTGAAGCTCTAATACTTTGGCTACCGGATGCAAAGAACTGACTCCTTAAAAAAGACTCAGATGCTGGCAAAAATTGAAGGCAGGAGAAGGGGACAACAGAGAATGAGATGGTTGAATAGCATCACCGATTTGATGGACTTGAATTTGAACAATTTCTTAGAGTTCTCCTGTGGGAGAGCATCTGCAATATGATTATTATGTTCCAATTTTGGGGTTGCCCAACCAGCAGGTGTGTGATTTGATTTGATCATGATTGTGTTCTTTATATCATCTCATTGTGGCTTATACTTTGTCTCTGGATGAAAAATATCATTTTTGGTAGGTTCCAGTCTTCTCTTCTTGATGGTTGTTCAGCATTCAGTTGTAATATTGTTGTTGTTGTTGTTGTTTTTGAGAGGGCATGAGTCAATGTCTTTCTACTCTGCCATTTTGTCCTGTTTCCTCCCTGTTCCTTTATAAATGAATGTTGTCTGCAAACATTTCAATATATATATATTGAAGAACAAATAAAAGCCTCTTAACAGTTATGAAATAAACTAGATTAATTTTAAAACTGAGACATTCAATTTCAGGGCATTTTATTAAGTCTTGTGTAATTTTGATGTGATGAGTGGGTAGTTTCAGGTATTACTGTTGAGTTTTGTTTGTTCTTTGGTGGCTAACATCTCTGCTGTTACTGAACATGTTTAATTAAATGTGTCATCTATACTTTCACACACTAGTTAATTAAATCCATGTCTGTAGACATAAGGTGAATTCTCCTTTTATTTTCTCTAAAACTTTGCAGTTCCAAAGTTTTTTTATGCCATAATTCTTGGGGATACTTAATTAAGTTTGTACTGTTTTAAAATATCCTCATTACCAACAGCATCTTACACCCTACTGCAAGACATGCAGACAGAAAATAAAATTGTAAGTTGAAATGTGGCCAATATACATTAAAAGTTAAGTTCTATAGAAGTTACCTCACTTGGAAAAGTCTAATGTCAGAATATATACCTTAATATTTCATATCTTCTATAAAATATTAAAAGATCACAGTTCTCTCCTCTTAGGGAGAAGAAAAAGTTTCAACAAACCAATATCTACAAAATATAGTGATATATGAGGGGTACATATCTCTTAGTAAGTATTAAAGGAAAATATCAAGAAGTAATATATTTATTACCAGACTGGAAGTGCTAGCTACTGTTTTTATCAGCTATTTCTGAAAATTTTTCATAGCTTTAAATCTTTGCTCTTGTGACAGTCAGATAATTCTTTGTTGTTTCTTCCAATCCAATTCATTTTCACTCTTTCTTACCCTACCAGAACCCTTGTCTTTTCATTCTGCTATTCTTGTGATTATGTTTAGAACTAATTGCATCAGATAGAAAATAATTTTGAATCAATGAAATATGTCTCAAACTACAAATAATAATAATAATAAAAGTAGATGAGAGTCTATTTAGCAGCATTCCTTGCTAAAAATAAATTCTTAGTGAAACTCTAATTTCAAAACTTAATCTAGAAAGAAATAGTAAGTTGGACAATAAGTCATATTTAACTGAGAAAATAAATGGATAATTGCCTTCTCTGTAATACAGCAGATGCTGGCAATTTGATCTCTAGTTCCTCTTCCTTTTCTAAATCCAGCATGGACATCTGGAAGTTCTTGGTTCACATAATCCTGAAGCCTAGCATGTAAGATTTTAAGCATGACCTTACTAGCATTTGAGTGGAAATGAATGCAATTGTCCAATGGTTAGCACATTCTTTGGTACTACCCTTCTTGGGAATTGGGATGAGGACTGGCCTTTTCCAGTCCTGTGCCACTGCTGGGTCTTCCAGATTTGCTGACATAATGAATGCAAAACCTTGATGGCATCCTCTTTTAAGGATTTGAATAGTTCTTCTGGAATTTCATCACATCCACTAATTTTATTAATAGCAGTGCTTCTTAAGGCCCACTTGACTTTGCACTCCAGAATGTCTGGCTCTGGGAGACTAATCAAACCATTGTAGTAATCAGGTTCATTAAGATTTTTTCTTATACAGTTCTGTGTATTATTTTCATGTCTTCATGACTGCTTCAGCATCTACTAGGTCTATACCATTTTTATCCTTTATTGTGCCCATCTTTGGGTGGAATTCTGCCTTGATGTTTCCAATTTTCCTGAAGAGATCTTTAGTCTTTCCCCTTTTGTTATTTTCTTCTATTATTAAACACCGTTCATTGAAGAGGACCTTCTAGCTATCTAGTCTCTTCTAGCTATTCTTTGAAACCCTGTTTAATTGGATATACCTTTCCCTCTTTCCCTAGCTTTTCACTTCTTTTCATTCTTCATTATTTGTAAAGCCTCCTCAGATAATCACTTTGCCCTCTTGCTTTTCTTTTTCTTTGGGATGGTTTTGTTTGCCTCCTCCTGTAGAATATTACAGGTCTCTGTCCATAGTTCTTCAGGCACATCATTATCTATATCTAGTCCCTTGACTCTATTCATTACCTCTACTGAGAATTCATACAGGATTTGTTTTAAGTCATACCTCACTGGCCTAGTGTTTTTCCTAGTTTTCTTTAGTTTAAGTCTGAATTTTTCTGAGAAGCTGATGAGTTACAGTCAGCCACAGGTCAGGACTTGTTTTTGCTGACTGTATACAGCTTCTCCATCTTTGACTACAAAGAATGTAATCAATTTGATTTTGGTATTGACCGTTTGGTGATGTCCATGTGTTAAGTCGTTCCTTGTGTTGTTGAAAAAGAGCATTTTCTATGACTAGTGCATTTTCTTGGCAGAATCTGGTAGCCTTTCCCTGCTTCATTCTGTTCACCAAGGCCAAAGTTACCTGTTATTTCAGGTATCTCTTGATTTCCTACTTTTGCATTCCAATTTCCAATGATGAATAGATCATCTTTTTTTTTAAGTGTTAGTTCTAGGAGGTCTATACCATTTCTTGACAGAAATGGTATGTACCTAACAGAAGCAGAAGATATTAAGAAGAGGTGGCAAGAATACACAGAAGAACTATACAAAAAATATCTTCATGACCCAGATAACCATGATGGTGTGATCACTCACCTAGAGCCAGACATCCTGGAAGGCAAAGTCAAATGGACCTTAGGAAGCATCACTACAAACAAAGCTAGTGGAGATGATGGAATTCCAATTGAGCCATTTCAAATCCTAAAAGATAATGCTGTTAAAGTGCTGCACACAACATGCTAGCAAATTTGGAAAACTCAACAGAGGCCACAGGACTGGAAAAGGTAGTTTTCATCCCAATCCCAAAGAAAGGCAATGCAAAAGAATGCTCAAACTACCACACAACTGCATTCATCTCACATGTTAGCAAAATAACAGTCAAAATTCTCCAAGCCAGGCTTAAACAGTACATGAACTATGCTCTTTCAGATGATCAAGCTGTATTCAGAATAGTCAGAAGAACCAGAGATCAAATTGCAAACATCCTTTGGATCATCAAAAAAGCAATCGAGTTCCAGAAAATCATCTATTTCTGCTTTATTTATTATGCCAAAGTCTTTGACTGTGTGGATCACAAAAAACTGTGGAAAATTCTTCAAGAGATGGGAATACCAGACCACCTTACCTGCCTCATAAGAAATCTGTATGCAGGCCAGGAAGCAACAGTTAGAACTGGACATGGAACAATAGACTGGTTCCAAATCGGGAAAAGAGTACATCAAGGTTGTATATTTTCACCCTGCTTATTTAACTTATATGCAGAGTGCATCATGCAAAATGCTGGGCTAGATGAAGCACAATCTGGAATCAAGATTGCTGGGAGAAATATCAATAACCTCAGATATGCAGATGACACCACCCTTATGGAAGAAAGCAAAGAACTAAAAAGCCCCTTGATGAAAGTGAAAGAGGACAGTGAAAAAAGTTGGCTTAAAACTCAACATTCAGAAAACTAATATCATGGCATCCAGTCCCATCTGTTCATGGCAAATAGATGGGGGAACATTGGAAATAGTGACTGACTTAATTTTGGGGGCTCCAAAATCAATACAGATGGTGACAACAGCCATGAAATTAAAAGATGCTTGCTCCTTGGAAGAAAAGTTATGACCAACCTAGACAGCATATTAAAGAGCAGAGACATTTCTTTGCCATCATAGGTCTGTCTGGTCAAGACTATGGTTTTTCCAGTAGTCATGTATGGATGTGAGAGTTAGACTATAAAGAAAGCTGAGTTTTGAAGAATTGATGCTTTTGAACTGTGGTGTTGGAGCCTTTTGAGAGTCCCCTGGACTGCAAGGAGATCCTACCAGTCCATCCTAAAGGAAATCAGTTCTGAATATTCATTGGAAGCACTGATGCTGAAGCTGAAGCTTCAATACTTTGGCCACCTGATGCGAAGAACTGACTCATTTGAAAAGACCCTGATGCTGGGAAAGATTGAAGGCAGGAGGAGAAGGGGACAATGGAGGATGAGGTGGTTAGATGGTATCACCGACTCAATGGGCATGAGTTTGAATTAAGCTCTGGGAGTTGGTGATTTACAGGGAAGCCTGGCATGCTATAGTCCATGGGATCGCAAAGAGTTGGACATGACTGAGCGACTGATCTGAACTCAGGAGATCTTGTAGGTCTTCATAGAAATGCTCAACTTCAGCTGCTTTGGCATCGGTGATAGGAGCATAGACTTGGATTACTTTGATGTTGAATGGCTTGCCTTGGAAATGAACCAAGATCATTCTGTTATTTTTTAGGTTGCACTCAAGTACTATATTTTGGACTCTTTTGTTGATTATAAGGGTACTCCATTTCTTCTATGGGATTCTTGCCTGCAGTAGTAGATATAATGTTCATCTAAATTAAATTCACCCATTCCCATCAATTTTAGTTTGCTGATCTAGGATGTTGATATTTATTCTTACCATCTCCTGCTTGACCACATCCAATTTTCCTTGATTCGTGGATCTAATATTCCAGGTTCCCATACAGTACTGTTCTTTGCAGCATCAGATTTTACTTTTGTCACCAGACTCATCAACAACTGAGTTTCATATTCACTTTGCCCAGCCACTTCATTCATTCTGGGGCTTTTGGTAACTCTCCTCCACTCTCCAATATGCCACCCAGTAGCATATTGGATATCTTCAGATCTGGGGGACTGATCTTTTGGTGTCATATCTTTTTGGCCTTTCATACAGTTCATGAGGTTCTCACAGCAAGTATACTGAAGTGGTTTCCCATTCCCTCCTCCAGCGGATCACATTTTGTCAGAACTCTCTGCTATGACCCGTCTGTAAGATGGCCCTGCACAGCATGGCTCATAGCTTCATTGAGTTACTCAAGCCTTTTCTCCATGACAAGGCAGTGATTCATGAAGGGGAAGACTCTGGTATCCAATCTCTACCTCTTTCTCTATTCTAACATTCATATGGCCATCTGTGTTTATTATCTTCATGGTCACAGTTTTAAGAAATACACATTGGAATACCGCATCACCTTGTCAGACATCCAGGGATACAAAGTTATATAAATAATGGTTACTGTTCTCAAACAATAATATCCTTAGATCCAGGAAAAAGTGGTCGTCTGCTCTGGAGAGCACTTTTCTGGATTTCTTCAGTCATGCTACTCTCCATGGGAGCTTATGCTTCCTCTTTTTGGCCAGTCTCTTATTAACTGGAGGCTAGAAATTTCCTTCTCTAATTCAGTGAAGAGGCACATCCAAGTTCTGCATTACAAGTTTACTGGTACCGTTGGACATGCCTATCCCAGGAAGATTCAGTGGGAGTGTTCTTAAGCAGGTATAAAACAAATTATAATAATAGTCCTGCTGTGACTGGAAGAAAATTTTAAAATTCAAGTTATAGCTTTCTTAACTCCTCTGCTGAAAATCAGTCCTAGGATCTGATTATAGAATGGTAAAGCTGCAAAAGAAAGCTGAATTCACAGGCTCACCAGGTCTCCTGCATCAAATTCAGAGCCATGATTATAATAAGTAGGACTCTCAAAACAAGATTAGGGACATTTACAAGAACAAGCCTGAGAATATTAAGTCCCCAAATTTCTTTGAATACTTAGGAGAACTAAAAACAGCCCTTTCCCTTCTTCCAAAATACCACAGCCTTTCCTTGTATGACACTGTATTGACTTCAGCCTAGAGAAGAGCCTTTTAAGAGGATATTTGTTCTCCTTTGGATCTGTTTTCATCAAGACTAATTCCATTTAGGACAATTACCAGGGATAAGTTTCTTAGTATATGTTCAGGGAAGAGATAAGGTCCCATCTTGTAGAAATTATCCTATCAATGAAAGAAATTGCTTGATATGGCTATATATATTAGCAGGGACATAGAAAACAGGTGGAGGGGTGATTATTGAGGATGTCGGACCTGGGAAGCAGAATATTAGACTGGACAATATAATGTATTTACATGATAGTCTCACCCATGACTCAGATTTAAATATCCTGGCAAGTGGGTAACCCTAATGATCTGCAGTGATGACTCTGAAGCTTACACATGGTGATCTAAGATAAATTAGGTATAGAGCTGAGGCAGATGTCAGAGGGAAAGAGAGGTGAGAAAGCCAAAATGGACTTACTTGGGAAGATCTGAGAAGCCACTATCCAATAGGCTTCCAAGAAGTTCCTAAAGGATACATTTTCTTCTCTAAGATAATAGGGAATACACCGATCAGTCATGGGAAGGGGAGGTGGTAGAATTTTTGAGGTTAAATGTGGTTATTATCTGCAGGCTAGAATGTTGAGAAATGCTGTCATGAAACTAGCTTCTTTAATAAATACGGATAAGATAAATGTCAGAAATGCAGGGGCTCAATGACAGCACTCACTCATCAGATGTAAGGTGGATGTAACTGCCATAATTGACACTGAAGTCCAGAATGGTAATCAGGATGCCCAGGTTGTAGGGATCTGAGAATCCCAGGTGTTATATACATTGACAGGAGACTATGGCATTTCTTGAATTGTAGAATAAAGAAATTAGTATCAGTCATTAAAATGAAAACTCTTGTCCTGTCAATTTCCAGATTTAAATCCATCTGCAGACTCACAGTTCATTGATAGAAGGAGATTCTAAGTCCCTAACAATACCACAAATAGGTTTGTATATTATACAGTCCATTGTTTTATTCTCCAAAAGATCTGTGACCTTTGTAAGGCTTACAGTGCCCTGGAAAGACCCCTTACCTAGACTTTTCAATAGGGGATCTGAATTGACACTGACACAGAATGTCTGAGACAGCATCATGGTCTTCTGGTTAGAGGTCGATGGTGGACTGGTTGTGGCAGTAAGTATCATGGCTTGTTTTGCTACCTTCCTTACGTGAAGTCTTTGCAGATAATGTTTCTGTGAATACCACTTCCTATTTTGGAGAAGTGAGGGGATTTTGTCTTTATAAACATGGTGGGTCATTCTGAAGTATGACAACTGGAAAAAAATAGGAGGGTATGAATGGATCTGAGTAATGCAAAGAATGGGCTAGATGAGACCCCTTCCAAGTACCACTTCCATTTGCTTGTGACCTCATCTGTGACAAGTCTGTGGCCACTTGTTTTATCCCTAGTTCTGTGATGACTAACTTCACATGATAAGCATCTTGTCTCGTGCCTGTACTCTATATCTTGTCTCTTGCCTGAGACTTTCTGGTTTCCACTGAGTTGGAAGTGCCATATGAAGTGAAGTGTAAGAAAATACACTGGCACCTATGCTTATACAGCTCTGAAGTTGAACTTTAGATTGAGCAGAAGTGGGAAATGGTGACTGTATTCTTCTCTACCTGAAGGACTCTCTTAAAATGCACATGGTGGGGAAGGGATGGTGGGATGAATTGGGAGATTAAGATTGATTTATGTACACTACCATGTACAAAATAGATAGCTAGTGGAAACCTGCTATAAAGCACAGGAGGCTCTATGATGACCTAGATGGGTGGGCTGGGGACATTGGTGGGAGGAAGGTCCAAGAGGAGGGAGATACTTGTATGCATATAGCTGATTCATTTTGTGGTTCAGCAGAAACTAGCACAACATTGTAAAAACAATTATACTCCAAATAAATAAATAAATATAATTTTTTTAAATGCAGTAGTAACTATGCCCTCAGAAAACAGACCTACGAGATGAAGCAAAATCAGTTGTGCTGGATTTCAAGCATTGACCAGCTCTATAGTTCTTTCCTATTTACTCCTTCATTTGACACCTCCCTTTGATTTTCTTCCCTTTTGAAGTCCTGGGTTTCTCTCACCAATAAAGTATTCACATATGCAGTTTTGCCTTAAGCTTTGATTCTAGAAAAAGTAACCTAATATATCACATGCCTCAGACACATGTATCTATTTCTTATACCTACACTGATTTTCTTTTTTCTTACTTGAGTAGCAAACTCCTGATCATTCTTCAAGTCTTATTTCAGTGGACCAGCTATAAATCTTGATCCACTCAAGAATTAATCATTTTCTCCATTATGTTACTGTTAGCTTTCTAGCACATATGTTTACATTATATTTACCATGTGTTTTATAATAGTTTGTATTGCTGATTAAACATGAGCTCCTTGAGAGCCATATCTTATGCTTCTTTATATCTTCTATATCATTAATGGTCTCTGAGACTTAGTAGGTAATCATTATTTTTTTATTGAAGGATAATTGCTTTACAGAATTTTGTTGTTTTCTGTCAAACCTCAACATGAATCAGTCATAGGTATAGATATATCCCCTCCCTTTTGAACATCCCTCCCATCTCCCTCCCCATCCCACCCCTGTAGGTTGATACAGAGTCCCTGTTGAATTTCCTGAGCCATACAGCAAATTCCCATTGGCTATCTATTTTACATATGGTAAATAGGAAAAGGAGTACGTCAAGGCTGTCACCCTACTTATTTAACTTATATGCAGAGTACATCATGAGAAATGCTGGGCTGGAAGAAACACAAGCTGGAACCAAGATTGTGAGGAGAAATATCAATAACCTCAGATATGCAGATGACACCACCCTTATGGCAGAAAGTGAAGAGGAACTAAAAAGCCTCTTGATGAAAGTGAAAGTGGAGAGGGAAAAAGTTGACTTAAAGCTCAACATTCAGAAAATGAAGATCATGGCATCCGGTCCCATCACTTCATGGAAGTAGATGGGGAAACAGTGGAAACAGTGTCAGACTTGGGGGCTCCAAAATCACTGCAGATGGTGACTGCAGCCATAAATTAAAAGATGCTTACTCCTTGGAAGAAAAGTTATGACCAACCTAGATAGCATATTCAAAAGCAGAGACATTACTTTGCCAACAAAGGTCCGTCTAGTCAAGGCTATGGTTTTTCCTGTGGTCATGTATGAATGTGAGAGTTGGACTGTGAAGAAAGCTGAGTACCGAAGAGTTGATGCTTTTGAACTGTGGTATTGGAGAAGACTCTTGAGAGTGTCTTGGACTGCAAGGAGAGCCAACCAGTCCATTCTAAAGGAGATCAGCCCTGGGTGTTCTTTGGAAGGAATGATGCTAAAGCTGAAACTCCAGTACTTTGGCCACCTCATGCGAAGAGTTGACTCATTGGAAAAGACTCTGATGCTGGGAGGGATTCAGGGCAGGAGGAGAAGGGGACGTTAGAGGATGAGATGGCTGGATGGCATAACTGACTCAATGGATGTGAGTCCGGGAGTTAGTGAGGGATAGGGAGGCCTGGCGTGCTGCAATTCATGGGGTCGCAAAGAGTCGGACACAACTGAGCGACTGAACTGAACTGAACTGAACTGAATGTAAGTTTCCATGTTACTCTTTCCATACATCTCACCCTCTCCTCCCCTCTCCCCATGTCCATACGTCTATTCTCTATGTCTGTTTCTCCATTGCTGTCCTGTAAACAAATTCTTCAGAACCATTTTTCTAGATTCTGTATATGTGCATTGGAATATGATATTTATCTTTCTGTTTCTGACTCACTTCACTCTGTATAATAGGTTTTAGGTTTATCCACCTCATCAAAACTGACTCAAATGTGTTCCTTTTTATGGCCGAGTAATATTCCATTGTGTATATGTATCACAACTTCTTTATCCATTCATCTGTCAATGGACATCTAGGTTGCTTCCATGTCCTAGCTATTATAAATAGTGATGCAATGAACAATGGGATACATGTGTCTTTTTCAGCTCTGGTTTCCTCAGGGTATATGCCTAGGACTGGGATTGCTAGGTCATATGGTGGTTTTATTCCTAGTTTTTACTGTCTTCTATAATGGCTGTATAAATTTAGATTCCCACCAACAGTGCAAGTATGTTCCCTTTCCTCCACACCCTCTCCAGCATTTATTGTTTGTAGACTTTTTGATGAGGGCCATTCTGACTGGTGTGAGGTGATATCTCATTACGGTTTTGATTTGCATTTCTCTAATAATGAGCAATGTTGAACATCTTTTCATGTGTTTGTTAGCCATCTGTATGTTTTCTTTGGAGAAATATCTGTTTAGGTATTTTTCCCACTTCTTGATTGGGTTGTTTGTTTTTCTGGTGAGTTACATGAGCTGCTTGTATATTTTGGAAATTAATCCTTTGCCAGTTGTTTCATTTGCTATTATTTTCTCCCATTCTGAGGGTTGTCTTTTCACCTTGCTTACAGTTTCCTTTGCTGTGAAAAAGCTTTAAAGTTTAATCAGGTCCCACTTGTTTACTTTTGTTTGTATTTCCAATACTCTAGGAGGTAAGTCATAGAGGATCTTGCTCTGATTTATGCCATCAAGTGTTCTGCCTATAATTTCCTCTAAGAGTTTTATAGTTTCTGGTCTTACATTTAGGTCTTTAATCCATTTTGTGTTTATCTTTGTGTATGGTGTTAGGAAGTGTTATACTTTCATTCTTTTGTATGTAGTTGTCCAGTTTTCCCAGCACTATTTATTGAAGAGGCTGTCTTTGCCCCATTGCATGTTCTTGGCTTCTTTGTCAAAAATAAGGTACCCATAGGTGCCTGGGTTTATTTCTGGGCTCTCTATCTTATTCCATTGATCTATATTTCTGTTTTGTGCCAGTACCATACTGTCTTGATGACTGTAGGTTTGTAGTATAATCTGAAGTCAGGAATGGTGATTCCTTCAGCTCCATTCTTCTTTTTCAACACTGCTTTGGCTGTTCGGGGTCTTTCATGTTTCCACATGATTTGTGATTTTTTTGTTCTAGTTTTGTGAAAAATACCACTGTTAATTTGATAGGGATCACATTGAATCTGTAGATTGCATTTGGTAGTATAGTCATTTTCACAATATTGATTCTTCCTACCCAGGAACATGAAATATCTCTCCATCTGTTTATGTCATCTTTTATTTCTTTCATGAGTGTCTTATAATTTTCTGTGTACAGTTCTTTTGTCTCCTTAGGTAAGTTTATTCCTAGATATTTAATTGTTTTTGTTGAAATGGTGAATAGGATTAATTCCTTAATTTCTCTTTCTGATTTTTCATTGTTATTATATAGAAATGCAAGTGATTTCTGTGTATTGATTTTGTATCCTGCAACTTTGCTAAACTCACTGATTAGCTCTAGTAATTTTCTGAAACTATCTTTAGGGTTTTCTATGTACAGTATCATGTCATCTGTAGACAATGAGAGCATTGATTCTTTTTTTCTGATCTGAATTTCATTTATTTCTTTTTCTTCTCTAATTGCTGTAGCTAGGATTCCCAAAACTATGTTGTGTAATGGTGAAAATGGACACCCTTGTCTTGTTCCTGATATTAGGGAACTGCTTTCAGATTTTCACCATTGAGAATAATGTTTGCTGTAGTTTTATCATATATGGCCTTTACTATGTGAGGTAGGTTCCTTCTTTGCCCATTTTTTGAAGATTTTTAATCATAAATGGGTGATGCATTTTGTCAAAGTTTTTTTCTGCAGCTATTGACATTATCATATGATTTTTATCTTTCAATTTGTTTTTTTAATTTTATTTTATTTTTAAATTTTACATAATTGTATTAGTTTTGCCAAATATCAAAATGAATCCGCCACAGGTATACTGGTGTACCACATTGATTGATTTGCATATAGTGAAGAATCCTTGCATTCCTGGAATAAACCCAACTTGATCATGGTGTGTGAGCTTTTTGATATGTTGCTGAATTGTTTGCTAAAATTTTGTTGCGGATTTTTTCATCTATGTTCATCAGTGATATTGGCCTTTAGTTTTCTGTTTTTTTTGTAGTATCTTTGTCTGATTTTGGTATCAGTTTGATGGTGGCCTCATAGAATGAGTTTAAAGCATTCCTTCGTCTACAATTTTTTGAAAGAGTTTTAGAATATAGGCATCAGCTCTTCTCTAAATGTTTGATAGAATTCTCACCTAAAGCCATCTGGTCCTGGGCCTTTGTTTTTTATGAGATTTTTGATCCTAGCTTCAATTTCAGTGCTTGTGGTTGGATTGTTCATAATTCCTATTTCTTCCTGGTTCAGTCCTTGGAAGATTGAACTTTTCTAAGAATCTGTCCATTTCTTCCAGGTTATCCATTTTATTGTGATATAGTTGTTCATAATAGTCTCTTATAATCCTTTGTATATCTGCATTGTTTGTTGTAACCTCTCCTTTTTCATTCCTAATTTTGTTGATTTGATTCTTCTCTCTTTTTTTCTTGATGAGTCTAGCTAAAGGCTTGTCAATTTTGTTTATCTTCTCAAAGAACCAGCTTTTAGTTTTATTAATCTTGACTATTGTTTCTTTCTTTTTCATTTATCTCTGCTCACATCTTTATGATTTCTTTTCTTCTACTAATTTGGAGGTTCTTTTGTTCTTCTTTTTCCAGTTGTTTTAGGTGTAAAGTTAGGTTGCCTATTGATGTTTTTCTTGTTTTTTTGAGGTAGGATTGTATGGCTATAAACTTCCCTCTTAGCACTGCCTTTGCTGTATCAAATAGGTTTTGAGTTGTCATGTTTTCATTGTCATTTGTTTCTAGAAATTCTTTGATTTCCCTTTTGATTTCTTCAACAACCTGTTCATTACTTAGAAATGTGTTGTTTAATCTCCATGTGCTTGTGTTTCTTACAGTTCTTTTCTTGTAATTGATATCTAGTCTCATAGTGTTGTGGTCAGAGAAGACGCTTGATGTGATTTCAATTTTCTTAAATTTACTGACGTTTGATTTGTGACCCATGAGGTGGTCTATCCTGGAGAATGTTCCATGTGCAGTTGAGAAGAAGGTGTATTCCGCATTTGGATGGAATGTCCTGAAGATATCGATGAGATCCATTTCATGTAATGTATCATTTAAGACTTGTGTTTCCTTATTAATTTTCTGTTTTGATGATCTGTCCATTGGTGTGAATAGGGTCTTAATGTCTCCTACTATTATTGTGTTACTGTAGCATTCCCATTTTTCCCCCTAGTTCTTTTGTCCTGCTGAGTTTTGTGTGGGTCTATATATTCTTTTCCATTGATCAGGTGGTCCTTTCACTCTCAGCTAATGTTCTCCTTGCATCTCTGTGTCTGAAGGTGTACCTCTGAGGTATCCATGGAGAGAGATGTATTCCACATCACCTATTCTTCTGCCATCTTGTTCTCCATTATTTTTTAATGGAATGAATTAAGTAAAAATTTAATATTAAGACCATGTTCTAGTTATGTGGCTTCTGTGAATGCAGTGAAATATCTAAGATTTGTAGACTTATACTGTATAAGCACCTGTCATGTAACTGTGTACCAATTATGTATTCATATTGAATATCTAAAAGTATTTTATTTACCTATGTATTTTATCTTCCTGCTAGCTAGTTATGTCCTGCATACCTCTCTCTCTCTATTGTCAGTATGTACTATCCTTTTGAGAATGAGAAAGAAAACAGACAAATGCCCCTGATTAAGCAATGGACTCTGAGGTTACTTGTTCAAAGTTAAAACACTGTATGCTTTGGAGAAGTGACTTCTATTGTTTTAGTTGAGAATTGAACCTACATTGCTGCCTTGTTTGGGCTTGGTAGAGATTTTGCTGTTATTTCCCCAGTAACTGAGATGACAATAAAGAAATTTTATTTGCAGCTTCAGATACAGATTCAGTATAGATTTCTAAGCACATATTAATTTATTCACAGCTTCCTCTCTAAAATATTTCTCTGTTCCAACCTCCATAGCCACCTAGTATAATAGTTATTGTTCTGATTTGTAGGTGTCACTTCTCATTTCTATGCTACAGGCTACTTGCTTGTCTAAAGCCAGACACTGCATAACTCCCAAAGAGTTAGAGAAATGTCTACCAATGTCCAGAACATCATCATTTGTCAGCATATTATGCTTCTCATTTATCAGCTTTTTTTTCAAATTAGCACTTAGGCTTTTGCCTCCAAAATCACCAAAAATGGCATCAAATCCTGAGTGCTTCAGTAGTGTAAGAACTTTAATATCTGTTCTAGAAAAGAGTTACCACTTATCCTATTATAAGTGTTCAGAAAGTATACAATGATAATTTTGTATCCAGTTGAAAATATATTATTAGTGTGTAATTATTCCCTATTGAATTTATTTCTGATCTGAATATATTATTTATGGATGAGAATAAAGGGAGAAAATCACTCTTTGTTTGCTCATTTTACCTCTTTATGATTTCTCCAAACTACTTAATTTTTGGAGGATGGCATTTTGAGATAATGAACCCTGGAAAGTACCTGCACTATATTCAGGGCATTTATTTGAAATGAATTAAAGTTCTTGAAGATTCTATTGTATTCTTTCTTTATCATGCATTTAAGAAATTCTCAATTCCTGTCAAGGCAGTTAATGTTTCTTATTCTGAGGTTGATGTAAAATGCTGCAAAACAACTTCAGGAGACTATGGTGGCAATCTCCATAGTGTCAAAGAGAAGTGATCCACATTTATGATAAAGTAGTTATTTACCATAAACTTGTAAACTCATTTGTCATTTGTAGTTTTGTATTCAGTCATTACACTTTAAACAGAAGAAATATAAATAGGTAGAAGAAAATTAATGGATATTATCACTGTATTAATTAAAACTATTTTTTAAATGGCCACATAACTTTCAGAAAACAAACCTCAAAATTGCAACTGAAATCCTATAGATTTTTGTCTGCATTGCCCATGTTTTCAGATGCTGAAGCAATATAACTCACTTGATGGCAGTAAACAAGAAGTGTTTGTTAGAGTAATCTACTTGCCCAACATGACCTAACGGTGTTCTATTTTTTACACTGTTTTTGTATCTACACAGATACAAGCTTCTGTGTGTTTCTCAGACAGATTAGGTCCCAGAAGGGAAGTGTATGGGCAAGCAATGAAAGAAGCTTTGAAATCAGCTGGCTTGTTTGTGAGTGGTCCATTCTAGTACGTCTCTTGGGCTCAAATCTGATACTTGTGACGAGAGGATGAGGACGTGGAGATTCAGTTGGTAAATTCTGTGGCCAAAAGAGGAAAAAGAATTATATATCCTTAAAGAGAATATGTTCCTTCTGATCTTAGCTTTAGTATTGAACAACTTCTCCATTTCACAGATAGGATGAAACCAATTAAGAACCATCAAGAGCTCATATACTCATTGTGAAGATTTTCTTATCTTTTTCTCTTGTATATCCTCTGGCATGCTGTGTTCTGCCATTTGTTCATTTATACTCAAATGGAGCTTCTCAGAAGTGGTACTACTGACATTTTGGATGAGTTAATTCTTTTCTGAGAAGTGAAGACTGGGCTGTTTTGGGCATTATACCCTGCTAAGTAGCAACTCTGACTTTTGTCTACTAGATCTGAATAACACAGTTCTTCCCTACCCTAGTTATGACAACCAAAAATATCTCTTTGTTGCTATTCAGTTGCTAAGTCGCGTCTGACTCTCTGTGACCCAATGCACTGCAGCATGCCAGGCTCCTCTATCTACCACTCTCTCCTGTAGTTTGCTCAAATTCATGTCCATTGAGGCAGTGATGCTGTCGAACTACCTTATTCTCTGCTACCTCCTTCCCGTTTTGTCTTCAGTCTTTCCCAGCATCAGGGTCTTTTCCAGTGAGTTGGCTCTTCGAATCACATGGCCAAAGTATTGGAGCTTCAGCATCAGTCCCCAATGAAAATTCAGGGTTGATTTCCTTTAGGATTGATTGATTTGATCTCCTTGCAGTCCAAGGGACTCTCAAGAGTTCTCCAGCACCACAATTCAAAAACATCAATTCTTCGGTACTCAGCCTTCTTCATGGTCCTTCTCTCACATCCGCACATGACTACTGGAAATACCATAGCTTTGAGTATATGGAGCTTTGTTAGCAAAGCGATGTTTCTGATTTTTAATATTCTTCCTAGATTTGCCATAGCTTTCCTTACTAGGAGCAAATATATATATATATATATATATATATATATAGAGAGAGAGAGAGAGAGAGAGAGAGAGACATTACCAGATATTCCTTGAGATATTTGCAAAAGATCCCTCCAAGTCACCCCTGGTTGAGAACTATTGTACTAAAAGAATAATTCTAAAAACTGCATTAAGTGTGGTGATCTAGCTGCTCTCTTCAGATCTCAGTTGTTCAGCACAGTTAAAGTTTATGTTCACTTTACCATTATATGTATATATTCCTTGTCAGACGGCCTTCCATAATGTAATGAAGAAATATAAGCCCCTTATATTTAATAGATCTAACTTTTGCAAGGGGCTTTGAGTCTTTTCTATCCAGTGAATGGAAAAAAATATCAGGGGAAAAAACTGCTCAATTGTTAACTACATTGGTAAGGAAAGGGCATGCACATTGTATCTGCTTACATTCCATTGAGAAAAGTAGCCCTTGGCATCACATAGATGAATATGAACTGGAAAATCTAGTCCCTAAGTGGGCAACCATTTCCAAGCAATTATTCCACCCTACCCACAAAGAAAAAAGAGCAAAACATTAATCCTTGAGAAATAAGTGGTATGTCACTTACCCTTTGCTGCATTACCATAGAGTAATTTTTTCTTCCCCATGGACCCCTTTAGTTGGGACTGTTGATAGATGTTTGGGAGAGGAACTAAATTGAGGTGCCACTGGCAGAAGGCATTCTAAGATATTTACCCTAAAGAGAAGGAAAACAGTCTTTGAAACCTATAGACACTATAGTTCAACAGTTTGTTGTTGCTCAGTGGTGTCTGACTCCTTTGCAACCCCATGGACTGCAGCATGCCAGGCTTTCCTGTCCTTAACCACCTCTCAGAGCTTACTCAAACTCATGCCCATTGTGTCAGTGATGCCAACCAACCATCTTGTCCTCTGTCATCCCTTCTCCTCCTGCCTTCAATCTTTCCCAGCATCAGGGTCTTTTCTAATGAGTCAGCTCTTCCCATCAGGTGGCCAAAGGATTGGAGCTTCAGCTTCAGCATCAGTCCTTCTAATAAATATTCAGGATTGATTTCTTTTAGGATCGGTTGTATCTCCTTGCTGTCCAAGGGACTCTCGAGAGTCTTCTACAACACCACAGTTCAAAAGCATCAGTTCTCTGGCACTCAGCTCCGTTTATGGTTCAACATTCACATCCATACATGACTCCTTGAAAAACGTAGTTTTGTTGGCAAAGTTATGTCTCTGCTTTTTAATATGCTGTCTAGGTTAGTCATAGCTTTTCTTCCAAGGAGCAAGCATCTTTTAATTTGTGGCTGCAGTAACCATCTGCAGTGATTTTGGAGCCCCAAAAATAAAGTCTGTCACTGTTTCCATTGTTTCCCCATCTATTTGCTATAAAGTGATGGGACCAGATGCCCTGATCTTAGTTTTCTGAATGTTGAGTTTTAAGCCAGCTTTTTCACTCTCCTCTTTCACTTTCATCAAGAGGCTCTTTAGTTCCTCTTGCTGTGTGCCATAATGGTGGTGTCATCTGAGGTTATTGATATTTCTTCCAGCAATTTTGATTCCAGCTTGAGCTTCATTAAGCCCAGAATTCCACATGATGTACTCTGTACTCTGTATAGAAGTTAAATAAGCAAGATGACAATATATAGCCTTGACATATTCCTTTCGCAATTTGGAAAAGTCCATTGTTCCATGTCTGGTTCTAACTGTTGCTTCCTGATCCGCATACAGGTTTCTCTGGAGGCAGGTGAGGTAGTCTAGTATCCCCATCTGTTGAAGAATTTCCTACAGCATATTGTGATTGACATAGTCAAAGGCTTTAGTATAGTCAATGAAACAGAAGTAGATGTTTTTCTTGAATTCTCTTGCTTTTTCTATGATCCAACAGATGTTGGCAATTTGATCTCTGGTTCCTCCGCATTTTCTAAATCCAGCTTGAACATCTGGAAGTTCTTGGTTCATGTACTGTTGAAGCCTGGCTTGGAGAAATTGAGTTCCACAATTAGGCTAATAATAAACAGATTTTTTGAGACACATCAATGTCTACCATATTATATATTCATCCAAAAATAATTTAAATGTGTATTTTTTTAATTTAATATGCTCTACCATACACTGGTTTTAAAAGAACAGAAGTCTGAAATTGGATTTTGAGTCTGTACTACCTGGTTTATCATTTGCGCAGGACATTGAATTTTCCAGCATGACTTTTCTGCATATGTAATAGGCATAAAACCATGTCTCTTAACATGCTTACAGGGGATTCAAAGGAGAATTATGTTATAAAGTTTATTTGAAAAATTCTGCATTGTAGCTAACTTCAAGATATATTTGTATCACACTGCTTATTGTGAGTAGTGTCGAGCTGGTGACTGGTTACATACTGGTCTACTCTCCATTAGAGAGAAAGACTCTGAATTATCTGAGGACAAACAGTCTTAAAAGCTGCATGGCAATCAGTGAACCCAGGGAATATTTGGACATATTTGTGGAGACTTCAGTTGGGCTGTATAACAGGAATCTCCTTTATGATGCAAAGACTATAAACGCCTCTGTGATAATAGGTAAACTATAAGGAAGATTAAATTTTTAAAATTTATTTTTAATTGGAGGATAATTGCTTTATAGTGTTGTGTTGGTTTCTGCCATACAACAGTGTGAATCAGCCATAAGTTTACATATGTCCCCTCCCTCTTAAACCTCCCTCTCATCCAGCCCTGCAATCCAATCTCTTTAAGTTGTCACAGAGCACCAGGTTGAGCTCCCTATATAACAAAGCAACTTCCCACTAGCTGTCTGTTTTACATTGGGTAATATATATGTTTCAATGCTACTCTCTCAAAAGAAGATGACTTTTTATAAGTTTTCTCTGATGGAGATTGGAAGAGTTACGAAGATTGGATGCCTCAGTACAAGGCTCTCAAGGAAACTATCCATGGTTCTGATACTCAATTTCTAACCTTTCTGCATCCAAGGGCCAGTATCCTTATTCTTGATACAATATTTGCCTTGAACATTATCCTCCTGATTATAACTGCCTTTAATTATCACTGTGCTCCAGACCAAAACTAATCTGAGAAATATTTGTATACCTCAAATGGATTCCAACCTAACTTCCATTAACCTTCATAAGTTAATGAGTTACTTTGCTGCCTAAGTTAGTCAATGTCTAGCCTGATCTTCACATTCCCCGGATATGGCCCAGACCCTACATTCTGCTTTCACACTGGATTAATTACACAACAGGTAAAGCATATATTGTGTATATTGCCAGTGGTCAGAGAATTACTTTCATAAGGAATCAATAACTATAGCGTAAATCAAATTTATTTTTATGGTTTGTGACATTTTTAAGTATTTGAGAAGAACCTGATTGTGAAACACAGGTAAATCTTATGAATAACTTGATATATTATATGAGCAGTGATTTGCTTGAAAATTAGTACTTCTACTGATTGTTCAGGTTTCCTATCTCAGCCAAGAATCCCAGCAGAGTAAAATAATATTTTAACAGATGACATCACATGGGCTACGTTGATTCTTACTATGTTATCTCACAGATTCCACTGTCATGTAAATGCTCTACTTTGGAAATAAGAAAAGGAAAGATGAGAATTCTGTTTTGGCATTGTGGTTTAATTATTCTCTTCAACAACTTTTAAGCCTATGAAGTGTATAATTTATGGCAAGCACACGAAACTCGTTACCTGTACTAAAAAGAACAGTAATTCACAGAGTTGATTCCAATTAAAGAGTCAGTTTTTAACAGCCAAGGGCACAAATAAGCCAACTTGAGGAGTACTCATCAGGGGGAATTGCAGCATTGACACTGACCAGAAAGTGTATGTTTGCTGCCCAATAAGAATCAAATCCAGTAGCAAGAACACTAGGCAGATTCCTTAAAACAAAACAGAACATACTAGGGTAACAGGACCTCTAACTTACCTAAGAATTAATTTAGATTAAATCAAGTATTCTCAAAGTAAGGGAAAATGGAGTAACTGGCAGGAAGATGATTTACCTAAGACATTATTTTCATTGCATCCGATTGACCTTTTTTTCCAAAATATGACATAAAAATAAACTTGATGTTTACATCTCTTAATGAATATAAAATTTTAAAATATTTTTTAATCTATTTCATTAAATTAACAGTAGTACCACTACTAAGCTTTGCAGCATTTACAAGCACATGTATATTTCCCCTTGGTAAACTTCCCATAAGAAGTTTACTGATTGTTCAGATTTCTTATCTCAGCCAAGAATCCCAGCAGAATACAATAATATTTTAACAGATGATGACATCACATGGGCTACTTTGATTCTTACTACGTTATCTCACAGATTTCACTGTCATGTACATATCCTACTTTGGAAATAAGAAAAGGAAAGATGAGAATTCTTTTTTGGCATTGTGGTTTGATTATTCTCTTCAACAACTTTTAAGCCTATGAAGTGTGTGAAAGAAATGTGATAAGAAAGCCTTCCTCAGTGATCAATGCAAAGAAATAGAGGAAAACAACAGAATGGGAAAGACTAGAGATCTCTTCAAGAAAATTAGAGATAGCAAGGGAACATTTCATGCAAAGATGGGCTCGATAAAGGACAGAAATGGTATGGACCTAACAGAAGCAGAAGATATTAAGAAGAGGTGGCAAGAATACACAGAAGAACTGTACAAAAAAGATCTTCACGACCCAGATAATCATGATGGTGTGATCACTGACCTAGAGCCAGACATCCTGGAATGTGAAGTCAAGTGGGCCTTAGAAAGCATCACTACGAACAAAGCTAGTGGAGGTGATGGAATTCCAGTTGAGCTATTTCAAATCTTGGAAGATGATGCTGTGAGAGTGCTGCACTCAATATGCCAGCAAATTTGGAAAACTCAGCAGTGGCCACAGGACTGGAAAAGGTCAGTTTTCACTCCAATCCCAAAGAAAGGTAATGCCAAAGAATGCTCAAAATACCGCACGATTTCACTCATCTCACATGCAAGTAAAGTAATGCTCAAAATTCTCCAAGCCAGGCTTCAGCAATATGTGAACCATGAACTTCCAGATGTTCAAACTGGTTTTAAAAAAGGCAGAGGAACCAGAGATCAAATTGCCAACATCCACTGGATCGTGGAAAAAGCAAGAGAGTTCCAGAAAAACATCTATTTCTGCTTTATTGACTATGCCAAAGCCTTTGACTGTGTGGATCACAATAAACTGTGGAAAATTCTGAAAGAGATGGGAATACCAGACCACCTGACCTGCCTCTTGAGAAACCTATATGCAGGTCAGAAAGCAACAGTTAGAACTGGACATGGAACAACAGACTGGTTCCAAATAGGAAAAGGAGTATGTCAAGGCTGTATATTGTCACCCTGCTTATTTAACTTATATGCAGAGTACATCATGAGAAACACTGGGCTAGAAGAAGCACAAGCTGGAATCAAGATTGCCAGGAGAAATATCAATAAGCTCAGATATGCAGATGACACCACCCTTATGGCAGAAAGTGAAGAGGAACTAAAAAGCCTCTTGATAAAAGTGAAAGAGGAGAGGGGAAAAGTTGGTTTAAAGCCCAAAAAACTAAATATTCAGAAAACTAAGATCATGGCATCTGGTCCCATCACCTCATAGGAAATAGATAGGGAAACAGTGGAAACAGTTTCAGACTTGATTTTTTTGGGCTCCAAAATCACTGCAGATGGTGATTGCTGCCATGAAATTAAAAGACACTTACTCCTTGGAAGGAAAGTTATGACCAACCTAGATAGCATATTAAAAAGCAGAGACCTTACTTTGCCAATAAAGGTCTGTCTAGTCAAGGCTATGGTTTTTCCTGTGGTCATGTATGGATGTGAGAGTTGGACTGTGAAGAAGGCTAAGCGCTGAAGAATTGATGCTTTTGAACTGTGGTGTTGGAGAAGACTCTTGGGAGTCCCTTGGACTGCAGGAGATCTAACCAGTCCATTCTAAAGGAGATCAGTCCTGGGTGTTCTTTGGAAGGACTGATGATAAAGCTGAAACTCCGATACTTTGGCACTCATGCGAAGAGTTGACTATTAGAAAAGACTCTGATGCTGCGAGGGATTGGGGGACAAGAGGAGAAGGGAATGACAGAGGATGAAATGGCTGGATGGCATCACTGACTTGATGGACATGAGTTTGGGTGAAGTCTGGGAGTTGGTGATGGACAGGGAGGCCTGGCGTGCTGTGATTCATGGGATCACAAAGAGTCAGACATGACTGAGTGACTGAACTGAACTGAACTGAAACTTCTCATGTGTATGTTCAGTCATATCTGACTCTTTGCACCCCCATGGACTGTAACCTGCCAAGCTCCTCTGTCCATGGAATTTTTGAGGCAAGAATACTGGAGTGGGTTGCCATTTCCTCCTCCAAGGGATCTTCTTGACCCAAGGATCAAACCCACATCTCTTTTATCTCCTACTCTGGTAGGCAGATTCTTTACCACTGCACCACCTGGTAATACCACATACATATATAAAAGTCTGATAAATTAAGCAGGCTTTCTCTACTTATATTCCTTTTTATTGGATAGAATCCATGATATTTGAATATGGAAAGCAAAGAATAATACCTAAGTGATAGTACAAAAATATTCATTGGCAATTATTGTTTTTATTTTTACCTTTTCTATGCTGCTGCTGCTACGAAGTCGCATCAGTCGTGTCCAACTCTGTGCAACCCCATAGACCTCAGCCCACCAGGCTCTTTTGTCTCTGGGATTCTCCAGGCAAGAACACTGGAGTGGGTTGCCATTTCCTTCTCCAATGCATGAAAGTGAGAAATGAAAGTGAAGTCGCTCAGTCGTGTCTGACTCTTCGTGATCCCATGGACTATAGCCTACCAGGCTCCTCCGTCCATGGGATTTTCTAGGCAAGAGTACTGGAGTGGGGTGCCATTGCCTTCTCTGTATGTGATACCATATGAACACAGATACAAATTTGGCCTCATTTTCAGTGATTTAAGTAGCAGAATCAGCTTAAAGACAAAATTAATTTTCCAGGACTTAAGATGGTTAGTCTAGTTGCCACTAGTTCCATATTGTTGATTACATGCTTTGAGTTTTGTGGCTGCTTTCATTTCACATTTGGCAATTTTAGTGTTTACCCCAGATACACTTAACTTGAAGGCCTAAGGGGGGAAAAAATTACTGTTAAAGAATGACATTGTCCACGTCTTAAAATTGGGTAATATGTGATCATTTTCTTTTCTTCAAGTCTGTTCTTTCTTAAATGTTCTTTAGGACAGTGCTTCAAAACTTTAATATGAACATGAATCATTTATGCATCTTATTAAAATGCAGAATCTGGAAATTTTTAGATTTCTAAAAAGCACCCAGCTAATGCCTATGCTGCTGATCTGCAGACCATTCTTCTAGTTTTTATTATGTAATAGTTACTATTTCTATAGCTATTGTAGTAAGCTAGTTGACCTCCTTATTTCAGGACCAATAGGGATGGTGAAATATAATGATTAAGACCGTGGGTTCTAGTGTCAGGTGATCTGAGTTTGACTTCCAGCTTGACTTCACCTTTACTTAGCTATGACTAAACTATTAAATGTTTCTAAGCCCAAGTTCCCCATTATATAAAAAGTATATAATACCTGGTCCTAAATCATGGAATTCCTGTGTCCAATACATGAGATAAAGCTTACAAAGTACTTAACCCACTGATGGGTACATAGTAGATACTCTAAAATATTAGGCATGATCATTTATGTTTGTATTTACATGAAGCAGAAGAGGCTTTCAGAGATTATATAGTTTAACCCTATATTTTTATAGCTTGGAATATTGAGACATGTAAGATAAACTGAGTTTCCTTGGATTAGTCAGCAAGTGCTGGTTAATAACCTGGATAATAAGATAGTGTAATAGGTGCAGCATTTGAGAGAAAACTTGAAAGATTAAGACAGTTAAAGTTCACTATTTTCACAGATGCATTAATCAAAAAATAAACCCAGGATACATTATATTATTTAAAAGATCTTTATATTTTCATATACATCTATTTTTTTCAAACATCAATTTTTTGTGATATTTCAAACACTTTATGATACAGCTCATACAATTTTTAGAGCCATTTTAGCAGAGAAAACCTTGAGGTGCAGATAGAAATTTATAACATACTTCTTCAACAGAATAATTGCTGGCAGATATCATCAATTTTTTTTTATGCTTAGGAAATCTCTATGGATGTCTACCACTGTTAGGCCCTGAGACTCAAGAGGCATGCATTTTAATTCTCTTTCTGTTTCTCACTGATTATGGGATTTGGGGTAAGTCAATTTTATCTCTGTCTCAGTTTTATAAACTATAAAATATCCATTTTTCCTTCAAGCATCAAGTATAGTTCTGGGTATTGATAAAATTTGTTGTTGGATTATCATCAATATGAGTTCATTATTATATAATAAGACATCTTCAGAAAATAACCAAGGCTATCAATGACATAAGCACTTTATTGTAGGTAATCCAATGTCAGTTATTTCTACAGTGATTAAAAGTAAGGGCCCAATTCTTCAGGTGTTAAAAACACTGAGAAATTGGGTAGCAGCTGTTGATATTGCACAAGCTAAATTATTAACCATATATGTGTAAAAGTTCGCATTTCATTTAGGAAGAAATTACCGTACATTATTGTGAAATAAAGTGGCATTAACTTTATTTCCAGCTCAAATTTTAAAAACAAATGTTAATATTATTATAATATAGATGCAAGTTTTCTAGGAGACTTTCCAGCTCAATCTTTAGAAATAAATATCAATATTATTATAAAACAGATGCAAGTTGTCTATGAGGCTTTCCAAAAGATTTTCTCATGGTTTAAGATCTTTAAAAAAAATTTTTTGCCTTTATGTTTTTTTCTCTCATAAAATGACATCCAAATGCAAATATATGTGGACAGAAAAAAGATGGTCTTAGTAAAGACCTTTTCATTAGAAATAGATTAACATTTAAAGAACTTAGGTCTGTTTTTACAGAAAATGGATTTTAAAATTCTGATTATCTGTAAATTTTCATTACATTCCTGAGAATGTTCTTGTCAATGAAGAACAAAATTTGTCTAAGAAAAACTTACTTGTATTTGGAACAGCATAAAAACTGATACCTTTGAGTTTCCTCAAGTAGTGGTGCCCAAAACTATTTAGGCAGCCTCTACTTGTTTCTTTTGTAACTTCTATGTATATATTCCTTTACCTGTTGACGATGTCAGCATTTTAGCATTCCCCACGTGCCTAGGGCTGTTAGTTCTTGAAACCCCATCCCTTTTGCTGTTCATTGTTCCTCTGTGGGTCACTCAAAAATATCAGATATAGCTGTTGCTTTTACCTGTAACTTTGCCCCAAGGTAATAGTTGATGAAAGGGTAAAGAACAGCTAGAGAAGAGGATTTGAAACTTAGAATAGAAAGTACAGTATCTTTCTAGGTCTATTTCTAGTTATCCAGTCACTAAGTCATGTCTGACTCTTTGCCACCCTGTGAACTGTAGCCCACCAGGCTCCTCTGTCCATGGGATTCTCTAGGCAAGAATATTTGAGTGGGTTGCCATTTCCTTCTCCAGGGAGGTCTATTCTAAAGAATGCTATCATTTTGAATTAACACATTCAAATCAAAGCACTGAAAGATGTCTTGGCCTCATTTATTTATCTCTTTTCTTAATTAGGAAGGTTTTGATTTTTAAATATTATATATAAAACTCATCCAAAATTGTTATCGAGGGGTTTTCTGAGTCTTTTATTTTTTTATATTTTATTATAGTTGATTTACAATGTTGTATTAGTTTTTGGTGTACAGTAAATTGATTGTTTTACATATATATTTATTATTCAGATTCTTTTCTAATATAGACTGTCACAAGAATATTAAGTAGAGTTCCTTGTACTATACAGTAAGTCCTTGGTGGTTATCTATCTTACATATAGTAGTTTAATATGCTAATCCCAAGCTCATGAGTTTGCTTCCCCCTACCCACATTTCCCCTTTGGTAACCATAAGTTTGTTTTTCACATCTGTAAGTTTGTTTCTATTTGGTAAATAAGTTCATTTGTGTCATTAAAAAAATAAATTCCACATATGAGTGATATCATATGACATTTGTCTTTCTTTGTCTGATTTACTTCACTTAGTATGATAATCTCTGAGTCTGTCAACACTGAGGCAAGTGGCATTATTTTGTTCTTTTATATGGCTGAGTAGTATTCTATTTTATATGTTGTGCATAACATATCTTCTTTATCCATTTCTCTGTTGCTTTCATGTCCTGGATATTGTAGTGTTGCAGTGAACATTGAGTTGCATGTGTCTTTTTGATTATGGTTGTTTCCAGATGTATGCCCAGGAGTAGGATTGCCAAAAAGCATTGGACAAAGCTGCATTTTACATTTCTATACACCCATTATATCAATCAATACACTGCCAAGGACACAGTAGGTAAGGAGTATGGAGACTTAGCAGCAAACATTGGCCCAACAAGTGAAAAACCCTTCACCAATACAATTTCTAATCAATCTTTTAACTACTCAAAGGAATCTGTGTTTAGGCAGTTTAGAACATCTCTTGCCTCTCACAGTTGGGAGGCTCTGAACAATCACATGTGGCCGGAAAAACCCATTCAGGCAGGCTAGAGGATTTCCAAAGGAGTTTGTAGGTTGAAACACTGTCACATCCAAGAATTATTAACTGGAGCTGTAAGCTAACTCTTTTTTCAGAGAGAGGTAGTGGGAGACAGCCCCCCGTAAAGTCAGAGGTGTAGGTGAAAGCACAAAGCAGAAAGTAGGCAGACTCTGGTTTTGGGGGTAGATGCTCGAGAATTTCCAGGGGGACTCCTGAGGCTCGATCCCGCCTTTGCGTATGTCGAGCCTCCTTCCTCATGACCTTTGTCATGGGCGGAGTGCCTCACGCTGGCTCCCAGCAGTGATAGAATTCCAGTTGAGCTATTACAGATCCTCACTCAATATGCAATATGCCGGCTCCCAGCATAGGATCACTGGATTATATGATAATTTTATTATTTTAGTTTTTTAAGGAAACTCCATACTGTTTTCCATAGTGGTTTTGCAAGTTTACATTTCCACCAACAGTGCAAGAGGGTTCCCTTTTCTCCACACCTTCTCCAGCATTTATCATTAGTAGACTTTTTGATGATGACTATGCTGACTGCTCGGAGAAGGCAATGGCACCCCACTCCAGTACTCTTGCCCGGAAAATACCATGGATGGAGGAGCTTGGTAGGCTGCAATCCATGGGGTCGCGAAGAGTCAGACACGACTGAGTGACTTCACTTTCACTTTTCACTTTCATGCATTGGAGAAGAAAATGTCAACCCACTCCAGTGTTCTTGCCTGGAGAATCCCAGGGACAGGGGAGCCTGGTGGGCTGCCGTCTATGGGGTCACACAGAGTCGGACACGACTGAAGCTACTTAGCAGTAGCAGTAGTATGCTGACTGCTCAGAGAAGGCAATGGCACCCCACTCCAGTACTCTTGCCTGGAAAATCCCATGGACGGAGGGGCCTGGTAGGCTGCAGTCCATGGGGTCGCTAAGAATCAGACATGACTGAGTGACTTCACTTTCACTTTTCACTTTCATGCATTGGAGAAGGAAATGGCAACCCACTCCAGTGTTCTTGCCTGGAGAATCCCAGGGATGGGGAAGTCTGGTGGGCTGCTGTCTATAGGGTCACACAGAGTCGGACATGACTGAAGTGATTTAGCAGCAGCAGCATGCTGACTGCTGTAAGGTAATACCTCATTATAGTTTTGATTCTTATTTCTCTGATAATTAGTGATAGTACACATCTTTTCATATGCTATTTGTCCATCTCTGTGTCTTCTTTGGAGAACTGTCTATTCATATCTTCTACCTAGTTTTTTTTTTCTTTTTTTAATAGAAATGCATGAGTTTTTGTATATTTGGACATTAATCCCTCATCAGTAGCTTCACTTGCAAATATTTTCTCCCATTCTGTGGGTTGCCTTTTTGTTTTGTTTGAGATTTCTTTTGCTGTGCAGGAGCTTTTATGTTTAATTAGGTCCCCTTTGTTTATTTTTTATTTTATTTTCATACTCTTGGGGGTAGATCAAAGAAGATAATGCTATGATTTATGTCAAAGAATTTTCTGCCTGTGTTTTCCTCTAAGAATTTAATAGTATCTGGCCTTACATTTAGGTCTTTGATCCATTTTCATTTTGTTTTTGTGTGTAGTTTTAGGGAATGTTCTAATTTCATTCTTTTACATATTGCTGTCCAGTGTTCCCAGCACCACTTATTGAAGAGACTGTCTTTTCTCTATGACCTCTTTTGTCATAGATTAATTGACCATAGGTGGGTGCATTTATTTCCGGGCTTTTTATCTTTTCAGTGATGATTGGCATTTCTGTCCTAGGGCCAGTGCCATACTGTTTTGATTACTGTAGCTTTGTAGTATAGTCTGAAGCCAGGAAGCCTTATTCCAGGTCCATTTTTCTTTTTCAGGATTGCTTTGGCTATTGGGGGTTTTTTGTATTTCCATACAGATTTTAAAACTGAGTCTGTGAGAAAGGATATATAGAAGCCTTCCTTATTTACAAATATTTCTGTAAGCCCATCAGCAAACTATATGAGCCCTGGATAACATTTTGAAAGATGCCTTGATCCAGCCTCACGCCACATAGTCAGTTAGGGGAAAATATTTTTACAAGTAAAAATAAGCTTAGCTTATTGCTCAGTATTTGTAATTGTCTGAAAAAATATTCAGCAACAATACAAAGTAAAATAAAAATAAAGTCCTTTTCATAAAATATTAATATGATTTTTCAATGATCATGAAATGTACTTTCTTGCTTAATATAGATATAAACTTTTTGATTTGAGTCATAGGGACAATCTGGGATGTTGTGAGCAATTTTGAGCAATACCAGAATATGTGCTTGAAATGTAATAAATTTAGAAATAAAGTATCTCTCCCAACAAATCACTTTTATTTGACATCTCAGCAGTGAACATTGAGATCTGACATATTTGAAGTTAGCATGTGAATGTGAAAAATATTAGTTTTGTAAGTATATAAGGAAACATTGTTTTGCCACACAATGATGATCTATTGAAAAAAGTAACCACTGTACCAGAAAATACTTCCTTTGATGTATATATTCATACAGAGCTTGACAGCTGATTCATTTTGGAAAATCACTATTAATACTGTAATTCTTAAACTTAAATTGCAACTGGCTTTTAGAGTCAAACATAGGTCTAATTTGAGCTAATATTAGTGCAAAGACCCTACAGCTCTCATTGCCAGACTGCTTTACATAATCCATAAGAGTGGCTGTGTAATTTAAATTTATTTTGGGAGTTGGCTTTGATCATAAATAATTTCTGTCACATAAAAATTTTGATAAGCTTGCCGTGTTCCATGTTTCCACAGTCATGATAGCTCATCCCCTTGGAATTATCAAGAGAATGACTGGGCCCTCATAACCTGCTCGATTAGTGTTTTCATTTACAAGGCACTCAGTCCTCTGGAAAGCAGAAAGAGTTACTACTCAAAGCTGATCCTGAGACAAAGCATTAATATATATATATATATATATATATATATATATATATATATATATAACTCACAATAACAAAGGCTGATATTAAGACATTATTATTTATTCTTCAAGGGGGTATGTTTCAGGGATGTCATTTTTCCTCACAAGCTCTGGTTTCCCCTTGGTAGAGTGATGGTCTCTTCCCTGTCTGGGTTCTAACCTCCTCCTAGCTGGAGAACCAATATGAGACGTGGAGAAAGAGCTACCTTGCTATTCTTGACTGAGGGAACTGTGACCTCTGTTGACTATATATTCTCTTGGCTTGTAGCTATTAAAAGTGAGGCCAGGTTTTCTGCCATTCTTTTCACAGCTGGACTCTGACTTGAGATTCATAGAACAAATTGCAGGTGGTAACCAGAGCTAGGTCTTGAATCCACCTATGGGCCTTTTCCTGAGGCCGTCATTTTGTCATAGTCTACATTTTACCTCCTCTGAATGCATAGGAGGGAACAAATGCACTTGATCCTAAATGAGTTCATCAAAATTCAAAGGTATTTGTCAAGAAAGGTAGTTTGTCAAAAAAAAAAAAAAAATCAGGATAAGGTTTATTTGCAAAATGAAAAATGAAAAAGTCCCTCAGCTTCCTCTTTGCAGAAAGATTTATAAAACGCTGCCTTAAGTAAAACTGGAGAATTGAAACAGTTATTTACATATCATAGATAGTGATATCAATTGGAGTTTTAAAAGATACACACACAAACTGTTTTATTGTATTCAAAATATTGTATTAATATAGTATATGTATGTATTTCTAAGATGTATTCCTGTATAATGTATATATGCACAGCTATAGTTATTTCTTTCTACCCACTTTAAGTCCATTTAGATCAATAACTTAATTTTGGCCTTTTGAATAATTAAGGTGAGAGTTGCTATTTTAATGCATTTCTGGCTTTGGTTTGCTCTTGTTCTTATCATCTGCTAAAGCTCTGTTACCAGCTAGAAAGTAGTTTTTGTTCATTCATTTGTTATAATCCCTTTATAAGTCATACCCAAGTAAATATATATATTTTAGCAAGCAACCAGAGCTACTCTGATTACAGATAAACTGTGTGTGCTATGCCTAGTTGCTTAGTCATGTCCGACTTTTTGCAACTTCATGGGCTATAGCTCACCAGGCTCCTCTGCCCATGGGATTCTCCAGGCAAGAATACTGGAGTGAGTTGCCAATGCCCTCCTCCAGGTTATCTTCCCAACCCAGGGGTTGAACCCAGGTCTCATACATTGCAGGAGTGCTGTTTACCTTCTGAGCCACCAGGGAAGCCCAAGAATACTGGAGTAGGCCTCCTATCCCTTCCTTTTTTTTTTTTTTTTTTTTTTGATATTTTATTTTATTTTATTTTTAATTTTATTTTATTTTTAAACTTTACATAATTGTATTAGTTTTGTCAAATATCAAAATGAATCCACCACAGGTATACATGTGTTACCCACCCTGAACCCTCCTCCCTCCTCCCTCCCCATACCATCCCTCTGGGTCATCCCAGTGCACTAGCCCCAAGCATCCAGTATTGTGCACCGAACCTGGACTGGCAACTCGTTTCATACATGATATTATACATGTTTCAATGCCATTCTCCCAAATCTTCCCACCCTCTCCATCTCCCACAGAGTCCATAAGACTGTTCTATACATCAGTGTCTCTTGCTGTCTCGTACACAGGGTTATTGTTACCATCTTTCTAAATTCCATATATATGCGTTAGTATACTGTATTGGTGTTTTTCTTTCTGGCTTACTTCACTATGTATAATAGGCTCCAGTTTCATCCACCTCATTAGAACTGATTCAAATGTATTCTTTTTAATGGCTGAGTAATACTCCATCGTGTATATGTACCATAGCTTTCTTATCCATTCATCTGCTGATGGACATCTAGGTTACTTCCATGTCCTGGCTATTATAAACAGTGTTGCGATGAACATTGGGGTACATTTGTCTCTTTCCCTTCTGGTTTCCTCAGTGTGTATGCCCAGCAGTGGGATTGCTGGATCATAAGGCAGGTCTATTTCCAGTTTTTTAAGGAATCTCCACACTGTTCTCCATAGTGGCTGTACTAGTTTGCATTCCACCAACAGTGTAAGAGGGTTCCCTTTTCTCCACACCCTCTCCAGCATTTATTGCTTGTAGACTTTTGGATCGCAGCCATTCTGACTGGTGTGAAATGGTACCTCATAGTGGTTTTGATTAGCATTTCTCTGATAATGAGTGATGTTGAGCATCTTTTCATGTGTTTGTTAGCCATCTGTATGTCTTCTTTGGAGAAATGTCTATTTAGTTCTTTGGCCCATTTTTTGATTGAGTCATTTATTTTTCTGGAGTTGAGCCATAGGAGTTGCTTGTATATTTTTGAGAACTCCTGACCCAGGAATCTAACCAGGGTCTCCTGCATTGCAGGTGGATTCTTTACCAGCTGAGCTGCCAGGGAAGCCCTAACTGATGCTAAAAATGAGGGAGAAGAGGAGTGCTCCCTGGATGGACATCAGAGATGCTGGCTGCCTCACTTTCCTCCCCAAAGGTGCAGTCCCACCACCTGCCACACCTTAAGAGAGAGAGATTAGGGGTACAAGCAAGGGCAGGGGTTATATAAAAACATGGGAGGATAAATTCAAAATCGTAATGAAAAGGTATGTAGTGGACTTGGAGTTCACTCATCCAGTGTTTTCTCAAAGTGTTGTCTGAGTGAGCTTTCCTGGCAGAATCCTCCCTACCTAGTCAGTCTCTGTAGGGTTGTGTGCCCAGGCTATAGGGCACACTAGATAATTATTTAACTACACACTAAGGGTTTGCAAATCACTAATTCTAATCTAATATCCTTTCTAGCATTATTGATTTACATTGGTTCCATCATGATCGCTATCATCAGCATCATAATAGCTAGAATTTATTGAGAGTTTACTTGGCAGGGTACTGCACTTTTCTTGCTTTATCTTCTTTAATCTTCACAACAATCCTATAAATTAGGATCACATGAGTCATATGAATACATAGAAACAAGCCTAGAGAACTGAGATACTTTCCCAAGGTCACAGCAATTAGAAAGTGATAGAGGCAGAATTCAATCCCTCTTCTGTATGACTACAGAGCCTTCACTTGAATACTTTGTAGATAAAAATTGTTTTTAAAATGAATATTCCTTTTTGTAGAGACTCTAACATAGTGGAGATGAATACAAAATATTTTAGGGAAAAATACTGTTAACTCAAATACTTCAAAGATAGTCCAAATAGCTTAATCTTATCTGGTCTGTTGTATTAACAGAAATATTGGAGTCAGCCACAAATTACAACAAATGGACATGGAGATATGGAACACTGAATAAGGCCAGCATATACAGCCTAAAATTTTCCTAAGGAGATTAGAATTTGCTCTGGCAAATGTTAAACAAGGAATAGTGAAGGCTTTTGTAGTGATTGAGTAAAACATCTTCAGTTTCAAACTTCAAGTTCTTTTTATTTGTTTGTAAATCTCTATTGTCTAATGCAAGGTTTGGTATATAATAAGATTCAAAATTCTTATTGAATACATTGAATTGGTTATGAAATTGAAAAGTAAAAATTAATTGTGAGAGGCCATCCTGATAGCTTTTCAAATCTGATATGATGTCTTGATGGAAGAGAGGCTCCTTTTCACCTGTTATGCCAACAATAAGACTACACCTTAGTGAAGATCATATTTGAGGAGTGTATGAATAAAACATTTTAAAATATAAAGGGGGGATCAGAGATATCATCATGGCATGATGCCAAGGACTTTCAGTGCATTTTTTATTAGTAATAGTAAATGCAGCATTAAAGTGATCTGTATTGAGATGGACTCAGGACATAAGTCTAAAATTTGGTGTGATGTAGATATTAATACCTTGGAAGTTAAAGTCAGAAAGACCTAGTTTCAAGTCATAGCTCTCCACAAGGTTGTATGTGCTAGGACAACATATATAGCCTCCTCACTTATAAAATAGGGATTAAAATGCATGATTATTGATGTGTGGGAGGGTGTGAATGTCTTCCGTGTATAATACCTCAAGGTCAAAACTGTAGAAACAAAAATATAAGAAGGAAAATTGGGACCATCTGCTATTTTACTAAACACAAACACAGTATTTTTTTCTGTGTATATAAAACATGTTATATTAATTAGAAATATACGTTGTTGCTACATGATACAGAGCACTGGATGAAAAATTAGAACAAAATTAACCAATCATTGCTGATTATATAAACATTCAGATGTTTGGCAACAAGCAGATAAAACATCTGGCTCATGAGCTGAAGTTTTACTCTTCATATGCAGGCTGTGATGACACTACTTGGCATATATTTCTATAAAATCTTTTCCTTGATAAAACAACAAGCTTATGATTCTCATGAAATAAATGTATAAAGCAGGGAAAACATTTCAATCTTAGGTAGGTTTAAATCTCACAACTAATTTTTACTTTCCAGTTTCACACCAAATTCAATTTATTCAACAATACTTTTAGATCGTATTATATAGCAAACCCTGCATTAGACAATATGAGTTTTAAAATAAACTGACAAAAAGCCACTGCTGCCTAGAGATAGGTCACTTTTGAAGGAAGAAACAAATGTTTAAAACAATGAAAAAATTGCATCAGCATTGAAGTAGAAACAGGTTGCATAAACACACAGTAAAGAGGCTGGCTTCCACCTAAAGGAAGTGGAGAGGGGAAGGAATAGTCTATGGAGACTTCCAAGAGGAAGGAGATGTTGGAATTGAGTAATAAGGACAAATAGCTGTGTGCAGGGTGAATTCAGAAGTGATAGATGCTCAAGGAGTCCCATGGCTCCTAAGCCCCTGGAACTTAGGATCTACTTGTAGGGTATCTGGGAGATGAAGCAGCAAGAAGAGATTTCTGAATGACTTCCTCTTACAGTCAGTGGAGTGACAGAGTGGCATTGCACAGAGTGTGAGGGCAGTAATATGTAGGATGAACTGTAAAGAGAGACATAACAAGTAAGGAGACTATTTCATTGATCTGAGGTTATGAAAATTAGACCTTAGGGAAAAAAATAAAGAGTATCAGAGAAGAGGGGAAAGATTGCAGAGATATAGATGAGCTAAAAGCTCATTTGATGCTATCCAAATGGAAAGTGAAGCAGAGGGAAGTTTGCATATATCTCTCAGATTTCTGTTTGAATGACAGGGAACTAATGCCATCTCTGTGTGGAAGAAGAAAGAACAGCTGTGTGGACAAATGTGGTGAATCTAGTTTTTGACATCCTTGTGAGATATAATAGAGAGATGTTTAGAAGTTCATAAAAAAGTAGCCTGAATTGAAATACTGAATTTTGCAGATGTTGAAATCCAAGTAAGAACAGCAAACACTCTAAACATTAGAAACACTAAGTTTAAAATACTCTCTGTGTGAAGTCGCTCAGTCGTGTCTGACTCTTTGTGCCCCCATATATTGTAGCCTACCAAGTTCCTCCATTCATGGGATTTTCCAGGCAAGAATACTGTAGTGGGTTGCCATTTCCTTCTCCAGAAGATCTTCCCGACCCAAGGATTAAATCCGAGTTTCCTACATTGTAGGCAGATGCTGCTTTACCATCTGAGCCACTGAGAAAGTCTGAATGGGTAAATACTCTCTGCTACTGCTGCTGCTGCTACTAAGTTGCTTCAGTCGTGTCCAACTCTGTGCGACCCCACAGACGGCAGGCCATCAGGCTCCCCCGTCCTTGGGATTCTCCAGGCAAGAACACTGGAGTGGGTTGCCATTTCCTTCTCCAATGCATGAAAGTGAAAAGTGAAAGTGAAGTCGCTCAGTCGTGTCCGACTCCTAGCGACACCATGGACTGCAGCCTACGAGTCTCCTCCATCCATGGGACTTTCCAGGCAAGAGTACTGGAGTGGGGTGCCATCGCCTTCTCTGAAATACTCTCTAGAGTCATTTAAATGATAACACAGAGCATTAAGGCAATGGGTATGTCTTTTGAAATCACTTTATTATGAATTCTACCTTGTGTGATCAGAAAACTGGAAATGAAGAAATGTATTATTTATGTCCTAATACAATCTATGAACCATGACGTCAGTGCTGTCGTATGTTGCTTTTACCTGGAAGCATATGATTTTGGAGTTACCTTCTAGAAGACTATTTTATTAAAATTCAAAGACTAACCATGTGAAAGGTATTATGTCTTTTGTACTCTCTAGGGTTCATTTGCATATTTGAAGGGGACTAAACTGGGCTCCAAAATCACTGCAGATGGTGACTGCAGCCATGAAATTAAAAGACGCTTACTCCTTGGAAGGAAAGTTATGACCAACCTAGATAACATGTTGAAAAGCAGAGACATTACTTTGCCAACAAAGGTCCGTCTAGTCAAGGCTATGGTTTTTCCAGTGGTCATGTATGGATGTGAGAGTTGAACTGTGAAGAAAGCTGAGCCCCGAAGAATTGATGCTTTTGAACTGTGGTATTGGAGAAGACTCTTGAGAGTCCCTTGGACTGCAAGGAGATCCAACCAGTCCATTCTGAAGGAGATCAGCCCTGGGATTTCTTTGGAAGGAATGATGCTAAAGCTGAAACTCCAGTACTTTGGCCACCTCATGCGAAGAGTTGACTCATTGGAAAAGACTTTGATGCTGGGAGGGATTGGGGGCAGGAGGAGAAGGGGACGACAGAGGATGAGATGGCTGGATGGCATCACTGACTTGATGGACGTGAGTCTGGGTGAACTCCGGGAGTTGGTGATGGACAGGGAGGCCTGGTGTGCTGCGATTCATGGGGTCGCAATGAGTCAGACATGACTGAGCAACTGAACTGACTGAAACTGTCTTTTGAATTCAGATTCTTGTCTGTGGATTTAAAGAGCCAAAAATAATTGCCTCTAAAACTTTTTACTAATTCAGTGATATATGGATTTCTACATAGTATCAATTATTTTGTGAATGAAATATTTCTGGCCATAATCCCCAACATTGGACTAGTCCTAACTCTTGACTCTGTTTCACCTTGGCTTGGATTTCTGTCCTAAAACTGCTGTTATGTGGAATCAGAGGGTAGTCCTCATTGTCAGACTTCAGAGCCCAAGCTTCACTGTCATTTGACATGCTCTGTGGAGCAAAGGAGATTTGTGTTTGCCTAGAGCTTAGCAAGAGCCACAAATACACACCTTTGAATTACAGGCAAAGCTAAACTTCTAAATACACATCCACAGGTCAGGACTTGTGGCATATCACAGCAAGATCTGAGCTATAATTTAATATTATTTCATCTCTTCAGTGAAATTATGTTTCTGATGACCAGGGACCTTGAATCTATGTTATACTAATACTATATGTTAGTAATCTGAAAATCATCCTTCCTCTGCTTTATTGCTTAAGCAACATGAAAAGTTAAAATCACAACCTTTTGTTTAAAGAGGCCTAATGGTATGTTTTAATAATCATAAGTCTAGTTAACTGTCATTGATTTTTTTCCTCCTCCCAATGATTTTTTTAATAACTTTCTGTCATATACAGAATTCATACTTCAGCATATTATTTCGAAAAGTGATGTCGGGGGAGTTTGAAATTTCCTTGGCTCTGTCTCATCACAACAAAAATGTGAAGCGATGGACAGACCAGCATTACAGCCCTTGGATGGACCAGTGTCAAAGCCCTTGGATGGACTAGTGTTACAGCTCCGTGTTACAGCTCAGTTCTATTCAGAAAGTAAAGGAAAATACATCCTTGAGGCATGAGGACAGGCCAACCCAAAAGACGCAAAGAGAAGAGAGGCCACTGGCCCCATTTTGGCTCCTTTTTTTCTATGTTTTTTCTCCTCCCCCGGGGGCCTGCCCTATGTAAATTGGGCTAGGCAGGAGTACTGTTTGTTTTACCTGAGGTCCTCACTCCAGTCCTCAGACCTTCCTTTGTTCTATTTTCACAGGCTTTTTCCTTCCTTGTCTTTTAGCCACCACCATTCTGGACTCCTTTTTCCTATTCTAACTACCTAACTGTGAGAAATGCTCTCATATATATATGGTCATTATAATACCAATATTAAACATCAGTTCAGTTCACTCACTCAGTGTGTCAGATTCTTCATGACCCCATGGATTGCAGTACACCAGGCTTCCCTGTCCATCACCAACTCCCAGAGCTTGCCCAAACTCATGTCCATTGAGTGGGGGATGCCATCCAACCATCTCATCCTCTGTCATCCCCTTTTCCCCCACCTTCACTTTTTCCCAGAATCATGGTCTTTTCAAATGAGTCAGTTCTTTGCATCAGGTGGCCAAAGTATTGGAGCTTCAGCTTCAACATCAGTCCTTCCAAAGACTAGTCAGGACTAATTTCCTTTAGGATGGACCGGTTGGATCTCCATGCAGTCCAAGGGACTCTCAAGAGTCTTCTCCAACACCACAGTTCAAAAGCATCAATTCTGCACTCAGCTTTCTTTATAGTCCAACTCTCACATCCATACATGACTACTGGAAAAACCATAGCTTAGACTAGATGGACCTATGTTGCAAAGAAATGTCTCTGCTTTTTAATACGCTGTCTGAGTGAATGAAGTTGCTCACTTGTGTCCGACTATTTGTGACCCCATGGACTAGCCTACCACACTTCTCCATCCATGGGATTTTTCCAGGCAAGAATATTGGAGTGGGTTGCCATTTCCTTCTCCAGAGGATCTTCCCAACCAGGGATCGAACCCAGGTCTCCTGCATTGTAGGCAGACGCTTTACCGTCTGGGTCATATACTGTCTAGGTTGGTCATAACTTTTCTTCCAAGGAACAAGCATCTTTTAATTTCATGGCTGCGTCACCATCTGCAGTGATTTTGGAGCCCAAAAATGTAAGGTCTGTCACTGTTTCCACTGTTTCCCCATCTATTTGCCATGATGGGACCAGATGCCATGATCTTAGTTTTCTGAATGTTGATTTTTAAGCCAGCTTTTTCACTCTCCTCTTTCAATTTCATCAAGAGGCTCTTTAGTTCTTTGCTTTCTGCCATAAGGGTGGTATCATCTGCATATGTGAGGTTACTGATATTTACTCCTGGCAATTTAATTCCAGCTTGTGCTTCATCCAGCCTGTCATTTCACATAATGCACTCTGCATATAGGTTAAATAAGCAGGGTGACAATATACAGTCTTGACATACTCCTTTCCCAAGTTGGAACCAGTTTGTTATTCCACTTTTGGTTCTAGCTGTTGCTTCTTGACCTGCACACAAATTTCTCAGGAGGCAGGTAAGGTGGTCTGGTATTCCCATCTCTTTCAGAATTTTCCACAGCTTGTTTTGATCCACAAAGTTAAAGGTTTTGGCATAGTCAATAAAGCAGAAATAGATGTTTTTCTGGAACTCTCTTGCTTTTTCTATGATCCAGCAGATGTTGGCAATTTGATGTTGGCAATCTGGTTCCTCTGCCTTTTCTAAATCCCACTGGAACATCTGGAAATTCCTGGTTCACATACAGTTGAAGCCTGCCATGGAGAATTTTGAGCATTACTTTGCTAGTGTGTGAGACTAGTGCAATCATGCAATAGTTTGAACATCTTTGGCATTGCCCTTCTTTGGGATTGGAATGAAAACTGAACTTTTTCAGTCCTGTGGCCACTGTGGAGTTTCCCAAATTTGCTGGCATATTGTGTGCAGCACTTTAACAGCATCATCTTCTAGGATTTGAAATAGCTCAACTGGAATTCCATCACCTCCATGAACTTTGATCATAGTGATGCTTCCCAAGGCCCACTTGACTTCATACTCCAGGATGCCTGGCTCTAGGTGAGTGACCACACCATCATGGTTATCTGGGTCATGAAGATCTTTTTTGTATAGCTTTGTGTATTTTTGCCACCTCTTCTTAATCTGCTTCTGTTGAGTCCATATCGTTTCCATCCTTTTATTGTACTCATCTTTGCATGAAATGTTCCCTTGGTATCTAATTTTCTTGAAGAGATCTCTAGTCTTCCCATTCTGTTGTTTTCCTCTATTTCTTTGCACTGATCACTGAAGAAGGCTTTCTCATCTCTCTTTGCTATTCTTTGGAACTCTGCATTCAGATGGATATATCTTTCCTTTTCTCCTTTGCCTTTTGCTTCTATTCTTTTCTCAGTTATTTGTAAGGCCTCCTCAGACAACATTTGCCTTTTTGCATTTCTTTTTCTTGGGGATGGTCTTGATCTCCACCTCCTGTACAATGTCAAGAACCACCATCCATAGTTCTTCAGACACTCTATCAGATCTAATCACTTGAATCTATTTCTCACTTCCACTGTATAATCATAAGGGATTTGATTTAGGTCATACCTGAATTATTTAGTGGTTTTCCCTAATTTCTTCAATTTAAGTCTAAATTTTGCAATAAGGCTTTCATGAGCTGAGCCTGAGTCAGCTCCTGGTCTTCTTGCCTAACTATTATCTAACATGTAGACCGTATTGAAGTGTCTTGAACTGCATCCCAAGTATCTTTAGTTTGTTGGTATACTGAGATTTTTAGTTATCTTTAGTTTGCTGCAGTACTGTTTTTTTAACTACATATTGAGAGTCTACACATTGCATTTTGTTGTTACATCCCTTAAAGTTCTTTAAGTCTTTTTTTAATTGAAGTATAGTTGACAAATAATAGTCAGATATACTTCAGATATACAGTATAGTGATTCAACATTTATATTCATTACAAATTAGCCACCGTCAGTCTAGTAACCATATAAAATTACTACAGTATTATTGACTATATTCCCTAGGCTTTACATTACATCATCATGATTTATTTTTATTATAACAGAAAATTTGTACCCTTAAACCCTTTCACCCATTCTGCTTGCCTTTCACCCTCCCCTTCTCCAGTGATCACAGGATTGTTCTGTGTATCTATGAGTCTGTTTCTGTTGTGTTTATTCATTTGTTTTCTTCTTTAAATTCTACATATAAGTAAAAGAATGTAATATTCTTCTTTTCCTTAAAATTATCCTCCCAATATGTTAGATATGAAAGAACAAAGACTGACAACTGCCTTTGTGAGAAATAATACAAATGAAAACATATTTTGAAACAGTTTTAACACATTAAAAGGAAAAAAAAAAAAAAAACAACCCTGCCAACTTACAATTGGATAATTGACAAACACATTTCTCAATATCAGGCTTCCCTGGTGGCTCAGCTGGTAAAGAATCTGCTTGCAGTGTGGGATACCTGGGCTCAATCCCTGGGTTGGGAAGATCCCCTGGAGAAGGGAAAGGCTATGCACTCCAGTATTCTGGCCTGGAGAATACCATGGACTGTACAGTCCATGAGGTCACAAAGAGTTGAACACGACAGCAGCTTATGCTTTTTGAATATAAAAGGTGAAAAAATGTACCATCAGCAGATCAATGCTATAAGCAATGTTAAAGAAAATCATACTATCAGGGTTCAGGATGGGGAACACATTTATACCTGTGGTGGATTCATTTTGATATTTGGCAAATCTAATACAGTTATGTTAAGTTTAAAAATAAAATAAAATTTAAAAAAAAAATAAAATAAAAAAAAAAAAAAGAAAAACAAAAAAAAAAAGAAGAAAAGAGATAGAAATCAGTATTGACATGGAATAAATAACACTGGAAATGGGAAATATGTGGGTAAATATAAAGACTTTTTTTCTTATTTTGGATTTTCAATGAAAAGTTGGACTGTTTAAGACAGTAGTTAACAAAATAAGGTCTATGGACGTTATCTATTTCCTACAACCTACTTTATATGCTTTGTGAGCTAAGAGTAATTTTTACATATTTAACAATAATAAGACATAAGTAAAAATGAATACCAATTATGTGCAACAGATCTCATGTGACTGGCAACGTTTAAAACATTTGCTGTCCACCCTACTTCAGTACTCTTGCCTGGAAAATCCCATGGACAGAGGAGCCTGGTAGTCTGCAGTCCGTGGGGTCGCTAAGAGTTGGACATGACTGAACAACTTCACTTTCACTTTTCACTTTCATGCATTGGAGAAGGAAATAACAACCCACTCCAGTGTTCTTGCCTGGAGAATCCCAGGGACAGGGGAGCCTGGTGGGCTGCCGTCTATGGGGTCGCACAGAGTCGGACACGACTGAAACGATTTAGCAGCAGTAGCAGCCCAGTAAAATATCACCAGTTTAGCATTGTGACATTTATACCATTTGGAAAAGCAAATGTATGAAAACAATAAGACAAAGTCCAGTAAAGGGAAGAGGAAATAATAATGTCACAATATTTTTCTACTATCCTCTTAAGTAATACAGTTGTGAAAAGTTAATTATATGTCAGTAATAGCTAATGATAAAGTAATCATTTAAAGAGATGAACAATTAATAAGTCAATAAAGAAGATACAATGGACTGAAAAAAATAACTGCTAATTCCAGAAGACAGGAGTGAAGAGGAAAAAGGATACAAAGATCAGATAGGACAAATAAAAATGATAAGTGAGGTGGTAGAACTAAACCTTAAAATATTAATAAATCACATTAAATATACAAATGGTCATGATATCCTATTAAATGACAGATAAGTCAGATTGCATAAAAAGCAAGATGCAAATAAATGTATGTGGTATGCAGTCAGCTCCTTTCAAGCATAGAGACATAAATGGGTCAAAGTCAAATAATGAGAAAATATATATAGTACTCAAAAGCCTCTTGATGAAAGTGAAAGTGGAGAGTGAAAAAGTTGGCTTAAAGCTCAACATTCAGAAAACGAAGATCATGGCATCTGGTACCACCACTTCATGGGAAATAGATGGGGAAACAGTGGAAACAGTGTCAGACTTTATTTTTCTGGGCTCCAAAATCACTACAGATGGTGACTGCAGCCATGAAATTAAAAGACGCTTACTCCTTGGAAGGAAAGTTATGACCAACCTAGATAGCATATTCAAAAGCAGAGACATCACTTTGCCAACAAAGGTCCATCTAGTCAGGGCTATGGTTTTTCCTGTGGCCATGTATGGATGTGAGAGTTGGACTGTGAAGAAAGCTGAGTGCTGAAGAATTGATGCTTTTGAACTGTGGTGTTGGAGAAGACTCTTGAGAGTCCCTTGGACTGCAAGGAGATCCAACCAGTCCATTCTGAAGGAGATCATCCCTGGGATTTCTTTGGAAGGAATGATGCTAAAGCTGAAACTCCAGTCCTTTGGCCACCTCATGAGAAGAGTTGACTCATTGGAAAAGACTCTGATGCTGGGAGGGATTGGGGGCAGGAGGAGAAGGGGATGACAGAGGATGAGATGGCTGGATGGCATCGCTGACTCTACGGACGTGAGTCTCAGTGAACTCCAGGAGTTGGTGATGGACAGGTGGGCCTGGCGTGCTGCGATTCATGGGGTCGCAAAGAGTCGGACACGACTGAGCGACTGATCTTATCTGATCTGAAGCTAATATAAAGAAAGCTACAATGGCTATAATAATATGAGATGAGATAAATTTGAAGCAAAGAATAATGCCATCAATAATGTGAGTTATTTCTAATTATAAAGAACATATAATAATAGCCCTAAATGTTTATGTTCCTATTACCAAAGTTTATAGATATTTTTATTTTAATTAATGGAATTGAAAGGAGAAATGGGCAGATTCTCAACTACAGTGAAAGATTTTTATACTGGATATAAACAAAACAAAAATAAATAAGGATTTAGAAGACTTGAACAATATAAACAAATTTTATCTAATAAATAGTTTTAGAACCTTTTACTCCACAGTAGCAAAATAGTCATTCCTCTTAATTGCACATAGAACTTTTACCAGGATAGACTGTACATGATTATATGCATATCTCAGTAAATTGCAAAGCATTCAGATCTTGCAAAGTATACTGTATAACAAACATGAGATTAAATTAGATAACCATAATGTAAGAAATTTGGAAAATTTCTAAACAAAATAAACCAACATCTGTAAATAAGATTTGGGTCAAAGAGTTTATTTTTGTACATAGTGTTAGAGAATGTTCTAATTTCATTTTCTTTTACATGTAGCTGTTTAATTTTCTCAGTACTGTTTATTGAAGGGACTGTCTTCTCTCCATTGTATATTCTTGCCTCTTTTGTCATAGATAAATTGATCATAAGTGTGTAGATTTAGTCATGGGCTCTTTATCCTGTTCCATTGATATATGTATCTATTTTTGTGCCAGTACCATACTGTTTTGATTACTGTAGCTTTGTAGGGTAGTCTTAGGTCAAGGAGTGTTTTCCTCCATCTCTGTTCTTCTTTCTCAGAATTGTTTCCATAACTTTTTTTTTTTTTTTTTTTGATGAAAAGGATAATAGTGGCTTTATCTCTTTGCCAGGCAAAATGGAAACACAATAGGCTAATACCTCAAGAACTATGCCTCATTCATACAAGATTAATTTTTTTTCTAGTTCTGTGTGAAACACCATATATATATGAATAGCATCAAATCTATAGATTACCTTGAGTAGTATGATCATTTTAATAGTACTGATTCTTCTGGTCCACAAACATGATAAATCTTTCCATCTGAAGGGAATGAGAATTTATTTGGGACTGAATGAAATTGAAAACAAGATACATCAAAATTCTTGGGATCTGAAAGTTTTAAAGTGGTACATAAAGGAAATTTTGAACTTAAAACACATAAGTAAAAGAAAAAATTAGTCTTATATTGTGACCTACATATGCTTTCTTCTTAAGACATTAGAAAAAAAAAAGTTAAGTTTAATCCAAAATAAGCAGAATTAAAGAAATAGCAAAATAACAAAGATAAAAACAAATAAAATGGAAAACTAAAAATCAAGAATGAAAATCAGTGAAATCGAAAGCTGACTTTTTGAGAGTGTCAATAAATTGGTCAAAGGTTTTAGCCAGATTGATCATGAAAAAGAACCTGTGTTACTAATATTAAGATGAGAAACAAGACTAAGATAAGGAACAGCAGTATAAATCCTATGAAGCTGAAGAAGATAAGGGAAATTTATAAACAAATTTATACTAACAGTTTGAAACTTAGATGATTCAAATTTCCTGAAAGACACAAACAACCAACTCTCACTCAAAAAGCAAGAGATAATCTGAAAAACCATGTACCTATTAGAGGAATTAAAGTTTTTGCTTAAAAATATTTCTACATAGAAAACTTCCAGTCAGATGACTTCACTGATGAATTCTACCAAACATTAAAATAAGAGAAATATCAACAATACTAGCATCTAGAATATTTGACACAGAGTAGTTCAGTTCAGCTTAGTTCAGTCATTCAGTCATGTCCAACTCTTTGTGACTCCATGAATTGCAGCACGCCAGGCCTCCCTGTCCATCACCAACTCCCGGAGTTTACTCAAATTCATGTCCATCAAGTTGGTGATGACATCCAGCCATCTCATCCTCTGTTGTCCCCTTCTCCTCCTGCCCCCAATCCCTCCCAGCATCAGAATCTTTTCCAATGAGTCAACTCTTCGCATGAGGTGGCAAAGGATTGGAGTTTCAGCTTCAGCATCAGTCCTTCCAATGAATATCCAGGACTGATCTCCTTTAGAATGGACTGGTTGGATCTCCTTGCAGTCCAAGGGACTCTCAAGAGTCTTCAACAACACCACAGTTCAAAAGCATCAATTCTTCAGTGCTCAGCTTTCTTCACAGTTCAACTCTCACATGTATACATGACCACTGGAAAAACCATAGTCTTGACTAGATGGACCTTTGTTGGCAAAGTAATGCCTCTGCTTTTTAATATGCTGTCTAGGTTGGTCATAACTTTCCTTCCAAGGAGTAAGCGTCCTTTAATTTCATGGCTGTAATCACCATCTGCAGTGATTTTGGAGTAGTTATGTAATAAGAATTAATTTAATTGATTAAATCTATTTTTAATATCTCTGTCTTCAAACATTTATGAGCACAAAGCTATGTATGTGTGCTTTAAATTTAGTTTCATTTTAGGGGCCAGTATTTAGTTAGAAATTTCTATGGATCCAAAGATGGTATGTCTTCTATTCATTACTAAAATGTGAACCTATAGTTTGTGAACATTCAAATTTCAAAAAAGGAAGATTACACAGTCAGAATCCCACTGTTTCCTCTCTGTATTGTGAAACTGCTCTACATTCATCACTATACTACAAAAGTAAATGTATTTGTGCTTATGACATGTAAGTGTATCTGTATTAAAAAACAAACAAACAAAAAAAACTCTTTATTCATTACAAAAAACCATACGACTTTGCAGTATTCTTACCGTAAACAGAGTAACATCTGACCCAAATAGGAACATTGACCCAATTGCATGGCACATTTGAAAAAAACAATTTTATCATCCTTGTATATTTTTGGACTCCAGCAAAGGAAATATAATGATGCCCACGTAAATAATTTGGGGGATTTGGTTGTTTTGCTCTATATCCCAGTCATGCTTTGCTTTGCAACTAACTTGGTGTGACAGGCTATGAAACATTCTTTTCTCTTCTATTTCCTTCCAAAGGAACTCTTCTAAGGTCATTTAAACAGATGTCAATTTTAATAGAGCAAGGATATGTTCTCAGGGTTTATACCTGCTTGCTCATTTACTCAGTTGTGTCTGACTCTTTGTGACCCCATGGACTGGAGCCCACCAGGCTCCTCTATCCATGGGATCTTAGAAAGAAGAATACTGGAGTGGATTGCCATTTCTTCCTCCAAGGGATCTTTCCAACCCAAGGATCGAACTCACATCTCCTGCTTTGGCAGGCGGACTCTTTACTACCGAGCCACCTGGGAAGCACTCAAAATTTACCTAAGAGATCAATTATAGATGTTCATTAAATTTTACCTATTCTGAAAATCATGCATGCACCTACGTGTTGTTTCAGTCATGTTCGACACTTTGTGACCCCATGGATTATAGCCCGCCAGTTTCCTCTGTCTATGGAATCCTCCAGGCAAGAATACTAGAATGAGTTGCTGTGCCCTCTTTCAGGGGATCTTCCCAACCCATGGATTGAACCCACGTCTCTTATATCTCCTGCATTGGCAGATGGGTTCTTTACCAACTACCACCACCCTGGGAAGTCCAATGAAAATCATACACCTTAGTAAAACATATGTATTTGTTTAATATAAATGAGAGCAAAGTGTGAGATGGGAGGGGATTTGTTGATAGATATTTCAGTAGTTCTATCTTGGGAGATGTCCAATACTTATTTATTTCTATTTTTTAATGTAATTTTAAAATTACAAAGTTTTTATTTGTATCCATTCCTAATTTCAATAGTTCAGAGACAAAATTGTAATAAGTATAAATTTGAATCATTATGTTTTTTAATTGTATAGATTTGGTTAAGAAGAGAACAAAGGAAATGATGTTTTGTTTTGTTTTTTTAAACTTTACAATATTGTATTAGTTTTGCCCAACATCGAAATGAATCCGCCACAGGTATACCTGTCTTCCCCATCCTGAACCCTCCTGCCTCCTCCCTCCCCATACCCTCCCTCTGGGTCGTCCCAGTGCACCAGCCCCAAGCATCCAGTATCGTGCATCGAACCTACTGGGCATACACACTGAGGAAACCAGAAGGGAAAGAGACACATGTACCCCAATGTTCATTGCAGCACTGTTTATAATAGCCAGGACATGGAAGCAACCTAGATGCTCATCAGCAGATGAATGGATAAGAAAGCTGTGGTACAAATACACAATGGAGTATTAGTCAGCCATTAAAAAGAATACATTTGAATCAGTTCTAATGAGGTGGATGAAACTGGAACCTATTATACATAGTGAAGTAAGCCAGAAAGAAAAACACCAATACAGTATACTAACGCATATATATGGAATTTAGAAAGATGGTAACAATAACCCTGTGTACGAGACAGCAAAAGAGACACTGATGTATAGAACAGTCTTATGGACTCTGTGGGAGAGGGAGAGGGTGGGAAGATTTGGGAGAATGGCATTGAAACATGTATAATATCATGTATGAAACGAGTCGCCAGTCCAGAAAATGATGTTTAAGTTGAACTTGACTTCTATTTGTTTTTGTTTTATGCTTAAATTTTTAAAGTTTTCAAGACAAATAATGATATAAAGTTTATTAGAAAAACAATTTATCTTTTCCTTGTAATAAAACTTTTAAAGAATGAAATGATGGGAATATTGCTGCTGCTGCTGCTGCTGCTGCTAAGTCACTTCAGTCGTGTCCGACTCTGTGCGACCCCATAGACGGCAGCCCACCAGGCTCCCCCGTCCCTGGGATTCTCCAGGCAAGAACACTGGAGTGGGTTGCCATTTCCTTCTCCAATGCATGAAAGTGAAAAGTGAAAGTGAAGTCGCTCAGTCGTGCCTGACCCTCAGCGACCCCATGGACTGCAGCCCTCCAGGCTCCTTCTTCCATGGGATTTTCCAGGCAAGAATATTAGCACTGATTATTTTTTAATCCAAAAGAAATTTATTGTTTTTAATTTTATATTGGAGTATAGTTGACTAACTGGAGTAGAAAATGGCAACTCACTCCAGTATTCTGCCTGGGAGATTACATGAATGGAAGACCCTGATAGGCTTACAGTCCATGGAATTGCAAAGAGTCAGGTACAACTGAGCAACTGAGCACACATAGTTGATTAACAGCATTGTATTAGTTTCAAGTTAAAGCAAAGTGATTCAGTTATATATAGTATTGTGTTATACAGTAGGTTCTGGTTGGTTATCTATTGTAAATATAGCCATGTGTACATATCAATCCCAGATTCCCAATCTATCCTCTCCCTCACCCCAGTTCAATCCCCCTGGTAACCATAAGTTCATATTCTATGTCTGTAGGACTGTTTCTGTTTTATAAATAAATTCAATTGTGTCATTTGATATTTGTCTTTCTCTGTTGGACTTACTTCACTTAATAGATCTATCTATGTTGCTGTAATTGGCATTATTTCATTCTTTTTCATCACTGAGTACTATCTATTGTGCATATGTATCACATAATCTTTATCCATTCATCTGTTGATGGACATTTAAGTTGCTTCCACATTTTGGCTATTGGAAACAGTACTGCAATGAATATTGGGGTGCATATATATTTTTGAACTGTATTTTTTCCAGATATATGCCCAGGAGTAGGATTGCTGGATCATGTGGTAACTCTATTTTTAGTTTTCTAAGGAATTTACATATTGTTCTCCATAGTGGCTGTACCATTTACATTCCCACCAACAGTATAGGAAGTTCCCTTTTCTCCACAAAGAAGCCTGGTAAGCTACAGTCCATGGGGTCGCAAAGAGTTGGACGCAACTGAGCAACTTCACTTTCTTTCTTTCTCTAGTACTTACTGTTTATAGATTTTTGATGATGGCCATTCTGACTAGTGTGAGGAGATGCCTCATTAAGTTTCGATTTGTTTCTAATAATTAGTGAATTAGTGATGTTGAGTATCTTTCCATGTGTTTCTTGACCATCTGAATGTCTTCTTCAGAGAAATGTCTATCTTGGTCTTCTGCTCATTTTTTGATTGTTTTTTTGTTGTTGAGCCACATGAGCCATTTGTAAATTTTGGAGATTAATCCTCTGTAATTTTCTAATGTCAAATATATATTCTCCCATTATGTGGATTTTCATTTCATTTTATCAGTGGAGCCTGTTTCTTTATTTCTGTTTTTATTTCCATTACTGTAGGAGATGCATCAAGAAGGATATTGCCGCAGTTTTTGTCAGTGTTCTGCCTATGTTTTCCTCTAAGAATTTTATAGTGTCCAGTGTTATACTTAGGCCTTTAATCCTTTTGAATTTATTTTTGTATGTGATGTTAAATAATATTCTAATTCCATTTTTTACATGTAACTGTATAATCTTCTCAGCAACATTTATTGAAGAGACTGTCTTTTCTCCATTGAATATTCTTATCTCCTTTGTCATAGATTAATTGGCCATAAGTGTGTGGGTTTATTTCTGGGATTTCTATCCTGTTCCATTGATTTGTATTTCTGTTTTTGTGCCAGTACCATACTATTTTTCTGACTGTAGCTCTGTACCATAGTCTGAAGTCAAGAAGTCTGATCTCTCCAGCTCCTTTTTACTTTCTTAAGATTAATTAAGTTATTTGCAGTCATTTGAGTCTCCATACAAATTTCAAGATTTTTTTTTCTTTCTAGTTCTATGAAAAATGACATTGGTAATTTGATAGGAATTGTATTAAATCTGTAGATGGCTTGGGTAGTATAGTCATTTTTATAATATTAATTTTTCCAAAGAACATGGTATATCTTTTCATCTGTTTGTGTCTTTTTGATTTCTTTCATCAGAATGTTATAGTTTTTGGAGTACAAGTTTTTTGCCTCCTTAGGTAGGCTAATTAATATAGATCTTATTCTTTTTGATGCAATGGTAGACAGGTTCTTTTTCTTTGATTTCCCTTTCTGAATCTTTATTGTTAGTGTATAGAAAGGCAGCAGATTTCTGTGTATTTATTTATATCCTGCAACTTGACCAAATTCATTGATGATTTCTTGTAATGTTCTGGCAGCATCTTTATGATTTTCTATGTGTAGTATGATGTCATCTGCAAATAGTGACAGTATTACTTCTTTTCCAATTTGGATTCCTTTTCTTTTTCTTCTGTAATCGCCATGCCTGGAACTTCCAATACTATGATCATTTAAAGTGGTAAGAGTGGGCATCATTGTCTCATTCGTGATCTTAGTAGAAATGCTTTTAGCTTTTCACCACTGAGTACAATGTTAGCTCTAGATTTGTCATAGATGGTGTTTATTATGTTGAAGTATGTTCCCTCCATGACACTTTCTGGAGATTTTTATCCTAAATAGGTGTTGAATTTTTTTCAAAAACTTTCTGCATCTAATTAGATGATAATATGGTTTTTATTCTTCAGTTTGTTGATATCATGTATAAAGGTGATTGAGTCGCATATTTTGAAAAATCCTTGCATCTGTGAGATAAATCACACTTGATCGTGGTATATTGTTGGGGGCCAGCGTGAGGCACTCCGCCCGTGGCAAAAGTCATGAGGAAGGAGGCTCAACATACGCAAAGACGGGATCGAGCCTCAGGAGTCCCCCTGGAAATCCTCGAGCATCTACCCCCATAACCAGAGCCTGCCTACTTTACTACTTTGTGCTCTCACCTACACCTTTGACTTTACGGAGGGCTGTCCCCCACCACCTCTTTCGGAGAAGGAGTTAACTTAGAGCTCCAGTTAATAAAAACTCCTGGGCATGACAAAGAGTGTTTTAACCTACAAACTCCTCTGAAGGTTCTCTAGCCTGCCTGACAGGCTTGTCCGGCCACATGTGATTGCTCACAGCCTCCCAACCGTGAGAGGCATGAGATGCTTTAAACCTTCTAAAAACAGGTTCCTCAGAAAACTTAAAAAAACCATTAGTATAAGTATAGTGGGTGGATTAGAAATTGTATTGTTGAAGGGTTTTTCATTTGTTGAGCCAATGTTTGCTGCTAAGTCTCCACATCCCCTGCCCTTACACACATTAATGAATATATAGAAGAAATAAGTATTAACCTTTGATATTAATCACGTTAGACCTTAGGCTAAGTAAATTCTTTCCTTAATTAAAACCCACTACACCCTCACCCTATAGGAATGTAACTTTATCTGGTACCTTTGGAAGGTTGAGTCTTTTTTAATAATCACCCCTGGCGAAATAAGTGTCCTGGTTGACTGACCGCTGTCACAAGGAGAGGGTCATAAATTGTCAGCAGGCCCCCTGGCCAGAAGATGATGTAACACCCCTAAGACCTCTGTATACATTTGTATGAAGCACCTGACTTTGATAAAAGTCAGGACTGCTGACCCCATGTGACTTTTGCATAACATTTCAGTGTATAAAAGTAGACCATGGAAAATAAAGAATTGGGATCAGTTCCTCGAAATACTGGTCTCCCCATGTCGTTCTCTCTCTCAAACTCTGGCTGAGTCTCCATCTGGAGCGCGGAGCCCGCCATGCTTACTAATTATGCCTGGGCTTCTAGGATCCGACCGGGCAGGCCTCAGTGTCTCCTCTCCTTCGGGATAACAGAAGGACGCCTGCGGCCTACGTAAGTGGTGCAAGCTTCTTGTCTTGAAGTTTTATTGGTTTCCCGCGTAAACCAAGCTACTCAGCCTCTTTTCTCCACTGAATTTTCCTTCTGAGCTATCCTCATTCTATTACAATTAGATACAATTACAATTAGATATTACAATTAATATCTAATTGAAGCTATTGTATCCTGATCCTCGCCAACGCCGTCCCCGCTTCGAACTCCCTCGATCAACCAGGGCTGGACCTCAGCAGTATATGATCCTTTTATTGTATTGTTGGGTTTGGGTCACTAGTATTTTGTTGAGGATTTCTGATCCTATGTTCATCAGTGATATTGTTCCACAATTTTCTTTTGTTGTAGTATCTTTGTCTAGTTTTGGTCTTGTCCCTCTGGTGGGCAAGTCCATGTAAAGGGGTGTGTTTATCAGGCAGCTGTGTGCTCACGAATACTTTAAACAGCCTGTCTGCTGTTCCTGCCCTGTTGCTTGTTTAGTCTAAGGCATCCCAGCACTGGTACCTACAGGCTATTGGGTGGGGACAGGTCTTAGTGAGTAAACAGCGACAGCTCCTAAGAGGGCTCATGCTTATGAGTACTCTCCAGAACTACTGCAACCAGTGGCATTGTTTCTGCAGTGAACCATAGGCATAACCCACCACCTTTGCAGGAGACCCTCCAATACTAACAGGTAAGTCTGGCCCAGTTTCTTATGAGGTCACCACTTTTATTCCCTGGATCCTGGTGTATACAAGACTCTTTGTGTGCCCTCCAAGAGAAGAGTTTCTGTTTCCCCCAGTCTTGTGGAATTCCTGAGAGCAAACCCCCTTGGCCTTAAAAGTCAGATTCTCTGGGGGATCCTCTTCCTGGTTGCTAGACTTCTAGGCTGAGGAACCTGGCGTGGAGCTCAGAACTTTTTCTGTGGGAAAACTTCTTTGGCATAATTATTTTTCAGTTTGTGAGTCACCCATACAGTGTGTATGGGATTTGATTTTATAAAGATTTCACTCCTCCTACCATCTCACCCAAAAAAGATGTCCTTTTCATTATAGGTGACTGGAATGCAAAGACAGGAAGTTGATACCTGGAGTAACAGGCAAATTTGGCCTTGGAGTACAAAATGAAGTAGGGCAAAGGCTAATAGAGTTATACCAAGAGAACACTCTGGTCATAGCAAACACCCTCTTCCAACAACACAAGAGAAGACTCAACACATGGACATCACCAGATGGTCAATACCGAAGTTAGACTGATTATATTCTTTGCAACCAAAGATGGACAAGTTCTATACAGTCAGCAGAAACAAGACTGGGAGCTGACTGTGGCACAGACCATGAACTCCTTATTGCCAAATTCAGACTTAAATTGAAGAACATAGGGAAAACCACTAGACCATTCAGGTATGCTGCTACTACTGCTGCTAAGTCACTTCAGTCGTGTCCGACTCTGCGCGACCCCAGAGACGGCAGCCCACCAGGCTCCCCCATCCCTGGGATTCTCCAGGCAAGAACACTGGAGTGGGTTGCCATTTCCTTCTCCAATGCATGAAAGTGAAAAGTAAAAGTGAAGTCGCTCAGTCGTGTCCGACTCCCAGCGACCCCATGGACTGCAGCCTTCCAGGCTGCTCCATCCATGGGATTTGCCAGGCAAGAGTACTGGAGTGGGATGCCATTGCCTTCTCCAGACCATTCAGGTATGACATACATCAAATCCCTTACAATTATACAGTGGAAATGACAAATAGATTCAAGGGATTAGATCTGATATAAAGATCTGATATACATAGCCTGAAGAACTATGGACAGAGGTTCGTGACATTATACAGGAGGCAGGAATCAAGACCATCCCCAAGGAAAAGAAATGCAAAAAGGCAAAATGGTTGCTGAAGAGGCTGTACAAATAGCTGTGAATAGAGAAGAAGTGAAAGGCAAAGGAAAAAAGAAATATATACCCATTTGAATGCAGAGTTCCAAAGAATAGCAAGGAGAGATCAGAAAGCCTTCCTCAGTGTGATCAATGCAAAGAAATGGAGGAAAACAAGAGCATGGGGAAGACTAGAGATCTATTCAAGAAAATTAGAGACACCAAGGAAACATTTCATGCAAAGATGGGAAAAATAAAGGGCAGAAATGGTATGGACCTAACAGAATTGTATGGACCTATTTTGGGGGGCCTCCAAAATCACTGCAGATGGTGCCTGCAGCCATGAAATTAAAAAACGCTTGCTCCTTTGAAGAAAAGTTATGACCAACCTAGATAGCATATAAGAGTGGAGACATTTCTTTGCCGTCCAAAGATCCATCTAGTCAAGGGTATGGTTTATCCAGGCATCATGTATGGATGTGAGAGTTGGACTATAAAGAAAGCTGAGCACTGAAGAATTGATGGTTTTGAACTTTGGTGTTGGAGAAGACTCTTGAGAGTCTCTTGGACTGCAAGGAGATCCAACCAGTCCATCCTAAAGGAAATCAGTCCTGAATATTCATTCGAAAGACTGATGCTAAAGCTGGCCACCTGATGGTCATTTGAAAAGACCCTGATGCTGGGAAAGATTGAAGGTGGGAGGAGAAGGGGATGGCAGAGGATGAGATGGCTTGATGGCATCACCGACTCAATGGACTTGAGTTTGTGTAAACTCCCAGAGTTGGCAATGGACAGGGAAGCCTGGCATGCTGCAGGCCATGGGGTCCCAAAGAGTCAGACATGATTGATTGACTGAACTGACTGATTGACCATCTCACTGTGGCTTCTTCTTTGTCTTTGGATCTAGGGTATCCTTTTGGGTTGTTTCCAGCATTTTTTGTTGATGGTAGGTGAGCAGTTAGTTGTGATTTTAGTGTTTTCCTTGGAAGAGGTGAGCTCATGTCCTTCTGTTTGTCTCCTCCCTTGTAGCACTATTTTTGTTGTTAGCACTGAATTTATTTTGATCAGGTAAGATTAGATTTGTAGTGTGTATCTTATCTACATAGATTAATAGCATACATGATAAATTGCCATAATAGCATCAGTTATTTAAACTTCTGCATGTCCACACCTTTGTCAATCTGTTTTGCTATTCTTCTTAAAACAGAGGTAGCACCAGTTTTCCACCCCTTGAATTGGCCAGTTTGTAACTTTATTTGGCCCATTATTAGAGTATTCCTAGCATGAAATCAAACTCTGTTTTCACTTGCCTGTTATTGATCTCTACTGTGACCATGATAAATGGCCATGATGAAAGAAATGTAGGACAGTTGTATATTGACCCAACTGTCTTGGACAAGGCCATAATATAGATAAGCCAGTAGAGAGTCCATCCCCAGATATGTGGATGAGTCAAGCTAAGATGAGCTGAACTCTCTATCTCATGAGTGGGCCCACTGAGAATAGTTAAACTTTTTTTTTTAATACTTTATTTTTTTACTGAATAATATATAGTTAAACTTTTAAATAAAGAAAATGTATATGTTATATTTCACAAAGATTTTTGTGATTAATTGCTATGCAGTATTATTTTTAAACTTTTTATTTTGAAACAATCAAATTGTATATTTACTGAAGAATTATAAATGTTGTGCAGAGTTCCTACATACTCTTCAGTAAGCTTCTCCTAATGTTAGCATCCCAAATAACTGTGTTACATTTACCAAAATTAGGAAATTATCATTGGCACAAACTTTATTGGATTTCATTGTTTTTTCCCCTTAGGTCCTTTTGGTGTCTGAAGTCCAATCCAGGATAACACATTGCATTTAGTTGTCATTTTTTTATGATTATTTATCAAATGACCCCTTGGATGCAGTGAATGATACCAGGATAAACACCTGCCTTGTACTGATTCAGTTTTCCCTGTTTATACTTTACGTTAGGGCAGTGCTTCTCAGACTGCAATATGCATACAAATTAGCTGAGCATCTTATTACAATGCAAATTATCTTTCAGTAAATTAGAGTAAGTTCAGTAAATTAAGATAAGAGATTCTGCTTCTCTAAGAAGCTCTCAGATGATGTGAATATTGTCCATTCATGAGCCATACTTCTGATTGCAAGGACCTGAAACACAGAATTTATAATTAAGATAGTATGAGTGCTAACTCTGTAAAGACTTATTTCCAGAGTTAGCTCTGTAGCAACACAATCATGTGCCTTACAATTCGAGCAAACAGAAACTGAGAAACTTGTAGAGCACGGTGCTGTGAAAGAAGATAAAGTATATGTGAGTCTTCTATGATCACACAGCTTGTAAGAGGACCGGAAATTAAAATGGACCTTCTTAAATAATAATCAAAATTCCACAAACAAAGCTGTTAGAAATGAGCCTCCACACCCAATTCAAACTCTCTTCTGCTCTAAATTTTAATCAATTATCTGTTCAGTTCAGTTCAGTCACTCAGTTGTGTCCGACTATTTGCAACCCCATGGACTGCAGCATGCCAGGCCTCCCTATATATTGCCAACTCCCAGAGCTTATTTGAACTCATGTCCATTGAGTTGGTGATGCCATCCAGCCATCTCATTCTCTGTCATCCCCTTCTCCTCCCGCCTTCAATCTTTCCCAGCATCAGGGTCTTTTCAAATGAATCAGTTCTTCCCATCAGGTAGCCAAAGTATTGGAGTTTCAGCTTTAGCATCAGTCTTTCGAATGAATATTCAGGACTTATTTCCTTTAGGATGGACTGGTTGGATCTCCTTGCAGTCCAAGGGACTCTCAAGAATCTTCAACACCACAGTTCAAAACCATCAATTCTTCAGCTCTCAGCTTTCTTTATAGTCCGACTCTCACATCCATACATGACTACTGGAAAAACCATAGGCTAGACTGGATGGACCTTTGTTAGCAAAGAAATGTCTCCTCTTTTTAATATGCTGTCTATGTTGGTCATAACTCTTCTTCCAAGGAGCAAACGTCTTTTAATTTCATGGCTGCAGTCACCTTCTGCAGTGATTTTGGAGCCCCAAAAGAGTAAAGTCTGTCACTGTTTCCCCATCTATTTGCCATGAAGTGATGGGACCGGATGCCATGATCTTAGTTTTCTGAATGTTGAATATTAAGCCAACTTTTTCACTCTCCTCTTTCACTTTCATCAAGAGGCTCTTTAGCTCCTCTTCACTTTCTGCAATAAGGGTGGTGTCATCTGCATATCTGAGGTTACTGATATTTCTCCTGGCGATCTTGATTCCAGCTCGTACTTCATCCAGCCCAGCGTTTCTCATGGTGTACTCTGCCTAGAAGTTAAATAAGTGGTGACAATATACAGCCTTGATGTACTCCTTTGTCTTATTTGGAACCAGTCTGTTGTTCATGTGCAGTTCTAAACGTTGCTTCCTGACCTGCCTACAGATTTCTCAAGAGGCAGGTCAGGTGATCTGGTATTCCCATCTCTTTAAAAATGTCTAGAGTTTGTTTTGAGCCACATAGTCAAAGGATTTGGCTTTGGATCAATAAAGCAGAAATAAATGTTTTTCAGGAGTTATTTTCCTTTTTTGATGATCTAACGGATGTTGGCAATTTGATCTCTGCCTCTTCTTAATCCAGCTTGACATCTGAAAGTTCACATTTCACCTACTATTGATCCTGGCCTGGAGAATTTTGAGCAGTACTTTACTAGCATGTGAGATGAGGGAAACTGTGAGGTAGTTTGATCATTCTTTGGCATTGCCTTTCTTTGGGATTGGAATGATAAGTGACCTTTTCCAGTCATGTGGCCACTGCTGAGTTTTCCAAATTTAATCAGTTGTAATACAATCTTATTTATATTATCTTTAGTGGAACACTGTTCCTTCCTTCCAACCATCATAATTTATACTCATGAAAGAATAATACCCCCAACTGTGTAAAATAAAAGGATAGAAGGCAATAAAAGAAAATAACCCTGGAAATATGTGCACCAAGAAATGTAAGTCAGTCTTTCTTTAAAGCTCATTATATTTTCTATTCATGTCTTCCTCCAGGAATTCAAACATGTAATATAGAAAAAGATTCCTTTAAAATCAAATGGTGTATTTATAATTCAAAGGTAAATTTTAGTCGAGTATAAAAAGGAAATTTCATGTAAATTTTAAAACGTGATTATAATTTCTGATTTCAATCTAGTGCGTTTTTTTTTTAGATCAGTATAGCCTGTTATGATGATGTGTGACTGTGAGGTAGGACTGAAATTACAGCTTACAATTAGCCCCCAAGGTAAAAGAATAACCAGGTAGCCCCTCAAATTTTCATTTCCTGTTACTAAACAAAACTGGGCAGACATTAAACCATAGTAAGCAGTCTTTGATTTTGTGTTTTCTAAAGAAAGCTGAGCACCGAAGAATTGATGCTTTTGAACTGTGGTGTTGGAGAAGACTCTTGAGAGTCCCTTAGACTGCAAAGAGATCCAACCAGTCCATCCTAAAGGAGATCAGTCCTGGGTGTTCTTTGGAAGGACTGATGCTGAAGCTGAAACTCCTGTACTTTGGCCACCTGATGCAAAGAGCTGACTCATTTGAAAAGACCCTGATGCTGGAAAAGATTGAGGGCAGGAGAAGAAGGGGACGACAGAGGATGAGATGGCTGGATGGCATCACCAACTCAATGGACATGGGTTTGGATAGACTCCGGGAGTTGGTGATGGACAGGGAGGCCTGGCATGCTGTGGTTCATGGGGTCGCAAACAGTCAGACACGACTGAGCAACTGAACTGAACTGAACTGAACTGAAAGAGGCAACAAAAGAAGGTAGGATCTAGGGACCTGGTGGCTTCCCTGGACTCTGTTCCCTCCTCCCAGAAACTCTCTGACAATATTTGTCAAATATTTTTGACTGATTCATTCATTCCTTCACCAAACATTTATCTAACACATATATGCCTTTATGAAGTAAATGCAGAATTAATACCACAACCTCAGAAAAAATTTGAAAAACATAATTTGTTCTCTATGCAGTTTGTACATTTTTAATTATCTTCTGTCCTGTGGTGCTAAACAAAGTGCCTATGGACTTCTCCAAGGTAATCAACTGCTTTCTGATTCCCTTTGAGGTAATATTACCAATAATCTTATATGTAAATTCTTGCATGTATTGCTACTACAATAGGACCATATACATGTTTTATATATTGCTTTTAATCGTGTATGTCATAATTCATATGTAGGTTTGTGAGACTTGTTTTCATATTTGTTTGCACAAGCATTTTTGGATTTGGACGTATCATCAGTTTTATTTTCTATTGTTTTATGGGTTTATGTCTTTTTTCTTTTCTTTTTTTTTTAATTTTATTTTATTTTTAAACTTTACATAATTGTATTAGTTTTGCCAAATATCAAAATGAATCCGCCACAGGTATACATGTGTTTTCTGTTCCATGTGCTGCTGCTAACTTCAGTTGTTCCCGATTCTTTGTGACCCCATGGATTTTAGCCTACCAGGCTCCTCTGTACATAGAATTATCCACACATGAATTCTGAAATGGATTGCCATTTCCTTCTCCATTTCTGTTCTATATTGTACATCTTATCTTTTAGTTCACAGCACAAGCCTGGACCTGAGGGCTCAGGTGACAATCTCTTGTGAACTTCAAATGGCCAATTGGTCATTGATATGTCTATTTCTATTAGATTCTTTGATATATTCCTTTTTATGATCTGGAGAATAAAACCTTAAGGAGGATCTTCTCTTTTTTCAATTTTGCTCTGTATAAACCTGGAAAAGTTGGATAAATGTGATTCACTTCTTAATTATAGCTAGAATGAATTGCATTTGTCTTATCATCAAATACTGATCATGATTCTGTGTTGAACTCACTGCTAATATTGTGTCTCGGTATGCAGAGGTTAAGTTGATGTGCCAGATAAATCATGTGGCTCATGTCTGAGCCACAGTCTCATAGTGATATAAGAAAGTGTAACAGCTGCACTGGGTTTCCTTGGTGGCTCAGTGGTAAAGAGTCCACCTGCCAATGCAGGAGACGTGGGGTTCAATCCCTGATTCAGGGAGATCCCCTGGAAAAGGAAATTGCAACCCACTCCAGTATTCTTGCCTGGGAAATCCCACAGACAGAAGAGCATGGCAGGCTCCAGTCTGTGGGGCTGTAAGAGAGTCGAAGATGACTTAGCAACTAAACAGAGCTGCTTGTTGGAAGTCAAGGCTTCAACAAGGGAAGATGATAATAAAAGCTGTTTAAATGGGATCATTAAATATCAATTTTAATGCTCCCTGTTAGAGAGGTGACACTGTTGTTGTTTTCAGTCAGAGAGAATCATGTTGATAATATTCTCTATTTTCCATGTATTGATATGTTTTTCAAACCTAAGAGTTTGCATCAAAATCTCAGAAGGCATTTTCTCCAGATTAAATCATTTCATTCCTCAGCCCTTTGAAAAATGATAACGTAGGCAATGGCACCCCACTCCAGTACTCTTGCCTGGAAAATCCCATGGGCAGAGGAGCCTGGTAGGCTGCAGTCCATGGGATCGCTAGGAATCGGACATGACTAAGTGACTTCACTTTGACTTTTCACTTTCATGCATTGGAGAAGGAAATGGCAACCCACTCCAGTGTTCTTGCCTGGAGAATCCCAGGGACTGGGGAGCCTGGTGGGCTGCCGTCTATGGGGTCACACAGAGTCAGACACGACTGAAGCGATTTAGCAGCAGCAGCAGTGAACATTTATTCCAAAGCATATTTTATCAGACTGGGTCATGTTTTTGAATAAATAAGGCATTTAATTTATTTGTTCCAAAAAAAACCTGTTAATTTTTCTCCAGTAGCGTAAGATTGCAGTCTAAGAGTCCCTAAGATGTTCTGAAGATAAAATTGAGAACAGTTGGACATCAAGCAAGTTACTTTCCTAGATCAGCCTTTGCACTGTTTTTGTCCTTACAAAATCAGCAAATGTGTTAATGTCTCTTTAAAGCAATGAAGGATCTGTACTTCTACAATATGATATTCCGACTTATTTTTTTTTTAATTTCAGCTTTATTGAGCCATAGTTGACAAATAAATTTGTAAGGTCATTGAAGTGTTTGTTTGTTGTTTAGTCTTTCAGTCATGTCCAACTCTTGGACATGAACTATAGCCCATGGGCTATAGCCTGCCAGGCTCCCCTGTCCATGAGATTTCCCAGGAAAAAATATTGGAATGGGTTGACATTTTCTTCTCCAGGGGACCTTCCTGACCCAGGGATGGATTCCACATCTTCTGTATTACAGGCAAATTCTTTACCACTGAGCCACCAGGGGAGCCCAAAGAAATACACAGTAGGCTCCAGCAAAATATCAACTCAGGACCCCTACTTTACAATATCAGTGCTCCAACCCCTGAGCTATAGAATCTTGTGAAATTAAGTGTACATCATGGCAATTTGATATATGTGAATATTGTGAAAAAAGTCCCCCATTGATTTAAAAACATCTATTGTCTCACATATATATCTTTATTTTTGAGAACATTTAAGTTCTACTCTCGTAGCACATTTCAGTTGTACAACACAGTGTTACCAATTGTAGTCACCATGTTATACATTCAACCCTCAGGCTTTGTTCAGCAGAAAATTTGTGCCTTTTCACCCACCTCTCCCCATTTCCTCCAGCCCCCCAACCCATGGTAACCACTTTTATACTGTTTCCATGAGATTTCAACCCTCAGTGAATATGTTGATTACCAACATTTCCTGGCTACTTGAAACCTTAGTCATTGGCAAGTTTAAACTTTATCATGTTGTGAATAACTGAATAAAAGCATAATTTTCACATAATCACACTAAAAACATTTTTGAGACTTCTGGCAGGTCTAATCTAATCAGAAGTATTTGTCAGTGGTAAGAAATAATTCATTGTCTTATCTTAAATCCAATAAAGAAGCCTTCTTAGGCATCATCCAGTGTTGACTACGAGGCTATTTCTTCAAGTGTCAGAGGCAACTAAGAAAGGAATTGCATGAAGTGGAAAAACTGCGTCTCGGTGGTAAACAGCATTCTATGCCTGCTCTTCTCCTCACCTCTTCCTCTATAATTCCTCCTTGTGTTATGCTCAGAAATCTCTTTTAGTTGAAATTAGTATATCAGACTCTGCTTTCAGAATGTAAAGTATAAAAAGAAATTGTATAGAGTGGTTAAGAGTGTGGGGTTTGGAGATAGCCCATTTGGTATCAAATTCTGACTCTATCATTTACTGCTGTATACTCTGGGCAAGTTCATTAACCTCTCTGTTTACAGTCGAGTAAACTGACTAACTCATAGGATCTTCTAATGGTTAAAAAAATAATTATCCATTTGAGGGACTGTCATTAATAAGTATTCAGTGAATGTTAGTCATTGCTATTATTATAATCATCTTTTATAAAGTATTGTGATTTGTTAAATTCCTGAGGGACTTATGGATATTAAATCTTATCTCTAATAATAAAGTCATTTGATGTTTCTTCAAGCATCAGGATGTCAGAAGATAGAATATTTTACAGAGAGTTGCCTTTCTTGGCACCCATGATATGATAATCCCCAGTTTTCATGTCTCTTTTCTTATAGAGGTAATATAACTGTATATCTCATTTAATTCTTTTTGGATCCAGATGAATCACTAAAGTGACTCTTGCATATTTTCAGGGCAGACATTAGCTTTACTAATTTTAGAGTGTGATCTCTGGAGATGCCCTTCCATATAAGCACTTGAATTGCTTAGCATTTATACATATTTACATTCCTCTTGACTTTTCTTCCACTGTTTCCCCATCTATTTCCCCTGAAGTGATGGTACCAGATGCCATGATCTTAGTTTTCTGAATGTTGAGCTTTAGGCCAACTTTATCACTCTCCTCTTTCACTTTCATCAAGAGGCTTTTTAGTTCCTCTTCACTTTCTGACATAAGCGTGGTGTCATCTGCATATCTGAGGTGATTGATATTTCTCCCAGCCATCTTGATTCCAGCTTGTGCTTCTTCCAGTCCAGCATTTCTCATGATATACTCTGCATATAAGTTAAATAAGCAGAGTGACAATATACAGCTTTGATGTACTCCTTTTCTTATTTGGAACCATTCTCTTGTTCTATGTCCAGTTCTAACTGTTGCTTCCTGACCTGCATATAGGTTTCTCAAGAGGCAGGTCACATGGTCTAGTATTCCCATCTCTTTCAGAATTTTCACAGTTTATTGTGAGCCATACAGTCAAAGGCTTTGGCATAGTAAATAAAGCAGAAATAGATGTTTTTCTGGAACTCTCTTGCTTTCTCGATGATCCAGGAGATGTTGGCAATTTGATCTCTGGTTCCTCTGCCTTTGCTAAAACCAGTTTGAACATCTGGAAGTTCATGGTTCACGTATTGCTGAAGCCTGGCTTGAAGAATTTTGAGCATTACTTTACTAGCGTGTGAGATGAGTGCAATTGTGTGGTAGTTTGAGCACTCTTTGGCATTGCCTTTGTTTGGGATTGGAATGAAAACTGACCTTTTCCAGTCCTGTGGCCACTGCTGAGTTTCCCAAATTTGCTGGCATATTGAGTGCAGCACTTTCACACCATCATCTTTCAGGATTTGAAATCCTAAATCACTGCAGATGGTGATTTCAGTCATGAAATTAAGACACTTAGTCCTTGGAAAGAAAGTTATGACCAACCTAGATAGCATATTAAAAACAAGAGACATTACTTTGCAAAACAAGGGTCCATCTAATCAAGGCTATGGTTTTTCCAGTGGTCATGTATGGATGTGAGAGTTGGACTGTGAATAAAGCTGAGCCCCGAAGAATTGATGCTTTTGAACTGTGGTGTTGGAGAAGACTCTTGAGAGTCCCTTGGACTGTAAGAAGATCCAGCCAGTCCATCCTAAAGGAGATCAGTCCTGGGTGTTCATTGGAAGGACTGATGCTGAAGCTGAAACTCCAGTACTTTGGCCACCTCATGCGAAGAGTTGACTCATTGGAAAAGACCCTGAAGCTGGGAGGGATTGAGGGCAAGAGGAGAAGGGGACGATAGAGAATGAGATGGCTGGATGGCATCTTCGACTCAATGGACATGAGTTTGGGTAAATTCCGGGAGTTGGTGATGGACAGGGAGGCCTGGCATGCTGTGATTCATGGGGTCGCAAAGAGTCGGACACGACTGAGCAACTGAACTGAACTAAACTGGCTGTTCTTACTGTGATTACTGTCTATAGATTCTTAGAATTGCCCCCTCTCCCAACACTCCTCACTTTGTAACTGACTCCCTGCTGTTCTAGATTCAGGAGTGTTTAAGTCCCATATTCAAATGGTGAAGCATTTGTTTGTGACAAACACCATATGCCCTGAATCCTTGTACCTGTCGAAGAGAAGCCTTGCAGAACCTAGCATGTGGTATGTCTGCACATGGGTTGTTCTGGCATGATCATTTATAATAACTTTCAAAGGGAGTATGAGTAATTTACATATCAAAGGTCCTATGTCAGGAATGTATATGAAGGAAGGAGCTCACTAATATTAAAATTTGAATCAGGAAACTTCTTAAGGGACCAGATCACAATTTTCAAGGCATTCCTAGTAGAGACAACTTAAGCAACTGCTTTGGTTGACAGTGTCACCTTTTGTATTTGAAGATATTGCTGACTCAGATTCATTTCTCATTCTATCCTCATTATAACCCTGAGTCAAGTATTAGGACCCACATATATTTGTGACTTATGTACTGTCTACAATGCCAGTGTCCTGTTATCTCACCTTGCCTCAAATGAGACTAAATACAACTAAAACCAAGCAAGAGAGAGATGTTTTGAAATGGGGAAGTGTTTGCCAGCCCTGTGATGTCACAGTGCACCATAACTATTTGGGAGAGGTGGCTTCATAGACCACCTTTATTTAATGGTCTAGCTCATTGTTTTCTAACTTGTATTTTGGAGAAAAAAAACTAGTTGTCTTGTTGTTGTAGTTCTTGGTTTTTTAAAAATATCTAAGTTTTTATGCAGTTCAATTTTTTTTTAATTATTTATTCTTGGCTTCACTGGGTCTTTGCTGTTGTGTGCAGACTTTCTCTAGTTGCATTGACTGGGGCTCCTCTTTGTTGTGGCGTACGGGCTTCTCATTATGGGGGCTTCTCGTTGCAGTGGCTTCTCTTGTTGTGTAGCACAAGCTCTAGGGTGTGCAAGCTTCAGTAGTTGTGTCTAGGGCTCTAGAATGGGGGTTTGGTGATTGTGGCACAGGGGCTTTGTTGCTCTATTGCATGTGAGATCCTCCCATACCAGGGATAAAACCCATGTTCCCTGCATTGGCAGGTGGATTCCCAACCACTAGACCACCAGGGAAGTCTTATAGTTCTTTTTATTACTAGATTTGTACTACTAGTAAAGTAGTAAAAATGTGGAAAAGTAGTTCTTTTTACTAATAGATTTCTCAGAACACTTATTATTGCTAATGTACATTTGTAAGTCTAAGAGGGGAAAAACATATACTTTTCAACATTGCCCAAATATATTTAATCATATTATGTTTTTTTTTTTTTTCATAGAGATACAAAACAATGCCTGGTTCTAGGGCTTTATAGAAGGCACTCCATGAAACAGTAATCTGACTATTTGAAAACCTGGAGAAGACCCCTGTTGAATGAGGAAGTAGGAAGGTAGGGACAAAGTGTGATGGAGCCTCCACTGAGGATCTTGGTTTTGCCTAAATATTATACCTCATTAAATGTGAAAATGAAAATAAACTATCATCACTTCATCCACCAAAACTGCTTTGGCAAAATGATGGTAAATAGCATAAAACCTTTTTTTTTTTTAATGCTGATTTCTATTCGTATTCATCGTGTAACTTATGAACTCAAGACTAGCTACTACTGTAACTTCCTGTACATCCATATTGTTTATGTTTTAAAATGTGAACTTCCAGTCCTTTTCCTTTGATTGCCCAACTTTCCCCTTCCCTTCGGGTCTAGCAGGATGGGGAGTGTGAGCCCTCATGAACATCCCCCATCTCAGACTTGTGTTCTGGCCACCCCAGGCAGTCCTCCTGCCACCCTAGACATACTAAATTGTGGAATTTTTGGTCCTTTATCTCCAATTCTTTTACTTCATTCGTTCACCTTAGACAAGGCTCTTTCAGATCAAATGCCCAAAATTAAGGCTCAATTATTTCTCTTTATAATGTAATGGGATCTTCTACTATTAATGTTTAAAAATCCACATTGATCCCTTTTGTGTGCACTTTAGTAATTCTCCTGTTGAGTTCAACTGCAAAGAATAAAAGATAGACAATGAAGTAGAAAAATTCCTTTAAATCACTGCCTGTATTTTCCTGATAAGCATATCTAAAGCCCATTCTGCCCAGAAGGATGGGTTTAGCTGAGGGACAGGAATACACAGGTCAGCAGTTGCGAGGTGAGGACAGTGGGAGTAAAGTCAAAGCCAGAGCTTGCTCCAGCTGGCCCTGCAGAGCACCAGCTGAGAGTGGCCCACCAGAGCCAACTGTTAGCTTTTCATTAATTATGAAAAAATTGGCCTTGTAACAAAGCCATTATTAAGAATTAAATTATGTAAATTTATATTTAAATAACTTATATTAAAGACAAAGGTAATAAATATTCAAAACTCACCACTTACATGTTACTATTCTATTTGATCAAAGTTATTTATATCCATTATTTTTACCTGGTGGAAATAGTACACAAGAGTATGCTATTGTGGTGGTGGTGTTTTGTCCCTAAGTCCAGTCTGACTCTTGCAGCCCCATGGACTGTAACCCACCAGGCTCCTCTGTTCATGGAATTTCCCAGGAAAAGAATACTGGAGCGGGTTGCCATTTACTTCTCCCAGGGATCTTCCTATGCAGGGACTGAACTCACATCTCATTCTTTGGCAGACAGATTCTTTAATGCTGAACCACCAGGGAAGCCATGTGTTACTGTGTACTTGCTCCCAATTCCATAGTCAGGTTTGGAGCTTAAATTTTGCCATGGGGGGAATTTTCATACCATAGAAATCAGCAAATATTACACTCTAAGGCTCATTTTATTGTTTTACTGTCTCTCTAGAAGTTGGCAAACTTTTTCTTTACCTTTGTATCAATAAAACCATTTACCAAAGCAGGAGGTTGCCCATATACAGCCCGTCAGCCAAGCTTTGCTGATCTTTAGTGTAAACTTAAGAGAATGTTGAGAAGTTCATAATTCATTTAAATTAAAAGTATATTGTATCTGTATCAGTTACATTGTGAGAAATACAGAAAATTTGGAAAATATTCCAATATTTGAAAACTATTATCCCAGTTAGCAAGAAAACCACTAGCATCTTTGAGGAATGAGTGCCATTCTGACATAATGTCTTCTATGTTTCACTTTCATGTAACTAATTAATGTAAATGAAAATATCACCCACTATTTAGGTCAGAACTACACTTGTTTGTCAACTGCAATTATAGATTGTTTCTGACACTAAAAGTGGCAAAAATCAACCAAAACATTGTGTGAGCAAGGAGTGGGTATGTGGAATTAATTGTGTATTGCAATTTTTATTATTTTTTTAATTGTGTACTAAAAACCTTTTAAAATGGTAAAGGGTTTTATGTACACATATGTGTATATGCATGTTTTTTTCCAAAGAGTCTCTGGTTAAACATTTTTCAGTTTACCAGTTTACATTTATCAGTTGAGGAAAAGAAATCACAAATGGGAGTAACTAGAAAAGGAAGAAGGTGGACAAACAACTGGAGCACTCAGAGAGAAAGGAAAAGGGTGCCTAGGAGAATATGAGTTTGGCTACTTTTTGGACAAGGACTCAGGATTCCTTTGGATTTGAGTGGGGAATGGGACTGTTGTGCTTTTAGCAGGTCAAGGTGAAATTATTAGTATGCTAAGGCTATGGTTTTTACAGTGGTCATGTATGGATGTGAGAGTTGGACTGTGAAGAAAGCTGAGCACTGAAGAATTGATGCTTTTGAACTGTGGTGTTGGAGAAGACTCTTGAGAGTCCCTTGGACTGCAAGGAGATCCAACCAGTCCATTCTGAAGGAGATCATTCCTGGGTGTTCTTTGGAAGGAATGATGCTAAAGCTGAAACTCCAATACTTTGGCCACCTGATGCGAAGAGTTGATTCATTGGAAAAGACCCTGATGCTGGGAGGGATTGGGGGCAGGAGGAGAAGGGGACGACAGAGGATGAGATGGCTGGATGGCATCACCGACTCGATGGACATGAGTTTAAATGAACTCCGGGAGTTGGTGATGGACAGGGAGGCCTGGCGTGCTGCAATTTATGGAGTCACAGAGAGTCGGACGTGACTGAGCAACTGAACTGAACTGAACATACAGTGAAAACACTTAATGCCACACTTTGCCTTGTAGTAACTTTTATGTTGAGTAGAAGTTGAAATCCAGTATGTGTAGTATGCCAGAGTTTTCAGCTTAGTTAAAAGGGAAAAATACTCCACACATCTAACAAACAATTTACATATTTTGGAGAAACATATTAGTCATAAAACAATCTGGATTTTAAATGATTTAAGCAAACTCTCATGTTCAGTATGCTTTGGAGATAGCACTTTTACCTTCTTTTGTTATCATTATCTTCAATGCTGGCTTCTTTCTTAGAATCTTCTTGTTAGAGCATAAGTTTCTTTCCATAGCCTCAATTAAAATGTGTTATGACTATTTATCAACATTGCAACAGTGGCTCTAGGCTCTCTGCATGCTGATGATTCTTGATGCATATTACCTGGAAGCATAAATTTAATCCTGAGAAGACTTCCTTCTGTTGGTTAATTTTCCATAGCAGTGTCTAGGATTGTGTGAGTACAAGCAATATGAATTTGCATTATTAAAGACTGAATTTTGGAAATTATTCCTATGGTCTAAAGAAACCATATCTAGCCTCAAATATCAATGATTTTTTTATTTATATTGGATTGCTTTTGGATTACTCATCTGACATCTTTCCTATCTTGCTCAAAGTTTGCCTTCATTATAAAGATTATTCAGAATTGACTATGCTGCTATTCAGCTATCCACCACAGCAACTGGGCACTTTCCCAAAATCTGATTATTAACTATCACTGCAAAACAGTGCCTATGAAGTTGTTCCTCTTCCCGACCTGCATAATAGCATCTCCAAATTCCAGAAGGAACTATTTGATATTCTCCCTGTACAGTTGTTCCCCTCATGTGTTGTTGCAGGGAGATGGCAATGGCAGCAGCACTCTAGCTTCTTGGTAAGAACACTTTAAGAAGTATAAGTGGTGTTGGTTTAATGTAAGTAAAATGAATGATGCCTTTCTGCAGTGTCATTTATAATGAAAATAAAAATTTCCTGTATTAAGTGCCTAGTTCAGTGGGTAACTGCATACAAATGAAACACTATAAATCATAAAAAAAATAAAATTTAAGAAAAATAAAATAATAATTATGATATAATATTTAGTGAAAAACTGAAGGAGTTAAGATAGTATAGACACATTAATACTAATTTTATAAATGTATGTAGTATGTGTTTATGTGTTACCAAAGCATAAAAATATTGAATGATAAGATTATGAGGTATTTTAATTTTCTTCTCTAGTTTTTTCTGTAGTTTTCAAATTATAGTGTCCATGTGTATTTTTGTAGTCAGAATTTTAAATAGAATTATTACCCCAAAAAAGAAATTTCCAAAATGGAATAGCTGCCCCCACACCCATTTGCTGAAAATAACAGGAAATCTGCTTAAATTACTCAGATTTCTTTGTGTGCTCTCATGGAGCAATGGCTCCTTTACAGTACATAAAACCAATTATTCTGAGTCTTGAAGAAACAGAAATGAAAGAAGGAAGAAAACAAAGACTATAAGTTGTTTATAAGCAATTGCTAGGGTATCAATTTAGCCCATAACTGCCTTTCACATCTGAAAAGATGTGGGAACTTCTGTGATCAATATGAGTCATGCTCATGCAATCTAGCATTCTGATTAAAATCTGGAAAAGAACAGTACAAGGTCCATCACCAGTAAGAACCAAATCTTTCTAGTAGAGTCACGAATTTCCTGGCGTCCAGAGGTTGGTGCTGCGGGCCATCATAGATTCTCTCCCATGGACTGTTTCCTATTCCTCTCCCAAAAGTTCTACTTTATATTACACTTGTGCTCAATCTGAAAAAATTGAGTTTCATGTGTTTCATATCGTGACTCTGTATCACCAAGTCAAATTCTCCAGTTGTTCACATTCTTCAACATGTAGAAAAGGCATAACAAGGCCTTGAAAAGAAGAAAATGTTTCTCTTATTACAGAGATAAATCTGATAGGATAACTTGTGCTCACCATGATGTCATAAAAGCTCTTCAGAATAAGATTGAGGATGGAGAGGAATGAGGAGTTTAAAGGGAAGAGAGCTTTGTTGTACTCTACTGATGGAAATCAGAAGAACACAGGGTAAAGTATATGGTCTTATCTGGTCACACAGGAATGGTGCCTCACTCACTGTTTTGCAGTTGATTGAAATGGAGATCTGACCCATTGTAGAAGCATTATTTCCTGAAGATGGAGGCAGGAGTGGGGTAACATCTATCATCCTTGGCTTTGATCCTAGCTTCCTTTAGCCTTGACTTAACTCTTTAGGTAGATGTGAATAATTCTTTCTTCATGTGAAATTTATTTTCTAATCATGTCTACTTCTTTAAAGAATTATCTCATCATTCTATGGAAGGCAGGGTATGCATATATTTCTCAAAGATCTGTGTGGAAGCATTTGGTATTATTAAGAACTCATTGCTGGACTCCTTATTTCTGTAAATCCCATGATTCTTATTGACTTTACTGCTGCAGCTGGATTGACTTTTAAAATCAAAATGTCTTGTTAATGCAAAAGCTAACAGCAATGAGTAAATCAAATGCTTTTTTAGTAGATGGTCCTATACACAATGACCCTTGTACACCATTAAATCTCTAAGAATAAAGGTGAATGATGTAATAGTGAATAGTAAAAGTGTGCTATGTCTCCTCTTTATCCACATTCCATTCAGTTCAGTGCAGTTGCTCAGTCGTGTCTGGCTCTTTGTGACCCCATGAATTTCAGTACACCAGGTCTCCCTGTCCATCACCAACTCCCGGAGTTCACCCAAACCCATGTCCATTGAGTCGGTGATGCCATCCAACCATCTCATCCTCTGTCATCCCCTTCTCCTCCTGCCCACAATCCCTCCCAGTATCAGAGTCTTTTCCAATGAGTCAACTCTTCACATGAGGTGGCCAAAGTACTGGAGTTTCAGCTTTAGCATCAGTCCTTCCAATGAACACCCAGGAGTGAACTCCTTTAGGATGGACTGGTTGGATCTCCTTGCAGTCCAAGGGACTCTCAAGAGTCTTCTCCAACACCACAGTTCAAAAGCATCAATTTTTCCGTGCTCAGCTTTCTTCACAGTCCAACTCTCACATCCATACATGACCACTGGAAAAACCATAGCCTTGACTAGACAGACCTTTGTTGGCAAAGTAATGTCTCTGCTTTTGAATATGCTATCTAGGTTGGTCATAACTTTCCTTCCAAGGAGTAAGTGTAAGTATGCTTTAAAAATATATAAAAATGAAAGCAATTTCTGAGACAATGTACAAGGGGATCCTTCCCTCTGGTCTTAATTACTGCTCACCTATAGCTTAGGGAAAAAAATATCTCATTTCCATTTGGTCCAGCTCAGCTCACAGTGAGTGAGTGAGTGTTGGGTGTTGCTCAAGTCTCCCTTGTGATTCCAGTCAGGATTGTGGGAGAGCGTGTATCATCTTACATGTTTTATATGATGATATGGGCTCTGAAGTTACCATCTCACTAACCTTTAGATAGTTTCATGAAGCAGATGAAGAACGGGTCAGGATAGAGAATTTTATACTCACTGGGTCATAGAAATTTGAATGATTTTTTTTATTTTTGCTGATGTGCATGGGCTTTCTTGCTGTGTATGGGCTTTCTCTAGTTGCTGTGAGTGAGAGTTACTCTTCACTTTCTCCAGTTGCAATGCGTGAGCTTATTATGGTGGCTTCTCTTGTCACAGATCACAGGCTCTAGGGTGTGTGGGCTTCAGTAGCTGCAGCACCTGGGCTCAGTAGTTGTGATGCACAGGCTCAGTTGCCATGTGGCACTTGGGATTCTCCTAGACCAGGGATCGAACCTGTGTCTCCTGCTTTGGCAAGCAGACTCTCCACCACTGAGCCACCAGGAAAGCCCTTTGTTGATGATTTGTTTCAACTGAGATGGAAAATAAAAAGCCAGTCTGTTTTTGGTCCCATTCCCTCCATCATCACCAGCTCTAGTATTAACCACATTTATGATTTTATTACATATTTTAATTTTTTCTCATATATTGTGCAACAGCAATTTTTAGACTTAGCTAGAGGCTCCACCTTCCCCTTCTTTATTTGTGTAAAGACCAGTCTTTTCCCTTTAAAAGCAGTTTTATTCTCATGCCTTCCTTTCTTGAATTTCTGTTCTTATACTTGAATACTACCTTTAAGTTATTTTTCTTAGTATTGAAGACATGACCCTGTAGTTTTCTGGAGGGTATTACTGACCAAAATTCTGATGGAAGTTTGATGTTCACATGCCAGTAAGTAAGTTTTTATTTTTTCTTCTGGGAAGCTGTTGACTTTTTCCCTTCTATTTAACTACTGAAAAGTTCACCACAATTTGTGTCAGTGCAGTTTCCTTGGTACTAACACAATATTCAGTCATCAGACTTTGATTTTATTTGACTTCATTCATTATTATTCCTTCCTGTCCCATTCCCCTGAGTTTTTCATTCTGAAACATATAACTGATGGACCTTGAGACTTCGGGATCTAACCTGTGTCTCAGCTTTTGTCTCGCATTTATCCTCTTCCAGTGGCTGCCTCTGCTGATCGTGGGGAGGGCTGTGGTACAGGAGACTGATTTGTCTTCCTGCCGTGAGAACTCTCTGTCCCTCCAGAAACTGTAAATTACCTGGGGTAATAGTGCTGCTGCTTTCGGGCCTGGGCTTCCTCCCTTGTCTTGATTGATACTTCACAGAATGGCCTTAGCAGGCAGCCATCCTTTTTGATTTTCTGTCTTTTTGGAGACTGCTCTTGCCTCACTATCCATGTATACTGTGAACCCTCCCTGGAGAGATGGTCCACAGACTTTCAGGCAGGAGACACTGCTCTAATCTGCTCTACAGCTTAAAAAGCAAACCCTGTGAACTTAGCAGTACTCAATACAGTTCTTCTTCACCTTGGTACTATGAGGTCTGCCTTGTCAATTTGCAGACTTCAGGCTTGGAATTTCTTAAGTACTTCATTGGATTCTGATGTTTTAGATATATTTTTTTTTCTCTGCCTTTTCCTGTCAATCTTACTTCATTTGATTTCTATCCTTAAAGGAATTTCCAAAATTGCAAAAATACGAATGACATTCATTCTTGTTTCCCTGTGATGTTACAGGAACATTTATATTGATTTTAAAGAGATTTTAAGTTGGAGAGGATACAGACATTTGGGCTCAGTTCAGCACTCAGACCATAAAAATTCCAAGACAGCAAGACTTCATGCTCAATAAAGTTTTTCAACCACAGTTGAGGATTTGCTCCCAATACAATCGTGGACAATTTCTCTCCTAGGAGCTTCCTTCTCAGAACTACTGCAAAACTTGGTAGCTCTCCTAGAGTGAACAAGGAAACATCCAAGTTACATTAAATACTTTATTACAGTGGAACCTAACAGTGCTTTTCTGTAATACATTTATGCATGCATGCTAAGTCGCTTCAGTTCAGTTCAGTCGTTCAGTCATGTCCCACTCTTTGCGACCCCATGAATCGCAGCACACCAGGCCTCCCTGTCCATCACCAACCCCCAGAGTTCACTCAGACTCACGTCCACTGAGTCAGTGATGCCATCCAGCCGTCTCATCCTCTGTCGTCCCCTTCTCCTCTTGCCCCCAATCCCTCCCAGCATCAGAGTCTTTTCCAATGAGTCAACTCTTCGCATGATGTGGCCAAAGTACTGGAGTTTCAGCTTTAGCATCATTCCTTCCAAAGAACACCCAGGACTGATCTCCTTCAGAATGGACTGGTTGGATCTCCTTGCAGTCCAAGGCACTCTCAAGAGTCTTCTCCAACACCACAGTTCAAAAGCATCAATTCTTCGGCGCTCAGCCTTCTTCACAGTCCAACTCTCACATCCATACATGACCACAGGAAAAACCATACCCTTGACTAGACGGACCTTTGTTGGCAAAGTAATGTTTCTGCTTTTTAATATACTATCTAGGTTGGTCATAACTTTCCTTCCAAGGACTAACTGTCTTTTAATTTCATGGCTGCAGTCACCATCTGCAGTGATTTTGGAGCCCCCAAAAATAAAGTCTGACACTGTTTCCACTGTTTCCCCATCAATTTCCCATGAAGTGATGGAACCGGACGCCATGATCTTCGTTTTCTGAATGTTAAGCTTTAAGCCAACTTTTTCACTCTCCTCTTTCATTTTTATCAAGAGGCTTTTTAGTTTCTCTTCACTTCCTGCCATAAGGGTGATGTCATCTGCATATCTGAGGTGATTGACATTTCTTCGGGCAATCTTGATTCTAGCTTGTGCTTCCTCCAGCCCAGCGTTTCTCATGATGTACTCTGCATATAAGTTAAATAAGCATGGTGACAATATACAGCCTTGACGTACTCCTTTTCCTATTTGGAACCAGTCTGTTCCATGTCCAGTTCTAACTGTTGCTTCCTGACCTGCATACAAATTTCTCAAGAGGCAGGTCAGGTGATCTGGTATTCCCATCTCTTTCAGAATTTTCCACAGTTTATTGTGATCCACACAGTCAAAGGCTTTGGCATAGTCAATAAAGCAGAAATAGATGTTTTTCTGGAACTGTCTTGCTTATTTGATGATCTAGAGGATGTAATTATCATCTTTTTTTTAATAGATGGAAAAACTAAGAAAGAAATTAGGCACTTTGCCATGTCAGTCTCACAGTTGATTATAGGAGACACCAGAACCCCAACTGTCTGATTCTACAGCCCATGCTGTAAACCAGAGACTGGCAAACTACAGCCTACTGGCTGAATTTGATTAGTTGCTTGGCTTTATTTATTTATTTTTAAAATTGTTTTACTGCCCATGAACTAATAATAGATTTTCCATTTTTAATTTATCACATTTTAAATGATTATTGAAGTACCAATGTAATGTCCTCAATTTTTCTTCTTTGCCCCACAAAACATGAATCTCTGGATCTTTAAAAAAACTTGTGCCAACTACAGAAAGTCTAACCATTAAGCTGTAGTACACACACTTCTGCATTTTTTATGAGTTACAATTAGTTGTAGCTTACTGTTAGCAGGCTGAGACCTGTAGTTGAGAAATGCTGCACTCACTAGGTTACACCAGAGTCCATACAGAGCAAACAGGCAATTTGTATCTGTTATTGCTTCTTCTGTCCATTTCTTCCTCCCTCATAAATAAAGTCTTAGTAGGCCGTGTGTGTGTGTGTGTGTGTGTGTGTGTTTTAACTATTATAACGAAGTGATAAAATTTCTCCTTCTCTCTTTATCCCTTTCTAAATGTATCCAGTTTTCCCTAAGGAAACAGAAATAATTGTGCAGAGACAGAGGAGATCTGAAAACAAATCAAGAACTGGGCTTTAGGATCTCAGTTATTATTTCCAGATCCATGTTAGCAATTAACCTGGCAGCAGGAAGGCCCTGGAGAAGGAGTCAGACATATACCGAGCCTGAAATCTAGAATAGGCTTTCTGTGGTCTTTGCTTTGCAGGTAGGTGGATTCAAACCAAACACTGCGTTATGATCACAGGAATGCTTGCTAAGCATGCAGTTAGGGAAAAGGAATTGGTTTATGTAAACATCTTTTCTTATGTAGCATATGTCACAGATCATAATTTCCTGGAATGGTAAAGTTGTTTGATGTTGGAAAGTCTGGGCACCCACATGGTTAAATTAAATAAATTTGAAAAATTCTTGGTTAAACAGAGTTAACAAGTTTTCTTAGTCAGAAATTCTCCTAGAGGTCCTAATATGCTGATGTCCAATATCAGTCCATAAGTGAGTATGTAACACACAGTATTTTCTGAAGTTACTAGATGATGAATATTTTTGTTTGTTTGTCTAATTTTAATCATATGACTTGTGCTCCAGGAAACACAGTTTGGGGAACACTGGGAAACAATGAATTGCTCTTTTCCACACTGGAAATTTCTTCTGCCCACTGATCAGGACCAGCTGATAGAGTCAGAACACCATTTCTCCGGAATATTGAAGAATCATATTTCTAAGTCCCCATTCTCCCATTTCTCTTTCTTATTTTAGAGTCCATGCAGACTACATGCTTTCTGTACACATTTGACATTATATCATTTTTTTTCCATTCCAACATTTTTTATAATGGTAAAATTTTCAAGTTGACAAACGATTCCTCATTGCTTTTCTTCTTGATTTAACTGCTTCATGCACACTTAAGGAGCTACCTTAATCTAATCAATCAGTACTCTAAATCTTGATGTAAAATAGTGACAGTTAATTCTTACCAAAATGGTCAGTTTCTGCTAACTTGGTTCTCAGAGGTATCCTGTAAACAAGTATTTAAGTTTAAAAGTTTATAATACCTTGTAGCGAGGTATAAAACCTTTTGACAACTAACCCTATCATTGTTTGTCTATAATGTTAACATGTCACCCAGCTCTTACTTTTGGAGTTTCATGTTATATTCTACCCAGGGATTGTATGGAATGGATTTTGGTGGTTTTCTTTTCTAAACCAGTCTTCAGAAAGAGAAGGTTACCGAATTTTCAAAATAAAAATCAGTGTCACCTGCCCTGATAACCTTTGGCAATCCTGCCCCCACCCCTGGGTAGCAGAAATCGGCATTCCCTGTTTCCAGCAGGCCTCAAAAAACGATAGCAATTTCCTTAAGCGCATCAATTTCTCCTTGCGGATGGGCAGCCTGTCACTATAATCAGATCTGTCGGCTCTTTGCAAAAGAATTGGAAAGTGGCCTTACTTGTGTGGAAATCTAATAGCGACTTGTCACTCCCTCTCGGCAGCACTGCCCAGGCTGGCAGTGCGATGTCCTGTCTCCCGCAGTTGCAGAGGGCTGGGTCCCTCCCTGAAGAAAAGCTGTTGAATTGAGCCACTTTGCTCACTCTTGCAGAATTTATGATCTGCCCAGTGTCTTCCCTCTCATGCTTGACTTTTAGAAAATGAGTTTGCCAAGTCCTGGGTGTTTTAGTCTGTCAGTAACTAGTACAGATTCTGGCATCATAATTCACTCTATACAAACTCAGTAATGAAAACAATCCAGTTGTTGGTACACTGTGATTTTCTTGTACAATGAAAACTGGGGTCCCCTGTTGCAGTGAATTGTTATCCCATGTCTCTCTCTACACTCTACTTAGAAATTGTATCAAATGACAGAGGCAAGATTCTTTTAAAAAAAAAAATCAAAGTATATCCCAGGCAGTCACTCTTTTAAACACTGGATGCCCCCAAAATCAAAATTTAATTGATTTTTAAGTTTTTACTTTTTAGCTCCATTACACGTTACACCTCAGTATATTTTGGTACCCTCTCGCATTTTGTAGAGGTAAGACATCTGATTTCTAGCTTTTAAAAGAACTGTTCAGTAAGTAAATCAATCCCTGTTAATATGGCTATTAAATATTGAGATCATGCTGCATGTTAAATGAAATTGATTTTCAAAGTAAATTAAATCCCTGAGTGAAGGTGGGTGTATCTTTCCACTTGAAGGAAGAATTTTAAGACAGTTGCATGTGTAATCAGATCCTGGGGACATAAACTGAATTGTCTATGGGACAGTTGTATTATAATACTACAATACTATTTTTCTCAAAGAGCCTTAAAAAGTAAAATATGTTTAGTATACATTCAAACATGGAAGACAGAGATACAAATTTTGAGAATATTATGGGTTTTGTCCAACTGTTTTTGCTTTAAAAGGACACCTGTATTGGTTTAGAGTCAACTAAAGCCAGATTCCTCATTCATTTCTTCCAACCAGGAAAGGAAAATGAAGTTGAAGTAAGAATGTCTGAAAAGCAATTTTTGTAGTTTAATAAGCAGGCCCTAGTTAATATTGGATTGCTCAATTTCATATATAACTTAAAAATCCGAATGCCATATTCTGTTAAATCCATATTGTCCACTCTATTCTCAAAACTAGGTTTTAACTTCATAGTCCCCATTCTCCTCTCTTTCTCCAATTTTCTTTACTATATAGAGTAAATAGGAAGTAAGAAAAATTTTAAGCATGTGAAAGAAGAGTATAACGCCCACCACCACCATTTTCTGTTTAGTGTGGCAATAAGTCGAATGTTATGTATTATGTAGATTACAGATTATAGGATATACGAAAAACATCTTATTATAATTCATATGCTCATTCAAACAGGCTATATACAAAAGAGCTTTATGAGTTGTTGTTTTTTTCCCCCTCATATTCCATAGTATTATGAAATCTAAGATAAGTGCTCTGTCACTTAGCAAATACTTTGTCACATGGGCTCAGGACCATGTTCAGTAATTCAGAGAGGGAGACAAGTGGAAGAGAAGGCATAGGGAGGATCTCTTGTAACTTATTATCTGGTTTTTGAAAGATAAAACTTCCAAAGGTAAAAATAATTGTAAAGCCTTCAATCCTTTCACTAGGGGAAAACTATATGGAAATTTTTTCTCTGTGATTCTAAAAGAATAGAATTAAAGTTGAGGCAGTTTGAGGACTGAGCTTCTCAGGTGGCTCAGTGTTAAAGAATCTGCCTCCCAGTGCAAGAGATGTGGGTTCAATCCTGTATCAGGAAGATCTCCTAGAGAAGGAAATGGCAACCCACTCCAGGATTCTTGCCAGGAGAATCCCATGGACAGAGGAGCCTGGTGGGCTACAGTCCCTGGGGTTGCAAAGAGTCGACAGGACTTAGCAACTAAACAACAACAAGTTGAGGACTTGAGCCAGAGTGATTAGAGCCAAGGGAGCAAACTGAGGGGCCACTCAGGAGATAACTTGGTGATAAAAAGAAAAAAAAAAAGAAGGCAGGCACATTGGCTTTTCCAGTGAGGGGAATGATCTAGAGGAGAGGTTGGCAGATTGTGAGCTGAGGGATAAATCTGGCAAATGAAAAATTTTCATACAACCACCAGATAAGGAGTTTTTACTTTTTAAATAAGCATTGTAAAAACGCAAAGAGGTATATGAGATAGAGACAATATGGCCCAGAGTCTAAAATATATATTATCTGGCCCTTTACTGAATAAGTATGCTGACCCTTTATCTAGAGTACTAACTTTCTGTGACGACGGAAATATCCCAACTCTGCTCTGATCAAAGCAGTGGTCAGGTGCCACTTGTGGCAATTTATCACTTAAAATGTGGTCAGTGTGACTGAGCAACTAAGTTTTTAATTTTATTAATTTTCATTCCTTTAAATAGCCACAGGTGACTGGTGCCTACCCTATTGGAGAGGATAGTTATAGCTAACTGTGAATATGTGGATTATTTTCTATAAAAGCAAAGATTCTGATTGATTCTCATTCAATATCTCACACTGACTGCTCTGTATGGTGTTAGCTCTGAAGCATGCTGGGTATGACACAATGCTAAACTGAGAGTGAGGGGTCATTTTTGGAAGCTTGAAAAGTCTTGGCAGGGGAAGGTGGCAGGACAGCCCTGTGGAGAGTTCAGTGTTACAGATAAAGGCGAAGCTCTCACTGTGGCCAGAATCCATCTGTTTCCAAAACACATGCTGAGAATCCAGAATTAGAGATCCTGTCTGGAGGCATGGAGAACAAGTCAGTGTTTAGACTGCAGCACAGAAACAATTGTAGCGTCAGACAAAAGATGAATCAAGGGGAGGAACTTCCCTGGGGCCAGAAATATGATCTGTATCTTCAGAAAGAGGGCTGGCAGAAGAAAGATAAACAAATTAACCTGTCAAGACAGCTTAGGAACAGGAAAGTATCCCTTCTTTCCAGAGCACCCAGTATTCTGAAGGGAGGAGGTGCTATAGATTGGACAAGTTTTAGGGTCTAAGGATGGCATAGGATACCCACATGGATTTAGAGGTGGGTGAGAGCAGCAGTACCTTGTAACCTTTGTCCCATTCATTCATGGAGCAATGGTAGGGTTGTCAGGTAAAATACAGTGTAAAAAATAGTGTATCTATAATATTATAGAGACTTCCCCAGTGATCCAGTGGTTAAGACTCAGTGTTTCCACTGCAGGGGTGATGAATACAATCCCTGGTCAGGGAACTTCTACATACCATCCAGGGTAGCCAAAAATAAATAAACATTATATGGGGCATTCTTATACTAAAAATATATTCATTATCCTAAATTCAAATTTAACTAGGCATCCTATAATTTTATTTGCTAAATCTGGTAAACCTGAGTAAAGGGTCTGACACTGCCTACTGACTTTGTTATTGAAAGGGTGGCTAGCTTAACGGAGGCTACATCCAAATACCAGTAAGCAGGCTAGGTTGACACTAGACATATGCTTTTGGCCACATCACTTAAACTCTAGCCTTCTGTTCTCATTAGTGTGAACTTCAGTGAGAGTTATTGTCTATCCTATCTTGAAGAGCAGAATGTTAGAACTCAATGGGACCTTAGTTATCTTCTATCTAGTGCTCTTATTTTTACAGAAGGGGAAGCATATGTAAAAAAATAAGGTGACTTTTACAAGAATTCATATCTCTGCCTGTGGTGATATGACCATTCCTGGAATCTGGATGTCTTATTACTCAGTTCAGTGTTTTTTCTCTCCCTACTTCTCTGTCTTCTGTCTTCAAAACCACAGGAAATAATGCACGATCATCAAAAAACCAAAAGAGCTCCAGAAAAACATCTATTTCTGCTTTATTGACTATGCCAAAGCCTTTGACTGTGTGGATCACAATAAACTATGGAAAATTCTGAAAGAGATGGGAATACCAAACCACCTGACTGGCTTCTTGATAAACCTGTATGCAGGTCAGGACGCAACAGTTAGAACTGGACATGGAACAACAGACTGGTTCCAAATAGGAAAAGGAATAAGTCAAGGCTGTATATTGTCACCATGCTTATTTATCTTCTATGCAGAGTACATCATGAGAAATGCTTGGCTTAATGAAGCACAGGCTGGAATCAAGATTGCTGGGAGAAATATCATTAACCTCAGACATGCAGATGACACCACCCTTATGGCAGAAAGTGAAGAAGAACTAAAGATCATCTTGATGAAAGTGAAAGAGGAGAGTGAAAATGTTGGCTTAAAGCTCAACAAGCAGAGAACTAATCCCAGTTCCATCACTTCATGGGAAATAGATGGGGAAACAACAAGCAGAGAACTAATCCCAGTCCCATCACTTCATGGGAAATAGATGGGGAAAGAGTGGAAACAGTGGCTGATTTATTTGGGGGGAGGGGCTTCAAAATCACTGCAGGTGGTGACTGCAGCCATGAAATTAAAAGACGCTTACTCCTTGGAAGGAAAGTTATGACCAACCTAGATAGCATATTAACAAGCAGAGACATTACTTTGCCATCAAAGGTCCATCTAGTCATAGCTATGGACTCTTGAGAGTCCCTTGGACTGCAAGGAGATCCAACCAGTCCATCCTAAAGGAGATCAGTCCTTAGTATTCATTGGAAGGACTGATGTTGAAGCTGAAACTCCAATACTTTGGCCACCTGATAGGAAAAACTGACTCATTTGAAAAGATCCTGATGCTGGGAAAGATTGAAGGTGGAAGGAGAAGGGGATGACAGAGGATGAGATGGTTAGAGGGCATCACCAGCTCAATGGACATGACTTTGGGTAAACTCCAGATGTTGGTGATGGACAGGAAGGCCTGGCGTGCTGCAGTTCATGGGATCGCAAAGGTTTGGACACAGCTGGGCGACTGAACTGAAAAAGTGCTTCACAAATTTTAATATGCAAAATATAAATGTATAGAAACATTATTTTTAGGCTGATATCAGAGCATGGAAATCACCTCCCTAATTCTGCTTATTCACAGTCTCCCATCTGGAAAAGTATTTGGTTATCAACTCCTCTGCAGTCCATCTTTATCTTTTTGGATTGTCTCTAGAAAGCACCACCAAAATTTTTTTTTTTAAGTTATCAAAACAAGTTACAATTCTAGATCTTCTGAAATCTGAGCCTGTGGGAAACCAACCAAAGCTGTTTGATAAAGGTAAATATACTTAGATGCACATAGACCAATCTTTTGCATTTCAGTTTTGACAGTTCGAGCTAGATGTATAACTTGTGTATTGCTGTCTGCCTTGTAGGAGACAGACTCTTATTGCAAGGCAAGTCACATCCCTGCCAGCATTTATAGCTGCTCTGTCACTGTGCTGTGACAGTCTGACACCTCCCAGATGCCTGGATTCTTCCCCCAGTATTAATAAACAGTTGGGGTGAGGATGTGGAAATAAGATGAAATAATATTACTGTCCAGGCAGTTAATCCTAAAGAAACATTTAGATAAAGGAGGAGCTGACTTGAGCATGGAAATAAATATCCAAAGTAACGTTTAAGATCCAAAGTCTACGAATTCTTTAGAGGGGAGAGAGTAGTGGGGAGGAGAGATTTGGGTCTCTTCGGCTGCTGCTCCTTGGTGTCCTTGCCAAGCACTACACCCTCTCTTTGCTGTAATTGTCTTATTTTGACTCAATTTAGAGTTTAGGACTAAGAGTTTTAATCTTATCTTGAAATATATAACTACTGGGTGGTACAACTGGTACAACACATCTTTTGAATGTGTTCAAGATTTCCTCCTCACAAATGATTCAGTGGGAGTTGGGTTTATTTTTATATTGCTAAATGTTTTGTTACATATGCAAATGAAATTTTGGTCACAGAAATTAGAAGGAAAATATTTTAAGATATGTAAAGCTTTTAATCCAACAAATTATTTTGGAAATAAAAAGATCTTTCCTCCTGGGTGCTTATTGTTTGCCCAAAATTATATGTCTTACATAAATACCATGAATATTCTCACAGAGGCTTAACACTGTCCAGAAATTCATTTCTTACAGATTAAAAAAAAAAAAAAAGCAAAACTCAATTCCCTCATATTCCCTTGCACATAACAAAACATTTTGTTTTTCCACAGAAGTCTAGAATCTAGTTTTCATTGCATTGCCTTTTAGTGTTGTCTGGTGATGGAATTCCAGTTGAGCTATTCCAAATCGTGAAAGATGATGCTGTGAAAGTGCTGCACTCAATGTGCCAGCAAATTTGGAAAACTCAGCAGTGGCCACAGGACTGGAAAAGGTCAGTTTTCATTCCAATCCCAAAGAAAGGCAATGCCAAAGAATGCTCAAACTACCGCACAATTGCACTCATCTCACGTGCTAGTAAAGTAATGCTCAAAATTCTCCAAGCCAGGCTTCAGCAATACGTAAACTGTGAACTCCCTGATGTTCAAGCTGGTTTTAGAAAAGGCAGAGGAACCAGAGATCAAATTGCCAACATCTGCTGGATCATGGAAAAAGCAAGAGAGTTCCAGAAAAGCATCTATTTCTGCTTTATTGACTATGCCAAAGCCTTTGACTGTGTGGATCACAATAAACTGTAGAAAATTCTGAAAGAGATGGGAATACCAGAACACCTGATCTGCCTCTTGAGAAATTTGTATGCAGGTCAGGAAGCAACAGTTAGAACTGGACATGGAACAACAGACTGGTTCCAAATAGGAAAAGGAGTTCGTCAAGGCTGTATATTATCACCCTGTTTATTTAACTTATATGCAGAGTACATCATGAGAAATGCTGGACTGGAAGAAACACAAGCTGGAACCAAGATTGCCAGGAGAAATATCAATAACCTCAGATATGCAGATGACACCACCCTTATGGCAGAAAGTGAAGAGGAACTAAAAAGCCTCTTGATGAAAGTGAAAGTGGAGAGGGAAAAAGTTGGCTTAAAGCTCAACATTCAGAAAACGAAGATCATGGCATCTGGTCCCATCACTTCATGGGAAATAGATGGGGAAACAGTGGAAACAGTGTCAGACTTTATTTTTCTGGGCTCCAAAATCACTGCAGATGGTGACTGCAGCCATAAAATTAAAAGATGCTTACTCCTTGGAAGGAAAGTTATGACCAACCTAGATAGCATATTCAAAAGCAGAGACATTACTTTGCCAACAAAGGTTCGTCTAGTCAAGGCTATGGTTTTTCCTGTGGTCATGTATGGATGTGAGAGTTGGACTGTGAAGAAGGCTGAGCGCCGAAGAATTGATGCTTTTGAACTGTGGTGTTGGAGAAGACTCTTGAGAGTCCCTTGGACTGCAAGGAGATCCAACCAGTCCATTCTGAAGGAGATCAGCCCTGGGATTTCTTTGGAAGGAATGATGCTAAAGCTGAAACTCCAGTACTTTGGCCACATCATGCGAAGAGTTGACTCATTGGAAAAGACTATGATGCTGGGAGGGTTTGGGGGCAAGAGGAGAAGGGGACGCCAGAGGATGAGATGGCTGGATGGCATCACTGACTTGATGGATGTGAGTTTCAGTGAACTCCGGGAGTTGGTGATGGACAGGGAGGCCTGGCGTGCTGCAATTCATGGGGTCGCAAAGAGTCGGACATGACTGAACAACTGATCTGATCTGGTCTGATCTGAGTGAAAGTGAAACTGTTAGTCGCTCAGTCATGTCCAGCTCTTTCCCACCCCATGGACTCTAGCCCCCCAGGCGCCTCCATCTATGAGATTCTCCAGGCAAGATTACTGCAGTGGGTTGCCATTCCCTTCTTCATTCGTGTTGACTAGGTCTTTAGAATTACCAAGAAGATTAAATATTGCTTTTCTTTGCCTTATAATAGCAGAAGGAGAACTTTTAATTTACAAACTAAATGTTATGCATAGGTCTTTTTATAAAAGTGGAGGCCATTTTCTTTAATTTTTAAATTTATTTACTTATTTATTTTTATCTTTGTGCTGGGTCTTTGTTGCTTCCCATGGGCTTTCTCTAGTTGTGGTGCGGTGATTCTCATTGCAATGTCTTCTCTTGCTGAGGGGCACAAGCTCTAGGCACACTATGGTGCGTGGGCTCAGTAGTTGCAGCTGAGGGGCTTAGTTGCTCAGTGGCACATGGAATCTTCCCTGACGAGAGACCTAACCCTTGTCCCCTGCATTGGCAGGCAGAAAATCTTAACACACTGTGCCACCAGGGCAGTCTGCATATGTCTGTCTGTCCTCATTTTCTTAGCCAAACACAGTTGACAGTGCCTGTTAAGAGTTTACTTTTTTATGCTGGAGAGGGTGTGGATAAAAGGGAACCCTCTTACACTGTTGGTGGAAATGCAAACTAGTACAGCCACTATGGAGAACAGTGTGGAAATTCCTTAAAAAACTGGAAATAGAACTGCCTTATGACCCAGCAATCCCACTGCTGGGCATACACACTGAGGAAACAAGAATTGAAAGAGACACGTGTACCCCAATGTTCATCGCAGCACTGTTTATAATAGCCAGGACATGGAAGCAACCTAGATGTCCATCAGCAGAAGAATGGATAAGAAAGCTGTGGTACATATACACCATGCAGTATTACTCAGCCATTAAAAAGAATACATTTGAATCAGTTCTAATGAGGTGGATGAAACTGGAGCCTATTATACAGAGTGAAGTAAGCCAGAAAGAAGAACACCAATACAGTATACTAACGCATATATATGGAATTTAGAAAGATGGTAACAATAACCCTGTGTACGAGACAGCAAAAGAGACAGTGATGTATAGAACAGTCTTATGGACTCTGTGGGAGAGGGAGAGGGTGGGAAGATTTGGGAGAATGGCATTGAAACATGTATAATATCATGTATGAAACGAGTTGCCAGTCCAAGTTCGATGCACGATACTGGATGCTTGGGGCTGGTGCACTGGGACGACCCAGAGGGATGGTATGGGGAGGGAGGAGGGAGGAGGGTTCAGGATGGGGAACACATGTATACCTGTGGCAGATTCATTTTGATATTTGACAAAACCAATACAATATTGTAAAGTTTAAAAATAAAATAAAATTAAAAAAAAATAAAAAGAGTTTACTTTTTAAAACCCAACCCTCTTGTTAGGAAGATACTCCTAGATTTTTGAGCTGTACCAAAGAGGTTTGAGATAGTATACTCCTTGCCTCCTACTGGTGGCAGGGACACAGTCTTCAAGCAGAACTATCTAGTTTATTTTCTTTGATTAATATATTACAGTAAGTTTCCCTGTAAGATGTTTTGTCCTTTAGAGGAAAAAATCTGTGTTTAAAAATGCTTGGATAAAGAACACTTGTGTATATATAAACAGACAAACCCCTAGGCTTCAGTCTGGTAGAGAAATGGTTTGGTGCTGTGTCACTTTGGGTTTATGGCTGTGAACACCTATTGTGTACTAATCCCTCTACTGCGTAACATTATTTAAATTGATGAAATGCTTGCTTGGTTGGTTGAATCCACCAGTCTTTTATTTCAGTCTGATACCTTGGAAGCTCTATAAAGTCTTGAGTTTATGGGCTAGAATTAGTATTAGTGTTTTGGGAACTTGTGAAAGTATGCAGATTAGACATTTATTGGGAAGAGGTGGGATATTCATCTTTTAAATACAATGTGAATAGAACTGTTTTATTTTTTTTTGTTTTTTTTTTTTGATGCTTTACCTGTATCATTACAAGACTGTCCTAATTAAACTTCCTCTCCATTCAAGGTCCACAACTCCAAAATCAATCAAGCAAATTAAAAAGAATCTTTCCTTATCATGTCTCTGAAGTAAAGTAAGGCTTAAGTTTTATCATGATTGATCATTCTTGAGATTTATAATCATTCATCATAAATTTTTTTTTCAGAAGAAAATGAACTAAAATTAGCTTGTAACCAAAAAGCATTTAATTGAGTCCCATGAAGAATTTCTAAGTTTCGTGGAGTATTGATTTTTTTTTAATTATTTTTACTGAAGTTTAGTTGAATTATAATATTGTGTTAGTTTCTGGTATACAGCAGTGATTAAAATATATATATTATTTTCCATTATGATTTATTATAGGATATTTAATATAGTTTCCTGTGCTATACAGTAGGGCTGTGTTGTTTAATCTATTTTATATATGGTAGTTTGTATATACTAATCCCAAATACTAATTTATCCCTCTCCCTCTCCTTTTTCCTTTGCTAGCCATAAGTTTGTTTTCTATGCCTGTAAGTCCATTCTGTTTCATCAAGGAGTTCATTTGTGTCATATTTTAGATTCCACATATTAGTGATATCATATGATATTTGTTGTTCTCTGTCCAACTTACTTCACTCAGTATGATAATCTCTAGGTCCATCCAAGTTGCTGCAACTGGCATCAGTTCATTCTTTTTATGGCTGAGTGTGTGTGTGTGTGTGTGTGTGTGTGTGTTGCTCAGTTGTGTCCGACTCTCTGCAACCCCATAGATTGTAGTCCGCCAGGAATTCTCCAGGCAAGAATACTGGAGTGGGTTGTCATAATATTGTATTATTGTAACATTCTATATATTGTATATCATTTCAGTTCAGTTCAGTCGCTCAGTCATGTCCAACTCTTTGCGACCCCATGAATCACAGCACGCCAGGCCTCCCTGTCCATCACCAGCTCCCAGAGTTCACTAAAATATATTATTGTAAATATGTATATATTGCATATATGCACCACTTCTTTATTCATTCTTCTGCTGATGGCCATTTAGGTTGCTTCTATGTCTTGGCTATGGTAAATGGAGCTGTGGTGGACATTGGGGTGCATGTATTTTTTCACTTTATAGTTTTCTCTGGGTATGTGCCCAGCAGTGGGATAGCTGGATCATATGGCAACTCTGATTTTAGTTTTTTGAGGAACCTCCATCTTGCTTTCCATAGTGGTTGTACCAATCTACATTCACACCAACAGAGTAAGAGGGTTCTTTTTGCTCCACACCCTCTCCATCAGTTTTTATTTGCAGACTTGTTTGTGATAACCATTCTGACCTATTTTTTTTTAATATTTATTTATTTATTTGGCTACATCTGGTCTTAGTTGTGGCATGCGGGATCTAGTTCCCTGACCATGGATAGAACCCAGGCCCCCTGCACTGGGAACTTGGAGTCTTAGCCACTGGACCACCAGGGAAGTTCCTCACATTGTAGCTTTGATTTGCATTTTAGAGTACTGATTTCAGAATTTTGTTCTGCAAACCTCCATAGAAGAGCCCCTTGAAAGCCAATGTTTTAGTTGAAGCTGGCCCTGTCCTCAGGATAGAATGGGGATCCATAGACAGAAAAGGTTCTCTCTTCTAGAGCCAAGATTGCAAAGCTCTGCAGTACATGATTGTGCTATTATAGATACTGTGTCTTTATTTTGTGGATAAAGAAGCTAAGAATGAGTGTTATTTAATGTAAGCCCTTAAAAGGAGTGGGGGGAATAGCTCTTATATAATGATGACTAATGCAGTGTAAAAAGAGTTATTTTGGCACAATTGTGATGTTTTTCCCTTGTAGTTTTGTAACAGTTTCCAAGCTATTAGATAACTATGTCAGCAGAGTTGCATTAGATCTGACTTTGGGAAAAACTTAAAGCAGCTCATTATCATTGTTCCCTTTTTAAAAGAAACTTCTAATTTCTATGTATTCAATGGAAATGAGTTCACCAGCAGTTAATTATTTACAATTTTTACTACTAGAAGCAAACTCCTAGAGCCAGTCTAGTCTGCTTCGGCTCTCTCATGCTCAAATTACTGTCCAAAACTGTTACCTCCTCTGAGATGTGTTTTGCATCTATCCCTTTCCCTCTGTCATCACTGCCACCGTGTTCTCCAGGTCCTACATTCTCTGAGCTGGACAGTCTAACTATCCATCACTGTCTCCTTGTCTTGGATCTGCCCACAATCCCATGTACTCTCCTTACAAACCTTTCACTCTTTCCCATACAAACCTCGCCATCTCTCGGTAGCTCTCAATCTTAAATTAAACCTAAGCTCCTGATATCCCGAGCTCCCCTGGTGGCTCAGTGGTAAAGAATCTACCTGCTAATGCAGGAGACCTCATGTTTGATCCCTGAGTTAGGAAGATCCCATTGAGAAGGAAATGGCAGCCCACTCCAGTATTCTTGCCTGGGAAATCCCATGAACAGAGGAGCCTTGTGGGCTACAGGGTCCTCTGTCCATAGGGGTCATAAAAAGAGTTGGACATGACAGTGACTGAACAACAACCTGAAATTCCTTTCAAGCTTCAGTCAGTAGCTCAGCTTTCCAGGTGCATTTTTTTTTTTTTTTCATTTTTTATTCCTTCCTTCTTTTAGATTTAGAATTCTGGAACTATTATGGTTTCAAAATTCTATCCAATTTCTGTACCTTTTCCAGACTGTTGCCTCTTCTAGGGTACACCCTGTTCTAACCCCTTAGTTTCATGCCACAGTTGACATTGCTAACTTCTATTGATTTTTCAAAACCGTCCCCAGGGAAGAGCTGAATCACTACATCTTCTGAAGTAAGACCCTCTAACTCAATGCTCTGGAGCCAGGCTGTTTAAAGCCATCTTTAATAGTTGTGTTACCTTGAATAAGTTATTTTCTTTCTCTTGTACCTCAACTAAATGATATTAATATCTCCATCATTGGGCAGTTATCAGGATCCAATTAAAAAATAAAGTGTAAGAGTGCTGTTATACAGTAAAGACTGATATAACTATTGTTATTCATCTGTATATTCAATTGTTATCATATTTCACACTGCATTATAATTATTTCTTGATACTTCAACATATCACACACTTATCTTTAGTGAAGACTTTGAAGGCAAACACAGCTTTTTATCCATCTTTATATCTTCAAAAGTTGTTATAAAGCCAGGAACATAGTAGACAGTAGGTATGATGTGCATCAAAAAGAATACAATTTTGTGTAAGCATGTGACAATATCATCTACCATGAGAAAGAAAACACAAGAAATATTTATTAGAGATGATTTAAGTAGAGTTAAAGTTGATATTTAGATTTTAACATGTAACCATATTTTAGGCAAGCATCAAAATATGATTAAATTTTTAAGTGTCTCAAATGGTGAAAAAATAGAGTGTTCTATTGTGTAGCTTTGTTTAAAAAAAATCAATCCATAATTTACATTTCTCTTGGCAAACACACAGAGCCCACCAACTCTCACAAGGAGCTCCAACTGTTAAAAATGGGGTCCCTGCCATACCCCTAAATGCCTACCCCCCACATCCCTTCTGTTAGGGCTATACTCCTGCTGTCATTGGTACATTGGATTCATTGCCTCATAAGTCTGCATATATGAACCCATGGGATCATTCCCCTAAGACCCATATACCCTTCTAAGTTTCTATCCTCCTACCAGAATATCCCTACCTCCCAGAAGCTTCTAGAGCCCTGGTAATGACCTCAGGCCTCAATTTCTCAGAGCCCTTCTCATCAGCCATAAATGCTGTACTTGAAGTGGGATTGTTTGGTGACAAAAACCATATCTAGAATTCCCAATAACAGCTAAAATGATTTTTTCAAATATTTTAAAAATAATTTGCAAGTTGAGCACAGTCTAGCTTATTAGATCTACGTAAACTGGTAACAGAATAGACTGTACATTTTTTCAAAGTGTACCTTTTTATGTAAACTCATAAAAAAGACCAGAAGAGCACACATCTTCAGATACATTTTTGCAAACCTTGGGCACAATCCATGGAAGAGTATTGTTAGCTAAAATTCTTTTTGACAAGACAGGAAAAAGAGACATGGAATAGGGAACTGAAATTAAACTAATACAATCATAAACAGCAGCCATGAAACTACAGAAGTAATGCTCAGCACTCTGAGCTGATCCATACCTCAATGTACATGTCTCCATGGTGAGAGACATGTGAGACTGAAAATTGTCAGAGACTATGAGATTGAGAACCAAGTCACACCCCACTTAAGAAGAAACCCTTTGTAAATGCATTGAAGGAGGGATTCAGGGACAATGGCTCTATGCAACAGCTTTAAGAATAAATACTGAAAAATTTACAGAGCAGACTGATTTTGGTGAAATTATTTTATTTTTGTGGAAGTCAAAGACTTGAATAATAATATAATTAAGAATAAAAACATCTTGACAGTGTCTTAGGAGCATATATATTTTTCTTTAACTCCAAGAGGAAGGGCTAATTGATGTGCATATAATTTTACCATGTTAAATGAGAAAAACAAACAAGCAAAACAAACAGCTGAAAATTAGCTACTGGCCTGTGGCAAATTCCTGCATTTCATGCTATTTTTGGACTTTGCCCCAGGGAGGGAGATATATTATTTTGGATGTGAAAGGCCACCTTGCATTAGCTGAGACAGTATTGCTCAGTCAGGTATTAACCTGGCCAATAGGAATTTTGCAGACACAGTGGACATTGTTTCATAATCAGTTTCTTCAGTATTCTGGCTGTGTGATGATCTGAAGTTCCAATATGAATGTAAGGCAGATGATATGAGGAGATAAAGAAAAAAATAAGAGACTTCTGTTGACAGTAAGTCCAAGACAACATATGATATCAGAGATGCATATACCACATGGCTGGTTAATCTTCAAGGCTCATTTCATGTCAGAAAACAGAGCCAAGTGAGAACAGCCCCTTCCAATTCAGACAGCACACAAAAGCCAACAATCCAATGCTACATTATCTCATCAAATAAAGCTGTTTCCCCTGATCAGCGTTCTTGAATAAAATAAAATTAAGTTCCATTAAAAATATATATGTATAAGATTGGTGAAATTCAAGATAACTGTAGGCATGCATTCAGCCTATGCCATGACATGGCTTCCTCAGCATGAGCTGTTTTCAGGGAAAACAGCAACTGACGCTAATTAATATTAATTACTCAACTTGCTCTTATTCTTAGAGTTTTTTCTGGCCTTACTAATATGTACTGTTCAAGTTCAATACTTGTTGAGGATTAGAGAATTTTTTAGAGAAATATCAATAACCTCAGATATGCAGATGACACCACCCTTATGGCAGAAAGCAAAGAAGAGCAAAAGAGCCTCTTGATGAAAGTGAAAAAGGAGAATGAAAAAGTTGGCTTAAAACTCAACATTTAGAAAACTAAGATCATGGCATGTGGTCCCATCACTTCACGGCAAATAGATGGAAACAATGAAAGGCTTTATTTTGGGGGGCTCCAAAGTCATTGCAGATGGTGACTGCAGCCATGAAATTAAACGACGCTTGCTCCTTGGAAGAAAAGCTATGACCAAACTAGGAAGCATATTAAAAAGCAAAGACATTACTTTGCCAACAAAGGTCCATCTAGTCAAAGCTATGGTTTTTCCAGGAGTCATGCATGGATGTGAAAGTTGAACTATAAAGAAAGCTGAGCACTGAAGAATTGATGCTTTTGAACTGTGGTGTTGGAGAAGACTCTTGACAGTCCCTTGGACTGCATGGAGATCCAACCAGTCCATCCTAAAGGAAATCAGTCCTAAATATTCATTGGAAGGACTGATGCTGAAGCTGAAACTCCAATACTTTGGCCACCTGATGGGAAGAACTAACTCATTTGAAAAGATCCTGATGCTGGGAAAGATTGAAGGTGGGAGGGGAAGAGGACGACAGAGGATGAGATGGTTGGATGGCATCACCGACTCAATGGACATGAGTCTGAGTAAACTCTAGGAGTTGGTGATGGACAGGGAGGCCTGGCGTGCTGCAGTCCATGGGGTGGCAAAGAGTCAGACATGACTAAGTAACTGAACTGAACTTAGAGAATTGTTTTCATCTCAGCCCCAACACATGCTAGTTTCTAACCGGTGTCAGGAGGAAAAGGAAGTGCAAATGGGCTGTAGCTGTCTAAAAATATAACTGAGTTTATAGCTGAGTTATGAGAAAAATCTACTGAGCGACCAACACATTTACTTTTCACTATATAAAAATAGAATTTGTTTAGGCCTCAAGGCAACTTATAAACTTATTACAGATTTAATATTTTTTCATGGGACTTATTCCAATAATATTTGCTACATCTGTATACTTATTTAAAGGATACAACACTGAAACTATTATTATAGCTATTATTCTTATTTTGGGGACTATCTTTGGTTTTATTGTTGTTGTTTTAGTCACTAAGTTGTGTCCGACTCTTTTGCAACCCCATGGACTGTAGCCTGCCCTTACTCTGTCCACAGTATTTCCCAGGCAAGAATACTGGAGTGGATTGCCATTTTCTTCTCCAGGAGATATTCCAGACCCAGGAATCAAGTTTGCATCACCTGCATCGGCAGGTGGATTGTTTACTACTGAGACAACAGGGAAACCACATCTTTGGTATTATCTTATTATGGTTGGTGCTGTTGTATCTTTACTATATGGTAGTAGTGTTAGTCGCTCAGTCGTGTCCAACTCTTTGCGACCCCATGGACTGTGACCCGCCAGGCTCCTCTGTCCATGGGATTCTCCAGGCAAGAATACTGGAGTGGGTTGCCGTTCTCTTCTCCAGAGAATCGTCCCGACCCAGATCAAACCTGAGTCTCCTGCATTGAAGATATAGTATATCATTAGTATATGGTACTTTCTGTATTTAAAACTCAGAGAAGGCCATGGCACCCCACTCCAGTTCTCTTGCCTGGAAAATCCCATGGACAGAGGAGCCTGGTGGGCTGCAGTCCATGGGGTCACGAAGAGTCAGACACGACTGAGTGACTTCACTTTCACTTTTCACTCTCATGCATTGGAGAAGGAAACGGCAACCCACTCCAGTGTTCTTGCCTGGAGAATCCCAGGGACGGGGGAGCCTGGTGGGCTGCCGTCTATGGGGTTGCACAGAGTCGGACACGACTGAAGCGACTTAGCAGCAGCAGCAGTATTTAAAACTATCAAGGACTCTGCCTTACCCACTGAGAGGAAATGAAGCTTTCCGATGTAGGGAAATTAGAATATAAATTTCCAGTACAAATAATAGTCCCATCCTCTCTCTCCAGCCTCAGTTTATATTATTCCTTTGTCATACCTTGGGCTCCCGTAGACCAGTCATGACCATTGCACCACATTCTAAGTAGTGCATTATTTTGGTTTTAGCTATTTCAATATAATGTAAATACTTACATATGATTGATGCAGACATGATTTTCTGGTTTATACCTAAACAGATATTTGAGTACATAGTTGGAAGCTGCATATTTGAGTCCCTCTATATTTTTTTTTTTTTTTCACTTTTAGCTAGGGCTCTCTAGGAAATTTTGTCCCAGCAACTGCAATTCAGATCCACTAGTGGTCATTCCAATCTACATCAGTCTATAATTGTGCCTTTTTCTCTGCTGTCTACCTGGTCTAGATTGAAGCTTTTTGACAACTTTCACAGATAGGAATTTAATGGTCACAGAAACTTGAATTTTGCTGTCTTACCATTTTGTGTTTGTTCTTTTTTTTTTTTTTCTCAGATCTTTCCCCCAAGATACAGTGGGTCTTTGTTTCTGTGAGGTCCTCCTTAATTTAAATTATTTTCAAAACCTAACTTTTAATTTTATGTTCTATGTTAAGTAAATTAAGTATACTATATTCTTAATGCAATCAGGTGCATCACAGTTTTTAACAGAATTAGTCACTGAATCTTTGTATACATAATGTACTCTAGTTCCTATTTAAGTTAAGTGCTTGTGTGGCTAAAGGCATGTGACACCAAACCACAAATATATATATGTTACAAATATCCATATGTGTAATATCCTGGTAAGATGTCTTTGATTCACATAGCAGATTCTGTTCAGTGACTTATGTGGGTGGGGAGCATAAAGGGTCAGGGGTTTATAAATACTGATTCATCAAGAGAGACACATAATATTGTCATACCTTGAGAAGTGGTTGGTAGTACAGCACAAGTGAATGACATAACAGAAATGATGATCTTTTCTTTTCCTTTCTCCTTTCCTCTGAACACTCCCAGAGAAATAAGTAACCACTGTACTGAAAACGTGCAAGCACATTTTGTGTTCCTGAGACATCTTAATCATTTTATGATTGAACTTAGGCTATTGATCATGTACTTACTTTTAAGGTGGTAGAGCTCTGGATGAATTAACTCACCTCCAAGATGGTTAAACAGTATTTAGAACACTCCCTCTCCTAGACATGGAAGGGATTTCTGTTTGGGAATTCTTATTCCCACATGACTGGTTTATTTATTTGAGCATTCGGACCTCATTGCTCTCAGAGAAAGAAATTATTCTGGAGAGAATCAGTATGAGATGCTGAATCAGTATGAGATGGTTTCAAGCAAGGGAATAAGCAAGGAAATAGCCTTCTTTATCATTAGTATTTATTCAGAAAGCCATTTGGGCTGTTATAGCCATAACCCTCCAAAAAATAGAAAAAGGAGGAATTATGGGATGGAATACTGCCTATTCTTTGGGGAGTTCTAATCCTTCAAATGAGCTCTCACCAGCGCAATCCAACAGTTCCCAGGACATTTCGAACAATTTTCTGGGTGGCAGTTTACATTTTTCAACAATTGCTATGAGACCTCAAAATTGAGAAAAGTATAAAACTAGAGCTATAATACTTGCTGGATTGATCTGTAACCTTAGGGACTATAGTTTCATGCTTTTTCTTCCCAAACACACAAGTTTTAGAAGAAAAGTTAATAAAACAAAAGTAAAAACCATAGGGATTGGAAAAGTTCTTCAGAATAGGACTAAATCGTAACTGCAGAGGCAAAAAAGGTGTACTGTGTGCTGGATTGACATCCAGGGAGGTGTCTGAGTATGTCCCAACAAGTTAAGGATGTTAAACAGAGCTTGGTAACTTTCTTAAGGAGTGAAGGAGAGACTCATGCTTGGGGCAAGTCAGCCTCTTGACAGAACCTCACAATTTTGGAACATGGAGGACAATATTATTTTTAGTTTTACTGTCCCAGAAATTTCATTCTGCCAGAGCATGAAGTTTGGTCACATTTAGGGAGACTGCTGCTGCTGCAAAGTCGCTTCAGTCGTGTCCAACTCTGTGCAACCCCAGAGCCGGCAGCCCACCAGTCTCCCCCGTCCCTGGGATTCTCCAGGCAAGAGCACTGGAGTGGGTTGCCATTTCCTTCTCCAATGCATGAAAGTGAAAAGTGAAAGTGAAGTCGCTCAGTCGTGTCCGACTCCTAGCGACCCCATGGACTGCAGCCCACCAGGCTCCTCCGTCCATGGGATTTTCCAGGCAAGAGTACTGGAGTGCGGTGCCATTGCCTTCTCCATTAGGGAGACTGGCAGAAGCTAATCAAAATTAGAGGAAACTAACATGTAAGATAGCCCATCCAAAGGGTTTATAAATGGCAGGTGAAGCTTATACATTTTTAAACATCATCTCCTACTGCTGTAGAAATCTGTGCATTGGTCTATGCTCTGAAAGAACAACTGCGTGGAAAGATGATTTTACTGGGTGAGAAGATGGGCCTGTGCACTGCTTTGCCATCTTTCGTAGTGTGGTGCTATGCTGCCATCATAATTCAAAGTGGCTACTTTCCTAGACCAAGTACAAACTTTCTAATAAAAATTTCTAGAAGACTTAAAAAGGCAATTTTCTTTCCGCTTTGATATTCAAACGAGCAATGTCCAGACTGCAGCTTTTCTTTTTCTGTAATAAGATGGTAGGAAATGAGTTTGGTGGGTTTCTTCTCTTTTTCACTAAAATTTGGTGAAAGTGGTTATCTAAAACACTGAAATTTGCAGTCCTTTATGTTTCTCTTTGAGCAGCCATGACGTTAGCAGAGTTTTGCCCGTGTGTGATGCAGTACCTTTATCGTCCATTAGCTTTGGTTTCCATCAGCAGCTATTGCTGTTTGGAGGTTATGGCTCCCCTGACCCCAGCTGGGGCCCAGCCCTGTGAGTTCTGAGTCTCTGAGGTGCTACTTGTACTCGGAGAAGCCAGGGGGCCTGGCAAACCTACTAATTCACTTTCAGAGCCTCTGCAAGTCACCCTTGTCCCTGGGCGATAGAACATTCTGTGTTGGTACAAGGCCAAGGAGCCCACAGCTGTGACTACTCAGCTGGTGTGTTCCCTCGGGCTCTTCCAGAGAAACTGAGGTGGGTGGAAGTGTGCATACTGAAAATCTGGGTACAGATTTTGTTTCTCAGTGCCCTCTGATTAAAGATACAAAGGTAAAAGTAGGAAAGCATTCCCCCCCCCCCACCCCTTTTCATGGTTAGCATCATTCTGGATCTAGACAAGGGGAGCAGATCTTAGTCTTCTAGGTTTCAGAAAAGTTTTATTTGTGAGTTATATTTTTACCATTGTTTCAAATAGCTGTTTTTAAAGTTCTGTGGGAGTTTAGCTTATCTTCGCAGATTCAGCATCAAGAAAGCACCTATCAAACTTCACAGCAACTTAAAACTAGCGAGACCCAAAATGCTTGAACTTTTTTCTAAGTGACACCTCTTAATAACGCAGTACATTTGGAAATGTAGTTACTAAGGTTTTCATAATCACCCTGGGAATGTAATATTTCCATGGAATATGAATAGCCAAAATCATACAGTTTTCCTAAGATGAAAATTTATCTATAGCTTTTAAGGTAATTTGTTTTATTCTCAAGGAAATGTAATAGGAACAGCAGAATCGCAGGACCCTTGTAGCAGTGTGTCTGGGCAAATGTATATTCATTTCTTAAGCTGTTTACATGTTTATAGCAAGCCTCACTCTCAGCAACAGGCAGAGAATTCCTACTCAGCCAATTTTTGCCTTTGCATAATCATTCTTAGTTTCCAAGTAAGCAAAAGGAAATTGCATATTCATTTTAAATCTGTAATTTGGCTTACTGTGACTAGAGACATAATCAACTATGAATTTTTAAATCCATGGATTATTAAAAAAAAAAAACAAATGTTTGCCAAATCTTTTAGAAATTTAAAAAAAATAACTTGGGAAATAGAGAAAGTATTGAGTCATGAAAGGCAGAATAGGGCAAAGTAGACGGGAAAAAAATGAGAGGCTGTTCTCTGTTGTCAATGCATTTGTCTCAGAAGCAGTAATTCTGAAAGGGGAAAAAAAATGTCTTCCCTTAAGCACATGAAAGTTGCCCAGATTTTATCTGATATTAAAAATCATGACATATGTCAAAAGGCTGTCAGGATTCTAAGATAATATTAACTTTCATTTCATTACAGTGCTCTGCCTCTACTGATTGTACATTTAACAGAGTCCAGTTCTTCATCTTGCCTTCAGAGTCTCTGAATTCAAGACTTATTGATCTGGTGTCAATCAAATATGCTTTATTTTTGAGTCCTTGACTCACCTAACCCTCTGTAGCCCCTGCAAGACAGGACACTGTTAACACTGGTGAATGTGTATGAAGGCCTGGCAAGTCAGGCAGGAGAGGCTTAGCTGAGGTTAGTTTGGGTGGAGCATTAGTGCTGACTGAGAGATCTAGGTCATGGAGCTTTGCCTACAGAGAGAGTGAACGTGGCCAGAAGGAGATCTTCTAAAGCAGCACACACATCAGGAGAGGAGAGAAGTAGTGATTACTATGCTGGGGAAAATTACTGGAGTTGTTTTAGAGGGAGTGGGTAACAGTACAATATTGGCATATTATGAAAATGTAAGCATAATTTAATTAAAAAAATAATCATAACTAGTTACTCAACCTTATCAACTACATTTGAACAAAATGTATCCAATGTAAAGTTATGAAATAATATAAAAGTGAAAGAAAATATTATTTAAATATAAATTACTAGCTACTAAATGACATCTATCTCTGGGCTGTATTCCTTTTCATCCTGGGACCAATGAGAGCTGTAACCTGCAGTGAAGTGAAAGAGTTAGTTGCTCAATCATATCGGATTCTTTGTGACCCCATGGACTGTATGTGGCTTGCCAGGCTCCTCTGTCCACGGAATTCTCCAGGCAAGAATACTACAATGGGTTGCCATTTCCTCCTGCAGGGAATCTTCCTGACCCAGGAATCAAAACCTGGTCTCCTGCATTGCAGGGAGATTCTTTACCCTTTGAGCTTCCAGGGAAGCCCACTAACTTCCAGTTGGGTCAGCCCAATTGGCCTTGCATATCTTTTGTCATGCATCTCCCCTGAGTGGAGTTGTCAATAATACTGCCCTGGGTTGCTCCTCTGCGTGGGCCAGAGCAGTTGTATTTTAGCAGTTTTATTGCCTTGCTTGCCATCTCCAAAGAAGGGATTGTGGTCCTAGTCACTTCATTCTCAGCTGAAGCATCTGCCTGTGCAGCGCACTGCCAGGTCCTTGCAGGCTTTGTGTGGGAGGCTGTGATAAGGTTGTGGAAAGGATGTTAGACGCAAAAGGAGATCAGTGACAGAGAACCAGAGGAATAGCTTGCATTGAAGATGTTAGGAAAGGGGATGGAGCAGGAAGTGGAAGAGGAGACTATTAAAGACAATAAAAATGGCTAAGTTGCTGACCAATGTCTCAAATATTTGCATGACCACAAAAAGGTACCAGTGTTTCAGTTTTTAAAAATAGCAAGGTAAAATGTAGTGATTTTCAGTCTTGTTTGTACATTGGGAAGTTTATTTTTAAAAATACTGAGGCTTAGGTCACATTCCCCACTCCCACGAGAGACACCTATTTAATGTTCTGGGTTGTGGCTTTCTCATCAAAAGTTTAAAAATCTTCCCAGTAGATTTCCAACATGCAGCCAGTGGTTAAGAACCGTAGTTATAAGTGGATTTTGAAAATCAGTATTAAATCTATAGATGCAAAGTGCAGCTATCACCTTTGTTTTTAACCAAAGGGAAACAGGCTCATCTTTAGGGAGCATCTTCCGGTGCCAGGAATGATGCTGAGTACTATTCCCTTTTTTATTTTTATTGTAATACTGTGAAGTGAGAAGAGTCAATGCAATTTAAAAGGTGAAGAAAGTGAGGCTAAGGGAAGAGAAGTAATTTGCTCAGAGTGACAGTGTTTGTGGAGATGAAGCTAGCAGCTTGGACTCAGTTCCATGTCTGCACAATTCATCGTTTTTCCTACCTTTCCTTTAAGACAAAGTTATAAAGGGTAGCTTATCATGGATTGCCTGAAGACCTACACTCTTTTTTATCTTATGTCTAGGGATAAGAAATAAAGTCTGTATGTTCTAATCACTATAATTTATAAGATTGCTCAAAATCAAGGGTCAAAAATTTATAACCCATTGTCTGTTTTTCTATGGCTTATGAAATAAGAATGGTTTTTACATTTGGAAATGGTTGAAGCAAAATTAAAGAAGGATATTTCATGGCCCATGAAAATGATATGCAATTCAAATTTGTTGACCACAGATAAAGTTTTAATTGGAACAGCCACACTTAGTCATTTTGTTTTACCTGGGGCTGCTTTCTCACCACTGTAGCAGAGTTGAGTACTAGTGACAGAGACCATATGGCCAGCATAGCCTAAAGTGTTTACTACTTATCCTTTTACACAAGAAAGTTTTGTTGATTTCTGCTCTAAAGCAAAACCTGGTAGAGAGATCTTAATGTTCAAAATTGGCATATAGTATTAAGAAGGCTTGTTCACATCAACAAATATATAACAATAAAACAATTTTCAAGGATCTTTGAAAGTATGAGCTACCCCAGTGCATTTAAGTATGGTTTAAGATCATTAGGTGCCCCTGGGTGTGGGTGCTTATATAAATATACAGCAAAAGCACCATGAACTGTTAGTCACAGATTAGTCACAGAAAAAGATAAAACCTTTCCAAATGGTGTCACTAGCAATTCAGGATTAATTGTAATAACTCCATTCATTTTTGGCTTAACTTATAAATTAAATAAATCACTACATAATTCTGTTTTTTCTGTTTCTATTTTTGCACTTAGCCTCTTTTTCCAAACATTCTACTTTTTAAAATACTACTAGTATATACCCCAGTGTTTTTAGAATTTCTGCTAATTAAGTAAGATGCTGTATTTGCTATAGCAACTATACCAGAGTTTTTCAAAATGTGTTCCTTGGATTACATGCATCAGAATCATCTAGGATGCTTGTTTTTACATGACAAATTCTAGGGTCTCAGGCCAGACCTGCTGGTTCAGAACCACTGAGGCAAGGATTCTTTCTTTCTCCATGCTCCCAAGGGCGAATCTCATGCACCCTGTAGACTGATAAGCCCATGCTATATCATAGGTGATTCTATTCACAAGTTATCCTAGGAACATAGATTTAGAGGATCAGGCCACCCAGATGTGGAGATTCCTGCAGAGAAGTGGAGGAGTATCAGGATTCTGTATTCCCAGGGTGTATGATTAAAAGCAAATACAGAAACCCTCTTGCTCATAAGAAGCAGATTCATCCAAGTGAACAGAGAAATAATAGAAATGAGAAAACTCATTAAAAGAATGAAAACTAGGATGGATTGCTGCTAGTTTTTTATTGCTTTATCAGAATGTGACTGGTCTAAGAGCCATTTCCCTTCCTAGCCTCCCTTCTTCATCCTAGAAATGACCCAACAAACAGATATTTCTGTTTTCTCTTTCAGATCTGCTCTCCATCCCTTTCCATCCACCCTGTTCTCTGTCTGGTGAGTTGAAATGCTAGACTGCATCAGGTGGTTCCGGTGCTCTGTGGCTTCTACTTGATGTGATCAGTGGGGTGCCCTAGAAGGAGATCAGAGAGAGGGAGTGAAGTCAGGCCCCCTTACTGGGGCTCCGATCTGGCTAGCTGTCTCTTTGGACTGAAAATCATTGCTTTGCTCGGGGTGGCCTTTTCTACATAGTACTCCACTTCCAGGTTCTGTTACATTTTTTCCCTTGTCCCTTTGGTTCTGAGGGTAGTAATAGCTTCAGGGTTACAAACCCCAGGTTAACTGCAGAATCCTTTGTTTCTACAACCTGCCCACATGTTTATATATGTTTTAACACTCTTTGAATTATTCTAATTTGACTATAACAGCTGTTTCCTATTTGGACCCTATTGAAACAGCAACTGAATGTCTTTAGTCAGGATCCAAAAGGAGAGGGGGCTTTATCTCTTTGGTGAGCAACGGCTTAATTCATCAAATGTGACAAGTACTCACATGTACTATTGTCCCTTCCTAAGGCCCTCTTTTGTCACCTGTTTATCTGGTTAAATCCTGGTTATTAAAAACGTCATACTTTGCATGTCAATTTCTAGGAAACTCCTCAAACGCCTCCCCCAAGTTAAATTAGCTTCCCCTGATATACCTTCTCATCATATGCTTTATTTTTCCTTAGTTGTACTTATTCATATTGTAAGTCATTTATCTCATATTATCTTTGGGCATCTTTTACACATATTAGAAGTCATTTAATTATATTATTATTGGGCATCTCCTAGAGTGTGATCTATAGGTGGGTTCTGACTATTTTGTATTTATTAGCACCTGCCCTTAGCAAGTGCTCATTTGTTTTCTGTTGAATACGTGCATGAATAAAATATAGCTATCCTAGCCAGTTTCACCATTATCCTTTTCCCCTGGGAGAAAAAACTATGATATATATATAAACTACACATATATAGATGTTACTTTCTGTACTTCCATTAGCTCAGTAATATGGACCAATTATGCCAATGCCCACACAGACCTCTAAGTTATAGGTGAATGGTTCTAGGTGATTTATTGATAACATAACAATAAATCATACAAAGCAAGGACAACTGTGTGGTATGTATAGGACTGGTGCTGGATTAAACTCCGTGAGTGAGCATTCAATTTACCTTTTCCTGACAAATAGGCAGAAGAACCACTGTATTCTCACACTCTTCTTTCCTTCTCTCCAAAGTATTTCTAATCAGAGGCACTAGCAGACACCCACTTACAATAAAAGGCTTTTTCTCAGAGAATCACAGTGCCAAAAAGTTTTAGGTGTTAAGTTTGACAGAGCTGCAGGTTTTCATTTACTGTGATATTTTTTTCTGGTAACTTAGTCACATTGCCTAAATGGGTAGCCTGCATTAGATGAAGAGAAAAACATTTTTAATCACTCCAAATATTTGGAGATATAGTAACTCGCAAGAACTCCTCTTTGAAATGCTTCATTTGTTTTCTCCATTAAAATGCTTTATCTTGGGTGGATTTTGCTTTCCTGGTGGCCTAAGTCTCTGGGGAACACATATGTGAATGAGTAAGGTACTCCTATAGAGCCTTATCAGTCTTTAATTTGCAGTCCTCATTTCATCCAGTCACAGTCTCCACCCCATTTCTGTTTTTCCCTTCATGGTACAGCGTGTCCTGGTCCCAAGGACTCATCTCTTTCTCTTCTTGCAGGACTGCTGTCAGTGCAGTTCTCTTGCCAGCTGCCATCTCATGCTGAGAATTCATGCAGTAACTACCCTTCTCCAAATCATCACAAGCCCAGAGATGCTCTTTCTGCATTGCACCAAATGCCACGGTGAGAAATAAGAAAATCAATCAGGACCTTCCTGTATTTCCGTATGGGCTGACCTTCCTCCGTTGTGAGTGATTTCAGTGATCAAGACAAAACCATTTAGATTTCGTCTACTAATTTGCTAATATTTGAATTTCCTTTGTTAAAGACTTAAGCTCTTTAGGCCCTGTTTCAGAACAATTTCCCTGTGTGAGATAGCACAAAGTACATTGTTAATCATTGACATTTTAGTTTGAATAAGACTGCCAAATGTGTTCTGAAAGTAGATTTCTATAAGGAGTAGGGGGGCAAAAAACACTGTATTAAGCACATAAGGGAACACAGTATAAGCAGCATTTACTTTTGTGTCCATAGTTCCCTTACCTCAGCCTCAGTTTCAACTAACATTGTTATATTCTTTCAAGTATTGAAGGCATTTCCAGTAAAATAATATGCAGTGGATTTTCTTTGATTATTGCCAAGCCATAGAAGCATTAACTTTATTATTAGCCTTTCAAAATATGCATATATTATATAAAAATGCATATGTTCTACACTTAGCACTATTCATATATGTATATAAGTGTATGTATGTGTGTGTATATATATACACACATGCATACCTATATCCCTGGAGGAGGGCAACCCACTCCAGTATTCTTGCCAAGAGAATCCCCATGGACAAAGGAGCCTTGTGGGCTACAGTCCACAGAGTCACAGTCAGATGTGACTGAAGCTGCTTATCACAGCACACACACACACACACACACACAATGTGTGTGTGCATCTCTTAACATGAGTTAAAATAGTGTATGGAATCAGCATTAACAAGGCAGTGGAATTTAAAGACATATAGAAATGCAACAATCATATATATTATTTCATACAATTAACCCTTCAGTAACTGAATTGAAGGGCTAATTGTGCACTTTATTATGCACTTCAAAATTAGTATCTCCACCTAGTGTAACTGATGGAAATATGTTTTTAAATTGATGTTTTAAGCACTGGGAGCAGATAAATTGAGAGGTTCTTGGTTGATCGGCACTCATTATCAACTCAGTTATATTTTGATCTAGAATGAAAAGTACAAAGTAAAGCAAAACATGCAGTTGGCAAAGGGAAACCAACCGCTGTTCTAGTGCCTGTGAGCAATATAGGGCAGGCAGAAGTTACTCAAGATGGAACAAGCCAGAATTTCAAGCAGTATTTATACAGCAGAAATCTCATAAGACTAAGGACAAGGATGGTGGTTTATTTTGAACACAAAGAGGGGGCCAGGAAATTTCCTCCATTTGCTCTTTTTTTTCCGAAAACATTACCTAATAGCCATCTTTCTCCATGGCTTCCCAGAATCAGTCTCCTTGATGACAAAGAATGTTTCCGAGAAAAGTCATTTGGGATATGAAAGAACCCCTTGGTTTCCTCAAGTGTCTCGTTTGAAATCCTAGTGAGTGGAAATACCAATAAATTTTTATCGTTAACCGATATAGACACAAAGAATATTTGCTTCCAGACTCTGAGGCTAGCAGAGAAAAACACTTAGTTGGGGGAACAGCATGTTAAAAATGTTACGTTCCCTGTCTCACAACCTTTCTTACATGAATTCTTTCCAAAATAAAGTAGAATAAGTTCCTGAGAGAGATCTAGGGTTGTTTTTTATAATATGTCAAAGAACAACAAGCCAGGTTGCTTTTTATCTTTTTTTGGTTAAAAAAAAGAAAAAAAAGGATTGCTTAGTTTTATCAACTAGCATGGAACTTTCACCCCTCCATGGAAAAAAATAGTAAGTCTAATAAACTGATCATAACATTTATAGAGTCATATAATTGATGTAAAACTTCATACTACTTATAGCGAGTTACCTTAGTGCTGGAAAATCTAATAGACACCTTATGTATGCAGTTCCTTAGGCTTTGCCTATGCTTGCAAAGGACAGTGACCTGAGAATTTATCCTAAATTCCATGGAAAACTAAGACAATTTTTATTTTTTAATTTAGTCTTATATTTTTGGCTTGAACCACAAGAATTTTCATTCTTGACTTGGGCTTATTTATTTATTCACAGCACAGTGGTGATAGTGGCAACACCCTGGTTTTCCCTTGAATAATATTCATTCACTCATTTATTCTGATTTGATTTAAAGAATTCTTTCAGGATTCAGTGGCTTTGGGCTCTAGCACACAGTTTTCTATATATTTATTTAACCAATGATTATTTATAATGTTATACATCATGTACAGAGTTAGATGCTCGGAATGCAGTTATAATTTTGGACTGGATGGGAGGAACTTTGTAGGAGTTGTTTCTTTGAAAAAATTTTATGCCAGGTGCCAAAGCTATAATGAACCATGACATCATTAATGTTTCCCTCTGATGACTTCTTACCTTCCTTTTAGTTCTGCAAAAGTTTCTGCAAGGCACTAGCTCTCTGCCTTTTCGCAGTCATAACTTAACCCTCCCTGCCTGCAGGATTCTGCCTGCTAGAGAAGCAGCATATTCCTGTTATCTCTTCCCTACAGAATTCTGTCCTTCTGAGGCTGGGTTGTGTTATCCCAGAGCACACCCATAAGCCTGCACGTAAGCAGAACTGTTTTAGGGCGTTATAGAGGAGCTTCCCTGTTGACGCATATGGTAAAAAATCTGCCTACCATGCAGAAGACCCAGGTTTGACCCCTGAGTTGAGAAAAGCCCCTGGAGAAGGACATGGCAACCCACTCCAGTATTCTTGCCTGGATAAGTCCATGAACACAGCAGCCTGGCGGGCTACAGTCTATGGGGTTCCTAAGAGTCGGACATGACTGAGCAACTAACACACACACAGGGGACCTTGGGTACTTAGGCTGAGATGTCCACGTTGCATCTGAGATGCCATCTGCAGAGCTGGGCTGCTCCTCGTCAGGAAGTAAAAGGGTGTGACGTGCAGGCCCCCAGCCAGCAGTGACCAACAGCTCCCAGTGCTCCCAATGCTTTCACATAGAGGATCATATGGAACTCGGGGGATAGAAGAGATTTTATTTGTCAGCCTAGTAACTCTATTTACAACTTTAAATATTTAGATGCACGGTATGTTGACTCCATTCATTCTCCTGCCCCCAGCCCTGCAGAGGTTTAGGATGGGCCTAGTCACTCCTTGCCCCCTGCTGCCTCTGCTCCACACCCACCCTGCTGGGCACTGCCGCCTCCCCACTTCCCCTGGCGCTCCTCCCCAGCTGCCCTACTGCTGCTTGTCTGGCACCAGGGCCTTTACTGCTGCTGCTCTTAGGAGGTGCGAGCACCCTCCCGGTAGGAAGGCCATTTGGGAAGCACAGTTTGCTGCAGGTTTGTCTTTAATGTTATCCTCGCCCAGAGGTGAACCCAGACTGTACTGCATGTGCTCTTCTTTTGAAAGAGGCACTGAGTGAAATATATCTTTCTGTTTTTATATACAGATTTCACAGGACTCATCTGAGTCCAGTAAATACAAAGAGACATATTCCCATGATAGAGAATACTATCCTGTGAGGAGATCAAAGCTAAGTAATTTGCCTAACGATATACAGAAATAAATGATAGAACTGTGCTTACATCCTGTTTTTGATTTCAAATCTAGGGCTCTGTATGTAATGCCAAGCTGGTACTTGGTTTCATTTTATCAGCCCTTAATTATTCCCTTTTGAATTATCCTCTAATTGTTTTATTCCTGTTCATCTTCCTTGTCTCTTAAGACTAAACATCTGAAGGCAAAGTCAAACATTGCCAGGGCACTGTATCTCCCAGGTGCATAGGATGATGCTGAGAAAAAAGTAGATGCTCCAAATAAATTACTGGATGGTATAAGCTTCATCTTTGGAGTAATAATCTGCTCTATCAATGACAAAAAGGCTTCAGAGTCAGGAAAACCTAATTCAAGTCACTGAAACACCACTTACTATTTGTGAGATCTTGGACAAATTGCTGAATCTATGAGTTCATTTCTTCATCTCTAAAATGAACTTGTTAAAAAATTTACCTAATGGAATGATTATGATAATTACATAACATAGGTAAAACATGGAGAACATGAAACACTCTTAATAGATGTACTAACTAGCTTTGTCCTCATCATCATTTTCTAATAAAATTTCAGAAAGCACATGACAGGTAGTATTTTGCCATTTTACTGAGGCATCAACTTGCTTAATAATCAGGGATAAGAACCCACTTTAAGACTGTAAGATGTGTTAGCTAGCTGTCCCATTATGTCCATGAATATCTTAATGAGGTTTACAGCTCCAGTGGATCTATGTGTTCATTAACATCAACAATAAAAACTTATCAGATACCAAGGGTATGTTAACAGAGAGCCCAATGGCTCATGAAGAGCTCAAGCATATCATTTCTGGACATAATGGGCACAGGTCTCAGGTGGGCTGAGCTGGCATGAACAGGAGCGTCAAAGCCACTACTTCTGCTTGGGTCCACTGGGTTTTACAAAGCAAACATTTGGCCACACTCAGGGGCATTATCTGCATCACTGGATCATGGTATTTACTGCTCTTTAGTGAACTCATCCTCATGGTCAGAAAAAGAAAACCATTCTCCTCTCTTATCTAAGTACTTGTCCTTGTTTTCTGTGTTCTGAGGGAAAGTTATAAAAGCTCATTTTACTATAAATTGGTTCCATTTTAGAAATTAACATTTGCATAGCACCTCAGAGTCTTTTCATTTATTTTTTGGCTACATGGATTGTTAGTTGCTGCATATGGGATCCCTCCTTGTGGTGCACAGACCCTCTACTTGTGGCACACGGGCTCAGTTATTGTGGCAGGCAGGCTCAGTTGCAGCGTGTGGAATCTTAGTTCCCCAGCAAGGGATCGAACCCACGTCCTGTGCATTGCAAGGCAGATTCTTAACCACTGTATCACCAGGGAAGTTGCCTTTTTTTTTCCTCAAGGTCTTAAAAAGAAAGCCCCATCTAAAGATAAATTTTCCAACATTTCTACTGTGTCATATGTATTAGACTCATTTGAAAGGTCCTTGAGAACAGAAAAAACAGCCGTTTTTCTCCAGTGTACATAGCGCAGTGCTAAATGCTTGCTATGAAAACTGGGGCAGGCAAATCTCTTGGACCCCTCCCCATCATGCTTGCTTATTTCTCACCAAAAGTAGAATTCCTCATATTTGATACAGGCCCCAGACAGGCTACCTGCCAATTGAAGAAACCTATTTAAAGAATTGACTGCGGTTCAACATCTATCTTTCAGCTCCAGCTATAGAAGGGTTTATTGCGCAAAATAAAAGGCTTGGGTATTCAGCTGACAGAGAAAGTAAAAACCTCTTTGTTGACAGAAATAAAATGTGTCTTGTCATAGATGTTGATATCACATATTAATCACCCCTGCTGGGGAACATGGGCCCCCTGGTGCACTGTGCTATACATATTGATGTGCTCACCCTGGACTGGCAGGCCGCCTGGGAAGCCAGGAGAGGTACAGATAGATAAAAGGATTTTCATAAAGGTACGCTCAACTGCTCCCCATCCTCCTCCTTTTTGTCTGCTTTGGAATCTATACCTCTCCAACTAATCGCTTCCCCGTTCAGCCCCCCAAAGTTGGAAAAATCTTTCCAGATATTACAGGAATACGACCAAATCTCTTTCCTCTTTTCAAACAGAGTAACCAAATCTTCAATATTTTACATTTTATATGGATCTGGACAGAAGTTGCATCTTCCCTGAGCTGGCTGCCTGTCCAGTAAATAAAATGTCATATAGTGTAGACTGCTGGTGAGGAAACGTTGAGGCCATTTTCAGCTGCAGGGGCAGAACTTTATTCTGTGATGTTGTTCTCAGTTCAGGAGATACTTTTCAAATCAGGTTGACAGTCTTTCTTAAAGTTACACACCAACCAGAAGAAAACTGTTCTGTATCTGAAGGCTGAGGAAATGCTGATGCTCACAATGGCAAAAGCCCGGTTATCTTCTGGCATATTTGTTGTTGTCTCACTGCTGTTTACAAATCCTTGCTTACCATAAGACACAGTCTGAATTGTGACCAGACTGGACTCAAAAATAGGGCCCCTTCATTGAATTTTGGGGATATACTAATTCTGCAGACTGCATTGTGAATGATTTCTGCAATGATACATATTTTTTCCATTGACAGATATTTATTGAGCATTCAGTACATGTCAGGCGCTCTTCTCCTTACTGTGGATATAGAGATAAGCAAGGGGGCCAGACAGACAAGGTTCTTCGTTGTCACTTTATGGTCTTATAATAGGACCTTCAAAAAAACATCAGTTTTAAAGACTGTTCAGAACATTAAAATAAGATAAGAGATTGAGTATTTACTGTGGATTAGGTAGTCAGAAATAGTAGGAAGTGTAAATTTTTTTTAAGTTACCAGTAGATTACAGATGAGGTAAGAGATTGTGTCAAGCATCACACATTGCTCATGCAAAGGCTTTAATGTGGGAATGTGAGGCAGTTTTGAGGAACAGTTTGGTCAATGTCTTTTAGTGTTTTTTAATATTAAATGACAAGAGAGGCAAATTTGACTGAGGGTATGTGAAAAGAGAGAGGAGGAGGCACAAGAAACTTGGTGGAAGCAATTCTTTAAGGTTATTTCACACACACACAAAAATGACTTTAAGCTCTTCCAACAAAGGTCTGGACAACTAGGACTGAGAGCAGATGACAAGATTACCGAGTCTTATCTAAGATAAAGAGTTTTCTTTGTGAGAGAGATTCTGATGGGTCTTCTGTCTTTTTAGATAAGCCTTTTAGGCTATGCTGATACCCTCAGTTTGAAGGAAAGCCCATCTGTCTTGGGAAGCAGTGTCAGTTCCTCTCTTTTGTATCTGCTCTCAGTGCTTGGCCTAGAAGTTAATAAATGTTGGGTACTCAGATTTTATAGATGATGTTAGTGAGTGAGCCAATGTGAAAAATACGACTCCATACCCTAGTTTGGAAATCTAGACCAGTGGTCCTAAACTCTGCCATTTTTGCCCTTCTGAAGCTCTTGGAGAGAAACCTTTAAGGTGGAATATGGTATATGATTCAGAATATTGCTTAAAATTGTTCCAGAACTTACTACTCAATATTTGCAAAGGAATATCTTATGAGAAATGCCATGAATTGTAGTTGCTGGACTAACTTAATTTGACTTCTGTTTGTAATCTCATAAATATGCTTGGTCCAGGAGAAAGAAAAGTGTTGTTTTTGGTTTTTGTTAGTGTGTGTGTGTGTGTGTGTGTGTGATGCAGAGTAAAGCATGCTTCAGATTATTATCTCAGAGAAACATACATTTTAAAATAGGTCATATTGACTAAATTTGCCTGACTTTTTTTTTTTTCCATAGGAAATTTTTTTTTAAAACAATTTTTTGGGTTTAGATGTTTTCCCAGGACCTAAACTATCACAATCACCTCAAATTTCTGCATGGGGCATGACGATTATCCTTGGGAAGTTTCTTTTTAGAAATGGTCTGAGAAATGGAATTAGACTTTTTTAGGTGGGGAAGTAGCTCAGGGAATTTTCTGTATTCAAAGTTTGATAATGACTACTAAAAAAAGTTCTTATATTTAAATGACAATTGACAGCTTAAGAAAGACAGATCCCTGTACCTATCTTCAGAAGCTTAAAGTTAAAGAGAACAAATAATTCTGACTGAAAGCCATACTAAAGAGCCTGACTACTGGGGGAAATAGATTATAGAGTCTGATCACAGGTTTTATGCAGATATTGGATTTCATAGATACAATGTGAATTGCACAAAGCAATATCTCCAACAGGGGAAGGACCTGACAGTACTTAGAGATTTCATTTGGAAGGGTTTGAAAATATTGGGTATTCAGTTTAAGTGATAGATGAATGGGAGAAACTAAGTATTTGATATCAAGAATTTTTAAATTGAAATAAAGTTGTATTAAATTATTTTTAAAACTGTTTCAAGCAACTTTGGCAAAATTATAGAGTTTTGAATCAGTTCTATTTTTTGCAAAACATTCTGTTTCTATTCTGGATTAGTGAGACAGTAAATATATATGAATATTTCCAATCCCTACTGAATTTTGATTGAAAAGAGAAGAATAGGCATTTTGATATTTACTGTTTCTTTTTATTGGGCTTTCTGGCCTTTCCAAAATAGAACTGTCAATTGAATTAAATCTTGTATTGAATACTTTCTAGTGCAAGGGCTTGTACTTGAATAAAAATGACAACATGAGTAAAAAAGGTCCCTGCCCTCAAGCTATTCAATCTAGGGGCACAAGCATCTTTTTATTGCCCATTGGGTATCACTGACAAAAATTTCTGTATCTAAAATTCAACCTGTCCCAAGCTGAATTTAATTCTCACCTTGGTTAATGTTACTGATGAAATATAGCCTGAAATATAGAAGCCTTTCTTAAAGCCTCTTTTTCTACCCTTCACTATCAGTCAAGTTCTTTCAAATATTTCACTTCAATATGTCATAAACTAGGTTTTTATTCTCATGTCTAGGGACATAGTTATTGTTCCTGAATTACTAAAATATTTTTTTTAATTCTGTGTACATGTCTCTAAGTATAAAGTTATCAACTATCTTTTCTTGCAAAGTATGTCTTTCTCATTTTAGCTAAATTTTGTCATTTGAAAATTAATGCTTGATTATGAATCAATTTAAAGAATACAATGGAGAAGGCAATGGCACCCCACTCCAGTACTCTTGCCTGGAAAATCCCGTGGACGGAGGAGCCTGGAAGGCTGCAGTCCATGGGATCGCTGAGGGTCGGACATGACTGAGCAACTTCACTTTCACTTTTCACTTTCATGCACTGTAGAAGGACATGGCAACCCACTCCAATGTTCTTGCCTGGAGAATCCCAGGGACGGGGGAGCCTGGTGGGCTGCCGTCTATGGGGTCGCACAGAGTTGGACACGACTGAAGCGACTTAGCAGTAGCAGCAGCAAAGAATACAAATAATATTTACTACAATTTATTGAATGGTTCTGATAGTTCAGGGATTTATGTATATTCTTTCATTTATTCTCAGAATAACCATATCAAGTGAGTACAATTAGTATCTGCATTGTAAAGTTAAACATGAAATTTAAAGGTTAATTTTTATAATAAAATTGTATTATTTTTATGAAAATTTTTTTTTATTTTTCTTAGTGAAGTTAAATATTTGACTTTTCTAGACTAATTCTAATTGTCATCACTTGATTGAAAGTTAGCTGAAATGCAAAATCAGACACCCTCTGTTTGATGGTGAAATGGCTTTGATAGATTCTGTTCCCTGATTAGGCCTGTCATTTAGAAAGATACTCTGACAACAGTTTATATGATATTTTATTGAATATTCTACCACATGGTAGTAGGTATTCCCAAAGTTTTTGTTCAATAAACGAGGCTTAAAGACTAGTTGATATAGATCAAGAGAGATGAAAACTCAGAGAGAGTGGAATTCGTATGAAAAGAAGAGGTCAGATGTTACAGGCCCATAGAGATAAACTGACCAGAACTTGGTGATAAAAGAGTGTCCAAGAGAACTCTCAAACTGTAAAATCAACTAAGGGAATAGTGATGTTTCACTGGTACAGAAGGATGATAATTTTCACAAGGGTGTTGGAATTGATCGAAGCTTTGGAAATTTGAGTCCAGTTATTACAGTAGTTTTAAAAAGATTGTTTTGTTCATTTTAAAAATGATTATTTTTTTCTTATTTCAAGCAATTACTTCAAGTTTCTCCTAGTTCTGTCATACTTTCTAAATAATTTCCAGCCCTCCTCCCACTATCAGTATCTTCTAAAGGACAAACTCATAAAAATAATTAGCTTGGCATACTTTTTCTTATGGGCATTTGTATTTTAAACCAATTTTTTGACTGTGGAATTGTATTTGTGTATACAGCAATTTATTATATGCATTTATTTATTTTATTTTTTGCATTTATTTTCTCAGAAGTTTGTGGGTCAGATGTCTGGGCAGAACTTCACTGCTTAGGGCATCAGAGCCCACAATCAAGGTGTTTTCCAGGGCTGGGTTCTCAGCTGGAGACTCACTTTAGGAAATATCCACTTCTTGTCTAGCATTTTTTTAATTAATTTTTTTACTGAAGGATTATTGCTTTACAGAATTTTGTTGTTTTCTGTCAAAACCTCAGCATGAATCAGCCATAGGTATAGATATATTCCCTCCCTTTTGAACCTCCCTCCCAACTCCCTCCACTTCCACCCCTCTAGGTTGATACAGAGCCCCTGTTTGAGTTTCCTAAGCAATACAGCAAATTCCTGTTGGCTATATATTTTACATATGGTAATGTAAGTTTCCATGTTACTCTTTCCATGCATCTCACACTCTTCTCCCCTCTCCCCATGTCCATACATCTGTTTTCTATGTTGTTTCTCCATTGCTGCCATGTAAATAAATTCTTAAATACCATTCTTCTACATTCCATATATATGTGTTAGAATACTGTATTTATCTTTCTCTTTTTGACTCACTTCACTCTGTATAATAGATTCTTGGTTCATCCACCTCATTAGAACTGACTCAAATGCATTCCTTTTCATGGCTGAGTAATATTACATTGTGAATATGTACCACAGCTTCTTTATCCATTCATCTGTTCATGGACATCTAGGTTGCTTCCATGTTCTAGCTATTGTAAATAGTGCTGCAGTGAACAGTGGGATACATGTGTCTCTTTCAATTTTAGTTTCCTCAGGATATATGCCAAGGAGTGGGATTGCTGGGTCATAAGGTGGTTTTATTCCTAGATTTTTAAGGAATCTCCATACTGTCTTCCGTAAGGCTATATCAATTTACATTCCCACCAACAGTGCAAGAGTGTTCCCTTTTCTCCACACCCTCTCCAGCATTTATTGTTTGTAGACTTTTTGATGAGGGCCATTCTGACTGGTGTGAGGTGATATCTCATTATAGTTTTGACTTGCATTTCTCTAATAATGAGCAATGTTGAGCATCTTTTCATGTGTTTGTTAGCCATCTGTATGTCTTCTTTGGAGAAATGTCTGTTTAGGCTTTTTTCCCACTTTTTGATTGGGTTGTTTGTTTTCCTGGTATTGAGTTGTATGAGCTACTTGTATATTTTGAAAATTAATCCTTTGTCACTTGTTTCATTTGTTATTGTTTTCTCCCATTCTGATGGCTGTCTTTTCACCTTGCTAATAGTTTCCTTTGCTGTGCTTTTAAGTTTAATCAGGTCCCATTTGTTTACCTTTGTTTTTATTTCCATTCTAGGAGATGGGTCATACAGGATCTTGCTTTGATTTATGTCATCGAGTGTTCTGCCTATGTTTTCCTCTAAGAGTTTTATAATTTCTGGTCTTACATTTAGGTCTTTAATCCATTTTGAGTTTATCTTTGTGTATGGTGTTAGGAAGTGTTCTGCTTTCATTCTTTTACATGTAGCTGTCCACTTTTTCCAGCATCATTTATTGAAGAGGCTGTCTTTGCCCCATTGTATATTCTTGCTTCTTTTGTCAAAAATAAGGTACCCATAGGTGCATGAGTTTATTTCTGGGCTTTCTATCTTGTTCCATTGGTCTGTATTTTTGTTTTTGTGCCAGTACCATACTGTCTTGATATCTATAGCTTTGTAATATAATCTGAAGTCAGGAAGGGTGATTCCTCCAGTTCCATTCTTCTTTCCCAAGACTTCTTTAGCTAATCGGGCTCTTTTGTGTTTCCATATGAATTGTGAAATTTTTTTGTTCTAGTTCTGTGAAATCTGATTGATTCCTAATTTCCTTTTTCATTGTTAGTATATAGAAATGCAAGTGATTTCTGTGTATTAATTTTGTATCCTGAAACTTTGCTAAATTCATTGACTGGATCCAGTAATTTTCTGATACTATCTTAAAGGTTTTCTATGTACAGTATCAGGTCATCTACAGTGAGACCTTTACTTCTTCTTTCCCAATCTGGATTCCCTTTATTTCTTTTTCTTCTCTGCTTGGTGTAGCTAGGACTTCCAGAACTATGTTGAATAATAGTGGTGAAATTGGACACCCTTGTCTTGTTCCTGATCTTAGGGGGAATGCTTTCAGATTTTCACCACTGAGAATAATGTTTGCTGTATGCACCACTGAGAATAATGTTTGCTGTATGCTTCTCATATATGGCCTTTACTATGTTGAGGTAGGTTCCTTCTATGCCCATTTTTTTGAAGAGTTTTAATCATAAATGGGTGATGAATTTTGTCAAAGGCTTTTTCTGCATCTATTGATATTATCAATGACACTATGGCCACAGGACTGGAAAAGGTCAGTTTTCATTCCAATCCCAAAGAAAGGCAATGCCAAAGAATGCTCAAACTACCTCACAATTGCACTCATCTCACACGCTAGTAAAGTAATGCTCAAAATTCTCCAAGCCAGGCTTCAGCAATATGTGAACCATGAACTTCCTGATGTTCAAGCTGGCTTTAGAAAAGGCAGAGGAACCAGAGATCAAATTGCCAACATCTGCTGGATCATGGAAAAGGCAAGAGAGTTCCAGAAAAACATCTATTTCTGCTTTATTGACTATGCCAAAGCCTTTGACTGTGTGGATCACAATAAACTGTGTAAAATTCTGAAAGAGATGGGAATACCAGATCACCTGATCTGCCTCCTGAGAAATCTGTATGCAGGTCAGGAGGCAACAGTTAGAACTGGACATGAAACAACAGACTGGTTCCAAATAGGAAAAGGAGTACGTCAAGGCTGTATATTGTCACCCTGCTTATTTAACTTCTATGCAGAGTACATCATGAGAAACGCTGGACTGGAAGAAACACAAGCTGGAATCAAGATTGCCGGGAGAAATATCAATAACCTCAGATATGCAGATGACACCACCCTTATGGCAGAAAGTGAAGAGGAACTCAAAAGCCTCTTGATGAAAGTGAAAGTGGAGAGTGAAAAAGTTGGCTTAAAGCTCAACATTCAGAAAAAGAAGATCATGGCATCTAGTCCCATCACTTCATGGGAAATAGATGGGGAAACAGTGGAAACAGTGTTAGACTTTATTTTTCTGGGCTCCAAAATCACTCCAGATGGTAACTGCAGCCATGAAATTAAAATACGCTTACTCCTTGGAAGAAAAGTTATGACCAACCTAGATAGCATATTCAAAAGCAGAGACATTACTTTACCAACAAAAGTTCGTCTAGTCAAGGCTATGGTTTTTCCTGTGGTCATGTATGGATGTGAGAGTTGGACTATGAAGAAGGCTGAGCAGCGAAGAATTGATGCTTTTGAACTGTGGTGTTGGAGAAGACTCTTGAGAGTCCCTTGGACTGCAAGGAGATCCAACCAGTCCATTCTGAAGGAGATCAGCCCTGGGATTTCCTTGGAAGGAATGATGCTAAAGCTGAAACGCCAGAACTTTGGCCACCTCATGCGAAGAGTTGACTCATTGGAAAAGACTCTGATGCTGGGAGGGATTGGGAGCAAGAGGAGAAGGGGACAATAGAGGATGAGATGGCTGGATGGCATCACTGACTCGATGGACGTGAGTCTGAGTGAACTCCAGGAGTTGGTGATGGACAGGGAGGCCTGGTGTGCTGTGATTCCTGGGATTGCAAAGAGTCGGACACGACTGAGTGACTGATCTGATCTGATTGACATTATCATATGGTTTTTGTATTTCAATTTGTTAATATGGTATATCACATTGATTTGCAAATATTGAAGAATCCTTGCATTCCTGGAATAAACTCAACTTGATCATAGTGTACAAGCTTTTTGATGTGTTGCTGAATTCTGTTTTCTAAAATTTTGTTGAGGAGTTTTCTCATCAGAGATATTGGCCTGTAGTTGACTTTTTTTGTATTGTCTTTCTCTGGGTTTTGGTATCAGGGTGATGGTGGCCTTTTAGAATGAGTTTGGAAGTGGTCCTTCCTCTGCACTTTTTTGAAAGAGTTTTAGAAAGATGGGCCTTAGATTTTCTCTAAATGTTTGATAGAATTCTCCTGTGAAGCCATGTGATCTTGGGCTTTTATTTTTTGAGATTTTTGATGAAAGCTTCAATTTCAGTGCTTGTAATTGGGTTGTTCATAATTTCTATTTCTTCCTGGGTCAGTCCTGGAAGATTGAACTTTTCTAAGAACCTGTCCATTTCTTCCAGGTTATCCATTTTATTATGATATAGTTATACCTAATAGTCTCTTATAATCCTTTGTATTTCTACATTTTCTGTTGTAACCTCTTGTTTTTCATTTCTAATTTTGTTGATTTGATTCTTCTCTCTTTTTTTCTTGATGAGTCTGACTAAAGGTATGTCCGTTTTGTTTATCTTCTTAAAGAACCAGCTTTTAATTTTATTAATCTTTACTATTGTTTCTTTCATTCTTTTTCATTTATTTCTGCTTGGATCTTTATGATTTCTTTCGTTCTACTAATTTTGGGATTCTTTTCTTCTTCTTTTTCTAGTTGTTTTAGGTGTAAAGTTAGGTTGTCTGTTTGATGTTTTTCTTGTTTCTTGGGGTAGGATTGTATTGCTATAAACTTCCCTCTTAGAACTGCTTTGGCTGCATCCCATAGGTTTTGAGTTGTCATGTTTTCATTGTCATTTGTTTCTAGAAATTTTTTATTTCTCTTTTGATTTCTTCAGTAACCCTTTGGTTATTTAGAAACGTGTTGTTTAAACTCCATGTGTTTGTGTTTATTACAGTTCTTTTCTTGTAATTGATATTTAGTCTCATCGTGTTGTGGTGAGAGAAGATGTTTGATATGATTTCAATTTTCTTAAGTTTACTGAGGTTTTATTTGTGACCCAAGACATGGTCTATCCTGGAGAATGTTCCATGTGCATTCAAGAAGAACGTGTATTCTTCTGCATTTGGATGGAATGTCCTGAAGATATCAATGAGATCCATCTCATCTAATGTATCATTTACTATTATGTTTCCTTATTAATTTTCTGTTTTTATTATCTGTCCATTCCACTGGTGTGGGTGGGATGTTAAAGTCTCCTACTATTATTGTGCTGCTGTCAGTTTCTCCTTTTATGTCTGTTAGTGTTTGCCTTATGTATTGAGGTACTCCTATGTGGGTGCATAGATATTTACAATTGTTATGTCTTCCTCTTGGATTGATCCCTTGATCATGTAGCGTCCTTCTTTTTTTCTTGTAATCTTCTTTATGTTAAGGTCTATTTTGTCTGATATGAGGATTGCTACTCCAGCTTTCTTTTGCTTCCCATTAGGATGGAATATATTTTTCCATCCTCCCACTTTCAGTCTATTTGTCTCCTTAGGTCTGAAATGGGTTTCTTGTACATAGCATATATATGGGTCTTGTTTTTGTATCCATTCAGCCACTCTGTGTCTTTTGGTTGGAACATTTAATCCATTTATATTTAAAGTAATTATTGATATATATCTCCCTATGGCCATTTTCTTAATTGGTTTGGGTTGATTTTGTAGATCTTTTCCATTTCTTATATTTCTTGACTATATAAATCCCTTTAATATTTGTTGTAAAGCTGATTTGATGGTACTGAATGCTCTTAACTTTTGCTTGTCTGAAAAACTTTTTATTTCTCCATCAATTTTAATGAGATCCTTGCCAGGTACAATAATCTTGGTTGGAGATTTTTCCCTTTCAGTACTTTAAATATATCCTACCATTTCCTTCTGGCCTTCAGAGTTTCTGCTGAAAGATCAGCTGTTGAGCATATGGGGTTTCCCTTGTATGTTACTTGTTGCTTCTCCCTTGCTGCTTTTAATATTCTTTCTTTGTGTTTACTCTTTGTTGGTTGATTACCTATTTGACTATTTCTTTTTCCACGTTGGAGAAATTTTCAACTATAATCTATTCAAAAATTTTCTCATACCCTTTCTTTTTCTTTTCTTCTTCTGGGACCCCTATAATTCAAATGTTGGTGCATTTGCATTGTTCCAGAGGTCTCTGAGACTATCCTCAGTTCTTTTCATTCTTTTTACTTTATTCTGCTCTTCAGAAGTTATTCCCACCATTTTATCTTCCATCTTACTGATTCATTCTTCAGCTTCAGATATTCTGGTATTGATTCCTTCCAGGGTATTTTTAATTTTAGTAATTGTGTTGTTTGTCTCTGTATGTTTATTCTTTCATTCTTCTAGGTCTTTGCTAATTAGTCCTTGCATTTTCTTCATTTTGTTTTCAAGGTTTTTGATCATCTTTACTATTTTTATTCTGAATTATTTTTCAGGTAGTTTGCCTATTTCCTCTCCATTTATTTGGACTTCTGTGTTTCTAGTTTGTTCCTTCATTTGTGTAGTACTTCTCTCCCTTTTCATTACTTTTTTAACTTACTGTGTTTGAGGTCTCCTTCTCCCAGGCTTCAAAGTTGAAATCATTCTTCCGTTTGGTTTCTGCCCTCCTAAGGTTGGTCCAGTGGTTTGTGTAAACTTCCTATAGGGTGAGATTTGTGCTGAGTTTTTGTTTGTTTGTTTTTCCTCTGACAGGAAAGGCTGAGTGAGGTGGTAATTCTGTCTGATGATTGGGTTTGTATTTTTGTTGTTGTTGTTGTTTGGATTAGGCATCCTGCACAGGGTGCTTCTGGTGGTGGGGTGATGCCACATCTTGTATTCAAGACCTTGTATTCACAACTTTGTGTGAGTTCTCACTATTTGATACTCCCTAGGGTTAGTTCTCTGGTAGTCTAGAGTCTTGGAGTCAGTGCCCCCATTCCAAAGGCCTAGTGTTTGATCTCTGGTCAGGAACAAAGATTCTGCTAGTGGTTTGTTATGGCATTAAGTGAGATTAAAACAAATATTGAAAAACAAGAAACCAAAGATGAACCCCAGACAAGTGGCAGTTACAAAATCAGGCAAATAATATTAAAATAATGGAATATACACATATACATATACACCCATGAGCAAATTCCAAACAGTCCAACAAAAATAAATTACAGTATATTGACCTGGCGAACAAAGGCAATCAAAAGTTTTATTTACCAGTTAAAAACAAATCTAACTAAAGCACAAACTGGAAAACAAAACCAAAGCTAGGTGCCAAGTTGAAGCTGAAACTCCAGTACTTTGGCCACCTGATGCAAAGAGCTGACTCATTGGAAAAGACCCTGATGCTGGTAAAGATTGATGGCAGGAGGAGAAGGGGATGACAGAGGATGACATGGTTGGATGGCATCACCGACTCAATGGACATGGGTTTGGATGGACTTTGGGAGTTGGTGATGGACAGGGAGTCCTGGCATGCTGCAGTTCATGGGGTCGCAAAGAGTCAGACACAACTGAGGGACTGAACTGAACTGAACTGAGGTGCCAAGTGAAGAAGAAAGCATGAAAATAATACTAACAAATATGTTGAGAGGAAAGGAAAGAAAGAAAAAAAAGAAAGAAAGAATGGATATGCAAAGTTAAATGGAGGGAGATGAAGAAGATTTATATACATTAAAGATTAACTGCAAGGGAGAAAGAACAGTACGACAGGCACACAAAGGAATAAATGTAGAAGAAATAATAATAGGTTAAAAACTTAAAATTAGAAAAAAGGAAAACTCAGAACTGCAAAAGGCCAATGTAGAGGCTGAGATTTTATAACAACAATAAAAAATATGACTGAGGGAAAAAAAGCTCAAAAGCCTTATTAGATTTCACAGTGCCAATAAAATTGATAGCTACAACAGAGTGGGGTAAAGAATCTAGAGAATAATTCAAAACATAAGAATAATAAAAGTTTTTCTTGAGTCACTGCTGTCAGGATCCCTTCCCTCACTGGGAGTCATAGTCCACCTCACCTCCCTAGGATGCCCTCAACACTGCTGATCTCTGGACCTGCTGTGGGGGCAGCTCAGATTCTAATCTGGTCCTGCTGCTGCTACTGCTAAGTCGCTTCAGTCGTGTCTGACTCTGTGCGACCCCAGAGATGGCAGCCCACCAGGCTCCCCCGTCCCTGGGATTCTCCAGGCAAGAACACTGGAGTGGGTTGCCACTTTCTTCTCCAATGCATGAAAGTGAAAAGTGAAAGTGAAGTCGCTCAGTCGTCTCCGACTCTTTGTGACCCCATGGATTGCAGCCTACCAGGCTCCTCCATCCATGGGATTTTCCAGGCAAGAGTCCTGGAGTGGGTTGCCACTGCCTTCTCCCAGTCTGGTCCTACTCCTGTGTATTCTTGCCTCTAAAGTCCACAACTATCAGAAATAGTACATTTTCTTTTATGGCAGTTCTCAATGATCTTTTATATATTCCATAGACACAGTGTCTCCCTAGTTGATTGTGTGGATTTAATCTGCAGCTTGTACAACTGGTTGAAGGTTTTGGGTCTTTTTCCTTAGCCACACTGCCCCTGGGTTTCAATTGTGTTTTTATTTCCACCTCTACATGTGGGTCGTCCACTGGGGTTTGATCCTGAGGCTGCCCTGGAGGACTTGGGTTTACCCATGTGAGGGCCAGGTGTAGAGGTGGTGCAGCTGCTTGGGTCGCAGGAGTTCTGGCAGCGCCAGGTGCTCAGGGGAATTGTTGGCTAGGGCAGCAGGAAATATAGTGCTCTAGAAGGGTATGGCAACCAGTATTGGCCAATATGCTCCAGTATTCTTGCCTGGAGACACCCTCTCCCTGACAGAGAAGCCTGGCAGGCCACAGTCTACAGGGTCACAGAGTCTGGACACAACCAAAGCGATCCTGCACACATAGATGTAAGAGTTTTCTTGACTGTGTCAGCTCTGCCCCAGTGAGAGTTGAGCATGAAGGTGGTGCAGCTGCTTGGCCTGTGGGGTGCCAAGCACCACCCCACCTGGTGGTGCCAAGTGTGCAGGGACACAGACTGCCTCCACTGCAGTAGTTACGGCCCTATCAGAGTCTTTTTTCGAGCCTCTTGTAGCTGGCGATCAGCAGGCCTGTTTGGCCAGTCTTTCTCCATAGCTCCTCCCATTCGTGCACTTAGAGGGCTCCCTTGCCTGAGGTCTTTGTTGTTCAGCACATTAGTCACTTAAAGGAGCACCCTGAGTAGGGGTCCTGCTCTGTAGTTCAGTGCATCAGGTGTTTGATGGGCCAGCCTCTCTATTGTTCAGCTGCAGATGCTGGTGTGTGGAGATAGAGCTGTGGTGATGGCTCCACCCCCTACGCATGACTCCGCAGTATGGCCTTGCTTCCTTGGCTGCCCAGCTTTCCTCCACAGGCATTTCCCACCACAATCTCCTCCCTCACATCCCCTAAATCTGTCTCTCCACAGTCAACAGCAGCCCTTGGATTGCTCCACAATCCCTAAACTCCAGCTCCCAGCCCACTGTGCCTTCCAGGGGACCTGCATCCCTGTCCAGGGTATTTATGGCTGCAGCAAGGACTGTCTGCCATAAATGTCATTCCATTTAGGCTGCCACAGATCAGCTGTTTCACTCTCAGCCTTAAATGTTTCTCCTCTGACTCAGACAGTTGCCCTGATGTGGGGATCGGACCCCTGCTTCAGTTCCCCAACCCACCAAGGGCAGGTCCAGTCCTACTAACACTCCTGTTTTCCCCCTAGTTCCTTCATCCTACTGAGTTTTGTGTGGTTCTATGTGTTCTTTTCCACTGGTCAGGTACTCCTCTCTGCTTTCAGCTGGTGTTCTGCATGCACTTCTGTGTCTGATGGTGTATTCCTGATGCATCCATGGAGAGAGGTGTACTCGACATCCACCTACTCCTCTGCCATCTTGTTCTCCATGTCCTCTAGCATTTTTGTTGGCAGCATTTCGTTTCTTATAATTTTAAGTTTCATGGAAGCTTGCTTTTTCTAAGCTAGCAAAGGGAAAATTTAGCTAGAATGATTGAGTCTTAAACAATGTAACATAATCATTGGCATAAAAGCCTATTACTTCTGCTATATTCTTTTTGGGTAGAAACAAGATATACATCCTGCTAACTCTCAAGGGGAGGGAATTTATAAGAATATAACACCTGAAGACAGAGATCATGGGTCCATCTTAAGTCTGTCTGCTCTAGGAATAGAACTGGCTCACAGTGAAAATTTTATTGTAGTTTAGTTTCTTGTTTTTCAAATCTCAACATATTAACTTTGGTTCATGAGGATTTAATGCTGTTACCAACTTCCTCCTATGGCAAAGTATATGCTATGGTAAGATATCTGCTCTATTTTTTTCTAACTTTATTGCAGTATTAATATTATTGACATATATGTATGTTTAAGCTGTACAGTGTGATAATTTGATACACACATGTATCAAATGAGTGCAACAATAATGTTAGTTAACATACCCACCCCTTCACCTAACTGGCTTTTTAATTTTTTTATGGTAATATTTAAGATCTTTTAACAGATTTCAAGTATATAATACAGTATTGTTCATTGGAGTCACCATGCTATAAACTAGATCCCCAGAACTTATTTATCTTATAATTGGAAGTTTGTACCATTTGACCAACATCTCCTCTTTTTCCCTACCCCCATCTCTGGCAATCACCATTGTACTCTGTTTCTGTGAATGTGACTTTTTCAGATACCACATATAAATGAGACCATACAGTATATTCCTTCCACTGGTTGGCTTATTTCATGTAGCATAATGCTCTTAGAGTCAGTCTATGTTGTATAAATGGTAGGTTTTTCCTCTTTTGTCTAGCTAAATAATATTCCAGTGGATGCATATGCCATATTTTCTTTATTCATGCTTCCTTGTATTCTTAGGTTATTTCCATTTCTTGGCTATCATAGATGACTCTGCAATGGATATTAAAATGCAGATAATCTCTTCAAGATAATGATTTCATTTCCTATGGCTATATACCTGGAAGTGGGATTTCTGGATTATATAGTAATTTGGTTTTTTGTTTTTAATTTTCTTAGGAACCTCCATACTGTTTTTATAATAGTACCATTTACATTTCCACCAGCAGTGCACAAAAGTTCCTTCTTCTCACATCCTCACTACTCCTTTTTTCTTTTTCTTTTTGATAGTAACGATTCTAACAAGTGTAAGGTGATTTCTCATTGTGGGTTTGGTTTGTATTTCCCCAATGATTAGCGATTTTGATCATCTTTTCATGTGTTTTCTGACTGTTGTATGTTTTCTTTTGAAAAATGTCTATATAATAGGTTCTTGTTCATCTTTCAATTAGATTGTGTCTTTTTTTCTGTTGAGTTGTATGAATTTCTTGTTTTTGTTTTTAACTTATCCTTATTAGATAGAAGGATTGAAAATATTTTCTCCCATTCTATAGTTTCCTTTTCATTCTGCTGATTGTTTCTTTTTCTGTGCAGAAGATTTTTGTTTGCTATAGTTACAGCTTATTTTTGCTTTTGTTGCTTGCACATTGGGCATCATATCTGAAAAACGATTGTCAATACCACTGTGAAGGAGGTTTTGTCTATGTTTTCTTCTAAGACATTTATAGTTTTGAAACTTAGATTTAAATATTTAATCTATATTGAATTAATTTTTATCAGTAGTGTTAGAAAGAAGTCCAACTTCATTCTTTTGCATGTGACAGTTCAGTTTTCCCAGCACCATTTGTTGAAGGGATTATCCTTTCCACACTGAATATTCTTGACTCCCTTATCAAACATTATTTGACTATATATGCATTCATTCTGGACTCTCATTTCTGTTTTGCTGGTCAATATTTCTCTTTTGATGCTGATACTATTATTTTTAATTTATTGGAGTATAGTTGCTTTACAGTGTTTTGCTAGATTCAGGTATACAACAAAGTGGATCAGTTATATGCATATACATATCAACTCTTTTAGATTATTTTCTCATATAGGTCATTGTAGAGTATTGTGTAGAGTTCCCTATACTATATAGCAGGTCCTTATTAGGCTGAGCACCGAAGAATTGATGCTTTTTAACTGTGGTGTTGGAGAAGACTCTTGAGAGTCCCTTGGACTGCAAGGAGATCCAACCAGTCCATTCTGAAGGAGATCAGCCCTGGGATTTCTTTGGAAGGAATGATGCTAAAGCTGAAACTCCAGTACTTTGGCCACCTCATGCAAAGAGTTGACTCATTAGAAAAGACTCTGATGCTGGGAGGGATTGGGAGCAAGAGGAGAAGGGGACGACAGAGGATGAGATGGCTGGATGGCATCACTGACTCGATGGACGTGAATCTGAGTGAACTCCAGGAGTTGGTGATGGACAGGGGGGCCTGGCGTGCTGCGATTCATGGGGTCGCAAAGAGTCAGACACGACTGAGCAACTGATCTGATCTGATCTGATGTTATAAATAGCAGTATGTATTTCTTAATCCCAGTCTCCCAGTTTATCCTTACACTCCCCCCCAACTTCCCTGCTGTCACCCTGTTTATTTTTACATTTGTGACTCAATTTCCATTTTGTAAATAATTCATTTGTACCTTCTTTTTTCAGATTCCACATACAAGTGATATCATACTATATTTGCCTTTGTCTGAGTTACTTCACTAATATGATAATCTCTAGGCCCATCCATGTTGCTGCAAAGGGCATTATTCTATTCTTTTTTATGGTTGAGAAATATTCCATCATACATGTGTACCACAACTTCTTGATCCATCCCTCTGTTGATGGACATTTAGGTTGCTTCAATGTCCTGGCTATTGTAAATAGCTTTGCAATGAACACTGGGGTGCATGCATTGTTTTGAGTTATGGTTTTCTCTGAATATATGCCCAAGAGTGGGATTGCAGAGTCACATGGTAGATATATTTTTAGATTTTTAAGGAACCTCCATACTGTTCTCCAAAGTGGCTGTACCAATTTACATTTAACCAACAGTGTAGGAGGGTTTCCTTTTTTCCCTACCCTCTCCAGCATGTATCACTAATAGATTTTTTGATAATGGCCTTTCTGACAGGTACAAGGTGATATCTCATTGTAGTTCTGATTTTATTTCTCTAATAATTGATGATGTTGAGCATCTTTTCATGTGTGTGTGTGTGTGTGTGTGTGTGTGTTTCCATTTGTATGCCTTCTTGGGAGGAATGTCTATTTAGATCTCCCACCCACTTTCTGATTGGGTTGTTTGGTTTTTTTGGTTTTGAGCTGCATGAACTTTTTGTGTATTTTGAAGATTAATCCTTTGCTGTTCTCTTAGTTTGCAAATATTGTCTCCCATTCTGTGACTTGTCTTTTGCTAGTATTTTGTTGAGAATTTTTGCATCTATGTTTGTGAAGGATATTGGCCTCTTTTATTTTAATGTCTTTCTCTGTATCAGCATAGTGTTGGCCTTATAAAATGAGCTTGGAAATGTTCTCATCTTCAGTTTTTTAGAAGAGTTTGAAAGGAATTGTCAGTTCTTTAGATGTTTGGTAGAATTCACCAGTGAGCCATCTGTTTCTCTGCTCTTTTAGTTGGCTGGGTTTTGTTTACTATTTTAATCTCCTTACTCATTATTGGTCTGTTCAAATTTTCAATTTCTTCATAAGTCAGTCTTGTCTTATTGTGTTTTTCTAGGAATTTATCTATTTGTTCTAGGTTATTCAATTTGTTGAACATTTATAACTGTTTAGTCTCTTATGATCCTTTATATTTCTGTGGCATCAGTGGTAATGTTTCCACTTTCATTTTTGATGTATTTATTTCAGTGTTCTCTCATTTTTTCTTGGCTGGTATAGCTAAAGGTTTGTCAATTTTGGTTATCTTCTCAAAAATTCAGATTTTCATTTTATTGATGTTTTCTATTGATTTTCTGGTCTCCATTGCATTTATTTCTTCTTGAGTTATAATGTTAGGTTGTTTATGTGAGATTTGCCATTTTAATGTGCAGCTATTTATCACTATGAACTTCACTCTTAGAACTATTTTTGCTCATATTGTAATTTCTGGTATGTTGTGTTTCTCATTTCATCTGTTTCAAGACATCTTTTGATTTTCCATTTTGATTTCTTCTTTAACCTGTTGTTTATAAGTGTGTTGTTTAATCTCCACACATCTGTCAATTTCCCAGTTTTCCTTTTGGTATTGATATTTAGTTTCATACTATTGTGTTCAGAAAAGATAGTTGACATCACTTCAATCCTTTACATTTGCTAAGACTTGTTTTGTGACAACACAATATCTAAACTGGAGAATGTTCTGCATGTTCTTGAGAAGAATCTATATTCTTCTGTTGTTGGGTGGAATGTTCTGTATCTGTCTGTTATGTCTGTTTGGCCTTAGGTATAGTTCAAATGCAATGTTTCCTTATTGATTTTTTCTCTGGATGATCTATCCACGGCCAAAAGTGTGGTGTTGAAGAACCGTTCTGTTTTTGTGTTGCTGTCCATGTGTCCTTAAGATCCGTTGGTATGCGCTTAATAGAGTTAAGTGGTCTGATGTTGGGTGCCTGTTTACTTGCATTTGATATATCCTTTTGATGAATTGAACACTTTATATAACCACTTTATTTGCCTCTTGTGACAGTTAACTTAAAGACTGTTTTGTATAAAATAAATTTACCTTTCCCTACTCACTTTTGTTGACTGTATAGAGCTTCTCCATCTTTGGCTGCAAAGAACATACTCAATCTGATTTCGGTGTTGACCATCTAGTGATGTCCATGTGTAGAGTCTTCTCTTGTGTTGTTGGAAGAGGGTGTTTGCTATGACTAGTGCATTTTCTTTGCAAAACTCTATTAGTGTTTGCCCTGCTTCATTCCGTATTCCAAGGCCAAATTTGCCTGTTACTCCAGGTGTTTCTTGACTTCCTACTTTTGCATTCCAGTCCCCTATAATGAAAAGGACATTTTTGGGGGGTGTTAGTTCTAAAAGATCTCTTAGGTCTTCATAGAACTGTTCAACTTCAGCTTCTTCAGTGTTACTGGTTTGGCATAGACTTGGATTACTGTGATATTGAATGGTTTGCCTTGGAAATGAACAGAGCTCATTCTGTCGTTTTTGAGATTGCATCCAAGTACTGCATTTCAGACTCTTTTGTTGACCACGATGGCTACTCCATTTCGTCTGAGGGATTCCTGCCTGCAGTAGGAGATATAATGGTCATCTGAGTTAAATTCACCCATTCCAGTCCATTTCAGTTCGCTGATTCCTAGAACGTCGACATTTACTCTTGCCATCTCTTGTTTGACCACTTCCAATTTGCCTTGATTCATGGACCTGACATTCCAGGTTCCTATGCAATATTGCTCTTTACAGCATCAGACCTTGCTTCTACCACCAGTCACATCCACAACTGAGTATTGTTTTTGCTTTGGCTCCATCCCTTCATTATTTCTGGAGTTATTTCTCCACTGATCTCCAGTAGCATATTGGGCACCTACTGACCTGGGGAGTTTCTCTTTCAGTATCCTATCATTTTGCCTTTTCATACTGTTCATGGGGTTATCAAGGCAAGAATACTGAAGTGGTTTGCCATTCCCTTCTCCAGTGGACCACATTCTGTCAGATCTCTTCACCATTACCCGCCTGTCTTGGGTGGCCTCATGGGCATGGCTTAGTTTCATTGAGTTAGACAAGGCTGTGGTCCTAGTGTGATTAGATTGAATAATTTTCTGTGAGTATGGTTTCAGTGTATTTTCCCTCTGATGCCCTCTTGCAACACCTACCGTCTTACTTGGGTTTCTCTTACCTTGGGTGTGGGGTATCTCTTCACGGCTGCTCCAGCAAAGGCAGCCGCTCCTTACCTTGGATGAGGGGTATCTCCTCACTGCCACCCCTTCTGACCTTGAACGTGGAATAGCTCCTCTAGGCCCTCCTGCGCCCACGCATCCACCACTCCTTGGAGGTGGGGTTGCTCCTCCTGGCCGCTGCCTCCGGCGTGGGGTAGATCCTCCCGGCCACCCCTCTGGCCTCAGACGTGGCGTAGCTCCTCCCAGCCACCACCCCTAACCTCGGACATGGGGTAGCTCCTCTCGGCTGCCGCCCCTGACCTCGGACGTGGGGTAGCACCTCTTGGCTGTTCCTGTGCCATCACAGCCTGGCACTCTCGGCCGCTGCCCCTGACCTTGGATGTGGGGTAACTCTTCTTTGCAACCAAAGATGGAAAAGCTCTATACAGTCAACAAAAACAAGACCAGGAGCTGACTGTGGCTCAGATCATGAACTCTCCTTATTGCCAAATTCAGACTGAAATTGAAGAAAATAGGGAAAACCACTAGACCATTCAGGTAGGACCTAAATCAAATCCCTTATGATTATACAGTGGAAGTGAGAAATAGATTTAAGGGCCTAGATCTGATAGATAGAGTGCCTGATGAACTATGGAATGAGGCTCGTGACATTGTACAGGAGACAAGGATCAAGACCATCACCATGGAAAAGAAATGCAAAACAGCAAAATGGCTGTCTGGGGAGGCCTTACAAATAGCTGTGAAAAGAAGAGAAGCTAAAGGCAAAGGAGAAAAGGAAAGATATAAGCATCTGAATGCAGAGTTCCAAAGAATAGCAAGAAGAGATAAGAAAGCCTTCCTCAGTGATCAATGCAAAGAAATAGAGGGAAACAACAGAATGCGAAAGACTAGAGATGTCTTCAAGAAAATTAGAGATACCAAGGGAACATTTCATGCAAAGATGGGTTTGATAAAGGACAGAAATGGTATTGACCTAACAGAAGCAGAAGATATTAAGAAGTGGCAAGAATACACAGAAGAACTGTACAAAAAAGATCTTCATGACCCGGATAATCACGATGGTGTGATCACTCACCTAGAGCCAGATATCCTGGAATGTGAAGTCAAGTGGGCCTTAGAAAGCATCACTAAGAACAAAGCTAGTGGAGGTGATGGAACTCCAGCTGAGCTATTTCAAATCCTGAAAGATGATGCTGTGAAAGTGCTGCACTCAATATGCCAGCAAATTTGGAAAACTCAGCAGTGGCCACAAGACTGGAAAAGGTTAGTTTTCATTCCAATCCCAAAGAAAGGCAATGCCAAAAAATGCTCAGACTACCACACAATTGCATTCATTTCACACACTAGTAAAAGTAATGCTCAAAATTCTCCAAACCAGAATTCAGCAATACATGAATCATGAACTTCCAGATGTTCAAGCTGGTTTTAGAAAAGGCAGAGGAACCAGAGATCAAATTGCCAACATCTGCTGGATCATTGAAAAAGCAAGAGAGTTCCAGAAAAACATGTAATTCTGCTTTATTGACTATGCCAAAGCCTTTCACTCTGTGGATCACAGTAAACTGTGGAAAATTCTAAAAGAGATGGGAATACCAGACCACCTGATCTGCCTCTTGAGAAATTTGTATGCAGGTCAGGAAGCAACAGTCAGAACTGGACAGGGAACAACAGACTGGTTCCAAATAGGAAAAGGAGTACATCAAGGCTGTATATTGTCACCCTGCTTATTTAACTTATATACAGAGTACATCATGAGAAACACTGGGCTGGAAGAAGCACAAGCTGGAATCAGGATTGCCTGGAGAAATATCAATCACCTCAGATATACAGATGACACCACCCTTACGGCAGAAAGTGTAGAGGAACTAAAAAGCCTCTTGATGAAAGTGAAAGAGGAGAGTGAAAAAGTTGGCTTAAAACTCAACATTCAGAAAACTAAGATCATGGCATCTGGTCCCATCACTTCATGGGAAATAGATGGGGAAACAGTGGAAACAGTGCCAGACTTTATTTTGGGGGGCTCCAAAATCACTGCAGATGGTGACTGCAGCCATGAAATTAAAAGATGCTTACTCCTTGGAAGAAAATTGTGACTAACCTAGATGGCATATTGAAAAGCAGAGACATTACTTTGCCAACAAAGGTCCATCTAGTCAAGGCTATGGTTTTTCCAGTGGTCATGTATGGATGTGAGAGTTGGACTGTGAAGAAAGCCGAGAGCTGAAGAATTGATGCTTTTGAACTGTGGTGTTGGAGAAGACTCTTGAGAGTCCCTTGGACTGCAAGGAGATCCAACCAGTCCATTCTGAAGGAGATCAGCTCTGGTATTTCTTTGGAAGGAATGATGCTAAAGCTGAAACTCCAGTACTTTGGCCACCTCATGTGAAGAGTTGACTCATTGGAAAAGACTCTGATTGCTGGGAGGGATTAGGGGCAGGAGGACAAGGGGACGACAGAGGATGAGATGGCTGGATGGCATCACTGACTCAATGGACATGAGTCTCAGTGAACTCCGGGAGTTGGTGATGGACAGGGTGGCCTGACGTGCTGCAGTTCATGGGGTCTCAAAGAGTCGGACACGACTGAGCAACGGAACTGAACTAAACTGAACTGAACTCACTTTTGCTTTTTCTGTCCCTTCATTTTGAGCCTATATATGTCCTTAAAGCTGAAGTGAGAGTCATGTACTCAGGATTTAGTTAATACGATCCTAAATTACAATGTTAGAGTATTAGATACTTGCCTTTACCAGTATGTTTTATATTTTCATATTGTTTCATGTTACTAATTAGTCCTTTCTTTTCAGCTTGAAGAATCCCTTTCAGCACCTTGTGAAACAGTTCTGATGGTGATGAACTGCTTCATTCCTGAAAGGCAACTGTGCCAGGTAAAATATTCTTGATGTTTGGCAAAACTAATACAGTGTTTCAGGTTTAAAAATAAAATAAAAGAATTTTTTTTCAACAGTTTGGTCTCATTATCTTACACTCTCCTGGCCTGCAAGATTTATTCTGAGAAATCCACTGATAGCCTTATGGAGACTGCCTTATGTATGAACTTATTTTTCTCTTGGGTTTTTTTTTCCATGATAAATTTTCTTGTCTTTCATTTTAGACAGTTTTATTATAATGTGTTTGAAGGAGATTATTTTGAGTTGAAATTTTGGAGTGACCTATTAGCTTCACGAACTTGAAATACAAATATCTCCCCAGCTTTAGGAAGGCAAATCCCTTCACCAAAGCAGCCTGTCCAGAGATTTTGGGTGGGCTCTCTGGTGGTGTCCACAGGTAGGTTTGCTGCTGGTATACTTGGGTGAGCAGGTTTGGTACCTGAGTCAGCACATGGGGAGTCAGCAAGGGGTCATCCTGGTGCCTGGGTCCATGTGCATTGGCCTAGCACTGGAGTCTACAGTGATGGATATGGGACTGAATCTACATGGGCAAACTTAGATCATGAGTCCAGAGAGCAAATTAGTAACCCAGGGCCACTGGAGTGGGCCTGGCATTTGGGCTCACTTTATTTTTCTTCTCCCAAAGGGAGAGGGTATCTTTCTGGTGTTGAGCTGCCTGGGCTTGGGGACTAGTGATGAGAGTAATGTGATTATATGTTTCCTACCTCATTGATGCATCTTTTCTAATTTCTGTGTTTCATCCAGGCGCTGAAATTCTTGACTCTTATAGAAAATTTTTTTCATGTGAATAGTTGTTCAAATTGATGTTACTAGGGAAGAGACAAGCTCTAGAAATTCCTATGCTACCTTTTTTTTTTTTTTTTTTTTTTTTTTGCTGATACTGCTCTCCCTGTATTTTAGTTGTTCTTTAAAATCAGATATTAGTTTCTAGCATGGTAAAAACAAAGGAAAAGGTCAATAAGTTAACAAACCAGAGCCAAAATAAATAAGCAAGCCAACAAGCAAATGAACACAACAGAATCTTCAGTCATCATGAGAGTCAAATCCAGAAGGAACATAAGTTTAGTGTCTAAATGCAACAGAGCCCAGAAAAGTATTTATCTTCCCAAAGTCTCATGGTGCTTTCCTACAATCTCCTGTTTTCACAGATATGCTTTTTTTTTTTTTTTAATTAAAACAATTTGACCCATAGAATAGGAGAAAGTAAAGCTGTCTTTTAGGTAATTATCTGCTCATTGGGTGTTTTACTTAAAAATGAGTTATTTTCTCTTTCTTTTACATTTGATTGCTGAGCAATTGTGTTGTGAGGGGATATATTGTGGATGAGGTGGGAGAATCATGTGAGAACAATAGCCAATCCTTGGCCTGGAGTTTCTTTTTAACTTTTTAACTTATGCTTTCAGTCCTCATAAAATTCACCTTCTAGTGGTGAATTTCAAAAATTCTAGTCGTGCTTTCACTTGTTATGATAGTGATAAAAGTACAATAAAAATTTTATAGAAAAGTTTGCTACTTTGGTTTGGTTATAATTTTCTGTTGACTTGTTTAGAAGAAAGATTTTTGTGAATATTTAACTGTCAGCTTAAAATAATATATACTGATCCATCAGTTAGACATGCAACTCTCACTCTTTATACCAAGTTTTAAAAAAGCCTTTAGGTTCAAAATATTTTCATTTGATCTGAAAAATAGAAAGTACAAATCCTACTTAGAATCTTTGAAAACTGATTGAGGCTGTTTTTATGTAACTCACAGTGTATGCAAAAATTATGGGCTTGTACACACAGCGGCTTTGGAAGGATTATTTTAATTTAAATATGTTACACCTACAACTGACTTACTTGATGACTGAACTTATGGTGTGACTAATCCATGCTTTGCTATTTAATTTCTGTTTGTTACATTAGGTAGATTGATAAGAATTTTATTTAATAGTTACAATAGTTTGAATAATATTTTCAATCCCTCTTTACTAAGGAATTGGTTATATCCTTAGATGCATCAAGTCTAGAGAATATTTCTGTCATGGCCCTGATTGTATCACATTTGAATGTGTTGGTTTGATGTCATCTCAAGAAAGTAATTCTGAGCTCCACCTTGATAGAGTTTAGGTTGAAAGAGCCATTGCAGATTGTATACAATCCCTTTCTGAGGTTTCTCAACCATATTCCTATGGTTCTACCTACTATTTTGCCTAATTTTCTTTTTATAGGTATTTAAGATGCTAGAAGTTGAAGAATTTTCTCTTGTTCAGTGTAATTTTGGCAAAAAGCTATGTATGCCCTAGAAAATAATCATTTCTCTGTGCTTTTCAGATATACCTACCAGGTTACAGGTTATGCTCTCATTTTTTTTTTTTTTTTGAGAAAAGGAATGATTTCTGAGTTTAATATTCTGAAAAAAATGGGCTACAGTATACATGAGACCTTATGTTAATGTTTCCTCCAGTTTTATAATTAAATTATCAGGGTTTTGATATTTACCTGGTTCATTCCAATGTGTTTCTAAGGTTACATCTACAGAGATTTGTCAGCTTTTCAAACCAAAGACAACAGAGAATGAGATGGTTGGATGGCATCACTGACTTGATGGACATGAGTTTGAGCAAACTCCGGAAGTTGGTGATGAAGCCTGGCGTGCTGCAGTCCTTGGGGTCACAAAGAGCCAGACATGATTGAATGACTGAACTGAATCATAAGTTCTTTGAAATGAAGCAGTGTAAAAATCATATCAAAGAGCTTGACTGTCTACACCAGAATTCATTCCTCTTTTTTGCTCTGTTATTTTTCCTGTCCCTAAAGTCCCATCTTTCTTCTGTACATGATGCCCTTTCTTTGATCCTGTTTTCCCTTCTCCCTCTTGCAATAGTTAGATAACATGTAGCTCTTTGGTCTCAGACTTAAATTTTAATAATTTTGTAATTTTCATCTTAATCCTGTTTAGTCATTTTACCTTTGGAGATAGTATTGAAAATAATTGCTTAAGGTGATATGCTAAGAATATGGGTATACTTTTAAGTCTTTTTCCTTTTAGAATTACTGACTTTTTAAATGAAAATGTATTAACTTAAATGCTGTATTTTTGGAGGAGCAAAGTCATATTGGCTCTACAGTAAGTTAGATGTAGATAATGACAATAAGTTAACAATCTTTTATCTGTAAAATATCTGTTAATATATAGCAGATCAGGAAAGTAGCTCAATGCCTTAAATTTCTTCTTTTTAAATAGTCACTTGGCCTCATATTTCATTACACTCCTGCAAAAGGAAATCTGAGCTCTAATAATAAATCAGATAAAAAAGAATAATGAATATAGATATAATCTTGGTATTGCAAAAATACTCTACATGTTCTTCCAAGTTTTCATATTTTACAGGGAATGTACTCCGTATAGAACTCTGTATGCTTTTAATTGGGTAGAATGGATCATGAGGTTACATGTGAAACTGTAGAAATAACATTGCATGATTAGTTATTAATGGTAATTGAGCTCTCATTCTGTGAGTTGCACTGTACAAAGAAATAGAAATTCAGATGCAGGCTTCCTTGCAAGCTAATCGTTTAATGGGGAGATAGAACTCATTAAAAAGCAGCACCCAATCCTGAATTTCCATGCCTGGACATCAAAAGGCCTAATGTTATTAAACTCTATATTTGAATAGCACTTTGAAATGTATAATCTGTTTTCACATATGATACCTGTTAAGATCTCTTTAGATGCTGTGGAAACTACAAGTTGTAGTGAAAGAGCATGAATTTGGTTTCAGAAAGAGCCAGTTCTAAATCCTGTTCTGCCTCTTAAGTTGAAGATTTAAACATCTCTGAACCCTAGTTTCCTCATTTGTATAATAAGGGTAATAACATGCCTCTAGTGCTGATTTTAGAGATACAGGAAATGACATGACATGTAGGAGAGTGAGCATGTAGTATGGGACCAATAAATGTGTGCTCCTCTTGTTATCCTTCTTTTGCAGATGAGGAAACAGAACCCTTGGCTTGGAATTAGGTTCTAGACCTCCTGAACAAGGTCAAAGCTCTGTTCATTATGACACACTTTTAGGGTCATAATATGTGCTTAGTAGTCTAAAGGTTCACTGTAAAGAGCATCTTAATTTCAAGCCTATGCTAAAGACTTATCAGTTCTTTTTATAGATCTTCTCTAGAGATTCTGTATCCCTCTGGCTTGGTAAAGATTACTGTATTTGATAGATGAAAGTATATGTCTACTGTTCCCTCTCCACAGATCAGCTTTTTGGCCCTTGATAAAATGTTTGATCATTTCAGACATGCTATGAGCTCCACAAATTTCATTGTATCTTGGATATCTTATGCTAATTCATACGTTTTATTTTTCTTTCTCTGCCATGTATCAAAGGGGGTTGTCAGGTCGTGGACATGACTAGATAAAAATATAAAATCAATAGCAAGATGATAGGACTTTACAAAGGTCAAATAGAGAAAACAATAACAAGGAAAAATGTGGAGATGTATACTGGCCAAGGCCATGGATATGCCCAGGGCGTTCTCACCAACTTAATGAAAGGAGTGAAGTTAACCATGCATAGAGGAAGTGTGGCCATGTGACCTGTGTGGGCACACTCCCTAACTTGATATTTCTTACTATTTTTGGAGCACCCAAGGCATTACTGATGTAGAAGCATATTTATTGATCTTAAAGGGAGTTTTCAAAAAATATAACATTAGCTTTACATAACTTTATTATTCTTACCAAATGTGTTTTGTGTAGATATACTGACCACCTCTTTCCTGGGTATTTTTGCTACAGATACAATGAATAACATAAAGATGAAATTTGTACATATTCTCTAGATTTCAAGATAGTGTCTATCTCTAAAGTGGTTATAAAAGTGATCACTTTTGTTCATGTGGATACGAGAACTAGAAAGAAGAAAAAAAAAATTCTAGAAATAAGATGTCTTCCTACATCAGCAGTTGGGAGCCTTATCATGTGGAATATTTACAAGACTTTATCAAATCTAATACAGCAATGTCTACTTAGAGTTTTTCATTGTCTTTTAAGTGAACAGAAGTCAGGGAACTATTGAAGAATAAACAGATTTTTCTCCTTAAAGTGTGTATGATTTCCATAGTCTTTTCTCATCTCCATTATGGGCCATGAGGTTGATAGTTCTGGCTTCTTAGAAAACTTTTCTTTAAAGAAACAGCTAGTTCCAAGTCTTTCTCAGTATGTGCAGTGGGTATTCAAGTTAATGTTTTTCATAATGAGCAATGCTTTGAAGGAAGCTGAAGCAACAGTTACAACTGGTCATGGAACAACAGACTGGTTCCAAATAGGAAAAGGAGTGTGTCAAGGCTGTATATTGTCACACTGCTTATTTAACTTATATGCATAGTACATCATGAGAAATGCGGGGCTGGAAGAAGCACAAGCTGGAATCAAGCATGCCAGGAGAAATAAGAACCTCAGATATGCAGATGACACCACCCTTACGGCAGAAAGTGAAGAGGAACTAAAAAGCCTCTTGATGAAAGTGAAAGTGGAGAGTGAAAAAGTTGGCTTAAAACTCAACCTGAATGTTAGCATCTGGTCCCATCACTTCATGGGAAATAGATGGGGAAACAGTGGAAACAGTGTCAGCCTTTATTTTTTGAGGCTCCAAAATCACTGCAGATGGTGACTGCAGCCATGAAATTAAAAGATGCTTACTCTTTGGAAGAAAATTTATGACCAACCTAGATAGCATATTGAAAAGCAGAGACATTACTTTGCCTACAAAGGTCCATCTAGTCAAGGCTATGGTTTTTCCAGTGGTCATGTATGGATGTGAGAGTTGGACTGTGAAGAAAGCTGAGCACTGAAGAATTGATGCTTTTGAACTGTGGTATTGGAGAAGACTCCTGAGAGTCCCTTGGACTGCAAGGAGATCCAACCGGTCCATTCTGAAGGAAATCAGCCCTGGGATTTTTTGGATGGAATGATGCTGAAGCTGCAACTCCAGTACTTTGGCCACCTCATGTGAAGAGTTGACTCATTGGGAAAGACCCTGATGCTGGGAGGGATTGGGGACAGGAGGAGAAGGGGATGACAGAGGATGAGATGGCTGGATGGCATCACTGACTCGATGGACGTGAGTCTGAGTGAACTCTGGGAGCTGGTGATGGACAGGGAGGCCTGGCGTGCTGTGATTCATGGAGTCACAAAGAGTCAGACATGACTGAGCGACTGAACTAAACTGAACTGAAGATATTTTTAAAGTTCAAATGCTCATCTGGGAACATTTGAGATTCTAAAGATTTAAATCCAATACAATATTCCCCAAAACTATGAAAGTAGAAAAGATGGAAATAGAATTGAAATAGTAGAAAAATAAAGATTTTTTTAGGTAATTGCCGAGCTTATGAAGATAAATATACTTCTCTGTAATTACAACAGGCATGTCTAAACATCATGGGATACTAGAGTTAGAATAGCCTGAAGATCATTTATTTTAACTCCTGGCATCACAAATGATGAAGGTAAGACTCAAAAAAGGTGAAGGTATAACTAGTTATTAGGCAAATGAGTCATAACCAATCTCTTGCTGTTTCTTTTCCATTGTATGATGCATAATGCACAACTCTCTTTGAAAATAGGCCTTTTTTGCCCAGAAGGATTTCCTTAGAAATCTAATTATGTGAGGATTACAGAGCTGAGAGATAGGGATACCTCAAAGTCAACTCATTGATCTGGTGCAGATTCACAATGAATGTAATTGATACACAATTACAGAATTATCACATACCAATATTAGGTACTTTCATCTTAATTACTTATAGAAAAGATATTTTATTTTCCTTTTTATATACAGATATGAGCCAACAGGTCTCTTTCTTACACCTCTTTTTAAAATTCCAGACAGAAATTCAGTTTCCTCACTGGCATCATTCTATGGAGAGCTCATTTGAAAAATGGCTTTACTCTGCTCTTCTTGATGCCCCCTGCCTTGTTATTGTTGTTCAGTCACTTAACTCTTTTCCAACTCTTTGTGACTCCATGGATTGCAGTACACCAGGCTTTCCTGTCTTCACTATCTCCCAGAGTTTGCTCAAATTCATGTCCATTGAATTGGTGATTCTATCTAACTATCTCATCCTCTGCCACCCTCATCTCCTTTTGACTTCAGTCTTTCCCAGCATTGGGTCTTTTCCAGTGAGTCAGTTTTTCACATCAGCTGTCCAAAGTATTGGAGCTTCAGCTTCAGCATCAGTTCTTTCAATGAGTATTCAGGGTTGACTTCCTTTAGTATTGACAGGTTTGGTCTCCTTGCTGTCCAAGGGACTCTCAAGAGTCTTCTCCAGCACCACAATTAGAAAGCACCAGTTCTTTAGCACTCAGCCTTCTACATGGTCCAACTGTCATATCCATATAGGACTACTGGAAAAATCATAGCTTTGACTATATGGACCTTTGTTGGCCAAGTAATATCTCTGCTTTTTAATATGCTCTCTAGTTTTCCCATAGCTTTCTTCCAAAAAGCAAGCATCTTTTAATTTCATGGCTGCAGTCACCATCTACAGTGATTTTGGAGCCCAAGAAAATAAAATCTGTCACATTTTCACAATCTATTTGACATGAAGTGATGGGACTAGATGCCATGATTTTTGTTTTTTGCATAGTGAGTTTTAAGCCAGCTTTTTCACTTTCCTCTTTCACCTTCATCAAGAGGCCCTATAGTTTCTCTTCGCTTTCTGCCATTAGAATGGTATCATCTGCATATGTGAGACTGTCATTATTTCTTCCAGAAATCTCGATTCCAGGTTGTGTTTCATCCAGCCCAGCGTTTTGCGTAAGGTAATCTGCATAAAAGTTAAATAGACAGGGTGACATTATATACAGCCTTCATATGTCTTTCCCAATTTTGAACCAGTCTGTTGCTTCTTGATCTGCATACAGGTTTTTAGCTGTTGCTTCTTGATCTGCATACCGGTTTCTCAGGAGACAGGTAAGGTGGTCTGGTATTCCCCTCTCTCTAAGAATTTTCCAGTTTGTTGTGACCCACACAATAAGTCTCCCCAAATGCCAGAATCACATGAGACTTAAAATCATTTACAGTTGACATAGGTATCCTTTTGGATAGCATAAACAAAATATTGCACACACCAGGACTCAGGGGAAAGGAGCAATGACCCCACAAGATATTGAGCCAGACTTGCCTGTGAGTGTCTGAGGATCTCCTGTGGAGCTGTGGGTCAGCAGTGGCTTCCTGTAGGGACAGGGGCACTGACAGCAGCAGTCCTGGAAGTGTGTGTTGGCATAAGTCCTTTTTGGAGGTACATTTTGAAGCCTGTGCATTCCAGGACTGAGTCACTTCACAAGAGGGAGCACAGCCCCACCCATCAGCAGATATTTGTATTAGCGATTTACTGAACATGGCCCTGCCCACCAGAGCAGGACCCAGTTTTCCCCAACACCAGTCCCTCCCATCAGGAATCAAGAGCTATAATCCTACAGCCTCCAGAATGAAAACCTCAATCCCGGAAAACTAACCAAAATGCTCTCATGGATCACAGCCTCCTGTAACTCAAGGAAGCTCTGAGCCATGCCATGCAGGGGCCACCCAAGATGGACAAGTCATAGTGGAGAGATCTGACAAAATGTGGTCTACTAGAGAAGGGAATGGCAGACCCCTTCAGTGTTCTTGCCTAGAGAACCCCATGAACAGTATGTAGTAATCAGCCTATATAATTAAAGACTTTAACTGTCATTATATCATAATATTTGCTGACAACAAAAACAGGTTGGTGGCTGGGTTCTTTCAAGAAATGCTTAATGTAATTGTCACAAACTGAAGAGAACTTAGAAGCAAATAAAATCACAGCCCCTTCACTTTGTGTTTGTAGAACATGCTACCTTTTGTTGAAAGTTGATAGGATATGAAAATAAAGAAATTAGAGACTGGGCTGTAAAGAAAAAAATGTAGAATGAGCCATAAATTAATGTGAAAAACTTGCTTTAGAATTCATCCTTTAAGTATTCACATTCAAGTTCTTTATTGGAATGAGTTCTGTTTTATATGCAAATTAGTGTTTCTGTTTGGCAATTTGATTTTCTAATGTGATGTGATTTTGCTTCTTTTTTAAAAAGTCTTGTTATTCTTTTTTTAAAAAAATACTTTTTGATTTTTGGCTGTGATAGATCCTCATTGCTGGCACGGGTTTTTCTCTAGTTATGCTGAACAGGAATTACTTTTTATTGCAGTGTATGGGCTACTCATTGTTGTGGCTTCTCTTGTTGCAGAGCACAGGCTCTAGGGTGTGTGGGTTTCAGCAGTCGCAGCCCACCAGCTCAGTCATGGTGGAGCGTGGGCTCAGTTCCTCCACAGCAAGTGGGATCTTCCCAGACCAAGGATCAAACCTGCATACCCTCCTTTGGCAGACAGATTCTTAACTGCTGGACCACCAAGGAAGTTGCTGATTTTACCTCTTTAAATCTTAGTTTTTCCATCTATAACATGGGTATTGTGATAGTTTCAACATCTCTGGAGTTTTAGATTTAAAAAATACTAGGTATCAATACTTGAAAACATTGTGACTGTTTTCAAAATACATAGGTATATATTTATGATTGTATACTATTAAGGAAGCAATTTGATGAAATAATATCTAGTTGCATATCCAACTGCCAAATTCTGCAGTATCCACTCCATATCATAACACATCAGTACTTCCATAAAGAACCAGTCCACTTATCTAAGACCAGTAAAAAGGGCTTTCTCTTTCTTCCCCTCGTATCATGTTGATTACAATACTGATCATCATTCATTTTTGCATTTCCCAACAAGTGCCTAGCTCAGTGCCTATCCGGTGAATAATTTTATTGCTTCCAAACCAATGACATCTATACTCCTCTGTAGCTGTCATTGAATAGCATATTGTGAAGAGCCAACAAATTGGCTGACCTATTATTTAAAACCTCACTCCTAAGAAAATGTTGGAAAGGTCAATTAGTCGCCTGTGCATCCAAGTTACTGTCAAAAAAAAAAGTAGGAAATATCACTGAACAATCAAGGAATGGGTTGATTATTGTAAACTTTTCATCTCTCTATTCCTAAAGGTGTAACTTAGCAGCAGCTCCCTATTCTTATTGTGTATTGACCAAGTGTTGAATTGTCTCTGTTGTTGAATTTATGAAGCTTATCTTTGCTTTGATCTCTCTACATCTGGTCACCTACATCCACTAAATAGAATGACAGTGGTTACCCTGTATCTGCCTTTTTGTAAGTACATTTGAGATTGTCTTTGCAGACTATTTTCAAGCCAATAAGAGAGAGAAACATCCCAAATATACACTGGTATTTTCTCTTCCTACATTGTATTGCTCATTTTCTTTTTCACATTCTTGGTGATAATAGTGTACACTGGCATCAGAGTTTTCAGTACCCTGTTATCAAGCCCCAATGCTCTTTTATTGAAAGAAGAGAGTATCTAAAATTGTTGAAATACTGACTTTATACAGTATCTTATACCTAAGATACTGTATCCAAAAGTATAATAGGGAAAGAACACAACACTCTCTAGAAGATGATGTCATTCAGAGAAGCAGTTCACAGAAATCAACAGCATTCTCTTCTCAGAGCTCAGATATTCCTTTACTTTTTCATTAACATGGAGGTCCTTGCTCTGAGCCTGGGGCTCTTCAAAAGAGTACAATGTAAAATTTCTCACATGCTGTGCTGGTGTCAATTAAGTGAAGTGAAGCGAAAGTCACTCAGTTGTGTCTGACTCTTTGGAACCCCATGAACTATATATACTACATGACATTCTCCAAGCCAGAATACTGGAGTGGGTAGTTTTTCCCTTCTCCAGGGGATCTTCTCAACCCAGGGACCTAATCCAGGTTTCCTGCATTGCAGGCGAATTCTTTACCACCAGATTACTGGATTCTGAGCCACCAGAGAAGCCCAGTCTGAGTTAAGCCAGATGAAAAAGGAAACAGGGGCAATTTTACTGTCACCTTTCCTGTTATCTCAATGATAATGTAGGTATTTATGGATTAGGTGGTCTCCATGTCTCCCAGCTTTCTAACAACACCCGTCACTATGTTTCCCTCCTCCAATTTTTCCTTCCAATAAGAAGCGTAATCCTGTAAAACAACTTTTCAAAAACTATCATTGACATCCACTGCCTGCATATACAATTCTAAACATTTTAACCTGGCATCCAAAATCTTCCATGATATGGCCCTAACCTGCTTCATCTCCATAAATACAGATTTTTCCCTTAGTTGAACTGGTATATTTACAGACTGTTCTACTCAATACTTATTTAACATGTTCTTCAATGTTCTATATCCTATGTTTTTGCCATTTCCTAGTCTCTGTTTTTCCTGCCACCATAATTGTAGGCCGTGTTAAAACCCCTTCTTTTCAACCACCCGAGGGGACAAGTAGCACCTTGCATGTCTGACAGTTCAGTATTACCCTTAGGTATAACCTCTGTTGTTAATATTCTCATTGTTTTTGTATATGCCTTACATCTGGCATTGTCCTGAAAGTTCCACAGGACAGAGTTTATGAATCAACCATCCTTATCATCCTCACAAGATCATTTTCCTCAGTTCAGTTCAGTTCAGTCGCTCAGTCATGTCTGACTCTTTGCGACTCCATGAATCGCAGCACGCCAGGCCTCCCTGTCCATCACCAACCCCCAGAGTTCACTCAGACTCACGTCCATCGAGTCAGTGATGCCATCCAGCCATCTCATCCTCTGCCGTCCCCTTCTCCTCCTGCCCCCAATCCCTCCCAGCATCAGAGTCTTTTCCAATGAGTCAACTCTTCGCATGAGGTGGCCAAAGTACTGGAGTTTCAGCTTTAGCATCATTCCTTCCAAAGAAATCTGTCTGCACTCAAATATGTATCTGAAGATACCTAACACTATATATCATGCCACTATGGTTAGTGTTGCAGTCCCTACAACAGAAATTGTAAACATGTTTTTCGATAAATCACCATGATACTGCAAGACCACTGACTTTACTATTAATTTTTTTTTAATGGGGAATCAAACTGAGATCCAAGAAAAAAAAAATAGTTGACTTGCTGAGGCTATAGAGTCAAAGTGTCTGGGACAGAGTTTTAAACAGGTTATTTCACTTAAGGAACATCATCCCAGTAAGGCTTAGTCAAGGACTGTAACATTAAAAACAAAGGCAAAAATCATTTGTGCAAAGCTTGTCAGGCTGGTTTTTGAGACTAGAGCCCCTCACAACTTGAGTATGAGAAATATCCAGAAATTGAAAGATTTTAGGAAAAATCCTTTATCACGGGTTGTATGCATTTACTATGTTTACTGGCACGTTTGAGTCACGCTTCAGACAGTGAGAGAAATAGATTCCTTGTTCACTATAGTGCTTAAAGTTGATACATTTAGGGTCAACTATAAACCAACTTGTAAGGGAGAAAAAGGTTGTGTTCTATTTGCTTGTGGATCATTTGCTTGGGCATAGCCTGACCTACATGAGTCCCTCCAAAATTTCTCACTCTGTCTTATATGTTCCACTGGGAGCCCATGTTTAGATCCAATTTCAGAACCAGTGTCAATCAGAGCTGGCCTTGCAGGGCTTAGAATTATGTCACCTGTCTTAGATCTTGTAACTGGATTGTGATTGCTAACTCTGAAATTATTTCCATGTTCCTTTTGCTGTCGGGATATGTCTTGATACATCTGGAACTGACTTCCCTAGGGAAAGAATTTAGATACAGACATGAGAAGTGCAAACTAAAGCACAGTGCCAAGATTTGCCAAGGATGTAAGCAACCAAGTTGTATGAGAACAAGAATGTTTCTCTAAATGATTTACCAAACCAATAGGATGGAAAAAGAGTTCTAGGATACAGAAGTCAGAGTGGATGCTATGATGATTTAAATCAAATGGGTAAGCTATGAGATGAGATGATCATAGAAGTCCAGGACTAAGGGAATAGGATAAGACCCTGGAGGATCAATGCAAGAATAATCTTCAGAGGCTCAGGAGATGTTCTGAGGTCAGTAAGATGATGCCATAGGCAAAGCTTGCTGTTTAAAACATTTTGTTGGAGTATAATTTATTTAAAATGTTGTATTTACTCATTCAAAACATATCCATGTGATGGCTTCCATTCAAGCATTCACCCATTTAGCAGAAGGGATACAGTAATGGTCAAAAGGGAGTTTTCAGTCAAGCAAATAATACAGGCAGAAATCAAATAATTATATAAGTAGTTGAATAATTATAATTTTGAAAACTTCTATGAAGAAAAAAACCTCCATGGGAAAGAATCAGATGAGACTGATGGTGAGATATTGACCAACTATTGGATAGAGTGTATACCTCAAGAAAAGGAAATAGAGAGAAAAACCATGATATATTTGGGGAGCAAAGAGAAGTCTGGTATCACTGGGACATAGCAAGAGGTAGGTGAGTGGCATGAGAAAAGATTAACAGGGGACAAATCCATAATGCAGATATTGTTACTGTTATCCCAGTTTCTGATGAAACATCTGAGACTCAAATAACGCCTATCTTCTAAACTCACTTAGCTAGAAAAGGTTGGAACCAAAATATGAACCAGAACCATCTAACTCCATAGACTGCATAACCTATGTCACAAATGCCTTTACATAACTATCCTGCAGACTATATTAGGTTTTAAACTTAATTCTAAAAGCTATGGTATATATACTTAGAGGAGAACATAGGCAAAACACTCTCCGACATACATCACAGCAGGATCCTCTATGACCCACCTCCCAGAATATTGGAAATAAAAGCAAAAATTAACAAATTTGACCTAATTAAACTTAAAAGCTTCTGCACATCAAAGGAAACTATTAGCAAGGTGAAGAGGCAGCCTTCAGAATGGGAGAAAATAATAGCAAATGAAGCAACTGACAAACAACTAATCTCGAGAATATACAAGCAACTCCTACAGCTCAACTCCAGAAAAATAAATGACCCAATCAAAAAATGGGCCAAAGAACTAAACAGACATTTCTCCAAAGAAGACATACAGTTGGCTAACAAACACATGAAAAGATGCTCAACATCACTCATTATCAGAGAAATGCAAATCAAAACCACTATGAGGTACCATTTCACGCCAGTCAGAATGGCTGCGATCCAAGTCTACAAATAATAAATGCTGGAGAGGGTGTGGAGAAAAGGGAACCCTCTCACACTGTTGGTGGGAATGCAAACTAGTACAGCCACTATGGAGAACAGTGTGGAGATTCCTTAAAAAACTGGAAATAGAACTGCCTTATGACCCAGCAATCCCACTGCTGGGCATACACACTGAGGAAACCAGAAGGGAAAGAGACACATGTACCCCAATGTTCATCGCAGCACTGTTTATAATAGCCAGGACATGGAAGCAACCTAGATGTCCATCAGCAGATGAATGGATAAGAAAGCTGTGGTACATATACACCATGCAGTATTACTCAGCCATTAAAAAGAATACATTTGAATCAGTTCTAATGAGGTGGATGAAACTGGAGCCTATTATACAGAGTGAAGTAAGCCAGAAAGAAAAACACCAATACAGTATACTAACGCATATATATGGAATTTAGAAAGATGGTAACAATAACCCTGTGTACGAGACAGCAAAAGAGACACTGATGTATAGAACAGTCTTATGGACTCTGTGGGAGAGGGAGAGGGTGGGAAGATTTGGGAGAATGGCATTGAAACATGTATAATATCATGTATGAAACGAGTTGCCAGTCCAGGTTCAATGCACGATACTGGATGCTTGGGGCTGGTGCACTGGGATGACCCAGAGGGATGGTATGGGGAGGGAGGAAGGAGGAGGGTTCAGGATGGGGAACACATGTATACCTGTGACGGATTCATTTCGATGTTTGGCAAAACTAATACAATATTTTAAAGTTTAAAAATAAAATTTAAAAAAAGAAAGAAATATTAATAGCAAAATGGCATAAAAGTTAATTTGGACTAAGGGATGGAGGATGGATTGGAAAATAACTCTAACTAGTGGCTTATTGGGGTGGATATAAATTTCCTCATCGCCTAACTAGATGGGAAATTTGAGGTTAGGTGATCATTCACCTCAGCTGTTTATCCTGAAGGTGCTGACGTTTGGCATTACTTTCTCTGATCCACAATTTTATGCTGCTGTTCTTTTCATGTAACTGTAAACAGTTCCAGAGACTGGCAAATTATTCAATATTCCAATATTTCTTATTGCAGGCTGAGTAGTTGCCAGTAAGAGTCAATTTTATCCAGCATTTTTCCCTGAAATAAGCAGACACTTAAATAACTCAAACCAATTCTAACTTTATGGTGCAGACAAGGACCCAAATTAGTGCAAATTCAAAAGTAATAATACTGTATTTTTAACATTTATCATACCTTTGTATATGTACTAGGAATATAGCTTTGGAAAGCATCTAAACCATTTCATTTATTTATTCCTTTATTTAACCACATATCTAATTCAAGAATATTCTGTGTATCAGGCTTTTTGCCCTAGGTATATAGTGGTGCACAAAATAGTCTGTACCTTCGTGGAGTTTAAAATATGTTGGAGATGTATTAATGATGGAAATATAAAATGGCTCAATTGCTGGGAAAAACAATTTGGTGGTTTCCCAAAAAGTGAAACAAAGTTACTAACCTAAGTGAAGTGAAAACATCTATTCACACAAAAATTTGTACCCAAATAGTCACATGCTTTTGAACTGTGGTGTTGGAGAAGACTCCTGAGAGTCCCTTGGACTGCAAGGAGATCCAACCAGCCCATTCTGAAGGAGATCAGCCCTGGGATTTCTTTGGAAGGAATGATGCTGAAGCTGAAACTCCAGTACTTTGGCCACCTCATGCGAAGAGTTGACTCATTGGAAAACTCTGATGCTGGGAGGGATTGGGGGCAGGAGGAGAAGGGGATGACAGAGGATGAGATGGCTGGATGGCATCACTGACTCGATGGACATGAGTCTGAGTGAACTCCAGGAGTCGGTGATGGACAGGGAGGCCTGGCGTGCTGCGATTCATGGGGTCCCAAAGAGTCGGACACGACTGAGTGACTGAACTGAACTGAACTGATGGTTGTATGTGGATGTACTAAAAACCACTGACTATACACTTCAAAATGTTAAAATTGTAATCTTTAAACTATGTTAACTTTATTTTATTATGAGATTTAAAAATTTAATGGAGAAAAGGAGCAATAGACAAATAAGAAAATAGATAATTACAGCTTGTATTAATCACTATAATAAAGACATATAGGACACAATGAAAAAATAATATATAGGTGCTAAATAAATGAATGATGTGGCAAGGACTCTTAGAAGAGGTAATATTTAAACAGCAATCTGAAAGGTGATGCTCAGATTTTATGGAAATAATAAATTTTCTTATTTTTTGTTTATATATGAAACAACAAAGAGATATAAAAAGAAAAACATGGAAATGAACATATAAACTTTATTGTCAACAAAGTCCAGGTTAGAGGGTGACTTAACAAAGCCAGAATTAAAGACTTAATATACCTCAGCACAGAATCTGCCTGCAATGCAGGAGACCCTGGTTCTATTCACGGGTTGGGAAGATCCTCTGTAGAAGGGATAGGCTACCCACTCCAGTATTCTTGGGCTTTCCTGGTGGCTCAGCTGGTAAAGAATTCACCTGCAATGCAGGGGACGTGGGTTCAATCCCTGGGTTGGGAAGATCCCCTGGAGAAGGGAAAGGCTACCTACTTCAGTATTCTGGCCTGGAGAATTTCATGGACTGATGGACTGTATAGTACATGGGGTTGCAAAGAATCAGGCAGAACTGAGCAACTTTCACATACCTCAGCACAGGCAACACTGGACATATGTAAGCCTCTCCTAGCAGGTAAATAACCAGTATCCCTGAGTTTTATGGGTAGTCCAGAGCAAAACAGATGTGACAGACCAATCTTAAAAAGAGAGACTATAAAAAGCTGAACCTTTGTATCTGATCCTGCTCCAAAATACCAGTCAGATTATTTTCTCCTTCCCTTGAGGACTGAGAGAGGAGATAGGGAGAGACCAGGAGTGCTATGTTAGTAAAGGTCCCACTCATGGAAACTAGAGAGAGGGGTAGAAGAAATTTTCATTGTAGAGGTAAGAAATTACTAGACATTTGAAGAGCCAAAGGACTGGATGAGAATGTCTAAAACATGTTTATTCTTAATACCAGAAATTGAAATACAACAGATGAGAATATTTTAGGCTAACAAGAGACATAGGAGAAGATATAGTATATAATGATCCCACACAATGTCAAATTACATAGAAAACATTCTGAAAGCATCCAAGAAAAAACACAAATAATTTTAATGGAAGGCAATGAGATTGAAAGTAGCCTGCCCAATAGCAAAAACATGGAAGCAAAAGAAATATATCTCAAAGAAAAAAATATATAGTTTTAAATGTATATATTAGAAAAGGAGAAAGGAAACAATGAAGTATATTTATACTTTTAGAGCTAAAAATTAAAGAAACTGAACCCAAAATCAGTGGAATAAGTGAAATTATGAAAAATAACAAATAGAAAAGAGATAAACAATGGAAAAAATCAATAAATCTATAATTTTATGAAAATATTGGTACAATTAATAAGACCCTGGTAAGTCTAACTTAGAAAAGAAGTAAACAATACAAATAAAAATATCAGAGAAAAGGATAACAGTACAGATCCCACAGAGATTATTAAGACAACATGGCCATTATGAACAATGTTATGCCAATAAATTATATGAAATGAACAAATTTCTTGAGAAAATACTACAAAGCTACAGTCATCAAAACAGTATGGCACAGCACAGAAACAGAAATATAGATCAATGAAACAGGAGATAAACCCATAAACTTATGACCACCTAACATGTGACAAAAGAGGAAGAATATATTAGTACAATGGAAAAAAGACAGTCTCTTCAATAAGTGGCACTGGAAAAACTGGACAGCTACATGTAGAAGAATGAAATTAGAACATTCCCTAACTTGATACACAAAGATCGACTCAAAAAGGATTAAAGACCCAAATCTAAGGCTGGATAGTATAAAACTCTTAGAGGAAAACATAGGCAGAACACTCTTTGACATAAAATGAAGTGAGATCTTTTTCAATCCATGTTCTAAATTAATGAAATAGAAAAAAATATATAAGACCTAATTAAACTTAAAAATTTTTTCATAGCAAAGGAAACCATAAACAAAATGATAAGACAATCATCAGAATGGGAGAAAATATTTGCAAACAAAGCAATTGACAGGGGATTAATTTCTAAAATATACCAATAGCTTTTGCAGGTCAATATAATAAAAAACCCAATAAAAACATGGGCAGAAGATCTAAATAAACATTGTTCCAAGAAAGACATATAGATGGTTAAAAAGTGCATGAAAAGATGTGCAACATCACAAATTATTAGAGAAATTCAAATCAAAGCTGCATTCTCACATCTGTCAGAATGGCCATCATCATATAATCTACAAACAATAAATGCTGGAGAAGGTGTGGAGAGAAGGGAGCCCTCTTACACTGTTGGTGGGAATGTAAACTGGTACACTCACTATGAAGAATAGTATGGTGCTTCGTTAAAATAAAAAATAGACCGACTGTATGACCCTGCAATCCTACTCCTAGAGAGGTATCCACAAGTTTCTCAGTCATGTCCGACTCTTTGCAACCCCATGGAACAGAACACCATAATTTGAAGCAATACATGCACCCTGATGTTCATCGCAGCTCCATTTACGCTAGCCAGGACATGGAAACAACCTAAATGTCTGTCAACAGAGGAATGGATACAAATGTCATACATACATATAGTAGAACATTACTCAGCCATAAAAAAAGAATAATGCCATTTGCTGCAACATGGATGGACCTAGAGAATGTCATACTGAGTGAAGTAGGTCAGGCAGAGAAAGAGAAATATGATATGATATTGCTTGTATGTGGAATCTAAAAAAAAAAAAATGGTACTAATGAACTTATTTACAAAGCAGAAATAGAGTCACAGATGTGGAAAACAACTTATGATTACCAGGGGATAGTGGGGGAAGGATAAATTGGAAGATTGTAATTGACATATTTGCTCTACCTTATATAAAATAAGTAAATAAAAAGAACCTACTTTATAGCACAGGGAACTTTATTCAGTATTCTGTAATTTCCTATATGAGAAAATAATCTAAAAAATAGTGGTGGTATGTGTGTGTGCAACTGATTGATTTTACTGTACACCTGAAACTAACACAACATTGTAAACTGACTATACACAAATAAACATTTTTAAAAAGATATACTGTTATCAATTAAAGAATATAATTTTTTAAAATAAAGAATATAATTTGTAATTGAACAAAATTACATTTTCCACAAAGAAAACCCTAGGACAGGATGCTTTCACTTGTGATTTCCACCAAATATTTGGAAAGAAATAAAATTAATCCTATACAAAATTTATTTTTTTAAATAGAATATAAGGGAATAATTTCTCTTTATAAAGCTATTTAACCATAAAACAAAGACCTAGACTAATATTCTTTAAAAGAATGTTAAATTCCAGATCAATAATCCTGCTGAACATAGATGCAAAAATTCTATGTAAAATTTTATGCAATAAAGTTAGGAATATTGGAAAAGAATACAAAACCATGATGTATGATTTAATCTAGGAATACAAGGTTGTTTTAGCATACAAAAGTCAGTCAATGTAATTCATCACATTTATATACTGATTATTTTAATAAATATGTAAATATTTGACAAAATATCATATCCATTTGTGGAGAAGGAAATGGCAGCCCACTCCAGTACTCTTTGCCTGGAAATTCCCATGGATAGAGGGCCCAGTAGGCTATAGTCCATGGGGTCGCGAAGAGTTGGACATGACTGAACGACTTCACTTTCACTTTTCACTTTCATGCATTGGAGAAGGACATGGCAACCCACTCCAGTATTCTTGCCTGGAGACTCCCAGGGACAGAGGAGCCTGGTGGGCTGCCGTCTATGGGGTCACACAGAGTCGGATACGACTGAAGCGACTTAGCAGCAGCAGCAGCATATCTATTTGTGATTAAAAACCTCAGTTATGCAGACTACATCACCCTTATGCAGAAAGTAAAGAGGAACTAAAAAGCCTCTTGACGAAAGTGAAGGAGGAGAGTGAAAAACTTGGCTTAAAGCTCAACATTCAGAAAACTAAGATCATGGCATCTGGTCCCATCATTTCATGGCAAATAGATGGGAAACAGTGGAAACAGTGTCAGACTTTATTTTTGGGGGCTCCAAAATCACTGCAGATGGTGATTGCAGCCATGAAATTAAAAGATACTTACTCCTTGGAAGGAAAGTTATGACCAACCTAGACAGCATATTCAAAAGCAGAGACATTACTTTGCCAATAAAGGTCCGTCTAATCAAGGCTATGGTTTTTCCAGTGGTCATGTATGGATGTGAGAGTTGGACGGTGAAAAAGCTGAGCACCGAAGAATTGATCCTTTTGAACTGTGGTGTTGGAGAAGACTCTTGAGAATCCCTTGGACTGAGAGGAGATCCAACCAGTCCATCCTAAAGGAGATCAGTCCTGGGTGTTCATTGGAAGGACTGATGTTGAAGCTGAAACTCAAATACTTTGGCCACCTCACGCGAAGAGTTGACTCATTGGAAAAGACCCTAATGCTGGAAAGGATTGGGGGCAGGAGGAGAAGGGGATGACAGAAGATGAGATGGATGGATGGCATCACCAACTCGATGGACATGGGTCTGGGTAGACTCTGGGAGTTGGTGATGGACAGGAGGCCTGGTGTGCTGTGATTCATGGGGTCATGAAGAGTCGGACACGACTGAGTGACTGAACTGAACTGAACTGATATAATATCCATGCTGACTGGTGTGTGGTAATATCTCATTATGTTTAGATTTTCATTTATCTAACAGCTAGCAATGTCGAACATCTTTTCATGTGCCTCTTGGCCATTTGTATGTCCTCTTTGGAGAATTATCTGTCCAGATATTCTGCCCATTTTTGAGTGGGCTATTTCCTTTGATAGTTAAGCATCATAAGAACTGTTTGTAAAATTTGGAGACTAATCCCCTATCAGTCATATCATTAGCAAATATTTTCTCCCAATTTGTGGTTATCTTCTCTTTTGTTTATTGTTTTCTTCGCTGTGCAGGGCTTCCCTGATAGCTCAACTGGTAAAGAATCCACTGCAATTCAGGAGACCCGGGTTTGATTCCTGGGTTGGGACAATCTCCTTTAGAAGAGATAGGATACCCACTCCAGTATTCTTGCACTTCCCTTGTGGTTCAGCTGGTAAAGAATCCACCCACAGTGTAGGAAACCTGGGCTCAATCCTTGGTTTGGGAAGATTCCCTGGAGAAGGGAAAGGACACCCACTGCAGTATTCCAGCCTAAAGAATGCCATGGACTAATACAGTCCATGGGGTCTCAAAGAGTCAAACATTAACTGAGCGACTTCACTTCACTTGCGGTGCAAAAGCTTTTGAGTTTAAATAGGTCTCATTTGTTTATTTTTATTTCCATTATTCAGGGAGATGGATCAAAAAAGATATTCCTGTAATTTATGTCAGAGGGTCTTCTACCTATGTTTTCCTCTAGGAGTTTTATAGTGTCTTGTCTCACATTTAGGTCGTTAATCCATTTTGAGCTTATTTTTTTGTATGGAGTTAAAGAATAATTCCATTTTTTTTTTTTTAACATGAGACTGTCCAGTTTTCCCATCATTTGTTGATAAGACTGTCTTCCCACCATTGTGTAGTCTTGCTTCCTTTGTCATGCATTAATTGACTATAGGTGTATGGGCTTATTTCTGGGTTTTCTATCCTGTTCCATTGGTTTATGTTTCTATTTTTGTTCCAGTACCACACTATTTTAATGTCTGTAGTTGCGTAGTCTAGTCTGTAGTCAAGGAGCCTGATTCCTTCAGCTCTGCATTTCTTCTTCAAGATTACTTTGGGGAACACATATACACCCGTGGCAGATGCATGTTGATGTATGGCAAAACCAATACAATATTGTAAAGTAAAAAAATAATAATAATAATAAAATAAATAAATAAATAAAATAAAAGATTACTTTGGCTATTTGGGATCTTTTGTGTTTCCATACAAATTTTGAATTTGTTTTTGTTATCAGATCAGATTAGATCAGTCGCTCAGTCGTGTCCGACTCTTTGCGACCCCATGAATCGCAGCACCTAGGCCTCCCTGTCCATCACCAATTCCCAGAGTTCACTCAGACTCATGTCCATCGAGTCAGTGATACCATCCAGCCATCTCATCCTCTGTCGTCCCCTTCTCCTCTTGCCACCAATCCCTCCCAGCATCAGAGTCTTTTCCAATGAGTCAACTCTTCGCATGAGGTGGCCATGGAGTTTCAGCTTTAGCATCATTCCTTCCAAAGAAATCCCAGGGCTGATCTCCTTTAGAATGGACTGGTTGGATCTCCTTGCAGTCCAAGGGACTCTCAAGAGTCTTCTCCAACACCACAGTTCAAAAGCATCAATTCTTTGGCGCTCAGCCTTCTTCACAGTCCAACTCTCACATCCATACATGACCACAGGAAAAACCATAGCCTTGACTAGACGAACCTTTGTTGGTTTTTGTTCTAGTTCTGTGAAAAATGCCATTGATAATTTGACAGGGATTGCATTGAACTTGAAGATTGCCTTGAATAGTATAGTCATTTTGACAATATTGATTCTTACAATCCATGAACATATTTCTGTTTATGTCTTCTTTGATTTATTTCATCAGCATCTTACAGTTTTTGGAGTACAGGTCTTTTGTTTCCTTAGTTAAGTTTGTTCCTAGGTATTTTATTCTTTCTGATGTGATAGTAAATGGTATTGCTTCTTGAATTTCTCTTTTTGGTCTTTCATTTTTAGTATAAAAATGCAACCAATTTCTGCAACGTTATCAAATTCATTGAAAAGTTCTAGTTGTTTTCTGGTACCATCTGTAGGATCTTCTATGTGTAATATCATGTTATCTACAAACAGTGATAGTTTAACTCCTTTTCTAATTTGGATTCCCTTTGCTTCTTTCTCTTCTCTGATTGCTTTAACTAGAACTTCAAAAATTGTGTTGAATAAAAGTGGTGAGAGTGGGACATCCTTGTCTTGCTCCTGATCTTAGAGGGAATGCTTTCAGCTTTCCACCTTTGAGTATGATGCTAGTTGTAGGTTTGTGGCATTTGGCCTTTATTTATTAAGGTGTATATCCTCTATGCCCAGTTTCTGAAGAGTTTCTATCAAAATGCATGCTGAATTTTGTCAAAAGCTTTTTCAGCATCTATTGAGATGATCATATGGTTTTTATTCTGCAATTTGTTGAAGTGTGGTATATTACATTGCTTGATTTTCAATGTTGAAAAACCCTTGCATCCCTGGGATGAATCCCATTTGATCATTACGTATAATCTTTTTAATGTATTATTGGATATGAATTGGTAGTATTTTGTTGAGGATTTTTGTACCTATGTTCATCAGTGATATTGGCCTGTAATTTTCTTTTTTATGGTATTTTTGTCTGGTTTTGTTGTCAGGGTGATGGTGGCCTTATTAAATGAGTTTGGAAGTTTTCCTTCCTCTGCAATTTTTTGAAACAATTTCAGAAGGCTAGGTGTTAATTTTTCTCTAAATGTTTGATAATATTCACCTGTGAAACTGTCAGGCACTGGAGTTTGTTTGTTGGGAGGTTTCTAATCACAGTGTTTGTGATTTTAATTTCTTAATTTCAGTGCTTTTTAATGGTTTGTTCATATTTCTGTTTATTCCTTGTTTAGTCTAGGGAGACTGTATCTTTCTAATAATTTGTCCATTTCTTCCAGGTTGTCCATTTGTTCGACATACAGTTGTTCATAGTATCCTATCCTTGATACTTCTGTGGAGTCAGTTATAAGTTCTCCTTTTTCACTTCTGATTTTATTGATTTGAGTCTTTTCCCATTTATTCTTGGTGAGTCTGGCTAACAGTTTAACAATTTTGTTTATCTTTTCAAATAACCAGCTTTTAGTTTCATTGATCTTTGCAATTATTTTATCTCTAATTCATTTATTTCTGCTCTGATCTTTATAATTTCCTTCCTTCTACTAACTTTTAGACTTTGTTCTTCTTTCTCTTGTTATTTTAGGTGTAAGGTTAGATTGTTTGCTTGAGATTTTTCTTACTTCTTGAGGTAAGATTGTTATAATCTTCCCTCCTGTAACTGCTGCTGCCACATCCCATAAGTTTTGGACTGTTGTGCTTTTATTTTCATTTGTCTCGAGGAATTTTTTTATTTCCCCTTTGATTTCTTCAGTGACCTAATGGTTATTGAGTAACATACTGTTTATGCACCATATATTGGTATTTTCTAGAATTCTTTTCTTGTAGTTTATTTCTAATCACATAGCATTGTGATCAGAAAAGATGCTTGATATAATTTCAACAATTTACCAAGGCTTGCTTTGTGGCCCAGCATGTGGTCAATCCTGGAGAATGCTCCATGTGCACTTGAGAAGAATGTGGAGTCTTCTGCTTTTGAGTGGAATGTTGTATTATTATCAATTGAGTTCAACTCATCTAAAGTGTCATTTAAGGCCTATGTTTTCTTGTTAATTTTCTATTCAGATGATCTGTATGCTGATGAAAACAGGGTATTAAATTCCCCCACTATTATTGTATTACCATCAGTTTTTCTTTTTGTGTTTATTAGTATTTGCCCTAAATATTGAGGTGCTCCTATGTTGGGTGTGTATATATTTATAATTGTTATATCTTCTTCTTGGGTTGAACTCTTAATCATTATTTAGTGTCCTTCTTTTTCTGTTTTAACAGTTTTTTTGTTTTAAAGTCTATTTTGTCTGATATGAGTATTGCTATTCCAGGTTTTTTATGAATTCCATTTGCATGGAATACTAATAAATAAACCTAGAGGAATAGCCAGGTGGCATAATGGTGAAGAATCTGCCTGCCAATGCAGGAGACTCAGGAACTGCACTTTTGATCCCTGAGTCAGGAAGATCTCCTGAAGTAGGAAATGGCAACCCACTCAAGTATTCTTGCCGGGAGAACCCCATGGACAGAGGAGCCAGGTGGACTACAGTCCATATGGTCACAAAGAGTTAGACATGACTGAGCACGCACTGAGCATAGTAACAGAAATGAAATTTGTGACTGTTTCAGGAAGGGTTAGTGACTAAGAAGGACCATGTTGGAGATATTGTGCAGCAATTAAAATGTTCTGTGTTTTGATATCTGTTTATCAAACTTTTTGAATATCAAATTCAAGATCTGCACATCTCACTCTATGTAACTTTTAACTTTATTAAAAAAAAATACTTGTGAGAAAATAAAAGTGAAAACATAGACGTCTAGGAGACCTATAATGCGTGTCCCTGAAGAGATTAGATGAAAGTAATAAGCTAAGTATAAATTGAAGGGAGAAGGAATATTCTCAAAGACAATGAACTCAAAAAGAAAATAAAATGTATAACTTAATGGAATTAAATAGTGATGAGAATAAAAGCAAACACACAGAGTATCTATTGTGTGCCAGGCAAAGTTCTGAGGGCTTTACTTACATTTTGTGCCTCCTAAATATCCTATGGTTTATATATTATTTTATTTTATAGATGGGGAAACTGAATTTAAAGAGATTTAGTAATTTACTAAAAATCATAGAAAGTGAATCATAAATAAATAATCTACTCAAGATCACTTGGACAATGTATAATGAAGATGGAATTTGAACTCTGGAGATTTGTCTGAAAGTCTGTGGTCTTCAATCAGTTTGATAGTTAGCCTTTAAGGGAAGAAATGTAAAATTCTAACTTATTTTTTTAACTTTTTTTTTTAATGTGTACCATTTTTTCCACACTTTGAACTCTTTATTTTGTATTCAGTTCAGTTCAGTTCAGTCACTCAGTCATATCCGACTCTTTGTGACCCCATGAATCGCAGCACACCAGGCCTCCCTGTCCATCACTAACTCCCGGAGTTCACCCAGACTCACGTCCATCGAGTCAGTGATGCCATCCAGCCATTTCATCCTCTGTCGTCCCCTTCTCCTCCTGCCCCTAATCCCTCCCAGAAACAGGGTCTTTTCCAATGAGTCAGCTCTTCGCATGAGGTGGCCAAAGTACTGGAGTTTCAGCTTAAGCATCATTCCTTCCAAAGAACAGCCAGGACTGATCTCCTTTAGGATGGACCGGTTGGATCTCCTTGCAGTCCAAGGGACTCTTAAGAGTCTTCTCCAACACCACAGTTCAAAAGCATCAATTCTTCAGTGCTCAGCTTTCAGGTATAGCCAATTAACAACACTGCAGTAGTTTCAGGTGAACAGTGAAGGAATTCAGCCACACACATACATGTATCCATTCTCCCTAAAACCCCCTCCTATCCATGCTGCCACATAACACTGAGCAGAGTTCCATGACTATAGGATAGGTTCTTGTTGATTATCCATTTTTAATGTGTGTACAGTAGTGTGTACATTTTTCAAGGGGGTTCCCAGGTGGCTCAGCAGTAAAGAGTCTGCCTGTCAATGCAGGAGATGTGGGTTCAATCCCTGGATCAGGAAGATCCCCTGGAGAAGGAAATGGCAACCCATTCCTGTATTTTTGCCTGAGAAGTCCCATGGACAGAGGAGCCTGGTGAGCTACAATCCATGGGATTGCAAAAGAGTCAGACACAATTTAGCAACTAAACAACAACAGTGGATTTTTGAAATTAATATATATCTGAGTGATTTCAGATTACTACATACAGTATTACTACTTCTGTTAACATCCGAAACAGCAAGATAAAAGAATATATAGTTTACAGATAAATACCCTAAGGGTAAATTTCTTAAAAAGTATAAACCAATTGCCTCTAGTGGAAATGGGTCTTGGGCAGGGGGCGTGGGGAGTAGATGAACTAAATCTAGAAAATGTACACAGGAGTTTCAAAAGTATTTGTAATACTCTAGCAGTTAAGCTAAGTAACAAGTTGACCTGTGTCTATCCTATACTATATAACATATTTGTATGTATTTTTGTATGTACATTTTATATACATTGGTTCAGTTCAGTCACTTAGTCGTGTCCAACTCTGCAAACCCATCAACCATAGCACGCCAGGCCTCCCTGTCCATCACCAACTCCCGGAGTTTACCCAAACTCATGTCCATTGAGTTGGTGATTCCATCCAACCATCTTATCCTCTGTCATCCCCTTCTCCTGCCCTCAATTTTTCCCAGCACCAGGGTCTTTTCAAATGCATAAATAGTACTTAATACAAATTTAACACAAAAAAATTCCATGTTGCCCACAGGGACAGCAGATAGACCCTTTAGAAAATGTGAAGTAGAAGTATTGTCTTCACTTTTAGTTATTGACTTCATTGTGTAATGGTCAGAGTAGGCCACCTAATTGAAAATTACATAAAGTGCTGCTCCATAGGAATGCTGTATATCTGTGAAAAAATGAGGGAATACCTTTTCTTTGGTATATTTTGATTTTTACCTGCTTTATACTTTCAATAAAATGCCACTGCAAGAAGAAAATCTCGTATTTCAAATGCTCTGAAGTCCTTTACATTTTATAATTAAAGCAGTATTTATTGATTTTTACTAACTCTTGGGGGTAACTATTAGGCACCTGGCAGATACTCTGCTTAAAACTAACCTTTATTTGCTTCTTGGCTTTAGCTGAGTTGAGAACCTCTGAGTTATTAATTACTAGTACAGATTTTACATTTCAGTAGTTTCCTCCTGTTTTCAAAAGCTTTTTACTTTAGAAAATCAATTGTTCTCTCTTTTGAACTGTAATATTGATATGATTAGGTAGGTTTTATGAACATCTGTGGTACATTTCATCTTCATAATCTACTGTTGTATTTTGAGAACTAATGCTGTTAAGCATGTTGTTTGAGGATGATTCTCCTCTCCTTCAGTAAGTGATTTTTTTGATATGAATTATTAATGTAGTTCCACCTAACGTTAGTAAAAAAGAGATCTAGTAATTGTCTAACTAATTTGATCTATATAGAGTACATATAAAATAAAACAAAACTTACTTTCCTTGTGGAAGTTCACTTTGTGTAATCTTGGGTGTTTTCCTAAGAGGAGGAGTTGTTGTTCAGCCGCTAAGTCATGTCTGAATCATTGTTACTTGAAATTAATGTGGATGATGTTAAAGCACCTTTTGTATGGGTTATTTAGAACTTGAAACAGCAAAGTTATCATCTTAAATGTATATGCCATTTTTGTACTTTCCAAAGTCCTTTTTATCTCATATGTTACTTGAAGGAAGGATACTAATAGTGCTAAAATTGTAGGTAACTTTTCAGTATTACCCTTATAAAGACTTTTAAACTTACAATGAAATTACTTTGTTAGGAAGTATTACCTCTGTGAGTAGTATACCATGATTTTAGATTACCAAGTGAAATGAAGTGTAATCCGTCAACATTAAAAGGTAATTAGCTTTAGTTTTATAGTTTTAATGCGAAATTGTAGCATTTTTTTTTTTTTCTATCTTGCTAGGAATGTAATTGGCTAGTTTGAAAAATCAAAAGTTTCCCTTGTATCACATTTTCACTCCTAGAGATGGTGAAAACTGGGCATGACATTCTACTTTGGGATATTCTTTTTTATTTTTAAGGCGTTACTAAAGAGAGTAATACATGCACATGTAGCCTATTGGTTCTCTTTCTCTAAAGAACTCTGACTAACACATCCTGCCCATCCTGCTTAACAAAACTAAAAAGTAAGACCCCCACCAAGTGATCACACTGTAGGTAACTTAATGGCATCTCAGATAAAAGCATAAGAATATTTATAGGAATATAAAATATCTATACATAAACAACAAAATCCATAATGTCATCATATGACATAAAGGTACCAGTATGAAAAGAAGCAGCAAATATGACCAATAATGAAGAGGAAAGTCAACCAATGGAAAACAATCCCAGACTAATCCTGATAGCAGAATTAGAAGACAGAGGCATTAAAACATTTATTATAAATGTATTTAAAAATAAAGACATGGGAGATGTAAAAAATGACCCAAATCGAGCTTCTAAAGAAGAGAAATAAAATGTATAAAAGGTTTAATACACTAAATTTGACTAATGACACAATAGACAACTTAGAAAAAAGATTAGTGAATTTAAAGATGTAGCAATATAGACTATCTAAAAAGAAACACTAAGGGAAAACAGGATCATTTTCAAAAAGGAGCACTAATGACATGTGGGACACTCCTAGGTGCCCTATTATATGTGCTGTTGGATCGCCTGAAGGAAATGGGGGGGGGGGGCAGGTACAATATTTTAAGAAATTATAGCTGATAGTTTTCCAAATTTGATGGCAACTCCAAGCCCAGAGGCCCTAAGCAGCTCAGGAAGTTTCAACAACTAGAAATGTGAAAAAAAACTACACCAAGACGTATGCAGTGATAAAGAGAGTGTTTTAGATGCACCCAGAGGATGACACAATGCAGAGTGAAAAAAAGAGAGAGCACTAATACGGAATAGTGTTAACAAGAATGGCCAGTGCCGTGACAGTGTGTGTGTATTCAGACACTCAGTCATGTCCAACTCTTTGCAACCCCGTGGCCTATAGCCCACCAGGCTCCTCTGTCCATGGTATTCTCTAAGCAAGAATACTGGTGTGGGATGCCATTTCTCCTTCAAGGGATCTCTCTCTCTCTCTCTCTCTCTCTCTCTTTATTTATTTTTTTTTTTATGACATTACTGAATGGAAAAAATTTTATTCCAGTAAAGATATCTGTTTTAAGGAATAATAACTTTTTCAGACATAAAAAGGCTGAAACAATACATCATCAGCAAAACTATACTAAAACAAATGCTAAAGAAAATTCCTCAGGCATAAGGAAAATGCTGAGAATAGAGTAACAAAATCCGAAATAAATCATTCTGAACATTCTCCACATCTTTAGTAAATATAAACTAACAGTCACAATGATATATACCTATTAGAATGGCTTTTAAAAACTGATAATGTGAAGTGCTGAGAATGCAGAGCAATTGAAAATCTCAGACACTGCTGATGAAAGTTAAAATGTGGTTTGGCTACTTTGAAAACCAGTTTGTTTCTTTTATAGTTGAACATGCACTTACCTTCCAGTCCAGGTGTCCTACTTGTAGGTGTTTGTCCAAGTGACTTGAAAACTTATGTTCACACAAAAATCATTATATGATTATTTGACCTTATTTATAATAACCAAAAACTAGAAATAGCCCAAATTTCCTTCAACAGGTGAATGGATAAGCAAAATATAGCACATCCATATGATTAATACTCAACAATTGAAACGAATGAACTATTTATACAGACAACAGTAGTGAATCTAACATGAATGTTTAAAAAATGAAAAAAGCCACATCTACAGGACTGCATGTATACACTCTATTTTTATGGCGTTATGAGAAAGGAAAGGCAAAACTAAAGAGAAAAAAACAAATCTGTGAACTCCAGATGTTGGGAAGATGCCCTGGAGAAGAAAATGGCAACCCACTCCAGTATTCTTGCCAGGAAATTCCATGGACAGAGGAGCCTGGCAGGCTGCAATTCATAGGGTTGCAAAGAGGCAGACAGGACTGAGCAATTGACACTTTCACACATGATTGTGGAAGGTGTTACCTACACTGACATGGTTTTAGGGGATTGATGATGATATTCGTCATCTCTCTATTGGTAGTAGTGGTGTTATATGATTGCTGATGATTATTATATGACAGTTTATATAACTGGTATATGACTGTATGATTGCCAAACTCATAGAATTGCATACCCAAAAAGGTGACTTTTGCTATAGTATTACACTTGAATAAAATTATGATTTAAAAAATTGGAAAATTTCTGAAGACAAATGCAAATCTGGTCTATAGAGAATCCCTAAAATGTTCATACATTGAGGCAACAGATCATTTATTGGGTACCTGTGGTTTGGAGGGATGGTAAAATGTGACCCAGTATAGATATAAACGTAAAGCTATGTGTTAACTACTGGAGATTCCAAAATAAATATATTTCTACCCTTAAGGAGTCCATGGCTTACTGAAGGGAACAAGCCTTTTAGCTGACAACCATGAAACAATGTGGTAAGAGCTATAAAAGAGACGATGCAAGGTATTCTTAGATCCTGCAAGTGTAATAGAGGACCAGACAAGTGATAGGGCTAAAGACTGCCTGGAAGAGAAATCAAGAAAGACATGAATGAAACTAAATTTTTTAAGAGGGAAGGGGCTACTTTGTAAAGCAAAATAAGTTCTCATTAACCTAAAAAATTTTAAAAAGCTAACGCATGCATATTGGAACACATGCCTATACTACTAAATTCAAAAGATTATGAAGATTTCTACTCAGAAGGATCTTTTCCTATCAATACTTGTATGTATTTATAGAAATATTGTTTGTATCTAATAAGTATATGTATATGAATTTTTAAAAACACAGCAGTATAGCATATTATATGCACTCCAAATTTTGCTGTTTTCAACTAGAGTGCATCTTGGAAATTATTGCCTATCAGTATAAAACTAAACATAATAAAACCATTATGGTTCCATTTGTATTTTGGGGGTTTTCTTACTGATAATCATAAGGTTTTGTAATTATTATTCTGCTTATCTTTATTGTAACTCCTTTGTGAAATATATTAACATTTCCATTTCTATTACTAGCATAAGACTGATATGAATGATGATGCACTCATCCACTTTTTCTCACCTCCATTCCTTCCAAGTCTAATTTTAATAGTTTATATTTTAGATCTTCTTTTTGCCTCACCCCATCGCCTACTATATCAGTGTTCATGTTGTTGGAGGGATTAATACAGCAGTGAACAAAGCAAAGCAAACATGTCATAGAGTTTATATTCTTGGAAGGGTACAGGCAATATATAAATTATGTAAGATCTATGGCTGTAAGATCTATGGGAGGGGGAGCAAAAGCAGCTTGAGTAATACATTGTGCCAGAGGGAAGAGGGTGGATTGCAATTTTAAATAGATTCATCAGAAAAGGACTGACAAATCATGTACCATTTTATAAAGGCATGAAAAAGTAAAGGATTGAATTTCTTAATATGTATTTCTCAAGGAGATACATTCCTATTATCTTTCTCTTTGTTTTATCTCTTACTTATAAGTTAATTTCTCAACTTCTAGATCCCAATATTTTTTTGGATTTCTTCTTTCTGTCACAGTGTTCTATTGTTTCCAAAAACACTTTCAGTAAGAGTTCCATTTACCTAATATTCTATTCTTATTTCGTGTACACGATTTCTCCTCCTCTCTGAGAATATTATTTGTATTTTTAAAATTTTCTTATTTGTATTTTGTTACATATATTTTGGAGAAGGCAATGGCACCCCACTCCAGTACTCTTGCCTGGAAAATCCCATGGACGGAGGAGCCTGGTAGGCTGCAGTCCATGGGTCGCTAGGAGTCGGACACGAATGAGCAACTTCACTTTGACATTTCACTTTCATGCATTGGAGGAGGAAATGGCAACCCACTTCAGTGTTCTTGCCTGGAGAATCCCATGGACAGAGGAGCCTGGTGGGCTGCTGTCTATGGGGTCGCACAGAGTCGGACACGACTGAAGTGACTTAGCAGCAGCAGCAGCAGCAGCAGCACATATATTTTAATCTCACTTCCTTTCATTTTTCATTTTGTAGTGTCTTCTCAAATGTTACCTATTTCAGACTGAGACATTAAAAGCTAAGTGGAAGTGTTATCAACTGACAAATTTTTCGTGTAGACTGATCCCATTAGGATCCAGGCATTTGGTCCCAAATATTAGCATTTACAAGTTTTTTTTTTTCCTGTGACTTTTTTATTTGTTCAGAGAGGAATCTTCTGCTCTCCTGCTGAAGGGGATATATGCCTGAATTACAACTCTCTTGTGTCAGTTACATACAGGGGCAAGAAGCCTACATATTCAGTACTTAGACTTCCATTTATTCTCACTGTTTTTAATAGGGCATATGCCCCTCCCTGTCCCCTTTCCTGCTCTGCCTCAGTCTTGAGTCTTTTAATTTCTCCAAAGAATACATTTATAGTCTCTTAAGGATGGCCTCCTGACTGACAGATGTAGAGGAAGAAGTCTGACTGGTTTAACTTCTTGCATGAGTTTTGTACACCTGCATTTTTTAAGCTCAGAAGCTCATCCTCAAGAAATTCTGCATCTGGGTGCAGCTTGCTTTTGGCTGGACTCCTTTTTAACAAGCATTTTTAAATTTTTTAGCTCTGCTCAAGATTCCATCCACATTTTCCCCTTCTTTAGCTTCTGTCTCTTCATCTGTAATACATGAAGAATAACGGCCAACTGGATTTCTACCCAAGAGGGTTATGCATATGAAATAAAATAATCAACTTGAAAAGTGTCTTCTGACCTTTCCAGCCCATTCTGGTCCCCTCATCTCTTTGCTCCCAGTTGTTCAGTTGCCTTCTTTTAATTCTTTTACCACTTCATATTGATTCTTGCCTTGGGGGCTGTTTTACATTTTCTTCCTTCTGCCTGCAGTTCTTTCTTTACTCTTTTTCTTCATTATCTCTTTCTGGTATAACATCTAGAACATAAAAAGTTATATGTAATATATATGTATATGTGTATATATCTTATATATGTATGTATATAGTATGTATATTTATGGTATAGGTTCTAGAAATAGTAATATTATGAACAGTAAATCAACACCCAACTCAGAAAATAAAACATTACCGTTTATTTCATCTTCCTTTGTGGCTGTCTCCTAAATGAACCCTTTCTTCTCTTTAGAATTATTCTTTGTCCTACATTCTATAAACCCGATTCCTCTCTGCTTAAGATTATTCTATCACTTACTTGTATATGAGTAAACACTCTATTGTTTAGTGTGTTTGACTAGTGGTTTATAAGGAGTAATATGCAGTGTTTGGATTATGTTTTTAATCTCTCGGTATTATGTTATTATCCTTCACTCATCATGTTGGGTAGTTCATTTATGTTCGTTACTGTAATGAAATTCCAGAATTAATTATCTGTTTTCCTATATGTGTGTATATAATATAATGAACTGCACTGTTGTGAACACCCTTATACATGTATGCGGTTGCACATGTGTAAAAGTTTCTCTGGGGTAATACCTTTGAGGGGAATTGCTGATTGAAACAGTATGAGACAACTGAATTTTACAGAATAATGCCAATGAGCTTTTCAAAGTAACTATATCAATTTATACCTCCCAAATCAATGTTTAGTTGTGTATATTGATCTACATTGTTCAAAGACTTGTTTTTGGCCATCTTTCTATTTCTGGTAATTCTTTACTATGAGGTAGCAGAGCCCCATGTACTTTTAACTTACATTTCTCTAATGATTTTGTTTTCCATAGTTTTATTGGACAGTTGTATATATCGTTTGGGAAGTTTATGTTCAAGTCTCTAGCCCATTTTTATATTGAGTTTTCTGTATTTTTCTTTGAATTTACGAGTCTTTCAAAATTACATATTCTTTATAAATTCTTCATGTTATTTACTGCAATTATCCTCTTCCATTGTGTGTCTTACCTCTTCACTTACACTGTGGTATATTTTCATGGGCTTTAAATGTAGCCCTATTTATCTATTTTTGCCATATGGCACATTTTTAGTATACCAAAGTGCTCCTTTCCTTTTTTTTTTTTTTTAAAGTGCTCCTTTCATAATTCAGTTTCATAGATTTATTCTCCTGTGTTATCTTCTAGAAATCATTATTGTTTTGACTTTCACATTTATTACTGTTGACTTAAAATATAATTTTTGGTATGATGTGAAATCATTTTACATGCCCACCCCCCACACACACACATTTAGTGTCCAGTTGGCCAGAAACATATTTGCCATATGTTAATTGTACCTTCTTTTTCACAAATTAACCATTTGTGTATATATAAGCTTTCTATTACATTCCATGTGTCTATTTATGTATCTTTGCATCAATACTATACTGTCTGTTTTACCAAATTAAAAATATCTATATATTGATTTCTCTGCAGCAGAGTTAAGCACACCTTACCCAATGGATCCAGCTCATCGGAAGAGAAAGTTCTCCTGGGACAACACGTGTTTGATAAGATTGATAGCCACCAGGAAAACCAAAATTTTAGTGACGAGACCATGAGATACTTCCCTTAGAGACTGAGACACATCATCCCAGGAGAACTATGGAAATTACATGAAAAGAAGAGATAGATATTAATTGTGCTCATCTTTCTTGTGAAGTTGATAGTCCTACTTATCAAGACACAGACTTTGTGTTGAAATATGGACTTGGGCTAATGTACCCTGGGAACCTTGCTGCTTCTCTTCTGCATAACTTGGACAGGACCTGGTGGTGGTTCCAGTGAACCCTATAGCCATGAAGTAGAGGCAATCCAGCTGCTTCCAGCTGTCACTTGTTCCTCAGTGGCAGAGTTCCAACAGTAGGAGCTAACTGCCAGAGTGACTCAGTCTTGGTTCACTGGACTGTGTACTTTACAAAGACCCTCTAGAGCCAGTGATTAAAAGTACAGCTGATTTTTGATGTGTGTATTACAATTACAGAAGCAACTTTTTTTCCCTGAGCATTTTCAATTGGTTTATTTGGTTTCTTAGGGGAAATTCATGGTACTGAGCTCCTACACAGCTGCTAGGTGTTGAATTTCTTAATGGGAGTGGTGACCTTGATTCAATATTGTTGTAAAATGCCAAGATCACAGAGGTCAGTTTAAGGTGATCTTTTAACCATCCTTTACCCTGGTAGGCAGGACCAAGGGTAGGCTCTTTATGTAAAATATCAGTGCCCTAGAAATCCTTTGAAGTCTTTTGGCAGTTCATAATGAGAAGATCTAGAATTAAAAATTATCATCAGTCAAATAGAGAGCTTTCAAAGTTTAAATTTGCAATATAAGTTTAGGGGAAAGAAAATGACCTTAAATCTGGTTCACAGGATATAATCTCTCCAGTGCTTTTGAATTTATTTGTTAATGGTTTGGGATATCAATACTGATTACATCAATAATAATATACTTAGTACGATACTTAATATCTACTTGAATCATAAAATACAATTTCAAGTGTGATGTTGAAAGGTCATTTTATTTTTAAACATTTAAGGAGAATATGGATATCAGACTGAGAAAACAGGGATATCTCATGGAAATAGTCATTCTGCAATACTTTTTCTGGAGAATCATTGCTGAAAATTCTATTTGTATAATGTGATTAGATGCATGTTCTTGAATTTGGCTCAGTATTTTTTTTTATTAAAATAACACATTTAATTGAAATTTGGATTATTCAACAGGTAAGACATCAAGTTGCAGAAATACAGGATATTGTCTAGATATTGTGTGTCCATAGGAAATAAGATATATGATTAAAAAATCATGGAATAATTAAAATTCTAGGTTCATGAGCTATATAATCATTGTTTCATTTTCAATAAATTAAAGATAATACTGTGAATACATTTCAGCCTGCCTTTCTGTTCAAGAGCTGAAAATTTTCTAATAGCTTAGAGCTGCCTATGTGCCTTCACACTGTCCAGTCTGTCTTCCTGCCTGACTCCCAGGGGAATCATGGTCTTGAATTCTGTGTTCATCACATACTTGCATTAGGATATAATTTATACATTGAACACTTCCCTATATATGTGCAGAATGTCTAAATAGCCTGTATTTTTTCTATATGCAACTTCACAGAATTTGTCTATTAGTTCTTGGAGTTTTTTTTATTAGGTCTTTTGGCCACCTTTTGGGTGATAGTTTCCTCTTCTTGTCCGTTGTGGGGTCATTTTAAGTTATAGTAATCATATCAGTTCAGTTCAGTTCATTTCAGTTCAGTCGCTCAGTCATGTCCGACTCTTTGAGACCCCATGAATCGCAGCACACCAGGCCTCCCTGTCCATCACCAACTCCCGGAGTTCACTCAAACTCACGTCCATCGAGTTGGTGATGCCATCCAGCCATTTCATCCTCTGTCGTCCCCTTCTCCTCCTGCCCCCAATCCCTCCCAGCATCAGGGTCTTTTAAACTGAAGTGAAAATATTAACCAAGTAGTATTGGCATGCTGAAGTCCATGGGGTCACAAAGAGTCAGACACGACTGAGCAACTGAACTGAACTGGACTGATACAGTAATGACCTCATTACACTGATATAAGATTGGCCATGGCAAATGCAGTGGATTTCTCAAATTGCTTGACCATGGATCAGCAGTATGCCTTTATTCTCTAGCACTAGCTGCTGCTGCTGCTGTTGTTGTTGTTGCTGTTGTTTAGTAGCTCAATCATGTCCAATTCTTTGTGACCCCATGGACTGCAGCATGCCAGGCTTTCCTGTCCTTCACTATTTCCCAGAGCTTGTTCAAACTCATGTCCATCAAGTCAGTAATGCCATCCAACCATCTCATTCTCTGTGGTACCCTTCTCCTCCTGCATTCAATCTTTCCCAGCATTAGCATCTTTTAAGTGAATCGGCTCTTTGCATTAAGTGGCCAAAGTATTGGAGTTTCAGCTTTAGCATCAATCCTTCCAATGGATATTCAGAGTTGATTTTCTTTAGGATTGACTGTTTTGATCTCCTTGCTGTCCAAGGCTCTCAAGAGTCTTCTCCAGCACCACAGTTTGAAAGCATAAATTCGTTAGCACCCAGCCTTTTTATGATCCAATTGTCAAATCCATACATAACTACTGGATAAACTATAGCTTTGACTAGAAAAACCTTTGTCAGCAAAGTGATGTCTCTGCTTTTTAATACACTGTCTAGGTTTGTCATAGTTTTTCTTCATAGCATTACCTGTAGACTGTCATTAAGTCTATAGCTCACCTTGCTGTACCGACTCAAAGCCTTCTAAATTAAAGCTGGAAAGAAGTATGGTGGTATTTGTCATGAGTTTTTACCACCCAAAATCTTTTTATTTTATTGGATATTATCAGTTAGTCAGTTAGGTAGTCCAGTCATGTCCGACTCTTTGTGACCCCATGAACAGCAGCACACCAGGCCTCCCTGTCCATCACCAACTCCCAGAGTTTACCCAAACTCATGTCCATCGAGTCGGTGATGCCATCCAACCATCTCATCAGCTGTCATCTTCTTCTCCTCCTGCCCTCAATCTTTCTCAGCATCAGGGTCTTTTCAAATGAGTCAGCTCTTCACATCAGGTGCCAAAAGTATTGGAGTTTCAGCTTCAACATCAGTCCTTCCAATGAACACCCAGGACTGATCTCTTTTAGGATGGACTGGTTGGATCTCCTTGCTATCCAAGGGACTCTCAAGAGTCTTCAACACAACAGTTCCAACACCACAGTTCAAAAGCATCAATTCTTCAGCTCTCAGCTTTCTTTATAGTCCAATATGACTTACATCCATACATGACTACTGAAAAAGCCATAGCCTTGACTAGACTAGCCTTTCTAGCCCTTATGGCAGAAAGTGAAGAAGAACTAAAGAGCCTCTTGATAAAAGTTAAAAAGGAGTGTGAAAAAGTTGGCTTGAAGCTCAACATTCAGAAAACTAAGATCATGGCATCTGGTCCCATCACTTCATGGGAAATAGATGGGGAAACAGAATCAGTGACAGACTTTATTTTGGAGGCTTCAAAATCACTGCAGATGGTGACTGCAGCCATGAAATTAAAAGATGCTTGCTCCTTGGAAGAAAAGTTATGAACACTCTAGATGGCATATTAAAAAGCAGAGACATTACTTGCCAACAAAGGTCCATCTAGTCAAGGCTATGGTTTTTCCAGTGGTCATGTATGGATGTGAGAGTTGGACTGTGAAGAAGGCTGAGCACCAAAGAATTGATGCTTTTGAACTGTGGTGTTGAAGAAGATTCTTGAGAATCCCTTGGACTGCAAGGAGATCCAACCAGTCCATCCTAAAGGAGATCAGTCCTGGGTGTTCATTGGAATGACTGATCTTCAAGCTCAAACTCCAATACTTGGGCCACCTGATGTGAAGAGCTGACTCATTTGAAAAGACCCTGATGCTGGGAAGGATTGGGGGCAGGAGGAGAAGAGGACGACAGAGGATGAGATGGTTTGATGGCATCACTGACTCGATAGACATGAGTTTGGGTAAACTCTGGGAGCTGGTGATGGACAGTGAGGCCTGGTGTGCTGCAGTTCATGGGGTCGCAAAGAATCGGACACGACTGAGCAACTGAACTTAAATGAACTGACTAGACAGACCTTTGTTGACAAAGTAATGTCTCTGCTTTTTAATATGCTGTCTAGGTTGGTCATGACTTTCCTTCCAAGGAGTAAGCGTCTTTTAATTTCATGGCTGCAATCACCATCTACAGTGATTTTGGAGCCCCACAAAATTAAGTCAGCCACTGTTTTCACTGTTTCCCCATCTATTTGCCATGAAGTGACAGAGCCAGATGCCATGATCTTGGTTTTCTGAATATACATAAATAAAAATACACAATATGTATACAGCTCAATAAATTATCATGTGAAAATGCTTGTGTGATCACCACTGTGTTGACAGTAAAATGAATATTGCAAATACTCAAGGAGCCTCAGCATTTCCTTCCAGTTATTGAATTCACTGTTCTGCCAGCAATGGATGAAATTCCTGGTTGCTCTACATCTTCAGCAGTATTTACAGTTGTCAGTCTTTTTCATGTTAGCCATTCCAGTGGATGTGTGGTGCCATGGTACTGTGGCATTAATTTAGGGAAATTCCATTATAAAATGTGACCTAATAACTCTCTGGGTATTTTAAGCCTAATTCTCTGGATATCCCAGAGATTCTGAGAATGATCAAATATCATGAGTATGTTTAATTTCTACTTAAACTATTTAGATTATCTTCTGTTGTTTGCAGCTAAGAATCCTGCTGATACAAAGAGAAAGAACATATGGCATTATGAATTAAATGATTAAAAAAGAAATTACAGAGAAAAATGGCAGAGAAAGAGGAGGTATACAAGTAAAAATAAACAGTTGTCTGATGGGTTACTGGAAATAGATAAGTCTAGGCAGGTCTGTTTTCTATGCCACACTGCTGTTTTATATGATTAAAATAGAACTGTTAACATTCTATATATTGGGATTTTGAGAAATATATAGGGATAATTTTGGAAAAATGAATAATGGATGCAAAGGTTGGAAAATGGAACGAGTTTGCTCAAACTGTAGTTTTAAGGAGAGAGATCACTGACAAACTGAAAGCAGAAAGAAATTGTAAATTTTAAAAATCCAAAAGCACCTCATGAAACACAGGTGTTTCTTGGTACCTTACATAATCTTTTGCATTTTCATAAGTAGTGTTGATATCATCAGCATGTTTCTCTTTTAAGTTTGTCAACAAAACCTTGCTTATCCTCGAAACCAACAATTCTGACCCCAAACCCAGGTATAGTAAATCAGACTTTCTATAGATGCCATCTGGGAGAAGGTGTTTTTTGAATGCTGAGATGTTTTGTTTTGTTGATCATAACGCCTTAATTGTTAATGGTATAAACTTTTGTTTACAGAAATCACGTATTTCATTTCATTACAAAGTTTGGAGAATTTAATATACCAATCATATCTAAAGCCTTAAGGCAAATCCCATTTATGCATAAAGAGTTTAACAAATTTGCTCGATTCAAATGATTATTGAGTATTTGTGTTAACCTGCCCTTCTTTATTTATCTTTGAATTTTATATGACTTTTCCAAGCTCAAGTTTAAAATCAAAGTTAAAAACACTGAAAATGAAGCCATAAGCACTGGACTGGGTATTATTTCAGGTATTTTCTAAGTTTTGAAAAATATTTAACATCATAAGCATCATTTTCCCTAATATATTAAATAAGAATATAGGCAGACTTTGTGCAGACTTTATTGAAGAGGGGGGTGTGTGTGTGTAGGTATGTGTGCGTATGTACATGCTCAGTTTTAGTGCACTGAAGTTATACACTAAGTGTTTTATTTTCTTAGATGACATTTTATTAAAAGGATGAATAGCATTATAGTTCTCTTGCTTTTCAGTACCCTCTTTGCATGACAGGTTGCCTGGTGACACTGTGAAAGTGAAAGTCACTCAGTTGTGTCTGACTCTTTGTGATGCCATGGAGTATATAGCGCGTGGAATTCTCTAGGATAGAATACTAAAGTGGGTAGCCTTTCCCTTCTCCAGGGGATCTTCCCAACCCAGGGATCGAACCCTGGTCTCCCACATTGCAGGCGGTATCTTTACACTGTGTTTAGTGTTTAATTAGCTGTACATATCTGTTTACAATTTTCTTCTATAAACTAATAAAATAATTGTGTTAATGTATCTTGAGTTTATATAAAATTATTCACACAATGGTAACACTTTCTTGAATTCTTCCAAAAAATATACCTTGACTTGCAGCGATGTTCATTCATTGAGAAATATTTATTAAATGTTTACTATGTCTCAGATACTGTTCATGTTTTTGGAAAGTATAGTACAAAAAGACCAAATCTGTGATTTTTGAAAGATTAAATTCCAGTAGTCAGAGATAGTGTAAATAGAAAACTAATTCACAGAAGACTCATGGAATCTAAGCTCAAACTTACTACAAGTATCTTAAATTTGACCACTGACTTGCCTTTTTATTAAACTAACATTTCTAGCATCAGTAAAGAATTACACAAAAGCATCACTTTGGTTCTATTCAGCACCAGATAAACATATAGAAAATAAGTCTGCCCAATCAGTCTGCAGTGACATTGAAGGTGTATTGTTTATTTAAAAAAAAAAAAAAAAAAAAAAAAAGGAAGAAGCAAAAAAAGTAAATGGGAAAAAGTGCAAAGATTTTTAGGAGCATTGCTTGAAATAATGTTAAGAAGTGGAAAGATTTTCAATCTCCAACCTTGAGACACTAGACCCAAGGTTAGGAGAAGGGATTGGATTCTGTGAAGGCGCAACATTACTGTGAAGGATCCTATGGGGCAAGACCATTATAATGTGAAAATTATAATCTGAATTGTCAGCAAAGTAGACCCACTATTGCTAATCAGAAAAACAGTCATAAAATGAGAAATAAATCAACAACTTTTTATCTGAATATATAAATAAACCAAGATTTAACAAATGAAGAAGGGAGGCACTAGAAGAAAAGCAGGGTATTACATTTAGGCATGAATGTGGTACCTAGGAATAACTTTAGCAAATACTGCTTCAGACCACTGTGTCCTTTTAAGCCACTCATGCCAGACTGAGGCAGGACTTTAATGAGAGTTGCTAGCCAGGTAAGGAGGGAGAAGGGAATTGCTATTCAAGTCTGTTCAGTAATTAATAGGTGCTTTTATATGTGCCATTTTAGTCTATTATATATATATATATCCCTATTTGAAGTGGAAAACCAAGTTTATGAAGACTGTGACTTAGCCAAAGTTCTACCAAGTTAGAAGTAGAAACAGAAATGATCTTCCAATTTCTAGTCTATTATTGTTTTACAACCTTCTGTATAAGTCATTCTACTTCAAAAGAATTCCACCATCCCATCCATTATATTGCTCTTCCATGTAAGACCATGAATTTTTTCAACTCCATTTTATCTTATTCTTGTCTTTTTATGCTAACGCCAAGTCCTGCTTAGAGGAAAAAAAAAAAAAAAACACTTGACTCATCCACACCCAGTGTGTAACTGTATTATTACAAATGCAATCTTTTCATCTATATTAAAATACTTATTAACAACCACTAGAGTCAAAGCACAGTATTTGTATCTAATAAGATGTACAGTCATGTGCAAGAACCAACATTTCCTAAACTTAATTTTCAAGCCTGGAAAATCTAAGATCATAATGGCAGCATGTTGAATATAAGTATTATAGTCTTTATTTCTCACCCTTGTTTTAACAAAGAATGTGATGGTGTTTCTCCCTTATGGAAAAAAAAAAGTCCTCTCTGATAGGATTATTAATGAGTTGGTATATGAATTAAAAGATGCTTACTCCTTGGAAAAAAAGTTATGGCCAACCTAGATAGCATATTGAAAAGCAGAGACATTACTTTGCCAACAAAGGTCCGTCTAGTCAAGGCTATGGTTTTTACAGTGGTCATGTATGGATGTGAGATTTGGACTGTGAAGAAAGCTGAGCACTGAAGAATTGATGCTTTTGAACTGTGGTGTTAGAGAGGACTCTTGAGAGTCCCTTGGACTGCAAGGAGATCCAACCAGTCCATTCTAAAGGAGATCAGCCCTGGGTGTTCATTGGAAGGAATGATGCTGAAGCTGAAACTCCAATACTTTGGCCACCTCATGTGAAGAGTTGACTCATTGGAAAAGACTCTGATTCTGGGAGGGATTGGGGACAGGAGGAGAAGGAGATGATAGAGGATGAGATGGCTGGATGGCATCACCGACTCGATGGATGTGAGTTTGAGTGAACTCCAGGAGATGGTGATGGACAGGGAGGCCTGGCATGCTGCGATTCATGGGGTCGCAAAGAGTTGGATACGACTGAGTGATCGAACTGAACTGAACTGATATGAAGGAAAAACATGAGGGGCAAGGAGGGAGGAGAATTCTAGGGGAAAAAAAATGAACAAAAGACAAGAGCCTATACAAAGATTCTGTGGAGTAAGGGACATCAGTTATCCAAGAACTTAAACAAGCCAGTGTGACTAGAATGAAGAGAATTGAGAGGACCATGATGTTAAGATGAGGCATGGTAGGAGCAAGACCTTATAGACCTGGAAGGCCATGGATAGAATTTTGGTCTTCCTTGTAAACTCAGTAGGAAGCCAGTGGATTATTTTAAAAAAGAGATGATTGTAAACAATGATAAAGTTAGGTTCATAGTTTTAAAGAATTGTAGATGAAACAGTCCTGGAAGAGGATAAGAGCAGAGACAGAGAGGCCAATGAAAAGACTCTGTCCTAGGGTAAGAGATGGATTGCAGTGACTTTCAACAGGGTGGCAGTAAGTGGAAGAGATAATCTTCCCAAGTGGCTCAGACTGTAAAGAGACTGCCTGCAATGTGGGAGATTCAAGTTTGATCCCTGGGTCAGGAAGATCCCCTGGAGAAAGGAATGGCAACCCACTCCGGTATTCTTGCCTGGAAAATCCCATGGACAGAGGAAACTGACTGGCCCCAATCCATGATATTGCAGAGTCCATGATATTGCAGAGTCAGACATGACTGAGGGACTAACATACACAGTGGAAGAGGAAAGAAATTGGTGAAAATGACATGAGTTCTGGAGCAAGAGTCAACAGTATGGGCTACTGAATTGGACTTGAAGGAGAAAAAGGACTCCAAAATACCTCCTGGGTTTCTGACTGTACAATTGATACTTGTTGATTGAAGTTGATAGTGTTCACTAACATAGAGAATATTAAAGAGAAGAACAGTTATTGACATGGGTCATTAAGTTATCCCAGTAGAAACGTTATGTGTGTGTTAGTTGCTCAGTCATGTCTGACTCTGTGACCCCACAGACTGTAGCCCACCAGGCTTCTCTGTCCATGAAATTCTCCAGGCAAGAATACTGGAGTGGATTGCCATTCCATTACCCAGAGGAACTTCCCAACCCAGGGATCACAGGCAGATTCTTTACCATTATAGAAAGTTTATATAGATTGAAATATATAGTTCTGGGGTTCTGAAGACTAGTCAATCCTGGAGATAAAATTTTGAGAAACGTCAGCACATGAGCAGTAATCAAAACCTTCAGTGGGGATGAGATTCCATGGAAAGAAAAGTTCTGAATGGTAAAAGAGTGGGGCTAAATCTGAGTTTTTAATTACTCAGAAGGCACAAGGGGATACATCTGTAAAAATGATAAAGGAGAGCATAACATCATCTACGTCAATAAAAGAGAAACTTATAAGTGAGAGTGATTAGCAGTATTGAATCCTACTGACAAGTCAAAAAAAAATAAAGACTGTAAAATGGCAAATTCCTGCTGACAGTGTGTAGAGTTAAGTCGGCAGCCAAACTGATCCATTGTCCATGTCGAAGTGTCAGAGTGCTTTATTCCACACTTGTTTAATGGTAAAGAAAGGGAAAGTATAGTTGTGTGCAAAATATTCTGAAGTGTTACAAGTTTTCTGGGGCACAACTAGCCACCCTGGGAAAAAATTCCAAGGAAAAGAGACTAGAAAGTAGCCTTGGAGGTACTGACTGGCACCAGCACTAAATTAGATTTCTCCTGCTATTTCATTCTCAGCATGGTTTTCCATGGCAACCAAGCTTAAATGGTTCTGCTAGGTGAACAGGTCAATACAATTACAGCCATTTGTCTTATTACTCTTATTTGTCATATTAGAAAGTACACATTTTTGTTTTGGAGCCTATTAAGATTTGGTCAAATTTCTTATAACTGTTTCAAATCAAAGTTATTTTGCAAACAAGGAAAAATATATCTTAAAACTAAATTTACCTGAGGAACATTTTTTCACTGTGTACATTAGGGAGCAAGTTATGAAGAGAAGAATATAATGAAATTAATGAATTTTAAATATAAAAACATTATATCCTGCTGGACAATACAGAGGGATTGATTAAAAAAACTTAAGTAAAATGCATGCCTTTGTGAAGCTCAATACGCTCTCATAAGTTTATTTTTCTTATTGAAAACAGCAGATATAAAATAATGAATCATTAAACTCAAAGCATAAACATTATTTTTTTATTTATGAAAGATACTAATGATTTAAATTTTCACATATACTACCTAATAAGAAAAAAATCCCAATATAATATTTTGACTGACAGAGTGGATGTGGATTTCCTAAAGTGACTTTACACAATGGAGATGCAAATTAAATGATTGTTCCTGCAAGCCTGTAATAGGGAACTGAAAACCAGCACAGGTCCTTTCAGCCCATGTACTTTGCTCTTTGTTCTGTGATGTGAGATGTATTTTTTTGCCATCACTATTCACGTGTCAGCAATTTTAGCTGAGTATTAAAATGACTCAGTTTTGATTTCTAGGAACAAATAATTGTAAGGGTCCAGAATTCGTTCATTTATAGTTGGAAAAAACTCCTTTCTGAGATCCTTTGCAGTCCTTTCTAAGTCGAATACTCTATTTCATTTCATTAAATGAAATGAAAATAAAAATGTCAACTTAAAAAACAATTTATTTTTAAAAATTCAATTTAATTTTTTCTCAAGAAAAAAAAAACAGGCTGAAATTACAACGTTAGTTGTTATTAATAATATATCACAAAGCTGAAAATAATTAAGGCCTAATTATTCATTAAATGTTTATTGCAATTCCTTGTTTCACTTGATTAGTTTATGTTGATTTCTAGGAAAGATAATCTGAATTTGGATTTATCTGTGCCCTGAGCTACTGATTATTCTGGATCATTTGTTCTGAGCATCATCTGAATTTGCAGATGTTTAACTGCCCGTTTAGCATTTATGACAAAACAAAGCAGTATTTCTTCCTCATGAAAGCAACCAATTTGGCACAAAATTTCTATTTTAAGCTAATAAATTCTACTTGGGACAGCAGTGCTCTAAGATGCAGAGAGAACCAAATACATGACCCATGAAAGATGTTTATATGTTTTGGGGTGTTTTCTTTTAATTGAATGAAAGATTCTTTAAATTCTATAGTACTTTACAATTTTCAAAATTTTCTCACCCATGATTCATATAATCCCATAATAACTCTTTTTCCCTCTACCTTTATATTTCCCCTCACCCCTTCTCCCACTGGTAACCACTAGTTTGTTCTCTACTTCTGTGAGTCTGCTTCTTTTCTGTTTTGCTCACTAGTTTGTCGTGTTTTTTGAATTCCACATATAAGTGATAGTACACTGTATATCCAAAAAAACAAAAACACTAATATGACAAGATGCATGTACCATAATGTTCATAGCACTGTTATTTACAATAACCAAGGTATGGAAGCAACCTAACTGTCCATCAATAGGTGAACGGATAAATATGTGTATGTATATGTGTGTGTGTGTGTGTGTATATATATACACACACATACACATACGTCTATGTGTGTAAGTGTATAGGCTTTCTAGGTAGCACTAGTGGCAAAACCCCCCTGCCAATGCAGGTGGATATAAGAGATGCAGGTTAGATTCCTGGGTCAAAAAGATCCCCTGGAAGAGGGCACTGCAATCCACTCCATTATTCTTTCCTGGCAGAATCCCATGGACAGAAGAGCCTGGGGGGCTGCCATCCATAGAGTCGCACAGAGTCAAACACGACTGAGGCAACTTATCACGCGTGTGTGTGTGTGTGTGTGTGTGTGTGTGTGTGTGTGTGATGGAATACTATACAACCATAAAAAGAATGAAAATTTGCCATTTGTAGCAACTTAGATGGACTTGGAGGGCATTATGCAAAGTGAAATAAGTCAGTCAGAGAAAGATAAATACTGTAAGATGCTACTATCTTGAAAATCCTACCAGGAAGAGATTTCTACGTCTCTGGAAGACAGTGAAGATAGACAGCTACCTTATTTCATTATATCCCACTGTTTCAAATTATGCTATCAACACAAGCCAAAAACTCACGTTTATGACTTGGTGACGTTTTTTGGTTGTAATGTCTCTCTTTCTCTCCCCCCCACACACCCCACCCTTCCATACATATACACTATACATGTGCACCACAATTTCTTTGAGTTTTATTCTACCACCAACTTGGCCACGTTAACACAAGATATTTTTGCTATACCCCTTCACGTACAAAGTAAACAAATATTAGAATGCTTGGAGCTAAAAATAACAATCGAAGGGAGAAGGGAGAAGGGGAAAACCTTGTTCATCTTGTATGTTTTCTTTTTATATTTCTTTTGGTCTATAATTAGGCAAACAGAATGAAATATAGCAATAACATGAATCATTGAATCATGTAATACAATTTATGTGCTCTAATCCACAAGTCAATGTAATGGTATTAATTTTAATAATTCTAATTACATCATGGAACATGAAAGTGAGACTTTTAATAAGGTGGATGAGAGGGTTACTCTACTCACCCAGCAAATATATTTGCACACATATTCCCCATAAGCAGGTTTTCAATAATTAAGATGTTTTGAAATAACTAGAAAACCTTTATTTTAATGTTTTGCTTAGCTTTCCCTCTTATTGGATCCAACACTTTACAGGACGTTTCACAGTTCTGAATAATTTTAATAAGTGTGTTAACTCATGTTTTAGTTTTGACATCTAGCAAATGAGTTGGAAACCAAAGCAATGCAGTATTTGTTGCTGTTTGCATGTCAGGAAGATTGACAGTCTCTTTGTGCCTACTTTGCTGGTTATAACATTATATGATGTAAGTCACAGTACAGTTTAAGTTAGTTGTTTTCAATAATGGAGCTGAGAATCACTGTCACAACTCTGTATTACAAAAAATAAATCACATATATACTATTACAAATGCAAAATCAAGTCAAATTATAAAAATTTATCAGGTTACTCTTCTAGTTATGCCATTTTCCCTTGTGTTCAGATACCAGTTTTTGAATGGGAAATATAATATTGAAATAGCAGCACAAATACAAGGAATTGATCATAATGCTGGGTAAGCATAAAGTGTTGTATAGTTAACATCATATGTGTATGTTCTGGTATAAAAATTATAGAATCATTGATATAGGTAATGTATCAGTGACTAAAATTATTTATATGTATTATATATTTATATATAATGATATATATAAAGTAGAAAAATCAATATGTCTCTCTGTCACTACTGACCACACTGTATAAGTCTTCTGTTAACTGAATGATTGTCTTATTGGTATAAGTAATCACCCTGAAAGTAAAAGTTATGCACTGAGTCCTCCGTGACTTATGAAGAAGCTTGCATTTTGCAAACTTGTAAGCTTGTTTGGTAAATTAACAGATTTGACACTTAGATATTTATTTGCTCAATACCATAAACAAATAATGCAAATTCTAATTGTATTTGTTTGGCTCTGTATGATACAGCTGTTCCATTTGGTTCTCCCAGACTGAGTGTCCACCTTTCTGCCCTCTGTCCTGTGCTCCAGGAGGTTAAGCTCTGTGGACTACATCTACTTTGGTCTCTGAAGAGAGGAAGGTCAGGTCAGGACAATATGACCCCAGCTCTGTCTGGCGGCTCTGTCATTGGTTGAATCCTCAGGTGAAGATCACAGCTCTGTTAGGTGGCCGTCAACACAGAGAGCTTGTTCTATCACTCCTCATTCCTCTTCCATTGCCCAGGTTCCAACAGCAGGTCTCTCCCACTCCTCATCAGGACTAAAGATGGCGATGGTGTCCAGCTTCCTGTTATGACTAGGCTGGGATCCTGCAGTCCCTGGAGGTCCCCTTTAACCTCACCCACATTTTTATAAATAGTTCCTTTAGTAAATGCTCCTTAAATTATTCAGTCAAATGTGTCTTCTTCTCTTTCCTGCTGTTGCCTTATCTGAAACACTAATCTCAGTGGAATAAATTCTGAAAACAGAGAATGTTCTTGACATTGCCAAATCATGTTGATTTAATTTTTAACTATTATTTAATGTTATTTATAGGATTATAATTTTTATTCCAACTAGAGAGGTTTTTATAAAAACCTATTCCCCATGCCATAGAAAATCAAAACTCTGACAAATTTCACAATTAACTTAAAGAAGCAAATAATACATGATGTTGAGCTGAACTATCATACTATAAAATGATACTAAGTATTTCATATGACTTTTCACTCTTAGATATATATAATAAAATTGTTTGAGGTGAACAAGTCATGGTTACTCTGCCTACCTCAGTTTGCGATGCCCATGGCTTCATTCTTTGCCTTAACCCACACTGATTTTCCTGTGGTTGTTTGTACGTGCCAAGCTTATTTTGTATTCAGTGTCTTTTTATGTGTAGGAAAACCACCTCCTTCATACATCTTTCTGTGTTTTACTCCTTCACATTACTCGGGTCTTACCTCAAAGTGACTATCTTAGGGCTTCCTCTATCCTGTCGAAAATATCTGTCTACCACCCACCAAGCTCTGTACCTGATTTCTTTGCTCTCTGGCATTTTTATTATCTTAAAAACATGTTTTTTTGCTATGTATGTATTATCATTTTTTCTTCTGACAATGATTTAAATCTGACAATGATGGTAAACTACTTAAGTGAGAGATAAACTTCTTTATGTGATACAGTTCCCACAGTAACAAGAAAAAATGTGCTTTCCACAAAAGTTCAATATTTACTGATAATAACGTCAAAATGGCCACAGGAAAAAAACTTTACACATCATTTATTCTACTTCCTCTTTAAAAGCACCTTAACTTCATCCCTAGTATTTGGATTAGAGTTGAGGCATAGTAGAATATTTTAATATAATTTACATTGCAAGTAAAAAAGATATTCTGCTGGGTGGTCTTATGTGTATATATCTAATAATTTCAAGGCAATTTTTCTACCCCATTACCCTTTCCTTTCCTGCACCCCAACTTTCCTTATTCCTATTGAGCTTATTCTAGTTAATAGAAAAGATCATTAAAATATATAACATAAATATGAATATATGGATAAATTAAGGAAAAGGGTGACAGCTGTGGGAGGATTTTGAGCCAATTAATAACATCTAGTCTTTGTTTGAAAAGTATCACTGTAGCTGCTTTATGGAATGTAGACTGTAGAGGGGGTAATTGTGGAAACAAGATGACTGCTAGGAGGCTATTGCAGTAATCTAATTGAAATATGAGGCTGTTTTGGACTAGAGGACAGGCATTAGGGTTAATGGGAGCAATATGTATAATAGTATATTTTCGATACCGGAAAAGATAAAATGAGGAGTCAAAGATGGCATATATGTTGGTGAGGTGATGTTATGATTTTAGTGTAAGGGAAAACTCCTTCTCCAGGGGATTTTCCCAACCCAGGGATCGAACCCCGGTCTCCTGCATTGCAGACAGATGCTTTACCATCTGAGCCACTAGGGAAGCCCAAAACAACAACAAAACCCCAACTCTGATGCTATATCTACTATGTAGATCAAGGAAAGACTGTGGGTAATTTCCCAGCTGAAGAATATAATCACAAAAATTAATTCAATGTGTAAGTGATAAATATCAGGTGATGTCCAATGGTTGTATGATTTTTGTCAAGTAACATTAGTTTTCACTTTTCCCTATATATTTTCATAGTTTTCTGAAGGAAAAATAGAAAGCAGATTAAGCAGGAGCTTTGTACAAATTCCACTGTTCTCTCTCCGGTTTGTTATTTCTATAGTAGATATTAGAACATCCTCTGGCAAAATCATAAAGGAGCCAATACATTGAGCTGAAAATGATGGGAATCACTTCATCATGTCCCCAAACAATACCTTTCTGGAAAAAGAATTGAGAAGTATCTTAAAATGACTAGTGTTTTTTTGTTCATTTTTTGTTTTATTTTTGTTGTTTTTTATTGAAATGCAGTTGATTTACCCTGTTGTGCCTCCAGCGGTTTTTAAAAAATGAAAAAAAAATGCTATTACGTGTAACTGTATCTCTCTTTTCAATTTATAATATAGTGAACTTTTAATTAATGGTTAACCTGTCAAATATAAAAACCCTCAAGATTTACACAAATTTCATTGTTCATGGAATATTTTACTGAAACAAAAACTTTGCTTTTAGTGAATTTGAAATTTTAAAAATAGTGTGAAATCCAGAGTACTTTTCCTTAAGCAGTATTGCTAAATATAACAGAAATGGTCTTGCTGCTAGACATTTACATTCTCTGGCTGCTGACGACTGCATTATTTTGAAAGTTAGGAACAAGACTAACAGTAGAAACAAGCAAAAATAAGCTACAAGGCTGAAGTTTTCCTACCTTGAGGAGTCCAGATAACAATTGTCTGAACTAACTGCCTTTTATTTAGAGTGAGGTCCAGGATTTTACAAGGTTCCCCTCCTGAAGATTTTTGATGTTTTCACATAATAACCCACATTACACTGATTTTGCTTCTCTATACCACAGATCAACAAAGTACAAAACATTGCTGTTTTTATAAGTAAAGTTTTATGGGAACAGAGATACTGATACTCATTTAGAATTTTACCAAGATGTTTATGACCCTGAAAGCCAGTGATGTTTCTTATTTGGTCTTTTATAAGAAAAATTTTGCTGAACTATGGTCTATATAATGGACCCAGGCCACCTCTGCTTTGTCTGAGGTTGCCCCCTCACCAGATGTTTTAGAACTGAGCAGTTATCCCTGGACTTCACCCTATTGGAAGTCTGATCCCCAGAAATAAGAATCACAATTATGGCTTAAACCAAATAGTGATACTTAACAAAGATGCATGAAGCCAAGTTAAGATGGTGTATACAGAATGAGCAGTGATGGCAGGTAATTTCTCTTTCCTGATCTGAGTGTTGGCTATATAGGTATGTTTGGCTAGTGAGAATTCACTCAGTTTCCCAGTTATAAGATACATACAAATAACAATTTAACAAAAAGTAAAGCTTTGTATTGAGAGCTTGTGCAAAATATGAATTACAGAACTAACAGAAGTAAAATTTCAAGCAGGATTCTATTTCATTAGTCACGGGCCATGCCTTCTCTGGTTTGGATGCTCCTGTTACTTTCTGACTTCAAGGCAAGTTTTCAACTTTGTGATATCAAAAATTTTAGTAAGTATGCCTTTGCTGACACAATAATCTCCTTAGACACAGGCCATGGTGCTCTGTTTGAGATGTCCTTCTTTCTCATTCTCCTTATCTCAGAGCTGGGAGTCCCACTCAGTTGTTCAGAAGCTCCCATGCATCTTTCCTCTACCAAAATCTAGATGTTTGTTCCCAGCTTTTTTGAATGAAAGGAAGAAATATTTTCACCTTCACTCAACCTCAAATAATCCCTATGATGATGCAGGGGTTGTTTATGTTGTTCAGTTGTCAGGTCGTGTCCAACTCTACGACCCCTGACTGCAGCACAACAGGCTCCTCTGTCATTCACTGTCTCCTGCAGTGGCTCAAATTCTTCATCCTCTGCTGCCCTCTTCTCCTTCTGAATTCAATCTTTCCCAACATCAGTGTCTTTACCAATGAGTCAACTCTTAGCAACAGGTGGCCAAAGATCGGAGCTTCAGCTTCAGCATCAATCCTTTCAATAAATTTTCAGAGTTGATTTCCTTTAGGACTGACTGGCTTGATCTTCTTACACTTCAAGGGACTCTCAAGCGTCTTCTCCAATACCACAATTTGAAATCATCAATTCTTCAGCACTCAGCCTTCTTTATGGACCAACTGTCACATCTGTACATGATTACTGGTGAAACCATAGCATTGACTATACAGATCTTTGCTGGAAAAATTATGTCTCTGCTTTTTAATATGCTGTCAAGGTTGCTCACAGCTTTCTTTCCAAGGAGCAAGAGTCTTTTAATTTCATGACTATAGTCACTGTCTGCAGTGGCTTTGGAACACTAACAAATAAAATCTGTTACTATATCCACTGTTTCCCCTTCTATTTGCCATGAAGTGATCGGATTGGATGCCATGATTTTTATTTTGTTAAATGTTGACTTTTAAGCCAGCTTTCTCACTCTCCTCTTTAACCCTCATTAAGAGGCTCTTTAGTTCCACTTCACTTTCTGCCATTAATGTGGTACCATCTGCATATCTAAGGATGCTAATATTTTTCCCAGCAATCTTATTTACAGCTTGGGATTCATCTAGCTGGCATCTCCCATGATGGATTCTGCCTATAAGTAAAATAAGCAGGGTGACAATTATGATTGTCACCTTATCATATTTACTTACTGTACTTACGTACTGTACTTATGTACAGCCTTATCGTACTCCTTTCCCAATTTGGAACCAGTCCATTGTTCCATGTCCAGTTCTAATTGTTGTTTCTTAACCTGCATACAGGTTTCTCAGGAGACAGGTAAAAGTGGTCTGGCATTCCAAAATCTTTAAGAATTTTCCACAGTTTGTTGAAATCCAACCATCAAAGGCTTTAGCAGTCAGTGAGGCAGATGATTTTTCTGGAATTTCTTGACTTTCTCCATTATATAATGAATGTTGGCACCCTGATCTCTGGTTCCTCTACCTTTTCTAAATCCAGCATATACATCTGGAAGTTCTCTGTTCATGTACTGCTGAAGCCTAGCTTGAAGAATTTTGAGCATTACTTTGCTAGCATGTCAAATGAGCACAATTGTAGAGTAGTATGAACATTTTTTGGCATTGCTCTTCCTTGGGATTGGAATGAAAACTGATCTTTTCCAGTCCTGTAGCCACTGCTGAGTTTTCCAGATTTGCTGACATACTGAGTGCAGCACTTTAACAGCATCATCTTAGGATTTGAAATCGCTCAGTTGGAATTACATCACCTCTACTAGCTGTTTCTAGTAGTGTTTCCTAAGACCCATTTGACTTCACTCTCCAATGTATCTGGCTCTACATGAGTGACCACACCATTGTGGTTATCTGGATCATTAAAAACTATTTTGTATACTTCTTATGTGTCTTCTTGCCATCTCTTCTTAATATGTTCTGTTCCTTTTAGGTCCTTACCATTTCTGTCCTTTATCGAGCCCATCTTTGCATGAAATATTCCCTTGGTATCTCTAATTTTCTTGAAGAGATCTCTAGTCTTTCCTATTCTATTGTTTTCCTCTATTTTTCTTTGCATTGTTAACTTAAGAAGGCTTTCTGACTCTTCTTGCTATTCTCTGGAACTCTGCATTCAGTTGGGTGTATCTTTTCCTTTCTCCCTTGTCTTTCACTTCTTTTCTTTTCTCAGCTATTTGTAAAGCCTCCTCAGACAAGCAGTCTGCTTTCTTTCATTTCTTTTTCTTTGGAATGGTTTTAGTCACCACCTCCTGTACAATGTTACAAACCTATAGCCCTAGGTTTTCAGACACTCTGTCTACCAGATCTAATCTCTTGAATCAATGTATCACCTCTACTGTATAATCATAAGGGATTTGTTTTAAGTCATACATGAATAGTATAGAGGTTTTCCCTACTTTCTTGAATTTAAATCCCAACTTTGCAATAAGAAGCTGATTAGAGCCACAGTCAGCTCCAGGTCTTGTTTTTGCTAACTATATAGAGCTTCTCCGTATTAGGGTGCAAAGAATATAATCAATATGATTTTTCTATTGACCGTCTGGTGACTCTTGCCCACAGTAGTAGATATAGTGGTCATCTGAGTTAAATTCACCCATTTCATTCCATTTTAATGCACTGATTCCTAAAATGGTGATGTTCCCTCTTGCCATCTCTTTTTGACCACTTCCAATTTATCTTGATTCATGGACCTAACATTCCAGGTACTTATGTAATAAAGTATTGATCATTATATCTACTATTATGGGCAAGGATCCCTTAGAAGAAATGGAGTAGCCATCATAGTCAACAAAAGAGCCCAAAATATGGTTTTTGGGTGCAACCTCAAAAATGACAGCACGATCTCTATTCATTAACAAGGCAAACCATTCAATATCAGAGTAATCCAAGTCTATGCCCCCAACCAGTAATGCTGAAGAAGCTGAAGTTTAACTGTGCTATGAAGACCTACAAGACCTTCTAGAACTAACACCCCATAAAGATGTCCTTTTCATTATAGGGGACTGGAATGCAAAAGTAGGAAGTCAAGAGATACCTGGAGTAACAGGCAAATTTGGCCTTGGAGTACAAAATTAAGCAGGGCAAAGGCTAACAGTTTTGCCAAGAGAACGCACTGGTCATAGCAAACACCCTCTTCCAACAATACAAGAGAAGATTTTACACATGGACATCACCAGATGGTCAATACCTAAATCAGATTGATTATATTCTTTGCAGATAAAGATAAAGAAGCTTTATACAGTCAGCAAAAACAAGACAGGGAGCAGACTGTGGTTCAGATCATGAACTCCTTATTGTCAAATTAGACTTAAAATGAAGAAAGTAGGGAAAACCACTAAACCATTCAGGAATGACCTAAATTAAATCCCTTATGATTATACAGTGGAAGTGACAAATAGATTAAAAGGATTAGATCTGATAGAGTGCCTGAAGAACTATGGATGGAGGTTCATGACTTTGTACAGAGGCAGTGATTAAGACCATCCCCAAGAAAAAGAATGCCAAAATGGTTGTCTGAGGAGGCCTTAAAAATAGTTGAGAAAAGAAAAGATGTGAAAGGCAAAGGAGAAAAGGAGAGATATACCCATTTGAATGCAGAGTTCCAAAGACTCGCAGGGAGAGATGAGAAAGCCTTCTTGAGTAATCAATGCAAAGAAATAGAGGAAAGCAATAGAATGAGAAAGAAGAGAGATCTCTTCAAGAAAATTAGAGATACCATGGAAACATTTCATGAAAAGATGGGCACAATAAAGGACAGAAATGGTATGGACCTAACAGAAGCAGAAGATATTAAGAAGAGGTGGCAAGAATACACAGAAGAACTGTACAAAAAAGATCTTCACAACCCAGATAATCACGATGGTGTGATCAATCACCTAGAGCCAGACATTCTGGAATGTGAAGTCAAGTGGGCCTTAGGAAGCATCATTACAAACAATGCTAGTGTAGGTGATGGAATTCCAGTTGAGCTATTTCAAATTCTAAAGGATGGTGCTGTTAAAGTGCTGCACTCAATATGCCAGCAATTTGGAAAATTCAGTAGTGGCCATAGTACTGGAAAAGGTCAGTTTTCCTCCCAATGCCAAAGAAAGGCAATGCCAAACAATGTTCAAACTACCACACAATTGCACTCACCTCACATGCCTGCAAAGTAATGCTCAAAATTCTCCAAGCCTGGCTTCAACAGTACATGAACTATGAACTTCCAGACCTTCAAGCTGGATTTAAAAAAGCAAAGGAACAAGAGATCAAATTGCCAACATCTGTTGGATCATCAAGAAAGCAAGAGAGTTTCAGAAAATCATCTACTTCTTCTTTATTGACTAGGCCAAAGCCTTTGACTAGGTGGATCACAACAAACTGGAAAATTCTTCAAGAGATGGGAATACCAGATCACCTGACCTGCCTCCTGAGAAATCTGCATGCAGGTCAAGAGGCAACAGTTAGAACCAGACATGGAACAACAGACTGGTTCCAAATTGGGAAAGGAGTACGTCAAGGCTGTACATTGTCACCCTGCTTATTTAACTTATGTGCAGAGTACATCATGAGAAACGCTGGGCTGGAAGAAGCACAAGCTGGAATCAAGATTGACAGGAGAAATATCAATCACTTCAGATATGCAGATTACACCACCCTTATGGCAGAAAGGGAAGAGGAACTAAAGAGCCTCTTTATGAAAGTGAAAGAGGAGTGTGAAAAAGTTGACTTAAAACTCAACTTTAAGATAACTAAGATCATGGCATCTGGTTCCATCACTTCATGGCAAGTAGATGGGTAAACAATGGAAACTGTCAGACTTTATTTTTCTGGGCTCCAAAATCACTGCAGATGGTGACAGCAGCCATGAAATTAAAAGATGCTTGCTCCTTGGAAGGAAAGTTTTCACCAACCTAGAAGCAAGTTAAAAAGCAGAGACATTACTTTGCCAACAAAGGTCCTTCTAGTTAAAGCTATGGTTTTTCCAGTAGTCATGTATGGATGTGAGAGTTGGACTATAAAGAGCTGAGTGCAGAAGAATTGATGCTTTTGAACTGTGGTGTTGAAGACTCTTGAGAGTCCCTTGGACTGCAAGGAGATCCAACCCATCCATCCAAAAGGAATATTCATTGGAAGGACTGATGCTGAAGCTGAAATTCCAATACTTTGGCCACCTGATGCGAAGAAGTGACTCATTGGAAAAAACTCTGAAGCTGGTGAAGATTGAAGGCAGGAGGAGAAGGGAAAGACAGAGGATGAGATGGTTGGACTGTATCCCCAACTCAATGGACATGGGTTTGGGTGGACTCTGGGAGTTGGTGATGGACAGGGAGGCCTGGCATGCTGCACTTCATGGGATCACAAAGAGTTGGACACGACTTGGCAACTGAACTTATATGAAGGTATTGCTGTAGTTCTCCTAATTATTAGCACTAGTCCTAGGGGTCGTTGTGGGGTGAAACTAAAAGTAGGCATAAAACACAGTCTTCATGCAAAAAAGACTCAGGGTAAGTTGATTCCTAGTTGGAATTTTAAGAGGCCTGTCATAAATCAAATAATGTCCTGGTTTTCCCAGGACTGTTGGGGGAATTTGTAATTTCCTGGGTTCTGTCTCGCTGCAGCAACAAGTTGAAGCAACTGATGGATCAGTGTTACAGCCCTGTTTAATTTCTTCAGTTGCCACAAAAATTTGAAGCAAGGGATGGCCCTGTGTTACAGCTCAGCTTTATTTGGCAAGCAAAGGAAAATACATCCTTGAGGCGTAAGGGCAGGCTGACCCAAAATATGCAAGGAAAAGAGAAGTGCCCCCCACCCCCCACCCCTCAATTTTGGCTCCTCTTCTTATGTTTTTTTTTTTTTTTTTTCCTCCTCCCCCTGGCCCTTCCTTATGTAAATTGGGCTAGCCAGGAAGACTGTTTTACCTGAGGTCCTCACTCCAGTCCTTGGACCTTCATTTGTTCTATTTTTACAGGCTTTTCCCTTCTTTGTCTTTTAGCCACCAGGACTCCTTTTTTCTATTCTAACTACCTAACAAAAGTAACCATAGACAGTATTTAAATTAATGTATGTGACTCTGTTCTAAGATAACTTTATTTACAAAAATAGGCCATGGCTGGATTGGGCCAACTGGCTATCATTTACTTACCGTGGAATCAAATTCTTATTTTAAAATTGTTTCCTGGTGTTTCCTATTTAAAATTGTTCTCCATATATGGTAATATATTTACGTACATACAACCAAATGGTGACATTTGTTTCACAAGATTTATCACTAGATTTTTTCCACTCTATTTATAGAAGATGTGTCATAGAATTTAAATTATTGTAAAGAAAGTATAGGAAAATGTAGAATATAGAGTTATTATATTAAAAATTAGTGTACTAGTCTAATCCCTAGGATAATTTTTAGCTTCACCTCTTATAATATTCTAATATTCTTATAATATTCTAATACATCTATAATATATTTATTGATGTAGAATTGTGAAAAGAAACAAATGTAAATTGGAGGCTGTGTTTACAATATACAGACTTTTGAACAACATGATTTTGAACTGCATGGGTCCACTTATATGTGGATTTTTTTTTTCAGTAGTAAATACTACAATACTACATGATCTGCAGCAAACTGACTTTGCAGATACAGAACATCGTATGCAGAGGAAACTTGGATACAAAGAAGTGCATATATGGAGGGCCAACTATAAGTTTTACTTGGATTTTTAACTTAATGGCGGGTCAGTGTTCCTATCCCCTGTGTTCTCAAAGGCCAGCTGTCCTTCTGTGTGTTTGACTGTTTTAATTGTATTTGGTAATTTTCACCTCCCTAATCAAAGTACACATAATCATCTTGAGAAATATTTTCCAAATCTAAGATGCAAGTAGTGGCACCATTTTGAACAATAGTTTAGAGGCCCACCATACTTCCTTCCCTCTCTGCTCCAAGCAGAACTTCAGTGGTCTCACTCTGCTCTTGCTATCTGCAGTGCTTTCTTCTGCCATTTATCTATGTTCCCTCTACTTAGAAAGTTCTTCTGGTTCCTTTTCATTAAGTTAATATTAGCCATCCTTGATGTAGTCCCATTTGTCTATTTATGCTTTTAGTGTCATATTCAATATAATATTGCCAAGACCGATGTCAAAAACTAATTTTTTTTAGGTTTTCTTTAAAAAAGTTTCACAGCTTATTGACTTGATTTTTGTGTTATGGTATAAGGTAGGGTCCTATTTCATGTTTCTATATGTGGATTTCCAGTTTTCCCAGTACCATTTTGTTGAAGAGACCATTGGTCTTGGTACCCTTGCCAAAGATTAATAGAGTATATATGTGTGTGTTTATTTCTGGGCTCTCTATTTCATTCCATTAATCATTAGATTAATGATTACTGTACTGTTTTAATCTCAAAGTCAAGATGTGTGATGCCTTCAGCTTTGTTTATCTTGTTCAAAATTACTTTGACTATTTAGGGTCTTTTGTGGTTCCATATGAGTTTTAAAATTGTTTTTGTTATCTAACAGGTGTTATCCTAACTCATTGTTGAAAAATCTGTTCAGATTTTCTGTTTTTTCACGACTTAGTCCTGGTTGCCAGAGGAAACAATCAACAGAATGAAAAGGCAACCTCTGGAATGTGAGAATATATTTGCAAACCATATATTTGATAAGAGGTTAATTTCAAAAATATATAAGGAACTACTACAACTCAATAGCAGTAAGTTAATGGGTAGATAAAATGGCAAAGGACTTGAACTGACATTTCTCTAAAGAAGGCATACAAATGGCCAATGAGTATATGAAGATTCTCAATATCATTAATTATCAGGGAGGTGCAAATCAAAACTTCAATAACATATCACTTCACACCTGTTAGATAACAAGTGTTGGTAAGGTTATGGAAAAATCGGAACCCTTGTACACTGTTGATGGGGATGCAAAATGGTATAGCAGCTATGGCAAACAGTATAGAAATTCCTCAAAAAGTTAAAAACTGTATTATATGATCAAGCAATCTTGCTTCTGGTTATACAACCAAAAGAATTGAAAGAAAAATCTCAAAGATAGCTATATTCCCATGTTTTCTGCACCACTAATCACAATTGTCAAGATGTGGAAATAACCTAAGTGGACATTTACAGGTGTATGGGTAAAGAACAAAAGTGATATATACATAAAATAGGATATCATTCAGCCTAAAAAAAGTAAATTTCTCTTTGTAACTATCTGGATGATCTTTAAGGGGTCATCTAAATGAAATACCAGTCACAGTAAGTCAAATACTGTATGATTCCACTTAGATTCCACTTATATGAGGTACCTAAAGTACTCACGGGAGAAGGCAATGACACCCCACTCCAGTACTCTTGCCTGGAAAATCCCATGGATGGAGGAGCCTGGTAGGCTGCAGTCCATGGGGTCGCTAAGAGTTGGACGCGACTGAACAACTTCAGTTTCAATTTTCACTTTCATGCATTGGAGAAGGAAATGGCAACCCACTCCAGTGTTCTTGCCTGGAGAATCCCAGGGACGGGGAAGCCTGGTGGGCTGCTGTCTATGGGGTCACATAGAGTCATACACGACTGAAGTGACTTAGCAGCAAAGTACTCACTCATAGAAGCTGAGACTGTTAAGGGTGGTTGCCAAAAACTGGAGGATGGAGGATTGAGGAATTGTTATTCAAAAGGCATGAAGTTTCATTTATGTCAAATAATTTCTTGAGATGTCCTGTACAATAGTTCCTATAGTTGATAATACTATATTGTGCACTTTAAAATTTGTTAAGAGAGTAGCTCTCATTAGTAGTCATATATGCTGCAGTGATTTTGGAGCCCCCCAAAAAAAGTCTGACACTGTTTCCACTGTTTCCCCATCTATTTCCCATGAAATGATGGGACAACATGCCATGATCTTAGTTTTCTGAATGTTGAGCTTGAAGCCAACTTTTTCACTTTCCTCTTTCATTTTCAGCAAGACGCTTTTTAGTACTTCTTCACTTTCTGCCATAAGGGTGGTGTCATCTGCATATCTGAGGTTACTGATATTTCTCCCAGCAATCTTGATTCCAGCTTGTGCTTCTTCCAGCCCAGCGTTTCTCATGATGTACTCTGCATAGAAGTTAAATAAGCAGGGTGACAATATACAGCCTTGATGTACTCCTTTTCCTATTTGGAACCAGTCTGATGTTCCATGTCCAGTTCTAACTGTTGCTTCCTGACCTGCATACAGGTTTCTCAAGAGGCAGGTCAGGTGGTCTGGTATTCCCATCTCTTTCAGAATTTTCCACAGTTTATTGTGATCCACACAGTCAAAGGCTATGGCATAGTCAATACAGCAGAAATAGATGTTTTTTTGGAACTCTCTTGCTTTTTTGATGATCCAGCAGATGTTGGCAATTTGGTCTCTGGTTCCTCTGCCTTTTCTAAAACCAGCTTGAACATCTGGAAGTTCACGGTTCACGTATTGCTGAAGCCTGGCTTGGAGAATTTTGAGCATTACTTTACTAGCGTGTGAGATGAGTGCAATTGTGCAGTAGTTTGAGCATTCTTACTTTGTCAACAAAGGTCTGTCTAGTCAAGGCTATGGTTTTTCCAGTGGTCATGTATGGATGTGAAAGTTGGACTGTGAAGAAAGCTGAACACCAAAAAATTGATGCTTTTGAACTGTGGTGTTGGAATAGACTCTTGAGAGCCCCTTGGACTGCAAGGAGATCCAACCAGTCCATTCTAAAGGATATCAGTCCTGGGTGTTCTTTGGAAGGACTGATGCTAAAGATGAAACTCCAGTATTTTGGCCACCTTATGTGAAGAGTTGACTCATTGGAAAAGACTCTGATGCTAGGAGGGATTGGGGGCAGGAGGAGAAGGGGACGACAGAGGATGTGATGGCTGGATAGCATCACTGACTCAATGGACATGAGTTTGGGTGAACTCTGGGAGTTGGTGATGGACAGGGAGGCCTGGCGTGCTGCAATTCATGGGACTGCAAAGAGTCGGACACAACTGAGCGACTGAACTGAGTACATTGATGGAGATGATGGTGTCATAAATGTTTGCCTGAGTTCAAATGCATCAAATTGTATACATTAAATTTGTGTGGTTCTTTGTATTATCAATTACACCTCAATATAGCTTTTTTAAAAAAGACAAAAACTGACCATATTTCAGATTACAGTTTAAATGTTGCTTCTTCAGGATATTCTTCCTTGACCTCCCTAAACAGGTCAAACTCTATTTTAGAGTCCATGTCACTGTTCCTTACTTTTTTAAAAAGCATTTGTTGTAGCTGCAGTTTTATGATTTTTTTCTACTTGAGTCTGTATTTTTCTTCTACATGAGCCTGTATGATTATTGTCATTGCTGTTGTCCAGCTGCTCAGTCATATCTGACTCTTTGCAACCCCATGGACTGCACCACACCAGACCTCCCTGTCCCTCACCATCTCCCGAAATTTGCCCAAGTTCATGTCCATTGCATTGGTGTTGCCATCCAGCCATCTTATCCTCTGACACCCTCTTCTCCTTCCGCCCTCAATCTTTTCTGGTATCAGGGACCTCTGCAATGAGTCAGCTGTTCGCATCTAGTGACCAAAATACTGGAGCTTCAGCTTCAGCATTAATCCTTCCAATGAGTATTCAGGGTTGATTTCCCATAAGATTGACTGGTTTGATCTCCTTGCTGTCCTAAGGACTCTCAGGAGTCTTCAGCACCAGAGTTCAAAGCCATTAATTCTTCAGCATTTTGCCTTCTTTATTGTCCAGCTCTCACAACTATACATGAGCACTGGGAAGACCATAGCATTGACTATACAGACCTTTGTTGGCAGAGTAGTCTCTGCTTTTCAACACTCTATCTTGCTTTCCTATCAAGAAACAATCATCTGATTTCATGGCTGCAGTCACCATCCACAGTGATTTTTAGACCCCAAGAAGAGGAAATATGTCACTATTTCCACCTTTTACCCTTCTATTTGCTATGAACTAATGGGGACTGGATGCCATGATCTTAGTTTTTATAATATTTAGTTTTAAGCCGGTTCTTTCACTCTCCTCCTTCACTCTCATCAAGAGGCTCTTTAGTTCCTCTTCTCTGTTGCCATTAGAGTGGTATCATCTGCATATCTGAGGCTGTTGATGTTTCTCCTGCCTATTTTGATTTGAGCTTATAACTCACCCAGCCTGTCATTTCTCATAATGTGCTCAGCATATAGTTTAAATAAACAGGGTGACAGCAGGCAGTCCTGTCGTACTCCTTTCTCAATCCTGAACCAATCGGTTTTCCCATACAGGGTTCTAACTCTTGCTTCTTGACCCGCATACAGGTTTCTCAGGAGACAGGTAAGATGGTCTGATATTCCATTTCTTTAAGAACTTTCCACAGTTTGTTATGATTCACACAGTCAAACACTTTAGCATAGTTGATGAAATGGAGATAGTTTTTTTTTTTTTTTTCTTAAATTCCCTTCCTTTCTCTTTCCCTTCCAGCAAATGTTGGCAATTTGATCTCTGGTTCCTCTACCTTTTCTATACCCAGCTTGGACATCTGGAAGTTCTTGGTTCACATAATGCTGGAGCCTAGCATGCAAAATTTAAGCACAACCTTTCTAGCATGGGAGATAAGTGCAATTGTCCAATGGTTATAACATTCTTAGTACTACTTTTCTTGGGAATTTGGATGAGGATTGACTTTTTCCAGTCCTGTGGCCACTGCTGGGTCTTCCAGATTTGCTGACATATTCAGTGCAACACATTGATAGCATCATCCTTTAGGATTTTGAATAGCTCTAACTAGAATTCTATCACATTCACTAGCTTTATTAACAGCAGTGCTTTCTAAGGCCCACTTGATTTCACACTCCAGAATGTCTGGCTCTGAGTGACTGACCACACCATCATGTTATCCAATTCATTAAGATCTTTTTGGTATAGTTCTTCCATGTATTCTTTCCATCTCCTCTTGATCTCTTCAGCACCTACTAGATCTGTGCTGTTTCTGTCTTTTATTGTGCCCATCTTTGGGCAAAATGTTCTTTGATGTTTCCAATTTTCCTGAAGAGATTGCTAATCTTTCCCCTTCTGTTGTTTTCCTCTATTTTTATGCAGTGTTCCTTGAAGAAGGCCTTCTTGTCTCTCCTTGCTATTCTTTGGAACTCTGTTTAGTTGGGTGTACCTTTCCCTTTCTCCTTTGCTTTTCACTTCTCTTCTTTCTTCAACTATTTGTAAAGCCTCCTCAGAGAACCACTGTGCCTTCTTGCTTTTCTTTTTATTTGAGGCTGTTTTGTTCACTGCCTCCTGCACAATGTTACGGACCTCCATCCATAGTTCTTCAGGCACAATGTTTACTAGATCTAATTCCCTGAGTCTGTTCATCACCTCCACTGCATTTTCATAGCAGATTTGATTTAAGTCATACCTGGCTGGCCTGGTGGTTTTCCCTGTCTCTTTAATTTAAGCAGGAATTTTTCTATGAGAAGCTGATGATCTGAGCCGCAGTCAGCAACATGTCTTGTTTTTGCTGACCGTATATGTTTCTCCATCTATGGCTACAAAAAATGTAATCAATTCAATTTCGGGATTGACCATTTGGTGATGTCCATGTGTAAAGTTGTCTCTTGCATTGTTGAAAATGATGTTTGCTATGACCAGTGCATTCTCTTGGCAGAATTCAGTTAGCCCTTGCTCTGCTGCTTTTTGTTCTTGAAGGCCAAACTTGCCAGTTACTCCAGGTATCTCTTGGCTTCCTGCTTTTGCATTCCAATCCCCAGTGGTGAATAGAACATCTATTTTTGGTGTTAGTTCTAGGAAGTCTTCTAGGTCTTCATAGAACTGACCAAGTTTAGCTTCTTCAGCATCAGTGGTAGGGGCATAGACTTCAGTTACTGTGATGTGGAGTGGAGCCTTGGAAACAAACCGATATCATTCCATCATTTTTTAGGTTGCACCCAAATACTGCATTTCTGACTCTTTTGTTGGTTATGAGGCCTACTCCATTTTTCCTATGGGCTTTTTGCCCATAGTAGTAGATATAATGGTCATCTGAATTAAATTCACCCATTGCCATATAAATTCTCCACATCACAGACATTATCACAGTAAAAACTCATTATGGTTCTGAAACATTTTACATACTATTGCAAATTTATTTATAAATGTGCAGGATAATTAAAAAGCAAAGATAATCTTGAATAGTGGTGTCAAGACCTGGGGGACTCATCTTTTGATGTCATATCTTTTTGTCTTTTTATACAGTTTAAGAAGTTCTCACGGCAAGTATACTGGGGTGGTTTGCCATTCCTTCCTCCAGCGGATCACTTTTTGTCAGAACTCTCCGCTATGGCCTGTCCATCTTGGATGGTCCTACACAGCATGGCTCATAGTTTCATTGAGTTACACAAGGCCCTTCAGCACGACAAGGCAGTGACCCATAAAGGGGATATGATTCATGCATTTCTTTTTGAAAAATGAAGTGTAGTTGCTTTGCAATGTTGTGCTAGCTTAACATGTAGAATAGTGATTCAGTATTCTTGCAGATTATAGTCCATTTTAAGTTCTTACAAAATCCACATTGCTTATCTATTTTATATGTAGTAGTTTGTGATGCTGTAATTTTTTAAGGGATGTCTATCTTCCCTTCTGTTTTATAAACTGTAACAAAACCAGGGACTTTATCTGGTTTTGCTCACTACACCTTATATCCAGAGTGTAGCATAGTACACTACCATTTAATTAGTTGAATAAAGGAATATTGAATGAAGGAATAAAGACATGATTAAAATTTTAATTTGAAAGAAATAAGAGACCAGATACTGAGGATATGGGAGGATTTCTTTGGTACAATCGATATTAGAAAGGATTTTGACCTGTGGTTGCTATGTAGACGTTTAGGAATTTGTGTTGGAGATGCCACTAGTCAAGATTACCTTTGCTTTTTAATTATCCTGCACATTTATAGAGAAATGTGCATTAGTATGTAAAATGTTTCAGATCCATAATGAGTTTTGATTGTGATAATGTTCTGTGGTGTAGAGAATTTAAGCATAACCCAAGTTTATTTCCATGGTTCCATGTTACTTGAGATCAAGATATTGACCCCCAGTGTCATAACTGAAAGTTAATTTTGTTTTCATTTGCTGTGGCTATCAGCATCTTTTTTCTTTAAAAATGTTATATAAAGTATTGTTGTTGTTTAGTCACTAAGTCATGTTTGACTCTTTTGCAATCCCAAGGACTGTAGCCTTTCAAGACTCCTCTGTCCATGGGATTTCCCAGGTAAGAATCCTGGAGTAGATTGTCATTTCCTTCTCCAGGAGACCTTCCAGACCCAGATCAAACCCACAACTCCTGCATTAGCAGACAATTCTTTACCATTGAACCCACTTGGAAATCCCCATATACAAAGTATTACTTCTCTGCAATAATGAGGAGATTGAAGCTGTTTCCATATTCAGTATGAAGCTGAAGTTGGGATTCACAAAGAATTATCAATCAATGTGTGCCACTGTGAATTAAAGATAATATATATTCAGAAAGTTGTGCTTTACTTTCCTTAAAACTGTAGTGAAATAAGACCAGCAAAATGTGCACCCAACTAATAGCTGAGAGGAGGACATCTATGGACCTTACTCTAAGAAGTCCTCACAAAGTTGCCTAAAGAACTACAGTGGATAAATTATAAGCAAGGATAATTAATTATAGAAACTGTTTTATTTGGGTGGTTTCTATAAACAAGGGACTATAATTCTTAAACATTATTTTTCATTTTTGCTGTTTCTTTAAGAAACCTAATGTGCCACAACATTATTTTAAGGTGTTTCTTAAAAGAATTGTTTTTAAAAGTGTTCTCATTATCAGAGTAATTGTAGATATATTTCAAAATATAACTGATAATTTTTAAAGGCCTGAGTACTGACCTAAGAAGCAATTGTATGAATTCTCTAGGGGGAAGGGAGGAGGTCAATGAAAGTTGTATGACTTTTATATTTCTGTGCCATCAAATAAAGGTAAAAATGTCTATTGTGCAGTTCTGCTGTTCAAACAGAAACTATTGGCCTCCTTGGCCCTAAATGAAAGGCTGGTATTTTATTTTATTTATTTATTTTTTTATTTTTTAAAATTTAAATTTATTTATTTTAATTGGAGGCTAATTACTTTACAATATTGTATTGGTTCTGCCACACATCAACATGAATCCACCACGGGCGTACACGTGTTCTCCATCCTGAACCCCCCTCCCATGACCCTCCCTGTACCATCCCTCCAGGTTATCCTAGTGCACCAGAAAGTCTTGTATTTTAAGTTGACTATTTTATTGTAAATTAATCCATCCTAATTTCTTTTAATTTGGTTGAATGTGTTGGTCAAAAAATAAATGAAAAATGTTTTGTTCAAAAAATAAAAACTGGAAGTTCTTTGCTTAGTCATAAAAAAAAAAAAAAAAAAAAAAAAAAAAAAAAAAAAAACTACAGTGGAAAAGGATCAAAACAGCTAAGGATTTTGCTTGATTTTCCTCTGTTGATATTTGTAGCAGTCATGACATCTGTTCAAGTACTTGGTTACTGAGCTAAAGTTAAGAAGAGATGAGCTTAAATTTTGTTTGTTAATGTCACTAAAAGTCAATCTAAGTGTTTAAGCAATTGTTTCTCACTTTTGTTATACATTCGAATCCCCTGAGGACCCTCAACAACCACTGATGCTGGGCATTAGCCCTCAAGATTCTGCTTTAGTTGATTTGGGATGTGACCTGGACCGCGGGGGTTTTGAAAACTCGCCAGGTAATTCTAATGTGCAGCCAAGTTAAAAACCATTGATATCACACAGTTCAGACTAAGAGGAACTTCACAGAGAAATCTGAAAAAGCAAGCTCCTCTCTGTATGATGCACAGTTACTTTTGTATTTCTTTGTAATAGTTTTTCAAGGACTGTTCCCCAGACTAACAGCATAGATACTACGTGGTAGCCTTGATGTATGTAGAATCTCAGACCTACCAAATCAGAATCTGGATTTTAATATCCTTAGGTGTTTAAAATGAACATTTATGAGAAATATATTTTTATAGCACATTTATTTTTATTTGCTCTGCTCCTTCCAGTGTGTTCCCAGCCTGTGTGTTATATGCTATTTAAATGGACAGCAGATCTGAAATGGATGCACATTTGTTTTTTCCAAAAATAGCTGATCATTTATATTACATCCCCCAAATTGGAAGATACTAAGTTAGAAATTCATGTCCAGTCTGCATATTCTGAATTTCTTTGAATATAAAAATATGCTTCTGATTATGAAAACATATCCTTTTATATGCAATTTCAAAAAATTCCCACTGATTTTTATTAGGCATAATTCCCATGTTTGTGAGTATTGTATCATACATTAAAGCATTTCAATATGTATTGCAAATTCTAGTCCATTTTTTGCTGAAAAATATTTCAGGAATTCAATGACTTTTTGTTCCAGAGACTGATGTTTAAAAGATAAAATGCTTTTGAACGCTTCTATCTTGTTTTGAACTTTCAACAAAAAACATTCTCTAAGAGCTGAATGTTAACTGTGACTAATGTTTGGAACTTTCAGTTACCTTTCTGTTATAGGGAAATTTGCGTCTAAGTGGATGATTTTGGTATTTTAAGTCAATCCAGTAGTAGAATCATTGTGAGGCAGTTTTATCCAGCATTATGTTATAGTTTAATGGACTAGAAATACATTTACTACAGAAAAGAGTAGTTCTCTCTTTTCCTGAATTAATTGTAGAACAGCTTCTTGTGTGCTGAATCAGCACTTGTTGTTAGTACTGATCTCTGGCTAAATTGGCATTTCATCTACTCTATTCCTTTGCCTTGACAGAATACTGTGATTGTACTCCAATATGTGTGCTACAGTGACAAAAATGAGTTGGTTCATCATCAAGAATGATGATGTGTGTCGAATTCCTAACCATGTGGTTTTTTCACACATCTTGTGACATTTTGCAACAATTGGTTCACTGCGAAGTTTCACTTTTTATAATGTAGTGCTAAAGGAAATTATTTCCTGAATTCAAATTTGCCATGCATGGCAAGGAGATGCAGGGATTTTGGAAAAGGGAAACTTTGGTCAGTAATGGGAAACTTGTTTTGACTTTCACACTAAGCTTCTTTAGTGTGAAATAAAGTCATCAGGGACGTGTAAGATTGACTAGAGAACATGGATGTGAGGATTGAACCCCCTCATTAAAAGGAATTTTTCACATAACTCTTTAGCACAATTCTACATTCTTAATTCTCTGACCATTATTTCCTGCCTATGTTATTACATGTTGGAAATTAAATTCTCATTTAGTTTCATGATGTGTGAAACATCGTGTTCATGCTGCTCAGGTCCCTTAACATCTCCCTTCTTTATCATGCTTTGAAACCTTCACTCTCTTCTGATTTACACCCTTTAAGTCATGCATGAATTCTTGCTCTCTGACCTCTTTGAATTGGTGATTCATTTGAACATTGTACCTAGGCTTTTCAATTTTTGCCATTCAATCTACATAAATCAGCTTGTTCGGTACAACTCCTAGAATCCCCCAGGCTAGAAATTCTTTACTTCAGATTCCTATTAGTCTGAGAGAAGGAATTGGAAACAATCTGACCTCTATAGACTTTTGAACTTTTGCTTGTCTTCAAGTAATGGCCAAAGCTCAAGAAAAAAAGCACTAACATTGATATTAGAATGATCACCTTTTTATGTAGAGCTCTAACAGACGTTTTAGGTTCCATTCCTGGACCTAGTGATATGAAACTCAGCAAGATGAACCACTTTTCAGAGCCAGTCTAGGCCTCCTGAAAGTGATAAGCAATGTGTATGATGCAAAGATGATTATGACTTCTGGGGTTTTAAGCTTCATCATGATATAATAGCAAATCATTGTAAATTCACTGGACTTGACCTTCCCAATAAACATTCACTTTAAAGGAGAGAACTGCTTCTAAATGTTGTAGGTAGCCTCTGTTTTCTAGTTGCTAAAGTCTTAGTTTACTGTCTCACCCTGCCCCAGGCCAAATGTAGAGCTAGGAGCAGGAATTTAGGGTGCTCCTGTTCAAATGTGTGAACTTGGTGGCCCGCAAAGTCACATCTACTTAGAAACTGGCTCTGGAAGCAACAGTGGAGAAGGGAATTCTTACTATCACATCCAGTGTAAGCTGGCCTAGAATAATTGTAGTAAGCCAAAAGCTCAGCCCCAGGATCCACTAGGCTTACGCCAACAGAAGCTCTTCATGTGGTCAGCGGGTACATCAGTGCCCATAATAATTGGACCTAAAAATTCAGAGTACCTAAGGGCAATTTTCATTTGTTTTAGATCTAACATTTAACTGAACACTTACTGTGCCAGGTTCTGGCTTAGTCACTTTGTGTATGTTATCATATTTGACCTTTACAGTTAAATAGCTATGTTTGTTTTATCCTCCTTGCATATGAGGAGATTCAGGCTTAGAAATGTCACATAACCAATAAAAGTTTATCTAAGTATGATCTGATAGAATTGGTATTTGATCTAAGGGTTGTCTGACTTCAGAGGCCAAGTTCCTAGCCACTATGTGATTCTATATACCAGAACAAGCTGATGTGACCTCCTCTAAGATGGCATGCAGAAAAAGAGCTCAATTGGAAAAGCTTATAACAAAGTATTTCAGTTGTCTACTAGAGCATGTTTAAAGCATTGAAGACTACTGGCAGTGATTTCCGGTGACAGTAAACCATCTCCTACGATGTTGATCCTTAGTCACAGTTGCAGGTTAACTTGAGAGGCTGTTTCCCATCCTTTCATCCTTTACATGTTCCTGGAAAGTTGTTCATCCTAATCTCCGACATATCTGGCTCAAATATTGGCAAGACTGCCCTAGTGATGTTTGGCACTTCATTGAATATAGCACATTATATCTTCTGTGTTGACCTACCAAACTCTGTTATTCCATTTATCAGTAAGATGTTATCTTACCACATGCTATCAAGATATCAGACATCTAACTTCAGTTATTCTGCTTTTGGCATTCAGAACCCATTATCAGTGATTAATGATGGAAAGTATACCAAGTGGGCACTTGATGATGAATAGGCTTGGGGGTAATAGCATGGAATTTCTATAGTAAGGTTTACTCATTATTTCTCACAGTGCCTCTATTCAAGAAATTTACTTTTAAAGAAATTCAAGCTTTTATTCAAGCTTTTTATTTTATTGATACCTCTTCAACCTGTTAGTATATGGGAAACTATTGCTTGGTCAGAAGTTATTTCCATTGTGCAAAGAGGAGACAAAGTGTGAACTACTGGGTAAGATGATGTATATCTATGACTTTTCACTGCGATGCTCTGCAACCAAATAGAGGCTCTCTCTCTCTCTCTTTTTAATACAGGCACAAGTACTGTTCACACACACAGACAGCTGAAGGTTTCCTGGTCTCCACCACATATTCTCTCTTTATTTAGGTGAGAGATCACAAGCATATGGTACATCTATCATAGCTCTCTTCTTGTATCCATGAGAGTGATAGCTAATCAGTTGTAGTACTGTCTCACTCTGAACTTGGCTGTAACCTCTCATTCTTCACCACCTCACATTCTTCATCAATTGCTTCTAACAAATGATAGGCATTAGCATGTAAGATGAAAACTCCTGCAATTGCTTGCCACTTTAGATTGATGTCCTAGATTTATCTACCTGCCTTGGTCTTTGTTTCCATTTTGCTATGTCAGTCTAGCTCTTCTGTTTCATTTGCTGCAGCTCAATCTCTTTTCCCTTCCAGACTCCTGCTATACTCTTCATCAAGTGGATTTCAGTGGTCAGTCCCTTCTCTCCCAATTATCTGGTAACCACATGTAGCCAGAGATCTGGTAACCACATGTCTCCCCGACTAAATAGATTTTATAGTAAAACATCACTTTCATCAACTCATAATGTGAATAAAACTATAAATAAAATGAAAGAGAAGAAAAGGTATTTCATGAATTTAGGATGAAAGCAAAATAAAAGTGAACATCAAAGCTAATCAAGAGAAAAATGCATGAAAATGTCATGACGGGCTATTGTTAATGTGTCTTATTTCTTTTATTCATAAAATAATAATATATATTATAATTGGTCCCTTACCCAAAATAATCTTCCATTAAAAATAAACTATTCCCCAAGTAACTTTATTCCCTCTCTATCTCACTGGAAGAAATGGTTAAGAGAAAGTATAAAGGCTGAAGTAATAAAAAAATTTCAATTTCCTTTCATAAATTACTCTCTGATTATTTTCACTAGCTTGCCTCAAATAAATAGGCTTAGATATTTTATCAAAATCTCACTATGCATGTAGGCCCCCCAAAACCTATCTTACCTAAACTTGCTCTCAATATTACTTGTTTTCATAGATACAAAGGAAATCAAGAGAAGTCTTTCACTGAGTCTTTTAATATTTTTTTTTAGGACTGAAATTTCCTTAGAAAAAAGATACTATCTCAATGATGTTTCATGTCTTGGCTGTTTGGACAAAAGGTCAAATGGTAAACTATTTTCTTGTGATTTTTCACAAGTACGTATTGTTGTATACGCCTCCTGTCAGATTCCTTCCATTTCAATGAGTCTAATTTATGCATTAGAAAATCTTTCTCAAAATTAGGTTCAAAACCAATCAGACCAAATTGATTGCATCTTAGACTTTATACAAGTGAAAATTTGCCTGAAAGAAACACTATAAAAATATATGCCTATTTCAAATCTAATGGCTTTCATTTATATAAACAGATATGTTATATATCAAGTATTGACAGAAATTTAGTCTAAATCATTTTTTTCATTAAATGACTTTAAAAATGGTATGCATAGATTCGGAGAAGGCAATGGCAAGCCACTCCAGTACTCTTGCCTAGAAAATCCCATGGATGGAGGAGCCTGGTGGGCTACAGTCATGGGGTCGCTACGAGTTGGTCGTGACTGAGTGACTTCACTTTCACTTTTCACTTTGACGCAATGGAGAAGGAAATGGCAACCCACTCCAGTGTTCTTGCCTGGAGAATCCCAGGGATGGCAAAGCCTGGTGGGCTAGTCTATGGTGGGGTCGCACAGAGTCGGACACGACTGAAGCGACTTAGCAGCAGCAGTAGCAGCAGCATGTATAGATTATGATTTAGGTTACAGCAGCTCAAGTTTTTTGGTATCATTCTATAATCTTATTTATGATCTGTAAACAAAGATTGATTTGACTTTGATCAAATCTCAAAATCTTAGAAGTGTCAGATGAAGGCTACTCCTTAATCACTTGATTAAATTATTGAAGAAATATTCTAGTGTCTCCTTAATCACAAAAGAAACACATTACTCGTTAAGAAGTTCAGTTCAGTCACTCAGTTGTGTCCAACTCTTTGCCACCCCATGAATCTAAGCACACCAGGCCTCCCTGTCCATCACCAACCCCCGGAGTTCACTCAGACTCACGTCCATCAAGTCAGTGATGCCATCTAACCATCTCATCCTCTGTCGTCCCCTTCTCCTCCTGCCCCCAATCCCTCCCAGCATCAGAGTCTTTTCCAATGAGTCAACTCTTCGCTTGAGGTGGCCAAGGTACTGGAGTTTCAGCTTTAGCATAATTTCTTCCAAAGAAATCCCAGGGCTGATCTCCTTCAGAATGGACTGGTTGGATCTTCTTGCAGTCCAAGGGACTCTCAGGAGTCTTCTCCAACACCACAGTTCAAAAGCATCAGTTCTTCGGTGCTCAGCCTTCTTCACAGTCCAACTCTCACATCCATACATGACCACAGGAAAAACCATAGCCTTGATTAGATGGACCTTTGCTGGCAAAGTAATGTCTCTGCTTTTGAATATGCTATCTAGGTTGGTCATAACTTTCCTTCCAAGGAGTAAGCGCCTTTTAATTTCATAAAAGAAGGCAAAAATGAGATTGAGGAGTAGTATAAATTTTCTTGTGGAAGTAACAATTTTAGCAGATTAAAACTGCATTCTATAAATTTACTACTTGTGCCACGGAGGTAATGTTTGTGTATGTGAGTGTTCATCCTCTGTATGACTCAGTTACATTAAACCTCTAATTGAGCCTATTTACAGGATCTTTTGTTCTTTGTTTTGTTTTTTTGTTTTTTGTTTTTTTTTTTTTTTTGCAATCTCTGTTCTTTTCATACTTATGTTTGTGGAAAAAGAACAGTAATTTCCAAAGAAGTGAAAAATAATATAATGGCTCTTAGTAACCTATACTTGCCCACTTTTTTCTGCTCTGTCTGCCTATTAGGATTATAACAATGTTAGTGTAACCCATTAAGAAACCAAGGTATCTTTCAGTAGATGAATGGAGAGATAAACTGTGGTACTTCCAGACAATTGAATATTATTTAGCAGTTAAAAATGAGCTAAAGATCCATGAAAAGACATGAAGGAATCTTAAATGCATATTATTAAATGAGAGAAGCCAATCCTCATGGGTGCATACTGTGTGATTCAAGCTACAGCACGTTCTGAAAAGGGAAAAACTCTGCAGACAGTAAAAGATGAGAGGTTGCCAGAGGTCTGAAGGAGCAACAGATGAATAGAGCATAGAGTATGTTTAGAGCAGTGAAACTATTCTGCATGATATGACAGTGGTAGATTACCATCATTATACTTCTGTCCAGAGCTATAGAATGTACACTAAGAGTGAATCTGAATGTAAACTGTGGATTTTGAGTGATAATGATGTATCTGTGTAGGTTCATCAGTTGTAGCAGGTGTACCTTTCTTGTGGGTTATGTTTATAGTGGGGAAGGGGTGGAGTGCACATGTGGGATCAGGGGAAAATAGTGAAACTCTCTGTACTTGCTGCTCAGTTTTTCTGGGAACCTAAAACTGCTCTAAAAAATGAAGTCTATAAGAAAAAATATATAACCAGTTAATATTATTATACCTAGGAAGACTGGGCATAGTTACAGTGATCATGTTTTTAGAAACAATTATCTGGAAATGTGGCTCATCAAAGAATTATTTCCTCATTTGTGAATTCACTTATGGACAAAAATAAACATTGACGTTGTTAATGACTTAATAAGCCATTTATATAGAAATAAACACTTTATCTCAAAAATTAGGTACACATCTACATAGAGTTATAAATCAGTTATCACAAAATTTCTATTATTATTTCATAATTCATATGCTATAAATATTGGCATATTGTCTTACTATTATCTGAAGAGCTCAATTTGCCCCAAACTATTAGGCTTATAGTCTTCAGTTTGTATTTGTATTCCAGTTGTATTTTCTAGATAGACTTTACAGTGTCAATGGCCATTGCCTTTTCTAATTCATCCAAACTGTATAGGCTTTAAATTTCCATGATTGTACTTGGTAGTGAATTTTTCATTATCAGTGAGGTGAAATTTCATGCTAACGAATAAAACACTTTAAAACTTTCTAATATTTTTATCTATAGATGAATTCTTTGACCTCATTGGTTATCAGGTTCTCAAAACCTATCATTAAGAAATTATAAATATTTTCATGTGACAGTATACAATGGTCAGATCATATCCACAAGATATGAAAAGACATATTTTGTTCATGTTATTCAATTAAGAATTTCTCCTCCATATACCCACGCTAAATCCATCCAAGATTATTAATCATTTACAATCAGATTTTATATCCTAAATACTAGTGTGTTCTGTGGGGCTTAGATGTTAATAGATAGCACATGGAAATATTTTGTCATCAAATACATCTAGCAAGTGCTGAGTTAGCTAGGCTTCTTTTTTTCAAAGTTTTTCAAATCTTTAATTTGCTAATGTGCAAGATGAGTCTCCAGGCCAGAGTAGGACAGTGTATTTTACTTCAGGGTCATTTTCTTTTTTTAAAAGAGCATCCTGCAAGATGAATATACCATGATGCACCTGGGAAAATGTTTTTATTCTTCTAAATCATAATACAAGAAGAATAGTTCCCAAGTCACTTTTTTTTTTTACTAATTTGTTCTATATTTCTGTTTTATGAATTGTGAACCATAATAGAAAGTTAGCTTATGAAACATAACGTATATTATACCCTAATGTTTCTGGAAATTTTCACAAGAGTTGGCATTCTCAACTGTCAAAAATGAACTCACAGAAGGTGAAACATTATTAGCATTCTCTCAGGAAGAAACTGTTAACTTCAGAAATGATGTCCAATTCAACATAACTGATTTGCCCTGTCCTTCTACAAAAGGGGGGATTTTAGCATCATCATCAATACCCCCAAACCCCGAAAAGTGTAAATTTATGATAATTTCCAACTGGAAGAATAGAAGATGCATTATTAATCCTATTATGGAGCATTCTATCTAATCTTTTCCACTCCAACTTTGGAAAGAGTAATTCTGAAATTCAGCTATTAAAGTTTATTTACAACATGATGTTATCAACCATATGTGAGAGGGAAATAGGAAAATTTAAACAAGTGATCAAAGTGTCTAGAAACTATCAATAATTTTTTTATTATCACCAGTACCAAGCTGAACTGACCTAGTGATAACCTCAGTGAGGACACACTGCTGCTGCTGCTGCTGCTAAGTCGCTTCAGTCATGTCTGACTCTGTGCAACCCCATAGACGGCAGCCCACCAGGCTCCCCCATCCCTGGGATTCTCCAGGCAAGAACACTGGAGTGGGTTACCATTTCCTTCTCCAGTGCATTAAAGTGAAAAGTGAAAGTGAAGTCACTCAGTCCTGTCCGACTCCTGGCGACCCCAAGGAGTGCAGCCTACCAGGCTCCTCTGTCCATGGGATTTTTCAGGCAAGAGTGCTAGAGCGGGGTGCCAGAGGACACACTAGCATACCATTTAAATGTACTATATGGGAGAATATCCAATTTTTTTTACCAGTTTCTTTGGAGAAAGAAAGAAGATTATATTTTAATAAGTTTGGGAATGAATTCCTCAAATTTATATTTTTAACCAGATCCTTGATGGATCCTTCTGTAACTGGGTTTGTGCCTTCTTAATGAATGTGCATTTGGAGCCATTGATGTAGAGTGTGAAAGCCCATAGAGCCAGAAATGAGCAGCATTATTCATATCAGTAACTGGAGAAGAGAACATGAATCCAGTGAACATGGATAGAGTTAACAAGAAAATCATAATCTCTGTAGGCTGGGAATAATCAATCAAGTTGCCAGAGAACTCACCTCTCCTTGTTTTTATTAAAGCCTTAAATTTACTAATTCAGTATACTAAATTGTCATATAATAGGAAAGTTTCATCCTGCTTGTCACACAAGCACTATGATTTAGTACTTTTAGTTACAGTCATATTATCTATTATAGTTTAATAAACTTCATTGACTTTATTCATCAACTCTAGGCCTGTCAACAATAGAACCCTGCACAATCAGAGCCTAACCCTGGATGATAACAAACCCAGCAAGAAAATGACACTTTGGGGTAGATGTTGGATTTTCTCCTGATCAGTCATAAGGGGAGGAGAAATTTCAGCCCCTCACCATATCTTAATCCTTTGCCTGCCACCCTCTCCTAACTATCTCACTGCCCCTTGAGTTCCCTGAAAAGCACAATCAGATGAACAAATTTGAGGAAAAAGTAATTGGAAAAAAAAATGATTTCTATTAATTGAGCAGTTATTATTATTATGTCGTGGTGGTTTAGTCGCTAAGTTGTGTCCGACTCTTGCAACCCCATGGACTGTAGCCTGCCAGGGTCCTCTGTCCATGGGATTCTCCAGGCAAGAATACTGGAATGGGTTGCCATTTCCTTCTCCAGAGGATCTTTCCGACCCAGGAATCAAACGTAATTCTCTTACACTGCAGGCAGATTCTCTACTCACAGAGCTGCAAGATTCTTTCCTAATCATTGTTTAGACAAAGCTTGCTCTATTTTCTCTTTGTAGCTGTACATGAGCACTGAAGGATATAGAATGCAGTAAAAAGTGGCATATGTTATCAATTTTGTCATTGCCTTCTTGTATTAGCTCCTGAGCCAACTTATTGATCCTGAGTAACAAAACAGATGAGTTTGCTTTTGAATCTTAAGAGCCTTCTCTGGCAGTCTTTAATATTTCACAGAGAACATCACAAGCTGTGATGGACCTCCAAAGCACTATTCCAATTCACTTTCTCATTTCTGTTGCCCTCTTCTACTTTCTCCACATCTACTGCTAAGTCTCATTTCCCCAGTCTATTACCATAGATTGTTTGTCTGTATTAAAAAAAAAAAAAAAAAAATCTTGCCTTAGAAATGTCAAACATAATGAAAAAATGGGGAAAAACATGGCCAACTTGGCATTGAAATTCCTGGGAGTCTCACATTCATAAAGCACACCAGTTTTGCAAATTCATCAACTAAACTTTGAAGTGAAGGAAATACAGTCTGTTCGCTCTTGTCTCTAGGCAATTCTATCTCTTATTTTTCTGCTCATTTACCACACTGAGATATTTCACTGCAAAATACAATTTAGTGAACATTTAGAGAGTTTCATATATTTCTGTAAGACAAATAATCCAAATCAACTTTTAACCTTTAAAATTTTAGTTGGAAAATAGGAAACGAATCAGTAACTTGAGAGAATAGTTTAAGGCACATATTTTGTTTCTGTTGATGTATTATCAAATTTCCATGAAAAGCTTTTATCTCATAAAAGATAGGCTAAATATGCTGTTTGTTGTCGCTGTTTAGTCACCAAGTTGTGTCCGATTCTTTGCGACCCCATGGACTGTAACCTTCCAGGCTTCTCTGCCCATGGGATTTCCCAGGCAAGAATACTAGAGTGGGTTGCCATTTCCTTCTCCGGGGATCTTCCCAAACCAGGGATTGAATCCATGTCTCCCACATTGGCAGTCGGGTTCAGATGTGTGTGTGCTCAGTCACTCAGTTATTTCCGACTCTTTGAGACGCCATGGACTGTAGCCCACCAGCCTCTTCTGCCCATAGAATTTTTCAGGCAAGAATACTGGAGCAATTGGGTTGCCATTTCCTACTCCAAGGCATTTTCCTGACCCAGGGATCAAACTCTCAACTCTTGTGTCTCCTTCATTGTCAGGCGGATTCTTTACCACTGAGCCACCTGGAAAGTATGCTTACTGTCCACCAAATATTCTGCTTTATATTTATCTCTTGTCATGATTTGATAATGCATAAACATGGGGGCATTTGATCACATAATTAATAGATACATAGATATACGTAATATTTGGAGAAGGAAATGGTAACCCACTCTAGTATTCTTGCCTGGAGAATCCCATGGACAGTGGAGCCTGGTGGGCAAAAGTCCCTGGTTTCACAAGAGTTGGACATGACTTAATGACTAAAACACCACCGTATGTATAGTTTTTGCTCCAATTCTGTCATTTTGTCATAAAATAAAGTGAACAATATTCTTAACTTCAGGCTTGCTGGAGTTAAGAATATCATTAAAGAAAAAATTTTCACTAGAACATATCTGAAAGGAAGAAAATGAAATATCAGTAATCTGAAGGAAAGAGTTCTGTTAACTGTACCCTTCTATCACTGCATAAAGACCATCTCTTTATACTTATGTTTTTAGAAATGTAAAACAAACGCAAAACCAAAGATAAAGACCACTCTGCATAATTTATTTTTAGCTTGTAAATGACTTGAGAATACTAATTTTTTCACCTAAATATCAATTAAGCATACATAAACCACCAACTTCTGTGAATTACTATGCATTGAACTAAATGTGTATTATCCCATTAAGTTAAGTTAGTTAAGTCACTCAGTCGTGTCCGACTCTTGGCCACCCCGTGGACTGTAGCCCACCAGGCTCCTCCATCCATGGGATTCTCCAGGCAAGAGTACTGGAATGGGTTGCCATTTCCTTACCAATGTTAAATGAGTACTTACAATATTTCCTTTAAAGGTAAGAAAATCAAAGATTCCCTCTTCTTCCCAGCTGTAATAGGTGAGGCCTGATAGAATATTTTCCTTCCGGAATCCATGCTTTTTACTGTGTAACATCTTTCAATTATATTGTAAAGTTGGCATGAAAATAATTCATTTATTCATCAAACATCCATTAATTATTCCCCAAAGCTTAATGCCACACTGGATAATTTTGGCAAATCACAAAATAGAATAAGGACCTATTTCTAAGATATTTACAAAAATAGAAGTAACAGTGAAATAAATATAAGCAAGTACGTGCCTATTTTATTTATCAGTGACACCAACTGCTTTTCGTATCTTTCTGGTGATTGTTTCCCAGAATGTTGTTAAGAGATTCATCTCATATCTCCTGACTTGCCTCTAACTTTTCTAGTTTTGGTGGCAATAACCAAGTGCAGTACCTGTTAGTCAGGGTGACTAAATGACTTGAGAAGAATGATATTTTCTTCAAACAACTCCGAACTTTTGTGGTTTAACACAACTCAACACAAATTCCTTTCTCTGCCACAAGTACTTTTACCCTATTGCTAATTTAATAGGTTTTATTAACAGAAAATAATACCTAAAATGAAGATCAAAAATTTGTCTTCCAGGGTGTCAATGGGCATGGAGAAATCCTGGGTTTCTCATTTGTAAAAAGCCCATACAACCTCAGTTCTAATGTCTCATATCCTGTAGTCCTCTGATACTTCGCTTCTTCCATAATCTGAGCAGGTGTGGAGAAAAGTTTGCATCTGTGTCCAACCTTTCGTAGTTCCTTGAAATGCATTCTAAACTGAGGTTCAGAAATCTTCAGGAATCCTCTTTTATCTCTGTCTCTGAGAAAGCGAGAGCTCTGTCCAGTGATACTATATGTGAGGTGCTCGTTCATTTTTTCAAAAGTATGTGTTCTACAATGTACCAAGAATTAACGCTGAAGAGATTTCACACACACACTCACATCTCTTTATAAGCAATACTTTCTTCATTACCACTCCCAGTCCTAGTGGCACCTCCACTTAGAACCTTCTGTGAGCCACAGACCGGCAACAGCAGAGTCGAGGTTGTGTCTCTAGATTTTCTACCAATTTCATAGGATGGAGAAAATCATATGAGCCCTCACCGAAGTCTCCAGGGAGAGAAAACATTAATCCCTGAATGAATAGAAATCTTTTTATTTCTCCTCCAACACTCTGTCTTGGTCAGAATGTTAAATCCTGTTTAGGTCGGGCTTCCCTGAAGCTTTTTTGATGTTGTAAACCTCTAGTGCCCCATTCTATTCATTTCTAAATACAACTTGTTACCCATTTGATAAGAAATGGCATGAGCAAAACATTGATAATAGTTCTGTTGACATTCAACTATGAAATGGTTCTAAAAATAAATGAGGATGTGTTCATTTAAGTGCCGTAAGGTGCTTCAAACAATGAAGAAGGAAGTAAACTGTGGATTAAGTGCATCAATCCTATAGTAGTCAAGGCCAGCACTTTACAGAGAAAATTTTAACTACATTTCAGGAGAGCTATAGCCAGTTGGTGAGGAGCAGACTAGTACTGATGCCACCCGAAAGTTAAGCATTGATTATCAATTTGAAGAATTATTTTCAATTTCTGTTTTATTCCTAGAAAATTAAAAATGTAGATTCTTCAAGCAATGATTAACTTGATTAAGGCATTAATAGCTGAAATATCACATTAAATTTATTTCTAGCTCTGAAATATAAGAGTGCAATTTTCTAGCAGGCTCATGAAATTCAAGCACAGTTGAAGTTATAATGGACAGTAATGATGCGTAATCAAGACTGAGCCTGTTAGTTAAATAAACAATTTTAATTCATGTTTGAAGAGTAAACACAGTGTAATTCATGAATTTAATTTTGTTCTTCCTAGGATTCTAGCTGACATTTTGTCTTTACCCTAGCCATTATGGTGAAATGTTTCCAAATGAGTTTTGTTCATTTTTGTTTGGAGCTTTTCTTTTGGTTGTTAAAGGGATCTTTCTTTAAAAGTATTTATAAGTCATTGAAATATATTATTTGACAGAATAACTGTGACCTATATTCCAAGCAGTGTTTTCAAAACCTTCAAAGTCAAAGACGTTCCATTCAGCAAATTTAACATCAAACACAGAATTTAGAAAAATCTGCTTCACCCAGTATGTTTGGGGGTAGAGCATGAATAACCCATCAACCAAGCACTTTCAAATACATATTTTCCTCTAGAATGACTGTCTTTCTGTATCACAATGTTAAATCTTTCCTGCAGCTGTGATACCAGATGAACTTCCTCTGGTGTACCAAATATCAAGAATTTGATTTACTGTCCTACTAAGGAATATTCTGCATAAATATGATTCTTAATCTTGTAAATTTAAAAAAGAAACTGCCCAAGGTGGCATAAACAATAACTATTTTATTGGCTCACATAACTGAACCATTCATAGATGAATCATTGGGTTTAATTTAACACGTTTGCAAGCCTGGGACTCGATTTCTTTATGCTCTTTCCTCTGGGGGTGCTGACTTTGTCCTATGGGATGCTTCTCTCCAAGTATCCAGATGGCTGCTTCTAGTTTATGGGCAATAGGATTTCATGATTATATTCACTGGGAGAAAAAGGAAAGTTCTTTCATCCAACTACCCATGTTGGACCAAATTAAGAAACTACCATGAATATAGGCTCTGATTTATTCAGTCAGTCAGTCAGTTCAGTCGCTCAATCGTGTCCGACTCCTTGCGACCACATGAATCGCAGCATGCCAGGCCTCCCTGTCCATCCAACTCCCTGAGTTCACTCAGACTCACGTCCATCGAGTCAGTGATGCCATCCAGCCATCTCATCCTCTGTCGTCCCCTTCTCCTGCCCCTAATCCCTCCCAGCATGAGAGTCTTTTCCAATGAGTCAACTCTTAGTACGAGGTGGCCAAAGTACTGGAGTTTCAGCTTCAGCATCATTCCTTCCAAAGAAATCCCAGGGCTGATCTCCTTCAGAATGGACTGCTTGGATCTCCTTGCAGTCCAAGGGACTCTCAGGAGTCTTCTCCAACACCACAGTTCAAAAGCATCAATTCTTCGGCACTCACCCTTCTTCACAGTCCAACTCACATCCATACATGACCACAGGAAAAACCATAGCCTTGACTAGACGGACCTTTGTTGGCAAAGTAATGTCTCTGCTTTTGAATATGCTATCTAGGTTGGTCATAGCTTTTCTTCTGATTTATTATCCATCCCTAAAACAGTAACTGTTAAGAGGAGTCATTGGGTCACCTTGAGTTCTGGGTAGTCAATTCTCAAATGGTAAGAGTGACTGGGCAGAGTAGAATATCAAGAATATAAGGAAACTATCAGACAAGTGCTTCTTTATCTTGCTAGTCCCAAATATGATGCATTCTGTTCTTATAATGGCATTGCTAAATTTCTGCCCATAATGTTGAAAATAATTTTAGTTCCTAGGTAGTGCAGGGGTAAAGAACTGGCCTGCAATGCAGGAGATGTGGGTTCAATCCCTGGGTTGGAAGATCCCCTGGAGAAGGAAATGGCAACTCACTCCAGTATTCTTGCTTGAAAAATCCCATGGACAGAGGAGCCTGGTGGGCTAGAATTGTTGGGTTACAAAGAGTCAGACACTCACATGCACACAAAATTGTAGTATAAATCCTAAACTAGACAGAGCTCCAGATTACTCTGGTATCTCCTAAACTTCACTAACTTTATAAATTTTCAAGGTACACAGTTTGTGTGGCCTTCCGGTTGAAGAGTAATATAACACCAAAAATACACATTTTGCTGTTTATAGTTCAGTTCAGTCGCTCAGTCATGTCTGACTCTTTGCGACCCCATGGACTGCAGCTGTTAATAAAGTAAGAGAAAATTTAGAAGAAATCACATGTGGACTGAAACTTCGGAAATTTTTAGAAGCCTGTGTTCTTGTTCCTCAAGGAATAGCAGTGGGAGGTGCCAAAAAAATTTGATTGACAGCAAACCTATCCTACTACTTAAGTGGCATAACATTTTCATTGTATTTTTGGATTTTATTTTATCTTGCCTTGAAAAATAAGGTCTTTTAAATCTTTTATGCACTTTTAAGCTTTTGTGTTGTGGGTGTGCTGGTAATAAATTTTGGGGGCCATTTAAAAGCAAATTAATTAAAACTTGTAGAAAACTATTAAAATTATAGCACTTGAGCCTATGTAAGACTCTGCAACACATAGAGAACAGGGGATAAAATGTGAAAAAAGGATGTCTTCTGGCAACAATATCAGAGGCCATAATAATTCTGAGGGAGATATGAATGTGCTGTTACCCTATAGAGCACAGACATTCCTAAAGTAGAATATTTTGCAAGGATTCCATGAAAGTCCAGAAGAACAAACATTCCTTGGAGTATAATTAATCGCATATGATATGATTTCTTTCTTTGTAGTCCCTCAGGATAGGTATGCACAGTGAACTTATACTACCTACTCCTATCATTCCTTACCAATGTGGATAAATATGTAAAATGCTGCTAATAAACAAAGTGTTCTAGGGGTATAGGAAGCATGCATCATTATAAATTGCTAGTGTTAGTGTAACTTTATGCAAATTCTCCTGGGAATAATTTTGATACTTATAAATGTTTCAAAATGCATGTTGCAGGAAGGGAGACCCCTTTCAGGGCCCGAAAGTGAGCTCTTATCTAACACTCAGAAAGGCAGCCAGGCAGAGAGCAGTAGGGTAAAGGGAACCCAGGAGAACTGCTCTCCCACATGACTCGTAGTCTTAGGTTTTATGGTAATGGTATTAGTTTCCAGGTTGTCTTTGGCCAACAGTTCTGACTCAAGAGTCCTTCCTGGTGGTGTATGCGTTGCTCAACCAAAGTGGATGCCAGCGAGAAGGATTCTGTGAGGTGGTCAGACACATGGCATCTACTTTTGACCTTTCCTGAACTCTCCCAGTTGGTGGTGGCTTATTAGTTCAGCATTCCTTACTAGGACCTCCTGTCTTAAAACACCTCATGCAAATAGTTACTATGTTGCCTGGCCAGGGTGGACGGTTTCCGTTGGTGTGCTTCCCCTAACATGTGTGACACACCCATTAACTCCCAGAGATTCCTGGAGTGGTAATTGGAAAATGAGTATAAAAAATATGAGGAAGAGGTTCAACAAAGCATAGCTTATAAGCATGAAGAATTGAAAATAACCCATACAATAAAATACTAATGTTACAGTTAAATGATGATATAGTTTGATATTTATTAGAATAGAAACGTGCTAAATATTTTATCTACATTGATGAATAAATTTAATGAGATTTCCAACCAAAAATGCAAACAAAAGTAAAAATATGACATAAGCTAAGTTTTTTAAATGAAGAATAATTAGAGGGTACTAACTTTGCCACATGTAAGTACAGGAAAAAAAGAGAAGGAAAGGAAGGAAGGTTGAGAATTTAAGGAATGAAAGTAACAAAAGAGAGCTGAAACATTGATTTATTTGACAGTTGCATTAGTTTCACATTGCTGCATAACCATCCCAAGATTCAGAGGCTTAAAACCACAGTCATTCATTATGACTCTTAAATCATGATAATCAGCTCATCTCAGCTGGTCTGTCTAAAGTGGCTGTGGGTTAGATAGTTCTAGAATTATCTAAACTAATCTCATTTGAGACAACTGGGTGGTTTGGGTGTATTCCACCTGATATTCATCCTCTGCTGGGACTGATGGACTAGCCTGGCCTTTCCTACTTGTGGCAATGACAGAGTACAATACAATAGAAAAACAGAAACATGAGAGTCCTAATGAGGCCAAGACACAGAACTTGCACACCATAACTTCTGCCACTTACTAATAGCCAAAGCAAGTCACAAAGGCTGCTGGGATTTAGGAAATGAGGAAATAATATAGGAGTTAGTTATACAATGAAGGGCATGGATAAAGGGTGAAGAACTGGGGCCTTAAACAGGGTATAAATGTACACACACATTCCTCTGTAGAAACCTAATTGTTAAGACTTCATTGAAAGATAATTTGGTAATATCCATCATAATATGAAATGAATGTGCTTTTCTTAAAGCAGTTTTGCTTCTAATAACATGACTTCTGAATATACATGTGCATATGAATACAAACATTAAAGAGAACATAATTAAGAGCAAAACATTTAAACTATTCAAATATCCATCGATACACTTGCACAGCTTATGGTGCATTAATTTAGTGTAGTATATTTTGTACACATTGAAAAAATGAAGTGAATCAATACATTGTTTTCTGCAGATTTCTTTGTGTTTTAAAAAATAATTTCAATTTGAATAGTACAAGATGTCAGAAGTTGGAAATTGTTTCTGTTTTATTACAGAAATGATTTTGCTGTTGATGTTTTATCATGTATAATTTAAAATGACCATAAAGAAGCAAAATATGTATGGCATGTTACTTAGTAAAGCTCTGAATAAATAAAACATTATTTAAGTATAAGCCTTTTTCTATAAAATTATATGCAGAAAGACATATGCACATAGAAAAAGCTGAAAGGTTGTTCACCAAATTATTAAAAGCAATTTTAATGAAATATCACATGGTTTTTACATTTATTTTCCTACATCATGTTTTTATTTTTCATTTTCAAAGAGCATGTTATCCTTCTAGTGAAAAGCTACTTTTATTTTTTAAAGGACATTTTCTTAATCTAAATCGACAAATGGGGAACCTTTTCACATATTAACAATCACTTAGCAAATTTTCAGGAGCCAATCACCCTGTACCAGGAAGTGTTCTGTGTGCTGCCACTGCATCCTTATTAAGAAACTAATACTCTAGTAAAGGATTTAAAGAGTGAACAATGGATAAGAAAGTGAATGAGTAAAGTTTTACTGTTGTTGTTCAGTCATTCAGTCATGTCTGACTCTTTGGGACCCCACAGACTATAGCACGCCATGCTTCCCTGTCCTTCACTGTCTCCTGGAATTTGCTCAAACTCATGTCCATTGAATTGGTGATGCCATCCAACCATCTCATTCTCTGTCGCCCCCTTCTCCTCCTGCCCTCAATGAAGTTTTATATAGAGATTAATACATTTAAACACTTAAGAAATCACCCAATTTTCTTCCTGCTCAGAGGAGCTCAGTTCTGTGTTCAGCCAAATTTTTGAGAGGAATTTCTTCTTCTCTCAGCCACCTGGACATACTGCTTTAACATAATTGTTTTAATTGACTATCTACTTTTGAAAGGCATTGTGCCGAATGCTAAGAGTATGATATTTATTAAAATATGTATTACCTCATGGTATTTATAGTCCTTGATATAGCAGGCTATTTTTTCTGTTATACTTGTATTTCTCAAAGGAGGAATTTGACCAGATCAGTGATTCTCAAGTAGGGAAATAGGAATATTTAAGCATAATTTGGGATTTTTATCAAAGTACACATGACCGAGTTACACTTCCTTACTTTTCCAGACCCGCAGCATTCTTTTGCATCTGTGTCTATGAAAACACCCCACAGATGACTGTGATAAACTTCCCTAATTTTAATCAATGAAAGTGATCATCAATATGGTCAGATCCAGCTCCAAAACAGGACATTGCTTTGGCTTATTTAAAATGTATGTCTCTATCTCAGTTCGGAGAAGGCAATGGCACCCCACTCCAGTATTCTTGCCTGGAAAATCCCATGGACGGAGGAGCCTGGTAGGCTGCAGTCCATGGGGTCGCTAAGAGTTGGACACGACTGAGTGACTTCACTTTCACTTTTCACTTTCATGCATTGGAGGAGGAAATGGCAACCCACTCCAGTGTTCTTGCCTGGAGAATCCCAGGGACGGGGGAGCCTGGTGGGCTTCCATCTATGGGGTTGCACAGAGTCGGACACGACTGAAGCGACTTAGCAGCAGCAGCTATATCTCACTTAAATAATACATAATTCCTGTGAAAATACTAGTTGGGATTGCTTGCCTAGGAATTGTCAGGCATGTTTCTTTATATTCAGAAATGATCCTACTGACTGCTAGAAGCAAATTTGACTTCAAAATCCTTGAGCAGAGGGAACATTTCTGTCTCCCCACATGTGAAGGTAATGCCAAAACAGCTACCAGAGTCAAAAGAGTAAAAGGGAAGATAAGCCATTCATCATTTGTGTCATGAAGAAGAAGCTACCTACTGAATTACTGGTTTACTGAAGCACAGTTTTGGTGACAACTGTGGGAAGCTTTGGGGTTTCACTTTTCCAGACAAGAGGGGTCGGGGTAGAGAGAGCCAGAGGGAAGAAGTAGTATGGCATGGAGTGGGGAAAGGGAGGAAGAGAGAAGAGGGGAGTCATGGACTAACTGTACTTCTTTTTCTAAGTACATCGGTTATCTTCAGTCTGTCTGTGAACATTGAATGTCTTTTGTATGTTTAGTGTTTAACTCAGTCCTTTGCCCCTTTTTCTTTACCTTCCATCCTGCTTCCCGATTCTGGCAGCACCTTGGATCCTGAGTTCTAGGCCACCTGCTGATGACAGGGAGAGTGGTGACCTGAAAGATGCCTGAAAACTGTGTAGCCACCTCTCATTCCAGAATACTTGTTGTTGTGCTTTTATTTAAGAGTGAAATGCACTTGCTAACTGATGTTATTCAGGTTTTCTTTTGTATACAATCTTACTGAATCCTCAATGATAGGAGTGCTCATAGGTGCACTTCCTTGGTGGCTCAGTGGTAAAGAATCTGCCTGCCAAAGGAGAAGACATGGCTTTGGTCCCTAGGTTGGGAAGATTCCCTGGAGAAAGAAATGGAAGCCCATTCCAATATTTTTGCCTGGGAAATCTCATGGACAGAGGAGCCTGGAAGGCTATAGTCTATGGCATGGCAAAAGAGCTGGACAAGACTTAGCAACTAAATAAGATACAAACAAAAAATGTGTATGTAAAGAAAGCATGCCAGACTGTCTTGGTTTGTAAATCTAGTCACCATTTTTATAGGAAACTCTCCTTATCCATTTGAGGCTCTCAAACTTTATAGTTGAATTAAAAAAATGCCACACACCTCTAGCAATGATTAAACAATAATTAAAATACTTGCATATGGAGGTTAAGCTAAAGAGATAAAATTCAAGAAATAGAAAGGTCTGTAAAACTTTATTAGGCACTAATAAAAATAGCGGTGGTAATTCTAACATTAAAATTGTAAAGCAAAGCAGCAAGCATATTTACAGTTGAGTGGTAAATATTTAAATGTTTATATCACTAAAGTAAACAATGCAGAGTTGCCAAAAATGTATTATCTACATTTGATTTCTGAATGATTTTAGTGGTGGATTAAGGGAGATATTTTTCCAACTAATGTTGTTTGTCATCCCTAGGTAACTATTAGTAGGTCACCTTTCTAATAAAATGGTCCTGGTTGTCTACTAGATATCTTAAGGTATTGTGATTAATTTGTTTGGACAGAGAAGTAGATAGAGCAAAACAAAAACCCCAGCCTTGAAATGGGATGAGATCCTGTAGAAACATGGGAATGTTAGTCAGACATGGAGGTGTCTATTATTTTGACACAAAGCTCTCTGTCCAAGCATTTTGAAGGGATGATAAAGCACAAAGCATGTGGCCTAGAGTCCTTGACAGGAGGGACGCCATTTGATTAATGAGATGTGAAGTAGAGTTGATTGATTTTAGAGCACATTTGCTGGTTTTCACAAATGATCCATCTTAATTTTGGATATATTATCAATATATTCAGCAAATGTCATCGGTGATGCCTGTTACAACAGACATGTTTTTCTATGAAAAGTCTGATTTTTCCCATAATTCATCACTTGTGCTTAGTTCAGACCCAGTTTTATGTAGCTTCCCATAAATATTCATCTTGAGGGAAAAACAGAGGAAAAGCTCTTTTACTATACTATCTTGTATTAGTTAATGTTAAATCTAAATACTGTCACACAGTAACAGTGCATCACTGAATTCATCACATACGATGTTAGATTAGTTACAAATTATGTTTTTTATATAATGTGGGATGGTTTCAGAATTATTCTGTTCCTTTGGTCAATCCTTGCATCAATACTATACTAAGTTAATACAGGGTAATAAGAATAATTGATGTCTGATAAGACAACTACCCTACTTGCTTTGCTTCCTGTTATTAATAAATACTCAGTGTCCTTTAGGGTAAATGTTTTCCCAAATCAATTATACAAACAGCTTTTAGAATTCTTCCTCCAAAAGTGATTTGCTAAAAAAATTAGAATCACTAATTTGTAGATCTGTTTTTGAGGGAGTGTTATCTTTGTAATCTTTTTTTTTTTTTTTTTTTTTTTTTTTCCCTTTCTCTGTAGGTAAATTCTTTTTTTTTTTTTTTTTTTTTTTTTTTTTTTTTTTAATTTTATTTTATTTTTAAACTTTACATAACTGTATTAGATTTGCCAAATATCAAAATGAATCCGCCACAAAAATGCCTAGATGCATTGATCTGGGTGTTCTTTAATGGTTTTCAATGGATTTTAATCATTTGACTTATTAAGTCCTTGTGTATATTTTTTTCCAGATTTATTTTTAGATATGTTTCATTTTGGTTGCTAAACTTATCTTTTCTATTTGTTCCTAGTGTAGAGAAATACAATTAATCTTGCATTTTGATTTTGTATTCAAAAATTTTAAATCTCTTTTATTAATTCTAATAATGCATCTATAAAATTTGGGGGATCTGGCTGTGTAGGGCAAGAGGGTTACAGACTTCAGCCTCTGGACCAAATCTGGCCTGTGCTTTATTTGGTTAATTAAGTTTTATTGAAACCCAGCCATGCTTATTTGTTTAAGTACTGTGTATGGCTGCTTCCAGGATACAAATTTGAATAGTTGTAGCAGAGACCACAAGGGCCAGCAAAATCTGAAATATTTACTGGCTTGCTTGCCCTTTATGTAAAGTGTTTGCTAATCTTTGATATAGACAATCATATCCACTCCTGTGCTCCTCAAAAACACACATGCAAACTGTTTCCTTTTCACAATTTTTTTTCTTTGAAAAAATTTTATTAAAGTACAGTTGATTTACAATGTTGTATTAATTTCTCCTGTACAACAGTGACTCGGTTCTTCTTCTTCTTTTCCATTATATTTTGTCAAAGAATATTGACCATAGTTCCCTGTGCTATTCAGTAGCACCTTGTTGTTTATCCCCGCTACATATAATAGTTCGCCTCTAATTCAAAGCTCCCAATCCTTCCTTCCTTCAACCTGCCTTCCTCTTGGCAATCACAAGTCTCTTCTCTATATATATGTCAGTATGTTTTTGTTTCATAGATATGTTGATTTGTGTCATATTTTAGGTTCCATATATAAGTGATATCATATGGTATTTGTCCCTTTCTGATTTACCTAAGTATGGTAATCTTTAGGTATATCCATGTTGCAGCAAATGGCATTATTTCATTCTTTTTGATAACTGAGAGATATTCCATTATATACAAAAATATATACATTTACCACATCATTTATCCACTCATCTATCGATGGACATTTAGGCTGTTTCCATGTCTTGGCTCTTGTAAATAGTGCTGCTATGAACATAGAAGTGCATGCACCATTTCAAATTCTAGTTTTGTCTGGGTATATACTCAGAGTGGGATTACTGGATCAAATGGCAGCTCTATTTTTGGTTGGCTAACAAACACATGAAAAGATGCTCAACATCACTCATTATCAGAGAAATGCAAATCAAAACCACTATGATGTACCATTTCACGCCAGTCAGAATGGCTGCGATCCAAAAGTCTACAAGCAATAAATGCTGGAGAGGGTGTGGAGAAAAGGGAACCCTCTTACACTGTTGGTGGGAATGCAAACTAGTACAGCCACTATGGAACAGTGTGGAGATTCGTTAAAAAACTGGAAATAGAACTCTTCATAATTTTTACACCTTTAATTATTATTCTTAATATAATGGCTTCCCTAAGTGGCTCAGTGGTAAAGAATCCACTTGCAATGCAGTAGATACCGTTTTCATCCCTGGATCGGGAAGATCCCCTGGAGGAGGACATGGCAACCCCTCCAGTATTCTTACCTGGAGAAATCCCATGGAGAGTGGCCTGGCAGGCTATAGTCCATGGGGTCGCAAAGAGTCAAATACCACAAAGCAACTAAACACACACAGTACAGTGGTATGGCATCTAATATGATGTTAAATGAAGGGTTAATATTAGATAACTGCCTTTTTCTTACACTATACAGAATTGTTTTCACCATTTTTCCATGAAGCTTGAATTAATATAACTACTTAAATCAGGCTAGATTCCCTTTTATTCCTAATTTGCTAAGAATTTTCATTATGAATAAATATTGAATTTTGGACAATGCTTTCCTGCATATATTACAATTGTCATATAGTTATCTCTTAATGTGTTAATACAGTGATTCACAGTAATCAAATTTTAATGTAAGTCAAACTTGCATTCCTGTTGTGAAAGTCAATTTATTTATTTCATAAAAAATGCATTAATGGATTTTATTTTCTAATTGTTTGCATATACTTTTATGTGTGAGATTATTCTCTATAATTTTCCTTTCCCATATTGTCCTTCAGTGGGTTTGACAACAGTCAAATGTAAAACAGCTATTTAAGATTAGAGTTATTTCCTAATGTTTGTTAAAATTGACAAACTGTCAAGGACTGGAGTCTTTTTTTTAAGATAAAATGTTTTAACTACTTTTTCAATAATTCTAGTGACTAGAACTATCTAGGATTTTTATTAACTTTTTTAAAAATTTTATTTTATTGTGGTAAAAGACAATGTGACATTTACCCTATTAACAAATGTTTATCTGTACAATAAGACATTGTTGAATGTATGTTCTAAGTTGTACAGCAGATCCCTAAAACTTGCTTATCTTGCTTAACTTAAACCTTATGCCTGATGATTCTTAACTCCCCATACTCCTCTTCCACAGCCCCCAAAGCAGGCATTCAACTCTGATTCTATGAATTTGACTGTTTTAGATACCTCATGTAAGTGGAATCTTGCAGTATGTGTCTTTTTGTAACAGTTTATTTCACTTAGTATAATGGCCTCAAGGTTCATCCATGCTGTAACATATTACAGAATTTTCTTCTTTTTGTGAGGTTGAATAATATTCCACTTTATCTATATACCACATTTTCTCTATTCATCTATCCATGGACTTTTACACTGTTTCCACATTCTGGCTATTGTGAATACTGCTGCAATGAACGTGAGTGTGTGAAGACCTCTTCGAGATATTGATTTCAGTACTTTTAGATAAATACTTAGAAGTAGGATTGCTGGATCATATGCTAGTTCTAGTCTTAATTTCTTGAGGACCTTCATACTATTTTCCTTTGTACCTATCAGTTCAGTTCAGTCACTCAGTCATGTCCAACTCTTTGCGACCCCATGAATCGCAGCATGCCAGGCCTCCCTGTCCATCACCAGCTCCCGGAGTTCACTCAAACTCACGACCATTGAGTCGGTGATGCCATCCAGTCATCTCATCCTCTGGCGTCCCCTTCTCCTCCTGCCCCCAATCCCTCCCAGCATCAGAGTCTTTTCCAATGAGTCAACACTTTGCACGAGGTAGCCAAAGTACTGGAGTTTCAGCTTCAGTATCATTGCTTCCTAAGAACACCCAGGGCTGATCTCCTTGAGAATGAACTGGTTGGATCTCCTTGCAGTCCAAGGGACTCTCAAGAGTCTTCTCCAACACCACAGTTCAAAAGCATCAATTCTTCGGCACTGAGCTTTCTTCACAGTCCAACTCTCACATCCATACATGACCACTGGAAAAACCATAGCCTTGACTAGATGGACTTTGTTGGCAAAGTAATGTCTCTGCTTTTGAATATGCTATCTAGGTTGGTCATAACTTTTCTTCCAAGGAGTAAGCATCTTTTAATTTCATGGCTGCAATCACCATCTGCAGTGATTTTGGAGCCCCCAAAAATAAAGTCTGACACTGTTCCCACTGTTTCCCCGTCTATTTCCCATGAAGTGATGGGAACAGATGCCATGATCTTCGTTTTCTGAATGTTGAGCTTGAAGCCAACTTTTTCACTCTCCTCTTTCACTTTCATCAAGAGGCTTTTTAGTTCCTCTTCACTTTCTGCCATAAGGGTGGTGTCATCTGCATATCTGAGGTTATTGATCATTCTCCCAGCAATCTTGACTCAAGCTTGTGCTTCTTCCAGCCCAGCATTTCTCATGATGTACTCTGCGTATAAGTTAAATAAGCAGGGTGACAATATACAGCCTTGACGTACTCCTTTTCCTATTTGGAACCAGTCTGTGGTTCCATGTTCAGTTCTAAATGTTGCTTCCTGATGTGCATATACGTTTCTCAAGAGGCAGGTCAGGTGGTCTGGTATTCCCATTCTTTCAGAATTTTCCAGTTTATTGTGATCCACACAGTCAAAGGCTTTGGCATAGTCAATAAAGCAGAAGTAGAAGTTTTTCTGGAACTCTCTTGCTTTTTCGTTGATCCAGCAGATGTTGGCAATTTGATCTCTGGTTCGTCTGCCTTTTCTAAAACCAGTTTGAACATCTGGAAGTTCACGGTTCATGTATTGCTGAAGCCTGGCTTGGAGAATTTTGAGCATTACTTTACTAGCGTGTGAGATGAGTGCAATTGGCAGTAGTTTGAGCATTCTTTGGCATTGCCTTGCTTTGGTAGTGGAATGAAAACTGACCTTTTCCAGTTCTGTGGCCACTGCTGAGTTTTCCAAATTTGCTGGCATATTGAGTGCAACAGTTTCACAGCATCATCTTTCAGGATTTGAAATAGCTCAACTGGAATTCCATCACCTCCACTAGCTTTGTTCGTAGTGATGCTTCCTAAGGCCCACTTGACTTCACATTCCAGGATGTCTGGCTCTAGGTCAGTGATCACACCATCATGATTATCTTGGTCGTGAAGATCTTTTTTGTACAGTTCTTGTATGTATTCTTGCCACCTCTTCTTAATATCTTCTGCTTCTGTTAGGTCCATACCATTTCTGTCCTTTATTGTGCCCATCTTTGCATGAAATGTTCCCTTGGTACCTCTAATTTTCTTGAAGAGATCTCTAGTTTTTCCCATTCTGTTGTTTTCCTCTATTTATTTGCATGATCGCTGAGGAAGGCTTTCTTATCTCTTCTTGCTATTTTTTGGAACTCTGCATTCAGATGCTTATATCTTTCCTTTTCTCCTTTGCTTTTCGCTTCTCTTCTTTTCACAGCTATTTGTAAGGCCTCCCCAGACAGCCATTTTGCTTTTTTGCATATCTTTTCCATGGGGATTTTCTTGATCCCTGTCTCCTGTACAATGTCACGAACCTCCGTCCATAGTTCATCAGGCACTCTGTCTATCAGATCTAGGCCCTTAAATCTATTTCTCACTTCCACTGTATAATCATAAGGGATTTGATTTAGGTCATACCTGAATGGTCTAGTGGTTTTCCGTACTTTCTTCAATTTAAGTCTGAATTTGGCAATAAGGAGCTCATGATCTGAGCCACAGTCAGCTCCTGGTCTTGTTTTTGCTGACTGTATAGAGCTTCTCCATCTTTGGCTGCAAAGAATATAATCAATCTGATTTCAGTGTTGACCATCTGGTGATGTCCATGTGTAGAGTCTTCTCTTGTGTTGTTGGAAGAGGGTGTTGCTATGACCAGTGTGTTCTCTTGGCAAAACTCTATTAGCCTTTGCCCTGCTTCATTCTGTATTCCAAGGCCAAATTTCCCTGTTACTCCAGGTTACTCCAAATTACTCTTGACTTCCTACTTTTGCATTCCAGTCCCCTGTAATGAAAAGGACATCTTTTCTGGGTGTTAGTTCTAGAAGGTCTTGTAGGTCTTCACAGAACCTATACCATTTTGCATTCCTGCCATAATGTGCAGGTGTTCTAAATTTTCTGCATCCTCATCAACGTTTGTTATCTTTTTTTTTTAATAATATTCATACTGATAGTTGTGAGGTGATACTACACAGTAGTTTTCATGTGAAGTTCCCTAATCATTAATGATGGGCTGTTGGCTATTTGTATATATTCTTTAGAGAAATATCTACTCAAGGCCCTAGCTCATATTTTAATTGGATGCTCAGATGGTTGACTTCAATGTTTTATCTGTAATTTGAAATAAATTTAGTTTGAATTATTATTTTCATTGACCCAACACTTCTAATATGTAGTATTTTTTATTATTTTATAATTCTTAATATTTTCCTTGGTTTGCTTTCAATTTTGCTTTATATACTTTAAGATTATATTTTATATACTGACATTAAGAATTATACATCTATATTTATGGTGAATCAAAGTGTTGATCATTCTGAGTTACCTCCTTTTAATTCTTATATTGATTTTTTCCTTAGCATCTATTTTATCTGGTATTAATATAGCATAATTCTCCCCCTTTACACTTAATCTGTCAAACCAACTTTCAGTTACTGTTTCTTTCTGTGGCTTTTTTCCATTGCTTTACTCTCAGATATTTTGCATCTTTATGTGGTAAATATGACTTGAATTTTAAATGTAGCATTTACTTCATTTCATTTATTGTAATTATTGATATATATACATATATACATATACATATACCTATATATATATATATATATATATATGAGTTTATACAATTTATGTAAGCACACAGACTGGTTCCAAATAGGAAAAGGAGTACATCAAAGCTGTATATTGTCACCCTGCTTATTTAACTTACATGCAGAGTACATCATGAAAAAAGCTGGGCTGGAGGAAGCACCCTGGAGTCTACCCAAACCCATGTCCATCAACTCGGTAATGCCATCCAACCATCTCATCATCTGTCATCCCCTTCTCCTCTGCCCTCAATCTTTCCCAGCACCAGGGTCTTTTCTAATGAGTCAGCTCTTCGCATCAGGTGGCAAAAGTATTGGAGTTTTAGCTTCAGCATCAGTCCTTTCAATGAACACCCAGGACTGATCTCCTTTAGGATGGACTGGTTGGATCTCCTGGCAGTCCAAGGGACTCTCAAGAGTCTTCTCCAACACCACAGTTCAAAAGCATCAATTCTTCAGTGCTCAGCTTTCTTTATAGTCCAACTCTCACATACATACATGACTACTGGAAAAACCATAGCCTTGGCTAGATGGACTTTTGCTGACAAAGTAATGTCTCTGGTGTTAATATGCTATCTAGGTTGGCCATAACTTTTCTTCCAAGGAGTAAGCGTCTTTTAATTTCATGGCTGCAATCACCATCTGCAGTGATTTTGGAGCCCAGAAAAATGAAGTCAACTAATGTTTCCACTGTTTCCCATCTATTTGCCATGAAGTGATGGGACCAGATGCCATGATTTTAGGTTTCTGAATGTTGAGCTTTAAGCCAACTTTTTCACTCTCCTCTTTCACTTTCATCAAGAGGCTCTTTAGTTCTTCACTTTCTGCCATAAAGAGATGTTAGATATCCTTATTTTTTTACTTTCTGCTATCCTGTCTTTCTAGTTATTAACTTTTAATCTTTCTGAATTTCATTGTGAATAGTTTCTGATCCATTTCTCAGTTTGTTAGTTTTCTATTAGCTATTTTTAATATAATATTAAATTTGTCTAAGGAATTCCATTTACTTTTTCCAATCTACTATTTCTCTTTTTCAGACTGGATAGATTATATATTAATCTCTCTTCAAGTTTACTAATTCTACTCTTTCTCATCTCCACTTGACTCAAGCCAATTCAGTCATTTAGGTTATTACATTTCTCAGTTCTATAATTTCAGTTACAGTTTGTATTTTAGAATGAAGTTAGATTTACAGGAAAAAAAAATTGTGAAACTAGCACAGAGATTCCTATATACCCCACAATCAGTTTCTCCTAATTGAAATATTATACATTAGTGTGGTACATAAGAATTGCATCAATTCATGAACCAATATTGATACATTATTATTAACTAAATACCATGCCTCATTCAAAGTTCCTTACTCATTATCTAACACCATTTTTCTGTTCTAGAATTCCCTCTAGGCTACTACTGTGTTTTGTTGCTCAGATTTTTCTCTTTGTTGGGAGATCTACCAGTTGTCCTCTGTGTACCACTGACAGTCTCATCATCAGGGAGTTACTTTATAAACCTTACTATTTCCTGAAAGATTAACTCCATACTCAAAACCTACACACCACTCAGCAGGTGACTCTTTGGTCCTAATATAACCATGAACCGTGGCAGTATGTGTGTGTGTGTGTGTGTGTGTGTGTGTGTATCTGTAGTTTTCCCTTTGGAATTTCAAAGCATTGTAGTTGGTCTTCCCCAGTTCTGTTTTGTTTTTTTGGTGAGGGGGCAGTGGGCGGGTAGGCAGAAAGGGGAAGAGTCTTTTCATGGAGCTTCTTTATCTATATCTCTTGGCTGTTCTGTGTCAAAAAGGCTTTTCTAGTGCCCTGTGCAGATTATATGCAGGGCAGTGAGGAATCTCAGGATCTCAACAAGGAGTTGTGTGCAGTAGTTAATTTACGGCCTTGTCTGATAATGTTAGTATCTGAAAGATTATGTATGTGTTCTTCTGTTGTTTTTGTGAATTGAGTCATAGTTTCTTTTCTTCTCATGTCTGATTCTTTGCTTTCATACTGTTTATTAGGTTTGAAAAAATACTTAAATATTTTGAAGACTAGGATGGTGTTGCTCAAGTAGTTAAGGTGGTTTTTTTTGTTGTTGTTGAAATTTGATGGCTTTGTTAGTGAGGGGAAATGCTTGGTTAGATTTAAAAGATGAGGACTACTGTTGCTGTATGTAGAATAGAAATAGAAAATACTACAAAATTAAATAATCTTAACTTTATGCTATCCCAGCATATTTAGCCAGAGAAGGCGATGGCACCCCACTCCAGTACTCTTGCCTAGAAAATCCCATGTAAGGAGGAGCCTGTTAGGCTGCAGTCCATGGGGTCGCCGAAGAGTCAGACATGACTGAGCGACTTCACTTTCACTTTGCACTTTCATGCATTGGAGAAGGAAATGGCAACCCACTCCAGTGTTCTTGCCTGGAGAATCCCAAGGACGGGGGAGCCTGGTGGGCTGCCGTCTATGGGGTCGCACAGAATCGGACACGACTGAAGCGACTTAGCAGCAGTAGCAGCAGCCGCATATTCAGCAGATAAATTTGAACATCTGTAAAAAAGCTGAGGTTTCAAAATGCAAGTTCTCATATTTCTTATATTCTAAATAGTTTGAGCACAAGTCTTGCTATAAATATAAAGAATTGTAGCTAAAGATAATTATCTAATTTTTACTCAATTAAGCTCTTAAGAAAAAGTACTTTCTTTTTAATTGATTTCACAAGGCAAATCAAATATTATATTCTTGTGTAGAATATGAATTCAAACTTTAGTTTGACATTATATTTGAAAACATTCTTGGAAGCTTGGAAGAAATCTTTTATTCTATGATATTTACCAAAAGATTCCCCTTGGGAATTTAGGAACTCAAATGTTGTTCAGTTGTCAAATTTAAGTTGCAGAATATATCACTTTGATTCATGTTGATGCATGGTGGAAACCAGCACAATATTGTAAAGCAATTATCCTCCAATTAAAAATAAATAAATTTTAAAAAGAATAAAATTGACAATATAACAGTATCTATCTATCTGTATCTACATATCTATCTATATATATAATATCACTTTCTACCATAAAATATTTTTCTTTTATCCCCAATACATACACATAGTTTTCTTTTGTTTGTTTTGGCTATTATTCCCCCATATCTTGTTTATGGTAACATGAAATAAAGTTATTTTTAAATGGATTTTTCACTTTGAAATCAAAACAGATCTAGAAAGTTAACACAGAAATTGACCCACTTATTGTGAAACTAGCAGAGAAAACTTGGGTCACAATCATATGAAGACTCCTTATTGTCATATGGTCAACATTTAAAGAAATAACTTGCCATACAAAAATGATCATTTCACTTTATTTTTTTATCTGTATTTAGTCACAATATTTAATCCATTTTGAAATGCTTTTAAATGTGATTGTGAGTTTTTACATTTTTTCAAGAAGAGGCACAAGTTCTCAAATCTTAAGGACTTTGATTAAAACTTTTCTAATGTTTAACTTAGTAGATATTGTAAGGCAATTCAATAGAAAAATAAAGAATAAAATTTACCAAATGAATTGTTTAAATCAAAATATTGTAATATATAAAACAAAAAAATATTAAGGATACCAAGAAATTATGAATCTTACATGAAGCATAAGCTAATAAATGTCTTTTAAAAACAGAGTTGATAAATAAATCCAAGAGCTGAATTTTTGAAGGTAATAATTTTGACAATGCAGTCAAGGAAACAAAACAAAAAATAGGACATAAATTTAGAAATGTAGAAATTATTTCAGATTATTTCATTACAGAGGAAGCAATAAATTGCATTATAAGGGAAAATTGTTCATCTGTGTACAAGTAAGTTAAAAATCTACCTCTAGTGGATAATTACCAATATTTACTAATTTATAGTGGTACAATAGTTTAAATAGGATAAAATTACTCACATACCAAAATTACAACATAATTGTATTGTAGATGTTAAATAATTAAATGGGAAAAAAAATCTAACAAGAAACCTAAAAACCAAAAACATAGCAGAAGTATAAAAAAATAGGTGAATAATTATTTTTATAAATTTGAGAGCCTAAGAATATAAATGCTATTTGAAGTGTTAAGTTTTTATGTGGCTGTCTAGTGAGAGTATTGGACAAGAAGAAAGGATATTTCAAAAATAAGTCTTAACAACCCTAGTATTTACAGAGAATAAACCATCAACCAGTACAAACTAAGTTGTTTCATCACTTTCTGCAATAAAGTCATAGTTGTATGAGTTTCATCAACAATGTTCATATGCTCAGGTTCTAACACAGAGAGAAAAATGATTGGAATGAATCGGGCTCAGTGTCTGGTTAGATCCATGTGATGAGAGGACAGAAGGGCCAAAAAATTAAGAATGTTTTAAGGAGGAAAGTTTTGCAGAGCATTGAATTTAAAATAAATCTGAAGGAAGACAGGATAAAAGTAGACAGACATTGAGAAATAGATGCAACCAATTCCTTCATTCATTCAACTAACATTTATTGAACTTTTATTGTGGGTGGTTCAGATGGTAAAGAATCTGCCTGCAATGTAGGAGACCTGAGTTCAGTCTCCGAGTTGGGAAGATCCCCTGGAGAAGGGAATGTCTACCCACTTCAGTATTCCTGCCTAGAGAATTCCATGGACAGAGGAGCCTGGTGAGCTACAGTCCATGGAGTTACAAAGCGTCAGACACAACTGAAAGACTAACACTTTCACTTCCAGAAAATAGAGAAAGGAGAAAAAGAAAAAAAAAAAAAAATCTGACCTCAGAACCTACAGTCTAATCAGATGGTGATCTGAGAAGTGTACAAACACACCAAGCAAAAAGACACCAAAATTAAACAGGAGGGTTTTGTGATACACTGAAAACATTATAGTGGGGGAATTTTATCCACATAGGGAATGTCTAAGGAAAAAAAAAAAAAATGAACTGGACAGAATTAAACAAGCAAGGGAGTCATTATTCAAGACTATTGCAATGGGGGGAAGAAATAGAATTCAACCCCTGTGAAACAAAAGGCAGGAGAGTTGGAGAGTTTTTTTTGTTTGTTTTTTTTTTTTTTTTGCTTTTTTTTTTTTTGGCTTGAGGTTGTAGATTTTATTTTTTTTTAATTTAATTTTATTTTTTAACTTTACAATATTGTATTGGTTTTGCCATATATCAAAATGAATCTGCCACAGGTATACACAGGTATACATGTGTTCCCCATCCTGACCCAGAGGAATGGTATGGGCAGGAGAGTTTTTAAGCACTGAAGTGAAAAGGTGGAAAAGTCTTGGAAGATGTTAGGTGGAAGTTTGGTCAGTGTGATTACCCTGTCCTTTGCTAATTGTCACTTATCAGAAGTTAGACTTCTACCCTCCCACAGAGCCTTGGAGATGGGGCACTATTTTTCTTGATAATTACATTTCAAAGAGAAGGCTCCTAGGTTCTTGAGACAGACATTTCTGGGTTTTAAAGTTGACAGGAGCCTAGGAGAAGATTTACATTTCAAAGGGGCAAAGAAAGAATCTACAATTTTAAGTTATCTAAAGTAAATGCTCCAAGAAAAGGGAGCTCAGGGGCTTATTTCAGGAAGAAACCAGTCCAATGTTTAGTTAAGCTGAGGGGAGTATCAAAGCTACTTGGTCAGATATTAAGAAAAAAATATGTATTTCCTGAAAAGTGATGTGAATTTTAAAAAGAATATCAGAAAACCAAAAAGGAGTGTGTGTGTGTGTGTGTGTGTGTGTGTGTGTGTGTGTGTAGGAGCATGAGGAGGAGAAGTAGTAGAGGAATTGGCCAAGAAATTCCAAGAGGGGAAAAACAGGTATAAAGTGACTCTGTAGAATAGAACAATAACAAGCCATAAGTGAATTTGAAGGAAGATATCCAGCTTGCATTCCCAGGGAAACTTTAGGAAGGAAAAAATTCAGGGCAGAAGGAACAAGGTCAAATACTATTGAGAGCTCAAGACATATCGGGATGAAAATACCACTGTATTTAGCTCTGTAGAGATGGTTGTAGACTTAGCAGCAAGAGCTATACTGAAGGAATTATGGGAGCTGAAGCCTCATTGCAGTAGGCCTTTGAATGAGTATAACATTAGGAAACAGGGAGATGAAGAAACAGGATGTTGATTACTTCTTGGAAGATATTTCCTTATGAAAGTCAACACGTTACATCATAGCTAGGAAAACATGATATCAAATTGTTACTGGTTTGTCTTATTTTTTGAGAGAGAGGGAGTTGAACTTGAACATGTTTAAAAATTACTGGGAATGTATTAGAGATTGATTATTGGGAAGTAGTATAGAAAACTGTTTAAGTATAGGAAAGAACAGAGCCTAATATATAAGTGAAAAGATAAGTCAGATGAAAGGTGGAAAGCTTTTTTGTTTATGATGGTAAAAGGACTTAAAATGAATACAGATGTAATAATTTCATAGTAGAAAGATGAAAAGATGCAGTCAGAGGTTGAAATAAAAGATTAGATCATCTGCTGAGAGTGAGAACATATCCAGTGGTTGACGGCCATGTTGAATATATGTTGAATAATTGTGATAATGCTTTTTGTACCCATCTGGGGTCTGTAATTAGTGAAAGCTGCTTTGGCCTCTTGGGTGATGGTTTGCAGAATTTCTAGTCTGGTTGTAGTTTTTCCATGTGGAATGGGCAAAGAAGCTAAAAGGGCCAGGGATTTTATGTTATTATTAAAATAATTTGTTAATTAATGGACCATGAATTTTAAGAAAAAAAAAAGGTGAAGAATAAGGGGTTGGTTCATTAGGGAAAGTAGAGGTATTAACTGGCTGAATAGTCTATAACAACTAATGTATAGAACCAGAAAGACTGATAGAGATGGTGTTTAGACAGAAAGATGACTAAATTTATGATCTCAGAGGCCATTAGAAACAACAGAATTGTATATCTGAAGTGGAGAAAATATTTTGTTACTGATGAGGTCAAGAAATGTAGTAGCTTGAGTGTTGAAAGAAGATACATTTTAGATGCTCAAGTTAGCATGGAAAATAACAAAGTGGAGAAGGATTAGAAATCTGTAAACCAGAAGCTAAGTATTCAATAAATGAAAATTTACCCAAAAGTGATAAGGGGGGCAATTGATATAGCCAAATAACTTAAACATCAAAGAAAAAGATATTTTCCAGAAGACAGGTGGAGAAAGCATGTGGAATAAACAAAAGCAAGTATAGACGATACCCAGAATATTTCTTGAACAGGAGATGTTTTACGATGAGAAAGGAAAGCAATCCTGCCAATTGAGAAGGCTATCAAGAATAAAACAGGGAATCTTGTGTCAGATAAGGCAAGAAAAGAATAACATTTTTGAGAACAACTTGAGTATATAGACATGTACAGTCTACAAGGTGAAAATTTTGGAGGAAACCAGAGTTAAAGTTTTCTGGAAAAGACGTAAAGGAAATTAGGGTTAATCTAAAAAAGTAAGGGAAGGAGAATGCAAAGATAAAAGTTGGGTGCATAGCCTAAGATTCTATAGAGTAACTGAGGAGAATAAGGACATTAGGCTTAATGGAAAGTACTTTAATAATCTTTGAAAGGACAATAGAAATTTAATGCAGTATAGTCCCAAAGCTTAGGGCAGGGATGTGAGAGTTTGAAGTAGACAATATTGTCCTCTCTTATCTACAGCATATTGTGATACAACAGGTAACTCCCATGCTTTACTTGCCTGTAAATTGTAATTTTGCCTTGGTATGTAAACATTAGGCCTGCAGAGATTCTGTTAAAAATATGCATTCTAGACTGTAAAGATAATCATGCCTGATAAGATCCATCTTTATTTTCCAACTGAAATATGTGTAGTTAAAAGAATGTGTATGTTGAGAACACAGAGATAGTGAGGTGGCTTGGAAAAGTAGTTTTTTAAAAGTCTGGATTCTGAATGTTGCCCAATTAGAAGAAATGCCAGTGACCCCAAATGCTCGGTAATTGGCTCCTACATAACCTTTACTGGAACAGAATATATATTTGTTCTCACCTTTCCAATTTAGAACTCAACAAGAGTGGTAAATGGCAAGTTTTAGCACATTGATTTGAATGAGGTTAGACTTCTGAGTATAAATGATGTGGGCATAATATGTGAAATCATTGTTTTTTCCCAATGATATGGTGTTTGAACATCTATGATATGTCTTAATTATCCTTGAAAATAGGCTTCATAACACACTTAATTAACTTCCAGAATTGGTAGTTCTTTTCTGGTTCAATCAGTTTTATTTATTCTATGATGACAAGAAGGAAAGAGCTTAAGTTTTGCTTTTAACAATAACTTGATTTTTTTATATCAAGTGCCTTTGAATAAGTTTAGCATCATTGTACTCACCTCTATTAATAAAAAGAAGGCACTTATTTTTTTCTCAAAGTTTGTCCTAACAGTTTTCAATAAAAATATGTCAACCTGGAAAAATGCTAGCTTTTATTGAAAGCTCATTCAGTGTTAGTCTTTCTAACATGTATATTTCTGTGCCAATTCCATAGTTTTAATATTACAAAGGCTAAATCTATATTATTATGGCATGTTTAATAAAGCAGCAATTAAGTTACGGTCCCATTTCAAGTGAGCTATGCCTTCCCCATATACAAATATTCTGATTTTGACCATTCAATAGTAATAGTGTAATAATGATATTCTAATTTTAGAGTATATGAAGGAAGAAGCACAGTAATGTTTGCAGCTTTCTCAGATTGGAGAAATCAAAATTATTTTAATAATTAATATATTTAAAAATATAAAGAAAAAGTTATTAGTATTATTGTCATTGCTTCTCTGAAAATTATTATAGGTACTATGAATTCTTAAGCTTTAATATAGCAGTTTTGTAACAGGGGTTAACAATGAAGGATCATTCAGTTTAAGTATTTTTGCTATTTGTATGGTAATTAAGCTCACAAGGACCAATGCTCATATTTAATATGCATAGCAAGCAGAAACATTAGGGTAATAGACAAATTTAAAAGGTCTTATTATTCATTAGTGTATACATTTTGACTTGAAAATGTCAAAGGTAACAGTGTTATGGAATTACATTATTAACTATCTTAATACCAAGTAGCAACTTCACACATAAACTCAGTGTTTTGAATAAATTTATAGGCAAACATTTGATTCCACATTATCTATTTGTAAGGCAAGTTTATTTTAAATAAAAAGCACCAATTTAAAAAAAATTCCATCACTTATTCTTTTAATCAATGACTATTTTATGTATTCCTCAATGAAGTCCTATTTTGAATACCAAGGCTGCGACTCTGACCCTACAGTGAAAGTGAAAGTCGCTCAGTCATGTCCAGCTCTTTGCAAGCCCATGTAATACATAGGCCATGGAATTCTCAAGGCCAGAATACTGGAGTGGGTAGCCATTCCATTCTCCAGGGGGCCTTCCCAACCCAGGGATTGAACCCAGGTCTCCTGCATTATAAGCAGATTCTTTACCAGCTGAGCCACCGGGGAAACCCAATCTTACGGTTAAGACCCAATTAAAGCCCATGATTAAATAAACAGGGTGACAATATACAGTCTTGACACACTCCTTTCCCAATTTGGAACCAGTCTGTTGTTCCCTGTCCAGTTCTAACTGTTGCTTCTTGACCTACATACAGATTTTTCAGGAGGCAGTTAAGGTCATCTGGTATTCCCATCTCTTTAAGAATTTTCCACAGTTTGTTGTGATCCACACAGTCAAAGGCTTTGGCATAGTCAATAAAGCAGAAGTAGATGTTTTTCTGGAACTTCCTTACTTTTTTCGATGATCCAACAGATGTTGGGAATTGGATCTCTGGTTCCTCTGCCTTCTCTAAATCCATCTTGAACATCTGGAAGTTCGTGTTTCACGTACTGTTGAAGCCTGCTTTGAGAATTTTGAGCATTACTTTGATAGCGTGTGAGATGAGTGCAATTGTGCAGTAGCTTGAGCATTCTTTGGCATTGCCTTTCTTTGGGATTGGAATGAAAACTGACCTTTTCCAGTCCTGTGGCCACTGCTGAGTTTTCCAAATTTGTTGGCATATTAAAGTGCAGCACTTTCATAGCATCATCTTTTAGGATTTGAAATAGCTCAACTGAAATTCCATCACCACCACAAGCTTTGTTCATGGTGATGCTTCTTTAGGCCCACTTGACTTCTCATTCCAAGATGTCTGGCTCTAGGGGAGTGATCCATCATCATGTTGCCAGGAGATTGCTGGGAGAAATATCAGTAACCTCAGATATGCAGATGACACCACCCTTATGGAAGAGAGCGAAGAAGAACTAAAGAGCCTCCTGATGAAAGTGAAAGAGGAGAGTGAAAAAGTTGGCTTAAGACTCAACATTCAGAAAATGAAGATCATGGCATCCAGTCCCATCACTTCATGGCAAACAGAAGTGTAAACAGTGGAAACAGTGAGAGGCTTTATTTGGGGGCCTTCGAAATCGCTGCAGATGGTGACTGCAACCATGAAATTAAAAGATGCTTGCTCCTTGGAAGAAAAGCTATGACCAACCTAGACAGCATATTAAAAACCAGAGACAAGGTCTGTCTAGTCAAGGCTATAGTTTTTCCAATAGTCACTTATAGATGTGAGAGTTGGACTATAAAGAAAGCTGAGTGCCAAAGAATTGATGCTTTTGAACTGTGGTATTGGAGAAGACTTTAGAGTCCTTTGGACTGCAGGGCAATCAAACCAGTCAATCCTAAAGGAAATCAGTCCTGAATATTCATTGAAAGAACTGATGCTGAAACTCCAGTCCTTTTGCCACCTGATGTGAAGAACTGACTCATTTGAAAAGACCCTGATTTTGGGAAAGATTGAATGCAGGAAGAGAAGGGGAGGGCAGAGGATGAGATGGTTAGATGACATCACTGACTCGATGGACATGAGTTTGAGCAAGCTCCAGGAGTTGGTGATGGACAGAGAAGCCTGGCATCCTGCAGTCCATGGGATCGCAGACTGGACATGACTGACCTATTGAACTGAACTGAACTAAAGTGAAAGTGAAGTCGTTCAGTCGTGTCCGACTCTTTGCGACCCGGTGGACTGTAGCCCACCAGGCTCCTCTGTCCATGGGATTCTCCAGGCAAGAATACTGGAGTGGGTTGCCATTTCCTTCTCTAGGAGATCTTCCCGACCCAGGGACTGAACCCAGGTCTCCTGCATTGCAGGCAGACGCTTTAACATCTGAGCCACCAGGAACTAAAGCCTATGGTTAATCTTGTCTTGTGTGTGGCCATAAGAAGGGAAACAGAGAAACAGAAAATAAAAAATCATGTGATAATTGCAAATGTTTGTAAAATCACATGAAGGGCTAGAGGATGGAATATCTGAAAAATCCTGGGAAATTCCAAAAAGATGTTACAGAGGAAGCAGTAATCAGAATGAGACTTAGTAGTTAAAATTATTAGAGAAAACAGGGGAGTGTTGACAGATAACACAAAACGTACCTGAGGTATAGAAGCAGGAGAGCACACAATGATTTCTCTTTCATCATAATTCGAGTTTAGGTTTCATGGGGGAGAATATCAGAAGAGGTTAAGCAGGAGCAAGATGGAAAATAATTTTGTAGCTTATGTGAAAATATTTTTAATTTATGTTACTATAGCTATTTGGATTGGTTATTTTTACATGTTACCTTACTTAGTCTATACTGCCCAACTGCTTGGTGAAACACCAGTTGAGATGTTGTCACAAAGGTATTTTTTTTTAATGTAACTAGTATCTAAATTAATAAACTTTGAGTAAAGGAGATTACCTTTCTTAACATGGATACAATTCCTGCAGTTAGTCAAAAGCCTTAAGAAAAGACTGAAGTCTCCTGAGGAAGGAATTCTGCCTCTGGACGCTTTGGAACCAACTCAAGGTTGCAACAGTGCCTCTCGAGATTTCCAGACTGCTAACCAGCCCTGCACATTTCAAACTTGCCAGTATCCACAACCGCAGAAGACATTTTCTAAAAATCTCTCTGGATAGACATATAAAATAAAGGCATAGATATAGATATATCATACTGGTTTATTTCTCTGGAGAACCCAATCAAGGTTTTCACATGAACTGGACTACAACAGTAATTGAGAGTGATTTTAGAATCTGATTTGAATTGGCTTAAGCAATAACTTTAAATTAGTAATTCAATATGGTGCATACTGGCTGATTTTGGAATTTCAGCTGTGAAGGGACAAAGAGAAAGTAATAGATAGCTGGAAGATTTTTTTTTTCAATTGTGAATTACTTTACCATGATTTCATGCAGAAGGAAAAATGACTCCAGAAATAGGGATAATTGCTAGCCACAGATTTCAGAAGTGATGGCAATGGGTAATTCATTAACTGTTGGATGCGTCCATCTTTGATGGGAAGAAGACACTTGTTCCTTTGCAATGATGGGAAAAGGGATTGGGTGGGATGCAAATACAGCTAAATTTGTAAATGGAAAAACAAAAAGTCTTCTTTATGGCCCCAATTTCCTTCATTAAATAAGTTTTATATGACTGTATTATGTAATAGGGAGGTAGAAAGCTTATAAAACTGGAATATTTGGGATACCTTCTGAAAGGAATCAAGAAAGTCTGAAGTACAGATACAGAAGAAGTAAACCTAGAAGAGGAATGATAGCAGTAGACAAGAGGGGAGATTGTCTTCCTACATATAATAAGGTTAAGAGAGTAGTTATACAGGAAACAGGCTTCCCCAGTAGCTCAACTGCTAAAGACTCTGCCTGCCAATGCAGGAGACCCAGGTTTGATCTCAGGGTTGAGAAGATCCCCTGGAGAAGGGCATGGTAACCCACTCCAATATTCTTGCCTGGAGAATCCCATGGAAAAGGAGCCTGGCAGACTACAGTCCATGGGGTCGCAAAGAGTCAGACATGACTCAGCAACTAAGCACAGCACATACAGGAAACAGGGAAGAGGAAGGACAGGAGATTATAGTAGAGCCTGAGATTTTTAGATGGGAAACAATCTCAGATGATAACTAGGCCAAAAGTGGGATCATGCTTCCTAAAATGGACAATGAATGACAGTCATTGACATCAAGCAACTCCAGGTGTAGAATGGGTCCAATTGAAATTCCAAGGTAACAGTGATCTCTGGGATGCTGGGATGCTGCTAAGCTGGATGTTTAGAACTTGGCTAAATGTGAGTATTCAGGAAGTTGGTAGATGACATGGACAAGAATGCATGGGGATAGTCAAGATGGATGCTTTATACCTAAAAGAATGAGTGAACAGTGCATAATAGTGGAGTGAAAAGTTCTAAAAGTGACAAAGGAAATATTTGAAGATCTAACTCTCTCCTCCTAAATTTTTTACTCAAGAGAAGTACAGAGGAAGAGTATTCTTGAGAAAGAGTCATGCTAAAGCAAGAGTGGGTGTGGAGAATTTATGTAAACATTTGAGCATGTAGAAGAGGGTAAGATGAAGTGGAGGTTGCAGAGTATATAGTGATAAGCAGTTGAGGATGGAATAACAGAGCAGAAGTACCAATAAGCATGCCAGTGACAGTATGGATGGTGAAAGAGCTGGAGCTTCAGGATAGAGAAGAAGCCTTGCATTTAGGACCATCATCCAGAAAAAGCTATAATTTATTCATAGAATTAACAGTATGAAAGATTCCAAAATTAATTTTATCAGGTGATCTAATGCAATTCTCTAAAACTATCTTTCTGGGAGAAGAAATTCTGTGTAAATGTTCAGTCTTATGTAAGAAAGAGAAACAGTACTCCCAGGTACTGAAGAGACTGTAGGGAAAATATTACTGCTTAATGCTACAATACTCACATATGCTAAGACGCTTCAGTCATGTCCAACTCTGTGTTGATCCTATGAACTATACCCCACCAGGCTCCTCTGTCCATGGGATTCTTCAGGCAAGAATACTGGAGTGGGTTGCCATGTCCTCCTCCAGGGGATCTTCCCAACCTAGGGATCCCACTTGTGTCTCTTACATTTCCTGCATTGGCAGATGGGATCTTTACCACTAGCAGCATCTGGCAGGTGAAATAAATTGGGTACTAAGTTAATTCATCATGGACATCTTGGTCCTAAATTATTTTATGTCTACTAAACTAAAACACTCACCTGAAAAGTAAAAAAATCCAGCCAATCTTCCTAAAAATAAATTCCTTACTTGATGTTGTAATTGTTGTTGCTCCTGTTTAATTTTGATACTAGCTGGCTTAGAATTGTTTCTACAAGCCTCACTAACCACCTTAGAGAACTTCTGTTGAGCAAACCAAATGATATTCTGAAGTTTAAAGATAAATTATATGAGAACATTGGCAAATTTGAAAACAGACACTTGTAAATTTTTCAAAATTAATTTAAAAGATATGACAATACCAATGTTATGGATTTTTTTATGTTCTGAAAACTAAAGAGAATACGGTAAAAGTAAAATAACATTGCCATTCATTACAAATGTTGCTATGAAATGAAATCCCAAATGCTTCACTGATCACTCTGTGTGCATGCTAAGTCACTTCAGTCATGTCCGACTCTTTGCAACCCTATGCACTGTAGCCAGCCAGGCTCCTCTGTCCATGGGATTCTCCTGGCGAGAATGCTGGAGTGGGTTACCATGCCCTTCTCCAGGGGATCTTCTCAACCCAGAATCGAACCAGCCCCTCGCACATCTCCAACATTGGCAGGCAGATTCTTTACCATTAGAGCTATCTGGGAAGCCCCCACTGATCATTATTACACATCAAAAGGAGGAGATGCAGCTTCAGAGAGTGCATTCTTAACATCGTGATTCTATCTTTATCTTTAGAATAAGGAAACATTTTTTAAAGGTCCAGCAGTAAGCTTCTTTTATGAATCTCTTTCTGTCCTAAGCAAGAGAGACCATGCTGTTTTACTTATGACCTTGAATCAAGTTCTGCGGCAGAATCTTTAACTGATGTTTAGGGAAACATATCAGAAGATATGAGGTGAAAAAATGTTTTACCATCAGATGGAAAATATAACCTCCACTTTCTTTTGTTACTTCCAATTCTCAGTTTATTTTCATTGAGATGGGAAATAATATTTTTTTTTCTTTTGGAAAACCCAGTAGCATATAATGAGTGTTTTTTAGAATGAAATAGAGTGAAATTTAATAGGTACATGCGTATGTAAGTATGTCTATGTGTTTGTATCTATATATAGTGGAAGACTGTTCTGGAAACTATTTTGGGAAATGAAACAACTTTTTTTGAAGGGGAGAGGATGACGAGAGTAAAAAGCAAACATTTAATACAAGGCATAAAGAGAGGGAGGCTGTGTTGAAGAGTATCCTATTTCTAACACAACTCAGATTCCCAGAGGTGGCAATTAGCATTTTATCATATGACATCCAATTTTATAGTTCTCCAAACAGCAATTTAAATACATTTGTTTTTATCTACTGAGTAATTCTCTGACACATAGCAAATAGGACAACATTTATTTGAGCCTCATTGGTGTTGCTCAGTCACTAAGTCATGTCTGACTTTTTGCAACCCCATGGAATGTAGCATGCTCGCCTCCTTTGTTCTCCACTGTCTCCCAGAGTTTACACAAATTCATATCCATTGAGCAGCATTATGTACCGCAAGTTACAGCCAGGTCACTAAACTCTGGATGTTTTTAACTATGGAAGGAAGCCCAATATTATTCTTTCAAGTCTGCACAAGAACCCATTAAAAGTCATTGATAACTCAGTTATCCACATGATTTACATATGATAGGCCTAAGTATCAGTTTGACTAGATTTTATAAATGAAACATTGGATTGGATACAATTGAATTGTTTCCTTATTCATCTTTCATTGGAACACTAATTTCTTTAATTTTTTTTTAAATTATTCCCCCAACATCTGTGAAATGATATTTTTCTGACCTCCACAATTTATCTTCAGCATTGACTTTTCTTCATTTGTGTGCTTTGAGCTTTGTAAATGGGGCCTTTTCTCCCATGGAGATGCCATCCTCTAGGCAGCTTTAATTACTACCTCTGTGCTAATCTGTTCAAAATTCAGTCCTTGAGATCCATCTTTAGATTGACGTTTCCAGATATGTGATAAATATATTAACCTGGTTTACAAGTAACAAATTCAATAGATTCTTCCCTCATAGCCTCTTCTCTTCTTGTGTTTCATCGTTAGATAATGGCATTACCATTTATGAAATAGATTTATCCACTCTTCAAATATATAGTGAATATTTCTTATGTACAGGCATTATCCTAGATGCACCTATGATAAACTGTTATCTCAACTAGAGATAGACTTTGCATGAAGCTAATAGAGCAATGGGTCTCCAACTTGTCCTTGGAGACCAATGTACTTCTCTTCCTCCATCACTCTAGGCACTAAAAATATTCAAAAGATGGGATTTTTGAAACTGGTTAGATGTCCTTTATGAATAGTATGGAAAAGAGTCTGGAGTCTCTGGGCAGTATTGAAAAAAATCAGATATCATTTAGGAATTAACTTTTAATATTTTCAGATAATCAAGTACTGAATATTAGTCAAAGAATTGCTTTTCAGATGAGAATTTTTAATGAATTGCTTCAATACTTCATTTTTATTTTTAGATTTCTTTCATTATTTAGAAATCATTTGCATACCCTCTAATATATATTTTTTACATTATATAGATATACATTGTTATATAACATCATATATAATATATGATTAATATGTACTATCTTATGACTGATCTTGAAATTGTTGTAGAGGGCAAAAAATTATTTTATTTAAAATTATTTCACAGCTGTATTAGAATTAACATATAATAAAGTACAACATTTGCTAGGTTTAGACATATATGTGTGCAATTATCTAGCCATCTGTATAAAAATATATATATATGTATGTAAATAACATCATCATGATCAGTGTAATGACTATAACCATTGTCCCCAGGATTTTCTCATGCGCCCTCATTGAGATCAGTTTGCATTTTCTACAATTTTATATAATCACACTATTTTTGTATGAATTCTTTCACCCAACATTATTATTTTGAAATCCATGGACATTGTTTCATCTACCAGTAATATACTTGTTTAAAATGTTGAATGATATTCCATTACATATATATGTGTGTGTATATATATATATATATATATATATATATAACATAATTTGTTTCTCTGTGGACATTTCAGTTGTTTCAGTTTGAAGCTATTACAAACAAAACTGCTATGAACATCTGTGGACAGCTCTTTAACTAGAAATAGTCTCTACTTCTCAACATCCTGGAGAACTTTTATAGAATTGGTACTATTTTTCCATATATATACACATTATAATTTCCCAGTGAAGCCATTGGCTTTGTATTTACTTTGAGGGCAGTAATAGATATGAAACTGTTCAGATTATCTGTCTTCTTGAGTAAGTTTTGATAGTTTGGTTTACCACAATATATATCACCTCATTCAGCCACTCAGTCATGTCCAGCCCTTTGCCACCCCATGGACATGCAGCATGCCAGTCTTCCCTGTCCTTCACTGTCTCCCAGAGTTTGCTCAAACTCATGTCCATTAAGTCGGTGATGCCATACCACACTACCATTATTCTGAAATCTACTTTATGTGGTATTAATGTAGCACCTCAGTCTTCTCGTGATTGGTACTCACTTGCTATATCTTTTCTCACCATTTTAATTTTAACCTATTTGTGTCTTTATAATTATAGTGGATTTCTTGTAGTTAACATATAGTTGGTTTGGGCTTTAATATTATTATGCCTTGAAAAGTTGATATCATATATTTTGTCTATTTCTAATGTACTTCAGGAAGGAAGATAAATCTGGTCCATCTTACTCCATCTTGCCTAGAAGTGAATGTTATTGATGCTTTTTGATAGAAATTGTAGAGCCACTATGCATGCAATCACAGACAATAAAACATTGGACATTGAAGATCAGTGAAGAGATCACTGACTGGAACCTTGAAAGTGATAAACACAAGTCAGAATGTAGTCCTCAAGAAGTCATATGTAGTTCCTAAGAATAGTAAGAGACTGTTTTTATAGTTGGGTTCTGAGAAAACTTTAGAGTAATTTGATATGTCCATAGATTGAATTCCTAGAGACCACTATCTTTCTAGGATAATTGATCATATATACAAAGACTAAAAGACATTTGGAGAACAACTTGAATGAAGACAACTTAAGAGTTTCTTAAAATATATATATTTATAATGTAAATTTTAATATTTTTGAAAATGTCTTCTTTACTTATATTTTATCATCTGCAGACAAATAAGGGCTTCCCATGTGGCTCAGCTAGTAAAGAATCCAGACTAATAAAGAATGACAGTTTATGTAACAGGGCTTCCCTGATAGCTCAGTTGGTACAGAATTCTCCTGCAATGCAGCAGACCCTGGTTTGATTTCTGGGTTGGAAAGATCGGCTGGAGAAGGGATAGGCTATCCACTCCAGTGTTTCTGGGCTTCCCTTGTGCAGTGTGGGAGACCTAGGTTGGAAAGATAATATGTTACTTTTATGTAGCATTTTATGTATTTGTATAACCATTGTTTCCTTGAAAGTGAAAGTGGCTCAGTCTTGTCCGAGTCTTTGCAACCCCATGGACTGTACAATCCATGGAATTGTCCAGGCCAGAATATTGTTGTGGGTAGCTTTCCCCTCTCCAGGGGATCTTCCCAACCCAGGGATCAAACCCAGGTATCCCACATTGCAGGCAGATTCTTTACCAGCTGAGCCACAAGGGAAGCCCTTGTTTCTTCAATGATATCATGTATTTCCTAAGTTATAGCACTCTTGGATGGTAGTTTGTCTTTTAAACTCATAAAATCTATTCTGCATAACATAATTAATGTCTTATATAACCAGAATAAGATGAAACCAGAAAAAGTAAATATAAATTTTAATTTTCACTCAAGTAGTACTGTGCATTGCTAAAGAAAATTTTATTCTTAAAACTTGTATTTTTTTTTTTAATCTCATTAACTTCAAGCTTTCAGCTTAAAAAATTACTGATCTTTTGGTATGCTGGCAAGTGTTCAGTTGTGTTTGACTCTTTGCAACCCCATGGACCGTAGCTCCTCTGTCTGTGGAATTTTTCCAGGCAAGAATACTGGCATGGATTGCCTTTTCCTTCTCCAGAGGTGCAGAGTATCAAATATTTTTAAACAGCTTCCCATTCTGCCTCCATCTGCTAAATTCACTACATTTTCACTAGTTAATTGTTTCTTTTTGTATTGTTTGTAGGCTTTCTAATAGCAAGAATTTCTCTACTTGGAAAAAAGACAGCTTACATTTTTTGTAATACAGAAGTATGTTATCAACAATACTGGAGTGGATTGCCATTCCCTTCTCCAGGGAATCTTCCTGACTCAGGGATCGAACATGGGTCTCTCATGTTGCAGGCAAATTCTTTACCATCTGAGCCACCAGGGAAGCTCCAGAGAACAGTATGGAGACTACTTAAAAACTAGGAATGAAACTTCCATATTACCCAGCAAACCCACTATTTGGCATATATCCTGAGAAAACCATAGTTGAAAAAGACACATGTACTCCAGTGTTCCTTGCAACACTATTTACAATAGCCAGTACATGGAAGCAACCTAGATGTCCATCTACACGTGAATGGACAAAGAAGATGTGGTACATATATACAGCAGAATATTACTCAGCCATAAACAGGAACAAATTTGAGTCCGTTCTAGTGAGGTGAATGAACTTAGAGCCTATTATACAGAGTGAAGTAAGTCAGAAAGAGAAAAACAAATATCACATATTAGTGCATATATATGGAATCTAAAAAATGGTACTGATGAACCTATTTGCAGGACAGGAATAGAGATGCAAGTGTAGAGAACAGACTTATGGACACAGTGGAGAAAAGAGCAGATGTGGCCAACTGAGAGAGTAGCATTGTCTGTGACAACCTAGAGGGGTGGAAGGTAGGTTCAAAAAGGGAACATATGTATACTTATGGCTGACTTATGGTGTTGTATGGCAGAAACAAATAAAACATTGTAAAGCAATTATCCTCCAATTAAAAAAAAATTAAATGTTTATATAGGCTTAAAAACCCACAATTTACTTTTATATATGAATCTATCCCAACACCTCCAAGGTAGGTATAATGATAACAGTTTTAATAGGTAAAAGAATAGAGCCTACAAAAAAGAAAGGCATAGAGTGATTTTTTGAGTTTATGGCCCTGGGTAAATGATAGCATTATATCTCACATCTTAACTTTCTGATCTATAGTGTGATACTTACAATTAAAAGAAAAATGTCCCAATATAATTTTGTTCAAGATCACTTGAATAGCTATTTTGTGAAGAAATGTTTAGCATTGGGCCCACTACAATGCATATATAGATATACTTCTAATTTGGCTTTATTTAGTTCTACATTATAAAATATGGTTCTCATTTTATGTAAAAATGTTTCCATTTACATATTTGCATATATGATTGTTCTTTAAATAAGCTAGGGTTTCTCTTAATGTTTTCATCTAATTTTCTTTAGTCACATTAGGAAACCATGGCAAATCTAACATGGCATAGTTAACAATGTAATTGTAAGAAAACTATTACTTTAAAATTTCAAATAATCATTATGAGATCAAGATTTAAAGTCCAGTCCAGGAATAAACTTACAACATCATATTTTGGTGCTAATAACTCTAAAAATTAGCATAACTTTCTTCCTAAAATAACATGAAAATTGGCAGTTTTCTTAAAATTGAAATTAAATCCAAGCAAGAAATTAATATGAAAAATACTGAAAAAGATATACTTCCCATTTTTAATAAAAACATAAAAATATTATTGCAAACTCCTTGTAGAAAACTATAATTAATGATTTTATACTTCAGTGAAGGCTAATATTTAACTGTATGCACATAGTTATAAATTACTGTTGTATTTAAGATCTCTTTAGGTATAATTCTATAATCTTCAGCTGAGCTTATGAAACTAAAAAATATTATGATTTATAAAATATATACAAACTGCCATTATACCTTGTAAGATTTTCACATAAACTTACTTGAAATAACTTTAATAATTTTTATATTTTGTTTTAAAGAAAATCAGCTAATAAACTTCATATAAAGATCAGCCTGTAATTTGTTGTTGGCCCTTTAGTCAGAGATTAATTTTGAGACACTTTTATTAGTGGGTTATAGATCAGGTTTCTCTATGAGATGTAGAAATTATAAAATATTAGGTAAATGATAGATTATCTGTAGGTAAGTGATTACTAGCACCAAAAATGAGAAATTTAGCAGAAGTACTTGCGGATCAACTCAACACTGGTATAAAAGCAATCTACAGATTCAGTGCAATCCATATCAAAATACCAATTTTATTTTTCACTGAACTGAAACAAATAATTTAAAATATTTTTTGGAAACACAAAAGACCCCAACTAGCAAAAACTTGAGAAAGAAGAACATAGCTGGAGAAATTATGCTCCCTGATTTCATACTATACTACAAAGCTATAGTAATGAAAACAGTATGATGCTGGCAGAAAAATAGACACATAGCTCAGTGGAACAGGATAGAGTCTGAAAATAAACCCAGACACTTTTGGTCAATTACACTATGACAGGAAGGCAAGAAAATACAGTGCAGAAAACACAGTCTCTTCATAATTAGTTCTGGGGAAATGGGACAGCTACATGTGAAAGAATAAAGTTAGAACATATTCTCACACTATATATATATATATATATATATATATATATATATATAATTTCAAGATGGATTAAAGACCTAAATGTAAGATGGAAGCCATAAAACTCCTAGAGGAAAACAGACAGAACATTCTCTGACATAAATTGATTAACATTTTTTAATCTGTGTTGAAGAAGACTCTTGAGAGTCCCTTGGACTGCAAGGAAATCCAACCAGTCAATCCTAAAGGAAATCAGTCCTGAATATTCATTGGAAGGACTGATGCTGAAGCTGAAACTCCAATACTTTGGCCATCTGATGCGAAGAACTGACCATTGGAAAACACCCTGATGCTGGGAAAGATGGAAGGCAGGAGGAGAAGGGGACAACAGAGGATGAGATGGTAAGATGGCATCACCAACACGATGGACATGAGTTTGAGCTATCTCCAGGAGTGGGTAATGGACAAGGAAGCCTGGCATGCTGCAGTCCTTGGGGTTGCAAAGAGTCAGACATGACTGAGAAACTGAAATGACTGACTGACTTAAAATCAAAAGCTTTTGCATAGCAAAAGAAACCATTGAAAAAAATGAATAGAAAACCAACTGAATGGGAGGAAATATTTGCAAATGATATTTAAAAATGGGCAGAAGAACTGAATAGATATTTTTCCAAAGAAGAATTGCAGATGACCAATAGGTACATGAAAAGACACTCAACATCTCTAATCATCAGGGAAATGCAAATCAAAAGCTCAGTGATAGAACACCCCACACCCATCAAAAATGTCTATCATCAAAAAGAACATAAATAACAAATGTTGTCAAGGATGTGGAGAAAAAAGAACCCTCATACACTGTTGGTAGGAAAATGGGAAAATAAATTGGTGCAGCCACTGTTGAAAACAATATGGAGGTTTCACACAAAACTAAAAAAAGAACTACCCTATGACCCAGGAATTCCACTCCTGAATATATATCTGAAAAAAAAACAAAACCACTAATTTGAAAATATACATGAACCCCAATATTCATAGCAGCATTATTTACAATAGCCAAGATAATCAGCCATAAAAAAGAATAAAATTTCCCATTTGCTAAAATGAGGATGGACCTAGAGAGAATTATGCTTAATGAAACAAGTCAGACAAAGATAATCTGTTAACAGTTATATGTGGGATATAAGAAACAAATATACATAATAAAACTGAAACAGACAAATAGATGTAGAGAACACACTAGTGATAGTGTGATTATCAATCAGGAGAGGGATGGGAGAAGAGAAAAGATTGTTGTGTGGGATCAAAGGATACAAACTACCATGTGTAAAATAAATAAGCAAAAAGGATATATTGTACAGCACAGAGAAATATAGCCATCATTTTATAATATTGTTAAATGGAATATAATCTACAAAAATATTGAATCACTACTTTGCATACCTGAAACTATTGTGAGGGAAAGCAGGAGCACTATAGCATTAGGGTGGGAGGCACAAACTGTTCCATATAAGATAAGCTCAAGGACGTATTGTACAATATGGGGAACAAAGCCAATAATTTGTAATACCTGTAAATGGAAAGTAACCTTTTTGTGTGTGTGTATTGGGATTCCCTGGTGGCTCAGACAGTAAAGCATCTGCTTGTAATGTGGGAGACCCGGGTTCGATCCCTAGGTTGGGACAATCCCCTGGAGAAGGAAATGGCAACCCACTCCAGTACTCTTGTCTAGAAAATTCCATGGATGGAGGAGCCTGGTGGGCTACAGTCCATGGGGTCACAAAGAGTCAGACATGACAGAGCAACTTCATATATATATATACAGTTATATAATTGTATATATATATTTTTTAAATTTGACGAAAAACAACACTGGTTTATATCTGAGGAGGATGTCTTTATCAGAGTAAATGATTACTGATATTATAGGTTTTAGATTGGCATTTCTATGGACCGTGCAGAAGCGTTGTTGAGAGGAGCTACCCCACACCCAAGGTCAGGAGCAGCAACCGAAAGTGCCAGGCTGCGACGGTGCAGGAGTGGCCAAGAGGAGCTACTCCATGTTCAAGGTCAGGAGGGGCAACCTTGTCCAAGGTAAGGAGCAGTGGCTGCACTTTGCTGGAACAGCCGTGACGAGATGCCCCACGACCAAGGTAAGAGAAACCCAAGGAAGATGGTAGGTGTTGAAAGAGGGCATCAGAAGGCAGACACACTGAAACCATAATCACAGAAAACTAGCCAATCTGATCACATGGATCACAGCCTTGTCTGACTCAATAAAACTAAGCCGTGCCATGTGGGGCAACCCAAGACGGACGGGTCATGGTGGAGAGTTCTGATAGAATGTGGTCCACTGGAGAAGGGAGTGGCAAATCACTTCAGTATTCTTGCCTTGAGAGCCCCATGAACAGTATGAAAAGGCAAAATGATAGGATACTGAAAGAGAAACTCCCCAGGTCAGTAGATGCGCAATACGCTACTGGAGATCAGTGGAGAAATAACTCCAGAAAGAATGAAGGGATGTAACCAAAGCAAAAACGATATCCAGTTGTGGTTGTGACTGGTGATAGAAGCAAGGTCCGATGCTGTAAAGAGCAATATTGCATTGGAACATGGAATGTTAGGTCCATGAATCAAGGCAAATTGCAAGTGGTCAAACAGGAGATGGCAAGAGTGAACGTCGACATTCTAGGAATCAGCGAACTAAAATGGACTGGAATGGGTGAATTTAACTCAGATGACCATTATATCTACTACTGCAGGCAGGACTCCCTAGAAGAAATGGAGTAAAAGAAGAGTCATGGTCAACAAAAGAGTCCTAAATGCAGTACATGGATGCAATCTCAAAAATGACAGAATGATCTCTGTTCATTTCCAAGGCAAACCATTCAATATAATGGTGATCCAAGCCTATGCCCCAACCAGTAACACTGAAGAAGCTGAAGTTGAACAGTTCTATGAAGACCTACAAGACCTTTTAGAACTAACACCCAAGAAAGATGTCCTTTTCATTATAGGGGACTGGAATACAAAAGTAGGAAGTCAAGAAACACCTGGAGTAACTGGCAAATATGGCTTTGGAATACGGAATGAAGCAGGGCAAATGCTAATAGAGTTTTGATGAGAGAATGCACTGGTTATAGCAAATACCCTCTTCCAACAACACAAGAGAAGACTCTACACACGGACATCACCACATGGTCAACACCGAAATCAGGTTGATTATATTATTTGCAGATAAAGATGGAGAGCTCTATACAGTCAGCAAAAACAAGACTGGGAGCTGACTGGCTCAGATCATGAACTCCTTATTGCCAAATTCAGACTTAAATTGAAGAAAGTAGGGAAAACCACTAGACCATCCAGGTATGACCTAAATCAAATCCCTTATGATTATACAGTGGAAGTGAGAAATAGATTTAAGGGACTAGATCTGATAGACAGTACCTGATGAACTATGGATGGAGGTTCATGACATTGTACAGGAGACAGGGATCAAGACCATTCCCATGGAAAAGATATGCAAAAAAGCAAAATGGCTGTCTGGGGAGGTCTTACAAATAGCTGTGGAAAGAAGAGAAGCAAAAAGCAAAGGAGAAAAGGAAAGATATAAGAATCTGAAGGCAGAATTCCAAAGAATAGCAAGAAGAGAGAAAACCTTCCTCAGCGATCAATGCAAAGAAATAGAGGAAAACAACAGAATGGAAAAGACTAGAGATCTCTTCAAGAAAATTAGAGATACCAAGGGAACATTTCATGCAAAGATGGGCTCGATAAAGGACAGAAATGGTATGGACCTAACAGAAGCAGAAGATATTAAGAAGAGGTGGCAAGAATACATACAAGAACTGTACAAAAAAGATCTTCATGACCCAGATAATCACAACGGTGTGATCACTGACCTAGAGCCAGACATCCTGGAATGTGAAGTCAAGTGGGCCTTAGCAAGCATCACTACGAACAAAAGTAGTGGAGGTGATGGAATTCCAGTGGAGCTATTTCAACTCCTGAAAGATGATGCTGTGAAAGTGCTTCACTCAATATGCCCACAAGTTTGGAAAACTCAGCAGTGGCCACAGGCCTGGAAAAGGTCAGTTTTCATTCCAATCCCAAAGAAAGGCAATTGCAAAGAATGCTCAAACTACTGTCAATTGCACTCATCTCACAGGCTAGTAAAGTAATGCTCAAAATTCTCCAAGCCAGGCTTCAGCAATACATGAACCATGAACTTCCAGATGTTCAAGCTGGTTTTAGAAAAGGCAGAGGAACCAGAGGTCAAATTGCCAACATCCACTGGATCATTGAAAAAGCAAGAGAGTTCCAGAAAAACATCTACTTCTGCTTTATTGACTATGCCAAAGCCTTTGACTGTGTGGATCACAATAAACTGTGGGAAATTCTTCAAGAGATGGGAATACCAGACCACCTGACCTGCCTCTTGAGAAATTTGTATGCAGGACAGGAAGCAACAGTTAGAACTGGACATGGAACAACAGACTGGTTCCAAATAGGAAAAGGAGTACATCAAGGCTGTATATTGTCACCCTGCTTATTTCACTTATATGCAGAGTACATCATGAGAAACGCTGGGCTGGAGGAAGCACAAGCTGGAATCAAGATTTCAGGGAGAAATATCATTAACCTCAGATATGCAGATGACACCAATCTTATGGCAGAAAGTGAAGAACTAAAGAGCCTCGTGATGAAAGTGAAAGAGGAGAGTGAAAAAGTTGGCTTAAAGCTCAACATTCAGAAAACGAAGATCATGGCATCTGGTCCCATCACTTCATGGGAAATAGATGGGGAAACAGTGGAAGCAGTGGCTGACTTTATTTTTCTGGGCTCCAAAATCACAGCAGATGGTGACTGCAGCCATGAAATTAAAAGATGCTTACTCCTTTGAAGGAAAGTTATGAGCAACCTAGATAGCATATTCAAAAGCAGAGATATTACTTTACCAACAAAAGTCTATCTAGTCAAGGCTATGGTATTTCCAGTGGTCATGTATGGATGTGAAAGTTGGACTGTGAAAAAAGCTGAGTGCCGAAGAATGGATGCTTTTGAACTGTGGTGTTGGAGGAGACTTTTGAGAGTCCCTTGGACTGCAAGGAGATCCAACCAGTCCATCCTAAAGGAGACCAGTTCTGGGTGTTTATTGGAAGGACTGTTACTGAAGCTGAAACTCCAATACTTTGGCCACCTCATGAGAAGAGTTGACTCCTTGGAAAAGACTCTGATGCTGGGAGGGATTGGGGGCAGGAGGAGAAGGAGAGGACAGAGGATGAGATGGCTGGATGGCATCACCGACTCGATGCACATGAGTTTGGGTGAACTTCAGGAGAGGTGATGGACAGGGAAACTGGAATGCTGCGATTCGTGGGGTCGCAAAGAGTGGGACACGACTGAGCAACTGAGCTGAACTGAACTGAAAAAGAAGAAGAAAATATATAATAAAAAAGAGAGGTTGTTAGGTAGGAAAAAAAGCATGAAAATGGTTTGCTTATGAGCATGAAAAAAAATCTTTATTTTATTTTTTAAAGTTTATTTTCTTTTTGCCTGTGTTGGTCTTAGCTGTTGCATGTGGCATCCTTCTTTGTGGCATGTGGAATCTTTTGTTGCAATACATGAGCTTCTCTCCCTAGTTTTGTTGTACAGGCACCAGAGTGCATGTGGGCTCTCTAGTTGAGGCATGTGAACTCAGGAATTGCAGCATGCAAGTTCCCTGATAACTTAGATGGTAAAGTATCTGCCTGCAATGCAGGAGACCTCCGTTTGATCCCTGGTTTAGGATTATTCCCTGGAGAAGAAAATGGCAACCCACTCCAGTATTCTTGCATGGAGAATTCCACGGACAGACAAGTCTGGTGAGCTACAGTCCATGGAACTGCAAAGAGTTGGACATGACTGAATGACTAAGATAGATAGATAGATAGATATGAACTCAGGCTGTAATAGCAACTCAGGAAAAGAAGAAAAATCTAGAAGAAAACCAAACAAATACAATATAGAGGAATTTAAAACTAAATTGAAAGGAATAAACAGAAAAATAGATAGTATTTGCTATTCACTGAATATTAGTCTCTCCCCAAAACTCATGTTGAAATCATGACTTCCCCAATGTGAGGATACTTGGGAGTGTTGCCTTTGGGATGTAACTAGGTCTTGAGGGTGGAAGCCTGATTAACGGAATTAGTGCCTTTACTGCTACTGCTGCTAAGTCACTTCAGTCGGGTCCGACTCTATGTGACCCCATAGATGGCAGCCCACCAGGCTCCCCCGTCCCTGGGATTCTCCAGGCAAGAACACTGGAGTGGGTTGCCATTGCCTTCTCCAATGCATGAGAGTGAAAAGTGAAAGTGAAGTCATTCAGTCGTGTTTGACTCTTAGCAACCCCATGGACTGCAGCCCACCAGGCTCCTCCGTCCATGGGATTTTCCAGGCAAGAGTACTGGAGTGGGGTGCCATTGCCTTCTCCGAGTGCCTTTACACAGAGACACAAAGAGCTTTTCTTTCTTGTCTCTGCTGTGTGAGGATACAAGAAGATGGCCATCTTCAAACCAGAAAGTGGCTTCTCACCAGACCTTGAATCTGCAGCCATCTACATCCTGGAAGACCCAGTCTCCAGACCTGTCAGAAATAAATATTTGTTGTTTAAGCTTGCTGGAGAAGGCAATGGCAACCCACTCCAGTACTCTTGCCTGGAGAATCCCATGGACAGAGGAGTCTGGTAGGCTGCAGTCCGCGGGGTCGCTAAGAGTCGGACACGACTGAGCGACTTCACTTTCACTTTTCATTTTCATGCATTGGAGGAGGAAATGGCAACCCACTCCAGTGTTCTTGCCTGGAGAATCCCAGGGACAGGGGAGCCTGGTGGGCTGCCGTCTCTGGGGTCGCACAGAGTCAGACACGACTGAAGCGACTTAGCAGCAGCAGCAGCAGCAAGCTTGCTAGTCATGGTGTATTTGTTAAAAGAAGCCTGAGCTATTACAATATTTGAGGTAATTCCAAAGAATCAGGAACAAGTTAAACATAGTAATAATTTATGGTTTAATTAAAAAGTCAAGACTTTCTGAAGTGAAAATCAGATTCTATAGATAAAAATCCTCATGATTTGCAGGCATAAGTAATAGAAAGAAAACCCAATTTTAGAAAAATCCTTGTGACATTTTTGAATTTCAAAGGCAAAGTAAAATCTTACACACTTAAGAGTTTTCCTCAGTCTGCTTCTTTAGTTCATTTAGTACCAGGTGACAATGAAGCAGCATGAAGAGTTTTGATGGCTGAAGTTTGATCCAAGTTATATATTTTTAACCAAATGGTAACACCTCATTGGGAACATGTGGTAGGCAATACTTCTCAGATATAGCAAAATTCTGAAAATACATGACTCATAACTTTTGAAAATATATGACTCATAATTTTTAAAATACATGGCATAACTTCACCAAAAAGTTTAGCTGAAGTACTACAGCTGAACTTAATTAAAATTCAGATATCAAGAATAGACAAGATCTAACATAAAAATAATGGTCAATATTGAACCAAGTCAAATATATATAATTAAACCAATTTTGATACATAATTTGGCAAATATACAAAAATGATTCTCAAAGAGAAGGCATTAGTTAAAACAAATTTTATGTAACAACTGAGCTTTATAAATCAATAAATTTGTAAAATATCATTGAACTAAATTATTTATCTCAATCTTGTACTCAAAAACATTTAGTTTTGAATTTGAAAAGTATAGGATTAAGCTCAACTGCATTTTTAAACTGAAAAATAAACAATCAAATTTAAGCTAAGATTACTTAAAGTTCTTATGAAAGGAAAAGCACATACAACATAGAGTAATTAGTGAAACAAATTCGTTACATATAAGAGATGAAGAGGAACATACCACTAGAAAGCTTAACATTTTCTGCATTTATCAGATTAAACAAAATTTTTTAAAAAAGACAAATATAAAATACATCAACTATAAATATAGAAGTACTCAAGTGAAAGTGAAGTCACTCAGTTGTGTCCGACTCTTTGCGACCCCATGGACTGTAGCATCCCAAGCTCCTCCATCCATGGGATTTTCCAGGCAAGAATGCTGGAGTGGGTTGCCATTTCCTTCTCCAGGAGATCTTCCTGACCCAGGGATTGAACCTGGGTCTCCTGCATTGTAGGCAGACGCTTTACCATCTGACCCACCAGAGAAGTTCTCAGCTATCTCTATATAGGTATATACATATATATGCATATAGATATGTATATATTTTTTGAAATACGAATAGCATTTTAAAATTCTAAAGTATATAATCATACTTATGGTCAAAATATAAAATGCATCACTTTACAGAAGGAAAAAATATCACAGACATAAAACTTTTGTCACATTTCGAAAAGAATAGAAAATAATAAGAGTTTAGAAAAGACGTTCTCTTTTTAATTTGAAAAACATCTTTTTAAACATCTCCAGTGTCAGCAAAGAAATCAAAACAGAATTTTAGAACAAAAATAAAGTGAAAATGCATGTATGACACATTAAAATTGCAGAATATAGCCAAAAATATACTTATGATATTTTCTTAGACTTATATTCCTATATCAAGAGAAAATAATTCTTACTTAAGAAGAAAACAAATTTAAGAGGAGCACAAGGAAGATAATTAAGAAATGCAAGAGCATAAATTAATAAGAAAACAGAAAAAATAGATACAAATTGTATTAGTTTTCTAGGGCTACTGCAAGTAAACAAGGTGGCTTGAATAATATAGATTTATTTTCTCACAGATGTAGATTCTGGAAGCCCCAAATTAAGAGGTCAGCACAGTTGGTTACTTCTGAGGGTGGGAGGGAGAATCTGTTCCATGTCTTTCTTGCAGTTTCTGAACATTTGTTGGTAGGCTCACTATTCCTTAGTTTGTTGATGCATCGCTCCAATCTCTACCTTCCCTCCACATGACATTCTCTCCTCTGTATTCATGTTGTCTTCCCTCTGTGTGTTTCTATCTGTCGCTGTATTTCCTTTTTTTCTTTTTTTAGGTGTCATACCTTTGTTTTATTGACATTATTTAAAAAGTCTTTTTGCTTATAGTCTTGAAATAAAATACAGTCTTTGTAGAAAAGGAATTCAACAGAATAATTACATGAAGAAATACAAAGGCTTATCTTTCAATGTTGCAGCATATATTTTAGGCACCCTAACATATAATTCCAGAGAAGGCAATGGCATTCCACTCCAGTACTCTTGCCTGGAAAATCCCATGGACAGAGGGGCCTGGTAGGCTGCAGTCCATGGGGTCGCTAGGAGTCGGACACGACTGAGAGACTTCACTTTCACTTTTCACTTTCATGCATTAGAGAAGGACATGGAAATCCACTCCAGTGTTCTTGCCTGGAGAATCCCAGGGACGGGGAGCCTGGTGGGCTGCCGTCTATGGGGTTGCACAGAGTCGGATACGACTGAAGCGACTTAGCAGCAGCAACATATAATTCAGTTCAGTTCAGTTGCTCACTCGTGTCTGACTCTTTGTAACCCTATGAATCACAGCACGCCAGGCCTCCCTGTCCATCACCAACTCCCGGAGTTCACTCAGACTCACATCCATCGAGTCAGTGATGCCATCCAGCCATCTCATCCTCTGGCGTCCCCTTCTCCTCTTGCCCCCAATCCCTCCCAGCATCAGAATCTTTTCCAATGAGTCAACTCTTCGCATGAGGTGGCCAAAGTACTGGAGTTTCAGCTTCAGCATCATTCCCTCCAAAGAAATCCCAGGGCTGATCTCCTTCAGAATGGACTGGTTGGATCTCCTTGCAGTCCAAGGGACTCTCAAGAGTCTTCTCCAATACCACAGTTCAAAAGCATCGATTCTTCGGCACTCAGCCTTCTTCACAGTCCAACTCTCACATCCATACATGACCACAGGAAAAACCATAGCCTTGACTAGACAAACCTTTGTTGGCAAAGTAATGTCTCTGCTTTTGAATATGCTATCTAGGTTGGTCATAACTTTCCTTCCAAGGAGTAAGCGTCTTTTAATTTCATGGCTGCAGTCACCATCTGCTGTGATTTTGGAGCCCCCAAAAAATAAAGTCTGACACTGTTTCCCCATCTATTTCCCATGAAGTGATGGGACTGGATGCCATGATCTTCGTTTTCTGAATGTTGAGCTTTAAGCCAACTTTTTCACTCTCCACTTTCACTTTCATCAAAAGGCTTTTTAGTTCCTCTTCACTTTCTGCCATAAGGGTGGTGTCATGTGCATATCTGAGGTTATTGATTTTTCTCCTGGCAATCTTGATTCTAGCTTGTGCTTCTTCCAAACCAGCATTTTTCATGATGTACTCTGCATATAAGTGAAATAAGCAGGGTGACAGTATACAGCTTTGAGGTACTCCTTTTCCTATTTGGAACCAGTCTGTTGTTCCATGTCCAGTTCTAACTGTTGATTCCTGACCTGCATATAGGTTTCTCAAGAGGCAGATCAGGTGGTCTGGTATTCCCATCTCTTGAAGAATTTCCCACAGTTTATTGTGATCCACACAGTCAAAGGCTTTGGCATAATCAATAAAGCAGAAGTAGATGTTTTTCTGGAACTCTCTTGCTTTTTCTATGATCCAGCCAATGTTGGCAATTTGATCTCTGGTTCCTCTGCCTTTTCTAAAACCAGCTTGAACATCAGGAAGTTCACAGTTCACATATTGCTGAAGCCTGGCTTGGAGAATTTTGAGCATTACTTTACTAGCGTGTGAACATGAACATGAAGTCGCTCAGTCATGTCTGACTCTTTGCGACCCCATGGACTGTAGCCTACCAGGCTCCTCTGTCCATGGGATTTTCCAGGCAATAGTACTGGAGTGGGTTGCCATTTCCTTCTCCATGTGAGATGAGTGCAATTGTGTGGTAGTTTGAGCATTCTTTGGCATTGCCTTTCTTTGGGATTGGAATGAAAACTGACCTTTTCCAGTCCTGTGGCCACTGCTGAGTTTTCCAAATTTGCTGGCATATTGAGTGCAGCACTTTCACAGCATCATTCTTCAGGATTTGAAACAGCTCAACTGGAATTCCATCACCTCCACTAGCTTTGTTCATAGTGATGCTTCCTAAGGCCCATTTGACTTCACATTCCAGGATGTCTGGCTCTAGGTCAGTGATCACACCGTTGTGATTATCTGGGTCATGAAGATCTTTTTTGTACAGTTCTTCTGTGTATTCTTGCCATTTCTTCTTAATATCTTCTGTTTCTGTTATGTCCATACCATTTCTGTCCTTTATTGAGCCCATCTTTGCATGAAATGTTCCCTTGGTATCTCTAATTTTCTTGAAGAGATCTCTAGTCTTTCCCATTCTGTTGTTTTCCTCTATTTCTTTGCATTGATCGCTGAAGAAGGCTTTCTTATCTCTTCTTGCTATTCTTTGGGTATGTAATACCCCACTATGTAATGTATATTTGCCTTTCTAGTTAATGGTAGCTTTTGATGGTAAACTCAAGGTTCTTACCATTTCCAAAGGTTTTTAAAATTTTTTCTTCAATATGCTATATATATTTTTTTAATTGCAGTATTTTTTATTTTTTTTCTTTTTTTATTTTATTTTTTAACTTTACAATATTGTATTGGTTTTGCCATATATCAACATGAATCTGCCACAGGTATACACGTGTTCCCCATCCTGAACCCTCCTTCCTCCTCCCTCCCCATACCCTCCCTCTGGGTCGTCCTAGTGCACCAGCCCCAAGCATCCAGTACTGTGCATCGAGCCTGGACTGGCGACTCGTTTCATATATGATATTATACATGTTTCAATGCCATTCTCCCAATTCATCCCACCCTCTCCCTCTCCCACAGAGTCCAAAAGACTGTCTATACATCAGTGACTCTTTTGCTGTCTCGTATACATGGTAATTGTTACCATCTTTCTAAATTCCATATATATGTGTTAGTATACCGTATTGGTGTGTTTCTTTCTGGCTTACCTTTTTATAAAGACAGCAGTCATATTAGATTAGGGCTCACTTGAATGACCTCATTTTAACTTAATGATCTCTGTAAAGATTAAGTTTGCAAATAAGGTCATATTCTAACTTACAGCTGGAAAGGATTTCAACATACCTTTTTGGAGGACATGGTTCAGCCCATAATATGAATGAATACAAGATCTGGTTATTGGAGAGTAAAGCAATAAGAAATACATAAATAGTTTAATACATAAAAATACAAGTTTAAAATAATAATTAATAGAAAAGAAAATGTAGTACAGATGCATAGTTATTCATATATGTGAAAATAACATGGCATTTAATTAAATGCATTTATCTTAATAAAAATTTTTAAAATATAAAAAAATACATGTAGAAATCGAAGCTCAAATACATAAAACAAAAATAACTAAAATGAAGTGTAAAATGTAGCAGAGTTATAGCCATTGCAGTAATAATATAGAAGATAGTCATCCCTTATCCCTAACAAAAGACAGTGGATCCAGACAGTAACATGGTGAGTTCTTTCCCACTATGTATCTCAACTAGTTTTAGAGCTCCACAAAATTTACATTTACAATACATTCTTATGACTATTATCTCTTGATATATTCAGTAATTCACAAGTAATATGAGACATATGTATTGAATAGTTTTATATGTTACATAATGAAATCCTGGTAGTCACCCCTTCCCCCCAGACACATTCACAAAGTATTTCTATTTTTAAAGATGAGATGATTTACATTCCATATACTCTGTTACCAATATAAAATGATGGAAAACTTTCCAGTTCTTTCAAAAATTGTTTCATGTCATTAATAGTAAAAACCAAAAAAATTAATACAAAAGACAACACAACAGCAGAGATCAGTCTCATAAAGACAAATACAGAAATCCTAAATAAAATGAAACCCAAATTCTGCTTTATATTAAAAAATAAAGATTGTACAGTATAGTAATTGCATCTATATCAAGTGATCTTAAGATACAAAATAAACAAAACTTTCACATCTATTTATATGTTTAAAAGGCATTTACAAATTCTTCTATTCTTCAGAAAATAAGCTTATTAAAATGATAAATCATATTTATCTAAATTAATAACTACCAAATATTAAATAGAATTTATTAGAAGCATTCTTATTAATGTCAGGAACAAAGTAACCACATCATTGGGTAAAAGAATAGTCATTTCTATAGGTAATACCTTGTATGATCATCTGCCTGGAAAATCTGTAAGATCAACTGAGAAATTCAGATTGTTCCTAGGAAAGCTTACTAAATTAGCTGAGGTAAAATTAACTCACAATTATAGGATTTTTCTAAATGTCAGCAATGGTCAATTAGAATTTTAATGAATTAAAATATTAAATAAATTTGATTATATAAATTTAAATAAAAAATGAGAATAAACTAAAAAAGAACAATTAATTTATCAACATTATTCAATGATGTTGTCTTTTTCAAATAGTATTTTGATTATGCTCAATTTGATGATTTACAAATAGTCCCAGAAGTTTGGGATTAAATAAAATATGTGTATGTAGTGGAATTCTATATAAATTTTCAATGGTAAGACTTCTTTTGAAATTTAAAATTTTCCAGAGTAATTACAAGAATTATACGAAAATATAATTTTAAAACTTAAAAGCAAAAATAGTACCTGGATGGATTGGCCAAAAAGCAAATAAATTTCAAATTAAATTCCACTGGACACATAGAAGGCTTCCCAGGTGGCTGAGTGGTAAAGAATCCACCTGCCAGTGCAGGAGATATGGTGTCAATCCCTAGGTCGGGAAGATCCCTGGAGGAGGAAATGGCAATTCTCTCCAGTATTCTTGCCTGAAAAATCTCATGGACCGAGGAGCCTAGTGGCCTACAATCCATCAGTTCAGTTCAATTCAGTCACTCAGTCATGTCCGACTCTTTGCAACCTCATGGACTGCACCATGCCAAGGCTTCCCTGTCCATCACCAACTCCTGGAGATCGCTCAAACTCATGTCCATTGAGTCGGTGATGCCATCCAACCACCTCATCCTCTGTCATCCCCTTCTCCTCCTGCCTTCAGTCTTTCCCACCATCAGGATCTTTTCCAATGAGTCAGTTCTTTGTATCAGGTGGCCAAAGTATTGGAGTTTCAGCTTCAGCTTCCTTCCAATGAATACTCAGGACTGATACAATCCATAGGGTTGCAAAAAGTCAGACATGACTGAATACGCACTCAGACATGTGAGGGATCATGTAATATGCTAAAATCCTTGATAGATAGATTGCTGTTCAGTAATTAATGGAAGTTCCAGAAATTATAGAAGGATATACAATATTTGCACTGCTGCTGCTGCTGCTAAGTCACTTTAGTCGAGTCCGACTCTGTGCTACCCCATAGACGGCAGCCCACCAGGCTCCCCCGTCCCTGGGATTCTCCAGGCAAGAACACTGGAGTGGGTTGCCATTTCCTTCTCCAATGCATGAAAGTGAAACGTGAAAGTGAAGTCGCTCAGTCGTGTCTGACTCTTAGCAACCCCATGGACTACAGCCTACCAGGCTCCTCCGTCCGTGGGATTTTCCAGGCAAGAGTACTGGAGTGGGGTGCCATTGCCTTCTCCACATGTGGGTATAAAACAAAAATTATCCAAAACTCCTTTACCTTGAACAGTCTGTGTCCGTTTGTTATCAGATGGCAGTTAATGAGACCACCATTTTCCACTGTGAAAATAGTATGAGTCCATAAAGATGTAAACCTGCAAATACCCTGGAGTCCTCGGAGCAGTTTCTGGAAAAGATAAAGAAATAGATAATTGAATCTCTATCAGAACCTCAGAGAAGAAATTTTTCACATCCTTTTTGCCTTCTTATTTCACAGTAGTTAGTTCAAATTCTAGTTAAGGGAACATTTTAAATCTCTAACTCAAAAAAAATTGAGAGCCCTATTTTTTTTTCTTTTTCTGAAATATGGATAGCTGAGATATCACAGAGAAATACTGTTTCTCAGTGGGTATTATGAGAACTTAAAACTATGTACTAGTTTGTAGAGAAATAAAGTTTGTAGTAAAAATTTCAATTATATCATAGGAAATGCTTTAATGAATTTGAAAAAATGTGTAACATTTTTCTTCCACTTATTTTTTTTTTCTAAAATTTCACACATGACCTAAAAGGGAACTTCTTCAAAGTATGTTAAGAAGTCCCAGGAAAAATATAAAGCATGTTTCTGCAATATGGATTTCTTAAATGAAGATGTCAATATTTTTGAGTCTAGTAATTATGCATGAAAAGTCTCTTATGAGATAGTTGACCAACAAGGACTCATTCTGGTTCCATATTCAAAGGAGAAGTGATGAGAAGTGGGCAGTGGAGGTGAAAGATGAAGACTGAGGGTAAAAAGCATTGGAATGAGATGCATAGAAAATAACACTGGTACTCTTCATGGAGAAAGGGATTATAGAAGTAGGCTTCCATATCTATGTTTTTCCTTTTTATTTATATCATGGAACATTTTCTTTCAAAAATAATAAGATTCTAAAGATTCATTTTTGTTTTTGTTTTTCTGGCAATGGCTTTCATTTACTGAGCACTTAATTTGCTTTTTAAGTCTTAATTCAATGATATAGATTAACACAATGAAAATGTTCTCAAATATTTTAACACTGTGGTATTAGATGAAAAGAAGGTGTCAAAAGATTTTCCAAAGCCAAAATTCAGTGTCAGAGACTATATATTATTTCTTTAGTTGTCTAGTCTCTAAGTCATGTCTTATTCTTTAGTGACCATGGACTGTAGCCCACCAGTCTCCTCTGTCCATGGGATTTTCCAGAAAAGAATACTGAAGTGGGTTGCCATTTCCTTCCTCAGGAAAACTTCCCAACACAGGAATTGAACCTGTTTCTCCTGCTTGGCAGGAAGATTCTCTACCACTGAGCATCCTGGGAAGCCATGTTACTTCTTTACCTTTTACATTTCTGAATGGTCTTTAAAATTTGGAGTACACACTGGCTATAAAGAGACAAATGAACCATAGGTTGTAGGCTAACTTCTTTAGTTTGTTTTTCCCAAGCTCTTATCCAGTCTGCTGCTGCTGCTACTGCTAAGTCGCTTCAGTCGTGTCCGACTCTGTGCAACCCCATAGACTGCAGCCCACCAGGCTCCCCATCCCTGGGATTCTCCAGGCAAGAACACTGGAGTGGGTTGCCATTTCCTTCTCCAATGCATGAAAGTGAAATGTGAAAGTGAAGTCGCTCAGTCGTGTCCGACTCTTAGCAACCTCGTGGACTGCAGCCTACCAGGCTCCTCCGTCCATGGGATTTTCCAGGCAAGAGTACTGGAGTAGGGTGCCATTGCCTTCTCCACTTATCCAGCCTAGGCCATATTAAAATATGCTTGAGAATTTGACACTCTTCCTTGAAAATGTTTTGTTCTCGTTGTTTTGTAATAGAAAAACCTGGCCATGTAAACTTAGCATGTTTTAATGTTAGATAATTTTATATTAACTGCATAAGTTGTTTATTTGGAAATTGCATTATTCAGAATGAAGAGGGAGAAAATTCAGTACACAAAAGGAAATATGGTATTAATTGTTGAGTCAATAGATTTTAGAACACCTAAACTGCCTGCTGCTGCTGCTAAGTCGCTTCAGTCATGTCCGACTCTGTGCAACCCCATAGACAGCAGCCCACCAGGCTCCCCCATCCCTGGGACTCTCCAGGCAAGAACACTGGAGTGGGTTGCCATGTCCTTCTCCAATGCCTGAAAGTGAAAAGTGAAAGTGAAGTCACTCAGTCGTGTCCAACCCTTAGTGACCCCATGGACTGCAGCCTACCAGGCTCCTCAGTCCATGGGATTTTCCAGGCAAGAGTACTGGAGTGGAGTGCCATTGCCTTCTCCAAACTGCCTATTAATTTGCAATTTAAAACATCTTATTAATGAGCAAATTAAGGTCTAATGATTTTTGACCAGCAAATTTGAACTGGAATTATTTACTCTTTCTGTTCTCAACTATATTCCTTTCTTTTCAGACAGATAAATCTTGAGAAAAACAGAAATGCAAAAGGTAATTTTCCCAAATAAACCTCCTACTTCTTATTATCCTATTCATGTCAACTTAATTAAACTTACACTATACTCTCTAGCTGGAGAAGGCAATGGCACCCCACTCTAGTACTCCTGCCTGGAAAATCCCATGGATGGAGGAGCCTGGTCGGCTGCAGTCCATGGGGTCACTGAGGGTCGGACACAACTGAGCAGCTTCACTTTCACTTTTCACTTTCATGCATTGGAGAAGGAAATGGCAACCCACTCCAGTGTTCTTGCCTGAAGAATCCCAGGGACGGGGGAGCCTGGTGGGCTGCCATCTACGGAGTCACACAGAGTCGGACACGACTGAAGTGACTTAGCAGCAGCATACTCTCTAGTATGAGCTAGAGGGGAAAATATCTTTGAAAACAAGGTTTTGTTGAGATAGTTACATTTTATTCATGTTTTTTGCATAATTAGATGATTTCATATACTAAGATTTTTTTAATAACTCTTTAATTTCTTACTTTATTTTTATATTATTATTGGAAAAATCTACCAGGCACAAACAAACTGGATTGGTGAAATATGAATAGAATCTGCCATTGACTCTCTTTTCTCTTTATCACCATTTAGGGCATCTTCTCTCCCAAAAACCCTTCCTGTGTAGTTACTTATGGAATTAAAACTGTAAATGTTTTCTTAGATTTACAGGTTATCCTTTATAATTCAGCTCTTTAAGACAAATGTCTTCATTCTTTCAGACTGGTAAATTCCAGGGCCTTATTTTCCTTTCTACTTTGTTTTTTTCAAATGAGGCTTGGCAAAATATCTTTTGGCCTTTTTGGCCAGATGACTTCAGTTTTCTGTCTAGGATTCTTTCTTTTCAGACATTTTGCCATTCTGAATTTCTATAATCAACACATATCAAATGAACTTAAAATGTTGACATTAGAACTGACTATGTGGTTCTCTTCAGGATTCAGTGTTGTGTTGAGAGGCTTTTCAGTGTGCCTCAGGCTTCCAGAAGGAATGCAGACATAGGACAACACTATCTGAAGCAAATTAGAATTGAAGCCTTTTTTTAATCAAGAAAGAATATGGATGAAAAGGACCTCAACAAATACCTAATCAGAATCTCTAATAATGAGAAGAAGGAAGTAGAGGTTGAGACAGATTTGGCAGGTTGGACAATATACCAGCTTTCTGGAGATCTGTCCTGAAACTGCTGCCTGAGGAGTCAAAGTATTTAGTAAGTATTTAGCTTCCCACGGTAAAGACAGATGCCCCCTAATTGTCTTTCTTGTCCAAATAGATGTGGACATTCCCAGGGAAACCAGGATATTGCCAATGATCTTTAATTAGCTGTCTCTACAGATCTAATTTATTTTCATACCATAACATTTCCCAAGTAGGACTCCAGTATCAGAAAAATAAAACAATATCTTCATTATATATGATAGTGAATTATAGAAGTAACCATGACAGCTTGGAGAGAGTAAAGTACCTGAATATACAGAAGCAATGGCATGGAATACACTGAACATGCTTTTTTTTTTATAGTGTAACCATACTTTTCAGAGTGACACTTTGTCTTTTGTTCCTTAAAAAAAGGAGATACAATTCTGAATGGCTGCAGAAAAGTTAATGCCATTCAGTTGTTATTGCAGAGTTTATTTTTTATCCAATAAGGAGTAATTTTGCATAATTATCAATTTTATTGCACAGATATATGACTACATAAGAATTCAGGTATTTTATTCAAAGCAAACATCCAGGGCTATTTGAACTCTAAGGTTTGCAGCAGTTTTATATGCCAAGCAACAGTGACAATATTAGAAATAATTCATTATAACTAATTTTTCTCCTATTCTTCAATTTAACTTGTAGTTTAGAGCACAAAAATTAATATTGTTACCAGTATAGCATTTTCAGTAAGTCAGAGGTTCAAAAATATTGACAATAAAAATAAACATATGTGCAAAGGACCAGTAGGTAAAGAATCCCTCTCCAAATGTACACTTGCAGAACTTGCTGTTTACTTCATGAGAAATAGCTATTTACTAATTTGAGAAGTGTTAAGATCTGTTTAAAGTGTAGATAATTTTGTGTGTGTGTGCATTTAGTCACTAAGTCACGTCCAACTCTTTGCGACCCCTTGAACTGTAGCCCACTAGACTCCTCTGTCTGTGGGTTTTTCCAGGCAAGAATACTGAAGTGGGTTGCCATTTCCTTCTCCATGGATCTTCCTGACCCAGGGAACAAACTCACATCTGCTTGGCAGGTGGATTCTTTACCACAGAGCCACTTGTACATTCTATAAAGTAAAATAACTGGTCAATCTTTTCTAATCCCCACATAATGGTATTTTGTATCTTAATATTTCTCCCAAATTACAAAAGACACAAAAAACAGTTTTATAAAATGTTATTGAGAAGACATTGTTCTTTTAAGCACAATAATTTAATTCTATTAAATCAGTTCCCCTGCTCTGAAGCTATTATTCTAAATGAAAGAAGTCAGATTATATAAACTTTAGAAGTAGATCATTAATGTTCCCATTTTTTTATGATTTGATACTGCATTTCATGAAATGCATGCAGCTGCATTTGACAGCTGCAATATGTAGCACATGTATATGTAAAAAGCACTGCATTTGCTATCATTTCTTTCACTCTACATGACAGGTTCATCCCCCCCCCCATCCCTTTCAACTAGCATAAGTGTTTTTATAAACTGTAAAAAAAATTCTGTGAAAATAATTTTAAGAGCTTGAGCATGGTTTCTATGGTGATATAAAACACTTTACTGGTATAGATTTACCATAATATAGGAAAATTCAGTTGCTGACTTTCATGCACATTATTTATTTGACTTGAATTACCAAGAACTCTACTCTGTGTTTAATAGGACATGGTTTAATAAGCCCATGTAATTCATGTATCATATCCTTTTGGATACTTTATTTTTTTTTCTGATTTCAGCAATATTGTATTGAATTTTTTCAGTGATTAAAGCAAACAATTCAAAGCAATATTAAGCTCAAATCAATAATTAGTTTCAAAGAACAGTTAATAACTCAGCAACTAGAAGAGGGCATGGTAGGTTTTCAAAAAATATTTAAATGAATGAGTGTTATGCAACTCACTTTAGTAGTGATAGTCTCAGTTCAAAGAAATTTTAAGAGTCTAAATTTAAGCTAAGTGAAATGAGTCTCTGCTTTTCCAGAATAATATGTGGCAAGCAATAATCGATAAATTGCACCAAATAAAGTTTATTCCTCCTAGAGTAACAGCACATATTACTATTTAATTAAATATATATACAAACTTATACCAACACTTTATATTAATTTTAAAAGGTGAACAGCAGTTTTTAGAAGTAAGTAGGTTCTTGTTGGTTTTATGTGAAATTAGATGTTTGTATACTAGTTGGCTGAATGAATATTCAAGTGAACTTTTATTAATGATGATTTTCTTTTTCTAAAACTGTTTTAGATTTAAGAAAGATTTAAGAAGATTTAAGAAAATTCTAAGAATCTCTTCAAATGAGTAAAATTAACTACATTTTAACCTACCTCATTAGTTTCTTTGTGAATATAGCTGGAAATAGCTGAAGTTGTAACTTTTTTGGTGTAGACTATATCCCCATGAAATACTTTAAAATCTGTAACATTTTTTCTTTTCCTTTTCCTTTCCTTTCTCCTTCCTCCCTCCCTCCCTTCCTTCTTTTCTCCCTCCCTCACTTCCCTTCCTTCTTCCTTTCTTTCCTTCCATCTGGCAGTTGAATTGTGAAATGTCAGGGAAACTCAGACAAAACTGCTTGGTTTCTATAACTAATGTCTTGAATGTGTGGTAAAAGTACTTCTATTATAGATCTGCTCTATTTGTTATAGAACCATTTAGCAATTGTGTAGAAAAAACACACTCATTCTGCTGAGATCATTTCTAATCTTCTTTTCCACCTGTATTCTCAGACATTTCAGCATATATGCTTGGAGAAAAAGAAAAGAGTACCTAAATTAGTGCAGAACAAACGGTGTCTTACTGTTGCCAGTATCTCAGGAGCTGAGTGACCAGTCTGATACCACAGGTCAAGTTAAGGAAACAGAAAGGATAAAAGCTCATTGTTGCAAATGTATTTTATTGGCTATGCCAATAAATCAATCCTGAATATTCATTGGAAGAACCGATGCTGAAGCTAAAACTCCAATACTTTGGCCACCTGATGCGAAGAACTGACTCATTGAAAAAGACCCTGATGCTGGAAAAGATTGAAGGTGGGAGGAGGGGATGACGGAGGATGAGATGGTTGGATGGCATCACCAATTCAATGGACATGAGTTTGAGTAAACTCCAGGAGTTGGTGATGGACAGGGAGGCCTGGCATGCTGCAGTCCATGCAGTTGCAGAGAGTTGGACATCCTGAGCAACTGAACTGAACTGATGCCAATAATTCAATAAATATCTTCTTATCTAGGACAGGTGTATGCATTGGGACAGGGGCTTCCTTTGGAAGGATACAGGACCCAGCAGTACTCTGATAGCCTACTAGGCATCGGGGGATTATGTGTCTGCCAATACTTAGGATATTGAGAAAAAGAAAAACCATTTTACTGCATAGTTAAGTACGTCATTGAACATGAAAAAGGGATTCTAAAGCCAGAGCGATCAGAACATTGCAGGAAAAAGACATAAGAGACTATCCGGTTTTTTCCTGGTGGAGAGAGAAAGATAATAGAATAGAAGTCAAAGGCAGTGGTTTTCAATTGTTAGTTGTTAGCATCATGTGGTAAACTTTAAAATAATACGTATTCCTGAGTCCCACATCAGACCAATTGAGTTACAAACTCTGGGGTGAGTCCCTGGAATTAATTAGTCTTTAAAAAGTCTACCTGAATGATTATAGTGTGCAACAAAAGCTACAAACATTTTTGAGGCCACTGGTCAATATCATTTTTATTCATGATATGGGATATACACTTGGTCATTAGTAAATTTGACATTATTTATTAGTGCATTTCCTCTGGTTTGTTATGTTGTATTGTGTTACTGCATATTACCTGGTTTTTTGAACATCTGAATGGATGAGGGTATATTTGACTCTAAGTAATTAAACTTTATATAATTTGTTGGCTTTGCTGCCCTACTATAACAATTGTATTTAAATGACTTGCAGTGGTCTGATGATAACTTATAAGCATCATATTTCCAGATTACGCACAAACTTTCCTCAACTGTTGTAATCTATGGAATCCACAAAAATAGTTAATTTAGGATGCAGTGTAATTTCTGCCATTGAATAATTCACAGCTTCCTTATGCGGGTCCCAGGAAGGGGTTACAAACACATTACAAGACATTGATCCCCTCTGTTCCCTTAGGGACAAAGTGAAGCTTAAGTGCCTATAGCTGTCTCATCTTATATCTCTGTCTGTAAATAAGTTCAAATCTCTTTCAAAGACAGTCTGATCAGAGAAGTCTAAAGATAAAACCCATAGTCAATAGGTACAAAGAGAATGAATTAATTTGCTGCCCTCCTTTACTATTAGTAAGGCCCAAAGAGAAGCTGTCCTATCTAACATCTACCTTAGCTTCAACTACCTAGGGTTCAACTGCCCAGTGAGTATAATGGGCCTGATGAGATACTAGAAGAGCATCAAGGAACCCAGGAACAGTAAGTGCAGGCTGAGCTAAGGCTGATGGGGAAGGTGACCGTGGGGTAGTGAGGAGCTGCTGGCAGATACAGATCTTGGCAGCAGCCAACTTTAATCTCCTTCATGTTTATTAAATATGTGTATGTACATGTTTGTGTGTGTTTTACCCACGCTGGGTTCCCTAGAGAAGCCTCCCATTTGCCTTCAGTTTGCATTAGCTTACCATAAAAATATTACCACTTTCTGCATACCATGACAAGAAAAAAATTGAGAAGCACTAATGAAGTTTAATTTTGAATATATCAGAAGCAATATGAACAACACAAATTGACACAGTCAAGGTAATAGAGTTACTGTTTTCCTAGTCTATAATTTTGAAGAGTATATTTCCAATTTACTTCATCATCTTTCTACTATGAAACGAGTGCATCATTGACTTTTTGGAGGATCAGTAAACTCAGCACCTTATAGATCTTTGGTCTTAATAGAGATCCAGTTTAAATGGAAAAAGAGTATGTCAAGGCTGTATGTTATCACCCTGCTTATCTAACTTATATGCAGAGTACATCATGAGGAACGCTGGACTGGAAGAAACACAAGCTGGAATCAAGATTGCCGGGAGAAACATCAATAACCTCAGATATGCAGATGACACCACCCTTATGGCAGAAAGTGAAGAGGAGCTAAAAAGCCTCTTGATGAAAGTGACAGTGGAGAGTGAAAAAGTTGCCTTAAAGCTCAACATTCAGAAAACGAAGATCATGGCATCCGGTCCCATCACTTCATGGGAAGTAGATGGGGAAACAGTGGAAACAGTGTCAGACTTTATTTTTGGGGGCTCCAAAATCACTGCAGATGGTGACTGCAGCCATGAAATTAAAAGACGCTTACTCCTTCGAAGGAAAGTTATGACCAAGCTAAATACCATATTCAAAAGCAGAGACATCACTTTGCCAACAAAGGTCCATATAGTCAAGGCTATTGTTTTTCCTGTGGTCATGTATGGATGTGAGAGTTGGACTGTGAAGAAGGCTGAGCGCTGAAGAATTGATGCTTTTGAACTGTGGTGTTGGAGAAGACTCTTGAGAGTCCCTTGGACTGCAAGGAGATCCAACCAGTCCATTCTGAAGGAGATCAGCTCTGGATTTCTTTGGAAGGAATGATGCTGAAGCTGAAACTCCAGTACTTTGGCCACCTCATGCGAAGAGTTGACTCATTGGAAAAGACTCTGATGCTGGGAGGGATTGGAGGCAAGAGGAGAAGGGGACGCCAGAGGATGAGATAGCTGGATGGCATCACTGACTTGATGGACGTGAGTCTGAGTGAACTCAGGGAGTTGGTGATGGACAGGGAGGCCTGGCGTGCTGCGATTCATGGGGTCGCAAAGAGTTGGACATGGCTGAGAGACTGAACTGAACTGAACTGAACTGAACTATCAAATACATCTAAAGAAAAAAATACACCTAAGTATCATAACATATTATATATTAATTATATTTTATAATGATAGAGTACATAATGAATCATATAATGGATTGGAAAGAGTTTTCTGGAGTGATTAGATGTTTGAAGTCAGGAAAGTAAGCAATCAGAAATAAGACTACTACTTGTAGTGCTATTCAAAGTTGATTCATTTACTCTTAATGTCATCTAAATTTTAATTGACAAGTATAGAAAATTTTGAACCAACTTTGGGGTAGACTAATGATCAGTATTTGTCTTAGAAGATTTTTATAATAATCTGTTAAAAAAAACTTTAAAAGGAATAACTAAGAACTTCATCAACTTGATTAATTCAATTCAGCTCAACAGTTATTTATTGAGTGTCTCTTAAGGGAACAGAACATGAAATGTTCATAAGCCTTGATAACATGATTTACCAAACATATTATGAATTGTGTTATACAAAGAGTTGTATAATAGGTAGGACAATGACTTATTTTTCCCAGATAATTCCACTTGTGAGGCAGAAACAAGTCTACTAATAGTTGAAACCAGATAAAGCCTTTTATTGCCTTACATTTTATTTCTCTAGAGAAATTGGCCTATTGTTATTTGCACAATCTCAGATTTTTTTTTCAATTGTGTCAGTTAAGACGTAGGCCTCCACAAAATGAATATAGGTTTAAGTTTGGCTTCGTACTTTCACTCTTTGTGCCTAATTCCCCTCTTCTCTGACTCCTCCAACAATTACGAGCCTACTACCTATGAGACCTTATGGCCAAATCAGCTTTGAGGTAAAGACACACAATTAGTCATACATGCTTTAGCTGACTTTATAACAACATGTTAGTTTTACCATTGACAATTATATTTTTAAATCTATCTTTACAAATGAAAGTGTCTATATAGATACAGAGAACAAAAAAGTGGTTGCCAGAGGAGATGGAAAAAATAGGTGAGAGAGACTAAGAGGTATAAACTTTTAGGTACAGAATAAATGAGTTGTGTGTATGAAATGTAGTGCAGAGAATATATAGTTAATAATAATGCAATGTCTTTGTATAGTAACAAATAGTAACTAGACTTATTGTGTTGATCATTTTAAAGTGTATAGAAATATTGAATCACAGTTTGTACACCAGGAACTAACATAAAGTTTTAGGTCAATTATAATTCAAAAATAAACCAACTCACAGGGAAAGAGATTGGATTTGTGATTACAAGAAGTGGCAGGTGAGGGAGGTAGAATTAAATGAAGACAGTCAGTAGATACAAACTTCCAGTTGGAAGATAAATACTAGGGATGTAATGTACACCATGATAGATATAATTAACACTGCTACACACACACACACACACACACACACACATGCATATATATCAAAATTGTTAAGAGAATGAATCCTGGGAGTTCTCATCACAAAGAAAAAATGTTTTTTGTTTTTTTTCCTTGGATTATGAATGTTCACTAAACATCATTGAATAGTGTATGTAACTCAAATAATGATACTGTATTCCTTAAATTTACACAGTGCTGTGTGTGAATTATGTTGCAATAAAACTTGAAGGAAACAATGAAATAAGGTATTTTTTAAACAGCTTACACCTAGTTAAAAAAACTGAATTTAAAAATTCTCATAAAGGGCTTTCTTTGCATTTAAATTCATGGTTATCTTGGCTCAACAATTCCAAAAAATAGAAAAGCATATGTTTATCCAAGGAATATCTGGTTACAAGCTATTATTTAAGAGTAAAATACTATACAAATCTAAACAGCATGTAACTTAGTTTAAATATACATATTTTAATCAATAATACTTTGTACTCTTCACAATTGGTAATTGATTTACTTGAAAATAAAACATATTGCTCATTTAAAAATTCTTTAAGTTAATTTGTAAAGAAGAATCAAATGTTCTTCCTGCCAAAAATAACTTTCAATCAAAAACCATCCTTTTTCAAGCTGCTTTATAATAATTTACATATTTTGCTAATATGTAAATTAGCAAAGGAAAATTACCCTTCCAGTAAGTACCTTTTGTTGAGACAGAAACCACATGTAGACATTATTTCCTAAGGCAGTGTACTTCCAAACACTTAAAAAGATCCATGAGTTCTTGATATATGATAAGCTAGTTATTTGTACTAAAGACCTCAAGAACATTATAAAATACTTAATAATTTTCAGCTTTGCAAATAAAATTTACTTGCTAATGGTTACCTACTAATCATGTTGTAGCTACAGAAATATTCGTGTAAATACTATGCTCCTTTGTAGGAGAAATAAAAGACAATTCAAGAATCTAAAAATTAGTAGCACTATCATTCTATTAGTTTGTTACTTTAAGAAAAATGTGAAGTAAATTGTTTTTTGTTTTGTTTTTCAGACAGCGGGTGAGGGTTAGGCTGCAGCTGGAGAGGAATCCTGGCAGGCCTCCCTCACTTCCTTCTCTTTCCTCCATTCCATAAACCTACTATGTGCTGAATACTTAATCTCTACACCCTTCATTTCCTCAACTGAAGGGATGGGACAGTGCTGGCCAACCAGGCACCCAATACCCCTTGTCACCCAACAAAGACGGTACTCCAAACATGGCAGCCTGCCTGAGACCTGTAGCTCTCTTGCAGAGCTGTTTCCCCAAAGAAGAGGGCATCTGGCAGCGAGTTCCTGCGTCCTAGTCTCCCCAGGATCCCTTGCGACCAGCTCCCTCCCAGAGGCGCTGGGTAGGACCCTCGGGCTGGAGGCACCGCAGGGTTTGTGGAGGCCTGAAGGCTGGCAGAGGCACTCAGCCCCACCCACATGAAAAGTCCAGTGTGCTCCACCTGCCAGCTGCCTCGAGCTAGCTTTTAACTCCACCGCTTAGCCTCCATGTCCCCCAAGAGCCAGCCTTCAAAGTGGCCTAGTAAGTGGGCTCTCACATTTATGGAGTTCCTCCGCCAGATTGAGTGGCCCATATATGGGTGCCCACTGTTTTCCCAACCAGGTTGGTAAGGCGATGGGCACCAAGGCTCTACTGACCGCTGGTCTCTAATTCTTGCCTGACATAGACATTCCCTGCCCAAGGAACTGTTTGATTTATGTTGAGGTTTCAGTGTGGGGGTTCTGCTGACTGGGAAAGGTGGGGTTTCAGCTACTCCTGCCAGTTTGATGGAGGTTTTCAAGAATGTAAACTCCATAAGAGCAGAGACCTTGTCTGAGCCACTGTTGTATCTCCAGTGTCTTCCACAGTGTCTGGCACACGGTGGGTGCCCAGTGTACCTCACATGTCAGGCGTTGTGCTAAGCTTTTGCATACACTGCCTTATCTAATCCTATGCACTGTGAGGATGGCGGAGTAGAAGGACATGCACTCATCTTCTGCGAGAACTCAGATTTTTTACATTACATTACATTTACATTTACATTACAACTCGCTCCTGAAAAACCATCGATAGGAGAATGTTAGTGAGTGTTAGTCATTCAGTCCTGTCCGACTTTTTGCAACCCCATGGACTGTAGCCCAGCAGGCTCCTCTGTCCATGGGATTCTCCAGGCAAGAATACTGGAGTGAGTTGCCATTTCCTTCTCCAGGGCATCTTCCCAAACCAGGGATCGAACACGGCTCTCTCACGCTGCAGGCAGACTCTTTACCCACTGAGCCACCAGGGAAGCCCCAGGAGAATGTTGGATCCCACCAAAAAAAAGATATCCCATATCCAAGGGAAAAGGAGAAGCCCTAGTAAGAAAATCACATTTAGAATCAAACCCCATATGTGTCAGAGATGCTCAGAGGGCTCAAAAAAAACCTTGTGTGTGTCAGGAACCAGGAGGAAGGAGGTAATGAATCTTCATTATAGCCTCCATAGTTCGGTCTCAGGTCAAACAACAGGGAGGGAACACAGCCCCACCCATCAACAGAAAATTGGATAAAAGATTTAATGAGCATGGTCCTACTCATCAGAACAGCACCCAGTTTCCCCCACAGTCAGTCTCTCCCATCAGGAAGATTCTATAAGCCTCTTAACCTTAGCCATTAGAGGGTGGACAGAATGAAAACAACAATCACAGAAAACTATTCAAACTGATCACATGGCCAATGGCCTTGTATAAATCAATGAAACTATGAGCCATGCTCTGTAGGGCCACCCAAGATGGATGGGTCATGGTGGACAGTTCTGACAAAATGTGGTCCACTGGAGAAGGAAATAGCAAACCACTTCAATATTCTTGCCTTGAGAACCCTGTGAACAGAATGAAAAGGCAAAAATATAGGACAATGAAAGATGAACTCACCAGGTCAGTAGGTGCCCAATATGCTACTGGAGAAGAATGGAGGAATAACTTCAGAAAGAATGAAAACATGGAGCCAAAGCAAAAACAATACCCAGCTGTGGATGTAACTGGTGATGTAAGTAAAGTCCGATGCTATAAAGACCAATACTGCACAGGAACCTGGAAACTTAGGTCCATGAATCAAGGTAAATTAGGAGTAGTCAAACAGGAGATGGCAAGAGTGAACATCAACATTTTAGAAACCAGTGAACTAAAATGGACTGGAATGGGTGAATTCAATTCAGATGACCAGTATATCTACTACTGTGGGAAAGAATCCCTTAGAAGAAATGGAGTAACCCTCATAGTCAACAAAAGATTCCAAAATGCAGTATTTGGGTGCAATCTCAAAAATGACAGAATGATCTCTGTTCGATTCCAAGGCAAACCATTCAGTATCACAGTAATCCAAGTCCATGCCCCAACCACTAATGCTGAAGACGCTGAAGTTGAATGGTTCTATGAAGACCTACAAGACCTTCTTGAACTAACACCTAAAAAAAGATGTCCTTATCATCATAGGGGATGGGAATGCGAGAGTAAGAAGTCAAGAGATAACTGGAGTAACTAACAAATTTGGCCTCGGAGTACAAAATGAAGCAGGGCAAAGGCTAACCGAGTTTTGCCAAGAGAAAACACTGGTCATGGCAAACACCCTCTTCCAACAGCACAAGAGAAGACTCTACACATGGACATTACCAGATGGTCAATACCGAAATCACATTGATTATATTCTTTGCAGCCAAAGATGGAGAACTCTATACAATCAGCAAAAACAAGACTGGAAGCTGATTGTAGAACAAACAGATCATGAACTCCTTATTGCAAAATTCAGAGGTAAATTGAACAAAGTAGGGAAAACGATTAGATCATCCAGGTATGACCTTAATCAAATTCCTTATGATTATACAGGGAAAAGACAAATAGATTCAAGGGATTAGATCTGATAGACAGAGTGCCTGAAGAATTATGGACAGAGGTTTGTGACATTTTACAGGAGCTTGTCGTCAAGACCATACCCAAGAAAAAGAAATGAAAAAAAGCAAAATGGTTGTCTGGGGAGGCCTTACAAATAACTGAGAAAAGAAGAGAAGCTAAAGGCAAAGGAGAAAAGGAAAGATAACACCCATTTGAATAAAGAGTCCTGAAGAATAGCATCTTAGTAACTGACTATGGTGTTAATCTATTTGATTTGCTGAAGCCAGCTTGTACTGCATCACAAGAACTGATGAGTGAATTTCAGGGAAATTTGAAAGCTATCAATTTGATAGATGAAAATTGTTTATAATGGGAGTATTTACTCCATATAAGTCACCAAATTCTACAAATATGTATCTTTTTAACTTTCAGAGAAATGGAAGTTAAACATTTGTCAGCTCCACAATGTTTATCTTCTATTTCTCCATTACATTTTATTCCAATTAACGTTTTTACCTAAAGAGGAAAGGGACTGTCAAATCTTTATGGGCATGGCATTTGTATCATAGAATTACTTTAACATGAAGATATCTGGTTATAGTCAATGAATATAGCTTGATTAAGCTGCTTGATGCATTTCCATGGGATGAAAGTAGTACATCTTGCAATGTATTAGCAAGGTCAGTTAATCAAACAAATTTTTTTAATTAATTTTACCTTTTCCTTATAGCTTCTGTCAAGTTAGCTGAGGAACTTCTTGTAGTTCAATATCAGATCAGATCAGATCAGTCGCTCAGCCGTGTCCTTTGCGACCCCATGAATCGCAGCACGCCAGGCCTCCCTGTCCATCACCAACTCCTGGAGTTCACTCAGACTCACGTCCATCAAGTCAGTGATGCCATCCAGCCATCTCATCCTCTGTCGTCCCCTTCTCCTCTTGCCCCCAATCCCTCCTAGCATCTCTCATTTTCCAATGAGTCTACTCTTCGCATGAGGTGGCCAAAGTACTGGAGTTTCAGCTTTAGCATCAGTCCTTCCAAAGAACACCCAGGACTGATCTCCTTTAGAATGGACTGGTTGGATCTTCTTGCAGTCCAAGGGACTCTCAAGAGTCTTCTCCAACACCACAGTTCAAAAGCATCAATTCTTCGGCGCTCAGCCTTCTTCACAGTCCAACTCTCACATCCATACATGACCACTGGAAAAACCATAGCCTTGACTAGACGAACCTTTGTTGGCAAAGTAATGTCTCTGCTTTTGAATATGCTATCTAGGTTGGTCATAACTTTCCTTCCAAGGAGTAAGCGTCTTTTAATTTCATGGCTGCAGTCACCATCTGCAGTGATTTTGGAGCCCAGAAAAATAAAGTCTGACACTGTTTCCACTGTTCCCCCATCTATTTCCCATGAAGTGATGGGACCGGATGCCATGATCTTCGTTTATGCTAATTATAAGAATTAAAAATAAAATCTAATTAATTTATCTGTTGGACATGATAAAAAATAATTTTCTGCTTGGTAAGTGTATTTATCTTAGCACTGAGTTTGTAATTACTTTTAAGTAACTGTGTTATTTTCATTTACTAAATTAAGCAGTAAATGTAATGTTACTACTGTCCCTAGGAAAATCTCTAAATACATGGGATAGATTTAAGAGTGAATTTGAATGAAATATTATGTGATTTTGAATAATCATAAAGCATTTGGTAGCTTTAGATTAACCCTTTCCAGATGATATTCTTATCAATTTATTTTATTACATAGAAAAGGATAAATTAATTGAAAGACTAACTAAATGGTCAGCTTTTCTTTTTAACTTTGAAATAATATTAAAATTAAAACTTATGAACTTGTTTCAAATGTTATTCAAGATGCTATCCATATTTCTAACAACTCAGTGAGATGAGATAGCTACTAATTTTCTTTCCAAAATAGACAAAAGAGAGTATTCTGTTTTACATATATGCATTACTTGGTAAATGAGTATCAATATTAGAAAAAAGATCTCTTCTAACTCCAAAGTCTTACTGTTAAATATCATCTATATATTTGTAGCTGTATGTCTATATACATACACATATATACAATTGATCCTTGTACTTGAAATAGACTAAAGGCACCCACCCCTATGCAATCAAAAATCTGGGCAGAACTTTATAGTCAGGCCTCATATCTGCAATTCTGCATCCTGTATTCACCCAACTGTGGATCATGTATTGTAGCATTTATTGAAAAATAAAATATAAATGAACGCATGCAGTTCAAACCTATGTCATTCAAGAGTCAACTGCAAATAGATAGATATATATAGATATATTTGGTTTTGCCTTTAAAAGGGAAACTATTTTAAAACAAGGATAACATTGTTATCATTTATACATTCTGAGTCTGTTGTATATTTAAAGTGCTTTCAGACTTTGCCTGCTCAATTGAGGCAGAGATCACCAAATTCTATCAACTATTCTTAGTAACAGAATAATGATCTTTTTTGGCACAGCAGTATCTAGTTAAAAATTCATCATTTTCAAAGTTCCTTTGCAGCTAAGTATAATGATGCAACCAAATTCTAGCAAATAACTTAAGCAGAAATTCTTTGGGACTTTAGAAAAACTGAAATAGTGGAGCAAGAAAGATTAAAGGAATATGGTTCCCTAAGGAAGATGGGGCTGCCATGCTCATTCTGTTTTATCCATGCCTGGCTGTTTTTAATGTAAAAAAAGAAACTACCTTATTTAAGTTATTGTTTAATTAACCTCTGTTGTTCATACCTGAATGAAATTTCTAACATGTGTAGTCATATTTTTCATTTTTCAGTTTCCCATTATTGTGATACCTCATATCTTAAAAATGTGCCATTTAGACTGACAAGTCATTTAGTTAGGTTATAGTTATCTCCAAAGAGCACAGAACAACTGGACAAAAATGTGGAAAAAAATCTAGTGCTTTAATATGATAGTGAAAAATATTTACACAACTCTTTCTTCCAGTAATAGCACCCTTTCCCTGCCTCTCTTACCAGCTTTTGCAGATCTGTTCCTGTCTCATTCAGACACCTCCAGGTGGGAGGTGTCATCATCTTTTAAGTGACTCCACTTCCCTGGTCATGCTCTACTATTTATTCCCTCACCCAAACTAGAGTATTAATTGCAACGTTTCTTCCTGATTTGTCCGGGTAGTTTGCACAAAGACCCAACCAGAATTCAGAGTTTTATGAAAAGTGATTTTGAATTGATACTAAGAGCCATTGCCTTTCTTGTACTGAAACTGGAAAACATGAGGCAAGACAGTAATAACCATGATTCTAATGTTAAATGAAACCAGTATAAAAGAAAAAAATGGAATAGAACAGACAGAGTGACTCACAAAGAATGTCCAGTGGCTTTGGGGCTACAGTGACCGATCATCCCTGAAGCCCTTATTATTGTTCACTTGTATGAGTCGATAATTCTCCCATTAGGCTAATTTTGGCTCATTTTAATTTCACACATTTTGCAACCAAAAGTCCTGATCTACAACTTGTATCCACAAGATACAAGTTATGTATCTTTATTAAAATAATTCAGTTGGTGTTGTGATATTCGACCTTGGGCAACCAAAATGTATATAACTTCTTGTGTGAGTGATATAGCTTCTTGTGTGAATGATATAGCTTCTTGTGAGACTCTTACACTAATTCTTTGTATACACTCTTTTCCTACTCCCAAGACAAACTTGAGACCTACACATCCTCAAAATATGAATAAGGTACATTCATAGCAAGCATTTTAATATTTCAAAAACAATTATACCTTGTTGGAAGAGAATACAAAAGACAGCTTCTTATTTGAATGAACAGTATATTAGAATCATGTATGCTCTCAAGAAACTTATAGTGTACAGAAAGTGATACACCAGATAAGATGAACACATGAGTATATTTTCTCAGGAAGGAAGAGAAAGCCCGGGATTACAAGAATTTAAGTTCAACAATGACGACATTGGGAAACAACACCCTTTTCCGGTCTTCTTTCTGAAACGTAAAGATTTGGTAGAATAACATGCTGAATGTTCTTAAAACCTCAGAAAGTAATCTCTGTTCTTCTAGATTCTCTGTGTATCTAGGGACTCAGAAAAGAATATGCTCTCTGTTTATGTAATTCCTCAGAGCATTAATTATTAGACCCCATTTATCAGCATTTTGCACTGAAAAAAAAAAATGAGAGTGGAAATTAAGTCATTATCTTCCTCCCTTATTATATATTTTCTTTCTCCCTTTTATTTTTTTACCAATATACTGTCTAAGATGCAATATTTTTATGATGAGATATATTAAATGTGGTTTTGGTACACCTACCCATTCAACAGAAGCAACATTTTAAGGTTTTAATTATGTTTAAGTTAGATCTGGATATATTTTTGTTTATGTGCTTTCTAAAGCATGCCCCACTTTATTTTATATACTTTCTAATTTATGTCCTGCTTTATTTTGAAAAGGATACAAATGACTTAGGAATATGTACAAAATGTAGCAACATAAAGTAAGTTTAAAAAAGTAGGAAAATGAAGAATAAATTATATTAAACAAGGGCCCAGGAACTGGAGCCTGACTAGTTCCCAGTATCCGTGCCATCATGTCAAATGCACTTAACAAGGAGTAGCCTTTCTGTTTGACATACATTCTTGAAAATCCAAGAGAAGGAGGGGAAAATAATTTATATTTTTGTTGTCCAATAGAGTAGTCACTAACCACATGTGACATAGACACTTGAAATGTGGCTAGTCCAAATTGAAAATGCACTCTGAATTTCAGACTAGAATTAAAAAAGATTGTAAATATCTCACTAGTAAGGTTTATAGAGATTACATATTTAATTAACATATTTTTGGTATATTGTGTTAAACAGAATATATTCTTAAAATTAATTTTGCCTATGTTTCTTCACTTTTAGAGTGGCTAGTAAAGTTTTTGAAATTACCTAGTGGCCTACAATAACAATTCATTATATTTCTTTATGACAGCACTGGTCCATATAGTAAAATAATTTCATTGCTCTAGGAAATCACCACTATTCCTAATGCAGACAGTCCTCACTTTGCATAGTTCTGATATGCACGGATTTCAGTTTCCATTAGTTGCTGCTAAGTCGCTTCAGTCGTGTCCAACTCTGTGCGACCCCATAGACGGCAGCACACCAGGCTCCCCCGTCCCTGGGATTCTCCAGGCAAGAACACTGGAGTGGGTTGCCAATAACATGATCCAAATTGTAGTTACCGTGGTATATTAACTATGAGCATCCTCCTTGCTCTCTATTGTGTTGACAGATTGTAGATAATTACTTTTCAGCTCATGTAACAGCTCTTTGCCAACAAAGGTCCATCTAGTCAAGGCTATGGTTTTTCCAGTGGTCATGTATGGATGTGAGAGTTGGACTGTGAAGAAAGCTGAGTGCTGAAGCATTAATGCTTTTGAACTGTGGTGTTGGAGAAGACTCTTGAGAGTCCCTTGGATTGCAAGGAGATCCACCAAGTCCATCCTAAAGGAGATCAGTCCTGAGTGTTCATTGGAAGGACTGATGCTGAAGCAGAAACTCCAGTACTTTGGCCACTTGACTCAAAGAGCTGACTCCTTGGAAAAGACTCTGAAGCTGGGAAAGATTGAAGGCAGGAGGAGAAGGGAACAACAGAGGATGAGATGGTTGGATGGCATCACCAACTCAAGGGACATGGGTTTGGGTGGACTCCAGCAGTTGGTGATGGACAGGGAGGCCTGGCGTGCTGCGATTCATGGGGTCGCAAAGAGTTGTACACGACTGAGCTACTGAACTGAACTGAACTGAACTGAGATTATCTATTTGAGCCATTTCTTGTTTCTTTAAGTAGGATTGTATTGCTATAAACGTCCCTCTTAGAACTGCTTTGGCTGCATCCCATAGGTTTGGAGTTGTCATGTTTTCATTGTCATTTGTTTCTAGAAATTTTTTATTTTTCTTTTGATTTCTTCAGTAACCTGTTGGTTATTTAGAAACGTGTTATTTAATCTCCATGCTTTTGTTTTTCTTACAATTTTTTTCTTGTAATTGATATCTAGTCTCTTAGCGTTGAGGTTGGAGAAGATGCTTGATATGATTTCAATTTTCTTAAATTTACTGAGGTTTGATTTGTGACCCAAGGTGTGATCTATCCTGGACAATGTTCCATGTGCACTTGGGAAGGTGTATTCTTCTGCATTTGGATGGAATGTCCTGAAGATATTAATGAGATCCATCTCACCTAATGTATCATTTAAGACTTGTGTTTCCTTATTAATTTCTGTTTTGAGGCTCTGTCAATTGGTGTGAGTGGGGTGTTAAAGTCTCCTACTATTATTGTGTTCCTGTCAATGTCTCCTTTTATGTCTGCTATTGTTTGCCTTATTTATTGAGGTGCTCCTATGTTGGGTGCATAGATATTTGCAATTGTTATGTCTCCCTCTTGGATTGCTCCCTTGATCATTATGTAGTGTCCTTCCTTATCTCGTACAATCTTCTTTATTTTAAGGTCTATTTTTTTTTTCTGATATGAGGATTGCACTCCATATTTCTTTTGCTTCCATTTGCATAGAATATATTTTTCCATCCTCTCACTTTCAGTCTACATGTGTTTGAGGTCTGAAGTGGGTTTCTTCTACACAGCATATATATGGGTCTTGTTTTTGTATCCATTCAGCCAGTCTGTGTCCTTTTGGTGGAGCATTTAATCCATTTACATTTAAAGTAATTATTGATATATGTTCCTATTGCCATTTTCTTAATTGTTTGGGGTTGATTTTGTAGATCTTTTTTTCTTCTCGTGTATTTCTTGACTATATAAGTCCATTTAACATTTCTTGCAAAGCTGGTTTGGTGGTACTGAAGGCTCTTAACTTTTGCTTGTCTGAAAAGCTTTTTATTTCTCCATCAATTTTGAATGAGATCCTGCTGGACACTGTAATCTTGGTTGTAGATTTTTCTCTTTCAATATTTTAAATATACCCCGCCACTCCCTTCTGGCCTGCAGAGTTTCTGCTGAAAGATTAGCTGTTAAGCATATGGGGTTTCCCTTGTATGTTACTTGTTGCTTCTCCCTTGCTGCTTTTAATATTCTTCCTTTTTGTTTAGTCTTTGTTAGATTGATTAGTATGTGTCTTGCTGTGTTTCTCCTTGGGTTTATCCTGTATGTGACTCTTTGTGCCTCTTGGATTTGATTGACTATTTCCTTTTCCATGTTGGGGAAATTTTCAACTATAATCTCTTCAAAAATTTTCCCATACCCTTTCTTCTTCTCTTCTTCTTCTGGGACCCCTATAATTCGAATGTTGGTGCGTTTGATATTGTACCAGAGGTCTCTGAGACTATCCTCAGTTCTTTTCATTCTTTTTACTTTATTCTGCTCTTCAGAAGTTATTTCCACCATTTTATCTTCCAGCTCACTGATTCGTTCTTCTGCTTCAGATGTTCTGCTATTGATTCCTTCTAGAATATTTTTAATTACAGTAATTGTGTTGTTTGCCTCTGTATGTTCCCTGGTGGCTCGGATGGTAAAGTGTCTGCCTACAATGCGGGAGACCTAGGTTCAATCCTTGGATTGGGAAGATCTCCTGGAGAAGGAAATGGCAACCCACTCCAGTACTCTTGCCTGGAAAATCCCATGGATGGAGGAGCCTGGAAGGCTACAGTCCATGGGGTCACAGAGTCGGACACGACTGAGCAACTTCACTTTCTTGAATTCTTCTAGGTCTTTGTTAATTGATTCTTGCATTTTCCCCATTTTGTTTTCAAGGTTTTTGATCATCTTTACTATCATTATTCTGAATTCTTTTTCAGGTAGTTTGCCTATTTCCTCTTCATTTATTTGGACTTCTGTGTTTCTAGCTTGTTCATTAGTATTTCTATGCCTTTTCATTACTTTTTAAAAAACTTATTGTGTTTGAGGTCTCCTTTCCCCAGGCTTAAAGGTTGAATTCTTTCTTCCTTTTGGTTTCTGCCCTCCAAAGATTGGTCCAGTGGTTTGTGTAAGCTTCCTAAAGGGTGTGATTGTGCTGAGTTTTTTGTTTGTTTGTTTGCTTTTCCTCTGATGGGCAAGGCTGAGTGAAGTGGTAATACTGTTTGCTGATGATTGGGTTTGTATTTTTGTTTTGTTTGTTATTTAGACGAGGCATCCTGCACAGGGTGCTACTAGTGGTTGGGTGATGCTGGGTCTTTTGTTCAAATGGTTTCATTTGTGTGAGTTCCCACTATCTGATGCTCCCCAGGGTTAGTTCTCTGGTAGTCTAGGGTCTTGGAGTCAGTGCTCCCACTCTAAAGGCTCAGGGTTTGATCTCTGGTCAGGAATGAAGATTCCACAAGTGGCTTGTTAGGGCATTAAGTGAGATTAAAACAAATATCCAAAAATGAGAAACCAAAGATGAACCCTAGACAAATGGCAGTTACAAAATCAGGAAAATAATAATTAAAATAACGGAATATATACATATACACATACACCCATGAACAATGTCAGAACAGTCCAACAAAAATAAAGTACAATGGATTGACTCAGCGAATAAAGGGAACCAAAAATTATGTCTACCAGAACAAAAGTAACTAAAGCACAAACTGGAAAACAAAAGTAAAGCAAGGTGCCAATTGGGGAATAAAGCAATGAACATAAAACTAACAAATATGTTGATAGGAAAGAAAAGAAAGAAAGAATAGATATGCAAAGTTAAATAGAGGTAGATAAAGATGATTTATATATATTAAAGATTAACTGCAAGGGGACAAGAACAGTAGGAGAAGCAAACAAAGGAATAAATGTAGAAAAATAATAATAGATTTAAAAAATTAAAATTAAAAAAAGAGAAACAAACAAAAAACTCCCTAGAACTGCAAAGACCCAACATAGAGGCAGAGGTTTATAACAACAATAAAAATTGTGACTGAGCAAAAAAAGAAAAAAAAACTCAAAAACTTAATTAGATTTTATAGTGCCAATAAAATCAACAACTACAACAGGGAAGGGGGGAGCGGGGGAAGGGAAGGGGAGAAAAAAAGAAAAAAAAATCCAAAATAATCTACATAACAAGTCAAAACTTAAGAATGACAAATCCTTTTCTTGAGTCGCTGCCGTCAGAGTCCTTTCCCTCACTGGGAGTCACAGTCCACCTCACCTCCCTAGGATGCCCTCCAACACTGTGCTGATCTCTGGACCTGCTGTGGGGGCAGCTCAGATTCTAATCTGGTCCTCCTATGTTTCTTGCCACCAATGTCCACAGCTATCAGAACTAGTGCATTTTCTTTTGTGGGAGCTTTAATTGACCTTTTATATATTCCATAGACACAGAGTCTTCCTAGTTGGATGTGTGGATTTAATCTGCAGCTTGTACAGCTGGTGGTAAGGTTTTAGGTCTTCTACCTTAGCTACACTGCCCTTGGGTTTCAATTGTGATTTTATTTCCTCCTCTACATGTGGGTCTTCCACTGGAATTTGCTCCTAAGGCTGCCCTGGAAGACTTGGGCTTGTCCCTGTGAGGGCCAGGTGTGGAGGTGGTGCAGCTGCTTGGGTCACAGGGGTTCTGGCAGCACCAGGTACTCAGGGAAGTTTGCAGCTAGGGAAGCAGGAAATATAGTGTTCTAGAAGGCTATGGCAACCAGTATTAGCTAATACGCTCCAGTATTCTTGCCTGGAGACCCCCATCCCTGACGGAGAAGCCTGGCAGTCTACAGGGTCGCAAATAGTCAGATACTACCAAAGTGACCCTGTGCACCTAGATGCAATAATCTTTTTGCCTATGTCAGCTCTGCCCCAGTGACAGTTGAGTGTGAAGGTGGTGCAGCTGCTTGGCTTGCAGGGACCCTGGCAGTGCCAAGTGTTCAGGGACATGGACTACCTCCACCTCAAGAGTTATGGCCCTCAGAATCTCTATAACCTACCAGCTACAGAGCCTCTTGTAGCTGGTGTTCAGATGCTGGTGATCTTTGGCCAGTCTTTCTCCGTAGTTCCTCCCATTCAGGCACTTAAAGGGCTCCCTTCCCTGTGGTCCTTCTCTGTTGTTCAGTGCGTCAGGCACATAGAGGGGCCACCCTGGCTGGGGTCCTACTCTGTAGTTCAGTGTGTCAGGCGTTTGATGGGCCAGCCTCTCTATTGTTCAGCTGCGGATGCTGGCATGAGGGGAGAGAGAGCCTCTTGTGATGGCTCCACCCCCTTACCCATGACTCAGCAGTATCACCTTGCTTTGATGGCTGCCCAGCTTTCCTCCACAGGCCTTTCCCACCACAATCTCCTCCCTCACCTCCTCTCGATCCATCTCAACAGCAGCCCTAGCTCTGGGATCGCTCCACCATCCCCAAACTCCGGGTCCCTCTCCGGGGTATGTATGGCTGCGACAAAGACTGTCTGATTTTTATTCCATTTAGGCTGCCACAGATCAGCTGTTTCACTCTCAGCCGTAAATGTTTCTCCTCTGACTCAGACAATTGCCCCTATCTGGGAATCAGACTGCTGCTTCAGTTCCCGACCTACCGAGGGTTGGTACAGTCCTACTAACACTCCTATTTTTCCCCCTAGCTCCTTCATCGTACTGAGTTTCACATGGTTCTATACATTCTTTTTCTCTGGTCATTTACCTCTGTCTGCTCTCAGCTGGTGTTCTGCATGCAGTTCTGTGTGAAGGTATATTCCTGATGTCTCCGTGGAGAGAGATATACTCCACCCCCACCTACTCCTCTGCCGTCTTGTTCTCTCTCTGGGCTTTCAATTATTAAGGCAAAATTTTATGTTCATAGCTTCCTTCTAATCTTAAAAAGGGAAGAAGCAGAGAATTCAGAATTATATTCTAAAGGATGCACCTCTAGAGGGACTATTCAGTTAATAGTTAAGTACAAAGGCCTTATGTTTTAACAAGCAGCAGAATAATACAGTTATTAAATTAGCTATTAAATCAGTTTGGAGAATACTGATGGTCTTAAGAAGTATGCATATTCTGAGAACTGACCTTTTAAGACAGTTTTTCTTTCTTGGTTTGAGATGCTAAGCTAGACAAGTGAGATTTGATATCAAGACCAAGACATTGATCATTTGGTGCTGCTTTTTGTCTTTGCATTGGATCCTGATGAGCTTCTCTTAATACTGGTAAAACAGCACTGTCTGAAGTACTAATTGTTTTCATAGCTCTTTGCTCCATAGAGAATTACTTTATCATAACATGTTAGATCATATCCAAAAGTTATCTATCCTCCCTTTCCACTAATTCTTCCCTTTATTGGCTACGGAACATTTCCAACTTTCAATATTTTGACATGAATTTACTCATAGGTTCCTCACTGAGCCCCTATGAGATAGGATAAGTAATTTCATTGCCCTTTGTCAAATGAAGGCAAAGAGACCAAGGAGAATTGGATGACTATTTGTGATGACCATGACCATGAGAATGCACCTGGAAGATTTCCAACTGTTTGAAACTTAACTGTTGGAGGACCCCAGCTACTTCCTCTGAACTCCATCACAGGAATGCCAAGGAAGCCTCATTTGTAGGTAACATAGGACTCCTCAGAATAGCAGACTTTGGTTAGAGGACTCCCAGTAGCTGTGTTTAATCTTCCCTGGGCACCTCCACCCACCCTTGCATCCCTCCCCTTAACTCTGGTTCACAATTGCATCATGATCTAATGACTTTCTTAGCCTTCCCAGCCCTGGCCCCATTTTTCTTTCCTGTAGGTATTTCCACTAATAAAATGAAATCAGGAAGAGCTACTGCTGATGCCAACTTTCAGAAAGAGCTATTGCTAGCTTTCATAAACATAGAAAATGCAAACAAAGAAACTTGATGCTAGCTTCTGGTATCAGCAAAATATAGCATTTGCTGGAGCTCACAGGGAAGCCACTGAAACTGTATACTCTATCTACCTGTATAACTACCTGCTGGAGAAGAATAAGGGTTTCTTTCCCTCTCGCACATTTCAAATTTCTTAAGAGTACCTCTCATTGATGTAACTAAACTAGAACCAACCTATCAGTTAAAGGAGCTTAGGAAAGTGGTCCAGATTCTGACCTGTAGGGAGAAGTATAGAAGGTGGACATTGGTGTTATAGATATATATATATAGGATTTATGGCATTGAGAGTGAAAAACAATTCAAGAAAGGAGGACTGCTAAAGACATTTTTAGCTATTCATTTTTTTTTTTTTTTTAACTCATTCGATTTCTTTTCTTGGAGAAGGAAATGGCAATTCACTCCAGTATTCTTGCCTGGAGAATCCCATAGATGGAGAAGCTTGGTGGGCTACAGTCCATGGGTCGCAAAGAGTTGGACATGACTGAGAGACTTCACTTTCACTTTTCGATTTCTTTGGTGCCATTTTACTGTAGATTCTGTTCTTTACTCTTGACTCATCAGGTCACAAATTTCTTAAAATATGATTAGTCTAAGATTCAGCATCACTTCTTCTGTTACCCAGATATTTATATTTCGGTCGTCTATGTGCATTCTTTACTGGCTTCCATGTGCTTTGCAAGTAGCTACTGTGCTAACATAGGAGTAGATAAGTTTAGAGAGAGCAAAAAATATCTCTGATTCCTCATCAATTTCAAAGCAAGAGGTTCATTTTTTCCCTAACTTTGTGTTTTATTAGCCTTTTGTGGGATGTGTGAAAGAGTAGTTAATAAATGCTTGAACATATACTCTCTTCTATTGAGAGCTTACTTAACTTCTTCAAGGAAAAAAACATCAGGACATGGTCCTCATCTTTAAAGCTACACTATTTTGCATTTTCTCTTTTTATCTAATCCCACCTGACTCTCTTATAATTAAATTATAGAACATGTGCCATTTTATGTCATTTATTATTCTAAACTCAGGGAATATCATGGTGAATAAGACAAAAATGCCCCCTGATCTTGTGGAATTTTCATTTCTAGTGACAAGACCTATCAATAGTTAAATCAACTGAATGAAAAAAGAAAGATTTCAGACAACAGTGAAGTCTGTGAATGAAATAAAACAATGCAATATTAAAGAGAACAGCTGAGTCTAACACAGCATAAGTCAGGACCTGTTGCTAAAGAATTGTATTTATTTGGGAGCTGGGAGAAAAGAAGTTTCTAACTGCCTAGGGGTGGGGAGAAAAAAGGTAAAGGAAGAGATATATGCAAATATCTTAATGCAAATTTTATGGCAGAAAAAGCGTGACACATTGAGGAATGCAAAATGTCAATATAGCTGTATCATAAAGGAGCAAGAGAGAGTTAAGAGTTATGAAAGATGAATTTGGATAACTGAATCAGAACTTGCAGTGTTCTGTAGCCAAGCTGACTTTGTGTTTTGTCCTAAGAGCACACACATCATTGTAACAACAAAAACACAAATGTTACATGCTCTGATTTACAATTTTAAATACAAAATAGGACTAAATAAGCAGACCATGTTTTTATCAAGCTTTTTATTCTATGTAATTGCTACATTTCAAAACATTAATTAGCCATTGTCTTTAAAGTAAGATAATGAGCATTTTATAATGGGTTTTGGTTATATTATTTTCATTAACACATATAAAATACTTTTACGCATAAGTATTTTTAAATACTTGGTTTATTTTATTTTAAACCAAATATTTAACTTTAAATACTTGGTTTATTTTTTCTGATTTACAGAACAGTGTACTTAAATTAGAAGATTATGACAACAATGAAAATTTAATTGTTGCTTGTAAACTGCTTAAATATTAAAGATGTATTGATTTCTTGTCCTGGAAGTCTCAGTAGAGATTCAGACTGATACCAATGCTGTGTGAATAATCTCTGTAAGAAGAAAATTAAAAAGTGTAAGAGGTAGAGAAAGGGGAAAGTATTACAGCAATGAAAGGAAGGGAGTAAGCATTTTGTGAAGAAATCCATCAGATAACATTACAGAATTCAGCACCGGATATTACTTGCTTTAGCCTGCTGGAGCATTCCTATAAGAAAAAGAAATGCAAGCTTTATTTTTAGCCTCACAATTCTAATGAAAGGCCCTCTCCTTCCCCACAGAATGAACCACAGCCCAGTGTATGAGGCAAACTCCTTCAAAAGCCTTTGTGACAGTGAATTGAGCAAAGGCCTAAAGTCTCTGTCCCCCACGATAGACAGTTCATCTAACTGTACTTATGTCCACACAGCAAGACAGTTTATGTGCTGAAAGTACTTCTTTCTAGCACATTATACAAAATAAATATTAAAGAAAAAGACTGAGTTCCTCTAGGGGTAGATAAATAACAACAAATATTAACATCCCTTTTTTCCAGACTTGAGTTTAAGAAGCAAGGTTGACAGGCAGACAACTGCAGCGCTGTGACTTCAGAAGCATTTTCTGTCCGAGCTGAATGAAACATCCACTTAATGACTTCATTTTCAAACTTCCTTTTCCTGTACTTCCTAAGAATGTTTTAATTCAATCAGTCCGTTTCATTGAGTGTGTACATTATGTAGGGCAATTTGTGTTCAACATTGGGTTGTATATACAGTAAGTTGAAGTTAAGTGTGTGAGTTTCTGAGTGCCAGTGTATGTATTATCTACTAATTTATTATTTTCTCTTCTGCAACAACTTATTTTTTTCTTTTCTGTAACAGTTTGTTTTAAAAGATGGAATATTGCATAAATAATACATAGCTTATATAAATTGTGTTTTGATTTGGAGCAAGAATAAAATTCTACCTAAATGGTTTTATTTCCTTTTAAAATAATTATTATATAGACTGCAAAACTTACCTTTCTTCCTTACTAAAGGTAAGTGTACATTAAATTTTTCTTCAAACGTGTAGCTACCCCTTTCTGGTATTGTTTTATCTCATTGGACACCTAGAGAATAAATAAAAGATTATCACTGACTTATCAGCTGCTGCTGCTGCTGCTGTTGCTGCTAAGTCACTTCAGTCGTGTCCGACTCTGTGCGACCCCATAGACGGCAGCCCACCAGGCTCCTCCATCCCTGGGATTCTCCAGGCAAGAGCACTGGAGTGGGTTGCTATTTCCTTCTCCAATGCATGAAAGTGAAAAGTGAAAGTGAAGTCGCTCAGTCGTGTCCGACTCAGCGACCCCATGGACTGCAGCCTACCAGGCTCCTCAGTCCATGGGATTTTCCAGGCAAGAGTACTGGAGTGGGGTGCCATTGCCTTCTTCGTTTATTATCAGAGACAGCATGTATACAACTGGATAGAAACATTAGATCATTAAACCATTTCTCACTGAAAACATAGCTTAAAATTGTTACATTGTTTATATCTCCGAAACATCTATATGATGATCGTGCTCTTCTTTATTGCCAAAAGTCATATTTCTGTTATTGAATGTTTAACCAGAGGTCTTTTCCACTTTTGAGATATGATCTCTCAGACAAGTTATTTGATTTCCTGTGTCAATCTTGCTTCTTCCTTTAGAATATAAATCATTATGATTGCCATCAATCTAGCTTAGCCATGTAGGTTTTCTCCTTATTAAAAAAAGATAAATAGCATGCTTTACTTTGGGGATTTATAAAAAATTTTACTCTTTACCATATCTAAACCCAACTTGTAACCCTAGGTTTCTGTCCAAATTATGCTTGCTAGCTGCTGCTGCTGCTGCTAAGTCGCTTCAGTCGTGTCCGACTCTGTGCGACCCCACAGACAGCAGCCCACCAGGCTTCCCCGTCCCTGGGATTCTCCAGGCAAGAACACTGGAGTGGGTTGCCATTTCCTTCTCCAGTGCAGGAAAGTGAAAAGTGTAAGTGAATTCGCTCAGTGGTGTCCGACCCTTAGCGACCCCATGGACTGCAGCCTACCAGGCTCCTCCGTCACTGGGATTTTCCAGGCAAGAGTACTGGAGTGGGGCACCATCACCTTCTCCAATATGCTTGCTAAGTGCACTCATATTCTCCATGTCATGGAAGTGGTTCACTTTTCATTTGGAGGCTGAATAGTCCTTTTACCAAAACAGAGATCTTTAAAATCCTCTCAGCAGCACACATACAAGGTTGATGCCATTTCACCTCCTCTGACTGCAGTCACTCCTCTCAGAAAAAAGGGTCTATCTGTGCCCTTCAAAGTATTGAAACTTTGAATGATGAGAATCATCACCGACTCAGGTTCCTGGGGGCATAAGCACTGGGGCTTTAAGTTCATGAACTCCCCAGGGTCTCTTCTCTCCTAGAATATTCAGACACACACTCTGGGCTTCCTACCTGTGTCTACTGGCTTCCACTTAGGATAAAATTCATATGTAAACTCTTTTAGCCACTCTATCATCCAATTGTTCCTTCAGGTAAACTCATAGTTTTAGGACTTTTTTCCCTCCTACTTAACTAACATAAGAAAGATAGTTGGATTCATTTAAAACATAGAAGCTCTAAAAATTAGCATGGCTTTAATGGAAATTTAAATGAAAAAAAATTCATTTAAACATATAAAACTTTTGGTGGCTAGTTTTGCTGTATGAATTTTATCTCAAAAGACTAATCAGACTGAGCTTGAAAGCAGCTCTCTTGAAGTGGATTAAGAGGCACAATTCTCAGAGGAAAACATTGGCAGCTTTTTAATGATGGTTTTAAAAGAAAGTACAACATATTTCTAAACAAAATTTAAGATTTTTATTTACATATGTCCTATATATAAGCAAGAGTTCTAGATTTTAATGGTGTGTACATGAGACACAGAAATACAATTTTAAAAATTATGTGAATAAGAGTTGTCAAACTTTAAATAAAAGATGTTGTTCTGGTGTCATTAAAAGAATTGTAGAGATGGAGTGGGTAAAAAGCCTTTGATTGCTCCTGCCATGGTTTCATTCAAAATACATCTGCCATTAATTTAAGTTGCAAAGAACAAGAATAGGTTGTTAGTGGAGGGCAGTTTGGGATGGCATGGTAAGTTCATCTTTGATGCTTTCCTCTGATACAAACACAAAGCAATCTTGGATAGAATTTAAGGGAAAATTAAGAAAACATAGCTGAGCTCAAAACAAGAATAGAGATCAGAAATGAAAAAGAGAAACAAAGCAGTGTGTGGTGCTGAAGCTGCACCCAACTTTGCAGGAACTGTTCTCTGTAGGAAATGGAGACTAAAAGTGACACAGGTCAAGTCTGACACAGGATCAAGCACCTTGCTTATATCTAGAGCTGAGATCAAGTCCACAGATGTATAAAATAATAAAAATAATAGTGTTGTGCTTTTCACCTAATGCCCTAGGTTACAGCTTTATAAGAAGTAGTATGCCTTCAGGAACAAAATCAAAATCTCTAGCTCAGCAAATTGACCAATGACTTCTTCAATAACATGACAAGGATGAAGTTTTGAAATATCATTAGAATTGGGGATTCTCAGGGCTGAATGTAGAGTGTGTGTGTGTGTGTGTGTGTGTATCTGTATGTGTGTGTGTCACTAAGTTGTGGCCCAATTCTTTTTGCAGCCTCCTGGCCTATACCTCACCAGGATCCCTGGCCCACAGAATTTCACAGGCAAGGATACTGGAGCAGGTTGCCATTGCCTGCTCCAGGGGATCATCCCACTCTAGGGATTGAACCCATGTCTCCTGCGTTGCAGGCAGATTCTTTACCACTGAGCCACCTGGGAAGCCTAAATGTAGGAGGCGGGCAACTCTAAAGTTACTACGTAGTGGTAGGTAACCATAGAAGAAGAGAGGAAGCCAGAGAAGAAAGAGAGAGAAAAAAGTGAAATCTTACTACTCAAAATAAACCTGCATACCAAGATTATAAAGGAAATGAAAAATAATAAGTAAATTTCAAAATGAAACAACACTAGCAAAATCAACAATCTGAATTTTATTCTACTCAACATTAAATTTAGGGGAAAGCATATTTTTAAAAAAAACATAATTCAGATGTTCATATATGAAGAAATAATCTCGAATAAAAATTTAAAAGGCAATAAAATAAGACTACCATCAGACCAGGTACAGCTAAAGAATGAATAAATTAGAAGATAATGTGAGTTAATTACCCAGAATGAAAAAAATAAATATAGAAATATGAAAGAGCAGTTAAGAAACATGCTATAAGTGCAAAAAGAGGCAGAACTGAATAAATCGGAAATAAATGGTATTTGCTTAAAATGAATATTCAATAATATAAATACTAAAATTGAATAGTGACAATTCAAGAAAATAAAGTACATTGGAACTTCATTTATAAGCATGGATTTAGCCTTTTAAGTAAACTACTAATAGTTTCTAATTTTAAGGTAAAATGCAGTTTAGGAGAGAAAATGTATTATCTGTCACAATTTACTCAAGTTTGAAAATTTTCAAATACTATTGTGTATCACCTATTCAATGGACATGAACTTGGGCAAACTCCAGGAGATGGTGATGGACAGGGAATCATGGCATGTTGCCGTCCATGGGGTCATGAAGGGTCAGGCATGACTTAGCAACTGAACAACAAAAAATAGACTATATATACATGTCTTTATAATATAGAAATCAACATGGGATGCAGGCAGAGGAATGAGATTAGAGAGGTGATTTACCTGTGTCTATGTTTTATTTAAAGTGACAAATATGATTTGATAAAGCTCAGCATTCCTCACATTGTCTCCTGTATTTTTCTGTATGGTTGAATTATTTCATTTATTTTAAAAATCAGGGCTATTAGTTGGGTGAAAAATCAATGAATAAAATAAAGTAAACAAAGAATAGAAAATCAGTTTCTGCCAAGTTAGAATAGCCTCATTCCTTCAGTTCCATGCTTTATAGCTAAGTATTCTGCTATTTCTTCTCCTTGCCTTACTGCAGTGGCTTGACATTCTAGTCCTATGAAGAAAAAGAGTAGTGAAAGTATTCATAGCTCCTACATTGGTCCTGATGTGACAAAGAAAGCATAATATGAATGTTACCTCTTGTTATGATCCCACAGGTCCCTGAAACTGTTACTGTTTTACATTTTATTTTCTCTCTGTTGTTCAAATTCAGTTCAGTTCAGTCATTCAGTCATGTCTGACTCTTTGTGACCCCATGGACTGCAGAGCAACAGGATTCCCTGTCCATCACCAACTCCCAGAGCTTTCTCAAACTCATGTCCATCGAGTTGGTGATGCCATCTAGCCATCTCATCCTCTGTTGTCCCCTTCTCCTCCTGCCTTCCATCTTTCCCAGCATCAGGGTCTTTTCCAATAAGTCAGTTCTTTGCATCAGGTGGCCAAAGAATTGGAGCTTCAGCTTCAACATCAGTCCTTCCAGTGAATATTCAAGACTGATTTCCTTTAGGATTTAATGGTTGGATCTCCTTGCAGTCCAAGGGACTCTCAAGGGTCTTCTCCAACACCACAGTTAAAAACATCAGTTCTTTGGTGCTTAGCTTTCTTTATAGTCCAACTCTCACATCCATACATGACTGGAAAAAACACAGCTTTGACTAGATGGACCTTTGTTGGTAAAGCAATGTCTCTGCTTTTTAATATGCTGTCTAAGATGGTCATAGCTTTTCTTCCAAGGAGCAAGCGTCTTTTAATTTCATGGCTTCAGTCACCATCTGCAATGATTGTGAAGCCCAAGAAATAAAGTCTGTCACTGTTTCCATTGTTTCCCCATCTATTTGCCATGAGATGATGGGAGCAGATGCCATGATCGTTGTTTTTTGAATGTTGAGGGTTTTTTGGGTTTTTTTTAGTTTTCTTTTCCTTTTTTTTATTTAATATAAATTCCTCCACCCTCCCCATACCATCCCTCTGGGTAGTCCCAGTGCACCAGCCCCAAGCATCCAGTATCATGCATCGAACCTGGACTGGCAATTCGTTTCATATATGATATTATACGTGTTTCAATGCCATTCTCCCAAGTCATCGCCCCCCCTCCCTCTCCCACAGAGTCCAAAAGACTGTTCTATACATCTGTGTCTCTTTTGCTGTCTTGCTTACAGGGTTATCATTACCATCTTTTTAAATTCCATATATATGTGTTAGTATACTGTACTGGTGTTTTTCTTTCTGGCTTACCTCAGTCTGTATAATAGGTTCCAGTTTCATCCACCTCATTAGAACTGATTCAAATGTATTCTTTTTAATGGCTGAGTAATACTTCATTGTGTATATGTACCACAGCTTTCTTATCCATTATCTGCTGATGGACATCTACGTTGCTTCCGTGTCCTGGCTAATATCAACAGTGCTGCGATGAACACTGGGGTACATGTGTGTCTTTCAGTTCTGGTTTCCTCAGTGTGTATGCCCAGCAGTGGGATTGCTGGGTCGTATGGCAGTTCTATTTCCAGTTTTTTAAGGAATCTCCACACTGTTCTCCATAGTGGCTGTACTAGTTTGCATTCCCACCAACAGTGTAACAGGGTTCCCTTTTCTCCACACCCTCTCCAGCATTTATTACTTGTAGACTTTTGGATTGCAGCCATTCTGACTGGTGTGAAATGGTAGCTCATTGTGGTTTTGATTTGCATTTCTCTCATAATGAGTGATGTTGAGCATCTTTTCATGTGTTTGTTAGCCATCTGTATGTCTTCTTCGGAGAAATGTCTGTTTAGTTCTTTGGTCCATTTTTTGATTGGGCTGTTTATTTTTCTGGAATTCAGCTGCAGGAGTTGCTTGTATATTTTTGAGATTAGTTGTTTGTCTGTTGCTTCACTTGCTATTATTTTCTCCCATTCTGAAAGCTGTCTTTTCACCTTGCTTATAGTTTCCTTTGTTGTGCAGAAGCCTTTAATTTTAATTAGGTCCCATTTGTTTCTTTTTGCTTTTGTTTCCAATATTCTGGGAGGTGAGTCATAGAGGACCCTGCTGTGATTTATGTCAGAGAGTGTTTTGCCTATGTTCTCCTCTAGGAGTTTTATAGTTTCTGGTCTGACGTTTAGCTCTTTAATCCATTTTGAGTTTATTTTTGTGTATGGTGTTAGAAAGTAAAAGAATGAAACTAGAACACTTTCTGAATGTTGAGTTTTAAGCCAGCTTTTTCACTCTCTTCTTTCACTTTCATCAAGAGGCTCTTTAGTTGTTCTTCACTTTCTGCCATAAGGGTGGTGTCATCTGCATTTCTGAGGTTATTGATGTTTCACCTAGCAATCTTGATTCCAGCTTGTGTTTCATCCAACCTGGCATTTTATATGATATACTCTGTATATCAGTTAAATAAGCAGGGTGACAATATACAGCCTCGACATAATCCTTTCCCAATGTGGAACCAGTCTGTTGTTCCATGTCCGGTTCTAACTGTTGCTTCTTGATCTGAATACAGATTTCTCAGTAGACAGGTTAAGGTGGTCAGTATTCGTATCTCTTTGAGAATTTTCCACAGTTTGTTGTAATCCACACTGTCAAGAGCTTTGGCACAGTCAATAAAGCAGAAGTAGATGTTTTTTTCTGGAACTCTCTTTCTTGTTCATATTGGTTAAATTTTATTGACTTGTCTTCTGTAACTTCTACTAGTAAGTACATCCATTGAGTTTTTATTTTGATTGTTGTATGTTTAAGTTCTATAATTTCCATTTGCCAAAAACTAGAAACTCTTCTTCAACAGACAAATGGTTCAACAGGCTCTAATACATCCATATCATGAAATATTAGTCAACAATTAAAAAGAACAAGTTACTGAGCACATAACAATTTGATGAATGCCCAAGGAATTATGCATGAGAAAAGCAAATCTCAAATGGTTATATACTATAAGTAAACATGTATATGAATTGAAAAGCATGGTGGGAAATGAAGCATTTTACTCTGAGCAACGACATGCCGAATTAAAAGTTGGACATTCTATGAAGAAGAAAGGAAGAATTGACATTAGGAGATAATTACCAGTCTCTGGCATAAGTACATTATCAAATTTAACCCTCTCAACAACTTTATGAGTGCTAACCTTAAGGTACTATTATTATTGCCATTAACTCATTTGCCAAATCTATGCATTACTATAGATTAGATCTAGTTCTAAGACTGATAGCTTATGGTGAACAATGTCGGATTCATGATCTCAAAAGAAGAAGAAGATTTAGCTTTGGGACCAGGGACCAGGCTTGATCACTCAGAACTTTTGTGTGGCAGAAGTTTTAATATAGTGAAAAGAGACAGAGAAAGCTTTTTACATAGACATCAGAAGGGGGATGGAGAGTGTCCCACTTACTAGTCTTATCAAGGCCTTATATACTTTTGGCTTCCTTGATGACTCAGACAGTAAAGAGTCTGCCAGCAATGCAGAAGAACTGGGTTTGATCCCTGGGTCGGGTAGATCCCCTGGAAGAGGGCATGGCAACCCACTCTAATATTCTTGCCTGGAGAATCCCCATGGACAGAGGAGCCTGTCAGGCTACAGTCCAGGGGGTCGCAAAGAGTTGGACATGACTGAGTGACTAAGCCACACAAACATGTATATATCATTATTGAAAATTATAGGCATGGAGAATAGATTCAGTGGTTGCCAGACTTAGGGAAGTATGGCGGTGAATATATGAATATATCCTGGCTATCTCTCTACCTGATGACCCCCCCACCCACCCTGCCCTGTCAGTGCCTCTTGCCTTTACCTGCACTGAGTGACTAGTGTTTGCAGCCAGGGCAGGATCGAGGAAAAATAATCTAAGCTAAAATGGGTTCATTCAGTGTACTGAACAAAGAGGTCACACTACCCACATACACACACTATTCAGTGAAAGGAGGAAAGCAACCAAACAATCAATCAGAATCTTCAGGTATTTTGGTTTCATTATGTATGGTTTTTCCAGTAGTCACATACAGATGTGAGAGTTGGACCATAAAGAAGGCTGAGCACTGAAGAATTGATGCTTTCAAACCATGGTACTGAAGAAGACTCTTGAGAGTCCCATGGACAGCAAAGAAATCAAATCAGTCAATCCTAAAGGAAATCAACCCTGAATATTCATTGGAAGAACTGATGCTGATGCTGAAGCTCCAATACTTTAGCCACCTGATGTGAAGAGGCAACTCATTGGAAAAGACCCTGATGCTGGGAAAGATTGAGAGCAGGAGGGGAAGGGGATGATTGGGTGGACTACCAACTCAATGAATGTGAGTTTGAGCAAACTGTTAGAGACAGCGAAGAACAGGGATGTCTGGTATGCTGCCGTGCACGGGGTCCCAAAGAGTTGGACATGACTTAGCGACTGAACAACTACAATGTGTGTGTATCTGAGCCTCTAAAAGAAATTTTGGCAAGGAATTTTAATTTAAATATTATGGGGGAGGATGATCCCAGCCGGCTGAAAGAATCCAGATGTTTGATGATTCTGTATAATCACATCTGCAGATTTTCATGGGAATCTTCCAGTTCTAGCCCTCCCCATTCCCTCTCCCAGTAGCAGAACACTTCACATTCCATTAACTACTGGGGCATATGCCAGGAAAATGGAAAAACAGGGCTTTCCAAGGTGATTGACTCCAACTCAGCCCTGTGAATCCTAGTTAGCTTTCGAAATAGAAAATGCCACCAGGAGCACAGAACCTTTTTTTTTTTTTTTTTTTTTTTTTTCTCTCTCTAATAGATTCTGGCTTATTCACTATCTTGACATCAAAAATATCATTTAACTCTTATTTGTCATCTAGGATAAAAGGTGAAGGTCAGGGAGTTGAAAGTACTGAGTGACCCTCTTCAGTAGATATGCAAGTGAAAATCTCAAAAACCTCTCATGATACAGATATGAGATAGAGATAGAGGATAAAAAATGAAAGAGAAAGGAAGTATGGCTGTGCCTTGGTACTATGTAAGTTATGGTTTACTGAAAATCTCCCTGTTTGTATCTGCTCTTTCTTCAATGGCAATACTGGTTCAACTATAGATGAAATAAAGATGACAAGGAAGAGAGACCTGTTTGGAAAATTTTAGGGGAACGGAAAGAGGTAGCTTAAATAGTAGCTAAGTGAAAATTAGAATTACTAAGACACACAGACCTCTTTTGCCTCTACAGAAAAAGCCTCTTTTTGGAGTATAATTAGAAAAATTCCTGAGGGAAGCATGTTAAGACCTTCAAAAGAATTCATGTGTAAGCTGGATGACTACTTCATGATTTAAACAGAATACTCTGTGTAGAAAGTCTCTCAGATGACTTTAAGTTTCCCACTCTTTGCCTCTCATCCTTATTTCTGAGTATCTAAAAGTTTGCTGCTACATCATGTTTCTCTCTCTGCTATTTAAATACAATGTCTTTAAAACTGTTCTTTGAAGAACTCCAAAACTTTGGCCACCTCATGCGAAGAGTTGACTCATTGGAAAAGACCCTGATGCTGGGAGGGATTGGGGGCAGGAGGAGAAGGGGACGGCAGAGGATGAGATGGCTGGATGGCATCACCAACTCGATGGACATGAGTTTGGGTGAACTCCGGGAGTTGGTGATGGACAGGGAGGCCTGGCATGCTGCAATTCATGGAGTTGCAAAGAGTCGGACATGACTGAGCGACTGAACTGAACTGAACTGAAGAATTGTATGCAGATCCATCAATGATGATCACCCATAGTAAAAGAGAGAAATGGTGAGCATCATACCATTCTACCAGAGTAGGTCTGCTCTATTAGTTTTATTTGTTTACGCTTCTAGGCATTATTTTCTCTTGAGTAAAAACGTTTTCAGCACTAATGTGCTGGCAAATGCCTAGATCTTTGTAACGTTAGAAAACTGTCAACATGCTTTGCTGTAAAAATTATACCCATCTATAATATATCCTGCTGAAATCCATATAGGAACACAAAAATTCACACTTTAAAACGTAAGGAGAGAAAACGAATTTGTAAGTAAGCTGATAAAAGCAAATATTAGGCCTGTAGCTTAGTAGAATTTGTGTTTCTTATGGCTTCTCAAGTTTTGATTCGGATAACACATTAGATCCTATATAACACTTAAAAAGCCCTCAAATTCAACTGAAATCCAACTGTGTCAGCCTTCTTAATGTTATTCCTCTATATGAATGTGAGGATCCCATCAGGGCAAATGGCCTGCATCAGGGTTGTTTATCATGATTGTAGCTCTGAATCCAGTGAAAGGAGCTCTAAAATTTGAATAGATCAAGAGAAAGCACTGTGTTCAATTGACTGCTGAAGTGAATATTTTTAAGATGCCAAAAGAAAAGAACTGCTTCTAGAATATAAGTACTTTAATCCCATTGTACTCCAGGGTAGCCAGAACACTACCAACATATTGTATATTGGTTTTGATAACATAAATTAAGAAGATCATTGACAAACTGATGCATGCTCAGAAGACATTGGCAAGTTCATAAAGCATCTGAGTATAGTGGAATACCATGCCATCTGATGGGCATTAGAAAAATTTCCATGGAAAGCTTAGTCAAAAGAAGCCTTGGAAGATGGCAGTATAAATTTTATCTCTTTTCAGTCAAAATAGAAGACTATAAGATAACTGAAGCATATTAGCCAGAAGGTAGAATAAGACTAATAATTGGAAATATTATGAAGCAAATTATACTGACAGAAGCAAAACTTATAAACAGATATGTTAAAAAAAATTGAGTGTTCTCCTATCTGAAGTCCTACATTTCTTTTCATACATACACACAGAACTATATTTGGGATTTTATCTGTCAAGAATGCTGGAGAAGAATTTCTATCTTGGAAATAGTTTGTCCTAGATAAAGTCCTTTCTAACTCAAATTTGTATGAATTATCACTATCATACTTTGAGAAGTGCTCTTTGAATGTTTTAAGACTCTTTGAAAGTGAAAAGTGAGAGTTGCTTGGTCATATCCAACTCTTTCTGACCCCATGGACTATACAGTACATGGAATTCTCTAGGCCAGAATACTGGAGTGGGTAGCCTTTCCCTTCTCCAGGGGATCTTCCCAACCCAGGGATCAAACCCAGGTCTCCCATATTACAGGTGGATTCTTTACCAGTTGAGCTACAAGGGAAGCCCAAGAATATTGGAGTGGTTAGCCTATCCCTTCTCCAGAGAACCTTCCTGACCCAGGAACCAAACTGGGGTCTCCTGCATGGCAGGTGGATAATGTGGGAGACCTGGATTTGATCCCTAGGTTGAAAAGATCCCCTGATTAAGGGAAAGGCTACCCACTCATTTTCTGGCCTGGAGAATCCCACAAACTGTATAGTACATGGGGTTGCAAAAAGTCAGACACAACTGAGCAACTTTCACTTTCAATACCATTAGGATTCTTTACAAGAAAGTATTGAAAAAGCCTCTCTTATATTGCATGCATTAAGCATATATTTTGTATACATAATCCTATCTCATGACATTCATTTGTCAATTCATGCAAAGAAAACTTCCTGAATACTGTCTGCCTGATAACTACGCTAGGCACTAGGCTGATACAGTTTAGGCTTCAGTTCAGTTCAGTTCAGTCGCTCAGTCCTGTTCGACTCTTTGCGACCCCATGAATTGCAACACCCTAGGCCTCCCTGTCCATCACCAACTCCCAGAGTTGAATCAAACACACGTCCATCAAGTCAGTGATGCCATCCAGCCATCTCATCCTCTATCGTCCCTTTCTCCTCCTGCCCCCAATCCCTCCAAGCATCTGAATCTTTTCCAAGGAGTCAACTCTTCGCATGAGGTGGCCAAAGTACTGGAGTTCCAGCTTTAGCATCATTCCTTCCAAAGAACGCCCAGGACTGATCTCTTTCAGAATGAACTGGTTGGATCTCCTTGCAGTCCAAGGGACTCTCAAGAGTCTTCTCCAACACCACAGTTCAAAAGCACCAATTCTTCAGCACTCAGCTTTCTTCACAGTCCAACTCTCACATCCATACATGACCACTGGAAAAACCATAGCCTTGACTAGATGGGTCTTTGTTGGCAAAGTAATGTCTCTGCTTTTCAATATGCTAGGTTGGTCATAACTTTCCTTCCAAGGAGTAAGCCTCTCTTAATTTCATGGCTGCAGTCACCATCTGCAGTGATTTTGGAGCCCCCCAAAAATAAAGTCTGACACTGTTTCCACTGTTTCCCCATCTATTTCCCATGAAGTGATGGGACCAGGCGTCATGATCTTAGTTTTCTGAATGTTGAGCTTAAGCCAACTTTTTCACTCTCCACTTTCACTTTCATCAAGAGGCTTTTTAGTTCCTCTTCACTTTCTGCCATAAGAGTGGCATCATCTGCATATCTGAGGTTATTGATATTTCTCCCAGCAATCTTGATTCCAGCTTGTGCTTCCTCCAGCTCAGCATTTCTCATGATGTACTCTGCATATAAGTTAAATAAGCAGGGTGACAATATACAGCCTTGATGTACTCCTTTTCCTATTTGGAACCAATCTGTTGTTCCACGTCCTGTTCTAACTGTTGCTTCCTGACTTGCATACAGGTTTCTCAAGAGGCAGGTCAGGTGGTCTGGTATTCCCATCTGTTGAATAATTTTCCACAGTTTATTGTGATCCACACAGTCAAAGGCTTTGGCATAGTCAATAAAGCAGAAATAGATGTTTTTCTGGAACTCTCTTGCTTTTTGGATAATCCAGCAGATGATGGCAATTTGATCTCTTGTTCCTCTGCCTTTTCTAAAACCAGCTTGAACATCTGGAAGTTCATGGTTCATGTATTGCTGAAGCCTGGCTTGGAGAATTTTGAGCATTACTTTACTAGCATGTGAGATGAGTGCAATTGTGCGGTAGTTTGAGCATTCTTTGGCATTGCCTTTCTTTGGGAGTGGAATGAAAACTGACCTTTTCCTGTCCTGTGGCCACTGCTGAGTTTTCCCAATTTGCTGGCATATTGAGTGCAGCACTTTCACAGCATCATCTTTCAGGATTTGCAATAGCTCAACTGGAATTCCATCACCTCCACTAGCTTTGTTCGTAGTGATACTTTCTAAGGCCCACTTGACTTCACATTCCAGGATGTCTGGCTCTAGATGAGTGATCACACCATCGTGATTATCTGGGTCGTGAAGATCTTTTTTGTACAGTTCTTCTCTGTATTCTTGCTACCTCTTCTTAATATCTTCTACTTCTGTTAGGTCCATACCATTTCTGTCCTTTATCGAGCCCATCTTTGCATGAAATGTTCCCTTGCTGTCGCTAATTTTCTTGAGGAGATCTCTAGTCTTTCCCATTCTGTTGTTTTCCTCTATTTCTTTGCATTGATCACTGAGGAAGGCTTTCTTATCTCTTCTTGCTATTCTTTGGAACTCTGCATTCAGATGCTTATATCTTTCCTTTTCTCCTTCCCTTCTTTTCACAGCTATTTGTAAGGCCTCCTCAGACAGCCATTTTGCTTTTTTGCATTTCTTTTCCATGGGGATGATCTTGATCCCTGTCTCCCGTACAATGTCATGAACCTCTGTCCATAGTTCATCAGGCACTCAGATCTATCAGATCTAGTCCCTTGAATCTATTTCTAGATTTAATAATAATAATCTATTATAATATATAATAATAGATATATTATTTATATTATTTTATATATTATTGTTTTATTATAATAATATATTTATTATCATTTATATTATTTATATATATTATTTATATTATTATAGATGTAATATTTATAATATTTAATAATAATAATAATCTATCAGATTTATCAGATCTAGTCCCTTAAATCTATTTCTCACTTCTACTGTATAATCATAAGGGATTTGATTTAAGTCATACCTGAATGGTCTAGTGGTTTTCCCTACTTTCCTCAATTTAAGTCTGAATTTGGCTATAAGGAGTTCATGATCTGAACAACAGTGAGCTCCCGGTCTTGTTTTTGCTGACTGTATAGAGCTTCTCCAACTTTGGCTGCAAAGAATATAATCAATATGATTTTGGTGTTGACCATCTGGTGATGTCCATGTGTAGAGTCTTCTCTTGTGTTGTTGTAAGAGGGTGTTTGCTATGACCAGTGCATTCTCTTGTCAAAACTCCATTAGCCTTTGTCCTGCTTCATTCCGTATTCCAAGGCCAAATTTGCCTGTTACTCCAGGTGTTTCTTGACTTCCTACTTTTGCATTCCAGTCCCCTATAATGAATAGGACATCTTTTTTGGGTGTTAGTTCTAAAAGGTCTTGCAGGTCTTCATAGAACCATTCAACTTCAGCTTCTTCAGCATTACTCTTTGGGGCATAGACTTGGATTACTGTTTTATTGAATGGTTTCCCTTGGAAACAAACAGAGATCATTCTGTCGTTTTTGAGATTGCATCCACGTACTATATTCTGGACTCTTTTGTTTACCATGATGGCTGCTCCATTTCTTCTAAGGGATTCCTGCCCACAGTAGTAGATATAATGGTCATCTGAGTTAAATTCTCCCATTCCAGTCCATTTGAGTTCGCTGATTCCTAGAATGTCGACGTTCACTCTTGCCATCTCCTGTTTGACCACTTGCAATTTTCCTTGATTCATGGACCTAACATTCCAGGTCCCTATGCAATATTGCTCTTTACAGCATCAGACCTTGCTTCTATCACCAGTCACATCCACAACTGTGTATTGTTTTGCTTTGGCTCCATCCCTTCATTCTTTCTGGAGTTATTTCTGCACTGATCTCCAGTAGCATATTGGGCACCTACCGACCTGGGGAGTTCCTCTTTCAGTATCCTATCATTTTGCCTTTTCATACTGTTCAAGGGGTTCTCAAGGCAAGAATACTGAAGTGGTTTTCCATTCCCTTTTCCAGTGGACCACATTCTGTTAGACCTCTCCACCATGACCCTCCCGTCTTGGGTGGCCTCACACGGCATGGCTTAGTTTCATTGAGTTAGACAAGGCTGTGGTCCATGTGGTAAGATTGGCTAGTTTTATGTGATTATGGTCTCAGTGTGTCTGCCCTCTGATTCCCTCTCTCAACACCTACCGTCTTACTTGGGTTTCTCTTACCTTAGACGTGGAGTATCTCTTCATGGCTGCTCCAGCAAAGCGCAGCTGCTGCTCCTTATCTTGGACGAGGGGTATCTTCTCACCGCTGCCCCTCCTGACCTTGAACGTGGAGTAGCTCTTCTCGGCCCTCCTGTGCCCGTGGAGCAAAACACACAAGTGAGTTACCCCCTTGGTGCACGCGGATTTGTTTTGATTTATGTGCTTACATATATGACTAGGAACATAAGGCAGATCTCCTCACCATTGCCAGGACCATAGAAGTGTTCATAGAAGGGTTCCTGGACCCAAGCGGACTGCAGGAAGTGAGACCTGGAAGTGCAGGGAGCCCATGTGGTGCTAACTTAGTTTAGGCTTAGGTGTCAATTATTAGAAAAGATTTGACAGAGAATAGTAATTTTGGACTAAGAGAAGACTGAAATGAAAGAAGACTACTCCTACACAGCACATACAGAGAACTTAATCCACTAGGACCTTCTGCATAACCTCAAAGAATGCATTTCAGAATCTTTTGCCCAAGAGACAGAAGAGCAGAGAATTTATCTGTATGGTTCAATCTATTGATCAAGTGCTGCCCCATGAGATGTTCACTCTCATGCATATCCAGGCCCTACCTTCATGAGAAGCCTGGTGGGTTTTCATGAAAACTTTAATCGTGTAGTCGAAGCAACCTCATGGCAGAAAGTAAGAGCTCCACAGTGTAACTGATTGGAGATGCTTCCAGGTACACCTGTGTGAAGCTAGTGCTATGGCCATGACTGGATAAAATGCTGGCCCAGAAGACAATGAGGTGATCTACAAGAGGAATCTGAATTCACTCTTACTCCTGATTCAGGTCTTACCATCATGAGAAGTTAGTCCTTTTGTTTCACTCTTTCGCTCCTCTTTCTCTTCCATATATAAGAGGAAAATATCCTCAAATTTTCTTTTGAAGAAAATTTGTGTGAACTTTGTATACTCCCTGTCTACAAATGGAGCTCAGGACCATGTTTGCACATCTAAGGCCCAGGCAGAACTTGGAAATAAACCCCACTAAATTCAGCTTTAAGCAAGATAACTCACTTCTTGGTTATTATTTGAGATGTGCAGCACAGATGTGTGAATAAATAGGGGTGATGGGTTTTTTTTTTATTTCTATGAAAATGAAATAAGAATACTGGCTATTATAAATAGTAATTATTTTTAAAATAATAAAATAAAATAAATATGAATACTGGAGGTTGGTAGAAGAATAGATCTGGGTGGGCACTTCTAGATATCTTGAAAGAAAGTATATCTTATTAGAAACATCAGATCAGATCAGATTAGATCAGTCATTCAGTCATGTCCGACTCTTTGCGACCCCATGAATCGCAGCATGCCAGGCCTCCCTGTCCATCACCAACCCCCGAAAACATAAGCACATTCAAAAGTTACCAGTCCTTCTGTCCTTCTGTTTTTGTTCAGTTGCTCAGTCATGTCCAGCTCTTTGCGACCCTGTGGACTGCAGCACACCAGGCTTCCCTATCCTTCATCATCTCCTGGAGCTTGCTCAAACTTATGTCCTTTGAATCAGTGATGCCATCCAACCATCTCCTCTTCTGTTGTCCCCTTCTCCTGCCTTCAATCTTTCCTAGCAACACAATCTGTTCCAATGAGTTGGCTCTTTGCATCAGGTGGCCAAAGAACTGACACTTCAGCTTCAGCATCAGTCCTTCCAATGAATATTCAGGACTGATTTCTTTCAGGATTGACTGGTATGATCACCTAGCAGTCCAAGGGAATCTCAAGAGTCTCCTCCAACAACACAGTTCAAAAGCATCAATTATTTGGTGCTTTCAGCCTTGTTTATGGTCCAACTCTCACATCCATATGTGACTACTGGAAAGACCATAGCTTTGACTATACTGAACTTTGTTGGCAAAGTAACGTCTCTGCTTTTTAGTATGTTGTCTAGGTTGGTCATAGCTTTTCTTTCAAGGAGCAAGCAGCTTTTAATTTCATGGCTGCAGTCATGATCTGCAGTGATTTTGGAGCACAAGAAAATGAAGTCTGTCACTGTTTCCATTGTTTCCCTATCTATTTGCCATGAAGTGATGGGACCAGATGCCATGATCTTGGTTTTTTGAATGTTGAGTTTTAAGCCAGCTTTTTCCACTCTCTCTTTCACCTTCATCAAGAGACTCTTTAGTTAGTCTCTCTTCATTTTTTGCCATAAGGGTGATGTCATTTGCATATTTGAGGTTACTGATATTTCTCCGGGCAATCTGAATTCCTGCTTGTGCTTCATCCAGCTTGACATTTTGCATGATGTACTATGCATGTAAGTTAAATAAACTGGTGTTGGAATGTTCTATCCCGAACTGTGACTCTTAAAAATATAAATAAACAGTATCTTCCTTTGTTTTATTTTGGTTGAAGAGAAGCTTGTGTCTTCATGGAAACTACGTGTGAATTCTGAGGGACAAAAGTGCGTATCCATTTCTCTTGCTGATATTCTATAGTTTTAAATAGTTTTCAGTAGTTAAAAAAGAAGGGAAGGAAAAACTAAATTACTGTCACTTACTACCTGCAAGGAACTTATTATTTTTTAAAAATCAACTCTATAATCTGAAATTTGCTTCATTTTTGGAAAAAATATTAAAATGACGCTAGAATTTTTTTTTATTTTAAATTTACCTTCTATGTGTCATGTTAATCATGGTTGACCTTTCGAGTCTATAAATGTATCGGTGACATTCCTGCAAACATTTTTCAAGAAAGGTCAGTACAGAATTCCTTTTTCTGCTCATTTTTGAATAGAAGGATAATAATTTCTAAGAACCACTATCAGAACTGTTATTTCTAGCAAGATGCATTAAGAATCACTCAGGTGTTTACATGAGTAAAAATGGCAACCCTCTCCAGTATTCTTGCCTGAGAAATCCCAAGGACAGGAGCCTGGCAGTCTGCAGTCCATGGGGTTGCAAAAGAGTTAGATGTGATTGAACATGCACAGTTCTTGTGTGTGTTCATTGAGCCTCATATCTGAATATTATATTAATCATAGTCTGTTATAGTCCTAGGATTAACTTTCACAATTTCAGACTATAATATTAGACATAAGACACTAGAGGGTAGGGAAAGTGGCTTATTCATTCCTCTGCCATAATATATGATAATTACCTGTTTGACATAAGTAAACTGAGGTGCCTTCGGCTATTTTTGAGGCATGAAGAATAAGCATGAAGTCATCAAACCTATTTTTAAAGCCTCCAAAAATAGAATATGGAAAAATAATAAAGCCAATTTTCACCACTGCCTGGAAGATCACTGTGTCTCAAATGAATAATGTCAGATTGATCTGTTTCCATTTTATGAAAAAGGAAAAAAGCTTTCTGTTTAATGAGGAAAAATACTTGTTGAAAGTTTATTATTATGGATGGAATTTTTTTCTAGATATTTGGGTTTTTAATGGAGGAGGGGGAGTGCAGCATATAAGGTGGGAGTAGTATTGATGGGTGTTATCTAAATGTTATTTTTAAATGGATCATTTTTTAATCGAAGGCTTTAATAATTTGATAGGGAACATACATATTCTTTATATTGATAACACCAAGTCAATAAGCCTAAGTTCTAAAGGGGAAAACATAAGGTATTTAATTGACACTAGCAGAAATATATTAAAAAGTTTATGTTTCAATAGAATAAAGCACAGGGGAGTGAGACTATTTGCCTAAGGAAAAGTAGACAAAAAAAAAAAAAAAACGAAAAATAATTTCTGCAACCTGGTACAGCAAGAATAGTTTCTATGGAAATAGAACAAAAGGTGAAATATCACAAACACAGAGCCTTGTGTGCCAAGAAAATAAAAGAGAAGGCAGAAGTCCATTCGACCTGGCATATTAAATACCTTTAAATATCCTTCTCCTCACAGCAGCCAGAGATATATTAAATCCTCTAATAAATGTCTATGGAACTTCCAACCTTCACATCACAGGCTGCCCTGCCAAGCCCTGCAGGATCTGGTCCTGCCATTGTCTCTCATCAACACCTTCACCTTCATTGCTTATACAGCTCCTGTTTCACCAGCCTCCTAGCTGTTTAGAAAACAAAATCTTTTCAACATAGGACTTTTCCTTTTTTTTTTTTAATTTGGAAAATAGGTTAATTTTAAACAGATGAAAGAGATAGTAATAAAACCCACAGATAATGTTTAAAGTCAGAAGGAAATTTTTTTCTTATTTGGTGATTGTTGTGATTTAACTTAATTTCTTAGTAGCTGATGAGGAATGGTAAATAACTGATGGCATTTTTAATTTTAGGTCAGTTCCAGGTAAAAGTCCTATCTGGAAGGGCTTGTTCTTTTGTTATTTCTTTTCCTTGGTGTGCTCTTTTTCTCCGTTTTTGCCTGTCTCTGTGTTCTGGTCTGCGTCTAAATGTTATCTTCTTAGAAGACCTTCCCTAACCACAGGAGGTGGCAAACCACTCCAGTATTCTTGCCTAGAGAATCCCATGGACAGAGGAGCCTAGTGGGCTCTGGTCCATGGGGTCACAAAGAGTCAGACACAACTGAGTGACTAATACTAACCAACAAACTAAACCTTTTTTTTAACCTCCCTATCCACTCCTATTCCAGCCCACCCCTAGCCTATTACCTGTTTCATTTTTTGCATGATGTGTATCAGTATCAAATGCTATATTAAGTGGTTTATGTGGCTGTTTATGGGATTGTTGTTTATTGGATTTCCCAATAAAATTTAAGCTCAATAAACATCAGGAACTTCACCCTCTTGTTCTCTTCTCTTTTCTATCGTTGGTGATGAGATTAGCCCCATCTTGGACAAAATATTTGTTGAAGGCATGACCATTTGTAAATTAGCTTTTTGGAGAAAAAGAAAACTCAAAACGAAGCTCCCTTCTTGCTGTGAAACTATCTGTATGGGTTCTAAAGTACTGAAATAACTTTGTGAGGGAAATTAAGGAAACATAATGAACACTGAGATAATTTAAGGTGGTTTATTAAATGTTGAAGTATAGATTAGGTGTACTCTATTTTCCCCACTCCAGCACTCTTGCCTGGAAAATCCCATGGACAGAGGAACCTGGTAGGCTGCAGTCCATGGGGTCGCTGAGTCGGACATGACTGAGCGACTTCACTTTCACTTTTCACTTTCATGCATTGAAGAAGGAAATAGCAACCCACTCCAGTGTTCTTGCCTGGAGAATCCCAGGGACGGGGGAGCCTGGTGGGCTGCCGTCTATGGGGGTCGCACAGAGTCGGACACGACTGACGTGACTTAGCAGCAGCAGCACTCTATTTTCTCCTTATGCTTATTTGTGTGTTTGTTTTCTCAGTAGCTAGCCATCCCCTCTCCTCCAAAGAAAAGCCCTCTATCTTTTTATTCTGAAAAGTGTCGAAGATTGTACATTTAAAGTGTCCAAGATTATAAAAAAAAAGAAAAAAAAAAAGAACTTGCTAAAACTTACATGGAATTATTTTGGAATAAAGCCTTAATGTTGAAGTTCTATGAGACATTTCAGTTTAATATTAGAAATTTTTATTTTAAAAGACACTCTTTAAATTTATCATGTTATGTATATTAAATGGTAAAAACACAGGAATATTATGAATGCAATTTCTGATGAAATACTGCATGAAGATCTTTTATTTTTAAGCCATTTTTCTAATGGGTTTTAAGGCACACATTGAAGAAATACAAACTTTTCAGTTAGTAAATTGGAAAGCTTCTTTTCAGTATCAGAATATCAAGAATTCTAGCTTTCTATGGATTGTACTATTTGTTGGGAAAAACGTTTCTGCGCACTGTTCTACTGTTGTGAATATGGATGTTCTTGCTACGCCAGAATTTGTTAAATCTAGTTGAGTTCAGACTGCATTCTCTTTGAGGTCAAGACTTCTATTAGTAGAATCTACATGAAACTTAGTAAATCTATTTTCTGATTTATTGATATAAGAATACATATTTCAAGATATTCGTGCTTAAAATTCTAATAAATGTTCCATCCATAAGTAGAATTTATATTCTGGGTTAAAGTAGCTATTACTTTCTGTTGCAGCCTCTACTACTAGTAAAAGTGGATATAAGTGACACACCAAGTTCATTTTAGTATGGTAGTGATTTACACTTCAGTTCTCAGTAAGCTTATACGTAACAACAACCAAGGACATTTAAAATAAGGAGAGATTCAGTGAAATCATATACTAAGAATTATTGAAGGGCCTGAAAAGCTTCCCATCCCATCAGTGATGCATAAAGGAGATGGTCGGCCTGCCTTTTACAGTTTCAAAGTGGAAGCTTTTAGCTAATGTTTCTTTCATCCTTTTAGGCCTTGCAACCTTCATGCATTTATTTTCTTAACTTTTATGTGAGCATAAACCATCTTTTCCATAATACATGGCTTTGATACCATTTGACTTCAGCTTAGTTTGTTCTTTCATTCTTCCTTTTATTTATTTATTTTTTTATTCTAATAGCAAAGGACCTTCGAAAGCAGAAAGCATCCCTTGATTATTTCCAGATAACCATGCAGATTTCTCTGGTCACACACTGAGAAAACCCCGTAATTACAGGATATTTACGACAGCAGCACCACTATTTCAGGGAACTGCATTATAGTTCATACTAAAAATAAAAGGGCAACGCGTTTTACATACTGGTAGCTGGTTTCCCTTGATAGATGCACTTGTTTTTTCTATAGACTTAAATTTATCCTTCACCATCTGCTCTTCAAGTATTCCAGAAAATACAATATTGCATCTGAATTCCCCTGAAAGCTAGTTATTCTTCCTCCCTACAGATTTCCTTTTTGGGTTCATAGTCTTACTGGTATACAAAATGCTCAGTATTTGAGAAGCTCTAGTAATTTTGTACTTCAGATTAGATAAAATTTGGGAGAGCATCCAGTCAATCACTTCTGTAATGTTTGGGTTTGATTGATGAGAAAATAGAGGAATTTTTTTTTAATTTTAATGTTTTCTTTTTTAAACAGTTATTGCTGAAGAAGCTATGAGGGTTTTGTTTGTTTTTCTTTGTTCATTTATGCATTCCTTCAACAAAATTTATTAAATAACTTTTCTTAAAACAACTTTGAAAAGAATTGTACTAATCCTATTTATACAGAATAAGCCAGAGTTGTGTGTTGCCATCATTTGTGGGAGCCTGAAAGGACACTTACACCCTCTCTACCTAATATAGTTTTCTAGTACAGCTGGTACAAACTAAAACTTCCGTTCTTTGGTATCTTCTGGAAGTATCCTGTAAGAAAAACCCAAATCTGCAAGTAGCCATGTTAATTATTTCTATGTGATTAATTTCTTAAACAATAGGGCCTTAGGGAAATCATCAGGTACTTGTCTTTGAAAAGAAGGAGAAAGGCAGAAGAATTAGGTTCTGAATACTGGGAGGACTTGGCTTTCTACGTTATTTGTAGTCAATAGGATATTTGTTGAATGAATATGAGCGAGGGCATAGAAAACTCTAAGTAAATCTTCCCTATTGTAAGATATTGCCCCGAGCCAGTCTATTATCTTGATACTAACAGCTTCCCAGAGGTCTCAAAGCATTATCATATCAATCTTGATGTGAAAACCAAGGAATTCCTTGAGTACAATTAATTAGTCCTAAAACACTCTCACTTTAAAAAACTTAACCAGAGGTGACTGAAAAGTTTGCAGCCACTTAGAAATGGTGCAATTGGTGGGTCACAAGTTGGTGAATGGCTAAGAAAGTGCAGGCATTTGTACGTGAACTGTTTATCTAGGGATCCGATGAACCTGCTAAACTTCCCTGATTGTTCATTTGTGAAACAGCAAGTTCAGGAATGATGTCGCTGGAGTCACCTTTCTCACACTGTGACTCTGATTGCAGCTCTCTTCTTCTCTGTGGGCATAGCACAGGCAAGTGTTAAGCACCAGAAGAGAGAATGGATGTAAAAGCTCCCCATGGTGACTTTCGACCTCAGCTTTTATGTGAGGGATTCCAACAAGTGACCCTGATGGTTGACCTCACTTCCTTAAAAGTACAGCACAGAGAATCTTACCTTGCCAAGGGCATTGTTTTAGTTGAGAACAATTGCCATATTTGGCGCTTAGTGTTTTTCTTTTGCTTGCGTTTTTTTCCCTAGCAAATTAGGAAAAAAGCACAATTTTATTTTCACATTATTTTTTAAAAGTATCTCTTGAGAATCATATAATTTTAAGACTGAAAGGACCTCAAAAGCAAGCTAGTCTTTTTCTAATGTGTAAATCCCTTTACATGATCCACTAAAATGATTTATCAGTTCAAGCACTTTAAATGACTTGGAACTTACTGCCTCATCAAACATCTCATTCCACTTTAGCAGCTTTGAGTGTAAGAAAGTTTTTTTCTTATATTGAGTTGAAATCTCTACCCCTCACCTTTCTGTAACCTGAACCCTAATTTTGCTTTCTAGAAGTATACAGAAAAAATAAGCTCTCATTTACTTTATAACCTCGCACATATTTTAATCTACTATTAATATATCCTCACAAGGTCCTATTAAAATAGTGAGTCACTCAAAGTTACTGCAACCAGTTTTTGAAAATTCAAAGATATGCCGGTTTTTAAGAAATGGAAGAAAGTTTAGAAATCATCTAGTCTACTTCTTTTTTCTATAAAGACATTGTCACAGAATGCTAATATTGGAGATAATAATAGTAAAACGTACACAGCAGTATCCTGAACTTTGGTCTCTTTATGTCTGCCATTCTTGAAGTTGGAACCCTTCTTCTGGAGTTATGTGAAGGAAGCCCCAGGGTAGTCTTACTTTCCCATAAAGATTTTTTTCAAAGAAGCCTCATTATTTGTATATTAGTAAGAAACATAGTAAGAATTTTAATGTCAATATGAGGTCTCAAATACTTCCAAATTTTCAAAGGGCAGCCACTATGAGCTGAATTATGTCCCCTTGAATTTATATATTGAGGCCCTAACACCCAGTGTGATAGTATTGGCATTTGAAGATGGGAACTTGGGAGGTAAGTAGGTTGAGATGAAGTCATGATAGTGGGCATCATGGTGGGATTATTTTCCTGATTGGAGGAAACAACAGAGAGCTTCCTTCCTCTCATATTCTCTTCCTCTCCCTCTCCTTGCTCTCTTTCTATCTCTCTTTCCACTATGTGAGAGCGACCAGAAACTGATCATGGTGGTGACCTGATCATCTAGGACTTCAGGCAAGCCTCCAGAACTATGAGAATATACATTTCTGTTGTCTAAGCCACCCACACTGTGGTATTTTTTATGGAAGCCTGAGAAGACTAAGATAGCAGCTTTGGTCTAGGCCAGTTGCTCTCAGTCAAAGGCAGTTTGGCAATATCTGACACGTTTTTGATTATCACAGTTTGGAAATGCAACTAGGATCTATTGGGAAGGGGCCATGGGTGCTGCTAAGTACTCTATATATAAGGCACTGGAGGAGGGGTACCCACAATAAAGAAGTATCTGGTCCAAAATGTTCGACTGGGGTTGAAAAACTCTGGACTTGATTACTGTAAGATATCATTGGGTAACTCATTGGAATCTTTGTTATGTATCACCATCTGTTATTCATCTTTTAAGTGAAGAATAGGAGACACTGTCAAAAGAGGAATGGTCTTTCTAAAGAAAGAAGGCTACATGATGTTTCTCTTTTCACCAACTCTGGACCAATCTGTAATGATCTCCAAACAGATTTCTTGTTCTTATTTCAACAGAATCTTTGTTGTCCTGTGAAGAAAGTTGATTACCTCATATCCCAAAAAACCTCAAATAACAGGGCTCTTCACATGGAGACTATTTCAGATATAGCTTGTATTAGTCAGGGTTTATCAGAAAAAGAAATAAACTTTGTGTGTGTGTTTATTTATACAAAAGAAAATAACTCACACAGTTATGGAGGCTGACAAGTCTAAAATTAATAGAGTAGGCTGGAGCTCCAGCAAGAGAAGGCATTGCAGTTCAAGTCCAAAGGCTATCAAGCTGCAGAATTCTTTCCTACAACAGGGAAGTCCAGTCTTTTATTCTCTTCAGGCCTTTAATTGGCCAACTACATTATGGAGAGCAGTCTGCTTTACTCAGAGCCTACCAATTTTAATGTACATTTTTATCCAAATCACTCTGACAGAATTATTCAGAATAATGTTCCAATAAATATCTGGGCACTGTGGCCCAGGCAAATTGACACAAAAAATTAACCTTCACCGTGCTTCTTTCCTGATCATGTTGTACTCATCCTATGCTTATTCTAGGCCTCTTTAAACGTGCATAGAATATTATTTTAAAGTTATCATATATAATAATGACAAAAAAGCAACTTTAAAACACATAAGAGAATTCTCTTGTTGTATTTATTTATGTGTTTTCCAGTTTAAGTCTACCTTATTATGAGCTTAATTTGGAGTGTTTGAAAACTGAAAACAATTCATTTGAGTAAATGTAAGAAGCACAGCCCAGAAGTAAAAATTGGACTTTCTTCTCTGCTTGGAACTGGGTGTCTTCCAAATCCAGCTTAGTAAAAACTGATTCATTCCCTGTGTAAATGGGAAAGAAAACAAAAGGTATCAAAACAGTTTCAGGAACCCACAGCACTGAAGACAGGCCATATCTAAGAGTTTAAAAATCATTTACCAGTACAAAAATTAGAAATCATATGCCAGAGTAACTTCTTTTTAAAAACTGGACTTCATCTTTTCTTAAACATCATTTTCTTAGCATCCAGTCTCAATGCTATGCAGTGTTTATTTTTCAAAGTTGCCAAAATTCTCAGGTATTTAAGTGGATTCTTGAGTTTTTAAAACAAATTTGCTTTTTCCCATATCACTTCTATATTTAAGAGAATTTCCAGCAGTTTATCTGGAGAAGTCGTAAGTTATTATTTATTACTCAGTATTAGAATTTTGTTTTTATTAATAACATTAGTGCATAAAGCACAATGGAAAACTAGAATTCTATGATATTTAATACTTATTGTATGTGTTATCAGTATTACAAAAACACTTTTTTACTACAAGACTTTTGATGTTAAGACATGACTTTTGCACTTGCACCCCCCTCCCCTTCTCCTTACCTCCCTCCCACATATTAGCCCAGAGGTCTTATTGCTCTCTACACTTCTCTGTGTTCAGGGTTTATATACATCATTTTCCTTTCATGGAATGTAATCTGCCCTGTAAATCACCACAAGACCTTCAGAATTAACAAACCTGAGAAACAAGTCTGTGCTGAAGATAGCCCTCTATGTGAAAATGATGACTCATCTGTTGATGCAATTCTCTTTTGATTGTCATAACTGGGAAAGTTCATATGACCTTTCATTCTATCTTCATGGAATAGAATAGGTTAATCAACCTGTGTTCCAGTTTCATTCAATGAGTCATGTCAGGAGACAGTTTCTGTTCTCACTAGCCATATAGAGAACTGCTTTTTCATGTTTCAAACTGAGAACCATCTCAAGGATATTTTTAAAATAGACAAAGCTGTCTTTAAGTGCTCTATAATTTGAATGAATTTTTAGAAACTAATGAATGGATTCTAATCTAGTGAAAACCAAGATAAATAATCCCTCAAATTCTCACATGGCATTTGCTATGATACTAGCTATTATGAGGAAATACAAGTGATTAAGACAAGAGGCTGGTCTCAAGAAACTTACATTCTAGATATCTAAAGGAGATAAGTTCAAAAATAATGAGAGTTTGAAGCAATATTTGAAACAGTAGGGACAAACTATATGAACAAAGAGAAGGTTGTGACCATTTTTAACTCACGTGGGTAGGTCTTGGAGGAACGATGAACATTTTAAGAAATAGTGTATGCTTGATTTAGAGGCAGTTGATAGAGACCATCTGTATTTTCAGGACCACAGCTGCCTACGGAGGCAATAACTTCCTGAAGCAGACCTTAAAAGATCTTCATTACCTTCATTGATACTGTAACTGTGAACAGTAGCAGTTTCAGAGCTACCTAACTCCCAACATTTTCTCCCCAAACTGCAAGAAAAAACAGATAGTGTTTTGATCTCATCATAAATCCTGTGTACTCAAATGTTCCTTAATTACATAGCAAATATCTGGTCGGACACACGTTGTAAACAATTGTGTTTCTTAGAACACACACACATACCACACCTGCAAAAGTACAAACTTTTTCTTTTTATGATTACTCAGATTCCTATTTCATGAGAAGAAAATGTTGGTATGTATATAAGAAGATAGTTCACTTCCTTTTAGTCCTTTGGGTTCTTGAAGTAAGACATGTATGGTGATCGGTACGCTGTTTTGACAGGCAGCACCCGTGTAACTTAAACTCTTATGAAGATAGAGCATTTCCATTGCCACAAAAAACAATCCCTAGTGCTTATGTACCATTGTACTGAATTTCACCATAGATTAGATTTGCCTGTTCTAGAATTTCATTAAAATGAAACCATACAATATATAATTTTGTCTGTCTGCTATTGCTCAGCATAAATTTGTTATTCATCTATGTTACTGCAAATAACACTAATTCTTTCCTTCATATTTTTGGATATTATTCTAAGAATGTAACTCAATTTTTCATATTCATTCTTCTTTTGATAGATTTTTGAGTTGTATCTATTCTGGGGCTATTACGAATAGTATTTAGACATTCCAATATAAGTTTTCTTGTTTGTCTTAATGGACACTTAATTTTTAATTTTCTTGGAAATGGTATTTTCAGGTCATATTGTACATGTATGTTTAAGATGACAACAAACTTCCAAACACCCTGCCCAACATGGTTTTACTTTATTTAAATTCTTGCCATCACTGTATCAGAGTTCCAATTGCTATACATTTTTCCAACATACATAATTGACAGTCGTTTTAAATTTAACTTTTCTTTCTGATGTGTAATGGTATCAAGCTGTAATTTACTTTGCGTTTCCCTGTAAACTAAAGAGATTACACATTTTTATGTGCCTTTGAATTGTCTGTTTAATTATTTGCCCATTTTTATGTTTGTTTTTAATTGTTCAGTTGTGGAGGTACTTTATATATTCTTGATTCAAGTTCTTTGTCAGATATATTTTTTCTTGATGTTTCCCCGCCCCCAGTTAGTGATTTACTCCTTTTTATTCTTTTTTTTTTTTCTCCTCTCGATTATGTTAAAAGCTCAGACTTATTTGGAATCATGTAACAGAACTCTACTTGAGCTCTCTGAAGCAAAAGAAGGTAAGTTTAGGGGATTTATTATAAGAATATAACAGTATTTCACAAGTTGAAAAAAGAGAGATACTATCAGACCTCAAGAAAGAATTAAACAATAGACTTCATGCCAAGTCGCAATTATTCTCCGTGTTTCCATCATCATGTTCTCTTTTTCTGCCTCCCTCTTCCACTTTTAAGAATCACTGTGATGACTTGGGCATATCCAGATATTATAGGATAACAAACATTTTTTACTTAAAGTTAGCTGGTTACATCTTTATTTCTATCTGCAACCTAATTCCCTTTTGCCTTTTAACATAACATATTCACGTGTTCCAAGAATTAAGATATGGACATCTTTGGAGGAAACATTAGTCTGTACACCATAAATGAATTTCTCTTCTCTAAGACCAGTGTGCTAATAATTAAATGCCTCAAAGTATGGAATTGACAGTAGTAATATTTTTATTCATTCTTAATGAATGTGTGTGTATATATATATGTTTATGAAAATAAAATAGATTCTGGAAGAATTTTGGTTGATCTTCATAACACTTTTGAAATATTATTCCCTGATAAGTTACAAGAGGCTACTAACAAGGACCTATTTCAAGTACAGTGCCTTGAGACACCTTTCACATGTGAACATGGACTTTTATCCTTTTTATATTTAACATTTTCATTGAATGAGTTGGACCACTAATGTATTTGTATGATCCAGGGTTCTTTAATTTGTGGGAAATGAGCAGAGCACAGAAGGAATATCAGGATTCATGTGGAAAAGACTGATTATGGTGATGACATTTCTAGCAGAGAAAATTCTACATGCTTCATATAAGGGTCATAAAAATAATTTTAATTGTATCCTTAAGTAAATGTGAGTCATTAAATAATTTTAAGCAAAAAATTATTTCACTAGGAAATGTATGTTAGATTGATCTATAAACTCTTTAATTGATAATATTTTTTCTCTTTTTTTCCTACACTGTGGTAGAAATTTTAAGATGTGGTTGGATAATAGGATATATCTAAGGGCTTCCCAGGTGACTCAGTGATAAAGAATCTGCTTGCCAGTACAGGAGATGCAAGATATGTGTGTTTGATCCCTGTATCAGGAAAATCCCCTGGAGTAGAAAATGGCAACCTATTCCAGTATTCTTGGAAAATTCCATAGTCAGGGGAGCATGGCAGGCTGCAGTCCTTGAGGTAAAAAAGAGTTAGACACTACTGAGCACATGCGTGTACACACACACACACACATATGCCACACACACAGGATATATCTAAGATGTAGCCAAATGCCTCTCTCAGTATCCTGAATGTGGTATGAGAGAAAAATGTCAATGATGAATCCATGGGTTTGCACCTGAGCAATTTAAATACTGGATTCAAAATTCACTAAGTCAAGATGAGAAAACATATGTGACACCTGGTATAACTAGAATATTACTTTTGGTCAGTTTATTAATGAATGCTTTTTAGGAAGAAATCTAAATGAAGATGATAAGTGAGAGCAGGATATAAGAATCTGGATTTCAAGGGAAAGGTCAAAAGTGGCATATAGAAATTCCTTAAAACCATGACACCAGACAAAGTGTTTAAGAAAATGAGTATAGATTATAAGGATGAGGCCCAGCTTTACTGTAACATTTAAGGGTTTTGTGGAGAGAATGAAGAACTAGTCAAGAAGAATGAAGAGAATACTCAGTGAAACAGGGGGAAAGCCAGGATAATATGATGCCTTGAAATCTAAATGGAAAAAGTGTTTCAAGAAGGAGAACAAGCCCCTGGAGTAGGAAATGGCAGCCCACTCCAGTATTCTTACTTGGAGAACTCCATGGATGGGGGAGCATGGCGGGCTACAGCCCATGGGGTCACAGAGAGTCAGACACGACTGAGCGACAACATCCAATTTCTCTTCAGAAACATTGCAAACAGGCAGAGAGCAGAATGAAATTAAAGCATTGTGAGAAGAAAACACCAACCTAGTATTCTGTGCCCTGTGAAACCATTCTTCAAAAGTGAAGGAGAAATAAAGACTTTCTCACAAACAAAAACTGATGGAATTTGTGGCCAGTAGATGTGCCTTACAAGAAACATTAAAGGAAGTTCTTTAGAGAGAAGAAAAATTGCATACATCAGAAAGTCAGATGTACATATAGAAATGAAAAGCATTGAAGAAGGAATTGGTGGTGGTAAATAAAAACTTACTGGTTATCTATGATCAGTGATCTTTGATATTACTATTGTAATTATTTAGGGTCACTGTGAACTATGCTTGCTTAAGATAATGACCTTAATTGATTAAAAAAAGAAGAACAAGATTAAATATGTCAAATCCTACAGGTAAGGAAAGTAAACTGAGATTTCAACTGACTGATAGAATTAGTAGGTGAATATCATTGATAACTTTTACAGGAGTCAATTTAATGGAGTAATATGGATGAAAACCTGTTTAGAGAGGGCTCAAGGCTAGGCATATTAGTGACAAACCAATTGGTATCGACCAATACTTAAAAGAATTTTATGTCAAAGGAGTGGTAGGTAGAAATGACCCTCAAAACATCTGAACGCATCACCTTCAGGGTACACGCTTTCCGTCATTTCTCCTTGAGTGCAGATGTAACTGCATATATGACGAGTTTCACCCTTGTTTAGTTTATATTATAAAGACAAGGAAACTTTTGCATTTGCAGTTAAGGCACCAAATCAGTTGACTTTTAGTTAATCAAAAAGGGAATTATTCAGGTGGCCCTAGCATAATCAAATGAAGTCTAAAAGGGACAAGGCCTCTCCTGAAATCAGAGATTCAATATGTGAGGTAAATTTGTCTCCTGGCCTTGAAGAAAAAGCAAACTACTATGTTCTCAGAGAGTCTGTGAGCTGGAGTCTTCTGGGAGATTACAGGGACCTACCTCCCACAAACAGCCAGCAAGAAAACATGGAACTCAGCCCTACAACTACACAGAAAAGAATTGTGACAGGAACTAGTGAGCTTAGAAGACAATCCCAATAAACCCCTCACTTGAAATCAGAGTCCCAGCTGACTTCTTGATTCAACCCACTGAGAGTCTGAGTACAAAACCCAACTAATTCATACTTGACTTCTGACCCACAGAAATTATGAGATTATTATGTTTTATTTATACCAATAAGTTTGTGATATTTTAATGGAAACTTTTAAAATAGACCATCATGTTTTTTAATTAATTTATTTTTTATTGAAAGATAATTATTTTATAGAATTTTGCTGTTTTCTGTCAAACCTCAACATGAATCAGTCATAGGTATACATATATTCACTCCCTTTTGAAGCTCCTTCTCATCTCCACCCCTCTAGGTTGATAGAGAGCCCCTGTTTGAGTTTCCTGAGCCATACAGCAAATTCCTATTGGCTATTTTACACATAGTAATGTAAGTTTCCATGTTACTCTTTCCATACATCTCACCCTCTCCTCCCCTCTCCCCACGTCCAAGAGTCTATTCTCCATGTCTGTTTCTCCACTGTTGCCCTGTAAGTAAATTCTTCAGTGCCATTTTTCTAGATTCCATATATATGTCTTCTGTTCAGTTCAGTTCAGTCACTCTGTCGTGTCTGACTCTTTGCGACCCCATGAATTGCAGCACGCCAGGCCTCCCTGTCCATCACCATCTCCCACTCAGACTCATGTCCATCGAGTCAGTGATGCCATCCAGCGATCTCATATATGGCTTAGAATACAGTATTTATCTTTCTCTTTCTGACTCACTTCACTGTGTATAATAGGTTCTAGGTTCATCCACCTCATTAGAACTGATCCAAATGTGTTCCTCTTTATGGCTGAGAAATATGCCATTGTGTATATACACCACAACTTCATTACCCATTCCTCTGTTGATGAACATCTAGGTTGCTTCCATGCTCTAGCCACTGTAAATAGTGCTGCAATAAACAATGGGATATATGTGTCTTTTTCAACCCTGGTTTCCTCAGGGTATATGCCTAGGACTGGGATTGCTGGGTCATATGGTGGTTTTATTCCTAGTTTTTTTAAGGAATCTCCATAACATCTTCTATAGTGGCTGCATCAATTTACCTTCCCACCAACAGTGCAAGAGCATTCCCTTTTCTCTACACCCTCTCCAGCATTTATTGTTTGTAGACTTTTTGATGAGGGCCATTCTGACCCGTGTGAGGTGATATCTCATTGTGGTTTTGATTTGCATTTCTCTAATAAGGAGCAATGCTGAGCATCTTTTCATGTGTTTGTTAGCCATCTGTATGTCTTCTTTGGAGAGAAGTCTGTTTAGGTCTTTTCCCCACTTTTTGATTGGGTTGTTTGTTTTTCTGGTGTTGAATTGTATGAGCTGCTTGTATATTTTGGAAATTAATCCTTTGTCACTTGTTTCATTGGCTTTATTTTTTTCTCCCATTCTGAGGGTTGTCTTTTCACCTTGCTTATAGTTTCCTTTGCTGTGCAAAAGCTTTTAAGTTTAATCAGATCCCACTTGTTTACTTTTGTTTTTATCTCCATTACTCTAAGAGGTGGGCCATAGAGGACCTTGATTTGATTTATGTCGAGTGTTCTGCCTATGTTTCCCTCTGAGAGTTTTATAGTTTCTGGTCTTATATTTAGGTCTTCAATCCATTTTGAGTTTATCTTTGTCTATGGTGTTAGGAAGTGTTCTAATTTCATTCTTTTACATTTAGCTGTCCAGCTTTCCCAGCACCATTTATTGAAGAGGCTGTCTTTGCCCCATTGTATATTCTTGCTTCCTTTGTCAAAAATAAGGTACCCATAGGTGCATGGGTTTATTTCTAGGCTTTCTATCTTGCTCCATTGGTCTGTATTTCTGTTTTTGTGCCAGTACCCTACTGTCTTCATGACTGTAGCTTTGTAGTATAACCTGAAGTCAGGAAGGTTGATTCCTCCAGCTCTGTTCTTTCTATAGCCTTCTTTGGCTATTCAGGATCTTTTGTGTTTCCATATGAATTGTGAAATTTTTTGTTCTAGTTCTATGAAAAATGCCATTGGTAATTTGATAGGGACTGCATTAAATCTGTAGATTGCATTTGGTAGTATAATCACTTTCACAATATTGATTCTTCCTTCCCAGGGACATGGAATGTCTCTCCATCTGTTTATGTCATCTTTGATTTCTTTCATCAGTGTCTTATAATTTTCTGTGTACAGTTCTTTTGTCTCCTTAGGTAAGTTTATTCCTAGATATTTAATTCTTTTTGTTGCAATGGTGAATGGGATTGATTCATTAATTTCACTTTCTGATTTTTCATTGTTAGTATAAAGAAATGCAAGTGATTTCTGTGTACTGATTTTGTATCCTGAAACTTTGCTAAATTCACTGATTAGCTCTAGTAATTTTCTGATACTATATTTAGGGTTTTCTATGTACAGTATCATGTCATCTGCAGTGAGAGCTTTACTTCTTTTCTGATCTGGATTCCATTTATTTCTTTTTCTTTTCTGATTGCTGTAGCTAGGACTTCTACAACTATGTTGAATAATAGTGGCAAAAGTGGACACCTTTGTCTTGTTCTTGATCTTAGGAGGAAATTCTTTCACTTTTTCACCATTGAGAATAATCTTTGCTGTAAGCTTATCATATATGGCCTTTACTATGTTGAGGTAGATTCCTTCTATGCCCGTAAAATAGACCATTATGTTTTAATAGACAAGTAACTCAAAAGGAGTTCAGAAAAATGAAGCATCAGCTAAAAGAGATGCAGAAGTCATGAGGGTTTTTCTTTTAAGATGTTTCTTTGCTGATGGGAAAAAAAATGATGGAGGAAAAAATAATCGGAAACAGTGGGGAAATGGATGGGTTGGCTCTACATAGACAACTTATACAATAGCAGAAGAGAAGGCAGGGTATATTGGAGAAGATAATTGTAAGTTAGTTGATATAATAAAATTATCTGCAGTTTTTATTATTTTCTCAGTGAAATAGGGGCTAAAATAATCAGCTGAGTATGAAAATAATGGGAATCATTGGAGGTTGGGGAGAGAGAATCAAGTGTGAAAATAAAAATATCCTTTAGGAGAATAAGTAATTAATTGGAACACAGAGAGAGGGCAAAATTGCTACTAATTGGTAAGAGAATCATAGTGCAAATTGCTAAGTGAACTTAAATTAACTAGTCAGCATAATTGTGTGTTTTCTCTCATCAGAATGAGTGGCCTTAGTGACCGGAGAGTAGAGGGAGAGTTGGGCTTTCATGGCTAAGTGCAATGGAGAGAGAGTCTGGCAAGGAACATGAAGCTGGATGAAAGGGAATTATTGTACTGATGGAACATTTTCCAGGTTGACATGTGTAGCTCAAGTTTATTTTTTAATTAGTGTATCATTCCATTTTTGAATATACCACTATTTCTCTTCAGGTAGACATTTACATTGCTATCAAATTTTTTATTATAACAAGTAATGCCACAGTAAGCATATTTGTGCATAATTTATTGTGCATATGTATAAATATACCTATAACATATGTATCTGGAAGAAAATTGTATGGGAAGTAGGTGACTTTTTGTTTCAGTAGTACTGTGACTTAGTCTCAGAAACAGAAGTAATTCACACATAATCCCACCTATGAAATAGCCTGTCCTGCCTTTGCTCATGCCCTGGTCAACTCTTGATAATGTAGGACATTTTAATCAGTATATTTGTACTTTCTGTTTAATTCACTGCTTTTACTTTAACATTTTTTCCTATTTTATTTCTATTTCTTAAAAATAATATTTTAAGGCATAGGTTTTCAATAATATAATCATATTGCACACTTAATGTGTAAGTCAAGCATCACAAATTTAAAATCTTCTACAGTGTGTCTCTTCCCAATTTTGTTCTCCAATGAGAACTGCTTACACCCCTTAGCATATAACTATCACCACTGGCTTCTTGTTTATCCTTCCAGGTAATTTTATTCATTTCAAACCAATGAAAATATATGTTTTTTTTTCTTTTCTGCATAACTGGTTACATATGCAGACTATTATTCACTGTTTTCACATAGCAATATATCATGAAATCTTTATGTCAGTTCATAAAAGACTTCTTATCTTTTACATCCACATAATATGCCATTGTCTAAATATAATTTCTTCACTGAATTCTTTTTTTCTTTCTCATTTAGATTTTTCCATTCTTTTGCTCTCTTAAGAATGTTATAGGAAATAAATTTGAACATAAATCTTTTCACATAGCATGGATATATCTGTAGAAAAATTTATTACAAGCAGAATAGCTGGATTAAAGATACATGAAAGTGTTTGCACACAAACTCTCCAATGGCCTTTAATTGTCACCAGATGTAAGAAATTTGCTCACTTGATAAACACAAAACATATAGTTTAATTGAATCTCTTATTTTATGGGTTAGATTAAAAATATTTTGTATGTTTAAAAGCCATTTCTGTTTCTCATTCATTGAAATGGGTGTTCATATTATTTGCCCATTTCTTTTTTTTTTTTTTTTTTTTGGCTGAGGATCTTTTTCTTTCAACTTAGACAAGTTAACTTTTTAAAAGATGAATTAAGGCAATTTTCTAATGTTTTAATTTATCATTATTAATTTTTTAGTTTTTTAGGTTTGAAGACATGATTTTGTTAGGATTTCTGAATTATGTGACAATTTAGAAAGATTGCCTCTGAGATTCTGAAAATACCACCCATGTTTTCATATAGGTTATTAAACAATATACTTTTTCTTTGTGTATTTTATCTATTAAAATTCTTGGCATATGGAAAAAGGTATAAATGAACAGGATTTTATTATTTTTATAATGTTTTTCCAGCTCCATTTACTGTCTAGTTTATTTTTCAACCACTGTTTAACTGTCCAACATTTTTTCCCTATTCCATTGATTTTTCATTTTTTTTCTCTATAGGCTTATAAGTTTTACAGTTTAATTCATTTTTTTTTCTCTTCTTGAGGAAAGCCCATTGTTGTGTCATACATTTTTTGCCACTTTATTTATTTTTTTAATTGAAGGATAATTGCTTTACAGAATTTTGTGATTTTCTGTCAAACATCAACAAGAATTAACCATAAGTACACCCATGTGACCTCCCTCCCAAACCTCCCTCCCATCTCCCACAGTTTAATTCTTAATATTTCTTCTTCCTCCTCTTCCTTCCTTCCCCTTTCTCTTCTTCTTTTCCTTTTTCTTCCTCCTCATCTTCTTGTTTGGGATTTCTTTAAATCGTTATTCACAAAGCGTCAACTTTTTTTTCAAACAAATACATGATGTAATTCTACCTTTATTTGGAATGAGACAAAATTTTTAGCATACTTATATTTTCCTCTGTACCATTTCATCTCTTACCTGGTATTATTGTCCCAATTTACTTATGTTATTAAACTACAATATTTAGTGTGTTCTAACCTTGTTTTATATTTTGTATATTTTGTATTTTTTAATCTCCTTACTCTGTGTTTGAGAAAGTTTTCACTGATTTTACAGCTATTATTTCATTTCTCAAGTCTCTCCAGTTGGCTCGGAAGTAAATCTATTCAAATATTTCTTATTTAATAGCCACCAACTTCTGTGTGATAACATTTTAATTCTTGTTTTGGTTGCTCTCACTTTTATTTTTCTGTAGAAAACATTAAATCAATTACTTTACAGTTCTTTTTCAGATTGCTATACTTTTCTCTATGTTCTCAGTAGTAACTATTTTTGTCAGTTGTGTTGGTTTTCCTTTAGTACTTTAAAATTCTTATTTGCAAGGTCATCTTTGGACAGATATTACTTTGTTACACATAGAAGGAATACATAACTGTCTTAAAGAGGCTTAATCTTGGCTTTCCATGACACAAGGTTCCCAAGACAGGCTTTGCATATTTCACCTATCATTGGATTCTGATCCAATGTAGTTAATTTATTTCTGGATTTATGTCATTAAATACATTAAAGAATTCTAGATTGGCTTCATGTATTAGAGATCCTGCTTCAGTTTTCAGTCAATAAAATGTATTCCTCTCCTTGCATTATATTTTCTGATTCTTTGCTATTATGCATGTTTTATGACGTGACGTGACATGAAGTCGCTCAGTCGTATCCAACTCTTTGCGACCCCATGGACTGTAGCCTACCAGTCCATGGGATTTTCCAGGCAATAGTACTGGAGTGGATTGCCACAAATAAAGCACAGATTCTGTTACATTGACCCTCCCCCTGGACCTTCAATATTTCTGACTTAGCCCAGAATGTTTAGTAACTGTATTACTTCATATCTAGTTTATGAAAAAAAATCTCATAATTATGGCAATTTTATTTGGCAATACTTGTTCTTTCGTTTATATATATCCAGATGACATTGTGGGAGGTTTGAGCAGTTGTGAACTTGCACTGTTTATCAGGAGTTCTTTTTCCTATCATTTTAGAGAGCTCTCTCCTTTCTGTATTTTAAAGTATAATCTGTTTCCTCCATTGCTCCCAGATTGTTAATTTCCTTCTGTCATCACTGTGACTAATTTTAGAGCTCCCTAATTCTGATTAATTTTAATTTGTTGATAATCATATAAGCTAGTTGGACTTTATAAAATCATTACTATAACAGAAAAACAAATAAGTGAAATGAAAGTTGCTCAGTCATGTCCAACTCTTTGTGACCCCATGGACTATACAGCCTACGGGATTCTCCAGGCCAGAATACTGGAGTGGGTAGCCTTTCCTTTCTCCAGGGGATCTTCCCAACCCAGGGATCAAACCCAGGTCTTCCACATTGCAGGCAGGAGCCACAATTATATATCAAATGCTTTCTTTGTGAATGGCCAAATCAAGTGTTTTGTTAAATCATCAAATCAAAAGATGTGCGAACATCTCTTTCTATTATCATGGGCTTTTCTTCAATATTACCAAGTTCTCATTGATATTCCAAATTTCTGAGTTGTACAGCAAGTGACCTTCAGAAAAATGACACGTTACTGCTTTATTTTCTCTTCACAGGACACTTGAGACATGATTAAGCCATGAATGAAAGGTCAGTGTATTTTCTACTGCAGAAAATAATACTAGCATCTTTCCACTTTAGTTTTATTCTATTTATATAAAATGAAGGTTATTTTCTATTCATTATACGTACTTATATTTTTACATAACGCACAGACAAAAACAGTTTATTTTATTTCAGGCACTGCATTGCAGACAAACTCATACAAAATCCAAGTTAACTGAAATTCTGAGCTAACTCAAATATTGGCTGAGATGATAATATGTCCTCATTTGTTCAGTACAAATTCAATCATAATGTGGCAACTTTGCCATTAAAAAGCTATTTGCAGAGGTATTCAATGACTGCAGGAATATTTAAGGACCAGCTCAAGCATTTTATTTTAGTCACCTTTGTACAGAATCGATCTCAAATGATGCAAAGACCTTGAGACCTGGTGATGAATGCTTAAGTGAGAACTGTTGGGTACATTTTGTCCTTAAACTGAGGAAACATTACTACTTAGTTACATGAGTTCAAATCAGTAAAGGAATAGAAATAAAGAAGGAATATTTTCTGCTTTCTTGCCATTTGTGAGCAATAATAATCAGCTATTATTGCATTATTTTGTGTTAAGTTGCTTGGGATCCTTTTATAGTCATAAGTTAATAGAAATTGGACAGTGGAAGCAAATAGCTGAACTGGAGTACAGAATGATACTCCAGTTGATATACCAGAGAAGAAGACAGGGGACTCTCCTGTGGGGAAAAGTAACTACTCAGTTGGTCTCCTTCATTCCTTTTCTCTTTGCGTAGTCTGTTAGTGTCCTAGGGCTGCGATAATAAATTACTACCAACTTGGTGGGTTATATAGCAACAGAAATCTACTCTCTCACAGTTCGTGAAGCCAGCGGTGTGAAATCAAGGATTCAACAAGGCTGCTTCCCTCTGTCATAATGTTATAATTTGGCCATTACATGCTTTTTGTCTTACCATCTCTTCGGGGAAAATTCCCCACGCCTCTCTCCTAGCTTCTGGCAGTTGCACAATATCCATAACATTCTTCAGCTTATAGACACATCATTAATCTCTGGTTCCATCTTCATATCACTTTCTTCTCTGTGTCTTTCTCCTTGTGTCTTTTTTGTTTCTTATAAAGAAGGATTCACTCATTGGGTTTTGACCTAAGCCTAATTAAGGATAATTTCTTTATCTTGTTCCTTACTATAATTACATTTACAAAGAACATATTTCCAAATAAGGTTACATTTTGAGGTTTCCAGTAGATACAGATTTTGAGTGACATCGTAAAACCCACTATACTTGAGATTCTTTTTATCATTGCTGTTATCATCAAAATCAGACTCACACTGTGTGTGTGTGTCTGTGTGTGTGTGTGTGTGTGTGAATATCACCAAGCTGTTTTAGTATAATTCTGCCTCCTTAACCACAACTGACTGACTGACTTTGAGAATCTAACTAGTTATTGAAAACTGAATATAGGAGCCCCAACTCTATTGTGAATGGAGTTATAAGTAAAACTTTGAATGATTGCTTTCTGCCATGTGGACTAAAATAGAGAAAACTTGACACACACAAAGAAGAATGAAGCCAAGAATTAGGAGAGAGTAAAACAAAGAAAAGGAAGACGTATGATTTTTTTGTGTAGTCTATTTTCTGATTCTTCCCCCATCCCTGAAGTCTCTAATATATTATTATATTTTTGATATCACCCCCTGAAGCCCACCCTCTTGTTATAGAGAGCTCAAGTGGAGTTCTCTTTTATGATCTTGAACTTTGATAACATCTTTGTATAGACATGGACAAATATTTTGCAAGGGAAACTTTTGCCTATAGCCACAGGTGGAGAAAATCAGAGTGAATGAAACTTAAAGAAAGGTGCAAACTGAGAACAGAGTCTTATTCACTCATTTAGACCTCTTCTTTGCTTGATGTGTGTATGATTCTGTCCTTTTACCACTCTTTGTAAAAAGGGAGTTCATTTTTTGAGACATATGTACAGGTAAGCCCATAGACAGCTAGTGGAACTCTGGGGAAATGAGTACTCATTGGTTTGATATAACATTTATGTTGAACATAACTTAAATACTTGTTAATATTTGTCCCCTCAAATTTGTCAAGTACCTCATATATGCCAAATGCTATACATGGTACAAAGCCTACAGGATATAGTAAAAATGAAACCAGGAATTTTAGGGAGCTTAGCAGTGACCAAGTTATAGAACACAAAAAGCTGTGATTCAAAAATAATCTTTAAGATTTAATGAACATTTAGTATGTGTCAGATACTATTGTATGAATTTGTGCTTTAATCATTAAGGCAAGCCTAAGAAAAAGGTTATAGTTTATTTGCATTTTACTGACAAGAAAACTAAGGCATAGAGAGGTTGGATGAATCATCAATATCACAAAATTGGGAAGTAGTGGGAAAGATGTTGCACCCCAGGCCGTATCTCCTCTAAACCTGAACATATAACTGCTGTAATGATCTCACGTGTCTGAGAAGTGGCACTAGAATGACTGCTAACTCTCATCATAGATGAGGGATAAGACTTCCCAGAGAAGGTAGCAGTCCAACTTAAGCTTTATTGAAGTGTAATTGATAAGCAAAACATAGTGCATGTGTAATGTATACAATTGGATGAGTTTGGACATACGCATACACCGTTCCTGAAACCATCCCAGCTTAGTCTTTAAGGAAGGAATTAATCCAGATTGAAAATTTGAGTAAGAACATTCTAAAAAGAGAAAACAGCAAATGCAAAGGTGCAGATGAGTGTAGAAAACGCTGGGATAGTTTTGAATAAGAAAAAAATGAGGAAGTATTTAAACCAGAAGTCAGGGAAGACTTTTTTTCATGTTTTTACAATTTTTTATGATTGGAATTATACACTATATATTCTTTTATGTGGTTTATTTTGTTCAAAATTATGTTTGAGAGATTAATCCATACTGTTGCTTATTGTATTGATCACTTTTAATTTATGGTTGCCCCTCATTTATCTCTTTTAGCAACTTAAACATATTTATTTTAAAATTTCTGTTAGGCTGTTACATAACATTCTTTATATCAGGAATGAGAATATAATTCTGTTATCAGTTTAGTTAAATTGCTTAACATTAGATTTCTTCATGTGTTTGAGAATTTTGTTTCATGGTTATTTTGAGAGAGAAATTTTCTAAGTTTATTCCTTTTTCCTCTTCTATTTAAAGATGAGTTGGGTGTAAGGAGTCCTTAACTTCCTCAGATCTTTAGGCCTCCAACTTGAATTTAAATGTCCAATAATGTTTTAGCATTCCTAGTCAATGGAGTGATGATGGTTTTGATTAGTTATTTTGATCTTACAAAAATAATTGGTCCCTAACTTTGCATAGGCGGCTTCATTGGTGACTCAGTGGTGGACAATCTGCCTGCCAAGCAGGAGACATGGCTTCGATCCCTGGATCAGGAAGCTCCCCTGGAGAAGGAAATGGCAACCCACTTCAGTATTCTTGCCTGGGAAATCTCATGGACATAAGAGCTTCATGGGCTATGTACAATCCATGATTTCTTAAAAGTCAGACACAACTTGGAAACTAAACAGTGACAACTTTGCAACTGAGCTTGTCGGTCACTGCGTGCTTTTGTTCTAAGACAGTGGCATTGTTTCCAAGTATGCAGTCATTTTATGAAACTAAGCAATAGTTCAGTCGCTCAGTCGTGTTCAACTCTTTGCAACCCCATGGACTGCAGCATGCCAGGCTTCCCTGTCCATCACCAACTCAATAGCCCCAAATAGATTTTGTAATCAAATAAAATTAAAACATAAATTATTTTTTTTCCAATTCTAATTCCTTGGTGCCATCTTGGTAAAGAGGATGAAGTAAATATTCCAAGTAAATAATACTTAGTGCTTCAAGTTATCTGTGTTATTTTAGTGGACAGGAAATACTTATCAGAAGAGCTAAAAAATGCAATTAGGGCAGAGTGCATCCCTGCCAAATTGATTTCTAATATAATAGAGCCAACAGTTTAAATATCAAGAGTACAGTGAACAGCTATTTGATCTATTGTCAGGTAAACCCAATCAATTTTATCCATTTCTGTGACTACAAATGATTATAACTCTAGGAATTTCTTTTTTTTCAATTTACAAAATACTCAAGGCTCTAAAGGGATAGCGTCTAGCTCAGCCCAGGGCAACTGATGCTCTTAACATTATAAGATCTGAACAAAAACACCTTAGGTGATATGCCATCTGGCTAGCAGAGCTTCTTTATTCAGTGGGCATCTGGAAGCAGATTTCTTCCAAAGGTTGAACATGAATCTTAGCAGAGTGGATCTGAAGTCAGAGGGCCCTGAATTATTATGGATCATTTGTTTGCTTGGAGCATTTTGAGGTAAGTGCTCCCCCATACCTTTCATGTCCATATTAGCAGTATTTTCATTGTTAAATGATTTTTGATGAATAGGAACCACAGTAAGATTTTCCTAAGGGTCTTGGATTTTTTAGTATTATTTACATTGTTCAGTTACTAAGTCATGTCCAACTCTTTGCAACCCCATGGACTGCAGCACAGTAGACTTCCCTGTCCTCACTATCTCCCAGAGATTTCCCAAGTTCATGTCCATTGAATTGGTTTGGTGATGCTATCCAACCATCTCATCCCCTGTCATCCCCTTCTCCTCCTGCCTTCAATTCTCCCAGAATCAGGGTCTTTTCTAATAAGTCGGCTCTTCTCATCAGGTGACCAAAGTATTGGAGCCTCAGCTTCAGCATCAATCCTTCCAGTGAATAGTCAGTGTTGATTTCCCTTTAGGAATGACTGGTTTGATCTCAGTCTTCCCCGGTGGCTCAGATGGTAAAACATCTGCCTACAACACGGGAGACCTGGGTTTGATCCCTGGGTTGGGAAGATCTCCTGGAGAAGGAAATGGCAACCCACCCATTCTTGCCTGGAAAATCCCATGGACGGAGGAACCTGGTAGGCTACAGTCCATGGGGTCGCAAAGATTCGGACACAACTGAGCAACATTTACTTTCTTGCTGTCCAAGGGACTCTCAAAAGTGTTCTCCAACATCACAGTTCAAAAGCATCCATTCTTTGGTGTTCAGCCTTCCTTTTGGTTCAACTCCAACATCCATACATGACTACTGGGAAGATCATAGCTTTGACTAAAATACATTATATAATATATATTATTTACATTATATCTCCAATAGAGAAGCTTCTTTCATAGTCAAACTTCTTATGAGAAACCAAATGATGTACTTGAAGATTTACACTTATAAAAGAGTTCTATGGGGCAGCAACTACCTCAGACATATAGGGTTCAATGCTCCAGTATTCTGAGTCCAGTGCCTAAAAGGATGCTTGTCAATGGCCATTCTGAAGGACAAATATAATTATGCAGTGGGCAATAGATGTGGAAATTAGAAAATTTTAAGACTGGACAATTTAGTGTACATTTTGAATATGATTATTTTTAGCATATGACAACATGATACCAAAACATTCTAGGCTTAAACATAAGAAGAAGTGTATAACAGAAGGAAAAATAGAAGTTAGCAAACATTCATGCAGTCATGATGTCACATGCATGCGTGCTAAGTTGTTTCAGTCATGCCCAACCCTATGACCCTATGGACCATAGCCCACCAGGTGCCTCTGTCCATGGGATTCTTTCTCCAGGCAAGAATACTGGAATGAGTTGTCATGCCCTCCTCCAGGGGATCTTCCTGACCCAGAGATCAAACCCGTGTCTCTTATGTCTCCTGCATTGGCAGGCAGGTTCTTTACCACTAGCGCCCCCTGTTTCCAGGGCAAGCCCCATTCATGTAGTCAGGTGTATCTATATAGCTATATAGCTATTCATGTAGTCAGATATATCTATATAGCTATCAGGTAAGCAATGCAGATACAACACATTAAAAATAATGATACTTTTCTTTTGTTTCAAATATGCTCCTCTCCTAGGTTTCCCATGTCCGATAAAAATCATCATAGTCAATTCACCAAGTGAAACAGGAAAGTGTTATTAGATATTTCTCTTTCTTTTACCTCATCTTAAACCAACTCCTGTCCACTATAATTTTGGAGGAGCCCTCAAACTCATTTCTTCCCCTCCATCTTCACAGCTGCTGTCTCAGATCAGAACTGAATCCTTTCAGGCAAGCAAGTGTCTCAGCCTCCACCTGGATTCCCTGTTCCTTCCTATTTGCGCCCATGCATCACCCACACGATCATCAGAAGTGTTTCTAAAGCCCACCTTGATCACATAAGCATTCAGTGGCTTTTCTTTGCCTCCAGAGTGTACAATCTTCTCAGAACATTTTTATCTTTCACAGCGAGACTGCATATTTCTCTTTCGACCACATTTCATACATTCCCCCAAAGCCTTCTATGTTGTTACACCAGATTAGTCTATAATTTCTTAAATTAGCCATAGTCTTTCATGTAAATTGATGCATCTTTTCTTTTCTTACATAGAACACCTTTTTTTAGCATCTCACAGATCAGTTCTTAATGTCCATTAAAACCTCCTACTATCTACCTTTTTTATATACCTCTATTATAATTATATACCTCTATTATATACCTCTGGTTATGTTATATTTAGTTGTATGTTTACTGTTCTCTTGCTCCCCTACTCGACTGTGAACTAGTTAAAGCAGCCTTTTTTCAAACTTTTATCTTCCCATTGTTCCCACCACCCAAGATTATAGCACAATCTCTGCTCAGTTTTATATGTTATTATATATTTAAACAAACAAAAAAATAGTGACTAAACTTAAACATAAGTTTAGTCTTATGTCTAAAAGATTAGTTTTTTTTGTTTTTGTTTTTCAAAGTAGAGGAATTTGAATATTTATTAAATCTCCAAATTGGGAAGGGTCTCATGTTTAATAGGAAAAGACAGGGGGGGAAAAAATCACACAGGAAAAGAACAATAGAAAGGGAAACAAAGCAAGGATGGGAAAAGAATTCATATTAATAGAATTTGAATGCTAATTGTGATGATTATTCAGCTGACTATTAAATAGTTAAGGAAAATAATTGTAGAATATTTGTGATTGCTTTTAATGTAAACATATTCCATATTTAAGACAACCCAAGGTAAATTAGTGCCACTCAATTGGTACCTTCATGGATATTCTTATCCTCTTTCCATATGTAGTTGGCAGATGAGTTTTTCCCATTTCCAACAGAGTGCAAAGGGACATTGAAATGTTACAGGACAGAACTGAATAAATTCAAGACACATCCATTTTTATACTTAACTCTACTTGTCTTGGTGGATAATTTCTTTTTTAAAAAAGCATTTATTTATATAATTGTTTGTTTGTGGTTGTGCTGGGTCTCCGTTGCTACATGGGCTTTTTCCTCCACAGCAGTCAGGGGCTACTCTCTGTCATGGTGTACTGGCTTCTCGTTGTAGAGGCTTCTCTTGCTGTGCAGCAGAGGCTCTAGGCAGATAATTTCCTAATTAAAACAGAGCAGGTGATAATGAAATGTAGAGGTGGCCTTGAGATAGAATGAATTCACTAAAACTTGAGGAATTCACTGAAAGCCAAAGAAAAATCTCCCCCATTATATTTTTCTAAAGTTAAAAGCAAGTTTTATGACTAAAGCAATGCTTGAGACTCAAATGATTTCAAAGTATTGCTTCTTGAATAAATTTTACAAATTTCCATTTCTAAAAGCAAGGCAATAATATTTGATAATTTAAAATTTCTAACTGTTCAGATTATATTGTGTACAACAAACTGACTTTGCTATTTCCTAACCTAATACTTAACTTTTCTTCATACTAACTTTTTTAATTTACCTTAACTTTTTCTTTTTACATTTTTATATTCCCACAATTGTTCTATCTTTTTGGAGCAGAGAAGTCTGACTAAATTTTTTTAAAACCTATTTTTTAACATTATTCTTAACGTTAACAGCTTTTAATATTATTCTTCCCTTTTCCTTTTCTCATCTGTATCTAAGCAAGCAGGCAAGAAAGCCAGGTGTATGCTGACCTCTGATACAGGCAACAAGTTCAAACAACTTGCAGCAACCTTCAGCTAGATATTATCCCCTAACCACCATAAAAACCCAAGCCATTTTCAGTTCAACTTGGGAAAGCTACACTGCTCTCCCCAGAAAAATCTCACTTGTGAGTAGTAAGTGTTTGTTACACACATTTAGTATGAGTATGACATCATCACTCCAATATCTGAACCAAATTTTGAAGGGTGTCAATTTGCTTCTTCAGGATAGCCATAAAATAATTAATCCATCACTTACTATCAGACATCTCTCATTGCTAGTTATGTAATAAATTATTACTAAATGGTAAAAGATGCTGTTTTTTTCTTATTCTGGAGCATATAATTTTGGCCTAGTGAGTTCAGAAATAAATTTACTTGTTTAATTAATTCACACTGAACACTTTAATGGAAAGAGAGATACTATACGTTTTCAGTCACACTGCCTTGATACTGAAAATTTTTTTGTAATTAAATTTATTCATTTTAATTGGATGCTAATTAATTTACAATATTGTATTGGTTTTGCCATACATCAACATGAATCCGCCACGGGTGTACACATATTCCCCATCCTGGACCCCCTTCCCACCTCCCTCCCCATACCATCCCTCTGGGTCATCCCAGTGCACCAGCCCCAAGCATCCTGTATCCTGCATCGAACCTGGACTGGTGATTCATTTCTTATATAATATTATACATGTTTCAATGCCATTCTCTCAAATCATCCCCCCCCACAGAGTCCAAAAGACTGTTCTATACATCTGTGTCTCTTTTGCTGTCTCGCAGTAGTCAACAATACTGCATTATGCACTTAAAAATGTGTTAAGAGGATATATCTCGTTAACTCTAAAATTTTTTTAAATGTTATTTATTGTAGTGAGAACACAACGAGATATATCCTCTTAACACATTTTTAAGTGCACAATGCAGTATTGTTGACTACATGTACAATATTTTACAGCAAATCACTAGAGATTATTTATTTTACTAATTCAAACTTTATGCCCACTGATTAGTAGCTCCCTGTTTCTCCCTCTTCTCATCTCCTGGCAACCAGCTTTCCACAATCTGACTCTATAAAATTTATTATTTGAATTATCTTACATAAGTGAAATCATATAGTCTGTGTCTTTCTGTTATTGACTTATTTCACTTAGGGTAATGTCTTCAAGGTTCATTGAGCTCGCTTATTTCAGAATGTTCTTCTTTTTAAAGGATGACTAGTATTCCATATGTATATACCACATTTTCTTTAACATTCCATCTCTCAGTGGATATTTAGGTTGTTTCCACATTTTGGCTGTTATATAGAGTGCTTCAGTGAACATCAGAGTTTTAATATCTCTTAGAGATCCCAATTTCAACTATTTTGGATAAGTCCCCAGAAGTGGAATTGTTGGCTCATATGGTGTTCTTTGAGAGAACAGGATACTCTTTTCTGTAGCAGCTGTACTATTTTGCATTCCCATCAGCTATGCAAGAGGGTTCTAATTTTTTCACACAGTCATTAACCTTTGTTATTTTCTGTACTTTAAATTGACCATCCTAACAGATAGGAGGTGATATCTCCTCATTTTGATTTGCATTTCCCTGATGATTAGTAGCGTTGAGAATCTCTTCCTATACCAGTTGACCATTTGTGGGTCTTCCTTATATATTTTGGGGACTAACCCCATATCAGACATATGATTTGCAAATAATTTCTTCCGTAAGTTCCCTTTTCATATGGTATTTCCTTAGGTCTACAGAAGCTTTTTCAGTTTGATGTAGTCCTACTTATTTATTTTTGGTTTTGTTGCCTGTGTTTTTTGGTGTCATATCTATGAAATCATTGCTAAGATCAATGTCATGAAGCTTTTCTCCTGTTTTCCTTTTAGAAGTTTTAGATGTTTTATCCACTCTGAGTTGATTTTTGTGTTTAGTGATTTTTGTGTATAATAAGTTTCCAATTTGTGTGTCGGTATCCACATTTCCCAGCCCCATTTTTTGAAGAGGGTATACTTTCCCCATTGTATATTCTTGGCAATGAACATGAATATTTATATACCTAGTTTTAGCTCTGGCTTTGAAAATATTTTGACTCTCAGCATTCTTGTCTGTCAAATGGAGATAATAACATCCCTCTCAAAGGTTCCTGGGAGGATTGAGTGGCCAAATGTAAGTAAGTCACCCAGAATAGAAGTTGAGCACACAGAAAACACAAATGTTGTTTTGCTACCCCACACTTTCCTTCTGGCTGCAAAGGATGTATAAAATATTGTACTTAAATTCTAGTTAAGAGACAACCTTTGCAATCATAAGATAAATATTGTAACAAGATTTAGGTATATACATATAACCAAAATGTGTTTAACCTTTATATGCACAGTGTTGGAGACAAGAACCAGACATGCATAAAATAAAGACAGAACTAACTCCTTTATCAAGTCAGCCAAACAGACCCTTCTCTTAATAGACCAAACCATTTATAGGCACATTTAATATACCAGACACTGGGTTAAGTGGTTTATATTACTTTTGTCATTTAATTATCACAGATTTGTGAAGTGAGGACAATGATCATAACGTTAATATCATTCACCAACATATGTGTGAAATGTTCAGGATACTTTCACATATTTGGTTGAATCTTCATGATTTTTCTGCAAAGTTGGTGATGTTACTCATCTTGCTTTTTGGTTGAGAAAACTGAGACAGACGCAAATTACTTTTGTAATAGCGTAGATAGTGATTGCCAAACAGGAGCGGGATTTGAGCCCAGGTTGGGTTCTCTCTTGGGCCCACAGATACAATTACTAGACGCTACTGCAGCAAGACAGTTCAGAGATTCATTTGGTTCATTTTCTGAATCACTTGAGAAATTAAAATTCCAGCAAGTGTTTAAATAAATTGAAGCTAGAAGTGAAAGACATATGTGAAAAAGAGGTGTAAATTGACCATCCTGTGACTTTGTGGGAAGAACTAGTCTTATGCAGTGGGGAAATACTGTGGCTGCTGCTGTTACATCTGCACTCTGCTAAGGTCTTCTACCCTTCAGATTTCTCCTATAAGAAGAAAAGTCCATGAGGATAAAGAAAGTTTAAAATGTAAACCCCCTCTGAAGGAGAAAATATCCATGTTCTAGAATAGAAATGCCTCTTCTAAACCTCTTCTGACAGCTATTGTGGAAAGCCTCAGGCAAGACGGGTTCTTGATTAGGAGCTGGAAGGAAATCCCTTAAGGTACCAAGGTGAGGACCTGTAAGGGCATTGAAACTCAAGGAAAACGTCACAGGTTTTACATTTTATGGTTGTTGTTGAATTTATGTATCTATTTTATCTAATGGATCATTTAAGATTTTATGCCTTTTTATAAAAATGGTAGAAGAGGAAGTGTACCTTTTCTTTAGAATGGATATAAACGATTTGATCATGTTTACTCAAAACAGTACTAAAATTCTTCAAGCTGTACCAGCCATTTCTTTTGAAACCTTTTATGGATTTCCTTCTGTGGTCCTCCTCATCCTCCCACCCTGAAAGAAACAGGATTATCTTCTACCTCAACCTTTTGCTGAAATGTACTATGTGTTTCTTTATCTTTTTCTTTCCCCTTCAATGGTATCAGGAAAAGTAGCTGTAATGTAATTTTTCTGAACTGATTATTTGGTGTGGTGGTACTAATCCACTGGAAATTGACACTTCTGCATCAAAATGATGTCACTAGTTTGAGGGGAGCCATCCTGGCCTTCTCCACCATATTCCTTGTCACTATCATTGCCACGTAAATACAACCGTTTGTCCCAAGTGCCCTTTGTCACTTCTGTGCCTACATTGGTGCCTACTTTCTTGAGTAAGGTCTCAATCTTCAGACAAAAAATGTTAAATAACAAAGGGTCCTGGTTGTTATATTGATTTTGTAAAACAGTTGTGCATATGGGTGTGCTAAGTCGCTTCAGTCGTGTCCAACTATGTGCGACCCCAGGGACTGCAGCCTGCCAGCCTCCTCTATCCATGGAATTCTCCAGGCAAAAATACTGGGGTGGGATGCCATTTCCTTCTCCAGGGGATCTTCCCAATACAGGGATCAAACCCGCATCTCTTATGTCTTCTGCATTAGAGGGTGGGTCTAACTGCAATTTTGAAAGTACCTTTGAGAGAGTCATTTCCTAGGCAGGTTGATAAGGAGTCGAGGGGTCCCCAAGGAGAGAGGGGTCTGGAATTCTCAAGGAGGAAGAAAGGACAAACTTTTTTTCCTTCTCTACATTCCTTAGGATTATATAACAATAATATATCCTGCCTGAGGACAGTCTCTGGATTAAACCTTCTGGCTAATTCTGTTATCTTAAAATGTAAATTATGGGAGTAGGTCTGATGAGGTCTTTACAACCTCCAGACATTCTTTGGATTCGTTGGAGAATATATAACTTCATTGTTAACAGTAGCAAGTGGGTATTCTTTCTGCTCCCTTCTGATGCCTATGTCAGAAGCTTTCTCTATCTCCTTTATACTTTAATAAAACTTTATTACACAAAAGCTCTGAGCGATCAAGCCTCGTCACTGGCCCCAGTTTGAATACTTCTCCTCCGGGGGCCAAGAATACCGGTGTCTTCGTGTGATTCAACAACAACCTTTCACCTTTAAAAATGATAACAAGCTGAATTATTGAAAATGTAGTTTTCATTCCAATCCCAAAGAAAGGTTATGCCAAAGAATGCTCAAACTACCACACAATTGCACTCATCTCACACGCTAGTAAAGTAATGCTCAAAATTCTCCAAGCCAGGCTTCAGCAATATGTGAATCGTGAACTTCCAGATGTTCAAGCTGGTTTTAGAAAAGGCAGAGGAACCAGAGATCAAACTGCCAACATCCGCTGGATCATCGAAAAAGCAGGAGAGTTCCAGTAAAACATCTATTTCTGCTTTATTGACTATGCCAAAGCCTTTGACTGTGGATCACAATAAACTGTGGAAAATTCTGAAAGAGATGGGAATACCAGCCCACCTGACCTGCCTCTTGAGAAACCTATATGCAGGTCAGGATGCAACAGTTAGAACTGGACATGGAACAACAGACTGGATACAAATAGGAAAAGGAGTACATCAAGGCTGTATATTGTCACCCTGATTATTTAACTTCTATGCAGAGTACATCATGAGAAATGCTGGGCTGGAAGAAACACAAGCTGGAATCAAGATTGCAGGGAGAAATATCAATAACCTCAGATATGCAGATGACACCACCCTTATGGCAGAAAGTGAAGAGGAACTCAAAAGTCTCTTGATGAAAGTGAAAGAGGAGAGTAAAAAAGTTGGCTTAAAGCTCAACATTCAGAAAGCAAAAATCATGGCATGAGGTCCCATCACTTCATGGGAAATAGATGGGGAAACAGTGGAAACAGTGTCAGACTTTATTTTTCTGGGCTCCAAAATCACTGCAGATGGTGACTGCAGCCATGAAATTAAGAGAGGCTTACTCCTTGGAAGGAAAGTTATGACCAACCTAGATAGCATATTGAAAAGTGAAAGTGAAGTTGCTCAGTCCTGTCCGACTCTTTGCAACCCCGGGGACTGTAGCCCTCCAGGCTCCTCCGTCCATGGGATTCTCCAGGCAAGAATACTGGAGTGGGTTGCCATTTCTTTCTCCAGGGTATCTTCCCGACCCAGGGATCGAACCCAGGTCTCCTGCATTGCAGGCAGACGCTTTAACCTCTGAGCCACCAGTTTTGCCAGAGCATATTGAAAAGCAGAGACATTATTTTGCCAACAAAGGTCCATCTAGTCAAGGCTATGGTTTTTCCAGTGGTCATGTACGGATGTGAGAGTTGGACTGTGAAGAAAGCTGAGTGCCAAAGAATTGATGCTTTTGAACTGTGATGTTGGAGAAGACCCAACCAATCCATTCTAAAGGAGATCAGCCCTGGGATTTCTTTGTAAAGAATGATGCTAAAGCTGAAACTCCAGTACTTTGGCCACCTCATGCGAAGAGTTGACTCATTGGAAAAGACTGATGCTGGGAGGGATTGGGGGCAAGAGGAGAAGAGGACGACAGAGGATGAGATGGCTGGCTGGTGTCACTGACTCGATGGACTTGACTCTGAGTGAACTCCGGGAGTTGGTGATGGACAGGGAGGCCTGGCATGCTGCGGTTCATGGGGTCTCAGGGAGTAGGACACGACTGAGCAACTGAACTGAACTGAAGCATTTCTACTAAATTATATTTAAATAATTTATTTTAGCCTTTTGTCTTAGAAATTGTAAATGGAGATGGCTAAGTCCTAAAATTTCATCACACAACAAATGAATGCTCCATTATGAATTTGGAAACCTTATCCTTTTGAAAAGTCTAAAGATTGAAATTCTCTAACCTAATGTGCCTAATGATATAAAAATCAAGTAATAATTCAAAATGTTATAATTTTTATTCTTATCCAAAAATTATACTCCTTGTGAAACAAGAATGTAAATGAGTTATAAAATCTAGTTTTCAGCAATCCGCTCTTTATTGAGACTTGTATTTACTATAGTTGATTTTCATACGGCAGATTTATATTAGCTCAATCTTTAAATGTGCACAACTCCAGATACAGTCTTTATAAAGAGTGACACTACAGTGTCATGTATCTTTTATTCACAGTTTCCTTATACTTAATTACAGTACATTCACTGTAATGTAAAGAAGTTTCTGCTTTTAAGCTTTTAGAAAAAATAAGACATACAGAAGGTATCTTCACTTTATTGCAGTTACTCATTACTACCATGTGTGCCTTCTGGGTCACTTTTAGTTCATGATACATTTTCCCACATGTAAGTTATTTTTATCTTTTTACATAACTGAGAAGAAAATACATAGATGTATGTGCATTCATAAAAATAATTCATAATGCACGGCTTATAAGAGCAGACATAATTGAAATTAAAATTCTTTACAAAATACAATTCTGACTTTTAGAATCCAATTTTGTGATAGATACTATTATAGTACATTTTAAATCATAAACTAGTATAAAATGCTGACTTATAGATGTAGTACTTAAGTAAATAATATTTGCAGACCATTTTCTTGTTTCAAAGACTTCTAAATGTCATGATTTACCATTAATTTTTGGCCACAATTCTTATATTTATTCTGATTACAACATATCTTTGAAGATAATAAAATAACTCCAGTTCAAAATACATAGAAGGTATTTTTGAAAATAGCAATCTTGATTAGAACAAAAAGGTATAACAGGAAAGTTCTAAGATGTGTTACTAATTTAGTTTATTTTGAATTTGGATAATTTGTCATTATTTATGGATGTTATAGACTGTCAGTGTTCAAAGGGAACCTCCAATAAATTTATTTCTTTTTAATTTAATTAATTATTTTTTTTAGTACCAAAAACATTTTGTATTGGGGTATAGCCAACTAACAATGTTGTGATAGTTTCAGATGAATAGTGAAGCGATTTGGCCATACTATCTTTGTATCTATTCTCTCCCAAACCGTCCTTCCATCCAGGCTGGCACATGGCACTGGGCAGAGTTCCATGTGCTATGCAATAGGTTTTGTTGGTTCTCCATTTTAAATATTGCAGTATGTATATGACCTTCCCAAAATCCTTAACTATCCCAAACCATGAGTTTGTTTTCTAAGTCATGAGTCTCCTTCTGTTTTGTAAGTAAGTTCATTTGTATTATTACTTTTTTAGATTCCACATATAAGGAATATCATATGATATTTCTCCTTCTCTCTCTGACTTACTATGCTCAGTATGATACTCTCTAGGTCCATTCATGTTGCTGCAAATGGCCTTAATTAAACTACATTTTTTTAATTTTATAAAATATCTTTATGTCTCAAATATATATATATATATATATATATATACACACCTGAGCTGAAACTAAGTGTAACAAAAATCATGTTAAAAGTAGCTTATTTCCAAAAAGTAAATAATGTTGCATTATAACTTTATTTGTGGACAGACAATAAAAAGGGAAAAATATGAAGCTCCAAGTAAGAAATAAATCTAAATTCAGTGAGTTCTTTTAATTATCTTGACTATATTTGACAGCTGTGTGTTTAGTCTGAGCAACTGAGCTCACACACACATTATATATGGGCTTCCCAGGAGGCACAGAGGTAAAGAATCTGCCTGCCAGTGCAAGAGACGTAAGCCACATGGGTTCGATCCCTGGGTTGGGAAGATCCCCTGGAGTAGGAAATGACAACCCACTCCAGTATTCTTGCCTGGAAAATTCCACAGATAGAGGAGCCTGGCAGGCTACAGTCCATGGGATCACAAAGAGTCAGACACGATTGAGCACAGAATAGAGATGCAGATTTCATTTTTAGGTGATGTCTAGGTATAGTAAAATATGTTAGCAAAAGTAAGATTATTCCAAGTTTCTTTTCTAGAGGCAGTTCTTTTTTTTTTTTTTTTTAATTTCATTCATTTATTTTTGGCTGTGCTGTGTCTTCATTGCTGCGCTGGCTGTCTCTACTTGTGGCAAGTGACGGCTACTCTCTTGGTATACAGGCATCGCACTGTGGTGGCTTCTCTTATCGTGGAGCACAGGCTCCATGTGGAGCACATGGACTTCAGTAGTTGCCGCACATTTGCTCACCAGTTGTGACACAGGGGCTTACTTGCTCCAAGGCATGCGATATCTTCCCAGGTCAGGGATCAAACAGTGTCTTCTGCATTGGCAGGTGGATTCTTATCTACTGAGCCACCAGGGAAGTCCCTAGAGGCAACTCTTGATAGTTTTTTTAAATTGTATTCTTGTCTTTTTTTTTTTTTTTTTAAATCTCCAAACTTTCCATTATTTAGCTGTTAAATAAGATCTCTGCTACTGAGTCAGCTCTACCATTTTCAAGATTAGATCTGATCAGTTTGCCATTTTCTATTTTGGGATCATAGTAGGAACTTCATATTTTAACCTTACTCTGATTTCTTCAGAGCTTGCTTTGAAAATTTGAGTAAAGACATTTTCACCGGATAATTCTGGGAACAGTGTTTCTGTGTGATGTTACTGTTTTAGAATATAAATTAGACTTCAGAGGACTCTCTTGGATGTTCAATAATTTGAATTTTCATTTTTTTTTCACAGAGATAGATAACCAACCACATCAATATCATAAATGATCTCAGAAACAATAACATTATTTAGCTGGCAGTGGCATTCTTTTTACATTTTACATATATTTTGCTTCTCATTAAGAGATAGGCAGGCTTTTAGTTGTAAGTGGTGGCAACCATCTTGTTTGTCTCCATGATATGTTAGGATTTAAAAAAAAATTGAGCTTTAAAGCAGACTGATAATCATTTTGATAAATGTACACAGATTAGAGACATCCATTGAGAACTATACATTTTGGATATAATGACAGGATTTGCCTTTTGCTAAGATAGATTATATTTCACAGAAAAGCCTAAACATTTTAATAAATTGATGTTTGAACCTCACTCTTAAATTTCTTGAGGAAAATTGAATTAAAATTTTAGTACCCAAGCAGGCAAATGCTGATGAGAGTCTCTCCTGCTCAAATAGGATTGTATGCTAATAAGGGTATAAGTTAACAGTTTTTGCTTCTGAGAGAATGACAGCATATTGCTGAGGGTGGCAAAAAACTCAGATGGTCACAAGCCAAACCCGTCTCCTTACTGAGAACGGGCAATGAGTACCCAGCAAAGACAGTTTGCTTTCAAAATCAAAACAGTAGTAAACAAACTTCTGGAGCAACCTTACTGGGAATCATTATCTACCAGGCATGAAGCTTTTCAAGCAGATTCCATCCTCATCTAAATCTGCCCTAGAGTCCCAGGAACAGTGACTTACAAGTTCCACAGGCTGCTAACCTAAATGTCTCTCGTGATCTTTATTGTCTTTCCAATTTCAGGCTTATATATTCATGTATATTAACTCTTTTACTTAGCAAGGAACACTTTTGGAAGAGAAGCATGAGAATCAAGTATATCTGTAAAGTACAAGACAGGCAAAAAACATTAGTACCAACTGTACAAGTGAGAAATCCAAGAATAGGGAAATTTAAAGAACTTGCTCAAAGTCACGGATTATGGAAATACGAACTATATTCAGTTGTATATATGAATATCATCAAGAAACAGATATTCCATACACACTAGCCTACCCAGAGAAACTTTATTGTGACCCTGAAAAAATCATAACCTGCTCAAATCTTCAGATTATGGCATTCAGAATGCAATTCTGTTACGTGATCAAGTCTCAGAAACATAAGGGCTAAAAGAGAAAGGCACTTTCATTTCACATTAAATCCCTATAATTTTCTATGAAGAAAAACAATGCTGTGTTACTGAGGGTAATCTAAGATTGTGAACAATAGATGATAGTAATGAAAATTGTGAATTCTTTGAAATCTCCCCTGCAACCCAATAGCAAGCCTAAATTCTACAGTGATCGAATAAAATTTTTTCAGAACATTCATATTTTAATAAAATATTATGAGGTTTTCATTGTGATTTATTCATAATATCAATTGACACAAGTGTGAAAAATAGCAAAATTTAATTAATTAAATATGTAATGAATGAGCTACTAAACTATTTCCAAAGACTCCCCCTTGAATGCATGACAACCTACAATATATATTCCCATTAGTGGTCATATTATTTCTGCTAGGTCAATCATTACTTTGTCTATGAAAATAACATTCATAAAGATTATGTTGCTGCTATGAAAGAATTCCAATATTTAAAGGGCTTTAGTAGTATTAAAATTGTCAGATTTTGTTCTCATGAACCAATGTATGTAATGCATTTTTGTTAGTGATGCTTACATTTAGTCCTGCTGAGAACTGACCTAAACTAATTGGGCAGTTTTATGTTTATCTGGAGAAGGCAATGGCACCCCACTCCAGTACTCTTGCCTGGAAAATCCCATGGACGGAGGAGACTGGTAGGCTGCAGTCCATGGGGTCGCACAGACACGACTGAGCAACTTCACTTTCAATTTTCACTTTTCACTTTCATGCATTGGAGAAGGAAATGGCAACCCACTCCAGTGTTCTTGCCTGGAGAATCCCAGGGACGGGGGAGCCTGGTGGGCTGCCGTCTTTGGGGTCGCACAGAGTCGGACATGACTGAAGCGACTTAGCAGCAGCATGTTTATCTAGTTCTTCTTTACACGTATTGGTAGCCTCTTACGATTTGAGATAGAACCCATTGTCCACAAAGTATAAATGAAATTATGTCTCAGGCTGAATTTTTTCATATATATAAATATTTACTAGCAAAAAGGAGCTAGTTTCTTGTAAGTTCTCTGAATTTTTGGAATGTCCTCTTATTTTCAACACATCTAATTTTCCAACAATAAAATGATTTTTATGAACCTCATGTAATCTGTGGTTAACTGTTTTCCCAAGGTATTAGTTGTTCTTCACAAGATAAAACACCTTTTATTTTAAAATGAGAAAAAGTTTTTGGTATCCTTTGTTTTCACATGTGAAGTTTCTGTTCTCCCAGCACGTTTTTCCAGGAGTTCTTTTGTCAATTCTTTCAGATTTTCTACAGAGACATTCATGTTTTCTACAATTGAAAGTAGTTTTATGTCTTCATTCCCAGTCTATAAACCTTTTCCTTTCTTTTCTTCTCTTTTCTTTTCATTCCTTTTCTTTTCTTTCCTATTCCACTATCAGGAACTTCTAGTACATATAGGAAAGAAGTGGTGAGAAGAGACATCCTTGTCTCATGATTGATCTTAGTGGGAAGACTTTGGGTTTCTCACCATGAAGTATGATATTAGTTGGAGGTAGTTTTATCAAGTTGAAGCAGTTCCTCTCTATTTCTAGTTTACTGAGAAGTTATATCATGAATAGGTGTTGGATTTTGTCAAATGTTTTTATCTGCATATTGATATGTTCATATGATTTTTTTTCTTTTTTGGTATTTTGATATAATGGGTTACATTAATTAATATTTGAGTATTGAATCAGCTTTGCATATCTGAGATAAATCCCACTTGGTCGTGGTGTATAATTGTCTCTTGTAATTTTTTGATTCAATTTTCTCATATTTTGTTAAGATTTTTTGCATTTATGTTCATGAGAGACTTCGGCCTATATTTTTATTGTAATGGCTGTGTCTGGTTTTAGCATTAGAGTGATGCTGTTTCATGGAATGAGTTTAAAAATATTCTCTCTCTGCTTCTATCTTTTGTAGAGATTATGGATAACTGACATTCAAACATTTGGTAGAACTCACCAAAGAACCTATCTGGGCCTGGTACTTTCTGTTTGGCAATTTCGTTCAGACTTTTAACTTTTTGTTAGAATGGAGACATCAGTTTATTTCTAGTGAATCTGGAAACTGGGAGTCATAAATTTGGTTTTAATGTCATCAGTTTTTTGAGGGGATTTGATTGACATTTGAATGACCATGAGAATAATTTACACTGGATATTATAACTTAATATTATGATTTGTCCTATTTCTGGACACAAGTCCTTTTCACTAAATTTCTAACAACTGATGCCTAGGTAGTAATTGCAAAGCGATTTACCTGTCCCTTGCTCTAAACTTATATATTTGTTAGGCTCCATAATTTGAATCAAGTTTTGTTTTTACTGAAAGAATAAATCAGCTCACTAAAGAATTAGTTTTGGACATTTTTTCTTCCCAACAGTTATAAAAATTTTGTATACTTCTATAAAACTAAGCAGCAGACATCCTTAGATAACTTCAGTTGGCTTAGATATACAGAATAATGAGAAAATATCTATATTGACCATATGATGAGAAGAACTTAAAATCACAGCATGCAAAATGACGCCCAATGAATGATTCTTCTGAACTTTATGCATGGATTTTTTTTCATTGAAAGAGATGTGGAAACATTATCTTTCACTGTCCATCCTGTTCTTTCTAACCCATTCAGCTTCTCCTTATTGTAAATCATCCATCCAGCTAGAAAACAAAAGTTCCCATGGGCTCACAACCATCCAAATCAAGGGGAATATAAAATCCCCAACTACCTTTTCACCTCTCCTGATGAAGCACTGAGAAATAAAAAGAGCCTTTAATGTATAATATCTATTTTAACTTTCATCTATCTAACAAAAGTTGTGTATGATTGAATGAAAAATATTAAATGGCCATGGAGTTCTTTGCCACAATCCTTTGTATCACTGATTAAACCCTTTGGGAATGGTGACCTTAACAGAGCTTTGTACTGCTTAATATTTAAGGCAGTAAGGTGAAAAATGACATTTGGTTTTCTAATGTTTTATAAAGTATTACCATAAGTTGCACTAGAAACAATTATTGCTTCTTCCTCACCCTAAAGGGACAAGTTACTGAATGTAATAAGTAGTTCAGTTTTCTGAGACACATTGTAAATTGGTACTTATGATTTTTTTAAATTATCATCAGTTGAAATTGTCTCAACAGCTGTCTTCAAAGATTTGGCTACTTCAAAGGCAATGATTCATGCTCAGTTATGAAACTCAAGCACAGCTCATTTACTACCTAAAATAATTCTTTGCCAAACAGAAGCTGATGTATTGAGCCAATTATCAGGGTAATAACAATCAAATTAAAAAATGAGTAAGGAATGGAAGAGTTCTGTTTGTTCGTGTGCTTTGACTCAAAAATTATTTAGCTTCTTTGTTTCTCATAGAGGAGCCCTTCTGCTGTCTTTACTTTGCGGTCATCTTTCCCAGGATTATCATAAAACAAATTCTGATATTGATTACAAGCTTCCTTTTTTGTTGGCATGCATTTGTCACAAAAATAAACCTTAATTTCATGTAGTACAGTCACTGAATTAATTAAAGCACTGATTAAGGATTCTGGGGAGGAATTCAAGTGTTATATTTTAGTAATGTATGTTACTATTCTTACTGCTCATGTTTATGTCAATGTTAGAAGCTGAAAAATACGTTAAACTTATTTTAGCAACAGACTCATATTAATTATAAATTGCTATTGCAAATAATAAATCACTTTAACTGCTTGCCTAACATAACGATATACAGCAATTTCATGGATTCACTTTATGAATGCAGACAGCCTTACAAATCAGTGTGATATGCTTTGGAACTCCATATATTCATCCAACAGGGGAGCTTACTTCTAATTCAATTACAAGCTTCTTATTTATACTCCTTGTCATCCTATAAAGTATTTTTAGATAAATTCATGGGTTAATTGATTAACACAGTGTTTATCTCATTTCTAATACACTGTTAGTTGTTTAGCTTAAGAAGCAATATTAAAGTAAACCCATAGAATTAACCATGACTTTACATCTAAACAAACTGAAGTGTGTTGTTATTCAGTCACTAAATCAAGTCTGACTCTATGCAATCCTATGGACTGTAGCATGCCAGGCTTCCCTGTCCTTCACTACCCCACAGTTTGCTTAGATTCATGTTCATTGACTCAGTGATGCTATCTAACCATCTCATCCTCTGCTACCCTCTTCTTTTGCCTTTAGTCTTTCCCAGCATCAAGATCTTTTCCAGTGAGTCATCTCTTCATATCACGTGGCCAAATATTGGAGCTACAGCCTCAGCACCAATCCCTCCAATGAATATTCAAGGTTGATTTCTTTTAGGATTGACTGGTTTGATCTCCCTGGGGTCCAAGAGAATAGTGTTAGATGAATTCAATTATGTAAATACCTACTGATGAGAACTCGGCTAAATTGTATGGGGGAAATCCAGAAAAGTGACACCTGTTCTTGGTAATTTGTTGGTTAATGAAGAGAGCAGAAATGCACCCAAATTATCTAAGAAACTGTGTGATAAGTTATAGAATATGGTGCCAAATGAGAAGAGATATTTAGCAGAACTGATCTCCAACTATTGTTGTAAAAATAACCTTTCTATAGACAAGGAAAGCACCACTTGTCATAAAGGTTTTAATTTTCAATTAACATCCCTCACCAGGCATGGCCAGAGATAACTTGGAGGTTATAAGTTTTTCACCTCTCTTCAGTCATTAAAAACCAACACACACAAATGCACACATAGCAATATATACAACACAGATAGGAAATGAACCACATGGTATAAAGAATTTGTTCACTAAGGTGATAGCTTAATAATAACTGGGCCAGCATAAGGCAGGTCAAAAGGGAATAGAAGAGAGAGAAGCTCATAAATATGGCTTTGTATCACATGCTCACTGCTAGCCAAACTTCTACTGGGGGGTGTATGCTCCCCAGACCCTCTACAGCATTTGTTTTTGTTGCCCAAAAACCTAGCAGTAACTGATTTTCACATGTCTTCAATCAAGAATTTCCTCTTCTGTTTCAGTGATTGTATCACACCTAACTTTTCACAGTATGATATTCTCTTTCCTGAGAATTCTGCTTCTAGTCCTTTAGTTAACAGATGTGCATATATCAATACTGTCTGTTGTTTGAATTGTATTATGTTATGTACATCAAACATTTGTGAAATATTTATGTATCAGGAAATACACAACAAATGGTGCTTTTATGATAGAAGGAACAAAATGAAAAATTCTAGGTTTTAGTATGTTACAATAGATATTTACTTAATGTGCTAGGTAAGCACCTAATTTCTAGCAGGGATAAGAACCAAAAGAGGAAATGTTGGAGCTGAATTCTAAAAAAATCAGTAGTTTATTAGGCAGAATTGAGGTGCTAGCCACTCTAGGTTGAGACATACAGTTCAGGATCAATGACTAAAACAGGAACTGGGGATATGGTATGAAATGAGGCTTCCTGTCATGATAAGTAGCCAGCTCTGTAACTCTTAGATAATGCAGAATCACTGAAATGTTTTATAAATGAGAGTGATGTGATAGATTTGTGTTTTGGTAAAATAGGTCTTGCCCTATTAAAATATGATTGAGAATGAGAAAATGCAGGGCATAATAAGGATCAGTGGATATTTGAGTTGAATAACAGCATCAGGTTGGAACAAGTTAACCTGATCCAGGTTGGTTGGATAAAAAAAATTTGGGTCTTTTTCATATTTTTATGTGGAGTTGAGGCATCACTGAAGAATTTAGAGCAGAAAACAGTATTAATACCTATATTAGTATTTAGAGAAAGATCTCTGGCAAATCTATATAGGCTTAATTGGAAAGTAGTTAGTTCAGTTCAGTTTCTCAGTCATGTCCAACTCTTTGCAACCCCATGAAGCACAGCATGCCAGGCCTCCCTGTCCATCACCAGCTCCCGGAGTTCACCCAAACTCATGTCCATCGAATCAATGATGCCATCCAGCCATCTCATCCTCTCTCGTCCCCTTCTCCTCCTGCCCCCAATCCCTCCCAGCATCAGAGTCTTTTCCAATGAATCAACTCTTAGTATGAGGTGGCCAAAGTATTGGAGTTTCAGCTTCAGCATCAGTCCTTCCAATGAACACCCAGGACTGGTCTCCTTTAGGATGGACTGGTTGGATCTCCATGCAATCCAAGGGATTCTCAAGAGTCTTCTCTAACACCACAGTTCAAAAGCATCAATTCTTCAGTGCTCAGCCTTCTTCACAGTCCAACTCTCACATCCATACATGACCAATGGAAAAACCATAGCCTTGACTAGACGGACCTTTGTTGGCAAAGTAATGTCTCCGCTTTTTAATATGCTATCTAGGTTGGTCATAACTATCCATCCAAGGAGTAAGCGTCTTTTAATTTCATGGCTGCAATCACCATCTGCAGTGATTTTGGAGCCCCCCAAAATAAAGTCTGAAACTGTTTCCACTGTTTCCCCATCTATTTCCCATGAAGTGATGGGACCGGATGCCATGATCTTAGTTTTCTGAATGTTGAGCTTTAAGCCAACTTTTTCACTCTCCTCTTTCACTTTCATCAAGAGGCTTTTTAGTTCCTCTTCACTTTCTGCCATAATGGGGAAGCTAATTAGGACCCATCAACAATAGATGGAATCAGGTGGCTAAAGTTGGGTAGAGTCAGTGCTTATGTAGAAAAGAAAATAACTCACAGATTTCCAACTCAAAGACTGTTTTCCTTCCTTATTTAGAATTTCCCACTTATAACTCACTTATGACTATAATATATACCATACAGATTAACTCATTTATCTTGCTTGCTGTGTCTCTCTAGAACTGGAATATTAGCAAAGACAATTTGTTTTATGCTCAGTTCTGAATCCTAAGAATAATAATGCAAATTTGTTACTTTGAGCACCTTGGCTGAAAGCCTGAGCTGGATGTCAAAACCATTCTTCCTTGATGGTCTCTGTGCTCCTACTTTAGTTTCCTCAGCTTCTGTGACATTGTCAGCATCTTTGTGTGTCAGCAATTTGGTTGAGACTACTAGTTTGGATTTGGTAAATACCTTAAGATATAATGTGGTATACAATATCAGTTTATTAATCCAAATTCCTCTTTTTTCTGAATTATTCACCCCTCAAATTCTCATTCTTTTGGTGATTTTCCAATGCCTTCATTTAGTTCATTATTAGTTTCTTTTATGTATACATTTTTTCTAATTGCTCTTTGCCAAAGTGTTCTCACAAAAGCTAAACTGCCACAACTTGAAATAGAAGTTTCTTCCAGTCCTTATTTATGATTTTGCCTGTTTATGACTCTCTTAATTCTATTTCATAGTGATCATATTCTCTGTGTTTTCAGAAAACATTAACAGGTTTAGCAAAAAGTTTTCCACTTGCTCTTGGGTAATTCATTTTTGACAAAGTATTCTTTTTTCAATTTGGGGGTCAATTCTATTTTCTTTATGCTACATTTTTATTTTGTTTAAGTGAGCTGAATTGTTTGTCATTTACAGTCTAAAACTTCATAACTCATGCATTTTTATTTTTTTACTGAACTCAGTTGTAAGACATGCTATCATCTCAAGTGACAACTGAGTGGTGAATGAAGAGTAGCTAGAGACCAGTGCATTAGGAAGGACTTTAGTAAAAAGTGTTCTTCTACTGCTGTCACTGGTAGACCAGATCTTTCTGTGAAGATATTAGGTAAGAGTTGTCCCCCCTTGCAAAGTACATATGTCTTTTCAGTTCAAATCACAAAGAAAGACAAATTACATATTTTCTTCTTATCCCACTTCAAAATTCCTGGAAAATAATCCAAACTTAGATCACATGCCTACTGCTAATTGAAGTCTTAGGAGAAGGTCTGAAAACTTACTTCACCTGGGCAAGACTGAGTATGCTTCAGACTTTCATAAATAGAATCATATTGGAAGACAACCATATCCATTTATTTAAGCATTGTCTACGGCCAGTATACACTGCCATGGCAGAGTTGAGTAGTAGCAACAGAAATTGTATGGCCCACAGAGCATAAAATATTTAGTAGCTGGCACCTTAATAAAGAGCAAGCTAAACCTTGGCTTAGGATTTCATAGAATAAACCAGGCAGCCCATCTACTGTGTGGAGTGGGGGAGGTTCTCAGAGTTAAACAATTAATCAATATCCCAAAAAGTACATCATATACCTGATCAGAGAGTTGGTTCTTTGTTGTTATAGCCAGCAGTCTGAATCAGTATCCAAAATATCATTAGAAAGTTGATGATTTCCTGAGAGGTTCAGTGAGGTAGAGGGTACTTGAGACACAGCAGAAACAATGTTTTACACCATGTTAATGTGAGAGTAATCATGGTAAAACAGTGTAGAGCCATGATTTTAGATGATCTTAAGAGTTTAGCCCTGGATTCTAGCTGATAACTGGAAATAAAAACAGAATCAAGATTTATGGGGAGTAATAATGAATTAGATTATGCCTAAATAATATTCCATTATACAGATACACCAGGGGGCTTCCCTGGTGGCTCAGATGGTATAGAATCTGCCTGCAATGCAGGAGAGCTGGGTTCAACCCCTGGGTCAGGTAGAACCCCTGGAGAAGGAAATGGCAACCCACTCCATTATTCTTGCCTGGAGAACTCCATGGACAGAGGAGCCTGGTGGGCTACAGTCTGTGGGGTCACAAAGAGTTGGACATGATTGAGCAACTAACACACACTAATGAATTAGAGTTATTCAGTAGGTCCCAGTGAAATGGTTGCAGTTCAGGACAAATGAAAGATCCTGGGACCTAAGATTAAAATAAAAAAACTAACACAAAAGCTCATCATATGGACTGGAAAAATATGTTGAAGGTTAACAAACAAAACAGCAAATCCTTGGGCACACAGACAACCAAAGGCCCATAGCAGACAGTTTGGGCAGCTGCCGTAGGGCAGCAAGATTGATTTGGGGCTGCCAGAAAATTGGGGCTATTTAAGTCTGAGTTCTTAGAAATAATTGTTCAGCTTTGAGCCAGGACTGTGCACAGCGACCCTGTAATGATTCCTCATCTCCACTGCTAAGCTTACTTTGGGAAGGAAAGGTTATATATTATGAAAAGGTAAGAACCAGTGAAAACAAAAGACAGATGATAGCGGGATTCAATGCACTGAAATAAAGTATCTGTATTTTTAGTACAGATTTTCTGAGTTGCTGAACCTAAAAATTAAATTTTTCACTTACTTGCCTGGTTAAAATCACAGATTTTGAATCCAGTGGGCAAGTCTCTGACTGGCTAAGAATTCAGAAAGATTAATAAGAGAACTGTCTGTCCATAACAAAGATGTCTATGTGGTTTCCTTAGGCAAGAAATGAGCACTTTGGGTTGGGTTCTAAAGGTTAAAGAGGCTGTTTGCAATTACTGAAGGAATATGGTATGAATGGAAACTTTCTAGGCAAATAGTTACAACTGCATAAAAAGGAGTGCTTTGAACCTATCTACAAAACAGGAACAGACTCATAGACATAGAGAACTAGCTTGTGGTTGCCAAGGAGGTGGGGAGCAGGGAGAGAGATGGACTGAGAGTTTGGGGTTGGTAGATGCAAACTGGTACATTTAGAATGGATAAACAAGATCTTAACGTATAGCGTATGGGGAACTATATTCAATATCCTATGATAAACCATGATGGAAAATATTTTTTTAAAAAACATTTGTGAAAATAAGGAGTGCTTGTGACATAAATAAATAAGAAGCCCTACAAATGCTGTAACAGTATAAAGCAAGAGAATAAAAAGGAGTGGAGGGGCTTACACAGAATCATTTTTCTAGGCATTGCTCCTTGTATGTTTGGTGTCTTCTCTATACTCCAAAATGCTGTCAAGCTGGGAAAGAAGAACTAATAGGTGAATTAGTGAAAAGACCTCATAATTTCAGCCACTCCTGTCTTTTATTTTACAGATGAAGAGACTGAAGCTACCAATATGGACTAACCTGATAAATGTCACAACCCCTACTTCCAAGTGCAGTATTGTTTTCACTGAAAAGTGTGATGCCACTGCCCCAATTACTCACAGGTTTATTCTCTAGGTTTTTTCACATTTCAAGCCATTTCTACAGGTTATGAAGAAAAAGTCATAGTGGCTGTTTGGTTTGGAAATCTCCATAACCAGTCTCACTCCTTCCTTAATCCACTGGTCTCCCTCATTATCAGTCTGTCTCTGGCTTTGTACCATGATTTTTGCTTTTCTATCCAAATCTGCTGCTGCCAGGTTTGGGGGTCATCATTAGGGACATGGTAGCTTAGTGTACTTGGCTCTTCTCTCAACTAGCCATTTAAATGTGGCAATTCAGAATTTTTTTTTTATTCCAACCCTGAGTACCCCTGTCTTTGTTACATATTTTTTGGATCATTTATGTTTAATGAGAGTCCTGTCCTCACATTGAATTTGAAAGATCCCAATGGCAAAGATCGATATTAACCAAAAATGACCTGTTCTCCTAAATTCTGTATCTAGTTTGCCTATTCTGTAAAACATTGCAGTGCTGATATGTTCTTTAAAGAGCTGTATGTGATTGATCAAAATGATCATTTAGTCTTAGTCTATGACTTTTCTTAGAGTACTTTAGAAATCTACTACATACAAATTGCTTGGTGTGAAGCAAGGTTTCCCAACCTCCACACTAGTGACATTTGGGGTCATACAATCCTCTGTTGTGGAATGATATCCTGTGTTTAGCAGCATCTCTGGCTTCTACCTGCTAGATGCCCATGGTATACCACCACGTCATGACAGAAACATGACTCCAGATGGTTTAATGACCCCTAGAGCAAAAATTGTAGCCAGTTGAGAGCCACTGGTGAAGACTGTGGCACATAGAAAGCAACTCAAGATAATTAGGTACAATTTTTATATACAGTGGTATGTAAAATACATCATGCACATTTTAAGAATATAATTTAAGAGATTTTTAATAAATTTATAACAATGTAACCAAACTCTTAAGACAAAAAGTTTCATCTCCACAGAAAGTGCCTTCATTCCCATTCCAGTCCACTTCTACCCTTCATAGGTAACCATTTTTCTTATTTCTATCACCAGAAAGATTTTTCCCTATTCTTGAGATTCATATAATTAGAAATTTTATATATAATATAATATAAATATATGTTATAAAATGCAGATTATTAGAGTCACATATATAAATATTTTCTTCCAAATCATAGCTATCATTTAAAATGTCTTAATTATTATTTGATGTAAAGACTTAAGTTTGAAGTTCATTTTATTTTTTTCTTTCATGATTAGTGCATTTTGTGTTCTCTAAGAAATATTTGTCTTCCCAAAGTCCCAGATATAGTCCCTTAAATGTTATTCTAGAAGATTTATAATTGTGACACTTAAGATTTGACCTATGAAGCATCTCTAATTAATCCTGTTATAATGTAAAGATAGAGGTTCACTTTCCCCCATATATTTGTTAAGTTTCTTCACCAACACATGATGAAAATTTATATTTACATTTACATTTATACCCCCCCCCCATTTAATTTGATGCCTTCGCAGGAAATTGACACTGTATGTCTGTCTGTCTCTAGCTGCTATTAAGCCCTTTAAATAAATTTACTTTTGCTTTCTTCTTTTTATCATTTTTAGTTCTCTGCTGACATTTTCCATCTCACCATTATGTCCATCTTCTCCTTCACATCTTTGAATATAATTACATAGGTTTTGATCACTGTCTATAATTCCAACATCTCAGTCATCTTGAGGTCTTTTTCTATTTCTGTTATCATTTTTTAAAATATGGGTTACATTTTTATCATTTCTCATATGTCTAGTACTTTCTATTGTTTGTTTGGCATTTTGGGGTGCCACATGGTAGGAATATAGGCTACACTTGTCTTCCTTTAAATGGTGCTGAGATTTATTCTGACAGACAGTTAAATTTTTGGTGATTCTGATTGGTTTTGAAAGGTTTGGTTTTAGGAGATGGTGTATTTTAGTTTTTTTCCATGGTTTTAGGGCATGGCACTTAACCTAGAGCATTATACTTAATCCTACAGGGTGTTTTTCTGGAATTTCGATCAGTTCTTCAAAGTGTTTAGTAATATTTCTCCAGTCTAAGCAGGCCAGAACTCCAAACTCTCAAAGAACTGCATCATTTCTAGTATCTTCTTTATCTCTCACAGCTATGACACTTTCTTCTTACAAAGCCTGTTGCGTAGCCCAGCCTTCCATGAAGACCTCAAGGAACCCCTATGCAGATTTTATATTAGCTAGTACAGGGATGTGCAAATTCCAGTCACTCCAGCAGCTCCCAAATCCAATCTCTGCCTCTTTAGCTTAGTGAGTTCATCCTGCTCTACTTGGGCTGAATATCCCACCTTCCAGTTTATAAAATATTCCAAAGCAGAATTCCAGAGGAAATGTGGGATTCAATTCCTATGTTCCTCTTAAGAATAGAAATCCTGTACTAGCTGTTGAACAATTCCTAAAAATATTTGCCTTATATATTTTATGGTGGTTTATGGCATAAAGATAAATAGCAGTTTATCTGTCCTGGGCAGAAATGGGAAGTTCCCTGATATTTTTTAAAAATATGTCTTACTCATTTTGAATGCAATAAAAATTTATTGTAGAATCATTAGAAGATATAAAAAATTGTTAAGTCTCTAATTTAAAAGATTTATAGAAACAGTACATAGAAAACAGCAGTTAATGTTTTGGTATCCAAAGGTTTTTCCCTTCTTCCTTCTTTTCTCTAAAAAAAGATTTTAAACTGTCTGGGTCCTTAAGGCATTTAGTCATAGAGATTGCTTCTTACTGCTTGCTGTCCAAGGTTCAAGGCAGTCCTCTTGACTTAAAGTAGAATTCATCCATTACTTTTGCCTGTACATCTTACATTCCTTCATTTTTAGTAACAGTATCTCAGTTCTTGTTTTGGCAATTATGATATCTTAATGAAAGTGTCACTTAACTAGTGTTGTATTCCCTTGATCAAGGAGTAAGCTTGTGGTCTGAGTTTCATCACTAAGCCTTATTCTCTTGGGAAGTGATAAATACAGAAAATGTTTGGCATAGATTTATCCAATTTCAGACTATAGGCTACTGATTATTGGTCCTGCCACCTGGATCCTGGAGTTGCTCCCTTTTGATGTATGTTGCAAAGTCAATGTTTTTCCTTTAATTTTTTTTAACTGCTACTTTTTAAAAATAATTTCTGGCTTATTTTGGCCCAGTTGTCATTGTCTGTATCTTGCAAATGAAGAATCCTAGATAATACAAAAATTGGTCTTACAGTGGGCCAGAAGTCTTCAAGAAAATGTTGAATTGATTCCTGGCCTGAGATGTGATAAAAGGCACCATCTCGAATTGTAAACTGTAAGAAAGATAGTAAGGTTGGATAGTAAGGAAGATAACAAGCAAGCTTTAAGTTTGCAATGGTGTAGAACAATGAGATGGAATGAGAGAACAGTAAACTAAAATCACATAAATCCTTTTGTCAAGATCTATAATGAAATTCACATGCATTTTGAGGGTTAATTTGAAAATACTGAAAGAATTACTTGGGTTTTCTAACCTTTTGCTAAGATAAGGAAACAATAATGACAACCAGAGAAACAAAATAACAAATGAAACTTTCAGAGAATTAGTTTTTGAGATGCAGAGTTGAAAATCATTTGAGTTTATCAGGGTTAACATGAAATCTAATCTGGAAAACAGCAGTGGCCACAGGACTGGAAACAGTCAGTTTGCATTACAATCCCAAAGAAGGTCTGTCAAACAATGTTCAAACTACGACACAATTGCACTTATTTCACATGCTAACAAAGTAATCCTCAAAATTCTCAAAGTTAGGCTTCAACAGTACATGAACCAAGAACTCCCAGATGTGCAAGCTGCATTTAGGAAAAGCAGAGGAACCAGAGATCAAATTGCCAACATCCATTGGATCATCGAAAAAGCAAGAGAATTCCAGAAAAACATCTACTTCTGCTTCTGACTACACTAAAACCTTGACTGTGTGCATTACAACAAACTGGAAAATTCTTCAAGAGATGAGAATACCAGACCCACCTTACCTGCCTCCTGAAAACCACTATGCAGGTCAAGAAGCAACAGTTAGAACTGGACATGGAACAATGGACTGTTTCCAAATCGGGAAAGGAGTACGTCAAGGCTGTACATTGTTTATTTAACTTTTATGCAGAGTACATCATATGAAATGCTGGGTTGGATGAAGCACAAGCTGGAATCAAGATTGCCGGGAGAAATGTCAATAACTTCAAATATGCAAATGACACCACACTTATGGCAGAAAGGGAAGAGGAACTAAGAGCCTCTTGATGAAAGTGAAAAAGGAAACTGAAAAAGCTGGCTTAAAGCTCAACATTCAGAAAACTAAGATCATAGCATCTAGTCCCATCACTTCATGGCAAGCAGATGGGGAAATAATGGAAACAGTGAGAGACTTCATTTTCTTGGGCTCCAAAATCACTGCAGATAGTGACTGCAGCCATGAAACTGAAACATGCTTGCTCCTTGGAAGAAAAGCTATGACAAACCTAGACAGCATATTAAAAGGCAGAGACATTAGTTTGCCAACAAAGGTCCATATAGTCAAAGCTGTGATTTTTCCATTAGTTATGTATGGACGTGACAGTTGGACCATGAAAAAGGCTGAATGCCAGAGAATTGATGCCTTTGACCTGTGGTGTGCCAGAAGGTTCTTGAGACACCCTTTGACTGCAAGGAGATCAAAGCATTCAATCCTAAAGGAATCAGTACTGAATATTCATTGGAAAGTTGATGCTGAAGCTCCAATACTTTGGCCACCTGATGCAAAGAGCTGACTCACTAGAAAAGACCCTGATGCTAAGAAAGATTGAAAGCAGGGGGAGAAGGAGATAACAGAGGATGAGTTGGTTGGATGGCATCACCAACTCAACGGACATGAGTTTGAGCAATCCCAGGAGATGGTGAAGGACAGGGAAGTTGGAGTGCTACAGTCCATGGGGTCACAAAGAGTCAGACATGACTAAGTGACTGAACAACAAAAATGACAACATGAAAGCTAGTATGTGTGCATGCTAAATTTCTTCTCTCATGTCCAGTTCTTTGCAACACAATAGACTGTACCCACCAGGCTCCTCTCTCCAGGAGATTCTCCAGGTAAGAATACCGGAGTGTGTTGCCATGCCCTCCTCCATCTTCCCAACCCAGGGATCAAACCCAGGTCTCCTGCATTAGCAGGCAGATTTTTTTACTGCTGTACCGCTGGGGAAGCCCTAAAGAAAGCTAGTGTATCAATCAGCAAAGAAGCAAATTCTAGCAATCAGACTGAGGGTTCTGGGAAGATGCATGCATTTGGATTATTTCAAACTTTCAGGAGAAAGCTGATGTGTTCTCTCTTACCCCTAATCTCACTATCAGATTCCAAGATCAACATGTTCTATATTTTATTTGTCATGTGAATCTGTCTCAATTATACCTTCACCACATTCCCCCAAGAGATCTCAGTTTTTCCCTTATAAAAGCTTTCAGTTCAGTTCAGTTCAGTAGCTCGGTCATATCTGACTCTTTGCGACCCCATGAATCGCAGCACGCCAGGCCTCACTGTGTATCACCAACTCCTGGAGTTCACCCAAACCCACATCCATCGAGTCAGTGATGCCATCCAGCCATCTCATCCTCTGTCGTCCCCTTCTCCTCCTGCCCCCAATCCCTCCCAGCATCAGAGTCTTTTCCAATGAGTCAACTCTTCGCATGAGGTGGCCAAAGTACTGGAGTTTCAGCTGATCTTCATCATTCCTTCAAAAGAAATCCCAGGGTTGATCTCCTTCAGAATGGACTGGTTGGATCTACTTGCAGTCCATGGGATTCTCAAGAGTCTTCTCCAACACCACAGTTCAAAAACATCAATTCTTTGGTGCTCAGCTTTCTTCACAGTCCAACTCTCACATCCATACATGACTACTGGAAAAACCATAGCCTTGGCTAGACAGACCTTTGTTGGCAAAGTATAAAGGCTTTAGGGGGCAGGTTAATTAGCAAAAGCACAGGATTATTTAAAAAGTAGGGTAAAATAATTTTTTTTTAAATGGCATTTCATTGGTTGTTATCTTTACCCTAAAAATATACTGGAGGGAGTTGAAATCTCAGTGGAGGTGGGAGGATCCCAGGTGGCTGATCTTAGGAAGTGAAAATAGTGGATGTGACTACAAGAATAGGCAACAGGACAAGAGGGATAGTAGAACTCTGTTGAACCAATAAAAATCTCTGCCCAGGTTAATGGTTCATGGGGTTCCTAAGAATGAAATCATTGTATCTCTAAGATCTTACTTAATTTACATACCCAAAACACTCCAGATGTGGCCAACTAAAGAATAGACCTGATATAGCAAACCCAAGAATTATGGACCCTCAACCATTATTAGATCTGAGGCAGTTCATCAACTGAGCCTTGTATGAGCCTTAACAATCTATTTTAGAAGATAGATCTCAATAAAGAGATGCATACAAATGCATATAGTGAATTTCTCCGTAGCCCTCCTCCAAGGAGCCCAGAGCCATTCTCCTGGGAAACTGGGCCCTTAGAAAGCTGTCCTTTGTTTTCTTCGAAAGTAAAATGAGGCAATTATTTTAACTGTCAAACAAGTTGCTTTGAGGAATAAGAAAAACATAATACCTATGAAGTACATAGAATAGTACCTGGTTCATAATAAGAGCTTGATGATGTTAATCATTATTAAAGTACAACTTTATAACCCTTGCTGTCCTCAGGAAATATTTCACATTTGTATTTCATGAAGTCTTTGCTGTTAGCTATAAAAAGAATTATTTTTTTTAGCTGAAATGTGTGTGTGCATGCTCAGTCATGTCTGATTCTTCTCCACCTCATGGACTGTAGCTCACCAGGCTCCTCTGTCCACGGAATTTTCTAGGCAAGAACACTGGAGTGGGTTGCCATTTCCTCCTCCAGGGGATTTTCATGACCTAGGAATCAAACCCACATTTCTTGCGCCTCCTGCATTGGCAGGTGGATTCTTTACCACTGTACCACCTGGGAAGCCCCAACAATGTGTACTTAAGACAATTTGAAGCACCAAACTGGGCCACAGTGAAAGTTGTTTCATGGACATTTTTAAAGTCCCTCAAATTGTCCGATGCTTTATTAGAAATCTGTTTTCCTAGAACTTGTGATTGGCCCTGTTGCTAAAGGTTTGTTTCACTCCTTGACTCCCAGAGAAGGTAATCTCCCTCCTCTAAAATCCAGTACAGTAGCACTTCTTTTATCTCTCTCCTTGCATTGTATTATTAGTTGCTTCTGTGTGTGTTTCCTCTAAAGATGAGCTCCTTAAGATCTAAGGGAAATCATTATAGTAGACTTGGTGGCAGGAAATCGAGACTAAACTCTGTACTCCTCCATTTAACAGCCTTTGTATTTTACTCCTGCAAGTACCATTTTCCTTATCTGCAAGTGCTAATAACAGTGTAAGCCTAATTCCTGTTCGTAGCCTCACATTGTTGTGTGGTGAAATGCTAAGAGCTCCTTCCCGACTTTGAATTTATCTCCACCACCATCACTAGCATTGTGACCTAGCTACACTCCTATCCATACTCCCAGTGTTTCTGCTTCCTCGATGCAGAGTTGAGATGGGGATTAAGAGGGCCGACTCATACAAAGCACTGAGAGCAATGCCTAGCAAGTAGTAATTACTCAATATATGTTAAATTACTATTGAAATAAATAATTTAATATACATGTAAATATTTCATAAACAGCTAATACAAATATTCATTACTAGGATGAATTGTTTTAAAATGTCAATAAACTGATGGGTTAATTAATGAACTTTTTAAACTATATGATATGCATTAATTTGTGAATATATTATTTTTTTAACCAGTGCAAATTGGTACATTTAAAGGTCAGATCTGTTTTCATAACTTTGGTTTTAAGACCAAAATAGTGAGCTCCAAATTCACATTTCGAAAAAATTAAAGATGATTACATCTAGCCTTAAAAACCTACTCCCTCAAGGTATCCTTGACTCAGAGAGTCAGGATCTATGTTTACAACTGGAGAGAACTGGTCCTCTCTTCACCGTATGCTCTCTTATCATAGTTCCATCTACGACTGCCCCTTCCCATAGTTCTGAGGTGGGAAACATGATCTCACTGTGTTTTTACACAGTTGAATGCAGTGGCTTTTCTTCCTTGAAAAATAACATTTGTTTAACATGCCTGATGTTTTGGAAACAAATTTAACACAATAATAAAACTGTCCTTACATGTTACTATTAATATTTTTAAAAATCACTCCTTTATAAAGCACTGCTTTTTTCTATTCTCAAAGACTGCGTGGTGTTTAAGTAATTTGCAGTATAACACTGAAGTGGTGTTTTATATGCAACTTAAATAACTTTTTATGTTTTAGTCCATGATTTTATATAGTGTCCTACTGACATTTGCTTTCCATATTTGAAATCTCATGTTTTGCTGGTTTCATAGATGGCAGCTATAAAATAGTATGCAAGATTGGACATTTACCACAAATCTCAAAAGGTGTAGGAGGAAATAGGCTCCAAAATGTAATTTTTTAAATGACAGTGAAGCAGGGATTTCAGTAAATTTCTTTTGTTCAAAAACTAGCTAAAATTGCCCACAATTTAAAATAACAAGTAGAACTAAACTTCTAATTAATAGCCAATTTTGAAATAATTCAGAGCACTGTTTTTTAATAAAGTCTTTTGAAATATAAATATATCTTATTCTAATAGAGTTTATGATTTTTTATCTAATTTAATTTTCTTGATTTTACTTATATTAAAACGTTCAGAAATATAATGAATTATCTCATCAATTAACAAGGACTTCCCTCATAGCTCAGTTGGTAAAGAATCTACCTGCAATGCAGGAGATCCAGATCTGATACCTGGGTTGGGGAGATCCCCTGGAGAAGGAAATGGCAATCCACTCAAGTATTCTTGCCTGGTAGGCTACAGTCCATGGGGTTGCAAGAGTCAAACATGACTTAGCAACTAAAGAGACAGAGAGAGAGGGAGATCAATTAACATAATGAAATCATGAGGCTGTATTATGTATCTATAATCTCTATCTCTCTTAAATGCTTTCTTAACAATACTTTTTGTCAGTCTACAGAAATATTCTTATGGGTCATACCAATAAAACCCAGAAAGATCTCTAAAAATTCCATAAAGTGCAACAAACTAAACTGAATTGACTTATTCTGAATCTTTCAGAAAGATGGTTTCCAGGTTTGCAATTGGACTTTCATTTATTGCAAACATTTATTTTTAATTTTAATGACCAAACCTTGCCTTTATATATATTTTTCTTTTTTTTTTTTTTTTTTCATTTTGGGAGACTTTAATACACTTTTTCCAGTTACTAACAGAACAAGAAGATTTTAAAAATCAATAAAGATACAGAAGACTAGCTACACAATAAAAAAAATTGACCTAATGGACATGTATAGAACACTAGCACCAAGAAGGGCAGAATTCACATTCTTTTCAAGTAAACATTGAATATTTACAAAAAGACTTCATGTTGAGCATGAAATAAGTCCCCAAAAATTTCAAAGAACTGTAATATGGAGCATGTTCTCTGACCACAGTACAATTAAGCTAGAAATCATTAACAAAAATAATAATTATATAACCACTGTATGTTTGGAAATCAGGAAATACACTTCCAAAGAACATCTGGAAAAAATCACAATGAAAATTAGAAAATATTTTGAACTAAATGATAAAGAGAACACTACATATTAAAATTTGTGGGATGGTGGCTAAAAAGCATGCTTATGGGGTCATTTATAGCCTTAAATACATGTATTAGAAAAGAAAAAAAAAAAGGCTGAAAAATCAATGAGTTAAGCTTCCAAGAAGTTAAGAATTTTCCACAGAAGTAAGGAAAATAACAGCAAAATAAGCCCAAAGAAATAATGAGAAAATAAACACAAAAGCAGAAACCAATGAAATAAAAAAAAAAATCAACATTTCATTCTCTGAAATGATTAATAATATTGATAAACCCTGGCAAGACTAAAAAGGTAAAAATAATTAGAGCAAGGAAAGGAAGGCACAAAACACCAATAATCAGGACTGAAAAAGAAAGTTATTACCCATGCAACAGACACTGCAAAAATCATAAGAGGAGACTATTAACAACTTTTTCCCAATAAATATGAAAATGTAGATGAAATGCACAAATTCACTGAAATACAATTTGTCAGAACTGACACAGTAAGAAATACTCAGAATGGTCTCATAACTGTTAAAGGAATTGAGTAGATAACTTTTCCTAAAAGAAAACTCTAAATGGCCTAACTGCAGAATTCTACCTAATATTTAAAGAAGAAATAATGTCAACCTTAAACAAACTTCTTTCAGAGAACAGAAAAAGAACGAATATTTTCCAGTTTATTTGTTGAGGGCAGAATAATCTGGATACCAAAACTTGACAAGAATGTTACTCCTACCACCCAAAAAAAGGAAAGAAAAAAAGAAATTATATAGCAGTCTCATTCATGACCACAGACGGAAAAACCTTAAACAAATTAGCAAATCAAGTCCTGCAATTCATGACCCAACCACCAAGTTGGTTTTTTTCTAGGAATACAGTTAGTTTAACATTTGAAAACCAAGCAATGTTTTTCACCAGATTAATGGAAAGAAAAAAATATCTATACAAAAAGAACATTTGATAAAATCCAATAACCACTTATAATAAAAACTCATAGAAACAGACTTACCCTGATAAAGGGTGGTTGTTGTTTAGTCACTAAGTCATGTCTGACACTTTATGAATCCATGGACTGTAGTCTGCCAGGCTCCTCTGTCCATGGAACTTCCCAGGCAAGAATATTGGAGTGGGTTGCCATTTCCTTCTCCATATATATTTTTCTTAATATACCGTTTTTTACAAAACAAATTCTCAGCCAGAATATTAACTTAAACAGAGGAATAAGACATCATCGAGCATAATAATACAAAGTTTGCTTTTTGAGATAAATATTGTGTCTGGAATTCTTTTTGGAGCAGGTAAAGTAAAAATAACTAAAGCATGCTGCATGCTAAGTTACTTCAGTTGTGTCCAACTCTATGTGATGACATGGACCATAGCCTGCCAGGCATCTCTGTCCATGGGATTCTCCAGGCAAGAATAGTGGAATGGGTTGCCATTTCCGCCTCCAGGGGATCTTCCCAACCCAAGAATCGAACCTGTGTCTCTTACACCTCCTACATTGACAGGTGGATTCTTTACCGCTAGCATCACCTGGGAAGCCCAACTAAAGCATGCTACTGCTAAGTCATGTCAGTCGTGTCCAACTGTGCAACGCCATAGATGGCAGCCCACCAGGCTCCCCCATCCCTGGGATTCTCCAGGCAAGAACACTGGAGTGAGTTGCCATTTACTTCTCCAATGCATGAAAGTGGAAAGTGAAAGGGAAGTCGCTCAGTCATGTCCGACTCCTAGCGACCCCATGGACTGCAGCCCACCAGGCTCCTCTGTCCATGGGAGTTTCCAGGCAAGAGTACTGGAGTGGGTCGCCAGTGCCTTCTCCAAACTAAAGCATGCTTTGTGTACAAAAATACACAGGTGCTATTTTAAACTAAATATGAGTCTTTATTTACTTGTTCTTACTTCCCCTCTGAATCTCATGAAAATTGATCATATTCAAAGTCCATTTCAATTTTAAAATAAGCATCACAATTAAAAGCAGCTTGCATCACAAACTATTTTAGTTAGACTACAGGGCTTGGTGGTATTAAAGATCTAATTTGACTTATATGTTAATCAGCTTCCACAATGGGCCCCAATGATTTGCACTTCTTAGTAGCCACATCTTTGTGTATCCACCTTGTATCAACTTTGGTCTGTGTGACCAACAGAGTACAGCAGACATGATGCTACATCACTTCTGAGGCTAAATTATTGAAGCATGGTGGCTTCTAGCTTGGGCAAGCTCTCTTATTTTCTCTCTTGGATCCCTCAGTCTAGAGAAAGTGAATTACCAGAGCATAAGTGATCCTTAGAAGAGGCCCATGTGGTGTAACTAAACTCTCTTGCCAAAGTCCTTGTAAGTGGATTTAGACACAAATCTTGTAGCCCTAACCAACTACAGCCCTAGCTGTTAGTTGTCTATTACTTCATGAGAGCTTTTAAGCCAGAAGCACTGACTTGAGCCATTCCTAGATTCCTGACCTTCAGAAAAATATGTGCAATGATATACTTTTTAAAGTGGCTGTGTTTGGGGTCATTTGTTATAGAGCAATAGGTAAGGAATACAACTCACAAAAGAAAAACAAGGCCCCAAATTTCACACCTTTCACAGTGAATCAGGATTAGTGAATTAGCCATAGATAATTAAATGGCTTGAGACCCACTGGCAAATCATTTTGGTCTAAAAGAATTTTCTCTTATGCATACAAAAGTAACTGAACTACACTATTAAGCTCATGCAACAACCCCCTAGGAAGGCTCTCTGAGGGGCTCCCAAGCTCTCCTGCAGTCCCTAACCCTTCTGTGTACACATTTATCTCTATTATATTAGAATTATTATTTGTTTATCTTCAGTTTTGGTGGAGATATCTTGAAGGTAGAGACTTTCTTTTTACTCATTGTAATTCCTTGTATATAGTAGTTACTTGATATACCTCAGCCAAATACATATCTAAATTACCATACTCTAGTTATCCTAAGATCCAAGCAAGTAAAAATTAATACTTTTAAAGTAAAAGGAAATTGTCATCATAAGCACAGTTTATATTAAAAGAAATCAGACAGTATTGAAGGATATTTTCCAGACTCCTGTCTGATAATAGTCTTAGCCCCCGGGTTCCATGCTGCCCTGTTCCAGACTGTCCTGAATGCATGCTGACAAAACTCACTTGTCTATTTCCTGCTTTTCTCTACCTACCACTCTTCTTCTCTTGATCGATTTCCTTAGCTCTAATCATGTGAATCAAGAATGCATTTAAAGGACTCCCCCTTATGCCAATCCACATTTTAAAAGAAAATATCTTAGAATATTGGAAATAAAAGCAAAAATAAACAAATGGGACCTAATTAAACTTAAAAGCTTCTGCACATCAAAGGAAACTATTAGCAAGGTGAAAAGACAGCCTTCAGAATGGGAGAAAATAATAGCAAGTGAAGCAACTGACAAACAACTAATCTCAAAAATATGTAAGCAACTCCTACAGCTCAACTCCAGAAAAATAAATGACCCAATCAAAAAATGGGCCAAAGAACTAAATAGACATTTCTCCAAAGAAGACATACAGATGGCTAACAAACACATGAAAAGATGCTCAACATCACTCATTATCAGAGAAATGCAAATCAAAACCACTATGAGGTACCATTTCACACCAGTCAGAATGGCTGCGATCCAAAAGTCTACAAGTAATAAATGCTGGAGAGGGTGTGGAGAAAAGGGAACCCTCTTACACTGTTGGTGGGAATGCAAACTCGTACAGCCACTATGGAGAAGAGTGTGGAGATTCCTTAAAAAACTGGAAATAGAACTGCCTTATGACCCAGCAATCCCACTGCTGGGCATACACACTGAGGAAACCAGAAGGGAAAGAGACACGTGTACCCCAATGTTCATCGCAGCACTGTTTATAATAGCCAGGACATGGAAGCAACCTAGATGTCTATCAGCAGATGAATGGATAAGAAAGCTGTGGTACATATACACAATGGAGTATTACTCAGCCATTAAAAAGAATACATTTGAGTCAGTTCTAATGAGGTGGATGAAACTGGAGCCTATTATACAGAGTGAAGTAAGCCAGAAAGAAAAACACCAATACTGTATACTAATGCATATATATGGAATTTAGAAAGATGGTAACAATAACCCTGTATACGAGACAGCAAAAGAGACACTGATGTATAGAACAGTCTTATGGACTCTGTGGGAGAGGGAGAGGGTGGGAAGATTTGGGAGAATGGCATTGAAACATGTAAAATATCATGTATGAAACGAGTTGCCAGTCCAGGTTCGATGCACGATATTGGATGCTTGGGGCTGGTGCACTGGGACGACCCAGAGGGATGGTATGGGGAGGGAGGAGGGTGGAGGGTTCAGGATGGGGAACACATGTATACCTGTGGCGGATTCATTTTGATATTTGGCAAAACTAATACAATTATGTAAAGTTTAAAAATAAAATAAAATAAAAAAGAAAATATCTTAGAAGCAGAACTACATATACACATCCCGAGCTGAGCTACCCAGCAGTGTTGGTGTGAACTTTTCACAAATCACTTTAGCTTCCCACCCTGGAACACCTGGATTGCACGTCTGTTACCGGTTACCTTGGTATATGCCACATTCAAAGCCACTGCCCCAGGAAACCGAACCATCCCAGTTACCCTCCACATCTGTCAAATAGGTAGCCAGACAAATCATCCATTTTATATTGGAAACTTCAATATAAATTGATATTTCATTTTATTTAGATAGAAATGGCATTTCCGATATTTTAAATTGGGTCATCATTGACTCTTTACAAGCCTGCGTCTTAATATCTATTTAATCTAATATCTAATTGATAAAATACTTGGGATTATAATTGTACCATCTTCTTTTCCTGAAGATTTGCAGATTTCCTAACCTAAACTGAGCAGATAGCATTTGTGTTTCAGTTAATGACCCATTTGTGTGTTAGATGCGAAGATTCTAGCAGTGACGTATTTCATTAATTCAGTCATCATTTCAGCAGCAATAACCTTCAGTCACAGGCAGCAATAATGATTTCTGAGAGAAGCTAATGTAGAGGCCTCTAGCCATGTTTGCAAATAAGTCCATGTATCATGGCATTCAAAGATTGATCCACAGAGGCACATTTGGTGATTTTTGCAGCATAGCTTGCAGACAGTTATTTTTCGGGAGCAGAATGATTGATTAAAGAGAAGAGAGACTAATCACAGTTTCCTCCAGTCTTTAAAAGACTATGAAAGATGAAGGTCTGCATACCATACAACTACAATTATCTGAAATTAGCTCATCTAAATCCAAAGTAGTAATATCAAGTATCAGGTATTATATTTATTTTATTTACCATGACATCTAAAATAAGTGTTGAAGAGTAGGTCACTCATTTGGAAAGAAAAATGGAAACCAGAACGTGACACAGAAATAATTTTCAAAATATTTCAGGCTCATTGGCCTGAAAATTCCTCTCCAATCGATTAACTGATAATGACACGGATAAGCATTTGGCTAAAGGTAAAATGGATGCCTTTTTAAAGAAAAATACAAATAAGCCTGCATTTTCCAGACTCTCCTTGCTTTAAATAATGACCAAAATGTGTTAGTACTTCTAAATTAAAAGTCACAATTTTTTTATTAATATCTCAATACTTATAAGCCTCCTTTAGTATTAATATTTTGAATGCTATGAAAATAAACACTTTTTCTCCTTAGTTTAATAACCAAGGCTTGTAGATTAAGGCAATGAAGGTCTGTTTCAATGGGGTTTTGAGATCAGCTTTGGTGTCTGAGCCCATTTTTGTGTTTGCTTATGTGTATGTTTTTATGCCCATAGTTTTTCATTTAAAAGTAGAAAACTGCTTCATATGAATACTTTTATAGCATTGAGAATAAATCTATTGAAAAAATGGTATCAAAAATGAGGTCATCTGGATGCTAATAACCTGCAAATTCATATTTGTTCTGAAACTGTTTTCTAAACTTCAAAAAGCAACTATCTATTCGACATTTCCACCTTGATGCTTAAAGTCATTTGAAACTCAACCTATCCAAAATAAAACACACATTCTCCCTGTCCACCTCATTCCTTCTCTAATCAAAGCTGCCAGACAACTATCACGACCTCTTAAGTATTCCTTCAGCATATACTCATGCTCTCTTCCAGTTCTACTCCATGCTGTTTGCATGCATGTGTGATCAACTGTGTCTGACTCTTTGTAACCAAATGGACTGTAACCCACCAGGCTCCTCTGTCCAGGCAAGAATACTGGAGTGGGTTGCCATTTCCTTCTCCAAGGGATCTTTCCTACACAGGGATATAAACTGTGTCTCTTGCTTCTCCTGCAATGGCTGGCAGATTCTTTACCTGGGAAGCCCAAAAGTGCAGGAACTACATGGGAACACTGAATTGTTCACCGCATGCATGCTGAGTTAAGTTCAGTCACTCAGTTGTGTCCAACTCTCTGAGACCCCATTGACTGCATCATGCCAGGCTTTCCTGTCCATCACCAACTCCTGGAGCTTACTCAAACTCCTGTCTGTCAAGTCGGTGATGCCATCCAACCATCTAATCCTCTGTCATCCCCTTCACCTCCCCCTTCAATCTTTCCAAGCATCAGGGTCTTTTCCAATGAGTCAGTTCTTTGCATCAGGTGGCCAAAGTATTGGAGTTTCAGCTTCATTATCAGTCCTTCGAATAAATATTCAGGGCTGATTTCTTTTGGGATTGACTGGTTGGACCTTCTTGCAGTCCAAGAGACTCTCAAGAGTCTTCTCCAGCACCACAGGTCAAAAGCATCAATTCTTTGGCACTCAGCTTTCTTTATGGCCCAACTCTCACATCCATACATGACTACTGGAAAAATTATAGCTTTCACTAGACAGACATTTGTTGGCAAAGAAATGTCTCTCCTTTGTAATATGTTATCTAGGTTGGTCATAACTTTTCTTCCCAAGGAGCAAGTGTCTTTTAATTTCAAGGCTGAAATCACCATCTGCAGTGATTTTGGAGCCCAAGAAAATAAAATCTGTCTCTGTTTGCAATGTTTCCACCTCTATTTGCAATGAAGTGATAGGACTGAATGCCATGATCTTAGTTTTCTGAATATTGAGTTTAAAGCCAACTTTTTCATTCTCCTCTTTCACTTTCATCAAGAGGCTCTTTAGTTCTTCTTCACTTTCTGCCATAAGGATGGTGTCATCTGCCTATCTGAGGTTATTGATATTTCTCCCAGCAATCTTGATTCCAGGTTGTGCCTCATCTACCCTGGAATTTCTTATATGCAAGCTCTGCAAATAAGTTAAATAAGCAGGGTGACAATATACAGCCTTGATATACTCCTCTCCCAATTTGGAACTAGTCTGTTTTTCCTTGTCCAGTTCTAACTGTTGCTTCTTAACCTGTGTACAGATTACTTAGGAGGTAGGTCAGGTGGTCTGGTGTTCCCATCTCTTTCAGAATTTTCCACAGTTTGTTGTAATCCACACAGCCAAAGGCTTTGGCATACTCAACAAAACAGAAGTAGATGTTTTTCTGGAACTCTCTTGCTTTTTCAATGATCCAACGGATGTTGACAATTTGATCTCTTGTTCCACTGCCTTTTCTCAATCCAGCTTGAACGGCTGGAAGTTCACGGTTCACAACTGTTGAAGCCTGGCTTGGAGAATTTTGAGCATCACTTTACTAGCATGTGAGATGAGTACAAGTGTGCAGTAGTTTGAACATTCTTTGGCATTGCCTTTCTTTGGGATTGGAATGAAAACTGACCTTTTCCAGTCCTGTGGCCACTGCTGAGTTTTCCAAATTTGCTAGCATATTGAGTGCAGCCCTTTCAGAATGCCATCTTTTGGATTTGAAATAGCTCTGCTTGAATTCCATCACCTCCACTAGCTTTGTTTGTAGTGAGTGACACTTCCTAAGGCCCACTTGACTTCGCATTTCAAGATATCTGGCTCTAAGTGAGTGATCACACCATTGTGGTTATCAGGGTGATGAAGATCTTTTTTTGTAAAGTTCTGTGCTCTTGCCACCTCTTCTTAATATTTTATGCCGTTAGATCCATATCATTTCTGTCCTTTATTATGTCCATCTTTGCATGAAATGTTCCCATGGTATCTCTAATTTTCTTGAAGAGATCTCTAGTCTACCCATTTTATTGTTTTCCTCTATTTCTTTGCATGATCACTGAGGAAGGCTTTCTTGTCTCTCCATGCTATTCTTTGGAACTTTGCATTCAAATGGGTATATCTTTGCTTTTCTCCTTTGCCTTTTGCTTCTCTTCTTTTCATAGCTATTTGTAAGGCCTCCTCAGACAACCATTTTGCTTTTTGCATTTCTTTTTCTTGGAGATGGTCATGATCACTGCCTCTTGTACAATGTCACGAACCCCCATCCACAGTTCTTCAGATGCTCTATCAGATCTATTCCCTTGTATCTATTTGTCACTTCCACTGTATAATCATAAGGGATTTGATTTAGGTCATACCTGAGTGGTCTAGTGGTTTTCCCTACTTTCTTCACTTTAAGTCTGAATTTGGCAATAAGGAGTTCATGATCTGAGCCACAGTCAGTTCCCAGTCTTCTTTTTGTTGACTGTTTAGAGCCTTTCCATCTCAGCATGAAAAGGCATGCATGCTCAGTCTTATCCAAATCTTTGTGATCTTTCTGACTCCCTGCTGTCTGAATCATCCTGTAAAGATGAAAATCTGATTATGCAGTTGGTTCTGAAAACTCAGTTATCTATTTCTTGATTGTTCTTAGATTTTTTTGCTTTTGATTGGTGCCTATGGATAAAAGACTCATATATGCACATTCAGAAAAGCAAGCATACTTAAAAAAATTTTTTTTTGCATTTTATTATTTTTTTATTGCACTGGGTCTTCAGTGCTGAGTGGACTTTCTCTAGTTATGGCAAGCAAGGACTACTCTTCCTTACAGTGCACAGACTTCTCACTGTGGTGTCATCTCTTGTTGTGGAGCACAGGCTCTAGGTACTCAGGCTTCAGTAGTTGCCTCACACAGGTTCAGCAGTTGCAGCACACGTGCTGAGTTGCTCCATGGCTTATGGAATCTTCCTGGACCAGGGATTGAACCTGTGTCCCCTTCATTGGCAGGTGGACTCTCAACCACTGTACTGCCAGGGAAGTCCACAAGCTTATCTTTCATTCTCTTTGTTTCTTCATTCTTTGGTTCATGAAGGAGAGTCAGTGATGGGTGGGAAGAGCATTGCTCTTAGATGAATGCAGACTGCACAGTCTCCCTCTCTAGCAGAGGCTAGTATATCTTAAGGAGGGTAAGAAAAATAAGAGCTAATCTCATAGTATGATAGTCCTCAAGACTTTGGCTCATCTTCCCTTCTCCTCCTGCCCCCAATCCCTCCCAGCATCAGAGTCTTTTCCAATGAGTCAACTCTTCGCATGAGGTGGCCAAAGGACTGGAGTTTCAGCTTTAGCATCATTCCTTCCAAAGAAATCCCAGGGCTGATCTCCTTCAGAATGGACTGGTTGGATCTCCTTGCAGTCCAAGGGACTCTCAAGAGTCTTCTCCAACACCACAGTTCAAAAGCATCAATTCTTCAGCGCTCAGCCTTCTTCACAGTCCAACTCTCACATCCATACATGACTACAGGAAAAACCATAGCCTGGACTAGATGGACCTTTGTTGGCAAAGTGATGTCTCTGCTTTTGAATATGCTATCTAGGTTGGTCATAACTTTCCTTACAAGGAGTAAGCGTCTTTTAATTTCATGGCTGCAGTCACCATCTGCAGTGATTTTGGAGCCCAGAAAAATAAAGTCTGACACTGTTTCCACTGTTTCCCCATCTATTTCCCATGAAGTGATGGGACCAGATGCCATGATCTTCGTTTTCTGAATGTTGAGCTTTAAGCCAACTTTTTCACTCTCCACTTTCACTTTCAAGAGGCTTTTGAGTTCCTCTTCACTTTCTGCCATAAGGGTGGTGTCATCTGCATATTTGAGGTTATTGATATTTCTCCCGGCAATCTTGATTCCAGCTTGTGCTTCTTCCAGCCCAGCGTTTCTCATGATGTACTCTGCATATAAGTTAAATAAACAGGGTGACAATATACAGCCTTGACGTACTCCTTTTCCTATTTGGAGTCTCCATAAATGAGGCACAGTTGTTCTCTGCATAAGAGGTAATCTGCTATAGCCAAAGTTCAAGAAATTTTTACTGAATATTCCCAACTTCTTGACTCTCATCTTCATTATGAGTAATTAGTACTAATTCTCACTTTCTCAATTTTATGCCCGAGACTCCTATTAATTAGTTAAAGCAATCTGGGTAAAAGTTTAAGAGGGTCTTTTTTCCTGATGTAAAAAACAGCCAGGCAAGCCAGTACTGGTATTTCCTCCACTAAACATTATTGTACTCAATATCTCAAATTGTCTTTAGGACAAAAAAAATCCTACCATGACTTATAATTCCCCTGTTTTTTCTTTTTCTTTTTTTTTAAGTTTCTAAACAGTTTTATGTTTCTTTTAATCTCAGATTTTGCAGATGTCACCGGCTATGCAGGAGAGAATTCCCTTTGCCTGAATCTAGTTAATACATTCTTTAGGTCTCAGGTTTAGTGTCATTTCCACCTGCAATGTGGGAGACCTGGGTTCAATCCCTGGGTTGGGAAGATCCCCTGGAAAAGGGAATGTCTATGCACTCCAGTATTCTGGCCTGAAGAATTCCATGGACTGTATAATCCATGAGGTCGCAAAGAGTCAGACACGACTGAGTGACTATCATTTTCACTTCCCTTACCAAAATGAGATCATATTTCCATATTGCCTGACAGTAAACTTTTCTGCTGCAAAACATTCACTTCTGTGTTTATACATGTGGTTATTTAATTAATGGCCATCTCTATTATTAGAAAGTTAGTTCCATGTGGCCATAGGCCACATGTACTATGTGCAGTGTCTTTTTTTTTTTTAATTTTATTTTATTTTTAGACTTTACATAACTGTATTAGTTTTGCCAAATATCAAAGTGAATCCACCACAGGTATACATGTGTTCCCCATCCTGAACCCTCCTCCCTCCTCCCTCCCCATTCCATCCCTCTGGGTCACCCCAGTGCACCAGCCCCAAGCATCCAATAGCGTGCATCAAACCTGGACTGGCAACTCATTTCATACATGATATTTTACATGTTTCAATGCCATTCTCCCAAATCTTCCCACCCTCTCCCTCTCCCACAGAGTCCATAAGACTGTTCTATACATCACTGTCTCTTTTGCTGTCTCGTACACAGGGTTATTGTTACCATCTTTCTAAATTCCATATATATGCGTTAGTATACTGTATTGGTGTTTTTCTTTCTGGCTTACTTCACTCTGTATAATAGGCTCCAGTTTCATCCACCTCATTAGAACTGATTCAAATGTATTCTTTTTAATGGCTGAATAATACTCCATTGTGTATATGTACCACAGCTTTCTTATCCATTCATCTGCTGATGGACATCTAGGTTGCTTCCATGTCCTGGCTATTATAAACAGTGCTGCGATGAACATTGGGGTACTCGTGTCTCTTTCCCTTCTGGTTTCCTCAGTGTGTATGCCCAGCAGTGGGATTGCTGGGTCATAAGGCAGTTCTATTTCCAGTTTTTTAAGGAATCTCCACACTGTTCTCCATAGTGGCTGTACTAGTTTGCATTCCCACCAACAGTGTAAGAGGGTTCCCTTTTCTCCACACCCTCTCCAGCATTTATTACTTGTAGACTTTTGGATCGCAGCCATTCTGACTGGTGTGAAATGGTACCTCATAGTGGTTTTGATTTGCATTTCTCTGATAATGAGTGATGTTGAGCATCTTTTCATGTGTTTGTTAGCCATCTGTATGTCTTCTTTGGAGAAATGTCTATTTAGTTCTTTGGCCCATTTTTTGATTGGGTCATTTATTTTTCTGGAATTGAGCTGTAGGAGTTGCTTGTATATTCTCGAGATTAGTTGTTTGTCAGTTGCTTCATTTGCTATTATCTTCTCCCATTCTGAAGGCTGTCTTTTCACCTTGCTAATAGTCTCCTTTGATGTGCAGAAGCTTTTAAGTTTAATTAGGTCCCATTTGTTTATTTTTGCTTTTATTTCCAATATTCTGGGAGGTGGGTCATAGGGGATCCTGCTGTGATGTATGTCAGAGAGTGTTTTGCCTATGTTCTCCTCTAGGAGTTTTATAGTTTCTGGTCTTACGTTGAGATCTTTAATCCATTTTGAGTTTATTTTTGTGTATGGTGTTAGAAAGTGTTCTAGTTTCATTCTTTTACAAGTGGTTGACCAGAGTTCCCAGCACCTCTTGTTAAAGAGATTGTCTTTAATCCATTGTATATTTTTGCCTCCTTTGTCAAAGATAAGGTGTCCATATGTGCGTGGATTTATCTCTGGGCTTTCTATTTTGTTCCATTGATCTATATTTCTGTCTTTGTGCCAGTACCATACTGTCTTGATAACTGTGGCTTTGTAGTAGAGCCTGAAGTCAGGTAGGTTGATTCCTCCAGTTACATTCTTCTTTCTCAAGATCGCTGTCTTATATAAAATGTATTCAATGAGCATTTGTTAAGTGGGTCAATTCATTTAAATATGAGAATAAAAAATAATTGGATCTTATAAAATCTTTAAACACATACAGCAAATGCAAGAATATAATTTCTACTCAGGTGTTGGTTTGGGCAGTTTTTGTTGTTGTTCAGTCACTCAGTCATGTCCAGCTCTTTGCGACCCCATGGACTGCAGCACACCAGGTTTCCCTGTCCTTCACCATCTCCCAGAGTTTGCTCAAACTCATGTCCGTTGAGTCTGTGATGACATCCATCTCATTCTCTGTCATCCCCTTCTTCTTCTACCTTCAGTCTTTCCCAGCATCAGGGTCTTTTCCAGTGAGTCAGCTCTTTGCACCAAGTGGCCAAAGTATTGGAGCTTCAGCATCAGTCCTTCCAATGAATATTCAGGATTGATTTCCTTTAGGATTGACTGGTTTAATCTCCTTGCAGTCCAAAGGACTCTCAACAGTCTTCTCCAACACCACAGTTTGAAAGCATCAGTTATGGAAAAATAAATGCCCTTGTTATATACCATTTAAAATATATAACAGTAGAATATGAGAGAAAGAAATATGAATTATCAGAATTGTGCAAATAATTACTCATGAACCCTAATATTAATTTTAAAATCTAGAGTTAATACTATTTTCATATCTAGAATTAAATGGAATAAAGCAAAATCACTGTTTTCAAAATATGTGTGATATCACTTTTCCATTACACAGCTTTCACCAGGAACTGGAGTGAGTGAAGGCATTTATGAAATTTCAAGTGTATTGATAGAGGACTCCAGTCAGGACTCATCTTCACATTAAAATACTGCTAAGAAAATGTTTTTTAAAGATGTATACATCCATATTAGAAGGGCCTATACTACTCACTATAAATAGTCCAGTTAAGGCACCAGTTAAAAGAAACAAAAACTAAGGGCTGCTCCCTTATGAAAGACAGTTTTGAACACTATTTCTCCTTTCCCTCCAATGAAAAACATAGTAAAGATAGAATTTTTTGGAAGCTAATCCATTTGCAACATACAATAGCTGAAGCCAAAAGAGATTTTGACAAATAGCATGGCTTTCCCTGCTTTTCTCTGCTGTGTTAAGAAGAATTTCTTTCACAACACAATTAAAGCCTATTTCACTACATAACCAGATGCTCAAATGGACTCTGAGAAAAAATTTAATGTCAGAGAAAGCCATTGTCCAGTGCAAAATCAATGACCTGGTCAAGTTAAAGACATATTTTAAAACCCGATTACATTGGATGGCAAGTCTAATGAGAACATTCAAACTGTTACTGTATTAGTCCTCAATTCAACCACTAGTGTCAAACATCATTAGTTTTGATTGCTTGGGGATTTGGAAATTCATATTTATGAAATATTTTTTTTGTGGAACACTGGGAAAGAGTTTTTCACTTCTTTCCCATAATTACCAAGAGGAAGAGGATAATACTGCTTTCATTGACTAGATTATAGAAAAAAATGTTAAAAATAGGGCACAAATATGCAAAGACATTAAACTCTAAAAGCATATAAAATGAGCTTGAAGAAATTGAGTGCTCTACTAGAGATGAATATGTTATTTGATGATCATATAATATGGAAGAAAATATTTAGATTCAAAAATACAACCTACATTAATAGATTTAAGATGACGCCTATCTTTTGTAAGGTGTTCAGTCATAAATAAATGAAATGAACATTTTAGGTGTTATACTATTTCTTTATTTTATGTTAAAATTGTATTAATTCTGCCTAGCCTATAGCAGAGTGTTTTTGTGTTTTACCAAGAAAATGATTCCTTACAATGTGATTTGTTATATCAATTTAGAATACTAACCAAAGTGCTTAAACCTGGTAATTTAGCCTGGTAATTTAAGGGTATTTAAGTTATGCTTTTTAATTTTATTATAAAGAATGAATGTTATTTATTTTGCATGTGATATACTTTGCCTATATAAAGATAGAAAACTGGATTTTTCATTTCTTACATTTTGAGTTTGCATAATATTCAGATCTATTGGTCTCTTTTCTCTCCCTCATTTCTATGTACTTTATTGGTAATAGCCTTCAATTTATTTTTAGAAAGAGCTATAAATTGTCTAACAATTCCTGCCCACCTCATTTTTGTTACTAAACTAGACCCTTTTTCACCTCAGCAGGGAAAGATATTGTGTTATGACAAAGTGGTGTATGAAACAAAATATATGGATATTGATTTCTAAACTCAAGATCCACTGTTTTAGAAAGGTAAAGAGGTTGACATCTGAGCACAATATATTCTCTCATTGCTGGTGACCATTACCTCCCATTACAAAATGAGGTTGTCCCGGGTTCTATCATAAATTTTATTTAGTGTTTGTAACTCAGCTATAAAACAATCTCTGAGACAGAAATTCAGCACATGAGGATTCAACTTGGGGTGCTTTATTTTTTAATTCAAGTTTAGTTTAAATTGGCTCAACTATTTCTAAACAATAAAATAGTAATAAAAAAAGCAAATATGGGAGTGCAGCATGTCTTTGAATTCCTGTAACATGGAAATTAATTTCTTTTCTAAAATACAGTTTGGGGATTGTTTGTTGGAGACATAATTTTATCAATTAAGAGAGAGATATTAAAAATTGTTGAATAGCAAGAAACTAACAATTCAGCACATTTAGATGAAAAATAATAATTAACATATCCATGTAGGCATTTGTTCCTTTATTTATTTTAAGATTAATAAGTCCCTCTATAGCCACTGTCAATTTCTCAGGTAGATAAATACTTTTTCTATTAAATAACTTTGCATAAAGTTGGTGACAGACCTAGAAGAAATGCAAGATGTTCATTTATATTAAGTTCCATTTAAAAAAAAATAATTTAAAGTCAATTCAGTACTGGCTAAGGTTATTCAAACTATGTGATCCTGCCTAATTTCAGTAAATAATTAACCAGAAAATGCTATATACGTAAGAATATTATATACTGATACATAATATAATGTTACATTTATAGATTTATTTCTCTCCAACTTTACATCTGTACTGGAGTTTGGAGAGAATAATTGCATAAATTATAAGAATAAAAATGCAAATTACAATAAAATTTCTCTTTAATCATGAGGTTGTATACTGACAGGTCATTAAATCTCTTCTAGACCCAAGCTTAGTAGGGGAACTACTTTATATTATTTATCCAGCAATTGGGAGCAGTTTAACTGTGCTATTCACTCTTTCTATCCTCTAGTTACTTGTGTCTAGTACTTTGTTACTAGTTACTTTGTTACTAGTTACTTTCTATCCTCTAGTTACTTGTGTCTAGTCCTGTTGGGTAAGATCATAATCACTGACTCTGGAACACAGAACAATTCAAGGACAACATGAGAATCAAACTCATAGGTTTCGACGCGAGACCCCTTAATTTGCTTGCTACGATCCCTGATAGCAACATAAAGCTCAAAATCCCTCAAGCTAGGCTTCAACAGTATGTGAACCAAGAACTTCCAGATGTTCAAGCTGGATTTAGAAAAGGCAGAGGAACCAGAGATCAAATTGCAAACATTTGTTGGATCAGAGAAAAAGCTAGAGAATTCCGGAAAAATGTCTACTTCTGCTTCGTGGACACTAAAGCCTTTCACTTTGTATATACAACAAACTGTGGAAAATTCTTAAAGAGATGGGAATATCAGACCGCCTTTCCTGCCTCCTGAGAAACCTATATGCAGGTCAAGAAGCAACAGTAAGAACAAGACATGGAACAACAGACTGCTTCAAAATTGGGAAAGGAGTATGTCAAGTGTGTATATTGTCACCCTGCTTATTTAACTTATATACAGAGTACATCATGTGAAATGCTGGGCTGGAAGAAGCACAAGCTGGAATCAAGATTTCTGGGAGAAATATCGATAACCTCAAATATGCAGATGACACCACCCTTATGGCAGAAAGCAAAGCAGAATTAAATAGACTCTTGATGAAGGTGAAAGAGGAGAGTGAAAAAGCTGGCTTAAAACTCAGCATTCAAAAAATGAAGATCATGGCATCTGTTCCCATCATCTCATGGCAAATAGATGAGGAAACAATGAAAACAGTGACAGACTTTATTTGCTTGGGCTCAAAATCACTGTGGAGGGTGTCTGAAACCGTGAAATTAAAAGATGCTTGGTCTTTGGAAAAAAAAGCAGTGACAAACCTACACAGTGTATTAAAAAGCAGAGACATTACTTTGTCTACAAAGGTCAGTCTAATCAAAGCTAGGGTTTTCCAGTAGTCATGTATGGACGTGAGAGCTGGACCATAAATAAAGAAGGCTGAGCACTGAAGAATTGATGCCTTCAAACTATGGTGCTGGAGAAGACTCTTGAGAGTCCCCTGGACAGAAAGGAGATCAAGCCAGTCAATCCTACAGGAAATCAGTCCTGAATATTCATTGGAATGACTGAAGCTGAAGCTGAAGCTCCAATACTTTGGCCACCTAATGTGAAGAGCCAACTCATTGGAAAAGACCCTGATGCTGGGAAAGATTGAAGGCAGGAAGAGAAGGGCATGACAGAGGGTGAGATGGTTGGATGTCATCACCGGCTCAATGGACATAAGTTTAAGCAATCTCTGGGAGGTGGTGAAGGACAGGGAAGCCTGGTGTGCTGCTGTCCATGGGGTCACAAATAGTCAGACATAACTGAGCAACTGAACAACAACAGCAGCAACCCCTGTAGACACCAACTTAATACCTTTTTAAATCTTTGGGTTGAAAGCCTATATGGCAGGAATGAAAGAAAATTCAGCCAAACAAAAATCCTAACACCTAGGGTTGACCTGGGTCTTTCTGGGCCCACACTTTTGCTGCCTCTGCTTTTTCTATACCAGTCTATATCTGATTTTCTGTCCCCCGCCCCTGATATTATACACAGCCTGCAATGTGTTTAATTTGACTTGGATAACCTCTGCTATTTGATCACTGCCTCTGATTCATTAGATATAATCTCTGCCCTTGGACTCTCAGTCTCTGGAGTATCTCCTCACTTTCTTTCTCCCTTTTCATTCTTTTTTTTCTTTGGTTCTGTAGAATTAGCATTCAAATATCAGTATAGCACCTGACCTAAACAGACTTCTGAAATTTCTCACCAAACATATTGTTGGGTCTACAGAGGTACTGATAGAAAGCAGAAGAAAAACACATTGGTGCTTCAGTTTTGGGGTGCAAAAGTAAAGTCCCGCACCTTTCCAAACCTTGAATAATGCTTTGTCAAGAGCCGTGTTGGGCATTACTGACAAAATGGAGGCACGGCCCCAGCCCCCTCTCCTCATTCCGCAGGCACGGACCCGGGATGAAGGAGTTAGGCCTTGTTTTTTCCTCTCCTCAGCTGAGTTGACTGAAAAGGAATATTAAGGTGCTTATTGTTCTTGAGAGGAGCATGAGAAGGCATGAAGCCTTCTACAGCTGTGCTCAGAGAATAATTCATAAAGTTAATCATTGACATTTCAAGGACTTTTACAAAAGAGTATTCCAGGATGAGCACATAGGCCATAGCTTAAGACCATGGGAGGGATTGCTATCTGAAGCCTATTTGTGAGGAAAATGTTTATGGCAAAGGTGTTTACTGAATTTAGGGCTTAGAAATAATTAAAATAGTTAGAAGTTAAAGATTTAAGAAATGTTGTAAGTTAACATATTTTACTATAGCTTATAGAGGTTAGGAATTTTAGAGATACTATAGCTAGAAGCCTTTTTAAGAGATAGTGAGCTCAGGATATTAGGGGCAAACAGGATTTAGAAAGATAAGAAATAAACAGGAATGTAGCATGAGTTACAATGTAATCACAAATTAACTATAGGACACATAAGAGGAAGTAGATAATAGATGGTAAAGCTGATTCCGAGAGAATTGCTAAAGGAGGAACTCTGTTTGAAGAACAACAATGATTTATGGAGATAATAAATCTGGGTGAGGCGGAACTGAAAATGTCAGACCTCTGGCCTAATGTTTTTGTAAAAGTATAAAAGAGAATCTTAAACTTGAAATAAGTAGGCAGTCCAAGAAAACTGAGAGGCTGTCTCATCACCGACACCGTCCATCTTTTCAGGTTGAATCCCTGGCTGCTGGAGCTGGACTCTGGCAATGCTTTATATGGCATTTTTCATCTATGCTTTTGACTGAAAATGACCTGTAATTATCCTTTTCCATAATCTCTTTGTCTTATTTTGTAAGCAAGATAAGAAAGTTGTAAGACAAGTCGTTGATTTTTCTTTCTATTCTCTTCAAAGAGTTTAAGTAAGATTGATATTTATTCAAAAACATTTGGTAAAACTTTTTTGTAAAATCATCTCCTTTGAAGTTTTCTTTGTGGAGAATTCTTTTTGTTTGTTTGATTGATTGGTTTCTTTGTTTTTATTAAGGATTTAATTTCCTTAATGGTTGGGAGAGAATTAGGATGTCCTACTTTTGTTGAATTTGTTAAATGTATTTTTGTTGGATTGATGGGAAAAAATTAACAAGGAGATTAATTAAATGGATTTTCTGTCAAGAAAATATTCCATTGTGAATCACAGTTTCAGCAGGCAAATGAGATCAGTTAAGTTGTGAGACACTATTCTCAGTGCCAACTAGAAATTTTTGTCCTAAATCAGTAATTTATGGTATTTAAAGATTTGTGTAAGCAAAAAGAAATGGTATGCATACATCTAAAACAACTATATAGAGGGAAGGCAGCTATGAAGAGGCAAGTTGGAGCTAGATTTTATGATTTTTTTACAGCCCATATATTTTTTAAGTTGTTTTTTTTTTTTTTACACCATTTTTATAAAGTCTTTGGTTGAATTTGTTACAATATTGCTCTGTTCTATATTTTGGTTTTTTAGCCCAGAGGCATGTGAGATCTTACCTCCCCTAACAGGGACTGAACCTACACCTCCCTCCATTAGAGAGCAAAGTTTTAACCACTGGACTGCCAGGGAAGTCACATAACCCATATATTTTAGGAATTATAGGTATTCTCTAAAAAATAAGATTTATAAACATTTAAAATTCTTTCAAATAAAAACTGTAAGTCAAAGGTTCTTATCCACAGATGACAGTAGGATCACCTATGGATACTTTATACAAATATTGATGCACATGCAGTCTGAATCAATTAAATGAGCAACTTACAAGTTGAGGCTTACCATCTGTGTTTTGTAGAAGTTCCAAATGATATTAAAATAAAGCCAAGTCTGAGAACTACTGATTTAGATGGATTGGTGATTGCTCTCAAGACAAAATGTGAGGGTTTGAAATATTATATTTTTCATTGGTGGGCTATGATACATTCACAGTAAAGTATGGGGCTGAAATATGATTTTCATGTTTCATTAATACTGTTCCTGAGCACTTTCTATTATTATAATTCAAGACATTCAGAACAAAGCAGTGAACGTTGTCTAGCTTCATGGTTTTATGGAGTATATTTTTGGGTTGTGCCAAAGGAGGAGTAACAAATAAAGGTCAGTTATTGATAAGTGCACTTATTTGGATGAAGGAGTAGAAATTGTAGGCGGACGATCAGGGGAGTCCTCTCTGGGAGTTATTAACTTACATTTAAGGAATGGGAAGGGGGATTCCTTGATGGCTCAGATAGTAAAGAATCTGCCTGCAATGAAGGAGACCCAGGTTTGATCCCTAGGTCAGAAAGATTCCCTGGAGAAGGGAATAGCAACCCACTCCAGTATTCTTGCCGAGAGAATCCCATGGACAGAGGAGCCTAGTGGGCTACAGTCCACGAGGTCACAAAGAGTTGGACATGACTGAGCAACTAAAGCTTTCACTTCACTTTTAAGCAACAGGAAAGAAAAGGCTGCAATGGGCTTGTAGCAAGAAGAGATGGCACAATAGTAGGTAGAAGTCACCTTATAGCAGGTTTTGTAGTTGAAACCAATGAGTTTGGTTTTCATTCAGAGCTTTTAACTCAGGGAAGTATATAGTCTGATTTACACTAAAAGAATGGGGCCATCCTGGGTATAATGTGAAGAATAAATTGAAGAAGAATCAGAGAGAAAGCAAGGATACTGAGAATAGGTTCTCATATAATGGATGAGGTTTTTTTTATTTTTTTTATTGGAGTATGGTTGATTTACAATGTTGTACCAGTCTCTGTTGCACAGCAAAGTGACTTGATTATACACAGATAGACATTCTTTTCCATTATATTTTATCACAGGACCTTGAATATAATTTCCTGCACTACACAGTAGAATCTTGCTGTTTATCCATCCTGTATATAACAGTTTGCATCTGCTAATCCTAGTATTTCCCTGTCCTCCAAGCCCCTCCCCTTTGGCGACCACAGGTTTGTTCTGTCTGTGATTCTGTTTCTCTTTTGTGAATAGGTTCATTTGTGCCCTAGTTTAGATTCCAAATATAAGTGATATCATTTGATATTTGTCTTTCTCTCTGACTCACTTAGTGTGATAATTTCTGTTTCTATCCATGTTACTGCAAATGGCATTATTTTGTTCTTTTTTATAGCTAATATTCCATTATATATATGTACCACATCATCTTTATCCATTCATTTGTCAATGGACATTTAGGTTTTTTCCATGTTTTGGCTATTGTCAATACTGCTGCTATGAATATAGGGTTGCATGTTTCTTTTTGAATTATAGTTTTGTCCAGGAATTAGGTGGTTTTGACTTGGGTTGAAGGGTGCAAGCATGAGATGAGGTGGGTGGATACAGAATATACTTTGTAGTTTGACCTGACAGGACTTGATAAGGAATGTCATACAGAAACTGAGAGAAAGAAGAGAATAAAGATGACTTCTAAATTTTTGGTTTCAGCAACACGATAGGCATTAAGATGGTAAAGACTGAAGGAGAGGAGAATTATGTGAAGAAAATGAAATCAGGAGTGGAATTTTCCAGTGTCAAGTTTGAGATTCCTAATAGAAATTCAAACAAAAATGTCCAATGGGTATTGGATATACAGTCTAGAATTCAAATCGCAGAGACAAGCCTGAAGTAGAAGTTCTGGAGTCAAATATATTATGATAATTGAGGGAAACTGCCTCTGAGTAAAACAATGAAAGTCATGGGAAAACTGAATCGCAGAGACTGTACAAGCAGGGTTTCTTCCCGGAGAATAAAAAGACAAGGGAAAACTGAGAGCGTTTGGGTTTGGCTTAGCCATCAACCAGTTCTTAGGAAGAGTTAGGGTACAAATAGAAGTCAGAAGTCAAGAAAAATTTGGAAAGAGTTGTCAAGAAGCAAAAAGATCAGGAAAAACACTGAGTCCTAACCCAGCAAACAGACTGAGGAAATCTCCATATAGTCTTAACAACGTTTATATTGGAGCTTCTTTCTTTCTGATGGAGCTGAAGTCAATTCTGGAAGTCCATGGCCCAAAACTGAAATAAGGAACCCGAACAAGTGGATTTCTGACTAAGTTAATGCAGGTGGAAATTAGGATAAAAAGATTAAAAAAGGAAATTAGGATAAAAGGATAGATAGTAACAAGATACTTAGGAACCTGAAAGATGTGTGCTAATCAGATATTCCAGTTAAATATTTAACTTTGCACTCCACAAAATTCTGTAGACTTGGTTAAATTCAGTAATATAGTTTATTTTACTGACCAGTTAAAAAAGTACTTTCTTTGCAGGAAAAGTATTCAATTTACTAAACTTGGAAATATACATATATGTATATCAGCAAATGTAGTAATCCTAGAAGTAGTAAACAATGCAATAAAAAAAACAAAAGAGCAGTTAAGTACAATTAAATTTTCTGTGCTATTTGAACTCATTGACATGTAAAGTCTACTGTATTTCCTCAAGCTGTGTTTTTTTATCATTAATGTGAACAAAAAAGATTATATTACAAAGTATGTTTGTGATAGTAAAGGGAGGAAAATGTTTTATAAAAATAAATATATAAGGGAAGTCCTTTGGATCTAAGATTTCATATTGTTTCTGGCATGATTTCTTTATATAACAAAGAAGCCATCTGTAGACATCTGTTTGGGTTCTACATTTTCCTTAACAAAATAAAATCTTAAAAACATTTTTTGCATATCTGCAGTGTTCTTATATTTCAGATTCAACTTGCAAATTGCATAGAATTTGTTGCATCACCAGAAAATATTCAAAGTAGGAAAAATCAGTGCTTTGCAAGTAGGTCATCTCTGTTTTTTTGTTTAATTTTTAGAAAAATACAATATAAATATTCAGTTGTTATTCATGTATTGCCTGTACAGATAAATAATGAAATTAATCTCTATGTCTCAGCATATGAAAGTAAAGTAAAGAATAAATGTTTATTCTGGTGTAACATAAAATTAGCTATTCAGAAGGTAAGATTGTCTATGTGGCCATAAGACTTCTCACCTCCTGCCTCCTGGTCATTAGGACTGCAATTACAGGCAAGGAAGAAGAAAATGAGATATGAAATTCATATTACTCAGTTTTCCTTCTAGCTCACAGTTACAGTAAAAGATCTAAGGGCCAAAAGAAAACTTGGTAAACAACTTCCCATCTGAAATTAGAGTTGTCTTAGACTTCTCTTTGCCTGTTTCATGACCCAGAATTTAAAACTCACATGTGATCTCTTGTATCCTATTACTATTATAATGTAAATATGACTCTATTGGCAAATGGAGAAGAAATAGCTACTTTCTCATCCTAGTCTGAGTGAGTTCCAAAGTCAAATGTAACTGTGGCAGCATCTGGTAAGAGACAGAGCTGCAAAGTAAGCAGTGTACTGAAATGAAAGATGGGTACCAGACAACCATATGCAGGTACTAGATAATCTAACTCAGGAATTGACTGAAGGCTTTGTACAAAGCTACTGGAGAACTGATCTGTGTGGGACATCCAACTTTTTTAAAAAGGAAAGAAAGAGAGAAGGGAAGAAAAAATGACTATTTCTAATGATTTCAATATTTTGGCTAGAATATCTCCAGATCTTTATGGATTGTATTGTTTCTTCAATAAGGACATTTGAGTTGTGTGTAGTAAACACTATTATTCACTTTCCCTTTAGCTGCTGTTCCATTACCTCCTTCTAACAGAACCTAATGTTAATGTGTCCCACACCAGGCAATGTAAAACAGTTGGGAAAAGACAGTCTCAGTGTTGCTGTAACCCTTGGACAGATAGTTTTCCAGACTCCCTTTCCGCTCTCACTGGCCATGTGAGCCATTCTCTCCCATGGGACGTTGCATGCTCTCCTGGGATAGGGCTTTTCTTTTCAGAAATGTTATGTTCCCAAGAAGGAGACAGGACAGATACCTTTTTTCAATTTCTTATTGTTTTGATTTTGAAAAAGATGCCTGTATATTCAGTAGCCATGCTGTACACACAAGGTAACAAATAGCAGATGAGTGGGTATGAACTAAGTCCAGTGAAACAGAAAAAAAAGAGCCATGAGAACCAAAGTAATGCTTACAGCATTTTACCTCCAGACTTTTATTGTAAGTGAAACATTGTGAGTTGAATATTCTGTTACTCTACCCAGTTGAATTCCTAACTTATATATTCTGGCCAAATTATTCTTAAGGATTATCTGTAGAGCTCTTTGACTCCAAAATTCTACCATTTCCTCTTGGGTAATGTTGAGAGAAAAAATGGTCATCCTATATCTCTATTTGATTTATTTTGATTCATAATACCCAGTGAAATCATGACATAGTCATCAGTTTCTCATCCTAGGATTATATCACGTTCAGTTTCATTAAATGTAATTGTTCTCTCTGCACTACAAACTAAAATCAAGAATTGGTCTACTTATTCACCAGTTGGCCTACTTATTTACTTTTATTTTTATCTTTTTTATTGAAAGTATAAAAAAGTATAACATTATAAAGTATAATAGTGTTTTTCTCTGAAAAATATCAAACATTACTTGTGTCATGTATTTCTTAAAAACAAAAGGCATTACTATTGTTAATACCAATATAAATATTGCTTTGAGTTTTAAAAATATATCAAAATTTTCTCAGAAGAGATAAAATCAGGAATGCACCCTGAAATTTTGACTAGCTTTATAGATAATAGAAAATTATCTGACTATCTCTGTCCTGAAACATCATAAAACAAAGAAATATACCTGTCTTTCAGCTCCATCCATTTTATCACAAATGGCAGGATTTCCCTCTTTTATAAGGTTAAATAGTATTTCATTTCATGTATATGTGTATCTATACATGCACATCTATATGTGTGTGTACCATCTACCACATTTCATCATTCATTCCTCCATGGATACTTAGATTGTTTCCACAATGTAAATATTATAAATAATGTGGCAATGAACATGTAAACACAAGAGAACAAATTTGGCTTTGAGATAATGACTTTATATCCTTTGGTTATATATCGGGAGGTGGGAGTGCTGGTTCATATGGTTCAGTTCAGTTCAGTTCAATCACTCAGTCATGTCCAACTCTTTGCGACCCCATGAATTGCAGCACGCCAGGCCTCTCTGTCCATCACCAATTCCCGGAGTTCACCCAAACTCATGTCCATCGAGTCGGTGATGGCATCCAGCCATCTCATCCTCTGTCGTCCCCTTCTCCTCCTACCCCCAATCCCTCTCAGCTTGAGTCTTTTCCAATGAGTCAACTCTTCACATGAGGTGGCCAAAGTATTGGAATTTCAGCTTTAGCATCAGTCCTTCCGAAGAACACCCAGGATTGATTTCCTTTAGGATGGACTGGTTGGATCTCCTTGCAGTCCAAGGGACTCTCAAGAGTCTTCTCCAACACCACAGTTCAAAATCATCAATTCTTCGACGCTCAGCTTTCTTTATAGTCCAACTATCACATCCATACATGACTACTGGAAAAACCATAGCCTTGACTAGATGGACCTTTGTTGGCAAAGTAATGTCTCTGCTTTTGAATATGCTATCTAGGTTGATCATAACTTTCCTTCCAAGGACTAAGTGTCTTTTAATTTTATGGCTGCAATCACCATCTGCAGTGAATTTGAGCCTCAAAAAATAAAGTCTGACACTGTTTCCCCATCTATTTCCCATGAAGTGATAGGACCAGATGCCATGATCTTAGTTTTCTGAATATAGTAGTTCTATTTTAAAATTCTTGAGGAACTCCCTGCTGCTGTTGCTAAGTCGCTTCAATCATGTCCAACTCTGTGCAACCCCATAGACGGCAGCCCACCAGGCTCCTCCATCCCTGGAATTCTGCAGGCAAGAATACTGGAGTGGGTTGCCATTTCCTTCTCCAATGCATGCATGCATGCTAAGTCACTTCAGTCGTGTCCGACTCTGTGCGACCTCACGGACAGTAACCCACCAGGCTCCCCTGTCCACAGGACTCCCCAGGCAAGAATACTGGAGTGGGTTGTCATTTCCTTCTCCCAAGGAACTCCCTACTCTTTCTTAAGGCTGCTATGCAAGTTTACACTCCCACCAACAGTGTACAAAATTCCTCTTTTCTCCAATCCTTGCCAGCATTTGACATCTCTTGTCTTTTTGATAATAGCTATTGTAACAGGTGTGGTTTTGATTTGCATTTTCCTGGTATTTAGTAAGGTTGAGCATCTTTTCATGTACCTCTTATCCATTTGTATGTCTTCTTTTGGATAATGTCTGTTTAGATCCTTTGCTCATTTTTAATCAGTGTATTTGTTGTTTTGCCAATTGAGTTTAATGCATTCTTTGTGTGTTTTGAATATTAACCCCTTTTGGATATATGGTATGCAAATATTTTCTCCCATTCAGTAGCTTGCCTTTCATTTTGTTGATGGTTTACCTTGCTAGTCACAGGTATTTTAGTTGGATATGGATTCAATTGTCTATTTTTGCTTTTGTTACCTTTGCTTTTGTCCTGGGTGTTCTTTGGAAGAAATGATGTTAAAGCTGAAACTCCAGTACTTTGGCCACCTCATGTGAAGAGTTCACTCATTGGAAAAGACTCTGATCCTAGGAGGAATTGGGGGCAGGAGAAAGGGACAACAGAGGATGAGATGGCTGGATGGCATCACCGACTCAATGGATGTGAGTTTGAGTGAACTCCGGGAGTTGGTGATGGACAGGGAGGCCTGGCGTGCTGCAATTCATGGGGTCGCAAAGAGTTGGACATGACTGAGTGACTGAACTGAACTGAACTGACTGAACTGACCTTTGCTTTTGGTGTCAAATTCAATACAATGTCAAGGATTTATATACCTATAGGGTTTTTTCTAGGAGTTTTATGGTTTCAAATCCTCATGAAGAAGCTGACACTTGGGGTTCCCTCCTAATAATTGTGGAGTGGAATTTATGACAAGAGTGTGTCTCAGCCTTTCCTATCTGTTTCAGTGTAGATATTTTTTTCACTTGCCCTGTTAAAAGATCAGCTAAAATATATATAAAATATTAAGAGTTTATTTGAGCAAACTGATTCAAATTAGCACCTAATGCGAAGTGGTTAGGAGTGCTCCACTGACAGGAGCTAGCAGCAAGAGTTTTATAGAGAAATGTGCTTAGTCGCTCAGTCGTGTCTGACTCTTTGTGACCCCATGGAATATAGTCTGCCAGGCTTCTCTGTCCATGTGGATTCTCCAGGTGAAAATACTGGAGCGGGTTGCCATGGCCTCCTCCAGGGGATCTTCCCAACCCAGGGATCAAACCCAGGTCTCCCACATTGCAGGCAGATTCTTTACCAACTGAATCACCAGGGAAGCCCAAGAATACTGGATTGGGTAGGATATCCCTTCTCCAGGACATCTTCCCAACCCAGAAATCAAACTGGGATCTCCTGCATTACAGGCAGATTCTTTACCAAACTCAGAAACAAAACAAAGCAATTGATTGGCTATATAGCTTAAGTGGTTATCTTTTTTTTGGGGTGGGGGGGCGGGTAAAGCCTAGTTGGCTGTTTGTGATTGGTTGTCAATTAAGTTTTAATTACTTAACCTGAGGCATTTATAGGCTTAGGTTGTTTCTGTGCTTAAATAGTGTGCTAAGGCATTGAGGCCACCTTGTTAATTAAACAATCTGGTGTGTAGGAGTGCCTCAGCTAGTTTCTGATCTCTTTCAGAAGATTGTGTGGCTGCATGTTCCATGTGTCTGTGGAGCAGGGGAACTCAGGAGCTTCTAGGTCACCCTTTTAGCTGAAGAATTTTGTTTCATGCAGGTTGCAGAACGTATTGGCATACAATTGTTCTTAGCACTCCTTCATCTTGTTGTTTAGTCTCTAAGTCATGTCTGACTCTTTGTGACTCCATGGACTGTAGCCCCAGGCAAGAATAATGAAGTGGGTTGCTATGCCCTGCTCCAGGATCTTCCTGACCAAGGGATCAAAAGCATATCGCCTGTCTCCTACACTGCAGGTATATTCTTTACTGCTGAGTCACCAGGGAAGCCTATTTATTTCTATAAAGTTGTTACTAACAAACCCTTCTTTATTTCTAATTCTAGTCATTGATGTCTCTTTCACTTTTTTATTGGTCAGTGTAGTAATTTGTTAAGTTTGTTGTATTTTCAAAGAGTCAGTTCTTTGTCTTGTTGATATATATTGCTTTTCTAGTCTCCATTTCCTTAATTTCTATTCTAATCTTTATTGTTTCTTTCTGCTTGCTTTATGTTTAGTTTTCTCTTCTTTTACCAATGTCTTAAGGAGATCCAACCAGTCAATCCTAAAGGAAGTTAGTCATGAATATTCATTGAAAATACTGATGCTAAAGCTGAAACTCCAGTATTTGGCTACCTAATGCAAAGAACTGATGCACTGGAAAAGACCCTGATGCTGGGAAAGATTGAAGGCAGGAGGACAAGGGGACGACAGAGGATGAGATGGTTGGATGGCATCACTGACGCAATGGACATAAGTTTGACTAGGCTCTGGGTGTTCGTGATGGACAGGGAAGCCTGGCGTGCTGCACTCCATGGGTCTCAAAGAGTTGGACACGACTGAGCGACTGATGTGGTCCACTGGAGAAGGGAATGGCAAACCACTTCAGTATTCTTTCTTGCCTTGAGAACCCCATGGACAGTATGAAAATGCAAAATGATAGGATACTGAAAGAGGAACTCCCCAGGTCAAGGTGCCCGATATGCTACTGGAGATCAGTGGAGAAATAACTCCAGAAAGAATGAAGGGATGGAGCCAAAGCAAAAAGAATACCCAGCTGTGGATGTGACTGGTGATAGAAGCAAGGTCCGATGCTGTAAAGAGCAATACTGCATAGGAACCTGGAATGTCGGGTCCATGAATCAAGGCAAATTGGAAGTGGTCAAACAAGAGATGGCAAGAGTGAATGTTGACATTCTAGGAATCAGTGAACTCAAATGGACTGGAATGGGTGAATTTAACTCAGATGACCATTATGTCTACTACTGCGGGCAGGAATCCCTCAGAAGAAACGGAGTAGCCATCATGGTCAACAAAAGAGTCTGAAATGCAGTACTTGAATGCAATCTCAAAAACGACAGAATGATATCTGTTCGTTTCCAAGGCAAACCATTCAATATCACAGTAATCCAAGTCTATGCCCCAACCAGTAACACTGAAGAAGCTGAAGTTTAACGGTTCTATGAAGACCTATAAGACCTTTTAGAACTAACACCCAAAAAAGATGTCCTTTTCATTATAGGGAATTGGAATGTAAAAGTAGGAAGTCAAGAAACACCTGGAGTAACAGGCAAATTTGGCCTTGAAATACGGAATGAAGCAGGGCAAAGACGAATAGAGTTTTGCCAAGAAAATGCACTGGTCATAGCAAACACCTTATTCCAACAACACAAGAGAAGACTCTACACAGGGACATCAACAGATGATTAGCACCAAAATCAGGTTGATTATATTCTTTGCAGCCAAAGATGGAGAAGCTCTATACAGTCAAAAAAACAAGACCAGGAGCTGACTGTAGCTCAGATCATGAACTCCTTATGGCCAAATTCAGACTGAAATTGAAGAAAGTAGGGAAAACCACTAGACCATTCAGGTATGACCTAAATCAAATGCTTATGATTATACAGTGGAAGTGAGAAATAGATGTAAGGGCCTAGATCTGATAGACAGAGTGCCTGATGAACTATGGAATGAGGTTCGTGACATTGTACAGGAGACAGGGATCAAAACCATCCCCATGGAAAAGAAATGCAAAAAAGCAGAATAGCTATCTGGGGAGGCCTTACAAATAGCTGTGAAAAGAAGAGAAGTGAAAACTAAAGGAGAAAAGGAAAGATATACCCATTTGAATGCAGAGTTCCAAAGAACTGCAGGGAGAGATAAGAAAGCCTTCCTTAGCAATCAATGCAAAGAAATAGAGGAAAACAACAGAATGGGAAACACTAGAGATATCTTCAAGAAAGTTAGAGATACGAAGGGAACATTTCATGCAAAGATGGGCTCAATAAAGGACAGAAATGGTATGACCTAACAGAAGCAGAAGACATCAAGAAGAGGTGGCAAGAATACACAGAAGAACTATACAAAAAAGATCTTCATGATCCAGATTATCAAGAAGGTGTGATCACTGACCTAGAGCCAGACATCCTGGAATGTGAAGTCAAGTGGGCCTTAGCAAGCATCACTACGAACAAAGCTAGTGGAGGTGATAGAATTCCAGTTGAGCTATTCCAAATCCTGAAAGATGATGCTGTGAAAGTACTGCACTCAATATGCCAGCAAATTTGGAAAACTCAGCAGTGGCCACAGGACTGGAAAAGGGCAGTTTTCATTCCAATCCCAAAGAAAGGCAATGCCAAAGAATGCTCAAACTACAGCACAATTGCACTCATCTCGCACGCTAGTAAAGTAATGCTCAAAATTCTCCAAGCCAGGCTTCAGCAATATGTGAACCGTGAACTTCTTGATGTTCAAGCTGGTTTTAGAAAAGGCAGAGAAACCAGAGATCAAATTGCCAACATCCACTGGGTCATCAAAAAAGCAAGAGAGTTCCAGAAAAACATCTATTTCTGCTTTATTGACTATGCCAAAGCCTTTGACTGTGTGGATCACAATCAACTGTGGAAAATTCTGAAAGAGATGGGAATACCAGACCACCTGACCTGCCTCTTGAGAAATCTGTATGCAGGTCAGGAAGCAACAGTTAGAACTTGACATGGAACAATAAACTGGTTCCAAATAGGAAAAGGAGTATGTCAAGGCTATATATTGTCACCCTGCTTATTTAACTTATATGCAGAGTACATCATGAGAAACGCTGGACTGGAAGAAACACAAGCTGGAATCAAGATTGCAGGGAGAAATATCAATAAATTCGGATGTGCGATGACACCACCCTTATGGCAGAAAGTGAAGAGGAACTAAAAAGCCTCTTGATGAAAGTGAAAGAGGAAAGTGAAAAAGTTGGCTTAAAGCGCAACATTCAGAAAACGAAGATCATGGCATCTGGTCCCATCACTTCATGGCAAATAGATGGGGAAACAGTGGAAACAGTGTCAGACTTTATTTTGGGGGCTCCAAAATCACTGCAGATGGTGATTGCAGCCATGAAATTAAAAGACGCTTACTCCTTGGAAGGAAAGTTATAACCAACCTAGATAGCATATTCAAAAGCAGAGACATCACTTTGCCAACAAAGGTCCGTCTAGTCAAGGCTATATGGTTTTTCCTGTAGTCATGTATAGATGTGAGAGTTGGACTGTGAAGAAGGCTGAGCGCCGAAGAATTGATGCTTTTGAACTGTGGTGTTGAAGAAGACTCTTGAGACTCCCTTGGACTGCAAGGAGATCCAACCAGTCCATTCTGAAGGAGATAAGCCCTGGGATTTCTTTGGAAGGAATGAATCTGAAGCTGAAACTCCAGTACTTTGGCCACCTCATGTGAAGAGTTGACTCATTGGAAAAGACTCATGCTGGGAGGGATTGGGGGCAGGAGGAAAAGGGAACGACAGAGGATGAGATGGCTGGATGGCATCACTGACTCGATGGACATGAGTCTGGGTGAACTCCAGGAGTTGGTGGACAGGGAGGCCTGGCGTGCTGCTATTCATAGGGTCGCAAAGAGTCGGACACGACTGAGCGAATGAACTGAACTGAACTGAGCGACTGAACTGAACTGAACTGAACTAAGATTAAGTTTCCCTCTAAGCACTGCCATAGCTATGTCTCATAAGTTTTTATATATTATGTTTTCATTTTCATTCCTCTCAAGGTATTTTTTATTTCTTTTTTGATTATTTTTAATAGATCATATCTTGGGTGTCAATCTTTGCCTAGATCTCAAGATTCTACTTTTAATGCTGAAATCAAGTTGATTTATTGCATATAGTTAGGCCATGTGTTTCAATTCATTCTGCCAATCTCTGTCATTTAATTGGTATATTCGACCATATACATTTTATTATATGTATTGATATCTTTGAACTTTTTCTGCTTTTTATTTTTTATGTTTGTTCTCTATATATTCCTTAATCTTTCTAATATTTCCTTGAATATTGTTTAGAATCCTATTCTTATCTTAATAATGTTTTTGAATGAATTTCTTTGTGTGGTTTTTCAGTGGGTCTAGAAATTTAACAATACACACATTATTCTTTACAGTGTACTGGTGACATAATTTTATGAGTTTGAGCAAAATACCTCCCTTTATAACTGTCTATCCTTTCTCACATATAACATAGTTATCGTTAACCATTTCCTCTACCTTTATTTAGAACCACATAAGACTGTTATATTTAAAACCCAATCTTAGATATGTGTGGGAAAAACCAAGCAAACAAGCAAATAAAACACAAAACGTAGGAAGCATACCTTTATACTGTCCTTCGGTCTTGAGGGCTTTAGCCTATTGGTCTTCTCCTCTCCACTTTGTCTTCTTAGAATTGTTTTATATATAATATCCACATTTCTTAGTTGTCTTAGCAGAGGAAATAAGGGAAAGTATCACTATTTTCACACAAGGAGAAGTCTCAGTTCATTTTTTTTTAATCATTGAGCAGTGCTCTATTATATGAACAGACTACCATTTGGTTAGTAGCTAGATGATTTTTTTTTTTGTTTCCAGTTTTTTGCATATATGAATAAGGCCATATTAAACATATAGTACAAGGGGGTTTTTTGTATGAACATAAGTTTTTATTCTATTTTGGTAAATACTGTGGAATAAAATTGCTGGGTTGGATGGTAAGTATATTTTTAACAAGAGACTACTGAACTGTTTTTATCAATACCTGTACCATTTTTTGCTTTCACCAACAATATATTTATCTCTGTATGTATATCTGTCAAACTGTTCATATTGTTTACCTTATGAATGAGTGCTAAGTGGCTTCAGTCATGTCCAACTCCTTGCAACGCTATGGACTGTAGCCTGGCAGTCTCCTCTGTCCATGGGATTCTCTAAGCAAGAATACTGGAATGAGTCAGCATGCCCTCCTCCAGTTGCTACTTACCCTTATTTTACCATTGCCTGCTTTCAATTTTATTAATAGAACTTACCATATTAGATGTGGCAAATTGTTTATCAAATATATTTTCACATACATATGCAACCTGGAAAGATTTTTGAAACTAGGTATTATTAATAATTACCCCTCCAAGATTACGATATGACTTTATATTTTTTTAGATCACATACTGTTATCTGTTTAGAGTACTACATTTTTCATTATAGGGACTCATAGTTTTTTTACACATTTATTTCTAAAAATTTTATATATTATTTATGACTGTGAGTGAAATATGTTTCCCACTTCAACTTACAGGAATTTATACTTAGAGTAGCATAGAACTATGTTTTATATCTATATCTATATCTCTTTTATTTAGCTATGTTAACTGGATTAGAATGTATATTATTAATTCTGATAGGTATATTTTATGAGATTCTCTTGAGTTTTATAAATTATATACATATTATAGCAAAAGACATCAAAAATGTTTTTGTTATGCCAATTTTTTTTCTTATTTCTTTTTCCAAAGTCTTCCAGTATATCTTTAATAATAAAGTAAGAGTAGACATCTCTATATGTCACTGATTTATATTTTAAAAATGTTGAGGATTAGAATAATACTGAATTTTGTCTATATGTACTTTATTTCTATTTTACTTGCACTTTTCAAAATCAACTTTATTAAAGTATAACTTGTGTATAATAAATTCTCCCCATATATAAGGTATTCAGGGCTTCCCTGGTGGCACTAATAATAAAGAACCCTCCTGCCAAAGCAGGAGACATAAGAGACACAATGTAAGGGAAACAGGTTGGATTCCTATATTGGGGAGAATCCCCTGGAGGAGGGCATAGCGACTATTCCAGTATTCTTGCTTGGAATCCCATGGACAGAGGAGCCTGGCAGGTTGACAGATATACAGACAGACATAAAACCACCACAGTCACTGTACAGAATTTTTCTGGGGTCCTTGAAAATGTCTTCATGCCTCTACAGGCAATCCTGCCCTTTGTGCAGCTCTCAGGCAATTATATATCTGACTTCTGCCACTTTAGATCACTCTGTATTTCCTAAAGACGTCCATTGAAATCACATATCCTCCTTTGGACCTAGCTTTTTTTCACTCCACAGGTGACCAATATGCTACTGGAAATCAGTGGAGAAATAACTCCAGAAAGAATGAAGGGATGGAACCAAAGCAAAAACAACACCCAGCTGTGGATGGGACTGATAATAGAAGCAATACTCGATGCTGTAAGAGCAATTTGCGTAGGAACCTGGAATGTTAGGTATACGAATCAAGGCAAATTGGAAGTGGTCAAACAGGAGATGGCAAGAGTGAACATCGACATTCCAGGAATCAGTAAACTAAGATGGACTGGAATGGGTGAATTTAACTCAGATGACCATTATACCTACTACTGTGGGCAGGAATCCCTTAGAAGATATGGAGTAGCCATCATAGTCAACAAAAGATTTTGAAATGCAGTACTTGGATGCATCTCAAAAACGACGGAACGATCTCTGTTCATTTCCAAGGCAAACCTTTCAATATCATGGTAATCCGAGTCTATGCCCTGACCAGCAATGCTGAAGAGGCTGAAGTTGAATGGTTCTATGAAAACATACAAGACCTTTTAGAACTAACACCCAAAAAAGATGTCCCTTTCGTTATAGGGGAATGGAATGCAAAAGTAGGAAGTCAAGAAACACCTGGAGTAACAGACAAATTTGGCCTTGGAATATGGAATGAAGCAGGGCAAAGGCTAATAGCGTTTTGACAAGAGAACACACTGTTCATAGCAAACACCCTCTTCCAACAACACAAGAGGAGACTCTACACATGGACATCACCAGATGGTCTACACTGAAATCAGATTGATTATATATTCTTTGCAGTCAAAGATGGAGAAGCTCTATAGAGTCAGCAAAAACAAGACCAGGAGCAGAATGTGGCTCAGAACATGAACTCCTTATTGCCAAATTCAGAATTAAATTGAAGAAAGTGGGGAAAACCACTAGGACCATTCAGGTATGAACTAAATCAAATCCCTTATGACTATACAATAGAAGTGAGAAATAGATTTAAGGGCCTAGATCTGATAGACAGAGTGCCTGATGAACTATGGTTGGAGGTTCACGACATTGTACAGGAGACAGGGATCAAGACCATCCCCAAGAAAAAGAAATGCAAAAAAGCAAAATGGATGTCTGAAGAGGCCTTACAAATAGCTATGAAAAGAAGAGAAGTGAAACCTAAAAGAGAAAAGGAAAGATATACCCATTTGAATGCAGAGTTCCAAAGAACAGCAGGGAGAGATAAGAAAGCCTTCCTTAGCAATCAATGCAAAGAAATAGAGGAAAACAACAGAATGGGAAACACTAGAGATATCTTCAAGAAAATTAGAGATACCAAGGGAACATTTCATGCAAAGATGGGCTCGATAAAGGACAGAAATGATATGGACCTAACAGAAGCAGAAGATATTAAGAAGAGGTGGCAAGAATACACAGAAGAACTGTACAAAAAAGATCTTCACGACCGAGATAATCAAGAAAGTGTGATCACTCCCACTTAACTAGAGCTGGATATTCTGGAATATGAAGTCAAGTGGGCCTTAGAAAATATAACTACAAACAAAGCTAGTGGAGGTGATGGAATTCCAGTTGAGCTATTTCAAATTCTAAAAGATGATGCTGTGAAAGTACTGCACTCAATATGTCAGCAAACCTGGAAAACTCAGCAGTGGCCACAGGACTGGAAAAGGTCAGTTTTCATTCCAATCCCAAAGAAAGGTAATGCCAAAGAATGCTCAAACTACCACACAGTTGCACTCATCTCACACACTAGTAAAGTAATGCTCAAAATTCTCCAAGCCAGGCTTCCACAATATGTGAACCATGAACTTCCAGATGTTCAAGCTGGTTTTGGAAAAGGTAGAGTAACCAGAGACCAAATTGCCAATATACGCTGGATCATCAAAAAAGCAAGAGAGTTCCAGAAAAACATCTATTTCTGCTTTATTGACTATGCCAAAGCCTTTGACTATGTGGATAACAATAAACTGTGGAAAATTCTGAAAGAGATGGGAATATCAGACCACCTGACCTGCCTCTTGAGAAACCTATATGCACGTCAGATTGCAACAGTTAGAACTGTACATGGAACAACAGACTGGTTCCAAATAGGAAAAGGAGTACGTCAAGGCTGTATATTGTCACCCTGCTTATTTAGCTGATATGCAGAATACATCATGAGAAAAGCTGGGCTGGAAGAAGCACAAGCTGGAATCAAGATTGCAGGGAGAAATATCAATAACCTCAGATATGCAGATGACACCACCCTTATGGCAGAAAGTGAAGGGGAACTAAAGAGCCTCTTGATGAAAGTGAAAGAGGAGAGTTTAAAAGTTGGCTTAAAGCTCAACATTCAGAAAACTAAGATCATGGCATCCGGTCCCATCACTTCATGGCAGATAGATGGGGAAACAGTGGAAACAGTGACTGACTTTATTTTTCTGGGCTCCAAAATCACTGTGGATGGTGACTGCAGCCATAAAATTAAAAGATGCTTACTCCTTTGGAGGAAAGTTATGACCAACCTAGATAGCATATTAAAAAGCAAGACATTACTTTGCCAACAAAGGTCCATCCAGTCAAGGCCATGGTTTTTCCAGTGGTCATGTATAGATGTGAGAGTTGGACTAAAAGAAAGCTGAGCGGGGAAGAATTGATGCTTTTGAACTGTGGTGTTGGAGAAAACTCTTGAGAGTCCCTTGGACTGCAAGGAGATCCAACCAGTCCATCCTAAAGATCAGTCCTGGGTGTTCATTGGAGGGACTGATGTTGAAGCTGAAACTCCAATACTTTTGTCCACCTGATGTGAAGAGCTGACTCATTTGAAAAGACCCTGATGCTGGGAAAGATTGAGGACAGGAGGAGAAGGGGATGACAGAGGATGAGATGGTTGGATGTCATTGCCGAGACAATGACATGGATTTGGGTAGATTCCGGGAGTTGGTGATGGACAGGGAGGCCTGGCATGTTGCAATTCATGGGGTTGCAAAGAGTTGGACACGACTGAGTGACTGAACTGAACTGAACTAGTATCAAGTGCATTATCCAGCAACCTGTTTATGAACCTTCATCTTGATTCCTATTTATGGCTATTACAAATAAAATCGCTGCAAATATTTGTATACAAGTCTTCTTGCACATATTTTGCTTCATGCATCCTTGAATATCAATATTTTATGTTTTTGAAGTTTTTAAAATAATGTAACTTTTTTTAAATCTTTTTTTTCTTCTTTTTAAATTGTATTGATTTTGTCTTACATTGACATGAATGTATGGTATGACATGCCATACATTGACATGAAAAAAAAAATAATGTAACTTTTATTTTGCAACTTTTTTGATAGTATGTGGAGATACATTCAGTTTTTGAAGAATAATTTTGAACATTTCTATTTTTTTCAACAAGCTTAACAATAGTTCTAGTAGTTTCTTTTTTTGTAGATTCCTTAACATTTTCAACTTAAGCAAACTTACAAACTTACTACTACAAGAAAATAAAAGAAAATTTAGTTCTTCTTTTCCAAATTGACATTTTACATATCTTTTACTTGCTCTTGTGTGTGTGTGTGTGTGTGTGCACGCCCCCGCGTGCTTTACTGCACTGTTTAGGATCCCTGCAACAATGTTGAACAGCAGTGGCAAGTGTTGACATCTTTACCTTGTTTAAGACATTGTATAGAATGCGTTCAATGTTTTACTATTAAAATGCTAATTTAGGGTTGTACTTAGATGGTCTTTTAAGTTTGAAGAAGTTTCTATTCTTGGTTTGCATAAATGAGTACTGAATTTTATAAAGTGTTTTTTGTACATAAAGGAAATAATTATCAATATATGTTCATTCACCTTGATTCAGTTTATATGGTGAAATGTTAAATAAATCTTTGATTCTCAGAATTGACCTCTCTTGGTCCAGAAGTAGTATAATTTTTATAAGATTTAATTTACTATCCAACAATATAAAAAGATACTGTATATACCAAGTGAGGTCTATCCTGAAAATCGAAGGTTTATTTAACATTTTTAAGGATACTTACATTTATGCTCTTGAGGGATATTTGTCTATACTGTTTTTTCTTATAGCTTCTAGTCTGGTGTCAGCTTGTTAGTGGTTCTAGAAAATAAATTGGGAAGTGTTTTCTCCTCTTTTAATTTATTTAGATTTTTAGTCAAGAATGGACTCTAGGTTTTACTTGTCCTTTTAACATGTTTCAATATCTTTTGTTTTTTCATTTGGCATAAATTATATGATTTTTTGGTGCCACTGTATTAATTCTTTCTTATATTACCAGAGACTATTTGCTAACAATTTATTTCAAATTGTTATCTCTGTATTTCTAATTAAGGTTATAAACGAGTGTCCTTTTGTAACCTTAATTTTTTCAGATTCTGATACTAAAGGTAATTTTGCTATGTAAGTTAACTGAAGGAATGTTTCCATTCTTTAGTAATTGAGATATTTAAACCTATAATTTTGTTATCTAAGTGTAATTTGCAACATATAGATTTAGTTACTGTATGTTCTCTCTTTTTTTTTAATCTTCTTATAGTTTTTAAGAGAAGGCAATGGCAACCCACTCCAGTGTTCTTGCCTGGCAGAGCCTGATGGGCTGCCGTCTCTGGGGTCGCACAGAGTTGGACACGACTGGAGCGACTTAGCAGCAGCAGCAGCAGCAGCAGTGACGATATATGGAGAAGGCAATGGCACCCCACTCCAGTACTCTTGCCTGTAAAATTCCATGGATAGAGGAGCCTGGTGGGCTGCAATCCATGGGGTTGCTAAGAGTCAGACACGACTTCACTTTCACTTTTCACTTTCATGCATTGGAGAAGGAAATGGCAAACCACTCCAGTGTTTTTGCCTGGAGAATCCCAGGGACAGCAGAGCCTGGTGGGCTGCCGTCTCTGGGGTCGCACAGGACTCATCTTCTTGAATTCATGTAATTATTTGATTTTCCAAAAACATTTTTAGCTTAAGAAAATCTGAAATACTGGGTCACTTAGTCATAAAGAGAATATGGTTTTTGTTTTATTCAACAATTGTAAAACAATTTTTATACATGGATGTTCTTCTAAGAGCTAAGGATAAAAATATAATAGGTAATGAAATGCATATAGATTTTGTCAGTGCCTAAAGGGAGGGGTTAACATACCACAGGACTTAAAATACTTAAATGGCAAAAAGAAACAATCCATGTAAAATCTTCAAAAATTTTGTGAAATTTGGCGTTTCATGATGAAATAACATAAAGTGCAAAAGCCCCTCGCAAATCCTCTAGGGGTCATTGGAAAGAAAAGTTTCCAGAGCATGCTCATACCACTATCTAAGGCTGTGATTACTGGAGTTTAATCTGGATATGTATTTTTTTCATATATGAATCTCCTCAGTGCTATCATTGGTCTATGTTTTTCTTCTTTAGTGCATGGGTTGGTTACTGAGAAATGTATTTATTCTGGGGAAAAAAAAAAAAACCAGCCTACAAAATTACCACTGCTTATGAAAGAGTAATTTACTTTTGCTTACTATTGGTTTTCTAAAGTCCTTTAAAAATAGTTTTATCTGCTCAATAACATGAAGAGATATTTGTTTAATTTTTCAGATATTATGATAGTTAAAACCTCACTGCACATAAACCCCTTGTCAAAGTGGTATTAAAGCACCTACTATAGGAGAAATATTATTCAAATAAACATCAAGACAAAAATAACAAAAATGACACACTGAGAACTCTATTATCACACAAATCACACCTGACATCAAAACTTTTCTTTAATTAGTTTATCTAATTCCACATGCAAAGAAGACTGAGCATTGAATTTAATATGAGTGAGTGAAAGTCGCTCAGTCATGTCCAGCTCTTTGCAATCCCATGGACTATACAATCCATGGAATTCTCCAGACCAGAATGCTGGAGTGGGTAGCCTATCCCTTCTTCAGGGGATCTTCCCAACCCAAGGATTGAACCCAGGTCTCCCGCATTGCAGGTGGATTCTTTACCAGCTGAGCTACCAGGGGAATTTAATATATATCCACTTATGTGAGCAATATGATATGACATAACAAAATCAGAGCCTCTAGTTATATAGTGGAAATCAATAATGCGGAATTAAAGATATTAAAAAATCTGATACAATTTCCCATCTCTTTAAAGAAAGACCTTCTTATTCCCCAGTGAGCCGTGAACAACACAGGCTAAGTCTACTGATACATTCTGACACACACGATAAAGAAGAGGCAAGTATCTGGAGCTCTTTTAAACAGAACAGATTGCCATCTATTCACACCATCCATTTTTACATTTTTATCACTTGGAGCTGAGTGAGCACTGTGAAGTTTTTGTCTAAAGATCTAGCTATAAAATCTTTCCTGCCCTTTCCCTGCCAACTATGTCCTGAATGTTACTGAGCACAGAAGAACTCCTGGATGATGTGTTCTTTTGATGGTTTAGGACCACCCTACATAAAACATTCAATATATATTTTAACAGACCAAATTATATAGATGATAAAATGAAATGGGAGTGTATAGCATTTGGCTTTGCTCTATTTCTGTGTGAAAATATAGAAGAATTTATCTTTACCTTTAGGCAATACATCACTTAATTTGGAAAATTTTAGAGTTAAAAGATCCTTGGGAATTATATACTCTCACCTACTCAAAATACTCAAAGTAGTCTCACCGATAAGAGAGTTCATCTATAGAGGATCTTCCAACTTATGCTTGATTACATCACAGAACAGGACATTTCTGTAAGAAGCAGCCCAAGTTTTAGATAAATCATTATTATAATCAACTGTAGTATTTGTTATTGGAACGTTTTTTAAATCACAGTTCTGTTCTCTTGATCAACAGAAAATAAATTTAGTGTAGTCCTTCTTCCTCATGGCATCCTTACAGGTCTTTGTAGATGGATATCAGTTCTTTCAAAGTTCATCTATATGATTCTTCTTCCTTCTCCTTTCAGTTAATCTCACTTGATGTTAATACTCCCTGTTCTGTTAACTTTATGTGAATGCAATCTATCACATGAAAGCCTCTCTTAAAATATTGCATCAGGAACTGAGCATATTATTATTCCATGTACAATTTAGTCAAAACAAATTATTTCCAGTTATTTGAACAATTTGCCATTTTAAATACAACTTATCATACTGTTTGCATTTTTAATATTTTTGCAATCACGGAAGACTTGGGGCTTGTAGTGACTGTGTGGTTTTTAATTCTTCCAGGTTCTTTGCACATGAAATGCTATTTAGAAAAACATCCTGACTTCTTTTTGGCTCAACTAAATAAATCCCTATTTACTATTGCCAATTTTTTTCTTGAGTCTGTTTATCATTTCAAGCCTATTGATGTTTCTTTTAATCTATGATCATATTATGTACTTTCCTTCTCTTAATTTCCATCTCCTTCCTATATCCTTCTTCCCCATTCACATTCTAAGTGGTTTGGCCGGGGCTGTCAGTCACAGGGTCCCACCTTTCTACCACAGAAGTCTTGGTCTCTTGAAATTCTGAGTCTTGAACTGAGATAAAAAGGCATGTAAAGCTGTCAGAGCTTTGTTATCTGGTGACAGCAATACATAAGCTTGTCTCAGAGCTCCATCTTCTGTGATCTCCTCTGCCTCCTGGTCGTGATTCTGCCTATTCAGCTGTTCTTGCAGTTCTGTGCGATAGCATGTATTCCCCAGTCATTTCATTCCAAGCTTAACTTACTCAATGCTGATCTACTTGCTCACAACCAAGTATTCTAATTATTTCATACAATCCTCAATTTTGCATCCACTGTAACTTTTATTATTAAAAGTAAAACTTTATTCTTAAAAAAAAAAGCAAAACTTTATTCTTAAAAAAATTAAGCTTTGCATTTATTATAGGTTAGAAGATATTTATTGATTGTTTATGTAAGCTATGTTTATCCTTTTTTCTGAGAACTGCCTAGTCATTTAGGAAAACAAAATTATTTACTTCCTGGAAATATAATTTAGAGGATAATGATTAGAAAACCTGCTTAGAAAATGTACAGACATTAAGAAATATATGCAAAGATATTTAAATAGATTTATTTTGTTGTTGTTGTTTAGTCTCCAAGTCTCGTCTGACTATGCAGCCCCACGGACTGCAGTGCACCATTCTTCCCTATTTTCACTATCTCCTGGAGTTTGCTCAAACTCATGTCCGCTGAGTCAGTGAGGTTATGCAAATATCTCATCCTCTGTCACCCCCTTCTCCTCCTGCGCTCAGTCTTTCCCAGCATTAGGACCTTTTCCAATGAGTCAGCTCTTCATATCAGGTGGCCAAAGTATTGGCACTTGAACATAGTCCTTCTAATGAATATTCAGGAGTGATTTCCTTTAAGATCTTTTTTAAGTGTAAGATTTATTATATTTACATTTTAAATTCTCAACATTTTAGAAGTACACATTTTAAAATCCAGTTGGTTCAAACACATTTGGCATGTGGGTATAGATGCACATATATGTGTATACCTGCATATATGTGTGTATACATATATTTTATTATACTATATATAAGTTACTTTGTATTCATCACTTCTTTTCTTTTAAGGACTTTTAGAAGATAATTTTCTATGCTTAATAACATGGATAAGTATTTGTTTAATGAATTGTTCAAAGATTATGACACTTAAAAGTTTTACTCAACATGAACTTCCTGTCAGAATTACATTAAAGCACATGCTATTAGAGCAAATATTATTAAAGAAAATGAAGATAAGAAATATGACAAAAATAACACATTTCAGAATGAGAATTTTCTACCAAAATTTTGGAGTGAGAGCAAATACTGTGTAAACTTTATAAAAAACATGTAGAAAATTTATTTCTATTGTGCTTATGTGTGCACCATTCATAAACGCATTTAAAAAATAATATATAATTATATCTTAAGTCTTGGGGGGAAAGTGAGCAATGAATGAATAAATGGATATGTAGAGAGCACATTTATCTTGTTCTTAAAACAGAAACTTGAAACTATCTTTCATTTTTATATGTAAAAGAGAATTTGCTCTATTCTACATCCCTATACAGAGACATTTTGAAAATATACAAGACCATGAACATTTAATTCACTTTTTAATAGTGAGTGCTAAAATTAAACAAATGGCAGCTAAGTTACAGATATTTGTAAAAATGTTAAAATAATTTCCAAACTGAAGCTACTGTGATTTGGAAGCTTAAAAATGTTGGAACAAATGCTCCAATACTACTTGTTGATATTAAGGTACATTGCAACTTAGTATCTAATGCTCTATACTGAGTCAAAATACAACATTTTTTTTTCTTTTAAAGTAATTTCTGAGTTCTTACAATATTAAAATATAAGGCATTTTAAATTATTTTTTCATAGTACTCCTGCTGCTGTTCAAGATAAAAAAGAACTTCAGTTCAGTCACTCAGTTGTGTCTGACTCTTTGCAACCCCTGAACCCCAGCACACCAGGCCTCCCTGCCCATCACCAACTGCCAGAGTCCACCCAAACCCATGTCCATTGAGTCGGTAATGCCATCCAACCATCTCATCCTCTGTCATCCCCTTCTCTTCCTGCCTTCAATCTTTCCCAGCATCAGGGTCTTTTCAAATGAGTCAGCTCTTCACATCAGGTGGCCAAAGTATTGGAGTTTCAGCTTCAGCATCAGTCCTACAAATGAAAACCCAGGACTGATCTCCTTTAGAATGGACTGGTTGGATCTCCTTGCAGTCCAAGGGACTCTCAAGAGTCTTCTCCAACATCACAGTTCAAAAGCGTCAATTTTTCGGCACTCAGCTTTCTTTATAGTCCAACTCTCACATCCATACATGACTACTGGAAAAACCATAGCCTTGACTAGACAGACCTTTGTTGGCAAAGCAATGTCTCTGCTTTTTAATATGCTGTCTAGGTTGGTCATAACTGTCCTTCCAAGGAGCAAACCTCTTTTAATTTCATGGCTGCAATCACCATCTGCAGTGATTTTGGAGCCCAAGAAAATAAAGTCAGCCACTGTTTCCACTGTTTCCCCATCTATTTGCCATGAAGTGATGGGACCAGATGCCATGATCTTCGTTTTGTGAATGTCGAGCTTTAAGCCAAACTTTTTCACTCTCTTCTTTCACTTTCATCAAGAGGCTCTTTAGCTCTTCTTCACTTTCTGCCGTAAGGGTGGTATCATCTGCATATCTGAGGTGATGGAATTTCAGTTGAGCTATTTCAAATCCTTAAAGATGATTCTGTGAAAGTGTTGCACTCAATATGCTAGCTAATTTGCAAAACTCAGTAGTGGCCATGAGACTGGAAAAGTTCAGTTTTTATAAATGTTTTTACATTTTATTATACTAAAAAATTATGTCTACTTTGGTAAGAAATTTTTATGAGTGACTATTAAGTTTTTTCAAATTATTTTCCTTTTTTGATTGAGATAGTTAAGTCGTATTTATATTGCATAAAGAGAGACCAAATATCAAGTCAAAGAAATTAGAATATATAACTGAGGTAAGGATGTAAAAATGCATTGTTTTGCAAAACCAGCATATCTATTTATAGTTTCTTTTTCATTTTTCACTTCAGTATCATGGCACTTAACATTAAATTTCATTTTTCACTATATTATAGCTCATTGGCTCCAGAATTCCTTTTTTTTTAATCATAGAGATTACATACCTATTTCCACAATGGATAATTTTATTAGGTATGGTTAATACAAATTTGAATTGTAATTTTGAGATTGCATATAAATACAAGAGGAATATTAGCTTATTAAAAGCAAATCTAATATCAATTGTTTCTTCCTTATAAGTCTAGGTATAGAATAGATTATTTTTTATGAAATTAATAAGCATTCAGTAAAATGACTGTGCATCCTGATGAAGTAGTAGTGACTTGTTCTGGTATGAAATAAGTTCAGATGAGAATTTTTACATAAGAATTTAAAATATCTTCCATCATATTAAGGTAACATATGGTTTTTTAGTTTACAACAGTTGGCGCAATTTATAGAGGAAATTGAAAGGGACAAGCAGATAGTATTAAAGTCACAAAGCATGTTATTCAATTAGAAGTAAATAACTATGCTTTAGAAAAATAGCTGCCTCAAAATTTAGAATAATGAAGTCTTATTTCAAACTGACTTATTGTAGCCTGATACACTGTGTAAATATTTAATAGATAAACAGTAGTATTTCTGAGATCTCTGAAATTATAGACTTAAGTATAAGTGTCTGTCACTATTTGATACATTTATTACTGCTATGGAATTTTTAAAGTTCATTTATCTATTCACATTATGCTTTATTTTATTTATTTTAGAGCCTTTAGTCTTAGTGAAGTTTATTTTCTGTGCATATGTATGTCAGCAACAAAATCTCTGTGATTTCTACTTAATTAAAATAGCAATCATTATTTAATTAGTGTAGTAGGCAGAATTCTAAAATGATCCCCATGATTTTTGTTTCTTCAAGTTAAGCCCCTGATTATGTTATAGTCCATGGCAAAGGGATCTTTCAGATATAATTAAAGTTTTTAATCAGTTGACTTTGAATTAATCAAAAGGGAGATAATCCAGACCAGCCTAACCTAATCACCTGAGCCCTTTATTTTTTTTTTTAATTTTATTTTATTTTTAAACTTTACATAATTGTATTAGTTTTGCCAAACATCAAAATGAATCCGCCACAGGTATACATGTGTGAGCCCTTTAAAAGTAGGATTTCTTTGGCTGTTTATAGGAATTGGACAAATAAAATGAGAGAGGTTCAGGGAAGGCTTTCCATTGTTCTGATGGAGCAGGGCCACAGGGCAAATGCAGAAAGTATCCAATTAGCTCTCTCTAGCTCTAAGCACAATTATCCATAATATGTCTCCTAAAGAGCTTTCGCTTCCTCCAAAGAAATGACCCTGATGGATTATTTTAGTTCCTGGATCCAAGCAGTGTCAGCACTGGGTTTCTGTGAAGACGAAGGAAGGAGGACAGGCTAGGGAGGGCTTCTCATCAGTACATGTTCTGACCGGTCCTGACTCTCCTCTCCTTCACCTTCTACACATACAGCAGCATTTAACTGAAGAAACTGCCTCGTCTGAAAGAATGAGAGGGAGTAGGAAGCAGCCTCTGTCAGGCCCTGAGCTGAGGTGTTCTGAGTCTAAATCTGGAATACAACCGAGGAGCTTTCAGCCCACCAGGGGCAGGACAAATGTGAGAAACAGACCATAGAAATATGCCTACAAAGTGGGTAGTTCTGGCTGAACTGTAGACTTCAGGACTTTTCTGCTAGGAGAGGCAGCCTATTCAAGGTAACTCTGAGGACAAAGTTCTATTGTCACTGCCCTGTGGAGGGCCAATTCTTGTCACACTTGTGAAATGGATTGTACTGGAACTTTCCGTGATAGAACCTCTATTCACTTTGGTTGGGCTAAAAGGGGAATTGGCTGACTCACGTTGGGAAGAACAAGGCAGGGGCAGCTACAGGCACAGAGGAATCCCCAGGTCTCTCCTTCTCTCTCTCTCTCCTCTTGAGTCCCACGTTTGTTGCCTTTTAAGGCATCCTCTCTCCCTGTGGTGACAGAGGGTTACCATCAACGTCAGGTTTTCACTGTCTTAGTATCAATCCCCAAAACGACTCTGATGGACCTTCCTTGAGTGAATTTGTACCTCCAGACCCCTCACTGCTTCACCAAGTCAGGAGCGGGGACAGGTCCACTCACACTATTCGAATTGGGAAGCCAGAAGAGGGAAAGGGCTCTGAGAAGGCAAAACAATGACATGTACTAGTCATTGGGGCAGCTTTATAGTTTCCCGCCTCCACCTGCCCTGTGAGGCATTTACTCTCCTTTCACTTCCCATCCACTGTCCATCAACCATCTCAGTGCTCTCTGTATCTGTAAGGACTGTTGTCCTAACCACTCTGTACTTTACAGCCTTCAAATTCCAGCCCCTGATAAGGATGGAATGCATAAATTTGGAGCTGCTGAAAGAAATATTCCTTCAACAGAGGAGCCTCCTCTGTTGATGGAGGAAGGTCAGAGCCCATCAGAGTACAGGGTGTAGGCAGTTGTCTTAGAAAGTCAAAAGGTGTTATTTCATTTATTTGAATTCATGTCAGAGCTTCAGGATCCTCTCTAACATACAAGAATAGCCTCCAAGTCTTAGAAAGCTTCTCGAGAAGGCTGGCATTTACCTTATCCATTCAAACAAGCCCAAGCTTAAAAATCTGTTACGAACGCAGCACTAGAGGTCTGAGCCTAGAAGCAGAGCTTGCTCCAGGTCTAGGGCTGCCAAAGTGGCCCCTCCTGGCCCTCACTTCAGAGAAATTCCTTTGAATCAGATCAACATTGCTGGGCTTGTTCTGTGCTCTAAGTTGGACCTGAGGATCAACGAACAGTGAAAAACCATACTGAACCCCCAAGGGGCCCTGACTCATCTTCCCTCACACTCAGAAAATGTCACCTTCCTTATATAACTCTCACAGCTTCCATAGATTATTTTTTGTTGTGTTGTGTGTTTTAATAGTAATTGGACCAGAAGGATTGTGAAAAATCCTCTCAAAATCAGAGATCTTAAAATTTAGAACAGTATGTTGGGCTTTACAGGCTAAAGTAGACTTTCCAACTTGTCTTGTTTTCTTGCTACCAAATAACAGCCTTGACCTCTATGGTTCCAGTCAGGGCCTAGATAAGGACTAGCACTGGAATGAGTACCAAATGCCTCTCTTCTGCATGTAGGGGGAGATCTGTATCGGCTGTGTCTAATAGTCATATGTGCATAAGAGGCCAGAAGAATCATCTCCTCTCTGATTTCTATATTATGTTGGCAAATACCAGAGATTCTCAACCATTATCACACACAGGATTGCCTGGGAAGCTTTCAAAATAGGCCTATGTCCTGACTTCATCCTCAGAAGCACTGAAATAATTAGTCTCAGGTGGAGCACAGACATTGCAACGTGTTAAAAACTTCCCAGGAGATTCTGCTGCTCAGTAAGGGTTCAGAACCTCTGGTATACACACAAAATTATATTTATTGAGGCCTTGCCATATGCTAAGGATTGCACTAAATTATTTAGAAGCATTATCTCATTCAAGTCTCAAAACAACTCTATGTGATAGTTGCCATTATTATACTCATTGTATAGAGGAAGCTACTGAATTTAGAGGGGTTATTTAAATAGCCATTAAGCATTTCTATGGTTAAAAGTCAGTTTCTTTGGGGAGGAAGAAAATTATGATGATGATAGGAACGACATGACAATAATGTAGAAATATTTAGTGCCCTCACTCTTCCTTTTAGGTACACAGAAAAGTTCATTAAAAGAAGATACACATCAACAAAGGAATGGAGAAAGAAGATGTGGTACATATGTACAATGGATATTTTTCAGCCATAAAAAGGAATGAGATTGGGTCATTTAATGAGGGGTGGATGGACCTAGGGACTGTCATACAGATGGAAGTAAGTCAGAAGGAAAAAAAAGTTGTATTTTAATGCATATATGCAGAATCTGAAAAACTGGTAGATATGGTCTGATTTGCAAAGCGGAAATGGAGACACAGAGGTAGAGAACCAACATGTGAATACCAGGAGGGAAGGGGGAGGAGTGGGAAGAATTGGAAGATATGGAATTACATACATACACTACTGTGTATAAAATAGATAATAAATAAGAACATAGCACAGGGAACTCTACTCAGTGTTCTGTGGTTACCTAAGCGGTAAGGAAATCACAAAAATCAAAGTGATTCACTTTGCTATACAGCAAACACTAATATAGCATTGTAAAGTAACTACACTCCAATAAAAATAAATTTGAAAAAACACACACGCACTTGCACATATGACAAAGGGTTTAAAAGAACCTTAAAATGATTTATACCAGCATTTAAATTTTACATATGAGAAAATTGGGAAATGAAAAGTGAAATGATTTGCTCAGTATCACACATATTTGAAAAACCTGATTGTAAGTCTCCTGACTCCTAGTTTGAGCCACTTTTCCATACTCAGTGACAGACAGCTCATCAAGAAGACAGATCAGTACCAGAAAATACACAACATACTAAAATTGCATTCCTCCAACTTATGGTCATGACGTTAAATTGCATTCCTCCAACTTATGGTCATGACGTTAAATTGCATTCCTCCAACTTACAGCCATGACATTACCAACCAAGTCACAGTCATGTGCTTATTCTGAGAATCTGAAAACAGTTTGCAGAGGGCTTCTTGGGAAAGTCTCAGGGCTGTGTCCTCCGTTATTTATACCTGAAAAACAAATGCGTTTTTTTCCAGAAAGGCTACCTAACCCATGTGAAATGAGTCCACCAAACACATATGCATTTAGGTTTTGCTTTTTCAGTGTTTTCCAAACTGGTTCTTCCCTGTCAGGTCAGAATTACTCAAGGTACTGATATCAAAATACATAATTGTGGGTCATGAAACATTAGTACCAATCAGAATTTCTGGAAATGAGGCCCATTTTGAAAAAGTACTCAGGTGATTCTTCTGCACATGAACACTTAAAAACCACTGACTTTAGGCAAGAGCCTTTCCTGCTACAGGTGTGTTCCCAGAAGAACCAGGATAAAATCAGCGACTTCATGACTAAAAATGCCTTTTGCTTTGTTAGTTCTGATTCTTATCTCATACTGAGAGCAATGATATCCCACTAGGAAATCTCTGAGAATCTCTATACAGACTCTAAGCCAGGCTGGAAGGCCTACGTAAAGAGCTGTGGTTCCTCTATCTTTTGATCTTGGGCACTGGAAACAGCAGAGCATGGCATCTTTGTTCACCAAGTCCTTGAGCCCCTCAGCTCCTTGATGCCTCGTGTGCTGCCAAGAGGACCATCAGAAGGGGCAGATGGCCAGCACTGGGACTCAGCTCCTGCCCTGCTCTGCAGTGCTTCCCTAACCAGTGGCTTTCCAGAGAGTGACACTCTGACCCTCCTCTGGTCACTTGCCATATTTATACCTTTTTATCATCTCTGGGGAATTCAGCCTTTCCATTTATGCTAGCAATGGAAGTACAAGTGGACCCCTCTGCTGATTCAAAAGTTCTTAGCTCTTCTTGTAATGTTTAACCTAAAAAAAAAAAAAATTTTATGAGGAACACTGGGTGCTTGCTCTCTGAAAGGAAGGCAACCCTCTATATAAAATATATCTATTTCTTTGTATTCTAAGACTTATTTTTCAAGGCATAGGTGTGCCTTCTGTGATATCATAGGATCATAGTATGAGACCTGTCTGATCAGAGATAGGAAGCATCCTGACAATTGGATGTTATATATCTGTGATGCAGGTAGAGGCCAAAGAACAAGGAGAGACAGAAGGGAGTTGCTTCTAACCATTTGTATGAAAAAAAAAACCCATCCAGCTATTTGAACTAAACTGAACCATGTAGTATTATCATGTTCCGTTATATGTTACCTTGTCAAAATCTTTAGTCAAACAGAATTAAACCCATATATAGTAGGTAAATTTACTAAAACAGAAGAAAACTAGAAAATCCTTATTCTCCAATCTCCTGAATAAACAAAATCTAGAGTTTAATCTGACTTACAGCCCTAGTGCAAATCCAGTCCTACATGCTCACAATGTATACAATGTAATATCAAAATATATTACAATAAACCTATTTTAGACAAAGTATTAAACTAGAATCCAATCATGAATCATGGCATTTGGTTCTAGAGGGAAACATGGTAACAAAGGTGGGAAATCTAAGCAAAAGTATGGCTCTGTGGAATAGTAACTCTGGGAGATAGTGAAGGACAGGGGAGCCTGATGTGGCCATGGGGTCTCAGAGTTGGACATGAACAACAACGGAACAGGCCCAGAGCCATACCCCTGTTCCCTGAAACTCTGCATCTGACTACTGTGGAGTCTCATGACTCAAGTGGTTAGGGCTAAGCCAAGTAGGACAGGGTTGATGTATTTCCCCTAAGTTAGGAACCAGGATTGAGCTCATTGGTGGGTTTGTCCTAAAGACAGCTAAGACAGACAAAGCCTTAGACTAGGAGAAGGCAATGGCACCCCACTCCAGTACTCTTGCCTGGAGAATCCCATGGACGGAGGAGCCTGGTAGGCTGCAGTCTATGGGGTCGCTAAGAGTCAGACACGACTAAAGCAACTTAGCAGCAGCAGCAGCAGCAGCAGAAAGAAAGAAGTTGATGGTAACAAAGAATCAACTTGGAGGGGTGCGGTCATACACAGCCTGCTGGTGGAATCAGTCAGGTGGAAAAAAGTCTCCCAGTTCGTTCCCACTGGAAAATAATTTTCCTCCTTAATTACAAGACTTGTCCTTTTACTCTGAGCCAACTATCTGCAATTAAGTTTTCCCAGAACCGAGGGTGCAGTGGAATTCTGGGGCTAGGGTGAGACACCTGCCTCTGGCACCAGCACAAGGACATTGAGTGCTTGGCCTGCAGAGCTGCCCGTTACACGGTTTTATCTGGAAGCCAGGACCACCTGGCTGGAAAGCTTCATCTCCTTCCAAGTCTCTTAAACACAGCGACACCTGGGCTCCCCGACAATGCTGACATTTAAAGAGAAGCCTGTCTTTAAAAGGCAGTGACTATTACCCACCAAAATGATCTCATTCACTTTTGTTCTAGAAATACTTTAACACATTAATATTTAATACCTGTGCTTCCCACAGCATCAACCGAGTAAGTATTGCTTCAATCTTAATATAAAACAATGTGCTTGATTGCAAAAAATAGATGAGTAAAACTCTATACTTGCCCTAAATAGGTTTGCAATCTAGTAATAGTAATGTTTTACACATGCAAAGTGGTGAAGCATCAAGAAGTGCAATCTAGGACAATCTGAATTTGTTAAAGGCAGACAAAGCCTGAATAGGTGTTTCTCAAGATTTAGTGCTAGGTTCTCAGAGTGTCTTTTTTGCTCGATGTGGGAGGACTGGAAAGCTTCGTAGGTTCATTTTTTGTATCTGGATCTAGTCTTTGGCTGTTATTTCCTCTCTGCCTTTTGAGTGTTATTGAGGATATGTAAAACACAAGGAAGAGCTAAAAGGAGTTACTCAATCAGTCTATTGACGTACTTTATATATATGTAATTTTTGTTTATTTCTTTATCTAGCTATGCTGGATTTTCATTGCTGCATACAGGCTTCTTCTCTAGCTACGGTGAGGGGGTCTGCTTTCTAGTTGCCGTGCACAGGCTTCTCATTGCAGTAGCTTCTCTTGCTGTGGAGCACGGGCTCTAGGGTGCACAGGCTTTAGCTGGTGTGGCATGTGGCCTTCGTAGTTGTGGCTCCTGGGATCTAGTGCACAGGCTCAATAGTTGTGGCACATGGGCTTAGTGACCCCGCAGCATGTCGGATCTTCCCAGACCAGGGATGGAATCCATGTCTCTTGCATTGGCAGGCGGGTTCTTTTACCAGTGAGCACCAAGGAAGCCCCAATATGTTTTTAAGTGCTTACTTTTATTCTGGAGCATGAACTCTACCCTGCATTCCAAGCATGTGCTTTTCCATATATTTTCCATATTCTTCACAAGCACCTTATATCCAGTTTATAACAGGCTTAGATGTTCTGTGGAACTTGTCAAAACTTGTTAGAAAATGATAGAGTTGGGACTTTAGTCCAGCTTTGCCTATTTTCAAGTAGTTCTCCTAAAATATTGTTAGATATTATCTTATGCTGTAACTAGCTACCTACCAAATTGTTGTCGTTCAATTGCTCAATCGTGTCCGACTCTTTGTGACCCCATGGACTGTAGCCCACCAGGCTCCTCTTCCATGAGATTTCCCAGGCAAGAATACTGGAGTGGGTTGCCATTTCCTTCTCCAGGGGATCTTCCCAGACCAGGGATCAAACCTGTGCCTCTTGCACTGGCAGACAGATTCTTTAACACTGAGCCACCAAGGAACCCCAACTACCAAGTAGTTGGTATCAATATGGTACTAGGGTTGGGGGTAGAAGTGGAAAATTGTATTGTAGTTTGAACCAAAAATTATAGAATTAAGTTATTTCTCATCATGTCAGCAAAACTCATGGGGGTGGGCAAACTAGACATATTTGCATGAGATGAAAGAAAGTTAATCTGTTATGATTATTAAGTAGCAACCCCACTTTGGGGGATTTTGAAATACCTCTAGTTAAATTCACATACCCACAAAATGTTTGTACAAATTCAGTAGGTTCATATAATTGCTGCAATCCATTCAGACCCAATTAGAGCTGGTCGACTCAGGTAAAGAACATATAATTTCTAAGGGAAAAAGGAACCAGTCACAGCAAGCCTGATGCATTAACCAAGTCTCAAGCATAGTGTGGTGTCTCCTGCTCACCTTTGGCTGGTACTCTAGCTGCCATCCACTCTATTCTTACAGTACTGAAAGCTAAGGTGACAGTAGAAGAAAGAGTAAACCCTTAGGAGGGGTTAAAATTCAATGCAAGCTGCTTTTGTGTAGTAGAAAAACTGCACACATACCAAAGAGAGTACCAAATTCCACCTAAAATGTGGGATTTAGTCCCAACCCTCATGCAGCTTTGGTACAGTGCGTGTCAGGTTTGAGTAGCAGTGCGATCTGTCAGGGGCTCCTCCAGTGGCTCAGCAGTAACAGTTGGCCTGTCAATGCAGGAGCCACAGGAAACCCAGAAGCAATCCCTGAGTCAGGAAGATCCCTTGGCAGAGGAAATGGCAACCCACTCCAGAATTCTTGCCTGGAAAATTCCATGGACACAAGAGCCTGGCAAGCTACTGTCCATAAAGTCGCTAGGAGTCAGACTGAGAGACTGAGCAGAGAAGAATGGGATCTGTCACGTAATAATTGATGTGATCTACTAGGGACTTTCAAAACAATTTTGAGAGTTGTCAGTCTAAATGAGGCTAGAGAGATGAGAGCATTAGCAAGAATAACTGCTACAAAACACACACACACATACCCCAGAAATTAACAATAACTACTACTATATATGGACTGCAAGGAGATCCAACCAGTGCATTCTGAAGGAGATCAGCCCTGGGATTTCTTTGGAAGGACTGATGCTAAAGCTGAAACTCCAGTACTTTGGTCACCTCACGCGAAGAGTTGACTCATTGGAAAAGACCCTGATGCTGGGAGGGATTGGGGGCAAGAGGAGAAGGGCACGACAGAGGATGAGATGGCTGGATGGCATCACTGACTCGATGGACATGAGTCTGAGTGAACTCCAGGAGTTGGTGATGGACAGGGTGGCCTGGCATGCTGCGATTCACGGGGTCGCAAAGAGTCGGACATGACTGAGCGACTGAACTGAACTGAACTACTATATATAATAATTATTATATTATTATAATAAGTAAATAATAATGCAATTATATAATTATTACATATAATGATAGTTATTATTGTGTGGAAAACTTTGCAGAAGTAATTGAAAACATGAAAACATTTGATGTACCAGTGAAAAAAGAAGTGGTTCATTGTGTGAGAAGACTGGAATGTGAAGAGATGGGATCCCCAAAGTCATCAGCCAGCAAAAGCATTACTTTAAAAATCAAATGATTTTTCTATCTTCTAATAATTCCCGTTTTTTTGTAGTGGCCCCATTGAATTCTACTAAAGCTATACAAAATGCATTTTTTCAACAGATTACTTCTCCAAAACCATTAATGTATTGCTTTAAGAGCCTTTTACTATCTATGGTTATTCAAATAACTGTCAAAATAACATGTCAGTTGCTTCTCCAGTCAGAAAAGTCCCTTTAGACCATGAAAGAAATGGTAATTAAACAAAATCCCTACTGGATGCCATTGATCTTTCACTCGGGATTGAAACCTTTCTGTAGAATATCAGAACTGACAATAATAAGTTAACACTTGAATATAAAGTGTCAGTGTGCTTTGGGAATCTAATTTCAAATTCTGATTACAAAATATTAGACAGCCATGTATTTTTCAAAGCATTAGTACTTAATAATTGTACTTTAAATTGCTTAATTCTAAAATGAGAATAATGTGTGGCTTCATATGAACTACTTTCTTATTTATAATAATAACATGCATCTTATGTACAAAAATTATCTCATTAATTTTTTATGTTATTCTGAGGTTTGGGGGATGTTTCTGATATTTTTATGGATTAACCAAAACTAGAAATTGGACATATTGCCATGAAATCCCTTTCTGCAGAAGAGTTTACAATGTAAATCAATAATTGTGGGAAAACAAACTTTGGCAGCACAGGGGTAGTTTTTTTGTCCCTTGTTGTTGATGGTTTTTGTTTTCATGGGGTTTTGTTTTTGTTGTTGTTTATCAGGTTAGTTTCTTTGCTTTTGGACACCAGAGAACTTTTATCTCATTTCAGCCCCATCGATTTTTTTAGACATACCTCACTCCTTTGTCTGCTACATTAAACAACTTTTAACTGTTATTTTGCAGCTGAGATTTTTAAAAATCTATTTGAAAACCCTAATAATCAATTTATTCAACTTGAAACAGTATCCATTGGGCACCTACTACATGCCAAGTACTATTCCGGGCAGCTGGAACACATCCATGAATGGAAAAAGGCCACTAACTCCGTGAGCTTGTAGTTTACAAACACCCTAATTAAAAAAAAAAAAAATTAATGCTATGGCAATATGTAAAAAGGTAGGTAGTGCTAAGGAACAAGAAAATAATACAGCACAGAAAGAGGGACCAAGAGTCGGTGCAGGGTTGCAATCTTATATAAGGTTGTAGGGGAGACCTCTGGAGAAGGCAATGGCACCCCACTCCAGTACTCTTGCCTGAAAAATCCATGGACAGAGGAGCCTGGTAGGCTACAGTCCATGGGGTCACAAAGAGTCGGACACGACTGAGCGACTTCACTTTTACTTTTCACTTTCATGCATTGGAGAAGGAAATGGCAACCCACTCCACTGTTCTTGCCTGGAGAATCCCAGGGACAGGGAAGCCTGGTGGGCTGCCGTCCATTGGGTCGCACAGAGTCGGACACGACTGAAGCGACTTAGCAGCAGCAGGGGAGACCTCACTGAGATGTCTTTGAGGAAGGATTTAAAGGAGTTGAAGAGGTTAGCTACAGACATCTGGGAAAAAAGGATGATAAAGAGAGAGGCAGTGCAACTAATATAAAGTGGAATTATATCTCATGCATTCAAGGAATAGTAGGAAGGCCAGTGTGCCTCTAATGGAGTGAGTGAAAGAAGAAAAGATAAGCAGATAATAGGGAGACTTATAATTCTCTACAAGTACTTGTGATTTTACTCTAAGTAGCAGGGAAAGCCATTGGAAGGTTTTTAAGTAGGGAGTCCCATAATCTAACTAAGTTGTAGCTGTTCTGTTGTGATTAGGCTGTAGAGTGTAAGGCCAAGGCTAGAAGAAAGATCAGATAGGAAGATATTAAAGTTATTCAGGTGAGGGAGCATGGCAGCAGAGATCAGAAAAATAGCTGTGTAGGTGACAAAAAGTGTGAGAAGTGGTTGAATAATTGTTGCTGTTGTTCAGTCACTAAGTCATGTCTCTTTACAACCCCACGGACTGCAGCATTCCAGGCTCCTCCTCCACTATATCCCAGAATTTGTTGAAATACATGTCCACTAAGTCGGTGATGCTACCTAACCATTTCATCCTCTGCTGCCCACATCTCTTTTTGCCTTCCTTCTTTCCCAGCATCAGGGTCTCTTCCAATGAGTCAGCTCTTTGCATCAGGTAGCCAAAGTATTGGAGCTTCAGCTTCAGCATCATTCATTCCAATGAATATTCAGGGTTGATTTCCTTTCAGATTGGCTGGTTTGATCTCCTTGCTGTCCAAGGAACTCTGAAGAGTCTTATCTGGCACCACAGTTCAAAAGCATCAGTTCTTCAACTCTCAGCCTCTCTTATGGTCCAACTCTCACATCCATCCATGACTACTTGAAAAACCATTGCTTTGACTCTTTGTCAACAAAGTAATGTCTCAGCTTTTTAATATGCTGTCTAGTTTTGTCATAGTTGTCCTTCCAAGGAGCAAATATCTTTTCATCTTCACTGTCTGAAGTGATTTTGGAGCCCAAGTAAAGAAAATCTGTCACTGCTTCCACTTTTCCCCCTTCTATTCGTCATGAAGTGATGGGACTGGATGCCATGATTTTAGTTTTTTGGATAATGAGTTTCAAACCAGCTTTTTCACTCTCCTCTTTCACTTTTATCAAGAGACTCTTTAGTTCCTCTTTGCTCTCAGCCATAAGAGTGGTGTCATCTGCATATCTGAGATTGTTGATATTTCTACCAGCCATCTTGATTCCAGCTTGTGATTCATCCATCCCAGCATTTCACATGATGGTTTCAGCATATAAGTTAAATAAGCAGGGTCACAATATATAGCCTTGACATACTTCTTTCCCAATTTTGAACCAGTCCACTGTTGCATGTCCTGTTCTAACTGTTGCTTCTTGACATGTATACAGGCTTCTCAGGAGACAGGTAAGGTGGTCTGTTATTCCGATCTCTTTAAGAATTTTCCACAGTTTGTTGTGATCCATATAGTCAAATACTTTAGTGTAGGCAATGAAGCAGAAGAAGATGTGGGTTTTTTTGGAATTCCCCTGCTTTTACTATGATCCAAAGGATGCTGGCAGTTTGATCTCTGGTTCTTCTACCTTTTTTAAATCCAGCTTGTACATCTGGAAGTTCTCAGTTCATGTACTGTTGAAGCCTATCTTGAAGGATTTTGAGGGTTACCTTGCTAGCATGTGAAATGAGTGCAATTGTACAGTAGTTTGAACATTCTTTGGTATTGCCTTTCTTTGGGATAGGAACAAAAACCGACCTTTTCCAGTCACGTGGCCACTGCTGCATTTTCCAAATTTGCTGGCATATTGAGTACATCACTTTAACAGCATCATCTTTTAGGATTTGAAGTAACTCAGCTGGAATTTCATCACCTCCACTAGTTTTTTTCATAGCAATGCTTCCTAAGGCTCACTTGACTTCTCAATCCAAGATGTTTGGCTTTAGGTGAGTGACCACACCATCTTGGTTATCCATGTCATTAAGACCTTTCTTGTATAGTTCTTCTGTGTATTCTAGCCACCCCTTCCTAATCTCTTCTGCTTCTGTTTTGTTCTTATCATTTTCAGTCCTTTGCCATGCCCATCCTTGCATGAAATATTCCCTTGATATCTCCAATTTTCTTGAAAAAATCACTAGTCTTTTCTATTCTGTTTTTTTCCTATGTTTCTTTACATTGTTCACTTAGGAAGACTTTCTTATCCCTCCTTGCTACTCTCTAGAAGTCTCCATTCAGTTGGGTATATCTTTCCCTTTCTCCCTTGATTTTTGGTTCTCTTCTTTCCTCAGCTTGTAAAGCCTTCTCAGACAACCACTTTGCCTTCTTGCATTTCCTTTTCTTTGGGATGGTTTTGGTCACTGCCTCCTGTACAGTGTTAAGAAACTCCATCCATAGCTCTTCAGGCATTCTGTCTACCAGATCTAATCCTTTGAATCTATTCATCACCACCACTGTATAAGGGATTTTACTTAGGTCATACTTAAATGACCTAGTGGTTTTCCCTACTTTCTTCAATTTAAGCCTGAATTTTGCTATTATGAGCTCATGATCTGAATCAGTCAATTCCAGGTCTTGTTTTTGCTGACTCTGTAGAGCTTCTACATCTTTAGCTACAAAGAATATAATCAGTCTGATTTCAGTATTGACCATCTGGTGATGTCCATGTGTAGAGTCATCTCTTGGGTTGTTGGAAAAGGGTCTTTGTTATGACCGGCATGTTCTCTTGACAAAACTCTTGTTAGCCTTTGCCCTGCTTCATTTTGCAATTCAAGGCCAAACTTGCCTGTTATTCTGGGTATCTCTTGACTTCCTACTTTCACATTCCAATACCCTATGATGAAAAGGACATCTTTTTTGGTGTTAGTTCTAGAAGGTCTTGTAGGTCTTCATAGAACCATTCAACTTTGGCATCAGTGGTTGGGGCATAGGCTTGGATTACTGTGATGTTGAATGGTTTGCCTTGGAAACAAACTGAGATCATTCTGTTGTTTTTGAGATTGTGCCCACGTACTGCATTTTGGACTCTCTTGTTGACTATGAAGGCTATTCCATTTCTTCTAAGGGATTCTTGCCCACTGTAGTAGGTATAATGATCATCTGAATTAAATTCACCCATTCCCATCCGTTTTAGTTCACTGATTCCTAAGATGTTGATGTTCACTCTTGCCATCTCCTGCTTGACCATGTCCAATTTGCCTTGATTCATGGACCTAACATTCCAGGTTTGTATGCAGTATTTTTCTATCGAGTATCAGACCTTACTTTCACCACCAGACACATCCATAACTGAGCATCGTTTCTGCTTTGGCCTAGCATTTCATTCTTTCTGGAGCTATTTGTAACTGCCTGCCATGCTTCCCCAGGTAGCTCGGCTGGTAAAGAATCTGCCTGCAATGCAGGAGACCCCAGTTCAATTCCTGGGCCAGGAAGATCCTCTGGAGAAGGAATAGGCTACCCACACCAGTTTTCTTGGGCTTCCCTCATGGCTTAGCTGGTAAAGAATCTGCCTGCAATGCAGGAGACCTGGGGTCCATCCCTGGGTTGGGAGATCCTCTGGAGAAGGGAAAGGCTACCCACTCCAGTATTCTGGTCTGCAGAACTCTGTGGACTGTACATAGTCCATGGGGTCGCAAACAGTCAGACATGACTGAGCAACTTTCACTTTCACTTCCCCAGTAGCATATTGGATGCCTTCTGACCTAGGAGGAGTGCTCATCTTCTGGTGTCATATCTTTTTGCCTTTTCATACTGTCCATAGGGTTCTTCAGGCAAGAATACTAGAGTGGGTTGCCATTTCCTCCTCCAGTTGACCATGTTTTGTCAGAACTCTTCACTATGACCTGTCCACCTTAGGTGGCCATGCACAGCATGGCTCATAGCTTCATTACATTATGTAAAGCCATTTTCCATGACAATGCTGTGATCCATGAAGGGGGCCTGGATAATAGATATGTTTTAAAGTTAATGCCATGGGATTTGCTGATGGGTTAGAGAGTGAGAGGAGTTGAAGATAGCTCTAAGTGTTTGGTTTAAGCAATCAGAAAGATGGAGATTTCATAACTTGGAGAACACAAAGCCAAAGAGTAGACTTAGAAAGATCAAGAACTCTAATTTTTTAAAAAGTGGAGTTTGGACTTCTGCTTTCCTGTCTGGGATTTAAGAAACTTAGAAGTCATCACTCCACTCTAACGTATAAAAAACTGAAAAATCAACAACTCTTCTTACCTCCATCACAGAAATGATGTCACAGCCCCACAGTTGCCCCTCAAATTGGGGAGACAGGCAAGTACATGGAGAGGCAAGTACACTGGAGAGGGAACCTGTAAGCAGTAACTTCCACAGGAACCAGTGCAGTGCAGGAAAACTTGCCCTGTAATTGATGAATTGCTGGAGGCTCAGTGTGGGAAGTTTGAGAGTTTAAAACTACAGGGGCCCCACTCATGAGGTTCCCCAACATTTATGTACGCTTTACCTGCAGAATCCATACAGATCCTCACAGTGAATACCAGAAAAAATTCTCTTCATGATTCCAGCAGAGGACAAAAAAAGAAACCCTTTGAAAATATGCTAGAGAATTCTGATTCTAAGGCCTATCCTCAGGTAAAGCTATTTCACCAGAGCCTAATTTGCTGGGGTTTTATCAGAATCCAAACTATATGAGGGAAGGGAAATACGCAACTGCAGCCCATCCTGTCTCATGTAGGGGAAGAAGAATATTGAGAAGCACTGGTGAAATTCAGAGTCCAGGGATACAGGCTTTCTATGAGACTGAGATCTAACTATAGGACTTGTTAGCATTACAGAATGCTTCCCCTCCCCACCACACCTTAAAAGTCTTTATTTAGTATCTCATATCCACATTTCAACAAAAAACTTTATAAAACATACTAGCAGAGGAAAAAAAAACAATTTAAAGAGCATTAGAACTGGAGTCAGAAATGACAGCTATGATACGGTGGGGTGTATTCAGTGTTAGATGCAAATGATCAATAAATTTCTGTCTGCCCTGCTCCCAGCTTTTTACGCAATTTTGCCTCCAATGAGCTACAGCTGTCTGTTGTGACCTATTGTCCTCAGTGTACCAGAGCCACTTGTGCAGAAAGCTGAAAGTATCTGGGTCTTTCATTCTCACCACCATGCCCACACCCTTATTCTACATCCAGTCCTTTGCAAGTGACAGATGGCACGGCAGGATGACAGCCCAGCTTACTTGCCTTGATTTGGGACTGTTTGCACCCTTGCAGCATCAGGCTAGGGTACCCATCCCCCTTCTGTTCATATTTACCCCGTTTCTCCAAAGACTGCTTCTCAAATACAAGAGTCCTTCTGAGAAAGTTGACCTGAAACATTTCTGTAGTAAGTTTTCACAGCACCTTGTACTTCTGCTTCATATTACTCAACTCATAGGCAATTGCTTGTGCAAAATCTATTTTCCCTGAAGTGTGTGAACTCTATGAGTGACTCTGTTGTCCTCACTGTTGTATCCTGAGCATCTAACCTTGTTAGTAGTACATGGATTCAAATACATGTTGGATTATAAGTGAATGAATGAACAAACCAAGAGGGTCAAGATTAATTAGTGAATTAGTGACATGTTTGTAAGGTTTTTAAAGGAAACAATGCTTTATTGCCTCTAAGTAGAATTAGTGAATTAACCTAAGATAGATAAGCCAGACTTACTGCTGGAAAAGTCCTTACAAATATGCTTGTCAGTTTTTAGCCTTCTGGACCTTCTTTATATTTTCAACTCTGATCACTTTGCTTAAAAGAGAAGACAGAAGCAAGAAAGGGGCTAAGTAGGTACCAGTTACACAGGATACATGGTTGCCTTAGTCCTTCTTCCCCTTAGGTTCCATTCTCATAGCTATGATCAATTGAACAATGTTCAGAATATCAGATTCTTTGAACAAAATCAGCAAGACACAACTCATGGTTCAAGTCCCAGTCATCACCTCTGCTGCTCAAGTTTGCTAAGTGAGGCCTCAGCAAATGGTTCAGGTCATCAGAGCAATAAATTCAGGAGAGAAAATGTGTGCATTAATCCACCTGTTCATCTGAAGGAAAAGGAACTAACTGATTCTCTCAGTGTGTGTTCTCACTCACTTAAGACACCAAATGGCAACATATAATTCCTGAATAATGTTAAGGCAAAGAATACTGAAGAGAAGTACACATGGAAAAAAAAAAAGTTGATTCTTCCTGCCCTCCTGCCTAGAATTTTAAAAGGCACACTGAACAAATGTGAATTTTTCATTTTTAAACCTTTTTTTCAGCTGTCTTCATCCTTTGTGAGTTGAATATTTCATTCATCCTATATAAATGCCAATTTTGAGTTGTAATGTGGAACAAGATGTGTTCATTATTCATAAGACCTTGACTCCAATTTGTACCATATTCCCTTGGGGAGCTAAGGAACCTTGCTCAAGATGAAAGAAAATAAGGTCCTGCTCTGAGTTGAAGAGAGTCCTGAGAAGAGAAAAGTCAATGTATATTGTCTGCAAAGATGTCTTCTTTATAAAAGCCTCATGCTAACATATGTTATATCATCTCAGAAAAGAATGAAAACTTTGTTTGACTTTGTGTGCTAAAGGAAGAGAGAATTCTTCCTCTTCTTTCTCTTGAAAGAGAGATTCCTTCTAATTCAAACTAAATCTCTGTTTCATCATGTATGCAAATTAACTGTATTGATTTTAACTCAATAACTAAATCTTTGTTTCCCCATAAATGCAAATTACTGTACTAAAATATAATGTATTTAATCCAAACTTAGATGAAATGTTTATTCACATAGTCCATGTGAAAAATAAATAAAAACCCTTAGTTCATGGCAGTGTTGTTTTATTTTTGTTTTCCATTTATGGTAGTTGATTTCAGTTCAGTTCAATTCAGTTGCTCAGTCGTGTCTGACTCTTTGCAACCCCATGAATCGCAGGACGCCAGGCCTTCCTGTCCATCACCAACTCCCGTAATTCACTCAGACTCACGTCCATTGAGTTAGGGATGCCATCCAGCCATCTCATCCTCTGTCTTCCCCTTCTCCTCTTGCCCCCAATCCCTCCCAGCATCAGAGTCTTTTCCAATGAGTCAACTCTTCGCATGAGGTGGCCAAAGTACTAGAGTTTCAGCTTTAGCATCATTCCTTCCAAAGAAATCCCAGGGCTGATCTCCTTCAGAATGGACTGGTTGGATCTCCTTTCAGTCCAAGGGACTCTCAAGAGTCTTCTCCAACACCACAGTTCAAAAGCAACAATTCTTCGGCGCTCAGCCTTCTTCACAGTCCAACTCTCTCATCCATACATGACCACTGGAAAAACCATAGCCTTGACTAGACGGACCTTTGTTGGCAAAGTAATGTCTCTGCTTTTGAATATGCTATCTAGGTTGGTCATAACTTAGTTGATTTAGAATTTCCTTAATGCTGTTCCTGTGGCTTTGGTTGACATTTGATAAAGACAGCTTGATGGTTACATTTTTAAGTTCCTGAATATATACTCTGGTTCTTTCAAAAAAGAGTTAATGAGCTTATGAAAAGATGGCACTGGAATGGTTATTGGAAATAAATAAATCAGGAATGGAAAATAAGGACTGAAGAAAAAATAGAAATTCAAAGATGCTTCTCATGGAGATTAATGCTGTGTATATGACTGAACTTCTCAACTTCAGGACCTCCTGTCAGCCTTCAGAAGGTCAAATGCAGTAAGTGTAAACACACTAAACAAAAGACAATGGGGAAAAAAAACATCAATACTTCATTATATGAGACTCAGTTCAGTACAGTTGAGTTGATCAGTCATGTCCGACTCTTTGTGACCCCATGAACTGCAGCCAGGCCTCCCTGTCCATCACCAATCCCGAAGTTTTCTCAAATTCATGTCCATTGAGTTGGTGATGCCATATAACTGTCTCATCCTCTGTCATCCCCTTCTACTGCCCTCAATCTTTCCCAGGATCAGGGGCTTTTCAAATGAGTCAGCTCTTCGCATCAGGTGGCCAAAGTATTGGAGTTTCAGCTTCAACATCAGTCCTTCCAATGAACACCCAGGACTGATCTCCTTTAGGATGGACTGATTGGACCTCCTTGCAGTCCAAGGGACTCTCAAGAGTCTTCTCCAACACCACAGTTCGAAAGCATCAATTCTTCGGCATTCAGCTTTCTTCACAGTCCAACTCTCACATCCATACATGACTACTGGAAACACCATAGCCTTGACTAGATGGATCTTTGTTGACAAAGTGATATCTCTGCTTTTCAATATGCTATCTAGGTTGGACATAACTTTCCTTCCAAGGAGTAAGCGTCTTTTAATTTCATGGCTGCAGTCACCATCTGCAGTGATTTTGGAGCCCCTAAAAACAAAGCCTGCCACTGTTCCCACTGTTTTCTCATCTATTTGCCATGAAGTGATGGGACCAGACGCCATAATCTAAGTTTTCTGAATGTTGATTTTGAGCCAACTTTTTCACTCTCCTCTTTCTCTTTCATCAAGAGGCTCTTTAGTTCTTCTCACTTTCTGCCATAAGGGTGGTGTCATCTACATATCTGAGGTTGTTGATATTTCTCCCAGCAATCTTGATTCCAGCTTGTGCTTCTTCCAGCCCAGCATTTCTTATGATGTATTCTGCATATAAGTTAAATAAGTAGGCTAACATTTTCCGATTCTAAACCTTAGACTGAAATTTTCACTTGGAATTGTGTATATGAAATATTGATTGTTCACTAGACATTACACTTGGTAACATTTTACAGCAAATGCACAATCATTTCATGAAATTGTACATGGTTAAATATTTAACACAGCTGAGTAAAGATGAAATGTTTCCTTGGTATCTCTAATTTTCTTGAAGAGATTTCTAGTATTTCCCATTCTATTGTTTTCCTCTATTTTTTTGCACTGATTACTGAGGAAGGCTTTCATATCTCTCCTTGTTATTCTTTGGAACTCTGCATTCAAATGGATATATATTTCCTTTTCTCCTTTGCTTTTCGCTTCTCTTCTTTTCACAACTATTTATAAGGCCTCCTCAGACAGCCATTTTGCTTTTTTCCATTTCTTTTTCTTGGAAATGGTCTTGATCCCTGTCTCCTATACAATGTCACAAACCCCCATCCATACAGGCACTCTATCAGATCTAGTCCTTTAAATCTATTTCTCACTTCCACTGTATAGTATAAGGGATTTGATTTAGATCATACCTGAATGGCCTAGTAGTTTCCCCTACTTTCTTCAATTTAATTCTGAATCTGGCAATACGGAGTTCATGATCTGAGCCATAGTCAGCTCTAGAGATATCTTCAAGAAAATTAGAGATACTAAGGGAACATTTCATGCAAAGATGGGCTCAATAAAGGACAGAAATGGTATAGACCTAACAGAAGCAGAAGATATTAAGAAGAGGTGGCAAGACTACACAGAAGAACTATACAAAAAAGATCTTCATGAGCCAGGTAATCACAATGGTGTGATAACTCACCTAGAGCCAAACATCCTGGAATGTGATGTCTGGGCCTTAGGAAGCATCACTATGAACAAAGCTAGTGGAGGTGATGGAATTCCAGTTGAACTATTTCAAATCCTAAAAGATGATGCTATGAAAGTGCTGCACTCAATATGCCAGCAAAAGTGAAAGTTGGAAAACTCAGTAGTGGCCACAGGACTAGAAAAGGTCGTTTTTTATTCCAATCTCAAAGAAAGGCAATGCCAAAGAATGCCCAAGCTACCACACAATTGCACTCATCTCACATGCTAGTAAAGTAATGCTCAAAAATCTCCAAGCCAGGCTTCAGCAATACGTGAACTGTGAATTTCCAGATTTTTAAGCTGGTTTTAGAAAAGGCAGAGGAAACAGAGATCAAATTGCCAACATCTGCTGGATCATGGAAAAAGCAAGAGAGTTCCAGAAAAACATCTAATTCTGCTTTATTGACTATGCCAAAGCCTTAGACTGTGAGGATCACAATAAACTGTGGAAAATTCTAAAAGAGATGAGAATACCAGACCACCTGACCTGCCTCTTGAGAAATCTGTATGCAGGTCAGGAAGCAACAGTTAGAACTGGATATGGAACAACAGACTGGTTCCAAATAGGAAAAGGAGTACATCAAGGCTGTATACTGCCACCCTGCTTATTTAACTTATATGCAGAGTACATCATGAGAAAAGCTGGGCTGGATGAAGCACAAGCTGGAATCAAGATTGCCAGGAGAAATATCAATAACCTCAGATATGCAGATGACACCACCCTTATGGCAGAAAGCAAAGAAGAACTAAAGAGCCCGTTGATGAAAGCGAAAGAGGAGAGTGAAAAAGTTGGCTTAAACGTCAACATTCAGAAAACTAATATCACAGCATCCAGTCCCATCACTTTATGGCAAATAGATGGAGAAACAGTGGAAACAGTGGCAGGCTTTGTTTTTTGGGGCTCCAAAATCACTGCAGATGGTGATTGCAGCCATGAAATTAAAAGACACTTACTCCTTGGAAGGAAAGCTATGACCAACCTAGATAGCATATTAAAAAGCAGAGACATTACTTTGCCAACAAAGGTCTGTCTAGTCAAGGCTATGGTGTTTCCAGTAGTCATGTATGGATGTGAGAGTTGGACTGTAAAGACAGCTGAGTGCCGAAAATTGATGCTTTTGAACTGTGGTGTTGGAGAAGACTCTTGAGAGTCTCTTGGATTGCAAGGAGATTCAAACAGTCCATCCTAAAGGAAATCAGTTCAGAATATCCATTGGAAGGGCTGATGTTGAAGCTGAAACTCCAATCCTTTGGCCACCTGATGCAAAGAACTGGCTCATTTGAAAAGACCAAGATGTTGGAAAAGATTGAAGGTGGGAGGAGAAGGGGATGAAAGAGGATAAGATGGTTGGACGTCATCACCAACTCAATGGACAGGAGTTTGAGAAATCTCCGGGAGTTGGTGATGGACAGGGAGGCCTGACATGCTGCAGTCCTTGGTGTCCCAAAAGGTTGGACACAAGTGAGCAACTGAACTGAACTGAACTGAGTAAAGATGATTCTGTGAGCCATGCTTACATGGCAAATTCTGGTAATCTGAGTCATGTTAATGACAATTTTAAATGACCAGAAGTAGAGGGCACTTTATTTTTCTTAAATGGGTGTTTTCTCAGCCAGGCTTTTGTTAAGATCTAGATGGTAGAAAAATTAGATTTATACTCTTCAACTGGTGTTTGAGAAGAAAATGTCTGTGCTGACTGTGCACTGAAGAAAGTTCCACATGCTTTGGAAACCGAATGAGGAGGTGCGTAGACTGATCTTTTCTCAAAACAGTTGGTGAAGAATCTGCCGTTCTCCTTTGGATAAACTAGTGATCCATTGATGCCCACAGGTGAGTGTTTCTTAGAAAGCCAATAAGTGTTATTACAAAAAAAATTTAGATATAATACAATGCTTAAATAAGTCATATAATTTATACTCTCACATGACAAGAAAAAGATTTTTACCTAACAGCACTTTTGCTTTGGGAGCAAATGCAATGATGCTGGTGATGAGAGTTCCATTGCTACACAACACAGTATGCTTTGGTCATAACAACAACAATAATAGTAATGATAATAGTATTATTTATTACAAGCTTATTTGTGTATGAAGCACTGGTACCAGTGATTTACACATAACAACAGGTAATCTTCAGTAAACTTGGCATTATTGCCCAATTTTACAAAGGAAACTACTGAAATATGAAGGTCACACAGCTACTAAGGGTTGGAGCCTAGACAGTCTGATTTCAAATACTGATCTCTTAACCGATTTGCTAAAAATGAACAACTATAAGAATTATAATGGGAGAAACAAACTTATCGGCAGATAATCACATGATTGTCTACATTGGAACCTCAGCAGGATACCACAAATTAACCATTCTCCAGGGTAACTTGATAAAAAATCAACAAAGGACAATAAGTAGAGTTTCTATATCTCTGTAATATCCAACTAGAGAGGAAAAGTAATAGAAAAAAGATCCCCTTCACAAAGTTGAAACAAACTGTAGAGCATCTCAGAATAAACGTAACAAAAGATGTTTGAGACCTTCACGAATAAAACTGCAAAGCATTATAAAAGGATATAAATAAATCTAAATGAATTTAAAGATGAATGGCTGAGAAAAAAATCAATACTCTATTCCAAAAAGATTGATATAGATTCAATTCCAATTAAATTCCCAAGCAGGACTTTTACGAAAATTGATCAATTAATCTCTAAAACTAATATGGAAGAGTGAGTCAAGACTAAAGAAAAATAAGATATCAAGATATAAAAAAGGCATAGTCATATACTTAGAGAATGAACTTATGGTTGCTGAGGGAAGGAAAGGGGAAGGGATAGTTAAGGAGTACACACTGCAATATTTAAAATGGATAAGCAACAAGGACCTACTGTATACCACATGGAACTATTTTCAATGTTATGTGGCAGCCTGGATGGGAGGGGAACTTGGGGGAGACATACATGTATAAGTACGACAGAGTCCCATCGCTGTCCACCTGAAACTATCATAACCTTGTTAGTTGGCAATCAGTTCAGTTCAGTTCAGTTGCTCAGTCGTGTCCGACTCTTTGTGACCCCATGAATCACAGCACGCCAGGCCTCCCTGTCTATTACCAACTCATGGAGTTCACTCAAACTCACATCCATCGAGTCCGTGATGCCATCCAGCCATCTCATCCTCTGTCATCCCCTTCTCCTCCTGCCCCCAATCCCTCCCAGCATCAGGGTCTTTTCCAATGAGTCACCTCTTTGCATCGGGTGGGCAAAGTATTGGAGTTTCAGCTTTAGCATCATCCCTTCCAAAGAAATCCCAGGACTCATCTCCTTCAGAATGGACTGGTTGGATCTCCTTGCAGTCCAAGGGACTCTCAAGCATCTTCTCCAACACCACAGTTCAAAAGCATCAATTCTTCGGCACTCAGCTTTCTTCACAGTCTAACTCTCACTTCCATATATGACTACTAGAAAAACCATAGCCTTGACTAGATGGACCTTTGTTGCCAAAGTAATGTCTCTGCTTTTGAATATGCTATCTAGGTTGGTTATAACTTTGCTTCCAAGGAGTAAGCATCTTTTAATTTCATGGCTGCAATCACCATATGGAGTGATGTTGGAGCCCAAAAAAATGATGTCTGACACTATTTCCACTGTTTCCACCATCTATTTCCCATGAAATGATGGGACAACATGCCATGATCTCAGTTTTCTGAATGTTGAACTTGAAGCCAACTTTTTCACTCTCCTCTTTCACTTTCATCAAGAGGCTCTTTAGTTCCTCTTCACTTTCTGCCATAAGGGTGGTGTCATCTGCATATCTGAGGTGATTGATATTTCTCCCCGCAATCGTGATTCCAGCTTGTGCTTCCTCCAGACCAGCATTTCTCATGATGTACTCTGCATATAAGTTAAATAAGCAGGGTGACAATATACAGCCTTGACGTACTCCTTTTCCTATTTGGAACCAGTCTGTTGCTTCCATGTCCAGTTCTAACTGTTGCTTCCTGACTTGCATACAGATTTCTCAAGAGGCAGGTCAGGTGGTCTGGTATTCCCATCTCTTTCAGAATTTTCCACAGTTTATTGTGATCCTCACAGTCTAAGGCTTTGGCATAGTCAATAAAGCAGAAATAGATGTTTTTCTGGAACACTCTTCCTTTTTCCATGATCCAGCAGATGTTGGCAATTTGATCTCTGGTTTCTCTGCCTTTTCTAAAACCAGCTTGAATATCTGGAAGTTCATGATTCACGTATTGCTAAAGCCTGGCTTCGAGAATTTTGAGCATTACTTTACTAGCATGTGAGATGAGTGCAATTGTGCGGTAGTTTGAGCATTCTTTGGCATTGCCTTTCTTTGGGAGTGGAATGAAAACTGACCTTTTCCAGTCCTGTGGCCACTGCTGAGTTTTCCAAATTTGCTGGCATATTGAGTGCAGCACTTTCATAGCATCATCTTTCAGGATTTGAAACAGCTCTACTGGAATTCTATCACCTCCACTAGCTTTTTTCATAGTGATGCTTCCTAAGGCCAACTTGACTTCGCATTCCAGGATGTCTGGCTCTAGGTGAGTGATCACACCATCATAATTATCTGGGTCGTGAAGATCTTTTTTGTACAGTTCTTCTGTGTATTCTTGCCACCTCTTCTTAATATCTTCTGCTTCTGTTAGGTCCATACCATTTCTGTCCTTTATTGAGCCCATCTTTGCATGAAATATTCCCTTGGTATCTCTAATTTTCTTGAAGAGATCTCTAGTCTTTCCCATTCTGTTGTTTTCCTCTACTTCTTTGCATTGATTGCTGAGTACCCCAATACAAAATAAAAAATTTTTTAAAAGAAAATAATCTTGTCCACAAAACACATTCAATCAATTTTTTATTGAAGTATAGTTGTTTTACAATTTTGTGTTAATTTCTGCTGTCCACCAAAGTGATTCAGATATATATATATATATATATATATATATATATATATATATATATAAGCTAAGTTGCTTCAGTTGTGTCTGACTCTTATGACATTATGGACTGTAGCCAGCCAGGCTCCTCTGTCCATGGAATTTTCCAGGCAAGAATACTGTAGTGGGTTGCCACTTCCTCCTCCATGGGATCTTTCTGACCCAGAAATCCAACCTGCATCTCTTATGTCTCTTGCATTGGCACGTGGGTTCCTTACCACTAGCGCTACAGTTATATATATACAAATTCTTTTCATATTCTTTCCCATTATATTTTATCACAGGATATTGAATATAATTCTCTGTATTATACAGTGAGACCTTGCTGTTTATCCAAAACACTTTTAGTCTTAGTGTTAAGATTTTTGTTTTGTATTTTGCATACTTCAGATTTCCTAAAATTAATCAAATTCTATTTTTTTAAATGGCAGAGTAATTAAGTAATTAAGACAGCCAGCATTGGTGGAGCACATGGAAAGGACATGACCAACCACTGATTCATGAGCTGTACCCAGGCAATCAGATTCCCCTTGCTCCCCTCCCCTGTCCTTTTGATACACTTTCTTCCCCAGCCATTCCAACAGCTGGAGCCATTTTCAAGGATTCAGTCTTCAAAGTGATGATTTATTAAAATCACCTGGACTGATTGGAACAAGATGGCGGAGGAGTAGGTGGACATGGAGTACATCTCTCCATGGATACATCAGGAATACACCTTCAGACATAGAAGTACATGCAGAACACCAGCTGAGAGCAGACAGGAGTACCTGACCAGTGGAAAAGAATATATAGACCCACACAAAACTTGGTAGGATGAAGGAACTAGCGGGGAAAACAGGAATGTCAGTAAGACTGGACATACCCTCGGTAGGTGGGGGAACTGAAGCAAGGGCCTGATCCCCACAGTGGGGAAATTGTTGAGTCAGAGAAATATTTAAGGCTGAGAGTGAAACAGCTGATATGCGGCAGCCTAAATGGAATGAGAATCAGACAGTCCTTGCCACAGCCATACATACTCTGGACAGGAACGCTGGTCTCCTGGAAGGGGCAGCAGCTGGGAGCTGGAATTAAGGGATTGTTGATCAATCCCAGAGCAAGGGCTGCTGTTGACTGCAGAGAGATGGATTGAGGGGATGTGAGGGAGGAGATTGTGGTGGGAAATACTGGTGGAGGAAAGCCAGGCAGCCATGGAAGCAAGACAATACTGCTGACACATGTATTGGGTGGAGCCATCACCATAGCCTCTCTCCCCACATGCCAGCATAAGAACATAGATGCAAAAATCTTCAGCAAAATTTTAGCAAACAGAATTCAGCAACACATCAAACAGCTCATACATCATGATCAATTTGGGCTTATTCCAGGTATGCAAGGATTCTTCAATATATGTAAATCAATCAATGTGATATACCATATTAACAAATTAAAAAATAAAATTCATATGATCATTTCATTAGATGCAGAAAAAGCCTTTGAAAAAATTCAGCATGCATTTGTAATTAAAACTCTTCAACAAATTGGCATAGAAGGAACCTACCTCAACATAGTAAAGGCCATATATGATAAGCATACAGCAAACATTATTCTCAATGGTGAAAAACTAAAAGCATTCCCCCTAAGATCAGGAATAAGACAAGGGTGTCCACTTTCACCACTATTATTCAACATAGTTCTGGAAGTCCTAGCTACAGCAATCAGAGAAGAACCAGAAATAAAAGGAATCCAGATCAGAAAAGAAGAAGTAAAACTTTCACTGTTTGCAGATGACATGATACTGTACATAGAAAACTCTAAAGATAATATCAGAAAATTACTAGAGCTAATCAGTGAATTTAGCAAAGTTTCAGGATACAAAATCAATACACAGAAATCATTTGAATTTCTATATACTAACAATGAAAAATCAGAAAGAGAAATTAAGGAATCAATCCCATTCACCATTTCAACAAAAAGAATGAAATATCTAGGAATGAATTTACCTAAGGAGACAAAAGAACTGTACACAAAAAATTATAAGACACTGATGAAAGAAATCAAAGACAACCTAAACAGATGGAGAGATAGTTTGTGTTCCTGGGTAGGAAGAATAATATTGTGAAGATGACTATATTACCAAACATATTCTGCAGATTTAATGTGATCCTTATCAAATTACCAGTGGCATTTTTCACAGAACCTGAACAAAAAAATTCACAACTCAAATGGAAACACAAAAGACCCTGAATACCTAACAAGTCTTGAGAAAGAACAATGGAACTGGAGGAATCAACCTTCCTGACTTCAGACTACACTACAAAACTACAGTAATTAAGACAGTATGGCACTAGCACAAAAACAGAAATATAGACCAATGGAACAAGATAGAAAGCCCAGAGATAAACTCATGCACCTGTGGGTACCTTATTTTTTACAAAGGAGGCAAGAATATAAAATGGGGCAAAGACAGCCTCTTCAATAAGTGGTGCTGGGAAAACTGGACAGCTACATGAAAAAGAATGAAATTAGAACACTTCCTAACACCATACACAAAGATAAACTCAAAATGGATTAAAGACCTAAATGTAAGACTGGAGACTATAAAACTCTTAGAGGAAAGCATAGGCAGAACACTCGATGACATAAATCAAAGCAAGGTCCTATATGACCCACCTCCTAGAGTAATGGAGATAAAAACAAAAGTAAACAAGTGGGATCTGATTAAACGTAAAAGCTTTTGCACAGCAAAGGAAACTATAAGCAAGGTGAAAAGACACCTCAGAATGGGAGAAAACAATAGCAAATGAAACAACTGACAAAGGATTAATTTCTAAAATATATAAGCAGCTCATACAACTCAACCCCAGAAAAACAAAGAACCCAATCAAAAAGTGGGGAAAAGACCTAAACAGACTTTTCTCCAAATAAGACACAAAGATGGCTAAAAAACACATGAAAAGGTGCTCAACTTCGCTCATTATTAGAGACATGCAAATCAAAACTACAATGAGAATTCACCTCACACCGGTCAGAATGGCCCTCATCAAAAAGTGTACAAACAACAAATGCTGAAGAGGGTGTGGAGAAAAGGGAACACTCTTGCACTGTTGGTGGAAATGTAAATTGATATAGCCACTATGGAAGATGGTATGGAGATTCCTTAAAAAACTAGGAATAAAACCACCATATGACCCAGCAATTCCAGTCCTAGGCATATACTCTGGGGAAAACAAAATTGAAAGAGAAACATGTATCCCATTGTTCATTGCAGGACTATTTACAAAAGCTAGAAAATGGAAATATCAATAACCTCATATATGCAGATGACACCACCATTATGGCAGAAAGTGAGAAAAACTAAAGAGCCTCTTGATGAAAGTGAAAGAAGAGAGTGAAAAAGTTGGCTTAAAGCTCAACATTCAGAAAACTAAGATCATGGCATCTGGTCCCATCACTTCATGGCAAATAGATGGGGAAACAGTGGCTGACTTTATTTTTTGGGCTCCAAAATCTGCAGATGGTGATTGCAGCCAGGAAATTAAAAGACAGTTACTCCTGCGAAGGAAAGTTATGACCAACCTAGACAGCATATTAAAAAGCAGAGACATCACTTTGCCATCAAAGGTCCATCTAGTCAAGGCTATGGTTTTTCCAGTAGTCATGTATGGATGTGAGAGTTGGACTGTGAAGAAAGCTGAGTGCCGAAGAATTGATGCCTTTGAACTGTGGTGTTGGAGAAGACTCTTGAGAGTCCCTTGGACTGCAAGGAGATCCAACCAGTCTATCCTAAAGGAGATCAGTCCTGGGTGTTCTTCAGAAGGAATGATGCTAAAGCTGAAACTCCAATACTTTGCCCACCTGATGTGAAGAGGTGACTCATTGGAAAAGACCCTGATGCTGGGAGGGATTGGGGGCAGGAGGAGAAGGGGATGACAGAGGATGAGATGGCTGGATGGCATTACCGACTCAATTGACATGAGTTTGAGTGAACTCCAGGAGTTGATGATGGGCAGGGAAGACTGGTGTCCTGTGATTCATGGGGTCACAAAGAGTCGGACACGACTGAGCAACTGAAATGAACTGGGAACATGGAAACAACCTAGATGTCCATCAAAAGATGAATGGATAAAGAAGTTGTGGTATATATACCCAATGGAATATTACTCAGCCATAAAAAGGAACACATTTGAGTCAGTTCTAATGATGTGGACGAACCTAGAACCTATTATGCAGAGTGAAGTGAGTCAGAAAGAGAAAGATAAATACTGTATTCTAATACATATATACAGAATCTAGAAAAATGATACTCAAGAATTTATTTACAGGTCAACAGTGTAGAAACAGACATAAAGAATAGACTTATAGACATGGGGATAGGGGAAGAGAGGATGAGATGTATGAAAAGAGTAATGTGGAAACTTACATTACCATATGTAAAATAGACAGCCAATGGGTATTTGCTGTATGGCTCAGGAAACTCAAAACAGGGGCTCTGTATCAACCTAAAGGGATGCGATGCGGAGGGAGATGGGAGGAAGTTTCAAAAGTTTCAAAAGGGAGTGGATACATGTATACCTATGGCTGATTCGTGTTGAGGTTTAAACAGAAAACAGCAAAATTCTGTAAAGCAATTATCTTTCAATAAAAATAAATAAATTTTAAAAAATCATTTGGTCCTAATACATGATTGAACACCAGTTAAGGCCTCTATGTAAACTTAAAATGTGGTGGTGGGCATAGAGATTGACTGGCTTGGTGGCCTCGCAAGACAAGCCTCATGAGTAAGTTCTCTTGTTTATTGAATCTACCACCTCCTAGTCTGGAGTGGTCTGCCTTTTTCTTCCATCTCTCAATGACTTTCATGTACAGGAAACAATTTGTGAACCAACAGTTGGCAAACCAGTTAGGAGATGGGAGAAATGGGCCTTGGTAAAGGGGTGTCCACAGAGAAAATCCAAAGTTGGTCTTTGGCCTCTGTGTTCTTTAGATGCTTGTGGATTGCTGTGTGTATAGGGACTCCCCTGAAAATGCTGGCTAGACTAATGTGCTTCTTCAAGGAACAGGGTGGAGTGCACTTCAGCAAAGAAAACTGCATGGCTGCACATTATGCTGGGCTCTGCTGTGGGCAGTTCTGTGGTCACTGATACCCAACTAGAGGCAGAATTTTGGGTTAGACATTTGGAAGGAGGGCTGTGATTAGAGAAGAATGTGTGGGTGTCCACTACTCTGGCAGTTCAGGGCTGGCATATAAGATGGGCAAACTGGATAAATTGGAGACATTTATGTGCTGCTTTGCAAAGCTAGAAGGGTAAAAGTTGCAATTGATCATGGTATGAGTGCTGGTGATAAAACAGGTTGGGGTGCCAAGAGGTGGAATCTTTGTGAAAATGAGTCTAGAGGAAGATGCTCTTGTGTTTGAGAGAAAGGATGATCCTTCAATAATGCAGCAGACTGGGTGCATGGAAAAAAACACCCACTGTAGCACCTGGGTGGATGGCATATTGCCAAGAATGCCAGATTTCCACTGAAGTATTGGGCCGGCCAAAAGATTCATTTGAGTTTTACTTTCACATCGTATGGAAAACCCTGCACGAACTTTTTGGCCAACCCAATGCAGTAACTTGGTTAATGCAATTATAGCTTGTTCTGTGTGCTCTAAACAACAGCCAAGGCAACTATCAAAGGAGTCTGAGGTTGCCCACCAAGGTTCTCAACATGCAAGGGATTGGCAGATTATATTAGGCAGACCAGTCCCTCTGAGTAAGGTTCTAAATGTGCCTTAGTTTGTGTGGACACCGTGTCTGGCCTATCCCAGCCTGCCATCACTAGGGACTAGAGAAGCTGAGTACCATGTACGAATACCCTCCTCTACTAGATGGTGATTGGGATCACATTTCAAAGGTCATGATGTGTTATTGTTGTTCTTTAGTCACTAAGTCGCGTCACTCTTTGCGACCCCATGCACTGAAGCATGCCAGGCTTCCCTGTCCTTCACTATCTCCCTGAGTTTTCTCAAACTCATGTCCATTGAGTCAGTGATGCCATACAACCATCTCATCCTCTGTTATCCCCTTCTCTTCCTGCCTTCAATCTTTCCCACCATCAGGGTATTTTCCAACGAGTTGGCTCTTCGCATCAGGTGGCCAAAGTATTGGAGCTTCAGTTATCACTCCTTCCAGTGAATACTCAGGGTAGACTTCCTTTAGGATTGACTGGTTTGATCTCCTTGCAGTCCAAGGGACTCTCAAGAGTATTCTCCAGCACCACAATTCAAAACCATCAGTTCTTCCACACTCAGCCTTCTTTATAAAGACTTAAGTGAACACCCAAACTGATCCAATCCCCAAAGGACTTAATAAATTAGTGGTTTGGCTCTTGGTGGGAAAAAAAAAAATGTGTTACTTCTTTTAGGTATTGGTGAAGAGGAACTATAGGGCCTCTTGATAAAAGTGAAAGAGGAGAGTTTAAAAGTTGGCTTAAAGCTCAACATTCAGAAAACTAAGATCATGAAAATAGGTCCCATCACTTCATGGCAAATAGATGGGGAAACAGTGGCTGACTTTATTTTGGGGGGCTCCAAAATCACTGCAGATGGTGATTGCAGCCATGAAATTAAAAGACAGTTACTCCTGGGAAGGAAAGTTATGACCAACCTAGACAGCATATTGAAAAGCAGAGACATCACTTTGTCAACAAAGGTCCGTCAAGTCAAGGCTATGGTTTTTCCAATGGTCATGTATGGACATGAGAGTTGGACTATAAAGAAAGGTGAGTGCCAAAGAATTGATGCTTTTGAACTGTGGTGTTGGAGAAGACTGTTGTTCATTGGAAGGACTGATGTTGAAGCTGAAACTCCAATACTTTGGCCACCTGATGAGAAGAGCTGACTCATTTGAAAAGACCCTGATGCTGGGAAAGATTGAGGGCAAGAAGAGAAGGGAACCACAGGGGATGAGATGGTTGGATGGCATCACCGACTCAATGGACATGGGTTTAGATGGACTCTTGGAGTTAGTGATGGATAGGGAGGCCTGGCGTGCTGCGGTTCATGGGGTCTCAAAGAGTTGGACACGACTGAACAACTGAACTGAACTGAACTAATCTTCATATGTGGTTTTTCTTGCATTCACTTCTGTTGCTATTGTGGTATCTGCCTCTATTGCAGCCAGATAGCCACCAAATGAGCCATTTCCATGCTAGTGGAAGTCCTTGCTGACCTCTCAGGGTGTCTATAAGTTATGAGGCACACTGGAGAAGGTCTTCCATAGGACATGACTGCTGCTTGACCCATAATTTGGACCCAGGCAAATGGAGGCTCCCCACAGCCTCGCCTGTCCTTCAAATGAATGTTCTGCTCACTTTATCCACAGTGGGAGCTATTTTCAAAGCTGTGGCCTTGAGAGAACAATATGTTGAGACCATCTGGACGGTATACTTGACTGAATCTCATTATGGCCTCTTTATGAACTTTTAAGGTTAAGGCAGGCTGGTGCAAAGATCTTTTCATCTTGCGACTGCACAAAACAAGCCTCGTTAATTTCCATAACTGTTAAATAGCACCTACCAATCTAGAGTGGCCTGCCTCTTTCTTCCATTTTTCCTTTCCCTCCTTGTGCAGGAACCAGTATTCAAACCAACAATGAAATATTGGCATTAAAAAAAATCAATGAACCAGAAGAGATCTAAAAACACAGATGCATGGGTGTGCATCCACACTTGTATATATTTATAAACTTAAACAAGTGAAAATAAAAAAAAGTGCAGAAGGATGGACTATTCACTAATTGATTCTGGAATATAATAGAGAAAAAAACTTGATTCCTATCATAAAACATAAAAATTATAACTAATTAGATACACATATAAATAATACAATTTTAAGAATGCTTAGAATAAGTAGATTATAGTAGTTTCAGGGTAAGAAGGCTTTTGGGAGGGATAGTTGATATACAATATTAAATAAGTTTCAAGTGTATAACATTTGTTGTTCATGTCTGACTCTTTGCAACCCCATGCACTGCAGTATCCAGGCTTCCCTGTTCTTCACTATCTTCTGCAGTTTACTCAAATTCATGTCCATTGAGTCAGTGATGCCATCTAACCATTTCACCCTCTTCTGCCCTCTTCTCCTTTTGCCTTCAATCTTTCCCAGCATCAGGGTCTTTTCCAATGTGCACCATAGTATATAGTGTACAACATAGATATTCACAATTAAAGGTTATATTCCATTTATAGTTGTAAAATATTGGATATACCCCCTGTATTGTACAATATTTTCTTGTAGCTTATTTTACACATGATAATTTGTACATTCATGCCCCATTGTTCTCTTGCCCCTCTCCCTTCCCTCTTCCCACTTATAGCCACTAGTTTTGTTCTCTAGATCTGTTTTCTTTGTGTTGTACTCATTAGTTACTTTTATTAGATTCCATTTCTGACTTATTTTTCTTGGCATTATAGACTTCCAAGTTCATCCACGTTGATGCAAATGGCAAAATTTTTATCTTTCTTATAACTGTGTAGTATTCCATCATCTGTGTGTATCCATTCTTTATCCACTTATCAGCCGATGAACACTTAGGATACATCCATAACTTGTCAATTGTAAATAATGCTGCTATGAACATAGGTGTGCATGTATCTTTTCAAACTAGTGTTTCTTTCAGATACATACCTAGGTTTGGAATTGCTAGACCAGATGTTAGTTACATTTTTAGATTTTTTAGAAATCTCCATACTGTTTTCAACCAGAGAAGGCAATGGCACCCCACTCCAGCACTCTTGCCTGGAAAATCCCATGGATGGAGCAGCCTGGTAGGCTGTAGTCATGGGATCGTTAAGAGTCGGACACGACTGAGCAACTTCCCTTTTACTTTTATGCATCGGAGAAGGAAATGGCAACCTACTCCAGTGTTCTTGCCTGGAGAATCCCAAGGACGGGGGAGCCTGGTGGGCTTCCATCTCTGGGGTCGCACAGAGTCGGACACGACTGAAGCAACTTAGCAGCAGCATACTGTTTTCAACAGTGGCTATGCCAGTATACATTCCCAACAACAGTGTAGGAAGGTTCCCTCTGCTCCACATCCTTGCCAACATTTATTTGTGTTCTTTTTGATGGTAGCCAATCTGATAAGTGTGATGTGATGCCTTTGTAGTTTTAATTTGTGTTTCTCTGATTAACGATGTTGGGCATCATTTCATGTGCCCGTTTGCCATCTGTAAGTCATTTTTGGAGAAATCTCTATTCACGTTTTCTGCACATTTTTTGATCTGTTTGTTTTGTTTTGTTGGTTGCTGAGTTCTATGTACACTTTGTATATCTTGGATATAAATCCATTATCAGTTATATCATTTGCAAATATTTTCTCCCATTCAATAGATTGTCTTTTCACTTTGCCAGTGGTTTGCTTTGCTGTCCATAGGTACCATATGTGTTTTTGTTTTTGTTTCCTTTGCCTTAGGAGACAGACAAAAATATTGCTATAATTTATGTGAAAGAGTATTTGGCCTATTCTTTCTTCTCAGAGTTTTGGGTCTTAAATTTAGTTCTTTAATCCATTTTGAGTTTATTTTTTGGTATAATGTTGGAATATATTTCATTCTTTTCCATGTAGCTATTGGATTTTCCCAGCACCACTTATTGAAGAGACTGCCATTTCACCATTGTATATTCTTATCACCTTTGTCATAGATTAATTGACCATAAATGAATGGGTTTATTTCTGGCTCTCTGTTCTGTTCCATTGAGCTATGTGTCCATTTTATGCCTGTATAATACTGTTTTGATTACTGTAAGCTTGTAATATAGTCTAAAGTTAAAGAGCATATTTCCTCCATCTCTGTTCTTCTTTCACAAGATTTTATTGACTACCAGAGATCTTATGTTTCCACACAAATTTTAAAATTATTCTAGTTCTGTGAAAAATGCCAATGGTATTGACAATGTAATTCTTCTAATCCATGAAAATGCTATATCCTTCCATCTGTTTGTGTCATCTTCAATTTTTTTTTCATCGATGTCTTATAGTTTTTGGAGTACAGGTCCTTTGCCTCCGTAGGCAATTCCAAGTATTTCATTGCTCTTAATGCAATTATTTCATTGCTCTTAATGCAATTACAAAGAAAATCGTTTCCTTAATTTCTCTGACAGTTCATTGCTAGTGTGCAGAAATTCAACAGGTTTCTGTATATTTTGTACTCTGTAAATATATTGATGATCTTCAGTAGTTTTCTGTTAGCATCTTTAGAATTTTCTATGTATAATATTATGTCTTCTACAAACAGAGACAGCTTTATTTCTTCTTTTCCAATTTGGAATTATTTTTATTTCTTATTGCTGTGACTAGGACAGATGGCCAGTACAACGTTGAGTAAATGTGACAAGAGTGGACATCATGGTCTTGTCCCTGATCTTATAGGAAACACTTTCAGCTTCTCACCATTGAGTATGATGTTTGCAGAGAGTTTGTCAGATAAAGTCTTTATCATGTTGAGATGTGCCCTTTATGCCCATTTCCTGGAGAATTTTTATCCAGGAAATGTTAAATTTTGTGTAAAGCTTTTTCTGCATCTATTGAAATGATCATATGGTTTTTGTTCTTCAGTTTGTTGATGTGGCGTATCACATAGATTTTTTTGTGAATATTGAAAACCCTTGCATCCCTGGTATAGATCCCACTTAATCATGGGGTATGATCAATTTAACATACTGTTGGATTTGATTTGTTAATACTTTGTTGAAGATTTTTGTATCTATCTCCATTAGCGATATCAGCTTGTAATTTTCTTCTTTGTGATATCATTATCTGGTTTTGGTATGAGGATAATACTGACCTTGGAGAATGAATTTGGATGAGTTCCTACCTCTGCAAATTTTTAGAATAGTTTGTGGAAGTTAGGTGTTAACTCTTTAAATGCTTGGTAGGAATCATCTGTGAAACCATCTAGTCCTAGACTTTTGTTTGTTGGGAGACTTTTTACTACTGATTAAATTTCATTATTGGCCATTAATCTGTTCATATTTTCTATTTCTTCCTGGTAATATTGGAAGATTGTTCATTTCTAAGAATTGGTCCATTTCTTCTAGACTGTCCATTTTATTTACATGTATTTGTTTGTAATAGTCTCTTATGAGCCTCTGTATTTCTGTGGTGTTAGTTTTGACTTCTCCTTTCTCATTTTTTATCTTATTGATTTGAGCCTTCTCTAATTTTTTCTTGATGAGTCTAGCTGAAGATTGATCAGTTTTGTTTATCTTTTCACAGAACCACGTTTTAGTTTCATTGATCTTTTTATTGGTTTTTTTTTTTTTTTTAGTCGCTGCTTCATTTATTTCTGATTTTTATGATTTCTTTCCTTCTACTAACTTTAGATTTTGTTTGTTCTTTTTCCAGCTCCTTTAGGTGTAAAGTTAGGTTGTTTGTTTGATATATCCTTGTTTTCTGAGGTAAACTCACATAACTATCAACCACCTACTTAGAACTATTTTGCTGTGTCTCATAGATTTTGGATTGTTCTGTTTTCATTGCCAGTTCTAAGTATTTTTTGTACTTCTTTCAGAGATTCATTAGTTGTTTAGGAACGTACTCTACTTTATTTTGCAGCTTTTTCTTATAGTTGATTTCTAGTTTGATAGCATTTTGGTCAGAAAAGTTGCTTGATATGATTTCAATTTTCTCAAATTGATTGTTTTCTCTTGTGACCTAGCGTGTTATCTATCCTGGGGAATAGTCCATGTGCTTTTGAATAGAATGTATATTCTGCTGGTGTTGAAAAGAATATTCTACCTATGTATATTGAAGCCCATCTGGTCTCATGTGTCATTGAAGGCCAGTTTCATATTGATTTTCTGTCTAGATGATCTGTACATGATGTAAGCAGGGTGCCTCCTACAATTACGTTACTGTCAATTTCTTCCTTTATGTCTATTAACATTTTATTAACTGGAGACATATTAATACATTTTTTGTTATCCAACTAGAAACATTTCAATATTCACTTATGTAACAAATTTCTGGCCACAGGCAGTAGCTTCTGCAAAAATCCTCCAGTCAATTATCTGTTACTATTTAATTTCTGTATTTAGGTGCTCTTATGTTGGGTGCATTATATATTTACAGTTGTTGTATCTTCTTGAGTTGATCCCTTGATCACTATGTAATGTCATTCATTGTTATTTGTGACAATATTTTAAAGTCTGTTTTGTCTGATACAAGTATTCTTCAGTTCAGTCACTCAGTCGTGTCCTCTTTGCAACCCCATGAATCACAGCACGCCAGGCCTCCCTATCCATCACCAACTCCCAGAGTTCACCCAAACTCACGTGCATCGAGTTGGTGATGCCATCCAGCCATCTCATCCTCTGTCGTCCCCTTTTCCTTCTGCCCCCAATCCCTCCCAGCATCAGGGTCTTTTCCAATGAATCAACTCTTCGCATGAGGTAGCCAAAGTTTTGGAGTTTCAGCCTCAGCATCAGTCCTTCTAATGAACACCCAGGACTGCTCTCCTTTAGGATGGACTGGTTGGATCTCCTTGCAATCCAAGGGACTCTCAAGAGTCTTCTCCAGCACCACAGTTCAAAAGCATCAAATATTCTTACCATGGCTTTATTTTGATTTCTAAAAAGAAATATCTCTTAAAATACCTCCTTCTATCTTCTCACTTTCATTCTATGTTGGTCTTTAGATCTGATGTGAGTCTGCTGTGGTTCTTGTTCAGTGCCTAAGTTGTATGCAACTCTTTGTGACCCCATGGACTGCAGCATGCCAGGCTTCCCTTTCCTTCACTATATCCCACAGTTTGCTCAAAGTTATGTCCACTGAGTTGGTGATACCATGCACTCATCTCATCCTCTGTTACCCCCTTCTACTCCTGCCTGCAATCTTTCCCAGCATCAGGGTCTTTTCCAATAAGTCAGCTCTTCAGATAAGGTGGCCAAAATATTGGAGCTTCAGCATCAGTCCTTCCAATGAACATTCAGGGTTGATCTCCTTTAGGTTTCACTGGTTTTATCTTCTTGCTATCCAAGGGACTCTCAAGAGTCTTCTACAGCACCATGATAGGAAAGCATCAATACTTCAGCACTGAGCCATCTTTATGGTCCAACTCTCACATCCATACATGACTACTGGGAAACCATAGCTTTGACTATATGGACTTCTGTCAGCAAAATGATGTCTCTGCTTTTCAATACGCTGTCTAGGTTTGTTGCAGCTTTTCTTCCAAGGAGCAAGTGTCCTTTAATTTTGTGGCTACAGTCACCATCCACAGTGATTTTGGAGCCCAAGAAAATAAAATCTGTCACTGTTTCCACTTTTACCACAACTATTCATCATGAAGTGATGGGACCAGATGCCATGATCTTAGTTTTTTGAATGTTGAGTTTTAAGCAAGATTTTCACTCTTATAAAGAATCTCCTGGTTCCTCTTCAACTTTCTGCCATTAGAGTGGTATCATTTGCATATCTGAGGTTGTTTATATTTCTCCCAGCAATCTTAATTCTAGCTTTCAGATTCATCCAGCCTGGCATTTCACATGATGTACTCTGCATATAAGTTAAATAAGCAGGGTGACAATGTACAGCCTTGACGTACTCCTTTCCCAAAGTACTGTTGTACAGACTTTCCCAAAGTCTGTTGTTCCATGTCCAGTTCTATCTGTTGCTTCCTGTCCCGCATACAGATGTCTCAGGAGACAGGTAGTGTGTTCTGCTATTCCCATCTCTTTGAGAATTTTCCAGTTTGTTGTGATCCACACAGTAAAGTCTTTAGCATAGTCATTGAAGCAGAGTAGACATTTTTCTGGAATCCCCTTGCTTTTCCACGATCCTCTGCTTTTTCTAAGTCTAGCCTGTACATCTGGAAATTCTTGGTTCACATACTGTTGAAGCCTAGCTTGAAGAATTTTGAGCATTAACTTGATAGCGTGTGAGATGAGTGCAACTGTATGGTAGTTTGAACATTCTTTAGCATTGCCTTTCTTTGGGATTGGAATGCCAACTGATCTTTTCCAGTCCTGGGACCACTGCTGAGTTTTCCAAATTTGTTGACATATTGAATGCAGCACTTTCACAGCATCATCTTTTAGGATTTGAAATATCTCAGCTGGAATTCCATCACCTCCACTAGATTTGTTCATAGAAATGCTTCCTTGGGCTTCCCTGGTGGTTCAGCTGGTAAAGAATCCACCTGCGATGTGAGAGACCCGGGTTTGATCCCTGGGTTGGGAAGATCCCCTTGAGAAGGGAAAGCCTATCCACTCTAGTATTTAGGTCTAGAGAATTCTATGAACATGGAGTACATAGGGTTGCAAAGAGTCAGACACTACTGAGCAACTTTCACACATACAAGTACAATGCTTCCTAAGGCCCACTTGACTTCACAGTCCAAGATGTCTGACTCTAGATGAGTTCCATGCCGTTGTGGTTATATGGGTCATTAAGACCTTTTTTGTATAGTTTTCTGTGTATTTTTGCCACCTCTTCTTAATATCTTCTACTTCTGTTCTGTTCTTGCCATTTCTATCCTTTATTGTGCCCATTTTTGGGTGGAGTGTTCCCTTGATATCTCTAGTTTTCTTGAAGAGATCTCTAGTCTTTCCCATACTGTTGTTTTCCTCTCTTTCTTTGCATTGTGCACTTAAGAAGGATTTATTATCTCTCCTTTCTAATCTCTTGAACTCTGCGTTCAGTTGGGTATATCTTTTCCTTTCTCCTTTGCCTTTCACTTTTCTTCTTTTCTCAACTATTTGTAAAGTTTTCTCAGACAACTGCTTTGCATTCTTGCACTTCTTTTTCTTTGAAGTGGTTTTGGTCACTGCTTCCTGTACAAAATTACGAACTTCTGTCCATAGTTCTTCAGGGACTCTGTCTACCAGATCTAATCCCTTGAATCTGTTCATCTATCCCACTGCATAATCATAACCACTGTATAATCATAAGCGATGTGATTTAGGTCAACGAAAGGCAATGCCAAAGAATGCTCAAACTACCGCACAATTGCATTCATCTCACACGCTAGTAAAGTAATGCTCAAAATTCTTCAAGCCAGGCTTCAGCAATACATGAACCATGAACTTCCAGATGTTCAAGCTGGTTTTAGAAAAGGCAGAGTAACCAGAGATCAAATTGCCAACATCCACTGGATCATCGAAAAAGCAAGAGAATTCCAGAAAAACATCTATTTCTGCTTTATTGACTATGCCAAAGCCTTTGACTGTGTGGATCACAATCAACTGTGGAAAATTCTGAAAGAGATGGGAATACCAGACTACCTGACCTGCCTCTTGAGAAACCTATATGCAGGTCAGAAAGCAAAAGTTAGAACTGGACATGGAACAACAGACTGGTTCCAAATAGGAAAAGGAGTACGTCAAGGCTGTATATTGTCACCCTGCTTATTTAACTTATATGCAGAGTACATCATGAGAATTGCTGGACTGGAGGAAGCACAAGCTGGAATCAAGATTAGCAGGAGAAATATCAATTACCTCAGGATGCAGATGACACCACCCTTATGGCAGAAAGTGAAGAACTAAAGAGCCTCTTGATGAAAGTGAAAGAGGAGAGTGAAGAAGTTGGCTTGAAGCTCAACATTCAGAAAACGAAGATCATGGCATCTGGTCCCATCACTTCATGGCAAATAGATGGGAAAACAGTGGAAACAGTGGCTGACTTTATTTTTCTGGGCTCCAAAATCACTGCAGATGGTCATTGCAGCCATGAAATTAAAAGATGCTTACTCCTTGGAAGGAAAGTTATGACCAACCTAGACAGCATATTCAAAAGCAGAGACATTACTTTGCCAACAAAGGTCCATCTAGTCAAGGCTATGGTTTTTCCAGTACTCATGTATGGATGTGAGAGTTGGACTATAAAGAAAGCTGAGTGCAGAAGAATTGATGCTTTTGAACTGCGGTGTTGGAGAAGACTCTTGAGAGTCCCTTGGACTGCAAGGAGATCCAACAAGTCCATCCTAAAGGAGATCAGTCCTGGGTGTTCATTGGAAGGACTGATGTTGAAGCTGAAACTCCAATACTTCAGCCACCTGATGTGAAGAGCTGACTCATTTGAAAAGACCCTGATGCTGGGAAAGATTGAGGGCAGGAGGAGAAGGGGACGACAGGGGATGAGATGGTTGGATGACATCGCTGACTTGATAGACATGGGTTTGGGTAGATTCCAGGAGTTGGTGATGGATAGGGAGGTCTGGTGTGCTGTAGTTCATGGGGTTGCAGAGAGTCAGACATGACTGAACAACTGAATTGAACTGAACAGAATGGTCCTGTGGTTTTCCTGACGTTCTTCAATTTAACCCTAAATTTTGCAATAAGGAGCTGATGATCTCAGCCACAGTCAGCTCCAGATCTTGTTTTTGGTGACTGTATAGAACTTCTCCATCTTTGGCATAAAAAAAATATAATCAATCTAATTTTGGTTGACCAGCCAGTGATGTCCATGTGTAGAGTGGTCTCTTCTCCCATGAGGATACCACAATCACAACTAGCTGTTGAACAGCCGTTGACAGAGGATGCTGTACCTCACCAAACCAAGATAGCCCACATCCAGGGACAAAGGAGAAGCTGCAATGAGATGGTAGGTGGGACCCAGTCACAATAAAATCAAATCCCATACCCAGTGGTTGGGCAACTCACAAACTGGAGGACAATAATACCAAGGAAATTTGCACACTGTTGTGAAGGTTTTAGGCCCCACATCAGACTTCCCAACTTGAGAATCCAGCAAAGGAACTGGGAATCTCCAGGGAATCTGACTTTGAGTCTGTTGTTGGCAACATATATATGGGTCTTGTTTTTGTATCCATTTAACCACTCTGTCTTTTGATTGGAGCCTTTAATCCATTTACAGTTAAAGTAATTATTGATATGTGCCATTTTGCTAATTGTTTCAAGTTTGTTTTTTTATATTTTTTTTAATAGGCTCCTTCTTTTGTGATTGGATGTCTATCTTTATGTTTGGATTCCTTTCAGTTTGTGTCTGTGTGGTTTATTATAGATTACTGGTTTTCAATTACCATGAGGTCTATAAATACAGCAACAGAAATGGCAACCCACTCCAGTACTCTTGCCTGGAAAATCCCATGGATGGATCCTGATAGGCTACAGCCCATGGGGTTGCAAAGAGTTGGACACGACTGAGCGACTTCACTTCACTTTGTGTTTGTGTGTATGAATATGACTTTTGAGTTATTGATCTCTTAATTTCAAATTCATTTTAACAACCCTGTATTTGCACTCTCCTCCCCTCATGATTACTGATTCTGATATCATATTTTACATCTAATTGTTTTGTGTGTTCCTTAACTGCTTATTGTGGATATAGATGATTTTACTATTTTGTCTGTTAACCTTTCTACTAGCTTTGTGCATAGGTGACTACCTAACTTTACTATATGTTTACCTTTGCCAAGGAGCTTTTTCCTTTCATAATTTTCTCATTGTTTCTCAGTGCATGCTTTACTTTCTCTCTTAAAGAAGTTTCTTCAACATTTCTTGTAAAGCTGTTTAGATGGTATTAGAACTCTTTTAGTTTTTACTTGTTTGTAAAGTGTTTAATCTCTCGGTTCAAATCTGAGAGACTTGCCAGGTAGAATATTTTTTATTGTAGGTTTCTCATTGATCTCTATCAATATATCATGCCATTTTCTTCTGGCTTGCAGTTTCTGCTGAAAAGTCAGCTGATAGGCTTATGGGAGTCCCCTTGTACACAATGTGTTGCTTTCCCCTTGTTGATTTTCATATCCTCTTTATCTCCAATTTTTGCTGTTTTAATTACAGTATGTTTTGGTGGGTTCCTCACTGGAATTTTCTGTTTCCTGGACTGGTCTATTTCCTTTGCCACGTTAGGAAATTTTTTAATCATTATGTCTTCGATTATGTTCTCAGATTTCTTCTCTCTCTCTCTTTTCCTTCTAGAGTTTCTGTAATACAAATATTAGTGTGCTTGGCATTGTCCCAAAGGTCTTCTAAACTGGATGCATTTATTTTCCCTTTTTTTTCTTCTGTTCAGTGTTGGTGATTTCCACTACTTTCTTCCAGCTCAGTGACCATTGTTCTGTATCATTTAGTCTACTATTGACTCCTCGTGTACTTTTCATTTCTATCCCTATACACCCATTTTGCTCTTGAGTTCTTTGATCATTGAACTCTCTTGGGTCGATTGCCTATCCCCACTTCACTTCATTCTTCTTCTGGAGCTTTATATTGTTCCTTCTTTTGGAACATGCTCCTCTGTCACCTCATTTTGCCTCAATTCCTCTTTTTGTTTCTATTTATCTGGTACATCGGTTTTGTCTCAACCTTGGAGAAGTGACTTTTTTAGGAGGCATCCTATGGGTCCCAAAAGCACACTACCCTCATCCCCAAAGTTATATGCTCTAGGGGTTCCCCCTATGAGTGTTGTGTGGCTCTATCTATTATGAAAAATTATATGGGCAGTCTGATAGGCCTGGTTGGCTTCCAGTCTACTTGGTTGCCAGGTCCTACCTTGTGGGAAGGCTACCAGTTGCTGGTTGGTGGGAGTCAGTCAACAGACAGCTGACTGTGGAATCCTAGTGGCCCTGGGGTTAGTGCTAGGTCCAGTCAGTGCAGTTCAGTTCAGTTGCTCAGTCGTGTCCAGCTCTTTGCGACCCCATGGACTGCAGCACGCCAGTGCTAGGTTACTTGTGGTTAAAGTCAGAGTCCAGGATACCCAGGGGCTGTTTTCATATCCTGGTGGATGAAACCAGCCCTGGGGTTACTGCCAACATACTGGCAGTTAGAACTAGGTCCTGGAGCTTGGTTGCAGAGTGCATGGGTCAAAGAGCTGGTGTCAAATCACTTGTTTGATGGGGCTGGTTCATGAAACAGTTGGAATCAGTCTTGAGGCTTATGTTGGTCTGCTGGGTTATGGGACCAGAGCCCAGTGGATCACAGGGCAGATTCTGGCCTGCTCATGAACAAGTTCAGTCCACAGACTGAAGCACTACAGTTTTCTTACAAGTGGTGTCTGCTCACTGATGGGTAAGGCTGGGCCTGAGGCTAGAGCAGGCTTCCTGGAGTACAAGGCCAGGACTCAGGCATTCTGGGGCTGGTACCTGTGCACTAGTGAGTGGAGGTGGGTCCCAAAGTGTCTAGTTGGAGCACCCTGGAAGTTTATGGTCTAGCACCTATGCAGTGGTATGTGTGGCTGTGCCCTGAGCCCTTTGAAAAACAGGAATGTTTCCAGGGGTGACTTTAGGCTCAGAGAGACTTAAGGCAGCGTGTCTGCTGGTAGATGGGGCTTTGTCCATGCCCAGTTAGGTGTTTGGCCTGAGGCATCCTGGAAGTAGTAGCAGTGGGCTGTTGGTCCAGGGCGGGGCTGAGTTCTGGGGCTAATAAGCTACAGGGAGTATTCTAAAATGGTACTCGCCAGCACCTGTGTCCACGTAGTAGAACAAGCTTCCCAAAATACTTGACACCATGGTCTATGTCCCCAGGGTGAGCTGCAGTTGCCTCCTGCCTCATCAGGAGACTCTCCAAGATAAGTAAGTAGGTCTGACCCATGTGTGTGTGCTCAGTTGCTCAATCATGTCCAACTGTCTGTGGCCCCATGGACTGTAGCCCATCAGATTCTTCTGTCCATAGAATTTTCCAGGTAAGAATGCTGGAACAGGCTGCTATTTTCTACATCAGGGGATCTTCCCGACCCAGGGATCGAATCTGCACCTCTTGGTGTCTCCTGCATTGGCAAGTGAATTCTTTACCACTAGCACCATTTACAAAGCCCAGATCTGACCTAAGTTCCTATCAAATTACTGCCTCTTCCCTGAGTCCCAGAGTATGTGAGATTCTGTCTGTACCCTTTAAGAGTGAAGATTCTATTTCTTCTGCTGCTGCTGCTGCTAAGTCGCTTCAGTCGTGTCCGATTCTGTGCGACCCCATAGACGGCAGCCCATCAGGCTCCACCATCCCTGGGATTCTCCAGGCAAGAACACTGGAGCAGGTTGCCCTTTCCTTCTCCAATGCATGAAAGTGAAAAGTGAAAGGGAAGTCGCTTAGTCATGTCCAACTCTTAGCGACCCCATGAACTGCAGCCTACCAGGTTCCTCCATCCATGGGATTTTCCAGGCAAGAGTACTGGAGTGGGGTGCCATTGCCTTCACTGTCTATTTCCTCTCGCCCTCCTAAAATTAAACCCAACTTGCCTTCAAAGTCAAATACTCTGGGGTCTTATCTTCACAGTGCAGGACCACCCGTCTGGGGAGCCTCATGTGGGAGTCAAGTCTCTCACTCCTTTGGGAGAACTTAACAATTGTAGATATTCTCCCATTTGGTGGGTGGCCCTCCAGGGGGATTTGGCACTTGACTATATCGTGATTCCACCTCTCCAATCACCTCATTGTGGTACCTTCTTTATGTATTTATGGAAGATCTTTTCTGATAGGCTCTGATCTTTTTTATTGATGGTTGTTCGGCAAATATGTGATTTTGAGGTCCCTGTGAAAGGAGGTGAGCGAAGTCTTTCTAGTCCACCATCTTGGCCAATCTCCTTAAGAAGCCTTTCTCAAACTGCAAAAAAAAGCAAATATGATAAGGGAACACTAAAATTTTTCCTATATAAATATCGTAGGTTGGGATCCCCTGGAGAATGGAATAGCTACCAACTCTAGTATTTTTGCCTCCAGAATTCCACGGACAGAAGATCCTGAGGACACAAAGAGTTGGCTGAATGAGCAACTAACACACAAGAAGTAACGAAAAAAATTGGGAAAGATATGTGCAGTACATAAAGCACTCAGGCATACTAAACAAAATGTATAAAGCCCTAAAATTTAAAAAGCAACCTAGAAGACAAATGGTTAAGTACATGGACTTCAGGAGGAAAACCATATGACAATAAATATTATTATGGTTAATCTCACTAACAGTGGGGTAAAGCAGACTAAAATCACAATGAGATACTATTTTATACTTATCAGATCAACAAAACCTGTATGAGATCATATGTACCAAATGCTAAGTACATAGGTAAATAGATCTCTTGAGTGTTCTACTGGTATGTAGACACAATCATTCCAGAGGACAGTCTGGTAATATATTATAATTGAAGACATTCATATCCTTCAAACAAATCATTCCATTTCTAAGTGTATATTCTAGAAACTCTGGCACAGAGGCACAAAGAGAAATGCACAAAGGTTTTCACTGAGCATTGTTTATTTTGCTACTATACTTGGCTATTATAATCTAAAATAATCTAACTTTGGGTCATAACAAATTGTGGCATATTCTCATGATGAAAAATTATGCAGCCATTTAAAAATATGAATTAGATCCTCATGAATTAAAATGTACATATCTCAAGTTTTGAATGAAAAATTTGCAGAAGGATGACATTTATGTAAATGCATAAAACACAAGAACAATTTTCTATACATATGAACATATTTATGTTATAAAAGTATGAGTGGAAAGGACACATAAAAACCCTGGAACAGATTTTACCTTTAGAATGGGGAGAAGGAGATGAATACTGAAGGGAATTCAAAAGAGACTCTGTAAAAAATGTTCTCTGTTAAGAGTGAATCAACGATTAGCAAAATGTCACCATTTGTTAAAACATTCTCTTTTCACTAAATCTTTGAAATATTTTATAATTTGGAAAAATAGGCAAACTCCAAGTCCAGAGTTTTATTAACATCTCTGCTGCTGCTGCTGCTGCTTAGTCGCTTCAGTCGTGTCCAACTCTGTGTAACCCCATAGACGGCAGCCCACAGGCTCCCCCATCCCTGGGTTCTCTTCTTGGAAATTCTAAAACTCCTAGGATTCCTTTATTTTCCTCCCAGTGGCCCTCTCCCACCCACCACTGATCCATTTCCTTGCCCCCTCTCTTCTTAGCTCCCAGCATAGTTGGGTCTGAAATAGTGCTTCTCACTCTTCCCGCTGCATTTCTATTTTTTTTAATAAATTTATTCATTTTTTATTTTATTTTTAATATAAATTTATTCACTTTAATTGGAAGCAAATTACTTTACACTATTGTAGTGGTTTTGCCATACATTGACATGAATCAACCACAGTCTTCCTTTACCATTGAGACTCTGCCTCAGCACTATTTTTTTTTTCCCAGATGGATTGGAGGATGGAGGAGTTGGGAGAGGTGTGACACAACAGATAAAAATAAACAAGCAAAAGGAAGCAGGAAGGCCATGAAAACCCTCAGTCATACAGCATAGTGATTTAGTATTTTTGAAGATTATACTCTATTATATGTTATTACAAGATAATGGCTATAATACCTTGTGCTATAGAGTAAATCTTTGTTGCTTATCCATTTTATACACAGCTGTTTGTTAATCCCATATCCCTAATTCCTCCCTACTTTCTCTCCTGTTTCATAGCCATAAGTTTGTTTTCTATATCTGAGTCTTTTTGTTTTTACATATACATTCATTTGTATTTTTGAGATTCCACACATAAGTGATATCATACAGAATTTTTCACTCTCTGATTTATTTCATTAAACATAATATTATCTAGGTCCATTCATGTTGTGCAAATGGCAGTATTTCATTCTTTTTTATGGTTGAGTAATATTCCATTGTGTAGGTTTATGTACATTGTGTATGTATATATACACATGTATGTATATGTATATGTATATATGGTGTTTGGGTTTCTTACATGTCTTGGCTATTGTAAATAATCCAGTTACGAACTTTAGGGTACAAGTATCTTTCCAAATTAATGTTTTCATATTTTCTGGAAGTATACTGAGGACGAGATTGCTAGATCAGATGGTGGTTCAATTTTTAGTTCCTTGAGAAACTTCCATGTTGTTTTCAATAGTGACTGAACCAATTCACATTCTTCCCAATGGTGTGCAAGAGTTCTCATTTTTCCACAGCTTCACCAACATTTGATATTTATAAACTTTTTGAAGATGGCCATTCTGACAGGTACAAGATGATAGCTCCTTGTCTTAATTTGTATTTCTCTAAAATAATTAGTGAGGTTGAGCTTCTTTTCATGTGCCTGTTAGCCATCTGTATGTATTCTTTAGAAAAATGTCTATTCAGATCTGTACTTTTTATGATTGGTATTTTTTATTTATTGAATTATTGTTGAATTAAAATATTGCACGAGTTTCATGTGTACAGTGTAGTGATTTCATTTTTTTCAGAGTATGTTCTATTATAGGTTATTACAAAATATTGGATATAATTCCCTGTGCTATATGGTAAATTCTTGGTTGCTTATATGTTGTATCTATAGAAACTTGTATCACTTCATCCCATACTTCTAATTTGTCCACCACCCTTTTGGTGACCATAAGTTTGTTTTCTTTGTCAGTGAGTCTGTTTTTGTACACAGACTCATTTATACTATATTCTCTATTCCACATATCAGTATATAACTGTTTGCCTTTCTCTGTTTCACTAATATCCTCTATGTTTATTGATACTGCTGAAAATGGAAATATTTTACTCTTTTCAATGGTTGAGTAATACTCCATTGTGTATTAATATATAATTTCTTCTTAAGCCTGTTAATGGTTACTTGCTGTGTTTTTATGGCATGGATATTGTAAATAGCACTGCTATAAATGTTAGGGTGCATGTATCTTTTTCAATTAAAGTTTTCACTTTTTCCCAGATCTATACACAGGAGTGAGATCACTGGATCATATAGTAGCTCTATTTTTAGTTTTTTTGGAAGCCTCTGCACTATTTTCCATAGTAGCTGCACTAAGTTACATCCCAACCAACAATGTATGAAGGTTTTCTTTCTTTACACCCTCCTCATTATTTATTACTTGTAGACTTTTTTTTTCCATTTATTATTTTTTTAATTAATTTATTTATTTTAATTGGAGGCTAATTACTTTACAATATTGTGGTGGTTTTTGCCATGCATTCACATGAATCAGCCATGGGTGTACATGTGTTCCCCATCCTGAACCCCTCTCCCACCTCCCTCCCCATCCCATCCCTCTGGGTCATCCCAGTGCACCAGCCCTGAGCACCCTGTCTCATGTAGACTTTAACATTTTTTATTAGAATATAGTAGATTTAGAATATCATGTTAATTTCAAGTGCACAGCAAAGTGAATCAGTAGTATATATACATAAACCTACTCTTTTTTACATTCTTTCCCCATATAGGCCATTACAGAGTATTGACTAGAATGCCTTCTGCTACACAATAGATCCTCATTAGTTACCTGTTTTATATATAGTGGTGTATACATGTCAACCCTAATCTCCAAATTTATCCCTTCCCCCACCTTACTCACTTGTATCCATAAGTTTTTTTTTCTTACATCTGCAATTATATTTTTGTTTTGTAAAGAAGTTTGTTTTTACCCCCATTTTAGATTCCACATATATGCAGTATCATATGATATTTGTCTTTCTCTGACTTGACTCTGTGTGACAGCCTCTAGGTCCATCCACATCTTTACAAATGACCTAAATAACCCATTCCTTTTCATGATTGAATAATATTCCATTGTATACATGTACCATATCTTTATGCATTCTTCTGTGGATGGACACTTAGGTTGCTTCTGTGTCTGGGCTATTGTAAATAGTGATGCAATGAGTATTGGGGTGCACATATCTGTGGAAAATTCTTCAAGAGATGGGAATACTAGACCACCTGATCTGCCTCTTGAGAAATTTGTATGCAGGTCAGGAAGCAACAGTTAGAACTGGACATGGAACAACAGACTGGTTCCAAATAGGAAAAGGAGTTCGTCAAGGCTGTATATTGTCACCCTGTTTATTTAACTTATATGCAGAGTACATCATGAGAAACGCTGGACTGGGAGAAACACAAGCTGGAATCAAGATTGAGGGGAGAAATATCAATCACCTCAGATATGCAGATGACACCACCCTTATGGCAGAAAGTGAAGAGGAACTCAAAAGCCTCTTGATGAAAGTGAAAGTGGAGAGTGAAAAAGTTGGCTTAAAGCTTAACATTCAGAAAACGAAGATCATGGCATCCAGTCCCACCACTTCATGGGAAATAGATGGGGAAACAGTGGAAACAGTGTCAGACTTTATTTTTCTGGGCTCTAAAATCACTACAGATGGTGACTGCAGCCATGAAATTAAAAGACGCTTACTCCTTGGAAGGAAAGTTATGACCAACCTAGACAGCATATTCAAAAGCAGAGACATTACTTTGCCAACAAGGTTTGTCTAGTCAAGGCTATGGTTTGGAAGATTTGGGAGAATGGCATTGAAACATGTAAAATATCATGTATGAAATGAGTTGCCAGTTCAGGTTCGATGCACGATACTGGATGCTTGGGGCTGGTGCACTGGGACGACCCAGAGGGATGGAATGGGGAGGGAGGAGGGAGGAGGGTTCAGGATGGGGAACACATGTATACCTGTGGCGGATTCATTTTGATATTTGGCAAAACTAATACAGTTATGTAAAGTTTAAAAATAAAATAAAATTAAAAAAAAAAAGGCTATGGTTTTTCCTGTGGTCATGTATGGATGTGAGAGTTGGACTGTGAAGAAGGCTGAGTGCTGAAGAATTGTTGCTTTTGAACTGTGGTGTTGGAGAAGATGCTTGAGAGTTCCTTGGACTGCAAGGAGATCCAACCAGTCCATTCTGAAGGAGATCAGCCCTGGGATTTCTTTGGAAGGAATGATGCTAAAGCTGAAACTCCAGTACTTTGGCCACCTTATGTGAAGAGTTGACTCATTGGAAAAGACTCTGATGCTGGGAGGGACTGGGGGCAGGAGGAGAAGGGGATGACAGAGGATGAGATGGCTGGATGGCATCACTGACTCAATGGACGTGAGTCTGAGTGAACTCTGGGAATTAGTGAGGGATAGGGAGGCCTGGCGTGCTGCAATTCATGGGGTCGCAAAGAGTCGGACATGACTGAGCGACTGATCTGATCTGATCTGATCTTGATATATGCTGAGAAATGGGATTGCTGGATCACATGGTTGCTCTATTCTTTAGGTTTTTAGAAAACCTCCATACCATTCTGCATAGTAGCTGCACAGTTTACATTACTACCATCAGTGTAGGAGGGTTCCCTTTTCTCCACAACCTCTCTAGCATTCATTGTTTGTAGACTTTTTGATCATGGACAGTCTGACTGGTGTGAGATGATACCTCATTGTAGGTTTTTTCTGTTTGCTTGTTTTTTACATTTCCCTAATGACTAGTGATGTTAAGCATCTTTTCATGTGCCTGTTAGGCATCTGTCTGTATTCTTTAGAAAAATGTCTATTTAGATCTTCCACCCATTTTTTTGACTGAGTTGCTTGTTATCTTGATCTTTAACTGCATAAGCTGTTTGTATATTTTGAAGATTAATCCCTTGTCAGTTGCTTCATTCCCAAATATTTTCTCCCATTCTGTAGATTGTCTTTTTGTTTTGTTTATGGTTCCCTTTGTTTTGCAAAACCTTAAGTTTAATTAGGTCTCATTTGTTTATTTTGGTTTTATTTTCATTAGCCTAGGAGGTGAGATTTATGTCTAAGAGTGTTCAGCCTGTGTTTTCCTCTAAGAGCCTTATAGTATCCGACCTTACATTTAGGTCTTTAATGCATTTTGAATTTATTTTTGTGTATGCTATTAGGGAGTGTTCTAATTTTATTCTTTTACATGTAGCTGTCCAGTTTTCTTAGCACAACCTACTGAAGAGACTGTATTTTCTCCATTGTACATTCTTGTCTCCTTTGTCATAGATTAGATAATCACAGAAGCATGGGTTTATCTCTGGGCTTCTATCCTGTTCCATTGGTCTACATTTCTATTTTTGTGCTATACCATCCTGTCTTGATTACTGTAGCTTTGTAGAATAGTCTAAAGTCAGGGAGCCTGATTTCTCCAGCTCCATTCTTCTTTCTCAAGATTGCTTTGTCTTTTGTGTTTCTGTACAAATTGTAATTTTTGTTCCAGTCTTGTGAAAAAATGTCATCGGTAATTTGATAGGGTTTACATTGAATCTGTAGATTGCTTTGCATAGTGTAATCATTTTCAAAATATTGATTCTTACAATCCAGGAACATGGTACATCTTTCCACTTGCTTTTGTCACCTTTTATTTAATTCATCAGTATCTTAGAGTTTTCTGAGTGTAATTCTTTTGTTTCCTTAGGAAGGTTTATCCCTAGGTATTTTATTCTTTTTGATGCAATGGTAAAACATGGTTTACTCTTTGATTTCTCTTTCTGATCTTTCATTGTTAGTGTATAGGAATGCAAGAAATTTCTCTGCATTAATTTTTTATCCTGCAACTTCACTAAATTCATTGATGAGCTCTAGTAATTTTTTTCTGGTAGCATCTTTAGGGTTTTCTATGCATAGTATCATGCCATCTGAGACAGTGACAGCTTTACTTCTTCTTTTTCAATTTGGATTTATTTCTTTTTCTTCTCTGATTGCCTTGGCTAGAACTTTCTGTTGACTAATAGTAGCAATAGTGGACATTTTTGTCTTGTTCCTGATTTTAGAGTAAATACTTTTTTTTTTATTTTTAAACTTTACAAATTGTACTAGTTTTGCCAAATATCAAAATGAATCTGCCACAGGTATACATGTGTTCCCCATCCTGAACCCTCATTGAGAATGATGTTTCCTGTAAGTTTGTCATATATGGACTTTACTATGTTGAAGTAGGTTCCCTCTACACCTACTTTCTGGAGAGATTTTAAAAAAAAATCATAAATAGATGTTGAATTTTGTCAAAAACTTTTTCTGCATCTATTGAAATGATCATGCATTGTTTATTATTCAGTTTGTTGATGTGGTATTGTGGTATATCACACTAATTTATCTGCAGATATTGATAAATTCTTGCATCCCTGGAATTAATCCTACTTGATCATGGTGTATGATCCTTTTAATGTGTTGTTTGATTCTGCTTGCTAGTATTTTGTTGATGATTTCTGTGTCTATGCTTGTCAGTGATAATGACCTGTAATTTGGTGGGGGGATGTGGTGGTATATCTTTGTCTGCTTTGGTATCACCACGACAGTGGCTTTGTGGAATGAGCCTTTAAAATCTTTTGGAAAAGTTTCAGGTTGACCTCCCAGATGGCTCAGTGGTAAGGAATCTACCTGCTAATGCAGGAGACACAGGAGACATGGGTATAATCCCTTGGACAGGATGATCCCCTGGAAAAGGAAATGGCAAACTGCTCCAGTATTCTTGCTGGGAAAATCCCATGACCGAGAAGCCTGGTTGGCTACATTCCATGGGGGTTGCAAAAGAGTAGGACATGAGTAAGCAATTGAGCACATCAGAAGGTTAGGTGTTAATGCTTCTCTAAATGTTTGATAGAAATGTCTGTGAAAGCATCTGGTCCTTGACATTTATTTGTTGGAAGATTTTTAATCACAGCTTCAATTTCAGTATTCATGACTGGTCTGTTCATATTTTCTGCTTCTTCCCGAGTACATAACTGAACCAAGAAGAAGTAGAAAATATGAACTGACCAATCATAAGTATTGAAATTGTTGACTTTTTCATGATATCTTTCTGACCAGTATGAAGTGATTTTTTTTTCCACAAAAAAAGCTCTTTGTGATTTTTATTTGTATTTCTATAAAAGTTAGCAATGCTGAGCATCTTTTCATGTGCCTGTTAGTCATTTTATGTCTCGTTTGGTGGGGGGGGGGGGAGTGTCTATTTAAGTCTTCTGTCCATTTCTTGTTTTTTTTAATTTTGAGTCAGAGCTATTTTTATATTTTGGACATTAATTTTGTTAGTACAACATATTTCCTCCAATTGCATAGAATGTTTTTCTCATTTTGTTGATGGTTTCCTTTGCTTTTGAAAACCTTTTAAATATTTCTTTTGCATTAGGAGACTGATCTAAGAATATATTGCTGGGATTTTTATCAAAGAATGTTTTACCTATGTTCTCTTCCAGGAGTTTTATTATGTCATGTCTGATATTTAGGACTTTAAACCATTTTGAGTTTATTTGTGTGTATGGTATAAGGGAGTGTTCATTGATTTACATGTAGCTGCTCAGCTTTCCAATCAATATTTGCTGACCAGACTGTCTTTTCTTTATTTCTTCATTGTATATTCTTGCTTCCATTGTCATAGAGCAATTTACCATGGGAACACAGGTTTATGTCTGGGCTCTGTATTCTGTTCCCTAGGTCTATATTTCTGTTTTTGTGCCAGTATCACATTATTTTGGTTATGTACCTTTGTAGTATAACATGAAGTCTGGAAGGGTTATATATCTGCTGCTGCTGCTGCTATGTTGCTTCAGTCATGTCCAACTCTGTGCGACCCCATAGATGGCAGCACATCAGGCTCCCCCATCCCTGGGATTCTCCAGGCAAGAACACTGCAGTGGGTTGCCATTTCCTTCTCCAGTGCATGAAAGCGAGAAGTAAAAGTGAAATCGCTCAGTTGTGTCCAACTCTTAGCGACCCCATGGACTGCAGCCTACCCAGCTCCTCCATCCATGACATTTTCCAGGCATGAGTACTAGAGTGAGGTGCCATTGCCTTATCCGGTTATACATCTAGCTTTCTTTTTTCCTGTAATTGCTTTGACCATTCTCAGTATTTGGTGCTTCCATATGAATATTGGAATTATTTGTTCTAGTTCTAAGTAAAAAGTGTCATTGATATTTTGATAGGTATTGCATTAAATCTGTAGATTGCTTACAGTAGGATTGCTCAGTCAGTCAGTTCAGTCGCTCATTCGTGTCCAGCTCTTTGTGACCCCATGGACTGCAGGACACCAGGATTCCCTGTCCATCACCAATGCCTGGAGCTTGCTCAAACTCATGTCCATCAAGTCGGTGATGCCATCTAACTATCTCATTCTCTGTTGTCCCCTTCTCCTCCTGTCTTCAGCCTTTCCCAGCCTCAGGGTCTTTTCCAAAGAATCAGTTCTTTGTATTACATGGCCAAAGGATTGAACTTTCAGCTTCATCAGTCCTTCCAAGGAATATTCACAGCTGATTTCCTTTAGGATTAACTGGTTGTATCTCCTTGCAGTCCAAGGGAACTCTCAAGAGTCTTCTCCAACACCGCAGGTCAAAAGCATCAATTCCTCGGCACTCTTTACAGCTTTCTTTATAGTCCAACTCTCACATTCATACATGACTCCTAGAAAAACCGTAGCTTTGACCAGACCCTTTTTGGCAAAGTAATGTCTCTGCTTTTTAGCATGCTGTCTAGGTTGGTCATAGCTTCTCTTCCAAGGAGCAAGTGTCTTTTAATTTCATAGCTGCAGTCACCATCTGCAGTGATTTTGGAGCCCAAAAAATAACGTCTGTCACTGTTTCCATTGTTTCCCCAGCTATTTGCCATGAAGTGATGGAACCAGATGCAACGATCTTAGATTTCCGAATGTTGATTTTTAAGCCAGCTTTTTCACTCTCTCCATTCACTTTCATTACGAGGCTCTGTAGTTTTTCTTCACTTTCTGCCATAAGGGTGGTGTCATCTGCATTTCCAAGGTTATTGATATTTCTCCCAGCAATCTTGATTCCAGCTTATGCTTCATCCAGCCCAGCATTTTGCATGATGTGCTCTGCATATAAGTTAAATAAGCAGGGTGACAATATACAGCCTTGACATACTCCTTTCCCGATTTGGAACCAGTCTGTTTTTCCATGTCCAGTTCTAAGCGTTGCTTCTTGACCTGCATATAGATTTCTCGGGAGGCAGGTCAGATGGTCTTGTATTCCCATCTCTTGAAGAATTTTCCACAGTTTGTTGTGATCTACACAGTCAAAGGCTTTGGCATAGGAACTCGCTTGCTTTTTCAGTGATCCAATGGATGTTGGCAATTTGATCTCTGGTTCCTCTGCCTTTTCTAAATCCAGCTTGAATGTCTGGAAGTTCACAGTTCATGTACTGTTGAAGCTTTGCTTGGAGAATTTTGAGCATTACTTTGCTAGTGTGTAAGATGAGTGCTACTTTAATAATATTAATTATTCTAATCCAAAATGTAGGATATCTTTCCATTTATTTACATTATCAATTTTCTTTATCAATGTTTTCCAGTATTTAGAGTATAGATCTTTCACATCCTTGGTTAATTTTGTTACTAGGTATTTTATTTTTATAAATGTAATTTAAAATGGGATTTTTTAAACTCTCAGTTCAGTTCAGTTCAGTTGCTCAGTCATGTCCGACCCTTTGAGACCCCATGAATTGCAGCACGCCAGGCCTCCCTATCCATCACCATCTCCCGGAGTTCACTCAAACTCATGTCCATCTAGTCCGTGATGCCATCCAGCCATCTCATCCTCTGTTGTCCCCTTCTCCTCCTGCCCCCAATCCCTCCCAGCATCAGAGTCTTTTCCAATGAGTCAACTCTTCGCATGAGGTGGCCAAAGTACTGGAGTTTCAGCTTTAGCATCATTCCTTCCAAAGAACACCCAGGGCTGATCTCCTTTAGAATGGACTAGTTGGATACCCACCTGATATTTCATTAGTGTAAAGAAACATAACAGATTTCTATATATTAAAACTGCTTTCTAATACCTTGCAGAACTTATTCTAATAGTTTTTGGGTGGTGACTTTGTGGTTCTCTGTATAGAGTATTGTGTCATCTGCAAAGAGAAAGTTTTATTTCTTCCTTATCAATCTGGATAACTTTTATTTCTTTTATTGTCTTATTGCTGTGGCAAAGACTTCCAATACTATATTAAGTGAAGTGGTGAGAATAGGCATCCTTTTCATGTTTTTTCTAAATTTAGCAGGTATTTTTTTCAGCTTTTAACCTTTAAGTATGATATTGGCTGAGTTTCTCAAAAATGGCCTGTATTATGTTGAGATTTGTTCCCTCTATACCTACACTGGTGAAACTTTTTATTTGAATAGATGTTGAATTTTGTCAAATGTTTTTTCTGCATCTAGTGAGATTATCAGGTATTTTTTTTTCTTTCCTTTTGTTAATGTGATGTATTACATTTATTTACGTATGTGGGTTCATTCTTGTGACACTGGAATGAATCCAACTTGATCATGGTTGATACTTATGTATTGTTGAATTCATTTTTCTAATATTTTCAGATGTTTGCATCTATATTAATCAAAGATACTGGACTGTCATTTTCTTTTTTGTAGTTTCTTTGTCTAGTTTTGGTATCAGGGTGATGGTAGTACCATAGGATAAATTTGGGAGTATTCTCTCTTCTTCAGTTTTTTGGAATAGTTCGAGAAAGATAGTTGCCAAGTTCTTTGTATACTTACCAGAATTCCCCAATGAAGCACTCTGGTCCTGGACTATTTATTCCTGGGTGGTGTTTTGTGTGTGTGTGTGTGTGTGTGTGTGTGTGTGTGTGTGTGTGTCTGTGATTAGAGAGTCTATTTTCCTTCTAGAGTTTCATCTGTTCAGATCATCTATTTTTTCTTTTCTTGGTCTTGGCAAGCTGTATATTTCTAGAATCCTCTCCTTTGCTTCTAGGTTGTCCAGTTTGTTGACATTTAACTGTTGAACCCACTCCAGTACTCTTGCCTGGAAAATCCCATGGACGGGGGAGCCTGGTAGGCTACAGTCCATGGGGTCGCGAAGAGTCCAATGCGACTGAACAACTTCGCTTTCACACATTGGAGAAGGAAATGGCAACCCCCTCCAGTGTTCTTGCCTGGAAAATCCTAGGGATGGGGGAGCCTGGTGTGCTGCCGTCTATGTGGTCGCACAGAGTCGGGCACGACTGAAGCGACTTAGCAGCAGCAGCAGCATTCTTATAGGACTTTGAGGATATTTCTATTGTATGGGTTGTTATTTCTCCTCTTTCAATACTTACTTTGATTTTTGGGTCCTTGCTTTTCTTCCTGGTGAGCCTTACTAGGGGTCTTGTTGATCTTTTTTTCTTAATCTCTTCAAAAAGCCAACTCTTGGTTATATTGATCATTTCTCTTGGTTTTTGACCTTTGTGTTATTTATTTTCTCTCTGATCTTAATTTCCTTCCTTCTTCTGACTTTGGGCTTGTTTTTTCTTATTTCTCTAATTCTTTTAGGTGATAGATTAGGTTGTTAAGATTTTTTTTCTTTTCTTCAAGAACACCTGTATTTCTGTGAACCTCCTACAGCTGTTTTGCTGCATCCCATAGATTTTGTGATTTGATTTCTGCTTTATTGACTAGAAAACAAGATTCTCCTTCTGCTTTATTGACTACACCTAAGTCTTTGACTGTGTGGATCACAACAGACTGTAGAAAATTCTTAAAAGATGGTAATACCAGATCACCTGACTTGCCTCCTGAGACATCTGTATGCAGGTCGAGAAGCAACACTTAGAACTGGACATGGAACAACAGACTGGTTCCAAATCAGGAAAGGAGTACATCAAGGCTGTATATTATCATCCTGCTTATTTAACTTATATTCATGGCACATTATGTGAAATGCTGGCTTGAATGAAGCACAAGCTGGAATCATTATTGCCAGGAGAAATATCAGTAACCTCAGATACATGGATGACACCACCCTTATGGCACAAAGCGAAGAACTAAAGAGCCTCTTGATGAAAGTGAAAGAGAGTGAAAAACTAGGCTTAAAACTCAACATTCAGAAAACTAAGATCATTGCATCCAGTCCCATCACTTCATGGCAAATAGCTGGGGAAACAATGGAAACAGTGACAGATGTTATTTTTTGGGCTCCAAAATCATTGTAGATGGTGACTGCAACCATGAAATTAAAAGACACTTGCTCCTTGGAAGAGAAGCTATGACCAACCTAGACAGCATGCTAAAAAGCAGAGACATTACTTTGCCAAAAAGGGTCTGGTCAAAGCTATGGTTTTTTCTACGAGTCATGTATGAATGCGAGAGTTGGACTATAAAGAAAGCTGAGTGCCAAGGAATTGATGCGTTTGACCTGTGGTGTTGGAGAAGACTCTTGAGAGTCCCTTGAACTGCAAGGAGATCCAACCAGTCAATCCTAAAGGAAATCAGCCGTGAATATTCCTTGGAAGGACTGATGCTGAAGCTGAAAGTTCAGTCCTTTGGCCATGTAATACAAAGAACTGATTCTTTGGAAAAGACCCTGAGGCTGGGAAAGGCTGAAGACAGGAGGAGAAGGGGACAACAGAGAATGAGATAGTTAGATGGCATCACCGACTTGATGGACATGAGTTTGAGCAAGCTCCAGGTGTTAGTGATGGACAGGGAATCCTGGTGTCCTGCAGTCCATGGGGTCACAAAGAGCTGGACGTTACTGAGCGACTGAACTGAACTGATCCATTTGTTAATATCCGCTTTACAATATTTGCTTTAGTTGCCCCTCTATTTGGTGCATAGAGATTAATAAGTGTAATATTCTTACTGAATTGCTACCTTCATCATTATATAATGTCCTTCTTTATCTTTCTCTATACCTGTGTTTTAAAGTTTAGTTTGTTTTATATGAATATTGCTACTCCCACATTCTCATCATTTCCCTATGCATGTAATATCCTTTTCCATCACATCACTGTATTGTGTATTTTGCCCTGAAGTGGATTTCTTACAGGCAATATATTGCAAACTGTTTTTGTTTATTTTATTTTTTTAAACTTTACAATATTGTATTGGGTTTTGCCATATATCAACATGAATCCGCCACAGGTATACACATGTTCCCCATCCTGAACCCTCCTCCCTCCTCCCTCCCCATACCATCCCTCTGGGTCGTTCCAGTGCACCAGCCCCAAGCATCCAGTATCATGCTTCGAACCTGGACTGGTGACTCATTTCATATATGATATTATACATGTTTCAATGCCATTCTCCCAAATCATCCCACCCTCTCCCTCTCCCTCAGAGTCCAAAAGACTGTTCTATACATCAGTGTTTCTTTTGCTGTCTCGTATACAGGGTTATTGTTACCATCTTTCTAAATTCCATATATATGCGTTAGTATACTGTATTGGTGTTTTTCTTTCTGGCTTACTTCACTCTGTATAATAGGCTCCAGTTTCATCCACTTCATTAGAACTGATTCAAATGTATTCTTTTTAATGGCTGAGTAATACTCCATTGTGTATATGTACCACAGCTTTCTTATCCATTCATCTGCTGATGGACATCTAGGTTGCTTCCATGTCCTGGCTATTATAAACAGTGCTGCGATGAACATTGGGGTATACGTGTCTCTTACAATTCTGGTTTCCTCAGTGTATATGCCCAGCAGTGGGATTGCTGGGTCATAAGGCAGTTCTATTTCCAGTTTTTTAAGGAATCTCCACACTCTTCTCCATAGTGGCTGTACTAGTTTGCATTCCCACCAACAGTGTAAGAGGGTTCCCTTTTCTCCACACCCTCTCCAGCATTTCTTGCTTGTAGACTTTTGGATCGCAGCCATTCTGACTGGTGTGAAATGGTACCTCATAGTGGTTTTGATTTGCATTTCTCTGATAATGAATGATGTTGAGCATCTTCTCATGTGTTTGTTAGCCATCTGTATGTCTTCTTTGGAGAAATGTCTGTTTAGTTCTTTGGCCCATTTTTTGATTGGGTCATTTATTTTTCTGGAATTGAGCTGTAGGAGTTGCTTGTATATTTTTGAGATTAGTTGTTTGTCCGTTGCTTCACTTGCTATTATTTTCTCCCATTCTGAAGGCTGTCTTTTCACCTTGCTAATAGTTTCCTTTGTTGTGCAGAATCTTTTAAGTTTAATTAGGTCCCATTTGTTTATTTTTGCTTTTATTTCCAATATTCTGGGAGGTGGGTCATAGAGGATCCTGCTGTGATTTATGTCGAAGAGTGTTTTGCCTATGTTCTCCTCTAGGAGTTTTATAGTTTCTGGTCTTATGTTTAGATCTTTAATCCATTTTGAGTTTATTTTTGTGTATGGTGTTTCTTTTAATTGAGGTATAGTTGCTTTACAGTGTTGTGTTAGTTTCTACTGTACAGTGAAGTGAATCAGCTCTAAGTATACATATATCCCTTTCCTTGCGGACCTCACTCCCACCTCCCTCCACCCCACCCATGTCCGTCATCACAGGACATTGAGCTGAGCTCCCTGCACTTTATTGCCTGTTCCCACCCTCTATTTTATACATGGTAGTGCATTGGAGAAGGCACTGGCAACCCACTCCAGTGTTCTTGCCTGGAGAATCCCAGGGACAGCGGAGCCTGGTGGGCTGCCATCTGTGGGGTCGCACAGAGCCGGACACGACTGAAGCGACTGAGCAACAGCAGCAACAGTGTATTTATAGGGCTTCCAAGGTGGCAGTAAAGAACATTCTTGCAAATGCAGGAGATATAAGAGATGCAAGTTCAATCCCTGGATTGGAAAGTGTCCCTGGAGAAGGGCATGGCAACCCATGCAAATATTCTTGCCTAGAGAATCCCATGGACAGAGGAGCTTGGCTGACTATAGTCCAATAGGGTTGCAAAGAGTCAGACATGACTGAAATGACTTAGCACACAGGCATGCACATGTATTTATGAACTGCACTGGTACCTCAGATAGTAAAGAATCTGCCTGCAATATGGGAGACTCAGGTTTGAGCCCTGGGTCAAGATCCCCTGGAGAAGAGAATGGCTACCCACTCCATTATTCTTGCCTGGGGAATTCCATAGACAGAGGAACCTGACAGCCTACAGTGTATTTATGTCAGTCTTACTCTTCCAGTTCATCCCTCCAGCCATAAACCCTATCTCTAAACATCCACTTTCTATGCCTGCATCTCTGTTCCTACAAATAGGTTTATCTGTACTGTTTTTGTATAGTCCACATATATGTGTTAATATACAATATGTGTTTTTATCTTTCTGACTTCACTCTGTGTAACAGATTCTAGGTCTTCCACAAATGACCTGATTTCTTTTCTTTTTATGGCTGAGTAACATTCCATTGTATATGTGTACCACAATTTTATTATCCATTCATTTGTCAATGGATATTTAGGTTGCTTTCATGTCATGGCTATTGTAAATAATGCTGCAATGAACAATTGGGGTGCATGTGTCTCTTTGAATTAGGATTTTTTCAGGGTATATGCCCAGTACTGGTATTGTTACATCATATGGTAGTTCTATTTTTAGTTTTTTAAAGATCCTCCATACTGTTCTCCATAATGGCTGTATCAACTTACTTACATTGCCCTAAGAGTGCAAGAGGGTTCCGTTTTTTCCACACCCTCTCCAGCATTTTTTGTTTGTAGATTTTTTGATCATGGCCATTCTGACTGGTGTGAGATAATACCACACGGTAGCTTTAATCTTCATTTCTATAATAAATAATTATGTTGAGCATCTTTTCATGTGCTTTTTAGCCATTTGTATGTCTTCTTTGGAGAAATATCTATTTCGGTCTTGCATGCATTTTTTGACTGGGTTGTTTCTTTTTGTGATATTGAGCTGAATGTGCTTTTTTATATTTTGGAGACTAATTCCTTGTGAGTTGCTTTATTTGCAAATATTTTCTCTCATTCTGAGGGTTGTCTTTTCATCTTGTTTACAGTTTCCTTTGCTGTACAAAAGCTTTTAAGTTTGAGTCCCATTGTGTTTAGTTTTGCTTTTATTTTTCTTACTCTGTTGCTGTTCAGTCACGAAGTAGTGTCTAACTCTTTGTGACTCCATGGACTGTAGCATGCCAGGTTCCTCTGTCTTCCACTATTTCCTAGAGTTTGCTCAAATTCATGTCCATCAAATCCGTGATGCTATCTAACCAGTTCACCTTTTGCCACCTCCTTCATGTTTTGCCTTCAGTCTTTCCCAGCATCAGGGTCTTTTCCAATGAGTCAGCTCTTTGCATCAGGCCAAAGTATTAGAGCTTCAACATCAATCCTTCCAATGAATATTCAGATTTGTTTGACTAGTTTGATCTCCTTCCAGTCCAAGAGACTCTCAAGGGTCTTTTCTAGCACGACAATATGAAAGCATCAATTCTTCAGTGCTCAGACTTCTTTATAATCACATCCATACATGACTGCTAGAAAAACCATAGCTTTGACTATATGGACCTTTGTCAGCAAAGTGATGTCTCTGCTTTTAATACACTGTCTAGGTTTATCATATCTTTCCTTTTAAGGAGCAAATGTCTCTCAATTTCATTGCTGCATTCACAGTCTGCAGTGATTTTAGAGCTCAGGAAAAGAAAATCTGTCACTGTTTCCACTTTTTTCCGTTCTATTTGCCATCAACTGATGGGACTGGATGCCATGATCTTAGTTTTTTGAATATTAAATTTCAAGCCAGATTTCCCATTCTCCTTTTTCACCCTCATCAAGAGGCTCTTTATTTTCTCTTCGCTTTCTGGCATTACAGTGGTATCACCTGCATATCTGAGGTTGTTATTTCTCCCAGCAATCTTGATTCCAGCTTGTGATTCATCCAGCCTGGCATTTCATATGATGTATTCTGCACATAAGTTAAATAAGCAGAATGGCAATGTATAGCCTTGTCATACTCCTTTCCCAATTTTGTACCAGTCAGTTGTTCCCTGTCTGGTTCTAACTGTTGCTTCTTGACCCACATACAGGTTTCTCTGGAGACAGGTAAGGTGTTCTGGCACTCTCACCTCTTTTCCACAGTTTGTTGTGATCCACAGTCAAAGACTTGAGCATAGTAGGATGTGGTTTAAAAAGATCTTGCTGTGATTTATGTCAAGGAGTGTTCTGCCTGTGTTCCTCCAAGTTTTATAGTATCTGGCCTTACATTAGGTTTCTAATCCATTTGGGGTTTACTTTTGTATATTGTGTTAGGGAGTGTTCTAATTTCATTCTTTTACATGTAGCTCTTCAGTTTTCCCAGCACCACTTGCTGAAGAGATTGTCTTTTCTCCATTGTATTTCTTGTCTCCATCATAGATTAATTGAGCATAGGTATGTGGATTTATCTCTGGGCTTTCTATCCTGTTCTATTGATCTATATTTCTTTTTTGTGTCAGTACCATACTGAGTTGATTACTGTAGCTTTGTAGTATAGTCTGAAGCCAGGAAGCCTGATTGTCCAGCTCTGTTCTTCTCTCTCAAGATTGCTTTATCTTTTGTGTTTTCATACAAATTGTAATTTTTTGTTTTAATTCTGTGAAAAAGCCACTGGTAATTTGATAGGGATTGTACTCAATCTGTAGATTGCTTTGGGTAGTGTAGTCATTTTCACAGTATTGATTCTTTCTATCCAAGAACATCGCACATCTCGCCATCTGTTTCTTTCATCTTTGATGTCTTTCATCAGTGTTGTATAGTTTTCTGAGTAAAGGTCTTTTGCCTCCTTAAGTAGGTTTATTCCTAGGTATTTTATTCTTTTTGTTGCAAGGATAAATGGGATTGTTTCTTTAATTTTTCTTTCAGAGCTGTGACTGTTATTGTATGGAAATGCAAGAGATTTCTGTGCATTAATTTTTTTAATATAAATTTATTTATTTTGCCACTTTACCAAATTCACTGAGCTCTAGTAGTTTTCTGGTGGCATCTTTAGGATTTTCTATGTATAGTACCTGGAGAAGGCAATGGCACCCCACTGCAGTACTCTTGCCTGGAATATCCCATGGATGGAGGAGCCTGGTAGGCTGCAGTCCATGGTGTCGCTAAGAGTCGGATACGACTGAGCGACTTCACTTTCACTTTTCACTTTCATGCATTGGAGAAGGACATGGCAACTCACTCCACTGTTCTTGCCTGGAGAATCCCAGGGATGGGGGAGCCTGGTGGGCTGCCGTCTATGGGGTCGCACAGAGTCATGACCACATCATCTGAAACAATGACACTTCTACATCTTCTTTTTAGTTTGGATTCATTTTATTTCTTTTTCTTCTCTGATTGACATGGCTAGAACTTCCATAATTATGTTGAATAATAGTGGTGAGAGCAGAAGTTCTTGTTTTGTTCCTGATCTTAGAGGAAATGTTTTCTGTTTTACACAGTGAGAATGTGAGAATGATGTTTGCTGTGGGTTTGTCATATATGGACTTTATTATATACAGGTAGTTTCTCCCTATACCCACTCATTGGAGAGTTTTTAGCCTAAATGAATTTGAATTTTGTGAAAAGCTTTTTTTTTTTCTTTTTGAAAGAAGAGAAGCTAAAGGCAAAGGAGAAAAGGAAAGATATACCCATTTGAATACAAAGTTCCAAAGAATAGCAAGGAGAGATAAGAAAGGCTTCCTCAGTAATCAGTGCAAAGAAATAGAGGAAAATAATAGAATATGAAAGACTAGAGATTTCTTCAAGAAAATTAGAGATACCAAGGGAACATTTCTTGCAAAGAAGGACACAATAAAGGACAGAAATGGTATGGACCTAACAGAAGCAGAGGTATTAAGAAGAGGTGGCAGAATACACAGAAGACCTGTACAAAAAAGATTTTCATGACCCAGATAACCACGATGGTGTGATCACTCACCTAGAGCCAGACATACTGGAGTGCAAAGTCAAGTGGGCCTTAGGAAGCATTACTATTAACAAAGCTAGTGGAGGTGATGGAATTCCAGTTGAGCTATTTTAAATCCTAAAAGATGATGCTGTGAAAATGCTGCATTCAATATGCCAGCAAATTTGGAAGACTCAGCAGTGGGCACAGGACTGGAAAAGGTCAGTTTTTATTCCAATCTCAAAGAAAGGCAATACCAAGAATATTCAAATTACTGCACAACTGCACTCATCTCACACGCTAGCAAAGTAATGCTCAAAATTCTTCAAACCAAGCTTTACCAGTACGCAATCAATAAAATTCCAAGTGTTCAAGCTGGATTTAGAAAAGGCAGAGGAACCAGAGATCAAATTGCCAACATCCGCTGGATCATTGAAAAACCAAGACAGTTTTAGACAGACTTTGTTTTCTTGGGCTCCAAAATCACTGCAGATGGTGACTGCAGCCATGAAATTAGAAGACGTTTGCTCCTTGGAAGAAAAGCTATGACCAACCTAGACAGCATATGAAAAAGCAGAGACATTACTTTGCCGAAAAAGTTCTGTGCAGTCAAAGTTATGGTTTTTCCAGTGGTCATGTACAGATGTGAGTTTTGGACTATAAAGAAAGCTGAGTGCCAAAGAATTGATGCTTTTGAACTGTGGTGCTGGAGAAGACTCTTGAGAGTCCCTTGGACTGCAAGGAGATCCAACCAGTCAATCCTAAAGGAAATCACTCCTGCATATTCATTGGAAAGACTGTACTAAAGCTGAAACTCAAATCATTTGGCCACCTGATGTGAAGAACTGACTCATTGGAAAATACCATGATGCTGGGAAAGATTGAAGGCAGGAGGAGAAAGGGGTGACAGAGGATGACATGGTTGGATGGCATCACCTACTCAATGGACATGAGTTTGAGCAAGCTCCAGTACGTGGTGATGGACAGGGAAGCTTGGCATGCTGCAGTCCATGGGGTTGCAAATCATGTTGATGTATGGCAAAACCAATATAATATTGTAAAGTAATTAATCTCCAATTAAAAAAATGACATCTTAAATAAATAAATAAATAAAATTAAAAATAAAATAAAATAAAAAGAATTTTCACTGTAAAAAAAAAAGTCGAACATGACTGAGTGGCTGAACTGACTGAATGAGATGATGATTATGTATGTTTTTTATTTTTAATTTGTTAACATGGTGTATCATATTGATTAATTTGGTATAAAGAATCCTTTCATCACTGCTATAAACCCACTTAATCATGGTGTGTTATCTTTTTAATGTGTTGTTGGATTCTGTTTGCTGGTATTTTGTTGAGGATTTTTCTGTTTATGTTCATCAATGATATTTGCCCCCAATTTTGTTTTAGGGGTTATATCTTTGTTTGTTTTTGATATCAGGATGATGGTGGCCTCATAGAATGAGCTTAGGAATGTTCCTTCCTCTGGAATATTTTGGAAGCATTTGAGAAGGATGGATGTTATCTCTTCTTTAAATGTTTGATAGAATTTACCTGTGAAGCCATCTCGTCCTGGAATTTTGTTTGTTCGATAGAATTTACCTGTGAAGCCATCTCGTCCTGGAATTTTGTTTGGAAGATTTTGCCACTTTGTCTTTTCATCAGATTATTTTGTTTTTTGTTATTTAAAGTAATTATTCTTAGGCATGTACTTATTGCCATTTCTGCCCTAGTTGTTTTTGTTGTTGTTGTTCTGTTTTTTTTCCTTTTATGGTTTCATTTTCTTTGTAGTATGTTTGAGTTCCTTTCTTTTTGTTTTTTTATAAATCTATTTTATGTTTTTGATTTGTGGTTATCATGGAATTTAAGAATTTGACACATAATTATATCTATTTGCTTTAACCTGAGTCATTCAATTTAAAGGCAATCCAAAAGATCTATACTTTATATACTCCTCACCCACATTTTGTGATTTTCGTGTTCTGTTTTATATCTTAATACATATCCTTCTACTTCTGTTGGAGTTATAATCATGTTTACCATTTTGACTGTTTTTAATCTATGTACTTGATTATTTAAATGATTTTCAATTCTTACAATATATTTGCCTTTCATTTTGGGATTTTTCTGTTTCCTTTAGATTTTTGTGTGTTTTTTTTTTTAATACCTTTCTGTTCTCCTTTTAAGGTAGGTTTAGTATGCTGAATTCTTTTAGTTTTCACTTGTTTCAGAAGTCCTTTATTTCTTCTTCTATTCTAATCCAGGTAAGAGTATCCTAGATTGTAGTTTTTTCCCTTGTAGGACTTTAACTATATCATGCCACTCCCTTCTGGCCTGTAAAGTTTTCTGTAGAGAAATAAGCTGGAGAGGCTTAAGGGAATTCCCTTGTGTATCACTTTTCCTCTTGCTGCTTTTAGAGTCCTATTTTTACCTTTAAACTTTTACCATTAATTATATTAATATGACTGTTTGGGTTCATCTTGATTGGGACACTCTGTGCTTCCTGTACCTGGATATTTATTTCCTTCTTTAGATTTGGGAAGTTTCCAGCCATAATTTCTTCAAATAACATTTTTAATGCCCTTTTCTCTCTTCTCCTCCTGAAACACTTATTATGCAGTTGGATGGCATCACTGACTCAATGGACATGAGTCTGAGTAAACTCCAGGAGTTGGTGATGGACAGGGAGGCCTAGCATGTTGCAGTCCTTGGGGTCGCAAAGAGTTGGACACGACTGAGCGACTGAACTGAACTGAACACGCTTTATATTATCCCATAGATCTTGTATGTTATATTTTTTTGGTCTCTCTGCTATTCTGATTGGGTGATTTCCATTATTCTATTTTCCAGACCACTTAAGCATTCTTTGCTGTCATTTAGTTGACTGTTCTTTGCTTCTAGATTGCCTTTTATTTCAGCAGTTGAATATTCTATTCTTGATTGTTTTATCTTTATACTTTCCATTCCTTTTTACTGTGTCTGCATTTCTATTGATAATTTTATTAATTCAGTTAGCATTTGTATTACCACCCTTTTGATCACAGAGTGTGGTAGACTGGTAAGCTCTGTTTATTATTCTTTTAGGAGATTTCTCTTGTTTCTTTGTGCTCAGTCACTTGGTCATGTCCGACTCTTGGGGACCCAGGGACTATAGCCCACCAAGCTCCTCTGTCCATGGAATTTTCCAGGCACGAGTGGGCATCCATTTCCTACTCCAGGGGATCTTCCCAACCCAGGGATTGAACCCCTATCTCTTAGGTCTCCTGCATTGGCAGGCAGATTCTTTACCACTAGTATCATCTGGGAAGCCCCAGGTATTCCTTTATTTGTTCCTTTAGTTGCGTATAATTCCTCTGCCTTTTCATTTCACTTTACTGTGGCCTTGAGGGTTTGTTTCTATGTTGGAGCAACTTTGTACAGAGTGTGTATGTCCAAAGTCTTTGGTACAAGGGCTGGTTTTGGTATAGACACCAGTCATGTCTTTCCTCAGGGTGTACTGGCCTTTATCTGATAGGAGGGTGCAGTTGGTGTTGGAGAAAGTAAAACCTGTGGGAGATGTGATGTAGAACTTGCTCTCTGCTCTATGTATGTCACTGCCCTGTTGGTAGTGGGGCAGTGCTTCCCAGTTTTTGGAGTAGAAGCCCTGAGGATAATGTTTGATCAGGCTTCATTGCCCTTGAGTGCGTGTCCTGCCCCAAAGGAGGTAATTGCTAAAGTGATTCCCATGTGGTGATTCCCACATGCACTGCCTGTATAGATTTGTCTGCAGCTCTGCTTAGAAGCAGGCCAAGATCACATCCCTTCCCATCTGTGTTCATACTACATCTAGTCCAAGGTTATGTGGTAGAATAATCTGGGACTGAGGGTATGGCATTCTCAGGTGGCTGCAATGTTGCCCAGTATCTGGGCTGCCTCTGTGGCAGTATTCTCCCAAGAACTGTCTGCCCCAGATCAAGTCCTAAGTTTTGGTGTGGAATGGGCAGGGCAGGGTGGTCTCATTGGGAGATGAACCACTGCATGCCCCTGCAACGCATAGCTGCCACTGCCTGCCTGGACCACACCTAAGTCCCCCAGGTGTCTCTGCATAGCTAGGTTCTGAGTCCTTTCCCAGAGCTTGTCTGCCAGTCTTCCAGATCTAAGCTGCAGTGCACTCCTATGATATTGCCTTTGGCACATGCTGACAATGGCCGTCACTGCTCCACTCAGATTACACACCAGACACTCCTCTGTGTCTATGTACCTAGTATAAGAGGGCTGTGACTAGAGTGAGTGGAGCCAGGGTTTTTGCCCTGTTTGGATTGGGGAGTACAGCAGCGAGGTGGCAGCCCATAGTGCAAGACTTTCTCCACTCTGATGGTTGGCAAGCCAGCACACATGCACTCCTCATGAGTAGAGTTTAGGCTTCTCTACTAATTCTTCTGTCTATGCCAGTGGTTTTCCCAGCAGCCAACAGGATTTGTCTCTTCTGCACAGGCCCCTAGGACTAGGATACCCAGATTGCAGCTTGACTGCTTGCTCCATAGGATGAGGGATCTACAGTGACCTACAGTTAGATCTTTAAACCATTTTGAATTTATTTTTGTATATGGCGTGAGGAAATGTTCTAATCTGATAGCTTTACATATGACTTTCCAGTTTTCCAAGCACCACTTTTTGAAGAAACTGTCTTTTCTCCATTGTATATTCTGGCCAGTTTGTCATAGATTAATTGACTTTATGTTTGGGGGCTTATTTCTGAAGTCTATTCTGGTCCATTGACCTATTCGTCTGTTTTTGTGCCAGTACCATGCTGTTTTGATTACTGTAGTTTTGTTGTCTGGGAGGGTTATAACTCCAGCTTTTTTTTTTCTTGTTTTTGAAGACACTGTGACAATTTGAGGTCTTCTGTGGTTCCATGTGAATTTTAAGATTATTTGTTGTTGCCTGTAAAAAATGTGATACCTTTTTGTGAGGTGTACCTCATTTGATTTGCATTTCTCTAATAATCAGTGATGGAGAAGGCAATGGCACCCCACTCCAGTACTCTTGCCTGGAAAATCCCATGGACGGAGGAGCCTGGTGGGCTGCAGTCCATGGGGTCACAAAGAGTCAGACATGACTGAGCGACTTCACTTTCACTTTTCCCTTTCATGCATTGGAGAAGGAAATGGCAACCCACTCCAGTGTTCTTGCCTGGAGAATCCCAGGGACAGGGGAGCCTGGTGGGCTCCCGTCTATGGGGTCGCACAGAGTCAGACACAACTGAAATGACTTAGCAGTAGCAATAATTAGTAATGTTGAACATCTTTTCATATATTTTTTGGCCATCTGTATGTCTTCTTTGGAAAAGTATCTATTTAGATCTTCTGTCCATTTTCTGATTATGTTGTTTGTTTTTTGATATTGAACTACATGAGCTGTTTGTATATTTTGGAGATTAATCCCTTGTCAATTGCTTTGTTTGCAAATATTTTCTCCCATTCTGAGACCTGTCATTTTGTTTATGGTTTCCTTTGCTGTGCAAAGGCTTTTAAGTTTAATTGGGTCCATTTGTTTGTTTTTATTTTTATTGCTGTTTGAGGTGGATCAAAAAAGATGTTGCTATAATTTATATCAGAGAGTGTTATGCTTATGTTTTCCTCTAAGAGTTTTATAATATCTGGCCTTATATTTAGGTCTTTAATCCATTTTGAGTTTATTTTTGTGCACAGTGTTAGGAAGTATCCTAATTTTACTCTTTTACATGTAGCTGTCCAGTTTTGCCACCATCACTTTCTGAAGAGCCTGTCTTTTCCCCATTGTATATTCTTGCCTCCTTTGTCATAGATTAGTTGGCAATAGGTGTGTGGGGTTATCTCTGGACTTCTTATTCTGTTCCATTGAAATGTATTTCTGTTTTTTTCCTAGAAACATTAGTTTTTTAGTAGCATGTTCTTTAGTGTCCACGTGTTTGTCCTTTTCTCATTTTTGCTTCTGTAGCTGAGTTCTAATTTTGTACTATTAAGCTAAGAAATAGTGCTTGATATAATTTCTATCCTATTCAATTTGTTGAGCACTCTTTTATGCCCTAGTATGTGCCTTTTCTGGAGAATGTTCCATGTGCACTTGAATGTGTATTATGCTGTGTTTGGATGTAATACCCTGTAGATATCAATTAAATCCAACTCATCTATTGTGTCATTTAATACCACTCTTGTCTTGATTTTTCCATCTGGATGAGCTGTATGTTGATGTCAGTGCCTCAGTTAAAATTTCCCACTATTATTGCTCTTCTGTCAGTTTCTCCCTTGAAGTCTGTTAGTATTTACTTTATATACTTACATGCACCAAATATAGGGACACCTAAGATCATGGCATCTGGTCCCATCACTTCATGGGAAATAGATGGGGAAACAGTGGAAACAGTGTTAGACTTCATTTTTTATGGCTCTAAAATCACTACAGATGGTGACTGCAGCCATGAAATTAAAAGACGCTTACTCCTTAGAAGGAAGATTATGACCAACCTAGATGAATTGACTTAGCAGCAGCAGTAGCAGTAGATAGCATATTAAAAAGCAGAGACATTACCAACAAAAGTCCATCTAGTCAAGGCTATGGTTTTTCCAGTGGTCATGTATGGATGTGAGAGTCGGATGGTGAAGAAAGCTGAGTGCCAAAGAACTGATACTTTTGAACTGTGGTGTTGGAGAAGACTCTTGAGAGTCCCTTGGACTGCAAGGAGATACACCAGTCCATCCTAAAGATCAGTCCTGGGTGTTCATTGGAAGGACTGATGTTGAAGCTGAAACTCCAATACTTTGGCCACCTCATGCAAAGAGTTGACACTTTGGAAAAGACCCCAATGCTGGGAAGGATTGGGATCAGGAGAAGAAGGGACGACAGAGGATGAGATGGCTGGATGGCATCACCAACTCGATGGACATGGGTTTGAGTGAACTCTGAGAGCTGGTGATGGACAGGGAGGCCTGGCATACTGTGATTCATGGGGTCATAAAGAGTCAGACACGACTGAGCAACTGAACTGAACTGATCTTAATGGATATTATAATATCCTCTTACGCATTATTCTATCAATATATAACAGCCTTATTTGTCCTTCATTATCATACTTATTTTAAAGTCTATTTTGTCTGATATGACTATTGCTATCTCTGCTGTCTTGGGAGTTTCCATAGAAACTTTCTTTTTTCCAACTTCTCATTTTGTGTGTATATGTCTTTTGCACTGAAATGTGCATATTGCAGGTTATTTTATTTTGTTTTTTAAATCTAATCTGCTACTATGTCTTTCGATTGGGTCATTTAGTTTGTTGATATTTATCATAATTATGGATAGGTATGTACTTATTGCCATTTTAATCATTGTTTTCTGGTTATTTTTGTAGACCTCTGTTCATTTCTTTTGTGGTTTGATTATATTTTGTAGCCTGATTGATTTCCTTTTTATTTTTTATGTCTGTTGGAGGCTTTTGATTTGTGATTACCATGAGGTTCTTATTGTTGACCTATAATTATATCTACTTGATTTAAAGTGATATTCATTTAAGTTCAAATACATTCCAAAAGATCTACAATTTTTACTTTCCTTCTCCATTTCTTTCTAATATTATATTTTCTAACTTAAGCTTATCCCTTAACTGTATGATTGTTATAGCTGCTTTTACAAATCTTTGTCTTTTAATCAATACACTGGCGTATCTAAATGATCTTCAATCCTTACTCTATATTTGTCTTTTGTATTGAGATTTTCCCTGTTCTGTAGACTCTTGATTCTATTCTATTTAGAGAAGATACTTCAGTATTCCTTTTAAAGGGTAGGTTTAGTATGGGCAAATTCCTTTAGATTTTGCTTGTCTCCTGCTGCAGTCCATGGGGTCACAAAGAGCTGGACACGACTGAGTGACTGAACTGACTGAGAAGTTCTTTATCTCTCTTTATATTCTAAATATTTAATAATCTTCCTGGGTAGAGTACCCCGGCTTGCAGCTTTTTCTCTTTCAGGATTTTGAATATATCATGCCACTCCCTTCTGGCCTGTAAAGTTTCCTTAGAAAAATCAGCTGTCAGCCTTATGGGAATTCCCTTGTATAACTTTTCTTCTTGCTGCTTTTATTCTCGTTTTGTCTTTCAGTTCAGTTCAGTCACTCAGTCATGTCCGACTCTTTGCGACCCCATGGACTGCAGCACGTCAGGCTTCCCTGTCCATCACCAACTCCTGGAGCTTACTCAAACTCATGTGTATCATGTTGGTGATGCAATCCAACCATCTCATCCTCTGTCTTCCCCTTTTCCTCCCACCTTCAATCTTTCTCACCATCACGGTCTTTTCCATTGAGTCGGTTCTTCTCATTAGGTGGCCAAAGGACTGGAGTTTCAGCTTCAACATCAGTCCTTCCAATGAATAATCAGGGCTGATTTTCTCTAGGATTGACTGGTTGGATCTCCTTGCAGTCCAAGAGACTCTCAAGAGTCTTCTCCAACGCCACAGTTCAAAAGCATCAATTCTTTGGCACTCAGCTTTCTTTATAGTCCAATTCTCACATCCATACATGACTGGAAAAACCATAGCTTTAACTAGACCATTTTGGGCAAAGTAATATCTCTGCTTTTTAATATGCTGTCTAGGTTGGTCATAGCTTTTCTTCCAAGGAGTAAGCATCTTTTAATTTCATGGCTGCAATCACCATCTGCAGTGATTTTAGAGCCCAAGAAAATAAAGTCTGTCACTGTTTCCACTGTTTCTCCATCTATTTGCCATGAAGTGATGGGACCAGATGCCATGATCTTCATTTTCTGAATGTTGAGCTTTAAGCCAACTTTTTCACTCTCCTCTGTCACTTTCATCAAGAGGCTCTTTAGTTCTTTTTCACTTTTTTCCATAAGGGTGGTGTCATCTGAATATCTGAGGTTATTGATATTTCTCCTAGCAATCTTGATTCCAGCTTGTGACTCATCAAGCCCAGTGTTTTGCATGATGTACTCTGCATATAAGTTAAATAAGTAGGGTGACAATATATAGCCTTGACATACTCCTTTCCCTATTTGGAACCAGTCTGTTGTTCATGTCCAGTTCTAACCATTGCTTCCTGACCTGCATACAGATTTCTCCAGAGGCAGGTCAGGTGGTCTGGTATTCCCATCTCTTTCAGAATTGTCCACAGTTTATTTTGATCCACACAGTCAAAGGCTTTGGCATAGTCAATAAAGCAGAAGCAGATGTTTTTCTGGAACTCTCCTGCTTTTTCAATGATCCAGTGGTTGTTGGCAGTTTGATCTCTGGTCCCTCTGCCTTTTCGAAATCCAGCTTGAACATCTGGAAGTTCACAGTTCACGTATTGCTGAAGCCTGGCTTGAAGAATTTTGAGCATTACTTGCTAGTGTGAGAGATGAGTGCAATTGTGCAGTAGTTTGAGCATTCTTTGGCATTGCCTTTCTTTGGGATTGGAATGAAAACTGACCTTTTCCAGTCCTGTGGCCACTGCTGCATTTTCCAGATTTGCTGGCATATTGAGTGCAGCACTTTCACAGCATCATCTTTTAGGATTTGAAATAGCTGAACTGGAATTCCATCACCTCCTCTAGCTTTGTTTTCAGTGATGCTTCCTAAGGCCCACTTGACCTGGCATTCCAGGATGTCTGGCTCTAGGTGAATGATCACGCCGTCATAGTTACCTGGGTCATGAAGATCTTTTTTGTATTGTGTGTTTTTATCTTTAACTTTTGCCATTTTAATTATGACATGCCTCAGTGTCGATCTGTTTGGGCTCATCTTTATTGGGACCCTCTGTGCTTCCTGTCTGAATATTTCTTTCCTTCTTTAGGTTTGGAAAGTTTTCACCCATAATTTCTTCAAATAGTTTCTTGAAATCCTTTTTTTTCTTTCTTCCTGTAACCCCTATGTTGGCACCTTTGATAGTATCCCAGAGACTTCATATGTTGTACTCACATGTTTTTATTTGTCTGCCATTCTGATTGGATGTTTTCCATTAGTCTATCTTCCAGATCATTTATGCATTCTTCTGTGACATTTAGTTAGCCATTTGTTGCTCTTAGTGTGCTTTTTATCTCAAATATTTAATTATCTATTTTTTTTGTGGCTACTTCTTTATAATTTCTGAGTCTTCATGAAAAATTAACTTTGTTTACATCAATTTTCTCCCCTAATTCAGTCAGCCTTATTATTACCAATATTTTGAATTATCTGTCTGGTAGATTACAGTCTGTTTCATTATTTTTTCAGAAGTTTTCTCTTGGTGTTTCAATTGAGAGTAGTTCATCTTTTCATTCTACTTAACTTTCTCTGACTCTATGAATTTAGATGAAAGTGTTACCTATTTTGGTCTTGAAGGGGTGATCTTATATGGGAATGTACCTGTGTAAACCGCATGTGTTCAACCCCTTTGATGATAGGGATCAATTTGATGTGGCTGCCAGTCATGTCTTTCGTCAGGGAGTGCTGGCAGCTATCACTTTGGCAGGAGGTGCAGCTGCTGACAGAGGAGTTCGAGCCTGATAGGGGTGTAAGGCAGGACTTGCTCTCTGCTCAGTGGCCATCACTGCCTGTTAGGTTGGGGGTCTTCTCTCAAGTTGCTGGAATAGAATACCTGAAGGTTTGGCTCAAGCTAGCTCCAGTCCCTTCAATTGTGTGTTTTTCCTTCTCCCCACACTGGGACCTTTGTACCAAAGGAGGGCACTGCTGAAGTAGAGCCGGTGTGCTCACAGAGGCCCAGTGCTCTGCCTGTGTAGGCATCTGGGGCTCTGCTCAGATGTACACATGGTACATCTTTTCCCCTGTTGCAACCACCTTAGATCTAGTGCTAGACTATGGCATGCAGTGGGCAGGGCCAGAGCATTCACTTGGCTTGGACTGGGGACCTCTCTCTTCCATGCCTGGGGGCAAACCAACACCTGTACACTCCTCAGGAGTAGAGTCCAGACTTCTCTAGTCTTTCTATCTGTCCTAATGCTTTTTTAATCAGTCAAATGGGCTTGCCTGCCATACATAGGACCCCTGGACTGGGATACCCAGTCTGCGCCTTGAGCCATTCACTCCCCAGGGTGAGTGTTCACATGTGCAGTCTCCCTTTTCCTCCTGGTCCCCTCCCAGGTGGACAGATCCTGGCTCAGTGCTTTTCTTCCCATCCTACCCAAATATGTCTGTATCTTTCTTATAGCATTGCTTTTATAGGAGACCTTCTGCCCATTTCCAGTTAGTTTTCATAAGAAATTACTCCACATGTAGATATATTTTTTGTGTGTTTGTGGGAAGAGATAAGTTCCACATCATCTTATTCCACCATGTTGACCTCCCTTCTGCTAATTTTTATTCTACTACATAAAGATAACATAGAATCTCTTCTTTGTGACAGCAGTTAGAGGAATCAGTTGTTTGAACACACTGTTCTTCCCAATACAACTAAGCCAGCATTGTAGACTATTTATCTTGCAATTTTCCACATCAGGAGAGAGGTATTCAATTTATAACATTTAAAGTGTACAATATTAGTAACAGAATCCCAAATCAAAAACAGTATGGAAACTTTTAATCTCTAAGAGTCCAGAATTAGGGGTAGACTCCAGACAAGGTATAATCCATGTTTCAGCTTCCTTCTTCATAGTTCTCTTGGCCCTACCCTCTCCTGTATGCATGCTTTCTCCTCAGGATGAGTTCTCAACGACAGTCAGTATGGTTTCATGCAACAGACAACTCTTCCTTATACATCTAAAAAAAAAACCTTCTTCCCCAGTAAAACTTAGACGAACCCTGTTGGATCATGTTGCCACAGTTGGGCCATAGGAATGCTGTGTACTAATGGGCTGATGCTGGGCTTCCTAAACCAATTACTGGCAACCAGGATGAGAGTACCAAGATGAACTCTGAGTCTAGGCTTTAGAATAACCAAGGTTCAGCAATAGAATTGGAAACAGCTTCTCCTCATTCTCTTGGGCAGTGTCTTTCTAAAGCAAAGGAGAACTGTCTTAGGAAAAAGAGAAAAATGAATCTTGGGTAGCCAGTCAGTATGGTCACTGTTGAGTGGTAGGGCTAGACTGAACCCGGTGAATGATGATGGCTAAAAAAGACAGAACAAAGCCCTCCCTAGGGACTGTTATCTGGACTGTCAGGAACTCATTCTTACCTAACCCAGATTTTTGAAAAGGGAAAACAGATTTTGTATAATGCTGTATTAAGCCCATGCAGGTTGGCCCATACACAAAAATGGCCCATACAATCAAAGGCCAATTTCAGACCCTTTGTGCTTCTTTAAACCTGCATTCCTGATTAGCATATGAATCCGGTTGCCATGGCAATTACCGTGGTGTATATTGTGTGCTGTCACTTTAGAATAGGATCTAGAAAACTAACGGTCCTAGAATAGAAAATGAAAGCCTTCTTGGTAATAGGACCAAATGGAATTATAACTTGGGCATCAAAACTGAGAAACATTTCCACAAAATGAGAGGCTCTTGTGTTTTACAGAGACATTCTGAAATTTCAGTGAAATGAAACTACGCTTCACTTATGATTGCTCCTTGCTTCCAAATGGTTTTGTGGTACCTTTAACATTTAAACTCATAAAATAGGGCAACTAAACAACTAGGAAAGAGAAGGAAGAAGGAAATGGAAGAAATTGAGAGACATGTTGGGTGGTGTTTGGTGGTATATGCATCTTAGTATTGAAATTTCCATATTAGCCTGCTATGTTTATTCTAACCACTTGCTGGAAGAAGAGGTAAGGATGCTGGGTGTGGGAGATACTTTAGCCTCTAAGTGCAAAGGAGTGGTGGGACAATCTTTTAGGCAAGATATATCATTAGCTAAGGATCTGAACACAGAAGGTCCCTTTTCTACTGGGTGTTGCCAATCCAAAAACTTTGCACTGTGTCTGATTCAATCATGTTTCTCCTCTATTCTGGCCTGGGAGTAACTATCTCTTTTGTTCTCTGCCTGAGCTAGGGAGGCAGAGGTTATATGCAGGAGTCAAAAAGCCTGACTACTGCCAATTATCCCAGGATCCCATGCCATAGGTGTATCAAATTCTTCCTTGTTTAACATCCTTGGAGCCATGACTCCTTCTTCAACAATACCCTCCATCATATATTTTGATTTTTGGATCCATTCTTCAATGAGATAATGTTTTGTTTCCCTTCTTTCAAGAATTCATCATAATTGAGGATCTACAGAGTACACTATTTTTTCATGTTCTACTGGAATTATGAGTTTATTAAGTATCTTTTCCATCATTTTTAGGGATCCAGGCAAGAGGGAGAAGTGGTAGTATGTACTCATTCTGCCATTTTGAAGTGAAAATATTCACAAACATTTCTGTGATGGCATGAAAAATAAAGAAGTAAATGGTTATGTACACTGTTTTTCAAACATACTCTTCCTTTGTGAGAATCAGACAAATGCCCCTTTTCTGCATTTCCAAAATCACAGTCTGTGATTGGTCACGACAGGGCCTGTGGTAGGTAGAATGAGATGTAAAGGACAGAACCTGGAAGTACATACATGCAGCTAGAATCTCTGTGTGGTAGACTGTCCCTTCCCCCAGCCTAATGGTATAAACTGCTCACAGGTCTAGGCTCTAGTATCTTAAAGGAATCACCATTATTTCTTGTGAACTGTCAAGATCATTGAAATTTGGAACTAGGAAGACTACTAAGAAGCTTAGAGTAACTCAGATGTTGTCTCCATGAGGCATGTCAGGACATTGAGGCTCCATGAGGTTAAGTTGTTCAAACGCACAAAGCTAATAATAGTCACATGCCGAACTCGCTGCCCCAAAGTCAGCCTCACTAAGCCAAAGGCCTTTTATTCAATGCTGCACTTAGTAAAGCATACTGCTCCAGCTCAACATGCTGACACTAACCTGTACTGCATTTAATCCCACGAAAAATCTACTAATCTTACAAAGTTGTACCATATGAAATTGCTGTTTTTATAATCCAGAGATGGTCAAATATTGGTAATCTCATATGGTTCAGTCTGATATATTGTCCTTTAATTGTATAATGAGATGGAAAATTTTTTCTTTCAGAAGTAAATATAGGAATTCCTCATAGAAGTATCTTGAGCTTGTTGGGAATTTACCTTGATAAGCCAGCTTGAAGTAGGCAGATCCTTTCCGAGAATGGGTGACAGGATTTCTAACAGAATCAGTTTGTCTTTGAGGTGAAAGAGGATGAGGCAACAGAAAGCTTGCCATAGAGTGAAAACTCTGGAAATGAGAAGTCACAAGGAAAAGTAGCACTTCCTCAAGATCACAAAAATGGATATTTGAGGGAAACTTATCTAGGTCTCAAGGATAAAGGAAGATCTTACTGGTATCCAAGATACTATGGTTCCATGTATTTCCTGAACAGTCACATCGTGAGTAGGGAACCAAAATATGTTTATTCATGTGATAGTGGTAGACATTCTTTAAAAGTTCATTGAATTAAAGAATAAGATTGTCAGTATGTTGCTGGATGCCACATATGATCTAAATATTCTTTAGTGCATTTAGCATGTGCTAGAAACTTATAAAGCATGAATATAAATAGCTTAGATTCTGATAGACTGACAGCTTCAAGGCTGGTAAAGGTAACCTACCAAGATATGTAAATTAACCTTTTTTTCCAGGGAAAACGAGATAAATAATCTGGTCACATAAAAGAAGGGTATCACTCAGTTTTACTGATAAAAATGTTGGGCAGTAGCAAGATTCAGACCCTAAGCTGTCCATCTACTATGCCATTTAAAGTAGGGACTAATGCTAAGCGTAAGAAGCCTTGTTCCACAGTGATTTCCAAGAAGTATGTCTGTCCTCTGACTTGCGCCTTAAGTCATTCTTTCCTCAAAAATGCAGAAGTCTCTTAGAGACACCAAAGTCTTCCATTTCTTTAATACTTCCCTTCTAGTTTATATCCTTCTGTCTACTAGTATTTTAATAATAAATAATGGAGGTTTAATATTAATCTATATGAATTAAAAGTAAAAGATACCTAATTTTTAAATATTCTTCAATATCATTCTAAACTTTTTAACTACATTATACTAAAAAAATAGTGAATTAAGGAATCTCTAAATATGAAATCCCTCTTTAAGAGCATATTTAAACATGCCTTTGTTTTATATTTCTATCATTATTGTCATCATACATGAGCAATATGATACTTAGCAACTATGAAAAATCTCAATTTAGGGAAAACATTTTGAAGGAAAAAAACACTGGGATTAAATAATTTATTACCATTGCTAAGATGAACACATATACTTGATACTCAATTTTAACTTTAGAACTTTAAAAAAATAGTTTTAATACAGTATCAAAATTTACACAAGTATTTTGTCAAAAGACCAGTGTTCCTTGTATTAGCTTCTGCAGGCTCTACTGCAGGCACAAAACTTTTTTTAAATGTCTTCAGAGTGTAGGAATACAACAATTTAAGGATGAAAGCTTTTCCAGAAAAGGTGTAAATATAGCAAGCAATTTTCCCTTATAGAGTAATAATATTCTCAAAATATATAACATTTTAAAAGAAAAGCTTAAATGGTAACCCAATTACAATAATTAGAAAGATAATTCTATAGCAAATTAATTCATAAATATTTTCTGAGAATAGGATTGCCTTTTCATCACAATAACATTCAAAAAAGTATAACAATTCCTTCACCAATGACAATTAATACATGTATAATGAGCCCACTTAAAAACAAGAGCAACAGAATATCTGCTATGAATCAAATCTGAGTAATTTAGAAGAAAACTGGGAATCGTTGCATTCCTACTTTTATAATTTTATATTACAATATAAAGTTAGCATTCGGTCACAGGCCTCTTGCACATTCATACAAGAAACTATCATTGCATTTGAATAAACACAAAATACCTATCATAGCATTTCCAATACACACAGTCTATTACTTTATATATATATATATATATATACCAAAAATAAGGAAAAACTAAAGCTAGCACACCTCCTTTTCAAATCTCAAGCAATCTGAACAAGAGCTTTTAGCTTCAATAATGAAGGACATGCGTCAGTTTCATAAAACGTTAAGATAGCTGCTGTAGGCTAAGAAAGCTTTTTCCATAAATGCAGTGCAATATTTTAAAGTTTACAGAAAGTTTATTAAATATAACAGCATGTCTAGAAACTAAATTGTAGAAATTGACATCTCACAGCTGGAAACACTTAGAAAAATTGTTTGCTTGTTCTTTAATTGAAATTGTTAATATTAACATTAATGAATACACTGAAGATGGAGGTTGATATGTCCCTAAGATGTGTCTTCATGAATAATACATTAAGATGAAAAGAAAAGATGTATTTACTTTGATCAATTTAAGTAAATGGCACTCTGACAATGCACTCGACAAAGTCCTGCTACCCTTCTAGCTGGTAAGGAAAACTGATGTGGTATTTTTAGTACCTCAAAAGTCAAAACAAAATCCAAGAAACCTAACCTTATCTTGCATCCAAATTAATTATGCATCAGGAACTAGCATTTTATTGACTAAAATATAATAGGTGACCAACTCTCCAACTTGGGAAGCTGGAAACCACTTGTTATCTTCAACAACATGGTAGAACACTGCCACCATGATATACAATGATTCGATTCTATCAAAACCACTGAGGCTCTACTGGGCTCTTCCAATCATGCAGGTTTCCCCATTACAATCTTAGATCTGAAGAGTCAAAAACATTTTAGTTCTAATGAAAATATTGGAACCAAAATGGTGATTTTCAAAGCTACCTTGTTTGAGATGGACTGTAGTGAACATCAAAGTGAGAGACAAAAAATACAACTTCAGCCATACTAAATTTTATCGAGGGAAAATATGTGCAATGTACAATTGCTCCAGGTCTGTGGAAATCCACTCTTTCCTCTCTTATCTCTCTGGCAGTGGTGATGTCATGTTTGAAAGAGAGTACATCTCACATGGGTCCCTTGTACTGGTTTCCAGACAAATGTTGCCTAATTCCAGGACACGAACCTGCAGCATCTCCAAGTTTCCTCCATACAACCTTAAGAAAAAGAAGAAAAAGAGTAAGCATCTTAATTGTCCTGTTCCACAAAGGAGTGTGTATGTTTTGTTTTTTTTTTTTAAGCGGGGAAATCTATGAGAAGGACAAAGAGGAATATAAGACAAGAGACAAAATATTCACACAAATGAGCTCAAAAATAAAATGAAATGTGATGCAAGTTTCTAAATCATGAGAACTGCTCAAGAGACAGGAGTGCCATGCTTCTTTAGCAATCAGGGTCAAAATTACAAAATGATATGCCAACTTACATTGGTTATGAGAGTGGTCCTCAACTCTGGCTGTCCACTAGGAATTACTCTTAAACAGGTAGGGTTGTCTATTTTTTTTAAATCTGTCAACATGATTCTAATGTGTAGTTAAGAATACATGAGCAAAATCATCCTTGTTCCTATATTATACATCTAAAATGAGGAATACCAAAATGTTAAATAACTAAGAACAAAAGCTCCTCCACTGTCTGTAGTGGTTTAAAGTCCTGAGCTAACAGCCTTAGGGTCACTAGTAGATTTCCCTTGTTTTCCCTGTAGAATGGGGGCCTTGCTGCTGCTGCTAAGTCGCTTCAGTCGTGTCTGTGCGACCCCATAGATGGCAGCCCACTAGGCTCCCCCATTCCTGGGATTCTCCAGGCAAGAACACTGGAGTGGGTTGCCATTTCCTTCTCCAATGCATGAAAGTGAAAAGTGAAAGTGAAGTCGCTCAGTCGTGTCCGACTCTTAGCAACCCCATGGACTGCAGCACACCAGGCTCCTCCATCCATGGGATTTTCCAGGCAAGAGTACTGGAGTGGGGTGCCATTCATTGCCTTCTCCAAATGGGGGCCTTAGTTATCATAAATCTTAGCTACCCAATAGTATATCTCAGATTATGACAATAGAAAGCATTCAGATGCAGGGAAAAGATAAGAATAAATTCAAGAGTCACTAAAAACAATATGTTAAAAATCAGGCTATTTTAAAGGGACAATAGCAAAGGGTGAGATTAATAACAAGTAAAACCACTGAATCCAACAATGATATACCAATATACTACATTAAGAAACCACATAGTAACAGTCTAGGATTATGATCAGATTGACTACTTCCACAGAAATTTACATTGCTCTAATGAACATAAACCAGCTGGTTCATCAATACTTCTTTGTTTTCTTTTTTAAAAGAGCAGATATTCCAGTGAAGTAGGTTTCTAGTCATAGTAACACATAAGCATGTAGGGGTCTGTCTACCCTCATTTTGAAACCTATGGAACTATTCATCTCTGTGTGTTAGCAGACACTACTATGTGGTAGAGATGTCCTGTCATATTTGAAGGGAGCTGTAGTTATGGTCCTTAAATATTTGGGAGGGAATTTCCTAGTAGCTTAGATGGTAAAAAATCCACCTGTAATTCAGGAGACCTGGATTTGATCCCTGGGTCAGGAAGATCCCCTGAAGAAGCAAATGGCTACCTATTGCAATATTTGTGCCTGGGAAATCCCATGGACAGAGAAGCCTGGCTAGCTACAGTCCATGGGGTTGCAAAGAGTCAGACACATCTGAGCATATATAGCAGTGAGTGGTTCAGGCTGTTAGGGAAGTGTCCTTTCTCAATACACTGACTGAAGAGGGACACATTCTGAATCAGGAAGCCAACAGACACTATGGACTTTCCCTTTCTAGCTCTTAAATGGTATTACATCTACCCAGAATGCTTCGATGTCTTGTTTAGAAGCAAAGGATAGATTCAAATGATCAGGAACAAAAGGCATTAGATGATTACAACTCCAAAGTGTTGTATACAACTCCCTCTCCAAGTATTCAAATGTAGAATGTAATGGGCCTTAACCCTGAAATTACATGGTGAAAGGAAACTCAGAGAAGACAGAACTTTGAAATAAGCCAAAGACACTAAGACAGACACAGAGTAGTGACTTGTTAAATAAGAGAGCTGACCAGTTGGGTATCTGAGATGGTTACTGAGATGCAGGGCCAGTCAAGTATCTCAGCTGCTCTCAGGGAACTGACAAGGGCCAAACAGAAAAACCTAAGATAAAACTATTACTACAAAAAGATAGATAATATACTGTTTCTTAGAGAACAGTATATTTTTGTGGTAGAGCTTGGAAGAGACTAGAAGCACTACATGCTTACTAATCAAAATGATGGTGCTGTGAAGAAAGGTTGTTAACATCTATAAAATGGAAGACTGTATAGATGTTAACCTATTTCCAGAAAGAATACCAGAGACAGATATAAACCTGAGTCTTTTAACTGATCTCACATTATGAGAAAGCTTTACATTTCTGTAACATTATTGTAAAAGCCCATAATTCCTCTAATAGGTTTCATAATCTTATATACATTATTGCTTAGAAATTTTGAAACTGACAAACTGTATTTTTGTTTATTCTCCAATATTTGCTATGTGTTCTTGATGTGTATATAACTTACAATGGTGACACAAATATTTTAAATCAACACTTTTTTTTATTCTTGTGGCTTTTAAATAGTTTCCAAATATAACAGTGCTAACAATCAGATTTGAACTAATTTACTTTTTTTGTTCCTCAAATTTCAGTGACCAAAGGCAAAAACAGAAAAGATGCCCTAGAGAACTTTCAAAGGTAAAAAGCTCTTGGCTTTCTGAAGGCAACAATAATTACCACTGTGTGTGTCCTTTTGAAGGATTTTTGGAAATACAGGCAAATCAAGATCAATGCAAAACTAATCAAGATCCAATTCATTAGTGGGTCCCTTCTCTAAGAAATAAATTTTCTAATATCTAAAAATATTTCATCAAAAAAAGAGACAAGAAACAGTCCTGTGTTTATTTAGACAAATTCTGGCATTGAGCACAATAGAGATGGTTTCCTCTGTAAGACACATTGATTTTCATTCTTGAGAAAGAAAATGGAAGTGCCTAGATTCACTACAATTGGGAAAGTGGAAAGAGCTGGTCCTCAGAGAAAATCTGGGTATATGCCTGACTTCCCTATTCACTAGAGGACAATTTGTGGCAAGTAACTTAATTTCAGAATCTTAGTTTCTTCAAGTATAAAATGAGTTCCTACCCCGATTGCCCAAGATCTGGTGCGAAACCCAGACTTCTGAATTATGAAGGAGCCTCAATATGACTCTGAGAACCACTGAAGATATGACCTCCTATGGTCCCTTCCAGTTTTACAATTCCTAATGTTTGAACTTTAAAGTTTATCTGAGGCAGGTGTTCAAACTGAAAAGTTTAAGAACAGACAAAAAGCTACAGAAGACAAATAGTGATACATTTAGGAAATCATGACATCTAGAACCAATGACCATTTGAAAACAGACAACAGATATGTAAGAAAGAAAAACACCACCACAAGCAAGCAAGAGACTATATGTGCTGGGGCAAGAGTGCTAAATGCCCATGGGACTTATTTAACATTTACTGGATTCTAGGAATGCCTCAGGGAGGTAGGTACAGGAGATACCTGGTCCTAATAGCCTAAAGCTGAAGGGTATTTCTAAGCAATTTTGATATCCTAATGAACAAAGGATAAAAGTATAATGAACACCAATTCAAATCAAAGCTTAAAATAACTGACCATGAATTTCTGCTTTTTAACAAATGTCTTCCCCATCATATTCTACTTAGTTTTTAAATAAATTCCACAAATTATATTCTTGATTAAATGATATATCCAAAGCATATTACTCAAAAATTAAAATTAAGATTAATCAAATCCAAACCTCAATAATGATTACATAGGCTAAGCATTGTGAAAATAGCATGTCTTCTTTTTTTTTTTTTTTCCCACTGTATTTCTGTGATTTCATAGGTAGATTTCTGTGTGTTTATCTCTTAAGTTCATATCTATCTCTTACTATTTTGAGATACTGCTGGGCATGACATGAAGCACACCTCATAAGAATGAAGAACTTAGCAAATATTACCTATTGGATTGGCTAGGAAGTTCATTCCAATTTCTATGGAAAAAAAAGAACAAACTTTATGGCCAACCCAATATTAAGATGGTGATTTTTTTCCCCAAGTATTGCTACAAATAATCTGCAGAAGGCTGTGTTTTCTTTGTTTATCATAGGTTTTTAAACACTGCTCTTTAAGGAAAACTATGAAATGGAAACTGATTTATTTTATCAAAACTAGTAACATTTTAGGAAATTTATTGTTCAGAAACTTTCACAGTTCATTCTGGAACACAGAATTGGCTGATTCTTGCTCACCTGCATATTTTACATGATTATTGTGTTAAAAAATACTACAATAACATTTACTAAAGAAAATCAAGGTCTGGTTTTACTTTTACATAAAAATATAAAGGCATTTGGCCAGCATTTTAAAAGTAGGTATTCATGAAGCAAAATCTAAGCTATGATGAGGCTTTCAACACAGAATACACAATAAAGCACATTAAACTTACATTGCACATTTCTCTGACTATAGCTTTTTCTGTCTCACTAAGGTCATGTTCATACTCTTTACCCTGTTGACGATCTATAGTTTCCTGAACATCCAAGACCTGGATTTGTTGAAAAAGAAAAGCAAATTTCACATGGAAAAAAAAAGTTTGTTAGTTATGAATAAAAATCATCAAGGAGCTCCACTTTGTAAAAAGAAAAAAAAAAAAAAAACCTTAGTTTTTTCCATGTCTGCATATCAGAGTAGGTTAGTATATGGCAAAATCTTTTAAAAGAGTTGATTGTTCTGAAAGCTATCTGGAGTCAATTCTACTTGATTTTCAAATGGCCATTAAGAGCAATCTACTGCATCACTAATAGTCAATTGAATTCATTCATGTCCAAAATAATTAGATGCATTAGTTAATTTGGTCATTAAGATAAAGCTGACTGTCAACCATTTGGAGATAGTCAATAAATCTTGCTCCATTGTAAAGACTGGCATGTAATTAATTATATTACTCAACAGTCCAAATGATATGTAGACACGGCCTACAGAAAAAATGACTAAAAAGGATAATAGTGACAGGTGAAACTTGTCAGAACCCATAAGAACTTTTAACATGAATGTTACTGACCTCAGAGTTCTTGCCTGGCTGTGTTCCTAGTGCCTAGGACAGGACTATGGAGACAGCTCTTTGACAAAATCAAAGAGAAGCAATGGCTCCCCAGTTGTGAAAATATGTGAGCAACACTAAGTATTTTTCATTTTTCATCTGAGAATGAGATGTTTTTAAACAATTTTAGATTCTACCTCTCTAAATTATTCCTAAATGAATTGAGAATAAGATTCTGTTCAAAATGTCTTTAAAAGTTTCATGTCAATACTCTATATAGGACAAAACAAGACAAAACTTTGGCCTTGAGTGCTGTTTGTTATTTTTCTCTACATCAGCTTCTAAATCAAATCACTGATGTAGTATTAAAAAAATGCTTTTCCTAAAAGCTCCTGTATAATCCAGACTGAACTATAACACTGCTAAACCCCTTGGTTCTATTGCCACGGTCAACGCTGATGGCCACACCTAAAGGCGTCACCTGAGAATCCACACTTAAAGGCCTGAAGCAGAACCCTACAGAGTCAGTTCACATTCTTTTTATACTTAGAGGAAATTATTGATGATGCCCAATGAATATTCATAGAAAACTTAAGGCAGTCCTTGGAACAAGCTCATTTGCCCACAAATTCGATTTATTATGCACCTGAGAGACGTGTACTTCAAATCAGTTAATTTCTGCTAAATGAAGTGAAGCTCCAATTAATAGTTATGAATTTTAAAGCAAGAAAAATGTGGCGTATTTCAAGTGGACTAATTCCTCACGTTGATTTACAACTCTTTCCCCCAAACTATGACCATGGAGTTTATTAAAGTTTAGAAATTTTTAAAACTTTACGAGAAGATGAGAAACTGAGCCACTGTTTCAACTACTACTTTCAGAACAGAAAAAAATGATATAAATCAGCTCTAGATTGGTAGCCTTTTAAAAACAAAACATGTCAAGGGGCTACATTTTTTTTTATGTTGAGGTATTCCAAAGATGCGTTTCCCAGAGGCTATGCTTGCACATATTTCTGTCTCAACTCATGGAAGCAAATGCATTCTATATTCAAGAGCCTCCAGTTACTCAATCAAGGTGCTTTAGTTGCTCAGCACTACCCATCAGCCAAGTGAGGACACTTAATGTGTTCTGATTATAACATAATATCTTCCTCTCAAGATAAAATTTTATATGAATTTGGAGAAAACTGAAGAGCTCTTCCTTGCCCTCCCCTTCCTTTTAGGCCATACTACCACAGCTGCGTTGAGAAACCAGGGAAAGATGGCAGTGTGACCCACTACACTGATCTGATTCCAACCGCACTTGTAATTGAATAAGGCAATGGGCTGAAACAGGCTTCAGTTTGGAAAGCAGGGCAGTGTGTCATTTCTGGAGCATGTGTAGATACCAATACTACAGGCTTGAAGCCACTCCTTCATTTTTCCATTTCTAAAGTGCTTTCAGATTGCTAGTGCCTGATTTATGCTCAAGTAACAGCTTGTTTAGCATGCTGTTCATACTAAACAGTATCCAAATGCTGTTGCTAAGAGCAAGCTAGTTGATAAACCAGCAGCTGTCAGACAAAGGGCAGGGAGGGCCCCTCATTCTGGTGTGCCTTCCCACAAATTCCCCTCAGTTGTTCATTTTGTGAGGTTTCCCAATCGAAACAGGAAACACCAAGTTCATTGCAACTGGCCCCCAGCATAGTTCTACCACCTCCCCTTATCAGCAATCTGTAAGTGCTTGGGAGAAGCACACTCATTTCATCTAAGTTACAGCAAAATGTAATGAGGGAGCTAAATCAACTGCTAAAACAATCATCCTCAAGTCAAGTAAATATTTTGAAGTTCTCATCTACTTCTTTGCTTTTCTGCATGCCAAGGACAGTGTGGCCCCCTGCATAAGAGTGCTTCATCAGCCTGTGGATAAATCATTCTGAAACCAAAACAACTTTAGAAAAGTTGTGAAATCCATGTGGCAAAAGCAGGACTGAAGCACTCTACCTACTTTATGGCTCAGAAAGGTTTAGTCAAGGCTGCTGCTGCTGCTGTTGCTAAGTCGCTTCAGTCGTGTCCGACTCTGTGCGACTCCATAAACAGCAGCCCACCAAGGCTCCTCTGTCCCTGGGATTCTCCAGGCAAGAATACTGGAGTGGGATGCCACTTCCTTCTCCAACGCATGCATGCATGCTAAATCGCTTCAGTCATGTCCGACTCTGTGTGACATGTTAGGAATTAGAGATAATTTGGAGGACAGTGTTTTATACTTTGGAGCTGATGAAATTTCAAGGAATTGTCTCAGGTTTTAATATGATTTTTATTGCCTGCAGTTTCTTCTTAGGTAAATATTCATATTGCATATTATTAATTTTACTTATTGGAAAGCTCATTACTGGTAAAGAAAAATAAACGATAAATTTAAGCCACATCTTTCTTTATTTCAGAATCTTAATTATAAGCCAAAAATAATATATCTTTATGAATAAGACCAGATGTCTATTTTCTATAGTCTATAAAGAGGCATTAACTAGACTTTGAAGACTTAATTTCTACTTAGTGATGAACAGAGTAGGCTTTTGTTTATTTGAAAACTTTTTTTTAGTAAGTTGCACAACATACTTCAGTTGCAAAAAGAAAAATATGGTATCCTTCGTTATTTTGGCTAACTATTAAGTTCTGTATTTGAAGACGTCCATGCTACAAACATTGCACAGAAAATACCTGTAACAATATTTTACACATACATGCACATCAGACTTCAACTTCAATGCAGATAGATATGAATCACATTACTCAAAACAAAATGATAAAATTAGAGATTCAATTCAACCATAAGTACTCGAACCCACTATTAGTTTATAAAATTAAAATCATTCTTCAAAACTTAATATTAAAAAAAGTATACCATAGGGGTCAAAAAATAAAGTATCTATGGTTAAAACGAGACCGTGAGGATTACCAGACTATAGTGAACAAGCCACAACACAACTGAAGTACTGAAGAAATGGTTGTACACAGTTGGTTACCTTAAGAGAGTGTACCACAGGTTCAGGCTGCTGAGAAGGTGTGGTATGTCCACTGAAGCTAGCTGGAGAGTTGGGTGAACTGTTACTCCCATCAGCCCCAGATGACAACCTAAAAGAACCCTTAGTAGAAAATCAACAACTTTGTTATTAAAACAAAAGTCGTTTATAACTGAAGAGATGTCATTAAATATTCAATTTCACTGCCAAATGAGAATTAGCTTTTTTTTTCCTAGCCTGTCATAAGATGCTATCAACCTGTTAATTGGAATACACTTGCTGCTTGACCAGCAAAAAAAAAGCTAACCAAGAGCCATCTCTATGCATTTCCAGATGTCAGCTCTGATTTACTGAAGAGAGCAATGCCCCCTAAGGAATGCCCATTAAGAACATTTTAAGAATGATTTTTGAAACTTAAAGATACTCAAGAGTAGGGAATTTGTGAGTTACTCCACATTTGGGTTAAAATGCTCACTCAGCATGACAAATGCCATATTCCATATGTCTCAGAAAATGCAGATACTTCACATTGGAGAAATGGTGTCCCTTACCTATGGTGGAACATTTCCCAAAGAGATTTAACCATATGCAACATTTTCTTCAAGAATTCTCTTATTTTATGAACTTTTAAAAAATGAAAAAAACAGATTGCAAATTATATATTTGTAGTTTAGTGACTTTTCAACTGAATTGCTGAGAAGTCAGAACCTGGGCATGATTAATTTGACCTGCAAGAGTCACAGTCGCCCATACAGGAAATGGGAAAAAGTAAAAATGTCACTTTTTCCAGGGTTCCTTAGGAAAAATATTAATGGATCAGGAAAGAAAAGGAACAGTAGTGTTCTACCCTCCTAGCAAAAACAATCTAATGGGAATTTTCCTGTTTTTAGGGTCTGAGAGATTTTAATTTCTATCCATCAACAAATCTGCAGATTTTTTCATACCTACTAGATTAATAACTGTTCCCTTTAACTTGACCCTATGAATCTAATCCCCTGAGAAGGAGCCATGGAAGGCGCAGCATATGTGGATTCTTGGTAGGAAGAAACAACAATGATCTGGGACATTAATTTTCTAGCATCCACAGAAGCGCTTCTGTGTTGTGCATTTTAGGGATGGGTGGGAGAAGCTGAGCACAGCAATAGTTACAGGTACGGGTTTTACACAAACCGTGCTAACGGCAGAGAAATTAACTCTTGCTATTGATTTTTACAGAGATTATTATTTATAATGAATTGGGAATATCTTATCCGTTCCCTCGTCACTGTCCTTTCTATCTATATGTCCCTGAAGGCTGTCCTTGCCATCTCACAAGCCAACTGAGGCCATGTTCTTTCCTATGCAATCAGGTCAGGTCCTGCCCCCACCCTCACTAGCCAACAGGGAGAGGAAGCCATGGATTATGACATTTAGGTGACCTTCCAGCTTCTGTTTGCCACTGAAATTAATGATGCAATTAATAGCAGGTGATGACATAGGACATACAATCGTCACAACCCAACCTGCTCTGGGAAAAAAATATAAGGTTTGTTTTGTTGTAATTTGAATCATATCAGACATAGAGTACCTAAAACAAATAATAGAAAGTAATCTATATGAAGTTTAAAGATGATTAATAACAGGCACATGCCCCCCATCCAACCACCAAATTTGGACATTCTCTTCCTTTGTAGAAATCAAATATTTCCAAAACAAATGAGGAACTAAAGGAAGTTCTTCCCTGAAAAGCTCTGGTTCTCTACTATTCTCCTTCCTTACCGGTACCACCCTCAGGAACTCTTGGGAAAAGTTTTCTGAGGTTATACAGAGTTCACATCCATGTCCCATTTGGGCTCCACCACTGCAGTGCTGTTTCCTCTGAATGGTAATCTAACTTGTCAGGCAAGATCCCTCCCCTTCTGGAACAAACACCCTTCAAATTCTTCCTTTTCTGCCCAGCCTGTTTCAAATCCCAGACCTGGCAAAATGTGGTAGGCATGTCCAATTCTAGCTTCTTTGCCCTTGGGCACAGGACCTCTATCTTTCAGGGTAATTTGGTTTAAGAGAATTTCTGAAATCAATGATAAGTAGCTTCCCTAAACCACATTCTTTGGGCAATTTAGCATTGTTTAGACTTAAGGACAGTCCTGCCTACTCAGAAAGACATACCCTTTTATTAAAGAAGTTTCACCACCATCATCATCACAAAAGCTACAATGGAAGCTACATAGGTGAGGGAAGGGGGAAGAGGTGGTGGCAGGCAACTTATTCAGGGATTCAAGCTCTACTTCAAATCTGCTTTGCAAGCCATGGACTTAGTCATCATTAGAAAGGTAAAGTTTCATATTTCATGTAGTTTTTGTGTAGCTGCAAAGGTTACTGAATGCAGGTTAAGTTGTACACTAATAGATGCTAAATAGTTTTCTTGATTATAACAGAAACAAGCACCTCATTCTTTCTGTCACATCTCATTTAGTTACTATAAAATAAAATTTTAGAGTTCTAGTGCTGATTGGTAGAGTTTTATCTGGGCTTTCTCTAGGCTCTGGGCTCCATCAATACATATTCTCAGTTGAAGAATATGTTTTCACTGAAGTACTTTTTAAAATATGCTACTGGGTAAAATACTAGCACAAAAAATATTTTAAAAGAGTCCCTTGGAGTTTATTTCAATAAGATTTAGCCTGCTTATTTAAATTGTATCTTGGCTGACTCAGGAGACTGGGAATTTAAAAAGAAAAAAATCTGACCGAAATTGGAAATGAGAGTCCCAGCTTTGGGGTTGCTTGTTTTCAAGCTACACGTGACCACACACAGTGCACACACCACCGCTTGGGTCAGGTGTCAGTTTGAAAGGGCAAGGAATAATTTTCCGAGCTGGTCTTGACACTTCTGGCGGTGTCTAACAGTTCATTTTCATGGTCACTGACAACCCCTTTTCAAAAAAAAGGTGTAGGTACCATTCTCCTTCTTCAATGTTTGGGGTTATTCAACTTTCACCCCCAGGTTCAGGGGGAAAAGCACTGTTCAGAAGATAAAAGACTCTATTCCCGCCTTCCCTCCCCTGATCTGGACACACAGTGACTTTCCTTCATGTGTGCAGACTTGTTCTCTCCCCCCAGCATAACTTTTCCTCTAGCAACAGAATCCATCTGGTTACGCACAGGCAAATCAGTAGCTGACCCATCTTCACTCACCGGGAGAGTGGGCAGGCATCGTCCTATTCCTCGGCACCCTTGCCACCACTGCAAGACCCGCCGGGCTCTGGGCCCCCAGCCTTTCTCCATATTTGAGCTGTTTCTAGTTGGAGGTTGCCTTCTATTCTGGGTGGCCTTATATTTGGAACAATATAGTACAATCACTCAGAAAAATGCTGTTTCCCAAGTCTCAAGAAAGCAGATAGAACAAGAAGCTTAATGAAATGAACCACAATGACCACGATGGCAAGCTGTAACATGCACCTCTAACAAGGGAGAACATTAAAAAACTCAGTGAAGTCCTGTATGTAAGAGCTAATATTGATTCTTTTTTTTAAGTTTTGGGCAGAGGTATAACTAATTCTCAAGCTATCAAAAAGAGATAGATGATAATGCCAAAATTCTACCAAAAAAATAGAAAAGGAAGCTATTTATACAACTTAATTTTGTTGGTTTTATTTGTGAGAAATAGAGAATTAACATAAGGTCTTCTAAGTATTTAAACCAGTATCTTCAGAACTTAGAAATTATTTAAATGTACTTGGGAGCACTCAGACCTTATGTTAAGAAACACAAGTTGGGTAGATATATTCATACTCATAAAAACTGACACTGCATCAAATTCTCAGCAAAATTTCTGTACACTGAAGAGTATATAATGAACTCAGAGAACTGTTGCAAAAAACTATTTTACATGGGGCATATACATAATTATCAAAATTTCTATTAATCAGTCATTTCCTAAGTTTCTGTACTGGTTGTAACTAGAGCTATCATATAACTGACATAAAAAGAAAATAAAAAGATTTTTCATCCCCAAATTCTAGTTTTTTCAATGACCAAACTAATTTTATTAAAATGATCAGAAACAAAATTAACTCATTTGTCCATAATTTCCTTTCCCTGCCAGCTTTCACTAAGACCTTCTAAGAATGCTATGTCCTAAAGAATAAACAATTTTTGAAATATAGAAAACTTACAAATGTAGTCTAAAAATTCCAGTGTACAAATATTTAAGTTAATTTTAGGAGACTTAAAATGAGAAAATAATTTTTTAGTTCTCATTAATCTGTTATTTGCTTTATGGTGAACAGCACTGGTCTAATTTTTACTTTTCTCAGACTTTTGGAGGCTGAACAATAAAGAAAATATACCATGGTCAGAAGTGAAATCAGAAAGGGAGCAATGTCGACCAGCATTTGGTACTCACAAAATTTTACTCTGAGTCTACAAAATAAGTACAAGTTACCTATTAAGTAAGAAAGTCACACATATTATTCACATATAGCAGAGAAAATTATATATTTGCAGTTGGACCACAATGATCATTTCCTCAATCAACACTAATTTAAACTTTGCTCTCTCAGTAATCATCTGTCAGTGTCTATTTCCATCATTAAGAATTATCCAACAATTTATAATATGGTGGATGGCTGAAAAGTCACCCCCTATCCCAATCTGCGCAGTTTTGTTCCTGGGATGATCATTAGCAATGAATGAAGATTTTTTTTTACAAATGAGCTCTACATTCTCTCCAAGACTTAAACATCTCACAGATTTCATGCTTTTTGTATCCAACAACCAAATAAAACATAAGAATTTATTTCATTTGTATTTAATGTGTAGTGAGATTTAATCCCAATGCCTCTCCACTGTAACAAAACTTATTACAATAACCATGAAATCTAAGGTAATATCTATGACCAGTTAGAGGCCTGCTGGAAGGAGCAGTCATTTATTTTCATTTCCAGAAAGTTGATACAACATGCAATAACAACATTTTTCAGTATCTGGTAAAAGGTTCTTTTTAAACATACTCAATACAGATTGTAGAGGATTAATCTCATAAAAGGGGGCAATATATGTATTCTTGCCTCAAGAGCCCCATGAACAGTATGAAAAGGCAAAAAGATAAGACACTGGTTGTACCCAATATGCTACTGGAGATCAGTGGAGAAATAACTCCAGAAAGAATGAAGAGATGGAGCCAAAGCAAAACTAACACACAGTTGTGGATGAAACTGGTGATAGAAACAAAGTCTGATGGTGTAAAGAGCAATATTGCATAGGAACCTGGAATGTCAGGTGCATGAATCAAGGCAAATTGGAAGTGGTCAAACAGGAGATGGCAAGACTGATCATCGACATTTCAGGAATCAGCAAACTAAAATGGACTGGAATGAGTAAATTTAACTCAGCTGACCATTATATCTATTACTGTGGCCAAGAATCCCTTAGAAGAAATGGAGTAGCCATCATGGTCAACAAAAGAGTCCAAAATGCAGTACCTGGATGCAATCTCAAAAACGACAGAATGATCTCTGTTCGTTTTCAAGGCAAACCATTCAATATCACGATAATCCAAGTCTATGCTCCAACCAGTAATACTGAAGAAGCTGAAGCTGAACGATTTTATGAAGACCTACAAGACCTTCTAGAACTAACACCCAAAAAAGATGTCCTTTTCATTATATAGGGGACTGAAATGCAAAAGTAGGAAATCAACGAATACTTGGAGTAACAGGAAAATTTGGCCTTGGAGTACAGAACGAAACAGGGCAAAGGCCAATAGAGTTTTGCCAAGAGAACACACTGGTCATAGCAAACACCTCTTCCAACACAAGAGAACACTCAACACATGGACATCACCAGATGGTCAATACCGAAATCAGATTGATTACATTCTTTGCAGCCAAAGATGGAGAAGCTCTATATAGTCAGCAAAAACAAAACCAGGAGTGGACTGTGGCGCAGATTATGAACTCTTTATTGCCAAATTCAGACTTAAATTGAAGAAGTAGGGAAAACTGCTAGACCATTCAGGTATGAGCTAAATCAAATCCCTGATTATACAGTGGAAATGACAAATAGATTCAAGGGATTACATCTGAAAGATTGCCTGAAGAACTATGGATGGAGGTTCATGACATTGTACAGGAGACAGGAATCAAGACCATCCCCAAGAAAAAGAAATGCAAAAAAGAAAAATGGCTTTGTGAGGAGGTCTTACAATAGTGGTGAAAAGAAGAGAAGTGAAAAGCGAAGGAGAAAAGGAAAGATATACCCATTTGAATTCAGAGTTCCAAAGAACAGCAAGGAGAGATAAGAAAGTCTTCCTCAGTGATCAGTGCAAAGAAATAGAGGAAAACAACAGAATGGGAAAGACTAGAATCTCTTCAAGAAAATTAGAGATACCCAAGGGAATATTTCATGCAAAAATGGGCACAATAAAGGACAGAAATGGTACGGACCTAAAAAAAAGCAGAAAATATCAAGAAGAGGTGACAAGAATACACAGAAGAACTACACAAAAAAGATCTTCATGACCCAGATAACCACGATGGTGTGATCACTCACCTACAGCCAGACATCCAGGAATGTGAAGCCAAGTGGGTCTTAGGAAGCATCACTACAAACAAAGCTAGTGGAGGTGATAGAATTCCAGCTGAGCCATTTCAAATCCTGAAAGATGATGCTGTGAAAGTGCTGCACTCAATATACCAGCAAATATGGAAAACTCAGCAGTGGTCACAGGACTGGAAAACGTCAGTATTCATACCAATCCCAAAGAAAGGAAATGCCAAAGAATGTTCAAACTACCACACAATTACATTCATCTCACACGCTAGTAAAGTAATGCTCAAAATTCTCCAAGACAGGCTTCAACAGTACATGAACCGTGAACTTCCAGATATTCAATCTGGTTTTAGAAAAGGCAGAGGAACCAGAGATAAAACTGCCAACATCCACTGGATTATCAAAAAAGCAACAGAGTTCCAGAAAAACATCTATTTCTGCATTATAGACTATGCCAAAGCCTTTGACTGTGTGGATCACAATAAACTGTGGAAAATTCTGAAAGAGATGGGAATACCAGACCACCTGACCTGTCTTCTGAGAAATTTGTATGCAGTTCAAGAAGCAACAGTTAGAACTGGACTTGGAACAACAGACTGGTTGCAGATTGGGAAAGGAGTAAATAAAGGCTGTATGTTGTCACCCTGCTTATTTAACTTCTATGCAGAGTACATCATGTGAAATGCTAGGCTGGATGAAGCACAGGCTCGGATCAAGATTGTCAGGAGAAATAGCAATAACCTCAGATATGCAGATGACACCACCCTTATGGCAGAAAGTGAAAAAGAAGTAAAGAGCCTCTTGATGAAAGTGAAAGTGGAGAGTGAAAAAGTTGGCTTAAAGCTCAACATTCAGAAAACTAAGATGATGGCATCTGGTCCCATCACTTCATGGCAAATAGATGGGGAAACAGTGGAAACAGTGACAGACTTTATTTTAGGGGGCTCCAAAATCACTGCAGATGGTGATTGCAGTCATTAAGTTAAAACATCCTTGCTTCTTGGAAGAAAAGTTATGACTAACCTAGACAGCATATTCGGAGAAGGCAATGGCAACCCACTCCAGTATTGTTGCCTGGAAAATCCCATGGACAGAGGAGCCTGGTAGGCTGCAGTCCATGGGGTCGCTACGAGTCGGACACGACTGAGTGACTTCACTTTCACTTTTCGCTTTCATGTATTGGAGAAGGAAATGGCAACCCACTCCAGTGTTCTTGCCTGGAGAATTCCAGGGATGGGGGAGCCTGGTAGGCTGCCATCTATGGGGTCACACAGAGTCGGACACGACTGAAGTGACTTAGCAGCAGCAGCAGACAGCATGTTAAAAAGCACAGACATTACTTTGCCAACAAAGGTCCATCTAGTCAAGGCTATGGTTTTTCCAGTAGTCATGTATGGATGTGAGAGTTGGACTATAAAGAAAGCTGAGTGCCAAAGAACTGATGCTTTTGACCTGTGGTATTGGAGAAGACTCTTGAGAGACTCTTGGACTGCAATGAGATCCAGCTAGTCCATCCTAAAGGAATTCAGTCCTGAATATTCATTGGAAGGACTGATGTTGAAGCTGAATCTCCAATACTTTGGTCACCTGATGCAAAGAACTGACTCATTGGAAAAGACCCTGATACTGGGAAAGATTGAAGGTGGGAGGAGAAGGGGACAACAGAGGATGACATGGTTGGATGGCATCACCGACTCAATGGACATGAGTCTGAATAAACTCTGGGAGTTGGTGATGGACAGGGAGGCCTGGCATGCTGCAGTCCATGGGGTCGCAAAGAGTGGACGTGACTGAGCAACTGAACTGAACTGAGCTGATATGAGCCAGATTTTCACAGATGAATAAACTACTTTATTGTCATTTTAAAGGAAAAGGTACTCTTTGAGAATCAGGATTATTGACTTTCTACTCATTTCAGTAACTTTCTTGTTTTAAATCAGGTCATGGAATAATGTATTCTGGACTGGCCATCATTTTTGACCTTCAAGTAAAATATAATGAAGGTTTTGTGCTAGCTCTACAGTTGTCAATCATGCTATTTTTTTGAAGACAGATTTATAGAATATAATCATCAGTAATTCTGGTTGGAGTGATTTCTGGCAAATTCAGAACCTGAAGTGGGGATACCCAAATTCTATCCAGGAATTGGTAGAACAATTCCCAACCACCTTCATAAAGTCATTTCCTGTTTTCTAAGGAATTCTATTTTGCTTTGTTTTCTGCAGTTTTCCAAAAATTCAAATCCATTTTTTTCCTAAAAAGCAGGCATGAATGACCCTGCTATGGTACTCATTAGCTATTGTTGAGCTACATTATATATAGTTAATCTGAAAATTATTTAGTATTCCATTTATTTAGTATTCTATCTATTTACTATTTATTTAGTATTTTGCATGTTATTTATCTTTCAGTTCAGTTCAGTTCAGTCGCTCAGTGTGTCCGACTCTTTGCGACCCCATGAATCGCAGCACTGCCAGGCCTCCCTGTCCATCACCAACTCCCGGAGTTCACTCAGACTCACATCCATCGAGTCAGTGATGCCATCCAGCCATCTCATCCTCTGTCTTCCCATTCTCCTCCTGCCCCCAGTCCCTCCCAGCATCAGAGTCTTTTCCAATGAGTCAACTCTTCGCATGAGGTGGCCAAAGGACTGGAGTTTCAGGTTTAGCATCATTCCTTCCAAAGAAATCCCAGGGCTGATCTCCTTCAGAATGGACTGGAGGACTGTCCATTGACTGTCAGCTATGTCATCATAGCTGACATTATAATCAATGGGTGAAAAGTAAAAGCATTTTCCCTAAGCTGAGCAACAAGACAGGGATGTCCCCTTTTGCCAGTTTTATTCAACATGGTGTTAGAAGTCCTAGTCATAGCAATCAGACAAGAAAAAGAAATAAAAATACTAATTGAAAAAAAAAAAACTGTCACTGTTTGCAGATGGCATGATACTAAACAGAGAAAATCCTACCCATTACCAAGAAACTATTAAAGCTCACCAGTAAATTAAGTGAAGCTACAGTATACAGGATTTATACACAGAAATCTGTTGCTTGTCTATGCACTAATAATTAACTATCAGAAAGAGAAAGCAAGAAAACAATCACATTTAAAACTGCACCAAAAAGAATAAACTACTCAGGGATAAAATTAACCAAGGAGGTAAAATACCTGTACTCTGAAAATTATAACACTCTGATGAAGGAAATTGAAGATGATACAAATAAATGGAAATATATCCTGTGTTCGTGAATTGGGAAAAAAATAATATTGTTAAAATGTCCATACTAGTCAAAGGAATCTGCAGTCCTAATGAAATCCCTATCAAAATATCTATGACATTTTTCTCAGAACTAGAACAAATAACCCTAAAATTTATATGGAACCACAAAAGACTTAATAGCCAAAGAAATCTTGACAAAACAGAACAACACTGGAGCTATCATGTGCCTTGAATTCAGACTATACTACAAAGCCACAGTAATCAAAACAGTAAAACGCTGGCACAAAAATAGACACTTAGATCAATGGAACAGAATAGAGGGCCCAGAAGTCAACCCACACACTTATGGTCAATCAATCTATGACAAAGGAGTTAATAATATACAACAGGGAAAAGACAGTCTCTTCAATAAATGGTGCTGGAAAAAACTGAACAGCTACATGTGAAACAGTGAAATTAGAACATTTACTTACACCATATATACAAATAAACTCAAAATGGATTAAAACCTAAATGTAAGATCAGACGCCATAACACTAGATGAAAACATGAGCAGAACAGTCTTTGACATGAATCAGCAATGTTTTTTGAATCTGTCTCCTAAGGCAAAGGAAACAAAAACAAATGAGACCTAATTAAACTTAAAAACTTTTGTACAACAAAGGAACCCACTGACAAAATGAAAAGACACATAATGGGAAAAAAATATTTGCAAATGATATGCCCAATAGGAGTTAATATTCAAAATATTTAAAACTCATATATATATCTAAAGCTCATATATATATAGATATAGATATAGATATAACTCACATATATATGAGTTTTAAAAGCTCATAAAACTCAGTATCAAAAAAAAAACCTGATTAAGAAATGGACAGAAGACCTAAATAGACATTTCTCCATAGAAGACACACAGTTGGTGAACATGCATATGAAAAGATGCTCAACATCACTAGTTATCAGAGAAACGCAAATCAAAACCACAAAGAGGTCATCCTGCTCACATCTGTTAGAAAGGTTATCATCAAAAAGACCACAACTAAACACTGGTGAGACTGCAGAAAAGGGAACCTTTGTGCACTGTTGCTAGGAATGTAAATTGATGAATCCACTACAGAAAATGTTATGGAGGTTCTTTAAAAAACTAAAAAGAGAACCACCATAGGATCCAGCAATTCCACTCCTGAATATATATCTTAAGAAAACAAAAACATTAATTCAAAAGGATATCCCCCAATGTTCATAGAAGCATTATTTACAATAGCCAGGATACAGAAACAACCTCAGTGCTGACTGACAGATGAATGTATACAAAAGATATGTAACTATGCATGCATGATCCTAGTTCCCCAACCAGGGATTGAATGCACATCCCTTACAATGGAAGCACGGAGTCCCAACTACTGGGCCATCAGGAAGTCCATACTACCAATTTTTTATGACATAATATCTGTAAATTTGGGATACTTTCTATTATTGTCCTTAAAATAACTGACCTTCAAAATTAAGCAAAAAATATGAAACCATCAAATTTTTAAAAGATCATCTAAACAAAAAGAAAATACTTATGGTCCCAGAATACTTATTACTTACAGTCCTGGAAGAAAATTATTGCAATTCACAATGTGAGATTTAAGAGAACTAGCAAGATAAAGCTTTTGTGATTATCTTCTTGCTATTTTATGGTTATATTTTACTAGTTTTAATAAAATTATATTTAACTGACACTCTAGAAGCTTCCAGTCTTTTGCCTCATAGAAGTACATTTTTAAAAAGTCTTTAACAAGAATAGGACAATATTGTGTTTTTATATTTTATCATAAATACATGCTTCCCACTTTGATATAAATCAGATGTAATGCATTTGTAACAAACATTAGAGCCCAGCCCCCTTACCTATTATAGAAAGCCAACTATGAAAGCCTGAAGATTGATCGGCTAAAGTGGTTTCCTGTTAGTTAAAGATGTTTAATTTTTTATAAATCCTGAAGCTAGGTCAAACTATCAAACTGTGTGCCTCATACCTCATGAGAATGCATACCTAGTTTAAGAGTGAGGATGAATTCTCTTTTTCCTTATTATATGGCAAGAGCAGATGCTTTGGAAAATAATATTTTGCTCAGTTTGATCAGTCTTCATTCTGACATATCGCAATACTGCCACAGCACGCCAACAAATGCTCAGATAAGAAGAGATTTCCTGAGAATAAACTTAAAAATGCTAAGAGACCCTCTGCTTTGGTCTAATAGACAATAGTTGACTGTATTCAGAGAAAAGCACTTCTTATTCAAATTAAAGAATCTATTCAATACTACTTTAAAATATTAAATAATTTCCTAGATAATTCAGATATTCATTTATTCACTTCACATATATTTACTAAGCACCTACCAAAGATCATATTCCATATGATGCCAAGTACATTTCCATTCCAATAAATTTTTGTTGCAAGAAAAGCACAGTAAGTTTGTATTGTTGACTATAGGATCACAATGCTTAGGTTCAGAGTCTTAAGCTGACACTTAGCAGTGGCATGACCTCTCTGTGCCTCGGTTTCCTAGTCTATAAAATGTGGGTAGTAATGCTACAATGGAAAGTCAGTCTACAGGTTTGGTTACTTACATGAAAAGAGCTTTACAACAATGCCTGGCCCACAGTAAGTGCTAAGTAATCGCTGTCATTATCACAAATATTTTAGCTTTGCTTGTCAACACATTTTATAACTTGTTTGTCAATCTACTTTCACATGTTTATTATTTAGTGCAGTTCTCAACCTGAGGTGATTTGGCCCCCAGCAGGAGATACTTGGCAAAGAGGCCTACAGATATTTTTAGTTGTCAAAACTGGGCAGTTTCTATGGGAATCTAGTCGGTAGAGGACAAGGATGCTGCTGAATATCTGACAATGCACAGGACAGGGACAGCCCACTACAACAGCATTATCCAGCCTCACATGTCAATAGTGCTCAGGTTGAGAAATCCTGATGTAGTGAATCTAGGGGATCTCTGCATTTTGCATATGAAGACAAGTTGCCCACAAGACTGCGATGGAGCCTGTGATGATTTTAAAGGAAATTCTCTGAGCTTAAGACCTCAGGTGATCTAAGTATAAAGACATCCTTATTTCCACCCACCCCCCATAAGCAAATTACTCTTTCTAACAAAAGGAATAGTATTAAAAACACCTGATACATTCTACTGTAATAACACTAGCAGAAACAGCACACAGAATGGGCAGGCTCAGGGCAGCAGTCCAGAGGACAAAGAACTGTCAGAGTGGAGAGAGACAGCACTCTGCAGCACCTTGAAAACAGAGACATCCATCCCACAGAGAGTAAAACTGGCAGAGGTGACCTGTGGACATTATGGGAGAAAATGAATCTTCCTTAGCAAAACAAAAGGTAAAGATTCTGCCATTAACATTAAGTAGTCATACCAAGAAAGAATAAAATTGCCCACAAATAGAAATGAGGGCTCTGACACATGAAACAACATCCCAGGGCAGATGAGAACATGCTGTGATAGGCAGAGAGCAATCAGAGAACACTGGACTAGAACACGGACCACTCTCTCCAGATGCAGCGAAGTCTGTTCACATGTTTGTCTCCTCAGTGGGAAGAAGACTCCTTGAGGGTGCATCTGAATCATAACAGCTCTCAATTACTAAGCCCCTGCTACGTGTTAGGCCTCTCCTAAGTGCTGTCAATTAAAAGATTATTAAGAGTAGCTCATATGAGCTTCTACTATATGATAATATCCATTAAGACATGAACTGTTGGCCTGGCGCTTGTTCTCAGTAATTTATACTTCGTAGTGACTTTTTTTTTTCTTTTTGGCTTGGGGCCCTGAAGTTCTTCTGTTCCAGGTACTCATCCTTTAGCTCCTGGGCTACAAGGAGATCCTGTAGATCCTAGGGAGCATCAGGACTGACCCAGGGGCTTGAGGGGGTCAGAATAGAAGCATGTTAATAACTGATGCAGAAGAACTGGTACATACCAGCTGAACATCAGCTGTGGGCCCAAGGACTTTGTCCACTCTAGACCCAGAACTGTGGCCACAACAGTTACATAAAGCTTGTAGCTGTAAAAACCCAAAGATTTTGAGATTTGAGATTTGCTGAAGTCACCTAATGAATTTGTTGAGAATTGTTAACAGCTCACTTTGGAGTACTGTGTAAGTCACGGTTTAAATGAAATACAATAGGGTTCCAGCTCAACACAGTTATCAAGAAAGTAATCTATTTCCTATTCTAGCTTTCTGCTCTCTGGGTTTGCAGTTCCAGTGATAGTTTCCTGGATCCCATGCTTTTCTTACTCTATACTGGTGTGATCCAGGATGTCACTCTCTGGATTCTGGTTCCTTCATATTTGTTCATATTCTTTCTCTTATTCTGGAACAGGTGTTGAAAAAGCTTGCTTCCATCCTGGCTCTGATGAACAAGTCATGATCATGGGGACTCTACTTTCATGCTTTGACAGAGGGTACAATTACCCTGACCACTCACTGCAAGGTGAGCTGATAAGACTCTTGTTCATAGCCCTATCCCATTTGATAGTAATATATCATGTATCTTGGAGCTCCTTAAGGTCACTGCACTTTACTTTTATTATCTCTATAATCACAATGACCAGCACCCTATCTCCACATAGAAGTTGCTCAATAAACTTAATATATTAATGGATAATAAAGATCTATGTGCAGGACAGTGGCTTTTCCTCTTTCATCTCAGAAGTAGTTATGTAAATGCTTTAATTGTGTGTCTGTGTACTCTGTAGTTAGTAGGTACTCAACTATTTATTGAGTCATTAAAGCTAGTGGAGGTGATGGAATTCCAGTTGAGCTATTTCAAATCCTGAAATTGATGTTGTGAAAGTGCTGCACTCGATATGCCAGCAAGTTGGAAAACTCAGCAGTGGCCACAGGACTGGAAAAGGTCAGTTTTCATTCCAATCCCAAAGAAAGGCAATGCCAAAGAATGCTCAAACTACCACACAATTGCACTCATCTCACATGCTAGTAAAGTAATGCTCAAAATTCTCCAAGCCAGGCTCCAGCAATACGTGAACCGTGAACTTCCTGATGTTCAAGCTGGTTTTAGAAAAGGCAGAGGAACCAGAGATCAAATTGCCAGCATCTGGTGGATCATGGAAAAAGCAAGAGAGTTCCAGAAAAACATCTATTTCTGCTTTATTGACTATGCCAAAGCCTTTGACTATGTGGATCACAATAAACTGGAAAATTCTGAAAGAGATGGGAATACCAGACCACCTGACCTGCCTCTTGAGAAACCTATATGCAGGTCAGGAAGCAATAGTTAGAAATGGACATGGAACAACAGACTGGTTCCAAGTAGGAAAAGGAGTATGTTAAGGCTGTATATTATCACCCTTATTTAACTTATATGCAGAGTACATCATGAGAAACGCTGGACTGGAAGAAACACAAGCTGGACTGGAAGAAACACAAGCTGGAATCAGGATTGCCGGGAGAAATATCAATAACCTCAGATATGCAGATGACACCACCCTTATGGCAGAAAGTGAAGAGGAACTCAAAAGCCTCTTGATGAAAGTGAAAGAGGAGAGTGAAAAAGTTGGCTTAAAGCTCAACATTCAGAAAACTAAGATCATGGCATCCAGTCCCATCACTTCATGGGAAATAGATGGGGAAACAGTGGAAACAGTGTCAGACTTTATTTTTCTGGGCTCCAAAATCACTCCAGATGGTGACTGCAGCCATGAAATTAAAAGACTGCTTACTCCTTGGAAGGAAAGTTATGACCAACCTAGATAGCATATTCAAAAGCAGAGACATTACTTTGCCAACAAAGGTCCATCTAGTCCAGGCTATGGTTTTTCCTGTGGTCATGTATGGATGTGAGAGTTGGACTGTGAAGAAGGCTGAGTGCCGAAAAATTGATGCTTTTGAACTGTGGTGTTGGAGAAGACTCTTGAGCGTCCCATGGACTGCAAGGAGATCCAACCAGTCCATTCTGAAGGAGATCAGCCCTGGGATTTCTTTGGAAGGAATGATGCTAAAGCTGAAACTCCAGTACCTTGGCCACCTCATGCGAAGGGTTGACTCATTGGAAAAGACTCTGATGCTGGGAGGGATTGGGGGCAGGAGGAGAAGGGGACGACAGAGGATGAGATGGCTCGATGGCATCACTGACTCAATGGAGGTGAGTCTGAGTGAACTCCGGGAGTTGGTGATGGACAGGGCGGCCTGGCGTGCTGCGATTCATGGGGTCGCAAAGAGTTGGATACGACTGAGTGACTGAACTGAACTGAAAGCATACTTCTAGGGTGCTAAAATGGTCTGAAACAAATAAAACTGAAATTTCTGTGATGTCTACAGAATTTAAACACAGACTAAATTTCCATTCTTTTTTTCTGATTCATCAGAATTTAAATATAGACTAAATTTCTATTATTTTTTTATTAGCCAGAGCAAAATTAATTTATTCTGAAAATCTTGGAGTCACTTTCTTCTATTTTTAAAGCTGCAGTGAGCTCAAAGTGTTAAAGAAAAAAAAAAAGTGAAAAGATTACTAGGAATGGTTAGCAAACCAAAAGTAGAAATAAGATCTTATTATGGAGGCATCCAAAGTATATGGTGATTTCCATCAAAATCATTGTATAATGCCAAACACCAAATGGTGAATATAAAAAAAGTTATTATCAAAAGAGGTATTATTCTCAGCTTCATTAAGTATAAGCCAATGAATAAGTAGTCACATGTTCCCAGCTAAGGATTCAAGAAGGTACTATTCATTCACTGACCAGGCGGCATCAGTGGTAAAGAACTCTCCTGCCAATGCAGGTTCGACATAAGAGACATGGGTTCCATCCCTGGGTCAGGGAGATCCCCTGGAGGAGGGCACAGCAACCCAATCCAGTATTCTTGCCTGGAGAATCCTATGGACAGAGGAGCCTGGCAAGCTGTGGACCATAGGGTCGCACAGAGTCAGACATGACTGAAGTGACTTAGCATGCATACATGCATGACTCCTCATTTATCATGCCAAACAATGTCTAAGATTGAGGTCTGTGAAGTCACAGTTGAGGTGGTGAGGAGCGCCAGTTCAGATAACCCGAAATTTTAAGTAGTTGTCACATTCAGGGAAACAGGAAGTTGTTCAGAAGAATGTGAGCCTAGAACATTAGGGACAGGGTAGCAAGAAATGAGGCTGACATGAACAGCAAGAGGTGAGATGATGAAGAACCTTCCATAACATATAAAGGATTTGAAATTTATTCTATGATGAGGCATGAGCTGCATGACAAGACCTGATGTGGTCTGGTTGGTTGTTATGGGAATAATGTGGAGCTTGATCAAGTGGGCCTTAGAAAGCATCACTATGAACAAAGCTAGTGGAGGTAATGGAATTCCAGTTGAGCTATTCCAAATCCTGAAGGATGATGCTGTGAAAGTGCTGCACTCAATATGCCAGCAAATTTGGAAAACTCAGCAGTGGCCACAGGACTGGAAAAGGTCCGTTTTCATTCCAATCCCAAAGAAAGGCAATGCCAAAGAATGCTCAAACTACCACACAATTGCACTCATCTCACACACTAGTAAAGTAATGCTCAAAATTCTCCAAGCCAGGCTTCAGCAATATGTGAACTGTGAACTTCCTGATGTTCAAGCTGGTTTTAGAAAAGGCAGAGGGACCAGAGATCAAATTGCCAACATCTGCTGGATCATGGAAAAAGCAAGAGAGTTTTAGAAAAACATCTACTTCTGCTTTACTGACTATGCCAAAGCCTTTGACTGTGTGGATCACAATCAACTGTGGAAAATTCTGAAAGAGATGGGAATACCAGACCACCTGATCTGCCTCTTGAGAAATTTGTATGCAGGTCAGGAAGCAACAGTTAGAACTGGACATGGAACAACAGACTGGTTCCAAATAGGAAAAGGAGTTCATCAAGGCTGTATATTGTCACCCTGCTTATTTAACTTATATGCAGAGTACATCATGAGAAACGCTGGACTGGAAGAAACACAAGCTGGAATCAAGATTGTCGGGAGAAATATGAATAACCTCAGATATGCAGATGACACCACCCTTATGGCAGAAAGTGAAGAGGAACTCAAAAGCCTCTTGATGAAGGTGAAAGAGGAGAGTGAAAAAGTTGGCTTAAAGCTCAACATTCAGAAAACGAAGATCATGGCATCTGGTCCCACCACTTCATGGGAAATAGATGGGGAAACAGTGGAAACAGTGTCAGACTTTATTTTTCTGGGCTCCAAAATCACTCCAGATGGTGACTGCAGCCATGAAATTAAAAGACGCTTACCCCTTGGAAGGAAAGTTATGACCAACCTAGATAGCATATTCAAAAGCAGAGACATTACTTTGCCAACAAAGGTTCGTCTAGTCAAGGCTATGGTTTTTCCTGTGGTCATGTATGGATGTGAGAGTTGGACTGTGAAGAAGGCTGAGCGCTTAAGAATTGATGCTTTTGAACTGTGGTGTTGGAGAAGATGCTTGAGAGTCCCTTGGACTGCAAGGAGATCCAACCAGTCCATTCTGAAGGAGATCAGCCCTGGGTGTTCATTGGAATGAATGATGCTGAAGCTGAAACTCCAGTACTTTGGCCACCTCATGTGAAGAGTTGACTCATTGGAAAAGACTCTAATGTTGGGAGGGATTGGGGGCAGGAGGAGAAGGGGACGACAGAGGATGAGATGGCCGGATGGCATCACTGACTCAATGGACGTGAGTCTGAGTGAACTCCGGGAGTTGGTGATGGACAGGGAGGCCTGGTGCTGCGATTCTTGGGGTCACAAAGAGTTGGACACGACTGAGCGAATGATCTGATCTGATCTGATCTGGGTGGGACAAGACTTGTACTTAGTCGCTCAGTCATGTCCGACTCTTTGCGACCCCATGGACTATAGCCCACCAGGCTCCTCTGTTCATGGGGTTCTCCAGGCAAGAATACTGGAGTGGGTTGCCATGCCCTCCTCCAGAGGATCTTCCCAATCTGAAGCCAGGTCTCCCGCATTGCAGGCTGACTCTTTACTCTCTGAGCCACTCAGGGAAGCCCATGAATACTAGAGCAGGTAGTGTATCCCTTTCTCCAGGGGATCTTCCTGACCTAGGAATTGAACTGGGGTCTCTTGCATTGTAGGTGTACTCTTTACCAGCTGAGCTACCAGCCTAGCTGGTATGAAGACAAGCTAGTCTGGGTTGAAGTCCAATTACGAAATTAACAAAGAAGTTCAAATGAACAATGATTACTCATCACCTACACTGGACAACAGCCAAAAGAATAAAAAGGATGATGTTGATGGATTAAAGGGAAGGAACTTATGAGCTTTCATATTTATTTGAGTCCTTGGAAGGAAAGTTATGACCAACCTAGAGAGCATATTCAAAAGCAGAGACATTACTTTGCCAACAAAGTTCTGTCTAGTCAAGGCTATGGTTTTTCCAGTAGTCATGTATGGATGTGAGAAGTGGATGTATGGATCAGTGAAGAAGGCTGAGCGCTTAAGAATTGATGCTTTTGAACTGTGGTGTTGGAGAAGACGCTTGAGAGTCCCTTGGACTGCAAGGAGATCCAACCAGTCCATTCTAAAGGAGATCAGTCCTGGGTGTTCATTGGAAGGAATGATGCTGAAGCTGAAACTGCAGTACTTTGGCCACCTCATGCGAAGACTTGACTCATTGGAAAAGACTCTGATGTTGGGAGGGATTGGGGGCAGGAGGAGAAGGGGACCACAGAGGATGAGATGGCTGGATGGCATCACTGACTCGATGGACGTGAGTCTGAGTGGACTCCGGGAGTTGGTGATGGACAGGGAGGCCTGGTGTGCTACAATTCATGGGGTTGCAAAGAGTCGGACACAACCGAGCGACTGAACTGAATTGAACTGAGGGAGGCTGAAAGAGGACTCCAGGATGGGACCAGCTAACTGGTCATGCCATTAACCAGCATAGGAAATGCCAGGAGATGTAATATATCTAACCCTTTCATCAGATTTTAAAATCAAGATCAAAGAGGGAATTAACAGTATAAAGCACAAAAGCATCTTTCTCACAAATATTCCCCAAAATGGTTTCCTTCTGACATGTAAAATAGGAGCTTGCAAAATATTTAAATTGTAAATGACTTGAACTTCATGCCATAATGAAAATATGTTCTTGGAAAAGAAAATAATTCTGAAATATCTATGATGCTAGGTGAAACCTGCAGATATTTAAATGCAGTTTCCAAAAATAATAATAATAAATGAAAGTAATTACAGAGGTTAGCAGGATGCCTTTTTACAAGAATGAGAGAGGACAAACCCCAGGAAGAAAAGAATGAATATCTTGAAAGGGCCAGCACAGCGAACACCCTCTATCTCTGCAGCCAGTGCAACAACAAAGAATAACAACAAAGGCGTAGCAAAAAAAAAGCTATTAAACAATAGGTAGGAAATGTGGACAATTAGATTTACATCATTCTGCTTCTAAGTAAAGCGTTTACGTGCTTAATTCTTGTTCTGTATTAACCATACACCTCCCTGTTGAGAAAGACTGAAATTTCTAGGGGAGGGGGGAAAAAAAAAAAAGATGATATCTAAATGGGTTTCCAATCAGGCTGACATTAAGTAGTATGGGTACAACACTGTTGTTGAGAGAAACATATCTGAATAGTTTTAGGTCTTGAGCTTATAAAAAAAAGGCGGCGGGAGTGGGGAATAAGGAGAGCATGAGGAAGAGTGAGAGTTCAAGGCCTGGAAGGCAAATGACAGTGCAGATGCAAAATCAAAAGCGTAATGCTAATTAACACTGCATTTGGCTTGCAGAGCAGAGCTCAGTAATGATTGTGTTAAATACCTCAGCACTTCAGAGCCCAATAGAAGAGATGTAGCTAGAGCCCCAGGGACTAAACAGAAACTTAAGACAAATCCTTGCGAGGTGGTGTTTGCTGGTTGGGCTTTGGCAAGCGGAAGGATCTCCAGTTTCTTCAGAGTCTTCCAGCCCACAAGGGTCCCACACAAAATGGGGTGATCAAGATACAAAAGAGGTCAACAGAGAAATGCAAAGAGTCAGCTTCATCCAAGGGCGGTTACCACCCTAGGACAGGCGTTCATAACACAAATAAGGACGCTGCCTGTCAGGCTGCAGCTCAGCTGTGCCATTTGTGGAAAACGCTACCTCGGAATGATTCACAAGGATCTGAGTGCAAAAGGTTTATAAAAACCAGAGTGGCCCAAACGAACCGAGGCCCCATAGTCTCTGCACACATGGCAGTAATATCACCAGTGGGGAGAACTGAGATCTCCCATCAGTGACAGCTCCATTAGAGCTCAAAAGGAAGCATCACAGGGACATGAGCTCAATTTTCACAAAGGGCTCTTACTAGGGAAGGAAGAAAATAAGTGATTTTACAAATATGTTTATTTCTGCATTACTTTCTAACATAAACAATTTAGGATGCACTGTACTCCTCTCTCCTTCCCTACCTCTAACTTGTGCTATGTCCCAGGGCACAGTCCACAAACCACTCCCACCCCCCCAAACATGCATTCACAAAAATTGCTTATTCAGTCCCATAGCTGTGTATTCTTTCAAATTTTTATATTCAGCACTGACCTTTCCCGAGTTCCCCATATCTGACTCTACATCTGACATCTCGTCTGTGTCCAACAGCTCACCTTTCCCACAGCCCAAAGAACTTGATTCCCCTGCAATCCCTCACCTGTTCCTTCCCTGCTTCCCCATCTCAGTAAGAAGCGCCACCAATCATACAGACAGCTGCTTAGATCATAATCCAAGGGTCATCCTTGATTTCCCCCTTGGCCACCATCTGCTGCACAGTCTCTGTAAACAGCTCCTCCTGGGGTGGTTGGTGCCCAACCCGTGCAGTTTCTTTCCTCTATAGTCCACATCCAATTTGTCATGAAGCTCCATCAGCTCTACTTAAAGATACAGCATTGTGAATCCCATGTCTCCTCACCATTTCCATCCCTACCTCAAGCTACCATCAGCCCTCAATCCTCCAAAACAGCTCCCTAATGAGTGGCCCTAAGTCCCCTCCCCCTGCCTCTACCATTTGCAATCTGGTCTCCATCCAGCATTCACAGAGACCTTTGAGAATGTGAACAGATGATACCACACCCTCACCCAATTCCTCCAGTGGTTTTTCATTAACTAAGACCCGGAATCCACCCACTTGACCTTGCTCAATAGAGCCCACAGGGTCTGTCCGCGTGTCAGACTTCACATCCTGTTACTCTCTGTTCCAAGCATTCTGTTCCAGGCCCTCTAGCCTTGTAGCTCCTGTTTCCTCACACACACCTATCTCAATCCTACCTAAGGCTCTTGCCCTTGCTGTTCTCACTTACTGCAATCCTCTTTTCCAGCCATAAGCCTTTCCTTCTTTCAGGCCTCTTCGGATGTCACATCCTAGAGAGGTTTTTGCTAACTCCACGTAAAACACCCCTTACTCCAGTCACCAGCCAATTCTTTACCCTGCTTCTGTTTTCTTTATAGTTATCATCACTTCCTGTTACTACGTATTTAAGCTTTAAAACAATAATCCACCTATTAAAATGTAAGCTGCATGAATATTTTATTCAGGGCTGTATCCCCATTGTCTGAAACAGTATCTGTATATGAGGGATGCTTAAAAAATACTTGAGGGGTAAAACACTGACTGAGTTGCCAATACAAGTCATCAGCCTCCCATGACCTACAGAAATTCCATTCCCTATTTGTTAGGGGTTGTTTTGGTTATACTAAGAAAAGCAGAGAAAGCCCAGTGATCACTCATTATTGAATGACTATCGCTGAACCAATTTAACAACAAATGTCAGCATCTCTCCTTCCAAAAATTGAGGTTAATGCTTTGTCTAGCCTATATAAGCTTCTGGGAAGAAAAGACAGACTAACTGAAATAGAAAGCAGTTTTATCTTACCCTTCCATACAGATTTTGACAATAGCTAATGCCACAAACCAAGTCTCCCTGGTTAAAAATTTTTATTTCTCCTGAAATCTCTCCTGAAGTCTCTAGGTGAAGAACTCAAGAGAAATAAAAGGGCCAGAATCATGAGATCATTACCTAAACAAAGAGGCTGGCTAAACTTTAAAATGCACAGCTAAATTTCCTCTGAAAAGGTCTGAAAAGTGACATTATAAAGCTTTAAGAAAGGCAAACTTTAAAAATTATTAAAGTTAGAATTTCTGTAGTAGTTTTTTCCTGGAAAACAATCAGGTCAATGAGTAGGTAAGTTTTCCAAGATTAGAGTTGTCTTTAAAAACAAAAGAGAGATAGTATTTTTCTAACCCAAGAGAGATGACCCAGGGATTAATGAGTTCCATATGCAACTCACTGCCTGACCCTCAGCAAGTCATTTGGACTCAATGCTAAAGCAGAGAGAGGCCTGTCAACTAGCTTCACGTGGTGACTGAGACAGGTGACTAAAAAGCTGATTGCAAGGTACTCTGAAAACAACAAGCAATACAGAGAAAGGCCTGCTAATGGCTAGGTTGCCATCAGTCACCATCTAAGCACTGCGCACGCACTCAGCTCTTTTTAAGCTCCCTTCTTCCTCTTGACTCTTCTGATATCAATCACTCCCGGTGACAAAGACAAGTGAGGATTCCCCTGTTTCTCTCACTCATTTCTCATTTCCTGATCTACTGGAGACATGAACTAGCCTTTGTATTCCTCTTTTGTTTCCAAAGCACTTTGCAGATCCCCTATGAGGGGGGGGGGAGGGGCGGGTGTGGTGGGTGTGTGTGTGTGTGTGTGTGTGTGTGTGTGTTTTGGTTGCTCAGTCATGTCTGATTCTTTATGACTCCACGAACTAACTGTAGCCGATCAGACTCCTCTGTCTGTGGAATTTTCCAAGCACAAATGGCCAACTGAAGGCCTAGCTTTCCTTTCCTTTCTAAGCACACACAGATCATAGTGAAAGCCACATATTTGACAAAGATGATGAGAGAGAAGATTAATATAAAGGACCTGAAAATACACATTTCACTTAATTCCTGTCAGCCATCTCCCTATATTTTTAGTCTTTCATGAAATGCTCTCACTAAAGGGAAACAGAGATTAACTGATTTCTGATCTCCTCCCAAGCGAGAAGTGGTTTTCCTCATTTATTGATAAACGTGGATTTAAAATTTTGCTTGTCTGTGAAGGACTTTACAGAAATTCACATTCTTTCCAAGCCACCAGCCATATGGTATCTATTAAAGACAAGCCTGCCCCACATTATCTTCCAAGCCATCTCTTGAAGATAGGCAAGAATAGCCAGGACACAAAACCAATATAATCACTCATTCACTAAGTGCAGATTCAGTCACCATATGTACGTGCTTCAGAAACATACATATTCCTGTTAGCATCGCAACTGTCCTTGTAAGGGAGGACTTGCCTTTTCAAGTCAAATGTAAGCACCTTGATCAACAAAATTCTTCCAAAGCTAAGTCGTTTGTTAGGAAACAATACCTTTACTTTTGCTCAACTACTCATTTAGTTCAATTACTTTTCAAATCCCAGATACTGATAACATGTTTGGAGATGATGAGACAAACTTAAACCAATGAAAAAATAATACTTATTGAGAAAACTATTTGCATACAATAAATTCTTTACGCACATATGAAAATTTATGTAACACTGAAAGCGTTAGTCACTCAGTCGGGTCGGACTCTTTGTGACCCCATGGACTGTAGCCTGCCAGGTCCCTCTGTCCATGGAGTTCTCTAGGCAAGAATACTGGAGTAGGTTGCTATTCCCTTCTCTAGGAGATCTTCTATGAGAGACCAATTTAAAAAAAAGGTATTAACAGATAACCCAACTGACACACAAATGTTTTTAGTGTAGGTCAGGAGTCAGCAAACTACTCCTGACTGAGTTAATTCCAGCCCCTTTTACCTGTGCTATAAACAAAGTCTTTTTAGAAAACAGCCAAACTTATTCATTTAGATATTCTGCATTTGTTGTCAGCTGTTTTGGTTCTACAATGACAGACATGTGATGCTGAAACACACCGTATGGCTTACAAATTTGAAAATGTTTACTATCTGCCCCTTTACTTAAAAAGCACCAACCCCTGGTATAGAAGATAACAAGGTCACTGCCAACTGGAATAGTCTGGGAAGCTTCTGGAGAAGGAGGCAAACAGTTAAGGAGCGACTATAACTGGACCAGAAGGTAAGTGATGTAAGTGAACCAGTATGTTTTTTCCGGAATACTCATTTATCTAGGGGCTGGAAGTGTCCTCAAGACTGATTAAAGGATGAGATCTTCCCATGCTGAGAAAATCATTATTAGAGTGATGAAAACTCTCAGTGAATAGCAAAGCAGATGGACGAGAAAATTAACTGGGTTTCTTAGTTAATTCCCAATTCACACCTCAGTGGTACCATACCAGAGGTTTGTCTTGGATGGTGGCGGAGACGTTGCTGGTCCTGGTGTTTCCGTAGCTATCTTGTTTCAAGAGAAACATAGTTGCCACAGGACAAGTTTCAGCAAAATGGGAAGAATACTATGCTAGTGGCCCCTGAAAATCTGCACACAAAGCTTGTCTCTGCCCATTAGTGAACATATGCTGCTGCTGCTAAGTCGCTTCAGTCGTGTTCGACTCTGTGCGACCCCACAGACGGCAGCCCACCAGGCTCCTCCGTCCTGGGATTCTCCAGCAAGAATACTGGAGTGGGTTGCCATTTCCTTCTCCAGTGCATAAAAGTGAAAAGTGAAAGTGAAGTCGCTCAGTCGTGCCCGACTCTTAGCGACCCCATGGACTGCAGCCCACCAGGCTCCTCTGTCCATGGGATTTACTCACCTGCAATAGGGATAATCACAGGGACCAAGGTCAGAATGGAAATCAGTCCCAAGACGGACTCAATTTCGGTCCACTCGCCAGGACCTCAGCTGTTACTCGGCTTGTGGTTTAGTGCCTATGACCTAAACGAGCCTCCTGGGTGGAATGGGAGACAACTGTTACATCCTGTAATGCACTGTCTGCACCCTGAGGGGGACCCAGCTGCAAGGGTCACAGATTCTTCTAAGTCACTCATCGTACTGTGGGCCAAGCTGTTTCTCAAAGAAAGAAAGGTTCATTTTAGTCTATTACCACATCATGTAAAAGAAGAACATATTCAAATAAAAGAATTAGACATTATCCTTTTCATAACCTACAATGGGGTATCTCAATGGGCTCTGAACACTTAAGATTCTGAACAAAAATAAAATTAAAACTAGCAGGATTGATGCCTTCAAACAGAATTACCATAAAAAAGATATAAAATAAAAAGCATAATTTAACAAAGAATAGCAAAGAGAGATAAGAAAGCCTTCCTCAGTGATCAGTGCAAAGAAATAGAGGAAAACAACAGAATGGGAAAGACTAGAGATCTCTTCAAGAAACTTAGAGATACCAAGGGAACATTTCATGCAAAGGTGGGCTCGATAAATGACAAGAAACAGTATGGACCTGAGAGAAGCAGAAGATTTTAAGAAGAGGTGGCAAGAATGCACAGAAGAACTGTACAAAAAAGATCTTCATGACCCAGATAATCACGATGGTGTGATCACTCACCTAGAGCCAGACATCCTGGAATGTGAAGTCAAGTGGGCCTTCGAAAACATCACTACAAAGCTGGGGGAGGTGATGGAATTCCAGTTGAACTATTTCAAATCCTGAAAGATGATGCTGTGAAATTACTGCATTCAATATGCCAGCAAATTTGGAAAACTCAGCAGTGGTCACAGGACTGGAAAAGGGCAGTTTTCATTCTAACACCAAAGAAAGGCAACGCCAAAGAATGCTCAAACTATCGCACAATTGCACTCATCTCACACACTAGTAAAGTAATGCTCAAAATTCTCCAAACCAGGCTTCAGCAATACCTGAACTGTGAACTTCCAGATGTTCAAGCTGGTTTTAGAAAAGGCAGAGGAACCAGAGATCAAATTGCCAACATCTGCTGGATCATGGAAAAAGCAAGAGAGTTCCAGAAAAACATCTATTTCTGCTTTATTGACTATGCCAAAGCTCTTGATGTGTGGATCACAATAAACTGTGGGAAATTCTGAAAGAATGGGAATACCAGACCACCTGATTTGCCTCTTGAGAAACCTATATGCAGGTCAGGAAGCAACAGTTAGAACTGGACATGGAACAACACACTGGTTCCAAATAGGAAAAGGGGTACATCAAGGCTGTATATTGTCACCCTGCTTATTTAACTTCTATGCAGAGTACATGAGAAACGCTGGGCTGGAGGAAGCACAACCTGGAATCAAGACTGTCTGGAGAAATATCAATAACCTCAGATATGCAGATGACACCACCCTTATGGCAGAAAGTGAATAAGAAATAAAGACCCTCTTGATGAAAATGAAAGAGGAGAGTGAAAAAGTTGGCTTAAAGCTCAACATTCAGAAAACTAAGATCATGGCATCTGCTCCCATCACTCATGGCAAATAGATGGGGAAACAGTGGAAACAGTGGCTGACTTTATTTTTTGGGGCTCCAAAATCACTGCAGATGGTGACTGCAGCCATGAAATTAAAAGACGCTTACTCCTTGGAAGGAAAGTTATGACCAACCTAGATAGCATATTAAAAAGCAGAGACATTACTTTGCTGACAAAGGTCTGTCTAGTCAAAGCTATGGTTTTTCCAGTAGTCATGTATGAATGTGAGAGTTGAACTATAAAGAAAGCTGAGCGCTGAAGAATTGATGCTTTTGAACTGTGGTGTTGGAGAAGACTCTTGAGAGTCCCTTGGACTACAAGGAGATCCAACCAGTCCATTCTGAATGAAATCAGTCCTGAATATTCATTGGAACAACTGATGCTGAAGCTGAAACTCCAATACTTTGGCCACCTGATGCAAAGAGCTGACTCATTGGAAAAGACCCCGATCCTGGGAAAGATTGAGAGCAGGAGGAGAAGGGGACGACAGAGGATGAGATGGTTGGATGGCATCACCGACTCAATGGACATGAGTTTGGGAGAACTCCGGGAGTTGGTGATGGACAGGGAAGTCTGGCGTGCTGCAGTTCATGGGGTCGTAAAGAGTCAGACACGACTGAACTGACTGAACAAGACAGTAAAATATTCTTTTAAAACAGCAATGAGATAACAAAATTAAACATATTTTCCTGGTTTAAAGACCAGTTGAAGTATGATTCACAAATTACTCTGGTATCACTTATAGCCCTGAAGCCCTGAGAAACCACCTAGAATTGAGAGATGTCTTATCACATTCTGGTGACTGACTCTGAAGGACCTTGTCAATACCCAGATCCTGAGCAGCACACTTGTTTTAAGTGAAAAACATTGGAAGGGCAGCTGTCCTTACCTGCTCTCAGGCCCACTTTGATCTTGTTCTCAAGTGTCAAAGGCTCAATATAGCTGGTCCCTCACCAAGAGAATCCTCTCTGATAAAATGAAAGCTGTGAGGCCACATGAGCCACCTTCTTGACAAGTGGCCATTTAGTAGAGGGTCCAGTCTTCAACGGACCTCTCCAACGTCCTTTTTAATTGGCAATGAACCTGAGCTGCCATCACTACCTACCATTTGCAGAAATTATCAACAAAGACATGTGAGTTTTGCTGGCTAAGGATTTGTGCATTATAACAGAAGTGGGAGAACAAGGGCTGAAAAGTGAATGGAATTTGTCCCAAACAAGATAAATTTCAGAATGCAAAGTTGTTAAACCCCACTCTGTCTAAAACTCTGTCAGAAAGCAAGCATCCAGATTCTATCTGCAGCTTCTGTTATGTTCTGGCACTCAGTACATGCCTGGCACCCAAAATGATAAAGACCCATCATTCCCAAACAATTTATTTGTGATCAAATTTACTGGAGTTGTAATTTATTTCTGAGTTTGTATTTTATGTTTTTCTTTTATGATATTTCTATAGTTAGGGTTATTTTTAATAAATTTCTTAGGACATGAAAGTGTTTAAATTTTTTTTTGACTCTTTTTGTTTTGTTTTTTTATTTTTTTTTTATTTTTAAACTTTACAAAATTGTATTAGTTTTGCCAAATATCAAAATGAATCCACCACAGGTATACATGTGTTCCCCATCCTGAACCCTCCTCCCTCCCTATACCATCCCTCTGGGTCGTCCCAGTGCACTAGCCCCAAGCATCCAGTATCATGCATTGAACCTGGACTGGCAACTCATTTCATATATGATATTTTACATGTTTCAATGCCATTCTCCCAAATCTTCCCACCCTCTCCCTCTCCCACAGAGTCCATAAGACTGTTCTATACATCAGTGTCTCTTTTGCTGTCTCGTATACAGGGTTATTGTTACCATCTTTCTAAATTCCATATATATGCGTTAGTATACAGTATTGGTGTTTTTCTTTCTGGCTTACTTCACTCTGTATAATAGGCTCCAGTTTCATCCACCTCATTAGAACTGATTTAAATGTATTCTTTTTAATGGCTGAGTAATACTCCATTGTGTATATGTACCAAAGCTTTCTTATCCATTCATCTGTTGATGGACATCTAGGTTGCTTCCATGTCCTGACTATTATAAACAGTGCTGCGATGAACAGTGGGGTACACGTGTCTCTTTCCCTTCTGGTATCCTCAGTGTGTATGTCCAGCATTGGGATTGCTGGATCATAAGGCAGTTCTATTTCCAGATTCTTAAGGAATCTCCACACTGTTCTCCATAGTGGCTGTACTAGTTTGCATTCCCACCAACAGTGTAAGAGCCCTCTTTTGAACATTAATGTTTAAATTTTTTAAAAAAATCCCTCTTTTTAACATTAAGACATACCTTCCTTGAATGTCAAAAACAGCTGAAATATTTTGATGATTAAAAAGCCTTTTTTAGAGCCAGCTTTTATGTAAGCCCAGGATGGCTCCCATCTGGTCGTGGGTTTATTAGTTATTTGCTATCTGTCAAACATTAGAACTTCTGCTTCACATGTTGTTCTGTTGCAAATGGGAGGCATTTTAGGTCAAGAAAAAGACAGTATCAAATTTCTTTATTTTTTCTACTACATTTAAGTCAGATTTACATTTCTTCTGTGATCCTTATATTTCTATGTCCAATCTTTTTCTAATAAACTTCTAAGAGCAATAGCTGGATGATAAAACTACCAAAATACTAATTAGTCCAAGAGTTTTTAAGCAAGGTTAGCTGTCTCCTGTGTTTTATTTTTCTCTGTTTTAGAAAATAATAATTCGAAACTTGCTTCTATTCCACTAAACTATGTTATGGAAGTTATAGAAATCTGAAAGAGGATTAAAAACTCATAAAGAGGACTTGATGATCTGTGTGCCATGGCTAAAGCACTCCTGAAATCACAAGTATCTGAGATGAGTGGATTTGTATGAGTTATTGAAAAGTTTGGGGACAAGATGTTCTCTCAAAGGAAAGAATTACACCAGGGAAGATACACTTAAAGAAATACTTTCAAAAGGGAGGAACAATCTTTAAATAGACTGTCCTTTCACTAATCATACCTCTTCCTTCCCACCTCCAGTGCTGGGTCTAACACTAAAATCCTGTGGTAAGAAATGGTTTTTCTATGGGCTTTGGGCCTGGAACAAGATGGATGACAGATAGGAATTGGGGAATTTTCTCAGCCCAGAGAATGCTGGGAGCCCTGATCACAGGACCCCTGGGAAAGGGCCAGGATATCACTGTAGCAGCCAGTCAACAACTCAAGTCAGGACCAGACTTAGGAGGACAGGGAAACCTGTACACTTGTGGGGGAAGCAGCTCCCAAAGGGAGGCCCCCAAGCGCTGAGCATAGACCCCATCCACCCACCCAATTTGTGCTGGCTGGGCCTCAGCAAACAGTCTACCATGACTTTCAAAGGAACACCACATTTACACGTGTGTGGGGGTTGCTTTTCAGATACTCTACTGCTTAGCAATACAGAAACTGCATTGTAGAATTTCTAGATTAAACTTTAAAATAAACCCTAAATCCAGCCCCTAAAGGCCTTTAGGTCATAAAACAATTAAGGGGAAGCCTGTAGTGTATTTCATACACTTTTTCTTCATATTGCTTCTCTGCTGCTGCTAAGAAGCTTCAGTCGTGTCCGACTCTGTGCGACCCTGCTTCTCTACACATGCTTTAATTAGCTTCATATGTCAACACGTTACCAGTTTATACAGATTCCATGGCACACAATCCGAAAGACAGTATATAAATGTTCCGTGGGAACTGTAAAAGCAACACTGATCACTGCCTCGCAGTGTATCTCCTACCGGTTCTCTTTCAATCTCTGCGTCATCTACTATATCCAAAGAAACGCCTGGTTCACTTCTTGCTGGCTGCTATTTCAGATGCTTTAGTCTGCAGCCTACAGTCATCTATGAGAAATCAGTTTCCTTTGAAAGAACATTTTCTTCCTTCTGTGGATCCCAGTATATCCGCCTTTGATGCACACGCAGGGCCTCTTGCATTATTTCCTCAGTCCAGTCACACTGCAAAAGACTGTCTGATATGTCATATCTTTGTCATCTCTTTTTCACAGTACTTTATTTTGGCTTCTCTCAGAATCGAATTCCTGAAAAGTATGTTATATTTTAGAATAAAGGATACACATTGTTTTGGCATAAATTAGAGGTAAATAATAAAAGTTGATTTTCTAACATTTCCTATATTGGTGTTCTCTTTCAACATAATTTTAAAAATTGTGTGAAATATCATTCTCCATTTCTTATATAAAATCCTTTGAAATATTTTAAATATGATTTTTTTTTAAATGTTGACATTAGTTTTTGTGCTTAAGAGGGAATATCCTAAGTTCTGGTGATCTTTAACTATTATTGGTATCAACCTGGAAAAGGCATTTCTTCTCAAATGATAAAACCTAATAGATAATACTGCATTTTCAAAATGTAATAGGGCTGTTCATACTTTGGGGGCTTCGCTGGTGGCTCAGAGGATAAAGCATCTGCCTGCAATGCAGGAGACCTGGGTTTGATCCCTGGGTTGGAAGATCCCCTAGAGAAGGAAATGGCAACCCACTCCAGTATTCTTGCCTGGAGAATCCCATGGACAGGGGAGCCTGGCAGGCTACAGTCCACGGGGTCGCAAAGAGTCGGATACGACTGAGCGACTTCACTTCACTTCACCACATCTTTCTTTGAAATGCTGTATTCACAAACTGGATGTAGAGCACAGCTCAGTGATGCTTGTGGGGTACCACAGAAAGCATGGGAGAACAAAGAGCCTGTGCTCAGTGGGTGATGAGTGATACCCATCCATATTTCACGTGGGCTCCTCGTTATCACTGGATAGAACCAACTCAGTTGTCACTGCATTCCTCTATCTGTTCTGGACTACAGACCCCTTCATTCTGGGGCTTGGTGGTTTTGCATAGTTTTAAGACATACACACACTTTTATTTGTCCTTGGGTTCAGAATGTTCAGGGCTGAAAGGAACTACACTTTCCAGTGAACAGAGGCCTTTGTATCTGACCAGAGAGATATCCATAAGCGATCATTACACTCATCTTGGTTATTTTTAAATGTGTATACTATTAGGGAAAATGAGTGCCTTTATGTTCATTACATATAATTTTATATAAAGAATAAAAATAAACATTAAGGGGACTGCGCATTATCTCTCTAAATATACATAAGCTAACATGGCCCGGACTCAAATGTGAGCCCCATTATATGCATATTTGATGCGATATGAACCTCAAAGTTTAATACACAAGACAAAATGTTAACAAATTTAATAGCTATCTGATGAAATTTCATTAACGTTAGAACACAATAAGGTAGAATAACGTACAATACACACCTGTAAATAAAAGATCCAATACAGTGTCAAGTTGTAGTTTAAGGGAACTTTCTATCAGAATTAAAAAGGGCGCACCTCTTTTGTGCATACATTACACATACACACAAACTTTCTCTGGGTAAAAAGTCATGGATTTCCAGTGTCCCATTAGGACACTATAAAACTCTTAGAGAAAACACAGGAAGACCATTCTTTGACATAAATCACAGCAAGATCTGTTTTGACCTACCTCCTAGAGTAATGAAAATAAGAACAAAAATAAACAAATGGGACTTAACGAAACTTAAAAGCTTTTGCACAGCAAAGGAAACCATAAACACAATGAAAAGACAACCTTCAGAATGGGAGAAAATATTTGCAACCAAAGCAACTGACAAGGGATTAATCTCCAAACCATGCAGATAGTTCATGAAGCTCAATATATTTTTAAAAAATCTGCAAAAAATAGGGCTTCCCTGGTGATCCACTGGTTAGGAATCTGCCTTGCAATGCAGGGACACTGGTTCAATCCCTGGCCCAGGAGGATCCCATATGCTCTGGAGCAACTAAGCCCAGTGCACCACAACTCCTGGGCCAGCTCTCTAGAGGCCAGGCGCCACAACTACGGAAGCCTGTGTGCCCCAGAGCCTGGGCTCCAACGAGAGAAGCCGCTGCAATCGGAAGCCCGCACACCACAACAAAGAGTAGCCCCTGCTCACTGCAACTAGAGAAAGCCCGCGCAAAACAACAACTCAGCGCAATAACAACAAAATAATTACAAACAATAAATGCTGGAGAGGATGTGGAGAAAAGAGAACCCTCTTGCACCGCTGGTGGGAATGTAGATTGATATACCAACTATGGAGAACAGTAATGGACAGTCCTTATACTGAAAAAATAATTCAAAAAGACAGATGCACCCCAATGTTCATTGCAGCACTATATAATAGCCAGGTCATGGAAGCAGTGTAAGTGTCCGTCAACAGATGAATGGACAAAGATGTGGTACCTATTTACAATGCTATATTAACTCAGCCAGAAAAAGGAATGAAATTGGGTCATTTGTAGAGACGTGGATGGACCTAGATATTGTCCATCTGTAATTCTTATACAGACTGATGTCAGAAAGAGAAAAACAAATACTGTATATTAACACATATATGTGGAATCTAGAAAAATGGTACAGATGAACCTATTTGCAAGGTAGGAGCAGAGATGCAGATGTACAGAATGACATGTGGACATGGGGGATAAATTGGGTAATAGGGACTGACTTACATACAATACCATGCGTAAAACAGAGCGCTAGTAAGAACCTGCTGTATAGCATAGGGAATTCAGCTCAGTGCTCTGTGGTGACCCAGAGGGGTGAGACTGGGGGGAGGGGAAGGCAGTGGGAGGGAGGGGATATATGTATATACATAGCTGATTCAATCTTCCTTTTTAATCAAGGCATTTAAGGTTCACAGAGGTTAGGGTTCCGTCCTGGTCCAACAGTTCATTAGGTCAAGTCCTAATTCTTGTAATTCCTAGTTGGTGCTTGGTCTAGCATATTCACAGTGACTCCATTAATTACTTGTTTACTAACAAGAGTCCAAAGTCATGGCTGACTATGTCTCAGCTTTTTAAAAACAACTTAGTTATGTTTTGCTTATTTATCACACAATGATAGCTTTTAAAATATAATTTAGGAAAATCTCAACTCACTTGGAAATATATTGACAAACTGTCTTCCTTTGTCAAAGAATATAATTATTTGCCTATATTACATTTATTATTTATATTGTATTTATACTTAGGAAATACAGATGTTGCCTATATTACATTTATGTTTGTCTACATTACACTCTGAAGATATAGGTAACTACCAATTATTAAGACACACCAATTTTAATTTTTATTCTAAGTTACGCATTTTCCTCAGCAACAGTACACGTGTGTGCTCAGTAGCATTCGACTCTGCAACACCATGGACTATAGCCCGCCAGGCTCCTTGGTCCGTGGGATTATCCTGGCAAGATACTGGAGGGGGTTGCCATTTCCTCCTCCAGGGGTTCTTCCAGACCTGGGGATCGAACCTGTATCTCTTGGATCTCCTGAACTGGCAGGTGGATTCTTTACCACTGTACCACCTGGGAAGCCCACACACTTCCTCAAGCTACAGCAAAGAACCAAACTGAACATTTAGATTCGTAAATGAAAAAATGCCAAAACTCCACTGTAGGAAAGGTTGGAACCAGAGATAAGAGGAGGATAGAACATGGTTCAGATGCCTCTCCTCCATCCGTCAGAGAGGTCATGACCTCCAGCAGGAAACAGAGATAAGAATGTGCTCCAATGGGGGTCTCAGCACCTTCACAAGTGTCAACTAACCATGGTGTCATAACTTACATTTTTATATCCATATTTCAGTAGTATTTAATTTACTTAATTTAATCCCCAAGTCAAATATGATACAACATTTTCCACCACATTTTTTTTAGTGTTTGTTTATTTGTCTGAGCCAGGTCTTCTTTGTGGCACACGGTATCTCAAGTTGTGGCATGCGGGATCTAGTTCCCAGACCAGGGATTGAACCTGGACCCCCTGCACTGGGAGCACTGAGTCTTAGCTACTGTACCACGAGGGCAGGCCCTCCACCACTTTCGATAAGACTGTTTTCTTACCCTTAGAAAGGAGCAAGAAAAGCGAAGACTGTTCCATCTCTACCTTATAAAAATGTTTTGACTCGACTCTGGATTTAAAAAAATGAGTAAAGACCCATTACTACAGCACAAGGCATCGTTAATTTCTCTCACAGTTCCATCTCAAATTCTCCCCCAATATTCCTCCATATTGCTTCTCATTCTTTGACTCTAGTTGATATTACTATACAGCTAAACTTTGTGCTCAGCAAGTCCCATCCTTTTTGGTGACAAATTCTGCCACAGACAGGTAACAAAACTGCTGCTATTTTTATGGTGATGACAAATCAAAAACCTTTTTAAAAACATGCCTTTGTGATTGAATTACTAACATACCAGTATAGCTATAAAAAAACACATTGTTAAATATAAATTATTGACACCACAGCCATAATAATTGAGTACCTTTTAAAATCAATAATTATATTAATAAGTTTAATAAGTAGCATAGCTGTGTTTCCTATTGCATTTCTACTTCATTAATTTTCTCTCATTAGAAATAAGATTACTCATCATGAAGCAGATTCTCAAACAAGAATTCTCAAGCATGAAGAGGGTCACTGAGGAAAGCTATAAATACACCCTTTGAGAGAGTCCATGTTGCCATAGACATTTTTCCTATGAGCTTTACTTTTTTATATTTCCTGAAAGATGTTCGCTTTTCCCTTAACCTAGTCTCCATGTATTTAGATTCTCCAGCATGACTTTCCTCCATTAATTTACTTTCCATATCTATCTGTCTCTTTTATTCCAATACACCCACACCACTTGTGTAGCACCCATCTGTCCTTTGAAAACTCTATTGAACTATACATAAAAGCTTTTTTTCCTTGTGTTTAATTATATAAATCATGGTGATTTAGAAAAAATCATATTCCACAAGCACTGTTTCTCTGGTGGAGGATGACTAGCAGCAACCAACCCTTAACGGATTTAACTAAACTCTCCTATCACTACCATCCCGATTCTACTCAGGTTATGTAACATAATTAGAGCTGCTATCCAGGAAAACAATCTTTTTGCACAAGTTACTCCCCAGGAGTGTCACATGCAAATAACAACAGGATACCACCACTCACTTGAAGCCTCCTAGAAAGCACCACTGTGTGTCTCCTTTTGTGCAATTGTTACTGAATTTTCCTTCCAGAGCAACTATAGCTCAAGAAAAGCCAAATATATTTATGACCTGATAAGACAAAAGTGATTTGCAAAACATAAAGTCAGAAAAATGTGGAAAGGAGAAAGAGTGACACAATCAGTAAATAGCTCCACAGCAAAACAGGAAGAGCACAGGAGGCAAATCTACACGTCAGAGAGAAGCACCCCCAGCCTCATCTCTGCCCTGCGCCGGGCAGTCTGCACAAGCACACAGGTGAGGGCGCCTTTCTGAGATGTGATGCTGGACCTGCGGTGTGTTGCCATGGAAGTGAGGGGCTCGATTTCCTCAGCTCCTGTGTACCCTCCTCAGCACTTCTGGGAACAGTGACAGCTTCTTTCTTTTATTCTGAAACAGTTCTAGAAACGACCCTGCCTCTTGCCCAGAACACTGAAAGACCGCACTGTTTTGAGGCCACATTGCAACCAAATTACATGAGAGGGCGATTTTGCATTTCCATTCCTAAAATTAGCCTCTTGCATGTGTGCTAACACAACAGAAATAGAAACACTTGCTGGAAGGGCCCACTCGGTGGTGAGCCAAGTTGCCAGTGCCTTTCAAACACACTGCTGAACCCACAGCACAGGGCAGGCGCAGGACACTAGGCACCAACACTGAAAAATGGCTCTAAAATGTTGGTCTCAAGAGGTGGGTGCTTTGTTCTGGAGAGGGTTTCTGGGGCACAGAGGACATACAATGCTTTCCTAGCAGATGCTGGTGCCAGAGCATTAGAAGAAAAAACAGATTTCCCAGTAAGACTTGTAATAAATGTACTTAATTGATTTTGAATTTTCAGCAAACCGCTTGTTTCTTGTCTCTAGCCCTCTCTGTGATGCAAGATTCAAACTCAACACAAGATGGGTGAAAATAGCTTTAAAAATCTTAGTTTTTACCTTATGGTTGTATCTGAAAAGTAACTGATGCCTTCAAAGGATAGCATTTATAATAAAATCATCAGATAGGTAATCATCATCCACTTTAAGATATTTTCTCCTGGTGAATAGACTGCATCTCAGACATAACACATAAACGTTATCGGTTGCTGCTGCTAAGTCACTTCAGTCGTGTCTGACTCTGTGTGACCCCATAGACAGCAGCCCACCAGGCTCCCCCATCCCTGGGATTCTCTAGGCAAGAATACTGGAGTGGGTTGCCATTTCCTTCTCCATCTCAGACATAGCACATAGCACAATAAACGTTATTGGTTAGGTCTGGATTAAAAAAATCTTTGTGACCATCAAGAAAAAGACAATGGAATGAGTAAAGAGATCCAAGTAAGGGTTTTGAATTTTGGCTAAAATATCAAATGTCACTGGGATATGCCTCAAAAACCACTATTGCATCTATTAATTTCCCTGCCCACCTGCCTCCCAATTATCTGAACAAATGACCGTCTTGGACCACATGCTGAGAAATCAATTTCTAAGTATGCAGATATGAGTCAGTGTGTTTGTATAATACAATTTTATGATTCTGAAGTATTTTGAAAATGTGTCAGGGAGGAGAAGACTCTAAAATATGTTTTTCTTTCATTTATGATGGATACTGCAGCCTGAAGAACAGTATTTCCCTTAAAGCAGGAATAAAGGCCTAATGAATCTTAGATGGCTACTCAGATCTAATGTTAATTCTTAAGATGGTGGTGGTTTAGTCGCTAAGTTGTGTCCGACTCTTGTGACCCCATGGATGGTAGCCCGCCAGGCTCCTCTGTCTGTGCGATTCTCCAGGCAAGAACACTGGAGTGGGTTGCCATTTCCTTCTCCAGGGGTTTTTCCTGACCCAGGAATCAAATGTGGGTCTCCTGCCTTGCAGGCAGATTCTTTACCGACTGAGCTATGAGGGAAGCCCTTTTTTTTTTTTTTTTTTAAAGATAAATGTTTAAAAAAAGAATTTGACAGTAGGACAAAAATAGACATAGCAACTTAATTCCAGTGAATTAAGTTAATGGTATGAAATGATTAAAGGCAGCACTGTGTGTACACTAGAAAGAATGCTGAACAGGCCCACATCTTGGCCTGAGTCAGTCTGTAATTAGCTGTCTGACCAGGACTATACTCCCAGACTCTGTGAACCTTACATACCTTTTCTAAAGGAGGGGGTTGTCCAATCTGATACAAAACTAAGGTTCCAGTCAGACTTGAAAATTTATAACTTTATCCAGAGCAAGCTTGTGTTTATGTGTAAATATACATGAAATAAGTATGTTCCTTTTAAATTTCATATAAAATTCCTGGGACTTCTCTGGTGGCCCAGTGGTTAAGAATCTGCCTTCCAATGCAGGGAATGCAAGTTTGATCCCTGTTCAGGAACTAAGATCCTACATGCTATGGAGCAATGAACACCCAGTGAAGCCAAAATAATAATAGTAATAATAAATTTTATATAACTATAACTTTATACATCTCAGGTCTTTTAGTTACAAATGGCTATGCATGACCTTGTGGGTAAATCTACCTTATTGGATTTGAAAGTTAATGTAATTTCATAGATAGCAACTACATGTATTTAAGTAACACACAATCTTCATTTAGGGTTCATACCATATTAAGTGGGCTTCCCTGATAACTCAGTTGGTAAAGACTCTGTCTGCAACACAGGAGTCCTCGGTTCAATTCCTGGGTCAGGAAGAATCCCTGGAGAAGGGATAGGCTACCCACTCCAGTATTCTGGCCTGGAGAATTCCATGGACTGTATAGGCTATGGGGTTGCAAAGAGTCAGACACGGCTAAGCAACTTTCATCATATTAAGTATATAGATAGTGGAGTTGATAGACCAGTCCGAGCAGTTTTATCATTATATGTATTATAAGAGGGTAGATACAATCGTTTGAAACATTTTCAAACATAATTTGTAAAAAATGTTGTTAGTTTATGTGTTCAAGGAAGATATCCCAGGTCCACGTTATTTTTAATGACTATTTATGCCAACTTTCAGAAATGCGTTTTCAAGGTTTACCCATGTTGTCTTGTATGGCAGGATTTCCTTCTTTTTTAAAAGGCTGAATAATGATCTATTGTATGTTTATACCACATTTTCATTATCTTTTCACCTGCTGATGGATATTTAAAGTTGCTTCCATATCTTGGCAATTGTTAATAGTGCTGCAATCGACATAAGAGTGCTAATATCTCTGTGAGGTCCTGATTTCAATTATTTTGGGTAAATTGTCTGGATGTGGGATTGCTGGATCAAATGGTAATATTACGGCAGGAGAAATAAGCCAGTCACAAAAGGACCGACATCACGTGATTTCACTTACATGATGAGGTGTCTAATACAGTCAGACTCATAGAAGCAAAAAATAGAATGGTAGTCGCCAGGAGTTGGGAGAGGGGGAGGGAGAGATGAGAAGTCACTAATCTACATGTGTAAAATTTTCAATACGCAAGGTAAGTTCTAAAGATCTAAAGTACAATGTTGTGCCAGTAGGTAACAAGACTGTATTATACACTGAAAAATCTATTAAGAGGGTAGACCTCATGTTGTCTTCCTCACAAAGTTTTAAAAACAGTATAAAAAAGCATTTCCTTTTCAAATAATACCTAGCAAATAATGCATTTTATGAAATTAATGAGACTGTTCTCACTTTAGGACACCTTTGAAATACTGTGTTTACAAAACGGACTTCCGGGGCAGCTTAGCTGTCCTCGGAGGATACTGCAAAGGCTGTGGCAGAGCAGAGAGTTCTGTGCTTACTAGTGATGACCTGCCGCAGCAGCGATAGTGGCATCTCATCCATGCCTCCCGTGAGCTCCTCGTCACCGCCAGACACAACCAAACTGAGTCTTCACTACAGTTTTCTATTTTATAAAAAATCCTTCATTCTGGGACCTGGTAACTTTGCATGGGCATAACACTGGACCCAAGCTTTAATTACACTTAGGCCTATGAAATGTAAGCGCTAGGAGAAACCTTGTTATTTACATATTAGGAAATGGAAGCGTTTGCAACTACCCAGAGAAAAATCCACAAGCATTTATGACACTCATCCTGGTTAGTTTTAAATATGTATTTCTAGGGCAAAGTTGTGACTTTCTGTTTATTATATACAATTTTATCTAAAGAATAGAAGTAGGCATTAAGGAGATTTCTTCATCCAGGAAAGGTTTTATGTAATTTAGTCTAAATACTCAACCAACAGCAAGGAACCTTGCTATAGCCACAAAAGGTATCTGATACACTTGGAATTCCAATTGTCTACTATATTTTTATTTCTGATTATCCAAACACAAGTGGACTTAAAAAAAAAAAAAAACGGGAATAAAAAAATAATATCTTCTAATCAAGGCATAGTGAGCAAGTTCTTATAATTGAAAATCAAGTGTTCAGATACTGATACTAATTTATACAGGGATGTCAGCTTGTCACATTGAACTGACCTTGCAAATCAGCTCATATCTTGCAGTCAGAAATTGTTTCTGGAGGGAAATTTCATGACTAAACATCTAAGAATAAGTTACATATGTCTTTGTGTTATTTAGTCCAAGTCTCAGACTTCTACAAGGATTCAGTTGACATGATTCCCACTGCTCTGAGGTCCATATACTATTTTCCATTCTCAGTTCTGATCTACCATCCGTGTTCATTTCAGGGTTTTTTGTTATTGTTCATTTTGTTCAGTTTTTGTTCACCAATTTCACTTCATTTCAGTATTTATATAAGTAGTCGCAAATGGTGATTCTATCATACCTATCTTAGCTATAAATGAAGGCAACACTCTCAAGTACAGAAATTTAAAATGAATAATATTTTTGAACTGAGTCAGACTATATTCATTGCATAAGTCCAAGAGAGTATTGCAAACAATAGATCTTCTCAGCATTAAAGTACTTTAGATACATAAAAAGCTGAATTCTAAAAAAATTATTTTTTCTTAACATCCATCACTGAAATCAGCAAGAATCTGACAATAATTGACAACATCTTCTTTCTTTCTGAAAAGTACATATGATAACAGTGCCTCCCACATTAATAACATCCTAGGTTCAATAAAATATGGGTTTTTTTTAGCCCTTTCTCGTAGAGAAAACCAAAACCAAAACAACAGCAATCTTCTTTGATGAAAAACAGCAATGCACTTAAAACTATATGAATTTGTAAAAAATAAGTAATATCATCTATTCTTAACTATGCAAATATTTAAATATACATGCACATATCAGGTATAGTTGAGGACTCTTCTGATCTCCTTTCAAGACCTCTAAAACTCACTTTCACAGATTAAAAAAAAATCAATTTTATAATTATTTTCCCATTTGTTGTACCTCTTTTTCAATAAGACAGCACACATGCATATACTCAATACTTGGTGTAAATTTCAATTCCCACTCAGAGGAAAAGCAAGAAACATTTCTTTTTTCCCTCTTTTTTTGTTGCTTACAATCCCAGTTGCCTCAGAGATGGTATAACATGTATAAAATAAACTAATTGCATTTCTTAGGTTTCTTGGAACAGAGAAGTTAGATGTTGTCAGTTAAGGATATTAGCACAGTCATACCCTGAATCCAATATAAAAGGGAAAATGGCAAAGAAATTTTAAAAATAAACAATACAAAAGAAAGCAAGAAAAAACTCTACCAGTAGTATTTTATTTCATAATGCAAATAAACCTTTCTGTCATCATAAGCATTGACATATGTACAGTTTGAGAAGGGTGAGAAATAGCCTCACTTCATTTAATCTCCAATGACTGACCAATAAAAGAAAGAGACATTCCTACATGCAGTACCTGACAGCCTAAACCATTGCAAAACTACTTTAAAAACAAGGTTTAAAAGACCTAAAACAGCTTTCCAAAGTCTTTGGTTAATTCTTTGTATTAATGTTTATATATCTTCTCCTGAACTATAAACACTCTTTGTCTTGACATTTAAATTGTTTATTATTAGAGGTTTAATTTTCTCTTAGTCACTAATGAAATAGAAAAAGTCACCAGAATGTAGAAAGAACACTAGTGACTAAATGTTGAGAAAATTCTTTTCTATAACATATTAAAATACGTTACTGTTTACCTGTCTGTCAAGGAAACCAAGCCAAATCAGTAGATTTGTTAAACTCTTCAACAAGACATTTCCCAAGAACCATGACCTCAACCAACATCATTTCAAGATAAACAGCCCATGGGAAAAAAGTAAAATACATTTTTAAGTAAAATATATGGCAAGGCCTTAAATCCCATAAAAAGTACCATTTTATATTGATCCAGGAAAAGAAATTAAGCCCCAAGGTAAAAACTGTCAATTACTGTCATTTTTTTTTTGTTGCACTCTAAGTGTTCAATTATATCACAAAAAATTTCAGAAAGTACTCATTTAATTAAAATATGAAATCTTCAAACTACCTGTAGCTCTCCCTAGCTTGTAAATTAGCACATTTCCACTGAAATAAAGTCCCTTCCCTATGTTCACCAACAACATGCATGACAGATGTGAGCAGTACCATCAAAGCACTTTCTACTCTTGTTTTCTCTTTCTTCTTCCTTACAAAATGATACGACATACTTATTTTAGACACATGTACCCTTTGGTATCACGCTTAAGAATCTGGACAATATGATGATTCATTATGAAAAGCAATCATGCTGCACAGTGATGAATGACTACTGACAAAATGATGTCTATCATATAAAGGAGAAAATGTAATTGAGACTTTAAATTCCAAATAAAATACTATAACTCAAACGACACTGACTAGCTGTGAGCTTCTAGAAGTCACCCACCTGGGGCAGCACGCGATTTTCTTCCTCCAGCTGTCTTACTCTTGCCTCCAGCTGCCTAACATAGGACAAGGTTGATTCTAAAATTGAAAAGAAAGAACTCACATTATACACACAGGTCTTGTTTGGTACACTGTCAGGCTACTTCTGGCTCCATTTATTTAAATCAGGTAGTGACTGATATTTAGGGAAAAAAAAAAAGATCTCTCCCCAGAAAAACTAGGTAACAGAAGCCATTAAAACTCTAAGCAGTTTTAACAATGGCACAATGTTAAGGAGAATCAGAGAAATATATAGGCGATAAGATTGTAGGCGTCTGCACACCATGCAGCCTTCAGAACATTAGACTTTATAGTTATTCCCCCTTTTCTACTTATTTTGTGCATTTTGAGCTTTCCCACACATAAGCCTTCTTGTAATATTCGTTACAACCAAGCTAAATTACAAGGTCTTTAAAAAAATTGAAAATAAAATATTTTGAATACCCAGCTCTCTTCATTTTCTCAATAAACTTTTCAAATATTAAGAGGAATGGTTTGTTCTTCTCACAAACCGATAGATACCTATGACTGTATCTAGAGAACAGCTACAAAAGGGCTAAATAATAAAGCTAGTCTGAATTTTGACTTGATTTTGGCTCAAGTTTTTCCCTATTTAGGTAAATCAGAGCAGACTTGAAATTTGTTGTTTTCATTTCTTTAACAAGCTCAGGTGTGTGCTGACAGCTCCGAGTCAGCATCATGTTAGAGTCTGTTCCATAGGGAAACACTAGATTTTATAGCTTTACATTATGAAAATGTGGTCCACATGTGGAAAAGGCGGAGTTTCATTCTGAGCAACCATTTGACAGCAATGCTTCTTCATTAAACCGAAGATAATCCAGAGCACAGCATCATACTACAACATAGCTGAAATTCATTCCTTAGCCAAGAGCAAACATACTTCAGGTATAGTGAAATGTACATGACCAAAGAATCCCTCCAGAGCACACTTCCACAGTTAATATTAGAGCAACAGATCCTCAGTGCATGCTCTTCAGCCTCAAAAATACAAGAGTAAGAGGCAAGGCCAAGTTGGTAGTGGATTTAAGAGGACAGCATTTGAAGCCCCTGATTGCACTTAGGATGACTATGTGTGCAAATGAATATCTTGACCTGAAATTAATCATGGAAACTCTATAATTTTTATATGAAAATTGGTTATATGAACCCAGTTCCATTTTGTGACCTCCAAAGCAACAAAATAACATTTTATTTTCTTAAAACACCTAAGAAACTTCAGTACTTAATTCACAATGCAAAAATTAAACTCACCCCTAACTGGTTTATAGCCTGCCTGTTTTCATAAATGTTTGCAGAAGTCCCCATCACTAACATTAATAGAATCATCCACTGATCTCACACCAATGGTGATGACTTGCCTTGAGCATTTCTCAACAAGACAGAAGAAACACAAGGTAAAGGAAACTGGTGACATTTGCTAGAAATATGTTCTCATTCTTTTTTTAGCCCAATGAAATGTTATGTGTTTGCCTTATGGACTTCAAGAGGGGAAAAAGTGTCTGGCATAAATGAATAACAAACTTACTGATTTCATGAATCTGTTTTACTCTAGCAAATGCCTACGTGATTTGCTGATCATCAAAATGTGAATGTATAACAGATTCCCTGATTTACACAGTTCTACAAGCTCCCTCTCTTAAAAAAAAAAAAAAAAAGACTTGATAAATGCCATTGAAGTGAAAAGGTGCTCAGAAACAATCTATGTAAACCATGAACAGATACAATCCTTTTATACTTTGTTCACAATTTATACCCTATCTTTATTGTACATACTGCACTATCCTTAAGGCTAGGATACTGAAAGGAGCTGAAATGACACTTATACAGAGTGATTTAGGTGACAGCTGAAAAATGCTACTGAATGAATTTTAACTCAATAACTATCCTCAGTCACTTTAATCTATTTCTCTTCTTTAAATCTTTGCAGTTTACATATTTGATGACTTCATTAACTTTCTACTTATATTACGAAAGTCATATGTCAATTCCAAAAAATGGGAAATTCTTGAATTTGGAAAACATTCCTTAACTGCAATTTTTACTGTCAAGTTACAACAGATGAAGTCCAAATATTTGTTTCAAAGCATTCACTGCAAATACGGGCAGGGACAGGAAATGATAGGGAATATTTTCAGACAGGCAACATAATGAGATGGGTTAGCTCTACAGTAAAGGCAGAGTTGAGGAAAGTTTTGAGTTTATTTGTTCCACACAAGTATTTATTGTGTCACTGATGTCTGTCAAGGCATTACTGGGGTTGGGATGAAGAGAAGGCCAGTTACTGGAAGTCTTAAGTTTCTCAGAAGGCAGACTCTGTTTTAAGATTACATGCCCATGTGCTGTGTTCCAGAAGGTCCTGTTCTTCCAGGTTCAGTTTCTGTTGTAATTATTACTTAACAATGAACAGATACAAAGAATGGAAAGACTCCTCGTGTGTGTGTGTGCATGCACATGTGTGCATGTGTGTGTGTGTGTGTTTATGTGTGTGTGTGTGTGTGTGTGTGTGTATGGAGGGAGAGGGGACAGGAAGCATAGCTGATCTGCATAAACAAATACAAGAATTCACACTGTTCACTGTTTAGTTCATAAAGAAACTGATTATATACTGGTTTTACATGGGAATAGAGCACGCACACTTTTTTTCTAGAATATACTGGAAGATCATCACTGAATCCCTGAGTCCCTATATGAAGAGCTATTGAGGAACCATTCAATCTTTCAATTGTGACATGACAGAAAAACAAACATTTGTTTTGTTAAACACTTATGACTTCAAGATTTGTTACTGCACCATAGGCTAGCCAAGCCTGACTACTAGTACATAACCAATAATGGTACACAAAATATGTAAACATTTTAATAAAACATAATACGATAAAGTGCAAGAAATTCCACTTCAAAAAATACACCACAATCCACATCCTAGCCCTAGTTGATCATTAGAAAAGAAAGATAAAATCTTGTAAGAAAGAAAAAGAGCCCTTTGTGTGCTGGAATATATTTAGCCATGTCTGCAATAGTCCCTTCCCCGGGCTGCTGCTTCCTTTCCCTTCCTTCCTCAAGGATCTTCCAGAGTGGTGTCAACTCTAAGATAAGCTGGTCTTTCATTACACCCAGGGAGTGTGGAGTACAGCTGTGCTCCCAAGAGAAGTATATGACAGAAATAAGTGTTTTTATTACAAAATGATACATACATGCATGTGCACACATGCACACACAACTGCATTAGAACATGCTATCATTTGAACTGATGGCTACATTTATACCAGTGGCTGACAGCTGTTAAAACAGATTTCAGGATGTCATTTTTGGCTTTCAGAAGTGTGAGGATGAGGTTGCAAAGGAGCAGCAAGATTCCCTGCATAAAATAGCCAAATATGAGGCTATACATAGATGTCCAACATATTAAAGAAGGATGCTATCTTCAAGGAGTGTATAAAGAGTTGAGGGGAGATAAGGAGGGAAAAAAATAAAGCAATAAGGTAACATGATATTCTGAGCTGAATCATGTGAAACAGGAGTACACCAAGATCAATACTGTCTGTAGTTCTTCTGAAGAAACCTCACTAATGGATCAACAAGAGCTTCAGAGATCAGACAGAAGCCAGTGAAGTCACAGGATGGACAAGAATGATACTGCTATAAACAAGGAAGAGAGAAGGAATTTACATGAAAGAAGAGAAGGGGATATACTGGGAGCAGACAGAGGAGAAGCCAGGTAGGTCCCACTCTCATGGATCTGAAGAACCAATGTCAAATCACAGATACGCAGATTGTGAGATTTGCTTTCTACTTCCGCCAAGGGCATTTTCTATTTCCACCCTGGGAAATCTACAGACATCTACATATTAAAAGAGCTAGGTAAAGCAAACAATCAGATCAGATCAGATCAGTGGCTCAGTCATGTCTGACTCTTTGTGACCCCATGAATCGCAGCACGCCAGGCCTCCCTGTCCATCACCAACTCCTGGAGTTCACTCAGACTCACGTCCATCGAGTCAGTGATGCCATCCAGCCATCTCATCCTCTGTCGTCCCCTTCTCCTCCTGCCCCCAATCCCTCCCAGCATCAGAGTCTTTTCCAATGAGTCAACTCTTCGCATGAGGTGGCCAAAGTACTGGAGTTTCAGCTTCAGCATCATTCCTTCCAAAGAAATCCCAGGGCTGATCTCCTTCAGAATGGACTGGTTGGAGCTCCTTGCAGTCCAAGGGACTCTCTAACACCACAGTTCAAAGCAAACAATACCACTGTGAAAATCCAATGACATTCTCAAGATATCCTGGGTAAATCTTGATCACATTTTCAAGGCAGAAACCATTCTCTCCATGTATCTCACTTTTTTTTTGAACCTATATGGAACATGAGTTCACAGTATCTCTTGCAATAAAACAAGTCTAAGAAACAGTCATAAGAATTTCACTAATATACATCTTCTAATTGATTCCACTTTTAGAACTGAAATATACCTAAGCGATTCCCTAATCTAACCCATCCCTAATCCCGACTCATTTGGCAGATGAGAGAATAAAGTCCAGGAGCTAGTGAATTTGGCCTCCGACACTGGGGATTAGCTACACACATTCAAAAGATTTTGTTTCATTCCTGGGGCATCACAGGGATTCCCACTGCGGATCTTCTAATCACTGAGATGTCAAATTTCTCACACAGATCATTAACTTCTAACTTCTTTTATTTTTTCCTGATTTTAGATATTCTGGATGGACTTTTACCTTTATTTTTTTTTTAATTTTATTTTTAAACTTTACATAATTGTATTAGTTTTGCCAAATATCAAAATGAATCCACCACAGGTATACATGTGTTCCCCATCCTGAACCCTCCTGCCTCCTCCCTCCCCATTCCATCCCTCTGGGTCATCCCAGTGCTTGATATTCTCCTTGGACAACATCCTGGACTTGATTTCACTTCAATTTACCTGAAATGCATTCAGTCATACAAAGTAGCTTGACTTTTTTATTTTCTCTGCTAGTTTGAAAATACCCTGGTCGGCATATTAAACCCTCTAATTTCCCCCTTGGTTTCTAAAGTGGTGTTTCTCTCCCTGGAGGACTCCCATCCATGAAATCAGCCATGAGTTACTCTGATAACTGTACCTAAAAGGTTTACCGTTGATATTTGCAACTGCCTAAGGTCTGTCAACAGAGAAGGCAATGGCATCCCACTCCAGTACTCTTGCCTGGAAAATCCCATGGACGGAGGAGCCTGGTGGGCTGCAGTCCAGGGGGTCACTAAGAGTTGGGCACGACTGAGCGACTTCACTTTCACTTTTCACTTTCATGCACTGGAGAAGGAAATGGCAACCTACTCCAGTGTTCTTGCCTGGAGAATCCCAGGGACAGAGGAGCCTGGTCTATGGGGTCGCACAGAGTCGGACATGACTGAAGCGACTTAGCAGCAGTAGCAGCAAGATTTGTCAAACTTCTAAGTGGTTTTGATTAGAGAAAGTGCCATCCGGTCTTTAAGATTTCAGGGCAAAAGATAAAATTTGGTAATGGTCCATTCTAAAACACATTACAGCATTTGGAAGGATGTGCAGGAGGAAAGTAATCTGGAAGACTTTTGCCACTGTGGGTTTACAGGCGTTAGCTTTTCTGAGGCCAAGTTAGTCTCCCTCAGCCAGAGAAAGTCCAACAGCCAGATGATTTCAAATCTGTAGGCAATCTCTTTAATAAACCCCAAACTCTAAAGACACTCCTTGAATTAGTTCCAAATTAATCCCACCATCCACAGGCTTTTACATATTCCTGAGGGAAAGTCTTCAGAACTATATGTTTTAAAAATTATTATGGTTCTAAAAGTGTTACTCTTTCTTCCTCAGGCAAGCAAAGTTCAGCCTCCTACTTAAGAATTAATATTAGCTCCAAAAGTATAAGTGATTACCATTTCTCACTATAATTTGATGCTTTTCTTATTAAAAAAAAAATCTTGTTGGCATCAGCATTTTAGGATTTGCCTGGATATTTAACTCAGACTGCTTTATTGGCAGAGATAGAATTTTTTATTTTTAATGGGATCTTTAATTGTCCTCAGTAGGTTAAAAAAATGATGTCAGGTCTTTGCTCTGGTTCATCATCTATGAAGCTAATTCTACTCTTGTCAGACCCTTCTCTGGATGGCAATCTGAAAGAAATATGAGATGGTTATTTTCTATTCCAATCCTCCCATGTGGAAACCTGTTCACTGTTTTTCACTGGCCCCAACTTCTCTTAGCTCTGGGTCTCTGCCCACACCTTCCCTGCCAAATAATCTTTCTCTGCCTAGTCTATACTCCTTATTCCTCTATGCATGTTATGAAAAACAGCTTTATAATGAGATTCAGCAAAGATTTCCACCTGCATATGCTGCTGGGCTAGTCTCTACCTCTGAAAATCAATAACTGTACAATTTTAAATTCTTCTCCCTTCATAAGTGCCTTTCAATTTTCCTTATCATTTGCCAAGAAATCATATATGGAGGGTCCTGGGATTTTTCTTTACTTAGTTGTTTATGTTGTTGCTGTCGTTCAGTCGCTAAGTCATGTCCGACTCTTTGAGATCCCATAGACCACAGCATGCCAGGCTCCTCTGTCCTCCACTATCTCCCAGAATTTGCTCAAATTCATGTCCATTGATTCAGTGATACCATCTAACCATCTCATCCTCTGCCGCCCCAATCACCTCCTGCCCTCAATTTTTCCCAGCATCAGGGTCTTTTCCAATGAGTTGGCTTTTTGCATCAGGTGACCAAAGTATTGGAGCTTCAGCTCAGTCCTTCCAATGAATATTCAGGGTTGATTTCCTTTAGGATTGACTGCTTTGATCTCCTTGCTGTTCAAGGGAATCTCAAGAGTCTTCTCCAGCACAACAGTTCGAAAGAAAGCATCAATTCTCTGGCACTCAGCCTTCTTCATGGTCCAACTTTCACATCTATACATGACTACTGGAAAAAACTATAGCTTTGACCATACAGACCATGGTCAGCAAAGTGATATCTCTGCTTTCTAATACACTATGTTTGTCATAGCTTTTCTTCCAAGCAGCAAGTGTCTTTTAATTTCATGGCTGCTGTCACCATTTGCAGTGATTTATATGTTATTTATTTTCACATTTTCATTTCTTGCCCAAATATGCTACATTAAAACATTCCCTTAAACCCTACACAGTAACTGCTGGTGTTCCCTGCAGGGATTTAATACACACTTGTTGATTTCCTGTAATATCAACTCTTGGTCATCACCAATAGTGAATATCTGCTATGTACCAAACACTGTTCTAGATACTGCAGATAAAGCAGCAAGCAATAGCAAGAGCGATAAGGATGTGAGTTCATGATAGCACATTCCAGAGGGGAAGACAGACAATGGAAAGCAAATACACTTTTTTGTGAAGGCAACATGAGAAATAAAGGCAGCAAAAGAGAGATCTTGGGAAGAGAGATGAGCACAAGTAGGGCTGCATTAGGGAGCCTGGCCTGGGAAGAATTCTCTGGGGAAGACAAGCTGCAAATAAGTCAACTATACACATGGCTTGGGGAAGAGAATTCTCCACATCAGGGAAGGGTGTGCACAGGCTCTGCTGCAGAGTCCCTTCTGGGGTCTAGCTGTGAAGGGGAAAGGGACAGCAGCTTGAAACTGGGACCCGTTTACCTCATCACCTTTCTCCATTACTTACATTTTTTAAAAACCTTGTGTTCTCTTTGGCTATTTACACTTAGACTTAGACTTTAATCCTTTGACTGTTAAGTTTTCTTTGTGGCAAAAGCTTTAGCATTCCACTTGGCTGCACCCTCTCACACACTCTGCTTGCCCCTCATCAGGAAATTCTGTTGACCCTGCTGCCAAAATATCCTGAAAATCCAACCTCCTACTAGTCTCCTAACAGGTGTCCTCTCTTCTATCCCTACCTCCTTTCCTGGATCTACTATCATGCAAGATCTATTTCAAACCCACAGCAGCCAGGGTTTACTTCCTAAAATGATGTCTGATCACGTCATTCTTTAAAACGCCACAGGAGCTCACCATTTTGCTCCACATAAAAGTCAAAGTCCTGTGGCTCCTTTGGTGGTCCAGTGGCTGAGAATCCGCCTGCCAGCGCAGGGGACACGGTTTCAATCCCTGGTCCAGAAAGATCCTAGACGTGCCACGGGGCAACTAAGCCTGTGCACCACAACTAACTAAGCCTGTACTCTGGAGCCCAGTAGCCACAACTGCTGAGCCCACTTGGCCCACAGCTCCTCCTTCAAAATGAGAAGCCACTGCCATGAGAAGCCCACACACCACAACTAGAGAGGAGCACCCCTGCTCTCCGTAACTGTGCACAGCAACTAAGACTCGGTGCAGCCAAAATAAATAAATGTACACTCTTAAAGTCAAAGTCCTTAAAAAGCCCAGCAGGGACCCTATGATCTGGACTCCCGGCAAGTCTCTGACTTCACGACCTCGCACCTCAGCTCCAGCCCCCAGGCTTCATTTCTATTCCCAAACATCCCAGAAACACACTTGCTTTTGTTATCCAGCTTCTGGGCTGCTCGTCCCAGGGAGATGCTTGGCTAATTTCCTCACTCCTACAAGTCTCTGTGCAGATCCCTCCCTCTCAATGACACTCACCAAGCCTACCTAATTTAATCCTGCAAACTGCCCCTATCTCCACCCCACATCTTCCTGACCTCTGGTAGCTTATTCTATTTCCTTATTTTTCTTCAAATACATTATCACCTTCTATCATATAAACTGTCTTATTCATATGCTATGTTTACTGTATAAGCCCCATCTCTCCTCATCAGAATGTCAATTCCAGGAGGCAGGGATCTTGGTGTGTTAGGTGATGCACTCCATGTGCCTAGAATGGTGTCTGGCACCATAAAAATTTACTGAACAAGTCAATAAACCAATTACACAGACAGTGCCCTGAAAGGACACAATTTCATAGGACAAGTCTGCATGTTTCAATCACACCAGGTAAGACAGTTTGTATTTGAATGGAGCCAATATCAATTCGGTTGTGCCACTGAACATGAAGAACATTCTACAGAACATTAAACTTTGGATGGAAACACTGGAGAGGTTCTCAGATTATGTCAGATCTAATCATTGATGGGCCATTTTGGTAAGAAAATCTAAAATGCGTTTTCATCGGGCTCAAAAATTTTTTTTCTGTATTGGGGAGGGTGGTGCATGGAGAATGAAAAAGGGCAAGAGGGAAAGTCAAGGTGAGGGAGAATAGAAGGAATAGACAGAGAGACAAATATAAGAAGAGTCATGGGAAATGCGCCAATATGAAGCATTTCTGCCACTAGTATCTTGGAACACAGTATTTCCAGCTGGAAATCTGCTTAAATTGATAAGGTTCCCCATTTTGGTTAGAAATGCCAGTGGAAGGAATTTAAACTTCACCTGGAATGGACATTCTCCTCCCAGCCCATCCCTGCGACGGAGGGGTGTGTGAGGGGGAAGGCAGGGAGGCAATCGCAGGGGTGTGTGAGGGGGAAGGCAGGGAGGCAGTCGCAGGGGTGTGTGAGGGGGAAGGCAGGGAGGCAATCGCAGGGGTGTGTGAGGGGGAAGGCAGGGAGGCAGTTGCAGGGGTGTGTGAGGGGGAAGGCAGGGAGGCAATCGCAGGGGTGTGTGAGGGGGAAGGCAGGGAGGCAATCGCAGGGGTGTGTGAGGGGGAAGGCAGGGAGGCAATCGCAGGGGTGTGTGAGGGGGAAGGCAGGGAGGCAATCGCAGGGGTGTTTGAGGGGGAAGGCAGGGAGGCAGTCGCAGGGGTGTGTGAGGGGGAAGGCAATCGCAGCTGTGGGGCATGGGGCAGGGGCCAGCTGGGCCCTGAGCGAGGGGCTCTGAGCTGGCAGAGAGCAGCCTGAGGAGGCCGGAGAGCAGTGATCCATGTCGACACAGGTTATGTTTCTTCATGAAGAGAAAAACCTGTCATTTCAAAGGAAAAGAGAACAGAGCAATGTGTTGTCCTGTTTATTTTAATTAGAATGAAGGCTGGAAATGAAGGCCTTTCCCGAGAATGCTTTGACAGGAAAAATCACAAAGTGCTATCTCCTGAGAGTGCCATGCAAGGGGTATGTTTTTGGAAACAACCCAGAGTTTGTTTCACTAATTATTTTCTATAAAAGAGTAAACAGTTAAATGAGTATGGAAATCCAATGATGCGCACATAAACCAATTTAGAAAACAGAAAAGAAATTCAGGGCCTATGTCTTAGCTTTGTTTTCGGTGAAAATAATCACCGAACATTTTTCAAGTTTCTCCTTTTTTCAAATGAGAGTGTTTTTAAACTGAGAGAGAATGGCATTTTGTTGTCTATTTGCCAACACCCACCTGTGCCTATTCCTTGGGAATTAGTGCCTGGTTCTTTCAGCTTCCATTTCTCTTTAGAAACTAGAGGCTCCACATGGCAAGTCCTTGGCCTTGTAGTTACGTTCTGATCGGTCCTATGACTCACACAGCGCTATGTGTGAAGGTGTCCCATAACTTTTGGTTGAAGAAATGAATGAATGTCCTTATCATTTGGTTCCCAGCTGCTCTGGTTGCTCTCTAAGTTTGGTGTTCCCAGAACAGTCTGAAGCATTTAACTCAAAATCCAGTCAAATTTCCACCAGAAGATCACCAATAACAAGCCATCTAAACTGATGTCTGGCTTAGAGGAAGTTTGTGTGCCCTCAAAATGTTTTCCCTTTGACTTTGCTCTTTGAAAGCATCAACCCTGTGAAGGAGAAACTAGATATGTAGCACTGAACTGGCCTGAAGGACTGGAAAATATTTCAAACTCTAAATAGCTGTTTAGTGTATTATTTTAACAGTTACTCTGGGTTCAATTGTGCCTTACTTTCCACTGTTATGATGCTGCTGCTGCTGCTGTTGTTATTTCCTAGGGAAAAATGACTGCCTTTTCCCAATGCTGGAGGATAAAAATTCATGTCATTTTAAGAAATGTAACAATTTCCTTCAATGTATGTGGCCCCCTTGTAAGTGCATCTTGTCAGCACTGTCAATGAATGAACAAGGAAGCAAATCTATAAGAAAATAGATTTTCAAAAGACAGTAAGCCTATAAAATTTTTTTCTTAGGATAATTACTTTGATTTTTATGTATATTTAGATGTTTTTAAAAGCCTATATACAATAGCTTTTTATTGTCATACTTTTCTGCAAAATAAAATATTTTTATGGCATTGTACAGCAAAGCATCATTAGTTTGAATTTCATCAATTGGGAATTCATAAAAATTTTGTTCATTTCAGCTTATATATAATTTCTGCATTGGCTATGAAAAGTAGTGGGCAAAACAAACTCAGAGTGTGACAATTAAGGAATAATTGCCTTACTTAAGAAAAGCAAAGTTTTCACAATGTTTTAGCATTATCTATCCACACACACAGTGATATAGATAGATAATGGATGAGTCTATTAGATAATGGCTAAATAGTTTAGATAATATTGGAAAGACCACATACTGTGGAACTTTTTTTTTTTTTTGGTTAAGTATTTTAATTGTATTAACAAGCACTGTGGACTCAGTTAACATACATTTATTAAGTAATTACTATGTGCTACACTCTGGCTTGCTATACTCACTCTACTGAAAACAAATAGGGCTCCTCTGCTCAAAGAACACTCTAGTATGGAAGACAGACAGACATGCAAACACCAACACAGAAGTAAGCACACTGCTCCCCTGTACACTCGCCACAACTTTAGCTGAGACCTAGATCATAAGAGAAGACTTCAGGCATTCAAATTGAAGCTTGAATCTAAAGATTCTGGGAACAAACTTTCCAAACAGCAAGAATAAAATCTGTAAAGTTCCCAAGAAGGGGATGAGCCAGAGGCGCTCAACAAAAAGAAAGACTGTAGTGGTCCTAGAGAAGTGAGGGGAGATGAAGTTGGAGGAGTAGAGACAAGACCCATGGTGTCAGTGAATCAACAAAAGGAGATGCGATTTGGTACTATTTGGAGCAGGGAACCATTAGGGAAGGGAGGCGGGTATGCTGCAGTGGCATCAGTTCAATGTGTTGGTCACCTGCTGTGAAGAGCCGACTCATTAGAAAAGACCCTTTTGCTGGGAAAGATTGAAGGCAGGAGGAGAAGGTGAGAGTGTCAATTCCTAGGCAGGTTGATAAGAAGTCCAGGGTCTCTGAGAAGGAGAAAGGCGTCTGCGGCTCTCAAGGAGGAGATAGGAGTCTGGCATGCTCAAGGAGGAGGAAAGGACAAACTTTTTTATTTTTTCCCCTACATTTCTTAGTAAGGATTTTATAACAAAACTACATCCTGCTTGAGGGCAATTTCTTCTTCCTGAAAACCTTCTGACTAATCCTGTTCTTTCTATTGTTAAATTCTAATCCTGTTATCTTAAAATGTAAATTGTGGGAATGGGTCTAGTAAGATCTTTACAACCTTGAGACATGCTTTTGATTTACTGTAATAACCAATTGAAAAAGTATATAACTCCTTTTTCTAAGACTAGCGAGGGGGGAACTCTTCTTCCCCCTTCTGATGTCAATGTCAGAAGCTTTCTTTGTCCCTTTTCAGTGTAATAAAACTCGGCTACACAAAAGCTCTCGAGTGATCAAGCCTGGTCCCTGGTCCCAAAGCCAAATCTTCTTCCTCAGAGATCACAAATCTGACATCGTTCACTGTAAGCTATCAAAGGGAATGACAGAGGATGAGATGGTTGGATGGCATCAGCGACTCAATGGACATAAGTTTGAGCAACCTCCAGGAGACGGTGAAGAACAGGGAAGCCTGGTGTGTTGCAGTCCATTGGGTTGCAAAGAGTCAGACTAAATGAGTGACTAAACAACAAATCTCAGAAGTCCTATTAAATACACCCAACACAGGGCACCCTGGATATGTTTGTGATGGTTTTCATGCCCTTTGATGTCAGAGACACCTGATCATAGTGCAGGAGGGAGGGCAAGTTCTAAGCTACTTTGCATCTTTCTTCATTCCCAAAGATTCAATCATCTTGTCTCAGTAAACAGTTATTAGGCAACAAACAACAGACTAATCAGTTTGGTCAAGCAAGTATATCAGATGATACCCATAATACCTAATAATTTTAATTTGACTTATCATTTATCAAGCAATTCACTAAAGGGGCAAAGGCATTTTTCACATGCAATAATGCATTTAATCCTGACTACAAGATCATGAGAAATGCTGGACTGGATGAAGCATAAGCTGGAATCAACATTGCTGGGAGAAATATCAGTAACCTCAGACACACAGATGACACCACACTTATGGAAGAAAGCAAAGAAGAACTAAAGAGCCTCTTGATGAAATTGAAAGAGGAGAGTGAAAAAGCTGGCTTAAAACTCAACATTCAGAAAACTAAGATTATGGCATCCAATCCCATCACTTCATGGCAAATAGATGGCAGTGGCAGACTTTATTTTGGGGGGCTCCAAAATCACTGCAGATGGTGATTGCAGCCATGAAATTAAAACACACTTGCTCCCTGGAAGAAAAGCTATGACCAACCTAGAAAGCATATTAAAAAGTAGAGACATTACTTTGCCAACAAAGGTCCATCTAGTCAAAGCTATGGTTTTTCCATTAGTTATGTATGGATGTGAGAGTTGGACCATAAAGAAAGTTGAGCACCAAAGAATTGATGTTTTTGAACTATAGTGTTGGAGAAGACTCTGAGAGTCCCTTGGACTGCAAGGAGATCAAACCAGTCAATCCTAAAGTAAATCAGTCCTGAATATTCATTGGAAGGACTAATGTTGATGCTGAAACTCCAGTCCTTTGGCCACCTGATGCGAAGAACTGACTCGAAAGATATGAGTTTGAGCAAGCTCTGGGAGTTGGTGATGGGCAGGGAAGTCTGGCAGGCTGCAGTCCATGGGGTTGCAAAGAGTCAGAGACAACTGAGTGACTGAACTGAAATGACCTTCAAGTAAGCCAGAGTCAGCCAAAGTAAAGCCACAAGTTTCTAGTTCAAAAACCACCAAACCACCCCTGGCTAAGTGCTTGGATTTGCCAGATCATTAGGTGCTGATGAGGTGTAAGGTGCTCAGTCATGTGCAACTCTGCGACCCCATGGACTATAGCCCACCAGGCTCCTCTCCTCTGTCCATGGGATTTCCCAGGCAAAAATACTGAAGTGGGTTGCCATTTCCTCCTCCAGGGGATCTTCCAAACCCAGGGATCAAACCCGGGTCTCCAGCATTGCAGATTCTTTACCATCAGACTTCTTCTTTACCAGAGAAAACTGCCAAGTCATTAGTGGACTTAATGAACACAAATACCTTTTACAACATGTTCTTTGAACAATTTTACAAACTTCTTACAATTCAGAAACCTACAAACCAGTCAATCCTACAGGAAATCAGCCCAAAATATTTGTTGGAAGGACTGATGCTGAGACTGAAGCTTCAATACTTTGACCACCTGATGTGAAGAACTGACTTATTAGAAAAGACCCTGATACTGGGAAAGACTGAAGGCAGGAGGAGAAGGGGACAACAAAGGACGAGATGGTTGGATGGCATCACTGACTCAATGGACATGAGTTTGAGCAAGCTCCAGGAGATGGTGAAGGACAGGGAAGCCTGGCATGCTGCAGTCCATGGGGTTCGAAAGAGTTGGACATGACTGAGCAACTGAACAACAACAGGCTTAGAAGAAAATTCTGGACAAAGACAAAGAGCAGTTTCTTCTAGCTTGCTGAGGTCTAATCTGAGTTGTTTTCACAGCAGCTGCTTTCCTGGATTCGCTTCTGAACCGCTGGGGAACTCAATGAAATGATACCCACTCTGCTTAATTTAATGTCACAGCTACCAATGCTGTTTACCATTCTTCCTGGTGAGAGCAAAAAGAAATCTGATATACATCACCTCGTAGGCATCTGAACAGAAGCTGGTTATTCCCCCAAGGCAAATATCTCAACACAGTATTTCTAAAGTAATCATCCTTGGCCACAAAATCCTATAGACACTCAAAGTATGTATCAACACTTAATGAGTCATGAGAAACAAGAGCAGGTACAATGAACTTGTACACCTAAAGTAACCGTAATCACCAAACAATGATGTCTCAAGTTCTGTACAGTATAATTTCAGACTGGAAAACAATGGAAAGCATATTTTAACTTCATTTTGGCCCTGCAATGAATTTACTAAATTCTGTTTATACTAATTTCCAGATTGATAATGTATTATCCTAGAAATGTTATGTGCTGTATTATAAAATGACATAATTGAATCAATGATTTTTATTCACCCTCACAAAATATAAGAGGGCTTCTTTAACTTTCAAAGCAGATGGAATTGAAAATCTTTAAGTTTTCACTTGTGTTAACTCTTCTCAGTGCAGTCTCCATTTAGGGAAAACCTTAAGTTATAAATAAAAGAAATGCATAAGTCAAAAAGTAAAAGAAGAAATAATATAGAGTGTGAAATCCTAAAATAAACTATGAAGTCCACATTCCTTAGGGAAGGGACTGTGCTTTTTTTTTTTTCCTTTATAACCCAAGTCTGGCACCAATATTTAACTTCAAATAGATGCTAAACTAAACTGCTAAGGTGCATGCCTCTTCAACATGAAAATGACCTTTGAGTATTTTGAGAATAAAAAATGTGTCTATAAAGTTCAAGTGTATGTGAGCTGAAAGAAAGTCCAAGCAGGTGACTTTAAGGAAGAATTGTAACAGTGAATAAAAGCAGCAGATGCGCAAATCAGATCACAATAAAAACATTTTCCTTTAAAACACATTAAGAAAAAAGGTCTACCTGGTCTCAGATGGGTTGAGTGAAGGATTCTAATTAAAACAATAATTAAATGATGTTTTTATACCCTTGGGAAAATTGCATTCTAAAGAGATATCTTAGGGTGTAGGTAGGAGACTGGTCAAAGAGGTACCCCTTGCCTGTGTATTCCTTCAATTAATAATTATTATTTTAAACATTATTCTATTCCTACTCCTCTGGGAGTACATTGCTCTGGGGGTGAGTATCATCATCGTGAAAAGAGTATTATGAGTCTAATATTTCTCCTTGAGAATAAAGCCATGCAAGAATTTACAACAATGCAAGAGGGGGGGGAGGCAGGATCCACTAATGGAACTGTTTATAAATATATCCTTCTCCCCTCTATGGAGAGCTCAGCTTTCTGCCATTAGCACCAACAAACTAACCGGGGCTCCTGTTTATGGCTATTGGCTTAGCAGATTTATTGAGAAAAGGCTTCTTAAATCATCACATTTGACCCAGGAATGGGACAAGATAAAGTATTTTTAATTTGCTGTCTGTCCATAAGAAGTACTCAGGAACATTAAGATAGAATAAAACAGTAGGTCCATGGCCCATGTAAATTCAAATCCATGGAAAATGATGAATGCCTCTTAAATCTACAAATGTATATATCTTTCCATAATATCCATTTTAATGAACTGATTTATAAAGGGATAAATTGTCTTAGTCTAAATAACAACTCACTTGAAATTTATTTTCCTGTTGCTCTCTGTGCAGCCCCCAAAGACATTCATCTGGGATCTGGTATAGACTAGTGGTGAAGAGCATGGAGCCAGACTGCCTGAGTTTGCATCCTCACTCAACCACCTCCTCTGCAGCCTTGTGTGAGTTATTAAACTCAGTTTCCTCATTTGCAAAGTGGATCAGTAACAATCATCCACTCATGACGTAGGTACTGAGTAAGTTACTAGGGAGAAGCACCCCAGACAGCACCTGGCACAGGGTAAGCCCCAGCTACTCTTCACACTTGCCTCCCTTCTAGTGCTCCGTGTGGTTCTGAGGCCACCATCAGCACCACAGGCCCTCTGCAGTGGGGCAGGCTGCTTGCTTGGCCCTCCTCCTTCCAGATACTCGATGGCAGACAGGATGCACTCCACATGTGTGCTGTCTCCTGTGCACATGCATTTCATAGGCTCTTCAGCCTTGCTCTCTGGCTACTTTGTCTCAGCCATACACATGAGCCCTGGTAAGTCAAACCTTTCACTGAGTGCAGCCTGACCACTGCATCAAACACTGAACATCAGCAAAGAGAATCTGTGAGATGGGAGTGAAAACCAGCTGAATACAAATGGATAAGAAGATTTAAAGGAAAGGGAATGCCTATGTTTGGGAGCAGCACTAACGAAATGTGCATACACCTCATTTGATTAGTCTTTATAAAGTGACTAGTGACCCTCTGGCTGTTAATGAACACTGAATGTAGACCAAAAAAGCATATTTTTTTATATAGCAAATGGTGATGAAGGAGTGGCTGGAGAGTTAGAGAAGGCCCCTTTAAAGAATGGGCATTTAAATGAAGAAATAATGACTGAGAGCCATGGTTTAGAAGATGAGCATTCTAGACAAAAGGGGCAGTTCATGCAGAGCCCCTGTGGTAGAGATGAGCAAAGTATTTATTGATTTATTTTAATTAGAAAATACAGGGACTTCCCTGATTAAGTGGTTAAGAATCTGCCTTGCAATACAGGAGACATGGGTTTGATCCCTGGTCGGGGAACTAAGATCCCACATGCTGTGCAGCAACTAAGGCCACAACTACTGAATCCTGGGCGCAGAATGAGAGTCTGTTCACCACAATGAAAGATCCCACACGATGCAACAAAGACCCCCTGTGCTGCAACTAAAACCTGATACTACCAAATAAAATAAATAAATATTAAAAATAAAATAGTTAAGTACAATTAAAAAGAAAAGTATTAGGCGCCAAGTCTGTATCTGGTGGTTAGGTTCATGTGATCCCTTCCAGCTCTAAAACTCCATACATCTCTCTAGAAGGTGATGTATTGGTAGGTACAGATAAGGCAGATTAAACTGGCTCTAGTACTCTGGACTGACTATACAAAAATGCCAGAAGAAAGCATTTTAGTAGATGATGTGCATAAGCAGCCATCTGCTTTCATCACAAGAATATAGAAGATGGATTGGATTTTATAAGTTCTGTTATTATCTGGTTGGTCAAAGAAAAAGTAAAGTGGTCAAAGACAATCCTCATCTTCACAATTTAAAGACCATGGGACTTGAGGATGAAGGAGATGAGAGAGAAAGTGGGAGTTGGAGATGAGACAACAGCCAAGCAGATCCATGAATGACCTAGAGTTTAAAAAATCATTTAAAAAAATTTTAAATTTCAAAGGCTGTTCATGAACATCAGTTACACTGCTCTGCAAGACCTCTGAAACAAACACCCTCTTCAAGTCCCTTCTGAAAAATTCTTTTCCAATTATGAAGACAACTCCAATATTTTAGGTAAAATTTCCTCTTAATGAGGGAAGAAAGAGTCTGAGGATAGATAAACGGAGTTGCCTGGCTAAGTATTTAATTTCTCACTCAGTCTGGCAAGTCAAGACAGAAAGCCTTAGTTCATACATTAATATTTATGAAAAATGGCATAATGTTCCATTTGGAAAGAAGATGTGGGGGAAATGCTACACCCAGCAAAGCTCCTCAGACTCTCTGGACTACAAACTGCTGCTGCAGGTATGCCCCTTATTAGGGAAGGTAAACTTCCAATTAATGTGGAATTTCTGTTGTAAAAATATCTTCCAGATAAATAGATCAAAGAGAGGCCTCGGAAACCACAGAAACTATATATTTTAATTAAAGTTTGCAGCCCAAAAGGAAAATCTTAAATAATTGGTGCCTCCAAGTCTTTGCTGAATTGGCTTAGCTATGGGAAATACAGGCTTTTAGTAACAAAAGAAAAATCTTCCACTTTACCATCTTCCATTTACTACACGCATCTCTTAGAATGTGAGATAGCCTGAGTTAATTCTCCAATATGTGAAGCTAAAATTTGCCCTCTGAATAGAAAGTCCACTTGAACACAAATAGAAGAAAAATTATAACTCTGGCTTAGGAATGTTTTTCCAGCCACAGGTAAGATGTACACAAAAGACATTTTAAAAACCTTTTGACAACTACCATTAGTACTCTCAATTTATTGAATGTCAATGATGTCTGTTTATCATAGAAAAGTGACATTTTGCTACTTTGTGAATAATTGCCTGAAACAATTTAACCACATACTTATTCAACAAACATTTTATGGGCAGTCAGCCATGTGTCTGTATAGAAAACAAATATCCTAATAGAATACATTTAACAGAACTTTCCGATACTATGTGCCTTCTGGACACTATGCTTTATTTTCACAATAATATCATAACTATTTGACAGACAGGGTGACAGTGACCTAGTGAAGATTAGTGACTTTTTGTAAGTACTATGTCCAAAATCACTGCAGATGGTGACTGCAGCCATGAAATTAAAAGACGCTTACTCCTTGGAAGGAAAGTTATGACCAACCTAGATAGCATATTCAAAAGCAGAGACATTACTTTGCCAACAAAGGTCCGTCTAGTCAAGGCTATGGTTTTTCCAGTGGTCATGTATGGATGTGAGAGTTAGACTGTGAAGAAGGCTGAGCACCGAAGAATTTATGCTTTTGAACTGTGGTGCTGGAGAAGACTCTTGAGAGTCCCTTGGACTTCAAGGAGATCCAACCAGTCCATTCTGAAGATCAGCCCTAAGATTTCTTTGAAGGGAATGATGCTGAAGCTGAAACTCCAGTACTTTGGCCACCTCATGCGAAGACTTGACTCATTGGAGAAGACTCTGATGCTGGGAGGGATTGGGGGCAGGAGGAGAAGGGGACGACAGAGGATGAGAAGGGGATGACAGAGTAAGGATGGCATCACTGACTCGATGGACGTGAGTCTGAGTGAACTCTGGGAGTTGGTGATGGACAGGGAGGCCTGGCGTGCTGCGATTCATGGGGTCGCAAAGAGTCGGACACGACTGAGCGACTGAACTCAACTTAACTGAACTGAAGACTGTGTCTATAACTGCAAGCCAGTTCAAAGCTTCAATAGAACTAGTCAGTTAACTTCATCAACAGCCTGTCAATTTCTGTCAATAATACCAAAAATAAAACTCATGTAAATCACTGGAGTGATCTATCTATGCACAGGAAAAAATCCAAATGGGATCAGACTGCTTTTGTCCCTAACAATGAAGAACATGTTGTAGGAGAACCATATAAGTGTCTGTATGATCATATAAGCGTCCTGGCAAAGATTAATAGTTAAATGTCATCCAAACCAAATGTAGCACTGGGGCAGTTCTTGGAATGATTCCAGAAGGAAACAGGCAACATTTTATTTGAAATTTATAATCTCCTTTGCTGTCAACTAATCCAAATATCTAAGTTTTTCAACAAATATGTCTCAGGAATATATTGTTACTATTTATTATTAACATTGTGCTCCCCTATCACCACTCTATCTGGTCCCAGGTCTGCCAACACCAAGTCCACCACTGAACTGCCTCCTTCTATCATAAATGGGTGTTCTACGTATCGCCACCAAGCTGAGAAAGTTCCAACTTACAATTAAGCAGGGCAGCTGGGATGGGATTCTTCCTGTTTGAGGTGGACACATTCATTCTCTCAGGTCCTGCAGGTCCACTTGCCACCGCAAAGGGGAACTTCCCATGATCACCCCCTGACACAAAACACTGCCTCGCACACAACAGGGCTTAAGGAGCCTTTCCTTTGAGGAGGTGTGACTTACATATACTTTTGCCCATCTAAACATTGTCCCTTTTCTTGGTGAGATCTACAATTCCCACCTGCCTTTCAGTAGCTGGCCCTCAAGTCCTTCCATCTCAGCAGAGACTCCTTTGACTAAGCCAGTCTGTCACAGTCGCTCCCGTCTCTGAATTCATACCACACTTTGCCTTAACTCAGTGTAATGCTACACGGAATAACAGTGGATTCCATTCCCATGTATCCATGAGAACAGTGGTTCTACCTCGCCAGTTGTTTCAGTCCCTTGAAGGCAGAAGCTTGGTTGATATTCCATGGTGTCAGGGACAATGACAGACACATAGTATAAGCTGCATAAATACTTTCTATGTGGTAACTATTTTCAGTCTCAAAGTCATTTCCATAGCTAGATTCAGTTACTTAAAAAATAGTCACTTTTACTTCTACCAAGTTTTTTTTATGAAATTTCCCCATTCCCAAAAGACTTCTGGGAAAAAAGTTATTTATGCAAAATGCAGCCTGATAAAACAATTAGTATTTTTCCCACTCTTGATTACAAAATGTTTAAACAGATTGCATTTAAGAAGTTACCTCAGCCAACCCAATGGGAGGTGGGGTGGGTGGGCAGAATTCCAAGAGTTTATTTGTAAACCAGTCGTTGGGAAAAAGGAAAACACGTTCCAAGTGACTGACATAATGCCCCAGGTTTGGGGGGGCGGGGGCGGTGTTGTTCGTCTTCCGGCAGCCTGTAACTGATGAACCCAAGGGGGCTGAGAGGAAGGGACACGGCCTCAGGGAGGCTGACATGACGCCCAACATCAAGGCTCTGGGAAAGGAAGGAGGAACAATTGCAGGCGCCCTCCACACCCCTTCCTCTAAATCCTGACTGGGAATCAGGGACCAGTGCTCCCATGCTGGGGGTCAGGAAATTCCAAAGAGCAGTGAGTCTCCACTATAACTTTCAAGAGGGAAGGAACACCAAGTTAAAGTAGAAAGGAAAGGACCACTTGTGGCTCCTCAACTGGATGGGTCATTTGTGTATCCATGGCCTCTTAAATGAATGATGGATGTACTGAGGTACCCTCCACTAGCAGGCATCTGGGAGATCGCTGAGCACAGTCTTTCTCAAGCTTGAAACTCCCTCACCAAGTCAACAGCTTCTCTGGGAGAAGACACACCATGGTCCATCAGTCTGGGAACCACCAGGCTAAATAAAAATCATCTCAGGTCATCACCGGCTACTGGAAGATAACAATGAATATTGTAAATCTTGTCAATGTTGAGGGAAGACAAACCATGCAACATTTCCCAAACTATATGAACACAGGATGCTTTTCCAGAAGGCAGCACTGTGCGGGTCAAAGGGTGGAAAACACATATGAACCCATCCTCTGTATTTTACAGATGAGACAACTAATTTCTGGAGACAGCAGGATTACTATATGGAAGAACAGGAATAAGACTCAGATCTGTCCTACTCTAGAGCTGTATTCTTTCTTCAGAGCACCTCCCAGTTTCTAACTGCAACTCTGATCACAGAATCCATTGTTAGGGAGCTGTGGCTCAGCCCAACCTTCACTCCTCACAATCCTAAGGCTCTGCCTTTCCCTTCCCTTCCATAGCTAAGAGCCCAAGCTCATTCAAGACCACCCTTGCCTCCTGAACTACTCAACTCTACCTAATATCAGAGCCAGTCTCAACTGCCTGCTCACCTGGATCTCTGCAGATTATTAGAATCCTCACCTCAAGGTGGTTGAGCCAAAATCTGTTGCCCTTTTCAATGCTGACTACTGCCTGCAGCAACTCCATCTCCTGACACCACACTCTGACTCCCTCCACAGGCCCAGCCCTGACTATAAGGTCCCCCATAGCTTCAGGGGTCCAAGCAAAGTCCCTGCCCTCCCTGTGAATACCTGGTACTCACATCCCATCCCTGTTCCTTCACCACCCAGCTAGTTATTTGTTGCCACAGGCAACATCATATACCAGGGCCAGGAGGACAAACTTCTGCCAGGGCAAGTATCCATGGTAACCAGATGGGGCCAGCAAATAGAATTAAATTCCATAGATAATTCCCCAAAGTTAGCTTAGCTGATAGATGATTTATCAGAGCAGTAAACATTTGGCAAAACCAAGTACATTGGGCCCCAAATCCTCTTTGTTGCATTGTGGTCTGCTGGGCAAAGACATGGCTTAAAGTGAGAGTCTGCAAAAGACAGCAGTCCTAACCTTAACAGACCTAGAGAAAAAACACTGCCTAGGAAATGAAACAAATGCAGGCAGGATGCAAATCAGGATGTTAGTTCTCCTTATTCCCACTTCAGATTCAACAACATTTATCAAGGGCCTGTGATGTACCAGGTAATATAAGGAATATCAAGAAATGTATAACACACGTGAGATTTGCACAGACTAGTTAGGAAAGTAAAACTGAAATGCATAAGAAGATAAATATGATTTAAGTGACTATTAAGATAAAAACAGAAAGCAAAGTTACCATAAAAAAGAACGTGACTAGCTGTCAACTCAATGGTACAAACAACAATAGCCATGAATGGTCAGATGACAGTATGACAATTACTCATCTCCGCTCATAACAAAAGACTCTGAGGACACAAAGGCAGTGAGACCATCTGACTCATTAATCCTTTGATCAACTGAGTATGTTAAGCCCTGACCCATGGGAGGGTTAGACAAGACGGCGTATATGAAGCAGTCTGGAAGCATGAAGAACTCTTCAAACTCAGTTATCATGCTTTCGTATTTCAGGATCAAGAACTAGACCACCAAGTCAATTCTCTTCATGTGCAACTCCAGAAACATTGCATCAGATCAGCTTCAGGGCTAGTGAATATTGTCAGATTTTCATAATTAGAGATGACTGTAATTAGCACAGAGAAGACAATAAATACCAAATACATGACGTTAAAATCAAAGTGCTGTGCAGATAGTATTTCCTTTTGCCAAGTTAAAATCCTTAAACTCACTTTATAAAGTGGACTCTCATAAAGCAGATCATGCTTCCCTCTGAGACTATACAGTAACTGGACGTTTATTTCTGACCAAGGATTCGGTATCACAGCTGTCACAAATATAGTCTACAATGTCAGAGAAGCAAAGACAGAATAATCATAAATCTTCATAATCATGGAACGCACTAAAGTTCTCCTTCAAACCCTATAATAGAGGCATCTTGCATGGTACACAATGATTACACAAAGGACCCAATGCATCATAAATTGTACGTACATCAAAATACAACCCCATTATATTATAAATTCAAACCCAAACTACTGTAGTAACTATAATAAACATTTAATTAAAAATGATTTTCTTGCTGGCTTAGCACTGTCTCCAGGTACTCACACACAGTACAAGACATTCTGATTTAGGCTTCAATTTTCTCCCAATAAATGTCTCATAATAGAGGCATTCTAAATCAATCCATCAACTGAGAGCTGCCATTTGAAGAAAAAGGTTTTAATAGATGCTTTCTAGTGATCCTGATAGTGATGCAGGCATGTCTACACCTCAAAAATTACTCTGCAGGTCACCAAGAACCCAGCGCATGTCCTCTTCTTTTGCTCCTACCTCCTGCTTTAGTCACAGAAAAGCAAATGCCCCATGTCACAGCTCAACAGTGCCACCAGGAAGCAAGTGCCCCCCATCCTCCTATCTATAACAGTCTGGTTTACCAGACTTCTGTGTATAGCAGTGCCTCTCCACCACTAATGTGCATTCAAGTCACTTATGGATCACCTTAAAGTGTAGGCTTTTGGCTCAGCAATTCTTGGCTAAGATGACACTCCTGTTGCTAGTCTTGGTACTACCCTTGAGAAATAATGTATTAGAATGCTGCAGATGCTTGAATCCCTGCTCTGCCTTCCACTAGCTGTGAGACCCTGAGCAAGTCATTCAGCCTGTAGAACTGGTCTGACATCTGCAAAAGAGAATTTCCACTGCTCCATCTTTGGAATTATTGTAAAGCTCTTAGTAAGGTACCTGACAGATAACTAGATTCTCATTAAGTGTTAGTTACCTTCACTATTGAAAAGTCATCAAAAGGAACCAAACCAAGATAATAACAGATCATTAGCTTAAGCTTCCAGAAGCAATCTGTAAACAACTCTTATCAGAATTGCTAGAAGCCAACAATGGCCAAAATCCTGTGTTTAAATATTGATGGAAAGTGTCGAATGGAAAAAGACACTGGGACGTAAGGGATGGTGTGACTGCTACAATATGATGAGAGCAGGAGGAAAACGGACAACAGTTAAAGAGGGCTATGAGATGTTAAAGCTTATATTCTCTTCCTCTGTCTCTTCCCCTGAGCCTTATCACCAGAGAGGACCAAGAATTCTGAAGAAATACTGAAACAAAATACAAATCAAAATTATTCTCTCCCTTCTGTATTTCAATCCAAATACCAACATATAAGGAAAACATATATAAGAATGACATAAGAATAACATATCCACAGAAATGTTTAAGGACACTGCTACTGAACTTACAGGAAATCTGGGTAGAAAAGGTCATATTTGACATTCACTCCTGAAATTAAAAGTTGCCAGCATTGTAAGGATCAAGAGTTCCTGGAAGGTATGAATTCAACAGACAAATGGCTCAAGCTGTGGGAGGAATAGGGATTCAATAGTCTTTGTTTTCTGTCTATGCACATCTATAAATCTGCAGTGAAAATTTTGATGGGATTAATTGTTTCTTCCTGAAAAGCACATGCAATTTTCCATACAACCTTGCTATATATAATTCTCAGATATAGCCATATATTTAATACAAACTTAAAACAAACTACTAATAATCAGTCAGAGAACCCAGGGAACATGAAATCAATTAGGAATGTGCTCAGATAATCCAATAAAGTAAGGTGAAGTTGATCAATTTTTTGTTTGTTTATTTGCTTGATCAGTCTAGTTGGACTGATTTGGTTCTTAATATAAAATCATTAAGTTAAAAAATAAAATAAAATTAAAAAAAATCATTATCGTGGTCCAACTTTGTAAGGACCTTGTTATAAATTAGAATAAAGGAAGTCCATTTTGTCTAAACAGAATTGTTCTGAGATTCCTGTTGTGTCCTCCCATGAACCCCGGGACTTCTTGTTGCTTCTGGTAGCTGCAGTTGACAGAATAGAAAGGTAGATTCCATCAAGAATATATGCTAACCTCCACAGCATCTTAAGCTGGTCCATGGTCCACTAGAAACTGCTTCATGTATTTAGGGGAAACCCTCCTCTTCAGACCTGCCCCTCTCCTTGTCCAAATAAGCAAACCTCTGCTTAACAGTCAGTTGTATCAGTGAACATGGCCGTGGCATTTCATCCAAGGCATGTTTCTGTCTTCCCTGAGACTACAAGTACATAGGTTAAACAGTACTTGGAACCAGAGACAGCAAATAACTCCAGCCCTCCCACAATTGGATGGGATCAGGAATATATCATTTCTTGAAGTCCCTGGTTCTTCATATGTCATATGGGCTAAACTGAGATTCACGATATGACCAGTATGACTCCTCCAGGGCCTTATGCAAACATACAAGAAGAAAGAAAACCCTTTTTCTCTGTTAGGCAAAGTGCATATTAAATTATAAAAACTCAAGAAGCAGGACTTCCCTGATGGTCCATTAGTTAAGACTCCATGTTTCCACTGCAGGGGGAGCCAGTTCAACCCCTGGTTAGGGAATTAAGATCCTGAATATTGCATGTGTGGACCAAAAAAAAAAAAAACAAACAAAGAAGCAAACAAACAAAAACTTAAGTAGCAGCCATACAGTTTAGGCATAGAGCTCGATTTATATTTAGCCAACTGTGCTGTGATGAATTCAGCTTCAAACCCCACTGTCAAAACCCCAGCACCTTCTCAGAAGCATTCAGTTTCCTAGTTAACATCCTTTCCTGCCCTCAGCTAGCATAATAGTCAGTGACAACTTTTCACCACAGGGTACATGATGGCTTCTTTATTTGTTCAAATTCCTTCCTAAAGCCATTGAATAAATGTGACCATCAAAAGACGAACCAATATCAAGTAGATTCATTTCCTCAGTTCAAACTGCCCCAAAATTGATTTTCAAAATCACTTTTATTATTAATCAAATGTTATAAACAATCTTGTCACCTCGCCCATCAGCATCACCATTACTTTCTGAGAACTATTTTATACAGTGCCATTAGGTAAGTTATCACTATACCATCAAACATTTTAGAAACTGAGCTTATGATCCCAAATAGGGTCTCTGAAGCTTTTACGATCATTAAGCTGATGGTCTCACTTAATGTGTTGTAAGCGGAAGCTCATAAAACATTCTTACAAAACAACTATATCTGCAGAGAGTTGCCTATCAGATTCAAGAGCTGGTTCTGATTTCAAGAAATTTAACCATTACAAGAATTCACATCATAAGTTACTTATTTTCTTTATTCTGTCTTCAGACAAGAAATAAAATCTAAAAAGTTTACTCTGTAAAGTTATCTTACAAAAAAGTTTTGCTACATAAATTCATATACTATGGTTTTTTCCTAATTTTTCCCACAGAAAGAATGCCCAGGTTCCCATTTAATCAAAATAAATCTCAACAACTCTCAATACAGCAGACTTATCTTATTAATAATAATATTTTCCCATTATTTCTATAAGAGGCAGTCTCAGGGTCACTTTTAGAGTCTGGAACTTTGGAAACTGGGGAATTCACCTCTCTTTGCCACATCCAAAAGGGAATTCTGGTTTCCAAAGAGAAGAATCCCCTCACTTCCCCCAAAGGAACAGCCTCTCTCTCTCCAGGCAACCACCTATAAGTTGTAAGGCTAGGACTCCAAAGCCAAAGAAACTTGGACTATACAGCACATGGTACACAGATTCAGTGTAACTGTAGACCTGTCAAAGGACTGGAATTAGTGGACATCTAAAATACAAGCTTTTTCCCACTCACAAATAATTGCCATTCTGGCTGAACCCCCCTTCTTTGCTTTCAATGAATAGTAGTATCAATAGTGACAGAGCTTTATAAAAAAAACTCCACAGTAGGTTATCATTAGGTTCAATTTTCCAGCTGAGGGAAAGTAAAGTTCAGGAAATTCATCTCTCCAGTACTCACTAATGTTCAAATAACTAGCAGATAGCAGTCGAGATTTGAAGCCACATCTTTCTGGGTCCAGAAGAAAGTGCAATCTGGTTAACTCCCACTTTAAGTGGATCCTCACAGTTCCAAATGCCGTAAATAAATCCCAGTCTAAAGTGACACTGGCTGAGCCCAGAACCCTTCATGGATCTATTGATGAGCGCTCCCCCAACACTGTCCTCCATTTTAGTCCAAAACAGGTTAGGCAGGAGCAAGGAGGAGTTCTTTCTGCAGAGATATAGACAGCTTGCAGTATATAGACAGCCTGCAGGTGGCACAGTGGTAAAGAATCCTCCTGCCAATCCAATAGATGGGGGTTTGATTTCTGGGTTGGAAAGAAAACGGCAACCTGATCCAGTATTCTTGCCTGGAAAATTCCATGGACAGAGGAGACAAGTGGGCTACAATCCATGGGGTCGCATGACTGTGTGACTGAACGACAACAACGTAGCTCGAAGAGTGAACTTCAGAACAGAGACATTTTAATGAACATCAATTAAATCTCTCTCTAGTGGAAGCAGCTCAGATATTCTTCTTCACTAGAATGGAAGAATAAACTGTGGTACATCCAAACAATGAAGTATTACTCAGTGTTAAGAAGAAATGAACTATCATACCATGAAAAGACATGGAAGAATCTTAAATCTATATTATTAAGTGAAGGAAGCCAATCTGAAAAGACTACATACTGTATGATTCCAACTCTATGACATTCTGGAAAAGGCAAAATGATGGAGATGGTAAAAAGATCAGTGGTTGCCAGAAGAGGGGCGGGTGGATGAATAGGCAGAGCATAGAGAATGTTTAGGGCAGTAAAAGTAACCTATATGATATTAAAATGAAGGATATCTGCTATTATACTTTTGTCCAAACCCATAGAATGTGCAACACCAAGAATGGACCCCAAGGTAAACTGTGGATTTTGAGTGATTAGGATCTATCACTGTAGGTTCATCAGTTGTATCCAATGTACCACTCTGATGAGGGATGTTGGTAGTCGGGGAGGCTATGCATGTGTGGGGTAGTGGGTATGTGGGAAAACTTTGTACCTTCCAATTTTGTTCTAAGTCTAAAACTTCCCCAAAATATAAAGTCTTGAAAAAGGGTCTCATTTGAAAAAAATGACTGAAAATGGTGAACTACACCAGCTTCTCCATGACTAGTTTGAGGAAATGTCAAGATTTGCCCATGATGGCTTAGGCTGCTGTCAAACCACCAGGTCACCTCTTTAAATATCTAGTCATGCTAAGAGTATAAAAACAGAATGCTCTCAGATTGAATCAACTTCAGAATGGGAGTGACTCACATAAAATGTACTTCCTAAAGACATTTAAGGGTTTGCTACGGACAATAATGTCATGAGGCCTGTGTTCAGAAAGGCCTTTCTGCACTGCACTGTTACTCACACCAAGCTTACCTCAACTGCCAACAGCCACTGCTCAAAAAACTCAAGAAGTCATTCCTATATATGAGTCATAGCCACCTCTCTGTACATAACAGATGTATTTGGAAAAGATTTTTTTTTAATAAATCAAAGTTTCTATATGTCAAATCATTTTATATCAGGTTTGCTTTAGTCTAAGGTATATTACATCTTCTGCAGCAAAGCCGGAAGCAGGGAGGAACATCTTGATATTGGAACTACGTAACAACCATTACAGGCTCTTCTATCAACTTTGCTTCACTGCAGGTCAGTGCTGGGATGCCCTTGGGCTCTGTGTGCGTCCTGCTATTTCCACTTAAGCCATCACTGGACTCCCCATCTTTCCTTGCTAAGTAAAACAGCACAGATATGGACAAGGCATGGGCCTTGAAGTCATGGAGACATTTGCTCTAATCGTGGTGCTGCCAATTACTAGGTACACTACTGTTAACTGACTCTCAGTTTCCTCACCTGTAAGATGAAGATAATAATATTTACAGAATTGCTCTAAGAATAAGAAATAACTGTCACAAAATAATCAACAGTAGGCTAAGTATTATCACTTTTACATGCAGACATCAATAAAGAAGAGCAGACCCAAAGTCTCCACTCATCAGTGTCACTCAGTAGAAGAAAAAGGGCTATTTGTTCAACAGATATTAGTTCATTAAGTTTCTACACTATTTCTTATCATTGGGCAAGGTACCAGGGTCACTCCTGCAAATGAGAGAGGCCAGTGTGGGACTTGACTGAAAGCTGTCCTGATTCACACTGGACTTAAACCCAGTTTTTTTAAATGCACAAATGATAATTTCTTATTATGGAATTAATACATTTCATAATGATAAATTTCATTATTTGCTATTTTTCTTGTTTTGCATACCTAAAAGCAGGCAATCACTTTAAGTGGTCATATAAGAAAAGAAAGAAAAATGAATTTTAAAATATTTACAATAAACTACTTAAAAAGACTCCAATTACAACTAGTTAAGACCCTAGAAGTAAATTATGAAGATGACCGCCTAAACATCTTTGGCTTGGGCTGAAGTTCTAGAAATTCTTTAAATGTTTAACTTTATCTCCAGCTTAAAAATCTAAATTATTAAGAAAGTCACATAAATTTTGAATCAAGTAAAATCACTCTTTCTGAATTTTCAATCGATCAACCTAAATTAGGCAAAATGCCTTTCCAAGATAATGAGGGCTGGGAAAGAGAAGAATGTAAACCACTGTGGACAATAATCATGTTGAATATGGCAGTAACCTACTAGATCATCTTGTCCAGAAGGACAGGTGCTGCATCTTGCTCACTGCTATAACTCAGCACCTAGCCCGGGCCTGGCACATAGTAGGCGTTCAATAAATATCTATTTATTGATGGGTGTGTGCTCAGTTTTGTCCAACTCTTTGTTGGACAAATGGACTTTGTTGACCCCATGGACTGTAGACCACCAGGCTCCTCTGTCAATGGGATTATACCGGCAAGAATACTGGAGTGGTTGCCATTTTCTCCACCATCTATTTATTGCCTGACCAAGTATTGAATTGTTGACTTGATACTTGGCAGATCTCCAGCTAGAAACAGTCCATGCTACGGACTAAACATGTCCTCAGACCCCTACAGTGAAGCCCTAATCATCACCCCACGGTTTTTATTTGGAGGTGGAGCTTTTGAAAGGTAATCAGGTCATAAGGGTGGAGCCCTCATGAATGGGATTAGTGCCTTTTAAAGAAAAACACAAGAGAGATGGTCTATCTTCTCTACCATGTAAGGATACAACAACCAGGAAGAGGACTCTCACCAGAACCCAATCATGCTGGGACCCTGAATCTTAGACTTCCAGTATAGAATTAGAATAGAATCTTAGACTTCCATATAGAATTGTGAGAAATAAAATTCCATACCTAGTCTGTGATATTTTTGTTATGGCAGCCCAAGTTAAGACAGGCCATGACAGTGGGTAACTACATGCAATAAAGACAGTAAGTAAAGCAATTCTAAGTTATTATTTTCACTATGGTTATGCAATGAGTTAAAATTTGAATATTTCTATAAAACATTTTCAATCCAACTCAAAAATTGCTGCTAAGAAAGACAGAAGTTCTTCTATGCTCAAGTCTCACAAAATTTGTGGTACAGAAGAAGAGGCTAAGACCGCCTTGTTTGTGTTTACCATCATAACCACATCATTGAGCACAGTCTGGCACCTAAGGTTTAATACAATTTTTGTGAAGAAAGTGAAAGAAGGAACAAAGAGCATGAGAAAGGAGGGAATCTCTTCTTGGAACAACTTTATAGTTCAACTGAAAAGAAATGTGTCAATCTTCAAATTGTCATTTTTGGTACCAAATATCATTATCCAGGAAACAAGAGTACTTGATTATTAAATCAGCAATGCTGATTACATAATCAAAAGCACTCTACACAGAATTAAATTCAGCAGTTAATCAAAAGCCAACATGCCCACTTGTAAATAACAATATCAAATTTTAAGCATATAAACCAGCCAATCAATTAAAACTGAGACCATGACTTTAATCAGTGAATGTTGAGATGCAATTTGCTGAATTCTGCAAGTAAAGAAACTTAGGTCATTGTTGAAACCTGTTAAAAGGTAAACTAAGGCACATTAAAGTTTTGAAAAGCCTATGAGAAAATGTTTATTGGCATTGGGCAGTACTAAACCAAAAGTGGCAGTACTAAACCAAAAGTTCCACCAAGAGGAACTGGGGGCAAAGTTTTCATAGTGAAAATATGAAAGCAAAGAATTTATAGCTTCCCTCAGTATATACAGGGGACTGGTTCCACTGCAGATACCAAAATCCATAGATGCCTGAGTCTCTTATATAAAATAATGTAGAGTATCTGCATATAACCTATACACATCCTCCTGCATACTTCAAATCACCTCTAGATTATATTACCTAAAACAATGTAAATGCTATGTAAACACACTTTGCTTCTTGGAACTTTCTGGATTTTTTTTTTTTTTCCTATCATGGTTGAATCTGAGGATACAAAACCCCTATATAGGAAGGATCAACTGTACTTGACTATTTATAGCATAAGTGGTTGGTGGTTGCCTTATTTGAAAAAGTCTCATTGGCTGTTTGTGACTGGGTGTCCTTAAGTTTCATTTTCTTGTACTCAAGTGTATTCACTCTGATTGAGATTTCGGTTAGCTTACCTAGGTGACCAAGGCATCACCTAATGGCCTCCTTATCATAATACTTTTAACAATCCTGATCTTCTTGCCTTTGGGGCAGATACACAAATTATAGAAATTCTCAGTGTCATTTCTACTGTCTGTTCTCTTGCCTTTTGAATAAATTTGGAAGCAGAGGTCATATACTACAAAGAGAACTCCCCTAACTGCGAACACAGGGCAGTATGTTTTAGCTTTTAAAAGTATAGGAACTAGAGACTACCCAAGTTCAAGTCCCAATTTCACTCCTTACTAGCTGTGAGTAAGTAAGTTACTAGGGTAGGTTACTTGGCCTCTCTGTGCTTTGATAAAATGGAGATGATAATATTGGGTTGGTCAAAAAGTTCAGTAAGACCTGAAGAAACTTTTTGGCCAACCCAATACCTACCTGACATACTTATTGGAAGATAAAGTTAACACCTGTATCTGCTACACAGTCAACTGTTCAGTAAATGTTAGCTATTACTAACAAATTTATGTATTTGCTGTCCATTCCTTAAAGTCGCAATGTGTCAATAGCATTACATTCTAAATATATTCATATGGTCATTAAATTTTTTTCTAATAATCCTAAGGATAATCTTCCATGGATTATTAAAACTTTTTTAAAATTTCTAAACATTTAAAATTAAACATTTTAAAGAAAATTTACTAAAGTCAGACATTTTCTTTAAAATATTTGAGATAAGGACTTCCCTGGTGGTCCAGTGGTTAAGAATCCACCTTTCAATGCAGGAGACATGGGTTCGATGCCTGGGGTTAGGGAACTAAGATGCCACATGCCATGGAGCAACTAAGTCCTCATGCCCCAACTACTGAGCCCCACACCACAACTTAGATAGAAGCCCACACGCCACAACGAAGAGCTTGTATACTGCAACCAAAAATTTTAAAAAAAGAGAATTATTTTTTTTTAATATTTGAGACACATTTCTGTCTCCCAGATTCCCCCATGAATAAAACTGAATATCAGGTGAATCATTTTTTCATACATTTGCTATCTCAACATTTCTGAGTTTCCCATTCCTCACAGTATTATTTCAAGTGGCCCAACAGTTCTCCCCATAACTTGAATTTCCTATGCTTCTACCAGCACAGATGCAAATAAAATCACAGTGTTATTTCACCTCATAATTATGTCTACTTGGCCCAGTGAATTCTCATATAAATGCACTAGTCCTAGAGGAAATTATCAATGCCACTGCATAAAAGTCAAACCTGCATGCATATCATGTTCCTTAGAATTAAAATTCTATTCAGAATCCATCTTCAGTGCAATTGTTTAGTGTGAGCATGACAGTGTTTCAAACATTATTTATTTGAAATGTCACTTCTGTGAATCTCCCCGTAAGTCCAGAAAGCCCAAATAATAGGTGCTATCTTCAATAAAAACCACAAAATGTAAGGTGAACCTTCCTGTCAGTGGCACCGGTCATGAAATGGGATGGGACCGCAGATAACATGTCGTATTTCCCAATGAGAATGCACTTACAACAGCCCAATTCACAGCAATGCAGGGAACCATCACAATTGCCACCTAATTGAAATAACTCATGTAACTGCTGCTTTCATCTGATGAAAATCAGTAGGACAAAGAGCTCTAACACCTACTTTTTCCTCTCTTTGTTCTAATCTTTATCTCTTTCACAGCTTCTCCTGGCTTTCCTTGATACGATGAACTTCCTCAACTCTTAGTGTCAGTTCCCAAAAATGCCCTTACAGACTCTTGGCTTCCAACCAGCCTGCACTAGGACATACATCACCCAACTTATTACCTGTCCATTTAATAATGCCAGAACATAAGAGTCTAAACTATACTTAATGCTTATCAAATAATTGCTCCTTGCATTCACCAAAGACAGTTCAAAACTTTATGGGTATAGTAATTTTCTTCCTGCAATCAATCAAAAACAAAAAAAAAGAAAGAAAAGAAAGAAAGAAGGGACCTGGTAGTTTCTCATCTGCACTGGAAACAGAGCAACCATGCAGAGAGAGAAAATGATCAGGCTCTCATAAAGGCAAACTCCTCTTTCTCCCTAAGCTTTTGCTCCTAGTAACTAGCAACTTTAGAATGCCTGTACTGGCTGGTACCTTTCAAGCAAAGCCTACTTATTCTTTCAGATTCAGTGTTCAAATCATGTCCTACTCATGACAGTCCTTGCTGATCTTTATCCATTTCTTCATGCAACAAATACTGATTAGGCATATACTCTGGCCCAGGTCTCCAGCCAAGAACTGAGGGTATATCAGAGCAGAAAATAACAGTTGATGTCCTCTGGGTTCTAGGTCCAGCATTCTATCTTTAGAACTATTTGAGTTTGAACCATGACAGTATGCATATTCTTTCACTTAAACATTACATAGGTGCACAGGCATGGGGACCAAAAAGTAAAGAGAGGACATAATCGTAGCAGCTTTTTCTGAGTCCAGCACAGGGGACAGACAGATAAGTAAGGAACTGCAATGCAGGGAGATCAGTTTGTAAAAGACTGGTGTAAGGGGATAAGAAAACACAGAGAAGGATTCTTTTTAGGTTGAGGAGGAAGCTGGAGATGCCTTCACAATGGTAGCACATAAACAAAGGGCAAGCACAGTGTATCCTAATGCAAAAACAAGGCAGACAGACATAAGGGGCAAAAGTACTGCCAGGGAAGTGGGAGAGAGGCCAGGGGGCAGCCAGAGGTCAGGGGATGAAGAATCTCTTCCTGTCTTCACAATGCCCTTTGACCAACGCATTGGATAGCCACTGAAAAGTGATAAATGGAAGAACAGACCAGATTTGTGTGATAAGAGATGGGTAAATAACAAGCTAAGAAACTAGTACAATTTAAGAGGACAGTATAATTTTGTAAGTAGCTAATAAGAAGAAAGATAAAATTAAAAAAAAATATTTGGAAAAATCATGGAAATTAGGACAGAGTTCATACTCTGAAGAGTGAAGGAAGGAGGTGATGGATGCAAGAGAAATCTATGTTCCTTGATGACGGGTGCTATGTTTCAAATTTCTTTTGTATCATAGAGCGTACCCACTGCAGTATATAGACATAGGAGAGGATTTCAAGAATTTTAGCCATTTGATCATTTTGGGAAAAAATCAGGGTGTGGAGAAAAGGGAACCTTCCTACACTGTCGGTGGCAGTGTACATTGGTACAGCTACTCTGGAGAACAGTATGGATATTCCTTAAAAAATACTAAAAATGGGAGTTATCATAAGACCCAGCAATTCCACTATTGAGCATCACTTCAGTTCAGTTGCTCAGTCATGCTCGACTCTTTGCGACCCCATGAATCATAGCATGCCAAGCCTCCCTGTCCATCACCAACTCCTGCAGTTCACTCAAACTCATGTGCATCGAGTTGGTGATGCCATCCAGCCATCTCATCCTCTGTCGTCCCCTTCTCCTCCTGCTCCCAATCCCTCCCAGCATCAAGGTCTTTTCCAATGAGTCAACTCTTCACATGAGGTGGCCAAAGTATTAGAGTTTCAGCCTCAACATCAGTCCTTCCAATGAACACCCAGGACTAATCTCCTTTAGGAGTTACTGCTTTGATCTCCTTGCTGTCCAAGGGACTCTCAAGAGTCTTCTCCAACACCACAGTTCAAAAGCATCAATTCTTCAGGACTCTGCTTTTTTCACAGCACAACTCTCACATCCATACATGACCACTGAAAAAACCATAGCCTTGATTAGATGGACCTTTGTTGGCAAAGTAATATCTCTGCTTTTTAATATGCTATCTAGGTTAGTCATAACTTTCCTTCCAAGGAGTAAGCGTGTTTTAATTTCATGGCTGCAATCACCATCTGCAGTGATGTGGGAACCCCCAAAAATAAAGTCTGACACTGTTTCCACTGTTTCCCCATCTCTTTCCCATGAAGTGATGGGACCAGATGCCATGATCATCATTTTCTGAGCTTTAAGCCAACTTTTACACTCTCCTCTTTCACTTTCATCAAGAGGCTCTTTAGTTCCTCTTCACTTTCTGCCATAAGGGTGGTGTCATCTGCATATCTGAGGTTACTTATATTTCTCCCGGCAATCTTGATTCCAGCTTGTGCTTCTTCCAGCCCCACATTTCTCATGATGTACTCTGCATATACGTTAAATAAGCAGGGTGACAATATACAGCCTTGATGTACTCTACCGATTTGGAACCAGTCTGTTGTTCCATGTTCTGTTCTAACTTCTGCTTCCTGACCTGCATACAGGTTTCTCAAGAGGCAGGTCAAGTGGTCTGGTATTCCCATCTCCTTCAGAATATTCCACAGTTATTGTGATCCACACAGTCAAAGGCTTTGGCAGAGTCAATAAAGCAGAAATAGATGTTTTTCTGGAACTCTCTTGCTTTTTCAATGATCCAGCGGATGTTGGCAATTTGATCTCTGGTTCCTCTGCCTTTTCTAAAACCAGCTTGAACATCAGGAAGTTCACGGTTCACGTATTGCTGAAGCCTGCTTGGAGAATTTTGAGCATTACTTTACTAGCGTGTGAGATGAGTGCAACTGTGTGGTAGTTTGAGCATTCTTTGGCATTGCCTTTCTTTGAGATTGTAATGAAAATTGACCTTTTCCAGTCCTGTGGCCACTGCTGAGTTTTCCAAATTTGCTGGCATATTGAATATAGCACTTTCACAGCATCATCTTTCAGGATTTGAAATAGCTTAACTGGAATTCCATCACCTCTACTATCTTTGTTCATAGTGATGCTTTCTAAGGCCCACTTGACTTCACATTCCAGGATGTCTGGCTCTAGGTGAGTGATCACACCATCATGATTATCTGGGTCATGAAGTTCTTTTTTGTACATTCTGACAGAATGTGGCCCGCTGGAGAAGGGAATGGCAAACCACTTCAGTATTCTTGCCTTGAGAACCCCATGAACAGTATGAAAAGGCAAAATGATAGGATACTGAAAGAGGAACTCCCCAGGTCGGTAGGTGCCCAATATGCTACAGGAGATTAGTGGAGAAATAACTCCAGAAAGAATGAAGGGATGGAGCCAAAGCAAAAACAAATACCCAGTTGTGGATGTGACTGGTGATAGAAGCAAGGTCCAATTCTATAAAGAGCAATATTGCATAGGAACCTGGAATGTTAGGTCCATGAATCAAGGCAAATTGCAAGTGGTCAAGCAGGAGATGGTAAGAGTGAATGTTGACATTCTAGGAATCAGCGAACTCAAATGGACTAGAATGGGTGAATTTAACTCAGATGACCATTATATCTACTACTGTGGGCAGGAATCCCTTAGAAGAAATGGAGTAGCCATGATGGTCAACAAAAGAGTCCAAAATGCAGTACTTGGATGCAATCTCAAAAATGACAGAATGATCTCTGTTCGTTTCCAAGGCAAACCATTCAATATCATGTCGATCCAAGTCTATGGCCCAACCATTAACGCTGAAGAAGCTGAAGTTGAATGGTTCTATGAAGACCTACAAGACCTTTTAGAACTAACACCCAAAAAAGATGTCCTTTTCCTTACAGGGGACTGGAATGCAAAAGTAGGAAATCAAGAAATACCTGGAGTAATGGGCAAATTTGGCCTTGGAATATGGAATGAAGCAGGGCAAAGGCTAATAGAGTTTTGCCAAGAGAACACATTGGTCATAGCAAACACCCTCTTCCAACAACACAAGAGAAGACTCTACACATGGATATCACCAGATGGTCAACACTGAAATCAGAATGATTATATTCTTTGCAGCCAAAGATGGAGAAGCTCTATACAGTTAGCAAAAACAAGACCAGGAGCTGACTGTGGCTCAGAACATGAACTCCTTATTGCCAAATTCAGACTTAAATTGAAGAAAGTAGGGAAAACCACTAGACCATTCAGGTATGACCTAAATCAAATTCCTTATGATATACAGTGGAAGTGAGAAATAGATTTAAGGGACTAGATATGATAGACAGAGTACTTGATGAACAATGGATGGAGGTTCTTGACATTGTACAGGAGACAGGGAGCAAGACCATCCCCATGGAAAAGAAATGCAAAAAAACAAAATGGCTGTCTGAGGAGGCCTTACAAATAGCTGTGAAAAGAAGAGAAGCAAAAAGCAAAGGAGAAAAGGAAAGACATTCCCATTTGAATGGAGAGTTCCAAAGAATAGCAAGAAGAGATAAGAAAGCCTTCTTCAGCGATCAATGCAAAGAAATAGAGGAAAACAACAGAATGGGAAAGACTAGGGATCTCTTCAAGATAATCAGAGATACATTTCATGTTGAGATACATTAAATTAAAAATACATTAAATGTTCATGAAAGGGAACATTTCATGCAAAGATGAGCTCGATAAAGGACAGAAATGGTATGAACCTAATAGAAGCAGAAGATATTAAGAAGAGGTGGCAAGAATACACAGAACTGTACAAAAAAAAAAAAAAAAAAGATCTTCACTACCTAGCATATATCCAGACAAAACTCTAATTCAAAATGATACATGCACTGCCATGTTCATAGCAGCACTATTCACCATAGCCAAGACATGGAAACAACCTGAATGTCCATTCACAGATTAATGGCTAAATAATATTTAGTGTATATATATACATATATATATATATGTATATATATACATGTATACACACACACAATGGAATATCACTCAGCCACAAAAAGCACAAAATAATGCCATTTGCAGCTTTTGGAGCAACATGGATAGACCTAGAGACTGTCATACTGAGTGAAGTCTGACAGAGAAAGACAAATATCATGATATCACTTATATGTGGGCTTCCCAGGTGGCCTGCTGCTGCTGCTAAGTCGCTTCGTTCGTGTCCAACTCTGTGCAACCCCAAAGACGGCAGCCCACCAGGCTCTGCTGTCCCTGGGATTCCCCAGGCAAGAACACTGGAATGGGTTGCCATTTCCTTCTCCAGTGCATGAACACGAAAAGTAAAAGTGAAGTCGCTCAGTCGTGTCCTACTCTTCGCACCCCCATGGACTGCAGCATACCAGGCTCCTCCGTCCATGGGATTTTCCAGGCAAGAGTACTAGAGTAGGGTACCATTGCCTTCTCCATCCCAGGTGGCCTAGTGGTAAAGAACTCATCTGCCAGTGCAGGAGACATAAGAGGTGGGTTTGATCCATGGGTCAGGAAGATCCCCTGCAGGAGGACACGGCAACCCACAGAGAACTCTACTCAATACTCTGTAATGTCCTACATGGGAAAAGAATCTAAAAAAGTATATGTGTAACTGATTCACTTTGCTGTATACCTGAAACTAACACAACATTGTAAATCAACTATACTCCAATAAAAATTTTTCAAAAAGAAAACAAATCAGCAAAACATTTATCTTAATGGGTCTAAGTTCAGATTAAAAGAACTAAGATATGGTACAATAAAAATAATGAAGAAAGTCATGTCTACTACTAAGATACTGAATAGTAATATCACTTTCAAATGGTTGAAATTTTAATTTTAAATGGGAAAGAAATTATTCCCTTGGAAGTTTCAACCTCATTCTTTATCTTCAGTCCTACAAGATACATTCAAAAATGCTACAGTACGCTTTGGGGAACCTAGGGTTTACAATCCGACGTAAGCCCCAAATGCCTTGCGTGTGGAAATGACTAAACTAAAACGTGAAGGATTTCTTTGAAATTTCAATTATCAGAAATATATTCAATCAGAACTCTCTAAATCCATTAAAGAGTGTGCAGTCTGCAACTGTCAGCATGTCCTATGAGTTAAGCACTATAATCTGCATCTCAGAGACAGAACACCACAGTCCCACAAGAAGGACGGACACTGAGTGGTCACATTAGCAACATATTGTTCCAGCTTGGAGAGCCCCGAAGAAACTTTGTTTTTCTTTTCTTTTCATCCTCCCTGTTCAATTTTAATCAAGTACTTATCAATTTTGGGTCTCTGTTTCTTTATCTCTAAAATAGCCATAGAAATAGTTCTTACTTCACAGGGTTAATATAAGGATGAAATAAGTCAATATGATGTATCAAATATTTAGAAAAAGAATATAAATGCCCAGTATTTCCTATTATGTTTTCTTTTAGATGATAAACCTAATCTTATGACAAAAGTTGAAAGTATATTAAGTCTCTGGATTTTAGAAGAAATCTGTGACTGGAAAACAAGTAATTATTTCCAGCAGTCTATAAGCTTAACTCCTGGGTCAAGGAGAGAATAGAAAAGAAACCAGCCAGTCCATTCAAAGGGGGCATGACAAGTGGACAGGAAAAGCACTGATCTGGCTCCTCTCTCCAGCTCTGCAAGACACAGAGCACAAATCTTGGTTTCTCCCCTTACTCAGGTTATCAGCTTAAATGCACCAACAAAGTCTTATCAATTTCATCTGCCTCACAGGGTTCATATGAGCATCAAATAAAAGAAAAAGAGGGAAATGCAATTTACTAAAACCCTCATTCTCAATTCTTATTATACCAGGCTGGCTGTAGAGAAGGGTACAAAAAGCTTAGAAGAGCTGACATAATGCACACTAATAAATATAACACACATGCTCACAGTGACTCTAACAGAGATATTTGTAAAAATGAGCTTTATGTTGCAATTATGACATTAGTTTAATATTAGGTTTATGGCAGAAAACAGAGGAAACAAAGATATCTTTGTATTCAGAAAACATTATCTGAACACATTCACCTCTATCTAGATCTTATTGTCCTTAGCAAATAGTACAAAAGCAAATACATTTCTTCCAAATAGTTTTCCCCCTGCAATCACGTGGTTAGTTTTTATGGTCCAAATTTCTGAATGCCATGCCCATCTGGAGGTGGGTTGCAGGAAGGAAACTTATGTGGGCCAAAGCATCACGTGTTATTCTCAGTGGTTTTACAATCAGCCTCATTTCTGTCTCTCAGTGTTTCTCAGAAGTCCTTCATTATATTTCACTTCATCATGCCTATCTAGGTATCTACTGCCCTAGGGAAAACAGTCTTCATCCAATGGTGCAGGTCTATTTATGGTCTTTTAAACTCTATCTTTTGTTTAAGCCATTCTTTGTGCAGAAAATGTCCACCTCTCGTCTCAGAACCTAAAAAAAAATTCAAATTCCACATTGCCTATAAAGTTTTTCCCAACACCCAAACACCATTTCCAATGGCTTTTCCCTTTCTTACTTGCTATTCACTCAGTGTTAATCACATCTTGTCCAAAAACTCATTCAGCTGGATATCCCATGTTTCAGAATAATGCCTCAAGAAATTCGGCTTGGAAAGTAGGGCCAAAGAAACTACATTTAATGGCACCTTAGGGGATTCTTTCTTGGGTGGTAGGAAGGCAACACTCAGAGGAAGTCCTGCCACTAATTCATCTCATGACAGAACTCTGCACACACTCACACACAAATACACACATTTAGCTACCACTGAGTAATTTGATTTGCCTCATAAATACTTTCATGACATTATATTATTTCAGTAAAAGCAGTATCCAAAGTGTAGAGGTTGACTTCTTTCACATTTTATGGTACAAAAACTTATTTTATGCAACTTGAACAGATTAAAAAATAGTCAGGGGAGGGGGTTGAATATTACTGTTTCCATTCATTGCTGCTTATAAAATAAAGCCAGGGTTTCAAAACCTGTATTACTTAGATGATAATGTAGACTAAAATTCACAGTTTGTAGGAAAAAATTAATGTGATTAAATGTGACTCAAAACATAAACTCTTAATGTAAGATTCACTGTCTTTCCAAGGCAACCAACACAAATGCAATTGCACTAGGAGAAAACATCATTCCAGATTCGAGACGACAAGAGCAGGCCAGCCCATGCACACTGACCAGAGTGCCCCATACTGCCACCTACTTTTACATCAGGTTATCTGTAACTACTTTGGAATGCTTCCCTAAATCCTCTGGGAAAAAAAAGACTGTAACTGAGTTTACAAACAGAAAGGTACTCCATCCTTGAAAATTCAGGCAGTGGTGTGCTAGAGTGACCCTTGATTTCTGCATCTACAGTCTCTTCCACCCAACTAGGACACACTGATCATGTTCTAGGGGGCTCTCTTCCCCCGACCAAGCTCAGCCTCAATCTGAGGTGACTAAATCTGCCATTACAGTAGGGGGAGGGGGAGAAGGGATTGCTGGGGAACTCTAAGTCAACTCACTAACAGATCCATCATTATATTATACTTGCTGATCAGTCAGTTCAGTCGCTCAGTAACATCCAACTCTTTGAGACCCCATGGACTGCAGCACTCCAAGCCTCCCTGTCCATCACCAACTCGTGGAGTTTACCCAAACTCATATTCAGTAAGTCGGTGATGCCATCCAACCATCTCATCCTCTGTCCCCCTTCTCCTCCCGCCTTCAATCTTTCCCAGCATCAGGGTCTTTTCAAATGAGTCTGATAGATATACCACCTGAATCTATTTTCAGCATCAAGAAAAAGTGCTTTCTATGTTTACCTATTCAACAAATATTTATTTAGAACCTACTTTGTATAACATATGGTATTTAATTTCAAGAGTCTTATGGTCTAGACACAAAAGTAAAACTCCAAACTCCACCCATCTCTTCCCCAAAGAACCATGTCCTGTCCTTCATCCCCAAATATCTCATTCTGTGTCTTGATAACTTGTACAGCAGCCAGCTCCTTCAGGTCCAGGGTCCATGGAATTCTTTCTGTGAATCTCAGTCACCTTGGAGGGGCCTGGTCAGCCTGGATCCACATGAACTATCTGTCTCTGAATGCTGGCAGCTCCCAGGGCCACCACTAACACCTCTTTATGTCACCCAGGTGCCTCTTACCTGCCATCATTCTCTCCAGATACTGTACTCCTTTATTTCCCAGAATAGGGCCTATTGAATATGCCAAAGGTCAAGTCTCCTGGCCAGCTGCTCATCTCGTTCAGTTTTTCCCAAACTGGTAAAGTTCACTCTTCAAGTCCTGATTTTGCCCTTATAGTCACTGCACCTGGGACATCTAAGAAATGGGTCCCCCTTGTACTCGGACCTGAAGTGAACCACTGTCGGTCTTTAGTTAGCAAGAACACACTTTCCAGCCCCACATCAAACACCTTAATCCAGCTGTAAAAAGCGATGGGGTGGGGATGAAAGCTGATTTCATGAGGACAACGGCAGGGATCTGCAGCTAATATTACTTCAGGGAGCTAATTCGGTCTGTCTTTTTGCTTACAACGAGCTGTTCCTCACCCTTCTCAGTTTCTTGAATCAGGACAAGTGTTCAGCAGCCATCATCCTTTCCCATCTCCACAGCAGCTGGAATCTCCTCTTCCAAGTCAGACAGACTGTAGCTGACCACCCTCCACTCCCAGCATTTTCTTTCCCGTGTTCATGCTGCTCATTCAACAACCAGCCCACTTGCCAGGAAATGTGTTTCCAGTGGCAAAGCAAGGAAAAAAAAAGGCCTCTGGGCTCCAAAATAGAGAAGAGCCTTGCGCTCCCAGGCAGACATTGAGAATCTTAATTCTAGACTGCAGCACGGATGCACCCAGGCAAGGACATTAGAAAAGACTAATCAAGGAAGAAATCAGCAGGGGGCATCCGTGCAGTGGATGGCTGACAGCACTCAGCTCAGCACAGCCAAGGCTAATAGCCTCCTTACATCCTTCCTGCCCATTAAAGATGCCCTGAAAACAAGCTGCCCCAGAATACTGCTGCAGTTATCACAGTTACCAAATTGGCAGGCCATCTTCTCTAAGTGCACTAGGCCAAGAGCTGAGGATTTCCTGTGCACCCTTCTCTCTTTCAGATGGAGTGCAGTTATAAGAGCAGTGAGAGCAGAGGTGTCGCGATAAATAATGCATGAGAGCTACAGGTGCAGGAAGCTTTATTCAGACCTGCCAGGCTAATGCATGCCTAAGCGCTGCTCCGCACCGCCTGCCCCCTCAGCATTTGCTACAATGTGACTGGATTTGCTACTCTGTGTGTCCACAATGGTAATCAGAATGACAGAGTTGAAGAAGGATCAGTACCTTTGATCTGGTCCTTACCCTCCCTCCAGCTGCTCTGTCCACTCTGCTCTGCAATCCTCTCCCATCTAGACCTTTGCAATTTGCCTAGCTAATAAAATCACAGCATTTCCAAGGCCACAAAAGTAAACAGAACTAATGTGTGCGGTTAAATACTCTTTATTAGTAAGCCCACAAATTTCTAACCTTGCAGAGCTGTATTTGCAATTAAATTAGCTGCCGCTCCTTATTTCCAGTTGTTCTCTACTCTTTAGATTGGTGATGTCACCATGAACCATTCAAGTGACTGCTTGGACTTCAGTTGTCCTAGAAAGAGTGGAAGAAAATCTAAAAATGGAAAAGGTGTAGTGGGCTCCAAAGATACCTTCAACTCATCAAATCCTTAGGATTTGATATCACATATATTAAAAGACCTGGAGGAGGGCATGGCAACCCACTCCAGTATTCTTGCCTGGAGAATTCCCATGAACAGAGGAGCCCAACAGGCAACAGTCATAGGGTCACAAAGAGTCAGACACGACCGAGCAACTAAGCACACACACTTATATATTAAAAAAATATTCCTCAAACATTTCTGAATTCAGCTGGGCAGAAACAGAAGTAAGGATCTAACTACTTACTGAAAGCATTAACATGCGCCTTTAACCAACTGTGGAACAATATCACTTTTTCTCCACAATGCAGACTATCATGTGGTTGAAATGAAGGCTCTCCTGCATTTAGGAGACTCCAAGATCTGAAATTCCATGATGTTTCCTATCTATGGCATCTGACTGGAACTTCCTCACACACCGGAACCCTCACTTCTGCAATTACCTCTGTATAGAGCACAGAGCATTGGATATTGCTTCAGTCTTGCATATTCTCTCTCCTGCTGCCACTTCTCAACCAGGACTATTAAGTCAGCTTCCAATTATCCCCAAACAGCACAGGTTGCCATTTAGCAAATGCATCCACAAATAAGGAATCATCATGTTTCAACATAACATCAACCCCAGGAAGGTTCCATGGCTGTGCAAGACAGCTCCAGGGTTTGGAGCATGACCTTGTAAATTTCTGCAGCCCTGTATGGAATGGCACAGCCTGGGAATCATAGCTAACCCTTTCCCAGAGTGACTACGTAGCTGATAGCAGATCACAGAGATTTAAACTTGGAACAGGTTGAAAGGTACCACCATTTCACAGACTTCTTTTTTTTTTTAATAAACAACCCTAAATACTGCCAATGGTTGGTGCCAAGCTCTGTCTGCCAAGTGCCACACAATTTGGCCAAATGGCCAACGGAGAATGCAGCTCTGGACCCAATTCGATGTACTAACACCCAAGGCCCCAAAAGCATTTCAGGAGCCAAGCTCTGACACTCACCTGAATTTAGTGAGAAAATATTTCCCACCATCTACACTATTGGAACTCACTGAGAATGGGGCATACCCTTGGTCCTTGGGGACCTCAGTGTAACACTGAAAACCTACCAATGAGGAACCACTTTCCTTGGCCCTGCACTGTGATTCCATTTGAAATGTATCAGCATTTAGTTGATTAACTCTCCCTCATTATGTAGCTACATCACAAATGCCATAACTCTTGGCCCTAAAACTTGAACAACCACACACGCATGCTTTGGAAACAGAAAAATGTACATATGTCACATAAAGGTCACATAATGGAAAACACAGACAAGTACAAAGACTGGGGTCCAAAAAAGCTAAGAGAAGGATGTGCTTTTCTAAACACAGAGCTAGAAGAAAGGCATTGCCTCTCTGTTGTCCTGAATATGTTTCCCAAACTCATCCATACTCCACTTAACATACTGATAAGAATTCAATTCAATGAAGCAACGTGGCTTGGCTTGCTTCTTATTCCCCCGATCATTTTAGTGCCATTGTGGGAAGCATTTGTAATGTGCTTACAGATACATGCCCCCACCTCTCAACAAATAAGTATTTCCTCAGTAAATCCCACTGAGAATGCACTCCAGAAAAAGCAGTGCTTGCAAAACATCTCATGTTCATTTTTCAGAATTCAGAATGAAGTGACTAACCCCTGATATACAATAAAAATGATTAAATGCAAACACTACTGAGCCTCCATAATAAATATTTTATATATTAATACATTTTCAAAAGTCTTATATCATTTTTACAGCTTTTGGTACAGCATTATTCTATTTTAGTACATGCAATGAAATAATCTTTCATGAAAAGAAGTTGAATTTTCCGGTCCATTTTAAATAAGCAAATGGATAATTATTGTGTTATTAATTCACTATGTAAATTGTTTAAACTGTTCTTTCCTCTTTCCATTATCAGAGATGGTTGAATCCTTCCCAAGGAAAATGGAAAATTCCTTCCCAAGGCAAACTGTTTCCTCCCTCACATTCAAGACATATAATCCAGGTGCTCTCTCCTATGATTTTTTACAAAACAAGTCATAAACTCAGTGAGAAGCACTGAGTATAATGCCTGCTTAATGCTCATTCAATGTCAAAATCCGCTAACATTCCCTTCTCTACTCCAGAAGCCACCACCTTGCTTAGGCGAAAACAGCGGGTAGGGACCACTTGGTGCCTCCACAGAGTAATAATAGATGCCTGGTGATGCTGCCTTCTCCTCCAACAGGCTTAGGTGTGCTTCAGTAGTCTCCATTCCTTGGACCTAGACATTATCCTGCTAAGCGAAGTAAGCCAGACAGAGAAAGAAAAATATCTTATGATATCGCTTATATATGGAATCTAAAAAAAAGAAAAATTCAGTGATATAAATGAACCTATATACAAAGCAGAAATAGATCCACAGACACAGAAATGATATCTGTAGTTACCAAGGGAGAAAGGTGAGAGAGGGATAAATAAGGAGTTTGGGATTAATAGATACACACTAGGACATATAAAATAGATAACCAACAAGGACCCACTGCATAGCACAAGTATACTCAATATTTATTAAAAACCCATATATCACTATATTGTACACCAAAATTAACACAACAGTGTAAATCAACTACACTTTAGTAATAAAAAGGTCTCTATTCCTTGTTTTCATGTGCTGTTTATGGAGAAGGGAAAGAAGAAAACTACCACATTCCAGGGACTCCTCAGTAGGTATGATAAACAGTTTTTATAACATCCTGGCACAGTTTAGCAATAGGTCATTTTCTAAAATAAGGGACACACCTTTTATGCAGGTGCTATGATGGTAGCCAGGGAGGCACACACATGGCCGTGAGACACATTTAGAAGCTTCTATTAAGTGGGAAATATTAAGGAAGAGAATAAAAAGAGGCAATGAGAGCTATACCCATGAGATTCTGTCAGCGTGCTAAAGTTCCTGATGTTATTTTCACATAGAAGAAAGGAAAATTGTTTCCTGTAGATTTCACATTTTAAAAACTGACTTCTTTTTTCATTTTCAGGCAGGGCTGCCTGCCTCCTGTCTCCTTATCATATATGTAAGAAAGATGTCAACACTTTACTGACTTAATTGGAAAGTAGTAGAAAACCCTGTCAGCTAAATTTGCAGAATCCTGACCCAGAAATCCTCAGGCTCACAGCACGTGGGCAGCCACCTAAGTGGCTTGGCACCTCCCCCTCTCACCAGGCCTGTGCCTGAAGCTAGAAGCTACTAGGTGTGGGCGGGAGAGGGATTCCCCCAGGCATAGCCTTCTCATTCTATCCCCCACAGATTTTCCTGACATTAGATAATGATGCTAAAGCTCCTGGGAAGAAGTCACTACACAGACCTTCTTAATTTGGACAGAGATGATCTGGAACAAGAGTGAGTAGCAGCAGAGGACCCCTCCTCAGAGAGAGGGGTCACTAGTCTTTAGTGGAGCCAGGCACCACTATCCACTCTGAATGCCACCCTCTGAGGACCCTTAGGATGGACTTCAGTAGCATCCTTGCAGAAAGAGGTCAACCTCCTTCCCACTAATCATATGTAGGCTGAGTTTCCAGATCACAAAGACAGAAGAGTGAACAGCATGCTACTAATCAGTTAGACTCACAGCACAGCCTGTAAGCAAAGTCTGGCCCTTTGTAAAGAAACCTACCCATCCTGGAAGATGACAGATTAATAAACACAAAGGAAACCTTGATTTTTGTCTTACTACACAAAAGAAAATAAAATTTAGGATAAAGTTCAGAAATAATGATCTAATGCTCTTAAAAACAAGTGCGAGGGAAAAATAAATAATAAACACATGGGCTTCCCTGGTGGCTCAGACAGTAAAGAATCTCTGCAATACAGGAGACTTGGGTTTGATCCCTGGGTCTGGAAGATGCCCTGGAGAAGGGAATGGCCAACCCACTCCAGTATTCTTGCCTGGAGAATTCTATGGACAGAGGAGCCTGGTGGTCCATGGAGTCGCAAAAGAGTCAGACACGACTGAACAAATAACATGCTTGTCAAATTAACTTCTTTATTGAAGCTGTGAGACTATTTTTAGTGGGTTAAATTTAGGTAGCTGTTTGACTTATTAAAAAAAGAAAGAAAAACACTGGTCAGTGAAAAAGATCTGGGCAGAAAAAAATGTAATATTTGGAGCATATTCCTTCAGCAATCTGGATGTTATAAATACAATGTTTGAATCTAATACTCTTATCAGGTAATGCATATAGCTAGTTCAATGACTCAAGTTTCTGCTATCACATGTTTAGTCTTCATGACTACCAAAACCACTGCTGGAATTTTTACTACTATTAACAGCACCAACCCATTCTGAGAATTTTTGGTACCTAGCAATGGGAGATCAGAGAAGGCGATGGCACCCCACTCCAGTGTTCTTGCCTGGAGAATCCCAGGGACAGGGGAGCCTGGTGGGCTGCCATCTATGTGGTTGCACAGAGTTGGACATGACTGAAGTGACTTAGCAGAGCAGCAGCAGCAGCAGCAGCGATGGGAGGTACTGGCCTTGGGAACCACCATGTACTTCCTCACAGCTAAAGCTCTCTTCAAAGCAGCAAATCTCATATTAGACTTAGGGTCTTCTTTTGTCAATAGAGATATAGTTGATTTGAAAGCGAAAGTTTTAGTCACTTAGTCGTGTCTGACTCTATGCAACGCCATGGGCTATAGCCCACCAGGCTCCTCTGTGCATTGAAATCTCCGGCAAGAATACTGGATTGTAGTTGATTTACAATGTTATGTTAGTCTCTACATATAGAAAAGTGATTCAGTTACATTATCGGTTTTCAGATTCTTTTATATTATAGGTTATCACAGGATACTGGATATAGTTCCCTGTACCATACAGTAGGGCCTTATTGTTTATTTTATCTGTTATCCCAAGCTCCTAATTTATCCCTCCCACCACCTCATCCCTCCCCCACCTTTTATTCTTTGGTAACCATAAGTTTGTTCGCTGTGTCTTTGAAGACTTAGAATCTTAAGTGTGAAGTTTCTAGAAGTCCTCCCCTCCAGCTCAGCAACCTGGAAACACTATACTCTTTTCAGTCCCCAAATTCTGATGCTGCTTAGGTAAGGATTTTATCTGTCATTGCCAGCCAGTCGCTATATGAAACAGACCAAGTGACTGAAAATGATGTGAATCCTCAATTCTGAAATTTTTCCAGTAGTCATGTACGGATGTCAGAGTTGGATCATAAAGAAGGCTGAGTGCCAAAGATCTGATGCTTCCAAATTGTGGTGCTGAAGACTCTTGAGAGTCCTTTGGACTGCAAGGAGATCAAACCAGTCAATACTAAAGGAAATCAACTCCAAATATTCATTGGAAGTACTGATGCTGAAGCTGAAGCTCCAATACTTTGGCCACCTGATATGAAGAGCCAACTCACTGGAAAAGATCCCAATGCTGGAAAGACTGAGGGCAGGAGGAGAAGGTGGTGACAGAGGATGAGATAGTTAGATGGCATCACTGACTCAATGGAACTGAGTCTGAGCAAACTCCAGGAGATAGTGAAGGACAGGGAAGCCTGGCGTGCTACAATCCATTGAGTCGCAAAGAGTCGGACACAACTTAGCAACTCAACAACGAGAACAACAATTCTGAAAAGAGTTATCTGATTAGGATGAACAAGAAGATAAACTAATTACAATATGCCACTTCCAAACTAAGAATATCACTGACTAGATAACACTACTGTAACCATTTCTACAGAATGAAAAGCCAACACCATGAGCTGGGAAACTGACTTGTAAGTCCAATCTATGGTACGCCTTTGGCTTTTCTCTTCATACAGTCCTCCAGCATAGAACATTCCAACTGGGATAGCTAGTAGGCAGCAAATAGGTCATTAATAGGCCACAGACACAGATCCCCTCACTGACTGGAGCAGCCATCCAGTGCCCAAGGGGCTGGAGTCCTGAATCTGTGCTTCTCCAGCCCGGTCCATTCACTCCACTGTGCTGTACAAGGGCTCTCATTTTCTATGTGTGACATGACAAGGCTGAGTATGTTATATTCTTTCATCTGGGCTTCACAGGATTATTTCGCTTTAAAATATCCAGAAATTTACACCTACATAGGTATGCACATTACTTCATTTTTAGCTTCTTTTTATAAACGATTTCATCAATGTTAGCCATGATGGGATGGGCTGGGATGGCACTAAGCCAGGGACCAAAATCCACAATGCCTTTGTGGTCCCTTTGGAAGATACAGGTATAAATGCCATGTCCAAAGGAACTGTGCACTCCTGTAGACCCCTGGTAACCCAGAACAGACCACGTGGAATATTTTTCATTATCTGCCTAGGTTTGAGGCAGTTACAATGGCACCCCACTCCAGTGCTCTTGCCTGGAAAATCCCATGGACGGAGGAGCCTGGTGGGCTGCAGTCCATGGGGTCACTGAGGGTCAGACATGACTGAGCAGCTTCACTTTCACTTTTCACTTTCATGCATTGGAGAAGGAAATGGCAACCCACTCCAGTGTTCTTGCCTGGAGAATCCCAGGGACGGGGGAGCCTGGTGAGCTGCCATCTATGGGGTCACACAGAGTCAGACACGACTGAAGCAACTTAGCAGCAGAGGCAGTTACAAGTGACCTACAACATTAAAAGCAGGCCAGACTAATTTCATGTCCCACGTGCATGCGTGCTCAGTTGCTTCGGTTGTGTCTGAGACTGTGCAACCCTATGGACTGTAGCCTGCTGGGCTCCTCTGTCCATGGGATTCTCCAGGCAAGAATACTGGAGTGGGTTGCCATGCCCTCCTCCAGGGATCTTCCGGACCAAGGGATCAAACTTGTGTCTCTTAAGTCTCCTGCATTGTAGGCAGGTTCTTTACCATTAGCACCACCTGGGAAGCCTCCATTATCCTGCAAAGCTCCAACCACACTGGGCTCTGATGGGCTCCTCAAATGTCCTTTCTTACTTCAGAACCTTTGTACTTACTGTCCCTCTGAACTCCCAGATTTTCACAGAAATAGCACCTTTTCATCTTTTAAGTTTCAGTTTATCACCTACCCAGGGAGGCCTTCTCTAAGCAGCCTAGCCAGGGTAGCCCCCAGCGTCATATTCTCTCAGAGCCACAGCCCATGACTTCACAGCCATCGCTACCGGCTCTCTTCATCATCTTCTGATGCGTTCCATTGTCTACTGATGTGTTCTTCCAGCCTCTCTCTCACTAATACCCTGTCACCAAGGCCCAGTTCAGTGCCTGCCTCACAGTGGAGGCTCCACCAGCACTTCAGTGACGAGTAAGTGAAGACATGAGCCACAATATGGCTGGATCCATCTATATTTTGTTTTTGAGCCTCTACGCAAAGATTAAGACATCAAGATTCTCTTAATTCTCTCACTGTTCTATTTGTATTCTTTGTTACTTGTCTCTGAAATACATTTAATTTTCCCAAGATCAGAGTCTCCCAATTTATCATCGGTTGTACTAATAAGGACTAGCATACAACCCACACAACATAGTTTCTGTAAATCATCTCCCATCCCCCAAATAGAGTTACAGGATCAAATGAATCCAGGCAACGTGCCACATTTCTTTTTTTTTTTTTTTTTTGCCTTGGAAATTCACAATGCACATTAACATATTAAAAGCTCCAGAAGAATTTCAGTAAAGAAGCCTGGTTATCCTCATTTAACCACAGCTTTAAGATTTTCCACACTTGTTTGACAACAGCACCAGTTTTTCTACCGGCACCAATGAACATCCGCAAGAACTAGCATTTCACAGGATACGCCAGGGAAACAACTTAAGTCGTGTCCGACTCTTTGCACCCCTATGGACTGTAGCCCACCAGGCTCCTCTGTTCATGGGATTCTCCAGGCCAGAATACTGCAGTGGGTTGCCATTTCCTTCTCCAATATGAATATATAGAAGATGCCAAATGTAATTTTCTTAGGAGACATTTGCCAAATTCAAGGTAGATACGTATTGGTGCTATAAACTTGAAACAATGAAAAAGACAGTTAAAAGTCAACGATCTACAGGAAGCTCAACCTGGTACTCTGGGCTGTGACAACCTAGAGGTGTGGGATGGGGTGCGAGGTGGGAGGGAGGCTCAAGAGGGATGGAACATATGTATACCTATGGCTGATTCATGCTGATGTATGGCAGAAACCAACATAACATTATAAAGCAGTTATCCTTCAATCAAAAATAAATTTTTAAAAAGTCAGTGATCTATAGACCAGAGGTTAATTATATGATTTCAGAATCATGTACACTATTTCCTTTTCCTGTTTGTCTTCTGGATAGTTAAACAATAACCATTAGTGATGTTAACTATCAAGTTCAAACTAAAGCTGAGTAAGCCTGGAAGAGTTAAAGAGCAAAATTTCACCATAAACACAAAGAGAATTCATTGTTCTCATTCGCCATTACTGAGAGGCAAAGGGTCAGGCATGTCAAATCATAAACATGGGAAATGGCAAAAAGCTATTCTCTTGCCCTGTGCTCCATAAACAATGACTCTTCTGAAGGCCCCCTTCTAGCAAAACCAGGAAAAAGGCACACTGAAAAAAGTAGAGATGTCATGTTAGTATTGGCAAAAAGTTACACCTTCAGCATTCACATAAATGATGTAGTTAATAATTCAGAACCAAAACAGCTAGAATGACAGATAATGGATTAAATTTAAGACTGATCTCTCTGAGTGACTATAGACAGAGAGACTGAGAACTCACTACAACTGAAATGTCAGCACTGATGTAAGAAAAGAGAAGGGAACTGGAGAAGGATGTGACCCACAGTAGTACAGTACGGAGAACCAGGTCACAGCAGGAAAAGATAGTTGAGTCAGAACCAGGACCATCACTACCCCAACTCTTCTGGGATAGGGTCTGACTGAGACTCCAGGGCCAGAATAAGCTCTTCAACTTGATCTGTGTGAAGAAGATGGTGGCGGGACAACTGAGAGGGCCCTTTAAGATCTGGTGTGCATCCATCTCTCCAGCTCCATCTCTCAGTGTCCCCTACTGTCACTTCTGCCTTAACTGTTTTGGACTCTACATTCTAAGCAATGAAGCAGCTTCCCAAGCATGCCACTGTCTCTCAGGCTGCTCCCTCAAAAATAAAAAATAAATAAATAAATGAAAATGTTCATTCTAAAAAAAATAATAAATAAAATAAAATGTATATGAAAAGCCAAAGTCCTAGAATGACCAAAATAAACAAGCTCAAAAAAAAAAAAAAAACCACCTTAAAAAGTCTGAGTTAACGGAGTCTCCCAGGGCTCACATAATTATATCAGAATAGCTATAATTAAGCTGTTGATGGGAGAATCCCATGGACAGAGGAGCCTGGTGGGCTACAGTCCACGGGGTTCATACAGAGTCGGACACAACTGAAGCAACTTAGCATACATGAACGCATGCTGCCGAGTCTATTTACATGACAGTTTATTGTCATGCTTATCCTCAGTGCCTGTCACAATCAGCAGTAAACAGTAATATGTACACGTAGAAAGAATACATGAAAAAAATCTATGCAAAAAGAGAGACAAGGAGTGATAATGTAAAACTGAATTCAGCCAATAATCAGAAATCATGGGTCCTGGTGCCTACTGACTTATGAATCTATATACCGTCACTGAACATGCTGATGGAGCTTAAGCAACTCTGCCTGTACTATAACCGGGAAACCTGGTCTGCCTCCCAGACTCCCCAGTCCCCTCCCATCTCTGCTAACACTGTTGAGTCACTCACTGTCATGTCAGTGAATCCATCAGAAACTAAAGGGTCACCATATATGGGGCACAAGTTTCTCTGCACACTGGCCTTTAGAAATAATCATCACTTTTTCACTAGAGAGCAAATGCCATGCCCCCCTCCTCAAGTCATGTGAACTATTAACATAGACACCGAACTACAATTTGCAAGGTTCATTGATTAGGAAAATGGTGTTAATTGTGGTGCTCTGGTTTCAGAATCTACAATTTCATCGCCATCAAATTTTTTTTTTAATATTGATTTGAATTCAGCAATGGTAGGAAGAAGCAGAAACAGGGCCCCAGGAGATGAAACATATTTCTCTAGTGGTGTGCTCCAAAATACACCACTGAACTTAGTTCTCAAAATGTCATTTTCATGCCAAATTAAAGGTAAACATAATTATGTGTAATACATCAAAAGTGCCTAATTAAAACATTCTTTGAGGCTAAAATATGCATACAGACATAACCAATTCTAACTTATTTCCTAATAATTTCATTACTTATTGAAAAGTATCAGTCAAAAAACATTAAACTGGTTTGTGTTTATAATAAGAGCTTAAAAACTGGCAGCGATTCTCATCATAATTCATTCCTGGTTTCTTGCTTCGTGAAATCTATAAGCTTCTGATTATTTTGATTTTAAAAGGGGAAGAAAACAACAAAAGGAAATTTTAGGTATGGAGAGGCGGTTAGTGAAGATTAACCCTGGTGAGTCATGTTGAGTTTGCTTCAAATAAAAATGCTAGAATTGTGACCAGATATAAAACTATTCATCACACTAATATAAAGGCCTCTGTCTTCCTCAGTCCACCCATCCCTCCACAACGAATAATGACTATAGCATCAGTGATCCCTTTCAGCAGTGGGGAGGGAATTGTCGATCAGCTCCCAAGCATCGTATTCAGAGGTGAGGCTGTCTGCCAACTCTGGAAAGCAAAGAGACAGATCCTAAGGCTTCCCCAGAGAGCCTCTTCCATGATTCATGGCAGTTCTTTGCGGAAGAGGAAAAACCTGAAGATAACAGAGAAGGAACTTAAGAGGCCTAAAGCCCTGCTCCAAATTGGGAAGAAAAGGTCACACTCCCCAGAGTAGTTCACATTTATATGCACGGAATGTTGCATGCTGGGGCTACCAGGTCCCATTTCTTAACATCAGGCAAACAGTGAAAAGGGAAAGATTCAAAAAGGGTAAAGGTGAGAAAATAAAAGAGAAATAGCAGACCTGTAGCCAAGAAAGAAGACCCACATAAATACTGGGTCTGAAAGGCTGAGCCTGACATATTAATGTATCTGGTAGACAAAGAATGCAAGACAGAGAATCAGTCATTTAACTTTAATATGTATCCAACAGACAACGTTCAGTTCAGTTCAGTCACTCAGTCGTGTCTGACTCTTTGTGACCTCATGAATCACAGCACGCCAGGCCTCCCTGTCCATCACCAACTCCCAGAGTTCACTCAAACTCATGTCCATCAAGTCAGTGATGCCATCCAGCCATCTCATCCTCTGTCATCCCCTTCTCCTCCTGCCCCCAATCCCTCCCAGCATCACGGTCTTTTCCAATGAGTCATCTCTTTGCATGAGATGGCCAAAGTATTGGAGTTTCAGCTTTCTTCTACTTTTAGTCCTGACACAGTAATTGGAACTGGCCTTGCCTTCCCGGCATAAATAACTAAAAAGTTGGATGGAATATTAACAACCATTTTCAGAAACTAGACAACAGGCAGTAGAAAATCTTTGAGAGAAGGGAAACCTAACAAAGTCTGTAGATCTCCCACAGGTCCCTGATCAAGGGCTGGGCTGTACAAGAGAAGAGAGAGACCCTGGAAGTCCAAAATAAATGAATATTCCAAGTGTTACACGAACATGAAGAAACACTGGAGTTCAGCTGTAGCCAGAGTGGAGAGACCTCATCACACAACTTAGCCTTCAGTTAAGACCACAGAATGGCTACACTTTGGAAAAGCACCACACCCTAAGGAAAGGTCATCCCATAACACTAAAAAATTAGTAAGGACTTGAGAGATCTGCTCAGAACTATCAACTCATGAACATTTAGAAATGGCTACATCCAGGAATGTCAGAATTCACATTCTTCTCAATTACAAATGGGTTACTCAAGAAAGAGCAATAAAAATCATATTATAGAATATGATATACAGAAACAAGAGAATTATATTAGAAATCAAGAATACTATATATAAATACCTAAGTATTTAAAAGGTAATGACTTATTAGTAACTTTTTTATTTAAGAACAAATCAGAAGGAAATTTGAAATTGATGAGTAACAAAAACACAATATACCAAAATATATGGGATGCAGGTAAAGAAGTGCTTAGAGGGAAATGCAGAGTTTTAAATACTTAAAAAAGATAAAAAGACTTAAGACCAGTTATCTAAGTTTCTTTTTGAAGGAGCTAGACAAAAGTGAAAGAAATGTTAGATCCAAAACAATTAGAAAGAAGAAATGATCAAGATAAAACTTAATAGACTAGACAACACAACCACCAGTAAAAATTTAACAAAGGTTAAGCTAATTAATTTAAAAATTATGACAATTAATAAACCCCTAACAATGCTAATTTAAAAAAAGAAAAACACAAATTGCAAATAATCATAAAGGAAAGATGGTATATTACTATACACCGACACATACAGCAACCAAGTAATAGAAACTTTAAAAACTTGGATGAAATAGACACATTCCTTGAAAAATACAAATTATCAATATTTATTCAATAAAACCAGCATAACTATGATACCAAAACCAACCTAAAATGATTTTAATTACAAATCAAAAACCTTCATAGATTGAAAAAATAATCATAAAAATATCCACACCCAGCAAGATAAAAAAAAGTCATGATTATGCAGAGTTTGTTCCAAACACTAATTATGTTTAACAGTCAAAAAATCAATGTAATTCACTCTAAAAGAATTAAAAAAAAAACATATTGTAATAAGAGACATAGAAAACATATTTGACAGAACACCCATGAAAACTCGGGAAACTGGAACAGAAGGGCACAACATTACAAAGGACATCTACAAAAAAGTGATAGGGACAACTGGACATTCAAATCAGAAAAAAGAAAAATGAATCTAGATCTTAGACTCTTGACAAAAATTAACTCAATATGGTGCACCTGGAAGAAAACCTCAATCATGTTAAAAAAAAAAGTGACAGACACATTCAGTTCAGGTCAGTTCAGTCGCTCAGTCGTGTCTGACTCTTTGTGACCCCATGAATTACAGCACGCCAGACCTCCCTGTCCATCACCAACTCCTGGAGTTCACTCAAACTCATGTCCATCGAGTCGGTGATGCCATCCAGCCATCTCATCCTCTGTCGTCCCCTTCTCTTCACGCACCCAATCCCTCCCAGCATTAGGGTCTTTTCCAATGAGTCAACTCTTCGCATGAGGTGGCCAAAGTATTGGAGTTTCAGCTTCAACATCAGTCCTTACAATGAACACTCAGGATTGAGCTCCTTTATTGTGGACTGGTTGGATCTCCTTGCTGTCCAAGGGATTCTCAAGAGTCTTCTCCAACACCACAGTTCAAAAGCATCAATTCTTCGGCGCTCAGCTTTCTTCACAGTCCAACTCTCACATCGATACATGACTGCTGGAAAAACCATAGCCTTGACTAGACGGACCTTTGTTGGCAAAGTAACATCTCTGCTTTTCAATATGCTATCTAGGTTGGTCATAACTTTCCTTCCAAGGAGTAAGCATCTTTTAATTTCATGGCTGCAAATCACCATCTGCAGTGATTTTGGAGCCCAAAAAAATAAAGTCACCCACTGTTTCCACTGTTTCCCCATCTATTTCCCATGAAGTGATGGGACCAGATGCCATGATCTTCGTTTTCTGAATGTTGAGCTTTAAGCCAACTTTTTCACTCTCCTCTTCCACTTTCATCAAGAGGCTTTTGAGTTCTTCTTCACTTTCTGCCATAAGGGTGGTGTCATCCGCATCTCTGAGGTTATTGATATTTCTCCCGGCAATCTTGATTCCAGCTTGTGCTTCTTCCAGACCAGCATTTCTCATGATGTACTCTGCATCTAAGTTAAATAAGCAGGGTGACAATATACAGCCTTGATGTACTCCTTTTCCTATTTGGAACCAGTCTGTTGTTCCATGTCCAGTTCTAACTGTTGCAGTCCTGACCTGCATATAGGTTTCTCAAGAGGCAGGTCAGGTGGTCTGGTATTCCCATCTCTTTCAGAATTTTCCACAGTTTATTGTGATCCACACAGTCAAAGGCTTTGGCATAGTCAATAAAGCAGAAATAGACGTTTTTCTGGAACTCTCTTGCTTTTTCTATGATCCAGCGGATGTTAACAATTTGATCTCTGGTTCCTCTGCCTTTTCTAAAACCAGCTCAAACATCTGGAAGTTCACGGTTCACGTATTGCTGAAGCCTGGCTTGGAGAATTTTGAGCATTACTTTACTAGCGTGTGAGATGAGTGCAACTGTGCGGTAGTTTGAGCATTCTTTGGCATTGTCTTTCTTTGGGATTGGAATGAAAACTGACCTTTTCCAGTCCTGTGGCCACTGCTGAGTTTTCCAAATTTGCTGGCATATTGAGTGCAGCACTTTCACAGCATCATCTTTCAGGATTTGAAATAGCTTAACTGGAATTCCATCACCTCCACTAGCTTTGTTCGTAGTGATGCATCCTAAAGCCCACTTGACTTCACATTCTAGGATGTCTGGCTCTAGGTCAGTGATCACACCATCGTGATTTATCTGGGTCATGAAGCTCTTTTTTGTACAGTACTTCTGTGTATTCTTGCCACCACTTCTTAATATCTTCTGCTTCTGTTAGGTCCATACCATTTCTGTCCTTTATCGAGCCCATCTTTGCATGAAATGTTCCCTTGGTATCTCTAATTTTCTTGAAGAGATCTCTAGTCTTTCCCATTTTTCTGTTTTCCTCTATTTCTTTGCATGATCACTGAGGAAGGCTTTCTTACCTCTTCTTGCTATTCTTTGGAACTCTGCATTCAGATGTTATATCTTTCCTTTTCTCCTTTGCTTTTCGCTTCTCTTCTTTTCACAGCTATTTGTAAGGCCTCCTCAGACAGCCATTTTGTTTTTTTGCATTTCTTTTCCATGAGGATGGTCTTGATCCCTGTCTCCTGTACAATGTCACAAACCTCCATCCATAGTTCATCAGGAACTCTGTCTATCAGATCTAGTCCCTTAAATCTATTTCTTACTTCTACTGTATAATCATAATGGATTTGATTTAGGTCATACCTGAATGGTCCAGTGGTTTTCCCTACTTTCTTCAATTTAAGTCTGAATTTGGAAATAAGGAGTTCATGATCTGAGCCACAGTCAGCTCCATTATGAAATATCAAATGCTTTCCCTTTCTAAGCTCAAAAAGGACTCTCTCATCTATTCAATTTATTATTTGAGTTCCTAGGGGCACAAAGAGTCAGACACAAATGAGCACGCTTGCACATGTCTATTAAGGCAATAAAAATAAGCAATATAGATTGCAAAGTGAAATAAAAATGTTTTTATTTGTAGATGACATGATTCTTTTCCTTTACACAGATAATCCTAAATATTTCACCAAACAACTACTACAGTAGGAGAATCTAATACTGTCACAGGACACAAAGTTAATATATAAATATCAACTGATTTCTACATACAATCAAAAAAATGGAACAATCCAATAAAAAATAAAATCTTCAGGAATAAATTTTTAAGAAGAAATGCAAGGCTGCTATTCTGAAAAAAAAAAAAAATTCTAAGAGATGAAACAACCTAAATAAACAGAAGATAAATTAAAAGACTCCAGTATTATTAAGATACATAGATTCAATACAACCCAAATTGAAATTCCACCTGGCTTTTTTTTTTTTTTGAAAGTAAAAAGTTGATTCTGAGATATATTTGATCTCAAATGATGGAAATAATCTTAAGAACAAGGACTTAGGCTATCTGATATCAAGACTTTCTAGAAAGCCACAGTTATCAAGACAGTCTTTTAGACGAATATAACAGAACAGATCCACAGAAAGTTCCATGCGTATCTGATCAAAGGATCTTTAACAAAGGTACCAGTATAAGACAGTCAATGGAGAAAGAATACTCTTTTTCAACAAACTGGGCTGGAACCAGGATATTCTTATGAAGTGGGAAGAACCTTCAATTCCTTGTATTAGTGGGGGAGAAAAAATGGCATTAAAGGAATAATAGATCTAAAAAGGTAAAACCTAAAGTGATAAAAGTTCTAGTTAAAAGAAATATAGCACAGAAGATAATGATGGAGTAGACAACACTTTCTTAGAAAGGATAACAAGTACAAACTTAAATTTTTTCAAGGATACACTGGACTTCATCAAAATTAAAGACTCCTGTTCTTCTAGAAAGTGAAATATTAAGCTTAAGACTGAAAAACTATTCACAATGTGTAGTATCAAACATGCTTTTCTGACAAATGACTTGATTGCAAATATATAGAGAGAGAACACCAACAATTTAATAAAAAAGATGAATAATCCAACTTAAACTCAGAATAATTGCACACTTCATTAAAAAGAAATACAAACAGCCAACACACACATCAAAAAGTACTTATTACTTATCAGTTCAGTTCCTCAGTCGTGTCCAACTCTTTGCAACCCCATGAACCACAGCACACCAGGCCTCCCTGTCCATCACCATATCCTGGAGTTTACCCAAACTCATGTCCATTGAGTCAGTGATGCCATCCAGCCATCTCTTCCTCTGTTGTCACTTTCTCCTCCTGCCCTCAATCTTTCCCAGCATCAGGGTCTTTTCCAATGAGTTGGGTCTTTGCATTAGGTGGCCAAAGTGTTGGAGTTTAAGCTTCAGCATCAGTCTTTCCAATGAACACTCAGGACTGATCTTTAGGATGGACTGGCTAGATTTCCTTGCAGTCCAAGGGACTCTCAAGAGTCTTCTCCAACACCACAGTTCAAAAGCATCAATACTTCAGCGCTCAGCTTTCTTCACCATCCAACTCTCACATCCATACATGACTACTGGAAAAACCATAACCTTGACTAGACGGACCTTTGTTGGCAAAGTAATGTCTCTGCTTTTTAATATGCTATCTAGGTTGGTCATAACTTTCCTTCCAAGGAGTAAGCGTCTTTTAATTTCATGGCTGCAATCACCATCTGCAGTGATTTTGGAGCCCAAAAAAATAAAGTCAGGCACTGTTTCCACATCTATTTCCCATGAAGTGATGGGACCAGATGCCATGATCTTAGTTTTCTGAATGTTGAGCTTTAAGCCAACTTTTTCACTCTCCACTTTCACTTACATCAAGAGGCTCTTTAGTTCTCCACTTTCTGCCATAAGGTTGGTGTCAATTGCATATCTGAGGTTATTGATATTTCTCCCGGCAATCTTGATTCCAGCTTGTGCTTCATCTAGCCCAGAGTTTCTCATGATGTACTCTGCATATAAGTTAAATAAGCAAGGTGACAATATACAGCCTTGATGTACTCTACCTATTTGGAACCAGTCTGTTGTTCCATGTCCATTTCTAACTGTTGCTTCCTGACCTGCATATAGGTTTCTCAAGAGGCAGGTCAGGTGGTCTGGTATTTCTATCGCTTTCAGAATTTTCCATAGTTATTGTGAGCCACATAGTCAAAGGCTTTGGTATAGCCAGTAAAGCAGAAATAGATGTTTTTACTGGAACTCTCTTGCTTTTTTGATGATCCAGCGGATGTTGGCAATTTGATCTCTGGTTCCTCTGCCTTTTCTAAAATCAGCTTGAACATCTGGGAAGTTCACGGTTCACGAATTGCTGAGGCCTGGCTTGGAAAATTTTGAGCATTACTTTACTAGCATGTGAGACGAGTGCAACTGTGCATCAGAAGAATGCAAATGAAAACCACAAGGTATCATTATATACCCCCCCCCAGAATGGCTACAGTTAGAAAGCCTGAATATTGTTTGAGTATTTGAAGCAACTAGAACTCTCATGCACTTGATGATAAGAGTGCAACGACTTTCAGAAATAATCTGGCATTTTTTTTAAAACAAAGTTCAACATATACCTATCCTATGACCTATATTTCCACTTCTAAGTTTTAACCAGAACAAATGAAAATGTATGGGTACACACACAAGGCATTATTTAAAATAGTCCCAAACTAGAAGCAACCCAAATGCCCATCAACACAATCATGTATAAACAAGTTGTGCTATATTCATACAATTGAACACATTTTTTGAAAATAATTAACTGATAATGGAGAAGGGAATGGCAATCCACTCCAGTATTCCTGCCTGGAGAATTCCATGGACAAAGGAGCTCGGCTGGCTACAGTCCATGGGGTTGCAAAGAGTCAGACAGGACTGAGCAACTAACAGAAACACACAACTAGTGATACATGTAACATGGCTCTGTCAGGCATGTCCTTCCCTGTCTGAGCTACTCCAACTCACCTTCCTAAACTCAAAGCAAGAGTCACCCCCTCTTAGAAACCCAGCAGAGATAATGCTGCTTTCTCTACATTATGGTGTTTCCTAAGAAGAAAATATTAAGTGCAGCCCCATAGGAGGCTCCAAGGCCACATCTAGAGCCTTATCTTACTCATGCTTGCATTCCTTATGCTGAGCAGTATCTTGCACACAGAAAGGGCTAAAATATTTTATCTGAGAGAATAAATGAGAGAACCACTAAAGATATGAATTCTGTCAAGGATTTCTTCCAGAAAACACTGAAATGTAGTATCTGAAGCAATCATCTTACAGCAAGTCAAAGTCTGAGTACCGCCTATGACTTTAAATGAGGCCGGTGAATTTTCTTATGCTTCCATGTCTCTGGTGTCAAATGGGGAGACTGTTAAACAATCACTAAAAATTCTTCTCAAATCCAGACGTCTGGGGTGCAAGAAGGAAATGGGCTTAATTTAAAATAGGAGAGATTCTAGCTGGACAATAAGAAAGAGCATCTTAACAAGGAAGAAAATGAGGGATATTTTGGGGTTCTGCTCCCAGAGTTTTCAGGAGAAAAACCACCATCCATCTGTTTTAAAAGGTTGAACCATGCCCTGAACATGAGGGGCCATACAAGATTATTTTTAAATTTTACCTCCTTTCCCACTTCCTAATTATTATAGGATGCAGACCTCAAAGGTGCAAGTAGAAATTCCCCACTGGGAAAGACTAGGGGAAGGTTTATCAAAGAACTGCCAGCTTGACACCAGGACCCAGCTTCCCTGTTTAAGCTGAGCTACTGTAAAGGGATCAAACTGTCACTGGAGACACCATCAGCAACCCAGGGGGAGAGCTTACCAGACACCTGGCCCTGCTGATGCATCACTGATCATGGGCTCCAGAAATGTGAGAAAGAGATTCGCGTTGTTTAAGCCAGTCTATGGCATTTTGTTAAGGCAGCCCAAACAGGCTGAGATACAGGTTACACTTAACAGATTGTGATGGTTAACTTCATGGGTCAACTTGGCTGGGCTAAGGCACCCGAATGTTCGGTCAAACACTAGTCTAGATGTTTCTGTGAAGGGATTTGTGAAGGTGACTAATATTGATAATTGATAGATCTTAAGTAAATCAGATTACCCTCCCTAATGTGGACCCAATCAGTCGAAGGCCCCAAGAACAAAAATATGGTTTCCCTAAAAAGTAAGTGAGTCTGCCTCAAGACTACAGCAAAAAAACTCTACCCGAGCTTCCAGCCTGCTGGCCTGCCCTACAGATTTTGGACTCATTAACCTTTAGCCAGATTTCTGATATGCTGCTGCTACTGCTGCTGCTGCTAAGTCACTTCAGTCGTGTCCGACTCTGTGCGACCCCATAGACGGCAGCCCACCAGGCTCCCCCGTCCATGGAATATGCTACCCAGCCCCATAAACTTCAGATTTACCACCCCTCCCCAACTGTCCCTTAAAATAAATCTGTTTTCCTATTTCTCTATTTGTGTATCACATGTATATGCTCTTTGGTTCTGTTTTTCTCTAAAACTCTGCCTAATACACAAGTTAAGCAAAATGGTACAACACACACACGGGACATATCAAACAATATACCAAATAATTATGACTAGGAGAGACAGGGACATGAAGAAAGAAAATAGCACACCTTTCCCAAGTTATCTTTAAGAGGGGCAATTTGCAGAGAAGTGTGTGTGTGCACACGCGCTTGGTCACTTCAGTCATGTCAACTGTTTGCAACCCTATAGACTGTAGCTTGCCAGGTTCCTCAGTCCATGGGAATTCTCCAGGTGAAGAATACTGGAGTGGGTTGCCATGCTTGCCTCTAGGGGAATCTTTCCACCCACAGATCAAACCCAGGTTTCCTGTGTCTCCTGCATTGCAAGTGGATTCTCTACCGTTGAGCCATCGGGGAAGCCCTTACAGACGTACACTATTTTAGACTTATCTGATTTGGTTGATAAGGCTAAGCAAAGAAGTAAAAGCTTTTAGTACTGTCTACTATGATTATGTTTAAGTAAGTGAAAGTGTTAGTCCCTCGTTTGTACCCAACTCTTTGCGACCCCACAGAGAGTAGCCTGTCAAGCTCCTCTGTCCACAGGAATTCTCCAGGAAAGAATACTGGAGTGGGTTGTCATTTCCTTCTCCAGAGGATCTTCCCGACCCAGGGATCAAACCCTGGTCTCCTACATTGCAGGGAGATTCTTTACTGACTGAGCTACCAGGGAAGCCCCATGATTATGCTTGCTTTAACTAATTTTGTGTTTTTTCCCTAGAGATAATAATGGCCTTGAAGATTTAAAAAAAAAAGGAGTTTTCCCATTTGCAGAGTTTTCAATTCATTCATCTTTAGTATTTGCCAGCAGATTGCCATATGTCTGACAAAAGATTTTTTCCCCACAGTAAACAAACATCAGATATCCTATCAACTCTTTTTCTTCTGGGGTCCTCTTCTGGAGTCACCTCCAAGTCCTCCTACTCCTCACACTCAGATCTACTCCATAGCTGTCATCCCGGGACACCCTTTTCCTTTCAGTGTTGTATTGTCTTTTTTATGGAACCCATGTCCTTCTTTCTTATTTACTCATTTTGTTGGAGTGCATCTTCCAATAACTTTTCAAGACAGGTTATATGGAAGGTACATTTTAAAAACACTTTTATCCCTGAAAATATCATTATTTTACTTCACAATTGTTTGATCATTTGCTGGGCATGAAATATTAAGTTGAAGGTAACACCCCCTCAATTTCAAAGGTGTTGTTCCTTTGCTTTCTAGAACCTAGCTGGTGTTATTATAAAGTCTGACTCTAATTCCTTTGTGTTTCTCTGCCCCCCACCTGCCCGCATCCTACGGTGTGGAATTCTACCATGGTCTAGGTTTTACTCCATGTACTAAGGCATTCAGTGAATGTACCTTTCAAAAATACATGCCTTTCTGAATTTTGATTTGTTCAAAAACATGTATTTTTTTCATTGCTTCTATGTTCATTTCCTATCCTTTTTTGTTGATCTCTGCTGAATTCATATTGATTTGAACCTCACAAGGTGATCTACTTTTCTTATCTTTCATCTCCTATTTTCCATGTTTGCTTTTTATTTACTTTTTAGGAGAATTATTTTCCAAATTTTCCTTCAAATTTATTTCGGCTATGTTTTTATTTACAAGAATGCTTGTTTGTTCCCTAATTCTTCCTTTATCATAGCATCATATTAATTCATAAATAAACTACCATCCCAAATCTCTTTAAAAATATTAACTGTGGCTATTTTGACTTTTTCTTATCTCCATTTTTATACTTTTTTTTTCCAATTTGTTCATATTAGTGTTTCTTCCTTATTGAAAGTTTCCTCTAATGCTGTGATCTTTGCTTGCATATTCATATTTACAAGTTAAAGCACTAAAAATCTCAGTGGGAGCTTGACATGTACAGGCTTGGCATGTTGCCTGGTAGCTTCACTGAGGAGGAATCAATCAGAGAAGATGTTTCTTCTTTTTTTGAAGAGACTCTCAAATGTAAGGATCTGGAAATCCATCCAGGAGTCAGGCTGTTTCTCAAGACACTAATTTTCTACTCTCCTGCCTCTGGAGTATCTACGTGCAGATTCACTGAATTTCCTTGTTTTCCCCTGTAATTTATCTTTGCCCCCTGCTACATACATGATATTCCCAAGTACAGAGCTTCCCAGCTAATTTGTCAAAAAAGAATCTCAGTTCTATGATAAAGAGAGGGGAGGTTGGTGAAGAAAGTATCACATGACCACGTCACATACAGAGGGGCCGATGATCCCCAAACTTACTGTTTCTTATGAGGCTTTTCCTAGATATTTAAGATCTCAATTTTACTTCTACACATGGCAACGAACATATCAATAAAAATTTAATAAAAACTTTAAATGAAACCACTTACAATAGAATAAAAAAATCAAATATCCAGGAGCACATCTAACAAAATATGAATACAACTTCTCCATGGAAAAACAGAAAAAGGAAAAAAATAAAACCTGAGAAAAATTAAGAAGAGCTAAATAATTGGACTGATATATCTTTGTCCATGGATTGAAAAGCTCAATATGGTAAACATATCACATTCATCCAAACTGATGTAGTTTCAATGCGATTCCCCAAGAAAGAGAGAAACATCTAGGTGCTTGCCAAGCCCATCAGCTAAACAGTTGTGTTGCGACAAGCTGGTCTAGTCATTGCCTACAGGCCTTGGTGTTCTCCTGTTAAACAGTTCCACTGAACATGAATACCGGAAAAGAACACCCAGTGCCCATGCTGGAGCAAAACAAGACTACTCTAATCACGTCTGGAAAGAGGCAGGACATGAAAATTGTCAACCCACAAACCACCAAAGAGTCCTCTATCCTGGCAAAGATGAAACTGTAGCTTCTTTACTGATTACAACTTTGGCTTCAGTCTAGTTTGCCTCTAAGGGAAGATTTGAGATAATAATAATAGAATTAGCCCTGTTTTCTGACAATGTCTGATGCAGAGCAAACACATACTTCCTTAAACTTTCCATAAAATCATGTAATACAAACCTGCTGCTGCTAAGTCACTTCAGTCGTGTCCGACTCTGTGTGACCCCATAGACGGCAGCCCACCAGGCTCTGCCATCCCTGGGATTCTCCAGGCAAGAACACTGGAGTGGGTTGCCATTTCCTTCTCCAATGCATGAAAGAGAAAAGTGAAAGTGAAGTCGCTCAGCAGTGTCCGACTCTTTGCCACCCCATGGACTGCAGCCCACCAGGCTCCTCCGTCCACGGGATTCTCCATGCAAGAGTACTGGAGTGGGTTGCCATTGCCATCTCCAGTAATACAAACCTAAATTCTACAATAAATCTTTTAAAATACCATCTAACTGAGATATCCTCTAGTTCCTCATGATGTACATTCTCTCTCGCTACAGTAAGTAATAAATTCAACATATTCAACAAGTATATTCCTGGCCTACTTTGGCTGGAGAACATTGCATCTGGTAAGCTTATTCCAAAAGCTGAAATATTATTGCCTAATGTCAAAATTATTTGGATACTTTCTAGTTACACCTTTCTTTGAATTTTTAGCATAATTCTACTCTTTCTGGCTAATATGTTGTTAAATAACAAAATTCAAATCAGTAAATTGTAAGGATATTATTGGCCTCATTCAGTGATTCATGAATCGAGCAGCATCCCCTCTAGCAGAATCAAAGGCATTCGGAAGAACTGTACAAACTGTAAGAATTTTATAGGCAGAAGGGAGTGGGGAAGGAAGTTACATTACTACAAACAGGACTGGCTGTGGCAATGTCACTGCCCTTTAGAGGATGATAAGCATCTACGAGGCAGGCTACCTCACTAGTGCTTATCAGGCAGATCCTGGTCCAAAATTCTGCTTCTGAGAGAGGCTATAAGTGTAATTAAGTTAACTCTCAGTTTGGTAACATTGGGAGTAGCATAAGTGACTTTGGGCCTGTTGTCTTGTTTCTGATAAGCATTCGGGCTTGTGGATTTCTGTGCTGTTGTTTAGTTACTAAGTTGTGCCTGACTCTGTGACCCCATAGACTGTAGCCCGCCAGGCTCCTCTGTCCATGGGATTTCCCAGGCAACAATACTGGAGTGGGTTGCCATTTCCCCTTCTAGGAGATATTCCTGAACCAGGAATTGAACCCACATCTCCTGTGTGGGCAGGAGGATTCTTTACCACTGAACAACCAGGAAAGCCCATGGATATCAATGAGTTCAATGTAATGAGGAAACTGCTTTCATTTTGGTAAACATTCCATGTTCATTTGGGGAAAATGTAATAATAAGGTATATGAAGGAATATAATAAAGACATATAGTTTTTCATTTTAATATTCTCTGTCAATGTGACTAAGTTTATTAGTAATTTTGTTCAAATTTTTCACCTCAACTGGATTTTTCAAGACATTTATATTAATGTCCCCATTCTGTTTTTTTTTTAATTTGCATAGTTTCTTTTAGTTCAACATTATGAACCTTCTAAAAAAGAGTCTTTTGACAGTTTTCAGACCTATCACATTGCCACCATCTGTAGTACCTGCTACCTCTAAGACCATTAGGTTCTATAAGATGAATCTATTTGCTTCTGGGCAGTATACCCCTCTGTAAGATGTTAAGTGGTAGCTTCCTCTGTTTTTCTAAGTTGGTTACCACTCCTCTTTCTGCATTTGGTCTTGCTAAACTTTATTCAAGTCTACTATCCACTAATGCCATCCCATTTTCTTTAGCCTTAGGGATTAATATCATTTAATAACTTTACCGGTGTTTGATAGTAGGACTTCCCTGGTGGCTTAGATGGTAAAGCATCTGCCTATAATGTGAGAGACCTGGGTTCAATCCCTGGGCTGGGAAGATCCCCTGGAGATGGAAATGGCAACCCACTCCAATATTCTTGCCTGGAAAATCCCATGGGCGGAGGAGCCTGGTAGGCTACAGTCCATGGGGTTGTGAAGAGTCGGATATGACTGAGCGACTTCACTTTCACTTTCACTTGGGTGCAGAAGGTGAGGAGAGAAAAAACAAGTGGTCTACTCATCATATTAAATTGTGTCCAAAGTCCAGGCTCACCATATTAGTCACACACACACACATAATACAGCTTGACTAACATATTTAGAAATGAAACCCCACCTCACCCACTCCTCTTAGCTTCCCACCAGGTTCAGGCAGAAGCTGGAAGAAGAGGAAGTTCACAAATCCAAGTGGTGCATAACTTGCTTAGACCTTTCCCTCCATGTCATCAATGCCATCATTTGTCAACAACAGCAGGGACCTGGCCGGGGACAGCCTGCCACTGACAGGAATAGCCTAGATCTGTTTCTGCCCCTGAGCACACTGTCTTTATGCTCTGTTTGAAGCTTCCTGATCTGGGGCTTCTCACCTTCCCCAGATGGAGGGAATGCCTCCCCTTGTCTCTGTGCCTCGTCCGCCATCAGACACAGAGAGCTGTTCAGCGGTGGAGACCAAAGTGGTCTGAAACTTTGAGGCAGAATAATGCATCAGGAGCAGCTTGACAGGGAGGGGAAAAAAAAGACTGAAGGATTTACTATCACTTGCTTGCCTCTTTATAAGGCAACCCGACCATCTCTGCCCTGAATCTCACCAGCATAACTCTGACACCTGCTGTGTAGTGTCTGTGAACCCAAAGCAAAGATGCTCCATTAAATAGGGCAGAAAGAAGCTCTGGCTCATGTAAAATGCCTCCCACTTCTAGTTAGCATTCCCGCCTTCTCGGCATCTGAGCCCTGCCAGCCTAACCAGTGATACCTGTCTGCTCCTCTCCACTAGAGTTTGCTGTTTAGCTCAATCTTGTGCTTGCCTAAGGACACACAGGTTCTACCCATCCTCCCATTGTGCTCTGTCCAGTGGTAATCCACTACTCAAATTATTCTTGTCTTTACTGAAAACCAGTTTCTGCTCAAAATCCACAGCTCCTCAAAACTGACCCACATCTGACCCAAATCTGATTCTAGCCCCAAAACTCTAGTTTAGTAAATCCTACAGAAGAGGTGATGTAGTATACTAGTAACAGATTAAACACTGGAGTCAGACAGACCTGGATTCAATTGCAGCCCTGCCACTTATTAGCTGTGGGATCTTGAGTGAATTATTATAATTCCTTAAGCCTAACTCAACTGGAAAATAGAGATAATAAATTCTAATTCATAGAGTTGTGAGGATTCAAAGAAATAATATAAAATTATCAATTAGCAGAGTATATAAAATAGAACAAACACTTGATAAGGGTTAGTCCATCCCCAAACCAATATGAACCAATAATAAATCAGTAGTTTTCCCATGGTGTACAACTTAAGACTGTTTGAGAAGCACGTGGACCCTGCCTGCCTTGCATTCCTAAAGTAATCACCTTTATCTTTAGTGCTGATTTCTGGATGCTTCTAAATCCTTCAACCTCCATCCAAATACAATGCAAAGTCAATCTTTCAGATCCATTACAATAGTCAACATATATTAAAAGAGCAACTAAAAAAAATTAAAATGGGAGGTTGCTACAATTAATTTGAACATGTAAAAATAACTACAAAAATAACACCTAGGTTTCACAGTTCTTGATTTAAGTGGAAACTCAACTATACTCCTAGGTACATAGTAATTGACATAATATTGCTGATATCCACAAAGTATAGTTCACTTTTCATCCCAAGTTTTTAAATACAAATGGTAGGATACTATTGCATTCAAAGATTTTCTTGCTCTTTGGTATTTTATTATCATACTGTCTTTGGAAATCAGAGTGGTAGCAATATTCTACTCAATTACCTGCTGCTGCTACTGCTAAATCACTTCAGTCGTGTCTGACTCTGTGCAACCCCATAGACAGCAGCCCACCAGGCTTCCCCGTCCCTGGGATTCTCCAGGCAAGAACACTGGAGTGGGTTGCCATTTCCTTCTCCAATGCATGAAAGTAAAAAGTGAAGTGAAGTCGCTCAGTCGTGTCTGACTCTTCGCAACCCCATGGACTGCAGCCCACCAGGCTCCTCTGTCCATGGGATTTTCCAGGCAAGAGACTGGAGTGGGATGCCATTGACTAGGACTCTTAAAAATCAGTCTTTATATATATCTATATCTATATATATATATACCATATACCAGACCACCTTACCTGCCTCCTGAGAAATCTGTATGATGGTCAAGAAGCAACAGTTAGAACCAATGGAACAACAGACTGGTTGCAGATTGGGAAAGGAATATGTCAAGGCTGTATGTTGTCACCCTGCTTATTTAATTTATATGCAGAGTACATCATGTGAAATGCTAGGCTGGATGAAGCACAAGCTGGGATCAAGATTGCCAGGAGAAATATCAATAACCTCAGATACGCAGATGATACCACCCTTATGGCAGAAAGTGGAGAAGACCTAAAAAGCCTCTTGAGGAAAGTGAAAAAGTTGGCTTAAAGCTCAACATTCAGAAAACTAAGATCATGACATCTGGTCCCATCACTTCATGGCAAATAGATGGGGAAACAATGGAAACAATGACAGACTTTATTTTCTTGAGCTCCAAAATCACTGCAGATGGTGACCTCAGCCATGAAATTCAAAGATGCTTGCTCCTTGGAAGAAAAGCTATGACCACACTAGACAGCATATTAAAAAGCAGAGACATTACTTTGCCAACAAAGGTCCATCTAGTCAAAGCTAAGGTTTGTCCAGTAGTCAGGTATGGATGTGAGAGTTGGACTATAAAGAAAGCTGAGCGCCAAACAATAGAAGCTTTTGAACTGTGGTGTTGGAGAAGGCTCTTGAGAGTCCCTTGGACTGCAAGGAGATCAGACCAGTCAATCTTAAAGGAAATCAGTCCTGAATATTCACTGGAAGGACTGATGCTGAAGCAGAAATTCCAATCCTTTGGCCACCTGATGCAAAGAACTGACTCATTTGAAAAGACCATGATGCTGGGAAGGATTGAAGGCAGGAGGAGAAGGGGACGACAGAGGACGAGATGGTTGGATGGTATCACCAACTTGATGAACTTGAGTTTGAGCAAGCTCTGGGAGTTGGTGATAGACAGAGAAGCCTGGCGTGCTGCAGTCCATGGGTTTGCCAAGAGTCAAACATGACTGAGTAACTGTACTGAACTGATATACCTAGTGAATTATTAATAATAGAAAAATCTATTTTAAGGTGTTGTTCTTTGCTATCAAATTATGAAATTATATGAATACTACTTACAAAAACAATGCTAATTCCTCCACAATTCTTGAAATCTTGTCAATTTCCAAGAAATCAAACCTTTCTGGATCCTACCAGTAATTACTGTAGTGGAAAGGGGCAAATTAGCCAATCCCAGCCGACACAAACACATGTATACATTTACCCACCAAGATCTTAATTCCTGCAGTAGAATGAAAACAGGTTGGGTATCCTTGACAGGCTATTTCTGCACAAAATGAATCTGACACTCACTTAGCCTGGCAATGCCATTACTGTGAGAAATCATTTAGCAGACAAGACTCCTAACAGAAGTCCAAATGACAGATATGCACACTCTAAGCTGAGTATAAAATAAAAATCACCAGCAAAGCTAATGTGGAAGGAAAAAAATCTAATAGTGCTGTTTCTGGTAATGGATCATCTGAGATAACCCAAGGGAATGAATGAGTGTTAACTCCGTCTTAGGCCCAAGAGTCAGCCTAATTTAAACAGCTGACTCAGCTTCATACATACACACACATACCCTCACTTTAAAAAGAAACAACAGCTTTCTTTCCTGGTACTTTTTTATCGAGGGGGTGGGTAGGAATGAGACACCATCAATTAAATACAAGGAGATTTTAATTCACATGCTTAAATTAGGAGGACTGAATGTGACCCTGGGAATTGGCACTGCTGGTGAGGCCAAGTGCTATAGTCTTCCCTAGGGAGCACTCTTGGTGATGGATTTGATAAACCCTCAACACATATTAGCAGAGACAAATTTACTGTGATGATAATGAAGCTTAATCTTTAGGATTCTCACTTACATGGGCCTCTTCCAAGGACTTGGGAGGAGCTCCAGCAATGTGTTCATAACAGATTTGGAACTTTGTAAATTTTGTAAAAGTGAGATCTGTTACCACTACCATTGAGATTGCTTCCTTCTACTCCAAATTTTCCTGCTTCACACACACCCTGTCAAACAAACACCCTGCCAGGCAGTGTGGTAACATCCAGGGCAGGTTGGGATCCAGCTAAGGAGAAGTTCAGTTGGGAGGACATTTAGTTGGGATTTAGGAGGATACATTTATGTGCTTCTGTGTAAGGTAAATTATTACTAGGGGTCCTGGTGGAAAATTATTTTCAGGGACGCTCCTGCCATACACAGTCCCAATTCCCCCTGCGTCATGACCCAAAGATGCAGGGCCAGGGACTGCAAAATAAATGTGGTCTGCATCGCCTAGCACCAAAAAGAAATGAGGTGTGGAAGGAGAAAACAAAGGTTGAAATACATGTTCAAAGCCAGAAAAGTCTGGAAAAGTCTTCCAAATCTTAGAGGAAGATATTTTCCATGAAAGAAACTGAAGTTTCCCAAATTTGACAATAGTGCTAAAAAACATATGACATTATTAATAAAATCTAAAATTTTTCTAAACTAATGATAAAAAACAAAGTCCAATTAATGCTGATAAAGGCAAGATAATTATCTAAGCTCTTTGTAGAAAATATCACAAAAACCATTGCTGTATGAAGTGATCAAAGACCATGCAGCCAAAAATGTTTTTCGAAAATCAAACGGTAGAAGCAAATAAAATATTACATAATTTTTCTGGATATTTATGATAATGGTGTTATTTGTCAGGCTTTTTTAAATTGTAATTTGTTAGGATTTTTCTCATTCTAAATAGTCCGTTTGTACTTAATCTATTGTTTTTCCTTTAAGCTGCTACTGCTGCTGCTAAGTCGCTTCAGTCATGTCCGACTCTGTGTGACCCCATAGACGGCAGCCCACTAGGCTCCTCTGTCCCTGGGATTCTCCAGGCAAGAATACTGGAGTGGGTTGCCATTTCCTTTTCCAATGCATGAAAGTGAAAAGTGAAAGTGAAGTCGCTCAGTCGCGACCGACTCCTAGCGACCCCATGGACTGCAGCCTACCAGGCTCCTCCATTCATGGGATTTTCCAGGCAAGAGTACTGGAGTGGGGTGCCATTGCCTTCTCCTTTTCCTTTAAGAGAGCCTCCAAAATTTTGTGCTTCAGGTCCCATAAAACCTGGGTCTGCTTCTGAATAGTAGATCCTTATTTTCAATATTCCATAGGATAATGGAAAATCATTTCTGATATATATGTGAAAGCCTCAGGGACTTCAAAAATTAACTTAATCTTAACCTGAAGAGCTCATGTAAATCTTCTAAAAAATAATGAATTAACCTGGAGCATAATTGGATCTAACATCTCCTTTAATTCGTATATAAAGCTTCAAGGGCATCATTTAACCATCATACAGAAGAGTCAACATAGACAGTCTATGAGATTTATCCTTGAAATTTACCTTTAGGAAAAACTGTTGACAGAAGCCTTCTGAGCCTACCAAACTTCACACCAAACACCAATGGCTCTAATTCCACTACCATTTAGCCTGTTTCTCTAAATTATGTTTGAGGAGAAAGTCTAGATATTTCTAAATCCTGATAGTTAGATTTTTGAGTAATTACATTTATTTTAAGTGTAATTCTGGGTGAAGTTCAAAATAGTCCTGAATTACAGTGAATCCCAGTCCCCAGTGTTTCTAGTTGAAATATGAGTCTATTGGTTGTCTTCTGAGGTTAACCATGTAAAACACACCCAGATTTATGCTCCATGAGGTCTGTGAGCACTCAATAAACCTACCCCAATAGACCCTGCCATCCCCCTGGGTTCCCTCTGGATGCCAGCACGCCGAGCCATGTCGGCATGCCACATCCTTCCCATCTGGTCCCAGTCAGAGTGAACACAAGGGTCTGTGCACTGTGATGAACACACCAATTACCTTTTTGAGAAAGAATAAAAAGCTGGGTGGATCAAAACATCGTTCAAATGATTTAGGTGTGCACCATATGTAAAAAGGCCATGAGCACTTGGAACACTATCATTTCCAACAGGTTTAATCAATCTTTTTACAAGTCTGCATCTTTTTGTTTAGGGAACAAAGATCAGAAATAGCAGTACTGGTTGTTACAGAGATCTGCTCAGGGAGCTGGCTTGACTCCTGTTCTGTAGCCTTCACTAGGGATGGTGCATACTGGCAGGAAAATGGGTCTGGGGGGTGGAGGAGGAGGAGTTCATCTCTATTTTTAGGGTCAGCAAAAACTGTTCCACTTCAGAACAGCTTCTACTTCTCAGCTGGAAATATCACAAACCAAGCCCATAAACATATTTCATTGTCCATAATTACATATTACACTATCTCTACATTGTATATATATTTTTTAAAAAAGCTAAGGCCGTCTTCATGTGTGCAAGCACAAGGAGATTCACAAATAGAAAAATCTTTAAAGACCTTGTTCTCAAATAGTCACTTTTTATTTCAAGCAAACCATATTCCACCCGTTTAATGTCAAAGGTCTTTTATCCCGTCTTCATATAACAATAGGGAAATCTTAATTAACTGCTAACGTAGCTTAAGCATCCTCATTTGGACAACTTACTAAGGGTCGGGTTATAAGCAGGTGACAACAGCAGGGACAGTGAAGTAACGGGACAAAGAAACTGAACAACAGGAATCAGGAGGCGGCTGAGGCCAAGCAAGACCCTCCGTGAAAACACAAAGTCACGAACCCTAAACTATACACTTCAAGGCTTTCTTCAACTCATCTCGTATACATTAAAGTTAACATTTGGTAGCTGTGTTAGTAGAACTGTCCTCACAGAAGGGATCAATCCAGAAAGTTGATTTAACTATAGGCAACTTTAACTGGTATTAGAAGGACAGCTGTTCCTTCTATAGCTTGTCCTTTCCTTCTGATGCCTCTTCTTTTCTCCTCTTCCCTTTTCCTACCCCTCAAGTAAGACTTAGGAGTGCCAGCAGTATCCATGAGCAATGCCTGCCCCCTCCTCCCCTTGGCATTCTGGCAGATTAAGTTCACACAGTAGTATGTACCAGGAGAAAAATAAAGGAAGGTAGAAGGGGAGGAGGTTAACACCAGAATGAGGCCATTGTGTTACAGGCAAATCCAGGAAAGCCTCCTTACAGAGGTGACATTTTACCAGAGATTTAATCCAGGGTCTAAACCATGCAAGGATATCCAACTAGTCCATGCTAAAGGAAATCAGTCCTGAATATTCACTGGAAGGACTGATGATGAAGCTGAAACTCTAATACTTTGGCCACCTGATGTGAAGAACTGACTCATTGGAAAAGACCCTGATGCTGGGAAAGATTGAAGGCGGGAGAAGAAGGGGACAACAGAGGATGAGATGGTTGGATGGCATCACTGACTCAATGGACATGAGTTTGGGTCATCTCCGGGAGATGGTGATGGACACAGAGGTCTGGCGTGCTGCAGTCCATGGGGTCGCAAAGAGTCGGACACAACTGAGCTGAGCTGAATAGAACCATACAAAGTACCTAAAGGTAAAAGGGAACAGTACACGCAGGGGTCCCAAGGCAAAAGCACACTGGGTGTGGCTGAAGAGCAGGGTTGCAAGGATGGCCTGGAGGGGAGTGAGTGAGGTGAGGTGTGTTGGGAGGTGAGATCAGAGAGAAAGGTGGGGGCAAGATCACAGAGGGGCTGCCTTCTGAGTCCTTTAAGGACTTCTGCTTTCAGACTGTAAGAAGGGAAGCTATTAGGAGGGTTGAGAATAGAAGTGTGATAGAATGACAATCTCTGGCTGCTGTGCGAAGAATAGACCATGAGGAGCAAGGGACATGTAGGGAGACCAGTTATGAAGCTACTGCAAAACTCTCAGAGAGAAACCACAGTGGCTCAGACCAGGATGACAGAGGGGTAGGTAGGGAAAGTGGATGAATTCCACTTTGAAAGCAGAGCCAGTAGGATTTGCTGGTAGTTTGGACATGAAACTTCAGAGAAAGAGAGGATGTGAGAGAGTCAAATGTGACATGTGGGTTCCTGGTCTGGGAAATAGAAAAGATGGTGTAGATGGTGTTACTCTCTATGAAAACGGGTCAGGCAACCCAAGGAGCAGGTTTTGGGGGGATGAGGATATTAGAAGTTTGGTTTTCAACAAATTTGAAAACCTACTGGATATTCAAGAAGAAATATCAAATACGAGATACAAGAATACAAGAATGTGGAATTCTGGAAGAGAGGTTCAGGCTGTAGATAAAATGTGAAAGTTAAAAGCAGAGAAATGATAATAAAGGCTGTATGAGTGACACGAAATGGGATAAAATCATTTATGGAACAAGGAGAATGGAAAAGGGAAGGGAGTTAAGGATTGAAACCTAGGGCAGTTGAATGTTTCAGTTTGTAAATTGAGGGAGATAAAATCAGGAAAAGGGGCTGAGAAGGAGTCCCTTCTAAATCATATGTGCCTCACTGTAAAAGGAAAATGAACTAGTTCACAGTCCCCAAGAGTCATGCTCCCCACTGCTCAGGTGTCTACACTGTCCCACTCTGGCTCTCGCCAACAAACATGCCTTCTATACACACAGGAACACACTTTGGGATTTTCCCAGCCAGGACTTCATGGAGCCAGGAATTAACCGCGAGCATCACTCCACTCACCTGCCGAGGCAGACAGAGAGGGAGGAAGGGAACAGGGACTCTGAGGACTTCAAGGTAGTGTATGATTCAGTTACATAGACTATTTTCCCAAAGGAAACAAAACCTCAGAAGTAAATTATTCTGCTTGTCTCCAAACATTCATTCAAGTATTAAAGAAGAATTTATTTCTTACTAAAACTCACAGAGATTAACACTATCCAGGAGCTCTCTGAGCATGCTCAGCAGTGAAGACGAAGAGCCCCAGGACGGTCAACTCCCCTTATGCACCAGGACTGGGCAATCTAAGTCTGCGGGGCTTTCTTTGGAAACTCTATGCCTCTGGATTAGGCTGCGTTTCTATGAGATGTGATAGTGCCCAGGAAAGGTCAAGTTTTACACTCTAATTAAGTACTTTCTCTTGTTTTGTTGGCTCGCAGTATTTCTAGTTCTGTTCTGCAACTAAGTATTCATTTGGTCCCTGCTGGTCTCTTTGTTAATCAAACGCTTTAAGTGGTCTTGAAAAAGAAATGTTCTCTGAGGCGCCTCTTATTTCTCAAGCATTATAATTGAAGCTGTAGTTATATTTTGCCAAAGTAGTGGAATGATCCAGTCAGGGGAGAAGTGGGCAAACCAAATGCCCTATTTAGAGACATGTGGCTGAGTCCTTAAATTTTCTATTCGTAAGCTGTTGTGCTGGCATCACATGGACATCCTCTGTACCCTGGAGCCTGCCTGTGATGACTGGACTGGAAGCAAGAGACAGCAATGCCCTGTCTCAATCCTCCTCTGAACATGAGTTCTGACCCTGCCGCAGTTTCTCATAAACACAAGCACCAGTACGTACCAGTTACCACGGAGACTTGAATGAACCCGTAACAGTGTGTGGATTGCTTACTGATGGCCGCCACTGGGAATGAGCACCTCCCAGTGAGGTGAAGACAACCTTGACTCCCTGGGGGTACCTGAGTTACACCACTTTATCCAGCAGCACCTAATTGCCCGAACTCAGCCTTCTCATTCAGAAAAACCTTTAGACACTAAGGGAATCTGAGTGAAAGTCATTTTTGTATTAGACTGAGACGTTTCCAACAATTAGTTACAGAAAAAAGTGAAACAAGTCTGTGAGCAAAGCCTATCATTCTGTTTGAGATAAAGCCCCAAAATATCTGATGTACTCCTGTTCATACCAATTTTTTTTTTAATACAAAACCATTATTAAGTTGACCCTGAAAAAACCACCCTACAGTTATCCAAACCTCAATCAATGCTTAAGTACAAGAGAATGAAATCTTGCCATCTGCAACAACATGGATAAACCTTGAGGATATTATGCTAAGGGAAATAAGTCAGACAGTGAAAGACAAAATACTGTATGATCTCATGTATGTGTGCAATCTTAAAAGTAAAAAAAAACAAACCCCAAGCTCCTAGATAGAGCGAACAAATCAATGGTTACCAGGGGCTAGGGCTAGGGGAGCAAATGAAACGCCTGAAGAGGATCAAAAGATACAAACTTTCAACTGTAATGGGGATGTAACATACAGCATAGTGACTGCCTTAATAACAGTATATTCCATATATGAAAGTTGCTAAGAAAGTGTATGTTGAAATTTCTCAACACAAGAAAAGAAATTCTGTAACTATTAAATATTATGGTGATACCAGACTTATTGTGATCAGTTAGTATATACACATGGAGAAGGAAATGGCAACCCACTCCAGTGTTCTTGCCTGGAGAATCCCAGGGACGGGGGAGCCTGGTGGGCTGCTGTCTATGGGGTCGCACAGAGTCGGACACGACTGAAGCAACTTAGCAGCAGCAGCAGCAGTATATACACAAACACCAAATCACTATGCTGTACACCTGAAACTAATTAATAATGTATATTAATTACACCTCAGTGGTAAAAAATTAAAAGTGAAAAAAATTTTTTTCAAAAATAGTAAACAAAAATAGTAAAACTAAAATTATACTGACTTTAGACATGTGTCATAACTCAGTAGATTTTCAACAATTCAGTGACATTAAAGAACAATGAAAAAAGACTAAAAAAATTCAATTTTAAGATGCGTTATTGTACAGCTAGAAGTGAAAGTCACTCAGTCGTGTCCAACTCTTTGTGACCAAATAGACTGCAGTTCATGCAGTTCTCCAGGCTAGAATACTGGAGTGGGTAGCCTGTCCCTTCTCCAAGGGATCTTCCCAACCCAGGGATCAAACCCAGGTCTCCCACATTGCAGGCAGATTCTTTACCAGCTGAACCATAAGGGAAGCCCTTATACAGCTATAGACTAGCCCATCCCTCCACTGACCCTCTCAAATTTCCTCTACATTCCCACTCCTGATCATGGAAATTTCACCACTAGAGAAAAACTGGGTTCATGAAGTTGTCTCTTCTTAGCTTCAAAATACTCTAAAATTCTCTAACACAGTATATGGCAAATGTTCATTGAGTACATATAAATGAATGTATGGTTAACTGCTTCCATTTGCTCTTTTCTAGTTTCCAGGAAAGTAGATGCCAGAGTAGCTAGGACAGTAGATGCCAAGATGGGGTTAAGGGGTGAAGAGTCAGCATGTGGCTTGGTTTGAATCTCTGAGCAACTGAGAACTACAGTACATGCGTCAAGGGCATCATTAAAGGATATGTGAAGGGTGCTCCAAAACTTCACTTCACATACAACACAAACTTGCCCCATCACTAGCACTATTTCCACCTTTCAAATAGCAAATGTACAGCTAGCTCATTCTCATTTCACCAGATGGAGAGTCTTCGAGAGCCGGGGCCAGGTTATCCTTTACAGGTCTTTGATACTCACTCAGTAAATGTCAGGTAAAGTGGACTAAGTAAAATGAGGCATTGCTTCAGTTGTATCCGACTCTTTGTGACCCCATTGACTTTAGCCCACCAGGCTCCTCTGTCCATGGGTTCTCCAGGCAAGAATACTGCCGTGGGTTGCCATGCCCTCCTCCAGGGGATCTTCCCAACTCAAGGATCAAACCCACATCTCTTATGTCTCCTGCATTGGCAGGCAGATTCTTTACCACTGAGCCACCAGGGAAGTCCTAAAATGAGGCATAGATTGTGTGAATACAACCAAAGTGATCCTACTGTGCTGTAATGAATGCAGAATTTCAGGCTGGCTTAAATGTGATAAGTCTTAGCATATGAATTTGGTTAAGTGATGTATGAACATTCGGAATGGCAGCAGAGCTATGCCTGAGTCACTTTGGATGCAGGAGGATATGCACACAGCATCCGTAAAGGAAGGAAAGAGGATGGAACACCCGGGCTTATAAATTACCAATCTCACTGCCCTATTTCCCTCTGCAAGGCTCAGTGTTTCAGTTCTAGCCCAAGAATAGCACTATATGTTTATACAGCCCTGTGGTTTTCAAAGTGCGACTGCAGGTTTCCTCACAATCTCCCTGATGAAGGAGGTTTCATTATCCTCATTTGAGAGATGAGGAAATGGCATTTCCAAGAGGCTTTGCATATTTCCCTGGATCACTCAAGGACAGGACTGATCTAAGATACAAACCCAGGGTTCTGACTCAGGACTATTCAGGGCTGTGTCAACTTCATTCCTAAAGCAGATTTGTTTTTAAGAGACGAAAACTAAAAACTAAACGAAATTGTATGAAATGATTTTCCAAAGGCAAGGTGCATTTAAATTTTTTTTGCTTTTTGCAAAGATCTATGAGAATCTAATAACCAAAGGTTAAATGCCCTGGAATAATACAGAGACTATTCAGGCTAAATAGGATGTTTAGCCAACAAATTGAACCACTAGGAATATTTTTTAAATGACACTGTTTTATACATCCAATCGATATTTTCCTTATACTAAAGTAATTACCTGCCAGGTATGCTTCCCTGATGGCTCAGCAGTAAAGAATCCACCTGCCAAAGCAGGAGACCCAGATTCAATCTCTGGGTCAGGAAAATCCCCTGGAGAAGGAAATGACAACCCACTCTAGTATTTCTGCCTGGGAAATCCCATGAACAGAGGAGCCTGCAGGGCTACGGTCCATGGGGTCGCAAAAGAGTCAGACATGACTTAGCGATTAAACAACAGCAACGGTTACTACACTTCCAGAGCAAGTGACTTTACGCTAACTCCAGGCACCCTCACACACAAAATTCCTGGCAGCAGCACCTAGTGGAGAGGTCACCCGGGTCATGAATGCGACATGATTACTAACACAGCTCCGACCTGCTCATTATGCTAAACTTCAGAACCACGGCACACGGCTACTTTTGACGGCAGGTAAGTTATCATGACGTTAGAGCAGCTCAAGAAAAACTGGACAAATATCATCATGTTTGTGAAAGCCCATGTTTGAATAAAAAGTTCCACTAACGTTTTATTTCAAGCATGACATCTCCCATTATGGGCAGAGGCAAATATCTTCTGGAAAGAGCAGTGATTAAAGGAAAGATTCTTGTGATTCTTTGTTAGAATCGACCTTTATTTTTCACCAGTGCCCCCAGGCTGATTCAAGCTGAAATCCCTAGGAAAGCCAAGCTCCAGAAAGTCTACTCTCCAGCAGGAGGCCAAATGGTGTTTTGGCAAGGGCACACATTACTGATCATCTCTTGCCTGCTGCCCTGTCCATTTTGCCCTGCTGCTGTTGTTGTTCCATACTATCTTTCCAGACATCAAGATGCAGGCTGATTTTCAAATTGGTATTTCTCTGCTCACCATCAATCTTAATGTTTTACGACTCTCTGGTTTATTTCACATTCTACTTCTCATGTCTTGAATGCTAGTTTGCTTGCTAATCCACCACCTCACATTTCCCAACTCAGTAGGAACATTTGAGTAGGTTTGGCCAGGGGAGTCCTCAGGTCTCCAAAGAACAGACTCATAAGGAAGCAGGTCCACTGGGGTCCAATGGAGATGTTCCAGCTATCAAGACTGTCCCCCAAGATGAGCTATGGGAGTTCAGCATTCAGTGTCTGAGGAGACAGGGAGAAATCAGACCTGACCTGGGCCATCAGCAGTGTATCTGAAGAGGCCTAATGTGGCAAAAAGGACAAAGGAGCTTTCAGTGGTTTTCAGTCCATTAAGGCAACAGAGGGCTGGCCATGCAGGTCGAGTTCCAGGTGATACCAAACTCAAAGAGGAGCACTAGGAGGAAATAGAAACAGTTGCCCAGACTGCAAATACCAAGAGGCTCAAGGGAGGGCTACAGCTCTGTGGACATCCAAGGGGCAGAATCCACCACATCCATATCAGACATGGGAGTACAGAGCAAAACTAAATCCACCTCCAGCCACCAACAGACTGGAAGCTCCCAGTGTGCACATTCCCTGTCCTGCTGAAGGTGCTCAGGGACTGGATGGGCCTGAACTAGAAGGGGGAGGCCTAGAAGACCAGGGCCAGGAAGTGGTGCCGAGGGGACCAGGGCCCACTGGCTCTGTGGCCATGGCTTTCCCTCTTGTCTCCTTTGTTCTTTACCATTTCGTGACATTAATTCTGATATGTCAGTCTCTAGGAGTGGGGAAGAAAAAAGAAGTCAGTGCATGTGATTCTGTCTACAAAAAATGAGCCACATTCAAAACTGCAGCACTATTCACAATAGCCAAGACATGGAAGCAACGTGCATGTCCATTGACAGATGAATGGATAAAGAAGATATGGTGTGTATATGCGCATGCATGTGTGTGTATACATACACAATGGAATATTATTCCGTCCTGAAAAAGAATGAAATAATGTTATTTGCAACATCATAGATGGACCTAAATGTTAAATTACTAAGTGACCTAACCAGAGAAAGACAAATATCAGATATTGCTTATATGTGCAATCTAAAAAAAAATAATTAAAAAAATGATGCAAATGAACTTACAGAATAGATCCACAGACATAGAAAACAAACTTGTGGTTACCAAGGGGGAAAGGTAAGGAAAGAGGGATAAATTAGGATTTGGGGATTAACATATACACACTGCTATGTATACATATTGCTATGTATAAAATAGATAATCAGCAAGGACCTACTGTATAACACAGGGAACTATACTCAATATTTTGTGAAGTGAATTGAAAGTTGCTCAGTCGTGTCTGACTCTTTGTGACAAAATTTTGTAATAACCTACAATGAAAAAGAATATATATATATATATATTCTTTTTCAGATTCTGCTTCTTCCTTATCAATGTATGAATAATTATACTTGTAAATAAATATAAATTTCCTAAAAAAAAGAAAAAAAAGGAACAAAATAGTATCAATAATATACCCCTACTACCCCTGGCTCGCAGGCCTTTATTCTTTACCAACCTTCCTGCTCTGTTCATCCTCAGTACTAGTAAGCCCTGCACAGCCCTCAGCTGAAGGAAAAAGTCATAATCTAGGTCACTATAAATACATGACATCCGACCTTACTTGGTCCTCAAGGTTGCCTAATTCTTATTTTATTCATCTCACATTGATGGGGAATCACCTGACACTCAGCAATTATCCTAGACTTTACCAAAGGGCCTCAGCTCACATCTTACCCACCTATTTAAACTGAGGACTTTATTTCACATTTTAAGGAAAAGACTACAGAAATCCAACTTAAAGTGCTCCAAATTTCTTTCCATCTGTTTCAAAATCACTCTGTGTTTACCTTCTCCCTCGTATCTCAGGAAAAAAAAGTCTCCTCTTCTTGCCAAGCCAAACCCAGACTTGATCTCTTTCCCTCTTGACTTGCACAACTTTATGAGTTCCTTTCTCTCATAATTCAACTGCATTTTTCTACTGACCCCCTCTTTGTCACAACCATATTCAGGTCTCTCCTGTCCTGTATCTCATTTTCTCTTTTAAACTACGACCTTATTCTCCCAAAATTCTAGATGGAAGAGTCTGTACCCAAATGCCAAACAGCCCCATCCCACAGCCACCTTTGTTTGGCACGATTCTCTATGAAGAAGGACACAGGTTAAGGCCAAGCCAGGCCAGGGCTGATGGCAGAGCATGACATGGGGAAGAGGCACCACACTCAACACACTGCCTTTATCTCCCCAGCACCCACTCACCCCTGAATGTCTTGCATCCTGGCTTTTAGTGAGATCCTAGGGGCTGTGTCCACAGACATTTTTCATTCTTCATTTTTCTCGTGTCCTCCCACCGCACACTTTCTTCCACTGGCTTCATTCTTCTCCCTCCCTGGCCGTTCCTCCGCATCTCCTCCCACAGTCCCGCTTCCCCCCTCACTGCTTCACTGCAGGGGTGCTCCTAGACCCAGCTGTCTACCGTCTTCTACATCCTCACATTCACTCCTCAGAAACTGGTTTACTCCTTCAATGCCATGTCCGTGGCTCCCAGGCTGACATCTCAAGGAAGAACATCTCTGATAAATTCTAATACTTCGATGATTTAAGAAGTAGAAATCCAAACCTGTTATGCTCGCTGACCCCCATAAAGAACAGTCCTGATTTATCCACTCTTGTTGATGAAAAGGATATCAACATCTTATCACCATCTTTCACCCCTGTTTCTTTCCCTCCCTCAGTGGCTAACACACAAAAATTTGACATCAAGAGCATCTTTGTTTTTTCTCCTTCATACCAATTCAAAGATAAACTATCCTTTAGATCTTTGCAATTGTTCATTTAGATCATCAAAATAACTTCCAAACTCATCTCTCTGCCTCTAACTCTTCTTATGCATACCTGAATACATACCTCATTAGCCTTCCAAAATATAGTTTCTTCCACTCAAATCAAAAAATTAACAACTCCTCATTCAGGCATCTAAGAACCTCCAAAATATGCCCAAACCTACCTTCCTCCTGGATATTTTTTACGTAACTTCTCTACCCCTGCCCCTCGCTTCTGCCTGTGAGGTTGCATACCCCTCAACTTTGCCACCGCCTGTTTCTCTTCCACTGCCTTATGCTCTTCATTGTAACTTTACCACATTTCCCCATCTTTCTCTTTCACTAAAGCTGAAACTCCAGTACTTTGGCCACCTCATGTGAAGAGCTGACTCACTGGAAAAGACCCTGATGCTGCGAGGGATTGGGGGCAGGAGGAGAAGCGGACGACAGAGGATGAGATGGCTGGATGGCATCACTGATTCCATGGACGTGAGTCTGAGTGAACTCCGGGGGTTGGTGATGGACAGGGAGGCCTGGCGTGCTGTGATTCATGGGGTCGCAAAGAGTCAGATACGACTGAGCAACTGAACTGACTGAACTGAACTGAAACCACCATAATTGGGTTTATTTTTTACTTAGGGTCCATTTTAAACACTACTTTCTTCATTAAAAACTTTCCTGATCCCCTGACTGAAAACACTGCCTTCCCTTTTTGAACTTCTATAGTACTCTGGGTCTCATTTTTGTCACCCGTTACAGTCTGGTTTGCATGATTATTTCTGCCACCTCCCCAACACATATACACATATATGATAATACAATACTATAAAGTTCTCTAAAGTCAAGGATTGAGTCTTATTTAAGTTTGTGCTTTGTGCTTCCAGAATGTAACAAGACCTTAATCAGGGAGGGTACATGTTAAATGTTTGATTAAAGCAACTTGATTAAAAGCAAACTAGAGTCTATAATTGCATTGGAGAAGGAAATGGCAACCCACTCCAGTGTTCTTGCCTGGAGAATCCCAGGGACGGCAGAGCCTGGTGGGCTGCCATCTGTGGGGTCACACAGAGTCGGACACGACTGAAGCGACTTAGCAGCAGTAGCAGAGTCTATAATATGGTAACTTCTAAGGTCATGGACCATTTGAGCTCTTTTGCATTCATGGTATTGGAAGGGTGGCACTATGTGGACTTCAGGTCAAGGTTCCCTGTGTGAGTGAACTCTCTCCTTTTCTTTCTCAATACTTTGACAGGTTGAATCTGTCTGAGGTTACTATCAGTTATTTTTAAAACTCTCAAGCACAAAATGAAAAATAAATGGCATTTAGCAACACTTTACAAACGGTACCTGTTCTTTTTTGTTTGTGTTTCCTTTTTAATATGTTTTCAGATGAGTCTGCAGGACTGTTTCCTCTTTTCACAACTTCTGAAATCACAGGGATCTTACCAGCCCCGGTGTGAGCGTACAGCTTACAGTACACAGCAGTCATTCACACAGCTTAGGCCCTGGGCAGGAGATCTGTTCATCTGGCTAGGCAAGAGACTCTAATCCAGACAATACCTGAGTCACCTGTGTGGCTCTTAAATTAGGATAAAAATTGCTTGCCCTACTTTGAATTTTTAAAGTGAACACTGAAGATGTAACCCTCTAAAAAAAAAAATCCGACTTAATGCTGCAAATGAATTCTGATGGGTATAACTCATTCCCTCCTTATGCATGAGTTATTTTAGTCAACTACTTTATAATTGAATTTTCTTTAGGCAATTCACAGCTAGTCTGACTGACAGGTTTTAAAGTGATAACACTGATCAATAGACCACCAAGGACACATTGTGCCCACTTAATAAATAGTAATAAGGTGCCTGACATCTGAAAGATAGTCTCATTAATTAATCTCAGACACAGCCCTACAAGCTACCTTGACTCTGCTTTAAAAGATCTGTAATCCCTTACAGCCAGCAGGTTGGTTCTATCTTCCCATAAAAACATAGCACAATAACATGCACAATTATTCAAAATGCAACACTTACTCTTATTTTTAATTTCACAATAATAGCCCTTTCATAGAGTCCTCAGTATTTCAGCCCGTAATCAAGATATTTTAGAATTCTGATCTTTGTAAAGAGCTAATTTGAATATTTGATCCCACCAAGCAATTTACTGTATTTTCCAGGATCATGAACAGGAAGCCTCTAAGGACCTTGAATCTACAAGGGCTATGCACATCTTCTCATCTCTTCTACCAACCCTTTCATCACCTCAAATGCTTCTCTGTATTTTCAAATGCCCCTCCCATCTACTGCTTTCAGCTCTAAGAAAGAAATGCAATCCCCCTCACCTTGTTACCAAGGCTAACTTTGTACTCTGCTCTGGTCTCCGCTAAATACTATTATTCCTGTATTTTCATTTTCTCTTTCTCCACAACATGTCTATTCTATGCTTATCATCATATCCCCTCAAAAAAAAAAAAAATCCCTGAACCCATGACTTTAGTAATGACCCAGAGTTCCATCACTTCTTTCTCCTTCCTAGCTGATCATCAACGATGTTCTCAATTCCCTGGACCTGATGACTGGCCTCGTTTTCCAAGCTCTTAAATGTCTACAGCATTTGACAGTGCTGGTTGCTTCTTCCTTCTGAAAGTTCCCTCACTGGCTACCATAACTTCATGTGCTATTCTCTGGGTATTGGCTGCAGGAAAGTGCTCTCCAAGATGACCTAGAGTCTGTCATACAGAGTGAAGTGTGTCAGAAAGAAAAATAAATATCGTACATTAATGCATATATGTGGAATCTAGAAAAATGGTGATGAGCCTATTTGCAGGGCAGGCATAAAGATGCAGACATACAGAACAGATACGCGGACACAAAGTGGAAGGAGGAAAAGCGGGATGAGTTGGGAGGTGTGGACTGACATATACACACACCCACGCGTAAAATAGAAAGCTAGTGGCAACATGCTATATAGTGCAGAGAGCTGAGATCAGTGCTCTGTGATGACCTAGAGGGGTGGGACGGGTGGGGAGGTCTGAGAGGGAGGGGATATATGCACACATATAGCTGATTCACTTCACTGCAGGCAGAAACTAACGCAACACTGTAAAGGAATTATACTCTAACAAAAAATGTAAAAAGACTAAATACACTAATCCAAAAAAAGAAATAAGATACAGTTCTCACTATCTTCATTCTCTCCAGTAGTTTCACCTATGGCTCCGTATTTGTCCTTACACTTAAAATGCCATCTCCAGCCCTCCCTTCTCTTGCAAGGTCTAGCCCTGCATTTCCAACTGTCTGTGGGCATCTCCAACCTAATACCCCAGATTAAACATGATCTCAGCCAGACTTACCCTCTTCCTCTCAAAAGCCTCTATCATTCCCTTAACCTTATGAATTATACCTTAACTCCACATCCACCCAGGTGCTAAAGGTCACCTCTTTTCTTCCTAACTCCTTCCCCTCCTTTACCACCCACCTTTTATTAACTACCAAGTCATTCTGACATATCATTTTCATGGCCACTGATATATGCTTTACTCCTCTGACATATCCATAATCATTACTCCAGTACATGCTATCTCTGTCTCCCAGTTTCTAGCAGTTAGGTGGGATCATGCAATCAGTCTGGTTAATCAGCTGTGAGGGGAAGTAGGTTACTTCTGGATGGGAATAAAGAAAAGCAAGGCATGGGGACTCCATGTGTTCTCTCCTCATTTTGAACCAGCCAGCAATGTTCTAGAAGGGGAAACCACCATCAGCTGGGGTCCCCCAGGGCCTAGAAAAAACAGGAATCTCCTCACCAAGGTATATCATTCATGTAGGGAAAGGAGGAAACAAGCCTCTTTAAAGTCAAGCCCCTAGCATCCAGTGGTTAATGTGTTATCATACAGAACCTAGCTGGCTGTCTGTCTTGCCCCTTCAAACAGCCCTATTAGATATGTTTTTCTCAGCTCCTTCTCCTACCCAAATGATACTATTCTTCTTGCACCTTAATTATCAACCTCCCTAGGCAAGCCTTTGCTGATGTCACTAGCTAGATCCAAGCCCTATTTATAAGCTCTCATAAACCATGTATTTCTCCCTTATGGGATACATCACGAGCCTGGAAGTGCCATTAAGAGCAGAGATGCCATGCTTGTTTCAGGTCACCATGGAAACCCAACAACCAGCACAGCATAAAGAAATTTATACACACTTGGGAACTGAGTCAATGTTGCTCATCTTTCTATTTACAGTGTCTAGCACAATGCTTGGTACAATATTTGGTTTTCAATATTAATTAAATTATATATGGTACTATCATGACTTAATCACCTCTATTCAATTGTTTCAGGGCAAGATTCACATTTTTATCCTTCTTTAAATTAATTTTTTATTGAAGTATGTTGTATTAGTTTCTGCTGTACAGCAAAGTAAATTAGATGGACATGTATACATATCCACTTTCTTCTAGACTCCATTCCCATATATCATTACAGAGCACTGAATAGAGTTCCCTGTGCTCTACAGTAGGTTCTTATTAGTTATCTTTTATACATATTGAGTGAAGTAAGTCAGATAAAGAAAGACAAATATATATGATATCACTTCTATGTTGGAATCTAAAAAACTGTACAAATGAACTTATTTACAAAACAGGAATTGAGTCAGAGATACAGAAAACAAGAAAGAAAGGTGAGGGAATAAATTGGGAGATCAGGATTGGCATTTACACATTTTTATTCTTGATATCACTGCTCCCACCACCACCATAGTTACAGGGACACAGCATCAATAAATCCTGTACAGCATCATCAAAGTGACAGCTGGACCCTCTGTGAACTCGCTGAAGAGTGCTTTATGAGCTGCAAAAAGAAAGTAGGATTTGTCCTTTCATATTCATCAAGTTCAACAGACCTCATCATTCCTCCATATACCTACTCTAGCTAACTCGTGCCTGCTAAAAGGGAAAATACAAACTCCACACTGACATACACATATCTATGTGCTACACTGTGCTTAGTTGCTCGGTCATGTCCGACTCTTTGCAGCCCCATGGACTGTAGCTCACCAGGCTCCTCTGTCCATGGGCATTCTCCAGGCAGTAATACTGGAATGGGTTGCCGTGCCCTCCTCTAGGGCATCTTCTCAACCCAGGGATTGAACCCGAGTCTCCCACATTGCAGGCGGACTCTTTACCATCTGAGACATCAGGGAAGCCCAAGAATTCTGGAGTGGATAGCCTATCCCTTTTCCAGGGGATCTTCCCAACCCAGGCAATGGAACCGGGGTCTTCTGCATTGCAGGCGGATTCTTTACATCTATATTCATATATATATATATATATATATATATATATATATATATTCAATATATATAGATATATAAGTATATGTCTATACATACATATATACATAGATTCAATACACATATATTTGGTACACATGGATAGATGTGTGTGGGTGTGCATGTATGCGTGTTTGTGTATCTCTTCCTCAGGAGTACAGAGGAATAAGTTAGAAGAAATGTAACACATTCTATTAATACCCACGTGTCAATCTATGACTTAGAGCCACCACAGCCAGCAACTGCTTAGATGAACACAAAATTAGTCACGCCTGTCCTTGGTTTTGCCAACCCCTTCCCAAATCTGCATTCTTCACAGCCATTTAGTTGAGGTGGCAGATGGCGTCAGTCACTGACATCACCCTTTTGCCACTTTTCCAACCAGAAACCTAGAAGTCATGCTTGACACCTTCCTCTTCCAGTCCCTATAGTTTAACATCAACAAGTCATGTCAATACTTGCTCTGAAATATCTCTCAAATCCACCCACTTCTCTGCATTGCTGCTGCTACTGCTAAGTTGCTTCAGTCGTGTCCGACTCTGTGCGACCCCATAGATGGCAGCCCACCAGGCTCCTCCATCCCTGGAAATCTCCAGGCAGGAACACTGGAGTGGGTTGCCATTTCCTTCTCCAGTGCATGAAAGTGAAAAGTCAAAGTAAAGTTGCTCAGTCACGTCTGACTCTCCACGACCCCAGGGACTGTAGCCTACCAGGCACCTCCGTCCATGGAATATCCCAGGCAAGAGTACTGGAGTGGGGTGCCATTGCCTTCTCTGCATTGCTACTGCCACCCTTAACCAAGCCACTTCCTCTTTGGATTAGAATACTGAAATAAGCTTCTAACCATCTCCCTTTATGCACCCCGGCTCTTCTCCAATCCAATCTTCAGCCGACATCCAGAGCTATCTCTTCATAAAAAGATATCTGATACCCTCCTCTCTCCAACTCTACTGCATTTAGGATGAGCACAACCTCACATGATGGTTCACAAGACCCAGAAAATTCAGTCTTACCTTCCTCTCCAGACTCACTCTGCACCCGCCTCTTTCTGTGCACCCCATGCCAGTCTTCTTTCAGCTCCTCAAATGCTTCCCACTCCCTTTTGCTACAGGAGAACTCACCTGGAAACTCTTTCCAATCATCGCCTGAATTGTTGTCATTCTCACCCTTCAGCTCTCAGTTCAAGCATACTTCCTCAAGGAGGCCTTCCCAGACTTCGTATTTGATCCATTCTCTAAACCAACCCAGAGACACCACTTTGCTAACAAGGGTCCATACAGTCAAGGCTATGGTCTTTCCAGTAGTCATGTACGAATATGAGAATTGAACCATAAAGAAGGCAGAGCACTAAAGAATTGATGCTTTCAAACTGTGGTGTTGGAGAGGATTCTTGAGAGTCCCTTGGACTACAAGGAGATCAAATCAGTCAATCCTAAAGGAAATCAACCCTGAATATTCGTTGGAAGGACTGATACTGAAGCTGAAACTCCAATACTTTGGCCACCTGATCCAAAGAGCTGACTCACTGGAAAAGACCCCAATGCTGGGAAAGATTGAGGGCAGGAGGAGAAGGGGACGACAGAGGATGAGATGGTTGGATGGCATCACTGACTCAATGGACATGAACTTGGGCAAACTCCGGGAGATGGAGAGGCACAGGGAGGCCTGGTGTGCTGCAGTTCATCAGGTTGCAAAGAGTAAGATACAACTTGGTGAGTGAATAACAACAACTAAACCAATCCACAGTTTTAGAGACTGCCATCAGAGTTCATCCTCCAACAGGGAGCAGCACTTGAAGAGGATGTGAGGGGGCACTTCTGGGTGCTGGTAAATTCTTGATCGGTCTCAAGATCTGTAAGCTGATCAGTTTCTTGATCTGGTGCTAGCAACACAGGAATTTTGAGGTCATGAGACTCCATCAAGCCATATACTTATAAATGTCCTCTCCGATATGTATATCATATTTAATAAAAAGCTTTTAAAAGTACACAGGGCACCCTGATCCTAATGTATTTCTTCATTTGTGTATCTTGCCTCTGCACAGCTGCAATTTCAAATCATTAGAATAACATCTAACATTCTCCCATTAGATGATCAGCTCCATGGAAGTCGGCTGGGTGCGCTCTTCAGTAACTCTGCACTGCCCGGCCTAGATAAATGCTCAAGAAATATGTGATTTGGCCGGTGAGACTATGGTAAAATGAATCTCACAGAAAATTTTAAAATGGGTCACAGTGAATGGCACAGACTACATGACAGGAGAAAGAATGGTCTCTTTCTCTCCTGCAGTGGACATTCCACTCTCTCAGGGTGCCCCCACCACCACCCCGTGCTCATCTGGTGTGAGGAAGCCAAGCTCCCCATCCTAGAAAGACCTGTGTCATTCAGGAAGGCAGAATGAAGAAGCCATAGAGGCACTATAGAAGGGAGGGAAGTAGCGGCATCTCGATGGCAAGGACAGGACAGCACGACGAGACCGCACAGGCAGAGGAAGCAGGGAGCTGGCACCAAGCTGGCCGTGGAGGGAGAAGCCCAGGGGCCTCCGGCAGCAACACAGCCCACGGGAGGCTAAGCCAAGAGGAAGGTGCAGCTTAGGGTAAACAATGGTAAGAACAAAGAAGGGAAAAGGAACAGTAGAACCCACTGAAAATGAGCAATTGTGAAGGAAACAGAGTCTGAGACTAAACAGCGGCCAAAACAGCAAAACCACCATACACAGAGGCAAATCCAAGGGAAATTTTCTTTTTCCACCATTTTCCCAAAGAGCAGCCTTTATCTTTCACTCTTTTGCCCACCTTTTGCAGAGAAAGCAGCCACTTTTTCTCACATCCACCAAGCACCCAATATGCAGCACGCAATGGGCTGACATGGGCTCACAAGGCCTTAGATAACCATGAGGAGGAAACAGAGCCATGTCAAGTCAAACGCACCCATGCCCTCCTTTCCCCAAAATCTACAGGACTATCAGCATATCTTGGCGTTACTTAAGGATCCAGGATATGAGCCTGGGGGAGGAACACAGCACTGATAATATCAGATGAGGGAGAGTATTGGACCAAAACCACCCAAAAAGAAAAACAAAACAAGACAACAGCAACATAAAAAGGGGGTAGGGGAGAATTACACTAGAGTGGAAAAAGAATAAACAGGAAGCAGAATAGAAAACAAAACAGAAGAGAAGGGAGGTCAGGTAGGCATAATGGAAATCTGGCAAAAAGAAAGGTGAGACATTCACAATAAGAGCACTGTGCACAAAATCCTTCAAACACACTCCTAACATTCCTCTGTTTGTTCTGGCTCAACAGATCATCTCTGGACACAACAAACAGTCAATGAGCAGAGAACTGATTGCTAAAATTAACCAAACACCTCAGTTTTTCTGGATGCATCAATATTTTTAAAAGAAGCATACAGTTTGAATCACATTATAATCCTTCTTCTAATATATTCACTTCTAAAAACCCAGGAAAGAAATCCCTACTCACTGCTTCTTAGGAGACCTGGAATTCTCCATCCTCAGCCTGAATGTCCCGGCCCTGGCCTCCATCCTGGTTTCTTCCTGGTTCAACTGCCCTGCCAGTAGGCCAAGGAGAGCTTTTCTTCACATTTATCCGAGGAAGATATCTTGATACGTTTATCATCTTATCCTTGACACACAGTGCAATATCTTTCTCAACAATGGGCCCAATAGAAAGTCTGCATGTCTTCTAACTTCAAGCTAAGAACACTTTTCAGAGTACTCATGCACAAGCCTGAGTGCATGGAAATAACTGTAAAACTCCACTGCAGTCTCTATACCAATTTCAGATAGGATCTAGGGGACATTTCTACGGCTAAAGATTAGGAGAGTATCCTAACTTAAAATCGTATTTTTTGAGCAGGCTTCCCCCAAATGAAACAAGTACCAAGCCCGTTAAAGAGTTAATATTTGTTTCTAGATGCTTCTGCTATCCCACAAGGCCCTTGCCATCCATTGTACTCCCTGATAACCCCTATGACTGTACACAGTAGGGAAGTGAACTCTGTGAACACACAGATTTCATGGACAAGGCCCCGCCTGCCCTTCATGGCTGCTGGCTGATGGCATTTACTGCCTCAAGATCCTCAAAGGCAGAGCTGATGCAAAGAATGAGGTGATGAAGCCATTTAAATAAAGCTATGGCTGGGCTTGGCAGTGTTACAGCAAATTAAATTTTAATGAGACACGGAAAATGCTGAACCTTCGGAAAGTTTATCAGAGGAAGGGGCATCTGAAGGACACAAATGCCCCAGGGCCCAGGCATAGACAGAGGGATAACTACATGCCACCGCCACTCAAGGTCAAGAATTTGCAAACAACACAGACATCCAGAGAGGGGAGACTGCTGCTGCTAAGTCATTTCAGTCGTGTCCGACTCTGTGCGACCCCATAGACGGCAGCCCACCAGGCTCCCCTGTCCCTGGGATTCTCCAGGCAAGAACACTGGAGTGGGTTGCCATTTCCTTCTCCAATGCATGAAAGAGGGGAGACTAGCCCTCTGCAAATATGCTGGGTTTTTTACTCAGAAGGCAAAGCAAATTGATGCAAGCTTCTTCCTAAGGTCTCAGAGAAAACTAATATGTAACAAGGTCGAGTGAAAGATGCCATATGTACAAAGGTAACTGACTTAAATACAGCTGCTGACCAACGACCCAGTGACCTCCAAGCTGCCACAGTGTGTCTTCTGAGGTTGGTTTCAGGGACAGACTCACAGATGGGCTATGAGCAAAGACATTTGCTGTGTCCTCATCCGGATTCACTCTCCCCTTGTCCACCCTGCTCTGTGCCCCAGAAAGCTGCCTCACCCCAGCTTCCCTGCCTTTTAGCATTGGGCTCAGATGATAAGCCTTAGCAAGAGATGGGAGTCAAAAAAGAGAAAAGCTGGAGTTCTCCCCAGCCAGGCTGTGGTTTGGCAGTGGGTACATGCTCCTACTTCAGGCAGCACTCATATCTGGGGGCCCCTCTCTCATGTTGACAGCCATGTCTTCCCCTTGTGCCCTTGTCCCTGTGGGCCTGATCCATATGGATTACAGAAGTGGCTTCTCCCAGCCTCTGGCTTCCGCCTGGGGTGTCACTGAGCAGCATTGGAGGACACTGGACAGAGGGCAGAGAGCGAGGTCCTGGTTTTCATTCTCCCAACAACTCCCTCCCATGGCACTGTGGGCTGACATCTGACACTTCACTGAAGGTCACCCCTGTCTTAACCTTTGTCAAGGAGTTCCACCTGTTTGTTCTGAGCCCTGACACAGATACCCACCTGATATGATCTTCAGGACAACTACCACAGCTGTGAGTGTGGATTTTAAGGTTCAATTCTCTGATATCAGTTTTGATTTTTGCCAGTCAATATCATGGAGCTTCCCAGATGGTTCAGTGGTAAAGAATCCACCTGCCAAAGCAGGAGACACACGTTTGATTCCTGGGTCAGGAAGATCCTCTAGAGCAGGCAACACACTCCAGTATTCTTGCCTGGAGAATCCCAGGGACAGAGGGGCCTGGTGAGATACAGTTCATGGTGTCGCAAAGAGTAGGACATGAATGAGCAACTGAGCATGCCACAGTCAGTATCTATGCTATCTTGGACCAGTGACCTGCCCTCTTCGAGCTTCCTCATCTTGGGGATCCTAACGGAACCCAGATCAGAGTGTTGTCATGACAATGAACTCAGGCATGTGGCATTGAGCTTACCCTCACCATGTAAAAGTGCTTGCTAAAGTTAGTAATTATTATTATTACAATGATTCCTCCCTAGCTTTTCCTTTGCTGAAATGTTACCTGCCTGAAACTCCCACTTTTGTGATAAGCCTCTGCATTGCCAGAAGGCACTTGTTAAAATAGAAACACCTTGAGAATATCGGGGAAATCTCTGTACTTTCTATTCAATTTTTCAGTGACCCTAAAATTTCTCTAAAAAAATAAAGTCTATTAAATTAAAAAAAAAAAAAAACAAAAAAACAGAAACACTGCAGGGAGACATGACACATCCAGCAGCTTGGACCACCTATCACTTTAAGCAATTATGCGCCCAGAAGGGACGAGTGTGGTAGGGAGGACTGAGTGCAATGCCACAAGAGTCCTGAGAAGCCAGGGCCTTCAAGCAGAAACCGAGGCCTCGAGAGAGAGGCCAGCCACAAGGCAGAGAGGCCAGCACGGGAATGGAGGTAGACGGGCACCCAGGGCCTGTGTCATCTGCTTTCCTGTCTTTCCAAGGGCAAGCCTGATATATGGGCCAAGCAGCATGGGGGTCTCCCAAGTGTACCACCACACCCCAGCACCTAATCAGGAAACTAGGGCTGTCCCCAAACCAGAAGTCACCAAGGCTGAAGACCCTAGCAAGGAAGCCCCTTCCAGACCCAGCCAGGCCCAGAATAGACTCTTCACCCTAGATCCATCGTCCTTCCTGCCAGCTGGCAGGACTTTCTCCTTCTTGAGCCAACGCTTCTGTGGAATATTTAGACAGCAAGAGCATTTATCACAGTGATATATTCTGACTTCCAGAAATGGAGACATCTAGAAACAGCCATCTGAGTAATATCACTTATATCTCCTGTCACTCTCTCAAACAATCCAGGAGAGAGAAAGATCAAGTTGCTGTAATTTTCCCCTGAGCAGGTAAAGCATGAGTATACCTGACATGTCTCCCTGCTCCCCGGGAAGCGCGGGATATTTCTGAAGCACTCTCCTCTCCCTCTCTAAGCAGCTTCAGGTACCAGCCAAACATGGGTCCCAATTCCAATATCCTCAGACTCCCCACTTGTTTGTTCCATCAATGCATTCTGTCCTTTCTTGGAAAAGATTAAACAGGGCCACACTTCACAGAACTGTATAAGAAGGGGAAAAAAAAAATCTCTTTTCTGTGTCCTTCACATCCTCTATGATGTCTTTACTTTGTTTATATTTTAAACGGTCTAGTCTTTTTCATTTAACATTTTTATCAAAGTAGAAAAGAAGACACTTATCAGTCCCCATCAAAACAAGACAGTCTGGAAATATCCAAACAAAACACTTCAAGGATATAAACAAGGTGGCTTCAAGGATCCTATTAATTCTTTCTGTGGCCTCCTACTGCATTAAAAGCCAAAATACTCTCAATGAGAAAAACCAGGACAACACTCCAACTGCTTTAAGATTGTAGAGGGACACACCAGGTATGTGATCCATGCAAGGCAGAATTGCAGAAGAAAAATGTATCTTCAAGTTTCTTTCCTCTTCCTCCCAGGAACAAAAAAAAATGTTACCTGTCACATTCCAAGTCTATAGTTCCCAGATAAATATTAAAGTTTAAACTTCTCAGCACTCACTGCCACTAGATATCAGTAGGTTACTTAGTCTCCAAGCAACGTATTTTTACTGCAGCTCCGTGTCAGAGAGTCTCAACACCAATCCAAACAAGAGATCATGACAAAATAGGAAAAGCTCTAGAATTTACTGTGTTCTGCTGCTGCTACTGCTGCTAAGTCACTTCAGTCGTGTCCAACTCTGTGCGACCCCAGAGACGGCAGCCCACCAGGCTCCCCTTCTGGTCACCTTCAAATTCCCCCACATTAGGCAGTCAGAGTCACACACCCTAGTCAGTCATGGTTCCTAGGCAGAACCTGTACCATGGCATAATCATGTTTCGAGAGGCTATCATTTAGCCTGTAGCATATCTGAATTCCCATAATAAAATTATAAAATGAGCTTCGTTGAATTTTTATAAGAACAATAGTTAAGATTATTCTAATCACAACTCCTTCAAATCCTTCACACAAGATGCAAGGATGACTGGAATGGATTGTTCTTTCTCACAATAAATATTTTCAACCATGAAGTCAGCAGAGAAAGATCCTAAAACCATCAACCTTCGAATATAAAACAGAGCTGAAACAAATACAACAAAAGATACATATTTAGCTTTAAAAAAAAAAAACTCAATGAAAGAAAACTATGCATTGAAAACTATAATGTTGAAATCAAAGTTGACTATATTCTCATGTTCCAAATCCCCTCCTCCTATGTGTTCTCCTTTATTATTTTACACTGACTCTTCTTTCTAGGAATTTCTTGTTTAAAAAGTTGTCCCTTCTTCAAAGGTCACCATTTAAGATGTCAAAGGGAGCTGCAGATTAGAAGAGGAAAACACAATGACATACTAGGGAAACATCTCTTGGCAACGGCACTATTCCCACTCTCCTCACCCTCAAGAAAGCCTGTCCTTCCAGCAACTCGCTGTGAATGTCCAAAACCAAATGAAGCGATGATCCTCTAATGGATTCCCAATGCTGACGCTGTGATCTGCCTCTAAATGCCAATTCAGGTCACACTCCTCCATCGTCTCTCAGGATATAAATTTCATTAATTTAGCTTAAAAAATATAGAAGGCATCACAACATAAAACCTTTTCCTCTCAAGACAGGAGCCTGAAAATCAAGTTGAATTTAAATTCTACCCATTACCAAGTAAGAGTTGTCTCAGGAATGCACAGTTGGTTCAACACATGGAAAAAAAAAAAAAAAAAAAACCACAACATAATAGACCATATTTATAAAGAACAAAATCACATGTGATAAATTCCAATACCTTTTCATAATAAAAAGACTCAACAAACTAGGAATAAAAGGAAATTTTCTCAAGCTGATAAAAGGTGTCTATGAAATATCCACAGCTATCATCATACTTATTAATTAAAGACTGAAATTTTCCTACTAAGGTCAGGAACAAAATAAGGATGTCCCCTTTTCACTACTTCTATTCAAGATCGTTGGAGTAGGAAATGGCAACCCACTCCAGTATACTTGCCTGGAAAATTCCACCAGACAGAGAAGTCTGGTGGGCTACAGTCCAAGGGGTCACAAACAGTAGGTTTTAGCTATGGAAATTAGGCAAGAAAGTAAAATAAAAAGCACCCAGTTTGAGGGGGAGGGAAGTAAAACTCTCTTTCTGCAGATGGCATGATCTTCTACATAGCATCCACAAATAAACTACTAGAGCTAATTAATGAGTTCGGAAAGCTTTCAAGATACAAAAATCAACTGTATTTCTATTCACCAGCAATGAACAACCCAATATGAAATTAAGAAAACAATTTACAAAGGCATCAAAAAAGTACAACACTTGGGAATAAATTTTACAAAAAAAGTGCAAAATATGTACACTGAAAACTATAAAACTGTTGAAAGAATTATGAAACTGGAGCCTATTATACAGAGTGAAGTAAGCCAGAAAAAAAAACACCAATACAGTATACTAATGCATATATATGGAATTTAGAAAGATGGTAACAATAACCCTGTGTACGAGACAGCAAAAGAGACACTGATGTATAGAACAGTCTTATGGACTCCGTGGGAGAGGGAGAGGGTGGGAAGATTTGGGAGAATGGCATTGAAACATGTAAAATATCGTGTATGAAACGAGTTGCCAGTCCAGGTTCGATGCACAATACTGGATGCTTGGGGCACTGGGACGACCCAGAGGGATGGTATGGGGAGGGAGGAGGGAGGAGGGTTCAGGATGGGGAACACATGTATACCTGTGGTGGATTCATTTTGATATTTGGCAAAACTAATACAATTATGTAAAGTTTAAAAATAAAATTAAATTAAAAACAAAAAACAAACAAACAAAAAAGAAGGCCTAAACAAATGGAAGGATATCCCAGTTCACTGATTTGAACACTTATAATTGTTAAGACGTTCAGATGATCCCCAAACAAAAGTACTCCCCAAATACAATGCCTATTAAAATCCAAGCTGGCTTCTTTGCAGAAAATGCCAAACCCAAATACACAAAGCAATTCAAGGGCCCCAGACCAAACAAAATAGTCTTGAAAAAACAAAGTTGGAAGACTTACACTTCACATGCAAGATTTACTACAAGCTACAGTAATTAAGCAGAGAAGGCAATGGGACAGTGTGGTAGTGGCATAAGAACACGTAGGTCAGTGGAATAAAATAGTCTAGAAATAAACTCACATTCACAGTCAACTGATTTTTAACTAAGATGCCAGGATATTTCAATGGAGAATAGTCTTTTCAACAAATGGTTCTGAGATTGTATATCCCTGTTCAAAAGAACAATATTAAAATTCTAGCTCATATCATATATAAAAACTAACTCGAAATGAATCAAAGACCTAAAAGTAAAAGGCAAAACTACAAATTTCTTAGAAGTAAGCATATGCATAAATCCTCATGACTATGGATTAGAAAGTTGTTTCTTAGCTATGACACCAAAAGCAGGAGCAAAAATAGGCAAACTTGATTTCATCAAAATTAAAATTTTGTTGTGCTTCAAATGACACTATCAAAAAAGTGAAAAACAGACCCTAGAATGAGAAAAAAAATTTCAAATCATGGTGATAAGCAATTTGTATCTGGATTATATAAAAAATTTGTAATCCTAATAAAAGACAACTCAATTTAAAGAATAGGCAAAGTATTTATCCAAGCAATACAAGAAAAAGGCCAGTAAAACATGAAAAGATGCTTACTAATCTATCAAAAAAGTCAAAGTGAAAGTGAAGTTGCTCAGTCGTGACCGACTCTTTGCGACCCCATGGACACTAGGCTCCTCCGTCCATGGGATTTTCTAGGCAAGAGTACTGGAGTGGGTTCCCATTTCCTTCTCCAGGGATTCTTCCCGACCCAGGGATCAAACCCAGGTCTCCCGCATTATAGACAGACGCTTTACTGTCTGAGCCACCAAGGAAGTCCAAATGTGAAAGTGAGAGTCGCTCAGTTGTGTCTGACTCTTTGCAACCCATGGACTATACAGTCCATGGAATTCTCCAGGCCGGAATACTAGAGTGGGTAGCCTTTCCCTTCTCCAGGGGATCTTCCCAACCCAGGGATCTAACCCATGTCTCCTGCATTGCAGGCGGATTCTTTACCACCTGAGCCACAAGGGCAGCCCTACTAGTCTATAGGGAAATACAAATCAAAATTTCAAGATACAGCATTTATACCTATTAGGATGGCAATGATCCAAAGACAGACAATAACAACTGGTAGCAAGGATGTGGAAGAGACAGGAACCCTCGCATATTGCCAGCGGGAATGTAAAATAGTACAGCCACTTTGAAAAATAGTTTGGCAGTTGTTCAAACAGTAACACAGAGTCACCATATGACTCTACTCTCAAGAGCCATTCTACTCTCAAGAGAATTCAAAACATATATCCACACAAACACCTGTGTACAAATAGTCATAGCAGCGTTGTTCACTAGTCAAAAAATTTTAATAATTCAAATACCTATCAATGGATGAGTGGATAAATAAAATAGTCCATCCATACAATGGACTATTATTCAGTCTTTAAAAGGACTAAAGTACTGATACATGCTACAATGTTCAGTTCAGTTCAGTTCACTCGCTCAGTCGTGTCCGACTCTTTGCGACCCCATGAATCGCAGCACGCCAGGCCTCCCTGTCCATCACCAACTCCCAGAGTTCACTCAGACTCACAACCATCGAGTCAGTGATGCCATCCAGCCATCTCATCCTCTGTTGTCCCTTTCTCCTCCTGCCCCCAATCCCTCCCAGCATCAGAGTCTTTTCCAATGAGTCAACTCTTCGCATGAGGTGGCCAAAGTACTGGAGTTTCAGCTTTAGCACCTTCCAAAGAACACCCAGGGCTGATCTCCTTTACAATGGACTAGTTGGATCTCCTTGCAGTCCAAGGGACTCTCAAGAGTCTTCTCCAACACCACAGTTCAAAAGCATCAATTCTTCGGCACTCAGCTTTCTTCACAGTCCAACTCTCACATCCATACATGACTACTGGAAAAACCATAGCTACAATATTAATGAACCCTAAAAATATTTTACTAAATATTGGGTTAGTATTCTATAATTTCTTACAGAAAAATCCAAATGAACTTTTTGACCAACCCAATGAAAGATGCAGACACAAAAGATCACCTATGGTATGACTCTATTTGTATGAAATCTCCAGAAGAGGCAAATTCATAGCAACAGAAATCATGTAAGGGGTTCCTTGAGATTAAAGGAGAAAGGAATGCAAAGAAACTGCTAATGTTTCTGTCTGGAGTGATAAGAATGAGATCTATGATTGGTGTTAATAATAGTTTCACAATTCACTATAAATTTACTTAAAACCAATGAATAGTACTCTTTAAGAGGGCAAATTGTATGGTATATGAATTATACCTTAAAACTTTGAACTTTAGTGGCATGTAGATTTTAAGAGTATGAAAATCTTGGTTTAAAAAAAAAAATCAAGCAATTCCACTAAAAACTTACCATGAAACAGATAAATATATAAAACTACAAACTAATAAAAAATATCTGAAGTTAAGACAGTCCTTAAAAGTATGATTCCAGATAATTTCCAAGGGAATTCTTCAACAAATTATCACATCATATTACCGCTGTCACTGAAGGGTCAGGATAATGTGCTTGCTGAACAAGGCCAGACAGTCCAAACCTGGAAAGTGTCTTTATCTTGGTCTGAAGATTCCAACTCAGTAACTGTTTAAGAAAACCCTTAGTCAAACAGAGTTTATCCCCCCAAAATTTCTTAACAAATCTTCATTATTAAAATGGGTACTGCCAATTTATTTCTCAAATAAGTAATTTGAGAAATAAATTACAAATAAGTGAATTTTACAAGGCTCCAGATGCCAACCTAGTTGGTGGAAAGTGTTTTCTCTCCCAGTAACAAGTAGCTTCCTACAAAGTTACTTTGAAGAGGGAGCTGTCGCACACCAGATAAAACCTACACGGAGTAATTTGTCAGCCAATACAAGCCATTAGTCAGCCTGGCTTCATAAGCCTATCACTTCATGTCATTGCTCTTTTGGACTTCATCATCCTGAATTCTCTATCCCTCTTGTCCACTTTTAAACAAAGAATAGCATGACATGTACCTCGCACATGAGGACATTTCATTATCTCTTTTCTGACCCAAACAGACTTTCTGTGCCTACTCCACAGTCTTACAGTGACCCTGACAACTAGCTCAATAAAAAGACAGTGAAATGTCTACTCAGAGAAGCTCAAAAAGCACACCCCTCTCTCTTCAGGATTTTAAATTTCAGCACACCTTAGAGAGGAAACCTGTCTCTCTCTTGAAGCTACTGTGCATTTTTTTTCAGCTGCCAAGGGGATTCTTAAGTATAAGGACCCATTTTGCTTTTAGATTAGTACCAAGTATATGGATATAACGTCCATCTCACAGGGAAACATAACATGAAAAGATATAAAGTAGTTAAATAACCTTCAGCAAACATCCGCTTCACATGTAAGGTTACATGTGTACAGGATAGTTATCAACTGAATCAATCCTCTGTGAAAATGACTGGTTTAGTGTAGACTAACCCATGATTCAAAATTCAAAATAGTACAAGTTAATCACTCTTGCCCAGAACTTAGTAAATGATCAATTCTTTGAAGCAAAAACAAGTCTCTGATTATGCAAACAAACTGCATAATTTGGTCACTCCAATTAACCAAGTACCCCTACAAAAACAAAGCCTCTAAATAATTTTCAAAGTTTTTTTCCATATTCTCGACATGTTTGTACAATGCTCAAAGATATGGGCTACACAGACTGCACCAGAAATGCCATAAATAACAAGCCCTATTTTTAAGAAAAGGCTATATTATACATTTGAATTTTAAAAAAGAAAAAGTTGAGTGCTGGGTGCTGATTTGACATCAACTACTACCTCCTGGCAGAGCGGCCCAGTGGAAGGAGCAGAAATAAACAGGACAGGCAGGCAGCCCTGTGTTCAAAGCCCAGCCTGGCCATGAATTGGCTGTGGGTGAACTTGAGAAAGTCACTTTACTTCTTCAAATGTCTGCGTTTAACTCCGGAAAATGGAAATAATTATATCTAATTTTTAAGGTTACGTGAGGATGCAACAGTCACTGTCTCACGTAACACAGCATGTGGCACAAGACCCACCGTCCGTCTCTATGCCTGGAGTAGGCCCCTAACCTATACTGTTTTCACTTACAAAAGAAACAATACTTTACTACTCATTTGTCACAGCAGATTTGTTTTATCATTATCATCCAACGCTTAGAGGCATCTCAACTGTGGCTCCAGCAAACCAACGAGACTTAACTTTTAATCCTACCTGCACTGCACCCAAATAAGTAGACTCACACAAAATTTCTTAACCTTCCAAATGCAGTCCTTTTCCCTTGTTCTTCTAGTCCCTTTGTCTTTAAAACAGGGATAAGACATTCACATAAATTGCCTAACAAGGTGTTTGATACACATTTGGGATTATTGCTATTACTTATTAAGATTCTAATATGAGGTTTTTTTTTTTCTTTCTCATGAATTACTTTATGTACCCATCTGCTTAATCTCCATCATGGCAGCAAAAACAACATCCCAGAAACACCTGCAGACACCTGCTTTCTGCCTCCTGCACCCAAGCTTCCTAGCCAAATGAGCTAGGCCTGCCTGTTATCTGAATGATCATTCTAACTGCAACGAAAATAAGCTTGAAGAGCTAATGATAGATGATGCATGCTAAGTCATGCTGGGAATCTAGAGAGGACATCCAGCTTTGCCAGGGTGCACAACAACATCTGAGCAAGTGCCTCTCCAGACTGGCAAGGTCTGGGTCAACCCACCTAGTGAGGCTATAGAGTCTAGGTCTACTCCAGGGAGAGGCTTGATAGAACAGAAATGCTGAATTAAGCACTGTGTAGAAATGGCCCTTTGTATCAAAGAGCAGTTTGCACAGATTAGCAGCCAGTTAAAATATACATTTTGATGAGCCATGTAAATAAGCTCTAGGCAAGCTGGACAAGACAGATGGAATCAACATTCCTAAGGGGAGGGGACTGCTTTGTAATTTCCATGAAAGACTCTGCATTACTCACATACTTGGGCATAAGAATGAGTAAGGGTGATGCGGACAGAAGAAGCCTGACAAATCTGCACAAACGTGAGGCTGAGTTTCTGAAGCAGCCACCTACAGAGAGCAAAGAACATACTCGGGAGACCTGGACTCTTGACCCTCTTTCACTAGGTAGCCCAGGATGCTGATTTTTATCTCATCTGCCCCAAGTCATCACCCCTCATCCTGATCCTATGCAGAGTATTTTTAGATTTTGAAATGGAATGTGCAAAATGTGGGAGGAGAGCTAAACAAATAAAATAAATTTCTCATAAAATGTCAAGAAGTGTGCAGGCTCACACCTCCTCTATCCTTCCATCCATTGCTCTTCCTCTTCCCTCCACAGAGACCCTTCTCACCTCCTCTCTCCTTACCATCTGCACCGGACTGCAACTCAAGGGAGAGGCCAGGTCTGCAAATGGATTACAGAAAACACAGCACAGGTCACACTGTGTTGACCCTCCTGGTCTCCCAGCTTTGGTCCCTCCCTCCCCGTCCCATTCCATCAGGCACACGATTGTGTCACTTCTCTGCTCAAACACAGGAAACAACTTTCAACTGCCCGCTTAATACCAGCTGGTAACTCGTAGCACATACAGGGTACCAGAACTGTACGAGGCTTTCCTTCAGTATTCCCGGTGCTCACAATGACCCTGGAAGAAAGTTATTCTGCTATTATTGTTGTTACCCCCAGTATTCTTCCACCACCATATCTGGTCACATCTGTACATTCCGTATCATTCCTTGAGCCCTCAACAAACTGAACTTGCAGCTTCTTATTCAAGCCTTTGGCTCTTCCCCTTTGGTTCTTGCCTATGGCTTTCCCTCTAACAGAAACGTCCTCCTACTTCTCAGGCACTTCTTTTCAAAGGAGGTCCAGACACACTTCCTCCACAAGAACTTCTTATACCTCTTAGCCAAAAATAATGTTTTTTCTTCATTATTAGAGATATTTTTGTAGCCTGCCAGGCTCCTCTGCCCATGGAATTCTCCAGGAAAGAATACTGGAGCGGCTTGCCATGCCCTCCCCGAGGGATCTTCTCGACCCAGGGATCAAGCCTGTGTCTCTTACGTCTCCTGCACTGGCAGCCGTGTTCTTTACCACTAGCGCCACCTGGGTGGCCCCCTCTCATCGCTAAGTTCTGTCTTTTCTCTAATTTACCTTTTTCATTTGTGTGTATAAAACAGTATCAAAACAAGCCTTCTACAGTCTTATATTTTTCAAAGTATATCTAATAATGGTTACTCAAGGCTCTGATTGACTCTGTAGTAAGTGGACTTGAAGAAATTAAGGGAAGAAGCTATGCAGAAAACTTTCTGTGCCTACTCTATCAACTAGTCTGAGTGACAAGATTATCCAGATTTTCATTTAGTTACGCTTGCAGATTAGGAGTAATAAACTAATATTTAGCTTCATACTTTTTCTCTATCACTTGGCACACTAGAGAAGATGGTATTTCAGTATTTTCAGCTTGTTCATAGGTCTCCATGGAAGTTCAGTGTAAATTAATGACCCTGAAACCTTACATCTGCTTTGTTTCTGATTTTAGTAAACTGTTTTTCACAACCTGAGATCAAGTTATTTACACTCAGGCTTATAGGTATTTGGGAACATCTACTAAGCTATTTCTATCAGCAGACATGATAGAACTGTCAACTTTCATAATATGCTAATTATTATTCAACAAATAATTAGAACATAGCATCTTCCCTAAGTCAGCAAACAGGCAGGACAAGAAAAGAATGTGTAAACACTCAGGTGAAGGAAAATGAATACATAATCGAAGGATTAAAAAGATTAGATGAATTCTGAATCTCTTTAAGAAAGGTCTAAGCTGGCTCTGGAAGAACATGCATATTTGAAAGGGAAATGGAACCCAGAGAGGAGAAAAAGATAGATGATGAATAATGAGGGACTGACAAGTAACAGGCAAATATGGGAAAAAGGCTGCTGCTGCTGCTACTAAGTCGCTTTAGTCGTGTCCGACTCTGTGCGGCCCCACAGACGGAAGCCCACCAGGCTCCCCTGTCCCTGGGATTCTCCAGGCAAGAACACTGGAGTGGGTTGCCATTTCCTTCTCCAATGCATGAAGTGAAAAGTGAAAGTGAAGTCGCTCAGTCATGTCCGACTCTTCTCGAGCCCATGGACTGCAGCCCACCAGGCTCCTCCGTCCATGGGATTTTCCTGGCAAGAGTACTGGAGTGGGGTGCCACTGCCTTCTCCGAAGGAGTTACAAAATGAATCAAGATGAGAAAAAGCTTGAAACACAAGGGAAAATCAAAATCCACGGAGGGTGAATTTTTAAAAAAATCAGAAAAATAATTGTAGCCGAGACATTCTAAAGTGGTAAGAGCAATAGTTAGGAAAGGCTAAGGAAGCCTGCGGTGTTGGGGTGGGGATGGGGGAGGCGGTGGTAAGGTGGAAGTTTAATTCCACACTGCTTACTGAAGTCCTATTCAGGACAAGCTGTCATGTCAAGAGCTGCAGAGCCCACAAGACAAAATAAGAAAGAATTCACTCTCCAGAAGCCTAATGAGATGATGAAAACAAAGCTAGCACCATACCTAAAAACCACGATAGATGGCAGATGGAGATGACTACCAGGAGAGAAGAACCCAGAGATGAGGAGGAAAAGGACTAAGCTCCATAGTAAAGGACACGACTCACCATCATTGACACACTTGACCACGAGCACAAGAGTCATTCAAGAGAAGAGAGAGTTCAATAAACACATGAAAGCCATTCTCAGACTCACAAACACAGCATAGGAGAACTCCAGTAGAGAAGGGGTCTGCAAACTGTGGCCCCTATGCTAAATCCAGGCCATTGCCCATTTGTACGTGGTCCATGAGTTATGAATGAGTTTTATATTTTTAAATGCTTAAAAAGAAAGTTTTTAGAACATATTTTGTGACATGTGAAAATTACATAAAATTCAAATTTCAGTGTCCATAATAAAGTTTTATTGGAACCCAGCCACTTTATTACAGATTGTCTATGGTTTCATTGGCACTATAATAGCAGTTGAGTAGTAATAACAGAGACCTTTTGGCCCAGAAACCCACCCTAAATATTTACTATCTGGGTGACAGTAAAAGCTGACTGACTTCTGCTTTAAGAGCCTGCCAGGCCTCTTCAACACAAATGTCAAGCATGAATTCTGTCACTTTTCAAAGTGAGACAGGAAAGCTGTGTAGTTTTGTCATTACACAACAGGCTCTGTTGTCACAAGGATGGAGTTCCAGTCCTGATCCCTCAGTCACCAGCCATGCAATCTGCCAGTTTATTTAACTTATTAGAGCCTCAGTTTCCTCACCTGCCCAGAACACTATCAATCCACACCAACCAACCAGCAGTTAGGCTTACCAGGAGCTGGCCAGGCTGCGAGTTCTTGGCCTTCACCTTTTAGCTCACATAGAAGTTCTTCTTCTTTCACATGCCCATCTGAGATGTTTATATGTACACGACACAAAGGCACTGGCCACACAGGGGCACGAAAGACTAATCCCAAATCACAAATCAATTGTTTTGCTAACATCAGTCATTTTTAATGCCTTTTTAAATCACAAATCCCTTTGAGTATAATCATGCATTCATTTACCCAAAAAATAATTGAGTTCTGTTATTGCCAACTGATATTCTGTTGGGGAAACAGACAACAAATACAAATCTATATACCCTTACACACATTCACATATATATAGTTTTATATATATATATATATATACACACACACACACACACACACACACACACACACACACCCCCATACAATTTTACTATGTATAGACATATGGAGAGAGAGTCAACAGGCTGGATATGGAGGATGAGGAAATGCAAGAAATTGAATACAAGTAAGAGATTTTTGGTGTGAGCAACTGGTGCCATTTTCTAAGATCAGCAATTCCACAGGAGAAGCAGCGATAAGGAAGAAATCCCCAGTGTGCTTTGGGGCAAGATTTAAATACCAATCAGACACCCTAGTGATAATGCTGAAGAGGGATTTAGAGAGAAGAGTCTGATGTTCTTCAGTAAAGTGATGGATACAGGCACAGATTTGAGAGTCCTCTGTACTAAGTTAGCATTTAGAGCCCTTGGAGCAGACGAAATGACTTAAATATGCAGATAGAAAATGGGGGGGGGGGGCGGTACACAGGAGAGCACCCTGGGGCCCTTCAACACTGAGAGGTCAAGCAGAGAAGTGAGGAAGGTCTAAGAGGAAGAACAGCCTGAGAAGTAGACAAAGGGAACACGAAGTCACGAAAGCCTCGAGTTAAGAGTATTATTAATACAAGGAGAAATGGCCCTCGCCCATTGCTGCTGAGCAGCTGCAGCACAGTGCCCTCTGGGATCACCAGGACGGAGGCAACTCAAACGGAGTCATCTCAGTGAAGTGGTGGGCAGTGAAGAGCTACTGGAATGGGGTAAGAAAAGAACATGAAGTGAGGAAGTGAAAAACGTAAATATCTCTGATGAAACCAAGAACTTTTATCCCAGACCAAAAAAAAAAAAAAAAAAAAGGCACACTAACATATGAAGCATCAAGTATTAGGGGACTGGGGGGATTACACAGTAAAACTCTCTAGAACTATGAACCCCCTAAGGTTCTATGTACTCCATTAAAAAAACCTTGGTCCACAGTGGAAACATGCTGCCATGGCAAACTCCACACTGCCAACCAAAACCTACAGTCATGAAAACATGGACAATTCCAGGTATTTGGAGGTCTCCTGTCTTTCCCATGAAACTTGCTTCCTTTAGAATGTGTCTCTTTTTTATAAAATGGAATCACTGAGATTCAGAAAGAACCGCTTTCATGGACTTGTTTAAGAGATCCTGTTCAACTGGGGAACGGGGGCTTGGTGGGGGGAGCATCAGAGCTCAGATGCCTTAATCCTGTTACCTGACTTGCTTTTCCTGCCACCTCAAGTTTTCGAGACTGTGGCTAGCATAAGGATTTAACCAAGAAAGCAATTGAAATATTCTTATTTTTCCAGAAAAGACTCTAGTGCCAAGTTAAGACAATGAGTAGCCAGGACATCATACTGTCAGATCCTACAGAATTTGAATTTTTAAAAGATAAAGTAGTATTCACAGAACTAATTTTTTTCCACCTCTCATTGGCTCCTAAATCTCGACTTTGGCTGGCATGTTGCCCTTTCATATAGGGGAAAGATACCAAACCATGTATGTCAGACTTACCACATTTCTTACAGCCATGCTGAGATGTAATGCACAGATAACCAGGGCTTGTGTGGATCATGCTTTACAACTCACTTAAGCACAGACACCAACTTTTAGTAGCAAAAGAATCTGAACCAGAAACAGTTCATGCTTGTTCTTCTATCTCCTCCAGCAACCCTCTACCAAGCACTGCCTATACTCTTTCAAAAGGCAAAACCAAGGTGAGGACCAAGAACCAATCACTGAGTTACAGCCGAGCTGTAATGGAGCTCACATTTTAATGATGAAAGACAATTAAATTAAATAGCCATGTCTCTCACTATACGAAATTTTCAAATGGAGATACACACACACACACACACACATACACACATATATAAAGAAACTTTCAAATTGGGATTCTTGTTTTTTTTTTAAAATATGAGAGAGCAGGGTGGTCAGGGAAAGACTCTCAGAAGAGGTCATGCATGAGCTGAGATCTTAATAACAAGGTGTCAGCCATGGGAAAAGCTGAAGAAGAGTGTTCTGTCTATGCTTTTAAAATCCTGCTTCCAATATCAGACTTGGAATCACTGGAAAATAACCTAGACTAAGCCATTTAGCAGCAGTATTGCTAACAGCAGAAAAAATAAATATGAACTCCTGGGATTGCCTATAAAAAGGAGTGAGTCATTACTTCTTTTATGAGGTTTTCAATGACTAATTAAGAGAAGAGGGAGCCCAGAAAAATTACAACTGCTTGTACTTTTACTGCCTGTGTCCACGAATTACATCATCTGCCCTTGGTATCTCTCCCTAGAGTAAGTCTATGTTGCTAAATTATCAGTCATGACTTCCGAATATCACAAGCAGGGAAGGGTTTAGTTCAATTAGTCTAAGTAATTGTACAAATTTTATGCAGACTCAAGAAAAGGACTGAAACACAGAAAATGAAACATGAGATGCAGAAAGTAGAATGTTGAATATGCTGGGCTCAACGCTGGGGCTTCCCAGGCGGCACAATATGGTAAAACATCTGCCTGCCAATGCAGGAGACTCAGGAGACATGGGTTCAATCAGGAGACATGGGTGCAATCCCTGGGTAGGGAAGAACTCCTGGAGTAGGAAATGGTGACCCAGTCCAGTATTCTTGTCAGGAGCGTTCAATAGGCAGAGGAGCCTGGTGCCCTTTGGTCCATGGGGTTGCTAAGAGATGGACACAACTGAGCATGTGTGTAATGTTGCCCAATACCTTGATAAATTTCACTCGCTGATTCTGATAATTACACTGTCTAGTATTAAAAAAAGAGTTCAGGCATAATTTTACTGACAACATCAATATCTGTATCAACTTCACCAAAATTCTCCGACAAAAAGAAAAAATTTTCCTAGCATAATATCAGAATCAAAATTCAGGTACATCCTGCTGCTAAAGCAAAGTCAGCTCAAAGTGTAAGTCACTGATTCCCTGGTGAAAACCCATTTGCTGGGACTGATTCATTTTTGCCTCAGAAAAAAACACAGACAGTGTAGGCTATTTAAGCCTAATTTGTACCATATTATCTCAAAAAATTGATCACTTTCATGTTTCATTTAGGAAAAAAAAAAAAAAAACAAGACAAAGATTTAACTGTTTGTAACTGCTTCATCATCTTCAACATGGTTCTCCTACCTTTAAGAATGAGCAATTTTATGATTACCTACAGCAAAACTCAGAATCAACCTGCCAATGCAAGAGATGCAGGTTTGATCCCTGGATTGGGAAGACCCCCTGGAGAAGGAAATGGCAACCCACTCCAGTATTCTTGCCTGGAAAATCCAATGGACAGAGGAGCCTGGTGGGCTACAGTCCATGAGGGTTGCAAGAGAGTCAGACATGACTTAGCAACCAGACAAAAACAGCAAAAATCAGAGGTCTAAGATACCAGCAGTATGCTGCTCCTTTTTCTCTAACTTCCCTCTCCTCTCCCCTATTGCTAAGTCACTTCAGTTGTGTCCAACTCTGTGCGACCCCATAGACAGCAGCCCAACCGGCTCTGCCATCCCTGGGATTCTCCAGGCAAGAACACCGGAGTGGGTTGCCGTCTCCTTATCCATTGTGTGAAAGTGAAAATGAAAGTGAAGTCGCTCAGTCGCGTCTGACATGTAGCGACCCCATACTGCAGCCCACCAGGCTCCTCCATCCATGGGACTCTCCAGGCAAGAGTACTGGAGTGGCTTGCCATTGCCTTCTCCCCTATACTCCAGTGGAATTAAAGAAATAGAAGGAGGGAGGGATAATATGTGTAGACTTCCGTGTTACTGCCACCAATACTCAAGGCTTACAGAATTTTGCAGAACTAAGGTCTAAAATGACTCAGGTCTAAAATGGCACTCACTCACTCAAAGCTCAGGCCACAATTACTAGCTACAGTGTTCACAACTGTATCTAAACAATGCTCCTTTAAGGTCCTCTATTAAAAATGAGAGAAACATCACACATGTCCAAAACAGTCAGCCAAGCAAAAAGAGGAAATGAAATGGATTAGAAATAAAATAGATATTCAGAGACAGAAGTGCCCTGATCATGCAGGATTAAGACTCATAAGCTAACACTCAGTTCAGTTCAGTTCAGTCGCTCAGTCATGTCCGACTCTTTGCGACCCCATGAATCATAGCACGCCAGGCCTCCCTGTCCATCACCAACTCCCAGAGTTCACTCAGACTCATGTCCATCGAGTCAGTGAAGCCATCCAGCCATCTCATCCTCTGTCATCCCCTTCTCCTCCTGCCCCCAATCCCTCCCAGCATCAGAGTCTTTTCCAATGAGTCAACTCCTCGAATGAGGTGGCCAAAGTACTGGAGTTTCAGCTCTAGCATCAGTCCTTCCAAAGAAATCCCAGGGCTGATCTCCTTCAGAATGGCCTGGTTGGATCTCCTTGCAGTCCAAGGGACTCTCAAGAGTCTTCTCCAACACCACAGTTCAAAAGCATCCATTCTTTGGCGCTCAGCTTTCTTCACAGTCCAGCTCTCACATCCATACATGACCCCTGGAAAAACCATAGCCTTGACTAGATGGACCTTTGTTGGCAAAGTAATGTCTCTGCTTTTCAATATGCTATCTAGGTTGGTCATAACTTTTCTTCCAAGGAGTAAGCTAACACTAGGATGGAAAAAAAACACCCTGGATATGCAATGACAAGTGAAGCTTTAGATAAATTCCTGCAAAGAAAACAAAACTTTCAAACAGAGGGTATATAGGTCCTAATTCAGCTGATAAAAGTAACTGTGTCACAGCAATCCTGGACTAGGATAAATAATATAGGAAAATCCTTCACTGGCTGAGAGAGAGAGATTCTGACCAGCAAGAAGTTCAGGGTCTTCAGAACCATCAGCAGCATCCAGGTCTCTTTTTATTTTAGTTGTGCAATGGGAGAGCCTTATCCTGAAAGCTTATTATTTAAATGTATTATCATCCAATGAATACAAAGTTTAGAAGGTTGATGAAAACATATCTTCTCTCAATTTGATTCTGAATCTTAATGAGGCCACATCGAGTGGAATTAAAGAAACAGAAGGCAGGAGAAAGAATGTGTAGACTTCTGTTACTGCCTTTAGACACGTATCAAATAAGAACGACAAACATATATACTGTCCACTTATAGTGCATAAGTGTGTTGTCTCACTTAATTCTGAGAAGCACCTTATAAAAAGGTGGGTATTATCCTCAGTTTACAGATAAGGAAACTAGGGCACAGATAAGAAACCCCATCACAGAGCTTGAAAGCAGAGTCAGAAGCAGTAACAGTCTGGCTGGCTTCCCAAAGGCAGTTCTTAGTTACATAGTTATTCCTTGATGCTCCACGGGAGACCTTTAGTCCTCAGCTCTGCTCTGTGCTATGTCCTTTAAAAAAGCACCTCTTAATCTCTCAGCAACTCAGTTACTTCTATGACTCTGAAATAGTACAGATTTACTTTACAAGTCACAGTGAAAGTTCACAACAGAATGAAAAATTCTGTGGGGAGAGCACTGGTGTCCAAATTACTGAGTCACACTTTTTGAAACTTAGGTAAGCTCCCTTTGAAAGGGCACTCAGACCATCAACAAACTTCGTAACAAGCCCACAGAGGGTTCTGAAAAAGGTCTTCAGGGGCCTTGAATTCTGACAGGAGAGAGAGGTTAAGCTAATATATAGTTATTATAAACATACAATAATTAAATACAGCAAGAAGATGGAGTACGTCTCATTGTCTCAGACAATGGATAGGGTTTGTTTCAGAAAGGCTGCCTGGAGAAAAAAGGCCTGTGGGCTGTAATTTTTTGGAAGGAAACAATAAAAAGAAACAGGAAAAAAAAAAAAAAGAATATTCCTCCATACATAATGAGTAGCCTGGGTAAATCTTCAGATCGTGAGCCTGAGTTCCGGCCAGAGTATCTATAGAGCTCAAATGGACAAAAGCTAATTTCTACTTAAAACATTTCTTAGAAGACAAATGCAAGAAAAATATTGCTGCCATGCTGTTTTCTTCTACCTCTAGGCTATTTTTCCCCAAATAATGAAATCATTTTAATAAAAAACTGAATAATAAAACCCTGAACTATTTTTAAAGTCTGAAAACATTATATCTTTCTTTCTGTTGCCAAGCAACATACGTTTGCTATGATAAAATCTGAGACCTTGATTAACATTCTCAGTCGTATAGAAAGGTTATAGAAACAGGAAATCTTGATTACAGAATGACGGGTTTTTTTTAAATAAATAAATGAAAAGAAAACAGTAAGAAATGAAATAGGACTCATATCAAACCACTGCATTTTTACACTGGAAACAGAAAGCCATGAATTCCTCAATCTCAGAAAACTCAAAGTACAGGGCTAATAATAAAGGGGGATTCTATGCAGATACTCAAATTGCTGCAGCCATATGTCAACGTAGCAATGTCACTGCTACTGTGTTAGCTATAATTAAGTGCTTTTGGTCACTGAATGTTTTTTTGCTAGCTTTCGCATCTTTCAGTGCTAGACTTCACCTAGCTGATGGTAACAGAGCTGGGTAACTGATGGTAAACAGAGCAAAATGAGTAGAGTTCTTACTCTCATGAAATCCAGAGTCTAGAGGAACTTGCTGCACTCACCATCCTCATTTTATAGATGAGGAAATTAAGTAACTTCCCCACAGAGCTAGTTTGTGGTAGGCGTGGAATTGCAACTCAAGTCTGTTTTGACTCCAGAATCTACCACAGTTCAATGCTTGTGCCCTAACTTGAGAGGTGAAAATTCCACTGTGCCTCACAATAATATCACACCTAGAAAACAGTAGTTATTAGTTCTACGTGACTCAGTTTAAAGGGAGCCTTGAATTCCTCTAGACACATTCTAGTTTGTCAATCAGGAGAGTGGAATATCTGGAAAATATATTAGGAATACTCTCCAGGTTGTCTGACCAGCAGAGAAGATTTAGGTGGATATGTGATAAACATCTATATAACAGAAAATTTTTGTGTAGAAAAAGTATGAGACTTATTCTATAAAGCCTTGAAACAAGAGTAGAACCAAAGATAAAATAATGGGTGGAGCATAAGAAGGGGCAGATTTCAATTCAACAAAAAGAGCTTTTTTGACACAAAAATTTGTCCAAAATTGATTATAGGTGGTTTCAGAACAAAATGAAGACGCTTCCCTGGTGACCCAGTGATTAAGAACCCACCTGCCACTGCAGAGGACACAGGTTCGATCCCTGCTCAGGGAAGACCCCATATGCTACAGGGCAACTAAGCCTGTGCACCACGACTACCGAGCCTGTGCTCTGGAGCCCGCAAACAGCAACTTCTGAGCTCGCCTGCCGCAACCGCTGAAGCCCTCACGCCTAGAGCCTGTGCTCCTCAACAAGAGGAGCCGTCACGATGAGAAGCCCGCACACTGCAACTAAAGTAGGCCCTGCTCGCTGCAACGAGAAAGCTGGCGCACAGCAACAAAAACGCAGCACAGCCAAAAACAAAACAAATGATTTTTTAAAATATGCTTAAAAAATGAAGTTTCAGGAACTAAAATTCTTCAAGTGGAGAACAGCCAATAAACCATGGATGGTGATATGGATGATGTATGAGAGCTCGAGGTTGGATCATAGTTTCTAAAAATCCATCAACATCAATATATTATCATTCTAGAGGAAAGTCTTATACTTTAGTTTTTGACACATACATACATACATACATATAAAATTCAGGCCACCACGCATATATTCCTACATGTAGAAGAAAAAACTCGTTTTTAATTTTCTTTTAAAATTATGTTGACTATATCAAGGAGAAAAGGTTCAATGAGGTGCCTATTTATCTTTAACAACTCTCTTTAAGGCTTGCTGAAAAAAATCAAAACAATAACAGCCAAAATATAGCAGGAGTGGGCTGAAGGAAACCCAAGAGCCAGGAATCAAAGAAGAGTTAGCAAATATAAATGAATATTCAAAACTCTAAATCCTCTACCAGTAAATCTGTAAGGTTTCCAGTTCAGAGAATATACATTGGTCCTATCACAGGACCACTGAGTATCACTGTGCATTTTATAGTCTCTGTGAATTACACTCCATGGAGCTGTTCAAGGCATAATTTGCCAGGCCATATGCCCCAACCCTGCATATCCTTCATAAACCAAGAGAACATAACCAACTCCCTTCCAGTTAGAAGAAACATGTGGAGTTCCATGTCCCCTAGTGCCCATGGCCTTGTAAGCTCAAGTTACCTTTTCACCAGCCCCTCATGACAGAGGATGGTATGTATTTACAAGACTGGCTAAGACAGTGATCAAATTAATGATCCTGATTTCACTGGCCCATTGCTCTAAGACAATAAGCTAAGCAAGCACCCTGTCTGGTTATGGCCAAAAACGAAAATCAAAATCAGCTCACTATTAATAAAAATTGTAATAATTTCTTTAAAAAAAAAAAGGTCACTACTTTTCTGACCTTGCACCTTTTTTTTTTTTTTAACAAACCAGCTATGAAGGATAGAAATTTCTTTTTTTCAGCTTGTCCCTGATTTGCAGTTAAGGACCGATAATACAGAATTGCTTGAGGTTTCCCACACATAATATACAGTATTATTTAGCTCTCTTCCTTTTTGTCATCCTAGGAGATTTTCTGCTGAGAGTGGAGGGTACAGAGCCTGAAAAGGAAAAGGAGACCTAACTATGGTGTTAAAAGGTCTGAAACAGTTACAGAGAGGAACAAGAAAAAAAGATGTTAACTGAGTCCAGTATTTTTTTAATGTCTAATTTGCAGATATGATGTTAAATACAGAAAATTCTAAGGAATCCAATAAACTATCAGAACTAATAAATGAATTCAGTAAGACTGCAGGATATAGAAATCAACTCTATTTCTATACACTAGCAATAATCAAACAAAATAAAATTAAGAAAAACCAGTTCTATTGACAAGGCCATCAAAAAGAATAAAGCACATATAAATAGATTTAATAACAGAAGTGTAAAAAGATCTAGAACAAATAATTTCACAATTTGTATGGAAATAGAAAGAAGAATGGAACTGGAAGAATCAACCTGCCTGACTTCAGGCTCTACTACAAAGCCACAGTCATCAAGACAGTATGGTACTGGCACAAAGAAATATAGATCAATGGAACAAAATAGAAAGCCCAGAGATAAATCCACACACCTATGGACACCTTATCTTTGACAAAGGAGGCAAGAATATACAATGGAGAAAAGACAATCTGTTTAACAAGTGGTGCTGGGAAAACTGGTCAACCACTTGTAAAAGAATGCAACTAGAACACTTTCTAACACCATATACAAAAATAAACTCAAAATGGATTAAAGATCTCAACGTAAGACCAGAAACTATAAAACTCCTAGAGGAGAACATAGGCAAAACACTCTCCGACATACATCACAGCAGGATCCTCTATGATCCACCTCCCAGAATACTGGAAATAAAAGCAAAAACAAACAAATGGGACCTAATTAAAATTAAAAGCTTCTGCACAACAAAGGAAACTATAAGCAAGGTGAAAAGACAGCCATCAGAATGAGAGAAAATAATAGCAAATGAAGCAACTGAAAAAGAACTAATCTCAAAAGTATACAAGCAACTCCTGTAGCTCAATTCCAGAAAAATAAATGGCCCAATCAAAAAATGGGCCAAAGAACTAAATAGACATTTCTCCAAAGAAGACATACAGATGGCTAACAAACACATGAAAAGGTGCTCAACATCACTCATTATCAGAGAAATGCAAATCAAAACCACCATGAGCTACCATTTCACGCCAGTCAGAATGGCTGCGATCCAAAAGTCTACAAGCAATAAATGCTGGAGAGGGTGTGGAGAAAAGGGAACCCTCTTACACTGTTGGTGGGAATGCAAACTAGTACAGCCACTATGGAGAACAGTGTGGAGATTCCTTAAAAAACTGGAAATAGAACTGCCATATGACCCAGCAATCCCACTGCTGGGCATACACACTGAGGAAACCAGAAGGGAAAGAGACACGTGTACCCCAATGTTCATCGAAGCACTGTTTATAATAGCCAGGACATGGAAACAACCTAGATGTCCATCAGCAGATGAATGGATAAGAAAGCTGTGGTACATATACACAATGGAGTATTACTCAGCTATTAAAAAGAATGCATTTGAATCAGTTCTAATGAGGGGGATGAAACTGGAACCTATTATACAGTTAAGTAAGCCAGAAAGAAAAACACCGATACAGTATACTAACGCTTATATATGGAATTTAGAAAGATGGTAACAATAACCCTATATGTGAGACAGCAGAAGAGACACAGATGTATAGAACAGTCTTTTGGACTCTGTGGGAGAGGGAGAGGGTGGGATGATTTGGGAGAATGGCACTGAAACATGTATAATATCATATATGAAACAAATCGCCAGTCCAGGTTCGATGCAGGATACAGAATGCTTGGGGCTGGTGCACTGGGATGTCCCAGAGGGATGATACAGGGAGGGAGGTGGGAAGGGGGTTCAGGATGGGGAACACGTATATACCCATGGCAGATTCATGTTGATATATGGCAAAACCAATACAATATTGTCATTAGCCTCCAATTAAAATAAATAAATTTATATTAAAAAAAAAACCTATACATTGAAAACTCCAAAACATGATTGAAAGACATTAAAGAAAATCTAAATAAATGGAAAGACATCCAATGTTAATGAATCAGAAGACCTGATACTGCTAAGCTGAGCATATTCCCCGAGTTGGTCTCCTGATTCACTGTAATCCCTATCTAAATCTCAGCTGCAGGACTTTTCAGTGGTTAACAATCCGAGCTCCCAAAACACGGGGCCTGGGTTCAATCCCTGGTCAGGGAACTAGACTCCACATGCTGCAAATAAGACTTCATGTTGCAACCAAAGGTCCTGCATGCGGGAACTAAGATCTGGCACAGCCAAATAAATATTTTTAAAAATCTGTGCTGCTTATTTTTGAAAAAATTAAGAAACTGATATCAAAATTCATAGAGAAATTCAAAGGACCCAGAATAGCCAAAATAATCATGAAAAAAAAAGTTGGATGATTCACATTTCCTGATTTCAAACTTACTACACAGCTGTGGTAATCAAGACAGTATGGTACTGGCATAAGGACAGACTTTTAGACCAATGAAGAGAACCTTCATAAATCTAAGGGTTTATTTTTGACAGAGGTCCCAAGTCCATTCAATGGGGAATAGTCTTTTCAAAAATGATGCTGGAGTAACTGAACATCCACACGCAAAGTAATGAATCTGTACTTCCTACCTCACCCCATGCACAAAGAAAAACACAAAATGGGTTTTAGACCTAAATTTAAGAGCTAAAACTATAAGACCCCCTAGGAAAAAGATGGGTGTAAAACTTCCATGAGCTAGGGCAAAGCACTGGTTTCTTAGACATGACCCTAGAAGCACAAGCAACAAAATAAATTGGACTTCAACAAAATTAACACCTTTTATGCTTCAAAGGTGGAGAAGGAAATGGCAACCCACTCCAGTATTCTTGCCTGGAGAATTCCATGGACAAAGGAGCCTGGTGGGCTACAGTCCATGGGGTCGCAAAGAGTCAGACACGACTGAGCGACTAACACACACACACACACACACACACACACACACACACACACATATGCTTCAAAGGACAATACCAAGGACAAAATGACTTATAGAATGGTGAAAAATATTTGTAAATCTGATATGTATACTTGATAAAGGACCTATATCTAGAACATATAAAGAAGATTTACCACTTTAAAAAAAAAAAAACAGCTTTAAAATGGGCAAAAGAATTGAACAGACATTTCTCCAAAGATGACATACAAATGGTCAAGCACATGGAAAGATGCTCAAAAAACTGTGATACTACTTCATATCAACTAGGATAATAATAATAATAAAAAAAGACAACAACCAGTGTTGGTAAGGATGGAGAGAATTGGAACCCTCATATATTGTTAGTGGGAATATAGAATAGTGCAACCCCTTTGAAAAACAGCTGGAAGTTCCCCAAAATGCTAAGCACACATCATATGGTTGCCATGTAAACTAGAATCTCACTCCTAGGTATTTATTCAAGGAATAGGAAGACATATGTCCACACAAAAAACTTTCATACAAACATCCATAGTAGGTTTAAAACAGCCAAGATAAGGAAACCTAAATGTCCATCAACGGATGGAGGGATCAAAAAATGTGGAATATGCATACAATGATGCATATTATCTGGCAATAAAAAGCAACAATATACAGATACATGCTAAAAGACAAAGTTTGAAAACATTATGTCCAATGAATGCAGTCACAAAAGAATAATTATATGATTCCTTTTATATAAAATTCATTATAGGCAAATCTATAGAAGGAAAATATATCAGTGATTTCTTTGGGGTTGTGGGGGAGGGGAGAGACGGACTACTAGTGTGCATGGTGTGTGTGTGTGTGCCTGCGTGTGTGCTCAGTCACTCAGTCGTGTCTGCCTCTTTCCGACCTCATGGACCAGCGCCCACCATGCTCCTCTGTCCACGGGGTTCTCCAAGCAAGAATACTGGAGTGGATTTCCATGCCCTCCTCCAAGGGACTCTTTCAGACCCAGGGATCGAACCCCCGTCTCCCGTGTCTCCTGCATTGGTGGGTAGATTCTTTACCACTAGCATCACCTGGGAAGCCTTGGGGTAAATACAAATTCTCTTGGGGAAAATTAAAATGTTCTCAAGTCTCAGTGGTGGTTGTACAACTGAATATACTAAACGTCATGGAAGTGTACACTTTAAACGGGTGAATTTTATGATATAGGTTATATTATCTTAAAGACATGAAAGGAGGCGAAAAGGTAAGGTGAGTAGGAGGAGAGAGGGAAGAAGTTGGGTAGGAGGGAAGGGGAGGAAAACAAAAAACACCACTAGACTGTTGAGGCGGATTCTAGAGGATTGTTTAGCACTATGGAAAGATCCATCTCAAAAAAAAAAAAAGAAAGATCCATCTCATCACAGGTCTGACAAATCGCTGATGAAGCCGCTCCAGAAGTCTGTATGGTCAGACTTTGGGGCAGCAACACTGATGGTCAGAACAATACAGTGGATGAGGTACAGAAGTAAACTCCCCTTCAGCCCTTCAGACTTCTGCCCAGGCTACTTGCTAAGAATATCAGATTTTAATTTATAGTAATTTTTTTCACCTTTGGTGTAATGAACTGTCCTTTAAAATGATAATTATTATGTCAAAGATGGGAGCAATGATTTCAATTCGTATTTTCAGGGGATGAGACCAAGATAGAACTATTGAGGTTCATCCATTTTTGGGGACACTGTGAGAGCAATGGTTGACAAACCATGGCTCAGGGTGCCAGAACCTCCTACCTGTGTTTGTAAACAAAGTTTTAGGGGAACAGAACCACGCCCATTCATTTACATGTCGTGCACGACTGCTTCTGTACAGAGTTGAATATCTGTGACAAATTCATGACCTGCAATGTCTCAACTATTTACTTTTACTCCTTACAGAAAAAGTTTGCCGATTCCCACTCTAGAGAAATACAACTAATTTGATTTTTAACAAACAATTTATACACTCAAATTAACAGTCTCCTTTTCAAAGCATTCACCTTGCTCGATGGTTTATATTTATTTCAGTGATGCCACCACTGCTCAATGCTTTTCTGAAATTCTCCTTCCGGGTTGTCTTTTAAGATCTGAAATGCATATCCTAGCAATGGAAAGCCAAGGTAAGTAGCTATTTGGAACCAAGATGGTAAATGAGGACGGGTAAAATTATCACTGGTTTAAAATCAGGTAAAGCCAGGAAGAAAAACACCAATACAGTATACTAACGCATATATATGGAATTTAGAAAGATGGTAACAATAACCCTATGTACGAGACAGCAAAAGAGACACTGATGTATAGAACAGTCTTATGGACTCCGTGGGAGAGGGAGAGGGTGGGAAGATTTGCGAGAATGGCATTGAAACATGTAGAATATCATGTATGAAACGAGTCACCAGTCCAGGCTCGATGCACGATACTGGATGCTTGGGGCTAGTGCACTGGGACGACCCAGAGGGATGGTATGGAGAGGGAGGAGGGAGGAGGGTTCAGGATGGGGAACACATGTATACCTGTGGCGGATGCATTTTGATATTTGGCAAAACTAATACAATTATGTAAAGTTTAAAAATAAAATTAAATTAAAAAAAAAATCAGCTATGACTTTACATAATCCACTCCAGTATTCTTGCCTGGAGAATCGCATGGACAGAGGAGCCGGGAGGGCTAGAGTCCATAGGCAGGCAGAGTCAGACACGGCTGAAGTGGCAGCACAGCACAGCATGCCTGGAAATAATTCAGCCAGTATCCCCATGAAGCGTGTAAACTGTCTTCAGTAGCAATTTCAAACCAGTTCCAAAGATGACTTGAGTAGAGACAGCATCTTTTGAATAATTATTGACGCTCCTACTGTCATTATTTTGAAGAAGAAAGCTCATCTGGATGTATAAATTCCAATATATTGGTTACATTCTCTCTTTACCTCCCAGTCACATACCCTCCTGGGGACTTTGGATACATTTATTATCAACGGGTGGGCAAATATGTCTGATATGCCCCTGAATATTATGTGCCAAGAAAACAGATTTACAAAGACATTAACACTCCATGGTTCAATTATCCTTGATGGGCTTTCTGATAGGCTGCACATCTTCTTCCCTGCCTAGGTCCAAAAATCCATTCCTCTATAACAGAGAAGTGTTCCAGCCCAGTGGCTCTAACAGAGAAAACCCCTCTATGCATGATGGCACATAAAAATGTGTGTGTGTGTGTTGGGGCGGGGGAGGGGGGAGCTTGCATTTCAAATAATTCCCAAGTCTTTTGCCTAAGATATGACCTGATAGGGGTTATTTCATTAATTCCAAAAGTTGGGAGTCATTTTAACAAGGATAAATATGCACAAAGACCTTTTCTCAGACTCTACTGTACTGCTCACAAAAGCCAGTTCAAAACGCATCACCTAGATGTTCTAGTTTTCCTCTCTTCTTTAAAGTGCAGTGAGAAATTCACACTTAAACATTTGAAAGTAGAGTGAGAAATATGTTATCTAGCAAAATCTTTCTCAATTTTTATGATTCTGTTTTCAAATATTTTACCACTTTCTTGCCCAATTTCAAATTTGACAGCAATTTTCATTAAACAACTTACCTTTACTGAATCTTTCCATAGCATTTGATTTACTTTTCACAGAAAAATAACTCTCCCTTTACTGTTATAGTTCATCGATCTATGCAGTATTTTAACCAAATTTCAGGATTACAACAATTGTAATGGACAATAAACAGGTTTGGGAATACATACAACTAACTTCTGGTAAGCAAACAGCTCAACTAGTGGGAGAAGTTGATGAGTGTACCAGAGCGAGTCTTCTTCTAGCCGCAGTGGCACTGGTCAGTATGCTTTATTGCAAAAATGGAAATACTCATTGTGTTAAGTAGGAAAAGTGAAAGTTAAGTGCACATCTACTACACTGTATGTGCATAGGTGGTATACAACTTCATGAGGTTGACAGTTTAAAAAGCCTTGCACACAGGCTGATTCTATCTGAGTAGCCATCTATGAGCCCAAATCTATCCAAGACATTTTGATGAAATGATTTGTGGTTCATCTCTTATTCATAAGTGAGCATTTGTTATTTGTGTACCAGGAAATAGAGTCAGAAAAGTGAATAACCACAGAAAAAAGAATTAGGATCTTAAATGTGCATGTTTTCATAAAACAGGAATCTGTTTTGAAAAGGAACAGAGACATAATCTGATCCAGTGGACCAGGGGTTGGAGGGTGGTGAAGGCAGGGATGACGAAGGCTTTGGTGGGAATGGAGAAGCTATACTAGACTCCACCAAGAGACCCTACATCCTTGGCCACCTGAGTATCTCTTTCCTGCTAGATCCATGGGAAAATTTATTATATGTTATTTTTGGTAGCCAGGAGACACAAGAGAAGAGGTTATCGATGGAGACCACCTTTACTGCTGTTTTGTTAGGTAAAGCCAGTCACACTTAGCTTTTAGACAATCCATTTGTGGTTGGGCCTATCACTAAGTGCGCTGACGTTGCTGAAGAGTGATCTTCTGGAATGCCACTTAGCTACCGAGAAGAAATGACAAAGTACAAGCTGCCTTCTCAGAAATGCCCGACCCGCTAAACTGCCTGCAATAAGTGAGTGAGTTTCTGGAAAACAAAGCACTATCCCCTCTGTGTCTTTCTTTGTGCCTAGTTTATTCTTTGAAAGTACATTTGTCTTTCTTTAGAGTCATTATTATAAAAGGTAAGCTGTTTTCAGAAGCTTAGTGATAGCTTCCTGGCTTGCTATAAATAATCACATCTTATTCTCTGATATGTCAATAGTTTAGTGTTTTGTCTTTATACTCTACAAGCTTGGTTTCATAAAAACAAAATCCCTAAAATATTTATTCAGCATGTGGAAGGTATCTGATTTAGCAACCTTTTAAGAGAAAAAAATATAATAGCGGAGCAATGGAATTTTAGATTAAATAGAAAACAACATCCAAAAGGAATTAGAGAGAATATTTGTGCCTAAAGTAACAAGCAAAGATGTTCCCAGAACACTGACATCTCAGGCTTCCCCAAGTATGTCTTGACTTCAGAATGCCATGCTTTTATACTTACTGTTTCCCATATTCCACTGGCCTTCCCTAGCAAAGGTCAGACTCTTCACATCTTTAGAAACCTCAGTGAAGCTCTACCTCTTTCGCACATAGTCAATGGCTCCTTACACCTTGCTCCCATAAACCACCACACTCATGTCTATTACAGTTGGTACAGTCTGCTGTTTCTGACACTAACGCCTACTATACTTCAGTCTTATAAAGAAAGGAACAAATTCTTATTCTCATTTGTATCTATCCCACAGTCTAGTATTAATCCTGACACATAATGAACATTAGAAAAATACTTACAGAATGGATGAAACAGAAAAAAGGAAAATGTCTGTTTGTAGGGGGCTAAACAACGATATTGTTCAAATGGAATGGAAGAAAACTAAGCTTACACTTTCTTTAGTAAATGGTGCTATACACACGGATCTCTGAGAGGACAGAGAGGGGTGAACAGCCAGGTGTGAGGCTAAAGTTGAGAAGTAAAATTTGCAAAGCAAGTCGGGGTTGGGGGGCATTCCAGACAAAGGAACAAACCAAAGGCACAAAAATACCAAAAAGCTGGAAAGGCAAGAGGAAGACGAGAAGGCAGAAGACTGAGTTGTTTTTGCAGCAGGATGAGGGAGGGAGTGGTCAGGAAAAAAGAAGCGATTTAAAATGGATACATTTTATTGTATGCAAATGATGCCTCAAGAGAGGATTTTTAAATGCAAGATCACAGAGTGTTTTAACAATAGTTGATTCATAGTATTGTGTTAGGTTTAGGGGTACAGGGTTGTAGAGTATTTTTAATGCCATCTTGTTTGTTGTTGACACACCCTCTTAACACTGCATGTAGTTATTTCTCCATATACTGGTAGAGCTTTTTTCTCCACAGTTATTCTACAGAGATCCCTGAGCAAAGAGTCTGTGCTGTTTATCTTAAGTTACTCATCTTCGCCTCCTTAAGATTAACACAAGGCATGGCACATTGTAGGTACACTATACTACTGCTTCTGGCAGGGGACCTAAGGGCCCAGAAAAAAATGGGTGTGTGTGTGTACAGGCACACATGGACACACACATACGAATAAAGTCAGTGTGAAGGCACATTACAGTCTAAACAAAATTCAACAATGGTACCCCTGCATCACTACCAACCTCCTTAGTACATTGGTGCTCATGACTATCCTACTTCAGTTCAGTTCAGCTGCTCAGTCGTGTCTGACTTTTTGGGACCCCAAGAACCGCAGCACATCAGGCCTCCCTGTCCCTCACCAACTCCCAGAGTTTACCCAAATTCACGTCCATTCAGTCGGTGATGCCATCCAACCACTTCATCCTCTGTTGTTCCCTTTTCCAGCTCTCAATCTTTCCCAGCATCAGGGTCTTTTCAAAGGAGTCAGTTCTTCGCATCAGGTGGCCAAAGTACTGGAGTTTCAGCTTCAGCATCAGTCCTTCCAGGACTGATTTCCTTTAGGATGCACTGGTTGGATCTCCTTGCAATCCAAGGGACTCTCAAGAGTCTTCTCCAACACCACAGTTCAAAAGCATCAATTCTTTGGTGCTCAGCTTTCTATATAGTCCAACTCTCACATCCATACATGGCTACTGGAAAAACCATAGCCTTGACTAGACAGACCTTTGTTGGCAAAGTACTATCCTACTTAATATACTAAAAAATGGAAAAGTCAGGCCCTCACAGTTTGGGAGGCATCTCATAAACTAAATATGTAAATAATAAGTAATTAGCACACCCTTGCAGATGAAAGTATTTTCTGAGCTCAGTAATATATTCACACGTTCCCTCCACTCCTACCTCTGATCCCCTTCTAAGAAGTGAATTTCTAATAATTCAAGAAGTTAAATGCTATCTCCAAAAATTCTAGTATTAAAAATCTATGAGAACAAGACAGCTTGCCCAGTTCCTTCTGACCCAGTCTCTTCATCAAGTCACAACACAGGAAAAAGGCGAGGACTGTGCTAGATGAAAGAACCATAAAGGGACAAAACAACTAGATGCGAAGAGTGACTTGCAAGAGAATCTAGGCTAGACTAAAGTTCTAAAGGATATTTTGGGGATGATCATTCAATTTTGAATATGGACCAGGTAATACATAAAATGCAAATTTACTGACCCGAAACAGTAGTGAGCATTAGCTGGAATAAAAGTAGATTATAAAATAGCATGTAGAATATGATTATTTTGGTTAAAAAAGCATGTGCGTGGAAATGGATATGAAGAAAATTTACAGACATTTATGGTAATCTCTGGTGTTAGGAAGATGGTGTTTACTTTCTTATATTTTCTATTTTCTACAATGTATATCTTTGCTGTTATAATAAAGGTTATTTTTAATTTTAAAAAAGCAGTTAAGTAACCTAGCTTCTTTAGCAAGCATAGTTTTGCTTTAAAATAGTTTAGATCACTATATTAAGACTATAGTTTCCATTTTTGTTTTTAAATTCTTCTTTCTCACAAAGATATTTAGCACTCTACCCAAAGTTACAACGTGCAATGTATTTCCTGAAATTACTTAAGGAGCATTTTGACTGAGAAAAATTCTACATTGAGGTTTATTCTTCTTTTTTGCTGCTTTTGTTTTGGTTCCTAAGCAAGATTTTTCACACAAGATGTTGTATCAGACACGATGCCATATGCCCTCAAAACTCAGCAGGAACAACTCAAGAGTCTGTAAAACAGATTTCATGATGCTTTTTCATAAACTAACTTCCCTATGATCCTTAAAATATGCACATATTTTGAGAAACCAATAATCAGGCAACCCCAATTAAGAAAGATAATTATAACTAACCAAAAAGGTTGGCAAATCATATTCAGAGATGTATATTCAGATGTTTGCCATGATTTTCATGTTCAATAAATATAATCCTTGGATAATTAAGATACTTTGCATTAAGTTTTTAGGAAAAAAAAATCATTATTTTGAACATTTTGCTTTTATTCCACATAGTTCTTTTTCCCTTCCATGCTAGATGTTTATGCCTTTGGGAAGAAAACATCAATACCTTACAAATGCTGGCTGTCTTTACATAGCATCAACATAGTGGATACAAAGTGAAAATTCATTATCCACTTACTTTGTATAACACCAAACATTCACGTACTTTAAAGCACCAAAAAGATATGACTGCCAGTGGAAAAAAAAAAAAAGCTAAGTAAAAGGATTCACCTCCTCCAAAACCAACTAAAAAATTAAATATAGAAGAAATCTCTTTGGAATAAGAAATGACAAATCCACAATGGGAACTATGGAGCACATCTCAACCACAGAGGTAACGTTATCACCCATACCTCCTCGTACATCAGTGGAAGTAGGTTTTCCTAAAAGTTCAAGTCAGATGAGGCCTACAGGCAGAGGAGGCCTATCCAGTGACTAAGGCAACCAGAGGCAGAGGTTTAAATCTGGGGAAAGGGGTGTGGGGAATTGGGAACTTGGGATGGTTATAGGAAATATTGATATATCTGAGGGCAGTAAAGACATAGAACAAGCCAGAGTATAATAGGAGATACAGCTAAAACAGAAACCTGTTTTTTTTTGTTGTTGTTGCTGTTTTTAAATATCTGTTACCTCTGACCTAACCTTAGAGGAGGGAGATTTTCAGAGGAAAAGCAGTCAGGCCAGGAGATCACAGAGTTTCTTACTTCGCTGGTATTGCCATGAGTCACATCACCTGTTAAAAGCTAAACTCTAAGGGAAGACTAACTCAAAGGGAATAAAATAGCCTATTTAATGAGAGGACTTCTGAAGCAAAAACCAAAATTACAACCAAAGATTGTCCCAGTTCACATTCCCCTTACCCCATAAGCAAAGATGAAGAACATAAAAAGAAAAACAATGAAACAGAGAAAAATTTCAAGCTAATAGTTTGCGACGTCTGCAGGGAAATTTTAGATAAAAAGGCTCATTTAAGGGACTTCTCTGGTGGTCCACTGGTTAAGAATCTGCCTTCCAATGCAGGGGATGGGGATTCAATCCCTGGTCGGAGAACTAAGATTCCACATGACTTAGGGCAACTAAGCCCATGTGTCACACTAGAGAAGCCTCCACTTTCCTCAAGAAAGAGCCGTGGGTCAAGAAAGACCCAGCGCAGTTCAGTTCAGTTGCCCAGTCATGTCCAACTCTTTGCAACCCCACAGACTGCAGCACGCCAGGCCTCCCTGTCCATCACCAACTCCTGGAGTTTACTCAAACTCATGTCCATTGAGTCAGTGATGCCATCCAACTATCTCATCCTCTGTCGTCCCCTTCTCCTCCCACTTTCAATCTTTCCCAGCATCAGGGCCTTTTCAAAGGAGTCAGGTCTTCGCATCAGGTGGCCAAAGGATTGAAGCTTCAGCTTCGGCATCAGTCCTTCCAATGAATATTTAGGGCTGATTTCCTTTAGGATGGACTGGTTGGATCTCCTTGCAGTCCAAGGGACTCTCAAGAGTCAGAGTCTTCTCCAACACCACAGTTCAAAAGCATCAATTCTTTGGTGCTCAGCTTTCTTTATAGTCCAACTCTCACATCCATACATGACCACTGGAAAAACCATAGCCTTGACTAGATGGACCTTTGCTGGCAAAGGAATGTCTCTGCTTTTTAATATACTGTCTAGGTTGGTCATAACTCTTCTTCCATGGAGCAAGTGTCTTTTAATTTCATGGCTGCAGTCACCATCTGCAGCGATTTTGGAGCCCCCCAAAAATAAAGTCTGTCACCGTTTCCCCATCTATTTGCCATGAAGGTGTTTGGGGAAGAGCACTGACTGAAACCTCCCACCCTGGCCAGGCACCATAGTAACCATTTGCATGAGTTGTTTTACGACAGGAGGTCCTGCTAAGGAACAGAGAACTAATAAACCACCACCAACCAGAAGAGTTCGGAAAAGGTCAAAAGGAGACACCACATGTCTGACCATCTCCCAGAATCCTTCTCTCTGGCATCCATCTTGGCTGAACAAGGCTTGCACCACCAGGAAGGACTCTGAGTCAGAATGATTGGCTAAAGATAACCCAGAGGGATGGTATGGGGAGGGAGGAGGGAGGAGGGTTCAGGATGGGGAACACATGTATACCTGTGGCAGATTCATTTTGATATTTGGCAAAACTAATACAATTATGTAAAGTTTAAAAATAAAATAAAATTTAAAAAAAAAAAACAAAAAAACAAACAAACAAAAATAAAGATAACCTGGAAACTAATCCCATCACCATAAAACCCAAGACTGCAAGCCATGTGGCAGAGCTGTTCTCCTGGGTTCCCTTACCCTACTGCTCTCCACCCAGGTGCCCTTTCCCAAGAAAATCTCTTGCTTTGTCAGCACATGCATCTCCTCAGACAATTCACTTCCGAGTATTAGATAACAGCCCAGTTTCGGGCCCTGGAAGGGGGTCCCCCTTCCTGCAACAAAGTGATAGGACCAGATGCCATGATCTTAGTTTTCTGAATGTTGAGCTTTAATCCAACTTTTTCACTCTCCTCTTTCACTTTCATCAAGAGGCTCTTCAGATTTTCTTCACTTTCTTCCATAAGGGTGGTACTATCTGCATATCTGAAGTTGATATTTCTCCCGGCAATCTTGATTCCAGCTTGTGCTTCATCCAGGCCAGCATTTCTCATGATGTACTCTGCATATAAGTTAAATAAGCAGGGTGACAACATACAGCCTTGACGTACTCCTTTCCCTATTTGGAACCACTGTGTTGTTCCATGTCCAGTTCTAACTGTTGCTTCCTGACCTGCATACAGATTTCTCAAGAGGCAGGTCGGGTGGTCTGGTATTCCTGTCTCTTGAAGAATTTTCCACAGCTTGTGGTGATCCACACAGTCAAAGGCTTTGCATAGTCAATAAAACAGAAGTAGATGTTTTTCTGGAACTCTCTTACTTTTTTGATGATTCAACAGATGTGCAACCCAAAATAAAAACATTTCAATAAAGTAAAAAGCTCAATTAAAAAAAGAAACAAGTTTCAAAGAAATAAGATGGCAAAACCCAGATTTAAAAAGGAAAGAGAGAAATGGAAATATTCCTGAGACAAAAAACATTACAAAGAAAAACAGATGGAATGAATACAACTAAAACTACAATCAAAAACAAGATGGACAGGATGGAGTAAGTCATCTTAAAAGGAGGGTGGGGGAAAACACAACACATATAACTGGTGTCTCAAAAGAAGAGAAAAGAATTAAATGCAGAAAAATACTCACCCTAATATAATGGGCCTCATTGGTGGTCAGGAAGGAACAAATGAACACCTGTATTCTAGGTTTCACCTATTAGACTGATAAATTTTAAGTTATACAAATTGCCATTATTGGTGAGCATTTCATCCACTACCGGTGAGAATCTAACTAGAAATGTCCACTCTGGAACAAGTGGTATCATCGAGGAAAGCTGAAGACAGACACACCCCATGACTCACTCCAAAGTACAATCCTAGCCATGGTACACATGCTTACATGAACCAGTAACATGTATAGAGCTGTTCATGATGACTTTTTTCATAATTGTCAAAATCCAGTAACACCCTTAAGCCCATCAGCAGGAGAACAGATTCACATTTTGTGGAATATTCATGCAGTAGACTACTACACTTTCTACTTTGAGAACCTGTGATCTCTGTTGCAATTACTCAATTCTGCCATGGAAACACAAAGGCAGCCATAGACACTACACACACAAATCAACTGCCATGTTTCAGTCAAACTTTATTTATGGACAATAAAATCTGTATGTCATAACTGTCACATCACAAGATATTATTTTTCTTTAGACCTTTTAAACTATCATTTAGAAATTTTAAAACCATCTCAGCTTGCAAGTCATAAAAACAGGCAGCTGCCTAGCCATGGCCTGCGGGTCAGAGTACAGCAATGAAAATATACAAAGCACAACCAACTGCAGAAGACTTATGAATCTACAAACATAAGACTGAGTTTTTTAAAAAGTGAGCAAATTCCACATATAAGTGAGATCATGAAAATTTTTTTCAATTTAAAAAGTTTAAAAAGAATATATGCTAAAGAGGGAAATTATGATTATATCAATATAGAAACAGCCTTTAACAAAAACCCAATACTCTTAAACCAGGAATAGAGAAGAACATCCCTAATTTGATCTCAAACATCTACAAAAATCATACAGCCAAGTTCATACTGGATCCTTTGCCCCTAAGATCTAGGACAAGGCAAGAATGTCCTATCTCACCATTCCTATTCAACATCACACTGAAAGTCCAGCAAGTACAATAAGGAAATAATATACAAATTGGAAAGGAAGAAATAACATTATCTTTGCTCACAAATGACATGATTGTCTATGCAGAAAATGCCAAGAGGTGGGGAGGTGAAGGAGGGGAATACCTCCTGGATCTAACTAATAAGCCAGTATGGTAAGGTCACAGGATAGAAGGTTAATACATAAAAGTCTACCACCTTCCTATATATCAGAAATGGATAACTGAAATTTGAAACTTAAAAAACGATACCATTTATAGCAAATCAAGAGCTAGGTTCACAGACTGGAAAACTTACTGTTGGCAAGACATCAATTTTCCCAATCTGATCTACAGATTCAATGGAATCCCAATCGAAATCCCAGAAAATATTTTGTGAATATCAACAAACTGATTCTAAAGTTAGAGGCCCCGAATAGTCACCACAATCGTGCTGGAGAACAAATTTTGAGGACATGCACAACCCAGTTTCTATAATCACAAAGCTATAGAAATCAATGGTGCAAAATTAGCAAAAGGATACACATCAATGAAACAGAAAAGAGAGCTCATAAACAGACCCACATAAATACAATCAACTGATCTTTGACACAGAAACAAAGGTAATCAAATAAAACTGGTGCTGTCCATAGACACAAAAAATTGACACAGTCCTTACATCTTTCACAAAAAGTCAAAGTGGATCACAGACCTAAATGTAAAACATAAAACACTCAAAAAATAACAAAAATCCAGGTGACCTTGGATCTGACTATGAATTTTTAGATATACCACCAAAACATAATCCATTTTAAAAAAAATTGGTAGACATCATTAAAACTAAAACATTCTGCTCTACAAAAGACACTCCACAGACTGGAAGAAAATAATTGTAAAACACATATTTGATAAAGGACTTGTATCCAAAAACACACAAAAAAACTTAAAAGTTCAGTAAAACAAACGATCCATTTTAAAATGAGTAAAAGATCTGAACAGATGTTCACCAGAGAAAACATACAAGTGGCAAAACAAAAAACACTCAATGATACTGAACATCATTTGTAATTAATAAATCCACGCAGTGCAAGTTTAAGTAAACTAAACTAGACCATTTCAGGAAATGAACACTGAGGTTAAGACTACAAGAAAAGCAAGGAAACAATGACTCTCAAAGTCAGCTTAGGGTCCCCCCAAGGGAAAGAAGGGGTGTCATGATTGGGAAGGGATAATAGGAGTTTTGCAGAGGCAGTGAAGATTTGGGTCTTCACCCAGGTGGTGGTTCCCTGAAAATTTGGTTTATAAACAATTCTTCAGTTCAGTTCAGTTCGGTCGCTCAATCGTAACAATTCTTACAACTGTACAATTTAGTTTCAATCCATTTTCTCTACGTTATGTTACAATAAAAAAGTTAAATACTTCAATGATATAATAGAATAATAATAAAATTTAAAAGCATCAATAGGGCATCCTCCACCCCAGGAAAAACAATTCTGAAGCATCAACATCAAGACATGCTCAGAGGAAGTTTACTGAAAAACCTAGGCGGAAAAAGTCACATTCATGAAAAGGAAAAAGTCAAGTTGGCCTTATATTTCTCTACGGTAATCTTCAAAACAAGGTGGGGGGATAGATTTATCTCAGTTTATAAAACAATTTCTGTCTACCTTTCATCTATAATATGCATGGGAGCTGTGTAGAAGGTTCACAAATTTGAAGGATGTTTTTAGCTGGATGATACAACTTTGGCTTTTCTTCCCTTTCTTATAATTTTTCTGGGTTGCTTAAATTTCTTTATTATATGAAATTTTACAAAAACAATGAAGTCATTATTCTTGAGGGTGGGGAGGAGGTATATCACATTTCACTTTGAGGTTAAAAGTCCAGACTCCAGATTCAAACTGCCTGAGTCTGAATTCAGGTTTGCCAGGAAGCAAAATCCACTGTTAACCATGATTTACTCATACTCTTCATTCCCATTTTTCTTTACTTGTACAATCTTTAGCTCATCTTAGATACTAGGAATTTGGCAAGTGAGATGAAAGAAAATTCACCCCCTGGGGAATTAGCCTCCAGGTAAAGTTTCCACCTGTTACCACTAACTTTCACTTACAGTCTCCAAGCAATACGGCCATCAATGGAAAATCCTAACCCGTCTTAGACATTTATGCAGCACTTACTAGGTGAAGGTTCAATCTAAATGCTTTAAATATGTTGATTTTCTTACTATTCACAACATCCCTGTAAGGTAGTTTTACCACCTTCTTCCTATGAATGAGAAAAATAGGTTCAAAAAGGTTACATCACTTAATAAAGGTCATACAAGTAGCAAGTGGAGAAGCCAAGAAATAAAATCCCTTCTGGCCTCAAAGTCCAGACATGGATAATATATTCTATATACAGTAACATCAATTTCGTCCCTAGGAAACTGTGCTTATCTGTGTAGACTTGTCTCTGGAGAACGCTCAAATCACCACCTACTATCAGTCAAGCTGAGTCCCCGACGCCTGTCCAGCTTTACTGGACACATCTGGTACCAAACCCTGCTGCTGACTGTGCACCCTCTCCCCCAAATTCCTGTTCAGTAGTAAGGCTTCCTCTACCCAGACTGTGCCACTTAAATGTGACTGGCTCACATTTATAAGAAGAGACTATTTAGGATGGTTCTATTTTCAGTTATTAGACTTTGTTCTTTCTATGCCCGAGTTGAGGCAAGGGATAAAGAAAATCACTTCAACAGCAACTTTTTTACACTTGAAATAAATACGCCTAATATCCAGTCATTAAAAGTGCATTAGTCTCCTTCCAAGGGGTTCCTAGAGTACATAATAATAAAAATTTTAAGAGGCAACTCAATCCCCGTTTGGCCTAGATCCTAGAGTCTGGGTATTCAGTCACAAGTCATCAATCTCCCCTCTTGCTTCAGCTGCCTAGAAAAAAAAGCAATTCCTAGAAGAACTCCTTTTTGGTTGAAACCTGGGTAATTTTAGCCTCGGCTCTTGGCAACACAAAGAGCCGGCTGCCAATTACAGCCAAATCTAAACTCTTCATAAGACAAGATTGTGGACCTCAGCTGCTCCTGCACTGCCTTGCCATTGGAGCCCTTCTGAGTTTCTGTCTATAAGAAGTGGGAATGAAATACAGCTCCACGTGAAATACTGACCCAAGACCATAGAAACAGTCAACAGAGGACCAGGTCTAAGCAGTTAGCTTGAAACTGAAATTCTAGACACTCAGAGCATGTCAAATGCTTCTTTCTTCTTTCATAAAACAAGAGTGACCACAGAGAATCTTTGTAAAGCTGTCAGCTAACATAATAGTATAGACCCCTGCAGAGGACTGAATGGTCAGTTGAGAGCTCTTCACCTTTCGTTCCCTTGATCCTGTGATCTTATATCCTCTATACACATCACTAGTGACAATTAACTTGCAATCTGAGGTTTACTTGCTTCTAAGTTGCTGCAATTAAAGTGACAAAATAAGGAGCTAAGAGGTGAAGGAAATGGTTCTCCGATTGTCAAACAAAATATTTAGGTGTACAATTATTTCCCTTCTGGAGGAAGGAAAGAAGGAACCTAACATTTGTTAATTTCCACTCTTACCTGCTACTTACATTTTATAAATATGGTGAGGCTCTATGAGATAAGCTGTCCTCCAGGATGTGTAGTTCAGGAAAAACTAGAACCAGAATTTGCAGAGTGCCAGGCTCCAAGTTCACATCCTGCCCACTGCACCACAATGCTTCAGAGAGAACTATTGTGAAAATCTGAGTTGCTCACTGAGGGAACTAAGAAATGAGTCACAAATGCAGGGACACACAAAGGAAGGTTCTTCTTGACATTTATCAGGAAGGACTAGATTTAATACTTTTATTTTGTAATATACACAAATATATTATCACAGGCTTCCCAGGTGCCACTAAGGGTAAAGAATCTGCCTGCCAATGCAGCAGAAGTGAGAGATGAGGGTTTGATCCCTAGGTCAGGAAGATTCCCTGGAGGAGGGCATAGCAACCCACTCTTGGTAATCAGCCACCTACCTGTATGTTCTTCTCATCTCTAATATCTCCCATTCCAAACTGTCCTCTGTTTTGCAGTGATCTTCCTAAACTATCAGATCATGTTAATTCTCTGCTACTCACGGTAGCATCTCTATGCTGGGACAGTAGCATCTCTATGCTTCCCATCTTTTAACTGGGAAGATAATCCACTGAGGTGTAATCTGTGCTTGTACTGGCCGTGTCCTGTATCTGCACTTGCAGAAATGTATTATCTTACCCATGTATTCATTTCCTTATTTCTTGCCTGGAGAATCCCATGACAGAGGAGCTGAGCAGGCTACAGTCCACAGGGTCGCACAGAGTCCGACACGACTGCACACATGCACATTATCAGAATATACAGTTTTCAGAAAAAGATCTTGCCTCCTTCCCCTCCCAAATACACAATTTGTATACATTCCCTTTCAGTGTGAAGAGCACAGAGAAAAATGCCTTCCCCCTGCCAAACAATAACTTGGAACAGGATTCTCTCCCCCATCATAAATTTGCCCTTCCACAAGAGTAATTTTGGAATGGAATCACTGGTGGGCTTCAACCAGTCAACCATTCCATCAACATTTACCAACAGCCCTACATATGCCAGGGATTGATATACAAGACAAAAGATAGTTTCTGCCTTCAAGAAATCTAAACTAGAATGTGAAAGCAGGTGGTAAACACATTATTATACTGCAAAAATACTCTGGAATGTCACAGAAACCCAAAATTGAGTTGGGACACAATGGAAACGTCAGAACACCAGCAAAGGCTTCCAGTTTAGAATATGGCCAGGTGTACCTGGCAAGTACTTGGGAGCAAGTGGCCAGTTATGACCAGAGTAACTTAGGGTGTGAATGTCCTGGAGCGGGTAAGAGCAGTTTGGATATGAGGCCTAAGAGCCACACGCAGTTCATTCTGTTAAGATATCCTGTGCCATTTTGAAAGAAGGCTGAGTTTTATCCAGAGGCATAGAGATGCTACTGTCAGAAGCAGAGAATCAACATGATCTGATAGTTTAGGAAGATCACTGTAAACCAGGATAGTTTGGAATGGGAGATATTAGAGATGAGAAGAACATATAGGTAGGTGGCCGATTACCAGAAGTACCAGTGATGAGAGGCTGAGCCAAGGGAGCAACAGTAGGTACAGGGGATCGAGAGAGGAATACACAGAAGGTTAAATAAATTAGACAGTCTAGGGTGATGGGCAAGGAAAGGACTGGATAACACCCAGTATTCCAACCAGGACAATGATGATACCTTCACTGAAAGAAGAGAAGTTGGTAAAAATGAAAAGGGAGACAACGGCACTAGTTTTAGACAGTTTTTCTTAATTCTTTAAGCCTGTGGTTGCTTTATTTCTAATATTCCTACGAGTGCAGCACCAATAAACAAGAACTTCATTATTTACAACAACAGTGGTAACACCCACAGGATATTTTAAAAATAATAAACAAGTGGCTTGGCCCATCTTCCCCAAAAGAAGGAAATGCACATGGCCAAGAACAAGAAATAAGGAAATGAATACACGGGTAAGACAACACGTTTCTGCAAGTGCAGATACAGGACACGGCCAATACAAGCACAAATTACACCTCAGTGGATTATCTTCCCAGTTAAAAATCACACAAAGCTTCTCAAAAGGACTCTGCCAGGTGACTAATCTTTGCATTTCACTCCTTTCCCCAAAGGACACACTTAGATTTATCATTGTGAATGGTGACAAAAGAAACTAACTAGAATTTAGGGTTCACCTACTTTTGGAGGTACAAAGGAAGAGCAGTAATTCCTTACCCAAAGCCCTCGGGGGCAGTCAGATGGTAGAAAAGAGACAAGGAACTAGACAAGGAACAACAGACTGGTTCCAAATAGGAAAAGGAGTACATCAAGGCTGTATAGTGTCACCCTGCTTATTTAACTTATATGCAGAGTACATCATGAGAAACACAAGGCTGGAAGAAGCACAAGCTAGATTCAAGATTGTCAGGAGAAATATCAATAACCTCAGATATGCAGATGACACCACCCTTATGGCAGAAAGTGAAGAGGAACTAAAAAGCCTCTTGATGAGAGTGAAAGAGGAGAATGAAAAAGTTGACTTAGAGCTCAACATTCAGAAAACAAAGATCATGGCATCTGGTCCCATCACTTCATGGCAAATAGATGGGGAAACAGCGTCAGACTTTATTTTTTTGGGCTCCAAAATCACTGCAGATGGTGACTGCAGCCATGAAATTAAAAGACGCTTACTCCTTGGAAGGAAAGTTATGACCAACCTAGATAGCATATTCAAAAGCAGAGACATTACTTTGCCAACAAAGGTCTGTCTAGTCAAGGCTGTGGTTTTTCCAGTGGTCATGTATGGATGACAGAGTTGGACTGTAAAGAAGACTGAGCGCCGAATAACTGATGTTTTTGAACTGTGGTGTTGGAGAAGACTCTTGAGAGTCCCTTGGACTGCAAGGAGATCCAACCAGTCCATTCTGAAGGAGATCAGCCCTGGGATTTCTTTGGAAGGAATGATGCTAAAGCTGAAACTCCAGTACTTTGGCCACCTCATGTGAAGGGTTGACTCATTGGAAAAGACTCTGATGCTGGGAGGGATTGGGGGCAGGAGGAGAAGGGGATGACAGAGGATGAGATGGCTGGATGGCATCACCGACTCGATGGATGTGAGTCTGAGTGAACTCTGGGAGTTGGTGATGGACAGGGAGGCCTGGCGTGCTGCGATTCATGGGGTCGCAAAGAGTCGGACACGACTGAGCGACTGAACTGAATTGATTGTTATTCACATGTCATATGCTTGGGTTGGGATATCTTGGGGTTGCTTGGGCACCCTCCAAATCTGTGTGCAGCTCCAGGTCTTTCCATGTGGTCTTTCTCTGTGTCTTCTGTGACTTGGCAACCTCAGGATAATCAGGCTTGCTACCTGGCAGCTCAGCCAGCCAAGAGCAAGAGTTCTAGCAGAACCAGGCAAAAGCCACCTGGCCTTTTTGGATCTATCCTTAGAGGTCATACTGTGTCACTTTCCTTGCCCTCTATTATTGATTGAGTCTCAAGCCCACCAAGTTGTAAAGAGAGATCATACCCCTCCTCTCATCAGGCTAAGTGTAGAGGAATTTGCAACTTTGTTTTAAAACTGCCCAAGGAGGCAAAACACATCTCTATTTCCATTCAGTTCAGTTCAGTTCAGTTGCTCAGAGGTGTCCGACTCTTTGCGACCCCATGAATCGCAGCACACTAGGCCTCCCTGTCCATCACCATCTCCCGGAGTTCACTCAAACTCACGTCCATCGAGTTGGTGATGCCATCCAGCCATCTCATCCTCTGTCATCCCCTTCTCCTCCTGCCCCCAATCCCTCCCAGCATCAGAGTCTTTTCCAATGAGTCAACCCTTCACATGAGGTGGCCAAAGTACTGGAGTTTCAGCTTTAGCATCATTCCTTCCAAAGAAATCCCAGGGCTGATCTCCTTCAGAATGGACTGGTTGGATCTCCTTGCAGTCCAAGGGACTCTCAAGAGTCTTCTCCAACACCACAGTTCAAAAGCATCAATTATTCGGCGCTCAGTCTTCTTTACAGTCCAACTCTGTCATCCATACATGACCACTGGAAAAACCACAGCCTTGACTAGACAGACCTTTGTTGGCAAAGTAATGTCTCTGCTTTTGAATATGCTATCTAGGTTGGTCATAACTTTCCTTCCAAGGAGTAAGCGTCTTTTAATTTCATGGCTGCAGTCACCATCTGCAGTGATTTTGGAGCCCAGAAAAATAAAGTCTGACGCTGTTTCCCCATCTATTTGCCATGAAGTGATGGGACCAGATGCCATGATCTTTGTTTTCTGAATGTTGAGCTTTAAGCCAACTTTTTCACTCTCCACTTTCACTTTCATCCCCTGAGCTGAGGACCCAGACACTGTGGAATAAAAACAAACCATCTCCACTCCAAATTGTGCAAATTTCTGACACACAGGATCCATGAGTGTGATGAAAGTGTTGCTGTTTTAGAATTCTAGGTGCTGAACGGTCTGTTACCCAGCAATGGAAAACCAGAACACTTCCATGAAAGAGGCCGCCACTACTGCGTCTGCTGACCAGTACCATGTGGGGGTGCATGACCAGTGGCAGAAGACCCTCCCACTTATCAAGAGAAGACAGAAATGCAGGTTTGTATGCAACTTTTCCAACTGCTAGAAAACTGTGTGGGCCAAATGAAATATGACTGTGACTGGATCTTGTCCTTAGATCATTCGTTTGCAAGTCCTCGTGTAGAATATAGAAGCTACAGCGGCACAAGGATATGCACGTGGTGTTGGCCTCTTTCAACAAGCACACAGTCAGTCAGTGGTTCAGACCACCTTGCCATCGCCACTCTGTGCCACACCAGCTCTCATGGCTGCTTTTCCTTAGATAACACTAGGCCACAAACAGCTCTAGATAAGTCTGAAACACTCCCCCAAATATTCCTAAAAAGCACTCTAGGATTTGCTTTAGTTTTAAACCTCCAAATGATTTTAAGGTCCACATTCCAACACCCAAAACCATGGGGTTGATGTTAAAATACAAGGACCACTAAGTTTGGAAGTCCCATATGTGAGTTCAAGCAGCAGGCCGAAGATCCATAGTCTATAAAGCAGAGCTGGAGAATAAAAGTTCAGCTGGAGAATAAAAGGGAGCACTGAGCCTAGTACCGAGTGCTGTGTTGTGTGTTGTGCTTAGTCGCTCAGTTGTGTCCAACTCTTTGCAACGCCATGGACTGCAGCCCGCCAGGCTCCTCTGCCCGTGAGGATTCTCCAGGCAAGAATACTGGAATGGGTTGCCATAGCCTCCTCCAGGGGAACTTCCCAACCCAGGTCTCCCACATTGCAGGCAGATTCTTTACCAGCTGAGCCACCAGGAAAGCCCAAGAATACTGGAGTGGGTAGCCTATCCCTTCTCCAGGAGATCTTCCCGACCTAGGTATTGAACCAGAGTCTCCTGCATTGCAGGAGGATTCTTTACCAGTTGACTTTCCAGGGAAGCCCAGTACCTAGTAGTAAGCTCAGTAAAAGATAAAAGAAGATCCCGGAGAAGGAAATGGCAAGCCACTCCAGTCTTCTTGTCTAGGAAATCCCACAGAGATCAGAGCCTGGCAGGCTACAGTCCATGGTGTCACAAAGAGTTGGACATGACTCAAAGAGCAAAAGCACTCATAAAAAGAGGAATAAATAACCATTTCAATAGGTGATGTGTCCCATCTTCCTTCAAAATGTATTTTGGCATCTCCACAAAGACAAAATCACAACCCAGTCTCAATTCACTTAGGTCTTAAACTGATGCGAATTATTAAGTCTCTAAAACAGAAATGACAAATTCTCCCAAGTTTCTATCTCTGATGGTGACCTAGCAGTACAGCTAGTTCATTACAGCCCAATACAGAATAAAACCTTTGCCAAAAATGAAAGTGTTAAATAGACAACCAAAAAAAGGCCACTTTCATTTAAACTATGAAAGAGGAAATTTTGTGTATGAATCAACATTGACTTCTGGGGGGGAGGGGGGGGGCGAACAGACTCTATTAGTACCCAGGCCTCCCACAATGCAGGCAGATTCTTTACCAGCTGAGCCACCAGGGAAGCCCATTTGTATCTCTAAGTTTTACCAAATATCACCCAGGCCTAAATTAATCTTTTTGTGACTAGGATTTTGCTTAATTTTCTTTATAAGAAGCAGAGAGAAGAAGGCACATGAGAATCCATAAGAATGTTTACTTTCAAATAGGTTGCATTCAACAAATTAGCATTCTGTTTACTTTCTTTGAAATCACTGTACCACAGCCATCTGTAGAAGGAAGCTGTGATAGAAATTATCACATCAAGACCAAATATGAAAGACAACTTGAATATGAACTCTGACAGCAAATTCAAATCTGCCACCATTCTTCCATCTGCTCAGAGAAATATGGCTCAGAATGGCCAGACACTGACACCACGGCCAAAGGATTCCTTCCTTCCTTTCCTTTCTGCCTGATTTAGACCCCAGGCATACACGCACAGGAAGTTCTTGTGATGGTGAAGAATGCCTGCTGCCTCCTCTCTGTCTATCACTAAGGATACAGTTCATTGCAGCAGAGCATTATAACCAAGGGATTTCTGAGATTCCATACAGGGTACAGAAGGAAATTCTGGTTTCTTTGGTAATTATGAAAGGATTCTGGAGACCAGAACGTGCCAAGAGTTTACAAGGAGACAGGAGGAACATCCCCACTGCCAGCTCTCCTGATAATGCTCTGTCCTCCCCTACCTCCCTTTAACCACATATACTGGGTGAGTCTGGAAGAGGAGAATGAGGTAGAAGCTGGAAATTATTATATTGAAGCCTGTCAAGTCAATGTGAAAGTTTCTCTGACTCAAGCTGGGTTCAAGGCACTTCTTGACCCCATGGCAAGTGGTTCACCATGGGCCCAATAAATTCTAAGCTTCCATTCATCAATCCAGGCTCTTTTTGATTTACCTGAACCCAGTATTCTAGAAGCCCTGACTACAGTAAAGCAGAGGCTCCTGTGTTGCTGTAATAAACACCACTGCTTCAAAATGCTCTGCTGCAATGAACTGTATCCTTAGTGAGTTTTAACACTTTGGTGGTGGTACAAAATTAGGCATGTTTGTGAGAGAGAGTATGTGTGTATAAGAGAAAGAGCAGAGATGTAGAACAAAACCTCATTTTATAGATAAAATTACCAATTTATCTTTTCTTTCTGAGCTAATATAATTTAGTATCCTGAATAAAAGCTGGCTTTTCAATAAATAAATCTTCTGGTCAGAACTCAGAATTAAGTCAATGAGGCCATTAAATGACCCTAAAACTCAAACACGACCTTTTCAAATGGCAACCTACTGATGTAACAATAAAGATCACATTTATCTAATTAAGCTAAGAAAACATAAATTCTGCCCAAGTAGTTCCACAAAACAGAGAGGAAAAGGGAAGGCTCCAACAGAAAAAAGTTATTTGTTGGTAGATTCAAGGATAAACATTAAGTTACATTTCTCTAGAAAAGTTTGTCACTACTATGAAAATCACTCAAAATGACCAGCACACACCTCAGCAGCTCCCTGCAGAGGTTAACAAAAGCTTGGTTTCCTTCAAAGAAAGTACATTTTGTTTCTTCTCCAGCCCCAGAGGGCATCACAAAATAAAGAACAGATGGTGGAGACTAAAGGAGGAGACCCTGAAGGTGAAGGTTTTTGAAGATGCACTAATTTAAACGCCTACCTCTGAAAAAGACAGTCCCCAGGCCTATAAATTAACCTGAATGTGTGTTTTCATAACATGCCTATCATCACAGCTGAGACCAAGTTCACACCCTCAACGACAAGAATAATCAAGAAATGGTGTTATCTGGGACCATCTATTCTCTGGTCCAGAAACCCAGCTCATGCATCCAAATGTGGCTTCTGTTGGCCTCTCTGGGTTAGATCATGGGTTTTCAAACTTTGTAAAAAGTCACCTTTGTTCCACAGAAGCTTAAGCAGAAGTGTGAACAAGCCAGTTAAATGCAGGGCTGCCCCAGATGAAGGGCACCTGTGGTCATCTGCAGCGGGTGGCAGAGTCTGGCTCCTCCTACCCCTGCCAGGGCTCAGTGGAACACTTTAAAAACCATCTGAGACTGAATATACAGCAACAAGGGCTAAACTGAGGTCAAAACAGCACATTTGGCCCATATATGAGAGACATCAGAATGAATGAAACATAAAGGCTAAATTAGGTTAATTTTACATTACACCAACCCAAAGGTCAAAAAGTTCCAAGAATATTTTTCTCACTTTATTGTTTTAACAGAATTAATTTACTGATTTGCACCTAGCAGTGTATGTCTGCCTTCTGGAGAATGAGGCTATATTTTCCCCAAAACCTTACCACATCTTTATTACTGACTGAAAAGATACTAGTCAGAAGATGGGTTTTCTTAGCGGATGACCCTCATTGTAAAACTTGCCCACTAAAAAAGAACTGTAACTCAGCATAGCCTTTGCTAGAAAAACTAACAGAAGAGGATTAAATGGTAGCATAAATTTGGGTACATAAAGCCCTCAGGCACTGATCACTGTAAAATTTTTTTCCTTCAGGAATCCTAAAGAAAAGAAACAAAGAAATTAAACAGAGTTATAAAAATCCTAACAAGGGATTTTTTTTAATGCTAATAAACTAGCTTTTCTGGTCCATTTCATTTAATCAAAAGGTCCCACCAATGGAAAACATTTTACCTTCCTCCTAGTATGAGAAGTTAATGTCTACTAGGAAACAATATTGGAAAGCAATACCCTCTTGTAATCTAGCCTCTACCCACTTTGCAGCATCACTTGCCACAACCTAACAAAGACCTCCAGTACAGACCTGCTCCCACCCTCGTGGTTCCTTAAAACTGTTTGCACATTTCTGATTCACATTGTCTTTTCCAGACATCCTCAACCCGCCTGCCAGTGAATCCAAATTAGACTTCTCCTAAGACCCAGCCTGACAACAGGGCTCCATAAGTGGCCAGCACTGATGTTACAGAATGTGAACAGCACTCAGGCTCACAGAGGCCCACAGCACCGAGTTCACTCTGTCCACTTGGCTCATAATCACACACCTCCTCCCATGGACAAGGTGGACAGCTAATTCCTAGTATGAAGGGCCTGTGGCTCACTCTTCTGCTCCCCCTCATAGAGGATGTATCACCAGGCTGCACCCACACAGAGCATACAAACACTTGTCGAATACATGTGTTTATACCCGTGTCCTCAGACAGTAAAGAGTCTGCCTATAGTGTGGGAGACCCAGGTTCAATCCCCGGGTAGAGAAGATCCCGTGGAGAAGGAAACAGCAACCACACCAGTATTCTTGCCTAGAAAATCCCAAGGATGGAGGAGCCTGGCAGGCTACAGTACATGGGGTTGCAAAGAGTCCAACACAACTGAGCAGCTTCACTTTCACTTTCTATGTGTGTCATTTTCAATCATCTCTCATCTACACATGAGACAGTGGAGATACTTTTACAAAGCAATGAAACATAAGCAGAGTTTGACTTTCTGCTACCACCCACAGCCTTGAGTCTTTTACCAGCTCGTGCTTCTTCCAACTGTCATTTATGTTTGTTTGGCTATGTTGTTTATCTTAGGACATGCTGTGATTAGCCTTTAATTGTTGTAATAAATCTGTTACCCCGATACTGCTTAGAACATGTGCCTGGCTGATAAACCAAGGAAAGCTTTACAATGAAACTTTGCCTTTGCCTTCAGTTCATGGTACCCACTCAGTTTCATCAAAGAGTCTCCCTCCAAAGCAGTCCAAGCTCCAGCTGTGAAGTTACAGGATTAAAGTGCTAAATAATGGAAAGAATGGCTCCTCTTTCACCCCAAGGTTCCAGGAAAAGGTGACCAACATCTGGCTGGATGGGACATAACAGAAACATAAGAACAGTATGGCAACACTGGCTTATTCTCGTTCGATCTTGAGTTGATTAAACCATCCTCTCCCATTTGGTACAAAGGTGGCAAAGAGATTTGAGAAAATCTGGTCTACAAAGGAGCAGAAAGTAAATTCCTCCACTCTGATTTTCCAGAGCACTGTCCCACTAAGCAACAGGGAAATAAGAATCTTGACCCAGAATGCATTTTTCACCCATGACCAACCCATTTGCAGCCTACCATCTGAGACCACCCAAAGAGAAGAAATCTTACATCAGACTCCAGGATGCTACAAATTCCAAGACACCTCCGCTATAGCCTCTAGAGCTCCCTGTTCACCCATGAGGTATTCAATCCTTACTGTCGCCCAAGGGCAGTGAGTCTGTTTGGACATTGCTGGGTGAATGCTACAAACCCAAGTTCCTGACAAGGCACAGAGACGCAGGGCAGGATCTAGTGCCACAGTTCTCAGGGGGTGCCATACACAGTGAACCTTCCACCTGAGCACAGAAGCCCTCAAGGGTAATAGCTTCACTGCTCTCTGAGGAGCCCAGACCCAGCTGCACAAACTCTGGAGAAGGCAGGTAGGCTCACATGCAGAGAGAGGAGCCCCCCACCCAAGCCGGTCAGGCCCTCAATGCGTCTCCAGTCTTCCCGTCCTTGTAAGAGGAGTAGCAAGAAGCTGGAAGTGGTACATGGGCTGTACTTCCTGGTTTCCATCAGTTCACCTAGACTCTGCCTAAGTGAAATCAACATTGTGGGTTCTGTGTTTATCAACATGTCAAGCTGTTGAAACTAGATTTTCTATGATGACTGAGATATAAATAAAGTCCACAATCATGCTGGGCACTTGACATGCACTTCACATTGTATCCTGGAATCTGAAAGCCACGCTATATGTTGTTACTATCCCCAAAAAAAGGTTAGTAGAGATGTAGAGATATATCAGTACAATGTGAGGGGAAAAAACTACACTTTAGTAAATAGTATCTTTTGTTTCTAAATGTTCAAACGATCTTTTGTGACAGATGGTGTTAATAGATGATTGTTTTACAGTAGACCTTACCTAACAAACATAGAAAGTTGGCAATTCTTGGTTTATTCTCAGGTTTTATACATCTATAAAATCCAAATTCTGAGACTATTGACTTAGAAAAAATGTATTCCAAGCCCCTTATCTGAGAGAGAAATTATCTTGCCCACTGAAGTGAGTGTGCTAAAGGTCATACAGCAAAGTACGACGTTGAAAGTGGCAAAGCCAGCTGTATACCCAAATCTCCTTTTATGAAGTTAGGGTATCACGCTTTAACTCCATGAAAAAATGTACTAATTTTTAACTGTTTTGAAATACGTTTTAAATAAATATCACTTAAAGGAAGTTTATAAGACTGCTTCATTGTCTTTAAGTTATAAAGGTAGTGTGCTGCTGCTAAGTCATTTCAGTCGTGTCCGACTCTGTGCAACCCCAGAGACGGCAGCCCATCAGGCTCCACCGTCCCTGGGATTTTCCAGGCAAGAACACTGGAGTGGGTTGCTATTTCCTTCTCCGATGCATGCAAGTGAAAAGTGAAAGTGTAGTCGCTCAGTTGTGTCCGACTCTTAGCGACCCCATGGACTGCAACCTACCAGGCTCCTCCATCCATGGGATTTTCCAGGCAAGAATACTGGAGTGGGGTGCCACTGCCTTCTTCTAAAGCTAGTGTGCCATATGCCAATTTAAGGATGGCTGGAGCCACATGGGCTGGAGCAACTGTGAGAAGATACCCCACATCCAAGGGTAGAGAAGCCCCAGCAAGACAGTAGGCACAGGAGCAGTGGCTACTTGGCGCTGGAGTGACTTTGAGGAGCTACCCCATGTCCAAAGGCAAGGAGAAGCCAGCAAGACAGTAGGAGGGGCAAAATCACATTTGGAATCAAACCCCATACCTGCCAGAGACAATCAGAGGTCTCAAACATACCTTGTGCACACCGGGACCCAGAGACCCCACAGAGACCGAGACAGAACTGTATTTGAGTTTCTCCTGAGAGGTATGGGTCAGCAGTGAACTGCTCCAGGGGCAGGGGCAGGGGCTCTGGGTGGAGCAAATCTGGGTATGGCATAAGCCCTCTTGGAGGAGGTCACCATTAACCCCACCATAGAGCCTCCAGAATTTACACAGGACTGGGGAAACAGACTCTGGGAGGGCACAAACAGAACCTTGTGTGCAGCAGGACCCAGGAGAAAGGAGCAGTGACCCCACAAGAGACTGACCCAGACTTGCCCAGGAGTGTCCAGGAGTCTCCAGTGGCACTGTGGGTCGGCAGTGGCCTGATGCAGGGTTGGGGACACTGAGGGTACCAAATGTGTGCATGGGACCTTTTGAAGGAGGTCACCATTATCTTCATTACCTCCACCACCATAGTTTGGCCTCAGATCAAATAACAGGGAGGGAACACAGCCCTGCCCTTCAACAGAAATTTGGATTAAAGACATACTGCGCATGGCCCCGCCCATCAGAACAAGACCCAGTCTCCCCCTCAGTCAGTCTCTCCCATCAGGAAGCTTCCGTAAGTCTCTTGTCCCTCTCCATCAGAGGGCAGACAAACTGAAAACCACAGTCACAGAAAACTAACGAATCTAATCACATGGACCACAGCCTTGTCTAACTCAAAGAAACTATGTGCCATGCTGTGTAGGGCCACCCAAGACAGATGGGTCATGGTGGAGAGTTCTGACAAAACGTGGTCCACTGGAGAGGGGAATGGCAAACCACTTCAGTATTCATGCCTTGAGAACCCCATGAACAGTATGAAAAGGCAAAAAGACAGGACACTAAAAGGTGAACCCTCCAGGTCAGTTGTGCCCAATATGCTACTGGCCAATATGTTAGGTTCATGAATCAAGGCAAATTGGACAAACAGGAGATGGCAAGAGCGAACTAAAATGGGCTGGAATGGGTGAATTCAACTCAGATGACCATTATATCTACTACTGTGGGCAAGAATCCCTTAGAAGAAATGGAGTAGACATCATAGTCAACAAGAGTCCAAAATGCAGTACTTGGAAGCAATCTAAAAAACATAATGATCTCTGTTCATTTCCAAGGCAAACCATTCAATATTACAGTAATCCAAGTCTATGCCCCAATCAGTAATCCTGAAGAAGCTGAAGCTGAAAGGTTCTATGAAGACCTACAAGACCTTCTAGAACTAATACTCAAAAAAGATGTTCTTTTCATTATAGGGGACTGGAATGCAAAAGTAGGAATTCAAGAGATATCCAGAGTGACAGGCAAATTTGGTCTAGGAGTACAGAATGAAGCAGGGCAAAGGTTAATAGAATAGAGATCTCTTCAAGAAACTTGGAGATACCAAGGGAACTTTTCATGCAAAGATGGGCACAATAAAGGACAGAAATGGTATGGACCTAACAGAAGCAGAAGATATTAAGAAGAGGTAGCAAGAATACACAGAAGACCTGTACAAAGAAGATCTTCACAACCCAGATAATCACGATGTTGTGATCACTCACCTAGAGCCAGACATCCTGGAATGTGAAGTCAAGTGAGCCTTAGGAGGCATCACTACAAACAAAGCTAGTGGACGTGATGGAATTCCAATTGAGCTATTTCAAATCCTAAAAGATGATGATGTGAAAGTGCTGCACTCTATGTCAGCAAATTTGGAAAACGCAGCATTGACCACAGGATTGGAATAGGTCAGTTTTCATTCCAATCCCAAAGAAAGGCAATGCCAAAGAATGCTCAAACTACTGCACAATTGCACTCCTCTCACACGCTGGTAAAGTAATGCTCAAAATTCTCCAAGCCAGCCTTCAACAGTACATGAACTGTGAACTTCTGGATGTTCAAGCTGGTTTTAGGAAGGCCAGAGGAACCAGAGATCAAATCGCCAACATCCGACAGATCATGGAAAAAGCACGAGAGTTCCAGAAAAACATCTGTTTCTGCTTTATTGATTATGCCAAAGCCTTTGATTGTGTGGATCACAATAAACTGTAGAAAATTCTGAAAGAGATGGGCATACCAGACCACCTGAGCTGCCTCCTGAGAAATCTGTATGCAGGCCAAGAAGCAATTTAGAACTGGACATGGAACAACAGACTGGTTCCAAATTGGGAAAGGTGTAGGTCAAGGCTATATACTGTCACCCTGCTTATTTAACTTCTATGCAGAGTACACCATGAGAAATGCTGGGCTGGATGAAATACAAGCTGGAATCAAGATTGCCAGGAGAAATATCAATAACCTCAGATATGCAGATGACACCACCCTTACGGCAGAAAGCAAAGAACTAAAGAGCCTCTTGATGAAAACGAAAGAGGAGAGTGAAAAAGTTGGCTTAAAGCTCAACATTCAGAAAACTAAGACCATGGCATCTGGTCCCATCACTTCCTGGCAAATAAATGGGGAAACAGTGGAAACAGTGACAGACTTTACTTTGGGGGGCTCCAAAAATCACTGCAGATGGTGACTGCAGCCATGAAATTAAAAGACGCTTGCTCCTTGGTAGAAGAGTTATGACTGACCTAGACAGCATTTTAAAAAGCAGAGACATTACTTTGCCAAAAAAGGTCAATCTAGTCAAAGCTATGATTTTTCCAGTAGTCATATATGGATGTGAGAGTTGGAGTATAAAGAAGCTGAGTGCCGAAGAACTGATGGTTTTGAACTGTGGTGTTGGAGAAGACTCTTGGGATTCCCTTGGACAGAAAGGAGATCCAACCAGTCCATCCTAAAGGAAATCCAGTTCTGAATATTCATTGGAAGGACTGATGCTGAAGTTGAAACTCCAATACTTTGGCCACCTGATGCGAAGAACTGACTCATTTGAAAAGACCCTGATGCTGGGAAAGATTGAAGGCGGGAGAAGGGGACAACAGAGGATGAGATGGTTGGATGGCATCACCGACTCAATGAACATGAGTCTGGGTAAACTCTGGGAGTTGGTGATGGACATGGAGGCCTGGCGTGCTGCAGTCCATGGGGTCGCAAAGAGTCTGACACAACTGTGCGACTGAACTAAACTGATCTACATATTCCTTTAAAATGTGAAATTTCACCTATACCTACAAAAGTAAAAATAACTAGCTAGGTTTTGTGAATAGGTATAATAGTAGTAGCCTAACTCTCTTTTTTAAATAAATGCCTACTGTATACATGACTAGTCAGACTCTAGCAAGAACAATGTTTCCATCACATATAGATTTATGTGCTAGGCCAATACAACCCAAAGTGGACAATTTTGAGATTGCAACAGGAAAAAGTCAAAAGTAGTTTAGGGTGAAAACCATATGGCATGTAGTGTAAGAGTAAGAAGGACTAAGTATTGCTCTCCGTTTAAGAGCTAAAGGGACACTATAAAATCAAGCAATTTTCTAGCCTGTTTCTTGATTCCTAACAGTTTTTCATGAAAATCACTACAATGAGGAAGCTATTCATGACAAACCACCTGAATGTTTATTTCTAGACCTCTAATTGATCATAATCGTAAATGTATTCTCTTCCAAAGTGCCCTTTATATACAAAAAACAGCTAAATTCAGCCAGTCCCCCTGCCCTCCCATACAGCTCCATAAGCAGGTCAATTCTGGTTGGGTCCTGTAACAATGAGGCAGCTGACCTTGCCTATCACATAAGACTGCTGCCCATTAGCAACAAGGGGCACCACCAAATAGATCTTTTAACATTCCTCAACAAGGGGCACCACCAAATAGGTAGATCTTTGGACATTCCTCAAGGCACCCCCCTCACTCAGCCTTTGTCCAGTAATTTCACTCTGTCCCCTTCTTTCCTGTAAGTTGACTTTTACATCACTTTCTTGTGAGTCACTAGGAATCCACCACCTACAGATACAACTAAGTGGCTTGTCTGTCAGGGTTATATTACACTGCGTAGGTGAACAGGTGAACTGGCACTTGCTGTTTAGGAAAAATTGAAGAGATGCTGAATTAACAAGCATAGTTCATTTGAATTCTCAAGAGTAGTTCAACAGACCAGGCTGCTTGGAACAGAAATTTGCAACTCAGATATTCTGACCTTTTAAATGACATCAAAAGTGTAATGAAAGTGTACTTTACTTCTGCCCACAGTAGCATAAATCAGAAAAACGGGCTTAATTAGTTTTGTTTGCAGTAAGCAGTTATTAAAAACACAATTCCTTGAGAGCAGTTGGTGTTGCCATCTGGTCTAACCCCTTGCTCCTGGTCTTTCCTTCTGTTTCTTGTGGTCCATAAGCTGACACTTCTCCAGACAAAGCCCTTTGGCTGTGAAGACAATCAGATGTGTGAGGAGAGGACTAACGTCAGCCCATCTTCACAAGACTATTGATCTGGAGGAATGTGGTCCTGGGATGGGATAAGTCCATGTGTGAGGAAGAAGAGCAAGAAGGCTGTTGGTCTCTCAAGCAAAAAGCAGGACTATTCCTTCTACTAGGGATGCATTTCAAGACTTGTTCACCCAGCTGTGAACAGTTCACCCCATTTAACTGAATCAAAGGCAGGAAATCCCAGCTCCCCTCCTGCATCTCCAGGTCTCCTCTGTAACTTCTCTAGGCCCAAGTCTACTGACATCCACCCTGTCTCACTCATCATTGCAATTCGCTGGTTTTCTGGAATTTCCAGCAGGAATACAGGAAGACTGGTTTCCTATTCTATTTAGCATCTTTGTTAACACTACCCCTACATCAAGCACCTTCCAAGTCTGGAGGATTAAATATCTTTATAAAAGTGATGCTTTGCCCTGGAGTCAACAGGATTCTAGTTCTCTACTAACTGGCAATTGGCCTTGAACAACTCACTGAACATCTCTGAAAGTCAATTTTCTCAATCAGAAGTGCATAAAATGGAGAGGACTTTACAGCTCCATCAAGTGGGAGCTCAATGGACTTGATGGACATGAGTTTGAGCAAGCTCCAGGAGTTGGTGATGGACAGGGAAGCCTGGTAGTGTGCCGCAGTCCATGGGGTTGCAAAGAGTCGGACATGACTGAGCGACTGAACTGAACTTACAGCTCCAAGTGTTATCAGATAGTGTCCTAATTGTTTAGCAGTGAAATAGACATTCTCAATTAACCAAATAAAATAAATACATATGAACACATATATCTATGCTCCCAAATGCAATTGACACTTAACATTTCTAAAACAAGAGGCAATTATGGACACTCAGGAAGCTGCAGCTGCGCATCAGCCAGATCGGGGTCACCCTTAAAAGCCAAAAGATGCCCCCCTCAATAATTGGAAGAAAGATGAGAGGGCCTTTCAGTTTCCTTTATAATCAAGACTAGAAGACAAAATTCTGAGTTTAACATAGCAATGAACATGTCTGACTAGAGAAACCAACTCAGGAATCAGAAACCATCTTCAAAATTTTGGTCATCAAAAGGTAACCAAAGCATTCTATCCCTCAACTACTGCTACTGCTAAGTTGCTTCAGTTGTGTCCGACTCTGTGCGACCCCATAGACAGCAGCCCACCACGCTTCCCCGTCCCTGGGATTCTCCAGGCAAGAATACTGGAGTGGGTTGCCATTTCCTTCTCCAATGCAGGAAAGTGAAAAGTGAAAGTGAAGTCGCTCAGTCGTGTCCAACTCTGGCGACCCCATGGACTGCAGCCCACCAGGCTCCTCCGTCCATGGGATTTTCCAGGCAAGAGTACTGGAGTGGGGTGCCATTGCCTTCTCTGATCCCTCAACTACAGCAGCAAGCAAAAATGGTTATATAATTATCTTGTCTGTGAGATTTTTAAATGTAAGTAGTCACTTTCCTTTACATAGCTGACAATGGAAGGAGTCATTCAGTATTTTCAAATTCAAAGCATTTAATGTTTGATGAAAAATGCATATAAGAACACTCAATGTAGTGTGCACATGAGAGAGAGAAAAGCAAATAACTGAAACAGAAACTTCGAGCAATCATCAAACTCAACCTTTCTCCTTTACATATTCCGTCTCATAGAAAAGCCCACGGGAGGCCTAAAAACTAAGGATCTGAAGAAGGAAAAACTAAAAAATATCACTCCCCATACTTTCATCTATTTATAATTGAATGTGTGCCTAATTTCAAACCAGGGCCAAGATGAACTCCCAAGACTTTGTGCACCCTTCCATAATGATTCAAGTATGTTAGCGCTGTAATACATTTAACTCTTTGCCATGTGAAAACTGTAAACCACTCAATGGTGTGAATAACTTAGCCATTGTCTTTCCTTAAGGAGGACAAACCAGCGTTGCCTTTATAAGGACAATGAAACAAGCTGCTATTCTTCTGCTCTTTTCTCCTCTCTAAACACCTCTTCTGCCACTCTGCTGCTCAAGGATCTCCACTCTCTGAAAGAGCAGCCACTCTTTCTATTGGAAACTCTCAAATGGCACTCTAAAAGAGAAAGCAATTTATGTCAGGAGCAGCAGTAACTTGAACCTCACTCTCTTGCAGATTAGAGACATAGAAATTAGAGCTGAGATTTCACACATCTGATTTCTCAAGTGTCCCATGGTCTACTCTTGATGTTGAATCACAAATTTCCTAGATCTCTTGAAGAATCAGCCCATTTCATAAAATGAAACTTTTAATATTTCCCAGGATTGAGTTCAAAATAAGTGTTTTTCTTCAAATGTTCACAAAGCTTGTCATAAACACTATGCATTAAAGTAGTATTAAGAGCAACCTGGTTGTTCTGTAGTACCCAAGGAGCAAAAATTGCTGAGTTGCTAACAGGTTCTCCGGCTATCAGAAAAAAATGAGAGTTCCTATGAAACTGTTTGTAAGCTAAAATGCTGTAAAGTGAAGCAGCAATTACCTCAGACACATCTTGCTAACAGATGCACAAAGCAAATTGAGATAAAGCACAGATGCTCACAGACACAGTGCAAAGCTATGGAGGCCTGATGCTGAGTGTGCTTCCTGGGGAAGGAGCTTGGGGGTGCTGCCCTCACCGCTGGTGTGTCCACTGGGTCTCCAGAGGCTCACTGCCAAACCAACCCTGAAAGCCATTTTTGCTTTTCACTTTTCCATAAAATTGAATATCCTCTTTAGATTTCTTTAGGTTAGCAAAAACAGGTACTAAGGTAGGTCTTCAGTAGAGCAAATTTTTGAAAGGTAGGGGGACCCCTGTATTACAGAAACACTTCAATTATCTGAAACACAGTCAAGACCCAGAAAACAAGCAAAAACTTACTTTTTCAGCCCAAATAACTGACAAATGCATGACACATGGATCATGCACTAAAGCCCATGCACTTTACTCATAGAAGGATACTTCAAGGTCACTTATTCTTGTTTTCAACACAGTTCTTTCTAATCAGTGTGGTTATCCATTTTCCCAAGGTATGACAACCATTAGAGCAGAGCAGAATTTAGAAACAGCGAGGCCATGAGTTAAAATCAGGCCAGGTAAGGGCAGCAAGGAATACTGCTGACACCATGCTGGTACTAGAGTGACTGAAAATCTATTAAAAGTAGATATTGGGAAAAAAAATAAAGATGAGCCATCTAACATAGGGACTCACAGCTCTATCTAGCTTCAGAGTTTCTAAATATCAGAAGTGGCTAAAACGAGTAATTTCAGAGTCTAGGGCCATAGACTTCAGCACGTAGGTACATGCTAAGTCGCTTTAGTCATGCCCAACTCTTCGACCCTATGGACCGTGGCCACCTCTGGAGACACACAGGCTCCTCAGTCCATGAGACTCTCCAGGCAAGAATACTGGAGTGGGTTCTCACGCCCTCCTCCAGGAGACTTGAGCACACACTAGCCCAGTGGTACTACACAAGCAAAACTTTTTTTTTTTTCAGTTATTGCAAGGTTTGCCTTCACATTCTTACTTTTGAGCAGTGGAGCTTAACTAATATGATCCCCACACTGACATCCCCAGAATAATCTATCAATTACTATGAGTAAATGTAGAGCCTTACAGCAATCACTCTGTCTTATTCATTTGACACTTGTGAAAATGACTTCTCAGATGAAATGGAATAGTCACCGTAATTTTGTTGTAAGTTAGGCTTTTTCTGAATCATTTCATTCAAAAAGATAAAAGCATTACTAACTCAAGGGTATTTTCCTACTGTGCATATCTTCTGAAAAGTTGCAATGGACCCCAAACTACAAATGTTTAATTGATTTCAACTAGGTCTAAAGAGCACAACCATGATCAGCTGAAAGTAATTTGTCTTCAGCTTCACAGCTTATGTGACTGAACCCAAATGCATTTGAAGATGTATGCTAAACAGAATCAATCAGCTGAATGGCTGGCATTATTTAGACATAATATTAAAGTTACTGAAATATATATATATATATATACACACACACATACATATAGAGCATATAGATGATATAGATAATCTCTTTAGAAGATTAAAATGGTCCCCAAGATTTCAAGAATGTTTATAGCTTTGTGCTATTGCCAGTGCAGCTGAAAACCTTACATTCTACTAGAAATTACCTCTGTAAGCCATCTAGGCTTTCCAATAATAGCTTGCCCTGCAGATATTTTGCAGTATCTTAAACTATATTTTCAATATTAAGCATTCTATGTCATTAAATAGAACTAACACCCAAAAAAGATGTCCTTTTCATTATAGGAGACTGGAATGCAAAAGTAGGAAGTCAAGAAACACCTGGAGTAATAGGCAAATTTGGCCTTGGAATACGGAATGAAGCAGGGCAAAGACTAATAAGAGTTTTGCCAAGAGAATGCACTGGTCATAGCAAACACCTTCTTCCAACCACACAAGAGAAGACTCTACACATGGACATCACCAGATGGTCAACAAAGAAATCAGATTGATTTATTCTTTGCAGCCAAAGATGGAGAAGCTCTATACATTCAGCAAAAACAAGACCAGGAGCTGACTGTGGCTCAGATCATGAACTCCTTATTGCCAAGTTCAGACTTAAATTGAAGAAAATGGAGAAAACCACTAGACCATTCATGTATGACCGAAATCAAATCCCTTATGACTATACCGTAGAAGTGAGAAACAGATTTAAGGGACTAGATCTGATAGAGTGCCTGATGAACTATGAATGGAGGTTTGTGACATTATACAGGAGACAGAAATCAAGACCATCCCCAAGAAAAAGAAATACTAAAAAGCAAAATGGCTGTCTGAGGAGGCCTTACAAATAGCTGTGAAAAGACAGGGAAGTGAAAAGCAAAGGAGAAAAGGAAAGATATAAGCATCTGAATGCAGGGTTCCAAAGAATAGCAAGGAGAGATAAGAAAGCCTTCCTCAGCGATCAATACAAAAATGCACACAAGACCACCAGTCCAAGTTCAATTCATGAGACAGGGCACTCAAAGCCACTGCGCTGGGACAACCCTGAGGGATGGGATGGGGAGGGAGGTGGGAGGGAGGTTCAGGATGGGGACGCATGTACACCTATGGCTGATTCATGTCAGTGTTTGGCAAAAACCACTAAAATATTGTAAAGTAATTAGCCTCCAATTAAAATAAATAAATTAATTTTAAAACTGTTCAAAAAAAAAAAAAGAAATAAAGGAACACAATAGAATGGGAAAGACTAGAGATCTCTTCAAGAAAATTAGAGATACCAAAGGAACATTTCATGCAAAGATGGGCTCGATAAAAGACAGAAATGGTATGGACCTAACAGAAGCAGAAGATATTAAGAAGAGGTGGCAAGAATACACAGAAGACCTGTACAAAAAAAGATCTTCACAACCCAGATAATCACGATGGTGTGATCACTCACCTAGAGCCAGACATCCTGGAATGTGAAGTCAAGTGGGCCATAGGAAGCATCGCTACAAACAAAGCTAGTGGAGGTGATGGAATTCCAGTTGAACTATTCCAAATCCTGAAAGACGACACCGTGAAAGTGCTGCACTCAATATGCCAGCAAATATGGAAAACTCAGCAGTGGCCACAGGACTGGAAAAGGTCAGTTTTCATTCCAATCCCAAAGAAAGTTACCTTTGCCAAAGAATGCTCAAACTACCACACAATTGCACTCATTTCACACGCTAGTAAAGTAATGCTCAAAATTCTCCAAGTCAGGCTTCAGCAATATGTGAACCGTGAACTTCCAGATGTTCAAGCTGGTTTTAGAAAAGGCAGAGGAACCAGAGATCAAATTGCCAACATCCACTGGATCATCGAGAAAGCAAGAGAGTTCCAGAAAAACATCTATTTCTGCTTTATTGACTATGCCAAAGCCTTTGACTGTGTGGATCACAATAAACTGTGGAAAATTCTGAAAGAGATGGGCATACCAGACCACCTGACCTGCCTCTTGAGAAACCTGTATGCAGGTCAGGAAGCAACGGTTAGAACTGGACATGGAACAACAGACTGGTTCCAAATAGGAAAAGGAGTACGTCAAGGCTACATACTGTTACCCTGTTTATTTAACTTATATGCAGAATACATCATGAGAAATGCTGGGCTGGATGAAGCACAAGCTGGAATCAAGATTGCCGGGAGAAATATCAATAACCTCAGATATGCAGATGACACCACCCTTATGGCAGAAAGTGAAGAAGAACTAAAGAGCCTCTTGATGAAAGTGAAAGAGGAGAGTGAAAAAGTTGGCTTAAAGCTCAACATTCAGAAAACGAAGATCATGGCGTCTGGTCCCATCACTTCATGGGAAATAGATGGGGGAAACAGTGGAAACAGTGGCTGACTTTATTTTTCTGGGCTCCAAAATCACTGCAGATGGTGACTGCAGCCATGAAATTAAAAGACACTTACTCCTTGGAAGGAAAGTTATGACCAACATAGCATATTAAAAAGCAGAGACATTACTTTGCCAACAAAGGTCTGTCTAGTCAAAGCTATGGTTTTTCCGGTAGTCATGTATCGATGTGAGAGCTGGACTATAAAGAAAGCTAAGTGCCAAAGAATTGATGCTTTTCAACTGTGGTGCTGGAGAAGACTCTTGAGAATCCCTTGGACTACAAGGAGGTCCAACCAGTCCATCCTAAAGGAGATCAGTCCTGGGTGTTCATTGGAAGGACTGATGCTGAAGCTGAAACTCCAATACTTTAGCCACCTGATGCAAAGAGCTGACTCATTGGAAAAGACCCTGATGCTGGGAAAGATTGAGGGCAGGAGGAGAAGGGGACAACAGAGGATGAGATGGTTGGATGGCATCACCGACTCGATGGACATGGGTTTGGGTGGACTCTGGGATTTGGTGATGGGCAGGGAGGCCTGGCGTGCTATGGTCCATGGGGTCACAAAGAGTCTGACATGACTGAGTGACTGAACTGAACTGACTGATGTCATTAAATCAAATTTATTTTTATGATAAATGCAACATGCTTTGAATAAACAGGTAGAGTATAATTGATTATATTTTTCAAAATGTCTTAAAATTGATAACCTATCAAAGTGTATATAAGGCCACCAAATTACCATACTGAAGCTTGAAGATTAAAAACTATTATCCATGTCTTTAACCATCTCTGTGTCAGCTCACACAATAGAAATTATACTCAGAGAACCTCAGTTAAAAATCAGTTCTGTAGTATTTCTGTAACTGTAACTGCTGACATTTTTCTCCCAAGAGACAGTCAATTTCTATTGTCCAATGCATTCATAAGTGATGGTCTGACTTTTTCTAAGCAAAAATAAAAGATGGATGAGAGCAATCAGTCATGCTGTAATGTACCACTATTGAACTCACAGTCAACCTTGCTTCAGAGAAACCCTGCTGTGCTCTTCCACACACAGGTTATCTCATTCCTAACAGACAAAGCCATTTTTGTGTTATCAGCATCTTTCGTCTACTCATTAGTAATCTCAACAGAGAATTAGAAGCAATCTTAAAACTCAAGGTAAAACCTATAAACTGAGAGATCTGAAATGCGGGGTTCTCTTGTGGGAAAAAGCCATTAGGATGGCAGATGCCATGTGATCTACATGCACCGTAAGCATCCACTGGAAATAAGTTAGAAACCCCCATGCTTCTTTATCTTGATTTGAAGGCTTTAAAAAGTAGCCTTAAATGATTCATATGTCAGAGCTTCCCCAAACTAACGTAATAATCCCACCCTCCAAAAACTCAAATTTTCAACCCACACCCCCAAAGATAGCCTTGGGCTGGGGTTGTGAGGGGTGCAGGTTTTCGGTAGCTGCTATGATCAGTCCTCTCAGTTCTGGAGTTCAGCAAAGACAGAACTTCCATCTTCCCAGGCTGCCTAGGTGTTTAAGAGCTTCACTCACACCAACTTACCTTATCCAACAACCACGCACCTTGGCTAGGGGCTTCCACCTGGTCTGCTTATTAGAATCACCTGAAGGGCTCTTTTTAACAATGTGCCCACAGGACAGTGCCAGAACAAATCAATGTTCATCAGAACGTGGGGTCCGTGCGCCAGTGTTTTTACAAAGTCAGCCCAGTGATTTTAACCTGCAGCCAAACTGAAAAACACTGCTCGGAAGCAGTGATTTTGAACCAGGGGCAATTTTGCCGTCTCGCTACCCCAGGAACCTTTGACAGCCGTCTGGAGATATAATCGTCACAACTGGGGATGGCTTACCGGTAGACCCGTGGGTCGGGAATGCTGCTACACCTGCCAAATCACACACGACGACTCCCTCACAACTTTCACCCGCTTTGTGTTCAAGCAAAAACATTTAAGTACTCACCCAAAACACCCATCACGTCAACCCCACTCTGAAGGACTCTGTAAATGACTCAGCAAATTTGCAATTTGGGATTTACCTCGCTCTTGATTCCTATCTGTTTATAAATCAGTAATTCAACCAAAGTGTGTGGGGATTTAAAAATTTGAAAAGTCATGTCTCACCATCCATATAAAAAATTAATTTGCAACAGCAGGATAAACACAAGCTACCAGTGCCCAAGTTTCCAGGCTGATGATCCATAAACATCTCATCGTGCCTCTTCATTTTCCAATTAATTATTGAAATAAAAATGCAATGCAAATGGACCACAAATACACTTTGGTGAGGATATCAACTGTCAGAAGATTTGTCACTTTTGAAAGAGAAAACCTGAAGTAAACGAGAAGCTATGGTTTCATTCTAAAGAATACATCTATGTTACATCAAATTTTTAACTAAATTAAAAAAAATTTGTTTTAATAATTTTCCTGTGACATTTGTCTGAACTCAGGCAATAAGATTCCATGATGTAATGTCCTCTCAATCTAGAGACAGACCTTAGCACAAATTGCTTAAAAACTGCACCTAAAATCTCTTCTGGTAAGTTAAATCATACATTAATTAGAGAAGTTCTTTCTTTAAATAACTTCTTTTGCAAGAAGAATTGTTTTGTAAGTGAACCACCTGCCCTTAAGTAATCTTTATTTGGATTCAAGATACAAAATTTCCTCAAAATAGTGTGCACATTTACTTGTCATGCTAGTTAAAAAATAATCAAGAAATGGAAGTCATCAACTTTACCTTCCCATTAACCCGTTACCCCCAAAGTCAGGTTTCATGGCTGGTGATATATACATCCTGTGATAGCAACACAACCAAAATATCTTTTTAAAAGAATTGCATCTCTTGTGAGAACTACACAGCTGAGGCTGCCCTGCAATCAGGCTGCTCCTGCACCTCCCCGAGAAACAGCAAGTGCAAGGGAGGGCCCATCAGCAAAGTAAAAGCCCCCGCCAGCCAGGCAGTGGCCTCAACGCAGCAGTGAATTGGCTTCTCCTGGCTTCCACTTCCCAGCACACACAACTGAGAAAGCAACAGCATCCGCCCTTTCCTGCTCTTTCCAGTTCCAAATCTGTGCTTAAAATATTGAATGTATTAGAAGCCAAGCTTCAGGAGTCAATTTTCAGCACTATGAGATTAGGATGAAATGAAATCCAACAGGTAAATCCCCAAGTATAATATTGAAAATTTACCCCTTTGTGTCATTGCTAAAATTAGTGGCCTCGACCACTGCTCAGAGCTGACTGCACACAGACTCTGGGGCAGCTTTCAAATAAAGTGAAAAACCTCAGATACTGAAATTTTTTGGATGCAAAAACTCCACTTGACAAAATCTGTCATTTTAGTTCTAACTCAGCCACATGTAACATAAAAGAACTGTGAGGATTTTTTTTTTTTTAAACAGAAAACTATTTTCTCTAGAGTTCAAAGTGGTTTCAGAACCAAGGTGCAGAAAATTAAACCTCTTCCAAAAGGTTTGGAGTCAGGTTTAGGGGAGCTTCAGCAAATGTAGTGGCTGTTATGCTTTGGAAAGCAAAAGAATGTCCAAACACATCTGTACATTTTAAAGGGAACATTTAAATAACCAGAAAGACGACTCACAATGTAAAAGAGCATGCTACTCAGAATACGTTTGAGGGACTTTGGTGAGAGGATTGGGTGGGTTTTGACTGAACTGGGAAGGAAATCATTTGATGCACTCCAGATGGAAAGAGAAGTCACAGATTCCTGTCAAAGTCCCCAACACAATGCAAAACATTCTCAAGGTAAAGTAAGGCATGTTTACAGGCGCCTGGCAACCCAGTTTCAAGCCATTTAAGGATGCCCTAGTTCTTTTTTAGTGTTATTGTTTTTCATAATAAATACTTATTTCTTCCTGCACATAAAAGCTGTTAACTGGATTCAAAAAGCTTTGGTCACCTGTTTCAGCAGAGCCCGGTAGGAAACTATACACAACTAGGAAAATGTTCAAGATACAGAAATCTTCAATGACCTAAATCTCACCCTAACTACTCAGGGTCCCACAGAATTATTGTTTTCCTCTCCTTCCCCTGCCCCCTCCTCCCCAGCATTCTCCAGGCTACCTGATAAATGCATAAAACTAGGACAAATGGAGGGGGAGTAACACACATCATAATTTGGGGGCAAATGTATGCTGCCCTTCCCCACACACCTCCAGGCCAGCGCCTGCTGGCACCTGCACTTTCTTACGTGGCTGGCAAGCCTTTCATCATCTTAACTGTCTACAGAGTTGCCCCAGCTCCGCAGCACGTACTGACCCACCGTTCATGCCACTGTAGACATTCCGGTGATGGGCTGACGCATCCTCTTGCGCCTGCCGTCGGAGGGTGCCCTCCCTGCTGCTGCTGCCGCTGCCGCTGCCGCTGCCTCCTCCACCCACGTGTTTGTGATCAGGGCTCCCTCCGAAATGCTGTTTGAGGTGCTCGGGGCTAGTGCCCCTGACCCTGGGGAGGTGCTCCAGGCTCCCACCGAGGGCGTGTTTCTGCAGATGCTCGGGGCTCCCTCCGCTGTGCCTGGTGTGCTCCGGGCTGCCGCCGGGCCTGTGCTTCTGGAAGTGTTCGGGACTCCCGCTCAGCACGTGCTTGGGCAGCGTTTCCGGGCTGTTCCCTGCGTGTGGGTGCCTCTGCTGTTCTGGACTACCCTTGCACAAGGGTTTGTGGTGCTCAGGGCTGGGGCCTTTGAGAGCTTTGGGGTGATCTGGGGTCCCGGAGGCCCTAGCTTTCTGCAGATGCTCGGGGCTGGCACTCCCGTGCTTGGAGTGTTCCGGGCTGCCCTCCGCCCTGGGTTTCTGCAGGTGCTCGGGGCTGCCGCCGCTCGCGTGATGCTTATGGTCGGGGCTGTCGGTGCTGCCCGTGCTCGAAGTGCTGCTGCCGTCGCCCACGTCCCGCACGTAGGGGGCTGTGGTGGCGGAAAGCTGGCACAGGCTGGCCTGGCTGTCGATGGAGCAACGGCTGCCCGCGCAGCCCGGGCCCTTCTCCTCGTCCAGCAGCACACACAGCTCCTTGAGCTCCATGTTCTCCTTCACCACCTCCTCCTGCTTCACCTCCAGCTCCTTCAGCTTCTGCAGGTATAAGGCCACTTCCTTGTGCATCACCCCCGCCGTATATCGGCCCAGTCTCTGCCACTCCCGGGACACCCTCTTGCCCTTCTGCCGGTCATCATCCAGGAAACAGCAGAGGTCCCTCAGCTCCTGGTTGTCCTCCTGGAGTTTCTGGTTAATATCCTGAAAAGAGACACACAGCCATTCAAGGGAGGAATAATCGTGTATGGGCCGGGGCACTAGGCTCAGACTTCCTGGGAACTGGGAGTCTGGAATGGGTGAATTCTCTGTGATGTTAGGGGAGGAAGTGAGAAGGTTAGAGCAAGCTAAAGATGCCTGCTGCTGCTGCCGCTAAGTCACTTCAGTCGTGTCCGACTCTGTGCGACCCCATAGACAGCAGCCCACCAGGCTCCCCCATCCCTGGGATTCTCTAGGCTAGAACACTGGAGTGGGCTGCCATTTCCTTCTCCAATGCCTGAAAGTGAGACGTGAAAGTAAAGTCGCTCAGTTGTGTCCTACTCCTAGCGACCCCATGGACTGCAGCCTACCAGGCCCCTCCGTCCATGGGATTTTCCAGGCAAGAGTACTGGAGTAGGTTGCCATTGCCTTCTCCAAAAGATGCCTAGCTATCCATAAAGATAAAAACAATGGGTATCGATTATGCTCCCTGCCCTATGTTTTACTTGCATTATCTCATCTACTTCTCACCAAACCCTCAGGGGATAATGGTTATCATGGGTCTTTTACAGAATGGGAAACTGGACCTCGAAAAGCTTCACCTGTCCAAGGTCAACCAGTCAGTCTTGAGGGAGTAGCCAGTTCATTAACAGGAAATCGGTAAAAAAGAAAAAGAAAAAAAAAAAGACAAGGGTCCCTGCTTCACCTTCAAGAAAGAAAGATGGCTACCTGTGACCTGTGAAAGACTTAAAAGCTCTGAAGCGACCGACTTTTCATCACCACAAACAAGAAACAGAGCCTTGGTGTTCAGCCCATGACATGGGATGCGCAGCCCCGATCCCTCGCTAGGGAGCAGCATAATTGCCCTCTGGTGGCGCTTCAATCCTGCACATCCAGCCCCTTATTGCCACCCCCAACCGCCACAGGTCTCCCAGGCATCTCATGGAAACTCAAGCTCTTGTGTTATATCCAGACTCCCCTCCCCAAATCACACCTCTCAGCACATGCCACCTCCACCCATCCTGTTTCTCTTCATAAGAATTTGTAGTTGTGCCTGACACCTCCTTCTCCCTCACCTCCCATTTGCAAGCCAAACACATTTCCTGAACTCTACCTCTGAAACTTACCTTGTCACTCCCATGCTTCAAACCCTTAAAAGGGTCTCACTGCCCTTAGGATAAAGTACAAAATCCTGTAAGTCTCAAAAGGCTCCCAGTCCTCTTAACTGGCCTACTTCTCCAGCATGAATGGTGATTCCTTCATGAATATTTAGTAAACATCTATTATGTGCAAGGTATTAGTCCAGGTGCTAGGGAGAGATCAGTGGACACAGCAAGGACATTGACTGTGGACCTTGACCTTGAAGGACCTTGACCTTCCTATGGCTTTCATTTTGGTGGGAAAGACTAGCAAAAAGTATAGAATGTAATGTCATATAGTAACAAGTGCTGGGAAAAAGACTAAAGCAGGTGAAAAAATACTATCTATAAAGAGAAAGCACCTCTGCAGAGAAGGAAAACATTTGAGCAAAGACCTGGGAGAAATCAAGGAGCAAACATTTGTTGAAAGTGAGAAAGGCCAGTGTAAAAGCCCTGAGACAAGTGTGGCTCAAGCTGCAGCAAGGCCAGTGGACCTAAAGCGGAAGGAGCAAGGGGGGCAGAGTAAGGAAGGAGGTCTGGGAGGCGAGGTCCAAGTGGGTGAGTGCCAGGGCTAGGTAATGTGGACCACAGCAGCCACAGGAAAATTCTGGACTGTTGATGAGCTGAGGCTCAAGGATTGACATGATGTGATTCATTCTATAAAGAATCACCAGTGTTCTGTGCAGGAAAGAGTTTGCTGGGGGATGGAAGGAGGGAGTGACTTGAAGTGAGGGAGACAGGATAAGGTGAAAGCTGGAAGACCAGCTAGGAGGCTACAAAGTCTAGGTAGAGGGAGATAATAGCGGCTGAAACCCATGGAGGCAGTGGACAAAGTGAGACCATTCCTCCCCATCACGCACTGAGCCCCACCCATGCTGGCTGGTCTCAGGCCCAAGGGATGAGCCCTTCCCCCTTTCACTCAGTCTAAAGAAGTCCTCTTCTATGCTGGACCCCTTCAACGTCCCCTCTGTTGGGCTTTTTACAACTTCTAATCACACATGGTTGAGTGTGACTATTGGTCAAGTCTCCTTCTCCACAGGACCAGAGGCATGAGAATGGAGACCCATCTATTCCTTTCATCTCTGTGTATCCCACACACAGCACCCCCACTGTGGATACCTGAAATCAAGGAATTCAGAATTAATTGTGAAATCCCCATTTAAATCTCCATTCACACAGAGTAAAAGGGGTAGCTGTTTCTTGCAGCACCATCATTTGGAGGGGGTGAAAGGGGGCAGCTACCTAAGATTTCCCTTGCTTCACAAAGCTTGAAAACCTCTGGTCTTGTGACTGTCAGACGACCCAGAACTAGAGGCACTCAGAGAGGGGACCTGATTCTCTCAAACTCAGACTGATTCCAACACTTTCCTTGATATTGACTAGAAAGTAAACCATAAAACATCTGCCAACCATGCCTGGTACCTCCTGGCAGTCATGAGGCCTAAGGCAGGAGTGATTCTCAAGGCCTGAGGAGAAAGAGGATCAGTGCAGCTTAGTTTCCAACTTGATTCTAACTCCTAGCATCACCAATGGCTCTGTTTCCTTGTGTCTAATGCCCATCCAGTTCTTCCGCTTCTCAGTGCCACCTCTGACCTCAGGCCTGCTGTCTCCAAAAGCATCCCCAGGCCTCCCAGCCTTGATCTGCCCAGCCCCTAACTTCCCTTCAGTCATTCCATTTCAAGCTCTCCCTGGCCAGACTGATCTTCAAACACCCTCCCTGCAGGTGACATCTCTCCTGCCTCCATCACCTCCCCTTTGCCAGGGAAAATGAAGAAACCCTTGGACCAGGCCTGAAAGGCTTTCTCCTGCCTTTCTACCTTTAGACCCCTCTAATTAAGAACCAGCCAACCAGGAACCCTGATTAGGTCTAAATTTCCAACTAGAAAAAACTACCTTGTCCTGTCTGTGAATTTGCCTAAGAGGAGAGCTTGCACTTCTAAGACTCCACCAGCCCTACAAGAGCACCAGGTCTGAAAGAACGAATGAATGAATTTCTACTCACTCCTCACTGCCTGTAGGAAACTCTCCCTAGAGCACTCACTGGGCATCATATTTTTTTTCTTTTCTAATGTAGATGGCTTCTGGAGGGCAAGAATCCATTTCAGTGTCTTTCCTTGCATATTTGATTCATCTGACTTGGTGCACTGCACACAGTGAATGCTTAATAGGTGTTGATGGAGCGACCAACCCTTTAAAGCCCTAGGCAAGTGATCCAAACAAGACACAGCTCTAGCTGCTGACAAAAGGCTTCTTATTGTTTTCTGCTGGCTCCTGCTGTGTTGGAGCCTATTGTAATAAGAGAATAAATTATCCCTTGACACGGGTGCTTTATGGAAAATCAGAAGCTGTGGATATTCTAAGAAAATAATGCTAAACAAAATCAATCTTTCACAGCTTCAAAAATTCTTGCACATTTAGCTTAATTCTGATATTTCACAGAAATTTTAAGTCATGTTCTTCATCTGAATCCCCATGTGAAAATATTACCTTTTGACTATCCTACAACTATTCCTGTTTTCTCTAGAACTGGGAAGTAAACAGGACTTGTGCCACCATGGGTTGCTTCCCAAATGGAGTGAAATATATACATGTGACCCCTGAACAAGCTGGGGGCTAGGGGTGCTGACATCTGGCCAAGTTGAAAAGCCATGCAACTTATAGTCGGCCCTATACACACCAGATCCGCAATCGCGGATTCAACCAATGGCAGATCATCACCCTGCAGTCTTTACTAGTGAAAATATCCCTATAAAAGTGGACCTGAGCAATTCAAACCTGTGTTGCTCAAGTGTCAGAATTCTAGTTGAGGTTGAAGGGATAGGTATTGCCTCATTCAGTTTTTTCAGTATCCCCTTTTTTTATTTATTTCATTTATTCACTATTCCTTTTTTTCATTGCATGCGTGCTAACTCACTTCAGTCATGTCTGACTCTTTGCGACCCCATGGACTGCAGCCCACCAGGCTCCTCTGTCCGTGGTGTTTTCCAGGCAAGAATACTGCAGTGGTTTGCCATACCCTCCTCCAGGGGGTCTGCCCAACCCAGGGATCAAACCTGCATCTCTTATGTCTCCTGCATTGGCAGGTGGGTTCTTTACCACTAGCGCCACCTGGGTTCTTGCAAATATTATGTCCTCTCCAATTTTTAGCTATTTCCTTTGCCTTCTAATGAATAGCTCAGCAACCAGCTTGATAATAACCGTGTGAGCTAGTTTTTTCAAATCTGTCTCTTTAAGACTTGGGTTGTCTTTTTCAAAACAGTATTTTTTTTAACATTGCAACAGGCCACTAGATGTTACCCATTTGTCTAAAGTGGGCTTTTTAAAAGACTAAATGTATAATCACTTGAAATTCACATCATCCCAAATTTCATACCTAGGGCTCTCGAGTGCTACGTGTGTATGTGCGTGCGCTCAGTCACTGAGTCGTGTCTGACTTTCTCGTGACCCCATGAACTGTAGCCCGCCAGACTCCTCTGTCCATGGGATTTTCCAGGCAAGAACACTGGAGTGGGTTGCCAGGGGATCTTCCCAACTCAGCGACTGAACCCGCATCTTCTACACTGGCAGGTAGATTCTTTACCACTGCACCATCAGGGAAACCCCTCAAGTGCTATAACTGAGGTTAAAGAATTAGTTTGTTGTTTTTCCATCATTGCAGAATGGGGAATTAGTGTGTTGGAGAGCAAGGAGGAAAATTAATGTGTTGCAGATAAATCCATAGAGATTCAGTTGCCCCCAACCTCCCCTGCCAAAATTCTAGGCCAGAGCCGTGTGAGTGCTGGTACATGTTCAGAGAGCAGGAACGTGGTTCTTAGGAATTCATCCCTTTCAACATCAGCACCCTAACCAGAATCTCCTTTCTCGAACCCCTTTTAGGAAGACGCATCCCAACCAGAGAATGTCAACCAGCCAAAAGAAAGAAAAATCAGCTTACTTGGATCATTTCATATCTGTGTGACCTTAAGAAAGCTATTGAACCTCATTGGGTTTCTTCATCTGTGTATCATTTAATCTTCATCAAACTTCATGCAGAAATAATATACCCATTTAGCAGATGAAAAAAACAAAAGCTCAAGAAGGTGAGTTATTTGCCCATGCTACCCAAATTACCAGGGCCCAAAACCTTTCACTTTCCACTGCTCCACCCTGCACTACCAAGCCAATGCTAGGACTTAGTCATAGGCCCCTCAAAGGACGAGAATGTTGCTTCCATCTCCCCGTGTCCACAGCCAGAGTACCACCTAGTAGCCTTCAAAATATTGAAATGCAATTTCAAAGGCAGCTCACAGAAAGAGACATTAAAAAAAAAAAAAAAAAAGGCAAAGTGTTGTGGCCTTAATTACTCCAAACTTATAGTCTTCAGCTAAGAGTCCCAAACCAACAGAGGGCACAAAATAAATTCCCTTCCTTCCAAGTAAATGAAAATAAATATACTATTACTTATTCAGTCAATGACATTTATGGATCATGATGGTGTCTACAGAAGCTCTGAGCCGAGATGAGGAAGGGAAGGAAGATGGCTGGCCCCTTGACAGGGCTTTACCATAGCCCTGGGGGGATGAGGGAGGCCTGGGCGGGGGCGGATGATGGGGATGAAGAGTAGAGGCTGTGTCAGATAGCAGTAACCTGCCCCGTCATTTCTGAACTTGGTGGACTGGTCACAAATTCCAGCCACAAGGGAGACTACTTGAGGTGTAACAGTTACTCTTAACTGGCCGTATAGGTATTCCTCTAAATGAGGTTACTGGAATCAAGACCAGGTCCCCCATTCCCCACACCACTTACACATAGACTTACACACACAGTCCACACAAACGAAAAGAACTTTCAAGTATTTCTAAGCACTTATATCAATGCTCCATACTATCAAAATCTCTAGGAAATTAATTACAAACTCTCCCAAGTCATATTATAGTTCAAGCCATAGAAGAGGATGAAATTGGACAATCATGAACTATACCTGGGTCCAGCTTTGCCTAGGAAACTGAGACTGATCCGGAAGATTCACAGCTATACATACACTTATGCATCGTCACCTGATGACAATAACCACCATTTTTGTAGACAAGTCCAGAATTAAACCTTTGCCTACATTATCATAATTGTCACAACCCCCAAGGTGATGGTTACTATGATTTGCATTTTATTAATGAGTAAAATGAAGCTCTGAGAAATTAATTACCCAGGCTCACCCTCCTGGCCAAATGAGGATTCTACTGTAGATGCAAACCCACCTGAGATGATCTCCCCACTACCCTGGCCTGCCTCTCATCCCCCAAGAGTCTAGTACTTAATAAATAGTCCATTAGTAATGAATTAAACCAAAAGAGAGATTAAGCCTTGGGGTTTTTCTAACTGAGATTCTCCCAACTGCACCCACTCTAGGGACCATATGACAGTCAGCTGGAGCCTCAGGGCAGAGCCATCTCCACCTGGAGTGGGCCCAGCACCCAGGTGAGCTTCTTGCCTTCTGCTCCTCCCATTCCCCTTTGTCCCAGAATCCTAGAGCTGGACCGCTGAGGAAATCCCGAAAGCGTCTAGGGCCTGAGGAGTTGGGTGGGAGTGGAAGAGAGACAAGAACAGCATGTGCCTGTGGGTATTTGCTCCCCAGGTTCCTTCAGAGATTTCGTTTGTGTCTGGCTTCCTATAAACAAAAGAAGAACAATGAGAGGAAGGAATACCAGGAGGCACCAGCGCAAGCAGTGAGGAAAGGAAGTTTGTGATACACAGGGGCAGGGCGGTTCCCCACCACTCATCTGCGGCAGCCACTGGGGCGGGCACACTGCAGGCACACTCAGAGGCTGCCAGGAGAAAAGAAACTTAGTGGGGGTTTGGGGCTTTACTGTTTTGCTTTTCTTTCGTTCTTTTCTTTCCCCTAATAGCAAAGAAAGGAAAAGCATCATTGGCTGATACTTGAGGTACATTTTCAAATCCCTGTGCTTCCCGCACTGAGTCCCTCTGCCCTTCACCCCAGGCTAGATGAACTTATAATCAAATCGGGGGCAAATGGTACGGTCGGGCAACCCCAGATGATGCCAGTCTAACTCGAGGAGAAGGAAAGCATCGGAACAGGTAGAAAACAGAACGGGAAGGCAGAGGTAAGCTTCTCTGCAAGATGAGACATAGCCCAGCTCCAGGGATGGCGCCGGGCTTCACCCTGGGCGCCCCGTCAACCCCTCTCCCCCGCCCCTTTCTTCACTTTATGCCCCATGGAGAAGTCGTGGCGCCAGAGCAACGCTATCGTGTCCCTGATCCCCAAGGGCGAAGACGCTCTGGACTCAACCCTTCGCTCGTTTTTGTTTTTTTCCTGCCTGGCTGTAACCCGGCTCCCCAAAGCACCGATTTTCCAGGTTTCCTGGGAAATTAAAGATTGCGCGGGCCCATCGCTGACCTCCCAGCCTTTCTACATCCTTGGAGCACGCTCCTGGGGCCACAAAGGACCACCGAGCTCGACGCTAGCGCGCCCCATATGGAGAAGAAGAGAGAACCGAATGTCTCCGAAGTTTGGAAAAGTTTCCAAAGGGCTGGGGAAGGGGAGCGGGGGGGTGGGGGGGGGCGCTGCAGACAGGGAGAAAGGGGAGCACTACCTGTTGACGGAAGGAGGGAAAGTCGTCTGGCCCCACCTCCCCGGGGCGCCCAGCTCCCCGCCCTGCCGAGCTCAGCGCTCACCTTGAGCCCGCGTATCTCGCCGAGGTGCAGCTGCAGGCGGCGGTTGACCTCCCGGATGAGGTTGCTGTGGTCCAGCATCGCGCTCACCTTCTCGGCCTCCGCTCGCCGCAGGCAACGGATCAGCTCCTCCTTGCTCCACTGCAGCAGCTCCTCGTCCGACACTTTGGACAGGTCCTCCACGGCAGCGGCCGCAGACGGGCCGGCAGAGGTTGGAGGACAACTTTCCGCCGCCGATGCGCCTCCAGCCGCTTTCGACATGGTATCCGCGCGGTGGCAGGTGCGAGTGGGTGGAAAACGCAAAGCGACTCCGGAAGACGCGGGCGCTGCGGGGCCGCCTCCGCCCACACCCCTGTGCGCTCCAGCGAGTCAGCTGCACCGCCCAGGGGCCGCTGGGTTGGGGCGGCAGGGGTCGCACTGGACGGCCATCCTACCTCGCCATCTCCGAGCGCGCGCCCGCGCACCCCCAGGGCCGGGCAGCCACCCGCGCGCTGCGGCCAAGGCACATCCCGACTCCGCGCAGGTCCATGGTGAGGGGCGCCGGGAAGCGGGTGCCACTCGGGGAGACACTGGGGAGCCGCACCCCGGATCCCCTGCCCTCTCTGCCGCCCTAATTTGAGCCTGTCGCCCCCTACACTCTCTCACGCACACAACGCACACACGCTCACTTTCTTCTCCCTTGGCCAGCTGCAGCCCCGCCTCTCTGCTAGCCTCGCTGGGGCGCGCTGGGCCCCACGGCACCTCCGGGGCTAAACTAGGGCCGCCGCCGCTGCTGCCCGGGTGATCCGTGCGGACGGCCGGCTGCGTTCCTCCGACCGCCTTCGCTACTCCCGCCGCCGCTCCCAGGGAAGCCTAGGATTTGCAGCGCCGAGCCGAGGAGGGGTGGAGGCTGGGTGGGAAAAGGCTAGATCGGCAGGAGGAGGAGCCTGGAGCCAGGGCCGCCCGCAGCCGGCCGCACCTCCCGCGCGGGCCGGACGCAGCTGCAGCCGTTCGCTTGCCGCTGGGATGCCGAAGCACGCTCTCAGCTGTCCCGCCGGGGAAGGCCGGGGGTGCGGCTCGTTCTGCGCCCCGGCGCGGGTGGGGCGGGAGAAGTATGAGAAGACGTGATGCTAGGGCTTTGGGAGGCTCGCGGGCGCCACCGTGTGACCGAAGTTACTGCTTCCTCCGCCCCTTGCCTGCCAGGCTCGTTACCGGGCAGGCGAAACAGCTGTGAGCAAAATGAGAGCTACTTGAAGAAATTGGGGTTCAGGAAAGATGAGTAGGACGACATGAGGGTAACCTTCTGAGTATACTTTGGAGGACGGAAGAAAAGGTCGGCGGCAAAGACATCAGAGGGCTGTGGGGAAGAAACGTGTAAGAAAACCCTCTAAGAAGGGGAAAAAGAGGCTTCTGGGCAATACTCTAGGGACCACACACCCTTACACTCACCACAGCAGGCCTCTGTCTTGTCTAAAAACCCACTACTTAGTGAAGAAGCTTAAGGGGAGGTTCTGGATCTTTTATATTTTTGTTTAAAAAACATCAAAGCCTTAAGGGAAAAATAAAAACTCCTGCTCAGGGAGGGATTTGATTTAGGTCATATCTGAATGGTCTAGTGGTTTTCCCTACTTTCTTCAATTTAAGTCTGAATTTGCAATAAGGAGTTCATGATCTGAGCCACAGTCAGCTCCTGGTCTTGTTTTTGCTGACTGTATAGAGCTTTTCCATCTTTGACTGCAAAGTATATAATCAATCTGATTTCAGTGTTGACCATCTGGTGATGTCCATGTGTAGAGTCTTCTCATAATGAAATCCCTTATGATATACAGTGAAAGTGGGAAATAGATTAAAGGGACTAGATCTGATAGACAGAGTGCCTGATGAACTATGGATGTAGGTTCGTGACACTGTACAGGAGACAGAGATCAAGACCATCTCCAAGAAGAAGAAATGCAAAACAGCAAAGTGGCTCTCTGAGGAGGGCTTAAAAATAGCTGTGAAAACAAGAGAAGCCAAAAGCAAAGAAGAAAAGGAAAGATATACCCATTTGAATGCTGAGTTCCAAAGAATAGCAAAGAGAGATAAGAAAGCCTTCCTCAATGATCATTGCAAAGAAATAGAGGAAAACAATAGAATGGAAAAGACTAGAGATCTCTTCAAGAAAATTAAAGATACCAAGGGAACATTTCATGCAAAGATGGGCTCAAAAAAGGACAGAAATGGTATGGACCTAACAGAAGCAGAAGATATTAAGAAGAGTTGGAAAGAATGCACAGAAGAACTATACAAAAAAGATCTTCATGACCCAGATAATCATGATGGTGTGATCACTCACCTAGAGCCAGACATCCTAGAATGTGAAGTCAAGTGGGCCTTAGGAAGCATCACTACAAACAAAGCTAGTGTAAGTAATAGAATTCCAGTTGAGCTATTTCAAATCCTAAAAGATGAGGCTGTGAAAGTGCTGCACTCAATATGCCAGCAAATTTGGAAAACTCAGCAGTGGCCACAGGACTGGAAAAGGTCAGTTTTCATTCCAATCCCAAAGAAAGGCAATGCCAAAGAATGCTCAAACTACCGCACAGTTGCACTCATCTCACACGCTAGTAAAGTAATGCTCAAAATTCTCCAAGCCAGGCTTCAACAACAAGTGAACCATGAATTTCCAGATGTTCAAGCTGGTTTTAGAAAAGGCAGAAAAACTAGATATCAAATGATCAACCTGTGCTGGATCATCAAAAAAGCAAGAGAGTTCCAGAAAAACATCTGTTTCTGCTTTGTTGATTATGCCAAAGCCTTTTACTGTGTGGATCACAATAAACTGTGGAAAATTCTGAAAGAGATGGGCTGGATGAAGCACAAGCTGGAATCAAGATTTCAAGGAGAAATATCAATAACCTCAGATATGCAGATGAAACCACCCTTATGGCAGAAAGCGAAGAAGAACTAAAGAGACTCTTGAGGAAAGTGAAAGAGGAAAGTGAAAAAGTTGGCTTAAAACTCAACATTCAGAAAACTAAGATCATGGCATCTGGTCCCATCACTTCATGGCAAATAGATGGGGAAACAGTGGAAACAGTGGCAGACTTTATTTTTCTGGGCTCCAAAATCACTGCAGATGGTGATTGCAGCCATGAAATTAAAAGATGCTTGCTCCTTGGAAGAAAAGCTATGACCAACCAAACTATACAGCGTATTAAAAAGCAGGGACATTACTTTGCCAACAAAGATCCGTCTAGTCAAAGCTATGGTTTTTCCAGTAGTCATGTATGGATGTGAGAGTTGGACTATAAAGAAAGCTGAGCGCCGAAGAACTGATGCTTTTGAACTGTGGTGTTGGAGAAGACTGTTGAGAGTCCCTTGGATTGCAAGGGGATCTAACCAGTCCATCCTAAAGGAAATCAGTCCTGAGTGTTCATTGGAAGAACTTATGTTGAAGCTGAAACTCCAATACTTTGGCCACCTAATGCGAAGAGTTGACTCATTGGAAAAGACCCTGATGATGGGAAAGATTGAAGGTGGGAGGAGAAGGGGACAACAGAGGATGAATGGTTGGATAGCATCACCAACTTAATGGACATGAGTTTGGGTAAACTCCGGGAGTTGGTGATAGACATGGAGGCCTGGCCTGCTGCGGTCCACAGGGTCACAAAGGGTCAGACATGACTGAGCGACCGAACTGAATGAACTGCTCAGGGAGGCCTCGATTTTAAGGTCAGCAGTCACCTCCTGAATACACCCCTTAGGCAAGCTGTAATGCCAGTCAAGGCTGCCCTGTATTACTGCTTGGCCTTTTATGGTGGTAATTTCTGGAAGGGGTACCCTGTGCCCCTGTGTACTGTCCTTGGGCTACAAGAGTCTCTTCGCCTATCCTCAGTTCTGCTCTCACATATGATTCACATGGAATCATCTGAGAGGAAAACGCTTGTTTTTGCCTGAAGAAGTGGATGCATTTGGTCCGGGGCATGTCACTTCAGTGTATACTTGCTAAAGTGACATGCACAGGACCAAGGGTGGGGCATGTCATGGGGAATAGGATGGAGACAGTGTCAGAAAACCACAGAGATTTGCCCCCAAGGGACTTCAGAAAACCAGGGTGCAGAGGCAATCTCTCTGTCCAGTAGGATAAGGATCTAAATCAGAGGACCACCCCCCACCAGCTGCTCAGTGTATGTCCCCTGATAAAGCTGCTGCCTATTAAGAGATGATCGCTCAGGGACTTCTGAGACCTGACTTCCTGGAGAGCCTGAATGGTGGTGTCTCCCTTTGACCTTGATGCCCTTAAATTTCCCCTCCACTTAACTACACTTCAGACAAGTTTCTTCCTGACCATCCTGAAGGTCCATGACTTCCCTTTCCATAGAACACTTACTTTAGAAGACTTTCCATCATAAATTCTTTCTCTGCTCTCTTGAACTGTAGATCACCTCCCAGCCTATCACCAGTATTACCACCCAGAAATTCTTTCTCAAGGACCTGAGAGCCATCCCTTTGAAATGTGATCATCAAGGAAGATAGTGCCCTAGCTCTCTGGGAGGTAGAAGCCTAACTTCAATGAGTGCCAGTTAGCAAACACAGATGGCTCATCACATCAGCTAACATCCCCCAACACCCAGACTCCTCTAGTGCTGTTGACCCTTGAACAACAAGAGTTTGAACTGTGGGGTTCTGTTTATACCTGGAGCTCTGGCCATCCATCTACATTTGAGGCAGGAAGGAGTTAGAGGCAGATGGCAAAAGTTCTCTTGGTAACATGACCCAGTGAATCTCATTTATATCCTAATAGGGCTTACGATCTGACCACCTCCCAGCTTCACGGGAAGCTAGGTAGTTTTTTTAAGATAAGCACAATAATGTCACAAGTAAAATCAAAGTTGTGTTAATAAGAAATAAGGAAACTGATATTATAAAGCCAACTAACAGTTTCATATGCAAACCTTAGCAGGGGATTCTGTATACAGTAAATGGAGGTATCTAAAACCAGCCATTACGTGACTCTACGTCATTAGGTCCTGATGGTTTTACCTCATCTGTCCTTTTGAATTAACTATTCCATAATAGCTCACTATTGCCCAACCCAGAGTCTCATTAGGTCTCACCTGAGTGTCCGCACTGGTTCTTCTGACTCCAGCATCACTTCTCTAGAGTTCACACAAATAAACTTCCTTCAACAGTCAAGTCAAGCTGTTTCACCCCTCAGGTGGGGTGAATCATGGCTCCTCTCAACCTCCAGGTATAATTCATACCATCTCTGCCCAGCGACTTTGCAGTAATTCCCACCAAGGCAGCAGGGTTTATCCTCTGCCTTGATGATTTTGTGCTTGGCCACAGGACTTGCTTTGCTAATGGAAAGTGGGTGCCCCTGAGAGTGTATCGTTTCTCCGGTGAGCACGCACCCACCTGTACTGTCACAGTTTATGTGGAAAGAGCTAACCTTGGGTGGCTGCCGTTGCTTCAGTCTGGGCCCCACACAGAGTCACCCTGAAGCCAGGCCACCCTCCCCTTGTAGACTCAGATCTGTGTGTGAGAATGTGTGATTGTTAGTAAGCCACTGAGTTTGGGGCATCTTTATCGTGCATCATGAATGCAATAGATAGGAGATACAACTCCCTTGCTGAAATCCCTTCAGTGGCATCTCGGTATCTCTCCATCAGGCAAAGCCACATTCCTTAACAGAGCACAGAGGGCTGGCACAGTCTGGCCTTTGCCTACCTTGCCTTGTATTTCATACTTATCCAGTGCCAAACTGCCCATCGCTCCCTATGGGTGCTCTCCATACCTCTGTGCCCCACTGATGCTCTTCTCTCAATGCCTCTGCTGCCTTTTCCCCTGAACAATTCACACTGATTTTTCCCATGGGTACCAGCTTCTCCAGGTCCCTGGCATCAACCCACACTCTTCAGTGGAAGTAGGAGTGCATATCCCATCTCATCTCCAGTGCATACCATAGCTCAGCACTTGAAACAGAGTATCAACTACAGAATAGTATAGGTAGAGACTCAGACTAACCCAGCTCAATCCTAGTGGAAAGTTTAGCTCCAGCCAGAGTTTAATATTCTATCTTTCGTATTGTCTCCAAACCCTACAGACTCCCATCATCCCCTACAGAGCCCCTTAGGACCACGGGAGATGCTTGCTATTGAGGACACTACTGAGTGTATTCCACAGTGCATTGCATGACACTTCATCCTCATCCTTGCCTGGAAAAGCCCATGGACGGAGGAGCCTGGTGGGCTGCAGTCCATGGGGTCGCGAAGAGTCGGACACAACTGAGCGACTTCACTTTCACTTTTCACTTTGACGCATTGGAGAAGGAAATGGCAACCCACTCCAGTGTTCTTGCCTGGAGAATCCCAGGGATGGGGGACCCTGGTGGGCTGCCATCTATGGGGTCGCACAGAGTTGGACACGACTGAAGCGACTTAGCAGCAGCATCCTCATCCATAAGACTTCTTGGCAACTCATTAGTTTTAATCTTATGGAGACTGAATTATGCATCTGGTAAGCACTCTTCTTTGCACTGCCTGCTGGGAAGTCAGATCCAGATTTGCAGCCCACATTCAGCTACTTCAACAAGACTTAAGGAATATAGTCTGTTGACTAACTCTGACTTCTGTCACTTTTTTTTTTTACTTTCAAATTCCCTTCTCCAAATTTCCAAATTTATTTTTTACCTTGTTCTGTATGTATATTTGTACATTGTCAGATACATACATCTGTAAACATACACACAATAAAAAAGGAACAAAAGGGAAAGAGAGGACTTTTCTTCAGTCATAGACCCTATATGTTTTGTCTCCCATTTACTTTGATGTCTTTTCCCTCTATCAGCCCTAAATTCTGTCAACAAGGCCTGCTTCCTACTCAAAGTCAGCACTTAATAAAGGAGGGAAGCAAGGAGAGAACAAGCTTCCTAGAAGCTTTTGTTCAGAATTTTTTATCCCCCTGGTTTGGAATGCCTCTTCCTTTTGAAAATATTAATTACTGTTTGGCATTTGCTATTATAGAAGTCAAAGGAGTGTTTTGCAGTTTAGAAGACTTTTCAGATTTTTCAAAATTGTTTAAGGTAGGGTATTATGGTGCTCAAATGCTACAAAATGCTCTCAGGTGACAGATTTATTCGCTGATGATGCCAGAGTAAGTAATGGTACTGCATCAACAAGGCCGAGGCTTATCTCGTTGTATGTGTGTTGTGTCAAGTAACACAAGCAGCCATTGAAACATCCTATCTTGCTCCCCCAAGGGCCGGTTTCCCAGGCAACATTTCAAAGCTCGATGGAAGTACATCAGACTCTAGCTTTGGTGTCTAATTCTGTATCCAGATCCAGAGAACATGGCCCTTGTGTGGAGCTGGGCAACAGCTGAGATTCCCAGCTCTGGTGAGAAACCTCTGGGGGTGGTGGGTATTATTGATGGTTGACTCCAAAACATGTTTCTGCCTCAAGCCAATGCGGAAGTGCTTTGCCTTGATCCAGCCGCACAAACAGGACATTTAGGAGCTTGCTGGTTTTTATTGTACTTTGTTCTGCCAAGTACTAAGGCAGAAACTTCCAGGCAAGTGTTAATGTCACTGCCAGAAGCACCCAAGGGGGAGAGGTTCAGTCGGCCTGATCGTCAGTGTTGGGATCCCCAGTGTCTCCCGGCTCATGGAAACAGCAGCTCTGCCCCGCTCACACACACAGTCTCACAGCTGCACCGTGGGTGGGATGAGGCAGGTATCTCAGGGAAGAAAGTGAAAGCAGAGGGTACTTCAGGAGCCCCTATTTTCTGTCGTTTGTAAAGGAAACAGTCATACCTGTTCATGGTCATCCCTGGACCTTTAATGCTGTTGCCACTGTTAACCCTCCTCCGGTCTTTACTCCACAGATTCTCAGTCTTGATTGCATATTGCAATAACCAGGGCTTCTCCCTAGAGATTTTTGATTTGATAAGTCTGGGGTACAGCATACACATTGGGTTTTTTTTTTAACTCCTCACGTGATTCTGTTGTGTAGCCATTTGAAAATTACTGTTAGATGGTGTAGATGGAATAGAAATACAGTACAAACCACAAATACAAGTCACAAATGAAACTTTAAAGTTCCTAGTTGTTTAGTCCCTAAGTCATGTCTGCCTCTTTGTGACCCCACGGACTGTAGCCCACCAGGCTCCTTTGTCCATGGGATTCTCAAGCCAAGAATATTGGAGTGGGTTGCCATTTCCTTCTCCAGGGAATCTTCCTGACCCAGGGATCGAACCTGTGTCTCCTGCATTGGCAGGCAGGTTCTTTACTACTAAACCACTGGGGAAACCTGCAAAGTTTCTAGTAGTTTCTTTTTAAAGTAAAAATAAATGGGTGATACTCATGTTAATAATAGATTTCATTTACCCTAATGTATCCAAAATGTTAGTTCAATGTGCTACTGCTATTGCTAAGGCTGCTAAGCCGCTTCAGTCGTGTCCAACTCGGCGCGACCCCATAGACAGCAGCCCACCAGGCTCCCCGGTCCCTGGGATTCTCCAGGCAAGAACACTGGAGTAGGTTGCCATTTCCTTCTCCAATGCAGGAAAAGTGAAAAGTGAAAGTGAAGTCGCTCAGTCGTGTCCGACTCTCAGTGACCCCATGGACCGCAGCCCACCAGGCTCCTCCGTCCATGGGATTTTCCAGGCAAGAGTACTGGAGTGGGGTGCCATTGCCTTCTCCGAGTTCAATGTGAAATCAACATAAAAATTATGAATGAGATACTTTGCATTTTTGTAGTAAGTTTTCAAGATCTAACATGAGCTTTATGCTTATAGCACATCTCAATTCAGACAAGCCACATTTCAAGTGCTCAATATCCACATGTGACTAGTGGCTTCCAAATTGGACAGCACAGATGTATTATTCCATTTGGTGGCAGGGGGGGAGGAGTGGAAGAAAGAGAGTGGCACCTGTGGTGGACTGAATAATAATGCCCTCAAAGATAACCTGTGCTAATCCCTGGAACCTATGAATGTGACCTTACATGGTAGTAACAGACTTTGTAGATAGGATTGCATTAAGAATCTTGAGATAGGGCAGTAGCTTATCCTAGCAGGTCCTGCAGGCAACCACATGTATCCTTATAGAAGGGACACTGAGGTAGAATTCCCCAACAGGAGAGGAGAGGGCTATGTAACCACAGTGACTGGGATTGGAATGATGAGGCTGCAAATAAAGGAATGCTGGCTTCCACTAGAAACTGGAGGAGTCAAGGAACAGACTCTCCCGAGAGCCTCTGGAGGAAACACAGCCCTTCCGACACTTTGATTTCAGCCGCTTAAGACTCATTTCAGATTCCTGGGCTTCTGTGAGAAAATACACTTCTATTATTTAAAGATGTTAAATCTGTGGCCACAGTAGGAACTAATGCGACATGACACCACTTATAACAGAGCACTTCCTTTTCATCTGTAGTATTGGAGTCGTCACAGCCTGTCTTCTTTTACAGCTAGTTGAATACCTATTGATATATTCTTTTTTTTAGTAAGAATTTATTTTAATTGGAGGCTAATTACTTTACAATATTGTATTGGTTTTGCCATACATTGACATGAATCTGCCATGGGTGTACACGTGTTCCCCATCCTGAACCCCCCTCCCACCTTGCATCCCCATACCATCCCTCTGGGTCATCCCAGTGCACCAGCCCCGAGCATCCTGTATCATGCATCGAACCTAGACTGGTGATTCATTTCACATATGATATTATACATGTTTCAATGCCATTCTCCCATATCATCCCACTCTCGCCCTCTCCCACAGAGTCCAAAAGACTGTTCTATACATCTGTGTCTCTTTTGAGGCAGGGATATGCATATTCATTGATGTACCCTCACCACACCCAGCCAGTAAGGTGGTTGCTGTAGGCATTACCAAAGCTTGTTCAGATGCACCTGAAGTGCTGTCTCCAAGGTGCCCAGATTGTGTGTGCTCTGAAAAAGCATGAAAGGAAAGCTGCCTCCAAGGGAGATCTCTATCTGATGGAGTGACAACAGATCACAAACATCTAGACATTCATTTGATCCATTTTAACACCTGCCTGCCCTAGTCTCTTGAAGTATCTTTGAGAAGCAGTAACCCCCCCAGGAGTCCCCACTCCAGTACTCTTGCCTGGAAAATCCCATGGACGGAGAAGCCTGGTAGGCTGCAGTCCATGGGGTTGCTAAGAGTCGGGCATGACTGAGCGACTTCACTTTCACTTTTCACTTTCATGCATCGGAGAAGGAAATAGCAACCCACTCCAGTGTTCTTGCCTGGAAAATCCCAGGGACGGAGCCTGATGGGCTGCCGTCTATAGGGTCGCACAGAGTTGAAAACGACTGAAGCGACTTAGCAGCAGCAGCAGCAGCAACCCCAGAAGTAGAGAAAAGGAAGAAAGTGCTAGAAGCAGGAACTGGCTACGAGGTCTGACCTGCGACACAAACTCCAGCAGAACTAGCCCACCCCCGCCTGTCCCAGGGCAGACCCACCCCGACGGGAATTTTTTGTCTGTTTGCTCAGCTGCCTGAAATAGACATAGTTAAGAGTCTCACAGGTGAAAATACCTTTTCACATGTCTGCTCAATAAGATAGCTTTCCTCCTAATGTGGAGATCAGCTGCTCTGAGGGTGTGTAAGTTTGATTGGGAAGTCTGCTCTTAGGCAGAAGGACAGTCTCCTGGAAGCATTGGTACCACCTGGGATGTTGCTTATCATGCCCCCAGATAATTTAAAATGATAAATGACAGAGCAAAAATTAAAGTATACACTGTCCTTCAGAACAGAAGCTTCCAAAATGCTGTGGGCACACAGAACTGGAGAACTCTCATGGGCAAGGTACACGATCTTACTGGATCAACTATGGGACCAGGCATTTGATTCCCTTTTATATATGAGTAGTCCAAGGCTCAGTCCAGACTCTCACAGTTAACATAGAATGTCATCCGGATGATAGTCTTCATCCAAAGAAAACAGGAGGCGTTTGAAGATTCTGCAGGAGACTCTCTGGGCCCCAACTTCCATACAGCCTTCAAAGAATGGCATGGGGTCTTTGGTGGTGCACTGATTCCTAGGTTTTTGGAAATAGCAGTAGAGCAAACATAGAATGAGAACAGCCTCTGAAAGGGGACATATAAAGGGTTCTTATGCCTTTGCCACTGGGAAAGAAAACCTAATTGCAGAATATTTTGCAAGGAAGGGAGTTGTAACATTTTTTTGTCTTTTGGTTTGTCTGGTAGCATCTACAGAAGTTGCTAAAGCAGGCTGTTTCCCACAGGGATATTTGCAAATGATGCTGTCTGCCTCAGCACCATTGTGCTGCTGCTAATTCCTGCCCCTTCATGTTGCAGCCTTAATGTCACTGCCTCAGAGATACCATCACTAATCAGGTCATCAGAAGGACCTACTCCTTCATCGTGGGTTCATCACCTTATTAGTTTCCTTTATAACACTTTTCATTTGAAATTGTTTCTATTTTGTTTGTTTACTTTCCATTTTCAGCTCGGAAAGGCACATAGGGAAGAAGTGTGTTTGTGTTGTGCCTGACTCATGGTATCTATTTGGAAACTCTTTTTTAATAACTAGATAAATTGCAGATGTTTAATATTTGCTTATCAGCACAGCAAGCCCCTAATCACTCTATGCTTTGTAACAGTACAAATCCCCCAATACTAGAAGGCTGATATAGTTGGTCGGGGGTGAGGTCCTGGAAATGTGTATTCTAAAAGGCTGCTTCTTGCTAACCCTGATGTGATCAGTCAATAGAACAGCACACAGGACCCCATGGCTGCCTCCTCACACAATTTGTATTTGTTCTCTTTGCAGTGAGAGACATGGCAACAACCTAATTCACACACCCATTTTTGGATCTTGGGGATGTCTGAGTGTATCTTGTGACTCCTATTTGCATATGTACCCTTGTCTAGCCACAAGAAGGCATAAATAAAATTCAGAGCTAATGTTACCTTCTATACACCATGAGTTAATGCTCCCCAGTAAGAAGGAGAGACAAAGACCACCAACATGGTGGGAATTGGGGGCAATATTCAGGGTAGCTAAAGAATTCCACTTTCTGGAAAATGTATTCCAAGTTCCTTGGAACCTCAAAGTGACTTACATCTTTTGGGGGTTTGCAAAAGAACCAAAAGGTAGACCACCTAAGGATGGCCATGTGAACCCTATGCAGATTTGAGTGACTGGAGATAATACTAAATACTCTTTTAGCAATAGATGGGGAATGAGGCTGGAAATGGCAGTGACAGGGAGCAGAGTCCACAGCCACACAGTAGTAACATCAAAAGGAAAAAAAAAAAAAAAGGAATTGAGTACCTGAGAAATTAACATCACTCTGGGCCTTTACTCTTCATGGTGTGGTCCGAGGACCAGCAGCATGGTCTTCACCAAAGACCTTACTAGAATATCAGAATTCCTGCCCCCACTCTGGAAGTACTGAATGGGAATCTGCCTTTAGACAAGCTCTCCAGGGAATTTAAAAGAACTTTAGAGTTTGAGAAGGGCTGGATTCTTGGCCTATAACTTTAGCCTCCTGGAATGCTGTGTGACTATGAAGATCACAAAACTTTAGAAGATAGTGTAGGAATCTGTTATTAATGCTCCTAAATAAACTGTGTCATTCTTCATAGGGGTCTTTCTGGAGTTGGAGGTGTGGCTGTGTTGCTTTCCTCTGCATTAAATGACCCAGAGGGAAGGTTACATAAAAGTACAAGAAATCATGAAACCAATTTAGACAGCATCTGAAAACAAAGCAAAAGCAAAACATGGTTCTCTGGTTCACTGACTTCCATCTTCTCCCTGGGGCACAAGAAACTCTTAACAGCATGGTAATATCATTGCCACTCTTTCTCTGCCCGCTGGGGATGGGCATCAACAATAATTCTTACTCTGAGGCCAATATGTCAGATTCTGCAAACATGACCTCACATCCACTCTCTCTCTTTTGTGGTGACCTGTGTGACACCCCAGTGCCCTGAGTGCTTAGGTATTGAGGGCTTTTTTAAAGAAATTGTTAAGCAAACAGACCTGAGATGTATGTGTGTATGTGTGTGCACATTTGTGCACACATGTGAGCATGTATTTGTGTATGTGTGGATTCTTGCTTTACAGCAACTAGAAGAGACTATGGACCGTGGGAATAGAAAACTCGATTAAAATATACAATTATAATCCAAATAAGCATGACTATTTTCTCAAAAACTTAAAATCTGCACCAGCCAGGATCTATTTGTTCTTTGATGAAACCATGCTCCTACTTATCATATTCTACTTTTCCTAAGAAGTAAATGTTTCTACAGGCATATATTTTTTAAAATTTAGTGTGACTCTTAGCATAGATGTAAGGTGTTCAATAAACACTAGCTGTTAGTTTAATTACTGTAGTATCCAAGAATGATAATTGCACATACTGTGAATGTTTAAATCTCCACTGATTATCTGAACATTAACTTTGAATATTTTAGAATCCAAATCTCATCACCTTTGCTATGAGACAAAGTTCCAATTCTACAATAAAATTTTCAAAGTGTAATTTCCTTCCTGAGATACAAGTTTAATAATCTTATATTGTGGTGTATATTAGAATTCATAATCTCTCTGAACCCTCAAAAATTATACAAAAGTTTTTGAAACCAAGGAGAGAAAAGAAGTGAAATGCTTTGAAAGAGCATTCTGTCAGGCCTGTGAGGAAGCCTGGAAAGAATCCAGGAGTCCAGACAGCAATTCAACTAGAGAAAAAGCCTGACCCCTAAAAGCCACCTTGCCACAGGGACATCCCTTTGCAGCTCTGTTACCCCACATTTAAAATGAGAATAAAACAAGCATTCAGCATCCTTCCCTGTATTAAAGCAGAGAAGGGAACATGTTTTGAAAAGTGCACACTGCTACACCTAAATGCAGCTTGACTATTTTGTGCCGATAGCTCTTATCCCCAGTTTGCTGTATCTCTTTCCAATGAGCAAAGGTGTTCTCAGGGTTTACTGCTAATGTAGCAGAGGAACTAAAACCTTTAATTGCTTCCATCCCTCTGGAATTAGAAGAATCACCTAGAATATAAACTCATGCTGTGACTAGGAGCTTTAAACCACAGTCAAACTGTAGGCTACACAGCAGTGGAGGGGAACATGGTTATTCAAATTATACTTATCAGCCCCCTTCCCACTTCTCCACACCCAGTGCCAGAACCTTTGTTAGTCCATATGGAAAGACTCTCAAGAGTCTTCTCCAACACCACAGTTCAAAAGCATCAATTCTTCGGCGCTCGGCCTTCTTCCCAGTCCAACTCTCACATCCATACATGACCACAGGAAAAACCATAGCCTTGACTAGATGAACCTTTGTTGGCAAAGTAATGTCTCTGCTTTTGAATATGCTATCTAGGTTTGTCATAACTTTCCTTCCAAGGAGTAAGTGTCTTTTAATTTCATGGCTGCAGTCACCATCTGCAGTGATTTTGGAGCCCCCCAAAATAAAGTCTGACACTGTTTCCACTGTTTCCCCATCTATTTCCCATGAAGTGATGGGACCGGATGCCATGATTTTCGTTTTCTGAATGTTGAGCTTTAAGCCAACTTTTTCACTCTCCACTTTCACTTTCATCAAGAGGCTTTTGAGTTCCTCTTCACTTTCTGCCATAAGGGTGGTGTCATCTGCATATCTGAGGTTATTCATATTTCTCCCAGCAATCTTGATTTCAGCTTGTGTTTCTTCCAGTCCAGCATTTCTCATGATATACTCTGAATATAAGTTAAATAAACAGGGTGACAATATACAGCCTTGACGTACTCCTTTTCCTATTTGGAACCAGTCTGTTGTTCCATGTCCAGTTCTAACTGTTGCTTCCTGACCTGCATACAAATTTCTCAAGAGGCAGATCAGGTGGTCTGGTATTCCCATCTCTTGAAGAATTTTCCACAGCTTATTGTGATCCACACACTCAAAGGCTTTGGCATAGTCAATAAAGCAGAAATAGATGTTTTTCTGGAACTCTCTTGCTTTTTCCATGATCCAGTGGATGTTGGCAATTTGATCTCTGGTTCCTCTTCCTTTTCTAAAACCAGCTTGAACATCTGGAAGTTCACAGTTCACATATTGCTGAAGCCTGGCTTGGAGAATTTTGAGCATTACTTTACTAGCGTGTGAAATGAGTGCAATTGTGCTGTAGTTTGAGCATTCTTTGGCATTGCCTTTCTTTGGGATTGGAATGAAAACGGACCTTTTCCAGTCCTGTGGCCACTGCTGAGTTTTCCAAATTTGCTGGCATATTGAGTGCAGCACTTTCACAGCATCATCTTTCAGGATTTGGAATAGCTCAACTGGAATTCTATCACCTCCACTAGCTTTGTTCATAGTGATGCTTTCTAAGGCCCATTTGACTTCACATTCCAGGATGTCTGGCTCTAGGTCAGTGATCACACCATCATGATTATCTGGGTCGTGAAGATCTTTTTTGTACAGTTCTTCTGTGTATTCTTGCCATCTCTTCTTAATATCTTCTGCTTCTGTTAGGTCCATACCATTTCTGTCCTTTATCGAGCCCATCTTTGCATGAAACGTTCCCTCAGTATCTCTGATTTTCTTGAAGAGATCTCTAGTCTTTCCCATTCTGTTGTCTTCCTCTATTTCTTTGCATTGATCATTGAAGAAGACTTTCTTATCTCTTCTTGCTATTTTTTGGAACTCTGCATTCAGATGTTTATATCTTTCCTTTTCTCCTTTGCTTTTCCCCTCTCTTCTTTTCACAGCTATTTGTAAGGCCTCCCCAGACAGCCATTTTGCTTTTTTGCATTTCTTTTCCATGAAGATGGTCTTGATCCCTGTCTCCTGTACAATGTCACAAACCTCATTCCATAGTTCATCAGGCACTCTATCTATCAGATCTAGGCCCTTAAATCTATTTCTCACTTCCACTGTATAATCATAAGAGATTTGATTTAGGTCATACCTGAATGGTCTAGTGGTTTTCCCTACTTTCTTCAATTTAAGTCTGAATTTGGCGATAAGGAGTTGATGGTCTGAGCCACAGTCAGCTCCTGGTCTTGTTTTTGCTATATATAAATATATATATATATATAGTGTGAAATAAAGAAGTTATAGACACTGATAAGTCCCAAGATTTGCAGCTGCAAGCCTGAGACTCAGGAGAGCTGATGCTCTCATTCCAATCTAAATTCAAGGTCTGAGAATCAGGAAAGCCAATGGTATAGGTTTCAATCTGAGTCAAGTCCAAAAGGCAGGAGAAGACAGATGTCCCAGCTCAGAAGCAGACAGAGAGGAAAATTTCCCTTATTCCACCTTTTGTTCTATTCGGGTGTCCAGTGGATTGGATGAGAGCCACTCATGTTGGCAAGGGCCATCTGCTCGACTGAATCTACCTATTCAGATGTTAATTTCATCCAGAGGCACTCTCACAGACACAGGTAGAATCATGTGTGACCAAATATCTGGGCACACTGTGGCCAAGTCAGGTTGACACATAAAATTAAGTAAGGTGCATGGTGGACTACAGGCCTATCTGCCCCTCGGCTGGGCACAGCAGCATAGAACACAGTCTACACAACGGTGGGAACTGCCCACCGTTTTAACAACTGCTCCAAGAAATGGCCTCCTCTTCTCCAAGTTCAGGGACTTTATAGTGGCTTCCTCAATCCCACCATGTTTCTGGACTGATCATGGTTTAGACTCAGTACCCTAAGAAGGTACCTCATTTTAGGAGTTGTTCTGATGAAGCCTCCTTTTATGTTAATTTGTATTCTTTTATTTAAATTTTTACTTATTTATTTGGCCGCACCTGGTCTTGGTTGTGGCACACAGAATCTTCAGTCTTTAGTTGTGGCATCCGAATTCTTAGTTGCAATATGTGGGCTCTAGTTCCCTAACCAGGGATCAAACCCAGGCCCCCTGCACTGGGAGCACAGTCTTAGCCACTGGACCAACAGGAAAGTCCCAAAGCCTCCTTTTAATTTTTACTAGGGCTACCCAGACAAGCATCTGAGTTACGTGACTTGTGTAGGTCAAGGGTATGATGCTGAACCCCCCCTTTCAGTGGGAGAAGCACAGCTTTTCCCTGGACTGGCAGGTCTATGTGATACACTCAATCTCCCCTCAGAAATCGAAGAAAAGAGAAAATAAAAACAGAAAACAACAGGAAGAGGATGAAAACCAAAATGAGTCTACAAAGTAAGGGCTCATGTAATTGAACAGGGAAATAAACAGAAAAAACAGCTGCCAAAGTGTTCAATGAGTACTGAGTCCCAGAAATGGCATTTGTGCAGAATGGTAGCATACGGAATGACTCACTATTTACCAGTCACAGACAAGGTGCTGTCAAGTTCAACACTCTGAGACAATTAGGAATGGAAAGTGTGATGCCTGGAGAGTAGTGGTGTAGGGCCGGCATCAGAAAACACACAAAACTTACCTTTATCACGACCCTATCAGATAGGAGTGTGGTGTGTAAAATTCCCCCACATAAGAGAATTTTTTCACACATTCAGAATATAAATGTTTCATAAGCAAAGGTTGCAATAAATGGCAGTTCCAAGTGAGTTAGAAAAAAAAAGGTTTAGATGTTGTTAGCTAAGAAATATAAACAATGCAACTAGGGAAAACTGGGGAAAATAGTTCTTGCTGTGGTGATAGGTTTAGAAACCAAACATGACTCTGATGTGAAAATACAATTTTTTATGCTGGAAGAATAAGCATAAATTAGTTTGCCTTAAAATACAATTTCACGGTTCATCCCTGAGATCTGAAAACCTGGAAAGGGGTCTCAAACCCAAGGAGGCAGAAGCTTTGAGGGTGGGGTTTTTAGGTGATTTTTCTCCCACAGAGTATGAAACTCTGGCCTTCTGCCTGCCGTGTGGAGATGCATTTATAGCCTATTCTTGTAAAAACTCAAATTAGTCATCATGAGTGAACCTCAGTCCCAGGTCAGCCTGCCCTCTAGATACCAAGGACTAGGCTTCCCAATGCCCTTCACAATTGAATGTCCACTCAGAGAACCTGGACCTCAACCTCCTAGGGAAGAAGCGTCATCATCTATGTCCGTCTGTCCACCTCCTTGCCAGCGTAGCCTGGTATACTCTCCTTCCAGCAACAGTTGCATGTTCAGTGGTTATCAGCCTAATTCATCCAAACCTGACCTCCTGAGAGTCTTCCAAAATTGATCTACCTGCAGCCCTCCCCTTCTCAGCAAATGACCACTGCATCCTCCCAGTTACAGACCAAAACCATGAAGTCATCCTTGACTTTCTCTCTCATACACTCAATCTAATCATCTGTAATTCTGTTGCTCTACCTTCAAACTACAGAATTTGACTGTTTCACACCTCTTCTGTTGTTGTCACCCTAACCCAAGCCACTACCATCCTTTGCCTGGATTATTGCTGTAGACTCCTAGTTAGTTTTGCCTCTTCCTTTGTCACCCTGGTTCTGTTCTCAACTGAGGTTAATGTAAGTCAGATCATGTCACTCCAATATGCAAAACTTTACAGTGTCCCCTACCATGAGAGCTGAAGTCCTTAAAAGGACCTAGAAGGCCTTGCACATCTGTTCTCTTCTCCCTCCATTTGGTATGTCTGTGACTTTGCCCCTTGTTCTCTCTGCTTCAGCCACATTGACTTTGTCTGCTTCCTTTAACACACCAAAGCCAACCTCACATTAGGACCTTTGCATGTGCTTGTCCTTCTGCTCACAATACTCCTGTCTCAACTGCCTCTCATCCCCTCACTGCCTTGAAGCTTTTGGGTCTCAACTGAAACATCTCCATTAGAGCTTTCCTGGCCTCATTATTTAAAATGTAACCCCCTCCTTCACCACTTCCAAACTCCCCCCAGTGAGGGTTGGCAGAAGAGGAGGAGGGTGGTCTGTCTCTATATAGCACCAGGGTCCAAGGCTGTTTAATATTGCTGTCCTGTAAGCTGCACAGTCTGGAACATGCGACCTCCTAGGTTGCCAGAGATGGGAAGAGAGAGCTCAGAGGTGGCACACTGGCCATTATGTGCCTGAACATAGAAATGGCATATGTCACTTTCATGTGTATTTCATTGGGTTCAATTAGTAAAACAGTTTCACCCAGTTGCCAAAGGGCTAGGAAGTGTAGTAGTACTACACAGGAAGGAAAGGAGGGAAAGACACAGGCGGATTCTATGTGGATTCTACACCATGAACTACAAGCTGCTTCCCTGGAAGTCCCTCATAGCCTGAGCAGTAGGGATCCTTGCCTCTCTATCTTATTGCTCTAAGATTCAGCATAGACTGATTTCTTTTCACTCATCCATTCAACAAACAGTGTTTGAGTGTCTCCTATGTGCCAGACATTGTGAGTGATGCTGAAGATACAAGACAAGGGGTAGTGTTGTATTCCTGGCTGTGGTACCCGTGGGAGAGTGTGATAGGCACAGCACAATACATGACACCAACTGCCCGCACCCAAAGTCAATGATGTGATGCACATGCTCCCTGGATAGATGTGCAGGATGGATACAACAGTCTTAACCAGGAGTGTTGATGTTCCAAAGGGGTGCTATCAATGTAAGCTTTCCTGAAAATTCTTGCAGTCTTCCCAGAAACTAATAAACCTACCTTAGACATATGCAGCCACATAACTAACTATGATCTCCTTTATTCAAGAAATAACATGGAAATGTTCATATGATCTTCCCAGAATGATGAATTAATCACAAACATTTATTCTTCTTTAGACTTCACGTCTTCACCATAGAATTTTTTGCAGCAAACTAGAAACAGAAATCCGAACATGCTCACAAGGGTAGAATTTTTTTAATGTGCTAATAGTGGAAACCGTAAGGTATACAATATTTATGAATATAATTTATGTAAATTAAAAATGCATATACTCAAAACCACAAAACACTATATATTCTTCAAGGAAATGTGTATATCAAATATATGTGTGTGTTAAACACACTAGAATGGCTGCTTATGGAAGAGAAGAGAAATGAAGTGGGGATAAGGATGAAAGAAGAGGAAATAAACAAGGGGGCTTCCAGGCATGGATCATGGTAATAACATGCCATCAGCTGAGGAATATGATTAACTTGCCAAATATAAAAATTTACATTCCAAATTCTGTTTATTTTCTGAAGAGACACTCTGAGAATATTTGTTGAATTGATTAATGAAAAGGTATCAATCTAAAATTAGTATTTAGAGCAATGAGACAGACTGACAATGCTTCCTTCTGTACTTCTATATTCTGATCTAAGCTCAGAGTTAGGCCTATAAGTAGATAAAAATAATATATCATACTAGCACACTTTTTTCTTTTGAATTGACAAGCATAAAAAGTTGTAACAGACTTTGTTAGCCAGGGTGTAGAGAAAACAGCACTTTCAAATTACTGTTAAGAATATAAAATGGGGGCTTCCCTGGTGGCTCAGCAGTAAAGAATCCACCTGCCAATGCAGGAAACATGGATTTGATCTCTGATCTGGGAAGATCCCACATGCTGTGGGGCAACTACGCCCATGCTCCACAACTATCTAGCCTGTGCTCTAGAGCCCAGGAGCTGCAACTACAGCTCTGCAACGAGAGAAGCCATCACAACGAGAAACCCACAACCACAACAGAGAGTACCCCTTGCTCGCTGCAACTAGAGAAAAGCCCATGCAGCAATGCAGACCCAGTTTAGCCAAAAAAATATGTAAACTGATATATCTTTCTGAGAAACAATATTTACTAAAATCCAAAAAAATATTTGTAGTTAAAGACTTCCACTTTTAGGACTCTAACATAATAAAAATAATTTAGGTACAATCATATTTATATAAAATTTCTTTGAGGCAATATAACTTGAAACAACAAAACTGCAAATAATGTAAATATTCAGAAACCAATTCAGTTCAGTTCAGTCGCTCAGTCGTGTCCAATTCTTTGCGACCCCAAGGACCACAGCACACCAGGCCTCCCTGTCTATCACCAACTCCTGGAGTCCACCCAAACCCATGTCCATTGAGTCAGTGATGCCATCCAACTATCTCATCCTCTGTTGTCCCCTTCTCCTCCTCCCTTCAATCTTTCCCAGAATCAGGGTCTTTTCAAATGAGTCAGTTCTTCACTTCAGGTGGCTAAAGTATTGGAGTTTCAGCTTTAACGTCAGTCCTTCCAGTGAACACCCAGGACTGATCTCCTTTAGGATGGACTGGTTGGATCTCCGTGCAGTCCAAGGGACTCTCAAGAGTCTTCTCCAACACCACAGTTCAAAAGCATCAATTCTTCGGCGCTCAGCTTTCTTCACAGTCCAACTCTCACATCCATACATGACCACTGGAAAAACCATGGCTTTGACTAGACTGACCTTTGTTGGCAAAGTAATGTCTCTGCTTTTCAATATGCTATCTAGGTTGGTCATAACTTTTCTTCCAAGGAGTAAGCGTCTTTTAATTTCATGGCTGCAGTCACCATCTGCAGTGATTTTGGAGCCCCAAAAAATAAAGTCTTACACTGTTTCCACTGTTTCTCCATCTATTTGCCATGAAGTGATGGGACCAGATGCCATGAGTTTAGTTTTCTGAATGGTGAGCTTTAAGCCAACATTTTCACTCTCCTCTTTCACTTTCATCAAGAGGCTCTTTAGTTCCTCTTCACAAAATTCTGCCATAAGGGTGGTGTCATCTGCATATCTGAGGTTATTCATATTTCTCCTGGCAATCTTGATTCCAGCTTGCACTTCTTCCAGCCCAGCGTTTCTCATGATGTACTCTGCATAGAAGTTAAGTAATCAGGGTGACAATATACAGCCTTGACGTACTCCTTTTCCTATTTGGAACCAGTCTGTGTTCCATGTCCAGTTCTAACTGGTGCTTCCTGACCTGCATACAGGTTTCTCAGGAGGCAGGTCAGGTGGCCTGGTATTCCCATCTCTTTCAGAATTTTCCACAGTTGATTGTGATCCACACAGTGAAAGGCTTTGACATAGTCAATAAAGCAGAAATAGATGTTTTTCTGGAACTCTCTTGCTCTTTCAATTCAGAAACAGAGGACTGTTTAAATAAATTTTGATATAGCTACATGATAGAATTATATTTAATATGCAGTGATATAAGAATATGTTTATAATATATTAATAAGTAAATGTAGCAGTCTAAAATATGTCACATAGTTCCAATTTTAAAAACAAGAAGTGAAAGTGAAGTGAAGTCGCTCAGTTGTGTCCGACTCTTAGCAACCTCATGGACTGCAGCCTACCGGGCTCCTCCGTCCATGGGATTTTCCAGGCAAGAGTACTGGAGTGGGTTGCCATTGCCTTCTGTTAGATATCTCTGCATTAATAATATATTAATTCAATGAGTACTGAGTGGTGGAATTATGTAAGATTTTTATATTCTTTGTTCTCATCTATAGAGGATATTGTTTTAGTTGGAAAAATACTATAATAATAAACATCACTGTATGTATCAGATTATAATTTCTCCTGTTATACTGTCTCAAATGCATGAAAAAAGATGATCATTTACATGCTAAGTTCTTAAAATGAAACACTTCCCTGTGTACAGAATTTTCAAATCTTAGTCACATTTCAAACATTATTCAGTCATACTCAGATGTGCCACCTTGAGCCACTACATCATTCCCATGTTAATAATTAAAGAGAGTCATTTTGAGATAAGAATATGGATTAAAAAATATCCCCTGGAATTTTCTAGGCCTTAACCAATAATTCATTGAAACATTTTATGAAGCTTTTGTTTGTGATTAAAATCAAGGGAATCCATTTTATCATCAACATGAGTGTTCTTACAGTTAAATCATGTCAAGACAAAAGATAAATGACAAAGCATATGACCCATTTGAAGCTAAGAGTTCTATTAAAACCCAGGTCAGCTTTTCTTTAATACTAAAGAATAAATGTTATTTAATATTTTTACTCTGAAATATAAAATCATGGAAGGGTGGAGAGATAAGCATGGGCTGGATGGAGTCGAAATTCAAACACTGATATATTTTCTTTCTTCTATGTGTAATCACTAGCTGTAGTATCTTATCACTTTAATAAATAAATCTTCTTGGGGGGGCGGTTAATTAAAAAACAGACACATGAAAACAAAACTAACCTGGATCAAGATTTAAATTTCACAGAGACCAAATGTTGTCACATTTTTTAATTCCACTGTAATGAGTATACCCATAAAAACAAACATGGTATTTTTAGTCTATTAAGCACAAAAACTAAAGAAAACTGAGGGGAAAATAGGCCAGCCAGGTATGACTTAAATCCTGTATAAATTCACAGTAAAGGTAACAAATAGATTTGAGGGCCTAGATCTAGTACACAGCGTGCCTGAAGAACCATGGACAGAGGTCTGTAATATTGTGCAGGAGGTGGCGAACAAAATCATCCCAAAGAAAAATAAGAGCAAGAAGGCAAAGTGGTTATCTGATGAGGCTTTACAAATAGTGGAAGAACAGAAAGAAGTGAAAAGCAAGGGAGAGAGGGAAAGTTATGCCCAGTTAAATGAAGGGTTCCAAAAAATAGCTAGAAGAGACAAGAAGGCCTTCTTCAATGACAGTGCTTAATAATAGAAGAAAACAACAAACGGGGAAAGACTAGAGATCCCTTCAGGAAAACTGGAAACATCAAGGGAGAATTTTGCCCAAAGATGAGCACAATAAAAAATAAAAATGGCAGAGACCTAGTAGACAACGAAGAGATCAAGAAGAGATGGAAGCATACACAGAATTGTTTAAAAAGGTCTTAATGAACTGAATTACTACAGTGGTGTAATTAGTCCCCCAGAGCCAGACATTATGGATTGTGAAGTCAAGTGGGGCTTAAGAAGCACTGCTGTTAATAAAGCTAGTGGATACAATGAAATTCCAGCAGAACTATTCATATCCTTAAAGGAAAATGCCATCAAAGTTTTGCATTCATTATTTCAGCAAATCTGGATGACCCAGCAGTGGCCACAGGACTGGAAAAGGTCAACTCTCACCCCAGTTCCCAAGAAGGGTGATACCAAAGAATGTGCAATCGGACAATTGCACTCATCTCCCATGCTAGTAAGGTCATGCTTAAACCTGCATGCTAGCCTTCAGCATTATGCCAACCAAGAACTTCCAGATGTCCAAGCTGGGTTTAGAAAAGGAAGGAGAACTAGAGATCAAATTGCCAACATTCACTGGATTATAGAGAAAGCAAGAGAATCAGAAAAACATCTACCTCTGTTTCATTAGCTACATTAAAGCCTTTGACTGTGGGGATCATGACAAACTGTGAAAAGCTCTTAGAGAGATGGGAATACCAGACCATCTTACCAGTCTCCTGAGAAACCTGTATGCGGGTCAAGAAGTAACAGTTAGAACCCTGTATGGAACAAATGATTGACTCAAGATTGAGAAAGGAATATGACAGGGTTGTCTGCTGTCACCCTGTTTGTTTAATCTATCTGCTGAGCACATCATGAGAAATGCCGGGCTGGATGAGTTACAAGCTGGAATCAAGATAGGCAGGAGAAACATCAACAACCTCAGATATGCAGATGATACCACTCTAATGGCAGAAGGCGAGGAGGAACTAAAGAGCCTCTTAATGAGGGTAAAGGAGGAGAGTGAAAGAGCCGGCTTAAGATTAAACATTAAAAAATCTAAAATCATGGCATCCAGCCCCATTACTGCATGGCAAATAGAGGGGGAAAAGGTGGAAGTAGTGACAGATTTCCTCTTCTCGGGCTCTAAAATCACTGCAGGTGGTGACTGCAGCCATGAAACCAGAAGACAACTGCTTCTTGGCAGGAAAGTGATGACAAACCTAGACAGTGTGCTGAAAAGCAGAGGCATTACTCTGCAGACAGAGTTCCGTATAGTCAAGGCCATGGTCCTCCCAGTGGTCATTTATGGATGTGAGAGCTGGACCGTAAAGAAGGCAAAACACCAGAGAATTGATGACTTCGAATTGTGGTGCTGGAGAAGACTTCTGAAAGTCTCTTGGACAGCAAGGAGATCAAACCAGTCAATCTTAAAGGAAATCAACCCTGAATATTCACTGGAAGGACTCTTGCTGAAGCTGAAGCTCCAGTATTTTGGTCATCTGATGCGAACAGACGACTCACTGGAAAAGTCCCTGATGCTGGGAAAGATTGAGGGCAGATGGAGAAGAGGGCATCAGAGGATGAGATATCTGGATGGCATCACCGATGCAATGAACATGAACTTGGGCAAACTTCAGGAGATGGTGAGGAACAGGGAGGCCTGATGCACTGCAGTCCACGGGGTCTCAGAGAGCCACTGAAGAACAAAACAGCACACACCAATACAAAAATTGAGTCTTGGTAATTACAGGAAGGGCCACATTCCAAGACAAAATGTTACAGTTAGCATCATCTGATGGATAGTACTTTTTTTTAGTGGTTAGTTACTAGTTTAGGATGTCACTAAGATTTAGAAAAGTGTATGAGTTTTTGTTAAGTGTACATTTGTAAACCTGTCTACCACCTGTTACTTTGAACTACTGGCTTCTTTGATATAATTTTTAAATTGCATTATGTAAATGACTTAAGTTATTATGAACAACCCATAAGATCAGATGTGTTTAAAACTCATAAATGTGGCTAACATGAAAAACGTTAATTAAGAAATCAATTTTGATGTCTTGCTTTTTAAAAAATGATAACCCTGGCTAGATAGCTAACTCCTATAATATACCATCCTCCAAACAGGAGATATAAATCTACCCTATACTGCTAAGGACTGAATGTATTCTCCCAAAATTCATATGGCGAAGCCCTAGACACCCCATTCCATGTGGCTGTATTGGGAAATGAGGCCTTTAAGGAAGTAATTAAGGCTAAATGAGGTTATAAAGCCAGGGCCCTGATCCCACAGAGCCTTATCACTCTTTCCTAGAGAACACAGAAAAGAGATCATGTAGAAAGAGACTCATAGACTTAGAAAACAAACTTATTTCAGGAGTTTAGAATTGAAATATACTGCTATATTTAAAATGGGTAACCAACAAGGACCTACTATATAGCCCAGGGAACTCTGATCAATGTTATGCAACAACCTAATTGGGAAAAGAATTTGAAAAAGAATAGATACATGCATCTGTAAACTGAATCACTTTGCTGTGTACCTGAAACTAACACAACATTTTTAATCAACTATATGCGCGTGCATGTGTGCTAAGTCGCTTCAGGCATATCCAACTCCTTGCGACCCTAGGGACTGTAGGCCACTGGGATCCTCTGTCCATGGAATTCTGCAGGCAAGAATACTGGAGTGGGTTGCCATGCCCTCCTCCAGGAGATCTTCCTGACCCAAGGATCGAACCTGTATCTCTTTTGTCTCCTGCATTGGCAGGCAGGTTCTTTACCACTGGCACTACCTAATACCGTGGACTAGGTGACTCACACAACAGAAATTTATTTTCTCACAGTCTTGGAAGCTTAGAAGTCCAAGATGAAGTTTTGGGCCAGTTCAGTTCCTGTGAGAGCTCTTTCTTATGAATGACTGCCTTTTATACACCCATGACCTCTTTTTTTAAAAATATCTTCTAGCCTCCAGGACTGTGAGAAATAAATTTCTGTTGTGTTAGCCACCCAGTGCCAGGAGCCAGCGTGAGGAGCTCCGCTCGTGGCAAAGGTCATGAGGAAGGAGGCTTGACATACGCAAAGGCGGGATTGAGCCTCAGGAGTCCCCCTGGAAATACTCGAGCATCTACCCCCAAAACCAGAGCCTGCCTATTTTACTGCTTTGTGCTCTCAGAACCTACACCTCTGACTTTATGGGGGGCTGTCCCCCACCACCTCTTTTGGAGAAGGAGTTAACTTAGAGCTCCAGTTAATAATAATTTCTGGGCATGATAGGAGTGTTTCAACCTACAAACTCCTCTGAAGTTTCTCTAGCCTGCCTGACAGGCTTGTCCAGCCACATGTGATTGTTCACAGCCTCTCAACTGTGAGAGGCATGAGATGCTTTAAACCTTCTAAAAACAGGTTCTTTAGAGAAGTTAGAAAACTATTAGTACAGTATAGTAGGCTGATTAGAAATTGTATTGGTGAAGGGTTTTTCATTTGTTGAGCCAATGTTTGCTGCTAAGTCTCCACATCCCCTGCCCTTATAAATATTAATGAATATATAGAAGAAATAAGTATTAACCTTTGATATTAATCACGTTAGACCTTAGGCTAAGTAAATTCTTTTCTTAATTAAAACCCACTACACCCTCACCCAATAGGAATGTAACTGTATCTGGTACTTTCGGAAGGTGGCGTCTGTTTTAAGAATAATCACCCCTGGAGAAATAAGTGTTGACTGACCGCTGTCACAAGGAGAGGGTCATAAATTGTCAGCAGGGCCCCTGGCCAGAAGATGATGTAACACCCCTAAGACCTCTGTATACATCTGTATGAAGCACCTGACTTTAATAAAAGTCAGGACTGCTGACCCCGTGTGACTTTTGTATAACATCTCAGTGTATAAAAACAGACCCTGGAAAACAAAGAATTGGGATCAGTTCCTCGAAAGACTGGTCTCCCCATGTCGTTCTTTTTCTCACCTTCTGGCTGAATCCCCATCTAGAATGTCAAGCCTACTAATCATGCCTAGGCTTCTAAGATCTGACCAGGGAGGCCTTAGTGTCTCCTCTCCTTTGGGAGAACGGGAGGATGCCTGCGGCCTACGTAGGTGACGTAAATTCCTTATTTTGGAATTTTATTAGCTTTCCACGTAAACCAAGTTATTCAGCCTCTTTTCTCCACTGAATTTTCCTACTGAGCTATCCTTATTCTATTACTTTTTATATCTCTAATTGATATTTAATTAACGCTACCGTATCCTGATCGCCAAAGCCGTTTCTCCTTCAAATGTCCCTGGATCCACCCAGGACTGGACCCCGGCAACCCAGTCTATGGTATTTTGTGATGGAAAGCCCAACCAGATTAATACATAATTATTTCAGGTAATTTATGTATTTGTTTGGTACTTAAATATAAGTTATTGACTGACTGGATTCTACTAAATACAAGCTTCTTTTACTATCTGGACTTCAATTCATTCTGAAAATTGGGGATTATGGATGTGTGGCATCTGTGCCACCATTTTCTGAAAGAGAAAGTCATTCAGTCCTGTCTGACTCTTTGTGACCCCTTGGACCATAGCCTGCCAGGCTCCTCTGTCCAAGGAATTCTCCAGGCCAGAATATTGGAGTGGCTAGTCATTCCCTTCTCAAGGGGATTGTCCCAACCCAGGGATCAAATTCAGGTTCTCTTGCATTGCAGGCAGTTTCTTTACCGTCTGAGCCACCAGGGAAGCCCATTCTCTACTCCTAAATAAAATGGTAGATATTGCTAATTAATCACGGCATTATTTCCTCCTGAATCTAAAACAGATTTTATAATCCTTGTCAGCGATCCAAGCAGCCTTCATCAGTTAATGAACTAGACATTTAAGGTGAAATCTAGCCATCATTCATGGGGTAGACATAAGCACATTGAGTACTTTGATATTATCTTATTTCTTTCTTATAACTTATAACCTTTCATGTAAATATTTATTGAATTAAATAAATTGTATTCTGAGTATAAACCTTCTATAAAGAAAGATCCCTATACAAGACCTCTGGGCCTTGAGTCAAGATAAGTTCTACACGAATGCATGAGAAAGAGAGCATCATGTGTACTTTTAACTTTGACTGAATTTTCATCAAGTATGAATAATGAGTCATAATGAGGATCATAAGAATAATTCATAACAATAATACATAATTCATACTAATGAATGGCGCATTATGCATCATTATATGCAAAGTTCAAAGCTGGAAGATACAAGGACATGAAGGAGTAGAAAGCTCAGCTTTGTGCCTTGCAGAACTTCCCATCAAGTTGAGATCTTAGACTCTTACACATGAACATCTAACTCACAATATGGACAGAATGTGACAAAGGCAACTGCCAAGTGAATGGTTTTGACAGAAGCACCAGTGTTCGGAGGGAGGGAAAGATGGTTTCGGGTTCCCCAAACAGGTGCATACTCTCTCCAATGCTCCACCCTATCATATGCAAAGCAGATGGAGAGGAATGACTTTCTTCTTTCTTGAGTAGCCTGGGAGATGCTCTGTATCCTCCCTTTGATGACTCAGTAACCCATGCTCAAAGTCTTGTCATCCTGATTTACGATGTTCAAACTTTCAATAGCAAATCACAGCAACAAATAAGATGTGAGGCTTCAAACCCACCTTTGGGGCCAAAATTCTAACAAATTGCTTGATTTCTTACTCTTAGGCATTTATTTCTTAAGGCTACATGTAACTTACTGAGTTAAGTAAAGTGAAAGAGAAAGTGGCTCAGTCATGTTGGACTCTTTGCGACCCCATGGACGAAACAGTCCATGGGATTCTCTGGGCCAGAATTCTGGAATGGGTAGCTAGCTGTTCCCTTCTCCAGGGAATCTTCCAGGTCTCCAGCATTGCAGGCGGATTCTTTACCAGCTGAGCCACAAGGGAAGACCAAGTTAAGTAAGGAGAGCAGCATTTAAATTTTCAACCAAGAACAAATTTGGCGTTCCTGGACTAGTAGTAGTGAAACACCATTATTCTCAAAATTAGCAAGAGAATAGCCTCTCACCCAACTCATGGTGAGCAATAAGCAAGTATGTATTAAAACTATTAGCATTTGATTACAGAGAAACTCTATATCATTCTGAGTCTGATGATTTTCTTTTTAAGTGGAAACTAGATGAAGAAGGGAGCGCATCGTTTCCCATGCATGAGCACTCAAAATACTCTTTAAAGACCCTGAAACTTGTACCAAGTGGCAGCCAGAATTTTTAGAGCTGTTTACTCTAGTAGAAACTAAGAATCATGTCCCAGATTACATTTTCCCTGGCAGCCATCCAGTTTATTTATAGAATGAGATAAAAGAAATAGCCCCAGGCTCCATGCTGGGTGCCATAAACAGGCATCCCCTGTTCTCCTCTAAATTAAAAAAAGAAAACAAAAACAAAACAAAAAACCGGGAGAATCTTGTTTTCAAGATGTAGAACTACATCCTCCCACCAACAACCCTTCACCTTTAACCCCACTTCCCTAGGGCATCTGGATCTCAGGATAAGAGGAACATGGAATCTGGTTGATAGAGCTACATATTTTTAAGATTAAAGGTTAAAATGACCTCATGTTTAAGAGCTGGCAAGTGGTAGAGTTTTCTGTGCTTAACAGAGAAAAGTTTTGTGTCACCAAGTGAATCATTTTCTCCAGCTGTAAACAAATAACTGAAATAGCACAAAAGACAGAAATATTGAGAAAGGGGACAAGGAGGGGTGAAGGCTGCCACCCTTATTCTTGTTTTTGAGATGGTAAATGGGCACAGAACTCTTTCTGGTCTTACCTCTCCCAGACCAACTGTGAAAGAGGGGGAGAAGCGGGGCTGGCAAGAGCATGCCTCTCCACCTGCTCTCCCTCTCATCACCTGCTCAATTGCAGAAATCATCATGTAAGTGGTTTCCTGGCTCTTCTCAAAAGAGAGATCCCCAAAGGAATCCCCAATAAGTGATGAGTTATTTGGCTGGAATCCCAGGATAAGAGGGAAGAAGGAAAAGAAGAGGAAGAAAATCAACATTGTTGAGCTCCTAGTTAATGATAGGCATGTTTAATCTACTTAATTCTAGCAATCAAATATGAGACACTGGATTCAGATGAGACCTAGATTTGAATCCCAACACTGTCACTTACTAGCCATGTAACTAAACCTATCTGAAAGTCAGTAGTCTTGTCTGTAAAGTGGGGTTGCTAATAATACTCTTCTAGGCTTATGGAGATGATTAGGTGGGGTCAAGCAGGTATACTACTTATTGTAATAAATGATAGCAACAACTTATCAAAAATGAGCTCTGCTGTACACATGAAATATATGACTCCGAGGTTTAGGTAACTTTCATTCCAAGTGACACCCAAAAGACAGCACATTTAGTCCTGAAATGATGCCTGACTAGTTCTAAACGTTTTACAAGTATTTGCATGTCTTTAAAAGGCACGCCCATTCTATACATTCAGGAGTTACTTGGTAAAATCCCTTCATAATAATGTGAAACAAAGACCTTTGAAAGTGACCATGAGACTGTGCACATCAGTGCCTGCCGCAGGCCATCCTAGTGGCCAGAGTGAGAACCCAGCTAGTTGAGGGCTCCATGGAGCTCCTTCCAGACAGACCAGGCTCTTTTGTTACCCTCCTCTACCTCTCTTTTGAGTGGGTTCCAGCACTTCCCTCCTCAAACTTCAGCCATAGCACCCCTGCCCCACTCCTTCTGATGAGGTTTTTACTCATGTATATTGTGATAGAAACAGAATTCTCACCAAATATTACTTTCTCTTATACATTTCCTGACCTCCTTAGAGCTACAGGGCCATCTGACTAGTTCTAACCAACAAAACGTGTTCGGAAGTGACATATATCACTGTTGCACTGTGGAAGTGAAAAGCCCATGTCAGATTCTCCAGTCTTATTTCTCCTGCTGTGGGGCATAAAGTCTACATGACACAAATGATGCAGAGAATAAAACAGCAGAAACTTGGATAGCTTGGGTCCCTGAGTAACTGAGTGGGACAGATCATCACACTATACCACACTGGATACCTTGTATGAGATATCAACTTTCATTTTGTTAAAACAATGATTTGGGACTGTGTGTAATTATAGCACAATCTATCATACTCTAATTTATACAAAATGCAATTCCTGCCTATAAGTTAGACATTAATCTCTTACTTTTGGCCACCTCTCCATGATTCCCACGTTGGTTCTCATTTTGCCTTTTTGATCCTAATATGCTTTGCAGCAAGTGTAGAACCTGAAGTTCTACTCACCTCCCAGGATAAATTATCTGAATTCCTTCTTCCCCTTTTTACCCTAAATCCTACCTCAACCCAAGTTGGTCAGGAGCTGACCCAGCTGGAGATTAAGTTATCACAGGGAGTTTCCAGCTGAAGCAGAGTCACTAGAGCAAGGGAGGTAAAAGAACTGAAATTGAGAGATTAGATGGGGGCGCTCAGAAGTCAGAGTCTTGAACCAAATGGTTCAGGATGGGAAGATGAGGCCAAGGGAAAAGTGAGTCATGATCAGAGTTTGGATGGTCCTGGACACTTCCCTCTAGCTCTGGTTGGTGTACCTCTACCGGATAGGCAGGTGAGTCTGCTGGGGTCAAGAATCCAGTCCAATCCTGGCTGGCTTCAAGGATCAGGTGCCTACCAGCACAGAAGCACCTACCAATCAACTGTGCTAGGTGGTCTGTTAAATTCTATTATCCATGCTAATACACTGGGGAGCATGGTTTATTCCATGCACCTTGGTGCAGGGTCCCTCTTTCTCTCTTAATGCAGCAATTCACATATCTCTTACCAGTGGGCTCCAACCTAACATGCTTAGTAACTTGCTTCCTATTCTAAAAGCTTATAATCTTATTCACTTGCGTAATGCAATTTCCCCAGAATAAGCACAGAGCAAACTGAAGAACTTAATGACTAATTTCTCAAGCCAAACAAGATGTTCACATTACCTTTTGACATTCAAGTTTGTGACCAGATCATCTGATTTGGCTATGAAAGCAATAATCACAACTTACACCCCAAATAACATTAAAAACCAATGTGCAATGGAAAAGTTAATTAAGATTATGAAATATTAATTATCCTTTTTGATCTTTTCATTTAAAAAATCCATTCTTCCTTCATTTGCTCTATATTCAAAGCTGAACTATAGATGATGTATCTCTGAATTTACAAGGTTATACTCAGTGATATTTACAAGATAAATCTTCGTATCACACACTGAATATTTGATGAGAAGCAGCACACTGCGCAGTATCTCCTCTATTATTGATACTCCTCGTATCTGGAGAAACTGTAAATCTTTACATATAGACCAAATTAAGTTTGCGATTAAATGAAAAGTCAAAAAAAAAAAAATCCATCTACTTCAGGCCTCCAGATATAGTGAGAGGAAATGTTGCTATCAATGAAATTTCTAACATGATCCAGTCTAAACCAAGCCAAATGCTTTTACCATGAAGGAACACTGAGTTCATCTGTAGAATGGCTCCCTGGTGGCTCAGACTGTAAAGAATCTGCCTGCATTGCAGGATACTTGGGTTCAATCCCTAGGTTGGGAAGATCCCCTGGAGAAGGGAACGGCTACCCGCTCCAGTATTCTGGCCTGGAGAACTCTATGGACAGAGGAGCCTGGCAGGCTACAGTCCATGGGGTTACAAAGAGTCAGACACATCTGAGTGACTTTCATTCACTCACTTCCACATTAAATGGAATGAAAAGCTCAGGCCTTCATTTGCACAAGCTACATTTCAAGTGTTCAATTATCACATGTGAGAAGCATGGCAGAAAGGTCTATTGAACAGTTCAGAATTAGGGAAATCTCAAGGAAGAAAGACATACTAAACTCTTGACAATAGGGATCTAATATATAACATGGCGCCTATAGCTAATAACACTCTGCTATATACTTGAAGTTTGGTAAAAGAGTAAATCTTAAATTTTCTCACCCCCCCAAAAAAAACACAGTAATTATGTGAGGTGATGGAGGTGTCAGTTAACACTACTATGTTTTTTTCAACATATAAGTGTATCAAATCAACATATTCTGCACCTTAAACTTATACAATATTATATATCAATTATATCTTAATAAATCTAGGGAAAAAACCCAGGATAAGAGGTAGTGAAATAGCCGTTCTAAAAATAAAAAGATGTGCACCCTAAGTTTGTGAACAGTTGATATTAGTTACAAAATTACAGATGTTACAAAATAGAGAATTGCTACAAGAAAATTTAGAAATTATATAAGCCAACCTCTTGACCTAATGCATGAAAATAAGATGGTTTACCAATAAGTTTTGGAAGAAGTAATGCATAAATGCTAAGGGAACTATAAAATCTCTATTGTATTAATAGTTAAAGAGACAAGGGTTAATTTTAGCTGGGGTCAATAAAGGTATGCTTCAAGGGGAGATGGCATCTTCAATAAGTCTTAAAGTACATGCAAGATTTCAGTAGGTAGAAAACTCAGGAGAGGAGGGGCACTTAGTCTGAAGACAGAGGCAAAAAAGCAGAAGCCAAGTTCAGTGAAGTTTTATTTTTCAGATTGTCCTTGTGGTGGACGATAAAGATGGACCAATGAGCTGGGGCCACTTGAAGGAGAACCAAGCAAATGAAGTCTCCCTCCTAGCAAAAAAGCCAGACTCACAGACTATTTCTGTGGAGACAGACTCAGACCCTTTTTACCCATTTGTCCCTCTTTAGCTTGCTATTGTTAGGGCAATGAAAAGTGATTTCTCATCACAAGATCACTCCAAGTGTTCAAATGATCTATACCCTCAGGGTCAGCCCCTGTCTAAAATTTGGCAGGACTTGAGGTTAATTCTTCAGAGAAGGCAATGGCACCCCACTCCAGTACTCTTGCCTGGAAAATCCCATGGATGGAGGAGCCTGGTAGGCTGCAGTCCATGGGGTCGCTAAGAGTCAGACACGACTGAGTGACTTCACTTTCACTTTTCACTTTCATGCGTTGGAGAAGGAAATGGCAACCCACTCCAGAGTTCATGCCTGGAGAATCCTAGGGACAGGGGAGCCTGGTGGGCTGCCGTCTCTGGGGTCGCACAGAGTCAGACACGACTGAAGCAACTTAGCAGAGGTTAATTCTTAGATACTAAAGGACAATGGTGACTTCACTCAAACAAAATGGACTAATATTTCTATGGTGTGATTTCAGGACATTGTTATAATTCTGTGTCCCATTCCCTACCCTAAAACTTTGTAAATTGGTCAGTGAAACTAGCTTAAGCAAATAGGAAATGTGTTGGCAGGACTCTAGGGTAGCTCAGAGAATCAAAGAGAGCTTGCCTCCCAGGCTCTTAGCAGGACAACAAGGGCAGTGCTGAATATCTTAGAGGAGAACAGATTGCTTGTCACCTGGGCTTTCCCTACCCCAAATGCTCCTCGTCCTCTGTCTGCAGACAGTCTGGGTCACCAGCTGTGAACACGGAACCGCAGCTGTGTTAGGGGAAGCACACTGATTGAAACTGCCCACCCTGGCCAGGCACCATAGTAACTATTTGCATGAATTGTTTTATGACAGGAGGTTCTGCTAAGGAACACGGAACTAATAAGCCTCCATCAACCAGAAGAGTTTGGGAAAGGTCAAAAGGAGACACCACATGTCCAACCACCTCCCAGCATCCTTCTCTCTGGCATCCATCTTGGCTGAACAAGGCATGCACCACTAGGAAGGGCTCTGAGTCAGAATGATTGGTTAAAGAACCTGGAAACTAATCCCATCACCATAAAACCCGAGATTGCAAGCCATATGGCAGAGCTGTTCCCCTGGGTTCCCTAACCCTGCTGCTCTCCACCCAGGTGCCCTTTCCCAATAAAATCTCTTGCTTTGTCAGCAGATGTGTCTCCTCGAACAATTCATTTCCGAGTGTTAGACAAGAGCCCAGTTTCGGGCCCTGGAAGGGGTCCCCCTTCCTGCAACAGTTCTGTCATCAGAGAGGGCAGCTGCCATTTAAGAATTCACAAGGAAGATCTCAGAGGGCATGTCTGGATCCATCACCGTGGTCTGGGAACCAGGGACATGTAAAATGATGGCAGTCCTCTTTTAGACTACATGACCAGGGGCTAAGGCGAGAGGAGGAGCTTTCCTCAAAAGAAGGGGGCAAGACATGACCACTGGAAAAATTTTTGTCGTCAGCTACCTCACTATGAGTATCGGGCACAGGGAGCACCAAGAACAGTTCTTTGAGGAAAACAGGGGCGAGAGTTTGCAAAAGGATCACCACAGCAAGTCCCACTGTGCCAGGCTACCATCATAACATGTACAGGAGGCCTGATGTTAGCCAAGCCATGGCCTTCTCCTACTCAACTCCAGTCTTGTAATCCTAAGGCTACACTAAAGAGCATGGGGTAACTGCCTCCAGTTTGCCAAACTCTCCCATAAAATCCCTCAGTATGGAACTTTTCTGTAAGAAGCATGCTGCCATCCGAAGCAGAGCTAAGCCTGATTCCCATTCTCTCCTCTGTCTTCAGGGTATTTCTCAGGCACACTATGATTTTTTCATTAAACAAATACATTGATTGTCTAGGATTTGAATAATAATAAAAGTAACATGTATCAATGATGGATGACAATATATTTTAAGACACAAATATGCTAAAACTAAAGATGATCCCAAAATGGGAAATCTACTCTAGGGGACAGTCATCTTGGCTGGAAAAATCACACTCCAATTCACAGTATTCACTGAATAGAGCCCAAGGCATTCCTGACCTTTGTGGCCCCTACAGTGGTTTACCACATCCACTCAAATGCAAATGTGTGCCTGCAGAAAGAATAAAACTTTCAAAGTCCTTTGGAGAAAAGAGCCTTTGCAGCTGGATCTGCACCTTCCAGAAGCTGCTTATTTAAGGAAAAGGGGCAGTCCTCTTGTGGGCCAGATTAGATAAATCACCCCAGCCTTCAAACAAAGCAATCCCATACACAGACCGCTCACAGCCTGTATGAGCATTGAATATCATTGCCGACTGCCAGTCTTATGGATGTTTCCAGACTGCATGCATGCTAAATAGCTTCGGTCCGACTCTTTGCAACCCTATGGACCATAGCCCACCAGTCTTCTCTGTCCATGGGATTCTCCAGGCAAGAATACTGGAGTGAGTTGCCATGCCCTCCTCCAGGGGATCTTCCCAACCCAGGAATCGAACTCGAATCTCATGTCTCCCACTCTGGCAGGCGGAGTTTTTAGCCACTAGTGCCGCCTGGGAAGCCCAGACTGGCCAAATCCATTTTAAAAATGTGGTATAAACTGTGTAAAAATGAAAAGCAAATGCATCATCTGTCTCCAAAATCAGCTTCTCTTCCTGACTTCCAAGTAGTTGTCAATGAAAATATTATTCTCTCTATATCCCAGGCTTTGGACCCCACCTCCTGATACCTTCTTTCTCAGTCCCTGCATGTAGTCACAAAGCCTAGCAGTTTTTCATCCATGGTTTTTCCTAGCCCATCCTTTGTGTTCCTGCCCCCTGGCACAGCTCTAGTACCATTTGGGCTGAGAGCCAAATCTGGCCCACCACCTGTTTTGGGGAAATAAAACTTTACTGGAACTCAGTCTTCCTTACATTTCCATATTATCTGGCTGCTTTCACACTATAATAGCAAAACTGAAGGATTGAGACACAGACTGTTGCCTCTCAAAGCCTGAAATATTTACTATGAGGCCCTTAACAGGAAATATTTGCCAACTGCTTGCTCCTCTATATATATTATTGCAACAGGTCTGCCCCATTCTAATTTTTTTCTTGTTCTTTCTACTTTTTCAAGTGTCCCCTAACCAATACCCTGTAGTCAATTACTAATGGATTTTATCACTCTCTCTCACACACACACTCTGTTTAAAACTTATAAAAAAAAAAAAGCTTCTCATTGCCCTTAGAACAATTCCCAATGCTATGTTCTACTCGAGTGGGTGTGGCTTACCTCTCCACCTTGCCTCCCCACTCCATACTCCAGCTCCACTGGCTGTTCTTGTTGTCTTCCAGTATCAAGTTCTTCCTGCTCCAGGGCCTTTGCACCTACCATTCCCCTTGAGTGGAACCATCTTCCCCATCCACTTTTATCTGGACAACAGCTCTCATCCTTCATCCCTGCATCAATGTCAACTCCTAGGAAATGAGTTCACTCTTCCTGATGAAGCTTTCTCTCACTCTGATCTCTCCTACTTTTCTAGTACCCTCTCGTTTTCATCCATGGAAAGAAATTAAGCATTTATTTGTTTGCTTATTGTATTAATGTCAATCTCACTGATCATAATAGCTCCATAAGGCCAATGATTATGTACATTTTAATTATCATTCCACATCCAGCAGTGGTCAAATCATATTTTTTTAATGAATGGATGACCTTCTGTTCATTCTCAAATACAGGAGCAACCCCAAGTCCAAGGAGTGGTGGCTGCATGGGCATAGGAGGCCGAGAGGAACTACTCCACGTTCAAGGTCAGGTGGGGCGGTGGAGATATCCCTCGTCCAAGGTAAGGAGCAGCAGCTGTGCTTTGCTGGAGCAGCCGTGAAGAGATACCCCACGTCCAAGGTAAGACAAACCCAAGTAAGACGTAGGTGTTGCAAGACAGCATCAAAGGGCAGACACACTGAAACCATAATCAGAAAACTAGTCAATCTAATCACACAGACCACAGCCTTGTCTAACTCAATGAAACTAAGCCATGCCATGTGGGGCCACCCAAGATGGGCAGGTCATGGTGGAGAGGTCTGACAGAATGTGGTCCACTGGAGAAGGGAATGGCAAACGACTTCAGTATTCTTGCCTTGAAAACCCCATGAACAGTATGAAAAGGCAAAATGATAGGATACTGAAAGAGGAACTCCCCAGGTCAGTAGGTGCCCAATATGCTACTGGAGATCAGTGGAGAAATAACTCCAGAAAGAATGAAGGGATGGAGCCAAAGCAAAAACAATACTCAGTTGTGGATGTGACTGGTGGTAGAAGCAAGGTCTGATGCTGTAAAGAGCAATATTGTATAGGAACCTGGAATGTTAGGTCCATGGATCAAGACAAATTGGAAGTGGTCAAACAGGAGATGGCAAGAGTGAACGTCGACATTCTAGGAATCAGCGAACTAAAATGGACTGGAATGGGTGAATTTAACTCAGATGACCATTATATCTACTACTGTGGGCAGGAATCCCTTAGAAGAAATGGAGAGGCCATCATGGACAACAAAAGAGTTCAAAATGCAGTACTTAGATGGAATCTCAAAAATGACAGAATGATCTCTGTTCATTTCCAAAGCAAACCATTCAATATCACAGTAATCCAAGCCTATGCTCCAACCATTAACGCTGAAGAAGCTGAAGTTGAATGGTGCTATTCAACAAGACCTTTTAGAACTAACACCTTTTAGAACTAACACCCAAAAAGATGTCCTTTTCACTATAGGGGACTGGAATGCAAAAGTAGGAAGCCAAGAAATACCTAGAGTAACAGACAAATTTGGCCTTAGAATATGGAATGAAGCAGGGCAAAGACTAATAGAGTTTTGCCAAGAGAACACACTGGTCGTAGGAAACACCCTCTTCCAACAACACAAGAGAAGACTCTACACATGAACATCACCAGATGGTCAACACCGAAATCAGATTGATTATATTCTTTGCAGTCAAAGATGGAAAAGCTCTATACAGTCAGCAAAAACAAGACCAGGAGCTGACTGTGGCTCAGACCATGAACTCCTTATCGCCAAATTCAGACTTAAATTGAAGAAAGTAGGGAAAACCACTAGACCATTCAGGTATGACCTAAATCAAATCACTTATGATTATACAGTGGAAGTGAGAAATAGATTTAAGGGCCTAGATCTGATATAGATAGAGTGCCTGATGAACTATGGACTGAGGTTCATGACATTGTACAGGAGACAGGAATCAAGACTATCCCCATGGAAAAGAAATGCAAAAAGGCAAAATGGCTGTCTGGGGACACCTTACAAATAGCTGTGAAAAGAAGAGAAGCGAAAAGCAAAGGAGAAAAGGAAAGATATAAGCATCTGAATGCAGAGTTCCAAAGAATAGCAAGGAGAGATAAGAAAACCTTCCTCGGTGATCAATGCAAAGAAATAGAGGAAGACAACAGAATGGGAAAGACTAGAGATCTCTTCAAGAAAATTAGAGATACCAAGGGAACATTTCTTGCAAAGATGGGCTCAATAAAGGACAGAAATGGTATGGACCTAACAGAAGCAGAAGATATTAAGAAGAGTTGGAAAGAATACACAGAGGAACTATACAAAAAAGATCTTCATGACCAAGATAATCACAATGGTGTGATCACTCAACTAGAGCCAGACATCCTGGAATGTGAAGTCAAGTGAGCCTTAGAAAGCATCACTATGAACAAAGCTAGTGGAGGTGATGGAATTCCAGTTGAGCTATTCCAAATCCTGAAAGATGATGCTGTGAAAGTGCTGCACTCAATATGCCAGCAAATTTGGAAAACTCAGCAGTGGCCACAGGACTGGAAAAGGGCAGTTTTTATTCCAATCCCAAAGAAAGGCAATGCCAAAGAATGCTCAAACTACCACACAATTGCACTCATCTCACACGCTAGCAAAGTAATGCTCAAAATTCTCCAAGCCAGGCTTCAGCAATACGTGAACCATGAACTCCCAGATGTTCAAGCTGGTTTTAGAAAAGGCAGGGGAACCAGAGATCAAATTGCCAACATCCGCTGGATCATGGAAAAAGCAAGAGAGTTCCAGAAAAACATCTAATTCTGCTTTATTGACTATGCCAAAGCCTTTGAGTGTGTGGATCACAATAAACTGTGGAAAATTCTGAAAGAGATGGGAATACCAGACCACCTGACCTGCCTCTTGAGAAACCTATATACAGGTCAGGAAGCAACAGTCAGAACTGGACCTGGAACAGACTGGTTCCAAATAGGAAAAGGAGTACGTCAAGGCTGTATATTCTCACCCTGCTTATTTAACTTCTATGCAGAGTACATTATGAGAAATGCTGGGCTGGAAGAAGCACAAGCTGGAATCAAGATTGCCGGGAGAAATATGAATAACCTCAGATGTGCAGATGACACCACCCTTATGGCAGAAAGTGAAGAGGATCTAAAGAGCCTCTTGATGAAAGTGAAAGAGGAGAGTGAAAAAGTTGGCTTAAAGCTCAACATTCAGAAAACAAAGATCATGGCATCTGGTCCCATCACTTCATGGGAAATAGTTGGGGAAACAGTGGAAACAGTGGCAGACTTTATGTTTTGGGCTCCAGAATCATTCCAGACAGTGACTGCAGCCATGCAATTAAATGATGCTTACTCCTTGGAAGGAAAGTTATGACCAACCTACATAGCATATTCAAAAGCAGAGACGTTACTTTGCCAACAAAGGTCCATCTAGTCAAGGCTATTGTTTTTCCAGTGATCACGTATGGATGTAAGAGTTGGACTATGAAGAAGGCTGAGTGCCGAAGAATTGATGCTTTTGAACTGTGGTGTTGGAGAAGACTCTTGAGAGTCCCTTGGACTGCAAGGAGATCCAACCAGTCCATTCTAAAGGAGATCAGTTCTGGGATTTCTTTGGAAGGACTGATGCTAAAGCTGAAACTCCAGTACTTTGGCCACCTCATGTGAAGAGTTGACTCATTGGAAAAGACTCTGATGCTGGTAGGGATTGGGGGCAGGAGGACAAGGGGATGACAGAGGATGAGATGGCTGGATGGCATCACCAACTCGATGGATGTGAGTTTGAGTGAACTCCAGGAGTTGGTGATGGACAGGGAGGCCTGGCGTGCTGGGATTCATGGGGTTGCAAAGAGTCAGACATGACTGAGCGGCTGAACTGAACTGAACTGAATCTCTCTTTGGCCTGGTACACTGTGGTTCTATTCCATTTTCCAGTCCTAGTTGGATGCCTCACTCCAGATAAACTGAGATAACCAGCATTTCCCACATATACCCTTTTTCACTTTGCTCATTCCTCTCCTTCACTGGCTTCTCTATCATTTTTGCTTGGGAAAATCTTTCTCTTCCAGGCTTAATTCAAGCAATTATCCTAGGATGCTGTGTAATAATTAAAATAGTTTGAATAATATAAAATAAAGGCATATTTCATAAGGATGCTTCCTGAAACAATCTTTAATATAGTTTCATACTCTCATGCCAAAGTATACAATTCAACAAAAGAAACTTTCTGCAGGAAGGCTATGATGCATTCCTGATTCTCTAATAGGCTTCACTTAGGGACAAATTTTAGAGTGTAGATGGATGACTCACATAACCTTCAGGTTGTTTTCCATTAATATTTTTTCTCTCAGCTTCAGTTTGGAAAGTAATTGAGTACTAATGAGTACTGACAGGTACCTTTACTCTGTTTCAGTTAAACTGAGCTGGGGAATAGAATTGATAGCTTTGTGTGAAATCTGAGGATCCTGACTGAGACTCATGCCAAAGAACAAAGAAGGCGAACTCACATTCAGTGATAATTCGGTGATAAGAAAGTGCATCCTTATGTCAACCTCAATGAGGTGCTATACCAAGGATATGGCAACCTGTCTACTGAACACTTTTAACTCGTCATCGTAAAACTTTACCATCTGCATAAAAGAGAATGCTCAGGGTCTATTGCCTATTGTCTACATTCAGTTTTTTAGAAGAGATAGCAAATTATCCCCCCAAAAGTTAAAGAGGAGTGAGGCTACAACACATTTCTGTTGTGCGTGTACTTGTCCCCTCCCTTGTTTCACATAAAGAGTATAGCTTTCTATTGCTATTGTTTCTGAGTTGTTTACCTATAATGACCTTGTTTTTGGCAAGAATCCAAAGCATTTCTTTTGTGTTGCTGCTCATCGACAGCTTCCTGTTACATATGCAGTTGTAATTGTAGGATTCAAGTATAGGGATGTATACACAAATATACGCATACCCAAATTCTGTTCTCCCTCATAGTTTCTTTATGTCAAGTGGCTTTATTCAAGCCATTTATGACTCTGTTGAACCCGACAAGAGCCACAATAGCTTCAGCATGCCTCCAGTCTCTTCCAGTGACATTCACTATGAATCAGTACCCTAATCGGTGCCTCAACAAGCTCTTTGCCCTCACATCCAGTACTTTGACATGAAAACATTAGACAAATAATATTGAGCTCCTACTGTGTAGCAGGCATCTTGCTAGGGATTATTAAAAAGAGAACATTTCTGACATCAGTTACTAATGGAAGCTTATAGGTGGGCCATAAGTTTTTTCCTTTGGGATGATTTTGTTTGCTTCCTCCTGTACAATATTATGGACCTCTGTCCACAGTTCTTCAGGCACTCTGTTTACTAGATCTAATCCCTTGAATCTATTTGTCACGTCCACTGTATGTTCAGCTAGAAAAGACTCTTGAGAGTTCCTTGGAAAGCAAGGAGATCAAACCAGTCAATGCTAAAGGAAATCAACCCTGAATACTCTTTGGAAGTACTGATGTTGAAACAAGCTCCAATACTTTGGCCACCTGATGTGAACAGCTGACTCACTGGGAAAAAACCCTGATGATGGGAAAGATTGAAGGCAGGAGAAGAGGATGACAGAGGATGAGATGTTTGGATGGCATCACTGATTCAATGGATAAGAACTTGGGCAAACTCCAGGAGATGGTGACGGACAGGGAAGGCTGGCATGCTACCGTCCATAGGGTCTGGAAGAGTTGGACATGACTTAGCTACTGAACAATAACAAAAGTCACACTTATAAACATAAGTAAATAACATTTGTATACATAAGTAACATTCTTATTGAATCAGCCACTATTTTAAGCACTTTAACTGTACTGTGTCATTTGGTCTTTTAAAAAACAAAAATCCCTAAGGAAGGTGATATTATCTATTATTTATACAGAAGGAAACTGACATTTAGGGAGATTAAGTAATATGCCCAAAGGCACTCCTCTAGAAAGTGGTAGAGGCAGGATTCAAACCCACATGCTTCAAAGCTGGCACATTTAACCCTCTTGCTATTTAAGACACCATGTCTGGCCACGCAGTTTGCACACACTCAACTCAGAGGAGCAAGTTCAAATGAACTACAGCCTGTACAATCCCATACAGCAGCATAAAGCACACCACCGTGTTTCCTTGAACTATCCTTTTCTAGTGTCCAAGACAAAAATAAACATAAAGATGAAGGGAAATGAAATGGGCAAATTCCTAGGAAGACATAAAATACTGAAACCAACAAAAAGAAACAGAAAACCTGAATAGACATAATAAATAAGGAGATAGAGTCAGTAATTTTTAAATTGTCTACAAAAAAATTCTAAGCCCAATTTTCCTTAATGATAAATTCTACAAAACCTTTGTAGAAGAAAACTAACATGTCATAAAATTTCCAAAGAAGAGAGAACACTTCCAACGCATTCTTTGACACCAAAAGCACAAGCTATAAAAGTGAAAAATAAAATGGCTGCAAAGGGTACCACCAAGAAAGTAAAAACATAACCACAGAATGGGAAAAATATTTGGAAATTAAATAACTGGTAAGGGAACTAGTGAGCATAATATAAAAAATCCCTTACAACTCAATAATAAAAAGACAACCCAATTTTAAAATGGTCAAAGGATTTAAAAAGACATTTCTCCAAAGAAGACATGCCTGAACAGGCAACAGGCATATAAAAAGATGTTCAACATCATTATTCATAGAGAAATGCAAATCAAAACCACAAAGAGATTTCACCTCACACCCACTAGGATGGCTATAATAAAAAAGACAATAACAACTGCTGATGAGGATGTGGGGTATTTGGGACCCTCATACATTGTGGGAATATAAAATAGTGCAGCCAATTTGGAAAACTGTCTGGCAGTTTTTCAAAGATTAAATATAGAGTTAACTCAGCAATTCCAGTCCTAATTATACCTGCAAGAAAAATGAAAGCATACATCTACACAGAAACATAGTATTATCCATAATGGCCAGAAAGTAGAAACAACCCAAAGTCCACCAAGTGATAAATGTATAGATACAATATGGTATATCCTGATGTTGGAATGTTATTTGTTAATACAAAGAAATAAAGTATTGATACATGCTACAACATGGATGAACATTTTAAACATTATGCTAAAGGGGTCAAACCCAGGTCTCCCAGATTGCAGGCAGATTCTTTACAATCTGAGCCACAAGGGAAGCCCAAGAATACTGGAGTGGGTAGCCTATCCCTTCTCCAGGGGATCTTCCCGACCCACGAGTTGAACCTGGAGGAGGTGAGCTACCAGGGAAACCCTAAGTTAATTAAGCCAGCCACAAAGGGCCATATATTGTATGATTTCACTACATGAAATGCCCAGATTGTAGCTCAGATGGTAAAGAATCTGCCTGCAATGCAGAAGACCCGGGTTCAATCCCTGGCTCAGAATGATCCCCTGGAGAAGGGAATGGCTGCCTACTCCAGTATTCTTATCTGGAGAATCCCATGGACAGCGGAACCTGGCGGGCTACAGTCCATGGGATCACAAAGAGTCAGACACGACTGAGCGACTAAAACTTTCATAGCGACAGAAAGTAGACTTGTGATTTCCTAAGGCTGGTGGGATTGAGGGAAATAGGCAGTGATTGCCAACAGGTACATGTTTATTTTGGGTTTGAAATATTCTAAAATATTCTACATACTTGGACAAAAATATACTAAAATTGACGGTGGCGATGACTGCTCTGAATATACTAAAAAAAAATATTGAATTGTATACTTTAAATGGGTGAATTGTAAGATCTATGAATTATAATTGAATGGAGTTTTTACTAAAAATTGATGTAGAAAGGGTGGGATGGAGGGAGAAAAGAATGGAGGGGGGGCAAAGTTCTCTTTAAATATGGAACATTAAGTAACATTCATTTCAGTCAGTTCAGTTCAGTCGGTCAGTTGTGTCCAACTCTTTGTGACCCCATGAATTGCAGCGTGCCAGGCATTAATCTCACCCCAAATGCCAACAAAATACTGAGAAAAAAAAATTTTTAAGGCATAATCTCTTTTTTAAAAGAGATGACAAATAACATGGGAGAAAAGACTACAGCCAAGGGGAGATGTCAACACAATTTTGAATGCTGGAAAAGTAGATGCATGAGTGTCATCCCGACATAGCAGACTCAAAAAAGCTGAAAACCAAGCTTATATGGGAAGACAAGATGGAATATTTGCATGCCAGAAAGGACCAGAAAGTCTCAGAAATGGAATGCATTGGTTACTTCTGAAGACCGTGCTATGGGATGAGGCTGAAAATAGGAGTGTTGGTTGAAAGTTTATGTAAGGAGGCATTAAGTTCCCTTCCTACACCCATGGAATTAGGCAACACACCCCATCACCACCTCTATGCCTTCCCTGACTCTGCTGCTGCAATGGGAGAAAGACAGGTGGTTTTCCTTCTGCATAGGAAGTGGGTTTCAGACTCTAGGTTCAGGACATAGGCTCTGGACTCAGAGACCCAAGACATGGATGCAGGAAGATTGAGATGATCAACTGAAAATAGGGGAATGTAATCAAATCCATGGAAAAATAAAGTATAAGAATCTCACATAATGTAAAACAAAGTGACAAAAAGATGGTAAATAAGAGAGAAAAGAACATTGGAGGATTAATTCAGATGGTCAAACATTAAAATTATAAGAGTTCTAAGCATGGGTGGGTGAAAAATGAGATCAGGAAAATAATGGAAGGAAGATTATAAAAAGAAATAATGCAAGAAATTTTTCTACAACTTGAATGTGCTTCTAAATGGAAAGGATGTGTCAGGTATCCTGCAGAATGCCCATCATTGCAAAATTTCATAATACTAGAATTCTGGAAGAGTACTTACTTCAAATTTCTAAGGGAAATTCTGCCCAAGACAGATTTCTATACTTAACAAAATGACTGGTCAAGTGTGAGGGTAGAATGTAGACCAAGGAAGAGGAATCATGTAAACCACGAGGTCAGGATTCAACACAGGAGAGAAACAAACAAAATTCCCAGAATGATGGTGAAGGGGAGCCTCTGGGTGACAGCTGGGCTGCAGACCTAGAGAACAGTTGGAGCAGATGGAAACAGAGGGTAGGAGAATTCTGAAAGGCTTATCTCCAAGGCAAATGGGCAGGGGTAGGGAGAGCAAGACATTACTTGAAGTGATGACCTTATAGAAAGAAGGGCTCAGCCTTCAGGAGTTTAGGGGTGAGCTAAATAGATAAGAAAAACAGAGCAACTTAATAGCTCTAGAGCAAATAAAAGGTACTATAAGAAAAGAAGAGTAAATTTAGAGGTTGTTGTTGTTCAGTCACTAAGTCGTGTCTGACTCTCTGCGACCCCATGGATTGCAGCACACCAAGCTTCCCTGTCCTTCACTATCTGGTGGTGTCTGCTCAAACTCACATCCATTGAGTCAAGGATGCCATCCAACCATCTCATCCTCTGTCACCCTCTTCTCCTCCTGCCCTCCAACTTTCCCAGCATCAGGGTCTTTTCTAATGAGTCAGTTCTTTGCATCAGGTGGACAAAGTATTGGAGCTTCAGCATCAGTCCTTCCAATGAATATTCAGGACTGATTTCCTTTAGGATTGACTGGTCTGATCTTGCAGATTTAGAGGTATATAATCGTAATTTTTGGGTCCTTCCAAGATACTTGGTAAATCATTTTTTCTCTTCCCCACCTAAGTTTTGAATAATTTGATAAATAAAACTAAAATTCAGGGGAAAGATAAAATACCACTTTTATTCTTTATGATAAAGGTTGATTTGGCTAAAGTAGTTTAGTTGGGAGAGCCAAATGGACTGAACCCCAGATTGGGCACATTTTCTCACCCAGCAAGGGCAGTGCTCCACGGAGTGCTTGTTCCTTGGTAATGAACAGTTTCCAGTGGGGCAGAAGGAAAAATAACTGATCCGAATTTACCAACCAAATCAAGCTACTCCCTCTCCCTTGAGAGAAGGAAATGACTAACTGAGTTGGGCAGAGAGAACAGAGAAATCCCACCTCAAGGAAGAAAACTTCAGGAGTGGGGAACAGGCTTCCCTCCTGACATTAACGATGCCAACGTGAAGAGTGATTTCACCAGAAACTATAACCAGGCCATGTAAGAAGGGTAAGGGAGTGCGGACATTTACAACAGAGGTAGCGTTAGAGAGCTAAATCCCCATTCTCAAAAGAGAACTGCAATAGCTGGTATGAAAATGAAAAGCCAAGAAATGGTAGAACATATTCAGAGGCAGTAAGTAGCCAAAGAAATAGCTGAAAACAGCTCTAAGAGTAGAATGTGGCAGCTTTGGAGAAAGGGCTGGGTGGGGAAATGCAGAGCAGAGAACTCCTACTCTTTCATTGTGGACTTGTCTGTCATGCTGTTGAACTTTAAGATTTTGGGTTAGGTTGAATCAACGAAATTGCCAATATGTGACTATGTATGACCTTAAAATGGCCATCCCATGTACACGAACATACATTTGCATAATTCAACCTAAAATGTTAAGAGAAATTCAATTTTAGAAACTTTTCTAATGGGAGGCAAAGGAATGTGATCCTTGGAGAACTGTCTCTGCCCCTCTTTCTCTGGTTTGTGTGCCTCTCCCTGGAACCCCCTCGCCCCCATTGATGTACCTATGTGTGTGGTTCACAGCACTGTCATCCTCTGACCGGTCTCCTCTACACTGGTTGTGACTATTTTGAGAGGATGACTCTTTTTATAAGGGAACCCACACAGCAGCAAGCCCAAAGCAGCCGCAGTATTTTCTAAATGACATAACCTGTGTTAACAACCTTTGTTGAGTCTTGGACCCAAAGCTCCCTTTCCCAGGCATTCATAGTAACTCCTTATGGCTTCTTGACCTTCTGGCTAAGATCAAGCGTAGTATCTTCTTAACAGTTTAATATAATAACCCCTTAGTAGACTATCATAGGATTTTTCACAGAATCTATATCAAGCTCACTACTTGCAATTTGTAGAATCTATTATAGTCTCCTTTCTTTTAAGGGAAAAAAACATTTTTTAACAGAAACCAGTTTTCCCATCGAGGCTTCCCAGGTGGCTCACTGGTAAAGAACCCACCTTGCCAATGCAGGAGACCCGGAGGAGGAAATGGCAACCCACTCCAATATTCTTTCCTGGACAATCCCAAGGACAGAGGAACCTGGTGGGCTATAGTCCATGGGGTCGCAAAGAATCAGACATGACTGAGCAAGCACACACACATTTTTCCATTCAGCTTCTCACCACAGTCCACGTTACATATTTGGAAGTTCTCTCAACAGTTGGAGTGATGTGTGTGCACCAGGAGACCTGATCTCTCTTAGGTGCTCTGGAGGCCAAATAATGGAGTGATTTAGCTCTCAGACTCAGATGGCCAGGGTATAAATTATGTTCCTTCCCTTCCCCTAATTACATGAAACATAAATAGTTTCACCTTCATAAGTTTGTGGTTCCTAATATCTAAATAAGATAGTGCCTAAAACCACAGAGTTATTGTACAAATTCAATGAGATGATGCAGGAAGCATTCAGATATGTCACTGTTACTCTCTGACACGGGTTTCCTCCAGTCTGGACTTCTATTTCCCTTTCATTGATGGATGTTCTATGATTTTCAATCCAAAGATCATTCTTTGTTGCCAAAATAATGGTGAAAGAAGGAGAAAAAGCTCTGCTTTTTTTTTTTTTTTGAATTATTGGTATGCACAAAACTCCAGGTAACAGGCCCATTTCCCACCTCTGCCTTGTGGAGTTACTCTTAACCTAATTTTATTGGGTTTGTTGCCCTGAACATTTCTTACTAGCTCATGGGAATTGAAGTCTCCACAACATTGTTCCCACAGGGTTTGCCTATCACCCCTGGCTCCAAGTGCTCACTTCCCTCTCCAAGTATACTTCTGAAATGACAACTCATCAGAGAGTCCAGTGTAGCCACCCTGGTTTTTCTAAGCACCCATTTTTACCTCTCACTGGGTGTCTGCATTTGTGCAGATGAATACCATGGCTTTGAAAGCTCCTCATCCCTCCAGGTACCTGCTTTTCTCTGAATTCCAGGCCCCAGGGTCTCAGCCTCATCAGGTCCAACTTTCCTCCCTGGCTCTCACTGCCTCAGCGAGTCTCACAAGACTCTTCTCACTCACCACTACCCTCTCTTGGCTAGAATTAGATCTCAAGCAGTGATTTTACTACTTACTTAATTTCTAAATAAGCTGGGAAATAATAGATAATCAGAAAAACCCTATTTGTGTGAAGGTGTTTGGGGAAATTTACAGTACAAATGCGTAAGTACCAGTTTTCACTCAAAGAAGGAACTCTAATTCTGAGACTTTCTGACAGCCTATTTAGCCAGCAAAGGAGAGAATGTTTGGTGCCCTGAATAACTTCTTGGCATCCTTTAAATCATGATCTTTACCCAAATGGCCACTTCATCTAAATGAGAACCATTTTGGTGATGAGATGAGAAGATGTAGTTCCTCTGCCATCATCCCTTTCCTCGGAGCCTCTGTTTCTCAACTGTAAATGAAGGTGCTGAAATGGGTGATCCCAAAGGTCTTATCACTATGAAAGTTTGGGGATTTTAAGTAGACTGAGGGTTTAATAGACTGAGGATTTTTCCTGATAGCTAATGTTTGACCTAATCAGACAGTAAAAACTCTGCTTGCAATGCAGGAAACCTGGGTTTGGTCCCTGGCTTGGGAAGATCCCCTGGAGAAAGAAATGGCAATCCACTCTAGTATTCTTGCCTGAAAAATCCCATGAACAGAGGAGCCTGGTGGGCCACAGTCCATGGGGTTGCAAAGAGTTGGACATGACTGAGCGCCTAACACTTTCACTTTAAAGAAAATATTATGTCAAAGAAGCATATTAGGCCTGGCGTGCCGCGATTCATGGGGTTGCAAATAGTCGGACACGACTGAGCGACTGATCTGATCTGATCTGATCAAGGAATACGTAAACATCCCATCTCTTTCCATGTTTCCTTTTATATATTCATGAAGTTCTCTTTTTCTAAGTATTCATTCTTTTGCAATGAGGCCCTCGCCAAGCCTGTTTTTCATCTATTGTTCTATTTCCCCAGTAGATGGCAGCCGGTCACAACTTTCAATTACCTTCTGCCTACAAACAGACAATCCAGAAAATGAACGCAGAGTGAAGAGAATGGGATGGGGGGAAGGCATTTATCAAACACAGATAAATAAAAATAAATTTATATTAAGCATGCACCCAAAATATTTATTGAGTTTTCTAAAATTTAAACAACAAATTAGGTTCTACATATTAATATAAATTATGTCATAAACTAGTGTTTGATAGACATTTCAGAATGTTGTATGTTAGAATTGAGTGCAACCCTTCAGAATTATGAAGCTATGGGATAATGGTTGATCCAAATGATGCTGTCACATTGCTATTTTTAAAACATTTAGAAACCCATTTTCTGGAGGACATTCCCAGGATCAGTTTCTAGCCTACATGAGAAAAACAGCCTCAATGCCCCCTTTTTGACAATCCTTCCCCAATAGCATCACCTTCCTTGATAATCCTTAAATTTAAGAGATGTTTTTAATCCCCTTGGAAAGTTATTTCCAAATATTCCACACTCAATGAAGTTTGACCATTGACTTTTAATTATTTTGGAAAGAACAGAACTCAGCATCTTACTACCAAATTTTCAGCCCATGTGCTCTCTCTCCCAGCTGGCTGCTTTGGCCTTGGTGGGTAGAGCATGGTCCATATTGTAGGAGGGTTTATTCTGGAACTCTGGCAACCAAAGAAGCCAGATGGAAAAGGCCTCTAGAATTGTGAAACATGAACCCTTACAAATTCAGATTTACCTTCTGAGAAATTTAAGATGGTGAGCAAAGATCTCACCAGCCTCAGGTCATAAAGAACCAGTTCCTGCTTCAAGCCTGGCAATGGATTAGGAACCCCAGTGCCATCAGCATAGGCCTTACCAGGACTGGTCTTGCTGCCCTTAGCCTACATGCAGAGCTCCTAAAAAGGCCCAGCTACTTGATACCCTTGGAGCCAGAACCATCCGGAGTCATCTGAAAGTGAAGTGAAAGTGAAAGTTGCTCAGTCTTTGCAAGCCCATAGACTATAGCCCGCCGGGATCCTCTGTCCATGGAATTCTCCAGGCCAGAATACTGCAGTGGGTAGCTGTTCCCTTCTCCAGGGGATCTTCCCAACCCAGGGATCAAACCCAGGTATCCCTCACTGCAGGAGGATTCTTTACCATCTGAGTCCTTATCTGAAGGCTTTCCTATTTCCCTACTGGAAGAAAAGCCCTGCCCTGAACTATTTCTCTGTAAATCCATCCCTGGCTCTTTCAACATGGCCAGCCCATGCTGAAAATGCACAGGCATGCGTGCATGCCAAGTCACCTTGAATTGTGTTTATTTGCAACCCTATGGAACACAGCCCTCCAGGCTCCTCTGTCTATGGAATTCTCCAGGCAAGAATACTGGAGTGGGTTGCCTTGCCCTTCTCCAGGGAATCTTCCCAACCCAGGGATCAAAGCCGAGTCTCTTATGTCTCCTGCATTGGCAGGTGGGTTCTTTACCACTAGTGCCACCCGGGAAGCTGGAAAGTACACAAGAAAGATGCACAAACACTATCATCCAGCCCAACCAATAGACCCCACCTCAGATATTACTGACCTGTCCTATTCTCCTCGTATCTCCTCAAGTATTGTGTTCCCTGACCTTTACACTCCAACTCTCAAAGACTACCTTGGGCTCTGCTTACCACGGGGCCCTTCTTTCCCCACCACTGTCAGCTTCTGTAACTCTCTGGGTTTGGGTTCCTCCAGGTATGAGATGGGCTCCTCTTGGCCCATCCTCAACCTATGAACTCCCTGTTCTCTGAGAGGAGAAAGGATCAATACCTGGCTCTGATGCCCTCATTTCTCACCACTGAGATCTTAGAGGATAGGGAACATCAACATTTCAATGGATTATACTCTGAAACCACTGGGTTGAGTTAACATAAAGGTTGGTTGCATGATCTTCTAGACCTCTAGTGACATGAGCAATTATGTTTCCTAGTTGCTAAATCTAGTTTGATTCAAGTTTTCACTAATTGGCTCCTTCAACTTCCTCTGGTGGTTGCAGCCTCACCCACAGGCCATCACGAAGTTCACAGCTCTGAAGCTCTGCAGGTTTATAGGCGCGGTTTCGTGGCTTCCTACAGATGTGAGGATACTCACTGCAGTTAAATGGTGGGAGAACTAGGCCATCTGACTCCCAGGTTAGGTTTCCTTGGGCAAACCTTTACTGACCCTGAATTGCTCTCATTTTAACCTTCAGTGTGTTTTTTCCACAGCCTGAAAATTCTCTGCTATAGGAACTTACAAGTTAGTATAACAATGACAATTCTATCCACATCCTATAACTCTATAGTAATAATCCTAATATTTATTATTTACTATGTGTTCGCCCCTATTCTTAGCACTCTTTTTTATTATTTAATATTGTAAACAACTCTAGGGATTGGTATGATTATTATCCCCATTTTTAAGAAGAAAAGATTGTGAGATAAGCCACAAACCAGAGAGAAAAACAAATATTCCTATTTCAGATTCATCCACACAAGTTTGTGACTCAAATGAGCTGTTTAGTCCATAAAGAGGCCTCGGGTTTATGGCAGTGGTCCAGGCAGGTCTTTTGGCAGGAGCTCCAGAGCCCAAATGAAGAGAAACTAAACCCTTGAATGTGAAAGAAGAGAGTGAAAAAGCTGGTTTAAAACTCAACATTCAAAAAACTAAAATAATGGCATCAGGTTCCACCACTTCATAGCAAAGAGATGGGGAAAAAGTGGCAACAGTGGCAGATTTCATTTTCTTGGGCTCCAAAATCACTACGGATGGTGACTGCAGCCACAATATTAAAAGACGCTTGTTCCTTGGAAGAAAAGCCATGACAAATTTAGAGAGCATATTAAAAAGCAGGGACATCACTTTGCCAACAAAGGTCTGCATAGTCATAGCTATGGTTTTTTCAGTAGTCATGTATGGATGTGAGAGTTGGACCATAAAGAAGCCTGAGCACCGAAGAATTGATGCCTTCGAACTGTGATGCTATAGAAGACTCTTGAGAGTCCCTTGGAAAGCAAGGAGATCAGATCAATCAATCCTAAGGGAAATCAACCCTGAATATTCACTGGAAGGACTAATGCTGAAGCTGAAGCTCCAATACTTTGTCCAAGCTGTTGCGAAGAGCCAACTCATTGGAGAAGACCCTGATGCTGGGAAAGGTTGAGGGCAGGAGAAGGAGCCACAGAGGATGGATGCAATGGTTAGATGGCATCACCAACTCAATGGACATGAGCTTAAGCAAACTCCAAGAGATAGTAAACGACAAGGAAGCCTAGCATGCTTCAGTTCATGCAGATGCAGAGTCGGACAGGGCTTAGTGACTGAACAACAACAGAGCCCAAGGGGAGATGCTTGGTCCATGGGGGACACTATCACCAAACTTCTCTCAGAGATTTCAAACCAGGACTTTTAGGAGTAACCTTACATGGGTAAGGTTAGCTTCCAAACAGGCTTTGGAACACAGAAGAGAAAGGATCTAAGAATCATATGATATCTGAAATGGGCCTTGTACTGAGGGGTTCCCAGCATGTGGACTTTTCAGTGCAGATACCAGGAAGATTCCAGGAAAACCAGGATGAACCATTCTATCTTTCAAAGAAATCCAGCTCTACTTTAATACTACCAGAGACTCCAGGGGTCTCCTATCTTCCCTCAAAGTTCATAAGACTCCTAATTTCATTGGCTTCCATCTCCCTCCAACACTCAAACAGGGATGAGATCTATATATCAAATTCCACGAGACCTGTTGATGGGTTTCCTAGCTGGTCTTAGTACAAAGGATGAAAATCTCTTGCTTCTTGCCAACAGTAAACTTGTGGAACTTATTACCACCACCACCGCCCCCTCCACCAACCCAAATAGAATTGGAATAACTTTTTTTTTTTTAAGTTTGGATGCAAAGGAGTTCAGAACATGCTACTACAAAATACGGCACTTTGGCATATTGATTATTCTGAGTTAAAGATTTTGAAAAAGTGTACATGGAAGAAAGACTTTCTGATCTTTCTTTTTCTTCCTGAAAGCAGGAAATAAAATTCCCACGTGAAAATTGCCCTCCGTACATTCTAGGGAGTCAGGAATAACTCTCATTTTCCTTTATATTTTGGTTACTTTTCCACAATAGCCACATTTTGTTCAACTTGGAATAGAAGCACTTAGGCCTAGTCACCACTTTGGATCTTCTTTGTTCTTGTAAGGGCTATGTACATATTCAATATAAATAAAACTTGTATGCTTTTCCCCTGTTAATCTATCTTATATCAGTCTCAGCTGGAGACCCTAGAAGGGTGGAGGAAAATTTTCCCTTCCCCACAAATGAACTAATGAAATTCAGATCTCTAAAGGATTAGAACTGGAGAAGGTGATGGCACCGTACTCCAGTACTCTTGCCTAGAAAATCCCATGGACGGAGGAGCCTGGTGGGCTGCAGTCCATGGGGTCATGAAGAGTCGGACACAACTGAGTGACTTCACTTTTACTTTTCACTTTCATGCATTGGAGAAGGAAATGGCAACCCACTCCAGTGTTCTTGCCTGGAGAATCCCAGGGACAGGGGAGCCTGGTGGGCTGCCATCTATGGGGTCGCTCAGAGTTGGACACAACTGAAGTGACTTAGCAGCAGCAGCAGCAACAAAGGATTAGAAACATAAAGATGGGTGAAGGAAGGAAGTGATGTCACCCTATGAAAGTCCCACAGGCCTCTATTAGCATAAAATTGTAGCCCTGTGGACCATACTGAGTCAGTAAAACAATTCTTGTATTCAGCAATTATTATGGGTGTTTGGGGAGAAAACAATGAACAAATAATCCTGACTAACATAAATATATAACTGAAACACTTCAAAAAAAGAAAACCAATTAGTTATAGCCAAGTGATTTTTTAAATCCTTTCTTCCATTTTTGCCAAATTTAAAATACAAGAACCAAGAAGAAAGATAATTCCAGTTTATGATTTTCTTATCTTCTTCTTATTCCTTGTCAGACTTCAAATGGCATGTCTTCCTGAGGTTAGGCAGGCACAAAAAGTTCTGTTGAATAAGGGACTCACCGAGGATTTGCCTCCTGGTGAGCCAGGACTGGTCATTTAGTAAAGCCTACCACCCAAGTCTCACCCAGCTGCAGTTTCAGACAATTGCCCTGACCATACTCAAATCCATTTTCCAGCTGCTGAGTTCTGGCTTTGAACTCTGTTTTTAGTCCCTGCCTTTAGCCCCTACAGACATGATATTTAAACCTCTTCCATCATCAATATTTTAGCTACAAGACTTTGGCTTGTTCTTTGGGCTCCTGGGATCCTCCACGGGCTTTGATAGGAAATCACAGCCCTAGCCTTGACCCCTCAAAACCTAATCCACTCTCCAGTTACTTAGCTGGGCAACACTGCTGCTGCTGCTGCTAAGTCGCTTCAGTCGTGTCCGACTCTGTGCGACCGCACAGACGGCAGCCCACCAGGCTCCCCAATCCCTGGGATTCTCCAGGCAAGAACACTGGAATGGGTGGCGACACTGGCCTCTCCTGTATGGAGTCAGGCCTGAGATTCAGACAATCTAGAATCTGGTACTAACTCTTTAACCCCACGGGCCTCTGTATTTCCAGATTAAAATAAAGGCAATCCCTGCCCTTTCCCTTAGACAACTGGGGACTTCTTAGAACAACTTGATAAACCCATGAGGAAGACTGCTAGGATTCTAAGAACATCATTCTACCCAACATTGCCCTTGACCACATTTAAAAATAGGCCCAGTGCTTTCCAACTTAAAAAAAAAAAAAAAAGACAAGGAAAGCAATTAGAAGGATTTAGGTAAATACTTTGAACAGTTAAAGAAAGGTACTGTCTAAAACTAATTCCTAATCTTTATTTGTATTCACATTTCCAGCCTAGAACCAATAAGTAGTATAACATTAGGAAACCACCAATAAACCTCATTTAGTATAATAAAATGATAGTCATCATCTTTACTCCAAAAGAGAAGACATAGGTACTGGAGACATTACTGCCTAGCAGATTGCTAAATAGGATCAGTAGAAATCATCCAGGCAATTCCAATTTTCTAATATCAGTGAAACCATGTCCTTACTCAGTAGTTTCTCCAGAAGCGTCTGAGTCAGACTTTTGGTATCGTAGAGGTCTGGTTTTGTACTATTGCTCGAGTTCCCGGGTTCAGAAATATGCTACCTGGTGGAAAGGGTCCTCATCCAAGCAATGAGGCAAGCTTTCGGATGAAATACCCTTTGTGTCCTCCGGTGCCTCTTTCATTTGCTCTGTCTCCCTTACATCTCTCTGGGATAAAATTCATTCCACCTTTTAAATAAAATACGTCTGCTGAATCCTGCCCCAAAGAAACTTGCACTGTCCTATTTATTTTAATAGTCCTGGGATCTACTAATGAACATTGACCAGCAGAGATTAAACAGGAACCCTCTTTCTAGAAAAGCTGTGCTTTATCCACTAAATACATGTGAATTTATGATGATCTTGCCTCTCCTTGTGCCCAATGACTAATCAAGTTTGAGACAGTGGCTGTCAAATGCTAGGAAAAGAATGATTTATGTGAAGGGTATTTTTGGTCTCTGATATACCCAGCTTCAGAGAGAATAAAAGAAGTCATTACTGTATCAGGATTGTGATGACCAGCAGTTTCTAACAATGGAATTGCCCTCCTACAATGAGCTAGTCTAGTAACTGAAAGCATTACTTCCATTTTTGCTTTCACATCCTGCTCCTGTACAGGTTTGTATTTACATTTTGTATTTGTAGATTTGTGTTTACATTTGTAAATACAAATTTGTGTTTACATTTGTTTCAGCTGCAACATTTATTCCATTGTCAGTTATCCTTCCCTGAGATCTTATTGAAGCTGGGAACCATGGAAATAAGTGATAATCTCAGTAAAGAACCAGCTACTGGGCCCAGCAGATGATGTGTGATGTACCAGCTTGCCCCCCTCTCAGAAACAGCAACTCAGGAACATTCTGGTCATCCATGGAGGAAACCCATCCCCTGTCTATAACCCTATCCCATTCTTCTCACTTGGTACTGTAAATGGTAGTAGGTGAATAGAAATTTCAGGCTGATATATATGAACCAGGTTTACAATACTGCCTTTTTAGAAAGAAAAAGGCAGGAGGGAGGGTGGGGGAGAGTTGAGTAGGGGAGGCGGGACTGATTTTTATTTTTATTATTTTTTTTGTATTGGTTTTGCCATACATCAACATGCATCTGCCACGGGTGTACACATGTTCCCCATCCTGAAGCCCCCTCCCACCTTCCTCTCCATACCATCCCTCTGGGTCATCCCAGTGCACCAGCCCCAAGCTTCCTGTATCCTGCATCAAACCAGGACTGGTGATTGATTTCTTATATGATATTGTACATACCCAGGATGTGTAATTCAGAACTACAATTATGTCAACCTATAAGCTTTAGAAACCCCAATAACTTGTTTAATGTTGGTGACTATATATTGGCTTATTTTATCACAGAGATAATTTGACCAACTAGCCAGATCTGAAAGACTGGCATGGATCACAGTGCAAAAAGACTTCTGACTTTTTGTGACCTTGCTTCATTGGATCTTCTGCTACCCCTGAGAGTTGTTTCACATGGATCTAAGAGTAGTATCACCATTTTCCATCTCCTCCAAGTTCTGATGCTCTTATGGTATCAATTCTGCCCAGGTAACTGATAGAGTACCCTCTAGCCATCCACTCTCCAGTTCCTCAGATGGGCCCTGGGCACACACTTCTCTCCATTTCCTACCCTATCCCACTTGTAGACCCAAACGTTGACTCCTATAAGTAGATTTTTCTGAGAACTTGTTAAATGGATCTTCAGTGATGTACTTGGAAATGGAGGCAAAATTCTTCCAAGCGTTTAGATTCCCGAGGAGTGAGGAATTCAAAGAGTAGATATTCAGATCTCAAGGTAACAGACGGAAATTGTTTTCATTTTACCCCCTTCCTCTCATGTTCTACTCCTCCTATCTCCCATCAGGTATCCAGGGCCTTCAAGCTGCCTCCACAGCTCTGCTGCTGCTGCTACTGCTAAGTCGCTTCAGTCGTGTCCGACTCTGTGCAATCCCATAGACGGCAGCCCACCAGGCTTCCCTGTCCCTGGGATTCTCCAGGCAAGAACACAGGAGTGGGGTTGCCATTTCCTTCTCCAATGCATGAAAGTGAAAAGTGAAAGTGAAGTCGCTCAGTCATGTCTGACTCTTAGCAACCCCATGGACTGCAGCCTACCAGGCTCCTCCATCCATAGGATTTTCCAGGCAAGAGTACTGGAGTGGGGTGCCATTGCCTTCTCCGCCACAGCTCTGCAGCCTCTCTCAATACTGTTTGCTTCCCCATGAAAAGCCCCATTCTTTTCTCTTACCCCAACAACCCTGCTCAAAACATCCACCAGCGAGAATCACGGTGATTAGGCTGTGACATTCAACTATAACAGATGCATTTAACACAAAGGGAATTCACATAGATGGGAAGCTCCAGGGCAAATGAACTCCAGGAATAGCTGGGTCCAGGGGTTTAGACACTGTTTTCAGAAATCTATCTCCATTGCTCAGCAGTTCCTTTTTGGTCTTAACTTCATTTTAAGGGGCTACCTCGCTGTGTTATAACAAACAGCACTGCCAGCTCTCTGTTGTTTACACAGCTAGTGTTCTCAGTAATTCCAATAAAAATCCCAAGCTGGACTCTGCTTGGCCGAGCTTAATTACGTATTATCCCTGAACTATTTACCAAGGTCAAGTGGATTGTATTCTAATTAGTCAACCTGGGGTCATATACCCACCTGAAAGAACTTGTAGTGGGCTCCCCACTGGAAATAGGGGCTTTGTTACCATAAGCAGATAGGTCAAGAGGCAAATTTGGAAAAATACAACTATAGCTATGCTAACAGTCCACTGATGAAATGGATTCATTAAATTAGATTAAGTTAATACTAATTAAAATGCCTCAGCCCAGATAAACAGGCCTACAATGGAGAAATCTCCTCCATTAATAACAGGCTAGTACGAATCAGGGTCTTCTAGAACCATTCTAATCATTTTTCCTGCAATAGGCTATTTGCTGCAGCCATATCTAACTCCCTCAAAAGGGAATTAGAAGTGCAATATGTAGAGTATTCATACTGAAATTGGTCCTACTTCGCATCATTGTCTAAAGCAACAATATTCAAATTGTTTTTAAGCACCAGGATTTCTTCAAATTAAATATATGTAAAATTCCAAATATAAAATAGATGAACATGAGCTGCTCCATTTATAGCTAAGAGTTGCAGGTGATGAAGAGGTAGAGGGGCAGACACTTTCCCTGGGATGTGACATGGGGGCCCAGCCCTTTACCACTTGTTGTCCCAGGGAGGTACATCCTTGGAACCCCTGGGGTTCCTGAGAGAGCAATTTGAAAATGATATCCAGATCTGGACACCAGTCTTTTGATTATGAATGGGCTCAGGGGGTAAAGAATTTGCCTGCAATGCAGGAGACCTGGGTTTCCTGGGTCAGGAAGATCCCCTGGAGAAGGGAAAGGCTACCTACTCTAGTATTCTGACCTGGAGAATTCCATGGGCTGTATAGTCCATGGGGTCACAAAGAGTCAGACATGACTGAGTGACTTTCACACACTAAGCTAGTAAAGAATTTACCTGCCAATGCAGGAGACCTGGGTTTAATACCTGAATCAGAAAGATCACCTAGAGAAGGAAATGGCAACCCACTCCAATATTCTTGCCTGGTAATTCCCAGGGACAGAGGAACCTGGAGTCATAAACTGTTGGACATGACTTAGCAACTAAACAACAATTTAGTTTTCTTATTGTAACTAACTGTAAAGGAGATCATTTAAGATAAGTAAATAATAAAATAATAATATATTAAGACACTTATATTGAAATAACGGTAACCCAAAAGAAAATATCTTACATCACAATCTGAAATTCAATTAATATTTCAATTTATCTGTGTCAATGTGCTAGGTACCGTCTATATAAATGTTCAATCTTCAGTTATTTATAATATTATTCAACTTTATATTAGCATTATGCTACATATATTTTTCCTTCTCCTTTCTCTTCTCCATCACTAAGTAATCACCATTGACAGCCTGCTTTTCTATATTTGCATATCTTTCTTTAAGCTTGCACAATCATACATAGACATAATATGCACATCTATGGGGAAGAGTAGTTTTTCTTTGGTTTACAAATAAGAAATTAGAATATGTTAGAAACTTTGTTACACCTTACATTTCTCCTTACAGAATTCTTTGTAGAAATCCCTCTTGCCCAACTAGTGTAGACCTAAATCATTCTTTCAGTTCAGTTCAGTTCAGTTGCTCAGTCGTGTCTGATTCTTTGCAACACCATGAACCACAGCACGCCAGGCCTCCCTGTCCATCACCAACTCCCGAAGTTTACTCAAACTCATGTCCATTGAGTTGGTGATGCCATCTAACCATCCTGTCCTCTGTCGTCCCCTTCTCCTCCTGCCTTCAATCTTTCCTAACATCAGGGTCTTTTCAAATGAGTCAGCTTTTCGCATCAGGTGGCCAAAATATTGGAGTTTCAACTTCAACATCAGTCCTTCCAGTGAACACCCAGGACTGATTTCCTTTAGGATGGACTGGTTGGATCTCCTTGCAGTCCAAGGGACTCTCAAGAATCTTCTCCAACACCACAGTTCAAAAGCATCCATTCTTCAGTGCTCAGCCTTCTTTATAGTCCAACTCTCACATCCATACATGACTACTGGAAAAACCATAGCCTTGACTAGATGGACCTTTGTTGACAAAGTAATGTCTCTGCTTTTCAATATGCTGTCTAGGTTGGTCATAACTTTCCTTCCAAGGAATAACCATCTTTTAATTTCATGGCTGCAGTCACCATCTGCAGTGATTTTGGAGCCCAAAAAAATAAAGTCAGCCACTGTTTCTGCCTTTTAAATTTTCTTTTGTCAACACTTCATAATCTTTAGTCTACAAGCCTTTCACCTTTTTCATTAAGTTTATTCCTAAGTATTTTATTATTTTTGATGCTATTGAAATTAGAACTGCTTTCTTAATTTCCTTTTCAGAGAGATCATTATTATAGAAATGGAACTTGATTTTTATATGTTGATTTTGTATCCTAAGACTTTACCAGATTCACTTACTAGTTATAACATTTGTGTGTGTGTGTGTGTAGTTTTTAGAGTTTTCAAATATAATATCAAGTCATCTGCAAACAGAGATAGTTTTACATCTTCCTTTACAATTTGGGATGCCCTTGGTTTTGCCTGATTGCTCTAGCTAGAAATGCTAATACTATGCTGAGAGATGAGAGTGGGCATTCCTGCTTTGTTGTGGTAAAGGGAAAGCTTTCAGCTTTTTACCATTGAGTGTGATGTTAGCCATTTTAAACTAGCCTTTAATGTGTGTTGAAGTAAATTCCTTCTATAATTCCTAATTTGTTAACAGTTTTTATCATGAAATGGTATGTAATTTTGTCAAATCCTTTTTCTGCATCTGTTGAGATGTAGTTTTTATCCTTCATTTGTTAATGTAGTGTATCATATTGATATGTTGAACCATATCCATATTCCAGGGATAAGTCCTATTTGGTTATGGCATATGATTCCTTAATGTGTTGTTGTTTCAGTTTACTAGTAATTTGTTGAGGATTTTTACATCTATATTCATTAGGACTATGGTATTTTTGGAGGTGTCTTTGTCTGGCTTTGGTATCAGGATGATGTTGACCTGACAGAATGAGTTTGGAAGTATTCCCTCTCCTATTTTTTTTTTTTTTTGAAAGAGTTTAAGAAAGATTCTTCTTTAAATGTTTGGCAGAATTCACCCATGAAATCATCTAATCCTAGACTTTTCTATGTTGTGAGCTTTGTTTTCATTACTCTTTCAATCTCATTTTTAAATTTTGTTTGTGTTTTCTATTTCTTTTTGATTCTGTTTTGATAGATTGTAAGTTTCTAGGAATTTCTCCATTTATTCTGGGTTGTCTAATTATTTTGTACATAATGGTTTATATTGTTCCTAAATATCTGTGGAATCAATGTCTTTTATTTCACTTTTTATTTGAGTCTTCTTTTTTCTTAGTTAACAAAAGGCTTTTCCATTTAGTTTATTTTTTCAAAGAAACATTCTTTGTTTTGTCATTTTAAAATTCTTTTCTATTATCTATATCACTTATTTCTGCTCTGATCTTTATTATTTCTTTAGATAATTTTAGGTTTAATTTTTTCTAGTTCTTTGAGATGCAAATTTAGATAGTTTATTTGAGATGAACCTTCTATTTTAATGTAGGCCTTTGTTGTTATAATCTTCCCTCTTAGCATTGCTTTTCTTGCATTCCATAAGTTGTTTGCTTTTTTCCTATTGAAGTATAGTTGATTTATAATATTGCATTCGTTTCAGGTGCACAGCATAGTGATTCAGTATTTTTATGGTTTATACTCCATTTTAAGTTATTATATGATAATGGCTGTATTTCCTGTGCTATACAATATATCTTTGCTGCTCATCTATTTCACACATAGAAGTTTGTATAACTTAAGGCTTTACCCCTGACTTGTCCCTTCCTCCCTTTCCTCTCCCCACTCGTAACCACTAGTTTGTGTTCTATACTTGTGAGTCTGTTTCTGTTTTGCTACACCCAGTCATTTCGAAATATATACAGTTGGTTTTTTTTAAAATATTTCTGTCATTATTGATCTGTATTCTCTTGTAGTTCATTGAATTTCTTTAAAGTGATTATTTTTTAATTCTTTGCCAAGCAGTTTTTGGGTTTCTATTTCTTTCCAGTCCATTACTGTAGCTTTACCAATTTCTTTTTATGATGTCATGTTTATCTGATTCTTTGTGATCCTTATATTTATTTCTTCATTGCTGTCTGTATATTTGAAGAAACAGTCACATCTTCTAGTCTTGAAAGACGGGTTTCAGATTAAGACTTTCACTTGTCAGCCTAGCCAGAGATTCTAGGCTGGTTAGCTGGCAGGGTTTTGGACTATCTGGTGGTGTCTGTAGGTAACCTTACTTTTGGCACCCATGAGTGAGGCCGTCAAGTCCCTGGTCAGGTGGGAATAGAGCCAGATCATGGGGCTGCCTCCATATCTGCAGTCAGGTCCGTAGTTGGTGAGCCTGCTCCTGGGACCATTAGCCCACCTTCTCCAGTTAGGTTTCCTCAATATTGGACTCCACTAGGGTGTCACAGCCTCCTACCTGGATCCTTAAGCTCCTGACAGAGGCTCTTTGGTCCATGAATGGTTGCCAAGTTGGTGTTTCTATGGGGAACAAGGACTGGAGATGAGGCCTCCTATTCTGCCATCTTGCTAACATTTCCTTTTCTTTCCAGTCTATTACTCTAGCTTTACTAATTTCCTATTATGATGTCATGTTCTCCAGGCAAGAATACTGGAGTCGGTTGCCATATCCTTTTCCAGGGGATCTTCCTGACCCAGGGATCAAACCCAAGTCACCTGCTTGGCAGGTGGACTCTACCACTGAACCATCTTTCTGACTTTTATTAAGATATAATTATCATACTGCACCAGATGGCTCAGTGGTAAAGAATCTGCCTGCCAAGCAGGAAACATGGCATGATCCTTGGTTTGGGAAGATCCCCTGGAGAAGGAAATAGCAGCACACTCCAGTATTTTTGCCTGGGAAATCCCATGGACAAAGGAGCCTGGAGGGGAGAAATACCCAGTGCAGCTGGAAAAAAAAAAAATAACTCTAGTATTTATTTATGTTATAGCTGAAAGTTCCTATCTTTTGACTGCCTTCATGCAACATCTCCTTCCCTCTCTCTTCACCTCTGGTAATCACAAATCTGATCTTTTTTTTTTTTTTTCCTAAGAGTTGTTTTGTATGTTTATTTTTGAAGTATAATTGACAGACCATACTATGTTAGTTCCTATAATGTTAGTTCATTACAGGTTTCTCTACATTTCAAATTGACCATGACAAGTCTAATTATGATATGTCACCATACAAAAACTTTACTTATTGACATATCCCCCCTGCCATACATTTCATACCCATAACTCATTTATTTTGCAACTAGAAGTTTGTACCTCTTAATCTCTCTCATCTATTTCTTTCCTCCCCAAGTCTCCTTTCCTCTGTCAACCACCTCTTTGTCCTCTGCTTCTGTAACTGTTTCTCTTTTGTTACATATGCTCATTAGTTTTGATTTTGCTGCTGCTAAGTCACTTCAGTCGTGTCCAACTCTGTGCGGCCCCATAGACGGCAGCCCACCAGGCTCCCCCGTCCCTGGGATTCTCCAGGCAAGAACACTGGAGTGGATTGTCATTTCCTTCTCCAATGCATGAAAGTGAAAAGTGAAAGTGAAGTCGCTCAATCGTTTCCGACTCTTAGCGACCCCATGGACTGTAGCCTACCAGGCTCCTCCGTCCATGGGATTTTCCAGGCAAGAGTACCGGAGTGGATTGCCATTGCCTTCTCCGACTTTTGATTTTAGATTCCACCCTGCCCACTGTTGTTGGAAATATAAACTGGTGCAGCCTCTATGGCAAACAGTATAGAGGTTCCTCAAAAAATTAAAATTAGCTCTACTATGATATTCAGCATTTCCACCTCTGAGTATTCATCTGAAGAAAATGAAGTCAGTATCTCAAAAAGATATCTGTACCTCTCATTTATTGCAGTTCATCTACAACAGCTGAGACATGGAAACAACCCAAGTGTCCTTTGACAGATGAATGGATAAAGAAAACATGATAAAAAAAAAGAAAAATTTTCATAGATTTACAACAACATGAATGAATCTTGAGGGCACAATACTAAGTGAAATAAATCAGGCAGACAAAGTCAAAAAAAAAAAAAAAAGATTCCACATATAAGTAAAATCACACAGCATTTGTCTTTCTCCGACTAACTTCACTTAGCATAATACCCTCTAGGTCCATTCATGTTGTCTTTTTAAAGTCCATTTTGTAGGGTTGCTTTTATATTACATATATATATATATATTTTTTTTTTTTCCCTGTACGGGTTTATTTGACTCAAGACTTTATTTGCACATCGAAAAGGATGGATGAGATCAGACACAGTATAAAATGAACTATATGACCTGTATATTGCTTATTAAATAATTAAAAACTCAAACATAAAATTAGTAAACTAAAGATGATATTTAGATGTCACTATAGTGTGGTTCCTCTATTTCCTTGCATTGATCGCTAAGGAAGGCTTTCTTATCTATCCTTGCTATTCTTTGGAACTCTGCATTCAGATGCTTATATCTTTCCTTTTCTCCTTTGCTTTTCATGTTTCTTCTTTTCACAGCTATTGATAAGGCCACCCAGACAGCCATTTTGCTTTTTTGCATTTCTTTTCCATGGGGATGTTCTTGATCCTGTCTCCTGTACCACGAACCTCCGTCCATAGTTCATCAGGCACTCTATCTATCAGATCTAGGCCCTTAAATCTATTTCTCACATTCACTGTATAATCATAAGGGATTTGATTTAGGTCATACCTGAATGGTCTAGTGGTTTTCCCCACTTTCTTCAATTTAAGTCTGAATTTGGCAATAAGGAGTTCATAATCTGAGCCACAGTCAGCTCCTGGTCTTGTTTTTGCTGACTGTATAGAGCTTCTCCACATTTGGCTGCAAAGAATATAATCAATCTGATTTTGGTGTTGACCATGTGGTGATGTCCATGTGTAGAGTCTTCTCTTGTGTTGTTGGACAAAGGTGTTTGCTATGACCAGTGAGTTCTCTTGGCCAAACTCTATTAGCCTTTGCCCTGCTTCATTCTGTACTCCAAGGCCAAATTTGCCTGTTACTCCAGGTATTTGTTGGCTTCCTACTTTTGCATTCCAGTCCCCTATAATTAAAAGGACAGCTTTTTTGGGGTGTTAGTTCTAAAAGGTCTTTTGGTCTTCATAGAGCCGTTCAACTTCAGCTTCTTCAGCGTTACAGGTTGGGGCATAGGCTTGGATTACTGTGATATTGAATGGTTTGCCTTGGAAATGAACAGAGATCATTCTGTCATTTTTGAGATTGTATCCAAGTACTGCATTTCAGACTCTTTTGTTGACCATGATGGCTACTCCATTTCTTCTGAGGGATTCCTGCCCACAGTAGTAGATATAATGGTCATCTGAGTTAAATTCACCCATGCCAGTCCATTTTAGTTCACTGATTCCTAGAATGTCGACATTCACTCTTGCCATCTCCTGTTTGACCACTTCCAATTTGCCTTGATTCATGGACGTAACATTCCAGGTTCCTATGCAATATTGCTCTTTACAGCATCGGACCTTGCTTCTATCACCAGTCACATCCACAACTGGGTATTATTTTTGCTTTGGCTCCATCCCTTCATTCTTTCTGGAGTTATTTCTCCACTGATCTCCAGTAGCATATTGGGCACCTACCGACCTGGGGAGTTCCTCTTTCAGTATCCTATCATTTTGCCTTTTTATACTGTTCAGGGGTTCTCAAGGCAAGAATACCAAAGTGGTTTGCCATTCCCTTTTCCAGTGGACCACATTCTGTCAGACCTTTCCACTATGACCCTACTGTCTTGGGTGGCCCCACAGGGCATGGCTTAGTTTCATTGAGTTAGACAAGGCTGTGGTCCATGTGATTAGATTGACTAGTTTTCTGTGAGTATGGTTTCAGTGTGTCTGCCCTCTGATGCCCTCTCGCAACACCTACCGTCTTACTTGGGTTTGTCTTACCTTGGATGTGGGGTATCTCTTCACAGCTGTTCCAGCAAAGTGCAGCTGCTGCTCCTTACCTTGGACGAGGGGTATCTCCTCACGGCTGCCCCTCCTGACCCTGAATGTGGAGTAGCTCCTCTCGGCCCTCCCATGCAGCGGCTGCTGATTGGACATGGGGTTGCTCCTCTAGGCTGCCGCCCCTGACCTCAGGCAAGGGGTCTCTCCTTTCAGCCACATTTTTGCGTGGTCCAAATGGGAAAGACTAGAAATCTCTTCAAGAAAATTAGAGATACCAAGGGAACATTTCATGCAAAGATGGGCTCAATAAAGGACAGAAATATATGGACCTAACAGAAGCAGAAGATATTAAGAAGAGGTGGCAAGAATACACAGAAGAACTGTACAAAAAAGATCTTCATGACCAAGATAATCACGATGGTGTGATCACTCACCTAGAGCCAGATATCCTGGAATGTGAAGTCAACTGGGCCTTAGAAAGCATCAGTACGAACAAAGCTGGTGGAGATGATGGAATTCCAGTTGAGCTATTTCAAATCCTGAAAGATGAGTGCTGCACTCAATATGCCAGCAAATTTGGAAAACTCAGCATTTGGCCACGAGACTGGAAAAGGTCAGTTTTCATTCCAATCCCAAAGAAAGGCAATGCCAAAGAATGCTCAAACTACCGCACAATTGCACTCATCTCACACGCTAGTAAAGTAATGCTCAAAATTCTCCAAGCCAGGCTTCAGCAATACGTGAACAGTGAACTTCCAGATGTTCAAGCTGGTTTTAGAAAAGGCAGAGGAACCAGAGATCAAATTGCCAACATCCGCTGGATCATCAAAAAGCAAGAGAGTTCCAGAAAAAACATCTATTTCTGCTTTATTGACTATGCCAAAGCCTTTGACTGTGTGGATCACAATAAACTGTGGAAAGTTCTGAAAGAGATGGGAATACAAGACCACCTGACCTGCCTCTTGAGAAACCTATAAGCAGGTAAGGAAACAACAGTTAGAACTGGACATGGAACAACAGACTGGTTCCGAATAGGAAAAGGAGTATGTCAAGGCTGTATATTGTCACCCTGCTTATTTAACTTATATGCAGAGTACATCATGAGAAACGCTGGGCTGGAAGAAGCACAAGCTGGAATCAAGATTGCGGGAGAAATATCAATAACCTCAGATATGCAGATGACACCACCCCTATGGCAGAAAGTGAAGAGGAACTAAAAAGCCTCTTGATGAAAGTGAAAGAGGAGAGTGAAAAAGTTGGCTTAAAGCTCAACATTCAGAAAACGAAGATCATGGCATCCGGTCCCATCACTTTATGGGAAATAGATGGGGAAACAGTGTAAACAGTGTCGGACTTGATTTTTTGGGGGCTTCAAAATCACTGCAGATGGTGATCACAGCCATGAAATTAAAAGACACTTACTCCTTGGAAGGAAAGTTATACCAACCTAGACAGCATATTCAAAAGCAGAGACATTACTTTGCCAACAAAGGTCTGTCTAATCAAGGCTATGGCTTTTCCAGTGGTCATCTATGGATGTGAATGTTGGACTGTGAAGAAATCTGAGCACCGAAGAACTGATGCTTTTGAACTGTGGTGTTGGAGAAGACTCTTGTGAGTCCTTTGGACTGCAAGGACATCCAATCAGTCCATTCTAAAGGAGATCAGTCCTGGATGTTCTTTGGAAGGAATGATGCTGAAGCTGAAACTCCAGTACTTTGGCCACCTCATGCAAAGAATTGACTCATTGGAAAAGAATCTGATGCTGGGAGGGATTGGGTGCAGGAGGAGAAGGGGACGACAGAGGATGAGGTGGTTGGATGGTATCACCGACTCAATGGACATGAGTTTGCGTGAACTCCAGGAGTGGTGATGGACAGGGAGGCCTGGCGTGGTGCGTGTGATTCATGGGGTCACAAAGAGTTGGACACGACTGAGAAACTGAACTGAACTGACTGATAGTATGGTTCAGGACTATTGACTATTGACTCTTAATGGGAATGGTGCTGATCCATTCTTAAGCACTGCTGAGCCGTAGATAAGTCATTTTCCCAGCACCAATTTTTGGATACCTGTGCTCATATCATGCTTCTGCCTCAGGCAAGTACTTTCATCTTTTTCTCAGGAATCAGAGAAAACATGTGAGGAAAAGCTCAAAGAATCTTTATGACCCAAGGTCCTGCGTCAGTAAACTTAGAGGCAATTTGGCTGAGGGCTGGGGCACAGAAAAAGAGAACACTGAACAATCTTGTTCATCATACAGAAAATGAATGTTCCAGCAAATCATCAATCTTTCCACAGACATTTTAAGAGACTTTCCAGTAAGTGGAGACATATAGTTGAAACATTCCCTGGAAGCTCAGAAAAATTATTGTCCTTTTTGTCCCTATAATATTGTTAAATAATTACTATGTACCAGGTCTCAACCTCAGCCTTTAATTTTTCACCTTACTAATTCTCCTAATAGCCTTGTAAGTTAACAATTATCATATCAACTCAGCTGAGAAACTGAGTCTTGGAAATTTCAAGTCGCTTTCCCAGAGTCACACAGTTGGAAATATAAGTGGTAAAGCTAAATTCTAACCCAGGTCTGCTTATTCCCAAGCCAGTCTTCTTACATTTATACCATATAAACTCAGAACCTAGGATAGAATAGTAATTGAAAAGAGCTGGCAAAAAGTTACATGTGTCTAATATGAGCCTACCTATTTAAAAACATAAACACATGATTAAAAGAGTGAAAGGGAATATATGAAAGCATTAATAGACCATCCATCTAGGTTGATGAGACTATCATAAATATGCTAATAAATAACCTCAGATATGCAGATGACACCACCCTTATGGCAGAAAGTGAAGAGAAGCTAAAAAGCCTCTTGATGAAAGTGAAAAAGGAGAGTGAAAAAGTTGGCTTAAGCTCAACATTCAGAAAACGAAGATCATGGCATCCGGTCCCATCACTTCATGGGAAATAGATGGGGAAACAGTGTCAGACTTTATTTTGGGGGGCTCCAAAATCACTGCAGATGGTGACTGCAGTCATGAAATTAAAAGACACTTACTCCTTGAAAGGAAAGTTATGACCAACCTAGATAGCATATTAAAAAGCAGAGACATTACTCTGCCAACAAAGGTCCGTCTACTCAAGGCTATAGCTTTTCCAGTGGTCATCTTTGAATGTGAGAGTTGGACTGTGAAGAAGGCTGAGCGCTGAAGAATTGATGTTTTTGAACTGTGGTGTTGGAGAAGACTCTTGAGAGTCCCTTGGACTGCAAGGAGGTCCAACCAGTCCATTCTAAAGGAGATCAGTCCTGGGAGTTCTTTGGAAGGACTGATGCTAAAGCTGAAACTCCAGTACTTTGGCCACCTCCTGCAAAGAGTTGACTCATTGGAAAAGACTCTGATGCTGGGAGGGATTGGGGGCAGGAGGAGAAGGGGATGACCAGAGGATGAGATGGCTGGATGGCATCACTGACTTGTTGGACGTGAGTTTGAATGAACTCTGGGAGTTGGTGATGGACAAGGAGGTCTGGCGTGCTGCAATTCATGGGGTCACAAAGAGTCGGACACAACTGAGTGACTGAACTGAACTGAGGTGCTTACTATATGCCAGGCACCTTGCTATGGTTATTATATCATTAATTCATTATCTTATTAAATCCTCACGACAACCACTTGAGGCTGATATGATTATTTTTCTCATTTTACGGAAAAGAAAATGGTAAGCGACTTGCCCAAAGTCACATAGCTTGTGAGTTCTGGGCTCAAACTCAATCTCCTAAGACATTGTTCTTAAAAATATACTGACACCTGTCACTAATAGTGGACATATATTTATTTTTTAATCAGACCGAAAAAAACCACTAAAGATTAAAATGAAATCAGATCTGGAACCAACTTTTTTTCAATGCAAGGTTATTCAGCAAGACATGGGAGCTTCCTAGGCTTGGCCGTTGTTAACCCTAAAGGTTAGTCTGAGCTGCAAGGCCATTCAGCCTTGCCCTGGTCGACTGGCTACAGGACATGCAACCCCACAGTCACTTTCTCCAGCTGGCATAAACCCTCCTTCATGGTGGCTCAGCTCATGCCCTCTCCGGGGAGGGACACTTGCTGGGTGATCTGCTTCAGAACCAGATTACAGAGATCTAACAGCTGTTGGTTTGGCCTGCGCTTTCTGTGTTTCCAGACTGATGCCTGCCTCACTTCCATGCCATATCTCTTCCATACTTTTGCTACCAAGTCTCTGGGTCACCTAAAGACAGAACCTACACAGACCGCTTGTAGGTAGCCTTAGAAGGATGGACTACAAAGTCCACAAATCACAGACACAGCTTCCAAAATGATCAGAAAGAAAGCAAAGTTGCCATCATAATTTCTCCTTGACCAGCTAGTCAGCTCCTACCCTCTGAACTGGGGACTGGACTCTGATGCTTCAGCACCGACTGGCTCTGTTGATTTCCCTGGTAATGTGTCTGCTCCAATGGCAGGCAGCTGGGGAGTACTCCCCAGTACTGCCTCCCTCGTGGCTTGAGCCTTGACCATAGCAGTCCTCGTGTCTTTAGTTGAACACTGAGCTAGTGTTGCCTCCCTGACACATTCAATGCTGTCCTTCAAGCTAAGCAACTCAGAGGCCTGGACTTCTGCATCTAAAGTTGGGTGAGGCTGACACCCATGCCGCCAGCCACTCTGTCAACCAGCTCACAACTGCTCCTGACCTGTGGCTTCCTTCTCATGAGAACTGGTCTCACTGATCCACCTGAGCCCAGGTGTGGAGTTCAGGTGTCAGAGTTGGTTGGTCCAGAGGAAGTCGGTGTGAGTTCACAGCCTCCTGAGACTCTGATCTTTAGTGACTACGGACTCTCTGTAGCTTTTCTCAGGGCAACACAGAGTATTACAGCAACTTGCCATTTTCTTTAGAGTAGTGTCCTTTAGAGGCTGATAATATGTTACAAGGGGTGGGGGCAGTGTCTGTTATTAAACGAGTTTGGAAAACTGTACCTCCATTACCTTTATTGGAGATAGTTCACAGTTCGCATTAGAATATCCAAGGGTCTGTGCCATCCTACCATAAAGAAACCTGCTTACATAGGCTGTACCCAGTGTTCCCAGACTTATTTATAAAGCCACAGTTCACCCTTTTGTCCCCCAGAATACCTAAGGAACCCACATTGGACACCGATGTTTTAATGAACACAGTTTGGAAATCTCAGTGGCTTGAAAATGAGCACATGAGGGTAATCACCTAGTTACACCTCAGTCAGGTTACACAAGCCTCTTCACCTCTCTAGGCCTCAATTTCTTCATCTTTAAAATGGGTTTTTGTTGTTGTTGTGTTAGTTGCTCAGTCATGCCCAACTCTTTGTGACTCCATGGACTATAGCTCGCCAGGCTCTTCTGTCCACGGAGTTTTCCAGGCCTCCAGGAGATCTTTCTGACCCAGGGATTGAGCCCGGGTCTCCTGCATTGCAGGTGGATTCTTTACTGTCTGAGCCACCAGGGTGCCCATAAAATGGGGTTTAGATTAAAACTATTTTAAAACTAATCTCGAGGGAAATTTAAAGAATCTATGAACATACCTTAGGAGCTCCTACCTCAAGGAATGAAGTGGAAGAGAGTTTGGCCTGGAGAGAGCCCTCCAGATCCCCTCCTCCCCACTCTTGGCATAGCTCTGTTGGAAATTGTTTTGTGTATAATGAAGTGGCCTTATCAGAGAATCTTTAGAAATGCCTTTTGGGAGAGAAGGCAGTGGGAAAGGGACAGACGAAGGGAGGTAGAGTGGGAGGATATAGATTACTGTCTTGTTCCCCTGGTTCCCATACTTGTGCCTCACTCTCCCAGTTTGGTCATTGGTTTACCACCCCCCTCAATCTCTCTGCCATTCAAAGGCTGGATATGACATGGTCAGACACCCCTGTTACCACCAGCAAACCTCTATTTCTCAAGGTGAGGCATACAGAATGGTCATATGCTTATTAAAATGCAGATTCCTGAGCTCCACCTCAGACCTATTGAATCAGAATAAGAGGAGAGCAGAACCTAAGAATCTGCATTTTAACTCCAGCTGATTGGTAGAGATTCTGAAGTTTCAGATCCACTGCCAAGATCTTGGGAGCTGGAAAGTTTCCATCACGCTAGGCATTTGACCCCCTCCCTCCTGACGAGGGTTACTCCCGTGGCAGGTGCTAGAACTCAGCAATGCTCCCACTACAAATGCACTGCGTGGGCCGCAGGTGCAGCCCCGTAAGCCTGACCAGAGAACACTGAACATGCGGCCAGGGAATAAAGGTCGAAAATTGGTTGTTAGAAAAAGAAAGTCTGATAAATACATTACTATATATAAAAGAACTAATAAGAACTTGCTGCTCAGCACAGGTATCTCTACTCAATACTCTATAGTGGCCTATATGGGAAAATAATCTAAAAGAGAGTGGATATATGTGTATGGATAGCAGATTCACTTTGCTGTACACCTGAAACTAACACAACATTGTAAATCAATTATACTCCAATAAAGATTTTTTAAAAAAGAAAAAGTCTTTAATGCATATAGGACGTTAAACAATTGTCAAAAACAGGGTTGGCACTGGAGAAGCGAAAAGCAAGCCATGGAAGGTCTGCATGGCCAAAATGAGAGAGAACACCAAGCTGAATTCCAGAGACACAGATCAATGCCCAGATGGGATTTGTTCTGTCTTTTTAAATTTTTTGTTCTGACTACACATTTGTGTATTACCAGCTTATGTTTGCAAGAGTGGACAAATCTGTTGAAGAGATGGCAGGAAAGCAGCAGACACAGGTGGAATCAGGAAGACTTTCCTCCCTCTTTCCATTGAATGCTGGCTCTGCGGCTCACACGCTCCGTAGGTTAGGTACTTGCAAAACTAAGGGTCCGTAGCCTAGGTAAAGGGCGTGTAAGTGTCCTCGTCTGCGCTGGAAATAATAATGACAGTGCCTGCAACATTAAGGCCACTATGACGAGTCAATAAAGAAATACCGGGCAGGCCTTAGCACTGGACTCCATACACATTTAGATTTTTATTATATGCCTCAGATTTCCAACAAGGCCTTTACAAATTCTTACAGCAGATAAAGTTCAAAACCTTCCTAGATGGTCAGAAGTTATTGAATTGGTCAGCAGCTACTGAATTGAATTTTGCAAGTAATGAAAATACAGAAACTCGGGTTTCTGGTATAAATTGAGGAGAGCATGGATTTGAAAGAGATGTAGGTGCCTTTCATACTAGTTCACATACAATTGAGACAGACAAGCAGTTTCTTATTTGTTCTAGTGGAATTGTAACAGAGTAAAACAACCAATAGCACAAATCAACCAATTTTCCTCATAAGCAGGGGGAAAAACACCGAATTCCAAGATGAATACTGGAAGGTACAAATAGGCATCAAAGTTCTGAAATGGCACTCACCCTTCCTTAATAGGAATACGCTTCTTTAACTGCTATCCTCGCTCCTGACTTCTTGTCCTGGCAATGCTCCCTTGCTTTCTGGATTGTTGTTCTAAAAGTTTGATGTACCTCAGAATCACCTGGAGGGTTTGTTAAAACACAGATTTATAGGCCCATCCACAGCATTTCTGATCCAGGGAGTCCTGGGCAGGACCTGAGAATTCGCATCTTCAGAAGTTCCAGGGAGGCTCCTGACTGAGTCCTCATTTTAAACAGCACATACTTAATTCCATCCCTTAGGAGTCACTCAACCTCTTTATGCCTCAAGTGCTGCATCTATAAACTGGGGATAAGAACATTTACCTCGCTGGGTTATTGTGAGGATTAAATTAGTTACTCCTCAAAAAGTGCTTAGAACACTTTCTGTAACTGTTAAGCCCTCCATAAATGTGGGCCTTGGTTCAGAGAGAGAGCTACAGTAAGGAAGTACTCTACTAATACAATCCTCCATGCTTGCTCTATGCAACTCAAATGGTCCCACAAAACAAGTCTCTTTCTCCTTGTGCTCATTACATCAAGCTAAATTAAAAACAACAACACCTAAAATTTATTGAGTACTCACTATGTGCTGGAGAAGGCAATGGCACCCCACTCCAGTACTCTTGCCTGGAAAATCCCATGGATGGAGGAGCCTGGTAGGCTGCAGTCCATGGGATCGCTAGGAGTCGGACACAACTGAGCGACTTCACTTTCACTTTTCCCTTTCATGCATTGGAGAAGGAAATGGCAACCCACTCCAGTGTTCTTGCCTGGAGAATCCCAGGGACGGGGGAGCCTGGTGGGCTGCCGTCTATGGGGTCGCACAGAGTCGGACACAACTGAAGTGACTTAGCAGCAGCACTATGTACTAGGCATGCTAAGCAATTTACAAACATCCTTTCTGTCACTTTCACAACAATCCTGGGAGGTGCAACTATAATCCCACTTGTGCAAATGAGGAGAATGAGGCTGCAAAAGTACCTAAATATCTTGAGTATCTTGTGTTGTCTCACAACCTCTAAGTGTCAAGACTGGGATCTGACCCCCCAAACCCATGAATGCAAAGCCCATGCCCTTCATCAGCCCAGATGAAACAAGTAGGTTTCATTGTCCATCATCTCATTTGCTGAGAGCTGCCTGGGGCACAGTATTCTGAGGCATAAATATCCTGGCTTAAGAGGAAGGATTGCTAGAATTGATTAGACATGTCTAGCTGCCATGCAAGCTCGTGGGGGTGGGGAGGAAGTAAAAACATAGACCAGATATCTGCTGTCCCTGCACTTTGCTATGGCAACACGGATGGTGGTAAGGGTTTCCTAATTTTATTGAAGATTATATTTAAATACACACAAATCAAGTGAATGCTCTCAGGAGTTGCTAATGATTTCAGATCTGTAGTCCAGCTCCCCTGCCCACTGTAATTTAATTCACATGGTATTTCAGTGCATCTCGACAAAGGCAAATAGTTGTGTGACTAAGAGTCATCTGTAGACGATACAGAACCATTGTTCTTTGGTTTTATCCAGTGGGGATATGGTGGTTGAAAATTGTCATTAGACTATCTGACATGATTAATAAATATTCTAGCAAGCTTTTGGATAGTATTCAAGGATTTAAAGGGGAAAGCAATATTCTGTTTTCAGGTAAAACACACACACACACACACACACAAAACACCAAAGCTTTAGCCTCCTGAAGCTGACTCCTGTTGGTGTTAAGATATTTTCCAACTCCCTTAAACCCAGGGTTCTCAAATTTCAATACATGGGAAAACTGGCATCAGGAAGTTTGTTACAAAGATTTCTAGTTCCCTGCCTAGGAGATTCTAATCCAGAGGGTCAGGGATGGAGCAGGGTAGTTGCACGGCAAATAGGTACCACAGGTCCTAGGACAAGACCTGGGAAGCCTTGCCTTAGAGGACAAGGACAATCCTGCCTGCCTACAGAGGACCATGGGCCAAGGGGGGGAACCTCTGACTTCAGTTTTGATTTCTGACCATTCTAGCACATGCTGTAGAATAGGCGTTCCTTCTGTTTTTCAACAGGAAGAAAGCTTTTCTATTCAAAACATATCTTAGACATCACTGGATAGCAGTTGAGAAGATGAAGGATGGCAAAAACTACAATTCATTTTGTAGTTATTATAGATAAATATGGATATATTTGCCACAATACTGTACAAATAGATATTTGAGAAAGAGGAGAAACGCTGTGTAAGAGACAGTGTTTAATTCATCTGTATGACATGTTCTGTGCACATACAAATTTTAAATCTTTTACGGCAACTCTGCAAACCTTTCCTCACTCCTCCCAATCCTGCCTGCCTACAGAGGACCATGGGCCAAGAGGGGAAACCCCTGACTCCAGTTTTGATTTCTGACCATTCTAGCACAGCTGTCCCTTGGTTTGTAGATGAGCCATTACTCACTGGAGAAGGAGAGAAGAAAAATCACCCTCATGGAGCCCTTATATGACAAGTGTGGATCCACATTAGCTGTTTCACATACAATTCCTTCTTCCACCATCAGCACTAACACAGTCCAAACCCAAATTTGATTAATAAATTCTCATTTTACTGTAAAGTCAGATATCTCCATCCCTTATATCTCAGTTCCAGTTTCTATGTTTTTTAAGGCTAAAGCTCACATTTATAAGCAGTATTGAGTCGGAGAAAGGTGTTGGGTATCTACTGTGAGCAAAGCACTATGTTGAGCATGATAAAGAACTTATTAAAAATCAGCTTGGGTTGAATACTAGGGTTCTTGTCATTAAAGAAATATTCATTTGGATATTTTTGGATGGTTTCTATTCTGTTGTCAGATTTAAAACTCTTCTTGTCTTTAGAAATGGAAAGGTAGGAAAACAGGATTGTCTTTTCTTTATTAAGAGTTACTCAGTTCCAACAGACGTGGTTTAAATAAGATTATGATCCCAATTTCCATTTGTTTATATGCACATTCATTTTGGCTGGGTTTCCCTGAGAAATCCCTGCCTAGACAGTGGAAGGTGTTGGTCTAAAATTCAAAATTTCCAGAGAAAATCTATAAAGCACGCGTGAGCAGAAAGAAACAAGGAATATATGTAAAAGACAAAGACAGCACAATGATCAGTAACCAGGAAGTGCTTGCCCGTGTCTGTCGTTCCTGGACTGTGTCATGGCTGGACATGGCATGTTTGTTTGATATTGTTGTAATTGGTAACAATGAGGACTTGGACTGTGCTGAAAGTCCAAACTTAATAATACAAGGAAAAAGCACTCAGAAAGCTATCTTAATTGACTCAGTTCTGATGGTTTCTGGGAGGCTGTGCTCAGATGTAAAACCACCATGCTCATAGATGATTGAGCTGTAGTTCATTAAGAAATGCTTGAAGGGTGATGAGAAAGGAGAAAATGAGAACTGCTTCATTGCGGGAAATTTTTTTTAATGCTATTTGTCTTCATGACACCAAGGAGAATCACAAGGAGAGTCAGCAGCTGCATTTAGTTTGTGATGACCTTTCACCTCTGTTGATCTCTGACCTGGCTGTTTCAATCACACAGATGCAGCAGCTCGACAAGGAGATGTTTAAGGAGACAGTTTTCCTTTGTAGTGCAGTGGGAGGAAAAGAAGTTGAGAAGACAATCTCTCCAGCAAAACAAATTGCTTCTGTGCTTCAGCTGACAAAGGGTTAACAGACCATCAGGCCCAGTTTCTGCTCAGCAGTTTAATTGCTGCAGGCCAGGAAATATTGGAGGGAGAGAGGGCTGTTACTGGGGACCTCATTTTTCAAAGACCTGTCAGAAAGCTAGGCCACTGCACAAGTTTGATATGCAAACCAGAAACTGGGTCTCTCTCCCAAATTCAAATGAGTCAGGTCCTATGGACCTGCCCCTCAGCAGGAATTCTCTAGGTGTTGGCCTCCAGGATCCTTTTAATCTGTTAATAGATGGTTTCCCCAAAGAGGCACACCAGACAGAGAGTGTGAGGGTGTGTGTGTTTGTGTGTATGTGCCTTTAAAGCAGGGTTCCTAAGCTTTAGGATGCTTCAGAACCACCTGGAGGACTTGTTAGATAGTATTCAGCGCACACTTCTATATCTGTTTCAGCAGATCTGGGGTGTGGGGCAGAAATCTGTATCTCTAGTAATTCTGAGGTATGCTGTTGCTGCTGGTCTTGAGACCTCTTTGTGAGAAACAGTGTTCTAAAATACACTTTCCGCTATCTTCTTTCTGCCGTAATAACTACACTTATACACACACACCAAGATAATAAATGTTACATATTATGCTATAAAAATGCCAACATTATCATTATTAATAATAGCCACTTGGAGTATGCACTGTGTGCCAGGGCTACTAATTCTCCAAGGCAGATAGTATTGCCCATTTTTACCAATTAAGGCCTGACCCAGCCCAAATCCAACTCCTAAACCCACGATTTTAACTTCTTTAACATATATCTAGCAAGTAATAAAGCAATGAGTTAAAATTAACCAACATGCACATGTTTTTAATCAATGTATTTTCTATATGCTAATAACAAGCATGGGCTTCCCTGGTGAGTCAGCGCCTGCCGTGCAGGAGATGCAGTTTCAGTCCGTAGGTGAGAAAGATGCCCTGGAAGAGGAAATGGCAACCCACTGCAGCATTCTTACCTAGAGAACCCCATGGACACAGGAACCTAGAGGACTAAACAACAGCAATAACAACATACCTGTACTAACTCTCAGTGAAAGAGTATAAACGTCCATATATCACCTAGAGCTAAAAAAAAGGAATATGCAAGGAATATTGCAAAATCAACCAGCCAAGAAATGCGTACTGAGTTCTTCCTGAACTTGAGGACCACAGGACAAGCCAGCTTCCTGATCCAACGCACCTGAAACAAGCAGGGAGTAGTCTAAGATTAGTGCAAATGTCGAACGTAAGTGTCATGAGATTTTCTTTCCTGCCTTGACAAACAGTAGTAAGTGCAAAAGATAATATGGCACCCTAGCAACGTCTTAGAGCCGTGGTTCTCAAGGTTTACCCAGTCTCCCGGAGGGCTTGCTGAAACTCATACAACTGCCTTCCACTTTCAGATTTAACAGGACTTGTGGGAGGCCCAAGAATTTGCACTGCTAACAATTTCTCAAGAGATGCTGAAACTGCAGGTCCAGGGACCACACTGTAAAAATACTGTTTTAAATGAGGCTTCCTGGATTCTGATCCAACTTTTAGGCATGGATTCAGCAGACCACTGCTGGAGTGACTCCCATGTGTAAAGCTTCTTTCTAGCTCTGAGAATAAAGCTGTAAGCCAAACAGACAAAATCTTTGCCCTCACTGGGCTTCCTAGGAAGGACACTGACAGGAAATAATAAATTCATAATGTAACAGGTGATTTGAAAAATGGGCAGATAGAGGACTCTCTTAGTGCATTCACCTCTCTGAGGAGATAATATCCATCAGAACAAGCCAGTGTAAGCATCTTGGTGACGAGAGTTCCAAAGAGGAAGTACAAAGGCCCTGAGACAGAAATGTGCTCAAAGAAAAAGTGAATTCAAAGAAAAGCAAGGAGACTAGTGGCAGAGGGGTTTGTGCAAAAGGAGAATGGTAGATGAAATTCAGATTTAACAGGAGTCAACTTTCTAATAAACACCAAGGCTCAGAAATGACTTCTGAGGTGCAATTACTTCTAAAGCTCATCCAACTTTTTCAGTTTCTCATCAACACTATTTTGGTGTGAGATTTGAGAATAGACATGTTCCCTGAAGCAGAAAACAAAGAATACATCCTCATAGGAAAGGTTTCGAAGAAGGCAATGGGCACCCCACTCCAGTACTCTTGCCTGGAAAATCCCTTGGACAGAGAAGCCTGGTAGGCTGCAGTTCATGGGGTTGCTAAGAGTCGGACACGACTGAGCGAATTCCCTTTCACTTTTCACTTTCATGCATTGGGGAAGGAAATGGCAACCCACTCCAGTGTTCTTGCCTGGAGAATCCCAGGGATGGGGGAGCCTGGTGGGCTGCCATCTATGGGGTCGCACAGAGTTGGACACGACAGAAGCAACTTAGCAGCAGCAGCAGGAACAGCAGGAAAGGTTTATTAGGCATGCCTGGAGACAGAGCTTTGCATGATTTTTATTGAAAAAAATCATGTCTCCCTCCTAAACAAGACCCTGAGTCAAGCTTACATATTGAATATGCAAATGGAGGAAAGAATTGAATCCAAAGAGGAAAGGGAAGCTCTTGATGACAGACAAGATATGGAGGGCAAAGGAGGGAAAGAATGGATATGCATAGCTATGAATGAGGATTTAGAGAAGGAAAGGAATTTACACGAGGATGACAGCGAGTCTGGCTTTATGCCTAAGTCTCTGTGAATCTAGTGGAAGTGTGTGTTTGTGTGTGTATGTGTGTGTGTGTGCACATACGCACACTGAGAAGTAGGAGAGATAATAAGACTTGGAGAAAAGTCATGGCTGAACACAAACAGATGACAAATGAAACCCCCTAATTAAATATGTTACCTGAAGAAGTGAGCATGGAGGGTGGAGAACAGAAGGTAGGGACTCAGCCCTGGTGCAGAGAGATGACCATGGGAGGAAGAAGAGATACAGAATCAACAGCAGGGTACCAATAGCTCACAACAGCCCACCGCCTATTACCCTAAATTACTGTTTCTGACAGAACTGCAGCAAACACAAATCAGGAAAAGGCTAGTTCTTCTGTCCTTCAAGCATCTGGCTTTGCAAAAGGGAGCTCACATTACAGAAAACACTTCATCCCATAAATAAGTCAGACTCAATTATTTTATATCAAAACAATATCTTAGCTTTTAACAAGCACAACTGCCAATACACAGAGTCAAGCGTTATGCTCACAAGATTTGCTCCTTCCTACACTTTCTAATTTCCTGCTAAGGAGACAGGGCTGAATGGGGTCATTAATCTGAATTAGAAATACTGTGACCTGCTCTGCACTTTGCTTGCTAACACTGTGATGGAGCTGGACCTGTGGGGGGTTTACTTCCCATTCAGTTCTGAGGAAGAGATGGAACAGAGAGATGGACGGAGATTCTGAGTGAGTTTTAACTTTTAAGCCCTTTTTAAATTCCAGATACAATTTGGGCGTCTCACTATGGGGCTTTGAAATCATTGCTGTTATCTCAATGCTTTTACTGGAAATGGCATCAAATGACAAACTTCACTCAGCTTCTGTCTGGGTTCTAGAAGGCTCACCTACGCAGCCTAAAATGATATGCTGGCTTTATTAGAAAAGGGGAAATGTATGTATCTTGCTCAAACTACCGCACAATTGCACTCATCTCACACGCTAGTAAAGTAATGCTCAAAATTCTCCAAGCCAGGCTTCAGCAATATGTGAACCATGAACTTCCCTGATGTTCAAGCTGGTTTTAGAAAAGGCAGAGGAACCAGAGATCAAATTGCCAACATCCGCTGCATCATCAAAAAAGCAAGAGAGTTCCAGAAAAACATCTATTTCTGCTTTATTGACTATGCCAAAGCCTTTGACTGTGTGGATCACAATAAACTGTGGAAAGTTCTGAAAGAGATGGGAATACCAGACCACCTGACCTGCCTCTTGAGAAACCCGTATACACGTCAGGAAGCAACAGTTAGAACTGGACATGGAACAACAGACTGGTTCCAAATAGGAAAAGGAGTACGTCAAGGCTGTATATTGTCACCCTGTTTATTTAACCTATATGCAGAGTACATCATGAGAAACGCTGGGCTGGAAGAAACACAAGCTGGAATCAAGATTGCCGGGAGAAATATCAATCACCTCAGATATGCAGATGACACCACCCTTATGGCATAAAGTGAAGAGGAACTCAAAAGCCTCTTGATGAAAGTGAAAGAGGAGAGTGAAAAAGTTGGCTTAAAGCTCAACATTCAGAAAACGAAGATCATGGCATCCGGTCCCATCACTTCAGGGGAAATAGATGAGGAAACAGTGGAAACAGTGTCAGACTTTATTTTGGGGGGCTCCAAAATCACTGCAGATGGTGACTGTAGCCATGAAATTAAAAGACACTTACTCCTTGGAAGGAAAGTTATGACCAAACTAGATAGCATATTCAAAAGCAGAGACATTACTTTGCCAACAGAGGTTCGTCTAGTCAAGGCTATGGTTTTTCCTGTGGTCATGTATGGATGTGAGAGTTGGACTGTGAAGAAGGCTGAGCGCCGAAGAGTTGATGCTTTTGAACTGTGGTGTTGGAGAAGACTCTTGAGAGTCCCTTGGACTGCAAGGAGATCCAACCAGTCCATTCTGAAGGAGATCAGCCCTGGGATTTCTTTGGAAGGAATGAATCTGAAGCTGAAACTCCAGTACTTTGGCCACCTCATGCGAAGAGTTGACTCATTGGAAAAGACTCTGATTCTGGGAGGGATTGGGAGCAAGAGGAGAAGGGGAGGACAGAGGATGAGATGGCTGGATGGCATCACTGACTCGATGGACGTGAGTCTGAGTGAACTCCGGGAGTTGGTGATGGACAGGGAGGCCTGGCATGCTGCGATTCATGGGGTCACAAAAAGTTGAACATGACTGAGAGACTGATCTGATCTGATCTGATGTATCTTGCTGGCTTAACTGATGTAACGTAATGGATGATTCACTGGCACTGCCATAGAGGGAAGGATCTAAATGAGTTAGGGGCACCTGCAAGACCTTTGGTTCTGTAAGTGTCTCCCACAACTGCCTGCTTACTTCAGAGTAAATATAGTGAATGGCCCTTCAAAAAACATAATGGCAAAACCATCATTGACAGCTTTCAGATAGTTATTTCACTTGTAATAACTACTTGCTGGGTGGGCTGGGAAAAGACACTGAGAGAAGTTTATTAGTTTATCTTCTTGTTTAAGTCTGGTAAGAATTTTGATGGAATTACTGGGGCTGATGGGAGTTAGGAATTCTCTTCAGAGCTATACCCACCTTGTTCTCTTGAGGCACCTGGAAGAGAGTCACAGGTTACAGCAGACACATAGTGTAGCAACCTGTGGTTGAAAGATGCCTTTCTTGACCTACCCAACCTAGCTCTACCCCCTGACTGCTCACAGCCCTTGCTGTTAACAGTACTACGAAGGGAAATTCATTAGAAATAGAGTGGGTCTGCAAAGGGTTGGATGAATTCCCAGTAGGTAGGTCTGTTGGGCTTCCCTGGTGGTTCAGATGGTAAAGAATCTGTCTACAATGCAGGAGACCTGGGTTTGATCCCTGGGTTGGGAAGATCCTCTGGAGAAGGGAATGGCAACCCACTCCAGTATTCTTGCCTGAAAAATTCCATGGACAGAGGAGCCTGGTGGGCTACAGTCCATGGGGTCACAGAGAGTTGGACATGATTGAGCGACTAACACACACACACACACAGGTATGTTAGGGTGTGTCTGGAGGTGTAGGCCCAGCCTTCTGAGGTCAACAAGAATGGCTGCATCCCCTCAAGCCACTGCTGGATGTCTCTCCCAGGCTCCAAATACAGAACTGAAGGGACTGCGGCTTGAGCTAAGAGTCATTCATTTGTCTGTCTTAATCACTGGGTCCCACCACCCCACTCCTCCTTGGAAGCCAGGAGGGTGGGAGCCTCACATTTTCTTTATAGCTTGTGCGTGAAAAACGTTCCCTTTCTGACTCATCCCCTGGCCCCACATGGCCTCCCGTGGTCCTGGGTGGTAGGTCCCTGAAATAGGCCCATCAGCAGCTTCACCCTGACCCTCTTGAGCTGGCCAGCATTCTACTGCCCACTCCACGTACCCCATCCCCTCCTGAGAGACCAGAGGTGACTGCAGCCAACGTGCTTTGGAGCCTTGGGCTTTGGGGGTTTTGTTGTGGTTATTGTTGTTTAGTCGCTCAGTTGTGTCTAACTCTTGGATCCCATGGACTGTAGCCTGCCAGGCTTCTCTGTTCATGGGATTTTCTAGGCAAGAATACTGGAATGGGTTGCCATTTCCTTCTCCACAGGATCTTCCTGACCCAGGGATGGAACCCACATCTCCTACCAGTCTCTTACATTGCAGGCAGATTCTTTACCACTAAGCTGCCTTGCTCTAGGGCTATGGAAAACTCAAGTAATCTTCTGTGGTCACAACCCCAGGGTCCCCAGGCAGTGTAACTATGTCAATCACTTCCCTTCCAATTCTGGTTTCTCTTCCCTTTTGGCAGGTAAAATCACTTCCATGGCTCCCTTCTCCTCTCAGTAGGACATTTGTACAGGCCATTTACGTCACATCACATGAATCTTCTCAACTGAATGCTATTTGGGGTTTTGCACTTATTTATTGAACTCAGAGAGTGGAAGGCCTGTCATCCACCTCACCTCCCTCTACAGCCTAGGGCAGTCTTTTCTTTCCCTAAGTGTGAGTGCCAGGCAGACAATCCGTGGATGAAGAAACCACCCTAACACAACCTGCAGCCCTCAGTCCCCTACAGCCTGACTTGGAGATGCCCCCAGCATGTACTGAGGCCAGAGGTAGCAACATGCTTTCCACATGGAGCCATGGAGGGTGGACAGGGCAAGAGGAGGCTTTATGTGCACTGGGAAATGTGAGGGAGAACCCCTTCCAAGCAGGTCCAGGCCTCCCTTACTACATTAACTAGGAGGAAGAAAGAAAAAGAGAGTGGGAGAAAGGGAGGGAGAGAGAGAAAAGAAAGGAAGGAAGGAAGGAAAGAAGGAGAGACAGAGAGAAAGAAAGAAAAGAAATGCCTTCTTGAGTCAAGTAAAGCAGTTTCCAGGTAGTTCGATGGTAAAGAATCGGCCTGCTGATTCAAGAGATTCAGGAGACTCGGTTTCAATCCCTGTATCAGGAAGATCTCCTGGAGGAGGAAATGACAACCCGCTCCAGTATTCTTGCCTGAAAGTACTAAGGACAGAGGAGCCTGGTGGGCTACACCTCTCCATGAGTCCATGGCATCATAAAGAGTCGGACACGACTAAGCATGCACATATTTATGAGTCAGTTGTGTGGAGCCAGAATCCAGGGGGCTTGGGCAAGTGTCCCTAGAACAGCTCCTAACTGCCCTTCCCCTCTCTGCTCATCAACAATCCCACCAAACAACCCCACAGAAGGTGTCTGTGTTAAAGCTTTTCATGAGGTAGGAGTTCTGCTTTGGTCTAAACCAACCCACAGAGCCCAGACCCCGGGAAGTTCTATGCCTGACATGCCTCATCATCTTTGAAACCTTAAAATTCCCTGAGTGATATGCATTTCCACGGTTCCAGGTTTGCAGTTTCCTTTTTCTGAGAGCATGGATTTTGCAGTCAAACTTGGAGCCAGATTCACTGTCCATTCTTGCCCCAGCAGCACATACTTCAGAGGCCTTGCTGCATTTTTAATTATGTCATTCAGCCACTGTCAGCATTTCCACAATCATTTCTTGTGCTCCTTCCCCCAGCATTTTCAACATAGCAGCAATTTCCCACAGAGGATGTCAATATAGTAGCATAAAGTGGAAAGAGAGTGTGGTCATAGAGTTGGGGGGACCTGAGTTCAGATCTCAAGTCAGCAACTTGGTAGCTTCGTGGCCTTGGGCAAGTTACCAACCTTTAATTCCAGTGTCTTCATGAATAAAACAGGGGTGATAATGGCATCTACCTCCTGGAATAGTTGTGAGGATTAAATAAAATAATGAACAAAAATATCCTGGGTCAAGAGCAGGACTGCCCAGTAAGTGCATATCATGAGCTATGCATTCCATTTTAAATTTTGTAGTAGCTTCATTTTTAAAAAGGGAAGACAGTTGAACTTTATCTTATCTATTATAAAGAGCATCAATATAAAATATATAAATGAGGTATCTTTAAATCCTTCTTATCATACTAAATCTTTGAAATCTTATGTGTATTTTATACATCTCAGTGCAGACTAGCCACATGCCAAGGGCTTGTGTGTAGTGGCTATAATATGTTTCTCTGCCACCGATTAGTTTCACACCAGATTCCCACTAAGGCCCAGTTGAAAAGAATGGGGTGGGCTATGCATGAGGATGTTGGGCGGGGCTAACACACTTCTCCAGAGATGTGGAAGGAAAGGAGCAGCTGCAAGGGGAGATTAAGCTCAGCTGCGCTCCCATCGATCAATAAATCAGTCCATCTTTATCGAGCTCCTCTGCCTGTACATGCTCATTAGCCAGCATGGACCCAAGAGTTGCAGCTCTGAGTCTGGGATTGGAGGGGGAGGAGAAGGCCTCTGGTCAAACTATTTGCACCTCACAAAGTTCACTGGCATCCCCATAGGGTCATTAGCTAGTTCATGCTAAGGTGTTAATGACTTATCAGCTTTCATTCTTTCTAAAGGGACTCTAGCCCAGGGAGTGATCCTGGGTAGGGACTACCGAAAAGGGTAAATGATAGAGAAGTAAATACTAAAGGCAAGTTTTGCCATTTTCCCTAAGGTTTGGGATGTGAATATTAATTGGGGTCAGGACAGAAGGTAGGAGCAAGGCTCTGGTGACAGTATACTGCTTTCATTCCCCTCCCCGAACGTGACCTTCAGCTGGTCAATTAGACTCCCGAGCCTCTGCTCCCTGACCAGTACAATGGGAAGGTCCACCAAGTAGAGTTGGGAGGATAAAGCACTTAGTGAAGCTCTCAGTTTAAAACAGAACAAAAACATGGCAGTTACTTCTATTCATATTGAATTAAACCCAGATTGACAAGAGCTACAACCTTGGAAAAAGGGGCTGGCTAGTGGATCTTCCTTGGCCTTCCCCTTCTTGTCATCCAGGCTTCATTCGGTGGTCTTTTATAACACTGTCACCTGCAAAATTGTCCAAATTTTTTGATATTCATCTCCTTTCATTTATATATCCTCTTTGGCTTACTTCTTAATTGCTGAGTCTTGTAAGTAAGTTTATTGCTCTAAAATCTGAAATATCAAAGTGAGCCTCCCAGCCCAGTATTTTGGGACAAGGTGACCAAATGGCATTTTATTTTTCCCTTTGGTTCATAATTTTATAGATTCGGCCTGTGTTTTGTCTCAGGCTTTTCCCTCTTCAGAGCCTGCAGTGTGTCTTTATGCCATAGTCTTGCCTGCTCCCCATTCTCCATTCATTCTTTTAACAGACATTTATTGGATTCCCTCTAAGTGCTGCTAAGAAGGGCAGGGCCACAAAATGGTCCCTTTCCTCATAATCATTACCTACTAATAGGTGAAGACAGATAAGAAATAAATAAGCAAATGAATAAAATAATTTCAGTGTACTAAAGTATAAATAAGTGTGATAGAGAAAAGAAACAAGAGGTGGAGATGAAGACTACTAGATAAAAGGTTGTCCATGTGAGGGAAGAGGTCCTCAGGCGGGGAAGAGGCTAGAGTGAGACCCTGAGACATTGACTAGGATGAACTAGAATTAGGCTGGCTACAACCTCATGAGCTTGGGGGACTCGGACAATCGGTGAGGGTGAAGGCATTGGCTGGAGCCAGATCACCCAGAGCTTTGTAGTCCATCATAAGGAGCCTAAACTTTACTTTAAATTTGGTGAGTTGTTGAAAGTTTTAACTATGGAAGTAACATAATCTGATCTGTGTTTTGCAAGATTAGCTTTGCCATCAAGTGAAACATGGATTAAATTTGAGAAGAAAACAGATTGTAAATTTGGAGAGTGCTGCCTTAATCTCAAGGAGAGATGGTGGTCAGGACCAGTGGAAAAGGGTAGATTGATTCAGAGCACATTTACAAACTAGAGAAGAGAATTAGAAGGGCTTGGTGATGGATTGGATGTGCAGAGTAGGGTGAGGAAAAGTATTATAAAGAATGATTCTCTGTGGAGTAACTGGATCAAGGTACAAAGGTATCATTAATGAGATACGGAAGATATAAAGCAACACATAGAGAATTAAGTGCCCTGTTTCAGACACGCATTAATTTTTCGATGTCTGCATGTGTGATGTGTTAAAAATGTGGATGGATTTGTGAGCCCGGAGCTCATCAACATGACCAGATGTGAATTTAGATGTCATAGCATAAAGATGACCTGTAATCCTCAGCACTCAATCCATTCATCTCCCTCCCACCAAGCCTTTCAGGTTCTCTCCCAGGATCACAGTCCAGTGCTATTTTATTTGTTGAGCAGCCAGTAAGCCTGGGCCCACAGATTTCCAGGACTGACCAGAGTCCCAGGAGACAAAAACCCAGAGATGAGGTTCAGTTCAGTTCAGTTCAGTCACTCACTCGTGTCCAACTCTTTGCAATCACATGGACTACAGCACACCAGGCCTCCCTCTCCATCACCAACTCCCAGAGTTTACTCAAACTCATGTCCATTGAGTCGATGATGCCATCCAACCACCTCATCCTCTGTCATCCCCTTCTCCTCCTGCCATCAATCTTTCCCAGAATCAGGGTCTTTTCAAATGAGTCAGTTCTTCACATCAGGGGGCCAAAGTACTGGAGTTTCAGCTTCAGCATGAGTCCTTCCAATGAATATTCAGGACTGATGTGCTTTAGGATGGACTGGTTGGATCTCCTTGCAGTCCAAGGGACTCTCAAGAGTCTTCTCCAACACCACAGTTCAAAAGCATCGATTCTTCAGTGCTCAGCTTTCTTTACATTCGAACTCTCACATCCATACATGACTACTGGAAAAACCATAGCTTTGACTAGATGGACCTTTGTTGGCAAAGTAATGTCTCTGCTTTTTAATATGCTGTCTAGGTTGGTCATTACTTTTCTTCCAAGGAGTAAGTATCTTTTAATTTCATGGCTGCAGTCACCATCTGCAGTGATTTTGGAGCCCCAAAAATAAAGTCTGCCACTGTTTCCACTGTTTCCCCATCTATTTGCCATGAAGTGATGGGAATGGATGCCATGATCTTCATTTTCTGAATGTTGAGCTTTAAGCCAACTTTCTTACTCACTCTCATCTTTCACTTACATCAAGAGGCTCCTTAGTTCTTCTTCACTTTCTACCATAAGGGTGGTGTCATCTGTATATATGAGGTTACTCATATTTTTCCCGGAAATCTTGATTCCAGCTTGTGCTTCCTCCAGCCCAGCATTTCTCATGATGTACTCTGCATATAAGTTAAATATGCAGGGTGACAATATACAGCCTTGACATACTCCTTTTCCTATTTGGAACCAGTCTGTTGTTCCATGTCCAGTTCTAACTGTTGCTTCCTAACCTGCATACAAATTTCTCAAGAGGTAGGTCATGTGGTCTGGTATTCCCATCTCTTTCAGAATTTTCCACAGTTTGTGGTGATCCACAGTCAAAGGCTTTGGCATAGTCAATAAAGCAGAAATAGATGTTTTTCTGGATCTCTCTTGCTTTTTCCATGATCCAGCAGATGTTGGCAATTTGATCTCTGGTTCCTCTGCCTTTTCTAAATCAAACTTGAACATCTGGAAGTTCACAGTTCATCTACTGTTGAAGCCTGACTTGGAAAATTTTGAGCATTACTTTGCTAGCGTGTGAGATGAGTGCAATTGTGCGGTAGTTTGAGCATTCTTTGGCATTGCCTTTCTTTGGGATTGGAATGAAAACTGCCCTTTTCCAGTCCTGTGGCCACTGCTGAGTTTTCCAAATTTGCTGACATATTGAGCACAGCACTTTCACAGCATTATATTTTAGGATTTGAAATACCTCAGCTGGAATACCATTACCTCCACTAGCTTTGTTCATAATGACGCATCCTAAGGCCCACTTGACTTCACATTCCAGGATGTCTGGCTCTAGGTTAGTGATCACACCATCGTGATTATCTGGGTCATGAAGATCTTTTTTGTATAGTTCTGTGTATTCTTGCCACCTCTTCTTAATATCTTCTGCTTCTGTTAGGTCCATACCATTTCTGTCCTTTAGTGAGCCCATCTCTGCATGAAATGTCCCCTTGGTATCTCTAATTTTCTTGAAGAGATCTCTAGTCTTTCCCATTCTGTTGTTTTCCTCTATTTCTTTGTACTGATCACTGAAGAAGGCTTTCTTAACTCTCCTTGCTATTTTTTGGAACTCTGCATTCAAATGGGTATATCTTTCCTTTTCTCCTTTGATTTTTGGTTCTCTTCATAGCTATTTGTAAGGCCTCCTCAGACAGCCATTTTGCTTTTTTGCACTTGTTTTTCTTGGGGATGGTCTTGATCCCTGTCTCCTGTACAATGTCACAAACCTCCATCCATAGCCCATCAGGCACTCTGTCTATCAGATCTAGCCCCTTAAATCTGTTTCTCACTTCCACGGTATAGTCATAAGGGATTTGATTTCGGTCATACATGAATGGTCTAGTGGTTTTCTCCACTTTCTTCAGTTTAAGTCTGAATTTGGCAATAAGGAGTTCATGATCTGAGCCACAGTCAGCTCCTGGTCTTGTTTTTGCTGACTGTATAGAGCTTCTCCACCTTTTGCTGCAAAGAATATAATCAATCTGATTTTGGTATTGACCATCTGGTGATGTCCATGTGTAGAGTCTTCTCTTGTGTTGTTGGAAGAGGTTGTTTGCCAAGACTAGTGCGTTCTCTTGGCAAAACTCGATTAGCCTTTGCCCTTCTTCATTCTGTACCCTAAGGCCAAATTTGCCTGTTACTCCAGGTGTTTAGAGACCCAGTAGTCACTGCTGTTTCTGTGGAGCCACACCCTCTCAATCAATTCTTAGGAGCACTGCTCAGTGCCCATATAGTTTTCTCCCAAGGCTCACTGCAAGTTTACTATAAGCACCTTTTGGAAAAATGGCCATCTCAGTAGGTACTCAAGCAAAAACTTGTTCTGGTTTTGAAAGTGGACACAAATGACCATTCCTATCTGTAAAAGCCTCTTTGATTGATACCACATCCTTTGGGTGGCTAAATTTACTATTATTTCAGGCTTTTTAAAGCAAATATACTTTAGGCATTACATATAACCATGGTTATGACATCAAATGAAAGGAAATATAAACTTTGATAAACACGAGACAGGGCAAGAGAAGAGACTGGGGCATCTTTTATCCTGTGGTTACATCCCTAGGGAGCCCAGATTTCCACAATGATTTTTCTCAATGAGTCGATTCAGGAAGCATGAGCTATCAGAGAAGAGAACCATTGCTTATGATATCCAGTTTTTTTCTGGCTTTTATATTTCTCCCATTTTAACTGAAAGGATGCTGCACGGTTTTCCCCTTCTTGTGTGTATAGAATTTACTTCTAGACAAGGTTTAACAAAACTTAAATTTTGAGTTTGTAAAATATTTCCAGAGGGTAGTCATTTATAAAGGAGATGCTGGTGAACAAGTACTTCAAGCAAAAATCACTACACTATTAAACATTTTGCATACTATTGTAATGTTTTCCATATAAAATTACAAAAATTTGCTAGCTATTTACCTGCTCTCAGCCTAAGGAGAATCAAAGCCATCAGCATATGCCACGCCAGCAACTTTTTTTCTGTTTTAAACTGCACTAGGGAGCTTGAATTTGCATGCTAAAGTAAATGAAACAATTTGATTATATTTGCTGAAACAGCCCATTACTGTGTATCATTTCAGAAGACCACAAAATTTAGCACATGTAATCGAAATGGATTGCCTCCTTCTAACTGTGAGAGCATTGAGGAGAAACCATAAAAACACTGGGTATTGTGATAAATTGAGTTCTCAAAAATAAGGCTGGTTAATTTTCTTACCAATTATCTTGCCATTACTTGAATACAGTTTAAATACAAGTGTTAAGTCTTTGAATTTTCCCTATGAATATTTCAGTGTTTCCATTAGAAGGATTTAACTCTGCATTTATTTGTTCATATCTAATCTTCTAAGCCAATTAGATATCTTTTAGCTTTTGATGCCAAAAGAAGTATTGTATGTGGTATGTTGCTTACTCCATAAGGAAGATTTCCAGCATGTAACAATTTAAGTTTTAATATAGAAGTTTCTAATGTATCCATTTTCTAGTCAACATACTAACAAAAAAATGTGTTTTAAAGGAAAGTTTCTTAATCTATCTCTATGGGAGTACTTTTGCTTAAGCAAGCCAGCAAGCTAAAATTAGAAATGTTCTCTGACAACAAAAAGCACACAAACTCTACAAGAGGCCTGGGAATTGAACAGAGTGGAAACACAAAATGAGTCATGATATGGAAACACTTGGCCTCGTGTCACCTTTCTGTGCAGATGCTCATGTTCACCTTTCTGGGGCACAAATCCCTTCTGTTCTCCTGGCTTCTATCTGAGGTTTTGGCTGAAAGTGAAAGTCGCTCAGTCCTGTCTGTCTCTTTGTGATCCCATGGACTATACTCCATGGAATTCTCCAGGCCAGAACTCTGGAGTGGGTAGCATTTCCCTTCTCCAGGGGATCTTCCCAACCCAAGGATCAAACTCAGGTCTCCCACATTGCAGGTGGATTCTTTACCAGCTGAGCCACCAGGGAAGCCCAAGAATATTGGAGTGGGTAGCCTATCCCTTCTCCAGCAGATCTGCCCGACCCAGGAATCGAACCCAGGGGTCTCCTGCATTGCAGGCAGATTCTATACCAACTGAGCTATCAGGAGGTTTTGGTTAGGAGCTCATAATGTAAATGTGCAGGTGTCTCCACATAATTCTGGGCTTTTTGTTTCAATTTAATTGGGAGTTTTTTTTCACCATCAGAAAAGTAAGATGCATACTGTTCACAAAACAAACACACACACAGACACAAACCTTAGAGAAATATGTCTCAAAAAACTTTTCTCACAAATGCTCATTGACACAGAACATCTTAACAAGAATACCAATCCAATATCTGGCCAAAGATAAAATGATAAAGCAAGGATGTTATGAGAAAGAAAATTGAAGACCTCTGGAAACAAATTGAAAAACCGAAGTAGTATCATTAAAGAGATAAATAAATTAGAAAAGCAAGTAGCAGAATAAGTGCCACCAATAATTAAATTCCTAGCATAGAATAAAGACTTAAGATAATTAGGATACATGCATGCATACAAAGATTAATTAAAGCCGTGGGGGAAAAGACAATTTATATAAAAGACATGGGATAACTGATATTCTTGAGAAAGCTTCATATATGGAGTAGTTACTTATTAAAACATATTAAAAAAAATATATATATATATAACATATTATACTATAGGAAAATTTATCTGAACCAATGGAAATTTTAAAAAATTATCTATAGTTGGGCATTTCCCTAGTGGTTCAGTGGCTAAGACTCTGTGCACCCAGTGTAGATGGCCCGAGTTTAATCCTGATCAGGGAACTAGATCCCAACATGCTGCAACTAAGAGTCCACATGCTGCAATTTAAGATTATGCATGCCACAACCAAGACCCAGCTCAGCCAAATAAATAAATAAATATTTTTTAAAAATTATCTATAGTTGGAAAGAACATGTGATCTGAGAAAATTAATACAGGTGTCTACACCAAGGCAGATTCTAGTTAATTTCCTAAATTTCGGGAATAAAACAATTTCAGGCATCTGGACAGAAAGAGCAAATAACATGCAAGGAATTAAAATCAGACTGCTTTAGAGCAATCAATGCTGTAAGACAATGAAACCACCATCCTGAGGTGAAAATAGCATGATTCTAAAATGTTGTATCCAAAATGGCAGTCAAGTATAAAAACATTATGAGCCATAAAAGGACTAAGAAAAGCAGTCTACCCATGAGCCCATCTGAGAAAAACTCAATAATGAAAAACCTGCCAATTTACTTTTAGTCAAAATTTAAAACTTAGAGAAAAAGAGGTTTTTTAAAACAGACTAATCACTTCATGGGAAATAGATGGGGAAACAGTGGAAACAGTGGCAGACTTTATTTTGGGGGGCTCCAAAATCACTGCAGATGGTGACTGCAGCCATGAAATTAAAAGATGCTTACTCCTTGGAAGGAAAGTTATGACCAACCTAGATAGCATATTCAAAAGCAGAGATATTACTTTGCCAGCAAAGGTCCGTCTAGTCAAGGCTATGGTTTTTCCAGTGGTCATGTATTGATGTGAGATTTGGACTGTGAAGAAGGCTGAGTGCCAAAGAGTTGATGCTTTTGAAGTGTGGTGTTGGAGAAGACTCTTGAGAGTCCCTTGGACTGCAAGGAGATCCAACCAGTCCATTCTAAAGGAGATCAGCCCTGGGTGTTCTTTGAAAGGGATGATGCTAAAGCTGAAACTCCAGTACTTTGGCCACCTCATGTGAAGAGTTGACTCATTGGAAAAGACTCTGATGCTGGGAGGGATTGGGGGCAGGAGGAAAAGGGGATGACAAAGGATGAGATGGCTGGATGGCATCACCGACTTGATGGACTTGAGATTGAGTGAACTCTGGGAGATGGTGATGGACAGGGAGGCCTGACGTGCTGCGATTCATGGAGTCGCAAAGAGTCAGACATAACTGAGCAACTAAACTGAACTGAACTGAATGATGAGCAGTCAGTTCATTTAAATATTAAACATATGTAAATTGAAGTTACAGAATAAACCCAAACTAGGTGACAGTAATAATAAAATATACAAAAGTTGAAGGCAAGGAACTGGAGGAATCAACCTACCTGACTTCAGGCTCTACTACAAAGCCACAGTCATCAAGACAGTATGGCACTGGCACAAATACAGAAATATAGATCAATGGAACAAAATAGAAAGCCCAGAGATACATCCACGCACATATGGACACCTTATCTTTGACAAAGGAGGCAAGAATATACAATGGATTAAAGACAATCTCTTTAACAAGTGGTGCTGGGAAATCTGGTCAACCACTTGTAAAAGAATGAAACTAGAACACTTTCTAACACCATACACAAAAATAAACTCAAAATGGATTAAAGATCTCAATGTAAGACCAGAAACTATAAAACTCCTAGAGGAGAACATAGGCAAAACACTCTCCGACATACATCACAGCAGGATCCTCTATGACCCACCTCCCAGAATATTGGAAATAAAAGCAAAAATAAACAAATGGGACCTAATTAACCTTAAAGCTTCTGCACATCAAAGGAAACTATTAGCAAGGTGAAAAGACAGCCTTCAGAATGGGAGAAGATAATAGCAAATGAAGCAACTGACAAACAACTAATCTCGAGAATATACAAGCAACTCCTACAGCTCAACTCCAGAAAAATAAATGACTCAATCAAAAAATGGGCCAAAGAACTAAATAGACATTTCTCCAAAGAAGACATACAGATGGCTAACAAACACATGAAAAGATGCTCAACATCACTCATTATCAGAGAAATGCAAATCAAAACCACTATGAGGTACCATTTGACACCAGTCAGAATGGCTGCGATCCAAAAGTCTACAAGTAATAAATGCTGGAGAGGGTGTGGAGAAAAGGGAACCCTGTTACACTGTTGGTGGGAATGCAAACTAGTACAGCCACTATGGAGAACAGTGTGGAGATTCCTTAAAAAACTGGAAATAGAACTGCCTTATGATCCAGCAATCCCACTGCTGGGCATACACACTGAGGAAACCAGAAGGGAAAGAGACACGTGTACCCCAATGTTCATCGCAGCACTGTTTATAATAGGCCATGGAAGCAACCTAGATGTCTATCAGCAGATGAATGGATAAGAAAGCGGTGGTACATATACACAATGGAGTATTACTCAGCCATTAAAAAGAATACATTTGAATCAGTTCTAATGAGGTGGATGAAACTGGAGCCTATTATACAGAGTGAAGTAAGCCAGAAAGAAAAACACCAATACAGTATACTAACACATATATATGGAATTTAGAAAGATGGTAACAATAACCCTGTGTACGAGACAGCAAAAGAGACATTGATGTATAGAACAGTCTTATGGACTCTGTGGGAGAGGGAGAGGGTGGGAAGATTTGGGAGAATGGCATTGAAACATGTAAAATATCATGTATGAAACAAGTTGCCAGTCCAGGTTCGATGCATGATACTGGATGCTTGGGGCTGGTGCACTGGGACGACCCAGAGGGATGGAATGGGGAGGGAGGAGGGAGGAGGGTTCAGGATGGGGAACACATGTATACCTGTGGCAGATTCATTTTGATATTTGGCAAAACTAATACAATTATGTAAAGTTTAAAAATAAAATAAAATTAAGTAAAAATAAATAAATAAATCCACCAAAAAAAAAAAAAGTTGAAGGCAAGAGCAGAGAGATGTGAAGATAAATGATAGTATTATGGCCTTATTCTATCACAGCAGAGAATAAATTTAAAATGTTGAAAATTTAAACATGTAACTTTAAAAACCTTGATTCCAATATTAATATTTTTCATGTTTTCTTAACTTTAGACAAACTTTTTATGAAATAAAAGAGGAAACATGAGATGAGATTAAGAAATAGACATGTGAAATTCAGTAGTTCCTCTAGTCTTACTTCTGAGTTCAACTAACATTAAATGTAATGCTTTTTATTTCAAAATAACATTTATAATTTTATAAACATGATGAAAAACTACTTATTTTTAAAAAGACTGAAAGTAGATAGGTCAGATGTTGCCAATGGCTCATTTTGAGTGATAGAAAGATTATTATAATTTCATCTTTGCTCTTTTCTGTAATTTTTTAAATTAAAAAAATTAAAGCACAAATTAGAGCTGGACCAGCAATATATGATAAGAGTTTTTCTCAGATTCTCCCCATTCTATATAGATTTTTGAAGAATTTTTATCTTAGACTTTCCCTGGTGGTCCAGTGGTTAAGAACCCATGATTCCACTGCAAGGGGCACAGGTTTGATTCCTGGTCAGAGAAGTAAGATCCCACATGCCCCACAATGTGGGGAAAAATAAAAAGAATTTTTATCTTAAGCTACTGGGAAACTTATGTAGCTGTTTGTCTACTACCTATACATATATTGGGGGCTTCCCCCATGGCTCAGTGGTAAAGAATCTGCCTGCCAATGGAGGAGACTTGCAGGAGACAAGGGTTCTATCTCTGGGCCAGGAAGATCTCCTGGAGGAAACGGCAACCCACTCCAGTATTCTTGACTAGAAAATTCCATGGACAGAGGAACTTGGCGGGCTACAGTCCATGGGGTCACAAAGACTCAGACATGACTGAGTGCCTGAGCAGACACCTGGTGGTGGCGCTTAAGTCGCTAAGTCATGTCCGGCTCTTGAGACCCCATGGACGGCAGCCCGCCAGGCTCCTCTGTCCATGGGGTCTCCAGGCAAGAATACTGGAGTGGGTTGCCATTTCCTTCTCCAGGGGATCTTCCCAACCTGGGAATCAAACCTGGGTCTCCTGCATTGCAGGCAGATTCCTTACCAACTGAATTACAAGGCAAGCCCCGAGTATACACATATTTATCCATCTATTATAGTATATATGCATGTATGTATAAATGAAATAAGTAGCCCTTCCATTTTTTTCATTCTATGTATACCCCTCTAACTCTCCCCTCACCAAACCCTGGCTCTCTTTCTTTGCTTGTTCACTAGACTGAAGGTAGCACAGCATGGTGTCATGAAAAGGTGTGTTTTCTGCCTCCTCACTTAGCCGCAAGAGAGGGGCTTCTCTTTCCAGGCCTCACTGTTTCATCTATAACACATTATCTCCTACCTGACGATAGGACTTCAATAAATAACTGAGCAGATACTTGGGTTGGAGCTGAGGAACATGGAAGAGGCCTGAGCCCTAAACAACTAGAGTAGTGTTCCCAACGGGGCTACCTTTCCATCCAGCCTTCAGGAGGACTGTGGGCAGGGAAAGGTAACTGGTTTATGGCTGGACCAAGTTGTTCACCCTTGTCAGATGAATGTCAATGACATAAACATACTGGTTAGTTGTTTTAATCTTTAAACTTTCCTGTTCTTTTTCACAGACTTTAGGAGGGGTAAGGTTGGGAGGAAATCATACAGGAAGCAAGAGAACATACCCCATAAGTTCATTAGTATGCAAGGAAAAGAGAATTGAAGGAGGGACAAAGGTACAAAGCAGCTATATGACAGCCCTTTCTATAAAATATTTGTGTAGCTTGAGACCTCACACCTGTACCTTCCTTGACCCTCATGAATGGAATACTTTCATGCAAAGTTAAGGAAAAGTAGCATGACCATGGTCCCTACTTTATACACCACATCAAGGATTTCCCCAAAGTCATTAGACTAGTGAATGGGAATATCATTTTCCCCAAAAGAGGATGCTCTTTCTAGTACCACAGTCTTTCAGATATAAAACTATCACAGTCCTAAGTTCTTCTATGAAACAAACAAAGCAGAGAACCTGAAGAAAAACAGAAAAGGGTCAAAATAAAAAAAAAAAAATGCTCTCCAACTTTCCCAGTTCTATGAAAGGAAATCTCTTACTCCCAATTTGCCCTGGACCTTCTCTGACAACAGCATTCCACCCAAATGCCTGAGTTCTGCCCATGCCAAGCACAAGGCTCAGCTAGAGCCATGCAGAGAGGAAGTAGAGTATTGTGTGTGGGAGGCTGTGTGTGTCACACAGAAACTTGCTCATGAGGACCTTAGTCCCCAAATGCTTCCATGACTTCATTGATCTGCTTACAGCCTTGTGGGTGCTGCACAATTACTCTTATATTTAAAGAAAAGAATAGATTTTAGAAAATATTGATATGCTATATATTTCTAAGCCCCTGGGAGACTGCAGTTCTGTCCTTTCAAGCATCCCTTTTGCACAGATTCCAGTGGCTTATTTCCTCACTTACCTTCACTAATGTAATTTTTGGTAGTTTGAATGGAGATCGTAATTAAGAGTTCACATTTCTTGAGCACTTACAGGCCCTGGGGTAAGAATGTTGCTGGCATTGTCTCAGTTAACAGAATTACAATTTTGATATTTTAGATGATGGAACTGAGGATCAGAAAGGTTAACTCTTTCTGACCACATAGCTTCTATGTAACAAGCATTAGATTCAAGCTCTGGTCCAGCTGATTCCAGAGCGATATTCTCCACCACTAGTCTAGCAACTGACATACTCCATCGGGTTAGCACCACAGCTGACAAGCACAAAGAATATCTGCTGAGTGCCTGAATAACCCCTTTGGAATGAACATGGGAAAGCTTTATGGTAGCATGGCATTATGGCTAAAAGTTTGGGCTCTGGTGTCAAGAAGCCTCAAGTGCAAACCCCAGCTCTGACATCTAGAACCTGACATCTAGAACATCTAGAACCTGACATCTAGAACATATTGGAGACTCCGCTTCTCTAGTGAAACAAGATAATGACAGCAGCAGCATCACAGCGTTTTAATGATTAAATGCAGTACCTAAAGTAAGCTTAGCTTGACTGTCATGTTGCAGAAACTCAAGAATGTTACTACTATTCATATTAAGCTGAAATAGAAGCGACTAGTCCTTCCTGTCAGCTTCCATTAGCAACTTAATTGGAGTACAACTAATAAGAGTTTACAAATTTTAAAACTATTGGCTAAACAAATCAACCACCTGGAGATCCCATCTTTTTTAACATTTTAATATTCAAAAGATCGCATCTATTTTAAACATTTTAATATTTACCTGAAAACAACAATGCAAAGACTGCCCAAGGTAAATTGACCAACTATTATTTATGAAACATATTATTTATGAAGCATCTAATATTTGCAAAGCATTTCAAGATACACCAGCGAGTATAAATTTCAGAGGCTTCCCTCAAAGAGTTTTCAGACCTTGTTATGTAAACAGAATGATATGTACATGTTAAGTCACTTCAGTCATGTCAGACTCTTTGGATGCTATGCACTAAAGCCCACCAGGTTCCTCTGTCCATGGGATTCTCCAGGCAAGAATACTGGAGTTAGTTGCCATGCCCTCCTCCAGGGGATCTTCCAACCCAGGGATCGATCCTGCATATCCTGCAACTACTACATCGCAGGTGGATTCTTTACCACTGACCCAGCAGGGAAGCCCAAAATAGAATGATCAGATCAGATCAGATCAGTCACTCAGTCGTGTCCGACTCTTTGCCACCCCATGAATCGCAGCACGCCAGGCCTCCCTGTCCATCACCAACTCCCTGAGTTCACTCAAACTCACGTCCATCGAGTCAGTGATGCCATCCAGCCATCTCATCCTCTGTCGTCCCATTCTCCTCCTGTCCCCAATCCCTCCCAGCATCAGAGTCTTTTCCAATGAGTCAACTCTTCGCATGAGGTGGCCAAAGTACTGGAGTTTCAGCTTTAGCATCAGTCCTTCCAAAGAAATCCCAGGGCTGATCTCCTTCAGAATGGACTGGTTGGATCTCCTTGCAGTCCAAGGGACTCTCAAGAGTCCTCTCCAACACCACAGTTCAAAAGCATCAATTCTTTGGTGCTCAGCCCTCTTCACAGTCCAACTCTCACATCCATATGTGACCACTGGAAAAACCATAGCCTTGACTAGACGAACCTTTGTTGGCAAAGTAATGTCTCTGCTTTTGAATATGCTATCTAGGTTGGTCATAACTTTCCTTTCAAGGAGTAAGCATCTTTTAATTTCATGGCTGCAGTCACCATCTGCAGTGATTTTGGAGCCCCCCAAAATAAAGTCTGCCACTGTTTCCACTGTTTCCCCATCTATTTCCCATGAAGTGATGGGACCGGATGCCATGATCTTCGTTTTCTGAATGTTGAGCTTTAAGCCAACTTTTTCACTCTCCACTTTCACTTTCATCAAGAGGCTTTTGAGTTCCTCTTCACTTTCTGCCATAAAGGTGGTGTCATCTGCATATCTGAGGTGATTGATATTTCTCCCGGCAATCTTGATTCCAGCTTGTGTTTCTTCAAGCAGTCCAGCATTTCTCATGATGTACTCTGCATATAAATTAAATAAACAGGGTGACAATATACAGCCTTGACGTACTCCTTTTCCTATTTGGAACAAGTCTGTTGTCCCATGTCCAGTTCTAACTGTTGCTTCCTGACCTGCATACAAATTTCTCAAGAGGCAGATCGGGTGGTCTGGTATTCCCATCTCTTTCAGAATTTTCCACAGTTTATTGTGATCCACACAGTCAAAGGCTTTGGCATAGTCAATAAAGCAGAAATAGATGTTTTTCTGGAACTCTCTTGCTTTTTCTATGATCCAGTGGATGTTGGCAATTTGATCTCTGGTTTCTCTGCCTTTTCTAAAACCAGCTTGAACATCAGGAAGTTCATGGTTCACATATTGCTGAAGCCTGGCTTGGAGAATTTTGAGCATTACTTTACTAGCGTGTGAGATGAGTGCAATTGTGCTGTAGTTTGAGCAGTCTTTGGCATTGCCTTTCTTTGGGATTGGAATGAAAACTGACTCAAATAGAATGATACCTAATCACAAAAACAACACAAGAGATAATCCAATATAGATGACTTTACAATGCATCCCTCAGCTAGTAAAGAATCCACCTGCAATGCAGGAGACCCCGGTTCAATTCCTGGGTCAGGAAGATCCGCTGGAGAAGGGATAGGCTACCTACTCCAGTATTCTGGGGCTTCTCTGGTGACTCAGTAGCTAAAGAATCCGCATGCAATATGGGAGCCCTGGGTTCAATACCTGGGTTGGAAAGATCCCCGGAGAAGGGAATGGCTACCCACTCCAGTATTCTGGCCTGGAGAATTCCATGGACTATTCCATGGGGCGGCAAGGAGTTGGACATGATTGAGCAACTTTCACTTTCAGTTTCACTTGAGGGGTGAAGTAGTGACACTCTTAGCACAAAGTAAAGCCTTACAAGCCAGAGAAGTTGTGTAGGGTAAGACAGAAAGAAAGAATTTAAGAAAAGGGCAAAGACAGTGAAAAAGAAAGCACAGTACCTGGTGGTGCAGAGTTGGGGAGGGAAGACAGAGGGGGAAAGACAGTTGGCATGTAAGTGACTGTAAGGGGGTATGTGCGGTCATGGTGGAGTAGGACAAAAGTAAATAACACAAGTTCTCCCACCCCTTCAGCTCTTTGCTCATGGACCAAGCTAAAGAATAGGGAAAACATTAAAGCTTTATCAGAAAGGGAAATTCCTAAAATAACCTTCTTTAGGTAATCTCTGCAGCACTATCTCTTGGAGAAGTTATAGGGTGATGATTGTTCACCATCTTAAATCTGTCTGAATTTGAACCCATCAAAAGAACTAAGATACAAAACTCAAGTAGTCAAAATACTGTATCAGCTCATGTATGTGTGTGTATATATATATATATATATATATATATATACACACACACACTCACACATATATATGTCTCAACAGTTTTAGAGTACAGTAAATAACAACTATAAAAACACTTTACCTTCTGCATTTTCCCTAGGAATTTATTATTGAGATTTTTGAGACAGGCTGGGATGTGGGACCCTTTGCTGCAGTGCTTGTACTTGGACAAATGTCTCCTTGAACAACAAAATACAAAGAAATCACAAGGGACTAAAAATAACTGTGCATGTGCAGTTGAAGCAAATTATGGACAACAAGATACAAAAAGACCAAAAACCCACCTGTCACTTCTGAAGAGCTGAGAGCAAAAGAGGTTACTGCTCATGGCCCCTGAACAGACCACCAAAGGGGAGGACAAACCACCTAAGCCACTTCTCCAGCCTGACCCCGGAACCCACCCCTACCCTCACCCCATGTAAGCAATCAGCTCATCCCTGCCTTGAGTAAGCAAGCAAGGGAACCTGTTATGTATTCTTGCTCCCTCATGCTATAACAGGGACCCCAATAAAGCCTTGCCTGAATTTCTTATCTGGCCTTTTATCAATTTCTATTGATTCAGGAGGCCAAGAACCCTGGTCAGTAACAATTTTCTTTGTATCTATTAGTAACTTTAAAAATACCCTTCTGTGTTTTGAGGGCATTGGATCTATTTCTGCTGTTTTGAAAGAGCGTCATAATATCACTTTCTGGGAAAACCAAAGTAAGCAGTATTTCAAGGGCTGTTTTTTATGCCTCGGATTTTGCAGACTTCAACATTTTGAATTTACAGGGATAAAATATAATTTTTGTACTTTATAAAGATTGATTCAGGCTTCCCAGGTGGCGCTAGTTGTAAAGAACCCACCGGCCAACACACGAAACATAAGAAACACAGGTTCAATCCCTGGGTCGGGAAGATCCCCTGGAGGAGGACATGGCAATCCACTTGAGTATTCTTGCCTGGAGAATCCCATGGACCTAGGAGCCTTGCCAGCTACAGTCCATAGGGTTACACAGAGTCAGACACAGCAGAAGCAGGTTAGCACACATGCATGCAAAAATTGATTGGAAAATAAAACATGGTGTATTTGAATATTGATAGTATTTGAAGTGGAGAAGGCAGTGGCAATCCACTCCAGTACTCTTGCCTGGAAAATCCCATAGATGGAGGAGCCTGATAGGCTGCAGTCCATGGGGTTGCTAAGAGTTGGACAGGACTTCACTTTCACTTTTCACTTTCATGCATTGGAGAAGGAAATGGCAACAACCCACTCCAGTGTTCTTGCCTGGAGAATCCCAGGGACGGGGGAGCCTGGTGGGCTGCCATCTATGGGGTCGCACAGAGTCGGACACGACTGAAGCGACTTAGCAGCAGCAGCAGCAGTAGTATTTGAAGATTAGTCTCTAAACTTGAACCAGAAGTTCAAATGTCCCTCCCAAAGAACTATAAGAAATGAAATTTATCAGTGGAAGCAAGTATATTAATTGTTTTGTTTTTGTTTAGATTTTGTGATGGAAGGCCTGAGAATGTGACTAATTTCAAAAGCTTATGCATCTCTCTTTTCTTTTTCCTTCCTTCTCCCAATCCAATTTGAAACTCCAATGTCTTAATTACCTTAGCTAAGTGTGGATCTGATTAAAGCAAACAGTATTAAAATAATGCTCACAGCCCCAAATACTTCAACATGCATTTATATTAGAAAGATGCACTTGTTCACTCAGATGACTTTGATGTATGGAACGTGCGTCGCTGGGCTTAAAGCAAAGTTCCCTTGCAATCTAGACTGTAGTAGATTCTTCTAGTCACAGATCCTCTAGGAACAATGACTCGTTCTTCATAATGTTCCAGTTGCTCAGGTCAGTGCCAGGGTTGGCTAAGGGAGAAGGGACAACAGTGCCCCTTTGGGTACAGGGAGTACAACCTGAAGCCTGGGAGGCAGTGGGAATTTCACATGGTCTGACTCAGGAGAGCTTGAAGCCTCCAAACACAACCCGAGGTTTTCAAACATTTCAGGTGACTGGGGAGCTATCAAATAAACCACCCATCTTGGAAAGAGGGTAATGCTCTGGTATCCAATATCCAGGTGACTTGGATCTCTAGGAATCCTCAAGAATTCACAGAAAAATCATATCCCTGAGTTGGTGAACTCAACATTAGTACTGACATTCCAACTGTGATATTACAGTAAGAACGTTCAGGCTCTACACACACATGCACACACACACACAGCAAAATTTCAGACTTGCTCCTTTTTCCTCAAATAGCCTTTTTCGGCTGTGTAGACCCAATTTCTCTGATGTTACAAACACCCTAAATCAAACTCCTCCAGCCACAGGCATTATCTTCTCTCAAGTAGAACACGCAGTCCTCATCTTCCCTAAGTTTTCTCAAACTAAACTCTCTTTTTTCTTTCCTATATTACCAGATTTTTTTTTTTTTACAAATTATCCCCCACATAAATTATCCTACCAACTGATTCTGAGCTCCAAAGTTGAGGACTACAATTAGACAAAATTTTAAACAAAGCACATGCCTTTGCTAATGGCATGGGAACACTAAAATATGGACTGTTCATCTTCCTAAGCCCTTGTTGGGCACAGATATCCTCAGTCCTGCAGGGTCCAAGTTACTAGTGAAGACCCCCTGATGGGATCTTGTGGACCTAAGGGCACAAGCAGCCTAAAAGCAAATAAACCCAACTTTTCCCAGAAAAGGAACATCAAGGAAGTACAATGTACCTGATACTCAAAGGAAACCATCTGAATCTTGAGACAAAGCACTAAAAAAATATAAAAATGGGGACTTTTTTGGGTATTAAATTGATGGTATGCTAAACTAATCAACCTCACTCATTGAGATGTTAACAGACTGCACCACTCCTCTCTTTCTCCTTTCAAGTGCCCCTGGACTTAGAGCAATTCTCCAGGCCAGCAGCTCAGTCTCTCCTGGGAACTTGTTGAAACACAAATTCCTGGTCTCATCGCAGACCCACTGGATAAGAACCTCTGAGACACGGCCCCAACAATATAAGTCTTAAGGAGCCCTCCAGGGGGTTCTGAGGCACACTTACATTTGAAAAGCACTGCTTTAAGGCACTTTTCAAGCTTTCTCCCTCTTTTCTTCATGCTACAGCTAACTCCACCTGTTGACAGTCCTCTTCCCTAACCAAAACTAGGTACTGTCTACTCTTTGGGGAACTCTGGGACCTTCAGGTGAGAAATAATATAAAGGTTTATAGTTGCTCAGTCATGTCTGACTCTGCAATCCCATGGACTGCAGCATGCCAGGCTTCCCTGTCCTTCAGTATCTCCCGGAGCTTGCTCAAACTCATGTCCATTGAATTGGTGATGCCATCCAACCATCTTATCCTCTGTCATCCCCTTCTCCTCCTGCTTCAATCTATCCCAGCATCGGGGCCTTTTCCAATGAGTCAGCTCTTCACATCAGGTGGCCAAAGGATTGGAGCTTCAGCTTCAGCATCAGTCCTTCCAGTAAACATTCAGGGTTGATTTCTTTCAAGGCACTGGGAACAGGTTTTTATTCCCTGTTTATGGATTTATATATATATACACACACATACACACACACAAAAGAATAGGCCATAAGACTATAATAACAAGTCTCACACTGTAGCTTTTGAAGACAAAATATAGATTAGCTTAGACTGATCACAAATATATTATTTTAATAAATTAAATAATCATTATTTAACTTCTGTTTGGATCCCAGGTGAACAAGTGACCCTTGACTTTGACTTTAGCATATCTACCACACCATGACACAACTAATTAAAATTGCACAATTTTAGAAATTCATTTATTCTTCCAAATATTATTTGAGTAGTTAAGAATCTGATCAGTAAAGTCTGTTTCAGGCATGCATGTGTGCTAAGTCGCTTCAGTTGTGTCCGACTCTTTGAGACTCTATGGACTGTAGCCCACCAGGCTCCTTTGTCAGTGGGATTCTCCATGCAAGAATTCTGGAGTGGGTTGCCATGCCCTCCTCCTCCCGACCCAGGGATCGGACCCATGTTTCTTTTGTCTCCTACATTGGCAGGCAGATTCTTTACCACTAGCGCCACCTGGGAAGCCCAAAGTCTGTTTTACTTACTGTCATTTCCTTCCCTCTACCTTTCCATACCTTGTTTCTGACTTGTGACCAAATCTCTCAGCCAGCAAACTGTCTGATGTCCACAAACACCAGCAAACACTGAAAGTCCACAATGTTGTCCAATAGCAAAGAAAAGCCAAGTAGAAAAGATGATGAAAACAGAACTAAAGAGGAAATGAGGAAAACAAAACTAATGAGGATGAGGAAAATTCAAATTCTGGAAGGTGAGGAAGAATAAGACAGAGTTCAAAGAAAATCATGAGCCTTCTGCAAGGAAATCTGGGTCCAGATGTAGCCCTTAAGCTCAATGAACTGAATTAGCATCATCGCTTGATTGAGCTGAAGATGAGCCTACCTTCCAAAAACTCTGTTCCAATGCAACTTATTTTCTTTCTCCAGATAATCATGAGCAGATTGAGACTCCAGAAGCTAACAGGTTTTCTTCCCTCTATTTCTCACCTTCCAGGTAACTGTTATCATTTTCCCAATATATTTTTGAGAATTCTTTTGACCATTTTCAGATAGAGATATTGTTCTATGGGGTCCTAACCAAATTTTCTATGAGTGCTTTGAAAGAAAAAGGGCTTGTCCAAAAGGAGGAGTTTGGACTGATTTGGAGAACTTGGACATGTAACTGTAATGTTTTGGTCTGGGTGATGACTGAAGAAATCATTTTCTCTGACACAACAAATGGAGCGTTTCTATCTTTACTGGTTGTGATTTTCAAATGCCAATTGTACATTTAGTTCAGTTCAGTTCAGACGCTCAGTTGTGTCCGACTCTTTGCGACCCCATGGACTGCAGTACGCCAGGCTTCCCTGTCCATCACCAACTCCCGGAGCCTACTCAAACTCATGTCCATCGCATCAGTGATGTCATTGTACATTAGGTAGCTAAAAACTTGGCTGATGAACTCTATTCTCTTGTGACAAAAAAGTAGAGTATTCATAATAAAAACTGCAAGTTTTCAAATGTCATGTACTGGGAATACTACATCTTAATAACAAAAGATTATGAAACAAACAATGCATCAAAGTTGCTTAGTTCTTTCTTTGTCCTTTCCCAATCTTCCAAATATATATGTTTTTAAAAACATTCATATTTGTTTTTGCCCCAGTATAGCCCTGAAATGATTCAAGTATACCTGGTCCATACTCTCCTCTAGCCCTCCAAAAGCATAAATGTTGAGTAGAGTGTCCGTTAACTTTAGGATGTCAACTTTTGGTCTTCAGTGCTGCAGTATTTCATAGGTGATCCCAAATACGTGTGTCTGATACAAGAGAAAAGTGGTAGAGAAAACTGCTAGAAGAGTACCCAGTATAAACACAAAGCCAAACAAATCTTTTAATTTCCTCTTTTACTTGCCAAGTAAACATTTTACAAAGACAAAAATTATTGTTCCCTTGGATGACATTGGTAAGCTACATATTTAGGGAAGCATGCATTTGTATGACATGTGGTTAGAGATTAATCAATATTTCATTCCGTTTATGGCAACCAAATGCTCACATAGGCCATTTGGTTTTTCTTTGGCATTTTATTAATTATATTATAATAATTTATTCCACAGATATTTAAGTGCTTACTACAGTCCCTGTTACATAGTAGGTACTTGATAGCTCTTTATTGATGCAGAGAGTATTTCTTGAGAACTTGCTATAAGCAGACTCAATACTAAGTTCCCTGGCTGAGATGATTCACAGGCAGACATGGGAATACTTTGCTATCAGAGCTCTGATATCTTTGCTATCAGACTCATAGCTCTGAGTCTATGAATATGAAATCATTTGCATACCAAGCAAATCTGGCCTCTTCCTTCTTCTCCCCTTAGTCATTCCCACTACTGCTAATGAGACAAGTAATCTAAAAGCTTAAGTAACATCCCTGTAAATCCATCTCTAAGGCTCTGCTCAACAATATGTCCTCCCTTAGGCCTATTGCAGGAAAACATGCACCATTTGAAACCTGAACCATTCACTGACATAGAAAAGCACATGAATCAAATGCCCACATTAAAGTCTGATGCTCACTGGCTCACTATTTGTAGTAACTCCAATCAGTGGTATCTCATTACTTTGCCAAATAGAAGATACTCATCAAATGCTACCACCCAGACAGCTCTCACACTACTGGGGAGCTTAGAGAGTAAAGTAATCTTACTGCTCCCCTCAGGGTTCTCCTCATGTGGGGGCCTTCCTAACACTCCCACTCCTTTTCTTCAGCAAGGAATCCCTTTGTTCTTTGAGACTACCTCTGCAATTTGAAGAACTCTCAGTGATACAAAGTGATACAAATTTTCTAATAAAATTGTTTGTGTGCATGCTTTTTAAGAACAGGTACTCTGGCTGCTTCACCTTTAAAACCTTAATACCTACCATGGGTGGTTTTCAAGTAGATTTTCTTTGCTCTTAATGAGTCAGTAAACAAATATCATTCAGCCAGATCCTGCAAGCCATATAAACATTAGAAATATGTATTTAATCTGCTGTGTGTGCACCTAACAGACCTAAAAGTTTCTTGCCATAGTTCATCACTATATGCAAAACCGAGAAAATACTTTGATTAATGTATTAATGTAAAACTACATAAGTTTTGAACAATTGTGACGTTGATGTCATTCAGCTAAAAATGAATGGCGGAGAGAGACTAGAATCCTGTATCCCTGCTTCCTTCCTGGTACTTGGTTTACCAGTTCATGATCTGGATTCTGCTTTATTAAAGTTCCATTTCTTGAGCAATTCATGGAAAAGTCTGTGGAAGGCTCTGGCAGTTGAGTTGCATTCAGAAAGAGGGAGAAACTAAGAACTCTTAGCGATCCCATGGACTGTAGCCCTCCAGACTCTTCTGTCCATGGAATTTCCAGTCAAGAATACTGGGGTAGGTTGTCATTTCTTTTTCCAGGGTATCTTTCTGAATCCAACTTAGACTTAGTGACTGTCAACATTAGAACTGTGCAACAGTTTTATATTCATGCTGTGCTGTGCTTAGTCGCTTTCAGTCATGTCTGACTCTTTGCAACGCTATGGACTGTAGCCTGCCCAGCTCCTCTGTCCATGGGATTCTCCAGGTAAGAATACAGGAATAGGTTGCCAGGCCCTCCTCCAGGGGATCGTCCCAAACCAGGGACTGAATATGCATCTCTTACATCTCCTGCATTGGCAGGCAAGTTCTTTACCACTAGCACCACCTGGGAAGCCATTTACATTCATGAAAATAGTCTAATTTTAAGAATAAATTTTAAATACTGGCTTTATTTTAAAATTATTTGTTGTTGTTGTTTTTCAGTTGCTAACTCATGTCCAACTGTTTGCAACCTCATGGACAGTAGCACACCAGGCTCCTCCATCCAGGCATTTTTCCAGACAAGAATACTGGAGTGGGTTGCCATTTCCTTCTCCAGGGGATTTTCAGGATCAGGGATTGAACCCATGTCTCCTGCATTGGCAGGAGGATTCTTTACCACTGAGCCACCAGGGAAGCCCTTAAAAATTATTAGACTCATTAATTATAATTTGTATTTTATCCCTTAATTTTGATAAATCTTGAATATTTTTGGATAAATGTAACTTAAAGCTTATATGATAAACAATTTTAATTTAAAAAATGTTCCCATTTATTCTATATTTTTTCCAAAATATAATTAAATGTATGCTTTTGATTGTATATGTACAAATGCTCTTTATTTTTATTGCCAGTTTTCTGTTTTATAAATACATGGCATCACTCACATTAGTTTTATTTTGTCATTATGGAGGTATAATTGTCAAAGAAAAAAAAAAAAAGAATATATTTCATTTAGCAGTCTGTTAGCTTGATTTGGAACTTTTATATCAGTAGACATATGGTTTGTGAGCCTCCATTTGTCCTCTCATCTCAGGTGCTGAAATGTTAGGGGTGGCCAGTGTACGAGTTACTAAAAATTAACGTAAAATGAATGAAGTCCAAAGTTAAGACAACAGTAGAAAAATAAACCTCTTCCCTTTTCTTAAAGTGAGACTTTTTTTTTCCCTTGAACCATCTCAGTCTAAGATGGAACCCCACAGGTACATAAGGCCATGGACGCTCCCAGTGCCTCTGACCATGGAACCAGTATCAGAGAAAGACCAATTTGGTTTTGCCAAATGTTCCTGGGATGACTGCTCTGTTTGGATGGATGTAGTATGCACCTGTGTCTAAGGGCTCCATAATGTACAAAGAATACAAAAGTAACAAAGGGATTTTCAGGTTTGGGGGCCTGCCAGTAACTGCCATGTCCTGATTAGAATGGGACTGGAAAGTGATCAGCCCCGCAAATTCCCTGCTTGGCCACAACTGAATGATCTCTATGGGTCTGGATCATTGCAGTGTGTTCACAATGGCCTAAGAAAGGCTACAGTAAAATAGGATTATTCTAGCTTTAGTTTTCATTGGTGGCTCAGATAGTAAAGACTCTGCCCACAATGTAGTAGACCTGGGTTCAGTCCCTGGATCAGGAAGATCCCCTGGAGAAGGAAATGGCAACCCACTCCAGTATTCTTGCCTGGAGAATCCCATAGACAGAGGAGCCTGGCGGGCTGGGACAGTCCATGGGGTGGCAAAGAGTCGGACACAACTGAGCAACTAACGTTTACACAATGAGCATCCTTGGAGAGGCATGCACTGATCTGTCATTTATACATTAATGTCTTACCCTTTCTTTACCCTTTGTGAAATTTTTTATATGTTTTTTGACTTCAGTCAATCTCCCAAAACAAGCTTACTGTTGAATTTTTACCTTATTCCTCATAAAAGTCTGATAGATTTTCTCTCTGGCAATTTTTACACAGTTATTTGAAGCTGGCTAAAATTTCTCTCATTTGATAATGGAGTTGCCCATGTCTTCACACTTTAAACACCTTTCACATTCTAGAATAGAGTTTTGTATTATCAAGTACCCATTGATCTTAAGAAAATTTAAATAAACAAAATTTGAAGAGAGTGACAGCATGAGCAAGAAGGGAATCCTATTTAAATAGTTCAGGCCCTCCCTCCCCAATAGTTTCGCGAACTTAACCCCACACAAAGACAGCATGCTTAAGTGAGCCAGGGCTGGAAGCTTTGAGTCTGCCATGTCCTGTGCACTGAATATGATTTCAGTATTTTAAAGACATATCTTTTTCAAACATTATCCCTTAATGCAAGCCAATTACACGTGAGACTCAACTGCAGGTAGAGCATTCTGTCCCAAAGTTTGAGGAAAAAACTTTTGAAGACAGTGTGTTTGTCTTCAAAGCGTTGACCTTCTTAGCAGTTTGACTAATTACCATTCTCACCTTATACACCAACTTTAGAAGTGAAGCTTTAGGTAAGCTATGAATTACAGTTTTACGTTTAGCCTCAGGTGGCACTAATGGCAAAGAACCCACCTGCCAATGCAGGAGATAAAAGAGACTCGGATTGGATCCCCAGGTCGGGAAGATCCCCTGGAGAAGGGCATGGCAATCCACTCCAGTATTCTTGCCTGGAGAAGTCCATGGACAGAGAAGCCTGGAGGGCTACAGTCCACGGGGTCGCACAGAGTCAGACACGACTGACGCAACTTAGCACACACGCACACACCTGCCTATAGGTTCTTAGTGAATAACATCTATGCTTGATTCATCCTTTGAATCCCCTGCAGCCCCAAAACAATGCCTTAAACTGAGAGGTGTTGGACAAACTGCTTTGAATGAATGAACAAAAGATAAATATCCATGTATTGAAAAGTGTGCCTCTCGGGTGGCCTCTGTAATCCATGTAATGAAGGGGTCCCCAAGTGGCTAATACCATACTGATACTAGATGCGTCTAAGACACAGAGTTTCTTAAAGAGTGGTCACCAGATCACCTGCTTCAGAATTAGATGTATTAATATTTGAAAGCAAATGCACAGGCCCTACCCCACACCTCTCGATTCAGCATCTCTAGGAGTGAAGCCCCCGAGCCTGCATCTCCTCAGACTCTCCAGGTGAGCATGCACTTCAAAATTAGAGCATACTGGTGGTTCTCAGTGGTCATCTATGGCTTAGAATTGCGTGGGGAGATTTTGTTAACTGAAAAATACCTGACTCAGCCCAGACTGAAAAATCAGAATCTCTGGGATGGGTGTGGCCATCAGCATGTCTTTAAAGCTCCTCAGTCAGAAGGAGAACCTGAGCAGTGAGGGCTGAGAACCACTGCATTAGCCAGATGTCTTTTTAGCTCACTCACAATCTGCTATATCAGCTACATTCAGTGGGCACCAGGAAAGAACTGAAGAAACCCAAGCAAAAAAAAAAAAAAAAAGACAAATGTCAGGGTCTGTGGGAAAGCTAAAATCTGGGCAAACTGCTTCACAGTATGTTTTCCAAGACAGACTGCATCACAGTCAGAATGATTGGCTCTAACCAAGCCAGCAAAAGAGCAACACTGGACGGAAGCATCAAAGGGAAGATCTTTGCTACTTTACATGTTGCCTATTATTAATTAAATGGAATTCATGTCACTATTCCTAGGACTGACTCATGGCATCCCTCCTTGGAATTAAAGGAGGATAAGTTACTCCCTTGTTTTAAAGAACTAATACCTGACTATCTTTCCCATTCTATTGTTTTCCTCTGTTTCAGTAGAAATAGACATCTTTTAAGAAAATTAGAAATACCAAGGGAACTTTTCATGCAAAGATGGGCTCAATAAAGGACAGAAATGTATGGACCTAACAGAAGCAGAAGATATTAAGAAGAGGTGGCAAGAATACACTGAAGAACTATACAAAAAAGAGATCTACATGACCCAGATAATCATGATGGTGTGATCACTCACCTAGAGCCAGACATCCTGGAATGTGAAGTCAAGTGGGCCTCAGGAAGCATCACTATAAACAAAGCTAGTGGAGGTGATAGAATTCCAGTTGAGCTATTTCAAATCCTAAAAGATGATGCTGTGAAAGTGCTGCACTCAATATGCCAGCAAATTTGGAAAACTCAGCAGTGGCCACAGGACTGGAAAAGGTCAGTTTTCATTCCAATCCCAGAGAAAGGCAATGCCAAAGAATGTTCAAACTACCGCACAATTGCACTCATCTCACACACTAGCAAATTAATGCTCAAAATTCTCCAAGCCAGGCTAAAACAGTACATGAACCGTGAACTTCCAGATGTTCAAGCTGGATTTTAAAAAGGTAGAGGAACCAGAGATCAAATTGCCAATGTCTGCTGGATCATCGAAAAAGCAAGAGAGTTCCAGAAAAACATCTATTTCTGCTTTATTGACTATGCCAAAGCCTTTGACTGTGTGGATCACCACAAACCACGGAAAATTCTTCAAAAGATGGGAATACCAGACCACCTCGCCTGCCTCCTGAGAAATCTGTATGCAGGTCAAGAAGCAACAGTTAGAAATGGACATGGAACAACAGACTGGTCCCAAATTGGGAAAGGAATATGTCAAGGTTGTATATTGTCATCCTGCTTATTTAACTTATATGCAGAGTACATCATGAGAAATGCTGGGCTGGAGGAAGCACAAGCTGTAATCAAGATTGCCGGGAGAAATATCAATAACCTCAGATATGCAGATGACACCACCCTTACCCTTATGGCAGAAGGTGAAAAAGAACTAAAGAGCTTCTTGATGAATGTAAAAGAAAAGAGTGAAAAAATTGGCTTAAAACTCAACATTCAGGAAACTAAGATCATGGCATCCAGTCCCATCACTTCATGGCAAATAGATGGGGAAACATTGGAAACAGTGACAGACTTTATTTTGGGAGGCTTCAAAATCACTGCAGATAGTGACATGAAATTAAAAGACACTTGCTCCTAGGAAGAGAAGTTATGACCAACCTGGGCAGCATATTAAAAAGCAGAGACATTACTTTGCCAACAAATGTCCATCTAGTCAAAGCTATGGTTTTTCTAGTAGTCATGTATGGATGTGAGAGTTGGACTATAAAGAAAGCTGAGCGGCAAAGAATTGATGATTTTGAACTGTGGTGTTGGAGAAGATGCTTGAGAGTCCCTTGGACTGCAAGGAGATCCAACCAGTCCATCCTAAAGCACATCAGTCCTGAAGGAAGGACTGATGCTGAAGCTGAAACTCTAATACTTTGGCCACCTGATGTAAAGAACTGACTTATTGGAAAAGACTCTGATGCTGGAGAAGATTGAAGGCAGGAGGAAAAGCAGATGACAGAGGATGAGGTGGCTGGATGGCATCACTGACTCAATGGACATGAGTTTGAGTAAACTCCAAGAGTTGGTGATGGACAGGGAGGCCTGGCATGCTGCAGTTCATGGGATGGCAAAGAGTCGGACATTACTGAGCAACTGAAGTGAACTGATTTGCCTGTCTCTGAAAGAAATCATGTCTATTTTGCATAAATTCTTTATAAAAATATTGTATGTATCATCTCTTATAAACTTCCCAATAGTTATGTATTATAATCAGCAAAAGTACTATTGTCTCCACTTGAGAAACAGTAAACCTGGGTAGAAAAAGCTACAAAGTAGCTTGTCCAAGGTCATATATTTAGTAAGAACCAGGACATAACCCAAGTCTTCTGAGCTGAAGCCATTTTTTTTCTCACTCCATTCAAGTTCATCAATACTATCTTTCCTCTAACAAGAAGAAAAGCATTCACATTATATGGATTACCTGTCTGCTTCTCTCTTGTGATACTTATTACTTTTTGCTTTATATTGTGTAATTATTTACAGAGGTAGCTCTCTTATTATTCTAGTTAAAGAGGAATGGTGTATGTTTGATTCATCTTTACATTGCCCACAATGTCTATCTCTGAAAAATGGTGATAGTCAATAAAAATGTCTTGGATACTTAGATTAAAATAATATATGCTTAAATTTTCAAACTTTAAACCTTCAACCTGAGAGCAAGCATAATTCTGCTAATCACCATCTTAAAGATGAATGGTATATGAGATTACACTAATGGATAAAACAGAAAAGAGACAAAGGCACTACACAGAGTAGAAGAGGAGGCACAAGAGAAGCCCTAATAAAGATAGGAGCTGTTATACTATGAAAAGACCCCTAGAACTAGGGACCTGGAAGGGAGCAGACAATAATGCAGCTGACTGAAGAATCTGTGGTCTGGCTTTTGAATGGTGCATAATGAAGAAGGCTTATGTTTCTGATGTCAACAACAACAAAAAATTAAATGAATGTAGTAATTCCAGGAAAATAAAATGCTGTACAAAAACCATGGCAAAATTAGAAAGTATGATAATAAGAAATTTATTGAGTCTAAAAAAAAGAATCTTGAAATTGGAACTTGAAGTATTCTACTTCAAGCAGACTTGATGTAAGAACATAAATTACATCTCCTCTACATTTACACTCTGGGTCTACAATGAATAAAACTGAGCAATTATTGTAACTAATTTTTATTTATACTTGGTTTTCAGGATCAATATAAAGATAAAGCATGAAAGACAATTAATACGTTATCATTCAGGATGAAAATGCTTTAAATCTTTGAAATGTAAAAATAAGGGTAAAATTGACCAACAGTAGGTTTTAGAGGTGAGGAGGAGAGAGAGATAGGAGAATTAGAAGTGACCACCTCCACCACACCTTATACCATGGGAAGTTATCCAATATGTCTGATGCTGACAGAACAAGAAATAAAAGCCAAACATACTATTTGAAGTATAACTAATAGGAGGACCAAAAGGAAAAAAAAAAAATGGGGAAGAAAGCTGAGTACTGAAGAATTGATGCTTTTGAACTGTGGTGTTGGAGAAGACTCCTGAGAGTCCCTTGGACTGCAAGGAGATCCAACCAGTCCATTCTGAAGGAGATCAGCCCTGGGATTTCTTTGAAAGGACTGATGCTAAAGCTGAAACTCCAGTACTTTGGCCATCTCATGCGAAGAGTTGACTCATTGGAAAAGACTCTGATGCTGGGAGGGGTTGGGGGCAGGAGGAAAAGGGGACGACAGAGGACAAGATGGGTGGATGGCATCAATGACTCGATGGACGCGAGTCTGGGTGAACTCTGGGAGTTGGTGATGGACAGTGAGGCCTGGCATGCTGCGATTCATGGGGTCACAAAGAGTTGGACATGACTGAGTGACTGAACTGAACTGAACTGATAAGGCAAAAGGAAGAGGGGTGGTAGATGTGAAATGAAGTTAGTTATTTTCCACAATAAGACAACAAGAAGTTAAAAGAGAAGCTTGAACTTATAAGCCAAGAAGTAGATATTTAAAGTTCTTTAGAAAATAGATATTTAGAGCTATAGTGATAACCACTAGAAGAGTTTTAAAAGCAGAAAATATCATGAGTGGTAGCCTTTTGGGAATAGGGCTTTAGATAATGAAAGGAAATACACTTTTCATCTGGCACTCTTACCATTTTATCAAAATTTTATTTCCATGAGGATATACTTTTAAAGTTCTCATTAGTACACTGAAATATAACATCCCAAGTTCTCCACCTTTCAATGTTCTAACCATTAACAAGGCAATGACTCCATACAATGATCAAAATTTGACAATAGGTTAAATTTCCATGGTCTTCAAGTCTAAAGTCAGTAACCAACTCACTGAAACTCTCTGTCTGAAATATATTAATTCTGGACTGTAGAAGCAGATACTTCTGAACTATCTCCAATTGTCTGCTTGTTTTTCCTGCCAGGAACACCAGTTTTCTATGAATGTCATCTTATCTTACAACCAAACATCATAAATCTCTCAAAACATCTCTTCAGTAAGGTGTGTTGGTTAAGTCCAGGGATTCCTTACTTCTGAACTTCCGGAAAAAAGAAGGTTGCCAGAACTGAAATCCTAACAGTAAGACATTTCAACTTTGAGCTCTGTCCTGTGCTGTGCTTAGTCGCTCAGCTGTGTCTGACTCTTTGCAACCCCATGGACCGTAGCCCACCAAGTTCCACTGTCCACAGGGATTCTCTAGGCAAGAATACTGGAGTGGGTTGCCATGCCCTCCTCCAGGGGATCTTCCCAACCTGGGGATCGAACCCCGGTCTCCCACATTGCAGGCAGATTCTTTACTGTCTGAGCCACCAGGGAAGCCTATTCAAACCTATTGTAGGTTTCAAGTTAAAAAGTTTAAGTAAGTTGTGTAAGGTCACACAGCTTGCAAATAGTAGACTCTAGCCCAGAACTTTTTTTTTTTTAAACCAAATAATGATTAAGCATAAGGGGAGAAGATAATCCTCAAACCTCTAAGTCTACAACGAACAATGAATATCACCTGATCTGAAAATTGATGATAGTACAAACTTTTTTTTACCACATATTGGCAAATTTCTACTATGGTTTAGTCTAAGACTTGAGGGGATACTTAAATTCAGGGAAATAAAAATTTGAATTTTTTAGTTCAGATAAATCACAGAGTCCAGGACAAAAATCATTCCATCTGATTATATCGGTCTCTGAGAATATTAAACACTAAAGTGTTTTATTTTTAAATAATACGGATTTTTTAAAAGGCTAACCTATATTCATTCCAATATTGAAGAATTAGCATAAAATATCTTTTTTTTCTAAAATGCACCTTTTTGTCCAATGTAATCCTCCGAATATGGTTAAATGTGAAATATCAGATCAGATCAGTCGCTCAGTCATGTCTGACTCTTTGCCACCCCATGAATCACAGCACGCCAGGCCTCCCTGTCCATCACCAACTCTCGGAGTTCACTGAGACTCATGTCCATCGAGTCAGTGATGACATCCAGCCATCTCACCCTCTGTCGTCCCCTCCCAGCATCAGAGTCTTTTCCAATGAGTCAACTCTTCGCATGTGGCCAAAGTACTGGAGTTTCAGCTTTAGCATCATTCCTTCCAAAGAAATCCCAGGGCCGATCTTCAGAATGGACTGGTTGGATCTCCTTGCAGTCCAAGGGACTCTCAAGAGTCTTCTCCAACACCACAGTTCAAATGTCTTAATTATTATTGATTTAAGTCAAAATTTTTAAGAATACTGCCTAAATCTATACCATTTCCATAATACAACTCCTCTAGTTTACCTTTAATCTAGGCATTTATATTTCTTTCTAGAATTAGTCTGAAAAAAAGAAAAGTGAAAGTATTAGTCCCTTTGTTGTGTCCAGCTCTTTGTGACCCCATGGACCATAGCCCACCAGGTTCCTTAGCCCATGGAATTCTCCAGGCAAGAATACTGGAGTGGGTAGCCATTCCCTTCTCCAGGGGATCTTCTTGACCCAGGGATCAAATCGTGGTCTGCACTGGAGCAGATTCTTTACTGTCTGAGCCACTGGGGAAGCTAGCGCTTGAAGCACTGTGTCAAGAAGGATTCTGATGTATCCGAGTTCAGTGGTAAGAAAGACTCTAATCAATTAACATGTTTACGATGGAAACAAAAGAAGAACATGACTATATGTGCTAGTCACCTCTGTCAGGTGCTCAAACCTGACATTGTACATTGCACATTGCACATTGTAAAACACTGAATAGTTTTGTGTTTTTTTTAATAAAACACAATTTCTTAAGTTGAAATTCTATCATACAAAACCTATACTGAGCCTTCAGAAATTACCAAAATTGTCAGTTACTCAAGCTACCCCAGAAAGAAGATGAAAGTGCTTCAATATAAATATCAACTTGTCATTCAGAGTTCTGGAGAGTAAAATCATGGGAATCAAATGACTTGGTAACCTAAGTCCTCTAACTTAACACTGCTGCTGCTGCTAAGTTGCTTCAGTCGTGTCCGACTCTGTACGACCCCATAGATGGCAGCCAACCAGGCTCCCCCGTCCCTGGGATTCTCCAGGCAAGAACGCTGGAGTGGGTTGCCATTTCCTTCTCCAATGTGTGAAAGTGAAAAGTGAAAGTGAAGTCGCTCAGTCGTTTCTGACTCCCTGCGACCCCATGGACTGCAGCCCACCAGGCTCCTCTGTCCATGGGATTTTCCAGGCAAGAATACCTCTTTAAATCAGTTTCTCCAGGGATCATTACTGTCCATAGACTACAAATACTTTCTTTTAAAAGGATAGCCTAGTAAGAGACCTATGTGTAATTTGTATAAACTTAACATATGATTTAGGAGATAGGCGGAAAAGGGAGGCTGAATCTGGGGCAAATAACTATTTGCATTTTTTAAAATGTTTCAATTATATCCTCATCTCACCAAAAATACATACACCAAGTTTATACAAATTTTGATTTAAATGTGAAGAGTTACATTGTTTGTTTCAAACCTACAGAAAAAAGTAAAGGTAAATTTTTACCTTATCTCCGATTAGGGAAAGATTATTTAAGTTTAAATGCAATGAAAGTAATGACAGAGAAAAAGATCAAAGATATAATTATCAAAATTTTTAAAGCATGCATATATTTTAAAGAATCAAAAGCAAAAATTGGGGGAAAAAAACTTTAGATTTAAAAAGAAGTTAAATAAATTGCTTAGGTAGGAATGTTTTGGTTGAGGGATTGAATATCCATTCAATGACTTCCTGTGAAAAATGCACAGATTCCTGTGGGGAATCTAATTGGAATGAAGTACAAGGAGTAGAGCTGGACTCAGAGGAACAGAAAAATGGTTGGGGAGTTCCTCTCTCCTCTCTCTGTCTCCATCTCTCCAACCACATAGTCTTCCTCGGGCCCTCCACATGTCCCCTCTACTCTCTTCTGAAAGGAACTATGCCTATTCCTCCTTTTTAACTTTAGTTTGCATGTGGTTTTAACTGACCTTGAAGCCAAATTTGGCTTCAGAACCCAGTACCATTGTACTGACTCAGTCTTTCAGTGCATTTGTCCCAAACTTCTGGGAAGAAGATATAATAAACCCAACTTGGCCAGGCATCTATACATAGTTTTGCCAGCTATGGCTAATGGACAAAAGCGTGTCCCATTGACAAGGAACTTGTGAAGCCTACATGTTTCTCAGCAGCTCTGGGTGCAAGGTAATTGTTTAAAGACAGGGACATGGAATGGGCAGGCACCACACACATCTACTACACAGGTGCTGCTATTGTGACGGAGGTAATAAGAAGTTAAGCAAGAAAAGCCTAGTGAAAAGTTTTATAGTCAAAATTCTCTTCAGTATGTGAATAACAAAAACATGGCTATGTGAGCAGTACACGACAAGGATCACTTTTAGTTTTTCTGATTTGTTATACTAGTTTGTACTTCCCAAAGTTTCCATTACAAATATGCATAATTCTAATAATCAGGAGAGAGAGAAAAGACGAAAAGCTGAAAGTTTTGGAAACTAAGTGCCATGTATTCAATTTAGGTTGAATTCTCAGGCCACTTTTGCTGACTGACATGTCCCAACTTTCAATCCCACCACTGCCCTCCACATTCACTACTACACTCCAGCCACAGTAAGTGACAGACACTTCCCTGAAGACTGACCCACATTCACCAACTGTGCCATTCTTGTGGTCATGTCAACTAGAAAATTCTTCCAAGTTTTCTCTGCCCAGCAAAAGCTCCTCCTCCCTCAAGGTATGGATGAAATAGTGAACCTTCTGCAACTGACATTGTCCCACCAAAATTCCTTCTAACCTGTGTCTTTTAGCCCTGAGTTTGTAGCTCTACTAGAAACCTCATCCCAACTGTGTTTTCATCAGCTGTACACGTCTCTACTCTCCTGGATACACTTTCAATTTCTCTTAGAGAAGTGTTATGAATGCTACTTCAGCAGCACTAACACAGGACATAAGCAAGAGTAATTTCTTAATGAATAAACATTTATTGCTGAATAAATGTTGAAAGTTTAAGGAATTATTTCTGTATTTGGGTCAGAGACTGCAGATTGTTCTCATTCCAAAAAATTTTTTACTAAGAAAAAGTATAAGATGTTTGTAACATACCAGGAAAAAACAAACAAACAAACAAACAAACATTTATTTTAGAGCCTAGAAGACAAGTTTTGAATCCTATGTCTGTTACTCACTAGTTGAGTAAACTATTAAACTTTTCTGAGCTTCAGTTTCCTCATCTTTAAAGTTAGATTGACAACACTTTTCATGCAGAATTTATTCAAGGATTAAAGGTAAAATGCATAAAATGGCTGGTATATAGAAAGTGAAAGTGAAGTCGCTCAGCGACCCCATGGACTGTAGCCTATCAGGCTCCTCAGTTCATGGAATTTTCCAGGTAAGAGTACTGGAGTGGGTTGCCATTTCCTTCTCCACGGGATCTTCCCAACCCAGGGATCGAACCCAGGCCTCCCGCATTGCAGGCAGACACCTTACCGTCTGAGCCATAGTAGGGGTTTAATAATGGTAGCCATTATTTACACAGGATTTATTAACTTGGTTGACGAAATAGGTAGAAAATACTCCGAAAGTTGTGTACTCATGGAAAATGCATGATATTTTAATTATATTTCAAAACATTAGGAAAGATTTCATTTCCAGAAATAATCAGTGTATTTATAAATGTCCAGAAAAACCAGTACTTATGGAATGTACAGGCTGGAAAATTTTATGTGAAATTATAAAAATATTAAGATTTACCAGGGCTGTCTGATTTTAGCATTCAACCCTCCATTTCAGCTGATGGTAATCTTTTTCAGCTGAAAGGCCATTAATCCATTAAAGCACGTTATTTTAAACAAACCTCAGGTTGTCAAACTGCTATTGCAGTGTTCTGGTAAGTGGGGTCAGATTTTTTCTTCATTATTAGCTATGACAAATGTAAAACACAATGGGCTACTTATCCATAAAAACATTCTAAGGTGAAAGAACAAGCCAGGCCATAGAAGGCAGAGAAATCGTCTCCTGGTCCAGTGTATGATGTGCTGAGGCGAGTCACAAAATAAGAAACTCTGGTTCTGGCTCAAATGGAATCCTCCCAAAAGCATGGTTGTGAGGGGCCAGCACTTGCTGTGGGTACATGTGAGTGGGAATAAGAGTGGGCCATAGAGTCAGCTTGGTTGTGTGCTAAACTTTGTGTTTTATTATATTTATGTACATTTAAAATACATATTTATTGAGCACCCACCGTATGGAAGACTCCACATGTAGGGATGGGGGTGGGCAGGTAAAGACAAAGGTGTATCAGGCCCCTAGTGGATACATGCCCCTAGGGAGTATCCACTCTACCAGGGAAGCATGGACAAACCCACAAACAACTCCAACACCAGGTCATGCAGGATACGTGCCACAATATGTGTATCTTAATTGTCCTGCAAATATTATATGGTTTCAAAGGACTCTTGGCATCTTAAAGATTATCGTATTAAAAAAAGGGTTCAGAACACTTGAAAGTGAGTCCCTCAGTCATGTCCGACTCTTTGTGACCCCATGGACTCTACAGTTCATTGAATTCTCCAGGCCAGAATACTGGAGTGGGTGGCCTATCTCTTCTCCAACAGATCTTCCCAACCCAGGAATCAAACTGGGGTCTCCTGCATTGCAGGCAGATTCTTTACCAACTGGGCTATCAGGGAAGCCCTTCAGGATACTTACTAAAAAGCTATTCAGTAACAGGCACAGCAGTCTTAGGGTTAGATTAATAAGATTTTTACAGCAAATGCTTCCTGAAACTTATACATGCAGTAAATATTTTCCTCCTACAAAGTAGGTGCATTTAAGGGGCTCTGCAGTACTCTTGCCTGGGAAATCCCATGGACGGAGGCGCCTGGTGGGCTGCAGTCCATGAGGTCGCGAAGAGTCAGACACGACTGAAAGACTTCACTTTCACTTTTCACTTTCATGCACTGGAGAAGAAAATGGCAACCCACTCCAGTATTCTTGCCTGGAGAATCCCAGGGACGAGAGCCTGGTGGGCTGCCGTCTATGGGGTCACACAGAGTTGGACACGACTGATGTGACTTAGCAGCAGCAGCAGCAATTACCTCAAATATGCTACTCATTATTTTGCCTATATTAGTGATTTTTTATTATAATAGTTACATAACTCCCTCACTGGGGTCTTTACTCTTGCCATGTGCTGTGCTTACTCAGTTGTGTCTGACTCTTTGTGAAAACATGGACTGTAGCTCACCAGGCTCCTCTGTCCATGGGGATTCTCCAGGCAAGAATACTGGAGTGGGTTGCCATGTCCTTCTCCAAGGGATCTTCCCAACCCAGGGATCAAATCCAAATCTCCTGCATTGCAGGCAGATTCTTTACCATCTGAGCCACCAGGGAAGCCCCTTACTCTTGCCATTTCTTCCCCTTAAAGATCTCCCCTAGATTTCCCATGTCCTGCTCCCTCATCCATTCAGGTCTCTGCTCAAATGCCATCTTCTTCAGTTCAGTCAGTCAATTCAGTCGCTCAGTCATGTCTGACCCCATGTGTGACCATTTGTGACCCCATGGACTGTAGCATGCCAGGCTTCCCTATCCGTCACCAACTCCTGGAGTTTACTCAAACTCATGCCCATTGAGTTGGTGATACGATCCAAGTATCTCATCCTCTATCGTCCCCTTCTCTTCCTGCCTTCAATTTTTCCCAGCATCAGGGTCTTTTCAAATGAGTCAGTTCTTGGCATCAAGTGGCCAAAGTATTGGAGTTTCAGCTTCAGCATCAGTCCTTCCAATGAATATTCAGGACTGATTTCCTTTAGGACTGATTAGAGACACTTATTCTCCCATCCCATCAATCCCCTCCTCTTTGCTTTATATATTTTTCTGTGGTATATATTATCACTTGACATTTTATTATATATTTGCTTATTTTCTGTCTCCCATTGCTGAAAGTCGAGTACTTCTGCCTCAGTTCATCATTATATCCTAATACATAGAATATTACCTGCACCTTATAAACATTTATAACATTATAACTTTTCTTCAGTGAGTAAAAAAAAAAAGAAAGAATGGACACTAGATTCCTTCGAATATTTTTAAAGTGACTGAATTATCATCTAGTGGATATGAATTCAAATTTTTGAATTGGCCAAATTCACTTAGCACTTTCTAGTTAATAAGACGAGTGGATGAAGCTGAAGTCATTCACTCATTCACAAATAAGGATCAAGGGCAATTGTGTGCCAGACAATGTTCTAGGTACTAAATTATCCAGTTGGTCCCAAATGAAATGTGACTACTGAGTAATGTGATGGACTTTAGTATGTAATGGTAAACTAAATTCTGAAGATTCCAAAGATATCTCTCACAATAGCATGACAACTGAAACAGAAGCAAAGCTTTTAAAAATGACCACTCGTGACTTGGATGTAGAAGTTCTTGCACATTTGTTTTTAAAAGACAAGTTTCATTCATGATTTCACTTCCTAAAAATAGGTTCTCTTGGATGCCCACAGTGGGTCTTGTGGAAGTAGGAGGGGTTGTAGTGAGGTTTTCTCTAAATTATTCAGGACACTCCAATATATAACAGACTCACCTTCCACAGCTATTTGTGGGTAGAAAATGCATAAGCTGGCAATCTGAAGCATAGGTGTTTGTGGGGAGTGTTCACTGGTATAGGGAAAATTATTTTTAGATGTAAGTAAAACTCCTAAAGACATGCGTTCAAATACTGCAAACAAATATATCTTGAGATTTTTTTTCCCTCCTCAGAGTCCAGAATAGAAATTACTTGGTATGTAATCTAAGTTTATAATAGGGTCCTTTAGAACCAGGATATCTAAATCCAACTTTTCTGGTGTTAAAATGGTGATATTTACTTCAAGGTAAATAGATTGGGAAGGAAAGGAAACAGTGGCAGATTTTATTTTCTTGGGTTCCAGAATCACTGTGGATGGTAACTGCAGCCATGAAATTTAGACGCTTGCTCCTTGGAAGAAAAGCTATCACAAATCCAGACAGCGTATTAAAAAGCAGAGACATCACTTTGCCGACAAAGGTCTGCATAGTCAAAGCTATGGTTTTTCCAGTAGTCATGTATAGATGTGAGAATTGGACCATAAAGAAGGCTGAGCGTCCAAGAACTGATGATTTCAAACTGTGGTGCTGGAGAACACTCTTGAGAGTCCCTTGGACTGCAAGGAGATCACACCAGTCAATTCAGCCTAGCCAATTCAGCATTTATCAATAAAATATTGTAAGTCAGAAAGAGAAAAACATATATTAATTATGTGGAATCTAGAAAAATGGTATGGATGAACCTATTTGCAAAGCAGAAATAGAGACAGAGACGTGGAGAACAAGCATATGGACACCAAGGGGGGAAAGGGTAGGTGGGATAAAGTGGGAGATTGAGATTGACATATGTATATATACTATTGATACTACATATAAAACAGATAATGAGAACCTACTGTAGAGTTCAGAAAACTCAGAGCTCTGTGGTGACCTAAATGGGAAGGAAATCCAAAAAAAGAGGGGATATTTGTATACATATGACAGATTCACATTACTATACAGCAGAAAATAACACAACATTGTAAAGCAACTATGCTCCTATAAAAGTTTAAAAAAGAAAGAAAGAAATTGTGATGTGCCAGATTTTGTTTTGCCTTTCTCCAAACAACTTCGAGAGGCCTTCCTTCTCAGCAAAAATTTGTGTTTAGGAAAAATTTTCTCCCAAAGCTCTGCAGGTAGCCTTCTGGTAGAACTGTTTCTGGTGTCTCCCCTGCTTCAATAACCCTTTGAGCACAACAGATCTAGAGTTGGATGTCCAAATTAGAATAGTTAAATCCATGTGGCAATACAGCTGTGGCTTCTGTCAACTCTTCAATAAAATATTAGATGTGCGTCTATTGTTCGGGAGCTGTCCGCAGTCCCTTGTTCAGCTGGCAGGGGTTAGAGGGTATGTAGATTACTCGGCCAGCTGTTTGGTAATTGTCACAGTCAGTTACTTGGTAACCATAGAATAGCATTCTCTCGAGGTAGAGCTTTGTTGCTAAGCAATAAATTCAGGTAAAATAACTGTTTCCTGGTTCTTATCCATCCAGTTTATAACAGGTTACAGGTTGGGTTGTCTCCCTCACACCTCTTTTGTTTATCCATCCAAGCCATGAAATACATGCTGATAACTTGGACAGCTCTTGATTTGGGGGACTTGTCTGCTGCTGACACAGGCTGGAGACCAAATAAGTGACTGGGGAGCAGGCTTTATTGGGGCATAATCTTACATTTCCACTATCATAATGTACCTTCTGGATCTCTGTTTTGGGACTGGTCAATCTATCAGTCAGATGGACACAAAGAAGACCAAAAACAATGACAGGGATTTAATGGAAAGGAAGGAGAATGTATGCCTGATGATGGTTTGTCTACATTAGTATCAACTCTATAATTATTATCAATGTTATTATTTGTTACATCTTGAAATATCTCCTTGCCTTCACTACTTGCATAAATGCTTTTTAAGTAAATAACACTGTGTTATAAAGACCAAGAACACTGGAAACGAAGGGACTCAAGCAGGAAAATATGAATTCAGTTCCTGTGCATGTGTCCTAAGTCACTGAGTCATGTTCCACTCTTTGCAACCCTATGAAGTGTAGCCCACCAGGCTCCTCTGTCCATGGGATTCTCCAGGCAAGGATACTAGAGTGGGTTGCCATTTCCTTCTCCAGGGGAATTTTCTGAACTAGGGATCGAACCCGTGACTCCTGTGTCTCCTGCATTTCAGGTGGATCTTTTACCACTGAGTCACCGGGGAAGCAGTCAGTTCCTGTGACAGGTTTAAATCAGCTTCCTCCTTTAAGGGGCTGACTGCAAACAAGCTAGTCAACCCACTTCACAACTATACTTTTTCCTACTTCATAATTTTTGAAAAGATCAGGAAATGATGTTACAAACGAATATTCACTCACTATTTTTTTAGTCTCACCTGGCAGTGTTTGATTAGAAGAGAATTAAGAAAGAGTCATGTTTTGGTTCTCTTCAAAAAGTCTATAAATAACAAATGTTGGCAAGGATGTAGAGAAAAGAGTTTCCTTGTACACTATTGGTAGGAATCTAAATTGGTGCAACCACTATGGAAAACAGTATGAGGATTCTTCAAAAACTAAAAATAGAACTACCATCTGACCCAGCAATTCCATTCCTAGTTCTATCTCCAAAAAAACTAAAAGTACTACTTTGAAAAGATATACACACCTCAATCTTCATAGCAGCATTATTTATAATTGCCAAAACAAAGAAATAACCTAAGTGTCTATAAGAGATGAATGGGTAAAGAAGATGTGCCCCTCCATACACTCACATTGGAATACTGCTGCTGCCGCTACGTCACTTCAGTCTTGTCGGACTCTGTGCGACCCCCATAGATGGCAGGCCCACTAGGCTCCTCTGTCCCTGGGATTCTCCAGGCAAGAATACTGGAGTGGGTTTCCATTTCCTTCTCCAATGCATGAAAGTGAAAAGTGAAAATGAAGTCTCTCAGTTGTCCCCGACTCTTAGCGACACCAAGGACTGCAGCCTACCAGGCTCCTCCGTCCATGGGATTTTCCAGGCAAGAGTACTGGAGTGGGGTGCCATTGCCTACTCAGCCATAAAAAAGAAAGTCTGCCATTTGAAACAACATGAATGGGCTTGGAGGACATCACGCTAAGTGAAATAAGTCAGATGGAGAAAGATAAATACTTTATGATATCTCTTACATGTGGAATCTAAAAATACAACTAGTGAATATAACCAAAAGAAGCAGACAGATATAGAGAACAAGCTAGTGGTAACCCGTGGGGTGGGAAGAGGCTATATAGAGGTTGGGAGGTGGGAAGCACAAACTATTGGTGTAAAATAGGCTCAGAGATGCATTCCACAGTATGGGAAATATACCCAATATTTTATAATAACTTTAAATGGAATATAATCTATAAAAATATTGCATCACTATGTTGTACACCTGAGACTAAGGTGTACAACATATGGTTTACAATGTAATATTGTAAATAAACTATAATTTTAAAAAAGGATAGTACAAAATAAACTTTTTAATAATAATAAATTTTTTTAAAAAAGAAAACCTATGAATTCAACTGAGCATGCCTGCCATTTGTCATGGAGAATCACTATTGCTCAGAGGCAGTGTTTGAATTCTGCCTGGGATTCCCATTTGCTGGGGCCTGCCTCTGTCACTTCTCTGGGTGAGCCTCATCTGGGTGAACCCCATCCAGGAATGTCCAGATCTATCCTCACAGGTAATTTAATAGGTAAACACTTTCATATTAAAAGTTAAATTCATGTTCAAAAGGGTTCGCACACACACACACAAATTCCTTCTAATGGTAATAATCTCCACTAGCAGATTTAAATGCTTCCTTTTTTTTTTTTTTTTTTTTTTTCCATGGTGACTCAAAGTATACCCATAAGGTACAAAAACTGTGGAATGTAACATGCTTCAGGGCCAGCACAGAAGCCATTTCCTGGTCATAACCTCTCTCAAAAGACTTCCAGCTGTAATTAATGGGCCTCAGCCAGCCAGCCTGGCCGTCTCTGCTCCCCTACAGGAGCAGTGGTTAAGAGCAGCAGGAGTCTGAAACCTGATTCCCCAGTTTAGTAACTGGTCAGCCTCAGGCAATTCACTTGACCTCTCTCCACCACAGTTTCCTCATCTTTAAAATGGGCATAAAATAAGGTTATTTAGAAACAGGGTTGTTGTGAAAATTATATGACAATGCATTTAAATCCCTCACTACCTGATAATCATTAGTTTTGATGAGTTATCTCTTCATTTGGGTCCATAGGGTCTCAAATTATCATAAAGTGCATAGGCAAGGCTCTGTGCTGGTCACTTAAATCTTGTTACAGCTAATGAGGATAAAAGGGTATTAATGACTTAATGTAATTATATGACTTTTCTAGAGAAGCAACCTATAGAGAATATAAAAGAGAGACATAGCCAAAGCCTCATCAAGGGAGAGGCAGAAGGGACCTACCTCTGCTGGGCAGCAGCCTGGACACTGGGTGTTACTGAGCGAGGTCCCTGTGCTGGGTTACAGCACCAGCATACATCTTGGAAGCCTCCCCTTGCTCCAGCAAATTCTGGTCCCCAAGAAGTGTTCAATAAACATGTGTTCAAGTTGTTGGATTGGAAGTCAGGTTCAAAGCATTTCCTATCATTTTTGTTATCTTCTTGTCTGTTTCCCTTTTAAATCTAAAATACTCTTTTAAATCTAAAAGTCCTTTATGGACTCTTTCACCGCGTAGGTAGTTAGAGAGGCATCTTACTCTCCTCAGAGAGACTGCTGAGAGAACACACATCCAAATTGGAGCTCAAAATAATAACAGCCACATAAACAAAACAATACAACAAAACATTAATTTGGACAAAATTCCACGCAGGCCTCCCTCCTTCCACATTTTCATTCAAAGAGATTCTCTTGAAATGGCAAGTTAGATAAACTAGTTCAGTTCAGTTCAGTCGCTCAGTCGTATCCGACTCTTTGAGACCCCATGAATTGCAGCACGCCAGGCCTCCCTATCCGTCACCAACTCCTGGAGTTCACTCAGACTCACGTCCATCGAGTCGGTGATGCCATCCAGCCATCTCATCCTCTGTTGTCCCCTTCTCCTCCTGCCCCCAATCCCTCCCAGCATCAGAGTCTTTTCCAATGTGTCAACTCTTCACATGAGGTGGCCAAAGTATTGGAGTTTCAACTTTAGCATCATTCCTTCCAATGAACACCCAGGGCTGATCTCCTTTAGAATGGACTGGTTGGATCTCCTTGCAGTCCAAGGGACTCTCAAGAGTCTTCTCCAACACCACAGTTCAAAAGCATCAGTACTTCTATGCAAAAAGAGATGTTCACAGTCCTTCAATAAAAGGAACTTAACAATAAGAAGAAAGAGATATATTATTCTGTGCACCTCGATGGGCTGGCCCCAACTCCCATGGACATGTCCCTTGCAGCTTTGCTCCCCAGAATCTTCTACTGGGCAGACCCTATCATAAATATGAACCAAGCAGCAAGGGCCGCAAAGTAAACTGACAAACACAAAGAACAAAAAGAACCCCCCAGCACAGCTTTTGTGAGGGCAAGGAGGAGAAATCATTAGTTAACTTCTGAGCTTACTGACAGCTTAACTTAATAGACTCTTTTTATTGTGCAGAGTAAATATTTTGGGTTAGGAGGAATTCTTTTAAACCTTAAAATAAGTTAAAGAAGCCCTTACTACTTCACATCTGAAATTTGTGCATGATATGTTTGTTAGTTGATGGCTCTAAGTGAAATCCAAAAGAAAATTTCCTGTCACCTGTGGAGCATGCTGAATTGTGTGTTCCTAAGCTTCACTCTTTGTTAGCTTGATAATCAATGGTCGTATAAGTTTAAACACTGAAATTGGGCTTTTTACAGTCTTTTCACACCTTATACTTTCTCTGTAACCTTCTGATAATGATTTCCTCGTTGCAACAACCTCCTGTTTGTTGGAATGATCCTTTGGATCAAATAACCTCATAAAGAAGTCATTTTGATATTTCAGAAATAAAAGCCCTTTGGACTGAGTCCAAGAGTCACTATCACTTTAAAACAAATTGGTTTTTGTGACAAGTCACATATTAAAACTCTTGAGTGTTTTAACTTAGGTTCTGAAGAACACTCTATCTCTGTTACTCAAATGTCAGAATCCTAAACTAAGACCAATTCACATTTTTGGCTCTGTCCTGTCTCTGAGTATGAAAAGACACAATATTTTGACAGCTGAGGCACATTCTATATTTATACTTCACACAAACAAGGCACCCTTACACATTTTATTACCACACAAAATAAACCTAGAAAAACATCTTTCTTCCTGTCCCATACATGTCACTTGGTCATGAGGCATTATTCTTGTCTCCTTATTCTTGTTGTTAGAACAAGTTGTGTTTTAACTAAACTTTCTTTTTTTCCTGTTTTAACAGTGATCCATTAGATGTCTTCTTGCCCTGCACAATGAGAGAGCATCTCCCTTTCTGCATGCTGCTCCTAATTCCTGCACCCAGAGCTCTTCACAACCGGGAACAATTTTTTTCTTTTATTTTGAGACAGAGTATACTGGAAGAACATGCAAACAGATAGGAAAGAGCCTTCCCCAAAGTATGCTCTTTTTGGAACACAGTTATTGTGAGGATGGTTCAAACCTGTCTGATAATTTTTTATCTAGACTGAACTCTGATGAGGATTTTGTTTTATTTGGTTTAGTCTGTCTTTTTTTTTTTTTCTTTTTCTTTTTCTGTCTCACAAAAACCAAGTGTTCTCCAGCAATGAGGCAACGGAAAAAATCAATACTTGCCATGTACCATGTAACCAATAGAATAAGGGGAATGATTTATGTATGGATGGATGCAGCCTGAATCAGCTGGGGCCTCGCACAGAGAGCCAGAGAGAGAGGGAGAGACAGAAAGAGAGAGAGAGAGAGAAAGAACAGAGGGAGGTGGGGGGAGATCTGAACTGCGATGATTATTTCTACAGTGTGGCCAGATTTTTTTTTTTTTTCCTGCAGCAATAATCCCCTTCTCCAGCACTGCAGGACAGAGGGAAAGCCTGCTATCTGTGGACTATAGGATAGCTCAGCTCTCCCTCCTTTCCTCATAGTCCCGATGCCTTGTTCATACTAAGGTACATTGAGAAGGGGAAGATGATGTATGGCCTTCAGCCCTTCAACCTTCCAGTCAACTCCACCCTAAGAAAGGCTAGTGATGGGTCGACAAGCACTAGTTGACAGAGAGTCAGATTATCAACAGGGTTAAAAAAAAAAAACGTTCCAGCACCGCTTTCTAAGAAGACCAGCAAGAAGGGCTTACAGAGGAGAACTACTCTACACTCCAGGAGTTTCTGCTGGAAATATAGTTTGGTTAACTGGAAATCCAGGGTGCCGCAGCATTTAAAGGTATTTAATCTTGAAGGTAACTTTTAGGGTAACTAATACTTTGCTCAAGGTTTAGCTATTAACTGTACTTATATGCTTGTGGTGTGAAGGTGCAAATAGCACTGAATCCAGCGACTTCCCAGATGGATACATGGTACTATTGTATATGGAATTCTGCTGGTTGGGACTTTTCGCTGAGTTAATAATTTGCTTTAGAATGATATAATATATAGTTTTAAATGACATGCTTTATTAAAGCCCTACTCCCTGCTTTAAACTCAGGATGAACCATGTAAGACTTTGTTAAAGGCATATATGACCATTTCTTGGGAATATCTTTGTTTTTTGAGATGCATTTAAATAGATCTAAATTTGTTTTTGTAAGTTATTTTCCTTCTACATTGTGCTTGAAACTATGGAGAGCTTAACAGCATTATATTTCTATCGGTCTGTTGAAAAAGGCTGAATTTTGTCCTTTTATAAGGAAGATTCATGCCATATAATTTTTAACAATGTTTTTTGCATCCTTTAATCCAAATCCAGTGTTAAAGTCACAGTTAGGCAACCCCCTATATTCATATACAATCCATTACACTACACATAATACTTGGAAAGATATTTTAAATCCTGAACGGAGCAGAATAATGTCATGCCATTCATGTATGCTTAATTTGGAGCTGGTAGTATTAACACCCATATACTGTTAAAATTGTTTTTTCCCCCTTTCAGTTGAAAGTATCCATTCAACCCCAAATTATTGTAAACTCTGCTGACAAAATGTCATGTTGTTCTTTTAAAATTTGTATGTTCTCTAAAAATTATCTTAAACTCTCATAACAAAACTCCATGTTGTTTTTTAAATGTGTATATTCAAAGTGCATTGAATGGCAATTTTTAGAATTTTTCCATATATATTTGATATCTAATTTTTTCTTTCATTTATTGCATATTTAACTTTTTGTTTCTGGAATATTGAAATTAGTCCCTCATTTACACTGCATAGCCTGTACATTTATTTAGTAGTTGTGTGCAGACATAGGATTAAGAATTGGAAGCAAAGAGTCAATAACTAGAAAAATATAAAGGACTATTCTCTGTAGTCCTCATCTTTTAAATGACTCTTCATACTTGAATATCATTTTTATGGCTGATATTGAAGAGCAGTTAAGTTGAAGCACTATTAGTTATAAACCAGAAAATACTCTCATGTCTTCATTTAACTACCTAGTCATTGAGAAATTTGATTTACCCTGATCTTTGCAAAATTATTCTGGGAAGATCTTCATGTAAATTAAATACATATGATGTCTTTCCTTTAAACAAAATTAGAGCAATAAAAATGTACTCTACAAGTAAACGTTATATAGTAAAATAGCTTTCAGTAATTTTAATATAGAAGTGATTACCCAAATCAGCAGAAACTACACATAATCCTTCTGAATGGAGGAGACAGACTGAGCGAATATCTGCTGCTTTCCCATAAGGACAGATGAGCCTTAATTTTTACATTTAGATCTGTATCATCATTTTCTATCTCACTCTTCTATTGGCCCAAACAGGTAAAACAACAGAAACTCCTTACCATCTTCACATTTGGTTCCACTGCCTCAGTCAAGCCGTCCAGCTGCGGGTTAATAAACAGAAAATCTGGAGATGGTCCAAATGTAGTAAGGACCTTGAAGACCAAGCTCAATGCTGCAGGTACCACAGCCAGAAGAAACGTACTTATCACCCTACAAGCAGGTATGGGCTACCCCCAAAACTAAAGGAGCTGGGAATGAAGAAGCATGATCACAAGAAAGGTGCTGCTGAAGCATAAGGTAAGCACAAGCAAGACTGTGTTGCAGGTTTATTTTTAGAGATGTGTTGCTGCCACTTAAGAAAAACTGTTATCTATAGCAAAGAAAAAGATTAAAAGTCTGCCAAAGGCCACAGTTTGTTTAACCAGTCTAGCCACGTCTACTATATTATTTGAGATGGGCCTTACGGCCCCGGGTACCTGGAGTGTCAGCAAACAGAGAATCCTGGCCCTAACAATAGGAGGAACACACAGAATGAGTGATGAACTAACTGCAGGCAGGAGATAAGTAAACAGGAAGCTCAAGAATTGAATTTCATTGTCAGTTAACAGAGTGCCAACAGCAAGCACTCTTTTGTTTTAAAAGTTTATGTGTATTAAACATAACTTTCCAAGTTCTAATGAAAACCGAATAAGCCTTCTTTCCAATATGAGATTAATCTGGAGTTAAAATGCATAAATGAAACTCATGTTGCCATCTCATGCCATGACCAAAAAAAGGCAGATCTTCTCATTGTGAAAGGGGTCTTCAGTAAACACCTGCTACAGTTTTCTCTCCTTTATTGGTGGTTACAATTTCACTGATGAAATACCCATTAAAAAGAAAATCAATATCTGAGCTTAACCGCCTGCTTTGTTTTAGTATCTCAAATTATTTTTAAAACTGATTAACATAAATAACTCACTAGTTAGGAAATACAACAAATGAGTGTTTCACATTGCTATTCTAGCATCTACAAAGAAAAAGGAAAATAAAAAAGGTAATATCCAATTCTTATCTACTTAACAATGCACCAATCTACTTAATAAAAATAAATGAAAGAACTAATAAAAATCCACATTTTTGCTTTCTAAAAGTCTAATTTAATCCTTGTATTAACATAAAATAAAAACTAAAAATTAATGAAAATATTTTAATGTTAAAAATCAATATTATTGCTTCTAAATAAGACTGATAATACCTAAGCGATAACTCGCAGGCTCTCCTTAAAAGAACTGTCTCTGACTCACTTGGCTTCTTTTTCCTTCAATTAGCCCATATCAGCCAGAGTGTCTTGGGCTCATCTAGTTTAATCTGAACATAATTGGGTGGCAAGTTTCTATTTTCTAATCTAAATGAATTCACCTTAAAAATACATAGAATTTAGAGTCTATTTAGCACAAAGTTTAAGTAAGGATGACAAAATGAGACATTGCAATTCTGTTCACCGATAGAGTATTAAATATGATCTCCTATATCTTCCAGACCTTGTCCAGGCATAGAAGTACAGGCAACATCTGCTGAACATGTTCAAAGACCGATGCCCAAATCTACACCTCAACCGATTTGTCTGGTAGTGTGAGGTTTTGAGGCCCTCATTCTGACTGTTTGCATTTGCATCTGTGTAAATTATATGAACATGTAGATCCTCTCAGAAAACTGTCTAGTTCTACCCACAACTTATGGTTTTACTGTATGGGCTGCTTCATTCATTCGAGCAGAATTTTCCTCTTGTAAGATCTAAATGAGAGCACATCCTCCCCACTCTCCAGGGAATAATCCAAAAGATGGGAGGTTCTTAATAAAACAATTAATTGTGATAAATTTCTGATTTTTGCTCCTTCGTCCAGGGCTATTTCCATGGCAACATCCTCTCATCCAATTGTTGGGCTGTTCTTCATTCACACAGCAGGTTAAGCCCAGGGCAGTGAGGGCAGGCTGATGGTCAGCCTTTATTTTCTCTGGCCCTTCAACAAAGGTTAGTTGAGGTCACCAGAAGTCAAAGGGTAATTACTTTTCCTCCGCAGGGTTAAAGGTACATAGATTGCTATTGGGACCACTGTATGGATGACCTTCAGCTTTTAATGCTCAATCTTCTTTTCTTTCATCAGAGTGAGTAAGAGTGATGGAACAGTGGTGATGCACCCCCATGCCTGAAATTCAGAATAGAAAGCCAAGTGTCTTTTTATTTTGTAAAGCTACTATCTATTAGCATAATATACTCTTGGAATCAATTGGAAAACCCAATGTATAAAATGTTTCCTATCTCTTAAATAGGAAAACAAAACAAAACAAAAAAACCTCTGGCAGAAAATAGCAGCTGTTCACTGGTTTCCTTATTTACTTAATTTGATATTCATAATTTCCCAGGCTTCAGTCATTTTCCTGAAGGTGTGTTCTTTAAGGCTGAGAAGTAAATGGAAGCTTTCCTTGTTCCATGAAGCATCTGGGGCTCAATTTTTTCCCCCTCAAACACCAATTGTGACTTTGTCTCTCGAAACTAAGAGTAAGTCAGACTGAAATGAATTTCCTCTCTTTACTTCTCTATTCTCAAATAAAGACAGTCTCTAAATCAATTTGCAGGGCTAGGGGGGAAGATCTTTTGAAAATGAGTAATTAACACAGTTTGCCCACTTATTTGAAGAGCCACTTTGAGACTTTGGCTTGTTGTTTCAATCTGGAATTTTTTTTTTTAATGATTATTATCATTTTGGGGGCTCCAAAAACAGAGCCAGCCACCAGCCTGCTGGATGCATTTGCCCTGGTTCCACCACGAGGCAAAGGGACTTTTGGCTCCCTGGACAAGATGGCTCTGCTAATGGTTCATCTCAACCGACCACAGGAGGGAGCCTGAGCCCATTCATAGGGTCAGGCTAAGATCACCTGAAAGAGTCACTTGGCCCATCTGTAGCCTTAACCAGAGGCAACCATCCCCCTGGTCTCACCACCTGTGTCCAAAGACTAGCCTTGATAAAAGAGCACAAAGGGATCTGAGAGTAGACACCCCCATTCCCACCTTAAGAGGGAAGTAGAAATACTGTTTCTGCTTCTCAGATTCACCCTCCTGTGATCTGAGAGTAACCAGCCACTTCATACCCTGTAGTCCTCTGTCTCTTCTGTCAGCACTGGTCTAACTGCCTCTCCAGCCCCTCCCTCACATCCTTCATATCCAGTCATCCTATGACTGAGGAGCTCCCTAGGAACCTCCAGACCCATCTCCCACGCGTGCCACCTTGGTTGCTTCATCAGCTGAGCCCTCCGTTTGGCCTCCTCCCCTTGGCCACTCCACCTTAGTCAAGGAGCCTGTAGCCTCTGGTGGGTGACTCTACCCTCCCTGGGCTTATGCCATCCTTTTACGCTTTTCCCCTTTCTCTCTTCAGTTCCTGCTTCTTTGAAACACTGGCTTAAAATTTAGTTCCTTCAGAAATTCCTCCATATTTTATCCCCTGCTACAACTAAATAAATACATTAAAAATATTATATATATATATATAACATATAACATATCATACACATAATTATATAATAAAGCCATAGAAAATGCATCTAAATATCAAATCTTATTAAATAGTAACTTTTAAAAACCAAAAGTCTTAAATCACCATCATTTACAAATACTTGAGTCTCTTACAACACTACTGTTTTACATGAGACAATTTATCATCATAGTTGCCGTATTTATCTTGGCAAGTTCTATTTTTTTCACTTTATTTTCTATTGTCCTTTCTACGTTTATACAAAGTCCCGTCATTCTGGAGAGTGAAACACTTTGGTATTATATCACAATCTCCCCAAATAATCTCCTTATTGTTAAAGAGCATAACTGAAATCTGCTATTATTAATTGATGATCATGCATTGGAGAAGGAAATGGCAACCCACTCCAGTGTTCTTGCCTGGAGAATCCCAGGGACGTGGGAGCCTGGTGGGCTGCCGTCTCTGGGGTTGCACAGAGTTGGACACGACTGAAGCGACTTAGCAGCAGCAGCAGCAAGGGATAACAGAAAGTAAAACAAAGTGTAACCACACCCAAGGATATTTTATTTTAGAAGGGACTCCTGAAGACCTCAAGACCCATAGAACATAGTGCTGCATGTGGAATGGTCAGCAGTAGAGATAATATTTGGTAAAGGAGATAGAAAACCTAAGGAAGCATGCATCAGGACCTGGCATGTGACCTGCATGCCTGTAACCAGATGAAAGAAGGGAGGGGAATATCCAGCACTGCCCACACTGACAGCACTGCCTGGGCGTACAGCAGTGCCCCTCACTGGTAAAGAAACTGCCCTTTCCTCAGTTACAGACCAAAGTCAAAAGGGCCAGCTATATTCTCTGGTCAGGGCTCCCTAACCAGGAACATTTAATGCAGCCTAAACTGGGAACTCCTAAAGCTGGCTCTAGGCAGGTTAGCAGGTTAGCTCAAAGAAGTGTCAGGGAATGTGATGACTTCACACAAGGTAAACTTTAGGAAAGTTACTCTTTCCCTTTCTGCGTCATTTCTCTCCTTTCTCATTCCTTCCAGATCATCTCCAGATGCCCCAGATCCCCGGAGTCCCAACTCACATGGGGGTTTTAACATCAGTAGGCCACATTTTCCCCAGATCTGTTAAGAAAGATACCTGGGTGGAATATTTAGCCATAAACAAGGCATCTCTAATGATGAAATGTCAGGCATTTTGAATTTTGATGAGGGAGATATGTAGCAGTATCACCTTCTGAGATGCTACCAGGTAACCCTTTGAGTGTTCTCTGGGCCAGTGACAAATTGAAAGAACCTGGGACACATTAGATCAAATCTTCCAGTAACACAAGTCACTCATTTTCACCCATTCCAAAATAGATGTGAACATTCTCCCTCTTTAGGCAATATTTTTAAAAGGTCTTTTATTTTTTTCTTGAAATACAGAGCCACTGGGTTCTCTGTCTTATAGTGGGCATCTCTCTTTCCCACTTTGTAGAGAAAGTGTTACTAAAAGGTTAAACATAGAGGATTGTTCAGTCACAATCAGTTCGTCCTCATGTGCCAGAAATAGATGTGACTTGTCGTCTCCTCTTATTGGTATCTTCAGATGTGGGAGGTAAGGATGTCTTCTACAGAACCTTCTGCAGAAATGTCTCTAGCAGTTGTTGAGTAGTAACAGAGAGTGATAGGAAAGTGCCATGGTCCAGAGCATCACCCTCAGTGCCAAATGAGTGATGAGTGCTCTGAGGTCCAGCAGGGACTGCCTGGCATCTCAGGGTGATGTGCTCTCCTAAAGCTGGGAGCACTACCAGGGCTGACATGAGATGGGATCTGGGGAAAAGACTGTAACACAGTGCTACTCAAATTGTAATATGCATAAGAAGCACAGATTTCTGGATCTCACTTCTTGAGAAACTTATTCAGTAGGCCCCCAGATCTGCATTTCTAATAGGACACCAGGTGATAAAGATGCTCTCAGCTATGGTCCCACCTGGAGGAGTACTAAGGTAGATTTCCCTTCTCAGGATGTCACTCCTTGTACCTCTAAAATGTACCACCACCTTTCCACTAGGCAAAGGGTTTCTTACTTGTTCATAAATGCTTATGATTTCTAGACACACTTTTATCTTTCTGTTCTCTGCTCTGGTTCTCACTTCATTTTGACAAAAGCTTCTAGTTTGTATGGATTCTATGGGCCCTTAAGAATAGCACTTTTCCTATTTTATTCAATTACAAGTCAACTCCAGTTTCCTGCTATTAAGAAGGAAAATATCTTGCCCTTCACTATCATCCTCTATAACCAGAGAAGCTCTATCCACAAATTCCAAATCCTCAGCTCTCTGCCAGAACTTAGGTGGTCTTTCACCTCTCTGATCTTAGATAAGCTAAGAGGTTGCCAAGACATACAAGTAGACATAATCCCTTTCTCAGGAAGCTTGCACCATGGGGTGACTACTTAGTCTAGTGGTGAAGTGCATGGGCCCAAGTGCCAGAGAGACAGGTTGGTTCAGGCCCCAACTATGCCTTTTATAAGCTGTGACCTCAGACAAATAATTTAACCTTTCTAAGCCTCAATTTGGGTTCCCCGGTGGCTCAGACAGTAAATAATCCACCTGCAATAAGATCCCTGGAAGAGGGCGTGGCAACCCACTCCAGTATTCTTGCCTAGGGAATCCCCACGGACAGAGGAGCCTGGCGGGCTACAGTCTATGGGGTCTCAAAGAGTCAGACATGACTGACTAAGCACAGCAAGCTTCAATTTACTTTTCTGCAAAGTGGGAATAATATAATAATACAAACATATAGAGTTTTGATAATATTTGAATAATATAATGCATATAAAGAACTTAGACACAGTGCCTGGAACACAAGTGCCTGGAACAGAATGCTAAGTGGTCCACAAATGTGAGTGGGATGCTGATTGTCTAGGAGCTGGCCTCACCTACATACTAGAGTGCCACCATAGTGTTCCTTGGCACAGACAAGCAGGAGAGGGATTCACCTCTCCCAGGTCCTGGAGCCCTGGGCCACCTGTCTTTCCTGAGCCTCCAAGGAACAGAAGAAGATGGAAGGCACCACTGGGCCCCTTTCTAGGTGTGCACTGTTATCACACCCTCTCTGAGGCTGACCTCCTTGTCCAACCAGGCTCCCGTGTGCAGGCTGCCAGGGGCTGCTTCCCTGCCCTTTCATTATTTCCTAGCATCCCCCAGCCTCCTAACATCTCTCCTCTCAGCTGGTTAAGCATGTTGCAGATCGATGCTCATTCATCTGCAAGACGTTTTCCTGGTTATGATTCCTCTTTCATGGATTCATGGGTACATAAACTGAGGCCCTGAGAGGTCTGGAGGCTCCCTCCCAAGTACCAGGAAGGAGCCTCTCATTGCTTCCTGTGTGAGTCCCTGAACTGGGTAGAAACAACAGAAAACGAATCTCTCTAGTAGACAACAATGAGGCTGCATAAGCAGAACTTATCTCCACTGTCAAAAGCTGAACAATATTTTGTTCCATGTCAATTTAGTGGATGGCTACTGAGTACCCTAGATGCTGTGCTGGAATACAAGTATGGAGAAATGTAAACTCTACTCTCAAGGCAAAAGGTTACAATTTATTTCTTTCTATAGCCAAGGGAGAAATTTGCATGATTTTCATCCAATGTGCCAAAAGACCCAGTCCAGCAAGTGTGATGTAAATGCCTCAGGAGAATGAGAAAAGGCAGCCGTGGGGGTAGATTTGGTGTGAATAGCTCTCAGAGAATTTACCCAGTTTAATCTACATGTAAGGACACATTTTCCACAGTTCTTTCTGAGAGGCTCTTCCTTCTCCCTGAAGATACCTGACTTTCTCCCACCTGCTACCTGAGAGATTTTGAAGATTTTTCTTCATTTTAAAATGTTCATCAGAAGCAAACCCTGCTGACTGAATAAACAGAGGACAGTAAACATGTTCTAGTCCTGGCTCAGCTGTGGAGCAAATGAATGCCTGGAGCAAGTCACTTCACCTCTCCAGACCTCAGTATCCTTATCTGCAAAAGTGAGCCCATTGAACTAACTGTACCAGTGCACACAGCATCGACTGTGTGCACATCCTCAGGGCACTTCACACATGCACCAACTCCTCACAACAACTCTGTGAGATAGGGAACGTTTTTTTATCACCACTTTACAGATGAGGAAACTGAGGCATGGGGTGGTTAAAATAATCTTGTTCAAAATCAGGTAACTGAGAAGCAGAGATGAGATTTGGACATGTTCAGTCTATTTCCAGCATCTGTACTCTTAATCTATATGATGGGCTGCGTTTCAGCAGATGAGGAGAACTAGATAGTACTAAAGTCCCTTCTAATATTTACATTCAATTGATCTATGAGTTTAAAATGACTCCTAAAAGCTCAGATTCTGTATTTTAGGCCAATGGAGCAAATAGCTCATGAAAAAAATGTTAATTTATTAATCAAAACTACCAGTTCACACTACACTAGAAATAAAAATTTTCAAAGTGCATCATACATATGAAAATGTATGAAAATATGTATGATCCTCTTAGATCCGAACTGGATCTTGACATAGACAAGGCAATAGCACCATCCATGAGGCCAGGAAAAGGAAGTCCAGAGAGGTCAGGACTTGATTATGGTACCCAAGAAAACCAGGGGAGGAGTCATACTGCCTTAGCACGACCAGGGGCCTCCATTCAACCTGCATCACATATTTCCTCTAGGACTTCATCTTGGATTCAGAGAGACCCACTGGATTCTGAGTAGTACGGAGAAAAGAGCCTGTCTCTCTGAAACTCTCCTCCACGGCCCTTCAGTGTTGGGTCTCTCACACAGATACCAAGATGTCTGGGCCTGCAATCAAGGGGGTGAACTCACACAACCCTGCAAAGTTGAGACGCATGTAGTGTTGCTGCAGAGGAAGCTGTTCTGACATTGAATTCCACGCCAGGCCTTCCAAAGAGCCGTCTAAGCTTGACGCCTCTGCTAGCTCTGCTCCTCCTTCCTCCACATTTACAAGGTAGCTCTGCCCTCCACAGAGGACACTGTGCTCTCAAATATCACATCTAACTTCCTAGTCCAAGAAGCAGCTGCTTGTTCCCTTAACTCACCTGGTGCTTTCCCAGTGACAAGCTTCTGCTCACCTCCACCCTCCCCCTGGAACATGGTTCCCACCGTCTTGTCTTCAAATACTTTCCTTGTTTGCAGCCTTCCTCACATGTCCCTTCTGCAGGAAGCTTCTCCTAGCCCTTCCAGTCAGGTGTAATCTATTCTTCTTTGATCATCCATTCTTGTGTGCTCTATGACATGCTCAAATTCTGCTTTTTTATTGCAGCTGGGTGTATACTTTCTTACCTTCGTCATACTCAGACTGCTTTTTACTTCCTGGCAATGTTGGCAGCAGTGTCTGGCGCTTGATAAATATCTGCTTGACCACTCTCTCATTCTGTAGAATATTCACTCTGCAAAAATGTATGGCAAAGAAGAACGATCATTAGATTCTAATGTCATTTCCAAATTTTACTGACTGCTTTTTTTGTTGTTGTTATTTCCTGACTGACAGAGCTCAGCCTCAGAGGTGAGAGCTTTCAAAAAACTTCCATGTAGGCTGTATCCAAGAGGTTTCTGTATGTGAACATGTCAGCCCAAGACTCTATTAACTGGACCTTCAGCTGCTCAAGGTCTACACTACACAGCTGCAGTTTTACCCCAGCAACAGAGAACCAGAAATGATGTAACCAAAGGAGCCAGATTAGGAAAATGTCCTCGGTCTTCCAGGGCACTTAGTTTTCACTGAGACTCTTTGTACTTACAGGCGGAGAGGGTGGGACCAAGGAAAGAGCAGCTAGTGTGTTTCTTTCACAATTTCCCACCTCTCCATCCCCAACCATAGTAACAGAGAAGAGGGATGGTTATTTAGAACGCTGACGTTTACAAAAAGTTAAGTTTAAATTGTTCTGGTGAAAAAGAAAAACCTTAGTCCTCTCCTCTAAACACAGTAAAACCAGTCAGCATAAAAATGCTCCCAAGATTTTCAAGTCTTTCGGAGTTGCTCATCACAATTAACTCTACATATGCCATTCTACATAGCGCATAACTGTGCAACTAGTATTTGACTGGTTTTTCAGCCCCATCTCATGGAGCTGGAGAACTAGAAGCAGAGAATAATATGTTAGGACCAATGCTTTGGGGATTAGGCCTCTCCCTCTGCCCACATCGAGGCAAACTTGGGGCACCTGTGGGACTTAGACACCATCCACAAGCAGATGGGTATCCAGAGTCCGCTTGATCAAATCAAGTGCTTTGGAAAGTTTGAGAAAAAAGGCAAAAGGACCCACTTTCTTCCCCACAAAGCCATGTGTCTTAATCTTTTTTTTTTTTTTTCATTATATCCCCTCTAATCGATCTTCTTAGTTTTTTTTCCTAACTGCATCTCCTTGACATTTTAATGCCACTGATATACTGCTGATCTGTGTACCGTGGCCCTTAGGAGGCAACAAGCCACTGTAATGCCTCAGATTTCTGTATCCTTCAAACACTGATCCCTCCCACTGGATGGGATACCCATCCCCTTAGGAATGCAAGTCACAAACCTGCCCCTGAGAGTAGAGATGCAACTGGAAACTTGCCAGGCACCACTCCTGGCATTTCTTTTTCATCTTTTCTCTCACTTTCCTTCAGACTCAGTATGAGCCTTGCATGCACAGAGCTAGAAGGTGACTCAAGGTGACTGGGTAACCGTCATGGCAACAGGAAAGCATCAGAGCAGAGAGACTGACAACAAATCTGAGGCAATGGTGTGTTTCACTCAGTGCAATCGTAGGTTCCGCAGTAACAAGCGTTGTACTAATAACTACAAGACATAAATGAATGGGAAAACTTTTTGCAACCAACTTATCCAAAGAATAGCGTTACAGAGTTTAGAAATTGGTTATTCTACCCCCTCCCCCACCCTTTTACCAGCAAAAGGGTGTGAAATTGGATTTTTCCTTCTGGCTAATTCATTTTTCCAATATTATAATTAACTTGAAAAATAGACTTCAACTTCTGCAGCTTCCCTTTTGCCTACACACTTTACAGGCACAACATAATGATTCTAGTTATTAGCTCACGTTAGGCCAAAAATAAGAAGCCTAACAATACATTAACATTTCCATTATCAATCAGAAAACTGCAGGTCAGCTCCTTGAATGATATGTTGCTCAGCATATTAAAATCCCTGATCTCAGCAAAAATGTATAAATACTTTTACTCCTGAAATTATGGTTTAAGAGAGACATGTAGCAGAGTAAATGGAAGATGAGGAAGATAATCAATTTAGATTGGTCTAAATGGAAGAGCAATGGATTGCTATTTTTTTCCTTTATCTAATACAGAAATTGAGTGCCTATGGTACCCATTTTCATATTCATTTGATACTCATTTTAGTATCAAAGAGGTGGCAATGAGCAATTTATCAAAAATAAACTTCTCAGCCTTTGGTTTTGTGCTTGCACTTAACCATCTGGTCGATACATATCACCCTGGGAGAGTGCCAATGGATGTTTACCAACTGATATCACTAAACAAGGTTACTCTCCTTTCACCTGGGCACCAAAGCACCTGACTATTCTGTTTGAAGCCAGTGCCAACTCTGTGTGTCAGTAACTGCAGATTCCACAGTTTATTACTAACTTTCTCCTAAACATTTGTTACTGCCAATGTTTTGAGAGCCCAGTAGTGTTTCCAGGTGAATCTCCTCTGTAACATTATCTTTCTCCACTGCTGCTGCCATTTAGTTGCTTAGTTGTGTCCAGGTGTTTGTGACCCCATGGACTGTAGCCCACCAGGCCCCTCTGTCCATGGGATTTCCCAGGCTGGAGTACTGCAGTGGGTTACCATTTCCTTCTCCAGAAGATCTTCTCGACCCAGAGATTGAACCTAGGTCTCTTGCTTGGCAGGTGGATTCTTTACCACTGAGCCAGCTGGGAAGCCCCTTAAAAAAGGGTCTACATTTAAAAAATAGATATCTTTAAAAAAATAAGTGATTGTCCTCACCTGTGCATGAGTGTATTTGCATCTAAACTTTTGATGATATCAATATACTCATTAAACACACTCATCTTTATTAAATATCTACTATTAAATATATTAAGTAATTAAATATCTACTAAATAGATCTAAGACACAAAGCTATAAAAGACATGGCCTTGCTATCAAAGAACTTAAAATCTGGTAGAGATGCCAAGATCTACAGATTCCCCAAATTCTATTTGACTTCAAAAAATTTCAATAAGTTGAACATACAGTGGTAAGGAAACCTTCACACTTGAGCTGAATGATAACTTAATTGTCATAACGTGAACAGTATAAAAAAACCAACTTGCATGTATCCCTTGAAAGTTTCTTTCCTTCCCAGGTGCCATAGTGACTAAAATTATACTACAGTTTAGAAATTCATTCCTTTAGGTTAATTTCCTTCCAGTACCAGTAAGCTATTATTTAGATTTTTCCTAGGTATTTTTAAGTACTGGTGTTTTAGATATAAGAACTGCTTAAATAAATTACCACAATAGATTACCTTTATTTTTTCTGGAGATCTCACTTAAGATGAAAATGCCCTTAGATGACTTAACATGTTGTCATGTTGCTTATCAGATCACTTTCCACTATAAGAAACAGGAACTCAGCCCTATGAAGGTGCTGGGAACTTTGTGCAAATGATAATTAAAAGGGAGACAGTATACGCAAAAGAAGGGATCCTACAAAATAAGCTCCTTACGACCTATCAAGACTAATAGTCTATAAGGAGTTAATGTTTCCAAGAAAATCAAGACTCAGAAACTAAGAGAAAGGTGGTCATGTTACCCCCACACTTCTGAAATTAGAGTCAATAGTCATATTGAATGGGATGATGGTGATAAAGGGAAAAGAGAAAAAAGTGATTTCCCATAAATTCTGCGTTATTGATGACTGACCACACAGAAGCTAAAGTCCACAACAATAATGAGCACTTATAAACTCATGCATTAAAGCTCTGTCCTGTTCTAATGCAAAAAAATAACCCTCTGTTAACTTAAGATTTTTAATGCCTTGATCATAGAAAGAACCACATGAAATTATTGACAAAGCCTGAAGCAAAATGCAAGGTACTAGAATCATAACATAGTTGTAGGGAATTCAAAAGCATTATTATTCATTAATAAAAACTAAACACCATATCAAAGCAGAAGACTTCAATAAACCTTTTTCAACTGACATTGCATGTAAATAGGACTTGATTAAATGACAATAATAATTTGCCAATCCAGCGACAGCTATTACTAATAAGTCTACCCCAAATCTTAGCAATACAAATTTTGTTTTCTATTTTATTTTATTTATTTACTTATATTTGACTTCCTACATGTTATAATACATAATCATCTTTCTGGGATTATTTTTCATTTTTTTCTTGGTGTGTGTGTGTTTAGTTCTATGAATCTTTGTCACATGTAAAAATTTATTTCCCCAGGTGGCTCAGTGGTAAAGAATCAACCTGCAATGCAGGAGACTCAGGAGACAAGGGTTCGATCCCTGGGTTGGGAAGATCCCCTGGAGACGGAAACGGCAACCCACTCCAGTATTCCTGCCTGGAGAATCCCATGGACAGAGGAGCCTGGTGGGGTTAGAGTCCATGGTGTCACAAAGAGTCAGACATGACTTAGCAACTAAACAACAACAAAAAATTTCGATAACTAGCACCACAATCAAGATCTGGAAATGATCCATCACCACAAAGTGTTGTTTATAGTCACCCTGTCCCTTATACCTGGCAACCGATGATCTTGTCTCTATTTCTATAGTGTTGTCAGTTTGAGAGTGTTGTATAAATCTTTGTTTGAAGATTCGTCTATTTTTAAAGTACATATATGGCTCATATATATATACATATATATACACACACACACACACATACACACATACACATACACAATCACATACCTATGTTTACTTTGTATAGTCTTGCTTCAATTTTGTAAGAGTGTTTTTTAAATTCGACATGATACAATCTATAACAAAACATTAGAGACAGCCCTTCAGGGTGGACTGAAGGGTAAATCATCCCAGGACAAAGAATAGAGCCTTCTGCTTACAATGGCTCAATCGCTCTGAAAGCTGGATTCTATGATGAAGTGCCAAAGCACGTAATACAGGAGTTTTTGGAGCAAATCTCCATAGCCTAGAGCTCTGTCTTTGGAATGTATCACTGGAGAGAATGCGCTAGAGGAAAAAGGCAGCTTTGCTTTCCAAGTGCAGTGTCCATCCTGCCTTCACTCAGATTTTCTGGCAACACAGAAGCCCCATGAGTGATTTTGCTGAACAAGGTGAAGATAAAGAGTTAATGATTTCTAACCAGGCCATAAATTAACCTGTTTTTTACCAATCTGAAGGAAGAGGTGCTCAGAAGGACTAAATGAACACACACATCTAAAAATAACTCCCATTTACTTAACTGCACACTACACAGTTGCTCTAATTAAAACTGCTGGCTGGGCTGAGAACTATCAGTTCCCCTATCTTTCCATGCTTCTCACCTTAAGCTCCCTGAAACACTGAAATTACTTGAACTTTATGGCGAAATAGCAGGCAGGTAGCCCAGGAGAATGATGCCACAGGGAGAAATTAATTTCATTTTAAGCAAGGAAGCCATCAACAGACTGGAAGTCAAGCTATGCAGAAGGTCAGGATGAGAAAGGAGGGACCAGAGATGGAACCAGAGTGGCAAAATCTCCAGTTCCAAGCAATTTCCTCAGATGGTCTGTGCAGCAGGGAGGAGGTCACCTGACGCAGGAAGTATCCTCCTCTGCCTTTAAGAGGCCAAGCACAGCCCACCTGGGGAAAGAATAGAGTCGGAAACATTTACTGAGGGCTTATTTTGTGCCAGGAATTGCACCAACTGCACTAACACACATTACCTCATATATACAACAAAGCAGTTTATAGATATAAAACTGAGACTTAGAAGAGTTATTTTGCTTGCCCAAAGTCCAGAGCAAGTCAGTGGAGGAGCTGGGAAATAGACCCTGGCAGACTGAGACCCCCCAGTACTTCCTTACTCAACAGGGACCGTTCCTACTTCCAGGACTTCTGTGACAACTCAAGAGGGCCTGGCATTTCTTAGGTGCTTAAGTGTTTCCCCTCAGATCTCTTCTAAAGGCCTATGTCAGACCCTAAAGAAACCGACCAATACATTTTGTTCCCTTTGAGTAAGACTTGGCATCTGTAACAGTACTCAAAAACAAACAAACAAATACAGGTAGCATATATTACATGCATACTATGTCCCAGAAAACTTCTACCAGGTTTGAAAAAGGAAACGTTAAACAATAAACTTAAACGCTCTAAGGATAATTCCTTTCTCAGAAAGCTAAAATATTAAAAGATACACCTCTTCTTTTAGACCTGGTAATTGATATCTTTTCTACATTTGACACATGATCTTGAAGTTTACAGCCTAAACATCAATGAGTGGCGGAATCAACCTAACAAGTATTACAATGAGTAACTTCAAACCTTAAATATCAGCATTAGCATTTTCATTATCTCCATAACACTCTAAATAGAAAAAGTCGAAGTTAGACAAAGATTTATATATCACTCAAATACTGATAAAAGAAAATACAGTGATAAAGTTTAAACTGGCAGTATATTGGCTTGAAATATTTATCATTTTAATTCACCACAAAAAATGCAGTTCATGTATACTGACTTTTAATACATAGGGAACATGGGAAAGTTGTATATTTCATTAATTCACTCTACCAATTACTACCTTTGAGTAAGGCAGTAAATGACTATAGGAATCAGGCAGGAATGCAAATAATAAGGCAGGCTAGGTATAAGACTCCAGGGATGAGTAGAGACTGTGGCAAACTTGGGTAGCACCTACCTATCTGAAGAGAACAGTTGGTTGCTGCCATTTGGAAGGGTAGGCCCAAAGACACATACTATTTCTAGCTTGTATGTGAAATTTCCTAATTGTTAAAACTCAGTAACTGCAGTAACTAACAATTTTTTTCCAAAAAATTAAACACTGTACCAGCTAAAGAAAGTACTTCTTAGGCTGGATCCAACCTGTAGATCAGAATCCTACTTCTTCTAAGTGACAGGCAAGTAAGGACAAATTTTGATTGGTTGAAAAGGAAGAAAAGAGTCTAGGAAGTAAGAGCCTGGATTGGGCAGAGAGGTTGGTGCAAGAGACCCAGGAGTGTGATCCCCCCATAACTTCGAAACTCTCTAAAAAAGAGCAGAGAAGGCAGAAGTAGAAGGTAAAAAAAAAAAAAAAACAAAGGCCAATGACAACCACAGCAGACAATGTTTCTGGGCATCACTATGTCCCGCTCCATGCTATGTGCTTTACAGGGATTATCACATACTTAATCCTGACAACAAAATCAAGTAGTTATTATTATTTCCCCCACTTTTCAGATAAGGAAACTGAGGGTTAGAGACATTAAGTAACTTGCCCAAGGTCATAAAATTGGTAAAAGGCAGAGCTCACACTGAAAAGCCAGGACTGTCTAATTCCAGGGGCTGAGTTCTCAACCACTATCCAGTGTTGTCTCTCTTGCTAGGCTTGAAATGAGGGCAGAAGATAGAAGAATAAGTCCTGCTGAAATGTTGCACATACTCAACCTTCCAGGAGCTGAAAAATCTACAGAGAGAGCTAAGGAAGCCCATGTTCCCTGTTCCAGACCATGGTATTTTATGGGTGGCAGAGTGAGATGGTGATGAGAGCAGTGTACCAATATATCCACATCCGTTTGCTCTCCACTGCCATTTCTGAGCTGTGTGACACAGGCTGGGTCACTGGAGCTCTCTGAAGCTCTCTAGGATTTCATTCATCTGTATAATGAGAACAATACCATTCTAGCTGCTGAAGAAGAGAGGTCCCAAGTTCTCAAAGACTATCCTAAGACTAATGCCAGCATTGCCCACTTTTGCATCGTCCTTCTCTTACTCTTTAATGCCCCCAGAGAGTTCACTGCAATGTGCTGTTTCTCAGGTTACTACAGATCACAACACATTCAAGAGCCCATATCCCAATCAGTAATCACCTCTGATCTGTAAGTTTCAGATTTGCCTGTATTTAACCAGAGGAATGGTAGACAATTCTCAGAGAATATAAAATCCCCCCAAAGCTATGACCCCTAATTTTAAAGATAAAGGTGAAGGTGGTTCAGATGGTTAAGAATCTGCCTGCAGTGTGGGAGACCAGGGTTTGATCTCTGGGTTGGGAAGATCCCCTGGAGAAGGGAGTGGTTACCCACTCTAGAATTCTTGCCTGGACAATTCTTTGGACAGAGGAGCCTCGCAGGCTATAGTCCGTGAAGTTGCAAAATTTTGGACACAACTGAGCAACTAACACTTTTTCATTTTTTTTCAACCAGAGGAATGGTTAGAAAATTCTACAGAGAACATAAAATTCTAAGGTCCATGACCCCTAACCAAAAGATAAAGTGAAAGTGAAAGTCACTCAGTCGTGTCCGACTCTTTGCAACCCCATGGACTATACAGTCCATGGAATTTTCCAGGCCAGAATACTAGTGTGGGTAGCCATTCCCTTCTCCAGTGGATCTTCCCAACCCAGAGATCAATCCCAGGTCTCATGTATTGCAGGCGGATTCTTTACCAGCAGAGCCACTGGAGAAGCCCAACCTAAAAATAAAGGTGAATGATAAAGACATGAGCATAAAATTGATTTTAAAAAATTATTAACATTTTTTTGTTAACACACCAACCCACACCAAAATATATACTTACTCAGTCTTTCTTGAGGTAAGGAAACGAGATTTTCAGAGAAATCATTCAAAATTTCACAACTAAAAACCTCTATGGTAACCAAGTATAGTGACTAACCTGAGTATCCAAAAGTAGTAGAATCTTAATAAGTATATGCTGATGGTGCTTAAGATAACTAGCTCTAAAGTTTAATTAATATTAATATACGTGCATGCATGTTCAGTCACTAAGTCGGGTCTGACTCTTTGCGACTCCATGGACTATAGCCCGCCAGGCTCCTTTGTCCATGCAATTCTCCAGGCAAGAATACTGGCTGCTGCTAAATCGCTTCAGTCATGTCTGACTCTGTGTGACCCCATAGACGGCAGCCCACCAGGCTCCCTCCTCCCTGGGATTCTCCAGGCAAGAACACTGGAGTGGGTTGCCATTTCCTTCTCCAATGCATGAAAGTGAAAGTGAAGCCGCTCAGTCGTGTCCAACTCTTAGTGACATGGGTTGCCATTTCCTCCTCCAGGGGGTCTTCAGACTCAGACATGGAACCAATGTCTCCTGCATCTCTTGCATTGCATGCAGATTCTTTACCACTGAGGCATCTCACCTGGGAAGCCCCAATATTAACATGCTGCTGCTGCTAAGTCGCTTCAGGTGTGTCCGACCCACCAGGCTCCACCGTCCCTGGGATTCTCCAGACAAAAACTCTGGAGTGGGTTGCCATTTCCTTCTCCAGTGCATGAAAGTGAAAAGTGAAAGGGAAGTCGCTCAGTCGTGTCCGACTCTTTGTGACTCCATGGACTGCAGCCTACCAGGCTCCTCCTTCCATGGGATTTTCCAGGCAAGAGTACTGGAGTGGGTTGCCATTGGCTTCTCCAAAATATTAACATAGCAGGTTGTATTTAACCTTGATTTGAGTGAAAGCTGTTGAGGGAAATTAGAGAAGCTGCTATGGAAGGACCTACCGTGGTCCATCTATACTGTTTTGCATTTGGAAACTCCCCCATGCTGCTGGCACCTCCCTCTAGCCACAAGATTATAAAGTGAGATTGTGCTGCTGAGTTTAGGAATGGATTTCTTTGACTTCCACTCTTTGAAATTCTGGCTTATTCAACAGCACCAGTAGTTTTTGATAACCAAATGTATTCAGTGCTGAAATTTAAAATCTGACTTTGTCTTGGATTCTTCAACAAACATATTGAGAGGAAAAAAAAGAGAAAGGGGAAGGGAAACCTATATCTTAAGAAAAAAAACTTTATTAAACGTATCAGGTTACAACGTAGAAGCCTTATTTCCATACTAATCTCAATAAATTATCATCTTGAAAAATTATGAGATAAGGAAATTTAAATATTGCCTGGATGTTTAATATTATTAAGGAATTATTGTTAATTTTTAAATGAGATAATCATGTTGTGCTTATGTTTTAAAAATAATGTTTTATCTTTTAGAGATACATGCCACAATGTTTATTGATTTAGCAATATAATATCTGAGATTTGCTTCAGAATAGTCCCCCAGAAGAGACGAAATGGGTGGGACTGGTTTAAGTGTAGCAAATTTGGACATGAGTTAAAAATTGGTAAAGTGAGGCAGTAGTAAGTGGTAGTTCTTCACATTATTCTCTCTCTTTTGTATATGTTTGAAATTTTCCATAGTAAAAAGGAAAAAAAAAAAGAAACAGTGCAGGTATCAAACATCTGGGAGTCAGGAAATTCTTATAAAAGGGATGCCCACACATTCCAGGTAACCCATGGCTGATTTCACGTAATTGAAGAATATGTTCATTTTTTTCCTAAAAGTGACTTGAAGGTCCAAATCGTCCCTTTGAGCAGCCAACCTCCTACTTATCTGAGCTACAGATATTCTTTCCAGGGGCCTCTGTGCTTCTCCACCTGAAGGCTGATCTGAAGGCAGAGCAAGTTCACATCTAAAACCAATCGACCTTATTATTAATATTTTTTCAACCAAACCTATTTCCTTATTCCTTATCATAGTACTACAAGCACTATTTCCATCAGTAGCTCTAAACCATAAACCTAATAGTTAATTTCAGTTTTTCCTTCTCCCTCCTGCTCACATCCACTTGTCATGTCCAGTCAACTCTACATCAGAAAAGGCCCATCAGCAATGAACTGGCCTGTGCTCTGAGAGTTGCAGAACTGAAGGAGAGGACAAAGGGCCTGCTGGTCAGCTGCTTGCATCTAAACAGCTCAGGGACGTGTATTCAGCTGTAAAGACAGGTAACCACAGGGAAAAGCAGTAGCAATGAGAAACCTGCCAGTTCGAGTGAGAGTCCTGCTAACCTCTCTGAGAGCCCTGATACTCTAAGAGCAGGCTGGGTGTAACTCCCCATCTACAGGGAACCCAAAGCACATGATGATAGTTTGAATCTCTCAGAGAGAACCAAAAAAGAAAAACCTATCCCAGGACCCAACCACAACCTGCAGATTACAAACAGAAGAAGGAGAAATGCTGAGTTGTTCTAATGGCAAAAGGAGACACTGATAAAAACTAAAATAGCAAGAATAGTAGTCAGAACTTAACTGCTGTCTACAAACAGCACCTGAATCTATGTGCCAATGATACTCACAATTCATCTCCAGAAGTCACCCTTGGAGCCAAGTGAGCAAAAGAAAACAAATGGCATTTGACAGGAAAGATGCTTGCAACACATTTAATTTTGCATAAGGAATGTAAATTTCCCAAGGATATGACCCAAAGCATTAAGCCAGTCCATATATTGTTCTAATCAATTAAGGCTTCCTGCATCAGCACTTTTGGACTACAAACAACTAAAGTCATCATGTTGTCTAATCAGGAGAAAAATATTCACACAGATTGGTATATTTCCCCTATTTTTTAAGTTATATTTCTTGAAAAAGCAGAGAATAACCTGAGAATCTCTGCAAGTGAAAAGGATAAGTTATCATTAAATTATACCCATTTGAGAGGAAGAAATACCTAGATACTACTCAGTGCTTATCTTGGGGCTTTTTAACATTTTGAGATTTTAAAATGTGGGTTTTCATATGTGAGAGATGTCATTTAGAATTTTCCAAGCTCAAAAAAAAAAAGGAGCCTTTAAAAATTTCCTGGTATCTATTGCCTTAGATTTATCAAAATTACAAAAATGTATATTGTATGGGCTTCCCAGTGGCTCAATGGTAAAGAATCCATCTGCCAATGCAGGAGACACAGGTGTGGGTTCGATCCTTGAGTTGAAAAGATCCCCTGAAAGAGGAAATGGCAACCCACTCCAGTATTCTTGCCTGAAAAATCCCATGGACAGAGGAGCCAGGTGGGCTACGGTCCATGAGGTCACAAGGAGTCAGACATGACTGAGCAGGCATGCATGTACATTTTATAGCTGGAATGAGGTTAGAGGAAATCTGTTCCATCCTTTTCAACCTCCCTTTGAAAATGTAGCAACCTCTGTGGTAGGATCTTTATTAGTACAGAAAATAATAGTAATCAAACATTTATTGAACACTTACTATGTGCCAGGTGGTATGCAAAGCTCTTTATATACTTTATCTCATTATATTCTCAATAAATTCTATTAGATTGTCACAATTACTAACTCCATTTCACAGATGATAAGACTGAGACTTCTAATCAGTGAACACTCAGTGGACTCCTTAGATAGACATGAGATTTTAAGAGCAATAAATAAATGCCCCTACACAAAATCTTCAGAAAATTACTTTATTCCTTAATGGAACAATAACTTTCAAGCTTCCTCCTCTGATGTCCTCAGAAAGTATCATCATAAGGAACAAAGTTTACATTCAAATATTTCCCCAGAAAACTTCAATTATATTACCCTCAGACTTATTCAGTATCTTCTTCAGTGTTTAGGTGATTTAACCATTCTTAGACATCCCAGAATATAAAGATAGAAATCCAGGTAATGTTTAAAGGGTCTACTGTGTGCTATGGGAAACCGTGAAAGAGTATCTTTCATATTCTGCAGATGTAAACCTGGAGCAAAGATATAAATAGCTGGTAAGCTTGTGACTGGGATTTAGATCTGGATCTTCTACTTCCTAAAGGAGGGTAAGCGACTGGACTCAGGCTTGCAACTGTGGGGCAGAAGAATTATTTCACAACAAAAATAAATTGAAACAAAGAGCCAAACTAAAGAAAGCTTATTGAAGGGTTTTAATTATTTATCCAATTCCTGGATCTGGATAGCAATACACAGAGTGTTGTCCTGCTCCCAAGCTTCTTTTGACAATTTCAACACGGATCACATGTGAAGTAAATTTTAAGTTGATAGCCCCAAGTTCTCGCTTTCCACAACATGCCCTCGTCATCAGTTCAGTTCAGTTCAGTTTAGTCGCTCAGTCGTGTCCGACTCTTTGCCACCCCATGAATTGCAGCACGCCAGGCCTCCCTGTCCATCACCAACTCCCGGAGTTCACTCAGACTCACGTCCTTCGAGTCGGTGATGCCATCCAGTCATCTCATCCTCTGTCGTCCTCTTCTCCTCCTGCCTCCAATCCCTCCCAGCATCAGAGTCTTTTCCAATGAGTCAACTCTTCGCATGAGGTGGCCAAAGTACTGGAGTTTCAGCTGTAGCATCATTCCTTCCAAAGAAATCCCAGGGCTGATCTCCTTCAGAATGGACTGGTTGGATCTCCTTGCAGTCCAAGGGACTCTCAAGAGTCTTCCTCAACACCACAGTTCAAAAGCATCAATTCTTCGGTGCTCAGCTTTCTTTATAGTCCAACTCTCACATCCATACATGACTACTGGAAAAAACCATAGCCTTGACTAGACTGACCTTTGTTGGCAAAGTAACGTCTCTGCTTTTGAAAATGCTATCTAGGTTGGTCATAATTTTCCTTCCAAGGAGTAAGCATCTTTTAATTTCATGGCTGCAATCACCATCTGCAGTGATTTTGAAGCCCCAAAAAATAAAGTCTGACACTGTTTCTACTGTTTCCCCATCTATTTGCCATGAAGTGATGGGACCAGATGCCATGATCTTTGTTTTCTGAATGTTGAGCTTTAAGCCAACTTTTTCACTCTCCTTTTTCACATTCATCAAGAGGCTTTTCAGGAGACATTAAAAATAGGGCCTCAAATTTACGCAAAGATAAAAGGGAAATGGGAAAGCATACTTACCGGGAACAATCACAAATACAGTGATTATTTTTCATCTATGACTGTGCCCAATACTATCATCATGAACTTGCAACTCAACCAATGAAGTCAATAATGCTAGGTGACCTACATTGTTGACATTTTGCAGCAAATGAATTCAGAATTCTGCTAATAGGAGGAGCAACAAACACTTGAAAATGTATAGCATGACTGTATTCATTACCATCTTCTCATTCTGAATCCCCTGAATTGATCTTCCATTTTCAGAAAGTATCCCTGAACCCCAAATACCAGCTGAACCACACAATGTAGATCAATAGATTTTTCAAGTGCAATAATTGTTTCTCTCTGGGAGATTCCCATCAGTCCCAGAAGGAAGGACACTCTGATTGACCTCAAGGAACACAGCAGATGTAGATAAGCTGTGTGTGCTTCCAACCTTATCAGAAGAAAACCAGGCCTTGAAAATCACAGGGGAACACCATGGGTATGTGTATATTGGCTATGGGAAACCAAACAGCTGGTCAAGCATGTACTGTCTTTAAAAGCCAACCAAACCAAAGGCAGACTACAGGAAGGGAAATTGGAAAAAAAGAAATGTGTGCCTTAATGATATTTCTTTATGTTTAAAAACATTGCTGGGAAATAATAAAATGAATGGAAACAGATGAGGTATCCTGTAAGCATTCAGATTTCTTAATGTACTAGTTAGCAGAAAAGATTTTCTACATAATATCCTGATGGCCCTCTTGCTTAAGTTCCTGGGGACAGAGGAGAAGTTTGCTCTGTTACTTTGAATGCTACATTTCTTATTCATCTCTACAGCCAAATAAGATGGCAGGAAGAGGGTGGACAACCAGCAAAATTGACTTTTCATTTCTAAGCTAATAGATTAAAATTAAGAGACAGAGTAAGAGAGGAAGAAAGAAAAGAAGGAAAGAAAGAGGGAGGGAGGAAGGGGAACCTAGGGGACACTCAGGGAAGTCTTGACTTTGAAGTGGGAGGAGTTTTTAGCTCCACTAAATCACTACCCAATGCTAATGAGGCCAGAATGGGGCAAAGGCAATCCCTGGTTCCCTGCCAGGAACCAGAACAAGAAATGGAGCTTATTGTTAGTACAGAGAATTACAAGCAGCTACACCCTGACATCTCTGAGGAAGCAGCATGTGATCCTGAGCAAAGCACAGTGGTGAGAGTTCATGAAGCAGGTTTTTACAATTTCAGGTTAAAATTATTCCAACTCTGCAGCAAAACCAATGCATTAGTGAACAAACAGAATGGGTGCAGAGACATGAAAGTAAGCCCTGCTCTATGTGCCAGGAGAGAACCTAAAGGAAACCCAGAGGTGCCTTCTAAGGACTCACAGCAGATGTTGCCTAACGGAAAATTTAAAACTTCAACATCCCTCTTATAAACCCCTCAGAAATCAGTTAAAGATCTATAATAATTTTCATTCATTCATTCATTCAGCTGGTGTTTAAGACAGGCCTACTATGTGTCAAGTACTGTCCTAGGTACTAGAGATACAAGAACAAAATAAGACAAGGATCCTTGCCTTTGGAGCTCACAGCTCAACAGAGCAGAAAACCATGGCAGTAATTCAGTACATTACAGTGTACTGGGTAGATGGTGGTTAAAGAAAGTTAAGGTGATGGAATTAAAGAGTGGGTAGATGAAAAAGCAAAGGTCAGGAGATGGAAAGGGGTGATCCTTACACCTTCAGGTAGCTACAAAGAGTTAATTTAAACTCTATTAAACTTTGATTTTGAATACCTCTAGGTACACGATGCACATTCCCCAGCAAGCCCAGAACATACCACTCCCTATTGCCTAACACTGGGCCAGAGGATCACATTTATGTTACCTGGCTAGCCTCTGGCACCACTGGCATTTGAGTGTATGATTCCTGAGTTAGGTCAAGACCAGGGACATACTACCTACTCCTACAGGTCGATTGCTAACATGTGAGGAGTTTTTGACTGTCAAAATAATTGGGAGGTGCTACTAGAAGTTGTGACCTGGAATGTTCCTCATCCTGCAATGCCTGGGACTTTGCTCACAAGGAAGACACGCCTATCCCAGAAGACACGCCTATCCCAAACGCCCATCTTTGAGAGACCTTGGGCCAGATCGTGTCATGCTATAACATTTGCACTCCAATAATTATTGCCAGGCTCTACTTGAATTATTAACTTTTCTAAGTGACTGACAACAAGAGAACACACACACACACACACACACACGTACACACACAAACACACAAAGAAAAGAATTCCACAAAGAATCTTTGTTTATAATTGATGTGGAGAAAGAGACAACATTTGAAAGGAAGGCAATATTTCTTCCCTGAACTAGTAGCAGTATCTGGCTTCATAACAAAGAGAGTCTTTGCAAAACCAAGATGTTCCTTCCTGCTGCGACTTCATACCAGCACCCTCATTAGAGAAGCCAGAAAGAAAGCTAACCAAAACCATTTTAGAGAGGTTAGCTTTCACATGTGAGATTTCTGGCATCACCCTCCTTTTGATGGTAGCAAATGTTGTACTGGGGATGAGGGGTTACCTACTGGACACATACATCAGAATGATGTCATGGAAACACTTCTGGTTAACCACACAGGACACAGACCACAATGGGGACAGTTCAGAGCCACTAAAGTTGACTCTCACTATTTCTATGGTCTCTCTCCCAGTGCAAATTCCAAGAAAAGTGTTAGTTGCTCAGTTGTGTCCAACTGTTTGAGACCCATGGAGCATAGCCTGCCAGGCTCCTCTGTCCATGGAATTCTCCAGGCAAGAACACTGGAGTGGGTAGCCATTCCCTTATCCAGGGGATCTCCCTGACTCAGGGATCAAACCCAGGTCTTTTGCATTGCAGGCAGATTCTCTACTGTCTGAGCCACCAGGGAGGCCCAAATTCCAGAGAAATTATGATTGTAATACTGTATGCAACTTCCAAGAGTGTGTAGAAAAGGACTGATGATCTGTATCCTGAAATTCCAAAGCAAGTTGTGAATACTTTATACAGACTTTCCAACTCCAGAAAGTGATGAGGGAAGGTCTGCTCCCCCAGGGATGATCCTAGGCAGTGACTGCGAAAGAGTATAGTCTTTGTGAAATGCATGAAGCCAGACAACAATTCTGTGGCCATTGTTTTGCTTTTTCAGCAGGTTAAATAGGCAGGGAAATGAGACAGAAATGAGTCTTCACATACCTGTAATCATTAAAGAGCTACAAGGGGGAATTTTTAAGTTGCAAGGGTAAAAGTTTTCCACTAGGATTTCTGACTAAAGCATAAAATCACAACTGCTATGTATCATCCCCTGCTCCCTTTACTATCAATCTTTTGAAAATTTGTTGTTGTTATTCAGTTACTTTGCAACTCCATGGACTATAGCCCACCAGTCTCCTCTGTCCATGGAATTTCCCACACAAAAATACTGGAGTGGGTTGCCATTTCCTCCTCCAGGGCATCTTCCCAGACCAGGGACTGAACCTGCATCTCCCACAGGTAGATTCTTTACTTACCACTGAGCCACCAGGGAAGCTCTCTCAAAATCTAGCCCATTCTTAATGCCTCCCCCCTTCACCCTGCTCTTATTCCCACTCTCATTAGTCTTGCCTCTGCTACTGGGAGGCTTCTCATACTACATTCACTAAGGAGTCAACTCGCAGCCCAGTGGCCCCTTTCATTCTCACTGTACCTGACGCTTTTTTTTTTTTTTTTTTCAAATTCATTCATCCATGCAGGATTTATTGAGATACCATCAGATGCAGACATTATTCTATACCTGGGTGAAAACAGCAATGGACAAGACAGGCAAGGTTCCAGCTCTCATGGAACTTAGAATCTAGTGGGGTGGAAGGGAAATAAAGAACAGGATCTAATCAGCTAGCAAAAAATCTACAAAGACAATCAAACAGGGAACTAGGCTAGAGAGTGACAAAGGAGGGGGCTATGAAAGATAAAGGAGCTTCTGGGTACTGGGGCCAGATCACCTGAATTCATATCTTGGCTCTGCCACTAATTAGCTATGTGATCTTAGAGCTGCGTCACTTCTTTGCCTCAATTTCCTGGCCTATGAAATGAAAATAATAACACTACATGTCTTATGGGGTTTTCTTGATGGTTAATGAATTGGTAAGTGCTTTCTAAAGTGCATAGAATGGTGCCTGCCATTAACTGAGAACTCAGTAAGTGTTAACTGCTGATTCATTACTTATATTACCATTCTAATTATTATATTGGGTGGCGATAAAAGGCCTATCTGAGGAGGTGGCATCTGAGCTAAAACCTAAATTATGGGTAGAAACTAGCAGGAATGATTCGGGGGAAGATTGTTCTGGGCTGAAGGAAAACTAAGCTGGGGAATAGCTTGAGAAGATCCCAGGAAAAGTAGAAAAGGTAATGTGATGGGAAAAGTGAGGAGAAATGAAGTCAAAAGTGGTAAGCAGGGCTAAGTCTAGTGGGGCCTTATAAGTCAGAGAATGCCTCTTTGTTTTGTCAGTAGCTGAAAAATCTGCCCATCCACATGGACCGTGGTCCCCAGAGAGGCACCCACAACAGAACACAATCAGCAGCATTCAAGTAGAGCTTGTGTCTTACTGACCATCAAAAAATGTTAAATAGGCGGTCGAAGGACTTGATGTGATCCTTACTGGTTAAGTAACAAAAGTGACTTAACTTGTATACATTTGTTTCATAATCTGCAAAATAAAATAGATTAAATTAGACGATCTCTAAATTTCTGTCTAATCTGTGATTTTACATCTCCATTCTTGACTTTCCACTAGATATGAAAACAGATCTACGCTCGTAGAGGTATTGCAAACTTGGTAGAAAGTCTTGTTCTGTCTCTACTTATCCTACTAATGGGTCTATTAATTAGGAAATATCAACCTTCTCAAGCTATATTATTATATGAAAGTAAAAATAACAACCAAACTCTGCCTCCTCCAAAACTGTGATTTTGCGAGGAAATCTTATCTTCTGACGAGAGATCCCAACCCAGAGGCGTCTTACTCCTTCTTGCGTGGGATTAATAGCAAACACCTTGTCATAAACATTTTTGAAAGGCCAGAGATGGCAACAATTTGGCTAAGGAGATAAATAGTCAAATAAAGCACTGCCTTAGTAATTCCAGGGCTTCAAAAAACTGCATAAATCTAATCAATAATGAAGCACACAAAAGGTATTGTGGGATAAAGGGCGGTTCTTTTGAGGTGTTAAAAACTTGCCTAAGTCATTTTTTTCCCCAACACATTTTGCATCACCGCCAACACTGGAAACTTAACAGTAGATTCACACCTACAATGTTAGAAAAGTAATATTCTGACTATGAAGCAAAAGATTATTCTAGGTTAAAGAAGTAAATAATAGTAGGAATAAGGAGTTTTGCAAAAGTCAAGGTAAGAACATTTTCCCTCTGCAATAAATCAACTATGGTTATTGAGCTCAAATTTTGAATGGTATTTTAGGTTGTTTGTATTATTGACATTTAATCTTTATCCTAGCACAAACTACAGGAGTTCAAAGGAAACTTATTTATTCCTAAAATGTATATGCTTGTATTTTAGATGTACCTTAGAAATAGCATGTTTTATTCATATGTTCTTATCTATTGCTCTTAAGAGTAAATTTAACATTTTGTCCTTTGAAGAAATAGGTTTTTCTTTCTGAAATTTTCATTGTAAATATTAATTTTTTAATGAAAGCATTTTCAGTCCTTATGGCAGAATTTACATTTCTGGTAAAAGTATTTTATTATTTAAACTGCACTGGGACAACCCAGAGGGATGGTATGGGGAGGGAGGAGGGAGGAAGGTTCAGGATGGGGAGCACATGTATACCTGTGGTGGATTCATTTTGATATTTGGCAAAACTAATACAGTTATGTAAAGTTTAAAAATAAAATAAAATTAAAAAAAAAACTGCATTATACATTATCTATTATCTGCTCATATTAAGAAAACTCTATTGTTTATTGTGGACAGTCACTTAGTCCTGTCTGACTCTTTGCGACCCCATGGACTGTAGCCTGCCAGGCTCTTCTGTCCATGGAATTTTCCAGGCAAGAATACTGGAGTGGGTTGCCATTTCCTTCCCCACTATTGTCTAAACTATAGTGTTGACTAAACAATCGATAGAATCTAAATGAAATCAGAATAAACTGAAACAAATAAGCAGGTTGAAATTCAGAGAAAATTGAGACCACGTTCACTTTCAAAGTGTTGCCTTTGTAAGAACTTGTTTCTGCCTAAAAGATCTAATTTATCTTTTTTAAGGCCATCAAAGTTAATAATGGATGACATGTCTTATAGCTTCAGTGATGCAGAAACTTGTCGATAACACAAGAGAATTTAGAAACCAATTTATCAATTCATAATTTTTAATTGGACCATGGATGTTTAATTTTAAGTCATTAGACTCTGCAATAACAAAACCCTACAAAGAGAGAGCTAATTAATACAGAAATGGATAACTGTCCCCTGTCTCTTCAATGGACAACTCAGAATTTCTGTTCTGCCTCATAACAGGTGGTGGTACTTTTCACTTTGAGTCCTTTTGGGGGCAGTGGGGCTAAGATGTGTGGAATGGGAGAAAGTAAAGTAAAAAAAAAGAAGAAGAAGAAGAAGAGGGTCTATATATAATACATATTATTATATGTATAGTTATATAATTATAGGCCTACATGAAGATCCCCTGGATAAAGGCATGGCAACCTACTCCAGTATTCTTGCCTGGAGAGTCCCTTGAACAGAGAAGCCTGGCAGGCTACAGTCCATGGGGTCACAAAGAGTCCGACACGCCTGAGCAACTAAGCACAGCACAGCACATATAAGTTTATATAATTGTACATGTATATTTATGAAGTATTTATACTTGTATTTCTATATTTAACATTTTTATATATCTCTTTATATTTTGTTATACATGTGTGTATGTCACAGATACCTCTCTCCCAATACCTACAATGAATCCAATATGTTCTGGGCAAACAGGAAGGAATGCAGCTTTCCTTTCTTTCCTTATTCAGAGGGGAGGTAGGGTGATTAAAGGATTTCTCCACATCTCAGTTTTGCAGTTACTGGTAATGTTGCACCACTACCCACATATTTGCATATAGATATTCTATTATTTATTGGATGTCCACACTGGAAGGGATCTTAGTGATTATCTGGTGCACCTCACCCACTTCATAACTGGGATACCAGAGGCTCTGGGACATTGAGAGACCTGTCCAAAGTCACACAGCCCATTCGAGACAGTCTGTCAGCCTCCTGACTCCCACACCCAGCAATCACTCCACTCCAGCAAGCTTCTCTAGTCTCCCCTGCCCAAGAGAACACATCTTCTGACATTCACAATAGAGAAATTAATGAGTCTGCAAGTTAAAGATTCTTTTTAAACAAATTGGTTCATTATTATTTAATTGAGAAGGCTTCAGAGCAATAAAGGGCTTGCTTACCAAAACTAGATAAGCAGCTCATGAAACACTGAGCTCGAGAAATGCAGAAACTGTCACAAGTCAATAAGGGCTGCCTTTCTGTTTGATAAATGCCACCCAATAGCTTCAGAAGTATCAGAAACTAATGGTGTCCCAGCACTCTGTAGGCATACATTAATGGGATCAGGAGCATAAAATATAAACAATAATGTACATATTGATTGTTCCAGACACTTGAAGCCCAACAAACATTTGAAAGGTCAGTCATTTTACTTGCATCATATTACAGATAAGTCATTTGCTTAAAGCTGGAAACTTGGCTCTCCATGTAAATTTCGCTTATGACTATAAACTAAGTCAGCCATACCTCTTTTTGCTTCCTTAGGTTGTCTAGTATGAAAAATAGTCCATAAGTGCCTAACCCCATAAAGCATATACAAGTAAGTGACAATATACACATTGCCAGGAAGGCTATTGTGTGGGAGAAATTTATTCAGTAAGCTGAATAAATAGCAAGAAACAGCATTTTATTCGAACAGAATGTATTGAAAGTTTTCTGTAAGTCAATTGCTATATGAGCTTACAAATGAGTATGTATGCTTTCGGGATTTTCCAAGAATGTACAACATGAGGAAGTACAATGTCATAATTACTTTTACCTAAAAATTAAAATTTGGTTTGACCAGTTCACCTAGAGTTCATCCCCCCCGCCCCCCCCCCCACTTTTGGGGGCAATGAAGGATTTATTCCAGAACAGAATTTTAAAATTTGAAGATTATGTGGCTATCCATGTAGCAGAGATGTCCCTTTACTGGCACTTTCTCACCCACTTACTCCAGAATCAGGCTTTTATCTAGCAGGCTCTCTGGCCCTCCTATGTCTGGATAAACTGGATGGTAGAAAGACAGTACTCAATCCCACAGCCCCAGTTCCTTCCCTGAAGTGATAGGTCCCTCTTTAGAGTCAATATTCCCACTGTTAACTTTAAAAAATGGCAAGAAGGACTTTGAAAGAATGAAAGAAAGACTTGCAATTTATGCCCCCTTTAGAAGCAGAGGCAAGACTTGAAAGTATGCCACCTCCCCTTTAACAAAGCCTCCAATTATCCTAATCTTGGAGAGCTCCTTCATTCTCTGCTAAGGAAGATTGTCAGGGTAAGGAAGAAGCTACAACTGAATAGAGGGGTTGGGTGGCAGTGGGGGAGGAGGCAAACCTGGACATTGTCCTCTATAAGAGGACTTGCAAAATTACTAGAATTTCCTCTGACAGAAGATAGTTCTCTATTTGTGAAACAGTGAAAATATACCTGCCTTTAAGCTGACAGTTTTAATCCTAATTATTTTCATTTCTTTCTTTCAAGTAAGATGACCAGATTTCCTTTTTCTGAATTTTGCATTATATGAATCTTTTACACTGATCTGTCCATAATTCTACAATAGCCAAAACCAGCCATTTTGGAAATGAGATTTCCTTACTCATGGATCATACTAGTTTCAAAAACACTTTTTAAACTCATATGATACTCATTAGTAATTGATAGCCAGTATAAAATTACATTTTTAATTTATATTAAAAGACCTTAATTCTGATAATACAGTAGAATTTAAAATCTCAAAGGAAAATAATGGTGATTTATTTGGTAGGCAAATGACCCTGGTTTTAATGTCAAAGACATCATTTTATAGTTTTCTAATAATTATTTATAGAAGATAATATTTTATTTTAAAATATATAGAGAGCCTTAAGTGAACCAAAGGAATTAATAAATATCAGTTTACCCAAAACTCAATTATTTAGTTGATCAAGAAGGGAAGAACGTTTCAAAGATGTCTAGACTTCTTGCTTCATGCTTTAGGCAGATTCACTGTGAATGCAGTTCCTAGATGTAAATTGTGTTCCATTAAATAAAGTAAATAAGTTTGCATTGCTGATTTTTCCTGCTATTTAGATTTGAAAAGTTTCCAAAAACCTAAATAGCTCTGACATCTTTTATCACAATCAAAGTTCAGTTAAGTCAATCATATTAATATTTGAATGAAGAAAATTCAGGGCCTAAACAGTGATTACACTTCTGATAAATAAGTTATATTCTGAAATCCAGGCTGTAACTTCATTTTGTTTCATCTAAATTTCATCTAAAACTACTAGGATGGAGGATGTTCATGAAAAATAAAGCAGTCTTTAAGTGTAAACACTCTCTCTTGGCATGCCAAAATTGTATATTTTAGTAAGTTCACGTTTAATTACATAAGATCTGCTGGTTAAGCATCCCCTGAAAAGTATTTCTCTGTATTTCAAAAACAATTTTCAACATTTTAAATTTTAAACTGAGACATTTTTAAATGATCAATGAAAAAGAAGAAAAACTTTTAATTTGAGACAAAAGAATCCTACTTCCCCACTGCTTACAATAAGATAAATACAAAAAATGATGAAAGTTGTGTCTTTATTATATTAAAAACTGTTTACACATCCAAAATGCAAGCTTATAATAACAGTTATATAGTTAATAGTTAACAAGACAGAGCCACTTGCACTATCAACTTGAGGTAACTGCACAGTTCTATCAAAGAGGACTTCAGAGCAAAACTAAAAGTACATTTATCATATTCTATTGTGGAATATTCCTTGAAAGTTACACTAATATTTCAAAGCTCAGGTCTAAGACACAGACTATTTTTCCTCTATTCCCAACCCAGGATTATTTCTTCTTGATCACGTAGCATGCAACTCTCTGGGTAAGAACTCCACAGGGCCTGAGGGCCATGTACCTCCAAGTACTGCTCATTACATTTCAGTTTTAGAAAAATTAAACTCAGCTATCTATGTCACATGAATTTCAAAGGACCATTCTCTGCCACAGTACCTAAACTCAAAGGATTTCCTCTTGACATGAGGCTCGTGGTGATGTGAAAAGGGAAATGAGAGTCCCTACTGGGACTCTGAACATCCTCACATTTGTGAGGCCAACTGCCACACTCCGGGCTTTTCTTGTTTCCTGACAAGGCTTGTCCCAGCACTCTCCTGGGAGGCTTTTGACAGTGATTGCAAACAACAGAAGCCAGCAGGGTTGTGTAAGAACAGGTGCTGGAGCCTCCAAGGGCAGCCTGTGTGCAGAAAAAGGGCCTCCGCAAAGCAGCGCTGGGACATCCCACTTTGGAGGTGCCCTCTTGCCCTCAGTCATTGCAGGATCTTGCTTCTTTTCATGTAGCAGATGCTTGGAAAGATTTGTAACAATGCTTTATGTTTCTAAGTTGGTGCTGGCAGATTTTCTTGATCAGCTTTTAAGGGGAGCTTGGTGAAATCTCCAACAATATAAAACAAGGATGGAAAAGGTCATTTCATGGCTTTATGATCAGGTAAGGAAATGATAAGAATGAAAGGCTAGGACTTTCCCTATTACTCCATCATTTCAGGTTATTGCTTTGTGCTTCCTACCATTCCTCAGGAAAGGGGACATTCCTAGGTTCAAGGATAGGGGATCTCCAGCATTCAAGAGGAAACATAGCAGATAACATGCCTTCCATAAATCAGTTCAGTTCAGTCCCTTAGTTGTGTTCAACTCTGCGACCCCATGGACTGCAGCATGCCAAGCCTCCCTATCCATCACCAACTCCAAGAGCTTGCTCAACATCATGTCCATCAAGTCGGTGATGCCATCCAACCATCTCATCCTCTGTTGTCCCCTTCTCCAGCCTTCAATCTTGCCCAGCACCAGGGTCTTTTCCAGTGAGTCAGTTCTTCGCATCATGTGGCCAAAATGTTGGAGTTTCAGCTTCCACAAATAGGTGGGGAATATTCACATACCAAATAGCATAGTAGACCCCACTTCAGGAGCATCTGGCTAGCTACTATTAACCCTTATCCTTTTCACTTATTGAAACTGCTCCATGAGCAGGGTGCTCTGTACCATGGGGACAATCATCTGTGTGAAAAAATGACCACTTGGAGTGGCTGCTATCGCCAGCTTCTCAAGGTGTGGCCCATGTGGTCCATGGCCCCAACAGCAGCCAGCAGCATTAGGCATTGCCTGGGGGCTTGTAGGAAATGTAAAAATCCCAGGCTACCTCAGACCTAGTAAAACAGAATTTAACAGGATTCCCAGATGATTCACACGCAGATTTAAGTCTGAGACACACTGTACTATAGCTTCTTAGAGCAGCTCAGTGTTCAGGATCCAGAGCAAGACACTACCCTACACCAGAGCTTTGATTAACATTGCTCCAGGAGCACCTGCACGCATTATCTAAGCCTCAGACTCCCCAGAGAACAGGGGCAAAAACCGATGGATCTATGTTGCAGTTGAGGAGACCAAAGTCAACCAATATATGATTGGGGGGCAGGACCTGAACTCCGAACTTCCAAATTCTAGACTTCAGCCTTCTTGCTGCCTCAACTGGTCCCTAAGGAATGACTGGCTCTTTCACATCTGAGCCTTAAGAGTTTTTTTCCCATTGGCATCATTGGTATAGTAGGAAGAGACTCCAAATCTTGGTTCTGTCATTGCTCATCCTCATGATCTTCAATAAATCATTTCTTTGGAAAAAAAAAAAAAAAGTTTGGAAGCCCAACAAAACAAAGGGCATTTCTAAAATAAAATTAATAAAATAAAAATTTTAAATTGGCATGATGATTTAGCAATAAATAGCAAATATTACAAAATTTTCAAGTTCTAATTTTTGAAATGTATCCTAAGAAAATATTCTCAAAGAAGCAAATGTTATAGGTACCAAAATGGTTGCTAGATTATTATTTATGATGGAAAAATACTGAAAGCAACCAAAATACACTATGATCAGGATATAGCTAATTAAATTATGGGACATTTATTCATTTATGTTCACCAAGGCTTGATATGAATATGAATATGAAAAATTCTGGTAAAATGTCAAGAGGAAAAGCAGGTTATAAAATTGGGATACATGATGATTCCAACTAAGTATAGATAGGTACACTTCTAGGAAAAAAATAAGGAAAACATATATGAAAGCTATTATACTCTAACAGGATAAACAGAATATAGATGATAATTTTCCAAAATTTTAGTAGTTATTAAATTGTTTTTATTATTTCTTTAAAAGAAAATAAATATTATGAAAAGGAAATGAAAACAAATATAGTAACCACAAGCCCTCAAACAGTTACTATGAAAATGAAACTGAAAGTTGTTCTGTCGTGTCCAACTCTTTGTGACCCCATTGACTATACAGTCCATGGAATTCTCCAGGCCAGAATACTGGAGTGAGTAGTCTTCTCCTTCTCCAGGGGATCTTCCCAACCCAGGTCTCCTGCATTGCAGGCGGATTCTTTACCAGGTGAGCCACAGGGAAGCCCAAGAATATCGGAATGGGTAACCTATCCTTTCTCCAGCGGATCTTCTCAACCCAGGAATCCGATCAAGGTCTCCTGCATTGCTGGCGGTCTTTACCAACTGAGCTATCAGGGAATAATTGATCATTAAATCTGGCTCTGAACTCCATAGATAATAATAATAACAAAAAGGAACAATTACTGAGCACTCACTCTGTGCTCAGCCCTGTGCTAAATGTCTCAGTTTGCTCATGAAATCCTCCGAGGTCAGTAATATTATCATCTCCACTTTTATAGATGAGAAAACTAGAACACACAGCAGTCAGCCTCTTTGAAACTCAGTTTCTTCTTCTGTGAAACAGAGAGAGTAATAATATTCACCTTGCAGTTTTCTTTTGAGGATTAAAAACATATTGGCTTTCTAATCTGTATGGTCTGTATAGAGGTCATCAAGAGAGTAGAAACTTAATGGTTGTAGGGGAGAGGGGAGCACTCCACTTTTCTGTCAAGGTGGGGACAGCAATAGCTCTCTGCTTGTGCTGACCTTTACAGACTGTCACCACGCAAGGCTGCCTGCTTAACAGAAGGGCACAGGTTTAGGTGGCATCCTCCAACACTCCTGAAGCAATATTATTTTCAATCCCCACATGCCAAGCAGCAGACATCCAGGTTGCATTTGAAGGTGGGATAGTTCCGCCAGCAATACCTGACCTAGGAATCAGGAGAAATGGACTCTGAACCTAGCCATGTCATTTCTCAGGTCTCAGCTGCCCCATCTGTACAATGGGAACCTGTGTTGGTTTTGCTCACTCAGTAAGTTTTGCTCACTGGTCAGCCCCTCCAGTCAAGGTTCCACTCTTTCCCAGTCAGTTCTTTACCCACATGGCTACCAAAGTGGTCATCTCAAAACCAAATTTTATCGCATTACCACACTACTATGCTGCTTCAAACAATCAACTTGCTTACGCTGCTTTTAGAACAAATCCCAACCATCTCACAGAGAAGGGAATGGCACCCCACTCCAGTACTCTTGCCTGGAAAATCCCATGGACGGAGGAGCCTGGTAGGCGGCAGTCCATGGGGTCGCACAGAGTCGCAAACGACTGAGCGACTTCACTTTCACTTTTCACTTTCCTGCATTGGAGAAGGAAATGGCAACCCACTCCAGGGTTCTTGCCTGGAGAATCCCAGGGATGGGGGAGCCTGGTGGGCTGCCGTCTATGCGGTCGCACAGAGTCGGACACGACTGAAGTGACTTAGCAGCAACCATCTCAAGCACAGCCCTCATGGCCCTGTGAGGCCTGGCCTACCCTGGGACCCTCCATGTCGTATCGGACGCTGCCCTCACACCAGCTCCCTTTCACTGGCTTGTGCATCCTCTGCCTCTGCCCACACTGTTCCCTTTGCCTGAGCATCTGTCTCCTCTGCCCTTCCCCAGAGCACCTCAGCTCAGTCACAGTTTTCTCGGGGAGCTTCTCTGACAGGAAAAGCTCACCCTGTGGTACTCACTCCTAGCTTCACCTCTCCTTCCCGCATGCCACTTAGAGCACTTGTAATTTTACAATATTTGCATGATTTTATAATTAATGTCTCTGTTTGTCCTATTGTCACCTCACCTGCTAAAACACAGCTTCCCTGAATGCAGGGCCTTTTTTGTCTCCTCTACTCTTAGCACATAACAAATCCTTGAGAAATCTTTGTTGAATGACTGAGTGAATATTTTCTTCCCTGTCTCCCTCCCCCACAAATTATCAAAGAGATGTATACCCTAGCAGATGCCAAAAAAATCCAGTAGATGTGAAATGACTACAGACATAATAATATACATGACACCTAGACTCCTCTCCTTCATAAAAAAAATGAAACAAAAGGAAATGAAAAGATATTATGCCAGATCAACTAGTAAGAAGTGAGTGAAATGAAGCCACTCAGTCCTGTCCGACTCTTTGGCAACCCCATGGACTGTAGCCCACCAGGCTCCTCAGTCCATGGAATTTTCCAGGCAAGAATACTGGAGTGGGTTGCCGAAAGTCAATGCAAAAAGCATTTTGCAAACTCTAAACTTCAGTGTGAGACTTCCCAGGTGGTGCTAGGATAAAGAACCTACCTGCTAATGCAGGACACTTAGGACGTGGGTTTGATCCCTGGGTTGGGAAGATCCCCTGGAGGAGGCCATGGCAACCCACTGCAGTACTCTTGCCTGGAAAATCCCATGGACAGAGGAGCCTGGTGGGCTACACACCATAGGGTCGCAGAGTCAGACATGACTATAGCGACTTAGCACACACGCAGACAAACTTCAGTATAAACATAAGTTCTTGTCTCTATACTTTTTTAGGAACAGCTACAGTATAAATTGAGATGGCATTAGATTCTTCCCTCGTGGCTCAGATGGTAGAGCGTCTGCCTACAATGTGGGAGACCCGGGTTCAATCCCTGGGTCAGGAAGATCTCCTGGAGAAGAAAATGGCAACCCACTCCAGTATTCTTGCCTGGAAAATCCCATGGACAGAGGAGCCTGGTAGGCTACAGTCCATGGGGTCACAAAGAGTCAGACACGACTGATCAACTTCACTTCACTTCACAGTATAAATAACATACATAGTGTGTTGGTGTGTGTGTGTATATATATATATATATATATATATATACACACACACACAGAGTATAAATATATACAATAAAGTATAAAATACAGGATATAATTGTTACTGACAGCCTATAGAGCAAATCATTAAGTTAAAGTCTCTGGAAGGATTTAAACACAGTCAAATCCCATTGAAACATGGCTTGTTTTTAAAACCAAGGTTTGGATAAACCACAGGGTAGAACTGTCTGGGTCTCAGTCTCTTCATCTTTGTGATAAATGGTTGCATTAAATGTTCCTTAACATCCCTTAAACTCTGAGATTCTGATATTAGACAATGAGAACATATCAATGAGAATCAAGAAAGTCTACATGTACATGATGCAAAGCTATACAACCCTGTGGACACTGACCAGCCCTGCCCAGGTGAAACCCTGAGGAAGCCCAGGTTTGCCTCACCTGTCTACACCCCTTCTTTATCGCGAGGTGCCTCCTTTCCTCCTCACCTCTGCTTCTCTTTGCTCTTAGAATAACCATCAGCAAGAATAATTTAAAGCCATGCGCTCTCTTTCCCTCAGGGCCTTTGCCTTTGAATCTTCTCTCTCAGTATGGTGAAAGTTGTTTCTTGCCCCAGGAGAAAGGATTTCAGGCATTAAGACACTGGTTATAGAGGTGTTTACCAAGTAGGGACTCAGTCTACCAGCAAAGGCAGCTTCCTTCCCCAGCCTCTGAATGAGATCAGCTCTCCAATGTAGAACAAGTGAGGAAATCTCAAAGAAGGGGCAAAGAAAGCCCCAGTCAAATGTCACCTATTCACACTTTATTCAAGTGCATTTGGGTATATGTTCACCATCATATATGTGGCTGAAGTGTCTTGCAAAACTGATGCACAAAAAATTCAATCTTGTAATGTTACAAACTATTATTAATTAACTAGTTTTTACATTGCAAGATGTTCTTGATCACTTAAACAAAATCACTGTCTGGGCATGCAACTTATCTAAAATATTTCATATAGAGCATTTCAAGCATTTGTATGTAAGGGCTCACAAATCTCTATAAAAAATACATATGACACATTGAGCAAAATGTAAAATGTAAAAGTACACACTTGTGTAAATATAACCATCAATTAAAGTATGTGTTCACAATGTCTTCTTGATGATGTAATTATCCATTAAGCAATGAATAAGTACTTGCTATAGTATATTACATCTAGTACACAGAGTTTATATAGGATTATCATGACATAATATCTTAAATAACTACTTTTTAGAATTTGGGAAGATTAGAAGAAAAATTAGATAAACAAAGAATAAGTTTAAAGAATAAAGCATAAAATTTAACTAAAAATTAAAACTTGGAATAATTCTACTAAAGACCTCACTTTCTTCTCCTCTTAATTTCTAAACTTCTAGTATGATTCTGTGTTTATGGGAACTTTTTCTAAATTGCTGAGTGAACTGTGTGTGCTAGAAATGGCATTCTAAATTTAAAGATTTTAAATAGATATGTAAAATTATTTATTAAATATACGAAAATTTTAAGTGCAATGCAAAATAAATCTGTACTTCAAAAATAAGTAGCATTTTGGTAGCACTTAATCAAAGCAATGTCATTTCTAACTCCTTTATGTTATCAGTAGATATTCTGTCTTCTATATGAGTGCAGCATGAACTATAATACCATGCTTGGTTTAATTGATTACACTATAATAAGGCTTGTTAATTTTTTAGAATTTATTATGCTAGAGAGAGGGGAAGACAGTGTGTTCTGAATGGGATTTCTTTTTATGAAGAGTTTAACTCAGCAAAATCTTTACTTTTGGAAAGAAGAAGCAAATGTGTTTTTAATATATGTTTAATTGATGACATTGAGGAAAAACAAAGAATCCTGAGGGTTAAGAACTTTCTAAACCATTTATCATTTGAACCAGGGTTGGCAAAACCATACCAAATGATGTACAATTTCCTTATTTTGTAGCATTTGTTGCTGGAGTATAATTCTGGAGCTCCTCAACACACACTTTCTTCTGTTGCTAACCATTAAGAAAGAACATAGTATACCTAATTCAGTTCACTCAAATTTGGTAGATTGCAGAGTGAATTTCTTACCCCAACATTAGTGTTATCATGCGCACAAGTTTAACTGTAGCTAGCGACTTTCATTCATCGCTTTTTAGCATCTTATAGTAAAGGCGTGGATAAGAAGGAGGAGGGAATAAAGCTTTGACAGATGGTACTCAGCGTTTGACTCCTGCTGAGCTCAGCAGGACCTGTGGTTTCCAAGGTTAGGGCTGTCAAAATGGCTGTGTCTATCAAGTGAATAACAAAGTGTAGACTGCCCGTCCGTTTCCTATACAAAACTTAGATTTCATGTGCCATCATTGTTGGTCTTTCTGCTGATTTAATAACTTCCAAGAAGAACTGAGGATTCTGATGCAGCCTCACTGTTTAAGAAACTACTTGGAGAGGGAATTCTCAAGGGCTGGAAGAGGTAGGCTAAGATCTGATCTCTTCAGTTTCTCTCTCATGTTTCATGACTTGAAAAGGATTCAAAAGCCACCAAAGATTCCCTTTCAGCTAAAAGCTAAATGTGAATCTTTCAAAATGAACTTAATGCCTCTCTCTCTCTCTCTCTCTCAAAAGGGTAAAAATATTTTTATTGAGAATCGTTGAGGTGGTGGGTACTTGTTCAACTAGAAATATTGAGAATGAAAAGAAAAACGTTTCTGTTATGAAATACATTGCTGTGTTTAGATGTGCTTTTTGGGGCCTATTTCTCACATTTTATAGCTTTTAATATTAAAACCACCCCTTATTTCCCCCCACCTTTGTCTAGAGTCTTCAGATAGAGAAAGTCTCTAGTGCTGAAAGATAAGAGAGCTGAATAACGTCATCAACATTTTTATTTTGTCTTGTGCTGTTACAGGTATTTTTCTTGGTAAGTCATGTTTTTCTTTATGTGTATTTTGTGATCTCAAGATTGTTGTTGAGCTTGTGGGATTCAAATAAAAGGCCTATTGGTGGATTCATAAACCCAAACTTTTTATTAAGATGACACTGAAAGGAGGATTGTGGTAGTGCCTCTGAGTAAGCTAATAATTGTATTTCAATGTTTAATTTACAACATTTAAGGTAAAACTTCTCATTGTTATTTTAAAAGGACAAAATAAAATTAAAATGTGGCCTTTTGAAAGTAACAGAGCTGGACACATTTTAATCTTGTCCTGCTACTAAGCATTTTCTTTGCTATTTTTGACAAGCTGACAAAAGAAGTACATAGCTTGTCTCTTTTATGACTCTGGCTTAAGCAGACACATTCACCCATGTGGTGACTATTCCCTATCTGAAAGAAGACTTTCTTGCTACAATATAGTTGAAGAATCTTCCTCAGCAAATATTTAGTTTATATAAGTCCCTTGGTCATAATGAAAATGTTACTTGAAAGAATAGCTATTATTTTTTCCAGTACATTTACTTCAAACATTAAAAAAAATGTTTTGAAGTATTTATATTCTTCTAATACTTAAAAAACCTCCAACCGAGCAGTTGCTTCTCTGAGACACTGCATAGCAGATATTCAGTAAATGTTACTGAATGGAATTTAAAAGGATATTAAATACTGAATGAAAGGAACCTTTGAATTGAAATAAAAAGGAAACAACTTTTACACATCTGATTGTTATAAGAAATCATCAAATGCCAATTTAGCATATATTAAATACTGAATGAAAGGAATCTTTGAATTGAAATAAAAAGGAAACAACTTTTACATCTGATTGTTATAAGAAATCATCAATTGCCAATTTAGCATAAACCGTTTTCCAGTTGCACTTGCTTTTTTATCCTGGAAATATATGATGTTTTTAATATCTCTGTAGACGATAATAGTAATTAAACAGAAATCTAGAAAAGAAAATTCCAAACCAAGATGAATTTTCTTCTCTTTTTCTCTACCTTTTCTCTTACTTTGTTCAATAAGGCAGTTTCTAAGCTTCTTTCTAATAGCCTAGACCATTCCCCAAAGGAGGTTTTGTTAATGGCAAACTTGCTGAATCAAATTTGCTTTTCATGTGTTTGCATTTTTTTGAAGAGTCTCTGTGGGGTTTCGTCATGTGTCTGTGAGAAAAGAGTGCTTCTGTAATTTCATCCGAGTCCATAAACTATAAGTCCCTGGAAATTAAGTCCATCCTTGGCTGGAAATCAGCAATCTTAGAGGAAAAAAACAGAACTAAAACAGACACAATGTTCAAGAACTGCTATTGCATACTTATCCACCCAGAAAATCCTAACCCAACCCACAACATGGGCCCATAACTCTGGGACCAAGAAGTCAAAACTTCCAGATTAGCTAATATAACTCACATCCTCCAACTGCACTAGACCCTTCAATTTTATTTAATCTTTAAGAGTTTTAAATTGTAATAAAATACACACAGCATAAAATTTACCCTCTTAACCATTTTTAGATATTCAGTTAGCAGTTAATACGTTCACATGGTTGTGCAACCAGTTTCCAGAATTCTTTTCATCTTGCAAAACTGAAACTATGTATTCATTTTTTAAAATTCCCCATTATTTCCTCTCCTTACTCCCTACCAATCACCTCTCTGCTCTGTCTTTTTTAATTTGACTACTTGAGATTATTCATGTAAGTGGAATTATACAGTATCTGCATTTTAGTGGCTGGCTTATTTCACTTAATATAACGCCCTCAAAATTCATCCATGTGTAGCATGTGTCAGAATTTCCTCCCTTTTTAAAGCTGAATAGTATTCCAATGTATGTATATATCACATTTTACTTATCCATTCATCCATGGATAGACAAAATTGGAATTAAAAGCAAATTGGGTTGCTTCCACTTTTTGGCTATTGTGAATAATGCTGCTATGAACATGGGGATACTAGATTCATTTGTTTTAGAATGTGATTACTTTGTGCTATAGAGTAAATAAAGACCACAGCACACATTGTGTGAAGAATGGTAGAAAATGACAATAATAAAAAAATACCCAGTGTTGATCAAGTGCTTACTGTGTACCAGACACCGTGCCATCACTGGTATTAACTCTGTGAGAGATGCATTATTAATATTTTCACTTCCTAGAAGTGGAAACTAAAGCACAGAGAGTTTGGTTAACTAGTCTGAAGTCATCAGCTATTAAGTCACTGGGATGCAAATCTGAGAAATAGGGGTGAGGGTCTCTGTACTTAGAGGAAGAAAGAAATCACAGACTTCATATTTATGGGGCCACAGCCAAGTAGTAAAGAACTCCTTGACCATTGAGCAGGGTATGACCTAGTCGAATAGAAGCCTAGTCAGATAGAAGCCAGAAAAACACAAGGATTTCTGTAACCGTCTTGCTGCAGAACCCTCAACAAACAACTACCCTCTCTCTCCCTGCTCAGTGCCACAAAAGGAGAGGTGGAATTGAGTATATTTTGGTCTGTGATTTTTGACAAGAGATGCAGCAGCAGCATTCCAAATGAGATTTACTATCTAATATTTTATTACTTGGAGTATTATTTCACCTACTTGGAGATAAAGACAAAATTGAAAATCTTTAAATGCATGCTTAAGTCTCCAAATTTCAATAATAAATAGTCTTCTGATTCCCATTTCACTATATTCAAATTGTTCTTGGTAACCCGCTATACTTTAATAAAACTATAAAGTAAGAATACAGTGACACAGTACAACAGGAGTGTGTAAGGTAAAATGAGCTTTCTCTTTCAGAGGGTCCCTAAGTGTGCCTACCCAACATAAAAATAAAGTGGAGAATTGTCAACAGTGTTCATTTAATATATATTCACATAATTAGGATCATATAGTGCCCCAGCCTCCTGCCACTGAAGGAAAAAAGAGGGCTCAGTCTGAATGAATCCACGTGTTCGTCTTTGCAGTCAAAATTTATCATTCCATAGTGTCTCCAGGAACAAAGACTATACATAAGTACTCTCATCATTATAAACAGTTTTATCAGCTCTTTGCTTCTGTGGTTATGAGTTCAGGTCACAGATCTTTTTGTATTCATTTTCATTTTCAGACCCTAGCCTGAACTCTTGCTTTCGCGATTGAATTGTACTCAAGGAAACAAAGAAAATTTTTTTTTTAAGTTTTTAAAAAATTCTACGGTCCTGGGGAAGAATATCTGAATATTACTAATCTAATAAGGTACAAGTGAGTGCACATTTAAAGACCCATGAAGACCCCTTACCAGAAAAACCCTTGCAAGTCAGACTAAAGAGAAGCCTTGAGTTGCAGTATTGTATGAATACTATGCAAATTAAGTGACAAATGCTTATTTTACCAAAGTCCATCAAATAGAGTTCAGACAAATGATTGATCAGGCCTGCATCTTTTCAGTGCTATCAGCAGATAAAATTCAATATTAACTTAAAAGAATGTTTTGGTTTTTTTTTTACTATCAGCCAGCAATTTTAACAGGGTTGATTATTTATTTTAAACCAAATTATTACAATGGAAGCATCCTCCATATCCCAATTCATGAGATTTGCTATTCTGATGGTAAACTACCTTCAGCCAAGCTAGAGAATTCTGTGATTACAAACTTTACCTTCCAACTGTGGTTTTGGAAGATGGGAGTTCTGCAAACCAGACAGAAGAGGGAGCTACCCATCTGGAAATTAACTGATCCTTTCAAAAACATGTCAAATAAATATAGAAAGAAATCCTAATATGATCAAGTCTTATCTTATTTGGTCTAATATTTTATAGCAATACTATAAATTTTCTATAAATTTAAAACAATAAAAAATACTACCAGCAAAGGCAAAAACAATGAGCTAAATAAATTAATGAAGAGACAGAATATACAAACCATTAAAAGGCCAATTACAAATACACTCACACTTTATGGTCTGAACTCATATTTCATAGCAAAATATAAAATTAGAATACACTCCCAAGAGGCCAAAAAAATTTTTTTACTGCCATACACATCACTAATTTTACCTTCCTATACCTTACCATTTTTCCTGATCATAAAATGGAGCTCTGACTTTAAAACTGATAACATCTGGAAACAATGGCAAAATAGAAAACTGTTGGGCTGCATCTGTCTTGAAAATGCTATGTAATAAGATTTACTTAATATATTTGAAAGAAAAAAATGTTTTGTTCCCTAATTTGTTGCAACATCTGAAAGTTCATGAGGTTATGACCCCTCTTTAAGAAAGCATCTCCCACCACCTGCAAATACCCCAGGAAAAGCAGTTGGAAACAATAAAACACGTGCTAGTTAACTGTTACCAGGGAAACGGTTCTGGTTCACCAATCCGAGCGCCTGCGCTTCCCAGTGGCTTTGTCTGAGGGAGACATGCGCCAGCTGTTAGTGAATAACCATTGTTGTAGATCATCAGGAAATCACAGTCAGCAGGCAACCCAGCCCCACTGGAAGTTTATTTCTCATATTTGTTCATCACCAGGGCAATCCTCCACCTTTAAAACATCCCCTTAGGCTGTGTTAACTAAATAACGCCCTGCACTAACAGGATCACTTAAAGGAGGCAAGTTGCAAAATGGTCTTTTTTCACAGCAAACCCATTGCTAACTTTGATTCCAATTGCATCACCTTCCTGCCCTTTTCACTTTTCAGGGCAAATATCTGAAGCCAGTGCTGTTTTGGGTGCTGCCTTCTTGCTGACTGGCTGCTCAGATACATACAGGCACCTACACACACCCAACAACCACCACCACTAAGAGTTTTCAGAAATAGTTGCCTTACTCCATCCTGGAGAGAGCGGCACCCCTGACAAATGAGAGATTCTGCAGAGGAAGTTGGGGCTGCCATCAACGGAGGGTCTGAGAGGATAAAACTATAGATTCCTGCCTCTCCAACACACACACTTAAAACCAGAACAGCCCCCACTTTTCCAATTTTATATTTTTAAAAAAATTTGTAGATGTTCTTTGAAACAAGATGGTACTTTTTAAGTGTAAAAGCTAATGAGGTCAAAACCCTTATAAGCATCAGACTCATCCTGAAAAAGAGAGACTTCTAGACTTCTGGTTTCTCATTTGGCATGTAAGGAGCTCAGAAGTCACCACCCTAACAATAAATCAAAGCTGAGCAAACTGAAAGATCCACACAAAAGTTTTTTTTAGATTCCTCAGAGAAGAGCATTCAGAACACAATGCACTCCCCCCAAATTGGATAGGCAAGTGAATTCAGAGAGTCACAACTTTCTGGAGCAGAAACCCATGAGAGAAACCTCCATGGGAACCAGTGCCAATGAAGGAAAACCTAAAATGCAACTGATGAATTGTAGTGACTGAGTGTGGACAAGTCTGAGAGGAAAGCTCTGGAAGGATTCAGTCATAGAAGAGCCCCCACACTTTTGTGAGATTTACTTCCAGGAGCTCAATCCAGTCCCAACAGTATATACTGGAGAAAAGTCTTGTGATTCCAACAGAGCCAGGGTAAAAAAATACCATTTTCACATATGCCAGAGCATTCTGTTATTGTGAACAAGGCCTGCCCTCAGGCAAAACTATTTATCAGAGCCTAACCTATAGGGGTTTTGTCAGAGCCCAACTGGCTTAGGGGAAGGGAGATACCCAACTTCAGCTCCCTCTAGCCATCTTGTCCCACCTAAGGTGCGAGGGCTGGGAGACTGAGAAACATTGGTGAAATTCACAGTTCAGGGGAGCAGGTTCATCAACAACTGAGATCTAATTATAACACTGTATAACACTGTCCCTCAATTACCCCCATGTTACTAAAGATCTATTTACCACAGTTTCTGAGTACATCATACCTACCTTTCAACAAAAAATGACAAAGTGTACTAAACAGCAAGAAACATAGTTTGAAATTATCATACCATAACCTGAGAAAAAGAAAAACCATGATAAGGTCTTTACTAGAAAAAGTAGACAATGTGCAGGAACAGATGGTTAATGTAAGCAGAGAGATGGGAGTTTTAAGAAAGATCAAGAAGAAATTCTAGAGGTCAAAAAAATACTGTAACAGAAATGAAGAATGTCTTTGATAGGTTAATTAATAGACTGGACACAAAAGAGGAAAGAATCGCTCAGAGCTTGAGAATATGACAATAGAAACTTTGAAAACTGAAACACAAAGAGAAAAGTGACTGAAAAAACTCCCAGAACATCTAAGAATATGGGATGACTACAAAGGATGTAATGTATGTGTTACAGGAGTACCAAACGTAGAAGAAAGGAACAGAGGAATATTTGAGGAAACAGTGATGGAACATTTCCCCAAAATTATTATAAGACATCAAAACACAGAAAACTCAGAGAACACTAAGCAGGACAAATGCAAAATAAAACAAAACTACTAGGAATATCATATTCAAAATTCAGAAAATCAATGATAATCTCAGAAAAAGTCAGAAGAAAAATATCACCTTATCTATAAAAAAAAGGCAAGGACAATAATTACATTAGGCTTATCTAGAAGCCATGCAAGCAAGAAGAGACTGGATGGAAATGTTTACAGTGTTGAGAGTGAAAAAAATCACCAAGCTGGAATTCTACACCTTTTGAAATTACCTTTCAAAAGTTAAAGAGAAATAAGACCTTCTCAGACAGACAAAAATTGAGGAAGTTTGTTGCCAGTATGTGCCTTAAATGTTAAAAGTTCTTCAGAGAGAAGGAAATGGATATAAGCCAGAAACTATGATCTAATAAAGAAAAAGAAAGCATCAGAAATGGATAAGGTAAATAAAAACTTTTATTATTATTTTTCTTAATTGATCTAACAGATAAAAGTTGTTCAAAATAACAACATATTAAATTAAATATGTATATGTGTGATATATATCTAGATAGGTATAGCTATATGCTTATGATGCTTATGTATAAGTGAAATGAATTACAACAATGATACAAGGGTTTCCCTGATAGTTCAGTTGTTAAAGAATCTGCCTGCAATGCAGGAGACCCCGGTTCGATTCCTAGGTCTGGAAGATACCCGGAGAAGGGATAGGCTACCCACTCCAGTATTCTTGGGCTTCCCTTGTGGCTTAACTGGTAAATAATCTGCCTTCAATGCAGAAGCCCTGGGTTCGATCCCTGGGATGGGAAGATCCTCTGGAGAAGGGAAAGGCTACCCACTCCAGTATTCTGGCCTAGAGAATTCCGCGGACTGTATAGTCCATGGAGTAGCAAAGAGTCGGACTCAACTGAGTGACTTTCACACACATGCACATATAATTAATAGTATGGACGAACTAGGGATATTTTGTTATTACAAAGTACTTATACTACCTGTGAAATGGGATAGTGTTATTTAAAAGTAAACTTGGAATAGTTGTAAATATATATCGTAAACTCTAGGGAAACTATGAAAAAAAATGTTTAAAGTATAATCAATATGCTAGGAAAGGAGAAATAAATGAACTATGTAAAATGCTGAACTGAATCTAAAAAATGCAGAAAAATTATGAAAGATAAAAACAGGAGGATCAAAGACAACAAATGAAAAACAATAGCAAATATGGTAGATATTAATCCATCAATAATCACTTTAAAGGTCAATGTTCTAAATACACCAATTAAAAGACTGTCAGAGTGTATCAAAAAATAAGACCCAACTCTATATTGTCTATAAGAAATCCACTTTTTAAAAACTTTTTTTTTATTGGGGTATAGCCAATTAATGTTGTGATAGTTTCAGGTAAACAGCAAAGGGACTCTGCCATACATGTGCATGTATTCATTCTCCCCCAAACTCCCCTCCCATCCAGGCTGCCACATAACATTGAGCAGAATTTCATCTGCTTTATTAGATCCTTGTTGGATATTTAAAGAAATACACTTTAATATAAAAATACTAAAAGTCAAGCTATGGAGGAAAACATACCATGCTAACACTAACCAAAAGAAAGTGAAACTAACTATATTAATTTCAGACAGAGAAGACTTGAGAGTAAGGAAAGTTATTAGGGTTAAAGAGGGATGTTAGATACAGATAAGGAGGTTAATTCTCTAAGTAGACATAACAATCCTTAACATGTGTGCACCTAATAACAGAGTATTAAAATATATGAGCAGAAACTGATAGAACTTCATGGAGCAATTGATGAATCCACTATTTTAGTTGGAGATGTTAATACCCCTCTCTCAGAAATGGACAGATCCAGTAGCCAGAAAAATAAGTTAGAACATAGTTGAACATAATAGCACCATCAATGAACTGGAAATAGTTGCCATCTAGAAGCTACTTCATCCAACAACTACACATTCTTCTCAAGCTCACATTCACCTAGATATACCATATTATGAGCCATAAAACACACCTAACAGATTTAAAACATACAAATATGCTCTCAGGCCACAATGGAATTAAACTAAAAATCAATAACAGATAACTGGAAAAATCACAGAATACATGGAAATTAACACACTTCTTGATAACACATGGGTCAAAAAAAATCTCAAGAAATTTTAATTTTGAACTAAATTTATCCAAATGTATGGGATGCAGTGAAAGCAGTTCTTACAGAGAAATCTATAGCATTGAATGCATATATTAGAGAAGGAGAAAGCTCTAAATTCAATCATCTAAGTTTCCACCACAGGAAACTAGATCAAGAAGAACAAATTAAATCCAAAAGAGGCAGAAGAATATAAATAATTAAAAAAAATTAGAGCAGAAATGAACAAAATTGAAAACAAGAAATCAAATAAAAAGTTAACAAAACCAAAATCTTATTCTTTGAAAAGATCAATAAAATCAATAAGCTTCTAAGAAGGCTAACAAAGAAACAAAAGAGAGAAAAGACACACATTACTATTATCAGAAATGAAAGAAGGGACACTGTATGAACATTAAAAGGATAATAAAAGAATGCTGTGAACAACACTATGCCAACAAATTTGATAACCCCTAGATGAAATGGACCAGTTCCTTAAAAGATATAAGCTTCCAGAACTCACACAAGATTAAATAGACAATCTGAATGGCCTAATCTATTAAAGAAATTGGGAACATTTTCTAATTCAATCCACAAGGCCAGCATTACTTTAATACCAAAACCAGACAAAGAAAATAAAATAGATCAATATCTCTTACCAATATGAATGCAAAAATCTCACCAAAATATAAGAAGATCAAATAAACAATATATAAAAGGAGTTATATACCATGACCAAACAGGATTTATCCTAGCAATGCGAGGCTATTTCAACATTCAAAAAACATGTACACTAATGGCAGATTCAAGTCAATGTATGGCAAAACCAATACAATATTGTAAAGTAAAATAAATAAATTAATTAATTAAAATAAACAGTGTCATTCATCATATCAACAAACTAAAGAAAAAAATCACATGGTTATATTAATTAATGCAGAAAAGCATTTGATAAAGTCTAATCCCTATTCATGATAAAAATTCTTAGCAAACTAGGAATAGACAGGAGTTTCAAAACTCTATTTTTAAAAATCTATTAAAAACCAATAGCTACATTATACTTAATGGTGATAAATTTGAAGTTTTCATGCTAAGTTCAAGAATACGACAAGGATGTCCCATTTCACTACTCTTCTCAACATTGTATTGGAAGTTCTAGCTAATTCAATAAGGCAAGGAAAAGAAAGAAGTACACAGAGTGAGAAGGAAGAAATAAAAATATTTGTTTGCATATGACACTATTGTTTACATAGAAAACCTGAAAGAACTGACAAAACAACTCCTAGAACTAATAAACAATTCCAACAAGATTGAAGGATACAAGATTAATATGAAAAGTCACGTTCCTATACACCAGCAATGAACAAGTTGCATATGAAATTAAAAACACATTGTCATTTACATTAGAACCCCCCAAATGTGAAATACTTAGGTATAAATCAAGAAAAGATGTACAAAAACAGATGAGAAAAAACTACAAAACTCTGATGAAAGATTTCGAGAAAGACTGATTAATATTGTCAAGATGTTCTGCCTTCCCAATTTGACCTGTAAACTCAACATCAGTCAGTTCAGTCGCTCAGTCGTGTCCGACTCTTTGTGATCCCATGAATCACAGCATGCCAGGCCTCCCTGTCCATCACCAACTCCTGGAGCTTACTCAAACTCATGTCCATCGAGTCAGTGATGCCATCCAGCCATCTAATCCTCTGTTGTCCCCTTCTCCTCCTGCCCCCAATCCCTTCCAGCATCAGGGTCTTTTCCAATGAGTCAACTCTTCACATGAGGTGGCCAAAGTATTGGAGTTTCAGCCTCAACATCAGTCCTTCCAATGAACACCCAGGACTGATCTCCTTTAGGAGGTACTGGTGGATCTCCTTGCAGTCCAAGGGACTCTCAAGAGTCTTGTCCAGTACCATAGTTCAAAAGCATCATTTCTTCAGCACTCAGCTTTATTCACAGTCCAATTCTCACATCCATACATGACCATAGGAAAAACCATAGCCTTGACTAGACGGAACTTTGTTGGCAAAGTAATTTTTCTGCTTTTGAATATGCTATCTAGGTTGGTCATAACTTTCCTTCCAAGGAATAAGCATCTTTTAATTTCATGGCTGCAGTCACCATCTGTAGTGATTTTGGAGCCCAAAAAGATAAAGTCTGACACTGTTTCCCCATTATTTCCCATGAAGTGATGGGACCAGATGCCATGATCTTTGTTTTCTGAATGTTGAGCTTTAAGCAAACTTTTTCATTCTCCACTTTCACTTTCATCAAGAGACTTCATAGTTCCTCTTCACTTTTTGCCATAAGGTGGTGTCATCTGCATATCTGAGGTTATTGATATTTCTCCCAGCAATCTTGATTCTAGCTTGTGCTTCTTCCAGCCCAGCTTTTCTCATGATGTACTCTGCATACAAGTTAAATAAGCAGGGTGACAATATACAGCCTTGATGTACTCTTTTTCCTATTTGGAACCAGTGTGTTGTTCCATGTCCAGTTCTAACTGTTGCTTCCTGACCTGCATATAGGTTTCTCAAGAGGCAGGTCAGGTGGTCTGGTATGCCCATCTCTTTCAGAAATTTCCACAGTTTATTATGATCCACACAGTCAAAGCCTTTGGCATAGTCAATAAAGCAGAAACAGATGTTTTTCTGGAACTCTCTTGCTTTTTTGATGATCCAACGGATGTTGGCAATTTGATCTCTGGTTCCTCTGCCTTTCCTAAAACCAGCTTGAACATCTGGAAGTTCACAGTTCATGTATTGCTGAAGCCTGGCTTGGAGAATTTTGAGCATTACTTTACTAGCATGTGAGATGAGTGCAATTGTGTGGTAGTTTGAGCATTCTTTGGCATTGCCTTTCTTTGGGATTGGAATGAAAACTGACCTTTTCCAGTCCTGCAATGCCATTCAAATCCCAGCAGATACTGAAAACAGATTCAAAAGTTTATATGAAGAGGCAAAAGACTCAGATTAGTCGAGTCAATATTGAAGGAGAAGAACAATGTCAGGGGACTGACACTACCTAACTCCAAGACTTACTATAAAGCTACAGTAATCAATACAGTGTGGTATTGGTGGAAAGAGAGACAATATAAAAATGGAATAGGATAGAGAGCCCAGAAATAGACTCACTTAAACATAGTCAACCGATCTTTAACAAAGGATCAAAGGTAATACAATGCAGCAAAGATAGTCTTTCCACAAATGGTGCTGGAAAAACTGGACATTCATGTACAAAACAAACTAATCTAGATACAGAACTTACACCCCTCACAAAAATTAGCAGAAAATGGACCACAGACCTAAATGTAAAATGTATAACTAGAAAAGTCCTAGCAGGTAATACAGTAAAAAACCTAGGTGACCTTGATAATCACAGTGACTTGTAAGACACAACACCAAAGTCATAATCCATGAAAGAAATAACGGATGAATTTGGCTTTGTTAAAATTAAAAACATCTGCTCTTCAACAGACAATGTCAAGGGAATGAGAAGACAAACCACAGACTGGAAGAAAATATTTGTAAAAGATACATCAGATGAAGGAATGTTATTCAAAGTATGCAAAGGACTCTTGAAACAATTAGAAAACAACCAGATTTAAAAAGCGGTAAGAGACTTGGACACCTCACCAAGGAGGAAGATATACCAATGCAAAGTAAGCATATGAAAAGTTGTTCACCATCATATGTCATTCAGTTCAGTTCAGTTCAGTTGCTCAGTCGTGTCCGACTCTCTGCGACCCCATGAATCGCAACACGCCAGGCCTCCCTGTCCATCACCAACTCCTGGAGTTCACTCAAACTCTCGTCCATCGAGACAGTGATGCCATCCAGCCATCTCGTCCTCTGTTGTCCCCTTTTCCTCCTGCCCCCAATCCCTCCCAGCATCAGACCCTTTTCCAATGAGTCAAGTCTTCTCATGAGGTGGCCAAAGTACCGGAGTTTCAGCTTTAGCATCATTCCTTCCAAAGAACCCGCAGGGCTGATCTCCTTCAGAATGGACTGGTTGGATCTCCTTGCAGTCCAAAGGACTCTCAAGAGTCTTCTCCAACACCACAGTTCAAAAGCATCAATTCTTTGGTGCTCAGCTTTCTTCACGGTCCAACTCTCACATCCATACATGACTACTGGAAAAACCATAGCCTTGACTAGACGGACCTTTGTTGGCAAAGTAATGTCTCTGCTTTTCAATATGCTATCTAGGTTGGTCATAACTTTCCTTCCAAGGAGTAAGCGTCTTTTAATTTCATGGCTGCAATCACCGTCTGCAGTGATTTTGGAGCCCAAAAAGATAAAGTCTGACACTGTTTCCCCATCTATTTCCCATGAAGTGATGGGACCAGATGCCATGATTTTCGTTTTCTGAGTGTAGAGTTTTAAGCCAACTCTTTCACTCTCCACTTTCACTTTCATCAAAAGGCTTTTGAGTTCCTCTTCACTTTCTGCCATAAGGGTGGTGTAATCTGCATATCTGCATTATTGATATTTCTCCCAGCAATCTTGATTCCAGCTTGTGCTTCTTCCAGCCCAGTGTTTCTCATGATGTACTCTGCATATGTCATTAGGCAATTGAAATTAAAACAAGAGACCTGTATGTACCTATGAGAATGGCTGGACTCCAAAGTGCTGACAACCCTGAATACTGAAAAGGATGTGTAGCCACAGGAACATTGTGGGAATGCAAAATGGCATATCCACTTTGGAAGACAATTTGTCAGTTTCTTAGAAAACTGAATTACTCCTACCATATAGCCCAGCAGTCAAGCTCTTCTCTATTTGCCAAAATTAATTGGAAGCTTTTATTCACACAAAACCCTATATGTGGTTTATAGCAGCTTTATAGTTGTCAAAACTTGGAAGCAAACCTTCAGTAGGTGTATGGATAAATTGTGGTACATCCTAACACTGGGATATTATTCAGTGCCAAAAAGAAATGAGCTATCAGGCCATGAAAAGACATGGAGGAGATGTAAAGACAGATTATATTAAGCAGGGAAACAAGCAAATCTGCAAAGGTTACATACTGTTTCCAACCTTATAACTTTCTGGAAAAGACAAAACTATGGAGATAATAGAAAGATCAGAGGCTGGAGAGAGGGACGGATAAATAGTCAGTACATAGGCAGTAAAACTATTCTGTGTAACACTATAGTGGTGGATATATGTCACCAAATTGTTGCCAAAACCCATAGAACACTAAGAATGACCCCCTAATGTAAAGCATGAACTTTGCTCAATAGTGATGTGTCAATACCGGCTCATTGATTGTAACAAACGTATCACTACAGTGTATGATGTCCATAGTAGGGGAGGTTGTGGGTATATGGGAATAGGGAGTATATGGGAGCCCTCTGTACATTTCATTCAAGTTTGTTATGAACCTAAAATGCCTTTTAAAATAAAGTTTATTAATTTGTTTAAAATAGAGCCTTATCGAATTCACATCTTGGAAGTTCAGGTTCAGGGTTGGGTATGGAAATCTGTTTCATAAATTCCAGAATGATTCTGATGTACAGTTAGGGTTGAGAACCACTGGGTAGATCTTGGCCTCCTGATCTTTCAGAATGTTACTGTACTGTTCCAAATTTTTTCAGACTTTTAATCTCTTGTAGGCTTAGTCTTATAAATTCATCTGTGCTGCTGCTGCGAAGTCACTTCAGTCGTGTCCAACTCTGTGCGACCCCATAGATGGCAGCCAACCAGGCTCCCCCATCCCTGGATTCTCCAGGCAAGAACACTGGAGTGGGTTGCCATTTCCTTCTCCAATGCAAAGTGAAAAGTGAAAGTGAAGTCACTCAGTCATGTCCGACTCTTAGCGACCCCATGGACTGCAGCCTACCGGGCTCCTCCATCCGTCATTTGTACTGATACGTTAATATCAGAAGGAAAAGGGTACCCACTCCAGTATTCTTAGGCTTCCCTTGTGGCTCAGCTGGTAAAGAATCCACCTGCAACGCGGGAGACCTGGGTTTGTTCCCTGTGTTGGGAAGATCCCCTGGAGAAGGGAAAGGCTACCCGCTCCACATGTCAAATGTTTGCATTTATAAAAGGGTCTCTCTGTGTGTAAATGCTGAAACTAATGGGAGCCCTGTATTATAGGCTGGCTATCTTAAAAGAGCCTAGTCATTGAGCTAAAATGATGTTGCTTTTCCACAGCTCTGTTCCATCCATGCCTTTCCATGGAGCAAAGAAACAAGTTATCAACAATCAGGGGCATGGCAACTATGATTCCATCATTCACAAGTTCAATTTCCTTCAAAAGAACAAGTGATACTGTTAACCAGGCCCTGCAAGCACATATAAAACAAACAGCATGACTGGAAAAGAGAAAATGAAAAATGGTCTAAGAAACCTTATCTTTCTCCCATAACCAAGTATACTAGTCCCACCCTTTGGAGCTCAGATGAACAGAATGAAGATCATGGAGTTCCTAACACTAGCCCTTTCTTTCTACATAACCCAGAATGCTGTAGCCCTCTATTTAAAAGGCAGTAAAAAGGATGCAAATGTTCTCCCTTGAAGCCCAGATGTTTTCTATCTTTCTAAGCTCCAATTATTTCACCACATTATTTAGCTGCACTCACATCAGATCAGGGCCACCTGTTACATCCTCTGAACACTTGTGATTTAATGTTAAGTTTGCATTTATGGTTTATCTAGAACAGTCATAATAGTCATCTTGGAGCCAAAGGATGTGTATATGGCAGATTAACAGATGATTAAGACACTGTGTTATGTAGTGTAAACAAAATCAAACCTAATTTTGTGATTCATTATTACATAAATTTGGATATAATCCAGGACTAGAAAACTCATCATCTTAAATAAAACTACATGCCAAAAAGGTATAATACAACATCATTAGACTATAAGGAAATTGATTTTTAAAGTTCCATTATAAAATATTTTATTATAGAAATGTTCTTTATTACCAAGATAGGTTTTTCATATTTAAATATTCTATTTTTGTCTTGTCTAAAATTAAATAAGTTCACTCTGATATCAATACAATATGTGACTTGATGTATATATTACTGCCTTTCTAATGATACATAAGAATCTGCACACACACAAAAATCCTAATTAATGTCCATTCAGTATATAAGTGTTTATTGAGTACCTATCATGTGCCAGGAACCATTCTCTGTGCTAGGATACTGTAAGGAACAAAATGTACAAAGTCCCTACTGTACTCAAATATTGAAATAAACTTCCAGCTAACTCTGGGAAAAAAGTATCTTCTCAAAAATGAACCAAAAAACCAACTCTGTAGAGTTAATGATATCATGATTTTCACAGATTATTCTTGAGCTTCTGGAGTAGTAGTTCAGTTGGTAAAGAATGTGCCTGCAATGCAGGAGACCTGGGTTCAATCCCTGGGTTGGGAAGATCCCCTGGAGAAGGGAATGGAAACCCACAACAGTATTCTTGACTGGAGAATCCTATGGACAGAGGAGCCTGGCAGGCTGCAGTCCATGGGGGTCACAAAGAATTGGACACAACTGAGCAACACAAACACACACACACACACACACACGTATTATTCCATCACTTTAAAAGTTAGTAGCAGGTAATGTTCGGAGAAGACAATGGCACCCCACTCCAGTACTGTTGCCTGGGAAATCCCATGGATGGAGGAGCCTGGTAGGCTACAGTCCATGGGGTCACAAAGAGTCGGACATGAGTGAGCGACTTCACTTTCACTTTTCACTTTCATGCATTGGAGAAGGAAATGGCAACCCACTCCAGTGTTCTTGCCTGGAGAATCCCAGGGACAGAGGAGCCAGGTGGGTTTCCGTCTACGGGGTGGCACAGAGTCGGACACGACTGACGCGACTTAGTAGCAGCAGCAGCAGCAGGTAATGTTTTTTATTATAAGACAGCTACTAAATAGTAGAGAAATGGGGAAAATAAAAGTGAGAAACACACCTCCTGATTCTACTCATCTCTCTTGTGATTAGACATAAGTGTCAATTAAGATAGACTGAAAACCCAATTGCAAAGTCTAATCGTTAGATAAAATTCCTTGAAACTCAAGGATATTTACTTGGATTGCCCATAAGGCTTTTGGTGTGGCCAAAACAAATTAAACCAGTTACAAATTAAACTGGTTGTGGTTTGGGGAGGCTTTACTTTCCCCCCCCCTTTTTTTTTTTTTTTTTTTGGCAGTCTCTGGGGAGATGTGTGGCAGAATCGAAGATGTGTGGCAGAATCAGAGAGTGTCCATTCTCATTTACTTTCTTATCTGAAACCCAACCATAACTTCTTTTTCCTATTCAGTTCCAACCTTGGATAAATACAGTTTTAAAATTAGCAGTCCTGGAAAGATCGCTGTAGAAAGAACGCAACTTTTTTCCATCTTAAATACAACTTCAAAGTGGCAGACTGGAAAATCTCTGCAGGCAAATGTGATGTCACTAAAGAAATCACACACTTACCCGTAGAGATTCTACAGTCTGACATCTTCAAACATCAAACCATTTCATCCACCATAGTTTTCTGTATGCAGTTCTTTGACTTGAAATAAATCTGGATTGGCCAAATAACCAAACTGTAGCTAACTTACTAAACTTTGGATTCTTCTAAGCCAAGGGGACATACATATCTCAGGATGGTTGAATCCCACCAAATAGTAAGATAAGACAGTTAACATGACTTAAAGCTGTTGCCAGATTCCCCTGCCTAGCAGCATCAGCATCACCTGGGAACCTATGAGTTATGCAGATTCTCATGCCTACCCCAGGTCTCCTAAATTAGAAACTCTGAGAATGAGCTCCGGAAATCTGTGGTTTACCAAGCCTTTCAGGTGATTCTGATTCACATTGAAGTTTGAGAAGTACTGGCTTAAAGAAAACAAAGATTATTGCTGGACTGAATAAGATTTTGATAACAAAAATAAGATTATTGCTGCACTGAATTCAGAGATCTTCTGATGTTACATAATGTATGAAAAAAAATCAGACAATATATGTTCATAAAGTATTATTATCTTATGTTTATTCTTTTCTAAATTATCTTAATAATAAACATAAGCATTAATAATAGAATGAAACATCTTCCTTTAACTCTTACTTTGCCAATGAAATTGCAGAGCTCTGCTTATTTCCTTAGAAATAAAGAGTTAAGAAATCTTACTTAGGAGGAGAAAACGTTTTCATGTTTGGGAGGATTAAAAGGGTACTGACATCATTCAAGTCATGAGCCATAATTCTTATTAGATTTTATTGCTACATTCTTCACACAGCTTTGGAAAGTTATTCCTAACAGCACAAAATATGCACTTAGACTGCACACAGAGAAGGAAAATGCTCTCACAATGAAATTATTTTAGCCTGACCCAATGATATTTGAAAGACTCAAGACTTGTTCTCTATGTAACACATCTTTTCAAAATAAGAGATGACTTGTATAAATTTGTCTTTTTCAATATCCTTTGCAATTTTCCCTCTTAACAGTTAAATTTGGCTATAAAAGATCTAATTCTGTATACTTAAAAAGTTAGTTTCCTTTCCCCTCTGATATTATAAAACTGAACAGCTGAAAGAGTAAAAAAAAAAAAAAAAAACTATTAAAAATTATAACTGAACTTGACCTTTAATGACAATGAATAAAATGCACAATTTAGTTCTTGTATATCAGTATGTAGTGTCTGTTAATCAATAACTTCTGGTAGCTTCCCTGGTAGCTCAACTGGTAAAGAATCTACATGCAATGCAGGAGACCGTGGTTCAATTCCTGTATCAGGAAGATCTCCTGGAGAAGGGACAGGCTAACCACTCCCATATTCTTGGGCCTCCCTTGTGGCTCAGACAGTAAAGAATCTGCCTGCAATGCAGGAGACCTGAGTTCTATCCCTAGGTTGGGAAGATCCCCTGGAGGAGGGCATGGCAACCCACTCCAGTATTCTTGCCTGGAGAATCCCCATGGACAGAGGAGCCTGGCAGGCTACAGTCCATGGGGTCTCAAAGAGTCAGACATGACCTAGTGACTAAGCACAGCATGTTAAAAATTTATCTTCAGTTTCATTCATACTGAATTCATTCTTATTATTTCTGGACCACAACAATTTCTCATGATAAGATGGAAAAATGGTAACATTCAAAAATTGAATTAGATCACACACAAAACACCAACTCACTCAGATGATAATAACAAGGTTTGACTTATTCATTGAAAAGTGAGAGCCCAACTATGTCCAGAATCTGCAGAGACAGTGCTGGAGATCAGCAAGATGTCTTAGACACCTCAAACAACCTGAAGGAAGTACATTTCCTTGGACGAGAATGAAGAGGCTCTTATTTAGGGTTCTTTGCTTTTATTGGGTCTAAATCAATTTAGTATTGATGCAATTACTGATTAGGGAATCCAAGGCCATTGATAGTAATAAAAATATTATTAACCAATAAGGGCTTGCCTGATGGCTCAGACAGAAAGAATCTGCCTGTAATGCAGGACACCTGGGTTTGAACCCTGGGACAAGAAGATCCCCTGGAGAAGGGAAAGACACCCCACTCCAGTATTCTTGCCTGGGAAATTCATGACAGAGGAGCCTGGAGGGCTACAGTCCATGCAATCACAGAGTTGGACATGACTGAGCAACTAACACACACACACACATATGCAGTTTGATATTCAAAATACTTCAAAACACGGGGCTCAATGCAGTATAAAAAAAAATGATGCTAGGAATTTAGCATCTTCCCAAGGGAAGCTACTGATAGCAACAGCTAATAGCAACTAAAGCCTGAAGCACTCTATACACATTATTTAATTTAGTCCTCATATGAACCTGGTAAGGAAGGTATTGTGAACAGTGCCATTTTATGAATGAAGATACTGAGGCTTAGAAAGACATACATGGAAAGAAAAGAAATTATCTGAATCTGGACAACTGTACATCTGGGACAAATTAGTAGGGAGGAACAAGGTTGGAACTACAGGTCAAGAAACCTGGATCAAGAATATTTGACTCCTCTTATGGCCTCTCTGTGTCCAATTTCCTCATCTTTAAAACCAAGTATCTTCTTTCATGTTTACTTCCTCTGACTGGGAAACTACTTATTAAGAATAAAGAGCTGAGAAGATGTAGGATGTTGTCATTATAGGATGTAGGATGTTGGAGTGAATTAGGCAAGTTTGGAAAGGGCCTGGTCTTTTGCTACTTGCCCACATCATCGATGTGGAAACTGCAAGAGAAAGAATGCTGATGAAAGCACTGATTTGCCCATAATTATCCCCTCCAAAGGACGCTGGCCTAATGTCTTTGATTATCCTCCTTATCAGGCCTAGTCATGTTCCTTTGTCCCACTCTAGTGATCTCAAGGCCACTCATCTTTAGGGCAAGCAAACAGCTTCTCTTGAAGGACTGTACAAAATGAGTTCACATAGTTTTTCTTCTTCTGACAGGGTAACAGATTTCCTCTTCTTTCAAATGATGTCAAGGTTTTCACTCAGTGTGTAACTAAAATACACCAATGCCCGAGGGCCTATGCAGAAATAAAGCTTGCTTATAATGTGCCCTAATGGCTCAGCTGTAAAGAATCCACCTGCAATTCAGGAGACACAGGAAACACAGGTTCAATCCCTGGGTCAGGAAAATTTCCCTGAAGGAGGAAATGGCAACCCACTCTGCTATTCTTGCCTAAAAAATCCCATGGACAGAGGAGCCTGGCAGGCTACATACAGTACAAAGGGTTGCAAAGAGTCAGACACAACAGAGAGACTGAGCACATAAGGTGCCACCCCTTCCAAATCTGAAATTCCTAACTGGATACAATCCCAACAGACACTTCAGAAGCTCTGTCATTCACAGAAACTTAACATTTTAGATCTGGAAAAGAAAATAGTGACTACTGACTCTAAATCTATTATTTATTGAGCACTGAGTGCACTCTAGGCATTTTACACGCATTGTCCCATTTAACTCCTCTAACAATCTTTTATGAAGTTGACCTTCTAGTGGTCCTGTTGTGCAGATGAGAAAATGAAGCACCTAGAATTTTAATAAGGACTTTGAGCCAGTTCTGTTGGATCCCAAAGCCCATCATCTAAACTACTATCTAATTTTAAGGCCCAGAGGTTAAGTGACCACGGATCGTACAACTGATCAGTGGTAAACCCGAAACTAGACTTCAGTTTTCTTTGCATCATATGACACTTATTCCTGTGTAAACAGTCTATATTCTTATAAAAGTGCCCTAAGAATTATTCAATCCGTGATGTAAGCCAAATGGCTGACTCAAAATCAAAGCTGTTACAATCCACTCCTTAACAAGGAAGATAAGTTCTTATGAATTCTGCACCTATTTATACTTTAATGCCAATGGGTAAAAGCTAAAATTGTAGTATTTTATAATAATAAATGCTATTTCTATAATAATAATAAATACTATTGCCGAGGACATGACAAGCCATCAGATTCACAAATCATTATGAAAGAGATCTCATCCTTCCCTAATTTCTGCTGGCAACCTAAAAATCAAGCCAAAACAAATCAAATGGCACCATGGTAAAGAATCTGCCTGCAATGCAGGAGGCACAAAAGATGCGGGTTTGATCCCTGGGTCAGGAAGATCCCCTAAAAGAGGAAATGGCAACCCACTTCAGTATTCGTGCCTGGAAAATTCCATGAACAGAGGAGCCCGGTGGACTACAGTCTGTGGGGCCACAAAGAGTTGGACATGACTGAGCATGCAGTTGAATTAAGCACTGCAAAAATAGTTTTGTGGTTTTGTAAGACCAGACTTGAATTAGCACTCATAAACAGGTAAACATTACCAAATTCATACACAGTGTCAAATGTACACATTGTCAACTCTGTCTTCTATGAAGTTTCAACTGAAGGACCCAGTAAGGATATTACAATGTGCAAAAAATATTTTTTCCACTTGAAAATGGCTTTCAATTTTCTCTCTTGGTAGTAACCCACCACGGTGGTTGCCATGGAGAACCTCCTTCAGCTCATAATTGATTACCTACCAAAATAAATATGGCACATAATGAAATGTGATCTAATCAGAGGTATGGTTAATTGCTATGCTAAGTTGTAATATTACTTCCTTGAAGCAAAAGAAAACAACAAAGAGACCTTTCCAGTGTAGCTTTAACTCAGCATTAGCTCTCTCTTTGTATACTTCTGTTCCTCATTGTCTCACTTCTTATTTTGTTTCCCTCCTTCTACCCTCTGCCTCATCTCTACAAAACTCAGAGCTGTGTTTGGTTGTGGGGAAGAGTTCAGGTAAACAGCAAAGTCATTTCAACTGGTCGTGAAATGACATCATCACTAGTTCACACAGATTATTCGTTCCCCTGAGGCTCCAAACAGGAGCTTCCAAAGAACTAAAAGTCATGTTTCTTCGCACAGGTTATTGTTTAGGGGAACCAGGGATCACTGTGTGTTATATGAAAAAGGTAACTTATCATCATTATCATTATTGACAAATATTTGCTGAGCACGCTATGTGCTTGGAACAGTGCTGAATGCTGTATGTTCTTGAAGGCTTTAAGCAAAAATGACCAGGCATTTCTTTTTTAGTAGGAACTCCCCTTTGAAACCCAATTTTCAATGCCCTAATGAGTTTTGGGGGGCTTCCCTCGTAGCTAAGCTGGTAAAAAATCTGTGTGCAATGTAGGAGACCTGGGTTCAATTCCTGGGTAGGAAAGATCCCCTGGAGAAGGAAATGGCAATCCACTCCAGTATTCTTGCCTGGAGAATCCCATAGACAGAGGATCCTAGCAGGCTACAGTCCATGGGGTCACAAGAGTCAGACACAACTTAGCGACTAAACCTCCAATGAGTTTTGGAGGCACATAAACTTTTCCATTATTTCAGGACTTAATTATGATTTTGAAATCAGGATTTTATTCAGATTTTAGTATCTCACATTTAGGGAATTTTATGGATCTAAAAAAAGTGTTTTCCTGAACTCATTTTTAGTACAAGCCCTTTTTTCTCATTTGATATGCGAAACATTTTAACTGACCACATTTGACTTTAAATATATACATAGAAGGATACAAATTCATTTAAGAAACTAAGCATGTAAAAACCATGAGTAGAAAATGTTTGTAAAGATGGTAATGTTCTCTTTCTTGACCTGGGTGGTAGTTCCATGGGTGTGTTCCCTTTGTGATAATTCATCAAGCTGTACATCAATGATATGTGCACTTTTCTGTAAGTGTATTTGCCTCAGTAAAATAGCTTATTCACACAAGTGTATGTATGAAGAGTCCTGATATCCCCTCCCCCAAACACCTGCATGCCCACAATCAGAACATCTGATTCCATGAGGCAGTACTTAGTTTCCCTCTCCTGCAAGCCTCAGTTCTTACCCTAGGGACCTTCATGCTCCAACCTCAATTCTAAGAGGTTGTTTATAGGGCCGCCCTCCCATTAGATATTCTCCCTTTAGACTTTTTTTCCCATGGGCTTTCTTCTGTAGACTGAGCCCCTATATTCTGATCCTGATTTTCTCTTAATATCTCAGAAACGGTGTAAAAATGTCTTCTTCATTTTTTCCTTTCAGTACTATCTGTAGCCACCTTGGTGGCTGCCCACAAACCTCCAAATCTCATTTTCCGAGTGCTGGCTCAGTGGCTTTCTCAAGCTCCTCTTTAAGAGGGGTGCATCTGATTAGAAAATGACTAAATTTTCCCTCTTTCTCCTTTTCACACTGTACCTCTGGAACCTGTATTTCCAGAAAACAAGTCCCTGTTTCCTTGCAACTCCATAGAAAATTACTGCTATTGGACATTCTCTCATGTTTAGCTTGACTTCTATAGATACCTTCCAGATAGGGTTGTAATCAACATAAAATACGTATTAGTGTAAGTCTAGGCTGGTAAATGGCAGCTTCTGTTATGGTTATTAATAGTAGTATGATTAGCTAAGGTTGTTTTTTGTCTGTTATGACAATAAAGTCAACTCAAATTCTTTTTTCTTTCAGTTTCATTGAGTTATAATTGACATACTGTACAGCATAAATTTAAGGTGTACAGTACAATGATTTGAGTTATGTATTATATACATCATGAAATGATTACCACAATAAATTTAGTGAACATCTGTCATCTCATATAGATACAAAATTTCTTAACCTGTGAAAATTATTGCAGTGCTGAGGGAACAAAAAAATAGCGGCTATCATTAAGTGTTCTATAGTAGCTGTTGTTAGGCACTTTATATAAATAGTCTTATTTAAGCCCCTAGCAATCCTATGAAGCAGATAATGGGATTCCACTTCAAAATTTAAAAGCTCAGTTTTCTAGGAGTCACACCATTTTCCTGGGTCATCAGCCAATTAAAATGATCATGGGGATGCATTTGCTTCTGAAATAACCACCTTCCTGCAGGACATGCATCCTGTGAGATTGTGTCATGACACCCAAACCCTCAATAGGAAGCCCTTGGACCCCAATCAGGCTCTGTGGAAAGAAATCTCAAACCAGCCTTTAAAGAACAGGCAGTGGGGAAGTCAACTCTGTTCCAACTTTGCCCACCATTTTTTCATTGAGACCTAAAACTTTCCAAGCTTCAGGTACCCAGTCATCTCCCACTCCTCTGTGCTTATTGCTTTCAGCATCTCCTCTATCATCCCAAACCAAGCATCATCTTAGGAAACTGTGACCAATTTAGAGACTAAAGTTTCTTCTCTGTTGCAAGAATCTTCAGAGGTCTGGGATTCTAGACACTCTCTCCTAAAAAGCTCAGGGATAAACGTCCCTCTTTCGCTTATTGAAGGTGTACTCTACAAAAGGAGGTAAGTTTAGGCTGATTCGGCCGCTATGACTACAGTCCTGTTGAGCCGTGATCAATGTCTCCTGTCACTGAAGCTAGTTATTGCTGTTTCTCTGGCCTCCAGAAAGAGGACCTTCCAAAATTCTTTCTTCTTTAAAAAAGGGAAAGTGGCATATGCCAAGTCTTAAGGGTTAAAATCCAATTATACATAGGCAATCTCTAACGGCTATTCTTAAAGCAATTACTTCATTTATTTCTCTCCAATTACTCATGTCAATATCATTATCCAATCTGCTAATGGCTTTCCTTGAAGAGATTATTTATTCATCTGCTTGGCTGCAGTTATGAAAGATATATTGTGTCCCTTGAAGTACAGCTGTCTTCTTTTTAAACCTTTATAGAAGTCTGAACTAGAGAAGGAAAAACCTTTGTTAATGGGAGCCATCTTTTACAACAGTTACACTACTGCTTTGTCCTTAATTGTGACTACCTATTCAAGAATGTCTCCACCATTCAGAATGTAGAAAACATGCCAATGGGAAGCTCAGCTCAATGGCAGTTCTGGCTTCAGCCTTGGGCTGGACACCCACTTATGCACAGTATGACTCAGACTTCCTTCTCGTAACGCCTTATCTCTAGACACCATTCTCCATGAATCCCTTTCTCTATTCGTAATCACTTCTAATCCTCATGCTCCGCTGTCTGACCTTCTCTTCCCACAAAAATCCAGAAAGTATGCACTTAATAAACAAACAAATCCATTGACAAAGATAGATGTATTCAGGGCAGCTTTACCAAAATTCAGCTTCAAACTGGTATTTAACAAAATTCCAGCCAAAATGCTCATTTGTAACTCCAGCCAACTATTTTATTGAAACCAATTTGAAGCCAAACATTTTCTGAATGCCTACAAGGCTACAAAAATAATAAATAATGTTTGGCTATCTTTCAAACCTTGGGGGATTCAGAGTCCCAATTCCAGAAAGAATAAGAAGACAAGGTAAAAAGGAAGCAGACCTGAAAAAGGTTATTGCTTGGAGAGTGACTCCTGCCCAGAACTCAAAGAGAGGAAATTCATGTGGGGAAACTTCAGGTGGTCACCACAACTGCCAGGAAATTGGGTCATAGAAGAGAAACATACTGAATGGGTTCTTACAAGTCCTCTCACCCAGCAGCAGCTTTTCAGCTGTTCTTGTTGTTTTTTAATAGATTTTCTCCATTATTTTGAATAAATTTCTAAAAGGGGGATTGCAAAAGACACTCAAATGTGACAAAATTAATATTACTCCAGTCAGTGTGAACCAGAGTACCCAAAGATCAGGGATGTTTCACAATTTACACTTGAAAGCTGAATGAGGACTAGATTTCTAAACAGTATGTCTCATATGATAGTGTGTTCATGTCCATAAAGAAGAGAAAATTGAATTATAAATATAGCTTATATCAACTCTAGCTACCATGGGGTCTTAAGAAACTACAAACATCATGTTAACTCAGAAGCCCCTCAATGTAGAAATAGAAACACCTCCTGACCTAGTACCCTAGTCTACCCTAGTCTACTCTGGTACACCAGTAATAAATCAGTAACTTAAGCAAGGTACAGAAGCAGATATGTACCTTCTAAGAAGAAGGAAAATAACAAAGACAACACAAGCATAAAAAATAAGAGTGGAATTTTAGTATCTTTTCTAAACTCTAAAGGTTAGACATTTTAAAAGAGAATAGAAAAAATAATTGTTAACCAAAACACCTGGTAGTGAAATTAAACAAAATAAAACTAGAGTTAATTGAGTATATAGGTATCAGATTCTGTACTTGGTAGACATTTTCACAGATATTATCACATTTGGCTCTAAAAATCTCATGCACAAGTATTAAATGCAGAAACCAAGGCTCAAAGACACAAAATAATTTGCCTTTAAAGCCCACAGTACTAGTAAGTGGTAGAACCAGGAATCATGTCCAGTTCTTCCTCAGTCAAAGCTTGTGTGCTTCCCAATGCCTTGTGCTATGTTCTAAAATCAAGCTTGCAGTAAGAAAGAGAATCCCTCCAAGTTTTCAGGAGGTATATAAACAATTCCAGCTTTGAGTAAATATTGCTGGCCTTGGACTTCCCTGGTGGTCCAGTGGTTAGAAATCTGCCTGACAATGCAGGAAACATATGTTCAATCCCTGGTGTGGGAGGATTCCACATGCCTCAGGACAGCTGGGTCCATGCACCATAGCTACTGAGCCTGTGATCTGGTGCCTATGAGCCACAACTACTGAGCCCACATGCCCTAGAGCCTGTGCTCTGCAACAGGAGAAGCCACTGCAATGAGAAGCTGTGTTCCACAACCAAGAGCAGCCCCCATTTGCTGCAATTAGAGAAAGCCCAATTGCAACAATGAAGACCCAGTACAAACTAATAAATAAAATTAATAAATTAATTAAAAAATAATAAAGGACCCCTGGTAAAGAATTCACTTGCCAATGCAGGAGACACAGATTTGATCCCTGGGCTGGGAAGATCCCCTAGAGAAGGAAATGGCAACCCACTCCAGTATTCTTGCCTGGAAAATTCCATGGACAGAGGAGCCTGGTGGGCTACAGTCCACGGGGTTGGAGAGTCAGACACAGCTGAGTAACTGAGCACACAAACAAGATATTTTAAAAAAAAAAAATCACTGGCTTTCAGGAAAATATTAAAATTGCCACCATATGAAAAGATCCAGGCTTCCCCGGTGACTTAGCAGTAAAGAATCCACCTGCAATGTAGGAAATCCAGGTTTGATCCCTGGGTTGGGAAGATCCTCTGGAGGGGAGCTTGGCAACCTACTCCAGTATTCTTGCCTGGAAAACCCCATGCCTGCCAGAGGAGGCTGGCAGGTTACAGTCCATAAGGTTGCAAAGAATCTGACACGACTGAAGTGACTGAGCATGCAAACAAATCCAGTGACCTGACAGGAATTTCTTTGTTACTTCCTAATACAGATCTACAGAAAATCTCCAATAGAACTGCAATCACCAATGCATACATTGCAATGCTTCTGAAAGTACCTGTAGAAACACCCTACTATGGATTTAGAGGCTCCTTTTCTTTGATGATATCCCTTAAATCTCTAAACAGGATGCATAGATACCTTTAGAAATAGCTTAATCCTTGATACTTTACTCTGCTACTTTTTTTTTTTTCAATTTACTTAGCCTATGGACTAAAAAAGTAGGGAAAACCACTAGACCATTCAGGTATGACTTAAATCAAATCCCTTATGATTATACAGTGGAAGTGAGAAATAGATTTAAGGGCCTAGATCTGATAGATAGAGTGCCTGATGAACTATGGACTGAGGTTCGTGACATTGTACAGGAGACAGGGATCAAGACCATCCCCATGGAAAAGAAATGCAAAAAAGCAAAATGGCTATCTGGGGAGGCCTTACAAATAGCTGTGAAAAGAAGAGAAGGGAAAAGCAAAGGAGAAAAGGAAAGATATAAACATCTGAATGCAGAGTTCCAAAGAATAGCAAGGAGAGATAAGAAAGCCTTCTTCAGCGATCAATGCAAAGAAATAGAGGAAAACGACAAAATGGGAAAGACTAGGGATCTCTTCAAGAAAATTAGAGATACCAAGGGAACATTTCATACAAAGATGGGCTCGATAAAGTACAGGAATGGTATGGACCTAACAGAAGCAGAAGATATTAAGAAGAGGTGGCAAGAATACACAGAAGAACTGTACAAAAAGATCTTCATGACCCAGATATTCACGATGGTGTGATCACTGACCTAGAGCCAGACATCCTGGAATGTGAAGTCAAGTGGGCCTTAGAAAGCATCACTATGAACAAAGCTAGTAGAGGTGATGGAATTCCAGTTGAGCTATTTCAAATCCTAAAAGATGATGCTGTGAAAGTGCTGCACTCAATATGCCAGCAAATATGGAAAACCCAACAGTGGCCACAGGACTGGAAAAGGTCAGTTTTCATTCCAATCCCAAAGAAAGGCAATGCCAAAGAATGCTCAAACTACTGCACAATTGCACTCATCTCACACGCTAGTAAAGTAATGCTCAAAATTCTCCAAGCCAGGCTTCAGCAATATGTGAACCATTAACTTCCAGTTGTTCAAGCTGGTTTCAGAAAAGGCAGAGGAACCAGAGATCAAATTGTCAACATCTGCTGGATCATCGAAAAAGCAAGAGAGTTCCAGAAAAACATCTGTTTCTGCTTTATTGACTCTGCCAAAGCCTTTGAGTGTGTGGATCACAATAAACTGTGGAAAGTTCTGAAAGAGATGGGCATACCAGACCACCTGACCTGCCTCTTGAGAAATCTGTATGCAGGTCAGGAAGCAACAGTTAGAACTGGACATGGAACAACAGACCGGTTCCAAATAGGAAAAAGAGTACATCAAGGCTGTATATTGTCACCCTGCTTATTTAACTTATATGCAGAGTACATCATGAGAAATGCGGGGCTGGAAGAAGCACAGGCTGGAATCAAGGTTGCCTGGAGAAATATCAATAACCTCAGATTTGCAGATGACACCACCCTTATGGCAGAAAGTGAAGAGGAACTAAAAAGCCTCTTGATGAAGGTGAAAGAGGAGAGTGAAAAAGTTGGCTTAAAGCTCAACATTCAGAAAACAAAGATCATGACATCTGGTCCCATCACTTCATGGCAAATAGATGGGGAAACAGTGGAAACAGTGGCTGACTTTATTTTTCTGGGCTCCAAAATCACTGCAGATGGTGATCACAGCCATGAAATTAAAAGACACTTACTCCTTGGAAGGAAAGTTATGACCACCCTAGATAGCATATTGAAAAGCAAAGACATTACTTTGCCAACAAAGGTCCGTCTAGTCAAGGCTATGGTTTTTCCAGTGGTCATGTATGGATGTGAGAGTTGGACTGTGAAGAAAGCTGAGTGCCGAAGAATTGTGCTTTTGAAGTGTGGTGTTGGAGAAGACTCTTGAGAGTCCCTTGGACTGCAAGGAGATCCAACCAGTCCATTCTGAAGGAGATCAGCCCTGGGATTTCTTTGGAATGAATGATGCTAAAGCTGAAACTCCAGTACTTTGGCCACCTCATGCGAAGAGTTGACTCATTGGAAAAGACTGATACTGGGAGGGATTGGGGGCAGGAGGAGAAGGGGACGGCAGAGGATGAGATGGCTGGATGGCATCACTGACTCGATGGACGTGAGTCTGAGTGAACTCCGGGAGTTGGTGATGGACAGGGAGGCCTGGCGTGCTGCAATTCATGGGGTCGCAGAGAGTCGGACACGACTGAGCGACTGAACTGAACTGAACTGATGGACTATCTAGCCACATTTGCATAGTTTTGTTACCAAAATCACTTTCTACCAGTTTCCTCCTTTTTAGTTTTAAATGCTTGTCACAGGAAGTCAGTAAGGTGGGCTAAGCAGCAAACTATTTGTTGTGATCTCCTTTCAGAATCCTCCCCACTGCTGTTGTGGGAATACCCTGTCTTGGGTTCACCTACAACTATCTCATCTTCCTCATCAATGTACGGTATTTCCATTTATGATCTTTTTCTAATGATGTCCGGTAAAAGGAAGAAAAACTACATCTTTACTCTTGCTATTGCTTTACAATCATTGTAAGTGTTAAACCTTCTAGGGAGAAAGGAAAATCAAATCTAAGTTTAAGAGGAAAGAAAAAAAAGAATGAACCATCATGCATACTGCTTTGAAGTTAGGTCTGGTTCATCCTAACCCCTCAAGAGAAAAGACGTAAGAAATGACAGTCCCTTGTTTTTTGATTAGTATAAAATTTTCTTTTTATTTTTGATCCTGAGCAATTTGACTCCAGAAGATAAACTTAGAATTATATTTTAAATGTTAAATTCCAATGAGTGGACATTTTTATTTTTCAAAAAGTAGGGGTTTATATAAAAAACAGGATAATACTCACTTGTTCTTTCCTCTAGTTTCCTAACTCTATATCTGATTTTTTCCCCAAAAAACCATTTTTCTAACTCAGCAAATTATCACTATTGTCATTATCTGAAATGTCAGTTATCGAAGAACAAATTATGAGCTGGAATGCTTCAACAAACATTTGATTTAGGTCAACACTGTTTTGTTGAGTACTTATTAAGTACTAGGTGCTATGCTGAGAATATAAAGATGGTCCCACATTTAGAAATTCATAGTCTAATAGGGAGACAATATGAATATAAAAAAGCACCATTGTGTATAGCAGCTGCCAGAATAGAGAGAGTACAAGTCAAAAGGGATCACAGAAAAGGGAGACTAAAGAGAATGTCAACTGAAAAAAGATGCATAATTTGAGAGTTGTGAGTTAAGTTTTAATTGGGGCAAAATGAGGACTATAGCCAGGAGACAGCATTTGCAATACCTCTGAGAAGCTATTCCAAAGAGGTGGGGGAGGAGTCACTGTTATATATGATTTCAGTGAGGGGGGCTACATGCGATCAAGCACATATTTTGGCAGAGGCTTGTTGCTAGTCATGAGGAGCAGATGTCACCATTAATGACTTTAGTGCTTTCCTAAATATGGGGGAAATTAGCAGAGATCAAATTAGCAACATCCACTGGATCATCAAAAAAGCAAGAGAGGTCCAGAAAAACATCTATTTCTGCTTTATTGACTATGCCAAAGCCTTTGACTGTGTGGATCACAATAAACTGGAAAATTCTGAAAGAGATGGGCATACCAGACCACCTGACCTGCCTCTTGAGAAATCCGTATGCAGGTCAGGAAGCAACAGTTAGAACTGGACATGGAACAACAGACTGGTTCCAAATAGGAAAAGGAGTACGTCAAGGCTGTATATTGTCACCCTGCCTTTTTAACTTCTGTGTAGAGTACATCATGAGAAACGCTGGGCTGGATGAAGCACAAGCTAGAATCAAGATTGCTGGGAGAAATATCAATAACCTCAGATATGCAGATGACACCACCCTCATGGCAGAATTTTGTGAAGAAGAACTACAGAGCCCCTTGATGAAAGTGAAAGAGGAGAGTGAAAAAGTTGACTTAAAGCTCACCATTCAGAAAACTAAACTCATGGCATCTGGTCCCATCACTTCATGGCAAATAGATGGGGAAACAGTGGAAACAGTGGCTGACTTCATTTTGGGGGGCTCCAAAATCACTGCAGATGGTGACTGCAGCCATGAAATTAAAAGATGCTTACTCCATGGAAGGAAAGTTATGACCAACCTAGACAGCATATTAAAAAGCAAAGACATTATTTTGCCAACAAAGGTCCATCTAGTCAAGGCTATGGTTTTTCCAGTGGTCATGTATGGATGTGAGAGTTGGACTATAAAGAAAGCTGAGCACCAAAGAATTTATGCTTTTGAACTGTGGTGTTGAAGAAGACTCTTGAGAGTCCCTTGGACTGCAAGGAGATCTAACCAGTCCATCCTAAAGATCAGTCCTGGGTGTTCATTGGAAGGACTGATGTTGAAGCTGAAACTCCAATACTTTGGCCAAGTGATGCAAAGAACTGACTCATTTGAAAAGACCCTCATGCTGGGGAAGATTGAAGGCAGGAGGAGAAGGGGACAACAAAGGATGAGGTGGTTGGATGGCATCACTGACTCAATGGACATGAGTTTGAGTAAACTCCAGGAGTGGGTGATGGACAGGGAGACCTGGCATGCTGCTGTTCATGGGGTCACAAAGAATCAGACACGACTGAGAGGCTGAACTGAACTAAAATATGGGGAAATGCAAGAATTGGGCTCATAAAATCTCCTGAAAGTATCTAACTATCTGAAGACCTGTTCTGCCAGTTTCTCCCAGAGCACAGGGTGCCTCATTCCTGATCTCTACCCTGAACTCCTTTCAGGGGGTGCTGAAGGTCAGCAGCTGTGCAGCAGCTCAGGATTTAATCCTCGTAGAGGCAGAGGTAGATGACAGATGACAATGTGTCGTCAGCAAGAGAAAGCGATGTCTGATGTTGGCTTTATTTTTTTTTTTTTTTTAAATTTTATTTTATTTTTAAACTTTACATAACTGTATTAGTTTTGCCAAATATCAAAATGAATCCACCACAGGTATACATGTGTTCCCCATCCTGAACCCTCCTCCCTCCTCCCTCCCCATTCCATCCCTCTGGGTCGTCCCAGTGCACCAGCCCCAAGCATCCAGTATCGTGCATCGAACCTGGACTGGCAACTCATTTCATAAATGATATTTTACATGTTTCAATGCCATTCTCCCAAATCTTCCCACCCTCTCCCTCTCCCACAGAGTCCATAAGACTGTTCTATACATCAGTGTCTCTTTTTCTCTTTTGCTGTCTCGTACACAAGGTTATTGTTACCATCTTTCTAAATTCCATATATATGCGTTAGTATACTGTATTGGTGTTTTTCTTTCTGGCTTACTTCACTCTGTATAATAGGCTCCAGTTTCATCCACCTCATTAGAACTGATTCAAATGTATTCTTTTTAATGGCTGAGTAATACTCCATTGTGTATATGTACCACAGCTTTCTTATCCATTCATCTGCTGATGGACATCTAGGTTGCTTCCATGTCCTGGCTATTATAAACAGTGCTGCGATGAACATTGGGGTACTCGTGTCTCTTTCCCTTCTGGTTTTCTCAGTGTGTATGCCCAGCAGTGGGATTGCTGGATCATAAGGCATGTCTATTTCCAGTTTTTTAAGGAATCTCCACACTGTTCTCCATAGTGGCTGTACAAGTTTGCATTCCCACCAACAGTGCAATAGGGTTCCCTTTTCTCCACACCCTCTCCAGCATTTATTACTTGTAGACTTTTGGATCGCAGCCATTCTGACCGGTGTGAAATGGTACCTCATAGTGGTTTTGATTTGCATTTCTCTGATAATGAGTGATGTTGAGCATCTTTTCATGTGTTTGTTAGCCATCTGGATGTCTTCTTTGGAGAAATGTCTATTTAGATGTTGGCTTTAGATTCAGCATCTGTATGTCATCCACACAAAGTGTGTGCATGTGTGTGTGTGTGTCTGTGTGTCTGTGTCTATGTTCAAGGAGAGAGAGAAGAGGAAGCCACTCTGGATATGAGCAAAGGCATAATACAGCTCACTGGATTCTTGGAACTTCAAGCAGTTGTAGCCAGAGTCTACAGTTCAGGGGAAGAAACGGTCTAGGATGAAATGAAATGAAGCTCGAGAGCAAGGTGGGGCAAATCCGTGTCAAATCGCAAATCTCAGCCCCAAACCAGCCCTATAAAATTAAAATCCACACAGGAGTCTGGGGGATCTACATTTGTAACAAGCGCCTCTGGGTAGTTCTCAAGCTTTTTATACACTCTGAAGCCTAGAATCCCTGAAGCAGGTGGTAGAGACCCTCTGTGGGTGTCTCCTCCTCCCTCCTTTCTTGATCAGTATTCTACCAATGATTAGCCCCACCCAGAGGACTGAAGGGGCTGAGGCTCAAGCCCCAATCCAATTTAGTCATAATAAAGCAGCATGAGCAAAAGGGAAAGACACGGAAACTCTCATCTAATAAAAGTAAGACCTGGACCCCCACTGTCACACCTGCCTCCTTGGTGAGTATACGGTCATCACTTTTTTCACTATCACAACTGTTGGTTTTCTTGCCTGAGGAACTATTTTAGAGTGCTTAGTTTGGTATTCCCAAAATCTTTTTTAAATTTTGTTTATAAGTGGGTTTTGAGGGATCAGTTTTACACCTACCTAACCTCCTACTTGATTGTGTTTCTTATTATTTAAGGATTAAATAGGATAAATCCTTTCTAAATGCAAAGATTATGCTTTTATGACATTACATGCAATGTTCCATATACCAGAAATGTGTGAAAATAAGGTTTCAACTCAGCAAGGGGAATAACTTGATAATGTTTCAACAACAACAAAAATCAGGGATACAAAAGACTTCAAAAGTGTCTTCAGCTGCTACACAGTGAACAAAGCCATGATTCTACCCAAGGCACCTGCGTGATCTTCTTGTTGCAGGTCTAACCTGGATGGCTGTGAGTTGGCTTAATCTCAGCTGGCAACTGTGAGATGTTCATACAGTCCTCCACAGTGGTCTCTGGGATTATGCTAAACAGAGCAATCTCCTTGCCCTCATGGATCAAAAGACTTGCATGGCAACCAAAATTAGAATACCAAATTTCTATTTCATGACCAAAAAAAAAAAACCCTGTTATGGTTATAGTTCTGTGTCTTTTTTTGAAGTCCTTTTATATTGCAAAGGCAACTGGAAAGGTCTTCATTGAATTCATGGGCTATTAATATAGCATGTCTTCAGTGCTTGCTGCTTGTTTCTTTTAAAAAGTTGCAATCAAGGGGGTCTATGTGTAGTAAAGTGAAAGCTGAACCTAAAATGTTTTCCTTCTGAAAGCTCCTCCCACTCTTTTTGTGGGTGCTACTCTGTCACATTCCAAACAGTTCAAAAGGGGATATGATCTCCTGCCAGGCCCTCCTCAAACTTCAGCTGCCAGATTATCACACTGAAGGTTCCTTCCTCATTCCTTCTGTGAATGTTTCGCATTCAACTGTCCTAACTGATATTGAAATTTAGAATCCACTGTGGCTTAGTCTAAGGTTGCCAAAAGACTTTTGAGTTGTACCTAATTCCAATTCTTGGTGACCCCTGGAAACAGAAAAACATATGAGTACAAATGTAATTCCTTAGGATAAAAAATGACCACTTTTCTTCCTCGTTCACCCAGCAACACAAAGCAAATTAGATGGAGCAAATTTATAATTAAATGTTAATATAACTAAATTTATAATTAAAGATTAAATTTAACAGCATAAATTATTAAAGATGCTATTTCTTGGGTCTTGACTGGCACATAGCTCCTTGTGTATCCTCAGAAAGAGAAGCCTGTGCTGCTTGATTAAATTACGGTTCTGTTATTGAGGCAGATCAGTATGATCTATTAGGTTTTCTTGCCAGAAATTGATGTTAGGAGTAGGAAGTCAGCTTGAGGACCAGTTATTCCCAGACTAACAGAACAAATACATTCATAAAAGCCAGAAAATAACTTACCTCTTATAAGGAGCCTGGTGGGCTACAGTCCATGGGGTCGCAGAGTCAGACACGACTGAGCGACTTCACTTTCACTTTTCACTTTCACTTACTGGTAAGAATGTGTGTGTGCTCAGTTGTGTCTGACCATTTTCGAGCCTGGGAACTGTAGCCTACCAGGCTCCTCTATCCATGGGATTATCATGGCAAGAATACTGGAGTGAGTGGCCATTGCCTCCTCCAGGGAATTATCCTAACTCAGGGATCTAACCTATGTTTCCTGCAGCTCCTGTATTGGCAGGTGAATTCTTAACCACTGAACCATCTGGGACTTTCTTGAAAAGGGCTTCATAGTAATTCCCAGGGCTCATTGCTGCTGCTGCTGCTAAGTCGCTTCAATCGTGCCTGACTCTGTGTGACCCCATAGACGGCAGCCCACCAGGCTCCCCCGTCCCTGGGATTCTCTAGGCAAGAACGCTGGAGTGGGTTGCCATTTCCTTCTCCAATGCATGAAAGGGAAAATGAAAGTGAAGTCGTTCAGTCGTGCCTGACTCTGTGTGACCCCATGGACTGCAGCCTACCAGGCTCCTCCATCCATGGGATTTTCCAGGCAAGAGTACCTCAGGGCTCGTTAGGGCCTTTTAAAGCTGTGAAACTCTCCAAGTGTCTATATCTTTCCATTAGTTGAAATAACCATTTTTCCCCCACCAAACATTAAAAAAATCCCAATTCTAATTCTTGGTGACAATTTTTCGAGAAGGACAGAAAATTCTTTTTTTTTTTTTTCAAAAGAAAAGAGACAAATGTAATTCAATAGAGTAAGAAGCGATTTTTAAATGTTGAGCACTGACCATGTGTCAAGCACTGTTTGTTGCCATGTTGCACATGCAGTAAGCGTATTATTGCTGTCTATAGATCCTTGCATGAGATGGTTGGATGGCATCATTGATTCAGTGGCCATGAGTCTGAGCAAACTCCAGGAGATAGTGAAGGACAGAGAAGCCTGGTGTGCTGTAGTCCATGGTGTCGCAAAGAGTCAGATATAACTGAGTGACTGAACAACAACAACATAAATATTTGCAATACTATCTGCACATACAGGTACCCTGGGAACTTTTAGAAATGCCAATGGCAAGGGCTCCACCACAAATGAATTAAATCACAGCGATCAGGGGTGGGCTTGACGTGCCTATTTAAGAGCTACTGAGTGGATTCTAATGTGTGAGAATCACTGGTTTTGAGCCCAACAAGAAGGCTGTTGATGCAGTGGAGTGAAAGGAAAAACCTGGTAGGAAATGGGGTTGGAGCACTAATGGGGTGGGCCAATCTAAGGATATGGGGTTTTAATGCAAATGACTTGAGAAGCAAGTGAAGAGTTTACTCAGAGAAGTGGCATGACACATCTACAGGTAACAGCTCAAAAAGGATTTTCTCCAAACCAAATCATTTATAAACTTTCTCTTAAAAAAAAAAAAAGTTGTAGATTCCAAGAAACGTCCTTGCAAATAAATGTTAGGAACATAGATCATAGGATAAGCAATTCCCACCGAGAGGAGAGAGAGGATGAAAAAGCAAAAAAGAAAATATTAATACCTGAGGAATCAGCTGCCCCAACTCCTGTCAACTAATTAGCTGTGTTACTGTTTTAAGAAAAAAAATCAACTATCTTTTCAGCCATATAGAATCTGACCATTTTATTTTCTTAACTTTAAAATTCTAAATAGAATTGCATGCTGATAGTAATTAGCATCAAAATAAAGGGAGGATTTGGCATGTCTACCAATGAAACATTCAAAGTATTGCTGTTATTCAATTACTCAGTCATGTTGGACTCTTTGTGACTCCATGGACTGAAGCACGCCAGGCTTCCCTGTCCTTCACCATCTCCTGGAGCTTGCTCAAATTCGTGTTCAATGAGTCAGTGATGTCATCCAACCATCTCGTCCTCCTGCCTTCAATCTTTCCCAGAATCAGGGTCTTTTCCAATGAATCTGTTCTTCGTATCAGGTGGCCAAAGTATTGGAGCTTCACTTTAGCGTCAGTCCTTCCAATGAATATACAGTGTTAATTTCCTTTAGGATTGGCTGGTTTGATCTCCTTGGGTCCAAGGGACTCTTAAGGGTCTTCTCCAGCACCATGGTGAAGGCATCAATACTTTACCACTCAGCCTTTTTTATTATCCAACTCTCACATCCGTACATGACTGCTGGAAAAACCATAGCTTTGACTATATGGACCTTAGTAGGCAAAGTAATGTCTCTGTTTTTTAATATGCTATCTAGGTTTCTCATTGCTTTTCTTCCAAAAAGCAAGTGTCTTTTAATTTCATGGCTGCAGTTACAGTCCTCAGTAATTTTGGAGTCTGAAGTCTGTTACTGTTTCCATTGTTTCCCCATTTGTCATGAAGTGATGGAACCAGATACCATGATCTTAGTTTTCTGAATGTTGAGTTTTAAGCCAGCTTTTTCCCTCTCCTCTTTCACCTTCACCAAGAGGCTCTTTAATTCCTCTTTGCTTTCTGCCATAGGTCAGTTCAGTTCAGTTCGGTCGCTCAGTCGTATCCAGCTCTTTGTGACCCCATAAACCACAGCACGCCAGGCCTCCCTGTCCATCACCAACTGCCGGAGTCTACTCAAACCCATGTCCATTGAGTTGGTGATGCCATCCAACCATCTCCTCCTCTGTTGTCCCCTTCTCCTCCTGCCCTCAATCTTTCCTAGCACCAGGGTCTTTTCAAATGACTCAGCTCTTCTGCCATAATGGTGGTGTCATCTGCATATCTGAAGTTATTGATATTTCTCTCCACAATCTCGATTCCAGCTTGTGCCATCCAGCCTGGCATTTTGCATGACGTACTCTGCATATGTTAAATAAGCAGGGTGACAATATACAGCCTTGATGTACTCCTTTCCAAATTTTGAACCAGTCCATTGTTCAATGTCTGGTTCTAAGTGTTGCTTCTTGACTGCATATAGGTTTCACAGGAGGCAGGTAAGGTGGTCTGGTATTCCCATCTCTTTAAGAATTTTCCAGTTTGTTGTGATCTAAATGGTCAAAGGCTTTAGCATAGTCAATGAAGCAGAAGTAGATATTTTTCTGGAATTCTCCTTTTCTGTGACCCTTTTTCTCTTTTTACATAGCTTTTTCTATGATCCAGTGGATGTTGGCAACTTGATCTCTGGTTCAAAGGTTCTGCCTTTTCTAAATCCAGTTTATACATCTGGAAGTTCTTGGTTCACATACAGTTATAGCCTAACTTGAAGGATTTTGAGGATTACTTTGCTAGCATGTGAAATGAGTGCAATTGCACAGTAGTTTGAACATTCTTTGACATTGCCCTTCTTAGGATCTGGAATGAAAACTGACCTTTTCCAGTCCTGTGGCCACTGCTGCATTTTCCAAATTTGCTGGCATATTGAGTGCAGCACTTTCACAGCATCATCTTTTAGGATTTGAAACAGCTCAGCTGGAATTCTATCACCTCCACTAGCTTTGTTCATAGTGATGCTTTCTAAGGCCCACTTGACCTCACATTCCAGGATGTCTGGCTCTAGGTGAGTGATCACACCATTGTGGTTATCTGGGTCATGAAGATCTTGTTTGTATAGTTCTTCTGTGTATTCTCGCCACCTCTTCTTAATATCTTCTACTTCCATTAGGAACATAACATTTCTGATGTTTATTGTGCCCATTTTTGCATGAAATGTTCCCTTGGTATCTCTAATTTTCTTGAAGAGATCTCTAGTTTTTCCCATTATCTTTCCCATTCTGTTGTTTCCCTGTTTCTTTGCACTGTTAACTAAAAAGCTTTGTTATCTCTCCTAGCTATTCTCTGTAACTCTGCATTCAGATGGGTATATCTTTCTTTTTCTCCTTTGCTTCTCTTGTTTTCTCAGCTATTTGTAAGGCCTCCTCACACAGCCATTTTGCTTTTGCTCATTTCTTTTTCTTGAGGATGATTTTGATCACTGCCTCCTGTACAGTGTTACAAACCTCTGTCCATAGTTCTTCAGGCACTCTGTCTATCAGATCTAATCCCTTGAATATATTTGTCACTTCCACTGTATAACTGTTAGGGATTAGATTTAGGTCATACCTGAATGGAAAGTGGTTTTTCTTACTTTCTTCAATTTAAGTCTGAATTTTGCATTAAAGAGTTCATGATCTGAGCCACAGTCAGATGCTGGTTTTGTTTTTGCTGACTGTATAGGAGTTCTCCATCTTCGGCTGCAAAGAATATAATCAATCTGATTTCAGTATTGACCATCTGGTGATGTCCATGTGTAGAGTCGTCTCTTGTGTTGTTGGAAGAAGGTATTTGCTATAACCAGAGTGTTCTCTTATTAGCCTCTGTTTTGCTTCATTTGTTACTCCAAGGCCAAACTTGCCTGTTATTCCATGTATCTCTTGACTTCCTACTTTTGCACTCCAGTCCCTTATGATGAAAAGGACATCTTTTTTTGGTGTTAGTTCTAGTAGGTCTTGTAGGTCTTCATAGAACCATTCAACTTCAGCTTCTTCAGCATTAGTGGTTGGGGCATAGACTTGGATTACTGTGATACTGAATAGTTTGCCTTGGAAATGAACCGAGATCATGCTCTCGTTTTTGAGATTGCACCCAAGTACTGCATTTTGGACTCTTTTGTTGACTGTGAGGGCTGCTCCATTTCTTCTAAGGGATTTTTGCCCACAGTAGTAGATAGAGGGTCATCTGAATTAAATTTGCCCGTTCCTGTCCCTTTTATTTCATAGATTTCTAAAATGTCAATGTTCATTCTTGCCATCTCCTGTTTGACCACTTCCAATTTACCTTGATTCATGGACCTAAAATTCCAGGTTGCTATGCAATTTGTTCTTTACAGCTTTGGACTTTACTTTCACCACCAGACATATCCACAACTGGGCATTGTTTCTGCTTTGGCTCAGCCGCTTCATTTCTTCTGGAGCTATTTCTCCACTCTTCTCCAGTAACATATTTTATACCTACTGACCTGGGGAGTTCATCTTTCAGTGTCATATCATTTTGCCTTTTCATACTGTTTGTGGTGTTCTCAAAGCAAGAATGCTGAAGTAGTCTGCCATTGCCTTCTCCAGTGAACCACATTTTACCAGAACTCTCCATCATGACCTGTCCGTCTTAGATGACCCTTCGTGGCATGGCTCATAGTTTCATTGAGTTAGGCAAGTTGTTAGATGGGGTAAATTTATGCCTGTCCTAACTGAAAATGGAGTACAACAGGCTCACTACCTGAGACTTTGTTAGGGTGCCTGGGAGCTGAGTCCTCGCCTCAGTCACTGGCACCAACACCGTGGCTTGTTACTGTACCCTGAAGACTTGTAAGTCAAAACAGCAGCAGCTGTTCTCTCTCTCAGAGCAAGTGGGAAGACTGAGTCTGCAGGCCTGTACCTTTGACTTGTGCTGAATCTGTGATCCTGAGGTATAGCTATAAATCTGAATTCTATTTCTGCCCAGCACAGGTGGCCACATTCTACTCATCTTCCAGCTTGTGTGTTCCTGTCCGACCATAGATTCCAACTCACTGAGGCTCTGACCTCACCTCTAGACCTCGACTTGGCTCTGCCCGTAGGAGCCATGGTGACTGTGTGCCTCCCATTTCCCTTACCTATTTGAGGCCTCAATACAACTTCTTTAAATGCTGTCTGAGTTTGCTCTGACCAGATGTCCTGGCATGTACTGCACATCAATCTGTGGTACCCAAAGCTTGTACTGAATGTTCTCTAAGCATCTCTGGCTTGCTCCCTGGGTGTAGACTTGTAGTTCCACAGGTCCTACCACCACCCAGCCCCAGTGCCTGCCACAGTGGCGTAAGTCCAGAGGTCAAATGATTTCTCTACTGATTTCCTGGTTTTCCTTACTATCTGACAGTTCCCTGAGAAAAGGACTCCTCCTGAGATCATTCCCATGGATAATTCTTGACTGAGCCTCCTTAATGCTAGAAATCAAAATTTCAGTCTTGGCCTTAAAAGTTAAGATTTCCATTAGAAATCCATTTCTATGAGATAGCCAGGCTCAAGAGGCTGACCTAACTCTTCCATTGCTGGAGGAAGCCTTTTGTTGCAAGGAAATCTCAACTTGAGAGCAGGTTTTACTCTATTACTCAGAACAAACAGCTAGATGGCCACCCTCATTCTGTCAAATAACTTTATTATCCTCTGCACCCAAATGGACGTGCTAAGAAGTGTGGAAAAGCTCAAATCAGGCCAATAAAAATTTCATATGCCACCAAAAAGGCCTATGAAATCACTGAGAGTCAAAGTAACCAGAGACATACTAGCAGCACCCCCAATAAATAGTAGCCCCAGGCCTACAATTGGCTGCCTTCTGTGGACATCCAGATTAGAATTTTCTGTGGCCCTTCCCAGGCAACACTACTGAAAGATGAAGAACTGTTGAAAGCCCAGAAAATGCCATCTTTGTCTTCCTTTGGCACCACCCCCTGAAAAATATGTATTAAAACAAAAACAAGATAAAATTAAGTTAAAATGGCTATGTTTTCAGTAATCATTTCAAAGTTTCCATGAATTCTGAAGGTGGCCATTGTATCCAAGTCAGAGCTGTCTTCCATTAAGATAGAGCAGGATTAAAGATGGGCTTCCCTGGTGGCTCACTGGTAAAGAATCTGCCTGCAATGCAGGAGATGTGAGTTAACCCCTGGCTTGGGAAGATCTCCTGGAAAAGGAAATGGCAACCCACTCCAGTATTGCTTGGAAAATCCCATGGACAGAGAAGCCTGGTGGGCTATGAGATCACAAAAGAGTCAGTCAGGACTTGGCAACTAACCAACAACAAAAAACAAAAAAACCCTTCCTGGTTACAGACTCATTTTCAGACAGAGCCCATCAAAATTGATAACCCTATCAGGTACCAAATTTGATCCTAGCTAGCACATTCTTCAGGCTTCCCTGGTAGCTCAGCTGGTAAAGAATCCACCAGCAGTGCAAGAGACCCTGGTTTGATTCCTGGGTCAGGAAGTTCCCCTGGAGAAGGGAAAAGGGTACCCACTCCAGTATTCATGGGCTTCCCTGGTAGCTCAGATGGTAAAGAATTGGCCTGCAATGTGGAAGACCTGGGTTCAGTCCCTGGGATCTTAGGAAGATCCCCTGGAGAAGGGAATGGAAACTCACTCCAGTATTCTTGCCTGGAGAATCCCAATGGACAGAGGAGCCTGGAGGGCTATAGTCAATGGGCTCTCAAAGAGTCAGATACAACTGAGCAACTAAGCATAGCACAGTACACTCTTCTGAGTAATCCTCAAAGTTGAAACTTCTAAACACACACACACACATGCACACACTCTCTCTCTCTCTCTCTCTCTCTCTCTCTCCTTTGGGGGTTATGGTATTATTTAACTCATATTCTCAAACTTAATGCACTTGTGACCCACACTTCACTGACAGCAAACATGGTGGTCTGGAGAGGGCAAATGTGGGGACAGTGCTAAGAAGCTCAGCCAACATGCTTGATCAAGAAGAAACTCTGCTTCAGATTCTGCTCCCCATCAAATACAGCTATTTCTTATTTTACAAGTTCTTAATGCCAGTGAGGAACCAGGTTCTGTATTGGGAATGGAAACAAGCAAATCATCCTGGCCTCAGTCTAGTGGAGGAGTTGGTTGTTAAATCAATCATGTAAATATCTCCCTTGTAATTATAGATGGTTAACTTCTATAAGCAAAGGATGAGGAGACCTCATCTAGATTGGAGGTGAGGTCGAGATTTGAAAAATGAATAGGAATTGTATGAACAGCATGGCGAAAACCTTGGGAGAAAAGAGTTGATCAACTCTAGGAATGGATATGGCTGTCCCTTCACTATCTGACAATCTGTTAGCTGGAACAGACCAACCAAGAGGATCTCTCTAGAATAACTTATACGGGGTAACTATGGAAAGGGTGACTCTGCTTTTCAAGTCTGTTACAGACACCTCAATTACTGGAAGATGCTCTTAGCCTTTACAGTGCTCCAAAGATTGCTCAAAACCATGACTTGGATTTTAAGATTCTCATGTTTTACAATGGCCTTATCTCTGAGTTGTCTTCCCTTACTACCATTCTGCATAGTTCACAGGCATACCAGCTATATTTCCATAACTCAACCCCAAGAACTGCAGAGTTTCTAGTCGATGATTTTCTGGGGATGAAAGTAAAGGTAAACAGGAAGTTTCAAATGTACTGAAAGATCTGTACTGATACAACAAACAACATTTCCTGAATCCAGTAATTACTAAAACTTGGAACTTCTGTAGGTGCTTAGTTTTGGCCTTTTTCCTTCTAAATCATCATGCTCACTTAACTGCTGTAGTTCTTAAGATCACCTGTTTCCAATAGCCCACATAGATCAGGCTAAGAGCAGTGGTTCTCAAATTATAGTCCCCGGATTACATCACCAGGGAACTTTTAAAAATGCCAATTCTTAGACCCCATTTCAGATCTTCCAAATCAGACACTAAGTGTGTGTCCTGCTGCTGCTGTGTCACTTCAGTCGTGTCCGACTCTATGCGACCCCATAGACTGGACTATGCAGCCCACCAGGCTCCCCCGTCCCTGGGATTCTCCAGGCAAGAACACTGGAGTGGGTTGCCATTTCCTTCTCCAATACATGAAAGTGAAAAGTGAAAGTGAAGTCGCTCAGTCGTGTCCAACTCTTAGCGACCCCATGAACTGCAGCGCACCAGGCCCCTCTGTCCATGAGATTTTCCAGGCAAGAGTACTGGAGCGGGGTGCCATTGCCTTCTCCAAAGTGTGTGTCCTAGCACACAGTATTTTAACAAGCCCCTTGGATAATTTCTGCTGCATGCTTGTTTGATAACCACTGGCCTAAATAGGACCTTTCAACATCTCCATGAATTCCTCTTTCCCCACCCAATTTCCTATAGCGCTTTGTGATGAAAGATGATATACCTCTATCTAACCATCCCAGCCACCATATCCAGTCCTCAGGGCTTTCAAAATTTGCAGTCTTAGACTAGGCACTCCAAATAGTAGAAGGCTAGAATCGTGACATGTCAGCAATTGGACTCCTACCCAGTTACTTTTGATAAATAACACTACATAGAGATCACTCAGTACATATTTACAACAATCAAACCTTGAGGGACCTTGTTTTTCACCTACTTTTATTTTATCACATTCCTCCTAGTTTGAAAAATGACACAATACTAATTTCTCAGTTACTATTGGAGTTGTTAACTCAGTTCCCTAATCTGTCAAATTTAGTTGCAAGACAGAAAACTATACTTACAGAGTGATCATGAGAGTTATAGAGGACTACCATGAGGAACTGACTTTTAGGATTCTTCTCCTAGTGTTCCTTCTCCAACAGATATCTTAAAGTTCTGAGTACCATTCTGCTTATAACTCCTTTGGGTTTACAGAAATACTCTCTATGAAAAGCATATAAACCTTAAGGAAATGTCTGTTAAACAATTGAAATAACATACTTGATCACTGGTAAGAACTCTAGAAAAAAGATACAAATGAGCTGGAAATTATGGTCCTAGAATATGTTAATGTATTCCAAAATTTCACCATCTGTAAAATAAAAATATGATGAAAACTTAACTCTGAGGCCTACTTAGGATTCAGATGAATGAAGAAAGAACAAGTAGCAATCAGTGAACTCTTTAGTCTCCATTCTATGATCTCCACCTCTCAGCTCTACCTTTATTCTACTTCAAAATCCTGTACCAATTATCTCCTACCCTTTATATCCAAAATAACCCATGTAAATCAGAAGTTCCATTGGATAGAAGGATAGATTTGCTAAGTAACACTGCTACTGCTGTGCTAAATCACTTCAGTTGTGTCCAACTCTGTGCGACCCCATAGACGGCAGCCCACCAGGCTCTCCCGTCCCTGGGATTCTCCAGGCAAGAACACTGGAGTGGGTTGCCATTTCCTTCTCCAATGCATGAAAGTGAGAAGTGAAAGTGAAGTCGCTCAGTTGGGTCCGACTCTTCGCAACCCCATGGACTGCAGCCTACCAGACTCCTCCGTCCATGGGATTTTCCAGGCAAGAGTACTGAAGTGGGGTGCCATTGCCTTCTCCACATTTATTCCATATTTGGGGGGAATTCTTGAGGACTAGTTAGAAATGTATAATGAGATCATAAAAAGCTGACTTGTAAAATTATCAATAAGAAACCAGTAACATTCTTGGGGTCATATACTTGGCCACAACATTCTTCTTGGTGTCATGTGCCTCCTATATCTATAACTCTAATTCTAATCATACCACTTCAGTGAGCTAGAACTCTAGAATGGTTAAGAAGATATAACAAACTCATTTTGAAAATGTACATGCAGTTTATCCTAATCAATGAATCTAAAATTAAATGATCATTGTGTTGTATGTATGTGTTAGTCGCTCAGTTGTGTCCAACTCTTTGCAACCCCATGGACTGTAGCTCGCCAGGCTCATCCATCCATGGGATTTTCCATGTAAGAATACTGGTGTGGGTTGCCGTTTCCTGCCCCAGAGGATCTTCTCAACCCTGGGATCGAACCCCAGTCTCCCTCATTGCAGGCAGACTTTTTACCATCTGAGCCACCAGGGAAGATGTTAGACTGTCTTATTCAAATTCACCTCATATTTTAATATTTAAAAAATAATTATTAAAAATAAGAATAGCTTAAGGATATTAAAAATAGCTTAAGGATAGCTATTTTTTAAATATATTCTCTAAAAAAATACTCATTTATGTTGGTCTGCCATGAAATAAATGATTGTGCTAAGTGAGTCTTATACGTACTACCTTTACAATATCTCTCTTGGTAAATGGGAAAATTACTCATTAGCATGAATTTGTATTGATTTATCAGGTTACATGTTGAAAAGAGTTACTTAATTGCAGATTTCATATGTGGAAACAAAGTTGCTGCTTTCAGAAATAAATGATACTGAATATAATTAACAGAGTTTTTGATGTCGCAGATACTGCATCAGGAACTGATTGGATAAGAATCAGTCACCATCAGTTCCTCATGCATTGCCTTCAGCATCTAAACAAGCATCAGTAAACATCCCAAATTAGATTTGCTGTGATGTATTTATGGTTATACAATAAAATAAGCACTTTTAATGAAACCCTAAAGAGAAATGTTTCTGAGAGAGGTGGTCCTAAGATGCTAAAACACCAATCATTAGCCTACCATTCTTAAAGATTTATTCATGAAACCAGAGAAGTTAACCTAGTTCCATATTTATACCAATAATACACTTCTACCTTTCTTGATAAATATATTAGCATGAAATAAAACAACCTAAAATTTGCTGATTGTTTTTATAACTTGTGAAAAAAGTAAGTAGATATATTTTGTTTGCTATCTTTGCTTACTTTATTTTAACTTAGGAATCTATGGAGTTTAAATAGGTATTGCTATTTGAATAGAGATTATTTCTCATCATTATCACTGAAGTAAATATCATAAGAAAAAATGCTATAGAGCAATTACTATAAAATATAAAATGTTATAACTAATTATACTTTTAACTAGCCTAAATTCATTTGTATTTCCAGCATTTTCTAGCATTAAGGGTCAAGATGGTTTGACAAGCAAGCTCATTTTGTTTCACTTATGAATTCACCTATCAGTCATCTAAAATTTATTGAACACCTACTATGTGCCAGCTACTTTCATAGGACCTGTGATATAGCAGTGAGAAGAGCCACTGCCTTAATGAAGCCTACATACTAGTAAAGGGAGCAGACTGAAAACCACTTTATAATACTTTGTGTAAAATGAAGAGTTTTCAGTAGAGTCACAGTCCTAGAAATAGATTTAACATGGATTTAACATTATTGTATAAAACAATAATAAAACCTTTTGTGGATAATTGTAAAATAAATTCAATAAGCAATTTAACATTGCATACTATATACTGTATGCTATGCATGTACTATGTATTTTTCCATAGGCTCAGCTGAATATGTTCCTCAAAGAGAAAAAAGGCTACTATGCTATGCAGGATCTCTGAAAAGTCATTCCGGGACATAATGTGAGACATAAATTTAATGTTTATTAAATTTAAATTTAACCCAAATGTGTGCCACAAGGTCCAGTTCCAGTGTACTGTTACATTAAAAGAAAAACAGGCCAATGACCATAAGTAATTGTAAAAATAATCCCCACTTCTTGTCATATCTGCCAAAGAACATTAAAGGAAAAACCATCCAAGTTAAGAAATTAAGTTACGAAAGTAAAGAAATTCATAACTTTCAGCAATACTTCTAGAAATCCTGTCTCCTGTTCTTAGTAGCCCCACAGTTGCTCCAGAGCCTCTCAATCTCAATTCTCTAAACTTTGCCAATAAAAGCCCCAGCCTACCTGACTTCCTCCACCTCTTTTTCCATCTCCTTTTCTCCCACCTTCCCAATTCATTCTCTCCTTCCCTTTCCTGCTCTGACCCTCTTCTCTCTCCTTGCTCCTCCCTCTCCCTCTCAACACCCTACAGAATCAGCCCCCTAACCTCCCTTTCTGTCAGTTCCTTCCATTCCTACTTACTAGCCATACCCAACTCCGCTCCATTCTCCAAACATTCACATAGCTAGCTCTCTCACTTCAAGTCTCTGCTCCTTTTCAGAAACACCTCCTCCAACTACTCTATTTAACATAGCTCCTCTAGTCTATCACTCTATATCCCCTTTTTAGGCTCTTTCTTCACAGTACCTATCACTACTTGACATTGTCTATATACATTTTTGGTTTTTTTAATTGTCTGTCTTCCTCACCAGAATGTAGGTAGTTTGAGGGTTGAGGCTCTGTGGTGTTCACTGTGGTATTCCTAGCACCTAGATTTCCTGGCACATAGTAGGTTGTTATAATTGTTTAAAATAAATGAGTTGATTATACCAGAAAATAGTATTTTAATTCTTCCTTTCAGAGCAATAGCATATACCTAAAATATGAAATAGTGCATTTCTAAATATGAAAGTTTAGCAGATTTCCTAATTAGGTCCTCAGGCTGTTTCTCTATCTTTAGTCTCTCCCTGCCCCCACCTTCTTGCTCCCTACCAGGGATTAACCCTGTATGTCCTGAGGAAACTATAATAGCCTTCACTGAGATAGTTTCCATGCAAGACAATGCTGAGTCTCCTTGGGACCTACCCCTCCTGCGTGCTCAGTCATGCCCAACTCTTTGTGACCCTATGAACTGTAGCCCGCCCACCAGACTCCTCTGTCTGTGAAATTCTCCAGGCAAGAATACTGGAATGGGTTGCCATTTCCTCCTCCAGAGGATCTTCCCAACTCAGGGATCCAACCTGCGTCTCTTGCATGTCCTGCATTGGCAGGCACATTCTTTACCACTGAGCCACCTGGAAAGCTCCTCTTTGCTTCTAGATCTGTTCTGGATCTATGTGCTCAGTCACTTCAGTTTTATCCAACTCTTTACGACCCTATAGACCATAGCTGCCAGGCTCCTCTGCCCATGGGATTTTTCAGGCAGTACTGGAGTGGGTTGCCATGTCCTCCTCCAGGGAATCTTCCCAACCCAGGGACTGAACTCGCATCTCCTGCATTGCACGTGGATTCTTTACCTCTGAGCCACTGGGGAAGCCATTCTAGATCTATATCTAGACACAAGTGCCAACAGGCCCCTAAATGTGAGGTACAAAATGTGACCCATAAAGAGTTGCCTTAGACTCTAAAAGAATAGTTGAGTCTTCTAACTTACATGATCAGAAATCTGGAGAATATGTGTCCGAATGGATAATAAGAGTGAGGGATAATGATAGAAGAAACATGAAGTTGAGTCAGGCTGAATTTATTGATCTGGGCTCACTAAGTAAAGAGTCTACATGTTCTGCTGCAGCTCAGGGAGTTAGAAAAGGCTCTAACAGTCTGGTTCATTGGTTGCCTGAAACATGGACCAAAAGGTTGTTCACAGTTAGTTTAATGTGGAGGAAGGGATTTGAAGACTTAGGGAGACTGGAATGTTAGAGGAGATTTGTCATTTAAGACCTACTCACTCACCCTGGGAGGGTCCGAGACATACATTTCACCACGACTGTGAGAAGTGAATTCATGAGGGAACCCTGGATCCTTGAAGAGCTCTTATCTATATGCCAGACCTGACAGTGGAACTATAGTACTGAATTGGCAAACCTAAATGTGATGGGAGTAATTGAATCCCCAGGTGGCAGGGGCCAAGTGGCAGCATTCAACCAACAAAGGCGGGGTGGGCATGGTAATGGATAGTAAAGTGGCTATCCATTTACCATAATGGATAGTAAAGTGGCATTCAGGACAGTCTGACTGCTGCAGCCCTATGATATTGGCTAATTAATTGTGGCAGTCCTAAAAATGAAATAGATAGAAATATATAGGAAGCCTACTAACTTCCCACTTACCTGTATAAGCAGAAAAGTTCTAGGTCAAGTGAACAAAAATATAACACGCATGATAAAAACAGAGTCATGCCCCTCAATCAGTTCCCAGCCTTGAGCTAGTTTACAGACAAAGAAACCCATTTTTAGTTCTCAAAAAAGAAAGGAAGGATGGATCCCCTTGAGGAAGGACCCCGGTATACTATCAAAAATTTATGCTGTTAACCTTTCTCCCAGCCATACCCAAAGGGACCTATAGCCTTTTACCAGGGTAACTATGTACTGGGGGGAACTAACACTAATTCCAGAAGAACCAAAATGTCACTGTGGCCCACCAGTCAGAATAGAGGCTAGAAATCATGAGATCAATGGAGTTTTAGCTCAGGTCTGTCTCAGAATAGGCCCAGTAAGTATCTGGGCCCATCCTGTGGTTATTTTTTCAGTTCCATAATGCATAATTGGAATAGATGTACTCAGCAACTGGCAGAATTCCTACATTGTTTCCCAGACTATAACTGGTCTTACAGTGGGAAAGCCTGAGGAGAAGTCACTAGAACTGCCTCTACCTTGGAAAATAATAAACAAAAATCAATGCCTCATTCCTGGAGGGATTTCAGAGATTAATGCCTTCGTGAAGGACTTAAAATAAGCAAGAATGAGGATTCCCAACACATCTCTATCCAACTCACTTACTTGGCCTATGACCAGCTACAAAAGAATAACCTTCTGTTCCACAGATTTATGACTTGTGTTCCCTGGTGGTGGTGTCCTCTCCTGAACAGTAGGATCTCCAAACCCATACAGCCCAAGGTTTAAGGAGAGGAAACAGTTCCTTCAGTGGATCATACGTTAAAATAGTGATAGAGGCAATATCCACCTCCACCTTTCAAACATGAAGAGTGTAGTGCCTGATGGAGAAACAGCCTGCTCTAGAATGTTCTTTCCTCAATTTTTACATGGCTGGCTTCTTATGTATAGATTCCGCTCAAATGTAACCTCCTCAAAGAGATCTTACATGACCACCTCTTGTCTAAAGTAATGCATTCTCCCCACGCCTACAATCACTCTATCTCAGTCATGTTTTATTTCCTTCCTAGAATTTCATATGTTCTAAAATAAATTTTCAGCCTGTGATTTTGTCTTATTTCTTTACTACCTAGAATAGGGCCTATATATAGAAAATGCTCCAAAAAGTACTGTTGAATAGCATAAGGATTGTTGGCCTCCAAGGAAATAGGCAAGAGGGAACCATTTGCCAAAGTTCAAGTATGAGCTAGAAGATTTCTAGAGAAGAAATCTGTTCTCTGCAAGTGGGAACTCAAAAGTATATTCTGGAACTGACAAGAGCATTTTAAAATGCTCTGTAATGATTTGTACTCTTAAAGTGATACCAGTAGTCTGTGGATTCAGAAGAGATTTTTTTAAGCCTGCTGCTGCCGCCAAGTCGCTTCAGTCATGTCCGACTCTGTGAGACCCCATAGACGGCAGCCCACCAGGCTCCCCCGTCCCTGGGATTATCCAGGCAAGAACACTGGAGTGGGTTGCCATTTCCTTCTCCAATGCATGAAAGTGAAAAGTGAAAGGGAAGTCGCTCAGTCGTGTCCGACTCTTAGCGACCCCATGGACTGCAGCCCACCAGGCCCCTCCATCCATGGGATTTTCCAGGCAAGAGTGCTGGACTGGGGTGCCATTGCCTTCTCCATTTTAAGCCTAGTACTTTGATTTAGTTATGGGGACAAAATGAAAATATTGATTTTTGACAGAAAGAACACTAAAGTGATCCGTACTGGTGCTAGTATAGTCCTCTTTAAAAAAGGCAAAATGTACTTTGAATGTGTAGTTTGAAAAGGACTTGCTTGCATTGTAAGGACTGTGAAGAAATCTGTGAGATCTGTGAGAAGGACTGTGCCTTATTCCTCCACATCATGTCATCACCCTGCAAAGCTCCTGGCAATAAGGATAGGAGGTGGAAGGGCTGGAAGAACTTTGTGAAATGCTTTAGCATCCACAACACAGAAGTGAAGTCAGGCCACACCCAGAAACAAACTGCCACCATGGAAAATTCGCCATGCTTTTCCATAGTGCCTTGTTTTCCTAGGAGGAAAGTGACAAACCACCACGCTGTAAATTCTCACCCATTTCCCCCAAACAATCTCGATCCTGCTGTATTTATCTGAGGTATAGAGTGGGCATGTCTGTTCCCCATTACTAACTCACTAATCTGGACTCAGGAAATATTTGGGAATAGGGATTGTGGTCCACATCACATCAGTCACAGATAACAAACCACACACAACAAGTACCCTAGTTTATAAATAATAGGCTCTCCAAGAACCCACATGACATCCCAAGTGCTGGATGGTACTTCTAAAAGCTCCCAGAGAGCTGAAAATCACACACAGACAAGCAAGTCCCTGCGGAATACACATCTAAGGAGCCGTGGATGCATTGTTTATTTCAGCAACTTTATGGAATAAATTACACACAACAAAGTAGTTTCAGATGGTAGGATATGAATAGCTGATGTGCAGTATAAAGGAAAGTGAACTCCCATTTTTGACCTAACTTCTTCCCATCTCAAGCATCTCAGACTCAGAATCCAGATGCAAACCAGTTTTGAAAATGCCATGGAGATTAGAAAGTTGATAAGAGGTGAGGATTAGAGATTTCAAAAAGCAACTTATGAGCACTATTAACTCATTATATTGTCCTATGATCTTTGGTTGTTGATATACGTGGAAACCATGAATAAAATTAAACCCATCCTTCCTTCTTCCCTTCATTACCACACAATCAAAAATAGTTTTTGTCTGACATTTCCTACCTGTACAGAAATTTCATAATAGATTCAACCCAACACACATTTAAAATTTTCACTGCATAACACACTGGGACAATCATTTATGTTCCTAAAAGAGACATAATATCTCTTTTCCTCCTCATTATTCTTTTTTGTTTCATTAACATTGTAAACTTGACATCTTTTGGTGTACAGTTCTGTGAATTTTCACTACTTGTGTAGTCCTAGAAAGATTAGTGCAATCAGGGTTACAGAACAATTTTCACACCCCCAAATTCTCTGGTGCTACTACTTTGTAATCCCCCACCTACCATAAACTACTGGTCTCCATATCACCATGGTTTTATCCTTTTAAGAATGTAAAAAATACAACCCTTTTCATGTAACTTTTTACTGCGTAAAATGCCTTTGAGATTCATCCAGATTGTTGCTTAATAGTTTGTTGCTTTTCACTACTGAGCAGCATTCTGTTATGGGAATATGTCAGTTAATTTATCCATTGAATACTTAAGTTATTTCAGTTTGTGGCAATTATGAATAGAGCTGCTATGAACATTTGTATATAAGTTCTGTTGGGAATGTAAATTTTCATTTCTCTTAGGTAAAAATCTAGGAGTGGGATTACTGGGTCATATTGTCCATGGATGTTTATCTGTGTAAGAAACTGCCAAACCTTTTCCAGATGGCTGTATATAATTTTTTTTCATAAAACCCACTAAAAGTGACCCATTGGTAGTTTAATCACTCATATTGAGGTGATTCCAATAATGCTATTCACCGTGAGAAAACAATGTCCCTAAAATAATCAGAAGTATTTTATTTCATTTTTTCTTTTCACTTTTAAAACTTAATCAAGTCTTTAATGTTTTAACGTGATTTTTAAAACAAAGTTAGATGCTTGACAACTGTAGAAATGTAAATAAGGAGACTTTAACAAGAGAGAAAGAACCAGGGAAAGTTCTTATCACAGCTAAGTTTGAGCAATTTCGCCCAGTGTCATATGCATCAAGTCCAATTTTCAATTCATAAATTAGCCTCCCCCTCCCTTCCTCCCAAAACTTCCACCCCAAGGCTAATTACAGAAGAAAACGGAACATGAGCACCGGCCAGAAAAGATTCACAGTTGCCACTCTTCAGTTGCTACTTTAATAGGAAACATATGTGCAAGATACCACCCAGGAGACAACTGACCAGTGTGTTCTGAAAAACGGAACATCACCAGAAAATGAGCCACAGGAGATGGCTTACTCTTTTGGACAGGCTGAGACCAGAAAGTGGGTTGATAGCATTTTTATTCTTATATAAATATGTGCTTGTCCAAGGATAAGATGTTGGGACAGAAAAATAATCTGTAATGATAATGTTGAAGGCAATGATGTGAATTAGCCCTCACTAGTTATCATGGCACCCCACTCCAGTACTCTTGCCTGGAAAATCCCATGGACAGAGGAGCCTGGTAGGCTGCAGTCCATGGGGTCGCTAAGAGTCAGACACGACTGAGCGACTTCACTTTCACTTTTCACTTTCATGCATTGGAGGAGGAAATGGCAACCCACTCCAGTGTTCTTGCCTGGAGAATCCCAGGGACAGGGGAGCCTGGTGGGCTGCCATCTATGGGGTCGCACAGAGTTGGACACGACTGAAGCGACTTAGCAGCAGCAACGGCAGTTATCACCTCATCTACGTGCCCTGCAATCAGCTTACAATCATATTTGGGAAGTTCTTAGCAAAGTTAACAAAAGAAGATACAACACAACAGATTTGGAAGAAAGGGTATAGTGATGACTACAATTGTAATATTGAATAATAACGCTAAAACTCATTAGCTGCCTCCTACTACAGGTAGCTAACACTGTTCTGAGTGCTGTACATACAGTATCTCATTGTATCACTAATTTATAGGGTAGGGATTAACTCCACTGTGTTAGCTCAGGTTGCCACAACAAAATAGATCAGATAGCTTAAACACTAAGAATCTATTTCCCACAGTTCTAAAGAAGGAGATCAAGGTGCCAACCAATTAGGTTCTTGGTTAGGGCTCTCTTCCTGGCTTGCAGAGGCTACTTTCAAGCTGCGTGCTCACTTGGTAGAGAGAGAGAGAAGAAGCAAGCTCTCCGGTCTCCTCTTAGAAGGAGACCAATCCCATTGTGAGGCCCCCACCCTCATGACCTCATCAAAACCTAATTTCCTTCCAAAGCCCTGTCTCCAACTACCATACTTTGGGGGTTATGCCTTCAAGATAAGAATTTGGGAGAACACAATTCAGACAGTAGCATCCACTATACAAATAAATGATGTTTTTGAAAGGTTATGACTTTTACAATTGATCATTCAGTCAGCAGAGCTTGAACTTGAACTTGAGTCCATGTCTGACTCTAAGGAATAATATCTAGTACTTTTTGACTGCCCATAAGGGCTGGGTGCATCTACACAATATCTCCAATCCTCACAGATAACTTTACAAGTCAAAATTCTTCCCTTTTATAGATGTGGAATCTCTGGCCCAACTCTGGAACCATCTGAATCTAATTTTTTGCACCTGCTGTATCCTAGTGGTTCTAAAAGTATAGTCCTCAGACCAGCATCATCACCATCTTTGCTTGAAAACTTGCTAGAAAAGCAAATTCTTGAGCCTAGCTGCAGACCTACTGAATTAGAAGCACTAGGGGCGATGTCCACAGTCCACACTTAACAAGCCTCTAGGTGAGTCTGATCCATGCTAAAGTTTGAGAACTGTTTGTTCCATAAATTTATTGGAATCATTAATGTTCAAAATTAAAATACAGGTCTCTTTGGCGCCAAATCTGTGGCTTTCTGCTGTGCTATACTTCACCATCTCAACTTTACCAGGGAAGATGTTGGAGATGGAGCCTATTTTAAATGAACTGTGATTACAGAGCATGATTCCGAATTCTGTTTGGCCACTATAATGATGATCAGTTCTCCTATCTACAATAATGTCATACTGTCCAAAGGACAGCTCCTAAGAATTGCCAGTGGTGCTTTCCTCTAATCAAAAAATACCTGTGGTATGAATCTGAAAACCAAGCTTAGTGAAATTGTTATTGAGGCTGACAACTTTGTATTCCATTTAGTGAAAATGAGAAATAATCTAGTATGGAACAAAGCAGTTCTTTAAAAAAGTGAATTTCATTCCCCTTATTTTTAAAAATCATGTTTAATTCATCTAATCAATCACTGCTTTATCTACTGATATGTATAGTTGCTATATGTAAGTGTGTGTGCTCAGTCATGTCCAAATCTTTGCGACTCCATGGACTATAGCCCCCAGGTTCCTCTGTTCACAGAATTTTCCGGACAAGAATACTGGAGTGGGGTGCCATTTCTTACTCCAGGGGATCTTCCCAACTCAGGGATCGAACCCACATCTCTTACATCTCCTGCATTGGCAGATGGATTCTTTACCACTGCACCACCAGTTGCTGTATAGTTATCCCACTTTCCACCTCCAAGGAACAAGACCGTATTGCATTCCATTTTGGAAGTCTGGACAATTTACAGAAAAGGATAGAAGTCTGTGCATAATGGAAATGGCTAATTTTTGGAGACTGGTGAGTGACGCTGCTTGATCTCATACCAAGGAACTTTTAAAATCATTTGCAAAATCAAAGCACTTCAAAAAGGGTTATTTCCAATGCAAGTACGATCATCTGCTTGTGATCAATATCACCTCTAAAACCTTTTATTAATATTAACAATATTAATGATCATGTGCCATTCACTGCTGGAGAAGTCAATGACACCCATTCCAGTACTCTTGCCTGGAAAATCCCATGGATGGAGGAGCCTGGTAGGCTGCAGTCCATGGGGTCGCTAAGAGTCAGGCACGACTGAGTGACTTCACTTTCACTTTTCACTTTCATGCATTGGAGAAGGAAATGGCAACCCACTCCACTGTTCTTGCCTGGAGAATCCCAGGGACGGGGGAGCCTGGTTGAGTGACTTCACTTTCACTTTTCACTTTCATGCATTGGAGAAGGAAATGGCAACCCACTCCAGTGTTCTTGCCTGGAGAATCCCAGGGACGGGGGAGCCTGGTGGGCTGCCGTCTGTGGGGTCGTACAGAGTTGGACACGACTGAAGCGACTTAGCAGCAGCAGCAGCAGCCAGTCACTGCTCTAAGCATTTTACATATGGTAAAACTTGTTTAATCATCACAGACATGTGAGGTGGGTTCTAGGATTATTCCCTTATCAGAGATAATGAAACTGAGACTCAGAAAGGTCAAGTAATTAGCCAGAATCCCTTCAGTCAGGAAATACTGTACTCTAGAGTAAACATGAACCCTTGGCATGGATGGATTCACTTGCTCTGCATCTGGATTAATTCCAAAGATCCATCTATGAGCCTGCCTGACCCATGGTCTTGCCACTCCATCTGGATAGGATAAAGGATAGCAGCAAAGTGATAATGCAGTAGACCTGAGAATGCCCTCCGTTTACTGCGAGACAGAAATCAAAGTGATAAAGGGACAGAGTGAGAATTGTACTTTTATTTGCCTGTTTGTTTTTCACTTGGTTCTTGAAAACGGACCCATTAATCATTTAGTTTGTAGTTTTGTTAATTTCACTGATTTCTAACACATTTGAGTCAATGAGGCAAGGATGGCAAAATCTAGGCCCATTCAAACATCTCATGTGGAGGTAGCATTAAAATCCTTTCTTATCTCCTGCTCTATCTCTACAGATTCCCGGCTCTCATTCTTTTATCCCTTCTTTGTCTTCACACACACCTCCACCCCTTCCATCCAATCTGATTTTATTCATTGACATTTTAAAGGACACTATTAGGAAAGGAGGTAAAGCTTTTATAACATGTAGAGGCTTTTAGTGCAGTAATTAAGGTCCTATATTGGCCTGGCTAGACTTGTCTTGTCACAAGTCATGTCCATCCAACTCTCCAAAACCGTGTAGATTTAGAACCTCCTAGTTTGAATCCCTCTTTCATTCCTTTATAAGCACTTGGATTCATTGACTATGCTGGGAGTTTCAGATAGAGCAGATACTAAGTCTCTACCCTGGAGGAGCTCAGGCTTGCCTGGGAGGTCAAGTATACAGCAGGTGGTAGGTTTGTGAATAATAAAGTTCTCCCCAGTTAATCTGGACCCAAGCTGATTCATTTAGGAGGCAGTTACCCTTAAATTCCCTTTTAAAAGAGATCCTATCAGGCATCAAATTCACAGCAAATCTCCCTTGGTCAAGGATGGAAAGCTTTCTGGTATAACAATGAGTTTTGAAATCAGATCCACTTAAGTCCAAATCTAACTCTGCCTTGGACAAGTGAATCTCATAAAGTCTCAGTTCTCTCTACTGCAAAATGAGACTAAAACCTGCTGAAGAGTCTGTCTGAGGATTAAATTGAGAAAATGTCATATAAAGCATCTGGTATAATTCCTGGTACACAGGAAGTGCTCAATAAAAGTTTGTTTCCCTTTTTTCGTCCTCCCTTCCCAGGCCTTACGGGAGGAGGCTGTGACCTTCTAAAGGGAGGACATGAAAGAAGCTTTAACAATATTAAACACTTCAATATCACCCACTACTGTCCCAAGCACTATTGTAGGCACTTTATGTATTTTAACTTATTTGATTCTTCCCCAAAACCCTATGAGATGAGTACCATTACCATCACCTCCAATTTATAGATGAGGAAACTAAGGGACAGAGATGCCAAGTATAATTACTTGCCAAGTTCTCACAGGTAGTATGTGATGGGGCTGTGATTTCTCCGTATGTTATCTAGCTCTTGTTCATCATTCGATAAGAGGCAAATCAAGAAAGAAGCACTAACTTCAGCTGGAATCAGAGTATACAAACTACAGTCCTTAGTTAAGCTCTGCTTGGTTTGCATGGTGGTGTAAAAATTGGGAAACCTCACATTTAAGCCTGTATTTCTGACTTCTCTTGAAAAAAGTTTGAAGATCTGGCAATAAACAGTCCATATAACAAGTTGCAGACTGGTGGCTACTCTCTGGACCAGGCACATGCTATCCAAATCACCACAGCTGTGTTAGGTGGACCCTCCTTTGCTTCTGACCTGCACATGCATTTGAGCTTGTGATCTAGAATTAGGCAAAGTTCTAAGCACAGTCTTGTCCATAAAGACAGAAGAACTGCATTCAGTAATGTACACTCAATCACTGACGTCTGAATGACAGGAAAGAACAAAGGCATTCAGGAAAGTGGTCTGACCAAAAAGGAATCAGCAACCAGATTCAAAACACAGCCACCTTGCTGTGCTTAGACAGCCACTTTGCTGTGCTGAGACAAGCCTTTGAATCATATACACAGAAATCATCAGCACCTGCCATTCTTCTCCACATCCCCATACCTAAACAAAAAGACAAAAAAAAAAAAAAAAAATTTCCTTATAGGTCCTAGGTTTAAGACCCATTTGCCTTTATTATTAGAAAAATTCTTCTTTGCTTGGCATAGCCTGAAGAGATAGTTTAAATTTTCATGTACCGCTTTTAATACCAACTAAACTTTTTTTCTTCTTTTAACTCTTTAGACCTTTCTGATTGTCATGATCTTGGAGACAGACAGATAGACAGTAAAACTCTTCTAGAAATCTGGAAGATGTAGGAGGGGGAAGGCATGGAGCCTTCGCTGGATAAGCCTTATGTGTGTGTGTTTGTGTATGTGTGTGTGTGGGCTCAGTTATGTCCTACTCTTTGTGACCCCACGTACTATAGCCTGCCAGGCTCCCTCTGTCCATGGAATTTTCCAGGCAGGAATACTAGAGTGCATTGCCATCTCCTACTCCAAGCCTTATGAGAGAATAAAAATTATTTCAATTTACAAGTAAAGAAACTGAGGCTAAAAAATTATCCAAGACCACAGAGCCAACTGCCCAGCATACTCTGAACCCAGTTTGAGTTCTTTCCAAGACTTCACACTATCTTCCTCAGAGCCTATCTGCCTGAAAATAATGTTTAAAGAAGTAATCTATGGTATCACTACTTGTACCAAAATGATATCACACACCTTGTAAGATAACAGAGACATCTTTGGTCAGGAGAGAACTCTAATATTACTTATCAGTGAACCTTCCTTTGTAACATGTGTATTGTTTTCTGTTTTACCTTTTCAGTTTTATTAAACTGAAATCAGAAAAACCCTTATGTTTTTAACAGTTTATGATCATTTTATTTCATTATGAACCTGCAGTAATGCTCACTATATTTACAAATCTCCAAGTGAAATTTTTAAAAACGTTTTCCTCCTCTAATCTCTCCCATCCTGCCTTCTTAGAAGTACACAAAGCATTTCAACCACTCCCAAATTCCCTCTTGTAATACCCTTAATGATTCTGAAATATTTTGTTATTCCCCAAACACCGCCCTAAAGACAAATCATTGGACTCCAGGCTCTTTGCCCTGCCAAGTTGAATAGAGTTCAAATGTTCTATCTAACTAAAGTCTAACTTACAACAAAGACACATATAGTACATGATGTGTAAGACATTCTGAAAATATCAAGACAACAGGAAAAAAAATCTGTGACATCAAGAGGTCCTTCCAGAACTTCTTGTAATCTGGAATAAGTATTTTTATCAAGATCCTGTAACCTGATCATTACACACATGTGTATTTTCATATAACAAGTCAACTTTCATTTTAGCAACATATACCTTAAGATTTCTCACATCCAAAACAATTAATATTTTAAATTTATGATTGTTTATGTCTTTAAATGTCAGAGCATGTACAAGAATTTGAGGGAAAAACAAAACAAGCAAAACAATCTTAGCCTGATAAAATAAAAATTTTTCAAAAAATTCTAAATTACTTAAAACATAGTCTTTCTTTTTAAATTAAGCATTCCAAAGCATGATATGAAACCGAGTACAAACAAAGCAGTTTCCAAAAACATATAGGCCCTATTCGGACTTCCTTTCATGTTTAAAAAAAAAAAAATGGCCTATGGAAGAACATTTTTCTTTTTTTTTTTTTTAATTTTTAAACTTTACAAAATTGTATTAGTTTTGCCAAATATCAAAATGAATCTGCCACAGGTATACATGTGTTCCCCACCCTGAACCCTCCTCCCTCCTCCCTCCCCATACCATCCCTCTGGGCCGTCCCAGTGCACCAGCCCCAAGCATCCAGTATCGTGCATTGAACCTGGACTGGCAACTCGTTTCATACATGATATTATACATGTTTCAATGCCATTCTCCCAAATCTTCCCACCCTCTCCCAATAACAATAACCCTGTGTACGAGACAGCAAAAGAGACACTGATGTATAGAACAGTCTTATGGACTCTGTGGGAGAGGGAGAGGGAAGAACATTTTTCAAAATGACTACAGCATACATAGCCAGGCATGTCTTCCACCACAAGCTTCACCAGAAGGCGCACTGCCTTGACTTTGAAGTTTTGATTCCAGACCCAATTCTTGCCCAAGTTTACTGGGAGTTTTGCTCAGCTTCAAGCCTATCCCATCTAGAAGATCTTTGGAGACAGTCAAAATTTAAGGTAAGTTCCCCTTGTTATTTTCAGAATCATAAGAACATAAAAGCAAACTGTAAAGCCACATAAAAATGAATGAAGTTAATTTTGTTCAAATTATAAGCACCTCCTTTTCTCTATTAATATTGCACTCCTTGCACTGGAATGATGCACAGCACATAGCAGATAGTTAATAAATTCAGTACCTGTATGAATGGGACAGTTCTACAAATATCCCTATGGCCCTGCAATGTTCAATGGTTCAAAGCAACCACACAATTCCTCTAATGGCTCTTTAGCTCGCTAATCATAAAGCCACATAACCATAAAGGAAAGAAAACCAAGAGACAAAAAAGTAATTGGCCTGTCCATCAGCCCACTTATTTATAGAGTTTTAGAGCTAAAAGGGATATTGAAAGTTGCTTTGAACTCTCTGATTTTACAATGGAGGAAACTGAAGTTTAAGCTGTTGAGTGATTTAGCTTTGGTTATCTGGCTGAGAAGTATCAAACTCTTTCCCCTTGTTTTGTACATCAGTCCCTGCTGTTAATTCCCACCATCCTCCCTCCCCGCCACCAAGTACTTATAGACTAGAGGGTATCATCTTAAAATTCTTCCAGAAATCTCATGTGACTTCCCTTGGGGTGTGGTTGAAAGGGGACAAAATTTTAATATAAGGTACCAATAGCTAGGAGCTTTGTTCAACTGAAAAGTGTGTGTTGACTGACTTGCAAGGTTTAGTCGTGTTTGTGGTTGGGTAAGGGTTGAGGGGGAAGTCTTTTGAGCCCATCTGAAAACTTGAAATGTTTTAATGGTCTTACATTATTTCATGTATAACTCAGTGGGTGGGAGTAGCATGGGGTGAATAACATTGCTTCCTCAAAGTATAGAGGCAGAGGCAAAAAAAACCTCCACTTCAGCCACAAGAGGGCAGCTACAACATTTCCTCCTTGATCTTTGCAGTTCTAAACCTTGACGATCTGGGCATTTTAGTGCTCTGGCAGCCATGTGGTGATGGTGGTTTAGCCGCGTCGGACTCTTTCAATCCCATGGACTGTAGCCCATCTCTGATGGCACCTTTTGACTGAATTCCCAACGTGTCACAATTCTCTCAGGGTGTTCCTTGGGCCTTTTTTTCTTTTTAAACAATTATTTTCCAACTTCTTTCCAGATTTAGAGTCCTCTTTTAGAACTCCATGCCAAGATTACCATCTACCAAGATCTTTGGAGACCAATAAATCGTTAGGCTAATTTGGAAACCCACAGAAAATGTTTTAATTATGTTTGACCCCAGATAAAAATAAAAACAGTAATGATCATCTGATTCCACCGCACTTAATAAAGCTTGTTCTAAGTGCTTAACAGGTTTGCCAAATATTTGCTCATCTCATAGCCTTCATTCGTCATTCCCATTTTCGTGATATCCTGAAATCTTTCAAGTCAAAATTTATTGTGGAATTTTATCACTGAGCTAAACAGTGGGAGGTCTCCAAACAAAAAAGCAGGGATTAGTGATAGCTAAATATCATATTTTTATAGTTCTACAAAAATGCAAAATCAAATTTATTTTCTTTTCTCAGTGAATAGAGTTGTGTGTGTGTGTAGTCACTAATAATTATTGATAACTGGTTTGCATGTTCATTGATTTTTTTTTATTTTGTTGTTTTTGAAAAATAGTATTTCCTTCAAGCTTTTCTTGGAGCCTTCCTTAATCATGCTATTTTAAATTGCAACCCCATCCCCACTCCAGCATTTCCTGTCTCCATTGTCTGCTGTTTTTTTCCTTCATAGCATTTATCAACATCTGACAATCTTTCTATTTTACTTGGTTTCTGTTAGTCTCCTGCACAAACAACCCCTCTTAAGCTAGATCAAAAGCCCTATGACAAAGGGAATTTTGTCTGTTCTGTTTATCACCATGTTCTCAAAACTTAGAATGATGATTAGCACATTGTAGGAATTCAATTAAGCAACATGGTAAAATCACAAAAATTGGAACATTTTTAACAGAAACTGATATTTTTGACATCTCTGGTATTGCTAATTTATGTTAGTAATTTAAGGAAATATCCTTAAAATAGATAATGTGCTAAGTCGTTTCAATTGTGTCCGACTCTTGCGATCCTATGGATTGTAGCCCTCCAGGCAAGTATTCTCCAGGCAAGAATACTGGAGTGTGTTGCCATTTCCTTCTCCAGGTAAGATAGATAATAACCCTCTTAATTCAAATTGAAGCATATTTCTTAAAGCAAGTATCTTAAACAACACTTGGGTTCATGATTATTGCTGAGAGTACCCTCCTGAATGCTCAGACCAGCGAGGTCCTGTTTTCCAGCAGTCAATCAAATCTGGACTGAATTCTCAGTGAACATGGTCCTCCAAGAGTTTGGTCACAGCATTACATGAGCAAAACAGTGGCATAAGGTAAAGAGCGGTGACTTAGCGATAGGAGCTTATTGTTTTAGTTCTGTCTCAGCTGCTAGCCAACTAGAAGCGAGATAATCCATTTAAACTCTTAGTGCCTTAATGTGCTTATCCAAAATATGGGTATACCTCCCTGGCCTATATTGGAGACTTCGGGGATCCTATGAAATAGTGAAATGTGAAAATATTTTGGTAAGCATGGAGTATTTTTCAAGTGCAGGGTGTTATTAAAATCGATGTTTCTTGTTTTCTGCAGTGCCATTTGGTGCAATCAACTATATTTAATGGTTTAATGGACAGTTGTAGGCTAGAAGTGGTTTGGTCAGTTAAGGGAGGTTTGTCAGGCCCTCCTTGGTACCCAGACCCCAGATCTTCCTTTCACCACAGCTGAGTTTATGTGGCTCTGGAATCACTGCCCCATCCTATCTCTAGGATAAATGCTGATTAGAAACAGAAGGCATTTAAGGGTGCTGTAGCCCCATAACAAGGAATTCACATCATGTCCCAGTATTTAGTCCAGCCCTGGTCATGTGCCCCAATACTGCTAACTAGGCTCTTTCTTCTTTTCCTACTGACAGATAGAGAATTCACCTTCTCTTGGGAGCATTTTCACATAGGTATTTATTTTAGCCCACTCAGAGTGCTATAACAAAATACTTTAGGTGGCTCATAAACAACAAAAATTCATTTCTCATCGTTCTGGAGGCTGGGAAGTATAACATCGAAGTGCTACGTGATTTAGTATTTGATGGGGACCCACTTCCTGGCTCACAGATGGCTGTGTTTTAACTGTGTCCTCAGATGCGGTCTCCTTTATAAGGACACTAATCCCATTCATGAGGGCTCCATACTCATGACTTAAGCATTTCTGAAATCCTCTACCTGCAAATACTGCCACATTGGGGATTAGGTTTCAATATATTAATTTTGGGTACACGAGCATTCAGTCTATAGCAATACAGTAAGTCCCCTAAATACAAACCTTCAAGTTTCAAACTTTCAAAGATGCAAACATGTGTTTGCATGTCCAATCAAAGAAGTTACTTCACCTGTCTGGTGTGCATTGTCATATGCATGCATCCTCTACAACTGGTTGTGCTTTCCTGTACTTTACAGTACTGTAGCAATAAAGAATCTGCTTGCAATGCAGGAGATGTGAGCTCAGTCCCTGGGTCAGGAAGATCCCCTGGAGAAGGAAATGGCAACCCACTCCAGCATTCTTGCCTGGGAAATCCCATGGACAGAGGAGACGATTGAGCACATGCATACGTGAGTGCACCCACACACACACACACACACACACTGTATCAGTTCAGTTCAGTCACTCAGTCGTGTCCGATTCCTTGCGACCCCATGAATCGCAGCACACTAGGCCCCCCTGTCCATCACCAACTCTAGGAGTCTACCCAAACTCATGTCCATTGATTCGGTGACGCCATCCAGCCATCTCATTCTCTGTCGTCCCCTTCTCCTCCTGCCCCCAATCCCTTCCAGCATCAGGGTTTTTTCCAATGAGTCAACTTTTCTCATCAGGTGGCCAAAGTATTGGTGTTTCAGCTTCAGCATCAGTCCTTCCAATGAACACCCAGGACTGATCTCCTTCAGAATGGACTGGTTGGCTCTCCTTGCAGTCCAAGGGACTCTCAAGAGTCTTCTCCAACACCACACTTCAAAAGCATCAATTCTTCGGCGCTCAGCTTTCTTCACAGTCCAATTCTCACATCCATACATGACCACAGGAAAAACCATAGCCTTGACTAGACGGACCTTTGTTGGCAAAGTAATGTCTCTGCTTTTCAATATGCTATCTAGGTTGGTCATAACTTTCCTTCCAAGGAGTAAGCATCTTTTAATTTCATGGCTGCAGTCACCATCTGCAGTGATTTTGGAGCCCCCCAAAATAAAGTCAGCCACTGTTTCCACTGTTTCCCCATCTATTTCCCATGAAGTGATGGGACCAGATGCCATGATCTTCATTTTCTGAATGTTGAGCTTTAAGCCAACTTTTTCACTCTCTTCCTTCACTTTCATCAAGAGGCTTTTTAGTTCCTCTTCACTTTTTGCCATAAGGGTGGTGTCATCTGCATATCTGAGGTTATTGATATTTCTCCCAGCAATGCTGATTCCAGCTTGTGCTTCTTCCATCCCAGCGTTTCTCATGATGTACTCTGCATATCAGTTAAATAAGCAGAGTGACAAGATACAGCCTTGATGTACTCCTTTTCCTATTTGGAACCAGTCTGTTGTTCCATGTCCAGTTCTAACTGTTGCTTCCTGACCTGCATATGGGTTTCTCAAGAGGCAGGTCAGGTGGTCTGGTATGCCCATTTCTTTCAGAATTTTCCACAGTTTATTGTGATCCACACAGTCAAAGGCTTTGGCATAGTCAATAAAGCAGAAATAGATGTTTTTCTGGAACTCTCTTGCTTGTTTGATGATCCAGCGGATGTTGGCAATTTGGTCTCTGGTTCCTCTGCCTTTTCTAAAACCAGCTTGAACATCTGGAAGTTCACGGTTCACATATTGCTGAAGCCTGGCTTGGAGAATTTTGAGCATTATTTTACTAGCGTGGGCTGATGCTACTGCCAAGTCACTATAGTCGTGTCCAATTCTGTGCGACCCCATAGACGGCAGCCCACCAGGCTCCCCCATCCCTGGGATTCTCCAGGCAAGAACACTGGAGTGGGTTGCCATTTCCTTCTCCAATGCATGAAAGTGAAAAATGATAGTGAAGTCGCTCAGTCGTGTCTGACTCTTTGTGACCCCATGGACTGCAGCCTATGAGGCTCCTCCATCCATGGGATTTTCCAGGCAAGAGTACTGGAGTGGGGTGCCATTGCCTTCTAGTTTGAGCATTATTTGGCATTGCCTTTCTTTGGGATTGGAATGAAAACTGACCTTTTCCAGTCCTGTGGCCACTGCTGAGTTTTCCAAATTTGCTGGCATATTGAGTGCAGCACTTTCACAGCATCATCTTTCAGGATTTGAAATAGCTCAACACACTGTATAGAGCACACTAGTTGCTGTTGCTATTTTAGTCGACTAAGTTGTGTCTGATTCTTTGCCACCCCATGGACTGTAGCCCACCAAGCTCCTTTGTCCATGGGATTTCCCAGGCAAGAATACTGAAGTGCGTTGCCATTTACATCTCCAGGGGATCTTCCCATCCCAATGATCAAACCTGTGTCTCCTGCTTGCCAGGCTGATTCTTTACCACTGAGCCACCTGGGAAGTAGAGTACAGTACAGTATCTTTATTTCAAGCCCACCCAGGACATCTAAAAGCAAGCATAAAAGCAGCAGTGATACATCTGGTGCTGCTAAGAAGAGATTCATGACACAGGAAATGGCAGGGGATTTTATTTGAGGAGGCATTGTTCATTTTTGAGGCACAAGACCTGAACAGAGACCAAAGGTTGCAGCAGCCATTCAGAATGCAGTCCAGGATTTCCCTGGTGGTCTACTGGTTAACAGTCCACAGGCTAATGCACAGGACACAGGTTTGATCCTTGATCGGGGAAGATTACATATGACACGGGGCAACTAAATCCATGTGCCACAACTACTGAAGCCCAAGCCCTAAAGCTGGTGTTTCTCAACAAGAGAAGCCACCATAGTGAGGAACCCATGCATCGAAACTAGAGAGCATCCCCCACTCTCTGCAACTTGAGAAAGCCTGGGCACAGCAACAAAGACCCAGTACAGCCAAAAATAAATAAATAAATAAGTAGATAGATTTGAAAAAATTTTTAAGAAAAGAATTCAACCCAGTGCTACTGTGTTAGTATCTAAGACAAGAAAAAAAATCTACTACCCAGATGTCACTGGGTCATTTTTTCAAGAGGGCAGACAAATGGAATCCAGCAAGGAACCAGAATCTGTGCCATCAATGTCAGGCATGAGTGAAACTGCAGCTTGCCTTCCATCTCTATTGTTGACAGTCCCTTGACTCTACCATTTCTAAGTCCTCTCCCTCCTCCAGTCAGTAACTTTTCTTGTCTGTTCACTCAGTGCCAGCCGCGTATACCAGCTGCTGCATTGTACTACTGTGCTTTTCAAGGTACTGTACTATAAGGTTTAAAATGTTTTCTTTATTTTTTATGTGTTTTTTATGTATTATTTGTGTGAAATATAAACCTATTTTAGTACATCATTACATAACCAATTGAGTTTGTTGGGTACCTAGGCTAACCTTGTTGGACTTAGGAAAAAATTGGCTGTATTAATAGGAACTTGCTCTCAGAATGGAACTTGTTTGTATGTAGGGGACATGCTGTATTTAATAAATATTTGCAGAACAACTGACAAAAGGCCAGTTTTGAAGCTTTTCCCCCTAGTTTTGAAGCTTTGCTAGACCCTTGCCACTGTGTCCTTCACATACATACCACTTACCTGCTGGCAGATTCCCTAATGCTGGCTGACGAATCAGCATCAGCAGCCTACACTGCTGAGGATCACCTCTTCTTCAATTCCTACTGCTACAATTGACCCTTGCACAATAGGGGAATGACAGGGGCACTGACCCTCCACACAATCCGAAATTCACGTATAACTTTATAGTCACCCCTCTCCAACCGTCTGCTGTATCTCCAGTTCAAATTCAAATATTCAAGCAACCTCGAATTATGTAGTACTGCAATACTTATTTGGCATCAAAAAAATCGCAAATAAATGGACCTGCACAGTTCAGATCCATGTTTGTCAAGGGTCAACTGTGTGTTCAACCACTCTGGGGACTTCTCACTTACTCCATTAGACTCTAAAGTCAACTGCTTGCCTGATCTGTTTTTGGTTGCCCTACCCAGTGGCTATCATGTCCTACCTGCCTCTCCATTTTCCTCAAGACATCTGCAGTAGGTCTGTATCTTCAGAGGGTGCCCCAGTTTTGTTCCTTTTCTAGCTCATGGCTTATCCAAACAGCACTCCCTTTACTGTGGTTAACTAATGCTGTTTGGCAAAGCCCTGAAAGCGCACAAAACAGTGCAAGAAACCCCCACCTCAAAAAATATTATGTTTCAAAAGTTTGTCTGTAAATAGGTTCTCTAGCACTTGGGAATATTTCCCAAGCCGTCACAAACAACTCATCTATTTTAATTGTCTTTCCTTCAAAAACATTCAGTGAGTATCTCCCTGCTGTGTACCTAGTCACTGTTCTTGACTTAGGGGAAACAAAGAGGAAAGAGACTCCAGGAGTTCACAGAATAACAAAGAGACAGTGGCTGAAGCAAATAATTTATGTATACAAAGCAGCATATGTAAAAATATACGACTGTCCATAGTACAGCAAGGACAAGAAAGAAGAGGTGATCTCTCTGCCTGGGTGGATCAGGAAGGTTCCACAAAGAGACATTCCTGCTGAGGAATGAGGAAGTATGCACCAGGCAGATGATGGAGAAGGGTGTTCCTGGAATGTGATTGGCAGGCTGCCAGACCAACACCCAGGTGTCAGTTTAACCCCTGTGGCACTGACAGAGCACAAAGGGAATGTTTTTTGCAGGCTGACCTTTCTGTTGGGAAATTAGTTCTAAAACCTTCAATAAGACAGAACTGGCCCTGAGCTCATGCACAAGCACACACGTGTGCACGCATACTCACACACATACAGACTACCACCACCACCTCTATCACTACCACCACTCATCGTCCGGGGCAAAGAAGAAAAGCAATTCAACGACAGGAGTAGCAATTCTTGTACTTTCGCTTTCTTGCAAAACATTAGCTGATCCTGTGAATGCAAGGTCACAAGCAAGCTTGTTAGGGACTGAACATCCTAGAAAAGTCCACACCCCGAGGAGCTTAACAACTAGCTGTATAGGCAAGGCTCCTGCATATAAAGCAACTAAGAACCCAAGGCAAGAGCTGTGAGAAGAATGACACGTGCTATAAGCACTATATTCCCAGCCATTGCTGCTTGTTTCAGAGGATAATTCAGTCTAGTTCAACAAGTGTTTTACATTAAATGCCCACTACAGGTCTGTTGATTATGTAAGGCTGCATTGTGAATTTCACAGGGCAGCATCCACCAAGTTCTATAAATGCAAATAAGTTTCCCTCCCAAAGGTATTAAGTCAACTCTTGAAAGACTCTGGGGGTGGGGGGTGCCTAATTAATAGGAATTCTGTTTTATTCAATACGGGAAACATATCAACACTGAATAGGTATGAGAAAGAATTTCCCACCAGTGGGAACTGTTCGAATTAGAATGAACTGCCTTGGGAGGTAATAAGTTTCCCGTCAGGCTAGATAATTACTTGGCAGTGACTTTGCAGGGGTGACTCAAGCATTCAAAAACCAGTAGGCTCCCTTCCAATCCTGTGATTGTGTGAGGTTCTGCAGCTCCCACTTGATAGCATAACAGAGGAAATCTGGGAACCCACACTGCAGAATTGTCACAGTGTTGCAGATTAGCCATGACTTAGACTCATTCAGGTACCAGACTGTCAGATATGTGATGAGGACAACAGACAGAACGAGAATACATAACATATCAAAATCCTGACCAAACTCCTGGGGTCAGAGTGTCTGGGATAGTCTCAGAATGCCAAAATTCATTAGTTCTCAAAGGGGATCCATGGCTATGAGACAAGCAGCACCCCAAGACAAGACTGACCAAAGAGCTAAAAATGTAAGCCCTTGAAGAAGAGCTATGAAGGATTCTAGACTATTTTGAAAGGTTCACCTGATGAGGGCTCTACAGGTCCCCACTTTGAGGAGCCCTCCTGCAATGTTAAGACATTAAAATTCCAAGGAACCTCCAAGCAAAGGTGTTATCAAAGATATGTCCAAGAAAAGAGCATCTCCACAGTGAAGGAAGTAGGGAGTGGACAGGGCAAAGTTACACAGGATCCTGAGTAAATATGTAGTTGCAGGATGGTGATCATAAAAGAGAAGCACCAGCATGAGGGTCCTGGACACCAAAGAACAACTGCTGAAAATTCTAGTGTCACATGGCACATTGGGGCAAACTGCAAAGGGTGTAATCCACTGAGCTCCAGGTTTCCTGTTTCTAAAGTAAGGCAACTGCATCGATGCAGGTATGTTGGCTAATGTACTATCAAGTAAAAGAAAGAGCCATGTTTGGATCCTTATTTAACCAATTCTGGGTTCTGTAACTGAGACAGAGGAGTAGGGGATTGAATTAGAAACTTTTCATGAGATCCCTTTCAACTCTAAGATTTAGAATCCCAGTGCACAAAGGAGAATGTATTATGACAGAAGAAACAGGTCATCACAAAATATGCTGGAAGAAACAGAATTAAATCAAAAAGAAAAAACCTTGATTCCTGAATTTTCATCTGTGATTTCTTTTTTTTTTTTTTTTTTTTTTTCCTTTTTGGACGACATCGTGGTTTAAATAGTTAAGCCAAATGAATGGAAGTGAAACCAACATACCACACACCAGCAGCATTCTTATTTTTGTGGGGAAAGAAAGCAAATATGTGCTATTTGATCATGTAGGAAAACTGAACCTACAAAGCCTCCACAGACAAGTTTCATTAAGTCAATAGGGGTTCTGCCCAGTGCCCAGGGAAACCCACCAAGAGGAGCCAAAACATTTCTTTTTTTCAAAAAGCTATCAACTGAACATTACAAATCATTTGCTATTCTCAAGAGAATTGCCTCGTATTGCAAAACTTGATAATTACTGATTCATGACTGATTTAGGAAAAACATCGGCTTAAGTAATCAGGCCAGAGTACTGCTGCTGACCGCAATGCTGGCAGAAAACCTATCCTTTCTTTCATTATTCCTTTCATGAATGTTTAACATTCTACAAAATTTAGCTTTTAGTATATTAATAGTGGTTTGATTTTTTCAAAAGTTTGGAATACAGAACATAGTACTAGGTGCTATCAAGCACCTATATTTTCTCTGAATTTTATTCAAGTGTCACTAACCAGAAACCCAGAGGGTTATGAGAAAATGATTCCAGAAATCAGACTGGGTAAGACATGGATTGTTTTTTTGAAACATATCAGATCTCAGACTCTTTGAAAGAACTCTACAAACATATAAATATCTCTTCTATAAACTGACAGTATGTTCTGTATAAACTAGCAGGAAGAATTTAATTAATGTTTTGAGCTGACCCACATACCACAAACAACACATACCTACATTAGGATAATGCACACTTCTCTCATAGAAGCTTTGCTAAACAAGCACTTCATTTGGCAAGCAGATAAGAAACACATCAGAATATGCTCATCTGTACATGCCTCTGGGAAGATGTTTTCTATAAGGATAAGTGAATCTCATATCTGCAGAGAGAAAGTTATTCCCTCTCTGTTGGAACTGTTTTTCTGCTTAAAATTAATAAATTAAGAATATTTTCTTTTCTGTAGAGGAATTACAGAGAAATTCAAGCCAAGATACTGTCCTACAGTTTCAAAGACACTGCTTCTAAAACCATATCAAATTTTCTTTTCAGATCTTTCCTTTTTCTAAGATTCTGCTTGCCAAGTAAACATGTTTTTGTTAGTGAAAGACAAACCCTTGTCATCAATTTAATTTCTACTATCAGTCCCTAAGTGCATGTATCACTAAAATATCTGAATTGTAAGTTTATTCACTAAAATACATCACTGGTGTTCTTAGATGAAAAAAGTCAAGTATTTAAAGAGCAGAAAATTTAAGTAAACATTTTAGCAGGGCTGTGGTAAATTAGTACCCTTTATAGATTGCTGGTGTACAAGTTGGTAAAACTCTGTTACAAGAAACTTGACAATATATATTAAGGTTTTAAATGTTTATACCCTGGATCCAAAAAGTCCATTTTGGGAAAAGTATCATTTTTGTAAAAATTGAAACTAAAATAAAGCTTCACGCATAAAGATATTTACTATCATTTTATAACACAAAAACACAAAAACAAGTTATATGTCAAACATAGGAAAATGGTTAAGGAAAAATTAATATAACTTCTCAACAGAATACTATACAAGCTATAAATACTTATAAGGATGGGTAACATGAAAATGCTTATAATATTAAATTTTAAAAAGAGAATACAAACATTATATATTATACATACACAGATATATATATATATATATATATATATATATATATATATATATAGCATTTGCTTTTAGCTCTGCTTGTAAAAATAAACAGCAAATCCCTACAGGTAACAAAAGGTGAAAGAAAACATTGGGCAAATTTATGTCTCTCTTCTCCTTTTATACACTTGTCAAATTTTCTTCAATGACCTCATTAAGGAAACATTTCAAATAAAATAAGAGAAAATTTAAACAGACACAGATTATAACTGATGCTCAGTACTCCAGTATTCACGGGCTTCTCTGGTGGCTCAGGCAGTAAAGAACCCTCCTGTAATGCAAGAAACCTGGGTTCGATCCCAGGGTAGGGAAGATTCCCTGGAGGAGGGAATGGAAACCCATTCCAGTATTCTTGCCTGGAGAATCCCCATGGACAAAAGGAGCCTTGCAGACTATAGTCTATGGGATCACAAAGAGTTGGACATGACAGAGTGACTAAGTACACTCACATTCCTGACCAAAATTAGGTTTGACCTGAGGAAGGTGAAAGTGAAACTCACTCAGTCCTGTCTGACTTTTTGCTACCCCATGGACTATACAGTCCACGGAATTCTCCAGGCCAGATTACTGGAGTGGGAAGAAGCCTTTCCCTTCTCCAGGGCATCTTCCCAACCCAGGGATCGAACCCAGGCCTCCTGTATTGCAGGCAGATTCTATACCACCTAAGCCACCAGGGAAGCCCAAGAATACTGCAGTGGGTAGCCTATCCCTTCTCCATCAGATCTCCACCCAGGAATAGAACCGGGTACTCCTGCATTGCAGGAGGGTTCTTTACCAACCGAGCTATCAGGAAATCCCTACCAGAGGAAGGTCAAATATAAAGAAAGAATTTTGATAGCACTAATATGCTTTGAATTAATTCATAATTAATTCATTCAGTGACTAATTACATAAATTGACTGTGGGAGGAAGGAAGAAATCATAGAAGTTATAGTTAAACCAAAAGAATCATCTCATCCACACTGTGCAGCAGCAGGAAGAATGAACCCTGGGGAGACCAAGATGTAATTTAAGAACTGGAATAACAGAACAGCAGAGAATTCATAGGAAGAGAAACTTTCAACAAGGCAGAGAAAATCAGAAATGTTGATGCTGTAGAGATGCAAGTGAGGTCAAGAAAAATGAGGGGTAGGGAGAGGAAGCTCTGGAAAATTTAACAAGTTAAAGACTAATTGAGAAACTGAGGAGAGAAATCAAGTCCCAGAGGATGAGTGGTGAGGAAATGGAGGCAGTGGTGCAAAGCGAGATGAGAAGGGGCAGCGGATTAGACCCCAGGACCATTCGTTTTGTCCTTCACACAATAGGGGAGACCCATTTGAGTTTGGAGGCGAGGTGGGGAAAGGCTGACCATGAGAGACAGAAGATTCAAAGCACAGAAATAGCCCAGACCCACCCTGTCCCCGGTCCGCCCTCACTGGCCAGAGGCTGCCTACAGATCTGCCTCTGGCACAGAAGTGCACCTCAAACTGGTTCTAAGTACTTTGGGACCCAATCTGTAAACCATCTCTTGACACAAATCATCTCTTCTAATCAAACCCTGCTTGTGCTGCTCTGCGCCTGTGCTCACATGGACTTCTCCACTTTGTATCTGTTTTTCTGTTTTCTCAGAGGGACACCAGTCACCGGACTAGGGCCCTTTCTAATCCAATATGGCTCATCTTAACTAATTACATCTGCAAAGGTCCTATTTCCAAATAAAGTTACATTCTGGAGTTCTGGGCTGACATGAATTTAAGGTGGGATACTATTCAACCTTATACAATCTTCATCCATTCCTCAGAGAGTGGCCACTCCAGTCTGTTCTCTTCTACCTCCAACCCATCCACTCATTGCTCACCAATTCTAAAATCTGTATCCCCAACCTCAGTCTCGGCCTCACTCTCCAGGCCGGTATTTCCCATTGCTCACCGGATGTGGCTGCGCATGAATTACAGACCCTTGAAACAAAATGTGTTGACTTCCAAGAGAACCCATGGTGCCCCCAGTGGTTTGTTTTAATTCATGATAAATCCATCTGATTCCCCAGTTGAAAAGCATGGAATTCTCCTCAACTTTCTCTTCTTCCTAATCACTTCCTACTACACCTAATCAGACAATAGACCCTATGGATTCCATCTCACAACCCTCACTCATATTTGACTTCTTTTTATCTTCTCTGCTTAAGACCTTAGACTGGGCTCTCAACCTTTCCTTGGACTATTCAGGTAACAAAAAATCTCCACTCAGTAAAAGATTATAGAGCACAGGGCTTTGGTGGTGCTAGTGGTAAAGAACCCACCTGCCAATGCAGGGGACACAAGAGATGTGGGTTCAATCCCTGGGTCAGGAAGATCCCCTAGAAGAGGGCATGGCAACCCACTCTGGTATTCTTGTCTGCAGAATCCTATGGACAGAGGAGCCATGTGGGCTACAGTCTATAGGGTCCCCAAGAGTAGGACACGACTATAGCGACTTAGCATGCACCATGTGATAGTGCTGAGTATAACAAGAGGGATTAAACATAACCTTCCCCTTGTGTAGCTTTCAATCTCAGCTGCTCTCTCTGCCACCAAGCTTAATGCATTTCCTTGTAAGAAATCAAATCTGATAATGTCATGCTGTGGCTTACAACTCTCTCTTCACGCCTCTTTTCATTCAAGTTGAAATGCAAGTCCTTCCCGAGTCTTAAAAGGCATTTCATAATGTGCTTCCCCATGTGCCATGCCCTCACCCCCAGCCCTTTGTCACTGACATTGTGCTTTCTTGTTCCTTCCAGATCTGTGTCTAGAAGTGCTTTCTCTGATCTAATGTGCCTTTCTTCCTTTGTGCCTGCAAGCCGCTACCTACCATTAAAAGTGAAAGTAAAAGTCGTTCAGTCGTGTCCGACTCGTTGGGACCCCATAGATAGTCCATGGAATTCTCCAGGCCAGAATACTGGAGTGGGTAGTAGCCTATCCCTTCTCCAGCAGATCTTCCTGACCCAGGAATCGAACCAGGGTCTCCTGCATTGCAGGCAGATTCTTAACCAACTGAGCTATCAGGGGAGCCCCTCCTACAATTGAAGTGTAGTCCAAATGATACCTCCTTTCTTATATCACAATCCAACAGTCTTTATGCCCACATAGGACTTTGTTTCGACCCCTACATAAGCACATGTACCGCACTGTGTTGAGATTTATCTGTTTACCTGTCTGTCTTCATCACTAGACTGTGAGCTCACAGAAAATCAGTACCAGGTACTACTCATTTATCTCAATCTGAATGAATGTCATTATGAACACACACTGCCCTCCTCTTACCTGAATTGTACCCAAGGTTCTGGGCCTGACTCAATCCCAGCCCTTTGCCCAGACTGTTTCAGGCCACTCACTCCAGGCCAGGAGTGTCTCCCGCCTCTGAATAGCCTCACCACCTACCTTCTGTATCACCAGTTTGGCATTTACAACACGGTGCTTTGAGCTATTAAATGTCCCTGTTTTCCTCTCTGATGCACTTCAAAGTTTCTTTCCCAAAGTTTATCCCAATAGTTTGCCTTATAGTAGGTGTTCCTTAATATTTTCTGATTGGTGACTCTTTTAGTAAATTTAATCTTAGAGAAAATGAGAAGGAATAAAATCTAGGACCTGTGGTGATTTTAGCTTATAGAAAGAGAGAGTGTGTGAAATCCCATGAAACTAGAAGGATAAAAAGAAAATACAGGAAAATGATACAGGAAATAGAAACGTCCTCAATAATCATGAAACAATAACATACTAAACTAGGTACGCACACAAATGTAAAATGCAGCCAAATAAAAACAATTCAGAATTTACCATCTAAGAGTCAAGAGTCGGCAAGAATTTTAATGACTTATATACAGTGGAACACATCATATACACTTTAAACTTAAGTAAAGTTGCTTCTACAGGTTTAATAGAAAGGAGAGAATTAGAGAAAAAGAATTATAAAGTGTGGAAAATTCTGCCCACTATTTCATTAAAGGAGCAAAAACTGCCAAGTCAGTCAGACCCTACTTCCCATTGTCCCCTCATCATATAAGCAGCTCATGATGCTGAGCCTGATTGTTGGGTTTGAAGTTAAACTTGAGGCAGTTTTCCAGTGATCTGTTTGTATAATAAAATGAAATGAATGAAGTCGCTCAGTCGTGTCTGACTCTTTGCAACCCCACGGGCAGTAACCTGTACCAGGTTCCTCCATCCATGGGATTTTCTAGGCAAGAGTACTGGAGTGAGTTGCCATTTCCTTCTCCAGGGAATCTTCCCGACCCAGGGATCAAACCCAGGTCTCCCGGATTGTAGACAGATGCTTTACCATCTGAGCCACCAGGGAAGTCATAAGCTTGTATAATAAAGGAAACATTAAATGTTCATAACTTTCTAAGAAGGAGAGAATGTGTCAGTATTCTATATAGCAAGTGTTTGTGACTATGTATACTGAAATCTACAGGTGATTTAAGAGAGCTGGATATTGACTTCACATACACTGTGTGTTAACTTTGGCACCTAATTCCTAAGTATGATGTGACTCCTCTGGTTAAGTCAAATGTTCTCTACTGATTCTTCACCTCCATCAGGAGCTCTTGTAGTACCTGCTGTTTACACTGCTTATTTTGATTTTTAGTCATATGCTATCTTATGCCATCATTTAATTGCCAGACTTCAGGTGTAAATATGATCACCTCATCTAGACTGTGAATAAGCTGGTGAGAGTAATCATATCTTAAAGCTTTTACACCACACAATGCATGTGGCACAGTATTAAGGATGAAACAAAAGTGCTTAATTATTCAAAAGCCATTTAATCAATGTTACTTTTTCTATAGTCAAACTCCGAGTCTCAAAGGAGTAACTCAACTAAATTTTGAATTTCCTACTCACACTACTGTGCTTTCTAGGTTGCAGTGACAGCTGTAAATGACTGCCAGGAGGAGAAAGGCCCTTGTTTGCCCCCAAATTATTCATTAAACTATTTGACTGTTACATATTCAATTGAGAAGGCTTGGCAAGACCGGTATAAAGGGTAATAAAGGAAAATATTGTCATCAGCATTTTTCTAGAACAATAATAAAAAAGTCATTTTGGGAAGAGGCCTGCCTTTATTAGTGGCCTGGGAGGGAACATCAAATCAAGCTAAGACCCAACCACTCCTTTAGAGAAAACAGAAAACAACAGCAAAATCTCCCAGGATTAATCAGCAAAATATAGATATATGGAAAGATTACCAAGATTTCATCAAGTTTAACTAAATTATCATGTATCATGTTTAATTTAAAAACAACATTTTTAAAGTAAAATGAACTTTTTGCTGCCGATTTCTAACATACCATTTTCTTAAATCCTTTCATTTTATTAATAGAGCTCTGTCCACAAGGCAGCAAGGATCCAATGAAGATTGAGTAATTACCAAATGTCATGGGATTATAAAGATAAGCTATTTGGATAATTTAAACTAAAAAAAAAAAAAAAAAAAAAAAACACCTCACCTTTATCTCCAGGGTTGGTTTGGGGGCCTGGGATATTCAGATAATTTGGCTAATGTACACTCATATTACCAGAGTAGATATTCTAAATGTGCCTGCTAACACTAGAAAAGTATTTCAAGCTGTTTTCAACTTGTCCTGTGATGAAGAGATGTAGGTTAAATATAATTTCAGTTAAAAAGTAAGTTTGTGGCTATTTTTATTGGATTGGTCAGCAAACTCCTTTTAACTCTCGGGTCAAAGAGTTTTTACATTAAAGCAAATAAATTCATTCTGTTTGTTCAAGCATAAATGATATGCAATAAGCCTCAGAGAACAGAGGTTACTCATTCTGGTTATGTTTTACTTTTTTGCAAACACACACTCAGGCTCAATTGAACTGCCTCCAAGTGATTTTTAAACATTAAAGGTGAACACAGCCCTCTTTTTTCAAAGATATTTTGGGCAACTGTTTTGAAACAAAATGCAAATCATTTTTAAAAAACTGATGTTACATAAAAAAGCACTAGTCAAGAATCACCCAAAGTTTAAGTTCACATAAAAACAAACTAAAATTAATGATGGGTAGGCACCTCAGAACGTTGAACAGGAAAAACATTCAGAACTCTTGACAACAGGTTCAAATTTCCCTGACCTGCTGGACAACCTTCTCTTTCCACATCTTTCCTAGATTCCATCAGGTCCTGTTTTCCTCGCTACAATAAACTGTCATTTATTTAGAATGCAGTGAACCAGAAAGTTAAAATAAACTGGATAATGTTTTCCTATGCTCCCTTTTCTGTTAGTTAACAGGTGTTTGTTGCATGCTTACTATGTTCCTAACACTGTTTTGCTTGCTGTGGGCATATGAAATGAGTCACAAATACTGCTTAGAATTGTGTAGCTTCTCGTTTATGAGGAAAAATAACAAGTAAACAAGCTTTCAGAAATGTAGTCCATAAAGCAACTTTCAACACATCAAAAAGGTAGTTCTGATTCCATCTGTAAATGCCTTATTCATCTATAACCATCAGGCAATAATAGTACATGTTCTGACAGCAAGAGGAAAACACTAAAATCTGAAATCTCCAGAGTCAAATCTTTTCCATATACTTTTAGTTTCAAATGTATATTTATTATTTGATTTAAAAATGTGACTAGTAATTCATACGTTCTATTAATAAAAATAACCTATTCTCTTACATTATAAACAAATGGAGATTGAAGTCTCTTTTATGCTAAGCAAGACCCAGCAGGAGATTTCAAAAGATCAGCCAACCACTGCTGAATGGTTGAGATTGTGTCCATAACATACATCTGCACATATGTGAGCTAGAGGTACAATTAGAAGTTTAATTTTACTTCTCTAGTTTGCATGGAAATGATTCTACAGATACAGGGAAGTTTGACTAGAAAACATGATCTAATCTATGAAGAAGAGCTTAATACTCTTCCACAGAGGTCATCCATTCAACACTTGCTCTACCTTCATAGTCCACATCCCTGGGAAAATAAGAGAATTCCATTTTTCCCTTCCAAATTAATGTGTCTCTCATTCCCATTCTCTACAAGGCCACCAATAATTATGTCACAATGGGGAATTGAATATATGCAAGTTTCTGACTTTAGAAAAACAGAAAGAATATACACGAAGACAGAAAAATGTTTAGCTCCCCAGGACTTCCTGTTTTAATGCCTTATTTTAGAGTATCCTGAGAATTTTTCAGGAAAAGAGATATCTTCCCAGTAGACACTGGCGAATAAAACCAAAGAATTAAAAGTCCTCCTCTTTCAAAGAATACAAAGGAAATTAAGATACTTTAAAAAAAAAAAACATTAATTTTCATTATTGGTTTTCTATATTATGCAGCTAATAATTTGATTATAGTATGACTATAATTTCTTTTCAAACACAACTTCTATTCATTGGTAATAACAACTTCAGTCTTTATTATTTCACATTTCTATTTTTTTACCTAGATACTGGGATAAGTTAACTATTTGAGAAAAAAATAAAATTAATTTCTATTCTCATGTTGTGTCAAGATAAATTCTAAATGAAGTATATATTTGAAACATAATTAATAAAATTACAATTAATGTGAATATTTGAATTTTTTTTTTCAAGTGTCAGCTGGTGTTATTAGAGTTCTCGGGTACAAACCACCTCAACACCCCCACAGCACAGCCAGGAACCCCAGACGGCCTCCGTCTGCATCCTCAGGGCTGGAACTCGGGGCAGTGGCAGCAGGATGGCCAGGGGGTGCAGCTGGGCTGGCAGCAGACCTGCAGGGTGGGGTCCTCACCCCGCGCCATCTGGCTGGGTCCGAAGGTCATGGCAGCATCAAACTGGGCCTTGAGCAGCTCAAGTTGCTTCATTGCCTGCAGCACCTCTGGGGCGACCTCATCCACACTGTCCAGAAGGTTGTAGTTCTCACCAGGGTCCTCAGACAGGTCAAAGAGCAGTGGGGGCTCATGGGCAGTCAGAGGACTAGAGGCATGGCAGGCAGGGTCTGCCATGGTGTCAAAGAATACAAAGCAAATTAAGATACTTTAAAAAAAAACATTAATTTTCATTATTGGTTTTCTATATTATGCAGCTAATAATTTGATTATAGTATGACTATAATTTCTATTCAAACACAACTTCTATTCATTGGTAATAACAACTTCAGTCTTTATTATTTCACATTTCTATTTTTTGACAAATTACCTAGATACTGGGATAAGTTAATTATTTGAGAAAAAAATAAAATTAATTTCTATTCTCATGTTGTGTCAAGATAAATTCTAAATGAAGTATATATTTGAAACATAATTAATAAAATTACAATTAATGTGAATATTTTAAAGAAAAAACATATTCAAAATTATGAATAAGTAAGATTATAAAAGTGAAAGAGGAGAGTGAAAAAGTTGGCTAAAAGCTCAACATTCAGAAAACTAAGATCATGGTATCTGGTCCCATCACTTCACGGCAAATAGATGGGGAAACAGTGGAAACAGTGGCAGACTTTATTTTGGGGGGGCTCCAAAATTACCACTAATGGTGACTGCAGTCATGAAATTAAAAGACACTTACTCCTTGGAAGGAAATGTATGACCAACCTAGACAGCATATTAAAAAGCAGAGACATTACTTTGCCAACAAAGGTCCATCTAGTCAAGGCTATGGTTTTTCCTGTGGTCATGTATGGATGTGAGAATTGGACTATAAAGAAAGCTGAGCACTGAAGAATTGATGCTTTTGAACTGTGGTGTTGGAGAAGACTCTTGACAGTCTCTTGGACTGCAAGGAGATGCAAACCAGTCCATCCTAAAGGAAATCAGTCTTGAATATTCATTGGAAAGACTGATTTTGAAGCTTAAACTCCAATACTTTGGCCACGTGATGCGAAAAACTGACTCATTTGAAAAGACCCTGATTCTGGGATAGATTGAAGGCAGGAGGAGAAGGGGACGACAGAGGATGAGATGGTTGGATGACATCACTGACTCAATGGACATGAGTTTGATTAAACTCCAGGAGGTGGTGATGGACAGGGAGACTTGTCATGCTGCAGTCCATGGGGTTGAAAACAGTCAGACATGACTGAGTGACTGAACTGAACTGAACTGTACTATACAATCCATGGAATTCTCCAGGCCAGAATAGGTAGCCTTTCCCTTTTCCAGGGGATCTTCCCAACCCAGAGATCAAACCAGGTCTCCCACATTGCAGGTGGATTCTTTACCAGCTGAGCCACAAGAGAAGCCCTCATTCACAAAAATTGATTTCAGATGTTACCATAAGGGACACAGGGAGGAGGCACAGATGGAGAGAAGGCATTTTCACCCACAAAATCAACTTAAGTATCCAAAATATATAAAGAACCACCTTGGAATGAAAAAACATAGGGGGAAAAAGGAGGAAAGAGGGAAGGCAGAAGTAGGCGAGGAAAGACAAGAAGGGAGGAAAGGAAAGAAGAAAGTAAAGGAATAAGGAAAAGATAGACAACCCAATAAAAGAATGGTCAAAAGACGTGACAAGGCATTCCTCAGAGGAACATCAACAAATGACCAGTAATCTTACAAAAAAGATGCTCACCTCATTAGTAATCAGAGAAATGCAAATGAAAACCTCAGTGAGATAACATTTTTACTGCCACCAGTAGTTTTAAAAACTGATACTATCAAATGTTAATAATAATCTGAAACAACATAAACTCTTAAACACTATTGATTGGAGGATAAAATGGTCCAAATCCTTTGGAAAACATTTGGCTTTTTGTAAGCAGAAAATATGACTACCCTATAACCCCACAATTCTAATACTAAGAATACTTTTTTTTTTGCACATAAGCACCAGGAGATATGTACAAGGTTTATGGAGGCATTTTTTGTAATATCAAAAACTGGAGAGAAATAAATAAATTGTGATATGGCCTTACAACAGAATACCATACATGCACTAAAAAGTAAGCATCAACATCGATGATTCTAAATGAATGTTTAGTATTTTTAAAGGAAGCTACAAAAGTAAAGTAAAAAAAAAAAAAAGAATTCATGAAATATGATTCTAGTTCTAAATCATTCCAAAAATATGCAAAGTTAAATAATATATTATTTAGGAATTCTCTGTATTTGATACGAATATAAAGAAAATAACAAAATTAAGGAACTCAGGAGCCTCCAGAGAGAAACAGAAATATGATATGATAGGAGCTCATACAAACTTTAAAGATTTTGGAAATGTATTATTCTTAAACTGGGATGTGAGTGCATGATTACTTGTTTTATTTTTATTATTCTTCAAACAGTATATGTACGGTATGTACATGTTCATTTGTATGAATGATATATTTAATTTTTAAAAGTTAACAATTTAAACTGTGTATCAAAAGTACCACAAACATTAAAAGGCAAATGACAAAGTAAAAAAATCTTCTATTTAATAGACAAAAGTTATTACATTTTAAGTCCTACAAATAGATTTAATGCAAAAATAGGCTAAAAACTGAAACAATCCATTAAAAAAATTATAGCGAACACATAAATACATTAAAAAAGCATTTCGATCTCACTAGTAATTAATGAAATAGAAATCAGAGCAACCATGTGATGCCATTTTCAACTGTAAAAACATCAAATATTAAAAAGAAAAGGATATTAAGGGATAAAAGATGATTCATATTCAAAGGAGGAACTATGTATTGATGTATTATTTAGGGGAAAACATTTGGCAACAGATATCAAAAGCCTTAGTATGTGCATATCCTTTAACCTAGGATGATGCTTTTAGAAGTTCTTCCTAAGAAAATAAACAATTAGCTGCACAAGATTTATGTATAAGAATTTATGATTAGTAAACTCTTTATAGAGGCTTCCCATGTGGCACTAATGGTAAAGAACCCACCTATAATGCAGATTCGATAAGAGTTTTGATCCCTGGGTTGGGAAGATCCCCTGGAGGAGGGCAAGGCAAACCACTCCAGTATTCTTGCCTGGAGAATCTCATGGACAGAGGAGCCTGGAAGGCAACAGTCCATAGGGTCGCAAAGAGTCAAACACGACTGAAGTAACATAGAGCAGTACAAACTCTTTATAATAATATAAACTTGGCAACAATTTAAATGCCCAATAATTAGAGATTGGCTAAACAAATTATACCAATCTACACAACATCACCTTAAGCAACCATTAAATGATACCATAGATAACTAATTATAAACAGGAAAATCTATTGTTAATAATACTGAATGCGGGTAAAACAAGGCGATCAAATCCAGGTTTCCTGCATTGCAGGCAGATTTACTGCCTGAGCCACCAGAGAAGCCCAAGAATAGTGGAGTGGGTGGCCTATCCCTTCTCTAGGGGAACTTCCCAACCCAAGAACTGAACTGAGGTCTCCTGCATTGCAGGCAGATTCTTTACCAGCTGAGCTACCTGGGAAGCCCAAACAAGTAGGCATAGTATGATCCCATTTTATATACATATTATATATTTATTAATATATATGTATTTATGTATAAGTATAGAGATATTTATATCTATATATAAATAAAGGCTCCTCTGTCCATGGGATTCTCCAGGCAAGAATACTGGAGTGGGTTGCCATTTCCTTCTCCAGAGGATCTTCCCGACCCAGGGATTGAACACAGGTTTCCTGCATTGCAGGCAGATACTTTACTATCTGAGCCACAGGGAAGTCAATATATATGTATATATGTATAAATATAGATATAGTAAAAAATATCCATCAGAAAGAAAATGTTAACACTTGTCACCTCTGAGTGGTAGGATATGAAGTAATTTTTTATCTATTTGCTTGTTATTATTTCTGCAATATGCACATATAATGAATTATACATTTGAACTTTTTAAAAAATTCAAATGTATTAATTAGAAAAAGTATATTGTGTGTTAATAATAACAGAGATAATACAACTTTTTTAAACTTCACCTTTTGTTTTGTGGTGAATCTGAAACTTTTCAAAGAGAAGATGCTGTGACTCAAGAAGAAATACCGTGGAATCCAACCAAGACTGTTCAAACTACAGAATACAATAGTAGTCTCTAGTGAAGTGCTTTTTAAGTGCCCTATTGTAATGTGGCCACAATTTAATACAACAAAGTAAGGAAGTCATAATAATTAAAATCAAATATCAGGGAAAACATTAGGAAAGCTGCAGAAATTTGACAAAGTTTTAAAATAGTTTTCCGAAGTTTGGCAATGATATACATTAAATATAAGAACCCTACATACAGAACAAGAAATCTTCCAGGTTAAAGTTGTTTGTACATTGCAGTTCCATTATGGGAGTTTGATGTATCCCCTGACACTATACAGTTAATAATGTAATGAGAAGAAAATAGAAAGGAACCTAAGAGACCATGGGGATTAGTAATAGGACCTAGGGACTTTCACCTCTAGTTCATTGTTTGGACTTAAGCCTACAACAACAAATGACTAAGAATTATAACCTACACTTCATTCCCAGTGGTTACAAGGTCCCTCTTGCCTGGAGGAAAGTATTCAAGAAGAACCCATGGAGATGGCACTTCTACTAGGACTTTGCAAACACTGTAGAAATTAAAACTTAGTCCTGATTTTTACTTATTCTCTAAATAATTACACAGGTATCAAAAGAGGCCATGAGAAAGTAAAAAAAAAAAAAAAAAAAGTTAGGATGCAACTGACTTAAATTCCAGATGAAATCATCCAGTCTAACTTTCACAAAAGTATTGATAAATTTTCATTAACACTAAACCATGCTATAATTAGAAGATAAAGACGATCAGTCCAAAAATGTTTTAAATTTCACTTCAAATTTGATGCTCTAGCATCAAAAGTCCAAGATTTTAGTTACATTTAAACCATGGTTTAAACCTCCCAGTGAGCATCTCCCAGTAAGTACCCTGAATTCATCATATATTTTATATTTTCATAGCAAAATATTTACCCAATAGAGCTGTTTTCTATCGGATAATGAACAATTATGTTGCAACTTGCTAACAAATGTTACTTACAGTGAAGACCCAATTAGTTGTGTCTGTTTGACTCACACTGGCTTTCATTCAGAAACTGAATTTATGTGGCGAAACCTGTTCTTTTGAGAGATATGACTGGTGATTGAATAATGCTAAGTATACATGGCTAAAGTCCCAAAATCTGACAAATTGGATTACTGCTTGTAGATTTAAATTCCAGTTGAGAGCATCTCACAGTTCCCAAGGGCCATCGCAAACTGTAACCATAAATGTTATTTATTCATGACTAAAGAAGACAAAATTAGTAGGTAGGGGGTTTGAGGAGCAGAGGTGGGAGGTTATTGGAAGGATAAATCTGTCAGCTATTTAGGTTAAATATAACATTCAGAAGCAGTTCTTTCAGCTATAAAATGATTTGGCAAATTTCTAACAGGAGATTTTTTTTGTTGGTAATTCTTACCAAATAGATGCTAAAAATAATTTCACAGTAATATTATAGAGTGATAGCCCTGAAAATTTCACTTGTTTCAGCCTCCTTTCCAACCTCAACTTCTAAATAAAATGTTACTATCAGCAAAGAATAAGTAAAAAGACAAAATCAAATAGAGCTACTTAAAAGAAATATGTTACTGAAGCTAAATAGACGCTTCCTGATTCCAGCAGTTGGCTTTTTATTTTTTCTAAAAATCATATTTCAGATTAGAAACGTGAAAATCAACTATGCTCAGAGTACCAGGTGCTCTTTAAACACAAAATATTGCTGGAGAGTCAGGGAGTAAGGGAGGCCTTAATAGTCTGGGAAAAGCCGGTAATAAACAACTAAACACTTTCCAGACTTCTAAAAATCCTGAAGACCAGGAACCAGCTTGAAAACAGAATCACCACAGGAGGATTCAATTAAACATACCCTAGGTTCTATGGAATTACATGACCCTATTTGGGTAATATAAATGCTTTGACAGTTGGGTTAAAAAAAAAAAAAAAGGATGATCTATTCTTCATCTATTCTTCTTCATAGATGGCTTTAGAATAGATGAGATTCCTGACTCTGGTTATGTCTAACCACAAACCCTGTGCACGCTGAGTATTTTAGTGACAAATAAATTTTAAGTTGTTTGCATGACAGCAGGTACCTGGGTCATATAAGAAACTACTCAAGGGGATTTTTATTGAATGCTTTTATTGAACATTTCTTTTTTCCCATGTCCATAGTTAATTTAGACTCATGTCTTTCATTTGATTTTGTGGTGAAACTGTAGCTTTACCCTTCCTTTCTTAAAAAGTCAATTTCTGATAGCAATTCAAATGTTCTAGTAAGATCCAAATTATGGACAACCAGTGGATTTTTGAGTGGTTTAATGCTCTTCTGAGATGGAAAAGCAATAAAATGCCTTAGGTAGAACAGCCAGGTGGGTGCTAGTGGTAAAGAACCCACCTGCCAATGCAGGAGACATGAGAGACACGGGTTCAATCCCTGGGTCAGGAAGATCCCCTGGTGGAGGGCATGGCAACCCACTCCAGTACTTTTCCCTGGAGAATCCCATGGACAGAGGAGACTGGCAGGCTATGATCCACAGGGTCACAAAGAGTCGGACACAACTGAACCGACTTAGCATAGCACAGTACAGAAATAGAAAAGCAATAAAATACCTTAGGTAGAATACACCAAGGTAATGATCCATTATCTGTATATGTTAATAATAGCACAGATAAGACTCACTGTTGAAGAGACATGTGCTTGGAGTTCCATTTTCTGAGCCAGCCATGGCCCCTTATGTTCAAGGGCATTTGTCTTTAGATATATTTTCCTGTGAAGAGTTAAGTTTGTTCAGGTATCAAACAGATAAACTTGACCACTTGAACAGTATGTGTGGACCATTTGAACAATGCACAGAAAGCTAAGCACATCTTCATTTTTTTGTTGTTGTTGTTGTTTTTATTTTATTTTATTTTTAAACCTGAAACACTGTATTAGTTTTGTCAAATAAGCAGGCCTAGATTAGTCTCAGGTCTTGAGGACTCAGCTTACCATCCATACACAGTAGGAGGTCTTCACTGCTTAGAAGATTGATCCAGGTCTCACACACAGTTCAATTCAGTTCAGTCACTCAGTTGTGTCCAACTCTTTGAGACCCCCATGGACTGCAGCATGCCAGGCTTCCCTGTTCATCACCAACTCCCAGAGCTTGCTCAAACTTGTGTCCATCGAGGCCTCACACACAGTAAGCCTCAAAAATCATGTCCTCTTTCTAAATCATAAAGCCACACAAGAGAAAATAAAATTACTTAGTTGTAGGAACTTTTTCTCTTTGTTGGTTTTCAAGAATATTCTCGATTTATTATCATTTGTTTAAATTTTAGGTGTGTATGTTTCTCCCTTCAGGAGCCTACTTCTCCAGTTTTCTTGATAAAGTTCAAAGTAGAAGCTTTAAATACATTGAGGTTCTTTATCTAGGAATAATCTATTCCAGAGAAATCAGGGCAGACTCAGATTTTTTGGTTTGAGATGTATATAATTTGGGGACGCTCTTTATGAAAAAGAATAATTATGAATATAAAGTTAGGTGTAAGGCCTTAGAAATTTGAGATAGAGAATTGAATATAGGGCTGCACAAGTGAGGGGGGTCTGAAGTTTCATAAACTTCAAGGTAAATCCACCTCTGATAGCAGTTTTAACATCAAAAGCATCATCTACTAGTTTCATTTTTAATGCTTGCAGCCTGAAAAAATTGGATTGGTCAAAAAGTTCATTTGGTTTTAAGTAAAAATATAAAGATGCATTTTTTATTTTTACCAAGAACTTTATTGAACAACATATTCACTAATTGAATGAACTTCTTGGCCAAACCAATCATTTCTGTGCTAAAAGGAAGGCAACATAGTACTGCATAATATTATGAAAGCAGAATTCTCCTTACTCAAATAATTTTACATGTACAAAATACCAAAGAAATCCTAGAGCCAATGTCTCTAATAATGTCAAGAATTCTTAAATGAATAAGCTATTTTCAAAAATTAATTCTTGTAGCTTGCTTTGTTTATAGCAGGGACTACCTAAGTGAAGACAGAACTTTGTAGGAACTTATCAGATCTAAAACACACCATAATTCTTAAGTAGAAGACATTAGTCTTGATCATAAAGAGACTCTTCTTTTTAGAGGAAACAGTTTTATCACCTAACATTATTTTCTTCAAAAACTCTTGGAAAATAAAATTACCATACATCAAGAGAGATATGTGATATTAATAGTAAATCTAGTATCTGTTATTGTAGCCAATCTATAATTCCAGACTAATCCTATACATTTAATGACATACAAATTTTAAACGTTTCATAAATCAAAATAACTTCCTGACAACAACCACTGTCTCTACTTATTTTTTACTCTCATTATTTTCCACTCACTCTTCAACCTGCTGCAATCTGGTTTTCACTCCCATGTCTCCAACTAAACTTCTCTCTTCAAGGTCAAATACAACCTTGTTTCTAAATCCAGTTGACATTTTTCAATGCTTGAAATCCACTTACATAGCACCATGCAGCCCAGGTTGTCTAGTGTGGCAAACAAGGCCTCAAAATCCAGCCCCAGCTTATCCCTCCAACTTCAACTTCCTTTTCCTCCACTACTTGATCTCTCAACTCTATTTATATTGCATTGCTTACAGCTTTTCTGGAGGCTCTCTAAGACTTAGTGAAGGGTCATTTCCTCCCTTGTCGGTGACTAGCTTGACTTATCCTCCAAGACTGCCTTAAATGTCCCTCCTTTTGGGAAACAAGTCTTCCTTGGCCTCCCAAAGTGAGGTGAATTGCCTCTTCCTGTGGTGTCTGTACCACCCCATCACATTGCATTTTAAATGCCTGCTTAAAGTTTTGACACCCCTCCAGACTATAATATCTTTAGGGGCATGGTAGTAAACCCAAAGCTTAGTACATGGTATGTGTTCTACAGACATTTGTAGAAAAAGTAAGGGACCAATAAAAAATTTTAAAAACAATTTGTAAAATAAATAACACACATCCAGCCACAAAAACCATCCAGATGATATTACATAGATATTTGACCAAGTTTTACTTTCTGTTCATAGGATTCAATTATAGCAACCAAATACATTTAAAAATTTCAAATAAAGTGCAATACCAGTTAAACAACACATAATCACCTCATTAAACCTAAATACCAAATTAAATACTGGTATTTCTGTATGACAGTAAAAACAAAAATAAATTAGTTACTATATTGCTGCTTATAAATAGTTTGACTATTAGGTTTATATTTCACAGAATGTACTGATTTAACAGGCTACTTGAAGAGCATATAGTCATTGACTTCACAGTGATTTTATAATTTAGGAATAGTCCATTAATCAGTTTCAAATAAATGATTAAGAGCTTTCTCCTATAAACATTACAAATTAGAAGTTAGACTTTGCATTACCACTTACAAACAATAGAAATGCATGTTCACTTCTATTTGCAAAGGACTTTTGTGTTTGGCTGTATCTTAAACATTGTATGAGTTTAAAAATCTCACTGTTGTCCAAATGAAATAGTGAAGCAAAAGAATAAGACACAAATCCTCACTTTTACAAATTTGCACTTTAGGAAATCTAGTTGGAAAGACTAAAACATACACAAATTAACTCTACTGTGTTTCCACGGTCCATTAAGCAAGCAGTCTCTTTAGGTCTGTCAATATTCCAAAGAAAATGGTAGCAAAACAGAGTCACAAAGAGATGATGAACATTTATTGAAGCCAATCACTCTTGACCAGAGGCTGAGAGGAAGAGAGGAAGAGAGACACATTCTTGGTAATATTTGTTGGTGTGCTATGAGATTCTTCAACTAAACCAGAGCTTCCAAGAAAAAAACTAATCATTCAATAAGCCATCCACACATTTTTCTTGAGAATTTCATGCCATGTGCTAACACAGAGGTGGATAGCCCCTACGTTGTGTAGCTTAGACTTAGATATAATGAATGTTTGAAAGTAGTTTATAACTAGAGGAAAACATAAGAATCTCTTAACTCTCACCTTGATAATATGCCTTTATAATTTTACTCTGTTATTATAAACCACTTCCCATATGTGGATAACTATCTTACAACCATGTAGAATGAGTCTCAAAAAATACCTGTGATTCCTCCAGAAAGGATTAAGCATTACCTGTCTCCCCTACCTGGAGAAGGCAATGGCAAGCCACTCCAGTACTCTTGCCTAGAAAATCCCATGGATGGAGGAGCCTGGTGGGCTACAGTCCATGGGGTCCCCATGAGTCGGTCGCGACTGAGCGACTTCACTTTCACTTTTCACTTTCACACAATGGAGAAGGAAATGGCAACCCACTCCAGTGTTCTTGCCTGGAGAATCCCAGGGACGGCAGAGCCTGGTGGGCTGCTGTCTATGGGGTCGCACAGAGTCGGACACAACTGAAGCAACTTAGCAGCAGCAGCAGCAGTCTCCCCTACCACAGAGAAAATCAAAGATAAGCTTTACAAAATATTACAAAATAAAAAGAAATGTTTGAAATATAAATGTTAAGAAAGACTAAAACCATATACAAATCTTGTATATACATTAATATAATGTACATGCTCAAAAATAACAATATTGTCTGCATGTGTGCGTGTATGCACAACTAAGTCACTTCAGCTGTGTCTGACTCTTTGAGACCCCATAAACTGTAGCCCACCAGGCTCCTCTGTCCATGGGATTCTCAGGCAAGAATATTGAAGTGGGTTGCTACACCCTCCTTCAGGGGATCTTCCCAGGCCCAGGGATGGAACCCATGTCTCTTAAGTCTCCTATATTGACAGGTGGGCTATTTACCACTAGTACCACCTGGGAAGTCTAATACTGTCTGTATTTACATATATGCTTAGAATAAATGTGGGGCAAAGAGAGAAATAGAGAGCAAGGGAGCATATGGAAAAGTCTGGAAAGAAATACAACCAAATGTTAACAGCAGTTGTCTCTTAGAATGATAATATTTAAGTCATTTTCATTATGGATGATTTTAAGGAGAAGAGGGTGACAGAGGATAAGATGGTTGGATGGCCTCACTGACTCAATGGACATGAGTTTGAGCAAACTCCAGGAGACAGTGAAGGACAGGGAAGTCTGGTGTGCTACAGTCGATGGGGACACAAAGGGTCAGACACGACTGAGCCACTGAACAACAACAATTTTTATAAACTTCTGCATTAAGCAAATATTACTTTTAAAAATCAAAAAAAGACAAATATTGTTGTCAAAAAGAGTCATTAGGAAGAAGGAAGCTAGAGAATGCTTAGAAACATAATAAATTCATTTTTAACTGCTAGCAAACTACTAAAAATAAGCTTCTAACCAATTAAAATTTTAAAACTTATTGTCCATATTCCTTTAATATACTTTAATGTACTTCTTCTTAAAAAAATAAATGCTATTTTGTCTAAAGTAAAGCTGATTCATGCATTATTTTTAAATTGCTAGTTATTAGTGAACTCCAGCCAAAATTTCTGAAAGTTTTTGAAAGAAGACTAAGTGATAGAAACTCAACATGTATACACAGCCGAACCCCATTTCCTCCACTGATTGGATATTTCCTCAGAGAGAAGAGAAAATAACTCCTTAATATAGAAAAACTTATATACAAACTAAGTCTTCACAATATACAGAGAAGGAAAATAATAACCAGATATTCATAGAATTTGCCAGATGTTTAAACCAGCTATTTGGAAATTCAAGAATGAGAATAGGTTTCATTTTTATGTATCTGAATGTGATCGTTTGAACCATAAACCATTTTGCATTGCACCTTCCCTCCAAGCCAAACATTCAATAAAAAATGAAGATGACAAGAAAGACCACACTACGTAGTGTCTTTACTGCTCATTCCACAAACATCTGATGAGTATCTACCAAGTGTAAGGCTATCCTCATTTCTTTAGCAATACAAAGATAAAACTACTTTCAGCTCAAGGTGGGTGGGAGCTGGGCTCTAGCACAGGCTATGGGCAGTATCTTGGGAGCTTGCAGTAAGGGCAAATACAAGGGTCACTTGACCAAAGACTACAGGGCATAGTGCTAAGCATAAATAATATTAATACAAAAGGTAATCTCCAGGAGAAACACCAAAATCAAAGTCAGGCTAACCAAATGAATTGTTAGTCCAAAGGATACAGGACTCCTAAAAAGAGGCAATAGAAATCAAGATAGATTCATAGGCTAGGGACCGGTAGAGAAATTTCCTAAGGCAGAGGACATTCTGCATAAAACTTCATAGAGCATGTTCTGCAATGTGGCCTGGAAGGGAGGCAGACAAACACAGTCCCTGACTTCAAGAAAATTAGAGCCTGGCAGAAGAGATAAGATCCATGTCATCCTGCACATTTACTTGTCAGCTCCACCCAACAGCTCCTTAAGCCTTGAACCAGTGCCTCAGTCAAATGCTCAATTTGTGTTATGTGAATAGATGATAATATTGATGGTTATGTGAAAGGGACCAAGGAGACTGTAGATAAAGAGATTGGACAGGGAGGTGGAATGCTCCAAAGACAAGGTGTCAAGACACCTAGTTCTAGTCCTTGGCTTTACTACTAGCAAGGGTTAAGCTGGACAAGTCATCTAAGTCCCAATTCCCTCATGGGAATTGGAGCAGATGGCTGCTAAGATCCCCTTTTTCTTCTTTTTCCTTTTCTCCATAAAAGGAATTCATCTTTCTTAGATCAGATTGGAAAGTCCTTTCTTATCCTGCCATTCTTCCAACTCTATTGAATAAATTCAAGTATTTTATAACTCTTGGCCTTTTTAAAAATTAACTGCAATTGAATCATCTGAATGAACAGAATTATTTTTAAAAAAAACCAACAACAACAACTTAAATCCAAGCAATATCTTTATGATATCTCCCTTGTGGATATATAAACTTTTAGCCTCTTACCTTGAATAGAGTTTCCATATTTGCCCTATTTAATCAATGATAAAAGTCAGATATTTCATTCCTTATACTTTTTCCGTTAGCAGCATACTATAAATTCCAAGAAGGGATTTTTTTTCCCTTTCCACATTCTACAGTGAGAAAGAAGTTAATGCTAGTTTATCAAAATAATTTATGCCTTAAAATTCCTCCAAGGGCAGAGAGAAAATAATAATGTCCATTCCATTTTAGGCTTTTGTCTCAGCAGTTCCATTGGTATAGGATAAGACATACTAAAGGGGGAAAATCATAAATCAGTTTTAGTGATTCTATTACACATTTTAAAAAACATTTTCAAAGAGATTTTGAAACCTGCTTTGTTATCTTTAATCAGTATCAAGATACAAGATTAAGTATTCACAAAAAGACAGATAAGGGAGATTTTCTATTCAAATAAAAATTCACAACAAAAAGGAAAAATACTTCAAATAAAGTAAACAAAATTGGAAAGTAGAACACAGAAAATTCTAAAAGTCAACAGAATATTATGAAAAGATTCCAAACTCACAAAAGTGGGAGAGTGAAGACCCATTTCATTAAATTACATATTGAAATAAAATTACTGATTTTCACAGGACGTTATTTCTAATTTCATGCTCCACAGTGCAGTCATCTCAAAATCCCAACAGCCTTGATTAGTCAAATGAAGTTTCCGGAAAAGCTAATTTTGAAAAAGAGGGAGGAACTTGTTGCTGAAAACAAAATAAAGCTTCACATCTGTGTCCGCCTCTGAAGTTGCTCTGTAAGATCTGATAACTTGTTAGAAAGCAACTTTGGTTTTTTCAAGGGTTTTTTTTGCCAGGCCATGGATTTACATCATACATTTTTTTCTCTCCAAGGAAATTCTAATTACTGGTTCCAATCATTTCTGATTGATTTGCTTTTTATTCATCCAAGGTATTCTCTGCTCTATGATGAAATCAAGCCTTCAATAAAATTCCAAAAATTTCAGAACAATTTACGAGCTCCAGATGACTGAAAGTTTTCTCATGTCCGTTTGGCATTTAGAAGAAGAGTTTCACCAAATATATTCTGAAGAAGAATACATCTGGCATTCACTAAAACAAAGAACTCACCAATGACATAATTGAGGCAAATTAATATCACATAAAAGCAAATTTGCCAATATTCTTTGAGGCCAAAGCTGCAATCCAACTTCCATGTATTTCAACAAGTCTTCTTCTAAAGCACAGGCCACCAAGCACATAGGTTAATGTTTGGTGGTGTTTCAGCAATTTCATAAACACACATTATCTTCTGTGGAGTGTGTGTGTGTGTGCATGTGTGCATTTGAAAAGACTCAGGTGTGTGCTGAAAACCCACTTAAAATTCATATTTTCTCTTGGCTTGATGCTGACTCCAATTCAGTGACAAAAAATAATATTAAAATAAAGAAACTTAGCACTAAAAAGACTATTAAAGACTTCTTATTTAATAAAGGCAAGTATATCAGAAATTCATATGTGCATTCACCACAGGAAAATTTTCTTGGATAACAATGATAAACTTAGTTATTAAAAAACACTGAATTTTTAAGCATCAATATGAAAGCAGCCCAAGAAAATAAATAATTTTTAAAATTTTTTATTATTATTATTTTTTACTTTACAGTATTGTATTGGTTTTGCCATACATCAACATGTATCTGCCACGGGTGTACACGTGTTCCCCATCCTGAACCCCCCTCCCACCTCCCTCCCCATACCATCCCTCTGGGTCATCCCAGTGCACCAGCCCCAAGCTTCCTGTATCCTGCATCCAACCTGGACTGGTGATTCGTTTCTTATATGATATTATACATGTTTTAATGTCATTCTCCCAAATCATCACCCCCTCCCTCTCCCACAGAGTCCAATTAAAAAGAATACATTTGAATCAGTTCTGATGAGGTGGATGAAACTGGAGCCTATTATACAGAGTGAAGTAAGCCAGAAAGAAAATAAATAATTTAATCAACATGATTCTTGCAAGATGACGTTACAGGGGCTATCAGTAGCCAGTAATCAAATTTTATCATGATACTAAGAAATCTAGTGTTTAACAAAAAAGCTATTTTTGTGAAAGGCAAAGGCTTGTACAGGCAAATCTGATCCCAACATTGGCTTCTCTTTCAACAGATTCATAATGGCATATACTTTCACAAACCAACTGGACCTAAATACTGTCTGATTTGGTTATATGGCCAAAAGTTATAGGCCATTTCTGCTATTCCTGTGTTGGTCTCTAGAATACCAGGGGTACCCTAAGCTGGACACAGCGTGCACCTTAATCAGCCAGTCCTAGAACGGAGCTACACTCACAGGGCATCTTTGTTTTAGATGTAAATGGAGACTTAAAGGACACTGTGTAGTCATCAACATCTGTGAATTCCTTCTAAACTGTGATTGCCCACCCCGCCCGCCCCAACCAAATCTTTAAATCTTTAAAATTTCAGACTCCTGTGGGCTCAGAGCATTTTAACAAGGTGAATTTATTGCAATCTCCAATTACAGTCTGCTCAATCTACATATCAGTTTGAATCTCTGTAGTGGCACCACAATGCTTCTGTTCTGTCCCTGAAATACTAAATTCCATTGGTGGTGGGGAAGGAGTAACAGAGATGAGCATTCAGAACAAGGGTTCTGGCACCAGACAGCCTGCTTTTGAATCCCCACTTTGCTGCTCACTACTGTATGACCAGAGCAAGTTACTAAACTGCTCAATGATTCTTTCTTTTCTAGTAAAACAGGCACAATAATAGTTCTGTTACACATGGTGTAATGACTATAAAAATGGTAATACTACTATTTACTACCAGTAAAGAAGTATGATTTCATAAGCCACTTGAAATCCAAGAAATTAGATGTCTCAGATTCATTTATTCAAAAAATACTATCGTCTGAGGACATTGCTCAGAGTTGGGCCACAGATTTCCATGACCCAGGCATCAAACTGCAGCAGACTAAGTGTCTAGACCCTGATTCTTCTAAATATCCCATAAGTTAGAGTTACACACAAAAATATGAAGAAATTTTTTTAACCTTAATGACCTCTTTCATTCTATCATTCAGTTAATCTGATTATCTGACTTAAGCTAAGTCACCATGATCAGTAATAACAACTACAGCAATAGCTATGTGCAAAGAATTGTATTAACGCCTTTATGTGCATTTTCTTATTTAATACTCATAAAAACTCTATGAGCTAGAAATTATAATTATTCCCATCTCACATATGAGGAAACCAAGGTCCCAAAAGACTTAAGTAAATTTCCCAAGTTCACACAGTTAGTGAGTGGCACAGCAGGACTTGAACCCAAGCTCTCTGGACCCAAGCCCTACACTACACTAACTCCCCATTGGGGGTTATCTTAGGGTATGTCCATTATTTCTGAACCAACTACTGTGTCTATAGGTTTGATATTTATTGGCACAGTCTGAGCCACATGCTCACTCAAAAAGTCAGAGGAAAAATAAGCTCCCTACAAATTATTTGAAGTGGAAATTCTCAAGACCAGATGGCAGTGTCTGGATTGAAGAACTATAAGAATAAGCAAGCAAAGGATACAGCAGTTCCCAGTTATCCACGGTTTTGCTTCCCACAGTTTCAGTCCCCCAAGGTCAACTATGGTCTGAAAATATTATATGGAAAATTCCATAAATAAACAACTCAAGTTTTAAATTGCACCATTCTGAGTGTTGTGATAAAATCTTGAGCTGTCCAGCTCCATCCTACCTGAGATCCTAACCATCGACATCATCTGCCTACATCCAATCAAAGACATCCTCATGGTCCAATGATCCAGGATCACCAGAAGCAGATGATACTACTTCTGACTTATTGTCAGAATGTCAATAGGAGCCCAATGTTAAGTCGCAATTTCTGTTGTCATTCACCTCATTCATCTTGTCATGTGAGCATTTTATCACCCCACATCATCACAAGAAGTGTGAATACAGTATAATAAGACATTTTGAGAGACTACATAAATTTTATCACAGTATATTATTATAATTATTCCATTTTATAACTAGTTATTGTTATTATCTCTTGTGAAAGTGAAAGTGTTAGTCACTCAGTCATGTCCGACTCTTTGCGACCCCATGGACTATAGCCTACCAGACTCCTCTGTCCATGGAATTCTCCAGTTAAGAATACTGGAGTGGGTTGCCATTTCCTTCGCCAGGGGATCTTCCCGACCCAGGGATTGAACCCAGGTCTCCAGCATTGCAGGCAGACTCCTTACTGACTGAACCACGATGGAAGAGTTGTTATCTTTTACTGTGCCTAATTTATAAATTAAACTTTATCATAATTTTGTATGCCTAAGAAAAACATAGTATATATAAACTTCAGTACTTTCCGTAGTTTCAGCATCCACTGGAGGCCTTGGAATGTATACTCTCTGGATAGAAGGGGATGACAGTATAAATGAAAATAAAAGTTCAAGGTGGATGCCCCAGGTCCTGGCCTACCATGTAGCTCAGAGTTCAGTTCAGCTCAGTCACTGAGTCATGTCTGACTCTTTGTGACCCCATGGACTGCAGCACACCAGGCTTTCTTATCCATCACCAACTCCCAGAGGTTGCTCAAACTCAAGTCCATCAAGTCGGTGATGCCATCCAACCATCTCATTGTCTATCATCCCCTTCTCCCACCTTTAATTTTTTTTCAGCATCAGGGTCTTTTCCAATGAGTCAGCTCTTCACATCAGGTGGCCAAAGGATTGCAGTTTCATATTCAGTATCAGTCCTTCCACAGATTCAGTATCAGTCCTTCCAATGAATATTTTTCAGGACTGATTTCCTTTAGGATTGACTGGTTGGATCTCCTTGCAGTCCAAGGGACTCCAGAGAGTCTTCTCCAACACCACAGTTCAAAAGCATCAATTCTTCGATGCTCAGCTTTCTTTATAGTCCAACTCTCACATCCATACATGACCACTGGAAAAACCATAGCTTTGACCAAATGGACGTTTGTTGGAAAACTGATGTTTCTGCTTTTTAACATGTTGTCCAGGTTGGTCATAGCTTTTCTTCCAAGGAGCAAGCGTGTTTTAACTTCATGGCTGCAGTCACCAATTGTGGTGATTTTGGAGCCCAAAAAAATAGTCTCTCACCGTTTCTATTCTTTCCCCATCTATTTGCCTAATGGGACCAGATGCCATGATATTAGTTTTCTGAATGTTGAGCTTTAAGCCAACTTTTTCACTCTCCTCTTTCACTTTCATCAAGAGGCTTTTTAGTTCTTTTTCACTTTCTGCCATAAGGGTGGTGCCAACTGCGTATCTGAGGTTATTGATATTTCTCCCGGCAATCTTGATTCCAGCCTGTGTTTCATCCAGCCCGGCATTTCACATAATGTACTCTGCATATAAGTTAAATAAGCAGGGTGACAGTATACAGCCTTGACATACTCCTTTCCCAATTTGGAACTAGTCTCTTGTTCCATGTCCAGTTTTAACTGTTGCTTCCTGACCTTCATACAGATTTCTCAGGAGACAGGCAAGGTGGCCTGGTATTCCCATCTCTTGAAGAATTTTCCACAGTTTGTTGTGATCCACATAGGCAAAGGCTTTGTCATAGTCAATAAAGTAGAAATAGATGTTTTTCGGGAGGTCTCTTGCTTTTTCGATGATCCAGCAGATGTTGGCAATTTGATCTCTGGTTCCTCTGCCTTTTCTAAAACCAGCTTGAACATCTGGAAGTTCACGGTTCACATATTGCTGAAGCCTGGCTTAGAGAACTTTGAGCATTACTTTACTAGCATGTGAGATGAGTGCAATTGTGCGGTAGTTTGAGCATTCTTTGGGATTGCCTTTCTTAGGGATTGGAATGAAAACGGACCTTTTCCAGTCCTGTGGCCACTGCTGAGTTTTCCAAATTTGCTGGCATATTGAGTGCAACGCTTTCACAGCATCATCTTTTAGGATTTGAAATAGCTCAACTGGAATTCCATCACCTCCACTAGCTTTGTTCATAGTGATGCTTTCTAAGGCCCGCTTGACTTCACATTTCAGGATGTCTGGTTCTAGGTGAGTGATCACACCATCATGATTATCTGGGTCATGAAGATCTTTTTGTATACTTCTTCTGTATATTCTTGCCACCTCTTCTTAATATCTTCTGCTTGTATTAGGTCCATAACATTTCTGTCCTTTATTGTGCCCATTTTTGCATGAAATGTTCCCTTGGTATCTCTAATTTTCTTGAAGAGATCTCTAGTCTTTCCCAGTCTATTGTTTTCCTCTATTTCTTTGCATTGATTACTGAGGAAGGCTTTCTTATCTCTCCTTGCTATTCTTTAGAACTCTGCACTCAATGGGTATATCTTTTCTTTTCTCCTTTGCCTTTAGCTTCTCTTCTTTTCTCAGTTATTTGTAAGGCCTCCTCAGATAACCATTTTGCCTTTTTGCATTTCTTTTTCTTAGGGATGATCTCGATCACTGCCTCCTGTACAATGTCATGAACCTCCGACCATCGTTCTTCAGATACTCTGCCTATCAGATCTAATCCCTTGAATCTATTTCTTCCACTGTATAATCATAAGGGATTTGATTTAGATCATATCTGATTGGGCTAGTGGCTTTCCCTGCTTTCTTCAATTTAAGTCTGAATTTGCCAATAAGGAGTTCATGATCTGAGCCACAGTCAGCTCCCAGTCTTGCTTTTGCTGACTGTAATAGAGCTTCTCCATCTTAGACTGCAAAGAATATAATCAATATGATTTTGGTATTGACCATCTGGTGATGTTCATGTGTACAGTCTTCTCTTGTGTTGTTGGAAGAGAGTGTTTGCTATGACAAGTGCATTCTCTTGGCAAAACTCTGTCAGCCTTTGCCCTGCTTCATTTTTTAGTCCAAGGCCAAATTTGCCTGTTACTCGAAGTATCTCTTGACTTCCTACTTTTGCATTCCAGCCCCCTATAATGAAAAGACATCTTTTTTTTTCTTTTTTTTTGGTGTTACTTCTAGAAGGTCTTGTAGGTCTTCATAGAACTGCTCAACTTCAGCTTCTTCAGCATTACTGGTTGGGGCATAGACTTGGATTACTGTGATACTGAATGTAGCTCGCAGAGGCAAACATAAATCTAGAAGTCCAGACAGCTCATGCAGAATGAGTTGTCTTCCAGTCAGAGAAACCTGTAATCATGGGCTCAGTGTTCTTTGTGTCCTCAGTCTCATCCACACAGAAACAACTTAAACCACTAGATAAGACAATACTTCTGAGGCGGTCCTAAGATGGCGAAGGAATAGGACGGGGAGACTACTTTCTTCCCCACAAATTCATCAAAAGAACATTTAAACTCTGAGTAAATTCCACAAAACAACTTCTGAATGCCAGCAGAGGACATCAGGCACCCAGAAGAGCAGCCCATTGTCTTCAAAAGGAGGTAGGAAAAAATATAAAAGACAAAAAAAGAGACAAAAGAGGGAGGGACGGAGCTCCGTCTAGGGAAGGGAGTCTTAAAAAGAGAGAAGTTTCCAAACACCAGGAAACACTCTCACTGCCGAGTCTGTGGCGAGCCTTGGAAGCACAGAGGGCAACATAACAGGCAGGAAAAATAAATAAATAATTAAAACCCACAGATTACGAGCCCAACGGGTAACTCCCCCAGTGGAGAAGCAGCGCAGACGCCTACACCCGCCACTAGCAAGCAGGGGCTGGGCAGGGAGGCGCGGGCTGCATTGCTTAAACTAAAGACCGGGCCTGAATGCCCCGAGGGCAATCTGAGCGAACTAACTTGCGCTAGCAAACCAGACTGTGGAATAGTTACCACGCAAAAAGCCCTAACCTAAGACACCGCCAGGCCCGCGCACAAAACAAAGGACTGAACAGAACCAGCCGGCTGCAGACCATCCCCTTCCAGTGACAGGCAGCCAGAGCTGGAAGGGGGCAATTGCAGCCCCAGAGAGACATTATCTACCAAACTGCAAGCAGGCTTCTTTGCTAACTAAGACTTCTTAGGGTTCTGGACAGTCAACATCTGCCTGAGAAGGAGCGCCGGTTGTACACCCAGAAAACCGAGCAGCAGGGACAGGGGAGGAGATAAGTCGCAGCGACCACGCTCGCCAAACACCTCATCACCTGAGCTGCTCAGACCTGGGAAGGGCACAAAACGCAGGCCCAGCCGAGTCTGCACCTCTGAGGACTTCCTGAGTGCCTGAACCTGAGCGGCTTAGACCTGGGAGGTGTATGCAGTCTAGGGCCAGCCTTGGACGGTTCCTGGCACAGCAACCTAGAGCCTGAGCAGTGTGGGCAGGGAATGCACACACGCTGTGAGTGGGGGCAGGCCCAATGTGGTTGAGACACTGCAAGCACACGCCAGTGTTACTTGTTTGCCGCCCCCTCCCTCCCCACAGTGCGACTGAACAAGTGAGCCTAAAAAAAGTGTCTACCACCGCCCCCCTTGTGTTAGGGCAGAAATCAGACACTGAAGAGACCAGCAAACAGAAGAAGCTAAAGCAGAGGGAACTGCCTTGGAAGTGACAGGCGCAATAGATTAAAACCCTGTAGTTAGTACCAACTACATAGGAAGGAGCCTATAGATCTTGAGAAATATAAGCCAGACCAAGGAACTATCCGAAAATGAACTGACCCCACACCGCCCACAACACCACCAGAGAAAGTCCTAGATATATTTTTACTATTTTTATGATCTTTTTTAAAAATTTTTTTAATTTTAATTTTTAAGTCTTCTATTACTCCTTTAATTGTCATTTTTATAACCTACTATTACTTTGCAAAACAAAAAGACCCTATTTTTTAAAGCAAACTTCATATACATATATCTTTTATAATTTTTGTGACTTTGTTTTTATTTTTTTTCTTCTTTTCTTTAATATTGTATTTTTGAAAATCCAACCTCTAATCTAGATTTTTAATCTTTGCTTTTTGGTATTTGTTATCCATTTTGTACCTTTAAGAACCCAATCTTCAGTACCCATTTTTACTTGGGAGCTCAATTACTGGCTTGACTGCTCTCTTCCCCTTTGGACTCTCCTTTTTCTCCACCAGGTCGCCTCTGTCTACTCCCTCCCTCTTCTCTTCTCTACCCAACACTGTGAATCTCTGTGTGTTCCAGACGGTGGAGAACACTTAGGGAACTGATTACTGGCTGGATCTGTCTCTCTCCTTTTGATTCCCCCCTTTTATCCTCCTGGCCACTTCTGTCTCCTTCCTCCCTCTTCTCTTCTCTGTATAACTCCGTGAACATCTCTGAGCAGTCCAGACTGTGGAGCGCACATAAGGAAGTGATTACTGGCTAGCTTGCTCTCTCCTCTTTTGATTCCACCTCGTCTCATTCAGATCACCTCTAACTCCCTCCTCCCTCTTCTCTTCTCCATGTAACTCTGTGAACCTCTCTGGGTGTCCCTCACTGTGGAGAAACTTTTCATCTTTAACGTAGATGTTTTATCAATGGTGCTGTATAGAAGGAGAAGTCTTGAGACTACTGTAAAAATAAGACTTAAAACCAGAAGCAGGAGGCTTAAGTCCAAATCCTGAGAACACCAGAGAACTCCTGACTCCAGGGAACATTAATCAACAGGAGCTCATCAAATGCCTCCACACCTACACTGAAACCAAGCACCACCCAAGGGCCAACAAGTTCCAGAGCAAGACATACCATGCAAATTCTCCAGCAACACAGGAACACAGCCCTGAGCTTCAATATACAGGCTGCTCAAAGTTACTCCAAACCCACTGACATCTCATAACTCATCACTGGACACTTCATTGCACTCCAGAGAGAAGAAATCCAGCTCCACTCACCAGAACACGGACACAAGCTTCCCTAACCAAAAAACCTTGACAAGCCACCCATACAACCCCACCCACAGCAAGGAAACTCCACAATAAAGAGAACTCCACAAACTGACAGAATACAGAAAGGCCACCCCAAACTTAGCAATATAAACAAGATGAAGAGACAGAGGAATACCCAGCAGGTAAAGGAACAGGATAAATGCCCACCAAACCAAACAAAAGAAGAAGAGATAGGTAATCTACCTGATAAAGAATTCCAAATAATGATAGTGAAAATGATCCAAAATCTTGAAATCAAAATGGAATCACAGATAAATAGCCTGGAGACAAGGATTGAGAAGATGCAAGAAAAGTTTAACAAGGATCTAGAAGAAATAAAAAAGAGTCAATATATAATGAATAATGCAATAAATGAGATCAAAAACACTCTGGAGGCAATAAATAGTAGAACAACAGAGGCAGAAGATAGGATTAGTGAAGCAGAAGATAGAATGGTAGAAATAAATGAATCATAGAGGAAAAAAGAAAAACGAATTAAAAGAAATGAGGACAATCTCAGAGACCCCCAGGACAATATTAAACGCTACAACATTTGAATCATAGGATTCCCAGAAGAAGAAGACAAAAAGAAGGACCGTGAGAAAATACTTGAGGAGATAATAGTTGAAAACTTCCCTAAAATGGGAAGAAAATCATCACCCAAGTCCAAGAAACCCAGAGAGTCCCAAACAGGATAAACCCAAGGTGAAACACCCCAAGACACATATTAATCAAATTAACAAAGATCAAACACAAAGAACAAATATTAAAAGCAGCAAGGGAAAAACAACAAATAACACACAAGGGGATTCCCATAAGGATAACAGCTGATCTTTCAATAGAAACTCTTCAGGCCAGGAGGGAATGGCAAGACATACTTAAAGTGATGAAAGAAAATAACCTACAGCCCAGATTACTGTACCCAGCAAGGGTCTTATTCAAATATGGAGGAGAAATCAAAAGCTTTACAGACAAGCAAAAGCTGAGAGAATTCAGCACCACCAAACCAGCTCTCCTACAAATGCTAAAGGATATTCTCTAGACAGGAAACACAAAAAGGGTGTATAAACTCGAACCCAAAACAATAAAGTAAATGGCAACGGGATCATATTTATCAATAATTACCTTAAACGTAAATGGGTTGAATGCCCCAACTAAAAGACAAAGACTGGCTGAATGTATACAAAAACAAGATCCCTATATATGTTGTCTACAAGAAACCCACTTCAAAACAGGGGACACATATAGACTGAAAGTGAAGGGCTGGAAAAAGATATTCCATGCAAATAAAGACCAAAAGAAAGCAGGAGTAGCAATACTCATATCAGGTAAAATAGACTTTAAAACAAAGGCTGTGAAAAGAGACAAAGAAGGTCACTACATAATGATCAAAGGATCAATCCAAGAAGATATAACAATTATAAATATACATGCACCCAACATAGGAGCACCACAATATGTAAGACAAATGCTAACAAGTATGAAAGGGGAAATTAACATTAACACAATAATAGTGGGAGACTTTAATACCCCACTCACACCTATGGATAGATCAACTAAATAGAAAATCAACAAGGAAACACAAACTTTAAATGATACAATAGACCAGTTAGACCTAATTGATATCTATAGGACATTTCACCCCAAAACAATGAATTTCACCTTTTCCTCAAGTGCACACGGAACCTTCTCCAGGATAGATCACATCCTGGGCCATAAAGCTAGCCTTGGTAAATTCAAAAAAATTGAAATCATTCTAAGCATTTTTTCTGACAACAATGCAGTAAGATTAGATCACAATTACAGGAGAAAAACTATTAAAAATTCCAAAATATGGAGGCTGAACAACTTGCTGCTGAATAACCAACAAATCACAGAAGAAATCAAAAAAGAAATCAAAATACGCATAGAAACGAATTAAAATGAAAACACAACAACCCAAAACCTGTGGGACACTGTAAAAGCAGTGCTAAGGGGAAAGTTCATGCCAATACAGGCATACCTCAAGAAACAAGAAAAAAATCAAATAAATAATCTAACTCTACACCTAAAGCAACTAGAAAAGGAAGAAATGAAGAACCCCAGGGTTAGTAGAAGGAAAGAAGTCTTAAAAATTAGGGCAGAAATAAATGCAAAAGAAACAAAAAAGACCATAGCAAAAATCAACAAAGCCAAAACCTGGTTCTTTGAAAGGATAAATAAAATTGACAAACCATTAGCCAGACTTATCAAAAAACAAAGGGAGAAAAATCAAATCAATAAAATTAGAAATGAAAATGGAGAGATCACAACAGACAACACAGAAATACAAAGGATCATAAGAGACTACTATCAACAATTATATGCCAATAAAATGGACAATGTGGAAGAAATGGACAAATTCTTAGAAAAGAACAACTTCCCCAAACTGAACCAGGAAGAAATAGAAAACCTTAACAGACCCATCACAAGCACAGAAATTGAAACTATAATCAGAAATCTTCCAGCAAACAAAAGCCCAGGTCCAGAGGGCTTCACAGCTGAATTCTACCAAAAATTTAGAGAAGAGCTAACACCTATCCTACTCAAACTCTTCCAGAAAATTGCAGAGGAAGGTAAACTTCCAAAATCATTCTATGAGGCCACCATCACCCTAATACCAAAACCTGACAAAGATGCCACACACAAAAAGAAAATTACAGGCCAATATCACTGATGAACATAGATGCAAAAATCCTTAACAAAATTCTAGCAATCAGAATCCAACAACACATTAAAAAGATCATACACCATGACCAAGTGGGCTTTATCCCAGGGATGCAAGTATTCTTCAATATCTGCAGATCAATCAATGTAATACACCACATTAACAAATTGAAAAATAAAAGCCATATGATTATCTCAATAGATTCAGAGAAAGCCTTTGACAAAATTCAACATCCATTTATGATAAAAAACAAAAACAAAAAACTCTTCAGAAAGCAGGAATAGAAGGAACATACCTCAACATAATCAAAGCTATATATGACAAACCAACAGCAAACATTATCCTCAATGGTGAAAAATTGAAAGCATTTCCCCTAAAGTCAGGAACAAGACAAGGGTGCCCACTTTCACCACTACTATTCAACATAGTTTTGGAAGTTTTGGCCACAGCAATCAGAGCAGAAAAAGAAATAAAAGGAATCCAAGTTGGAAAAGAAGAAGTAAAACTCTCACTGTTTGCAGATGACATGATCCTCTACATAGAAAACCCTAAAGACTCCACCAGAAAATTACTAAACTAATCAATGAATATACTAAAGTTGCAGGATATAAAATCAACACACAGAAATCCCTTGCAAACTTATACACTAATAATGAGAAAATAGAAAGAGAAATTAAGGAAACAATTCCATTCACCATTGCAACAAAAATAATAAAATACTTAGGAATATATCTACCTAAAGAAACTAAAGACCTATATATAGAAAACTATAAAACACTGGTGAAAGAAATCAAGATCAGATCAGATCAGATCAGTCGCTCAGTCGTGTCCGACTCTTTGCGACCCCATGAATCGCTGCATGCCAGACCTCCCTGTCCATCACCAACTCCCGGAGTTCACTCAGACTCATGTCCATTGAGTCAGTGATGCCATCCAGCCATCTCATCCTCTGTCGTCCCCTTCTCCTCCTGCCCCCAATCCCTCCCAGCATCAGAGTCTTATCCAATCAACGCTTCACATGAGGTGGCCAAAGTACTGGAGTTTCAGCTTTAGCATCATTCCTTCCAAAGAAATCCCAGGGCTGATCTCCTTCAGAATGGACTGGTTGGATCTCCTTGCAGTCCAAGGACTCTCAAGAGTCTTCTCCAACACCACAGTCCAAAAGCATCAATTCTTCAGTGCTCAGCCTTCTTCACAGTCCAACTCTCACATCCATACATGACCACAGGAAAAACCATAGCCTTGATTGACAAACCTTTGTTGGCAAAGTAATGTCTCTGCTTTTCAATATGCTATCTAGGTTGGTCATAACTTTCCTTCCAAGGAGTAAGCGTCTTTTAATTTCATGGCTGCAGTCACCATCTGTAGTGATTCTGGAGCCCAGAAAAAGAAAGTCTGACACTGTTTCCACTGTTTCCCCATCTATTTCCCATGAAGTGATGGGACCAGATGCCATGATCTTCGTTTTCTGAATGTTGAGCTTTAAGCCAACTTTTTCACTCTCCACTTTCACTTTCATCAAGAGGCTTTTGAGTTCCTCTTCACTTTCTGCCATAAGGGTGGTGTCATCTGCATATCTGAGGTTATTGATATTTCTCCCGGCAATCTTGATTCCAGCTTGTGTTTCTTCCAGTCCAGCGTTTCTCATGATGTACTCTGCATATAAGTTAAATAAACAGGGTGACAATATACAGCCTTGACGAACTCCTTTTCCTATTTGGAACCAGTCTGTTGTTCTATGTCCAGTTCTAACTGTTGCTTCCTGACCTGCATACAAATTTCTCAAGAGGCAGATCAGGTGGTCTGGTATTCCCATCTCTTGAAGAATTTTCCACAGAAAATGAAAGAGGACACTAATAGATGGAGAAATATATCATGTTCATGGATAGGAAGAATCAATATAGTGAAAATTAGTATACTACTCAAAGCAATCTATAGATTCAATGCAATCCCTATCAAGCTACCAACGGTATTTTTCACAGAGCTAGAACAAATAATTTCACAATTTGTATGGAAATACAAAAAACCTCGAATAGCCAAAGCAATCTTTAAAGAAGAATGGAACTGGAGGAATCAACCTGCCTGACTTCAGGCTCTACTACAAAGCCACAGTCATCAAGACAGTATGGTACTGGCACAAAGACAGAAATATAGATCAATGAAACAAAATAGAAAGCCCAAAGATAAATCCACGCACATATGGACACCTTATCTTTGACAAAGGAGGCAAGAATATACAATGGATTAAAGACAATCTCTTTAAGAAGTGGTGCTGGGAAAACTGGTCAACCACTTGTAAAAGAATGAAATTAGAACACTTTTTAACACCATACATAAAAATAAACTCAAAATGGATTAAAGATCTAAATGTAAGACCAGAAACTATAAAACTCCTAGAGGAGAACATAGGCAAAACACTCTCCGACATACATCACAGCAGGATCCTCTATGACCCACCTCTCAGAATACTGGAAATAAAAGCAAAAATAAACAAATAGGACTAATTAAAATTAAAAGCTTCTGCACAACAAAGGAAACTATAAGCAAGGTGAAAAGACAGTCTTCATAATGGGAGAAAATAATAGCAAATGAAGTAACTGACAAACAACTAATCTCAAAAATATACAAGCAACTCCTACAGCTCAATTCCAGAAAAATAAATGACACAATCAAAAAATGGGCCAAAGAACTAAATAGACATTTCTCCAAAGAAGACATACAGATGGCTAACAAACACATGAAAAGATGCTCAACATCACTCATTATCAGAGAAATGCAAATCAAAACCACAATGAGGTGCCATTTCATGCCGGTCAGAATGGCTGTGATCCAAAAGTCTACAAACAATAAATGCTGGAGAAGGTGGGGAGAAAAGGGAACCCTCTTATACTGTTGGTGGGAATGCAAACTAGTATAGCCACCATGGAGAACAGTGTGGAGATTCCTTAAAAAAACTGGAAAAAGAAGTGCCTTATGACCCAGCAATCCCACTGCTGGGCATACACACCGAGGAAACCAGAATTGAAAGGGACATGTGTACCCCAATGTTCATCGCAGCACTGTTTATAATAGCCAGGACATAGAAGCAACCTAGATGTCCATCAGCAGATGAATGGATAAGAAAGCTGTGGTGTATATACACAATGGAGTATTACTCAGCCATTAAAAAGAATACATTTGAATCAGTTCTAATGAGATGGATGAAACTGGAGCCTATTATACAGAGTGAAGTAAGCCAGAAAGAAAAACACCAATACAGTATACTCACACATATATATGGAATTTAGAAAGATGGTTAACAATAACCCTGTATGGGAGAGAGCAAAAGAGACACAGATGTGTAGAACAGTCTTTTGGACTCTGAGGGAGAGGGAGAGAGTGGGATGATTTGGGAGAATGACATTGAAACATGTATAATATCATATAAGAAATGAATTGCCAGTCCAGGTTCGATGCAGGATACAGGATGCTTGAGGCTGATGCACTGGGATGAACCAGAGGGAGGGTACGGGGAGGGAGGTGGGAGAGGGGTTCAGGATGGGGAACACGTGTACACCCGTGGTGGATTCATGTTGATGTATGGCAAAACCAACACAATATTGTAAAATAATTAACCTCCAATTAAAATAAATAAATTTAAATTAAAAAAAAGAAGAAGAAGACAATACTTCTATCATCTCACCAGACCTAACAGCCAGGTTCTGGACTTTGACATTCTTCTCTTACTGGCACTAGAGAAGACAATACTTCTGCCACAACTTACTAGACCTAACAGCCAGGTTTTAAACTTTGACATTCTTCTCTTACTGGCACTAAGTCATTTCTCCTTATTTTTTTGGACCTAGGAATTTTTCCTTTTGTATTTAGGGGGCATTCTGATGACTGCTGATGGCCTACCACTCTAAGGAAAGAAATGATGAACAGGCAAAAGCAATGTGAGAAATACAGGTAAGTAGAAGGTGACAACAACAAGTAGATTCAATATAACAACTACAAATAAATGTTTTTACCCGGGTCAGTGTTTGTGTAAAACTTACACAAAGAAGTTGAGCAACTGCTATGATTACCCAGCTAAAGCACAGCAAAAGTCCAGGCAAGAACTCCTATGTCCTTTCATATTTTCTTTCTACCACACATTTTCTCTTCATTTATTTGTTTTGTTTTGGCCACACTACACAGTTTTCAGGATCTTAGTTCCCATACCAGGGATGGAACTCAGATCTCAGCAGTTAAAGTTCAGAGTCCTAACCACTGGCCTGCCAAGGAATTCCCTTTTCTATACCTTTAAGTTTGCCTAGGATTGAGGGCTTTCCAAGGATATAGAACTTCCAGTGCAAAAACTGGAAAATTCCTGGGAAAACTGGGATGAGTCAATCACCTTGCCATTAATCCCTACATAATTGTTCCATCTTCACTGCCTTCTTCACTGCCTTCTTAATATTTTTTCATAGATTTCACTTTCCAGTTACCCACATACTAGTGAAAATTATTAATCAGGTTGTAACCACAAGATTTGTGGCTCCATGATTCAATTAAAGCCTGTGGGTCCTTAAGACTTCTAATTATTTTCAAGGAATTTTTTTTAAAGGAAAGAAAAAGTGAAGTCAATCAATCATGTCTGACTCTTTGTGACCCCAGGGACTGTAGCTTACCAGGCTCCTCTGTCCATGGGATTTTCCAGGCAAGAGTACTGGAGTAGGTTGCCATTTCCTTCTCCATTTAAACAAAATTTTGCTAAGGGCTCCACTGTTCTCCAGTGTGGGCTTAGGAGACCTTTCACCTAGGAAAGAAATCCTTCCCCTCAGTTCTGATTGGTTGAGGTGGGATGATGGGCTACCCTGAAACAACAGCCAGAGAATGCCATTGCTGATTTCATTACCTTATACCTGTCGGGAGATGCCCTATTATAAGGAATAGCTAAAGAATCCTGGGTTAAGATGGAGGAATAGTCTACTATAGCCCATCACACTATATATTCTAATATCTCAGAACAATCATTCACATGTATTTGATATTTACCATGAGTTTCTTACCTAGTCCCCACAACCTTAAGAAAGAAAGTGTGTTATCCTTCCCATTTTATAGAAGCAGGAACTGAGGCTTATAGCACTTACAAGATTTCCCAAAGGTAAGATTTTGTAAATAGTAAATAAAGAGGTCAAAACAAAAAAGAAAAAATTAATGTTAGACTTCATCAAATTTAAAAATGTTTGCTCTCAAAAAAACAGCATTAAGAGAATGAAAAGGCAGAACAAAGACTGGGAGAAAACATTCAAAAATCTGACAAAGAACTTGCAGGGAGAACTTGTATTTTTTTTAAAAGCTCTTACTACTAATAAGACAAAAAACAAAAATAAAGAAATAAAGATTTGAATGGGCTCTTCACAAAAGAAGACATAATGATGGATAATGAGCATATAAAAAAGTTGAGTATCATTAGATATCAGAGAAACATAATATAAAACCACAATGAGCTGCCACTTACACGCCTGCCATAAAATGGCTAGCATTATAAGTTGCTGACAATATTACAGAGTTTCACATACTGCTGGTAGGAATGTAAAGTGGTATGGCTACTTTGGGAAATACTTTGGCACTTTCTAATAAAGTTAAACATACCTATACCATATGACCCAGAGATTCCACCTATAAGTATTTATCTAAATGAAGGGAAAACATATGTCCACACAAAGATTTCTACATTAAATGTCCATGATGGCTTTATTCACAAACAATCCAAATACCCATCAACAGGTGAACAGATAAACAAACCAGGGTATATCCACACAGTGGAACAATACTCATTAATTAAAAAGGAGTGAACTTCTGATATACCTAACAGCAAGGATGCATTTCAAAAGTATGCTGAGTGAAGGAAGCCAGATGCAAAAATGTACATGTTCTAGGATTCCATGTACATGAACTTCTGCTGAGAAATGGCTGCAGAGGAGCGAGGGTATAAGTAAGGAGAAAGACAAGGAGGCTAAAATAATTTGTGTGGAAGATGGTGGTGGCAGAGGCCAGCATGGTCATGAAAGAAGTAATGAGAAGTTGTTCAGTTCTGGATACAGTTTAAAGATGGAGCCAACAGAGTTTTCTGAAGAAATGAATGCAGGGTGTGTAAGACAGAAGAGAAACCACGGATGACTCTGTGATCTCGGATCTAAGCAAATGGAAAGATGAAATTGCTGTTCATTAAGATGGTGAAGCAGGTAGGTAGAGAAGGTAGGGAAGAAGGGTGAAAGTCAGCAGACTGTTCAGTTTGATATGTCCATTAGGTGCACAAATGAAGATAGCAGGTCAGGAGTTGGATGTACAGGAACAATTCCTGGCTGGAGATAGAAATTTGGGAGTTTTAACCCCCTTTTTTCCTGGGGAAAGGGCTGAAGATAGGTAAAAAGAACTCAAAAAGTAGAAGAAAATGTCTAGACAGAACTTCTTACTGTACAAAAGCAAAGATACAATTTACTAAAGTTTGGAGGTCACTAATGACTGGGGAAACAAACATGAAAATTCTGGCACCAAAATCTTCAATACTATTACCAAAACCCCGTACACTAAAATAACTGTGGTGAAGCATCAGGGTGGTGAAGCTCCTCTGATCTTGTCCACTGCTATGTGGCTTGCAACCAAACTGGCAAGTTTGGCAACCTACTACATACCCAACAGATAAGGACAGAGCCTCCCCCCTGCCCCGCCCTTAAGTGTACGTGCCCAAACCCACTTCCCCCAATTCCCTGAAAGTAGTCTGAACAAAGCAAAAGAAAGATACAATCAAAGTTAACCCGTGATTCATATGCCTTAAGCCTAGGTAGTTAACAGTGGACAATTATCAATAGGCCTGTGGTCATACCCCAAAAAGCACAATAGAAGTTATGATTCTATTCGGTTACACAGATAATTAGGGTATTCTTTTAGGCAACAGAGAGTCTAGGTATGAGCCCTGGGGCTCTTCCAACTGGAAAACCAGGAGCCCTGGTTTTCCAGTTGGTATATCGTTTCCATAGATACTGAGCATATAGCTCGAAGTCCACAGTCCGGCCCAAGATGGAGTCCTGCTTTCAAGATGGAGCCTGTTCTGTTTCCTCCTTCAATTCAACAAATATTTGTGAGTTACTGTGTGCCAGGTGTTGGGAAAAGGCCAAGTAGACTCTGCCTTGGGCCCACCAGTATAATAAACTGCACTCCACTATCCGCATTGTACTTCTGAGTGAGTTTGTTTCCCAGAACGCATGGCTACAACATTTGGTGCATGGGCCGGGAAACCCCTCACTTTGAGGAGACAAGTCCCATTTGGGACTACTCCAAGTCCTTGCGGCTCGAATCTTCTAGAGGGGGGAAGGCGCCTCGCCCTTCTGGAAGGATTCTGCTTCTCAGTGCCCAGACCTTTCATGTTAGCAGGTAGTGGATGGCAGCAGGGGAACTGAGCACTCAGGTGAGGAGGAGCCCACCCGGTAGGGTGGAAAAGGGGGCCTGATCACCCCCCCGGGAGGGATTAGAAGGAGCACAGATGGAGCCTAGAATAGGTAGGTGGCAACGATTTCTTGGTACACAGGTTGACGAATGTGTTAGGGCTTAGGAAGGAAATTTGTGAAGGTCATTTAGGAGGTAGTGTCCATGCCGTCTTGGGGAAAATCATTACCAAGCAATTGCCAGGGGATTTTTAGGAGAAGAAACTTGGTTTTTGTGTGCTCGTATTCTGCCCTCACTTCATGGGAAATAGATGGGGAAACAGTGGCAGACTTTATTTTGGAGGGCTCCAAAATCACTGCAGATGGTGACTGCAGCCATGAAATTAAAAGACGCTTACTCCTTGGAAGGAAAGTTATGACCAACCTAGATAGCACATTCAAAAGCAGAGAAATTACTTTGCCAACAAAGGTCCGTCTAGTCAAGGCTATGGTTTTTCCAGTGGTCATGTATGGATGTGAAAGTTGGACTGTGAAGAAAGCTGAGCGCCGAAGAATTGATGCTTTTGAACTGTGGTGTTGTAGAAGACTCTTGAGAGTTCCTTGGACTGCAAGGAGATCCAACCAGTGCATTCTAAAGGAGATCAGATCTGGGTGTTCTTGGAAAGAATGATGCTAAAGCTGAAACTCCAGTACTTTGGCCACCTCATGTGAAGAGTTGACTCCTTGGAAAAGACCCTGATGCTGGAAGGGATTGGGGGCAGGAGGAGAGGGGGATGACAGAGGATGAGATGGCTGGATGGCATCACCGACTTGATGGACATGAGTTTGAGTGAACTCTTGGAGTTGGTGATGGACAGGGAGGCCTGGCATGCTGCAATTCATGGGGTCACAAAGAGTCGGACACAACTGAGTGATTGAACTGAACTGATTCTGCCCTCCCCAAGGAGGTGTCCCATCTGCTAGAAATTCTTGACCCCCTCGGAATTGTCATGCTAGAAGGAGGGGGATACATAAGTGAGTACGAATTGGCTTTTCCAGAGATGGCCTGGGACGTGGGATATTTAACCCATCTGTATTTTCATCCACACCTGATCAAGCCCACCAAGGCAGAATGGACTTTAAAAGTTAAGGGAGAAACAGTCTTGGATCACATGGTGTTCTGGTTTGGCTGTGCTGACCGGCAGGTGAAGACACGCTGATCCCCCTTCTCCCTCTGGGATCAGGCAGGTAAGGCTCTTCTCACCTCAAATAGGAAGGAGGCAGAATGGCAATTTAAGTGTCATTGATTGGAAATATCAGAAGTACATAGGGCACTGAGAACTTTGTAGACAGACGAAAAGGAAAAGTAAAAGAAGGTCCGAGAAGGTAAGCAAGATGGGGGGAAGTGAATCTAAGGCAACTGTATTGGAGTGCATGATTAAAAATTTAAAGAAGGGATTTGGAGGAGACTATGGGGTGAAGATGAAGCCTAACTGCCTCCACATACTCTGTGAGGTCGAATGGCCACCTATGGGAGTAGGATGGCCACCAGAGAACACCATGAACTTTAAAATAGTGGAAGCAGTCTATACAGTAGTCACAGGAGAGCCAGGACACCTGGATCAATATCCATATATTGACTCATGGTTAGGGTTAGCTCAAGACCCTCCTATTTGGACAAGGTTCTGTATCCAGAAGGGAAAGGGAAAAATATTAATGGCACAAAAATTGACTGATGATAAAAAAGGAAATTCTACAGGATTTGGACGGGGATGACCTGACTCCTCCCACATACTGGATAATGACGTGCCTGCCTCCCAGTGTTCCACCAGGTCCGGAGGCCGCCTTACTGCCCAATCCAGGGCCAGGTGAAGTTCCTGCAGGAGCCACTGCTCTTCCACCAGCTCTCCCAGAGTTCATAGAGCTGCCATTTCGGCAGGCTCCAGTCCCAGCAATAGAGACCTCTAGTCAACGCCCCCAGAATTCCACCTCAGCTGAACCTCCTAGATTGTATCCACCTCTCCCAGTAAGTACTGATGGGAAGGGGGAAGAAAACACAGCAATTAGACAGAAGCTATGCTCTGCCAAGGAACAGGGGGAAAGAACCCCACTACAGATGCCCCTCAGAGAGCTACAATAGCCTCCAGTTCAGGATGCATGGGGCACTGCCATCCGCCCCCTGTAGCCTATTATTACCAGCCATTTTCCTCTACCGATATATTAAACTGGCAGAGACACACTCCACCATAGCGTGGGGGAGCCACAAGCCATGATTAGGCTAATGGAGACTATTTTTCGAACCCACCGCCCTACATAGGATGACATAATCCAACTACTAGTCTCCCTTTTCAGCACTGAGGACAGACACAGGATCCTAACTGAGGCCAGAAAATGGTTACAAGAAATGGTACCTGAGGGTACCACAAACCCGCAGTGGTGGGCAGAACTAGCCACCCCTGATAAGAGGCCCAGTTGGGACTGTAACACAGAGGAAGGGAGGGGCCACCTGGAGAGATATTGGGTGACTATTTTACAAGGTGTCAAGAAGGGGGCCCGAAAAGCTATGAGTATCACAAAACCCTCCAAAGTGATTCAAAGGGAAAGCGAATCACCCTCTGAGTTCTGCGAAAGACTGTGAGAGGCCTATAGACTTTATATGCCAATGGACCCAGCCAGAGGCTGCTGGGTCTCAGATGGTGATAAATGCAGCCTTATAAATGCAGCCTTTGTGTCTCCAGCCTACCCTGAAAATGTCAAATGGGGGGACACCAAGTGACTCATGAATTTTTGTACATCCCTGAATGCCCAGTACCTTTGTTAGGAAGAGACTTGCTGTCTAAATTGGGGGCACAAGTGACCTTACCCCCCACAAAAGACCCACTGTTCGAGTGGGCTCAACCACCTATCTACTCTTCCTCTCAGTAACCCCTCAAGATGAATGGAGGTTGCACAATCTCCCAGAAGGGACACCGGACAGGCTAAACAGTCAAGAGAGACAGTTAACTCAACAATTCCCTGAGGTCTGGGCAGAAGACAACCCACCCCAGGCTTGCAAAACAAGTCCCACTGGTAATAGAACTCAAACCCAGTACAATTATGCCAGCACCTGCCTTGGGCCTGCCAGACCTTGCTAAGCCATTTACTCTTTACCTGACTGAAAAGGACAAGGTGGCTATGGGAGTATTGTCTCAGACTATGGGGACATGGGACAGACCAGTGACTTTTCTCTAATCAGCTGGACAATGTTGCCACTGGGTGGCTGGGATGCTTATGGGCAGTTGCTGCAGTTGTCTTACTGGTCCGGGAGGCAACCAAGCTGACTTTGGGCCAAGATTTGTTCGTAAAAGTCCCACATGAGGTCAACATTCTCCTGCGAGGGGACCCCCATGAATGGCTGTCAGCATCCCGGATTACTCAATGCCAGGGACTGTTATGTGAGAACCCCCATGTTACTACTGAGCCTTGTCAGGCCCTGAATCTGGCCACTCTCTTTCTTGTGGGAGAAGGTGGGCCCTCACATGATTGCAAGGAAATATGTCAGCAGACCTGACTTGAGAGACCAGCCAATCCTGGACCCAGATTTGGTCCTGTACACCAACGGCACCAGCCTGGTGAAACAAGGACAATGACTGTCGGGATAGGCAGTAGTCATGGAAGAAACCATTGTTGAGGCTAGCTCTCTGCCATCACACTGGTCCACTCAATAGGCCGAACTATATGCTCTAATCCAGGCCCTCCAGCTGTCAAAAGGTAAGAAGACAAACATTTACACAGACTCCAGGTATGCTTTTGCCACATTACAGGGCTCTGTATAAGGAGACAGGCCTTTGACAGCTAGTGAAAAAGATATTAAAAATAAGGAAGAAATCAAGGCCCTATTAGATGCTGCCTGGGAACCAGAAAGGGTTGCAGTCATACACTGCTGAGGACGTCAAAAAGAGGATACCCCCCGGGCTCAGGGAACAGACTGGCAGATAAGACCACTAAACAAACAGCCGAGGGCTTGGGGGTGACAAGTGAAGCCCCTATTAAAGCTTCCATTTTGGCGGAGATACCTGAGCTAACGCTAGACTCTCCAAAATACACTGAAGCCCAAAACCAACTAGCCAAAGCAGAAGGAGCCATCAAGACTGAAAAGGGATGGTGGGAATTGCCAAGTGGCAAATTATTGGTACCAGAGGAGCTGGCACCCACTCTGGTAAGCCAAACACACCAAGCGACCCATCTAGGCCATGATAAACTGGAAGAGCTAATTTGAAAATATTTCTTGGTTCCCTGCCTCTCTTCCCTATACAGGACAAACTCTCAGAACTGCATTGCCTGCTCACAGGTCAATGCTGCCTCTTGGCACAGACAGAAACCTCCAAGGATTCAGGTAAAAGGCATGCTGCCGTTTGAACACCTGGAAGTGGACTTCACTGAAAAGAAACCTCACCAATACTACCATTACCTGCTGGTCATAGTATGTACGTTCTCAGGATGGGTAGAAGCTTTTCCTACCCAGACTGAAAGAGCATCAAAAGTAGCCTGGTGCCTGCTTAGGGAGATAGTTCCCAGATTTGGATTTCCTACCAGCATTGGATCGGACAAAGGCCCAGCTTTCATAGCTGATTTAGTATAACAAGTAAGCAAAACTTTAAACATCAAGTAGAAATTACATACAGCATATAGGCCCCAGAGTTCTGGGATGGTGGAAGGAACCAATCGGACACTTAAAGAGACACTCTCCAAATGGATCTTAGAGACTGACTGTTCCTGGGTGGACTTGTTTCCGACGGCTCTGCTCAGACTCACGATGACCCCACAGTCCCATGGCTCATCTCTTCTTTAAGAGCATCTTAAAGAAGAAGAGATGAAGCTCTACAATCAACTGCTGCTACAAGAACTTGCTGGTATCATCTTGAGACAAAACTGTGATATGAGTTTTCATATGAGTTATCATATGAGACAAAACATAATAAAACAGGTGTCAACAAATTTGCCTCAGGTAAGAGAAGATGAGATTTCACAGCAGATGGAACAACTGGGTAAGGTAATAAATCAGGCAACGAAGTTTGTACAAGAAAGGGTGCCATTCCCCCTTGGGGAACAGATTCACGAATTTGTGCTCGGGGATCAGGTGTGGTCAAGGACTGGAAACACGACTCCTTGGCGGCACATTGGAAGGGTCCATAACACTGTTGTTCTAACCACCCCTACAGCAGTTAAAGTTGCAGGTGTCGCTCCCTGAATCCACCACACGAGGGTGAAGAGAGCATACCACGCAGACCCAGAGGACACTGAGTGGACTACACAGAAGGACCCCACTGATCCCCATGAACCCAAGAGCATCTTAAAGAAGAAGAAGAGATGAAGCTCTACAATCAACTGCTGCTACAAGGACTTGCTGGTATCATCTTGAGACTAACCATAGTTTCAGTACAAAGAGGGACTGGTGTTATAGTTAAAGTTGAATGTTGTGCATACATTCCTGATTTATCTGGCTATGTATCAGCCACCCTAGATGACATGAAAGGTCAGTTAAAAGTTATGTCTGATGATAATCTTCCTTTTTGGACTTCGGTCCTATCTTGGATGAAGGGTGATTGGTGGAAAACTATATTTACCATTGTTATAGTTGCCTTGATAGTTCTGCCTTGTGAACTCTTTATTTTACAATGTGTTATGAACTTTGTAACCCAAAGGTTGATGTCGTTCTCCCAAATTGCAGATTGGAGAGTCAGGGCGCAATATATCCCTATGAATGATGCTCATATGAGTTAAGAGCATCAAGAGAAGGGAATGAAGGAGGAAACAGACAGAACAGGCTCCATCTTGAAAGCAGGACTCCATCTTGGGCTGGATTGTGGACTTTGAGCTATATGCCCAGTATCTATGGAAATGATATACCAACTGGAAAACCAGGCCCCCTGGATGGAAGAGCCCCAGGGCTCGTACCTAGACTCTCTGTTCCCTAAAAGAATACCCTAATTATCTGTGTAACTGAATAGAATCATAACTTCTATTATGCTTTTTGGGTATGACCACAGGCCTATTGATAATTGTCCACTATTAACTACCTAGCGGAGAAGGCAATGGCACCCTACTCCAGTACTCTTGCCTGGAAAATCCCAGGGATGGAGGAGCCTGGTAGGCTGCAGTCCATGGGGTCGCTAAGAGTTGGACACGACTAAGCGGCTTCACTTTCACTTCACTAACTACCTAGGCTTAAGGCATATGAATCACGGGTTAACTTTGATTGAATCTTTCTTTTCCTTTGTTCAGACTAGTTTCAGGGAATTGGGGGAAGTGGATTTGGGCACGTACACTTAGGGTATAGAAGGTTTTCAGAAAAACTAGTCAGGGTCCTTGGCTAAGAAGAGACTTTGCCTTGGGTCCACCAGTGTAATAAACCGCACTCCACTATCTGCATTGTCATTCTGAGTGAGTTTGTTTCCCGGAACGCATGGCTACAACATTATGAATGCTCTTTTTCTATATTTTAGGAAGTAGACACTCCCCTATCCCCTCCTCCCACCAAAAAAAAAATATCTTAAAGAAAAGGTGAAAGAACTAGTTCTATAAATGGGGTTAATTTACTCTACTAGGATTCACTTTTTTATTTTTTTTTTAAGCAATTTCTCAGGACGCTCGCAAGCTCTCTAGGAGAGCAGTTTTCCACTCCGCGGGGCACGAGAAATTGCCTGGGAGGCTGGAGCATCACCAAGGCCTATTCAAATCCCAAACATCACATGCCAAACGTGCCATCTTCTGCCTAGAGTTCCGGCGCGTCTGGGAACTAAGGGTGAGGGACTGGGAGGGGCGGGCAGGCGCCCTCGGAGGTAGGGGCGCAGACCCAGCTGCGCAGCGCGCCCTCCCTCCGGGTTCGCTGCGCTCAGCTCAGTCCTTGCGCCTCCCTCAGCTCTCTCCTCCGCCCCCCTTCGCCCTCCCCTTTCCCTCCTTTTCTCCTCCTCCTCCTGCCGCCGCGCCGCTGCCAGACCTCGCCAGTTCAGACCCACGGGGCTGCCCTCCCCTGCGCTCTCCCCTCGCTGCCCGGGCCAGGAGCGCAGCGCGGCCGCGCAGGTAGGAACCCCGGAGCGGGGGTCACACCGGCGCACCCAGTGCCCGCGTGGCCGCGCGCTGAGGAGTAAGTGGGGTGACTTGAGGGGTGCAGTGGACCTGAGAACTGCCCCCACACAGTGCAGGATCTTTCAGGCAGAGAGGGAGGTGGAGGTGTGAGGTCTCGGAATGCGATCTGTCAGGATGTGCGAGCATTAGGTGACATCTGTTTGGATGGGCATGTGTGTGCGTGCCGACAATCAACCGACAGGGCTTTGCCCGCAAACGAAGTTTTGAAACTTTCAGGGGGCCAGTGTGTGAGATTTAAGCCGCACCTGGATTCCACCGGAACTGGTTAGAAGCTGGAGCACTAAGCAGCTCCCCAGAGACAGCCGCCTGTTAACATACTTTTAAGAAAGGGGACCTCGCCTCCCTGAGGACGCCTGGCCGGCCGCCCTGAAACTGGTACTTCGGGCTGCGGTGTGGTTCCCTAGTTCTGGCCTTAGGAAGATCGGATCCTGAAGGTAGCATTTCGGCGACCGAGACACCCGTAAGGCGCGAGGCAACTAGACGCTTGGGCTGCTCCTCTACACCACCTGGGGCTTTTAAACAAAGCTGCTCACAGAGAACGCGTGGAAATGCCACTTGGAGAGTGTGCGCTGGGGAATGTGAGGAGTTCTGAAGGGCAGGTATTTTACTATGGGAGGAGATTGCTCCGGAGTTTCGCTGTGGTATTTTGTTAAAAAAAAAAAAAAGTTAGAAGCCAAGATAATTCATATTGGTTCACAAGTTTTTCTGCTGAACTTTGAAAGGAACTTAATGAGCGACTGATCTGATCTGATAACTAGCTGGAGGTGAGCTTATAGGGAAAGCCTTAACGTTCAAAGGAATATGAGATTTGCTGCCCCACTTCCACCCTCGAAAAAAAAATGCTCCGTCACCTTTGAAATTAATTACCCTGTATTCTTTCTCTTTCACCCCCTTTCTCGAGCCTATTGTAGGTGCAGTGTAAATTGCGTACCTTACAGCTTTTGTGTATATTCGTAGCCGGACAGTGTAAATCGAAATGTAATTCTGCAGCCGTCTTCAGCCTTTGGTGTCCCGTTTGGCCAAAGGAAAGTTGAGGAGGGGGTGGGGAGATGAGGAGTAGATTAGAAGTTGTGTATGAAAGAGCCTCAGCCTTCTCCACCTTCTCTACCTTGCTTGCGTGTTACTTTACAGCTGAAGTTTTATTTTCCTCCGCTGCAGATGCTAAGCATCGGTTTGTACTGTGTTTTATTTGAGATTCACGATGTTGAAAGCCCTTTTCGTAACTATGCTGACTCTGGCGTTGGTCAAGTCACAGGACACTGAAGAAACCATCACGTACACGGTAAGGGGTGATGGAATTTGAGATAACTGCGGTTCAGTGGGATTCTGTGGCACAAGGGAGACTTTATCCAGTCCTGCCAGTCTATGTGGGCTATTCTCTGCAGAGGGTAATAAATTAAACCAGCGTTAACAAGGTTCACGTTTAAGATACGTTGTAAATAGCCTGTCCTTTCAGAAGTTCACTTAGATCCCCATTTGAGATAGGGACCAAAATGTAAGGATTTATGCAAGGCCAAAAAGGGAAACTCCTTTAAAACAAAAATCAAAGTAAGCTACATGTTTATGAAACATTCAGCATATTAATGAGTATAAGTAATTGGAAAACATGAATTACTATATACATGCAGATAAAACCAGAACTCAAGGAGTAAGACTCAAATAGGAATGTTAAATATCACAAAAGCCCTTCACCTCATTTGTGCATGTGACTTATGTTCTCATGTAAGGGGGTTTTCTCAACTTTATAAAGGCTATTATTCACTTACAATGTAACTGATAGCTCATATAAATACCACTCAGATAGACATGTGTTACCAGGATACAGTATTTGGTAAAATGCATTGTGTGAAATTTGGTTTTGTATTTTCTGATTAGCATATCTGATATTTCCAAGTAATCTTTATTAATTAGCTAATTGTATGAGTCAATCAACATTGAATAAAGTATTGAAAATATCATCATCTAACCACCCCTCCCCACCACTGCCCAGAATGGATGGTGAGAACAGAGAGTAGTGCTTGCCTCACTTCTGGTGAGTTTGTTTGCACCTCTGTTTTGTGTTTTCTAGTCTTTAATCAGTGTTGTGAGGCAAATGACATTTGTCCTGGATCAGAATATGAAAAACATATTTTTCTACTTGCTCCCAACTTAAAATTAAGTAATCTTACTCAAAAGAATTTCAAAAATTTTTGAAAATAAAACTCTTAAAAGTGAGCTAATGTTAATTACTGATAATAAACATTATCTCACTTTTTGATACCGTATTATCCCTAGAATGTTAGTATTCATCTGGCAAATGTTCCTTGTTGTCCAGATCAACTATAAATCAAATGGGGTTTAGTATAAATATTTTGTTAACTTAATGGTAAATGTAGTTGCTTCCTCTGCTGAAGATAAATAAAGCAAGAGAAATGAATACATGTGTTGTTTATCTTCAAATGAAATTGTTGTGTTCTTTGGGCTAAACTTACTACCTTCTTAGGGAGTTAAAATTAAATTAGCTACCCCCTTTTATATTCATGTAATAATAGATTTTATTGCTTTTACAGCTGCTTATCTTGTACTCCCTTCCCTTTGCTAATCACCTAAACCTTACTCATCTTTAGCAGAGAAAGTTCCCTGTGGTTTAGACACTGTAGTTTTAAGACTGCTAACTAGGGTTCACCATTTATACCAGGTTTCTCAGATATGGCACCCTTTCTGTGCCAAGATTAAATCTATTCTCTTTTAAACTGTATATGGCTATTAGTTCATGGTTAAAGGACAAGATGTAACTATTTTTTTAGTAACTCCCTATGGAGACACTATCTCTTTTCATTCTCATAGCAAAGTATGAGCTAAGTGGCATGCTCTTACTTCTACTAATAGTAGAACTAAAGATCAGAGAGGTATCTAAATTAAGACTACACAGCCAGTAAGTGGTGAAACTAAATTCAGTCTAGGCTTGTTTAATAGTGATCCATATTGAATGTCCTGGAACTGAAAACCTAAAACAAACTGCAAGTCTCCTCTATTTAGCATACAAATTTATCAAGTGAACTGCCATTCTGCCTGGTTTGAATGATACCTTTCAGAAGGATGGGATCATATCCACAAGATAGCCTCATATTCTCCTTTCATATTAAAAATAGGATCCATTCAGTTATGTATTCGTCATGTACCTGCCTTGTGCATAAGCAATTCTCATCACTATCAAAAGAATTCAAGCTTATTCGTGTACTAAAAAATTTCAGACCTTAACCTTGGGGAATTTACCTTGAGAAAAGTACTGTTGAAAAGTACAAAGTATTATGCAGCTTATACATGTTGCTAAAGAAATACAAAAGCAGAGAGGTAATTAATGTTCATACTGGCAACCCACTCCATTATTCTTGCCTGGAGAATCCCATGGACAGAGGAGCCTGGTGGGCTACCGTCCACAGGGTTGCAAAGGTTTGGATACAACTGAAGCAACTTAGCGCGTGCTGCCTTCAATAAGCAACTGGCTTATTGAAGGAGTTAGAACTTGCTGCTACTTCTTGAAGGAAGTGAGGACTTTGAATTATTCTAGCAAGACTGAAGAGGCACCTGAATCAGAAAAGGTGGCATAATCAAAGACTAGAAGGGAACATAGCCAAGTCAAGATCAGGAGGTGACAAGGAGCTGGGTGGTGTGGAGAACCTAAAGATGGTAATAGTGGAAGATGAGGGGTCCACAGGCCCCTGTGAGGTCTTAGATGGAGGAGCAGTGTAACCAAGAGAGCAAAGAAAGGTTATCATAGAGGCTTGTGTGCAGAATACAGTGATATGGAGACCAGCTAAGGAGATTTGCCTTCTCATGAAGTCAGGAAGGCTTACACCAGCATGGGAGATATAAAAATGGACGCAAAGACAGCAGAGCTTGAAGGAAAATGATGGAAAACTTGATGTTAAAATTGTTATTCTGGTTCCTGAGAAATGTGGTATAGTGCCTTGGACAGTGTTGGTAAAAGTAGAAGCATTAGTTTGGGAAATAAAATGAATTTAGTTTTCACCTTATTAAGTCTTGGAAGTCAGTAAAATATCTAAACTCATCTCTGTCTCCAATCAGCTATTTATTTGCCAAGCATCTGTTGTTTGCCAAGCAACTCTTGGCTCTTATGGAAGAATTTAAGTTTATTTGTTTGTTTACTCTACTTTTGCTTAATCCTTCCTGAAACCTCTTCCTCAAATCTGCATGTGATCAGATGTTTTCTTGAGCTTAAGAATTCTTCAGAGGCCTCATCACTTAGACCAGCATGTCTCAAGAAGTAGCCCATGGATAACTTGTATCAAAATCACCTGAGATGCTCGTTAGGAATTCAGATTCCATGCCCCCTACCTGACCTACAGAGTCAGAGCCTTTGGTTGGTCCCAGGAATCTCATTTTAACAAGCACCAGACTGATTCTTAAGCATAATAAAGCTTGAGATTCACTGACCTTCAAGGTCGAATTCAGTTCCCACTTGGCCTTTCCAGAGAAAGGCTTCCCAGGTTTGGCCCTGCCTACCTCTCTTATCTCACTCCATCCACCCAGGACTACTGGTAGCTCCTTCCAGCTTTGCACCTTTGCTTATGTGGTCCCTCATCCTAGACTTACCACATCTCTCTGGAAAAAAATCCAACTCACTTGTAGCTTCGCCCATAAAGCCCTTTCCACCCTGTCATGCCTACCCACAGTCCTGAACAGAGTCCATCACTCCTTCCACAGGTGAACTTGTCTCACGACACCTGACATCTTGCTTCAACTAATCTGCCTGTCTGTCTCCTCTTCAGGCCTGCGAGCTGCCTGAGAATAGGAACAAGATCTTAATCATCTTTGCTTTCCCAGGGACTAGGATGGTGCCTGGTGTGAAAGGGTACTTGACAGATGGTTCTGTCAGTGAGTGAACTAGAGAGGACCTTTAGAAACTGAAGCTGGGAGGCAGGCCATGGTATGAGAAGACAGATCAGGACTTAACTGAATAGGAATGATAAGGAAAGTCAGGTGCTGGACTGCTCTAAGAGGATTTAGAGAGGGGGGGAATAGTCAAGGGCTGAATAAAAGAACTCAGTTGGATTTTTTTTTTTTTGGTAAAATTTATAATGTGGAAGAAGGGTCAAGTAAAGCAAAAAAAAAAAAAGAGAGAGAGAGATTACAGAATATTAGTATCAAGACAGAAAGGAATTCCAAGATGGTTATGGGCAACTGGATCCAATGCAAATGCAACAAAAGACCTGAGACAGGTGGTGATTGAGAAGGGATCCCTGAAGCAGTCCAGTGCCCAGATGTATCTTTTTTAAAAAGCTACAGAATGTTAAACTACCCATCTCATCATCTATGTGGGACTCTAGTACCAAGACTGTTGCCATAAATATGAAGCTTTTAGAGTGACTTCTTTGAGAGTGGATACTCAATTAACTGTCTCCTGGCTCCTCTTCACAGCAATGCACAGATGGATATGAGTGGGATCCTGTAAGACAGCAGTGCAAAGGTGAGCCAGCTGCAAAGACTTCCCATCTGATCATAGCTCTCTGTCCCCATCTAGTATGTCCTTCATGCCCCACCTGTATTATACCCAAAAGGTGTAAGCATGTGTTTACATGTTCGGTTTCCCCTGTAAGAAGATTCCTGACTTATTTTATTACTCACCACAGATATTGATGAATGTGACATTGTCCCAGATGCTTGCAAAGGTGGAATGAAATGTGTCAACCACTATGGAGGATACCTCTGCCTTCCTAAAACAGCCCAGATTATTGTCAACAATGAGCAACCTCAGCAAGAAACACCAGCAGCCGAAGGTGTGGGTGCAGCTGCAAATGCAGCCGCAACCTCTAGTACAGGCACTGGGGGTGTAGCAGCCACTGGCGTCGCTGCCAGTGGAGTGGTGCCTGGGGGTGGTTTTGTCGCCAGTGCTGCTGCTGAAGTGCAGACTGGCCGAAATAACTTTGTCACCCGGCGGAACCCAGCTGACCCTCAGCGCATTCCCGTCAACCCTTCTCACCGGATCCAGTGTGCAACAGGCTATGAGCAGAGTGAGCATAACGTGTGCCAAGGTAAGCATGACTTTCTATGCTAATGAGAAAGTTCTTGCCCAAGTGCACCTTGTGGTGAGAAAGACAACAGCTCTCATTTATTGAGAGCTTCCCCCTCGCCATTCTTTGTGCTAAGGGCTTTGCCTGTGTTATCATATTCAATCATCACAAAAATCATAAAAGGTAGTTGCTGCCCGTGTTGTCATCATTTTACAAATGAGGAAACTCTGTCTCAGAGAGGTCACCAATGGTTCTCAACCTTAGCTGCACATATTTAGAGTCACTTGGGAGCCTTTAAAACTTCTCCATGTCCAAACCACACCCCAGCCCAATTAAATAACACTCTCTGGGGGTGGGTTCCAGGAATCAGTATTTTTTTTAAGCTCCCCAAGTGGTTCCAGTATGCAGCCAAGTTTAAGATCCAGGGGTCACACAGGTGGTGAGTGCAGAGCCAGCCTTCAAACCCAGACAGATGGGGCTAGAGTCACAGCTGTCAAAGGAGCAGTCAAATTATTCATTTGGAATTTGAAATTGTGCTGTCAAGCTACTCCACAAATGCCCCCCTTTAAGGTCTCTTAATTGAACTTAACAGTGACTTGTTTTCCTCCCTGAGGAATAAATAAATGGGACTTCTGCTTCTCATTACCTTTGAAGGAGTCTTCCCCCACTCACACTTATATCTATTCTTAAGCTCTCATTTGAGCACATTTCGCTTATATCACTTGCACCATGGCACCATCTGCCTGGGTTTTTCTGTTTATTCTCACAAAGAATACACATCCGGTAGACTCATGCTAGCAAACTGATAAGAATCTTGGGCTTTGAAGACGTGTAGCATATGAACTAACTGGACTGTGCTAAGGGATTTTGTTCCTCTTTGCCTACTTAGGAAACCCTTTTAGATCTGCCTGATGTGGCCATAGAAGCTTCAGGCTACTTTTTCACTGCCAGGTACTGGCTGGGTACAGCCCATATACACCATAAGTGCCTTGTACACACTGGCCAATAGGAAGGGCTCAGGAGTTCTTACCTTCTACTTACATAAGTGAAGAAGAGAGCACCTTCCTCCCTCAACACAGAAGGGTTCAACTGGGGTCACCTAGCTGCTATATTAAGTGAAAGAAGCATCTTTTGGACTTCTAGGATGCTGCCCCTTATTCACGAGTGTTGAGTTTTATCTTCTGTATAAAAATATAGTAGATTTTAAATGGTTTATAGATGAAGTAAGGAAACCTATCAGGCTCTGACTTTTATTATTTTATATTTTGCATTCAAATTTTCAGTATCCCACATCAAGAGCTAAGCCATGCTGTGATGGTGTCACTTTTCAAAGTGCCTATCTTATTAGCATCTGTTTTGTGTTACTGTCATGAGTCAGAATTCCAATATTGATGATGAATGCTTCAGCATCTGCTTGATATTCAGATATTTAATTTAAGGATTATGTCAAAGAGATAACCTCATGAGGTTATTTATATATATATATAAATAAATATATATTTACAAATAAATATATATTTATATATGTATGGTTTGTGTATTTGACTGAATATTGGTTTAAAAATACCTTGAATTTATTTAAAATATCAACTTTTAATTGTATTATTTAAATATATAATTATATTGGAAGGTTTGGTGGTATTTTTCCTGAAACTGAAAAGGTTTGGTGAAAGTTTTAAAGTATTGACTTTTACATATTAAATTATTTTTTATACTTCGGACATATGTTTGAATGGTACTTAGGAGGGAAAAAAAGCAGGTAAATTCATTTATCAGAAACTACAAACTAATTTATGATCCATCATTGACAGCTGTGGTTGAAAGCAAGAAGAATGCCTAGAATCGAATGAAATTCTAGAATAAAACATTTTCAGGATTTACAACATGCATTGGTTACAGTAAAAACTGTATAATAAAAAGTGAATAATAAAAATGAAATCCTATTTAATCTCTCTTAAACAAAGATTTAGACTACCTTACAAAGTAAGGTCTTTTCTTCTTTGGCAATTTCTTTTTCAGTTATAAGCTAAAACTCTTAAATGCTTATGGTAGATGCTAAATACATATTCATTGATTGTGTGCACATGAGGCATTTCCAACCCAAACTGTTTTGCATAATTCAACCCATTTCTACAATTTGAGATTGGGGGGGTCTGTATCATTAAAAGCAGGGTTAAAAGTTTTTTTGGATGACTTAAGGCTTAAGTTGGATTTCTTCCCATCACACACTTTTGCAAAGTGCCCATAAATGTGGATTTACTTAATTGTTGATAAAAGGGGGTTATTTCATATGATAACAACAGGATAATCTGTCTAGGGAATCTAACGTAAGTCGAGTCACACTTGTGCCCGTTTATTATTGAGCTGATCAAACATGCAGTCCAGCTTCTTCTAATTGCCTACAGATGTATGACATTCTCATTCCAGGCCAGCAGCACAAAATAATGTTTTATAACCAATGTGAAAGTGTAGGGACTTCTGCTTAAAACAATAATGTGCTCCAAGGACCTGACAATATTACTGACATCATTGTAGAGTTTGAGGAACTTTCTGTTTTAATAAAGATCTCCATTCTCCTTTTAAATGTTGCGTACTTATGACCAGTAATCCAAACACATTTACCATGATTGCTGGATCAGAATAAATGAATGCCTTAGATGAGTCATATTTTTGCCATAAAATTATTTCTTTTTTCCACATATATTTTTCAACAGGTACAGTTTATCATTATATAACTTAAAGCTGAGGACATTTTTAATGTAATGACTGAAATCTGAACTGTATTTCAGTGTTAGTCAATTTTGCCTTTGCATGCACTATTATCAATCACAGTTGGCACTTAATAAGTTAAATACCACTAGATATTTTAAAATATTTTCTATTTTAGGGACTTGCCTGGTGGTCCAGTTAAGACTCTGCACTTCCAATGCAGAGGGACAAGAGTTCAATCCCTGGTCAAGGAACTAAGATATCTTATGCCACGTGTAGTGTGGCCAAAAATAAAAAAGTAAATAAATAAATGTATTCTATTTTGTAAATATATTTTTAACCAGCTTTCCATGTTTTAACATTTTTAGTCAAAACATGATTATTTAACCTTTATTCATCTATTTGTCCAGGTTTTTTCAATTTTATGCAAAACCAAGGGGTTTAAAACATAACATCCAAATATCAATTCACAGTAAGCATTTTTTTCCAGGTACTTTTTACCAAATGAGCATGATACTGGGGAAGTCATTCACACTGAGAATTTCAAATGACAGGTTGCATCTTTCAGTTCAGTTCAGTCACTCAGTGGTGTCCGACTCTTTGCAACCCCATGAATCGCAGCATGCCAAGCCTCCCTGTCCATCACCAACTCCAAGAGTTCACCCAAACTCATGTCCATCGAGTCGGTGTTGCCATCCAGCCATCTCATCCTCTGTCATCCCCTTCTCCTCCTGCCCCCAATCCCTCCCAGCATCAGGGTCTTTTCTAATGAGTCAACTCTTCGCATGGAGTGGCCAAAGTACTGGAGTTTCAGCTTTAGCATCAGTCCTTCCAATGAACACCCAGGACTGATCTCCTTTAGGATGGACTAGTTGGACCTCCTTGCAGTCCAAGGGGCTCTCAAGAGTCTTCTCCAACACCACAGTTCAAAAGCATCAATTCTTCGGTGCTCAGCTTTCTTCACAGTCCGACTCTGACATCCATACATGACCACTGGAAAAACCATAGCCTTGACTAGACGGACCTTTGTTGGCAAAGTAATGTCTCTGCTTTTTAATATGAAATCTAGGTTGGTCATAACTTTCCTTCCGAGGAGTAAGCATCTTTTAATTTCACGGCTGCAGTCACCATCTGCGGTGATTTTGGAGCCCAAAAAAATAAAGTCTGACACTGTCTCCACTGTTTCCCCATCTATTTCCCATGAAGTGATGGGACCAGATGATGGGACCAGATGCCATGATCTTAGTTTTCTGAATATTGGCAGCTATCAAATTTCATGAAGATCATTTCAGTGTCAGATACCTGGAGTCATGTAAAAATTAAGCTTTAGAAATTAATTATTTTTCCATGAAATATCATCCACCTCAAAGACAACAGATATTCATCTGTTCCAAAAGGAAGTTGGATCTTTAGTGCGTAGTCACTATGTAATCTTCAAAGGATATGGAGTTAGAAAACACTAGTTCAAGTTGAGAAAGAATTTTTTTTACCATATATAATGTTCTAAGAGCCCCATTCTTGTAGGGGAAAAAATAAGAGAAATAAGAAAACCAATTGCCCAATTGAAAGGAATTTGTCCACTTACTTAAACTTTCAAAAATTAAATGTAGAATATTTTGAATGGCTGGTAATTAAATCATTACTAAACTCAGCCAGGGTTTGCAAGTATCATTACTTACTTGCTAAAGAAACCATGCCATTAGAAAATGAACTTGATACAAATGTCTAATAAAGCTGATTGTGGAGTCAAATCCAGAGTGCAATTCCTGGCTTGTATTATATAAGGTATAACTGAAAGATGTGAAAACATATCCTAGGGTTTCCAACCATCTCTGTCTACACAAGACTGTCCTGAAAACTAAATGTCCCACTTCCCTGGAAATGCCTCAGTCCTGGAGAAATGGCATTGTTGAGCACCTCAGCAAACCCCCAGTAACCAAATGTTCTGCACTCCACAGCCAACAGTGGGAAAGTTTCAGTGTTAAAGACACTTTTTCAGGTTAAGGCATTGTTTGTTCAGTAAGTAAGTTTGTCCAGTTTTTTCAATTTGTTTTAAACTTTGAAAAACTATATTTCATTGATCTTTATGTACCTGGACAGAGCCTTTCTTTGCAGTTGTCAGGATTCTGCCCCTTTGTCAATTTCCACATTGTTCTGGATTGCATGTGTAGGATACCTAGACATTAGCACCTACATACTTGGATACATGTCATAATCTTTCCTCATTTCCACTGGGAAAAATTTTACCACTCAGCTAAATTAAAAACCATACTTCAAATACAAACTTTTGTTTGCCAAATTTCTTTTTTCAGTTTTAGCTGTATTTTCAATGATTTTATTTGATTTCTGTTATTATTACCTATGATGCAGGAGCAACTAAAAAGCTAAAAAGAGAAATATACTGCCTTTTGTAAAGCCTAAAGGAATTAAGAAATTATATTTAGGGTTAAAAAGCTCCACACTCTTGGAGACCATATATTATCCTCCGCACATTTCTTTATAAACATAACTAAAGTACTATTTTGAAAAGGAAAAAAGTTGTTATCTATACAACTACTTTAAGAAAGAGAAATTTGAACACATAGAGAGTCTCAGATGTTAGGGACATCTCTTGTTGGCTTCTTTCATTTGAAACTTAAATGATATCATATCCAAAAGAGGATTTATAAATTATAGTGTAATCAAGTAGCTTAGCATACTTGGCATTGTCATTACCAAGCAACTTTCAAACACTAGCCTTTCGTTGATCCTCACTACTGTCATTAGGGTCTCTGGTTGCTCCGGTTAGTTTTGTGAAGAAGTGCCTAAATTTTGTTATATATAATTATACAGCCCAGCAAAGAGCTTTGATCTCAGAAAATAGATATTTTGCAAAAAGAAGACTATAATTGAGTAAATTATTATATTAACAGAAAAGAAATATTTCAAGCAGAATGTAAAATAGGTATTTCACCTAATAGTTTATTGTGTTTAGTTGTTAATTAGCTTTGAGTATCTTAAAATTCTCTAAGGCCATGTAAATAGGAGTTGAGTTTATAGGGAAAACTTAATTACTTTTTAAATAATCTGATGCCATATAATTGCATTGATTTCCTCCTGAAAAATCTAGCATTGTTTCATGATTTACATCTCCAAACACTATAGTCATCAAATTTCAGTTAATTTAAGACCCATTTTAATACACATTTGTAAATAATATGTACATCTTTGTGATTCATGCATAGTCAGAAAATTCCTTCATAAAAATTGAATGATAGTTTTACTTAAGGTAAAGGATGGAAGATATTGATATGATCACACTTCTGCCACAAAAGACTAAGTTATATAACTATTTAACTCAATGATTTTCTAAATGTGGTTTCCAGACCAGAAACATTAGCATCATCCAGTAACTTATTAGAAATGCATAGAACAGTCTTATGGACTCTGTGGGAGAGGGAGAGGGTGGGAAGATTTGGGAGAATGGCATTGAAACATGTAAAATATCATGTATGAAACGAGTTGGCAGTCCAGGTTCGATGCACGATACTGGATGCTTGGGGCTGGTGCACTGGGACGACCCAGAGGGATGGAATGGGGAGGGAGGAGGGAGGAGGGTTCAGGATGGGGAACACATGTAAACCTGTGGCGGATTCATTTTGATATTTGGCAAATCTAATACAGTTATGTAAAGTTTAAAAATAAAATAAAATTAAAAAAAAAAAAAAAAAAAAAAAAAAGAAATGCAAAATCATGGGCCCCATCAGAACTATTGAATTGGAAACTCTAAGGATGGGGCTCAGCAATCTATGTCTTAACAATCCTATGATTTTGATCCCTACTCAAGTATGAGAACCAATGGCCTAACATAATTTTAACCTCAGGAAGTTGCATTCAGTTGTAAAAATCAAAGAGTGGAGTCAGAATACTTTATGTGGGATATGGGAAGTAATGAAGAGAAAACGTCAAAAATACTTTCTGCTTATGGGACAGAATAATATGCCTACTTCTCTCACCATTCTTATTGTCATCACCAGTGCCCTCATCCCCAAATATGATTGGCCATGAGTCCTGGTTAGGACTGTATTCCCGAACCAAGAGCATATATGTGCAATCTAGAGGAAAGAGGGACATCATAACAAGAATACCAGCGGTCTTTCACCTCTCTATGAAGCCTGCAAGTGTGAAATATTATGCTGCTGTCCTGTGCTCAGTCCCCCAGTCCTGTCCGACTCTTTGTGACCCCAATGACTGTAGCCCACCAGGCTCCTCTGTCCATGGAATTCTCCAGGCAAGAATGCTGGAGTGGGTTGCCATGACCCCAACGACTGTAGCCCACCAGGCTCCTCTGTCCATGGAATTCTCCAGGCAAGAATACTGGAGTGGGTTGCCATGTCCTACTCCAGGGGATCTTCCCATCCTGGGATCAAATCCACATCTCTTGCATCTACTTCATTGGCAGGTGGATTGTTTACCACTGCATCTGGGAAGCCCTGTGAAATACTATAAATGCCCTTAAATTGTCAGTAGGTGAAACTCACAATTATGTTTTGGCTGTGATAATGATTGGTGCAAAGTGATACCTGTACCTTTTAAAGGCATCCCCCTTACACTCAAGGCACAAACATTGTGTGGAGGTTCAGTTCATGTAGAGTTGCAAAAGAGGAAGATGTTGATTCTGATTTTGGCCTTAACAGTGTGCTTTATTTACCAAACTGATAGGAGATCCTTTCAATACCAGATACATAGCTGACATCCCCTTTAGATTCTGTGAATATCATCAAATATTAGAATACTATTCGTTTGAGTATCTTCTGTTCAATTAAAACTTTATAAAAGATTTGCTTCCCATCAAAGACAAGATTCTTAAAACTAATGAACACTTAATCTGCAGAATGAATTTTCCTTACCCCATAGAAGCAAAAAGAAGCAGACTGGAGTAGAAATGCAAGTCTGGGTAACTTCAGGAATGTGCACTGGATACTCATTATCTCTTTCTCCAGAAGGAAATTTCAAACCAGAGTCTCTGAAATCAACAAATTGCCCCATTGGTAAAGACTGCCTTTGCACTTGTTGAATTATTGGCACAATTCTGTTCTTTGAAACCAAAGAGTAAACAAAATTTGTCCCAAATGTGTTTGATTTTGCACGAATGTACAAATAAGTAATTTGTGCCACATCTGAAATTCATTAGCATGCTTCTTTTTCCAGGAGGTAACTGCAAATTGCACACTCAAAAATAAAACTGATCAAGAAAACTACATTCAAATATTTGCAGAAGAAAACAGCTCTCATTGTAAGCATTTAGCCACAATTGCAGACTTGTAGCTTGAACCTAAATGATTTGTAAACATTTAATAAAGATGAAGTGAAGAAATGCCATGAAAGGAAGGCTGAGTGCCAGGATACTGGCAGCAGCATGGATAGCTTATTGCTGTCAATTTTGTATAACCACAGATTAAAAGGAGGGACAGAGTGTGAATTAATGTTATATAAATGTATACTAAATAGAGACTTAAAAACTTAAGATATTTGGCTAACTCAATTCTAAAACTTGAACTATCTTTAAAATAATTGTATGTTTATACTAATCAAGGGTAACCAAGCAATATCACGAGTGAAATTGATCAAACAGAATGCAAAACCATTCAGTTAATGTTCAGTAATTCCATCAAATTTTAAGAATCACTTTTTGTTGTTAAGGCACTTTGGTAGGATCAAAGTAAGAGTGGACATTGTCCTTTGGGAATTCGCCATCATCAACCCATGAATTATCAAATAACAATAAAAGAAACAAAATACAACTCTGGAAAATAACTCATGGGACATCACGAGAAATACATAATGAATTGCCAGAAGTAGTAGCCAAATCAATATGTGATACAGGTATCCTTACAATTTACTAAAATCCACATTTGGACAGAAAAAAAGAACATGTTCCCAGATACATGGTGAAGAACAAAAGTCTGGTTCCTTCCTGGAATGGAAAATTTAGAAGAGAATAATGAGGGGAAGTTGAGAGTTCTGAAGAGGAAATTAAGATCCAAACAGCGAGGGAAGTAAGCATCATGTAGACAAGCCAGAACAAGGGAAAAACAGCTTTGTGTCAATGTTCCTCCTACTCAAGAGTGGTTTCCCAGGAGACTGCCCCAGAAGCAGGGTGCTGCTGATAGGAATGCTAACAAGGTTAGGGGCAGGGGTATGTGGAGGAATACAAAATTAGACAATACCCATGATGCTGAAGCACTGCAGAGCAAACATTTATGACTGGTTCCATCCTCAGTAACTCTTCCCAACAAAATACTAATGTTGTCCTCCAGCTCTGTCTCAGTATCTTCCTAAATTATGTCCTATTTTACTTACTATTGAAATGGCACTAAGCAAATGTTTTGTGTTTGTGTATGTGTGTGTGTGTTGTTTGAATAAATGAATGGTTTTTAATCTTTAGAGAATTCATGCTTAAAGTTTACTTGAGTTCTAAAACCATCCTTGAAAATGAGCTATTATGTATACCATATATGTATAAATTATATTTCCCAACTCTGTATGTATCAAACTTTTTATTAACAATGGAGGTCTTAGATATCTAGTACCTATCTTAAGCTTAAGACATTTGAAAGAAGAAACTATGAAATTTATTCTTTATATTATGGATAGTTAGGCTTTTAAAAAACATTGGCAAATAAATAAGTTGCTGTTATTCCTAAAGCCAGACTAATAATAAGAAACACTATAATTCTTTTAACTTTCTGACAAGCCATTTAACCAGTGATTGCATCTCTGTCTCAGATATATCCTTCATCAGAAATAAAATGGTGAATAATGAAAATACAGTTGGCTCGGGGAAATGGTAATATTTATGATATTTGAAGTGAAACAATCACAAGGCTGAAAAAATGTTTATGTAAGCTCTCCAATATTGTAGAGGAAATCAGGGCACTGGGTAAAACTCTGTAAAATAAGAGCAAAAAAGGAAGAAGGGATCAGAGCAATCTATCTTGGTCCTGTCCCTTGACTACAAGCCACAAACTATCTGTAGTTTTTTTGTTGTTGTTTTTTGGTTATGTAATTTTTTTAAAAAATTGAAATATAATTGACTTACAATATTGTGTTAATTTTAAGAGTACAGAAAACTGATTGAGTTATATTTTTCAGATTTCCATTATGAGTTATTATAAGATATTGAATATAGTTCCCTGTGCATGTATGCCCAGTCGTTCAGTCATGTCCAACTCTTTGAGACCCCAAGAATAGCCCGCCAGTCTCCTCTGCCCATGGAACTTTCCAGGCAAGAATACTGGAGTGGCTTGCCATTTCCTTCTCCAGGGGATCTTCCCGACCCAAGAATTGAACCTGTGTCTCTTGTGTCTTCTGCATTGACAGTCGGATTCTTTACCACTGAGCCACCTGGGAAGCACATAGTTCCCTGTGCTATACAGTAAATCCTTGTTGCTTATCTATTTTATTTAGTTTGTATATGTTAATACCATACTCCTAATTTATCCCTTCTCCGCCTCCATTTCTCCTTAGGTAACCATGTTTGTTTTCTATGTCTGTGAATCCTTTTCTGTTTTGTATATAGATTCATTTGTATTATTTTTTAGACTCCACATATAAGTGATACCATAAAACATTTGTATTTTACTGCTTCACTTAGTATGATAATCCCTAGGTCCATCTGTTGCTGCAAATGACATATTTTATTCTTTTTTATGACATATTCCATTGTATATATGTATATATATGTGTGTGTGTGTGTGTGTGTATGTGTATGTTTGTTGTTGTTGTTTAGTTGCTAAATTGTGTCCAACTCTTAGTGATCTCATGGATGTCAGCATACCTGGCTCCTCTGTCCTTCATTATCACCTGGAGTTTGCTCAAACTCATGTCCATTGAGTTGGTAATGCTATCTAACCATCTCATCCTCTGCCACCCTCTTCTCTTGTTGCCTTCAATCTTTCCCAGCATCGGGATTATTTCCAAAGAGTCAGATCTTCGTATCAGGTACCCAAAGTATTGGAGCTTCAGCTTCAGCAGCAGTCCTTCTAATTAATATTCAGGACTGATTTCCTTTAGGATTGACTGGTTTGATATCCTTGCTGTCCAAGGGACTCTCAAGAATCTTCTCCAGCACCACAGTTCAAAAGCATCAATTCTTTGGCACTCAGCCTTCTTTATGGTCCAACTCTCACATCTCTACCTGACTACTGGAAAAACCATAGCTTTGACTATACAGACGTTTGTTAGCTAAGTCATGTCTCTGCTTTTTAATATGCTGTCTAGGTTTGTCATAGCTTTTCTTCTAAGGACCAAGCATCTTTTAATTTCATGACTGCAGCCACTGTCTGCAGTGGTTTTGGAGCCCAAGAAAATAAAATCTGTTACTGCTTCCACTTTTTCCTCTTCTATTTGCCATGAAGTGATGGGACCAGATGCCATGATCTTAGTTTTTTGAATGTCAACTTTCAAGCCAGCTTTTTCACTCTTCTCTTTCACCCTCATCAAGAGGCTTTTTAGTTCCTCTTCACTTTCTTCCATTAGAATGGTATTATCTGCATATCTGAGGTTGTTGATATTTCCTCTGGCAATCTTAAGTCCAGCTTGTGATTCATCCAGCCCAGCATTTGCATGATGTACTCTGCATAGAAGTTAAATAAGCAGGGTGACAATATACAGCCTTGACGTACTCGTTTCCCAATTTGGAACCAGTCTATTGTTCCATGTCTGATTCTAACTTTTGCTTCTTGACCTGTATACAGGTTTCTCAGGAGACAGGTACGGTGGTCTCATATTCTCATTTAAGAATTTTCCATAGTTTGTTGTGACTCCGTAGTTTGTTCTGATTTCCATTGTGTAGTCAATGAAGCAGAAGTAGATGTTTTTCTGGAATTCCCTTGCTTTCTCTCTGATCCAGTGAACGTTGGCAATTTGATCTCTAGTTCCTCTGCCTTTTCTAAACCCAACTTGTACATCTGGAAGTTCTTGGTTCACATACTCTTAAAGCCTAGCTTGAAGAATTTTGAGCATAATCTTACTGGCATGTGAAATGAGCACAACTGTATGGTAGTTTGAACTTTCTTTGGCATACTACATCTTCTTAAACCAATTGTCTGTTGATGTGCACTTCGACTATTTCCATATACTGCCTATCGTAAATTGTGCTGCCATAAACATTGGAGGGCATATATCTTTTCATATTAGTTTTCTTCTCTTCTGGATATATGCCCAGGAGTGGGATTGCTGGATCATGTGGTAGCTCTACTGTTAGTTTTTTAAAGGAACTTCCATGTTGTTTTCCATAGTGACTGTACCAGTTTACATTCCCACCAGTAGTGTAAGAGAGTTCACTTTTCTTCATACTCTCTCCAGCATTTTACGATCTGTAAACTTTTTGATGATAGCCATTCTGACTGATATAAAGTGATAACTCATTGTGATTTTGATTTGCATTACACTCGCATCTGGTCCCATCACTTCATGGGAAATAGATGGGGAAACAGTGGAGACAGTGTCAGACTTTATTTTTTGGGGCTCCAAAATCACTGCAGATGGTGACTGCAGCCATGAAATTAAAAGACACTTACTCCTTGGAAGGAAAGTTATGACCAACCTAGATTTCATATTAAAAAGCAGAGACATTACTTTGCCAACAAAGGTCCATCTAGTCAAGGCTATGGTTTTTCCAGTGGTCATGTATGGATGTCAGAGTCGGACTGTGAAGAAAGCTGAGCACCGAAGAATTGATGCTTTTGAACTGTGGTGTTGGAGAAGACTCTTGAGAGCCCCTTGGACTGCAAGGAAGTCCAACTAGTCCATCCTAAAGGAGATCAGTCCTGGGTGTTCATTGGAAGGACTGATGCTAAAGCTGAAACTCCAGTACTTTGGCCACTCCATGCGAAGAGTTGACTCATTGGAAATGCAGCAGATTTATGTATATTAATCTTTTATCCTGCCTGTCTTGCTGAATTCATTTATTTAGTTCTAAAAGTGTTTGGTGGAGTCTTTCAAGTTCTCTGTATAGAGTATCAAGTTATCTGCAAATAGTTTTACCTTTTCCATTGCAATTTAGATACCTTTTATTTATTTTTCTTGTCTGATTGCTGTGGCTAGGAATGAAACCATTCTTTTAAAATCTATCCTGTTAAAATGCTAAAGGGTAGAATCCAGGAAAGTTACTTAGTTGTTTGTCGGTGACTTAAAGAAGCACAGTTATGATCTGGTCCCAAGGTAGGAAGAACTGAATTTCTAGAGAAGTGAGAAAGAAATCCATAGATCTGAGAGTCCCAGGAAGAAAGAATGCAGAATACTGAGGGGACCCTGGGAGCTAATAGCTACCTTGTACTTAACTGTACATGAATTAGGAGTGTGAAGGAGACAACAGAACTAGAGACAACCATGAAAGCTGTGTGTTTTGCTTTATGTGTGCCCAGCTAAAATGAGAATCATGATGGAAACCACAACTTCCTTTGTGCATATAAAACCTCAAAAAGCTCTAGGGACTGTAGTGAAATAAGTTTTGTACTCTAAATAGCTCTGTGTGCTGCAGAGAATCTAATCCTTCTCCCTTGAGTGGACAGTGGAACACAATCTAAAATAGGAAACAACTCAGGAGTTCCCACTCATTGTCCAACCTGGAGACCAGATCTGTCACAATGTGGATCAGGGAAGAATTTTTGTTTGGTGGTGATTAACTAGATCTCACTATTTTGCCATAAGGCCCTCCTCTTATACATACATTCACAAAATGTCATTAAATTGTTGCTGTCAGATTCACAAAATGTCATTCAATTGTTACTGTTCACTAAAAAATTTAAGTATCTCAATATTTTTAATATACCAAAATTATGCAGAGCAGTATGTCTGCTTTCCAGAGTCTGTTATTCAGTCCTTTGAATTTGTTTATTTGAAGAAGCTTCTTAAAGAATTAGTTCAAAATAAATCATTCTCCAAAAATATGTGAGCAGTTTATGTATCTGGCATCATTCAAAACCCACCAGTACACTTTTTTCCTAATCACTGTTTTTCATCATTTGAGGCCTAAAGAGATAATGTTGTGTAAGATGGTTTTCTCTGCTTATCCATGTCCTGCCCTGAGAAATTTGTGATATCAGAAGGTACCTCATCTAAAAAAGGAAAGGATATTCCAAAAGAAGTTGTTAAAAGACACCTTAGAGACCTGCCTACACGGCCTAAATGCCGCCCCTTCCTTGCCTGGATTTAGTTTGTTCCAGCTATTTACATTCACACGTATGCACATATATACACATACCTACTCAAGTTTAGCCCATTCAGATTCATGTGCACAAACATGTAATACACCATTTTTTTTTACAAGAAAGTAACATGTATGAAAATTAAATTGATCAAAGCTGATAATGCTTCTAAAATGATTCTCTCATTCTTGTAAAATCAACTCTAGGAACTGCTTTGTAAATTCCTGTTTTTACCTATCACAAGACAACAGGTCACCTTGGACAACTACTACATGATTCAAGCAACAAAAAACATGTTGGATGGAATATAGAAAGAGTCAACAAAATAGAAGTAAAAATGTTAAGACATAACCTCTAAGATTGTGTTCTCTTACACTTCTGCAACATCCTGGCCATGTCTTGACTAATCTTCCTTAGAGATTTACCTAGATTCTATCTTGACCTATCTTTGTGTTAGAAAATAAGAAAATGAGCAACTGAATTTTTAACAAAATAAACTTTTTAGATAGACCATTATAGAATGAATTAGAAAATAACTTATCTGGGACTATTATTGAATTGCCATACTCTTTTATTCTTCAGTTCAGTTCAGTCACTCAGTCGTGTCCAACTCTTTGCAACCCCATGGACTGCAGCACGCCAGGATTCCCTGTCCATCACCAACTCCCAGAGCCTGCTCAAACTCATATCCATCGAGTTGGTGATGCCATCCAACCATCTCACCCTCTGTCTTACCCTTCTCACCCTCTGTCTTACCCTTCTCCTCTTGTCTTCAACCTTACCCAGCATCAGGGTCTTTTCCAAGGAGTCAGTTCTTCGCATCAGGTGGCCAAAGTATTGGAGCTTCAGCTTCAGCATCAGTCCTTCCAATGAATATTCAGGACTAGTTTCCTTTAGGATGGACTGGTTGGATCTCCTTGTTGTCCAAGGGACTCTCAAGAATCTTCTCCAACACCACAGTTCAAAAGTATCAATTCTTTGGCATTCAGCTTTCATTATAGTCCACCTCTCACATCCATACATGACTACTGGAAAAACCATAGCTTTGACTAGACAGACTCTGGTGAATTATAGTTAGGATGTAGCCCAGAATAAAAGTTCACTCAACAGGCAAGGCAGAAAATTCCAGTCATTCTCAATTAATTAAACTTCCCAATAAAAGCTATGGGCCCTTTTTGTTCATGACCTGGCATATAAAAAGAAACCTAATCCAAGGAGGAAGGTAGTCAGAGAAAAAAGTTTTCCCACACAAGCTGGTAAAGATGCTGGGCTTTGTTCTAAACTTCAGTTGTAAGACCTCTCTTCTTTAGTGATGGGGGTATAGGGGTGCTAACGATAAAAAGAACCTAAATGAAAGAAGGAAATTTAATTGTGGTGCAATTTATACAGCTAATGATAATTCTGAAAAGCCAGGAAAGATTATTTGGTGACTAGTTCATTTTGAAGTGAAGTGAAGTGAAAGTCGCTCCGTTGTGTCCGACTCTCTGCAACCCCACAGACTATACAGTCCATGGAATTCTGTAGGCCAGAACACTGGAGGAGGTAGCCTTTTTCTTCTCCTGGGGATCTTCCCAACCCAGGGATCATACCCAAGTCTCCCATATTGCAGGCAGATTCTATACCAGTTGAGCCACAAGGGAAGCACAAGAATACTGGGATAGGTAGCCTATCCCTTCTCCAGCAGATCCTCCCAACCCAGGAATCCAACCAGGGTCTCCTGCATTGCAGGCTGATTCTTTACCAATGAGCTATCAGGGAAGCCCCTAGTTCATTTTTTAAAAATTTTAAATAGAAAAACCATTGTAAATTGGAGTTCAACTCTAAGTAAACTAAAAAAAATATTCTCATTGATTTTTTAATTTAAGCAGAAAAATAGATTGTGTAAGCATGCCAGAACAAGTTTCCAATAAACCAAGCTATCACCAATGGTTAATACCCAAATAGAATATCACTCTTAGAAGAAGAGCTTGGGCTATTTAGTTGTCATTGAAAAACCCAGCCCCAAACAGTATTAGGATTCTAATAGGGTTTTAAAAGAATTATTGGAAAAGCTGACTATAATGTCAAAGTCAGGAATAGGCAGAATTACACATTTCCCAAAGCATTATTAATCCATAACAAAATTGTTATAACTGTTTTTCTTGGTGAAATACACTGTTTCTGATCTCATATTAAAAGGAAAATATATAGGGATAGAGAATAGAGAAGACATCAGTAAGGAAAATTGAATGAGTTATTTGATTAAATATGAATGATGTTTTGTATTTTCTCAAGAACTTAAAACATCAAGTAGAAGTCCTGAAAAGTGGGTAAAACCAACTACAAGCAACTGCCTATTCCTCAGTATAAATCTCACATTAGGAAAAGAAGAATTAGTGCAGAGTCAAGTCGGCCTTTGCAGTTGACTTGGAGACATTTTAAAATCAGTTTAATAGATGACACACTCTATGTTATGTCAACTCTATTACTCAGTGAAAAAGAAAACACTACTTTCCCTTAAAGGAGAAGAGATACTTTCTCTTCTCTGTTACTGTTAGGTGAATCTCTTAACTACAAAGATCATAATTGGGTAACTACTGATGCTGAAAATTCATGACTTAAGTGTTGCTCGTGCATTGATCAATTTTAAATACAAAAGTCCCCACTTCCCTGCAAATACATTTCAAGACTCCAGTGGATGCCTAAAACCATGGAAAGTACCGAACTCTATATATACTGTTGTTTCTTATATATACATACCTATGATAAAGTTTAATTTATAAATTAAGCACAGTGAGAGATAAGCAACAATAACTAATAATGATATAAAATAATTATAACAATATACTCTAATAAAGGTTATGTGTGATCTCTCTCATTCTCAAAATATCTTTTTGTATAAATTTAATGCCTTTTTCATTTTAACTTAGCACTTACTGCACACTGACCATGGCTTTTCCAGTTTGAGTTTTAATAGTGAAATTACCACAATTTTTTTTTTCCTTCCTCACAATTTCACATTTAGAAGATGGCTTCTTAATGTAGATCTTAGCAGCCTCAGGGACAAATTTTTTTTTTCTTTCCTTGTTAAGTCAAGAACTTCCACCTTTTCACTTAAAGGAAGCACTTTATAGTTTCTCTGTGGCATACCCTAATTGCCGGGATCACAATTCTTGAGCTTTGGGACCATTGTTATGTGAAATATGGTTCACTTGAACACAAGCACTGCAATACCCAGAAGAGTGGATCTGAAAGCAAGATGTTACTAATCGGTTGCTGGGCAGGATATGCTAGATGAAGGGATGATTCATGTCCTGGACAGCATGGAGTGGGATGGCAAGGTATTTCATCATGCTATTTAGAATGGTGGGCAGTCTAAAACTTATGAATTATTTATGGAATTTTTCATGTAATATTTTTAGACCATAGTTGACCATGTGGGTAGCTGAAACGTCCCAAAAGTGAAACCAGAGATAAGAGGGGCAACTATATAAACCACAAAGTAAGATGAAACAGTGATGCCAGTTATGAAAATTTCCCTGGGTCCTCTGCTGAGTGACTCAAGGTAACAGTAACACTCTCCCCCAACACCCACCTGCCATCCCCACACACCACTCAGGATGAAAATTAGTCATCCAAGGAAAAAGCAAAACTGCAGTGAACGCCTGTGAGGGTAGAGGCCAGTACAATATTCACACTTTTGTGGAGGAAAAAGGCAAAATAAACAGCTGAACCATATCCTTCTCTTCCGGGAACCTCCCCTTACATTGGGAGACGAGCAGCTGTAAGAGGAATGAGAGGCAGAAAAGGAGATGTTGAATGAAACTGAGAGAGAGAAAAAAATAGAGCAAGGTAGAAGAGTAGAGGACAATGAGCAAGTGGAAGACTATTCTCATCAAAAATGGGTTGTACTGAAGATTCTTATAAAATAGTATAACAAGGAGCACTTTTTACCTATGTATATAGTAGGTATAAATGTATCTTTTCCTCAGAAGACTGATGAAGGTAAAAAAGAAAAGGTGACAACTAAGTAAATCAGTTTTGCTGTTTTTATGAAATTGGCTAAGGGAGTCTTTAAATTTGGGATTCAATTTTCTAATATGTTTCTGAGAAACTTCTATATGCTATGTGTGATAGGCCAGCAATTCTGGCCTAAAATTTTAATGTACATATGAATCCCTGGGATCCTATTAAAATGAAGGTTCTGATTTACTATGTGTGGGATGAGACCGAAGATCCACATTTCTAACAAGCTCCCAGATTTTGTTGATATAGACAGAGCCTATCTTCCAGTAGCTGGCAATTTGTGCTTCCCACCAAGAAACTGATATATCTAATGATTCTTCATTCTCTTTTTTCTGCAGTTATCAAAGTGGGTATACTTTGGATAAAATTAGATCTGCATGTGGTGGGGTTTTTTCCCCCCAAAGATATTCTTCTTCCCTGATTAGATACTCAGTGTCTCCAATATAAATTCCATTGTAACAGTTACAGCTATAATACATAGATATTTCCTTTGCTTACTAATTAACAGAATTTTCTCCTGTAGTGGAATGTTTTTATGCTTGAATGCTCAGGAGGATACAGAAAGTAGTTTGGCAGGAAAAGAGTGGCAGAAATTCCATGAAACTTAGTAAGAGAAAAAGGTTCCCATCTAAATCTTCCACAAGTGACTCTGACTGTATTAAACCAGTTAACCTCTCTGAAACTCAGCTTTCTCAGCTGTCAAAATTAAGAGTTGTCTCTTCCAGCTCTCATTCAAAATAATTTTAAAAGAATGAGAAAGAGAAAAAGAGAGGTAGAGAAAGTGTACTTTGTCTAGCTACAAGCCCTGAAAGTGTGGTCACTATATGGTTTTTGAACTATTTCTATTGATAGGAACTCTTTGCCTTTCAGTTGGCATTTTTTTATAAGGAAAAGCATACTAGAGCAAGTTAAAATCTGCCCTGAGATGAATGCAGGTGTATTCTGTGATTATAATAAAATTAATGACTCAGAAGCAAAAAACCAGACATTTCTAATGATTTGAAGCTTTACTGACAAAACAGTTCACACCTAGTACTAGTTGTCTGCTAAAAGTCTGGACCAAATCACTGAAGCTTTAAAAGCTAGATCACTGCAGTATTCCCCCCAGGCACTGACATGGGTAATTATTTTTGTTCATGCCACAGCCAAGGATTCCATTTCAATCCTAGCTTGTAAAGGAGTTGGGTTGGTTGGTGTGTGTGTGTGTGTGTGTGTGTGTGTGTGTGTGTCCAGGGTAAATATACTTTTTTGCATGTATTACTACTATCAGTTCAGTTCAGTTCAGTCACTCAGTCGTGTCCAACTGTTTGCGACCCCATGGACTGCAGCACACCAGGCCTCCCTGTCCATCACCAACTCCCTGAATTTATCCAAACTCATGTCTATTGAGTCAGTGATGCCATCCAACCATCTCATCCTCTGTCGTCCCCTTCTCCTCTCATCTTCAATCTTTCCCAGCATCAGGGTCTTTTCTAAGGAGTCAGTTCTTCATATCAGGTAGCCAAAGTACTGGAGCTTCAGCTTCAGCATCAGTCCTTCCAATGAATATTCAGGACTAATTTCCTTTAGGATTGACTGGTTGGATCTCCTTGCAGTCCAAGGATCTCTCAAGAGAATTCTCCAATACCACAGTTCAAAAGCATGAATTCTTCAATGTGCAGCCTTCTTTATGGTCCAACTCTCACATCAATACATGGCTACTGGAAAAACCATAGCTTTGACTAGATGGGCCTTTGTCAGCAAAGTAATGTCTCTGCTTTTTAATATGCTGTCTAGGTTGGTCATAGCTTTTCTTCCAAGGAGCAAGCGTCCTTTAATTTCATGACTGTAGTCACCATCTGCAGTGAGTTTGGAGCCCAGAAAAAGAAAGTCTGACACTGTTTCCATTGTTTCCCCTTCTATTTGCCATGAAGTGATGGGACCAGATGCCATGATCTTAGTTTTTTGAATGTTAAGTTTTAAAGTCAACTTTTTCACTGTCCTCCTTCACTTTCATCAAAAGGCTCTTTAGTTCCTCTTTGCTTTCTGCCATAAGGGTGGTGTCATCTGCATATCTGAGGTTATTGCTATTTCTCCTGGCAGTCTTGATTCCAGCTTGTGCTTCATCCAGTCCAGCATTTCGCATGATATATTCTGCATATAAGTTAAATAAGCAGGGTGACAATATACAGCCTTGATGTACTCCTTTCCCAATTTAAAACCTGTCAGTTGTTCAATGTCTGGTTCTAACTGTTGCTTCTTGACCTGCAGAGATATCTCAAGAGGCAGTATTACTATATTACTATAGTAATATTAGTATATAGTATATACTATGTAGTATAATATAGTACATATTATACTACATAGTATATATGTTTATGTATTTTATGTATTAAAATATGTTTATGTATTTTATGTATTTAAATAGTTATGTATGACTATAAACTCATTTAAAATGTAAAGGTGCCAACATTAAATATTACAGGTTCTTTATTATTTTCTTTTTCTCTTTCTTTTTCTTGATTTTGAATTAACATTTCCTGTCTTCGCTGTGGGACATGAATACCTTTCAGCAAAGAACAATCTGTTAAAAGTCTATAGGTTTGTTCATTTCACATTTCAAGACTTTTTCAGCCTCAGACTCAAACTAGGCTTATGACCAAAGGTCTTTCCTGACTTTGTGCATTATTATCTGTTACACAGAAACCATAACGAAGTCTATGAGTTATCTCTTGCTACATGACAAATTGACCTAAACATAGCAGCTTGAAACAACAAAAATTCATTATCTCACAGTTTCTCTAGGTCAGGAATCAAAGTATGGCTTAGCTGGGTCTTTAGGCTCTGGATCTTTTACAATATGCAGTTGTTTCAAGGCCTGACTGGGAAGAATCCCCTTCCCAGCTCACTCAGCTAGAGTTTGTTGGTAGGATTCACTTCCTGCCTCCATTCCTCATGAGGTCTTCCTTCATCAACTCCTAGCCACATATACCTCTCCATAGAGCATCTCACAGCACAGCAGCCTTCTTCATCAGAGTAAGCAAGAGAAAAGGCAAGAGCTGTCAGCAAAAGAGAGAACACTAATAAGACTAAAGTCACAGCCTTTTGTAACTCAATCACTGAAGTGACAGTCCAGAACTTTTACCACATTTTGTTCATTAGAAACAAGCCACTAGATCAGCCCACAGTCAAGGGTGTGAATGCCAGGAGTCTAGGATCATTGAGAGCCATGTCAGAAGCCTACCATAATCTATAATTAAAATTCTCCCTGAAATGATTCCATCTAAACCTTTAGAGTTAAATCTAGAATTTTAAATGGTTTCAAAAGGCAAAATTTGGGTCAAAAAGCAAAATGCACCCACCTGCCCAGCAGTTCAGGAGAGTGGATGACTCATTCAGATATGCATCCTGATGGGTGCGGTCCAAACAGGCGAAGTCCTGTTCAAAAGAAGAGCCTCATAGCTTCTTTTTTTTTTTTTTTTTTAAGGTTTTTAAAATAACATTTATTTCTTAAAAGTTAACATGTGCATAATAGGAAACCAAAAAGCACAAGAAGCAAAAAACGAAGTCATTCAGAATCACAAGCAGTTTACCATGACATGTCCTTCTAGGTCTCGTTTGTGTATCTTCACAACTAAGCATCCATTTTTATGTAATGAACACCTACAGTTATGTATCATGCTGTTTCACACATCATGAATATTTACCATTTCAAAGTCCCAAAGCTATGAGTATTTTGATAACCAAGAATACACTACACCAACTCAATCTGGAAGGAAAAAAATGTAATCTTGCCTTTCTTGGCAACAAAAATTTCAAAGACAAAAATGGCAACAGGCCTCTAGATAAACATATTGGCAGAACTATGATTAAAATACTACATTCCCTTAATGTTCAATTAAAATGAGACATAAAGCAACAGCACACACAAAGCATAATAGTTCTAGGAGGGTTCATCATCTGATCTAACTATTACGGTGTTAGCAAGGAGGTATGCTTCTGCTGAATTGTTAAACAATGCATTCCTATAGTACAGCCAGGAGATGCACACACATCAATGGTTATCATCAAAATATAAACGTGAACACAGCCACAAACAGCCCTCCCCCTATACTTCCTTCCTCCCCTCAGCTGCCAACCTAGATGAGCAAGTCCTGATGTACATTTCTCAGAGAAGGTATAGTAATTCCAGGTCCAAGATGCTGCGTTTTTTAAAAAATCAATTCTAACAAAGATATTTACAAATTGGTTAATTCACTAGCTCTACTTTATATCATACATTATCACCTCAGGACATCTAAAAAGCCTAGATGTTGCAAAGTATTGAAGCTTGTCCACAATAAGCATAGGTACTTCACAAAAATGCACATACAGACCTATAGTTAAAACCTAAAACTGTCTTCCAGATAATGGGAGCTATTAGCCAAGAGCCTGCTGAAATGCTGGAGGAGTAAGAGGAAGGGTGAGGGGAAGGGCTCTTAGCCTCATAGCTTCTAACAGCTCCTTTTGAATGAATGTACCCTTCTCTTCTTCATGGACATGGAACTTCTAGAATGCTATCAATTCTCTCCAAAATCACTCCTAAATAATTATGAATATATTCTCTGATTTTCAAGTGTTTTAGTTAAAATCCTGCTTTACTCCACTCTACAAATAAACAATATCCATGAAACAAGAACTTCATGAGCAAACACAAAAACTCCCTTTATTTTGCAGATCAGCATGTATCCACATGCTTGTTATATAAAAGAAATTTAATAAACACAGTTCTTACTTCAACGTGAACTTTTGTCCTAGACATCTGTGATATTTGTGTGTTTGTTAGAGGATCATGGAAAATGTTCTCCATCTCTCTAATAGAAATCGCTGTTCTGTTTTGGTCATATTTTTCTTCCTACAACCTATTCAAAAGCCTGCTCCTAGAGTTGTCATTTTTGTGTTTAAATATGTTTACATATTTTCTTTTGCCTCAAATTTCTACTAGGAGACGTGATGAATATAATCTAAGGTTACAATAAATAAGTTGTGTAAGACTTAAAAATTCAGCGGCAATAAAATCCAACATAAACTGTCTTAGGATTTAAGGAGCAGGTGTCTTGATAGGAGACAGAATAGTAGTTTGTTTTTCAACAAGAAGGCAATAATGAGGTAGAATAGCACTCTAAGGGAAAATAAAAAGGGAAAGGGTATATGAGCAAAAATAGAAAATCATCATGATGGGAGATACTAAGAAATGAACAACTTATGAAATCAGATGGTGACATGTAGGAAAGGCCATCAGCCACATTCAATCTCCCTAAAAGAATATTCTGGTAACCAGATTGTAACTAACCAGAGTGAAAAAAACAAGAAAAGGCTAATGCAGCTATTAAAAGGCGTAACCAAAATCCAGAGGAAAGGGGTGTTTTTTTTTTTCCCCAAAAGAAAATGGAAATGAACCAAATGTTCTTAAATTGCTTTTTAAAGTACATAATACAGCTCTGTATGGAGAGCAGTACATTTTCTCCTTGGTTCACTCTTCCCCAGAATTAGTTTCCAGGTTTTCTCAGGTGTTTCTGATGCCAATAATAAAAGGCTCTATGGACCTGTTGAGTGGATAGTAGGATAATAGGTGCCTCAGCAGCCAGGTAGCAGCCAGCCTCTGGCCTTAGGCCTGGAGCATTCCCAGGAGGCTGGACTAGTTCAAGAAGCAGGCAGTGAGAGTTGGGGCAGCTCTCATGGGGCTCTCAGTCAGATCTGGTTCCCTTTACCATGAAATACAGGGCGGGGGTGGGGCAATGGGGGGAGCATTATGCTCATAATATCTCTTCATATTCAGCCATCCATTTGCTAATACATTCCCTTGACATAAGTAGCCTCACTAAATTCCTCTGTGAGGAACATCACTAACTCTAAAATGACAGTGTAAGGATTATCCTTTCTGCCACTTAACCGTGAAACAGCTCCAGACCAGTTTGTTGCAGGCTCTTCTGAGCTTAACCACATAGCTCACAACTGAGTGGATAATCAATCATTCTATGACTAAATCCATCTGGAACAAATTTGAAGAAGTGGCCATGTAGGTTTCTTTTGAAAAAAATAAAAAAATTAAACTGAAACCAGAGTTGATCTTTTCAAAGGTTCAGGAAAAAAATACATATATAACTTAGCAATGATTTTTCCCTCCAGAACTTGTGCATGCTCTCTTAATAAGATTGGTTTTGTCCTGGACCCATTTTGCATTTCATTTAAACTTTGAGAGAAGTGGTCCTCAAATGCTTTTGGAGGAGAGTCCACTTTCTAGAGAATGAGGTCATGAGAGAAGAAAAGGGGACATTGTGTGGCCAGGTAGTCACCATAACTTCACGCTGATCTTAAATTCCTAAATACACAGGACTCAACAGAGAGATTATGGAACTAAAAGAGCCAATTTCTGGCTATTCTTTCTGGACTCACTACTTTTTTTGCCCTGCAGACATCGAAGGATAATTTAAATATCAAGAGTCTTGGCTTTTAAGAACTCTCCCTTTCTTTTCCTCAGTAGATTCCAAATTGTTAGTGTAAATTAGGATGTATTTTTTCATGTGTACTCTGAAATTCATACCATTCATACATTCATTTGCTCAGTTTTTAGTCACTTATTCATCAATTTTTGCATGAATGCATTCAGTTAATATGTGTTCAAACTATACTAGATAGATATACTATACTAGATATACACCTTTCTTGCAAGGACTTTTCAATCTATCTGAAGAGGTTTGTTGTTGTTCTTCAGTCACTCAGTTGTATCTGACTCATTGTGACCCCATGAACTGTGACATGCCAGGCTTCCCTGTCCTTCACAATTTCCTGGAATTTGTTCAAACTCTGTATAGTCCATGGGGTCGTAAAGAGTCAGACATGACTGAACAATTTTCACACTTTCACTATGTCCATTGAAATAGGTGATGTCATCCAGCCATCTCATTCTCTGTCTCCCCTTTTCCTCCTGCCCTAAATCTTTCCCAGCATTTGGGTTTTTTCCAGTGAGTCAGCTCTTTTCACCAGGTGGTCAGAGTATTGGAGTTTCAGCATCAGTCCTTCCAATGAATATTCAGGGTTGATTTCCTTTAGGATTGACTGGTTGGATCTCCTTGCTGTCCAAGGGACTCTCGAGTCTTCTCCAGCATCACAGTTCAAAAGCATCAATTCTTCAGCATTCAGCCTTCTTTATGGTCCAGCTCTCACATTCATACGTGTCAGATTTTAAAAATGAAATGAAAGATAGATAGAATGCATTGGTGGTTGCCAGAAGTGGGTGGTGGAGGGTGGGTGAAATGAGTGAAAGGAATAAAAATATACAAACTTTCAGTTATAAAATAAATAAGTCATGGGGATATAACATACAGCATGGCAACTATAGTTAATAACACTGTATTGTATATTTGAAAGTTGCTAAAAGAGTACATCTTAAAAGTTTTCATCACAAGAAAAAGGATGTTAACTAGATTTATTGTGGTGATCACAATATACACAAATATCAAATTGTTATATCCCTGAAACTAATATAATCTTGTATGTCAATTATACATCAATAAAAAAAAATTAACCAAATAATTCAGCTCAACAATTCAAGTCAACAAAACCCTAGTTAAGGGCCATAGTCCCTATGTAGTAAATGGTAAATTATGGTTACCAAGAAGCACTGGAGGGGGATGAACCCAGAGTCTGTCATACAGAGTGAAGTAAGTCAGGAAAAGGAAAACAAATATTGTATATTAATGCTTATATATGGAATCTAGAAAAAATGATACTGATGAACCTATCTGCAGGGCAAGAATACAGACACAGATGTAGAGAATGGACTTATGGACACAGCAGGGTAAAGAGAGAGTGGGACAAATTTAGAGAGCAGCATTGACATATATACACTACCATGTGCAAAATAGATAGCTAATGGAAAGCTGCTATAGTAACACAGGGAGCTCAGCCTGATGCTCTGTGATGACCTAGAGGGGTGGGATGGGGAAAGTGGAAGGAAGGGTCAAGATGGAGGGCTGTGTGTGTGTGTGTGTGTGTGTATATATATATATATATATATATATATATATATATATCTGATTCATGATGCTGTACAACAGAAACTAACACATTGTAAAGCAATTATTCTCCAATTAAAAATTAACTAATTTATTAATTTAACAAAAAGAACTGGAAGGGTCCAAAGGAGGGATTGGTTGCTGCAACCAAGGGCCAATTAAGAGTTTTTTGTAGGGAGCAGATGTTTTACAGATGTGAATAAATCTGAGAAGAAAAAGGGCAGGCTCTGCTAGATGGACCTGAGTAATGGTAACAGTACTATATTACTGTTCAGGGTGATGGAAAGAGGGTCTACTATAGGGGAAGCAAGAAACACGATAGGGAAGTCATTGGAGAAAATTTATATAGAACCTTGAATTCTTATTAAGCTATTTAGATTTAGTACTGTCAGAATTAGTACAATGTTTGAGCAAGGAGTGATCTAATAAAAATGCTACCTTCAGATAGTTGCAAGGTGAGGGGGAGAAATAAGCATACACATATGGTTAAATGCGTTAAATCACCCCAATAGGACTGGGGTGGGGAACTGAGACCAGAGGGCATATGTTAATCTGATTTGCTTAAAATTGAGCTTTTCGAGAAAGAATTGTATATAACTTTCAAGTTAGTACATATAGTAATGATGCTAATAATAGGTATTAAAAGTTTGCTCCATAAGGACTATTTTCAGAATCATAATAATAATTTAATACTTTGTTAGAAACTATTTCCAATAAACACATTCATTATTTTTGCATGCAAGTGCTTCTCCTGAGTCAAATGATGATTCTAAACAAGTTCCACTTCAAGTAGGGTAAACTGTTTATAATATTGTTTAGCAATCCATTTATTCATAGGTTTTACAAAAGTAAACATCAAATTTGAAATTAATAACATTCTGGTGTAATTCAGCTCCTGTACCCAATGAAATAGCCAATTAGGAAATGATCTTCTGAACAATCAGCCTTTGTGCTTCATGCCTACATCCATTAAACTGTAGAATGTTCATTAGTTATACTGTATGACTGAAGGAATATGGAACAAGTCTCTAACCATAAACTGTCTAAACATAGACTGTTAACAATAGTTTCTCTTATTTTAACATATTTAAGTCTGTGACACTGCAGTATGCGATGAATACAACTGAAGTAGAGTCATACCCTAATTAAATAAGGGTTTTGCGGTTATAGAAAATTATGGCAAGAGGCAATTATCCATAGGCCCAGTCTCCCCTGTGAGTCTCCTACTATCCATTTTGTAAATAAGCATAAACTAAAGGAGTAATCTGATTATAAACAGAGGAGAGCAACAAGTTCTCATGATATGTCATGAGAATATGCATGGAAAATGCATTTTCCAATTAAAAATGATCTTTGTTTAAAAATACAAAATGGGGAACAGCAATATTAGAGTGGGAGTGAAGCTAGATTGCTAAGCTAATACAGCAAGAACTTAAAAACATAAGAATATATAGTTTAGGGAGGAGCGCGGGGGCCGGCGGCAGCGCGGTCGGGCGGCCTGGGCGGGGAGAGGACAGCGCGGGGTCGCCCTATGTGACTGGGCGGGCGCCGGTGTGGCCTCCGTCTGGAGAGGATTCAAGATAACCAACGAAGAACTTCTTCCCAAAAAGGTTCGACTGAGTGAAACAGACTTGAAAGTTATGGCACGAGATGAATTAATTCTAAGGTGGAAACAGTATGAAGCCTATGTGCAAGCTTTGGAGGGCAAGTACACAGATCTCAACTCTAATGATGTAACTGGCTTAAAGGGAATCTGAAGAAAAACTAAAGCAGCAGCAGCAAGAATCTGCACACAGGGAAAACATTCTTGTAATGCGACTAGCAACCAAGGAGCAAGAAATGCAAGAGTGTACTACTCAGATCCAGTACCTCAAGCAAGTCCAGCAGCCTAGCTAGCGTTGCACAACTGAGATCAGCAATGGTGGACTCAGCGATCAACTTGTTATTCCTAAAAATGAAAAGTGAACTGGAACAGACTAAAGACAAACTGGAACAAGCCCAAAATGAACTGAGTGCCTGGAAGTTTGCGCCTGATAGGTAAACAAATCATACTCCCCAGTCAAGACTTCCCTGACAGTCCCACTGCGAGAAAGCTGTGGTGGGACAGCCACGTACTCGTTTCCACACCAAGACTCAGACTTTTTGAGCCAAAAAGCCACATTCTTATACTATCCAGCTTGTAAAGGTTAATATAAAACTTACCAGATGAACCTTGTATTTCAGCTTTTTTCTCTTCCCCCTCCCCTTGCTTCAGAGGCCTGATGGCGTCGGACTATTCCGAAGAAGTGGCCACCTCCGAAAAATTCCCCTTCTAGAACATGTAGACACTTGAGAAATGTTTCTGTTTGAAGAAAATAGAGGGAGAAACAGAAGTCTTAAGTCTGTGGCACACTGTGTCTTCAGACAGTTTGGAGGAATGAAAACCTAGAGATTTAAAACCATGAATTGAACATGTAAAATTCCAGTAAATGTAAAGATGGAATATGCATCACTCTTAACCTTGAGCACAGTGACTTAGAGACACTGTATATCAGTTTTGCCAATAACACCGTGGACTTCGTGACTGTTATTGAACTTCTGGGTCACACTCAAATGAGGTGAATTTTGCCTTTAAAGGGTTTATTTGCTAAGAACCAACTTAATAGTCATGAGTGAATCAAATAATAGATGTCAGTACAAGTAGTTCATCTATTTAACCATTTCTTTTGGGGCTCTGTATTACTTGATTGAGCCTTAAATCTGTGGTTTTACTCAATGATTTGTTCTTTGAATGGTTGCTAATACTGTAGATAATCTTACCGAGGACTGTACAAACATGAAGGTGTGGTGTCAAACTTCAGGTTTTAAACTGTTTGAAGCGTTATAAACATTCATTTCACAACTAGATTGTATAAGGATATTGGCTGTGATGAGACTCACTGCGTTATTTTTTTTCAGTAGTGAAATTTATTAAATCCCCATCCATTCAACAGGCGCATGTTGAAAGAGCATTGTCGTTAATGTTAATGGGGGAATGTGTTCCTTCATTGTATTTGGGCCTTTTGTATTGCAGTCTTGATATTAAATTAAATGTGCCTTGAAAAAAAAAAAAAAGAATATATAGTTTAGCCTATAGAGTAATCCAGAGGAATTTTAACTAGATTTAGAGATCACAAAGTCTGATACTATTTGGTTGGGGGTGGTTGTTTTGGTTTGGTTTTGGTTTTTTTGAAGATCTACTCATAGCTAGAATTTTGCAAAGACAAAACACCTGGCTTGTCTATTGATCTAAGTGTCCATTCTGGAACACTTCATAAACAACAGTCATGCTTATGCTTTTCAAGAGTGTGTCTCCTGGAGATGAAATGTTGGTTGTCTATATTTGCTTTTTAATTATATTGGATTTTGGAATGATAAGATGGGAGATAGAAATATTTTAACATTTGCTTTGTTTCTTATAGTTTGGGAGATGGCACAAGACTACAGAGACATCCTATAGCTGGATCCCTAAGCATAATTTCAAAGTGTGAGATTATTCAACAAGCCTGAGTTGAGTAACTACTGTGTGCAAAGCATAGTAGGTGTTGAGAGTACAGGATGAAAGCTTATGGTACCTGCCCACAAAGAGCTCACAGTCTGAGCAAGAAGACAGTAATAGCAACGTGACATTTTGAGTCTCATTTCAGAAACTTCCCAGAGAAGGTACCACCAGACCTCAGTGTTAGGAAGTTGTGGGGATTAGCCTTTAATGAACTGGGGGAAGGGATGGAGGGAAAGAGAAAAAATGTTCTATGCAGAGGGAACAGCATTTGCTAGTCATTAAGTAGAATACAGGAGAAATATGTGCTCTGTGTAGTTCAGTGAGGATTTAAAATGATAAGTCAAATCGGGATGGGGCCTGAAAGTCCTGTTAAAAAGTTTGGATTTCATCCTGAAGATAGGTGGGAAGTGACATAATCAGGTTTGTTTACAGAAGAGGCAAATACATCATTTGCTTTTAAAACTTATTTCTAAATTATAAATTTGTTAACCTGGTGAGATAATTTTATTGTAGCTAATTAGAACTGGTTTAATTCATTTCATACCAGTGCTACAAAGGCAAATTAAGTATGAATTTCATTATAAAAAATGGCACAGTCCTGTTTATAAGTTTCAATCTTTATCAGACATAACACAGTGGGGAAAATATCTTAGCTCAAGGAAAAGCTTATAAAGTCAAATCCAGCCTTAAAATTCCACTCAGCATTTAGTCATTGTTCCAGGCCATTATGATTTTATCCACACAGAATATAACTGTAAACTCTTAAAGGATTTTTACTACTTGAGATCTGTTCCATCTTAAAATTTGTACTAAAACTTACTGGAAAACTAGTTGAAAATAAAATTGTAACTCAACCTCTCTGTAACTTTGCAGAAGCTACAAGAGTTCCACACATTCACCTTATTTGGCATAGCATCCCTAGCCTTATAAGAAAAAATTGTTATAATGACAATATAATTGTATAAATGCTATGGAATTATCGAGTGTTACTTATCTTGAGTGTTTTGCCACTTTATAATATAATAGTGCTAGAATCTACACATCAGATCTAATGGAGAGCTCAATTGGTACCTTCAACAAATTGAGGCTATAAAATTATATAGGCCACTGATGTGTGCCTAGGTATTCAGCTGTTAGTTTTTCCTAATGGAGTGTGCCAGAATTCAGTAGTCAGAGAAAAACTTATTTAGGACCCTAAGCCAGACAAACTGCCAGAGGTACTCCTTCATCCTTAAGGTGAGTCTAGTTAAGCAGGAGGGGATAGGGCCAGCTGTCACCAAGATCTCTCCAAGGTAGTTGATTTTCCAGAGTTAGCAAGTATACTGCTATTCCTCTTTCTTAACAAGGATAATTTGTGGATATAGCAGACCCAAAGCTCAACTGGACAGGTTACTTTCTGCAGTCGTCTTACATTGGGCAAAGGAACCTGGGAAAAGAAGCTTCAGGAAGGTGGATATGAACTGGAAAAAAGGACAGTCTATCCTGTTAAGGTAGAAGGGTTGGGAAGAGGCTCGTGGGCAAAGGCAGACAAGTGGCAACATGTGTTTGCACCATGGAATATGTAGCCTGGCTGATATTGAGGGTCATACAAGATGATATTGATGAAAAGACTAGTTTTTATATGAAATTACCTGTTATATTATAGTGAGGTTCATCCAGTTATACAGACCTTCTGCATTTTATTGACATCTATGTGCGTTTGCATTAGTCACAGCATTAAGTTGCTGGTATTGGGGTTCTGGGGACCTGGGTAGCAGATCACCTCACTGAAGAGATGGGTCAGGGACAGTCTGCTGAGCTTCTGAGGGGTGCACTGGAGAGTCACAGCCCTGGTTCAGGGAAACAGCACTCACAAACCGTTGCTAAAGCAACAGTGCCCAAGGCCTGCACTAGTAGGAGATCCTCACACTACCCCTGGATGTGGCATCAATCAGAATTCCCAAGGTAAAAGAATGGTCTGCCCGACTGAGGTGAAATTAAGAAAGGGCAAATACAAGATCAACTACAAATGCAAGCTGGAATCAAGATCACCAGGGGAAATATCAATAACCTCAGATATGCAGATTATACCACCCTTATGACAGAAAGCGAAGAGGGAAAAGAGCTTCCAGATGGAAGTGAAAGAAGAGAGTGAAAAAGTGGGCCTAAAACTCAACATTCAAAAAACGAAGATCATGGCATCCGGTCCCATCACTTCATAGAAAATAGATGAGGAAATAATAGAAACAGTGAGAGACTTTCTTCTTTGGGCTCTAAAATAACTGCAGATGGTGACTGCAGTCATGAAATTAAAAGACACTTGCTCCTTGGAAGAAAAGCTATGACAAACCTAAACAGCATATTAAAAAGGAGAGACATTACTTAGCCGACAAAGGTCTATATAATCAAAGCTATGGTTTCTCCATATGAGAGTTGGACCATAAAGAAAGATGAATGCCGAAAAATTGATGCTTTTGAACTTTGGTATTGGAGAAGACTCTTGAGCGTCCCTTGGATTGCAAGGAGATCCAACCAGTCAATCCTACAGGAAATCAGTCCTGAATATTCATTGGAAGGACTGATGCTAAAGCTGAAGCTCCAATACTTTGGCCACCTGATGGGAAAAACTGACTCATTGGAAAAGACCTTGCTGGGAAAGATTGAAGGCAGGAGGAGAAGGGGACAACAGAGGATGAGAAGGTTGTATGGCATCACCAACTCAATGGCCATGAGTTTGAGCAGGTTCCAGGAGTTGGTGATGAACCAGTCAGCCTGGTGTGCTGCAGCCCGTGTGGTCACAAAGAGCTGGACATGACTGAGCAACTGAACTGAACTGAAATGCAAGATCGAACACTGAAATAGGAAGAGAGAGTCAGAAATGCAAGATGGAAAAGGGTGGGATAATAAGACAACAGAGAAGGAAGTCACCCTTGTCACTTGCTGATTTGTCACACTGCCACCATAAGCATAGTGTTTTTCCTCGGGCTTTAAATTCTTTAATTTTTTCTATTAATTTTCTATGTTTTACTTTTAATATGAGAACAAGAATTTATCATATGCACCTATATAATTTATATATGGATATAATGAAAGAATTTGGAGGTCATTTGGTATCCAAAGGAACCAAAAGTAATTTTCCCAAGTTTATTTTTCTCATATGCCATATTTTTTTGCTTTATTAATAGCATAACTTTTAACCAACAAAAATTGGCTCCAGATCAAGTATTCCTGTATGATATGATTGAATGGATGTTTCATTAACTACAAATGATATATATCACCATTATGTCTTGTGGAAATTCCTCAGATCTCCTCATTTGAAAAGTTAAGCACCTGATACTTTCATCTTAGAATGTGATGCTGAGCCTTGTCCCTAATGAACAAACACCCAGAAATATGTGTCATGACTTTACATGTAGCTTTTCCCCCATGTTTGAAAATATTCCCCATCTGTTCTCAAGTTCTGATTTATAATTTCATCGACACCTTGAGAAATGATGACCATATCCTTGACATGTGCTGTGCTTAGTCATTCAGTTATGCCTGACTCTTTGCGACCCTATGGACTGTAGCCCACCAGGCTCCTCTATCCATGGGGATTCTGCAGGCAAGGATACTGGAGTAGGTTGCCATGCCATCCTCCAGGGGATCTTCCTAACCCAGAGATCAAACCCAGGTCTCCCACAAATATAATAATAAAAATTGCTTCTGAAATTTGTATTTTTCACAGTTTTTTCAAATCTATCAGAATTCTATGTAGGTTCTAATTAGAGTACCAATTAAAGCTATGTTTGCTAAATATTAATAAACATTAATACTTCATAAACATTAATACTCCATTTCTGTGGATGGGTCCTATTGCCACCAACTGTCCTTTCATATCTCAAAATATGAAGTGCAAATGATATAGACTCTTTCTGTTTTGCCAGATCACATTTGTGTGAATGTTTGCAATTTCCCTAATGAGAAATAACTTTTAAGAAAGAAAGGGTGATTTTGCCTATTCTTGAATCCATGCATCTGGAATATGCCAAAGGAATGGAAGTCATTTGATGCTATGGTTGTTCCTCCTAAGTGGATTTCAGTCATGACCACCACATTCAAAATATGACACTGAGCAAGGAAACCAAGATAGGATGTGTAATTATACACCAGGACATCTGCAGTTTTCTTGCTTCCTTCCACTTGTCTATAACAGAAGTACCATCCTGATGTACAACAACATATAAAAACCTCACAGTGTTAAATACAATTTATTGAGCCCTTAGTATCAATGAGGTGCCATTTGGGATGTGTATTACTTCTGTCCATCCTCACAAGAACCTTATGAAATGCATATTATCCCTACCTGACAGACAAGGCAATGAGACTTGGGAAAGTTAAAGGACTCTCCCCTGACACATACCAAAAACATGGTATTGCTTGGATTTGAATTGAGACTTGTTTGACTCCAAATCCCATGATCTTACCCACTCTTGTATCTCAATCATATTTCATATATTTCTGTCAGGGAGGTGCACAGGGAAAAAATTTATTCTGTGGTTCCCAGATTTTCTAAAAAGATTGAGTCCTCCCATAAACTCTTAATTCTTGGTATAATAAGGCTAGGACAAAATCTAGCACAAGCAACTAAAGAAAGAAACAATCTCAAGTAAAATAATTTAAAACTTAAAAATACTATGTAGTGAGAAAAATAGTTCAGTTCAGTTCAGTTGCTCAGTCATGTCCAACTCTTGGCGGCCCCATGAATTGCAGCACGCCAGGCCTCCCTGTCCATCACCAACTCCAAGAGTTCACCCAAACTCATGTCCATAGAGTCAGTGATGCCATCCAGCCATCTCATCCTCTGCCATCCCCTTCTCCTCCTGCCCCCAATCCCTCCCAGCATCAGGGTCTTTTCCAATGAGTCAACTCTTCGCATGAGGTGGCCAAAGTATTGGAGATTCAGCTTTAGCATCAGTCCTTCCAAAGAACACCTAGGACTGATCTCCTTTAGAATGGACTCGTTGGATCTCCTTGCAGTCCAAGGGACTCTCAAGAGTCTTCTCCACAACCACAGTTCAAAAGCATCAATTCTTCGGTGCTCAGCCTTCTTCACAGTCCAACTCTCACATCCATACATGACCACTGGAAAAACCATAGCCTTGACTAGATGGACCTTTGTTGGCAAAGTAATGTCTCTGCTTTTGAATATGCTATCTAGGTTAGTCATAACTTTCCTTCCAAGGAGTAAGCGTCTTTTAATTTCATGGCTGCAATCACCATCTGCAGTGATTTTGGAGCCCCAAAAAATAAAGTCTGACACTGTCTCCACTGTTTCCCCATCTATTTCCCATGAAGTGATGGGACCAGATGCCATGATCTTCGTTTTCTGAATGTTGAGCTTTAAGTCAACTTTTTCACTCTTCTCTATCACTTTCCACAAGAGGCTTTGGAAGTAGCACAAGCTGGAATCAAGATTTCTGGGAGAAATATCAGTAACCTCAGATATGCAGATGACACCACCCTTATGGCAGAAAGTGAAGAGAAAATAGTATGGCTATTCAAATTCCAAAAGCCATGGAAAGAGATCTGTAGGTGACGGTCACTGATAGAGGACCTCCTTACAGCTATCTGGCAGCTTCACAGTCATCCACATTGACCATATATGTGCCTGAAGTCAAAGGTTTTCATTTAAAGGTTTCCATAAACAAATAGTTATATTTCTAGGGAGAAATAATTCTAGGCTAATTTTAAAATTAACAATATGAATTACTCAATTTTTCCATTTTTCTTCTAAAATGAAAACTTGGAATATGATAGACTATGGATGTGCTCCATGCGGTAACCATTTTAAGTGTATATAACAGATCTAAGAACATAAACTTTTTTCTCATCTATGTTTATTCATGCCAAGAAATTCTCTCAAAGACTAAGTTTGGCATCTACCTTTAACACATAACTGGCACAGGTCCACCTCCCTTTGTAGTCTATAGACAGAAACCGTGTACAGGGCATGTTTCCCCACAAGACTTTTTTTCAGAGTTTAAGCTGGCAATCAAGCATTAAGCTTTTCTAAATTCTGGGCAGGTATGTAACTTTGCAGGTACACACTACTGCCTAAACATTGAAGAGAACTTTCTATGCATCCCCCTCTGCTAACAGAGCCATTTAATCCTGTTCAGAAAGATGAGTCCATTTTAAATCCTCCTTTGATTCTACAGATTAGGAGGAGGGGAAAATGAAAAACAAGGGATGAAGAAACAGTCATGGCTCTCAAGAAGCAAGAGCGTGTTTTTCAGGTTTTCCAGGATCCAATATTGTGTGTTAGAAAGGGTAGAAGCGATAAGAGCTGGAAAATGAATCCGTTTTACAACAGCGTTCAGGAATTCAGCAAAGTGAGCTTTAATTTCAGATTTTTAAAACTGAAAGAAATTTCGGAGAATATATAATATTTTTGCTTCTAATGGAAATGGAGGGTAAAATGCCCCAAACTCATTTTAAAAGTCCAAAGACTATTTATATGGCAGCTTGAGAAATCTTTAGCATCAAAACTTACCAGGTCATAGTTCTAGGGAACAGTATTTTATTTTGTCCCCTATTGCCTTTAGGTACTCTTTGAACTAATAATCAGGAGTTATTTGAATGCTATTGCTTCACATCACTAAAAGTGTTTTAACACTGGGTAAGGGGATATCCTATAGTTTATGTAGGTCAAACACAATTTATCAGCAAATTAAATTCAAGTATGCATGATAATTCATGAATAACTTGGAGGAAATGGTAACTATAGTATCAGTTTGGAACAAAACCAAAAAGTCAAATCTTACTTGGTATGATGACACATGAAACACTTGGGCACAAGCTGATAGTTGCTTGCATTTAACATTTTGAACACTGAATAATCTTCTGCCTTAATATGATAAAGTCTGCAGTCTTCCTTCCTGAAAAATTCTTAAAACTAACAAGGAATTTGTTAGTATACTGTATATATTTTGTTAGTATTTGTTAGTAAACTATATATACTAATAATATATAGTATATTATATAGTATAGTATAGTATAGTATAACTATAACATATAGTATATATTCGGAGAAGGCAATGGCACCCCACTCCAGTACTCTTGCCTGGAAAATCCCATGGACGGAGGAGCCTGGTAGGCTGCAGTCCATGGAGTCGCTACCAGTTGGACACGACTGAGCAACTTCACTTTCACTTTTCACTTTCATGCACCGGAGAAGCAAATGGCAACCCACTCTAGTGTTCTTGCCTGGAGAATCCCAGGGACCGGGGAGCCTGGTGGGCTGCCGTCTATGGGGTCGCACAGAGTCGGACACGACTGAAGTGACTTAGCATAGCATAACATAGTATATATTAGTATAATAACAAGTCTGGTGCTGCTGCTGCTGCTGCTAAGTCACTTCAGTCGTGTCCAACTCTGTGCGACCCCATAGACGGCAGCCCACCAGGCTCCCCGGTCCCTGGGATTCTCCAGGTAAGAACACTGGAGTGGGTTGCCATTTCCTTCTCCAATGCATGAAAGTGAAAAGTGAAAGGGAAGTCACTCAGTCGTGTCCGACTCTTAGCGACCCCATGGACTGCAGCCCACCAGGCTCCTCCGTTCATGGGATTTTCCAGGCAAGAGTACTGGAGTGGGGTGCCATTGCCTTCTCCGAATAACAAGTCTAGGATTTCTTAAGTACTTCCTTGCTCAAGGAAGAGAGAATGAAAAATAAAACACTTAAGATGGGATCTTTCCTTGTTATACTTTGTCATAGAGTAAGTTTTTCAGATGTTAGAGCAAAAATTATAAAAGTATAAAAGTAAACATCACAATGTATATTGTGTATATACAAAGATATATGTATGTACACCATATGTGAAAGAGAGAAAATATAAATATTCAATCTTATTGAATCCTCACAACTTTCTACACTGGGTAGATGCAGCACCTATTTTTCAGTGTTTTTAACAAAATTTTCAAACTTAAAGTTGAATGTATAATACAATGAACATTGATCACCCACCATCCAGATTTAGAAACTGTTAATATTTGCACGCAGTACCTTAACACCATCTTTAAACACAGATAACTGGTCAAATCCCACCCCTGCCCCCGCCACACACATACACACACACTACTGGGATTAAAGTTACACCAGTTGCATATTTCCAGTGATAGGAACCTCGTTATCTCTTAATATCTTAAAATGTTCAATGACCACAACATTTTTTTCTTTCACTGAACTAAAATCTGCCTTCCTTGGATTTCTATTTATTCTAGTTCTGCTCTTTGGAAAGACATGGTCAAGATCTTTTCCTTCTTCTTTAAGCAGACCTTCAAAATCCTCAAGTCACTCTCACAGCAGACTAGCTCAGATACAAATTTCATTTTGTAAAGTGGATACAGCGTGGGGGGAAGATAAGGATGATGTAAGGAGAGTAGGCTGGCATTTTCCCCACCTCAGGCTTTGGTATGTAACATTTTCATTTTCACTTAGTTTGAAATAGTCTTAAATTTCAATTTTGTTATCTTCTTTAAATCATGAGCTCTTTTGAAGTGTATTTCTTCTTTTCGAAAAGAGAGTGATTTTTCTAGTTTTGTCATCATTATTGTTGCTGTTTCTATCTTACTTGCCTTGCAGTTAGAGAATAAAATCTGTATATTGCAATTTTTGAAGTTTATTTAGACTTAACACCAGCATATAGTTATTTTCCATTAATGCTTTCTCAATATTTGAAAAGGTTATATATTCTGTACAGTGTTCTATACATGTCAGTTCAAAGATTTTAACCATGTTATTCATATTTTCTATTCATTTTTGCAAATGTGTGTTTATTCTTTTAGTTACTGGGACAGATTGTTAAAATCTTTTACTGTATATAGCCATTTGCCCTTTAGTTTGACTTGTTTGCTTTATCTATATTGAGGCTATGTGATTAAATGCAGTTAAATTTAGAATTTCTACATTTTTCTGGTGAACTATAAACTTTTATCATTACACAGTATTATTTTTTGTCCTTTCTAATCTTTTTTTCCCTTAAAGTCAACTTTGTCTGATATTAATATTGCAAAGCCAACTTTCTTTGGGTTAGTGTTTACATAGTATATTTTCCATCTTTTTTCTTTAATCTACCTGTGTCCTTATATTTAAATCATTTCTCTTGAAACAGCATATTTGGGTTTTGTTTTTGTAATCAACCTGAGAACTTTTGGTTTTCATAAGACCATTTAATTCACTTACCTTTAATGTAACTATTGATAAGTTTAGGTTTATGCTACCATTTTACTATTTGCCTTTTTTTTTCATTCTGCATATTATAGTTTGTTTTTATTTCCTTTCTTTTTTGCTTTCAAACTAAAATGATGGACTATTTTGTATTATTCCATTCTCCCCTGTATTAGATTTGAGTTTTATACTCTTTTACTATTCCTTTTAGTGCTTTCCCTAGGGAATACTTTAACATATATTCTTGACTTATCAAAGTCCAGAATAAATTGGTCTTATTTATTGGTTTTACCTCTTCCCAGACTATAGCAGGACTTTAAAATACTTAAACTCCATTTATATTCCTGCCAGCATATGCACTTTATTCCCATGTATTTTAATTCTAATTAAAAAAAATTTTTTTTATTATTATTATTTTTTTACTTTACAATATTGTATTGGTTTTGCCATACATCAACATGCATCCGCCATGGGTGTACATGTGTTCCCCATCCTGAACCCCTCCCACCTCCCTCCCCATACCATCCCTCTGGGTCATCCCAGTGCACCAGCCCCAAGCTTCCTGTATCCTGCATAAAACATGGACTGGCGATTGGTTTCTTATATGATATTATACATGTTTTAATGCCATTCTCCCAAATCATCCCCCCCTCCCTCTCCCACAGAGTCCAAAAGACTGTTCTATACATCTGGGTCTCTTTTGCTGTCTCGCATACAGGGTTGTCGTCACCATCTTTCTAAATTTCGTATAATTCTAATTTTTTATAAATCACAAAAGACCTTACTATTATTGTTTTATAAAGACAGTATTAAGATTTACACACATATTTATCCTTTCATTGCTTTTCATTGTGCTGAAATTTTGAATGAAAAAGAAAAGGAAATTCAGTACAAATTTGGTGTCACACACCTCACTTCATCCTACTTATCCATTTGGAATTCAGAAAACTGTGAGGGTATTCAGGCATATGGGGAAACATTATGCAGAAGCATCATAAGTACAGTGTAATGAAATGGGTAGGAAAGTACACACAAGAACGGAACATGCTCTGAAGGCAAGAGGCACAAAGATATACTTTATTTTCAAAGTCGTAGGTAGTTAATGATTTGGAGACGTATTGCCAAGTTACATTCAGCAAATTTAGTAGTGTGCCTCAATTCAGTGGGCACAAAAGCTGTTTACTGTTAAATGAACAACAAGTATAATGTAACTGGTCTCATACAATTAGGAGGTCCTCAAGCCATGCTTGTTATAATTGGCATTGCCATAGCCAGCGGCTTATGTGACCTCAAGTGATGACTGGGCTGAAGGAGTAAGCCAGGAATGTGTGTGCCTTGGGCTAGAGAGGCTGACTAATCTGGCTGTTAAGGCCTCAAGGATTGGGGCCAGGAGTCAAATCACAGTGTTCAGGGAAGGCATGGTGGACTCCTTCGAATGTACTCAGTCTCCATTCAGTTCATCACTCTCCAGTGGTGTGATCTGGAGCTGGAAATAGGAGGGAGGTGGGAGGGGCAAGATGAAGTAGTGGGGCACCAGAAAACACAATTGAAATATAAGTGCAAGTGAGGTGAAAATCTCTCAGTCATGTCCAACTCTTTGTGACCCCATGGACATCGCCCACCAAGCTCCTCTGTCCATGGAATTCTCCAGGCAAGAATACTGGGGTGGGTTGCCATTCCCTTCTCAGTCAATGCAAAGGCATCCCCTAATAAAATGGGATCACAACTCCTCTGAAGGCCATTCAGTGTGAAGTAGGTCCTTGACATGTATGCGATGGACTTGAACTTTGACACAGAATCCTTTATTCCTGGTACTGAGCCACCCTAGAACAAAAACTGATGGTGCTGCTTGTTTCAAAACACAGTTTTACCTCCACTGTATTAATGATTATAGATTAATGATTGATTGTAATATCATTCAAATACCAGGGTCATCTTTTCTCAAATATTTTTAATGGATTATTAAGATTAAGAAGAAAAAAGAGAGTTTACCAGGATGTGACATATTCACAGAGATTCCAGAGAACACTCCTGACAATTAACAACCATTTACCAGTAGAAAATGTATTTCCCTAAAGACTCTGAAAGTAATAAGCTTCACTTTGACAGGGTGCAAAAAGAGCTGAAGAATGAGGATTAAGGTCTTTGAGTCCTTGCTTGCTGTCTTGTTTTGGCCTGATGGTCCATTTGGTTTGTTTGTAGTAGAGATGAGTCACAAGTTGATCATTCATGTTTACCAGTTGATTTTCTCCCTCACATTCATGAATGTTAGATATGACTTCATGAGGTTAGATATGAACCTCATGTTTAATCTCATCCAACATCTTGCAAAGGAACACCTCTAGACAGAGGAAACTAGGTGAAAGAAGGTCATTTGTAGTGCAAATCCACTATCCGGGCTGACAAGGCAACTCCAAGTACAAATACCATGACTTTTCCACATGGTAATAGCACATTTCAAGGTTCTGTTAGAACGCAGTGCAGTACCAAGGACTTCCAGTAGACTTGATTGACTACTCTTCTAAAATGAAAAAATGAACTATCTGGGAAGCTGATATTTTTTGATTGTGGTGATATATTTGTTTATCATTTAAAGCACACCAAACTATTAACAATCTGTCTTGCCAGAACAGATAAGAATCTAGAACTATAAATCTACTGCTGGCCATCAACAAAGACAGTCCTCTTTTGTTACTCAATGTCAGTATTTATTTTCCCCACTAGAACTGCTTAGCTTGGGTGAATTCTAGCTGATAATTTCAGAAGGGTGAAAAGCTAACTAGAACTGGGCATTTGTCCCAGATAAATCTGATTCCAGTACTATTAAAGAAGCAGCAAGGGAAATAGAAAGTCTTTGACAAAAATTGTTGATAATTGGCTAAGGACTGGGGAGGGAAACGGAAGACTTGGAGAGCTATGAATGTTACTCTGATGGAGCAGAAAGATGCAAAGGAGGATTCAATGCCCTAATGATTAACAACACTCTCTTTAATTCTAAGAAAAATTGTATATATAATATATTATAAGAAATATATATATTTTTTATATGTGTGTGTGTGTGTGTGTGTGTGTATACAGTAGAACTTCTACTCTCCAGAACTATCCAGAAAGAAATAAGCCTTTCTGGAGACCTAAATTACAGAAGCAAAAGAGAAATCTTTCTTGACTCCAAGATTTCTCTGTTCTGTGTTACCTTGAGCAGGTCACTTACCAACCTACATTTCAGTGGCATCCTCCTGCCTCATCCAATAATTGTGGATAATGAGACCATTATTCTACAGGATTGTTATTAGGATAAAATCAGAGGCTTGTAGGTCTTATTTCCTAAACAAATAATAGATGTTTAAATACTATTAAATATTTACCTATTTTTACAGTAGTTAATTTTAGAATTTTAACAAATTTGTATATGAAGTCATATAAAATATTACACATCTTATCCTTAATCAGATTTCAGTCAACATAAATATAATGCCTTGATTACTCAGGATATCACTATCAATAGCCATTAATGGATGAAACAGCAGTAAAATAGCAATGCCTCAGCACTTGCTAAAATAGATGCTACCTTCCAGGATCGTATTGAAAAATAAGATTAATATCCAAAACAACTGTAAGATCTTCACCCAATGAATCTCTTTTCTTCAAAAAGTTTCATAGATTAAGTAGAAAGTGTACTTTGCTGGGAACTAATTTATTATCCTGTCACTATAGAAAAAAAAAGAAGGAAAAAAGAAAAGAAAGAAAGGGGGAGGGAGAGAGGGAGAGAAGAAAGCAGCCAGGAGTAAAGAAACTCCTCCTTACAGCAAATATGAATTTTAACCTTTTACTACTACTTCATTCCATTTATGAGATTAAATTAGTATTGTTGGTAAAGACATAATAAGGTTTTAGAGCCACAAAGATCAAGAAATAGCAGCAACTTGAATTTAACCATTACCTTTACTTTGCTGTTAAATAATATTTACAGTGGCCACTCGGAACTAGTAAAGATCTGGTTATTTTACTCTAAGGATTTATGGTCTGGAATTAAAAAGATGTATTTTGAAAATTCTGAACTTTTAAAAATCTGTGCATATCATTAAGGACAGACAGTCCATTTTATAGACAGAGAAACAGAAAAGGAATTGATGTCATGGCCCTAGATCACAGAGGCAGTGACAGAATAAAAATAATTTCAGTCCCTTATTTCTATTTCAGTGCATTCTCATCAAATACAACATCTGGTGAATGGTGGCTTATTCCAAAGTAGTTATAAATTATTCCCTTAATGTAAAGCAGCATAAGAAAAGTATAAGTGGTAGTATAGAACGTTTAAGGTACACAAAATCTTTGCCCATGAAAACACACTGAAGTAACTCCATGTCGTGGTAAGTTATCAAATTATGGAAAGAACATTGCAAAGATTAAAATGTTGCATAAGAGAGAGAAAGCAGCATGAGTCAGGGGTTTGGGAAATATGAGTCATACTGAAGGGCAGGAGCCAAAAACATAGAGAATGAGGGCCTAAGCAGGGACTTAATGGACACCACAGAGATGTGGACACAGTTGCCTCTACTAACTCTGAGAGAAAACCAAATATGCAGTTCCATAGACTGGGGATCAGTGCGATAAAAAGGCTAGGAGTGAGAGCTGAGCGAAGATCAGCTGGATTATTTAACACAGTGATGATGCCAAAGTCAGCAAGAGAGGGACCTACAATAGTATAAATCACTAGAAGGGAGAGTGTGGGCACATTTTTGAAAAATGAGGGAATCACCAAATATTGCCATTAGCTATTCTTAATACATTAGAATGATGAAATGTGAGTTGATTTATGTGTCGTGATATTTTAGGAAGCACATTCTATTATTTTGTACTTTGGTAATGTTTACATTAGGCTGTGTCTACATAGTTCAGAGCTGCTCCCTGTGGTGTTCAATCTAAACTCTAATCACACCTTTACTCTGTGCTCTGTGCCGTGCTCAGTCGTGTCCAACTCTTTGCAACCCCATGGAGTGTAGGCCACCAGGCTCCTCTGTCCATGGGATTTTCCAGGCAAGAATACTGGAGTGGGTTGCCATTTCCTCCTCCAGGATATCTTCCCAAGCCAGGGAGCAAACCCACGTCTCTCGCATCTCCTTATTGGCAGGTGGATTCTTTACCACTGTACCACCTGGGAAGCCCAATCACACCCTAAGGCCTTGAATTTTGCTCATGACTTGAGTTACCATTTTATGAGTGCCTTTAACCAGGCACTGCACCAAACTCCTCATACACAGTACCTCCAGCCATGCTGACTCCAGCTGGCTGCCGTTCTTCTCATGCAAACCACTTCTATCTTATCAGAATTTTCTAATGTGATCTCCCTTCTGCCTAGAAATAGCCTCCTATTTCTTTTTCTTTTTAAATTTTTTTCACATGTGTTGTTTTATTTATTTTTGGCTGTGCTGGGTCTTCATTGCAGCACAGGCTTCTCTCTAGCTGCAGTGTGTGGGCTTCTCATTGCAGTGGCTTCTTTTGTTGTGGAACACAGGCTTTGGGGTGTGTGGGCTTCAGTGGTTTGCAGCTTCTGGGCTCTAGAGCACAGGCTCAGTAGTTGTGGCACATGGGCTTAGCTGCTCCATGGCATGTGAGATCTTCCCCTGACCAGGGACTGAAACCATGTCTCCTGCATTGGCAGGCAGATTCTTTACCACTGAGCCACAAAAAAACCCCTAGCCTCCTATTTCTGCCAATCCACATACCTTACCTTTTTCAAAATGCAGCTCAAAATTCACCTCCTTGGGCCAGCCTTCCACCTCTGATGCTGCCTTTTTCTTCCTAGCTTCTGTATTTCTCTACTCTGTTACTTTATAGCCATTTCCATTTGCTGACATTTTGGTGTGTTTCTTACATTTTACCTGTTACTCTGTCTTGTAAATGTTTAGTTCTGTGAGATAAAACACTGACCCTACTTTCTTTAAACTATAGGCATCCATTCTTAGCAAACAACCTTGATTCATTCATCCATTTATTGAACAATTATGTTTTGAAAACCCATCATGTTTCATGCACTCTGTAAGATTCTAGGAATACAGGAAAAAAGTAATACATAGACCTTGTCCTCAAAGAACTTGGTTTCAAGGCCCAAGAACCATGATAACTGTCTACCTAAAGAACCTACTGAGCTGAACTGTCAAAGATAACTTAGAAATAGTTTAAAAACAACACAAAAACTCCTCTCCCCAGAGTACTGTTTCCTAGATTATCAGGGAAACTGTGGCTGACCTGAGTAGTTTCCCTTATGAATAAAGAATTGCTTTTGCCAGTAAGGTATTCCCACCACAGAGGACTTTTATAAACATACCTGGGAAAGCCAGGTCTGCTGGTGCATCTGCACAGAGATGGATATTCTGCTTTGAGTTTCTAGCATAGTAATATATTTTAGATGCATACAAGTAGAAAAGATAAGCATAAAAGAGTGTAACAATGTAAAATTATTTTTGCATGATTTTGTATAGATGTGTGAATAAACAATAACAGGATCTCAAAGAACAACTTTCAAATTAATAAAAACCATGTTATTTAAATAAACCAACAAATTTACAGTCTTATTGAAGATAGTTCAGAGAAATCTGGTCTAGCTACACATCCTTCAGCATTACATAACTTGCAAAGAGCAAAGGAGATAAATATTCTAAACTCGAGTCAGAAAAGCCATAAATGAAAATGTAGCCTGTTCATTTACTAGCAGATGGCAGCTCAAGGTATAAGATGAAGCATCCATTCAACTCCTTTGGAATAATTTCTTGAAGGGGATTTCATGCAACTGTGTTTTATTAAATTTCAGGGAGTTTTCCCATCTGAAAGAATTAAAACTAAAAGTGAATCCAGGTAAGTAGAAAGTATATTAAAAATATCACCAGTCAACCCTAGGTGAGGTAAATCCTGTTTCAGTTTTGTTTGTTATTGACAGAGAAAGGAATATAGTGGCAGTAGAGATGGTGGCATTTTATTTGCTTTTTGGGTTTTTTTTAATTAAATTACTTTAATTCACCTAATACTTTTTTTTTTTTTTTTTTAAATTTTATTTTATTTTTAAACTTTACATAACTGTATTAGATTTGCCAAATATCAAAATGAATCCACCACAGGTTTACATGTGTTCCCCATCCTGAACCCTCCTCCCTCCTCCCTCCCCATTCCATCCCTCTGGGTCGTCCCAGTGCACCAGCCCCAAGCATCCAGTATCGTGCATCGAACCTGGACTGGCAACTCATTTCATACATGATATTTTACATGTTTCAATGCCATTCTCCCAAATCTTCCCACCCTCTCCCTCTCCCACAGAGTCCATAAGACTGTTCTATACATCAGTGTCTCTTTTGCTGTCTCGTACACAGGGTTATTGTTACCATCTTTCTAAATTCCATATATATGCGTTAGTATACTGTATTGGTGTTTTTCTTTCTGGCTTACTTCACTCTGTATAATAGGCTCCAGTTTCATCCACCTCATTAGAACTGATTCAAATGTATTCTTTTTAATGGCTGAATAATACTCCATTGTGTATATGTACCACAGCTTTCTTATCCATTCATCTGCTGATGGACATCTAGGTTGCTTCCATGTCCTGGCTATTATAAACAGTAATTCACCTAATACTTTTATTAAATTATCCTTCTTAGAAGGTAAACAAACCTGGCTCTTAAAAAAGAACTGGTCCAGGGAGCACAACTTTTATGTATGAAAGCTATTTAATGATATATTAATTCCACTGGAAATGTTAGCCTATTTATCAAAGAGAACTGAAGGACCAAAAAAAAAAAACGAATAGGAAGGAAATCACATCAGGAATGCGATGGGGTGGAGGCAGTTTGCAAAGGGATGTCTCAGAAAAAAAAGCCACAGTCACTGGTGAGGCCTCCTTTAGAAAATGCAGCAGCCAACCCAAGCCCTTGATCTTCCGCCAGCATGTACTGAGGAAACTTGCCACATCTGAATCTCACATTGCTGTATCTCTCAGGGCTGTTATCACTGCAAATGCTGGCAAATGTTCTTGACATAAAACAATAGGAATTCTGCTGTCATTTCTGTATTAGCGAGTCATAAAGCTCTGAAGAAACCCCAGTAGACATGTTTTCATCAAGTGCATATGAGAAAATAATAAAAGACACACCAAAAAAAGCAGATAATTTCAAAGAAAGATTGCTGTACCTTTGCATAGTGCCTAGAAAGAACAGAGTTGTAATCACTGATTTGAAAATAGCAATAAAAATTTTCAAAACAGACATAAAAATAATAACAAAAATTTTGCCAGAACTTTAAACCCGGATAATAAGAATTATGTAAGTGGATGCTTTTATAGGTTATTATCCAATAAACAGCCAGGCACCCCTCGGGGATTCTTTATCTCCCCTCCCTCTTTCTCTTGGAAAGAATCCCTCTTGTCTTTTCCACACCCAGCTAACCAAAGCTGATATCTGAGGACAACTCTCTTATAACCTGAGCTTCCTACATTAATATACTGGGTAGTGTAAGTGCAGCAATTATGCTTGAAAATAAAGGAAGATGAAAGGCAATACACCCGGGGCAACTCTCTGTGCCTCTTAAAGGGAAGGCAGGATTTAGGAATAAATTCTAATTACTGATGGTTCATTTTTAGTACTGACTTTTGGCCCACTATTTCCTCCAAAGCACTTCCATGGGTCTACCACAGTGATGGTTCAGACACCCCAAAACCTCTCTCAGTTTTTATGCAAAGTCTATCATCTAGGAATTACAAATTTTAGATATTTTTAAATGAAGCTTAGAGTCTTCAGTTGTTGAAGAATGCCAAAATTTCATAATCTTTTCATCTGTGCTATTTAACCTCATAAATATGAGAGATTCAAATGAATGCAAAGGTGATGTGGAGAAGGCAGAACTAAATTTCACTTATAAATTATTCCAACATGAGTGCACACACACAAATCCACATCATATTTTTCCCCAGACTTTAAAGTTTTTATTTTGTATTGGGGTAGAGCCGATTAACAATGTTGTGGTAGTTTCAGGTAAACAGTGAGGGGACTCTGCCATGCATATACATGTTGATCTCAAACTGAACATTTTTTTACTTTCCAGAACTAAATCTACCTACTCCTTAAGGTACATTTAGTAAATTATTCCAAGATGTGAAATGCTTTGGTAAAATATGTATTTTAAACTACACCAGCCTATCTCTCCTAAAGAAATATGATTAAATTTAATCCCTTTTATTTTATAATCTGCTATGAAAAGTTTATTCATCCATGTTATGCTAAAGTTTACAATAAAAAAAAACAGCAACAAGCAATGCATAATATTAAAGCTTGATTTTTACCTAGGTATTAGGCAGATTTTTAGAGATTGGTCACTAGAAATTATTTCAAATATGATATATTGGGTGGAAAACCAAGTATCATACAATTTAACATTTTAAAACACCCAAAACAATACCATATATGCTAATGGGTGCATATATGTTCAATGAAAGTATAAAAAAAAAATCTCAAGGAAGGATTCACACCTACCAGGATGGTAGTAGGTGGGTGAATAAAGGGATGAGAATGAAGTAAAGCTTTGGTTACACCTCTAATGTTTCATTTCTTAACAAAACAAAGTGAGCTGAAGCATACATGGCAGAATATTAGCGTTTGTTAAATCTATTAATAAGTGATATACTGTGGCATCTCTGAAATTGCTTTCTGAACATTTGAAATAATTTATCATTTTAAGCATTTCCAATAAAACAGTATTACAGAGTAATGTTTTAAGAATAGAGTGAAAACTTGTTTTCTTTAAGAAAAGTATGGCAAAAAAGATGGAGGAAATACCAACATCTCCACAGTTGACTCAAACTCTTTCTGTGCTGCGTGTCTTTATCAGACATAGACGAATGCACTGCAGGGACACACAACTGTAGAGCCGATCAAGTGTGCATCAATTTACGAGGTTCCTTCGCCTGTCAGTGCCCTCCCGGGTATCAGAAGCGAGGAGAGCAGTGTGTGGGTAAGTACAGCAGTGCAGTGAGCCAAGTCCTGTCTGGAGCATCTTAATTGTTTACCCCTCAGGCCTTCAAATCAAAGCACTCATCTTTATTTGCAGAACTATAATGCTTATTCTTTCATTGACTACCAACCCATTTTCCATATTAATTAGAAAAAAAACAACTTTATAGGTCAAGCATAGTCTGGATATCAAAGTGTCAGTTACATCTTAGACTAAGCAAAAGCAGAAGCTTAGGGTATGAGTGAGACCACAAAAGCAAAGAGGAGAATCATTTAAGTTAGTTATTTGGTGTCCTAGCTCTAAAACACTGATGCTGTGGGCTTCATTCACTAGGTTTTAGTGTAACATAGCTTACAGAGCAAATGTGTGCTGTGTGTGTGCTCAGTCACTCAGTCATGTCCAACTCTTTGTGGCCCCACGGACTATAGCCCCCCAGGCTCCTCTGTCCATGGAATTTTCCAAGCAGGAGTACTGGAGCTGGTTGCCATTTCCTACTCCAGGGGATCTTCCCAACCGAGGGATGGAACCTGCATCTCTTGCATCTCCTTTATTGGCAGGTGGATTCTTTACCACTGAGTCACCTGGGAAGCTCTATAGAGCGAATAGTAAGGTTCAAATCCCAGCTCCATCCCTAACTCACTTTGAGTTACTTAAATCCTCTGTGTCTCACTTCTTTCCTTTGTACTGTGGAAATAAAACCAGCCCCTATCTTAAGAGCTCATGTGCAGGAATGCTTAGAATGGTGCCTGGCCCTGGGTTGAATAGTTGTATGCCATCGTTATGTAATGAGTTAACAGACTTGTACTAAACATTCTTTATGTTACAAGTGGCTCCAGTACTAGAACCGCAACACGTGAGCCCTCCTTGAGAGCTCTACTTGAGCTCTCTGAGGGCAGGGGCCAGGTCTGGTTTGTGTCATTGTTGTCTCCCCAGTCCCTGAAGTCTGCCAGCCAAGTAGATGCTCAATGCATGCATTTTGAATGACTGGAAGAATACAATATGGGGAGGCTGGCAAATAAGAAGTCAACTAAAGTGTTCTGGGTGCAATCTTGAGGCCCAGCACTAGGATGAAACTCTGTAATTGACTCCCTTTGTCCACTGACTTACATACTTCCTCGTACCATTAGGTCAGTGAAGAGTTCTTATTTTCTCTTAGGAACAGAGGATAAAAATCTCTGGGGACAGGCAATGCCACATTCAGTTTTCACCAGTGAATGTGAGCTGTTGGTGTCAGGGTGTCTACTCTGAGCTTTCATAGGCCCTGGCCCTGCTCTCTCTGCCCTGGGGCTCTGCTAGGTGCTGGGGCTAGTTAGTCCAGTCTCTGATGAAGGACCAGGAATTTGCAGTGACTGAAGCTGTGATTTAGGAGAAAATTGTTTGGAAAAATTCATAGGCACCAAAGTTTTGCCCATTGTATTAGGAAAATAAACAACTGAAGGTATAATAAGTATAGAAAAAGAACAAACCCAGCCTACTATGGGAAGAATCAAAGCAAATAGAACATATAGTTAGAGCTCTTTATGATACAGTAGGAGATGTCCTTAAATTCAGATCTAATCATGTGACTTCCCTGCTGTTCCTCTCACGCCCAGAATCAACACTGCATTCCTCAATAGCAAATAAGGTCTTCCCCATCTTATCCTCGCCCAACTCTGCTGTGACAACACCCTTCTCCTGCCAAAACAATTACACTTTAGCTTTGTCCCAAGAGTTATAGTTCCCCAATACATCACACAGTGTCACACTTTGCTACCTCTGTATAAGCTTTCAGTACCAGAGACATACACTTCTGACAAACTCCTATTCAAATCTTAAATTCCAGGTCAAGGTCACTTCCTCTGGGAAGTGTTCCATGAGCTCCCCAAATATAGTCACTCCTTCTTCTATGCCAATAATTCTCAAACTTTGATGGATTCTTTTTGTAAATTTCTAACCTGTTATAGATCAATACTTCTATAGAGTACAATAAGAATGTTGCAGTAACACTAAATTGCTATTTCTAAACACATGCTCCCAATTTCTATACTTATTCATTGTGGACTGGTCCAAATATACCAGCAGTGGTCAGCAAGTCACGTGGAATGGTGCTCCCTCTATCTCTTGTACACTTTTCTATGTTTGATCTTATACTTCCACACAATAATTTGTTTTCATGCCTGCTTTCCACACAAGATGGAGTAGAATATACATATGATCATCATCATATGTTTAGCAGTGTAAACCTACACTGCCAACCACAATGCTAACAAATAACAAAGGTTCAATGAATGTTTACTTGTTGAAAAGACATGCACCATTTATTCATCAAATATTTACTGAGGGCTTACTGTGTGCTAGGTGCTGGACCACTGTGGTAAACAAACAGATTTTACAGAACCACGGCCCTCGTGGCGCTATTAGAAAGTACCACTTACATAACTTAGCTATTGATATTGTCATCTGGCTATGATACTAGGTACTAGGAAGAACTGTGCCACAACTGCTCTTAATTAGTATGAACTTTCCATTCGTTCAACTAATGTTTACTGAGCACCTACCATGCCAGACCCTATTCTAGGTATTAAGCACACAACAGACAAAAAATACTTTATCTCTACCTCATGGGGAGAAAATGGATCTTATTTTCCATGCATTATAGTGAGGAAGACAGACAAGAAGCAAATAAATACATAACACAATGGCAGGGAGTGTCACTGGCTACAAAGAAATATAAAGCAGGATTAGGGGGTAGATGGAGCAGAAGTTATTTTATATGGATGGACAGAAATGGCCTCCCTGACATGACATCTGATCAGACAGATAAATAAATTAGGAGGGAAGCTATGTGAACATTGTTATTGTTTATTTAATATTCAAGTTAAATCACATATATTTGCAGCTTATTCATAATAGCTTCCATTTGTTTTTGCCTGTTTTGTGCAAGGAAGTTCGCCTGTATCATCTCATGTTATCCTCCCAACAACCCTACCACATTGTTGTATTATTACTCACAAAAGAGGAAATGGAAGCTCTGAGAGGTTAAGACCAAGCTAGTAAATGCTGGAACAAAGACTTAAACTCAGGTTACCTCGTGGTACACTACCTACTTGAGCACTCTGCCTCCCACACTTGTAGTTATTAAAATACCAGAAGAGTTCAGCAGAAAGTTATGTTTTGTTTTCATTTTTCCCATAAGATAGTATCATTGCATTGATAGTATATAATTATTATTTTAAATTACACATGCCATATTTGAGTTGTCACAAAGTGTACAGTTGTAAATTAATGAAATTTTATTATGCTTCTAAAATATTAATTCCGTTCTACAAGTTCTCAATTGAGCATTTTATAGTTGGAAATATTTATATGAGGACACAGGCTGGAACACTTGATCAGTGTGTCAGAAGGGCACTCTCAAAAAGTAACTTGTTTAGTATCCCATTCCTTCCACAGCATTCTTTCACTTGATTCTCACAGAAACTTCACAAGATACACATAGCAAGCATTACTGTCTAATATGGAAGAAAAAACGAACTACTGAACATTTGAGTGACTTCACCAAGGTCACCAGCTGAGCAGCAGCCTCCTTTCTTAGTTTTATACTATATCTCAATTCTTCCATAGTTCTTTTCTACTTCTTTAATTATAAATAACCTTTTATATTCCCAGCCTTACATTCTCACTTATATGTGAAATAGTCTTAATTACTTTTCCCTCTTTAAATCTCAACCCATCCAGCCAGGTTTATGAAGTGTTTGTTCTTAACATCTCATTTAGCTACAGAGAGCATACAAAAGTATATTTAAAGCACAGATACCCTAATATTTTTAAAAAGAAAAATAATTACTTTTAAAATGAGGTCTCCAGGTTTTCTAGATAATGCTCTGCTGAGAACTTGAGATTAAACAGATCAATAATAGTAATTTGGATAGTCGGTAATTTGGTTCTCTTTGCGTGTGTGCTTAATAACCTAGATGTAGACGAATGCACCATCCCTCCATATTGCCACCAAAGATGTGTGAACACACCAGGATCATTTTATTGCCAGTGCAATCCTGGGTTTCAGTTGGCAGCAAACAACTATACCTGTGTAGGTAAGTCTTCTGGAAACAGCCAACCAATTTCTGTCTTCCCAGCAGTATCTCCAGTTTTCTATATTCATGGTTTCCATCAACTTCCCCAAAGCTGAAAGGACAGTAACCAATCTGGTTTTTAAAAACACATCAAGATGTAAATGGAAAAAAATTTTAACTTTGGTTTTAGTTCTCCTCTGTGACAGTATTAAAAAAAGGTTTTAACTATAGATTGATATACACACCAGTTAGTCAACAGTGTGTGATACAAACACTGAAGGTGCCAAAGGGGTTACTACAAGTTCAGATACATAAACTTTCTGCTGAGAGTGCATCTGATTTTCACATGCTTCTCCTACCCTTTCAGAATGCAATGTCACGGCACACAATTTTAAGATTGGCATGACATGGAAAAAATCTAGTGCAGGAAAAATGCCTTTTCACAATATTTTCAGTGCCTTAGAGCATTGCAAAACTCTGTATGGGTCTCAAAGGCTTATGTTATAATTGTAATGGAATTTAACAGGACCCATTTAAAAAGTAATAAATAGCACAGATAAATCTTCACTACAGCATGCTGAGAGACCGTATCAGTATGTGTCTTATATCAATTATTTATAGACTTGGCATTCTGCATTTGAACAATAAAAGAAAATAGATATTGGAATGTATATTTATTAGAACCATTAAATTCTTTTGGAAAGATTCATCAAACACCAAACTAACCATCATTCCCAGGAAAAAAAATATTCTGGTATTTCTGAAAGTACATGACAGATGTTTGAAGTTGTTCCAATAAATATGAGACCTGAATGGATGTTCTCCAGTGAGCTTCTGCAAGGCAAAGAATCCAGCTAGGGAATTACTCACTTATCATCAGATGACATAGGTACAAAAGAGCAAGGCTATGTTTAAAGACATAAATATGTAAGTGTGTATGACCTTGCCTTTCAGATATAAATGAATGTGATGCCAGCAATCAATGTGCTCAGCAATGCTACAACATTCTTGGTTCGTTCATCTGTCAGTGCAATCAAGGATATGAGCTAAGCAGTGACAGGCTCAACTGTGAAGGTAAAATATTATCCAAATAATTGGTAGTAATAGCACAGTTCCTGTCTTTGCTGTTGCTTTATCCAAGTATATACCTGTTTAAGAAAGCAAATTTTTATTATGTTCTAAAATCCAGTTAACTTAGTTCACTTATAACACTGTCTTTTTAGTATGTTATCAAAAGAAAGAAGAAAAAATAATTGAAATACTAGATGTAGGCTGGGTCTGATAATTAGCAAGGGTACTCTAGTATCTTGCTTCTCAAGTGTGATGGGCCAGCAGAACTGGCACCTCTTAGGGGCCTGTGAAATTGTAGACTCTCACGCCCCAGCCCAGACCTACTGAATCAAATTCTGTGTCTAATGAGAATTCCAGGGGACTAGTGGCATATTTAAGTTCAAAAGTAGCTGATTGCATGTCAGGAACACTAGAATAGAAACCAAAAGATCTGGCCCTAGGCATCCCTGCCACTGCATGCTCAGGGCACATTTCTTAAGGTGCCTTCATTTCACTCTCCACATGATCAAGAAGAGGGCCATTTAACTGAAGGATCACCATCAGAGTCCACTGCACATGCTCGCTCCACTGTGTACTTCAAATGGCCTAAGACATCCTGAGGGATGGCATTGACACTTCATGCTCTTGACTTCCTCACAAACTGTCCCAGCTTTACTTGGGGCCACAAAGATCATACCCTACACAGAGAGGCCTCCCATCATGCCACTGCGCTCAAAACCAAAAGGGGCTGGCTCTGGACAGCTGCCTCTGCCCTTCTGAGCAAACTATAAGAACAGCACCATTGAGAAATGCAAAGCCTTCTGCCAGGGCATCAACCTCTAGAAGCTAGCACAGGGATGAAACTTGGAGTTCAAAACTCAGATGAACTTGGAAGCAGAGCCACCCAATTTCTGAGAAGGCAAATATGAATCTGCATCAAGGGTGGGTCTGCCAAGCACAACACGAGGATCATCAACCACAAACCACTTCTTTCAGTCTGCTCAGCTAGGATGGTTAGTTCCAGGATTTGCCAAAGTGTCAGCAGTAATTGAGTAAAACTGATGGTAAGAAAATTCTCTGCTCTGTGAAGTTCCATGAGAACTAAGCTGATATTGTTAGAACTTGCATTTGAGCCTCTTATAAAGTATTGCATTTCTGTTTCAGAGATCGCAATGTTTGAAAAAAAAATACCAAAATAATAACATGTAAGTATTCAACTCTATGTTGTTGCTTTTGTCTGGTTCAACAGACATTGATGAATGCAGAACCTCGAGCTACCTGTGTCAATATCAGTGTGTCAATGAACCTGGGAAATTCTCATGTATGTGCCCCCAAGGATACCAAGTGGTGAGAGGTAGAACATGTCAGGGTAAGTTTATTGTTTTCAGATCTGTTAAGTTTTAACCAAGAAAAGCAGGGAGGAAGTATTGGAATCTCTACCACAGACTCTCGTTTTTTACAATTTGAGCTCTTTTTTCCCTTGTTGATCATGAGACATGCACACCTCATAAAGAGGATATTTAGTGTTATCTTTCTTTGAAATTTAAAGTCATAATTTTTTCTTAAAATAGAAATAATTTTAATATAATATTAATATGCCTTCTAAATAGCCTACATAGTTCCTGTGATATACATCTTCTAATCATCCACCAAAAATGATTCAATTATTAAAATATTTTGCCATGAATTTCAGTATAGAACATAAGCTTAATGCGTGGTTAGGTGTACCTCAAAAAGATCTCAATTCTCTAAAACACTAGGATTATAAACTGGATAGTAATAAGTGGTGACAAAATCAGCATCATGTGTATTAAATGTGCCTGAATTCTTCAGTTAAAAAAAAAAAAAAACTATTAATCCAAAAATAGCTAATGTCTTTCAATACAGTTTTAAAATAAATATTCAGGTGGTCTTCATAGTGACATATAGGTAGAAAAGATGCAGCTCCTACATAGGATGATTTCAGAATTTCTCTGAGAGATTTGAAAATCCTAGAAAAATTGGTACAAACACGTTTATATAAATAAGTGAAAAAAATGACTGAATTTGAAGACACAAAATCTGTTGAAGACCCAGCTATATGACATTCTATCCATACCATTTTAACAAACTATCAGACTTCTCTGAGCCTGAACTTTCTCATTTGGAAAAGGGAGTTGAGGGAATGAAATGGAATAATACACAGAAAAACTATAAACTATAAAGCCTGGAAAATTCAAGGTGTTTTTATGAAATTTACCTAGCAATATAAATGACCAGTAGCAAATTTTTTCTAGGACAGTAAAATTTTGTTAAGAAAATATCTAGGAAAGGAGACAGGATTCTGAGTCTGCATCATGATTTTGCAGGGAAATATTAACTCACAGAAACATCTATTACCTGATAGTTTATAGCATGCATGTGATTATTCAACTAGAATCTAACCACAAAACATGAGCATAATCAGAATGTAGTTCATTACACAAGTAACATCTTTTTACCCTTTCAAGGTTACTAGAGACTCTGTAATGTTAATTGTGGAAAAACATTGCATTCCAAAGGTTTTATTTTCTGAACTCTAATTGAGACTTTTAACATGAATATTACATGCAGGAAAATGTTAGCCAGAGGGTTATCTTAACCAATATCCCTGGAGCCCTTCAAACAAATATCTATGTGTTTTTCTAATCATAAATGGACTTGATACCCAGCAAAAGACAGAAACAAGTTAACATTCAGTTACCTGCCTACTTTATGGAAACATTTATATCTGTTATGATGAAAGGTGAAATGCAGTGGAATTGCAAATAAGGGATTCATCAGTGTTATACCTTGAAGAATATTTGTTAAACTAAAACATTTTTTGTGAAGGAGACCATTCTTTTAAGGTATACAACAATAGGTTTACCCCACTGAAAGCATCCCTTCCCAACAGTCCACAGGTTAAATTAATACCAAAAGAGTTTCGATTCTCACCTTCCCCTAAAAAGTTTATTTGGGGGATGAAATAACTGTTCTCATTTCCACAGACTTGCAAAAATGAAAACTCTCTGTGTATGTGCTGGTTGGTGTGGGGAGGGGAAGGGGACAGTGGTGAGGAAGAGAAACAGAGAGAGAGACAGAATACTCAGATACACAGACACACTCATAAAATATTTTAATACTATTAATCATTTCTGAAAAACCCTCCAAAATGATTAAGGAGCTGATTATGCTAGGCTGTAAATTACTGGAAGTAATAAATAAAATTATTACATAAAGTTTCCTTTTGCCGCTTTTGAACTCCATATAACAAACCAGTCTTGTAGCTAACTAAACAGCATCTTTATTTTTCAAAAAAGTGAAAATATTGAAAGGACAAGTCAGCTGTGATTTCTTCTGAGGAATCTAAGTTCTTTCTTTAGCCATAGCCAGTCCAAAAGAAGATACTTTTTGTAACTGACTCTTGGAAACTGCATGGCTTTTCCAGTCTCCTCTTGGGTTCCAGAGAGCTCTTGCCAGTTTGGAAGCTAAAAGAAATTTTTTTTCTCCAAAGACAAAGAATGGAATTATTCTCATTTAGAGGATGCAGTACCTTGTGGTGGAAAGATGCCTGTCACTATCTGTATACATTTGAGTCAGCCACTTAACCCTTATTTGTTTTTCCTTCATGCCACATAGAGATATCTTTCTATCTCCACATGTTGTGTGAAGAGCAACTTAGTTTAGTTTCAGTCAGTCAGTTCAGTCACTCAGTAGTGTCCAACTCTTGGCAACCCCATGAACCACAGCATGCCAGGCCTCCCTGTCCATCACCAACTCCCTGAGTTTACCCAAATTCATGTCCATTGAGTCAGTGATGCCATCCAACCATCTCATCCTCTGTCATCCCCTTCTCCTCCTGCCCTCAATCTTTCCCAGCATCAGGGTCTTTTCAAATGAGTCAGCTCTTCACATCAGGTGGTCAAAATATTGGAGTTTCAGCTTCAACATCAGTCCTTCCAATGAACACCCAGGACTGATCTCCTTTAGGATGGACTGGTTGGATCTCCTTGCAATCCAAGGAACTCTCAATAGTCTTCTCCAACACCACAGTTCAAAAGCATCAATTCTTCAGTGCTCAGATTTCTTTATAGTCCAACTCTCACATTCAGTTTAATATTTGCTAAAATCCAGGTGCCTCCAGTGCATTCATGCTATGTGATAAAGGGATAAAAAGATGTGCACAATGGCGCTTACCCTCCAGGAGAGTACAAGCTAATAGAAGGATTGAAACAAACATGCAGATTTCAATAATGCAAAGCAGAAACCAATAAAGGCCCCAAAAGAGGAAAAATGAGATATAAGAATTCAGAGGGAAGAAAGATATCACATCCCAGCAACTAGGCCATGACTGTCTTGTTAATAAGAATTCAGTAAATTATTTATGGAATAAGTAAATTAACGAATGAAAATATCTGATTGTGTGGAAGGAATGATTCAGAAAAGACTTATATCGGATAAACTTATCACTATTCAAATGTAAAGGAAGGCACACATAAGGATATGCATAATATAATTTTTGTCATTGTTGTAATGGTTCTCTGGAGAAACTGTTCTCTCAGATGTCATCTGGGAACTCTTGATTCCCAAGTTTAAACTCAGTCTTTGTCCAGCCTGACCTTTCCACAACCCTCCTTCCTGAGACTCTCTCTTGTTCTGACCTCCTTGAAGTGCATTTTCCTGGGTTGCTTCTCACTGCTGACAGCCCCTTCCTTAATTCCTCTTCTTCCCAATGATCTTTAAATAGCCACATTCTATGGGCTTCCCTGGTAGCTCAGCTGATAAAGAATCTGCCTGCAATGCAGGAGACCCCGGTTAGATTTCCAGTTTGAGAAGATCTGCTGGAGAAGGGATAGACTACCCACTCCAGTATTCTTGGGCTTCCCTGGTGGCTCAGCTGGTAAAGAATCTGCCCACAATGTGGGAGATCTGGGTTCAATCCCTGAGTTGGGGAGATCCCCTGGAGAAGGGAACGGCTACCCACTCCAGTATTCTGGCCTGGAGAATTCCATGGATTGTATAGTTCATGGGGTTGTAAAGAGTCAGACACAACTGAGTGAGTTTCACTTTCACATGCTGGAATGCTTCATAGCCTCATTTCTTTTCCTGTAAACAGCTTCTTAAGGACAGTGTAACCCACTCCCAGAGTACCAACTATCCAGCAGCATGCTACAACTTACTGAAACCACATTCTAGCTTTTCCCTCTCTTCAAGCTCATGAGCCTGACAATAAACTTCCATCTCCAGAGTTTTTGTTTGCTGCTTTCTCACCCTGGAAGACCCTCCCCACCTCCATGATAAAAATCCTATCTAACCACCACCTTTTCTAGGCCAAGTTGAGAGGGCTCCTCCTTCCTTCAGCCTTCTCTAATCCCCCAAGAAGTGGTGTCTTTCACTTTTATTTAAGCAAAGTCAGTGGCCTAGCATTTGGCTTTGAATTCAACAGATGAATAATAGATGCTTGATAAAATACAATGAAATGACACATATTAATCAGTTGAGAATGGTTTCACTACATCTGTTCTGAATTAAATGCAATGAATTCAGGTCCCACCAAGTTTTAGGTCTAAAATCAAATTAAACAGTCCAGATTCTCATATACCTCCTTCTGGTGGCAAACTGGCATCTGCCACTTAGGCAATTTACTTATATCAGTAAACTCTTTGACTCTGCATCTCTACAGATATAAATGAGTGTGAGACCACAAATGAATGTCGGGAAGATGAAATGTGTTGGAATTATCATGGCGGCTTCCGTTGTTACCCACGAAATCCTTGTCAAGATCCCTATGTTCTAACATCAGAGAAGTAAGAAAAACCAGAACTTTTGAAACTGAGAATCTTCTGATTTTACCAAGCCTAACAAGTGAATACTTTTGTCTCTGCAGCCGATGTGTTTGCCCAGTCTCAAATGCAATGTGCCGAGAACTTCCTCAATCCATCGTCTACAAATACATGAGCATTCGATCTGATAGGTCTGTACCATCAGACATCTTCCAAATACAGGCCACAACCATTTATGCCAACACTATCAACACTTTTCGGATTAAATCTGGAAATGAAAACGGAGAGTTCTACCTAAGAGTAAGTATCCTGAGGGCAGCCTTAGCAAACTTGGTTCAAGTTTGTTGTTGTTTGATAGTAATTCACTTGGAAAGAAAGCCAACATTTAAAGAGTTTTTATCTGCAGGCATTGTGTAAGGCCTTCCTGTATGCATTATTTCACAATCCTCTTGGTAATATTGATACTTGGTAAGATTAATATTTATCTCCATATTTTACAGAAAAGTGAGACCCAAGGAGATGAATTAGCTTCTCTAAAGTCACTCAGATAAAAATTACAGACTCTAACAGAGTTATATGTGACCACCAAAATACAAGCCTGCCTGCACACACACACACACACACACACACTAAATAGATACTACAAATCAGTGATAGCTATTTAATTGTACATAGAAAAACTAATTCTTACAGAACTTTTCAAAAACCCTGAATTCCTTATTGTTACATTCACAAGATTTGCACCAAAACTAAGACCCATAAATATCTGAGAAGTGACCCCAACCTCCCACCCTTGTACCATGTATACAACCAATAAATTGTACCATTCTTGCAAATTTCCAGGAAGACAATCTGAGGTCACCTTTATGTTTTCCTTTCCTTTCATTGCCTATATGAAATCTTTCTCTGAATTCTGCCATTTCTCTCTTCACAGTGTCCCCTGTGTTATCTTTGCTTCCTCATGTCCCTGACTCTCTTCCTTTAAACTGGCTCTTAGCACCTCTCTAATCCCTCCAAGGGTTTCCGAGCAGATCTTCCTGACTCCAATGCCTCAGCCTTCCAGTCCCCCTGCAAAATCTTAGCAAGTTCATTTTAGGTTAAAATTCTGACATTTTAAATATGGCTCACCACTTCATGTGAAAATGATGGCACCCCACCAACCAGTTTGCAGGGTTACGGTAACTGTTTCATGTTAAGGATGTTATTCATCCAGTTACAATTTTCTCAAAACTCCTTTGGGCACTCTTCATTTTTAATCAAATTTTAAGGTCAATATTTCATTTTGAGAATATGAAAAGTAAATTGGGAAATTCATCCTTGTGGTAAAGTTTACAGATTTTTAATGTTTACACATTTATCCTGTTCTTTGATATATTAAGTTCCCTTCCAGCTCTAGAATTATGTGATTGTGTTTCTTTGCCAGTAAATTAAAAATGATTAATTTCTCATGACCAACTTCTGAAGAGAAAAACCCAACCCAAATACAATCTGTTACTATTCTTTTTTCTAATAACTAAAAATAAACTTCTTTAACCTTTGATGCTTTAAATTTGAGATATAATAGATATTTATAAGAAATTTACTTTAAAGGAACTTCACACAGTTTAGATAATAACAATTTAATAATTTTAGCCCAAAGAAATCACATTATTTGTAACCCATGGCAACAAAATAAGTTAATTTAAAAATATTTTTCCATTTGGGACTCTTAGGTATAATTTAAGAAAAAAAAATTTCCTAGGAGTATCAACAGTTATGCAAAGTTCTTGCATATTTTTAATAAACATGGCATTATTAAAGTTTTATGATTCATATCAGTGCACTTATCATAAATACAGTATTTGTCTCAAGTAAAATCCCTTTTAATGAATGATATAAAACATTGTCAATTTTTGTAATCCCAGAGTTAAATACTACTATTTGAAAACCAAAAAGAAGCATTTAAAATCAAAAGGTATTTCAAGACTACTTCTTATCACATAATTCAAAAAGTAGTTGTATAAAATCCTACAAAATGTCTTCACTGAAATTCCACTTGTGCTGAGGCCATTTACAATCAGCAGGCATTAATTAAACACTTATTATATGCTCAGATCCATGCTAAGTGTATGTAATACACAGTTCCTTATATCAAAGGGCTTTAAATATTACTTTGTGGCATAGTTAACACCTATGAAAACAGCAGCAATGTTTAATTGTATTTAATTCCATGGCCCAAGACATCAAAGAATTAGGAGTCAAAGACAATTTCTTGAGAAGCATAAGACTGGACCTTATCCTTGAAAGAATCTGAGGGATATAGGATTTTATTTATATTCCTTTTGGGAGAATACTGAAAAAATCTTCTTCCTTAGAAAAGTGAACACATTAGAAAAAAGTAATACATTAAATTGAAGGTAGAATATCATCCTTCACCCACACCAACCAATATCCTTCCTCCCTTACTGAGACTTATTTTTCTTCACAACCCCTAGCACCACCTTCTGTAATATTTGTCTGTGTCACCTACTACAATGTGAGGGCAGTGAGCAGATACATTGTCTATCTGTTTACTTTTCCATGCACAGCACATAGAATGAATGGTACCTGGCATTTTGCAGGTGCTCAAAAATATTTTTAAATGAATGAATTAATTCGATCAACACCTTCAAGGTATCACTGTTACCTGTAAGAGGCAAGTACCATGCCAGGTTCTAGAGATACAGCAGTGAATAAAACCAAACCAGTTTTGGCCCCAGTGAGTCTTATGGTCAAGACATTGAACAAGTGTTCACAAGTGTGCTGAATGTTTAAACTGAACATGGCAAATTCCTCATGAGTACACTACATGTCAACCCTAACCAAGGTAGTGGTGGTCTGAGAGCTTCTTGGAAGTAGATTTAAACTGAAGACTAGCAGTTAGAGACTAGCAAATGGAAGCAATAAAAAGCAGACAAGTTGATCTACAACTCCAGGTGCTATAGGCAGAATGATTTGAGAGAAACCTGGAGAGATGAGCAGGGCCTATATCACATAATGCATGACAGACCATACTAAGGGTTTCAAGAAGAGGAATTGCTATCAGGTTTTCACACCCCACTCCAGTACTCTTGCCTGGAAAATCCCATGGATGGAGGGCCTGGTGGGCTGTAGTCCATGGGGTCGCTAAGAGTCGGACACGACTGAGCGACTTCACTTTCACTTTTCATTAAAAAAAAAAATCCTGGCTACACTGTAGAGCCTGGATTGAAGTGGAGCAAAAATGGAAATGGAAAGACCAGTAATTCAAAAGATGGGGGACTAGGGTAGTAGCAGTGTGTCCAAAAGAAGTGGACAGATTTATGATGATATACGAAGAACTACATGACTAGGTAAGCTGTTTTTTATGGGGAGGTGAAGGAGAATGAAACATCATGGATAACCTCCAAGTTTCTGTCTTGAGCAGCAATAGATGGTGGGACCATTTACTGAGACAAGGAAGAAGGAGTTAGTGTGGAGAGGAAGCCAAGGAGTTCAGTTTGGACATATGGAGTACTGGTTGCCTTGAGACTTCCAAGTAAATCTGAGTAGGGTATTGGATATGTGGGCTTGGAACTCAAAGTATAGACTTTTAAGCCACTGGCAGATATGTCATACTTGAAGTCATGGCTATGCATGAGCTCACTCAGGGAGAGTGTGTAGGGAGCAGGTGAGATCACTCAGAATTGGGCACTATTATAGTCATCCAGGACCTTAGCCTACAAATCTCTGGCCATGTCATCCCCCATGAACTTCAGCTTCATGTCACTCTGCCACCACCCCATAGCCACATGATGGACACGTTTATCATGCAGAACAGTTCCACACTAGAATCTTAGTCTCCAGTGATCCCCTCAGGGACCGAGTCTCCTTCTCCTTCATGCCCTCACTTTACTCTCAAAGTGATGTTGGTCCTCTGACCCCCATCCCCCCTTTTCTTACAGCCTATCAACTTCTAATTGGACCCTTGAACTACTGTCGTCAGCACCTCCAGTCCCCGTCCCGCAACCCTAGATCAATCCCATAATCCATATCTATTTTCATACCCACCTTGTCAGCACAGACTGGTAATATTTTAAATCTTCAGGGGTGTCCTCAGTATGCTCAACAATCCTATTACTTTCTTTTGCTCCTTCTTTTCAGTCGCTGATTGCAAATGTCCCCATACTCTTTAAGTACTTCAGTTCAGTTGCTCAGTCATGTCCGACTCTTTGCAACCCCATGGACTGCAACACACCAGGTTTCCTGGTCCATTACCAACTCCTGGAGCTTGCTCAAATTTCAAATTCATGTCCATGGAGTCACCCTTCATTTTCAGTAGGTGAACTCACCTTCTACTCTTCTGAAACCAACAGTCATGAATTATTTGAACTTATCATCCTATCCCTTGCAAATTTAACTCCATGTGTCCCCCTTCTATCTTTCTTGCTTGAATTTTCCAAAGACAGAATTTCACTTCTATCCATCAAGGCCAACTCACTCCTATATTCTTCATTCCATTTCCTTCAGGAACTTAGCCTATTAAATTCTAATTACATCCTACATATGCAACTTGTTTTCCCTCTAGATGTTGCCTCCTCTCTCTGTTCTCCCTTCCTAGCCAAGGTTCTTAAAGCATAGTCTGTAATCACAGTCTCTACTTTCTCACTTCCTAGTTACTCCTCTGCCTTCTATTCCCACTACCTTACTGAAATTGCTCTGGGAAAAAAGCCACCAACAGCATCCATACTGCTATATCCAGAGGCATTTTTTTAGTTCTAGTCACCCTCATCCTCCCCTGCTCTATTGGGCACTTCTTGCTGTTCATCTGTTTTCTACTTAATTATCTATTTCTTCTCAGCTTCCTTCGATGGCTTCTCTTCTGTCCATCCTTAAATGTTGGCCTCTCCCAGACCCATTATTATCATGTGTACATTTTCTCCCTTGGTTTAATGTCCATCTGTTGAAGTGACTGGGCTCCCCAGGTGGTGCTAGTATTAAAGAACCCGCCTGCCAATGCAAGAGACATAAGAGACTCGGGTTCCATCCCTGGGTCGGGACGATCCCCTGGAGAAGAGCATGGCAACCCACTCCAGTGTTCTTGCCTGGAGAATCTCATGGACAGACGAGCCTGGCAGGCTACAGTCCATAGGGTCACAAAGAGTCAGACACGACTGAAGCAACTTAGCACCCACACAGTTGAAGTGACAGCGAAAGTCCTAATCTGTTGTTTCTATCCCTGCCCTCCTCTTGGCACCCAGATCCATAGACCTACCTGCCTGCCTGTCCAAATTGATCTCTCTGGAGTCTACAGTGCCCATCATATTGTCCATCAAAATGAAAAACTGCATCTACTTCTCCAGAACATCCTTCTTTACAAAACTCCCAATTATTCTGGATGACTGTCCTCAGGCAATCAAAGGCCTTGCCTTAATGCTTCAGAGTCCCTCTCTTTTTCCCTGTGTGTATACACCTCTATGTGGACTTCCCTGGTGGCTCAAATGGTAAAGAACCTGCCTGCAATGCAAGAGACCAGAGTTTAATCCCTGGGTCTGGAAGATCCCTTAGAGAAAGGAATAGCAACCCACTCCAGTATTCTTGCCTGAAAAATTCCATGGACAGAGGAGCCTATCGGGCTGCAACCCATGGGGTCACAAGGAGTCAGACACGACTGGGCAACTAACACATACACATACATGTGCCTCTATGTATCTTCATGTAACCCTGCACATCCCTGCATATCTTAGCATTTGCCACATTCTATTGAAACTGTTTACATATCTCTTCACCTATTAGAATATAAACAGATCCACAATGGTGAGAAGTGAAAGGTGACAACTTTTTTTATCAGTCCAAAAAATATCAGATTCTCACATAAACTGCAGTCTCTATAATGAGTCATTCTCACTTGAACTGCAGTCTCTTACTGATATAACTACTCAATAAAAGTGAAGAGAAAAATTAACACAAAGAGATGAAAGAAAACAAAGAACTATCAAAAAAAGCATGTCCCTATATCTGAGACTAATGACTGTGTGGACAAGAGACAAGATTCAAGAAGGATTATAACCAAGAATGGACTGAGTAGTGACTTTAATCCTACCTCAGAATTCTTCCCCTAATTCTTATAAGGAAGTGTATTCACAAATAATAGAAACTCCAATAGAGGAAAAATTATTTTCTCACTCCCTCATTTTTCTTTCATTCTAGCAAACAAGTCCTGTAAGTGCAATGCTTGTGCTGGTGAAGTCGCTATCAGGACCAAGAGAATATATAGTGGACCTGGAGATGGTGACAGTCAACAGTATAGGAACCTTCCGCACTAGTTCAGTGTTAAGATTGACAATAATAGTGGGGCCATTTTCATTTTAGTGTTTTTAAAGAGTCCATTGTAGGCGTTTAAATCAGCCAAAGAATATTGTTATCTTAAAGCACTATTTTATTTATAGACATATCTAGTTCATCTACATCTATATACTGTACACTCATGAATAATTCAAACAATTACACCATGGTATAAAGTGGGCATTTAATCTGTAAAGATTCAAAGGTTGTCTTTCTTACTGTATGTAAATTAGACATTAATCCACTAAACTGGTCTTCTTCAAGAGAGCTAAGCATACTCTTTCTGGTGAAACTTGGATTCTTTTCTGGAAAAGTGGGACCACGCAATGATTGTCTTCTGTGGTGCTTAAGGAAACTTACCACAGCTCCACTGACAGTCTCATAAGGAGACAGTCACCATAACATTGAACAGCATGCAAGTTCAAGAAGGAGATTTTAACTGCTTTGTAAGAAAATGGAAAAAGTCAATAAAGATATATTTCTTTAGAAAATGAAGATATTTGTGTTGGTTTTTACTTTTATGATCAGTCTAAATGTAGTTGTTTATCACATAGTAACAAATCACTATCGCATAGTATAGTAGTTTCTATATTTTACATTTTTTCAGAAATTTTTGTTATGAATATAAACAAAAACAGTAAGCAAAGTTCCCCAAATGATTGAGATATCCCCTAGAAAATTATTATATTGCGAAATCTATGGGGAGGAGATGAGAAAACAAATTCATTTCTAAACCACTTTGGAGTTGACCAGAAGAAGCAAACTTGGTGTACTAGTCAGTTTGAGTTGCTATAACAAAATACTGTAGACTAACCGAGTGGCTTATAAACGACATACATTTATTTCTCACAGTCTGGAGGCTGGAAGTCCAAGATCAGGGTGCCAGCATGGTCAGGTTCTGGTGACATGCATAAGTCCTGACCTTCTACCCCCACCTCTAAAATATATATAATTATAGAAGTACATATAATCTGTGTATGAAAATGTGTCTGTGTGCACAGTTGCTCAGTTGTATCTATCCCTTTGTGACCCCATGGAATGTAGGCAACCAGGCATCTCTGTCCATGGGATTTTTCAGGTAAGAATACTGGAGTGGGTTGCCATTTCCTACCCCAGGGGATCTTCCCAGCCCAAGGATCGAACTCACATCTCTTGCACCTCTTGCATCGCACCACCTGGGAAGCCCCTGCCTAGGTTATATATACTTCTGGCTTCCCTGGTAGCTCAGCTAGTAAATAATCCACCTGCAAGGCAGGAGACCCCGGTTCAATTTCTGGGTCAGGAAGATTCTCTGGAGAATGGATAGGCTACCCACCTTGGTATTCCCTGGTGGCTCAGTCAGTAAAAGACTCCCCCTGCCATGTGGGAGGCCTGGGTTCAATCCCTGGGTTGGGAAGACCCCCCTGGAGGAGGGCATGGCAACCCATTCTAGTATTCTTACCTGGATAATCCCCACGGACAGAGGAGCCTGGCAGGCTGCAGTCCACGGGGTTGCAAAGAGTCGGACAAAACTGAGTGACTAAGCATACACAGTAATATATTCTACAAATATTTTTTGTAGAATATATTATTTATATATATTTTTTATATATTATAATAATTATATATAATTATATAAGTTAAATATAATCTATGAGAAAAAAAGACAAGCGACTTAGCAGCAGCAGCAGCATGATAAAATAATAATATATTTTATGTATATATATATATTTTGGGGACCTACAGAAGCCATTAACTGCAAACAAGATGGTTTCCCTTTCATCACAACACCTAGTCCTATTCACAAATCATAAACACAAGAAAAGGGTTGATAAAATGTCACTCATGCAATCCCTGTTCTTTTTAATTCATTTTGACATTTGGCAAAACAAAACAGTTATGTAAAGTTTAAAAATAAAATAAAATTTAAAAAAAAAAATAAATAAAATAAAATATGGATAAAACCATTTTACAGTGTGCAATTCAGTGGCGTTTAGTATATTACAATATTATGCAAATATCACTACTACCTAGTTTTGTAACATGTCCATCACTCAAAAATTAAGTCCATACCCATTAGCAGTCAGTCCTCATTCCCCCTTACCACAAGCTTTGGTGGGAGTTACCACTTGTCTAGTTTCTATCTCTCTGAATTTGCCTATTCTAGATGTTTCATCCAACTAGAATCATACAATAGATGTCCTTTTGTGTCTGGCTTCTTTCACTTGGCATCATGTCTTCAAGGTTCAGCCATGTTGTAACATATGTAAGTATTTCACTCCTTTTTATGACTGAGTGATATTCCATTGTATAAATATACCACATTTGTTTACCCATTCATCAGTTGATATATAGTTGATAGGTTGTTTCCACCGGCAATTTCTTTGTATCTGGAGTATCCAAAAGGAAACTGATTACAGTCTAAATCACCCGTTTTTAGTTTCATTTTTAACTAAAAGGAAGAGCAAGTGAAAAATAAATTTTATTCACAGAAGCAAAATCCTCAAAGAAGCTAACACATGAGTCACTTTACAGGTACAACTGTCCTCAGTAAACATAAGAATCTCATGCTCTTTCCAAACATAATTTGAAATTCAAAATAAAGTAAATATCATCACTGAAAACAAACCAAAGCAGTAAAGCAAAGCTTTGTTTTCAAACTACACGTGACTCCCACCTTCCCTCCTCCACGAGAATCACAGGTTTAAACCAGCTACCATGGATAAGAATTATGAAAATAATTCATCATCAGAGTCATTATTATTTAGCAGCAAACATTAATTGAGCAGCTTCTATGGTAGTCTCTTCCAACATCTAACAGTGTGATGGAGCATAGAAGAACCAGGGTATGAGTCTCAATTCTAGCATTAACGAATTATGAGACTTAGCTTCTTGGCACCATGGTTTCTTTATACATAAAACTAGGATATTGAAACAAGGGGGTTTTTTCATCTTTAAAAACTATAACTATTCCTTATACCTGAGCTACATTGAGAGAAAAGGTGGCTCTATTTGCCAAACTTTTTACAACATTTGGGTCTTCTTTGTATGCAGTGGCTGTTGGGAAGCACTGCTGCTGCTGCTGCTGCTGCTAAGTCGCTTCAGTCGTGTCCGACTCTGTGCAACCCCATAGACAGCAGCCCACCAGGCCCCACCATCCCTAGGATTCTCCAGACAAGAACACTGGAGTGGGTTGCCATTTCCTTCTCCAATGCATGAAAGTGAAAAGTGAAAGTGAAGTTGCTCAGTCGTGTCCGACTCTTAGCGACCCCATGGACTGCAGCCCACCAGGCTCCTCCATCCATGGGCATTTCCAGGCAAGAGTACTGGAGTGGGGTGCCATTGCCTTCTCCCTTGGGAAGCACTGGACATTGGTAAAAAAGAAAACTAATAGCTCCTACCCCAAAACATGTCTTCAAAATGAGAGTTCATTGCTAGGGACAAGGACATGAGAAATAATCCGGTTTAGCTATACATTTTTAAATTACAATTCAAAATAACTTTTTTTAGTTTTCACTGTTCAGTTATGCATGTTTTGCTCCTTTCTACTGATTCTAACTGAAATATTATTTCTCATGTTAAACTGAAAATGATTTTACTTTGTTTTGCCAGCAAAAAATTCAAGTCATAGGTTCTCACACTTCCAAACATGCTTCCAGAAAAACCACATGTTCTTACTCAGTAAGCCTCAGTAATGAAGACTGAACTAGTAATTTCCATCACCAGTCCAATGCCCATACCTGGGTTCTGAAACTTTCATGCTTTCTGACTGGACAGAGGTATTTTCCGATAGCAGTTAGAAAAGACCTCTTGGTTGCTAAGACTTCTCAAAAGGGGAATAACTTCCCTTCAGCTGCCCAATTTCCCTTTTAAATAGGTTTTTTGACAATATGCAGACTTCATCTCTTCTAAACATAAAATCTCCTATTACCTACACTTCTTTTTAATAATAATAGGATTCTAAACTTAGATGCCACCTGGTGAAACCAAGTTATTAACACTTGCTCAACCTACTCAGTGCTTTATGGTGACCTAAATGTGATTCACTTTGCTGTACAATAGAAACTAATACAACATTGTAAAGCAACTATACTCCAATAATAAACAAAACTTTTTTAAAAAGACTTTCAAGGTCACAGTTTATTGAGCAAGAGCACTGTGCCTTAAATGAATGTCTTATGACTTAGATTAGGGCTCTTTTTGTTGGCTATACTCCAAATTTCAACACCAACAAGCAATCACTTTCCTTCCAAGCTTCTTCCTGCAGTATCCACCCCAAACTGTGGACCAGCTTTGCTGATTACCACGAGCAGTTGTCACCACTGCTGTTAACTGCAAAAAGATTGAAATAGCACAGGTACTAACCTGATTCTGATTTAGTCTGTTAAACTTTGCTCATTTGTTCTCTAAAAAAAACCTCCAGCAAGACGAAAATAACTGTTACACAAAATGCTTCTGAACTCTAGAAACTGAAACTCAAGGACCAATCATGTAGACCTTACTATACTTGAGAGCTTAGAAATTTCTAAAAGGAGAAAAGAAAGCCTATTCCTAAAGGTACAAACAGAACTGTCTGCACAGGGGAGCTTTGAGAGAGACAGTAAGGGTGGAAAGGGGTTAGTATTCTCCTCATTCAAAAACTAGACCAAAATACAATGAGTCCTTCCTCCCATAAGATCAGTGGAAGGTAAGGGGTTAATGAAAGATTACTGCCAGTCCTGATATCAGTTAACATTCATTAGGTGTTTATTGAAGGAGCAAACAACGAACATCATCACCTCATCACCTAAAGCATTCTTGCTTTAGAGGTTTGAAATAACATAAGAGATTTTTATTTTATTAACAACTCAGCCAACTGTGGGGCTTTTGGCTCTTTCACAATGTTTAAGTTAAAATGATCTCCCTGGGGCTTCCTTAGTGGTCCAGTGGTTAAGAATCCACCTTCCAATGCAAGGGACATGAATTTGATCCCTTGTTCAAGAACTAAGATCCCACATGCTGTGGGGCAACTAAGCCTGTGTGCCACAACTGTTAAAGCCCACGCACCCTAGAGCCTGTGCTCCACAAAAGAAGCCTCACTATGAGAAGCCTCTGCACTGCAACTAGGGAATAAACCCCCACTCACTGCAACTAGAGAAAGCCCAAGTGCACCAACAAAGAGCCCATATGCTGCATTGAGGACCCAGTGCAGCCAAAATAAATACTATGATGACATCATTTACTTACTTAATTCATCTCATCCTCAATTTGAAAAATGACCCCCCCAAAAAAGTTAGGACTTTATACTGTGATTTAAAATATATAAATATTAGAGGGTGGAAATAAGCTAGAAATCAATCCCCATTTTTATCTAAAGAATATAGTTATCTCTACCACTCTGCCTCTACAAGGAAGTTGTTTTAGTAAATGCAAAGGATGGAAATAGAAAGATTGTTCAATACCCTAAGACCATCTGAACACAACCCAGTGAGATTATTATTTGGGGGGAAGCTTCACAATTACAAGTTTATTGTTGAACCTTGTTTCCATGATTGCAAGCAGTTGCTTATGTTTTGAATGGCCATGTATGCTTCTAACTTTCTAGTTCTTCCTTTAAAATATAGAACAGCTGCTGGCCTACTCATATGTTACACATACGAAGCCCACAAGGGACAAGGCCTTCCATTAATATGTTGAATTATTTTTAACACATTTGTATTTCTATCCTGACTCATCATCTCAGAGAGAGGGCAAGTTTCCATCTTCCCAGCTGGGGGGAACACCTGCAAAATACAAATGCAGACTGTGACACATCTGGTACCAAAAAACCAATCTTGTTTCATCTGGCCAGCAGACTAAAATATCAGGATTGTTGAACAGAAACAAGGCAAAAAGTTAACTGCCATTTATATGTAGTCAACACAGATGTCTATTTAAGCTGTTTATATTATAAGCTCATGTGTATGTTAACAGAGCACAGACCCCTTTAATAAGCCAGAGTTGGATTATAAACGCAAGAGAATTTTAAAGCCCTGAACGCAATAATTTGGTTCTTTTTTATCTTCCCATAGAAACTAAATTAATTTCATCAGAATCTCAGCATTCTTTTTAAACAGATGCATTTAACACAAATAAATAATTTTGTTGAATACCAAACTATTTCCTTTAGAAACTGTATTCCATGTTTTTTATTTTAATGTTTATATTATGTTTCTTAAAGTGACTTAAACCAGGTGTCTTCTTTTCTGTTGCCCCAGAAGAAGACCCTGTCACAGAACTGAGTGTGGGAAGTTTGACAGGTTAACTTAGGAAGCATAAGTGAGAAACTAGGGTAAGTGAGTCAGGGAAGTGAGAGATGCTAATAACTGAGTGAGTAAATGAGTGGGTCTCTTCTGTAAGCAAATTAGTACTTAGTTTCTCTGGGGATCCTCTGAGATATAGTGTAGAACTCTCCTCAAAAGCCTCCCACCAGAAGCTGCCTGGACAGACTCCCATCCCTGTGGGAGGGTTACCCCCGGGGCACTAATGCCACACACACCCAGTTACAACTACCTGTAGGGGGGTGAGCTTTCTGGCACTGGAGAAAGCCCTCAGGCAGAGAAGGGAGACTAAGGCTTGATACGGGATGTTGTCAGGGAGCTAGAAACTTCTACTGCAAACCTCAGTAAGCTCTTGCTGCTGACAGACTGTCTGCCAGGCAGCAATACCCACACTGCTTGGATTCTGACCACAGAAGCACGTGGCCTGATGGTTTCATACCACATAAGCCTTTCCTGAACCTTTTTCTGTTGGTTCTTCATCTTCTCCCCCCCACTTCCTTTCTCTGGCAAAAACCCAAGTTTTTTTCTCCTCTGTGTATCACTCATTTAGCAAATCAGGCCCCAAACATGTTCATTCAATGCAAAGACACGCAAGATATTATGTACAGTGGTATTGTACACTTAACACCATGAGCCTGATTCCAGAGCACAAGTCCAACTATAGAGTTTTATATAAAATTAGTTGTCATTCAAAGATGAATTTTCATGGAAGCGAGTAAAGCTAAAGCTTCAAGGCCTTTCCCTTGCATCATCCTTTCCAAGGCTCTGAAGCTACAATATGTCCATGTTATCATATTATTTTTGTAAAATTTGAAAAAGCAATACCTTTTAGCCAAACAGGTTAGGACTCTGATCATTCCTCTGAGGTATCCCCTTTCATACTTCTTGTGTTAGGTAGCACTGGGATGGTCATAAGGATTTAGGGGAATCCAGCCCAGGAAATTGAGTTAGAAAGTACATTTAACTCCACCTTAGAGAAATGTACCTATATAGTTCACAATCACTTCTATGTATGTTTAATTCCAGGTCCTGTCTGGTATAGGAACATCTTCTAAAAATATTCCTACCACCCACCCTCCATGTTGATTTTACCTAACAGCATGCACAGAGATTCAAGGCTAGGGGTCTTATCACAGTGTAATGTGTCCTACAAGAGTCAACCATGACTGAGCAACTAACACTTTCACACAGTATCCAGCACCAGAGTAGGTAGTAGAAGAAAAACAAGTTTTGAAAGAGCCAGAAGCTAATCTATGAAAAATTCTCCCAATCATCAGAGGTGTAAAATGAAAACCAAAAAATTTGGTTTTTATTTGATACCTTTTCAGGAATGTATTTAATTATGTAACATGTTGTTGCTCAGTTTCCCAGTCATGTCCAACTCTTCACAACCCCATAAACTGCAGCATGCCAGGCCTCTGTGTCCCTCACCATCTCCCAAAGTTTGCCCAAGTTCATGTCCATTGCATTGGTGATGCCATCCAGCCATCTCATCCTCGGACATCCTCTTCTCCTTCTGACCTCAATCTTTCCCAGCCTCAGGGACTTTGCCAGTGAGTCAGCTGTTCATATCAGATGACCAAAATGCTGGAGTTTCAGTTTTAGCATCAGTCCTTCCAACCAGTATCCAGGGTTGATTTCCCTTAAGATTGACTGGTTTGATCTTCTTGCTGTCTAAGGGACTTTCAGGAGTCTTCTCCAGCACAACAGTTTGAAGGACTCAGTTCTTTGGTGCTTCGCCTTCTTTACTGTCCAGCTCTCACAACCATACGTGATCACTGGGAAGGCCATAGCCTTGACTATACGGACCTTTCTTGTGAGAGTACTGTCTCTGCTTTTCAACACATTGTCTAGGTTTGTCATGGCTTTCCTGCCAAGAAACAAACACCTTCTGATTTCATGGCTGCATTCACCATCCACAATGATTTTAGAGCCCAAGAAGAGGAAATCTATAACTACTTGCACCTTTTCCCCTACTATTTACCATGAAGTAATGGGGCTGGATGCCATGATCTTAGTTTTTTTAACATTTAGTCTTAAGCTGGCTCTTTCACTCTCCTCCTTCACCCTTATCAAGAGGCTTTTTAGTTCCTCTTCACTTTCTGCCATTAGAGTGGTATCATCTGCATATCTGAGGTTGTTGATGTTTCTCCCCACTACCTTGATTCCAGCTTGTAACTCATCCAGCCCAGCATTTCTTGTGATGTGCTCAGCATATAGATTAAACAAACAGGGTGACAGCAGACAACACTATCATACTCCTTTCTCAATCTTGACCCAATCAGTTGTTTAATATAGGGTTTTAACTATTGCTTCTTGACCCGCATACAGGTTTCTCAGGAGACAGGTAAAATAGTCTGGTATCCTTATCTCTTTAAGAGCTTTCCATTTATTATGATCCAAACAGTCAAAGGCTTTGATGTAGTCAATGAAACAGAGGTAGATGTTTTCTGGAATTCCCTAGCTCTCTCTATGATCCAGCAAATGTTGGTGATTTGATCTCTGGTTCCTCTTCCTTTCCTAAATCAAGCTTGGACATCTGGAAATTCTTAGTTCACATAATGCTGAAGTCTTAGCATGCAAGATTATAAGCACGGGAGATGAGTGTAATTGTCCAATGATTAGCATATTTTTTAGTACCACCCTTCTTGAGAATTAGGATGAGGATTGATCTTTTCCAATCCCATAGCCAGGTCTTCCAGATTTGCTGACAAATTGAATGCAACACTTTGATGGCATCATCCTTTAGGGTTTTGAATACAGTGTATGTATGAACAGTGTATGTAGCATATGCATTTATAAATGCACCATATCATGAAAATATTTTTCATATATTTCTATAAGAACTCACTAGAAATTATTCTGACAGGAAGAATTGAATTATAATCCCCCAAATCTATCACTTCAGTTCAGTTTGGTTCCGTTGCTCAGTCGTGTCCAACTCTTCGCAACCCCATGAATCGCAGCACACCAGGCCTCCCTGTCCATCACCAACTCCCGGAGTTCACTCAGACTCACGTCCATCGAGTCAGTGATGCCATTCAGCCATCTCATCCTCTGTCGTCCCCTTCTCCTCCTGCCCCCAATCCCTCCCAGCATCAGGGTCTTTTCCAATGAGTCAACTCTTCGCATGAGGTGGCCAAAGTACTGGAGTTTCAGCTTCAGCATCATTCCTTCCAAAGAAATCCCAGGGCTGATCTCCTTCAGAATGGACTGGTTGGATCTCCTTGCAGTCCAAGGGACTCTCAAGAGTCTTCTCCAACACCACAGTTCAAAAGCAACAATTCTTCGGCACTCAGCCTTCTTCATAGTCCAACTCTCACATCCATACATGACCACAAGAAAAACCATAGCCTTGACTAGGCGGACCTTTGTTGGCAAAGTAATGTCTCTGCTTTTGAATGTGCTATCTAGGTTGGTCATAACTTTCCTTCCAAGGAGTAAGCGTCTTTTAATTTCATGGCTGCAATCACCATCTGCAGTGATTTTGGAGCCCAGAAAAAGAAAGTCTGACACTGTTTCCACTGTTTCCCCATCTATTTCCCATGAAGTGATGGGACCAGATGCCATGATCTTCGTTTTCTGAATGTTGAGCTTTAAGCCAACTTTTTCACTCTCCACTTTCACTTTCATCAAGAGGCTTTTGAGTTCCTCTTCACTTTCTGCCATAAGGGTGGTGTCATCTGCATATCTGAGGTTATAGATATTTCTCCCAGCAATCTTGATTCCAGCTTGTGCTTCTTCCAGCCCAGCGTTTCTCATGATGTACTCTGCATCTAAGTTAAATAAGCAGGGTGACAATATACAGCCTTGATGTACTCCTTTTCTTATTTGGAACCAGTCTGTTGTTCCATGTCCAGTTCTAAGGGTTTATATAGGTTTCTCAAGAGGCAGGTCAGGTGGTCTGGTATTCCCATCTCTTTCAGAATTTTCCAGAGTTTATTGTGATCCACACACTCAAAAGGCTTTGGCATAGTCAATAAAGCAGAAATAGATGTTTTTCTGGATCTCTCTTGCTTTTTCCATGATCCAGCAGATGTTGGCAATTTGATCTCTGGTTCCTCTGCCTTTTCTAAAACCAGCTAGAACATCTGGACGTTCATGGTTCACGTATTGCTGAAGCCTGGCTTGAAGAATTTTGAGCATTACTTTACTAGCGTGTGAGATGAGTGCAATTTTGTGCAGTAGTTTGAGCATTCTTTGGGATTGCCTTTCTTAGGGATTGGAATGAAAACTGACCTTTTCCAGTCCTGTGGCCAATGCTGAGTTTTCCAAATTTGCTGGCATATTGAGTGCAGCACTTTCACAGCATCATCTTTCAGGATTTGAAATAGCTCAACTGGAATTCCATCACCTCCACTAGCTTTGTTCATAGTGATGCTTTCTAAGGCCCACTTGACCTCACATTCCAGGATGTTTGGCTCTAGGTCAGTGATCACACCGTCGTGATTATCTGGGTCGTGAAAATCTTTTTTGTATAGTTCTGTGTATTCCTGCCATGCAACCTCTTCTTAATATCTTCTGCTTCTGTTAGGTCCATACCATTTCTGTCCTTTGTTGAGCCCGTCTTCACATGAAATGTTCCCTTGGTATCTCTAATTTTCTTGAAGAGATCTCTAGTCTTTCCATTCTGTTGTTTTCCTCTATTTCTTTGCATTGATCACTGAGGAAGGCTTTGTTATCTCTCCTTGCTATTCTTTGGAACTCTGCATTCAGATGCTTATATCTTTCCTTTTCTCCTTTGCTTTTCGCTTCTCTTCTTTTCACAGCTATTTTTAAGACCTCCCCAGACAGCCATTTTGCTTTTTTGCATTTCTTTTCTATGGGGATGGTTGTGATCCCCATCTCCTACACAATGTCACCAACCTCCAACCATAGTTCATCAGGCACTCTATCAGATCTAGTCCCTTAAATCTATTTCTCACTTCCACTGTGTAATCATAAGGGATTTGATTTAGGTCATACCTGAATGGTCTAGTGGTTTTCCCTACTTTCTTCAATTTAAGTCTGAATTTGGCAATAAGGAGTTCATGATCTGAGCCACAGTTAGCTCCTGGTCTTGTTTTTGTTGACTGTATAGAGCGTCTTCATCTTTGGCTGCAAAGAATATAATCAATCTGATTTCGGTGTTGACCATCTGGTGATGTCCATGTGTAGAGTCTTCTCTTGTGTTGTTGGAAGAAGGTGTTTGCTATGACCAGTGCATTTTCTTGGCAAAACTCCATTAGTCTTTGCCCTGCTTCATTCCATACTCCAAGGCCAAATATGCCTGTTACTCCAGGTGTTTCTTGACTTCCTACTTTTGTATTCCAGTCCTCTATAATGAAAAGGACATCTTTTTTGGGTGTTAGTTCTAAAAGGTCATGTAGGTCTTCATAGAACCATTCAACTTCAGCTTCTTCAGCGTTACTATTTGGGCATAGGCTTGGATTACCGTGATATTGAATGGTTTACCTTGGAAATGAACAGAGATCATTCTGTCGTTTTTGAGATTGCATCCAAGTACTGCATTTTGGACTCTTTTGTTGACCATGATGGCTACTCCATTTCTTCTAAGGGATTCCTGCCTGCAGTAGTAGATATAATGGTCATCTGAGTTAAATTCACCCATTCCAGTCCATTTTAGTTCGCTGATTCCTAGAATGTCGATGTTCAGTCTTGCTGTCTCCTGTTTGACCACTTCCAATTTGCCTTGATTCATGAACCTGACATTCCAGGTTCCTATGCAATATTGCTCTTTACAGCATCGGACCTTGCTTCTGTCACCAGTCACATCCACAACTGGGTATTGTTTTTGCTTTGGCTCCATCCCTTCATTCTTTCTGGAGTTATTTCTCTACTGATCTCCAGTAGCATATTGGGCACTTACCGACCTGGGGAGTTCCTCTTTCAGTATCCTATCATTTTGGCTTTTCATACTGTTCATGGGGTTCTCAAGGCAAGAATACTGAAGTGGTTTTCCATTCCCTTCTCCAGTGGACCACATTCTGTCAGACCTCTCTACCATGACCCGTCCATCTTGGGTGGCCCCACACAGCATGGCTTAGTTTCATTGAGTTAGACAAGGCTGTGGTCCTAGTGTGATTAGATTGGCTAGTTTTCTGTGATTATGGTTTCCGTGTGTCTGCCCTCTGATGCCCTCTTGCAACACCTACCGTCTTACTTGGGTCTCTCTTACCTTGGACGTGGGGTATCTCTTCACGGCTGCTCCAGCAAAGCACAGCCGCTGCTCCTTACCATGGACGAGGGGTAAATTGGCTTCCCAGATGGCTCAGTGGTAAAGAATCCCAAATCTGTAGTCCCCCCCAAAACTGTAATTCACTGAAATGAAGAAATAAATTTCAAGTAGAAATAATGAATAGATGCTTACATTGATCAAATTAATAAAAAGGAATGAGTCATGTGAACATGTTGGGATGGAATTTAAGAGTCCTGCTACTTTGATATGGAACACTAACATCAGTAAAGAAAACATAAAACTGATAATTTTACCACCACAACAAGGTCATTGACACCTCATTAGTAAGTGAATGTGGCCATTTCAAAGGGTGTTTAACATTAGTTCTTAACAAGAAAACCAGGAGTGATTTACAGTTGTATATATCTTATATGATAGAAGCTTGCTGCTGCTGCTGCTAAGTCGCTTCAGTAGTAGCCAATTCTGTGCGACCCCATAGATGGCAGCCCACCAGGCTCCCCCATCCCTGGGATTCTCCAGGCAAGAACACTGGAGTGGCTTGCCATTTCCTTCTCCAATGCATAAAAGTGAAAAGTGAAAGTGAAGTCACTCAATCTTGTCCGACTCTTAGCGACCCCATGGACTGCAGCTCACCAGGCTCTGCAGTCCCTGGGATTCTCCAGGCAAGAGTACCGGAGTGGGGTGCCATTGCCTTCTCCAGAACATTGCTGCTGCTGCTGCTGCTAAGTCACTTCAGTCATGTCCGACTCTGTGCGACGCCATAGACAGCAGCCCACTAGGCTCCTCTGTCCCTGGGATTCTCCAGGCAAGAATACTGGAGAGGGTTGCCATTTCCTTCTCCAATGCATGAAGGTTTCTAAGTTTGACAACAATTTCAAAATTTTGTATGACATTGCCAAAATGGCTCTTGAAACCAAAGAAATCTTTTTGTAAACCTGTCAATTTAAAATTGTTCTCAACCATTCTAGAAGAAAGATTGGGTTATCTTTCTATTCTTTCTATAAGAAAGAACGTACTGTAGAGCACAGGGAATTCTACTCTTTAAAATTGGAAAGCAATTTTAAAAAGAATAAATACATGTATATTTATAACTGAGTCACTTTGTTGTACACCTGAAACTAACACAACATTGTTAATCAATAATACTCCAATATAAAATTAAAATTTCAAGAAAAAGAAATGATGTTACAAAGTTGTGGCCATAGGCAATCAAAAGATATGTATTCAAAATGTAGGAGGAAAAGTATTACCAAGGAGTTTCTGGTAGCTAATTAATAAAAAATATTATTTTCCTAGACTTTGTGATGTTTGCTGTCAGGTTTTAAATCTTGTGATTTGTGATTTGTTTTGTTATTTTAAACAATAATTCCCTTTTGTGTCTAATTTTGCATTTATAATTTGTATTCTTTCCTGTAAAATGAGCTTCTAAATATGTATAGGCTTTGCTCAAAGCCTGGATGCATCCCTGATCACATGAAGTAGTCCTGCACCTAGCAATTATGGGGCTTTTGTGAAAAGAGAAAAGAATATTTAATCTGACCCTTAGAATATTTGCATAGGCAGGGAAAAAAGGTATAGGAGATAACGCTTTATTTCAAATTTGGCAGCAAAATGCATAGGTATCAATTAATCTTCTTAATAGCAATTGTGTATTTAAAAGTTGCTAATTTCTGATTCAACCTCAAAAGTTGAAAAGTCTCTTTCAACCTCTGGCCTCTATTAGGTGTGTTCTTACAGTAATTAAACGTGCTGTTCCTCCACTTTGTCTTTTAATGGTGATTATCTGCTTTTATTTCCTCCTAAGATCTGTTGATTAGCCATTAATAAGAGTTTTCCTTGTGGCTCAGCTGGTGAAGAATCCGCCTGCAATGCGGGAGACCTGGGTTTGACCCCTAGGTTAGGAAGATCCCCTGGAGAAGAGAAAGGCTACCCACTCCAGTATTCAGTCCTAGAGAATTCCACGAACTGTTTAGTCCACGGGGTCGCAAAGAGTCGGACATGATTGAGCGACTTTCACTTTAACTTTCACAAAGACCTCAAAGACAGAAGCTTTCCAAACCCCTGGTTACATCGCAGCTCCAGGCCTTATATAATAATTCGAGTGTAATTCACTTCAGTAAACATTCAACTGGACATCCACTATACACAGGGCACTGTGCTAAGTACTAAGGGAGCAAAGGTAAATATGACATAGTCCTTGGCCTCAAAGAACTTACAACATGATTAGAAAATTAAACACAATAATATCAGTTCAACTTTTTTTCAATAGACACTATTTATTTAGCTTTCAGTCCATTACCTCATTCCTCATATTCATCCAATGAAGAAGGAGTTCCATTTTAAACAATGAAGTTTAGTTCCATTTCACTGGTGAAGAAGCAGATTTAATGACTTGTTTAGGGCCAGATGTCAAGCAGGAGCAGGATCAAGACTGGAAACAAGACCTATCTTTCTCTAGAGCCTTAATATGATCTACCGGGAGCACAACGGAGAGCATTTAACCCTGAATGGGGGACATCATAGAAAGCAGAGCTGGTCTGAAAGATGGAATGAGTTTGTCCCAGCAAAGAAAGGTTATTCCTGCAGAGAGGAATTTACACACAAAGGCAAGGAAGTAAAACACAACAAGGGACATGTCAAGAAACCTCATAAACCTTGTAGCTCCTAAATTAACCAAGATCCTGACTCCTAATACTGAATAATGTGGTGACAAATCTCACTCCATCCATCAGCTTTTTCATTTCCCCAACCTTTCTTTACATCTCTCCTTATTTTAATCTTTCCACAAGCATGGATACAATGGCTTTTTAAATACTCTTCCTATTTTTTAGTCAATTTAGTAATTGGGGGAAACAGATAATCAAATAATCCCACAAACAAGTGTAAAATTGCAGCTATGACAGATTCTACCAAAAAGGCAGGTGGTGCTCCAAGAGTCTATAATGGGGGAAATCAAATGACCTACCCAGGCATCCCTTGAAAAATGTTTCCAGAGCTGAGCTATTGGAAATGGGAAGGAGATAACCAAATAAAAAGGGAGGGAAGGATGTTCAGAAAAGGATCTATATACACAAGGGCCCTTGGGAGGGAAGAAGTATTTTGTGGAACGGAGTCCAAGGGACTGGAATACCAGTGTAGGTGAAGCTGAAAACATAATAGAATAGGAGATAAAGCTAGACAGGGTACCACTGAAGAATTTGCGCCTTTATTCTTAGAGCAATGGAAAGCTACCTAAATATTTTAAGTAGGTAAGTAACGTCATCATATTTGCACTTTGGAAAAACTCCCTTTGATCTTCAGATAAACTGGAAAGGAGTCAGAATGGATTTTTTTTACACACTACCATGTGCTTGCTCCATGGGAGTAAAGCTATGACAAACCGAGACAGCATATTAAAAAGCAGAGACATCACTTTACTAACGCAGGTCCGCATAGTCAAAGCTATGGTTTTTCCAGCAGTCATGTGAGAGTTGGACCACAGAGAAGTTTGAGCACCAAAGAATTGATGTTTTTAAACTGTGGTCCTGGAGAAGACTCTTGAGAGTCCCATGGACTGCAAGGAGATCAAACTAATCAATCCTACAGGCAATCAACCCTGAATATTTATTGGAAGGACTGATGCTGAAGTGGAAGCTCCAATACTTTGGCCACCTGATGGGAAGAGCTGACTCATTGGAAAAGACCCAGAGGCTGGGAAAGATTGAGGGCATAAGGAGAAGGGGGCGACGATGAGATGGTTGGATGGTATCACCGATTCAATGGACATGAGTTTGAGCAAACTCAAGGAGACAGTGAAGGACAGCAAAGCCTAGTGTGCCGCAGTGCATGGGATGGCAAAGAGTCAGACACAACTGAGTGGCTGAACAACAACAACGATGTGAAAAATAGATAGCTAGTGGGAACTTGCTGTATAGTACAAGGAGCTCAGCTTGATGCTCTGTGACAGCCTAGATGGGTGGGAAGGGGTGGGAGATGAGAGGGAGGCCTACAAGGGAGGGTAAATACACACACACACACACACACACATAGCTGATACCCTTCATTGTACAGCAGAAAGTAACAACATTATGAAGCAATTATACTCCAATTTTTTAAAAAAAGAACTAAAAAAAAAAAAAAAAGAAGAAGATTATGCAAGCAGCCCAGGAAAAAATGATATGCTAACTTGGACAAAAGAATTGGTGGAGAGCATGAAGAGAAATGAACAGACTGTACATAGGAGACAAAATAAAGGACTTAATGATAGGTTGGATGTGGAGAGTAAGGGATAAGGACTTGTTGGAAATAAGCCTAGGTTTCTGGTAGCCCAATAGGCAGATAATTATTTCTAAGCAGAGATTCAGTAATCAAGCTTCTTCCATTTGGGGGCTCTACCGCCTGCAACTGATGGCTTCCAAGGTCCCTGTGGTCATCTACATCAAGAGGTAGATCAATAGCAGATTGAAAATGAGAACTTTTTATGGAGCAGGACTGGAAGAGGCTTACATCACTCTGCTATATTCCTTTGGCCACACTTGTGAGGAAGGTTGGGAAATAGAGTCTATCTAGCTGTGTATACAGAAAGAAGAGCAAAGGGGTTTTGTCACTAGCTAGCAGTCTCTGCCTCAGTGGAGAAACCAGAAAATGAGTACAGTTGACCACTGACTAGTCAAATATCCATTTGACCCTCCTTAGAGATCAAATTGCCAACATCCACTGGATCATGGAAAAAGCAAGAGAGTTCCAGAAAAACATCTATTTCTGCTTTATTGACTATGCCAAAGCCTTTGACTGTGTGGATCACAATAAACTGTGGAAAATTCTGAAAGAGATGGGAATACCAGACCACCTGATCTGCCTCTTGAGAAATTTGTATGCAGGTCAGGAAGCAACAGTTAGAACTGGACATGGAACAACAGACTGGTTCCAAATAGGAAAAGGAGTACTGGTTCCAAATAGGAAAAGTATATTGTCACCCTGTTTATTTAACTTATATGCAGAGTACATCATGAGAAACACTGGACTGGAAGAAACACAAGCTGGAATCAAGATTGCCTGGAGAAATATCAATAACCTCAGATATGCAGATGACACCACCCTTATGGCAGAAAGTGAAGAGGAACTAAAAAGCCTCTTGATGAAAGTGAAAGTGGAGAGTGAAAAAGCTGGCTTAAAGCTCAACATTCAGAAAACGAAGATCATGGCATCTGGTCCCATCACTTCATGGGAAATAGATGGGGAAACAGTGGAAACAGCGTCAGACTTTCTTTTTCTGGGCTCCAAAATCACTGCAGATGGTGACTGCGGCCATGAAATTAAAAGACGCTTGCTCCTTGGAAGAAAAGTTATGACCAACCTAGATAGCATATTGAAAAGCAGAGACATTACTTTGCCAACAAAGGTTCATCTAGTCAAGGCTATGGTTTTTCTTGTGGTCATGTATGGATGTGAGAGTTGGACTGTGAAGAAGGCTGAGCGCTGAAGAATTGACGCTTTTGAACTGTGGTGTTGGAGAAGACTCTTGAGAGTCCCTTGGACTGCAAGGAGATCCAACCAGTCCATTCTGAAGGAGATCAGCCCTGGGATTTCTTTGGAAAGAATGATGCTGAAGCTGAAGCTCCAGTACTTTGGCCACCTCATGTGAAGAGTTGACTCATTGGAAAAGACTGATGCTGGGAGGGATTGGGGGCAAGAGGAGAAGGGGATGACAGAGGATGAGATGGCTGGATGGCATCACTGACTCGATGGACGTGAGTCTGAGTGAACTCCGGGAGTTGGTGATGGACAGGGAGGCCTGGTGTGCTGCGATTCATGGGGTCGCAAAGAGTCAGACACGACTGAGCAGCTCATCTGACCTGATCTGATCTGATCTAATACTCTGTATATGAGGTTCCACATCCATGGATTGTAGCAACTGTGAACTGTGTAGTACTGTTTAATTTACTACCGAAAAATGTGCATATAAAAGGACCCATTAAATAAAAACTCTTAGTATTCAAAGGTCAACTATATATTCTTTAGTAAGGCAATGGAAGTGTTCCATTGGGGCAAAGAACAGTTTTCTAAATCCTAGAATTTTTTTCAGTTTTATCTGTTTTTCTCTATATCCCTTCTCTTTACCATACTGTTTGTGTTCAAGAATAAGTAGGAGCATTACTTAATTCCACATCTGTATATATTCATTTTTAATGAGAGCAAATCACCTTTTCAATACCTATCCATTCAGTGGATATTTAAGGGTCTACAGTTGTCTCAGTCTAGTTGTTTACTTCTTATCCAAAGAAGGCACAAAGAAAGAAAACTATTCTTTTGCAGTTAAAAAAAAGGTTATCAGTACTTTAAATTTATAAGAAAAATATTTATGTGCAAATATGATTACTTTCGGCTTCCCTCATGGTCAGACAGTAAAGAATCTGCCTGTAAGGCAGGATACCTGAGTTCCATCCCTGGATCAGGAAGATTCCCTGGAGAAAGGAATGGCAATCCACTCCAGTATTCTTGCCATAGATAGAGTAGTCTGATGGGCTTGAGTCCATGAAGTCACAAAGAGTCAGACATGACTGAGTCACTAACACACACATGATTACTCTAATGTTCTTTCTAGTAACCAAACAAATGAAAACAGCTTAAACAGTACAATAATGGGGGCATTTACATTATGGCACACCTATACAATGGAATATTATGCAGTAATTCAAATGTTTAGAAAGAGATTTTTATGGAGCGGAGAATATTTATGACATAGTGGTAAGTGGGCAATGCATAAAGGACTATCTCAATTACATAAATATATGTATGGAAAGAAGAAGTGCACCAAATATTAACTATGGTTATTTCTGAGATAGGATCAAAAGAACATTGTAGTCTCCTCTCTGTACTTCCTTATATCTGTAATTTACTTTTTACAATGATATTCATATCAAATTAAAAGTTTTCTTTTTAAAAATTAAAGCAAATTCAAATAAGCCACAGAAATCTTGAAAATATGATAGGTAATCACAGATGGAAAACTCAGCAGTGGCCACAGGACTGGAAAAGGTCAGTTTTCATTCCAATCCCTAAGAAAGGCAATCCCAAAGAGTGCTCAAACTACCACACAAAATTGCACTCATCTCATACACTAGTTGGACACAACTAAAGCAACGTAGCAGCAGCAGCAGCAGCACATGCTAGTAAGGTAATGCTCAAAATTCTCCAAGCCAGGCTTCAGCAATACGTGAACCGTGAACTTCCAGATGTTCAAGCTGGTTTTAGAAAAGGCAGAGGAACCAGAGATCAAATTGCCAACATCCGCTAGATCATGGAAAAAGCAAGAGAGCTCCAGAAAAATATCTATTTCTGCTTTATTGATTATGCCAAAGCCTTTGACTGTGTGGATCACAATAAACTGCGGAAAATTCTGAAAGAGATGGGAATATCAGACTACCTGACCTGCCTCTTGAGAAATCTGTATGCAGGTCAGGAAGTAACAGTTAGAACTGGACATGGAACAACAGACTGGTTCCAAATAGGAAAAGGAGTATGTCAAGGCTGTATCTTGTCACCCTGCTTATTTAACTTAGATGCAGAGTACATCATGAGAAATGCTGGGCTGGATGAAGCACAAGCTGGAATCGAGATTGCCGGGAGAAATATCAGTAACCTCAGATATGCAGATGACACCAGCCTATGGCAGAAAGTGAAGAAGAACAAAAGATCCTCTTGATGAAAGTGAAAGAGTAGAGTGAAAAAGTTGGCTTAAAGCTCAACATTCAGAAACTAAGATCATGGCATCTGGTCCCAACACTTCATGGCAAATAGATGGGGAAGCAGTGGAAACAGTGGCTGACTTTATTTTGGGGGGCTCCAAAATCACTGCAGATGGTGATTGCAGCCATGAAATTAAAAGACGCTTACTCCTTGGAAGGAAAGTTATGACTAACCTAGACAGCATATTAAAAAGCAGAGATGTTACTTTGCCAACAAAGGTCCATCTAGTCAAGGCTATGGTTTTTTCAGTGGTCATGTATGGATGTGAGAGTTGGACTATAAAGAAAGCTGAGCGCCAAAGAATTGATGCTTTTGAACTGTGTTGTTGGAGAAGACTCTTGAGAGTCCCTTAGACTAAAAGGAGATCCAACCAGTCCATCCTAAAGGAGATCACTCCTGAACATTCATTGGAAGGACTGATGCTGAAGCTGAAATTCCAATACTTTGGCCACCTGATGCGAAGAACTGACTCATTTGAAAAGACCTGATGCTCGGAGAGATTGCGGTCAGGAGGAGAAATGGACGACAGAGGGTGAGATGGTTGGATGGCATCACCGACTCAATGACATGAGTTTGGGTAAACTCTGGGAGTTGGTGATAGACAGGGAGGCCTGGCATGCTGTGGTTCATGGGGTCACAAAGAGTCAGACACAACTGAGGGACTGAATTGAACTCAACTGAACTGAATCACAGTCAAGCTATATAAAGCTTCCTAAGCAGGGGTGGCGGCCAAGACAAGCTACCCCACGTCTGAGGTCAGAAGCAGTGGCCGAGAGGAGCTACCCCACATCCAAGGAGTGGCAGCTGCATGGGCACAAGAAGGCAGAGAGGAGCAACTCTTTGTTCAGAGTCCAGAGGGGCAACCTTGTCGAACGTAAGGACCAGTGGCTGTGCTTTGCTGGAGCAGCCATGAAGAGATACCCCACGTCCAACATAAGAGAAACCCAAGTAAGATGGTAGGTGTTGCAAGAGGGCATCAGAGGGCAGACACACGGAAACCATAATCACAGAAAACTAGCCAATCTGATCACATGGACCACAGCCTTGTCTAACTCAATGAAACTAAGCCATGCTGTGTGGGGCCACCCAAGATAGATGGGTCATGGTAGAGAGGTCTGACAGAATGTGGTCCACTGGAGAAGGGAATGGAAAACCACTTCAGTATTCTTGCCTTGAGAACCCCATGAACAGTATGAAAAGCCAAAATGATAGGATACTGAAAGAGGAACTCCCCAGGTCGGTAAGTGCCCAATATGCTACTGGAGATCAGTAGAGAAATAACTCCAGAAAGAATGAAGGGATGGAGCCAAAGCAAAAACAATACCCAGTTGTGGATGTGACTGGTGACAGAAGCAAGGTCCGATGCTGTAAAGAGCAATATTGCATAGGAACCTGGAATGTCAGGTTCATGAATCAAGGCAAATTGGAAGTGGTCAAACAGGAGACAGCAAGACTGAACATCGACATTCTAGGAATCAGCGAACTAAAATGGACTGGAATGGGTGAATTTAACTCAGATGACCATTATATCTACTACTGCAGGCAGGAATCCCTTAGAAGAAATGGAGTAGCCATCATGGTCAACAAAAGAGTCCAAAATGCAGTACTTGGATGCAATCTCAAAAACGACAGAATGATCTCTGTTCGTTTCCAAGGTAAACCATTCAATATCACGGTAATCCAAGCCTATGCCCAAATAGTAACGCTGAAGAAGCTGAAGTTGAACGGTTTTATGAAGACCTACACGACCTTTTAGAACTAACACCCAAAAAAGATGTCCTTTTCATTATAGAGGACTGGAATACAAAAGTAGGAAGTCAAGAAACACCTGGAGTAACAAGCAAATTTGACCTTGGAGTACAGAATGAAGCGGGGCAAATGCTAATGGAGTTTTGCCAAGAAAATGCACTGGTCATAGCAGACACCCTGTTCCAAAAACAAAAAGAAGACTCTACACATGGATATCACCAAATGGTCCACACCAAAATAACACTGATTATATTCTTTGCAGCCAAAGATGGAGAAGCTCTATACAGTCAGCAAAAACAAGACTGGCAGCGGACTGTGGCTCAGATCATGAACTCCTTATTGCCAAATTCAGACTTAAATTGAAGAAAGTAGGGAAAACAACTAGACCATTCAGGTATGACCTAAATCAAATCCCTTATGATTATACAGTGGAAGTGAGAAACAGATTTAAGGGACTAGATCTGATAGACAGAGTTCCTGATGAACTATGGAATGAGGTTCGTGACATTGTACAGGAGACAGGGATCAAGACCATCCCCATGGAAAAGAAATGTAAAAAAGCAAAATGGCTGTCTGGGGAGGCCTTACAAATAGCTGTGAAAAGAAGAGAAGCGAAAAGCAAAGGAGAAAAGGAAAGATATAAGCATCTGAACGCAGAGTTCCAAAGAATAGCAAGGAGAGATAACAAAGCCTTCCTCAGTGATCAATGCAAAGAAATAGAGGAAAACAACAGAATGGTTTCCCATTCTAGAGATCTAGAGATCTCTTCAAGAAAATTAGAGCTACCAAGGGAACATCTCATGTAAAGATGGGCTTGATAAAGGACAGAAATGGTATGGACCTAAAAGAAGCAGAAGATATTAAGAAGAGGTGGCAAGAATACACAGAAGAACTGTACAAAAAGATCTTCATGACCCAGATAATCACAATGGTGTGATCACTGACCTAGAGCCAGACATCCTGGAATGTGAAGTCAAGTGGGCCTTAGAAAGCATCACTATGAACAAAGCTAGTGGAGGTGATGGAATTCCAGTTGAGCTATTTCAAATCCTGAAAGATGATGCTGTGAAAGTGCTGCACTCAATATGCCAGCAAATTTGGAAAACTCAGCATTGGCCACAGGACTGGAAAAGGTCAGTTTTCATTCCAATCCCTAAGAAAGGCAATCCCAAAGAATGCTCAAACTACCGCACAATTGCACTCATCTCACACGCTAGTAAAGTAATGCTCAAAGTTCTCTAAGCCAGGCTTCAGCAATATGTGAACCGTGAACTTCCAGATGTTCAAGGTGGTTTTAGAAAAGGCAGAGGAACCAGAGATCAAATTGCCAACATCCGCTGGATCATGGAAAAAGCAAGAGAGTTCCAGAAAAACATCTATTTCTGCTTTATTGACTATGCCAAAGCCTTTGACTGTGTGGATCACAATAAACTGTGGAAAATTCTGAAAGAGATGGGAATACCAGACCACCTGACCTGCCTCTTGAGAAACCTATATGCAGGTCAGGAAGCAACAGTTAGAACTGGACATGGAACAACAGACTGGTTCCAAATAGGAAAAGGAGTATGTCAAGGCTGTATCTTGTCACCCTGCTTATTTAACTTAGATGCAGAGTACATTATGAGAAATGCTGGGCTGGAAGAAGCACAAGTTGGAATCAAGATTGCTGGGAGAAATATCAATAACCTCAGATATGCAGATGACACCAGCCTTATGACAGAAAGTGATAAGGAACTAAAAAGTCTCTTGATGAAAGTGAAAGAGGAGAGGGAAAAAGTTGGCTTAAAGCTCAACATTCAGAAACTAAGATCATGGCATCTGGTCCCATCACTTCATGGGAAATAGATGGGGAAACAGTGGAAACAGTGTCAGACTTTATTTTTTTGGGCTCCAAAATCACTGCAGATGGTGACTTCAGCCATGAAATTAAAAGATGCTTACTCCGTGGAAGGAAAGTTATGACTAACCTAGATAGCATATTAAAAAGCAGAGACATTACTTTGCCAACGAAGGTCCATCTAGTCAAGGCTATGGTTTTTCCAGTGGTCATGTATGGATCTGAAAGTTAGAATGTGAAGAAAGCTGAGTGCTGAAGAATTGATGCTTTTGAACTGTAGTGTTGGAGAAGACTCTTGAGAGTCCCTTGGACTGCAAGGAGATCCAACCAGTCCATCCTAAAGGATTCAGTCCTGGGTGTTCATTGGAAGGACTGATTCTACAGCTGAAACTCCAATACTTTGGCCACCTCATGCAAAGAGTTGACTCATTGGAAAAGACCCTGATGCTGGAAGGGATTGGGGGCAGGTGGAGAAGGGGACAACAGAGGATGAGATGGCTGGATGGCATCACAGACTCGACGGACATGAGTGAACTCCCGGAGTTGGTGATGGACAGGGAGGCCTGGTGTGCTGCGATTCATGGGGTCGCAAAGACTTGGATATGACTGAGCCACTGAACTGAAATGAAGCAAAAAATGGACAGTGAAGCTGAAGGTTCAGTCTAAAATTTTGGAGGTGGTTACCAGAAAGCTAAAGCACTGCAGAATTGATGCTTCTGAACTGTGGTATTGGAGAAGACTCTTGAGAGTCTCTTGGACTGCAAGGAGATCCAACCAGTCAATCCTAAAGGATATCAGTCCTAAATATTAATTGGAAGGACTGATGCTAAAGCTGAAATTCCAATACTTTGGCCACCTAATATGAAGAACCGACTCATTAGAAAAGACTCTGATGCTGGGAAAGATTGAAGGCGGGAGGAGAAGGGGACGGCAGAGGATGAGATGGTTGAATGGCATCACCGATGCGATGGACATGAGTTTGTGTAGGCACTGGGAGTTGGTGATGGACAGGGAAGCTTGGCGTGCTGCGGTCCAGGGAGTCAAAAGTGTCAGACATGACTGAGTGACTGAACTGACTGAACTGATGACATCTTGGTGACCTATATGCTTCAAAGACTACGTTCACCACCAGACACATCCACAACTGAGCATTATTGTGGATGTGTCAGGTTCATCAGTGCTGGTAAGGCAAAGCCAAAAAGCAGAACTGAGGCCAGAAAATCAGACCTCAGTAGATGATTGGCATAACAAAGCCAAACCTCCTAGTAAAAGAGAATTGAGGGAAAGGCTGGACTTTGGCTACACAAAAGCAAAGCAAGAGGTCCAGGCTTTGAACAAGTTGATGTAAAAGGCAAAGCTGCAGGAGCAGTTTGGATTCAAAAGTATTAAGTGAGGTGCAGGAGCAAGGAGTTCACATTAATCTCCTATGATGGAATTTCATGCCTCAGGTGAAAATCTAAGGCATGCCTGCAAACATCTAAACAAACAAACATCATAGCTTAGTGTTACCAAATCGGTGTTACCTTTTTCCAAGAAAGGTACTTTTTAATGCCTCGATATTTCAATAGTAATGATGATAACATTTCCTGAGTACCTATTATATACTTTTTACTGTGGCCTTACACTGCACTAAATGCTTTATATGCTTACAGATATTATCTCATTTTATGACATGAGCATTTCTATCCTATTTGAAAGATGAAGAGACTGAGTCTTGGAGAGGGAAACTGCCCAAGTCACACAGGTAGAAAGTGGTGGTACCAGGTCTGCAACCCAAATCAGTCTGACACCAAAGCTCACAGGCCTAACCACTTCATTGCAGGTCAGTGGTTAGTTCCCTGTGGCCATGGATATTTTCTGTGCTTCTTTTTTTAAACATGTCAATAAACCAAAAATCCTATCTACCGGGGATGAGACTAATAGAAACCATAGGTGAGTAAAGAACATTAAGATCTTCGGTGCCTGTTAAAAGAATATTACTACTAAATATATATATACATATATATATATATATATATATATATATATATTTATGAGAGTTAATTTGGAAAATAAGGAAGTCTCCTCAGCATTCCTAACATTACATCATAAGCTCTGAAGTTGATTCTTCTTTATCTCTAGCCAAGGTAAATAAGGAAGAAATGAAAAGTTTATACTAGAGATGGCTAAGAAACCATGAAAATTAGCCCAGATTCAGGAAGGATCTAAATGGAATAAGTAAGGTATTAAGCAATTAAGATTTCTGTTTGAAAACACAACATACAGCCCTTATGTAATTCATCTTTGGATCACTGAATTGTACCTTCTTTAGACCAAACACCCAAAGAACAGTAAAATATAAAATATAAATATCAAAAGCCTTTACAGTACAGCAAACATTTCTGTGGACTGAAGCATAAAATCAACTGGGCAAAGCTGAACAATGAATAAAAGAGTAAATACTCCCTTCTTTGCTTCTCAGAGATTTATGTAGCACTGTTGAATATCAGTTGCAACTTAATAACATGCTTATTTTTTTTTTAATGTGTCAAGATTTGACATGTTTTCTTCTGTTGAGTGAAAGCTCATGCAATTAGCTGTGCAGAAAGCTACAAACATGGTCAGGCCACTTTACCTTAGCAGAGGTAATTGTTTGCAAATCATTGGAGTGTATACACTCCAAGGGCTGGTCAAATCTAGCAGACCATTCCAAAAGTAACCATGGGGCTTTGGTACGTATCATTTACTTCCTCCTGTTCAAAAAAAACAAAAAAGGTTAACCCTTCAGCAGCAATTCTCATCCTTTTTCCAAGAGATGCTTTAAATACTCTGGGATGAAACTGAAGTAAAATGAAGTCAAGTAAAGTGAAGTGCAAGTCGCTCAGTAGTGTCTGACTCTTTGCGACCCCATAGACTGTAGCCCGCCAGGCTCCTCTGGTGGGAATTCTGTAGGCAAGAATGGAATTCTCTCCATGGAACTCTCCAGGCAAGAATACTGGAGTGGCTTGCCATTTTCTTCTCCAGGGGATCTTCCCAACCCAGGGATTGAACCTGGGTCTCCTGCATTGCAGGCAGACTCTACCATCTGAGCCACCAGGGAAGCCCATGATTACCTTGGAGGAGGGTCAAAATCAAACATCTGCTCAACAACAGCAAAGAAATTTTGGATTTGTTTTGTCTTTTTAATGATTTGAGTGCCAATCTGAAGATTCCATTTTGAATTTTCTGCACTGATATCAAGATACAATTTATATTCTCTGAGTGTGCTTAAAGGAGAGTAGGGTAAGTTTTGATGTCAAATAAACTGAACTAGAGGATAAATAAAAAACAACAAATGCAAAATTATGTAACACAAAGTTTTTCAGCTCTGCCAGATTCTTCTGTAGCAAAGAAGGTATCCCAGCAAGTCAAATGCATGCCCTGTTATCTTCACAATAGCTTCAATAACGAGCTATTTGGTGTGGAAGCAAGCTTGGGCCCTGGCTCTTGACAGTTTTATAGCCCTTGGTCAAAGTTTTCAACAGCATTTGGGCAGGCGTGACTAGGCAGCTAGATTACACATACTGACTTTCCACTTGCAGATATACAGTATTTACTTTACAGGGTGAGCCAGTAAATCAGCTGACCAATTAGGCCACAGATTCTTTGTGCCTCATGAAAGCTAAGCAAAGACTGAATATAAAAATTTCAGAAACGCATGAAGACTGGACTTTCCTTTAATGTGTCTTCATATAATCTCCATGAAAAAGAATGTCAATGACCAATAATCTTCAGAACTACTTCAGTGTGAAAAACAGAGTGTCTCTCAAGTGAAGAGCTCTAGTTCTTTGGGTTTATGGAGACCCACATTCAGACAGTAGATAGGATCAAACTTCAGAAAAGAAGGCAATTTTTATAAGAAATCTCCAGAACTCCTCTAAACCCCACTGCTATTTGGCCTGTCATTTAAGTACCTCCACAGTCAATATTCCAACTTTTTTACCAATATTTCTATCAATCAATTCTCTCTTCTAGCCAAATTGATCTTCCCATGGTCCCCTGAACATGTGATGTGCACTGCTACCTTGCTGCCCCATCTTGAACCATTGAACACCACTTAGAACATCATCATCCTTGCCCAGTGGCCTGTAGGTCACTTCTACTTGAGTGGCTGCCATACTGCAAATTCAACAAATCTAGTCTACCATCAAGACTATATTCTTATTCAACTTCCATCACCAGTACCAGCATTCTTACATTTCAGTGAGGCTCAAAACCTTGGACTTACTTTTGAGTCTCCTTCTTATTCCATATACCCCATATTTACTCTTCCAAGAGTCCCACAAGCCTGTGGATTCTAGCATTGTTATATTTCTTGCAAATAACCACCTGCCTTTTTCAATTCCACTGCCAACACCCTTGTTCAGGCCTATTTTCTCACCTGGGCTATTTAAAAACGTTCCCATTGTCCTCCCTGTCTCCAACTTCTCTACCTTTAATCCAATCTAGATACCTCGGCCAGATTAATCTTCCTAATTTCAGCTCCAAGTCACATCACTTCTCTGTTAAATACCTTCAATAGCATCTCATGGCCTAATAAAGTTTAATTTAGGAGCTGACCCAAGAACATTTCCCAATAAACTTTCTACACTGAAATCTTTATCTCAGAATTTATGTTCATGAAACCCAACCTAAGACACCCAAACACCTTTCATATCTTTCACTTCTGTCCTTCATGTAATGCCTACATTCCAGTCAAGCCAGAGCATCTGCCATCCTTAAAGACATCCCATGCGTTATCACTAACCAATTCATCCACAAAGTATCTACTGAATATCTAAAATATTCCATACTCTAGAAGAGGTATTGACAAACCTAAATGGATACAGACAAGTGAACAGGCCATGAGAATTCAGTATGAACACTGATTTTCCAGCTGAGACCAGAGGAAGAGCAAGGAAGAAGAGTGTGCTAGCTCAGGAACAGTGTACACAAAGTCCTGGAGATGGGAGAACTCATCTAGGGAGTCCACAAACTGCAAGAGCACTTCAAAATGGCTGAAGCTCAGAGAGCTTAAGTGGTGGGAGCAAGACTTGAGGCAAGAAAGACCAGCAGGACCAGAACAAGAAAGAACAGTAGCCTTATTTGGGGATCTTGACACTATCCTTAGGGCAGAAAAGAGCTATTAGAGAACTTTAAAGTAAGAAAAAAATGACCACATTTGTGCTTTAGAAAGATTTCTCTGCCTACAATGTAAAGGAAAAATTAGCTGGAGGAAATATTGAAGGCAGGTGGTTACTGTAGTCATTCAAGTAGAAGATAATGGAGAGCTGGCCCAAGGAGGTAACAATGGAGACCAAGAGACCTGGACAAATTCAGGAGATATTAAGAAACTAATATAAAAGGTGTGATGATTTATCATATGGAAGGTATTAGGGAAGGAGGAGTCAAAGATTAAATCATGTTTCAGACTTAAATAACTAGATGTATATTATTCACTGAAAAAGGAAAAACTAAGGAAGATACATAACTAGGGAGAAAAATAAGGAGTTCAGTTTTGGCCATGCTAGATTTAAGGTACTTAAATAAGAGTTGGATATGTGGGTGTGTACAAAAGACAGTTAGCTATATAGGTCTGACTTTTGAGAAAGCAGTCTGGCTAGAAGCACAGGTGAGGCATCATCAGCCTACATTTGGTCATAGAACCTGGGGGTGAGACTGAAAAGAGCTGTCAGAAAAGCAGAGAGAAACTCAGCAGAGTGTGGTGTCATGAAACCAAGAGAATATTTCAAGATAAAGCCAAGGGTCAACAGTATCAAATAGGCCAAATAAAGTCAGGACCAAAAAGATTGTCCCCTAACTATAAACACCTCTGTGCCTTTGCTCAAACTATTCTACAACTAGAAACCATAGAAACATTTCCCATATTTCTTTCAAGGAGAGTCTCAAATCGCCTCACATTTGTGTGGTGATTTATTGAACATCATCACATGTTACCTCATTTACTGGCTAAGATTTCGAGGGTTAAAAACCACCTCTTATGTATCTTGGCATCCCTCTAAGCTCATTAAAATGTGAATGCAGTAGGTTCAGAAAAGGAATCAAATTTGCAGTGAAAGCTCCATGAAAAGAGGAGAATCTATGGATGGGAAGAGCTGGTCCACAGGCCAGAACTATTGCTTGTTCCTGTCAGCAAGACTGCACAGCTAAGACAAGTCTGTGTCCACACTGACAAGTCATGAAGCATTGCCCTTGATTGTTTAGAAAGAGATACAGTCTATCCTTATATGCGAACTTACTGAATGAAATGATGGTGACAAGCTCATCCTGCCTTTTCACCATGACAATAACCTCATGCACCAGGTTAGCGACAGATCTGCAGCAAAATACCCACAACCCCCAGATCCTGACTGACCTCACTTACCCCGAAAGGGAGGCCATGTATAGACAAGGATAAGGGAGGCATTTGTCTTCTGACTGTTCTTTTTTCTGGAGGGCAAATATCTAAAAAGGAGAACCTATTTGAATAGGTGCAACTGCCAGCTTCACTTACCCCTTCATAGTTAATGAGCCTATTTTGTTTTATAGGTGCTTCAAAAGAGCTGACAGAGAGGAGACAGCTCTGAATGGAAAACACGAAGCAACTTGCTGAGCTCTCATTGTGAGGTCAACTGCTTGCCTTCTCGTGCCCTCGCAGACCTACATTTAAATGATTCCCTTTTCAAACACAGAGCAAGACCCAAAGGAGAAAAGAATTCTCACGTTTCAAGTGTCAAACAAGGCAGCTTGAGGGAGATGCAGCCACCAACACAGTAACAGTTAAAGCAATAGTGATGTGGTGCATGTTTTGAAGACATTCAGCCTAAACCTCCAAAACTTGTGGCTCAGCAAGTTGCCCTCCCCCATCCCTGCCTACGCAACATTCCTCTTAAGTTCTCAAGAGGCCCTGGCATTTAGAACACTGGCAAATATTTATTCAATACCCAGAAAAGTACTTTAAAAAACGGTGGGTCCTTGATAGTGGTAACACTCTACACTGGTAACAAATAACCCTTTATGCAGTACCTTTTTATAAATGGAGAAGACAAGAGTATTGAAGATGAAAGTTAAAGGTAAAAATTCCCAGCAGTTTCTGTCTGGAATATGTTGCCTAAAGAAAGTACAGTTCAGTAAGATGTTAGTCTATGCCTATTAGCACCACAGGAGTTTGGGTGGTCCCTTCTTTTCATCAAGTCATCTTGTCATTCAGCACTGCTTCTATATTAATATTGCACATAATATTGCAAACTTCACTCTGGATGTCTTTACCCCTTATACTGTGGTTTCCACTGACAACCCTGAGTGGCTTAAAAATAGACGATCCACTTTACACTGGCCCAGCCTACAGGTGTCCAAACAGGCATGGCATCATTAATGTGGGACCAGCCATGTAAGGAGAGAATTTCAGACAGAACAAAGAGCACTACAAATCTGAAGCTTAAAAAGGAAATGAGGGATTTAATCCAATGCCAGCATTTTACACGACTTGAAACATTTTTAAACAAGCCAAGACATGAGAGAAAGTATTTCACCAAGGTCACATAGTTGCAAGGATCTTCTCAGAATCAGTTATTCTCTTGTGCCGCCACTGTTTTAATACCTGTAATACTAGATTCCTATCACAATATAATGACTTCTCTGGTGGCTCAGCGGTAAAGAATCTGCCTGCCAATGCAGGAGACACGGGTTCAATCCCAGGGACGGGAAGAGCCCCTGGAGAAGAAAATGGCAACCCACTGCAGTATTCTTACCTGAGAAATCCCATGAGCAGAGGAGTCTGGTGGGCTATAGTCTATGGGGTCGCAAAAGAGTTAGACATGACTTAGCAACTAGACAACAACCACATAATAATATGAGTAGCTACACTTTATAATCTTAATAACCACACAGAGCCAACAGTTAACTAGCAGGCCTCCTGGAGTAACACACACAGAGGGATTAAGAATAATTCAGGCAGAAAAGGATATTCTCCAAACACTAACTAAATGTTAAGTTGTAAAGAAGGTTATTTGTAATAGCCCACAAATTTTTCACCTGTAGCTAGTAAAATTATAACAACAACAAAAACAGGTGGAATTTTTTAGGTATATTAACACATCTAATTCTGACAACAATCCAATGGAGCAGAATTATTATTACCCCCATTTTAGAAGTGAGGAAACCAGGGCTCAAAAAGGTTAAGTAATTTTCCCAATTGTTTACAGGTTCTATAGCTAATCAATGAGAAATCAAAAAGTTAGATCTAAGCTGTCAAGCTTCAGAGATTGTCCTCTTAACCATTATGCTGGTACTGACTAGCCTTAATATCAATCAGTTCAGTTGCTCAGACAGACCTTTATCACCAAAGTAATCTCCCTGCTTATGCTATCTAGGTTAGTCATAGCTTTTCTTCCAAGGAGCAAGCATCTCTTAATTTCATGGCTGCAGTCACCAACAGTCAGACTTAATATACACAACCATAAACAACATGCATAAGATTGATTTAATTTTTAAAAGTTTTATTCTATATACAAAATTTAAGATTTTTCTACTTTTATATAGATCTTGGAATTGTTGATCTAAGACAGTAGAATAATACAGTATCCCACAGTTTTCAAGCTATCCTCTCCACTGATGTATTGCATTTCATTTCACTAGCTAATGTTTATGACTAATTAATATAAGACTGCATTCAGTTTAAGAACTAAAGGTATGGACTTATTTTAACATTTCACAAGAATGCAGACTTTTTCTCTAAAAGATTGCCTTTTTTTAAACTAGAGATTTAGCACCTCTATCTTTTGGTCATCGTTTGTAAGTTGTTCCAGTCCTCATAATTTATTAGTGGAAATTATGCTTGGTTTTGCAATAACCCATTGCAGATTGTAAATGGGATTACTTTTCACTAAGTGTAAATAAAAGATGCCAATTGTTACTACATATTTTATCAATGATAAATTAACTGTAACTACAAGTGAGCTCACTTTTTGAAACAAAAAGCCTGAATTTTTTTAATGGTCAAAATAGGAGATGGCTTCTCTGTCAAATACTTATCACATACATTTAAGCTGATCAGAATTCTCCAAAGTGTCAAATTATAAATCACTGTCAAAAAACAACAAATTAATTCATTTTCAATTTACAAAATAATCGGAGTAATTACAATTCAATAGAATTTGTTGAATATAATGTGACTAGTCAGTACCAGTAACAAATAAGCATCCGTGTTATTTACAGGCAGAAATAAAAGGGTTACTTATTTACTAAATGTGGAAGATCAACTTCTTTTTAGCTCTTCTTCTCTAAGTAGCACATGGGCCTCAACAGTTCATTTTTTCTCTCACTTTTCAAATAAGATAAAGTAAAAATCTGATTTCAAAAGAAAATTATAAACTAAGCATACCAAGCATGGTATCTTACTTTAGTAAGATAAACATGATGAACAGGACAACATAATAGATGCTCATGAGATATACCTAAAAATTTAAAAAATAGGTATAAAATAGTTTAGCACCACTAGTTTAACTACATTTTTAATGGAGAAAGACACAGTGTAATAAATTTCACTGCTGCTGCTGCTGCTGCTAAGTCACTTCAGTCGTGTCCGACTCTGTGCGACCCCATAGACGGCAGCCCACCAGGCTCCCCTGTCCCTGGGATTCTCCAGGCAAGAACACTGGAGTGGGTTGCCATTGCCTTCTCCGAAATTTCACTTAATCATTATAATTCTTTGACCAAGTTTCTACATACACTTGTAGTATTTCTAATTTTTCTATTTTATTTTTACTTTCTATACTATTTTCATTGTGATTACTTCTTTGGGGGGTAAGTTTTGCAGTGAAGCTTTTATCATTTATGAGATTTTTATATACATCAAATGTTACTGATTATACCTTCAGTCATTCCAAATTTTCTTTTCATGACCATTTTTTTCATATCAAGTAAACATTTTGCCATCTCAGTTTTGTCAGTATTTTATTCTTCTGTTAAATTTTGTAAATAGCACATTTTATAATGTGAAGTTTTAATAACTGTCATTGTTATTTATTATTGATTCTTTACATATATAATATTCATTATGATCTTGATTAAAAAATAACTGATTGCTTTGTTGGTTCATGATAATGAGTAATTTCTCTCAGATAATCCAGTATTGATGTAATTATTAATGGTCAACCAGTTGTATGGTTTGTATACTTCTAATCACCTTTATATTCCATGAGCTAACTGTCTACATCCTACATCATTGACTGAATTATCTTGATCAAGTTGTTTAACCTGATGACCTGGTTGTTTCTGTTTTCTAATTTATAAAATCAAAGTTATAATAGTGCATACCTTATAAATTGAGAAAATACATGCAAACCACCTAAAACAGAGTCTGGCACCTAGAAATCAATAAACACAGCTATCATACTTTTCACTTTTGTTATTGGTGTTAAGTAAAAAGCAGAAGGATCAAAATGTTGTTGATATCAATGTAATAGAGTCAAAATGGTAAAATCAAAGCAGCAAAATCAAAACGTGGGATCAAAATATCCTGTTTTATTTACACCTAGTACCTCTCTTTGAAAGAAGAAACTTTCATTATTACATTCTCTATCATAATTTAGCAACCATTTTACTGTCTTAGGAATGACTATATTTAGTTCATTTAAGTAAAAAATAAAATACAACACTATGAATTCATAGCAAAGACTGCTACCTCCTAGTGACTTGTTTTTGGCTATAACAACTGCTCACAGTTCCTAAAAATTGCAATATGTGTGTTAACTCACTTCCCTAATGTATATAGAGGCAAACATCCTCAGTGCAAAACTAGCAAAACAGAATCCAATAACACATTAAAAGACTGATACAATATGACCAGGTGGGATTTATCCCTGGGATGCAAGAATGGTTCAGTATGTTGCTGCTGCTGCTGTTGTTGTTGTTGTTGTTGTTGTTGTTCAGTCGCTAAGTCGTGCCCGACTCTTTGCAACCCCATGGACTGCAGCACACCAGGCTTCCCTGTCCTCCACTATCTCCTGGAGTTCAGTATAAGAAAATCAATTAATGTGATAACCTACATCAACAGAACAAAGAATTTAAGTCACATGATTGTCTCAGTAGATGTAGAAAAAAAGTGTTTGACAACATTCAACACTCTTACATGATAAAAACTCTCAACAAACTAGGAATAAAGGGAAATGCCTTTACATAATAAAGACTATATATGAAAACTCCATAGCTAACATCATACTCAATGGTGATGAAATGAAAATTCTTCCTCTAAAATCAAGAATAAGACAAGGATGCTCACTCTTACTACTTCTATTTAACATGGTACCGGAAGTTCCAGAGCAACTAGATAAGAAAAAAATAAAATACATGCAAACTGCAAAGGGAGAATTAAAATTATCCCTGTTTTCAGATACCATGATCTCATATTCAGAAAACTCCAGACATTTAAAAAAATATTAGAATTGATAAAGGAGTTCAGTAAAACTGCAGGATACAAAATAAATGTACAAAAACCAGTTGCATTTTTATACACTAGCTAGAAAGGAAATTAAGAAAACAATCACATTTTAATTAACACCAAAAAGAATAAAATATTTAAAGATAAATTTACCTAAGGAGGTGAAAGATTTATATACTAAAAACTATAACACATTGATGAAGAAAATTAAGAAAGGCAAAAACAATGGAAAGACACCCCATATTCATGTATTGGAACCTTAACACTGCTAAAACATCTGTACCCAAAGTGATCTACAGATTCAATGCAATCCTTATCAAAATTCCAAAGACAATTTTTATAGAAATGTAAGATACAACTCTACAATTTATAAGGAACTGCCAAAGGTCACAAATAGCCAAGTCAATTCTAAGAACAAAGGTTGAGGCATCACTTTTCTGATTTCAAAATAGATTATGAAGCTATAGCAATAAAAAAGTATGGCATGAGTATGAAGACAAATAGACCAATGGAACAGAATAGGGCCCAGAAATAAACTCACACAGATATAGTCAACTGATCTTCAACAAAGATTTCAAGAACACACAATATGGAAAGGATAGTCTTTTCAACAAATGACTTTGGGAAACTGAATGTTCACATTCAAAAGAATGAAACTGGACCTTTTTATTATGCCATTAAAAAAAAAAAAAAGACTGAAATAGAAACCCCAAAACCATAACACTCCTAGAAGAAACATAGGGGAAAATCTTCATGACATTGGTTTTGGCAATGATTTCATGAATATGACACCAAATGCACAGGCAACAAAAACAAAATTAAAAAGTGGGGCCTCATCAAATTAAGAGACTTCTGCTCAGCAAAGGCAAAAATCAACAGAGTGAAAAACAATCTATGGATTGGGAGAAAATATGTGCAAATCAAATATCTGATAAAGAATTCATCTCTAATAGATACAAGGAAATCCTACAATTCAATAACAACAACATCCCACTAATAATCTGATTTCAAAAATGGGCTTAGCCCATTTTTAAAACATTGCAAAAAAAATAATGTTTTATAGTAAACATCACCTGTCCAAGGGAGGCCTGGTGTGCTGTGGTTCATGGGGTCGCAAAGAGTCTGACACGACTGAGCGACTGAACTGAACTGAACACCTGTCCAAAAAGAAAATGGGCTAAGGACTTGAATAGATATTTCTTCAAAGACATAAAAATGGTCAACAGGTATACAGAAAAAGTGAGTGTTCATCATCACTGATCACCTGGGAAATGTAAATCAAAACCACAAGATATTATCTGATACCTGTCAGAATGACTATTATGATAAAAGGCAGTAAGAATTGGCAAGGATATAGAGAAACTGGAACAGTTGAACACTGTTGGTGGGAATGTAAAATGGTGTAGTCACTGTGGAAAATATTATGAAGGTTTCTCAAAAACTTAAAAATAGAATTACTGTTATGATTCAGCAATCCCATTTCTGGGTATACATCCAAAAGAACTGAAATTAGGATCTCAAAAAGGTATTCAGTTCAGTTCAGTTGCTCAGTCGTGTCCGACTCTTGGCAACCCCATGAATCGCAGCACACCAGGCCTCCCTGTCCATCACCAACTCCCGGAGTGCACTCAGACTCATGTCCATCGAGTCAGTGATGCCATCCAGCCATCTCATCCTCTGTCATCCCCTTCTCCTCCTGCCCCCAATCCCTCCCAGCATCAGTCTTTTCCAATGAGTCAACTCTTCGCATGTGGTGGCCAAAGTACTGGAGTTTCAGCTTTAGCATCATTCTTTCCAAAGAAATCCCAGGGCTGATCTCTTTCAGAATGGACTGGTTGGATCTCCTTGCAGCCCAAGGGACTCTCAAGAGTCTTCTCCAACACCACAGTTCAAAAGCATCAATTTTTCGGCGCTCAGCTTTCTTCACAGTCCAACTCTCACATCCATACATGACAACAGGAAAAACCATAGCCTTGACTAGACGGACCTTTGTTGGCAAAGTAATGTCTCTGCTTTTGAATATGCTATCTAGGTTGGTCATAACTTTCCTTCCAAGGAGTAAGTGTCTTTTAATTTCATGGCTGCAGTCACCATCTGCAGTGATTTTGGAGCCCAAAAAAGTATTAGAACTTCCATATTCATTGCAACACTATTCACAACAGCAGAGGTAGAAATAACCTAAATGTCCATTGACAAAAGAATGGATTTTTTAAATGTGGTATACACTTACAATGGAATACTCTTCAGCCTTTTTAAAAACAGAAATTCTGCAATATTTGACAACATTGTGGGCCCTTAGGACATGATGCTTAAATAATCCAGGTACAGAAAGACTAAAGAGAGTAGGAAATGGCAGTCCACTCCAGCATTCTTGCCTAGAAAATCCCATGGACAGAGGAGCCTAGAGGACCACACTCCATAGGGTCACAAAGAGTTGGACACAACTGAGCAACTGAGCAGAGAAAGACAAATATTGCATGATTCTACTTATATGAGATATTTAAAATAGTCAAATTCATAAAACCAGAGACTAGAATGGTGGTTACCAGGGGATAAGAGAAGAAGAAAATGAGGAGTTTTTAATCAACAGCCATAAAATGTTAGTTAAGATGAAAAAGTTCTAGAGATCTGTACAATATTTGTGTCTATAGCCAACAATAATGTATTGTAAACTGAAAATGTGTTAAGATAGTAGATCTCATGTTAAGTGTTCTTGCATTAATAAAATAAAACAGAAAACTTATCTCAGTTTTAAATGCTTGAGAACCTCCAATAATTCACAGGGTGCTTATTATAATAGCAAAATAAGTATATTTGACATGGAAGTCTGATCACCTTTCCAACCTTCTCCCCAAAGCATTTTGATGGCTCCCCATTGTGGCTCAGATGGAAAAGAATCTGCCTGCAATGTAGGAGACCTGGGTTCAGTCCCCGGGAAGATACCCTGGAGGAGGGCATGGCAACCCCCTCCAATATTTTTGCCCGGAGAATCCTCATGAACAGAGGAGCCTGGCAGACTGCAGTCCATGGTGTTGGAAAGAGTCGGACAAGACTGAGCGACTAAGCATAGCCACAGCCCCATTGTTCTTAGGATTAAAGAACATGGCCTTTGAGCCTCTGGATGATCTGGGCTCGGCTGCCCATCTTCATATTAGCCCCTCCTGCTGCCTCATCCTCACTCTATTCCAGATTCCCTGTCCCTCTCTTTCCCTGTCCCCCATCACAGAGCTTTGGTACTTGGCCACAGCCTCTAGGGAATGGCTCACCCCACTGTTCAACCGAGTAACTCCACTTCTTCCTTCAGATCTCCTCCCACCTCACAACTATGTCAAACCCACCTATTTTATGCTCTAATAGCTCCATGTACTTCCATTCTTTAACTCTTACTACTGATACCATTTTGAATATATTTGTGTGGTTATGTGATCACCATCTGTCTTTCCCACTGGATTCTAAACTCCATACCTGGTTTTATTCACCATTGTTCACCACTGTTTAACAGTGTGCCTGGAACAGAGTAGGTGCACTATGAAACAAATACACAAATGAAAAGCCTTAACAAAATAAGCAGATTTAAATTTATATTTATCATTTGTGATACATAAATGTGTAGTCTCCCAATATGTAGTTCCCATTTGGGGCACGTTCCCATAGAGGAAGCAGGTTTTTCACCCTGAATAAAGCCCTCACCACAGGAATCCAAGAGGAGAGCATGAAGAACTTCAGAGAGCAATGACATCTAATTCCCCTGGGAGGGATTAAAGTTACCACACTGGTGGGGAAAGCCAGGAGGTACTAGAGCAACGCATGTTAACTGCATTAGGAGTTATTCTTGCCACAGCTACTCTCCCTTCTGAGAGTTCCTCTCTTCTCAGATATTATAAGGATTTCTGACCATCTGACAATATTGATCTTTTGACCTCTCTGAAAAGAGCCATAATTTTTTATAGCTTGGAAACTGTTTCATCTGTTTTTCAGCTCACCATAACCTAATTTCAAACTATAATTTTGAAGGAGAATCTAAACATGCAAAAAAAAGTTTACATGACACAAATCTCAAGAGTATCTCTTCATGGAATCATGGTGTCCTAAGAGTGGAATGGACCTACAAGAGATCATAACCCATCACCTTTCACACCTGCAACCATGAGTCACTCCAAGCTTCTGTCCTGAGTGTTCCCTTAAGCTAGGGCAATCTGTCCCACATAGTGTAAGGAGACTTGGCATAGAACTTCATGAAAGTTCTGTGATAAAAGAGCAAAGAAGGTTATATCTCTCCACAAAGATGTAGAGAAATAGGAAGAAATGGAGCAGAAAAGGCAGGCTATGTGGAAATAGAAGCTGGGAAATGAATAACAGGGAAAAAAAAGCATTAGGGGAAAACTGAAAATTAAAAAGGATTCTGGAAACATGCACAAATTGAGATAGCCCAGGATATGAGTCAGAGAGACTTGATTAAAAAAAAAAAAAAAAGACAACCAAAGAAAAATAAGGAAAATGAAGATGGCTTTGCTGTTTTTGTTGTTGTTGTTCTGTTGTTCTGTTAGCATAAGTTTACAGTTACTAAACAATGCAAAATTAGAATTGTAATAATGTGCTATATGTGAGGGAACTCAATTTTTCGAGGTAAAAAATGCAATCAGCCAAGGATATGTGCAAACCAGAAGAAAAGATTCAAGATGTAAGATGCAAAATAAAGCATACCTTACATCTGTTGTTTTTTTTTTTAAGAAATCACATTGAACAGCTAAGATTCCTTTCAAAATGCTTAATATTCCTTCTCTTCACCAGCTTCCTAACAGTGTGTTCACCCACATATCCCAATGTTGGTGGCATATAAAACAAACCTTTCATAAAAGTCAGAAATAAAAATATATATATGAACACAGGAGGTCCCTGATATTGGCAGGACTCCAATTCACATATACTCTTAGGCTAGACCCACTAACATTAAGAAGCCAATTTGCTCTTAGTTCAGTAATGGAGAAGGTTCTACCAGCCTTGGTTTCCATGTACTAGGGTACTCTCTATAAGGAACAAGGCATCTCCAACAGATCTTCAGAATTCTTTTATGCGATATTGCTGCAAGGTGTGTAAACTCTTGCTGACTACCAGTCTACAGCAAGGCAGTAACTGAAGTATCAGAAGACGGTAAAAATTTGGCTCACTGTATTTTTGACCAATAGCAGTGTAAGAGCTTAAGAAAGAATGTACTATTCATGAGTGTGAAAACTACAGCAGGGAAGCCATCTCTTAGGACAAGACACTTGCATGCAGTAAAGGACATTCTGCTCCTCAGGAAGATCTAGTGCTGATCAACAATAAAGCAAATAAGGGCTCTGTCAAAACAAACAAACAACCACTCTTTGAAAGGGACAAGGTGCAAATCATATAGAATAATCTTAGCTGAAAAATGTCAAGAAGGAGGCACAGTAACTCCCTTTCTGCCAAAGGCTGATTCCCTGGGAGGGACTCCCAGAGCAGTCTTCAAGTCTGTTGACTTGTTTTTTCAAGCTATTAATGTAACTCGCAGCTACATTGGTTTGTTTTGTTGTTGTGACATGGTCTCCATAGATGTGCATTGAAATTGTGCCCAGCTGCACTGAAGCCAAGAACCATGCAATCTGGAGGTTGTGCAAGCAAGATTACAAGGCTCCAAGGTATCCAGTGCCTGCACTGCTCATCTCTTCCACTTACCTCGAAGCTTGGCTTGTCTAGCCTGGGCAAGGGAATGCTGCACTGGGACCAGATCCAAGTGCTTTAGGAAAGTGGCTACATTTACAGGGAAGGAAGAGAGTTTTATCTTCACATCAGGGCTTTATTTGCATGCCTAAGGAATGGTCAGCTTAACCAGGATCAGCTTAGTGCCTGTTTGTTTTTAGTTGTCCCTCTTCCTTTTTGTATGCAGCCCAACTTTCTCATCTTTATTCCTCTCAGGAGTCCATTACCCTTATGTTTTCTTCATCCTCTGTCAATCTCAGGAAATGTATTTGCAAGAAATAACTTGATCAATTCATTCACACCAAACTTAGAAAATAAAAACACAGGGGGAAAAATAGAGGGCATCCAGTTAAATTTGAATTTCACATAAACAATTACTATTTTTTAGTGCAACCATGTCTCATCCAACATTTGGGACATATTTATATTAAGATTATTTACTGTTTATTTGAATTTCAAAATTAACGTTTGTCCTATACACTAAATAAGTAAATGACTACATGAAAGAGTAAATGGCTTATGATGTTTTTACCTCTCCCAAGGCTACTGTCTGAATTTTAACTTAGGATTAAAGTCCCCATAGCTCTAACTAAATTAATAATTAGGAGATCTTAGCGACAAACTAGAAGAAAAACATATTGTACCAGGTAAGCAGTCACTTATTATGCCCAGCCATAAGGAGTCACATTTTCTAAAATTAAAAGACTACAACCTAGAGGCAGAAAGCACCACTTGATTTCTACCTGCTTGTACTTAAGGCTACTTATCAATGTTTATTTCAAATCAGATAATATGATTGTTCACATTAATTGGTGCTTTATTCTTCTAGATGGAGAGAACACAATTTAAAGATGCAAACCTCTGCACCAAAATATCTGTTCTCACACTGTCTTCCATGAACTGGAGACATACATGGAGTTAGTTGAACATCCTAGGCCTCAGCTCATATCTCATCAACAAAGATGTTACATGCCATATCTATCAACAAAGCCAAGCGTGAATACATATTCTTGAAGTTCTCAGAAAACCTATAGTTAGGGTCAGAGAAAAAGAAAGATATATGAAATTAATGGTAATCAAAGAAAAAATAGGAAGGAGAATTGAAAAAAGAAAGAAGAAAATTATAAATACAAATATCAAAAATGTAAAGGGAGTGAAGAAGACCCTTGGACCAACCCCAATTATCTAGACTAGGTGGCTACCTCCTGGTGTGAGTTAAGTTCTGGGAAGAAGCCTGTGGAAAATACTAGAGATAAGCTCATTTAACATCTCTTCCAACCTCCTTCTGCAATGCCTTCTTATGTATTACAGAGGCTAATAAACAAAACTGCCTTTTTCCACACTTTCTTATAACTAGGGTTCTAGATATGCTATAGACTCCATTATTAGATTCACTTTCAGAATGGGAATTCAGACTCTGTAAAGCAAGGAGAGAGACTGGACATGAGGCATCGTTCTGCTGCTGCAGATGGAGTATTAACTCCCCAGTTTAGCAGAAGTGGTTTCCTGACCACAGCTTCTCTGTTTGACAGGCAGCATCCAGATCAAGACAAGTACAGCAGTTTCTATGATGATTCAGTTGTGATGTGGCCTCAGGATTTGTTTCTGGAAGCTCCCCAGCCTAGATTCTATTTCTTCTACCCACAGACCCTTTCTGTAGACCATTGAATACCCTGTCATTAATACATTTCAGCTTAAGCCAGCTAAAGTGGGGTCTGTTCTCTGCAACTGAGCACTAACTAAGACAAGCTGCTACTACCAAAATATCTACTTCACTAGCCTAATGGTTCTCAACTTGGCAATGTCTGGAGACATTTTGGGGTCACATATAAAAGGAAGATTACTCTTGGCATCTAGTGAATAGAGACCAGATACTACTAAACATTCCACAATGCACAGAACAACCCCCACAACAAAGAACTGTTCAGTCCAAAATGTCAATAGTGCCAAGACTGAGAAACCCTTCCCTAGCCTAGAATCAATGGCACCCCACTCCAGTACTCTTGCCTGGCAAATCCCATGGATGGAGGAGCCTGGTGGGCTGCAGTCCATGGGGTCGCTAAGAGTCGGACACGACTGAGTGACTTCACTTTCACTTTTCACTTTCATGCATTGGAGAAGGAAATGGCAACCCACTCCAGTGTTCTTGCCTGGAGAATCCCAGGGACTGGGGAGCCTGGTGGGCTGCTGTCTATGGGGTCTCACAGAGTTGGACACAACTGAAGTGACTTAGCAGCAGCAGCAGCCTAGAATCAAATTTGAAAGTTTATCATTTAAAATATAGTATTTGCCTCTTTCTGCCATCTTTCCATGCTGCCATAATGGTGTGCATGAATGTCCTGGCTGATACTCTCAAGAGTATCAACAATGCTGAAAAAAGAGGCAAACACCAGGTGCTTATAAGGCTGTGCTCCAAAGTCATCATCAGGTTTCTAATTGTGAGGATGAAGCATGGTTACATTGGCGAATTTTATATCATCGATGATCACAGGGTTGGGAAAATTGTTGTAACATACAGGCAGAATAAATAAGTGTTGCGTGATCAGCCTCAGATTTGATGTGAGACTCAAAGATCTAGAAAAATGGCAGAATAATCTGCTCCCATCCCATCAGTTTGGCTTCACTGTACTGAAAACCTGAGCTGGCATATGGACCATAAAGAAGCAAGACAAAACACAATAGGGAAAACACCTGGATTCTTTTTCTAGGGATGTAATACAAATAAAATGCCTCAGAGGACAAAAAAAAAAAAATACAGTATTTGCAATATGTTGGTTTAACAAGAACTCTTTCACAATGCAAATGGTCCTCAATAAATTACAGGTAAAGTTTTTGTTCTCTGCCAATGTAGTACTGAAAACCACATTCTCTTTCACACTGTAATATTTCTGCAATCATGTCATGACCTAAAAGGTATGCTTTTAATGTAGTGATTTTTTTCCTATCGACAAACAGAGTTGGCTATTTGTAGTCTCAACCCTAGCTCTTCAACACAATCAATGCAGTGCTTTTCATTGGTTTAAGCGTGAGGTCCAGACATCAATATTTCTTCAATGCTCCTTGCAGTCAGGGTCAAGAACCACTAATTCGGAGCATTTTAAAGATTTTGGACCCCTGAAGATAGAGAAAAGGAAATAAAAGGGATGCCACTAGGAAAAATAAGCAAAAGGTGATGGCAGACAACCAGACAGACTTCAGAACCTCGCTCTTCCACCCAGGACCAAACAATCACCAAAAAATGTGCTAACACTCAAGCCTGACAGTTCTTGAGTAACTTTCAGGAGCTCTCTGGGACCCAAAGAAAATAACAAGTGGAGAACTGAACTAATAATTGATCCTGACAAAAATAAATGGAAGATGCTTTCATCTACTCCAAACTCAGTGCGTATTTTTCTCAGCACATATGTCGAAGCAAGCTGTATCCTACAAATATATTTCCTATAATTTGTAAACATCTCATTCCCCTGTAAAGTCTAGCTCCTCCCTTGAAGGAAGAGGTGCTCTATAAACATTGGCTAAATTGAATTAAATATATTCCCTAAACATTCTTCTGACTTAAAATGTATAGGGAAGAGATATTAGCCCTCTTTAAAGGAGAGAACAAAAATTTAAGAGAAAATAGTAAAAGGAGACAAAGGAACTAGCCCACTCCAATTATCTCTTTCTCCAGCAGTGGAAGAGATCTACACAGGTCCAAATAAATTTTGCCTCAAAAATTTGCTACTACTCCAACTTAATAACCTACTACTCCATTGTTAATTTTTTTTTTTTATAAAAACAGTCCCACAGCATTTATTGTAATCTGGTAATAACATAAGGGTGAGCAGAACAATATGAATACATGTTTTAGAACTACATCTCTAACAAAGGACACCTAAAAAAACCAATGGTATTGCCAAACAATTTCTCACTTCATCTGTCGCTTCTAGTTGGAGACACTTTGGAGCAGAGTAATGTTATCTCCTTTTAGCATGATCCGACCCAGTTGTTTTCTTGACTTTGTTTTAGAATGAATCTCTTCTGCGTCATCTAATACGAGGTTCATATACTCATCAAAACCAATGATACAACCCTCTATCTGCATATTCACTTGCTCATAAAGCCACACCTGAATCCATGATCTATTTTGCAAGTATCTGAAGATGAGATTAATGGGCTGCACCATCACCTTCTGCACCTTCTGGCCCCGGTACGCCATGCTGGAAGCTCACAAGCACCACAGTGCTCCACACTCTCTCTCAGAAAGCAACTTCCAGAACGAACCTGTTAATTTTTTAAAGTCAAAATTGACACAGTAAATTCTACAGTGTCCCCACCTGCCTCAAAACCCAGATTGTAGACTTCTAAAGCCAGATCTTGGATAAGATTTTGAAACCATGCTCTACTATACAAAAAAAGGTATGTTTAGGTGACAGTCCATAATATTGCAAAGGACTGAGTCTCAAGCAGTAAATAGAGTCTGAAGCCTAAATCCATCTTTTTAGAAACAATCACTTTCATAATTTCAGCAGAGTTAGTTTTCCTTTGTTTTACATTTATTTATTCAGAGACCTCTAAATATAAGCTGCTCTGTTGAAACAGCCTCTGGACCCAAGTACAATAAAAACATTAATTAAAATATATGATTAAAAACACCCAGCATCAAGGCTGAAACAGTATCAAATTAGCAGTCCCGTTTAAGTGTCAGTCATAGAGGATAAATCCAACTGCCGGTGACCAGTACCGTGCTCCCCCCGCCCCCACCCCAACCCTGGCTTTGCCATGGATTCCGACCAGCTGATGCTGCAGTGGACACTCTCTGCAGATGGAAGGGCACACTCAAATATTCTATTTCTTTCCCCACCCTTGATTTGGCTTCCCTAGTGGCTCAGATGGTAAAGAATCGGCTGCAAAGCAGGAGACATGGGTTTGTATTCCTGGGTCGGTAAGATCTCCTAGAGAAGGGAATGGCAAGTATTCTTGCCTGGAGAATTCCATGATCAGAGGAGATTGGCGAGCTACAGTCCAGGGTGTCGCAAAGAATCGCACATGACTGAGCAACTAACAGCTTCACTTTTTTTTCATGTTCTTCTCCTTTCATTCAGCAATAGGCTAAAGAGAAATTCACAAAACCCCCAAATCTGGGAGACACCTGGACATGGGAATTTTACATAACATTTTGGCTTTGGCAGGTCAGGAATGAAGAATTGGAAGCCCTCAACTGAAAAGGACCCTGTACTCTGTGGGCAGCTTTATTCTTCCTGAGGTGTTCTACCCTTGGTTCTGGCTCCAAACACTTCTGAATGCAGAGGTAGCAGCAGAAGTAATATGGAATACACAGTGTAGAGTCAAAGGGAACACCACAGGGACTAGCATAGATTTCAGACAATGTAGACATTTCACATTTAGGGGGTGGGAGTTCCCATCTATAAAATAGAACCTTCTACAAAATTACCATCTGCATAATAGGTTATAAACCTTCACTCCCTTGTGACACAGAAAATTCCCTAAATTCCAAATGTGTTTACACAGCTAATTAGACATGAAAATTTTAAATCTAGCACAGGCCTGTTAAGAAGGTCTTGTTATATGCAGACATGTTCTGTCAAGGGTGTGTATCTAGTGAGAGATGCCATCAATGGCTAATATGATTTTGTTATAAGTTCTATCCTTTTTTTAAAAGCTCACAAGTAAAAAAAAAAAAAGGCAAAAGATCTTGGTTTTCTTCTTTTATGTATGATTTTCCCACAAATCTCCCACCATAGGAAAATAGGAAAAGAGATTTGAAAGAAAAGAATAGTAGATCAATACTAGGTAGGAATAGTATTTCAAAAGTGGTGAAAGTGAAAAGTAAAAGTGAAGTCGCTCAGTTGTGTCCGACTCTATGCGACACTGTGGACTGTAGCCTACCAGGCTCCTCTGTCCATGGGATTTTCCAGGCAAGAGTACTGGAGTGGGTTGCCATTTCCTTCTCCAGGGGATCTTCCTGACCCAGGTATTGAGTGGGACAATGTTATTTTATGTTCCTCTGTACTCTGTATTATTCATTCCTCTTTTTTTTTTTTCTTTAATGACAAGTGTGCCCATATCTTATTACAAAGAGGCTACCACCAAAGAAGATAAAAATGCCTTTTATCATGCATCTGGCCCAATTTATATTTCTAGAACTCCTTTTCAATCAGCCATGGTGTTTTTCATAATTTTGTGATTTTTGTCAAATTGGCTGAATCTCATGAGCTGCCTGCTACTACATTCTGAAGTGCCAGGCTGGTATCTAAGAAAAAAAAATAACATTTTCCTTCACTCTTAACCCACAATCTGACTTCTTATGCTGAATTCAATCCCCAGCTAATTAGTTCAAGAGTAAGCAACTTTAACCAAGATTTGGTATTACTTTACTGTTTCTGAGAGCTGGACTTTCCCCAGATATAGCTCTCTTATTACCCTTTGCATTTTAAATAAACCATTTTGGAGCATGGCTCTTGATTTTTCTTTAATATATGCATCCCTTGGGGCTGTACTGAAGCTTGTGATGGCTCTTCGCCAGCAGTCAGGGCAACAGAATATCTACAAGATCCAGCTTTGTCCTACAGTTGGCATTCATTGTGTAGCCCCAGTTGAACAGAGAGACTGCAAGTCAATTTTCTCAGAAATTCAGGGTCCCTAATATTCTAACATAGAATCTCCCTTCACTTCCTCCATCTTGTTTGTTTTAACCATGCAGTAACATTTCCCTTATTGATAGTTTCTGGAATAAAGTATTCCTTAGAAGGCTACCTTACAGATAACTGAAGACTTGCTAAAGTAAGAGTTTGATTTAAAAAAAAAAAAACTTTCTAAAATGTTAAATAGTTCTGGTGGGTCTCAAACAAGGTATGCCAAAAGTATTTTGACTCTTTCTTGATGAGTTAGGGTCATCTTTAAACCATCAGTTATTTAACACTGGAGTATACCCTGGTGGCTCAGATGGTAAAGAATCCACCTGCCATTCAGGAGACCCGGGTTCAAACCCTGGGTCAGGAAGATCCCCTGGAGAAGGGAATGGCAACCCACTCCAGTATTCTTACCTGGAGAATTCCATGGACAGAGGAGCCTGGCAGGCTATAGTTCATGAGGTCGCGAAGAGTCAGACACAACTAAGCAACTTACACTTTCACTTTCATAAAAAAAAAAAATAATAACCAGTGCATAAAATTATTTGCCCCTACATTCAGAAGTCACTATATTTTCTTGTTTACTTTGGAAAAATTTTATATTTTTATTTCTGTCCCTTTCCATACTATCAAATTATTTCAAACTATCTGTGTTCACTTTGCATTGATGTTCACATGTCAGTTTGTAGAAGCAAACTTTGGCTTCATTGCTTTCAGCTTGCAGATGGCTGGAAGCCCAAATAAATTTGCTGTAACAATATCTACATGAAAATTAAATCAGTTTTGAGTGGTATTGTGAAGCTCAGCCTTCTGATCTAAATGCATAAGCATCGGGATATGAATGTAAAGCTGCTATTCTGGTTACTCAAAGCCATTTGAGCTCTTCATCTGTATTACACGGAAGAACATGACCAGGTACTTGTCCTTCGGTAATATTGCACACTCAAGTTCAGCAATTTGTTCACTCTCAGTGTTCTCCTCTTTCCTTCTTGTTCTTGTCTTCTGTTCATCCCTCTGGTTCTTTCTTTGAGCAATTTCCATAAGCATTAAATCATCCATTGTGATAAGGAAAGAAATCATAAAGGAAATAGTAAAATATTTTAATCAATGCAAACTGAATCTTGATTTTGGGGAGGCAGTGGGCAGTGGTTAAATGATTGGCAGGAGAAGGATAAAAGTACATGAAAATGGAAGATTTACTTTTTAAACTTGCCTTGCATCAAAATGGAAGCATTAAATTTGGCTATGCTCACAAAAGCCTCTGACACTCATATGTGGCCATCTCCCCAGGTTATAAAATCTCAGCCTCTTTGACTAAAATCCCAACAGCTGTTGGAAACGCCTGTCCTAGGCAAAGATGACCCAGGCAAAGTTGACTTGGAGTGTCAAAAAAATCTCATCAAAAAAAGATAGAAGTTCTTACTCAACCCTACACTTTATCATGTTGGCATTGGTTGGGGATAGGGTGACCAACTCATCCTGACTTGCCAAGGACCATCCTAATTTTGAAACCAAAACTCCCATGTCTAGGAATCCTACTTAGTCGCAGGCAAATTGGGACATTTGGTCATCCTGATGGGAGATGATGCATCAAAGGTCTCTCATGTTTCCCCCAGATGATTATTTTTACCTTCAAAGCAAAACTTTTCTTTTTTATAGTTAAAATTTCTAAGAATTCAAAGAGTCCTCCTTTTTCCCTTTTGCTCAGTCAGTCTCGAGAATTATTTCTTAGTAACATCACTAGCATCAATTTCCTCTTTATTATTGCCACCAACTTGGACTTTATCCCCTGATCCTGGGCTATTGTAAAACTTCCATGAAGTCTTCCTGCCTTGACTGCATTGTGCATGCCCTTCTCAGATTAATCTTTTCAAAATCTTGTTTTGCACAAGGTTCAGCTGAAGTCCCACCTCTTTCATGAAGCCTTATATCTTCCCTGGAAGGAGGGGAAACAGGATGGGAGAAAGAAGTGCAGAAGATAGGCTTAGGAAAGGTAGGGGTGCTATGAGGCCAATGCCGGCTGCCACCTCACAGAAGCTGCTAAAGAACAAAATCAAGACAGGCTGCAGAAGGGAGAGACAGGCAAGGCACAGAGTCAGTAATCCAGAAAAGGTGGTCTGAATCAACCACCAAGCCAAGGAGGTCGAGCCACAGACACAAATCTGCAGGGTCCATGTGAATATCCAACAGCCAGGATGCATTGTTCTCAGTACACTAGATGCAAGAGGGTCACATCAAGCAAATCCCTCTGAGAGCAGACTACCCCACAGCTAGTTCAAGGCAGGGCTGGCCACATGAGAAGGGGAAGGAAGCTGCAGTAGGAAGAACTGCCTGTCCCACCCTTTGCACAACCAGAAGGTTCTAATTTGGAAAGTTGTTAATATATTAATGTATGCATCCCTTAAATGCAAAGACAGTATCTTTTAATGCTTTAAAATTCCCCACACCTAGCACTATATGTAGTCAATAAACATTTGATTTATACAGTATAAAGTGTGCTCCCATGTTCTAAAGGCCATGTGCATGGGAAACCATGAGAGGCACACAGAAACTCCACTTCTTTTCAGAAAGTGTGGAAGTCATCTGGCTGGCTCGGGTTTCAGATGCACTAATCAGCAAATACAGTGAACACAATTTCTCCCTTTCCTCTTTTTTAAAACTTCAGAGTAAACCATTAACTCTCCTATTTCTTTTCATATCCTAGTTCAAATCCTAAGGGCAAGAAAAAATAATAACAAAACAAATTATCTTTCACCAAGACTCAGATCCAAATCAGCCATATATTTTCAAGCTACAGTGTTTATTAGTACTTGAAGTTCAACCAGAGAGAAAGAAAAATTGATCTAGTTCAGTTTCTCAACTTCAGAATTTTCAACACACATGCTAAATCACTTCTTGAGCAAATGTCATTGTGTGTCCATGCTGAGATTCCCTTTAAAATGATGAAGTCTTAAAAAGACTTTGCTAAGAATGTATTTTTCATTCAATAATACTTAGGGGGGAAAGATCCAAGTTAAAAAGAAAGACTATTATGTTAGCTTTATAAGTGTAATCACCTTTCTTTATTCGTTGATCTATGAAGTCCCTTGAGTACATGACGGGGAAAAAAGCAATAGTTAAGATTTACAAATAATATGCTATTGGAAATGCCTCAAATGAGGGTCTTGTTTTAAGCGCCAAGGTAAACACCTACAACTACTAATATAAAAGGAGACCATTTTGTTTTCTATAAAAAACAAATGTCAGATGTAATTTTGAATTCTCTGGGGAAAAAAAGGAAGACTTCAAATGAATCTCTGATAAGAAACAGCATGGCATGCATAATGCTAGAAGTATTATTAATCTAAAGAAAGTGACTACCTTAAACTTTGTAAATGGTCTAAATCAGGATTTCTCAATACTATCATGAATAGTCAAGCACTGTGGACATTTTGTACCAAATAATTCTTTGTTTTGAGGGGCTGACCTGTTTACGGTAGTATACAGATGCAGTGGGCTTGCCTAGTGGCTCGGTGGTAAAGAGTCCGCCTGCCAATGCAGAAGACATGGGTTTGATCTCTGGGTCGGGAAGATCCTCTGGAGAAGGAAATGGCACCCACTTCCGTATTCTTTGTCTGGGAAATCGCATGGACAGAGGAGCCTGACGGGCTACAGTCCATGGGGTCGCAAAGAGTCTGACACAACTTAGCTAACGAACAACAACAAATGCCAGTCGCAGCCCCCAACCCCTACGAGTTGTGAGAAACAAAAATGTCTCCAGATATTGCCAAATGTTCCCTGGAAGGCAAAACCATCCCCTAGTTGAACACCACTGATTAAATGAGAGAAACTTTTTTAAAAGTGAAGGCTCATAAGACAGCAGACTTAGGACACAGCAAAGAATCAGTGGTGTCAAGATGTCAAAGGGATGCTACACTAAGATAATCAGCTTAGACAAGCAGTAGAAACAATACACAAGACTAAACATAACTGGAAAATGGAACCATAAACCTAACCAGCAAGGACAAAGGTATACTGAAGAAAATGAGAACGGCCAGCATCACTTGAAAACCATTTTTCTTAAATTTTTATCTGAAAAAGCATCAGTCTGGATAAGAAAGTCAAACAGTTTCACTCAGATACATACTACAAAGAATGACGTTCCCTTCCCTGCCCCCTCAAAACACAAACCTCTGCTTGCCAAGTATTGGTAAGTTTATGTATGCATCTGTGAATGTGAAGGGTGGCTTAGAACTCTCTGTATCTCCCACACCTACCAGTATAGGTATTCAATAAATATTTGATTTAAATGAAAATAAAAACATGCTTTCATGTTCTAAAAGGTTTTAAAGAAGACATATCAAAGAGTGGTGAAATGAATGATTTTGTACGTCTCACTTGGAAATAAGAAGCTAAAGGAAAAACCCAGACAAAGCTCAGCAGAAATATTGGAGTGGGAAAAACAAAGGTCAAAGAGTTGAAAAGACTTGAGTTAAATCCCAGCTGCATTGGTCCTAGATAGGTGAATTTGGTTCCATTTACTCTATTGTACCCTACAGAATGAGTACAATAATCCTACCTCAAAAGACAGTTAGGATAATTACTAAGATGAAGTACACATAGTGAGGGGAAAAAAAAAAATCAGCTCTCTTGATCTCCCTCTCCAAGATTAATGGATTTCTAACCATAAGTGCAATATCTACCCAAGTTGATTTTCTCTTTGAAGTCAGAAAGAGAAAAATCTCAAATCATTGTGGACCTAAAACTAAGTGTTAACAAAGTCCCACACCAACAATAATAATGCAAAAAACCATCAAGAAATAAAAAAAAAGAAGACAGACCCTTGAGAATAAGTGGATAAAATATTAATAGAATACTATCAATACAAAGTCAACTTGGTAATCTTTTGAGGAAACCCTAAGGCATGAAGAAAAAATCAGAGCCAAACAACAAATAATGTCTTCTCTCTTCTATAAAGTATTTAAAAGTCTACTTAGTTAATTGCAGCATTTTTATTAATTAAAAAACTTTTTAATATCTGTGCTAATGTTTTTTTAAAAAAAGAAGATAGATTAAGCTGAATATGATTAGAATTTTCTTTCAACATGTAAAAGCTTTTAAATTGAAGGTTATTTCTGGGGTCATGGATATATTCTATTATTTCACAATCCGGTTTTGATCAAACAGATATATCTATTTGTCATAACTCATTAATTGCTCATTTAAGATCAGTGTATGTGAAAAATGTTACATAAATATATACATATGCACAGATACATATGTATGTATACATATGTATGTGTACATATACATTTGTATATATGTACTTGAGTATATATTTGTATATACAAATATATGTATGTATATATATTTATTTTAAAAACTTAAAAATTTTTTTAAATATAGCTGTAGAATTTATGTGATCTAGATCTTTTTCCTCCCCCTCAAACTGGTCTATTTTTATAAATCAATTTTAATTGTCAAAGAAAAAATAAATAATTTTTAAAGGAAAGAAAATTAGTTCACACAAACCATATAAAGAAAAAAGAAAAGTAAAAAGTGAGCTCAAAAACTTTAACTCCAAATACCATACTAAGATATAAGATATCTCTTTTGCTGTGGTTTTTTTTTGTGTGTCATTTTTGCTGTTTTATTTTTAATTGTCTTCTGCAAGAGAAACATATCCAAGTTACATTAGCAGTGGTTCTTACATACTTGGGAGTTGGGCTAGGGATCCTTTGAATCAGAGAAGGAAATACATATAGGCATACAGGGAGAAATTTGGAATATAATTCCAGATATCTTATAGGTCAGGTTAGAAGCCTTTCAACTAAAAGTTACCAAATGGTCAAAGGCCTGTCATATCTGTATGATTATAAGAGAAATATAGGTTATTATCCTAGTAGTCAATAAAGGTGATTTCTTAGCACACATTAAATAAATAATCAAGGGAATGAGTGAATTAAGAGATTTTAGTCATATTTTAAAATTAAATTTTAGCTGATGCTGGTATATTTTCCTTTCAAGAGCTTTAGAAAAGAAACAAACTTACACAAATTTTCAAAGGAAAATATTAAAATCTCAAGGATAAAAATAAACAAAATTGAAAAAGGACAGAATTGAAAAGACCAATAATTGGTAACTTGGAAACAACCTTTTGTGATGCTTCTTGGGTTACAACCACCTCAGTGCCTCCTTCCCCAGTCAAACCAAGGCACCAGAAACACTGAACTCTAATGGTCCCTCTTAGTGATGAATGAACAGCCAAGGCTTGCCAGATATTTAAAGAAAAATTATAACAAATAAAGTCCCAGACAAACTCTGAGAAAAAATAATTTTCAACATCAAACTGTGTGAGGTAAAATAAAGTCCTTTCCAGACATAGATATCTCACACAAACTCCTAGGCACTCTTTTTCTGAGCTGCTGGGGAATGTGCTCCTCTAAAGTGATAGCATAAACCAAGAGAAAGGCAGATTCAGCAGAGGAGAGAAAAAATTCTCAAGATGGTGTCAAAATGAATACTTAATAAACAGATGTGTCACAGATTTAAAAAGAAACCAATCCTGATTGAAAAGGGAAGATGAAAGATAACAGGATGAATTTCCCTAGGAAGGAAATAAAATGGACATTGCAGATTATTCTACAGATTTATCATGTAGAAAGCTGTATTGAGAGTCACTTAACAGAAAAGAATCAGCCATAGACTCAAAAAGTTAGAAATCTAAGCAAATGAAATTAAAAACTCTTATTAACTCCAAGACAACTTAGAAGTTGTATAAGATGCAATATTCGTATAAACTATATATACACTAGGCTGCTGCTGCTGCTGCTGCTGCTAAGTCGCTTCAGTCGTGTCCGACTCTGTGCCGACCCCATAGACGGCAGCCCACCAGGCTCCGCCGTCCCTGGGATTCTCCAGGCAAGAACACTGGAAGTGGGTTGCCATTTCCTTCTCCAATGCATGAAAAGTGAAAAGTGAAAGTGGAGTCGCTCAGTCGTATCCGACTCTATGCGACCCCATAGACAGCAGCCTACCAGGCTCCTCCGTCCATGGGATTTTCCAGGCAAGAGTACTGGAGTGGATTGCCATTGCCTTCTCCTATATATACACTATATACATATATAAACATATGTAAAACATGTTTTAGTGTGTTTAATCTTTACATAGTATATATTATATTGTTTACAGTATAATCTATATATCATACAAACTATATACCTCTGACTAAATACTATATGTATATATAATATAAACTATATGTACAATATATAGTATATACTATATATACATGCTATATAGTACAAACTATATACAGTATACATAGTATGCGTGTGTCCATGCTAAGTGGCATCAGTCATGTCCAACTCTTCGCAACCCTATGGACTGTAGCCCACCAGGCTCCTCTGTCCATGGGATTCTCCAGGCAAGAATACTGAAGTGGGTTGCCACGCCCTCCTCCAGGGCATCTTCCAGACCCAGAGACTGAACCTACCTATCTTACCTCTCCTGCACTGGCAGGCAGGTTCTTTACCACTAGCGCTATCTGGGACTCCCATACATAGTATAACTATTGATAATATACACAGTATAAACTACATATATCTCATATATATACAAAAATTATATAAATACACAACTATATAACCGTTATAATAAATCACTGAATATGAATTCAACCAAAAATTGTGACTCTGCTATCTTGGAAGGAATGGAATGAGGAAAGGAAGTATAAGAGAGCCAAAATAAATAATTTCTAAAAATGTTTAATCAAATAATAGCAGTATATGCATAGTATTTTGATATGAAAAGCAAACATTGAATTAAATAGCTGAAGAATTTGAAAATGGTTACCTAAGGGAGTTGGGAGAGCCAGAAGGATGAGATGCAATGTAGTAAAGAGGAATTAAAAGAACATTGGATTTTGCCTAAACCTGTTAGCATTATTTGACTTTAAGACTAAGTGCCCATATTACTGTGAAGAAAAGAAGATAATAATTTTTTATAAAAAGAAAGAAAGGAAGGGAGACAAGTGAAGCTTTCCCCTTTAAAAAATATTTATATACATGTGCATGGTAAGTCGCTTCAGTTGTGTTTGACTCTTTTGCAATTGCCTGTAGCCTGCCAGGCTCCTCTGTCCATGGGATTCTACAGGCAAGATTACTAGAGTAAGTTACCATGCCCTCCTCCAGGGAATCTTCCTGACCCAGGGATTGAACCCACATTTCTTATGTCTCCTGCATTGGCAGGGGGTTCTTTACCACTACAGCCACCTGGACCAAAGTAAATAATGTCTAAAAATGTTAAATCAAATAATGCTGCTACTGCTGCTAAGTCATTTCAGTCGTGTCTGACTCTGTGTGACCCCATAGACAGCAGCCCACCAGGCTCCCCCGTCCCTGGGATTCTCCAGGCAGGAACACTGGAGTGGGTTGCCATTTCCTTCTCCAATGCATGAAAGTGAAAAGTGAAAGTGAAGTCGCTCAGTTGTGTCCGACCCTCAGCAACCCCATGGACTGCAGCCTTCCAGGCTCCTCCATCCATGGGATTTTCCAGGCAAGAGTACTGGAGTGGGATGCCATTGAGTATGCTGTTATTTGCATGCTATTATAAACATGCTGTGGTATAAACATATTATTCAACCACAGTTCTATGATAAGAAAGCAACTGCTCACAATTTTTCAGTTCGTAAAAAATTTACCCTTAGAGTTCAGGTATTCAAGTTCAAGCTCAATCTAAGTGATCATATTAGGTCCAAGAACAATGGTTGAGGAATTAATAGGAACTCTGGCCTTTGATGTTTCATTTACAATCACTTCTTCAAACCCAGCTTGTGTGCTTCATGAGGGTTTGGATTACCACTTCCACAAGGATTGAGGACCTACAACACAGCTCCTTCTCCTTTGGCAGTTCTCACATTACAGTAGATAATATACAGTAAATAGTTCAAAACTTTAATTATTGGAATAGGAGGTACAGAAGGACAAATTTACCTAATTTATGGGGAGAGGAAAATGGAAATTAGTATCTTATTCATAGTAATATGAATACAATGGATGAAAAGCTATCATTCATAAAATAACATCACTGTAAGCATTCCCAAGACTAAGTATGCCATTGTAAGCATTCCCAAAAGTCATACTCACTTGGTATGCATGCTCACTACCAAGTAATTCAGGAGCAAAACAAACCCTCCGTTATATAACTCTTATTTTACTTTTCTTAATCTTTGAGTAATTAACATTGAATAAAGTTGTTTTCTGGGCCACTCCACAAATAGTTTCCCAGAAGAGAAAAGCAAATAGGCCTAAGCATGTGATAGGCTTGGAAAGCAATGAATCAACAAATTTGCAGTTGAATTATTGAACTGTTAACTTTGTGGAGTTAAAGAGAAAAGATTTGGATTAATAAGTGAGGTTTTGTTACCTTTGTTTCTTTGCTCATTTTGTTTGGTGCAGCTGCTTGTTGCCATGAGCACCAAAAGTTATGATGCTGCAACTCACACTGAATATTTTTATTTGGAAAATAAGGTCTCACTTACATAACTGAGGTTTATCAACCACATGAACTTTGAGAGGGAGATTTACATATACCATAAATTTATTTGCTAAACTATTGATCTTGTTTATTCTTAGATGAACTACAAAATGGTGCTTCTTCAATTTAGAGAATGAGAACCTTTTCACTTATTCATTCAACAAACACTTGCTGAGTACCTACTATGGGCTACTATATACTGTGTGCTCTAGGATCTGTGCTAGGTGCTAAAAAATACAGCAGTGCAAACAGAGAATTTATAGTCTAGTAGGGTAGTTAGATAAGTAAGCAATTAAACAAGCGATTATAATAGAATGCTTTAATTGCTTGGAACACATATAATAAAACATTCAACATACCCTAGGGCTCACAGGTGAGGAGGGCTTAGTCAGCTAAGTTTCCTAAAGGAAGTGACATTGAGTGGAACTGCAAGGAGATGAAACCAGTCAATCCTAAAGGAAATCAGTCCTGAATATTCATTGGAAGGACTGGTGCTGAAGCTGAAATTCCAATACTTTGGCCACCTGATGCGAAGAACTGATTCATTGGAAAAGACCCTGATGCTGGGAAAGATCGAAGGCAGGAGGAGAAGGAAACAACAGAGAATGAGATGGTTGGATGGCATCACCGACTTGATGGACTTGAGTTTGAACAAGTTCTGGGAGTTGGTGGTGGACAGGGAAGCTTGGCGTGCTGCAATCTATGGGGTCGCAAAGAGTTGAACACAACTGAGCAACTAAACTGAACTGAACTGAGAGATGATTGGAAGTTATCTATGCCGAGTAGGATGAAGATGAGACAAAGAGGCTAAGGAAGGCCAGGGGCCAAAGAGAGCGATGAGGAAGCCACTGCAATAACAGAGGGAGAGGTGACAGTGCCTGAACCTGGGTAATAACAGTGTTAGAGAAAAGGAGATGGATCTGAAAGCTAGTAGGAAGATAGAAGTGGTGGGATTTCATGACTTACTAGATGTGAGAGATGAGGAAGAATGAGGAATGAAACATAGCTGGTTTCTGGCTTGAACAACTAGGTACATGGCAGGTGTTCACTGAGCTAAGGGCACATAGGAAAGGCAGGTTGAGGAGGGAGATAATGAATTCAATTCTGAAAATGTTGAGTTTGAGGTACACAGCAGGAGATTTCTAGCAGGCAGTTAGAATATAGGGTCTGGGCTACAGATACAGATTACGAAGTCATAGTCTCAGAGCAGACAGTTGAAGCCTCTGGTTTAGATTATATCATCCAGAGGAAGTCTACAGAGTGAGAAAAGTAGGCCTTTAGGGAGCTAGTCAAGGAAGGGAAGCAATAAAGTAGCCAAAGAAAGAACAGAAAAGAGAGCATGATAAAGTATCAGATGCCAGAGAGAGGTCAATTCAATAAATATTTATTAAGCACAAATATTTATGTGCCAGGGACATGCTACTGGGTAATGAGGATAGAGCAGTGAAAAGCACACACCCAGTCACTATCATCAAAAGGAGAAAAAGTAGCCACAGGATTTGAGATTATAAAACTGTGTGACTTTGGCAATAGCCCTTTTACTGGAGAGAGAAGCTGAATTAGAGCAGATTGAGGAAAGACTGAGAGCTGAGTAAGCTCTAATGACAAATGGAGACAACTCTTTAAAGTGGGGTGACCATGAAGAGAGGCAAGAATGAAGAACAGTAATCAAAGCAGAGAGTTAAGGATAAGGTATTACTTTTCTGGTTTCATTTCTTTGGTTTTTAATTATATGAGAGGTCTGAACATGCTTACATGCAAAAGAAAAATGTGCCATGGAAACCAAGAAGTTAAACTATCCCAACATTGTTAATCAGTTATTTTCCAATATATAATTAAAATTTTTTCAAAAAAGAAAGAAGAGGTTAGTAGTACCAAAAAAAAAAAAAAAAAGGTGGAGGTTTCAGGGGTGGATGAAGATGGTCCCAGAGGGAAGAACAGGAAATGGGAGGACTCTGTAGTTCATCTTGCAGTCTTATGTGTATCATCTCCTGCTGTGTCCAAGGCACATGTCAGCTCTGAAGGGAGCATCCAGCTATGTAATGACTGCCCCACTTTACTTCCAGAATCATTAACCAAGAGTCTTAAATCTCCAAACCAGTGGGATTTGGAAACAGGTGGTAGAACTCTTATGCCTCAAAGCCAAAGACTAAGGCACTTCAATGGTGCTATCAATAGCAAAACTTCTTTGCCACCCTCACCAATCCCTAAACTATAAGGAGACCAGATCATCTATGTACCTGGTTCAGCCTAGCTTTGTCCACATCCCCAGGGCCCTAGTACAAAGAGCAAGTGGGTCAGGAAGGTGAGGAGACAATCCTGCCTTCTACCTCAGGTACCTGATTAGGTACATACACACACACACATGTAAACCTGTGCCTTGGGTCTGGAGCTTCTCCTACTCCCTGCCCTATTTTTAAACAGGCTTTCTAGCACAACCCAGCGTTGCCTATTTCCTTTACCATTGCTATTCTGTAATTTAAAATCATCCCCTATGGCAGTCCCCACAAAAGAAACGCCTTTTGAGCCTCCAGTGTCTGCTGAGAACTAGACTAATATTTCCTCACTCCTATCTGACCCTCATTCAGCTTTCCTCTAACTTCTCCAACCTCAGCTCTCACTCTCCTGAGTTCCCAACATGCCTGAAGGTCAGGGCTGTGTCACACCTCCAGTGGGATTCCAGAGCTGATAAAGAAGTTTGCAAGGCCTTGACTCTGAAATTAAAACATGGAATATCATCTCCTTTTACTAGCCTAAAATCTGGATTATTAAACACTGTCTATGTTGGTAGTGAGGTGGGACTTGACTAATTCTTGACTGTTATAAAAGAACACTGAGTCAACCACAGCTCAGGTTTCCACTTGCATTTTATTAGTTCTGTGAGTTTTGGCAAATTGCTCAAGTTCTCTGAGTCTTACTTGTCTAATCTACAAAATGGGGATGATGAATGCCAGCATTTGTATATTTTTGGCATTCTAAACACTATGCATGACCTCATGTGATTCTCACAACAACCTCATAAGGCAAGCTCTATTTTTAACCATTAGTACTTGATGAGCAAAGTTCAAACCAGGGCCTTATTTCAGAGCCTGCCCCATTAACCACTGCACTCTAGCGAGCAGTGCACTCTAGCAGAGCACTGCACACTCGTGAGTGACATTCCCTCACACTTCCAGGGCTATAGAGAAGAGCCTGAGATATAAAATAATATGTGAGAAAACACGTGATAGATTATCATTTAAAGGATACAGAGTTTCAATGTCACGAGGTGAGAAGAGTTATAGAGCTAGACGGTGGAGATAGTTGCACAGCAATGTGAATGGACTTAATACTACCAAATTATACACCTGAAAATGATTAAGATGCTAAGTGTTATGTAATGTGCTTTTACCACATATTTTTTAATTTTTAAAGAAGAAAACAGTAGATTATAAAGTGCCACACATGTGAAAACTATTAATGACGGTTTTGATTCTTTTTAATTTCTAAATCAGCAAGTTCCAGAAGAGGATTTTATATGACTCACTTTTAGTTCTCTCTGAATATCTAGAATAAATGATGAAAATAGGGGAAGCCTAGGGAAAATGGTAGTATCTTTACTTCAGCAGTCCTAATGGCAGAATAGAAATTAGGAGGGGAAAAAGTGGGTCCAGGTTGGTTTTCACAGGACAATCGGAAGGTTCAAAGCCTGACTGCATACACCATCTCTGGCCACTTTCTGCATTGTCCAATGGAGGCTAGAATATGCTTTCAAGAGTTAGAGCCATCTTCCAAAGGGAAAGGTCAAAACTGAGTCTCAGGAAATCACATCAGTGTAAGGGGTGGGTTTCAAATCTGCTCTTTCACATCCACTCTTCTTCAGGCTGAGGCTGAGAGCCATCCAAAGATTGCCAGCATCAAAGGTGCATGATTCCCAGCAGGGTGCACATTTCCTACCCTCACCTTGACCACGATGGGTCCTTCTGTCATTTATTATACTTATGTCATTCTAATACCTTCCCTTTCTTCTAAAAATACTTTTTTGTTTATAAAAAGGACATGTTCATTATTTTAAAATTTAGAAAATACAAAGGTGTTCTTGGCTAAGTAAGAAATCAGCCCAGTAGCTCCAAAATTGTTTTCTGATTCTCTCCAGAGAATAAAAAAGCGAAGTCCAATCTTATTTTGTAGGTGAATTAAGTTCTGAAATTTTCCTTGGAAGTTTATTATCTGGCACTCTGGTTGCACTCCTCCTTTCAAATAATATCATAAAAGGCCAATAGATTTCTAGATAAGCCCATGAAACCCTACCTAATGAAAAACGAAACTGAACTGCAGCCTGGGTAGGGCTCTGACACCAAGTCACCAGATTCCAAGCTCCTTCTAGGAGGCAGGGACTTTGCCATCCATTTCTGAACCCCCAGCACTGGCACACATTGGGCATGAAGCAATGGTGATTTCTAACTTTGACTTTACAAAGAGACACCAACCAGTTTTGTGGGCATCTCCTCTCTCAAGCAGCATTAAAGAGTGTCCAAAGTTTCCATAGCTGGAAGGAAGATGAAACCATCTGGTTAAAGAAAAGGACTTTAGTGTGTAAAGGTCACTGGTAGATTGAATGTTCACAAACTGGGAGCCTGCTTACTAGAATGGTCTCATCATATCCTACTTTGTTGGTGACACATACCCTCAACAGCCAGTCATATTTATCAGATAGCTCCCTTTTATTTGTTAACTAACATATTGGTTCTTGGAAGGAAGACAAAAGTATTTCTGAAGGCAACACATCACCTGACTACATAAATTTTCTTCTTTCTGGACCTACAACAGTAGGCACAAAAGAACTGAGACTAATAAATTTACAAAGCAGTACTATTTAATATAAGAATAATTTAAGTAACTCACTGTAATGTGTTGATTTCTTGCAAGTTTGGCTCTCATTCATAGTGCATTTCCTTTTTTTAAAATTTATCCAATAAATATCTGTCTGCCATTTCTGTGCACCAAGTGCTGGACAAGATTCTATGAAGACACCTGTAATCCCAGCCCCTCACAAAGTGCTAGACTGGTAAAGTCAGGAGATTTAGTGAATATTGGCAGGGAGTGGGTATCAAACAAATAAATATATGTTTCCAATCTGTAACACATGCTGTGATAGGGAATACTAGGAGGGACCTACTGAAAGGAGGTAGGAGTACAAAGCATTGCAGGTAAAGGAATCTACCTGTATGGGTACCCAATGAACTGAGAGAAAAACAACGTGGCTGAACAAGAAAGCAAAGGGTCAAGTAGCATTAAACAAGGTTACAAGACCTTACAGGAGTCTGGATTCCACTCTAAGTCCAAGAGAAGCCACTGAAGGCCAAAGCCAGGGGAACATGAGCCAGTTTATATTTTAGAAAAATCACTTTGATTGCTGGGTGAAGGGCCGATTTGAAGAGGTTCAAGAGTAGAAGCCAGGAAATCAAATGGAAGCTGTTACCTTTAGAGGAACCAAGTTTCCTTGAAAAACAGAGTCATAAATGATAAACACTTCCTGTCAAACTATGTCTAGACACTGGGGAAAAGAGGGCTTCTTCATATTACTTATTATGGTTTGACATTATACATTCATTAATTTATATAATTGTGTATCTCTTCAGTGTCTGTCTCTCCCATTAGAAAGTAAGCTTGGACTTCCCTGGTGGTCCAGTGGTTAAGAATCCGCCTGCCAATGCAGGAGACATGGATTCAATCCCTGGTCAGGGGAAAATTCTACATGCCACAGAGCAACTACGCCTATGGGGCACAACTACTGAGCCCCTGCTCTAGAGCCTGCAAGCTGAAACTGCTGAGCTCGGCCCTCCAGTCCGTGCTCCACAAGAGAAGCCACTGCAATGAGAAGCCCACAGAATGCAACAAAGAGTGACCCCTGCTCACCACAACTAGAGAAAGTCTTCAGGCAGCAACCAAGATGCAATGCAGCCAAAATAAACAAATAAAAAGAATCTGGCTGCCAAGGCAGGGGACACGGATTCGACCTCTGGCCTGGGGAAGATCCCTCTTGCCTGGGGGCAACTAAACCCATGTGCTACAACTACTGAGCCTGAACTCTAGAGCCTGTGCTTTGCAACAAGAGAAGCCACTGTAATGATAAGACCGCACAACACAACAAAGAGTAACCCTCACTTACAACAACTAGAGAGCGCCCATGTACAACAGTCAAGAAACAACACAGTCAAAATAAACATATTAATTTAAAAAAAGGAAAGTAAGCTTGGTGAGGGTAGGAAGGTTGCCTTGTTAACTCCTATATTCCCAGGGCAAAGAACATTGTCTGCCATAGAGATTCTCAGTAACCATTCACTAAATGAATGAATGAACTATGTATTTAATCCTTTTATGAAGCAAAGGGCCCTTTGGTAAAGCAAACCATCATCCTCTTTCTTATCCATTTTGAAAGTCTGGATCTTTGTATGTCAACTGAGAAGAACTTGAAGGAAGAGTAAACCAAGTCAAATAAAGTTTATTGTACAGAATGGAATGACCTCATAAAATGTAGACTTCAGGAAAATGGAGACCTGGCATATGCCTATTATATATTTTAATGAATAAATTAATAAAACCAGAGCTCAGAGCACTTGGCTGTGGTTTCCGGAATTGTGCTCTTCTAACAAATAAGAAACAACTTTGCATTTTAAGATGGTCTTTTAGCTATTTAACGTCATCTGATTTGACAGTTCTCATAGCAAACTGATTGCCATTAGTCACAGAATAAAAGGTTTCCATCTATATCAGGGGAAATTAAAAAAAAATACAGGATCATAACATGGTCTGCAATGAAGGTGACAGAATGATCCATCCATTCATCCAGGTCAAAGCTCTCTGCTACCTTGGTACCAGAAACCCAGACTTCAGGAGTGAATTGTCATCACTGAACATCAACAGACTTCAGGGGGTCATCACTGGATATTAAGGTCAGCAAGAGAGTCAGTTTCTGCACCCCTTCAATTCAAAATTGCTTCTTGAGGCAAGCCCCACAAGGCTGCATTAGTTTTTATTGCTGCTGCACAAACTACTACAAACTTAGTGGCTTAAAACAATAAAAATTTAAAAAAAAAAACACACCAAAAATTTATTCTCTCACAGTTCTAGAGGTCAGAAGCCCAAAGTCAAGGTGTGACAAGATTTGTCACACCTTTGTTCCTTCTGGAGGTTCTGAGGGAGAATTCCACTCCATACCTCTCTCTCAGCTTCTGGTGGCCTCTGACAAACTTGGCATGTACACCTATCCCTCCAATCTCTGCCTCCTTCTTTATACTGCCTTCTTATTTTTGTCCTCTTCTCTGTGTATCTTCTCTTCTAAGAACACGTGGCATTAGATTTAGGGCTCATGCTATTCCAAGATGATCTCATCCCAAGATCCTCAACTTAACTGCATCTACAAAGACTCTTTTTCTAATAAGGTTCTAGGCAGACATATGTTTTGGGAGGCCACCATTCAACCCACTATAAGGAATAAAGCAGGGTTAAAGTTTAAAAACGTGTGCAATTCCAATGAGGTAGCTATCTGAATCAATACAACGAGAATAGATGTTTGCAGTAGCATAACTTTTTTTTTATCCTTTTTGGCTGTACTGGGTCCTCATTGCTGCACATGGGCTTTCTCTATTTGCAGCAAGTGGGGACATTTCTCTAACTGAAATGTGAAGGCTTCTTGTTGCACTGGCTTCTTTTTGTTTTGGGACACAGGCTCTAGGGGGCTTCCCAGGTGGCACAGTGGTAGAGACCGCCTGCCTGCCAATGCAGGAGACACAGGAGACACTGGTTGATTCCTGGGTCAGGAAGAGGCCCTGGAGGAGGAAATGGCAACCCACTCCAGTATTCTTTCCTGGGAAATCCCATGGACAGAGGAGCCTAGTAGACTACAGTCCATAGAGTTGCAGAGTCAGACACAACTGAATGACTGAGCACAGATGCACCAGTTCTAGCACTCGTGGGCTTCAGTAGTTGCAGCACTCAGGCTCAGTAGTTGTGGTGCACAGGCTTAGTTGCCCCACGCATGTGGAACCTTCCCAGACCAGGGATCGAACCCATGTCCCTGGAACCACCAGGGAAGTCTCCCCTTTTTTAGTAAATAGAAAAAGAGGAAAAGTAGGCACATAATTATTTAATTAATTCTGATGAATCGATATCAGAGTCCCTTAAAGGAGCACCCAAGTTAAGGGTAGGGGCCTAACCATGAACATGGATAGGTGGGGGAAGGGCATTACTAGGCATTCTAGAAGTCCTCTGGGCATGTCAGATGCATCAGCTCTGTACTACATTGCTTTCCCTGTCCTCATCTGTCTAAACTACTTTGGAAAGCCTTCTCCAAACCTTGAGCATTCCTCTAGATCCTAAGACACCAAACTAGCAACCCAAATCTGACTCTGGATGTTGACCTCTTGTCTAACCACTTGATTTTCAGTGCTTGATGTTGAACGATACCCCTACTGGGATGAACCCACTCTAGCAGCTCAAGGTGAAAGACCTGACCCCTTTTCCCTTATCACAACATTGCAGCTCCATCGTTTCTCTTTGATGTGCAAAAGTGATATAGATTGTCTCAAATTCAACAAATGTTTGTGCATTGTCCAGGACCCCTTCCTTTACACTCCCTGGTGATCTGGTTTGAAAGAAACAGCCAGCCTTGGCTGACACGTTGGGCAACATTACAAGGCACATGAGGCAGGAAGAAGCACAGCCAAGATTTCATTTCTGTTTTTGCTGATCTCTACTGTGGTTTCCAATGAAGAGAACACCTTTAAGAAGGTAAAGTTGGCAGGGCCACACTGTGTCAATGGGCTACTTTCAGCTTTGAAGAGCATAGCTTTTTATCTTTTTCTTGGGATACAGTCCTCTGGAAGGCTGGAATTCATTTCTGGCATAGTACTTCACTAGAATCTATTGTGCATGCTTAAAATTGTACTTTTAATGTTATTTTAAGTACCTATTTTATAATTTCAATAAACTAGTCTCAAGCATGATGTAATTCTGATTAATGACACTTCGATGGTACACCAAGAGCTCTCAGTTCTGCCTTGTGCCTCAGTGCTCACCTGAGGCATCCCATTAATCATTGTTATGCTACAGTCTGTCCTATCATATTGCTTAATTACCTTTTCTGCTACTCATTCATCTACTCTATTAATCCCCACAGAACAAATTCATCAAACCCTGAAGTCCTGAAGCAATGGTGTTCCTGATCTTGCCAGAATCTAGCCCTTATCCATAAAAGATGGAAGGATCCCCAAACTCTCGATACTCAAGAAAAACAACCCTAACACATATTGTCTACACAAGGGGATCTTGTCTCTCTTTATTCATTGCAGACCCAAACCTTCCCCACTTTTCAATGCTCAGCTAAATCCTAGTAACCCACATGAATTCCTCCTTAGTTAAGATTCTTATTGCCAATATCACAATCTATGTCATTCAACTTTACTATTTTGTTCCATTCTTTGTGGTCTTGTATATAAATATTAATTCAATTGAGGCATGAATTTCCTTAGGACAGGCTTCATGTTTAATACTCTTTAATAATAATGAAGAATAATTATAAATAATAATAATAACATCTACTGCTGCTGCTGCTGCTAAGTCACTTCAGTCGTGTCTGACTCTGTCCGACCCCATAGACGGCAGCTCACCAGGCTCCCCCTTCCCTGGGATTCTCCAGGCAAGAACACTGGAGCGGGTTGCCATTTCCTTCTCCAATGCATGAAAGTAAAAAGTGAAAGTGAAGTTGCTCAGTCATGCCCGACCCTCAGCGACCCCATGGACTGCAGCCTTCCAGGCTCCTCCATCCATGGGATTTTCCAGGCAAGAGTACTGGAGTGGGGTGCCATTGCCTTCTCCATCTATTGCCTATTTACTATGTACCAAGCACAGGGGTCAATGGTTTACAAAGGTTAGCTCAATTAATTATATCAGCAATATTGGATGGAATTACTTTTATTGTCATCTTTGCAACGCAGAGGTAAAAGTGCCCGTGTTCACATAACCAGTAAAACAAGCATATAAAGCCAGGCAGTCTGAGTTGAAAATCTAAGCGCTAGACCACTAAGTACCAGTACCTCTTCTCATAACCTTCACAGAGCCTGGCAGTGTACTTACACACACTCATAACTAGCTTAATTGTTTAATTAATTAACTTTTTAGCTGGATTAAAATCCCTATTTTTCAGAATGAAAAGAAGGAAAATTGGTCCAGATTAGAATAAAGAGAAAGGAAAAATCTAAAACTGAAAGAAAAAAAATGATAGGTAGTTGTTTGGAATGAGAGAAAAGTACTTGCAAAATCAGCTGCATAGAATTTTATGTTCCATGAAAGGTATTTCCATATTAAAGTTTAAATAAAGTTTTAAAATTTAATAGGGTACAGTGAAGCCATAACGTTTCATGACATCAAACTGTGTTCTAAGAGACACAATAGTGACTGGACCAACAGACTAGTTGTTATAGATGTTTCTAGTCACTTTTTCACTGACTCATACCCAACATTTTCTAAACTTTTCCCCTCATACAGTCAACAGGAACCATACTCACAATCTCTCCTAACAGAATTGTTGTTCATGTCTGTTCTCTCTTACCAAAAACTGTGCAGTAAGATGTACCAAAATAGGAATAGACTTTCTAATCGTGATAAATTATTTTCCAATATGAGAATCATCAGAAATAATCCTTTGCATTTCAAAATATTTTAAAGACAGATATATCATTAAATCACAGAGGATAATTGGATACAGTGGATTTTAAGTTACTGAACCCATTACACAAGGTGTCTTACCAGTAGACAAAGCGAATTACATAGTTGTTGGAATAGGCTACCTGCTGAAGAGCTTCAGTTCACCACAATACTTCATATCCCATTTTTGTGCATGTGTATGCATGCATGTATATATGATAGGGAAAAATTTTCACCAAAGAGTCTGTAGTGGTTATCTTTGGATCATAGAATTTGGGATATGCTTATTTATTTATACCATTTGAATTTTTATAGCAACCATGTGTACATTTTTGCAAAAACAGTACTTCTAATTAACTTCATATCTTTGGCTTGGAAGGTGGTTGGTAATGTTTAAAATGGAAAACTCTGTGGATATCAGAAACAATTAAGGCTAGTATCAGTCACATACACCCTATTTTGAAGGTTGAGAGAGTGGATTTTGTCAGAATTACAGGAAGAGAATAAGAAGATTTTCACTGCCTGGGAGTAAGGTGAGGTTAGGGTTATCACCCAAAATGAGAAATGACCCACCATTTTGAGTCCAAAATCACCAACAATTAGCTTTACCTGTTTCATATTATTACATAAACCTGGAAACTGACATTGTTGGGGAAAATGAATTTAACAAATTCAAACTCTAATTAAGATTTCAATACTCATGTAAAATCAAAAAAATTTGAAAGTTACAGACAGTGAACCCAAAGAGCACACACTAAGGAACTTCCCCGGTGGTCCGGTGGTTAAGACTCTGTGCCCCGACTACAGCAGGCACGGGTTTGATCCCTGGTTAGGGAACTAAGACCCCACATGACACACAGCAAGGTCAAAAACACGAAAAAACAAATAGCACACTTTAGATGAATATCTGAGGAATATTTTATCATGTCTTTCCTCAGTTCAACACATTTTCATCTATTTGGTGTATAAAATGGCTATTTGCATATGCTCACAGCAGAACTAATTGTTCACATATCATGGTGTTTTTGTTTATAGTACCTCTTCTGTTTTTTTTTCCTTAGCTGAATATTGTTTTCAGCTGAATTAGATTTCAAGCGAGAGCAGATTTTCCTAGGATTCCTCACACTGGCTACAAGAGTGTTGGTCAACATAAGACACAATAGGTAAATAGCACTTTTCCTTGCTATCTTAGCAAAGATGTTTGTAATCCCTCCAGGGATAAAAATGAGAAGAAAATCAAGGGGGAAAATTCAACTCCACAAATAATTGCTGTATCCCTAACAAGGGCAAAGTATTGTGCTGCAGCACCATCCTATAGTTGTACATAAAATACCAGATTTCCAGACATAATCATAAAGGTCTTCAAAAAACCATGGTGAGGTTAGCAAATGGGATGAGGATCCATAATAAGTAGTATAATTCTAATAGAAAACTTTTCCTGAATATTTGAGAGCTCATGGAAAACTGAGACCTCCTATCTCCAAGATTTCTATTCTATCCACTTCAGAAAGTCTTCTCCAATTCTAATTCTTATCCCAAAATCTGTCCCAAAACATCACTTATTACCAGTGACTCCCAACATTAGCAGAATTAGAGAACTCCTGGAAAAACTTCTAAACATTACCTTTCTATACATAAAGACTAATTCAGAAGATGGATTCTTAATGCAGGGAAACTTTGCTGGTAACATTTACTTTGTTTAAATTATTATTCAATGCTGCCATTTTTCATAATCTTTCTTGAAACTTCTGCAATTATTGGAGCTACAAAACAGCCTTGGATTAGCTAACTTGTGCCATCTAAAGGCTATAGTGAGAACACCTTTGATGAAGAAAAATAAATAATAAATGATAAATAAAATTAATTAATTAAAAATATTCATATCAGGCTCTCTGCAAAATGAACTGAACAAAACTGTTCTCTGTGATACTAAAATGTAAAACAGATAGTCAGGGCTTGGACAGATACTATTGATGTTATATCAAGCTAAAATAAAGGAGAAAATCAAGAAACCTTTAAGCTGTAGTCTTAGTTCTATTGTACATAAGCTGTGGGACCTTAGGCAAGTTACTTAATCTCTCTGGGTGTCATATTTCTCATCTATAAAATAAAAGCATTGCACATGATTTTGGAAGAAATTTGACAATATAATTTTTTAATTTATTATATAAAAAACTTAAATATATAAATATTTACATGAAATTCAGGAAAATGGATAGATTTAAAGAAGGGTCAGAGAACTGAGAGAGAAACGGAGTAAGCCTTTCACAGTCCTTCCCCTTTTTTCAACTATTTCCTTTTTTTCCTGGGCATCCATGATGGTCTTTTTCCAGGCTGCCTCACAGTTAGGTTTTGACCAAGTAATTGAGTTCTAGTCAAAGGGATACTTCGGCCACCTGATGCAAAGGGCCAGTTCATTGGAAAAGACCCTGATATGGGGAAAGATTAATGGCAAGAGGAGAACAGGATGACAGAGGATGAGATGTTTGGCTGGCATCATCAACTCAGTGGACATGAGTTTGGACAAACTCCAGGACTCCGGGAGATAGTGAAGGACAGGAAAGCCTGGTGTGCTGCAGTCCACAGGATTACAAAGAGCCGGACACAACTGAGAGACTGAATTACAACAACAAAGGAATGCGATAGAATGATAGGTTTCTCTTCATGTCCAGCCCATAAAACTACCACACGTGTGACACCCTCCATGCTCTTCCCCTTCTACCAACTTGATGTGGACATGTCAACCACCTTGAGAGGAAATCGGCATATGCATTAACACTTAGAAGAGACCCACTTATTTACTAGAAATACCCATTTGGCATTTTATACAAGCAAGAAGCAAACTTATTCATGCTTTAGCATTACACATCACCATGTTTTAGCCACTAAATATCATTGTTTTATCAGGCAGCTATACTCGAACTGGTACAATAATTTTTCTTTTTTTTTTTTTATGGAGTTTATTTTTTTTATTTTATTTTATTTTTAGACTTTACATAACTGTATTAGTTTTGCCAAATATCAAAATGAATCCACCACAGGTATACATGTGTTCCCCATCCTGAACCCCCCTTCCTCCTCCCTCCCCATTCCATCCCTCTGGGTCGTCCCAGTGCACCAGCCCCAAGCATCCAGTATCGTGCATCGAACCTGGACTGGCAACTCGTTTCATACATGATATGAAACGTAAAATATCAGGTACAATAATTTTTCATTCAAATTGACCAAGGACAGATTTGCATTCCTTCTTTCTGGAATCTCTTAAAAAAAAACAAATCAAAAATCATTTTAGACATATGACTTTCTAGTTTTGTTTGTGCTGTGAACTTAAATAAGAACTGCAGGGACCTTCCTGTTGGTCCAGTGGTTAAGAATCTGCCTCACAATGCAGGAGACTCGAGTTCAGTGCCTGGTCGGAGAACTAAGATCCTACATGCTGCAAAGCAACCAAGCCCAAGTGACACAAACTAGAGAGTCTGTGTACCACAATGAAAGATCCCACATGACAGAACACCCCAGCTGCTACAACTAAGACCTGATGCAGCCAAACAACAAATAAATTAAAAGAATCTCAAACTTTGGTTGTTACCTCAAGAAAACAAAAAGTGAAGAAAGAACCATGAGCCATGATAAACAGGATGACATGATTAGAGCTGAAAGGAAGGTAGAGACAGCTTCCAAATGTGGTTGAGTGCCCAATACAATATCTTCTTGCACAAAGCTGGTGCTCAGTTTCTTGAATGAAACAATGAGTGAATGAATGAATGAACCACAAATCTAATCATTTCTAAAGTGGAGTATGAAAAAAAAAGAGATTTATTGTCCATGCCATGGAATGTCTAGATTTAACTCATTCATGTTATCAGCAGTGTCTTTGGTGCAAAAGAAAAATTCTAATCAAAATGTGTACTCTTCTGACTTGGTTCACCAAGACATGAAAAATCTGGAATTCATTCAAAAATCAGACTAGGCTTCTACCATAAGCCTGGTTCTGTGTCCTCCTCCCAAGAAGCACATATGCTCTACATAGTTCCTCACCTGGGACCTAAAGATTTTTCATGTGACCTCAGTAGGCTCCCAGTTTCCTTTGGCTTTTTTCAGCACTACCACCCTCACTCATAGAATAGGATTAGCACAATGGTGAAGATCACAGAAGTTCCAAAGAATAGCATGGACAGATAAGAAAGCCTTCCTCAATGATCAATGCAAAGAAATAGAGGAAAACAATAGAATGGGAAAGACTAGAGATCTCTTCAAGAAAATTAGAGATACCAAGGGAACATTTCATGAAAAGATGGGCACAATAAAGGACAGAAATGGTATGGACCTAACAGAAGCAGAAGATATTAAGAAGAGGTGGCAAGAATACACAGAAGAACTATATAAAAAAGATCTTCATGACCCAGATAACCACAATGGTGTGATCACTCACCTAAGCCAGACATCCTGGAATGCGAAGACAAGTGGGCCTTAGGAAGCATCACTACGAACAAAGCTAATGGAGGTGATGGAATTCAGGTTGAGCAATTTTAAATCTTAAAAGATGATGCTGTGAAAGTGCTGCACTCAATATGCCAGCAAATTTGGAAAAATCAGTAGCGGCCAAAGAACTGGAAAAGATCAGTTTTCATTTCAATACCAAAGAAAGGCAATACCAAAGAATGTTCAAACTACTGCACAATTGCATTCCTCTCACATGCTAGCAAAGTAATGCTAAAAATTCTCTAAGCCAGGCTCCAACAGTACATGAACTGGGAACTTCCAGATGTTCAAGCTGAATTTAGAAAAGGCAGAGGAACCAGAGATCAAATTGCCAACATCTGTTGGATCATCAAAAAAGCAAGAGAGTTCCAGGAAAACATCTACTGCTGCTTTATTGACTATGTCAAAGCCTTTGACTGTGTGGATCACAACAAACTATGGACAATTCTAAAAGAGATGGGAATACCAGACCACCTGACCTGCCTCTTGAGAAATCTGTATGCAGGTCAAGAAGCAACAGTTAGAACCAGACACGGAACAAAAGACTGGTTCCAAATTGAGAAAGGAGTACGTCAAGGCTGTATATTGTCATTTTGCTTATTTAACTTACATGCAGAGTACATCATGAGAAATGCTGGGCTGGATGAAGCACAAGCTGGAATCAAGATTGCTGGGAGAAATATCAGTAACCTCAGATATGCAGGTGACACCACCCCTATGGCAGAAAGGGAAGAAGAACTAAAAAGCCTCTTGATGAAAATGAAAGAGAGAGTGAAAAAGTTGGCTTAAAACTCAACATTCAGAAAACTAAGATCATGGCATCCAGCCCCATCACTTCATGGCAAATAGATGGGGAAACAGTGGAAACAGTGTCAGACTTCATTTTGGGGGGCTCCAAAATCATTGCAGATGGTGACTGTAGCCATGAAATTAAATGACGCTTGCTCCTTGGAAGAAAAGCTCTGACCAACCTAGACAGCATATTTAAAAGCAGAGACATTACTTTACCAACAAAAGTCTGTCTAGTGAAAGCTATGGTTTTTCCAGTCATGTATGGATGTGAGAGTTGGACTATAAAGAAAGCCAAGAAAGCTGAATGCCGAAGAATTGATGCTTTTAAACTGTGGTGCTGGAAAAGACTCTTGAGAGTCCCTTGGACTGCAAGGAGATCAAACCAGTCAATCCTAAATGAAATTAGTCCTGAATATTCATTGGACTAGTCCTGAACATTCATGTCGCTAAAAGTCAGACATGACTGAGCGACTTCACTTTCACTTTTCACTTTCACGCATTGGAGAAGGAAATGGCAACCCACTCTGGTGTTCTTGCCTGGAGAATCCCAGGGATGGCGGAGCCTGGTGGGCTGCCGTCTATGGGGTCACACAGAGTTGGACACGACTGAAGCGACTTAGCAATAGCAATCCATTGGAAGGACTGGTGCTGAAACTGAAACTCCAATACTTTGGCCACCTGATGTGAAGAACTGACTCCTTGGAAAAGACCCTGATGCTGGGAAAGATTGAAGGCAGGACGAGAAGGGTACGACAGAGGATGTGAGGTTTGGATGGCATCACTGACTCGATGGACATGAGTTTGTGTAAACTCCGGGAGTTGGTGATGGACTGCGAAGCCTGGCATGCTGCAGTTCATGGGGTCGCAAACAGTTGGATACGACTGAGTGACTGAACTTAACTGAACTTATGGTAAAGTGTGTAATACTTGATAGAGTAAGAATGCCTGGGTGATAACTGGCCTCTGAAATTTTTAGTCTTGGGAATTTGGGAAAGTTACTCAAGCTCTCCTCCTCTCTAAACAAGAGTACTAACAGTACTCACTCCTCCAGCTGTTGTAAGGAGACATTGAGAAACTCCAAGTTTAGAACACTGCTTGATGTACACTAGGTTAATTCTCAATAAATTTAAGATATTATAATTTCTCCTCATTAAGGATATACAGTCTTAAGATGGCAGGCACCAGTAGAAAAAAATCAGACAGCATGTCAAAATTCCTAGATTGTAGGTTCTTAGATGGTACTGATGAAATTTTCTGCAGGTCAGCAATGGAGACACAAACATAGAGTACAAACTTAAGACACAGAGGGGCAGGACGAAGAAGGAGAGGGTGAGATGTGTGGAGAGAGTAACATGGAAACTTACATTGCCATATGTAAAAGAGATAGCCAATGGGAATTTCCTGTATGACTCAGGGAACTTAAACAGGTGCTCTGAAATAACCTAGAGGGGTGGGATAGGGAGGGAGAAGGGAAGGAGGTTCAGGTCTGTCGCTAAATAGATATTTTAATGTGAACACATCACAACATTTCTGAGTCTCAATTTTCTTATCTTTCAAATGAGAGGGGTGGCCATATGATTTGTATTTTCCCTTCCACTCTATGACTCTATGTCTTATGTCTTATTCAGTTCTCTGTAATCTCACACTCAGTACTTTGTTCACCACATAAAGTACAGACAATTCTATAACCTCCTTCTGACACCTACTCCAATTGTTTTAAGATGAGAGTTCACTCCTGGCATCTTTGCCATATGGTAAAGCGTGTAATAGCAAAGGTAGGTGGAGCCAAACAGGACTCAGAAGCCCTATCAAACACCCTGAGGGCAGATGTTATGGCCAAGAGTGTGGGATCCATAGAAACATCTGCACAGAGTGTCCTTAACTTACTTATCTCCCGGCAAAGCACCTCAGGGATAAATAGCACAATTCTAAACACAGAAGGCATTCAAAAATATCTGTTGCTTTGTTTATTTATGTAGAACACTCATTTCCTGATTCTAAAAGACTGTATTTGGAGATACAAGAAATATATATTTCTTGCTTCAGGTAAGGAATTATATATTTTGATGCCTAGGGTCAAGTAGTAGATTCTCAATATATCTATGTCTGATTAATGAAATTAATATAGATCTTCTAGTTCTATGGTTAAAGAATGCAGGTTGTTAGAAATTTGTAAATTAACTTTTATCCTTTCTCCTAATGAAGCATACAGATGGCCTGTCATTATAATAGTGGCCCCAAGGACTCTCTTCTCCCTCTTGCCTATGCCCCTTTTGCAATGTTACATTATTGCTTCCCCAATAAGAGGTGCCAGGCTCTTTCTTCACCCATTTGAATTCAGGTTGGCCTGGTGACTTGCTTTGACCTTTAGAAAGTAACAGAAGTAATACTGTGAAAGTTTCAGAGCTTAGATCTAGATTCTTTGTAGCTTGCATCTGTGCCCTCTTAGGGCTCAGCCAATATCAAAACAAAAGCTTGGGTCCAAATACTGATGAGAGACCATGTGGAGAGAGAGGCCGCAGGTTTCCAATCCTTCCTGCCAAGGTCCCAAACATGAGGTGAGATCCTCAAGACTCCACCTCTAGCAGATCCACCAGATTAATGCAGCTCCATGAAGGAGTTTAGGCAAGACCAGCAGAAGAACTGTCCAGCCAAGCCACAAAATCATGAAAAACAGAAACTGTCTTTGTTTTAAAACATTGAGTTTTGGGATGGTTTGTTACCCAGCAACAGATTATTGCTGCAAAACTATTTCTGGGTCAGAATCAGAATAGGAGTTTCATGAAAATATATCAGCAGTTCTATCAGAGGGGTAAGAGGGAAAAATTTTAATATAATATATATGATAAAGGATAAAGTCCCAGATTTTTTCAATATGCAAATTATGCAGGAAATGCAATGCAGGGATTAACTGCCACATAAAATCCATTCATTGGTTTGGGGCCCTGCAGAAAACAGTTTTCAAGAACTAACTATTCATTAGTTGTCATTCATTACATCAGTTAGCTATTTTTGCACCTAAAGTTACCCAAAAGCTTAGTAGCTAAAAGAACAAAAGTCATTTATTATTCTCACAGTTTCTGTGGTGCGTGTATATAGGAGAAGCTTGACTGAAGAGTTGTGACTCGGAATCTCTTGTGAGATTGCAGTTGAGGTGTTGGCTGGGGTTGCAGTCATCTAAAATTTTGTTTGAGCCTGGAGAATTCACTTCCATGGCTGGCAAGTGTATCCCTCTTCACTTAGGCTACTTCTTGCAGCTCCTTGTGTGCCTTCACGCCTCAGCAGCTGGTTTCCCCCAGACCAAAAATCCAAAAACCAAAGCAAAAGCTAAAATGTCTTTTATGGCCTGGCCTCAGAAGTCACACACCAGGACTGTTGCCCATTTTCTGTATGCACACAGAGAGTAGCTCTGAGTTAATACAGGAGACTACACAAGGACAAAAACTATGGCAGGCCCTCTTATTGCCACATTCTTATTGCCACAAAAATTGAGAGTTTATACTAAAAATACATATGCAACAGGATTATTAAATATAATGTTAGAAAATGAAACCAGAAACCATAAAGAGGCAAGTAGGAAGCTAATTCCATCTGGGCCCTCAGGTAAGATATTTATTACAAGTCCATAGTCTGTTAACAGAAACCCTTAAGGCCAGATGAGTTTTAGAATTCAAAATTTGTTAAATTTTATAAAGGTAAGGAGGTACATACACCAGATACTACATAATACTAAACAACTTAAAATCAGCTACATTGTTATTTAAGGAAAAAAATAGTGTGAATTTTCAAACTAAGTCGGATAAAGACTTTAAATAGTTATATACAACCATTTAGGTAAGATTTTGAGAACAAAATTTTTTAAAGTCTAGGCCTTTACAGCTTTTGGTATTTCAGAATTGCAGGTAAAATGCTGTAAATCTATAAAAGTTGCAAGTTCACAAGATCAGAACCTGTGGCTATAGTTTCCCCTAGATTGTGTGAATCTCATTCCATTCCCAGGCCTTGGCCCCCCCATCAACTCCCCAGGACTGCTGATCAAATTTGTCCCAAAAACTCAGATACTGAGAGCTTCCTTACTCATACTTGAGGTCTCCTGTTTTTCTGCCTTTTATTTTGAGTCAGGGGCTAAGTTTTCATATTTACTCAGCTATACTCAGTGTCTGTTTTCAGGTTTACAGCTACCATTTTATCACTGATATCTTGCAGTAACAATTACATAGCCTAAGAAATAGGATAGTTACCATACTTGAACTATAACCAAGATGCAGTGATCACTCACCTAGAGCCAGAAATTCTGGAGTGTGAAGTCAAGTGGGCCTTAGGAAGCATTACTGCAAACAAAGCTACTGGAGGTGATGGAATTCCAGTTGAGCTATTTGAAATCCTAAAAGATGATGCTGTAAAAGTGCTGCATTCAATATGTCAGCAAATTTGGAAAACTCAGCAGTGGCCACAGGACTGGAAAAGGTCAGTTTTCATTCCAATTTCAAAGAATAACAGTATTAAAAATGTTCAAACTACCATACAATTGCATTCATTTCACATGATAGTAAGGTTATGTTCAAAATCCTTCAAGCTAGGCTTCAGCAGCACATGAACTGAGAACTTTCAGACTACAAGCTGGATTTAGAAAAAGCAGAGGAACCAGAGATCAAATTGCGAATATTTATTGGATCATAGAGAAAGCAAAGGAATTCCAGAAAAACATCTACTTCTACTTCATTGACTTTGCTAAAGCCTTTGACTGTGTGGATCACAACAAACTGGAAAATGCCTAAAGAGATAGGAATACCATACCATCTTACCTGTTTCCTGAGAAACCTGTCTGAGAGTCAAGAAGCAACCATTAGAACTGGACATAGAACAACTGACTGGTTCAAAATTGAGAAAGGAGTATGACAAAGTTGTATATTCTCACCAAGTTTATTTAACCTCTGTGCAGAGTACATCATGCGAAATGCCAGGCTGAATGAAGCACAAGCTGGAATCGAGACTGCCGGGAGAAATATCAACAATCTCAGATATGCAGATGACACCACCCTTATGGCAGAAAGTGACCTCTTGTTAAGGGTGAGAGAGGAAAGTGAAAAAGCTGGCTTAAAACTCAACATTCAAAAAACAAAGATCATGGCATCTAGTCCCATCACTTCATGGCAAACAGAAGGGGAAAAAGTGGAAGTAATGACAGATTTTACTTTCTTGGGCTCCAAAATCATTGCAAATGGTGACTGCAGCCATGAAATTAAAAGACACTTGCTCCTTGGAAGAAAAGCTATGACAAACATAAAGTGAAGTGAAGTGAAGTCGCTCATTAGTGTCCGACTCTTGGTGACCCCATGGGCTACAGCCTACCAGGCTCCTCTGTCCATGGGATTTTCCAGGCAAGAGTACTGGAGTGGGCTTCCATTTCCTTCTCCGGGGCATCTTCCCAACCCAGGGATTGAACCCGGGTCTCCTGCATTGCAGACAGACGCTTTACCATCTGAGCCACCAGGGAAGCCATGACAAATATAGAGAGCGTATTAAAAAGCAGAGACATCACTTTGCTGACAAAAGTGTGTATAGTCAAAGCATGATTTTTCCAGTAATCAGGTATAGATGTGAGAGTTGGGCCACAAATAAGGCTGAGAACGCAAGAATTGATGATTCAAATTGTGGTGTTGGAGAAGGCTTTTGACTGCAAAAGGAGTCTGGACTGCAAGGAGATCAAACCAGTGAATCCTAAAGGAAATCAACCCTGAATATTCACTGGAAAGACTGATGCTAAAACTGAAACTCCAGTTCTTTGGCTACTTAATGCGAAGAGCTGACTCACCGGAAAAGACCCTGATGCTGGGAAAGACTGAAGGCAAAAGGAGTAGATGGTGGCAGAGGATGGTTAGATAGAATCACAGACTCAATGAACATGAATTTGAGCAAACTCCAGGAGATAGCGAAGTACAGGGGAGTCTGGCATACTCTAGTCCATGAGGCTGCAATGAGTTGGACGCAACTGAACAGCAATGATACTATGAGTGGTAATGGTAATACCATGAAATGTAAGTGGTACAACTTTAACAGAGGGTATCTGACAATATCTGTCACAATGTTAAATGCAAATACACTTTAAGGATTGATTTCACTTCTAGGATTCAACTGGCACAAGTGAGCAGACACATGAGTAGTAGGATTCCATTTGTTTGTTTCTCTTTTTTTTATTGAAGTATAGTTGATTTACACAATTTTGTTGATTACTGCTGCACAGCAAACTGATTCAGATATATATAGATATAGATAGATATATACACACATTCTATTTCATATTCTTTTCCATTGTGGTTTATCACTAGATATTGAATATAGTTCCCTGTGCTGTAGGACCTTATTGTTTATCCATTCTATGTATACCAGTTTACATCTGCTAATCCCGAATTCCCAGTCCATCCCTCTCTCACCCCCTGCACCTTGGCAACCAATAGTCAATTCTCTATGTCCCTAATTCCATTTCTTTTTCATAAACAGATTCATTTGTATCATATTTTAGATTCTACATATAAGTGATATTATATGGTATTTGTCTTTCTCTTTTGACTCACTTCACTTAGTATGACAATCTCTAGTTGCATTCATATGACTGCAAATAGCATTATTTTGTTCCTTTTATGGTTGAGTAGTATTCCATTTTATATATATATATGTATGTATGTATACCAAATCTTTTTTATCCATTTATCTGCCAATGGACACTTAGGATGTTTCTATGTCTTGGCTATTGTGAATAGTGCGGTTATAAATACAGTGGCGCGTGTATCTTTTTGAATTATATTTCTGTCTGGATGTATGCCCAGGAGAGGGATTACTGTATTATATGGTAACTATACTTTTAGCTTTTTGAGAACCTCTGTACCATTTTCCCGGAGAAGGCAATGGCACCCCACTCTAGTACTCTTGCCTGGAAAATCCCATGGACGGAGGAGCCTGGTAGGCTGCAGTCCATGGGGTCGCTAAGAGTCGGACACGACTGAGCGACTTCGCTTTCACTTTTCACTTTCATCCATTGGAGAAGGAAATGGCAACCCACTCTGGTGTTCTTGCCTGGAGAATCCCAGGGACAGGGCATCCTGGTGGGCTGCCGTCTATGGGGTCGCACAGAGTCGGACACGACTGAAGCGACTGAACAGAGCAGAACAGAGTACCATTTTCCACAGTGGCCATACCAACCTAAATTCCCACCAGTAGTGTAGAAGTTTCCCTTTTCTCCACATTCTCTTCAGCATTTGTTATTTTCAGACTTTTTAATGATAGCCATTCTGACTGATGTGAGGTGGTACCTCATTGTAGTTTTGATTTGCATTTTTCTAATGATTAGTGATGCTAGAATCTTTTTGTGTGAGTAGTAGAATTTTTAATTGCAGCATTATTTGAAATAGTGAAAAATGCAAAAACCTGTCTATTAATAGAGAACTGTTTAAGAAAAAATAACTATGGTATAGTACAGGAATTTGCTATCTATGAGCCCCTGGATCTCAGTCTGTTTTTGTACTGCCTGCAAGCTAAGAATGGTTTCTACAATTTTAGAGAATTAAGGAGGACAAACAAGAGAAGATCGGAGAAGGCAATGGCACCCCACTCCAGTACTTTTGCCTAGAAAATCCCATGGACGGAGGAGCCTGGTAGGCTGCAGTCCATGGGGTCGCTAGAGTCGGACACGACTGAGCGACTTCACTTTCACTTTTCACTTTCATGCATTGGAGAAGGAAATGGCAACCCACTCCAGTGTTCTTGCCTGGACAATCCCAGGGACGGGAAGCCTGGTGGGCTGCCGTCTATGGGGTTGCACAGAGTCGGACATGACTGAAGCGACGCAGCAGCAACAGCAGCAGCAACAAGAGAAGATGGAGAAGGAAAAAAAGAATTCGAAACAGAGATTTTGTATGATCCAGAAAACCTAAAATATTTACTATCTGGCCCTTTGGAGCAAAAGTTTGATATAATCAAATTATAGAACACTTATCAGACCATCAGAAGATGAGAAACCAGGGCAGCAATGGTTGGAGTCAAGCAGTGAAACTGACAAATTTACCCTATTCCTCTCATCTCTCAGGCCTCTCTGCCAATAGCACTTGAAGATACATAGTTCCCAACTTCCCTTTGAAATTTCAAGAGGCATTTTTAAAATGAGCCTCATTTAAAAAAAAACAAACACTAATTCCAAGTGACTGTCTAAATTGATCATTATCACTGGCAAGTGGTTCTTTACTTCTCTCAACTGACAAATGTTGATATTACAAAATCATAGCTTCAAGGGATTGAGAGAATCCAAAAGACAGTAGAGGATTAAGTAAAGTAAATGGTAGTGGGAAAATCCTAAATTGTGTCATCCTATCTCACAAGAAAACTCAGGCTGACATTTTCTTATTCAGTAATGCCACCTTGACTATAAATAGTACTTTACAACTGACAAAGTGCAGGCAAAGCCAGCAGCTGAATCTCTGCTTTCACATGTGGAAACCAGAGTCAGCTCTAGAACCCCAATCTCCTGATTGCAAGGAGAGCTGTCTCCATTATTTCCACCTGCAGACTCCAACTAAAAGATCCTGGATTGCTGTGAATAAGAATATAAAGACTTGTAGGAGAAGAAAACTTCAAAATCACAGCTATTGTTGTACTGAAAAGAGCATAAATTTGGAAGAAAGATAGTCCTGGTATTGAATACCAACTTCCCCACTCTTAGTCACCTTAAATACTTGTAGAATTCTCTGAGTCCCCATGTTATCTATAAAATGAGGAGTATAATACCTCCCTCCTGTGGTGGTTAGCAGAATTAAATAATATACAAAAAGTGTAGAAACATAGTGGACACTCAGTCAATGCTAAACCCTTTAACAACCTCAGCATTCAAGAAATTCTACCTTATTTTGTGCTCAAATCTTTCCTGCTACATTTTATTTTTTATTTCTTTTAACACTGTGGAAATATATTTATACATCTATATATATGCACATATTTATAAAATATTATAAGATAGAATTTACATTCGATGATTAGATGACTTTGCTCAACTGCCAGCTAACATTAGCATTCTGAGCAAGTTTAAGGTAGGCTAGGCTAAACTATGATGTTCCATAGGTTAGGTGTATTAAATGCATTTCAACTTAAGATATTTTCAATTTACAATGGGTTTCTCAGGACATAAAAAACCTTAACTCTTACAGAAAAATGTCTCTCAATCAGCACAATTATCAGAACCTCAAAGTATCATGTCAGTTGTCCCACCCAACTATCTCGAGTAGACAGGAAGAAAATCCCATTTCCGCAGCTGAGGAAAGAGACTACACTCTGAAAAACCAAGAGACAAAGAGAAGGGGCCTGAATCATTTGGTTAAATAGGAAAATAATGTCTCCTTTGTTTTTATAAGTGTAGCAGAAGAAAAATGGTGGAAGAATTCTCATGCATGCAACCTATTTGCATTATGTATGGCATTGCTTTAACTCTGAAACAGGGGGAATTCATCTTGCTCAGATTTCCCATGATAGTGGCAAATAAAAAAATAGGACTTGACTCTCACAAAATTTTTTTCTTAAAACCTTTGCAAAGGACCCTAAGGGTGTTCAAAGACCAGATTTAACTTTTTAAAAGCAAAATGATTTTGCAAAGGCCAAGTCTGTATTTGTTAAAATTCTCACAACCAAATGAAAAACTTCACTCATCTTTTAGCAGTTAAAGTAGCAGCATAGCAGCACACTAAGAAAACGGCAAAGCTATGTTAAATCTACTTACACTGGGAAAATAATGACAGTTCAGATTTGAAGGCATTCAGAGTAAAGTTTTATCCTCAAATAGAGGCTCGTTAAGCACATAGTGTACTAACCACAGTGTACCCTACTGGGATAAATTCAGAACTCTTGGCATATGAGATGTTAGGCCTGGAGCAGCTCTGAACTCCTTTTATAAAAGCATGAAAAACATGAGAAGCATGTCTCTGAACCTGAGCCAACTCATAAGGCTGCCATGCCCTCCTGTTTTGGCAAGTATTTGAAAAACGCTTAACCTTCAAGTGGTTATCTGTCCTCATCATATTATTCTAATCTGTAATATTCCGAAGTCAGAAAATTCAAGATAAAACTCAAGAAAACAAGATTAGTCACTATGGTAAGGAAGACTCTATAGAAATCCAGGTTCAAATTGCCAACTATTTATTATTATTTTGACTTCTCTTACCTCACCAAGTAACAGACTTGAGCAAGTACTATAGACTTATTGCCAAACAACTAGTTGCATAGCCTGCTCTAAGGGAAATACTGTATTTGAGGAACAGATGATATAAGGCAACAACACTTGAAAAAATAAGAGGACAAACCAAGGAAGCTGAAAAACTAATATAACATGAGTGATTAAATCATACAGTGATAAAATCCATAAAGCAGGATTAGGACATGCATATACAGAAAAAATTAAAATCAGAAGACATAGACAAAAAGTAGACATAAGAAAAGGAAAAAAAATGAAGAAGAAAGAAGAAAAGGGCATAAGAAAACAGTGTGAGAGGAAATGAGGATGAGGGCTCACAGGGTGAGAATGCACGTGTGACCATTTCAAAGAGCCCCTGCACACTGGCATAAAGTGATCCTGGAAAACGTGTGCCTCTGTGATGTTTTACATTCGCATTATTTGATCCTATATTACTTGCAGAGGATAGTGTATTTTAACTGTGTTTGCACTAGGCAGTTAAGTCAGAGCTTTTAAACTATCAATGTATAATTATGTCTCAGAAATTTTACCCCCAATGAGTATATAAAAAAATAAAGTCAATATAAAGTTAACTACGATGCGAAAATAAGATAATTGTTGAGATGTCCTGTTGGGGATAAATGTACATGATGGGACGCAAACACCTAAGATCCCCTTTAGAGAAATGTGAGTAATTTCAATTTGAGGAAAACACAGTCTAACTGTCAAGCAAGCTTAATATCTTGGCTTTATGCATGATAGCATCAAAACTAGACTCATATCTGAGTAATTCTTTACAGTGTAATTCTTTTAGTTATAGCATTATCTAAAGCTATTTTAGCCACAGAAATTCTAAACAGATAAACTGAGAGACATAGCCTGCAGTCTGAACAGATAAAAAATATTACAATTTCTTATGATGTCTTCCCAATGCAAATTGTGAAGCCAGTATTTCTTTCCTTATTTAACTTCTAAAACACTGTGGTAGGCAGAATTTTGACATCCATGATCTTTGCCCCCTGGTATTACTCCTGTAGTTAGGTTGCACTGCCTGGGAAAAGGATATTGCAAATGTAATTAGGATTACTAATCATATGATCAGCGAGATATCCTAATCATAAAATAGGGAGATTATTCTGGATTATCCAAAAGAACTCAATGTAATCACATGGGCCTCTAAAAGCAGAAGAGGAAGTAAGAGAGATTCAGAACATGAGAAGGATTTGATATGATGTTATGGTTTGAAGGCAGAAGGGCCACATGGAAAACATGAAAAGGAACTGGTCTCTGCCAACAACCTGAATAAGCCTGTTTTGAAATACAGGTTTATTTATTATTTAAGTAAGGTAAGGACAACAGATCAGGAGACCATGACTATTGAAAAGATAATTTGTTACTCACAGTTGCCAAGAGGAGGGTCATTCTACACCACACAGGGCCACATAGGGAAGAACCAGGTCACTCAGGAGGCAGAGAAAGCCGAGACCATGTGGGCAATTGTCTTGCATTGTAGTTTAGTTGGGAAAGAAAGGTTAAGGCAGGGTAAACAGGCTTGGCATTGGCCATTTTGATTAATTTCATCAGGTTCTATGGCACAGAGGCTGTCCTTAGTTGCCTGGTACCCAGGAGTGACTTGATTAGAGCAGAGGAATACTGGCCCTGCTTGTGACAGCCCATTATAGGACGAATGAGGATATGAGCTCTGGACTGGTTAGTTTACACATGAAAGGCAGCCTCGTAAGTCATTTATGGTCTTCTGGAATTGGCTAGCCCTGGGACGGGCAGCCTCTTCAGGGCCAACAAAGTCCAAGATGTCAAAGCATCAGAAATATAGGAAATATGAAGGCATAATTAATTCAGCTTGCATATTAATTCTTCACAATAGCTTCCAGAAAGGAATGCAGTCCAGATTTTGGCTTTGTGAGACCTTGAGCAGAGAATTCAACTATGCCATGCGAGACTTCTGTTCCACAGATCTATGAGATAACAAATGGATATTGTTTTAAGCTGTTACATTTGTGGCAATTTGTTACAGCATCAATAGAAAACTAACACGTCAAATCCTCCTTGGTAGCATGTTTCTAATTAATTCTCTGGGCATGCTATATTCTACAGAACCTTCCACCACTTTCACAATTACAGTACAGAGAAAGGCTAATTAGAAAAGCTTTCTTCAATGACTATATTTGGCAGGTTTCCATCAAGCAAAATATAACGTGAAATTTTTAATGCTATCCACCAATAGAGCATGGAGGAAAATTAAGTCAAGATGTGCTTAGGAAATTAGTTTGAGTTTGTAGAACTCAAATTCTTAAATCTTTAAAGCATTTGGCTGTTTAAGAGAGCATAAGAAGTAATAACTGCAGCATACATTCTCCATCCCTATTAGGCAAATGACTAACTGTATTAACATATATATTTGGCCACAACTTCAGATCACAATGTTGTAAATGCATGCTTTGAGCCACTCTCCATCCCAAAGAAGATCAGAGCAATGAAAGATAAAAAGTAAAAAAAGTGAAAATCTTTAAAATGTAGCCAAGCTAACAAAGACTCCAGTATCTCTATGAATCAGTAACCAAACATTCATTCATTTGTTCATTCATTCATTCATTTACCAAGCTTTTATTCAGTACCTATATGTGGTAGACATTGTTTTAGATACAGGATACTGCACTAAACAAAGCAAAGTCTCTGCCCTTATGGAACTTACAATCTGAAAGAAGAAAATTCTATAGAAACACAAAGCAATAAACCAAGTGTATGCAGCAGGCAAAGGCAGCCAGGAACTTAATTCCTTAGGAGGGTGATGGAGACTAAAAGTGCCCTATCTAAGGCAGAACACCAGAACCAGCCTTACTGCTTGAAATAACAGACTGGAGAGGAAAGGGGGCTGGAAAGAGCTATAACTGACCACTGTGGGGGCGATAACTATAACTATGTACCCATCAACATGAGACCAATGGAGAGCCTCATACAGTCAGGACTTGGGCTGAGCTACCATTGGCTAAGTGATTGGGTCTGTGCTGCCACCTACTCACCAGAGGTAAGTGCCCTGAGCTGTCCTTAAAAGACCTGATTCTGGACAGGAGACAGGAGCTGTATACAGAAAACTGCAACAAAGCAGAGAAGAAGGAGTGAGCAAACAAAGATAAAGGGAAAAAATACTTGCCCTCAAGATGAGTCTACAAATTAAAATTTTATACCACATGAAGAAAACTAAGAAGCAACAAAATGAAAATAAATAAGAGGAATCTTGACATGATTTTAGAATGCTCAAAGAGATTTTTAAAAAAGGGAATAACACACTTATGGATCAAGAAATTATGAAATAAAGAAGCAGAAATGAAATGAAAATAGGCATTTTGAAAAAAATTAGAAATCCTACAAAATGAAAAATAGAAGTTAACTTTTTAAATTTTAATAGGCGAGATAATCATTAGGGAATTACTAAAATGGAAGAATATCGAGGAACTTCCCCAAAACCTATCACAGTGAGATAAAGAGGCTAAACCATAATAAACCGTGCCCTCCTTCAGGGGATCTTCCTGACCCAAGGATTGAACCCCTATCTCTTATGTCTCTTGCACTGGCAGGCAGGTTCTTTACCAGTAGCGCTACCTGTTAGCAAAGTAAATTATGTATGTTGTAATACATAGGTTAAATACTAAATGAACAAAACTACAGTATATAACTACCCAACTAATAAAAGGAAAAAATGGTTTTTAAAATATACTCAATCAATTAAAAAAAAAAAAACAAGGAGAGAAAAAAGTAGGGCAGGTGTATCAAACAGAAAAATAGACAAATAAAATTATAGAATTAAACAAAATATATCAGCAGCTATATACAATGGAGACAGACTAAATGCGCTATTAATAGTTTAAGAAACAATGATTTTCAAACTGGATTTTAAAGGGACATTGAAAAGTTGAAAGTAAAAAGATGAAAAATCATATACTGTGCAAATACCAACCAAAATAAAATAGATGTATATATATATTAATATCACACAAAATCAACTTTATGGGAAAATTAGAAATAAGGAGGCTTCTTAATGATAAAAATTTAAATTCACCAAAAACACATAATTTTAGAATTGTATGCACCTGGTAACATGACTTCAAAATATGTAAAACAAAAACTGAATTACAAGGTTAAATAAAACAAACCCACAATTGTACAGAAAGATATAACATACTTCTCTCAATAAGTGGTAAAACAATTAAAAACACACAAAATGTTTGAACACAAATTAATTGAACTAGATTCAGTTAGAACACTGAATATAACAACTGAGAGATGTACATTCTTATCAAGTACACAGAAACTTTTATCCAAAAATTGACCATATACCGGGCCATAAAGCAAATCTCAAAAACTTCAAACGTCTAAAATTAAACAGATGTTTTCTGACCATGTACAGTGTGAAAAGATAACTTCAAAAATTTTGTTTGAGAAATTATGAAGTGAATCATAGAGGTAAAAAATAAATAATGGAAGAAATTAGAAAATAACTTGAACTGAATAAAAATGTAAAAATATGAATATTAGAATTTTATGATGCAGCTAAAACAGTACTTAGAAGAAAACATACAACTTAAACTGTATAAATTAGAAAAGAATAAAGACTGAAAATTAATAAGCTAAGCATGAATCTCCAGAGATTAGAAAAACAGAAGCAAAATAAAATTATTGAATATAGAAGGAAAGAAATAACAAAAATAGACGGCAACTAATAGAGAAGCAATAAGAACGCTAAGAGTCTCTTCTTTGAAAAGACTAACAAAATTGACAAACCTTTGGTGAAACTGGGAAAAAAAGAGAAGAAATGAAAAACAATTATCAAAAATAAGGAAGACAACCACTACTGCTGCTGCACACATAGAAAGATTACAATGGCCAGTTACTGACAACTTCTGCCAACAAATCTTAAAATTTAGATGAGATTAAAAAAAAAGCTTATAAAAATAGACTGTACCAAACTGGCATCAAAAGACACAGAAAACTCTAAAGCCCTTTAGCCATTAAATCAATAATGATAAAGCCTTCCCACAAAGATAACTCCAGTCCCAGGTAACTTTACTCTTAAATTCTACCAAACATACAAAGAGTAAATAATTCTCCTCTGATACAAACTCTTTCAGATTAGAAAAATAGCAAATACTATCCAATTCATTTAATGTGGCTAGCATAATTTTGATAGCAAAACCTGTCAGTGACAATATAAGAAAAGATTATTACAGACCAAACTCACTTATATGAGCATAGATATAAAAATCCTAAAAACAGAATATTAGCAAACCAAATCTAGCAACATATAAAAATAATAGTAGATCATGATCAAGTTTTATTTATCTCAATTTTAATAATAATTCAGTAATTTAGTAATGTAATTCACCACATTAACAAATTAAAGGAGAAAAATCATGTGATTGTCTCAATAGATGCAGATAAAAGTGCTTAATAAAATTTAACACCCATTAATGATTCAATCAAATAAAACCCTTAGCAAACTAGGAACAGAAAAAAAACTTCTTTAATCTGATAAAGAATATTTATAAAAACATATAGCAAATATCATACTTAATATAAATACCAAAAGTTTTCCACTGGAGATCAAGAACAAGACAAGGAAGTCTACTAGCAATCTTACAACATTGTACTGGAGGGCCCATGGATAGGAAAATAGAAAGAAATTAAAGGTACGATATTATAGAAGAAAAATCAAGCTATCACTATTTATAAATAATGATAATGATTTTACACAAAATTCAAAAGAACTTACAAATAAACTGTTAGAATTTACAACAAATTTTAGCAAAGTCACTGGATATTAAATCAATGTACAAAAATCCATTTTATTTCTCTATCCCAGCAATAAATTAAAGTTTTACTTTTACAAATATAATTTTATAATCAAAAATTACCAATTACTTCATAAAAAATCTAACTAAAGATTTCCAACACCTTTATAGAAAAATCATAAAACTTTGTTAAGAGATTCTGAAGACAACCTAAGAAATGGAGAAGCATACCATGTTCAAGAATTGGAACATTCAATATTAAAAATATGTAACTTCTTCTCATATTATTTATAGATTCATGCAATCTTATCAAAATCACAAGTATCTATGGAACTTGACAAACTACTTCTAAAATTTATATGCAAGTGCAAAAGGCTAAAAGCAGTTAAGGCCCTTATATGTGCTCCCTAGGACTGCCTAACAAACCACCACCAGTTGGAGGGCTTAAACAACAAGTTTATCATCTCATAGTTCTGAAGGCTAAAATTCCAAAATCAAGATGTTACCACGTTAATGCTTCCTCTGAAACCTGTACAGAGAATTCTTCCTTGTCTCTTTCTAGTTTCTATGGCTTCCTGACAATCTTTGCCTTCCTTGGCTTGCAGCTGCCATAACTCCAATATCTACCTTCATCATTACATAGCATTCTGCCTATGTTTCTGTCTTTACAAGGCCATCATCTTATAAGGACACCAGTCATATTGAAGTAGGGACCCCATCTTAACTAATAACCACTTCAATGACCTTGTTTCCAAATAAGATCACATTCTGAGGTACCAGAGATTTCAACATATCTGTTTATGGAGGGACACAATTCAGTTTAAAACATCACTCTTGAAGAAAAAGAACAAAAAGGAAAATTTGTTCTTCTAGGCATCATGACATATTACAAAGTTATAGTAATCAAGACACTGCAGTTTTGGCACACGGGCAGAAAAACAGATGAATAGGAGAGCTTAGAAACAGCATAGAAACTGACTTATGTTACATTTGATTTATTACAGAGATAGCACTGCAGAACAGTAAGAATGGAATGGATTTCCAAAAGAAAGCACTAGGACAATGAGAAAAATTTTATTGGACCCCTCTTTCATAGCATATGCAAAAATCAAACCCAGTTAATTTTAGAAAATACAGGATGATTTCTTCTTGACCTTGGACTCAGGAAGGTTTTCCTAAATAAACACAAAAAGTCTTCATAATGGAGAAAGTTACTAGTAAACTAAATTTAAATTAAGAAGGCAATAGAGAGACAGTGGAAAGTCATCCCTCAGAGTAGGAAAAGACATATGCAATATGTATAATTAAATATATAAATAAAGAACCAGGATCCAGAATATAAAGAAACTCCTACAAATAACAAGGGAAAAGTATCCAAAAGTAAAAATGGTGAAAAGATTTGAAGAAGCACTTCACAAAACAGGTAATCCCAAAGACCAATCCTACAGTTGAAAATGTTCAGTGTCACTATTTTTCAGTGTCACTAATTTTTAAATGCATTTTAAAACCATGATGAGATACCACTACTCACTCATCAGATGAGAAAAAATGTAGAAGTCTGACAATATCAACTATCGGCCAAATTATGGACCATCAGGAATTTTAATAATGTGAATTGTGTATATTGGTATAAATTCTTTGAAAACCTGTTGCATTGTCTAGTCAAGTTGAAGACATGCATATCCTATGACTCTGCAATTCTTTCAAATCTTTATCCTGGAGAATTACATTTATAGGAGCCTGGCAGGCTACAGTTCATACAATCGCAAAGTGTCCAACATAACTGAATAATTACCACAATATATAAATAAAAATATTCCTAGAAGCACTGTTTAAAAATACCAAAAAGTGTAAAGAATTCAAATGTCCATCAGCAATAAAATGAATAAATTGTAGACTTAATCAGCAGTGAGAACGAACAACCCATAGCTGCAAACAGCAATATGAATAATTCTTAAAATAATGTCAAGACCAAAAAGCCAAGTCACACACAAAAAGCATACAATAATGATTTCTTCTATATAAAAATCAAAAACCAAGAAACAATTTGTTGTTCAGGAAGTATATCCAAGTGGTAAGATTATCAAGAAAAGTAAGGAAATACTTCTATAAAGACAAAGAAATGATTATCTTGAGGGGAAGGAAAGGAGCTTGGGATTGAGAGAGGATAATTAGGAAGACATACAGAAGAGGCTTTCTGTGTACCAGTACTGTTCTATTTTCTGACCTGGGTGACAGTTACAGGGGTGTTTAAAAATATTTGTTAAACTATACATGAATGTTAAAGTCCACATGGTCTGGAGGAGAGTAAGAAGTCAGTTACATAGTCAAGGCCCTGAGAATATAAGAGTTCAGTAAAGAGACCATAGTTTTTGAAAAGAGATCCTTCTAGGAGCCACAAATAGATACAACACAGAAGACCTTTTGAACAGGGAATTAGCAATGTCAGAGCTCAGCTGGCAGCAGTATGGAAAACAGTTGACAGCAAGAGAACTATAAGGGGACATGAGAGCTCAAAATCGCATCTGTTGGAACAAAATGGAAATGGTGGTATGGAAGTTAACCATGTACAACTTAGCAACTGGTCAACAAAGCAAAGAAAAAGACAGAAAAGTCAAATATGGCTCCAAAGTCTCAATTCCAGGCAACTTCTATGGATGGTTTTATTAAATGCAAAAAAAGAAGTATGTGAGGCAAGGGAGATTTAAGCATATGCATGACAAGTTCCATTCTGTACATAATGACACTGAGGTACCAGAAAATATCCCACTGTGGGACTTCCCTGGTGGTCCAGTGGCTAAACTCCAATGCAAGGGTCCTGGGTTCGATTCCTGGCCAGGGAACTAGATCCCACATGCCACAACTAGGGGCTGGCCCTGACAAATAAATAAATAAAATTTTTAAAAGAAAGGAAAATATTCCACTGCTGATATTTAGCTGACCATTGGATTTAGACCTGTTAGATACTCTATAAATATGAATTAAAGGCTAAATGTTTCTGTCTCCTCAAAATTCATATGTTAAGCCCTAACCCCCAATGTAATGATATTTGGAAGTAGGGCCTTTGGATAATTAGGTTTAGATGAGGCCATGAGGGTAAAGCCTCATGATAGGATTAGTGTCATCATAAGAAGAGGAAGAGAGACCAGTTTTCTCTCTCCATTATGTGAAGACACAGCCAAAAGACAGCTGTCTACAAGCCAGGATGAGATCCCCTAGAGGGGAACCAAATTGGCTGGCCCCTGATCTTGGACTTCCCGGTCTCCAGAACTGTGAGTAATAAATTCCAGTTGTTTAAGCCACCAGTCTACAGTGTTTTGTTATTACAGCCTGAGGTGACTAATACAATATGGGAAGAAATGAGGGAGGGAAAGTCATGTAGTTGAGAAAGTAGAGGTATAGATAAAGATTTAGAAGTCAGCCACACACACAGCTAATAGTACATCCCAAGAGACTGGACAAGTCTAAAAATGAACAAAAATGAAGAAAGAGATGCGAAGATCAGACCTTGAGGAACACCTACAGTTATAGAAAAAGAATGATGAGACAGAAAAGGAACTGGCAGAAAGGGAGAATATAATGTAAAGAAGCCAAAAGGCGAAAGAGTTTCCGTTTCTAACAGTGGGTTAGAAGGTTGACAGAAAGTGATTGTGCTCAGTGATGGACCAGTTTTAACACCTTAAAGAGAGTGATTTCAGCACATTTTTGAGGACAGAAGTCAGGCTACAAACAATTATGGAATTTATGAATCACTCTAAAGCAGAGGAAGCAAACGTGATGCTTTCAACACTTTTGGTAGTGAAAATGTGAAGGAAAGGAAAGTAACAGGACAGTAATAAAGTCAAAAGAAAAGGGCCTTTTATTAGACAAAGACTACTACAATGAAGGAATACTAAAGATGCAGAATGGTGGTCAGAGTAGGTAAACGAAGAAATGATCTAAGAATCATAAGAGCACAAGTGTAAGTGAGTCTTTGAAAGGAGGTCCTCACACCCTGTCTGAGGCAGAAGAATCTTTGTTATTAAAATGTTGAGCCTGAAAGGAAAACTTAGAGATAAAAGTGTTTATAAAGAAAAGAGAAGAAAACCCTTGTGCGCTGTGGTAGGAATGTAACTTGGTACAGTCACTATGGAAAACAGTATGGAGGTCCCTCAAAAAATTGAAAATAGAGCTACTATACGATCCAACAGTTCCCTTCTTGAGTATTTATACAAAGAAAATGAAAACACTAACTTGAAAGGATATATGCACCCTCATGTACATAGTAGTATTATTTCTAATATCCAAGATATGGGAATAACCTAAGTGTTCATTGGCAGAAGAGTGGATAAAGAAAATGTGATATAATGAATGATATATATAAATATTTTTCATCCATTAAAAATCATGAAATATTACCATTTATGACAACATGGAATATACCTTGAGGGCATTATGCTAAATGAAATGTCAGACAGAGAAAGACAAAACCACATGATCTCACTTATATGTGGAATAAGCTCATAGTAACAAAGAACTAGTTAGTGGTTACTAGAGGGGGCAAGGTGCAAAATGGGTGACAAACTTCCACTTATACAATAAATACCTGGGAGGGTATACAGCATGGTGAGCATAGTTAATAATATTGTGCTGCATAATTGAAAGTTGTTAAGAGGACAGATCTTGTAAAACAGAAGGAAAAGAAGTGTTTTTACAGCTAATGCCTTGTAGTGGTGCCGTTTTGTTGCTGTTGTTTCGTTTCTAAGTCACATCTGACTCTTTTGTAACCCCACTGGGCTTTCCAGGTGGTGCTAGTGGTAAAGAACCCACCTGCCAATACAGGAGATATAAGAGACACAGGTTTGATCCCTGGGTTGGGAAGATCCCATGGGGGAGGGCATGGTTACTCACTCTAGTACTCTTGCCTGGAGACTCCCCATGGACAGAGGAGCCTGGCAGGCTACAGTCCACAGGGTCGCAAAGAGTTGGACACGACTGAAGCACACACGCAGACTGTTGTCCACAAGGCTCCTCTGTCCATGGGATTTCCCAGGCAAGGATACTGGAGTGGGTTGCCATTTCCTACTGCAGGGGATCTTCTGACTCAGGCATCAGACTCAAGTCTCCTGCTTGGCAAGCAGATTCCTCACCAGTGATTCACCTGAGAAGCCCCTTGTAATGGAGTCTGGTCATTAAAAGAATTTACTCCAAAGAATATTGCATGCATGCCTAGGTGCTCAGTCATGTCCGACTCTTTGCGACCTCAAGGACTGTAGCCCACCAGGCTCCTCTATCCATGGGATTCTTCAGGCAAGAATACTGGAGTGGATTCCCATTTCCTACTGCAAAGAATTTTCCTGACCCAGGGATCAAACTCCCATCTCCCATGTCTCCTGCATTGCAGGTGGATTCTTTATCTGCTGAGCCATCAGGGAAGCCCTAAAAAGAATACAGAATGTATTTGCAGGGGCAGGGGAGGAGAGGAAGCAAGGTTACCAAGATAACAGTAAATCTGTTTACGCAGCCATTTCCTCACATGGTTACCATGTGGGCAAGGATGGCCACCTACATGTAGATGACAGAAGTCAGAAGTAAATTTATTTTCATCAGGAGTTCCTCAGAAAGGATTCAGGCTTCATTATTCAGGGGCTCATGTTAGACAAAGTGTTCCTGCATTTTGTTTGCTTTTATTGTGGCTTGTGATACGCTATTTGTGTTGCTCTCAAATTTACAGTCCGGGGAAGGCAATGGCACCCCACTCCTGTACTCTTGCCTGGAAAATCCCATGGATGGAGGAGCCTGGAAGGCTTCAGTCCATGGGGTCGCTGAGGGTTGGACACGACTGAAGTGACTTAGCAGCAGCAGTAGCAGCAAATTTACGGTCATCTGCAGTCAGTGAGTTTTTCTGCCTGTCATAAAGTGTGGACCTTTAGAAAAATATAAAATGCTTGAAATGGACAGTGTAGGAAACATGAGGAGTCAGTTGTATGTGATGTGTGCATAGAAATGGAATCATAGCATTAACAGTAAAATAAGCAGTTTCCATACTTTCGGATATGGTATCTTTGACTATATTTATTTTGGTCTTTTTCAGGTTCTCTACTCTAAGAAAGAAAAAAAAGCGCGAAATATGTCTTTTTAAATTTCTAAAATAAATTAGAAGTACTGTAAGGATAAACTTAGAATGAAGTTATCCAATAGTAGAGACCTTTATATTAAACTGGAATTTAAAAAAATATCTCCAATAACTTCCTAATTTCTAATTTAATCAAGATCTCACTTAGAATGAGATAAATTAATCTGAGGAACTATTAAAATGAATGTACTTATTTAATCATAGAAGTTATTAAAATAATGAAAATTCCTAAACCTCTTGCTAATATCAAATTACATTGCTAAGCTGCTCTAGAAATGAAAAGAAGCTTAAATATAGCTTAAAGACAAGAATAAAAGGGTAGAAAAACACTTTATTAGTCTTCTACCACATTTTAATAATTCCAAATAATAGTAAAATGTAAATATGGTAAAATAGCCAAATGAAGTTAATCAATTTATATAAAAACAAGAAAGCCATGGAAAATGTCTTTCTATAAAACTGTGGTGCTAGTTTTAAAATGATTCATTTCTGGTTTTAATTAACTTCTAATTTGCAGAATAGCAATCTGAATATATACTCTAGGAAAAATCATAATTATACAAGGCCCATTTTCTTAAAGTTATCCATTTTAGAGTTGAACATGATTTGTCAGAAATAATCTTGAGGCAGCTGTTTCCAATTATACTTATTTTGACAACTGAAAATGAGTAAACAAACCAAAAATAGTTTAATATGTTCATCAATGTAGCTTCTTAATAGTAAACAAAATAATTATGCTTTATATTAATATACAATTTAAGAAGCACATTTTAATGTTTAAACAGGAGGGAATTATTTTCTTAAATTCTGCAGAAGTTAGTTAATTATTATGCAAATTCAAGTATATGGTATATGACGTATGTTTTTATAAAACCCAAGTATTCCAAAGAAGGCATGCCTAGTCTATAAGTCAAACTTGGATCCTTTCAACACAAGCTTCATTCATAAAAGGTTTCCAGCATATTTAATATAGAGGAATATAATATACAGTATTAACACCAATAGTAGTCTTTTAATCCTGAATTTTTTTTCTCTTTCCTGCATTGGATCTTAGTTGCAGCATGTGGGATCTTCACTGTGGCATGCAGGATCTTTCGTTGCAGCAAGTAGGTTTCTCTCTAGTTGCAGCCCACGGGCTTAGTTGCCCCACAGCATATGGGATCTTAGTTCCCTGATCAGAGATTGACCACATTCCCTGAATTGGAAGATGGATTCTGAACCACTGGACCACCAGAGAAGTCCCCCAATAATAATTTAAACGTGACTAGGATCTTCTAAATACTTTCCATTCTGCCAAAGGTACATTTCTACATTTATTCTTAAAAAAATAATAATAACAACGAAAACTTTATAGGCATTTCAAATATTTGAAAGGAATTTTTTATATGGAAACAAAAATATTAATAATACAGATGAGGCAGAAAGGAGAGGAAACATGAACAAGAGTTATCAAGCATACAAAAGTCTTAGAATTATATAGCAAAAACATTATAGGAATCTGTGATTTTCCCATCCAGACTGCTGTGAAATACTGGGGACATAATTTAATCTTTGCATTTTGAGATTAAAACATCCTTCCTTCATTACAAATCTGCATTTTTCTTTGCAGTTTTCTTTAAGACCTTTCAGTGGCAGTTATAGGAATTTTTCTCAATGGAAAACAAAAGAAAATTCAAAGGCAGTTTTGATCTTATGCATAAGATCCTATAGAAAACACTAGAGCCTGTCTGTTCCTAGACACCTGTTCAATTAGCCTGACATCATCTGAAATTTCCATTGATTTGTTATATTAGAGTGTCTTCGGTCATAGGGAATTAATTCTGAAAGATTTGTATTGCTAAAATACAAAATGTTATTTAATGCTAATATTTTTCCAACCAGCTAGCCAGTTGTACATGTACATGTGTATGTGTCAGTCATTTAGTCATATCCAACTCTTTGCGGTCCCACGGACTGTGAACTGCCAGGCTTCTCTGTCTATGGAATTCTCCAGGCAAGAATACTGGAGTGGATGGCCATTCCTTTCTCCAGGGGATCTTCCCAACCCAGGAATTGAACCTGGATCTCCCACATTGCAGGCAGATTCTTTACCATCTGAGCCACCAGGGAAGCCCAGTTGTACATAGTTGGGAACAAATGTATATAAAGGAAGGGGACACTAAATTATTTCAGCCCAGTGGATATCCATCTTTATTGTGGATGGTAAGGGTGAAGAAAATATCCAGAGAATGAGGTATGTGAAAGTGAAGTTGCTCAGTTGTGTCCAACTCTTTGTGACCCCATGGACTGTAGCCCACCGGGCTCCTCCATCCATGGGATTTTCCAGGCAAGAATCTGGAGTGGGTTGCCATTTCCTTCTCCAGGGGATCTCCCCAACCCAGGGATTGAACCTGGGTCCCCCGGATTGATAGGCAGACGCTTTACCATCTAAGCCACCAGGGAAGTTCAGAATGAGGTATGACCTAAAGGCAAATTTGTGGGGGCTCTGAGTGTGGGGTCCTTAAATAAAGCCACGGGGGGAAAGCCATGTTATAACAGATACTTGGGAATAGTAGGAGAACCAAAGAACCACATATTTCTACTTTACTATTTGATCTCCTAAATATTTTCCATTGCCAGGGGTAAATAAATTCATAGTAATAATAGCAAGTTGAACACACCAGAAGAAAGCAGCATGTTTTAGTACTGTAAGATTTATGCCTTTCCACATTTGGTAAAAGGGGCTGTTTCTTCATTTATATCTGTGCTCTGCTTTCTGTCTTCAAATATTAATTCTGCTTACCTCTAATTCCTCACCTGCCTACTTCTGGAGCAGACAAGGCTTAAAATAGAATACCAGCCAGGACTACCTCACCTTGCTGTTGTTCAGTCATTCAGTTGTGTCAGACTCTTCGTGACCTCATGGACTGCAGCACACCTGGCTTCCCTGTCTTTCACCACTTCCCAGAGCTTGTTCAAACTTATGTCCATTGAGTCAGTGATGTCATCCAACCATCTCAGCCTCTGTATGCCCCTTCTCCTCCTGCCTTCAATCTTTCCCAGCATCAGGGTATTTACTAATGAGTCAGCTCTTCGCATCAGGTGGCCAAAGTATTAGAGCTTCAGCTTCAGTATCAGTCCTTCCAATGAATATTCAGGGTTGATCTCCTTTAGGATTGACTGGTTTTATCTCCTTGCAGCCCAAGGGACTCTCAAGAGTCTTTGACACCGCAGTTCAAAACCATCACTTCTTCAGTGCTCAGCTTTCTTTATGGTCCAACTCTCACATACGTGACCACTGGAAAAACCAGACTTTGACTAGATGGACCTTTGTTGGCAAAATAATGTCTCTGCTTTTTAATATGTTGTCTAAGTTTGTCATAACTTTTCTTCCTTAACATTAAACAAATCAGGCCAAGAGCAGGAGGGAGCCATCCTTGTGAATTTATAGAATGAAATGCCATGACTTCCCTTACTGGAAGTGTCAAGCCATCCCATGGTATCCGTTAGTATCAAAACCAGATGGTTATCCTTTTTAAAGATTACCCTGTTTTTCCTAGTTAGTTTAAAAAACAAAATCTAATTTTTATCTTGAAAAAAAATCTTTTTAAAGTAAATATTTCCCCCAAAGAAAACCTCTATAATTCACTTGGGTAGAGGGGAGGAGAGGGACAGAAAAGGGAAAAAAGAATAAATTGAGATTTGCGTGGGGCATATGTAATTTGAACTCTGGACATGGACATGGATCTTTACCATTAGTAATTGTTCTGCTATTCTGGGGGAGAGGAAGGATGAAGCTAAGGTTGAAAACAATTCAGGACTGACCAGAGATGAAAGCACTCATTCCAGTGGGGGTGGAGGATAGGATTCAGAAATACTGGAAAGCTTTGTTTTCCTCACCCTGTGTCTTGGAACCGCCAGATCAGAAGTTGGCAACTCTAGATTAAACATCATAACAGCTGGGATGAGGAAACTCTTCACAGAAGGGCCACCCCAAAAGTCAGGAATGAAAAAATGCTAAAGGAATAAACACAGTGAAATCCCTCAGGAAAACATATCTGGCCACTGGGTGGGTATCAGTCTTGTGTCATACTTGGTAGTTTTTCTTCCTTTAAAATAAAGACTTTTTTCTCCTCTCAGAAAGTTGTCTGGTTTTTAGGTATTCACCCATCTTTCACAGAGAATTTCAACTCTAAGTATATATTGCTCATAATACTGAATTTTTAGGGGAAATATTAACCCAATCCCTTGAGACACAGTTTAAAAACATTACCTATAAGAGTCAGTAGATGGGAAGAAAGAAAGGAAATGTTAAATGATTTCTCCCCTTGGGAAAAGCAAGTTGGTTTTCAAATGTTATTTTCCCTGAAGTGTAAACAAGACTATTGTCAAGTCATAGGATGTCTCTTGGTAGAAGCAATAGTTACCCTACCTTCATTCTGCATTATGTTTCTATGTCTCAGTCCTTAAACTCCTTCCCCTGATGCCTCAGCATCTAAAGTCCTATAATCTTTCCCCAAAAATGAGAGCCTTTTTTAACCACAGAAAAGCTGTTTCTTCACAAGAGAAACTGCCTTAAATGTGGCCCTCAATGTTTCTACCTTTGCCTTCACATTATTTATTGACCCTCTTCCCACTTTCTTATGACTTCTTATGTCCATCAGATGGTGGGAAAATGGACAGCATTTAAAAACTACAAGCTAGGAGCCTAATCCATGACTAGGAAGTCAGAAGGCCCTGGAAAATAATGTTAAAACAGGATCAAAGTCAAGGGCAAAAAGAGTATCTAGATAGACAACAAAAGAATCAGTTCCTTAATTGAGCTTTATAACATTAAAGAGAAATCAGGAAAAACAAAGTGCTCATATATATTGTGCTTTTCCCCCACTGAATAAAGAATTATCTTAATAAATGTAAGAGAAAATACTGGAATATATTGACTTTAGGTTGCCACTTGGATAGATATATTTCCTACTCTATACTAAGGAACAGAGAAGGCAATGGCACCCCACTCCAGTACTTTTGCCTGGAAAATCCCCATGGACAGAGGAGCCTGGTGGGCTGCAGTCCATGGGGTCTCTAAGAGTCGGACACGACTGAGCGACTTCACTTTCACTTTTCACTTTCATGCATTGGAGAAGGAAATGGCAACCCGCTCCAGTGTTCTTGCCTGGAGAATCCCAGGGACGGGGGAGCCTGGTGGGCTGCCGTCTATGGGGTCGCACAGAGTCGGACACGACTGAAGCGACTTAGCAGAAGCAGCAGCAGCAGCATACTAAGGAAAAAACAGAGTTCAAGTTCAATAGATGAAATTTGTGTTAGATTATTTTTTTCTGACTTACTTTAGTGAACAAGTCACTGGAATATGGCACCAAAAGACCTCCTCTGGAAATCTGTAAGAATCTAAGGCAGTTATTGGACAGGGCTTCCTGGAAAACTAGAGGAGAACTCCTTTAAGGAGACAGAGACAGGCTGTATAGGGTAATATATTTGAATGCTAACTTGGCAGGCAAGCATATTCTGGGTGTGAATTCTGCTTCACAAGTCACCATATTGGTGATCACAGGCAAGTTACATAGCCTTTATAAGCCCTAGTTTCTCAGCTATAAAAGTGGAGATAATACTAATAATCTTCTCAACAAGGTTGTTACTAGAATTAAATGAAGTAATGTAAATAAGTTATGGCAAATGAAAAGCAAATAATAATAATAGTAATAATAGGTAAACTGTATCTAGTGATTACCAAATGCCAGACACTGTTTACATGCATTACTTAATCTTCACAGCAATCCTATGAATGACATGCTATTTGTAGTGCCATTTTACAGATGCGGAAACTAAGTTTAAGTAATTTGCTTGTGGTCTGTCAGTTAGGAAGTGGTAGAGACAAGAGTCAAATCTAAGTACTCTTACTCAATATGCAACTTATTTTTACTAGTACTGCTATTTCCACTCATTATTCATCAATATACACCCAGTACCTAGCATGATACCTAGCATAATAAGCATTTGATACATATTTCTTGAATTTAATTTCTCACATTACTTAGACTCAGACAAGCAAGGAATGAATAATCTAGTCAACCAAAAAAAAATCATATTCATATTCACAGTATCTATCAAAAAGCATGGCTATCATTTTTCATTGAATTAACCTGCTTATTTAACTTATATGCAGAGTACATCATGAGAAACTCTGGGCTGGAAGAAGCACAAGCTGGAATGAAGATTATAGGGAGAAATATCAATAACCTCAAATATGCAGATGACACCACCCTTACGGCAGAAAGTGAAGAGGAACTAAAAAGCCTCTTGATGAAAGTGAAAGAGAAGAGTGAAAAAGTTGGCTTAAAGCTCAACATTCAGAAAACTAAGATCATGGCATCTGGTCCCATTACTTCATGGCAAATAGGTGGGGAAACAGTGGCAGACTTTATTTTGGGGGGCTCCAAAATCATGCAGATGGTGAGTGCAGCCATGAAATTAAAAGACGCTTACTCCTTGGAAGGAAAGTTATGACCAACCTAGATAGCACATTCAAAAGCAGAGACATTACTTTGCCAAAAAAGGTCCCTCTAGTCAAGGCTATGGTTTTTCCAGTAGTCATGTATGGATGTGAGACTTGGACTGTGAAGAAAGCTGAACGCCAAAGAATTGATGCTTTTGAACTGTGGTGTTGGAGAAGACTCTTGAGAGTCCCTTGGACTGCAAGGAGATCCAACTAGTACATTCTAAAGGAGATCAGTCCTGGGTATTCTTTGGAAAGAATGATGCTAAAGCTGAAACTCCAGTACTTTGGCCACCTCGTGCAAAGAGTTGACTCATTGGAAAAGACTCTGATGCTGGGAGGGATTGGGAGCAGGAGGAGAAGGGGACGACAGAGGATGAGATGGTTGGACGGTGTTACCGACTCGACGGACGTGAGTCTGAGTGAACTCCGGGAGTTGGTGATGGACAGGGAGGCCTGGCATGCTGCGATTCATGGGGTCGCAAAGAGTCAGACACGACTGAGCGACTGAACTGAACTGAACTTGCTTTTATCAGTTTTAGTTAAATAAAAGGTGATGCTGTCAAAGTGCTTCACTGAATATGCCAACAAATTTGGAAAACTCAGCAGTGGCCACAGGACTGGAAATGGTCAGTTTTCATTTCAATCCCAAAGAAGGGCAATGCCAAACAATATTCAAACTACCACACAACTGTACTTATTTCACATGCTAGCAAAGCAATGCTCAAAATTCTCCAAGCTAGACTTCAACAGTATGTGAAATGAGAACACCCACATGTACAAGCTGGATTTTAAAAAGGCAGAGGAATCAGAGATCAAATTGCTAACATCCGTTGGCTCATAGAAAAAGCTAGAGAATTCCAGAAAAACATCTACTTCTGCTTCATTGACTACGCTAAAGCCTTTGACTGTATGGCTCGCAACAAACTGTGGAAAATTCTTAAAGAGATGGGAATACCAGACCATCTTACCTGCCTCCTGAGAAATCTGTATGCAGGTCAAGAAGCAACAGTTAGAACCAGACATGAAATAGTAGACTGGTTCCAAACTGGGAAAGGAGTACGTCAAGGCTGTATATTGTCATCTTGCTTATTTAACTTATACACAGAGTACATTATGAGAAATGCTAGGCTAAATGAAGCACAAGCTGGAATCAAGATTGTAGGGAGAAATATCAATAACCTCAGATATGGAAATGAGACACCACCCTTAAGGCAGAAAGCAAAGAGGAACTAACGAGTCTCTTGATGAAAGTGAGAGGAGAGTGAAAAAGCTGGCTTAAAACTCAACATTTAAAAAACAAAGATCATGGTATCTGGTCCCATCATTTCATGGCAAATAGATGAGGAAGCAGTGAAAACACTAAGAGACTTTACTTCCTTGGGCTCCAAAATCACTGCGGATGGTGACTGCAGCCATGAAATTAAAAGACATTTGATCCTTGGAAGAAAAGCTATAACAAACCTAGACAGCATGTTAAAAAGCAGAGACATTACTTTGCCAACAAAGGTCCGTCTGGCTAAAGCTATGGTTTTTCCAGTAGTCAAGTATGGATGTGAGAGTTGGACCATAAAGAAGACTGAGTGCTGAAGAATTGATGCTGTTGAACTGTGGTGTTAGAGCAGACTGTTGAGAGTCCCTTGAACTGCAAGAAGATCAAACCAGACAATCCTAAAGGAGATCAGTCCTGAATATTCATTGGAAGGACTGATGCTGAAACTGAACTCCAATACTTTGGCCACCTGATGCGAAGAGCCAGCTCATTAGAAAAGACTCTGATGCTGAGAAAGATTGAAGGCAGGAGGAAAAGGGGATGATAGAGGATGAGATGGTTGGATGACATCACTGGCTCAATGGACATGTGTTGGAGCAAGCTCTGGAAGATGGTGAAAGACAGCAAAGCCTGGCGTGTTGCAGTCCATGGGGTCGCAAAGAGTCGGACATGACTGAGCGACTGAACAACAACAAAGTAAACCGAATGGGAAGAGTACACTCTAATATTCATTAATGTCATCAGAAGATAAAACTACAGACCAGTATCACTTATAAGTATATTGGGTTTGTCATAAGATCTTAGGGAAAAACCTGAACCAACTTTTTGGACAACCCATAGATGCAAATATCCTCAACAAAATACTAGTCAACCAAATACAGCAACATATAAAAAGAATTATACATTTTGGTCAGCTGGGATTTATCCCAGGAATGCAAAGTTATTTAATGGCTGAAAATCAATGTGATCATCATAAGTGGCCTTGAAGATGTAACATTTTGTCATTTTACTAAGAGGCAAATTTGAACCACATGCAATGAGAGACTAGTATGTGAAGACCAATCATGAAGATATGCTTGGTATGTGCACCAAAAGGGGGCCTGCTGAGAAGGCAAACTGGCCCTTTGCTAGATCATTACCTTTGTAGTAACTCCTATAAAGTTGTTGAGGAAAAGGTGTCTCTATGGAAAGTGGGCTCAAAAAGTCAGTCAGCAAACAAAACTATAGTAGTATTCATGAATTTGAGGATTCAAAAAGACTTGGGACAAATCTCTAGCTGATATCAAGGATACACCATGTAGAATGTGATAAGTGTGAAAACTAAAATCAGATCACATCAAAGCTACCCAGCCGAAAGATCAAATAAATTCTCGGAAATTCAGCAAAGAATTCTGCTAACTTTAAACTCCAGTTTATCTTATCATTTTCCTAAGTTGTGATTTGTTCATGATTTCCTGTTTAATTTTCTTCAGAAACTTAAAAAAAAAAAATTTACAACATTTTCACATTTTCCAAAACAGTGCAAACAATCGAAAGTCAAGCCTACAATAATAAAATGATTTAAAATGTACATGAAGAAAATATGAAATTACTTTGTATTTTAATATTAGCTTAACCACATTACAAAGTAAATATTGAATATTATGTTCTTTTAACATCGTAAGCAAAAACTAATGGCTCAGAAACAAAATGTGTGATTTGACTAAATTAGTGTTACTATGGAAACTTGATATTTTCAATTTCCTGACTCTCAAGGTTGATTTCAATACTGCAATATGTTGTGCTTTACATTTTGCTGCTAGAGTTCAGTATAATAGAAAGCATACTGCAGATAGGTTATTAAAAACTCTAAAACTAGGAAATAAAACTATGAACAACTATATTCTTCTTTTTAAAAGTTCATTCATATGTCATCTATGGTTCATTCCATAACCCAAGTCCTCATCTGGCTTGTCTTTATTTTTCCCAACAGTTTGTTGGCAGATTCACAAATTCAAAATAAATAGAATTTTTCCACTATCTAATTCTGAATTTGGCAGGGAAACTCAATGATGAATCTATTCCTACCTCAAAAAATGTTTTCTTTTATACATTTCATTCACCCATATTCACTCAAGTCTGTAGACCAGAGAAATAACAACCTTATTTTTTGAGGGGTGTGGGAATTTCCATCGTGTTTCTCAGGAATAAGTCAAATAAAAATTCAGTTGTGATATCTGAAATTTCAAATAAGAATAATCAATTTCTCCACCACTTTCCATCCTGGACTCCTTCCAGGCCATCTGAGGAGAAATCCCATAGGTTTTCTATGAAGAGCATATTCCTTCATATCCTGAACTAGTAAAGGGTCCTCACAATAGCAGGTGATGCTGCAGATTCACTGCTTCACTTGCCCTTCAAGTAAATTGATTCTTTTTTAAAAAACAAATGCTTCACAACCTACATAAACCTTTAACCAATTAATATGTCTAGAGCTTAAAACAGTAAAATATTTTAAACAGTGCATTCTCAATTGTGTCCATCTCTTTGTGACCCCATAGACTGTAGCCCGCCAGGTTGCTCTGTCCATGAGATTACCCAGGCAAGAATACTGGAGTGGTTTGCCATATTATTTCCTTCACCATGCACAGGTAAGTGAAGGGTTATTGTTATCTAAAATGCTTTCTCTACTAATTTTTTCTTACTTTTTCAAGTTAAACTTAGTTCCAATCATTCTCTACCTACCAAGTTAACCTCTAATACAAACCTTTCCAAAAAGCCTTAAAAGCTCATTCATTCTATTTGGAATTAATGCCAGGGAACTGACACAACATGAACCACCCTGTTTGTCTCATGTAGGTGCCTAGAAACAACTTATGATTTCTATTTGGAAAGAGACAAATCTGGGTTATACATGTACTTTTACTGTGGAATTTGTTAGTATTTCTTTTTCAAGTATCACTTTCAGTTTATGTGAGGAAACTTGTCCCCAGGGTATTACTTTAAGGGAATTTGTGAATTTAAACTGCATAATGCCTCCAAATTAATTTCACCAAAGCAATTTTAATCATGTCACTACCTTACTCAAAACCCCTCAATGATTTTCTTTCTCCATTGCCTACAGGCTAAAGTTCTAAAAGTGCCTCAACAGTCTGGCAGCAGTTAGTGATAGTGCCCTCACTTCCTACCCTCTCTACCCAAACTCTCTCTTCCAACCAGGGCAAGAAGAACTTAAAATTCCTATCCAATGGGATATGATGTGTGCTGTGGACCAGGGGAAACTATGTATTGTATTCTAACCACTCTTACTAATAGGAGTTGTATTGAAATTATCCTGTTCTTTTCCCACAATTCCATATGAGTTGTTTTGTTTGGAAGTGGAGCTCATATATCATTAAACTGTAAAGAGTTGTGTCCACACCTGATGGAGTGGAAGGAAAAACATTTAGATATCCTGGACTTGGAACTTGAATTAGACTTGGATTATCTTCCTTTGGAGAGAGTTTGTAAATGCATGTAACAGTGTATGGGTAGGAAAAAAGGATATGGACAGATGCTGAGCCAGAAACAGATTATGGAGCACTCTGTGAGTGCCTCCCCCAATTATCTGCTCCTTTTGTAGAAAAACCATGCTGTTTGAGTGGCAGCAAACCACATCTCCAGCTCTAGGTGGACATTAATTTCTATAAGCCAATCATTGTCATCTTATCACCCTTGAAACAAACATTAGCTCAGTAACCCAGTATCAAATCATTCAGTAGCTGTTATTCTACCAGCCACTGTGACTGGCTTAAGGATGGTACAATCAGATCAAATCTGACAATTTTTGTTCAGTGGCTAAAAAAAAAAGCAACTCTTTTTTGAATATGAACAAGGAAATCACATAGGCCAGATGTGGTAGCCAGACTCCAAAATGACCCACGATGATTACAGCCTCCTGATATTCACATCTTAGTATAATCCTCCTCTCACAATGTACCAGGGTTTGTCTGTATGGCCAATAGGGCAGAAGTGATGGTATGTCATGTCTGATATTACATAATGACAGACTGGATTCTCTCTCCTCTCCTCTATCTCTCATTATTTGGTCTGGAGGAAGCTAACTGCCATGTCATGAGAAACTTAAATAGAGGCCCATGTGACAAGGAATTGAAGCCTCTGGCCATCAGCCACATAAATGTACTTGGAAGCAGGTTCTCCAGCCCCAGTGAAGCCTAAGATGACTACTCCCCAGGTGACATCTTGATTACCTCCTTCTGAGAGATTCAGATAGAGCTATTCAGCTGAACTGTGTCTAGATTTCTATCACACAGAGACTGTGTAACAATGTTTATTGCTTAATTTGCTGAAGTTTGGGGGAAATTTTGTTATGCAGCAATAAATAACTCGTACATGTGATAGCTCAGTTGGTAAAGAATCCTCCTGCACAATGGGATCATACTTATCAATAATTACCTTAAATGTAAATGAGTTGAATACCCCAACCAAAAGACAAAGACTGACTGAATGGATACAAAAACAAGACCCCTATATATGTTGTCTACAACAGACCCACCTCAAAATAAGGGAAACATACAGACTGAAAGTGAAAGGCTGGAAAAAGATATTTCATGCAAATGGTGATCAAAAGAAAGCAGGAGTAGCAATACTCATATCAGATAAAATAGTCTTTGAAATAAAGGCCGTGAAAAGAGACAAAGAAGGACACTACATAATGATCAAAGGACCAATTCAACATGAAGATATAACAATTATAAATATATATGCACCCAACATAGGAGCACTGCAATATGTAAGGCAAATGCTGACAAGTATCAAAGGGGAAATTAACACTAACACAATAATAGTGGGAGACTTAAATACCCCACTCACACCTATAGATAGATCAACCAAATAGAAAATTAGCAAGGAAACACAAACTTTAAATGATACAACGGACCAGTTAGACCTAATTGATATCTATAGGACATTTCACCCCAAAACAATGAATTTCGCCTTTTTCTCAAGTGCACACAGAACATTCTCCAGGATAGATCACATCCTGGGCCATAAATCTAGCCTTGATAAATTCAAAAAAATTGAAATCATTTCAAGCATCTTTTCTGATCACAATTTGGTAAGATTAGATGTCAACTACAGGAAAAAAAAAAAAAACCCTGTTAAGAATACAAACATATGGAGGCTAAACAACATGCTTCTGAATAACCAACAAGTCACAGAAGAAATCAAAAAAGAAAACAAAATATGCATAGAAACAAATGAAAATGAAAACACAACCCAAAACCTATGGAATTTAGTAAAAGCAGTGTTAAGGGGAAGGTTCAAAGCAATACAAGCTTACCACAAGAAACAAGAGAAAAATCAAATAAATAACCTAAAGTTACACCTAAAGCAACTAGAAAAAGAAGAAATGAAGAACCCCAGGGTTAGCAGAAGGAAATAAATCATAAAAATTAGGGCAGAAATAAATGAAAAAGCAACAAAGGAGACCATAGCAAAAATAAACATAACTAAAAGCTGGTTCTTTGAGAAGATAAATAAAATAGACAAACCATTAACCAGACTCATCAAGAAAAAAAAAAGGGAGAAGAATCAAATCAACAAAATTAGAAATGACAATGGAGAAATCACAACAGACAACACAGAAATACAAAGGATCATAAGAGACTACTATCAGCAACTATATGCCAATAAAATGGACAACTTGGAGGAAATGGACGAATTCTTAGAAAAGTATAACCTTCCAAAACTGAACCAGGAAGAAACAGAAAATCTTAACAGACCCATCACAAGCACGGAAATCGAAAGTGTAATAAAAAAATCTTCCAACAAACAAAGGCCCAGGACCAGATGGCTCCACAGGTGAATTCTACAAAAAATTTAGAGAAGAGCTAACACCTATCCTACTCAAACTCTTTCAGAAAGTTGCAGAGGAAGGTAAACTGCCAAACTCATTCTATGAGGCCACCATCACCCTAATACCAAAACCAGACAAAGAAACCACAAAAAAGAAAACTACAGGCCAATATCACTGATGAACATAGATGCAAAAATTCTCAACAAAACTGTACCAAGCAGAATCCAAAAACATGTTCAAAAGATCATATATCATGACCAGGTGAGCTTTATCCCAGAGATACAAGGATTCTTCAGTATTCACAAATCAATCAATGTGATACACCACATTAACAAATTGAAAGATAAAAACCATATGATTATCTCAAAAGATGAAGAGAAAGCCTTTGACAAAATTCAACATCCATTTATGATAAAAAAAAAAATCCACCAGAAAGCAAGCATAGAAGGAACATATCTCAACATAATAAAAGCCATATATGATAAACCCACAGCAAACATTATCCTCAATGGTGAAAAATTGAAAGCATTTCCCCTAAAGTCAGGAACAAGACAAGGGTGCTCACTCTTACCACTACCATTCAACACAGTTTTGGAAGTTTTAGCCCTAGCAATCAGAGAAGAAAAAGAAATAAAAGGAATCCAGATTGAAAAGAAGTAAAACTCTCACTGCTTGCAGATGACATGATCCTCTATATAGAAAACCCTAAAAAAACTATCAGAAAATTACTAGAGCTAATCAATGAATATAGTAAAGTTGCAGGATATAAAATTAACACACAAAAATCCCTTGCATTCCTATACACTAACAATGAAAAAACAGAAAGAGAAATTAAGGAAACAATTCCATTCACCATTGTGACAAAAAGAATAAAATACTTAGGAATAAATCTACCTAAAGAAACAAAAGACCTATATATATAAAACTATAAAACACTGATGAAAGAAATCAAAGATGACACATACAGAAGGAGAAATATACCATGTTCATGGATCAGAAGAATTAATATACTGAAAAAGAGTATACTACCCAAAGCAATCTATAGATTCAATACAATCCCTATCAAGCTACCAACAGTAGTTTTCACAGAACTAGAACAAATAATTTCACAATTTGTATGGAAATACAAAAAACCTCAAATAGCCAAAGCAATCTTGAGAAAGAAGAATGGAACTGGCGGAATCAATCTGCCTGACTTCAGACTATACTACAAAGCTACAGTCATCAAGACAGTATGGTACTGGCACAAAGACGGAAATATAGATCAATGGAACAAAATAGAAAGCCCAGAGATAAATCCACACACCTATGGACACCTTATCTTTGACAAAGGAGGCAAGAATATACAATGTAGAAAAGACAATCTCTTTAACAAGTGGTGCTGGGAAAACTGGTCAACCACTTGTAAAAGAATGAAACTAAAACACTTTCTAACATCATACACAAAAATAAACTCAAAATGGATTAAAGATCTAAATGTAAGACCAGAAACTATAAAACTCCTATAAGAAAACATAGGCAAAACACTCTCTGACATAAATCACAGCAGGATCCTCTATGACCCACTTCCCAGAGTAATGGAAATAAAAGCAAAAATAAACAAATGGGACCTAGTTAAACTTAAAAGCTTTTGCACAACAAAGGAAACAATAAGCAAGGTGAAAAGACAGCCTTCAGAATGGGAGAAAATAGTAGCAAACAAAGCAACTGACAAAGAATTAATCTCAAAAATATACAGCAGCTCCTGCAGCTCAATACCAGAAAAATAAACAGCCCAATCAAAAAATGGGCCAAAGAACTAAACAGACATTTCTCCAAAGATGACATACAGATGGCTAATAAACATATGAAAAGATGCTCAACATCACTCATTATCAGAGAAATGCAAATCAAAACCACAATGAGGTACCATCTCACGTCGGTCAGAATGACTGCTATCAAAAAGTCTACAAACAGTAAATGCTGGAGAGGGTGCGGAGAAAAGGGAACCCTCTTACACTGTTGGTGGGAATGCAAACTAGTACAGCCACTATGGAGAATAGTGTGATTCCTTAAAAAACTGGAACTAGAACTGCCATACGACCCAGCAATCCCACTGGTGGGCATATACACGGAGGAAACCAAACTGAAAGAGACACATGTACCCCAGTGTTCATCACAGCACTGTTTACAATAGCCAGGACATGGAAGCAACCTAGATATCCATCGGCAGACGAATGGATAAGAAAGCTGTGGTACATATACACAATGGAAAGTACTCAGTTGTTAAAAAGAATGCATTTGAATCAGTTCGAACGAGGTGGATGAAACTGGAGCCTATTATCCAGAGTGAAGTAAGTCAGAAAGAAAAACATTAATACAGTATACTAACACACATATATGGAATTTAGAAAGATGGTAACAATGACCCTATATGCAAGACAGCAAAAGAGACAGATATAAAGAACAGACTTTTGGACTCTGTGGGAGAAGGTGAGGGTGGGATGATTTGAGAGAATAGCATTGAAACATGTATATTACCATAGGTGAAATAGATGGCCAGTCCAAGTTCGATGCATGAAACAGGGCACTCAGAGCCGGTACACTGGGACAACCCTGAGGGATGGGATGGGGAGGTGGGAGGGGGTTCAGGATGGGGGACATATGTACACCCATGGCTGATCTATGTTAATGTATGGCAAAAACCACTACAATACTGTAAAGTAATTCAGTTGGCTTAAAGCTCAACATTCAGAAAACTAAGCTCATGGCATCTGGTCCCATCACTTCATGGCAAATAAATGGGGAAACAGTGGAAACAGTGGCAGACTTTATTTTTCTGGGCTCCAAAATCACTGCAGATGGTGACTGCAGCCATGAAATTAAAAGACACTTACTCCTTGGAAGGAAAGTTATGATCAACCTAGATAGCATATTCAAAAGCAGAGACATTACTTTGCCAACAAAGGTCCGTCTAATCAAGGCTATGGTTTTTCCAGTGGTCATGTATGGATGTGAGAGTTGGACTGTGAAGAAAGCTGACCCCCGAAGAGTTGATGCTTTTGAACTGTGGTGTTGGAGAAGACTCTTGAGAGCCCCTTGGACTGCAAGGAGATCCAACCAGTCCATTGTAAAGGAGATCAGCCCTGGGATTTCTTTGGAAGGAATGATGCTAAAGCTGAAACTCCAGTACTTTGGCCTCTTCATGCGAAGAGTTGACTCACTGGAAAAGACTCTGATGCTGGGAGGGATTGGGGGCAGGAGGAGAAGGGGACAACAGAGGATGAGATGGCTGGATGGCATTACCGACTCAATGGACATGAGTTTGAGTGAACTCTGGGAATTGGTGATGGACAGGGAGGCCTGGCATGCTGCGATTCATGGGGTCGCAAAGAGTCGGACATGACTGAGAGACTGAACAGAACTGAATTCACCTCCAATTAAAACAAATAATTTTAAAAAAAGAATCCGCCTGCAATGCAGGAGACCCTTGTTCATGGGTCAGGAAGATCCACTGGAGAAAGCATAGGTTACCCACACCAGTATTCTTGGACTTCCCTTGTGGCTCAGCTGGTAAAGAATCCACCTGCAATGCAAGAGACCTGGGTTCGATCCCTTGGTTGGGAAGATCCCCTGGAGAAGGGAAAGTGGGTAACTCCTGTATTCTGGCCTGCAGAATTCCATGGACTGTATAGTCCGTGGGGTCACAAAGAGTCAGACACGACTGAGTAGACTTTCATTTCACTTCAGTAGGGTACTTTTGTTATGCAGCAATAGATAACTCATACACCTGAGAAATCATTCTAGAAACTAAGAACACTAAGCTAAAGGTAAAGGGCTATGAGGATCATGAAGAAATGGAGCTACAGCCCTAATTAATGCACACCTAAAGGCCACTTTACCTCTAGTTGTCTTCAATTACTTAAGCCAACAAATAAATGCCTTTTATTTTTTAAATAAGTTTGATTTACATTTTCCAGTACTCGTAAAGAAAAGTAGGCTGATAATTTGTTTGGGGGGGCACTCATTGCCTCTAAATATGACTTCCAAACTACCCTGATCTCTGCCCATTTGCTCATGAAGAACCCCTTTAGTCTCTGCCCACTTTTGTTGCTGTTTAGTTGCCAAGTCATATCTGACTCTTGCAACCCCACAGACTGTAGCCTACCAGGATCCTCTGTCCATGGGATTTCCCAGGCAAGAATACTGGAGTGGGTTGCCATTTCCTTCTCCAGGGACTTTCCAGACCCAGGGACTGAACTCCTGTTTCCTGCATTGGCAGGCAGACTCTTTACCAATGAGCCATCCATTCTTCACCCATTCTTCATGGTTCAAGCCTTCACTTTTTCTGATCTAATGACCACTGCAATAGGGTATCTGTGCATGTGTGCTCAGTCATGTACAACTCTTTGGAACCCATGGACTATAACCCACCATGCTCCTCTGTCCATGGAATTCTCCAGGCAAGAATACTGGAGTGGGTTGCCATTTCCTCCTCTGGGAGATCTTTCCAGGGATTGAACCTGTGTCTCCTGGTTTCCCTGCATTGTCAGGCTCATTCTTTACCATTTGAGCCACCTGGGAAGCCTAAGAGGGTATGTAGGTAATCTAAATTCATACGGTACTTTAACTGTCACTTCCATTCATTTGGCACCTGTTGTACACTATTGTGTACAATAGTATTGTATCCTATCTTTGATGAGTATATAGTATATAGTTATCTAGATTGTAACCTTCTTGAAAGTAGGGACCATTTTTGTATATTTCTAATCTCTATGGTATTATCATGGAAGGCAAACATTAACTAATGACTGTTTAATTAGATCTATCTGTCAGGATTTCTTAATGCAGAAGTGACCTACCTGGCTTGGAATCATACATTTTCATTCTGGCAGGTCAAATGCCAAAATATCTGCTGTGGCAAAAAGAAAAACCAAAAGAAGAAGGCTGCTTTTTTGGCTGAGCCACATTTTCTCAATTTCATCCCTTGGATGTGCAATAATGATGGATTTTAAAGATAATTCTTGATTCCTGACAACATCATCCCATAAAACTTTCTGCATATTTGAAAAGGATGCAGAGCTGTTCAAGTAAGCTATGGCTGTTACATATATTTTTGAAGCATATATAATATCCATTCTAAACAGCCTGAACTCAGTAGAGTACAAACATATACTGTCTCTTTTTCCCAATTACTACTTTAATCCTGTCTGCTGAATCTTCTTTTCTTATCCTTTAACAACATTCTGGGCAGCTCCTATAGCTTTGAAATGATGATGTTATTAAGAAGTCCAGTCCCAGTTTAAAACTTCCTTTTAGCTTGTCCCTTCCTGCAGCTCAGACATTTGTGGCCAGAGCCTGAGAAATGGGTAAAAGGCTTGGTCTCCTCCTTCACTTCTCCTCTCTTACCTCTGGACCAGTGGGCTTGGGGGTTGGAGCTTATCATGGAAGCAGAGATGGGGAGGAACAAGCGTCTGTTTCAGTGCAGCCTTGTAGCCTTCTTTGGGCTGATACTGCTTATTGGCATTTGTGTGACAGACATCCTAGCACTGGTTCCTCCATGTGAGGGGTCTTTAGGGATTTGGGAGGGGTCTCCCCAGGGCATAGTCTCCACCTTGCTCTTCTAATACCCCCTCAGTTGCTACCTCTGGCATTACCCCCACAGCCTCTTATGTAGGGTACAGCCAAGTCAGCTCAAGTCTGGCTACTTTCCCTTGGGGCTTCTTGACCCCTACAAAACCCATACATCAGTGCCATGCTATAAGGTGGGGACAGCTGTTCCATTGCCTCACTTCTCTCAGCCCACTTAATTCACTTCGATTCTCTGTTCTGTTTCTTGCACAGGCAATGGGGTCAGATGATCTGGTTTGATGACTAAAAAATAAAGTATCATTTTCCTCTTTTAGTGCCCTTCTCTGTAGGTGGTCCTCAGAGGACCCCCTAGGGTTTCAAAGGAGGAGCCATAGTACTTTCCACCAGGCTGAAGACTCACAACTCTAACGGCATGTCCATCTCCCCTTGTCTAGTCAAAAGTTTAAGTGGCTTGGGCATGAGGAGGGGTTCAGGCTCAGAGGATGATGGAGAGTGGGGCATGCAGGGGGATGCAGAATTAGTTTGTCTGACTCATTAAATCCTAAAGGTGATACTGGTCTTCAATATTCAGAATATAGGGTACTTGATACCTCTTTTTACTGAGCTTTGGCTCCTAGTTGCCAATTGCCTACTCAACACTCTGATACCTATGGCAGAGAAAGGAAACCTGGTCTATTGGGGAGAAGTGGATTCTTGCCTTTGCTTATCAGCATTTGTTGTTGTTGTTGTTTAGTCACTAAGTTGTGTCCGACTCTTTGCGACCCCATGGACTGTAGCCTGCCAGGTTTCTCTGGCCATGGGATTTCCCAGGCAAGAATACTGGAATGGGTTGCCATTTCATTCTCCAGGGGATATTCCTGACCCAGTGATTGAACCCATGTCTTCTGCTTGGCAGGCGGCTTCTTTACCACTGAGTCACCAGGGAAGCCCAAAGTGAGTATTAGCTAGCATAATACTATGATGGGAGTATTAATCCTCCAGATTTTCTCATCTGTAAAATGAGAATATTATTTGATTAATAACCTTCATTCATATATAGTCTAAAAACATAGAATCACTTTAATTTTATTCAGTATTTAGGTTGCATCTATAGAAGGACATTCAATTTAAAAAATAAGTTAGTATGCCAGTTTCTTAGCACTGATTTATAATCCCAGTTTGTTGCCATTATGTATGAGATTACAGGACTATTGTGAGAATTAAATTTATCACGCATGAGAAGGGCCTGGCATAGAGTAATTGCTCAATTAATATCATCCATTATTATTACTATGATTTCTGGCCTTACACAAGTCATCTAAGCTCTCTGAGTCTCCATTTCCTCGTGTTTAATTAAGGATAATAATAAAATTCTAAAGAAAGAGTCTAGGATTCATATTCAAAGATTCTATGGAATTGTATTATCTCATAACAATTATAAATTTCTTTGTAAATGTTAGATATTATCTATAAAATGAGGACATTGAATCTTTAAACTATTTTCCCCTTCTAAAGCTGCCCTCCTAGAAAAGCCAGCAGTGCATCAGTCTCACAAAGTATTTCCTCTTCTAAAATGCCATGGATTTACCATTATGAAGAAAGAAAAGAAAATTTTCACTTTTCAACAAACTGGAAACACTAATAAATAAAATCAGCAAACACTGCCTCATTCTATCTGTGAACTCATAATTTTCAGAGTGTAAAAGACTGCTCTTCCCTTTCATTACACTCAATTCTTATCTGTTCTCCAGAATGCTTTACCTTCTCAAGTACCTTCACATAATATTACACGGAAAGGAAATGACTTAAGATGCAATGGAAAACTTCCAGAGAATCAGCCAATAAAATTTAGTCATAGGAGTTACTTATTCCAATTCCTTACATCTAAGATAATGGACGCTAAAGACTTTGACTGTGTGGATCGCAACAAACTGTGGAAAATTCAAGAGATGGGAACACCAGACCACCTTACCTATCTCCTGAGAAATCTGTATGCAGGTCAAGAAGCAACAGTTAGAACCAGACATGGAACAACGGACTGGTTCCAAACTGGGAAAGGAGTATTTCAAGGCTGCATACTGTCACCTTGCTTATTTAACTTATATACAGAGTACATCATGAGAAATGCTGGGCTGGAGGAAGCACAAGCTGGAATCAAGATGGTAGGGAGAACTATCAATAACCTCAGATATGCAGATGAGACACCATGCTTATGGCAGAAAGCAAAGAGGAACTGAAGAGCCTCTTGATGAAAGTGAAAGGAGAGTGATAAATCTGGCTTAAAACGCAACATTCAAAAAACGAAAATCATGGCATCCAGTCCCATCACTTCATGGCAAGTAGATGGAGAAACAATGGAAACAGTGAGAAATTTTATTTTCTTGGGCTCCAAAATCACTGCAGATGGTGATTGTAGCCATGAAATTAAAAGACACTTGCTCCTTGGAGGAAAAGCTATGACAAACCTAGACAGCATATTAAAAAACAGAGACATTACTTTTCCAACAAATGTCCATCTAGTCAAAGCTCTGGTTTTTCCAGTAGTCAGGTATGGATGTAAGAGTTGGACCATAAAGAAGGTTGAGTGCTGAAGAACTGATGCTTTTGAACTGTGTTGTTGAAGACTCTTGAGAGTCCCTTGGACTGCAAGAAGATCAAACCAGTCAATCCTAAAGGAAATCAGTCCTGAATATTCATTGGAAGGACTGATGCTGAAGCTGAACTCCAATACTTTGGCCACCTGATGTGAAGAACTGACTCATTGGAAACGACCCTGATGCTTGGAAAGATTGAAGGTAGGAGGAAAAGAGGACGACAGAGGATGAGATGGTTGGATGGCATCACCGACTCGATGGACATTGAATTTGAGCAAGCTCCAGGAGTTGGTGACGGACAGAGAAAACTGGTATGCATGGGGTCACAAAAAGTAGGACACGACTGAGCAACTGAACAGAACTGAAGATAATGGTGGAATGTTTTCTTCTATACTGCCTTCAAATATGAACACTAATCATACCACAAGAATATTCATTCCATTTTGAAAATTCCAAGCCTTCCCATATTCCTTGATTGCTGAATAATTTAAAAAGCATATTCAAAACTACTGTTGTTTTTTTAAATAATCTATTTAATTTACATTAATTGGCCAGTCTGCCAAAAATATCTGGACCACATTAGTCAACTAAAATTTGAAAGAAACAGAAATCTAAGCTTCTGTTGTCACGATATACCTAAGTATTTATTGTGATCTTTAAATACAAAATTGAACCTAATTCTACTATAATTGCCCTTAAGGAATAAAGGGCAGTTATAGTATTTAATAAAGGGCAGTTATAGTAGTTAATGTTTTTGGCTACAATTATTCTAATCATTAAGTTTTGAAAGAGGAGATTCTCTTAGGGACAAACTCAATCTCAAGTTTGAATATTGGAAACTTGCTGCAAATCTGCAAGTGGCTCTGTTTATCAACCAAGAAAAATGTCTTTTGAAAAGTCATTCACATATTAATACGGTCCTTTAAGACATGTTTTCATATACATTGTTTTATTTGGAATATGAGATTCCCTGGAAGAGGAGCACAGGAGATAAGGAAAATGAGGCTCAGTGGTGGTTAGCGACTTGCTCAAGATGACAGGAACTGGCAGAGCAGAAAGGAAAACTCGAGTTTCTTGATTTCCAGCCCAGGATCCTCCCACCATAACAGACTGCTTCAGAAATCCATGAAGTTCTCTGAAATGCTGACATCATCTCATCTATCACCCTGCCATCAACCAGTTAAAATCATGCCAGATAAAAATCAGTCATTCAAAATCATGTCCAGTATGGAAGAATGCTTACAATATATTTCAATTACTCATTCATTCATTCATTCAAATTTATTTGTTGAGAACAGACTATTTGTCTGGCATTGTGCTGGCATTTGGGATGTAGTCATGAGTAAACCAGACATGGTTCCTACTCCCCTGGAGCTTACTGTTAAGTCATGGAGATAGATACTACTCACAAAATCACACAAGTAAATCTATCAGTACAAATCAGGAATAACACTGTCCAGAATGACTACAATACACTTTTTTTTTAATTTTATTTTATTTTTAAACTTTACAAAATTGTATTAGTTAGGGTTAGAAAGTCTCTAACAGAGAGACCTAATCTCATCTGAAACACCAGGAAATGGCTAGGATAGGGGGAAGGGGTGGGGAAATAAGGAGCATTCCAGGTCATGGAAGGACATGCCAGGCCAAGAGAATCACATTTATAGAAGCCCTAGGGCAGGAAGGAAAATGAACATACTTTATGATAGTAATTTTGTGTAAGCAAAGGTGGGGGAGTCTAGCAGGAAATACACCAAAATATTAATGATGCTTTCTTTTAGAGAATAATTGGTGATGTTATTTTCTCCTTTATGCTTTACTGAATGTTCCAAATTTTCTACGATGAAAAATAAAAGCTTTTTGTTCTGCAGGGAAATTCAGCCTAAAGAAGTGGTAAAGAGCTGACTAGAAAATTGGGCCCAAAAGAAGGAGGGGAAACAGAACTCTCCCAGTCACTCCAGGCCAGAAATCCAAAAGCTGGACCGGAAAGCGGAAGTTAGCTGTATAAAAACATAATTATCGTGCATCGAACCTGGACTGGCAACTCGTGTATGGGGAGGGAGGAGGGAGGAGGGTTCAGGATGGGAAACACGTGTATACCTGTGGCGGATGCATGTTGATATATGGCAAAACCAATACAATATTGTAAAGTTAAAAAATAAAATAAAATAAAAAATAAATAAATTTATCTCAAAAAAAAAAAAACAACATAATTAGCTTTGGTGAGTTAAAAGATCCTTGAGTACTTAAAATGTATAAAGCTGTGAATGAAAAGGAACTAATATATATTGAGCCCTATTATATGCCAAGCACTATTCTACACTATAGAATTTACACTACACTATAGAATTTGTTCAAGCTGGTTTTAGAAAAGGCAGAGGAACCAGAGATCAAATTGCCAACATCTGCTGGATCATCGAAAAAGCAAGAGAGTTCCAGAAAAACATCTATTTCTGCTTTATTGACTATGCCAAAACCTTTGACTGTGTGGATCACAATAAACTGTGGAAAATTCTGAAAGAGATGGGAATACCAGACCACCTGACCTGCCTCTTGAGAAACCTGTTGCAGGTCAGGAAGCAACAGTTAGAACTGGACATGGAACAACAGACTGGTTCCAAATAGGAAAAGGAGTTTGTCAAGGCTGTATATTGTCACCCTGTTTATTTAACTTCTATGCAGAGTACATCATGAGAAACACTGGACTGGAAGAAACACAAGCTGGAATCAAGATTGCTGGGAGAAATCTCAATAACCTCAGATATGCAGATGACACCACCCTTATGGCAGAAAGTGAAGAGGAACTCAAAAGCCTCTTGATGAAAGTGAAAGTGGAGAGTGAAGAAGTTGGCTTAAAGCTCAACATTCAGAAAACAAAGATCATGGCATCCGGTCCCATCACTTCATGGGAAATAGATGGGGATACAGTGGAAACAGTGGCAGACTTTATTTTTCTGGGCTCCAAAATCACTGCAGATGGTGACCGCAGCCATGAAATTAAAAGACGCTTACTCCTCGGAAGGGAAGTTATGACCAACCTAGATAGCATATTCAAAAGCAGAGACATTACTTTGCCAACAAAGGTCCATCTAGTCAAGGCTATGGTTTTTCCTGTGGTCATGTATGGATGTGAGAGTTGGACTGTGAAGAAGGCTGAGCACCGAAGAATTGATGCTTTTGAACTGTGGTGTTGGAGAAGACTCTTGAGAGTCCCTTGGACTGCAAGGAGATCCAACCAGTCCATTCTGAAGATTAGCCCTGGGATTTCTTTGGAAGGAATGATGCTAAAGCTGAAACTCCAGTACTTTGGCCACCTCATGTGAAGAGTTGACTCATTGGAAAAGACTCTGATGCTGGGAGGGACTGGAGGCAGGAGGAGAAGGGGACGACAGAGGATGAGATGGCTGGATGGCATCACTGACTCGATGGACGTGAGTCTGAGTGAACTCCGGGAGTTGGTGATGGACAGGGAGGCCTGGCATGCTGTGATTCATGGGGTCACAAAGAGTCAGACAGGACTGAGCTACTGATCTGATCTGATAGAATTTACATCTACACTATAGAATAATCCAGATAATGTGCTTTATTTCCACAGTTTACCCTCTGACTGTGTTCCTTTCTCTACACTAGCTCTACCAGATGGGTATTATAATCTCCATTTTTTAAAAAGAAAGTGAGATTTAAAGAGAGGTCAAGTAAGTTACTCAAAATCAGACGTCTATTAGATGGAAGAGCTGGGATTAAACGAATGGGTCTGTCTGATTCCAAAGAAGATCCTAGGACTCCCGTTGATATTGACCAGGGTTCTTGGCCTTCCCCAATCAATAGAAATTGATAAGAAGCCAGTCAAGAAATTCAGGCAAGCCTTTATTGGGGCTCCTGCTGCAGCATGAGGGAATGAAAACAAGTAACAGTTTCCCTTGCTGACTCCCTTTGTGGGGTAGGGGCAAGCTGGTTCCTATATGGAGTGAGAGTAAGTGGTATGTCCACGGGTCAGGCCGGAGGGATGGTTTAGGTGGTTTGCCCACCTCTTGGTAGTGTTGAGTGCAGAGGGCATGCACAGTAACCTGCTTTTTCTTCCAACACCCAGCTTTTTGCTCCCAGATCTTCAGAAGTGATAGTTGAGTTTTTCTGGTCTTTTTGTATCTTGTTGTCTAGAACTTGCCCCAACTGTGCATGCACACAGTTGTTTTGAGTCTCTTTTTTTTTTCCTTTACCTCTGTCCTGTCTAGGCGTCTTCTTCTTTTTTTTTTTTTAATTTATATATTTTTTTAAATTTTATTTTATTTAACTTTACAATATTGTATTGGTTTTGCCATATATCAAAATGAATATGCCACAGGTATACATGTATTCCCCATCCTGAACCCCGCTCCCTCCTCCCTCCCCATACCATCCCTCTGGGTCATCCCAGTGCACCAGCCCCAAGCATCCAGTATCGTGCATCGAACCTGGACTGGCGACTCGTTTCATATATGATATTATACATATTTCAATGCCATTATCCCAAATCATCCCACCCTCTCCCTCTCCCACAGAGTCCAAAAGTCTGTTCTATACATCAGTGTCTCTTTTGCTGTCTCGTATACAGGGTTATTGTTACCAACTTTATAAATTCCATATATATGCATTAGTATACTATATTGGTGTTTTTCTTTCTGGCTTACTTCACTCTGTATAATAGGCTCCAGTTTCATCCACCTCATTAGAACTGATTCAAATGTATTCTTTTTAATGGCTGAGTAATACTCCATTGTGTATATGTACCATAGCTTTCTTATCCATTCATCTGCTGATGGACATCTAGGTTGCTTCCATGTCCTGGCTATTATAAACAGTGCTGCGATGAACATTGGGGTACACGTGTCTCTTTCAATTCTGGTTTCCTCAGTGTGTATGCCCAGCAATCCCACTGCTGGGCATACACACTGAGGAAACCAGAATTGTTTTTAGTCTCTTAAAATTTCTCTGTATTTTGTTGCTCAGGGAGCCATTTGTCTCGGTGCAAGCACTACAGCAAAGGGTCCCAGGTCCCAGCCTATGTCACAGGCACCAATGTAAATGTGATAAATATTGCTTATATTAAGATTTTCCTGTAAAAATTGGGGATGTGGGGACTATGTTGCTTTTTGGCAGACCAAAGATGATAGGATTGTATTGTCAGGATGGTAGTGACTTCTGCAAAATGCAGTATTTTTAAACTCTTAAATAGTACTAGGGACTGTTCTAAGTGAATTAGAAATCTTATCTAATTTAATCCTCATAACAATCCTATAAGTACTATTATTATCTTCAGTTTGCAGATAAGGAAACTGAGTTACAGACAGGAAAAATAACTTGCCCAATATCATACAGAGCTGTTATTTGAAGCCCGCAAAATGGATCCAGAATCTGTAGACCTAACCACCAAGCTTTATATTATTTCTAGACTTTCAACTGACTCTCTTGGCCCCCCTTTATACATGAGAGATCTACTTCCAAACTTTCCTTCCATGGTATCCCTGCTTAGATCAGTGAAAACAAGTTCCTTTAGAAGTTTGAAGCTGTTAGAAAACCACCTGATACTGACTACCATTTGCCTAGAGTCTGAGACCTAGCCTAGAAGGAAGTCTGCTTCTGATTCTCAGAGTAGGGCTACACAATAATGCTGAAGCTCTGATTGCCCAAATGCAGCACACCTTGTGAAAACAGTGTCTAGCCTGCTGCTGCTGCTAAGTCGCTTCAGTCATGTCCAACTCTGTGCGACCCCATACATGGCAGCCCACCAGGCTCCCCCATCCCTGGGATTCTCCAAGCAAGAACACTGGAGCGGGTTGCCATTCCTTCTCCAATGCATGAAAGTGAAAAGTGAAAGTGAAGTCGTGTCTGACTCTTCGCAACCCCATGGACTACAGCCTACCAGGCTCCTCCGTCCATGGGATTTTCCAGGCAAGAGTACTGGAGTGTCTAGCCAAGTGGTTCTCAAATGGTAGTATACATCAGAATCACCTAGAGAACTTGTTAAAACATATACTCCTGCGGCCTACCCCAGAAGTTCTGATTCAGTAGATCCGGCAGGAGGAGGGTGAAGGGTGTAGAACCATTGGCATAGCCTAATAGAAAGCATGACCATCCTGGGAAGCAGGATTCGTAGGAATGTCATCAGGGTTCTGGCACCAGAACCCTTGAAACTGAGAGTTCCTTTCAATCTGCTCTAACTCTGCCCTCACAATCTGGTTCCACAGAAGTTGGCTAAGATGGAGAAGGAAATCTGCTCTCAAACCAGCAATGAACCAGCGCTGGAAGTGTTTGTTGAAAAACAAAAGCAATGGATTTTAGGTAGTGGGAATTTGAATTTTTTTTTTCTTTTTATTCTTTTCAGGGGTGCTGGTGATAGTAATAGATTCTGATTAATGTGTCATTTGGGTAATTATTTTAATCTGAAGGGAAAAACAAGATATAGTCCAGTTGCAAAACACTGGAGTTACATTTATCCCAAAATCTCAAACTAAGTTCACCTACAAGTACAAAACAATAAAAATTCCATTTTACATTTTGAGTTACAAAGGTCTGGAAACTGAGAGATAACTTAAGTAACACCCGAGCGCCCTCTGGTGGGAAGTGAATTCTCCACTGCCCAAGCAAAAGTGTTCCTGTGCTAAGCAACCATTAGAGAATCTTGGATTTCTTTTCCAACCCTTTGAAATTGGAGAATGTTTTCTGAGAACAAATATAAAGGAAAAGATTACTGGGGAAGAGAGATTTTGGAGAGCACTGTTATGAAAATAGCTATGGATCTAAGTCAAACCTGTTCCTCTTCAAATTTTTACCCACTAGTCTGTTTCACTGATGATTCTTGCCTGAATCAATTACTATGATGATGACAGAAAAATATTTTTATTTACATTATAAATTCCAAAGCACTTGAACAATAGTTAATTTACAAACCTAGGATTCTAGTAAACCCTTGAAATTATCTCGTTATAAATATTCTGCTGGTCTCACTTGAAAATGCCCATGTCTTTTGTTTAAGTCACCAGGCTTGCTTACATTTACTTGACATTTTGTAAAGCCCTCTTTTGTGTTTTGTAAAGTGTACTGACTGGCTGTATATACCTCTTTGAATCCACAGCACACACCTACAGGTTCAGAATCAGGCCTAAGGGATTCAGCTCAGAACATCTTTAAATTAGTAATTAAGTCTAAGAGGTAATCTCTAGCACTTGCTCAGTTGCTAGTAACCACCAGTTGGAATATTATTACATGATATTGATATCTTCTTACCAACCTTCCATCCATCTAGAAGAGCTGATGAAAATTTTAAATGAACTATATTTTTAACATAGTAACTGACATATTTAGCAGTATTTCCTTCCTTTTAGGATTTTAATAATAACACATAACTGCTATAGCTATTCACTGCAACCTATGTGATGAGCACTCTTGCTGCTTCCATGTTACAGATCAGGAAACTCAGATTTACAGTGGTTGGAGCACTCACCCAAGTACAGCTCATTAAGAGCAGAACAGAGATTTAAACCCAAGAAGCTTTAACTACTCTTAACAGTATGGCACACTATCTCCCTTTTTATTCTTTTTATCTCTTTGCTTTTAAGAAAGAAAAAGACAAGCGAGGACATAGGTAGTCTTCTATTTGAAGGTGCCCCTGGTACTTCTAGCACATATTACATCTATAAACCAGTTTCTCTATTAGATTCCTTTCTTTCTATAGAAGTTCAAAAGCATTGATGGTTTTGAACTGTGGTGTTGGAGAAGACTCTTGAGAGTCCCTTGGACTGCAAGGAGATCCAACCGGTCCATCCTAAAGGAGATCAGTCCTGGATGTTCATTGGAAGGAGTGATGTTGAAGCTTAAACTCCAATACTTTGGCCACCTGATGCAAAGAGCTGACTCATTGGAAAAGACCCTGATGCTGGGAAAGATTGAGGGCAGGAGGAGAAGGGGATGACAGAGGATGAGATGGTTGGATGGCATCACCAACTCGATGGACATGGGTTTGGGTGGACTCTGGGAGTTGGTGATGGACAGGGAGACCTGGTGTGCTGTGGTGGGACTACCATACAATTGCACTAGCAAGGTTATGTTCAAAAACCTTCAAGCTAGGCTTCAGCAGCACATGAACTGAGAACTTCCAGATGCACAAGCTGGATTTAGAAAAGGCAGAGGAACCAGAGATCAAATCGCCAATATTTGTTGGATCATGGAGAAAACAAAGGAATTTGAGAAAAAATCTACTTCTGCTTCATTGATTATGCTAAAACCTTTAAGTGGATCACAACAAACCATGGAAAATTCTTAAAGAGATGGGAATACCAGACAACCTTACCTGTTCCTGAGAAACCTGTATGCAGGTCAAGAAGCAACAGTTAGAACTGGACATGGAACAACAGACTGGTTCCAAATTTGGAAATGAGAACAACAAAGCTGTATATTGTCATCCTGTTTATTTAACTTCTATGCAGAGTACATCATGAGAAATGCTGGACCGGATGAATCACATGCTGGAGTCAAGACTGCCAGGAGAAATATCAACAACCTCAGATATGCAGATGATACCACTCTAGTGGCAGAAAGTGAAGAAGAACTAAAGAGCCTCTGATAAGGGTAAAGGAGGGGAGTGGAAAAGCTGGCTTAAAACTCAACATTCAAAAAACTAAGATCATGGCACCTAGTTCCAACATTCAAAAACTTCATGACAAACAGAAGAAGAAGTAGAAGCAGTGACAGATTTGAATTTACTGGGCTTCAAAATCACTACAAGCAGTGACTGCAGCCATAACATTAAAAGATGCTTGCTCCTTGGAAAGAAGGCTATGACCAACCTAGGCAGTATATAAAAAAGCAGAGATCATTTTGCCAACAAAGCTGCATATAGTCAAAGCTATGGTTTTTCCAACAGTCATGTACAGATATGAGAGTTGGACCATGAAGAAGGGAAGACTTAGTGCTTTCAAACTGTGGTTCTGGAGAAGACTCTTGAGAGTCTCTTGGACTGCAAAGAGATCAAATCAGTCAATCCTAAAGGAAATCAACTCTGAAAATTCATTGGAAGGACTCATGCTGAAGCTGAACTCCAATACTTTGGCCATCTTATGTGAAGAACTAATGCACTGGAAAAGACTCTGATGTTGGGAATGACTGAAGGCAAAAGGAGAAGGGAGTGACAGAGGATGAGATGGTTAGATAGCATCACCAACTCAATGGACATGAATCTGAGCAAACTCAGGGAAAGTAAAGAACAGGGAAGCCTGGCGTGCAGCAATCCATGGGGTCACGAGGAATCAGACATGACTTGGCAACTGAATAACAATTAGCTGTGCCAGCAGTAGCCCCTGGCATCCCCAGCCCCACTTCTGTACCTGATGAATTCAGATTTGTCATTCTGGTTCAGTTTGAAATTCATCTTTCCCAGAAAGTTTCTCTGGAATTCTTCAGTAGTCTGTGCACATGGCTTCTAGCATAGCATGTTGCCATATTTTTTTTTTTAATCATCTGGTTATGTGTTTGCCTCTCCCATTAACAGACTTGAAGGTGAAGACCATGATTTACTCATCTTTGTAGCTCCAACCCAGTGTTTCATACATTCAATAAATACTGGTTAAGCTGAAATGTTATATTCATGCCATTTTGCTGTCAGGATTGTGGCTTCCTAGAGAGGAGGAATTCTGGCTTCTAGTACATATCTTTCCATTCTCTATACTCATCATACACAAAGCTGACCATCAGAATCTGAGGAGTTTTAAGTATAGTTTCTGAGAAATTAGTATATTACAAAGGTGACATTCATAGTACTGGGGGGTGGAAGGATAGCAATTATTTCTCCAATAGTGCTAATTTTTATCATATCCATAAGATATTCTGTGATCAATAGTTTAATCATTTAATTGTGATAAGGAGATAATGCTGAGTAAGTATAGAAAATGTGTATAAAGCATAGGACAACAGAGGAAGGCTAATCTCCCTGTTGGCATGTCAAATATTTATTTACCTGGGCATAACATTTGCTATTATATTTACTTTTGGTGTTTGTGAGTAATGCTACAAGAAAAATTGCTAGGTCAAGGCTTAAGATTAAAGTGGTATGAGGCTCTGGAGTGAGTGGAATGTAAAGAAAATGAAGCAGATTGCTTTGTTTTGTCTATTTTAATATAATTTATTATTTTTAGTGTTTAATAACTCAATACATTTATATTCAAAATTCCTTTATTATTGAACTCCCTGCAGCAAAAAATAACTTGGTTATTGCCAATCTAAAACTCTCTAACCCCTAATTTCCTTTTTCTACTGAAACAATTGTTTTGATAACATACTTACATAGTGAGAAGTATCTCAGGAATGATACTATTCAGTTATAGCAGAAAGGATTATATTAAAAATGGCATTGGGACAACTGGCTGATCAAATTGAGCTTACAGACTAAAGAAGAAAAAAAAATCATTAAACACCAACATTACAAAACTAGAACTCATATTTTCCCCCAAATCTGGCCTTCTTCCCACTTCTCTAAGAGAGGTATGTTTTCTCATACCTCTCTAAGACAGGTAGAGAGGCACACCTGACATACTTGACTCTTTTCATGCCCTCTCCTCAACATCCAATGTATCACCTAGTTTTATAGATGCTACTTCCTAAGTATCTTGTGAATCTGTCCACTTTTCTCCAGTGAACTTCCAACATCCCAATTTAGACCTCTATCATCTCATATCTGGACTTCTGAAAGTCATGGGTGTCCCTCCAAGTTTTCTTATGCTTTTCCAATTTATTCTTACAAACCACAACCAGTTTTCTAAAAAAACAAATCTGATAAGTTCATTCTCCTGTTTATAACTTTTCAATGGCTCCCCACTTGCAGTAGAATAAAGGGCACACCCCTTAAGATAGCTAAAAAAAGCTGCATTTTCTGGCCCCTTCTCTGGCCTCATCTCTTGCCATTTTCTCCCTCAGACATCCTTAACCAGACACAATGAATTTATTTCATTCCTCTCTCACTTCTGGCTTCCGTATGTATGTTGCATTTGCATTAACCACTTTTTCTATCTCTTGGCCACTTTTCTACCTATCTAGAAGCTTATCTGATACCTCCTCCTCCATAACCAGTTTATGTTGGATTCTAATCTCTCTGTATTATGCCCATCATCACTGCTACCTTACTAAATTGTGCTTGTCTATTTGTCTATTTTTCCCGCAGACTATACACTCACTGAAGGTAGAGATTTTGCCTATAACGTTCACTCCCAAATCTCTGGGCTTAACACAATACTCAGTACATGGTAGTACAATTTAGTAGTTAATTGGTCAAATGGATGGATGGAAGAATAAATGAACTAATGAATAGACTATACGATAAGTGTTATGTATTTATCATAAAATTATCATAGGTATTAAGACGACCTTCAGGTTCCATGATTCACTAGAAGGACTCACAAGACATAATGTGTGTTATACTCACAGAATATACTCACCGAATATGTGTTATGATTTGTTACAGAAAAATAGAGATTAAAATCAGCAAGGAAATAGAGTGCATAAAACAGAGTCCAGGAGAAACTAACTATAAGCTTCCACGTGTCCTCTCTCAGAGGAGTCTAACTGACAGCACTTAATTCTCCCAACAAAGATGTATGAGAACACATGCAAACTGTTGCCAACCAGGGAAACCCACCTGAGCTTTGATTCCAGAATTTTTACTGGGGCAGTCAGTCACAAAGGTATAAAGTACCTGCATGACTGAGTTTAGTATTGGAGAAGGAAATGGCAACCCACTCCAGTGTTCTTGCCTGGAGAATCCCAGGGATGGGGGAACCTGGTGGGCTGCCCTCTGTGGGGTCGCACAGAGTCGGACACGACTGAAGTGACTTAGCAGTAGCAATCCTGCTCCCAACCTAAAGATAAAACTGATACAGGATAACCCAAAGCCCAAGGAATGAAAAGAAGACATTCACCACAAATCACACTGTTAGTATGAACCATTGTTTTCCCCAGATAGGCAAAAATAAAGTATGTCTATGAAAACTTGCATAAGCCAAATGGTGTAAAGTGAAGCAGCAATCACCTTAGGTAACACCTTGCTAACAGATCTACAAAATAAATCAAAATAAAGCCAGTTCAAAACTGGCAGCTGGATGCTGAGATGCTGAGTGTAGTTCTCTGGTGAAGGAGCTTAGTGGTGCCACTCCTGCTGCTGAGAGTGCCCCTACCTCTATAACTGCTCACTACAGAACAAATGCTGAATGCTATTTTCTCTTTTTTCATAAAAGTGAAAATCCTCTTCAGATTTCTTTTGGTTAGCAAACACAAGAACTAACACAGTACAATTATGTAAAGTTTAAAAATAAAAAAAAAAAAGAACTAACACAGGTCTTTTGTGAAAGTCAAGTGGTGTAAAGAGAACTCTGGAAAGTCCTAGGATAACTGTATCTGGCACAGTACTAAGTCTCAGTTATATAAAGATACTCTTGTCAATAAGGATTATTTCAAGGGCTCAGAGGTTATATGCCAGGAGGTTGTTCATCAAGGGCCCATCCTCAAGACCTTTAGAATATGCAGGGTTTGGGCAACCCAGGCCTGCTGAGTTAATCCCTCTCAATTTACAGAAACTCAGAAGACTGAAGTGGGTTAAGGAGGACTTCTTAATACATACAACATTTGAGCTGCATATTGAAAGAGAAGAATCAGCTATAAATACAGATGAGAAAGCAAACATAGAAGTAAGAACAAAATCATCAAGGCATAAGTGAGCACAGCTCTTTAAGGGAAGGAAAGTAGCTCTCATGGATGAAGTCACCTCTACTCACAGACCCTCAAGCTTCCATGATGTTCCTATTGCCACTCTTTTCCCACCTGTATTCATCCACTCACTAGAGATCTTTTCACAAACTGGAAAAATGATTACTACATCATATTGTATTCTTGCTAATCTATGCTTTATGGTATGCAGAAATTTTTGCCCAAAGTCTCACAGATAATTTATTTCAAAGTATTCTCTGCATCCATTTTCAAACTCATAAACTATGTATCTATCATCTCTTTTGTATAACCTTTCCCAGAGACAGTGAGAATATTGTACCCAAGTTACCTCCTGAGTGAGGGAAAATGGCAAGACAGCAGAATATACTAGAAAAGATGAATAAGTATCTGAAAATATAATTTTCCTATACTTGTATGTCTTCTTGCAAATGTCTCAAGAGGGACAATCTTCTGTATCATTTGAATTTCCTATAGCTCGTGAATTTATACTAAGCCAAATCTGCATGGCTATGCTCCCCTATTCTCTAAAATTAGATAAAATAATAAATTACTTGTTGAAACTGAACCCTAATACTTTAAGCACCTTTTCCAAATTTAAGTAAAATAATAAATGTGAAAACAGTATAGTCCCTATATCCAACATACTCAATAAATTATTGTTGAAACTGAACTCTAATAGTGGGTATGTGTGTGTGCATGCTCAGTCACTCAGTCACATTTGACTCTTTCCTCCCTCACAGACTCCTCTGTCAATGGGGTTTTCCCAGAAAGAATACTGGAGTGGTTGCCATTTCTACTCTATGGGATCTTCTTAACCCAGGGATCATGCCCAGGTTTCCTGTATCTCCTGCATTGGCAGGCAGATTCTTTAACAATGAGCCACCTGGGAATCCCTAATACTTTAAGTATCTTTTCCAAATTTACCTCCTCATCAAAAGGAAAAATAATTGAAATGTATACTGAAATCACGGAAAAGGCAATGGCAACCCACTCCAGTACTCTCACCTGGAAAATCCCATGGACGGAGGAGCCTGGTAGGCTGCAGTCCCTGGGGTCGCTGAGAGTCGGACACGACTGAGCGGCTTCGCTTTCACTTTTCACTTTCATGCATTGCAGAAGGAAATGGCAACCCACTCCAGTGTTCTTGCCTGGAGAATCCCAGGGATGGGGGAGCCTGGTGGGCTGCCGTCTATGGGGTCACACAGAGTCGGACACAACTGAAGCGACTTAGCAGCAGCAGCAGCACATTGAAATCAAGGCTTGAATGAAGTATACTTTCTTAACAGTCAAAGCAATCAAACTCTATGAAAGACGAAAATTAAAGTTTTCCATATGAAAATATGGGGGGGTGGGGAATGAAACTTTGATGGGAAGAGGGAAACATACCAGCCATGGAAAATGAAACTAAGCTATGTATCTAATGCCAAAACCAAATTAAAAGAGGCTTAATGAGAACTAGGCAGCAGCCTGAAAGAAATCTCATTTGCCCTCTTCACCCTCGAATTGCCTTGTTGGGAGTCCATGAGAGTCTGTATTTAAGAAACAAAAAATGTGCAGGCATTTGGTATAGAAATTGCTCTGGTTTCTCATGCAATGGTGTGGGCTTCATAAATGTTTAGTGGAAATAAGAATGATGAATATTAGAAATAGGAAAAAAGACATACCAATTGTTTAAAGGAAGAGAAAATAAAGATGCACAAATGGAATTCTTATATGCCTATTGATTTTTGAAAGCTATATGAAAGACTGAAAAGGACAACAAAATATGAAATCTAATATTGCTACTTAACTTCAAAGCTTCTTCTCTCGTAAGACTGATGCATGTGTACAACCACAAGAGAAGCTTTATTTTAAATGTAAGCATTTCAAGGAATAGTGTGTGACCTTAGACATCACCTCTTTAAAAAAGAACAAGCTGTGAGAGGCTAAAGGCTTGTGATTTTAATGAGGGTTAATGATGATAATATAAAGCTACTTTGCACACTACAGTCCACTTATTAGCAACAGCTCATACCTCTTTGCAGAGCCACCTATTTCATATCCAAGACACAGTAAGTGTATTTTAATACAAAACCTTAAGTTTCTCTAAGACATTCCAAATTTATATCATTATCATCTTACCCAATCAGCCAAAACTCCAGTGTGTGGATTGCTTCTCTCCTGATCAGACTTCTGTGTGAATTGTCAAAGGGAAAAGGAGAAAATTGTGCAAAAGATGGCTCTGTGTTGTTCCTGACCAAACATTAATGTCAGCCTATTCCAAAATCAGATCAAAGATATAATTATTCTGTTAAGCAGACACAGAACAAATTTAAGAAGAGAAAATTTTAATATGGTCTGAATTTTCCACTAGCGTTACCAAAAAATAGCTCCAAAAATCTCCAAATTTTAATCTATGTTAATTAAAAATGACAAACACAGTTACTATAAGCCATCATGGCCTGAACTAATTTGACTGAGCATGCAATGCAGTGTTGGCAAGGTCAGGCTTTTGTGCTCAATTATTGTTCCTTCATGCGGACTTCAAAGAAACTGTTTTGTGAGAAGGAACAATGGTTCCACTATACAAAGAATAACTAACATAAAATTTAAATAACAATCCAGTGGAGGATGCAATTAGTTAGAATTCAAAAGACACACAAACATATGCAAAAACCTATTTGTAAATTGACTTTATTCATTAAAATTCTATAAAACTTTTTCCTAGACAGTAACAATGAGTGAATGCATCAGGAATGTAATCAGTATAGGAAAACCCATCCACTAGGAAAAGTGACAATGACTAGTGGTAGTATAAGTAACAAATAACCATAATGGTGATTGACGGTATCAAGACACAGAGGAACACCCCTGAGACTGAGAATCTGGATATAGAACCTAAGCCGTTTTAAGGTATGGAAAAATTTGGGTGATACCTTCATTGGGGCAGACCTCTTTCTGATTCTTCTTTTATTGGGATGGAGGGAAATTTCAGTACACCAAGACAAAGAGAAGTGGAAGGGATTTTTACTATCCCTTATTCTCCTCCATCTATGGGGTCGCACAGAGTCGGACACAACTGAAGCAACTTACCAGCAGCAGCAGCAGCATTCTCCTCCCATGTGGCGCTAGTGGTAAAGAACCTGCCTGCCAATGACTTGAGTTTGATCCCTGGGTTTGGAAGATTCCCTGGCGGAGGGCATGACAACCTACTTGATTATTCTTGCCTGGAGAATCCCATGGACAGAGAAGCTTGGCAGGATACAGTCCATAGGATCGCACGATTGAGTTGGGCATGACTGAAGTGATTTAACACGCATTCTCCTCCTAAAAATAGCAAGTATTATCTCTGTGTTACCTTACTAGCCCCTACCCTCTGCCATAAGGTAGGGAATTCCCATAAGGTGGGAATTGATGCTTTTGAACTGTGGTGTTGGAGAAGACTCTCGAGAGTCCCTTGGACTGCAAGGAGATCCAACCAGTCCATTCTGAAGGAGATCAGCCCTGGGATTTCTTTGGAGGGAATGATGCTGAAGCTGAAACTCCAGTACTTTGGCCACCTCATGCGAAGAGTTGACTCATTGGAAAAGACTCTGATGCTGGGAGGGATTGGGGGCAGGAGGAGAAGGGGACGACAGAGGATGAGGTGGTTGGATGGTGTTACTGACTCGATGGACATGAGTCTGAGTGAACGCCGGGAGTTGGTGATGGATAGGGAGGCCTGGCGTGCTGCAATTCATGAGGTCGCAAAGAGTCGGACACGACTGAGCGACTGAACTGAACTGATTCAAAGCCCTAAAACTGCTCAGTTCACTTGGTTCCTGGGGAAGATACCAGAGAGATATCTGCTACGTCATGTATCAGAAAGGCTGGGTAACTATTCCAAAGGAGGAAAATTTCCTAATCCCCATTATTGCTTTCCTCACAGCAGAAAATGTGGGACGGTGGTGATATCCAGTCACAGCTTTCTTAATAATCCATGACAAGGAGGAACAGATGCTTTTTAAAGTTTTCCTCTACCCTCTTAGGTTAAGTGAGGTCTATAAATTAAACTGACAAAAGATATATTCATAAAAGAAAATGTATATAAATTTTACTCATGCTAATATTTACACAAACTACAGAGGCTTCAAAGGAAACAAGTGAAAACCCAAAGCATTTAGACCCAGGGGCTGTACCATTTTAACAAAGTGTGATAAATTGCAGAAAAGCAACTAGACAAAGGAAAGAGGGGCTTAAGCTTCTATAGTGATCAATTGAGGGAAACCAGTGGAAAATGAGAGCTATTTTAGTAAGGTTTCATTTATTCAGATTCATCTCAGTTCCATCCTTCCATTTCCAGTGATAAAATCCATTCTCCTCATCCTGATACACCACAAGGGGTACAGGGGAATTTATGCCACCTTTGCAAAGGGAAATTTATGCCCTATTTCTGGGCAGATAAGGGGAGAGCAGAGAATCTTTATTATATTTATTGGTTCTTAATTTCCTTCAGCTCAAAATAAACCTTATTCTCCAAATATCTGACTTTGCTAGAAAAAAAATTCACCCAAATGAATAGATTGGTTTCCCTTGAAATACATGATCACAAATCTCTAAGGGCACACAGCCATGCAACCCCAGTGTCTGGCAATCCCATCATACTTCCTGAGAAGATTCAGTTTTCTATCCCCCAAAATAACTTCCTTCCTAAACTTCATATGTCTTCTCTCCCCCACAACCCTCTACCCTCAACTCTCAGCTACTGGTTTTATCTTAAACTTCATTAAAGATACTGGAGTAAAACAAATTTCCTTAATTCTCCTTTAGGCAAGCCTTCAAACTCACCTGCATTTGCTCCTCTCTCTGCTGCTACTACTGCTGCTAAGTTGCTTCGGTCGTGTCCGACTCTGTGCGACCCCATAGATGGAAGCCCACCAGGCTCCCCCGTCCCTGGGGTTCTCCAGGCAAGAACACTGGAGTGGGCTGCCATTTCCTTCTCCAATGCATGAAAGTGAAAAGTGAAAGGGAAGTCGCTCAGTCGTGTCCGACTCTTAGCAACCCCATGGACTGCAGCCTACCAGGCTCCACTGTCCACAGGATTTTCCAGGCAAGAGTACTGGAGTGGGGTACCATTGCCTTCTCCGGCTCCTCTCTCTACCTTCTCCCTTATTTCAGTGAAGGAAAATTTCTTCCCAGTATGTGTAAAACAGGGTATTAAATGAGGACTTTTCCTACTATACCACACTTTGGGTTAAGGCTCCAAAAATAAAAATAATTAGTGATAATTACCCCAACATTCTACAAGATACAAGACAGCAGAACCAGTCCATAACTGTCAACTTCCAACATCCATTCCAGCCAAAATAGAGGACACTAACAATTTGGAACTTGAATAAAGAAGAGCCATGTAGGTAAAAGAGAAGGAAATGGCAACCCACTCCAGTATTCTTGCCTAGAGAATCCTGTAGACAAAGGAGCCTGGTGGGCTGCTGTCTATGGGGTCACACAGAGTCAGACACGACTAAGTGACTTAGCATGCTCGCATGCATGTAGGTCAAGGTTTGCTACATGAGGTAATGAGGAATGATATGGCATTTTCCTGCCCTTTCCATGGAGGAAGACAGAGTCTTCCCTGCCCTTCCCACCTCAATCAAACTAAGCAATGGGAGCTCAAGAGAAGCACTGAACGAGAATAAGAAAAATATTATTTTCTTCCACAACTAAACATTTATTAAGCTCTAGAATAGCTGTGTGATGCCATGAAATAGGAGCAAATACAGTAAGAGAGTTCTCAGAAAGGCTTGATATATGTCACCTACAGCTGGAGGACTGGAATAAAGAATTTGAATCCATCATTTTTTAGTTTGATTGATAATAACTTGTAACCCTCAATATCCCTCATCTCCTTGTGCCTTACATCTGGGCACACTGATAAGAAAGTTCGAGCACTCGTTCTTTTCGCACCTGTGGGAAATTCAAAGCACACAAGCCTCTCGCCACCCACACGTAAGGACACTCACCCCAGCACCACCTCATAACCACAATGAAAACTCTAAGCCATTCTCCTTTCCCTGCTCTCTCAAGCCATTTTCAAAGTCAGGTTAGCTTGTAGAACTTCCCTGGTGGTCCTGTGGTTAAGAATCTGCCTGCCAATGCAGGGGACATGGGTTCGATCCCTGGTCTAGAAAGGTCCCACATGCCTCGGGGCAACTAAACTAATGAGCCTGCACGCCCTAGAGCCTGTACTCTGTAGCAAGAGAAGCCACCACAGTGAGAAGCCCATGTACCACAACTAGAGAGTAGCCCCTGCCCGCTACAACTAGAGAAAGCTGGCATGCAGCAATGAAGACCCAACACAGCCAAAAACAAAATACATAAATGAATAACATTTTAAAAAAATATCAGCTTGTGAAGTCTGTCTTGCTTCTCTCAAAGCCTCATTAGGTAACTAATACACTTTTCATACTTAACTTGGTATGTAGGTGGAGGTGAGGTGCGGGTTGTGACATCATTCTTGACATCCAACCAAATTCTGAGAGTCTATCTTAATACTACAAAGTGGTCATACAGGGACATTTGAGAATATAGACTCTAGGGACCTCCCTGGTGGGTCCAGTGGTTAAGAATCTGCCTTGGGATGCAGGGGACACAGGTTCGACCTCTGGTCAGGAAACTAAGATCCTATATGCCACAGAGCAACTAAGCCTGAGTGCTGCAACTGCTTAGCCATGCACCACAACTAGAGAGTCCATAGGCCGCAATGAAAGATCCCAGTGACTTGACGAAGATCCTGCATGATGCAACTAAGGCCCAACGAAGCCAAGGAAGAAAGAACACAGACTCTAGTGCCTGTTTTCCATGTGAGAGAATTTGGAGGCCAGAGACTGACTGGAGCCACCTGCAAAGGAGGGTAAGAAAAGAAGTCAGTGGCTGAAATAAGTGACAGTGCTACCAGTTTAGGGTGCAAGGATGTGAGACTTTATGGGCCAAGAGAACCCAAGAAAGCTATTTTAATAGTACTTTACCCAAGAGGGCTAAAAGCCAAGACAAGAGGGTCTCAGCAGTAAGAAGCTGTGCAACAGAACACCAGGAGCAGAAGCTGTGAAGGTCACAAAATGTCACCCAGAGAGTATCCACATTAGGAAACTATGCATTTTGGTGGTCTCAGCAGAGGTGTTCCCACACGTACAACCCACATCATAGCCAGCTTGTGGATGTCTGCAGTAATGGTGGACATTTGGAAAGAGCATCCCATCCTTATAACAGTAACAATAACACCAGACAATCTGGAAATTCACAACTCTCCTAGAACCCATTAGAACACTAAAATGAAAGAGTAACCAAATAATCTGAAATCTAAAGAAAGATAAGAGCCTCCAAAGAGAGACAGGGCATGAACCCTTGCTTACCTGGCACAGTCATCAAAAGACATTGGCAAGGAGAATTCAACTCTAATTTTTAAATAATTACTAGAGGGCAATTGTAGGCTACCTAGAGACTATAGAACCCCTGGAGGCTGCAGATACAAGAGGAATTCACAACCACTCACAGCCTTTTCTCTGCAGACTTCACTTGCTGCTGCTGGAAAGGAATGGGAAAGTTTTAAAAGTCATGGTCTAATTTACATTTTAAGATGGTCCCTCTGGCTGCTGAGTTCAAAATGGATTGGAGGTGGATGAGAGAGTAGTATAGAGATCAGGAGTAATATGGTGACAAGGGTGACAAGAAGAAAGGATGGACGGATTTGGAATATATTTTAGTGTTGAGATTGGTAGGATTTGTTGATGAATTGGATTCAGGAAGGGGAGAATTACAACTATCAATAGTCTTAGATGGATTAGGAATGGAGTGTCTGAGACACACAAGATGCTGTCACAATGTGGACCTGACTCAAGGAGAGGACTGCTGCTGCTGCTGCTGCTAAGCCGCTTCAGTCGTGTCCGACTCTGTGTGACCCCATAGACGGCAGCCCACCAGGCTCCCCCATCCCTGGGATTCTCCAGGCAAGAACACTGGAGTGGGTTGCCATTGCCTTCTCCGGGACCTCACTTGGGCACTCAACAAAAAAAAGCCTGGATGAGCGTAAGAGTGGGCTTCCCTGGTGGCTCAGGGGTAAAGAATCTGACTGCAATGCAGGAGACACAGGTTTGATCCCTGGATTGGGAAGATCCTCTAGGGGAGGAAATGGCAGCCCACTTCAGTATTCCTGCCTAAAAAGTCCCAGGGACAGAGGAGCCTGGAGTGCTACGGTCCATAGGGATCACAAAGAGTTGGACACAACAGAGTACAGAGCAAGAGTCCTGAGAAGTGTCCTTCCTAGTGCAGGCCTGGGAAGGAGCACAGCAGTCACTTCAGGAAAGACAGAAGTCACACTGGGTCCTTCTCCCCTACCTCCCCTAGGAAGGGGGAGGTACCTTACCCATTACGGGAAGGTAAATGCTGTCACCTAAGGCACTGTGAAAATCCAGTGCAGGTGGGAGAAGTAACAGAACATAACCCTTTACCTCTGGGGAAGGGACAGAATATATGCTAGGAATTACAGAATTACAGCTGGCAGAGGGACTTCAGCACTGAGAATGCTTCTCGCACCCAAGATCCAGGGAGATAATCCTTCCTAAGACTGAGGATTAATCAGAACAGCATACCTCTCATCTCCCACCCACAAGTAACAGTGTTCTACTGATGACATGCAAATAGTGAAGAGAGCCCCTCCAAGGAACAGAAGGAAGAAGGAAACAGAGGGGATACTCAGAGGAGTTCTGAAGAGAATTTAATGAAAGGGGTATTTACAGAGGGGAAAGTGATTCTGGAACTAACAGTGAGGAATGCTGAGGTACTGAAAGATGGGCAGCAGTAGGAAACTCTTAAGGCCCAATGTAGCAAGAAGAAACGGTGTAATTGGAATGAGAGCCAGAGTCAAGTGAGCAGGGCCAGAGGTGGAAGCAGTCATTGCCACACCACGACAAATTCTGTGTTTTTAAATTCTCTCTCCTGGTGTCTCCCACTGGCTGACCCAACCATAAGTCAGAGGGCCAGGGAGATGGAGTGTTACAACCTGTAAATCAGCCCCTTGGGGTACAGGGCAGAGCTAAGAAGAGTAGAAAGTGGAAGGAACAGATGCAAATGGAAAATACCTAGCCTAATATATCCTAGCATTCCTCCTGCAACAAGGTTGGTTCCATCTCCATAGACTTAGCAGCCTCTCCCACCTTAGGGTTCAGATCCAGGCCTTCTCTTTTCTTTCTAACCTCTCTCTAGGAGATATCATGCATTTTGGTGGCTTGTGACATTGTTGGTATGCTTATTACTCTTATATTTTTATTTCTCTAGTCCTCTCCTTCGGAGAAGGCAATGGCACCCCACTCCAGTACTCTTGCCTGGAAAATCCCATGGATGGAGGAGCCTGGTGGGCTACAGTCCATGGGGTCGCTAAGAGTCAGACACGACTGAGCGACTTCACTTTCACTCTTCCCTTTCATGCATTGGAGAAGGAAATGGCAACCCACTCCAGTGTTCTTGCCTGGAGAATCCCAGGGATGGGGGAGCCTGGTGGGCTGCCGTCTATGGGGTCGCACAGAGTGGGACACAACTGAAGCGACTTAACAGCAGCAGCAGCAGCAGTCCTCTCCTTGAGTCAGGTCCACATTGTGACAGCATCTTGTGTGTCTCAGACACTCCATTCCTAATCCATCTAAGACTATTGATAGTTATAATTCTCCCCTTCCTGAATTCAATTCATCAACAAATCCTACCAATCTCAACACTAAAATATATTCCAAATCCGTCCATCCTTTCTTCTTGTCACCCTTGTCACCATATTACTCCTGATCTCTATACTACTCTCCAATCCATTTTGAACTCAGCAGCCAGAGGGACCATCTTAAAATGTAAATTAGACCATGACTTTTAAAACTTTCCCATTCCTTTCTCTCCTTCCTCATCTTTGCCACACTCTTCTTTACCACGCTCTAGCCAAATTGGCTTTTCTGTATGTCCTCATAGAAGTCAAACTCTTTCATGACTTTGGGGTAATCATCCCCCTGCAAGTAGCTTCTCCCACCTGGCCCTATGTCTCAGAAATTGTCTCTTTCTTATCGTTCAGGCTGGCTTAAATGTCTCTTCCTCAGGAAGTCCTTTCCTGGCCACCTTATTTGATGCAAGTTATGCCTTCACCTCACTATTTTCTACCTTCCTACCTAGTTTATTTCTTTCTTAGCATTGCATGCTAAGTTGCTTCAGTTATGTCTGACTTTTTGCAACCCCATGGACTGCAGTCCCCCAGGGTCCTCTGTCCATGGGATTCTCTAGCAAGAATACTTGAGTGGGTTGCCGTGCCCTTCTCCAGGGGATCTTCCCAACCCAAGGATCAAACTCAAGTCTCTCATGTCTCCTGCATTGGCAGGCGAGTTCTTTGCCACTAGAGCCACCTGGAAAGCCCCTCACACTCTAGTTTCTCTGTTTGTTTGGCTGTGTTTTTGTTGAATCTCCATACTGGAATCTCCATAACCAGGGATTTTTATGCCCTAATGACTATCTTGACACCTTATATCCTCTGAGCCTAGAACATAGCACCTGACATGAAGCAGGTATTCAACAAATATTACAGCACCCTATTACATTTTCCATGTGCTAGGGTCTATGCTTAGTTCCATAAAAATAAGACTGCATTTACATCACATAACAATCCTAAGAGGTAGATATAATTTTCATTCTCATTTTACAAATAAGGTAACTGAAGAATAGAAAGGGTAAGTGAGTTATATGTTTAAGAGATGACAGAGGTGAGATTCAAACCTAGACAATCTGAGGCCAGAGTCAGTGCTTTTAATCACTATGCAATACTTATTCCCACATTCATTTCCATGGATCAAATAATGACTATATGAATTAATAAAGTGTGAGGACAGACATAGATGTACCCATAAGTCAGCCTGGGGGAGTCAGAGGAGATAGTATTGAAGCTGAAACCAGAAGACTAAGTTTGCAAGACTGACACACGTGAGGGGATATATGTGAAGCACAGAGGATCACACATGCAAAGGAACAGAGGCATAAGAGAGAGTGGTATGTTAAAGAACATGAAGGAGTTCAGTTTACATGGAATATAAAATGAGAGGGGGACTTGCCTGGTGGTCCAGTTGCTAAGACTCCATGCTTCCACTGCAGGGGCCACGGGTTCAGTCCCTAGTCAGGAAACTAAGAACACAAGTGTTTCATGGCCGAAAATATAAAAATAAAATGAGGAGAGGGAGATAATGAAGGATAGTAAGTCAAAATTGATAAGGCTGAATAGGAAAAATTGATAGTCCCCACAAAGCAGTTGGAATTTTATTGTGTAGATTAAGGATTAGAAAGGCATTGAAGAAATTTAATCAAGGTGCAGACACAGTTAGATTTGTGATTTAGAAAGATTTCTCTGGCAATGGTGTTGAGCAGACTTTCTTAAAGTTGAATAGGCTACATTCTTTCAAGAAAAAAACTTTTTTCATCAGTTCTTTCAGTATCTGAAGACACTTTTTATTATGTTGGTTAAATAGACACACACATATATATATAACAAACCATAAGCTCCTTATTCTGGTATCTTAGACATAAACTAAACTAAATAAACACATACGTATGTATATATACACATATATTTATATATTGGTTTCCCTGGTGGTTTTGTGGCAAAGAATCCACCTGCCAATGTTGCAGACATGGGTTTGATCCCTGGCTCGGGAGAAACCCCTGGAAAAGGAAATGGCAATCCACTCCAGTATTCTTGCCTGGGAAATCCTATGAACAGAGGAGCCTGGCAGGCTACAGTCCATGGGGTGGCAAAGAGTAGGACACAATTTAGAAACTAAACAACAACAAATTTGTATATATGTACATATATATATGGTTTAAACCAAGCTACAAACCAAATTAAATTTTAATTAGCAATCATTTAATGCAATGGTGTTTTACTTAAATGAAATTGCTACTCCGAGGGTGCAGTGGTCTTAATTGTTTTGATGCAGGTTCACTGGAGTTTGAAGAAAAGAGAGAAGGAAAAGAGAAACATTGAGAAACATTGCTGGTGGATTTAAATTGGATCACCTTTAATGTGCTTCAAGGTAAAGAAGTTGATTTTAAATTATATTTTGGCTGTTGAACTAGACTTGGCAGAACTGTACTTCTAGAATGTGACATTTCAGATTGAACCTCATGGATCACAGCTTTGGTAGCTGCAACCACAAGAATGTAAACCTCATATGTTTCTAAGTCAATCTTAAAATGCTTAATATGAACATAGTCTGGATCATCTGGATGACTGCTGCTCCTGCTGCTGCTGCTAAGTCGATTCAGTCATGTCCCACTCTGTGCAACCCCATAGACGGCAGCCTACCAGGCTCCCCCATCCCTGGGATTCTCTGGGCAAGAACACTGGAGTGGGTTGTCATTTCCTTCTCCAATGAATGAAAGTGAAAAGTGAAAGTGAAGTCGCTCAGTCTGGATGACTACTTCATAACAAAGCTCTGCCACGATACCTCAGCATCCACATTTGCCTTTCAGTTTATGATCCAATTACTACCATTTCAATTATTTTGGATTGGTGGGAGGAAATTGGTGGGAGTTCAATGTGCGATTTCTGCTTTCTAGCATTTCCAACTGGATGAAAACTAACCGACCCATGGTTTCTTTATGACTGTAAAGAAATTTTTCTTCTTTTCTGAAGAAAAGAAGGTAGTTCAGTATTTCAAACAGAGAAAACTAGAGGGAAAATTAAGAAAAGACTGAATCAAAGCTGAATCTACCATTTATTGAGTTGCTGTATGCAGAGTACACCATGCAAAATGCCGGTATGGATGAAGCATAAGCTGGAATCAAGATTTCCGGGAGAAATATCAATAACCTCAGATGTGCAGATGACACCACCCTTATGGCCGAAAGTGAATAGGAACTAAAGAGCCTCTTGATGAGGGTGAAAGGGGAGAGTGAAAAAGTTGGCTTAAAACTCAACATTCAAAAAACAAAGATCATGGCATGTGGTCCCATCACTTCATGACAAATATATGGGGAGACAATGAAAACAGTCAGAGACTTTATATTCTTGGGCTCCAAAATCACTCCAGATGGTGACTGCAGCCATGAAATTAAAAGACACTTGCTTCTTGGAAGAGAAGTTATTATCAACTTAGACAGCATATTAAAAAGCAGAGACATTGCTTTGCCAACAAAGGTCCATCTGGTCAAAGCTATGGTTTTTCCAGTAGTCATGTATGGATGTGAGAGTTGGACTATAAAGAAGGCTGAGTGCCAAAGAACTGATGCTTTTGAACTGTGGTGTTGGGGAGAAGACTCTTGAGAGTCCCTTGGGCTGCAAGGAGATCAAACCAGACAATCCTAAAGGAGATCAGTCCTGAATATTCATTGGAAGGACTGATGCTAAAGCTGAACTCCAATACTTTGGCCACCTGATGTGAAGAACTTACTCTTTGGAAACAACCCTGATGCTGGGAATGACTGAAGGCAGGAGGAGAAGGGGACAACAGAGAATGAGATGGTTGGACGGCATCACCAACTCTATAGACATGAGTTTGAGCAAGCTCCTGGAGTTGGTGATGGACAAGACAGCCTGGCGTGCTGCAGTCCATGGGGTCGCAAAGAGTCAAGACACAACTGAGAGACTGAATTGAACTGAACTGACAATGTGCCAGGTATGTAAACACCTTACACCCTCTGTCATGTTTAATCTTAAATTAAAAAAAAAAAAGTCCTGTGAGATTTGTATTATTATCCATTCCTATAGATGAGAAAACTAAGGCTCAGAGAGATCGGGTCAGACAACTAGGAAATGGCAAAGCCAAGACTAGGACCACTCAAGACTAACTTTGTTACCAATCCCCAATGGGTTGGAGATCCCTCAATGGGTCAATGGGTCTTTTGCTTGGAGTTGAAAACGTTAACCAAATGAAACCAGGTTCCATGTAGTACAGCAGAAACTTTATTCATTCATCAAGGAATGGAGAAAGGAGATATTTTGTCACCCATACCAGCCCCTGAGAACTAATGGATCCTTGCCTTGATTTATCTCTGTTGGTTTCAAAATCATCTGGTATTTGACAGAGTTGTTTTGCTGCTGTGCTGAGAGATTATGTAGTGGTCAACTGCCCTGAACTCCTTCTGACTTCACCACAGGAACTCACCTACACAGACAGGACTTGGAACTATCCAAAAGTTACCTTTGCTTCATTATTGTGCTACTATCTCTGCCCAAGGAAGGTGTGGGGAGGGGGTGAAGGTGAGTTTTTATTCCAATCCTAAAGGAAGGCAATGCCAAAGAATGCTCAAACTACTGCACAATTGCACTCATCTCACACACTAGTAAGTAATACTCAAAATTCTCCAACCCAGGATTCAGCAATACATGAACTGTGAACTTCCAGATGTTCAAGCTGGTTTTAGAAAAGGCACAGGAACCAGAAATCAAATTGTCAACATCCATTGGATCATCGAAAAAGCAAGAGAGTTCAGAAAAACATCTATTTCTGCTTTATTGACTATGCCAAAGGCTTTGACTATGTGGATCACAATAAACTGTGGAAAATTCTAAAAGAGATGGGAATACCAGACCACCTGATCTGCCTCTTGAGAAACCTATATGCAGGTCAGGAAGCAACAGTTAGAACTGGACATGGAACAACAGACTGGTTCCAAATAGGAAAAGGAGTACGTCAAGGCTGTATATTGTTACCCTGCTTATTTAACTTATATGAAGAGTACATCATGAGAAATGCTGGACTGGAAGAAACACAAGCTGGAATCAAGATTGCCAGGAAAAATATAACCTCAGATATGCAGATGACACCACCCTTATGGCAGAAAGTGAAGAGGAACTAAAAAGCCTCTGATGAAAGTGAAAGAGGAGAGTGAAAAAGTTGGCTTAAAGCTCAATATTCAGAAAACAAAGATCTTGGCATCTGGTCCCATCACTTCATGGCAAATAGATGGGGAAACAGTGGAAACAGTGTCAGACTTTATTTTTGGGGGCTCCAAAATCACTGCAGATGGTGACTGCAGCCATGAAATTAAAAGGTGTTTACTTCTTGGAAGGAAAGTTATGACCAACTTAGATAGCATATTGAAAAGCAGAGACATTACTTTGCCAACAAAGGTCCCTCCAGTCAAGGCTGTGGTTTTTCCAGTGGTCATGTAGGGATGTGAGAGTTGGACTGTGAAGAAAGCTGAGCACCGAAGAACTGATGCTTTTGAACTGTGGTGTTGAGAAGACTTTTGAGAGTCCCTTGGACTGTAAGGAGATCCAACCAGTCCATTCTGAAGGAGATCAGCCCTGGGTGTTCTTTGGAAGGAATGATGCTAAAGCTGAAACTCCAGTACTTTGGCCACCTCATGTGAAGAGCTGACTCATTGGAAAAGACTCTGATGCTGGGAGGGATTGGGGGCAGGAGGAGAAGGGGACGACAGAAGATGAGATGGCTGGATGGCATCACCATCTCGATGGACGTGAGTCTGGGTGAACTCAGGGAGTTGGTGATGGACAGTGAGACCTGGCATGCTGCAATTCATGGGGTCACAAAGAGTCGGACAGGACTGAGCGACTGAACTGACTGACTGACTGAGGCATCTAGGCATACTTCCTGCCTTCTGCAAAGAAGTGTGAAAGACTACCTACACCCCAGCTGCTGGCAATCTCCACTCCTTTCCTAGAGCCCTGATGACTTATCTGCCTTCTACCCCTTAAAATTCCTTTATTCCTCCTCCCTTTGGGGAGAAGGTGTTTTTAAAGTATGAGTTCTCCTTTCTCCATTCCTTGATCTACAAATAAAACTTCTGCTGTACTATACCAAACTTGGCTTCATTTGAATGGCATTTGCAACTCCAGGCAAAGGACCAATTGAGGGGTCACTGACTCTTTGAGGATTGGTAACAACTTCAATTCTATGATCTAAACTATTAGGCCTAAATGAAAAGGATTATACAGTATTTAGGTCCTTTACCAAAAGGCGATTTAATATTCTTAATTTATAAAACTAAAATCATATTGAATTGTGGCAGGTAGATTCTGATAGATTTGTCCTTATGACAGATTTCAGTCGATTGGTCTTGAAAACACTGGCAACACAAGGTAAAGAAAAAGGTAGAAAAAAGGCAAAAACTACTTTAACATTAAATACCTATAAACAGAGTTATCTGTAATCCCTTCTATTGACTTGGAAATTCCAAATCAATGATTGGAATTGCTCTTGAGAGCAATTTGTTGTTTGGATTTCTTTGGGGAACAGGGTTATGACCCTAAAAGAGAAATATGATCCTCAGAAGAATAATCATTTGATTCATTCCAGGAACTATATAAAGATTTCTCCAACAGACTGGATTAAGAGGGGTGGGAGAAATTTATCCACCCACTAGAAATTTATCAAATCAAATTCCAAAAACTTTTTTTTAATTTTCCAAAACTTTTAAAAAATAGTGGCAAGTTGGTCTAGAAAGTATTAACACTTGACAAAAATAGGCAGAGAAATTAATTGCTAAATATTAAAATGGAATTGAACCCAAATGAGCATAATGATACATAAAATGATAACATAGGTCAACCAGAGGTGAAATTAACTTACTAGAAATAAATTGGGCTCCTATGGTGGTATTGGTACTCCCTTGGTAAAGTAGTAATATATTTGTTGCTTGAAATTTATAAAAGAAAAGCCGGGGGGAGGATGGAAGACAGAACAGTCTCTTTCCATGGCCCACTATGCAAATTCTCCTAATTCTCAGCTGGCAGAAGCCAGATAACAACAATGTGTTTTCTGATTACTTCTATTACTGCAATACTCTTTTAAATACTTGTGCTATTTTAGATTCTCTTTTAAACTACGATAGAAAAATGAAAAACAAACCAAAAAACTCACATTATTTTTCTAATTGTTGTTGATTGGCTAATAAAGGACGAGTTGTCGCAACTGCGTTCAGATAGTTTTGACCCTCTCTACGCTTCGTAGAAAGCGGCCAGGTATCCGCTTCCCCGGCGTTCCCCCCGGTACCGCGGAAACGAAACTGCGTCAGGCTCCGCCCCACTATCTGCCGAGTAAGCCAATCAGGGCGCGGCCCGGGCTGCTCGCGTGCCAGGTGTCATGGCGGCCTGCAGGCATTGCTGCTCGTGTCTCCGGCTGCGGCCTCTGAGCGATGGTCCCCTCCGTCTGCCAGGGCGGGATAGGACACTCACCCAGTTACAGGTGCGAGCACTATGGGGTGGCACCGGGCTGCGATCCGTGGCCGTGGACTTAGGCAGAAGGTAAGGAACTGTGTGTGTTCTCTGCCCATTCACAAGGCGGGTCCGAGTACATTCACTTCCTAGAGTACGAATCCGGCAACCCAAGTCTCTTTACCCTAAACCTAAGTTACAAATTCCCTTTTCCGTGTTTGGAACCTGTTTCTTGGTACCCCCACCCCCATCCCCCTACTTCTCTTGCTGTCTCAGTACCGTGCCCTTTGCTGCTGCTTCCTCCCTCCCTCCCTGTTCCGAGCTTCTTTTCCCCAACTTGAGTTTGCCCACCTGATTTCCATTCTCTTTACTTTTGGTGATTCCTCGGCTATGAAATGAAAAAGATAACGCGTTAACAATTGATGCTTAAGTCCTTCAATCCAGTTTACTGCCTAAGAAGCTTGGCCCGTATGACTCCGGGTAGGAAGGGAAGAACAAAATCAGTTTGTTGACGCTGGTTATATGATACTCTGTTAAAGCCTGTGAAAGTGTTAGTCACTTAGTCCTGTCGGACTCTTTGCGACCCCAGCCAGGCTCCTCTGTCCATGGAATTCTCCAGGCAAGATTACTGGAGTGGGTTGCCATTCCCTTCTGCAGGGGATCTTCCTAACCCAGGTCTCCTGAATTGCAGGCAAATTCTTTACGGTCTGAGCCACTTGGGAAGCCTATAGTAAATGTACTATTACTCTCATTTTACAGGGGCTCAGAGAAGCTTAGGTAACTTTCTCAGGGTCAGTCAAAGCTACTCTTATGAGACTAGGTGGATTTTAAACTTGTGTTTCAAATTGATACTTTCTCTTGGGGTTTGTTTGCCAGAATTCATTTCTAAAATGACTTTTATAAAAGTAGTATGGGATTCATTTTAAAAAATGAAACTTCTAATACTTTATATATACTTTTCACATGTATTTTTTAAAAAACGTTGACTCTAGTTCATACAAAAGTCAGAAAATCTGGCTTTGAATCCAACAATTCCTCCCTGACTTAATGATCTTTGAACAAGTTATGTCACCACTCCTTCCACTCCCCTGAATGAGGAGACTTTTATTAAATCAAGAGTCAGCAAACTTTTTCTATAATGGGTCAGATAGTAAATATTTTAGACCAAATCATAAAGCTGGGTGTTTCGGTTTTGCCTACTGTGTGTAGGTCACGTAATCATATGCGTTTACATACCCTCTAAAAATGTAAAAAAAAAAAAAAAAAAAAGTTGTTAGGTTAAAGACTATAAAAAGAAAAGAGCTGTGGTTTGTTGACTGCTAGACTAGATAATCTCTAAGGTCTTTCTTTCCACCTCTTGCATTCTTTGATTCTGATTTTTGAGGGAAAAGATATCTCTTCCATTCTTCAAGGACTGAAAATTTATTCTTCTCTGAAGAAATGCCCCAGAACATTTCATTACACAGACATCTACTGTTTGTTAGGCACTAGGGACTCAAAACTGGAGAAGGCAATGGCACCCCACTCCAGTACTCTTGCCTGGAAAATCCCGTGGACGGAGGAGCCTGGAAGGCTGCAGTCCATGGGGTCCCTAAAGGTCAGACACGACTGAGCGACTTCACTTTCACTTTTCACTTTCATGCACTGGAGAAGGAAATGGCAACCCACTCCAGTGTGCTTGCCTGGAGAATCCCAGGGATGGGGGAGCCAGAGGGCTGCCGTCTATGGGGTCGCACAGAATCGGACACGCCTGAAGCGACTTAGCAGCAGCAGCAGGGACTCAAAACAACAAGGTTAGGTTTGCCCTCCAAATTTTTGATAAATAGTCTACTTTGAATCTGATTTATTAGTCAACTGGGATTTTTTTTGTAACCTATTTTTAAACCTGTGTCATGTGTTGTAGCAGTGAAATTCATAAATCTCATACCTGCTGGGTCAATTATTTTCTTTGTCATAAGTTTGCAACAAACTTTTTTGGGTGACTGCTTTGTACCACCAACTTGATACTTATTATATGTATTCTTTACAATGTCCTAGAAGGGTGTATACTATTGTGGTAAATGTCTTTACTACTCACAATAAACTTTGTAGTAATTTTCATTTCAGCAAGTTATTGAGCATTTACTATATTGAGTTCCAAGGCAACTAGAGATAGTCTGATGAGGAAGAACACAGATTCAGTGCTGAGAAAATCAGTTTGTGGGAAAGGTATGAATAGCGTGCTGAAGGAGCACAAAGGGGTGTTTATCCCACTGTAAAGCTTGCTGTTGAAGGTGAATCCTGAAACTCAAAAAGGAATTATCAAGGAGAAAGTAGCAGAGAAGATGGCAAGTGCAATTGCAGAGAAGTGAGAGAGTGTACTGACTAGCTACAAATAACTCACTGTGGATGGAGTGAAAAGTAAAATATGAGTTTGGCAGCAGAGGCAAGGCCCAATCATAAAGGTGGGTGTTTGTTTTGTTTTTTGCGGGAGTGGGGGTGGGGTAGCGTGAGTTTTGAACCACTGAATTTTTCTAAGAGGAAGGTGTTTACATTCCATACCATTTTGCAAGTGTTTCCAAAAATACTTGAATCTCTCTCTCTCCCTGGAGTTCTACTTCCTGTGATAGTTAGCTCCTCTTTTCCCTTCTCTCTTCCTAAGCTGTCTCCTCCTACTCTTGCCCACCAGTAGGACCTCCTTTCTCATTTTACCCTTTTTATTATTTTTTTCAAAAGTATATTTTGATTAGGTATTCACTCATTCAATATTTAAAAAGCTCAAAAATCTTCTCATACAGTTCCATAGCCACCCAGTTCCAATTCCAGAAGCCACTGATATGTTAACAATCTTTTATATATATTTGGAGATATTTTATACATTAAAATATTGGCAAGTAAATTGATAAGAGGTAAAATCACCATAAAATACAGGAAAAAATTACATGTGTCAGTTAGACACCAGCTGAGATCATGAGACATAATGGAAAGTAACCACCTAGGGGGAAAAAAGTTTAAATTAGGTCAGTCACCAAGGCAGAACTATCTGGTAGGTGGTCTGCTACTGCTGCTGCTAAGTCGCTTCAGTCGTGTCCGACTCTGTGCGACCCCATAGATGGCAGCCCACCAGGCTCCCCCGTCCCTGGGATTCTCCAGGCAAGAACACTGGAGTGGGTTGCCATTTCCCTTCTCCAATGCATGAAGGTGAAAAGTGAAAGTGAAGTCGCTCAGTTGTGTCCGACCCTTAGCGACCCCATGGACTGCAGCCTTCCAGGCTCCTCCATCCATGGGATTTTCCAGGCAAGAGTACTGGAGTGGCGTGCCATTGCCTTCCCCAGGTAGGTGGTCTGGGACCCCTAAAGGAGACATTGTGTAGATCAACAGAAAGGACAAAGAAAGTGGGAGGATTTGGTATTTGACTATTAATCCAAGCCTGTGTTTGAGAACATCTGGGGTACTTCTGTGTTTTACCTTTTGAGAAATTGCCAGATTACTTCCCAAAGCAGGTGCACCATTTTACATTTCAGTCAGCAGTCTATGAGACTGCCAATTTCTCCTCACACCCATCAACACATACCCATCATAACCATCCTAGTAGATGTGAATAGTATCTCATTGTGGTTTTGATTTGCATTTCCTTAGCGGCTAATGATGTTGTGCATATTTTCATGCAGTACTGTTGATCTTCCTTGAAGAAACATTGAAATCCTTTACCAGTTTATAAAATTGGGTTTCTTTTTGAGTTGTAAGCGTTCTTTACATAATCTAGATACAAGTCCCTTATCAGGTATATGATTTCCAAATACTTTCTGCTACTCTGTAGATTTTCTTTTACTTTGTTGATGATGTCCTTTGTAGCATGAAAGTTTTTAATTTTGATTAAGTGAGATTTATCTATTTTTTTTTCCTTTTTATTTGTGCTTTTGATGTCATCTATAGGAAGATGTTGTCTAACCCAGGTTTATGAAGATTTACTCATGTGTTTTTTCTTAGAGTATTATAGTTTTAATTTTTACATTTATGTCAATAATCCATTTTGAGTTAATTTTTATTTATAATATGAGGAAAGGGTCCAACTTTTAGCACCTTTTTTGCATATGGATATCCAGTTGTCCCAGCACCATTGGTTGAAAAGACTGACTTATCTTGGCACTGTTGTAGAACATGAAAGTTTCTGTTGGCAATTTTGGAGCTTATATTTTAAAGGCAATGAGGGAGATTTTAAAGGAATTAAGGAGAGAAATGATAAAGTTTGTGTGTTAAAAGGCTACTTTCGTCAACAAGGCAAGAATGGTAAGACAAGAGACAAAAGATGTGATAAATGGGAAATTAACCTTAAGAAAGGAGCTTCTTCCCTTCAGAAATACTCTGTCATTCAAATTACTCCTGTGCCTTGGTTTCTGTATCTTTTATAAAGGAGATCTTAACCTCCCCTTGAATCTTCGGTAATGATAGTGAGCTCTGTCCCTTTTTTGTTTGTTTGTTGGTAGTTGGAGGCCTATGGGACCTTTAGTTCTTTAGAATCTTTGACTGATTTATTCTAAGTTAGGAATTGTACTAATGACCTAAGTCCTTTTGTACTGGATTTTTATTTTGAACAGAAAATTAGAAATATCCTCTGGAAAACTGGCCAGATTTGCAGATGGCTCTGCTGTAGTACAGGTAAAAAGTCCAAATTGTTAAATTTTCATCCTAAAAATGGTTATGGAGACTGGTACTGAATATCTTTGTGACATCATGTAACTTCTTAGAATTCTGGTACTGGAAATTAATTCAGACCATTTGTAGTGTCAGCATCATTCCAGACAACCGGGGAGTCGGAGGACTAGATATACTAAATGACCTTTAAGGTCTCTTCCAAACTTGGGGTTCTAATTTATTCTGTTAATAAATTCTGTAATGCTTTTCTAGAGAAAGTAATTTTACTGGTTTCTTCAATAGTAATAATTTTTTATTTATAGCCTAAATTTCCTAATAAAAAGTAGAAAATATGATTGGATGTGACTAAGCTATCAGTGAGCCTTTTCCCTTTTAGTTCTGTTACTTTTGAAAAACTTAGTGACTATTCTAATATAGATCATGATTATGCAGAAGGGATTAAGATTGGACTGCTTGTGAATAATTATTTTCATAGTCACAGTGTCACAGAATAACAATTCTCTTTCCTTGGGTTTAACTGAGGGAGGATTCAGTCTTATATGAATAACTGCTTATATGTTAATATCTAATTTTAAAGGAATTTACCAGTGTTGTTTATGTTTAAGTCAGGTGACACTGCAGTGATGGTCACAGCAGTCAGTAAAACAAAACCTTCACCTTCCCAATTCATGCCTTTGGTGGTAAGTATTTGCTGATTTTTCTGAACTGTAATATAGAATAAATATAGAATTTATAATATTTTTGTCCAATGTCTAGTGAGTACAAATTGTAAACTTTGCACAATAAAGGATTTTCCTTAATTGTTTGATATTGAGTCATTAAAAGAATTTAAACTGAGCTTCATAACCAGTTCTTATATCAGTGGTCATCATACTTTTTTAAAGATCCAGGTTTATCAAGTTGACAGAAACAGTGGAAGTGCACAAGTACCTTGATGTTTAGTAAGCAATGAATTCATTGCTTTTGTAGATTTCCCTTTGTATGAGTCTACAAGTATATTTTTGGTGAAAATAGTATTTTATGGCTTCTTTTATTATGATAAGGGAAATGCAGTTAAAGAGTTGATACAAAAAAAAGGCAGTGTTGAACTTGACCAGGATAAGCTACTGTGGGAAGTATTGAGTCTATACAGTCATCTAACTGGGTAGTGGAAGGCTTTTAAAAAAATCAGTTTACTGAATATTTCTGTCATCTCTCCTTTCTCTAAGAGATACAAAACACTAAAAGTAAGCAAGATATTCACTCTTAGTCTTAGGAGTATGTTGTTGGCAACCTCAGGACAATTTTATCTCCATAGTAATTTCTTGGGGAAAATTTGCTACTACAAAAGTCAGTCAAAGGAACAGCATTTTTTTTTCTTCACTCCTTCAGGTTGACTATAGACAGAAGGCTGCTGCAGCAGGTAGGATTCCCACAAACTATCTCAGAAGAGAGATTGGATCTTCTGATAAAGAAATTCTTACAAGTCGAGTAATAGGTAAGATACTAAGATCTCTGATATACATACCTGTGTTAGTATCTCTTCTCTTCCATCTGTGTTCTATAATATCTCTTAAATTTTCTTCATTACATTAACACAACCTAAGATTATTTACTTTTTGTATCCCCTGATTCAAATGTGGGCTTCATGAGAAAAAACTTTTTGTTTAATACTGAATCCCCTATACCTAGCATACTCCCTGGAACAAAAGAGGCATTCAACAAATATTTGTTGACCAAATGAATGAATCTCTATTAATCATATAAATTCTGTGGCCCACACCTCTACTCTGTTGAACCTGTCCTAAGTATTTTTCATTTGTATGTTCAGCATAGTAATTCCTGAAAGTGTTATATTCATCAGCTACTGAAATATGTTTATGATTTTTCAAATCTTTGATATCCTTAAATATCATGGGATCATTTGTAGTTTATAGTTCTTCTAACCAAAATTTCTACTCTATATTTATACACATGCCAAGGATTCCAAGGAAGGGTTTTATTTTGGTGTGCTGTTGGTCTTAAGCCTCTTTCCTCTGCTTAAATAAATAAATAACAATTAAGCAATGAATTCTGATGTCTGTGGAACCAGAATGAAAAGTCGCTCCCCAATTTTACACTTGGGTGCTCCAGTCCTGCTGGTTTTTCATCTTTAGGACCTGGTGTCTATTAATATTTATCTGTGTCCCTGTGAGTAAATTAGTCCAAGGGTTTTGTTTTTGCTGTTATTGTTTTGTTTTATTAAATGGCTAGTTACATTACTTTTTAGCTTGGTCTTTAATGAGGGAAAAGTGTTGAATTGTTAAGCAATTTCTGCTAGTAACGATTTAACCTCTTTTTTTTTCTTTTGGCAGATCGTTCAATTAGACCTCTCTTTCCAGCTGGCTACTTTTATGATACACAGGTATGTTCTGTTTTAGGTTTATTTGTTTCCAGGTCAGTAAAGAAAAGAAAAAGATGTAATCTCTATTTAATACTTCCTAGGCCAAACATTATAACAGTATAAAATAAGAATTTTTGGTGATGCTGCTGCAGTTTACATTACTTTTTAAAACCTAACATTTATTTGGTATCAGTATGAGCTGATACCTGAATTATGAGTAGGAATTAACCAATGTAGGAGTGGAGGAAGATGGAACAGGAAGCACAAAATCCTTGGGCAGGAAAGAAATTGGTAAATTTGAAAAAAGGTTAGAGTAATTGAGGTGGGTGGGGACAGTTCAGACTGGGCCTCGAAGGTCATATTAGTAACAGACATAGGACTGTCAACATAGTCTTTATTACCTATTTTTTATCATTGGGTTCTCTAAACTTCTGCTTTGTTATATTTTGTTACTTTCTGAATATTACCTTCTTTTGTAATAGCGACCCATTTATATACTTTAATTAACTATTTTATGTGTGAAAAAATAAATATGCCTTGCAAATATTCCTGTCAGAATGTCACTGCCTCGAGAAGTTATTTTCCTAAGTACATGACATAAGCATATTATTACAATGTAATTTGTCTTATGCTTAACAAACAGAAGATGACAATATTTTTATGTAACATTTACTAACATAGCTAACTAACATTTACTGCTCAGTACTATAAATAATTTATACACAGTATTTTCTATAATTTTCCTAAGAACTTTTTAGGAAGATACCATTATTTTTATCTTTTAAAGATAAGGAAACTTTTGAGGCTTAAGTAATTTTTTCTGTGGTCAAGCATGTAGTTAAATGATAGAAGTAAGGGGTTTGACTACAAAGCTCTTGCTTTGAACCATATCATATAGTTTTCCTATATTTTAGGCCAAAATGTTGTTCCAAATGATAATCCTCCCAAATCAAGTAGATTTTTAAGTGCTTTGCATTTTTTCCCTTGCCCTAGATCCTTTGTAATCTGTTAGCAGTAGATGGTGTTAATGAACCTGATGTCCTAGCAATTAATGGTGGTAAGTATAAAAATAAAGATTAAAATTATTACTGTTAATTTTCTTTTTTAAGCAATGAAATATTTTTATTTCAGCTTTTATTTTCTTTCTTTTTTACAGCTTCTGTAGCCCTCTCATTATCAGATATTCCTTGGAATGGACCTATTGGTAAGTTAGGATTTGAAAATAAAAAACATTTTTTCTATGACTTCTCAGCTTTTTGGCTAAGATCACTGAAGAAACATATTTTTTTCAAAAAATTGGAGTGAGCATGCTATAGCAAGGACATAGATTTATTAGCTTTGATTTACTGTTTCTTGGGGAGTCTGATTAAATGACATTCTAAGAAGAGTCCTTTCAGATCTTTTAAGTCACTTTTATCTTTGCTTTGGGTTTTGTTTCTTATAGCAATATGTTATGTGTTAGAGATTATTTTATGTTCTCAGATACTCTGACTTCTTAGTTGCCTCTTCTGTTTGAAGAATTCCTCTATTTTTGGACTGAGAAATTGTCAGGGTACACACTCGCTTCAAGATAATAGTGAAATATAAACTTGTTTGTAATTTACAGCTCATGTAAGTTGTATTCATGCAATTTACAAATGATTTCTTAGATAAATAATTATTGAGTGTCCTAAATGCCCAATATTGGACTTAGCAATGAAAGAACTAAGGCAGACTAGGTATCAGCAGTACAGAGATGAATGAGACAGTTCTTGGTTTCAGCATGAGCAAAATAATTTTTTATAAACAATACTATAAAAGTATAGTCAGAGTGTTAAGAAAATGATAGAGAAGGGCAGGTTTATATTTGTGTAGTTAGGTGTCAGAGAGGGTTTCTCAAGAGTCACTGACATTTATGCTGTACCTTAGCAGGATCAGAGGGTAAGCACTTGTCTTAAGATAAAATACAGTCAAGACTAGGAAAAGACCACGAGCATAATTAGAGATGAATGCTGAACTTGAGTCACCCAGTGAGGCCAGAAGATAGGGTGAGGTAGTATTGTCAATGGTCCTTAAATACCACGATAGAAACATCGATTTTATTGTGGTCACAGTTGAAGGTAGGGATTGAAGCCATAAGTGGAATGTCTTGAAAACTGAGTTTTTATTAAACAATTGCCAATATTTTAATATATTTTAGGGGCAGTACGAATAGGAATGATTGATGGAGAATGTGTAGTTAACCCAACACGAAAAGAAATGGCTAACAGTACTTTAAATTTAGTGGTTACTGGAGCACCTAAAAGTCAGATTGGTAAGTAGTTTATGTGGTAGATTTGTTCTGGATTTTATGTACAGGTTTTGGCTTCTAAAAATGTATGTGTGTTTTGTTAATTAGCCATAAAAATTTTTGTTTTGTTTTATTGCTGCCCTATTTTGGTAGTGCTCTTTGTTCATGTCAAACAATACCTAGAATTATAGAATGTTATATAACTAATTGAAATACAAAAATCTTTATTAAGATAATTTTAGTAATTATTTTTAGACTGATAAGCTATTCTAAAATTTGAAGTTTTAAATCTGGTAGTAAATAAATTGTTTTATTAGTTTAAATATGTTAATTTAGCTAATGCAGTCATTCTAAGCCTGTTGTCCTCTGAGAAAGAGGTATCATATTTCCTCATAGGAAACTAGTGATAAAAATATGCACTGGACCATGGGTCACCTTTACTCCTTCCAGCTAAAATGCCATAATCAACATGATCAAAAATCAGAGGCTGGTTCTGTTGAAGGGGAATAGCCTTTAACAGTCAGAATGACTTGGGTTTGAAACCCAGCATCTGCCATAGTTAACCATGCAACCTTGGACAAATAAGGTCTCTTAGTTTATCCTGCTACCTGATATTTGTTGTCTGGAACTTTTTGACACAGAATCTTCTGATGTGGGAACATTTTGATGAAATGTAAACTTATTAAACTTTTAGTGCCTTTTTTGTTCAGTTAACATGTGAAATACCTCATTTCCAGCTGCTTCTTTTGGAATGTTCATAATGACTTAGAACTAGATGATACACAAAATACATGAAAGAGGAATTGTGTGTTATCTACATGTTAGTTAGGAATTGTGTGGTTAAACTAAATAACAAGGCTTAAACAAGATGGGAACTTATTTTCTCTCAAGTAACAAAAATTCAGAGATAATGAGTCCAGGACAGTTAAAGCAGCTCCCCTAATGTCTTAGGAATTATAGCTTTCTACTCTGCTATGCTAAGGGTGTTGCTCGCATCTTCCTGGCTGTGTACTGGCTACCAATCTTCATGGCTATGTTCTGGCTACCAGGGGTGGTGTAGTTGCTGTCGTGTACGGCTCTTAGAACCCCATGGACTGTAGCCTGCCAGGCTTCTCTGACCATGAGATTCCAGAACTCTAGCTAACAGAACTCTGGCCAACTTATCTTACTTACAGGCAGGAGGGGAAAAAACAGGCAGGGGCAAGGGACCAGGAGGAATAGTAAAAAGATGTGTGCCCACTGAGTAAGTCACCCTCCCTTTTAAAGGTGAAGGTGGGGAACTATCATAATATAGAGAAGATTCTAAAGATTTGGGGAGGCTGTGAATAATGAATGACCCCTATATTATATTTGAGCATCTCAAAAAGGGCCCTGAGTAGAGTGTTGGTTTGCTATTTGAAGTTCAGTTGGTCTATATCTGAAATTTTTCTGCTGAAAGTTAGTAACTTTCAGCAAAATTAGTAAAAAAAGAAATTTAATAATTTATCAATTAGTAAATTGATTTGGCTACTTTATAGGGCCATTATGAAGATTAGAGTCAAGGTTTGTAGAGTACCCAACATAGTACCTAGAATCTAGTAAGCAGATGGTTAATATTACTGTTAAGATGCAAAATAAACCATCTTCTAAATGGTCATATATGTTTATCTGCCTTTGTGTCTGAACCACTCTAATTTTAAAGAGATACTGGAGGAATGAACTAAGGATCTTTACTGTATCTGCAGCATGCCACAGAAACCCAGTAGGCAGCCTTCCAGCTGCTGTTCTGACCTGTTCCTATGCTTTTTTTAAAATTAATTTACTGAGGTACAGTTTACATACATTAAATGCATGTTTTTAAATCTCCAATTCTGTGAAAGGGAGAGGAGATGTCATGGGAACACAGATAAGAGAAAGGCTATAACCATCTCCATATCATGGTATCAGAGGAAGCTTCTTTGTGCCTCAAGTGAATAACTGAAACCTAACCTCCCTTGATCCTCCTCCATGTATATTTGTTTAATATTTCTCTACATTTAGAACCACAACAGGGAAGTGTTACAATTTTTGCTTCAACCATCAAACAGTTTAGAAAATTCCAGACAAGTATTCCAGTGTGTTGTATTTACCCATATTTCTGCTTAATATGTTCTTAATATGGTTTCTTCCTTTATTGTTTTCTTACTGTTTAGAGACCTTCCTTTAGCCATTTCAGGGTGACACATTTTCTTCTTTCTCCTACATTTAAGAGTTTTGATTTCTCCTTCACTCTTAAAATATTTTCACTGGGAATAGGATTCTGGGTTGACAGTTCTTCTCTTTCAGCACCTGAAAGATATTATGCCTCCTCCTTCTGGCCTCCATGGTTTCTGATGATAAATCTGCTGTTGTTTGAATTGCTTTTCCCATATGGGTATGGTGTCATTTTTCTCTAGCTGGTTTCAAGATTTTTTTTCCTTTGTCTTTGGTTATCAGAAGTTTAATTATGATATGTCTTCCCTTGGGTTATCCTATGTAGGGTTTATTCAGCTTCTTGAATATGCAGGTTTATATTTCCACCAAATTGGGGAAATTTCCAGCTATTTTTCCCCCAGTATTTTTCAGCCCTGCCACCTTTCTCCTCTTTCCAAGACAGCAGTGACACAAATGTTAGATCTTCCATTATAGTTTCACAGATCTGCTTTAGCTGACTGATGTAATTCCAACATGTAAAGCATATAAGATTTTTTTTTCCATTCTTGATTATGCTTAGCTGCCTTAGAAGTGACTTTTTAGAAGTGATTCATTATGACTTTTTAGCCATAATAAATCTTAATGACAACATGATGTGGTTAAACACACTAGTTTGATGGTAGCTATGCATTATATGATCTTAGACTTTGGACAAGTTGAGAAATGCCAGAAATGGCGCACATATTCAGCCTTATAGAAACCAAAGCTATAATGCTAGAAGCCTTACTTTGGAGCTTGCCTGCTTTCCACAGGAGTTATACTTTACAAAACTAAAAACAACCATTTTATGGTAGTAGCTTGGGTCCTCTAGTTGGCTAACTTGAAACAATATCACTGCAAAGATTTCCTGACCCAGGCAAGAATTAGAATATATGACAAGGACCAAATTAAGTGAGAGGTCACATCAAATAATTGTTAAACAGGAAATGTTATTGGACACCTACTGTGCTGATATTTAAAATTTTCAATTTAAATACATTTTAAAAATAGATGCAGTTGTATATGTTAAAGGATGGAATTTTATGGTATTTGAATTATATCTTACAGAGCTGTTACAAAAAATTGCGTGCACATTTCATTTTCTGTTTCATTTTTTAAATGAGAAATTCCTCAGTAAATTTATGAAGAACATATACTTAACTTCAAATATCAAGGTTTCTTTATTCATTTACTACTGTTTATATTTTGGAATTGTGTTAATTCTGAGGAAAGAAATCAAAAAGGTAGAAAATTGATCTGTAGTATTTGTCATGTCATGGTCTTTAAAAATGGTAAATTTGACATTTGAAAATTCAAATTTGAAACATTTGGAAATTGGTAAAAGGTTCAATGGCAGTCTTGTTTTCTTTTTTCTTTTTTTTTCTTTTTAGTCATGTTGGAAGCCTCTGCAGAGAATATTTTACAGCAGGACTTTTGCCATGCTATCAAAGTGGGAGTAAAACATACACAACAAATAATTCAAGGCATCCAGCAGTTGGTAAAAGAAAATGGTGTTACCAAGAGGACACCTCAGAAGTTATTTGTCCCTTCGCCAGAGATTGTCAAACACGCTCATAAGTAAGAACATCTGTATAAAAGAAAATATGAAAGTATCACCAAATTTAATTTCCTCTCAGAAATAACTTCTCATGGAAGCAGTGTCCACACATAACTTCCTAAATACCAGCTTTCTATTTTAAGAGTCATTGCCATAAATAACAGTCTAATGCTTTTAGAAGGATAAACCTATATCTCTCTTCAAGAACCTAAGTTTAAATCTCAAAGGAAAGGGGAGAGTGAGTGTACTTGTCAAAATTAAGATAATTCTCCTCTCTCTCTGTCAAGGAAGAAGAGTATAAAGAATAAGATATTTGAATATCTAAGGAAACTTGAGGTTCTCAAAAAGAAATACAGCCACCACTGTATGCCCAGTCGTAGAATAGTGCCTGTACATAAAGTACTCAATAAATTATGAATGAATGACCAGAGAATCATTTCACTTGAAATAAACTGAAAAAGTTAATATTTCCCTTAGTATGAGTCTCACAGCCATTACTTAGAGATTAGAGTTTTAACACTACCCAATCAAAGGTTACCTGCAATAACAGCCAAAATGCATAGAAAAAAAAAAGCAACTGGTTCCATGAGAGTGAGTGAAGAGAGAAAAATCTAAGATGAAATTAATTGAACAGTTAAGAGAAGGTATGTGTGAGTGATTCCCCTAATATGTTAGAAAGAAATTTGTGTTCTCCTTCCCTTGTGGCTCAGCTGGTAAAGAATCTGCCTGCAATGTGGGAGACCTGGGTTTGAACCCTGGGCTGGGAAGATCCCCTGGAGAAGGGAACAGCTACCCACTCCAGTATTCTGGCCTGGAGAATTCCATGGACTGAATAGTCCATGGGGTTGCAAAGAGTTGGACACAACTGAGTGATTTCACTTTCACTTTTTACTTTCATGCATTGGAGAAGGAAATGGCAACCCACTCCAGTGTTCTTGCCTGGAGAGTCCGAGGGACGGGGGAGCCTGGTGGGCTGCTATCTATGGGGTCGCACAGAGTCAGACACCACTGAAGCGACTTAGCAGCAGCAGCAGCAGTGTTACAGAGCAATAAATACATATTTTTAATTATGAAATGTTAAGTATTTTAGCCTGTTTAGTATTTCACTCTTGTTCATAATAAACACTGTCTAATGTTTCTACATATTATGCTGACCTTTACTTTTTGCTTAAAATAGACTCGCCATGGAAAAACTCTACACAGTTTTTACAGATCATGAACATGATAAAGTAGGTATACCTGAATTTTGTTTATGTAATTGTTCTGGGAATTCTTTTTTGTCATAGCTCACACAATTTTGTTTATGAATATTTGTCGTATTTTTATGAAAAAGGGAGTGTGAATACATTTAAATGAATTAAACAGGTAATATTTCTTATAAATCAGTAACCAGTTGCAGTCTTTTAAAGACTATTACCATTAGGGAAATCTGATTACTATTACAATGTGTTAATTGTGTAGTAATTTAAAAAATAGAAATGTTAAATATAAAAGCCATATATAACAACTGAACTTCAACTTTCTTTTAGATTTCCAGAGATGAAGCTATTAACAAGATTAGATTAGATACAGAGGAACAACTAAAAGGTAAATTTTATTTTTCTTTTAGTATAAAAAAATAAAGGAAATAATAGATTTTAAAATTTCAGTTGTTAAGAATCAGTTATTCTTATTACTCCTTAGTTTTATCTTTAGTAAACTTGTGATAATGATACATCCTGAAGTTACTGTTAAACTGACTTCTATGAATGGGTAAGAACTGCACCTGACCCAAAGTGAGCACCAAAAAATGCTGCTTTGAGGTGTTCCTAATCTTCTCTAGATCAAACTCTTATACTCCAAAATGGGTATCCTTGTATCCTGTCCTATGAAAACCTAAAAGACACTCTTTAAAATTCTTGAGTTTAATTTATAAAGTTGCAATTCTAATATGGTTTGTGAGGACTGAATGAATAAACCATTTACATCTGTGCCTGGCACATAGCAGGTGTTCAGTAAATGTTAACTAATGTTATTAACATATGGAATTATAAAATTTAGATTTTAGAGAATCTTTCTCTCTAAAAATTATTAAAAGGATTTTACTGCTTAATAGCAGTCACACAAACTGATGTGTACCACGCATGACATATAGTTCTTGTTAATTTTTCTGCTAATAGACAAATATCCTCTCACTTGCATATCTCAAGACAAAAATTTTGCTGCTAACGTCAATATTAGGGCCATTATGTATTTCTATAATTATCTATATCCATTATCTATATGTGTAATTGCCATTGAAAAAGTTTGGTCTTTTCTCACTATATTTCATCCTATTAGGGATTAGAAAAGTAAGTCAGATAGAGAAGGAGAAATAACATATGACATCCCTTATATGTGGAATCTGAAAAGAAATGATACAAATGAACTTACTTGTAAAACAGAAAGAGATTCACAGACTTAGTGAATGAACTTATGGTTGCCGGGGGGAAGGAAGGAAGGAAGGGATAGTTAGGGAGTTTGGTTTGGACATGTACACACTGCTATATTTAAAATGGATAACCAACAAGGACCTACTGAATAGCACATTGAACTCAGCTCAATGTTATGTGGCAGCCTGGATGGGAGGGGAGTTTGGGGGAGAATGGATACATGTATATGCATGGCTGAGTCCCTTCACTGTTCACCTGAAACTATCACAACATTGTTAACCAGCTGTACCCCAATACAAAATAAAAAGTTGGGGGGGGGAATGCAAAAAAAAAAAAAAGTTGTAGAACACCTGCTGCCTTATTTAAAAAGAAAGTGATTTTAATAATACATAGTCCTGGGGCTTCCCAGGTGGCGCTGTTGGTAAAGAACCTGCCTCCCAAAATAGGAGACATAAGAGATGTGGGTTCAATTCCTGGGTCAGAAAGATCCCTTGGAAGAGGGCATGGCAACCCACTCCAGTAAAAAAAGAAAAGTAGTAGTAATAACACAGAGTCAAATACCTTCTTGACTCTCTGGGTTCATAGGATAATATTTTAAATGTTTTGTTACTAATTATTTTTCTAAGTGCAACCTAGTTAAAGTATAAAAATTCATATTAAAAATTACTCGTCTTAACAAAAAGACACAATATATACCTCTCTGTGGCCACTTCTTTTGTTCTGCCCACTTTCAAGTTATATTTAATAAACTAAATGCTTAAGAGAACAGTGCTTAGAACTTGGCATGAATCAACTGTTAAGATAATAAGATAAAGTAGCTTAACATTTAAAAGCATAAGCCTAGACAGACATCTTTATTCAGGTCACAGCTGTCAGTTACTACCTGGGTGATCTCAGGCAACTTGCTTCTCTTCAGGCCTGTTTTTTCTTCTGTAAAACAGAGATAACAGTAATAGCATTTATCTCCCAGATTCCTATAAAGATTAAAGGTATTTAAATAAAAACATGTAAAATACCTGGGTTATGAAAGAACTTGATAACTGTTAGCTAAAAACTAGTCAGCAGGGGGCTTTCCTCACTGATAAAAGAATCTGCCTGCCAATGCAGGACACATGGGTTCAGTCCCTGATCAGGGAAGATCCATGTACTGTGAAGAAACTAGGCCCATGTACCACAACTATTGAGCCTGTGCTCTAGAGCTCAGGAGCCACAACTGCTGAAGCAGTCCCGCCCTAGAGCCCATGCTTCACAACAAGAGAAACCAGCACAATGAGAAGCCTGCGCTACCTGCTCGCCACAACTGGAGAAAAGCTCATGCAGCAACAAAGACCAAGCACAGCCAAAAATAAAGAAAAGAAAATCTATTAAAAAAAAACTAGTCAGTAGGGATTTTTAATGTATAAAGAAAATTATTCCTCTATTTGTGGACTAAAATAAAAGTTCCTAAAGCAAAACAGTGAAGGAGACTACTCTTAAAAACATCAGTTAAATCTTCTCATAAAATGGTTGGCTGGATATGCAGATAACAATGAAATAGTTGATTATAAAGTGCTATTGTTCTGGTAGAAAGAAAACTAGGTTCCCATTAATGGTACAGTTAAGGTATAATAGTTGTGTCTCTCCTACTTAAAAACTTTTGCTTAGAGGACTAATGTTCAGTCAGCTCCTTTGGCTCAATTCCATAGTTAACTGATTTGACACTGAATTTAAAGAGAAATTTTATCTTCCAAAAAGAGAAAATCTTTGTTTTGGTTTGTCTTTCTTCTATAGAAAAATTTCCAGAGGTTGATTCCTGTGAAATAATAGAATCCTTCAATATTGCTACAAAGGATGTTTTTAGAAGTATTATTTTGAATGAGTACAAAAGGTAAACATATCCTTTTTTTTTTTTAATATCCTTTTTTGATGGAATTGAAACATGTACTCTCTGCAAGTTTCCTTGAAAGTGACAACTAGCTGAAAGCTAGAAACTATGATTTTTTCCTTTAAATAACAGGAAATAATTATATAATATTCATTTTATAAATGGATACCTGTTGACAAGTGTGTGGATTCTGTTGATATGTTTTGACTGTCTCTCTCTAGGCTTCATGTGTAGAGCATTGCTTCAAAGCCATGATTGCATGTCAGAATTACCTGCAGAGCTTTTTAACAAGTGTATGGGTCACAGCCCCTGAGATTCTAATTCGGTGGGACTTAGGATGGGGCCCAGGTATCTATATTATTTTTTAAAGTTCTGAAGGTGATTATGATATGCAGTTCAAGTAGAGAACTTTATGGTAGTGATCAAGAGATAATATGTGATTTTTCTGATTTTCAACACTGCTGTAAATAATTATTTCCTTTATTACTCTAGGTGTGACGGTCGAGATTTGACTTCACTTAGGAATATAAATTGTGAGGTAGATATGTTTAAAATTCTTCACGGATCATCATTATTTCAGAGGGGACAGACACAGGTAATATATGTACAAAGCTACAATTATTTGCTAATACGAGATTGTTTAGATAGTCCTAATAGAAGTACATTTATGTAGGTTTTTAGCATATGGAATATATTATCTATTCAGAAGAAGATCTGATTTTTTAAAAATATGTTTAAAGATAATGAACATAGCAGTTGCCCCCAAGAATTTCCTCATTGCTGTCTGGTCTCTTCTTCCTGCTCCCCTCCTTTTCCTTAGGCAACTTTCATCACTGCGAATTAGTTGCATTTTCTAAAATTACCTCGTAGTTTTATAACATTTTTCTTTTAATCTTAGGTATACAAAATTAAGTTACTCATCTCTCTCTTTAGTCACTAAGTTGGTCACTCATCTCTTTCTTTTTCTCTTTAGTCACTAAGTCATGTCCAACTCTTGCGACCCCATGGACTGTAGCCTGCCAGGCTCCTCTGTCCATGGGATTCTCCAGAGAAGAATACTGGAGCGGGTTGCCATTTCCTTCCCCAGGAGATCTTCCCGACCCAGGGATTGAACCCAGGTCTCCTGCACTGCAGGCAGATTCTTTACCAACTGAGCTATGAGGGAAGCCCAACTTTTTTTTTGGCTGTACCACATGGCATGTAGGATCTTAGTTCCCTGACCAGGGATTAAGCCCCTGTCCCCTTCATTGGCAGTGTGGAGTCTTAACCACTGGACCACCAGCAAAGTCCCAAGTCACTCATACTCCTCAGTTTATGACATTGTCACTGTTGGTCTATTTGAGGCTCTCACTTGTTTTCTCCATTTAGCCTGAACATCAGTCCTATTCTTTTCCTTTACATAAGCATCTGTTCTCTTATATTTAACATATATTTGTATGCACTGTTTCATGTATGGTAAAAAGCTTTAATTATGTAAATCACTAATTTTGCCCACCTAATGGGTACAAAGTGGTATGTCATTGCTTTCAGTTGTATTTCCTGATGAAGAATGAGTATCTCTTTATATGATAGCCAGTTAACATGATAATGGTATAAACCATACCCTGTGGGGTGCATACCTCCAGGGCACTCCTATAGATAGTGTCCCTAGAGTTCAACAAAGTGGTAGCCTTAGTTTAGGTTTGCTCTTTCATGAATTATCTACTTATATCCTTTGACCAATTTTTTTTTCTTTTTTTAAAATATAGTTTACTGTCTTTTTCATGCTATTTTTTAGTGAATTCTTATGTGTTTTAAATATGAATCCTTTTCAGCGACCATAATTTGTATGATTTGTATACATACAAATTATAAGCCTTCTAGCTTTGTTTGTGGTAGTCTACTAGAGGCATACCTCGGATATACTGCAAGTTCAGTTTCAAACCAGCACGATAAATACCACAGCAAAGCAAATCACACAAATTTTTTGGTTTCCCAGCACGTATAAAACTTACATTTTAAACTATCTGTAGTCCGTAGTACATGATAGCATATGTCTTCAATAACTGTACAAACCTTAATTTAAAAATACTGTTAAAAAAACACTAACCATCATCTGAGCCTTCAGCAAGTCATAATCTTTTTACTGGTGGAGGTTTTGAAAATTTCAAGAATTAACTACAATGTGACAAAAGACAAGAAGGGAGTAAATGCTGTTGGAAAAATGGTGCTGAGATGCCTGCTTGACCCAGGTTTGCCACAAACCTGGGTCAAGCAACCTTCAGCTTGCTTTAAAAAAAATCGTTATTGGCAAATAATTAAAAAGTTAAACACAATACAGTGAAGTACAGTAAAATGAGGCATGCCTATATCTGTCTACAGTGAGCCTAAAATCTTTGAGATCTTCTTTAAGAAATCCTTACTCCAAAGGCATAGAATTATGTACCTACTATTAACTTTCTAGTTTTAGCTATATCTGTCTTGGAGTTTATTCCTATACATGGTGTGAGGCAAAACCCTCCAGAGTGAGTCAGTTTTGCAACAGTGTTTACTAAAAATTTATTTTTTCCCATTAATTTGTAGTCACCTTATCATATTGAAAATGTACATTTTTGAACTATATACTCTGTTCCATTGTTTGTGAGTTCCCTGGGCCAGTGTCATATTCCTTTAATTATTATAGTTGGGGGATATATTTTAATACCTGAGAGATAAAACCTCCCTTTTTATTCTTCCTTCCCTCCCCCCCAAAATTGTCTTAGCTATTCTGGTACCTTTGTTCTTTCATTTAAATCAGTGATTTAGATTGGCTTTGCACTGACTTTATGGAATGAGTAAAAAATGGTATTTTCACAATTTCAATCAGTTTTTCAATAAATATAATCTGTCTTCTCTGATTTGTGTTTTCTTTTATGCCTTTTAGTAAAAGTTTATTATTTTTATTTTTTTGGCCATGCTGAGTCACTTGTGGGATCTTAGTTCCCCAACTAGGGATTGAACCTGGGCCCTCACTATGAGAGTGTGGTGTCCTATCCACTGGACCACCAGGGAATTCCCAAAAATTAAATAGCTCCATTAAGATATTTTGTATACTTTTGTTAATCATTCTGACAATCTCTGCCTTTTAACTGGAGTGTTTCATTCATTAAGGTTCAGTTTAATTATTAATTGAATTTAGTCTGTCATTTGATTATTTGTTTTTTTGTCTAGCCCCCCCCCCCCTTTTTTTTTTCCCTATTCCTTCTGCCTTCTTTTTGGATTAATTGAATATTTTTTAAGATCTCCATTTTAATTTGTGTATTTGCTTTTTAGCTATACTTCTATATTATTTTATATGGTTACTATTAGAGAATACATCCTTAACTTTTCATAGTCTTTTTACAGTTAATTTTTCCCACTTCACACAAAGTGAGTAAAGTACAACCGTTTAGGTATATTTGCCCCTCATTCTATCCTTTATGCTGTATTTACTTCATGAGTTATATGTTTTACAACTCTACAAGGCAACATTATGACCTTTATTTTAAACAATAAGAAAAAAAGATAGACTTTTATATTGACCCACATATTTGACATTTCTGATGGTTTTTATTTCTTCCTGAAGATCCAAGTTTCCATTTGTTGTTATTTTCCTTCAATCTGACAAGACTTTAGTATTGTCCTTTGGATCTTATGATAACAAATTACTATTTTTCATTTATCTGAAAATGTCTTTATCTTTTACAAAGAATCTTTTTGCCAGAATATAGATCCTGGGTTGATATCTTTTAGCACTCAAAGAAATGGTCTGTTCCTTTTTGTTTTCCTTTTTCTATAAGAAGTCAGGACTCATTCATTTATCGTTGTCCCTGTAATTTATTGTTTTATCCTGGTGCTTTCAAGGTTTTCCTTGTCTTTGGTTTTCAGCAGCATGACTATGACAAGTGTGGTTTTCTTGTATTTATCCTAAGAATTTCCTAAGCTTTAAACCTGTAAATTTGTATCTTTCATCATACTTAAGAAATTACAGCTGTAATTTCTTCAAATATTTTTTCTATCTCATTCTCACTTTTCTCTCATTCTGGGATTGCCAGTATATATGTTTAGGCCGTTTGATATTGTCCCATAGGTCCTGGAGGCTGTGTTCTTTTTTCTCTGCTTTTTGTTCTATAGGTTGGGCAGTTTCTTTTAATCCTTGTTCATATTCACTGACTCTTGCATTATATTTGCATTATATTATTTTTCAGTTCTAGAATTTGTTGGTTTTTTTTTATGTCCTTGAATATAATAGTAAGCTGTTGAAAATCTTCTGTCTTTTAATCCAACATCTGAATCCGCTCAGGATGTCTCTGTTCTTGTCTTTTCTTTTAAATGGGCCCCTATCTTCTGTTTTCTTGTAGGTTGTATCCTGAATGTTGTGAATGATACAGTGTAGGGTCTCTGGATTATATTATGTCCCTCCAGTCTTCTTAGATTGACTTTTTTTAATTTTTTCCAGTTTTAAGCAGGAAGTTTTTTATTGGCTGAACTTTTATTGAAGATTCCTTTATGGGCAGGTTTATAAGTACTCCTCTTCTTGTCCTCCTCCCCCAGCACTCCTAATATCTTTCATATGTAGTCTATGTGATATTAGACATCTGGATTATTGAAATTTACATATAAAGTTATATGTAAATTATATAATTTCTAATGTTTACTGTACCTTGAATAAATGTTTATTGTACCTTGGCAAGCTTTGAATAGAATGTACTTATTTCTTTAAAAGCTAAATGAGTTTTTCACATGTTTTTCATTTTCATCTTTGTTGTTAGTAAATTAAAGCCTGAAGAATTTTATTTTTTTCTTTTTTAGGTGCTTTGTACTGTTACATTTGATTCATTAGAATCCAATTTTAAGTCAGACCGAATTATAACAGCTATAAAGTAAGTTATGTTTCCTGGTTATGATGTTACAATATATAATTCATGTGGCATATTATCATTTATTAAAGCCTGTATCTCTATACTTAATTTTTCTGTTTACCTAGTAGTGATTGCAAGGGTTTTTCTGTGCTATATTTGTCTCCTGACTTACTTATTCAAACAAAGCATTTAATTCTCTAGCATGGGTACATTTAGTTTATTCTCTTATCTCTAGAACCATTACTCTGGATAGATTTTTCCAGAGTATTTTTCCAGATTATTTCCATTAATAATAAGAATCCCAGTTCCCAAAAAGAATCCGGAAGTTGTTAAATGAAAAAAACTTATCTATTTCTAAGTACATTTGAACTTGTGTTTTAAAAAATACTTGATTCTCCTGCTCTGTTCCAAAAAAGTCAGCAGTAAAATCATGTTGATCAATTTTATATGATCAGAATCTATATTACAGTCCTCACCAACATTTCTGCAGCAGAGTTCTGAACTCACAGCCACAGATTTTCCTCAGTGCCTAACAGGGTTGCTTCCCTTTCCTTTATTAAGGGTCTCAAATGACCAAAGGACCACCTCCCATTTCCTGTTTCCCAGCTGATGAAGATAATCCCCAGTACCTTCAAGATTGTTGTTGTTTAGTCACCATGTCGTGTCCAACTCTTCGGTGACCCCGTGAACTGTAGCCCACTAGGCTCCTTTGTCCATGGGATTTCCCAGGCAAGAATATTGGAGTAGGTTGCTATTTCCTTCTCCAGGGGATTTTCTTGACCCAGGGATCGAACCCAAATGTCTTCGCGTCTCCTGCCTTGGCTGGAAGATTTTTTTACCACTGAGCCACCAGGGATGCCCATCTTCATGACAGCATCGCTAATTATTTTTCATGTACCTAATAAAAGTAACAATGCAGCTGCATGTATAAGACTTGAATGTTCATCATAATCATGATTCTTTGTGGCAGGGGAGCTCTTAAACTTCTGTATTTTAAATTCCCACCTAGGCAAAAACTTGGTTGCCCTGTTCTTCTTCATGCTGACTCCTTTCTTCTAGGAGGCAACACAGCTTCATAAGTGTGTGTACTGGCTTTGGCCAGGGTACCTCTCTGCATTCTAGTCCCAGGTCTATAACCTCTGTAAGTGAGGTGGTACATATCACACATCTATGCTGGTCTTTTGTCTTCTCACCTTATAAAGTGCAGGTACTTAGCTAATGATCCCTAGGCTCCTCTCTAGCCCCCTAAATCGATGATTGCTTTAGTCTTCTGGAGGTGTCTTGTTTTCAAGTTTCTTTACAAAAAGCTGTAATTTATGGTTGTACAGATCCAGCCCTGGCTCAAGACTTTCTAAATCCTCTGTACAAAGAGGTGCCTTTTGTAATTCCACTCAAAGGGAACACTGTTTGTGCCAAGAACCTGTGTTCCTCAGTTAAAAAAAATTTGGTTTCCTGCTTCCAGGAATTTTTTCTTCTCATCTTTATTCTCCCCAATGTTGTACATTCAATAACAGTTCTCTTTTCAATCTTTTCAAACGCTGAAAAAAATCTTTGCCTGTCAGATCCTCTGATTGTTCTCAGTTATATCATTTCAGTTATTGATTTTCATTTCACGTTTGACTTAGAAGATCATAACTGAGATTTAAATGTTTGTAACATTTAGGATTCTCACTAGTTATTAATGCTTTAAAATGTGTCTATTGTCTTAGTATTTAAGTCTGGATATCTAAGTCTTTATTTGAAGCAAAATTGTTTTCTTAAATCTGTGTAGAATTCCTTCAAAAGCCCCAACCCTGGTGGGGGGACACAACTGACTCTGACATTCATCCTTCTAATTCTTCTGGTATTCAATTTCAGACCAGTTTTCCTTAATAACCAGTTTTTTAAATTCCCTTACATCTTTTTTCATTGTTTATTGAATAAATTTATATCTGCATGGTATCTTTAATATTATGCTTTTTGTTTGTAGTGGAATAAAAGATAAAAATTTCATGCTGCACTATGAGGTAAGGTGAATTTTTCCCAGTATTTTATTTTGAAAGATTTTTACAGTAGATAACCTGTATATCCACCACCTAGGTTCCTGCCATTAACATTTTACTATGCCAGTTTTATCATGTATCTGTTAAGGTTTGGGCACTTATTTTAATGCTTGCAGAGGGATTTAGAGAGTAGAGAGACAAGTAATACCTTTCCAACCAACAACATCCTGTTCTGAGTCAATACATAAAGGCTAAAGTATAGTAGACAATATTGTATTAGTCAAAGAGTTGTAACTGTTCACATGTATGTCCAACAAGTGGGGCTTTTCAAATACTTCAACAGGCAAATCACCATCTCCCTTTAGTTCACGTAAATGTTCATATTTTTACTTATTTGATTAGCAGCAAAAGAACTGAGGTATTTAATGTTAAATTATTTTATGTATGATATCAGTACATGTAATTGAGTTTTTGATTAGCTTTCCTAAGGGACCAGACGTGACACAGCCATATAGCACTCTAATTTTAGTATTTGAAGCACACAGTTTGGGAGACTAGTGTACCAGCAGCAGGCCTTTTGAGTGGCTGCTATTGGCTGCCCAGAATCCCAGCATCTCAATTTTGTTGAATCTGCTATAGCTAATAGAGAATATTTCATGTAGAAAATATATGCTAGAGAATATCTAAACCTGGAGATTCTCACAGGTTTTAAATCCCTAATATCCTGTTTGGGATATATACAGATGCTAGAGAAGCCAGAGAGGAATTATAATTGATAAGGCAAATCTTAGGTCAAGAACTGAAAAGCACATTGCAGTCTTTAAAAAAAATCTTTATAAAGACTTTAAAAAGGGCACCTGCAAAAAATACAGCTCTAGCTGATAATTGGGAAAAGAGGTGAGGGCAGAGGCAGAAGAAAGATACGGGCTGTATTGCTATTTTATTTCATTTTTTTAAAAAAATCTTTTTATCATAAAATACAGATACTAAAAACCATATAAAACAAAGGATGACTTAATGAGTTTTCATAAGACAGACATCCTTGTAACTACCACCAGAGTCATAGAATAGAATGTGTCCAGTCAGTCCTTCCATGTTTTTCATCCCAGTCTTAAAAACCTTCTTTCCCTAAAAGTAACTACTCTTCTAAGTTTTATATTAACAGTAATCACTTCCTTGGGTTTCTGTCACACATCCCTAGATACAGCAGTGTTAGTCTTGTCCATTTTTTTTTTAAATTTGATAGTCTTTAAGTCTCTTTTTGTCTACAGGTCTCTCCTCCATCATATTCTTTTCTTTACAGTCTTTCTGTTGAACTCCCAGAGCCATCTGACCTGCAGTACTCCCCACAGCCTGGGTGCTAACTGCACTCATGGTACAGTTCAGTGGTCCATCTCCTGCAAAGTGACCGCTAGATCTAGAGACCTTATCAGATTCATGTTCTATCTCTCTTTGTAAAAAATATTTAGTTAAAGTAAGTGGAATTCCAGATTTTTACAGGAAATTTCAGTTTAAACAACTACATCTAGTTTACATTCTTTTAAGACAGTATATCAATCAAATAAAATAATTTGCAACTCTTGGCTAAAGTAATACCCTTATTGGAAAAGATCTGTTTCCTTGATGTGCATTTTTTTTTAAATGTATATTTCCTGTATTATAAAAATATAGTATTTTGTTATTGTTAACAATTTAAATATTATAGACGTTTGAGTTGTAAATCCTCATAACCATCTATTTCCTACCCCAGGTGATATAAACACTAGAAATAGCTACTTTTAGCAGTTTGGTATATGTCTTAGGGGTCCAGACATTTTCTGTGTGTATGAATGTACTTTTTTCCCTTTTTTTTTTTTTTTTTTAACAAATAAGGGATTCTATTTATTTTTGTAACTTATTTATATATATGGGATATCTTTCCATGTCAATTGTATATGTACGTGCTTTTTTTTTTGTTTGGTTTTTTAAGTTTCCTCCCTATGCAACTAATGAAATTGGCAAAGTCACTGGTATAAATAGAAGAGAACTTGGGCATGGTAAGTACAAATCTCTGTATATACATGATTTTATTAAAGAGACTTAGCATTTTTTTTTGTTTTTTGCTCATTATTTTCTATTCTGATTTAGGTGCTCTTGCTGAGAGAGCTCTGTATCCTGTTATTCCTAAAGATTTTCCATTCACCATAAGAGTCACCTCGGAAGTACTAGAGTCAAATGGTATGGTTTTGAAACATTTTTCCTATTGAAAAAGAATGGACTCCCTGTTATAGTTTTAGCTTTTCATAAGTAATGTTTCATTACATTTATTACTGTAGTACGCAAAACCACTGCAAGAGAAAAATGTGTTTAATCATATACTTGTCAGAATCTCTGTTCTTAACTAATGTTTTGAAAACAATATAAAAAAATGTTTATCTTTGTGTCTCTCTTACAGTAGATCAAGTTTTGGTTGTTTCCTTATTTTTATAAACCATAGAGCAAGGCCAGCTTGGAAAGAGGAAGGGGGGTAAAATATAGTGAACCGTTAAGCAGGGGACACTTGTCATGTATCATAAATAAAAGAAGATATCACAGAGAGAGGCTGGGTTTAAAAAGTCAAATTTATTTTTTTATTTTTTCAAGAGAAATTATCTTTTTTTTTTTTTGCCATGCCATGCAGCTTGTGGGATTTTAGTTCTTTTAGATCTCCAGCCAGGGATTTAACCTACGCCTTGGCAGTGAGAGCACAGAGTCCTAACCACTGAACTGCCAGGAAATTCCCAAAAGTCAAATTTAAATTGAAACTCGTTCCACAGGTCAAGGGAAGGTAACATAATCATTAAAGGCAGAAAGGGCACAGGATTCTCAAACATGTAGCCTATCTAGATCAGATGGTTATAGATATTTTGTAAAAAATACCAAAGTTCAGAATTTAAACTAGGACTTTCAGTTCTTTACTGGGTGTGATTAAGCTATAGCTTATGGCCTAGCAAGAGAGCTAGAGCCCTGTATTTTTAACTGCCTCCTAGTTAAGCAAAAAAAGAGGCATGCTGGTTTTTCTGGTAGTTTCTTAGAAGCAGAATCTCTAGTACTGCTGTCCAATAGAACTTTCTGTGGTGACAGAAATTCTCTTTCTCTGTGCTGTGCTAAATTCAGCTAAGGGACTGAATTTATTTCAGATAATTTAAATTTAGCCACACGTTGCTAATGGCTGTCACATTGTGCAGCTCTGTACTCTGTGGTTTAGGAGAGCTTGCCTTAAGTGCTTTTAAAAAGAAGGAAAGAGTACTGAATATTTAAATTACAAATGAGTAATTGTAAGGAAATAACTAACAGTAGCAATTTTCTACATTTAACAAAAATCAATATTAAAGCAAGTATTTTCCTTTGTTTTTATAGGGTCATCTTCTATGGCATCTGCATGTGGTGGAAGTTTAGCATTAATGGATGCAGGTAAAAGAATTATGTCTCAAAACTACCAAAGCTTATTTATATAATATAGACTTAATCAGTAATAAAATATAGGATTTTTTTAAATTGTATTTTAGCAAGACTTGAAGAAGTCAGATTACAGATTACCAAACCAGGCCAGAAGGATGATAATTAAAAAGCACAGTTTCAACTACAGGTATCTGCTGAAATTCTTATTCTTGGCTAAAAGTAATAAATTGAAATTATTTATTTGGTGACCCCTTGGGCTTTTGAGAGCTCTGCAATTGATACCATTCACTAAGGAAGGTTGGCTTAGCAAGCAGAAGTATTAGGACCCATAAAGGAAAATAATTTATGTAATCTTTCAGTCGTTTTAAGCAAACCCTGGGAAGAAAGCCACTCATAGACGAGTACACAGAACTTTAGGAACGAAGACTGCAAGTGGTTCAGTATAATCTCTGGATCTGAAACACCAAAAAGGAAAGAAGCAGCATGTTAAGAGACTCTGAAAACAGTATCTGCCAATTACCAGTGATGCTATTTAAGAAGAAAAAGAAGAGGAACCTAAAGACAAAGAGGCCACACACAGTTCCCTATAAGTTCTCACATTTACAGTACAGAAAAGGAAAAAGAAAGGATGATATAATGAAGAATGAAATGAAAGAATGGTCTAAGTGTATAATGTGTGTTAAATCACTCAGTCATGTCTGACTCTGCAACCCCATGAATCGTATGTAGCCTATAGGCTCCTCTGTCCATGGAATTTTCCCAGCAAGAATACTGGAGTGGGTTGCCATTTCCTTCTCCAGGGGATCTTCCCAACCCAGGGACTGAACCCACGTCTCCTGCATTAGCAGGCGGATTCTTTACCACAGAGCCATCATGATACCATTATCTAAAACCTTAAAACAGGGCAAAGCAAAAAAGCTAAAGGCAATTAAAGGCAGTTTTCTAGTTCTGTTCAGTGGAAGGAAAACATAACCTGATATTTAAGGTAGCTGGTTAAAATACCATGTCTATTTTCACTTTCATATATTAATTCAAAAATCTTTATTGTATGCTAACTCTGTGCCAAGCACTGATCTAAACTCTTGGGACTTGGTGGTGAACAAAACAAAGGCTCTGTCTCATGCAGCTTGCATTTATCACTCTTACAATCTCATATTGGAAAACACAGAACAAATCCTGAAAAAGGTGAACTGAAAGATAAAAGATCACAAGAGAGTCTTTATCTGCTCTAAATGAATTCAGATTTCAGGTCTAGATAAATTCATCCTAAGTAATGAGAATTTCAGGATAAGATAACTGAACCAGTTTGGCAGTATTGGAGAAATCCTGGAGGTTAGTATACCAAAAAAAAAACAAAAGAATTCTTACTTTTGAAAGATATATGTATTTCCTGTAAAGTGTAATAACCCAGTGAACTTGACAGTGACCCTAGTGTATAAGTATTTTAACAAGGAGGTAGAAGAGAGTCACTCCAAGTAAGCCATGCCATAGAGCAGAGGGAGGATGGGGCTTGTACAGTGTATCTAGAGCTCAGCTTAGCAGTTTGTGACCTTGGCAGAAAAGGATGCAGAAATTGATAATGGATGATAAGTATACTTTTTGTAACTAGTTGAAGGGTGAGCAGCCAGGACTACATAATCTGATCGTAGGTTGGAGAGAGTTCTGAATTGGAGCTTGAAGATGCTCCATCCTAAACCTTGTCCTTAAAAACTGACTAAAAATGTTATTGAATTTACTAAGAATACTGGTCTGCCAATAAAAAGATACTGATAAAAAGTAGTATGTGAATAATGTGTTAAATGACAGTTTTGATCTCTTAAAAAAAAATGTTAACATTAAAAAATAAGGAGCCAAATAGAAAAAGAAGTTGATAAGAATGAATGTCAGATTCTACGGGAACAGCCAACAAATGGTATTCAATTCAAATAACATGAGTGCTTGCAATGTCTTACATCAGACGCTATCTATGCTACAGGGATACCCAGTTTTTTAAAAGTTTACAGGAACAAAAACAAACATAAAGATACTAACACATCAAAGAGATAATACAAATATGTACAATACGGATGAAGAACTAGGTTGAACATAATTGGCTTCATAGAGACAGCTACATTTCATGTGAATTTAAAGGCTGAGTGGTTGTTGAGCAGGCATATTATAATAAGGCCCATATTTCATGTGAAAGGAGCATGTGCAAAGTTATGAAACAGTATAGTGTGTTTCTGAAATATATTTGAAAGGTGTGATGATGTAATACACTGGGACTGTATTTCAAAGATCATTATTATACTAAAGAGTTTGAAATTTTCCTAACTCAGTATTCCATGAAAGAGAGTACCACAGGATGTTGATTGTTATATACTATGAAAAAAAATATGTTTACACAGGATTAAACAAGTTTTTTTAATATGGTTTAAATAAACCTAAATAGGTTAATGTGAATATTGAATCTCTAGGAACAGGATATTTCCCTAACTTTTTGACCACAGAACTTACATAAAAAATTCCTGAAAGCAAGTAATGGGGAACTTGAAGGATTTTATAGAGAAAAGTAGCATGATGTGAATCTGCTGTTCTTTTGGGGGTAGTTATTCCTAGCTTACATGATAGATGTAGGTGATGATGTGGGAGAGAATAGGAGCTGGGGTAGCGGGTAGGGGAGCTAAAAATCTGAAAACTGGACAGGGAAACTCTTGCCAGGGGGAAAAATAGTGTGGACTTGGACTAAAAAAGTAGCAATGGATATTTCAGTATTTGGAGGAAAAGACAGATTTTCTACAAAAAAAATATTTAGAGGATTAACCTCTAATCAGATTTTTGTGACTTGATTAGGTGAAGGAAATGAAGAAAGAAGTGTTGATTCTAATATGTCATTGCTTTCAATCAAGACAGGGAATGCAGGAGAAAAGGGTTTTATTGAGGGTGATTAAATTTTGAAATTTAAAATTTTATATTTATTTACATATTTAAGATGCATTAGGGACATTTGGACCCACTCCAGTGTTCTTGCCTGGAGAATCCCAGGGACAGGGGAGCCTGGTGGGCTGCCATCTATGGGGTCGCACAGGGTCAGACACAACTGAAGCAGCTTAGCAGCAGCAGCAGCAGCAGGGACATTTGGTGACGGACAGGGAAGCCTGGCGTGCTGCAGTTCATTGGGTCGCAGAGTCCGACACGACTGAGCGACTGAACTGAACTGAACTGAGGGACATTTAGCTGGAGATATCCAGCAGGCAGATGGGTTGTACAGATCTAGGTTTAGCAGAGAGAACTAGGTAGGAGGGGTAGATTTTTAAGTCATCAACATTATAGGTGATAGTTAAAACTGGACGTAAAGAATATGAAATGAGATCTCTACCACATTCCTTTATGCCAAATAAGTTTCAAGTGATCAAAACTTTAAACTTCCTTTTAAAAAATTAAACAAGATTTTATGAAACTCTTGGACAGAAAAAAATAAAGCCTTTCTATGGAATTCCCTGGAGAAGGCAATGGCAACCCACTCTTGAAAATCCCATGGGTGGAGGAGCCTGGTAGGCTGCAATCCATGGGGTCGCGAAGAGTTGGACATGACTGAGCGACTTCACTTTCACTTTTCACTTTCATGCATTGGAGAAGGAAATGGCAACCCACTCCAGTGTTCTTGCCTGGAGAATCCCAGGGACAGGGGAGCCTGGTGGGCTGCCATCTATGGGGTCGCACAGGGTCAGACACGACTGAAGCAACTTAGCAGCAGCAGCAGCAGGGAATTCCCTGGCCATCCAGGGATTAGTACTCAGTGCTTTCACTACTGTGGCCTGGGTTCAACCCCTGGTTGGGGAACTAAGATCCCACAAGCCATGCAGTACAGCCAAAAAAATTTTTAAAAAAGAAAACCTTTCTAAGCAAAATCCAGGAACTATGATTACATACAAAATCCTATACAGGAAAAAACACAAGAAGATCAACAGACTAGAAAATAATATTTTATCATGTATTTCATATTTGTTATTTTATTTACTGTAACAGTCTACATATTTAACAAAGGTCAATCCATATTAAAAACTCTTACAAATCAATAACAAAAGACTAACAACAATGTAAGAAAAAGGCTGAAGGCCATGAAGAGCCAGTTCACAGAAAAAGAAATATGGTTTAAAAACATTTTTTAAAAGTTCAACTTCACTAATAAAAGCAGAAATCAAGTTAAAAAGAGGAAGTTACCATCTTTATCATTCAGATGGCAAAGGTCAAAAGATTTAACAAAAATTAACAAGAATGTAGAATAGCAGGGAGCATCATATACTGCTGGTAAAAGTATAAAATACTAAACACTGTGGAAGACAGTTTGACATTATAAGAAATGTAAATCCACACCCGCTTCAACTCAGTAACCCCACTTCTACTGTGTAGCTTATAAACACATACAGGGAGTACTCTGCAGCTATTCAAAAGAATAAGGTAAAAGATTAGACTCACATTTAGATTCCCTGGGTATAATTTTTGGGAGGATACACAAAATCTAATGGTGCTGTCATGGGGAGGTGGACTGAAGGACTCAGGCTAAATAGATTTATCACGTACATGATTATTTTTCAAAAAGAAGGCTCCAAAAGCAAAACACAAAGAAATGGATTACTTTCAAAGTTAAGTTTGCCACTATTAGGGAAGTTTTTGTTGAGAACAAAGAATTATGTTAAAGGACTTTTATTATATATTTAAGAAGAAATGAGGCAGGCAGATGATTTATTAAGGCTTCCATCGCGGCTCAGCTGGTCAAGGATCTGCCTGCAATGTGGGAGACCTGGGTTCAGTCCCTGGGTTGGGAAGATCCCCTGGAGAAAGGAAAGGCTACCCACTTCAGTATTCTGGCCTGGAGAATTCCACAAACTGTATAGTCCATGGGGTCGCAGAGAGTCGGACAGGACTGAGCAACTTTCACTTTGACTTCCTCTAACTTAGTTTTGATAATTGTCAATATAGAACACCATCCCCTTATATTAAAATATCAACAGAACGATGAATAACCTATGTTCGGCTGATACGTACACATTGTACACAAGTTCTTTTCTCAATTATAGGAGTGCCAATTTCATCTGCTGTGGCAGGTGTGGCAATAGGATTGGTCACCAAAAACAGTCCTGACAAAGGTGAAATAGAAGACTATCGTTTGCTGACAGATATTCTGGCAAGTATATTCACCTTTTCAAATGTTTAACAGTGAAGATTATACACACTTTGTAAACAAAGTGCTTAGAAGAATGCTAGTGCTGGAAAAATAGAAATCCGTCTTCTTAACTTTCTCCTGCATATCTGCCTTGGATTTTATAGGATATGAGTTAAAAACAAATATTACAGTATGAGTATTCATATTGGCTCACTTTAGGATGATTATAAATTAGTCCTTATGCATTTATGGGACATTATCTAAAAATAAACTGATTTTCTAATGAAATATATGTAACTTAAAACTCCATATTTTTTTTGTATTTAATACATGAGTTTTTTATTTTATTAATATGTGAAATATATATGTTCTAAAGGACATAGTTCACTTATAGAGCTATTTTTAAAAATTCCTCTACAGTGACTATGGGTGAATTTCACTTTTGTTTAAAACTATTATTATATCATAATTTTTTTAATTGTTTAAGGGGATTGAAGATTACCATGGTGACATGGATTTCAAAATAGCTGGCACTTCTAAAGGAATAACTGCATTGCAGGTATTTTAGAACCTATTTTATTTTGTTTTTAAATAGTTAATATCAGAAATCAATATTTATATAATTTTTTGGCTCTTCCATATTAGGCTGACATCAAATTACCTGGAATACCAATAAAAATTGTAATGGAGGCCATTCAGCAAGCCTCAGGTACGCCAAGCCAGTATGCCTGATTCTTCTTTCATCACTGTCTATGTGTTAAATATGAATTATAATGCCCATTAGGCTTATTATTTAAAATAGGCTTATTCTAAAATACTGCTTTAGAAAATGAAATTTAATGTGATAACCTAAATCAAGAAGTATTAAGTTTCTAGGTACATAACTATCACCAAAGTGGATGACCAGTGAAAATTCAGTTTTTACAAATTGCCTCCCCAAGATAGGATTTATGGAGAGGGGAATACAAGTAGAATTTTTAAGGTAATTGAGATGCGAAGAACTTTGATTATTATGTTTTTATTTCTTCTAGTGGCAAAAAAGGAGATATTACAGATAATGAACAAAACTATTTCAAAACCTCGAGCATCTAGAAAAGAAAATGGACCTGTTGTAGGTAATACATTAAAATTATTGATTTGATGATAAGGTAAACATTATATGGAAGTACACTGCTATTTAAAAAAATTTTTTTAATCTATACACAAAACAATTTAAATGCTTTTATAGTTAAAATACTTTAAATTTGAGGGGATAATCTGAAACATAAGAACTTTTTTAGTCACGTAGTAAACTGTTTTTCTGTTTCATACTAAAATATTTGTACAAGTGTCTTAGCCAAGTCTTGACTAAACAGTACATTTTTAGGTTCATACATACATATGTATATATATGAATGAATATGAATTATTTCTATTTTTGTTTATGCTACATTTCAGAAACTGTTCAGGTTCCGTTATCAAAACGAGCAAAATTTGTTGGACCGGGTGGATATCATTTAAAAAAACTTCAGGCTGAAACAGGTAAGAGTTGTACGAAGTTTGGGATTTTTTTATTTAGGTCATGTAAGTTTGCCATTAAGTTTGCCTCTACTGTGTTTCTCCAAAAATATGTTTGAGAAATGAGAAATGTAACACATTTCAATGAGATGAGAAAAGGATGTAACATTGACATGTCTTTATTTCTGTGTACGCCTCTTAATTAGTAAACGATCATCTTTAATTATATTCAAGAAGAGTGACTTAGAATTAATCCTTTTTGCTTCAACATTTTAAAGTCAGACATTTAGAAAAACTACTTTTTCACGTTAGAAGAGTTTCCTTTAATTTTTCTTATTATGAGTTCTATTTTTCACTTAGTCTTATTTATTTAGACTTTTATTTTCTTTAGAGAATATGTGTAGAAGTAGTATGCTTTAATTTGCTTTTTTTTCTGGAATCAATCTTTGGGATACCTAGTCACTTACCAGCTTTGAGGCTATAGAAGGAGCATAAGAAGTCAAGTAACCTTAGGCAGTTCCCAAGATTGAGAAATGACATGATTTCATCCCTCATCCATCCGATGACTACTCTAAAAAGAGGGAAAAAAAAGAAACAGTGAGGAAAGTGTTCTATAGTTTCTTCTAATTAAAAACACAAGAACCAAAATTAGAACTTAATGTTTTCTCCCACCAAGAAAAGGGACACTGTTCACTGTTGCATCCCCAGGGCCTAGTGCAGTGTTGGATACAGAGCAGGTGTGCCGTGTGTATTTGTTGATGAACGAATCCCTTCGTGATTCCTTGTGATTAAACAGACAACCCTGCCCAGCTACTTCCAGGTCACCCCCTGCTCTCAAATTTACTTTTAAGGCTTTTCTCCACTGGAATGAGCAAGTTAACTTCAATATGTAAAATTATCTTTTTAAAAGGAGTCACTATTAGCCAGGTAGATGAGGAAACGTTTTCTATCTTTGCACCAACACCTGGCGCCATGCATGAAGCAAGAGACTTCATTACTGATATCTGCAAAGATGATGTAAGTATTGAGCTTCTGATAGTTACTTTTTTTTCCTACCTTTTGTTACTGTTTTCTTTATGAATCTTATGGTTTATTTTGTACTTACAGCAAGAGCAGCAATTAGAATTTGGAGCAGTGTACACTGCCACAATAACTGAAATCAGGTAATATCAACTAAAACACTATGCTACTTTTTGTAAGATTTTATATTATAACCTCATATTAACTTCACATTTGTATTATTTAGTTTGAAAGTATAAGGTGTTTAGATTATGTGTCAAATGCCATATAATCATTATTCTTAAGATAAAATTTATTTTCTACACCAGTTTGTAGATTTTCATGAACATGGGTCTGTGATTATTATACTAATAGATTTTTCTGACTGAACTGTTTTCTTTAACCAAAGTTCCCACCATTTTAATCTTCCATTAAACATGTTTCCTTTCTCTTTGTACTTTTTTCTTTTTGGTAGTTTCTTGTTGACTTGTTTTCAAGATAGTATTAAATGCCTAAGTAGTACAATTTTTTAAATGCCAGTTTCAACCTCAACTCATTTTTTTAAGATAGCTAAAAAGACTGAATTTTCTCAATCAGAAAATTACCTTTCGGGGACTTCCCTTGTAGTCCAGTGGTTAAGACTACAGGCTTTCACTGCAGGGGGTGTGGGTTCCATCACTGGTCAGGGAACTATTATCCCACATCCCCTCCCTCCCACCTCCCCACCAGAAGAAAGAAAATTCACTTAATAAGAAAAAAAAAGAAATTATCAGATGTAACATAAATGTTCAGAACTAATTGAAATGAATCATAAAAGACAATGGAATAGTTTTTTTAATATCACAGGTGAAAACTAAGAAATGGGCTGGCTTATTTTAGTAGATTAGAGGAAAAAAGATATATTTTTTAATAAAATAAGTGCCTGATTTTATCTATCCCGCTTCCTTAAATCAGGCTTCCCTGATAGCTCTGTTGGTAAAGAATCCACTTTGCATGCAATGCAGGAGACCCCAGTTCAATTCCTGGGCGGGGAAGAGCCACTGGAGAAGGCATAGGCTACCCACACCAATATTCATGGGCTTCCCTTGTGGTTCAGCTGGTAAAGAATCTGCCTGCAATGCAGGAGACCTGGGCTTGATCCCTGGATTGGGAAGATACCCTGGAGAAGGGAAAGGCTACTCCAGTATTCTGGCCTGGAGAATTCCATGGACTATATATAGTCCATGAGGTCGCAAAAAGTCGGACACGACTGAACAACTTTCACTCATTTCACTTCACTTCCTTAAATCACTACTTAACAGGTTGATCATTCTACACTTACTTTAAAATATTTAATGCCATTTCAAAGTTTTTGGAAAATATTATGAAGAGAAATATAAAAGAATGTATATTCCAAAAGCTTTTCCCTACCTATTTTTCCTTTATCTTCTCTCTGTCCTTTGATCCGTAAGTATTTAAATACAAGGTGTATTTTCCATTGGAAAAATAAGTATCCCACTTAGATAATCATACTTTTTATAGTTATAAAAAACATGTACTGGAGAGTGATTTTTATGTGTTTTTTTACTTTGTTCTCCTGTGAAAACATAACCACAGTTTAATTATCTGTAGAATAAAGTTCCTTATTACTCTAATCAGGCTTATTTCCTTACTGTAGAGACACTGGAGTAATGGTTAAACTCTATCCAAATATGACTGCAGTACTACTTCACAACACACAACTTGATCAACGAAAGGTAAAAACAAGAAAGGCAGATTTGATTATTTTAACTGCCTGAAAATAACCATAGTGAAATTACCTAGGTTGGTAAGAACCGTACACGTTGTCCACTACTAGACTAAATACAAAGACAAAACAAAAAAGACAGAAATACTGCTCGACAAAAGGGTTTACAGTGTTTTCCAGTAATGTTTCTCCTTCAGTGATGGAGTAGAAACATTCTTGAATGTTTTGAAGTGGAACAGTTCTAGAGTTAACACATAGCAATTTCTAAAAATATCTAGCTATAGCCCTGTTTTCCCAATTTTCCTGACCAGCCAGTCATGTAAAGATAATTCTTAGGATGTCCTTAATCTTTATTATAGTCTATATTTGGAAAACTTAAGAATATGAAACCATTCGAGAATACTATGGGGCAGAGAAATAATAGGTGTTTTACCAAATATTAAAATATTATATAAATACAGGATCAAACAGTAGATTACTGGCCCAGAAATGGACAACAAAAATCAGAAATAAACCCAGTTATGTGCATAAGAATATAATACATACTAAAAGTTGCATTTTTAGTTGAGAAACCAAGATTATTCAATAAATCATATTGGAATAACCTGTTTTCATAAAACAGGATCTTGCCTCTTTTTATACCAAAGTCCTATTTGGATCAAGAAGTTAATGTAAAAAAGAAAAAGAATTTTAAGGCAGTGAGGGCAGAAAAAGAAAATCTGGACATCAGGAAGGGTAAGGGTTGAGGCAGGACACTAGATGAAAATACAGATATTTTATTAATCTTGGAACTGGAAAAATCTTTTTCGGCATAATATCAAAGCCAAAAATGTAAATAAAGTGATAACATTTGACCCCATCATTTTTTAAAATTATGGCAAAATTATAGTAAGTTTGAAAGACAAGCAGCAATTTAGGGGAAAAAATACTTTAACATATGACATATACTGAGGGCTTGTATAAACCAGTAAGAAAGATGAGTATCAATAGGAAAAATGAGCAAAGAACATGGAAAAATTGTTTTTTAACTTGACCAAGATATTCAGTATCAATAGCAATTTTTTTAAATGCAGGTAAAGCCAAGTTCCCATTTTTCAGCTTTTCAGATAGTTGAAAATTCCCAGTGTGCATGAGTGTAGAGATAAAAATGGACATACAGGAATGTGAATTGGGGCAAACTTTGGAGAGTGTCTAGTAAAGGTACGAGTACCTTTGGTACAAGTCCCATCACATGTAGGACATTGTTCTGAGAAAATAAGAGTACATGAATATATAATAAGACTGCAATTTATTTTTCCTCAGCATTTTGAAAATTTTTAAACCTAAGAAAAGTTGAAAAAATAATAGACCAAATACTCATAAACCTTTCCCCTAGATTCATAGATTAAACCAATAAAGCTATTTTCCACTTGGAAAAAAATGTGTACTACCATGGATAGTAGGAAGGTTATGCATGACAACTAATAGATTAACATGTTTTCTTTCAGATTAAACATCCCAGTGCTTTAGGATTAGAAGTTGGCCAAGAAATTCAGGTACTTGTATTCATCCTTTTAGCCTTAAAGTTGTAAATTATACTTTGTTTCAATTATTTGTTTAATCAAATAAGCTGAAAGAATCAAATCTACATTTGTGGTTTATATTATTTATATGCTGTCTTCTTTTTTAACTTTTTATATTATTTATATGCTGTCTTCTTTTTTAGCTTCTTCCTTAAAACAGACTCATTAGGGATTTAGATATAGTTCTTGCCCTCAAAGAGCTTACAGTTTAGTTAGGACAATAGTCCCCCTTTAAAGCTTTTAAAAATACATGAGCAACTCAGCGATGGATATGTAGAATCAGTGATTCAGAGACAGGACATGAGGAACATGATAGGTAACTTTGAGGAGTTAGGACTTGAATTGCTTCAGTATATACTGGTTGAGGCTGAAAATTTTTGAGTTTGATGAAAGCCATGATGTCAATTCTGGAATTCTGATAACCAAATTGACCTTTGTAATAGTCCTTATGAATAGATGAAAGAAGTGGTTGCCAGTCTGGTGTTTTTTTGTTTTTTTTTTTTGGCTACACTACATTCTGTTCCAGTAGTGCCTAATACCTATGACCTGAGTAAAAACTAAGACATAAATTTATTCCCAATCTGTCATTCCATTATTCACAAAGCCTCCAGGGAAAGGTAAGAACTAAAACATAATCTCTGTATAAGATTTTTTTTTTTTTTTTAAACATCAGAAGGGACTTAAAAGTTAGCACATCCCCTCTGACTTTCAGTGTCTAAGGTCAAGCCAAATAACCTTCAGCATGATAGATGGTCCTTTGAGTGTTAGTCTGAGTGACCTAAGCATAATCCTATATAGATTGTAGCACAGTTAGGGTCAAGAAGCTGTCGTCTAGATTCATTCACCATGGTTTTTACTGTTCTTCCATAATAGGGACAAACAAAAAGGCACAGATAAGTCTAACAGAAGATTATAATCACTACTTATCCAAGTATTTTTAGCATATACCTCCAATTAGCACTGAGAGATGCTTTCAGTGAACAAGTAAAAACTTTAATCATTGCCTTTTTAGACCAAGTATCTTTTAATTTGGATATCAGTCAATGCACTGTAACTTTTAAAGTATCTTGTTGTTCAGTCACTCAGTCATGTCCAACTCTTTGCAACCCCGTGGACTGCAGCACACCAGTATGTTTAAAGTATATTTGTTTCTTTAACACAGGTGAAATACTTTGGACGTGATCCAGCTGATGGAAGAATGAGGCTTTCTCGTAAAGTGCTCCAGTCTCCAGCTACAACTGTTGTCAAAACTTTAAATGACAGAAGTAGTATTGTAATGGGAGAATCTGTTTCACAGCCATCATCTAATTCTTCTTGATTTTTTTAAAGAATTCCAGAGTTATATTCTATAGAGCAAAATTTCAGTAGCATCTTCTAACGTGTAGATTTATATATAATATAAATATATTCTAATGATTTATATGAAAAAGCTCACTTTAGGTGTTCCATTTTTTAAATTGAGTTACCTGTATTATTATTTACATTATAAATCAATACATATTATTAAAAGTAAATCATCTATACATATAAGACTCCCAACTGCTAATAATTTGGAAAAATAAAACTAGTTCTTAACCTCTAGAGACCAATGGAGAAGGAAATGGCAACCCACTCCAGTATTCTTGCCTAGAGAATCCTGTGGACAGAGGAGCCTGGTGGGCTGCTGTCCATAGGGTCACATAGAATCGGACACAACGGAAGTGACTTAGCATGCATGCCTTGGAGAAGGTAATAGCAACCCATTCCAGTATTCTTGCCTGGAGAATCCCAGGGACAGAGGAGCCTGGTGGGCTGCCGTCTATGGGGTCGCACAGAGTCAGACACGACTGAAGCGGCTTAGCTGTAGCAGCAGCAGTGCCACAAAGTGAAAATATAGGTCACTAACTACAAACCACAAAACGATTCCATTTCCACTTAAACCAAGGTCATACACTTTATGTCTGAACTTTTTTTATTTTTTGTCTTCATTCATATCTTGGTAGTTTTCCCTGCTTTCCAATAAAGTTTTTGTATGAGGGCTATTATATGCTAAGATCTCTAATTTATAATGACTCTAATGACTCAAATTGACTACCCATCTTTGGTAGTAATGCAGTATAGGTACTCACAAGACTTGTTCCTTTATAATCTTTGTCACTAACACTTCCCTGCTCACAAATCATAGATTTTTTAATACAAAATTTTTTTTTTCTCATAGAATATCTTGAATTTCTAGATCTGACATCATTATCTTTCTTAACTTCAGTTCAGCCAAGCATAGCATTCATTTATTCAATACTTACTATGTGCCAAGTTCTAGAATGTGTACAGGAGGTAGATCAGTAAACAAACAAAGTTCCAATGCTCACATTCTAGTGGATGGAAACAATAAGTCAGACAGTGGTAGGTTCTTTAAAGAAGAACTGTAAAGGGGATAGAGTGATTTTTTTTTTTAAAGGTACTATTGTAGATAAAATGATCCAGAATAGCATCTCTGAATAGGTAACATTTGAGCAGAGACCTAAATGAAGTGGAGGAAGATATACAGCAATTTTGGAAAGAAGATTCCGGATAAAGGGACTAACAACTTTATTAGTATGGTATGTGTAGAATATACACCAGCCTTTCTATTCTAGGAACCAATTTCATACAGTCCTTTTACTCCTTTGTCTTGTGCCTATTCTTCAACAAAATTAGAAAGCAAATTTTATAAAAGAATATAAAACAAGAGGAGATATAATCAGTGCAAGGTGATAATTTTCAAAGCATTTAATCTGGAAAGAATAATGTTTGCTTACTTGTAAGAAGAAGAAAGATATGAAGGTCGTGTAACTTTAAGCGGCCTTTACAAAATTCCAGGCTCATGAGAGCCTAGGGTGGTAAGCAGCAAAAATGGAAAAGAGAATGTATCTTGGTATCAAGGGTCAGAAACCAACCTAAATTAAGCCAAAGCTAAGAGGAAATTTTGTCACAGGGCCATGAATTTATTTCACAGAAAATAAGTCACAATCCCTATGGTAGAATGGAACCAGGACTGTCAGGTAATTATTAGGAACTAAGACAGTTCTCCCCTACCTATGGAGTCTCATCACCTCTCATTTGAGCTTCTTTCCATATAACAATTTTTTTCTTCTAAGTCAGTATATTCTCATAGCATGGGGCAAAAGATGGCTGTCCACAGGAAGTTACTTGTCTCTGAGTTCAACTTCTGGAGGAGAAAAGGATAGGCTTAACTTGAGAAAGGTGTCAAACCTGACAGGATTGCCAGATAAAATAACAGAATGCCAAGTGAAATTGAAATTACAGGTAAACAAATGTTCAGTATAGTATGGCCTCTACAATATTTGGGATGTACTTATATTTTAAAAAATTATTCCTCATTTATTTGAAATTCACATTTATCTGGGTTTCATATATTTTTGTTTGCTAAATCTGATAACCCTAAACCTGGTGCAAGCAACTAAGTCAAGGAATTCTTAAGGGCTCATTCCTGGGAGAGGAGAATGTACAGAAAAAATGGACTGAGCCTATACCCAAGATACTGCAGAACAAACATGAAAAGAAAATGGACAGACTTAGATTAACTCAGATAGTAGGGGATGCAGGTGAGAGAAGAAAAGGCAGATTTCAGCCTGAGGGTTGTGAAGACAGGCAGATCTATGACATGAATAGTAAACCTGGAGGGGTAAATAGTTTTAAAGAAAAAAGTGTTTATTAAATATGAGCATGAAATCACCAACATATTGGTTGGATATTCACCTGAATATCTGAAAAAGCAACTGAGGCATAAATGACTTTTGCAGAGAGAATATTTTAAAACAGTTTTAGTTTTACCATCTCAAGCATATCTCAAATCACTGCAACAGGTTTCAAAGTTAACTCTGAAATTTACAAAATGAAAGGTTATTAAAACTACCTGTTATGAGCACAGTACCAAGTTATGGAGCAGTTTGCTTCCTTCTGAGATTTACATGTATAGTCAGTAGTTTATGAAAAGCTGATTGATGAACAGTCTAGTAAAGGTTTTTAAAAGTCATAAAAAGATAGGGGAAAGAATAGGTTAATTCTAATTGGAAGAAAAAGTGAAAGTTTCTAAGAAGTGGAATTTGAATAGGACATCATGAGGGAAAGGTGATATTTGAGTTGGGCTTTTAAGAATGATTATAAAGGGAAAGGTTGCCTGTGGAATGGAACAGTTTTATCAGTGGATGAATAAGGCAGTAAGTAGAGGCCAGATTGTAGAGGGGTTTTGGATATTAGACTTAGGACTCTGAACTTTATTCTGCATATCCTGAGAAACACCAAAGAATACCCATTGTTTCATGAAAACCAAAATTGCATAGCCGGCTATAGTTTTGATATTGTGGCCATAAAATTTAATGCCAATTGCCAAGGACTCAGAAGAGATGATATTTTTAAAAACACTAAAATGTGTAGGCCATTATCAGCCATTATCATTTGTGAAAACAGATAAATTAATAAAATATTGGCAATAGCTATTAAGACCAAATAGTCTACAGGAATGCAAGGATGGGTAGGCATATAATCTCTATAGTGAATTATAGAGAAAAACCATATGATAACCAGCTGCAAGAGAGGCAATTTACAGGATTCAATGTACATTTCCTAGAGAATTTAGAATATTAGTATTTGTCCTCAACTTGGTAAGTGGTATCTATCAGCAATGAAGAACATGTATAACACTGAAGATGTTGCCATTAAAGTCAGGAACAAAACAAGAATCACCACTATTTGATTCATCAGTGTTGAATGATGAACATAATACACCATCAGCGTTCTGAGGTCCTAATCAGTGTGATGAGATTAAAAACAGGTGGAAAAGAAAAAACATTTGCAGATGATTATCTAAAACACACTTTAAATTGGTATAGAACAGGCCACGTATATCTGCCAAAATAAATAGCAGTCAGCTGCTGTTATGGTATAAGCTCATTTCCACTTCTCTCAATTTTTCCAGATTTCAAAGAGCTACACCAGCAGTGAGTCCCCTGGGGTCCTGATCAGGATTAAATCTTCTGTCCCAAAGTCAATGAAATCTTAATTATCCAGTCTTAGCCTCCAGTCCTCTTGATCAAGAACCCTCAAAGTTCAATCCCAAGTGTACTCTGGTTCCTACTAGTACATGCTAGTTTATTTATTATTTCAGTTCCTTTGGTGTGTAATCTCCTCCCTTACCAGGCAAAGCAGTCCCCAGGCATATTACAACTAGATTTAACCCTAGTTACCACAGCCTCTTAGCCAGAAGAAATGGAAGCATATGGAAGAGAACTTCCTACAAGGGGGCAAGTGTTATCTCTTTCTAGGAGTTAAAAGGCACTTCTGCGATCCCCAAGGTTAGAGGGATGTTTACAAAGCCAAAATCCTCAGGGCACCCACCCCATGTTTCAACGCTTTAGGCTTTCTCAAGCAGGGCCCTAGCTGTATAGCAAACCTCCCTAGGCTGAAGATCTAGGTATCTTCAGAGCTCTTGTAACTGTCTAATCCCATGTCAGTTTTTTCACTGTAGGAAATAAGGGCCTCTTTATGAAGCCCAAAGAGCCCCCTATGGCTCACACTTAAGTTTTTTCTTCCAAACTTAGTTTTTAACTGTGCATTAAGGATTAAGTGCCCTCAACTCATTATCCCTCTTCGAGGAAGTAGTATAACTTAATTGGCCAGCTCTGCTCTCATAAGCATTGTTTCCCCCATATCTTTAAAATCCTGAATTGTTGAATAGGTGACAGCACTCACCCCTTCTAGGATGTTTTACTAGGTCACTACTGGTGAAATCAGTAGTCAGATGGCCACGTTGTGCCAGGGATTGAGTAAACTATTTCCCAAACCACATCTTACGGTCTGATTTCTGACACCACTCCCTGTATCACCTATTGTCAGTCCTGATCCTCAGAAAAGCAGATGCCAAGAAGGGGGTTACATATGCAAGACAGTGATTGGGAGAAATGTCTGTGAAGGATAAAACAGGTGGGCTCAGGATTGACAGGGACAGCCTACAGACCATGGTGCCAAGTCTGACTCCTGTAAAAGGAGAAAGGGAAGAAAATACAGAGTGGAACTTCAGACTAGTGTAATTCCAAGAAAGTCTCATCCTGGCTGATAAGTTCCCCAAGCCAAAGTTGTCCATTAGAGGAGTTCTGTGCACAAGGAAGGACAAGTCTGACTTGCTGTCGAATAACTGTTCTCCAAAGTACAATATGTTTAAGGAAATCAGAATGGTGCATGTGTATGGCCACCACACCAATCAAAAATCAAAACAAACTAAAGCTACAGCAATTAATTGTCATACTAGAGTTGGCCAAATAAAACAATGGAAAAAGAGTGAATACGGACTCAAATCTAGATATATGTCTGTGAATTTAATAAAGAATATAATTTAAGTAGCATTTCAAATAATTTCATCTGTAAATGATGTTGACAGTTGACTCTCCCATTTGGAAGAAAAATTTTAAATTGACATCCTATTTCATATATACAAAAGGTTTCAAGTGAATTAGAAAACTAAACATTAAAAAACCATAAAAACAGGACAGAATACCTTGGTTAAACATGGAAAATGAGAAACACAGTTAAGTAATTTTTTTTTTAAGTAGAGTCCAAAGGGCAAACAAAAGACAATAGCAGAGACGAGATTTTAACAAATGTTGGTTGCATGACAAGCAAATAGAAAAGCAGGGGCAAATTTAGCAGAACAGAGGAAGTCACAATCTGTATGACCCACAGAGGTGATGAGGCAAAACAGCACAAATCTTCACCAAAAAAAGGATCAGGGCTGAGAATTTGAGGGCAGGTTAAAAGTCTATACAGAGACTTACATGCCTGACTCCCTTCCCAATTTCACATAACCAAAGGACTACCATCACCCTATACACACACACTCATACCCATACATGCTCTTGTAAAACTGCCACGACCATCTCAGAAGAATGAGATCCTAGCTACCAGAGATGCAATGGTGAGAAAAACATCGCTAGTCAGACTCATGAAAATTTTTTATCTACATGTGGAGACAATTATTAATTAAAACCCATACAAATAAAGGTAAGGATTCAGCCTGAGGATAGATGAGGCAGAGCAGAAAGTAGAATCAAGAGGAAGGAAATCAAATTCTCATTGATACTCGTCAATCAAATCAACACTGAGGTTCACCTTATCTTCAGACTTTGTGTTCACATGAGCCAATGAGTTCTCTTATCATTTAAACTAAAGTGAATTAGGTTTTTTGGTACATTCCAAGGGGATATGGAAGGAAGTCAAGGAAGGCTCCTCTACATAAATGATAATTGTAGTGACATCTGAAGGATAAAGCAGGAATCATCATGAGATGATTGGAAAGAAGGAAGTTCAGACAAAAATGTCAATTTTAACTTAGATCAAGAAAAACAGGTTGAAAGATGTTTGTGGGCATTATCTACATAGAGGTCTTTAGTGAGTTTAACAAGAGCTTTTTGGTGAGGGCTGAGTGATGGAAACCAGAATATGCGTGTGTATGCGCATGCGTGCATGCTCAGTCTTTTCAGTTGTGTCCAACTTTTTGTGACCCTATGGACTGTAGCCCACCAGACTCCTCTGTCCATGGGATTTTCCAGGTAAAAATATTGGAGTGGGTTACTCTGCCCTCCTCCAGGGAATCTTCCCAACCCAGGGATCAAATCCAAGTCTCCTGCATTGCAGGCCGATTCTCTACTGCTGAGCCACTGGTGAAGCCCAGAAATCAGGATAGGTTCAATTAAGGAGTGAATGGTGAGGTGAGGAAATGAAATGAGTTTGGCTGAAAAGAGGCAAAGAAATAGGAATATCAGTGAAGAAGACACAGGTTATCAGTTTTGATGACTTTTTAAATGGGGATGGCCTTAAAGATTAGTCACCTCAAGGAAAAGCTAATTATACAGCAAAAAACCTCTCATCAAAGTTTTTTCATAAAAATATCCGGGGAAGGCAATGGCAACCCACTCCAGTACTATTGCCTGGAAATCTCATGGACAGAGGAGCCTTGTAGGCTGCAGTCCATGGGGTCGCAAAGAGTCAAACACAACTGAAGCGACTTTTACTCTGTAGACAGAACTATTTTTAATCCTTAAGAATTAAAAAGTGTAATGTACTCTCAAGAGACATTTGGCAAGGATGAGAGATAATTCTGATGATCACAACAGGAGGATGAGGTGTAATACTACTAGCATCTGGTGGGTAGAAGCAAAGAAATCCTGCTAAACATCCTGTGATGCACAGGACAGCCTCTCACAACATAGAATCATCCAGCCCAAAATTTCAGTGATGCCAAAGTTAAGCCCTGCTCTAGGAATTTAACCCACACATGTGTTGACACACATAAAACTACTTCTGTACAATCATTTATTGTTTGAAATTACAAAGTACTGGAAATGACATAGGTATATATAGAAGGTTTAAACAAACTAAGGTACACTAGAACACCAGTACTATGATATTCCATTATTTGTGTTTAAAAAAGAGTGGTAGAAGTAAATGTTACATATATAGATAAAGATACCTATCTATCTTAGCCTTTGGGGTTGAACCTTCCTGAAAATAATTTTTGCTGGGAAAAACTCAGTGTTGCAGTGCATTACTGCCCTCAGTATATCTTAGAGACTCTTGCTCTGGCCCTCTGTCTGTGCTTCTCTCCATGGGATGAGAAATCAGTGAAACCAATGGGTATGTCCAGCTGGAATCCACTCTTTCCCTTCCAGATCATGTTCTGGCCACCCTGGAATTCCTTGTCCCAAAGGCCAAGCCTGCTCCCAGGGTCTGCACAGTCCTCTTCCCAAATTCTGTCCTCTTGAGGAACAGCCAAGGGTGACTACATTCAGGGAGTGCAAACATAGAATTTGGACAAAAGGTTAGGGTATCCTATTTGTGTACATGAGAGCTGTCAAAGTGCAGGACACAGCTGAAGTGTGAGAGAGAAGGCAGGCTAAGGACTTCAAGGGCCAAAGGGAGAAGGTGGAATTCTGGAGTTCAAGAATTCTAGATTTGAATCGAGCTTCCAGACCATATGAATATATATTTCTCAAGGTATGCCAAAGGTAGGAAAAGAAAATAATTTTTATTTAATAGATTGATTTAAAAAATTATATCTTCAGACATATAGTATGCTGCCGCTGCTGCTGCTAAGTCGCTTCAGTCGTGTCCTACTCTGTGCGACCCATAGACGGCAGCCCTCAGGCTCCCCCATCCCTGGGATTCTCCAGGCAAGAACACTGGAGTGGCTTGCCATTTCCTTCTCCAATGCATGAAAGTGAAAAGTGAAAGTGAAGTCGCTCAGTCGTGTCCGACTCTTAGCGACCCCATGGACTGCAGCCTACGAGGCTCCTCTGTCCATGGGATTTTCCAGGCAAGAGTACTGGAGCGGGGTGCCATTGCCTTCTCCGGACATATAGTATACGTTCCTCCATTTGTATGCTTGTCCTGGATCTTACCAATCTTAGAGGTAGGCCCGTTGCAGAAGAGAGACAGAACCCCTGTGACCTAGAACAAGAAAGAAACAGAACCTGGGCCAGAGGATCCAGCAAGGGTCAGAGATGAGTCCTGAGGATTTAACTCTGTTCCCTATTTCTCTATTTCCTTATTTCAGATCTTGGGGAGTATAGCAGAAAAGGGATACTATAGGGAAGATGGAAGCGATGCTCTGAAACACTGCTGAGATCATTTCATTTCTTAGTTCAAAACTCCCCAGTGAATTTGCAACTCATTCAAAGTAAAATCCGAGGCCCCAAAAACGGCCTCTCTCCCACTCCCAACTTTACTTCCCACCATTTCCTCCCAACTTTACTTCCCACCATTTCCTCCCTTTCTCACTCCACTCCAATCAAACTGGTTTCCTTGCTATCCCTCTCACTCAGCATGCTACAGCCTCAAGGCTTTGTACTTGCAGTTGCTGTTTTCTGGCTCTCTCTGCCCCCAGGGAAATGCATAGCAGACTGCCTCCCCTCAGAAGCCTCCCTCAGTGAACATTACTACCCTTCCCAAACTCACTCTCTGTCTGCTAATCTATTTTTTTTTCCTTTGGTCATAACATTTACCAGTATCTAGCATAGATTTGTTTATTGTCTTCCTACACTAGAATATGGGCCTCCCTTGTAGCTCAGTGGTGAAGAATCCACCTGTAATGCAGAGGACAAGGGTTTGATCCCTGGTTCGGTACCTTCTCCTGGTGAAGGAAATGGCGTCCTACTCCAGCATTCTTGCCTGGGAAATCCCATGGTCAGAGGAACCTGGCAGGCTACAGTTGATGGAGTTGCAAAGAGTTGGACACAACTGAGGGACTAAACAACACTAGAATGGAAGCGCCATGAAAAGAGGAATTTTTTTCTATTTATTCACTGAATGGAACAGTGTCTAGCACATAGTATACATTCAATGAGTGTTTGCGGAATACTGAATAAATACAGGAAATGACTCCTGTGATTTTAATTTTTTCCAGTTAGATCTTCTTTATAGGATATTAAGCTCTTAACATATGGTGTCAAAGTGACTTCTATATAGTTCTCATTCTCAATACATAACTTGCTCATAAATTCTTTTAGGCCAGTAACACATTACGACTTTGTTCACCTGGTCCTCGCAGCCTTAAACACCTTTCAAGCCAAACTTCCACTCAGGGATCCTCTAACATCAGGTCCAAAAGTTACCCGTGTGAAGCCTTCTCTGACCTGAGATAGAGATGTTATTTTCTCCGGGCTCAAAATGCATTTTGTATTTTGTGCACATTAGTCACAGCAATTAATGTGCTCTTTTGCTACATATATTGCACGCATCTGTGCTCAGTCACTAAGTCATTTCAGACTCTTCTGTGAACCCATGGACTGTAGCCAACCAGGCTTCTCTGTTCCTGGAGTTTTCCCGTGCAAGAATACTAGAGTGGGTTGCCATTTCCTTCGCCACAGGATCTTCCCCACCCAGGAATCGAACCTGCATCTGGTCTCCTGCAATTCTTTACCCCTGCGCCACCTAGGAAATCCCCAACATATCTAACTACTTAAATTCAAGTGTATTTTCTTAGGTTCTCTTTAGATTAAAAGAAATCCCTATGTAGCCAGATTTTGAAATGAGAATTTATTTTTCATCAGGAGCTTACTCTGTGTATGCATGTCACATGTCAGTTCGTATGCTGGGTTTACGCACAAGATTTGGTAAAAAGAGAAGCACGTTTTGACAACACCATTGGTAAGGAATGACTACAACTCCCAAGATGCGCCGCAGGGTAAAACCTGTCGATCTCGCTCGATTTTCACCCTTCAGACTAAAAGGCTGTTAAGAGCTGGCGGCAGAACAAGCTGGAACTGTCTTTAAAAACAAACAAAAATAATCTACCAAGAACGAAGAGCGACTGACAATACAGCGCACGGCTCATATCTACCGCGCAGTGTCTGACAATGTGATGTGTGACAACCCACGCGAACGCCCAGAGAATTGCTCCCTCGCTTATTCAGCGCGGAAGACCTCCCGAGAGAGAACGCTAGAAATGCCAGCAGGAGACACTCAAAGATATGGAAACAGTGCTCTTAGATGTGTTAGGAAGGTAGTTCCCCGCCACTTGCCTAAACTTATCTGAAGACTTATGTTCCGAGGTTACCGACGCAGGAAGGACACTGTTTTCAAGAAGCGGAAAGTATGCCAGCCACCAAAAGCTTGACGGTAAAACGCCTGAACGAGAAATAAATTGTCAATGCACTTTTGTACGATGTTATAATCTCCTGGAGATCCACAGAACACTTCCTGAGGAGATGCTTAACTGTAGCAGACTCCTTAGCGAGTTTTAGTGGGTGTCGAGTCCCATTAAAGGGCTAACGTCTTCACAGAAAGAAGTTTACACTATTTTTCTCTCACAGGCTGAAAGGGCGAGCTTCCATTATGGAGTGCGAGCATATTTCCTTCCCTCCTGCTCAGGGTGAGTCCCGTCCAAGGATGCGTACCTCCCAGACTTGCTTAGTTTTTTCCACAGAGCTGGATCCCAAGGCTCCTCACACGCCGGGCGCAGCCCCAACAAACCGCCCGAAGCCGAAACCACAACTCCGCTCTCGCCGCCAGTTCAGAGAAGAGTCTCGCGGGACTAGCGGAGACCCGAAGCTCGCGAGAACCGCCCACCTGGCGAGAGCCCACGCCTGCAGGCGGAGCCGAGAGAGGAGGAAGTCGCACTTAGACCCGCCCACCTCACTCCACTACCCCTCCTCGCGAGAATACTGAGCACGGCCGACCGGGGTAGCGCGTGCAGAAACGGAGGCGTCACACGTTGGACTCGTCGGCCGCCGTAGCCCCTGCTAGGACAGCCCGTGCGAACCTGCTGGAGGAGGAAGAGAAAGGCAGAGAGAATCGGGTTACAAGATGGCGGGTCTTTAGTAGTTACCGCGACGGCGGCGGCGGCGGCGGCGGGAGAGCGAGCGAGCTCTGGGGGGTAAAGGGTGGGGAGGGTGGGTGCGTTCGGGGGTGAAGTGAGAGGTAACTGGGAATCTGGGCGGCAAGGTCTCAGTGGCTCCTGTTGCCCTTTCCCGCGGCTGAACCTGGGAGCCATGGTGAACTCGGGCCTCTCCGGAGCCGCCGCCGCCGCTGCCGCCACCGCCGCTACCGTCTCTCAAGAGTGAGGGGCGTAAAGGAGGTGAGCAAGGAGGCGGCGGCTGGAACAGTGGGGACAGCAGTCACCATGTCGGATACGCGGCGGCGAGTGAAGGTCTATACCCTGAACGAAGACCGGCAATGGGACGACCGAGGCACCGGGCACGTCTCCTCTACCTATGTGGAGGAGCTCAAGGGAATGTCGCTGCTGGTTCGGGCAGAGTCCGACGGTAAGGTTATTGGAACCGTAGGATAGGGGACAATGCCTACGGTTTGGGCACAGCCTGGGGTTTAGGCCCTGAGCCGAGTACTGTTACTGCCAGCCACTTGGAACGGCGCATTGGTTTTGTGTCTTCACTTCAGTAAGGTAAAAACAAACTACTTTGTCGGGGTTTACCCTCAGTCGGACGCGGAGTCTCTGTTCCTCCTCTTGCTAGCCTTATTAAGACACTTGAGCCCTTTCTCTGCAGTCGGGCTTCTTAAAGAAGCGGGGAGAGTGTGGGAGGGAAGGGAGGAAGTAATGAAAAACAATTTAGTGCTCTCCTTCTGACCCTCCCCGCCCCCCTTTATTTTCTTACACATTATATCTCTGGTACAAAAAATTTAGTGAAACTTCACTCTTTTTTAAAAAACTGATTTTATTAACAAGCTCCAGTTGTCACAGTAGACAGGTGCTGGGGAAAACCAAAAGACGCCTTTTTCCTGGAGTTATTGCAGATTGTTGCCACGATACATGCACTTACAAGCACATACATCTTCAGACTGGGATCCCTCCAGGCTATCTTTGTAGAGGGTGCTGTGAACAAGTGAATACTTTACAACTTAAACAAGTTAGGACAGCAGACCAGACTGTAAGCTTGTATTCCTTGATTTATTGTACGAGTCTAATGTGAAGTATTTTTAAATGATAAAATGTACAGCCTTAATGAAAACACCTTCCTCACTGTAATCTGATCGCTGGATTTGAGCAGCTGATAATGTGCAGATAAAAGAATAATAGTCTTCGGTTTATTTTCGACACATCTTGTACTCTTGCACCTTTTTAAAAAAGTAATCATAGACATTTATTTTTACATGAGATGGCCTTTTGTTCTTAAAGAGAAAAGGATAAATGCAGTTCTGTAATCTGTGTGCAAGTATTTAGATCCCTGTTATGGTACTTTGTAATTTGTTTTATTTGTTAAACTGGAAATGCAATAAAAATAACTTTGTTAAAAAGAATTTGGTTTCAGGTGGTCATTTAGACCTTAAAAATTTTCCTTTCAATAAAACTGTAAGTCATCTAGTCTCTGTATATTCTTGGTCTGAATGTTGGTCTTAGATGGAGTTTTTTCCCTTAAGAGTATTATGGGGATAGAATGATATGTTCTAATGCAAAGTCCAGATCTTGAGAGAAAAATATAAACTGGAGTAAATTTGATGACTTCAGATGTCTTGCCGCGGGAAGAAAAAAGTTGTGTTTTTAATGTGTATTCTGATGTTTTATTCAGGGTTTTATAAGTTGAAACTTATAAATATTATTTTTTTAACTTTCAGGATCACTACTCTTGGAATCAAAGATAAATCCAAACACTGCATATCAAAAACAGCAGGCAAGTAGTTGTTTATCTTTAATTTGAAAGACTTCATCTGTGATCAAGGAAGTATTAATCAGACAAAGAATGAGAAAGCTTTCCTGACAAGAAAAAAAAATTTGGTAAACAAAGTTACATACTCTGTGTATTTTCCTTGCAGATTATAAGTTTCAAACTGAAAAGTGAAAGCTTTTGTACTGGCAGTAATTTATTATCTTTAAATTGTTAGTTTTTAGTAGAATACGATGTATTCATTAGTCTTACTTACCCGGTATCTTCTATACACTGTACACTAAGCCTTTTATTCTCAATCACAGTTAAAGGAAATGGCATAAAAGAAAATTCATAGGAGTGCTCTTTAAAGCAAGGAAAGCCTGTTTGTGGTGTGAAAGTAGATCCTTTGACTCAAACTTTTGAAGTAGAACCTCTTAACATCCTGTTCTTTAATTGTTGTATATTTTTAATATAATAACCAATGAATATTTTATGAAAGTGTACACTGCTTATTATGTAATGTTTTCTGTTAATATTTATTGTCTTATCTGGGAAAAGAAAATCTGTGTTGTGTATTAGTGTGCCTAATTATCTAATCTGGAAATGGCAGTAGTGATTCAACCTTTCCTTTATTCTGTGAATGTTTTCTTTTTTATTATGAAAAATTTCAAAATTGAAAAGTATAGAGAATAATATAATGAACGTCTGTGTAACACCTCCAAATTTAACAATGTTAACATTTTACCATATCTGTTTCAAATCTTTTTGTAGTGTTGAACATTGTGGATAGAATTAAAACTCTCTTTGTACCCATTTCATTCTATCCATTCTCCATCCTCCCTGTAGGTAACCACTATTCTGAAATTGATGTGTATTATTTCTGTACATGCTTTTATACCTTTTCTGCATATGTATGTATCCATAAATAATATGTAGTCTTTTGTTTGTTTTAAACTTTGCACAATTGATCTCCTATTCTTACATGTACTCTGCAGCTTTCATTTTTCACTCAGTGCTATTTTGAAGATTTGTTCATGTTAACAATGCAAATCTAGTTGGGCTTTTTTAAAAAACACTGTATGATACATTATATACACCTGTTAGAAATTTGGATTATTACTGATTTTTAGTGTGATGTGTAAAGTGAATATGGCAGAGATTTTTGGAGGAAAAGATAATTTTCCAGTGTATTTTGTGTGTGTGTGTGCAGTGTGTAAAGTGAATATGGCAGAGATTTTTAAAGGAAAAAATAAATAATTTGAAGGAAAAGATCATTATATTTATATCATCAGTGCCTACTCTCTTCAAGATAAGTGAAAATTTTGATGCTCAGAAACAAATACTTTACAGTTGGAGAAATGAAATTATATGTCTATTACACAGTGCATTGTTAGTAAAAGTCTTACTGTTAAAACAATTATTTTGTGTATACAATACATTCTTAATCAGTAATTTGAAATATTTTTAAATTTTTAATATTCAAGTAATAGGTTTTTTTCTGCTTATAAAATACTGTTTGTTTGTGTTTTTTTTTTTTTTTGATAGAGAATCAAACATTTGTTCTGTGTTGAACCCTGAAGATATTTCTTTTAAGTCAGCTAGTCAGATGGTTATTCTCTGTCTGTATACTGACTTACACCAGATAGCCACTTTCAGTTTATTTTTTTGTTTGTTTGCTTGCTTGCTTCATGCGGAAATACATACTAATATTTTGTAATCATTTTCTTTTCCATTTGCATAAATATAAAATTCTCAGGAACTGTTTTCTTAAGTATGACTCCCTACAAATTAGTTATATTATGGAGTCTTTTCAAATTGTATATAAAATCCTTTAGTTGTTTTAACTGGAAAGATCCCCTTATGGTGGAGGTTTGTGTATAAAATAATCCATCATCATTAGTTCAGAATTACGCAATGGTTCTGTGAGTATTTTTAGAAACTTTGGGACATAATTTTGTGTGTCTTGTTACTCTGCTAGAAAACTTAAATAATGCAGGAGAGAGATCTTTACTTAAAAAAAAATTTTTTAATGCCATTAGGGGAGTAGTTTTTGTAATTAATCACACTTAAATAATATACCATTAGGACTTTTTAAAAAATATTTTCCCTCATTGAAAATTTAATAATTTTACTAAATAACATTAAAGTACTAATAATTTAGTACTTTTACTAATAAAGCTTAAGAACTCTTAAGCAGTAAGGATATTCTGAAAAAGCTTTGTTTATAAGAATGAAAAACCTATGTAGATGGGGTCAGTTGTTTAATTATCTTTATATTTGTTTAAATTAACTACTTTTCTAATAGAAATCAAAGAACTATATAAGAGTTATGTTACGTTTGTTTGTTTCACCAGATCTTGTTTCATTCGCCTTTTTACCAAGTTACACAAATTGGGATTTCCAAGCACATTAATATTTTTCTATGTTCATTAGAATTATCTTTTTTTTAATGTTATCATTTGCATATTCAATAAATTAGCCTAGAAAATTGTGTGCTTGCTAAGTTGCTTCAGTCGTGTCCGACTCTTTGCAACCCCGTGGACTGTAGCCTGCCCGGCTTCTCTGTCCATTGGATTCTCCAGGCAAGAATACTGGAGTGGGTTGCTGTGCCCTCCTCCAGGAGATCTTCCCAACCCAGGGATGGAACCCATGTCTCTTAATATCTCCTGCATTGGCAGGCGGGCTCTTTACATCTAGCGCCATGTGGGAAGCCCCTTATTTCCAAAATTTATATGAAATATATTAATCGTTAGTGGGAGTTTTTGGTATTTTTATGTTTTGGGCTATGCTTTGTGGCATGTGGGATCTTAGTTCTCTGTGACCAGGGATCAAACCCATGCTCCCTGTGTTAGAAGTGTAGAATTTTAACCATGAGACTACCAGGGAAGTCCTCCATTAGTGGATTTTTAATTAAAAAAGAAATACTTTCAGTGAGTTAATGAGACATTCATAGTTACAGGATATTTTGCTACATTAAAGTACATTGATTAAATACAGAGAGGAATATTTAGCATTCTTTTAACATTACAGTTCTAAAATGAGCTAAGTACTGAATTATGGGCTCAAAATGAGTTAGAATGAGTTGAGTTTAATGTCAGATGACTCAATAAGAAATCACTGATTCATGTCACTTTCTTTGCTTACTATGGGCAATATTGAAGTAGTTAATGGGAAGAAGATATACTTAACCTTAAGTAGCACATAAACTTGTGAAGTGTTTAAATACATTAGAAGGAAAGACAATGATTATACAGCGTGACACAAAATAGAGTACCTGATACCTGTGTCAAAATTATGTTATTTAGAATCAGTTTCACTTGATCTTGACTAAATCAGAAGCAGACTTACAGGGTGTATACTTTGTATATTGAACATAATTTTGTGTTAATTGGGTTTGGGAGAGATGTATAAAGAAGTCTTTGTCCTGGGTCTTATTGGGAGACAAGACACAACAAGTGAAACAATTACAGAATTATAATACAATAGCTAATAAAATGCTTTAACCCAGTCCTTCTTGAGAGCCCATGAAAGCATTTCACAGATAGGGCAACTAAGGCACAGAAAGTTTTAAGTTTTTTAACTGAGGTTGTATAGCTGGTATGCACCAACACAAAATACTATGAAAAGTAACTTTATTCCAGAGACTTGAGCGGTAGAAAATAAGCGGAAGGAGAGACTGATTTGAGCCAGAATCATTGAGGAAATCTTCACTCCTCCTTGGTGGTGTCTGCTGAAGGAGCTGTGATAGGGAAGGAAATAGTACACCTGACACAAAAGGTATTTATTAAGCCTCTTTGCAGCAGAGGTTTCTTATTTGAGAGCTTGGTTTGCAGAACAAAAGGGATCCATTATAGATTCTTGAGTAGGAGCCTAACGTGAAAGTAATACTCTCTTTAGGAACCCAGTGTGGCAATGTTATGAATATTGAATTGAGGGTAGGGAGGGAAACAGAAGAGCTTTAAGTAGCAAGACCTTTGCAGTAATTAAGATCAAGAAAATGAAAGTCTGTTCAAGTGTAGTAAGTGGAATTAGAAAAGAAAAAACAGAACTTCAGTATATTTTCAAGAAAATGCTGGAAAATTTGAGTAATGATTAAATATGGAAGAGAACTGACTGATTCACATTTTTGTACAGCAGAAATCAACACAACATTATAAAGTAATTATCCTCCAATTAAAATATTTTTACCACACAAATTTTTTTTTTTTTTTAAGGGAATCAAAGGTTACTAGTGTTGAGTTTTGGGAACATGAAAATGATGGTTCTCTCCAGAAACTGGGAAGTTGAGAAGAAAGCAGGTTTACATTTATCATATGGTTATGTGCTTATTTTTTTTTTTTTTTAATGTTTTTTATTTTGAATAGGTAATACATTCATGTTGTTAAAAATAAGAAAGTATCTTTGAAGCCTCTTCGACTCTGGATTCTGTCCATACAGTTTCCTTTACTAGAGGCCACCAGTGTTACCAGTTTCTTGTATATCTTGCTAGGGGTTTTACGCATATGTAAACAAAGAAAGGCAATGCCAAAGAATGCTCAAACTACCGCAGAATTGCACTCATCTCACACTCTAGTAAAGTAATGCTCAAAATTCTCCAAGCCAGGCTTCAGCAATATGTGAACCGTGAACTTCCAGATGTTCAAGCTGGTTTTAGAAAAGGAAGAGGAACCAGAGATCAAATTGCCAACATCCGCTGGATCATAGAAAAAACAGAGTTCCAGAAAAGCATCTATTTCTGCTTTATTGACTATGCCAAAGCCTTTGTCTGTGTAGATCACAATAAACTGTGGAAAATTCTGAAAGAGATGGGAATACCAGACCACCTACCTGCCTCTTGAGAAACCTGTATGCAGGTCAGGAAGCAGCAGTTAGAACTGGACATGGAACAACAGACTGGTTCCAAATAGGAAGTGGAGTACGTAAAGGGTATATATACCCTAACCCTGCTTATATATATGCAGAGTACATCATGAGAAACGCTGAGCTGGAAGAAGCACAAGCTGGAATCAAGATTGCTGGGAGAAATATCAAAAACCTCAGATATGCAGATGACACCACCCTTATGGCAGAAAGTGAAGAGGAACTAAATAGCCTCTTGATGAAAGTGAAAGAGGAGAGTGAAAAAGTTGGCTTAAAGCTCAACATTCAGAAAACTGAGATCATGGCATCTGGTCCCATCACTTCATGGGAAATAGATGGGGAAACAGTGTCAGACTTTATTTTTGGGGGCTCCAAAATCACTGCGAGATCATGGCATCTGGTCCCATCACTTCATGGGAAATAGATGGGGAAACAGTGTCAGACTTTATTTTTTGGGGCTCCAAAATCACTGCAGATGGTGACTGCAGCCATGAAATTAAAGGACGCTTACTCCTTGGAAAAAAAGTCATGATCAACCTAGATAGCATATTGAAAAGCAGAGACATTACTTTGCCAACAAAGGTCCGTCTGGTGAAGGCTATAGTTTTTCCAGTAGTCCTGTATGGATGTGAGAGTTGGACTGTGAAGAAAGCTGAGTGCCGAAGAATTGATGCTTTTGAACTGTGGTGTTGGAGAAGACTCTTGAGAGTCTCGTGGACTGCAAGGAGATCCAACCAGTCAATCCTAAAGGAGATCAGCCCTGGGTGTTCTTTGGAAGGAATGATGCCAAAGCTGAAACTCCAGTACTTTGGCCACCTCATGCGAAGAGTTAACTCATTGGAAAAGACTCTGATGCTGGGAGGGATTGGGGGCAGGAGGAGAAAGGGACGACAGAGGATGAGATGGCTGGGGGGCATCACCGATTTGATGCACATGAGTTTGAGTGAACTCCAGGAGTTGGTGATGGACAGGGAGGCCTGGCCTGCTGCAATTCATGGGGTCGCAAAGAGTCGGACACGACTGAGCGACTGAACTGAACTGAAACAAATATGCATGCAATCATCTACATAAAATTCTCCCTTTTATTGGCATGAGTGGTAGCAAACTGCATTTTGTTCTGTGCCTTATTTTCATTTAAGCTTTGATGTGAGTAAAATGAATAGGTCTGAAAATTGGACACTCTGGGATTAGAGTAAGAGTTTGGTGTAGGAGATTCTGATTTGAGAATCATTGAATGTTATTTTTATCTATAAGAAATTACCTTTGAGAGAGTAGGTATAGAGAAAAGAACAGAGCTTAAGGCTGAGTCTTGTTAAACTGTCAACATTTACTCATTCATCCAATAATACTTGTTTGAGAGCTATTTGTGGTTTGGTTACTATCATTAATTTGGATTTTTAAAGTGCGGTTGAAAGCTCTTGAATTTTCAGCATAGAAATGACATGATGCAAAATAGTAACATCAGTCTGTATAATTGAAGACAAGCAATAAATGGGAGACTGGTTGAGAGAGTGCAGCAGAGTCTAGTAAGCTAGAGAGAATGTTGAATCCAGTTAGGGTAATGGCAGTAGAGATGGAAAGAGGAGGGGTGGTTAGATTTGAGATATATGTGAAGATAGAATTGACAGGGCATACTGCAGGATTAGATGTTTGGTAATCAGGAATAAGGAAGATACAGTGAAGAAGAAAGAATAAGCAATTGGAAAGAATAGAGCATCAGGAAAATATGTTGTCTTCAAACCAAGGGAAAATATAATTGGTAAGGAAAGAAGGGCCAGTCAGGCAGCAAATGCTGTTTCTTATCCTTTAAAGAGAAGGACTGAGAATATTCTACATTTTGGTTAGAAGAATGTCCACTGAAATGAAGGTAGAAATGAAAATAATCTTATTGTATCTATCTGAATTGGCAAAATAATCCAATAAAATTGAGGATGTTGAGGTTTAGCCTAAGAACCATTATGAGGAATGAACTAATGAATATGTGAGAGGGAAAGAGGTTGATAAAATTTTTAATGCTGCATTAAAATAGCTGCATGAATTTGTAATGAGTAGAATCTAGTCTGCACTTTGAAATGTAAATCAAGTGCATAAGTAGAGAACATGAATGATTCGGTACGAAACATGAGGCACAGTGATTGGGTAGTGGTCTGGAATGGAACCAAGGAGGAATCTGGATATCATATGGAAAGGTCTTTATTATTTAGGGTCCTTTTTATTTATTTTATTTCCTTTCTTCACTGGTGGCTCAAAGAAACTGCTGGCAATGCAGGTTCAGTCCCTGGTTTGGGAAGATCCTCTGGAGAAGGAAATGGCAACCTACTCCAGAATTCTTTCCTGGAGAGTTCCGTGGACAGAGGAGCCTGGCAGGCGCAACTCACTGGGGTCAGAGAGAGTCAGACAACTGAGCAACTGACACTTTCACTTCACTTATTTCTTACAATGCCACAGGAGAGACGCTTGGGAAGCAAGTTTATTTTGCCGTCTTTTAGAATTTGTTCACATTTCTTGTGGGGCATAGTGATAGAAACATGGGTTTAGAGTTTCATGGATACTCTTTAACTGTTTTTAATTCCATTATTTCTATCTTTATGATTTTGAACAAATTTTCTCTGAACCTCACTTTTTAAGTGGGGATACTACCTGACTCATGTAATTGTTTTGAATTAATATATGAAAATTGCTTTAGCACAGTACCTGACATAAGCACAGTAAGATAACTGTATTCATGGTCATCTTATAATAATCCTTCTGTAGGCAGCATTTTCCTCTTTTCCAGTAAAAAATGACAATCAAAGAAGTTAAATACTCAGCTGAAGGTCATCGAAATAGTGGACAGGGAAACTGTGGGTGGTGCCGCCAGGTCCTCAATCTAGTTCAGGGTTACTCCCATTATACCAAATATGTCAGATTTTCAGACGATAAGACACTACTACTGCAAGTGGCGGCGTCATGTCTGTCTTGGACTATATGTTATACCATACTGTATGTAATACTATGCATAGCTTTAAAAATCTATCTCAGAAAGCATTTAGGCCAACTATTGTTACAAACTGCAGGGGCTTCCCGGGTGACTCATTGATAAAGAATCCAGCCATTGCAAGGATGCAGGTTCAATCCCTGGGTCAGGAAGATCCCCTGGAGAAGGAAATGGCAACCCATTCCAGTATTTTTGCCTGGAAATCCTGCACAGAGGAGCCAGGCTAAGTCCATGGGGTCACAAAAGAGTCAGACAGGAATTAGTGACTAGACAACAACAGAGAGTTACGTGCTGCATTTTCTGGTTAATCTCACTGATTCCAGGCGTCACGTTGATTTTGAACCTGAAAATTGAATTCGTAAATCTAATCATCTGTTTTCCTTTTTTAGAAAAAATTAGTATTCCTTTGGAAAAACTTGAGCTCTTCCTGTATCAGTTTTGTCAAAGTCATTGGGAGCAAAGATAGGCTTAGTCTGGCAAGCAGTAGGATCTCAAAAATTTTATGAGTAGATTTTATTCATGTTAATGAAGTGGATCATTACCAAGGAAGAGAACTGAAACATAATTCATTGGTTTGTTAGACCCTTTAAAAATGTGTCACAGATTTCTTTGCAAATATATAAAAATTGGAGACCCTTTCCCCAAAAAAGATGTTATGTATCAGGTTTTAGATAAAATTTTAAGGTGTCTGTAGACTCTGGATTAAGAACATTTGATTTAAACAGTAGTTGGCTCAAGAATGTGTTTCTAATACATAAAACTGAAAATAACTATTTCTCATAATAAAACTACATTGTGAAAACCTGTTAGTAGAGGCTAAATTGTCAGGTTTCTCTAGCTCATGTCTTACTCCCATGCTGGGCTTGAACATAATCACCTTTATTTTTTCTTCTTCTTTCTTTTTACACAATCAAACCAAATATAATTTTAAAGCTCATTTTAAATCTGACTTCATAGGGATATAGTGGTGATTAAGTGTTTTAGTTAATAGAGGAAAACTGTGCTTTCCTTGGAGAAGGCAATGGCACCCCATTCCAGTACTCTTGCCTGGAAAATCCCATGGACAGAGGAGCCTGATGCTGCAGTCCCTGGGGTCGCTGTGAGTTGGACACAACTGAGCGGCTTCGCTTTCACTTTTTACTTTGATCATTGGAGAAGGAAATGGCAACCCACTCCAGTGTTCTTGCCTGGAGAATCCCAGGGACTGGGGAGCCTGGTGGGCTGCTGTCTATAGGGTTGCACAGAGTTGGACATGACTAAAGTGACTTAGCAGCAGCAGCATGCTTTCCTTGGTTTAAACCAAGACATTAATAACATCGCAAGGATAACATGTGCCACATACTGATTAGGAAAAAAATGGAAGATCACAACATACAGTGATTGAACACAGACTTTACTATGAAAAATTGGGCTTGACTCAATTTAGGCTTTTTGGTACGTAAGAAACTGGCATTTGACACTTCATTCTGGTATAAATATTCTTGGGCCAGCTCTCTATATATTTTCCTTTACCCAGCAATTTGACCGTTGGAATAAGCAGTTCTAAACAGTCCTTCTTAACGGGTACTTTTTTACCAAGACAGTAAGATACGGAGAAGAAAGGGAAGGAAAGATGGATTTTGTCATCATTTGACTGAATAACAACAACATAGAGATGAAAGGTGTCTACTCTGACAGCATTTTCCTTTTCTCTATTAACCAACTGGTGGTGTACTTAGATCATGTTCTCAAATTTGACTTATCCAAAGAATTACCTGAGATCCTTGTTAAAAATAAGGATTCTTAGACTTACTCCAGACCTGTATCCAGGGGAGAAGCATGGGAATCTATATTTTTTTTTACCACCTCCTGAGGTCAGTCCAAAATCACTGCAGATGGTGACTGCAGCCATGAAATTAAAAGACACTTACTCCTTGGAAGGAAAGTTATGACCAACCTAGATAGCACATTCAAAAGCAGAGACGTTACTTTGCCAACAAAGGTCCATCTAGTGAAGGCTATGGTTTTTCCAGTAGTCATGTATGGATGTGAGAGTTGGACTGTGAAGAAAGCTGATGCTTTTGAACTGTGGTGTTGGAGAAGACTCTTGAGAGTCTCTTGGACTGCAAGGAGATCCAACCAGTCAATCCTAAAGGAGATCAGCCCTGGGTATTCTTTGGAAGGAATGATGCTAAAGCTGACACTCCAGTACTTTGGCCACCTCACGCGAAGAGTTGACTCATTGGAAAAGACTCTGATGCTGGGAGGGATTGGGGGCAGGAGGAGAAGGGGACGACAGAGGATGAGATGGCTGGATGGCATCACCGACTCGATGGACGTGAGTTTGAGTGAACTCCTGAAGTTAGTGATGGACAGGGAGGCCTGGCATGCTGCAATTCATGGGGTCGCAAAGAGTCGGACACGACTGAGCGACTGAACTGAGGTCAGTCCCCTTTGCATTGAAAACAATCCTGAATATAAATCCTGTTTAGTTTCTGGGATTTTGATTGGCTTGTGGATAAAGAGTTTACTGTTAAGGATGGGAAAGAAAAAAGAAAATGGTTAAGAAGAAAGATACTGGGTCATTTTAATTCAGACTTTGTTGCTTACTTGGACTTTTCTCAGAAGATAGGTTGGAACCAAAATGGAAGGGGCATAGAATACCTGGATAAAGAAAGGGTTTTGAATTTCATTCATTCTGCTATACTAGTGATCTCCAAAATGGAATGCACAGTATGAATCATTGGAGAAGAAACCTGTTTATCAAAAATTGAATTTTGCTAATATTTAATGAAGTCACATGGTGAAGAATCAAAAATAAGCACGGTATTCTGAGAGAAGGGGATTCCCTGGTAGCTCAAGAATCCACCTGCAGTGCAGGAGACCTCGGTTCAATTCCTGGGTCAGGAACATCCACTGGAGAAGGGATAGGCTACCGACTCCAGTATTCTTGGGCTTCCCTGGTGGCTCAGCTGGTAGAGAATCTGCCTGCAATGCAGGAAACCTGGGTTCGAGCCCTGGGCCGAGAAGATCTCCTGGAGAAGGGAAAGGCTACCCACTCCAGTATTCTGGCCTGGAGAATGGGGTTGCAGAGTTAGACATGATTGAGCAATTTTCACTTTTCTGAGAGAAGAGTAACATTTCCATGAAGACTGTTCCCTACCTATTATGAGTTGTTACAGCCTGTATATGCAGATAAATATTTAGATATTTTCCAACTAAAATAACATAACCCTAACAAAAATGTGCGTGTGCCTTAAAATGGGTTGAAGACAGTAACGAAAGTGCAAGTGAACAAGATAGTTGTCAAATTGATTTACACTCTCAGTGTAATCTGTCTGTTGGCCAAGTGACAAAGCCAAAACGATTAAAATAGATAGTATAAAAAGTAGTCCCTCCCTCCCAAATTCAGAATTTCTAAAAGGATGGCATTAAATATGAATTTGTATCTCCCGTCATTTATGTATATACTATGCCCTAACTATATTGGCTCTTAAAATTCTTAGTAATAATAATATGGAGCCATTACAGTTGAAACATTTTTAAAATATGCTTATCTTTTTAAGCTTTATATAAGCCTTTTAATTTCTGTTTTAGTATGAAATTAATGTTTTATAAAGTATGTATAACTCTACTAATATTATATTCCTTAAATAATATGTAAGTAATTTGAGGCACACAGTTTTTAAAAGTTTGGAGATCACTATTTCTGCAGCTGCTTATCTGTTGAGCTCTAAGAAGCTCAGGAACTGAGGAAAAAACATGGACCCTCTGCAGGTGCCCTAGTGCTTTAACCAGAATAGCTTTGTTTTTATCATTTTTTTTTTTAATGGAGATTCTTAGTAAAATTTTGATTATAAAAAGAGCTCTCTTGATTTTTAAAAAAGATTTCAGAACCTCTTCTGTACATAATGGGAGCAACTAAAGGTTTTTAAAGAGTGGCTTGCTCAAATAAAGGGGCTTTCCAGGTGGTGCTAACAGTAAAGAAGGCTTGTGCCAGTGCAAGAGACAAAAGAGAAGGGTTCAGTCCCTGGGTCAGGAACATCCTTTGGAGGAGGCATGGCAACCCACTCCAGTATTCTTGCCTGGAGAATCCCATGGGCAGAGGAGCCTGGTGGGCAAAGAGTCGGACATGGCTGAAGCAATTGAGCATACAAGCACGATGGCAAATAATCCCTTCCAAGAAGCATGGCCAATAAGAAGCCAGAACACAGATTTTCAGTGTTCTTTTTACCTGGTTAAACAACAAATAAGTGTTAATCTGAGTCCTAGATTAATTAAAAGATATTTTTTACTTTCTTGTTAGAGCTACCAAAGTACTGAAATGTTTTCATTTTGAAATTTTTGTCTTTATTAATTTGGGGCTCACTTTTAGTTTTATATTTTTTAATATGAGGCTATAATATTTATAAATACTGGTTAACTGAACAATTAATATGTTTTCATAAATTATAGTTTTGATAATTGGAATAAGCTCAAATTGCATTTTTTTGAATTTCAAAGTTTTAGCCATATTAAACTTCCATTATTATGTGTCCTTCAAAAGTCCATTTCATTTAGGTTCTCATAGTGATTTTAGTGTTTATATTTGTGCTTTAATTTAAAACCAAACTTTAGTTTTTAATAAGGGAGTTGACAGTTTTTCCCCAAAAGCATAACCTTTGGGAGAGAGATAATTAAAGACATCTGAATGTGTATACTATACTTTGGCCAAGAGTGCTAGTCAAACGTTTTGATTAAACGTTATCTTGGTAACATGAGCCTGTTAACATGTCTTAATGTTTTTTGTGTCAGAAGATTGCTCACTGACACTTTCAGTGTCAAAGCTATGATTTCTTTGCCAGTATAATACTAAAGTACAAAGGATAACAAAATTCAATTATATGGTGTCAGTTGAGTGCACATTAATTGCACTTATCTGAGGGCATTGCTTTGCTGTTTCCTGTCCGCTTGATTTTTATTTATACTTTGTAGTTATTTCTTCTGGTGTGATGACACAAATCTTTATTTTTAAACAGGATACATTAATTGTTTGGTCAGAAGCTGAAAACTATGATCTGGCACTAAGTTTCCAGGAAAAAGCTGGCTGTGATGAGATCTGGGAAAAAATTTGTCAGGTAAGGTTATTTTAATAATATTTAACTTGCATGCATTCTTGATTTTTTTTTTTTCCATTTTATCTAAAAGAGGTATGTTAAAATGTGGAGAGATAAAACAGAAAACAAGCATATAAGAAGGCTGACTGCCCATGTGGCTGACTCTAGTTTCCAGCACTCCCAGATGTTCAGCTGATACTGTGTGGTCCAGGATCTCCACCATAAACCATACAGTTAGCCACACACGTATGTGCATGATATATCTGGCATAGCACAAGGCCCCCAGGTAAACAAAACCACTCCTAATAGACAGGATATTCAGAGTGCTAGGGGTTACCTCTCAGGAATTAGACAAGGACCAAACCTTTCTTAGGTCTTCCCTGGTGGCTCAGAGGATAAAGCGTCTGCCTGCAATGCAGGAGACCCCCGTTCAATCCCTGGGTTGGGAAGATGCCCTGGAGAAGGAAATGGCAATCCACTCCAATATTCTTGCCTGGAGAATCCCATGGAGAGAGGAGCCTGGCGGGCTGTAGTCCATGGGGTCGCAAAGAGTTGGACACGACTGAGTGACTTCACACACACAAACCTTTCTTGGGGCGAGAGTAGTCCTTTACTGCAAAGATCACCCTTTGGCCCTTGGCTGAGACCCTTACACCAAAATGATCATATTTGCCTTAGCATCTACATTTAGTGTAGCATATATGCGACAGAACAGTAGTATCAGTATGAATATGCCTAACATTTGGAGGAGCCACTCTGGGCTAGGGATAGATTTAAAGAAAAAACTATTATGTCTTATAAAGCCATGGTTTACTTTTTTGCACTATTTTGACTGATCATTTCCCTCCTTCATTTACTATAATTTGTTTTAATACCTTATGGTCGACTCTTAAGAGAACTCTTTAGTATAGAAATTAGCTGATGTTAATAGCTAGTAAGTCCATTTATTCTTCATGTCAGTCATTTTCTATTGACATTACATGCTCCTTAGTACATTTGATCATGAATATCAATATTATCATAAGGCTTATGTACTTAAGGTAGTTGGATCAACAGTAGCAATGTTATACCATGTTTGGTAGTATATATAATCTGAAAAGTAAGAGTCAAAGTGGATACTGGCACATTACTGTTGGGTTGGCCAAGTTACTTCTGGCTTTTCCAGAAGATGTTACAGAAAGAACAAGCTTCTTTGGCCAAACCAGTAGAATCCCACTCAGTCATTAATAGTTAGTCCATCAGTTCATCATATTGTATGGCAGTGTCTCCCAGAGTGGTGTCAGGTCTGTCTGGTTGACCTACAGACTTCCATTCAACTTTTTTGAGTCCCAGGAGCAGTGGTAGACTTGGTAAATATATAGCTTCAGCCTCCAGGCATCTGTTATAATTGAACTAAGAGAATACCATCTCTTACTCTGAGCTTTTTTAAGGCACCCATGTTAATACTTGATTTCTCTCATTATGTTACCTACTTATTCATTACTTTGCCCTCTGTTATCATTTCTCCTCCCTGTCATTGATTTTTACCCAAACTTCCACCTTTGAAAGGAATGTTATGTTTGGCCACTCTGCTGGTCTCCCAAGGTTAATTTTTTACTATACAACTCAGTACTACACTTTTAAGATCTATCCATGTTTCTGAGTATAGATGGTATTCTGTGTGGTATTCTACAGAACCATACATTATGTTTTAGTTCTGGGAGGTCATTCCTAACTTTGAAAGAACAATTTCAATAAAAAACATATTTCCTGGTCATTTCTTAACTCCTTATAATGATAGAATAGAATTCCTCTCTGAAAAAGATTGATAGCTCAAGGAACACTAAGTATCTTAAGGGTAATGGTGAATGATAGAACAGAAAGAATCATTGGGAAGAAAGAAATTATAAAAACCTGGAGCTCAGATAATTGATAATATATGGAGCTCTTAGAAAGCACAGTCAGAATTACATATGGAACTTTTAACCTTAGAAAATGGTAGGGACATTTTCTTTGAAACAGATGAAGGAAGTGACTGAAGACGTAAGTTGTGAGATGGAAAAGAAGAATGTTGGAGGAAGTTGAATACTCAGTGGCCTCTTGGAGAAAAAGATCTCTTTTGTGAAACTTAAAGGAGAAATAGTGTTTGACAGTTGAAAAGGAAAAAAATTTAAAGCAGTAACTATAAGGCACTAATGACTATGATTGGTGTGTGGGAAATACAAATTTTCATTGAGAATCCTATTGATAGTGGACTCGCCATGAACCTTTTCAGCATAAAGTTGACTGACTTTAAGAATGTTAAGGACAGTTTATGTTGTAATAACAAAATCTTGAAATTTCAGTGGCTTATCACAACAAAAGCTTGGTTTTTTTCCCTTAATGCTGTTTGACCAATATTGGAGAGGAAGGAACTTTGCTTAGCAGAGTCACTCGGGGGCCCAAGTTGATAAGAGAATTCATTTCAATATTTCCAAGGTTATTGCAAAGTGGGAAAGAAAAGTGATGAATCAGGGGCACTGGTCTTTAAAATCTCTTTCCAGAAGTTACACATGGCACTTTTGTTCACATTTTATTGGCCAAAGCAAGTCACACAGCTCCGTGTAACTTCATTGAATCAATGAACTCACGTGCCACAAGAGACAGAACCAGAAATAATTGGTGTACAGCACTGTCGTGTGTTAGTAGCTCAGTCATGTCTGACTCTGCAACCCCATGGATTGTAGCCCACCAGGCTCTTCTGTGCATGGGATTCTCCAGGCAAGAATACTGGAGTTGCCATTTCCTTTTCCAGGGGATCTTCCTGACCCAGGGATTGAACCCAGGTCTCCTGCATTGCAAGCAGATGCTTTACCACCTGTGCTACTAGGGAAGCCCAGTGGACAACACTGTTGACATCCAAATAGACACTTGGGTTTGTGTGCAATTGACAGATCAGAGTTACGTTTAGGAGAGAATTGAGGAAGCTTGTAAGGGTTAATACCAGATAACAAAGAAATAAACATGCTATAACCAAAATAATGGTTCCAGAGCTATGCTTTTATTCTTAAACTTATGCAAACCATGTTCATTTGAAGTGTAAGTTAACTCCTCTGGTTTCCTTTTTTTTTGTTCTTTGTAACCTCTGATTCTTCTTCCTTCCCCTCAGGCTTCCATTTCTCTTTTCTCTGGTTTCTGTTAGAGTCTTCTGGGCTTAACCGTTACCCTAATACCAAATATCTATCTTCTGTCATACTTTTCCAGAGTAGTAGGCCCATGGGCTTCCCACGTGGTTCAATTATTAAGAATCTGCTTGCCAACCAGGAGACGCAGGTTCAGTCCCTGGGTCGGGAAGATCCCCTGAAGAAGGAAATGGCAACCCACTCCAATATTGTTGCCTGGAAAATCGCATGGACAGAGGAGCCTGGCAGACTACAGTCCATGGGGTCAAAAAGGACATGACTTAGTAACTAAACAACAACAGTAGCCCCACGGGTTTAGTTGTCAGCTGGATATTCAAACACCTCAAACTCTCATCAGTTGGTTAAAGAAGCCATGATCTTCCTAATGACAAGTTTAAAACTGTAGGGTCATTGCGATTCCTTTTCTCTTTTATAGCTATTCCTCACTTGCCCCAACATCACAATCCAAATTCAGTTGTTCATTTAGCCTTTGTAATAACAACCTATTACCTATATTTTCAAGTTTATCTCATGCAGCTGATGCCAGGTCAACTTTCCCAAGTGCTATACATTCACTTCCCTGAACCATCCAGATGTTTTAGCTTGACTTTCCATGATCTGGTTTCATTCACTCTGCATTTCCAACTTTGCTGTTTGCCATGTGCGTGTCCTATGCTTTCATTTCTCTGGCTCTGTGCCCTTTCCCCTTGCACTTTGAATACCTTTTTCTCCCTCTGAATCTTACCATTTAAGATTTCTTAAAATTTCAAATGCCGTCCGTGGCTTTTATGATCCCAAGACATTTTATCTGAACTGTTCTTATGACCTTGCTTATAGTGTATCTTAAATTTATGTGTCATCCTCCCTAGGCCCAGATATTCTGTTGAAAACTCAGAAGTAAAGAAAATACTGTCATTCCTCTAAAAAAAATACAGATGCATTAGTATATCCGTCTACTTTTTACTCTTAAGTTCTTAGATCTTTTTTCATGTGTTGCTTTGGTGAATTTGGAAATTTGTGGAACTTTGTCTATTTAGGATATTCAAGGTGTTTTAAGGTGGAGAATAGAAGATTATTACACGATTGGATTAGGAATTAGAAAAATTTATGAAAAGTCAAATTCTAAACTTTTTCTTTTAGAGTAATTCATTAGAAAATTTGTTAGCCTTATTTTCTTCAATCATAAAACAGTCAACCTGAATCATATAGCAGTTCTTTATTCATTATAGTGTAATTTTTATCTAGATGTTAGAACCTTTGGAGGCTTTATCACAGATGTTAAATGAATGCCAGTTTTTAAAATAATATTTTTTTATTAGTCTGTTTATCAGTTTCAGACTCAGAGCAAAAACAAATATTTTTTCAAAAATATTTTGAGGAAATCTTATTTTCTTAGTCTTGAATAGACAAGGAGTTGGGTTTTAATTTGGTTTGAACTCAATAGTGTCCTTGTTAAGCCAGCATGGTGGTGCTTTGTTATACATAATAATTTGGGGGACTGAGAGAAGAGTTAATTTCTGCAAAGTTCACTCCACATTATCTGAAATACTCAGGTTATTAGGTATCAGAATTAACCTCAAGTTATAAGTTGGGAAATTTAGAAGTGAAATCATCTGCAGTCAGTAACTGAAGACTCAAATAATTTTAATTCCTTAAAAGGTATGTTTACTTAAATTCAGTGGTGAGTGGTTTGGTTTCCGAAATTTTGAATTCTTTTGTTTTTTAAGGTAACCAGCTGTACCTGTATATTTTTAGGTTCAAGGTAAGGATCCATCAGTGGAAGTCACACAGGACCTTATTGATGAATCAGAAGAAGAACGATTTGAAGAAATGCCTGAAACCAGTCATCTGATTGACCTACCCACATGTGAACTCAATAAACTTGAAGAGATTGCTGACTTAGTTACCTCAGTTCTCTCCTCACCTATCCGTAGGGAAAAGCTGGCTCTGGCCTTGGAAAATGAAGGCTATATTAAAAAACTACTGCAGCTATTCCAAGCTTGTGAGAACCTGGAAAACACTGAAGGCTTACACCATTTGTATGAAATTATTAGAGGAATCTTATTCCTAAATAAGGCAACTCTGTTTGAGGTTATGTTTTCTGATGAGTGTATCATGGATGTCGTGGGATGTCTTGAATATGACCCTGCTTTGGCTCAGCCAAAAAGGCACCGAGAATTCTTGACCAAAACTGCAAAGTTTAAGGAAGTTATACCAATAACAGACTCTGAACTAAGGCAAAAAATACATCAGACTTACAGGGTACAATACATTCAGGACATCATTTTGCCTACACCATCAGTTTTTGAAGAGAATTTTCTTTCTACTCTTACATCTTTTATTTTCTTCAACAAAGTTGAAATAGTCAGCATGTTGCAGGTAAGTAAACTAAAGTGTTCTTCACAATTCTGTTTTCAAATATGTAGTCACCCTAATAGTTAAGCTGGTGTTTGTTCCTTCTTTTTGAAATATTTATTTTGTTTACTTTAAATGTACTATCAAACACAGAAAACAGGGCTTTATCTCATAGTTTTCTGAAGAGTCATTTCTTAATGTGATCTTTTATATTTCTAAATTTCCTGTCGTGCAGCTGGGTTGTGTTTTTTTTTTTTTAACTTTTCATTTTTTGCATTTAAAACATTGTGGTACAGTATATGTGACATAAAATTCAGAATTTTAATAATTTTAAGTGGACAAGTTCATAGCAGTGAGTACATTGACAGTGCTATGCAGCCATCACTACTGTCCATTCCCGAACTTTTTCCATCTTAAACAGAAGCAGCTTATTTTTTAAAATACCTTTTATGCCATTTTGTGAGACCTAATTATTATTGTGGATATGTGAGAGTGTGTGTGCTTAAAGCTTCCCAGATAATTCAAATATGCAGCCAGGACTAAGACTGACTGATTTTATTCTGTTTCCTTGAATTGTATAACGGAAGTTTTGTACCTCTAATGGTGAATGAGTCCTGGGTTTGGCATTTTGGTTTTGTGCATGTGCCCATTTTTACATCATTGCAGAGAAAAAAGTTTGATTTCAGACTTTATAGGAGCAGCTCCTCTTTTCCCCTTAAGGTTTTGTTACCTAAAGTAGTAGACATGCACAATTTAACTTAGAATAATTATGATTTACTAAAAAGCTCTTAAAGTGAAATGGTAAAGAAAAACTGAAATGATCTAAGGAAACTAGTTTAATTATTAATACTTAGAGAAGCAGGGATGTAGGGGGAGATTTCCCAGCTGTATTTATGATAGGCTTTAAGCTGTCATTCAGTAGCTCCCTTAATACATATATCAGAACAGAGTGCTTTTGTAGAATATTAACAAGAATAACAGGGGCTTCCCTGGTGGTCCAGTGGATAAAACTCTGTACTCCCAATGTAAGGGACCCAGATTCATCCCTGGTCGGGGAGCTAGATCCTACAAGTCACAATTAAGAGTGCTTATGCCACAACTAAGACCCAGCACAGCCAAATTAAAAAAAAAATTTTTTTTTCATAATAGAGATCAGGGAAAAAAAATACTAGGAATCAGAAAGCATTCTCCTAGCAGACTGTAGAACTTGAAATTGCTTCTCTAATCCTTTATGGAGTTTTAGCTGTCAGCACACAAATAATGAATCCTATAAGAAGAATTTAAATGGGAAATTGCATTTATCAAAGAACTGGAACTATTTTCCAATGAAAACATTCTGAAAATAGTTTAAAATCTTTAGACAGGAAAGAAGGATTTAATCTGGGAGCAATGCAGGAAAAGAAAAATTTATAAAAGGTGTTAAGTTGCGATAATTGTGTATTTATTCACTAAAATCTAAAGTATTGAGACAGATAAATGATTTGAAGGATAAGTGATGTATACAGTTGAACTCTCTCAGAAGGTGAATGATTCAGACCTCCATACATAAGGTCCAAAGGGAATCAACAGATTAACAAAAGGAACACTTCTGCGTCAGTGAAAGGGGTTATTTATCAATGATGTGTCTTTGAGTAGCACCAAAGGATATTTATTGGGAGACCATATTATATTTTCCATAGTCATACCTAGTGCTTTTCACTCATTTTTTCATATGTGCTCTATCTTGTTTCAGAAAGGCTTTAAGGGATTGATACCTCTTCATGGGGGATTCACAGTAAGAAAAGGAGCAGGTTTATTAGCTAGTGGTAAAGAACCTGCCAGCAAGTGCCGGAGACATAAAAGACCTGAGTTCAATCCCTGAGTCTGAAGATCCCCTGGAGGAGGGCATGGCAGACCACTTTAGTATTGTTGCCTGGAGAATTCAATGGACAGAAGTGTCTGGCAGACCCCAGTTCATGCAGTCACAAAGAGTCAGACACAACTGAAGTGATTTGTATGCAACATACTAGCTATATCCTTAATATGTCATGGTTTGATTTTTATTGCCAACCATGCAGTTACCACTATTACAAATATTTTTAGGTTATGTTCTTTTAATTAATTTAAATTATTAGAGTTCTATTTCATAAAAGTGAATTTTGAAGATTACTAAAGCTTAAAGCATGACTTTGGAGAAGGCAATGGCACCCCACTCCAGTACTCTTGCCTGGAAAAATCCCATGGATGGAGGAGCCTGGTAGGCTGCAGTCCATGGGGTCGCTAAGAGTCGGACACGACTGAGCGACTTCACTTTCACTTTTCATTTTCATGCATTGGAGAAGGAAATGGCAACCCACTCCAGTGTTCTTGCCTGGAGAATCACAGGGACAGGGGAGCCTGGTGGGCTGCCATCTATGGGGTCGCACAGAGTCGGACACTACTGAAGTGACTTAGCGGCAGTAAAGCATGACTTTCAGCAGGTTTTGATGAAAATCTTCTCTAAAGTGAATTTCAATATTCATGTCAATTTTTTCCTTTGTAATTTAATTGTTCATACTTATTCTAGAAAATTTGAAAATACAGATGAGCAAAGAAGAAAATCACTCAGAATGTATTACCAAAAGATAATCACTGTTAGCATTTATAATGTTACCACTATCAGACTTCAGTATTCTTTACTGCCGAATTTGTAACTCCCATTATTCTGATCCACTATGGACTAATAATGAAATCTTCAAATTTGTTTGAATTATGTTTAAATTAAGCATAAATAAATAGACCCTGAACAGGATCTAGAGAGGCACTCAGTTAAGGTAAATAGAGTTTTCATGCATGCTCTTTAGAACATCAAATTTTTGTTTTTCAAATAGTTCTTTAGGGGTTTCTGATTAAATGTAAATGAAGTAGTAATATATGTCTAGCTAATATTGAAAGGTATTGTCAAATTTTGAACCTTATAACATGAATATACTAGAATTTTAAGTTTGTAATGAAACTGCTAGTAGGTTTTCATCTACTTTTATTGTAATTTGTAAAATCAGATAAGTGAGTATAACTTTATACTTTTGTTAATATTTCATAGTAATATTTCTTCTCATGTAGGAAGATGAGAAATTTTTGTCTGAAGTTTTTGCACAATTAACAGATGAGGCCACGGATGATGATAAACGACGTGAATTGGTAAGTTGTTATTGAAATTCACATGCTTAAAGAGCTCTTACTCTTTTGGCATACATAGCTTTTAATATTGAGCTTGTTAATTTAAGAGGAAAATTTTTATAATTGGTATGAAAGTAACAGATGACCCTTGAGCAACATACATTTGAACTATATAAGTCCATCTAGACACAGTTTTTTTGTTTTTTTCAGTAGTAAATACCACAGTACTGCATGGTCCAAGGTTGGATATGGAACAGTAGATATGGAGGGCCTGCTATAAAGTTTCATGCAGGTGTTTGACTTAGTGGAGGGTGGGTTCCCCAACCCCTGTATTGTCAAGAGTCAACTGTATTTAAATTATACTATAAAATGATTATCCTTAAAATTTCTAAAACTTATTTTATATATCTTAGAAGTTTTTAGAGATATTTAATTTCCCCCCCCAGTGAGGGAATATGTGCCTTATAAATTATAAAATCAGACATGTGGATTATATTAGGACAGAACTACAAACTCATATATTTTTGTGGTTGTAGAAACATTATTGAGATGCTTTTTTTTTTTTTAAATAGGTAGGGAGAATCCTGGCAGAAACCAACACAATATTGTAAAGCACTTATCAATTAAAAATAAATAAATTTTAAAAAATGGGAGAATCCTTCTTGAATAAATGAATGATAAATAATTTGGCTCTTAGAGATGCTTTTATTTCAAATGTGTTGATAGTTAGGTTTTTGAGATATAAACCATGCTTAGGGGAAAAAGAATGGTGACTACTGTTTATCAACAGTTTACCATATTTTTAAACTTTGTAGTCAGATGCTAAAGAAATACTGAAAGAGAATTAGAGGTTTCCTGGTGTAAAGGGATAATTTTATAAATGAAAAAAGTAATATGCCATTAATAAAGAACTATACCAAAGATGAATTGGCTGATTTGAAGTCAGGGTACCCTGGCTCCTCATAACCTAAAGAACATAGAAACCATGCTATAATAAATGGTAGCTGGGTTTTCAGGTCTTTGATGTTTAATTCCACACTGGTAGTTCACATTACAGTTTGCCCCAAGGCTTCTTTGAATGTGTGTCAGTTTCTCACTATACTTTCTAACGTTACAGGTTAATTTTTTCAAGGAATTTTGTGCGTTTTCTCAGACATTACAACCTCAAAACAGAGACGCATTTTTCAAAACTCTGGCAAAGTTGGGGATTCTTCCTGCTCTTGAAATCGTAATGGTAATTATATAGCTTCATTTCATGTTTTTGAAATTGAAAATTTGTAATAGTTTTATATTGTGGATGGGAAGTAATTTATTATAGTAATGCATGCTAAATGTTTTAAGTTGTAATTCACTTGGTACTACTGCGGGCAGGAATCCCTCAGAAGAAATGGAGTAGCCATCATGGTCAACAAAAGAGTTCAAAATGCAGTACTTGGATGCAATCTCAAAAACAACAGAATGATCTCTGTTCGTTTCCAAGGCAAACCATTCATTATCACAGTAATCTAAGTCTATGCCCCAACCAGTAAAGCTGAAGAAGCTGAAGTTGATCGGTTCTATGAAGACCTACAAGACCTTTTAGAACTAATACCCAAAAAAGATGTCCTTTTCATTATAGGGGACTGGAATGCAAAAGTAGGAAGTCAGGAAACACCTGGAGTAACAGGCAAATTTGGCCTTGGAGTACCGAATGAAGAAGGGCAAAGACTAATAGAGTTTTGCCAAGAAGATGCACTGGTCATAACAAGCACCCTCCCCCAACAACACAAGAGAAGACTCTACACATGGACATCACCAGATGGTCAACACCGAAATCAGATTGATTATATTCTTTGCAGCCAAAGATAGAGAAGCTCTATACAGTCAGCAAAAACAAGACCAGGAGCTGACTGTGGCTCAGACCATGAACTCCTTATTGCCAAATTCAGACTTAAATTGAAGAAAGTAGGGAAAACCACTACACCATTCAGGTATGACCTAAATCAAATCTCTTATGATTATACAGTGGAAGTGAGAAATAGATTTAAGGGCCTAGATCTGATAGAGTGCCTGATGAACTATGGACTGAGGTTCGTGACATTGTACAGGAGACAGGGCTCAAGACCATCCCCATGGAAAAGAAATGCAAAAAAGCAAAATGGCTGTCTGGGGAGGCCTTACAAATAGCTGTGAAAAGAAGAGAAGTGAAAAGCAAAGGAGAAAAGGAAAGATATAAGCATCTGAATGCAGAGTTCCAAAGAATAGCAAGAAGAGATAAGAAAGCCTTCCTCAGCAATCAGTGCAAAGAAATAGAGGAAAACAACAGAATGGCAAAGACTAGAGATCTCTTCAAGAAAATTAGAGATAGCAAGGGAACATTTGAAATAAAAGCATTTAGTATTTGTAAAAGAAAATGATGAGAGAGGTATGTATTTTGATTCTAGTACCATGTCTAAATCCAAAAATATGTTTGACATAGATCTGGGAGAAAAGAGGGGGTCAACATTCTCCAAGTAATCTGATTCTCCTTTTATCAGGGCATGGACGATTTGCAAGTCAGGTCAGCTGCAACAGATATATTTTCTTATCTAGTAGAGTTTAGTCCATCCATGGTCCGAGAATTTGTAATGCAAGAAGCCCAGCAGAGTGATGACGTAAGTGGTACTGTTTTGGTTCCGTGTGAATTACCTGTAGAATAATGTTTGCAGACTGTTGAGAGAAAAGGGATATAACCGTAATTTTAATCTTTTATAAAGAATAATTGGATTTCTAATCAGTTGTGACTTTGGCAAGCCCAGAATATTATAGCAGTTGATGTGTTTTTTGTTAAAAAAAAAAAAAAACATTCAAACTAGTATTGAGATAGATTTAGTGAATCTAATGAAATGTAACTCTAAACCCTTAGGTCAAGCACTTTTCTAGTATAACTTAGAAGTTGCTCTTGCATGTTCAGATGTGTCTGTTATTTTAGTGGGGATGGACATTTAAATATGAAACCAATGTTGTGTTTTCCACTACAAAAATGCTAAACTTTCCCCTTAAACTATTTTAAAGACAAAATGAACATATGTTCATAATGAAGTACCTTTATGTTAAATATATGTTAGTGTTAAGTAGAAAATAACTAAAATTTAAAAATGTTCCTTCTTAAAGAAGGTCTAGATTCCCAATGCTAATTTGATTCTTTTATGTTTTTGTTACTGTTGAATTAATGTCTGTTTAGATTTTTGCATTCTATTTTTGTTAGATATTTCCAGTTTTTTTTAAGGCAGTTTTTAGAATGAGGACTAATGCTATTGTTCAGGTAGTAGGAAAGAAATAGAAGAAATATTTTGTATTAAGTATATTTTAAAGTTTAAATGATGCTAAATCTGACTAAAGAAATACTCAGTTTGTTAATCAATTTACCATGTCGCTGTTCTTATCATCTTAGTGTCATTTTTACAAAAGGTAACTTAGAAACAAACACATCTTCATCCTCAGTGATGCGTGGGATTATGAGCATTCATCATAAAATCTCTCAAACCTAGTAACTTAGAATTCTTAACTTTTAAATCTTTTATTTATGTTTTCATTAGAAATATTTCCTTGTTTACATTTAACTGATGCATGAGGCATGGGGAAGCAGTTACTCATTTTTAACATTGAAAAATCCCTTTTTAATTTCTCTTTTTCTTGTAGTCACAGTCTCCAGTCTTTGATTTCCCTGAATTTTCTGAGGTCTAACAATTTTCCAATTTAAAATTTCTGTTTACATCAAAATAAGTTAGCCCACAAATGAAGCTAAATTATTTTTTCTTTAATTTCCAGAATTAAGAAGTCTACATGCTGAATTCTATATTAAATTGGTGGTAACATTGAAGAAATAACTTAGCTGTGTATTCAGTGTGCAGTTAATGTTTTGATGCTCTCTCAAAATAAACGCACAACATTCAAACTTTTCTTTCTAGTACTATAGAGCAGATTTGGTTTTAGCAACATGGATTACAGGATTAAAATGTGTTAAGATACAAGGAAATGTTAACATTTTTACTATAGTCATTATATCTATACACAGATTCTGCAGATTCTAATATTTTCTTGATCTTATCAGAAAGTGTCAGTGCAAATCTGTCATGTAACTTTGTCCTGGTTGCCACTTGACTAACAGTGACTGTATAAAGCTGTAGATGATAAAATATATCTCAGCATCTAGAAGTTAAAAAGTTTTTAAGAAACCTTGGAAGCAATGGAATAAAGTATGTTCTTTGTTTCCCAATCAGAAAATAGGGAGGCCAGCCGATTATCTGGATAAAGTTAATTCCATATGTAGATACCCAGAACTTTCCTTCTGTTTCTAATTATTTTCCTCTGTGGCTAATTATTTAAGAATTGAAAAATTCTTAAACCCACTTAAATGTACTTTAAAAACAAAAGTATGTATTTCTAAGAATACTGTGACGTTGGAATGTGATAAAACCATCAGAAGTATTGTTTCTCTAAAACTTGATTTAGAAACTATTATACCAAGGCTTTGAAGCATCTCCCAGAAGCTGTAACTAATCTCACTCATGCTATTTAGATGAAGGATGGCAGACTTTTCTTAAAGGGCCAAAAGGTAAATAGGACTTGGTGGGTCCTTTAGTCTCTGTCGCAGCTACTCAACTCTTTCTCTTCAGTATGAACCATCTATAGATGGTTTGAAAATGAATAGGTGTGGCTGTGTTCCAGTAAATGTTTTATTGTAAAGCTATTTACAAAGTGAACAACCAGTCAGGTAGTTTGGTAGTTTAATGACTCCTGGCTTAGACTCCAGAATATTGCAAGTAAATAGTGGTGGCATTTGGAAGCTGGTTCTGAATTGAAGTTTCTAATTGCAAAGCTTCTCTGATAATATAAAGAGAAGTAAAACTCAGAGGTCATGGTAGTAAAGCAACATTAATGGGATAGGAGTTACTAGGCTTCTCCTAAGACTACAAATTTAAGAGAGTGTTCTCAAGAGTAGATTTTGGTGACTTAGCGCTGGAATAATGTCACTGTGGTTGCTCTTTAATGGCCTATTTTCAGATCAAGTCATAGTGTGACATCCGAAGAAGTAATTTTCCTGTTGTTTGTCTTAAATCTCCATTATTTTGCTGTAAGTTGCTTGATAGTGAGTTTTCTAGTGTGATGAATGCCATTGTTGAAGAAGCAGATTAAGGAAAATTAGATTTGTTTTAACCAGAAAAGAACTATACCATGCAGTTAGAAATGCTGGCTTGAATTTTGAGAGTGGTCTGACTTTAATGACTGCTGAATTTTAGTTCCATTGGAGAAAACAGCATGGAAGAGTTAAAATAAGGCTGCTTACCTAGCTAGTTATTAGCTGTACTGCCATTAGAGGCTTGGTCCTTTAATTTAGCTGTTCCTCCTGTTCATCAAGTTTGTTAAGAAAATGAAGCCTGTTTTACAGACAGTGAAAGTGAAAGTCACTCAGTCGTATCCAACTCTTTGTAACCCTGTGGACTGACTATACAGTCCATGGAATTCTGTAGGCCAGAATACTGGAGTGGGTAGCCTTTCCCTTCTCCAGGGTATCTTCCCAACTCAGGGATGGAACCCAGATCTTCCACATTGCAGGTGGATTCTTCACCAGCTGAGCCACAAGGGAAGCCCGTTTTACAAACGACTAGCTTATAGTGCTGGTAATGCTTTTAGCTCATTGATGAATGTTAAATCATTATATTAGGAATTATTTGTTCATTGTCTCAGCACACTGTTACTTTGAAGTGGGTTTAGTCATGCATTATAGGTAGATTAATTTTAATTGTTTGCTGAGGTGAGTGTACTTCTGGGATAAGACCATTTTGCTATTCCATACTACTCTCCGCAACATAATCTCTAGCCACATGGTTAATGCCAGTTTTTTAGAAGTCAATTTTTACTTAGTTTGCAGAATCCAGTAATTAATACTAATAATAATACCTAACATATATCATAGGGCTCATCTCATTTGTTACCCATCTCCTAGTGTCTTTCATTGTCTGGTGTCACCAGTTGTAGTTTCATATATTTTGTCAGTGTTTTTTTTTGTTGCCGAGATTGAGAATACGTTAGCGAATAAGAATTGCTGGTAAATGACTTTGCTTTCCGTTGCCTATATTGATGATATTGTAAGCTATTGTGTGCTCTGATTTTTGTTTGGTTTTGAGTGGGTTTCTTTTTACTCTAGTATGTTTATAGAACTTTGAAGACATGAGGATTAAAAAGTTTAGATAACTTCATCCATGCTTTTTTTTTTCTTCCTGTATGATTCTGATTTTGTTCTTTCAGCTGGTGTGTTTGTCTTATATCAAAACAAGGTCTCATAGAAACCTGTTTTCTTCCAGGATATCCTTCTTATTAATGTAGTAATTGAACAAATGATCTGTGACACTGATCCTGAGCTAGGAGGTGCTGTTCAGTTAATGGGACTTCTTCGTACTCTAATTGATCCAGAGAACATGTTGGCTACAACTAATGTAAGAAATTACTCTGCAATAGAAACATTTTGGTCTAGTCAGTTTTAGATGATTTTATTTATACTAAGTTATGTATACATACATAAATTATATGTAAATATTTAAATTTTGAAAATTTGTACAATTTTGAAAAGCATTCAAGCATTTGTACACTCAGTATTCGAGTAGCGGTAATACTCCTCTAGCAGTTATTTTTCGGAGAAGGCAATGGCACCCCACTCCAGTACTCTTGCCCGGAAAATCCCATGGACAGAGGAGCCTGGTAGGCTGCAGTCCATGGGGTCACTAAGAGTTGGACATGACTGAGCGACTTCACTTTCTCTTTTCACTTTCATGCATTGGAGAAGGAAATGGCAACCCACTCCAGTGTTCTTGCCTGGAGAATCCCAGGGACGGGGAATCCTGGTGGGCTGCCATCTATGGGGTCACACACAGTCGGACACGACTGAAGTGACTTAGCATAGCATAGCATAGCAGTTATTTTTGCAGCAAAATACAAGATTGTAATCTGCTAAAATCTTGGTAAAATGCTAGCACTTCTATTTTTGTTTCTTGGCCTCTGTATGTTAGCATCTTAAAAATTAAAACAGCAATGTGAATATAATTAACACTACTGAACTATATATAAACTTAAAAATGGGTAAGATGGTAAATTCTATATGTTTATCACAGTAAAAAAGAAACAGTATGTATCAGATTATGTTAATTGCATGGTGAAAGGAGTCATTACCAAAAAAGGACTTAAGGAAATATCACAAAATATTATTAGTGGTTATCTCAAAATGCTTGAATATTTCTCCTTTATAGAATTCCCTCAAATTTAGAGAAAAAGTATGTTTTCAAATCATTACAAGTTTATAGAGCCAATTAGGTAAAAAATAATGGTCAAAAAACCAAAAGGCACTATTTTCCAAATTTCCAAGTAACAAATTCTTAAAACTATTTTAAAAATATCTAAAATCTATACCATTTCTAGTGGCCTGGTAAATAAACTTGGTGTTTGTTCAAATTTGGATACGTTTTGAAATGTGGGCTTTCAGATTTTAAGCGGTTAAGTTGTTCTTGCTGCTGTTAAGTCGCTTCAGTCGTGTCCGACTCTGTGCGACCCCATAGACGGCAGCCCACCAGGCTCCGCCGTCCCTGGAATTCTCCAGGCAAGAACACTGGAGTGGGTTGCCATTTCCTTTTCCAATGGATGAAAGTGAAAAGTGAAAGTGAAGTTGCTCAGTCGTGTCCAACTCTTTGCGACCCCATAGACTGCAGCCTACCAGGCTCCTCCATCCATGGGATTTCCCAGGCAAGAGTACTGGAGTGGGTTGCCGTTGCCTTCTCCGTTGATAGATTTTTCATTGCATTTCAAATCATACTCGTGAAAAAAATTATTTTGAATAATTTCCCCTGGAAAAACCTTTTATAATGCTTTTTTCATTTCATATGTAATATAAATAGGTTTGTCAGTTCTTCAGAAATAAGATTAAGGTGAATATAATTTTGTTGAGTCTTTCACAGTATCCTAAAGTATCTCTTATTTGTGTATGACTTGCACTGTTAATTCTTGAAGATGTTCTATTATAAAGATAATAAAGTTTTTATTTTAATTCTGTATATTTCAGAAAACTGAAAAAAGTGAATTTCTAAATTTCTTCTACAACCATTGTATGCATGTCCTCACAGCACCACTTTTGACCAATACTTCAGAAGACAGACGTGAAAAGGGTAGGGCCTCTTACTTACCTGCTTATGATTTCTGTTTTAAAAGATCAAGATAAGTATTAAAGCTAACAGTCTCTTTACTTGATGCTTTTTATGACAGGGAAATTATTACTTAAAATTTTAACCTACAATTCAAAATCATGGTTTTTGTAGAGAAGTGTGTACAAAATGTGACAGAAAGTATTACACCTTGAGGAAGAGAAATGTGAACACTTAGCAAAAGAAGATTGTTCCCAAAGTTCTTAAGAGTTAATATCAGAGTGAGTAAGTGTAGAAAGTATATTGCATACATTAGAAAATCCAAGGGAACCATCATTTTAGAGTTGGCAATACAGTAAAAAATGCTTTAATTTCAGAACATAAGGATCAGAAGTTTTAAAAGTTGGTTAAAGCAGAGAATAATAATTTTTAAAAATAAACTGAACGTTTACTTTACATGCTGACTGTTACTGATAGTTCGAATAGGGTCAAGTCCTTTTTTGTTTTTGTTTTTTTCTTTTTGTGTGTGTGTGTGTGTGTGTGCATGCGTGTGTGTGTTAGTCACTCAATCATGTCCAGCTCTTTGCTACCCCACAGACTGTAGTCCACCAGGTTTCTCTGTCCATGGAATTCTCCAGACAAGAATACTGGAGTGGATTGCCATTCCCTTCTCCAAAGGAACTTCCCAACCCAGGGATCGAACTCTGGGCTCCTGTATTGCAAGCAGATTCTTTACCAGTTGAGCTCCTGGAAAGTTTTTTTTGTATATGGGTTTTCTTTAATTGTGGTGGCTCAGATGGTAAAGAATCTGCCTGCAATGCAGGAGAACTGGATTCAGTCCCTAGTTTGGGAAGATCCCTTGGAGAAAGGAGTGGCTACCTATTCCAGTATTCTTGCTTGGAGAATTCTGTGGACAGAGGAGCCTGGCAGGCTACAGTCCATGGGGTTGCAAAGAGTTGGACACGACTGAGCAACTAACATTGTCACTTTCACTTTCTTTCTTTTAATTGTATTTCCATATTGCATTCTTACATAAACAGCACCATAATTTATCAGCTATAATTTCTGGTTTCAGTTTATTAAAGTGGAGTAAAAACTGAAACATATTTTTTAAGCAATCTGTAGAATTCTGCTGTGGTTTTAAGTACTTTACCTTTAAGTGTTTAAGTATTCATAATTTTGTGCAACTAAGTTGAGTTCTGCTGTATTTAACTTAGCCATAGGTATTACAGTTCTGTGACATTTAATTAATCTGCAGTATTTAAATTATGTGGTCATGTGCCAAATATAACTAGCTAAAGAACTGACTCTTGGAGAAGTATACAGCTCAACTGGTGAAGTGAGAAATGTTGGGGGGCATAAGCTCAGAAAATGATGGTTTATCTGTTAAATCAGTTAAGAGGAAGTCAATTAAAATGTTTGTTAAACTAATAAAAATTGTACACCCTAGATAATACTATCAGCTCCATTTTTTAATTTATATCTTAGGAAGCATTTATGTATATGCATGACAGATATAAGAATGTTGATGCATTGTTCACTGTAGGAAATGAAAATGTAGTATATTTGTACGGTGGAATACTAATTAGCAGTCAAAATAATTGAATTTTGGTCTGTCAACTGATTAGTTCTCCAAAATATAAAATTGAATGGATAAAAAAAGCATGTCACAATGTTTTCTTTCAGAAAGTTTCCATTTATATAAATTGAATGCATTTTTAGCTTTCATTTTTAAGTAAAACGTTTCCAGCATACAGAAATATTTAGATAATAGCATCACAGATATATATTTCCCATTGGCTTTGTCAGTACTGACTTGTGCTTTTTCAGTTTTTAAAAAATAAATTATACATAGTTTCTTATGCATGCTCATTTTACCCCATCCCCATCCTTCAAGAAATGCTAAATTAGGAGTTTTTCACCCCTGTTTTTTATATTACTGTGACATGTATAATGTGGTGTTATTTTTCACAGTAACTTATTTCTAGCTTTCTGTTACAGACAATGCTCTGGTATGCATTATTATGTTTCCTTACATAAATATGCTCTAAGATGTGAGTCTAGGAATCGAAACTTTTAATATTCTTAATTTGTTTTAATTCAAAGCATAAGTGACTAATTGTTAAAATCTGTGTTATCTTATCAGAATATTTGATACCATCCTTTAATAATTGTTCATCTGCACCCAAGCCTCTAAAAAAATTGCAGATAGAGGTATAATATTTGACTGAAGCTCCTAATTCTTAATGGTTATTTTGCTGGTAAAATGGGGTTATGATCAAAGATGTGCTTTGTATGTTGTAAAGTGCTAAGGAAGTGTGAGGTATTATTACTAAAGTCACTGATTTTAATTTTTTTTATTAGATAATGTAGTTGGATCTAACAAAAGCAGCACGATTTGCCCTGGTAAGTATAAATTCTTATTTTATGAACTAATGCAAATTATAAGTTTTTTCTTATTCAGAATATAATGTACTTACACAAAACTAGGAAAGGTTTGTTTTCACCCAAAAAATCCAAAACTAGGTTTTTAAAAGAAAAAAAATTCAACTCTAATATCAAAGATGGAAAATCCATTTGAAACTTTGTTGGTTTTTTTTCTGTAAATTTAGAGCTTATGTCTTGCATTTTTTTTTTTTTTTTTAGAAGATTGAGTTGAGGATTAGTTCCTTCTTATTTTTTAAATAAGTAAACTAAGGCAAATCAGTTAGGAAGTAGTCTTCATAACAGTCTTTCATACATAGATGTCTCATGAATCTGAGTATAAGCACTGTTATTTCTACTTGGAACATATGTATCAGGTATTGACCTGGTAATATGGAAAATATGCTGTGTGTACCTAAGCGTCCTGTCTTTTCTACAAGGCTCATCAGAGTTCTAGGGAAGCCAGTTTCAAATAAGGAAGCAATTCAGAGATTGAATTATTAGATACATAGTGAGTGATTTCACGTCCTAATTTGGGAAAGTGAAAACAAGACATTTAATTTGTTGAAAAATCTTTTGTAAATAAAATTTGGGAATTGAGAAATTAAAGAGAATTGTTTTTAATGGTAAGAAACTAGTTCAAATATTGGCTGTGGTATTGGCTGTTACACTAATTAGTCTGGAGCAGGTAAAACTCTTTTTAGATTTTTAGTAGAAAAGATCTTTGAGTATCACAATTGTATTTTCTGTACTTGATGGTCATTCTTTTATTAAAAAGAATGGTGAAATTTCTTCCTGATAATATCATGTGATGTTCCACAAAATATTTATGTGAAAAATAAAATAGTTGGACTAGATGATGTCAGTTTTTTCCTATTCTCTAAGGCTTTGATTCCATAATTTCTTCACAGCTTAATGTTTTCTTGCTTAAAATATTTGTAGTAGGTATGGATAATTATCTATATATTCAGTCTTGATATTCAAGAAGCAATTGTAAATCATTCCATGAGTATGTAAACAAAAGACTCTTCAGGAAGAAAAAACTGGAATATTTTAGTAGGCCTTTCATTGATATCATGATTTGATGTTAAAAAGATTATTGTCTTAAAATCTTGATATAATATTTTTCACTTGATATTCAAACCGCCAGAAATGTCCTTTTCTTAAAGATGTCTTTAAAGAAAGCATATTAATTTTTCTTGAGAAATTTGTGTTGCACCACTTTAGGCAAAACGTTTAAGATATTTCCTCTTTACTATGGGGTAGATCCTTTTATAGACCCATTAATGTTAATAATGATAGCACATATTACAAAATCATTACTAAGAAAATCTCAGTGCAATGAAGGTCTTATTATCATGTTTGTAGATTATTATGTAACATACTTAAGTATTTTATATTAGAGCCTTAGAAAGTATTTGGTAGGTAAAACTACTAATACTTCTGGAGAGTCTACCTAATGAAAAATTAAAAATCTGTAGTTTCTTTAATTGATAGAAAAATTAGAAAACAGTTTTACTTTTCTTCTAAAATAAAGGATTTATACTTAGTATTCTCTTTGTCTAGATGTGTTGCAGTGTGTATTTTCATAGAATGATTTTCTTTGCAGATAATTATCAAACAGCACAGCTGCTTGCCTTAATTTTAGAACTACTCACATTTTGTGTGGAACATCACACGTATCACATAAAAAACTATATTATGAACAAGGACTTGCTAAGAAGAGTCTTGGTCTTGATGAATTCAAAGCACACTTTCCTGGCCTTGTGTAAGTAACAGTTTTAATGAACATTCTTGTAAAATGTCTTATGGAACAACATTTTTAATAGTTTTATTTAATATTTATTTAATAGTCTTTTATTTAAAGGACAAGAGAAATAGGTCATAGTGCTTCTCCCACCTACATATTGCTCACATTTAGATTCAGTTGTGATATAATACCATGTGCAATGATGTCACTAACAGAACCTCTCCTGCCATCTTTTACATCTGTTTCATCAAACTGTCATTTAGTAGTGACTCTTATTTTTGAGATATGGGCCTTGATATATATTTGTGTAAGTCAGGTTATTTAAACTTGTAAAATTAAGTTACGGGTAGCCCTTAAGTAGACCTTTTGGACCAATAAAAATCAAACTTTAATGCTGATGTTTGCTCAAATGTGGATTTTTGGCACATTCCTTCTTTTCTTCCTCATAATTTCACCTGTAGATAGAGGTAAAGAAACCTTCTCTTTCAAAATAAGAGCTTTGTGGATTTTTTTCTGAGCATGAAAATCATAGTTAAACATAAAAATCATAGTTAAAATGTAAACATTTAATGTATAGAGAAGAGGTTAATTTCCCTACTACAACCTTAATTTTTAAGGCCTTAATAAAGCCAGTGTTAACTGCCTGCACTACTTCTTTACCATTCCTTTTTCCATACCTGTGCAAATTTACATAAACATTCACACATGTATAGGTTTTCATGTTTTATTTTTATAGAAACATCATGCTAACATACATCTCAGCCCCTTCATGTTACCCTAGCTCACTAGATATCAGTTCAGTTCAGTCACTCAGTTGTGTCCGACTCTTTGCGACCCCACGAATCGCAGCACGCCAGTCCTCCCTGTCCATCACCAACTCCCGGAGTTCACTCAGACTCACGTCCTTAAAGCTCAACATTCAGACAATGAAGATCATGGCATCTGGTCCCATCACTTCATGGGAAATAGATGGGGAAACGGTGGAAACAGTGTCAGACTTTATTTTTGGGGGGCTCCAAAATCACTGCAGATGGTGACTGCAGCCATGAAATTAAAAGACGCTTACTCCTTGGAAGAAAAGTTATGACCAACCTAGATAGCATATTCGGAGAAGGCAATGGCACCCCACTCCAGTACTCATGCCTGGAAAATCCCATGGATGGAGGAGCCTGGTAGGCTGCAGTCCATGCTAAGGGTCGGACACGACTAAGCGACTTCACTTTCACTTTTCACTTTCATGTGTTGAAGAAGGAAATGGCAACCCACTCCAGTGTTCTTGCCTGGAGAATCCCAGGGACAGGGGAGCCTGGTGAGCTGCCGTCTATGGGGTCGCACAGAGTCGGACATGACTGAAGTGACTTAGCAGCAGCAGATAGCATATTGAAAAGCAGAGACATTGGATATGGCGTGAACTAATATTTTTCCTAAACATAGCTGAGTAACAGTTCATAAAGTGGCTCTTCCACAAGTTAGTCTACCATTCTCAGCTACATGGATTACAAGATTGTTTGTGTATTTTGCCATTCCAAATAATAATGTAGTAATTAGCCTAGTACATAAATCTTTACTGGTTTATTTCCAGTGTAGATCCCCAGTATTGGTATTGCCAGGGCAAAAGTTACTATATTTTTAATATATCCTTTTTCAATTTTAATTTAACATAATAGCCTCCAGATTACTTTCTCCAAAGGTTGAGGCACCTGACGTGAAAAATGCATTCATTGAACAGCACTCAATGTGACTGCTTTTTTAAATGTTATCCAGCTGATGATGGAAAATGTATTCTGTTTGTGTTTTAATTTGTATTTTCCTTGATACCATCTTTTCACATTTTAGTGTTTTTGTATTTTATCTGCTCTGAATTGCCTATTATCTTTTTCTTAGAGCTCTTATATATTAGAGATATTGGCAATTTATCACATTTTGGGGAACAAAATGTCCCGTCTCATTTGTCTTTACCTTGACTTGTGGCATTGTTTTCCATATAATTGCTGTAAAATTCTTGATGATGACAAATATGTCTTTATGGGTTTTTTGTCTTGCTTAAAGTCTTCTATGTCCTGCTGCTGCTAAGTCACTTCAGTCGTGTCCAACTCTGTGCAACCCCATAGACGGCAGCCCACCAGGCTTCCCCGTCCCTGGGATTCTCCAGGCAAGAACACTGGAGTGGGTTGCCATTTCCTTCTCCAATGCATGAGAGTGAAAAGTGAAAGTGAAGTCGCTCAGTCGTGTCTGACCCTCAGCGACCCCATGGACTGCAGCCTACCAGGCTCCTCCGTCCATGGGATTTTCCAGGCAAAAGTACTGGAGTGGGGTGCCATTGCCTTCTCCGCTTCTATGTCCTAAGTTTATACAAATATACTCCTTGATTTTCTTCTAATATGTTTGTTTTTTTCTTTTTTTTTTTTTTTTTTTTTGCCACGCCTCTTTAGTATGTGGGATCTTAGTTCCCTGGACAGGCAGGGATAGTCCCCTGTATTGGGAGTGTGGAGTTTTATTTTGTTTTTTAATAATTTGATTTTTTATTTTTTATTTTTTTTTTTTGGCTGTGCTGGGTCTTCACTGTTGCAGGGGCTTTTCTCTAATTGCAGGGAGTGGCAGCTACTCTCTAGTTGCCTTGTTCAGGCTTCTCATTGCAATGGCTTCTCTTATTGTGGAACATGGGCTCTAGGACCCACAGACTTCAGTAGTTGTGACATATGGGCTCAGTAGTTTCAGTTCCGGGGCTGTGGAGCATAGGCTCCATAGTTGTGGCACACAGGCTTAGTTGCTCCAGGGCACATGGAATCTTCCCCATCAGGGATCAAATCAGAGTCTCCTGCACATGTGCTCAGTTGTGTCCAACTCTTTGCAACCCCTGGATGGTAGTCCACCAGGCTTCTCTATTCATGGGGTTTTCCAGGCAAAAATACCTGAATGGGTTGCCATTTCCTTCTCCAGGAAATCTCTCCAATCCAGGGATCGAACCCATGTCTCCTGCCTTGAAGGCAGATCCTTTACCATCTGAGCCACCAGGGAAGCCCAGGAGTATGGAGTCTTAAGCACTAAACCACTAGGGAATTCCCCTAGCTTTTTCTAACACCTTATTAAATAAACTATATTTTCCTTACTGAATTAAAATACTTTTGATACATAATGTTACCGTATACATTTGTCTTATGTCTGAATCATCTGTCCTTTTATTTCACAAGATAAAATGAATGAGAATGTTTATTTTGTCATTATAGTATCTCTGGTATAAAGTTTAATATCTGCTTAGCACCTCTTCTGTTTTCTTTTTCATAATTTTCTTGGTTCTTAGACATTTGTTCTTCCACAGCAACTTAAAAATAACTTTATCCAGTTCATCCTGATTAGAGTTACATTAAACCTTTATATTTTGAAAGAATTGATGTTCTCATGCTAGATTTTCCTGTATGGCTTTCTATAAATAGTCCCTTCTGAAATGACTGCTTATTGGTCCTATTTAAATGGATATATCATAATTGAATGAATATCCAGTATTTAAATGTTTATATTGCATTAACATTTCAGTTATTATAAACATGCTGTTTTAATAGCTTTGTGTGCGTGTTCATTCACCAGCAACATATGAAATTGCCTGTTTCCTCAGGTCTTTGCCAGTACTTCAATCTTTTTAATCCTGAATAAACTAGTTCTTACCCTTCTATAAAAAAGAGGTGATGTTTTAAGTCTAGCACTTCTGTCCACACCTGTTTTAAGTGTTACAGTGATCACACATTCATACCTTATGTGGCCTATTTCTGTTTTATTTTCAGATAATATTTAGAACCTCTTTCGATAGACACAACTTCTTCTTTTAGTAACTTCCATCTGTGAATGAGGGTTTGTAATGAGACTAACTTAGAAAATCAGAAGCTTTGTGTTTTAAAGGATGTGGCTTAGTGGTATCTATAGAATAAATTAAGCTACCTAGGAGAGAGGTTATAAGTTAAAAGATAAACAAACATAAAAATAAGGGATTGAAATCAGTTGTGTTTCATCAAAGTTTTAGTAATATTGCTAAATTTGTTTAGCTTTATTTAACCAGGGAAAAGACTAGTTAAAGGGAAATTTTCATTTCAATATTCTAAAATGTGAAAAGCCAAATTATACTGCTTATTTATTACTCTGTCACTCTTTTACAAATACAGTCTGATCTGCCATAGTACATGTTTACCAAAGGTTAAACAGCTTATTATAATCTAGAGGTAGTGTTGATTCACAGATGATTTTCCCAAGGCAAAGAAAACTGGAATAGCCTTCACCAGAAAAGTAAAGCAACCCCTTAGCTCTCCTGTATACAGTTAACAGGAGCACCTTTGGCTGTATTTTCAGAAAATTTAAAAGAAGCACCTACTTCCAAAGCTTCCCTGACTCCCTTCTCCCCCCTGTCCCACAAAGAGTTAAGGAAGTCTTGGCTTTTGGCAGGTTGCACCATTCTTGTGCCCTTCCTAATGACAGCCCTTGCTGATTCTAAGCTGCCTTCACTGTATTGTCTCATGTCTACCAGCACTGCTCTAAATAGTGCCAGCATTTGTATTGTGTGGGTTTTGTGTATTTTCTAATCTCTCTGCCTTGTAGCTCTCTGCCTACCAGTTGTTGGCATTTTGTTAGCTCCCTACGTAAGTTTTACAAGTTTTGAGTGGTCTTTCCTTAATTCTGTTTTTCTCAAAACCCAATTATTTTTAATGTAGTTTTGCTTTTTACCTTAGATGAACATACACATTTCTTTATGTAGAAATACTGTACAATAATTAACATTAGATTATCCACTTATTCCCTGTATTTTTTTTAATTAGGTGCTCTCCGTTTTATGAGGCGAATAATTGGCCTTAAAGATGAATTTTACAATCGTTACATCACCAAGGGAAATCTTTTTGAGCCAGTTGTAAATGCTCTTCTGGATAATGGAACTCGGTACAATCTATTGAATTCAGCTGTTATTGAGTTATTTGAATTTATAAGAGTGGTAAGTTTATATTAAAAGATTCTTAGTAAAAATATATGTTTAGTGATGTTAATATTTTATATTGTGAAATTCATCATAGTATTTTAAATCATGTTTACTCTATATTCTTCTCAGTTCCTTTTTTGGGGGGAGGGGTGCAGCTAAATGGCTCGGGATATTTAGCATATGTGGATGTTTCACTCTGGCATGCCATTCATATGATCTCTGTGATCTATTGTAAGGGTAGTGATAAAAATGAATAGAAAAGTTGAAAATAATTCCCTTGGTAGACATTAATACAAGATGCATAAAAGGTAGGATGTTATGATGGAATTTTAAGTTGAAGAGACTGTTACGTGAACTATTCCAACTGCCTTATTTTATTGATGAGGGCTTGAGACACCCAAGTGATTAGCTGACCTATTCAAATGCATTCATTTGTTTAGGAGCACAGTCAGGGCTTGAAGATACGGTGCAGCTCAGTCTCGGGCAACGAAAGAATTGTCATAAAAGATCTAGAGAAAGCTCTATGTGAATAGCAGAGATAAGATGAAAACTGAAGAACTGGTACAGTAGATTTACCCTGTCCCACACAGTGAAATGATTCCACTGGCAGACATGGCCACATGATCAGAAAGAACTTGAAAAAAGAAAATCAAAGCTAGAAATTACTTTTGCTTCTTGCAGGTCAAATTTGAACTGATGACACACTATTCTCATGTCAACATTATTTGGCAGACTTTTTCTTAGAGTAGTCATTTGCTATGAGTATAGTTTGCAAAAAGGATGAAGAAGATAGAAGTACTAGCCTTAGAAAAAAGGGAAAATAGTTAATTAGCTCACCAACTTTCTGAACCCAGGTTCACAGTGCACTGTTCTGTGAGTTAGAGATTAATTTTTATATTTTTTCCTTTAAAATTTTTGTTGAGATACAGATCAAATGAAGTGTAGGGTTCATAATGCCATCCCTATTCCTATGATTGAATTTGTTTTTCTGAAAATAATTTTGAGTGGTTGATAAATACACTTTGAATCCCAAGACTTAGCTTTTTTTCCTGCAATATATTTTTTGATTCAGATATTCAGGGGAACTAGTTTAAAGACTTAAAGTCAGATTATGGTTTATTTTTAAAGAAACCGCATGTATACTTTAGTCCTGGATCACAGCCTGTTTTTAATAATGAGCCTGCTTTTCACCATGGCATCTGCATTGATCGCTTAAAATCATTCATTAAGAATTTAGAATTTATTACTGTTGGTCTAGAGAACTGGAAATACACAGGAGGAAGTCAAGTTGTTTTATCAGATATGTGTATGTGATATAGTTGGAGGAATCTGTTTATTTTTTAGTAAGACTTATCTTGCTTTGATAGTTAAGCAAGGAGTCATTAAATAACATTTTTCAGTGTTTTTTGAAAATATAATTTCAAAATCTGCTTTCTAACTAGGTATGCACTCTTGATCAGGCCATCTAGTCTCTCATAGCCTCAATTTTCCCTTTCTGTAAAATAGGGATAATAAAGCCTATTTCATAGAATTGTTATGAGAGTCAAGTGAAATTGTATGTGAAAGTGCTTATTTTAAGTTGTAAAGTACTATTATGTAAATGCAAAAAATAAATAGGTGATATAAAGTAAATACATTTATGTTTCAAATGTTCTATATAGTCTCCCAGAAGGGCTTCAGGGAATTGCTTCTTTTTTTCCCAAGTTTTCTTTGGAATCCTGGCTCATGTATAAAGAAACTAGGACATTTATTTTTGGAAGGTGATTTGAAAAACCTTTTTTTCAATCAGTTTTGGAACTATAAAAGAAATTTTTTTAAGTTTTTCTTCTAGCAAGTATTGTATTATATTTGAAATATAAATTTTGTGCTTATACAGGAAGATATCAAGTCTCTTACTGCACATATAGTTGAAAACTTTTACAAAGCACTTGAATCGATTGAATATGTTCAGACATTCAAAGGATTGAAGACTAAATATGAGCAAGAAAAAGACAGACAAAATCAGAAACTGAACAGGTATTTTTTAAGTATATTACATTTATAACCTATAAAATTATGTCCAAAGCCATATGTAGTTTGATCTTACATATGAAATTTACCCAGGAATTTCCTATCATTAGAAAATACAGGGTTGTTTAGGAGGGTAGGCTGTTCTCCCTGCCCTGAATCCTTTATATAAAAAATTACTGCTCCATATCTTAACTCAAGATAAATTTTTAGGTTAGTATACAAATATCCTTGGAGTGTTCTCTGGTTACATATTCTTTCACAACTGGTTATAAGTTATACTCAGTTAAAATTATTTCATCTCCTCTTGGTTATACGTATTTATTCTCATTTAAACTGGTCAGGAATTTTAAGTCGTTACTCAATACTTGTGATATATTTCTTACAGTGTACCATCTATATTACGTAGTAACAGATTTCGCAGAGATGCAAAGGCGTTGGAAGAGGATGAAGAAATGTGGTTTAATGAAGATGATGAGGAGGAAGGAAAAACAGTTGTTGCACCAGTGGAAAAATCTAAGGCAGAAGATGATTTTCCAGATAGTTATGAAAAATTCATGGAGACTAAAAAAGGTATTAAAGTGTTGAATTTTTGATTCGCTCATTCTCTTATTTAGTATAGAAATTATATAGTTGCTTGTGAGGTTGTGATCACAGTTTATAAAGCATGAAAGGCATGAATTTTATGCTAAATAAAAACCTTTTAAATAAAATTATCACTTTTTTTAAATCTGATGTTTCAAAACATTTCTCATGTTTAAAATATTTTTCTTGAAACTTGCTCTTTTGTGATTGCTCTTCATTTGCTATTTAGAAATTGCATTGTCTGTTTATACTTTGCCTTCTGTGAACAGTTATGGCTTTATGTTTATACTGAAGTCTCCAATAATGATAGAGATCCAAAGAAACTTTCCAGTGCACTCTGTCATTTACAGCTGAGGAAACTAAGCTTAAAGAGAGAAGTACTTTGCTCTTTGAAATTTTTTAATTGTTAGTAAAACTTTCATAAAGATAAAATGTCGAGAGGGAAAGTAATAGTAAAATTTCCTGTCTTTCAAATATGCTTGTCTGTAAAACTAAGATCTTACTAGTGTTTTTCAAAAGAAGCAATCACTTTTAATTCTATGACTTGAGAAATTATCACTGTTAGATAGTACCACACTGCATATATCATTTAAATGTTTCAAAAAAGTTATATCTTGAAGGGCAAAAGCACTTCCTAGGCTTTAGTAAGTTTGTGATTTTGAATGTTAGATTTTTCTTAAGGCATTTCTCATGAGTTAGTGTTTCATTAATTTCTTACTACATTTTCCTTGAAATTCTTCTTACCAGCCTCACTCATTTTCTACTCACTGCTAAGTTCTGTTTACTTCAGCCTGGGGGAGCAAATAACCTGTGAAAATGTCCTAAGAAACAGGTACCTTTTGGTAGCCAAATTCTTTCTTTACTCATTACACCCACTGCCCTGACTACTGTCAAAAGAGGCAGTGAGGCAATACCTGAAGTACTACATAAGAATCATATATAAAAATAGTAGCAGCCAGATGTTAAAAGATAGTAGACACCCTTGTCATAAAGGAAACAGTTATAAAGGAATCTGGAATATTCAGAAAATAAATAAGCATGATCATAATCATTTTCTTTAGGCATTTTTGACTTGTGAGAGAGATTATTAGGTTTTCATGAGTATGGAAGTATAGATTCAGTGAGTGGATGCTTTAGAGAGACAAAAAAAAGAGACAGCAAGTGAGACCTTGGGAGGGTCCTAGTTAGAGCAGTGGAGAATTCCAGGGTAGGGTGGTTAATCAGTTACCTGATTCTTAAGGTCTTTTCTAACCCTGGGATTTCTAAGATGACAGCTAATGAAGACGTATCACTGTACTCATCATGCTCTGCCCTCTTAGTTCTTACAAAAAAGCAAAAGTTTTAAATTATTGTTCTTTTCAGATGCTTTGACTTAGCAATATTTACCAACAAAGATTCAAATATTTATGTTTGCTTTAGCAAAGGAAAGTGAAGATAAGGAAAACCTTCCAAAAAGGACATCTTCTGGTGGCTTCAAATTTACTTTCTCCCACTCCACCAGTGCTGCTAATGGAACAAACAGTACAAGCAGCAAATCTGTAGTGGCTCAGACACCACCAGCAAGTTCTAATGGATCCTCTTCCAAAACTACAAACTTGGCCACATCCGTAACAGCCACCAAGGTATGTGAAACTGCTCTACACACAAACAAACTTTGCTGTTTTCATCTGTAAAATTATTTCATGTTTCCTGAAGAAAAATTGGAATTAAAATAATTTCAAAGAAGAAAAAAAGTTGCACACATTGTCATAAGAAAATGACTGTTAACATCTGACTGTTCTTTAGGTGTGTGGGTTTATCTGACACAGTTGTGGTCTTTGTATAAGCACAGTTTTGTATCCTGCTTTTATTTGTTATAAGAATTTTTCTATGTTATTAAAACATTGTTGATGACTAGAATTTCATTTTATTTAGCTGTATCATAGTATTTGTAAGCATCCCCTCCCCCCACCAGTACTTGGGAGCACATAAGTCGATTCCGATATTTCACTGACTACTGCTGCTGTTGCATTTTAAATTATTTTCTTGGATAAATGAGTAAAAATGTTTTTGAACATATTGTCAAATTCCTCTCCAGAAAGACTATACCAGTTAGTTACCATAAGCATTGTATGAGTGTGCTTGGCTCACTGCCGCTTTGGCAGTGTTATTTTAATGATTTTTAATATTTATTATTCAGTAGCAGAAACAGTATTAATATATATCTCATTCCCCAGTGGTGTCTTTTGTTACTAGTGAAGTTGAATATTAGCCTTTTTGATTTGCTCTTCTGTTAATTGTCTCTTCATAGTCTTGCCTTTTTTTAATTGGTTTGTTATTTTAGTGAGTGAGTCTTTAAGAATATTATTAATAACCTTTTTGTCATTCACAGAGCAAATGTATTTCCCAGTGGTTACCTTTTTTATGTAAAATAGTTTAAATTGTATATAAAATGTTTTTATTTCCTTTACATTATCATTATATGTAAAAATATACTTTTCCGCAAAAAGGAGTGGCTTAAAAATAAAAAGGCATAAATATAGGACAACTTTAGTATAAGGGTAGAAGGACAAGAGAAGGCCATAGTCAAAAACCTAACTGACGTCAAGCTCGTTTTAAACACAAAATACAAGTCTGAGTTTATTTTTTTTTTACAAAAATGTAGAATCTTTCTTAAGTGTTTGTAGCAAGGTGGGTTCTTAACTAAATGTCACAGAAATTGCATTTTCAATGGGATTCTTCTGTTTTGTAAAACACAGTTTATATTAGGGAACAAGAATTTTTAAGTTTTCATTTTTTTGATAGGACAATTTAGTGTATTATTGTGACACTATATTAAGAATATTATATTGTTTGGATTCAGATCTTGACTCTGCCTCTTTTTATCTGTTTAATCTCTCCAGGCTTTAGTTTTCTCATTTTAAATAGGAATAAATCAGTACCTCCTTTATCAGTTTGTTGTGAAGATTAAATTATTTAATAAATGTAAAGAGCTTAGAACACTATTTGGCACAACTCAATATATACTAGCTATTTTTTTTTAAGTCAAAGTAATACATGTACTTGCTTTTAAAAGGCAAATAGTATTAAAATTATTGAGGAAAAAACAGTCCTCTTTTCCTCTCCACAGAAAACGCTTGGCTATCTTCTATTAATACCTGTTTCTTTTATTTCTAAACAGTGTGCTAATACTGCCATATTATTTTACCACTCCTTACCACATCCTCACCCTTATTATTCTCTGTATCACAATTTTTGGTTAAAACAATATTTGATAATCTTATAGCTATAACAATGTAAATATTTTTATTAATTTTTTTCCTGCTGTTTTCTATAGTGTATTTTGCTTTGTAACTTTTTTTAAATAATTGCCACCATTTTTTCATTCGTTGCAACAGTTATGTGCCTCTTACTCATTGTTTCAGTACCTCTCAAGTTAGTTTCCACATAGTCTCTTCCTTGGAGATGTCTCTCTTGAAGACTCCCATCTTGTCCCAGCCTGAATTGGTTGCTATCTAGACTTGCTGCACAGCTGTTGTCTTAAGGCTGCCTCTGCCATCACCCTAATACTTCCTTTGCCTTTCTTTTTTTCTTACATTGACTGTTTCCTGGATCTCAAGTCTCTGTTCTCTTTCTTGATTTTCCATTTCATTTATTGGAGCGTACCCTCTCTGTTTCCTGAGAAAAGGATTCCATGAGAGATAAAGTATAAGACCTGGCATGTAGGAAGATGTCATTATTGTATCCCCATACTTGATTGACAGTTTAACTGAATGTAGAAGGAACCAAATTAGAAATAATTTTCTTCCAAAAATTTGAAGTTATTGCTGCCAAGAAATCCAGAGACATTCTTATTCCTAATTCTTTGTGTGTGAATTTAATTTGTCTTTCTTGGAAGCATTTGGGGTTTTATCCCTGTATCCTGAAACTTAAAAATGAAATACTTTGGGCTTTCTCAATTAAAAGTCATGACCTTTAGTTTTGGGACACTTTATATTCTTTCACTATAACTTTTTGTTTAGATATTGTGCCTTGTTAATTTATCTTATAATTTTTCTCTCCATTTATTCATTTTTTTTAATGGTTCTATTCTTTGCGTTGTCTCCCTGAGTTTTCAGTTTATTATCCTTCCAGATAATTTTTTATTTATGAACAAGCAAAATCAAGTGCAAGCACAAATGCTTATTTTACCCTTATGACACTAATAGCAGATTGCCAAATACATTTGATCTACATTTTTGGGGGGAACAGGTAGAAAAATAGCAATTGTTCTTAGAAAACAAACTAATTGTTCAGTCACTCAAGACTATCACAAAAATTTGATATTGAGCAAGATAGGAGCTCACAGAGTAAAGCAGTAGTTATATTGGCTCTCAACCTTTTTTCAATAAACTGACCACATTTCTAAGTGAAGGCAAATTCTTTATCACCAATGGTCCTTTAACCATTTTACCATCGTTTTTCAGGTGTCCAGAAAATTGATTCAGAGATAGATAAGTTCTTTTTTAGATTGTTTTCCATTATAAGTTATTACAAGATACTGAATATACTCCCTGTGCTATACAGTAGGTCCTTGTTGGCTATCTGTTTTACATATAGTATTGTGTATATGTTAATCCCAAACTCCTCTAATTTATCCTCTCCCTCCTCCCTTTCCCCTTTGGTGATCATAATTTTCTATGTCTGTGAGTCTGTTTCTGTTTTGTAAATAAGTTCATTTGTATCGTTCTTTCTAGATTCCATGTATAAGCAATACCATGTTGGTTTTTCTGATTTCATTTCATATGATAATCTCTAGGTCTATCCATGTTGCTGCAAATGGCATTATTTCATTCTTTTTTATAGCTGATTAATATACCACTGTGTATGTATACCACATTTTCTTTATCCATTCATCCATTGATGGATACTTAGGTTGCTTCCATGTCTTGCCTATTGTAAATTGTACTGCTCTGAACATTGGGGTGCAGTTTGTCAGAATATATGCCCAGGAGTGAGATTACTGTATCATATGGTAACTCTGGTTTTTTAAGGAACCCCTCCGTACTGTTCTCCATAGTGGCTGCACCAATTTACATTACCACCAATACCGTAAGCGGGTTCCTTTTTCTCCACGCCCTCTCTAGCATTTATTATGTGTAGACTTTTTTTGATGATGGCCATTCTGACCAGAGGAGGTAATATCTCATTATAGTTTTGATTTGCATTTCTCTAATAATTAACAGCATTGAGCATCTTTTCATGTGCCTGTTCGCCATCTGTATGTCTTCTTTGGAGAAGTGTCTATTTAGATCTTCTGCCCAATTTTTAATAGGGTGGTTTTTTTTTTATGTTGCCTTGAACAGTTTATTAATTTTGGATTTTAACCCCTTACTGGTCGTACATATCATTTACAAATATTTTCTCCCATTCAATAAGTTGTCTTTTCATCTTTGCTTTGCAAAAGCTTTTAAGTTTAATTAGGTCCCATTTGTCTATTATTGCTTTGTTTTAGGAAACTGATCCAAAAAAATAATGTCATAGAGTAGTCTGCCTTTGTTTTTGTCTAGGAGTTTTATAGTATTTGGCCTTACATTTAGGTCTTTGCTTCCCTGGTGGCTCAGAGGTTAAAGCGTCTGCCTGCATTATGGGAGACCTGGGTTCGATCCCTGGGTCAGGAAGATCCCCTGGAGAAGGAAATGGCAACCCACTCCAGTATTCTTGCCTAGAGGATCCCATGGATGGAGGAGCCTGGTGGGCTATAGTCCATGGGGTCACAAAGAGTAGGACACACCTGAGTGACTTTAGGTCTTTAATCCATTTCGAGTTTATTTTTGTATATGGTATTAGAAAACATTCTGATTTCATTTAAAACATGTTTATGTAAAAGAATTTGTCCCTTTTCACCCTGGCACCTTACCCTACCTGCCCTTCACTGTGTCTGAAGTCCTGAAATGCAGAACATTTCTGGCTCCTCTTATGGTTGTTGTTGGTTGGTGAGCTGGAATCTCCTGGTGGGAGATCTCATGGTGGGGGTGGGCATGCAGTAGGGGAATGAAATATAGAATTGAGGACTCAGTTGTCTGTTTCACTGACTCCACCATTAACTATCTTTATCTTCCCTGCTTTCCCTAGTATTTTAGTACTCTTTCTTTCTACTCTTTTCTGGGGTTAAGATGAATCAGTTTGCTTCCTTCTCATTTCTATCTTCTCCTGAAATACTTCTTTCTTGACTTTGTTCTCCAGTAAAAATGAGTTGTTTTGCCTCTCTGATTTCTTTTTCAAAAATGCCTTGACATCTTTCATCTGCTGTTTTCTCATTTCCTTTTTGGTCTTTGTTGATATATTGTCAAATAAAAAATTTTAAAGAGAGTATAATCCCTGGGAAAGCAATCCAACAAGGAATTTAACTTTGGTGATGTATCCGTACCATGGAATACTAGAATTTAAAAGAATGATATAGAACTTTGTGTACTAACATTGAAAGCTGATATTTATTCAAAAACAACATTTATAGTTGTATATGAAAAGTCTGGAACCTATCAAATTCTTCACAGTATGCATCTGTGGATTTATAGTTCCTTTTACTTCCAATATTTATTTTGTATCTTTATTCTTTCTGTATGCTAAACATGATTTTTAAATGTACAGAGTTTATGGTGTGTATATGTATAGATAATAGAGATAAAATTAAAAAATTGTGTAGCTGAGTGTTTCAGACAAAATATTTATTGATCTTATGCCAAAAATTATTTTTAATTGTTAACCTTTTGGAACTGAAATGTGTGTACCTTGTGATATATAGGATTAAAAGCAGAATTAAAACTTGGCTTTGCTGTCATTCCTGTGACTATCAGACTGGTGCCTTTTGTACTGTAATTATGTCTTCTACCTCTTAACTCCACTCGTCCAACTTGTTTAGCTAGAAACCAAATAACAAATGATGATTATGGCAATAGTAGCTAGTATCAATTAGCAAATAGTAACTACGTACCAAGCACTGTACCAAGGGCTTTATAAGTTAAATTTAGCCATACTGCTTCTTGCTTATCCAAATTAAGATGTGTGTGTTATCAAGCTGAGAAGTAGAAAGATGCTCACTATATAAGTTTTATCTTGTTCACAGACTTTCTGATAACTGTTTCTAGCTGCTCAGAGCTCTTTGTTGATTAATACTGCAGTGCTTCAGTTATATTCTGGTAAAGTGTTAATGCCAGATGCCTGGATTCTTTAGGTATAAAGCTACTTAGGTTTGAAATATGACTTTATTTCTGTTGTATTTGCTTATCCTATAGAGATCTTAAGGGTTTGAACTAGATGTAGTATATAAATTTCATGGGATTGGCTCATATTAATGCATACCTGAGGACATATAATTTTCTGGGTAAAGTATCCAGAGCTTTAATAGTATTTTCAAAGGGGTCCATTACTCATGAAAGGTCCAATGCCTGAAATACCACATCCTTTTCTTTTGGTTAGAGAGAGCTAGCCCTCAATTTTTTAGTCATTAGTTTTTAGAAACCATTTCATGTGTTTATTATGTCAGCCATTTTTAAGTATTTTTCAAAAGCAGAACAAAAACAATGATATGTACTTAGTGATGAAATACATACATGAGGAACAGAGACTAAAAGGAGACTCCTTGTCACTGGCTGGCTATCCTCTCTAGTTTAAGATTAGAGAAGTGAACTAGTTTACTTCCAAGGTCTTTCCAGCTCCAAATGTCATGATTCTTTGTGAGTCCTGCTATTTGGAGATAAGTTATTTTCCACAGTGAAATTTTGCTGGATTATCCTGAGCCAAGTAAAAAAGTTGAGGGTAATTTAAGAATGCCACCAATTGTGCTTACTAAGTGGTCGTAATATCAAGCAGTTCCTTTATCAAACTCAGAAATAATGTTTCAAGTATAATAATGTGATTAGTTTAGAAAAATGATTTTTAGTTACATGTTAAAATTTTTTTTTATTCTTCACTAGGGAAGTTTGGTTGGTTTAGTGGATTATCCAGATGATGAAGAGGAAGAGGAAGAGGAAGAAACATCTCCCAGGAAAAGACCTCGTCTTGGCTCATAAAATATTTACTGGGGCCCCTCAACATGTGGTTGAACAAAAATGCTGCAACTGTTCAATGAGCTGAAAATCTGAATCAGAAAGCTTTCTCACTTGAACTTATAAGTATACAAGGAATAGAAAAAGACACTCAGTATATCAGCTAGGAGAGTTTAGTTCTGTAAAAAAAAACAAAACAGGCTTCCCAGGAACTTGATCGCTTGCTAGTAATCAAGAGACTTGCCCTTCAGGATGTCAAAAAAAAAAAAAAAAAAAAAAAAGTTAGTAACCTGGGAGGTAGCTTCTCAGCAAGGAAACTCTCAGGTTTGGGGATGGTTTAGGGAAGGGATAAAGTTGGTAAGGTATTATTAATGCAGGGTTGCTCCATGGGGGTTTCTGATCTAGAAACAATTATAAAACTTCAGTTGCAAACCCAATAACATTACTTGTATAATGGTGCTGGCCATGTTGTTCTTTTAATCAGTTGCCTCTGACTTTTATGGAAAACATTCAACTATCATTAAAAAATGAAGTTAAGCTGTTGGGACCATTTCTTTGAAGATCTAACAGAAATTCAGCCTTATTGGTAGTTGGAGGGAAATACACCCTGTGTTACAGCACATGTTGAGTTTTCTCCATCAGGAAATTTCAGTGTGTATTTTGATGAAAACAAGCTGGATTAAAATGGACAGTTTTGTTACTATAACTTTAAAATCAGCACTTTTAGAGATAACAGATGCCAAGAATCAGTACAGTAGTATTCCAAAGTGATTTTCTCTAGAAACGGAAGTATATTGAACAGAACGTTTTCAACTGCCTACCAGTACAATCTTTTGTGGAAGATACTTTAAAGTCACTTTCTACTTCGTTAGTAAAGTTTTCTCTGCAGAGCTGCAGGCACGTTTTAAGGTGTAATTTATAAAGACTAACATACAAAGAATAGTGCTGAATTAAGTGGCATTTAATATCTATAGGCCATTTTGGTCCAAGAAGTTACTTCAGTGTCAGTCAGTATGCAGCACCTGAAGCTTTTCCATAAACAAGGGTGTAATATGAAAGCTGCTTTTTTTTTTTTTTAAAGAATAAAAGCACATTCCATGTACGAAAATGAGTTTAAAATAATAAACTGAGGCAAACAGTTAAGAGGTTTTATTTTTAGAACAGCAAGTTAACTAAATATTTTAATGTTAGTTTGCTCATCTGTGATCTGAGATCATGCTGAAGTGAGAAAAACATCCCCCAAACTATAATACATTGGGGGAAAAAAAAAAAGACTAAAATTAGTAATTCCAGCTACAGTCTTCAGATCACCTTTGTAATGTGTTATGGGTCCATTTTTCCTGGAATAGCTTAAACTGAAGCAGTTTCCCCTGTTTTGGAGATTTTGTAGTTAATTTTAATTTTGGCTATTGTTTGGAGGATGGGCTGTTGTGTAGATATGAAGTATAGTTTTTCCATAAAACAGATGTTTATTTTGTATTAAAAATACCACTGTACTTGTTTTACACCATTTGTATACATGTGGTGATATTAATGCTGACCTGTAAAATTCAGGAATTAAAATGTGACCCTGTAATTCTATGGTTGTTGCTTTTGTTTGGTTTGTTGTAAGTATAAGTAAACTCCATTTTGAGTTATGTTCATTTTACAGTATTTTTTAAAAGCCAGTATGTTTTCCATAGATACTTATTAATAGACCACTGTGTCATAACACCAATCTGAATGAAAGAATTCTAAACAAACAAAGGCCAACCTCACAGTAAATATCGCTGATACTAAGAGAAGGTATGCCTTGGGTCCTAAAGTCCTAGCACCGAAGGATCACAGCATGGGGGCAGTAGCTCCTCTTTCATTAAAGGTGCATATAATGGAAACTCCACCTCATAACAGTCAAGTGACTCAGGAGAACTTAAACATCAGTCAAGTTACTACAGGAAAACATTTTCTTTCAAGCAAGTTTTATCAAGCTCCTACCCTCCTCTTAGTTGTTGTTAAATTTCCTCTTAGAATCTAAGATGCCCAGCCTTAAAACATTTCCCTTTCTACTCTTGATTCTTCCTGGTAAAGTAACTGAGTTCCAGTAGGAAGTTTTATCCTTATCTTAGCAAGTTTTTCTTTCTGAAGAACTGCCACAGGTGAAACATGTGAAGCATTATTATCATAGGAACCTTTTCTTATAGCATATTGTGAATATTTTCTTGAATTACAGGAAAACACTTTCCATGGTACAGACGCTCAGCCACAGTGAAATGAGAGCAAGACTTAAAAATATCGCTTGAAAGAATAACTTTAAGATGGCATGTTAGCTGCTGTCCTAAATGACTACCCTCAGGCAGATCAAGATTTTTTATCTTCACTCAGTGAAGCAAGCCAGAGCCCACATTTGTACGCCTGAGGTTCTCTTAAAATAGTTATCTGTAAACATGTATGCAATATAAAACCTATTTTTAATAAAAAGCTTCATGAAATAAATTTCTGTGTTTCAATCACTAGTTTTCCACTTGTCCATGTAAGCGATGAAAATGTGACAAATAGAAAGTAAGGCTGGGTTTTCTCTGCATGTTGAAGGTTGGAACTAAGGTAATTTTGGTATCCCGTTTTGGGTGTTTTTTTGGAGGGGGCCATGCCTTTGGGCGTGTGGGATCTTACTTAGTTCCCTGAATGGGGATGGGACCCACACCCCCTGCATTGGAAGCGTGGAGTCTTTATAGTGGACCACCAGGGAAGTGTTATAATCCCTTTTTAAAAGCTTATAACTATAGATACAAGGAGATAAAATGGAATTATAAATTAAACCTTGGGAGTTGCCTGTAACCAGAAAAGAAGGTGCTTACGGATGACACAAAACACAGTTTCTGAAAGGAAGGTTTCTCCTACTATTTTGTGTTAGCTTTTAACAAATGGACTACACACCACCCCAGGATCACTTCAAACACAGAAGACTACACCCATGGCAGAATTCCCCCTCAAAGAGGCTCAAGCAATTGTTCCTTTATCTGTTTTAATGTTGCTTTTCTAGAAAGAGTAACTGAATATTTTGAACATCCCCCACATCTATTTTTGAAGTCCTATTTGCTCCTGCCTCAATGTAGGGAGCTAAATTCTGCCACAGAGAACCACTATTGCATTACATTGATTACCCTATACCTGTTCACCCACACCTACTCTTAACTCACCCAATCACCACACTGCAACTACACATCTTTTTAAAATGGACATTTTGATCATGAAACTTACCTGCTTTAAAATTTCTGTGACTTCCCACTACCATTATAAAATCTTTAAAACTCTCACATTCCCTATAGGCCTTGCAAGTCAGTACCCCACCTATCTCCAATTCCATATGTTAACCTCTTCTCATTGACTGCAGGATCCTGTTTATAACACTGCACTCTTCCCATCTAACACTGGGCACATGAAAGCAGGGACCCAGTCGATCTACTTGATCACTGTATCCTTAGCATGCAGCACAGTGCTTATTAGCACAAACAAAAATGAATGAATGCACTATCACTTGGCTTTCTATACCTTCTCTCCACAAGAGAATATTATTCAGAAATTTGTATTGAACTGGTCTGTATAAGTAACCCACTGCCCTACACCTGAAGAGTTTAATAAAAGTAATCAGCTTATATTTGCATTTATAAACACAAGTCTCTGAAACTAAACAGGTTCAGTTTAAGGATTAAATTTATTTTTAAGAAATTTTGAACTGCTTGCTAAATTGTTCTTAAATTTACTTATTAATAACTTCTTCTTTAAGTTTCTCTGCAAGCAATCTCCTCTTTAGTAATGTTTGCTTCTCCTCTGCTGTCATTTCTGGTTTCTCTGTCATTTCCTTTAAAAAAAAAAAAAAAAAAAAACGAAAAATATTGGCTACAGCAGAAGATGGGTTCATTTGTCTAAAATTCCTAGCATACTGCCTTGAACAAATAGTAGAGCATTCACAGTGAACTAAAGAAAAAAAAGCCACACATGGGCTGAGTCCCCTACATTTCTTCTTTGTAAAAATCTCTTAGGGAAACCTTTTAGAGGTGGTGGCTAGGGTACTGATGCTGTTCTATGATAAAGTATTTCAAAAGGCTTCGGTAAAACAGACAGCTGACCCTTGAGTGTTCAGAGCAGGGCAAGTAAATCATAAAATTGCTATCATTTCTACCTCACAAAACCCTATCAACCCTTTCACTGCTGAGAAAAGACTGACTTTTCTCAGTGTAGCAGTGCTACACTGTCAGGGAGACTATTATGAATGTGTCTACAAGAGCACATACTCCGAATCCCACCACAAATGTGCAGATTTTCATATACTAGAGCTGGCCGTACCTCCACCTCCCCAGCAGGTTTTCCTTTCTGCTCCGAAGTTTGATTCTGCTTAATCTTCATGTCCTTCCTCATGGACATCAACTTATCTCTCTTCTGTTTTAGATAGTGTTCCCGCTGGCGGAGCTCTTCTGTTCGAAGCGTTGATAAATTCTGGGTCAAATGAGAGCAGGAACTATTTAAATTCAAGACTGCATAATAAGTGGCACAGATACCTACTGACTGATGAAATTAGAAGCTTGAGTCCAAGACCATTATAAAAGTTGGGTGTCTATGGCCATTTACAGTGTTTCTAGTACTTTGTCATTTGCTCATAGTTCTTAAAAAAGAATGTTTTCACTTACCGCTATTGGTCCCTCCATGCTTGCATGTTCGAAGCCAGGAATCTTCAGGCCTTTTTGTGGGAGAGAGGAAGTTTGAGGCAACATTTCCAGCTTTCTTGTCAAAGGTTGCACTGATTGATTAGCAAAATGCACTTTAACTTCTGGTAGTAATTAGAGAGACCAATTAGAATATTATAAGAAATATTAAGTTATGCTAGACTTACCAAAATGAGCTAATGTTAATAATACTTGGGTTTTTTCTCTCATTCATTCACAAGCATTGGTTCAGTGCCTCTGTTGTGCTAGGCACTGGGTGAAAACAAATAATCATGGTCTCAGGCCTCAAGGAGCTTTAACTATGGTTTCTTGTTAGCATTTTGACAAATACCAAGCTCCTGCTGTTTGGTACTATAGCTACAAAAAGATATAATTCTTGTCTCAAGATTAGAACTATTGTAATACAAGATTGCCATATAAGCCAGGTAAAGAATCCACCTGCCAATATAGGAGATGCAGGGTTTGATTCCTGGTTCAGGAAGATCCCCTGGAGAAAGAAATGGCAACCCATTCCAGTATTCCTGCCTGGGAAATATCATGAACAGAGGAGCCTGGCCAGCTACAGTCCATGGGATTGCAAAGAGTCAGAAATGACCTGCCAAATAAAGTGCACTAAAATCCCTTACTAACAGTGTCACTGTCCTTCAAACTTTGGCCTGCAGGCAAAAACTGTTAAGTGACCTTGTATTTGCAGAACAATTAATATAAAGCTACAAGTAGTATCAGTAAGGTGTAAGTACATCCTAAAGATAACTATAAACCTACTAACATATTAAGAAAATGTAAAGATTTTAAAGTAAGTAGAATTTGGAAGCAGATATAACATGAGCACTCAACACCTTCCAATTATCTGGTAACTGTGCCAAGAGACTAGATTAACATTCTAATTGCTTTTCTGAGCCATTTTTTATTATAAGGTGGGGATTTTAAAGACAAAACATTTTCACTATAATACATGGACTATGAAAGACAGCAAGTGAGAGCAAAGACTCACATAAAAATGATGCCAAGAACTAAAGACATGATGGGAGAACATGATATACATGTCTCTAAACGATTAAAAATCTTGCCAGCACAGTATAACCAGAAATAGAACTTTGCATGAGCAAGAAATTTGCCCAAGGACCACTGTTTAGCACGGGGTGAGCAGACTGACTGTAGGGCCAAGGAGGTTAGAGGAAAAGTTCTTCGGGCTCTTGGACTGAAAGGGAAGTTTCCATGAAAGAGATGAGGCTGCCGTTAACACTCCAACCAACCTATACAGAAAGCTACAGGACTATCTATAAGAGAAACGAAGATGAGCTTCATTCAACAAGTTGGTCAAAATATGCAAAGTTAAAATGCCATTCATACGATAATGACTTTAAGCAGAGATGGACTTGAACCACAGAGCTGGGCGCACGGGATGAGGTGGGGTGGATTCCAGGCACATAAGCATTTCTATTTATGTACTTGTTCTGGACAGTTCCTGCCTTCAGTTTGTTGTCATGAACATCTTTTATATTCTAACTTGAACCTAGAGAAAAAAATGCCTGAGGCCAAAATACTTAGCTTGTCTAATTTCTATGAATGGAGACTCGAAAAGCCAGCTAGCTTAAAGGAAAATCACTGGCAACCCTGAATCTACCAAAAAACAGAAGTTACCCATTTCTAGCAGGAACCAAGGAAAGATGTGGGCAATCGGATAAGCAGAAAGCCAAACACCTTTATGATTCCTCCCACGTTAGGCCTTTCTCTTGGGCTCCTATCACTTTGTATGAAGCGATTGCCTGGAATATCAGATATACTCATTTTTTTTAAACAGAACAGTTTTTAAAACTTAAAGTCATTACTTTTAAAATTACCTTCCATTGTTTCTCTGTTAATGTGCATAACTGAGTTACAAATGGTTTGAAATTAAGTTTTCTATAGCTTAATAGTCTGATAAGCAAATATATTCAAATTATGTCAGACATGAGATTTGAACAGTACGTGTACTTGTGTGTGTTAGTCGCTCAGTCATGTCCGACTCTCTGCGACCCCATGGACTGTAGCTCGCCAGGCTCCTCTGTCTATGGAATTCTCCAGGCAAGAGTACTGTAGTGGGTTGCCATTCCTTTCTCCAAGGGATGTTCCTGACCCAGGGATCAAACCCAGGTCTCCCACGTTGCAGAAGATTCTTTACCATCTGAGCCAAATCTAAATTATTAGATTTGCTAAGAATCAAAAAGCAAGATAAATTTATAAAACTGCTTCTGTTTCACATGCCCATTATTTTATCAACTAAGAATACAGTTTCTTAAATTAGTTGATAAACATCAAACCTATCTATCTCAATTATAAAACTTCTGCAAAGTGCAGAAAAATACAAGACTTGAAGTCAGAAGACCAAGGGAAGTCACAGTCTCACTATTTAAGAGCTCAGTTACTTTGGACATAACTAAACTTCCTTGAATTTCTAGTTTAAAAAAATAAAAGTAAGGATCATAATATCTACCTCATGGAGTTACAGGGTTTTTAAACTGAGAAAAGGACATATATCTAAAAAACGTAGAAATCCAAAATAAAAATGAGCTACATACATCATCATATTCAAGTTCTGCTTCAGAATTACCTGTCTTATACAACAAATCAGAATGCATATACTGAAAATGGTTTCCCACATACTTAACAAGATCATCCACTAACATTTCCCACAAGGAGTCTCCTCAATTTTAGTTTCAATGACAGTTTAAGACTAAATTTCTGAACAAACTGGATACCTTTTAGTTACTGTGTTTTAATTCACTAGGAAAATAAATTAATATTATCTTTCCATGTTCAGCTTGTAACTCCCACACATCATCTGATTGTGATAAAGGAAGAAAGTACCAAATGTTACATGACCATATCTTGAATGCTGTAGTCATGGCCTACAGGCTGGGGGCTCCCCCAAGGAATTCTGCTCACTGCTCTGGGTTCCAAGCTTCACTTAGAAATTTTGGGGCTACACCCTCTCTGTCAGCTGAATATCTCCTACAGGCAATCTCTTTAGCTAAATTCACAAAGAGCATTAAACACCAATGGCCACTGAACACTCCCTCACAGGGTTTTTGAAGCTGAAGCATGTATGAGAAAACAACACACTCTTAACAATGTTTAAGTATTCATATTATTCAGAAATTTCACTACACGTCAACCTTACCTGACGCTGGGTGTGCAAAATGTTCACCATCCCCTTGGGAATTATTCATTTTTGCCGTTTCATTGGCCTGCATCGCAGGCTCTTCTGTTTTGGCCTCTGATAACTTCAGGCATCAAGAACACAATTTAGAAAATATTTTAGATTAATTTTGAATCATTCACAACTTAACAGATTCAAACATATTAGTTTCAAAAATTACTGTCTACTAAAAAGAAGATTGAGCACCACAGAATTGATGCTTTAACTTAAAATAATCTAAAAAATACAGTAATAATAATACCAGTACTATGATATGCCTGAAGCAGCCACAAACTGATTTACAGCATACCTACTTTTATTGCACTTCAACTTACTGTCTTTACTACTGTGCTTTTTTGTTGTTTTTTCTTTTTTACAAACTGAAGGTTTGTGGCAATTCTGCATCAACTTACTGTCTTTACTAGATCCTATGTTTTTTTTTCTTTTTTACAAACTGAAGGTTTGTGGCAATTCTGCATCAAGCAAGTCTATAGGCACCATTTTTCCAACAGCATTTGCTCACTATGTCTCTGTGTCACATTTTGGTAATTCTTGCAATATTTTCAACTTTTTCATTATCATATTTATTATCATATCACCAGGGATCAGTGACCTTTGATGTTACTATTGTGCCTGTTTTGGGGCACCACAAATCGCAGCCTTATATATGAGACAGTGAACTTAACAGACGAAAGTTGTGTGTTTTCTGACTGCTCCACTAACCAGTTGTTCCCTTACTTCTCTCCCTCTCCTCAGACCTTCCTATTCCTTGAGACACAAAAATGCTGAAATTAGGCCAATTAATAACCCTACGGCGGCCTCTTAAGTGTTCAAGTGAAAGGAAAAGTCACAGGTCTCTCACTTTAAATCAAAAGCTAGAAATGATTACATTTAGTGAGGACGTGTGTTGAAAGCTAAAACAGATCAAAGGCTACGCCTCTTGCACCAAACAGTTAACCAAGTTGTTAATGCAAAAGGAAAGCTCTTGAGGAAATTAAAACTGCTACTCCAGTGGACACAATTGATAAGAAAGTGAAACAGCCTTACTGCTGATATGGAGAAAGTCTTAGTGGTCTGGATAGAAGAACAAGCCAGCCACAACATTCCTTTAAGCCCAAAGCTTAATCCAGAGCAAGGTTCTATAAAGGCTGAGAGGGGTGAGGAAGTTGCAGAAGAAAAGTGTGAAGCTAGCAGAGGGTGGTTCATGAGATTGAAGAAAAGAAGCTGCCTCTGCAACACACAAGCACAGGGTGAGGAAGCAAGTGCTAATGTAGAAGCTGCGGCAAGCTATCCAGAAGATCTCACGAACAAAACTAATGAAGGTGGCTCAATGGTAAAGAATCTGTCGGCCAATGCAAGGGACACAGGTTCAATCCCCGGATCAGGAAGATGCTCTGGAGAAGGAAATGGCAAACCACTCCAGTATTCTTGCCTGGGAAATCCCATGGACAGAGGAAACTGGTGGGCTACAGTCCAAGGGGTTGCAAAAGAGTTGGACACAACTTAGTGATTACAACAACAACACCATCAGCAGATTTTTAATGTAGATGAAACAGCCTACCACTGGAAGAAGATGCTATCTAGGACTTTCATAGCAAGTGAGGATAAGTCAATGCCCGGTTTAAAAGCTTCAAAGGACATACTGTCTTATTAGAGGCTAATGCATAATAAGGCCCTTAAGTTCAGTTCAGTCGCTCAGTCATGTCCGACTCTTTGCGACCCCATGGACTGCAGCACACCAGGCCTCTCTGTCCATCACCAACTCCGAGAGTTTATCCAAACTCATGTCCATTGAGTCGGTGATGCTATGCAACCATCTCATCCTCTGTCATCCCCTTCTCCTCCTGCCTTCAATCTTTCCCAGCATCAAGGTCTTTTGAAATGAGTCAGCTCTTCGCATCAGGTGGCCAAAGTATTGGAGTTTCAGCTTCAACATCAGTCCTTCCAATGAACACTCAGACCTGATCTCCTTTAGGATGGACTGGTTGGATCTCTTGGCAGTTCAAGGGACTTTCAAGAGTCTTCTCCAACACCACAGGTCAAAAGCATAAATTCTTTGGTGCTCAGCTTTCTTTATAATCCAACTATCACATCCGTACATGACCACTGGTAAAACCATAGCCTTGACTAGATGGACCTTTGTTGACAAAGTAATGTCTCTGCTTTTTAATACGCTGTCTAGGTTGGTCATAACTTTCCTTCCAAGGAGTAAGCATCTTTTAACTTCATGGCTGCAGTCACCATCTGCAGTGATTTTGGAGCCCAAAAAAATAAAGTCTGACACTGTTTCCACTGTTTCCCCATCTATTTGCCATGAGGTGATGGGACCTGATGTCATGATCTTAGTTTTCTGAATGTTGAGCTTTAAGCCAACTTTTTCACTTTCCTCTTTCACTTTCATCAAGAGGCTCTTTAGTTCCTCTTCACTTTCTGCCATAAGGGTGGTGTCATCTGTATATCTGAGGTTATTGATATTTCTCCTGGCAATCTTGATTCCAGCTTGTGCTTCTTCCAGCCCAGCGTTTCTCATGATGTACTCTGCATATAAGTTAAATAAGCAGGGTAACAATATACAGCCTTGACACACTGCTTTTCCTATTTGGAATCAGTTTGTTGTTCCATGTCCAGTTCTAACTGTTGCTTCCTGATCTGCATACAGATTTCTCAAGGCCCTTAAGAACTATGGTAAATCTACTCTCCCTGTGCTTTATCAGTGGAACAACAAAGCTTAGATGATAACACATCTGTTAACAACATGGTTTACTGAATATCTGAAGCCCACTGTTGAGACCTACTCCTCCAAAAAAGAAAAAAAGATGCTATACAAAATATTACTACTCATTGACAGTGCACCTGGACATCCAAGAGCTCTGACGGAGAGGTACAAGATTCAAGTTGTTTTCATGTCTGCTACACAGCTCATGATGCCAACGCTGAAGCTCTAATACTTTGGCCACCTGAGGCAAAGAGCCAACTCTCTGGAAAAAACTCTGATGCTGGGAAAGATTGGAGAGAGGAGGAGAAGGGGATGACACAGGATGAGATGGTTGGATGGCATCACCAACTCAAAGAATGTGAGTTTGAGCAAGCTCTGGGAGGTGGTGAAGGACAGGAAGACCTGGTGTGCTGCAGTCCATGGGGTCACAAAGAGTCAGATACAACTGAGCAACTGAACAACAACAACACACAGCTCATGGATCAAGGAACAATTTCAACTTTCAAGACTTATTCTTTAAGAAATGTATTTCATAAGGCTACAGAGGCCATAGATAGTGATTCCTCTCATGGATCTGAGCAAAGGCAATTGCAAACCTTCTGGAGAGAATTTACCAGTTTAGATGCCATTAACAACCTCTGTGATTCATTGGGAAGAGGTAGAAATAACAACATTAACAGGAGTTTGGAAGAAGTTGATTCTACTCCTCATGGATGACTTAAGAGGGGTTCAGGACTTCAGTGCAGGAAGTAATTGCAGATGTGGATGAAACAGCAGGAGAACCAGAATTAGAATTGGAGCCTGAAGATGTGCCTGAATAGCTATAATTTCATGACAAAATTTAAAAAAAAAAAAAAAAAAAATTTCATGACAAAATTTTAATGCGTCAGGGAGTTGCTTCTTATGTATAAGCCAAGAAAATGGTTGCTTGAGGCAATCTGCTCCCAGGGAAGATGCTGTTGAAATGACAACAAAGGATTCAGAACATTACACAAATTTAGTTGATAAAAATAGCAGCCAGGTTTGAGAAGACTGACTCCAAAACTGAAAGAAGTTCTACTGTGGGTAAAATACAATCAAACAGCACTTCATGCTACAGTGAGATTGTTCATGAAAGGAAGAGTTCAATACTGCAGCAAACTTCACTGTTGTCTTATTTTAAGAAACTGCCACAACCATCGCAACCTTCAGCAGCCATCAGCATAGAGGCAGGACCTTCCACCAGCAAAAAAATTACAACTCACCAAAGGCTCAGATGATGGTCAGCATTTTTTAGCAATAAAATAATTTTTAATAAAGATATGTACATAATTTTTAGACATAATGCCACTGCACAATTAAAAGACTACAGTTTAGTGTAAACTAACTTTAATATGTGCTCAGAAACCAAAATACATTTGTGATTTATTGTATTATTATCTTCACTTTATTGCAGTAGTCTAGAACCAAACTCACATCTCTCAGGTATGCCTACATTTCCCCATTTCTAAAATAAGATGCTGCATTTTAACCAAAGAAATCACTTAAATCTTGGAAAGAACTAAGTAAAATAATTCATTTTTCCATAAAAATACGAAAATCCAATCGCATGTAACTTTTTAGGTAATTCATGGATACCTATGTCATAAGTTTCTATATATGCTGAGTGATGGAAACACAAGGACTGAAATTATTATCAGCTCTACTTTTGTGTGTTTGAAAATTTCCGTTAAAAAAAGTCTAAAAAAAATCATATGACCCTAAAACATATTATTATTCAAGAATTCTGATATAGTTTATTTATAAATCAGAAAGTTAAGACTGTCTTCTTCTTCTTTTTTTTTTTTCTGGCCACATCACGCAGCTTGCAGGATCTTAATTCCCCAACGAGGGATCGAACCTAGGCCCACAGCAGTGAAAGCACTAAGTTCAAATCACTGGCCCACCAGGGAATTCCCAATACTACTGTCTACTGATAACAGTTCTGAATAGTTTCTGTTCTATATTCTTATATTAAAAAATAGTATTATCTATGAATTTCACCTCCACTTACTGAAAGGATAGTTAGTGAAAAAGAAATAAATGCCCAGTAAATCCTAAAAATCTCTCTTCTGCTCTTCATTGGGTACCTTGGAGTAAAATAGGGTTTTTCAAAGACAGTAAACGATACAAGCATGAATCACAGTAATTGAGGAAAAAAAAGGAAAATGACTATCAAGTGACTGAGAATTAGTTTATATTAGTTTTCCCTCTCCAGGGAGATTTGGGAAAATGTGGAAAGAGAGGCAGCTAGAAAAAGGGGGAGGAAAAAATAAATATTAGTTTCCTTCACGTCAACCAGATACATGTTTAATTTTTCCTTAGGAAAAATTAGGCACTTTAGGGAAACCGTTTTTAATGAAAGAACAGTATACCAGGAAATGTGAAACTGAGTCATTCTGCTTCAAGCTGGCAGTGTTAAAGTCTACAGGGGACCCTCAATAGTAACTGCAGCTGCTTTTCAAAACAGCAAAGGAATCAAAGCAAGTGGGGAAGTCAAATATTTTCTTAATCTTCTTTTATTCATAAAATTAATGGGAATTTCTATTAAAAATTCCCCCAAATATGAATAGTATTAAGTTTTTTTAGAGTGAATAATCTCATTCTTTACTGAGAATTTAAAAGGCAGGTCATTGGACAAATTATAAAGTGAATAAAGAAGTATAAATGCTCAGAACCACCAAGAAAATATGAATACTCTGAGGAACTGTGTCATTTCACCTAAGCTTAAACAGAAATCCTAGGTGTGAACTTAAGGGATAACAGCAATGAAATACGTCTATTATATTAGTATGTTTTATAGGCACCTGCTTTTTTCTCTTCCTTTCTTCCTCCTGGTCATACTCCTCTTTTGATTTTCTGAAATACACAAAAATAAAGTAGAAAAGTAAACTTTCTCTTTTGGTCAAAGAACAAATAGTCAACAAGCAACATACTAACTAAAGCGTACAATATATGCAAGGAATTTTGGAAACAAAGACGGAAATAATCAGGCTTCACTTAAAGCAGCTTATAATCAACTGAGAAAGACATACACAGACAAAAACAGCATAATATGGTTAGCTACATAAAACACAGGTTTACTCATATCCTGTGTGAAGGACTCCTGGCTGAACAAAATTCAACAGGTTTGAAATTCTAAACCCAAATCTGAATGGCAAATTCCATGAATATGGACTCTGATCTCTTACTTTAGACAGATCAGTTACATGTCCCCTGACAAGATCCATTTCTCTCCTCATTTTAGTTTTTCCATGGCAGATGAGCTATCACAAAGCTCTCCTGATGCCCTTACACCAAAGCCTTATCAGCTTTGTAAACTGCTCACAAAGGCCATCTGATTTAGGAAAATAGCCAAGTCAGCTCTCTTACATGTCCATAACTAAGTTCCATTGTTTATACAGTAGCACATCCCCACCAAAAGCCTACAGAAAATAAAATCTAGAAGTACAATACTGATCAGGTTTCAAACTACCAATCAACCAACAGAAGCAACCAGTATAAGTCAAAACTACCAGTCTTCTAAACCAACTACCGAATATCCTGAACTCTTCCAATCTGTAAGCTCAAAGCTCTCTGTGTTGTCTCAGGCTCCTATATGCCCTCACCTGGCATGCAGGAAAGGAGGACCTGGCAGGAAAGGCCTAGGTTCACCCACACATTTGCCTCCCTCCCCACACTCACGCAAATCCTCTGAAATGAAGGACTAAATCCTAGAGCTTCTGCCACAAACTCCCACTAGGCCCACCCTCCTAACCACCTCCCTCCTGCTTTGGAACTGTGGACAAATTGGGAAGGTGGGAGGACCACAGGATGCTTAAAGATTGTCACGTATGTGGTTAGAATGGAGAGCCAGGGCCCCTAAAGGCCAAGGTTCCACTCTGCAGGGGACACAGCAGCTGTAGGAATCCTTTTGCCTTAAACCTATACATCCCCATAGACTTAAATATTACATGTTGCAATTGCCCCTCCCTTCTCAAACTCCCATTGAGGTCAGGGGACAACAGGCTTTAGGGGTAAAAAAAAATCCCCTTTACTGGACTGCACATTCCATGCCAGGCATTTGTCTGACAAACACATAATAGATAAGAAAGTGAAAGTCACTCAGTCATGTCCAACTCTTTGCAACCCTATGAACTATACAGTCCATGGAATTCTCCAGGCCAGAATACTGGAGTGGGTAGCCTTTCCCTTCTCTAGGGGATCTTCCAAACCCAGGGATCGAACCCAGGTCTCCCACATTGCAGGCAGATTCTTTACCAGCTGAGCCACAAGGGAAGCCCATAGATAAGAGGTCAGCAAGTAGTCAGCTCTTTGGTCTGTGGAGCCTGGATGTCCAGCCTTCTAACATGAGACACCTGGCCTGAGCCTCCTCTAATACCAAGATCCAGAAGCCATGCAGTCTCCTGCTCACCTCAGGCCACAACAGCCCTTCCAAGCATCAGGCTGCATCTACCGTACCTTGTTTCCATTGATGGCTAGTTTCCTAGGCCCATGATGTGAGTGGAAGAAGACCCTCCCATTTGGGCTGATGTGTCCATTAAGAAATGTAATACATACATGAGTGAGTGAAGTCACTCAGTCGTGTCCAACTCTTTGCGACCCTGTGGACTGTACCCCACCAGGCTCCTCCATCCATGGGATTCTTCAGGCAGGAATACTGGAGTGGGTTGCCATTTCCTTCTCCAGGGGATCTTCCCAACCCAGGGATTGAACCCAGGTCTCCCGCATTGCAAGCAGACGCTTTAACCTCTGAGCCACCAGGGAAACCAATACATACATAGTTATAACAAATAAAATGATAAATCATGTTCATGGTCTTTAGGAAAGAATTTAGATATTTTACTAGTTCACAGTATTTTTGGGGTAAAAAGTTTATGTACAGATCATATTGCAATGTTATTAATGATCCATTCAAATAATTAAAGAGGATACCTAAGAACTTCTTTCAGGATTTTCATCTCTTCCTGTTCAAGGTCACTGACCACATCAGAACCATCTGTTAAGCAGTCAGGTAATACACCTGTTCAAAACCAGAGATCACACAGGAGAATATCAACTCAACTGAAAACATTTTATTTCTCACTATTTTAGTTCATCAAGAAGTATAAAGTAGTTTATTAAGATCTATCACTTAAAAAAAAATGTTTTATGCTTTTATGTTTTATCTTTTTGTTTTTGTTTTTTTGTTTGTTTGGTTTTATCTTTTTAACTATGGTCTTTTTAACTTTTTCTTCTTTTAAGGAATCAGCTCCACAAACAAAACAAAACAAAACAAAACAAAAAACCTCACAACTTTACCTAGAAATGACTCTTGGTAACCATGTATTGTCTGTTTAAAATAATAATAATATATGATAATAGAAATTAATTAATATAATCTATTGTCTTCCATAATCATATACTACACAGGACATACCAATGAAATTAACAAGCTCCTAATAATGAAACTATGCTCTCAGAAGTATTATTTAAAAGGGAAAAGAGTTTACAAAGCAAAATATAAAATACTTTGTTAATTGAAACAGCATGTTTACACCCTTCATTCATACTACAACATATGCTACCAAAAGAGCCCTGCTTACTACATGCAAAAAAGCATGGTGCTAAGCACTTAAGGGGAATATAAAGATGAATAAAACAGTCTCTGCTCCCAGACCTTCTATTCAGATATTAGGCTAATAACTATAAACTAGAGCAGTACCAACTTTAGCCCAAGGCAGAACAATTCATGGCAAGTAATTTTAAGTATTGGTTTAATTTACTTTATTACCTATATCTTCCTGATAAGCAGGTAGATGATAATAAGTGTTCTGCTTTTATCTGTAATTAGTATATTCCCAAAACATTAACAGTATATCCCCTAATTTTTACCTTTCATTTCTTTATCCATATATGATGATGGGATTTTGGATCTGTTCTAAATTAAAGTAGCTTTATTATTTTAATGCCCTTGATGTTGAAGTACATTTTAAATTAAACTTTTCATTTTGAGATAATTGCCGATTCACATGCAGTTGTAAGAAATAATACAGAGAGATGCTGTGCACTCTTTACCCAGTTTCCCTCAGTGAAACATCTTTCAAAACTGTAGTACAGTATCACAACCAGAAAACTGACTTCTATATAACCCACTGATCTTAAGTGCATTTTTGCTTAGTCAAAAGCTACATAATTAGTATTCTCCTACTGATCTAAGGAAAATTTTAAAAACTAAGGAAAGAATAAAACAACAGTGTGCAATACTTCAAAACCATCAAAATATTGCTCTGATTTGCACTTGTCCCAAATTCTTTGATAAGATACAACCAGAATTCCAAGAGCCTTTGAATTTTTCTCACACAAACAGTCTGCAGTTTTGAGTACAATCAACTTTGTTCTAAGGTACTTTCCCCTGGATTTATGTTAAATGAGATACTTAAATACAAGTATTAAAAATTCTGTGGCAGAAACTAAGTATCAGTTTATATTTAAATGTAAGCAAACTGTCCCACCCTGCAGTTTGCAGCAGCATTCCACATCATTCCCCTGGTCCTCCCTTGCTAACAGAAGCCATCTGTGTGCAGCTACCAAGCAGCCAAGTACTTAGAGGCAGGGCCCAACCCCACCCCACAAGAGTGAGTCATGATTTAAGCCAATCACCATGGTCTCATTCCCTCTGCCAGAGGGTTTATAAAGCCATGTGAATCCAATCCTGACCAATAGGACCTGAGAGGAAAATTCCTATGGGGCTTCTATGAACATGTTGTCTTGCTTATAAAAGGAGATGTACAGGAAGAAGCATCGCTTTTCTTCATGAGATATTGTTGAGTGTGCACTCAATGACGCTAGAGTGCAATCATGAAAGAAGATCCTGAGAATGACAGAGTAAAAGTGGAAAAGTGTCAGGGTTCTTGAAAACATCACTGAGCCCCACCAAATGAACCAAGCCTGGACCTGTCTGTCTTCCTTCCCTTCCTCTACTTCTGGTTCTGTGAGATGACAATTTCTTATTGCTTACACCATTTTCTCTGAGGTATTTTGCTAATGGCAACTTGAGGTACCCAGCTGATACAAGCTATGGTTACCTGTTCTCTTTTAATTAAAATCTCCTTGTTTCCAGTTAAATTCTAAAGACTGCAGAGTGCCATTATCAAGTTTCCTATTTCTTTTATCAAAAGGTCCCCTAAAGCAATGTGAAATAACATAAAGTAATTATTCAGATTCTCTATCCTATAGGTCAGAATAAAAAGCATAGTTGCAGGAAAACACAAGAGAAAAGGATCATATGAAGCAAACCATGGGAGAGAAACAAAGAGAAAGAGACTGTTTTCCAAACTTTACACAAAAGCTGCAGTTCAGTGTCATGCATTGTTCAGGGTTAGGGTGGTATTATCTCCACATCATGGGCAACAGTCTTTCCTGCTGTGAAATGCATTTTAGAGAATAGATATGATGGTGGTTGGCTCTAGGGGTATGGTCTTTACTCACTTCAGGCAAATGAGAGGAGAACCCACAACAGTCTAACCCACAACAGACCCTCCAACAATCTAATGTTTGCCACGTAACAACAGAAGCCCTATTGCTGCATATGCCAGACCCTTAAAAGCAAATAGTACAACTAAACTATAGCTCTAATATGCTCAAGAAATAAGCAAAGAAAAGGCCCCCACTGCCAAACCATTAGAGAGTATATAGGCATGATAAGGAATATCTGTGGCAATCTATTAAGCAAAGGAACACACAGGTATTAAGGTCACTAGAGTCCGAAATGGGAAACTTAGGTATGCATCTGGGTTGAAAAAGAGATAGTACAGTAACAAGAAGTATGGTTAGAAACTCTGATGATTTGAATCAAGATGTTAAGTAGAGTTCAAGTACACAGGAAGGGAAGAAAAGCAGGAAGAGCTAGGAAAAAACTGAGTTCAGGTAGAGGATTAAGGAAAGGATAAAGCTAAAGGTGGTCACCAGGACTGTGGGCTGTTTTCTCTTCCACCTTATGGTGGCATAATGCTATCTGCCCACTGTCCTAGTTCTCAGTGCCACCCCAAGACCAGCAGCTTCAGCATCAGCTAGGAACTTGTTAAAAATACAAAGTACTAGGCCCCACTCCAGACCTACTGAGTCAGAAACTGGGACACAGGCATGGGTTTCAACAACCCCTCAACTGCTTCTAATTGCTCACTAAAGCTTTAGAACCACTGTCTTCGATAAGCCAGGAGGGAAAAAGTAACTGTACACTCAACAGTAACTGTAACTGTGACCACGCAAAAATACTGACTTTCATAAACATGATGGCTGAGCAGAAAAACCGAGCTCTCTGAAACCTAAAACGCTAAATCAAATTCTGCTCTGCTTTCTTTGAGATTTCAACCAATCAGTTATCAGGAAGTTTACACTCTAGTATCTCTTAAGTCAGTCTTAGATTTTCAAACTTGAAATAAATTTATACAAAGCAGCAACGTTAAGATCATATTAGTTAAAACTAACACCAAAACAAAATGCACTTAGCACTTAGATTTCTAAAGTCAACCTTTTACCATTTCTCTCTTGAATTATTCGAATGGCTTGCAGCTGCATTTCAGTATTTTTCTCGACCATCATTGCTTTAAAGATAGTAAAATCTTCTGCTGCCAATACAGGTTGCAAAATGGCCTGTGGAAAGAAGTCAGGAAGTTACAGAACTATTTCCCACACACTCAGATCATTTCCACTGCAAAAGATGCATTAATTCAAGAATGCTGCATTATTATTTATGACTAGATGACTCAAAAGGACAATTTTAAGATTTTTTTCTAAAAGCCTTTAAAGTAGGGTTCTCAAGAGGCTGATCTTCCAACCCCTCCCACCCCCACAAGGCTGGGGCACACAATGACACATTTTCCAAATGAGCCAGTGCTGAGCAGCTCTGATAAACAAGGGAATGAGTCTTACTCTTTTAAAGTTACCACTTCAGTATACAAATCTGTTTTTCAGTCAAAATAATGATAACTATTTGGTTTAGATTCTGTCAATCTGAAATTTGGGGCTTCCCTGGTGGCTCATTGGTAAAGAATCCTCCTGCCAATCCAGGAGATGTGGGTTCAGTCCCTGGGTCAGGAAGATCTCCTGGAGGAGGAAATGGCAACCCACTCCAGTATTCTTGCCTGGAAAATCCCATGGACAGAAGAGCCTGGTGGCTACAATCCATGGGGTCACAAAAGAATCGGACACAACTTAGTGACTAAACAACCACCACCTGAAATTTACTGTTTAGTGATAAAGCAGTAAGTACAAATAATCCTTTAATTAATAAAATTGCCAAATTAAATAAGAATAAATGCCAAAATTCACTTCATGGCAAATAGATGGGGAAACAGTGAAAGACTTTCTTTTCTTGGGCTCCAAAATCAATGAAGATGGTGACTGCAACCATGAAATTAAAAGACATTTGCTCCTTGGAAGAAAAGCTGACCGAGACAGCAAATATTAAAAAGCAGAGATATTACTTTACCAACAAAGGTCCGTCTAATCAAAGCTATGGTTTTTCCAGTAGTCGTGTATGGATGTGAGAGTTGGACTACAAAGAAAGCTGAGTGCTGAAGAAATGATGCTTTTGAACTGTGGTGTTAGAGAAGACTCTTGAGAGTCCCTTGGACTGCAAGGAGATCAAACCAATCAATCCTAAAAGAAATCAGTCCTGAATATTCATTGGAAGGACTGATGCTGAAGCTGAAGCTCCAATACTTTGGCCACCTGATGCAAAGAGCTGACAGTGGAAAAGACCCTGATGCTGGGAAAGATTGAAGGCACAAGGAGAAGGGGATGACAGAGTATGAGATGGTCAGATGTCATCACCAACTCAACAGACATGAGTTTGAGCAAGCTCCAGGAGTTGGTAATGCACAGGGAAGCCTGGCATGCTGCAGTCCATGGGGTCGCAAAGAGTCAGACACGACTGAGACACTGAACTGAGCAAAATGCCAAAAAAATGGAGTCTGGAAAATAAGCGTAACGTGGTAGGAATAATGTGAGAACACAACAGTAGTAGTCCTATAGGCAAAAAGTTTCATGGAAGAGACAGAAATTATGTGAAATCTTTTTCTAGATGAAACTGAAGTGTAATAAATTAAGAAACAATAACAGTATCTACCCTGCACTGTGCTATGCTTAGTCACTCAGTCGTGTCCAACTGTTTGCAACCCCATAGGCTGTAGCCTGCCAGGCTCCTCTGTCCATGGGGATTCTCCAGGCAAGAATACTGGAGTGGGTTGTCATGTCCTCCTCATCTACCCTAGAGCACCCAAACTAACACTCCTTTAGCTACAGAGAACTATTATTATATTAAAAAGCAAACAAATTCCCAAGCCAATCAGTAAGAAGAATAAGCTTTGAAATGCATGAAAACCCAGAAGAAAACACTCAGACCTTATTCACCTTACTAAACCTTATTTCAAGCTTTACATGACATTCATGAAAAAGCCGACCACAGGGATCACACAGAGGCAAACAGGGGTGTGCTACTGTTCACCAGGCAGGCAGCAGTGATAATGTCAAAGACAATCGCATCAAAGAGTGCTAAGCAAAGAGGAAGGAGTCCCTCCAGCAGCAACCAGCCCACATTCTAGACAAAAGCAATACAGTCAAACAAAATAAGGTGCAAAAGTAGTGACATTTACAAGGAGTCAACTGTAGGAAAAAAAAGAAAGTTTCTAGTCCTTTAAATTCACATACACTGTTCAAAAGGCCAAGGGCAGGGGACGGCAAACAGGCTTCACTGGTGTTTACCCGACAGTTACAGCCCATAGAGCAGTATTAAAGACAAGTGCAGTATAAAATAGACCAATAATGAGAGACTACTATATAGCACAGGGAATTCTGTGGTGCTCTGTGGTGAGCTCAACAGGAAGGAAATCCAGAAAAAGAGGGGATATATGTATGTACACATTATGGTCGGTTCACTTCACTATACAGCAGAAACTGACACAGCCATGTAAAGTAACTAAACCCCAATTTAAAAAATAATTTTTAAATTTCCTTTAAAAATAAAAAATATTTAAATAAAGACAACTGTAGCCAGCCTCTGTAATAGAGTTAGTATATCTGATCTGCCAGGGCACCTTTGTGGAATATACAACCACATAACATTGTTCTTGGTCTTCTTAGACTTATCAGTAATATCAAGTTCTCTGTCCTCATCACTGACAAACACTTGAAGGGCACTGCTGCTGATGGCCTTGTGTCAGCTAGAGCTATCAGCAAGTCTGCATTTGAGCTGATCCTTAAACATATAACGCAGGGCTTCTCAAAGGGTATTTTTAACCCTTCTAAGAAATGCAGGAAAGAAGGACTGTTAAATGCATGTTCCTGAGCCCTACCCTACACATAATTAATCTAAATTTCTGGACAAAGGGTACCCATGTATCTCCCCAGATAATTCTTATTACATTTAAGTTTGAGAACTATTGATACAATGGGGGAAAAAAATAAGCCCCTGATATCAAAAGCTACTTTGAGTTTAACCATATGTTAGCTGTTTGATTCTGTATACATCATTTAGGCCTCTGGGCATTAGCTTTTTCACCTGAAAATTAGCATAATAATAACAACAATAATGGCAACTCACTCCAGCATTCTTGTCTGGAGAATTCCATGGACAGAGTATCCTGGTGGATTACATTCCATGGGGTCGCAAAGAGTCTGGGCGCAACTGAGCGACTAACACTAACACTTGTCAATTCTAAGACTCAATAATCAGCAAAATAAACCATTATTTCATGTACCAATAAGAAAAGGAAAAAACCCTATCAATTAAATTATAACATGCCATCAATTACAAAATGCATTTTCATTGAAGAGATATTTATGATAGAAAATTTTCATTTTAGAATGAAGGAAATATAGTAACTTTCTGGCTGGGTGTTAGAATTGAGCAGTGCAAGAAAGCATTTTTTTTTTAAACTAAAAAGTCCTATAGTAATTGTTCTGGGCCTTTTGATTAAATATCAAACTGGGCTAAACCTAACTGTACAGCAATTGGGCTATTCTGGTCCAAGGAAATGGATCATCCTTTGCCTAAGAGCTTCCAATAAGGGTAATTAGAGGAACTAAATATAGGAGTTACTCCAAAAAGCTAGCAAGTGGTTTAAAAACAAAAACAACCTTAAGTATCCTGTAAATTAATTGAAATGTCAAACTACTTTGAAAGAAGACTATGAGATAAATGGTATAAATAAATAAATGTGGTGTCATATATATTTGAGAAAAGCACATTGACAAAAATATGAACATTGAGTCTTTCAGAATCTGACTTAAGTGAGTTTTAAAAACCTCCAAACATGTTCATACTTAGCCTGAAGTTACAAGTGATTTCATGCATTTATGCTACTCTATTAATAGAACCACAAGGAGAAACAGATGAATTCACTACTATAGGCGGAAACTTCAATAACAGACAGAATCAGCTGGCAGAAAATCAACAAAGAAATAATTGAACTGAACAGCACTAGATCAACTAGATCAAATTGATATTTTTCCAACAACAGAAAAATACATTCTTTTCAAGTTCACATGGAACATTCACCAAAACAGACAACATTCCAGGCCATAAAACACACCTTAATAAACTTAAAAGAACAGGAGTCATATAGAGGAGACTCTCAGACCCAACAGAATTAAACTAGAAAACAGTAACAGAACAACAGCTAGAAAAACCTAACATACTTGGGAGATTAAGAAACACACTTTAAAAACAGCACATGAAAAAAAAAAAAAGAAAAGAAAAAAAAAAAACAGCACATGATCAAAGAAGTAGTCTTAAGAGAACCTCTAAAAATATTTCTAACTAAATGAAAATACAACTTATCAAAAATGTGTGGGGTGTAGCAAAAGTTAGTGCTTAGAAGGAAATTTAAAGCATTGAAGCATATATTAGGAAAGAAGAAATAACCAACATCAACAATCAAAGCTTCCACCTTAGGAACTAAAAAAAGAGCAAATCAAATCCAAAGAAAGGAAATAACAGAAATTAGAGAACAAATCAATGAAATTGGAAAACAGAAAATCAATAGAGAAAATCAACAAAACTAAAAGCTGATTATTTAAAAAACAAATAGAACTGGGAAACCTCTGGCCAGGTTAAGTTTAAAAAAAACAAGTAGGGGAGGTGTGTAGAATTCCCTGGTTGTCCAGTAGTTCAGACTTTGTGCTTCCATTTCAGGAGGCATTGGTTCAATCCCTGGTCAGGGAGGTTCCAAATGTCAGGATGTGAGACACACAAAAAAAGACATAAATTTAAAAATATCAGAAATGCAAAAGGGGACACTACAGATCCCATGGACACTAAAAAGGTAATAAAGGAATTTTATGAACATCTCTATGACTACAAATTTGATAATCCAGATGAAATGGACCAATTTCTTAAAAAACACAACCTGCTAAAACTCACACAAGAAACAGACAATCTGAATAAGTCTATATCTATTAAAGAAATGGAATCAATAATTAGTAATCTTCCAAAACAAAAAGCACCAGGCCCAGCCGGGGTCAATGATGAATTCTATCAAACACTTAAAGAATTTTATACAATCCTTACAATTCTATACAAATAAAGATAGAACTTCAAAGAAAAGCTATAGATTCCTTTTACTTCTTAAAAGAATAATGATTATTTATTTGCAGAAATTCAATAGCATAGCCTATAGAAATGATGTGAAAGCCTTTCTATTGATTCAAAGGACTAAGGGGGAAAAAAGTATAACTATGAAATCTGGTCGCATCACTTCATGGCAGATAGATGGGGAAACAATGGAAACAGTGAAAGATTTTATTTTCTTGGGCTCCAAAATCACTGCAGATGGTGACTACAGCCATGAAATTAAAAGATGCTTGTTCCTTGGAAGAAAAGCTACGACCAATCGAGACAACATACATTAAAAAGCAGAGACATTCCTTTGCTGACAAAGGTCTGTCTAGTCAAAGCTATGGTTTTTCCAGTAGTCATATATGGATGTGAGAGTGGACCAAGAGAAGGCTAAGCACTGAAGAATTGATGCTTTCAAACAGTGGTGTTGGAGAAGACTCTTGAGAGTCCCTTGGATAGCAAAAGAGATCAAACCAGTCAATTCCAAAGGAAATCAACCCTGAATATTCACTGGAAGGACTGATGCTGAAGCTGAAGCTCCAATACTTTGGCCACCTGATGCTGAGAAAGATTGAAGCCATGAGAAGGGAATGACAGAGGACAAGATGGTTGGATGGCATCACTGACTCAATGGACATGAGTTTGAGCAAGCTCTGGGACATGGTGATGGACAGGGAAGCCTGGTGTGCTGCAGTCCATGGGTCGCGAAGAGTCGGACACAACTGAGCGACTAAACAACAACAACAAAGCAATCAACAATTGGAATTTGAAATAAAAAACACAATACAATTTACATTTGCACTACAAAAAAGTACTTAGGAATAGTTAGGAAAACTTAAGAATAAATGTAACAAAATATGCACAAGATCTATATGAGGAAAACTAAAAAATTCTTATCAAAGAAATCAAAGATCTAAAAAAATGGAGATCTATTCCATGTAATAAATAAGAAGACTCAACATTGTTAACATGTCATTTCTCTCAGATTTTATCTGTAGATTCATGCAACCCCAATCAGAATGTCAGCAATTGTGGATATCAACAAACTGATTTTTAAATGTACATGGAAAGGTAAAAGACCCAGAACAGTCACACAAAATTGATAAACATCAAAGTCAGAGGACTGACACTACATGACTTCAAGATTTACTATAAACTGCAATAATCAAGACAGTATGATATTGGTGAAAGAACAGACAAAGGATTAATGAAACCAAATAGAACCTGAAAATTGATCAACAAAAACACAGTCAACTGATTTTTGACAAAGGAACAAAGGCAATCCAATGAAGAAAGGGTCATGTTTCTAGCAAATGCTGCTAGAACAACTGACATCTACATGGAAAAAAAGGAATCTAAACACTGACCTTACACCTTTCACCAAAATTAACTTAAAATGGATCACCGATTTAAACGTAAAAACAAAACTTTGAAAGATAGCATAGAAAAAAATCGAGCTAACCTTGGCTTTTGGCAATGACTTCTTAAGATAAAATATCAAAACCATAAACAATGAAAGAATCAATACATCAGACTTCACTAAAATAAAAAGACTTCTAATTTGTGAAAGACATTGTTAACAGAATGAAGAGAAAAGCCACAGGAGAATATTTTGTGAAATATTTGCAAAACATACCTGATAAAGATTTGTATCAAAAATATACACAAAAAACTCTTACAACCCAACAATTAGAAAATAAATAACAATTTAAAAATTGGCAGAAGAAAACAATGATATCACTACATATCTATTAGAGTGTCTAAAATCCAAAAACCTGACAATATCATGTGTTACTGAAGACATGGAGCAACAGGAACTTCCATTCATTGCTGGTAAAAATGTAAAATGATATAGCTACTTTAGAAGAGAGTCTGGCAGTTTCTTACAAAATTAAAAGTGAATCTTAACATATGATCTAGCAGTCTTGCTCCTAGGTATTTACCCAAATGAGATGAAAAATTTACATCCACAAAAAAGCCTGAATATGAATAGCTATAGTCACTTTATTCAAAGTTGCCAAAGACTGGAATGCACCAAAATATCCTTCCAAAGGTTATATACCACCTTCAAAATGTGGTACATCCATAAAATGGAATATTATTTAGCAATAAAAAGAAAAAAACTATCAAACAATGAAAAAACTTAAATTCATATTGCTTAGTGAACGAAGTCAGTCTGAAAAAGCTATATACTTTATGATTTCAATTACATAATATCCTGGAAAAAGCCAAACTATATAGACAGTAAAATGAACAGCAGTTGCCAGAGGTTTGGTGCAAAGATGGAAAAGATGAATATATGGAACACATGAGATTTTTAAGGCAGCGAAACTATTTTGTATGATACTGTAATGATGAATATACGACATTATGTATTTGTCAAAATCAACTGTACAACACAAAGAGTGAACCTTAATATAAACTATGGACTTTACTTAATAATCATATATCAATACTGGCTCATCAGCAAATATACCACACTAATGAAAGACTTTAATAAAAAGAGACGATACTCCATTAACTGCTCAACTTTCTGTAAACATAAAACTGCTCTAAAAAAAGTCTATTAAAATCTTATGAGCAATCAGACAAAATATTATTAATTATCCAATGTGTGTTTTTAGAAAATGAAAGTTATACCATACATGTAATCATTTTAGTGATACAAGTTATTGGGGAAAAAAAGAATAATTTTCCCAAATTAACATTAGAAGACAAATGTTTCTGAAAGCATTAATTTCTAATTTACAAAAGTCAAAGTAAATCAAGTGAAAAGCAAAAACAAAAAATACTTTGTCTCTTGCCATATAGTCATCACTGGCTTTTGCTATATATAGAAATCAGTGATGAGCTCTATCCTCACCAAAAAAAATTACAAGCAATGAAAAAAGCCACTTTTGCCTATTTCAGTTGAAAACACCATGAAATTACAAAATCAACTGAACACAACTGAAATATCTCAATATGCATTCTATTATCATATTTTTCTGAACTCTTTAGAAAGGTATCTTAATTTATGAGCATTTTTTGAGAAGCTACACACGTATGACAAGAAAACATGCTCTTAAAAAGTCTGTTGTTGAGACTTCCCTGGCAGGCCAATGGTGAAGACTCTGTGTTTCCACCAGAGAAGGCCCAGGTTTGATCCCTAGTGGAAGAACTAAAATCCCACAAGCTGTATGGAAAAGAAAGAGAAGGAGAGGAGAGTTGAGAGGATGGGAGAGGAAGGATGGAAAGGGTGGAAAGAGGAGGGGAGGAGAAGAGAGGAGAGAAGAGGAGAGGAAGAGAAAGGAAGGAAGGAAAGAAAAAAAAAAAAGGTTGTTGTTTTTTTAAACCAGACATCTTCATCTGATGCACGCCTTACAACTCCTGCTGATTTTAATATACAAGATTGCCAGGACCAGTGGTCTAGGACTAATGGTGACTGAACCAGGTGAAAAGAATTTTGCAAGTCATCTTTAGCAGTACAGTTCAATGAGAGGGGAGCCAGCAACTGTCTATAAAAATAAAAATCAAACCAAACAGACCAAAACAGAAAAAGTACCTCCTAAACTACCCTGGGCAAACAACTGGTTTCTTGAATTCCTTATAGGCACTCTAAATTAGCATAATGGAATCAGCATTCTGATCTTTATTTACAAAGATTAGATTATTGCTGTAAATCCGTAACTAGCAGACTTTGGGCTGTTTTTCTGGTTATTGGAGATGGCCATGTGCTCATTCAGTCATACTGCCCCTAGTATCTGGGGCTAAGTTTGCTCCAGAAGAGAATAAAGCTAACTAGTCCACATGGGGATTGAATACATGACCCTGGCCTAATTAGCACCCTGCTAATCAACCACCAAAATAGCTACCATTAATTACAAGATGCTTCCATTTATAGACCACTTTATATGTGTCAGGTATTGTGCTAAATGTTTTATGAACATTTTTGCTCAAATTTCACAAAAACCTTTCAAAGTAGATACTATCCCTGTTTTACAGATGTTCAAACTGAGAATCAGAATAGACAAGACAGGAAAACTGTAAAACAACTTTGTCCATGATAAATGAAAGTAATCAAAAGATCTAAGCTCAAATCCAAGTCTGTCTGTGTCAGAAGGTTTCCATGCTTATATATAACAAGACTGTACTACGAACCAACTCCAAATCAAAAGGTGTTATGTAACAGAACAAAGCAGAAAGATACGTTACTTTTGATCTGAAACAGTATTTTAAAATTCTGAATGTCTTCATTCACAAGTTATCCTGATGATGAAAACAAAAGATGGATGTGACTACTATTACTATGAACATCTTTTTTCACAAAGTATTTCAGATTCATTCATAATAGCTTAATTAAGAGGTTGACAAATATTAACTAAAGAAGAAAATATTCTGGAAATACAAGAAAAATAAAACAAATACCAATGCCTTAAAAGAAATCTAAATACTAATTAATAATTTTCAATAAATTCCTCAAGGTAAATAGACTTGTGAAAAACTTTAATTCAAGGCAATTAAACTGAATTGAAAATGTAAAAGTGCTCAGCGGGGCAGAATGAGTACTGGTCTGACTAGAGATATCAGGGAAGTTGCACTGCAGCAGGCCATGATGAGAGATGGGTTTCTCTGGGTAAGGAAAGGATGGAGTGGTGAGAAGGTGGAGGCCGAGGATTCCCAGTTAAGGGACCACCACGAGCAAAGCCAGGTGCACCAATGCTTACAAAAACAAGTAGCCAGAATTACTATAGTATGTAATGTATTATAGAATGACAGCAGGAGGTTGAAAATGATAATTTGAGATCACATCCTATATAATCCTATCATCTCACTAAGGAATTATAGTTAATTTGGTAGAAGATGAAAAGCTAAAGTAACTCTTTGAGAAGGCTACTTGGGTAGTAATAATATATCTCTATTCTCAATCTCAGAGCCTGAGCTGATATTCTGGCTTTGTTACTTTACTTGTAGACTGTGCACCAGTTCCTTAATATATATGTGCAATAGTTTTCTCAATTCTAACAAAGTAAAATAAATAGTACCAATTTCTTAAGGACTGTTAGGAAGATTCAATGAAATAATACATGTCAAGTGCTTAAAACAGCAACTACCATGAACTCCCAGTAAATATTAGTTACAAATACACCTAAAACCTACTTCAATTCAGCACTGCAGAACAAATGAGACAATAAAATTAGTTCCAACAGAAGAAAACCCCAGGAACCATGTACTGTGTATCTACTAAGATTAAAAAAGGGGCAACTGCAAAACCATTAGAGACCTATATAAATAAATTTTTTTTTTGCATAAAGCCTGTGATCTATTATAGTTCTGACAGGAAGTTCTTTTTTAATAGCATCAGTTTATTAATGCTTCAAATTATCTTTTTGCAAGGTAGTTATAAAGAAAGAATCCATATGTGTTAAATTGGCTTTTCACTCTTACAGTCTCTAGAATATTATATTTTGACAATCAAACATAGCAAATCTAAGTGGAATCCTGGGCATTTTTGTTAAAATTATATATCAGCAGAAAAACACAAAAACCTGTGATGTACGGGTCTTTGCAAGAGGAGAAGTACATGCTTCTTGAAACTGATCTTCATTAATTCCAATTTCTTTAAGGTAAGTTTCTAACAGCTTTTCAACCTAAAAAAAAAAAAGTTTAACTTTTACAATTTACATTGAAAGATTCCAAATGAGTTTTTATATTGAGTTTAGAAAAGTATAATCAAATGCTTGCTTGCAATTATTAATCTACATAAAATTATATTATATGGCAGTGACAATCTTTTTCACCAAAAAAACCCCAAACAACTAAAAGTGAAAATCTTCGCAGAGAATCAAATGAAATTTTATTTCCTCTACCAGAAATAACTGAAGTCAGGATTATGAAGTTTGATGTGGTATAATCCTTGTGCTACCCAGAGGCATTTCTTAAAATCTCAAGACAACATGGCTAAATTAATAATGAACACTCCCCTGGATATACCAGCAGAAGAACAGGAATAAAATTTAAAGATCAGATGCAAGATCCCTTAAAATAGTTGTCCTAAGTCTATTCCTTACATTTCAGAGTCTTATGGAGGAAATGCACAGAGAAACCCTGGTAGACTGGAATTTTTTAAGGAATTTAAATGGACAAGTCTATTTTTTAAATTCAGAACAGATTGAATTAATATTATTCAAATTATATTTAAAATCAGTTTAAAAATACTCACTAGTTCTTTATATTCCTGATGAATCTCTGTATAAGTCAATTTGCTCTCTTCTTCATCATCAAAAACTAAATTTAAAAGAAAAATATTGCATAGTGTAAAAAAATTTCATTAAATATGAAAGTCAGCTCCACAAATAGAACTTACAAATAGAACACTCATTCTTGTAAACTGGCTCTTCCACTTTAAAATTCTTGGGATTTAAAAAAAAATAATAATTAATTGTAAACAAGTTTTTTCCTGTACCTAAGAGCTACTTCATATGGGAGAGGAACACTAATTTGCCACTTTTAAATCAATAACACAAGGCAACAATTTCTTTACAAACTTTAAATGGAACATTATTGGTAAGTTTCTAAATAATTCCTTTCACAACAGGTTCCAGATTATTTTACCATATTGGAATTTTGCTGATCCAAATTTTACTGAAACTGACTCTTTCTTTATTACATATAGATCAATAATGAAACAAAAATGAATAAAAACAAATGTTTACTCAATGATCATATGTGTGAAAATGTAGATTAGAAAGATACATATTCCTTCAAAAAGCTACAATGTGATCAAGGAAAAGACAAATTCATGAACTGTAAACCATAAGCCACCTTTAAAAAAAATTCCCCCATTCTTTCTAAAATACAAAACTAATGTTTGGTAATTTTCTATTTAAAACTCTTCAGTTCTTTGCCTAGAGAATGAGTATAAAATGCTTAGAATCCCAGACAAAACTCTTCAAGACTGGATCCCAAGTCTCATCTCCCACCACTGCAAAACCCAAATTTTGCCCTGGTAACAGGACACAATTACTTGGAATGGGGACAAATGTAAAAACATAGAAGGTGCTTCAAAGCCCCAGGTCTTTGCTCAAGCCCTTCTTGGATCTCTTTGCCTTTACCCAATACCTCTTCTCCCAACCATTCTTCAAAAGACTGCAAGAGGCACATTCTCCATGATCTGCTGCTGCTGCTAAGTCACTTCAGTCGTGTCCGACTGTGTGACCCCATAGACGGCAGCCCACCAGGCTCTGCCGTCCCTGGGATTCTCCAGGCAAGAACACTAGAGTGGGGTGCCATTGCCTTCTCCGCCATGATCTGCTACCCACTCCCAACTCCCTTGGCTATTTAGATTCTTTCCTCAGAACTATTGGAATACACAACACCATATGTCCACCTTTACATCTGGTCACTTTACATTTAAATTCCATTGCCTTCCCCACCAAATTATAAACTTCTCAAGGACAAAGATTTGTTTTATTAACTTTTCTAACCTCAATTTCTGGCTCAAAGACACTCAATAAATGTTGAAATAAATGCTGATATTTACAAAGTTATACAAAAGTAATTTTTAAATTACCTAAGGTGAAGAATACCACATTGACAAACCAAAGTCAGTGAAATATAAACCCTATTATTTCAAGTGCCACTGAAATGTTACTTCCATTTCTCTTGGCATCTATTCTACATAGCACTGGGAATACTATGCAATATAGCAGCTAATAAACCTGTTTTCAGATAATTTTGAAACCAAATTACTACATTACATGTTTACAAGTCTGAAGATTACTATTTCCCTATAAAATTACACAATCAGGTGTGTTATAACTGGGATGCAGCCACTTTTAAAGTTGGGGGATAGATTTTTTTTTTTTTGCTATTTCAGCATTTAGGTTCAGTGGGATAAGTGGAATCAAAAGGTGACATAATTTCTTTTTTCTCCTAAAGGAGATCAGAACACCACATTCTTCCTCAGTCTCAGAATAGCGTTTTAAATTCTTTAATAGAGCAGAAATAAAAGTTATTTTGAACTTCTTTTAAAAATTACCTGCAAGAACAATACCTAGTAAATACTATTTGAATGTTGCTCATGGCAATGAGAATGTAATGAAAAGATTCAATGGTCAAAGTAAATTTCATCTTTACCAGATTCATGGAAACTTAGGGTTGAAAGGACTCTTAACAGATCATTCATGATAATCAACCATTTGACAGTTGAATTCCTCTCTGAAGTAACTCCATTAAGGTGCTATTAGATTCATTCAAACACTGCTAAGGCCTGGAGAACTCATTATCTTCTGAGACAGGCGAATTTATCCAGGATACTACCTATTATGAAGCACTTCCTTCACAGAAATTTGTTTACCTCTAGCTTGTGCCCACGGACGCTAGCTCTAGCCCATTGAACCTTAAAAAAAAAAAGTCTAATCCCTCCAACATACGACAGACGTTCGAACGATTAATGGATATTACTACCCTTAAGGTCTTGGACAGCTAAACAACCATAACAGCCTGAAATTACTCTTATGACATCGCTTCTGGTTCCTTTTCCATTAATGGGCTCCAAATTATCTCTAAGAACTGAATGCAGAGCTCCAAAGCGTGAACTGATCAGAACCTAGAGGTACTCTTTCCTTACAGGGAACGTTATGCCACGTCTACATACTTCATTTATTGGAAGATATTCTCCATGTTTGGTATAACCGAGAGAGAGAGCTCAAAAAAGGGAATACAGGCCACCGAGATTACCGGCTCTGGGCCTACCAGAGTAATCACATACCCCTCTCCCACCCACTTTTTGGCCAACAGTTGGAATCAGAAGGAACTCAGAAGCGAACTGACATCTCTCCTCCCAAGTCACTGGGGAAGCTGATGAAGGAAGAAACCCACAGTCACCTGCCCAAGGCAGAAAGGTGCAAGATGGAGTAGACCCAACACAGGATTAAAGTCTAATGTTTTTCGAATGCGTGCTTGGGCCCAGGGGGGAGAGGTATGTCGTCCCCCTTTTCATTACCATGGAAAAGACAGGCGCGGTGACAGCAACACATCCTAAAAATCCAGCTCTAAACCTGGTCGACAGGAGGGGAGATCGACGAGATGAGAGGCGGTGTAAGGTTGTTGGTGTGAGAGAGGTGAGCAAGGACTGACGATTCGATATTCGTATTTTACCTTCACATTTCTGTTCCACGAAGTCCAAGATGGGGATGGACCAGTCCGGGCCCCGCAGGAACCCCGCGATGCTCTCCACCACCCATTCCACCTCGTCCTCTTCTTCCGCGGCCATTCCGCCCCCGCGGGGCGCCGCGGAAGCCTAGGCCAGATCCCCGGATCCTAGCAGGCCTTTCGGCCGCAGGGAACCGAGAGGACAGGGGAACGATGTGCCCCAGCAGTCTCCGCAGTCACCAGGCTGAAAGCTACAAACCACTTAACATAAAACGGTCGCTATGGCAACAAGCGGAGCCGCCTCCTGCAGCCGCCCGGAAGTGAAGCCAGCTTCCTCGGAGCCTGCGCAGCTTAGAAAGAGGCATTTGAAGAATGTTTCCGATTGGCTGGGAAGGAGTAGAAGCCGGTCGAAAGATAGCCTTCTGCCCATTGGCCCGGAGCTGCTGGTAGAGCTGACTTGTAGCCATTGGCTGGAAATCCTGGAAGGAATCTCAACGTTCCCACAGGAGAAGTGCGTGGGACCAAGGATTAGAAATGGCGCCTCGAAGGCCCGTCTCACCTGGTCTCTGACTGAAAAGGTTTTTAAAGGCTTCAGTTCACGGTTGTATCCCCACCGCTCACTCCCGACCATTTCCCGACCCGCTGAGCCAGAAACGTTTGTAATTGAAAGGTTTTTTTGAAAATACAAACCCGAGGAAAGTGGCTCTGTAAGATTGGCTGATTTGTCCCAGCGTCAGTTTGCATCCCGTAGCTGCCAGCGAGTCTTTATGGCGTAGATAGAAATAACTAGAATTAAGAATTTTTCAGGAGTAAAATCAAAGTCAATATTCCTTTAAATAAATGTCTAAGTAATCAACCCTTAATGTTAAATAACACACTACTTTTAGTTTGGAGTCCTTTGTGGAATGGGTCTTCAAAGGTCCCTGCCAGAGTACTAGGCACCCCAAAATATTTTCAAACAACTTTTTATGTATTTACATACATGGGATCATATGTACAGTTAGGAAACTTTGTTCAGTTAGTATAGTCATCTGTCAATGTAAACATTAAATTGTCGTTTCTTTACAGCTACATGATATTTTATAAACTAGCGTTTTTAAATTCGTAATTCGTGTATGGCTCAGTGGTTAAGAATCCGCCTGCCAATGCAGGAGACGTGGGTTCAACCCTGGGAAGGGAAGATCCCCTGGAAATGGCAATCCACTCCAGTATTCTTACCTGGGAAATCCCATAGAGGAGCCTGGAGGACTACAGGGTCGCATAAGAGTCACACACAACTTAGATTAAACAATAACAAATATACACACAGTACCGTACTTGGATGCATAGATGTGATTAGTGTGCCGTTTTTCTCTCCATGGTGTGGATGTATGTACTATGCCCTTTTTCCCTTCTATAAACAGCTGAAATGAACATCTTTGTGTCTCTAAGAACTGTTGGTTTTATTGAGTATTCCAAGGGATACAGTCTAGCAGAATTGCTAAGTGAGAGAGTATATATTCCTTGATTTATGTGACCAATCCTCAATTGCTAGGTTAGATTTCATCAGTTTCTTAAATAACAATTCTGTACAACTCTAGTCTCATTATTTACTTTGGATAAATTCCCAAAGGAAAGATTTCTGAACCTATTTTTAAAAGCCTTTTTGAAAAATACCTTTACCAATCTACTAGGTTAAAGATGATACATAATTTTAACTTGAATTTTTAAATTTGAATGTGAGCTTTATTTCATGTTGATTAGTCTTTGGTTTCTTCCTGTGTTATTTTTCATATCTTTTGACCATTTCTTATTGGGATTTATTTTTCTTATTGATTTGAAAGAGCTTTTTATACATTATTACAAGAATTTTAACTCTTTACATGTTGCAGTGACACATTTGTCATTTGTCTTTTAGTTCACTGTGTCTTCTGCCATATAGAAGTTTTATATTTTTTATGTAGACTTTAAATGGTAACCAGTAGGTTATTAATAGTTATTTTCCTTAATGGATAGCCATGTTGCAAATATCACTTACTAGAAATGGGTGTGGTAAATTGTGGTGATTTTTTAATACTGAGAAGAGGTAAAAGGAAAGAAGGACATCATTTTGGGGGAGCCAATATATTGTGACACCAGCGGTGGATTACTATGGTTTATTGCTCTCCTTTTCTGTCTTCTGAAGCAGCTTAAAAGAGAAAGCCCACTTCTATTTTGCCAATTTCCTCCTTTCATGAAGAAGTTACTTGTAAGATTTCTAATGAGCCTGAAGGCCACAAAATTCTGTCCAACTACACTCAGCATTACCTGGCATTAGGGTCTTTATCTTTAGTCTCAAGTGCTTTCAATTTCCACTCAAAGCAGATAATAACTGGAATGTACAAACTCTCCTTTCACTTATTTTCTCAGCATCATTCTTATTTTTTTTTTTAATATTTATTCATTTGTTCTATTTGACTGTGTCAGGTCCCAGTTGGGACACGCAGGCTCCTCTCTCCTGGCTGGCTGGCTTTTCTCTAGTTGTGGCAGGCAGGCTTAGCTGCCCCAAACCATGTGGGATCTTAGTTCCCTGGTCGGGCAGAACCCCAGTCCCCGGCACTGGAGGGTGGATTCTTAGTCACCGAGCCACCAGGGAAGTTTCTTAGTGTCTTTCTTGAATGTGGCCAATGTGAATTCCCTCAGGCCTGCAAGCTTTATCATTTATTTCAAAACATTGTATTAATGCAATTTTCTCCTCAAAATGTAAGGATTTTCTTTTTATTCAGGCCTTGGGACTTTTACAAGCAGGATGCTTATACAGATTTAATGTAATATATTCAATATGCCTATCATGAAATAAACACAAACTCAAAAGAACAGTGCTCATACTCTTAGGGCAATGCAGGTAGATGACCTGAAGTAAGAATGTAAAGGAAAGGTGGTGTGTGTTGTTCATTTTACCATATATCACTTTGTCCAGCCAAGTAGTGTTTTGTAGTTCTGCACAACATAGTCTCTCTTGATAAAAATCACAGCTTCTTATTTTGGCAATTTTGTCTGCTAGATATGAACAAATTTTCATATTGAAGTTGTGTTTTGTAAGGGAAAAAAACAAAATAGGTAATAAGCGTACCCTTCTAAGTATACACATACACACACACACACACACACACATTTACTGTACTTTTACATGGACTTGATAAAAGGTTTAATTAGAGAACACTTGGGACCATGTGTTGGTAAGTTAGTAAATGCTCAATATATGTTAGCTATTATTGTTATATGTAAGTTACATCTTTAACAACTTGCATTCTCTTTGTCTCCACTGAAGAGTCAGTTGTGATCTTTACTGCAGTCTTACTGAAATCTCTTGCTTCTCTCCATCCCTTTGTGGGAACTGAACCTCTACCTTACTAAAGGGTTATAAAGTTCAGTCTTACAGGGAAGGAGAAATATCATATGGCATTCCTTTATAAGTGGACTCTAAAAAGAAATGGTACAAATAAACTTAAAAACAGAAAGAGACTCACAGACTTCAAGAAGGAGCTTAGGAGTGCCTAAGGGAAGGGATAGTTAGGGAATTTGGGATGGACATGTGTACACTGCTGTATTTAAAACAGATAAGCAACAAGGAGCTACTGTAGAACAGAGCTACATGAAGCTCTGTTCAATGTTATGTTGCAACCTGGATGGGAGGAGAGTTTGAGGTAGAATAGATACATGTATATGTATGGCTGAGTCCCTTTGAGTTGACCTGAAACTACCATAACATTGTTAATTGGCTATATAACTCAATACAAAATAAAGTTTAAAATTTGAAAATAGGAATTCTGATGAAAGAAAAAATAGCAGATAAACCAAAGCACAGCATTTATGTTCTCATTTTATCACTAATTAATTGATTATCATTATTAATTTCCTTTAAAAATTAAAAAAAATGATAAAAACTCCCCCCAAAAGTTCAATATTAACAAGATAATTTTTTTTGTTAAGATTGTTTAGTTGCTAAGTTGTATCTGACTCTTTTTAAAAAAAATTTTTAATTGAAGGATAATTGCTTTACAGAATTTTGTTGTGTTCTGTCAAACATCAACATGAATCAGCAGCTTTTCTATATATATAATTTTATTTTACTTATTTTGTTTTTGGCTGTGCTGGGTCTTGGTTGCTGTGCAGGCTTTTTCTCGAGTTACGGAGAGCGGAGGCTACTCTCTAGTTGTGGTACTTGGGCTTCTCACTGGTGGCTTCCTTTGTTGCACAGCATGGGCTCTAGGGCGAGCAGGCTTCAGTAGCTGCAGCATGAGGGCTCAGTAGCTGCAGCATGAGGGCTCAGTAGTTGCGGTTCCCGGGGCCCTAGAGCACAGGCTCAATAGTTGTGGCACACGGGCTTAGTTGCTCAGAGGCATGTGGGATCTTCCCAGACCAGGGATTGAACCCGTATCTCCTGCGTTGCAGGCAGGTTCTTTACCACTGAGCCACCATTCCTTTCTCAGGGACCCTGTGAATAACAACCACTTACATTCGTATAGTACCTCATAGTCTACAAAGGAATTTATGTCTGTTTGACTCAGGACTACCTTAAGAGCTAAGTGAAGATGGTATTAAGATTCGCCCATCTTACGGATGATGTGTATTAGTCTGCTCGGACAGCTGTAGCAAAGTACCACACTCTGGGTGGCTTTGTCAAAGGTTAAGAAATACCCAAAATAAAACCAGTGAATCAGGAAAGTAGTAATTAGTTAAAGTTTTTTGTGCACACATGAAAAAGACAGTTTGCAGAGGCCAAAACATGGACTGAGGCCCAGGAGTATATTGTCATAAAGCAGCTTATGCAGTGAGAAAGCAGTGACTGTTTATTCTTTACAGTGATTGGTTATAATATTAGAATTTTCTTAAACGATAGGAAATTTGTCAGTAATTATCTCATATCAACCTTGGGGAACAGTTCCAGCTTTGCTTATGATTTCCAGAGGTGTAAACAAGAAATGACCCAGGTCAAGTAGGTCTCACACAGCAAGCTAAATTAAGCCTTGTTTATATGAGTAAACTGGTTTTATCTGCTGAGGGAATTTTCAAAGCCAGTCTCCCTTTGTTTTTGATTTTAACAGCTTAAACAACAGCATTTTATTCCCTCATAGATCTGTAGACTGGAAAGCTGACTTGGAGGTGTCAGCAGGGTTGGTTTCTTCTAAGGCCTCTCTCCTTGGTGTCTGGATGCCGCCTTCTCACTGTGTCCACTTGGTCTTCCCTCTGTACTCATTTGTGTCCAGATTTCTTCCTCTCATAAGCACATCAGTTGAAGGGGTTCAGAATGTGGCACTCTGAAATATGCCACTTTGGCATGTTGATTATTTTGAGCTAAAGTCAGCTGAGAAACAGCAGATGCAGAAACAGCTCGCTTCTGTCCTCCATCTGTGTAAAATGGGGCATAAATTTCCCATGAGAAACCCAGCAGGCAGAGACAAGGAGAGCACCCTCATCACTAGGGATGAGGAGTCAATGCTGGAATGCGTCTACATAACAGACTCTACTAAAATGACCCTTGTCTTCCATTAGAAGATTTCTTAACCACCTCCTCCCCATATATTCCAAGTCACTTCTGCACAGTTTGTCAGCCCTAGAAGCCCAAGCCCTGTTTTCTTTGCGTAGTCCCTTCTCCATTTTATCACCCTTTGTTAAAATGATATGTAAGCCCCCAAATCTGTCTGCCCTTGATTTTTTCACTTCTTTTTTGGTGATGCCCCCATGCATATGAAATTTTAAATATTAATAAAATTTTAGCCTCTTCTCCTGTCTGTCTGTCTTTTGTCAGTTTAATTCACCAGCCCCAATAACTAAACCTAAGAGAGTAGAGGAAAAGTTTTTCTCTTTCCTTCAGTTCAGTTCAGTTCAGTCGCTCAGTTGTGTCCGACTCCTTGCGACCCCATGAATCACAGCACGCCAGGCCTTCCTGTCCATCACCAACTCCCGGAGTTCACTCAGACTCAAATCCATCGAGTCAGTGATGTCATCCAGCCATCTCATACTCTGTCGTCCCCTTCTCCTCCTGCTCCCAATCCCTCCCAGCATCAGAGTCTTTTCCAATGAGTCAACTCTTCGCATCAGGTGGCCAAAGGACTGGAGTTTCAGCTTTAGCATCATTCCTTCCAAAGAAATCCCAGGGCTGATCTCCTTCAGAATGGACTGGTTGGATCTCCTTGCAGTCCAAGGGACTCTCAAGAGTCTTCTCCAACACCATACTTCAAAAGCATCAATTCTTCGGCGCTCAGCCTTCTTCACAGTCCAACTCTCACATCCATACATGACCACTGGAAAAACCATAGCCTTAACTAGACATAATCATATTGCACTAGCCCCACCCCCACCCCCTCCCATGACCTCATTTTAACTTAATAACCCCTTGAAAGGCCCTCCAAATGCAGTCAAAGTTTTAGGTACTGTGGGTTAGAAATTCAATGTATGAATCTAGGGGACATGATCCAGCCCATAACAGGTAGAAGAACTGAAACTAAGAGGTCAAGTTTCCTGCCCAGTGTCAGCACAATGTCAGGGCCTGCATTTCCCTGTACTTGATACTTAACAATGTAACTTCCAATATTCCTTTTATAATATAGCACAGAAGTTTTTCCCTGTCTACATGATCCCTTTGAAGGAAACCTATTGTCTTAATTTGGGCTGCTAATAGAATACCACAGACTGGGGGGCTTATAAACAGAAATTTCTTTTTCACAGTTCTGGAGGCTGGGCAATCCAGGATCATAGCATCAGCAGATTTGGTGAGAGCCTAATGCCTGGTTTACAAACCACCATCCTCTTGCTGTGTCCTCACAAGTGGTAGGAGTCAGGGAGCCCAACAGGTCTCTTTATAAAGGCACTAATTCTGTTAATGAAGGCTCTACCCTCATGACCTAATCACCTACCAAAGGCCCCCACTTCCTAATATCACTTTTGGGGTTAGGGTTTCAACATATGAATTTCAGGGGTACACAAACAATTCAGCCTATACCAACCACCTACTTTTGTGTGGCTGTAATACAATTTATTTAAACAATTCCATATTTACCTAGGCTGTTTCTTGCAGTATTTTAAAAACAAATGCACCCTTGTAACTAAATCTTGACACCTAATCTTTATCATTTTGTGAAAATGTGTTCCTAAAAGTGGAATTGCTAAATCATACAGCAAGCAGTTTTTAAAGACCTGTGTACCTAAAGGTTTCGGTTTTAAGAAGAAACATTGTGCATTCTGCAATAATCATGGTTATGCACAGATATCTCTCAGATACTTGGAAGATTGCTAATTTAATTAGGGGAGAACTAGAGAAATGATTGTAAATTCCAAAAGAAGTAAACTTTAGTTATTTATTTGACTGCACCAGGTCCCAGTTGCTGCACGCAGGATCGTCCCTGCATCACGCCGAATCTTCCGTTGCAGCTCACAGACTCTCTAGGTGTGCCACGCCGACTCAGTAGTTGTGGTTTGTGGGCCTAGTTGCTCCAAGGCATGTGGGATCTTAGTTCCCTGACCAGGAATAAAACCCATGTCTTTTGCATTGCAAGGCAGAATCTTAACCTCTGGCCCAGCAGAGAAGTCCAGAGAATTAAACTCTTTAATTTCACAAATATATCTCCAACTCCAATACAATGCTTCACCCTAAGAGATCCACGGTGAATATTTGATGGATATATGAATGGTGACTGGAGTACATAGTACCTCGTATTTGCCTAAAAAGAGTCCATTTTGCTTTTCTGCTTCTGGGGAAGAGAGTAAAGGTGGAACTACTAGCAGAGCAGGGTTTTTTTCTTTAACAAAACATGGTTGCATTCTAGATCAGATGGCTTAAAGTTATTATTAGCAATAGGCTTAAAAATACCAATGCAACACAAGTGTCATTTTCATATATAATTTACAGAACATATAAAACATCACTAATGAACTACCTAATTGCTATTCCAAATGGTATGAATTCAGCTTTCAAGTAAAGAAAGAAAAAAGGTCACTGCTTTAATCCTCCAAATGGCTTTTTTTCCTAGCTATATAAAGACTTTTTAGAAGTTCTAAATTATAGGTTCTTAACAAATATTCACGACTATTTGGTTTATATAGCAGCAAAGGGATGGAGGAGGTTTCCATGGGTTGGCAAATAAATAATTACCTGCCATATCTTCAAATTCTCCAACAAACCCTTAGATTTTTATTGCATTTGCAGATGTAACATCACAAAATTTCCATAGTCATTTCGTTGTCTTTTGTTTTGTGTTCCTCATAATATATAAAGTATTCAACAACTTGATAAAACAACAACAAGGAAATAAAAATGCAATAGCTTCTCAAATTGGACTTAACACATTGATTTGGTATGAAAATGGCATGGTTTAGAATCCTTACTTTACTCATTGAGTGCACGCTATGTGCCAAGCATCATGCTAGACACTAAGAATAAAGAGCTCCAAGTATGGTACATTCTCAATTCCAACTGTATGATGGTTTGCTTATTTTCATTTATCTCTAAATGTTCAGGATCCTTGTGTGAATTATTCCTTCTCTTTGACCTCCCTTTCTTTTGTCATAAGGGTTTGTTTTTCCTTGTTTTATTTGTGTATGTGTAGATAATTTTCATGTTTTACTTTCTTCTCTTCCCTTCTACCTTTTATTACCTACTAAGTTGACTCTTTCATTTGTCTTATATTGTGTTTTCTTATCTATTTTCTATTTTTCTTTTAACTGTTCATTATATTAGTGACTTTGGGGACAATGACTAATTTATAGAACATGTTTTATGTACCTTAGATCTGTCTTTAGGTCTCTGAAAAGCAGCTATAGCCTAAATTAATGGTTTCTAAATTTTTTGATGAGCTACTCCATCAGTAAAATAAAATGTCCAAATGCCACTTAATATTTGAATATATATTTACTAATGACTTATAGACATGTACATATACACACATGAATATAAACAACTGTGTAATATAATTTAAAAGACAAAAGTTGAAAATTGAAATTGACAGAAGATGAGATTAAAAATATCTAAGTTGAAATTCTAATACTTTTTCCCTGAGTGCCAATTCATAATCTTGTGGACCCATTGTGGAGGTCACTACTTTGGGCTTGATAAACTGGATAGTTTGGACTTCTGGCATAGTAAGCAAACCACTGAGGGTCCTATTTGCTTTAAATATAATATCTGGAAAATAAAATATCTGGAAAAAATGATAAAGTTTCAAGATTCACATTTGGAGCCCAGAACATTGAGATCAAGACTCTCAAACAAAAGGATGACAGAAGCCTCTTCCACCTTTACAAGTGGTAGAACTGGATTTACTGACTGGGAACCATCCTGATACGGGAAGCAGTAGGAAATTGGGCTTAATAATGGAGCATTTTTTAAGGATGGGTAGGAAACTTTCTTTTATTTATTCATTTAAATTTTTTATCTTTATTACTGGACTTTCCTGGTGGCTCAGTGGTACAGAACTCACCTGCCAATGCAGGAGATGTAGGTTCAATTCCTGGGTGAGGAAGATCCCCTGGAGAAGGAAATAGCAATCCACTCCAGTATTCTTGCCTGGAAAATCCCACTGACAGAGGAGCCTAGCGAGCTACAGTCCATAGGGTTGCAGAAAAGTTGAACATGACTTAGCGACTAAACAGCAACAACAATCTTTATTACTTCTTCTGTTGGAAAAGTAATGCAGTCAACCCTTCATATCCATGGGTTCTGCATCCTCAAATTCAACTGAACATGGATCGAAAGTACTTGAAAAAAAATTCCAGAAATTTCCAAAGAGCAAAACTTGAATTTGTCACACAATGGCAACTATTTTCATAGCATTTACATTGTAATAGGTAATATGAGTGTTCTGGAGATTATTTAAATAGAGGGATATATATATATGTTATATACAGATACTATGCAATTTTACATAATGGGATTTGAGCATCCATTTTGATATCCACAGGGGTCTGGAACCAATCCCCCATGGATAACAAAGAATGATCGTCTATGTATATTGAAAAAAAGTCAAATGGTATAAAACTACACAATGAAGAAAGAAAGTCTTCTCTTTTTCCTACCACCTAAAATAAAAAACCCACTGTAATTGTGTGGTTATTGGGCTCCCAATTTTTTTTGTTGACATATATTATTTCCTTATTTAACCAAAATGAGGCCAGTCTCATTTATCTAACTTGCTTTCACTTTGTTTTCCAAAGATCTTTCAATACTAATACAAAGAAACTGTTCTTCCAAATGAATGCATAGTATTCTATTATGTAGAGGTATCTTTTTAAAATGAATATTGTATCATGCTCATTCGTAATATGTTGCTTTTATAAACACTGATACATTAAACACAAGTGTACATGTATTTTTGCATTCTTGCCAAATCATTTCATAAAAGAATTAGAATTCTGGGTGTAAGAATATGAAATGGTTTGGGAACAATAAAATTTTCCATCAGTATTAACAAATTGCGTTCCAAAAGGCAGTACAAACTGATACCAAGAGATTGTGTTTACATTTACACACCTTTTCAGCACCAGAAACTGTGTCTTAATGATTTTTTTTTCATCTGAAAGGTAAAAAAAATTTTTCTTGTTTTGATTTACCTGTGAAAGTAATAAAAGAGCCTCTTGATGAAAGTGAAAGAGGAAAGTGTAAAAGCTGGCTCAAAACTCAACATTCAAAAAACATGAATTGTGGTATTTGGTTCCATCACTTCATGGCAAATAGGTGGGAAAAAAGTGGAAACAATGACAGACTTTATTTTCTTGGGCTCCAAAATCACTGCAGATGATGACCACAGCCACGAAACTAGAAGATGTTTGCTCCTGAGAAGAAAAGCTATGACCAACCTAGACAGCATATTAAAAAGCAGAGACATTACTTTGCCGACAAAGGTCGATCTAGTCAAAGTGTTTCCAGTAGTCATGTATGGATGTGAGAGTTGGACCATAAAGAAAGCCAAGTGCCAAAGAATTGATGCTTTTGAACTGTGGTGTTGGAGAAAACTATTGAGAGTCCCTTGGACTGCAAGGACATCCAACCAGTCCATCCTAAAGGAAATCAGTCCTGAATATTCATTGGAAATACTGATGCTGAAGCTGAAACTCCAATACTTTGGCCACCTGTGAAGAACTGACTCATTGGAAAAGATCCTGATTCTGGGAAAGATTGAAGGCAGGAGGAGAAGGGGATGAGAGAGGATGAGATGGTTGGATGGCATCACCAACTCAATAGACATGAGTTTGAGCATGCTCTGGGAGATGAAGGACAGGGAAGCCTGGCATGCTGCGGTCCATGGGGTTGCAAAGAGTCGGACACGATTGAGCGACTGAACTGAATGAAAGTGAAGTGTTAGTCACTCAGTTGTGTCCAACTCTTTGCGACCCGTGGACTGTAGCACACCAGGCTCCTCTGTCCATGAAATTCTCCAGGCAAGAATATTGGAGTGGGTAGCCATTCCCTTCTCCAGGGGATCTCCCCAATCCAGGGATCAAACCCAAGTCTCCCCCATTGCAGGCAAATTCTTTACTGTCTGAGTCACCAGGGAAGCCTAATTCACCTATGTTTAATTGTTAATGAGATTGAGGATGTTTTCATATATTAATTGGCCATTAATATTTGTGAGAGCAATAATTTTTCTTTTTTATCTATTGGATAAATTGCACATGAACACAAAAGAAACACCATGCTTCAGCAGTTACCAACATTTTTGCCAAACCCATCATGTCATTTTATATGGGAGTTCTTTTACCAAAGATTGGAAGGTGTCATGTAGGGCACTTTGACCCAGGCACTCAGCTCTAATTCTTTGGTTAGTTAGAAGGAATATAAACTAAAGGGTACCAGCCAATCCTAGATATGTTGCAGCACTGAAAATGTAGTTGCAGATTGAGGTCACCAGATGGCAGACCACAGGGCAAAAGAAAAAGAAGAAATCTATACCTACCAAGACCCAGCTTCAGGATGGTCCAAGAGGGTTTAGGGAACTTTGTTTCCTATTAGTAGTACAGGGAAGGGGAGATTAGTCAAACACATTGTTTTAAACCATAATAATATATTTAATTATTTGATAGTAATGTCATTTATTGTCTGATGTATTTTATATTTTTTTCAGTTTTTTTCCTAGCAACCCCATGGACTGCAGCCTACCAGGCTCCTCTGTCCATGGGATTTGCCAGGCAAGAGTACTGGAGTGGGTTGCCATTGCCTTCTCCTATGAATATTTAGGCCTCCAAAAATAACTTTTGTTTTTTATTTGTTTATTTGGATACATCAGGTCTTAGGTGCTTCTTAAGGAATCTTCAATCTTGGTCGTGGCCTGGTACTTTCGTAGTGGCATGCAAGATCTTCTCCTTGTGGCATGCAGAATCTTTAGTTGCAGCACTCGAACTCTTGCGATATGTGGTTGGGGTATGTGGGATCTAGTTCCCTAACCAGGGATCGAACCTGGGTCCCTTGCATTGAGAGCATGGAGTCTTAACCACTGTATTACCAGTGAAATCCCCCCAAATAATGTTTTAATTGGTATTGCATCAGAACTACAAGTCAATTTGAAAAAATTAATATCCTTACACTATTGATATCTTTGAATAAGGATTGTAATTTCCCTTCTAAAGATCATGTTCATCACTCATTAAAAATTTTACTTGGGAGCAGATTTATTTTGCGTATATTATAACTGGACTTTGATGATTTCTTGGACATATATTGATTTTTGTAAGGTTAGTGTTTATTCTCTCTATTCTTTTATCAAGAAATAGCCCTGAGTTCTTTCTAATTTTCCTACTATGGAATTACTTAATCTGAAAAACATCATAAAATTCTTATGCTTGCCTTTCTAATATTTATTTCTCTTATTTCTGTTTTATTCTTCATTGCATTAGCTAAAAATGTCATAAAACTCTGAAATATCTAATTTTAAGTAGCATATCTTTAGTATGTATGTGTGTGCTCAGTCATGTCTGACTCTTTGGTACCCAATGGACTGTAGCCCCCAGGCTCCTCTCTCCATGGGGATTTTCCAGGCAAGAACTCTAGAGTGGCTTTCCATTTCGTTCCTCCAGGGGATCTTCCCAACCTAGGGATTGAACCCAGGTCTTCTGTGGCTCCTGCATTGGCAGGTGATTCTTTACAACTGAGCCACCTGGGAAGCCCTTTAGTATGTATAATTGAATTTTTATTTGAAATAGACACTCATCATGTTTATTTTAATTTTATATAGTAATGTATTTTATAAGGATATAAATGGGCTTTGAATTTCAGTGGTGGCCTTTTAGCATCTACTGAGATGATCATATAATTTTTTTAGTTAATTATATGGTTATTTTATTAACGCTTCCTCATATTGTCAGCTTTCTAGTCTAAGACAAATTCTTCTTGGTTTTGTGAGTTAAAGTTTTAGTGTATTTTGAACTAGAATTGCTATCATTTCATTTATTTTGTGTCTAATTCATAAGTTAGATTTGTCTAAAATTTTTTGGCATGTGACATCTTTATTAGGTTATAGTGTTGGAACTATGTTTAGCTTATAAAAGAATTGGATAACATCCAATCAGCTTCTCTGTTTTATGTTCCAGAATAAATATGTAATGATTTTCATCTATTGTATTATTATTATATTTCTAAGGCTGTTCTGAAAGAAATGCTATTTTTAAATTTTAAATGAAAGTAAACAAAGGCGTGTATTAGAGATGTTTTATAATTCAAAACCTTAAAGAACGGTAATAAAAGTTATTTCCCCACTCCAAAATGTTAAAGAAATGCCTGCCAAACCCATTATAAAAGATTATCTGTCTGGGTGTGCTCTGGGTTATACTATTACATAAGGCAGACAGAATCCTTTATTTTTCTCAGCTGTTCTACTCAATCATGGAGAGAAAATTATGCCTAGTGACTCAGCGTCTGAAATGGTATACCAAATCAAAAGTAAGTTGCTGCCTGTATATTTTTCACAATAAGTATTGCATTGTTTAGATGCTCTGTGTGTGTATGTAGTCGCTCAGTCATGTCCAACTCTTTGTGGCCCCGTGGACTGTTGGCTTGCCAAGTTCCTCTGTCCATGGAATTTTCCAGGCAAAAATACTAGAGTGGGTTGCCTTTTCCTACTCCAGGGGATCTTCCCAACCCAAGGATCAAACCCGCCTCTCTTATGTTTCCTGCATTGGCAGGCAGGTTCTTCACCACTAGCGCCTGGGAAACCCAGGTGCTGGTAGATAATACTGTTCCAAGGAAGTGTATTTCTTAGGGGGCAAAAAATGGCAATAAAGAATTTTGGTTCTTGTTTTATCTAGTTGTACATCTTGCCCGTTGAAGTTGCTCATGGCAGGTAGCTATGGAAAACTTCCAGATGAATAATATTGATAAACTTCTGAAAGATCATAGCTTTATTCAACAGAACTTTCTGCCATGTTGGAAATGTTCTATTTCTCTGTCCTGTCTCTGCTGTGACTCTAAGGACTTGAAATGTGGCTAGTGCAAATAAGGAAATAAATTTTTATTTTTACTTATTTTAAATTAAATTTAAATAGCCACTTGTGGCTAATGACTACCAGGTTGAACAGGTCAACTTTTAAGGTAGAAAATTTAATTGGTAGGGTTACATCAAAAAACCCAGGATGTTTTCACCACTAAACATTTCCTTATTATGCATAAGTAAATTTTACTTGCTAGTGTTTTGACAACTGAGAATCAAAATCAGTCTCTGCTCACTTCTCTAAAATTATTTATATTTTCATTTTAAAAACTTGATTTAGTTCTTACCTCCTCCTATCTGATCCACCTTCTTTTGCCACTCTGAGACATGTTCTGTTTTTCCTGTCATTAAACATTTGCTGTTGTTGTGGTTCCCCTTTGTTTACATGCTTTTAGCTCTGCCATTAGGTATCTTTGTAATTTTGTATCCAAACCAACTGCGTTTTTGTCACTTCCTTTAAAAAAGTGATTTGGTTTAAAAATTGAACATGTAATTTCAGATACACCCACTATGGTTCAATGATAATCCCCTGGGACTTTATTATATAAAGCATAATTTTGTACAGAGCCCAGTTTGATAGAAGCTTATCTATAGTGAATCCTAGCCATTGAACCATATTATCATTGAACCATAGTGGGTGTATCTGAAATTACATATTTATTGATTTATTGATTTACACCTTGATCAAATATAAACTCTGTGAAGGCTGGGATATCACCTGGTTTGTTAACTGTTATGTTGGTACTACCTAGAACTATGTCTGGCTTTAACTGGGTGCTCAGTAAACAGGGTCTGAGGAGCTAAGTAAAAAAAAAAAAAAAAAAAAAAATTGAACATGAACATTCTGCCATGTATTATGATGGGTAATAATATCAGAATTATATCAGTACAATGGTCATGGGTGAAAGATAATCAAGAAGAATTTGCAAAAAAAATTGTAATGAGAATTTATAAGAACAGAATTGGCACTTCAGTAAGGAAATTGCAGCTATATCACTGCACTGCTTTTCAAAGATGAAATCATTTTGCTTAATCCTTTACTATAATTATACTTTAAACTTTCTGAGAATATACACCCCGGTATATACCAGTTTTATATGTAGTCTCAGCATCTAACTCCAGTATTATTAAAATTTTAAGATTTGGTGGTTATGTTTTTGTAACAATACTACATATGCTGCTGCTTGTATTTCTGTAGCAGCAATCTGAATGTATACTTGGAAGGTTTTATGATTTCAAATGATCTAATGAGATGCAGGAGTTATTTCTGTTAATTACCTTTTGATTAACAGATTGCAGAGTACTATTTTAGAGAGATCAGAATAACCATTCATTTGAAGCTAAACCTTCATCATTTAGTAGTTGAGAATATGATCACTACCTATTTTTTTTTAAAAAAAGCTAATTTTAAATGAAATTATCTGTGACTGAAATTCACATATTGAAAACATTGAAATATTGGGCTGGCTGGATACTAAATGAACTCAAGTTTCTATTAAGATGCTGAGTCTGGTGGTTGAGGTCATTCTAATAGGGATGAGGGAGGTAACTCACAAACTCTTCAGAAAAGAGATGCTGTACCTCACTCAGATCAGTAACAGAAGATTTGTCTAGCTTCTTGATAAAATGTAATCTTATTACCTTGGTCCCCACTAGCTCACAATTTATAATATAAAATGTAAGTTTGCACTGCTTCTTAAGAAAACACTTTGCTATCAGAATAATAATGTTTTGATATATGGCAAAACCAATACAATATTGTAAAGTTAAATAAAATAAAAAAAGAATAATAATGTGAACAAAGTAAATAACATAAAAACATGAGATTGTCCTTTATATTAATCTATTTTTCTGTGATTACCTAATTAAAGTTATATAATGTAAGATCATTTTTTATACTGGCTCCAGGATATTAACTATTTTTACCTGTTTTTATTTTTTGGCTTTCTTGGCCACTCTGTGTGGTTTGTGAAATCTTAGTCCCCTGACCAGGGATCAAACCTGGGTTCCCTACAGTGCAAGCACAGAATCCTAACCACTACACCCCCAGGAAATTCCCTACCTGTTAATTTTTCAGGTAAATTTCAGAATTATTTTATCAAGTTCTTTGAAAGTATATGAAATTGGGATTTTGCCACATTGCTTTAAGTGTATTAATTAATTGGTAGGAGAGTGGCATTATTAAAATATTAGTCTTAAATATGGTACTTCTTTTCTTGTACTTAGTATCTTTCAAGAAAATCTTGTGATTTTCTTCATATTAATGATCTATTTCCCATTGAGAGTCATTAACATATCTGCTGCTATTACAAATTAGGATTCCTTTTTAATTACATATATCAAACTGAGTATGATTGGTACATATTAATGTTATTTCAATTTTATATATTTACCTTATTTCCAAGCATTTTTCTGAACTCTTTATTCTATATTCTTCTCCGAAAGTAGAAATTTCTTTTGTTATCTGTTTTCTTAATCAAAAATAGCATCTATTCATTTCGTGCATATAATGTTCATTAAAGTTCAAGACTCAGTAGGGTTGATAGCACTGATCTATCATATAGAGAAAGGGCTCTTGCCTGCAGAGTAGAATAACATAGGCAAATTATACTCCGGAATACCAACAAATCAATTTAGAAATAGCAGTTTCTGCTTAGACATTCGAGGGTGCATGGGGAAGATTTCATTAGAGGAAAGATCACCTTCAGGGTATTTGAAACTTGTTGCCATAAACTTCTGAAGCTTTGAAGAGGTTATTGTTATGTCGGTGTGTTGGCAATCAATAAAAAAGGCATTTATTTATTTTTTTTTAATTTTATTTTATTTTTAAACTTTACATAACTGTATTAGATTTGCCAAATATCAAAATGAATCCGCCACAGGTATACATTTATTTAATATTAATAAAGTGAATGAATACATGTAGCACCTCCTGTTCTCTTAAGGTTTACTGATGAGAAAAAGAGACCTCAAGGGTAAATGGGCATTAAACAAAGACTCACTCTGATAAATACATCATCTGTTCCTGCAGTGGAGAATTTGAGGAGCTCAGAATCCTGGCAGCCACAGAACCCTCTCCAGTGTGACCTTAACTACCCACAGGAAATCCAACCCTAATTGACACCATTCCCTTTGGAGTTGCCCATCCCAAATCCCTGATTTTTGAAACAAGGATTCAAAATAGAGAGGGTCCTACTGGACACATTTGTCAAACTGATGAAAAACTGGGTAGAACAGACCTAAACTACCACTCCACCTTCAGTTAAGGTGCCTAAACCTTCTATTGCCTGACCAGTTTCCTTCCCCACTTGCAAATTACTAAATATTCTGAATAAATTTTCAAGAACTACCAGAGCCTGAGACCTTAATCTGGAGTATCTGAAGAGCAGGTAAACCTAGCTGTTTGTATTCCCCACAGGCCAAGGACTTTCAGTGATGCCTATAGCCAGTGTTCAGGGTACTGAAACTAACTGCACACTAGGTATCTCATTTGTACCCCCAAAACAGGACTGAGTCAGACTCCACAATCCATTTCACTTGGGTGGACTCTCATGTGTCCTTAAGACTAAGAACTTTGTAAACTAGCCTAATATGAGTTTGTGGGAAGCAGTGGCTTCCAGAGAAATGTTCCACTATTTTGACTATGAGCATTGCAGTTTCCCAAAGCTCTGGTAGTTTAGGAAATAATTTGGTCTCTAATCCATTCAATCATTTGAGTCAAGAAAATAGAAACCACTGTATGTAGTTGAAACAGAAAGGGACTTAATTCTAGGAAATGGTTACAAAGGTGTTAAGAGGGCTAGAGGAAAAAGGAGGAGAAAAGGAGTGTTACTTAGAAGTGAGAAAGCTGCTATCACAAGGCATCGGCTTGGAGTCCTGCTGTATTTGCTCCTGGAAGTTCCCGGATGCCAGTACAGGAACTCTGCCTCCACAGAAGGGGCCCCCTGTGGCCAGTGCTGAATCTGCTGTTGTTCAGTTCAGTTGCTCAGTCATGTCTGACTCTTTGCCACCCCATGGACTGCAGTACGCCAGGCTTCCCTGTCCATCACTAACCCCCAAAGCCTACTCAAACTCATGTCCATCGCATTGGTGATGCCATGAAACCATCTTGTCCTCTGTTGTCTCCTTCTCCTCCTGCCTTCAATCTTTCCTAGCATCAGGGTCTTTTCTAATGAGTCAGTTCTTCACATCAGGTGGCCAAAGTATTGGAGTTTCAGCTTCAGCATCAGTCCTACCAATGAATACTCAGGACTGATTTCCTTTAGGATGGACTGGTTGGATCTCTGTACAGTCCAAGGGACTCTCAAGAGTCTTTTCCAACACCACAGTTCAATAGCATCAATTCTTTGGTGCTCAGCTTTCTTTATAGTCCAACTCTCACATCCATACATGACTATTGGAAAAACCATAGCTTTGACTAAACGGACCTTTGTTGGCAAAGTAATGTCTCTGCTTTTCAATATGCTGTCTAGGTTGGCCATAGCTTTTCTTCCAAGGAGCAAGCATCTTAATTTCATGGCTGCATTCACTGTCTGCAGTGATTTTGGAACCCTGAAAAGTTCTAGCTGGATTTAGAAAAGGCAGAGGAACCAGAGATCAACTTGCCAACATTCACTGGGTCACTGAAAAAGCAAGAGAGTTCCAGAAAAACATCTACTTTTGCTTTATTGACTATGCCAAAACCTTTGACTGTGTGGTTGGATACCAGACCACCTGACCTGCCTCCTGAAAAAATCTGTATGCAGGTCAAGAAGCAACAGTTAGAACTGGACATGGAACAACAGACTGGTTCCAAATCAGGAAAGGAGTACATCAAGGCTGTATATTGTCACCCTGCTTATTTAACTTATATACAGAGTACATCATGGGAATGCCAGGCTGGATAAAGCACAAGGTGGAATCAAGATTGCCAGGAGAAATATCAATAATCTCAGATATGCAGATGACACCACCGTTATGGCAGAAAGGGATGAAGAACTAAAGAGCCTCTTGATGCAAGTGAATGACGAGAGTGAAAAAGTTTGGCTTAAAACTCAACATTCAGGAAACTAAGGTCATGGCATCCAGTCCCATCACTTCATGGCAAATAGATGGGGAAACAATGGAAACACTGAGAGACTTTATTTTGGGGGCCTCCAAAATCTCCTGTTGATACCCCTCTATCACTGGTACAGGCTTAAATTGGCTTCATCTTTGCTTGCACCAGTGACTCCCATTGGCCAAGCCTGACTGAAAACCAGTTGATAAAGGATTCTGGGGAACAGAGTTACAGGCTTACAGCCCCTACAGTTATGGGATACAGAAGGGAGATTGTGGCGTTGTGCCAATAGAAAAATAATTGGCACAGTAATGTTCTCAGGAAGATCTTTAATCATTTTGATCAATTAGATAGAAAATTACCTCTGAATGAATTAGATAACTGTATAATAATAATCACTTTTTTTCCTTTGATTTCTTGGGAAATCTTGCTTTTGAGACTTATTAAGAAGGTAATAGCACGAGACAGAGAGTCAAGGATGGTTGAAAAGATGAAGAATGGACACAGCAGACATGGATAATTAACTTGATAAAACATGGGTTTTGAAAAAGACTATATCTTTCTAATTAAAAAATATTTTGTCTCTAAAATTGAGTGTGGAGGTCGGGCAATAAAAATTTAAAAAAAAAAACCTTTTTTATTTTTTAAATTTATTTTTTAATTGAAGGATAATTGCTTTACAGAATTTTGTTGTTTTCTGTCAAACCTCAACATGAATCAGTCATAAGTATACATGTATCCCCTCCCTCTTGCACCTCCCTCCTTTCCCACCCCTCTAGATTGACACAGAGCCCCTCTTTGAGTTTCCTGAGACATACAGCAAATTCCTGTTGGCTATCTATTTTACATATGGTAACATAAGTTTCCATGTTACTCTCCCCATACACTTCACACTCTCCTCCCCTGTCCCCATGTGCATAAGTCTGTTCTCTATGTCTGGCTCTCCATTGCTGCCCTTCAAACAGATTCTTCAGTAACATCTTTCTAGGAGGAGAAGGGGATGAGAGAGGATGAGTTGGTTGGATGGCCACACTGACTTGATGGACATGAGTTTGAGCAAGCTCTAGGAGTTGGTGATGGACAGGGAAGCCTGGCGTGCTGCAGTCCATGGGGTCGCAAAGATCCGGACACAACTGAGTGGCTGAACTGAACTGAACAATATTTATCTTTCTCTTTCTGACTTACGTCATTCTATATAATAGGCTCTAGGTTCACCCACCTTATTAGAAGTGACTCAAATGCATTCCTTTTTATAGCTGAGTAATACTCCATTGTGTATATGTACCACAACTTCTTTATCCATTCATCTGTTGATGGACATCTAGGTTGCTTCCATGTTCTAGCTATTATAAATAGTGCTGCAATGAAGACGGGTACATGTGTCTTTTTAAATTTTGAAAACCTTTCCTTTTGTCTGAGTACCAAGAGCCAGAGATCAAATTGCCAACATCCATTGGATCATTGAAAAAGCAAGACAGTTTCAGAAAATCATCTGCTTTATTGACTATGCCAAAGCCTTTGACTGTGTAGATCACAACAAACTGTGGAAAATTCTTAAAGAGATGGGAATACCAGACCACCTGACCTGCCTCCTGAGAAATCTACAGGTCAGGAAGCAACAGTTAGAACTAGACATGGATTTAGAAAGATGGTAACAATCACCCTGTATATGAAACAGCAAAAGAGACACTGATGTATAGAACAGTCTTTTGGACTCTGTGGGAGAGGGAGAGGGTGGGATGATTTGGGAAAATGGCATTGAAACATGTATAATATCAGATATGAAATGAGTCGCCAGTCCAGGTTTGATGCACGATACTGGATGCTTGGGGCTGGTGCACTGGGACGACCCAGAGGGATGGTAGGGGGAGGGAGGTGGGAGGAGGGTTCAGGATGGGGAACACATGTATACCTGTGGTGGATTCATTTTGATATATGGCAAAACCAATACAATATTGTAAAGTTAAAAAATAAATTAAATTAAAAAAAAAGAACTAGACATGGAACAACAGACTGGTTCCAAATCAGGAAAGGAGTACATCAAGGCAGTACATTGTCACCCTGCTTATTTAACTTCTATGCAGAGTACATCATGAGAAACGCTGGACTGGATGAAGCACAAGCTGGAATCAAGATCACCGGGAGAAATATCAATAGCCTCAGATATGCAGGTGACACCACCATTATGGCAGAAAGTGAAGAGGAACTAAAGAGCCTCTTGATGAAAGTGAAAGAGGAGAGTGAAAATGTTGGCTTAAAACTCAACATTCTGAAAACTAAGATCATGGCATCTGGTCCCATCACTTCATGGAAAATAGATGGGAAAGCAATGGAAACAGTGACAGACTTTATATTTTGGGCTCCAAAATCACTGCAGATGGTGACTGCAGCCATGAAATTAAAAAGCACCTGCTCCTTGGAAGAAAAATATGACCAACCTAGACAGCATATTAAAAAGCAGAGACATTACTTTGCCAACAAAGGTCTATCTAGTCAAAGCGATGGCTTTTCCAATAGTCATGTATGGATGTAAGAGTTGGATCATGAAGAAAACTGAGCACCAAAGAATTGATGCTATTGAACTGTGGTGTTGGAGAAGACTCTTAAGAGTCCTTGGACTGGAAGGAGATCCAACCAGTCCGTCCTAAAGGAAATCAGTCCTGAATAGTCATTGGAGGGACTGATGCTGAAGCTGAAACTCCAATACCTTGGCCACCTGATGTGAAGAACTGACTCATTAGAAAAGACCCTGATGCTGGGAAAGATTGAAGGCAGGAGGAGAAGGTGATGACAGAGGATGAGATGGTTGGATAGTATCACCAACTCAATGGACATGAGTTTGAGTAGACTCCAGGAGTTGGTGATGGACAGGGAGGCCTGGAATGCTGCAGTCCATGGGGTTACAAAGAGTCGGACACGACTGTGCGACTGAACTGAGCAAGAGCCATTGAGTTTTATAAGAGGAGCATGGTGGAATCTAGGTCACTAATTATATGAAAATTCTCCTTTGTAATGAAAGAAAAATGAATCAACAAAAAATTTTTTTAAATACATAAATTAGCACCTTCACTGTCTTCAGAGAGAGTGAAACAGCAGATAGAGTTGTCCCCAAATTACCTTCCTTTCATCTTCCACCCAGGCATATCCACTAGCATTTGTAAAAGGCTCACATCACCATCAGTTGATACTTCTTTATATTTCTTCCACTTTTCACTCTGCTTCACAAAGTGCTTTATTAGAGTTCACAAGGGCTTTGTGGCTTATATGACTCAGAAATGAGTTAATTCCTATGTTATTAGGTGGCATAAAAACATCCAGTGAGCAGTGCTGAGGAGGATGATTACTCTATGGATAAACATGTATCAGTTCAGTTCAGTCGCTCAGTCGTGTCTGACTCTTTGCAACCCCATGAATTGCAGCACGCCAGGCCTCCCTGTCCATCACCAACTCCCGGAGTTCACTCAAACTCATGTCCATCGAGTCAGTGATGCCATCCAGCCATCTCATCCTCTGGCGTCCCCTTCTCCTCCTGCCCCCAATCCCTCCCAGCATCAGAGTCTTTTCCAATGAGTCAACTCTTCGCATGAGGTGGCCAACGTATTGGAGTTTCAGCTTCAGCATGAGTCCTTCTGAAGAACACCCAGGACTGATCTCCTTTAGAATGGACTGGTTGGATCTCCTTGCAGTCCAAAGGACTCTCAAGAGTCTTCTCCAGCAACACAGTTCAAAAGCATCAATTCTTTGGTGCTCAGCTTTCTTCATAGTCCAACTCTCACATCCATACATGACCACTGGAAAAACCATAGCCTTGACTAGATGGACCTTTGTCAGCAAAGTAATGTCTCTGCTTTTTAATATGCTATCTAGGTTGGTCATAACTTTCCTTCCAAGGAAGATCGTTTCAAAGATTGTTTTGAAAATTCTACTCTGTAGTAAAGCACATTTAATTTTTTAAATATTGTGAGTGTAAAACATTAGCTTTTAAAATGAACTTTGTTCCTTGCCAGGATGTGTGAGTTGGTGTATGTATTATATATACATATATAATATATATGTATAAGTTATGACTATATTTTGTGGGGTACCACTATTCAATGATGTTCCAGAGACTTCTTTCAGAATTATGAAATGTTTAAGAATTATAAAAAAGTGAAATATCCTTCTAGAACTTCATTTTTAAAGCTGTCACTTGCTGTCATCATGAAATGCCTACTATATGTTCATTGTAAAGTAATATCAGAGAAGGCAATGGCACTATACCCCACTCCAGTTCTCTTGCCTGGAAAATCCCATGGACAGAGGAGCCTGGTGGGCTGCAGTCCATGGGGTCGCTAAGAGTCAGACATGACTGAGTGACTTCACTTTCACTTTTCACTTTCATGCACTGGAGAAGGAAATGGCAGCCCACTCCAGTGTTCTTGCCTGGAGAATCCCAGGGACGGGGGAGCCTGGTGGGCTGCCATCGATGGGGCACACAGAGTAGGACACAACTGAAGTGACTTAGCAGCAGCAGCAGCAAAGTAATATGGAAATAATAAATTCATATAAATATATTTATACTTTCACATGATGAAAAGGAGTATTTCTGTCAGATGCTTTTCTTAAGTTTGTGCACAGTTCTCCACCCAGTTCTCCTGTGTCTGAAGTAAGTCAATCCTTTTCAGAGTTAATCCTCCTAGGAAAATACTGGAAAGGTGAAAGCAGTGCATCAAGTTATACTGGTGTGTGTAACTTAACCTTTTCACCCCTTGGAGGTAATAGGGTGAACATTCAAGCCACAGTTGTAGAGAACTGCATAGAGACCCCAGAGGGGTCATTTCACAGATGGCCTGTATTTAATTCCATTTGGGTGGTCTGCACAGGTATGGCTGTGCTATTTCTTCAAATAACAAGAGTTTTCCATACCTGTGGTGGTAGAAAAAATGATGGTCCCCGAGTTGTCCATTTCCTATAGATCCAGAATCTGGCATCTTACATGGCAAAAAAAGGATTTTTCAGATGTGATTAAGAATGTTGGAAAAGGACATTATTCTGGATTATCCAGTGGGCTCAATCTAACCACATGGCTCTTTAAAAGTGGACTTTTTCTCAGCTGTGATTAGAGTGAGATGTGACCATGCAAGAAGAGCAAGGGGGAGGTGTAATATTGATGACTTTGAAGATAGAGAAAGGGGCCAAAAATCGAGAAATGTAAGCAGCCTCTGGAAGCTGAAAAAGGCAAGGAAACAGATTCTCTCAGAGCCTGCAAAAAGAAGGATAGCTGTGAAAACACCTTGATTTTAGGTCAGTGAGACCTGTGCCTAATTTCTGACCTACGGAACTGTAAGATAATAAGTTTGTGTTATTTTAACCCTAGGTTTATGGCAACTTGTTACTCCAAAAATAGAAAACAAATATACCTACAAAGCCACTGCCCCAGGCCCACTGCTTCCTCAGCCATCCTGAGCCTCCTCTTGGGACTCTCAATCCATAAACAAACGGGTAACCCCTGGCCTGGCAAAGTTCCCTGGGGCCCTGTCCCAACACAGCACAGCTTTAGTTCTGACTGGACTACACCCAACTTAACCAGTTGTGAAATATTTTGAACATTACTTTCAATTTCAGGGACCTAAACCAGTGACTTTCAACCTTTTTTGACTCCACCCTACCTATAGTAAGATTACACATTTTTATTTCAAACTAGGACATAAGACTGGAGAAGGCAATGGCAAGCCACTCCAATACTCCTGCCTAGAAAATCCCATGGATGGAGGAGCCTGGTAGGCTGCAGTCCATGGGGTCCGCTACAAGTCGGACGCGATTGAGCGACTTCACTTTCATTTTTCACTTTCACACAATGGAGAAGGCATTGGCAGCCCACTCCAGTGTTCTTGCCTGGAGAATCCCAGGGAAGGCAGAGCCTGGTGGGCTGCCGTCTATGGGGTCGCACAGAGTCGGACACGACTGAAGCAACTTAGCAGCAGCAGCAGGACATAAGACATATTCCCACACATACAAATTATATAACGGAAACTAAGATTTCATGAAACTATTTAGCTTTACTGCTTGCATTGCACTGTGAAATTTTCAATTCTATTCTCTTCTATTTTGTTAGTGTAAATTTCAACCCACTGAACTGATTTCATGATTCAGTAGCAGGTTTCAAGCTTCAGCTGAAAAACACTGACCTTGATCTTGACAATGCTATGGTCAAGATGTAGAGTTTTTGATGGCCAATATATTGTTTCTTTTTATTATTTCTTAATTAATTTATTCTTTTGGCCACACTTCACAGCATGTGGGATCTTAGTTCCTCCACGAAAGATGAAACCTGCAGTGGAGTCACCAGGTCTTAACCACTGGACTGCCAGGGAAGTACCAATTCTGTATTATTTTTAAAGGAAGTTGACTTTGTTCAGAATTTAAATAGTTTCTATATGTAACCTTAATTCATTGTTATTAAATGTTATTTATGGATGTACTAAAAATGTATCAATTTTCTCAAAGTGAATATCAAACCCATGACAGTTTGTAAATTAAGCCTGACAGTAGGAGAGAGGAACCACAATAGGGAGGGGGTGCATTTTAGGAACAATTTTTAAATGAATAGATATAGTCATTGGGCACATGTATTTAGTGTTCTGCTTTCTGTTGCTCAATTTTTTTCATTTCTGCTTTTATGTTGAATATTTCCCTTTTTGTGCTTTTAAAATATTACCTATTTCCTTTTCTAGATTTGTTATGTTAATTTATGGCATTTTTTTTCCTTATTACTATTTATAGCTGCAGTATCATTTCAGGCACTTAGACTTTGTTTTAGTAGCCTCTTAATTTGAGTTCCTGGTGGAGTTTAAATGTGAGTTTCAAATTATGTTTATTATAACTCAGTTAGCTTTTCTAGGTATTGGTAGCAAAAAACAGTTTGGCAGTTATAGTGTGTATGCTTTCACTAGTTTATTTTGTGGAACAAATCATCTCCCTAATCCTTGTGCCTAGAGAATCCCAGAGATGGGGGAGCCTGGTGGGCTGCCATCTGTGAGGTCGCACAGAGTCGGACACGACTGAAGTGACTTAGCAATCCTTGTGGCTTAACAACGTGCATGCTTGCTCAGTCGCTTCAGTTGTGTCCAACTCTGCGACTGTATGGACTGTAGCCCACCAGGTTCCTCAGTCCGTGGGATTCTCCAGGCAAGAATACTGGAGTGGGTTGCCATTTTCCTCCTCCAGGGGATCTTCCTGACCCAGGGGTTGAACCTGGGTCTCCTGTATTATAGGCGGATTCTTTACCACTGAGCCATCGGGGAAGCCCCTGGCTTACAGCAGCAATGGTTTAGTGCTCCTCTACTACACCTGTTTGCTACAGCTCTGTTCCAGGATCTTTATTCCAGGATGTAAACTTATGGCAGAAAGTAAAGAGGAACTAAAAAGCCTCTTGATGAAAGTGAAAGTGAAGAGTGAAAAAGTTGGCTTAAAGCTCAACATTCAGAAAACGAAGATCATGGCATCCGGTCCCATCACTTCATGGGAAATAGATGGGAAAACAGTGGAAACAGTGTCAGATTTTATTTTTCTGGGCTCCAAAATCACTGCAGATGGTGACTGCAGCCATGAAATTAAAAGACGCTTACTCCTTGGAAGGAAAGTTATGACCAACCTAGATAGCATATTGAAAAGCAGAGACATTACTTTGCCAACAAAGGTTCATCTAGTCAAGGCTATGGTTTTTCCAGTGGTCATGTATGGATGTGAGAGTTGGACTGTGAAGAAGGCTGAGCGCAAAAGGATTGATGCTTTTGAACTGTGGTGTTGGGGAAGACTCTTGAGAGTCCCTTGGACTGCAAGGAGATCCAACCAGTCCATTCTGAAGGAGATCAGCCCTGGGATTTCTTTGGAAGGAATGATGCTAAAGCTGAAACTTCAGTACTTTGGCCACCTCATGCGAAGAGCTGACTCATTGGAAAAGACTCTGATGCTGGGAGGGATTGGGGGCAGGAGGAGAAGGGGACGACAGAGGATGAGATGGCTGGATGCCATCACTGACTCGATGGACGTGAGTCTGAGTGAACTCCGGGAGTTGGTGATGGACAGGGAGGCCTGGTGTGCTGCGATTCATGGGGTCACAAAGAGTCGGACACGACTGAGCAACTGATCTGATCTTATCTGAAACTGAAGGAACAGCCCTGTGTGAGACATGCCGGTCCATGGTTGAATCACAAGATGTCTCTTAAAAGCATCTGCTCAAATGTGGAGAATACATCACTTCTGCATGCATTTCTTAGGTTCATGCAAGTCGTAAGGCTAAACCTGATGGCATAGTCCTTTCATAGACAGGGCGGTAAATAATAGGGAAACAATAGTAGAATCTAACCTCATGTTATCCCCTGTAATGCTGCAACCCAAAAGGTTTATCCTTGCATCTCTGTCAGTTCAAAACTCTATTTAATTGTTGGATTATATCTGAGATTTACCATTATAGCATTTACATTTCCATTTTCAAATGTATCTTTAATCATGATAAAATACTGTTTGTCTCCCTTAATGCTTTTGCTATAAAATTAGCTATGCTGATCATGTTTTTACAGGCCATGCCAGGCTGTGGCTACTGTGAGTTATAATAACATTAGGAAAGCAGTATTTTTCTACTTTAACCTATACCCACAGCAATGCCAGACCTCATCACTCAAAATTCACCAGCTATTGCATGGGCTAATTCAAGGAGCCCTGTGGTTCCCAGGAGGATCCTTCTTGGTACCTCTCTAGCCTGGGTCCCCGGTATGCCAAGAGATGAGCAGCATTTCCTCTGTAGACCTCCATACGCCTCTCTGCAGAGCAGTGTTTGGTTCTGGGGAGTTCAGTCTTCCTAAATTAATAGTCATCTTTCCCCAGAGCTTTGGCTCAAGTTCCTAAGATACAACTGGATAGTGAATGATATGATTAATATACTGTACCAAACTCAAAATTACCCCAGACCTTTCATTTCAGTTCAATTACAGCCAAATCTTTCATTTCAGTAAACTTATTTCTCTCTCCCTCACTGCTCCCTGCTTTCCTCCCTGCTCCACACTCCCTGTCTCCAGCATCCCTTCTCCCCTCTCCCTCTACATGAGGCTCCTCTGCTGTTCCTGCTGGTGTATCCTGTAATAAACCAATCCCACCCTGGAATCTTTGTGAAACTGATATAATTTAAACACCAGGTTTTTATTGTGCTTGTATAGACAGGCACTATGAATTGTAGGCCATTCTTGCTTTATTGCTGTGCTTAGTCACTCAGTCGTGTCCTACTCTGCGACCCCATAGACTGTAGTCTGCCAGGTTCCTCTGTCTGTGGGAATTCTCCAGGCAAGAATACTGGAATGGGTTGTCATGCCTTCCCCCAGGAGATCTTCCTGACTCAGGCATCGAACCCAGGTCTCATGCATTACAGGCAGATTCTTTGCTCTGAGCCACTTGCTTTATTAAAATATTATTTAAAAACATTTTATTACAGTAATCACATATGGAAAAAGCAATGTACTAGAGTTTATAATGAAACTATAGTCTACTGCCCTATCTCCCCCTCCCCTAATTCAGTTTCCCAGGAGGAATCACTTTTGTTTCTGTTTCAAGGATTTTTGATGGTTACTTCCTTAATTCTAAAAAATGAGCCTTTACTACTATTTCTTGATTTACTGGTAAATCACGGTATTAAAATGAGAAGATTTGTTCCCCTCTTCTTCCATGTGTTCTCCTCAGTCTTCCTCCTGCTTTCTGTACTTGTACCTTTACTTTCAAATTATAAAGGTTGGCATTTATATTTTATCTGAAATGAAGTGAAAGTCACTCAGTTGTGTCTGACTCTTTGTGACCCCATGGACTGTAGTCCCCATGGAATTCTCCAGGCCAGAATACTGGAGTGAGTAACCTTTCCTTTCTCCAGGGGATCTTCCCAACCCAGGGATTGAACCCAGGTCTCCCGCACTGCAGGCGGATTCTTTACCAGCTGAGCCACAAGGGAAGCCCATATTTTCTCTAGTAACCATAATTAACTTTTCCCTGAACTAATTCATAGGCTGCTTCTAAAAATTGAAAACTGCTAACACCATTGACATAACTGTGTAAGTATTGTTGATAGGAAAATTAGATAGTAAGATTTCATTTTCCTCTGTACAGGGGCTTTACAGATCATATAACAGACTGTTCAGATTTAAGATTATAAAGTTTTCACTAGGCTGATTTGATTTTCTACTTCCATCTCTTTTTACTTATGCTGAAAATCTTGGTTCTGATGACAATACATATTAGTATTTACAGGGTTATGTTACTCTTTACCTCACAAAGTTTTATTTTTTTTTTAATGTCAACTAGTAATTACCTTAAACGTAAATGGGTTGAATGCCCCAACCAAAAGACAAAGACTGGCTGAATGGATACAAAAGCAAGACCCCTACATATGTTGTCTACAAGAGACCCACCTCAAAACAGGGGACACATACAGACTGAAAGTGAAGGGCTGGAAAAAGATTTTCCATGCAAATAGGGACCAAAAGAAAGCAGGAGTAGCAATACTCATATCAGATAAAATGACTTTAAAACAAAGGCTGTGAAAAGAGACAAAGATGGTCACTACATAATGATCAAAGGATCAATCCAAGAAGAAGATATAACAATTATAAATATGTATGCATCCAACACGGGAGCACCGCAATATTTAAGACAAATGCTAACCAGTATGAAAGGAGAAATTAACAATAACACAATAATAGTGGGAGACTTTAATACCCCACTCACACCTATGGATAGATCAACTAAACAGAAAATTAACAAGGAAACACAAACTTTAAACAATAAAATAGACCATTTAGACCTAATTGATATCTATAGGTCATTTCATCCCAAAACAATGAATTTCACCTTTTTCTCAACCGCACATGGAACCTTCTCCAGGATAGATCACATCCTGGGCCATAAATCTAGCCTTGGTAAATTCAAAAAAATAGAAATCATTCCCAGCATCTTCTCTGACCACAATGCAGTAAGATTAGATCTCAATTACAGGAGAAAAACAATTAAAAATTCCAACATATGGAGGCTGAACAACACGCTGCTGAATAACCAACAAATCACAGAAGAAATCAAAAAAGAAATCAAAATTTGCATAGAAACGAATGAAAATGAAAACACAACAACCCAAAACCTGTGGGACACTGTAAAAGCAATCGTAAGGGGAAAGTTCATAGCAATACAGGCATACCTCAAGAAACAAGAAAAAAGTCAAATAAATAGCCTAACTCTACACCTAAAGCAACTAGAAAAGGAAGAAATGAAGAACCCCAGGGTTAGTAGAAGGAAAGAAATCTTAAAAATTAGAGCAGAAATAAATGCAAAAGAAACAAAAGAGACTGTAGCAAAAATCAACAAAGCCAAAAGCTGGTTCTTTGAAAGGATAAATAAAATTGACAAACCATTAGCCAGACTCATCAAGAAACAAAGGGAGAAAAATCAAATCAATAAAATTAGAAATGAAAATGGAGAGATCACAACAGACAACACAGAAATACAAGGGATCATAAGAGACTACTATCAACAATTATATGCCAATAAAATGGACAACGAGGAAGAAATGAACAAATTCTTAGAAAAGTACAACTTTCCAAAACTGGACCAGGAAGAAACAGAAAATCTAAACAGACCCATCACAAGCACAGAAATTGAAACTGTAATCAAAAATCTTCCAGCAAACAAAAGCCCAGGTCCAGACAGCTTCACAGCTAAATTCTACCAAAAATTTAGAGAAGAGGTAACACCTATCCTACTCAAACTCTTCCAGAAAATTGCAGAGGATGGTAAACTTCCAAACTCATTCTATGAGGCCACCATCACCCTAATACCAAAACCTGACAAAGATCCCACAAAAAAAGAAAACTACAGGCCAATATCACTGATGAACATAGATGCAAAAATCCTTAACAAAATTCTAGCAATCAGAATCCAACAACACATTAAAAAGATCATACACCATGACCAAGTGGGCTTTATCCCAGGGATGCAAGGATTCTTCAATATCCGCAAATCAATCAATGTAATACACCACATTAACAAATTGAAAAATAAAAACCATATGATTTTCTCAATAGATGCAGAGAAAGCCTTTGACAAAATTCAACATCCATTTATGATCAAAACTCTCCATAAAGCAGGAACAGAAGGAACATACCTCAACATAATAAAAGCTATATATGACAAACCCACAGCAAACATTATCCTCAATGGTGAAAAATTGAAAGCATTTCCTCTAAAGTCAGGAACAAGACAAGGGTGCCCACTTTCACCATTACTATTCAACATAGTTTTGGAAGTTTTGGCCACAGCAATCAGAGCAGAAGAAGAAATAAAAGGAATCCAAATTGGAAAAGAAGAAGTAAAGCTCTCACTGTTTGCAGATGACATGATCCTCTACATAGAAAACCCTAAAGAATCCACCAGAAAATTACTAGAACTAATCAATGATTATAGTAAAGTTGCAGGATATAAAATCACCACCCAGAAATCCCTTGCATTCCTATACACTAATAATGAGAAAACAGAAAGAGAAATTAAGGAAACAATTCCATTCACCATTGCAATGGAAAGAATAAAATACTTAGGAATATATCTACCTAAAGAAACTAAAGACCTATATATAGAAAACTATAAAACACTGGTGAAAGAAATCAAAGAGGACACTAATAGATGGAGAAATATACCAGGTTCATGGATTGGAAGAATCAATATAGTGAAAATGAGTATACTACCCAAAGCAATCTATAGATTCAATGCAATCCCTATCAACCTACCAACGGTATTCTTCACAGATCTAGAACAAATAATTTCACAATTTGTATGGAAATACAAAAAACCTCGAATAGCCAAAGCGGTCTTGAGAGAGAAGAATGGAACTGGAGGAATCAACCTACCTGACTTCAGGCTCTACCACAAAGCCACAGTCATCAAGACAGTATGGTACTGGCACAAAGACAGAAATATAGATCAATGGAACAAAATAGAAAGCCCAGAGATTAATCCACGCACATATGGACACCTTATCTTTGACAAAGGAGGCAAGAATATACAATGGATTAAAGACAATCTCTTTAACAAGTGGTGCTGGGAAATCTGGTCAACCACTTGTAAAAGAATGAAACTAGAACACTTTCTAACACCATACACAAAAATAAACTCAAAATGGATTAAAGATCTCAACATAAGACCAGAAACTATAAAACTCCTAGAGGAGAACATAGGCAAAACACTCTCCGACATACATCACAGCAGGATCCTCTATGACCCACCTCCCAGAATATTGGAAATAAAGCAAAAATAAACAAATGGGACCTAATTAAACTTAAAAGCTTCTGCACAACAAAGGAAACTATAAGCAAGGTGAAAAGACAGCCTTCAGAATGGGAGAAATTAATAGCAAATGAAGCAACTGACAAACAACTAATCTCAAAAATATACAAGCAACTCCTACAGCTCAACTCCAGAAAAATAAATGACCCAATCAAAAAATGGGCCAAAGAACTAAATAGACATTTCTCCAAAGAAGACATACAGATGGCTAACAAACACATGAAAAGATGCTCAACATCACTCATTATCAGAGAAATGCAAATCAAAACCACTATGAGGTACCATTTCACACCAGTCAGAATGGCTGCAATCCAAAAGTCTACAAGCAAGAAATGCTGGAGAGGTTGTGGAGAAAAGGGAACCCTCTTACACTGTTGGTGGGAATGCAAACTAGTACAGCCACTATGGAGAACAGTGTGGAGATTCCTTAAAAAACTGGAAATAGAACTGCCTTATGACCCAGCAATCCCACTGCTGGGCATACACACAGAGGAAACCAGAAGGGAAAGACACACGTGTACCCCAATGTTCATCGCAGCACTGTTTATAATAGCCAGGACATGGAAGCAACCTAGATGCCCATCAGCAGATGAATGGATAAGAAAGCTGTGGTACATATACACAATGGAGTATTACTCAGCCATTAAAAAGAATACATTTGAATCAGTTCTAATGAGGTGGATGAAACCGGAACCTATTATACAGAGTGAAGTAAGCCAGAAAGAAAAACACCAATACAGTATACTAACGCATATATATGGAATTTAGAAAGATGGTAACAGACAAAGACTGGCTGAATGGATACAAAAACAAGACCCCTACATATGTTGTCTACAAGAGACCCACCTCAAAACAGGGGACACATACAGACTGAAAGTGAAGGGCTGGAAAAAGATTTTCCATGCAAATAGGGACCAAAAGAAAGCAGGAGTAGCAATACTCATATCAGATAAAATAGGCTTTAAAACAAAGACTGTGAAAAGAGACAAAGATGGTCACTACATAATGATCAAACGATCAATCCAAGAAGAAGATATAACAATTATAAATATATATGCACCCAACACGGGAGCACCGCAGTATGTAAGACAAATGCTAACAAGTATGAAAGAAGAAATTAACAATAACACAATAATAGTGGGAGACTTTAATACCCCACTCACACCTATGGATAGATCAACTAAACAGAAAATTAACAAGGAAACACAAACTTTAAACAATACAATAGACCAGTTAGACCTAATTGATATCTATAGGACATTTCATCCCCAAACAATGAATTTCACCTTCTTCTCAAGCGCACATGGAACCTTCTCCAGGATAGATCACATCCTGGGCCATAAAGCTAGTCTTGGTAAATTCAAAAAAATAGAAATCATTCCAAGCATCTTTCTGACCACAATGCAGTAAGATTAGATCTCAATTACAGGAGAAAAACTATTAAAAAATCCAACATATGGAGGCTGAACAACACGCTGCTGAATAACCAACAAATCACAGAAGAAATCAAAAAAGAAATCAAAATTTGCATAGAAATGAATGAAAATGAAAACACAACAACCCAAAACCTGTGGGACACGGTAAAAGCAGTCCTAAGGGGAAAGTTCATAGCAATACAGGCACACCTCAAGAAACAAGAAAAAAGTCAAATAAATAACCTAACTCTACACCTAAAGCAACTAGAAAAGGAAGAAATGAAGAACCCCAGGGTTAGTAGAAGGAAAGAAATCTTAAAAATTAGAGCAGAAATAAATGCAAAAGAAACAAAAGAGACCATAGCAAAAATCAACAAAGCCAAAAGCTGGTTCTTTGAAAGGATAAATAAAATTGACAAACCATTAGCCAGACTCATCAAGAAACAAAGGGAGAAAAATCAAATCAATAAAATTAGAAATGAAAATGGAGAGATCACAACAGACAACACAGAAATACAAGGGATCATAAGAGACTACTATCAACAATTATATGCCAATAAAATGGACAACGAGGAAGAAATGAACAAATTCTTAGAAAAGTACAACTTTCCAAAACTCGACCAGGAAGAAATAGAAAATCTTAACAGACCCATCACAAGCACGGAAATTGAAACTGTAATAAAAAAATCTTCCAGCAAACAAAAGCCCAGGTCCAGACGGCTTCACAGCTGAATTCTACCAAAAATTTAGAGAAGAGCTAACACCTATCCTGCTCAAACTCTTCCAGAAAATTGCAGAGGATGGTAAACTTCCAAACTCATTCTATGAGGCCACCATCACCCTAATACCAAAACCTGACAAAGATCCCACAAAAAAAGAAAACTACAGGCCAATATCACTGATGAACATAGATGCAAAAATCCTTAACAAAATTCTAGCAATCAGAATCCAACAACACATTAAAAAGATCATACACCATGACCAAGTGGGCTTTATCCCAGGGATGCAAGGATTCTTCAATATCCGCAAATCAATCAATGTAATACACCACATTAACAAATTGAAAAATAAAAACCATATGATTATCTCAATAGATGCAGAGAAAGCCTTTGACAAAATTCAACATCCATTTATGATCAAAACTCTCCATAAAGCAGGAACAGAAGGAACATACCTCAACATAATAAAAGCTATATATGACAAACCCACAGCAAACATTATCCTCATTGGTGAAAAATTGAAAGCATTTCCTCTAAAGTCAGGAACAAGACAAGGGTGCCCACTTTCACCATTACTATTCAACATAGTTTTGGAAGTTTTGGCCACAGCAATCAGAACAGAAAAAGAAATAAAAGGAATCCAAATTGGAAAAGAAGAAGTAAAGCTCTCACTGTTTGCAGATGACATGATCCTCTACATAGAAAACCCTAAAGACTCCACCAGAAAATTACTAGAACTAATCAATGACTATAGTAAAGTTGCAGGATATAAAATCAACACCCAGAAATCCCTTGCATTCCTATACACTAATAATGAGAAAACAGAAAGAGAAATTAAGGAAACAATTCCATTCACCATTGCAATGGAAAGAATAAAATACTTAGGAATATATCTACCTAAAGAATCTAAAGACCTATATACAGAAAACTATAAAACACTGGTGAAGGTAATCAAAGAGGACACTAACAGATGGAGAAATATACCATGTTCATGGATTGGAAGAATCAATATAGTGAAAATGAGTATACTACCCAAAGCAATCTATAGATTCAATGCAATCCCTATCAAGCTACCAACAGCATTCTTCACAGAGCTAGAACAAATAATTTCACAATTTGTATGGAAATACAAAAAACCTCGAATAGCCAAAGCTATCTTGAGAAAGAAGAATGGAACTGGAGGAATCAACCTACCTGACTTCAGGCTCTACTACAAAGCCACAGTTATCAAGACAGTATGGTACTGGCACAAAGACAGAAATATAGATCAATGGAACAAAATAGAAAGCCCAGAGATTAATCCACGCACATATGGACACCTTATCTTTGACAAAGGAGGCAAGAATATACAATGGATTAAAGACAATCTCTTTAACAAGTGGTGCTGGGAAAACTGGTCAACCACTTGTAAAAGAATGAAACTAGAACACTTTCTAACACCATACACAAAAATAAACTCAAAATGGATTAAAGATCTCAACGTAAGACCAGAAACTATAAAACTCCTAGAGGAGAACATAGGCAAAACACTCTCTGACATACATCACAGCAGGATCCTCTATGACCCACCTCCCAGAATATTGGAAATAAAAGCAAAAATAAACAAATGGGACCTAATTAACCTTAAAAGCTTCTGCACATCAAAGGAAACTATTAGCAAGGTGAAAAGACAGCCTTCAGAATGGGAGAAGATAATAGCAAATGAAGCAACTGACAAACAACTAATCTCGAGAATATACAAGCAACTCCTACAGCTCAACTCCAGAAAAATAAATGACCCAATCAAAAAATGGGCCAAAGAACTAAATAGACATTTCTCCAAAGAAGACATACAGATGGCTAACAAACACATGAAAAGATGCTCAACATCACTCATTATCAGAGAAATGCAAATCAAAACCATTATGAGGTACCATTTCACACCAGTCAGAATGGCTGCAATCCAAAAGTCTACAAGTAATAAATGCTGGAGAGGTTGTGGAGAAAAGGGAACCCTCTTACACTGTTGGTGGGAATGCAAACTAGTACAGCCACTATGGAGAACAGTGTGGAGATTCCTTAAAAAACTGGAAATAGGACTGCCTTATGATCCAGCGATCCCACTGCTGGGCATACACACTGAGGAAACCAGAAGTGAAAGAGACACGTGTACCCCAGTGTTCATCGCAGCACTGTTTATAATAGCCAGGACATGGAAGCAACCTAGATGTCCATCAGCAGATGAATGGATAAGAAAGCTGTGGTACATATACACAATGGAGTATTATTCAGCCATTAAAAAGAATACATTTGAATCAGTTCTAATGAGGTGGATGAAACTGGAGCCTATTATACAGAGTGAAGTAAGCCAGAAAGAAAAACACCAATACAGTATACTAACGCATATATATGGAATTTAGAAAGATGGTAACAATAACCCTGTGTACGAGACAGCAAAAGAGACACTGATGTATAGAACAGTCTTATGGACTCTGAGAGAGAGGGAGAGGGTGGGAAGATTTGGGAGAATGGCATTGAAACATGTAAAATATCATGTATGAAACGAGTTGCCAGTCCAGGTTCGATGCACGATACTGGATGCTTGGGGCTGGTGCACTGGGACGACCCAGAGGGATGGAATGAGGAGGGAGGAGGGAGGAGGGTTCAGGATGGGGAACACATGTATACCTGTGGCGGATTCATTTTGATATTTGGCAAAACTAATACAGTTATGTAAAGTTTAAAAATAAAATAAAAATTAAAAAAAAAAAAGAAAGAAAGATGGTAACAATAACCCTGTGTATGAGACAGCAAAAGAGACACTGATGTATAGAACAGTCTTATGGACTCTGTGGGAGAGGGAGAGGGTGGGAAGATTTGCGAGAATGGCATTGAAACATGTAGAATATCATGTATGAAATGAGTCACCAGTCCAGGTTTGATGCACGATACTGGATGCTTGGGGCTGGTGCACTGGGACGACTCAGAGGGATGGTATGGGGACGGAGGAGGGAGGAGGGTTCAGGATGGGGAACACATGTATACCTGTGGCGGATTCATTTCGATATTTGGCAAAACCAGTACAATATTGTAAAGTTTAAAAATAAAATTAAAGAAATTAAAAAAATTTTTTTTAAATTTACCTAAAATAAATAAATAAACAAATAAATGTCAACTAGTAAAAGTTGAAAGAATAGTATAATAAATGCCTGTATACCATTTATCTAGATTCACAAATGATTAAATTTTTTTTGCCACATTTGCTTTCTCTTTTTTGTTTTTGCTGAGTCATTTGGAAACAAGTTACAGATAGCACGGCAATTCACCATTTGCATGTTTCTCCTGGAACAAGGACATTTTCTTATAAAACCACAATCCTATGATCATACCCAAGAACTTTAATATTAATTCTGTTATACCTATGACTTAACCCATATCCAAATTTCCTCAATTATCACCCAAAATATCCTTTATAGCTTTTCTTCTATCCAAATTTCAATCAGGGCTCACTCATTATATGTAATAGAAATATGTCTTTAGTCTCCTTGATTGTCCTTCAGTTTTCATTTGTTTGGTCTTTCATGACACTTGACAATTTTTTCTTAATAATTTTATGTATTTATTCACTGCGCTGGGTCTTTGTTGCTGTGCAGGCTTTTCTCTAGTTGTGGCAACAGGAGATACTCTCCAGTTGTGGTGCAGGGCTTCTCATTGCTGTAGCTTCTCTTGTCACAGAGCACAGGCTGTGGGCACACAGGCTTCAGTATCTGCAGCTCCTGGGCTCTAGAGCACAGGCTCAATAGTTGTGGCACAAGGGTTTAGTTGTTCCTCAGCATGTGAGATCTTCCTGGATCAGGGATGGAACCTGTGTCTCCTGCATTGGCAGGTGGATCTTTATCACTGGGTCACCAGGGAAACCCTGACACTGACAATTTTGAAGAGCCCAGGAAATTACTTTGTAGAATGTCCTACATTCTAAATTTATCCCATTGCTTCATCATGATTAGATTCAGGTGCAACATTGTTTTTAAGAATGTCATAGGAAAAGTGTGCCCTTCCCATCATGTCACATCAGGATTCTAGTTTGTCTCACTCTTAACGATGCTAAGAACCTTTTGACACAGATGGTGTCAGATTTCTCCAATGCAAAGGTACCATTGCTCTTGTAATTAGTAATCTGTGGGGTGATTCTTCAAGACAAATCACGTGTTTCCTAGTCACCCTCCACTCAATAGTTTTGGCATCCACTGATGCCTATTTTCATACTGTTCATGGGGTTCTCAAGGCAAGAATACTGAAGTGGCTTGCCATTCCCTTCTCCAGTAGACCACATTTTGTCAGAACTGTCCACCATGACCCGTCCATCTTGGGTGGCCCTACCCATCACGGCTCATAGTTTCATTGAGTTAGACAAGGCTGTGGTCCATGTGAATGGGAAAGACTAGAGATCTCTTCAAGAAAATTAGAGATACCAAGGGAACATTTCATGCAAAGATGGGCACAATAAAGGACAGAAATGTTATGGCCCTAACAGAAGCAGAATGTATTAAGAGTGGCAAGAATACCCAGAAGAACTGTACAAAAAAGATCTTCACGACCCAGATAATCAACGATGGTGTGATCAGTGACCTAGAACCAGATATCCTGGAATACCAAGTCAAGTGGGCCTTAGGAAGCATCCCTACGAACAAAGCTAGTGGAGGTGATGGAATTCCAGTGGAGCTATTTCAAATCCTAAAAGATGATGCTGTGAAAGTGTTGCACTCAATATGTCAGCAAATTTGGAAAACTCAGCAGTGGCCACAGGACTGGAAAAGGTCTGTTTTCATTCCAATCCCAAAGAAAGGCAATGCCAAAGAATGCTCAAAGTACTACACAATTGCACTCATCTCACACACTAGTAAAGTAATGCTCAAAATTCTCCAAGCCAGGCTTCAACAGTATGTGAACTGTGAACTTCCAGATGTTCAAGCTGGTTTTAGAAAAGGCAGAGGAACCAGAGATCAAATTGCCAACATCCGCTGGATCATCAAAAAAGCAAGAGAGTTACAGAAAAACATCTTGCGCTTTTTTGACTATGCCAAAGCCTTTGACTGTGTGGGTCACAACAAACTGTGGAAAATTCTTCAAGAGATGGGAATACCAGACCACCTGACCTGCCTCTTGAGAAATCTGTATGCAGGTCAGGAAGCAACAGTTAGAACTGGACATAGAACAACAGACTGATTCCAAATAGGAGAAGGAGTACGTCAAGGCTGTATATTGTCACCCTGCTTATTTAACTTATATGCAGAGTACATCATGAGAAACGCTGGGCTGGATGAAGCACAAGCTGGAATCAAGATCGCAGGGAGAAATATCAATAACTTCAGATATGCAGATGACACCACCCTTATGGCAGAAAGTGAAGAAGAACGAAAAAGCCTCTTGATGAAAGTGAAAGAGGAGAGTGAAAAAGTTGGCTTAAAGCTCAACATTCAGAAAACGAAGATCATGGCATCTGATCCCATCACTTCATGACAAATAGATGGGGAAACAATGTCAGACTTTATCTTTTTGGGCTCCAAAATCACTGCAGATAGTGACTGCAGCCTTGAAATTAAAAAGCACTTGCTCCTTGGAAGAAAAGTTATAACCAACCTAGACAGCATATTGAAAAGCAGAGACATTATTTTGCCAACAAAGGTCCATCTAGTCAAGGCTATGGTTATTCCAGTAGTCATGTATGGATGTGAGAGTTGGACTGTGAAGAAAGCTGAGTGCCAAAGAATTGATGAATTTGAACTGTGGTGTTGGAGAAGACTCTTGAGAGTCCTTGGACTGCAAGGAGATCCAACCAGTCCATCCTAAAGGAAATCAGTCCTGAATATTCATTGGAAGGACTGATGCTGAAGCTGAGACTCCAATAATTTGGCCACCTAATGCGAATAACTGACTCATTTGAAAAGATGCTGGGAAAAATTGAAGGCAGGAGGAGAAGGCGATGACACAGGATGAGATGGTTGGATGGCATCACCGACTCAATGGACATGAGTTTGAGTGAACTCCGGGAGTTGGTGATGGACAGGGAGGCCTGGCGTGTTGCAGTCCATGAGGTCTCAAAGAGTCAGACATGACTGAGAGACTGAAATGAACTGAACTGATGCCTCTTGCTTAAATCGGTTACACTGAGGTTTTTAAATGGTGGTTCTCTAAGTCACTCTTTTGTAATGGCTGCATAGTCACCAGCCTTTAGAGTTGTATCATAATTTATTCATTAAGTTCCCTGTCAATGGATTTAGACTGTTTTCAGTCTATTGCTGTTCCAATCAATACTGCACAACTGTAACTGTTAGATGAATCCCAGGGAGGAAAATTGCTAGGTCAAAAGCATTTAACATTTTGATAGTTATTTCAAGATTGCCTCCCAAGAGAGATAATACCAATTTGCATCCCCACTATCAGAACATAAAACTGTCTACTTACACAACTCCCTTATTTTTCTGACTACATATTTTGGCTTTATGTCTACCACCACCTCCTGTTTCCTAGCTTTCTCCCACCATACCTTGACTCCCACAATTCTTCCACTCCTTCTGAAACCTAAAGGCCACTGTCTCCTTTTCACTGCTCATTATTCCCCCTCATTTTGTCTAGTTTCTACTTATCCAGCTCATATCCTATGATTCATCATTATAATTACTCTTTTGCATACATCCTCAAATCCTTTACCCTGATCTCCCTCTACTGTACTTTATGTCCAAACTCCAGCCCCACTTAAAACCAACTCACTTCCTGTGTCACACCCAGCAGCTAAATGTGACTGGAGAAAAAACCAACAACTACTCATTACAAATTCATGGCCCCAACCTCAAACAGGCCTTTAATGAAATCCCAGTATGCTCCCTAACCCATTGGCTGGATTTCCTAGAGGGTGGTTTCATTCCTTTTCCCCTTTCCTCAACTCTTCAACGTCTCCTGACCCCTCTTGTGACGACTTTGCTTCCTACTTTGCAGAGAAGAGAATATCCACAGCTACCACCACAGCTACTGGCCTGCCAGCATCAGTGCTCAAATACCTGTTTCCTTTCTTGGATCTGTGAATATATTGCTGGTCCTCCTGTAGCTCAGATGGTGAAGAATCTGCCTGCAATGCAGGAGACTCAGGTTTGATCCCTGGGTCAGGAAGATCCCTTGAAGAAGGGAATGGCAGCCCACTCCAGTATACTTGCCTGGAGAATTCCATGGACAGAGGAGCCTGGCATGCTGCAGTCTATGGGTTGCAGAGTTGAACACAACTGAGCAACTAACACAGCCACACACACACACACACACCCCTCCTGTCTAAAGCCACCCTCTGCAGTTGTGCACTGGGTTGTTTCCCCATCCACATACTCAAGGTCCTCCAGCAATTGTTCTTTTTCTCTCCTGCATTATTTCTCCCTAGTAATCATTCCCATTAGTATCAAACATACTACAACATCTCCCATTTGGAAAAAAAAATCATCCCCTCCAGTATTCTTGCCTGGAGAATCCCCATGGACAGAGGAGCCTGGTGGGCTGCAGTCCATAGGGTTGCAAAGAGTCAGACACAACTGATCGACTAATCATACACACAGGCCACAAAAAAGCAGCTTTGGTCAAAGTCCCCAGTGACCTCTGTGTTACCATATCCAAAGATAAGTTCTTAGTCTTCACCTTGCATTTAACCTACATATAGTGTATGACATAGTTGGTCATTTCTTTCTTGAAACATTTTATCCTAAACTCAAATGTTACTTCATCAGAGAGTCCTTTCCTGAGCACTGTGAATTAAATAGCCAAAGTAACTAGCCCTTTCTGCTCTGTACTATTTACCCCTCTATTCTGCAGTATTGATTACCACCTGACATATTTTATATTTGTTTATTGACTTTATCCTTTATTTTAATCCCAACTTGAGCAAAGCAACTGTAAAATGGTATCTTTATGACAACTAGGGATTTTTTAATATAGACCAGTTATCAAATGATATTAAGCATAATTTTGTTAGGCATGGTTCTTATTGGGGGGGAAATATTTATCAATTAGAGGATGTATAATGAAGTATCTGTGAGTTAATGGACATAATGTCCAAAATTTTTCTTTAACATACTCAAGAATGAGTTCAAAATTTCTGGCTTGAGCAACTGGGAAATGAGGCTGTTACTTGCTGCGATATTTGAAGACTGCAGGTGAAGCTAGTTTTGCAGAGGGAGTGGGGCTTGTTTTGACACTGCCAAGTTTAAGATATGTGTTGCTAACTAACTATTGTGTAGATAATCAAGTAGAGCTGTTGACCGTCTAGATTGACCAGTATCTAGATGTACCAGTCAGGAGTTCAGGGAAATAGATGAGGCTGGAGATAAATATCTGTGAATCATCAAAGTCTACATGGTATTTAAAGTCATGAGTCTGGCTGGGAATATTTAGAAAATGATAATCAGATTTTTTTTTTTTTTCAAAAAAGAATAAAAGAGGTCTGAGAACTAAGCCCTACAGCATTCGAAAATTATCAGGCTAGATATGAGAAGTCATCAGAGGAGACCAGAGAGGAGAGGCCAGCGAGGAGAACAGATATGGCAGCCTGAAAGGCAAATGGCTAGTGTCCCCCCACCCAGGGTTCCAAAACTGACAGTACCACTAAAGGTTTAACAAGTGAGTCTAACACAATACTTATTTATAACACAATAGTTTATTTCAGCATATCCACTGACTGAATGCCAAAACTTTCATAGTACTGTGGCACTCCATTAGAATTTTTAAATAAAATAGTCATTATTGTGCAAATTATGGATTAAAGATTAGCTGAAGTGAAAGTGTTAGTCACTCAGTTGTGTCCTACTCTTTGCCATCCCATGGACTGTAGTCCACCAGGCTTCTCTGTCTGTGGGGATTCTCCAGGCAAGAATACTGGAGTGGGTAGCCATTCCCTTCTCCAGGGGATTTTCCCAACCCAGGGATCGAACCTAGTCTCCTGCATTGCAGGCAGATTCTTTACTGTCTGGGCCACCAGGGAAGCCCAAAGATTAGCTAAGTGTCATTAATAATCTCAACACTTAACTCTGTTTTATACCACGCTGCATTGTGCTGACTACTGTTGTGCTCCAGCAAGAGGCTTCAGGGCCAGCACTCGCATCCCTGAGCTGCTGGGAGTATGGACTAGAGTTGGCTCACTGCCACCTCTCCTGCTGGGAATCCCTCTTGGCTGCAGGGACCTGCCTCTCCCAAAGTTATACCCCTACTAGGAGGCAGCCTGTGTCAAATGAATATAAAGTCTGGCCCCTTGTCTCAATTTGGGACAACTCTGAAGGATCAGCCCCCCCTTCAGAACCCCACATGGAATGACTGAGGCCTCAGCTGAAACCTCACTGGAGTCAGCTTCTCCACTGTTCAGCCCTGCCTGCCTTACCTCCCCAGAGGTCTCTATCTAATAAATTTCTGCATACAACTCTCCACCCTAGAACCTTCATGTAGGGCACTCACCCTGAAACCATGTCTACCAGAGGTGCCATTATCCTCTAACGTAATTGTGCCATTTACAATGTGTGGTAGTTACACAGTTTATTATTTGTTGAAAAATCCAAGTCATTTGTTCTGTAGAATTTTCCATGTTCTGGATTTGGCTGATAGTATCCCTGTGAGTAGTTTTATTCTGATACTTTCTGTGAACCGTTAGTAATACTAAAGACTCAAGTTCAACTCCATCCATTTAAACGTCGTATTCTGAAACCTTTTTTAACTTTTCTTTTTCTGCCCTGTGAAATGTAAGCATTGCTTATCTGATCCTAAGAAGAGATGAAAATCAAAGCTCCCCAGGATCAGGAGAGCTCATTTATAATTGTATCTCCCTCCCCTACCCCCTCATCGCCACAGACTTGGTGTATGCAACATAAAGGCCTTCCAGATGCTAAAACCAAATGACTGAAGAATATGTTTACTTAGGTTTAAGGCCTTAAACGATGAATACCTTCCTCCCAAAACAGAGTCTGATTATCTTATTCTCATCTAGGAAGAGAACCAAAGACAGCAACACCATCTCTGGACTATTTGCATGTAGAATTCCACGTTGTTACTAATTTTAAAAGCCATCCTGGCTTTCTTCTGTCAAATGGTTTGATTGTGGATCACATTCTTTCACCGACAGCTGGTGTATTCTAAGTCAATTAATCAACATGCATTTATCAAGCACCTGCTGTGTGATCAACGTAATTCTTAGAGAATTCATGCTGATTAAATTCTCTGTAAAACAATTAGAAGGCTGTATCTTGTTCCTGCTCTGCCCCATCCCCACCCCCACTTCACACAAATGCATTGCAAAATCAAATAGATGCTCTTTTTGTATCAATTTACTGTTTTGAATTATCTACATCCTGCTCCATTCTGTTGAGAGTTGATAGCATCCTGGACAATTATGATTTTTTCTAAGGTATTCAAAGCTGTTTTGCATAAATGTATACCCTTCTGTACTCTTATGCATCTCCTTTTAAAGAAATTTGTTATGAGTTTTTGTTCATTTTATTTTTTTATTAATGTCATTACAAGTAATAGAAACCAGCCTGAGCTGACTCAAGGGAAAATAAAAACTTATTGGAAATAATATATTAAGCTCTCTCATGGAATCCAAGGAACTGAACCACCAACCAGGCCTCTGGAAGGGCAGAAGACAGGGAAACTCTGGGGACCCTAACAACAGCTGCTCACAAACGTGCCTTTTGGAATTCTGCCATTAACATGACTCAGAGCCAAACTTCTCCTGTCTCTGTTTCTCAGTTCAAAACTCAAAACTCCTGGGAGTGAGAATCTGATTGGCTAAACTGGTTAGAAGACTGCTGATGCTCCAATCAAGTATGACCAGGAGACTGGGTCAAATGTCCAGTATATCCACACTGTCCAGTACAGAAACCACTGGCCACCACGTGGCTGTGGAGCACTTGAAATGTGGCTGGTACATTGAGGAACTGAATTTTGATTTTATTTGTTACTAACTTAAATTTTAAAACTGAAGCAATGTAAAATATTTTCCCATTACATACAACTTTATTATTTTGGTAGAGCTTCCTTTCACTTTGTTAAAATTTACAATCTGAATTGAGATATGCTGCCAGCATAAAATACTCATTGAATTTTGAAAGTGAAAGTGAAGTCGCTCAGTCGTGTCTGATTCTTTGCAACCTCATGGACTGTAGTCTACCACACTCCTCCATCCATGGGATTTTTCAGGCAAGAGTACTGGAGTGGGTTGCCATTTCCTTCTTCAGAGGGCATTCCCAGCTCAGGGAATGAATCTGGGTCTCCCGCATTGTAGGCAGATGCTTTACCTGAGCCGCCAGGGAAGTCATTGAATTTTAAAGGTACTATGAACAAAGGAAAAGAATGTTGCACATTGTGTTAATAATTGTATTATCAATAAAATCAATATATAATTACAAGGTGAAATAATATTTTGGATATTTGGGGTTAAATTGTTTTTGTTCAGTCGCTTAGTTGTGTCTAACTCTTTGCAACCCCATGTACTGCAGCACACCAGGCTTCCCTGTCCTTCACTATCTCCCAGAACTTGCTCAAACTCATGTCCATAGAGTCAGTGATGCCATCCAACCATCTCATCCTCTGTTCTCCCCTTACTCTCCTGCCTTCAATCTTTCCCAGCATCAGGGTCTTTTCTAATGAGTTAGCTCTTTGCATCAGGTGGCCAAAGTACTGCAGCTTCAGTTTTAGCATCAGTCCTTCCAGTGAATATTTAAGATTGATCTCCTTTAGATTGACTGGTTTGATCTTGCAATCCAAAGGTTTAATAAAATATCTGAAAATTGGTTTTAGCTATTGTATTTACTTTTTAAAATTTTGGCTCTTGGAAGATATATAGTACATGTGGGGTACACATTATATTTCTACTGTACACTGCTCCTCTGAATAACTATCAAGGATCTATTTATGAGTATCTAGGGTACATCCAAGATACTGGATAAAAGTTCTGAGCAGAAGAAACTCTCAAAGGCTAAACCACACAGAACAAATACCACAGAGACTTCTGGGGAAACCTAAGGTACTCAACTAATACTGGATTATATTTCCTCAGCATTATTTACCTACTTCATTGCAATTCTCATTGTATCATCAAGAAATATTGAAAACTGTTATCTCAGATTTCAGTGGTTGATGCTACAAATTCCCACTCAACCAACATTTCTTGACAAGACCCCTGTTCTCACAGAGCTGAAAATCTGTTAGACAGGAGAGAGAAAATAAGCAGAAAAACAAGAGAAAATAAGCAGATAAACAAAAACATAATGTCCAGGTATTAATGAGTGCTATGGGGGGAAAAGATACTAAGATAGAGAATGACAGAGGATGCTTTTTTGCTGAATGAATAGGGAAGATTTCCCTGACCCCATCCTGCTGAAGTAGAGATTGTAATGGAGGGGAAGAGTGGACTCTCAGGAAAAGCAGTCTTTCTGATAAATGCATTTAGTGGGGCTTTCCTGGTGTCTCGGACAGTAAAGAATCTTCCTACAATGCTGGAGACACTGGTTCAATCCGTGGTCAGGAAGATGCCCTGGAGAAAGGAATGGCTACCCATTCCAGTATTCTTGCCTGGAGAATTCCATGGACAGAGGAGGCTGGCAGGCCACAATTCACAGGTTTGCAAAGAGTCAGACACAACTGAGCGACTAACACTTTTACTACCTGCTACTTTCCCTGGTGGCTCAAACAGTAAAGAATCTGCCTGCAGTGCAGGAGACCCAGGTTCAATCCCTGGTTCAGGAAGATTCCCTGGAGAAGGGAATGGCAACCCACTCCAGTATTCTTGCCTGAAGAATCCCATGGACAGAGGAGCCTGGTGGGCTACAGTTCATGAGGTTGCAAAGAGTCAGACATGAATGAGTAACTAACCTTAAAAAAAAGAAAAAAAAAAAAAAAACAGCTTGTGTCAGGATCCACAGGGATCCTTCTGAAGCTAAAGAACAAAAAGGAAAAAAAGAAAGGGGAACAAGGTAAAAAGGTAAATCAGAACAGGTAGTCTGAATCCAGATCATTCACGGCCCTCAAGACAAGGTAAATGTGAGTCAAAGCCCTTGCAATGTTGAGAACAGAGAGTGAGATGACTGCATTTACATTTTTTTCTTTGGTCCGTAAATCATACTGGCAAGAAATTTTATAAACTAGTTTTTTCTGTGGATTTTTATCCACATGGGTTTATCAAAAATGATCAACTCTTTATTTCCTCACTCTGTTTGTCTTGTGATAAAACTAAATGAATTATGAAAAAGTTAATGAAGATTTAGGAGAGAATTGAAAAATTAACCAGAGCTACTTACCTCTTGGATTAATTTGGATCATGAAAATTTCTATGCCTTTTATCTGAATAAGATATTTACACAACTGAGTTGTGGAACAAACTTATTTACCTCAGGGAATCAATTTTATCCATGACAGAAGTCTTTGTAACGGAAGTCAAAATTTCTTGCATGCACAGTTTTAAAAAATAATCCACTCAACTGCCTAACACACAATCTAAAGACAACCATTAAAACAGACATGAATGCACATAAAGTCCTGAAACTTGTTAAGTACATGCGTTATCTATATTCAAGATGGTGTATGTATATATGTGTGTGTGTGTGTATATATATATATATATATATAAAATAACTGCATACTACTATTTTTAAGCACTTACTGTATATCATTTACCTGTGACCATCTATATTAGTTTGCTAGGGCTGCTGTAACTACATACCACAGACTGAACAGCATGAGCAGAAATTAATTTCCTCACAGTTTGGGAGGATAGCAGTTCAAGATCAAGGTGTCAGCAGGTCTGGTTTCTTTCGAGGCCTTTCTGCTTGTCTTGCAGATGGTGGCCTTCCTATTGTGTCTTCATGTGGTTTTTTCTCTCTGTGCACGCTCATCCCTGCTGTCTCTTTGTGTCTCCATATTTCTTCTTCTTCTAAGGATACCAGTCAGATTGGATTAGGGCCCACCCCAATGGCCTCATGGGAGAAGGCGATGGCACCCCACTCCAGTACTCCTGCCTGGAAACTCCCATGGACAGAGGAGCCTGGTAGGCTGCAGTCCATGGGGTTGCTGAGGGTCGGACACGACTGAGCAACTTCACTTTCACTTTTCACTTTCATGCATTGGAGAAGGAAATGGCAACCCACTCCAGTGTTCTTGCCTGGAGAATCCCAGGGATGGGGGAGCCTGGTGGGCTGCCGTCTATGGGGTCACACAGAGTCGGACACAACTGAAGTGACTTAGCAGCAGCAGCAGCAATGGCCTCATTCTAGCTCAATCACCTCTTTATTTTTTTTTTTTTTTAAATTTTTTTTTTTTAAATTTTATTTTATTTTTAAACTTTACATAACTGTATTAGATTTGCCAAATATCAAAATGAATCCGCCACAGGTCACCTCTTTAAAGACCTCCATCCCAGAATACAGTCACCTTCTGAGGTCTGGGGGTTCGGGTTTCAACATATTCATCCTAGGATGATGCAGTTCAGCCCATAACACTGCCATTTACCTATGAAGAAAAAAAATTGAATAAGATGCTGTTCCTAAAAGAGGGACATTGTGAGAAGTGCTACCATAGAATTATGTAGCAAAAGTGAGAGCACAGAGGAAAGAATGCAGATTCTTCCTTGATGCCGGGGCTGGGAGCAATCAGAAGACTTCACAGAGGAGGTCATATGTGAGGTGGTGTCAGAGGACAGTTACACATTGCCTACTTTCTGTCAGCATCTGTGGCAGCTGTGCCTAAAATATAAAGACACCAATAAACTATTCAGTATATCATGGGTGAGCAAGTGATTGGGAAGCAGTAGGCACTATTTCAGCTTTCCTTTTTAAAAAATTAATTAGCAATATTACTATATCCCTTATCCCTGCAGAAAACAAGTTGCTCAGTGAAAATCTAAATTCTTAATATCTTCATTAGCCTTCTTTATTTATAGGATAATATTTGGCAAAATAATTTTGTTGTTTCTGGATTTTTTTTCATGTGTCTTTGCTTAGATAAGTGTTAAATTTTTTTTCTGGGGTAGAGGAAACTTCTACAGAAATTTTACTTGTCATCCTGTAATTGATGACAGCATCTGAAGCTATTACTTGTGGTAGGAGCAAGATGGAATAATACTTAGCACAGTTCTGTATTTCTCTTGGATTGAAGAAGTCCTTCAACTGACTTCAAGTAGAATTCTTTACAGCTCTTTATAACAATACCCACAGTATTGTTCTCTTATAATGAAAGACACATAGTCTTTTAAAAAATTTTTAATGAGTCCTTTTTTGCTTTTAGTCACACCATGTGGCATACAGGAGCTTAGTTTCCCAACCAGGGATCAAACCCATGCCCCCTTCAGTGGAAGTGCAGAATCCTAACCTCTAGAGCACCAGGGAATTCCCTGTAATTTTTTAAAAACCCTGCATCAAGATAGCTTCTACTGGTCTGAAAACAGCTTTATTTAACAATGCAAGGAATTCCCTGGTGGTCCAGTGGTTAGGACCACACTTCCATTGCAGGGAGCACAGTTTTGATCCCTGATCAGGGAATTAAGATCCCACAAGCCACTTGGGACTGATTGGCGGGAGGCGGGGTGGGGGTGGGGGTGTGGGTGGGGGTGCGGGTGGGTGTGGGCGGGTGGGGGGGGTGACGGTAGTTTGGGAAGCCAGGTTACCTTCAGATTCCCCCAAATTACTCCAGATATTTCTCTTAAAGAGATCTTTCTTTTCCTAGAGAGAACTTTTGGGTTGTTGGCAAGTATTTGTCCTCCTAAAGAAGTTGATTTGGCAAGAATCTCGCCCTGTGGTCTTTTGTGGTTTCTGTGGCTTAGACTGTGATGCTTGGATCAGACCTGTAATGTTTTCATAAATTATACTCCCACTACCTTTACAGCATGTCACTGGAATAAAATTCAAACTCTATTAATTACACTAGGAAAAATGAAACTTTTCCCCTGGAAGTTAGAATGCTTTGAATTTTTGTGTACTTCTCTTACCTCTCACTGCTGTGGAAACTATTATTATGTCCTGTAGAAAATGTATGAAACTGTATATAGCTAACATATGCCAAACAAATAATAGAGTCTCTTCACTAGAGGATCTGATAATCACAGCACAAGTCACATCTTGACAACTTGTGTTGTTTTGCTAATGAATAGTTTATCTTAAATATTAAAATGCCACATTCTTCACAATTGTCACAGCTTAACTGGAAATGACTTGGAAAAGAATTCATTTTAGCAGATTAAATGCAATGTGCTTCTCCTGGATTGGATCCTGGAGTAGAAAAGAACATTAGTGGGAAACTGATGAAATCCATATACATTCTGGAGTTTAATGAATAATAATGTATCAATGTTAATTTCCTAGTTTTGATAAATATATGCTGGCTAGGAAAGATGTTAAAGTTAAGAAACAGTGGATGAAGGATATAAAGGAACTCTCAGTTCCTCTTTTCAACTTTGCTCTAAGTCTAAAATTACTCTGAAATTTAAAGATTTGTTGTTGTTTTTGTTGTTTTAAGTTAGCAGAGTGTTGAAGTTATATTTTCCAGTCTGTCTCCATGAGTAAAGGGGCCAGCTCCAATTCCAGGTATCTGGATTGGACTTGAGGCTACTGGGGAAGGCAAGACAGAACCAAGATGCAAAACCAAGAAGGATGGAACAAGAAGAACTTCTGGGTGAGGAGATTCAAAACTGGTAAAAGGAGAGGAAATCTCTAGGTGGCCACTAAATGTTAATATAAATCTGGAAATGAGATTTTAATAACTGTTATAAAATCAAAACATATATGTAGGTTAGAAGGATAGACAGAACATTCACTGATGCACCTTTTAGAAGTACTTCTGAAATTTAGACTCTACCTGTCAAAAATTTGGAAGCTGCCAGTTGACAAAAGCTAAGGAAACTGCTGAATATTTACAGGACTGGCTCTTGCATTTCTGATGGTGTGAAGACATGACAAAGTGTTCTTTTTATTTTTGTTGTTCTCTGTTTCTGACTCCTTTTCATTCTGTTTGAGATCACCTTGCAATTTTTAAGCATGAGGGTGTGATCCTAAGAAACTTTCCTCCTCATATATTTTCAGTTTTGGATTTGATGATTTTCATTTGAAGCCCTAAATTCTGTAAGGAATTTTCAAGACACAAAGTAGCTTGTAGTCTACCTCAGCATTCCCATTCCTTTTCCCTTTTTCCAGGAGACCCCATCTAGTTGGATATGGACACATGACCCAGGCCCAATCAAACATGGCACCCCATTTATCTGGATGTACTGATGCCAACATTGAGATGCTAGAAGAACCGTGTTAAGCAAAGAGGAAAGGATGAGCTTGAATTCAAACTCACTTACCTGAAAGCAGAAAGGCAAAAACATATTGGGAGGCCCTTTCTGCCTCTGACCAGCAATCCAGGACCACTGAGGGTCAATTAATAATTTTTCTTACTGATTTGAAAAAGCTGAAATCTATGCTCCAGTCTAAAAGTGTTTCAAAGAAAGGAGGCAAGAATCACACCAGAAACACGGTAAAAATTAGAAAACCCTGTTTCCCTTGTCCCTTTCTCTTAAACAACTGTGCTGTTCCCTGCCAAATATAATTAATAATCGTGCCCGTGGAAAAGCACTACCCACTGCGTTACAGCCCAGGGGCAGGGGGCCATAATGGGAGACAGTTGAAAACCCATAAGATGTGCAAAGCTGAGATCTGTTGCTAAGAGTAACTGCAAGGGCAGGATATGATTTCTGGTCTTGGCACCTAGCTTATGGAATCCCCAGGTATAAAATTGGCAAAACACCAGCTGAGATCTGAGGGGAGTTGTATTGCCAGAAAAACCCAACTTGGAAACAAGCCTGTGAATGTTGAAAGCCTAAGGCAAAGCGCAGGCTCCATAATGAGGCCAGTAAGAAGTTGGTGGCTGAAGTAGTACCGGACAGGAACATGTTGGGTGAGGGAGACTAGCTTCTCACAGGGGCAGACTCAAGGGCAGCAAGACTGAATCACTAAATAACTCCTCCAGAACTTCCCTGGTGGTCCAGTGGCTAAGACTCCATGCTTCCAATTCAGGGGGCCCAGGTTTGATCCCTGGTCAGGGAACTAGATCCCACTTGCCACAGCTAAGAATTTGAATGCCGCAATGGAGATAGAAGATCCCTGCCTGATATCTTTCTGAATTTTGGCTGGCCATCACACTATCTATCTCTCCCAATTCTAGAACATCTCTTCTGGAACAGACATGAGCGTACATCACCAGCCAACCCAATCTTTGTACCCCATTCCCAAGACACTGTGATTAGTACAGGGGTGGGCATGCAGCCCAAGCAGGGCCTATAAGAGTTCTTCTCTGGAATTGATATGTAGATGTTGGGGGAGAGAGGTCTCTTTCCACTGAGACTTCTAAAGCAGATGATGTAAGTCGAGAGCTGTGGGCAACCTAATTCTCTGGCAACTTGGAACGTGGAAGAAAATGAGGTCACCACACAGAGGAGGCTGAGCTGAGCAATTAGGGGGAGGGAGGAAGAGAGAGATCTGATGATACTTTTCCATGTGGGCCTAAAGCCAACTCCTTCCACTGAACTTCTCTTTCCTTCTTTCTCACCCTCCCCTCAACACCTCCCCCTCTTTAGTTTAATTTGAGTTGTGTTTCTGTCCATTTCAACTGAAATAGTCTTTATTTTAAACATTTTTCTAAATGTAATGGTAATATGTACTCACTGTAAAAGAAATTTGAAAAATACAGATAAGTAGAAAGAAAAAAGAAAATGATCTATTCTTTCAGGCTTCAAGTATAATGAGGTTAGTTAGTTAGTTCAGTCGCTCAGTTGTCTCTGACTCTTTGCGACCCCATGAACTGCAGCACGCCAGGCCTCCCTGTCCATCACCAGCTCCCGGAGTTCACTCAGACTCACATCTATCGAGTCAGTGATGCCATCCAGCCATCTCATCCTCTGTCATCCCCTTCTCCTGCCCCCAATCCCTCCCAGCATCAGAGTCTTTTCCAATGAGTCAGCTCTTCGCATGAGGTGGCCAAAGTACTGGAGTTTCAGCTTTAGCATCATTCCTTCCAAAGAACACCCAGGACTGATCTCCTTTAGGATGGACTGGTTGGATCTCCTTGCAGTCCAAGGGACTCTCAAGAGTCTTCCCCAACACCATAGTTCAAAAGCATCAATTCTTCGGTGCTCAGTCTTCTTCACAGTCCAACTCTCACATCCATACATGACCACTGGAAAAACCATAGCCTTGACTAGACGGACCTTTGTTGGCAAAGTAATGTCTCTGCTTTTCAATATGCTATCTAGGTTGGTCATAACTTTTCTTCCAAGGAGTAAGTGTCTTTTAATTTCATGGCTGCAATCACCATCTGCAGTGATTTTGGAGCCCCAAAAAATAAAGTCTGATACTGTTTCCACTGTTTCTCCATCTATTTCCCATGAAGTGATGGGACCAGATGCCATGATCTTCGTTTTCTGAATGTTGAGCTTTAAGCCAACTTTTTCACTCTCCTCTTTCACTTTCATCAAGAGGCTTCTTCATTCCTCTTCACTTTCTGCCATAAGGGTGGTGTCATCTGCATATCTGAGGTGATTGATATTTCTCCCGGCAATCTTGATTCCAGCTTGTGCTTCATCCAGCCCAGTGTTTCTCATGATGTACTCTGCATATAAGTCAAATAAGCAGGGTGACAATATACAGCCTAGACGTACTCCTTTTCCCATTTAGAACCAGTCTGTTGTTCCATGTCCAGTTTGAACTGTTGCTTCCTGACCTGCACACAGGTTTCTCAAGAGGCAGGTCAGGTGGTCTGGTATTCCCATCTCCTTCAGAATTTTCCACAGTTTATTGTGACCCACACAGTCAAAGGCTTTAGCATAGTCAATAAAGCAGCAATAGATGTTTTTCTGGAACTCTCTTGCTTTTTCAGTGATCCAACAGATGTTGGCAATTTGATCTCTGGTTCCTCTGCCTTTTCTAAAACCAGCTTGAACATCTGGAAGTTCACGGTTCACGTACTGCTGAAGTCTGGCTTGGAGAATTTTAGCATTACTTTACTAATGTGTGAGATGAGTACAATTGTGTAGTAGTTTGAGCGTTCTTTGGCATTGCATTTCTTTGGGGCGTTTTAGATTTCTTGCAGTACAAAAAAAGTTTCTTTACATAGTTGTGATCATAATAAATATTCAGGCTTAATCTACTCCTTTTCCTATTTAACATTTTCTTATATTCTTTAAACACCTCTGGTGGCTCAGACAGTCAAGAATCTGCCTGCATTGCAGGAAACCAGGTTCAATCCCTGGGTTGGGAAGATCCCCTGGAGAAAGGGAATGGCAACCCACTCCAGTATTCTTGCCTTGAGAATTCCATGGACAGAGGACCCTGGTGGGCTACAGTCCATGGGGTTGAAATGAGTCAGACATAACTGAACAACTAACACTTATGTTCTTAAAACAGCTTGTAAACAAGATAATACTCTTAAATATTCTCTACTATTGAGTAATTTTTCACTATTATAACCATTTGGATTATAGCATTTATTTTCAGAAATATAATTACTAGCCCTAAATATTAGGACATTTTAAAGGCTCATTTTATGTTTTAGATATGATTCCTTATTTAAATAGATACAAATACATGCAAATGAGAACTTTGTCCTTCATGGACAATTAGGATTAAATGAATCAAATTATTAATTTAAGGTTAAATAAGAAAAAAAAACCTGAAGGATCATTAGGCCTTCAATGAACAATTCTTTTTAGAGACAGAACTATCCTGAATTAATCCAGTTCAAAACTTAAGCCACATCCAATTACAGTCGTTAAGAGAAATAAAAATACTGATATTCAACCATGATGCCAAGTATACTTCCTCCCTAATTGACAGTCCTTTAAACATATTATTTTAGCATTTTTCCACTTTGAAAATAATATATAAAGAACACATGATACTACTGACACATTTTTTTAAATGATAATGGCTGCTGTTGTTGAAGATGTAGATGTAATGCTGAGAAGGGTGAGAATTAATATAAACCTTTAGGACAATTGACAGCAATTTTATTTTTGTGTGAATGAATAAATAACCAATCATTTAAATTTTTCTATGATACTCAATTACATGCATATATTTACTTAACCAATACTCTATTTTAAAACATGTAGATTGCCTCTAGTGGTTTACTATTACAATACTGTATTGTATTATTGTACAATAAGTCTTGAGGAAAAACATTCCTCTCACTTCCTTGAGAGAGTCAGGGGATGAGCATGTGACCTAACTAGAACAACTGTACTCTCTGTCCTAGAACTTTTTAAAAAAGAATTTAATAAACTTTATTCTAGCATACACAAAAGTAAAAGGAATGGTATAATGAATCTCCTTGAACTCACACTCATTCTCAACCATGATCAATTCATGGCCAGTCTAAACTGTGTATATATTTCTCCATTTCCTCCAGTCCCCAGGTTTTATTGAATCTACTCTTAGAAATATAATATCAAGAAATATTTGTTCCAGTATTACTAATATAAGCCATTAGACTCCTTTAAGTTAGTTTGATAAAAGTATTGCTTTGTGCTATAAATTATGCTTTCTTAGAGTCCTCTCAGAGCCCAGTACTGAAACTGACAAGGCCTGAAAAAAAGTATTTTCCTCATTGGAAGAATGAAGAAATGTCAGGGTCTCATCATCTTCTGTTTCTCTGACTTTTTGTCAACCTATCTTTGTTACCTCCAAAGTCAAACACAGTTGTATCAATTTTATTTAACTTGAAAACATTTGTTTACTTCCATATATTATCATGTGTCATTTAATCCCTAGAAAGATTTATGCTTCATTGCTCTAAAATTGCCTTCCTGAAAATTTTCAGTATTTGACTACATTCAGACTATTTTTAATTTTTTGTTTATTGTGGAAAAATATATATAACATAAAATTTGCCATTTTAACTATTTTTTAGTGTACAACTTGGTGGCATAAGGTACATTCACAATGTCATGCAATCAGGAACTTAGTATATGAGCAGTATGATTTAAGGAGAGAAAGAAAGTGTTCACTCCTTGAAGCATGAGTACCCAAACAAATCAACCAGGGATCCCTACTACTGAAACCTTCAGGAACTGTTTCATTCCAAGCTGGGTGCTCAGCCTCCTTTCTATCCTAAAGGCTCCTGCAACCCCCTTAAAATGATCAGTGCCAATTGTTTCTCTACCAGAGAACCCTAAATGACACAGAATGTGAAAGATCTGAAGCAAAAAAGTGACATGATCAGCTCAACTGATAGAGAAAAAAGCCTTTGAGAAAATCCAACACCCTTGCACTATAAAAACACTGAACAAACTAAAAGTAGAAGGGAACTTGAGCTTCCCTGGTGTCTCAGTGGTAATGAATCCACCTGCCAATGAAGGAGAAGTGGGTTCGATCCCTGGGTTGGGAAGATCTCCTGGAGAAGGAAATGACAACCCACTTCAGTGTTCTTGTCTGGGAAATCCCATGGATAGAGGAGCCTGGTGGGCTACAGTCCATGGGGTTGAAAAAGAGTTGGTCATGACTTACCAACTAAACAACAACAACATAAAAGGGAACTTCCTTGACATGCTAAAGAGCATCTAAGAAAAACTCTCAGCTAATATCATACTTGGTCGTGAAAGACTGAAGCCTTTTTCCTTACATCAGGATCAAAACAAGGATACCCACTCTTGCCACTTCAGTTCAACATTGTACTGAAAAGGTCTAGCCAGAGAAATTAGGCAAAAAAGACTGGGGGTAAGGATGAGGGAATCCAAACAGGAAAGGTTTGCAGCTTTGTGTTTTGGGAAGGTCACTTGGACTTTGGTATAGAAGTTGTTATGGACTGAATTGTGTCCCCTCCAAATTTCGATGTTGAAGTCCTAACCCTCAAGATGACAGAATTCAGAGATAAGGCTCGTAGGGAAGGCATTAAGGTTAAATGAGGTCATAGAGTGGGACTTTAATCCTTTAGGACTGGTGTCCTTATAAGAAGCCAAAGAGATGCCAGAACTTTCTCTCTCTCTGTACACAGAGAAGAGATCATGTGAAAACACAGCAAGTAAAATAATGCTACAATAAACATTGGGGTGCATATATATTTTGGAATTATAGTTTTCTCCTGATATATGCTTAGGAGTAGGATTGCAGGATCATACGGTAACTCTGGAATCAAGATTGCTGGGAGAAATATCAATAACCTCAGATATGCAAATGACACCACCCTTATGGCAGAAAGTGAAGAAGAACTAAAGAGCCTCTTGATGAAAGTGAAACAGAAGAGTGAAAAAGTTGGCTTAAAACTCAACATCCAGAAAACTACGATCATGGCATCTGGTCCCATCAATTCTTGATAGACTTTATCTTTTTGGGCTCCAAAATCACTGCAGATGGTGACTGCAGCCATGAAATTAAAAGACACTTGCTCCTTGAAAGAAAAGTTAAGACCAACCTAGACAGCATATTAAAAAGCAGAGACATTACTTTGCCAACAAAGGTCCATCTAGTCAAGTCTATGGTTTTTCCAGTAGTCATATATGGATGTGAGAGTTGAACTATAAAGAAAACTGAGGGCCAAAGAATTAATACTTTTGAAATGTAGTGTTGGAGAAGACTCTTGAAAGTCCCTTTGACTGCAAGAGGATCCAACCAGTCCATCCTAAAGGAAATCAGTCCTGAATATTCTTTGGAAGGACTGATGCTGAAGCTGAAACTCCAATCCTTTGGCTACCTGATGTGAAGAACTGACTTATTTGCAAATACCTTGATGCTGGGAAAGATTGAAGGCAGGAGGAGAAGGGGATGACAGAGGATAAGATGGTTGGATGGCATCACTGACTCAATGGACATGAGTTTGAGTAAACTCTGGGAGTTGGCGATTGACAGGAAGGCCTGGTGTGCTGCAGTCCATGGGGTCGCAAATAGTAGGACACGACTGAGCGACTGAACTGAACTGATGGTAACTCTATTTTTAGTTTCTTAAGGAACCTCCATACTGTTCTCCATAGTTGCTTGTACAATATATTTTGAATAACACTCATTTCACAATTTTAAAAAATCTGTTATGCTGCAGGTTCAGATAGCAATTTGTAAAGTTCTGTACAAGCCTCCTTCAAGGGATGGGATACTGATTAGGGTCCTCCAACTGCTAACTAATCACCTCTGCCTGGGGTGTGGATTTCTGATCTGGCTGTTAATGTTAAATCATTGTCCCTGGGATACAGATTAATGTACACACACATATACATAAAACTAGAGTATTTTCAAGCAAATTCCAGACAAAATATCAGATACCTTTAACTAATAGTGTTTAAAATGAATTTTGTTTCCCACAGTTTTTTTTTTTTTCTCCTCAGGGTGGAAGTGACATTGATTTTAAAAATAGGTGCCATGACTCAGATATAGTGTAATATGCCTTACTATTAGTCAAGGGGCAGAAATCCTACTCAAATTGATTTAAGCAAAGAATTTAGTGGATCATGGTCCTAATGAGAACGGGGAAGGATCTGACCATAGACACTCTGGACCTAGGGACTGAAAAGGATATTGAAAACTCTTCTAACTCTTTCTCTCGCTCTCTTTTCCTTGGCTTTGTGCTTCTTCCTTGCAGATCTTTTCCTTGATTTTAGCTTCTTTTCTATTTCTGATAAGACTTTACAGGAGGCACTTGACTTTCCACCAGCTTCTTGACTTTCATCTAGGTCTGTTAGCTAAAGGAGAGTTTGGAGACAATTTCTCCTGTGGGCCTGGGTTCTTGGTAAGAGTGCAAAGAAGAATCTAAGGTTTTACCCATTGCAAGAAAGTGTATTAACAATAAGGAAAGAAAGATCACAAAGAGTTGGGTGCAACTGAGCACACACAAAGAAAGAACAGAGACAACACCTCAAGAGAGAGGCGGGCCACACCAGGGGAGGCACATGGCCCTGGAAGGCTGGGGTACAGAGTTTTCAAGGCAAAGTCATTTCCATAATCCAGGGGGGTCATTGATTGACAGTCTTAATTGATAACTGCAGGTTATATTACAAGATGCTCTGCCATGAATGTCCTTCCCATAATTAAGTCTGTTATGATTAGATGTATGTATTAATGGCATATTTATGAGCAGTTAATGAGTCTGATATGCACCAAAAATTAGTTTAGTATAGAACAGTATGAGGTATTCACATGTGGTAGAGTAGGGAAACTCCCATCAGTCTGCAGGTGGGGGATTTTTGTGGCCCCCCTCAGATATGCAGATGATACCACCTTTCTTGCAGAAAGTGAAGAGGAACTAAAAAGCCTCTTGATGAAAGTGAAAGTGGAGAGTGAAAAAGTTGGCTTAAAGCTCAACATTCAGAAAACGAAGATCGTGGCCTCTGGTTCCATCACTTCATGGGAAATAGATGGGGAGACAGTGGAAACAGTGTCAGGCTTTATTTTGGGGGGCTCCAAAATCACTGCAGATGGTGACTGCAGCCATGAAATTAAAAGATGCTTACTTCTTGGAAGGAAAGTTATGACCAACCTAGATAGCATATTGAAAAGCAGAGACATTACTTTGCTAACAAAGGTCCATCTAATCAAGGCTATGGTTTTTCCAGTGGTCATGTATGGATGTGAGAGTTGGACTGTGAAGAAAGCTGAGCGCCAAAGAATTGATGCTTTTGAACTGTCGTGTTGGAGAAAACTCTTGACAATCCCTTGGACTTCAAGGAGATCCAACCAGTCCATTCTAAAGGAAATCAGCCCTGGGATTTCTTTGGAATGAATGATGCTAAAGCTGAAACTCCAGTACTTTGGCCACCTCATGTGAAGAGTTGACTCATTGGAAAAGACTCTGATGCTGGGAGGGATTGGGGGCAGGAGGAGAAGGGGACGACAGAGGATGAGATGGCTGGATGGCATCACCGACTCGATGGACATGAGTCTGAGTGAACTCCAGGAGTTGGTGATGGACAGGGAGGCCTGGCGTGCTGTGATTCATGTGGTCGCAAAGAGTCAGACACGACTGAGCGACTGAACTGAACTGAACTGAACTGACTATTTTTGGAGTACTAGTGGGAGTATGACAATCCAAAGTGTATTTATTCTCAACAGTGAAAGCTTAAATGTTTTTCCACTAAGATCAGGAACACAGCAAGTGTGCCCACTGTTGCTGCTGCTGCTGCTAAATCACTTCAGTTGTGTCCGACTCTGTGCGACCCCATAGATGGCAGCCCACCAGGCTCCCCCATCCCTGGGATTCTCCAGGCAAGAACACTGGAATGGGTTGCCATTTCCTTCTCCAATGCATGAAAGTGAAAAGTGAATGTGAAGTCGCTCAGTCGTGTCTGACTCGCAGTAATCCCATGGACTGCAGCCTACCAGGCTCCTCTGTCCATGGGATTTTCCAGGCAAGAGTAGTGGAGTGGGGTGCCATTGCCTTCTCCAAAGCCACAGAAATCAAAGAAGAAAAAGTAATAAATGCAGATTGGAAAAGAAGAAGTGAAGCCATCACTGTTTGCAGGTGACGTAAAACTACACCTAGAATACCCTAAAAATGCCATCAGAAATTAATACAGCTAGTTGATTAATATGGTAAAGTCTCAGTTCAGTTCAGTTGCTCAGTCATGTCCGACTCTTCACGACCCCATGAATCGCAGCATGCCAGGCCTCCCTGTCCATCACCAACTCCCGGAGTTCACTCAAACTCACATCCATCGAGTCAGTGATGCCATCCAGCCATCTCATCCTCTGTCGTCCCCTTCTCCTCCTGCCCCCAAGCCCTCCCAGCATCAGAGTCTTTTCCAATGAGTCAGCTCTTTGCATCAGGTGGCCAAAGTATTGGAGTTTCAGCTTTAGCATCAGTCCTTCCAATGAATACTCAGGACTGATCTCCTTTAGGATGGACTGGTTGAATCTCCTTGCAGTCCAAGGGACTCTCAAGAGTCTTTTCCAACACCACAGTTCAAAGCATCAATTCTTCGGTGCTCAGCTTTCTTCATAGTCCAACTCTCACATCCATACATGACCACTGTAAAAACCATAGCCTTGACTAGATACTAAATACTTTGTTGGCAAAGTAATGTCTCTGCTTTTGAATATGCTATCTAGATTGGTCACAATCTTACTTCCAAGGAGTAAGCATCTTTTAATTTCATGGCTGCAGTCACCAGCTGCATTTCACTTTGGATTGTCATACATTGCCTCTTTTATATTGAGGTAGGTTCCTTCTATGTCTACATTCTGGAGAGTTTTTATCATAAATGGATGCTGGATTTTGTTGAAAGATTTCTCTGCATCTATTGAGATGATCATATTGTTTTTATCTTTCACCTTCTATTATGGTGTATCACACTGATTGAATTGTGTATACTGAGAATCTTTACATTCCTGGAATAATCCCTACTTGATCATGCTGTGTAATCGAGTGTTGTTGGATTCTGTTTGCTTGAACTTTGTTGAGAATTTTTGCAGCCATATGTATCAGTGATATTGGCCTCTAATTTTCTTTTTATCTAAAATCTTTGTCTGGTTTTTGTATCAGGACAATGGTGGCCTTGTAGAATCACTTTGGCACCCTTCCTCTGCAACTTTCTGGAAGAGTTGGAGTAGTCTAGGTGTTAGATGTTTTCTACTTTTGGTAGAATTCACCTGTGAAGACATCTGGCCCTGGCCTTTTTTGTTGTTGTTGGAAGATTGTTGATTACAACTTCAATTTCCATGGTTGTGATTGGTCTGTTTGTATTTTCTATTTCTTCCTGGTTCAGTTTTGAAAGGTTATACTTCTCTAATAATGTGTCCATTTTCCACCAGGTTGTTCTTCCTTTTTTTTTTTTTTTTTTTTTTTTGACATAGAGTTGATTCTAGTAGTCTCTTACAATCCTTTGTATTTCAGTGTTGTCTGATGTAATTTTTTTATCATTTTTAATTTTACTGTTTTGAGTCTTCTCTTTTTTTCATGAGTCTGTCTAATGATTTGTCATTCTTTCTTAATCTTCTCAATTAGCAAGCTTTTAAATTTATTGATCTTTTCTATTGCTTCCTTCATTTCTTTTTCATGTATTTCTGCTCTGACCTTTAGGATTTCTTTCCTTCTACTAACTTTGGGTGTTTTTTATTGTTGTTGTTCTATTTCTTTTTCCAGTTGCTATAGGTGTAAGGTTAGACCATTTATCTGATGGTTCTCTTGCTTCTTGAGGTAGGCTTGTATTGCTATAAACTTCCCTCTTATCATTGCTTTTACTGTGTCCCCTAGGTTTTGAGTTGTCATGTTTCATTGTCTTTTGCGTCTAGGTATTTTTTGATTTCCTCTTTGATTTTTTTAGTGACCTCTTTTTTGTTCAGAAGCATGTTTTTTAGCCTTCATGTGTTTGTGTTTTTTATAGTTTTGGTTTTTTTTCCCATGAAAGTGAAAGTCGCATAGTCTGAATCTTTGCGACCCTATGGACTATACAGTCCATGGAATTTTCCAGACTGCAAGGAGATCAAACTGCAAGGAGGTCTCCATACTGGAGTGGGTACCTTTCCCTTCTCCAAGGGATCTTCCCAACTCGGAAATCAAACCCAGGTCTCCCACATAGCAGGCGGCTTCTTTACCAACTGAGTGCAGTTGATATCTAATCTTATAGCATTGTGGTTGTAAATGATGCCTGAAATGATTTCAATTCTTTGTGATTTACAAAGGCTTGATATGTGACCCAAGATGTGGCCTATCCTGGAGAATGTTCTGTGTGCACTTGAGAAGAAAGTGCAATCTACTGTTTTGGGATGAAATGCCCTATAGATATCAATTAGATCAAACTGATCCAATATATCATTTAAAACTTGTGTTACCTTATTAATTTTCTCTCTGGATGATCTGTCCATTGGTGTGAGTGCTGAGTTAAGTCCCACATTATTATTGTGTTACTGTCGATTTCCCCTGTAATAGTTACTAGCATTTTCCTTATGTATTGAAGTGCTCCTTTGTTTGGTGCATGCATATTTATAATTGCTAAATCTTCCTGGTTTGATCTCTTGATCATTGTGTAGTGTCCTTTGTTGTCTTTATTTTAGAGCCTTTTATATATAATATATGTAGTGCTGCTGCTGCTGCTGAGTCGCTTCAGTCGTGTCCGACTCTGTGCGACCCTATGGACTGCAGCCTACCAGGCTTCTCCGTCCATGGGATTCTCCAGGCCAGAACACTGGAGTGGGTTGCCATTGCCTTCTCCAATGCATGAAAGTGGAAAGTGAAAGTGAAGTCGCTCAGTCGTGTCCGACTCTTAGCGACCCCATGGACTGCAGCCCACCAGGCTCCTCCGTCCATGGGATTTTCCAGGCAAGAGTACTGGAGTGGGGTGCTGTTGCCTTCTCCCATATGTAGTGCTACTATCACTTTATTTCAATTTCCATTTGCATGGAGTATCTTTTGCAGCCACCACTTTCAGTCTGTATGTGTCCCTAGGTCTGAGGTGGGTCTCTTGTGGAGAGCAAATATAGGGGTCTTGTTTGTGTATCCATTCAGCCAATCTGTACCCTTTGGTTGGAGCATTAATCCATTTACATTTAAATTAATTATTGATATATATGATCCTATTACCATTTTCTTTATTGGTTTGAGTTTGATTTCATGGCCTTTTTTTTTTCTTTATTATATAATATTATTTCCTATCTCATGACTTCTTCTGCCCCCTAAATATAGTCTAATCTAAGAATAGGCAACACAGCAAATCCAGAAAACCCATAAAGAAGGTACTCATAGGAAAGTTATGACCAACCTAGATGGCATCACTGACTCGATAGACATGAGTCTGAGTGAACTCCGGGAGTTGGTGATGGACAGGGAGGCCTGGCATGCTGCGATTCATGGGGTCGCAAAGAGTCGGACACGACTGAGTGACTGAACTGAACTGAACTGAGATAGCATATTAAAAAGCAGAGATATTACTTTGTCGACAAAGGTCCATCTAGTCAAGGCTATGGTTTTTCCAGTGGTCATGTATGGATGTGAGAGTTGGACTGTGAAGAAAGCTGAGTGCCGAAGAATTGATGCTTTTGAACTGTGGTGTTGGAGAAGACTCTTGAGAGTCCCTTGGACTGCAAGGAGGTTGAACTGAGTGGGAGTATTAGGGGTCGGGCTGGTAAATTCCTTGGTGGGATTAGGTGGCTATTGGATGGTTAGGTGCAGTGGCCACCTCTCCTTACTCTCAGCTAACTTCCTGCCTATCAGCTTCAAGACTCCTTTAGCACCCAGTGGAGAAAGCCCTCAATATGCCAGCAAATTTGGAAAACTCAGCAGTGGCCACAGGACTGGAAAAGGTCAGTTTTCATTCCAATCCCAAAGAAAGGCAACACCAAAGAATGCTCAAACTACCGCACAATTGCTCATCTCACACGCTAGTAAAGTAATGCTCAAAATTCTCCAAGCCAGGCTTCAGCAGTACGTGAACCGTGAACTTCCTGATGTTCAAGCTGGTTTTAGAAAAGGCAGAGGAACCAGAGATCAAATTTCCAACGTCTGTTGGATCATGGAAAAAGCAAGAGAGTTCCAGAAAAACATCTATTTCTACTTTATTGACTATGCCAAAGGCTTTGACTGTGTGGGTCACAATAAACTGTGGAAAATTCTGAAGGAGATGGGAGTACCAGATCACCTGACATGCCTCTTGAGAAACCTGTGTGCAGGTCAGGAAGCAACAGTTCAAACTGGACATGGAACAACAGACTGGTTCTAAATGGGAAAAGGAGTACGTCAAGGCTGTATATTGTCACCCTGCTTATTTAACTTCTATGCAGAGTACATCATGAGAAAGGCTGGGCTGGAAGAAGCACAAGCTGGAATCAAGATTGCCGGGAGAAGTATCAATCACCTCAGATATGCAGATGACACCACCCTTATGGCAGAAAGTGAAGAGGAACGAAAAAGCCTCTTGATGAAAGTGAAAGAGGAGAGTGAAAAAGTTGGCTTAAATTTCAACATTCAGAAAACTGAGATCATGGCATCTGGTCCCATCACTTCATGGGAAATAGATGGGGAACAGTGTCAGACTTTATTTTTTTGGGCTCCAAAATCACTGCAGATGGTGAGTGCAGCCATAAAATTAAAAGACGCTTACTCCTTGGAAGGAAAGTTATGACCAACCTAGATAGCATATTGAAAAGCAGAGACATTACTTTGCCAACAAAGGTTCATCTAGTCAAGGCTATGGTTTTTCCTGTGATCATGTATGGATGTGAGAGTTGGACTGTGAAGAAAGCTGAGTGCCAAAGAATTAAAGCTTTTGAACTGTGGTGTTGGAGAAGACTCTTGAGAGTCCCTTGGACTGCAAGGAGATCCATCCAGTCCATCCTAAAGGAGATCAGTCCTGGGTGTTCTTTGGAAGGACTGATGCTAAAGCTGAAACTCCAGTACTTTGGCCACCTGATGCGAAGAGTTGACTCATTGGAAAAGACTCTGATGCTGGGAGGGATTGGGAGCAGGAGGAGAAGGGGATGACAGAGGATGATATGGCTGGATGGCATCACCAACTCGATGGACGTGAGTCTGAGTGAACTCCGGGAGTTGGTGATGGACAGGGAGGCCTGGCGTGCTGCAGTTCATGGGGTCACAAAGAGTCAGACACGACTGAGCGACTGAACTGAACTGAACTGATTGCCATTGCTGTCACCCTTTACCTGGATAAATCTCTGGTGGGAGGTTGGGGTGCTCTAAGCCTGAGGGACTTGCCCCGTGCTTTGTGGGTGGGAGAAGACAGCAAAAGAAGAGGTTGAGCCAAATTGCCCCAAACTACAGAGGCCATGCCTCCCCCACCCTCCCTTTTGTCCTATCTGTTTTTCTTTGGTTCTCTGTGTTAAAATGGATGCTATGAAAAACAAGAAGAATTGAAACTTTCCATGTCATTTTTGTAGCATGTCAACTTTGATCCACTTCCTATTTTCAGTAGGAAAGACCATGTAGAACTGACTTAAGAACTTTCTGGGATTTTCCGCCCTCCCCCGCCCCACCGCTACCACCAAGGGATACCATTAAAATTGAAATCTAAAAGTTTTTATAAGCAGATGTGGGCTAACATTGATCTGAAAAAAAAAAAAAAGTGCCAATGTGCCCTAGCAGTGATTATCATAACCAAAATTAATTTCCTTAATCATTGAAATTAATTGAATGTGGAACTAGAAAAAACAGCCTGTTTATACATTTAATCACTGTCTGTAGGTAATAAGCTCCTGGACTTTCCAGGTAAATGATGCTCCTGACAAATATTTCTCTGTCTTGTGGACAATGAAGTGACTCAACAAATGCCATATGTAGTGTTTAGCTCTCAAGGAGACCTGCAGCCTAGTTGGAACATGACCTATTTGCTGTGCCTACTGGAGGGTGGAATGAACAGATTGCTGGTAATAGCTCACTCCACATACTGTCTGTCAGACATAAAGTGCCAGGTCAACAACTGACCACATGCAATGTGGACACCATTATTTTTCCATTTCTCTCAGTTCCTAAGAAGCTTCAAAAAGGAACAAAGAGAACAATTTGTGAGAACACTCTCCAGACAACAATAAATGGTGATATGATTATCTGACCATTGTATTATAACTGGTTTATAGCATTGTTGAATAAAAATGGACAAATAGTACCAATTTTGATTTTAAGTTTTAACAGAAACACTTTGATGTAATGATTAGCAACTTTCTGGCATGAAATTTTATTATTGAATATAATCTGAAGAGGAGTGCCATTGTAGCAAAAACTATATTACTATTAATATTTATATATGGAAGGTAGTACCCTCATGTAGATGAATAAGACCAAAATAAAGATGAAAGAGTGAGTGATAATGTCTAAGCTCTGCTATTTAGGACCTAGTTGTTTGCTGGGAATTACACTGTGGATACTGAAAATACATACTGTTGCAAGTACATGACTGATATATTATTAGTGCCTTAATACTCAGACTGTGGTATATGGACATGCAGCATCAGCATCACCTGGGAGCTTCTTTAAAATGCAAAATATTTGGCCATACCCTAGACCTACTGATTCAGAAATTCTGGGAGTTGAGCCAGCTGTCTGTTTTACAAGCCCTCCACATGCTTCTGGGGCACCCTAAATTTTCAGAAGTACCATCCTCTCCTGGTGGCCTGTGCCAAGCCCCAGGGATAGGACTTGACAACGTCGATGAATGTCATACACAGGTCTCTTTTTCAACAGTTAAACCAACTTAGTAGACCTCCAGTGTTGCAATGACTTCTTTCTCCTAATCCTCAAACCCACACATTAGGTAGGGTGGAAGTTTCAATTTTTTTAGGTCATCAACAGGAACTTTTCAGGTTACTTTTACTTCTAGAGTTCTATCTTCTGTTGCCTTTAATCAATGCCATGTAATATACAAATACTGTCTGTAATAGTTAACACAACTAAGACATTTCTTCTCTATAACATTTATTCTTTAAACATGTATTTTTCCTTTTAACTTTTTTTTTTTTTTTCACAAGACTGGAAGGCTTGAATTTTCTTATGTCACTTTGTACTAGGATAAACTTCTTTCATTCATGTATTCTAGCCAAAGCTGATTAACTCCTTACTATTCATATATTAATTACAAATTGTGAAAAGATACTTTTGGAACAAGTGATCAATCAGCATCAACAAATATTTATATTACATATATTTTTACAGCCAATATGTTTTCTCAGAGTAGATGTGTGTGTCTGTGTGTGTGTGTGTGAGAGAGAGAGATATATAGTTGGTCTTAGACACCATCATCATTTAACCTCTGGTTAAGAAAAAAATAAACTTGAAAATTTTAGTGACAATATCGCATGATAATATAAGATATATCTAGGCCTTTTATGATTAATTGTAAAATAAATGGAAAAATCAATATAAAGTAAGAGATCACTGGGTCAAATCTGTCTGAGAAGGCTTCACTCAAGTTTCCCTCACTGAACTCATGTTGAGGAACTACTTGGTCCAAGAAGAGCCTTGTGCAGGTGCTGGAAAGATTATGGAACCTGAGCTAAGTTTCTGGGAAAAGCAATCCAAATGACAGGAACAGCACAAGCAGAGGTATGGTGTGAGGAGTTAATGCAGTGGGTCTGGTGACCTCTCCTTGCGTATCCCCAAGGAAGCCCGGACCACGACTGACCATTGCCCATACCTGGGCATGTGGTCCTTCGAAGGCTGTGTTAATTGGGGTTATTCTGTTGTATTTACTTGGAGCAATGGACCATGATTTACCGGCTTGTCACATTGCTTTGCATAATCATTAAGATGGCTGAGGGAATTCCCTGGTGGTCCAGTGGTTAGGACTCCCAATGGCAACCCACTCTGGTACTCTTGCCTGGAGAATCCCATGGATGGAGGAGCCTGGGGCTACAGTCCATGGGGTTGCTAAGAGTCAGACACGACTGAGCGACTTCACTTTCACTTTTCACTTTCATGCACTGGAGAAGGAAATGGCAACCCACTCCAATATTCTTGCCTGGAGAATCCCAGGGACAGAGGAGCCTGTTGGGCTGCCATCTATGGGGTTGCACAGTCGGACACAACTGACGCGACTTAGCAGCAGCAGCAACAGCTTCTATGGACAGGACCAGGGTTTAATCCCTGGTCAGGGAAATAAGATCCCACAAGCGTCATGCAGAATTGTTAGAGCCCTGAGTTTCAGTTGGCATGAATGGTCATGTACCAGAATATGCCTATGCAACCAGACCTCCATAAAAGCCTTGGACCCTAAGACTTGAACCAACTCCCCTGAATGGAGACATTCTGCATATGTCCTATGCCTAGAGAGAAAGTATGTGGTATATGGCTTTTGTTGGGGAGGGACTTGAAAGCCTGTATCTGACCTCTCTGGATTCTGCCCCCTGTGTATCTTTTTTTGCTAGCTGCTTTTGCTCTGCACTCTGTGTTGCAACAAACCATAGCCATGAGTATAACCTGATTTGAGTCCAATAAATCCTCTAGCAAATCACCAAACTTGAAGCAGTCATAGTACCCCTGAAACACATGGCACGCAACAAGATTCAAAATGCATGTAAATGCCTTTGGATAGAGACAATAAATATTTAGATCTGGTGGGAAAATCCAACTGTTGATTGCTGAATATAGATAAAGGGTATATGGGAATTTGGAGGTTTACCAAGTGGCTCAGTGGTAAAGAATCCTCCTGCTGATGCAGGAGAAGCAGGAGACATAGGTTCAATCCATGGGTCTGGAAAATTCCCTTGAGGAAGAAATGACAACTAACTCCAGTACTCTTGCCTGGAAAATCCCATGGACAGAGGAGCCTGACAGGCTACGTCCATAGAATCACAAAGAGTCAGACATGACTGAGTGAACTGAACATAAACACGCACAAATGTGGGTGTTCTTTGTACTAATTTTTAAAGTTTCCTGTAGGTTTTGAACATTTCAAAATAAAAACTTGTAAAAAAATGAATAATATTGAGCAAACATTAGTACTTACATTAGTAGAAATGTAAGCAATTAAAAACCTTAATTATACATGTGTATATAGAATCATAGAATTGTATGTTGTCTCAAATAATAGACGTTTTATATGTCACCATTTAGTCAGATCTAATCATCTTTGCTTGTTTATTCGTATGTGTATTTTCCATTACTTTTGGTCCAATCTCCTGTCTTAGACAGATGGGGGCCTGAGAGGCATGGGAAAGCCCTGAGTTCCTGGGCTGGAAGTGGGCATGAGGCTGTGGCAAGTGGAGCCAAAAGGATAATTACCCGGTCAGTTTCCTATGGAGTCACTGGGTTAGTAGTGCCAAGAGCAATAGTCTAAGGTCAGGATGCCAAATTCAGACAGGACAATAAGAAGAGGAAGCTTTAATTTTATCTGTCTGACAGAGAATGCAGTACAAAGGGAATTCAAGCAGAGAGGAAAGCAGACAAGCCAAGAATGATCCCTGAGAGAAAAATACACAAAGCTACAAATTCTTTTTTAACCTGGTTCCTGCCACAGCCAAATGAGGGGGTATATCCTGAAGTGACTGATACAGCTGGGTGCTGGAAATTGTGGGGTCACAGAGTTTTATCTCATCCAAGTCCTGGATAAATATTCATTTACATTTTCTTCTTTTTTTATTATTTGAGATTTTTACATGTAATATTTTAATTGCTATGTTAGATTGTTGCATCCATACATATGAATGAGATTGGTTTATATTGTGCCAACTTCCTCAGGTTTTATAAGTAAGATATGCATAGCTGTCAAAAATGTGAATTCTGGAGTTAATCCCTTTGGTCTAAATCTTTGCTGTAACACCTAATAAATAATTAGCAGTATTACTTATTTCTTAATACTTCATTCTCTTCTATAAAATTCAGGTAAAAATATTACCTACCACAGGGTTGTCATGGAGATGAAATGAGGTATTTATATAAAGCATACAGCACAGTTCTGATAGAAGTACTCAGTATCTTTTTAGTATTTTATTGGTACTTGCAGCATCAAAGAAGGAATAACATATAAGAAAAGGAGGAAGGCTAGAATGACTTCTATGATGTTGGAATGAAATAAAAGCACCAGGAAAAGATGGTAGAAAAGTTTTCTACCATCATTCTACCACAAAACATCAACTTTGGCAATCACCCACTGATAAGGGTACCCTTGTAGGAGTCCGTGAGTCCAGGGGAGAAGTTCCAGCACATTTTGAGGCAAAAAAATCTGAGAACAGATACAATGAAGAGCATAATAAGAACAGTTTCGCTTTACTTGCAGAAGTTCTGGGGATCTATTGTACAGCACAGTGACTATAATGAATAATATTGTATTGCATACTTGTATTTTGCTAAGTGAATAAGCATTCTCATGATACATACACAAAATAGGAAATGTATGTGTTAACTGGTGTAATTGTGGTAATCATTTCACAGTGTAAACATACATCAATTTATGCTGTACACTTTAAATATACACAGCTTTATTTGTCAGTTACACCTCAGTAAAACTGGGGGAAAAGTATCAATATGAACTGTTGGGTTTGGATAAACAGAAATATAGAAACAGAGGTGTGTGCATATGTATATATACATATAGATAGATATTAATTTATGTATATATACATATATTCCCCAGCTCTGTCTGATAAGAGGGCCTATAAGAGATGACACCCTAGTAGCAACAACCTCACTCAGTGCCCAGATTTTGTTCTGTAAGTATAATTTTCCAAAAAAAAAAAAAAAGATAAAGCTCCTTAGAGAGATGGTTAACTCCAAGGTTGGAACAGGGAGAGAACAAGAAGAGCCTAGAACATTTTGCAGTGCCAAAAATTAAGTGATCAAAAAATGATGAGAGTGGGACTCCCCTGACCATTCTGTGGTTAAGACCCTGTGCTCCCAGTGCAGGGGACATGTGTTCAATCTCTGGTCAAGGAACTAAGATCCCACATGCTCCAAGGTGCAGCCAAAAAAAAAAAATGATAGGGGCATGTTGAAAGAACATTATAACCAATGTGAAGGGTTCCCAGTAGCCAAATTTGGGACAATTTAAGCAACAAAATAAATGAGAGTAGCATATTATAATCCAATAATAAAATCAATGTCCTAAGACCATATGATAAAAAATCAAATCAATCCAAAATTCAAATCAGTCCAAAAATCAAATAATTGGTGGGATAGGGAAAGCTCTTTGGAACATTTGAATTTCAAGTAATAGATGTTGAAGTGACAGAAATAGGAAATCACCATTTGCCCAAGAGTATAGTAAGAATTGTTTTAGTCAAGAACCATTAATGGATCTAAAATTGTTAGAACAAAGAATGGAAAAATGGAATTTTTTACATAAAGTCAAAGTATTTCCCCAGAAGAGACTTATTCATAGCAAAGAGAAAAAGTATCAAGGTCTCAAAAGACAAAGGAAGATTGATAAACTATCCCAGATTAAAGATTAAAGAAATAAAACTAAATACATTGTGTAATCCTGGATTGTTCCATCCTGGTCCAAGAAAAGTATGACATTTAGTGGATCAGTTGCCAGAATTTGAATATGGCCAATAGATTAATTAGTGGTATTTATTTGTGGTATTTTCTTGATTTTGATCATTTTAATAAGGGTTATGTTACATTTAACATTAGGGGAAATTGAGTTAAGGGCATACAAAAATTCTTTATACTATTTTTACAACTCTTTTGTAAGTCTGAAATTATATCATAATGAAAATTTAAAAATTAAAAAGTATTTTTCATATATAGCTGACTCATTTTGATGTACAGTAGAAACTAACACAACAATTTAAAGCAACTATACTCTAATAAAAATTAATTTTAAAAGTGAATAAATAAAAAATATCTATCCTACTCATTGATGTCTTTCTTGACTTTTCTAATATAAGTGTTAGCAATAAACACATATTTGTATATAGATACTTTTGTTCTATTTTACTGAAATGAGATTGCATTATACATGGCTCTTTTTGGTTTCCACTCAGCAATCATATTAAGTTCTTTTGGGTTACTGGCTTATCTTACAATGACCTAGCTTAACTTCATTCTCCACACTATGGGCCCCAGACAACCCTATTTCTGTTTACATGACTTCATTCCTTGGTCACAGATGATGAGACCATGGGTAGAGGTCTGACTTAAACTGAGATCATCAGATTCTTTCTACTAGGAATTTGAAATTGGGACCATAATATTCTTATTCAGACTGAGCTACTATTTCAAATGAAGGAAATTTTAAAACTTCGAAGCTGGGATACAGGTTAACCTGACATGTGAACCGAGTAGCAGAGACAGTTGCTAGGCAGAACAATGAAAATTAAACAGAGAAACAGGACAAGATACTAGAAGGCATTTCCTGGGCTCCTGGTTGCTAACCATTGTATTACCCCATGCTCTTTCTGAGATACTACTGCCCTTAGATTCCACAAAGCCTTACCAATAATACAAACAGCCAACTAACACATAGTTTGTATATGATATGTATATCTATATATTTTGTGCATTCGTGGCATACCTTTTGATTGATGTTTTGGATAGTTCTATGCTATGCCATTCATCTGTGCAGTTTTCAGTTTGTCGCAGATCTCAAAAAAAATTGGCAATGTATTTACTGAAAAAATCCCCATACAGGTGGACCAGTTCAGATCTGTGTTGTTCAAGAGTCAACTGTATAGGCCAAACACTGTTGTTCCAAGTTCCCTAGGTTAGTTTTTGTCTTTCCTCTTTCAGTAAGATTATGTCATTCATTTGTAATATACTACTAAAGTTCATTTGTTACCATTTTTATTCCATTTTGGGTGTCTCTTGCAAACTGGTTGAATTAAAGTACTCATTTTGAGTATGTGAAACATTAATATTGTTCTAGAAGTCAGAACTATGCCTAAAAATTTACTGTGGAAAGTATCAGTGCCCTCTCAATTCTATCCTGATCCCACTCCTCCATTCTTTCCACTTTACTCCTACCCACCCACTGTAGGTGCTGGCATCATTAGTTTATGGGTTCTTCCTATTAGTTTATGTGTTCATCACTCTTCCCTCCTGACTTTCCTCTCCCCTGCCCTTCCTTCCCTTCCCCTCCACCCTCACCTTCTCTTCCTTTCTTTTCTGTCTCTGCTCCTCCTCCCCCTCTTACTCCTCTTCCTCCTTTTTATCCCACAAATAAGCAGATATAGATATATTTTATTTTCCCTTTGTTTTTACATAAAGATAAATACTCTTTTGCATTTTGCTTTTTACACTTAAAAATGTATCCTGAAACAGTCCACACTAGTTCATAGTCCACACTAGTTCCTCAAGCTTTAATACAACTGTACAATAAGCCTTTGTATTGCTGTATAATAATTTATTCAATTATCCTAGTGGGAGTTATTTTGATTATAAAAAATAATTTTTTAAAATACTTTTTATAGAAATAGACACAGCTCAATGGTTTTTCACACACTGAACACACAAGAGTAACCAGTACCCATGTCAAGAAGCAGATCATTGTTAGTACCCCCAAAGCCCCTCTGTGCTTCCTTCCTGCTACTGTCCATCTCTCCCCGATTCCTGTGGTAACTAACCACTATCCTACTTCTAAGAGTAAAGATTAGTTTCACCTATTTTCATTCTTAATATCAATGGAATTTTTTTATACAATATGCATTCAGTTGTGTCTGCCTCTCACTCAACATTATATTGTGAGAATCATCTATGTTCTGTGTACACCAGGCTTATTGATATATAGTATTCTATTTATTTATTTATTCATTTTACTCTTAATGTGCAATTGAGTAGTTCCCAGTCTGGGACTATTATAGACAATTTTGCAAGAACATTCCAATACATGTCTTTGTTATACACAGACATACATTGCTGTTGGATATTTACTTAGGAGTGAAATTACTGTATTAATAGGATATACATGTTTGGTTTTAGTAAATGTTACCAGTTTTCCAAAATATCAGTTTATATTCTCACCAGCAAAATGTGAGTTCCATTTATTCCACATACTCACCTACACTTGGTAATTTCATTTTAGCCTTTCAGGTGGGTGTGTAGTGATATACCACTGTGATTTCATTTTGGATTTCCCTGATGACTAATGAAGTGGATTACTTTTCCATATGTTATTGATCATTTGTATTTGCTCTTTTATGGAATAATGCTCAATATCTGCTTTTATTGCTTTTCTTATTAGATAGCTTGCTTTTTCTTATTTTTTGAAGAGGTTCTTTTTTTTCTTAATATTCTGGATACAAGTTGTTTCTTGATGTCTTAGTTTGGGTTCCCCAGAAGGAAGTCCTGAGGTTAGTTTTCTAGTCAAGTGATTTACTGATACAGTGCTCCCTGGAAAAAGTAATAAGGGAGTGTGAGAATCAGCATGAGGAAGAGGAAGAAGTTAAGCAAAGGTGTGAGTTCAGGCAAAGTCCTGCTGAGGGTAGCTTCAGCCTTATGCCTTAGGGGAACTCTAGGATGTTCTTTATACCTTAGACTTTGTCCCAGATTGAGAAAAGGAAGGTTGATTTTCATATTCGTGATACGTAATTCTGATAGCTGCTACAACATAGATAAACTTGGAAGACATTATGCTCAGTGTAACAAGTCAGAACAAAGGGACAAATGTTGTATGATTCCATTTATATAAGGTACCTAGACTAGTCAACTTCATAGAGACAGAAAGTAGAATAGTGGTTACCTGTGGCTAGGGTACGTGGGACTGAGACTTATTACATGAGTACAGAGTTTCCATTTGGGATGATGAAAAAGTTCTGGATATAGATGATGGTGATTGTTGTACAACAGTGTGAATGTACTTAATGCCACTGAACTGTACATTTAAAAATGATTTAATTGGTGTGTGTGTATGTGTGTTTTAGTCGCTCAGTCATGTCTGACTCTTTGCGACCCCATGGATGGTAGCCCACCAGGCTCCTCTGTCCATGCAATTCTCCAGGCAAGAATACTGGAATGGGTTGCCATTTCCTTCTCCAGGGGACCTTCCTGACCCAGGGATTGAACCTGGGTCTTCTGCATTGCAGGCAGTTTCTTTACCATCTGAACCACCAGGTAAGTTTTATGTTACTTATATTTTACCACAATAGAAAAATGAATCACATGCACCATCATCAAGTGGGATTTATCCTTGAGACATGAAGATGGTTTAACATTATGCAAATCAATAAGTATGATTTGTCATTTAATAGAATAAAATATTCTAAAAGTCATCTCAATGTGGAGAAAAGGGAACCCTCTTACACTGTTGGTGGGAATGCAAACTAGTACAGCCACTATGGAGAACAGTGTGGAGATTCCTTAAAAAACTGGAAATAGACCTGCCTTATGATCCAGCAATCCCACTGCTGGGCATACACACTGAGAAAACCAGAAGGGAAAGAGACACGTGTACCCCAATGTTCATCGCAGCACTGTTTATAATAGCCAGGACATGGAAGCAACCTAGATGCCCATCAGCAGATGAATGGATAAGAAAGCTGTGGTACACATACACAATGGAGTGTTACTCAGCCATTAAAAAGAATACATTTGAATCAGTTCTAATGAGGTGGATGAAACTGGAACCTATTATACAGAGTGAAGAAAGCCAGAAAGAAAAACACCAATACAGTATACTAACGCATATATATGGAATTTAGAAAGATGGTAACAATAACTCTGTGTATGAGACAGCAAAAGAGACACTGATGTATAGAACAGTCTTATGGACTCTGTGGGAGAGGGAGAGGGTGGGAAGATTTGGGAGAATGGCATTGAAACATGTATAATATCATGTATGAAACTAGTCGCCAGTCCAGGTTCGATGCATGATACTGGATGCTTGGGGCTGGTGCACTGGGACGACCCAGAGGGAGGGTATGGGGAGGGAGGAGGGAGGAGGGTTCAGGATAGGGAGTACAGGTATACCTGTGGTGGATTCATATCGATGTTTGACAAAACTAATACAATATTGTAAAGTTTAAAAAGAAAATAAAATAAAAAAAAAAAAGAAAATGCATTCCACAAAATTCAACATCCTTTAGTGACAAAACTCTCAACAAATTAGGTGTAGAGGGAACACCCTCGATATAATAATGGCTTTGTAAGACAGACTGCAACTAGCACCATATTAAATGGTGAAAAGTTGAAAGCTTTTCTGGAAGATATGAGTGCCCCAGTCTCATCACTTTTATTCAACATAGTACTAGAAATTTTAGTCAGAGCAGTTAGGCAAGAAAAACAAATAAAAAGCATTGAAATCACAAAGGAAGAAATAAAATTGTCTCTGTTTGAAAGGGTTTCCCTGGTAGTTCAGTTGGTAAAGAATTGACTGCAATGCAGGAGGCCCCGGTTCGATTCCTGGGTCTGGAAGATCTGTTGGTGTAGGGATAGGCTACCTACTCCAGTATTCTTGGGCTTCCCTTGTGGCTCAATTAGTAAAGAATCTTGCTGCAATGTGGAAGACATGGGTTCGATCTTCCTAAGGAAGATCCCTGGAGAAGGGAGAGGCTGTTTGAAAACCCAAAAGACTCCAACAAAAACCCTTTACAAGTAATAAACAAATTAAGTAAAGTCATAGGATACAAAATAAACATAAAACTTAAGCTGTCTTATACACTAAAAAACACCATCTGAAACAGAAATTAAGAAAACAATGCCATCAAAACAATAAAATATTTAAGAAATTTAAACAAAAAAGTGAAAGATCTGTACACTGAAAACTATAAGACATCAATGAAATAACTTTAAGAGGATACAAATAAATAGAAAGATATTCTGTGTTCATGGATTAGAAGAGTTAATATTGCTAAAATGTCCAGACTACCTAATGTGATCTACAAATTCAATGCAATCCCTATGAAAATTCCATTGCTATTTCCCACAGAAATAGAAAAAATAATCTTAAAATTCATAAGGAAGCACAAAAGACCCCAAATAGCCAAAGCGATCTCAAGAAAAAAGAACAATGCTGGAGGCATCACAATACCTAATTTCAAACTTTATTACAAAGCTGTAGTAACTGAAACAGTATGTATGGTCCTGGCATTAAAAACAGCCACATAGACCAATGGGGAAAAAAAAACAACGGAGAGCCCAGAAGTAAACTCACACATGCAAAAGAATTAAGAAATCTCAATGAGGAAAAGATAATCTCTTCAATAAATAGTACTGGGAAAACTGGATATTCACAAGAAAAATGAAATTAAACCTCTGTCTTACAGTACTCACAAAAATCAACTTGAAATTGCTTAAAGACTTAAATTTTAGGCCCGAAACTATAAAACTACAAGAAGAAAACATAGGGAAAAATCTCCTTGACTTTGGTTTGGCAATTATTTTTTGGATATGATACTAAAAGCAAAGCAGCTTCCCAGGTGGCACTAATGGTAAAGAACACGCCTGCCAATACAGGAGACATAGGACATGCAGGTTCAATTTCTGGGTTGGGAAGATGCCCTGGAGGAGTAAACAGCAACCCACTCCAGTATTCTTGCTTGGAGAATACCATGGACAGAGGAGCCTGGTGGGCTTGGTCCATAGAGTCGCAAAGAGTCAGACACGACTGAAGTGACTTGGCACACATACACGCACTAAAAACAAACAAACAAAAATAAACAGGTGAAAGAGTCATGTCCGACTCTTTGCAACCCCATGGACTGTAGCCTACCAGGCTCCTCTGTCCATGGAATTTTCCAGGTAAGAATACTGGAGTGGGTTGCCATTTCCTACTCCAATAAACAAGGGGGATTACATCGAACTACAAAAGCTTTTACACAACAAAATGAAAAGGCAACCTCTGAAATGGGAGAAAACATTTGAAAACCATATATCTGATAAGAAGTTAATATCTAAAATATATAAAGAACTCATACAACTCAACATTAGATCAATCTGATTAAAATATTGACAGAGGACTGAAAAGGAAACTTTCCAAGGAAGACATACAAATGGTTAATAGGTACATGAAAGAGTGCTCAACACCACTAATTATCAGGGAAATGCAAATCAAAATCACAATGATAGATCACCTTAAAACTCTTTGGATGGCTATTCTTAAAAAGACAATAATAAGTGTCAATGGAGCTATAAAGAAAAGCGACTCCTTGTGCACTCTTAGTGGGAATGTAAATTGGTACAGCCACTATGGAAAACAGTATGGAGTTTCTCTAGAAAATTAAAAATAAAACTGCCATATGATCTGGCAATCCCTCTTCTGGGTATATATCCAGAGGAAATGAAATCAGGATCTTAAAAAGAAATAGCTGCACTTCCATGTTACTGCAGCATTCAAATTATTTAAGTTCATGGAAACAACCTAAGTGTCCATCAACAACAAATTAATTTTAAAAAGTATGATACACACAAACACATGCACACTGAAATATTATCAAGCCATAAAAAAACCAGAAATCTTGTCTTTTACGACAACATGAATGGACATTGGGGAAATTATGCTAAATGAAAAAAGTCAAACAAAAAAAGATATATCATGTGTTCTCACTTATATGTGGAATTTTAAAATCTCTTGGAAATAGAGAATAGAATTGGTGGTTGCTAGGGGCTGGTGGCTGGGGGAAATGAAGAGATTTTTGATCAAAGGATATAGACTTCCAGCTATAAGATGAATAAGTTCTAGGGATCTAATGTACAGCATAGTGAGGGAACAGAGGTATTATCTAACCTTACTGTAAATCATTTTGTTATTTACATGTGTATCAAAGCATCACATTGTATACCTTAAACTTACATATAAGTCAGTAATATCTGAAAACAGGAAAAAAATTAATTTTTTTTCTGATTCAAATTATATTCTAAAAAGTTTTTATTGATGTGTAAATATAGTCTTAGTGTATTGTTAAGTGGGGGAAAAAAAGTACTATACACTGCCTATTGTTTGATCCCACAGGTGTGTGATTGTATGTGTGTGTGCACATCTGTATGACAATTTGAAAGCAGTCCATTCTAAAGGAGATCAGCCCTGGGTGTTCTTTGGAAGGAATGATGCTAAAACTGAAACTCCGGTACTTTGGCCACCTCATGCGAAGAGTTGACTCATTGGAAAAGACTCTGATGCTGGGAGGGATTGGGGGCAGGAGGAGAAGGGGACGAGAGAGGATGAGATGGCTGGATGGCATCACCAACTCAATGGACGTGAGTTTGAGTGAACGCCAGGAGATGGTGATGGACAGGGAGGCCTGGCGTGCTGTGATTCATGGGGTCGCAAAGAGTCGGACACAACTGAGCGACTGAACTGAACTGAACTGAAGTAGATGGGATTATGGGTGGAATTTTTCCAATTTCTTTCTTTTATTTTTCTTTTCTCGTTTTTATCTTTTTTATCTTTATCTATAATATCTGATTTTCCTACAGCGAAGACATACTCTTACAAGTCAATTTATATAAATATAAGTTACAGTTTTTATTAGTGTGATTAATGCTGAATATATTAAGATGTATAATTATAGCAGTATTCAGGACACAGATATAAATTACCTGTATTTATCATAGAGCATTTTGTATAATACATATTCTTATTATACTTTTAGATCACTACATTAGTGGTATCTTAATTTTATTTCTATTATCATGTTATGAACATCTTGAGATTCTTTTTTGTATCCTTTATTCTTGCACAGTTAACTGGCACTTGGTTGCAAAGAAATTTATGAATAACCTGAATTTCAAAGAAGGAGGATGATTCAAAACCTCAATGATAGCATACATATATATTTGTAATTAATGCTGGCATTTTTTTATTGCAGTATAGTCAGTTTATAACATATAAATTTGAAGTGTACAAATAGTGAGTCACAATTTTTAAAGATTATACTCCATTTACAGTTAGTATAAAATATTGGCTATATTCTCTTGCTATATAATATATCCTTTTAGCTTATTTATTTTATACATAATTTGTGCCTCTTAATCCTCATCCATATGTTGCTCCTCCTCCCTTCCCTCTTCCCATGGTAACCACTGGTTTGTTCATTGTATCTGTGAGTCTGTTTCTTTTTTGTTATATTCACTAGTTTGTTGTATTTTTTAGATTCCACAAAGAAGTGAAAACTTACAGTATTTATCCTCTTCTGTCTTACTTTACTAAGCATAATGCTCTCCACATCCATTCATGTTGTTGCAAATGGAAAATCTTCATTTTTTTATGGTTGAGTGGTATTCCAACACGTGTGTGCCTCTGTGTGTGTGTGTGTGTGTGTGTGTGTGTTTGTATCCCATCCTGTTTATCCATTCAACTGTTGATGGACACTTAGGTTGCTTTCATAATCTTGGCTATTGTAAATATCGCTGCTATAAACACTGGAGTACGTCTTTTCAAATTAGTGTTTTTATTTTCTTCAGATATATACCCTGGAGTGGCATGTGTTTTTATATCACCAAACAGAACAAACATTATTTCAGGGAAATCTAAATTCCACCAGCAAATGAATCTGAAATAATGCCCCAGGCAGTAATTTCTTTTCCTTTCTGCCAATAGAGGGCAACAAGAACAAGCTGCTTGATGGGTGGTAGTGTTCATAACCTCTTGTCTGTCAACAAAGTTCAAGAAAGTCAGTGTTAAACTTGCAACAAACGAAAGCAGTGTGTATTGAATCTATAAAACTTTAGTAGGAGCAATTCCTGTCTGGTTCCTCTGCCTGCAGCCTCACCTCTTTCCAATCCCCCCACTACTCTACTACTAGAATTTTCTTTTTAAAAGAGAAATCTGATACCATCACTTGTTTGTTTGTTTGTTTGTTTTTAAGCTTTAATTGACCAAGACCAGTTCTTGAGTATGATATTTTGGTTTCTTCATAGTATGACCTCAACTTTCATTTCCCACTTGTCTCCACCCCTGGGAAACTACATTTTTTCTCCACAGAAAGCTATTCATGACGCCCAAACACACCATGCTCTTCTGTACTTTGATATGTTGCTTCTGTTTTTCTTCTACCTGAAATGCCCTGGACTTTCCCTTCCCACTGAACATCTACTTTTCATTTGAGGCCTGGATAAAAGGTCATCTCTCTGTGCAGCCTTTCTTTGCTTTCCACTAAAACTGAACCTTGTTTCTTCCTCAAGTGCTACGCATCACACATTGCACTGTTTAAGAATAATCAGTTGTCAGTATTTCCTAGCTGACTGTAATGTCTGCGAGGGTTCATGTGTCATAAGGAAACATCTTATTCACCTCTGTATCCTCAGGGTGTGGCTCGTAATAATTACTCAAAATGCACGTTCACTGAATACACAAAAGAAAAAACTGAACAGAAAGTTCTCATAGTGGACAAAACCTGTTAAACAAAATTTTAGACTGACATTACAGCTGAGGCATGTGGGTGGTACTTTCCATGAGTTTAGGAAGCATTTGATGTTACTAAAAGATTATTTTTGAAATATATAGGGATTTTTTGGTGAATTTTAATTTCTCCACAGCTTCTTAGTGGCCAGTTTTTTGTTTTGTTATTTTGTTTGTGGGATTTGTCCAGGTGGGGGTCCTTTAGTGCAGAAGTACAGGGATACTGTGTTATAGTTTGGAGAAATCCTGGAAACACCAGGTCGCTTGATTTCTAGACCAGGTGGAATTCTACTTTTTTGCTTCTCAGGAGACAAGGGTGATCTACAGTATGTGTACTTGGCACACTCAGTCACTGATTTCAGTCTCATTGACGCCTTGATGCTGAGATCAGCATTCAGGAGTACAATGAAGGGAGAGCAAGCATTCCTTTAATGGTTCTACCTCAGACTTGAGCACCGGAGTATGTTAAAAAACACATGATATATATACTGGTAAGTAGACACAGATGATATTTTGTAGAGGTGGTCATTGCTATACCATCTGCCAGGTCCTGCAGTTGGTTAAAAAAAGAAGAAAAGAAATTAGTTTGGCAGGATTTGCTCCTCACAAAATCATGTTGATTTTTGCCAATTCTGTGTAATTTGATATGCTCTTGCAAAATGAGTAAGAGCAAAGTGTTTTCACATCGAGCTACAGGAAAAATATGGCCATTGTTCTTATGACCTTAGTTTAAAAAATGTAAGTATGACTAAGATAGGGCCATGGTAAATAAAAGATAAAATGAAGGAGATGCAGACAGATGGGTTATTAATTCAGAACTACCAAAACTCAAAAATTGTTTGTAGCTGTAATGTAATTGATATACTATTACCATGTCTCAAACTAAAAAGAAGGGGCATGAAATCTAAAGCCTTCTGGGATCAAAAAATGCTCAGTTCAGGACTAGAAATTTTATTTATTCAGACTTATATTAGTAAATTTCTACAGAACATGTATATGAATTTGTGAAAGGTAACAGTTACATACAAATAATTTCTTCCAAATTTCGAGTCAAAGTCTTCATAGGATTAATGTATAGGAACTCTAGTTGGTATTATCTACTAGCATTATTTCAGTCATTACCATGTTGATTTCACAAAGAATTTGGAAGATGCTAATTAAACTTGGTCAGATATAAGTAAAGGGTATAACTCTGATTTGTTATCCATTTAGCTTTTATTAAACAGAATGATGACTAAATGATTTCAAATGAGGATTCATTCCAAATGTTGAATGAATAGGTTTTTGTGCAAGTTGGTTTGTGTGTAGTACTTCTGCTTTTTACTGTGAGTGAAGGATGCAGATAAGAGAAAACACCAGTGCCAGTGCCCCATTGTCACACTAATCTTGCTATTTTCTTTTAAAATAACATCTCCTAATAAATTACATTTCCTGCTACATAAAAGTCAAGTTCTTTAAATGAAAGTTATGAAAAATTAATTATCTTAACAAATTTATTCATTCAACTAAATAGAGTACATGCTATGTGCAAGACACTGCAGGATACTGATACTATATATTTGTTAGTCTAAAAAAAGAGATTTGGTTTATACTTTGCATTAACAGATCTTATATATCAAATGACATGCCACACATTTTATGGCATTTTATTCTTAACAACTTAACATATTTATTCACTCCCCCATGTTTCATCATGGCATGGCACCAAAGATTCAATCTTATTTTCATTTGATAAGAATTGCCAACTTGTATGGCTATCAGAGAATCTAAAGACATGGTTCCAGGTGTTATCCACATTTTCCACACGCCGCTCTATGTCAGAGAGTCACATCACCTGGGTTCTCTTGCTCTCTGCTTCTCATGGGGTTCAGCAGTGGGGATCATTGGCCAGCAACATAAGTGAGAAAGACAGAGGTTGGGATATTCTTTCTCATTTCTTCTTCTGCAGCATGATGATGTCATTAGCTCCACTAAGGACACAGTTCCTGTCCAGTGGTTCCTCTTCCAAGACGACAGTCTTTTGGGGTTCCAGAAGCACAATTTCCTCCTCCCCAAACTCTTTGGCAGAGGGGTAGAAGCCCTCCTGGTATTGCTCTTCCCTCGGTGCTTCTCCATCCTCTGGTGGTTCACTTAATTCTCCACACCTCTCTAAGCCATCCCTTCATTAAATTCCCCTTTTAACCACTTCAAGGGTAATCCCTCTTTCCTGCTGAGACTCAAGAGAATGCCCCCCAAATAATTTTATATCCAGGGGATTGGTTTCCAATGGTAACATGATGCGAGATAGAAAACTGTTTGAACTATATCTGATGCAGTAGAATAATGGAATTCTGTTTCCAAGCAACTTGTAGACAAACTCTTCCACACTTCCAGAATATACATGCAATAGAGTTGATTATTTAGAAAGTTAATGACTTGACTGGAAAAAATTCAACCCTGTTTTTTGTTTTCTTTGCATCCAATATAAATACAGTAACTGCTAGTTTACAGGTGACAAACTATGGCCTGACAAAACCAAACCTTTATTTTCCGCAAATAAAGTTTTACTACAGTGCAGCAACACCTATTTCTTTTGCGTGGTCTGTTAACTGCTTTGTGCAGCCATGGCAGTGGGGGATACTTGCAAGACAGACCTTATGGCCCGCAAAGCCTAAAATATTTACTATCTGGCCTTGTCAGAAAACTTTGCTGACCTTTGAACTAATTGACTGAATGATATATTTGTCATTTTATTTATTTTTGGCCTCATTTGGATACTTCTCTGAATCTTACAGTCCATATGCTATCTTACACATACGGTAGCTCAATCAATGTTGATTAATAAAGAACGTACACTGACCAATATAGAACTCAATCTCAGTTTTGCTTTAAACCCAGAGAATTCCTTTTTATTCTTTTACAAGATTTATTAGCCAAGTTTTAGATATAATTACAGAAATTTGGGGGTTGATGTTTTAAAAATTGGTAACCTGGTAGTTCTATACACTTAACAAATGATGAATATTATTATTAAAAATTTATTTGAGTTCCATTTATTGAATAATTTAAACTGAGATGCATGTTCAAATTTTGATCATAGTTATATTTCCTAGTAGTGTTTTAAGAGTGGTACAGTTTTTTAAAATAATATGAATTATATGCAGAAATGTATTAACTTCTAAGTGGTAGAATTATAGGCTTGATTTTTTTTGTTTCACTTTTTTGTGTTGTTGATTTTTCCATATAGGACAATAAAATGTATTATTGATAATTTTAAAAATATGGAATATGTTTAGTTTCACATAACTGAATATTTCATACTGCTATTTTGGTTTGGGAAACAAAAGATCTTTACAAAATTCATGGAATAAAATTAACTCTGAGAATTCTTCTGAAGCTACTATTTTAAGAAAATATTCAACTGGCATATCTCAATTGAAAATTAGAAAACAAAAATATTCACATTAAAATTTTTTTAAGTTTTGTATGAATTTTAACTTTAAGCAGCAGAACATCAAATACATAGTCTCTTATATTTGCATATGCATTTTTAACACATCTTCCTACTGTCATTTGACAGAAGGAAATAAAATGCTTTCATATTTCCTCATTTGCAATGTTCATCATTTGTAATTCATATTTTTATATGAAAGCAGACCTACATTTTCTTCTATGATTAGAAGTATTTGTTTTAGTCCTCATTTATTTCCAGTAGCCTCAGAGCACCACTGGTACCTTGTATGGAATTGACTTGCTGATTTACCCCAAAGGGAATGCTGTGTGACAGATTCAAATGACTCCCTAAAATGGTATTATTATACTCAAGAATAGCCAGTTTGTGTTTCTTTTATCAGAAGATCTTAAGCTTTTGTGTCATGGTATATAATTTATCAAATGTATTTCTGTGTTCTTCCTCCACTGTGAGGGTACTTCCTGCCGCATGGAAGTTTTGTCTGTTTTATTAGAGCTCCGTCGTTTGCTCTGACACAGATAAGTTCTTTCTTAACTAGGTATTGCTAATGTTTACCTCAATGGCACCCCACTCCAGTACTCTTGCCTGGAAAATCCCATGGAGGGAGGAGCCTGGTGGGCTGCAGTCCATGGGGTTGCTAAGAGTCGGACACGACTGAGCGACTTCACTTTCTCTTTTCACTTTCATGCATTGGAGAAGGAAACGGCAACCCACTCCAGTGTTCTTGCCTGGAGAATCCCCGGGACGGGGAAGCCTGGTGGGCTGCCGTCTATGGGGTCGCACAGAGTCGGACACGACTGAAGTGCCTTAGCATAGCATAGCATAGCAAGATCATAAAGGTTTACCGTCAGAATAGGAGAGTGATTTTTTCCACCTTTTAAAAGTCCATTTTTATAAAATTTTCCCTTTTCCATACATGTTTTTATTTTCTCCTCTGTTTATCAAGTTTCTATTTGTTTGCTGTCTTTCCATCAGTAGTGTCTTAAGTAGGAATGAGTCATCACCACCTATTGCACAGATTAAAGGAATTAAAGGAGGGGGAGGAAATCATACAAATACAAGGAATTGAACACATGATATGACAGCCATACCCTGGAAATACCTGACAAGTGACCATTAACTTGGAAGATTATTTCATGTCAGACCACAGCCAAAAAACATTACACATTACTTTTAGGCACATCACAAATTCATAGACTTTACTCATAGGAGAGTCCATCAGGTTCTCACTCAAAAATTATTACTTCTTTCAGACTGTTTTCACAATCTGTGAATTTCCTGCAGATAGAAAATTAGTAGCTGCAGATTTGAATGGGGACTCTTGATAGATTCTCAGCAACAAAAATGAAGAGCCAGGGGAGAAGACAGGAAAACTCTTCAAAGTAAAAACTCAAAACATAGTTGTCTGGGACCTGTGAGGACAGGTCAAACACTATCATACTTCTAAAGAACCTATGAATATATTGTTATATTAAAAGCATGACACAATCTTTTAGGTCAATTGCAATGACATATTTCTTTAATAAAATGTCTATTTCTGTTCAATAAAGCTTAGACAATAATAACACCTTTCTACAAGATTTCATAAAATGATAACAAATGGAAAACAGTTTGGGTATTGAAGACATATCATCATATGCTGTCTGAGAAATGAAAGATTACATGATATTTTTGTATCCCTCTATGCTTTTCCTTGAGGGAAAAAAAATATGGACTTCGGCAAAATCTGTCTTAAAAGTCATGTGTTTCATAATCTCGGTATCTTTTTAGTTCTTCACATTCTCTGGCAAGTGTTATCTTTAGCTAATGCTTCCTCTAGGTCATTAGTTAACTAGAATAGTTCTTGGAAGTTGCTCATCTGTGAGCCCTTGGCAATTGTCAGGAATTTAAACTGGTCACCATGGTTGAAGGAAGACTCTGACATGCTGACCAAGAGTTCCCATAAGAGCAAGGCACAGTCCTAAAGGCCAGGGATACACAGATTAATAAAATGAGGTCATTCTTCAGGATTTCCCCATCTGTCCAGCAGAACATGTCAGCAAATACATGCCATTCAGAGTATATTACAGAAACAAATGGAGATTAGATCATCTGCAGGCACCACTTATCCCGTGGAAGAGGAATGCTTCAGGGAAAGTGACCCTGGAATCCTGAAGGTTGGGAGTTCACTTTGTTAGAAATTAGGAATGAGCATTTCAGGGGATGGTAACATGGAATTAAAAGATGTTTGCACCTTGAAAGAACAGATATGACAAACGTAGACGGCATATCAAAAAGTAGAGACATTACTTTGCCAACAGAGGCCCATATAGTCAAAGCTATGGTTTTTCTAGGAGTTATGTATGAATTTGAGAGTTTGATCATAAAGAAGGCTGAGCACCGAAGAACTGATGCTTTCCAACTGTGGTGTGGGAGAAGACCCTTGAGAGTCCCTTGGACTGCAAGGAGATCAAACCAGTCAATCCTAAAGTAAATCAATCCTGAATATTCATTGGAAAGACTGATGCTGAAGCTCCAATACTTTGGCCACCTGATACGAAGAGCTGACTCACTGGAAAAGACCCTTTTGCTGGGAAAGATTGAAGGCAGGAGGAGAAGGGGACAGCAGAGGGTGAGATGGTTGGATGGCATCACCAACTCGATGGACATGAGTTTAAGCAAGCTCTGGGAGATGGTGAAGGACAGGGAAGCCTGGCGAGCTGCAGTCCATGGGATTGTAGAGTCAGACATGACTGAACAACAACAAGCATGGAATGTAATGATGAATTTGTGATGGTTTACCTTGTTCAGAACACAGCATTAGGGCATTTGAGAGGAATCATTGTAGACAGAGCTTCCCTTGTGGCTCAGCTGGTAAAGAATCCCTCTGCAATGTGGGAGACCTGGGTTCGATACCTGGGTTGGGAAGATCACTTGGAGAAGGGAAAGGCTACCCATTCCAGTATTCTGGCCTGGAGAATTCCATGGACTGTATAGTCCATGGGGGTCACAAAGCATTGGACACCACTGAGTGACTTTCACTCTTCCCTGATAGTTCAGTTGGTAAAGAATCCGACTGCAATGCCGGAATCCCTGGTTCAGTTCCTGGGTTGGGAAGATCCCCTGGAGAAGGGAAAGGCTACCCACCCAGTATTCTGGCCTGGAGAATTCCACAGACTGTATAGTTCACGGGGTCGCAAAGAGTTGAACGTGACTGAGCGACTTTTCACTTTACTGATGACCAGGCTAAAAAGAGGATTCCTTTCTCTGCCTTGTCATCTCTTCCAAATTTACTTTCCTCTGCCCATTTGAGATATAGAACAGAACTACAAATACACTAATTAGATGTCCTTAGGGAATGAAACCACTATCCCATTTTACAGCTGAGGAAATAGATGCTCAAAGAAATTAGGTAACATACCTTCTCTTTGTCATTGTATTAAGTTTCTCTTAAAACTATGCTTGATAATTAAAACATATACCTTCTATATTCTAAGGTGAATTTAAAATCTTATTCTTTACGTCAAGAGGACTTAGAGACCCTTTTGAGAAATCTTTGAGAGATTGGATTTCTTGATGACCTGGCATTTCTTTTTAAATATTCATGAAGCAATGATGCCTTCCTTTTTTTAAGAGTTAATTGACAATTCAGCCATTTTAGGTGTCCAATTCAGTGATTATTGTATATTCAAAGTATTGTGTATCCATCACAACAGTCATTGAGTGTTTTCTTGAAACCCACACCCCTAAATCATGAATCCCATTTCCTCCCAACCTCCCCAGACCTAGACAGACACTAATCTACTAGTCTATAGACTTGTTTCTTCTGGACATTTCATATAAATGGTATCATACAATATGTGGCAGGCCTTTGTGACAGACTTGTTTAGCTTAGCATAATGTTTTCAAAGTTCATCCATACTTAGCATGTGTTAGTACTTCATTGTTTTTTATTGCCAAATAATACTCCATTTTATAGATATACTGCATTTAATGTATTCAATTATCAGCTGATGGGCATTTGGGTTATTTTCATTTTCAGCTATTCTAAACAACAATGCCATTCTGCTACTGTATTTATGACATTTATTATACTAGCTTATGGATGTGATTAGCTTTGCAAATATTTGTCACCAAGGAGCCTGGTTCCGAGTGAGTTTATCACTTCTTGTATGTAAATCAAGATGGAGGTAAACATCGGCGCTTTTAGTACACAGGTCGTGTATGTACGTGTAACCTGCAGGGGAAGCCTCAATTATAATACACAGAATCTTTCTCTAGTGATCCCTATATTGATCCTGGTCCATTCCAATCATTTAATTTCTGCTTAGAAGAGGGTGGAGCTTTGGACCCTAGCCAGATGGATATAACTTTCCTGGGGATTTAATGTTCTAAGAAGGAATGAATTCAGGACACATAATTACAAAGCACAAAAAAAATACCTTGAAGAAATCTTGGGAAATCTCTTCCTAAGTGAAAGGAGGATAAGGAGAACTTTTGGATTTATTCTTACAGGATGTTGCAATTCAAAGACCATTAAGTTGTATATAATGTGCAATCCTCTTTTGCCAGACAGAGCAGTTTCCTGATTGTACTCTTGAGATATTATAAAGCATTTCTAAGACTGCTGTTAAACTAGAGAATTGTGAATTGGTAGGTTTTCAAATAGGTTACTCCAGACCTCCGTCTGGTCTAAAGCTTCCTGCTTTTACAATTAACTCCTCATGTTTCTTTGTTGCGTGTGTGTGTGTGTGTGTGTGTGTGTGTGTGTGTGTTAAACCTAAAGATAGACCAGGAAGCATATGGGGCCATCTGGTTCTAAAGGGGAATCCAGATTTCTATGAGGGCTAGCTACTAAATGTAAAGAGGATAAACAATTCTATCTTAACTTTCAACTCCTGTGCTAACCTTCAGTCATTACCATCCAAAATGCCCTTAACTCACACTGGTGTTAAACTTCATGGTGTTTTCCTTTATGAATGAAGTAGATTGGTCTGTCTAAATACAAACCACAGTACAGGCATGAACACTTCCATGTTGTTTTTAGCCAGGCTTCTGAGAGATTACAAAGAAAAGTGGACAAGTTAGGCATATAGCAATTCTTCCTTCTTGGTGCCTGTTCACTCTTGGTCTGTGTTTCTAAATAAAGGATTGTGATTAAGAAAGAGTCATCAAGAGCAAAGGGAAAAGATTGCTAACAACCGGGATGACCCAGGACTTGTGTACTGGCCAGGGCAATGTAAGATTCTACTCTGTATATCACTTAGCAAAGTACCACATGAATGCATCCTAATTTTAATTAAGATAATTTGCGAGGTGCATTTATCTGCTCTCCAAAGCAAGATTCTTTCTCCTGCAACTGAAGACAGGTTACATTTCCCTCAAGTTTTTTCCCTCAAGATTCTTAATTTGAGAGGAATGATAATGAAAACAAAATCAATAATATGTATAAAGCCCTTACTCTAGGTTGCCATTTAACTCTATTAAGTTAACCCTGTTTAACACGTGAAGAAAGGAAAGTGCAGAGAGGCTCAGAGACTTGCTTACACAGCTGGTGAGTATTAGAGCCTGGATTTGAATTCAGCAGAAGACTCTAGGGCTCAGATGGTAAAGGGTCTGTCTCCAATGCTGGAGACCCGGGTTCAATCCCTGGGTCGGGAAGATCTGCTGGAGAAGGAAATGGCAATCCACTCCAGTACTATTGCCTGGAAAATCCCATGGACAGAGGAGCCTGGTAGGCTACAAGTCCATGGGGTCACAAAGAGTTGGACAGGACTGAGCAACTCCACTTACTTACTTACTTAGAAGACTCTAGAACCCAGGTCTCAACAACCTAAATAAGAAATTGTGCTGTTCTTAATTCAGTGTTATGACAAAAACATTTTTACTGCTAATTAAAAATATCATGTAAGTACTCAAACATCAAAGTATTTATGTAAATGTAAACACACACTGAAGAACTATAATACTATATTTATTTTCTTTAAAAAAATGTTTTTGCATGCCATTTTGTCCCAGGGAAAAGCCTTATTTTCCTTCAAAATGAAGAGGAATAACATTTGATTTTGTGGGGGAACTGTTAAAATTACTTTGATGGTTCCAGTCGTGCACAGCATTAAGATTTATGACAAATATGTAATCTGTTTATTTGTCACCCAACTTGGATGACTTCCAAATGTTTCCTCTTAGTAGCTCTTGATTTTTGTTTGGATTTTTTTCAATCACCAAATAGTCAAACAACAATGTCTGAATCACGTTTGCTCCAGTTAGAAAATACCAACATGCTGAAAGGCAGCTTTGGTTATTTAAAACCCTACTACATTCACGTGCAACTTTGAAGAGCATGCATGCTTTCATGGACTGGATTTTTTAAAAAAGAAGCAAAAAGGAAAAAACCCCTAAAACAAACAAGTTTGCGCCTCAAGTCCCTTCTTTGCTATTTACTGCAGTGAGTTTTCCTACTCCGTTTTGCTGGCGAAAGCACGCTCAACAGATCAAACTGTCCGAAAAAGGCCGTCTGCATCCCTCATGTTTAGAAGAGAGGGATTTCGTTCTCTTTCCTTCACACATCAAAGAAAGCACTCGGGGAGGAAATAAACCATAATTAGGCATGAGCAAGCGAGCAGACCGACCCCTTCCTCTCCCTTTCCCATCCCCGCCCCCCAGGCCCTGGCAACCATCCTGGGCGCGAGCGAGGAGCCGGCCACCGCAGCAGCTGCAGCGAGCGCGCGTCCACGCCGCGCCCGCCGCTAGAATCTGGGCGGCGGCGGGGCCGGCCCGGGGTCGCGCGTACTCGGGAGCGCGCTCATGCAGCGGTTTTCTTCTCCCACAATCCAGAGGCTTGCGGCGCGGGAGGGGCGGGGAGTCGGCGGAAGGATATGGCCGCGGAGGGAGCTGCACGCTCCCTTTGACGGCAGGCTGGAGGCACTAGTTTGAGCGGCAAGGAGCGGGGTGTGATGCGGCACTGCGGTTCTGAGGCCGTTACTCCGGCTCCTCTAGAGAGGGCGGAGGAGGAGGCTGGAGCTCGGCGGTGATTTTGTGCCAGGGCTTCCCAGAGGCGCACTGAAAAGGCTGGCGGGGCTCGGGAAGCTGGGGGGTTAGGGACACTCATTCAAGCCCCCACCCCCCCGGGAGGGGAAGGGGGCAGGCGGCGAGGCTCGAAGGCGGCTGAGAGATGGTGTGTGCTCGGGGGGAAGGAGCGAGCGCTGCCTGTCGTTGGTGAGGGGCTGCAGGCAGGGAAAGCTCCGTGGGTCAAAGCTGTTACATGCCCACTGGTGGGTGGAACGTGTTGAGCGGAACACTGAGGTCTAGCCTGGCGGCCGCTCGGAACCCTTAACGTGGTATCTAACGTGGGATTTCATTTAGCCCACGGTGGGATTAATTCGTTGGGGGCAGCCTCGCTGGTCTGGCTCCTCCAGGAGCTGGGCAACCTTGACGGGCTTTTTGTCTTGCTGCTCCAGCCCCTTCTCCCTTCCTCCTCCTCCAGATGCCTTTTCTCTGCCCCTCCTCGCCCGGTACAGACATTTCCAGCGCAGGCTGCCGCTCGTGGCTGCTGTCGAAGCCACTTTTCGGGATTTCGATTCGTTTCCCTCTGGGGTGTTTTTTGAGGAGGGAGAGTTTTTCTCCCCTCCACGATGGGATTTTCTTCCCGTGCCAAAGTGGACTTTCATTGATTTCTACTTACTTCTTCAACGTTTAGTGACCAATTCTCTAGGCGTTTTTTTGTGGTAGTTCCTTTTTTTTCAAGTACATCTCTGTAAAATGGAGAACGAGGTTTTTACTCCCCTTCTGGAGCAGTTCATGACCAGCCCCTTGGTCACTTGGGTAAGTGGGGTGTTATTTGTTGCATATTTTGCTGCATTATTTGTGGCTGCAGAGATGGAGGTGGGCGTTCGTGTCGTAATGATCATTCTGTTCTAGGTTAAAACGTTTGGACCTCTGGCTGCAGGAAATGGGACCAACCTGGATGAATATGTGGCTTTGGTGGATGGGGTATTCTTGAACCAAGTCATGCTTCAAATGTAAGTGCTCTGTTTTTTCTTTCTAGGCAGCTTTTTTTTTTTTTTTTAATTGCATACTGTGAACTTAGAGACTATGTTTTAAGATCTTTGGTCAGAAAAATTCAGGTGGTTTAAGAACTGCACCTTGAAAGGTGATAATCTTACGTGCCCACCACATTTATCACAAGCCAGTAATTATACCTGTTAAAATTGTGAAACTTTAATTTTTCATTCTGCAAATCATGTATTGTCACTTACTGTCTTCAGTGCTGAAATCCAAACCACATTGTGGCCTTTTTGATAATTTGGTAAAATGAGGAGGAGAATTAGAATAGTTTCCTGAGGTGGGGGGTTGGGGGGGAGAGCGTTTACTGTAAAGTTATGTGCATTTGGTACAGAATGTTTCTTATTAACCTTTGTGTCTAAAAATAAATGGCTCAAATTTTGAAACTGGTGAAGTAACAGATTTCAGAGAAAAGAATTTCAAATAGCAGTTCTGATTGGTGAAGACTTGCTGTAGGAAGTAATTTAAATGCATCTAATAACTAAAGTCGGATTAGATGATTGATTGTGTGAATTATTTGATTAATATTTGGGGAATCATTTTAAGGTGTTCTTAGAGCTTGTTTTGAAATGCAGGTGATTGAAATCTTGATGACAATTAGCTAATGATTTAGTAGGCAAATCTTTGTTTTTTATATTTATAATGTTAGCTTTAAATTAAGTAGAAAAGTGTTTTTGAGGTGGCAGTTGAATATCGAAATCACATTGGTAGCTGGATCAATGAAATAAAAACTCTATTTTTATCATAGGTATTGTAGCATTAGGTGCATTCTCAGCACATCAGTGTAGTGAGTATTACAGCTCTGCTCAAAATTATGTGTATTAGCCTTATTTCTCTTGAATACTACCTGATTACAAGAGAAGTTTGAAACTTTCTATTTTAAGATACTCTTTGTGTTAGATATGTGGGGAATTTAGTGCATTTTTGTAAATGTTACCAGAGAATAAGTCTACTGTTAATAGAATAATACCCTAACATAAAAATGATCAATTCTGTATATTTTTGGTATTAGTTTTCTCTTTAGATTTTTCTACTTAAAAGAAGGTATAGTGAAATCCATAAATAACTGTTCCACTTGTAACTTCAGTCTGTGTTCTCAGAGTCTTGTAGTCTGTATGCTCAGAGACTTTGCTGTTTTTCATATATGTGTTGATCCTATAGCAAAGTATTATACTACTACATGTTTCCAAAAGTTTTTTTTTTTTTTTTGTATAGGCACCCAAAGAAATATGTTATCTGAATGTATTTTTTTTTTCTTAAGATAGGAAAAGGGAATGTGGACATAATTATTTCCAGGGATAATAAATATATTTTGGGCAGCTTTCCCATAGAAGTATCTTTAATCTTTGAAATATCCCTCTATTTCCCAAGCAAAATGGTAGAATAATTAAACCAACTTCTATTTTAGGGAACACAAGTGACAGGAAGGGTAGCCATTACAGTAGATACTCAGAACTTGTTCCCCTGTGTCTCTTTTCTTATTTGTTTTTAGACAGAAGATTTTGAGTTTGTCTGTTGAACCCTAAAAAAACAGGTGTGCTCGTAAATGTAGGAAAATACATTCGTTTTCCCCTTTAATGGTTTTTATTTGAATGATTCTTTTTCCAAAAAATATTTAGTAGATTTTTTTTGAAGCCAGAATAGTTAGCCAAGGTGCTAAAAACAGACACTTTAGCTTGTTTCCACTTTGGGTACAGTTTTATACTTAAAATATATATGTGTGTGTATATTTTGAAGTAATGGTGTTCCAAAATAGTGGTTGCCAGGTTGTTTTTTTTTGGGAAGACTAGCTTCATTCCAAACCTCAAATCTGCTTCTGTTTTTAATTCCACCTTTTAGTTTCTTTAAAAGTTTTTTCAGTGTCCTAATTCTGTTCTGAATGACCTGTATAAATTAAAGGAAAAGAAAATTAAGAAAAAAAGAAAGACATATGTTTTAGTTTTTTAAAAAGTGTCTTATGAGATCAACACAAATTTATTGTAATTTATTACCTAATTATTTACCCCATAGGGCAACAAAATACACATTGTTTTAAGCTATATTTTGTTAATTTTGAAATCATTAAGATTTCTACTGAGCACTTTGCTCAAATTAACTTTTGATATATTAAATTGTCAGTTGAAATTGTACCTAGTAAGTTAACCTAAAAATAATTTCTAGATTAAGTTTGGTTATAGAATTTGTGGGTGAGAACCGTTTGTAAATGCAGCATATGGATTTTTTTGTGTGTGTGATGTTTCTTGTGCTTGGAGTTCATTGAGCTTCTTGGATCTGTGGTTTTATAGTTTTTATCAAATTTGGAAAAAAATCTGGCTATTATTTCTTAAGTATATATGTATATGTGTCTTTTCTTTGCCCCCTTTCCTCCTCTTGGAAGTCCAGTTACATGTAAATCAGGCTACTTGATGTTTGTTGATATACCATTCAGTTTTCTTTTCAGTCTCTTTCTGTTTCACTTTGGGTAATCTTGCTAAATTTATTAATCCTTTTTTTCTGTAATGTTTAATCTGCTGTTAGTCCCATCCAGTGTGTTTTTCATTTTAGAAACTGTAGTTCCATCTCTAAAAATTCAGTCTTTTTTATATTTTCCATGTTTATAGATTTCATGTTTTGTCTTTTCTATAGCTTCTTGAACATAGAGAATACAGTAATAACTGGCTTAATGTTCACGTCTTCTAATGTTGTCTGTGCCGTTTCTTGGTTGGTTTTGATTGATTTTTCTTCTCACTATGGATTGTACTTCCTTGCTTTTTGCATACCTGGTAATTTTTTATTAGATGCCAGACATTTGAAATTTTACTTTGTTGTTGGGTGCAGGATTTTTTTGCATCTCATTAAAAATATTTTTGAGCTTTGTTTTGGAATGCAGTTAAGTTACTTGGAAACAGTGGTCTTTTCAGATCTTGCTTTTAAGTTGTGTTAGGCAGTACCACTTTGCTTTGTTGCACTGTTGAGGCAAAACCCTTTTGAGTACTCTGGCGGTGGGAACGGAACCTATTCCTGGACTTCTGTGCGCTTTGGGTGGTGTTCCCTCTAATCCTTTTATAGTGGTTCTTTCACTGTCCCTGGATGGTTTCTTCACACACATGTACTGATAAGTACTCAGCTAAAGACTTGAAGGATAACCTGTGCAGATCTCTGAATCTTTCTGAGCAGCTCTCTCTTAGGTGCTCTGCTGTGTATATGAAGGTCACCTTGCTGTCCCCAGACTAAGTTCTGTGTCCTGGATTCAGGGAGACCACTGTGTTCTGCCTCCGTTCCCCATTCCTGTTCTGCGGCCTAGAAACTCTTTCAAGGCAATAAACTGGTACAATGGTAGGATTTGTTTTGTATGTTTCCCATCTATGAAGGATCTACTGTTCTTTGTTGCCTTATGTCCATTGTTTTCAAAAATGCTTCGTATGTTTTGTGTCCTTCCCCACCACCCCCTGCAGTTGTTTCAGGCAGGAGGGTAAGTTTGGTTCCTTTAATTTCATCTTGGCCAGATATGAAAACCTCTTCATATATTTAAAACCTGTCTTGTAGTCCCGCTTTCAGATGTGACAGAATTTTATTATAGGATCCTTATGGTAGAATTTTTTTTTTTTTCCATCTAAAGAGTAAGAATATTCATTAATTTAGTGACTTCTGGATTTGCCATTTTTGACCCAGAATTTGAAAGTAAAGAGTGGACCTCTTCATTCTAGTTTATGACTCTGCCTTATAATTTCGGAGTCTGTTCACTGGTTTGGGATTCACTGTATTCAGAGATGAATCCTGAATTTCATTGAGTAGCTCCTTGAATCAAAGAATCTCTGTAAGAGCCTGTGACAAGGCATCAGTCCTCTAACTAATGGGAAGAGGAAGCTATTTAGAGATCTGTAATGATGGCCAGCTCTTCTGCATGCTGCAGGGCATTTTCCTACTTCAACCAGATGAAATCTTTTTTCTTCAGTGCTAGTTATCAGACATAGGGCTTGGTGACAGTGAAGTGGAAATAATCATTTTCCTATTTGAGATGTCATGCAGTTTTGCAGCCAATTTAGGATATTACTTGCTGTGAATTTTTAAGGTATTTGTGACATTGTAGTTGATTTCATAATTTTAGTCATACTACCTAAGCAATTGAAAATATGGTTATGTTAGGGTTTTAAGTACTGAAAAGTTATTAATAGTATCAAAACCATATTTGGAAATTCTGTGATTCAACCCCATTAGATAGACCCCTACAGAAATCTGTACTTGAATTATGTAGTAATTGTGATATACTTGTTTATGGCATTTCTTCTTTTAGAAATCTTGAATTTGAAGGGATTTTAGAAATCATCTACCATGAAAATCATTCTTATATGACACATGGTCATCCATCTTCTGCTTAAGTATTTCCCAAGAAGCAGCTTCATAAAGTATACCTAAAGAAGGCATTAAATAGAGGAAGTTGACTGAGAAATCTTCCTTCATTCTACTAGTGCTTAAGATTCAAAAATACAGTGTGCTGACTTCATGACTAAGTAACCGCCAGATGTCTAATAAATTACATGTTTTCTTACCAAGTATGGCATTGACTCTGAATTTTGGTATGGTCTCTCACACAGGTTTTGTTCAGTTTTGTTTTTGTTTTGACTTCTTTAAGAACACACTCATGATATAGTCAGAGTTGCTCTCTTACTACCTGGTTTTTGATTTACCTCCCAAATATTTCTCAGATGTGTCCTTGACTTGGCTTAATGCAATAGCCCCTGACTGGTTTTCTTACCTTTGGCTTGCCCCCCTTCAAGTTGTCTCCTCATGTAATCATGGGAAATTTTTTAACATGCAGATTTTATCATGTCGCTCCTATCTTTAAGATGGCTCAGCATCCTTCTTCTGCCTTCAGAGTAAACATGTTACTTGAATGTCTAGACTCCTTTGAGATCTGGCTGCTGCCTGATTCTCTGTTTTTATCTTTGCATAGTACCAGTCTTCAGTGCATGCCCTAAGATTGAGCAAACTTAGAGTTCCCAAAGATAAGCGGTGTTCTCACATGTCTCTGTGCCTTTCCATACACATTTCCCTTCCTTAGAACACTCTCCACCTCCTTACTAGTGCTTTCTTTAGCTTTGCAGCCATTCCTGGGCCCATCTGAGGCTTAGCACTCCTTGTGCTTCCGTAGGACCCTATATATACCTTGGTAATAGCAGTTTTTGGTATGCTAGACTCTACTGACTAACCTGTGTCTTGGTACCAAAGACTATATCTTTTATATCTCTGTTCTAACACAGTGCTTGATACACAGTAGGTTCTTGATACACTTATCTTGAATGAATGAATAATAGAGAGGCTGTGTGGTGAAGTGGAATGAATTTGGGCTTTGCATCAGATGGACTTGGTTTCACGTCACCATACCTGCCTGTTCATGTTTCCTCAAACAAGTCATGATCTTTCACAGCTCAGTTTTGTATGATCTCTATTGGTGTCATCTCACTTAACTTCTCAGTTTTCTCATTTATAAACAGGATAAAAAGAGAATCATAGTGTTATTATAAGAATCAAATAGGATGGTTTGTGCACAATGCTTAGCATATAGCGAGTGCTAAGTAAATGTTAGCTGTTGAAATCTTTTATTTCTATTATAATAATAACTGTCTTCTAGACTTCCCTTCTCCCCCCCACCTTTTTTTTTTGTGCCAGCAAATTCCTACTCATCCTTTAACGTGCTGAGAAGCCCCTTGGCAGAATTAATTGCCCTCTCCTATGTGATTCCTTAGCTACCTTTACTAAATTGTTAAATTGTTGTTACTACTAGACAGTTAGCATTTAGAGGCTAGAGATTTAGTGTTACGAATCACCAGCACTTAGCATAGTGCCCAGCATGTAGCATAGATTGGTACATCTAAGTTTTCAGTAAATGTCAAAGGAATGAATGCACGTTTTGTAATTTTATTAATTGTCAGAATTTTGAGGACACTCTCTAGTTTTAGTGTTGTACAATTTTGTTTTACTTTTTAGTTTGTCTCCCTTTTTTCCCTAAGTTAAAAAAAAATTATTTGTGTTTGGCTTTCTAGGTCTTCCTTGCTGCCCTGGTTTTTCTTGACTTGTGGAGAGCGGGGGCTAGTCTCTGGTTGTGGTGCATGGACTTCTTATTGCAGTGGTTTCTCTTCTGGCGGAGCGCAGACCTGGGGTGTGCCGGCTTCCGTAGTCGCGGTTCCTGGGCTCTCAAGAACTAGCTCCGTAGTCGTGCTACACCGATTCTTTACCACTGAGTCACCAGGGAAGCCCTTTAGTTTGTCTTCCATTTCTCCTTGCTTTTGTTTCCCCTCTGTCCCCTTATTTATTTTAATTACCTTTATTGGAGTTTTTCCCCACCTATGTTATGTCTTGCTGAGGTGAGGTGGTAAGAACAAGTCATAGTTGGTGATTTTGTATGGTATTAGAATATATAGAGCCTTCATTTTGTGTTCCAGTAACTTTCTTGTTGATGTTCAACATACTGAGATTTTTTTGTCCACAGCTCAACAGTAAAAATTCAAATTAATAATTTGTGGAATTTAGAATTCATAAACTCACAGTTTTGTATCTGAAGAGGTGAATCTCAACCTCCTATCACCATCCCTGACTTGGGCACCACAAAGAGGTCTCTGTGCATGCCTGTGGACATCTTGCATGCACCTGAGATCCAGGCTCTTGTACGCCCTCTTCCAAACAGCTACTCCTTGGCCCAAGGATGTATACATCTGTAGCATTGAACACATCCTCAGAACAGATGGGAAAAGAGGCCTGTGCAGGTGCTGAAATTGGGTTCAGTTCAGTCGCTCAGTCGTGTCCGACTCTTTGCGACCCCATGAATCGCAGCACGCCAAGCCTCCCTGTCCATCACCAACTCCCGGAGTTCACTCAGACTCATGTCCATCGAGTCAGTGATGCCATCCAGCCATCTCATCCTCTGTTGTCCCCTTCTCCTCCTGCCCCCAATCCCTCCCAGCATCAGAGTCTTTTCCAGTGAGTCAACTCTTTGCATCAGGTGGCCAAAGTACTGGAATTTCAGCTTCAGCATCATTCCTTCCAAAGAACACCCAGGACTGATCTCCTTTAGAATGGACTGGTTGGATCTTCTTACAGTCCAAGGGACTCTCAAGAGTCTTCTCCAACACCACAGTTCAAAAGCATCAATTCTTCGGCGCTCAGCCTTCTTCACAGTCCAACTCTCACATCCATTCATGACCACTGGAAAAACCATAGCCTTGACAAGACGAACCTTTGTTGGCAAAGTAATGTCTCTGCTTTTCAATATGCTATCTAGGTTGGTCATAACTTTTCTTCCAAGGAGTAAGTGTCTTTTAATTTCATGGCTGTAATCACCATCTGCAGTGATTTTGGAGCCCAAAAAAATAAAGTCTGACACTGTTTCCACTGTTCCCCCATCTATTTGCCATGAAGTGATGGGACCAGATGCCATGATCTTCGTTTTCTGAATTTTGAGCTTTAAGCCAACTTTTTCACTCTCCTCTTTCACTTTCATCAAGATGCTTTTTCATTCCTCTTCACTTTCTGCCATAAGGGTGGTGTCATCTGCATATCTGAGGTTATTGATATTTCTCCTGGCAATCTTGATTCCAGCTTGTGCTTCTTCCAGCCCAGTGTTTCTCATGATGTACTCTGCATATAAGTTAAATAAGCAGGGTGACAATATACAGCCTTGATGTACTCCTTTTCCTAATTGGAACCAGTGTGTTGTTCCATGTCCATTTCTAACTATTGCTTCCTGATCTGCATACAGATTTCTCAAGAGGCAGGTCAGGTGGTCTGGTATTCCCATCTCCTTCAGAATTTTCCATAGTTTCTTGTGATCCACACAGTCAAAGGCTTTGGCATAGTCAATAAAGCAGAAATAGATGTTTTTCTGGAACTCTCATGCTTTTTCCATGATCCAGCGGATGTTGGGAATTTGATCTCTGGTTCCTCTGCCTTTTCTAAAACCAGCTTGAACATCTGGAAGTTCACGGTTCACATATTGCTGAAGCCTGGCTTGGAGAATTTTGAACATTACTTTACTAGTGTGTGAGATGAGTGCAGTTGGGTTAGAGGTATTTTAATAAGAAATTCCACAGTTCCAGATAAATGGGAGTGTCATCAAGAAGTGGTGGTGTAGAGGTTTGTCTTCTTGTTTTCATGGACTTCTTGCCCAGTGGTGAGGGGCGTGTCCTGAGGAGGGCCAGAGTGCCACTCTGGACAGAGACCTCTTTTGCCAGGATCTATAAACATACTGAGAAGGATAAAAGGGATGGTTCATTCAGAGATCAGTTCATTCATTTAATAGCAAAGTCTGTATGAGAAACTATCTGATAGGTGTTTGGGATGTGATACTGAGTAAGATACAGTCTTTTGCCCAGTAGTAACGGAGACGACATGTAAACAAATTGCAGTGTGACATACGTGCTATGTAGTGGAATTATGTTCTTGGTACAGTGTTGGCACAGAGAGGTAATCGTTTACATTGAGTAGGAGCAATGAAGTGAATAGAAGTGACAAATAGTGGCGATAAGAGGGAGGATATTTTAAGTAAAATAACATGAAAAGAAACATGAAAATGTGAATAAAAATGGTGGCATTGGGGAATAGTAGGATATTTTATGTGGCCAGAGCAGAGATTGTATGCTTCTTGCACATGGGAAATGAATTTGAAGAGGTGGAGAGTGGCAAGCTGTCCTTAAGAAGCCGCATTGAGAGGATCGAGTGTTTTCCTGGAGAGATGAATATTTGTTCAGGTCCTCTCCAGAGAAACGGAACTGACAAGATTGTGTCTGTGTGAGTGTGTCTGTATGTGTATGCGTGTACATGTGTGTGGAGAGAGAGAGAGAGAGATGTATAATAGATTTATTTTAAAGAATTGGCTCGGGATTGTGGAGGCTTAGTCTGAAATCTAATGGAATGGGCCTTCGTGAACTCAGGGAAGAAATGCGCTAAGTTCAAAGGCAGTTTTCTAGCAGAAAGTTCTGTTTGTTCCATTAAGGTCTTCAAATGGTTGGACAGTGTCCATCCACATTATGGAGGATAATCTGCTCTACTTAAAATCAGTTGACTTAACATGTTACTCTTGTCCAGAAAACACCTTCACAAAACATGCAGAATAATATTTGACCAAATATCTGGGCACTGTGTGTTCCAGCCAAGTTAACATATATAATTAGCCATCATAACTGGTGTTTCTTGAACTGGGTCCACAGGTATTCTTGGGAATCTTTAGAAATTTTAACTTTTTTGTTTTCATGTCAGTAATTTAAATTCTTTTTCAAGTGATAATAATAAAACATTTCTTTTGCAGTAGTTATTCCCTACTGAAAGTTGTTTTTTTTTTTAATCATAGGTTTTAAATTAGTTTCTTCAGTGACTTTTTTCAGACAGGCGCCTAAGACTCTTAGGATGTCTATGGACAGATACTCAGAGATTCTTGATAATTTGTTTCTTTAAAATGTGTCACTCACTACTTTACTCATCTTGAAAAGCATTAATATAAACTAAAGAACATTGGAGTAATTAAGCAGATAGCATTTGCATATTAGAAGGACTGAGTCTACGGCCAGAACAGAGATAGAAACCACATTGATGTAGAAATGATATGGAAGAGAGAGAATGCTCATGTGATGGACTGGGCTACCAGTTTGGTATGGAGAATGAGAAAGTGATGTGTTTAAGTTGATTATCAAGCTTTTTGCTTGGGTGGAGAATGGATGGTAGAGGGGCTTCCCTGGTGGTCCTGTGTTAAGAATTCATCTTGCAGTGCAGGGAATGTGGGTTTGACCCAGGGATCCAAGATCTCACATGCAACTAAGTCTACATGCCATAATAAGACCTGATGCAGCTATATAAACGGATATTAAAAAAAAAAAAAAAGAATGGATGATAGTGGTAGTGCCTTTTGTAAGTAAGGCATTATGAAAAGTTAAGGGGATGGAAAGTGTGGAAAATAATTTTATTTTGGAATGTCTGGTGAACAATGAGAAATATCTTGTGGGCACGTGGATATACATAGGTTTGCTCAGGAGAAAGGCTTAGAATAGAGATAGAAATACGGGAATTAGCTTTTAAGTTTGTAATAGAAATTAAGGACATGATGTCAAAAAATAAACAAAAGGGCCAATGACATGTCCTAGGAAGCAGCAACATTTAAAGGCTGGAAGTTAGAGGAAAGTGGAAAATTTCACAAGGCTGCTGGGAGGAAATCACAAAGGGAGTCAGTTAAAAATGAATACAAGTATTGTCTTGCAGGGTTAATGGCTTATTTGAGATTTGGAAACCACACATTTTAGCAAGCCAGTCAGCATGGTTGAGTTCAGTGATGCTTAGCACTCAGAAACTGACCCAGAAGATCTGGGGAGTTTATTCAAAATTAGGGATTGATTCAGATATGTGGAGTAGGAACAATTTTCAGGTGAGAAGTGAAATGAATAAAATGTGAGCATTAAAGTGAGGAGGGAAGTGTGGTTAGGGGAGGTTGATAGAGTTTGCAGTAATAAAGAGTTGGTTTAGAAGGAGTGAAGAAGTGAGACAGAGCGGTGTGTGCTGTTGAGGTCAGAGGGGACTTTTGGAATTTGAGCTTTTGGAGATTGCGATTCTGAGTGGTCATTTAGAGCCAAACTTACACCGTAGTAATGGGTGAATAAAATAAAATAGAGTGAAGGTAACTAAAGTTGAAAAGGAACTTATTTGCTTATTCTTTATGAAGCTATGGTCTCTTGATCACCATTAGAGGTAGGCAAAAGTATTTTGAATTAAAAAAGAAAGCTGGATAATAAATAACTCATTTTAACAATGTTATCATGTAAGAAAATTTTAATAGTAGGGAAAGAAGACCAGTATTGGATATTTTATTAGCATAACCCTTGTATTAAAAATCAAACTTTGTGGAATATCTAATAGTTTTTTGGGAAGTTTTTTTAAATGATGTATTCTTAATGTGACTTACTTTCCTAGTGATAGCCAGAAAAAAATTTGAACTTCACATTACCATTGACAACATGACTGTTGCCTTTCCCTCGCGTGGTAAAGGACCAAGGATGATGGCTTAAGTTTTAGGTGTTGAGTTCTAGTCCTTGAGTAAGACCTGGAGTATTTATTACAAAGTGGTAGTGGATAAGACCTGGTAGGCTGCAGTCCATGGGGTCGCTAGGAGTCGGACATGACTGAGCGACTTCACTTTCATGCATTGGAGAAGGAAATGGCAACCCACTCCAGTGTTCTTGCCTGGAACAAGCAAGAACACTGTGTTCTTGCTCCCCCAGGGATGGGGGAGCCTGGTGGGCTGCCGTCTCTGGGGTCGCACAGAGTCGGACACGACTGAAGTGACTTAGCAGTGGATAAGAAGTGAAGAAAGACCACTGGAGGCAATACTCCAATCCTTCTTACTTTTTTGTAAGATTAAGCAAAATTTTATTTTGCATTATTTCTGAGAGCGTATTTTTTTAAGTATAATTGATTAACATTATGTTAGTTTCAGGTAGGCAGCATAATGATTCAGTATTTACATATACTGTAAAATGATCACAGAAGTCCAGTGAACATTCATCACTATTCCAGTCCATTTTTGCTGAGACTGGTTATGAAAGGGTAAATCACAGTAAAATCCTAGTTGATTTGAATGTTCAGTGAAAATGGAGTGTTGTTTACTTATAATTGAATGCTAATTTCATTTTCTCCAACTCTTTGTTTTAAACCTTTGCAAATGAATTAAACTGTATTTCTACCTTTGTAAATATATTATATATGTGATGATTCAAAATCTTGCTATATCTCATTTTATTGTTTTAAAGTTAAGTATTTGTGTTAAGTATTGAATGTATATAACTGACGTAGATGAATGGTGAATGATCCCAAGCGTGTGCTTGAAAACAAATCTCTTGTTAGTAGTTTTTTCTCTTTCTTTCTTTAGTTTTCATGAGTTTTATGTTTCTTTTCAGTGAGAGAGTGTGTGTGTGTATTAGCAGGTTTGGATTAGGAACAAACCTAAAAGAGTAGGAAACCCTATTGTTCATATATATAAGTTAGAAGTTTGGTTTAGCTTCTTGAATTATGGATAGTCAGGGAAACCTAAATAGGGAGGAAGCTAGATTTGATTCAAATCTTGTAGAATGATTGGACTTGATAGCCATCGATGAGAGGAGGGTGTTTTAAAGTAGGGAAGCAGCTTGAGGGAAAAGTATATTATGTATATTTATTAATTGGAAGATGGTGAGGGGACTAGCCTTAGCAGAAAATCCAATTTGGGCAACCATAGTAGGCCAGATTATAGAAAACCTGAAAATTCACTAGTTATGAATTAAACTGCATATACAGTCATTGAAGAGCCATTTAAAATTCCTCATTAGGGGATTAAAAGAAATATTTTAGGAAAATCACTTTGGCGTCAATTGGCAGCACAGACTGAGGAAGGAATTCATTTGTTTATTCAGTTTATTGAGCATATACTATTTATAGTATTACAAGTACTGAGAATTACACCAGTGAATTAATGGAGGTTAAGTGAAGTCACTCAGTCATGTCCAACTCTTTGTGACCCCATGGACTGTAACCTACCAGGCTCCTCTGTCCATGGGATTCTCCAGGCAAGAATACTGGAGTGTGTTGCCATTTCCTTCTCCAGCAGATCTTCCCTACCCAGGGATTAAACCCGGGTCTCCTGCCTTGCAGGCAGACGCTTTAACCTCTGAGCCACCAGGGAAGCCCTAATAATAGTGCTTGAGGAATAGATAAGGAAGATAGATGGGTAGTAATGATGTCATTTATGCTTTTGGTGTTGAGGTCCTTGATCAGGGTGAGGTGTATGACTAGAGAAGAAGGAGCAAATTCAAGAATTACTGCAGAAGAATTAATGGAATTCTAGTTACAGTGTGTGAAAAGGAAGAATGAAAGATGATGCGAAGATTAAAGTTGAGCAGACAGACTATATTTAAAATTATGTGCTTATAAGAAAAATGATGTGAAGTTTAAATACTTAATTTTGCTGAAGAAATAAAGATATTTTTATTTTTCATAGCTTGCAACTAAAAACATTTAAATGTGTGAGTTAGTGGTGTGTTTCGACAATGAGGCCTAATTTTGTATGAGAAATATTTCAATTGCTATGTGTCTGTGCTCTTGTTTAAATTCTCATTACTATCATTTAGTGCATATTTTGTTTATGAATTTATTTTGTAAAACAGTTTTAGGATGTGTTATTAGAATTCTTTTGGGCTTTTAGAATGCTTTAAAGTCTACATTTATAGGATATAGCTTATTTAGGAGATTTAACAATCCCCTGAAAATCAGGTTGCTTTGGGTTTTTTGTTTTGTTTTTTTTCGATTGTGCTGTTCACCTTGACCAAGAAACTCTCCTTTTGCAGTTTTAACTGTTTAGAACTTAGCTATCTTTATGGCATACATCTGGTAATTGTAAGGATTTAAAGTTTTGTCTGTGCTAATAGAGGTTAAAACAGTGCTTCAGAGTTTAGGTAGTGCTGTCTTCAAATTTTTCTGTTATCTGAGAATATTCGTATATTACACATTATTCTGAAGACATAGGCTATTACACAGTTATTTACTCTGGTCTTCTTTGCATAGTTCTCGAGAGGTTTTTTGTTCTTAATTCTATTTTAAAAATGAAATTCTTAAATTTATAGAGAAATTAAATTCCGTATTTATTGAATATTGCATGTTTTTCCTCTGAACATCCCATTATCCATCAACTTTGCTGTTCCTAGGCACTTTTAAAATATTCTGAAATCTTAAGTCATATGTTCCTCTATTAAAAACTAGTGATCCATATTTATGAAATTGAAGGTCCTGGAACAGTTTGCTCCTCCCATTTGTAGACCATCTTGCCTATTAATAATTTCTTACCTCCCTATTTGTGCTTTTCTTCTTACTTGGTTTTCAATTGATCACATCTTTTTCAATACTATGCTTGTTATATGTGTGGCTTTTTTTTCCCCTTCGGTTTTACTTCTTTTTACTGTATTTTTTCTTTCATTTCAGTCTGTCCTTACCAGTGCCTTTTTAAAAGGCATCTATTGTTTTGCCTTTAATTAGTGGATTTATAAAGAAGTTAGCTCGTGATTCTTTTGGATCACTTTTATGTATACTGAAAAGGACATATATTAAACCAGTATCATTTAGTAGAATTCTGCTCTTAATAGAATTCATATTCTTAGAGTTATCCCTAGAGTTATGGTAACTATTTTTGTTTAATATTAGAGAAACTGATGATGAAAAGGCATTTTCTTGTCAAATTTTAAAACTTCTTACTTGAGGTAAGTTTCTCTGACTGTGTATTTTAGTTCATTAATTAGAAGAGATTGTACTTTGGAAAATACTTTTTAAAGTTTTTCCTTATTTTAGAGGGCTTTATTACTTCTCAAAAATGACAATGATACATGTCATTGATAATTAATCAAATGAACTATTTAAATTACCCTAGGAGGATTTATGGACTTCAGGTTAAGTATCTTTAGTGAATTGATAGTGTGGGAGTGAAAGCCATGCTAGTTAATAAGTTGGTCACTGATCGAGGAAAATACCTAACTGCACATCAACTCCAGAGAAGGCAATGGCACCCCCCTCCAGTACTCTTGCCTGGAAAATCCCGTGGATGGAGGAGCCTGGTAGGCTGCAGTCCATGGGGTCGCGAAGAGTTGGACACGACTGAGCGACTTCCCTTTCACTTTTCACTTTCATGCATTGGAGAAGGAAATGGCAACCCACTCCAGTATTCTTGCTTGGAGAATCCCAGGGACGGGGGAGCCCGGTGGGCTGCCGTCTATGGGGTCGCACAGAGTCGGACACGACTGAAGCGACTTAGCAGCAGCAGCAGCAGCACATCAACTCAGTTTGAGATTTCTTGAGTCTCTAGGGTAACTGGATCTGGAGCATATACTACCCTAGAATACTGATTTAGACAGACGCCTGTGACCCTTTGTTAAGGCTTAAGGGCAGTGGATGAAAGTTCCACCACTGGTTGGTGATGCCCCTTGGTACTATATAAACAATTTTTGTTTCAGTGACTCGCCATGTGGTTGATCACTGAGTACATGAAGATTCTGTTACTTTATGAAGGCACTGATTAGCATAATACTAAGTCCTCAGAGTTCCATAGTCAAGAACAGGAGTTGATTTGCCTAACAACAGTGGTCTCAAAGTGAGACCAGCAGATAGCTGGGAGTCTGTCTGGTTGTCTCTCAAGTCAGAATTATTTTCATAATAATATTAAGATATCATTTGTCTTTCTTGCCTGTGTTGTAAAAGCAATAATGGTAGAAGAGCAAAAGTGGGTAAAACTGCTCACATCTTAGCATGAACAGTGAAGTAGCACGAGATTTTGCTGGTAGTCATATTTTCCACACTATATACTTATACATGTACTTATATTCTTCACACTATGTACTTGCAGTTAAAAAGAAATCCAGCTTTACTTTAAAATGTCTTGATAAAGTAAAATTTACCTTGTTTAGTCTTGACTCTTGAGTGTGTGTCTTTTTTACATTCTGAAGGACAAAATGGGAAGTATGCCTAAAACACTTTTGTTGTATAATAGGGTATGATGATTATCTCAAGAAAAAATACGCATGATTTTTTGAGTTGCAAGGCGGAGCAAGTCTCTGTTTTGTGGAACAATGTTTTTACTTGAGAGAATGACTGATGGGCAAACTATAGTTATTCAAGCTTGCTGCTACTGCTGCGTCGCTTCAGTCGTGTCCGACTCTGTGCGACCCATAGACGGAAGCCCACCAGGCTCCCCCGTCCCTGGGATTCTCCAGGCAAGAACACTGGAGTGGGTTGCCATTTCCTTCTCCAATGCATGAAAGTGAAAAGTGAAGTCTCTCAGTCGTGTCCAACTCCTAGCAACCCCACAGACTGCAGCCTACCAGGCTCCTCCGTCCATGGGATTCTCCAGGCAAGAGTACTGGAGTGGGGTGCCATTGCCTTCTCCAGTGCATGAAAGTGAAAAGTGAAAGTGAAGTCTCTCCGCCGTGTCCGACTCCTAGCAACCCCATGGACTGCAGCCTACCAGGCTTCTCCGTCCATGGGATTTTCCAGGCAAGAATACTGGAGTGGGTTGCCATTTCCTTCTCCAATGCATGAAAGTGAAAAGTGAAAGTGAAGTCTCTCAGTTGTCTCCGACTCCTAGCAACCCCATGGACTGCAGCCTACCAGGCTCCTCCGTCCATGGGATTCTCCAGGCAAGAGCACTGGAGTGGGTGCCATTGCCTTCTCCGTATTCAAGCTTGAGTTCTCTGCAAACACTTTCTCAAAAATGAATAAAGTGAGCCTATCACTTCAAGGAAGATATCTCATACTATGTGTTGTCGGTGATAAGACTGAATTATAGAAATCATGAACTTGGTAGCTTCAATATTTAAAGACTTTTCTGGTGAGATTGGAGGTGATAATAGTGTAATTTTAAAATACTGAATAATAAAATGTGCAGTGTTTGGAAGATCTGTGTAACTCAGTGAAAACAGAATTTTCAACATGACCGGTGCTTGGTAAGAAATCATGCATATGTAAAAGACCCATTCAACGTGTCAGAGAAACCAGTAGATTTTAATGTTATAACAGCAAGACAAGTTCATTGATAAGGGCTCGAATTCCAGATTGTGTCCAACCTTTAAAAAAAGTAATATTTCACTGAGTTCTGATAGTATCAAAGAAGAATATCAGTAATTATCTGAAAGGGCTATTAAAGTACTCTTCCTTTTTCTGATTGCATGTTTGTGTAAGGTCAACTTTTTTCATATATTTAGAGCAAAATAATGTGTCACAACACATTGAATGTAGAAGTGGATTTAAGAATTCAGATGTCTTCTACTAAGCCAAACATTAAAGAGACTTGAAATTTACCAAGTTTTGAAAGAATGTCATTCCCTACTAAAATTTTTTTACTGTTTTTGAAAAGAATATCTACTTGTCATAAAAATGTTCTTTTATGTTAACATTCAGTGAGTTTGTTATTTTTAGATAGACTAACAGATTATTTTTTACTTCTTAATTTTAATATCTAATATAGTAAAATATAAATAGATATAACACATAAATAAGAGCTCCTTAGAGTTATCAATAATTTTTAGGAGTGGAAAAGACGTCTTCAGACCGAAAAGTTAGAAAACTGCTAACCTGGTATTTGAAGAGCTCATGTTGTCTCATTCTAACAAGTAAGGGGTGTATCTTTAGTCATTTTATCCAATTCAGATAAAACCAGAGTTAAGTGTATTGTAGTTTTATTCTCTTTGGGTCCATTTGCGATTTTTAAATCAGAGCATTAATTCTGTTTGTTAAGGGAAGATTATGCTGTACTGCTAGCTCAGTCTTGGGCTAACTAGAAAATGTCAGATAATTCTTCAACTTTTGAATCTTAAATTATGAAAGTGTTTTAATACATGAAGATGGTTGGGGCTATGTCCATAATCTCAATGCGGTAATTGTGTGTCATATACCTCTTTAAGAATGACTGTTTAGTCATTGTGAAGATCAAATTAGTTAAAATGTGAAAATGTTTTATAGATATATAAAAGATTATATTAATACTACATTTTATTGTTGGCCATCATGCATTATGATTGAGTTTGTGAGAAGGGGGAGATGCTAAGGTGAAGGGATACATTCTTTTTTAAAACCACTTAGTTCCCTGATACCTTACTACTTGGATAACCCTAAATGTGATGATATTTTTCCAGTTAATATTTCATAAAGCTATCATTCTGGTATATGTACATTTGAAATTAGATATGCAAATTAGTTGTTTCAGAATGTTTCAAGATGACATGTAAATAGTATTCATTTATGTTTTATGTGATATATCTCAAAATTAAAAAAAAAAAGCCCTATGTACAGCTAGCTTTGAATTAGAATGGCGTTGTCAAAAACCTGAGCACATGTGGTTGTTAGGCACCAACACTAAACAGATGGTCCAAGAGGATACATAACAGGTTTGTGGTCTGGGTAGAAGAGCATAAAGCCATTAAAACTATCAGATTTCTCTTTTTCATAGATAATAGTCAATGAATAAATAAAGATATAATCCTTCATTACATAAGGACCAAATCTTAGAATATTAGTTGCAGAATTGCTAACTTTTCCTTCCTCTTTTACTCTAATTTAAAAATTACTATATGCAGTGACAGATAATACTATAGCCTATTTATTGAAATTAATGTATCTTGTCATAAGTAGGTCATTTATAAATGTGAAATTGCTTGAGGCAGTCTTTTACTGCCATGTTGCATTTAACTTGTGGCTGGACAGATTTGAGCTATATTTATATTGCTAGGCTATTTGCCTCTCTCGATTTTCATCTTATAAGAGGAAATGGACAGTTTGAAATTATGTTGACTTAGAGAAAGCTGTGTATGATTAGAAAGGTACTTCCTCACATATTATGCGTGTATCATTCAATAGCTCATCTTTTATTTTCGAAAACGCTTTTTTCAAAGATAGTCTTTCTTTTTAAGGTGTGCCTTCAAAAACTTAAACAAAACTTCATTAATTATGACTCTTTCTGAATTAATCTTTGTTTAGCATTTTAAGTATTAAACATGAAGAAAAACAGGATTTTAGAACACTGAATAGACTACATTTCTTTTTAGACATTTCTGGACTTATAGTAAGTATGTTTAAATTGCTACACTGTGACCCCTGTATCCTGTAAAGAAATAAACCTTAAAATATACAGTGGGAGTGGAGTCCTTTCTGTCTTTCATAGAATGCATACTTTTTACAGAAGAAATGTTATATATTGTTTTATTTTCTTATGTTTATGCATAGTATCACACATCTTGTGACTCTGAATCTCTAGCATTGAGTGCCACGTCTGTGACCTCATATTTTTCCTAAAAGTAAATAAAATAAAAAAGCTTCATGAAACAGCATTTTTTGTGTCGTTTCCCTCTTTAAAAGAGTGTTCTACATGGTTAAAAGAATTAGTTAATACCAAAAGGTTCACAGTGAAAAACTATAATCTCTGCCCTAACTTAGCCACATTTAATTCTGTTCCCCAGAGTAAAACTTTAACTTTTTTTAAAAAGTAGTTTCCTCTGTCTCTTAGCCCTGAATGTAGTGAGAATATACTGTCCTAGTATTTCTTTTTATTTTTTTTACCCTAGTATTTCTTGATTTATCCCTTTCAGACAGTATCTACTAACTTCCTGGTAATGGTAGGTGAGATTTTAGCTTTTTTTATGTCCCATCTGTTTGTTTTCTTACACTATCCTTCTAATTTATTGCAAGTTAAATCAGTAATCAATATTCATATGTAATGTTTCCTTCAGAGCCAGGTAGCATATCCTTATTATATTTTTCTTCTTTTTAAAAAAATACTTCTTTTCCTAAAGTTACTAATTTTCTTAAATTGCATTATTTTCAGTAGATCCATCCTTAAATGTTTAATAGCTTTTCATGGGAATTGAGATTAAGACTTTTCAGGCAATTTCACCTGAGAGAAGTCCTCTCACATAAAGAGATGACGTTCTTGGGGTCAGAAGGCCTGTTTTCAGGGTCCTAACATATGTCAGTATGACCCTAACTCAAATTAAGCATGAATCGAATGGGAAACCCAAGCCTTGTAATTGAAAGTTTATTGCTTTCACTCCATGCCTAGAGTGCTTAGCAGTTACCCCCATCTCCAGTTCAGAACTTTATGGGTGGACTGTGATGCAATATCCAATGATTCTAAAGCAGTAGGAACTTTCCAGTTCTGATTGATTACTAAAATAACTCCCCAGAGGTACAGTGTAGATTAGAAACTGAAATTGAGGTCTTGAGTACCTAGGTATAAGCCAGTTCTTACCAAAGAATTGGACTATTCTATTGAAATTGCTCATGAGCCTACTAGATCTACTATATCTAGTATCTTGTAGTATCTACTAATTATCTAGAAATCCCCTCAAATCCCATGTTACTCATAGCAAATATCTATAAACATAAAGCAACTAGAAAACTTTCATTCCCCTGTCTTTTAAGACCCTTGTTGAAAGTGAGGTTAATTTTAGGTGTTGAAGTACTTTCTGTAAATTTTTCAAAATACATTCTCTAACATATCTTAATTGCATATTTCCTATTTTCCTAGATTTCTAAAATAATTTCATCTGCTATGCTTAGTGTATAAAAACTGGACAGTTCCTGCTCTTTATATTCAAAATTGTTTTAATTGTTATACACAGTCTTTCTCAGAGGCTGAAGAAATGATATAGAACTTACATATTTTTTTCTGCAAAACTTTCTTAAAAGAATTTGAGCAAACCAAAATTCTAAATTCTTAAAACTTGCTAATTCTTAGAGAAGAGCTTTATGCAAAGGAGACTATAGGCCTTTCTGGCAATTTAATAAATTTTGAAATATCATACGAGTAATGTTGGACATAAAATTTGAACAGAAACTTTAAGACTTAAGTTTAAAAAGCACTTTAAGAACGCAGAGAAACTTGGTAACAACTCTGTAGAGGCAAAGATAATATTTACATTATAAAATTAGTTAAAGTGAATGAAATCACATGTGTTTATTGGAATATTAATCATCTATTCCAAAGTATAATCTGAATTATGTATTGTCATGTAACAGTGGGCTTGTACTGTAAATTTGTGGTATTTTTGGTTTACATACCTCTTCAGTAGTACTACTAAAATATAATTTCTTAAATATTTTTCATCTGAATTAAATACCTAGATTTTTAAATAAAATAGTACTGTAATGAACTGGAGAGGGGAAGGAAATGAATCTTCTTTAGTTTAATCAATCACTATGAAAGCAATCAATCAGGAATATGCTCAAACAAAACAAAAAAGCAATGATTTATTGTACACATGGATTTTATAGATGACATTGCCGAAACCATTTTCTATTGGTATTGTCTTTGTTTTCTTGAGTAAGAGAAAAGATTGAAAGAGAGTAAAGGGAAGAATCTATGAGAGCCTAGGCAAATTACTACTTTGGACTTCAATTTTCTGATTTATAGTGAAACTAGATAATCTCTAAAGTATTTTGGGGGTCTAAATGTTATCATTTAGGAGATAGTTATAGGTGAGAGGTAATTTAAGAGAATTCAAATACAGAATAAGGAAAAATAGAAATAAAACATGGAAGAAGACTAGAGAGAAAAGATACTTACTGAATGTCTGTGATTACAAATGAAATTTTGTGCCTGTAGTATACCTAACATTTTTACTAGAGTTGTTCCTACAGTCTTTTCCCAATTACAAATGTACTTTTCTCCACAGTGATAGCTTGACTAAACTAAGCCCTTATACATTAAGTAATAATATAGCTACAGTATGTATGTATAGTATGTAACTTACTGACAAAAAGTATACTGTTAGTTACATAAAACAAGATTTTTCCCTTCAGCTGTCTGAATTTTTAACCATGACCTGACCTTACTGCTGTTTATCTTTTGTCTGCCATGACACATAATCTGACTTCTGCAATATAGTCTCCTTATTTTTGTGGGTAGCTAGTTCTGGTTGGTACCTTTACCTAAGAGATCTACTTTTCCACTTATACACCCTTGCTTTGGGCTATTCATTGTTCATAATTTGCTTTAAGTATAAGTCAGTCACAAGTCAGATTTAACTTTCTTTTCTATTATTCTTGCTTGTTCTGTATGTCTCAAATTGTGGTTTAGAACTGTGTTATTCAACTGATCTTTGGGACACAAACCTTAGTAGGGAGTGTCTATTCAAGTCTGCCAAATGACTTTAGCTTGGAGAATGTCATCTCATAACTCTTAATAGTAAGCAACAATTTTTAAAACTCTTTGCTTGCCATACATCAACATGAATCCACCACGGGTATACACGTGTTCCCCACCCTGAACCCCACCAATACATATTGTAAAGTAATTAGCCTCCAATTAAAATAAATAAATTTATATTAAAAAAACTCTTTGCTTGGTCTCAGATCATTTATTGTTTTTATCTATTCAAACATTTGCTTAGGATATATGCTGATTTTAGAGAATAATAAGATAAGGTCCCTGCTGTCAGGGAGCTTACATTCTGGTGAGAAAGTAAAAGGCATAAAGGCAGTTAGTATTGGAAGACCTATGATAGAATGGAGAAGGCAGTGGCACCCCACTCCAGTACTCTTGCCTGGAAAATCCCATGGATGGAGGAGCCTGGAAGGCTGCAGTCCATGGGGTCGCTGAGGGTCGGACACGACTGAGCGACTTCACTTTCACTTTTCACTTTCATGCATTGGGGAAGGCAATGGCACCCCACTCCAGTGTTCTTGCCTGGAGAATCCCAGGGACGGGGGAGCCTGGTGGGCTTCCGTCTATGGGGTCGCACAGAGTCGGACACGACTGAAGTGACTTAGCAGCATGACAGAATGATGTACCAAACATGGGAATAGTAGTTACACTATGGGGTGGGGCTGATGGAGTAATAGTCTAGAATTGTGAGGGCAATTCAGTGTTAAAGATGTAACAATGTAATATTCACTACATTAACACATTAAATGAGAAGAATCACATGGAAGTAGATGTTTGAGAAATTCACCAGTTAAAATATTAAATAGAATTAGGAGGGAACTTAATTTGAAGGAGGGTGTTGATCAGAAAATGATGGTGAACATTAGGTATTTATGGCAAAACATTAAAAGCAGTCTCATGAAATTTGAGAACAAAATAAGGATAGCTCTTATCTCCATTATTATTTGTTAATACAGTAAGTAAAAAATAGAAATGAGATGCACGATTGGAAAGGAGATAAATTGTCATTTACTTAACATTTTTTCAGCTAGAAAATCCAAGAAAATGAACTAAATAAACTAAATTTTAAAAGGTGTTTAATCAGAAGTGTAATATACAAAAACGACAGTTTTCCTGTTATACACTAGCAGTGACCAAGAAGACAGTGTGATAGAAAACAAATCCATTTCACACACAAAAACCCAAGGAAAAAAAGCCTACTTAAATATGTAAATACCATTCTGCATAAATTTAGAAATTTTACTAATGTGAATGTATCAAATTTGTTGTATTAATAAAATCACAATAAATCTCAACAAGCTTTTCATAGAATCTTAATAAATATCCTAAAACTCATAGAAAAGAGCAGCAAGTGTGACTAAGCAGGACAATTTACAAAACAAAAACAAAGGAGAAGGACTTGCTCTAACAGAATCAAGATGGCAATAAAGTCATAGTAATATTTAAAGGGTTTTAATGGCACAGGAATAGACAGATGGGTTAAAGAAACAGAATACATGCCAAAGGTATAGCCACACTTACAGGGAAATCTAGTATAATCATAGAGATCAGTGGAAAACAATAAGCTCTTTAGTAATTGGTGTTGGGATAATTGATTATCAATATGTAAAAATTATAAATTACATTCTAGAGACCCTGTAAGAGCAGGTTTTCTAAAGGATTTCTAAAGATAAGAGAAATTTCTAAAGGATTTTCACCAACAAACAGGATTTCTAAAGATAAGAGAAATACACAAAAATTGACTGTATTTACATATCAGTAGTAATCTACTAGCAAATATATTTTAAAAAATTACAATCACATTAACAGCAAAAACTGGAAGGAATTTATGAATATAGCTAATAAAAGCCCTTCCTAGAGAAAATTAAAAAGTGGTTTTGTAGTAAAAAATTTTTAGTAAAAATTAAAAGTGGATCATATCAATGGATATGATCTCAAAGCACAGCAACAAAAGCAAAAATAGGCAATTAGGACTACAGTAAGCTAAAAAATTTATGCACAATTAAGGAAACAGTCAACAAAATGAAAAGGCAATCTATCATAGTTGTAAAAGAAGTTATATACTAATAGATTATGATCACTGATAATTATGGGGAATCATAAGTGTATACTGATATAAACATACATAAATTGAAGATAGATGTAAATCAGATTATTGACATAGTTTCAAAGTATGTCTTCACAAAATAATTTCAAAAGGAAAATGGTGACTATCATGGAGAAAACTGACAGATACCAATTTAATCAAGTGATAAAAGTGAATATTATCAGTAATGGGATAAAGTGAAATCATGTACCTCCTCTTAGCATGCACTGAGAAGATCAGAGCATCTCTTCTGCATTTCTCCTGTCAAAGATGTAACCTGAACTTATGAGCAGTATACAATTTAATCAGACAAACCCAATTGAAGGACATTCTATAAAAAATTGGCCTATAACTGGCCTATAACTTTTTAAAGTACATAGGTCATGAATTTCAAGGAAAGCTAGAAACTGTTCCAACTGAAAGAGACTGAAGTTTGTAATTCAGAATACTGAATGCAAAGTGTGGTTTTGAGCTAGATCCTTTTCCTATAAATCCATTCATAATTGGAGCAAATGTTATTGGATTCTATAAAGATTGGATGATAGTAATTATATGATTGTTAATTTCCCAATTTTGATAGTTACATGTGTTTGTACAAGATAAATACTAAAATATTTGTGGACTCTTGGGTATCAGGCCATCAGTTTATTCTCAAGTGGTTTAGGAAAAAAACTGTACTGTCCATGCAACTTTTTGGTTAATCTGTTGCCCCTTAGCTCCTTTAGTCTCCTTTGTTCATTTCAGGTGTTTTTTTTTTTCTGTGTTTTTGGAATTTTTTTGTGTGTGTGTGTCTTCAAATTCACTGATCTTTTGTAATAGTTTCTTATCTTCTATTACAGAAATACAATAAATTTTTCATTTCAGATATTATATTTTTTAGCCTTAGAAGTTCCATTTGAGTTTTTAAAAATAGTTAACTTTTTTTTCACATAATGTTTATTTTTTAAAAGTTCTTTAGTATATTCATAGTAGCTCTTCTGAAATCCTTGTTTGCTGTTTCCATGGTCTCTTAATTTCTGGGTCTGTTTCTGTTAACTGTTTCCATTTTCTTTCCTGTTCACAAATCACATTATTTATGTATTTGTTTTGCTTCTTTGCATGTCTAGTAATTTTTTACTTTATGTTGGACATTGTGATTATTACATGGTGGTGTCTAGATCTTGTTCTTTAAGCAGTGATGAAGTTTGTTTTGGCAGGTTTTCAAGTTCCTTGCAGTCAGCTTGATCCTTTCTTTTCTCTCCTTTTTCCCTTGCCGCACCGCATGGCATGCGGGATCTGAGTTCCCCGACCAGAGTTCAGTCCCTTGTCCCTTGTAGTGGAAGTTCAGATTCCTAACCACTGGACTGCCAGAGAATTCCCAGCTTGAGCCTTTCAATGCTTGTTTGCAAAGCTTTCTAAGGAGCTTCTGGAATAGCTTTTACTCAACTGCTAGTTTAGTTGCAAGATATGATTCTGCTGAGGACTCTACTGATGCTCTAGGTATTTATTCTGAGTGGTCAGAACTTAAATTTCTCTCTGCACTCTGTGAGCTTTGGGTGTTATCTAGTTTCCAGCTTTTCTGTACTTGTCCTCTGCTCAGCCTCCTGGAGTTTTAGGGTACATTTGTACAACTTAGTATTTAGTCAAAATCTTAAGGGCATATTTTGGGAGTTCTTTGTTTGTATAGCTTCCTTGTCTCTGGTTTTCTTTTCTGAAAATTTCAGTTTTTTAATTCCCCTAAACTCCAAACTTTGTCTCCCTGAGTTCAGGGAGACGTGGGCTACCCTTCCTTGTGTCTCATTCTGGAAAATACTTACTGTTTCATTAGAGAGAGCTTTGCTAGAGATTATAGTCTTGTATTATTTGCTGTTCAAAGTCTGAAATTAGTTACTGTATGTTTTGTCCAGTTTCTAATTCTTTATGGCAAAGGGCAAATTTGGTGCTAACTGTTCCTCCCTATATGATGTTTTAGCTGAGTTTTAATTGTATTATTTTCTCATCTAGTACTATGGGCAATCTCAGTGTACACAGTTGAGCTGATCCAGTATCAGGGATTGACAGTGTAAATGTGATAAAAAAAAACAGAAGGATTAATGTTGAGAGTGCTGGCAAGAGAATAGTTGAAGTAAAGCAGTAGTTCTCACAGTACAGTTTGAGGGTCCTTTCAGAGAGTCCACAGGCTCTGTCTACTTTTAACTAAATGTCTGTGTGAGGCTGATTTCTTTTTGTATATATATATAATTTTTTATTGATTTATTTTGGCTGTGCTGGGTCTTTGGTGCTGCATGGACTTTTCTCTAGTTGCAGTGAGCGGGCTTCTTACTGTCTTGGTTTATCTTGTAGCAGAGCAGGGGCTCCAGGCGCACGGGCTTCAGTGGTTGCAGCACACGGGCTCAGTGTTGCAATTCCAGGGCTCTGGAGTGCAAGCTCAGTAGTTGCGGCGCACGGGCTTAGTTGCTCTGCAGCATGTGAGATCTTCCCATACCAGGGATCGAACCCATGTCTCCTGCATTGACAGACGAATTCTTTACCACTGAGCCACTGGGGAAGCCCCTTATTTCTTCATATACATGAACCAAAGTAACAGAAACAGTAGATGGAATGCAGTAGCAAAGATGAACATCAGCCCTCCCCTTTTTTAACATTAAGCTAGATATTAAAGAGATATGTAAAAATAGTAAAACAGTGCCAGTCCTCTCAAAATTTTTTTTGGTTTGGTGTTTATAAGCATGTAATGGGTTTATTTTGTTTTTTAATGAGTCAATAAGTAAACAAATGTGAAATTTTCTGTTTTATTTTCTGATATGGTAAATATTGATAAATGTAACCCACAAAAGAATTGCTGAAATAAAGCACCATAGAGTGCTGTCTAGGGAAGGAACTGAAGGCATCAGGAGTACAATGACTGTGTAAAAAAGGGAGGGATTAAGGAATGAGAAGTGTCTGTTCAATTCCTCTTCTCTACTGGGTTAGTGTCAGTCTTCTCTGCATTCTCATGTGGAGGTACCTGCACTTAAAGTCTGTAATCATGGGTTAATACTCTGTCCCAGCAACTTCTTAGATTCCTGCTTTATGATATTCTGCACTCAGCCCTTGCATAGGGACATTTCACCTGGCAATGTCATTTTCTAGCTTGACCTCCTTGTCCTAATGAGGAACTAGATCTTCGCTAATCTTCTGGCATTAACTTATACCCTTCTGTTCTAGTACCACCCCTTTTACTTAAATTTCCTATTCTTTAAAAAAAAAACAACTTTAATTAAAAACTTATTTTCTTCACCTTTATTGACATATAGTTGACAAAATTGTAATTATTTAAAGTGTACGTAGTGGTGGCTTTATGTATGTGTACATGTGAGTGGATTCCCACCATCTAATTAATTAATACATCCATCACCTCACATTTTTAACTGTGTGTCAGAACATTTAAGTTCCACACTCTCGGCAAATTTCAGTTATTTAATATAGTGGTTACCATGTTTTTCATTACATCTTCAGGCCTTATTCATCTTATAGCTGAAATTTTATACCGTTTTACCAACCTCTCCCTCTCTCCACCCAACTCTCCCATCCCCAGATGCTGGCAAGTGTTTTTCTACTATTTCTATGAATTTGACATTCTTTTAAAAATTATTTTATTTATTTTAATTGGAGGATAATTTCTTTACAGTATTGTGAAGGTTTTTGCCATACATCGACATGAGTCAGCCACGGGTATACATGTGTCCCCCGATCCCGAACCCTGCTCGAACCTCCCTCCTCACCCTGTCCCTCCAGGTTGTCCCAGAGCACTGGCTTTGGGTGCCCTGTTTCATGCATCGAACTTGGCACTGGTCATCTATTTTACATATGGTAATATACACGTTCCAGTGTTATTCTCCCAAATCATCCCACCCTCGCCTTCTCCCAGAGTCCAAAAGTCTGTTCTTTACATCTGTGTCTCTTTTGCTGCCCTGCATGTAGGATCATTGTTACTGTCTTTCTAAATTCCGTATATATGTGGATTTGTGTTTCTCATTCTGACTTACTTCACTCTGTATGAGTTTGACTTTTTTTTTTATCTCACATATAAAGAAGAACATACAGTATTTTTCCATCTCTTTCTAGGTTATTTCACTTAGCATGACCCCCTCAAGTTTCATCCATATTTTCACAAATGGAAGGATTTCCTTCTTTCTCATGTCTGAATAATATTCTGTCTGTGTGCATGCTAAGTCACCTCAGTCTCGTCCGACTCTTTGTGACCACGTGAACCATAGCCCGCCAGGCTCCTCTGTCCATGGGATTCTCCTGGCAAGAAGACTGCAGTGGGATGCCGTGTCCTCCTCCAGGGGATCTTCCTGACCCTTGGATTGAACCTGTGTCTCTTAAGTCTCCTGCATTGGCAGGCAGGCTCTTTACCACTAGTACCACCTAGGAAGTCCCTCTATCTGTGTATGTACCTGTGTGTGTCTGTGTGTGTATTTCATATGTTTTGAATCCACTTATCTGTTGTAGGACATTTGGGTTGTTTCTATATCTTGGCTATTGTAAATAATGCTGCAGTGAATATAGGAGCACCATTATCTCTTTGAGATCTTGTTTTTATTCCTTTGTTTTTTATACCCAGAAATGGGATTGCTAGATCATATGGTAGTTCTGTTTTTAAGTTTTTGAGGAACTTTCACAGTGGTTGCACCAGTGTATTCTCAAAAGCAGTGCACAAGGGGTCATTTTCTCCGCATCCTCACCTACCCTTATCCCTTTTCTTTTAATAACTGTGATTCCAACAGGTATGAGGTAATACTTCTTTGTAGTTCTGATTTGCATTTTCCTGATTTTTGTGATGTTGAGCACCTTTTTATATACCCATTGACCATCTGTATGGTGGTGTGTTTTTTTTTTTAAATGCCTATTCAGTTCCTCTGCCTATTTTAAAATCATTTTCACTAGTGAGGTATATGAATACTTTGTATATTTTGAACATTAACCCCATTAAGTAAATGATTTGTACATATTTTCTCCCATTCAATTATGTACCTTATCATTTTTTCTGTATCCTTTGCTGTCCAGAAGCTTTTTAGTATTATGTAGTCACACCTGTTTATTTTTGCTTTTATTGCCTTTGCTTTTGGTGTCATTGAATTTCTTTCTTAACCATGTCCTACCTTTTATTCATTTTCAGCTTATGCTACTTTACAATCATTCATTCCTATGCTTTTATTAAATCTACAAAGTTTATCCAAGATGAAAGTGATATCTTGTGTCATCACTTCACTCTTTAATTTCTCTGGGACATTGCCTGCTCAAGTATAGTCCTCGTTTGCCACTGAGAAGATACAACATTTATTATTAGTCCAAATTTACATTATTGATTTAAATAGATTTATTTTGGGTAGTGGAAGTATATATATTCAAAGGAAATAAAATGTTATTAATTTCAAGAAAGATGAAGAGACAAAATGAGAATGAAGTGCAACATCTGACTTATATTTTACCACTGTCTCTGAAATATCAGATGCATTTATATGAATTAAAACCACAGAATACATGTCAAAATAATCATGTGTCCTTTTGGATCATCTGTCAATGAAGATGAATACACAGTTTGTGTATATAAAAAATGTATTATTTGATTATTTTTAGTCATCTATAAATTGATAGGTATATTTCAATATAATTTTTAAAGTATTCCTTTTTTTATTTCTTACAGTAATCCTAAATCAGAGAGTCAGAGAGTAAATAAAAAAGTCAACAATGATGCTTCACTTAGAATTCATAATCTGTCCATTTTGGTGAGACAGATAAAATTTTATTACCAGGTAAGTAGTTCTTTTTTTAATCTAATATTTTAATAACTGCTTTCATAATCACATTTTTGTGGTGTTATTAGTCACCTAATATATACTAAAGGCTTATTATATACCAGGTATTGGTCTAGTTGCAGGTAGAGTAGTCATAACACAGTTTGTTTCTTATGCAGTGTTAAAGATACAAACATGTACTTCATAATTATCAAATTTACAAATAATTATTCTATGATTTTTAAAATTTCCTGATACTTTGTATAGTGAAACACTTTAGGTGCAAATCAGTTTAGCATTGTTTTATTATTCTGGAGAAATTACACTATATATAATTGTTTCTACACGTTTTTCTATCTACTGGTTTGAAATTTTTCACCCTACTTCTGTTTTTTTTTGAAACTGCTCTTGAAATTGTACCTTTTATTCTTTTCATAGGAAAGGCCAAAAGTAATCAGTAGCTTACTCTTTTTATGCAATAGTATTATGACTGTAGTTCAGTTCAGTTTCAGTTCAGTCGCTCAGTCGTGTATGACTCTGTGACTCCATGAACCACAGGAGGCCTCCCTGTCCATCACCAACTCCCTGAGTCCACAAAACCCATGTCCATTGAGTTGGTGATGCCATCCAACCATCTCATCCTCTGTCGTCCCCTTCCCCTCCTGCCCTCAATCTTTCCCAGCATCAGGGTCTTTTCTAATGAATTGGCTCTTTGCATCAGGTGACCAAAGTATTGGAACTTCAGCTTCAGCATCAGTCTTTCCAATGAATATTCAGAATTGATTTCCTTTAGGACTATTTTGATTTCCTTGCAGTCCAAGGGACTCTCAAGAGTCTTCTCCAACACCACAGTTCAAAAGCATCAATTCTTCAGCACTCAGCTTTCTTCACAGTCCAACTCTCACATCCATACATGACCACTGGAAAAACCATAGCCTTGACTAGATGGACCTTTGTTGGCAAAATAATGTCTATGCTTTTTAATATACAGTCTAGGTTGGTCATAATTTTCCTTCCAAGGAGTAAGCATCTTTTAATTTCATGGATACAGTCACCATCTGCATTGATTTTGGAGCCCAGAAAAATCAAGTCAGCCACTGTTTCCACTGTTTCCCCATCTATTTCCCATGAAGTGATGGGACCGAATGCTGTCATCTTAGTTTTCTGAATGTTGAGCTTTAAGCCAACTTTTTCACTCTCCACTTTCACTTTCATCAAGAGGCTTTTTAGTTCCTCTTCACTTTCTGCCATAAGGGTGGTGTCATCTGCATATCTGAGGTTATTGATATTTCTCCCGGCAATCTTGATTCCAGCTTGTGCTTCCTCCAGCCCAGTGTTTCTGCATATAAGTTAAATAAGCAGGGTGAAAATATACAGCCTTGACGTCCTCCTTTTCCTATTTGGAACCAGTCTGTTGTTCCATGTCCAGTTCTAACTGTTGCTTCCTGACCTGCATACAGGTTTCTCAAGAGGCAGGTCAGATGGTCTGGTATTCTCATCTCTTAAAGAATTTTCCACAGTTTCTTGTGATCCACACAGTCAAAGGCTTTGACATAGTCAATAAAGCAGAAATAGATGTTTTTATGGAACTCTCTTGCTCTTTCGATGATCCAGCGGATGTTGGGAATATGATCTCTGGTTCCTCTGCCTTTTCTAAAACCAGCTTGAACATCTGGAAGTTCAGGGTTCACGTATTGCTGAAGCCTGGCTTGGAGAATTTTGAGCATTACTTTACTAGTGTGTGAGATGAGTGCAATTGTGTGGTAGTTTGAGCATTCTTTGGCATTGCCTTTCTTTGGGACTGGAATGAAAACTGACTTTTTCCAGTCCTGTGGCCACTGCTGAGTTTTCCAAATTTGCTGGCATATTGAGTGCAGCCCTTTCACAGCATCATCTTTCAGGATTTGAAATAGCTCAACTGGAATTCCATCACCTCCACTAGCTTTGTTCGTAGGAATGCTTTCTAAGGCCCACTTGACTTCACATTCCAGGATGTCTGGCTCTAGGTGAGTGATCACACCATCATGACTATCTTGGTCATGAAGATCTTTTTTGTACAGTTTCTGTGTATTCTTGCCACCTCTTCTTAATATCTTCTGTTAGGTCCATACCTGTTCTGTCCTTTATCGAGCCCATCTTTGCATGAAATGTTCCCTTGGTATCTCTAATTTTCTTGAAGAGATCTCTAATCTTTCCTGTTCTATTGTTTTCCTCTATTTGTTTGCATTGATCGCTGAAGAAGGCTTTCTTATCTCTCCTTGCTATTCTTTGGAACTCTGCATTCAAAGGGGTATATCTTTCCTTTTCTTCTTTGCTTTTCGCTTCTCTTCTTTTCACAGCTATTTTTAAGGCCTCCTCAGACAGCTATTTTGCTGTTTTGCATTTCTTTTTCTTGGGGTTGGTCTTGATTTCTGCTCCTGTACAATGTCACGAACCTCCATCAGTTCATCAGGCACTCTGTCTGTCAGATCTAGTCCCTTAAATCTATTTCTCACTTCCACTGTATAATCATAAGGGATTGATTTAGGTCATACCTGAATGGTCTAGTGGTTTTCCCCACTGTCTTCAATTTAAGTCTGAATTTGGCAATAAGGAGTTCATGATCTGAGCCATAGTCAGCTCCTGGTCTTGTTTTTGCTGACTGTATAGAGCTTCTCCATCTTTGGCTGCAAAGAATATAATCAGTGTGATTTTGGTGTGGACCATTTGGTGATATCCATGTGTAGAGTCTTCTCTTGTGTTGTTGGAAGTGGGTGTTTGCTATAACCAGTGTGTTCTCTTGGCAGAACTCTATTAGGCTTTTCCCTGCTTCATTCTGTACTCCAAGGCCAAATTTGCCTGTTACTCCAGGTGTTTCTTGACTTCCTACTTTTGCATTCCAGTCCCCTATAATGAAAAGGACATCTTTTTTGAGTGTTAGTTCTAGAAGGTCCTGTCGGTCTTCATAGAACCATTCAACTTCAGCTTCCTCGGCGTTACTGGTTGGGGCATAGACTTGGATTACTGTGATATTGAATGGTTTGCTTTGGAAACAAACAGAGATCATTCTGTTGTTTTTGAGATTGCATCCAAGTACTGCATTTCTTTTTTGTTGACTCTTTTGTTGACTATAATGGCTAATCCATTTCTTCTGAGGGATTCCTGCCCGCAGTAGTAGATATAATGGTCATCTGAGTTAAATTCACCCATTCCAGTCCATCTTAGTTTGCTGATTCCTAGATAATTTGCCTTATTTCAGCCATTCCCTGTTAGAGATTTTAAGCTCTTCTTGTCTTGTATTCTAGTACTTTTTAAACCCCATTAATTAAATATTAAGCATACTGTTAAATAAATCAATCAGTGTTCTTTTTGATCCAGTCACATAGTTTCCTTTTTTTCCTCTACATGGTTTTCTGTTGTATCTCAGATCTGCCTTGATACTACTTTCTTCCTCAAGTACATCCTTTAGTTGTTTGTGTGGAAAAGGCTTGTTGATAGTAATGTTTATCAGTGTTTGTCTGAAAATGCATTTCTTTCATCCTTGTTCTGAAAAGATAGTTTCGTTGGGTATGTAGTTATTGGTTAATAATTACTTTTCTCTCAGTGCTTTTGCAGGTTTTTACCTTCTCTCTCTAAAAGAACAAAAAGAATTCTAGAACTACATACTCAACAAAGTCATAAAAAATGAGAAAAAAATAAGAACAAGGAAACTAAAAATTACAATTAATTTGACATTTATTTAAGTCCATTTAGCTGTTATATACTTGGCTATAGCATATTTATCTTGAGATAACTTGCTTTTGACTTGAAAATTCACTTATTAAATACTCCCAAACTCAGTATTATCTGTTGGAGTAAGTGATTGTAGCTGTTTTTGACACTTATTTTTAATATTCTTAACAATATTTACATAATATTTTAACTATATTCTTTATTGTGTTCAGCATATACTAAATATGTACTTTAAATGTGTGCATATTTTTGGTGTTAGTTTTTTTAAGAACTAGTGAATATAATACTGAAGAAAAATTTTTATAACTTTCTCATACATATCTGTAACAAATTATAGATAAAAGATCAATTCTGACTAGCCTCTGGTATCATGCTGTTCTCTGGCTATAAGAAAACACTTGTAGATCACACAGGTTTTTAAAAGCAATACAAATTAGGTTTTCATGGTTATTTGCTTCTTTGTCATAGTATTAAAGTAAAGAATGATTCTGAAAGAAATAATTATTTCTTTTCTATTATTTTCAGAGGAAAAAATTATTCCTCAGCAGCTAATGTAGTGAAAGCCCAATAGTTAAGCACTTATTAGTATTTAATATTGCAAAGATTCAGTATTACCACATTACAGTGATCAATCTGTAGTCTCTTTCTTCCCAGACTGTTTGTAGTGTGTCATTGTTGGTGGTTGTAATGATAGACATGGTGTGTTCTTTGATTTGCTCAAAGAACAGAAGATGCATCCTGGGTATATAAATAAAATGAGTAATTCGGAAGCATTCAGCTCTTTCTGAATCATTCTCTACCATCAACATTTGTATATATTCTTGTCACAAAAAGTTTTGACAGAAGTCAAAGGGAGTGAAACTTCTGTTTTTGATAGGAGATAAATAATGATTCGCTGAGGAAGAATCATTCACTTTTATGAAAATGATCATAAGATAGGATTTTTAATGAACTAACTGGCTTTCTTAATTTTACTATCAGTTGTTTTTTTAGTTCTCTTAGAAGTAGTAAAAAAACAAAACAACAAAAAGTACACATACTTGAATTTTTATTGAAGAAGCTTGTTTAATTATCTTATACCTAAAATTCAGTTCAACTTGGACATTTTTGTTTTATGGACATCTAATATTATAATTTTAGTTATTTAAGTCATTAACTTATAGTTACAAAAGATTTAAGACTTTAGTTACCTTTTTTTCCACATTTTGTAAGCTTTTTAATTGCAATATACCAGTGTAGGTATCAGAGAAGGCAATGGCACCCCACTCCAGTACTCTCGCCTGGAAAATCCCATGGATGGAGGAGCCTGGTAGGCTGCAGTCCATGGGGTCGCGAAGAGTCGGACACGACTGAGCGACTTCACTTTGACTTTTCACTTTCATGCATTGGAGAAGGAAATGGCAATCCACTCTAGTGTTCTTGCCTGGAGAATTCCATGGACGGGGGAGCCTGGTGGGCTGCCGTCTATGGGGTCGCACAGAGTCGGGCACGACTGGAGCGACTTAGCAGCAGCAGCAGCAGCAGTGTAGGTATAGCATCTAAGAGATGTGCAAATAGTAAGTTATAGCTTGTTGAGTAATAATCCTGTCAACTTTACTCACACGCCAACCTTTGTGTATCTTTTTATAGGAGACTTTGCAACAGTTGATCATGATGTCATTGCCAAATGTCTTAATCATTGGCAAAAATCCCTTTTCTGGTAAGTATTAAAATTAGCATAATTTGATAATAAAGATACCATCTTTGTGTAGTGTTGTAATGCTCACTAAGATCTTGATTATTTCCATTAACACACTATGTTTTTCATCAGTCTGTAGGGAAAGTTGGAGGTTATAATCCATTCTGTATAGAGAAAATGAACAGAATATTTGTAAGTTGTAGCAGAATCAGACAAGCATTACTAAGTCCAGTGTTTTCTTGACCTACCAAATTGATACTTTTCTGTGATGATTTTTAGTGCCTTAAAGATAAGTATGGAAGATAAGTACAGTAGTTAAAAGCTTAGAAAAATATAAGCTTTGAAAAGAAGTGATTTAGAAGTGATTTCTAGGATTCTGTTCACTCTGTTCGGGTGTTTGCTTTGGGCTTCCCAGGTGGCACTGGTGGTAAAGAACATGTCTGTCTATGCTGGAGATATAAGAGATGAGGGTTTGATCACTGGGTGGAAAAGATGCCCTGGAGAAGGAAAGGTAGCCCACTCAAATATTCTTGCCTGGAGAATCCCATGGACAGAGGAGCCGGGTGGACTATAGTCCATAGAGTTGCAGAGTCGGACATGACTAATTAGCACACACGCACCATTGCCAGAGTTGTTTGAATCTAAGGTTTTACTGATTGATTCCCAAGTGATGCTAGTAGTAAAGAATCCACCTGCCGAAGCAAGAGAAGAGTTCTATCCCTGGGTTGGGAAGGTCCCCTGGAGGAGGAAATGGTAACCCACTCCAATATTCTTGCCTGGAAAATCCCATGGACAGAGGAGCCTGGCAGGCTATAGTTCATGGGGCCGCAAAGAGCTGGACATGACTGAGCATGCATACACATTTTCTAGTTTATATTAAACTACTTTTGAATGGAAAAAAGATGAGAAATAGTTTCTTAGATCATTTAAATTATTTTCTTCAAGTTTCTTCCCTTTACCAGATTTTAATTGTGACATGTTCAGGGTTTTAATTTTTGAACAATTGGGAAAATTAACAGCTACCTAACAGTTTCAACAAAGGACTTAATTCTTACAGGCTACATGTAACCCAAATCAAGTATATCTTCTCCAGTTCCGACCTTCAGTCAAAACAAAGATAAAACCAAAATAAAAACTAAATGCAAGCAGCTGGTTTTGTTGAGGAAACTACCCATTAAATGGGGGTGAATTAGGAGGTTATGTGCTCTTTCAAGACATTCTGGAATGTTTAAATATACAAATAAAAAATGAAAAAGTGTTGTATGTAGAATGGAATTGTTTTCAATTCCACATATATTTAGGATTTACTTACCAAGTTAGAGGGACCAGGAATATAAAGAAAATGGTTTATGTTCTGGAGGATCTTGTGTTTTGGTGGGTGATAAACAGATTACTGGGTCATGTAATAATTAATGCAAAATAGATGTAAAAATGTTAAGGCTTATAAAATATGGAGCTATTGATTATTCTTAAAGTTGGCAAATTAGTGAGGGTTGGAGACCACTGGTATTTGGGTCAAGGAAGACTACACAGAGATTGAAGAGCTGTGCATATTATTGTGATTAGTAAGTAGTTCATTAGGGGAGAGGGGTAGCGACAAAAGACAGGCAGAGGGAGTAACAGAAGTTATGGCAGTGGCATGTGTATTTATGTATATTTGGGGAAGGGTGATTAGTGTAGCTAAGAAGGTTTCATGGAGAGTAGGAGGAATTATTTGAAAAGAAAATTTGGACTTATTTGTAGACAGATTGGCTTGATGGTGAAATTCTGGAGTGACTCGGTATTTTAAGAAAATTTGGATTGAATACTGTTGGACAGTGAATATACTTTCCAGCTCTGTTACAGACCATTACTTTTATCCTGCTTGTTATATACCTTTATTTTACCAGCCTCACTGTAACTGACATTTAAGGTTTTGATTCTTCTGACTCTACATAGTGGAAAAGCCATTTAAATTTTATAGGTAGATGAATCATATAAGATATGTGTTTCAGAAAAAAAAAGCCAATAGGCCTAAAAGAAGCCAAACTTATTCAGGACCATTTTGGCTGACTCTGGCATGTCTCTATAGCAGCAGTTCTTAATTTGGTATCCTGTTGTGATATAATAATTTATGGAGAAGTAGTGGATTTACAGTTAGCATCCTTTATCACATAGAGCTTTGAAAGCTTTTTTATCTATACTGCAGCCTTTCAAAATTGAGATCCTTGCACATTTCTTCTGCTGTTACGACATTGTGCACATAAAGAGCTGCTCTTTTGAATTCACTGTACTTAGAAACTTAATTCCTTGATCAAGTTGTGAATACCATCTCTAGAGTTAATTCTACCACTATCACAAAGTTGAACTAAAGTAAAATGTTGTACCTAGTAATTATTTTCATTTCAGAACAAGGCACAGAAGAAGTTAAAAAGTTGCTTTTGCTTTTACTGGGTTGTGCAGTTCAGGTAAGTTAAAATATTTCATATTTTTATTTTAATAAGTTTTTGTAAATTTTTGAGGCTCTACTTTCAGAAAGACTTAAAGGATGGGCCTTTGCTGTTCAGAGTCCATGTTAGAAATGTTAACATATCTGTATAAGCTAAGGAGATTCTGAAGAAAAACACTTTTTGTTATTTTATTTCAAATTTATTTATGTTATCAGATAGTCATATATGATAGCATAAATTATGTTTATGTTAATTTAATTCTTTTAATTTAATTAAAATTAATTTTTTAAAAAATACTGAGGCTTTTAAAGACCCCAGGCTTGACAAGTTCCCTAAAGGTACCCTGAAAACCTCTCCCAAAGCATCCTTATGACTTATGCGTGTATGTGTATGTGTTATTGAAGGGAAGAGGAGTGATGATCAAAAGGTAGAAATTACGAAGTCTCAATCATCTGCTGGCTTAGAAGTTAGTTACTGTAATAGAATTAGAAATCTCTTCAGTTCCCATAACACTTTAAGAACTGTATATAAAGAAAAAAGAGCTTAATTTTAAGTGGAAAAAGTTTGCTAATGCTTATTTAGTCTTCATGTGAGTCTTTATAATTGGAAGTAAAACTATTTGTAATTCTGTTTTTAACACCAGACTTTTTATGCTCTAGAACTGGACTGTCAGTAGAATAGCCACTAGCCACATGTTGCTGTTTAAGCTTAAATTAATTATAATTAAATAAAATTACAATCTCAATTGCTCATTTGTACTAGTTACATTTCAATACTCAGCCATAGGTAGCTCTTGAGTACTGTGTAGGACAACACTGATTTTCTGATTTTTCAGTTTCAAAATTTCTGTCTTCTCATTCTGTTTTCCATCTTGGTACTCTCTCCTTTCTAGCCTTCAAGAACCTATCAACTTCATCCTATATTCTTTAAGAAAGTCTAGCCTGTTTATTCTTTAAGAAAGTCTAGCCTTCTTAAAACTTCTAAAGTTTGAATAGAGGTGAGATTTAGTACAAATTTTAGGTATTTTAAGGGTAAAGGAAGAATTCTCATTGATTTGTGTTGAGATTGTGTTCAAGGGTGAGCTTTTAAAGATAGTATAAATATAAACAGTGGCTCCAGGACTTAGAAAAGGGAACTGTAGTATATGTTTAATTTAAACCTAAATCAGCCAGAGGTATGGCAGTTGAATTATGACTCTTCGTTGAGTCATAGTTATTATAACCCTGCCATTTAATGTATGCTCATTGGCTCAAACTATTTATTGGGCAACACTTTTGGAAGCATAAAATTTAAAAATTGGGGTTACCATACCTAAAAAGTTATTTTATATATGCTACAAAGGTACTATCTGAAAGTCATTCTTAATTGTTCTCACTATGCCTGTCAGATATTAGTCAGTAGACCAAAAATCTTGTTTTTAAACCTGGTAATTTTTATGACATGTTCCCCAAAACTCTGACTTCCTCGTTAAAACTGAAAACTTTACATTTCTTGTAATTTAATTTTAAATATTTTTGTATTATCCTAATAATTTTGTTCTTATAGGATGAGGAACTTTCTGCACTGATAGAAATGTGCTTAATTAAGTTAAATTGTGTGGCAATAGAAATAGAATATTATAATGTAATATGTAGAGTATAAATCAGAACCTTACTAAGTTTCTTATTGACCAAAGACCCAATTTTTCTTTTTTGAGTTTAGTGCCTTCTAGTGAGTTCAGTAATTGGCCCAAAAGATGCAACTAAGCTAGACAAGGCAGTGCTGTCTATTTTGTATGCACTTCTCATTTGATAGCTGTAAAAATACAGTTACACAAACAGTTGGATTACAGTATAAGAGATGTAGAGGGAAGATAGAATAAAACAGTAAGATGCATGTTAAGCTCTTATTCAGTACTGATTGGAAAGGAAAAGATAAGGTTTGCATTATAACATTTTTAGTTTATATCAAGTTTTTTTTAACGTACACAATGAAGAATTGCTGCCTTTATTCCACTTGCTACATGTGTACTTGTATATACATTCTTAAATTTTGCCCCGGTAACTTTTTGTTAGAAACAGATCAAGTATTTATTGTAATATCTTATATGTTTTGAACTGGGCCACAAAAAGAGATTGCTTTCATTGAGATTGATAGGATAAAGATGTGAGAATGAATTGTAAGCTTGAAGTAAAAATTGCTTAGAATTTTTTTTTCCAAGAAGAAAGGCTGTGTTGTTTGATGACAGCCAAAGACTGACTGAGCATTTTGGCTATATTCCGAATTCTGCCACTGACTCACTGTGTTTTTTGGCAAGTAACTTATCCTCCCTGAAACAAGTTCTTGATTCTTTACTTCTCTGTTTGTAAAGTTAGCATAATAATATTGTACTGACCTCACATGAGTTGTGTAATGATTACCTGCTTTAGAACTTTTCAGCATACAAGTAATATGGATTTTCAGTACCTTACTTTTTAAATAAATATTTCTAAATTTTAATCTTTTTATTAGGTAAGTATATTAGAGAGATCATTTAAATGCAAAACAAAACCCTCATTGTGCTGTTTAAACCCTCATTGTAGCCAAGCTTTTTAGCCTAATGAGTTTTTACTTATTTACAACATATTAACAACTACACCCTATAAAGTATGAGTGATTGTTCTGTTCATTTCCCTTAGTGTCAGAAAAAAGAAGAATTTATTGAAAGAATTCAAGGTTTAGATTTTGATACGAAAGCAGCAGTTGCAGCACATATTCAAGAGGTAATAATCTGTATAAAATGTTTATGTGTTTTTTATGAAGCTCATCATACATTATATTTGTATATCTCCCCAAATACTTAAAGTCATAACTTAAGCAAGAATAAATAAAAATCAAATATAGATGCACTGTGCTTTTAGGCAAATCGTCCTCTTTTCTTTAGACATAGCTTCTTAAGTGAATCATCTATAATGGCACAGTGCTGACTAGAGATGTACTGTTGACTTTATCCATAGGGGATATAGGCAGAAAGTGTCATCTGAGGAATGTATATTTCTTTGTTAGACAGCATAGCATGCATGATATAGTGAATGGAAACAGCATAAAGTGGATCACTGGCTGTAATTCAAATTAAAGTGAGCTAAGGTAATGTATTATGTCATTCCAGTGATTTTGTTTTAATGAATGGGCACAGCAGAATTTCTATTGAAGATATTGCTTGAATTATAAATACATTAGTGATTTGTAACATCCATGTAAAAGCTAAATATAGGACATAATGTGCAATGTCATTTGTTAAGTTTTTTTTTAAAGCTGTTTCTGCTTTTTTAAAAGCTATTTCTGCATCTGTCTAGTCTTGGGCTTTTAATCTTGTATACTTATTAGTTTTTAGAACTACAGTGTGTTAAATTTTACATGTTGATTAGAGAGAACTAAGGAAATGGAAGGGGGAAGAGTTGTATTTAAATAATCTCTATTTAAATCACTTTGTGTTCCATATGTTATCTTTTCTGTTAGTTAATGTTCATAGAACTCTGCTTTCTTGTCAGTAATATGGTCAACAGTAAGCATATTAGTACATAACAAGATACAGTTTTGTTGGTAGTTTCCCTTTATATATATGTTTCCATTAGCTTTGTGATTTGTATTTTATTTTGAATAAATGTTAATGCCACATGTTACTGAATTTGCCACCATTCTTGCTGTTTATTGTGAAAATTAAAGCAAAATATCAGAATCACAGTGAGAAATGGAAAACAAGAAATAAGTATTTCACTTATATAACTTCTCCATTCTTTTAAAAATCTTTATTAGGAGTCCTTTTCTCCTAAGGTGCTATGATAGTGTCACCTCAGAAACTGTAAAAACTTTGCTTTTCAAGAATAAAATTGCAATAATATTATATAGTATAGGATTAGAAAAAACTTTTGCTTTTGATTTCAGTTACAATTAATTTAGTCTTATCTAAGGAAATGATCAATTGATTCTGTTAAAGCAGTTGTCAGAAATAATAGTATTACCTTTCCTTAGGAATGCCTTGAATTAAATCTTATTTTTTAGTTAGAAGGTAAAAATAAATTCATTTAAAGACTATACTTAGTGAAAATAATTTTTAGTAGAAGCTTTTTCAGCATTCGTTAATTTCAAATGTTTTTATACATATTTACTTTTCATATTTTTATTATATGGGATATATAATATTTAACTTAATGTACTAAAATTTATTTTTAAGTATTAGCTATTTAAAAGTTGTTTATTTTGGTTGCTTTCTAAAGGTAACCCATAATCAGGAAAATGTGTTTGATCTACAATGGATGGAGGTGACTGATATGTCTCAGGAGGAAATAGAACCACTCTTGAAAAATATGGTATTGCATCTAAAAAGGCTTATAGATGAGAGAGATGAACATTCAGAGGTTTGTAAATTTCTTTTTGTATATTATGAAAGTTTCCTTTCCAAAAAACTTCAGAGATTTTTGAGAATTGATAGTCTGTTTCTTAGGGACAGGTAATAAGGTGCTATAAGTCTTTTGTGTAACACAGGAACCAGAAAGGAAGCATAAGAGCCCCAAAGTGCTAGTAAACATATTGCAATTAGATTTTATTTTCCCCTTCCTTTTAAATTACTCTGATTTTGTTCTTCTGTGTTTTTTAAAAAACTCATCCCTATAGTTCTGGCAACAAGTATGAAACCAGAGTTCTGGAAAAAGTGTAAAACTAAAAATATCATTGATGTAAGTGGAAAAACCATTGCTTTTTCAAAGTTTAAGAATTTGATTAAGGTTAATTTTGTAGTTTCATTGCCACATTTTGAGACTGTAAAAAATGTGTTAATAAAAGGAGAATAACAGGTGTTCTGAATAAAATGTCCCACAAAAGTTCTCAAATTTTTGTAGCAATTTAATGAGGTGTGATTTTCAAAAAAGAATTATTATAAGCTCTTTTAAGAAAGGACTTTGCTTTTAAAAGGAGTAAAATTGCACCAGACTTTTTGGTTGCATTCTTTGAGAGCAGTTTATAATTTTTAGAGAAGTCTAGACGTTAGTGCATGTGGTGGTGAGTAATATTTTCTTAATAGCAGACGAAAATACTCTGTCATTCTGGAGATTGTAAAACTTTGATCAGTCGTTCAATTTACATGAGAGAAACAGATTTGAGTTTATTTATGGAGAATTTGATTAGTCTTGGGACTAATGAAAGACTATATAGGAGAAATTTCTAGAGATGCTTTTGGAATAAAAAGCTTTCTCATTGCTCTATAAAATATATTCATTTCTGATGGGAATTTTTAGCTTTTCTTATGGCTTTAAAAGAGAAGAATATATAGGAAATAAACGTTTTTTAAAGCAACAGCTAAATTTTAAGACAGTGAGACCAAAGGAAGAAAAGAATGAGTTTCAAAACATCCTTAGAATATATGAAACCACCTACCCTGAGATACTCAGATCACTTTATTTTCAGTCAGTCTTGAACCATATGCTGTATCTTCTTTTTTATATTAGTAATCTTTTTACTGTTTTAGTAACAACCACTTTCAGTATGCATCCTGGCGAGCAGTAGTACTCACACTGGGAGTTCAAGTGGGTATCCTAGCACTCAAATCCTCCACTTGCTGGCATAGCCAGAATTGGGCAGCCACAGGCTATCCACTGGGGGTGCTCCCCCTTGTCAGAACAGAGAGCCCTTTCCTCTGTTTTTATTGATCTTTTGTCGTCATTGTTTCACTTTGATGTAGAAAGTATAATTTGGTCACACTGTTTTTAATTATACTTTTTTTTCCTTAATGCTATGAAACAAGGATCTCTTCAGTCATCTTTTGAAAGTGAAAGTGGCTCAGTTGTGTCAGATTCTTTGTAACCCTGTGGACTGTAGCCTGCCAGGCTCCTCTGTCCATGGAATTCTCCAGACCAGAATACTGGAGTGGGTAGCTGTTCCCTTCTCCAAGGGATCTTCCCAACCCAGGGTTTGAACCTGGGTCTCCTGCACTGCAGGCAGGTTCTTTACCATCTTAGCCACCAGGGAAGCCCAAGAGTACTGCAGTGGGTAGCATGTCCTCCAGCAGCATCTTCCCAGGCCACGATCTTCTTTGACTATACTCCAGCAGGATCGTCTCCTTTTACTAAAAACTAGATATTTATTGTCACTGTTTAGGCCAAGCTTTGTATTGTAGATTTATTGTATACTTAATCTTAGTACATCTACACAATAATCTCATTTTATAGATGAAGATTCTAAAGTTCAGAGAGGTTAAGTGACTTGCCCATTCTAACTCCAACACTTGTGATTCTGACCTTTATAATACCTTTGCCTAAATCTCAGCTCTGATACTTTTCCTTAATGATGAATTCTGTAATTATCGTCACCTGAAATTTTTAGCCTTGTTGTATCGTATGTTCATTCTTCAACGTATATTGATAAATACCTACTTTTTGTAAGAACTTTTACTAGAGTATGTGAGAGCAACAGACTTTCAAAGAAGAACCAAAGATGGTTACAGTCTAATAGAGAAATTATTTTAATAAGTGAGTTAACTGTAATAAAAGTTGGTAAGTGACAAGTACCAAAAAAAGAGACATGTATCTAACTGTTGTACTGTGTGTGTGTTAGTTGCTCAGTCGTGTCTGCCTCTTTGCGACCCCATGGACTGTTCCCCGCCAGGCCTCTCTGTCCATTGAATTCTCCAGGCAAGAATTCTAGAGTGGGTTGCCATTTCCTTCTCTGAAATGTTGTACTATAGGAATTTAAAGAAGAAAGATTACTTGCAACTGGTAGTGGAATACCTAAGATTGGAAGGATCAGAGAAAGCTTTTCAGAAATTAAAAGTATGCCTTAACATTTCCTATCAGACTTTTGAAAATGTTTGGAGTTCTTGAGCTCAAGAAACTACCACTATTAGAGAAAAGGCAAAATGGAAAGTACCTCTGGGTACTCTCTTAATTCTTAACACTAGATTTCTTTCTTTTTATTTTATTTATTTATTTTTAATTTATTTTAGTTGGAGGCTAATTACTTTACGATATTGTAGTGGTTTTTGCCATACAGTGATATGAATCAGCCATGGGTTTACATGTGTTCCCCATCCTGAACCCCTCTCCCACCTCCCTCCCCATGGTTTCTTTCTTTTTAAAAAATATTTTGCATCCATAGATCTTTTGTGCTCTGTTTGTTTTTAACTGGAAATTGTTGATATACTTTAATTTTACCACCTGCTAATTTCAAATATAATATGTATCTTCAGTACTTTTCTTGAGTTTTCTGTTTTGTGAATAATTTGGTTAAATATTTTTGAGCAGCTTTTTGTATTCACTACTCTGCTGGATAACATCAGGGATACAAAGGAAGTATAAGGAAGGTTGTATCTGATTTATTTTAAAAAAGCACATTGTAAATGAAAAATAAGGTGGCATGTAATTAAGTACTAGTTTGTGTATGAAACAGATATTTAGTAATTACTATATGCAGATACTGATGGTTCACAGGTAAAGAATTGTCTACAAATGCCGGAGACACGGGAGACGCAAGTTCAGTTGCTGGGTCAGAAAGATCCCCTGGAGGAGGAAATGGCAACCCACTCCAGTATTCTTGCCTGAAAAAATCCCATGAACAGAGGAGTCTAGCGAGCTACAGTCCAGAGTCACAAAGAATCAGACATGACTGAGCACAGACACACACACATGTATGCAGGTACTTTTGTTAAAGACAAGAGATGTTATAAGGCAATATTAAAGATAATTGAGACAGTAAGAAAATAGGCAAATAAAAGCTGACTCCGTGAAGTTTGAGCTTGGGCTGCTGTGGAAATTAGTAACACTATTCACAGAGGCAGTGGAGTTCGGCTGGACATACTAAGTAGTAGATAGACAAGATGAAGTAGTGTCAGTGAGCAAACCATCCTTCAAAACGTAACATTGAAAGAGAAATAGAAGGATAATAAAGGGGAAAATGTGATTTTTTTCCCTTCCCTAGATAGTAGAAACTTGTATGTCTTTGAAGAACAAGGAGAAAAAAGCAATAGGAAGAGAGAAACTGAAAATGTTACAGAAGTAAGGAATATGTGTTGGGAATAAGAGATGCATAAAAATGGAGGAACTTATTACAGGTGGTTCTGTTTCTTTGACAAATTGAAGGAGAGTTCATTTGTTGGAAGCAATGATAGCAGTTTGTAGTTGAGGGCTTATGTAGAGAAAAGGGAATATATTTACGTCTGCCTTTATGGGAAAATTTTGCCAGGAAACGATCAAGATTTTCAGTGAAAGAATTGATGGACATTGGAAAGAGCTTAATTGAAAGTGGATGACAACTTCTGTAGTAGGGCTGTATTTTATTTGTTCAGTTTTTTTAGAGTTCTTTATCACCTTGGAACAGGAATAGAAAAATTGATAGTAGGTAAGGAAAATGACATAGCATTTTAAGTCAGACTTGAATTTGTGTTATATTTGTGTGTAACTTAAAGTTATTTAATCTATATGTGCCTCAGTTTCCTTAGGTCTAAAATAGATGTACAGCCTCTGTTGCCAATTATAGTATTGGATGGGATCTTGTTGGATCTAGCTAGGAGTTCTATAAATATTTGTTCCCTTTTGTTTTTTCCCCGAAGAGTGAACAAACCATAGTCAAAGAGTGACATAGTAGTGTTAAATTAGAAAGTAAGGGTGACATTTAACAGCCTAATTGCAGTTTCAGGCCAAATAGGAGCTCTAGAGTAGCCAAGAATAATCTGTTTGACTGGGCAGAAGGGGAGAGTTGAGTGATTGGAGGTTCAGGCATAGGAATGGTGATATAGGAGTAATGTTCTAGTAAAGACGGCTAAGGAACTATATTTTTTATTTTTTAAACTTGAAATTAGCCTCTTGTGCTACTGGTTACTGTATTGGACAGAACAGTTACAGACATACTAATCCTGAGTTAATTCCTTTACTGTGTCAACAAATCTTCTATGCCTTTCCAACAGTTGCTATTTGTTCTACATGTTTTACCACAATTTATTAATTTTTGTTAAAACACTGGGAAGGGAAAAAAGTATTGTTTTTGTGTTATCTACTAAATAACTCAACCATGTACTGTTGAATGAAACTTTTTTAAAAAATGACAGCTAAATATGTCAAAGTTAAGGGACTTACCTGGCGGTGCTGTCTTTAAGTCACCATGCAAGGGGTGTGCGTTTGATCCCTGGTTGGGGAACTTAGATCCCACGTGCTGTGTGGCATAGTCAAAAAACAAAAAGTTCACCATTAATGATAAAGATATTAAATAAATAAGACAATTTTGACCAATGCATTCTTTCTGATATTGTAGTATAATACTTAGAATTAATGACTAGTGTTGTGTATTTGGTTCTCTGATATGTAAAATACTAAAAGGGCTTCTGTGGTTTCTGTTTCCTTAGACTATTGTAGAACTCTCTGAAGAGCGGGATGGTCTTCATTTTCTACCCCATGCCTCTTCATCTGCACAGTCACCTTGTGGTTCTCCAGGCATGAAGCGAACAGAAAGTCGACAACATCTGTCAGTGGAGCTGGCAGATGCTAAGGCCAAGATAAGAAGGCTTAGGCAGGAATTGTAAGTTGCTACTTTTCAAGGCTCGTTGAATTTATATGGTTGCAAAGGTGACCTAAATGCAATGTTTTTAGGCTTATGAAATTGCGTGGTTCCCAGTTGCTAGGCTATGGCACAGTTTTCAGTAGTATTTGTCAAAATGAAGACACTATCAAAGTTTTCTTAATGCTAAATCTTATCAACTTAAAGGATGCCCTTTATCCTGTATCTATGTACTTCCTATTCTTCTAGTGTTAGGATGTCCTTTCTTTTATAAAATAATGTTTTTCCTTTGCAAATTAAGGTCTGCTTAATTTTTTTATTTTTTCATTCCATGAAATCCAAAATACAACCACTGATACAGATGGTTAAGTTTAGCTTTTTCAAAATTAATGTTATAAAATGAATTTTTGGTGTACAGTATTACAGAAAAATGATTTTGTGTATCTTCTACATGGAGTAATTGAAATGCCTGAGTCACATACTTAAAAATGGTAAATATTCAGATTGGCTAGTGCTGATAAAATTAATATATTTATTTAACTTTCAAAAATCATTACAGGAAAATCAGTATAAATGTCACATTGGTGAATAACTTGTAAAGACCCAACCAGTCTCTGCTGGAGATTTTTTTATATTGCACTTTAAAAAACAAAGGAGTTGTGTGTTATAGGCTTTTTCTTTCCTTGTTTTTTCATTTTTTGTGGGGGGTTTGTTTTCTTGGAATTTAGGCTTTGGGGTGTAGATTTTAAATTTAAAACCACCATATAGCAATTAAGTTTATTGATTGTTTAAAGCAGTTAGTTTTGAGAAAGTGGTTGAATGTGCAAGGTAGAAAAAATATACAGTCCATAGGAAAATTTGAAAACAAGAAAATACAGCTTTCATTGTGAATGTCTGTGGTATTATGTATCTGTTGAAGTGAATACGCCCAAGATATTCTATAAACAGCTGCACCATGAAAATTAGGGAAGAGATTGCTGTTATTAGTTTGACTGGCAGTTAATGGGTAGCCTAAACAGTGAACACTAGTTCGTTCCATATAATTTAGCACAATCTTCTTCAGTCTTTAGATAAAGCATGCAATTAGAACTGCAGTGATGGCTGTGAATTCATTTAACATTTTGCACTATATTAAAATTTGATTTTAAAATTAAATTTACTTGAGCATAGTGTTATTAAAATTCAGACAATTTAAAGAGATTAGTAAAATTTGGTCTCATGCTGACTGGAAAATATAAATGAATATTTTTAATGAAAAAATAAATATGCCAGATATAGCAAGTTTTCTCAGTAACTAGCATTACATCAAATACCATCTATATCGTTTGTTGTCCTTTGAAAGTGTGTTCCTTCATGGGTTTCTTCTGTTAACATCTGTTTTAAGTGTTTTTGTTGGGATAGATCTTTACTAAAGTGATGGAAGTGTGGAATCATGGCAGATAAAAATAGTTTAGGTTGCCTTATACCTAATGGAAAGAAATAATTGTAATAAGAACATGCAGATTGATAGCATGTTTGTGGTACATCATAATATAATTGCTTTCGATTTATTACACTTTCAGTTAATTACACTTTCGAGTAAAAGTGTAATTTGGAATTTGGATGGAAGAAGAAGTAATTCCTTATAAATTTCACTTTTATGCAATAGTTAACACTATCAAATGCTTCCTATAATAATTCTCTTTGTCTCCATGGATCCGATGTTTCCAAAGAGTTTTTTAACTCATGCAAATTATTATTTTTTTTTAGGAAAAAAACAGCTTTATTGAAATATAATTCATATATCAGAAAATTGAACCTTTTAAAGTGTGCAATTCAGTGATTTTTAGTTTATTCTTAGAGTTGTTCAATCATCCCATGCCATCTAATATTAAGACATTTTCATCACCCCAGAAAGAAACTGCATACCCATCAACAGTCACTGCATCACCTTTGACCTTTGGCTCCTCAAAACCACTAATATACTTCCTATTTCTATAGATTTGTCTATTCTAGACATTTCATATATATAAATGGACTCATACATTATGTGGCCTTTTATTTCTGGCTTCTTTCACTTAGCATAATGTTGTCAAGATTCGTCCATGTTGTACGATAGCAGTACTTCATTCCTTTTGATGGTTGAATAATACTCTTTTTTATGAACATTCTACATTTTGATTACTCATTTATGAGTTGATGGATGTTTGGATTGTATTCTACTTTTTGGCTATTTAAATAATGCTCCTATGAACATTCATGTGTGTTTATTTGTATAGACATATATTTTCATTTCTCTTGGGTATTTACTGAGTTGTGGAAATTCTTGGTCATATAGTAGCTCTGTGTTTAACCTTTCGAGGAACTGTCAAACTATTTGGCTGTACCATTTTACATCACCACCAGCAAAGTATGAGGCCTCTAGTGTCTCTGCATCCTCAGCAATACCTGTTATTATACGCCCTTTTATTACAACCATAGATTTGATTTGCATTTCCATGACTAATAATGTTGAGTCTCTTTTCATGTGCTTATTGGCCATTTGTGTATCTTCTTTGGAGAGATGTTTATTCAGTTCCTTTGCCCATTTTTAAGTTGAATTTTGAGATAAACTTTTAATCAGTTCAGTTCAGTCACTCAGTCGTGTCTGACTCTTTGCGACCCCATGGACCACAACATGCCAGGCCTCCTGGTCCGTCATAAAATTATATGAAAACTGGAGGGATATTAGAAATCTGTATACCCCACAGTTGAGAGTAAGTGAATTTTATTCACTTTTGACTTGGGGGAGTAAAGGGAGTGGTGTCAGGAAAAGTTCATAGAGATAGTAACATTTCACCTGATGTTAGGCATTAAGTAAGTTGAAAAGGCTCAGATGGGTAGAAGCAGAAGAAACAGCAGCAATAGAATATGAAGAGGGACAAGGGGAAATGAAGTTGAAAATGATGGAGTGGATAAGTAGAATGTCCTGTATGCAGTGCTGAGAAATTTGAATATTAAACAGTGTGGGCCAACTGAAGATTTTTTTTTTTTTTTTGTATGGGAGAGCAGTTTAAAAACAGATTTCTGTTTTAATAAAGAGATATCAACCTAGTAGCTGACCTTTAGTGAGTATTCAAATTGGAAAAATAAATTCTGGTGTCATTGTAAAGATAGATTGAAGGACAGTCCAGGCAAGAAGTGGTTTGGGTCTGATCCAGGGTTTTAATGATGAGGTTGAAGAGGAGGTGTTAACAAAGAAATTATGGTCTTCAGTATAATTCCTAGTTTCCTATAAGTAGTATTTGTCTAGATGGTGATGCCGTTCATTCAGACAGGGAACATAAGAGAGGAATACTATTAAGGTAAAAGACAAGTTTAGTTTTGACGTATTTAGTTTGAGGTGCCTTTGAAATATTTCTGTGGAGATGATCAACTAGATAATTGACTATCTGGCCCATCATGCAGAGTAGAGATTTCAGATCATTAGTATACTCATGCAGAATAATATATGCAGCAGCATGTAAGTCCTAATTGAAACCTTTGGAATGGATCAGACTGCCCATGAGCATGAAGAATGTGAAGGATGTAATCTGAAGAATACAAATATTAGAAAGGTGTTTAAGCGGTTCAAGGTAGATGTCACCATTTATTACCCACATTACTCAGTTTCTTCATATACAAAATAACAGGTAAAGCAAATGATTAAGTGCATGAGCTTTAGAGGCACTCTAAAACGTGAATCCTGGCTCTCAACACTTCCTAACTGAGTGACTGTGGCCAAGTTACAGAAACTCTAAGGCTGTTCAGTTTCCTAGACTGTTAAATAGGAATAATATTAGTGCTTACTGTAGGGTTGTTGTGTGAGGTAAATATGTAAGTAAACAGTGTATATTACATAAGCGCTCAACAAATGTAAGCTGCAGTCATGAGCTACTACTTCTTTAGAGTTCTTGTGAGGATTAAGTGCTTGGCAGAGTGTAAAATGCATAGCACAAGTGTGTGGCACAGATAATGAGAACTTAATAATTGTTAGCCAAAAGATAGGCACAAAACATGAAATCAGCAAAAGAATCAGAGAATTAATATGTTGAGAACTAGAAAATCCTAAGAGTGTAGAGTCATGGAAACCAAAGGAGAAGCATATTAAGAAGAGTGGCATGAACTGCATTAAGTTTCTCAAAGATCTGAAAATAATGTGTTGGATTTGGCAATAGGTGACTGACTGACTGTGATAAATAGTGTCAGTGGGAAGATGTGAATGGAAGCCTCATCACTGTAGACAGAATGGTCAAATGGGTGCAAAAAGGGATTATTTTATTAGTAAGTGTAGATCCTTCTGGGTAACACTTTTGGAAATTCCAGTAATTAAAGTCATACTTCACAAACTCCAAAGTGAATTTCAGATGGATTAAAGAGCTAAATGTAAAACACAAAATAATGATGAAGAAACTAGTCTAGATGGTGCTGCTGCTGCTGCTGCTAAGTCCCTTCAGTAGTATCCAACTCTATGCGACCCTATAGACGGCAGCTCACCAGGCTCCCCCATCCCTGGGATTCTCCAGGCAAGAACACCGGAGTGGGTTGCCATTTCCTTCTCCAGTGCATGAAAGTGAAAAGTGAAAGTGAAGTCGCTCAGTTGTGTCTGACTCTTAGCAACCCCCTGGACTGCAGCCCACCAGGCTCCTCTGTCTATGGGATTTTCCAGGTGAGAGTACTGGAGTGGGGTGCCATTGCCTTCTCCAAGTTTAGATGAGTATGTGTTAATATACTCTTGGTGGGGAAGAATTTTGCACAAAAGTGGTTGCTCTGTTTGTATTTTTAAAAATGTTAAATATGTAAACATCCAGAAAAAATAAGTATTAAAAGCATTAGAATATTCCTCATAAAGTTAAATATAGAATTTTTATATAATCTAGCAATTCCACACCTATGTATATCCCACTAAAATTGAAAACAAGAATTCAAACATATACTGGCATACCATTGTTCACTGAAGCATTATTTCCAATAGCTAAAAAGTAGAAACAACCCAATGGCCGTGAACAGATGGACAGATAAACAAAATGTGCTTGTGGGCACACAGTGGATTATTCAGTTCAGTTCAGTCGCTCAGTCGTGTCTGACTCTTTGCGACCCCATGAATCGCAGCATGCCAGGCCTCCCTGTCCATTACCAGCTCCCGGAGTTTACTCAGACTCATGTCCATCGAGTTGGTGATGCCATCCAGCCATCTCATCCTCTGTCGTCCCCTTCTCCTCCTGCCCCCAGTCCCTCCCAGCATCAGAGTCTTTTCCAATGAGTCAACTCTTCACATGAGGTGGTCAAAGTACTGGAGTTTCAGCTTTAGCATCAGTCCTTCCAATGAACACCCAGGACTTTTCTCCTTTAGAATGGACTGATTGGATCTCCTTGCAGTCCAAGGGACTCTCAAGAGTCTTCTCCAACACCACAGTTCAAAAGCATCAATTCTTCGGCGCTCAGCTTTCTTCACAGTCCAACTCTCACATCCATACATGACCACTGGGAAAACCATAGCCTTGACTAGATGGACCTTTGTTGGCAAAGTAATGTCTCTGCTTTTGAAGATGCCATCTAGGTTGGTCATAACTTTCCTTCCAAGGAGTAAGTGTCTTTTAATTTCATGGCTGCAATCACCATCTACAGTGATTTTGGAGCCCAGAAAAATAGTCAGCCACTGTTTCCCCATCTATTTGCCATGAAGTGATGGGACCAGATGCCATGATTTTAGTTTTCTGAAGTTGAGCTTTAAGCCAACTTTTCACTCTCCTCTTTCACTTTCATCAAGAGGCTCTTTAGTTCTTCACTTTCTGCCGTAAGGGTGGTATCATCTGCATATCTGAGGTTATTGATTTTCTCCTGGCAATCTTGATTCCAGCTTGTGCTTCCTCCAGCCCAGAGTTTCTCATGATGTACTCTGCATAGAAGTTAAATAAGCGGGGTGACAATATACAGCCTTGATGTCCTCCTTTTCCTATTTGGAACCAGTGTGTTGTTCCATGTCCAGTTCTAACTGTTGCTTCCTGACCTGCATACAGGTTTCACAAGAGGCAGGTCAGGTGGTCTGGTACTCCAGTCTCTTTCAGAATTTTCCACAGTTTATTGTGATCCACACAGTCAAAGGCTTTGGCATAGTCAATAAAGAAGAAATAGATGTTTTTCTGGAACTCTCTTGCTTTTTCCATGATCTAGAATGTTGGCAATTTGATTTCTGGTTCCTCTGCTTTTTCTAAAACCAGCTTGAACATCTGGAAAGTCACGGTTCACATATTGCTGAAGCCTGGCTTGGAGAATTTTGAGCATTACTTTACTAGCGTGTGAGATGAGTGGATTATTATTCAGCCATAAAAAATGAAATTTTGATATGCTGCTGCAACATGGATGAGCCATGGAATGAGCCATAAGATGAGCCATCTCAGCTTGCTAAGTGAGATAAGCCAGATAAAAGGATAAATTTGAATAATTCCACTTAAATGAAATATTTTTTATGGGCAAATTGAGAGAGATAAAAAATAAATTGGAGAGTTATTGCTTAATGAGTATAGAATTTCTGAATAGGATGAGGAAAAAGTTTTGGGAATAAGTAGTGGTGATAGTTTAACATTGTAAAATTAATTAAGGCTTCTGAACTATACGTTTAAAACTAACCATTTTAAAATGGTTAAATTTTTAACCATTCTCTGAGCACCACTCTCCACCTGAGTGGAGGCCTTAGTTCTGCAGAAAAGCTCAAAGATATTGTTACATATATTCCTTGAGGAAGAACCAGAACCCTGCTTTATTGCTGGACTGTTGTTTCTCAGCTGCTCCTCTTCTGTTTCTGCATTCCCTTCTTTCTGTGAGTAGCAGCTGTTTGAATCTGCCCTTTAGGTCTCAGGGAGTCGGAAGGCTGAATGAAGTCTATTTCCTACAAACAAGAAATGGGGGACAAAAAAGATTTGTACCTGGAAGGACCTGCCAGAGTCTTGCTCAGTTTCATCTGTAGTATGTCATCTGCAGATAGTGACAGTTTTTATTCCTCCTTTAAATTTGCATTCCTTTTCCTTTTCTTGTCTAATTGCTGTGGCTGGGACTATGTTGAATAAAAGTGCCAAGAGTGGGCATTGTTTTTTGTTCCTGATCTTAATGGAAATGTGTTCAGCTTTTCACTGTTGAGTCTGATGTTAGTTCTGGGTTTGTTGGATATAGTTTATTATTCTCTGTGCCCACTTTCTGCAGAGTTTTTTTTTTTAATCATAAATGAGTACTGAGTTTTGTGAAAAGCTTTTTCTGCACCTACTGAGATGATTGTATGGTTTTTATTAATCAGTTTGTTAATGTGGTGTTCAGAAAGATGCATGTACCCCAGTGTTCATAGTAGCATTATTTATACTTCCCATGATATGGAAGCAACCTAAGTGTCCATCAACAGATGATTAGATTAAGAAAATGTCTAGAAAATATATATATATAGAGAGAGAGAATGGTATGCTACTCAGTCATAAAAAGGATAAAATTTGCTATTTTAAAAACATGGAACTTCTCTGGTGGTCCAGTTGTTAAGAATCTGCCTTGAAATCTAGGGGACACAAGTTTGATCCCTGGTCAGGGAACTAAGATCCCACATGCCACAGAGCAGCTAAGCCTGTGCACTGCAGCTACTTAGCCCCTGCACTCCAGAGCCCTCAGGCCACAACTAGAGAGCCTACATAATGGAATGAAGATCCCTCGTGCAGCAACTAAGACTCAACACAGCCAAATGAATAAAACAACATTGATGGACTTGGAGGTTGTTATCCTAAGTAAAATAAATCAGACAAAGACAAATGCTGTATGATGCCAATTATATGTGGAATCTAAAAAATAAAACTAGTGAATGTAACAAGAAAAACAGATTTTTAGATACAGGAAGCAGGTGATTACTGGTGGGAAGATGGAGTGGAGAGGGGCAATATAGAGGCAGAGGATTAAAGGTAAAACTTATGTATAAAATAAGCTATATTTATTTATGTATAAAATAAGGATATGTCGTACAATGCAGGGAATATAGCTAATATTTTATGGAGTATAACTTTTAAAAATTGTGAATCACAATAACCTGTAGCTTATCTAACATTGTGTATCAGCTGTACTTCAATAAAAATTTTCTCTGGTGAAAAAACTTAAATATAAGCACATATGAGATGTCAAAAGCAGATTGTTCTACCTAATGAACATTTATTTTTTATTATTTAAGAACAGAAGGTGGACAGTAGAGATAATGAGTGGAGACTTATTTCAAGGAGCTTGGGTCTAAAGGAGAAATAGAAAATGGGAGTTAGAACACAGTGTAAAAAGAAAAAAGTGTTACAGGAGAAATACAAAAGTGTCCAGACTTCAGGGTAGAAACTAATAGAGTCAAAGATTTTACATATCTGTGTGGCACTGTATTATTTTCTTTAGGTCATTGTAAATATTGAAAATAGTCTGGAGACCCTTAAAGTCTCAGACCCAGCTAATATTGCCTTGCTTAAGAACTCTTCCAGCTAATTTGTCTGTGACTATACAGAGAGGGAGAGAGAGTAAGGAGATGGGAATCAGGAAATGAGAGAGGAGATGAAGAAAAAGAAGCTACATTATGAACTATGAGGACATTAATCATTGAGGTTATTAGCATTTGGAGAACTTTAAGGGTGAGTCTGATGACATCCAACCATATAAATTCTTAATACCAATTTCTTTGTCTTTTTCCCCAGCTTGAGGTCATGACCAATATTATGTTAAATTAGATATTTAATAATAATAGTATATTTGTATTAGTTCAGATGATCATAGTTTTCAAAGCACAAAGTTTTTTATTTAATAAATATTTTTTGCGTTTAAGGGAGGAAAAGACTGAACAATTGTTGGACTGTAAACAAGAACTAGAGCAAATGGAAATAGAGCTAAAAAGGCTGCAGCAAGAGGTTTGTACCTGGAACTTTCATTATATAATATCAATTGGAAATTGAGTTTTCTCCTTATAATTTACAACATTTGCCTTACTGCTTACTGAGGTTTAATGAAATGTAATGACTTTTTCAGTGTTTCTGTCTTCAGAAATGCCAGAGCCAAAACTAGAAATCAAAACTAGAAAGAACTTTGGAGTTTTCTTTTTTCTCTATCAATGTGCTATTCAAACCTTGCTGAGATTTCAGGGAACCTCTTAGGACTAGGACAGTTCCAGGTTTCCCTTTTTTATGTATTGGCTTCTGTGGACTTGACAGCTGGAACACCTCTACTGCTAAACTGTGCTGCTTCTGTATGTTTCCCTAAGTCTCTGCTCTCTTATGGTGCTTTATGTTAACTTCCATAGAATAGAATGCATTTTAATTTTTCTCTTTTTCTACCATGTAGATCCTACACTTTTTAAAATGTCTTTATTTTTTCTGAAGTTTTGTGTTTTTTCATCATGAACTAAGACTATTTAAGAATTTACTTCTTTTAATTACTCTGTAATGTTTTGTTTTCATTTGAAGGCAGTGCAAGAGGTCTTCTTTAAGCCATAAATGATAAAGATTGGGATAAGGCTGGAAAATTCTTTCTTGTCCTTACTTCCCCTAAGCCGCCATTTTAAATTCCAGGGTTGCTTCAGTTGTGGGATCATAAACCCGGGACCTTTCTAGGTGAATGAATCTAGGGATCATAACCTTTAGTTTTAGATATGCTGTGGCTGCTGTTCACTTGCTTGGTAGCAGGTTTTTTGTGTTCCATCTAAAACAGTGATTCTCAATCTTTTTTTGTCTCAAGACCCTTCTTTACTCTTAAAAATTAATGAGGATTATTTAATGTGAATTCCCTTTACTGGAATTTACTATATTTGAAATTTAAACTAGTAATTTAAAAATATTTATTAATTCATTTGAAAATAATACTCAGCCCATTCCATGTTAACATAAAAATTATATGGTAACTAAATAACCATTATTTTCCAAAACAACAAAAAAATTAGAAGAATAGTAATCTTTTATATTTTTGCAAATCTCTTTAATGCCTCCCTTAATTGAAGACTACCAGATTCTCGTATCTGTTTCTGCATTCAGTCTGTTAAGTTAATAACATGCCATCTATGTAGCCTCTGGAAAGTTCCACTGTACCCTCATGAGAGAATGAGAGTGAAAACAGCAAGTACAGTCTTAGTATTATTATGAAAATAGTTTTGACCTGATGAACTCCCCAGAAGGCTTTCAGGGACCGACAGATGTCTCTGGATCATGCTTCAGTTATTGTTATTCAAAGGATTGCAAGAGGACTTTTTAAAGTTTGAATTTTAATATTTATTTCAAATGATGTAGAGGTGTATACTAATCATATGCAAGTAATCATTCATGTGGAAGTATTTAAAAACTTAGCAGGATTTTGGTAACATCTGGATAGAAACATTTCTCCAAAGTAACTAATGATCAATTTTTGTAGTAGTTTGCCTCATCTGTATTTTTACTATCTTGTATTTTGAAGTTAGCTTTTAGCCTTAAATTCATTGCAAACAGTTATGTTAAGAGATTTACTTATTTTAAAATGTCCTGAATATTTTTTACAATCTTAGTAGTGAACATTATATATAAAAACTTGTATGTATGCCTGTGTTTTTATATTTGTATAGAAGTGTATATTTTTAAAATACTTCTTACTCTTGGTTTAAAAAAAAAAGACTTTATATATCTGCATTAAAAAAAATAAGGTATAATATTTATACCAGAAAATTCACACTTTTAGCAGTCTGTTTCCTTAACCACTCAGCTTCCTCATCCCATAAAAATTCACACATTTAAAGTACAGAAGTAATTGGGGCTTTTTTGTAAATTCATCAGATTGCACAACCTAAGCATTATCAATTTGAAAATAGAGAATAATATTTTAAATATTAGTATGTGTTTATATTTAGAACATGAATTTGCTTTCGGATGCTCGTTCTGCAAGAATGTATCGAGATGAATTAGATGCACTTCGGGAGAAGGCCGTCAGAGTTGATAAGCTTGAAAGTGAAGTCAGCAGATACAAAGAGAGACTACATGATATTGAATTTTATAAGGCAAGAGTTGAGGTATGTTGCATAATTTAAACAATTCACAATTTTTTTCTTTAAAAGTGTTACAATTTTTCAAAATGCATTTAAAATGCATTTTAATAAATGTAAAGAACTCTTGAAACATTGAGCAAACTGTAATACCATCAGGTGATTACTTTATGATAGATCAGCATATTGTTTAGACTTGTCAAAAGGAATTTTTGGATGCTACGCATTGGAGGTTTTATTTCATTCCTTTGTTTAATTAGCATTACAGGTAGGGAAGACTTTGAAGTTAAAATAAAGTATATATGCCTCTCCTAATTTTAAATTCATGCCTAGAAGTGAATGCTTCTGATTGCTGCTCAACTCAGACTACTAAATTAGGATCAATGAAAGCAAAATCAGTATCTGTCTTCCTCTTCTCCTCTCTCTTCCTTCACCTCCCCAATGCCATTTGTCTCCTTATATGAACAAGTTATAAGAAAACCAGTTTTTATTATTTAATGGTTGCAATTCTATGTAACATAAAGTTGAATTTGATAGCAAGAATTTGAAAATCTTTGCTTCTTGCGTTCTTTTTTCCTTTCTCAGTGATTTCTCCTTTGTCTGTAAATAGAGGAGATTTTCATCAGTTTCAGTATGGGGATAAGAAAGAAGGAGTTTGCAATATCAAGTGAAAACATTGTTAGAGAAAGTTAAAACTTAGCCTGAATGTTACCAGAAAATAGACCCAATAGAGTGCAAGGACAAGCTGCTTGTTAATTCTTTTATACTTTTTTAAATGGGTGCATGTGTAGGACTATTCAGGGGTCCTCATGTGTGCCATTGTTTTAATATACTTTTGTTTGACCAGCTTATAAACGGCAGGCATATAACTTAGCAATATAGATTTGTGAATATGTCTTCAAAACATACATAGGAATTTTACAATGTTTATGCAAAGTATTTTTTGATAAAGCCTTGGTTTATGATTTACTTGAATATTGATTGTATTTCTTGGTATTTTACTCAAAACCCCAAACTCTTCACTTTCAAGTAGAGAGAAACTTAAATCTATTTTATTAAATAAATTAAGCCCCAGTTCTATGTAGATTTGCATCTTAAAAATCTAGACTACTTATATGAGTTCCTTATCCTTGTGACTTAGGAATTTAAATATACCCTGACAATTTCATGTGAAATTATAGTAGTATTACACATCCTAATATAGGTGCTGAGTATTTGTTTACATAATTTTCTAATTAATTTATTTTTTATTGAAGGATATTGCTTTACAGAATTTTGCTGTTTTCTGTCAAACTTCATTCAACATGAATCAGCCATAAGTTCAATTCAGTTCAGTCACTCAGTCGTGTCCGACTCTTTGCGACCCCATGAATCGCAGCACGCCAGGCCTCCCTGTCCATCACCAACTCCTGGAGTTCACTCAGACTCACGTCCATCGAGTCGGTGATGCCATCCAGCCATCTCATCCTCTGTCGTCCCCTTCTCCTCCTGCCCACAATCCCTCCCAGCATCAGAGTCTTCCAATGAGTCAACTCTACACATATATCCCCTCCCTTTTGAAACTTCCATCTCCCTCCCCTGTTTACATAATAATTTAAATTCTGGGAAATAAAATGAAACCAACTATATTTGTTACTCAGTACCTTTACTCTTGCATAGACCTGTTGATAAAGACAGCTTAATGTCTTATTTTTTTACAAAGAATTTTTATGTTTCAGAACTTTAAAAATTATCATAGTAACATATTTGTGACCAATAAAGCCTACTTGAAATTTTTATAGGAATTAAAAGAAGACAATCAAGTTTTATTGGAAACAAAAACCATGTTGGAAGACCAATTAGAAGGAACTCGAGCTCGTTCTGATAAATTGCATGAATTAGAAAAAGAGAATTTACAACTGAAAGCTAAACTGCATGATATGGAAATGGTAAGTGTATAAGGTAGATCCATTACATAGCTTCTAAGTAAAAATTCTAAGATTCATCTGATTTCCCTATAGTGATAAGGATGGCTAGTGCCCTTAAGGTCTTAACAGAAAAGTGAGAACTAAATAAATTAGATGCTCCTGATTTTATGTAAGTTCAGGAGTAGTAGAAATTTCTGCCTTTATTACAAAGGGGTGTTATTTATTAATTTTTCTACTTCTTTTTAGAAAACCCTAATAAGCTATTGTGTAAACATTTTTTTAGACTACAGAAGTACAACTATTGCTAAAATTTAGCATTGGATTGGAAGTCATTTATGTGACTAGAACAATATAATGACTATGAAGAAGTGTTTTCAGTGTCCCCAAAAATCACTTTAAAAGGACGTCAGACAACTGATCAGTTTAATGACCAGCAGTAATAATTATAATTGATTATTATCAAGAGCTTCAAATTGTAAAAATTTTAAGGAACTCAAAATTTAACTCATACAGTTTCTGATAATTGAAAGTTATAAAGTAATACAATATCAGCTTGAAATTGTACTGTTTCTTAGCTTTCTTTTCTCTCCCTACTCTGCCAATAAAAAAGGAACGTGATATGGATAGAAAAAAGATTGAAGAACTAATGGAAGAAAATATGACTTTGGAAATGGCACAGAAGCAAAGTATGGACGAATCATTACATCTTGGCTGGGAACTGGAACAAATATCTAGAACTAGTGAACTTTCTGAAGGTATTTCTGATACTGTTTTATTTAAGTGGGTGAATGAATAAATGACATTTATGCTTACATTTCTGGATATTTTCTTACTGTTCTTTATTTTCCTTGACTGGAAATGTCTCAAAAGACCAGATATCTCGCTAGATAGGATTTCACCAAAGAATATATTAATTTCCACAATTCTGAGTTTGATCCTTATCTCTGCGTGTCTTACAGCTTAACTTTGAGTGCAGTAACAGATTTGATCCATTGTTTAGGCACTATTTCATGTTAATATCCCAAGAAGTGGGGGTATCAGTTTATTAATGTATTTTGAGAGATATAATCATCTACTAAATAGAACAGAAAAGTCATATTTACTGGTCAACCTGTTCTTTGACTGTAGACAAACCTAAATAGGACATCAGAATGTAATGGGAATATTCTTTGGTGAATATGTAGCCAGACTAAAGCAACTTAAGGATCTTTACAGTTACTTTCATCCATATGTGTCATCACCATTTTAGGATTATACTTACCAGTTGCTCAGGCCCACTTATACTTGGGAGGTAATAAAATACCTCAGATAAATATTTAACTTTTGGCTCTATGTCTCTGCCTCCACATTAACTTGTTCTCTTTATTAAAGCTGGACACACACATAGAATGTGGCCTTTTGTGTTAAAACTTTATTGAAATATACCCCAGTCACATTTATTTGAATTAGACTGGTTCCCTAATTCCTCGGTTACCCAGTATTTATGTTATTATACCTATTTTATTGTACCAGGCTCTGAGAGCTTATAGCTTGGTGCTTAAAAATGGTAACTTCTGCAGATGACTTGTCATATTTATTACTGTTCAGTTCAGTTCAGTCGCTCAGTCGTGTCCGACTCTTTGCGACCCCATGAATTGCAGCACGCCAGGCCTCCCTGTCCATCACCAGCTCCCGGAGTTCACTCAAACTCACGTTCATCGAGTCGGGTATGCCATCCAGCCATCTCATCCTCTGTCGTCCCCTTCTCCTCCTGCCCCAATCCCTCCCAGCATCAGAGTCTTTTCCAGTGAGTCAACTCTTCGCATGAGGTGGCCAAAGTACTGGAGTTTCAGCTTTAGCATCCTTCCTTCCAAAGAACACCCAGGGCTGATCTCCTTCAGAATAGGCTTTTCCTAATTTTACACTTGGGAACCTAATTCCAAGTTCTGGGACCTCATGTAAATTGACTTCATAGTAAGTGATGATATTCAGCCAGTGAACTTGCCAAGAGGTGTTACATAAAACATTTATGGAACTTTTTAATTGTATTCCATGCGAATGGAGTTACAAAGAAAACAATTCAGATTTAAATGTTTTCTACTGCATTCAATATGCCAACAAATTTGGAAAACTCAGCAGTGGCCACAGGACTGGAAAAGGTCCGTTTTCATTCCAATCCCAAAGAAAGGCAATGCCAAAGATTGCTCAAACTACCGCACAGTTGCACTCATCTCACACGCTAGTAGAGTAATGCTCAAAATTCTCCAAGCCAGGCTTCAGCAGTACGTGAACCGTGAACTTCCAGATGTTCAAGCTGGTTTTAGAAAAGGCAGAGGAACCAGAGATCAAATTGCCAACATCCACTGGATCATGGAAAAAGCAAGAGAGTTCAGAAAAACATCTATTTCTGCTTTATTGACTATGCCAAAGCCTTTGACTGTGTGGATCACAAGAAACTGAGGAAAATTCTGAAGGAGATGGGAATACCAGACCACCTGACCTGCCTCTTGTGAAACCTGTATGCAGGTTAGGAAGCAACAGTTAGAACTGGACATGGAACAACACACTGGTTCCAAATAGGAAAAAGAGGACGTCAAGGCTGTATATTGTCACCCTGCTTATTTAACTTCTATGCAGAGTACATCATGAGAAACTCTGGGCTGGAAGAAGCACAAGCTGGAATCAAGATTGCTGGGAGAAAATCAATAACCTCAGATATCCAGATGATACCACCCTTATGGCAGAAAGTGAAGAAGAACTAAAGAGCCTCTTGATGAAAGTGAAAGAGGAGAGTGAAAAGTTGGCTTAAAGCTCAACTTCAGAAAACTAAGATCATGGCATCTGGTCCCATCACTTCATGGCAAATAGATGGGGAAACAGTGGCTGACTATTTTTCTGGGCTCCAAAATCACTGTAGATGGTGATTGCAGCCATGAAATTAAAAGACGCTCACTCCTTGGAAAGAAAGTTATGACCAACCTAGATAGCATATTAAAAAGCAGAGACATCACTTTGTCAACAAAGGTCCGTCTAGTCAAGGCTGTGGTTTTTCCTGTGGTCATGTATGGATGTGAGAGTTGGACTGTGAAGAAAGCTGAGTGCCAAAGAATTGATGCTTTTGACCTGTGGTGTTGGAGAAGACTCTTGAAAGTCCCTTGGACTGCACGGAGATCCAACCAGTCCATCCTAACGGAGATCAGTCCTGGGTGTTCATTGGTAGGACTGATGCTGAAGCCGAAACTCCAATACTTCAGCCACCTGATGCGAAGAGCTGACTCATTTGAAAAGACCCTGATGCTGGGAAAGATTGAGGGCAGGAGGAAAAGTGGGCAACAGAGGATGAGATGGTTGGATGGCATTACCGACTCAATGTCCATGGGTTTGGGTGGACTCCAGGAGTTGGTGATGGATACGGAGGCCTGGCATGGTGCGGTTCATGGGGTTGCAATGAGTTGGACACAACTGAGCAACTGTACTGAACTACTCAAGTAATTAAAATTACACTGTTAGGAGTTTTCTCAGCTGTTAGGTGGGGACAGTAATAGTAAGGACTATCTGGTAGGGTTGTTGTGAGGGTTGAATTTGTTAATGAAGCTCTTTAGAACACCTTGTAAATAGCATTTGAGTCTTTTATTATTATTATATCAGTTGTTTTGCTGCAGTCATAGAACAGAATATTAGTATAGTGTAGTTTTTTTTTAACTATACAAGGAACTTTTTAGAAAATTTGATGAATGTGAAAAATGTAAAGAAGGAAATCAAAGTCATTAATTTCTTGACTTTTACATTTCACAAAATTTGCTTCTAGAATTTTTCTACACACACATTTATTTTACATATCATCATCAGTGTTTATGTACAGTCAGGGTTCCTTTTTTCATCCAAAATATAACACAGACATTCTCCCATGTTAAAAATGTGCTGTGTGCATCCTTTTTATTCTCTGTAGGATGGCTTGAAGTTTCTTTGAAGCACGTAGTATTGAAAGTTTTATTAAGACATATCATGTTTTATAGCCTAATCTTGTTTAATTGAAATGAGTTTTACTTAAGAAGACATGGACAACTAATAACATTTATGAAGTCAGGGACTATCTATGATACCAGCTTTTAACAAAAGATTAACAGTGTGTGCTGACTAGAACAAAAACTTAAAATAAGAATTGAGGCTTTCTTAAATCCTAGGAGATATTTTACTCTACCTGATTTTTAAAAAAGAACGTATGACTTGTGGGGATACATGGTTTGTGTGTGTGTGTGTGTGTGTGTGTTTGGTTTTTATGATGGAGGATTTCAAACATACACAAAGTAGACAGACCTAGAAATGCCCTCCTGTATTTTTGTTCATTTCCTTTCCTGAAATCTAGGATTTCAAAATAAATTCTAAGTGTCACATTTCATTTGTGAATCCTAATATATCTTCAAAATATTTAATGAGTCTGTCATACAGTTATTAGAAAATAATTATTTTTGGCTTACTGGAAAACGTTTCCAGAAGTTGAAACTGAGTTTTCTTATATTAAAAAAAATAATTCCAAAAGCTGCTTAGAAAGATGATTTCCATTGGCAAAATGGACTGCATGTTGCTCTTTATACTTAATTAGCTAGATCCTTCATTTAGAGAAAGACTTTTTTGAAGTGACCTGTTTATACTACTGTCTTGCCTTTCTCAGAATCAGATTGGGATTTTTTTTTCCCCTTCAAACTGTTTTTCTTTTTTAATCTTTGAAGGTGTGGCATAGAATATGCTTTATACTTCTTATTTGAGTCACACAGTGACTTTGTTAGATACACAGGATAGTAACTATATTTGGTCCAAGTAACCTAAGATTCATTGAGGTTAAAGTTGCTTTCTCATGGAATTAGGACTAAAAGTCTAGTCACTTCAGTCTAAATTTTGTACTTTTTTTCCCACTAGAATGCTTGTGGATGTGTACATGTGTGTGTGCTAAGTCGCTTCAGTTGTGTCTGACTCTTTGCCACCCTATGGACTCTAACCAGGCTCCTCTGTTCATGGGATTCTCCAAGCAAGAATACTGGAGTGGGTTGCCATTTCCTTCTCCAGGGCATCTTCCCGACCCAGGGATTGAACCCTCATCTCCTGCGTCTCCTGCATTGCAGGCGGGTTCTTTACCACTGAGCCACCAGGAAAGCCCCCACTTCTGAATGCTTTAGAATTTAAAGATTTACCTGTATTTATCTCTCTTTTTTCATTGTGTCTATCTTGTATAACTTTATTAATTTTTTATAAAGTTAAGGATCAGATGATTTAGTGTATTTACACTAAATATTTTAAATAGTGAAGAGTAGGCATAGTTTTACCAGTGTCATATTTTTCAATATTACAGCACCACAAAAATCCTTGGGCCATGAGGTGAATGAATTGACATCAAGTAGATTGTTGAAGTTGGAGATGGAAAATCAGAGTTTGACAAAAACTGTAGAAGAGCTTCGGAGCACTATGGATTCTGCTGAAGGCACCACCTCCAAAATCCTGAAAATTGAAAAAGAAAATCAAAGACTAAGTAAGAAGGTATAAAAATTAATGTTTAATATAATGTAAAAAAGGTATATGTAAAAGTATAAATAAATAGTGTTTAAATAGAACATTTATTTTCCAACTTTTATTATACCCTCAATATTATTTTAACTGATTATATAGATTTCAAACTTATATAAATATGAAGTGAATGCACTCTTAGACTCATTCAACTTCAACAGTTATTATCTCACAACTAATCTTACTTCTCCCGTGCAACCACCAGATAATTTTGAAGTAAGTCCTAGACATGGTAATGTTTTACCAATAAATATCTCAGTATAAATTTCTAAAAAGTAAGGAGTTTTAAAAAAGAACAGTGATGATATCACACTTAAAAAATTATAGCTTTTGATCAGCAGATGCTTGGGGCTGGTGCACTGGGACGACCCAGAGGGATGGAATGGGGAGGGAGGAGGGAGGAGGGTTCAGGATGGGGAACACATGTATACCTGTGGCGGATTCATTTTGATATATGGCAAAACCAATACAATATTGTAAAGTTAAAATAAAATAAAATTTAAAAAAACTTTTAAATATTTTTTGAATATAAGTATATTCAAATATTTTTTAAATATAAATCCAATAAGATTGGTATGTTCAATCTGTTGATGTGTCCCTTAAGTCTGTTTTAGTCTATAGATTTACTCTTGTTTCCTAGTAGTTTTTCTGTTGAAGAAAGTGATGTTTGTAGTCATATAAAATCATTGGTTTAGATCCCTTAATTAATCAGAGGGTACAAAATCCTGATATTATATCATCCGTTCTTAATTGGTAGCTAGAGTGTTTCTGTAAGGAAAACTTTTTTAAAAAAAAAATACTGGGTTAAAAAATAAACCACTGTTAGTTACTTTGAGGAACAACTCTTAGGGTGGGTAAAGTGGGATGAATGTTTGGTTCTTGCCCTTTATTTACCGGTTTCCTAGTAATAAATTGGTTCTCTCATATCCTCCTGAGATAATTGGTGAGTTTGTTGTGGTGTCATAATAAACTCACAAATTTAATAATATTTGATGTATTTTAATATATTGCATTTTTCTTACTCTCCCAACTCTTTTAAGCTGCTACCTGAATCCTTATGACATGACCTAAGCTCTCCTGGAGAGCTTCCTTGCTTTCTGCTGTGACAGAGTGTTCTAGGTTCCTCTGAAACATTCCTGCTTCAGACCTGGACACAGCCATTTCTCTAAAAAGCCCTTCTTTCTTTTAGTCAACAGTGGTATTTAGAGGCCACAGTTTAGGGATTCTGAAACCTGAATTTAAGTAGACTTTGAAAAGAAATAACAAGCATACCTTATTTTATTGCATAATACTTTATCACACTCACAGGTAATTGCTGTTGTTGTTTTTTACAACTTGAAAGTTTGAGGCAACCCTGCTTCAAACAAGTCTCTCAGCACTATTTTTCTAATAGCATTTGCTTACTTCATGTCTCTGTGTCACATTTTGGTGATTCTCACAATATTTCAAACTCTTTCATTGTTATTGTATTTGTTATGGTGATCTCTGTCAGAAATCCCATGGATGGAGGAGCCTGGTAGGTTGCAGTCCATGGGGTCGCTAAGAGTCGGACATGACTGAGTGACTTTGCTTTCACTTTTCACTTTCATGCATTGGAGAAGGAAATGGCAACCCACTCCAGTGTTCTTGCCTGGAGAATCCCAGGGACGGGGGACCCTGGTGGCTACCGTCTATGGGGTCACACAGAGTCTGACATGACTGAAGTGACTTAGCATAGCATAGCATAGCATGGTGATCTCTGTCAGTGATCTTTGATGTTAGTATTTTAATTGTGTTGGGGTGGTATAGACTGCACCCATATAAGACAGTGAACTTAATCAAGTGATGTGGTGTTCCAGCTTCTCCACTGACTGGTGATTTCCCCATCTCTCTCCCTCTCCTTGTACCTCCCTATTCCCTGAGACACAACAGTATTGAAATTAGCAACTAATAACCCTAGAGTGACTTGTATGTGTTCAAGTGAAAGGAGTAGTTGCACATCTCTCACTCTCACAATCGGGTCACAAGCTAGAAATGATTAAGAAAAGTGAGGAAGGAGTGTTGAAAGCTGAAATAGGCTGAAAGGTAGGCTGCCTACACCAGTCAGCCAAGATGTGCATGCAGAGAGGTTCTTGAGTTAAAAGTACTTTCAGTGAACTTTGAATGATAGGAAAATGAGAGAGCATTATTGCTGATATGGAGAACGTCTTAGTGGTCTGGATAGAAGACATGCCAGCCATAGCATTCCTTTAAGCCAAAGCCTAATCCAGAGCTAGGCCCTCTCTTCAATTCTGTGAAGGCTGAGAGAGGTGAGGAAGCTTCAGAAGAAAACTTTTAATCTTTTAGAGGTTGGTTTGTGAGGTTGAAGGAGAGATGTTTCCATAACATAAAAGTACAACATGTACTAATGTAGAAGCTGTATTTAGTTTTCCAGAAGATGTAATTACGGTGACTACACTAAACTAGATTTTTAGCGTAGACAAATGACCTTCTATTGGAACAAGATTCCATCTAGGACTTCATAGCTGGAAGAGTTTAATTAATGCCTAGGTTCGAAGCTTCAAAGGACAGGTTTCTTCCCTGGTGGTCCCAGTGGCTAAGACTCCACACTCCCAATGCAGGGGGCCTAGGCTTGATTCCTGGTCAGGGAACTAGATCCCGCATGCCACAGCTAAAGATCCCGCATGCCACAACTAAGACCTGGCATAGCCAAGTAAATAATTTTTTCTTCTTTAAAGGACAGCCTGACTCTCTTGTTAGAGGCTAATGAAGCTGGTGACTTGAAGTCAGTGGTCATTTACAATTTCAAAAATCCTAGGGCCCTTAAGAATTCCGCTTAGTTTGTTCTCTCTGTACTTACTTTCCCTGTACTCTCTTGATGGAACAACAAAGCCTGGATGACAACATATCTGTTTACAGTATGGTTTATTGACTATTCTAAGCCCACTTGTGAGGTCTACTGCTCAAACAAAAATTTTTTTCAAAATATGACTGCTCATTGACAGTGCACCTGATCCCCAAGAGCTCTGTTAGAGACGTAGGATTGAGATTCATGTTGTTCCGTGCTTACTAACACAATATCCATTCTGTGGCCCATAGATTAAAGAGTAAGTTGACTTTGAAGTCTTACTCTTTATTTTGTAAGGCTATAGCTGCCATCAAAAGTGATTCCTCTGATGGATCTGAGCAAAGTCAATTGAAAACCTTCTGGAAAGAACTTACCAGTCTAGATGCCATTAAGAACATTCGTGATTCATGGGAAGAGGTAAAAATGTTAACAGGGGTTTGGAAGAAGTTGATTCTACCCCTCATGGATGACTTAGAGGCTTCAGTGGAGGAAGTAATTGCAGAAGTGGAGGAATTAACAAGAGAACCAGAACTAGAAATGGACCCTGAAGATATGATTGATTTGTTGCAGTCTCATGATACAGCTATAATGGATTAGGAGTTACTTCTTGTGCATGAGTAAAGAAAGTTACTTGAGACAGAGTCTACTGTTGAAGATGGTGTGAAGTTGGTTGAAATATCAACAGAGGACTTAGAATATTGCATAAAGCTGATAAAACAGTGGCTGTGTTTAAGAGAAGTGACTCCAATTTTGAAAAAAAAAGTTTTTGTAGCCTTGCATGCTACAGAGAAATTGTTCATGAAAGGAAGAGTCAGCTGACAGAGCAGACTTTGTTGTTTTATTTTAATAAATTACATAGCCATCCCAGCCTTCAGCAGCCACTACCCTGATCAGTCAGCAGCCATTACCCTGATCAGTCAGCAGCCATCAGCATCTAGGCAAAACACTTCTCCAACAAGATTAAAACTTGCTGAAGGCTCAGGTGATGGTTAACTTTTTTTTAGCAGTGAAGTATTTTTTAATGAAGGTATGTACATTGTTTTTTTAGACATAATGGTATGGCACACTTAATAGTACAGTGTGGGATAAACATAGATTTTAGAATATTCATTTGACTCATTTAATTGCGATACTTACTTTATTGCAGTGGTCTGGATCCAAACTTGGAATATCTCTGGGATACTCTATTTTCCTGTTGTGGGACAGTTAGACCAAGTAATTTATTTGTGCATATCTTTCTACCTACACAAACACATACACACAGTATCAGTTCAGTTCAGTCGCTCAGTCGTGTCCGATTCTTTGTGACCCCATGAATGGCCTCCTTGTCCATCACCATCTCCTGGAGTTCACCCAGACTCATGTCCATCGAGTCAGTGATGCCATCCAGCCATCTCATCCTCTGTCGTCCCCTTCTCCTCCTGCCCCCAATCCCTCCCAGCATCAGAGTCTTTTCCAATGAGTCAACTCTTCGCATGAGGTGGCCAAAGTACTGGAGTCGTATTATAAAGACGTACATGATATTTTTATCTTGAATACCCTCCATCATGTATACCCTTCAAAATGTGCTTTCACTTTTGTTTCCAGTTCTTGGTTGCTGAAAAATATACTGTAATAAATATTCTTCTACATGTGTCAGCCATGTCTCGTTTTTCCTTTGGATTCTCGGCTTCTAGATTTGGTTATGAAAATCTGCCTAGTTTTTAGACCAATAGCTTTGAATAGAAAGGTATTCATCACAGTAACCTTCAGCACTTGTTAAGATGCGGATTGCTGAGCCTCATGCCCAGAGTTTCTAATGTGGTAGGGCTATGGTGGGATAAGAATTCTCATTTCCAAGAAGTTCCTAGGTGAGACTCATCCTGCTATTGTGGAACCATGCCATGAGAACCATTGCCTTAGATAATGCAGATAGACATTTTGATTTTCCTGAAATATTTTTTCTCTTTTAAAACATTCTTTGCATCATCTTTAATTCATTAACCAAATAAGCATTTCACAATGAATATAGTGTTAAAATAGAAGTGGCCATTTAGAACTTGGAATGGTTTTATTTTTGCCGCCACTATAAATCTGGAATTTTGATTTTGAAATTAACTTTGAAGTCTAATTGGTAAATTAGTGATTCCAGCAGTTTTTGATTAATTCTTTGTATATCTTTTGTAAACTGAATGTTTCATTTGAATTCCATTAATACAGGAAATGAGTTTAATTAAATAAATACTGTCCGAATATTTCAGTATGTAGTGTGAGAACCAGATTAGTTATTAATAGCTTAAAGGTTGCTGATTGTGTAAACTTAATGTGAATTATTGAATAAGATTTGTGACTTTATGCTTTTGAGATATTAATATTACTTCTTAGAGTTTCTTACTGTTGTTACAAGGATTTAGGTAATATTTAAACGTGAAGTGGAATGTTTTATATGCCTGAATCTTTCTTTTTTCTTTTTTTTTTTTTTAGGTTACCTGGTTTGAATATGTTATATAATAATGGGGAAAGCACTAGTATGGCATATTTTGAAGTTGAATTTGCTTTTTCATACTTGTTAACCTCATACTTTGCTAGAGTTTTGCTCAAATCTTTTTTTCTCTAGTAGTCTCCTTTTTTTCTCTTTTTAACCCAAGTTCCTTCTTGTCTCATTTTCTCATCTTTTTCTTCTTGTGCACTAAATTCCTTGACTAATCAAATTTCCGTTTTACAAGTCCATTCAAGCCAAGGGAGTTTTTTTCAGTATGTTTTGTGTATTCTTCGTGTGGCATGTGTGTATGTATGCAGTTGTATTTGTGTTTGTGTTTAGAAGTGGAAATTTGCCTTCAAAGATGCAAAGGACAAGAAAGAGAATCATGTCTGTATATTTTAGATAGCTGCTAAAATTACCTTGAAATACTACTTGAATTTTTCTATGAAATTCTTAAATTTCACTATTTGAGTATTAAAACTGTCTTCTGCCCTTTATTCAGTGATTAGCTTTTTACATGATTAGTTTTTACATGCTTCCACTATTTTGAAATACTAATGATATATTGTTTTGTGATTTCATTTTCACTAGGTTGAAATCCTTGAAAATGAGATTATTCAAGAAAAGCAAAGTCTTCAGAATTGTCAGAATTTAAGCAAGGATCTAATGAAGGAAAAAGCTCAGCTTGAAAAAACGATTGAAACACTTCGAGAAAATTCAGAGAGACAGGTTCATAAATTTTTTTATTAAGCAACATATCTTAAAACATTAACAAAAGTTATTTTAAAGTTTGTGCAAGTAAAATCTTCATAATAACATTAAATGAAATATTTTAGAAATTTTTAGATTTTAAAGTGACTGTAGTTTTACCTCATTTTCTATCCCATGCATTGTTGAAAAGTTGAAGAGAAAACTTAGAATTTTTTAAATTGTCAGTGTGCTTAATAATTATCTGATATAAAATTTCATGGTACCTGTGCATGAATTGGTTTTCAAGTGTCAGTGGAATGAGACTGCAGATATTGAAGGCCCCGAATGAAATTGGGATGAAGTGCAGCTCTACTGTGATCCCACTGAAGCGGTGGCAGCAACTGTTCTGTATATTTTCATGCTTGCTCTCAGGTTTTATTGGTCATTCACATGTTATGCTTGAAGAAACTGAGAATCAAATAGATTAAATAACTGGCTGTTTTAAAATTTCTAATTTTTAGAAGTAAAATTATTTGTATTATCGAGTTATAGCCCTCAAAGTGAAAGTGTTAGTTGCTCAGTCATGTCCAACTCTTTGTGACCCTGTAGACTGTAGCCTGCCAGGTTCCTCTGTCCATGGGATTTTCCAGGCAAGAATACTGGAGTGGGTTGCCATCTACTTCTCCAGGGGATCTTCCCGACCCAGGGATTGAACCATGTCTCCTGCACTGCAGGGGAGACTCTTTACCATTTGAACCACCAGGGTTAGTCCTGAGGTCACCTGTAAAAATACGCATTTCCATAGAGCTACGGAACAAAAATTCTAGAGTTAAGCATGGATCTCTATTTTTACAAGTTTCTCGGAATTGATTGTTTAACACACTGAATTTTAAGAACCTTTACCATTATAATAGGTCATACTATAAATTGGATGTTTTAGTTTTTAAATGTACCAGGGATATTGTTATTTTGATGTTTCCAAATCAGAATTCTTTTAGGAAATGAATACACACAAATACACACACACACACACACACACACACACACACACACACACATATCTACGCATATAATAGAGCAAATACTGTATTTACTGAGGTCTTCCTGTATATATGCATTGTGAAATTTTTTGAATGAATGTAAAAGCATGTATCTTCAAGGAGATATGTGTATACATTTCATCTAGACTCATATTTGAATTTGAAACATATCACCACTATATAATCTGAAGATCATTTTGGTTAATATTCATCTCTCTTAACCATTCCTGTACATTTTGGACTCCCTAAAGATATGAAATTTAAAGACCTGGCAGTACATGTACATGGTGATCTCTCGGTAAATATTTGTCAGAATTAAAATTAAAATAGATAATTTTAGCACCTTTTTATGATCTGATTTCCCTGCTAGTTTTTGGAGGAGGAAAACTATGTAATTTTAAAATATTTAGTTCATGTTCCATTAAGTTTTAAATTTTCTTGTTTTTTTTTTACTAAATTAGATTAAAATATTAGAACAGGAAAATGAACATCTGAATCAAACCGTGTCCTCCTTAAGGCAGCGCTCCCAGATAAGTGCTGAAGCAAGGGTGAAAGACATTGAAAAAGAAAACAAAATTCTCCATGAATCTATCAAAGAAACAAGTAGCAAGCTAAGCAAGATTGAATTTGAAAAAAGGCAAATCAGAAAAGAATTAGAACATTATAAAGAAAAAGGAGAAAGAGCAGAAGAACTTGAAAATGAGTTGCATCATCTTGAAAAAGAAAATGAACTGTTACAGAAAAAGATAACCAATTTAAAAATTACTTGTGAAAAAATTGAGGCCTTAGAACAAGAAAATTCAGAGCTAGAAAGAGAAAATAGGAAGTTTAAAAAAACATTGGATAGCTTTAAAAACCTCACTTTTCAGTTAGAATCCCTGGAAAAAGAGAATTCCCAGCTTGATGAGGAAAACTTAGAACTTCGAAGGAGTGTGGAATCTTTGAAGTGTGCAAGCATGAAGATGGCTCAGCTACAACTAGAGAATAAAGAACTGGAAAGTGAAAAAGAACAACTTAAGAAAGGTTTAGAGCTCATGAAAGCATCTTTCAAGAAAACAGAACGCTTAGAAGTTAGTTATCAGGGTTTAGATACAGAAAATCAAAGGCTACAGAAAGCTCTTGAAAACAGCAATAAAAAAATCCAACAATTGGAAAGTGAACTACAGGACTTAGAGATGGAAAATCAAACATTGCAGAAAAACCTAGAAGAGTTAAAAATATCTAGCAAAAGACTAGAACAGCTGGAAAAAGAAAATAAATCATTAGAGCAAGAGACTTCTCAACTGGAAAAGGATAAAAAACAACTGGAGAAGGAAAATAAGAGACTCCGGCAACAAGCAGAAATAAAAGATACCACATTAGAAGAAAATAATGTGAAAATCGGAAATTTGGAAAAAGAAAACAAAACCCTTTTCAAAGAGATTGGTATTTATAAAGAATCCTGCATTCGTCTGAAAGAATTAGAGAAAGAAAATAAAGAGCTTGTGAAAAGAGCAACTATTGATATAAAAACTTTGGTTACATTACGAGAGGTAAGTATAGTTAATTAAATTTCACACAAATTTTTAAATTTTTTTAACTTAGAACTTCTTTAAGCTTTATTATGGTAATTTGTATAATCTATTTATGGTTCAAAGTAGAAATTTAGAATTAAAAATCTTCTAAGTTTCCAACTTCTGTTAAACTAAGAAGTGAATGCAAATTGTATTTTTTAAGAAAGTATAGTAATAAGTTTTCTGTGTAATATCTGACTTATTTCTTATAATTTTACACGTTTGTTTCAAAGTAATATTAAAATATATGATAAAAACTTATTGAATGTGATAATTACTAGTTATTGAATATTAGCTATGTGCCAAATACTGGATAATTTTTTCAACCAATCCTTTATTTCTGTTACCTCCATTAGATTAGAAAACTGAGGTTCAGAGACATTAAGTAACTTATTTAAGAACAAAATGGTAGATTTGGATTTCTGAATTCAAATCTAGATCTTTCAGATTTCAAAGTCCCTTGGATTTTGACTGAGAGAATATAAGCAAGAGAATGCAAATCAGGTCAACACTGAACAATTGGTAGTTGGTTGGATCTGTATATCATGAAGTCTAAAATTTATAGGAGTAGATTGGCAATAAATGGTTGGTGTAGCTCAGAAGAGAACAAATAGTGTTTATTTGCTATCCCTATGCTCTACTATATATGATAACCTTTTAAGTTCAATTTAAAAAAACTTAGCATTCTGGCAGATGCTTGCACTGGGAAATGTGCCTTTCTGCTAAAGAGACATTGAAAAGGGATCATTATTATCCTTTTTCTTTTTCCTTTCTGTTCTACAATCCTACACACATGAACAATAGGTTCCTGGTCCCTGCATCTCTAAGAATTCCCCCTAGTTATTCAGATAATGTCTTAGGCCTCTTCCATTGGGAGAGGTGTGCTTGTGATGGGAGAAGGGTGTTGTATCCAACATATATTCATGAAAGAAATATGCACTAAAGTTCTAGTTCACTATGAAAAGTTAATGGATATGTGTTGTTTCCCCCACACTTTTCAAACCTAAGGTGTGTAATCACAAGTACGAGTTTCTCCTTTTAGTTTTTAACATTAAAAAGTTAAAAAGTATTAGCAAAATAGAAGAAGGAAAACATTACTGGGTTATAATTTTTTTGCTTGACTATTTTTTATTGATAAAAAGTTCAGCAACAGCCTTTCTGTCTTTCCTGGTTTAAATTATGCGTATTCCTGGATGAAATCTTGGCTGAATTTCTTTGATGTTTATGTTCACAACACTTATGTGAGTTTTGCATTACTTTTAAAATAAGGATTTGGTGAGTGAAAAATTGAAGACTCAACAAATGAATAATGATCTTGAAAAATTAACTCATGAGCTTGAGAAGATAGGGTTAAATAAAGAGCGACTCTTACATGATGAGCAAAGTACTGATGACCGGTGAGTATTAAGTCTATCTGAGGAACTGTGGAAGTCATTTATTTTGCTCAAGCATTAATTTTGAGACTGCGGAGCAATTAAGGCAGAAAAATAATGTAGAAAACTAGGGCTTAACAAACAGAATAAAAAATTAACTTCTATACACTTTAATTTGAAAATATCCAGTACAGGCTTGAAGAGAATTTCAGTGGCACCCCACTCCAGTACTCTTGCCTGGAAAATCCCATGGACGGAGGAGCCTGGTAGGCTGCAGTCCATGGGGTCGCTAAGAGCCGGACACGACTGAGCGACTTCACTTTGACTTTTCACTTTCATGCATTGGAGAAGGAAATGGCAACCCACTCCAGTGTTCTTGCCTGAAGAATCCCAGGGACGGGGGAGCCTGGTAGGCTACCGTCTGTGGGGTCACACAGAGTCGGACACGACTGAAGTGACTTCGCATAGCATAGCATAGCATGGTAAATACAGTTTATCAGTTAATTAGATTTTCAAGTAGTCTGCTGTTGGCCACATGATTCCAGCTGGAATAGAAGTGTGTATTGTTAAGAATATTGTTATACACTAGGTTTTATTTCATTAGAATTTTTGTAATTATATAATTTGTATTTTGTTGCCTATCCATCATTACTGTTCTAGTAAGTATTTATATTTTATAATAAATAAACGTATGTGGGAAAAAATTAATGCAGATTGTATTTATTGGCAAGAATTTATTCTCACCATTGTGGAATATATAGTCTAATTGTGGAATTGAATGTATAAATGTAGCAAAGTGAATTTAGTGGTAGAGTTGAAAACAGTGCCCTGTGATCACTTCTGTCTTTCCCTTTGTAACAGTTCGTTGTCCTGTGCCTTCTCTCTCAATATAGTTTCCTAGAGTTAGGTTCTTAGGCCTCTTATCCATTCCATGGATATCCATTCTATCCACCATCTCAGCTGACATGCATAGTATTCCCTGCTTACTGAACATCTCTACCGGGACAGTTAGAACTCAGGCATCACAAATTTAATACATCCAGAGTCATACACATTACATGCTTTAAAATTGTTCATTGACTCAAGCCAATATCAAAGTGAGATTTTTTTTCTCTGTTGTCTATGAACTTAAAATCTAATTGGGCAGAAAATATATGCACACAAATTAATTACAATAAGAGGCAGAGTATGATAGAATTTCTCATATACGTACTTCAGGTTTTTATTTGGTTTAGTCATCGAGGTTCTCAGGTGTAAGAAATAGATTAATCTGTAATTCCTAGTCTGTGGTTCCCACTCAGAGTATTTCCATGGACATCGTTTTTATAAAGAAAAAAATCTTAATAATATAAATATTCATGAACCCATCAGAAAGATAACTAAAATATTAAACCTCAAACCTATCTGCCCCTTCCTGTTCTATTACCAGTGTCTTGGCTCTTTACTATGTTGTCCCTCTCTTTATTTTTAATATTCTGCAAGTTCTCCATGCCCTAAAGGTAGTCTTCAGAGTGCTTTAAGTCTTAACTATTCATATGTACTTGTGTAAATATATTATATATTAATATCATAGGCAAATGCTTAATAATGTGCTTAATCCATCCACTTACTCTTCCTGTAAATTCTATTCTTATGAAACTAAAAGAAATATTTTGAGACTAAGGCCTTCCAGATGCCTTTTTGTAGCATTAAATTTTGCTTTTGACAACCTAGATTGTAATCTGGAGCTGTATACTCAGGGTTTTTTTGTTTTTTTCTCATTACCAGGAATAGTTAAAAAGGGAGAGTAGGCAGGAAGAACAAAATAATTTAATTTGCTTCTTCTTTAAAAAAAGACTATTTTATAAGACTTATTTATGTATCAGTATCTAATCATAAATTATATTTAAAAATAATTTTCTGACCTCCAGTAATGAACTATATTCTTTTTATACTTGGATAATAGATACAAACTTTTGGAATCAAAATTAGAATCCACTCTAAAGAAGTCTCTTGAAATAAAAGAAGAAAAAATTGCTGCTTTAGAAGCTCGACTAGAAGAGTCCACAAATTACAACCAGCAGTTGCGCCAAGAACTAAAAACGGTAAGTGATTTTCTTGGAAAGAATTTTGATTGTCAGCTTTTTCTCTTTTTTGCACTGCTCAGCTTGTGGGATCTTAGTTCATGACCAGGGATTGAACCTGGGACCCAGCAGTGAAAGCACTGAGTCCTAACCACTGGACCGCCAGGGAATTCCCTGTCAGATATTTGGACAGAAAAGTATAAAGTAGAAAATGAAACATAAAATTTTATTACTGTTTTGTCTATTTCTTTTTCTTAAACTTGGGATTGTTCTTAAACAGATCTTTGTTATGTAGTTTATAAACAAACTGTTTTGTCTATATGCTATAATTTATTCAATCTTATTTTGTGTATGAATGTCCCTCAATATGTATGAAGACACATATTGGAATTGTGAGAGTGGAATGGGGAAGAGGCAGACTTATTTCATTGGGAAAAGCTCTCAATGTGATTTTGACACTTCACTGTCACTCGTTTCCTATTGAGAATCCAGGTAAAAGTTTGATTAATAAAAAATATGGGTGTGAGGACAGCAAGTAGGGGGAAGCAGTATGTGTAGTATAAGAGAGCCCTTGATCTAAAAAATTTGAGGTCTTTTCTAAATTTTTTAATTGTATTATTTTGAATTATTCAGTGAAATATGTGAGGTAGGGGCTACTGTCTGTTTTCCCTATGTGAATGAATTGAAATTGAAGGGACTTGCCCATTCTATAGGATTAGTGTTTGGTAGATTGGTAGAATCATGTTCTGCCTTTTACTCCCTTTTATTAGCTCTGTAGTCATACCTGGAGTGGTTTTACAGTCAACCAAACATTCAGGCTGACAAGCTTATTATAGGCCACATTTAGAACCATTCAATTCAGAGCACTATAGGAAGTATAAGCTAATAGTAGGGCACAATCTGGTGTCCCTCTTCACATGTTTGTCTGAGAGTCATCTTCTCACTAGATGATAGTTCAGACGCAAGAAGACAAGATTCACAATGGGTAAGTGTGAAAGCTGCCCTGGCTTTGGGACATCATGCTTAATACCAGTCATTATCCCTTGCAGCATCTCCAAATGCATGGATTTAAAATCTTCACAGTCTTAAAATTTAAGAGTTCCTACACTCAGAGAAGTCCAAAGATGTAGCTTCTTATTAGGTATTTGTAGTTCTTGTAGTACAAATACAATTTACCAATCAGAAGTCATTTTTCTTGACTGGTAGCATGGAACATTGTAGTTTTATCAGGTTTCCAGAGAAAGTTACCCAAAGATTAATTTCTCATACAGGAGAGGAAAAGGATTGGTTCCTCATTTGCGCATCATTGCTGGTGTTTGTCTCAGACATTAACACAGAACCTTTTTTGTTACAGAAGGAATTTTAGAACTTTGTTTAGTTAGCATAAAGTGTTGTCCAAAAAAATATAAAGTAAAACTTGTTACCACATTTCATTAATCATCTTTCTTTTTCTGAATTTTTGCTCTTTATGCAGTATCACTATATTGCAAATAAAGTCAATTTCATGAAGCTACTAAGCCAGAAAATAAATGGGTTTGAGTATGGGTTGGTATATGATGTGTTTCAAGTCTAAAAGTTAGAGATTATCTTCCACTTTCAGCCATTTGGAAGTGGAAGATTTCCAAATTATTATTATTGGACTGGTTTTCTGCCATAAACATGCATTCAACTGAAATTACACTGATATAGTTTTTAATATATGATTAATTAATTATACTGTTCTAGTTTTTTCATAGTTAACATAGACTATGAAAGCTAAATATGAGTAAGAAGTATAAAGTAACCACTAAAATAGTATGACAAAGAAGTACAACTAAAATGCCAGCAAAGGAGATTACATAGAATCAAAAAATCCAAATAAAGGCAGAAAAAGAAAAAAGAGAGAACAAACTACAGGTTGGACAAATGGAAAATAAATAGCAAGATAGCAATTTTAAACCAAACCATGTCAGTCATCACATTAAATGTAAATGGTCTGTACTTCCCAATTAAAAGGAATTTAATTTATTTAAACTAATAAATTAGATAAGGCAACACCCACCTGTACACTGCCTCTGAAAAACCCTGATGGAAAATGTCACTTTCAATATGAACATGAATTAACGATTCTAATTAATGATATATAAGGTAAAGGACCATTTTTGAAACTTACAAAACAGTGGACTGAAAATAAGAAGTTCTGAGTTTTATTCTCATGTCCCCTTCTTAATAATGACATATGTCCATAACTCTTGAAAAAAGAGCCTGTGAGAAATTAATGTAAAATAGACTGGAAATTATGTTATCCATCCATATTTTAGGGTGTCAGAAGTATTTTTTAAAAAGTGGAAAATTAGGATCTCAGAACATCTGTTCAGTCTTTTGCCAAGATTTAAATGACACTCTATCTTGGCATCTTATTTTCTATAATCTCACATCATTATTGTCTAACTCAGGAGTAGTAGCAAAGTTTGAGCCATAAAGCTTTCTTGAGGTTGCATTAAACATTGAATTATTTTAAACATCTGTATCCTTGTCTTAATAGAAAGTTTGGGTTTAAGTTAGAAATTTATGATAATCATTTCCTAGGAAAAACTAGTTATTCAGTATAACAATAGTTTAAATTGAAGAGAGCAGTTTAGTTAATCATTAATTTTGGATGATGACCAATTTGTTAGTTTTGAGTTTGCTCTGTTAAAGTAGGATTTGATTATAATCATACCAGAAAACCCTGGATAAGATATATCCTTGGATTGCTCACTCTTTATAAAATGAATAATAGTAATTTTATGTGTGTCAGTATCTGTATAAAGAAGTCATTTATTTATTAACAGGTCATTCTGGGCAACATAATCCTTTTAAAAAGACCATACATAGATAGATACTTCCTCAGCTTCAGTTATTCTTTTTAAGGGGAATTAATACATGTGTCAAGTTTTTGTTCTTGACATGGGGATCCGTGAAATCTCTAAACCAGTTATAAACAACTCTAAAAACAATTGTTAGTACTTAGCAACAAGTCTGTGTTCATCTGTTCTTCAGTGATATTTTCATCAAAAGCAACAGAATCTGAAATTACAAAATAATAGCAACATGACACTTAAGCAGGGTATATTAATATTTCTAGAGGAAAACATTTGCACTTTACAACGCATAAATTGTGATCATGATAATAATGATAATTGTATATATTATTATATTTTTAAATAAACTGTCTCCCACATTCACCAGACCGTTGTGGAGTTTAATTATGATAAATATAACCTTGGTGGTATGTTTTCTCCCTTTTTAAATAAATGAAAACAATGTTATAAATCAACTATACTTCAATTTTTAAAGATATTTTAAAATAAAATTTTAGGTGAAAAAGAATTATGAGGCTCTCAAACAGAGACAGGATGAGGAAAGAATGGTTCAGAGCTCTCCTCCAGCTGCTGGTGAAGACAAGTGGGAGCGAGAAAGTCAAGAAACAACTAGAGAGCTTCTGAAAGTTAAGGACAGATTAATTGAAGTTGAAAGAAATGTAAGTATTTTATAAGGAATAAAGTTTTTGAGAAGTAAAGGATCACTGATATATAACAAAGTTTATCTAATCTGGTTTTGTAGTTTTGTTCATTTTCTACTTTCTTGATCAGTTTTGTTTTATAGTATTAAGACAAGAACAATTTAATATTCTTTTCTTCATCATCGTCATGTAAGCACATCAGCAAGCTTTGTCAACTCTGTCATGTAAATAGAATGCAAACTCATCTATTTCTCTCTGTCTCTGGTGCTAACACTCTAGTCTGAGTTACCCTTATCCCTCATCCGGACTGTTAAAAAAGAGTATCACCCTAACCGGCCTGTCCCTTTCACTTCTCGCCCAAACTGACCCATTCTCAATGTAGTAACCTAGAGTTTTTTAAAATAATTTGTGAGGTTTTTTAATTTATTTATTTTTGGCTGCACTGGATCTTTGTTGCTGCTCACGGGCTTTCTCTAGTTGCAGAGTGGGAGCCGCTCTCTAGATGCGGCGTGTGGGCTTCTCACTGCGGTGGCGTCTCTTGTGGAGCGTGGGCTCTAGGGCTTGCAGGCTTCAGTAGTCACTGAACGTGGGCTTAGTAGTTGCAGCTCTTGGGCTTAGTAGCCCGTGGCATGTGGGAACTTCCCAAACCCGGGAGCAAACCAGTGTCCCCTGCATTGCAGCAAGGTGGATTTTAACCACTGGACCACCAAGGAAACCCTAGAGTTATTTTTAAAACATAATCCAGGTCATGTCATTTTCCTGCTTAAAATCTTCAGTGGTTTCCCATTTTATTAATAATGAAATCTCTGGTGACTCAGAAGTAAAGAATAGGCCTGCAGTGCAGGAGACCCAGGTTCAATCCCTGGGTCAGGAAGATCCCCTGGGGAAGGGAATGACTACCAACTCCATGGACAGAGGAGCCTGGCGGGCTACATACAGTCCATGGGTTCACGAAGTCGGACACAAATGAACTAACACTTTAACTTTCACTTTCATACTTTTTACTATATCCATAAGATCCTATTTGACATTGCCCTGCCTGTATCTCTAGCCTTATACCATATTAGTCTTCTACCTACCTTGTTTATTAATCTAAGGATAATATTGGTATCTGTTAATATGTGGAAAACAGAACAGTGACTGGCACTTAATAAGCAAATTAATTCTAGTCATATTGGCGTTTTCTGTTTATTCCTCTTTCAGGGCCTTTCTGTTTGCTTGCCCTAGCTGGAACACTTGACAGGCTTCTGTCAACATTCAGGTCTCACATCACATGTCATCTGTGAGGGGTTTTCCCTGACTCCTTCTCCACTGAAGCAGTCATCCCCAACCTAAAACCATTTATTCTCATACCACTGCCTTGCTTAGTTTCTTCATGGAACTTTTTACCAATTAATTTTTGTATTTGCTGATTTACTATCTGACTATAAAAAAACTCCCTGAATGCAGGTAGCTTGTCTTTCTTTTACATCACTGTGCCTTCTCTGTGTAAAACAATGCTTGGTAGATAGCAGATTTTTAATAAATATGCGCCGAGTAAGTTTATTAAATATTTACTGTAGAAAATAATTCAGCAACCATTTATTCTTCAAAGATGAGTGAGCCTAAAGAACTTAATGTGCTAACAAGTAAAAGAGTTGTGGTTCAGTTCAGTTCAATTCAGTTGCTCAGTCGTGTCCGACTCTTCATGACCCCGTGGACCACAGCGCGCCAGGCCTCCCTGTCCAACACTAGCTCCCAGAGTTTACTCAAACTCATCTCCATGGAGTCGGTGATGCCATCCAACCATCTCATCCTCTGTCATCTCCTTCTCCTCCTGCCTTCAGTCTTTCTCAGGATCAGGGTCTTTTCAAATGAGTCAGCTCTTCGCATCAGGTGGCCAAAGTATTGGAGTTTCAGCTTCAACTTCAGTCCTTCCAATGAACATTCAGGACTGATCTCCTTTAGAATGGACAGGTTGGATCTCCTTGCAGTCCAAGGGACTCTCAAGAGTCTTCTCCAACACCACAGTTCAAAAGCATCAATTCTTCGGTGCTCAGCTTTCTTTATAGTCCAACTCTTACATCCATACATGACTACTGGAAAAACCATAGCCTTGATGAGATGGACCTTAGTGGACAAAGTAATGTCTCTCCTTTTTTTTTTTTTTTTTTTTGGTCTCTGCTTTTTAATATGCTGTCTAGGTTGGTCATAACTTTCCTTCCAAGGAGCAAGCATCTTTTAATTTCATGGCTGCAGTCACCATCTGCAGTGATTTTGGAGAAAGAAATAAAGTCAGCCACTGTTTCCAGTTTCCCCATCTATTTGCCACGAAGTGATGGACAGATGCCATGATTTTAGTTTTCTGAATGTTGAACTTTAAGCCAACTTTGGTTTTATTGTTTTCTAATTTGTTTATTGAAAACTAAGCCATGAAGACAGAAGTTAATCTCTTACACTACTAATTTCTACTTTTTCATCCAAAAATAATCACTGAAAACTGTTTTATATTTCCAGAAAATGTTTGTGAGGTATCTGTTTATAGGAGTTCTATTTCTTTTACAGATTTACATTTTCGAGACCTTATTTCCATTTTTCAATTATTTTATCTTAGATCTATTTTAGCACATACGGAGCTATATAATTTTATTTAATTACCACATACTATTCCATTGTGTATATATTACCATAATTTATTTAAATAAATTCCATATCAGTGGACATTCAAGTTATTTTTCAGATTTTGCTGCTGTGAAAATCCATGTTATAACATGTTTCTGCATCCTAATTCTCTTCTACTATGTCCAACTCTTTGTGACCCTATGGACCTTATCCAGCCGAATACTGGAGTGGGTTGTTATTTCCTCCTCCAGGGGAATCCCTTGCTCATCCAGGGATTGAATCTGCATCTCTTAAGTCTCCTACATTGGCAGGCGGGTTCTTTACCACTAGTGCCACCTGGGAAGCCCTAACATGTTCTGCATGCTAAGTTGCTTCAGCTGAGTCCGACTTTGCAACCCTATGGACTGCAGCCCCCCAGGCACCTCTGTCTGTCGGATTCTCCATGCAAGAATACTGTCTGCTACTGCTGCTAAATCACTTCAGACGTGCCCAACTCTGTGCAACCCCATAGACGGCAGCCCACCAGGCTCCCCCGTCCCTGGGATTCTCTAGGCAAGAACACTGGAGTGGGTTGCCATTTCCTTCTCCAGTGCATGAAAGTGAAAAGTGAAAGTGAAGTCACTCAGTTCTGTCTGACCCTCAGCGACCCCATGGACTGCAGCCTATCAAGCTGCTCCGTCCATGGGACTTTCCAGGCAAGAGTACTGGAGTGGGTCGCCAGTGCCTTCTCCAAACTGGAGGGGGTTGCCATTGCCTCCTTCAGAGGATCTTCCGGACCAAGGGATCAAACCCAAGTCTCTTAATATATCTCTTGCATTGGCAGGTGGATTCTTTACCACTACCACCACCTTGAAAGCCCTAACTTTCTTGGACCCACAGCATATGAGGTCTTAGTTCCCCAACCAGGGATCGAGCCTGCACCCCCTACATTGGGCTGGCAGAGTCTTAAACAGTGGACTGCCAGGGAACTTCCTAGGGTAGTAAATTGCTGACAGTAGAACTGATAGGCCAAAGAGCATATATAGAGAGAGATTTCTGTGTGTGTATTTAATTTTAATTGATAAACTGTTGTAAAAGCTTTTCAAAAAAGGGAATTTTCAGTTCCACTAATAGAATATCTGTTATTCCAAATTGACATTGGGTATTCCCAACTGTGTAATTTGTATTTCAGTGATAGAAAATATTTTAATTTGTGTGTTTTAAATTATTAGTGAGCTATTTTATATCCTTTTTTGTATTTATCAGCTACATATAAAAATACATTTTTCATTATTCAGTCATATATATTTATATATCAATCACCTGGATTAAAAATTAATTTCAGAAAACTTGGTGTGTTATATTCTATAAGATGAATGAATCTCTTTTCCCACTTACTTCATCTTTAAATTTCCACTGGGGAGAAATTACCTGGTTGACATATCGTACTCATTTAGATAATGGGTTTATAAAGATGGCTACCCTATATTAGACTGGTAATTTTTGCTGATTTGCTAGTACATATGTTTGTTAACTTCATCCTTTTCCATTGTAAACCTTTTCTTGTTCTTAGATACCCTATCTACTCTCAGTTATCTCTTCCATTCATTATAGACTGTAGGAGTTTTTCATATTAAGGATACCCAGACTCATTAGAGCTTGTACATTTTGGTTTCTGAAGAGCTGAACTATAACAGTATAAGTGAATATACTTATATATCTCACATATATAAGTAGAAAATGGTGCACCTTTTTGTTATATCAGAATGGTATATAAGAAAGTGCTACACTCAATATGCCAGCAAATGTGGAAAACTCAGCAGTGGCCACAGGACTGGAAAAGGTCAGTTTTCATTTCAATCCCAAAGAAAGGCAATGCCAAAGAATGCTCAAACTACCGCACAGTTGCACTCATCTCACACTCTAGAAAAGTATTGCTCAAAATTCTTCAAGCCAGGCTTCAGCAATACGTGAACCATGAACTTCCAGATGTTCAAGCTGGTTTTAGAAAAGGCAGAGGAACCAGAGATCAAATTCCCAACATCCACTGGATCATCGAAAAAGCAAGAGCGTTCCAGAAAAACATCTACTTCTGCTTTATTGACTATGCGAAAGCCTTTGACTGTGTGGATCACAATAAACTGTGGAAAATTCTGAAGGAGATGGGGATACTAGACCACCTGACCTGCCTCTTGAGAAACCTGTATGCAGATCAGGAAGCAACAGTTAGAACTGGACATGGAACAACAGACTGGTTCCAAATAGGAAAAGGAGGACGTCAAGGCTGTATCTTGTCACCCTGCTTATTTAACTTATATGCAGAGTACATCATGAGAAATGCTGGGCTGGAAGAAGCACAAGCTGGAATCAAGATTGCTGGGAGAAATATCAATCACCTCAGATATGCAGATGACACCACCCTTATGGCAGAAAGTGAAGAGGAACTCAAAAGCCTCTTGATGAAAGTGAAAGAGAAGAGTGAAAAAGTTGACTTAAAGCTCAACATTCAGAAAACGAAGATCATGGCATCCTGTCCCATCACTTCATGGCAAATAGATGGGGAAACAGTGGAAACAGTGTCAGACTTTATTTTGGGGGGCTCTGAAATCACTCCAGATGGTGACTGCAGCCTTGAAATTAAAAGACACTTACTCCTCGGAAGGAAAGTTGTGAACAACCTAGATAGCATATTCAAAAGCAGAGATATTACTTTGCCAACAAAGGTCTGTCTAGTCAAGGCTATGGTTTTTCCAGTGGTCATGTATGGATGTGAGAGTTGGACTGTAAAGAAAGCTGAGTGCCAAAGAATTGATGCTTTTGAACTGTGGTGTTGGAGAAGACTCTTGAGAGTCCTTTGGACTGCAAGGAGATCCAACGAGTCCATTCTAAAGGAGATCAGCCCTGGGTTTTCTTCGGAAGGACTGATGCTGAAGCTAAAACTCCAATACTTTGGCCACCTCATGCGAAGAGTTGACTCATTGGAAAAGACTCTGATGCTGGGAGGGATTGGGGGCAGGAGAAGAAGGGGACGACAGAGGATGAGATGGCTGGATGGCATCACTGACTCGATGGACGTGAGTCTGAGTGAACTCCGGGAGTTGGTGATGGACAGGGAGGACTAGCGTGCTGTGATTCATGGGGTCACAAAGAGTCAGACATGACTGAGCAACTTAACTGACTGAACTTATCCCATATTATTTTTCTAGTGTAAACTTTTTTTACCCTTTGTGATCAAATGAACAAAAGAGAAGTACAATGTCAACATTTATTTTAAAGCATTTTTCTTTCTCACCTTTGATTTTATAATATAATATCAATTAAATCATGATTTAACTTTTATACTGTGACATGTAGTATATATAACTTGAAAGCCTATAGAGTGAATGTTGTCATTGTCCAATAATATAAAATAATGATAAAGATATCTGTTGTGATTCAGTTGTAATCTTTTTTGCATGTTGCAATATATATAAATTCTGGCCTTGTATATTAAAGCTTTATTTTGATTTTCTAGAGGATTCTTTGTTTCTATTTTTTGATGCTAATTTTTAAATGAGTTTTTATTTAGAAATAATCCTGAGAATATATTTAAAACAAACATCACATTTTAAATATAATGATTTGCATGGTAATTCAGCCATTTAATTATAAAATTGAAATATGATCCTATATATTAGGAAAATTGAAAATAGTATGTTTCATTTGGATTCATTCCAGAAGTCATATAGCTAAAATAGTTGTAGTAAGTGTGTTCTACCATGAAAAAAAAAACACTGGAGAAAAGTATGTAACATCTGTTGGGTCTATTATGTACTAAATTTTTTAAACATATGGTTAAGATTGTTCCTGCCTCTCTTCTAAATAATTGTGTTTGTAAAACACTTAATTTTGCTGCTACCCCAGGGACCGCTACATATTTGTGTATGTGTACATGGGTATTTGCCTCTGGGGAGTTAGCAAAAGGTTCACTGTCTCTTGGCTAGACACAGCCCAGTTTGCTCTGGGCACTTTTGAGTAGCATAAAAATCACAGAACCGACAATCCCATTCTAGGTTTTTTTGTTAATAAATATAATGGAATATGTTGTTCTTTGGACATTATAAAACAGGCAGAACACAGAGACAATAGTATTAAGGTTTTAGTATTGCTTTCTTTCCTAGATTAAGTTATCTTTTTACAATTTGGGTTACAGGGGAAATATTTTGTCTTTTTCTCTTTTAAGGTTGTTGAGATTTTTTGGATTATCATGGTAATGAACACTTGTATAACATTCTAGTATCTGTTAAACAGAAATATGTTTGATGCTTTTATTTTTAATATTTTTTTCTTTATTCAGAATGCTACACTGCAAGCAGAGAAGCAAGCATTGAAAACTCAACTGAAACAACTTGAAACACAGAACAGTAATTTGCAGGCTCAGATTCTTGCACTTCAGAGGCAGACAGTATCATTACAGGAGCAGAATACCACTCTTCAAACACAGAACGCCAAGCTTCAGGTTGTAATGTACCATTGTGGGGATATGCAACAAAACTCTTGAATTATGCTTTAAAATAAGGATGAATAGACATAAGTAACATTGTTTCTTAGTGAGTGAATTTAACAATTAGTTGAAGATAAAGTATTTTTATATAGTACTATGCCAAATTTTTGGATATCAGCATTTTAAAAATGTCAGAGTGTCTAAATTAAGTAATAAATTTACTCATTAAATAAAAATAATTTTATTTACATTGACTTTATGGCCTTTCACCCATTTCAACAAGTTAATTATAATTAATCAGGTAGAAACCCTTGTTTAAAGTATTATTGTAACATATCAGTTAGGTTATTGGAAAATAACAGCATGAAAATTTTGTCTTTAGACTTACCCTTAATTCAAAGGATCCATCGTGCAATTAATACTACTAGTGTCTTTCCAGGGAGAAGGCAATGGCACCCCACTCCAGTACTCTTGCCTGGAAAATCCCATGGACAGAGGAGCCTGGTAGGCTGCAGTCCATGGGGTCGCTAATAGTCGGACACGACTGAGCGACTTGACTTTCACTTTTCACTTTCATGCATTGGAGAAGGAAATGGCAACCCACTCCAGTGTTCTTGCCTGCAGAATCCCAGGGACAAGGGAGCCTGGTGGGCTGCCGTCTATGGGGTCGCACAGAGTCGGACACGACTGAAGCGACTTAGCAGCAGTAGCAGCAGCAGTGTCTTTTCAAATAGAGCAGTCAGGTAGGGGAAAGTACAACTCTGAAACCTCTTAAAAAGTGGAGTTGTTCCCCCTCTGAATCCAAAAGTTCTTTCTATAACTCTTTTCCAAATGAAAAAGAATATACTGATTTGATTTAGTTGTTCAGTTGCTAAGTTGTGTGTGACTCTTTTGTGACCCCCATGGACTGTAGCCTACCAGGTGCCTCTGTCCATGGGATTTACCAGGCAAGAATACTGCAGTGGGTTGCCATTTCCTTTTCCAAGGGATCTTCTGAACCCAGGGATTGAACCCATGTCTCCTGCATCTCTTACATTGACAGGTGGATACTTCACCACTGAGCCTCCTGGAAAGCCCTGGTTTAATTTAGACTTGAGAAAATTACCAGTTGAGTTTCACAAGTAGTTTTTCAGCTCTGTCAACTGTCAGTCAACTTCTAGAAAATGATAAACTGGCATTTTAAATTTTTTACTCTTATGGGATTGTTGCTAATCACCTTCATTTAAAATAATCAACTCAAAAAATATGTAACACCTATCAAAAATCAAAATTAAATGGTAGCCTACCTTTTTGGGATCTAAAATCCAAATTTTCTTAGTATAATATGAATATATCTGCTGTGATTTATTTAGTGCTTCCTAAAGTTAACATTCTTTTATTTTAAAAGAATTATAAATAAACTCTTTTTCTGATGTCTGATACAGTATACATTCTTGTAGGTTGAAAATTCCACCCTTAATTCCCAGAGTACCTCACTTATGAACCAGAATGCACAACTCCTAATCCAGCAGTCTTCCTTAGAAAATGAAAATGAATCTGTAATCAAAGAGCGAGAAGATCTGAAATCTCTCTATGATTCTCTGGTCAAAGATCATGAAAAGCTGGAACTCCTACATGAACGGCAGGCTTCAGAATATGAGACTCTGATTGCTAAACATGGAACTCTAAAGTCTGCCCACAAAAATCTTGAGGTGGAACATAAAGACCTTGAAGATCGGTAATTTATCATCTTTTCTTGTGTTGTTACCTTAAAACCAATTTAAGAAAACAATTTGAATTGAATAATGTAATAAATTTCATATGTTAAACAGATCTGAGATAATTTATATAGGAAATGTATATAAACTTACATGCTTTATGTGATATTTATTAAATTAACTCATTTCCATTATTTCTAAAATTTTTTTTTCTAAAGAAATATTATTAACCAAATGCATAACATTTTTTTTCCAGTTACAATCAGTTACTAAAACAGAAAGGACAGTTGGAAGATTTGGAAAAAACACTGAAAGCAGAACAAGAAAAAATGCTGCTTAAAAACAAAAACCATGAGACTGTAGCTGCAGAATTCAAGAAGCTTTGTGGTGAAAATGATAGGTAATAAATATGTATATATATAATTTTTTATTCATTATATCCAACGGGTATGTTACCCCTTTGCAGTACTACCCATAACTTAGAATTTTTAAAAAAGACACCAGGGGAATACGTAAATTACCCAACAGCATCATTTAGCTAGTTATAAGTGATTCAGACAAGAGTGTGGGTCTTGAACTTTCTCTGATTGTTTCTCTCTTGATTTATTCAAATACTTAAGTTTTTAAGCCACAATATATAACAAAATTTCTGTATGTTGATTGCATTTGTATACTTTATTGAGACAGAATGTAGTGAAACCTGATTCTTTATATCTTTCTTTCTACTAGTCTGGTATCACAATTCTTGTCTTTCAGAGTTGCTACAAGTGAGTGGCCTTGTCGTTTTCTAGCTAACTCGTTTTGTAATCTTATTTTTAACTGTCTTACATATTAATAAGCTCATATTACCATGGGGCAGTTATTTTTTAATTTGAAGCCTTGGCAGAATCAAAACTTGTCAACTGGTGATCAGCCTACTCCATAAGGGTACATTTTCAAAAAATTTTTAGAAGCCTTTGAAAAATTTGAACAATCTGAACATTTGTTTACTGTATTTACATTGCCCTAGTGAAAGTGCTAAAAGCACACAAAATTCAAATGGGTATCATTCAGTATTTATCCTATTATGAATTTAATGCAGTTTATTTTTAGAATTAAACATCTATTTCGTTTCTTTTATTTAAAAAAAATCCCTAAGCTTCTCGAGCCATTTTCATACTCAGTACTTTTTAATTTAGTTGTTACAAATAGAAATTCTGTGCTGATGGATTTGAACTTAATAATCTTAACACCAAGCTAGAATCAAGGAGCATGTATTTGTATAGTATAAACAATGAAAGACCAAATTGTGACAAGTTATAGAATACAAGGACACAGTTGTTATTATTATTACAGGTAGAACATTGGGGAATGCATTTACTGTGGAAATCCCATCTTGAACCTAACCTTTTTTCTTGTTGAAATTCAAACCAAACTAGGGCAGTTTGTGAACTTGAGCAGACCTTCCAGAATCTAATTGTATACGTAAATGATGAGTCTCCAGAGAAGGAACTCAGTCTAACTGATAAGAAGAATTTGAGCTTGATGAATTTGATTGCAGTTCACCCAGTATGCAGTCTTGGAGGGGAAGAGTGGTCTTGAGTAGAGTATTTTCTGTGTCTCAGTACTTTGGTTTCTTACCCAGCTTTTGTGCACCCATGGCTGTGTTCTCAGGAAAAAAAATGCTTCAAGTAAAACCTGGAAGAACTCTTTCACAAATAAAAGATATTTGTGGAGACTTAATCTAAAGAACAATAGTTTATTCATTTCTCTAAATCACCTAAGTTTTAATCTTAGATAATGCCAAGTCTAGAAAGCTTCTTACATATACTAGGTTATCTTGGCATCTTTGGAATTATGTTATCTGAATTGCATTTCTGTGTTAATGTTCTCAGCTTTGAGGGACAGTGTAAAAAAAACTCTTAAAGAGCTGATTTTAGTATCTGCCTTTGGGATGATATTGAGGACACTGTATATTCTTTTTATATCTCCTTCTCCTTAAAGCATTAAGTAGTTATCTGTACGCCTCTGTGAGGTTTACACAGCTGTCACACACATGGTATACATTCATGCATGGATTCAGCCTGCTAATGGAGCGTTGATGGGATGTTTCTGGTGTTGCCATTTTACTTTTTTACCAAGTCTTATTTTTTTAATGTATTATTTTGTTATTTATAATTATTATAAACAGACTCAAATCCTTTAGGAAATGAGTTGAAATAAATTATTAGATAGTTGTGAGCAAATATCTTGCTGAGAAAAAGTTTGTTTGGCTTTCTCTACCTTGTATGAGTTCCAGATCTTAATGCCATTAAGATCAAGGTTGGTAAACTACAGCTAACTTAACAGGCCATATCTAGACTGCAGCCTGCTTTGTATAGCTCCCAAACAAAGAACAGTTTTTAACACCTTAAAATGTGATGGGGAACAAAAAAGAAGAGCACGCTATAGATAGCATGCAACCCATAAAGCCTAAGGTATTCATTACTCTTTGGTCCTTTACAGAAAGAATATGCTGATCTCTCTCTTTAGAGGTCAGTGGACCTTGTTCTAAAGATGTAATAGTAGAAAGGACATCCACCCTAAAATTTGCAGAAGTTTTCTTAAAATTATGTTGTAGAGTGTTTTGTTGAGTGGTTTAAGTAGTTGTTAGAAAATAAAGAAAATTGAGAGCAAAAAAAAAAAAAAAAAGTAGAAAGGACAGATAAAGCTATAGTTTGATTTTTTTTAATCCAAAATTTGTCATTAGTAATTGAGGACTGCATAAATATGAATAATTTGCAGAAATCTCAATTACTAGAATTTTGATTTTAGTATGTATATCTTAGTTATCTGGCAACAGATTGATAGGTTACCATCTCTCATACTGGATTGATTATTCGTTTGATCTGATTTTTCTTTATTTTTCATGTTGAATTATAGAATCTTTGAATTCTCTAGGTTAATTAATACTGGATTGGTTATTTTCTCCTTTGTCCTTTAAGCTAAATATTTTCTGATTAATGCTTAAAATTTTTTTAATTTAGTTTTTAGAGACTTGGAACTCATTCTAGATGAGTTTAGTCACTGGCAAGAGAATCTTTTCTATTCTTTAAGTATGTCTAAATGTGATTTACAGCAGTTTCACATTGTGTAAATTACAATGAAAGCTATGAAAACAATCTGTTTCTATCATGATTTCCAATTATAGGTTGAATCATACATATAATCAGCTTTTAAAAGAGACTGAAGTTTTACAAACTGACCATAAAAACTTGAAAAGTCTTCTAAATAATTCGAAACTGGAACAAACAAGATTAGAAGCGGAATTTTCAAAGTTAAAGGAACAATACCAACAATTGGACATCACATCCACCAAGCTAAATAACCAGTGTGAGGTGAGCTTAACAAATTTAATTGCTGTTTCCTTCCTTTAGGCATTAAGACTAGCCTAAAAAGGTAAACCATCAGAATGACAGTAGCAGTATGTTTAATGTTTAAGGAGGTATTTCTGAAAAAATTAGGGATAATTTAAATTCACAAATAATTCAGAAAAACCTCCTTCTTCCTTCTTTAATTTCAACAGTTTTTACTATTAAACTTATATATTCAGATACTTGGACAAATTAACCCTTGTTTAATGAAAAAATGTTTACTGACTACTTGGCATGTAAACCAAAAAGGGAAAAATCTCTTCCTTTGTGGAATTTATATTCTGGTGGAAGGAAGTAGACAATAAATATAATGCATAATGAAAATATATAGTGTTTCAGTGTTTTGTTACATATGGCTGTATAGCAATTTACCCCAAAATACAGTGGTATAAAATACAGTGGTATATATGAGTGCTCTCATAGCTAGTGGGTCAGCATTTGGACAGGTACAATGGGGCCAGTTTGTCGTCTCCACTTAAATGTGGGCCCTCAGCTGAAAGATTTGAAAGGCTAATTGCATGTTTGGTGGTTGATGCTGGCCATCAGCTGAAAGCGTTAGTCTCCTCTTCTTGTGATCTCTCCCCATGGACTGGTTTGGGCTTTCCAACACCATGGTGAGAACCAGACAGAAGGCATCTCTGTGTTAATGATCAAGCCCCAGAAGTCATGCAGCATCATTTCCCCTGCATTCTAGTCACTGAGGCAGAGTCCCATCCAGGTTAAAGGGAAAGAGAGACTCAGCCTCTTGATGGTTAATGGCAAGATTCTGGAAGAGCACATGGACTGGAAATACTGCTGTAACCATTTTGAAAATTAATCTGCAACACATATAGTATGTTACAAGATAAAAGTTACGTACAAGTCAAAATGGAGAGAGGTAAAAGGGGATGAAGACTGCCAGAGTAGATGAGGAATACAAATTGAAATTTTAGGCATCACTGAACAAAGATTTGAAGGAGATTAGTATATTGTTCGAAGAAGACAATGGCACCCCACCCCAGTACTCTTGCCTGGAAAATCCCATGGATGGAGGAGCCTGGTAGGCTGCAGTCCAATGGGGCCACAAAGAGTCGGATACAACTGAGCGAATTTACTTCACTTTCTGTAAATCTATTGCTTCTATTATATTTTATTTAGATTTCACTTTCACTTTTCACTTTCATGCATTGGAGAAGGAAATGGCAACCCACTCCAGTGTTCTTGCCTGGAGAATCCCGGGGACGGGGGAAGCCTGGTGGGCTGCCGTCTATGGGGTTGCACAGAGTCGGATATGACTAAAGCGACTTAGCAGTAGCAGCAGCAGTGTGTTGTTATGTGGACATTGAGGAAGGAACCTTCCGGGCAGTCAGCCCACACAGTTAATCTAGACCAGAGGAATCCTGGTGTGTTTGAGGAACACTCAAGGAAGCTAGTGTGGCTGGAGTGGAATGAGCAAATGAGGAGAGTGGTAGGAGATGAGCTTGGAGATATTCCTGGGCCAGATATATTGCCTTATGTATGTGTTGTTCTCAGTTTTGTCCAACTCTGCAACCCCCTGGGCTGTAGGCCACCAGGCTCCTCTGCCCATGAAATTTTCCATGCAAGAATACTGGGGTGGGTTGCCATCTCCTACTCCAAGGGATATTCCTGACCCAGGGATCATACCTGCATCTCTTGTTCTCTTGCATTGGCAGGCAGATTCTTTACCACCACTGCACCACAGGGGAAGCCCATGTTGCCTTATAGGCCATTGTAAAATACTTTTCTGAGTAAAACAGGGGAGCTATTGGGAAAGTTTAGAACAGAAGTGACATCTGCCTTATGTATACAGTTGTGCTCTTAACATGATTCTGGGCTTCTTCCCATGATGAGTTGATAATGTGATAGAAGTTTTGAAATAGAAAAAGAATTCTGAAAGCCTTAAATATTATAATTCTTACATTTTGTAATTGGTCTTTAAATCGTTAAAGTTTGAGTATAGCTTAACATCTGAATTTCTTGAAACTTAGAAAATCAGCACTTAAGCAAAACCCTTAAATAGAATTAGGAATAGACTGAAAAAAAAAGGAATAGACTGTAGCAGAAGGTAATACTTAAAAGCTTTTTGTCTGAAATCACAAACTAATGGAAGGAAAAATTAGTTTGATATCATATATATTTAATTATGCAGCAAAGTTCAGAAATTATGGAACCTTCATTCTGCTTGTGATTTATAAAATCTAAATAAAATATAATAGAGGTAATAGATTTACAGAAAGTGAAGTAAATTCGCTCAGTCGTATCTGACTCTTTGCGACCCCATGGACTGTAGCCTACCAGGCTCCTCCGTCCATGGGATTTTCCAGGCAAGAGTACTGGAGTGGGTTGCCATTTCCTTCTCTGGGGGATCTTCCCAACCCAGGGATCAAACCCGGGCCTCCCGCATTGTAGGCAGACGCTTTACCATCTGAGCCACCAGGGAAGTCCAGACTTACAGAAGAACATGACAAACAAGGACTGAGATCCTGCATGCTGCACAACATGGCCAGAAAGAAAAAAGGAACATGACAAATCCACTTTCCCGGAAACAACAGAATGGGAAGAAAATATAAAAACAACCACTTTTAGGACTCTGGAACTCAAGCAGAGACATAAAACAAATTGAGAAGAATTAAAGAAAAACTACTCAGCTTTTGGTAGGAATTACAGTTCATTTTGTGACTCCTCCCATTCTGAGTCTTCTCCTCCCCTTTCTCCATAACTGGGAATTCAGTCAAGAGGCATGCCTTGAAACCAGCAGCTTTGCTACTGGAGGGTTGTCAAAGGCTAACTCAGGTAGCCTGAAACACTGGATGGGGCAAATCACAGATGAACAGACTACTCAGAAATTTAACATGGGAGATCCAGAGAATGAGACAGCAGGCCATAATTGGTCTTGGTAAGATCCTGCATGTCACTGGTGGCCTCAAAGACCACTCAAGAGAAATCAGAAAGGGCCCTGACTACCTTATGATTGTCCCAGCAATCAACCCACCCTTGGCTAGGGATTAAGTCATATAATAAAGTGATTTGAAGGGAATGGAAAAATGAATCCATAGTGTTGGAGACTTCTCTATGGGAAGTGTGGTAATTGGAAGAGCACTCAACAGATGTTTCTGGAATACAATTGATGTGCTGTTTCTTGATCTGAGTACTGGTTCACTCTTGAGTTCACTTGATGGTAATTCACTGAGCTGTATGTACACTTAAAATTTGTTCTTTTTTCTGTATATGTTTTATGAGTTGTCTGCTGATACAGTAATGCTGTGTAAGAAACATAGAACCTCAGTGGTAAGAGACTAAACATTTACTTTTGCTCTTGAGTCTCTGGGTCAGCTGAGCAGATGTGCTGGTCTGCATTGATGTGTGGTCCAGGATCAGTAGATCTTAGTAGGGCTTGCTCATGTATCTGCAGTGAGCGAGCATGCGCCTTGCGAGCTGGCTGGTCTAAGGTGGCCCCAGCTGGTGTAACTTTTCTGTGCCATGTGTGGTCTCTCATCCTTCAAGAGGATTCCAGGAGCCTGAGTGGAAACACATAAGCCTCTTGAGGCCTGGGCTTGGAACTGTCACACCATCACTTCTGCCTCCTTCCCTTAGCCAAAGGGATTCCCGGGTCAAGAAGAGATGAAGTATTAATAGATTTCGCTTCTTGATAGGAAAAGTAAGAAGTCACAGCACAAGAGGGTACAGGGAGGAAAACTGCATTCAATTTTGCAGTGAATCTACCACATGTGTTACGTTTCAATTTAACAACATATAGATAAATAAAACAGCACAGTATTGACAGTTGTTAGATCTAGATGGCTATTTATGTATATTCATAGTATTATACTATTTGCTTATTTCTACCTTCTGAAAGTTTTCAGGTTTTTGTCTTTTTTTTTTTTTTTGAGAAGGGGTTGTTGTTGGCTTTTTAAAAAAAAATACAGAGCTCTAAAAAAAAATCCAGACTTGCTGAATTCTAATGCTAGAACTCAAAAATCTTGATTATAAAAATATATTCTACAAGTGATATTAAATTTTGACAATCATTGCTTTGGGCTTTCTGACTTCTGCTGGAACCTCTGGCCTGAGACATATTTCTAGTTTCTGCTAACTACAGAGAAGCAGCTCAATCATGCTGGGAGCCTGACTGCCAGTAATAATCAGTTAATATGACCACCCATTTACAATATTACCTGACTCCCTTGGTTCAAGCCATAAAAATTATACACAAACTTTTGAGGTTTCTTGACAACAATGGTTAGAGGAAGAATGTGGTACATAAAGTACCTACTGTGTGTCATAGGCATGACACCAGCTACTTCGCATATATTATTTAATCCTTGCAACAGTCTTGAGGGATGAGAGTTGTTGTCTTCAGTTTATAGATGGGTGGAGTAGTTAAAATTTAGAGAATTACTAATTTGTTTAGCATTTTATAGCTATTTAAACAGAAGGCCAGAGATATGTATCTAGCTTTGAACTCTTAAGTCAAAACAGTTGTAAAGACAGCAGTGATTTTGGAAATAGATAGCTTACTATATGTTAAGCCCAGTGTTCCTGAGAATTAAGAAAACATAAATGTCTAGCACATAACCCAGTAGTTTAGATGTCATTATTACTAAAATAATCACTAATTCTAATTAAAGGACAACCATCTATCTGATTGTTCACTGGCAGAAGACTTAAAACTTTGTGAAGTACCTTATATTTTTCAGATGCTTTGGGGGATTTGTGTCAAATGTAAATGTTGGTATTTTTAAAAATAAATGTTTGTGTTTAAAACAGTTGCTAAGCCAACTTAAAGGAAATTTAGAAGAAGAAAATCGACATCTACTAGATCAAATTCAGACATTAATGCTACAGAACAGAACACTATTGGAGCAGAATATGGAAAGCAAGGATCTTTTCCATGTTGAACAAAGACAGTACATGTAGGTACCAAATAATTTTTCACTCTGAAATATTACTCAGGTGGCAGAGAAAATGCAATGCTAAATTTTCCTAATTTTCAACATTATTATTTCAGTATATTTTAATGGTTATGTTCTGGGCAGTATGCTAATAACCAGAAATACTAAAATGAAAACATATAGATCCAGCTCTTAATGATCTATTAATATAAAACAAGAAGTAAAAATAATTTCTGTAATGAAGGTATGTTATAGGAAGCCATAGAAATACAGCAGATAGAGGGGCAGAAGTACCTTAGCTTGCAAGAGAAGCTGGACTTTCTAAAGATGATTGAGCTGAGACTTAAAGATTCAGTAGGATTTTGCCTAAGGAGGCATAACAGGCCAAGAGAGCAGCAAATGCAGAGACAAAGAGGTGTAATGAAACTGTATTATGATTATGATATATGGTTTAAAAGTTAATTGCTCATACTAGAGCAAAATTGTGGAAGGAGGTGTAGCAGAGAAGTGGCTAAACACTCAGGAGCCACTTTACAAAGCCACTTTTTCTTTGCTGTACAGAGAACTTGCTGAAAAATTTGAGCAGGGCAGTAATATGATCAGATTTGTGCTCTTTGTTTAAATCACTGATGACATGAGAGTATAGATTGGAGGTTCTAAGAATTAGAGACAAGGAATATGTTTTAAGGTTGTTGCAGTAATCTAGTGAAAAACAATTCACAAGCAGTGGTAGTTAAGATCAAGTACAAGAGAGATGTGAAACAATCGACAAAGCTTGATTATTAGTAAATTGTGGTGAAGCTAGTGTATTTATGCATATAATGTTGTTTAATAACTTTAGAAAGATGTTGAGAGAATTCTTTTGTCATGATAATATTGTAATATAGATGATTTCCTTCAGACAAATAAATCCTGTTGAAAATTGAGATTCTAAGTCCTATATCCTTTTATTTAAGTAAGTTGTAAATTAAAAGACAATGAAAAACTTGAAAACAGTTCTGTTGTTACTGCCTATTAAATTCTTAGTTGTGAACTATGGTATCTGTATTTCTTTGTGTTTTGGGGAGAAGTTAGATTATAGAAACCAAATAATATTCATAACTGTACAAAATATTATGTCCTAAATGTAACTTTATTTTTATAGTGATAAGTTAAATGAATTAAGACGACAAAAGGAGAAATTAGAAGAGAAAATTATGGATCAATACAAATTTTATGACCCATCTCCTCCTAGAAGGTACTATTATGCAGTTGGTTTTTTTTTTCCTTTTGAGGGAAAAAAGATTCTGATTTTGAGAGGGATTTGTATGCTGAATTTTAAACTGATAAGACTTTTAAAAATTACTTTATTAGGAGAGGCAACTGGATTACTCTAAAAATGAGAAAATTGATAAAGTCTAAGAAAGACGTTAATCGGGAACGACAGAAATCACTAACTTTAACACCAACCCGCTCAGACTCCAGTGAAGGATTTCTTCAACTCCCCCATCAAGATAGTCAAGATAGTTCTTCAGTAGGTTCAAACTCTTTAGAAGATGGCCAAACTTTGGGGACCAAGAAAAGCAGCAGTGAGTGCTTAAACTCTTTAAACATTTGTGATCTCTAGAATTGATTTAGACTCCTTACTAAAGATTTCTTTTAAATAGCTTCCATAGTCCTTTGGGATAATGTCTGATGAATGCATTTCTTTTTAACTTCATATGATTTTAAAATTCATTGCATACTGCAGTACTGCATAGCCACGTGATTTTCTTTATTGTGTATTTAGAGAAATACAAAGAGATACCATCATTTGACCAGGAAGGTAAAATAGTATAGAAAGAACAGTGAAATGAGAGCCAGAATACCCCTGCCACTTGCTAGTTCTGTTAATGTGGGCAAGACTTTTACTTTTGTGTCCTACTTCACAGGGCAATTATGAGGAGCAACTGAGAAATATTCATAAGATTTCATTTTCATAATTATTTGTAACTAAATAGAGTAATAAGGCTTTTTAGAATGAGGTTTTAATCATACTTTGAAGGTATCAAATTGGAAAAAAGTTACATTGAGGGGGAGGAAGCAAAGAAAAATAGCTATGAATTGGAAGAGAATGTTTTTCAATGATTTAGAAATAATTGAAGGTTATAAAAGTTATTGAGGGATTGCTTGGTAAAGGTTCAGTTAAAATGGATTTGGAGATACAAGTTTTTGTATAAACTTGTGATTTAATTTTTTTAATTACAAATGTTGAAGTGTAATATCATATGACTTCCACAATTAATACTCTCTTGATTTCATTACTAGTGTGTTTAGCTAAACATTAAGAGCAAAGAAAAGCCTAAAGAAGAATATTTTAAGAGAAAAGAATCCAGTGGTAGGCCTTTTGAAGATATAGGAGAATTTGACTACTAGCAATGTTCTTATAACATATGTAAACAGGATATTTTGAATCTACTCACACCCTCACCAGAATCACTAAATTTAAAAGCATATATATGTGTGTATGTTTATACATAAGACATATGTACAAGATAGATACTATATATATGTATACATTTGTATGTATTAATATATACATTTCAATATTACTCTTCAGAAGTAAATAGCAGGCAAAAGCAGCCACTACTTCTCCCAGGGATAGACTCTGTATGGGCAGCTCTCAAAACACTCAAAAAACTGTATAGACATGGTTTTGTCCTCAGGGGAATTATCTCTGAAAAGACAGCGTTTTAGAGTGTAAGAGATTAGACATTCATTATAGGCTGTATTTAAGAATGCAACTATAGCACCCTAAGACCTAGAATCCACAAGTAAGCAACAAAAAATCATACACGTACATGAGTACCATATTCATACATGCACACATACAAACATGTTTGTGTTATAAGAAAGTGGTTTAGTTCTATCTGTTCTCATAAGATTAGTCTGGTTAGCCAAACCTACATGAAACCTCCTAGTATTGTAGAGAGATTATCAAGTTTTCCCTAAAAAGGTGCCAGATGATTCAATTTTATCTACTATCTTTGGATATAAAATATCTGGCATCTGATTTAATGAGAAATGGTCATGGGTATATATAATTTTTTTAATTAAAGGAAGATAATTCAAGTAGGAGAATAAATACAAGAAAGGTACAACAGTCTTTTTTAAGGTCATCTTGTTTTAAATTCTCAGTCTGTCATTCCTTCATACTCTATGCTGGAAACATCCAGAGTAAAAATCAGAAGGAAGTAATACTCTTCTTTCCAGCAGTTATTCAGTTTTAGAATTTTAAAAATAAGCAGAAAACCCTACCATTCTAATGTTCCCATAATTTCAATATAGTTTGGGAAGCGAACATTGTATGTCTACAAACTAATTGCCATAAGAATGATCACTTTCCACCACTGGCAAATATAAAACTCCTCTTATCCTTTCCATTTTGGAAGAGTGTCTGTCAGTAAAGCAGTCCATGGAAAACAGTTGAAAACAGAAAAAGAAAGTATCTAAACAAGACATGTGCATGTTGCAACCATTCAGCTTTGTTTTAGCTAAGTGTCCATTTTTACATTGCTTTCAGTTCATTTCTTTTTAATCATTGAAAACAGCTGTGTTTTCCGAGCCAGAAACAGAAAGTTTAAATGAGTCATGACTATTCTTAATAGCAATCAAATAAGTAAGTTAAAAAGCTGTATGTCTGCATTCTCCTTAATGAGTGATACTTGTCAGTTTGTCAAAAGAGCTTATTATTATTTATAAGATAAGAGCAAACCATAAGAAAGAGCATAGTTATTAAGGCTGTATGCAATATGCTTTTAAATCTTAATGTGAGTTTTTTCCCTGCCTCTTAAATTGCAGCTCCAAAGAGGTATAATAATATTTTCCATTAAAATCTTATTAAAGTATAGCTTAAGAATGTTACTCTAGTGAACATTTAAACTTTTATGTTAATGACTCCTAGTGTAGTTATAATCCTAATTTTCATTCATATATTGATAATTTCCCTGTGTCGTGCTATGATTGTTTTAAATAAACTGACTCCCAAAGCCCTTCAAAATATCTAGAAATGTTATAAATACATAATTTCCTATCATTTTTGCTTGCTTTTTAGGATGCCTCCTTATTTTTTAGGCTATCAGAGCTTAAAAGCTACTATCAAAATACTTTTGTTTTTTCTTCCAGCGAACCTTTTGCAAAATGAAATTAATATAATTGCTCATGCCATCTTTTGAAAGATTTGTCTTAGAAGAATATATATTTCTGTGGTGCTTCTAAATAATGCATCAGAGTTCAGTTTAAACCAAGAAGTAGTTTCCTATTTTCTTTGTTAACATTTAAAGAAATAATGAGAGTTTTAAAAGTTTCTTTAGGTTATTTTAAACATCCTGGAACACCTTAGTTTTTGTTGAGGTATTTTGCTAAAATACAGGATGTACATTTTCCTAAATAATTTTTTTCCAAAATAAAACCTTATAATTTAAAAAGTTAAAGAAAATGGGGACTTCCTGGTGGTCCAGTGGTTCAGACTCCATGTGCTTCCACTGTAGGCGGCACAGGTGCGATCCTTGGTTGGGGAATGAAGATCCACATGCTACTTGGCATGACAGAAAACAAAGTTAAAACAGAGGCGTGAAAAGCCTTGTACATTTTCATCACGTACGCTCCCTGGTCCACCAAGAGTCGCCCTAGTAATATAGGTCTATCTATCTTTACAACTTAACTAGAAAAATTGTTCCTTCAGTAAGTAGTTCTTATCATTTCCTGTATTTATAGGACTTTAGTCAGTCCAGGTTTTCTAAGTATATGTTTTTCATCATTGTCTTCAGTGCTTTCCCAAGTATTTTAAAGTATCAAAGTACATATTTCATATTTCATAATCACTCAGCAGCACGAGAATAATAGCTTTAGTGTAGCTTACATAGCTGAAACTCAGACATTCATTTCTGTCCTTAATTTCAACATTTAACTCCCATCTGTTCTTCTCCCTTTTTTCTTTCATTTTTCTGTTTCTGTTTTTTCTCATGCTCTGACATTAAAGTGGTTGCACTGAAAAGACTGCCCTTTTTGAGGAACAGACCGAAGGATAAAGACAAAATGAAGGCCTGCTACCGTCGTTCCATGTGTAAGACTTTATGACAGTTCAGCTTCTTTCAAATGACTACACTGGCTTCCATTACTAATTTTCACTAACCATTTTCTGGACTGTGCCAATTTTCTTATTTTGCAAAGTGCAGTCTTCCTGTAACCCATGGAGCTGGAAGAATTTTTTTTTTCAAAACTGGCACTGAATCTGCATTATATGTATGTTCATTTATACATATACATGCATATGTTTAGTCATACATGTAATATACTTATAAATTTCCAGTGCTTTCTAAAAGTTGGCAGAAAAAAACTTTAATTTTATATGCCATAAAGATTTCTTCCCAAAGAAATTTGCTTAAAGAAAATATAACAAAACCTTTAGCATTAGGTATTTATTTTCTTAATGAACTAGGATTAAATAAATAAATAAAATGGCCTGTAATCCTTGAAAATGTTTGTCATTCTTTATATACTGATACTCTGGTTTTTCTTTTTTTAAGTGGAATGGGTAATTAATCGCATTAAATGTCACTGGATATCCTCTCTTTCAGGTTTTTATTGAGTGGTATACTTATTTGATTCATAAAATGAATAATTTCTTCAGTAACCTGCTCTGACCAAGGACTCTTTATCATTTTCAGTAGTGATGCTGTAAAGAATTGCTCTCCATCTTACCTTTATTCATTTCATTTTTGTCACCACAAAACCACATTTTGAAGGCTTCTAATTATATTGCACATCACTGCTCAAAAGGCAGTTGTACAGAGTAAAATTCCTTTTCCTACCTCTAAAGGGGGTGGAGGGTGATAAAATTATTTACTGAAGTTTATCAAGCTTTGGCCTCCTCATTTCATACAGCTAAATGCATGTCATAATTCAAATGACCTTGTGGTTAGTTTTTTATTTCACTTGCATTAATCCATAGACAATAATCAATACAAAATAGAAATAAGAGCAAGTACATTAACCATGCTGATTCATTTGCTTTCATTTGCATCCCAGCCATGAATGACCTGGTGCAGTCCATGGTCCTAGCAGGAGGACAGTGGACAGGTAGTACTGAGAATTTGGAGGTTCCTGATGATATTTCAACGGGTAAAAGGAGAAAAGAATTGGGAGCTATGGCCTTCTCTACTACAGCCATCAACTTTTCAACTGTCAACTCTTCTACAGGCTTCAGATCCAAGCAGTTGGTTAATAATAAAGGTATAGGCCGTCTGCTATTTGCACTGTGGTGTAACTGTTGGCAACAGGAATTTTTATTTGACTTTCAGTGTTTACTTTTTTTGACAGCAGCAACCTGAAATAATTATCAAAACAGTCTGGATTTAATCTGAGAGAATTTTCAAATCATTTCAAAAATTTAAAACATCATACAGATAACTACATCTTTCCTAGGTCTTTCATAACAAACAGCTAATGAACTAACAAGAAATGGAAATGTAAACCAAGTAACAGAAAGAAAAGGAGAGAGTGATAGAAGCTTTAAAACAAACAAACAAAAAACCTAGAAACACAACAACATCAGGGAACCACATAGAACAACCCAGGCTCTTGCTTCACTTTGCAGGGTCACAGGGAGGTTGTTTCAGTGCTTCTGGTATTTTCCTTAAGCAAGTCAACTCACATCAGAGTTATTCTGTTTCTTACTCCTATTCCAGTTTCTGATTGAGTATATGAAATATGTTAAATCAAGATGCACTGTACATGATTAAAAAAGAATTTCCATATTCTGCATAAATAAAATGTTACAAATTTTTTTGTTAAAAAAATTTTATATCCATTCTACTATTTTACGTAGATACTACATCCTTTGAAGACGTAAGTCCACAAGGTATTAGTGATGATTCTAGTACGGGATCAAGAGTTCATGGTAAGATATGAACTTTATTTAGCAAGTACATATTACATACAGAATGAGAATGCTAAGACTCTTGCATTGACCTCATGAATGTGGCATTGCCAGCAAGCATGTTTTCTCTAACCTGCATCTCATAGCTCCTTCTGCCATTTCTTCAAACCTAATACTCCCTTTTTCCTTTTATAAGGTTATTACTTCATCTAAATAGTCTGTCTCTACTTTAGTCAAGGTCATATATAAAGTATGTCTACACAATGCTTAAAGGTAATTTTGTTGCCATTTTGGCATAAAGTTATTAGAGATAATTTCATATTTCATTTTAAAAATACTCTAAGAAACCGCTGCAGTGTTGAGCATTTCAGTTTTTAGTTTCTGACTGGAACGTCTTCTCTTACCAAACTAAATTATTAACCAAAAAAAAAAAATGGAAAAGGAATGAATTTAATATGTAAAGAAATACGTTAAAGAAATTTCATATGTGAGCAGGATTTTAGGAAGCAGGGTGGGGCCGTGTTAACGGTGCAGTTGTTTCCCTTGTATGGATAGGAATACAAGACATTAACTCTGCAGATGCTCATATTCCTCCTGTTCGTGGCATCTCTGCAATGTGCAGGGTTCCTTGTCTGATCTTTTGTGACCTAATCACTAGCTTTTTTTTTTTTTCCTTTGGGGACATGTCATTCTGTTCAACTACAACAGTCCTGGTATCTGTCTAGAAATCCATTTCCAAATGTATTATTCACTTTATCTTCTTTTGTTTGAATCTCAGCTGTTGTCTCAGAAGTGTCCTGTTCTCAATTGTTTAACTGAACTATCTGGAAATGCCTTTGCTCGCTAATCTATAAGACTCAACTCTCTGTGGGCATGCTCAGTCTGTGAAAGTATGCATGATTGCTTCCTCAAAGCATTCTGTAATCAGAATGTAAAGTTCAGTGTCTTCAGCTGCAAGTTTTATCACTGTCTCCTGATTTTTTCATTTAGCTTCGAGACCAGCCAGCCTTGATAGTGGCAGAACATCCACTAGCAATAGCAATAATAATGCTTCACTCCATGAAGTCAAAGGTATGCTGTAGGTAAATTTACTAATATGCTCCATCCATTTCTAGATTTGTGAAAAAGTGGGAAATTGATTAAGTTTCTGGGTAAAATGAAATCCAAATCATCTGTGTTGGGAACATAGTTCCTTGGAATATTTTATGCTTTTCACATTGTAATACAAATGTATTTCAATGTGTGCAAATGTAAAAACAGGAGCAGTTATTTTAGTTTCCATTTTTCATCTTCACAGGTAAAATCTTTTTCTTGTTATCTTTCTATTTCAAAAGTATCTGTAAGTTCTTACTTTCTTACATTTTGTCTTTGTCATGAAAATGGTTGGCCTTAATTTTCTCATGTATTTGTACACTGAACTCACAGAAAGTGTTTTAGAAATACTTTTAGCTTTGTTTATCCACGAAATAAGGAGGAATATATTTTTTTAATTTGAGAAGACAATTGTGTTTGTGTGAGTGTAACAAGTGCCAAATGGATGCATATATCTCATATAAAGAAAAAATTAGTTCAAGATACCTTTTTAATGTGCATTCCAAGCTGAAATTTTATGTGAATGTCTGGAAGTATCAACTGATACCTTTTTTCTTAAAGGTATACTGCCTACTCAAATTCTGGAATTATTTAATAGATTATAAAAGTTTGTTAAAGTAGTTATTTTCTACAGAACAGAATTGTTAAATTATAATGAGTGCATTTGTTCTATTGCTTTTCTGTATTATAGAATAATTTTGTCTCAGTTATAATTTTAATACTTGTTGCAATGATCTGAAAATCTGATTTCAAGTGATTATTTTTTCATGTTTATAATCATGTTCTTATATCCTTTAGAAAAATATTACCTGAAGTGTGAAGAAGCCTTTTCTGATTTGAAAATTTTTTTCCTACAAAATGTTACATAGTTTGAGCCAAAATCTTTCATGACCCACTTTATTCTCTGTGATTAGGAAACCGTGGAAAGTTGCGTTTTCCATCTTGATGCTTCTACACAGTTTGCGATTGATCAAAATGAATAAGTACTTTTAAGGAATAGCATAAACTTTGGGGAGCTTTTTTCCAGAACTAGTAATTTGCATTCTTTATCACTGTACAGCCTCAACTGAGTCTTTAAAGCTATTATATACTGACAGTGGAAAGCAGGGAGAATCAGATTTTTCAGACATTAAATAAAGAATGAGATACTACATACTTGATTTTTACTGGAATTTTCTAAGTTAATTATGTCGTGTCTCCATTTGACTTTCCTTAGATGCTTGCTATTTAAATTAAAAAAAATTTTCTTAAGATAATTTTTTTACTTATTTTTTATTGTTAGTTGGAGGATAATGGCTTTACAGTGTTGTGTTGGTTTCTGCCATACATCAGCATGAATCAGCCATAGATAGACATATGTTTGTTCCCTCCCTCTTGAATCTCCCTTCCACCTTCCACCCCTCTAGGTTATCACACTCTTTAAGGTTATTCATTTAGAATGAACAGAGAAGCCTTCAAATAAGGAACATAGACTTCATAGAAAGTCAAAGAATTAGAATTATTAGTGTTTGGTTTTAACATTCTCAATTTAAAATTCATATAACCATATTTTGGGCTTCCCTGGTGGCTCAGTGGTAAAGAATCCGCCTGCCAATGCAGGAGATCTAAGGGTCAAGAAGATCCCCTAGAGAACGAAATGGCAGCCCACTTCAGAATTCTTGCCTGGGAAACCCCATGGAGAGAGGAACCTGGTGGGCTACAGTCCATGGGGTCACAAAAGAGTCAGACGTGACTTCCTGACTAAAACAACAACAGATGTTTTTTTAACAATTATAAGGTGTTTTACAGTTTTTTAACCTGAATTTTTAAAAATGTATTACTGCCTTGTTTATTGATTCATTTACTCATGAAATGTATTGAGTGCCTGATGTGTATGTTTAGGTTCTGGGTCTGGTGGTGAAGGCAAGTGTTTGCCCTTGTGGAGCTTACAATATTTGTCATCGTGACAAATAAGGAAGCATGCTATGGTAGACTGATGAAAGATTAACATAGTTTATTTACTAAGTATTTCTGAATAAAGCTTTGAAAGTCATTTTGGCTATTCATAAGAATCCAGTCAATAAATTATCAGTACTTACATAGTGTTAATCTTGTGTCTATTATTTAACTTTTAACACACCATTTACTCTTAAAGCAGGTGCAGTTAATATCCAGAGCAGGCCACAAAGCCACAGCAGTGGAGAATTTAGCCTGCTTCATGAGCATGAGGCATGGTCCAGCAGTGGTAGCAGTCCAATCCAGTACTTGAAAAGACAGACCAGATCAAGTCCAGTGCTCCAGCACAGAACACTAGAGAGTCGGGCACATCATAAGATCAAAACTGGTTCCCCTGGAAGTGAAGTTGTTACTCTACAACAGTTTTTGGAAGAAAGCAACAAGCTTACCTCAATGCAGGTTGGTTTAATCTATGGTGACCTTAATTTATATGGACACTGTAAGTTAAATTTCTATGGTTGAACTTTAGAGCCTTTTTTTTTTTTTTTAAGTTAAGGAGTGTTTAGAGACATTAGCAACTTTTTATAGTCTGCCATATCAGGAAAGCAAAAGTATGGCGGTATTCACTAATCTGCTTTGATTTTTTTTTTTTAACAGCTAAAGCCCTCAAGTCAAGAGAATCTTTTAGATGAAGTAATGAAAAGTTTGTCTGTCTCTTCTGACTTTTTGGGAAAAAACAAACCAGTTAGCTGTGGTCTGGCCAGGTCAGTAAGTGGAAAAACTCCAGGAGACTTCCATGATAGACGGACAACTAAGCCTGAACAGTTTGTGAGATCTGGTCCTCAAAAGGCTGAAGATACCTGTTTCATGAGCTCTTCAGGAAAGCCTACACGAGGCGCTCAAGGAAAGATAAAATTAATAAAAGAAACTTCTCTGTCACGACAATCAAAAGATAGTAATCCCTATGCCACTTTACCTCGTGCAAGCAGTGTTATCTCTACTGCCGAAGGAACTACTCGAAGGACAAGCATCCATGACTTTCTGACCAAGGACAGTAGACTGCCTGTGTCAGTTGATTCTCCACCAGCTACTGCTGATAGCAGCGCCACTGCAACATCTAGTGAGTACTGTTCACACCAGGGGTCCTCTCATACACTTCACAGTCCGACATCCGCTCTAGGTTCTCAAGCACAAAATTACCTAGCTACAGACAAGCCCCAGTCTCCACATACCCAGGCCAGGAACTCAAGAACTGAAAGGTCACATCTTCTAAATCAAACTTTTGCCATGATTAATATGTCTAATGATGCATTTGGAAGATCAGCTACAGATAGCCTAGAATCCTTTACTGTGGCTTATCCAGCTCAGCCATTTTTATCCCTGAATACAGAATTAGTTAGTAATATAAGTGGGTTACCTCCCAGACCAGTCACCAGAGTAACTGACCAGGCTTCTGCTTCTTTGGAAAAAACTGCTCAGAAAGATAATGAGCAGTTTTCTGATCATCAGAGCCACAGTAGCATTAATCCACAATCCTCTGTAGACAATAGTAATCTTACCACTCCTGCATGCCTCTATGCTGATGACACAGAAGCTGCATTGTTGGTTTCTGAGGATAATCAAACAGTTTGGTATGAATATGGTTGTGTATGATCAAACCTGCACAATAGAATACTGATGTCATTTGATACACACTATGCTTCTCTAATCTGATTTGAAGAGCTGTTGTTGAAAAGAATCATTTGACTAGGTTTATGTTTTTATTTTTAAGTTGTGGCATAGTGTTCAAGTGTACATTGTGGCATGTATATAAATATGATTATGTAACCACAGCAAAGCCTGCATGAACTATTAATTACATTGTACATTTTCTGCATGACTTCAAGAACCTTAGCAATACATGCTCCTCTTTCACATTTCTTGTCCCCAATAAGAGATTGTTACTTTGATACCTGGAAGCATGTTAAAATGGCTGCATGCTATAATTACTAAGAAGGCATTTCCAAGTCACATTTGTTGATTCCAAAAAAGAATGCTCATTGTCCCTTTTGCTCCCCTTTCCTTCTGTCCCTCCCTCTTGTCCTTTCCTTTTTTTCCCCAAAACGTGCAATTCATATTGTACATGTACAGTATTAGTAAGGAAAATATGTTAAAAAGATGTCATTTTCTTTTCCCATTTAATTTTGCCTTCTGCCCTGTTTTATTTTCAAAGAAATAGTTAATAAGTCAACACTTTACATAAAAAATATTAACTACTGCCCATATTTATAAAATTGTTCAAATTTAAAATGTTAATACTCATAAATTTAGTGTAATTAAAAAAAAAACCATTGAATTTAAATGTGACTTATACAGTGACTAGGTGCATTTATATTCTATTTCTTCCCTGCACTTTTCTTCATTTGATAAACAGAAGAGTTCAAGTACTATCTTTCTTTCAGGATGACTTTTTTACTTGGAATCAGTTAACACAGTAGTTTTTTCAGGGTTTTTTTTTTTTTTACTGTAGAATCAAAGAGAAATAAAGCAAATCATACTCAATGTGTGAGAAATTTGCATTTTTACTTCTCTTTTAAAAGGGTAGCAAGTTTACTGAGTGGTGAAGATTGTTACTTAAATAATTCTATAATTTATTCTAAGTTACATATGTCCTAAACACAGAATTTTCTAAAATGAGTACATTGTGCTAAAATAAAATGTAAAATTAGTGTTTATAACCATATAAACAAACAGACATGTTTCTAGTAGAACAAATTTTAAAACTAAGAATAATTGCACCCTCTTAGCTAAAAAATAATCATAAAAGATAGAGAAAATATTTGCTAACTCTGATTCATGTCATAAACTTTAAAATTATCTTCCTGTGGTCATAGCATTTTAAAACAGAATCAGCCAAAATTGAGTTTCTAACTTCCAGAATAAAACAACAAAAAAGAAAGCCCCAAGAAACCCATAACCCTGACTCACTCACTTCTGGAGAAGTATACCTTAGCTCTATCTCTGAAATGTTTTTGCTCTCTTGATTCAGCCTAAATATCACTGACAGTAATGCAGCCTGGCATCTAGAAAAAATGATTTGAAATGTAACTTGATAAACAAGGAGAAAATTATTATTTTACACGTGTTGTTATAGTAAATTATTATTGTTATTCATTGGGCCAGAGAAAGTTTCTAAAGAATCTTTGCTTAATGAAATGTGTGACCTGGGAATTCGCTGGCAGTCCAGTGGTTAGGACTCTGCGGTTTCGCTGCTGAGGGCCTGTGTTCAATCCCTGGTCACAGAATTAAGACCCTGCAAGCCACACAGCACGGGCAAACATTTTTTTTTTTAAAAAAAAAGGAAACAAAAAGAAGGAAATTTGTATCCTTTGTAAATTACCCTATTCTCTTGTACTTACACAAGATCATTTCAGGCCTAGGCCCCTTCTGTTTATATCTTTGACCATACTTCTTTTCTCACAAACAGCTCTTACTAAAAATGCTTCCAATGTGTTGGTTTCACTTCAGATCGAATAAATCTTTCGCCTTTTACTTAAAAAAAAAAAAAATGCTTCCAGTGCAGGTCATCAAATAAACAATCAGAAATTTTCTTATTTTTGGTACCACTTAATATATTTTATCTACATGAAAACATCAATCCATTTGTCGCTTATTTCACAATTAGTCCTAACATTTCAAATATTTTTGGTGTCCCTTTTCTTTCTTCATAACCTGATAATAAGACTTTTTAAAAAGATTATTTATTAAAATACATTGAGAAATCATATGCTACTATATGGTAAACACTGATTATTTTACAATGTTAGACTTATAGGAAAGAAGCATTTCTAACCCAGATGACTGTAGTAACATATACAGCATGTTTTCCAAAGAACATACACGTTGTGCATGTAAGACAGAGAGATACATACCATGTCCATGTGTCTGGAGGACTGTCAGAGAATATAGGTGATATTTCCTCCAGAAACTGTCACCAGGTGTAAGGTCATAAAATTCCCTTAAAACACTATTTTACCAGTGTTTCTTGATAGCACTTGAAATCACATTTTTAGCAGTGGTAAGAGCCTTAGAAATTGTATAGAGCTAGTGTTTCCCAAACTCTTAAAAAAATCAACATAATACCTTCTATAAATGAAATCTTACAAGATGCCCCAATTAAAAAAAAAAAAATTGTTTTCCCATCAAAGTGAAGCAGCTCTGACTCAGTTGAATAACTGTATTTTTTTTGAGACAGCTCCATAAATATTCTCCAACTTCACAGAGGATTACAGGCATACCTCGTTTTATTGTGCTTTCTTACACTTCACAAATACTGTGGGGTTTTTTTCCCAACAAACTGAAGGTTTGTGGCAGTTCTGTCAGACAAGCCTATCAGTGCCATTATTCCAACAGTATTTGCTCACTTCATGTCTCTGTCACATTTTGGGAGTTCTCAGAATATTTCTAACTTTCTCATTATTGTTATATTTGTTATGGTGATCGGTGATCTTTGATGTTACTATTGCAAAAAAAATTATGATTTGCTAAAGGCTCAGATAATGGATAGCTCTTTTTAGCAATAAAGTATTTTTTACTTAAGATATGTACATTGTTATTTACATGCATTGGGCAACTAAAAATTCATGTGACTCGCTTTATTGCAAAATTCACTTTATTATAGTAGTCTGGAACCAAACCTGCAATTATCTCCGAGGTATGCCTGTATTAGTACCCTAATTTTAGATGAAATTGAGTAGCTTTCATACTCCTGGCTTAGGTTTCTAGAAATGATACCCTTATGGGTATTATGTGGCATTGTAAATTCATGTTAGGCTTTCGGTCCCCTTTGACCAGAGTAGTTATAACTCTAACAATGTAAGTAGATATATTTTCCTACAAAGTAAGCCTCAAAGGCCTGGTTTTCTTAGTAAACAATACAAATATTTCATTGTGGATGTTTCTGCTGCTGCATGCAAGATTATTTTTTACTTTAAAACTATATGTGACCATTTAGTAAATAAACATCATAAACCTATCAGACACCAAGAGGGCATTATTATTTATAGCTTTTAAAACATGTAAATCAGTCTTTAAGTAGAGATGTCTATCAGATTAATAACATTTCCAGAATTAGATTCTTTCTCTTTGCCCTACACAATGAGAGCTCTTTAGTTTCTTATCTTCATGAATTGTATGTTTAGCTTTTCATTAAATAACATGAAATGCTTTTCTCCTGCAGATGTGGACAAAGTACAAGAAAACAGAAATTCAAAAAGCAGGTCTAGGGAACAACAAAGCTCCTAATTCTATAACCCCACTACATGACATGTGGGCCAAGTGGTGAGTTTCTTGCTTAAAATGTAAATGAGATTAATCTCATTTATACAAACTAACTGCATTAAGTATAAGAACAAGTGCACATTGCATTAACAGATGTAAATATTGCTTGCTTATTTCATGATTTTCTGTCTGTCTGATTAGTAAATCAAAATTACGTGATTCCTCAAAGCTTTTGGCCATCAGTGCACGCTCAGTTGTGTCCGACTCTTGGCGACCCCATGGACTGTAGCCCACCAGGCTCCTCTGTCCATGGAATTTTCCAGGCAAGAATACTGGAGTGGGTTGCCTTGCCCTTCTCCAGGGGATCATCCCAACACAGGATCAAACCTGGGTCTCCCGCATTGCAGGCAGATTCTTTACCATTCGAGCTACCCGGGAAGCCCTTTAGTGCAGGAAAACAATCTTTAAAAATATTTTTTCCCCTCAATTTAAATTTGATTTTACTAATGAATAATGTTTTAGAAATTACTTTTTCAGTTTAAAATCTTTCTGGTAGGAATATAACTTCTGTGCAATGTTCTTGGTAACTGAGAATAAATTAAATGTCTTTTCTATGAAGAGCTGCTTAGACAAATTCTCTGACTCTTCTGTCACTCTTATCCCTGTAAAAGTACCTGGTGCATGCTGTTCTTTTAGTGGTTGCTCTGTATTTTATATCTCTTATCTTCAAACTTTTCTTATATTTTCTTTCTTTCTACTTTCCAACTAAATACAGAGAGAAAAGTGTCCTTCAGTTTCTCAGTATGAAGCCTTTATTTCTGAAGTAACAAGACACCCAACTATAGGAATCATTTTTTAAAACCTTTAAGGAGACTTAACAATCCTTCGTGACTAGAGCAGGAAAGAAATACAAACCTTCATTCCTTCCTTGAATCAAGGAGCACTACTGGAGTCAACTGCCAAAATTTTTAGAAGGTTTTTATGACTTATTATGTACATTGTACTGTTAAGATCTACTGAATAAAGCATGTTCTCTCGCTAAGGACCAAGTGTTTTAAGGGTTCAAGAAGTACTCCAAGAACAATATACTTCTTTCATCATTTGTTTATGAATTTATCCATGTTTGCTTAATGCTTCTGCTAAGTATTAGCCTAAGTCTAGCCATTTATATTTAGTTGTGTAAACCTAAATTAAATGCTGTAGTATGCTGTGGAATGTACTATATATCAAGATACAGAGAACATTGTTTAGGCATGTCAGAGCCTTATTTGGTTAGCAGACTGCATGTGTTGGTATTCTCTTATTTTTAAGCCGATTATTTTGATGCACTGCAAAAGAAACTCAGTTTATGAAATAACTGAAAAATCCATGATAGGAGTTATAAAAAAATTTACAGTGATATTAATATTTCCATATTCCCTGCTAAGGAACACTAAGTAATTCATTCACACATGGATCCAAGGTAATTAGAATGTGTTTTTCTGAAACGTTTTTTTTAGTAAGGTGGTTTTCTAGAAAAAGACATTCCCAAGATAAAGCTATTGTGTTTGAACTCATTTCCCTTCTTTAGTGTTGGGTTATGTATGTACGTTTTTTTTAACTTGAGAGCTGACTGTTGCTTAAGAAGTTTTCTTATGGCAAAAATAATGTAAATAATTTACTACGATCCTCATTTTGCCAGGAACTCATTTATTATTAAGGTTATGACTTATTAATACGAATTTTTGGTTTTGTCCTTTATAAGACGACATTAAAGTTGGTAACTGTTATCAGTACTTTTGAAATATTTGTATGCATTTGTTTTACATTTGAAAGAAGCACAAAAAAGTAAATTTAGTTAACCCAGGGAAACATCAATTTTTTTGTAGTTCCAATTTTCTATCACAGTTTTATTTTCTTATGAAATCAAAAATTGCATTGATACATATTAATGCAAATTCATTATTTAACAAAAATATATGAATAATCTTAAAGGTCTGAAATGAGAAAGATACTGATTTTTTAATTTTAACAATGTACTTCTTAGGCTCTCACTACCAGCTCTAAAAATCTTTTTGGAATAATTCCATAGTGTGTGGTTTATGAACTGTGTGTTTCATCACTAACCTAGTAGCCATGAGAAATGTGTCTCCCTCTCCCCCTCCTTCCTCATGCCCTTCTCTTTTTTTCCCCTCTTTTTGGTAGGCCAGTAACAGTGTTGTGTTCATAGTCTACTTTCAGAAAGACCATTAATGAAAAGAAATACGGCATGTATAGTTGAAAAGAAACTGAAATGGAAGTTAGGTTTTGCCACCAAATAATGCTGTAAAGTTAAATCACTTTTAAATTCTTGGATGAAAGGTGCTATGTAAATATAAATACAAAGGATTCTTACTAAGATACAAATATTGCACAACAGACATATTTAAAACCTATTCTCTAGACTGTGAAACATGTCTCCATCATGATTTCCTGTATTCAAGTATCAGATTGATAATGGGCATCGTGGCAGTCTAGAGATGTCTGCATGTAAAAACTGTAAATTCATTTTTAGGTGGATAAATTGAGAGTAAATATAGAAATTATGTTTTAGCTAAATACAATAAGTGTGTAACTTAGATTTATATTAACTAGCATCTAATTTGCACAACTAGGACACATCCCAGGACATTTGCTTCAAGTTGAAATTTAATGAGTAGGAGGTAGTCCAGTGAGGGTGTGTGACACCACAGCTTGATCTCTCCAGGACACTAATATCCTAAAACAGAGACCCTGCTGACTGAAGCAACACATTATTGCTTCAGTTAGAAAATGCTTAAGGGTGGCCTGTAAAGGGCTGACTCAGAAAATGCAGCAAGACAACCAAGAGAACACTTGAGACTGCAAAAAGTAGGCATATTCTCAAATCACATTCATCACCTTTTTCATACCATTTCAAGAAAGGACTAGATAACCACATGAGTATTTTACCATTTCCAAAAGATAGCATCAGAAGCAAACTTAGTAGGAAGTCATGCTTTTTCCTTAAACTACTTCTGCCAAACAAAACCATGTAGCCAACTAGAAAGTACAATAACTGGGGCCACTTTCCTGACTGGCGCCTGACATGATTTTAATTATCTGGTTCTAATCCCCCTTGGAAACTAAAGAATTTATATACAGGGTAATAGCTTCGGCCCAGAGCTCCGATAAAGTGCTTCAGATCTGGCAATGTGGAAATGTTCGGTCCAAGTTTTTGAACTGGTGGTTACCAAAGAGTTCACGAAACAGGTTTGTATGTAGCACCTTTCATGCAAGGCATGGTAAGAGCCTATTTAAAAATCACTGTGCATATTACAGAATTGAAACCACCTCACAAATGAAGTATTACAGCCTGTACTGTCTTAACAGTTTATGTCAGGAAGTGAAAAAGATATTGTACCAAATCTGGAATTACAATGAGAAGTAATAATGTATGCTAAATAACTTTTGTACTTTAAGTTACTTTTTATGAGAAAAGTGAAGTTTTGTGTTTTTTTTTCCTGCTACTCTTAGTCCTGAGATACGTTTTTTTCTTTAAGCCTTGAATGAATAATACAGACGGAGCCCATTTTATAATATAAACCTTGATGTACAAGTTGAGATATTTGGACAACAGTGAAAATGCCTTAAAAGGAATGCTTATGGATAAAGTTGCACTTATAACACCCTTTAACAAAACCTGATTTTAAATTGTCTTTCTTTTCTAAGGGTTCTCTCTTTCAGTGTTTGCCATTGTACTTATAACTGTTATTAAATACCAAATCAAATAATACAAGAGCTGTAACATTTCCTTTAAAATAACGCTACTGAGAAATCTGGAGTTAAATGGCAAAATGTTTATTATTTGGCTATATTAAAGCCACAATTGATAACAAAAAATCAGGTTCATAACAAAAAAGACACCATCATTTGGCTGATCTTTTTTCAAAAACATTTTTCATTTTAAACTTTTATTTCTCCTAAAAAAATTAAGTTGGTTTAACATTCACTTGTCAAACTGGTATGAGATGATTTTTATAACAAGTGGTTAGCAATCATAACATATAATTTAACCAAGTATTATTCTTTCCTTTCTCTTTGCCCTAGAAAACCAGTTTTCAGACATAATCTTGTTTACCTCTGTTCTAATCGCTTTGGGATGAGTATTAGAGGTTTTGGGAGAGAGAGAAGAGTCTATTAGTTTTGTCAATCCCAGAAGTGTCATTACAATAATAGATTGTACACATCAGTCTCTTTTCATTTTCACATAGACTTTGGGAGGCATAATGTTAAGAGATGACTTGTGTCATTGGGCAGGTCAGTCTTTCTGGGCCTATTTTCACTCTAAGGTGGGGAGGACAGTTAGACCAGTGTCCTGAGGTCCTCAGTGTCTTTGATTCTATTCAGTAAACCTTCATTTTATATTCAAAGCAACTTAAATTTCCTCTTTCTTAGAGATATAATACCGAGTAGGCAAAAACCAGTGTAGCATCTCAGAATGTTTTCATTGATGGAAGATATTTCTTACTAACTCATCTAACTTACTCACTCACTCATCTATATTTTATAAAAATTGTGCCATCAGTAGACTTGTAGTCTCTAACCACATATATTGAAAAATGCCAAGTTTTTACCTTTGCCTTTCAGTAATGCAAATTGGTACAAATTAAATATAATTTCTCTACCAGAAGCAATTACTGCGTGTTCAGCCTTAGGAAGAAACATTTATCTCTCAAATATCTGATTGTACTAGAGGAAATGAGAATTTTCCTAAGTCCTCTAGGCTATTTTGTAGCCTACTCAGACCCTCAATTAGGGTCTTAAATTTGAGTTTAAGAGAGGTGAAAAAGTATATTAATTTTCCTCACTGTTTTTGAACTAGCTTCTATATGGCAACTGACAATACCTAATCCTGGGTTCTTACACATTTTTGTTTATATGTGTATAAAATTTATCTTACACTTTTTAGATGCATAGTTGAAAAAGGAGTGAATTTAATATAGCCTAAAGGACAGAAGAAACTTGTTCAAGCATGTTCAAATTTCTAACCTCTGAACAAAGACTAAACAAATCCTTCTTAATGGCCTCTGTATGTTCTGCTCCGGAGTTAAAATGTAATTTCATTAGTGTAATGATTATGGCATATTTTCTATCCCTACTTTGAGGGGTTTTCTAGATTAAGATATTCTAAAGATAGAATTTTATTTAAAAAATTAGCTTATTTTTTCACTGGGGAAAAGCATTGGTTTAAAAACAAACACTCAGTAACAGAAAGGTTTTCCCTTGCCCCCTTGTTTAATTATACTGCTGGGAAATTCTTATTCCTTAATCCTCATTCCCTCGAGATAACTACTATTTACGATTTAATGTCTTCCTGTATTATTTTTTATTTTTTCTCCTGTATGTACACTATCACATGTATAATTTTACATATGCTGTTTTTGCAACTTGCTTTTTTTCAAGTATAATAAGATATAAGACAGTTAATCTTAGATAAATAATCTTAGTTTTGATGTTAATTTCTTCTTTTTTGGCCACCCTGCTGCGTGTGGGAATCTCAGTTCCTGTAACCAGGCACTGAACCTGGGCCAGCCAGTGAAAGCCTGGATCCCTAACCACAAGGCAACCAGGGAATTCCTGATATTAATGAAGGCATTCTTCTAATAAGCAGTAGTCATGGGGATGGGGAGGGTGGAACCTCTGGCCTGACTAAAGCTACCTCAATATATTAAAAAAAAGGAACTTTAAGATAAGATAGTCTTTCTCAAATAGTTCAGGTAGTCACCAAACCGAGTGCTGGATATATCTTCCCACTTTTAATGCTTTTTATAATACAAGTAAGAAAAACAGCTTTCAGAAATAAATACTCTGAACTTTAGCCCAATTAGTTTTTATCAAAGTTTAATATTATGGGATCATGTCCTGTGTTCTTCACAAATGTGAGAAAGTCTTCAGGGCTCAATCCCATGGTTGCAGCATTGGTCATTGGATGAAAGTACACCTTTTCATGTCCACCTTCCAAAAAGGCAGAATCCAGAACAAACTTCACGTCTCCATCATCACAGAAGAGTGCCAATGGGGTGGCACAACCTTGGCCAACTTTCAGTTTTTCTAGCATGGCTGCTTCATCAGCAAACCGCAGGTTTCCACTCCCAACACCTAACTGCTTGGCGAGATCATTTAAATTAATTTGTCTATCATGAAGAACTGTCACCAGCCAATAGCCTTTTTTCTTTTTGTCCTTAAGAAATAAGTTCTTACTGTGTGCTCCTTTCAAATGCTGGATATGAGGCATCATTTCTTCAACTGTAAACACCTGTAAAATACCACATGAGAAGTTTAAAAATAACATGAATGTACACTGCAAACATACAGTTATATATACATTGTTTGCTGGGTCTAAACAGCGAGGTTAGGGAGTACTCCGTGTCCTGGATATTACTGGTAGCAACCCATTCCCAGCCTGCTGCTACTGCTGCTAAGTCGTTTCAGTCGTGTCTGACTCTGTGCGACCCCATAGACAGCAGCCCACCAGGCTCCCCCGTCCCTGGGATTCTCCAGGCAAGAGTTCTAGAGTGGGGTGCCATTGCCTTCTCCGATTCCCAGCCTATTATCAAATAATTATATCTCATCTCGGACCTCAAGTAGTTTCTCTTGGGCCAATTCGCCATTCCAATATGCTGGCTAAACCTTCACATATCTAAAATGCTCTTTTTGTTTTTTCTTTAGACTTTTAGTCGAGTTTATAGCAGCCCTCACAACACTGTAAATCAACTGTACTCCAATAAAAAGGGGTGGGGGGGAGGGGTTTATAGCAGCCCAGACTCCTATTCCTTGGCATTCCATCCAGACCTAAGTACAACCTCCACTCTATAACTAGAGAGGGAGTGAGGGCAGGGAATGAGAGCCTGAACTAATATAAAAAGAACATCAGAAAAGCTGGCAATACGCACAGTAAAAAGGGAGAGAGTATCGACCATAAGGGAGGCAAAAGGGTCAAAGAAAATAATCGTTTTGATGAATTTCTCTACCCTTTGAAGATTATCACCGTTATCTAGCTAGTTATCAGGAGCTGTTACTCAAAAGTTAGGCAAAAACTGTGTCTTCCCAACACTCAAGTTATATACTGGCTACGTGAGATACTTGAAAAAAACAAAAAAAATCTCCATCAATCAACTGAATCGTTAAAAGATACCAAACTCTTAACCTTGGTGTCCCGCATGCTTCATAGCCACTGCAGAAACGTTTTACTGCTTGGCAACTTACATACCCAGGCCAGTCTGAGATGCAGAAGTTCTCAATATGTTGCACTGCTACTGCTAAGTCAGTTCAGTCGTGTCCGACTCTGTGCGACCCCATGGACAGCAGCCCACCAGGCTCCCCCGTCCCTGGGATTCTCCAGGCAAGAACACTGGAGTGGGTTGCTATTTCCTTCTCCAATGCATGAAAATTAAAAGGGAAAGTGAAGTCGCTCAGTCGTATCCGACTCTTAGCGACCCCATGGACTGCAGCCTACCAGGCTCCTCATCCATGCGGTTTTCCAGGCAAGAGTACTGGAGTGGGGTGCCATTGCCTTCTCCAAATATGTTGCACTAGTTCCCAAAATTTAAAAAAAAAAAAAAAAAAAAGCTCCAAAAGGAAAACAGGTTTTTTCATAATAACAGCAGAGTCCCAAGTGGAGATGCACTCGATGGTGCATTCAGATCCCTCTCTACTCTGGATTCCGGGAAATGCCTTAGGAACGGACTTTCTTTCGTGGTACAGTGACCACCACCACCCCCCCCCCCACCCCCACCCGCCCCGGGACGTCTAGTCTCAGCGGCTCCGCCTCGCAGACAATGCAGTAGAGCCCACTCTCTCCCGGGGTAGTCCTAGCGGGAGCGTCTCACCTCCGGGTGCTCCACGACCTCTGTGCGGATGGCCAGGGCGGCGAGCCGCTGCTCCAGCGCCGCCCGCAACTCAGCCCCTGCCATGCTGTCCTCGTGGCGGTGGCGAGAGAGCGGGCCGAGGAACTGGGCGTGGCTTCCCGCGGACCGCCCACTGCAGGCCGAGGCGGAAGTTCCTGGAGGGACAGGGGCGGTGCTGGAAATCCAGCGCCGGCGTTTTCTGGAGGCGAGGTTGCTCTGTGTTCGCTCGAATTGCACCGTGTTCGCTCGATATCCACCGTTTGTTCCTGAGGTTCGCCCGAGTCCGCAAGGACATCCTTCCTCAGACATGCAGTGTCCTTAACCCGCGTCCCACAAGAGGGAGGCGCCTGCATTCTCACAGCTCTCTCCATACCCGCCGCAGGTTTCCTAAATCCAGCATGTCTTCCATTTAAATAGATTTAAACCTAACAACTCAAGGAATGTTGAGGGAGTGATTCATTGAATGTGGTCTCGGGTTTACCCAGGAAGCAGACTGAGGCAAAATCTCCTTATCCCTTCTGCCTGGGATATGGAATGTACATTCGACCCACTATTCTGAGCTAGGTGCTACTTGAAGGGTGCAGCCTTGAGAGAGTAATGTGTCTTTGAAACCTTCTGGACTCTTTACGTAAGTGAGGCCCCCTTCGCCCCTTAAGGCCTCTATATAAATTCTTAAGATGCTGGCAAGTGGATGCCCAAGACAAACCACCAATATAAGTTCCTTTGATTATTAATTATTAAAACTGCCACCTACCAATGAAGAATGCCCTGCCTCTTCATTGTTTCCTTGCCCTTCTGGGGGGTGGGGTCTCTGGCTGTGTGTGTGTGTGCGCGCGCAGTGGTTTCACCTGGGGAACTTCCTGAGGTTGTGGACCAACAAGGAGAGAAAGGGCCAGAATCTCTATCCTTTTGACTACCTTTTTCAGAGGCATTTTTTTCCTGCCTCTTGGTGGGGTGTTTTCCACTATCCTGCAAAACCCTCACTCCCCACCTTGAATGAGGCCTGAAATTCCACTAGAGTTTCATTTATGAGTTTAGATTAAGCTTCCAATTGTTACCAAAACTGTTGCCCCAGAATCATACCCCTACCCCTCTCTTGAATGGAAACCAGGTGCTCTTATCTGAAATTTTGGGAGGAAGCTGCAAAGCAAAAAGCAGGGACTGGTTAGATCCAATTAGGCACTAGATGGTTGAAGATTTAACTTCCAGTAGACCTAGAGCCTCATTATATAGTCAGTGTAATACCATAGCATGCTAAATGATACACCCATAAGTGCAATGATAGTTGACAGTTGCCATGACAACACCCAGAAAAGGGTTACAAAGACCAAAAAAGGAGTTATATCAGTGCCAGGTCCAAACCACACTCCTCAGATAAGTCATGAAAATTCCTCTCACTCTTTCCAGTTCCCTCCCTTCTATCTCGACCCTCCTATATAAATAGTGTCTCCTCTTGAATTGGGTTGATTTGTACACAAGATTCTCCATTCTTTAGCCATTGCAAAAGCTTGTGCTGTTCCAGTCTTAGCATAGGATTTATTATTAGCTGTGCAAATCTGATCAGAAGAACCTTCCTGACTGGGACAACGGTTCTTGGCTGGGGCTAGAACCCCAGCACAAGCCACGTATACTAATTCAGTAATAGAATCTGAGCTAAACTGTAGCTATTCCTAGGGACATTTATCTCTAGTAGGAATATATTTAGGTCATCTCTGGGGTGCAAATGGAAGGCCTGGAGAAGAATGCTCTTAAGAAGATACTGCAAAGTTCAGTTGTCTTGCCATATGCACAGGTCTGAATCCATGAATTCAACCAACAAGTTCCAAAAGCCAAAACTTGAATTTGCCACACACTAGCAACTGTTTACATAGTTACAATGTATTAGGTATTATTTAGAGATTATTTAAAGTATACAGGAGGATGTGTGTAGGTCATATGCAAACACTGCACCATTTTATATAAGAAACTTCAGCAACTACAAATCTTGGTGTCTGTGGAGGATCCCTGGAACTAACCCCCCTTGGATACCAAAGGTGGACTATATCTGAGTCCTCCCCCACAGGACAGCCTCAGAGTTAGCTGTGAAAGAGAAAATCAGAGCCAACTTCATAATTCACTCAGAATTAGCCTTGGACAGTGCAATTTTAAAAGTTCTCAGTTTAACCAACCTCTTAAAATTATTATGCCATATCTTCCTTCAAACAGTCCATCCAGTTCTTTGATCCTTGATTATGGAACCAACAGGCATCTGCTCGTGGCCACCTAAATTCAGATCAACAGCAAAAGAAATGTACCACATTAAAGAATATTTAGAAAACTTAGATAAGGGGAAGGGAATCACTCAGAACATTTTTTCCATGTTTGTTATTTTATTTCCCCATTTGTGAGTTAGCTTTGTTTCTGTCTTGGCTCATTTAGCTATGGAGTGAATGTTAATGGCTTTCACATTGGTTTATGTGAGCTCTTTAAATAATCAAGTTGTGTGTCTTTCATTTCTCCTATATACTCCAAATATCATATATACTTTTTCCATTAAAGAGGAGGTTTCCCCCCACCACCACCATGTACCTTTCAGGGATCATAGTTCCCCAACCAAGAATCAAACTGGGCCATCTGGCAGTGAAAGCCCAGGGAATTCACAAGAGGGGACTTTTTAGTTTGGTTTTACCTACAGATGTTACTTATTTTTGTGTAACCAAATGTGTTTTTTTTTTTTTTTGTTATTCTGATCTAAGTATAGAAAGCTAACCTCTAGCAATAGAATATGCAATCTATTTTTTTAATTTTCTTAGAAATACTCAACTCATTAATTCATTTAAATTTTACTTTGGTGTGGTGAGGCTTATTTTTTTCACTATGTTCTCTCAGAATAAAAATGGAAAGCCTCAGAATACCAAGGACCACATATATGCTGCTGCTGCTAAGTCGCTTCAGTTGTGTCCGACTGTGCGACCCCATAGACGGCAGCCCACCAGGCTCCGCCGTCCCTGGGATTCTCCAGGCAAGAACACTGGAGTGGGTTGCCATTTCCTTCTCCAATGCATGAAAATTAAAAGGGAAAGTGAAGTCGCTCAGTCGTATCCGACTCTTAGCGACCCCATGGACTGCAGCTTACCAGGCTCCTCCGTCCATGGATTTTCCAGGCAAGAGTGCTGGAGTAGGGTGCCATTGCCTTCTCCACCACATATATGAAGATGTGGCATATCCCAAATTATTGTCCTTAAATATTTGAAGACTTTCAAGAATACCCAAATTCAATCATGGAGACCTGAGCATTGAAAGAAGGGGAAAAAGAAGAATTGAAAGAAGAATTGAAATCTAAGAATAATTGTAGCTAAGAAATGTGAATCACGAGCCAGAATGGCTATCATCAATAAATACTAGAGGGGATGTGAACAGAAGAGAAGCTTCCAGCACTGTTGGTGGGACTGTAAATTGGTACAGCCACTATGGAGCACAATATGGAGGTTTCTTAAAAAACTAAAACCAGAGCTACCATATGACTCTGCAGTCCCACTCATGGGCATATATCTGGAGAAAAACATGATCCAAAAAGATATATGTACCCCAATGTTCATTGCGGCACTGTTTGCAGTACCCAAGAAATGGAAGCAATGTAAATGTCCATTGATGGAGAAATGGATAAAGAAGATGTATATATATATAATGGAATATTACTCAGCTGTTAAAAAGAATGAAATAATGCCATATTGCAGCAACATGGATGGATATCAGGTCAGTCGCTCAGTCATGTCTGACTCTTTGTGACCCCATGAACTGCAGCATGCCAGGCCTCCCTGTCCATCACCAACTCCTGGAGTCCACCCAAACCCATATCCATTGAGTCGATGATGCCATCCAACCATCTCATCCTCTTTCATCCCCTTCTCCTCCTGCCCTCAATCTTTCCCAGCATCGGGGTCCTTTCAAATGAGTCAGCTCTTCGCATCAGGTGGCCAAAGTACTGGAGTTTCAGCTTTAGCATCATTCCTTCCAAAGAAATCCCAGGGCTGATCTCCTTCAGAATGGACTGGTTGGATCTCCTTGCAGTCCAAGGGACTCTCAAGAGTCTTCTCCAACACCACAGTTCAAAAGCATCAATTCTTCAGTGCTCAGCCTTCTTCACAGTCCAACTCTCACATCCATACATGACCATAGGAAAAACCATAGCCTTGACTAGACGGATCTTTGTTGGCAAAGTAATGTCTCTGCTTTTGAAGATGCTATCTAGGTTGGTCATAACTTTGCTTCCAAGGAGTAAGCGTCTTTTAATTTCATGGCTGCAGTCACCATCTGCAGTGATTTTGGAGCCCCAAAAAATAAAGTCAGCCACTGTTTCCCCATCTATTTCCCATGAAGTGATGGGGAAACAGTGGAAACAGTGTCAGACTTTATTTTTTGGGGCTCCAAAATCACTGCAGATGGTGACTGCAGCCATGAAATTAAAAGACACATACTCCTTGAAAGGAAAGTTATGACCAACCTAGATAGCATCTTCAAAAGCAGAGACATTACTTTGCCAACAAAGATCCGTCTAGTCAAGGCTATGGTTTTTCCTATGGTCATGTATGGATGTGAGAGTTGGACTGTGAAGAAGGCTGAGCACTGAAGAATTGATGCTTTTGAACTGTGGTGTTGGAGAAGACTCTTGAGAGTCCCTTGGACTGCAAGGAGATCCAACCAGTCCATTCTGAAGGAGATCAGCCCTGGGATTTCTTTGGAAGGAATGATGCTAAAGCTGAAACTCCACTACTTTGGCCACCTCATGCGAAGAGTTGACTCTTTGGAAAAGACCCTAATGCTGGGAGGGATTGGGGGCAGGAGGAGAAGGGGACGACAGAGGATAAGATGGCTGGATGGCATCACTGACTTGATGGACCTGAGTCTGAGTGAACTCCGGGAGTTGGTGATGGACAGGGAGGCCTGGCGTGCTGTGATTCTTGGGGTTGCAAAGAGTCGGACACGACTGAGCAACTGAACTGACTGACTGAATGGGACCAGATGCCATGATCTTAGTTTTCTGAATGTTGAGCTTTAAGCCAACTTTTTCACTCTCCTCTTTCACTTTCATCAAGAGACTCTTTAGTTCTTCTTCACTTTCTGCCATAAGGGTGGTGTCATCTACATATCTGAGGTTATTGATATTTCTCCCTGCAATCTTGATTCCAGCTTGTGCTTCTTCCAGCCCAGTGTTTCTCATGATGTACTCTGCATATAAGTTAAATAAGCATGGTGACAGTATACAGCCTTGACATACTCCTTTACCTGTTTGGAACCAGTCTGTTGTTCCATAGCGAGTGTCATACTGAGTGGAGTCAGAGAAGAAAAAATATCACATGACATCTATTATATGTGGAATCTAAAAAGAAAGGATACAAATGAACTTACAAAACAGAAACAGATTCACAGACCTTGAGTCAAGCTTATGGTTGCTGGGGGAAGGATGGAGAGCAGGGACAGTCAGGGAGTTTGGAATGAACATGTACACACTGCTGTTTAAAATGGATAACCAACAAGGACCTATTGTATAGCACAGGGAACTCTGCTCAGTGTTGTGTGGCAGCCTAGATGAGAGGGGAGTTTGGGTGAGAATGGGTACATGTATATGTATGTCTGAGTCCCTTTACCATTCGCCTGAAATTATCATGACATTGTTTGTTAATCGGCTATACCCCAATACAAAATAAAGGTTTTTAAAAAAAGAAATATGAGTCATGTACAAAAGTAAGGAAACAATTAACCAAGAATAAGGTCTGCATGACAGCTACAAAAGAGAAACACAAAGAGCAAAATTGATAATGCTGTCCAGCACATTGTCTAGACAAGGAATTGTTCTGACCTGGAAATCTCTTTAGAAATGAACTGCCATCCATCAGTTATTCAAGGTGTGAAGCCCTCCCCCCACCCCACTGACAATCCATCACAATTCAGTTTCTTAAATCCTTCTACTCTAACCACTTCCATCACTCTAACCCAAACTACTATCATCTCTCCTGGTCTACACTAATGTTCTCTTAATTATACTCCGTGCTGTGTGCTGTGCTTAGTCACTCAGTCATGTCTGACTCTTGGTAACCCCATGGGCTGTAGCTCGCCAGGCTCCTCTGTTCATGAGGATTCCAGGCAAGAATACTGGAATGGGTTGCAATGCCCTTCTCCAGGGAATCTTCCCAATCCAGGGATTGAACCCAGGTCTTCTTCTTTGCAGGCAGATTCTTTACTGTCTGAACCACCAGGGAAGCCCTAATTACAGTCTACCTGTGGCGTGATGACCAGGTATCCTGCTCCAAACGAGTCTTACAACCAAGGATTTTTATTATAAAATGGAGCTAAATCTGTCTCTGGTAAAAGAACCTTATATCACTGTTTAGAAACTATCCTGACCCAAGTTCATGCATATTTATTTATCAAACATACATGTCAGCATTGTATTAAATAGGAAAGAAATGCTATCCTTTGCATGGTCCCTTCTTTTTAAAGCAAATACAGTCTCAAATTTACATTAGAAAGAACATCAGACATTAAATCAAAATTATCATCATGAACTTGAGCTAGACGTCTAGTCAGAGAACTTGAATATGAAATGTCATGATGCTGGGAGAGGGGTTTAGTCGCTAAGTCATGTCCTACTCTTTGTGACCCTATGGAGTGTAGCCCGCCAGTCTCCTCTGTTCATGGGATTTTCCAGGCAAGAATACTGGAGTGGGTTGCCATTTCCTTCTCCAAGGAATCTTCCCAACCCAGGGATCAAACCCATGTCTGCTGCATTGGCAGGCGGATTCTTTGCCACTGAGCCACCAAGGAAGCCCAGGAGAGGGTAGCATCTGATAAATGCAGGTGACTGAATTATTTTACAAATGGGGAAACTTTATAAAGAAATCTTTTTAGAGAATTCCCTGGTGATCCAGTGGTTGGGACTCTGGGCTTTCACTACAGGGGTCTTGGGTTTGGTCTGTGGTTTGGGAGCTAAGATCCTGCAAGTTGAGTGTCACAATCAAAAAATTTTCAAAATTGTTTTTTCAAATAAATTTTAATTTTCAAAGATAGTAGATAGTTCCTGACTGTCCTTCACTCAGTTTCCTCTAATGTTAACATATTGTGATATGTTTGTGAGAATTAAGAAATTAACACTGAGGTATTACAATTAACTAAACTACAGATTTTATTTAGATTTCACAAGTTTTTCCACTAGTGTGCTTTTGTGTTCCTGGACTCTATACAGGACCCCACATTGTATTCAGTCATTACGTTTCCTTATTCTTCAGATCTGTCATAGTTTCCTTGTCTTTCTTTGTTTTTCATGCCCTTGACAACTTTGAAGAATTCTGCTCAGATATTTTGTAGAATGCTCTTTAATTTGGGTTGTCTGATGTTTCCCCCATGATTGTAGTACGGTTTTGGGTTTTGGGGACAAATATTACAGAGATGTAGTGTCCTTATCACATCATTTCAGGGGGTATGTGATATCAACAGGACATTACTGATGTTTACCTTGATAAGTTGGTTAAGGTGGTGTCTGCCAGATTTCTCTGTTATGAAGGTACTCTTTTTCCTTTCCATATTCTGTTCTTTGGAAGCAAGTCATTAAGTCCAGGCCACTCCCAAGGGATTGGAGGTGGGACCTAAGCTTTAACTCATAGTTGAAGTTAATAAACATGGAATTATTCTATAAGGAGGATTTCTCCCTGTCCCTCATTTGTTATTTTGAGTTATAATCTAATAACTCCATTATTTCGTTGTTCAGAAGTTTCCAGCTTTGACTTGTTCAGGTTGGTGCCTATTTAACTGCCCTCATTCTATTTCCTTCCTCATTTCCTTCCTTCCTTGCTCCTTCCAATTTCTATGTTTTGGTGTACTGCTTGAATTTTCCACATTAGTATGCATATCTTCATGATCAGAAACGTATTGGTTATTTTCACTTTAATATTGGGGAGAATGATATGACCATTACTTTGATGTTCTGCCAATCAATTTCTACTTCTTAACTAATTGGCAACACTGAGAGAGCAAAGAATTTCTTACAGAAATTGCACTTCAGTGAGTGTGAAAGGTAAGTAAAATGATGCAAACTGAAACACACTTCAGTAGTTTTCAGGTGTGTTAGGTTCATTAAAAAGATTTTCCAGACAGCGGTTTCCACTCAATCATTCAGCAACACTGCCTACACATCTTTGTGGTGACACTGGGAAGACAAAAAAAAGTGGGGATGGGGCATGAGTTAGGAGTCCACACTAGGGAGGGAGGAAGCAGATAACAGTAAGAAACTCTTCTATACCTACATCATTAGCCTAGGGTAGTGTTAGACCTTGAGGACAGAAATAAAACAATACTTAAAGACTCTTGAGAATAGTGGCGGTTGAGGTCAAGGTGACAAGCCAGAAGACAACGTCCAATCAAGGTGTGGAAATGTTCTGGGAGGAAGCTAATAACCACAACAGCAAACCCTTATGAACCAGCTACTTTAAGAACCTTCCTGCTACTGCTATCTTACTAAGCAGTTACTATTATTACCATGGGGCTTCCCTCATAGCTCAGTTGGTAAAAAATCTGCTTGCAATGCAGGAGACCTGAGTTTAACATCCGGGTCGGGAATATCCCTTGGAGAAGGAAATGGCAAACCACTCCAGTATTCTTGCTTGAGATTCCCGTAGACAGAGGAGCCTGGCAGGCTACAGTCCACAGGGTTCCAAGAGTTGGACACGACTTAGGGATGAAACCACCACCATTACCAGGGCTTCCCTGGTGGCTTAGTCGGTAAAGAATCTGTCTGCAATGCAGGAGACCCAGGTGCGATCTCTGGGTCAGAAAGATCCCTTAAAGAAGGGAATGGATGGCTACCCACTCCAGTATTATTACCATATTGCAAAACTGCAGCACAGGGAGTTTACATAAGGTCCCCGAGTACACAGCTGGGGGTGAACTGGGATTGGGGCCCACTCTAGCTTTAGCACTTCAAATGCCACCCACAGGAGGCGACTTTTAAAAGAGAAAGCGCTCCACCCTCATCACTAACTCTATCACCGCCTTCCCTTGCATTTCCCCCTTTTTGGAAGTATGTGTTTTAAGGACTTATTTCTCCCACATTTCCCCGTTTAACTTTCCCTTGAGCGTACTCATGGAGGCCACTCACGCACCCAGAGTTGCAGTAATTTACTTTCTAGGAAGGGAAGTGATTTGTAAAAGCGATTATTCATCCACGCACAGCAACGCGGGTACGGCTTCGACAAAGGTTACAACTGCTGTTCCGAAGTAGGGACTTCTGAATTCCGAGTAGAGCCGCTTCCGGCGGCAACGGAAGCCGGAGAGGGACCGTTTCAGGGACGGACTGGCTGATGGACTGTCCTGCCGGTCCGGAAGGTGATCTCCGCCCCCTTCAGAATCCCGAAGTCCTGGGTCCTAGGTAGGAGCTAGGTGAGGGGCCGAGGGGTGGGTCCCTTAGCCGGGTCGTACTGGGTGGCGTGTATTCTATTTGGCCTAAAGTGTCAGCGGCACAGATGATGAACATTGCGCATTCGGGAGCCTTTCCATGATGCACCTAATCCGTGCGTGACCCTGCTTTAGGCATGATGAAGGAGTTATCCAGCCGGAAGCAGAGGGCTGCTTCCCTTCCTTGAGCGCCGCGGCAGGTGTTCCCCAGTCCCCCGCCTCCGCTGTATACGATGCTTATGGGGCTCGGGTTCCAGGTGAAGCTACCTTAGATCCGTCATTCTTGTATAGTGACTTATTTTTACCTTGCATTTGCACATAAAGTCCAAGGTTTTCAACTGTTTCATTCAGATGTTTGGACCAACGCAACTACATTACTTCCAACATCTTTTTTTTCAGGTTTCATAGTAAGAATATCCTAGCGGCAAAGGAACACCGGAATTGGGAGTCAGAAAGCTTGGGTTCTAGTTCTGACTGTCAGCAATTAGCGGTATGACTTTGGAGAAGGCTTTTTGAGCTCTCTGGACTCCATTTTCCTTTTCTATAAAACGAGAGGCTTGGAATAAGTGGCAAGTTTTCCTTCCAGTTTGGGTATTTGGTTTATTGCCGCCGCCGGCCCCCCGCCATGTGTTTTTCGAATATCTGCCTCAGTGAAATATCTGTGCTTTGGTTAATCTCCATGAAGGACCTTTCCTACCACTGCATTAATTCGTGTCCTTGTTAAATCTGGTTTTAGACTCATTAAAAAAAAAAAAAAAAAAAAAACCTACCCCCTGCCCCCAACCCGCCCGAGAAATTCTGTGCTTTTTGAGCGCTCTACTTCATCCCTCAGGGAAATGTACCCAAATAAGATTGTTTAAATGTGCCTTTCTTGAGGTGTTTAAGAATCATTATACTGGAACATTTTAGAGACAGTGAACTCCAGAGGAAGTGACTCTGGCTTCTTAAACTTTGAATCAACAACCTCAAATGCAGTCCCTAGAAGATGGTGCTAAGGAAATGTTTGCCAAGGAGAAAAGTAGTACTTCTTATGTTCTTTTAGTTGCTCCTTGCTTTAAACACTGAAAAAAAAAAAAAAAAAAATCTGTAGAAATGCAGTCTTGTGATCAGAAGAAATAGACTCAAGGAGGAAAAGACTGTACTACTGAGTTCTGAGCTATACTGTTGAGTTCGATTGTGAGTTTCTCAATAAACTCTTCTTTCATCTGAAGAGTAGTATTCAGGGGCTTCCCTGTTGGTTTTATGGTTAAGAATCCTACTGCCACTGCAGGAGACACAGGTTTGATCCCTGGTCCGGGATGATTCCTCTTGCCAAGGAGCAGCTAGGCCCATGCATTGCAACTACTGGGCCAGTGTTCTAGAGCTCCCCACTCACAACTACAGATCTCACGGGGTGCAGCTGCTGAAACCCTTGTGCCTAGAGGCTGTGCTCTGCAGTGAGAGAAGCCCCCACATTGAGAAGCCTGGGCACCTCAACTAGAGAGTAGCCCCCACTCACTACAACTAGAGCCAGCCCATGAGCAGCAACATAGACCAGCACAGGCAAAAATAAATAAATCTTAAAAAAAACAAGAGTGATCAAAAAACGTTATTCATTAGGCATTTATTGGATGCCTTCTTCCCACTCTGTTACGTCCATTTTTGGGAAAGAGCTATGGAAGAACAGAAAATGTTAGGGTTGAAAGACATTTCCAAGTAGAGAAAGCATATGCAAAGGTTCAAAGATTAGATGACGACCATCAGAGATTATATGTGGGACAGAGCAACAAAAATTGGGGAGGTAGGCATGAGGGAAATATAAGATTGTAAGAGATGAAGTGAGAGACTAACAGAAGGCAGATAATGAGCCCTTATATAGCATGTTTTGAAGTTGTATATTAAACTGTGGATAATCCCCTTCCAGCCCCCACAAAGGATGTTTAGCAAAGAGTTGATGAGTTCAAATTTGTGTTAAAAAATCACTCTAGTTATGATTTGGTTAGTTGATGTTTCAAGAAAAAAGAGCCCTTCTAAGTTATTGTGTGTCAGTGTTACTGACATACAAAATCATAAGAATACTAATAGTAATAGTTAATATCTAGAGAATACTTGGTACGACATCCCATCTCTCTGACTGGACTGTGAGCTCGCTCACGGTGGGAACCCAGTTTTACTCATTGTTGAAACACGAGCACAGCGCTTTTCGTGCAGTACATATCCTATTAACGTTTCCTAGCTTGATTTCAATATTGACCACAATATTCTTTTAAAACTTTTTTTCTTAGGAGAAACATGAACCGGAAGATACTGAAGTTGGAGAACTTGCTACGGTTTCACACTATTTGTAGGCAGCTGCACAGCCTGTGTCAAAGTAGAATGTTGGCACAGTGGAGGCACATGTTTTCATCTGCTTATGCAGTGCAGACGGCTCAGCTGTACACCCTACCCTGGCAAACAGATGCACTCCTCAGGGCTGCATTATCTCAACGTAGGCTTCTGGTGACAAAGAAGGTATTTAGAGATTTCTCTGTTATTTGATCTGAGATGAAAGTTCCTAGACTGATGAGTAGAAGTCCATTTTGAGTATTTTGTCATTTATGAAATCTTTATGCCTTAATGTTATACTCCAGGCAATCAATCTTTGTGAGGAAAGGAGGTTCTAGTTAGCTGTTTAGTAATATTGATGAATTTGATGACTTACATCAGTATATAACCGTGAATTAAGAATGCAAGATTTTAAATTTTAGTCTGAGGTTTAACTACTTATGGGAGAGTTGGTAGAACTAGGAGCCATGACTGTGGTATATATTCCAGAATAAATCTCAAAGTTTTTTCTTCCTTCTTCTTTATGCATTCTGAATATTTAATAGGAAAAAAGATCACAGAAATCTCCATTACCTTCAACAAAATCTAAAAAGGAGGTGGAGGTGTGGCTTGGAATGACTGTTGAGGAGTTGGCCAGAGCAATGGAAAAAGACATAGGTGAGCCAGATAATTTTATAAGGAAAAATAGGGAAACATTTTCCAATAAATATGGAATACCTGGTATTTTATTTGCAGTGAGATTCAGGTATTTAAGGATGAAAATTAGACTGGTGGTTTAAAAAGATGTTAAGTAATTCCAATATTTTTCACGTTAGGCAACAGTTCCTAATTAGTTTCTTGGCTCTTTGCCAAATATAGTTCTCCAAGATTTTGTTTTAATAAAAGTGGGATTTTTTAAAAATTTGAATGAAACTTTCTCAGAAGTCTTGTGGGCTATTAGAATAAGTCCAAAGGATGTTTTTGGACTGAGAGACTGTTTATACTCATTTACTTTCCCTTTGTTTATCTGTAATTTTCAAATTTTCTTCTTGCACTCATTTTGACAATATTTGTAGTGTAGTACAGGCAAAAAAATATTTGTAGTAATGACTATACAGTACAATAATTACAATACAGTGTAGTAACAATGCAACTTAAAAAAATTATTTATTTGGCTGCTCCACGTCTTGGTTATGGCATGCAGGATCTTTAGTTGCAGCATCTGGGATTTTTTTTTTTTTTAGTTGTGTTTAATTCATGATCCTAAAAGGTTTTATCTTGTTTCACCCAGACTGTGTATATGAATCTTTAATGAACACTGCTGTTGACATAGATTCACTAGAAACACACTCACGTTTAGATGAAGTCTGGATCAAAGAAGTGATAAAGAAGTCAGGAATGAAGTTAAAATGGAGCAAATTAAAACAAGACAAAGTCAGAGAAAATAAAGATGCTGTCAAAAGGTAAAATTTAACTGTGTAAATTGGGGGAAGGAGACAACATTGGTTTTTTTTTTCACACTTTTTAATGGAAAGATTTGACTTAAAATTTCTTTTGCAATTAAAATGATCTGTGAGTATATGTTAAACTTTTATTCAAAGTACTTAAAGCATCAAAAAGTGTATTTGCAGGTTATTATAAAACTCTAAGGGTTATTTTTCTTAGTTTTCTGATTTATGTGTACTGATCCTGAATTTTAAAATTTCATTCAGTTCTGCTTATTGTTATTAAGATGCCAACAGCAGGTGGGCAGTCATTGTATATATCATCATAAGTCACTGGTATGCATAGAAGAGGAAAATAGTTGTATCTAATCCGAGCTGTATGTTGGGTTTTGTTGTTAAAGGTAGTGCACAGAGGTAACTGCAAATCAGTTCATAGGCTATAAAGTGTATCTGATATTTAAGAAATGAAACTCCTTTGCTGTTAATTGTAGGCCCCAGGCAGATCCAGCTTTATTAATCCCAAGGTCCCCAGTTGTTACTATAATGGGCCATGTTGATCATGGGAAAACGACGTTACTTGACAAACTGCGAAAAACTCAAGTGGCAGCAATGGAAGCTGGAGGCATCACTCAGCACATTGGTGCCTTTCTTGGTATGAACACAAATCACTTTACAATGTGCTTGGGAACCCCACATATTATTTTATTAAACCAGGTATCATAGTATAAGTATACAAATTTAAAGTAAAAGAAAGGCTAAAGCTTAAAGCCATTAGATGAAATGTACAGCAGGTGGCTGGTAAAGGTTATTTTGTATGTAGTATAAGACGAAAATTATACCTTTTTTATTCTAGCCCATTCTTCAATTCAGTTCAGTTCAGTCGCTCAGTTGTGTCCGACTCTTTGCGACCAGTGAGCCTAAGACTCTTCAATACTAGGTTGGGATAGTGTTACCACTCGTAATTAAATAACAGCTGTCATTTGCTGAACACCTAGCATGTGCCCAGCTGTATTCTGAGAACCTTGTATGCTTTATCTTTTTTATCTTCACAACAGCATCGTGAGGTAGGTATTAGTAGTCCTATATACATGTAAAGAGGCTGAGACTTGTTTAGGTTAAGCTACTTGCTTCAAAGTACACAGCTAGTAAAGTGGCAAAGCCAGGATTTAAACCCAATGCTATAGGACTCAAATCCTGAGCTTCTAACTGTACTAAATTGCTTGTTGTTCAAAGCAGTTGTGCAGCTCTTGTTTGCTAATGTAGGAGTGGCTGCCTATACAACTATCAGTCTGTTTTTTCCTCTAGATTTCAATTGGTATTTTATTATAATATATACATTTATATTATATGTATACTGTTATACATTTATATTATAGTCTAGAAATAGGAATAGTTTGAAATGATTACGTAAAAAGAAACTCTAAAGGTCTCACTGGTATGTTATCACTTCATTGTGGATTGATGATCTGTATTGTTCTAATTAAGATTAATGGAAAGAATAAAATTATTTTGAAGAATTATTAATTGTGTTGATAAGGTCATGTATGTTCTTATTTGAGTCCTTAGTGATCTTGTATTTCTGTTTCCACAGTCTCTTTGCCCTCTGGGGAAAAGATAACCTTTCTTGATACTCCAGGACATGCTGCTTTCTCAGCAATGCGAGCCAGAGGCGCTCAGGTCACTGACATTATTATATTGGTGGTAGCTGCAGATGATGGAGTGATGAAACAAACTGTAGAATCCATTCAGCATGCCAAAGATGCTCACGGTACTGTGTGGTTGACTTCCTGTATGAGGAAGGAAGTTGCTTTTTTCCTTAAAGGATCTACTAAATAGAGTTACTGTTTTTACATGTTGCTCATTTAGTCTTCCTGGGAATTCCAGGATTATTATACCTGTTTAACAGGTAAGACTCAAAGAAAGTTGAATTGTTTTGCTAAAGACATTATCTACTAAGAAGAGTGTAGCAGGATTCAACTTGGGACTTGTGACCACAAATATAGTCCTTGCTCTACTGTTTACTTACTTGGCATGGTATAACAATTTTAACAGTCTCAAATGACTTTTGAAAAGATTTTTATCAATGAAATTTAAAACAGATATAAAAAATAAGCCTAGAATAATAAACTCCTATGTATCCATTGACTAAATTCATTAGGAGTTCCAAACAGTGATATTCTGAATTCTTCTCTAAAAAGAGACTTTTCCCTCATCTGCTTTAAATAAGTTTTTATTTGGTCAAAGGTATAAAATTGAAACTTTTGGAAATCACTTGGCTTCTTCCTTTTTTCTCCATTTAAAAATTGTAATAGTAAACACCACACATATATTTTGTACATTCATTCTTATTCTGAAATGACCTTACACTCACTGAAAAAGTACTGTTGTCTTGAGAAAATGTACCTGACAGAGTGCGTCATGTTCCCTTAGGTTTGTTGGCAAGTTTAAAAAGAAAGGTTGACAGTCATTGATCTAGTCCAGTTTTTTATTTTTCATCTCATAAAGAGGAAAACTAAGACCTAGAAGGTGGCAGGAACTTCTCCCAATTACAGTAAATTTGCATCATGTCTGCATTTGGAATCCAGTCTTCTAGCTTCTGTGTTCCTCTTGTTAATTTTTAATTTCTCAAAGTTGCTTTTGTGGAATGGGCTATGTTCTTAATGATCCTAAGGAATGTAACAAATATGAGTGCGAAATCTGTCAGGGATCCCATAACAAAGCAGTTGGTTGAGACAGGATAAATTCCTTATATCAGGCTTCCTGTACCTGTTCTCTTGGTGTCTGTTAAGTTCAAGCTCGTCGATATAGAATGTACTTTTTCCTAAAGTAGGTTGTGGATTGCATAGCTCTTTTGTGTCTGTTTTCAATTTCTGTTCCTTTGATAACTGAGAACATTGTAGACTTGGTGAAACCTAACCAGAGAATTACCTGTATTTTGTGTGAGTTCTCTAATGAGAGGGTATATTTGGTAATGACAAGTAGATGATTAGATTATTTGATTCATTCATTAAGTACACATTTATTGAGACTCTATTATGTGTCAGTCACTGAGCTAAGTGTATGAAGAAAGAGTTGCTGTAAATCCTGAAAGGAAGTTTACAATAATGACCCTTAGCCCTTGGTGAGATGTTGGGTTTTAACAGTGAGTTAAAAGCTTCTGAAAAGAAGAGGCGGATGATCTAGTGGTGGTGGTGGTTGTTCAGTTGCCAAGTCGTATTTAACTCTTTGTCACCCCATGGACTGTAGCATGCCAGGACTTCCTGTTCCTCACCATTTCCCAGAGTTTGTCCAAGTTCATGTCCATTGAAGCAGTGATGCCATCCAACCATCTCACCCTCTGTCACCCTCTTCTCCTTCTGTCTTCAGTCTTTCCAAGCATCAGGGTCTTTTCCAACAAGTTGACTGCATCAGTTGGCCAAAGTATTGGAGCTTCAGCTTCAATATTAGTCTTTCCAGTGAGTATTCAGGGTTGATTTCCTTTGGGATTGACTGGTTTGATCTCCTTGCTGCCCATGGGACTCTCAAGAGTCTTCTCCAGCACCACAATTCAGTTCAGTTCAGTCACTCAGTCGTGTCCGACTCTTTGCCACCCCATGAATCACAGCACGCCAGGCCTCCCTGTCCATCACCAACTCCTGCAGTTCACTCAAATTCACGTCCATCGAGTCAGTGATGCCATCCAGCCATCTCATCCTCTGTTGTCCCCTTCTCCTCCTGCCCCCAATCCCTCCCAGCATCAGGGTCTTTTCCAGTGAGTCAACTCTTCTCATGAGGTGGCCAAAGTATTGGAGTTTCAGCTTCAGCTTCAGTCCTTCCAATGAACACCTAGGACTGATCTCCTTTAGGATGGACAGGTTGGATCTCCTTGCAGTCCAAGGGACTCTCAAGAGTCTTCTCCAACACCACAGTCCAAAAGCATCAGCTCTCTTCACAATCCAGCTCTCATATCCATACATGACCACTGGAAAAACCATAGCCTTGGCTAGACGGACCTTTGTTGGCAAAGTAATATCTCTGCTTTTCAATATGCTGTCTAGATTGGTCATAACTTTCCTTCCAAGGAGTAAGTGTCTTTTAATTTCATGGCTGCAGTCACCATCTGCAGTGATTTTAGAGCCCCCCAAAATAAAGTCTGACACTGTTTCCCCATCTGTTTCCCATGAAGTGACGGGACCAGATGCCATGATCTTCGTTTTCTGAATGTTGAGCTTTAAGCCAACTTTTTCACTCTCCACTTTTACTTTCATCAAGAGGCTTTTTAGTTCCTCTTCACTTTCTGCCATAAGGGTGGTGTCATCTGCATATCTGAGGTTATTGATATTTCTCCTGGTTATCTTGATTCCAGCTTGTGCTTCTTCCAGCCCAGCATTTCTCATGATGTACTCTGCATATAAGTTAAATAAGCAGGGTGACAATATACAGCTAAAAAGCATCAATTCTTTGGCACTCTGCTATCTTTATGGTCCCACTCTTACATCCATACATGACTACTGGAAAGACCATTGCCTTGACTATACAGACCTCTGTTGGCAAAGTGATATCTTTACTTTTTAATACACTGTCTAGGTTTGTGATAGCTTTCCTGCCAAGAAGCAATCATTTTCTAATTTCATAGCTGCAGTCACCATCTGCAGTGATTTTAGAGCCTAAGAAGAGGAAATCTCACTGCATGCACATTTTCCCCTTTATTTGCTATGAAGTGATGGGACCGGATGACATTATCTTAGTTTTTTGAATGTTGAGTTTTAAACCAGCTTTTTCACTTGCTTCTTTCACCTTCATCAAGACATCTTCACTTTCTGCCATTAGGATGGTATCATCTGCATGTCTGAGGGTGTTGATACTTCTTCCAGCAATCTTGATTCCAGCTTGTAACTCATCCAGCTCAGCATTTCTCATGGTGTACTCTGCATACAAGTTAAATAAACAGGGTGACAATATACAGTCTTATACTCCTTTCAATTTTGAACCATTCATTTGTTCCAAATGAGGTTCTAACTGCTGCTGCTTGACCTGCATACAGGTTTCTCAGAAGACAGGTAAAGTATGTGTTAGTCACTTAGTCGTGTCCTACTCTTTTTGACCCCATGGACTGTAGCCCACCAGGCTCCTCTGTCCGTGGAATTCTCCAGGCAAGAATACTGGAGTGGGTTGCCATTTCCTTCTCCAGAGACAGGTAAGGCGGTCTGTTATTCCCATCTCCTTAAGAGTTTTCCACAGTTTGTTATGATCCACACTGTCAGAAGCTTTAGTGTAGTCAAGGAAACAAAGGTAGATGTTTTTTTGGAATTCCCTTGCTTTCTCTATGATCCAGCAAATGTTGGTAATTTGATCTCTGGTTTCTCTGCCTTTTCTAAACCCACCTTGAACATCTGAAGTTCTTGGTTCACATACTGCTGAAGCCTAGCTTGAAGGATTTTGAGCATAACCTTACTAGTATAGGAGATGTGTGCAATTGTCTGATGGTTTGAACATTCTTTAGTGTTGCCCTTCTTGGGAACTGGGATGAAGACTGACCTTTTCCAGTTGTGAGGCCATTGCTTGGTTTTCCAAATTTGCTAACATATTGAATGCAGCACCTTAACAGCATCATCTTTTAGGATTTGCAATGGCTCTGCTGAAATCCCATCACCTCCACTAGCTTTGTTGGCAGCAGTGCTTCCTAAGGCCCACTTGACTTCACACTCCAGAATGTCTGGCTCTGGGTGAGTGACCACACCATCTTGGTTATCCAGTTCATTAAGAATTTTTTGTACAGTTCTGTGTATTCTTGCCATCTCTTCTCGATCTCTTCTGCTTCTATTGGGTCTTTACCATTTCTGTCCTTTCTTATACCTGTCTTAGATGGGTTCCTTTGATATTTCCAGTTTTCTTGAAGAGATCTCTAGTCTTTCCCTCCCCTTCTGTTGTTTTCCTCTTATTTCTTTGCATTGTTCACTGAACAACTGCTTGTTATTTTTGAAACTGTGCGTTCAGTTGGGTGTACCTTTCCCTTTCTCTGTTGCTTTTTGCTTATTTCCTCAGCTATTTGTAAGGCCTCCTCAGACAACCACTTTGCCTTCTTGCATTTCTTTTTCTTTGGAATGATTTTGTTCACTGCCTCCTGTACAGTATTGCAAACCTTTGTCCATAGTTCTTCAGGCACTCTGTTTACTAGATCTAATCCCTTGAATCTATTCATCACCTCCACTGTATATTTATAGAAGATTTGATTTAGTTTGTACTTGACTGGCCTAGTGGTTTTACTTGCTTTCTTTAGTTTAAGTCTGAATTTTGCTCTGAGGAGCTGATGATCTGAGCCACAGTCAGGTCCAGGTCTTGTTTTTGCTGACTGTTTAAAGCTTCTCTGTCTTCATCTACAAAGAATGTAATCAATCTGATTTCTGTATTGACCATTTGCTGATGTCTGGACGTAAAGATGTCTCTAGTGTTGTTGAAAAAGATTGTTTGCTATAACCAGTGCATTCTTTTGTCAGAATTCTGTTAGCCGTTACCCTGCTTCATTTTGTACTCCAAGGCCAAACTAGCCTGTTACTCCAGGTATCTGTTGACATCCTACTTTTGCATTCCAATTTTTATGATAAATAGGACACCTTTTTTTGGTGTTAGTTCTAGGAGGTCTTGTAGGTCTTCATAGAACTGATCAACTTCAGCTCTTTTGGCATAGGTGGTTGGGGCATAGATTTGGATTACTGTGATATTGAATGGTTTGCCTTGGAAATAAAATAAGATCATTCTGTCATTTTTGAGATTGCACCCAAGTACTGCATTTCAGATTCTTGTTGATTATGAGGGCTTCTCCATTTCTTCTATTAGCTTCTTGCTCACAGTAGTAGATTTAATGGTCCTCTGAATTCAATTCTTCCATTCCCGTCCACTTTAGTTCACTGATTCCTAAGATACTGTTGTTTATTCCTACCATCTCCTGCTTGACCACCTCCAATTTACTTTGATTCATGGACCTAACATTCCAGGTTCCTATGCAATACTGTTCTTTACAGCATCAGATTTTACTTATATCCCCAGACACATCCACAACTGAGAGTCATTTCTGCTTTGGCCCAGCTGCTTCATTCTTTCTGGAGTAACTGTCCTCCGCTCTTCCCCAGTAGCCTATTGGGCACCTTCTGTTCTGCGGAGCTCACTTTTGGTGTCATATTTTTTTGTCTTTTCATACTGTTCATGGGGTTCTCCAGGCAAGAATACTGCAGTGGTTTGCCATTCCCTCCTCCAGCGGATCATGTTTTGTTAGAACGCTCCACTGTGACCTGTCCATCTTGGGTGGCCCTGCATAGCTTCATTGAGTTACACAAGCCCCTTCACCACGACAAGGTGGTGACCCATGAAAGGGTGATCTCGTGGTAGAGTTGGATTAAAATCTTCTCTTGATCTTTTTTTCTGGAAATTATCTCTAGTGTAGTTGCTGATCCTGCTTTCAGGTTTAAGGATAGGCCTTTCTCTGCCCTTAATACTGTTGTGGTTTTGTTTTTTAATCATCGTTAATTGTCTAGTCTTAATTCAGAATCTTACACTTGCTGTTTTGACATCTCTTATCTGGAATCCTTCATGTGTAGAAAGCAGGGTAGGGTGGGTCTAAAGTGGGTCTTTTGTTAGATAAATACAGTCACTGAGTCAAGAGAAAGCCAGAAAATTTTGTGTTTTGATGTGAATACCTGGAGTTGAAGTGCCATCATTTGCACTCTTAACTCTGTTTCTTTCAGTTCCTATTGTCCTTGCCATAAGCAAATGTGACAAAGCTGAGGCGGATCCTGAGAAAGTGAAGAAAGAACTGCTAGCATACGATGTGGTGTGTGAGGATTATGGAGGTGACGTTCAAGCAGTGCACGTCTCTGCGCTCACGGTGAGTACAGGTGTGTCGAGATGAGAGTGCTGCGTGAAATGCACGGGGTGCCTTGTAGCTCAAGAACATTTTGACCCACAGAATTTCTGTCATCATTTAAAAATTCTCTCAGAACTCAGTAAAGCTGGTGCCTTTATCCTGGTTTGGCAGATTAGAAATTAGTCTCAGAAAGGTCAGTCACCAGTCCATGAGAATCAGGCTTAAACTGTGCTTTACTTATTATGAGATACTTAGAATGAGGAGAGTAAGTGGTAAATGTTGTAGGGATAGATAGGATAATAGTAGGCTAAAGACTATTTTAAGCAGAAATGAAATTTGGTTGGTAATAAAAAAGTGCCTGTTTTTAAGTGAAAAGTTATAGACTAGGTCTTAGGGCACTTAAGAGAGATTTGACAAGTAAAACTTTTTACTAATACAGTGTTGTAATATTTGGATTCATTCTGTTATTGATTGATCCAGTGCTTCTATGAGTTAAATAACTATAAGTTTTATAGTGTTATTTGTGATGAATTCCATTTTCTTTTCATTACCAATTATTCTTTTTAAAATAATTTTACTTATCTGTTTATTTTTTCTGTGCTTTTATTTTTTCTGTGCTGGGTCTTCATTGCTGCTCAGGCTTTTATAGTTTTGGCAAGCAGGGGTTACTTTCTAGTTGCGATATGACGGCTTCTCATGGCAGTGGCTTCTCTTGTTGCTGTTCCCGGGCTCTGGAGCACAGGTTCAGTAGTTAGAGCTTACCGGCTTAGTTGCTCCTTGGCATGTGAGATCTTCCTGATCAGGGACCGAACCCTTGTCTCCTGCATTGGCAGGCAGATACTTTACCACTGAGCCACCAGGGAAGCCCATTAAATGACCAGTTATTCTTTTCTGGATAAAAAAACACCAAAGAAACTCAGTGCCTGTTGTGTGACAGCACGTTCCAGCTCTCTTGTCCTCTACGGGTAGCTACTAAGTAACAGTTTTCTTTTTTGTTCAGTCTGACCATATTCCATGGTTTACTCCTAATATGGACTTTTTTCCTTCTGATCATTCACTGAAGAAATTTTACTTTATTTGGCCACCTTCCTCCAGTTAAGTCTCATTTTATCTTTACTTTTCCTAAATTTATTCCTCCAAGATGATTAGAAGTTATGCCTCCATTAATAATAAAACTTTGCCTCTTTTTTTCTGAAACTCATAAAATGCCACCTTACTTTTTTATCTTTCTACTGTACCTTGATTTCTACTCCACTCTGAAAACTGGCTGGCAAGAAGAGAACATTTGAAGACATGACTGCTTTTTCTGCCTAGATACCATCAGATGAGTGCATAGATAGATGTGACTCTGCTTACATAAACTTGAACGCATGGCAGATATGATTCCTGGGGAGTGGAGGTAAGAGAGTAGCAGGGAAGTAAGATGAGGCCTTCTTTTCCAAGATGGAATAGGGGACTTTACATGCAAAGAAACAACCCCAACTCTCCTTTTCAGAGCAGCATTTTGTAAACTGAAATAAATACTAGGGATTAAATAGATGGGTAAACAAGACCAGTCCTGGGTGTTCATTGGAAGAACTGATGCTGAGGCTGAAACTACAATACTTTGGCCACCTCATGTGAAGAATTGACCCATTGGAAAAGACCCTGATGCTGGGAGGGAAATTAGGGGCAGAAGGAGAAGGGGACGACAGAGGATGAGATGGCTGGATGGTATCACCGACTCGATGCACATGAGTTTGGGTGAACTCCAGGAGTTGGTGATGGACAGGGAGGCCTGGCGTGCTTCGATTCACGGGGTTGCAAAGAGCCGGACGCAACTGAGCAACTGAACTAACTAACTAAGCAGAGTGTTTAGTTAGTTTTGTTAAGGTTGTCTATATTGTTTCACACTTTGTAACAACTGTGAGCAGTCTCTTAGCTGACATGGACAATGGAAAACTCTCTTGCTCATCAATTCCAGTTGCATCACTAGTTAATCAGCTACATGATCTTGGAGCCTTAGAAAGCACAATAAACAGAGATCATTAAAGGTGAAAGAGTCATCTAATCTAGCTCCTTCAATTTACAATTGAGGAAAGGCAATTCAGAGAGTGGAGAAGGAAATGTACACCCACTCCCGTGTTCCTTGCCTGGAGAATCCCATGGACAGAGGAGCCTGGTGGGCTGCAGTCAAGTCCATGGGGTCACAAAGAATTGGACACGACTGCGTGACTGAACAACAACTAATGCAGAGAGGTGAAGTGATTTTCAAGGTTGCACAGCTGAGTAGTTAGAGTGTAGCTTATAGCCTGGGTCTAGTCAGTGCTTTGTCTCCTCATTTATTTAATAAGAATAAGTAGTAGTTCATTGAATTCTTGAGTGATCAAAATGAAATCAGTGAAAGCTTATTTAATTGTCCAGAACTTCAAATGTAAAGTAGCATTGTAAAGAAAGTGAGAGGAAGAAAACTCATCTGTGGAAGCTAAGGAATGAGGGTGAAAGAAGCATATGTTTATAAAAGGGTATTGACAAGCACTAGTACCTATTCTTTGAAAAATAATACAGCCACCACTCCTTGCAAGATCTGTCCCAGGGTCAGAGTTTTCTTGCATCTCTCTTTTCTTCCTTCCTTTCCTCCCTCCCTCCCTCCCTTCCTTCTTTCCTTCCTTCTTATAGGTTAATTTCTGTTTTTTATGCTTAAAGAGAAAAGTATCGCTGTCAGGGATTGTTTGACTTTCTGATCCTGGTATTTACATTTACAGATAATATTTATTAATGTATATTAACAACTCCTTTTTGTTTGTTTTTAAGGGTGAAAACATGATGGCTTTGGCAGAGGCAACTATTGCTCTTGCAGAAATGTTGGAATTGAAAGCAGACCCTACTGGTGCAGTTGAAGGAACAGTAATAGAATCTTTCACAGACAAAGGAAGAGGGTAGGTCTGTTAAAATGCATACTTTCTAATAATTTTATTTCATTGTTTTTGTGACCTGATTATATAACCATATATTATTATAAGGATTGCATATTATTAATACATGAACAGTATTTTCAAAGCATTTGTTTTAAAAGGTGTTTATTGCACTGCTACACAGAACCCAACATGCAGTTATCAAGACACCATAGCAACTATGTGTACACATTTAGTAGTCCTATTTAGGTGACTTAGTAGTTCAATTTGTTTGATTTTTGTTTTTTTCCCCACTGACTTAGCTGAATTGGTAAAATCTTATAGGCTAACATAAATTAGAATGAAATAGCAATTGTTGCATTTTTGGGTTTCTAAATCCTTTATGTCCTTACCCATTAATATATAGTAAGATTGTTGGAATAGTGTTCTCATCTTTAATTTCCCTCCTTATTAGCAGAAGAGGTCTTTTCACTGCTTAACTTATTAGTTATAGAAAGAGGATTAGGATTTTGTCAAAATACTCAGCTATCTGCACCCTTCACCACCATAACCTTACAAGAAATATTTTTGTGTGTTTTCTTCTTTTTTTAAATTGTGGTAAAAGGTACATAATATTAAATAACCATCTTAACCGTTTTTAAATGTACAGTTCAGTAGTCTTAAGTATATTCATATTGTTGTGCAACAGATCTCTAGAACTCTCCTCTTGCGAAACAAACTATTCCCATATAGTGTTAATTTCCCATTTCCCTTCCCCCACCCTTTGGCAACACCTTTCAGTAGTGTTTCTGTGCTTTTCAGTGCTTCAGATATTTTGTATGAGTGGAATCATATAATATTGTCCTTTTTGACTAACTCATTTCACTTAGCATAATGTTCATTTAGGAGGTTCACCCATATTCTAGCATGCAACAGGATTTTTTTTTCTTTTTCAAGGTTATATATTACTGCATTATATGTATATACTGCATGTTCTTTATTGATTCTTCCATTAATGGACACTTAGGTTACAATTATGAAAAATGTTTTCATAGTATGAAAATTGAATAGGTTGAAGGCAGGAGGAAAAGGGGACGACATTGGATGAGATGGTTGGGTGGCATCACTGACTCAGTGGACATGAGTATGAGGAAACTCTGGGAGATGGTGAAGGAAGGGGAAGCCTGGCGTGCTGCAATCCATGGGGTCACAAAGAGTTGGACACGAATGAGCAACTGAACAGAAAATAGTATGAAAAATTATTTGAGAAGTTAAGAAGTGATAGAATTAACCCTGTTTGTTCATATTAATAAATATTTTGTAATCTCTTAAAGGTATCTTGACTTGAGAAAGTGCTATTACATCCTGATTATGGCATTAAGAATATATGCTTTTATTTTCATATTAGTCCTGTTACTACAGCTATAATTCAAAGAGGAACTTTGAGAAAAGGCTCCATTCTGGTTGCTGGAAAGAGCTGGGCAAAAGTACGCTTAATGTTCGATGAAAATGGCAGAGCAGTCCATGAGGCCTATCCTAGCATGCCAGTGGGAATCATAGGCTGGAGAGACCTCCCTTCTGCAGGAGATGAAATTCTTGAAGTAGAATCTGAGGTATATTAAGCTTAATTCCTATAATGTAGAATATGATATAGTGATTTAAAATGTCAGTCTATAATGTTACAATACAAAATAAGTAATGTTAATCCAGTACTATAACATGTGTGAGTGGCCAGTGATGTCATTTTAGAGTTTGGCTGTAGAATTTTTAGCAATTTGAGATTGGATTTTTAAATAATTTCAAATTTACACAAAGCCTCCATATTAAAGTTTTAATTGGTGGTTTCATATATGAGTTAAGCTAATTTTATAGTGGAGGAAAAAACCAGCAGTTATTGGTTTCTGTTAAGTAATTCCCTTTCTCCCCCTGTAAAGCCAAGGGCACGTGAAGTTGTTGACTGGAGAAAGTATGAGCAAGAACAGGAGAAAAATAAAGAGGATTTAAAATTAATAGAAGAAAAGCGAAAGGAACACCAAGAAGCACATCGGAAAGACCGCGAGAAGTATGGCACTGTGCACTGGAAGGAGAGGTCATATATAAAGTACAGAGAAAAAAGACAGCAGCAGCCCTTAAAGCCGAAAGAGAAACTAGAAAGAGATTCAAATGTGCTTCCTATAATTGTTAAAGGTGACTTTTACAAGATTTTACAACTCATTTTTTGTCATTTTTTCATATTTTGTCATTCTCTTATTAATTTGGACCATAAGCTGAAATGATTTCAGTATTTTGGAAGGGAATTTTTAAAAGCTGAGATATAATTGACATGTAACATTTTCATAATGATTCAATATTTGTATATATGGTGAAATGACCACCATAGTAAATCTAGTTAGCATCTCTCACTAATACATAAATAAAATTTTTCTTGAACACTTTTAAGATTTGCTCTGTTAGCAGCTTTCAAATAAGCAATGCAGTATTATTAACTATAGTCACTATGCTGTATATTACATCCCCATTACATATTTATTTTATAGCTGGAATTTTGTACCTTTTGACCCTCTTCACCCTTTTTGCCCGCCTCCACTGGGGGAGATTTCCTTAAACAATTTTCTTGTGACTTTTGCTGTAAATGTATATCTGGTTCATTATACTTTGTTCAGCTAAGAAGGTATTTATCATGCTAAACCTAAATAAGAATATATTCCATGATAAATGCCATTCTAGTTACTGCTTTAAATAGATTATTATAATTTTGAGTCTGTTAATTCCTAACTCCTAACATCAATATTTTTAAACTTTTGCTGCATTTAGGTGATGTTGATGGTTCTGTTGAAGCCATTTTGAACGTTATGGATACCTATGATGCTTCACATGAGTGTGAACTAGAATTGGTACATTTTGGTGTGGGTGATATTAGTGAAAATGATGTCAACCTTGCTGAAACATTTCATGGTAAGTTTCCCATTTCCTGTTTAACTGTGTTCCCTAGAACACGCTCTGAACCTTTCACTTTTGTCTTTTTTGCTGGCTGCTGACACCTGACATTTACTCCCCATCCACATTCCCCTTCCTGTTGGCAGTCCAGTCCCAGCTCGCGATTGCATCCTGCACAGGATGTGCAGTACTGCAGGCCCAGCCCCGCTGGTCATTGTTGTACTGAACTCTTGGGGAACTATTTCAAGCCCCAGGAGTGCTTCTTGATGTTTTTTTTTCCCAGTGTACCATTACTGCCACCTCATCTCACCCAGATCCCAAACTAAACCAAGCTTGGTCCTCTCTTTCACTTAGATTTTTGAATGCTCCTGAAATCTGCAGTCAACCTATTCAGTGTTATCTTTTACTTTTGACTGCCTATTTTTGTTCACTTGTAATTTTATAAATTATATTTTTCTTAGATCAAAAGCTCCTTTTAGCTTTAAATACCTCGAAAGCAAGGGGACTATTTATAAGTCAAACTTACGTTATACAGAATGGGAACTCATGACTGCATGACTGTCACTTTGACTAGGTTTAACATCTAGGCAAAGCACCGATTTTACTGAATTAGTGAATCATTTAGGAAGGAGGTACTTCATGACCTAACTTTATTAGAATTAGTTGTTACCTCTACTACTGAAATGGTGTCTTCCATAATGCTAGCTATTTCAAAGTCCTTTATGGGCACTGACTATACTATTAATGTAAATAGCGTGGTGTGTTGAACGATTTCTTAATGACAAGATTTTCAAGGTGGTTGTGTTTTTCTCCTGACTAAGCCATTTGCTTTAATTTTTTCCCTTATTTTAAGGAAAGTGTTTTGCTTTTGCTTCCCCCATTTGTTCTTTGGTAAAATGGTCAGCTCCATGGTACTTCTTTGATTTCTTAAATAACTCTTGAACTTTTCTAATTAAGTAACTACAGTTGACACTTGAACAACATGGTTTTGAACTGTGGGTCCACTTATACATGGATTTTTTTCAGTAGTAAATATTATAGTACTACAAGATCTGAGGTTGTAGATCTGAGGAAGAACCATATTTATATGGAGGGCCAACTGTAAGTTACTCTTGGATTTTCACCTGTCTGGAGGATCAGCATCCCTAACACCTGTGTTGCTTAAGGGTCATGTGTTTTTTTAACATCGTTTGGTCGGCTGAACACTTCAGAGCAAAGCACAAAAGTTGTGGGCTATAAGATTGTAATTCATAACAATTATTAAAATAATGTAATAATACTTTAGCTATAATCATTTTTTTTATTTCTCTGGTGTAAAAATTAACATTTAGCGTATCACCCTGCACCTTTTGGGAGAAGGCAATGGCACCCCACTCCAGTACTCTTGCCTGGAGAATCCCATGGACGGAGGAGCCTGGTGGGCTGCAGTCCATGGGGTCGCTACGAGCCGGACACAACTGAGCGACTTCACTTTCACTTTTCACTTTCTTGCACTGGAGAAGGAAATGGCAACCCACTCCAGTTCTTGCCTGGAGAATCCCAGGGACGGGGGAGCCTGGTGGGCTGCCGTCTATGGGGTCGCACAGAGTCAGACACAACTGAAGCGACTTAGCAGCAGCAGCAGCTGCACCTTTTGGGCACTTTAAACGTTTCCTAAACGAACATTAAACATCATAAAGAACACTTAAAAATCAAAGAAATTTTCCTTGTTTAGCAAGACATAACAGAATTTATATTTTTATTAATTTGAAAACTAGCTTTCATGAGAAAATATAGAATTTCTCTCTCCTACTTGCTTTTAACTTAAATAGAAGCAAAAAATTTAGATTTTGAGTTTTTGCTTGAAAGACTGTTTAATGCAATATTTGTGCTACTTTATTTATGCTTTCCAGGTGTTATATACGGCTTCAATGTGAATGCAGGCAATGTTATCCAGCAGTTGGCTGCAAAAAAAGGAGTAAAAATTAAACTTCACAAAATCATTTACCGTCTTATTGAAGATTTGCAGGAAGAACTGAGCAGCAGGTTGCCCTGCATTGTGGAAGAGCACCCAATAGGTGAGTGTTCAGTGAATGGTACTTCTAAACATTCATACCTTATAACACTTGAAAGCAAAGTTTAAGGGGAAATGTATTTCACTGTTTAAATATGTTCACTCTTCCAACACATATCCTGTGTTCTAGAAAAAATGACTACTGTAGATAAGGGTTCAGCATAATTTCATCTGAATTATAAACACCTGGCCTCTGTAAGGTGTTATGCTTTGGCTGTGAGGATATAAAGGCAATAAGGCAGTAAGAATGTGCCCTCTAGTTAGATATAAACAACTCATAATACGAAGTAGACTGGATGGAGGCATAAAGGTTAATAGTGTTGTGGAAGGAGCCATTGATTGTGTCCTGCAACTGGCAGAGAAATCCACCATAAGAAAACTTACATTAAATATTTAACATTTAAAATTATTTTCTCTAACATATCCTTTGGCCAGATTAAAGGCTAAAATTAAGATGGACTGAATCATTTTATGTTTTTTCCTCCCCACATCCAGATTTTCTTGGTTAACTTGTAATTTTGGTGATAGTTTTTTAAGTTTCCTGAAAAATTACTGGAAAAGTATACAGGACTCACTTCCAGTTCATTTGTTTACATTTTGCCCCATTTGCTTTAGCCCACCCCCTTCCTCCATACACAGTTTTTTCCTGGGCCATTTAATTGTAAATTTGAGGTATTGTATTCATTTGCCCCTAAATACTGGGTTGACCAAAAAGTTTGTTTGTAAAAACCCAAACGAACATTTTGGCCTACCCAGTGTTTGTTATTTTCTAAAACCACAAATATCAAACTTAGGAAATTGAACATTAATACTGTAAGTCAACAGTCCATGTTCATTGTTTCTATAATGTACTTTATAGCTATATATTTTTCCCCTGGTCCAGGATGACAGATTTTCTTTTTTTTTTAATATTTGGCTGCACCAGGTCTTGGTTGCAGCATGTGGGATCCAGCTCCCCGACCAGGGATTATACCTGGGTCCCTGGCATTGGGAGCATGGAGTCTTAGCCACTGGACCACCAGGGATGTTCCTTGTTCTTGTCTTTTTTGACCTTGACATTTTTCAAGTGTTATAGGCCAGTGCGGAGAAGGCGATGGCACCCCACCCCAGTACTCTTGCCTGGAAAATCCCATGGACGGAGGAGCCTGGTGGGCTGCAGTCCATGGGGTCGCAAAGAGTCGGACACGACTAAGCGACTTCACTTTCACTTTTTACTTTCATGCATTGGAGAAGGAAATGGCATCCAGTGTTCTTGCCTGGAGAATCCCAGGGACGGGGGAGCCTGGTGGGCTGCCGTCTGTGGGGTCGCACAGTCGGACACGACTAAAGCGACTTAGCAGCAGCAGCAGCAGCAGCATAGGCCAGTGACTTTGTTAAATGTACTTTAATTTGGATTTGTCTGTTTACTCATGATGAGACAGTATTTGCATTTTTGGTCCACAATGCAGATTTATTTTAGGCTCTTCTGACCTGCTAAACATGATCACACAGAGATTTATTATGTTCTTGTGGTAAGAGCAATTTGGAAAAGTAATATGAGGATTTCTAGGAGGAAGTGAACACCAAATAGCAGTAACCCTAGAAAACTAGTACATTCTAGTGTGTGATACCATGTCGTATTGGAATGTTTCAAATTTCAGTCAGTAAAAAAACTGAGTTAAGTCAGAGATTTAGTACTCTTAAGTGTGTATAATCTACCAGTGGTGAGCTTAATAAGATGATCCAGTTGAGAAACTGTATTGAAGGATGACTGAGAACTAGCTTTTCACGAAGTAGACAGAAATTACACTCAATTTACAATCAACTGTTAGCATCTTCTACTGCATTTTATTCAGCCAAAACAGTAAACATGTTTCTTTTGTTCATTCTTTTGGTAAGTACATTTCCAAGGATTTTTATGCTTTTATTTCTAATATTGGCCAGGAAAATAGAGTGGTGGAATCAGAGAAAATCGGGACTTCTTTACCAGAGTTTGTATTTTTTTCCTCACGCCTTTAATTTTTGCTGTGCAGAATGTCAGAAATTACGTATTTGTCAGAATTTCTGTTTTCAGTGTACTTAATGTTCTCTTCTTCCTAAAGGTGAGGCTTTTATACTAGCTACCTTCTCTGTAACAGAGGGGAAGAAAAAAGTTCCTGTGGCTGGCTGCAGAGTCCAAAAGGGACAGATAGAAAAGCAAAAAAAATTTAAGTTAATCCGCAATGGACATGTTATTTGGAAGGGTAAGCAACATAAAACTGTTTCTATTATATCCAGTCACTAAAAACCTGATTGCGGGTTACTATCTGAGGTCCTTCTCTACCCTAGTCTTAGCTCAGGTCACCTCTTGCTAACTTGTATCTGGCCTCTGGTCCCAATGATTCCCACAGGATTGTTAGTTCCCGTCTTGATTTTCTAAGGTTCTAAAAATTGACCCCAAACTACCTTTCCAGCCACGTGTGCTAAGTTGCTTCAGTTGTGTCTGGCTCTTTGTGACCCTGCAGACTAAGGCCCACCAGACTGTCCAGTTTTTCAGCAAGAATACTGGAGTGGGTTGCCATGCCCTTCTCCAGGGGCTCTTCCAGACCCAGGGACTGAGCCCATGTCTTATATCCCGCACTGGGCAGGCAGGCTCTTTACTAGGGCCACCTGGGAAGCCCTTTGAGCCATGTCTACTTACTTCCATCCTCTAACCACCTTTGCCTGCAGTGTCATCCTGGTTTAGCTCATCCAAGTCCCGAGAACCACCCCATCCCTTGCAGCGTTACCTTTAAAAAGGAAGATTACTACAGCCACGTAACTTTTCTACCCTTTTCCTTGGTATTTAGCCCCATCATGTAACGTGGAAGAAGTGTAAAACCTGTATAATTTTCCTTGTAGTCTGCCGTTGTAGCAGACAACAGTACTTGCTGGATACTTATTTGTTGACTATATGAACCCTATATTTTCTTTTTTCCCCTAAAGGCTCATTAATCTCACTGAAACACCATAAAGATGATACTTCAGTTGTCAAAACTGGAATGGATTGTGGTCTTAGTTTGGATGACGAAAAGATAGAATTTAAAGTGGGAGATGCTATTATTTGTTACGAAGAAAAAGAAGTTCCAGCCAAGACTTCTTGGGATCCAGGATTTTAAAATTATTTAAAAATATATAAATGATTAAATGTTTTTGTCTTATTATAGAGCAACTAGTTTTGTTTTCCTGAAGGTATAGTTCACCACTCACTTCTGGTCAAAAAGCTCTACCAAGCTTTAACTGATGTTTAACTGTTAAAATACTACAGTCCTAGGAAACCTTATTTAAGGATGCCTACAACTAGAAATCCTCATATGGGAAAATATGGCTAAAGGAAACTATTACTGGTTTATCACTGAATCTTAAAATCAGTTTTAAGTTTCATGTGCTTTAGTTCAGTGATCCTGAACTGTGCTCTAGAGGCAAAATGAGGTACCAATACTATGAAACCATATATTTTAGCATCAACACTACCAGTAAGTAAACATTAGAATTTACACACTTAGCACTGAATAATAGCATGTACCCTTTGCATTGCAAACAGCAAATACTGAGCCAAACCACCCAGAGACTTGGGATGGATTAATTGGCAACTCAGGAGCTCAGCCTTTAAACTTCATTTGTAGGAAACAAGTATTTTGTTGCTTTTTAAGGCAAGGTTGTAATACCAATTCACACAAACCAGTGTTTCCCAATCTGCAGGGGTGAGGAAGGACATATATAGTTCTTCCCCACCCCCAGGGGTCATCTGGCAATGTGGATAATTTTGGCCGTGGGGAGGGATAGTATGCTCATGGCATCAAGTGGGTAGAAGCCAGGAATGCTGTTCATTATCCTACTGATGCACACCAAGGCACCTACAACCAAGAATTATCGGTCTAAATGTCAATACTGCTAAGGCCAAAATAACTGGCTTAAATCTAAACAAGTGATATTAAATACAACATAATTCTGCAAAGTACAGGTTACTTTAGAAAATCTGATGCTTAAAGTCCACTTTTAAAAGCAATGGAATAAAACCCAACATTTACATGTTAGCTCATATCTTTATTAACCAATATACAATTACTTGTCTTCTGGTTTGTTGAAACAATAGGTCAGACAACATTTGCCACAATAATGTCTGTCAAAGTGACTGGCCATAAAAACTCCAGCACCACATTCATCTGAGGGACACTCCCGGCGAAGGCGACTGATTTTGCCATTCTCATCCACCTAAAAAGCAGAAACTTGCTATTAAGATAATCTTGCAACATATTCTGAAGTCTGGTTTATAAGTGACTCAAAATATTTATCCTTTAAATTACACGACAATGTAATATTTACAAACCAAAGCATCCCAAATTCTCACCAGTAATTAGTACAACAAAGAGTTGAGTTTTTAAAGTCCAGCCATGCAAGTAATGGACAGAGTTATGACCTGAACCCAACTGACGTTAGAACCCGAAGCTTAGTTGAAATGAAGTAGCTACAGGTCCCCTCCATTACATAAAGCCCAATCAAATACCGAAACAGGAAAAAACTCCAAACTTCTTTAATAAAAAAGAGTTTGAAACCAGAAATGCAAACAAAATTATTCATCTATAGACAAAAAACTTATTTGGCCCACCTTATAGTATTTCAGAACAGCCAATTTAACCTTCTTTCTCTTATGCTTGTTCTTCTTAGGAGTGGTGTAAGACTTCTTCTTCCTTTTCTTAGCGCCACCACGAAGTCTCAACACTAGATGAAGAGTGGACTCCTGTTATTGAACAGAGAATGAAACAGGCTTTAAAAATGCCTACATTAATGCTAGTGTTCAGAGAAGGGACACCTAGCATCGTGCACCTTCTAACTGGATGTCAAGCACACCCACAGATGATGGAATGTTGGGGGGGCAGTTATCTGATTCTTATATAAACTGCTATAAAAAGGTTAAATAACATCATGGGATGCAATGTGCAAAAATCCAAAATGTAGGGAACTGTAGCAGCGCTTCTCAAGTGCTGATGCAGGAATCACCGGGGATACTATTGCTAATTGAATGCTATTCTCCCTACTTCTGAATACTGGTCAAAACTCCCAGTAGTAAGACATATATTTATACTTAAAGGGCTGCTTTCCTCCAAACAGACCTTTTGAATGTTGTAGTCAGACAAAGTACGTCCATCTTCCAGTTGCTTGCCAGCAAAGATCAGTCTTTGCTGGTCAGGAGGAATTCCTAATGGGAAACAAGTTGAATACACAAATTAAATGATAGCAAATTAAGCATATCTGCTCAAGATTTACAATCCTGAATCAAGTAAATGGTACTGACCGTCATCAGTGAGTTTTGACTACAGCAAAGGTGTAACTGCAAATGTTCACACATTTTAATCTCATTTACTCTTAATATATGTTAACACAGCCACTTTACAGAAGACGCTAAGAGTGTAAATTAGCCAGCTCGTTTGAATTTACACACGTGAACGTAAACTGCAGTTTGGCTCCATGCTGATAAACGTTTGTCTACTGTGTTATTCCAAAAGCATTTTCGTACAACGCGTTTCCCAGCAAGTATGTCTAGGGCCTGTCTACAGATCAGTTTTTGAATCAGAAAATATCAACTTGCCTTCCTTATCCTGGATCTTGGCCTTTACATTTTCTATTGTATCCGAGGGCTCGACCTATGAGTTTTAAAACGCAAACATTGGTACCACAGTAAGAAACTTGAAAGTTCCCCAGGAACCGAGCCGGTGGGGGGCCGAAGCCTACCTAGGAGACCCCCGGACTGCGTGGCCGGGCCACACGTGCTCGCGCCCACCTACAGGAGCGCCTCCCTCCAACCGCGCGACGCCGACGCCGGCTCCGGCTACCCTGTCGGAACGCCTTGAGGTGACACGCTCGGACTTCAGGCACAGAAAACGCGCCCTAGGCAAACAACCCTCACTTCAAGGTCAGATTTTAGAAGCCCGGCTCACAAACGCGTTGTACGGCGGAAAGCAGCGCGCGTGCAGAAATCCGCCTCAGGCCCTCCCTCCTTCAGGCCGCGGCTTCTCCCCGGCCTGGCCCGTACCTCGAGAGTGATGGTCTTCCCCGTCAGGGTCTTCACGAAAATCTGCATCTTGGCGGCGGTTCCACCTGAGGGTGAGGAAAAGGAGGAGACAGATGAGACCCGGAGACACAGGAGGGGCGATGGCAAGTTACGGGCCAGAGCGCGATCGCATGCACACACTCACCGCAGATGGCGGATCCGAAAGGAAGGCCCCGCTCTGGTCCACGAGCTTTCCGGGCGCTCCTGGAGGCCCCGCCTCCTAGGCGGCCACACCAAGTGCCTGAACACTGTCGCAGCGGCTGTCCAGCCACATGCCAGACCAAGTCGTGACCTCATTTCTCCTCCCTCTAGCTTAGCTTATTTCTCACTTTATCCTTCAGAACTTTCTCGAAATAATAGTTTTAAGCAACTTAAAAATGTCTTTAAAAGACTTTCCCCCTGTAGTTGACGTGGCTAAGCGGGCCTTTAAAAGGGGGTGGAGTTAAAGGGGCTTCACGAGGAGAAGGGAGGAAATGGCAGTGTCTTCTGGGAATTGTAGTTTCCATTGCTTTCTTTTCGGCAGGACTACTTGTCCCAAGATGCAGTTCCGCACCTCCCGGCTCCGTAGTTACTATCGCCTAGCGGTGGGTTTGGAGAAAGGGATTACGGTGAGGAGAAAGAGGCAAGACTTCGGGGAGATGGAAACGGGTCAGAAGTGAAGAGGAGGGAAGGTTAAGAGGCTGGAGAAGAGCAGGGGGACCAAAAGTGTCGTCACCCACCAACAGAGGCGGTGAGGGGCGGAGGATCAGCGATCTACCACCAGAAGCTCCCAGGGCCTTCAAGGGAGGGGCCTTCCAGTGGCCAGCTCCAGGCCACCAGAAAAATAGGTGGTGTCCTCAACCCCTTAGGCTCTCCTAGTTTGCGGAAGAGCCTGTCTTGTATGTCACTACGCAGTGTGAAAAGGTTTAGTATATTAAGTTTCAGGAGTTTTCAGATTTTCAAATGAAGTCATATGGTAAGGAAACCCGATGGAAGTTTATTTACTGCAGAATCTCCAAGTTTGGACGTTGGGAGCTGTAAAAGGCCTAAGAGGAAGTTTTTGGAGTATGTGTAGGGTGCTCTCCTGGCAAGGCAGGCGGGTTAGCGAGCTAAACCTTTGCTACGCGTTTGTGCTTAGTCCTGTCCCGACTGTGCGACCCCATATGCTAAGCAGGCCAGGGCCCTCTGTCCATGGAATTTTTCAGGTCAAAAATACTAGAATGGGTAGCCATTTACTTCTCCAGGGGATCTTCCCACCCAGGGATCAAACCCAGGTCTCCTGCAGTGCCGGTGGTTTCTTTACCTGCTGAGCCATACGGCCTTTTGCCATGTGTACCCTACTAATGTCTTTATCTCTCTGCCGTTCTCTGCTTCCTCATCCCCAAATTCAGGCTTCTTAATTTTCTCTGTCCCCAGTCGTCTTCTAACCCACCTTTATTTTGCCGCCAAAGTATTCTAAAAAGTAAAAATGATTATGTCATTATGCTATTTCACCGTCAAGATAAAACCCAAATTCCTTAGTGTGATAGTGAACCTCTGCCTTCCTTAGAGCCTAATCTTCCAAAGCCATTACTCGCTTTATGCTTTATTAACATTGAGCTAATTGAAGTTCCTGACATGTTTTTCCTACTTTGGCACTTCTGAGGAATCCATTTCTTCTCTCTGCTACACTCTTCATCCCATATTCTGCCAATTAATCTCCACTTGTACAGCAAAACTCCTTGAGAGTTGTTTATACTCATTGTCTCTGTAATTCTTTTCCTTCCATTGACTGAACCCACTTCTGGGGACAGGCTTTTTGTCTCCCCTCCTATTCCAACTGAATAACTGTGGGAATAACCTCAGTGTTGCTAAATTCAATATCCATTTAATCTTCTTTGACCTGTCAGCAGCGTTTGACCCAATGGATCATGCCTTTCTTCTTTGAAACACTTTCTTCACCTGATTGACTTCCATCTCCGTAGACCCTCTTTTCCAGGCTGTTCTGCTGCTTCCTCCTTATCTGCTAGACCTCTAAGCTTTGAAGTGCCCCTCAAGGCCCCGTCCTTGGATATCTGCTTTGCTTACATTTCCCAGATCTTTTTCCATTCTGTCTCATAACTTTTAAATATCATTTATATGCAGATGCCTTATAAACCTCTTTCTCACTTGGACTACTCACTTGAACTCCAACTTCACATACTAGCTGTCAATTCATCATCTCTAATAGGCGGTCCCAAACTCCTGATCTTATGAAATTGATCTTCCCATCTCATAGAAGACAATTCTATCTTTTCAGCTGCTGAAGCCAGAAACTTTATGGTCCTCGTTGACTCTTCTCTCATACCCACATCGCATCCCTCAACAAATCTTTTTGGTTTTATTTTTGATGTATGCAGCGAACACTTCTCACAGCTCTGCTGTTACCACTGTTTCAAGCCACCATTATCTTTTGCCTGGGCTGTTGTAATAGCTTCCCAGTAATTCTGAGTTCAACCCTTGTCTTCACGGGGCAGCAAGAGCAATTCTTTGAAAATGTAAGTTAGCTGTCAGTCTTCTGCATACAGTTCTCCAGTAGCTTCCTGTCTCAGAGTTAAGCCTAAATTCCTATAAGCAAGGCTATCACTCCCACACCAGAATGACTGGAGGCCACAATATTTGACCTTGTTTGTTTCATCAGGATGCTTTCAAACTAGTTTTCCCACATGAAGCAAATAAAATGCTAATTAAACTTCTGTTAGAAAATGTTAAGTTAAACAAACCATTCGATCTTAGGAAACAAATGCTTCTAGTAAGAAAAGAGCTTTTTATTGTCTGGTGTTTGGTATTTCTATCCCAGAGGTATAGTATAGCACATGACAGTAGAATTTATTAGACCTGTTCACTCAGAGGTTGAAATACTTATTTCATGAGATCCATGAGATTTTTTTTTCTGATACATTTTATTTAGATCCATATTTGACCTAATTTATGTAAAGCTTTAGATTAATTGATTTTTTTTTCTTTCAGGCTTATCAAAGTTTTGGCTTTGTTGCAAAAGCAAATCAAGACTTAAATTTTCTCTGGTGAACAGGTGTCTACATTGACGTATGTCCGTCCAGGAAATAAATAAGCATGCTGTTCTCCCTCCTATCATTAGTGGAAGTGACAAGGAATTTTTGGAAAGAATGCAAAGATACATAATTACAGAAACTGAAAGAGTGTGCTGTAATGAGGAAGGACCTTCTGATGAATATTACATCATATACCGAAACGTTTTTGATAAGGTATAGTAATGCTCTAAGACAGTGGAGTTTTTATGTGGTAGAAATGGTCCATCCTGACAATAAGATTCATACCTTAGTAACACCACTGCTTGTTTGACTACTTCTATTTATCAGTTTTGAGAAATTTGTCCAATTTGTCACAAAGGGATGAATGTGGGAGATGCTATGCTGGATTTATATTACTAGACAGTTAATGAGTGTTTCAGTTATCATAGCTTAAGGCTATCAGTTTTTGAGCTACAATCTGCCTTCAAACATCATTTTGACCTTCCATCTTAGATTATTATCTGATTTGTTAGGAATTGGGCTGTAGCCAGAACCTGGTGATTCTTCATCGTTTTGGGTTGATTTGCGGTGTCATTAAAATCTTGCTTTAAATTTGATCTGTATTATTGAATTGAGACCGCACATAGATTAGCGGTCTAGATGGGCACAGTAAACAAGCAGTTGGTGCACGCATGCTCAGTGGCTTCAGTCGTGTCCAACTCTTGGTGACCCCGTGGACTGTAGCCCGACAGGCTGCTCTGTCTGTCTACAGAATCATCCTGGCAAGAATACTAGAGTGGGTTGCCATTTCCTCCTCCAGGGGGTCTTCCAGACCTGAAAAACAGAGGTCAGAAAATGCTGCAGTTTTAGCTAACATTTGATTTTGCTTTTTAAGATTTTAGAAAAACCATCTTTTCTTTATAAACAATTGCAATATGGCCACGGATCCTCATTTTTTTTAACCTCACTTTTTCTTTTTCACCTGTCTTTGAAGATGCCCTGACAGTAAAATAAGTGAAATTAGCGTCCTTTCCTCCTTACCTGGAAGAAATAATTACTTATGTTAAGACTTCTGTAAACTATTTGTCTCTGAGTTAAAAAGCCATAGGCAAGATAGAAGAACTCTGTTTTGTTTAATTTTTAAGCATTATACACTGAGTCTTATTTCTCCTCTAAAATAAAAGTAAAATGCCTCACACTAAAGGAAAAGTGAGCATAAAGTAGTCATAGATACCTAAAAGTGGAATTAAGAAAATTGATGCCTATCCACTGGGCTTCCCCAATAGCTCAGTTGGTAAAGAATCTGCTTGCGATGCAGGAGACCCTGGTTAGATTCTTGGGTTGGGAAGATTGGTTGGGGGATAGGCTACCTAATCCAGTATTCCTGGGCTTCCCTTGTGGCTCAGCTGGTAAAGAATCTGCCTGCAATGTGGGAGACCTGGGTCCTGGGTTCAATCCCTAGGCTGGGAAGATTCTGTGGAGAAGAGAAAGGCTACCCACTCCAGTATTTTGGCCTGGAGAATCCATGGACTGTATAGTCCATGGGGTCACAAAGATTCGGACACAACTGAGCGAATTTTACCTCACTTTACTTCACTTGCATATCCATAAAAGTATAAATTGGAAAAACGAGTCTTTTCTTCCTTTAAAGTCATGTAGAAAATCTGTCTTTAAGAACTGGTACATTGGCAGGTTAGCTTCATTTTATATGTTGTCATGGTCAATGAAATTGTTTTGGTGTTTTAGTCATTAAGGAATGTATTAGGTGAATGTTTATAGGTAGTGTATTGAATAGGTTTTATAAATATCAGAAATCATGCTGAGACTCTACTTGTGTGAAATCAGCAAAGGAAAGTTATAACTGTAGCATACTTATTTTTGCATATACAAATGCTAACACTTGTCACAAGTTTTCACACATGAAGAGCTCTCTGCTTTAAATTAATATAGTTATGGTGAAGTCATTTTGGAGGAGGTGTTGGTAAATTTAATTCCTAGAAAAAAGACAGGAGATTAAATAAAAGGTGATTTCTGTATCTTTAGTCCTTTTCTCCCTACCCCCCAAGATTTCCATTCGAACTATTTGTACGTTATACAGTTATACGTTGAACATTGTGAAGAATCCTATTCTTCAAAACTAAGAGGGGATCTGAAATAGAAATCCTGTGGTACTTAGAGAAACCTTTCTTCTAGCTTCTCAATAAAATAATCTGCCTTTCCATTTTCATGTTATTCTAGCACATTTGGTTGTTAATAAACTATTAATGTAGGAGAAGGCAATGGCAACCCACTCCAGCACTCTTGCCTGGAAAATCCCATGGACAGAGGAGCCTGGTAGGCTGCAGTCCATGGGGTTGCACAGATTCGGACACGACTGAAGCGACTTAGCAAACTATTAATGTCTGCCTTCTCTAATCAACACCAAGCACCAGAAGAGGATTTCTGAGTGGAAGATACTGGTCATCTTTCTGGCATGACCAAACTACCTATCCACCAAAATCAAGACTGCTGCCCAGCAATTTTCAATAAAATGGAGACAATTAATTTGTGGTCTTTCAAACTAAACACTTCACTGTTCCCTGCTATCCTCCACTCCACAAGCCTCTATGATGTGCTGCAACAATCCAAGACAACTCAGATATGTTAATGGATAGAAAACGGACTTGTTGTAACATCATGATCAGCTCCCATGGGTTTACTAGGATAAACAGATTTCAGAAAGACACTCATGAATTTTTAAGAATGCATAGAAAATGCATTAGAGTAAAGCAGGCAAACTTGTACGCTAGAGGTAAAATAGTTTTGGTTGGCCAGCAAAATATTTTAAAATTTAGGAAATTTCACCCAAAGCCCATATTTTTAGCTTCTCCTGAAAACTCTGAACAATCTACCAGCATGGAACTCCCATTCCTTTAATGGCAGTAGTCAGCTGGAGCTTTAAATTGGATTCATTCTTCATTTTACCACAGTCCCCATGATTCCTTATTCTCTTAAAGCCAATCCACTTAACTTTCATATGACCTTCCTGACCTCTTGGCATTCAAGTTTCAGTCTCCATATTAAGGCTTCCCTTAACTCCTCCAAAACATAGCTGTATTCCCCAGGTACAGAACTATGAGGAAGAAAAGGAATGGCACTCATTCCACCTCAGCTCCTACTCACGGGACATACACTATTTGCACAAAACACCACGAGAACACAAAATGCCAGTCACTTTCCAGAGTCCGGCTGTCTCTATAATTCACCCATATCTCCTGAAACTCACTCTTCCTAGCCTTGATCTTCTTTGCTTATTAAGTCCTCGGCTCTCTGCAACCTACCCTTAATTCTTGTTACACAAGCCTCAGGTCTCCTTGCCTTGATTCAGGCATGGTTCTCTAGGCTGAATCCTCTACCTCTGATTTTAAACAGAATTTGGTACTTGTTCTCTGGTGCTCTCTGGTTCTCTTTATACCATTTTTTTTTTTTTTTTTTTGCCATACCACTCTTGCGATCTCAGTTTCCCTACCCAGAACTGAACCTGGGCCACAGCAGTGAAAGCACAAGTCCTAACCACTGGGCCAATGGGGAACTCCCCTTCTTATACCATTTCTTGAGAGACCAGATGTCTTTCTGCAATATTTTTTTCTAGGTATTTTCTAGCTATAGTGGAGTATATTATAGACTAGATATGTAGCAGGGGTAGAAAGCATAATTGTATCTTTCAGAGGAAATTGTGGATTAGTCACATTTATTCCTTATATCACTTGACACCTTCTGAAATTCTCATGAGTTGGCAACCATAGATTATTTTTAATGTTTTTGTTTTTTAACTTCTTTAAAGTGTTTCTTAGTTATGATTGCTTTTTCATTTGGGTAATGCTTACACAAGGTTAACCAGAGAGAAAGAAAAATAAAGTAAAAAACCAATAAGCAGAGTATACAATGAAGTCAGGTCCTTCTCATTTTAGAACCTACTTACCCTTTCTTTCTCTATAGTTTTCTTCTTTCCTCCTCTGTAGGTTTCTATTTTCTTCCATTATTGTTCCAGAGATATTATGTACATAAATGTCATTTTAAACCATGAATATAAGATGTGAAGGGTTTTCTACAATTGTACTTGACATCTTGGGGATAGAAATGCAGTTTGGTAATTGAGATTATTGATCAACAAGAGCAGATGGGTTAGAAAAACAGGGAGATAAAGGGAGTCCAGGATTTTAAGTTCTGAATGAAGTCAGAGACTAGATTTGGAGATAGTGAGGGATGATATGTAATTGTATTTAAGAGATCCAGAGTTGGGATAGTTCGATCTGGTATTGGCTTTAACTGACCTCATATAATGTATGTGTTAATTCCTGAGTAGAGCAAAAAATGTTTTTTTCTCAAGATCACAGAATTGTAATGATTCACAAAGATCATATATTCAGTAACCATGAACTGTCTTTAATATCCAGGCATATTGCATATAAGTGCAAGCTCAAATTTGTAAAATTTTAGATTTCTAATTGCCCATCATTTCATTAAAAAAAATTATAATGCTATTTGCAAGGCTTTTGATATATAGTCTTCTAGAAAAAAATTCAGTACCATAGACAGAAAAAAATCATGTTTCAGGTAATAGAATATGTCACTGCATACAAATCCATTCTTACTTCAATAAAGAAAGAATACGACAAATTTATTGAGACAATAAAGAAAGGCCAAAGAACTGCATTTTATCTTCATGGAAAACTTAAAGTTTTGGCAGGAGAGCCCACAGCATTGGTATATCACAAGAAAAGAATAGCCCAACTTCAGGCAAAGTAAGTATATTGGTAAGTAGCCCGAAAGGTGATAACTGCTACTTGGTTTATTAACTAGCCATTGTAACTGTAACTAGTGATTCTTAGTCATCTTCAACTTTTATTTTATCTTAAAGCCATGTTTTTATGTTACCCTTCCTATTGAAATTACTGTATTTTTACTTGAAAAATAATACTAATTCAGTTTGGGAAATTTATAATATCTCTTAGGATAATTGGAGGCACATTGTAGTATCGTAAAATGAAGGATGCAGATAATTGCTCCAGGTAATTTCTTGCGTGGAAGGTTTAATGGTACAATTTTATGATTACCATCTGAAATAGAGCACTTAATCTTGTGATGCAACAAAGTAAGTGACCTACTGGGAGATGATAAAACTCTCACTCTTTTTGAACAGTCTCAGATTTTCAGTGTTCCATTTGGTAATTGATGGGCAAATTGTTCTTAGAGATAATTTCAAGTCAACCAGGAAAATTATGTGAAATTTGACCTCCATTTTTGGTGATGTAGCTGGCTAGAGGTTGGGATCACTTCTTGTTGGGAGAAAATGCTACATAAAATAGTGAAAAAAAAATTGTTTTTTTGAAAGGGACAGGAGGCTGATAAGATAGTAACAGAAATATTAGGGCAAAATCAGAAGACAAAAGACAGAGGAGCACTAAAGCTTCTTTGGAATCAAGATTGCAGGGAGAAATACCAAGAACCTCAGATATGCAGATGACACCACCCTTATGGCAGAAAGTGAAGAGGAACTAAAAAGCCTCTTGATGAAAGTGAAAGAGGAGAGTGAAAAAGTTGGCTTAAAGCTCAACATTCAGAAAACTAAGATCATGGCATCTGGTCCCGTCACTTCATGGGAAATAGATGGGAAAACAGTGGAAACAGTGTCAGACTTTATTTTTTTGGGCTCCAAAATCACTGCAAATGGTGACTGCAGCCATGAAATTAAAAGACGCTTACTCCTTGGAAGGAAAGTTATGACCAACCTAGATAGCATGTTGAAAAGCAGAGACTTTGCCAACAAACGTCCGTCTAGTCAAGGCTATGGTTTTTCCAGTGGTCATGGATGGATGTGAGAGTTGGACTGTGAAGAAAGCTGAGCGTTGAAGAATTGCTGCTTTTGAACTGTGGTGTTGGAGAAGACTCTTGAGAGTCCCTTGGACTGCAAGGAGATCCAGCCAGTCCATCCTAAAGGAGATCAGTCCTGGGTGTTCATTGGAAGGACTGTTGCTGAAGCTAAAACTCCACTACTTTGGCTACCTCATGCGAAGAGTTGACTCATTGGAAAAGACCCTGATGCTGGGAGGGATTGGGGGCAGGAGGAGAAGGGGACAACAGAGGATAAGATGGCTGGATGGCATCACCGACTCAATGGACATGAGTTTGAGTGAACTCCGGGAGTTGGTGATGGACAGGGAGGCCTGGCGTGCTGTGATTCATGGGGTCGCAAAGAGTCGGACACAAAACTGAGCGACTGAACTGAACTGAATAATATTGGACTTCTGGGCTCCAGAACTATGAAAGAACAGATTTCTGTTGTTTTAACCTGCCAAGTTTGTGGTATTTTGTTGTAGCAGCCACAGGAAACTAATAGGATTACTTAACAAAAATGATTTTTAAATTGCAAATGTAATTTTCAACTAAAGGGAATGGACTTAGTACTTTGTGGCCAGATTATTCTATTTAACATTTACAAATTTCCGGTAAGGTTACAAATCATATGCAGTATAAGATTTTATTGATGCTTTGTAAGAGAATAGTTTCTCACTTATGAGGTTAGTTAACTTCTTAGCCATTGTTTTGTAAACTTTCACCCACATTCATGGTACAAAATGATAATTAGCCAAATTACAGTAATAATTTTACCTGTTTTACTTTGAGTGATATGATTAAATAATTAGTTGAAAGAAACATATTAAAAAAGCCTTTCTGATTTTCAGGATGGGACTTATTGAAAATAATTCCTCAAAGATTCAATTGCAGATAAATGAAATGAAACAAGTCAGGGCAAAGTATGACACAAAAGAAGAACAATATTGTACTTTCTGCAAAGATCCTTTAAAACCTATTCCAGGTACAGAATTTTGTTTAAAATATTTGTGAGACATTCCAATTGTTTCCTTAGCATGTGGGATCTTCCCCGACCAGGGATCAAACCTGTGTCCCCTACATTACCTGGAAGATTCTTAACCATTGGACCACCAGCGAAGTCCCTTCATTAAGTCTTCAGTGATGATTTGTTTAAAACTTCCAGCCATTTAGAAATGTATGCTAATGTTCAGTAATCTACAAGTTCATACTGCCGTCTCTTAATTATTTCTTAACATAGTCAACCATCTGACCTATTTTATTAATACTAAGACATGCTCTTTGAGCACAAGCATCCCACACACTGCTTGTCTTGTTTGATTTTTTCCCTTTCCCTTAGGCATGACTCTCCAAGAATCTGTCAATTTAGATGCTCTCACTAAATACTTGAAACATCTTGAAGGTAAATATGCAGAAATTGAAGAACTTATGTCCAAAAAATATGTACCTATTCAGAGGAAGGCAGATTTAGATGAGGAAATGACTGTGGTATTAGAACGGCGAGATTCGACTGAAAATCTGAACAGTGAATTACAGTTTAGGTATGAAAGTTGCATCTATGTTTTAAAAGTTTGAAGCTTTTATTTGTGTTGATTTTAATATTCCACTATTTGATTTTAGGTTCAGTATGTCATTAACGTTTTTTTATCTTTATAGTCATCAAAAACTGCAGGTTGTTTCACAAGCGCTTACTTTGTGGGTAAAATCTGATATGCGCAGATCATTTCAAGACATCGTGGAGAACATTCAGAAAAGTAAAGATTTACACGGTAGATGATCTGTATTTTTTAAGTATCATATATAATGGAAAACATTTTGTTTCCCCTTGAAAACTAAAGAATGGGGATTTTCCTAGGCTGAGTTGTAAAAATGTAAAAATGTACTTACTTTTGTTAGGGCTTTGTTACCCTATGGGCTTCTTCCTTCAGCAGTTGGCAGATAATCTGTAAAGAGTAAACTTGATTAGCCAGGGAGAGAATACCTGAAAATAAGGAAGCAAGAGATGGGGAGGCCATTCAGTTTAGGAAGAGGTTGGTACTGTTAGAACTATAGCATTAGATTGTTGGTATTAAACATTTGTGTTTGTTGTTTTTATTGATTGATAACCTTAAATATCGTCTGACGATGCTGTTAATATTTACAGATAAACAAGGCATTGCTGAAGAACTACTTGAAGAAGACCCAAGCAAGGCAAAGGAAGCTGAAATTTTGCTGTACTTCATTGAAAGGCAAATATTTTAAAAGCTTTGATCTTCCTTAAGCTATTACAGCATTTATTTAATATTTGCTTAAATGTTTACTCAATATTTAGCATTTTTAGCATCTTTTTGAAATATTAGCATCTTTTTGAGCTGTAGTCTCTAGCTTTTGTATTTTTTAATAGCTACTCTAGTAGACAAATTAGAAAATAAACTACAATTTTTAGACTATAGATTCTTTATGAAAATAAATACCAGATTGATGGTCTCAGAGATTTTATGGAAGATATAGCTGGACTGTAGTGTTAAGTTTTACTTATATTTTTCTTGTATTCCCTAACCATTGACCTGATCTTACAAAATGTTTTTGAGAACGTCTTCTTTTATTTGTTTGTTTATTTTTGCCTGTGTTAGTTAGGTGTTTGTTGCTGTGTGTGGGCTTTCTCTAGTTGCAGAGAGCTGGGGTTACTCCTCGTTGTGATGCACGGGCTTCTCATTCCCATGGCGTCTCTTGTTGTGCAGCAGAGGCTCTAGGGCACTTGGGCTTTGAGCACTGGCACTTCAGCAGTTGTGGTATGTTGGCCTAGGTGGCCCTCGACATGTTTGATCCTCCAAGATCAGGGATCGAACTCATGTCCCCTACGTTGGCAGGTGGATTCTTAACCACTGGACCACCAGGGAAGCCCAGGAACATCTTCCTGAATCAGATTATCCAAGCCAATTTAGTCCTTCTTTCCTCATTTGTATCCTATGACATATTAGGAAGGCATATTTCTCTCTAATATGTATTAAATTATTATATAGTGTATGCTGCTGCTGCTAAGTTGCTTCCGCCGTGTCCGACTCTGTGCGACCCCATAGACAGCAGCCCACTAGGCTCCTCTGTCCCTGGGATTCTCCAGGCAAGAATACTGGAGTGGGTTGCCATTTCCTTCTCCAATGCATGAAAGTGAAAAGTGAAAGTGAAGTCGCTCAGTCGTGTCCAACTCTTAGTGACTCCATGGACTGCAGCCTACCAGGCTCCTCCCTCCATGGGATTTTCAGGCAAGAGTACTGGAGTGGGGTGCCATTGCCTTCTCCGATATAGTGTATAGTAAAGGCTTAAAGAGATCTGACTTTATTCTTTTTTTTTAATTTTTAAATTGGAGGATAATTGCTTTACAATGTTGGGTTGGTTTCTGCCATAAAACAGCGTGAATCAGCCATAAATATATGTTTGTCCCCTCCCTCTTGAACGTCCCCTATAAGACTTTATTTATTTATTAATTATTTATTTATTCTTTATTCTTTAAGAGGTTGATTCACAGGCTATGAGGCCAATCTGTAATGAACATATGTAATATTCCTAGTCTTCTATGTTAAACAATTTTCTCTTGTTGATTTGCTTGTTGATATGATATAACGAAAGGATAAAGATCATTTTGAGGAGCCCCAAAGCCTGGATTGTTTCCTCATACTCTATGCTTCTCTAAGTCTACCAGCTTCACATATGAGAGAAAAACCCTGAGGATAAAAGTTTTATGTATTTTACTTAATATTATTTCAGTGTTTTTCCTCCTCTGAGGTTCCACATTCATTTGCAATACTCTTTAAATCCACTTTGGCATAGTTTTATTAATAGTGAGGTAAGGGTTGAGCTGGAGACATTTTGCCCTAGGAAGAGGAGTAGAAGCTTAAGTTATCTGAACTATTATCTTTTCTTCTTTCATTTAGTCTCACATTCAGTTGGGAGTCTGGTTACTGGTGGAACAACTTATGCTTCTGAATACCAAGGACTCCTCTTGATTTTCAGCTTTGGCAGCATTTGAGTTTAATTAATATTTACCCTACATTGAGCCTCTAAGCAGATTGCCCTTCTTTCCCTGGTTCCCCTTTTCTTCTGGAGATTATATAAGAGAAAAAAAAAATCTGAGCTCACTATAAATTCAGTGAAGTTCTTTCCATTTCCTATGGATTATTCTAAGTACTGAAGAATAAGGTACATAACAGGTTCAAGTCACCTAGCAGGTGAGAATCTTCTTCTGAAGCTACAAAAAATAATATTAGGGAAGGGAGTGAAAGAATATTTTAGAGAGTGAATGGATCTAATTATAGTTTATTAGAGGTGTTTTTTGTATTACTATACTACTATGTTTAATATGTATTAGACATTTCTAATCCATTTTCTTTACTTTTTTTGTATACTGTTATATAATGAAATGCAATGACTGTAGGTTCAATGAATTAATCTCACTTGGGGAATATGAAAAGGCAGTTTATTTTGCAGTGAATGGTCCTAGAAGAATTCTTCAAAACATTGGGACAGTGAACAAATTTAAGGGTAAGCCTTTCTCTCTGAATCTTACATGTATATGCTAATTATACTTTTTTTCCCCCCTGATAGAATGGGATGAATATTGAACTGGAAAATAAGATGCAGGCTCCAGTCCTATATTTATCATTTACTCAGTTTCCTTACCTGTAAGATTAAGGAGTTTGATTAGGCTTTCCCAATTAAGTTATGAAATATTTCAAGTGTACAGAAAAGTATGAATAACAGCAAAGATTGAGGGCAAGAGGAGAAGGGGGCAACAGAGGATGAGATGGTTGGATGGCATCACCGACTCAATGGACATGAGTTTGAGCAAACTCTGGGGAATAGTGAAGGACAGGGAAGCCTGGCGTGCTGCAGTTCATGGGGTCACAAAGAATCAGAAACAGCTTAGTGACTGAACAATAACAATTCACTACCAAGCTAAAAATGTGAATATTTTGTCAGGTTTGCTCCACTTCCTTTAAAAGCAGCTTTGTTGTAGCGAGTCAACATACATACAATAAACTGTACATTGTTAAAGTATAGAGTTTGTTAGGTTTTGACATATGTATCCTCCAAAAGTTCTCTCTTTGTCCTCAGTGATCCCTCTCTAAATCAAATCCCTTAACGATTATACAGTGGAAGTGACAAATAGATTCAAGGGATTAGATATGATAGAGTGCCTAAAGAGCTATGGACGGAGGTTTATGACATTGTACAGGAGGCAGTGATCAAGACCATCCCCAAGAAAAAGAAGTGCACAAAGCCAAAATGGTTGTCTGAGGCCTCACAAATAGCTGAGAAAAGAAGAGAAGCTAAAGGCAAAGGAGAAAAGGAAAGATATATCTATTTGAATGCAGAGTTCCAAAGAATAGCAAGGAGAGATAAGAAAACTTTTCTCAGTGATCAGTACAAAGAAATACAGGAAAACAATAGAATGGGAAAGACTATAGATCTCTTCAAGAAAATTAGAGATACCAAGAGAATATTTCATGCAAAGAAGGGCACAATAAAGGACAGAAATGTTATGTACCTAACAGAAGCATAAGATATTAAGAAGAGGTGGCAAAAATACACAGAAGAACTATACAAAAGAGATCTTCATGACCCAGATAACCACGATGGTGTGATCACTCACCTAGAGCCAGACATCCTGAAATGTGAAGTCAAGTGGGCCTTAGAAAGCATCACTACGAACAAAGCTAGTGGAGGTGATGGAATCCTAATTGAGCTATTTCATATCCTGAAAGATGATGCTGTGAAAGTGCTGCACTCAGTATGCCAGCAAATTTGGAAAACTCAACAGGGGCCACAGAACTGGAAAAGGTCAATTTTCATTCCAGTCTCTAAGAAAGGCAATGCCAAAGAATGTTCAAACTGCCACACAATTGCACTCATCTCACACGCTAGCAAATTAATGATCAAAATTCTCCAAGCCAGGCTTCAACAGTACTTGAACTGTGAACTTCCAGATGTTCAAACTGGTTTTAGAAAAGGCAGAGGAACCAGAGATCAAATTCCCAACATCCGTTGGATCATCGAAAAAGCAAGAGAGTTCAAGAAAAACCCCTACTTCTGCTCTATTAACTACGCCAAAACCTTTGACTTTGTGGATCACAACAAACTGTGGAAAATTCTGAAGGAGATGGGAATACCAGACCACCTGACCTGCCTCCTAAGAAATCTGTATGTAGGTCAAGAAGCAACAGTTAGAACTGGACATGGAACAACAGACTGGTTCCAAATTGAGAAAGGGGTAGGTCAAGGCAGTATATTGTCACTATGCTTATTTAACTTATATGCAGAGTACATCGTGGGAGATTCCGGGCTGGATGAAGCACAAGCTGGAAACAAGATTGCCAGGAGAAATATCAATAACCTCAGATATGCAGATGACACCACCCTTATGGCAGAAAGTGAAGAAGAACTCAAGAGCCTCTTGATGAAAGAGGAGAGTGAAAAATCTGGCTTAATACTCAACATTCAAAAAATTAAGATCATGGCATCCGGTACCATCACTTCATGGCAAATAGATGGGGAAACAATGGAAACAGTGAGAAACTTTATTTTGGGGGGTTCCAGAATCACTGCAGATGGTGACTGCAGCCATGAAATTACAAGACGCTTGCTCCTTGGAAGAAAAGCTATGACCAACCTAGACAGCATATTAAAAAGCAGAGACATTACTTTGCCAACAAAGGTCCATCTAGTCAAAGCTTTGGTTTTTCCAGTGGTCATGTGTGAATGTGAGAGTTGGACCATACAGAAAGCTAAGCATCAAAGAAATGAACTGTAGTGTTGGAGAAGACTCTTGAGAGTCCCTTGGACTGCAAGGATATCCAACCAGTCTATCCTAAAGGAAATCAGTCCTGAATATTCATTGGAAGGACTGATGCTGAAGCTGAAACTCCAATACTTTGGCCACCTGTTGCCAAAAACTGACTCATTGGGAAAAAAACCCTGATGCTGGGAAAGATTGAAGGTGGGAGGAGAAGGGGACGACAGAGGATGAGATGGTTGGATGGCATCACCGACTCAATGGACATGAGTTTCAGCAAGCACCAGGAGTTGGTGAAGGACAGGGAAGCCTGGTGTTCTGCAGTCCATGGGGTCACAAAGAGTCGGACATGACTGAGTGACTGAACTAAATTGATCCCTCTTTCCCACTACTCCCCTTCCTGCCACTGGTCTCCTTCACATGGCTTCTCTCCAGCCCCCAGACAACTACTTATCTGCTATCAATCACCAAAGATTAGTTTGCATTTTCTAGAATTTCATATAAATGAATTATAATGTAGGTATCCTTTTGTTTTTTATCTACTAAACCCCAAACAGAAACTGCTTATCTAACTGGAATAACCACTCTTGGTTCAATTCTTTACAACAGACTTCTAATATTCCTAGAAATAAGATGTTCTAATGATCAATTTTAAAATTACTTGTTACACAGTATACCACAAACCATAATCTGAAATCACAGAGCAACAAAAAAATGCAGCCTGAAAAACAAAAAAACAAAACCACAAAGTATAAGTGTAAAATTCTTTTGTTTATATTTTCAAGTTTATTTCAGAAACAGTGAGAAAATTAATTTCTGTTGTTTTTTTAAAGGCACCCAGTATGTGGTGACTTGTTACAGGAACTCTAGGAAACTAATACAGTGTATGTATGTGCAGTGTGTATGTGTGTATGAGGGGTGCATATAGCTTCCACAAATGCTTCCAGAGATGTTCATCTTGCTCTTCTCACTCCACACTTGGGACCTTTCCTGCCATACTACATAAGTATGCAGTTATCTTCGGAGATGGCTAATGTAATAGTATTCATGCACTCTCCAGATTCAACTGAAAATAGAGGCTACTAATTTACTGTTCCCTTGGGCAGGAGAAATTGTCTTGAAATTATTGACAGCCTTTTTAGAATGGTGGTTCACTATTGTTTTTCTTCACTTTTGCCCTATTCTATAAGACAGCCAAATGCACTACAAGAAATTTAGTAGGTATGCTTTTTTGACTGATTTCTTGCACTGAGCATAATTATTTTGGAATTCATCCATGTTATTGCATCTATCAATAATTTATTTTTCATTGCTGAGTAGTGTTCTATTCTGTGAATGGAAATGCTTTATCAGATATTTTCTACCAATTTGTGGCTTGTCTTTTCATTTTCTTAACAGTGTCTTTCTAAGAGTAGAAGTCATTCATTATGTTGAAATTTAATTTACGATTTTTTTTTATGGATTGAGAATTTAGTGTAGTACCTAAGAAATCTATGTCTACTCTGCAGAGATTTTTCTTCTATTTTTTCCCCTAAGGATTTTATAATTTTAGGTTTACATTTAAGTCTGTTATCCAGTTTGGGTTAATTTTTATATATGATGTGAGGTATGGGTTAAAGTTTTTTTTTCAAAGTTTATTTTTGCTGATAGCTATTTAGTTATTCCAGGATAATTGATTTAAAAAGACTTTCTCCACTCATTTACCTTTGTACCTTTGTGACAATCAACTGATTGTCTATTCTATTCATTGATCTGTTTATCTTGAAGCTTGTACTACACTGTCTTGATTAATGTAAGCTTATAGTAAGTCTTGAAATTAGATTGTGTTAGTCTTCAAACTCTGTTCTTCTTTATCAAATTTGGTTTGGCTATTTTAGGTCTTTTATATTTCTGTTTAAATTTTTGAAGTCAGCTTGTAAATTTCTTAGGAAAAAAAAAGATCTACTAGGAATTGCATTGAATCTGTAGTTCAACATGGGGAGAATAGACAGTGAACAATACTGAATTTTATGACCCAGTGAACCCATAAACGTGGTCTATCTCTCCATTTTTGCTTTTAGGGTTTTAAAAAAATTTAGCAGTGTTTTATAGGTTATAGTGTTCTATTTTTGTTTTTTTTTAACATTGAAATGTTCAATTTTTACTCAGAAATTTTGAGACATCTTGCAAGTAACCAGGAACTCTTTCTTTGGATGTGCTCTCAACTTAGTATAAGTTAAAAGTGATAAAAATTTTTAAGTGATATTGGTATAGTCCTGAGTTTCTTTCTCTTCTCCCTTTGTCTTGGTCTACTCAAATTATGGCTTGCAAGTTTCAGTAAAAATCAGTGCTTGCAATTAATGCTTAAATAGTATAATTACCAGTGAAATTGAAAAACAGCCAACTTTTATTCATTTACTAGGTATGTGGATCTTACTCTAAGAAATTCACCAAAACTAAATTGGTGATAACTCACTGAGGGTTTCGTAGAATCACAAAATATTAAGTAAGACATTAAGTGAGATCCTAGTTCCCTGACCAAGGATTGAACCTGGGCCCACAGCAGTGAAAGCACTAAGACCTAAACACTGGACCACCAGGGAATTCCCATCTTTTACCTCCTTCTGGAGGCTCTGAATAGATTTCCATTCCATGCTGCTCTCATAACTTTTAAGTCAGCAAACTTTGGCATTCCTTGACTTGAGTCTTTCTAATCTCTGCCTTGGTTTTCACATAGCGTATGCTATTTAGTCATTGTTGTTGTTCAGTTGCTAAGTCATATCCAACTCTTTGCAACCCCATGGACTGCAGCACACCCAACTTCCCTGTCCATTATCCAAAATATAAAGTTTAATCCACAAGCATTAGTTAAAAATTACAAATGTTAATATATAAATTTAGATTAAAATTTTTAGAAAATGATATGAGATGAAAATAAGAATGTGAAGTAAGAAAAAATAAATTATTGAAATTTTTTATTTCAATTATTGAAATAAAAATTGAAATTATGAAAACCTTTTCTTCTCTTTGTAGCTGTTGGAAAAATTAGAGGAAAACCTTCCCCATTACTCTTATTTTTTGAGGCTATCTTTAGCATAAGTCATGCTTTTAGACATCCTGTTGATGCAGTGCTAACTCTGGAAGGAATCAAGTGTGGATTGTCTGAAAAACGTTTAGACTTAGTCATCAACTGGGTCACCCAAGAAAGGTAAGCAAAGTTATGCTTTTAACTTGATTTTGAAATTTGCTTGATAAAGCATTTATCAAGCATAAAAAGTTCTCAAAATTTTAATGGTTTTCTTGTCAGTACATTATTTGAGCATTTATTTCAGATCTCTATTGCAATTTATCCAAAAGTATTTACTAAGCATTCACGGATGAAGTAATAAGGCCTAGTCACAACGAGCTCAGAGGTCAGGAGTTGCCTCAAGGCAACTGACAAGATGATTTGTGACCAGTTATTGGTACATGGAAGTTGGTCAATAAGGATAAGAAAGGGTTGATCAGTATCATGCTGCTCAAAGGGATAACTTTATTTCAGACAGGCTATGGATACATGTAAAGGATAAGCCCAGGAGAAAACTTAAAAGCAGGAGGGACGTGAACCAAGGTAACATTTAAAGAACATACAAACCAGCAAGCACAGGCAGGAGGTGGCTTCTTGGAGTTGTCTTGGCACAAATTGGCAGACTTGTACCAGGGTTGCCTTGGATTGGGTTCCCTGGAACCAAGGCCTCAGACAGGAATTTGGGTGTTCATGAAGGATGGCTTCTCAAGAGAAACCCGTAAGGAACTGAGTAAAGCAGAATAGGGAAATGAAAAGAGCCAAGCAAGGATGTGACCTCAGGCAAGTATTGACTTTATTTACAGAGGGACGCCTCTGAAGCATAAAGCACATCACAGAGCTGTTCCCACTTGATGGAAAGGGCCAAGCTTCTGTGCTTCTCCATCAGTTAGTCAAGGGCTGTGGGCTGCCTGGATAGGGTAGGAATACATAACTTTCTGGGCATGGTGGCTCCCACTAGCCCTGGGTAATCCCTTATGGAAGGCAAGCACCTGTGAGCCACTGAGAGCCAATACCTAGAGCAGCTGGGGAAGGGTATGCTGACTCAGTAAGGAGGATTTGGGCAGGACACCAAAACAGCATCTGCCTTAGTCAACCATTTGCATAATACAGATCTCTTTGCTTTTCACATTAAGTTTACTCCATCCAGGCACAGCTCCTCTAGGATTCTGTGGTCATAATTCTTGGGGAAACTTATAAAAGGAGGGTGAGCAGGATGAATTATAGCCCTTGTTACTAAGTCCTAGGACTGTAATTTGCTTTTTTACAGCTTTATTGAGATATAGTTTATATATAATAACCTATATATATTTAAAGTGTACAATTTGATGAGTTGTTTAAAAACAGCATTATGGAGATATAATTGATATGCAGTAGGCTGCACATAATTAAGGTGTGTAATTTGACAAGTATTGACATATAGTTGCTCAGTCGTGTCTGACTTTGTGATCTCATGGACTGTAGCCTGCCAGGCTCCTCTGTCCATGGGATTTCCCAGGCAAGAATACTAGAGTGAGTTGCCATTTTCTTCTCTAGGGGATCTTCCCAACGTAGGGATCAAACCTGAGTCTCCTGCATTGCAGGCAGATTCTTTACTGCTGAGCCACCAGAGAAACCCTGTTTTGTCATATGCATGCATCCTTGAAATAATCAGCACAATCAAGATGCTAAATATATCCACGACTCTCAAATGTTTCCTTATGTCCCTTTGTAATGCCTCTTCTTTCCTTCTACCACCTCATTCTACCCTCCTCCCCATCTCTAGATAACCACTGATTTACTTTATATTATCCTAGTTTCATTTTCATTTCCTAAAATTTTACATATATATATATATATTATTGGAATCACACATTGTATATTCTTTTTTTTTTCCTTGGTCTGGCTTCTTTCATTTATAATTACTTTGAGATTCATCCATATTAATTGATACTGATTATTTTTCTTCTCTATCACCCATTTCAGAGTCTTCTTACGTATATTTCTTTTGATCTTGATGGCTTGTCTGGTAGAATGACTGTGGTTACCATGCCTTTATCAAACCATGGGTTGTTTTTTTTTTTTTTTTAATTATTTTATGTTGGAGTATAACTGATTAACAATGTTGTGTTAGTTTCAGGTGTAGAGCAAAGTGATTCAGCTATACATATACATGAATCTGTTCTTTTTCAAATTGTTTTCTCATTTAGAAACCATGGTTCTTGATTTACCCACTAACTGTTTTCATTTGGCATGGGACTACCCAGAGATATAATAGTAGATCATCTTTCACTTGTAACAGACAATATTTGTATAACAAATGAATAACATTTGAAAAACAGCTATTGGGTTGTGCTAAAGATGGAGTATTTATCCATGGAGTATCAAAGACTGTTTAACTAGAGATACTCATCATGAATCTGTATTCTGACAGACTCACCAAGTCATGAGTTCAGATGGGCTCAGAAGAGTCCATCCAAAATCAAGCATGACCAAGATCATGCTCAATCAGGCCCAGAGCACACAAGTAAGCTTCATGAATAAGTGGCCCAGACCCCATGTCAATTCCTACCGTCTTATGGGTACTGATACTACTTCCACAGCTTGTAACTAAGGGCTCATGCAAGGGTGAGGTTACCTAAGATAAGCAGAAAGGAGAAGGAAAAAAACCCAAACTTTGTTTCTGGAAGGTTAAGATGGTGTCTGGGTGATGCCCCAGGTAAATAGCAAGGAGGGAACACAGCACCACCCATCAGGAAAATTGGATTAAAGATTTACTGAGCATGGCCCTGCCCATCAGAACAAGACCCAGTATCCCCCTCAGTCAGTCTATCCCATCAGGAAGCTTTCTAAGCCTCTTATCCTTCTCCATCAGAGGGCAGACAGAATGAAAACCACAATCACTGAAAACCAATCTAATCATATGGACCACAGCTTTGTCTAACTCAGTGAAACTATGAGCCATGCCATGTAGGGCCACCCAATATGGACATGTCATGGTGGAGAGTTCTGACTCCAAAATGTGGTCCACTGGAGAAGGGAATGGCAAACCACTTCAGTATTCTTGCCTTGAGAATGCCATGAACAGTATGAAAAGGCAAAAAGATAGGACACTAAAAGATGAACTCCCCAGGTTGGTAGGTGCCTAGTATGCTACTAGAGATCAGTGGAGAAATGACTCCAGAAAGAATGAAGAGATGGAGCCAAAGCAAAAACAACACCCAGTTGTGGATGTGACTGGTGATGGAAGCAAGGTCTGATGCTGTAAAGAGCAATATTGCATAGGAACCTGGAATGTTAGAAGTGGTCAATCAGGAGATGGCAAGAGTGAATGTCGACGTTTTAGGAATCAGCAAACTAAATGGACTGGAATGGGTGAATTTAACTCAGATGACCATTATATCTACTACTGTGGGCAAGAATCCCTTAGAAGAAATGGAGTAGCCATCATAGTCAACAGAAGAGTCTGAAATGCAGTACTTGGATGCAATCTCAAAAAAGACAGAATGATCTCTGTTCATTTCCAAGGCAAACCATTCAGTATCACGGTACTCCAAGTCTATGCCCCAACCAGTAATGCTGAACAAAACTGAAGTTGAATGAGTCTATGAAAACCTACAAGACCTTCTAGAACTAACACCCAAAAAGATGTCCTTTTCATTATAGGGGACTGGACTGCAAAAGAAGGAAGTCAAGAAAAACTTGGAATAACAGGCAAATTTGGCCTTGGAGTACAGAATGAAGCAGGGAAAAGGCTAATAGAGTTCTGCCAAGAGAATGCACTGCTCATAGCAAACATCCTCTTCCAACAACACAAGAGAAGACTCTACACATGGACATCACCAGATGGTCAGCACCGAAATCAGATTGATTATATTCTTTGCACCTAAAGATGGAGAAGCCCTATACAGGAAGCAAAAACAAGACCAGAGGCTGACTGTGTCTCAGATCAAGAATTCCTTATGCCAAATTCAGAGTTAAATTGAAGAAAGTAGGGAAAAACCACTAGACCATTCAGGTATGACCTAAATCAAATTCCTAATGATTATACAGTGGAAGTGAGAAATAGATTTAAGGGACTAGATCTGATAGACAGAGTGCCTAATGAACTATGGACGGAGGTTCGTGACATTGTACAGGAGACAGGGAGCAAGACTATCCCCAAGAAAAAGAAATGCAAAAACGCAAAATGGCTGTCTGAGGAGGCCTTACAAATGGCTGTGAAAAGAAGAAAAGCAAAAAGCAAAGGAGAAAAGGAAAGATATACCCATTTGAATGCAGAGTTCCAGAGAATAGCAAGGAGAGATTAGAAAGCCTTCCTCAGGGATCTGTGCAAAGAAATAGAGGAAAACATAGAATGGGAAAGACTAGAGATCTCTTCAAGAAAATTGGAGATACCAAGGGAACAGTTCATGCAAAGATGGGCTCAATAAAGACAGAAATGTTATGGACCTAACAGAAGCATAAGATATTAAGAAGAGGTGGCAAGAATACATAGAAGAACTGTATAAAAAAGATCTTCACGACCCCGATAATCATGGTGGTGTGATCACTCACACTTACCTAGAGCCAGACATCCTGGAATGTGAAGGCAAGTGGGCCTTAGGAAGCATCACTACAAACAAAGCTAGTGGAGGTGATGGAATCCTAGTTGAGCTATTTCAAATCCTAAAAGATGATGCTGTGAAAGTGCTGTACTCAATATGCCAGCAAATTTGGAAAATTCAATAGTGGCCACAGGACAGGAAAAGGTCAGTTTTCATTCCAATCCCAAAGAAAAGCAATGCCAAAGAATGTTCAAACTGCCACACAATTGCACTCATCTCACACGCTAGCAAATTAATGCTCAAAATTCTCCAAGCCAGGCTTCAATAGTATGTGAACCATGAACTTCCAGATGTTCAAGCCGGATTTAGAAAAGGCAGAGGAACCAGAGATCAAATTCCCAACATCTGTTGGATCATCAACAAAGCAAGAGAGTTCCAGAAAAACATCTATTTCCGCTTTATTGACTATGCCAAAGCCTTTGACTGTGTGGATCGCAATAAATTTTGGAAAATTCTTAAAGAGATGGGAATACCAGACCACCTGACCTGCTTCTTGAGAAATCTGTATGCAGGTCAGGAAGCAACAGTTAGAACTGGACATGAAACAACAGACTGGTTCCAAATAGGAAGAGGAGTACGTCAAGGCTGTATATTGTCACCCTGCTTATTTAACTTAATGATGCAGAGTACATCATGAGAAATGCTGGGCTGCATGAAGCACAAGCTGGAATCAAGATTGCCGGAAGAAATATCAATAACCTCAGATATGCAGATGACACTACCCTTAAGGCAGAAAGTGAAGAGGAACTAAAGAGCTTCTTGATGAAAGTGAAAGAGGAGAGTGAAAAAGTTGGCTTAAAGCTCAACATTCAGAAAACGAAGATCATGGCATCTGGTCCCATTGCTTCATGGCAAATGGATGGAGAAACAATGGAAACAGTGGCAGACTTTATTTTTCTGGGCTCCAAAATCACTGTAGATGGTGACTGCAGCCATGAAATTAAAAGACACTTACTCCTTGGAAGGAAAGTTAGGACCAACCTAGATAGCATATTAAAAAGCAGAGACATTACTTTGCCAACAAAGGTCTGCCTAGTCAAAGCTATGTTTTTTCCAGTAGTCATGTATGGATGTGAGAGTTGGACTATAAAGAAAGCTGAGTGTCAAAGAATTGATGCTTTTGAACTGTGGTGTTGAAGAAGACTCTTGAGAGTCCCTTGGACTGCAAGGGGATCCAACCAGTCCATCCTAAAGGAAATCAGTCCTGAATGTTCATTGGAAGGAATGATGTTGAAGCTGAAACTCCAATACTTTGGCCACCTGATGTGAAGAGCTGACTCATTTGAAAAGACCCTGATGCTGGGAAAGATTGAAGGCAAGAGGAGAAGGGGATGACAGAGGATGATACGGTTGGATGGCATCACTGACTCAATGGACATGAGTTTCAGTAACCTCCAGGAAATGGTGATGGACAGGGAAGCCTGGCATGCTGTGATTCATGGGGTCACAAAGAGTCGGACACGACTGAGCAACTGAACTGAACTGAAGTGATGCCAACTTATCTCTTCATCTTTCAGCATGAAGGGTACTCTTTAAACTAATGATCATTATATGGTGCTGTATTCTCAATAGATGTGAGAAATAAAGAGTGGCCCTGATCAACTTTCACTCCCAGGAGCCTGCTTGGAGAGTGTGTTAGCCAGTGTTCTCCAGAGAAACAGAAAAAATAAAATAAGAAATGGACTCATGATTGTATAGCCTGAGAAGTCCCCACATCTGCAGTTGGCAATCTGGAGACTCAAGATCATCAATGGTTTAAGTTCCAGTCTAAAAACTGGCAGCCTTGAGACCCAAAGGCAGGAGAAGACTGGTTTCCCAGCTAAGTAGTCAGGCAGGAAGAGTTCCCTTTTACCTGAGTTGGTGTCATCCTTTTTGTACAATTCAGACCTTCAACTGAATGGTTGAGGGCCACCCACATTCAGGAGAGCAATCTGCTTTACTCAGACTGCCATTTAAAGTGTTACTCTCTTTAAATACATTCTCACTGACGTACCCCAAATAATATTTGACCAAATACCTGGGCCCTCTGTGTCCCAGTCAACTTGACCATTGAGCATAAATTTCTTTATTCTAAATAAGACAATTTGATTTAACTCTAGAGCACTCAACTCAACTCTAGAGCACTTATAAGCTAATTAACATTGTTTGGATTTTCCGTGTTTGGGATTTCTTCTATTTAGATACCTTAGTTTCAGTTCAGTTCAGTTCAGTTCAGTTCAGTCACTCAGTCGTGTCCAACTCTTTGCGACCCCATGAATTGCAGCACGCCAGGCCTCCCTGTCCATCACCAACTCCCGGAGTTCACTCAGACTCATGTCCATCGAGTCAGTGATGCCATCCAGCCATCTCATCCTCTGTCGTCCCCTTTTGCTCCTACCCCTAATCCCTCCCAGCATCAGAGTCTTTCCCAATGAGTCAACTCTTCGCATGAGGTGGCCAAAGTACTGGAGTTTCAGCTTTAGTATCATTCCTTCCAAAGAACACCCAGGAGTGATCGACCTTAGTTTAGACACTATAAAAATCATTACAAGTTTACTCCATACCATATTGGCAACAATTGATTTTAAAATGTTAGATTTCAGTCTTTTGGCAGTATTTTCATTTTTTCTTAAGCTTTGATGGAACTATGTGGTAAAACTATGCACTAAAATTAGAAGACTGTGGATAACTATGGATTATACCTATTCATACATTTCAAGTCTCCATTAGGAAATCATAGAAACAAAAATCTTACCTTTTTCCCAAAAAATGATTGGATGAACTACTACTGAAAATATGCTACAAATTAAAAGTAAGGCAAAGCCTTTTAAGAGTATGAACTCAATATACTAGTTTATAGAAAAAGCCTTTAGGTTATTTATAAACCATTATAAATGATGCCCATTCTTATGAAACATGCCATATAGAAAGAAGGATTCCCAATGATTTTTAATGAATTAATTATTAAAAATGTATGAAGATAAGCTGCACATCAGTAAAAATGTGTGAAGATAAGCTGCATTTTATCTTTATTTAATCTACATTTTTTCTTAATCTCTATTTAGATAGAATACTGTTTTTTATATATTAGAATGTTTCTTTTTTTTTTGGATCCAGAGATGATAGAAAAGAATACTCAAGGCAAATCACACTTTTTATTCTTAGCCTCTGTCCCCTGATCTCTGACTCTGATGACCTGGCCCTTACCACATAGCTGCCTTTAAAAGTGCTTCAGTTCTTTTCCTGAAGCTCAGCACAGAGCCAGCCCTAGAGCAACCTGGGTTATGGACTAAACTTGGCTCTCTTAGTCATTCCTACCAGGAAAAGTCTAATCACTTGACCCACAAAGCCTAAATTTAAGAAATGGTGCTTTGTTGATATTAAAATCTCCAAATTGCAGACGTTGCCCCTAGAAAGGAAAAATACTCTAGAATATTAACTTTACAAACCCAATCCTATAAGATAACAATAAATGAATATCATGCGTAGATTTGGTGATTACCTTTATTTTGACTTCTGAAAAATTTACAGCACTGGAGTGGGTAGCCTCTCCCTTCTCCAGGGGATCTTCGTGACCCAGGAATCAAACCAGGGCCTCCTGCATTGCAGGTGGATTCTTTGACCAACAAAGTTATCAGGGAAGCCCACAGTCTGGCTTATAATCAAGTATACCTTAGTTTACATGTGGAGTTAACATATTTTATTTATTAGTCATTTGTATTCCCCAGAGCTAGTCTGGTCTTGGGTCCACTTTCAGAAAGATGGTAGCAATAACCCTGTGTATGAGACAGCAAGAGACACTGATGTATAGATCAGTCTTATGGACTCTCCCTCTGGGAGAGGGAGAGGGTGGGGAGATTTGGGAGAATGGCATTGAAACATGTATAGTTTCATGTATGAAATGAGTCGCCAGTCCAGGTTCAATGCACGATACTGGATGCTTGGGGCTGGTGCACTGGGACGACCCAGAGGGAGGGTATGGGGAGGGAGGAGGGTTCAGGATGGGGAGCACGGGTATACCTGTGGTGGATTCATTTCGATGTTTGGCAAAACTAATACAGTTATGTAAAGTTTTAAAATCAAATAAAATTAAAAAAAGAGCCTTTAGAGTTGGAAGTTGAGGTTGGAAGAGCCAAGAAGGGGCTTTGTGTTCATTGCTCTGTCATGTCTGACTCTTTGCAACCCTCTGGACTGTAGCCTGTCAGGCTCCTCTGTCCATGGGATTTTTCAGGCAAGAATACTGAAGTGGGTTGCCATGATGAGGTAATTAGGGAGAGAAGAGGGGAGGGAGGTTCCCAGGCTCATTTCCCAGCCTGGTTCAGGGTGCCTCTCTTACCCCCAGGGCTAGCATCCATAATTTTCTTCCCCTCCTTTTCCTTCAGGGACAATTCCATTCTTTTGGGGCTTGATCCTCCTTCTCCCTTTGGATAATTTTCTTTTTAATCATACTCTTTGCATCTCATCATCCTTTTGGAAAGTGACAAGCGAAGACAGAACAGTCTTTTTCTCAACTCTGGCCTTCTCTCAGGTGGGACAGCATCGTGAGGGTGACCACTGAAAATAATGAAATGATAGTATTAATAAGAGAAATAAATACTAAAGTACTTATATTTTCATGTTGCTTCAGTAATGTAGTCACTAAAAACAACAGAAATAATGACTTATTCAACCTCAGGAAACGCTGTGACTGTAGCTACCAAAACCCGTATTTTGGTATTGAAATGTGGAAGTCAGGGAATTGCTTACTACATAATTAATTTGTACTCAGAACCTGCCTTTTGATTTTAGACCCACCTCTCTGCTGTCCCCACCAGCAAACACAGAGGGCTTTACTTAATTTTCAATAAAGAGACATTTTGTAGGGTTTCAGAATTTCATTTTATTATTATTGGTGTTTTATTACATATATGCCGGAGAAGGCAATGGCAACCCACTCCAGTACTCTTGTCTGGAGAATCCCATGGACGGAGGAGCCTGGTGGGCTGCAGTTCATGGGGTCGCGAAGAGTCGGACACGACTGAGCGACTTCACTTTCACTTTTCACTTTCATGCATTGGAGAAGGAAATGGCAACGCACTCCAGTGTTCTTGCCTGGAGAATCCCAGGGACGGGGGAGCCTGGTGGGCTACCCTCTATGGGGTCGCACAGAGTTGGACACGACTGAAACGACTTAGCAGCAGCAGCAGCATTACATATATGCAGGCACTAATATTATGATTAATATTACATAATTGATATTATATAATATTCTGCAGCTATTAAATAAAAATTTAACTAAAGCACAATTTCAGTATAGCCAGTAATTAGAAGTGGTTTCTTTCAGTTCAGTTCAGTCGCTCAGTCATGTCCAACTCTTTGCGACCCCATGAATCGCAGTGCGCCAGGCCTCCCTGTCCATCCAAATCTTTTTTGGCTTATGCTTATAGTTTCTATCTTCCCTGGTGGCTTAGATGATTAAGAATCTGCCTGCAACTCAGGAGACCCAGGTTCGATCCCTACGTCAGGAAGATCCCCTGGAGAAGGAAATGACAGCCCACTCCAGTGTTCTTGCCTGGAGTTACTGTGTAGTACATATGATTTCCTTCAATTGTATCTGAAGATGGTGCACTAAAATTGATGGAAAGTGAAATCTATTTAGTCAAACCATCTCAAAAGAGCTGCTTCTTTAGTCTCCCCTAATAGACACAGTTAAGTTCGTTTATGCCCCTCTGCATTGTTTCTTACAAATCTGTAACAATAAAAAACAAAATACTGCTGTCATACTTTCTGTTTCACTTTTTATAGTGCTTGCAAGATGTGATGCTAATTTCAAGCTAAAAACTTTGTCACTGTCTTTAACCAACACTTAATAAGTTCTTACATTCTACAGGGTTTTGGAATCTATATAACAGCTAAGAACATTGAGAGCCTCAATTAAGAGAGAATTTTTGTTTACCTTGAAAATTTAAACCCCACCAGTCTTTTCAAGAGAGTTTTAACCTTGTTTGTAGATTTTTTAAAAAGTTGAGCTCAGTTTCACCAAAATGACTTCCCCCAAAGGAATACACATGCTGATTGTTTTTGTTCTTATGAGTAAATCTTAAATATGTTTAATTTCATCAATTGCCTAACATGCGATTCTTACAGACCATAGAAAATCCAGTTCTACTGTGCTGAATTTTCAAATATTTCATTCTCATCCATTCATTAAGAACTCACTAATGTGTGCCCTATTGATCTGCTTGCTCTAGGCTGACATTTTCTGAGGAGGCTGGGGATGTGATTTTTGATTATGGGGAGCAGGATACTTATAACAAGGCCAAATGTCTGGCTTTAGCTCAGATTATCTACAGTGAATGTGGCTTGCACAAGAAGGCTCTTCTTTGCCTGTGTAAACAGGGTCAGATTCATGGGGCCATGGAATATATACAACAATTCAAGGATTTTACTTCTGGTGAGTGAAAAAGCCTATTATTTGTATATGTTCAGATTCTGGACTTCAATTGTAAGATCACCCATAATATTAGGCAATATTTTGGACTTACATTGTAAAACTTGTTTTATATATACTGGTAAGTAGATTTCTTTAGTAATTTTTAGTGAAAACAGATAAGCTGGAACTGATTGACTTTGATGCCAGACTTGCAAATACATTATGTATTTCCTCAATACATAGACATTTAGTAAACTTTAGATATTTGGACCATGCTATTTAAGAATTAAAAATATATATATATAATTTCTGAACTATAATATAAGCATTAGAATTAGTGAAATAATGTTGATTTTAAAAGTTTAAAACACCTAGGTTGCAGCTAAACAGTGATCTGAGAGAATTGAGGCCCTTAGAGTGACCCAGTTGAATGAGCTGATCTCTTACTATAGTCCAGTTCAGCATTAACCTTAATGTACAGGCAGTCCTGACAAATCCCTATACCCCAGGCTTGTGTCAATCCTGATTTTGCAAGCTATATACTCCAGTTCTAAGAAATCACAAAATGGAACAAAATATAGCACTTTTAGGTCACATTTTTTCCAGGTAAACAATCTTTTATGGTTGTTGAATCTAATCATTTTTGAAGAAAAAATTAACTTTTACTTAGAATCTGGTTTTTAAAGTTATTAGTTTTTTTCATGCATTATGTAACAGCATGCCTGATACAGTTAGTGTAATAATAGCTTAGTCCACCTTTTTACATCCCTGTCTCACTTAAGCCTTATGTTAACTCTATGAACTAGGTTTTGTTATTACCCCTATTTTATCAATGAAAGATAACTATGTGTTCACAGAGAGGCTAAGGCACAGAGAGGTAAGTAATTCTCCTGTATACACACAGCAACGGATCAGAATCTGGCAAGAATAGTTACGACATAATATTTGTTGAATGAATAATTGTTTTAATAGTTAAATTATACAGATTCAGTTTCTGTTTTATTGTTTTTCCTTAGAATTATTTTAGTCAAGGTTTAGACATGGAATGTAAGTTTTAAGTACTCTTGGAATTTTTATTGAATGAAATGTGAAGCTTCTTTTTTTGCTTGCAAAATTTGCCTAACATGAGTACATAGAAATACGATCGACTCATTATCATATTATCCTGTTCTTCTAGTAATGCATTACACTAGAAAATAATTAAATTCACAATCAGCTGTCCATATTCATGGGTTTCACATCTGTGGATTCAAAGAACTTTAGATTGAAAATATTTGAGGGGAAAAAAATTCTAGAAAGTTCCACAAAGCAGAACTTGTGTTTGCTGTGCACCAGCAATTATTTACGTAACATTTACATTGTATTTACAACTATTTACGTAGTATTTACATTGTGTTAGGTAACCCAGAGATGATTTAAAGTATATGGAAGGATGTGTGTAGGTTATATGCAAATACTATGCCATTTTGTGTAAGAGACTTTTTATATGAGACTTGAGTATCCTCAGCTTTTGGTATCTGCAAGGGGTCCTGCAACCAATACCCCATGGACACCAAGGGACAACTGTATATTGTACTAATTTAAGAAATAATAATACTTCTTTATAAATAGAACCTTGATACTTATCCTCAGAATTTATTTAGCACAGCATCATAAGATAATAATAACCTGAGGAAAATTAAGCTTAGAAGGTAGAAACAATGTTTGAGAGATTACTTTGCTTATTTTACATTTTAGTGACAAATAGCCACAGCTTTCCAAAGTATCATCCTTGGCCTTAGGAGACATTTGTTGCTGTTGTTCAGTCACTCAGTCATGTCTGACTCTTTGTGACCTCATAACTGCAGCACGCCAGGCTTCCCTGTCCATTACCAGCTCCTAGAGCTTGCTCAAACTCATGTCCATTCAATTGGTGATGCTATCCAACCATCTCATCCTCTGTTGTCCCCTTCTCCTCCTGCCTTCAATCTTCCCCAGCATCAGGGTCTTGTCTAATGAGTCAGCTCTTTGCATCAGGTGGCCAAAGTATTGGAACTTTGCCTTCAGCATCAGTCCAGGATTGACTGGTTTGATCTTCTTGCAGTCCAAGGAACTCTTAAGAGTCTTCTCCAATACCACAATTCAAAAGCATCAATTCTTCGCCTAACCCTAACCCTTCTTTATGGTCCAACTCTCACATCCATACATGACTACTGGAAAAACTATAGCTATGACTATATGGACCTTTGTCAGCAAAGTAGTGTCTCTGCTTTTTAATATGTTGTCTAGGTTTGTCGTAACTTTTCTTCCAAGGAGCAGCGTATTTTAATTTCATGGCTGCAGTCACCATCTGCAGTAATTTTGGAGCCCCAGAAAATAGTCTGTCACTGTTTCCATTGTTTCCCATCTATTTGCCAAAAAGTGATGGAACCGGATGCCATGATCTTAGTTTTTTGAATGTTGAGTTTTAAGCCAGCTTTTTCCACTCTCCTCTTTCATCTTCGTCTAGAGTCTCTCTAGTTCTTTTTCACTTTCTGCCATAAGGGGACATACTCAGTTTGTTAATACTTTCTGGTTTGAGAAGAAAATGGTCTCTCTCAGATTTAGACTGTCAGCTTTCCATTTACATTTACAAATCAAAGAAAACAAAAGCAGTACTTCTAAAAAAAAGTCTTTTGTTCCAAAAGGAAAATCTGACTCATAGTGCATCTGTTTTAGAAGGAAAAATTCTTTTCATCCTGCTCCTCTACCCCCTTCCCACCAATGATTTATAGAATAAAACTGAGATCCAAAAGATTAAGTGACTGATCAAGCTATGATTAAAATTCAGGTTTCTTGATTGTCAACCTGGTCTTTTTTTTAATACCACATTTCTTTTCATGACAATTTTTGGATAAATTTTTGCTTGTACTCTTTGTTTAGGTAGTTTTCCTTTGTTTTTTCTATACTGAGTAGGATTTTTTTTTTTTTTTTTTTTTTTTGGATTGGAGATAGTAGTGTTGAATTCATTGAGAGCTTTGGAAGGATTGGAAAACGAAGAGTTGATTGACAAAGATAAACATTAGCTAGTCCCTCATCATATTAAGCGGAGAAAGCAATGGCACCCCACTCCAGTACTCTTACCTGGAAAATCCCGTGGACGGAGGAGCCAGGTGGGCTGCAGTCCATGGGGTCACGAAGAGTCCATGGGGACATGACTGAGCGACTTCACTTTCACTTTTCACTTTCATGCATTGGAGAAGGAAATGGCAACCCACTCCAATGTTCTTGCCTGGAGAATCCCAGGGATGGGGGAGCCTGGTGAGCTTCCGTCTATGGGGTCGCACAGAATCGGACACGACTGAAGTGATTTAGCAGCAGCAGCAGCAGCAGCAGCATCATATTAGGATGTTGAAATACAGTTTTTCATTTTTGCTTTTAGATGACCTGATACAGCTAATAAAGTCATGTCCCAACATTGAATTGATTCAGTGTCTTACTAAAGAATGGAATGGGAAACCACCGTATTTATCTTTTGGTCTTGCTGTACTTCACCTGTTCTCTGTAGACATGAAAAAAGTTGGGATTAAGCTACTTCAAGAAATAAGTAAAGGTGGGAAAGGTAAGTGAAGTAAAATTTTGTTGTAGAAGAAATAGTAGTGCGTTATTTAAGGAAAGGTTCAAGATTATTATGTTTGAGTTAACTCTGTCTTCCTCAGAGTTCTTTCTTGGCATGTTAGGAATTTATAAAGATTACTATGTCAATAATACTCTGTTGGCAATAGTGTATATTTGTTGAGAGGAATGAAGAGAGATTCTTTATGAAGCTTGAGGAGAACATCATAATAATTATAACTGCTATGACTACTCTAAAAACTTTATATATTTTAACATGCATATATTTAATAATTTTTATATATACTTTAAATGTTATTTAGACAAACTTTGTTTCTTAGTCCCAAACTAAATGGCCAAAGTAAAATGGCATTTACCTTGAACCTCACTCTGCTGTGCAATCAAGAATAATTAGATCTCAATTTTTTTCTTTCCTTTCTCTAATTTAATATAGAAATTTGAGCAGATACCTTGATTTTAAATTATTACATGGGGCCAAAGAATGAAGAGTAAATTACATTAAAACATATTTGGGAAGATAATTTAGAAATTATCATTACAGATATCAACTAAAATATTTTGTTTGATAGAAAAATAGTAATCATGGTAGGAATAAAATAACAGTGATTACAATATGCTGAATAGAGATCCTCAATTCATTAAGTATCATAAGTAATGAAGGTAATAAATGAATGAGTTCCATAAATAGTCCCAAAGAGGATGACTGTAATTGATTTTAAAAAGTAATTATGAAAATAATTTCTTTTTTAAATAAATAATATCATTAGTTTTCCTTAATAAACTAAATCCTTCTTTTATTTCCTTTAGAAAAACATTTGTTATAGAGGCCTCATCATTAAAAGGTCTCTGTCTAGAGGCTGGATGGAGGTTTTGCCAGAGATTTTTTTAAATCCTTAGGTTAGCACTGTTAGGGCATTTATGAAAGTGAAGGATCATAAAAAGTTGGCCATCAGATTTGTTAGCTAGTTCCTAGTGGTACCTTAGAGAGACTGTGAATGAAGCTGGTCCCACAGTCTTCACTTTCTGAGTTCCCTACATCTCAACCTTCAGCATCTGCTGACCTTACCAAGAAGGAGATGAGTGGAAGAATAGGGAATGTGAGAAATGGTGGAGGATTGAATTGAGGCATAGAAAGGTTAATGAAAAAGGAGGAGAAAGAACTAACACTTGAGTACTTACTATGAGCTCAACTGGGAACTCCACATGACACTTAAAGGAATTGGATCTAACAGGAATGGAGTTGAAATGATATCTCTTTATTTTTGAAGAATTGTTAAGTATGAATTATCAGATGAATGCCGTACTATAATATTGGATTTTATTTCCTCAGATGCAGTTGAACATCTCCTGATAAATGATCCATTTTGCTCCCTAGAAAAGTGGCAAGAAGTAGCAAATATATGTTTACAGAATGGCTTTGACCAATTATCTAATGACATCATGTCTGTTCTTCGATCTCAAGCTGGGGTTACAGAAATTTCTGAAGAGGATGATACAGTCAACTTAATGCAGCATGTTTTTTGGTAGTTCTGCATCTTAACCAGTTGAGGGAGCCTGTATAACATTTTATGGATATTGGTTGGGCAAACTGATTCTGGTATAACTTATAAATAAATCTGGAGTGTGAAGGTCTTAGAAATAAATCATGCTTCTTTTATTATGACGATGTTTAGATTTGTCCTTGAAATATTTATACCTTTGCTTTCTTTTTTTTTAATATGGTCATTTTGTATATTGAATCTTTTAGAAAAATTTCCTATTTTTTCCTTTAAAAATGTTTTAATTTAATTTTTATTTTCTATTGAAGTATAGTTGATTTACATCATTGTTTTAGTTTCAGGTATATAGCAGAGTGATTCACTTATACATCTATATATTCTTTTTCAGATTCTTTTCCCATATAGGTTATTATAGAATATTGAGTATAATTCCCTATGCTAGGGTTCTTATTGATTATCTATTTTATATATAATAGTGGATATATGCTAGTGTCAAACTCCTAATTTATCCCTCTCATATATTGACTGGATAAAAATCTAAGAGCGTAAGTCTGTATAAATCTCAGTTTAAGTATTACTAAAGGCATAAGTTAATATCTAAATATACTCCATTCTGGTGATCTGATTTAACAGCAAGAACTGAGGAAGGTGTAGTAGTATCCTGTCTGTTAGGTGATTTCCCAAACATTAAATGCTATAAGACTGACTTTAAAGGCAGGATGTCAATTCAAGGTTTTCACTGGTGAAAACCTCAAATACAGTAATTTTGTACTACTGACTCAAAGATGTGCTCCAAGCTCTGGTGTTTATAAATGGCAATGTTAAGCTGCTACTATAAAATGAGAGTTTCAGCATGTTCTTATTTAGAGAAAGAATAGCCAAATTTTGCAAATAGATAGACCTGGGATACCTGTAGGCATGGAAAATGGCATTCAAAGCAGTTTTGGATAATTTTAAGTCTCTAAGTATTTGATTGAAAACTCAGAGTTCTGTGTCTTGGACAGGTGTTGATATTCAAAATATTTAATGATCAGCATGGCATAGGCATCAATCAAAACAGAACGGATACCTAACTAATCAGAATAGCTTTCAGCCCTTATGCCATACCGGAGCATGATAGCTAAATGTCAGCCTTGATCATGGAACATGGTAAACATGAGCTGCTATTAGATAGAATAAAAGAGCATAAGTATTTCCCTCCTAAATTATTGAATGTATACATTTTATTTTATGGGCTTTCCCAGTGGCTCAGATGGTAAAAATCAGCCTGTAATGTAGGAGACCTGGGTTCGATCTCTGGGTTGGGGAGACCTCCTGGAAAAGAGAATGGCAAACTTGAAATCAGATAGCTTCATAGTCAAATTCAAATTCTTCCTCTAACTCTGTGTAAAATATGGGCTATTTACCTCCCCTAAAGGTTTAGTGATGTGTATGTTTAGTGTATTATGTAGTAAAAGAACTTAGAAGATAACCCTTATTTTGATGTAATAGGTCCCAGAAACACATAGTCCTCTGGTTTATACTTACTAAATCCCATATATCTGTCCATTTATACTTGTATAATTATCCCTCTTTGGAGTATTTCATATAACACACCTTACTGCCTATATTAAGTTATCTGTTTACATGAATATGAAGGTTGTTGGGCTTACCTTATAAATCCAGAAGAGTATTGACTGAATTCTCAATTTTCCATATATTGGTAAGCACAGTACTGGAGAATTATAATTCAGTTTTCTAAAATGTAATATTTTTTAAAGTAATATATATGCACAATTTAAAAACCAACAGAAGTGCTGAAAGAATAATATCTAATAATATTTTTATTTCTGTCCTTCATGTTAGCTATGCTTTTTGAAAATAAAAGATGAAGGATGGAAAAAAGGAAGAGGAGGAGAGAGGGTATTTCAACAGCATTGACTCTTTATGTACTATGGCTTCACACCTTTTTTCCTTTGAGGCGTATATGATTGATAGAAAGGTAGTATGTTATTCATTGACAGACTTGGGGGAAAATGTATACATGAAGGCCAGTAGGATGGATTAGGTACATAAATCTGGAAAAAAGCTTGAAACAGCAGCTGTTGTTGTTATTACTGTTAATTTTCCTTAGGTTTTAACCAAAATGCTTTTCCTCCACTCATTATTATTCTTCTTTGTTAGCATTACTTTTGGCAGTTTTCCCAAGGAAAGTGAAATTTGTCAAGTGAATCTAAATTAAAACACCGGAGATGGAGCTAGGAGGAAGAACAAGAATATAAAGTCAAGTAGGGGAAGGACAAAGAGTTGAGCTGTGAACTGTACAGGACTGGAAGCTGTGAGAACCTCCCTATAAGCTGCCCTGAAAGAGGTATAACATGAACGTCATGGCATAGGAGCCCATGTTGTAGACCGGCTCTACCATGGTCTGTCTAGCTTTGTGTCGTTTTTCTCTTGAATTTATTTCGACTAGATAATTCCTTTTGCCATTTACAACTCAAAATTTCAGTAATTCCATAAAGGAATAATGATTTTCCAGTGCTTTTGACTTCTGCCTAAATTGTAAGTATCAAGAGTCAACATCACTGTCAATAACACCTTCTGAATACCTATTTTATGTATGGTCTCTGTTGTCAAGATTACAGCTACAATGGGAAGAGACTGCATATTGTAAAAATAACAATAATTCCTTAGTATTATCTAATATCCAGTCTATATTCAGATTTCACCAGTTGCTTAAACGTGACTTTTTACAGTTGAGCTGTTCCAATTAGGATCTAAACAAGGTTCATGCATTCTATTGTTGTGTCTCTGCATATATTCTTCCTTCCTCTCTTTTTTCCTCTCTTGCCATTGACTGATTAGACTGGCTTGTTTGTTATTGGCAGTGTTCCACGTTCTAGATTTGTCTGATTACTTCCTTTTGGTATTATTTAACTTGATTTTCTTTTTCCTATATTTCCTATAAATGAAAGTTAGCTGTAAAGACTTAACTAGATTTAGGTTCAACTATATTGGCGAGGATGCTCATAGGTGTTACTGCTAGTGCTAGTGCTAAATTGCCTTCAGTCGTGTCTGATTCTTTGTGACCCCGTGGACTGGAGCCCACCAGGCTCCTCTGTCCATGGGATTCTCCAGGGAAGAATACTGGAGTGGGTTGCCATTTCTTTCTCCAGGGGATCTTCCTGACCCAGGAATTGAACCTATGTCTCTTAGGTCTCCTGCATTGGCAGGCAGGTGCTTTAGCGCGCCACCTGGGAAGCCCTCCAGGATCCTCTGCCCATGGGATTCTCCAAACAAGAATGCTGGAGTGGGTTGCCATTCTGTTCTCCAGGTGCTCTTCTCGACCCAGGGATAGAACCCAGGTCTTCTGCATTGTGCGCAGATTCTTTTACTGTCTGAGCCACCAGGGAAGCCTGTTCTTGTAAGGGGCTTGAAAATATGCTGCTTCTTCTACCTGGAAGGTTCGTCCCTTTCTTTTTTACCTAGTTAAGAATTTAATTCAGGTCTTACCTTGGTTAAAAAGTCCTCAGGGAAGCCTTTTATGACTTCCTTAATTATGCCATGTTTCTTTTTTCTAGGCTGTCCTTTATTGCCATTATCATGGTTACAGTCAGGGATAGTACTTTTTATTGATGGCAAGAACAGAGCATTTTGAGGGTGTGGAAAATGGGGGAAGGATACTGTGTTAGTTTTCTAGAGTTGCTGAAGCAAAGTACCACAAACTGAATGGCTTAACCACACAGATTTATTGCTCACAGTACTGGAGGCCAGAAGTCTGGGATAAGGTGTTGGCAGGGTTGGTTCCTTTAGAGGATTATAAGGGAATGATTGGCTCTAGGCCTTTGCCTCTCTCTATGGCTTATAGGTGACCATCTTCTCTATATTTCTAATGTCATCTTCCCTCTGTCTGTGTCCAAATTTCCTTATATGTACACCAGTCATATGAGATTTGGGCCCTCCCTAATGACCTCATTTTAACTCTGTAAAGACCCTATCTCCAAGTAAGGTCACATCTTAAGGTACTGGGATTAGGGCTGCAACATAATAATTTTGGGAGGACACATATGATTCAACCCATAACAGTTACCATTATATCACCAAATCAAATACAGCATTGGCTACAAAGTAAATTTCAATAAGTAGTTCAATGAATAAATTTCAGGCTGGACCTGGAATCTTTCATATTTAGTGCCAATTTTGTGAATTAGCTTTACTCTTGCTTTATTTTATTGGTAAATTTGATTGATAACTAAATATATATATATACAATAATACATTCTAAAAATTGCACAGTTATGACAGTAGAGTACAATAATTTTTCATGAAGTCAATACATTTGTGTAACCAACTCCCAGATGAAGAAACAACACCCCTGGAATCCTAGAAGCCCCCTTTTAGTCATTACTGTCCCCCTCCCAGAGACAGCCATGCCTGACTTCTTATACCTCAGATGAGTTTTGCCTCTTACTGACTTTTAGGTAAGTGAAATCAAAAAGTATTTATTTTTATGGTATTCATCCATGTCATGTAAATTTGTTTATTCTCATAGCTCTTTATTATTCCATTGAATAAGTATACCACAATTCTACCTAGATGGGCATTTACATTGTTTTTAGCATGGGACATACACATAGTACTTTCATAAATTTTTTTGTACATGTCTTGTACATGAACACGTGTGCATTTCTATTGGATTCCTGCTTTGTTTTTTAGGTTGCATATTAATAGGTATTAGATCATATTAGTAGCTATAGATTTTTGAGTCATTACTGCATTAATGTTTGATTTATGACATTGTTCTCTGACAGCTGTAATGAAATAGCTATAATAGAAATTTTCCATTGGGTTAGAAATAGCCAAAATCCATCATATTTTTCTAAACACATGACTTTAAAAAGTAGATTTTTTTTTTTGCAGCTGTAGATTCAAAGCAATATTGAGCAGAACATACAGAGATTTCCCATATACCCCCTTTCCCTACATATGAACAGCCTCTCTTGTTATCAACACCCCCGCATACCAGAGTGGTACATTTGTTACAGTTGATGAGCCTACAGTTCTATATCATTATCACCCAAAGTCCATAGTTTACATTAGGGTTCACTCTTGGTGGTGTACATACTGTGGGTTTGGACAAGTTTATAATGACATGTATCTACCATTATAGTATCAGACACAATAGTTTCACTGCCCTAAAATTCCTCTGTGCTTTACCTATTCATCTCCCATAGCATTTTCATTTTTATACAAGGCATCTCTGCCTACCATGTTTGAAGAGAAATATTTTTAAAGTGTTCTCTGTGTGCCAGACACGGTGCTAGTAACAAATTCCATCCACTTTCATTTATCTGAGAATGTCTTAATTTCTCCTTCACTGTGTCTTAATTTCTTCCTCACTCTTGAAGGACAGTTTTTCTGGATCTAGAATTCTTGCTTGACAGTTTTGTTTTTGTTTTTGTTTTAGTATTTTGAATAGCACTGCCTCTGAGCTCCAAAGCTTGTTTCTGATGAGAAATTGTCTTATAATCAAATTGAAGTTCCCTTGTATTTGATGAATCACTTCTTTCTTGCTGTTTTCAAGATTCTTTGTTTTTGTCTTTTGAAAGTTTGATTATAGTGTCTCAGTGTGTGTCTCTTTGAGTTCATCTTGTTTGGAGGTCTTTGAACTTTTTGGATGTTTATTTCATGTCTTTCATCAAATTTGGGGAGTTTTCAACCATTATTTCATCAGATATTCTCTCTGCTCTTTTCTCTCTCTCTTTGGGACTTCCACAATGCATATTTTGGTCCCCTTAATGGTGTCCCATAGGTCCCTTAGGCTCTGTTTTTTCCTTCTTCAGTTTTTTTTTTTTTCCTTTCTTTTTCTCAGACTCGGTATTTCCATTGTTCTATCTGCAGCTGAAATCTGCCTTTGAATCCCTCTAGTGAATTTTTTATTTCAATTATTGTACGTTTCAGCTCCAGAATTTCTTTTTGGTTTATTTTTAGGTTTTCTGTCTCTTTATTGGCATCTTCATTTTGCTCAGCCATCATTTTCTTGTCTTTCTTCACCTCTCCCTTTAGTTTTTTTTTGCACATTTAAGACAGTTGTTTTAAAGTTTTTGTCTAGTAGACCTGATATCAGTTATTTTTCAGGGGTAGTTTCTCTTGATTTTTTTCTTCCTTTGAATGGGCAATACTTTTCTATTTCTTTTATATACCTTGTGGGGCTTTTTTTTGAAAACTGGATATTTGAATCTAATAATTTGGTGACTCTGGAAATCAGCTTCTTTCTGGTCCCCAGGGTTTTCTGTTTTAATTGTTGTAGGCCATCTCTATGCCAGAGATCTGTTTGAGGTGTAAACTTACAGTCTTCTCACATCTTTTCTGAGCCCATGCCTTCCTCTAAGTGTGCACAATGACTTTCTAACTTCCACTATATATGGAGTTGCTTTTGAATGTCCTACTCTTTTGTAACTTTCCATAAAAAAGGAAAAAGAAAAAATGGAAGGAGGAAAAGAATGAGTTTGGGGCCTTTAAATCGCCTGGAAGTCACTTCAGCTGGAGAAGGGAGGGACTTGCAACAATGGAGGGAGGTGAAACAATAATAGTCAAAGGCCTGTTTATTGAGCTCAACTAGTGAGTGGCAATCAGAGTTCAGAGCACCCTGTATTTGGAAGACAGGGTTCTTCTTGCCCAACCTGGCTTCTGCAAGCTATCTGCAGGTGCTCCAGGAACAGGTTGCACAGCTGCCTGCCATGGGACTAGGGGTGTGGAATGGGTAGCTGCTACTGTACTAAGAGCTAAAACTGACAGAAATCAATTGCACTTTACTGTCCAAGCCTTCCCCTGGAAGTTGCAAGCCTTCAGTAGACTCCAGAGTCCCAGAATAGTTATGTCAGATAGATTCTGCAATTGTCATCTAGGTGGGGAGACAGATTCCTTGTGCTCCCTGGTCAGCCAGCTTCCCAGAAGCCTCCTTGAGGACTGTTCCCAGGGGATTTGTATTCTTAAGGAGATTGCCCTTTAAAAAAAAATTTATTCTACATTAAAATGTTTTAAATTCTAGCACTTTTTCTCTTTTTGAGCTTTTCAGTTGAAGTAGGGATGAGAGTGGATGAGTGGGGTGAGTTCAGGCCTGGAGTTGAGGGCTTTATTTTCTAGACATAAGATTGCTTTTCAAGGCATTTCAAAGGTGGTATTGTAGTGGATCCTGCCTGTCATGCAGTGATCCCACAGTGTCATATGCTTGACCAGGCCCGCCTAGCCTGGCTGACTTTCCTGTTTGTGCTTTTGCATGTTGAAGCACAGGCTGCCTGCAGAGTTGTTGCTTATACCATAATTTTAGCTTTGAAAAATTCTGGCATACCAGTCTTTTCTTCAGAAAAGTAAGAAATGTATATGCAAAAATATCCCAAGCTGGTCAATTTACTGCCAGATTGTAGAAAGTCTGTTTTCTTAAAATCACTGAGGTGGTTTCAAAACCAACTGAAGAGAGTACCTGGTTATTCTGCTTACACCATATTCAATCCTTGATTCAGAGTTTGGGGATGAGATTATGACAGAGTTGAAAACAAAAGCCATGTCTTTGTGCCTGTAAACAAAACCCTGATCTAGGAAGTAATTATAAGAATTCCTTGTTATTTTCTTATCAGCCCTCTGCTCATGTGTGCTATGCTGTGCTGTACTCAGTCACTCAATTGTGTCCAACTCCTTGTGACCTTTGGACTGTAGCCCACCAGCCTCCTCTGTTCATGGGATTCTCCAGGCGAGATTACTGAAGTGGCCATGCCCTCCTCCAGGGGATCTTCCTGATCCAAGGATCAAACCCTCATTTCTTACATTTCCTGCATTGGCAGGCGGGTTCTTCACCACTAGCTCCAGCCCTTCTGCTCACAGATTCCTACACATAAAGTATATAATTGCTTTTGAAGGGAACCCGTGAGCCAAGGTCAGCTTGCTTTCACTTCACATTTGGGTTTCACTTGTCTTTGATCCTCAGCTCTGCCTCCATCAAAAATAAGACAGTGCATTGTCGGTCAAGCAGCTTGTAATTTTCCCAGGCCCACTGAGTATGAAGAGTAGGAAAATCAGCAATGCTTGAAGCTTCCTGAAGATGTGAGTACATGGACATGAAATTATTTGTAAGTCAGACTTTCTCAATCGCAGAACTATAACATTTTAGGCAGGTGCTTCCCTGTGGTTCAGTGGTAAAGAATCCACCTGCCAATGCATTAGACTTGGGTTCAATCCCTGGTCTGGGAAGATAAAGCAACTAAGCCTTAGCACCACAACTGCTTGGCACACAAACTAGCCTCTGTGCTCTGCAACAAGAGAAGGCACCGCAGTGAGAAGCCCGTGCACCACAACTAGAGAGTAACCTCCCGTTCGCCACAACTAGAGAAAAACCTGTGCAGCAATGAAAACCCAGCACAGCCCAAACCAAACCAAAACAAAACATTTTAGACAGATAATTCTTTGTTGTGTGAGGCTGTCCTTGCCCTGTAGGGTGTTTAGCGGCATTCTGGCCTTTATCCACTAGATGGCGGTAGCGCGCCCTGCTGCCCCACCCCCTGCACCACGACTAGCGGGGTCAAGAAGAAATGTCTCCGGGCCTTGCCACGTCATTAAAACCACTGGTGTAACTTTTCCTAATTAGTGTAAAAACCCTACCAATCCACAGTAAAACATAATAATTATTCTGTGGGTCAAAGATAGCCAAATAATTGAATGTACTTCCTTTATTTCTCTCCCCTACTTAAATCGTTATTTTACCACACAGATCCAGGAAACATCCTGAGATAAGTGCAGGAAAACAAACAAATAAAATAGGGCTTATCTCACTTTCAGTTCATAACTCAGAAATATAAATATTTCAAGGATTCTTGGCAAGAAAGAAATAACTGATGTGTCTCGATTTGTCTCATAGGCAGCAGCGCACAACCCCAGAACCTGAGCTGCCTGCCTCTAGCAAGTTCTGCAGAATACCACCCTACTTCAGTTATCTGGGGGGCACAGTAGCTTCTCTGTTCTTGGGAATTGTGCAGCCTCAAGTTTATTCTTTTTGCTTCCCACCTCTTCAGTTAGAAGCCCTGTTATATTTTCAGGCTGTGGGAATGCTGACTTTGAAGAGTAGAAACCAAGGACAGTGCCCTTGTTGGCTTGTTGATGGTGCCTTATTATTTTGCTGTTTGCCATGCAGGATGATAAAGCTAACTCTAAGAGAAGAGAAATGGACAAAACCATTGAATTGACCGAGATTTGAGAGAGATTTCTTCATGGCCATTAGAGAAAGCCACAGACATGGTGACAGGATGAAAAGTATAACCGTTTGCAAAAAAAAAAAAAAAAAAAAAAAATAGTGGAAATGGGATTGTTCACCTTGAAGAAGAGATTGAAGATGAATCATGAATTGTCACTAAACAAGCTTATGTTTTCTACCTCTGCCTCAGAGAGCAAAAAGAAAACCTACAGGGTATGAAGAATTTAAATTTATTGTAGGGGAACATTTCTGATAATTAAGGTTTCTCAGCTTTACATGGGGTGCCAGCTATAAGAGTGGTTCTGGAATCTTCTTTAAAGGTGTTTAAGAATTACCTGAACTTGATTCTGTCTGGTTGGCTCAGGTAGGGTGTGGCCCTGCAAGGGAAGGAACGGCCTGTTCTGTCTCATTGCTCCAGCATTTGAATGGCAGTGAGGTGACAACCTGTCACCTAGACAGAGCCTTAACTGCATCTCCAAATCCATATGCTTTCACAGGTGGGAGTTACTTGACCAACTTCACAGAGTTTTATCTCTGCCTTCAGTGGCACCCTGTGTGTTTTACTTAGATATGCAGTGTTGCCATTTGGGTTCCCGCAGGCTGATTCTGGGGGCTTCTCTAGTGCCTCAGATGGTAAAGAGTCTGCCTGCAATGTAGGAGCTGCAGGAGGCGCGGGTTCGATCCCTGGGTCAGGAAGATCCCCTGGAGAAGGAAATGGCAACCCACTCCAGTATTCTTGCCTGGAGAATCCCATGGACACAGGAGCCTGGCAGGCTGCAGTCCATGGGGTCGCAAAGAGTGGGATATGACTCAGCTACTTAGCACACAAGCTGATTCTGAGATGAAGATTTGTGTGCAGGCTGTTTTCTAGAGGGCGCTCTTGGTATCAGTGCTGTGGAAGGGAAGGGGAGGAAGTGGGATCAGGCTGAGGGAGAAGGTAAGCTTTGAAGCAACCCCAACAGAGAACTCAGCTGACTACCTGGAAAGCTCTGAGGCTGCGCTGGCCCCTCTCAGGTGTCCCCAGTCGGGGCAAGAGGGTTGGGCCACTGAAGAAGTAGCAGCCACTGAAGAAAAAGCATGACCTTGGGCAGAGCAGCTTCCTTTAGCTCAGGCATTCCCCAAAGGAGGCTGACAGCTGGGGGGGTCTCCTTCCAGCAGCATTTCCACCATGTGAGGAAGTAAACCCTCCATTCAGGAAAGGGGACCTAGGGGTGCATCCCCATGTTAACCACAGGCAGCTTTCCCTACCTTCTACTCGCATTTAAGATTACTTTTGCCCTTTACTTATTATATAAGAAGCATTTTCCCTCCTGCAGGAACATATGTCCCTTACTCTTGTTCCTATCCAACCCTTGTCACCCTAGTTAGTACAGAGAGTCACAGATTCTGTTGATTCTGAAATGTATTCTTTCCTCTCTCTGCCCCTCCCTCCTTCCTGCTCTTCCCCACTTCCCTCTTTCAACTCTCATCAGGCAGATTCACCTGCTTCCAATTTGAGCCTCGTGACAGCCAGCTTGGATGACAAGCTGAGTATCAGCTGATTTCGTCCTCCTCAGAGTTTTTCCATTATTCCCCTAATGGCCACACATTCCCCCTCTACCCTCTGCCAATACGGTGTGCGTGAATTCCCAGGGCAGTAGTGCAGCTGGCCTGGAGCCTGGGTCAGCTCAGCCCCTAGCTTGTGGGACTTTGATCACAGCCTGTTTTCTCCATTATCTGTCTGAAATGAGGACAGGCCACTGGACCAAGTGATCCCCAACATCTTTTTTCACCTCCAACATTCAATGACTTTTTGATTTGAAGCGTTTTCACAAAGGAAAATGAGAACGAAAGGGGATACTAGACTCCCTAGTCTTCACTTCCTATCCCACCCATATAGAAGATTGGTGCCTCCTTTCCCAAATAAATGCAAGATGTGTGAATTAGTTATGGCATAACCTGAAATGGCTGGGAGAGTAAAAGCTTAGACTCCCCAGATAATTTTGGAAAGCAGCCTGAACTGAAACCAGAAAATTCTTAGCAGCCCATCTTCTGGCCGTCCTTAGCCTCTGTGAGGCTCTCCTGTGAGGCCAGTGAAGGTGAGTCAGGACTTGAGTTGCATCTGAAATGCTCAGGGAGTCCACTGGGGCAAGAGTGGTTTCCTGCTGATTTTACTCTACTGTTTCCCAACCCTCCCCCCGCCACCCCCCACCCTTTTCTTAATCTTAGTGGAGTCGGCATTTTCTGCAGTCTTTGTCTTTTGTTGTTTTTTTTGCATGAGACTGGGCCAGGGTAACCATTGGCCCCTGAAGGGAACCCAGGAACATCAGATCAGATCAGATCAGATCAGTCACTCAGTCGTGTCCGACTCTTTGCGACCCCATGAATCGCAGCACGCCAGGCCTCCCTGGCCATCACCAACTCCCGGAGTTCACTCAGACTCACGTCCATCGACTCAGTGATGCCATCCAGCCATCTCATCCTCTGTCGTCCCCTTCTCCTCTTGCCCCCAATCCCTCCCAGCATCAGAGTCTTTTCCAATGAGTCAACTCTTAGCATGAGGTGGCCAAAGTACTGGAATTTCAGCTTTAGCATCATTCCTTCCAAAGAAATCCCAGGGCTGATCTCCTTCAGAATGGACTGGTTGGATCTCCTTGCAGTCCAAGGGACTCTCAAGAGTCTTCTCCAACACCACAGTTCAAAAGCATCAATTTTTCAGCGCTCAGCCTTCTTCACAGTCCAACTCTCACATCCATACATGACCACTGGAAAAACCATAGCCTTGACTAGACAAACCTTTGTTGGCAAAGTAATGTCTCTGCTTTTGAATATGCTATCTAGGTTGGTCATAACTTTCCTTACAAGGAGTAAGTGTCTTTTAATTTCATGGCTGCAGTCACCATCTGCAATGATTTTGGAGCCCCCCAAAATAAAGTCTGACACTGTTTCCACTGTTTCCCCATCTATTTGCCATGAAGTGATGGGACCGGATGCCATGATCTTCGTTTTCTGAATGTTGAGGTTTAAGCCAACTTTTTAACTCTCCACTTTCACTTTCATCAAGAGGCTTTTGAGTTCCTCTTCACTTTCTGCCATAAGGGTGGTATCATCTGCATATCTGAGGTTATTGATATTTCTCCCGGCAGTCTTGATTCCAGCTTGTGTTTCTTCCAGTCCAGCGTTTCTCATGATGTACTCTGCATATAAGTTAAATAAACAGGGTGACAATATACAGCCTTGACGTACTCCTTTTCCTATTTGGAACCAGTCTGTTGTTCCATGTCCAGTTCTAACTGTTGCTTCCTGACCTGCATACAAATTTCTCAAGAGGCAGATCAAGTGGTCTGGTATTCCCATCTCTTTCAGAATTTTCCACAGTTTATTGTGATCCACACAGTCAAAGGCTTTGGCATAGTCAATAAAGCAGAAATAGATGTTTGTAAAGGCCCTTCAAACGGTCCTTTCTTTTTGAGATTGGCTGTCTCATTCAGTAACTAAAGACTGTGATAAATAACAGCACAGAATGTGGAAGCTGGAGAGAAAAGGCTAGTGGAAATGTGAACCTGGCTGTTCAAGAGCAGAGCTGAGCTTATTTGCATAGTAGCAGGTGTGGTTACTTATTTATGAAGCACATTTCCTCTGAGGTGTGGAAAATGGGCTAGCTGTGAACCTGATCCCGGCCTTAGAACGCTGACAGTGAGGAGGCAGAGCCCAGTCTGACCCCCCACAGTTCTCCCCCTCTGGTGCTCCTGGTAATTCCCTGAGCTTCCCTTGTATTCCCTTCTTGCTAGACAATGAGGTCCTGAAGGGCAGGGACAGTGTTTGGTCACCATTGTTTTCCTGTGCCCAGAGTCTCCCTGGCAATAGGCAGGCCTTCAGTAAATACATATATCATGAGTGAATTTGGCAGACAAGCTTGCAACTACCCAGAAGCTGGAGGGAGGTAAACACAAAAGGGGAGGCGAGGCCTTGGAGTTCCCAGACACCCACCCTGAAACAAGGAAGTAATGCTAGAAACAGATGGACAGAAGAAGCACCATTTGAAGAAAGGGTCAGCTGTGGACCTCCTATAGGAGAAAAGCCCCAAACAAACTTGACACTCTTTCAAGTGCATGGTTTGACTCCTCCAGAACAAGGAAAACAAAACAAAACAACCCTAAGTAATCCACTCCCCGCCAATAAAAACGCCTACCCCAAACAGCAATTGCTCCAGACTCATACAGCGTCCTCGTTACACAGTGGAAAGAACAAAGACGTGATTTAAGCATCTTGAAATTGAAATAGCAATTGCCAAACACCAGAGGATCAGCAGAATCATTAGATTCCAGAAAATGCAGAACCTCTGAGGCCTCTGTATTCTTCCATTCTGATGTCAGATTACTGGCAGCCCACGCTGAGCTGCCTTATAAGAAAGTGCAGCTAGGCCACTAGAAAGAAGCAGAGGAAGGAGGGGCCAGCTGGCATTGCTGGGGTTTGGAAGCTCTGCACTGCAGATTCTGTTAACCAACACTGGACACTGTCTTCCTCTGCTCTCAGTGACCAGTGAGGCCAAGGCGGGCCACTTCAGCTGACTAGACACAGATGTAGATGTCTATAAGTTTACCAGTCAGAGGCCTGCCAGGAAAACAGAATTTATCCCAGGTGATTCAAATAGAAAGACAAATAAAAAGGATCGACAGCAGTGAGCATGAGGGAAACAGATAAGGAGCATTGTGGTACCTGAAGACTTGCGTCAGGGGGCGCCATTACTTCTGTAAGGGCAAAGAGCAGGAGGACCTCTCGGTGCCTGACCTAGCAGGACTGCAGCTATGAGGAAGGGCTTCCAGAGATGGGGCTCCAGAACAGGGAGGGAGTGGAGAAGAAATCCCTGCCCATTTCTCCCGCTTCCTGTTGACAAAACCAGAAGCCAGCCAGCGAGGGTGCTCGCAATGGCACTTTCCTCAAGGGTCAGCTCCTGAAGTTGAGAATACATGGAGGTGAGTCAAATGGAAAAAATCTAGCACAATGACAACTAACCTGGTTACCACATGGCTACATTACCTGTGTTTCTTACATGTTATCTCACTTCATCTTCAAAATAACTCTAAAACAGGCTGAGCCCGGGGCTCTTCAGAATACCAGGGCTTGTGGGCACAGTGGCACTTGCATGCCCGACGGTGCGTCTGGGCTGGTGAGCCAACAGGAGGGAAGTGGGTTGACGCCCATCAGGAGCTTGAGGCCAAAAGGATTCTCAGGGTCAATTAGGAAGGACTCCCTGGGACAGTGCCTGTGAACAATCTTCCCTCCTTCTTCAGACTTTGTAACCTATGCTTTTTACCCTGAATGTTTCCCAACAATAAGAAGGTTGTCTTCTGCTCACTAGGCAGCCCTTTCGGGGAGAGGATCTTGTGGGTTGCTGCAGGCAGTGACAGTGATTTGCAGAAAGGTCAGGCCAGTTCCAAGAGAGGGAAAGGCCAGAGCTGGCGGGTCCTGAGCGGGTGGGTGTCTGGGGTCCAGAGGTACAAGGCCTGTGCTCTGTCTCTTACTCCTCAGAGCCAGGAATCTTCCTCCTGGTAGTTCTGCCTCCCTGCCAGAGGGTTGAGGTGGGGGGCAGTTCTCTGTGCAAGCTGGAGGGGGTGACCTTCCAGCACGTGGGGGCCACAGACACTGACACTGGGTCTACTTTACTGTAAGGTAATCTGGCTGTGTGGCACTACAGCGACTTTGAGGAGATACCCCACATCTAAGGGCAAAGGAGAAGCCCCAGCAAGACGGTAGGAGGGGCAAAATCACATTTAGAATCAAACCCCATACCCACTAGAGATGCTCAGAGGGCTCAAAAAAACCTTGTGCACACCGGGACCCAGAGACCCCACAGAGACTGAGACAGAACTGTGTTTGAGTTTCTCCTGCAGAGGTATGGGTCAGCAGTGGACTGCTCCAGGGGCAGGGACTCTGGGTGCAGTAGACCTGGGTGTGGCTAAGCCCTCTTGGAGGAGGTCACTGTTAACCTGACCATAGAGCTGCCAGAACTTACACAGGACTGGGAAACAGACTCTGGGAGGGCACAAACAAAACCTTGTGTGCAGCAGGACCCAGAAGAAAGGAGCAGTGACCCCACAAGAGACTGACCCAGACTTGCCCATGAGTGTCCAGGAGTCTCCAGCGGTGGCATGTGTCGGCAGTGGCCTGCTGCAGGGTTAGGGGGTTGAATGGAGCAGTGCATGCATGGGACCTTTTGAAGAAGGTTGCCATTATCTTCATTACCTCCACCATAGTTTGGCCTCAGGGCAAAAAAGAGGGAGGGAACATAGCGCCCTGCCCCACCCCTCGCCCCCACCTCCACCCCGCCCTCATCAACAGAAAATTGGATTAAGGATACACTGAGCACAGCCCCACCCATCAGAACAAGACCCAGTTTCCCCCTCAGTCCGTCTCTCCCATCAGGAAGCTTCCATAAGCCTCTTAGCCTTCTCCATCAGACGGCAGACAGACTGAAAACCACAATCACAGAAAACTAACCAGTCTGATTACATGGACCACAGCCTTGTCTAACTCAGTAAAACTATGAGCCATGCCATGTAGGGCCACTGAAGACGGCAGGTCATGGAGAGTTCTGACAAAACGTGGTCCATTGGAGAAAGGAATGGCAAACTGCTTCAGTATTCTTGCCTTGAGAATGCCATGAACAGTATGAAAAGGCAAACAGATAGGACACTGAAAGATGAACTCCTCAGGTCGGTAGGTGCCCGATATGCTACTGGAGATCAGTGGAGAAATAACTCCAGAAAGAATGAAGGGATGGAGCCAAAGCAAAAACACCACCCAGTTGTGGATGTGACTGGTGAAGGAAGCAAGGTCTGATGCTATAAAGAACAATATTGCATAGGGACCTGGAATGTTAGGTCCATGACTCAAAGCAAATTGGAAATGGTCAAACAGGAGATGGCAAGAGTGAACATTGACATTATGGGAATCAGGAAACTAAAATGGACTGGAATGGGTGAATTTAACTCAGATGACCATTATATCTACTACTGTGGGCAGGAATCCCTTAGAAGAAATGGAGTAGCCATCATAGTCAACAGACGAGTCTGAAATGTAGTACTTGGATGCAATCTCAAAAACGACAGAATGATCTCTGTTCGTTTCCAGAGCAAACCATTCAGTATCACAGTAATCCAAGACTATGCCCCGACCAGTAATGCTGAAGAAGTTGAAGTTGAATGAGTCTATGAAGACCTACAAGACCTTCTAGAATACCCCCAAAAAGATGTCCTTTTCATTATAGAGGACTGGAATGCAAAAGAAGGAAGTCAAGAAATATCTGGAGTAACAGGCAAATTTGGCCTAGGAGTACAGAATGAAGCAGGGAAAAGGCTAATAGAGTTCTGCCAAGAGAATGCACTGGTCATAGCAAATACCCTCTTCCAATAACACAAGAGAAGACTCTACACATGGACATCACCAGATGGTCAGCACCGAAATCAGATTAATTATATTCTTTGCAGCCAAAGATGGAGAAGCTCTATACAGTCAACAAAAACAAGACCGGAGGCTGACTGTGGCTCGGATCATGAACTCCTTATTGCCAAATTCAGAGTTAAATTGAAGAAAGTAGGGAAAACCACTAGACCATTCAGGTATGACCTAAATCAAATCCCTTATGATTATACAGTGGAAGTGACCAATAGATTCAAGGGATTAGATCTGATAGAGTGCCTGAAGAACTATGGATGGAGGTTTGTGATATTGTACAGGAGGCAGTGATCAAGACCATCCACAGGAAAAAGAAATGCAAAAAGGCAAAATGGCTGTGAAAAGAAAAGAAGCTAAAGGCAAAGGAGAAAAGGAAAGATATACCCATTTGAATGCAGAGTTCCAAAGAATAGCAAGGAGAGATAAGAAAGCCTTCCTCAGTGATCAATGCAAAGAAATAAAGGAAAACAATAGAATGGGAAAGACTAGCGATCTCTTCAAGAAAATTAGAGATACTAAGAGAACATTTCATGCAAAGATGGGCACAATAAAGGACAGAAATGGTATGGCCCTAACAGAAGCAGAAGATATTAAGAAGAGGTGGCAAGAATACACAGAAGTACTGTACAAAAAAGATCTTCACGACCCAGATAATCACAGTGGTGTGATCACTCACCTAGAGCCAGACATCCTGGAATGCGAAGTCAAGTGGGCCCTTAGAAAACATCACTACAAATAAAACTAGTGGAGGTGATGGAATTCCAGTTGAGCTATTTCAAATGCTAAAAGATGATGCTGTGAAAGTGCTGCACTCAATATGCCAGCAAATTTGAAAAACTCAGCAGTGGTTACAGGACTGGAAAAGGTCAGTTTTCATTCCAATCCCAAAGAAAGGCAATGCCAAAGAATGTTCAAACTGCCACACAATTGCACTCATCTCACATGCTAGTAAAGTAATGCTCAAAATTCTCCAAGCCAGGCTTCAACAGTATGTGAACTGTGAACTTCCAGATGTCCAAGCTGGTTTTAGAAAAGGCAGAGGAACGAGAGATCAAATTGCCAACATCCATTGGATCATCGAAAAAGGAATGGAGTTCCAGAAAAACATCTACTTTTGCTTTACTGCCTATGCCAAAGCTTTTGACTGTATGGATCACAACAAACTGGAAATTTCTTCAAGAGATGAGAATACCAGACCACCTGACCTGCCTCCTAAGAAATCTGTATGTAGGTCAAGAAGCAACAGTTAGAACTGACATGGAACAACGGACTGGTTCCAAATTGGGAAAGGAATATGTCAAGACTGTATATTGTCACCATGCTTATTTAACTCATATGCAGAGTACATCATGAGAAACGCTGGACTGGATGAAGTACAGGCTTTAATCAAGGTTGCTGGGAGCAATATCAATAACCTCAGATATGCAGATGACACCACCCTTATGGCAGAAAGTGAAGAAGAACTAAAGAGCCTCTTGATGAAAGTGAAAGAGGAGAGTAAAAAAGTTGGCTTAAACCTCAATATTCAGAAAACTAAGATCATGGCATCTGGTTCCATCCTTTCATGGCAAATAGATGCAGACACAATGGAAACAGTGAGAAACTTTATTTTGGGGGCTCCAAAATCACTGCAGATGGTGACTGCAGCCATGAAATTAGAAGACGCTTGCTCCTTGGAAGAAAAGTTATGACCAACCTAGACAGCATATTAAAAAGCAGAGACATCACTTTGCCAACAAAGGTCTGTCTAGTCAAAGCTATGGTTTTTCCAGTGGTCATGTATGGATGTGAGAGTTGGACTGTGAAGAAGGCTGAGCGCCGAAGAATTGATGCTTTTGAACTGTGGTGTTGGAGAAGACTCTTGAGAGTCCCTTGGACTGCAAGGAGATCCAACCAGTCCATCCTAAAGGAAATCAGTTCTGAATGTTCATTGGAAGGACTGATGCTGAAGCTGAAATTCCAGTACTGTGGCCTGATTCAAAGAACTGACTCATGAAAAGATCCTGATGCTGGGAAAGACTGAAGGTGGGAGGAGAAGGGGAAGACAGAGGATGAGATGTTTGGATGGCATCACCAACTTGATAGACATGAGTTTAAGTAATCTCCAGGAGTTGGTGATGGACAGGTAAGCCTGGCATACTGCAGTCACAAAGAGTTGGACATGACTGAGAAACTGAACTGAATCCAGGCAAGAGCAACCATTTGATCTGAAGGGCATGGTCTTATCACCAAATAAATATTTCATTGTTTGAGGCCCCAGAGAGTGGAGGCATGGACTCCATGGAGGCATGGAGGAGGGCCTTGGGACACCTGAGTCCCCAGCAGCCCCTCAGGTGTTCAGTGGCTCCTGCTGGGGCTGGGGGCGAGGGAGGGCCTGTGTCTGAGCCTTTACAGGAGGTGGGAGACGGCTTCCCTCCAAGACCTCCATCCGAGTGGTGAGTTGCTCAGATTGGGAAACTCTTCATGCCTTCCTTTTCTCAGCTGCAAAATGGAAATAATTTCCCAGCCCAGTTATAATGCCCTTTCTTGTTTCAGAGACCAAGTGTGATAACACAGGAAAACATTTTGGAAGGCAGAAAATGACACATCAAGCATACCAATTATTAATATCAACCATATCTTTTCAGAAAATGTCCCTTAAGAGGCCTATGCCATACTCGAGCTGCTTGTATTTGTTCATTTATACATTAAACAGATATTTACAGTTCCCAGGGGCTTATTTTCTGTCTTACGGAATGGCAGGTGCTTTGTATGCTCTTCTCCTTTCATCACTCCTGCCCTCTAGAGCTCTTATTTTAGCCCCTAGTGACCAGGGTTGATAGGGAGTATGTAAGTCAAATGCTTGGTGGGGTTGACTGAAATGAGATTTCAGTGCCTCTGCTCATTATCTTAAGGGCATTCTGCCTTTTTGCCTAAGGAGCTGCAGGCTGAGTGTGAGGAGGGAGCTGAGTGGCCCTCCAGGGCACCATGGCAACCACGAGGGACTGCCACCAGGGCAGTTTTAATGTCACGTTGCACCTTGAAACTCATCAGATGTGGGCTCAGCAGAAAAGAAACCCTTCCTCATTCTGGGAGGTGGAGAAAAGGGAAAGAGAGGCAGGTGTGATGGAGGGCTATGTCAGCATCTGATGAATGTGGTGATATTCATCTGAGGGGGCTTTTCGCTTTCAGTGGAACCTCTGCTTGCTGGGAACTTGGGAGGCCAGGCCCCAGCATGGGGAAAGGCACAAATGGAGCTTGGTTGTTAAATCCTGGGATGTCTTCTTAGGACATTAGCCTCAGAGCAAGAAGCGTGGGGGTGGGGTAGAGATGAATTAACTTGGAATTAACATAAATACTACTATATATAAAATAGGCAAGGACCTACCCTATAGCACAGGAACTCTACTCTATCTTGTTGTTGTTGAGTTGCTCAGTTGTGTCCAGCTGTTTGCAACTCCATGGAACTGCTCCACACCGGGCCTCTCTGTCCTTCACTATCTCCCAGAGTTTGCTCAAACTCATGTCCATTGAGTCGGTGATGCCATCCAACCATCTCATCCTCTGTTGACCCCTTCTCCTCCTGCCCTCAATCTTTTCCAGCATCAGGGTTTTTTTTTTTTTTTTTCCCTATGAGTCGGCTCTTTGAATCAGGTGGCCAAAGTATTGGAGCTTCAGCATCAGTCCTTCCAATGAATATTCAGGGCGATTTCCTTTAGGATGGACTGGTTGGATCTCCTTGCAGTCCAAGAGTCTCTCAAGAGTTTTCTCCAGCACCACAGTTCGAAGGCTGTGGTGCTCAGCCTTTCTTTATTGTCCAGCTCTCATATCCATACATGACTACTGGAAAAACCATAGTTTTTGACTACATGGACCTTTGTTGGCAAACTAATGTCTCTGCTTTTTAATATGCTGTCTAGTTTGGTCATAGCTTTTCTTCCAAGCAGCAAGTGTCTTTTAATTTCATGGCTGCAGTCATCATCCACAGTGATTTTGGAGCCCAAGAAAATAAAGTCTGTCACTGTTTCCATTGTTTCCCCATCTGTTTACCATGAGATGATGGGACCTGACGTCATGATCTTTGTCTTTTGAATGTTGAGTTTTAAGCCAGCTTTTTCACTCTCCTCTTTCACCATCATCAAGAGGCACTTTAGTTCCTTTTCATTTTCTGCCATAAGGGTGGTATCATCTGCATACCTGGGGTTACTGATATTTCTTCTGGCAATCTTGATTCCAGCTTGTGTTTTACCCAGCCTGGCATTTCACATAATGTACTCTACATACAAGTTTAAAAAGCAGGGTGACAATATACAATATACAGCTCTTACAATATCTTGTAATATCCTATAACGGAAAATAATCTGTAAATATATATGTATAACTGAATCACTTTGTATATTTGAAACTAACACATTATAAATTAACTTTCAATACATAAAATTCCTAGACAAAAGTAAAGAAGCATAGGAGTAGAGGGGCTCCCACATGCTGGTGAAGTTCAGGATTCACTGTCTGTCCTAAGGTGAATCCTTCTGAGTTAGCCCTGCCTCCCTGTCCGGGGGGCCCACTGCCTCTGGGTGTGTGATATTTTGCTGTTCCTTTGTTTACTTAATGAATCAACACTCTTACACCATCCATTTCCTAGTAGGACATGTTGGTGGGATCCCAGTAGATGCCTGAATTATCTGGTAAAACCATCCTTTGTCCAGAAGAAAACTATCTTCAAAATCTCACTAAACAAGCACAAAATAGTGTCCTTGTTGAACTAGAAAGGAAATAAATGTGGGACAGTGTCTTGGGAACTTGGTGCCCCTTGGTACTTTCAAAAATCTGCTGTAATTCAAAGACCCTGGTGCTGGTAGGGAATAGGCGAGAAAGCCCTTGCCTCAGTCCACCCATCCACTCATGTTTCTGGCAGAATTAGCTGAGTCTCAAATACTTGGTAGTAGGCTTTGTCTCGGAGAAGGCAATGGCACCCCACTCCAGTACTCTTGCCTGGAAAATCCCATGGACAGAGGAGCCTGGTAGGCTGCAGGTCATGGGGTCGCTAAGAGTCAGACACGACTGAGTGACTTCACTTTCACTTTTCACTTTCATGCATTGGAGAAGGAAATGGCAACCCACTCCGGTGTTCTTGCCTGGAGAATCCGAGGGACGGGGGAGCCTGGTGGGCTGCCGTCCGTTGGGTTGCACAGAGTCGGACACAACTGAAGCGACTTAGCAGCAGCAGCAGGCTTTGTCTGCTAGGAATTTGTGCTTCTGCCTCTCTTTTTATCTTGCTTTCTTTTTACCCCCACACTGACCTCTTTAAGCAAATTTAGCCTCCTCTTTTTGCCTCATCAACCTGCAGGCACGTCCAGAGACTGAGCAGGAGCTGATTCCAATGGTGAAGGTGGGCCTTGATGAGGAGGGGAAGAAGGGGTGGAGGAAGATGAGGCGAAGGAGCGGGAGAAGGATGGGAGAGGGAAAAGATGATGGTGAGGATGAGGGGATGGTGAGGAGGATCAGGGAGGGAGAAGATGATGGTGACGATGAAGGGGATGATGGAGAGGAGGATGAGGGGCATGATGGCAGAGGCTCCTGCTTGTCACTATCATGATTTAATAGGAGCATAATGATGATGGGGGGCGGGTGGGAAATGACAGCCCTTCAGCAGGTTTATCTTATTTTAGTTTCTCTCTGCAGAGGTGCTTTAGGCCTTTATAAAATACCCTTCCCTGAGCTTTGGCATTTGTCTTTCATTGTTCCTCAGACCCAGGATACTATTTTGGTTTAAAAAAGTTCCCGTTTGTGCTGCCCCAGGTAGTGGCTGCCAGCTCCTGGGAGAAGAAGACCTAATGGTTGTCTGTTTTCAGAGGCGCTGCACTGGCTGCCTGTTTAAGATTGATTTTTTATATTGTTCCCTGTAATCACACTGCATTACGCTGCCCTGGCCCAGGGCCTGTGCAAGGTTTACACTTAAAATGTCTTGCTTCGTTCTCTGGAAGCTGCTGACGCTTACCCCTTCAGCTGCGGCCCTCACCTAGTTACTGATGTCTTCCGTAGCTGAGCCGAGAGGCCTGAGAGGAGAGGGCGTCCATGCTCTGCATTTGCTGGCGCAGCAGTTTGGCTTCTCCTCTTGAGGTTGCTTCAGTCCTGGAATGTCTGGTGGGAGGGGCTGAGCCAAAGAAGGTTCTTAAAGAAAGATAACACATTAACATCAGAAATCTGCAGAATAAGAGTTTGAAAACACCCCAGAGAAGACATACATTGTATTCAGAAGTAGAGACAAGGGTTAGCCACCAAATTTTCCTTAGCACTTCTTGTGTGCTGTTGGGAGCATTAGGGGGAAAGCCCAATTTAGGTGATGATTAGGGAGAAAGGGGTGGCACCGAGGTGCTGTCCCTCTGACCACAGAAGCCCAAACAAAGTGTGGCTTGTTTGTGTTCCTCCCCAGTGCAACTGGTACTGGCATCTTGAGAAACAGATTTGTTAAGGTCTCAGAAAGTGCTGGGTCTGAAGTGAATGTGATATACCTGCTTGGTAGATAAAATATCCGGTAGAACTAAAGGCTAGAAATGCCAGAGAGACACACAGGAATTCAAAACTGGGGTAGAGAGAAATGTGTCTGGGCTTCAGAGAAAAATGTATTTGATACAGAACAAGATATTTGAGGGGCTGAGGTCACGGGATTCAGAACATCTGCTGGGAGAAGGGGACAATGGCTGCTAGTCAAGTGCCTGGGGTGCGGGGTGCTTCAGCCACAGTCACCATAGTATTCTATGAGGGAGGTGTTGCTGTCACTCGTTTCCAGGTGAGGAAATTGCCCAGGCTCACGCAGCAAGGGACTGCTTTTTCCTTGCAGGGGTAGAGGACACATGTGGGTCTCTTGGCCTCTGGACACTTTGCTAAGGGAAGGGGCACAGCCTCAACGCCCACCCTTCCCCAGTGGCCTCAGGCCAGGCTGTGGAAAGTGGAGCCTCTTTCCCATGCAGGTGGAAGAGGGGCCAGGCCAGTGATCCTGCTGTAGCCTGAGCTCAGGGGCTGAGACCACCCCCTCACTGGAGCCCAGGAGTCCCCAAAGTGGGGACACCAGTTCTCTACAGTTGCCTCCAACTCATTCTTCCTCCCTCCAGGGACCTGTTGGCTGGAGGCCCAGGCTCTGCTGATAGAGAACTGACAGATTTCCTAAAATAGGAAGCCCTGTCACTCACCCATTCTCTCCCTTTGGCTAGCTGGTTGGGGCCTCCCGAGGAGAAATCTCTTTATAGATGTGTTTTACTAGAAGCAGCTTTGGCATAAAGGAGTAAGGCTGACCTCATGCCTTTGGTGGAGGGCCAGGTCATGGCCATCGAAAGTCTATTGAGCCCGGGGGCTGCACTGGAATAATAGGGATGGTTGGGAGCTGGCCGGAAGTCTGTTCTCTCACTTCCTGTTTAGAAGGGGTGAAAAAAAGCCCAGGGGACCTCACCAACTACTCAGCTGAGTTCCTTCCCTTTCAGCAGAGGCCCCAGGGCCCCTCAGCCTGTGCAGGGAGCTCTAAACTTGGCATTAGAACAGCAAAATTCAAGTTCTGGTTATCTTATTTTTCTTTTAGAAGACCTGGAACAAATCTTTCTGGGACTTGGTTTTCTCATCTATGTAATTAATGAATTCAACAGCCCCTGTGCTCCCTACCCACAGGGTTGTAGTCCCAATCCTGAGCAGGAGTCTCCATGTGCATCAAGTACTGGGTCAGCACTGTCCTCTGATAAGAGACCAGCTTGTGTTTGCTCAGAAATAACGCCCAGGGCCTGGAACAGGAAAGGTGAGTCCCAGCCACCTGTCTGCTCAGGGAGCTGCTTCTCTGAGGCTGTGACCTGGTTCACCTCTCTTTCCCGTAGACCTGCCTCTTTCTCGTTGATTATGAAAATAACCACGCGCCTCCCCCATTTTGCCATTTGGGTTTTGCTTGGCTGCTTTAATTCACTCTTTTGTAACATGGGCTTTTTTTTCTGTTTCTACACTCAGTTGATCTGAAATCAGGTTTCACTGAATGAGCAGAACTTTCCATTCATTTATTTATAAGGGATTTGGATTTTGTTTTTACTGCTCAGAATTCCCCTGATACACTTATTTTACCAATTTTGCATGTGGTTAGAGGGAGGGGTGGGAGAAGGCAATGGCACCCCAAACCAGTACTGTTGCCCGGAAAATCCCATGGATGGAGGAGCCTGGTAGGCTGCAGTCCATGGGGTGGCTAAGAGTCGGACATGACTGAGCGACTGCACTTTCACTTTCCACTTTCATGCATTGGAGAAGGAAATGGCAACCCACTCCAGTGTTCTTGCCTGGAGAATCCCATGGACGGAGAAGCCTGGTAGGCTGCAGTCCCTGGGGTCACACAGAGTCGGACATGACTGAAGCGACTTAGCAGCAGCAGCAGCAGAGGAAGGGGCATAATGATACTAACATTCCTTTCCCATAGGTGTGATTCTGCCTTGAGAAACAGTAAGGAGAGAGATGGGGAAGGCCCAGGCTCAAGTCACGCTCAGACCATGTCCATTTTTGGTGTACTTGGCAGTGGAAAGTTTGGGAGGACTCGGATGGGGCCATTAACACGGACCTGGGGTGATTCTGCTAATGACTGTGAGAAGGATCATGAGACAGTCCCCTACCTCCATCCTTAAATAGAGGTCTGGGGAAAGCTTATTGGAGGCAGATGGCACTGCTCCCCTCTTGGCATAGTTGTCTTCGTGTGTTTTGGGTAGGATGGAGAATGAGGCAACTGTGGAAAACTAGGCAAAGGCAGAGTGTCTGAACTCACAACGGTGTCCCAGTCACCCTTGCTTAACTGGAAGCAGAGTCTTGCCCAGAGCCCCTTGTGAGCAGTGCAATGAGACCCCACGCTTGAGGCTGGAACCAGCACCTGTTTCCTCAGAGACAGGAATCTCTTTTTCCACCAAGATTGTGTTTGCTCAGAGATAACACACAGTGTCTGGAACAGGAAAGGTGAGTTCCAGCCACCTGGGGTAGATACAAAAAAGAGAGTTGAAGTCCCTGTGCTTGAGAAACCCAAAACCTTCCAAAGAGATTAAAGCAATCCCCCAAGCATGAAAGAAGTGGCAGCTATTAAAGACAAGTGGATGTGAGGGTGGTGGATGCCTGGGCTCACTCTGGCCTTCTGAACTGGCTGAGGGGAGTGGACCAACGATCTGCTCATCTCCCTTCTGCCCTCTCTGCTTCCTTTCCTTCCTGCTGTATGTACAGCACTGTGCAAGATCCCAGGTGAGGATGGAAGTATTCTAATAAGGGATCAGCAGTTCCTACTGGGCAGTGTCAGTGTGGAGGACTGGGGAGGACTGCTTTAAGGGCCAGGTCATCCTGCCTGAAGGGGCAGGACCTGGACTTTCAACATCACTATCATGGCCAACAAGCCTTGTCCTAGGGCATCCTTCTGGACAGACCACATCCTAACCTCAGCTTCTGTACCCATTCTGTTCCTTCACTTGTGCCTTTGAGTCTGAGTCACTTGCATAGATTCTACCTCCAGGTAGGCATCTTTCATTTGCTATCCCAGTGTCTGATTTGGGAAGACCCCAGACATCACCCCTGAGGCAAACGTTTGGCCCTGGACCCCCTTTCTCACTTGGTTTTGGTTCTGGCAAGTTGCTTCAGTCCAGATGGAGCTTACAGGACTTCAGATTAACTGTGGAGACAACTTGTAGACCCAAACTAATTGAAAAAAAAAAGTGCTTTGTTAATTATGAGATTTCATAGGGCTTGATTTTGGTCCCCAGGGACAGTCGGGATTTGCATAAATGGGAAAGAGAAGAGAGTGCATTCTTGGCAGGAGGCAAGGCTTCATCGAGAACTCAGAGATGGGAATGTGCTTCAGGGAGCAATGAACAGACCAGTTTGCTGAAAATATTTATCGTGTGCCTCCTGTGTGTGAGGCACAGAGAAGACACAAAGGATCACACACACGAGTGATCCTTGTCCTCAAGGATTCTGCAAGGTTCGATTTCTGAAACCAGAACAGAAAGGCCTGGGGAGAGGCTGAGGAGTGAAGGTGGAGGCGGGAACTGAGGGTGCCCGAAGGCATCGGCTCTCTTAGCACAGATACAGATGACGAAAAAAATGTGTGCTCAGGACATAATCTTAGTAAAGCTGCAGATTACGTTTAAAACAAACATTTACAAAGAGGATTGGCAGGAGGAATGTGGGGGGAGAGGGAGCAGTTCCGCGTCGCAGAGCTTCTGAACTACTGCCATGAATTTAGCAAAAGTGGAGAGAGGATACCAGGGGCCGAGCCCAGATGGGTTTTAACAGCAAGCTCTCCAGCCAGCTGATGCTCTGATGTTTGTTATGTTGCTATTGTGTCGGTGACCGTGGCAGCAAAGTCGTCCAGGCCTGTGGAGAGACCTTCCTAGGTTGTGAGCTTTTTGGCTTTTTGAACTTGTGGCAAGAAGTTGCTTTGCTTTCCTCTCCCTGACTACAGAGGAATGCCATGGTCTCTGAAATATAGTAACAGCTGACGGAACTCTGCGTCAAATTAGCAGAAAAAAATGACTAATCGGATAGGTGATTGGATCCTTGCATTTGCTGTCCTGAATATAGCTACATTCCGATGGTTTCTCTAAAGGAACTTAATTTGAATTTGCATTTCCAAAGAACTGGTACATCATCACTTCAGGTACAATTAAAAATAGCAAGATATGAAATAACAGTATAGGTTAACAAGAAAAGGAATGTTCATTCATTCAGCAGACATTTTGTTCCGTATTATAGTTAAGTCACTTTGCTACATGCAAAGCCAGTTGCCGGTTTATAAGTGCCTCCTTTGTACTATGCTCTTAAATGCATAAGATCAGGATACTACCCTACTAAGTGAGCAAAGAATTCCAGGTTCAAGTTCTTCCAGTGGAAGACCATCTAATAGAGGGATTTGAGAGAAGGGATTTCTTCAGTGGTCTCTGGTAGCCATTTGGTCTCACCCTCTCTGAACTTTGTGAGGCTACCAAGTTTCATAAGAAAAGGCCCTTGTCCAGGGCTGTGTATGCAGGAGGCCATTAGACCGCGAGAATTGGGAGAATAATCTAACCAGCAGGAAACAAAACCCAAGGTCAAATCCTGCAGAGTGATGGAAGCGGACTCCCCTGATGAAGCTGGTTCCTTTTACAACAGCAAGCAGGGGCCCTGCAGGTTCTCAGCTCAGGCTCAGTGAACTGAATCCGGTAGCCTACTGCGTGGAAAGGTGTGTGCTCAAGAACTGGCCAGGGGAGCCTGAGAGCCAGAATCTGAGGATAGGCAGGTGCCCAGCATGGACATGGTCCTGTGGTTGACTCCAGAAGGCCCTAGAGAGGAAGGTGTGCTGTGGGTTCTATTTGTCTATAATCCTGCTCAACTCCTTTGAGAACCAGACACAATCAAGAGAGGAAGAGTTGGCACAGAATGGGGTTGGAGCCCAGCCTGGGGCTTCTGCATGTGAACTTCCTGGTGGCCCCAAACATAGTGCTCTCCATTGTAGGACTAATCTTTTTTTTTTTTTTTAATTGGGATTTCTACAAAGATGAATCATTTGTTAAAACAGTTCGGGTCCGGAAAGAGTGAGCACTGTGATGCCCCTGGGTTTCTGTTTGGGTAGTGCTTCTGATTCACTCAGAGAATCGGGTCATCTTGTGTACCTCAGTTTCTCCTACCCACGTAAACAGGATGCAACTTGTCAGCTGCAGATCACAAGGTTGTGGGAAACTTAATTAAAGAGTGTGTTCATACTTGTGATACCCTTGAGGGGGGCAGGGTTTCTATAGGAGAGATGCATGGCAGTCTGAAAAGTCTTCTTTACAAGTGAAGCCCATTTCATTGTTTGTTTTAACATCTCTTTTCTCCCCTCCCCACTTCAAATCATCTCCATGTAGTCATACACTCCCAAGGATAATATATTAGTAATAATAATAGCTATTATTTATTGACCATAAGGGCTTCTCTTGTGGCTCAGCTGGTAAAGAATCCACCTGCAATGTGGGAGACCTGGGTTCAATCCCTGGGTTGGGAAGATCCCCTGGAGAAGGGAAAGGCTACCCACTCTAGTATTCTGGCCTGGAGAATTCCATGGGCTGTATAGTCCATGGGGTCACAAAGAGTCACACGACTGAGCAACTTTCACTTTCATTGACCAACTCTGTGCCAATCACTTTGCTATATATTATCTTGAATTCTTAAAACAGACATGAAAGATAAGTATTATTAATCCCTTTTTATACTTGTGGAAGCTGAGGCCTAGGGAGGTGAATGGAAAGGGAAGAAGAGACCCAGCAATTACGTAAGTAGTGAGCCAGGATTGTGACTCAGGTTCACCCAGCTCCAAGGCCATACACTCTCCACTACACCCCACCAGCTCCTAGCCAGTCTTCTCAGATTGCTGAGGGCAGATGAATGGAATCTGCCCAGAGGAGGCAGCTCCTGGTAGAAAGGTGATTGCAGGGTAGTGTTCAGCACAACGTCGGCAGTGCCCACACTCAATCCACGGATGTGGCCGAGGCTGCTGGTGGTGGGCCCAGTGCAGTGTCTTTTCCTTGGTCTTTGGCAGAAATGCCATGAGACTGAACCCACCCTTTTTTGTGTAAAAGCCTGCCTGTTCCTAGTTCCTAGCTGTGTGGAGGAGCTCAGGAAAGGAATGAATTATTTCCTGGGGCAGGCTCATCCCACATCCAGGTCCCTCCACCTTCCTGTACTCTGGGGATCCAGCAAGCCCCCTACATGCCCACCTGATCGCTTGTTCAGAGGGAGGAAGGCAGGTTGGTGACATGGGGCACCAGGGATTGGGCCTCTGAACTGCTGCTGCTCAAAGGCCCAGCTTTCTGGCACATTAGCTTACCTGGAAGCTGTTAACTCTGCCCTAGTTCATTTTATTGCAGGCGTATTTATCCTTTCTGTGATGGCTTTCAGACAATAGGCGTGGTGGCTGATGAGTTGAAACCTGTCTTAATTATGCACCGAAGCAGACTTAAGAAGTGTTATTACTTGCTTAATGATAACAGCTTGCAAAACAGTTTCCAAGGCTCTCAGCATAGCCAGGCCCTAATGGTCATACATCTGCTCCTGAAAGGGATTTGCCATTTGGAAATGCAAGTGCTTGGCTCTGACAAATGGCACCCTGAAACAATCATTCAAGTGCTCGATGTCCTCTGAATGTCATTGTCTAATGATTGGTATTGATTTTGGTAGCTCTTTCAAAGGCTGGGCTGTCAGCAGCCCCTTTGAGGGGTGATCATAGCCTTTGATTCCTGGGGAGTTGCTGCTAGTTTTATTGATGCTTTGTTAGAACCAGAATTCCCTAGGGTCTATCATTAGCTCTCCAGAGGAGTTTTTATATACACCAGCAGAATACTTATGAAATTTCTATACTATGTAATCACCATCAGTGCTGTATAAGACTTTCTTTTTCCTACTTGCACTGATAACCAACCACCTTAATATTTAGTTTCTTAGGTAAGGATGCATGAAAAGGCAGAAATTTAGAGCTCATTCTTATATACAAGTAACATTCTATTTTTCCAACTTTCTAGCCTTCTCCCACAATGATGTATTCCAAATAACATGTTTCTTTCCTGGTAGCTAAAGTTTACCTCTTTAAGTAAAAAAATCAATTTTTCAACATTTAAAAAGTAGCTGTTAAGATTTTATAGTCTTGGTTTCTTAAATATTACATATCTAATGTACTTTTTAATTTAACGACTGGAGACATTCACTACCAGAGGCTGGGCAGTACTGCTGTCAGTCAACGGTAGTCTGAGGGCAACTGAAACGCGTGGGCTTGGCCCTTTGTCCCCCGATACTTAGAGTGCCTGAGCTCTTGTTTCTCTGAATCTTTCGCCTCCTCCACTCTCATTTCTCCCTGCTGCCACACGTTCTGTTGCTTCTAATCCACAGCCTTATTTCTCAAGCAGGAGCAAGAACTCGGCCATAGCTCTTCTCTCCTGGAGGAGTTCAGCGCATGGGCTTTGTGACAGCAGCCTACTGCTCACAGGTCCTCTGCATTTACTCCAGAATTCACAGCTTCGCTGTCGACGTGGGGCGGGGCAGCGGGAGGGCTCGGGTGGGGAGGCCGAGCCCCAGCTCTCCAGTGGCCTCAACGCTGAGCGGAGCTGCCATTTGGGGAAATGCATCCCAGCCTGCCTGGGGACCTGACAGGTTAGAGATCTGTGGTATGGATGAAGTGTCCTTTATTTCCTGGCCTGACTTTGACAGAGCCAATATTCTCATTTCTGTTGGTCTCACAGCTGATGGTTCGTGGAACAATGTAAGCTTTCCCCCTCCAGTCTCTGTTTTGGCCCTTATATGCCACCCCTTGGATGGGCGGTAGATGCCACTATCATAGCAAAGAACTGGCTGCCCACCTTCTGAGCACAGATGGAAGTGTGGACCCTTTAGTAACCCAGTCTCCAACCTTCCATCTGTCATTTAAAAAAATTTTTTTTTAATTCATTTATTTGGCTGCACCAAGTCTTAGTTGCAGTCTTCAGGATCTTCCATCTTTGTTGCAGCATGCAGGATCTTTTTAGTGGCATGCAAACTCTCAGTTGTGGCATGTGGGATCTAGTTACTTGACTAGGATTCGAACCCGGGCCCCCTGAATTGGGAGCTGAGTCTTAGCCACTGGACCACCAGGGAAGTCCCATCTTACCTGTCTTTAGAGGACAGAGTCATCTTTCTGTACAGTATCCACCTCATTTTCTAACTTGTTTACACTGCCATCTCTCTCTTTTTACACTGGGAATCTTTTCTGTGAGATAGCTGTAGGCTGGGCCAGATGGGTATGTGGTATCTGCCCACTTTGAATGCCTCTTTTCCCATCTCATTTTTTCACACCATTGTTTTCCTCTTTAGCCAAGTGTTTCAGTTTTCTTCACATGCCCTTTCCTACCTTCCCAGTTCCCAGGCCTCCAGTCTCCTTTCCTCTACACACCCCACTGCCTGTCTGAACATGTATGGCCCAGGCAAGAGTCTGTTCACCTTCCCTACTACTCACCTTTTCCTACAATCTGACTACTCCATGCTCATTCGCTTGTGAGCTTTGCATTTTCCAAGAGGAAACTGAATTATTTGATACATGTATTTGCTTGTGAAATATGTATCTTCTGCAATCAAAGTGTTGTGAAAGGCACCACAGAGAAGTAATGTTTTAAAGATAAACCTTTACAGAAACTCAGAACAGACTGTTGGCTGTTATTTTTTTCTGAGAATCTACTAAAACTTTCCGAGGGAAAAAAATAGAAGAATTTTGGGACTTAAATTGAGCTCTTACATTGTAAGCAACTCACTTATGTTCATAATTATAAATTAAGAGAGGAGACATCTCCTGGGTAATCCTAATACCCTTAGGTGGAGAAGGAACTTACTGAGGGACAGGAGAAAAGTTACATTCTTATCCATCCTGACGTTGGACTTTAGCTCACAGTTGGTAGGAGTAATGCATGGGAAGGTAGTATTCAATACTCTCTTGTCTACCTCTGGGAATGCTTTGTTTACCTGCAGATGGAACTGCATATGAAGAATATCAGGTTTCCTTGGGAGGTGGGAGGAGTCTTTTGGAATGAGCAACTGTTATCACTGGTGAAGAAAGAAGCTTTCCCTTCTGTCGTGAGAGTCAGGAGCAAAAACTGTGAGAGCAGACCCATGGTGAGCACTGGACCAGGCAGGGACAGGGCCCTGGTCTCCTGCTGCCAGTGGCAGTGAGCTCCAGGACTCCTCCATCCGCGGTGGCAGTGAAGGGTTACAGAGAAGGGCTGCTGTTCTGTTGGGCTGTGGAGTAAAGGGGCATGTTTGGGAATGGTGGGAACCCATGGGATCTTAGACTCCCAGCAACAGGTGGAGAATCAGGATTTAAACGTATTACAGTTGTGCCCGTAATTGTTTTCCAAGTCGTGGTGGATAGAGAAAACTACAATTAGGTAAAGAAGAGCAAACTATGTCACTGGTCCTCAAAGAGGTGGTTAGGGAAACAGACACATACACACATAATACAGGGGAGTGGACAGAGTTGGGGTGATGAGTAAGGAGAGGAAACCTTGTCTGTGAGCTGAGTGTAGGGTTGGCCAACCTTTGTGATCTGAATGGGAAGAGCTGTGTTGAGGCCTCCTTGGAAATCCCTTAAAGTGATTGATAGTGTTTGTTCCTCTTTGTGGCATAAATGCTTTTGATACTGCGGATGAGGAGATGAGGACTGAACCTTCCTCATTCACTCTAGCCAGAGGAGATCATTAGTATCCTAGACTATTTTCTTACTAGTTAGTATGGAAACTTTCCCATCTGGTTTTCTCTGGCCAGCACAGAGATAAATGCTAATGACACCAGGGCCTTAAACTTAGCAGAGTTCAGGTAAGACCAGCTGTCTTGGGGGACGGAGCCATGACCACTAGTCAGGGTGCTCTCATTCCATATGATTGGCATCTGCTAGGTGGTGCGGAGTCTAGAAGACCAGTGATGGTGGGGATCATACAGATAACCAGATATGACTTTCATTCTCTCTCAGTGAAGATAAAGTGAAAGTGTTAGTAGTTCAGTTGTGTCTGACTCTTTGCAACCCCATGCACTGTAGCCTACCAGGCTCCTCTGTCCATGGAATTCTCCAGACAAGAATACTGGTGTGGGTTGCCATTCCTTTCTCCAGGGGCTGTTTTCAACACAGGGATCAAACCTGGGTTTCCTGCATTGCAGGCAGATTCTTAACCATAAAATCTTGCCCAAATTCAGGGTTGCAGAACCAAGGGAAAAACTCAAGTCCTACAGTTGCTGGGTCACTTTTTCACCTCTACTGTGGTGTAGCCTTAGAATACAGTGTTCCCCAGTTAGACTGGGCTATAGCACCTGACTCAAGAAGAGCCTTCATAGAATATAGAATGAAGTCATGCATTCAGCTTCAATCATCAATAATACTTTAAAGCAGAGAGTAATAGCTTTCTCTTACATCAACAAGGCATAGGATAGGATTTAAGACTAACTTGTTTCTATCCCTCCTACTGGTGGACAACCTTCCCCCTTCTTTCCTCCTTCTCTGCCCTAAAGCACATGCCCACCTTGGTTAGGGCAGCATCTTTGTTAGTGTTGAGCCTAGAAGAACACCATGCTAACACTTCTCTTTGGACCATGTCAGGATTTCCTAGATAAGACATGTCTTTGAGCCTTTTCTGTATTTTTCTAATTGCCATTTCTGTGATGGAAGTGAAACTCAAGATGTTTCAGATTAAATCTCATAATCCCTTATTCTTCTTCATACCTAAGAAATCAAGAATAGAGAAGGAAAAGCTAAAATGTATTCCTCTGCCAGCCGATGGGGTCATTGATGACTAACATGGTCAGTGTCTTTAAAAAAACTGACACTAAGAAAATGCATTTGGACAAGTCCTACCCTATAGCACAGGGAACTATAGCCAATATCCTAAGATAAGCTGTAATGGAAAAGAATATAAAAAAGAATATATATATATATATATATATATATATATACGTATAACTGAATCACTTTGCTGTATAGCAGAAATTATCACAACATGGTAAATCCGCTGTGTTGTTCAGTTGCTCATGTCCGACTCTTTGAGACCCCACGGACTGCAGCTCACCAAGCTACCCTGTCCTTCACTATCTCTCAGGGTTTGTGCAAACTCATGTCCATTGAGTTGATGATGCCACCCAACCATCTCATCCTCTGTCGTCCCCTTCTTCTCCTGCCTTCAATCTTTGCCAGCATCAGAGTCTTTTCCAGTGAGTCAGCTCTTTGAATCACGCGGCCAAAGTATTGGAGCTTCATCACCAGTCCTTCCAATAAATATTCAGAGTTGATTTCCTTTAGGAATGACTGGTATGATCTCCTTGCTGCTTCAAAAAAAAAAAAAAAACAAAAAAAACAGAAAAGAAAATTTGAGGAGTTAAAAACTCCATTCTAGAGCTTTATGCATGATATGGTTATCTGGTAACTTAAAGAACTTTTGACATTCCTTTGTTCTCCTGTGAGGATCATGGGTCATGTGGTTCACCCTCCTTAGTCCCTTCTGCCAGATGGGTGAAAAATGAGATGTTTTGAATCAAATCTCACCACTGAGCATATATTCACTCCTTGAGCCAATTCCTTTTCCCACAAATTCCTTTCCTTACACACCTTCTCACAGAATTATTGGCTCTTCAAACTGGTCAAAAAAGACAGTAAGCACACAGCTCTGATCACCTCACTTTCCCATTCAAAGCAGTTATCAACTGCTGTTGACTATAGCAGTTGTTCCCAAAGAGTGGCCCCTGGATCAGCAGCATCAACATCAACTGGGATGCACAGTCTTGGGCCCACCACAGACCCACTGGGTCAGGAACTCTGCAGAGGGGACCAGAAAGCTGAGCTTTAACAAGCCCTCCAGCTGATTTTGATACCCGTCTGACAAGCACTGGACCCCAGCATTAAGTATTCTCTGGAGCTTGCTGTCAGAGGGACACCCTGTTATGGCCCCCAGGCCAACTGTTCAGCCTCTGGTGTGTGTGTGTGCCCCTGTGCACACTCTGTACTCTGTTACAGAGAAGAGGCCCTTCATTTTCATGCCTTCCTGCCTTTACTCAGGTGGCTCCTTTGCCTGGAATGTTCTCCCCTGCCTTACCCTGTATCTCCCTACCTGATGCTTTATCTAAATGCTTTGCCTGGCTTAAATGCTGGAAGGCGTGTTTCTGATGAGGGATGTTCTTTGTTTTTAGAACCAAAGATGGTCGTCTCCAATTATTCCCGGGCCCTTTAATTAGTCTAATAGAACCCCAGCAACACGGAGGGTTTCTCCAGGTGACAGTGAATGCACATCCTCTAATCCCCACACAGGTTAGCTAACATGTGCACACTGTTTTCCTTCCAGAAGCCTCCACAGGTATTGTGACAAAAGAGGGGGGGATTCAGTCCAGACCTGATGGGCGTACGGGATACAAAATCCAGTGCTGCTGATGGGAGCTGTGAATGATAATGACAACCTGTGTGTAGATGGCATGAGCCTTAATAATTATCTCTTGCAGTGTCTAGCCTCCTAACCTCAATTCATCCTCAGGATGTGAAACTCATCCTGATAATGGAAACACTGGCAAACACTGGTAGCTTTGTAAAAAGTATATACTGTAAATACATGATGTTCTGAGCAATGCACTCACTTCTGCTACGTTTTGTGTGCCAAAATGGCTACCTCCATTACAAAAACTGTGAACAAATTTAAATGGATAACCCTAAACTCTTGGCTAGTCTCTGTAGGATGTGGATCAAAATGGTATCTATCAAGGTGGTCCCTCCTGTCTTGGAGTGTCACTCAGTAGGTCTGTAGCCATCTGGGGGAACCGGGCAACCTCTTCCTGTACCAATGTCTGATAATGACTAACATGTGTAACAGGGTTGTTGTGACGATTAACTGGATCATAGATTTCCCTGTAAATGGCAAAGTTATTGTAAATATTAGCTAATATTATTATTTTGACCACCCACTCACTCCCTGCTGCCTCCTCCAAAACCAGAGATCTTACAATTTCACTTGGCAAGCTAAAAAATCATTCTTATAGTTATGTCATAAATATTCAGTTAGTCCTGGAATATGACCATAGGTGACTAGGGCTTCATTGGAAAGAGCCACTTTCTCTTAGTGAGATGTTGTGATTAGAATGTGGATAGAGTTAGAGCATTAATATTTGGTTCAAAGTGCTGATTTTCCTAGTGTGATCTCAGGCTGATCTCTTTGTTCACAGAATTGTGGGCTCTTTGAATTGAAGGGCGCTGTGGAGGTGAGCTAGTCTAACATTCATACTTTTCAGAAATCCATACCAGAGCATCCCTGCTGTCATTTGCTCTTGCTTGTATATCTCTAGAGGTGGGTGGGCTCATTATCTCAAAAAGTCCCGTCCTTTGTTAGATTCCAGTTGTTGGAACATTCTTTCAACCTTTGAGCCAAAATTGGCTTTCATTTTACTTCTATTGTTATACATTCTCAAGTCTGACAGAGCACACAGAATGCTGCTCTTCTCAATATGGCAGGGCTTCTTGAAGGCATAATGCACAGCTAGCCAGCTTCTCTCCTTTGAACTAAACACCGCCTGGTCTCGTAAATTTCCTTTATTGTTGATGTAGTTGCCAGAACTGCCTCACAATCCTGGTTCCCTTGTCTGGATGAGGAGTGTACATTTTTATGATGTGATTACTGGGGTAATAATAGCCTGCCAGGAAGCAACTATGTCTTTGATGGTCTCACAATAAGGCAAACTTTCCCCTTTTGCCCACACCCTCACTGCAGTACACAACTATAGGAATTCAAAAAGAACCCAATGGTAACTGACTCTCCAATCTTCCAAGTCTCCAAGGGCCCAAACAGTGCATTGGCCTATCGGGCAGCCTAATACTGTCAGTTATGTGGATTCAGTTGTGGTAGTTCCTATTGATCATCTCTTTATCCAAAGTTATAGAATTCTCCTCAGTAATCCTGTAGAAATGTTTAAGCAGCAGACAGTAGGAATTTGGATATAGTGATTTCACGCATACCCAGACAGATCTACTTTCAAATAGGGCTCTTCCACTTCAACAATTTACATCTCTGAGCCTCTGTTTTCTCATGTGTAAAATCAGGATGATTATTCCTACCTCACAAAGTGAGGGCTAAATGTATTGATATTTCTAAAACAGTGCCTGGCTCATAGGAGGGGCTTATGTGTACACTCTGATGTTCTTAGCACATGGACATCTCTTGAGGTTTTGATCCTCCTTCCTCCAAAGCAGCCCAGGTAAAAGTTTAAACAGACATTTTGCTGCTGCTACTGCTGCTAAGTCACTTCAGTTGTGTCTGACTCTGTGCGACCCCAGAGACGGCAGCCCACCAGGCTCCCCCGTCCCTGGGATTCTCCAGGCAAGAACACTGGAGTGGGTTGCCATTTCCTTCTCCAATGCATGAAAGTGAAAAGTGAAAGTGAAGTCGCTCAGTCATGTCTGACTCTTAGCGACCCCATGGACTGCAGCCTACCAGGCTCCTCCATCCATGGGATTTTCCAGGCAAAAGTACTGGAGTGGGGTGCCATTGCCTTCTCCAAAGATATTCTGGTGTAGTGCTAAGAGTACTGATGATTCTGAAGCAAGGGGTGACAAAATTCTCTTTGAGAAAGCCCAGATTCCCAGGTGCCTCAGTTGGTAAAGAATCTGCCTGCAGTGCAGGAGACATATGTTTGATCCCTGGTTCAGGAAGATCCCCTGGAGAAGGAAATGGCTACCCACTGCAGTATTCTTTCTTGGGAAATGCCATGGACAGAGGAGGCTGGTGAGCTACAGTCCACAGGGTCACAAAAAGTCAGACATAACTGAGCGAGTAAACCACCACCACAGCCAGAACTAATTAGTTTAAATTTGCATTTAAATAGTCACATGTGTCCGGTGACCAATAGCAAGCCAGAAGCTTGTGAATTAGAATTGTGGCAAAAAGAAAAGGCTAAGCCCAGTCAGTGGATTCAGGGACAGACTAATGAGCAGTATGGAAAAGATTCAAGTTTTCTAGGAAAACAGTAAGAACAGAAATCTGGAGAATCGGAAGACAGCCAACAGCTGAACCCTTGTACACGGTGGTCATTTTAGCCTTTGCAGATCATGCACCCTCCGGTACAACCATTCAGCTCTGCTGTTGTAGTGCCAAAGAACCACAGATAATATGTAAATGAAATGTGGCTGGGTTGCAATAAAGCTTTATGTACAAAAACAGGTGGCAGGCTGGGTTTGACTGTAGGCCACAGGTGGTCAACTCCTGATCTAAAGTTCTATCTTTATTTTCTGTTTCCTTTTTTCCCCTGTTTTATTTCCTTTCCTTTTCCTCTTCTTTAATTTCTATCTTCCTTCCTTTCTCTCTCTCTGTAAGAAAATTTAACTTAAGATCTACCCTCTTTAACAAACTGTGCGCAACACTGTGAACAATAACACAATACTGTCAGCTATAGTCACAGTGTTGAACAGCAGATCTCTACAACTTTGCAAGTTATTCATCTTGCATAACTGAAATTTTATACCTGTAGAACAGCAGTTCCATTTCTCCCTCCTCCCAGCCCCTGGCAACCACCATACTACTCTCTTCTGTGAATCTGGCTATTTTATGTATCTCATTTAACTGAAATCATGCAATATTTGTTCATCTGTGACCATCTTATTTCTCTTAATATAACGTCCTCAAGGTTTATCCATGTTGTTGTCAACAGCTGGAAGTCAAGTTTTTCTTTTGGCATATAGCAGGCGTTCCTTCTTTCTGGAGGTGCCACCTTTTCTTTATGCAGTCATCCATTGCTGGACATTTAGGTTGTTTCCATATCTTCAGCGTTACTCTTCTGAGTAATGCTGCAGTGAATGTGGAAGTACAAACCTCTCTCTGGGATCCTGACTTTAATGCTTTTGGATGAATACCCAGAAGTGGAATTGCTGGATCATATGGTGGTTCAATTTGTAATTTGGTGGGGAGCCTCCTATACTGTTTTCCATAACAGCCATACCATTTTATATTCCCTCCAAAAATGTGCAAGAGTTCTGGTTTTTTCACATCCTTGCCAACATTTGTTCTTTTGCTTTTTTGGTAATAGACTCTAGGCGGCTAGAGTCTTATTTTCTCATCTCAGCTCCTGGGACCTGTTTCTATTGCTTTCATCTTTCCAAGAGCACCCCTCTCCTGTCCTCTGGGCCTCTAGGATTCCCTTTGGGCTTACTGGGCACACACTTTCACAACCTGCTGAAAGATGTGCTTCAAATACTTGTAGGTCCTACAGGGGCAAGGTCGCTATCCTTGAGAAAGGAGAGGGAGTATATATAAAACCTTCAGAGGAGACTCATTGGGCATTTCATCATCACTGGGGGCAAAGTACCTATTTCCTTTATTTCCATCCATATCATCTCTTAGGTATGCAAGAGCCTTGTGTATGATTCCACAACTGTCCATGCTCTTGCTTTGTACCACTTAGCTCAACTACAATTACTTGTGTGATAGTCAGTTTACCGTCTCCTCTCCTCCATCTCTATGAAGGGCCATGTCTGAATTTCTGTCCCTGCTATACCCTTGATATTCAGTAGAGTGACCCATGCAAGGTACATACTCAACAAATACCTGCCCTTCAACCAATCCATAGACGTTTTTCAGACCACATTTGCCAGGCTTCCTCTTCCTAGCACTGTAGAGAAAAGTTTGACTTTCGACTATTAATTTGTTAATGAACTCCAGGCCTAAAAACAAGACCTAAGGACATGTTATTGGAGAAGGAAATGGCAACCCACTCCAGTATTCTTGCCTGGAGAATTCCCATGGACAGAGGAGCCTGGTGGGTTACAGTCCATAGGGTAACAAAGAGTGGGACATGACTAAAGTGACTTAACACACACACACATGCGCAAAGATGTGTTATAGGCATGGCCTTGACTGAAGGCCTGACATCTCCGACTCAGACGCTTTATTGGTAGCTATCACTGACACATCTTCTCTATCTATTTACACACTGCAGGGATTTCTTTGGAGGGAAACTTAAGGAACTGTTCCTTTGAAACTTGGGAATGGTGATTCACTCAGTATTTTCTTCCTGGGAGAACAGATCTTTTAGAATTTTTATACATGGTGTACCTTTTTTTGATCCTTAAATTGGGATTTTGTGCACTGAGTTTTGGAGGGCTTTTCCTTTGGTAAACATGAACAGCAGCAGAAGACAGTTAAGTGCTGCATCTGTGTTCACAAACCAAGCACGAAAGTGTGGTCATCTGAGCAGCCTCTCAGTGGACAGAGCTCACTGACTTTCACAAGGCAGGCAGGCAAAGTTCATTAACAGGCTTCTGGGAGAGTTTCCAGGGCTCAGCCCAGGATGCCATCTCGCTTAAACCCCTAGGGAATTAAAAAAGATGGGTGATTCATAGGTTACCCAGCGGGGGTAAGTGAAGCAAGAGGAAGAGGGTGGGTAAGTGGGAGCAAGGGATGGATGAGGTGGTTCTTTGCCAGTTACTCTGCTGTTGCAGCTGCATGGTGCCCTCTCAGTGGTGGTCTCAGCGGAGGGCACCCTTCTTCCCTCGTGCAGCCATGCTGAATGTCCATTCAGTACTCCACAGCCCTTGTTACCATAATTTGGCTGAATAACTCCCCTCCCGACTTTGCCCCACGAATTCTTGAAGGTTTCAACAGTTTCAGTGTAGTTTCCTCCTCGTCTCCCTTTCCCTTTGTTTAGGTGCTCATCTGCCTTTCCCTTTGTCGTGGATCGAATAGGGGTCACCCCAAAGATGTGTCTCTGGAACCTGCAAAGTTGACTTCATTGGAAAAAAAGATCTTTGCAGATACAAAGATTCAAGATCATCTTGGACTTAGAGTGGGTGCTAGGTCCACTGACAGGTGTCCTCAAAAGACAGAAGGACACAGACTCCAAAAGGAAAAGGTTATATGAACTCAGAGGCAGGAATTAGAGCCATAGAGCCCCAAGCTAAGCAGTGCCATCAAGTGCCCCTGGTGGAGACATGCAATGGATTTTCCTCCAGAGCCTCCAGCAGGAACCAACCCTGTCCACACCTTGACTTTGAACTTCTGGCTTCCACAATTGTGAGATAATACATTTCTGTAGTTTTAAGCCACCCAGGTTGTGGTAATTTGTTGTGGCAGCCGTAGGAAGCTCTCACAAGTAATGATGTGAGTGTGGTTTGGAAAAGACCTGAGCATATCAACCCCACCTTGTTATCTTTTCAGCAGCATTGTCCAGGGCAGCCAGGGCTTGGAAGTGTTGAGGAAAATAGTGCTGGGTCATGTGCTGTTACCCGCCAGCTCTACGGTTGTCCTCTCCTAAAGCTGAGGGTGTCTGTGGCAGATAGCACCTCCCTTATCCTTATCAACTGGGAAAATGAGAGAATAACTATAGAGCTCTGTGACCACCCAGCTGGCTGGGGAGGGTAGAAAGGGCAGTCTGGTCATGAGCCTTTCATATCTCTCTCCGCTCCCCCTTTGCTTCTTAGGATATAAGTGGGAAGAACACAAGGCCTTCATCCACAGCCGCTGCCCTCACTGAGACTGCAAACACAGTTCATTTTCTAAACGATGGACTCCTCCATAAAGGGGCAAAGTAAAGCAACATCCAGAGCTGGAGAAAAAAAATTCTCTCATCCTCAGCACGCTGTTTGGTCTTTGCTTCTCCCAGGCACCAGCCCTTTGGCTTGATGTCAGATCAGTGTGGCTAGAAGCATAAACTGGGTGAAGCAGAGGGTGAGTACCAGGCACGTGCTGCTGAGATAATCTGGGGAACCACAAAGGGACCCAAGTAGGGGATGGCTCGCTTTCGCTGTTTGGCTTTCCATCATTTAAAAATGTTGGGAATTCCTTCTGATATTGATGTGCAACAATTTTCATTTGTCCTACTGGCTAAAAAAAGAAGTCTCATTTAACAATAGATTTTTGGTAGTCACTAAATGGTCCAGTGCTATAGCCTCAACTAAGGCATTTCTGTGTAACTATAAATATTTATGCCATTTACAGTTACTTCACATTCATTTCATTTGGGTCTCCCAATAGCCCATGAGATGAGTGCTACGGCTGCTAAGTCGCTTCAGTCGTGTCCGACTCTGTGCGACCCCATAGACGGCAGCCCACCAGGCTCCCCCGTCCCTGGGATTCTCCAGGCAAGAACACTGGAGTGGGTTGCCATTTCCTTCTCCAGTGCATGAAAGTGAAAAGTGAAAGTGAAGTCGCTCAGTTGTGTCTGACCCTCTGAGACCCCATGGACTGCAGCCTACCAGGCTCCTCCGTCCATGGGATTTTCCAGGCAAGAGTGCTGGAGTGGGGTGCCATTGCCTTCTCCGATGAGATGAGTAGAGCAAAGATTATTGAGAAAACATGAGGTTCATGAGGTGAAGATGATGTAGGAGGACAGCAGGGGAATAGTAGGGAATTCCAAGCTTGGGGAGGAGTGTGGGTTGGGGGGATGAGTGTGAAAGGATCTGGAACTGTGACGAAATCTTCCTGGCTGCAGAGTAGGGTGTATGGATGAATGATACAGTTGAAGACACTGTCACTAGAAGAGGTTTCTGGCATGGCCTAGGTGATTAGAAATACGAACCAAGTGGGAAAAAAAATCAGGGAGGCCTATAGTTTATGAGCAGAGATCCCCTCTGGAGCTTGAATGTTCAACAAGTGGTGGATTTTTGTAATATTGTGTTTCCTCACGCCAGTGATTCCCCAGCTTAAAGAGGCTTCATGATAATACAACCAGTAAACTCTGTCCTCTGCAATATACAGGAGAGGCTGCCACAGTAGTGAGTGGTTGCACGCTGGGTCTGGCTGTTGGGTGGGTCCTCTTGCATGAGGTGGCATTTGGGGAAATTGGCTCTTTCGGGCACTGGGAGATCTGGCTGGTTCATGTGACCGTTGGGTTGTTATCCGGCTGCGCCCAACCTTGAGAGGAGGGATTTGGCACCTCCGCGATCCCCAGCGGGAGGCCCATCCTCAGCTAGTCTGACACATCACATTTGCTTTTTGATTTACACACACAAAATGAATCTCCCCAACGACCCTCTCCCCAGAGCCTCATCAATTAGAACTGCTTTTGTCCTTAGCCTCCTTTTGTTGATCAGCTTGGAAATTCGTTAGGAGGGAAAAGAAAGAGAAGTTGTCTTTGTGGGCAGTGGTGCTGGTGAGCTGGCTTCTAATGAAGGAGCCCTGAATGGTGCGATTGTGAGGCTGTTTATATAGTTTTTATTTTAATTTGCATCCGTACCAGGCTCGGATCCCGAGAGCCACTTGGCTGTGTTTGGAACTTTTATCTCCTCCCATAGAGCCAGACCTGCCAGCTTATCATTTGCCTCAAGGAAATTAATGTGGGTCCCCCCTCCCCTTGCTTTTATCATGTGCTGTGGAATTGTTTATACATTCACAGAGAGAAAGAAAGGCTGTGCAGAACCGTAGAAGGTTTCTTTCCTCATGTTCATGGATCATCTGAGACTTGAAAGGCTTCTAGAGCCAAAAGACTCAGGGAGCAAGGCCTGGATTGAGGCAAAGAGATGGAGGGTAGAGGGTGGGAACATGGCAACAAAGAGCTGACCTCAGTGTCTTAAAGTAAGAAGTGAGAGGAACCATGCTCTATTTCACCTCATCCTCTGCGTGGATATATATATTCCTTACTTTTCCCTCTACTTTTCCTGAATGTGTCAGCTAAATATGACTCAAGAACCAACTCCAGCTCAGTTTCCCCTTTTGAATTAAATTGCAGCTCTTGAGTGTGGCATTTAAGACTCCACATAATTCAGTCCTGTCCCACTCCTGCCACTGGCTAATGAGTATTTTCACTTCCAGCCTATGGACTTCCTGTACCAGGGTTCTCTCCTGTTGGAGCTTGCCTCTGTCCCACGTCCCTGGTCAGGCTGCCCTCCCCGGCTACCCCCCTGCTTCATCCAGTCCCCCTCTCCTTCAGTTCTGTGTGTGGAGCCTTCCCGGCTCACGTGGTTCTCTTCCTCACTAAGGTCCTGGCTATTCAAAGTGGGGCCCAGACCCACAGCTGGGGCCTCTGCTGGGAACCTGTGAGAAAGGCAGCATCTTGAGCCCCAGAACTACTGGATCGGAATCTGCTTTTGGGAATTGCAAATGCACAGAAAAGTTGGGAAGCCCCTTTCCAGACACCTGTGACATTGATTTACTGCGCCTCCTCACCTGGGGATGGGTTGATCCCCATATGTCCTCCTGAGCATGGACCTTGCTTCCTAGTATGAGTGGTAACACCTGGAGACAAGGGCAGACAACTTAGATTCACTTGTGGCGTCATTTACAGCTTGAGGACAACCTGATGACATTGCAGGAGCTCAATGAATATTCAGTTAATTTCATGCAGACTTGACCTGTGAATCACATTTTTTGTTGCTCTTTTTAAAATGGTGGATATCAATGTTTCTTTGTCCTTTTACGTACGCTTATTCTATCATAGTAACCTTAATTACTAACATGTTAATGGCAGGGACCTCTGGTTGTCTTTTCTTGTCTCCATACAGCTTTTTCCCCTTTGACAAAATAAGACTTCCCAGGACTTTGCAGAGTAGAGAATGGAGAAATGACCTCTGACCCTCTTTCCATGTTGCGTTGGGTCAGAAATTCTGTTGCCTGGAGTGTTGTCTTGGGGCTCTGCCCTCATCTCTGCTTTCCCAAGGCAATTACTGCCAGCACCAGGTTATTCTCACATCTATTTCCGGCAATCCAGTTCCAGAAACCAAAGACTTAGACATTGCCCTCAAGAAGTGACAGTTTAGTGAGCATGAAAGAGGTTAGAGCTGCACAGTGTGCCTCGGATGCAGGGGTGGGAAGGCCTCAGGAGCCTAAACCATGTGTGGAAGGAGGAGGGTTTTGTGTTCAGTCTGGGCGAAGCCATGTGACAAGACCCTCACACCAAGAGATCATGGAGGTGGAAAGCCAGGGCTCTGGTGTGTATGAGTACGTGTATGTGTGTGTACACGAACATGTGTGTACATATGTGTACTTGCGCATGTGGGTAGGTGGGCCCAGCTTGCCCAGGGCTTCATGAACATTTAAGGAAGTGAGATTTCATCTTATAGGTGGTAGAAAGCCACAGGGGGAACTGCTAGGAGACACTTGTGGAGTTTAAATCTCTCTGTACCAGCAGTGGGGTGGGTGGTCTTGACAGGGTGAGAGGGACACCTTTGTGGGGTATTGTAGCCAGAATCTATGCAGAAGAGGATGACTTCCACCCCAGAGCCCAGCTGTAGGGGACCCCAAAGTGGTGCTCTTCTATGGGCCTCACATCGGGCTAGTTGCCAATTCGTGTTCAATCAGCTTCTGAACTCTCCAGAATTTAGTCCTTGTCTGTTCCCACTGGCACTGCCCAAGTAGTCATCACTCCTATTTTCTTCCCCGACCCTGGGGTTTTTCTAAAGTGCCTTCTGGCCTGGCTCTCTTCCCTAGCTTGTGAGTATCACTGCATGGAGGACAAGGAGCAGCCCCCTCCCCATGGCGGAGCAGACCCTTCATTCTGACTGCCAGCCCCTCTCCAGCCTGTGCTCTCACCACCTTCACCTCATGCCCTCCTCTCTGTCCAGAGTTCCCAGTCCATGGCACCGGCCTTGCTCCAGGGAATTTCAGAGCTTTCTCTTGTACTTAGAAACTCCTCCCCCTACTCTGGTTTGTGAATTCTCTCCCTCCAAGACCCAGTGCCAGTGTCGTCTCCTGGGAAAACCTTCCCAGACTCCCTAGACACACGTGCCTCCTCCTCTGCATCACCTGAGCCTTTATGCAGCTCTTTCTGGCTTCTGATGTTGAATTCAAGGTGACCGTTTATGCATCTGCTTCCCTCCTCCATGCCCCATCGCCAGGGCCTTGAGGCAGTCCCTGGAAAGGCCAGGAGGGCACACAGCAGTGATGTATTCAGGGTCCCCCCTCCCTGGGCCCTTCACCTCTCTGCTCTGGCTCCACACCTGGCCCAGGGCACCAGCTGGTTGAATTAAACACAATTAAGCAGGCAGTTGGCCCAAGCCAGGAAAGCAGAGGGCTGAGAAGAGAATCTAGGTGTGCCCTGTCTAATAGAAATACAACATGAGCACATTTTACATTTCGTAGTTGACGTATTTTTAAAAAGTGAAAGTTAAAAGAAACAGATAAACAAATGTTCGTAGCTACTTTATCTGTTATGTCAGTTATGTCAGACTCTTTGTGGCCCTATGGACTGTAGCCTGCCAGGTTCCTCTGCCCATGGAATTTTCCAGGCAAGAGTATTGGAATGGGTGCCATTTTCTACTCCAGGGGATCTTTCCAACTCAGGAATCGAACCCTAGTCTCTTGTGTCTCCTGAATTGGCAGGTGGATTCTTTACCACTAGTGCCACCTAAGAAGCCCACTTTATCTGGAATAGCACCCAATTAGAAACAACCCCAATGTCGATCAACAGGTGAATGGATAAAAAAACAAACAAAAAACTATGATAGGTTTATATAATGAAATACTACTTAGCAATGTGAAAAAATGAACTCCTGATATATGCAGCAACATGAATGAATCTCACAATAATTATGCTGAGTGAAAGCAGTAAAAAATTATGCATACTTTCTGGTTCCACTTACATAAAATTCTATAAAATGCAAACTATTCTATAGAGACAGAATGAATATCAGTAATTATCTTAGGATGAGGGGTGGGAAGGCAGGACAACAAAGGGGCATGAGGAAACCTTTTGGGGGGGGTGATGGACATGATCATTATATTGATGTAACGATGGCTTCCCAGTGTATACATGTCAAACTGGACTCTTTAAATAACACTTTAAATACAGGTAGTTGATTGCATGTCCAGTATATTTCAGTAAAGTGATAGAAATGAAACAGAATAACTTACATAATATATTTTAACCCCATATATCCAAAATACTGAAATGGCAATCCATTCCAGTATTCTTGTCTGGAGAATTCCATGGACACAGGAGCCTGGCAGGCTACTTTTCAAGGAGTCATAGAGTCAGACACGACTGAGTGACTCTCACTCACTCATCAATTTAACATATCAACATAAAAATTGCTAATGAGATCTTTTTACATTCTTATTTTTGTACTGTTTTTGAAATCTGGTGTGCATTTTACAGTGTCTGAACATCTTACTCGGGACGGGATATTTCAAGTGTTCAGTCGCCACATGTAACCAGTGGCTACTGTGCTGGACAGCACAGATCTAGACCCTCCAGTGAAACCCCCTCTTCTCGGCTCAGATTGGGTGAATTCTGGGTCAACAGGTCAAATCTGCAGCTGAATAGTTTTGAGCTGGCCCTTTCTGTGGCCAGATCATCTTGGGTCCTGTGGGGTTCTGGATCAGAGAATGGATCTCATGAACCTAGATAATAAACCTAGGATTTTGTGTGAATTCCCATCTGCCATCCCACCCTCTGTTTAAGCCTGACAAGTAGCCTAACTGTTTGCTTTAACAGAACACATTCTTACTTTCCCTTTTGCATCAAATTGCAAATTTACTTCACTAACTGCATGCAGGGGGCGGGTGTGGAGTTGGAAGAGGGGCTGTGGGAGCTAAGGAGGGCACCCACTGGGTGGGCATCAGCCCCTGAGAGGTGGACTGAGTGGGGCTGAGCTGGGGAGAGTGCTGGTGCAGAGTGGGCTTGCAGCTCACCCAGGCCTGCTCTCAGTCTGGGATCTGCCCTCTCGTGCCCCCAGCTTCTGTCCAGAAGTCAGAAGGGTGGGGGGAATGGGCAGTGCTGGTGACAGAACAAATGGGGGCTTCACCAGCCCTGTGGCTGAGGGGTCTCCTTGAGAGTTACCCAGCAAAAGTTGCCTTAAGGATTGTGAGAGATTTTTATAATTTTGCCACTAACTAGCTCAGGGACACTGACCAACTTACCTTCTCCTCAGGGTGTCGGTTTTCCCATCTGTACAATGAAGGAATCAGAGTAGACAACTTCAAAGGTCCCTTCTGGGCTCATGTGAGGAACAGTGATCCTGACTGCATTAAATGGAGCACGTACCAGCGCTGGGCAGTGTCCTGCATAAGGAAGTTTTGTTGTTTGTGTTTAGTTGCTCAGTCATGTCTGATTCTTTGCGAGCCCATGAACTGTACGCCACCAGGCTTCTCTGTCCATGGGATTCTCCAGGCAAGAATACTGGAGTGGGTTGCCATTTCTTTCTCCAGGGGATCTTCTAGGCCTGGGGATTGAACCTACATCTCCTGCATTGGAAGGCAGATTCTTTACCACTGAGCCACTAGGAAGGTGACAAGAAACACATGACATAGTTCTTACCTGTATTAATGAAAAGTGGATTTACAGTGCTTGTATTGCTTGATATTTTTATAAGAATATATTACATTTGTAAGTGAAAAAAGGCAGAGAAAGGGAAACAAAAAAGGTATCTATGTGTGGTGAGAAACTAAAGATCTCAGTTTTAAATTTTTTAAAGTCTTCAAACATACCCAAAAGTGTAGGACAAGGAGACCCATGCACCCACCACCTGGCTTCAGCAATGAACGTACTGCCAGTTTTGTTTTATTCACTCCTCCCACCACTACTTTGTTTTGTTGGCAGTTTTTAAAGCAAATTCCTAATGTCATATCATTCTATGGATAAATATTGAATAAGTATTTCTAACAGGTAAGGGCTTCTGAAAGAACAAAATAATACCATTAGCACACCCAACACAATTAACAGCAGCTTAAAAAAATATTAGATAATGATGTGTTCAGTTTTCCTGATTGATTTAATCTTTTTTTTTTTCCATCGGTTTGTTTGAATCAGTGAAACAATTATTGGAGCTTTACAAAATATTTTATAAAACACTTTAAAAACTGCTGTCTTGACTGTGGTCTGTGAGCCGTCTGCTTGGAGGTTATTTCCTGTTGTCCTGCATGGCGCTCACTGGCTTGTGGGCGACTGGCGCATGCTGAGCCAGACACCAGAAGTAACAGTGTGGTTCCCAGCCAGTTTCCCCGAGGGGCCACACAGGAACCCAGAGGCCCCAAGGAGCCAAGGGAATTGGTGTCCCCAACACTCCAGATTCTTACAGGAATGGGCTGCCTCAGAGAACCAGGTGTCACTGGGCTTTTACTCCCCAAGAGCAGCGTGGGGTATGCTCTTCACCTCTAGTTTCTGCACCCCCTTCTCCACTGTCCCTCATGCAGGAATGCTACCTCGAGCACTTCTGCCATGCAATCCTAAGAGGAGGAAGCTGGGTCATCTGTAGCCCAGGAGAGCTAGGGATGTGCTTAGGGATTAGAGGAGATCCTGGGCAGCTGGTGAGGCAGGTGGAACCTGTGTATTTGAAGATGAGAAACCTAATGTACTGTGCCCTGCACAGGGGCAGACTGTGACAGAACAAAGGGCTGTGGATCACATGCATCAGGGTGTGCGGGGGAGGGCAGGCATTGGCTTCCTGTGTGAACACCTGCAGACTGAAGAACAAGACCTGTCAATCCGGTGTGTACATTACATGTCAATCCTGTGTGTATTTTTATCCTATTTCCATAAAAGATCCAGGTGGGTAATAGGTACATCATTAGAATGGGTTAAAGACTTGACACATGGGCCATCCTTTGCACACACTCAGCAGGACTTTTCAATGATAAGTCTTTGTTAAAGGATATGCACATTTATTAATATGCACCTTCTATTTTTAAGTCATATAACACCTCGAATTAGAGTAAGGATTAAAATAAACAAATACCAAGTACAAGTTTAAATAATGTGCTTAGCTATTATAAGCTTTCTTATCTGAACACTTTCCTTTTGGAAAAACAATTTTATGAACTGTTTCACAATCCAAAAGGTATTAAATTATCCTTTCTACCTTTTGTACAGACAATTATATAATAAATATTGTTGTACTGCTCACCCAGTTTAAGAATTAGTATGATATGAATATATATGGAAGCTTCTTAAATGGCTTCTCATCCAGCCCCCGTCACTTCACAGGTGTTTCTCTCCTACATGTCTTTATACTCATTTGTTTGTATTAAAAGTAATATATATCAATAATAAATAATAGTAAATGTTAATAATAAATAGTAAATATATGTCTGCCTCTTGAGAAACCTATATGCAGGTCAGGAAGCAACAGTTAGAACTGGACATGGAACAACAGACTGGTTCCAAATAGGGAAAGGAGTACATCAAGGCTGTATATTGTCACCATGCTTATTTAACTTATATGCAGAGTACATCATGAGAAACGCTGGGCTGGAAGAAGCACAAGCTGGAATCAAGATTGCCAGGAGAAATATCAGTAACCTCAGATATGCAGATGACACCACCCTTATGGCAGAAAGTAAAAAGCCTCTTGATGAAAGTGAAAGAGGAGAGTGAAAAAGTTGCCTTAAAGCTCAACATTCAGAAAACTAAGATCATAGCATCTGGTCCCATCACTTCATGGGAAATAGATGGGGAAACAGTGGAAACAGTATCAGACTTTATTTTGGGGGCTCCAAAATCACTGCAGATGGTGACTGCAGCCATGAAATTAAAATAAGTTTACTCCTTGGAAGAAAAGTTATGACCAACCTAGATAGCATATTCAAAAGCAGATATTACTTTGCCAACAAAAGTCCATCTAGTCAAAGCTATGGTTTTTCCAGTAGTCGTGTATGTATGTGAGAGTTGGACTGTGAAGAAAGCTGAGTGCCAAAGAATTGCTGCTTTTGAACTGTGGTGTTGGAGAAGACTCTTGAGAGCCCCTTGGACTGCAAGGAGATTCAATCAGTCCATTCTAAAGGAGATCAGTCCTGGTGTTCTTTGGAAGGACTGATGCTAAAGCTGAAACTCCAATACTTTGGCCACCTGACACGAAGAGCTGACTCATTGGAAAAGACCCTGATGCTGGGAGGGATTGGGGGCAGGAGGAGAAGGGGACGACAGAGGATGAGATGGCTCGATGGCATCACCGACTCGATGGGCATGAGTTTGGGTGAACTCTGGGAGTTGGTGATGGACAGGGAGGCCTGGTGTGCTGCGATTCATGGGGTTGCAGAGTCAGACATGACTGAGCGACTGAACTGACTGACTGATTTGCATGTTTTAAAACATGCTAAATTTAGCATCATACAATATGTAGAGAATTACATACTTGATTTTCTTTATACAATGAAGGGGCCCAGGACTTCTGTGTGGCACCTGGACATCTCTTTTCCAACCTGCTATTGCGAAGAATGGCACTAATTACCTTCTTGACGCCTCTCAGTTGTTGCTCTTATTTTTCTCTGTCCTGGCTGAGCGTTTTGAGTCTTTGTAAACCACCTCCTATCTTGGTGGCTCTGGAATCTGCCAGACCTAGACTGAAACCTTTCTGCGTTACTCGACAGCTCTATAACCTTTGGCAAATTACTTCACTTCTCTGAGTTTTCAAGTTCCTCTGCACTGTATAATTTTTGTATAATTTCTTCAATTTCATCTATAAACCAAATTATATTAGTACTTGTACAACAGAATATTGGTACTCATCCCAGACTTGTGAGGTTTAAAGAAGACAGTGCAGGTTAGGGGCTTAGCACTGGTGCTAGGTCCATCTGAATTTTTTCCTCATTTTTGCAACCTGACATCTTTGAAGGAATCAGTGTTGAGACAAATGCTCCCTTAGCTCCAGAGTCCCCAAGACACGGTGCACTTCCCAGACTCCCCTTAAGGACCGAGGTGTTCATTCCTCCAGCTGCTGCCCACAGCTGGGTCTCTCCCAGAATCGGCCCCTCAGCTGAAGAGGGCTGCTTTGGCCAAAGTTTCACTTCTTCCCAGAGGCAGCCCACATCCAGTGACTGGTCTGTGAAGAAGGAGGTGCAAAGGCCCAGCCCCCTTCCCGCACGCGGGGACACCTCTGAAGAACCTTCTGGCTCCAGAGCTGCTTCTGGGTCTGCTCAGGCCTTTGTTGTGACTGCATCATAGCCCAGCCTCTCCCTCTGCTCAGTCGTGTCTTCTTTCCCAGAGGTGTTGTTCCCAAGAGCTCTTCTCAGTAAACCTCGTGCGTGCAGATGTCTCAGAGTCTGTTTCTCAAGGGACCTGACCTGAGACACAGTGGAAAATAAAATCACCAAGTCAGGGGACTCACTGGCACGTGGGTGGGGCTGGCACTGCTTTTCTCTCCCTCACCATCCATCTCCAGACCCTGGGCAGTCTTTGTGGGCCCCCAGAGGGAAGGCAGACCTAATGGATTTTATAGGTCTGCTCTTCAGCAACCGTGGGCCTATGCTAGTTCTTTTCTATTTTAAAATTGCAGGAGTAATATGTGAATACATACTTTTTGTAAAAATATCAACCAGCAGAATAGCCAGAGCAAGAGCCTCTCCACCGGGCTACCTGGAGACAAACCCACTCTGATCCCCAGAGACAACTTTCCAGATGTATTTCTATGCATTGATGCAGACATGTATATACATATAAAAATAGGTGGTTTCACAGGGTTACATGTTTAAAATAGAAATAGATTACACCATGCATACTGATAAGCAGCTCACTGTTTTCACTTCCTGTGTCTTGGAAACCTTTCCATGTCAGTGCTCAGCATATCATCTTCATCTATTCTTTCTAATGGCTGTGTGACATTCCCTGAGATGACTATCTCCTGCCTTATTAGGCCACATCTTTACTAGAGGACTTTTAGGTTATTCCCAGTGGTATGCTTTGATAAACAGTGTTGTGATTAACATTTCTGTCTCTGCTTTTTAACATTTCTCTGTGCATACATTTCTCTAGGTTAGAATGCTGAGTTAAGGAGCACAGCATATTTTAAAATTTGACTTGACCTAACTTCCCTCCTAACTCCCAACAATGGATATTTTCTTTCTCTTTCCTTCTATTTTTATTGAGATATAATTGATGTATAATATTCTGTAAGTTTAAGGTATACAAGTGATGATCTGATACACAAAGATCATGAAATTGTTATCACAATAAGGTTAGTTAGCACGCTTATCACCTCACATAGTTACTATTTTGTTATTGTTGTTATGGTGAGAACATTGAAGATTTACTCTTAGCAACTTACAAGTATGTAATACAGTATTGTTAACTATGGATGAATTGATGCTTTTGAACTGTGGTGTTGGAGAAGACTCTTGAGAGTCCCTTGAACTGCAAGGAGATTCAACCAGTCCATTCTGAAGGAGATCAGCCCTGGGTGTTCTTTGGAAGGAATGATGCTAAAGCTGAAACTCCAGTACCTCGTCCACCTCATGTGAAGAGTTGACTCATTGGAAAAGACTCTGATGCTGGGAGGGATTGGGGGCAGGAGGAGAAGGGGACGCCAGAGGATGAGATGGCTGGATGGCATCACCGACTTGATGGACGTGAGTTTGAGTGAACTCTGGGAGTTGGTGATGGACAGGGAGGCCTGGCGTGCTGCGATTCATGGGGTCGCAAAGAGTCAGACACGACTGAGCGACTGAACTGAACTGAACTATGGTCTCCATGCTGTACATTAGATCCCCAGAACTCAGTCCTCTTACAACTGATAGTTTATATTCTGACCAAAATCTCCTCATTTTCCCCACCCTGTAAGCCCCTGGAACCACCAGTCTACTTTGTTTCAATGAGTTTGGCTTTTTTAGGTTCCACATGTAAGTGAGATTATATAGTGTTTGTCTTATCACCTGTCTTTTTGAGAATAACCATTCTAACAGATGTAAATGATATCTCATGGTAGTTTTGATTTACATTTCCCTGATAATTGAGTACCTTTTCATGTACTACTTGGCCATTTATATGTCTTCTTTGGAATTCTATTCAGGTCAATTATTTGGAAGAGTTTAAAAAGGATTGGAATTCACCAGTGAAGCTATCTAGTCCTGAACTTTTCTTTGTTGGTAAGTTTTAATTTATTGATTTAATCTCCTTATTCATTACTGGCAGTTCAGATTTTCTAATTCTTCATGATTCAGTGTTTATAGGTTGTATATTTATCAATTTATTCCAGGTTGTCCAATTTGCTGGGCTATAATGTGGCGCTGTGATAAAGAGACTGCCTGCCAAAGCAAGAAACGTGGTCTCGATCTCTGGGTTGGGAAGATCCCCTGGAGTAGGAATTGGCAACCCATTCCAGTATTCTTGCCTGGGAAATTCCATGGACAGAGAAGCCTGGTAGGCTACAGTCCATGGGGCCACAAAGAGTCAGACATGACTGAGCGACTGAACACAGCACAGTTGTTCAGAGTAGTCTCTTAGGATCCTTTGTATTTCTGTGGTATCAGTTGTAATGTCTCCTCTTTCCTTTATAATTTTATTTATTTGAATTCTCTGTCTTCTTTTTTTCTTGGTAGGTCAAACTGAAATTCTAACACTGGATATTATCTGTTTTTTTAATGTTTGCTAGTTTGATGAACTATAACATTTTAGTGTTTTAATTGTATTTTTGTTTACTGTGAGAAATGGAATATTTTCCTTTGCCGTTTTCCATTTCTATTTCTTTTACTATGAAGTACCTCTTTATATTCTTTCCCCCTTTTTATTAAATGGTTCACCTTATTAATGAATTGTAAGAATTATTGACATACTGAATATTAGCCTTAGCTTGTTTTACATGCTGCAGACATTTAAATGTTATTTTAACTTTGTGATGTTTTTTATGGCTCCAAATTTTGGATGGTTATGTGGCCCAGGTTTTTAATCTTTTTTCTTTGTGGCTCTGGTGCTTTTGTACCTTCAGTAGGCCTTCCTCACCCCGTTATAAACAAGTGAAGACATTTATTAAAGTTGCAGGGAGCTGTAGGCCAGCATTTCCTTGGCTGTAGAGACGTAGGAGAGAAGCCCAGGTGGGGTTGGCTCTGCCTGGAGGCCAACAGTTCCACACTCCTTCATCCAGGGCAAAGAAAAGAGGCCACAGCTTGTGGATGGTTGCCACTGCCATGAAGCAAGTCTAGACAGAGTCCTTCAAGCTGCTGTTGCTGTCCGCTCCATCCTGGGAGAGTGCAGGAAGCATGAGGCCACTGGGAAGACTGAGTCATGGAGAGTCCCATGCCTTCCTGCACAAAGCCCTGACATGCTCAGCAGTCCCAGAACAGTGCAGGCAAGCTTCACAAGAGAGAGATTTTGAGGATGCGCTGTCAAGTAGTAGAAAAAGCAGACTTAGAGTTCTGGTTCTGATGGTAAACGTGAAAACATCTGTTGTCACAAGGTCTCGCTCAAGCATCCATATTTGTTGTTTTTTGTTTTTTTTTTTAATTTTTATCATTTAGTAGCATTTTAAAATTTTTATTTATTTTTTTAATTGGAGGCTAATTACTTTACAATATTGTGGTGGTTTTTGCCATACATTGACATGAATCAGCCATGGGCATACATCTGTTCTCCATCCTGAACCCCCCCCCCGCCACCTCCCTCCCCATCCAATCCCTCTGGGTCATCCCAGTGCACCAGCCCTGAGCACCCTGCCTCATGCACTGAAGCGTGGACTGGCATGCATGGACTGGCAATCTATTTCACATATGATAATATACGTGTTTCAATGCTCTTCTCTCAAATCATCCCACCCTTGCCTTCTCCCACAGAGTCCAACAGTCTGTTCTTTACATCTGTGTTTCTTTTGCTGTCTCGCATATAGGGTCATCGTTACCATCTTTCTAAATTCCATGTATATTGATTAATATACTGTATTGGTGTTTTTCTTTCTGGCTTACTTCACTCTGTATAATAGGCTCCAGTTACATCCACCTCATCAGAACTGATTCAAATGCATTCTTTTTAAAATCTGAGTAATACTCCATTGTGTATATGTACCACAGCTTTCTTATCCATTCGTCTGCCGATGGACATCTAGGTTGCTTCCATGTCCTGGCTATTGTAAACAGTGCTGCGATGAACATTGGGGTACACGTGTCTCTTTCAATTCTGGTTTCCTCAGTGTGTATGCCAAGCAGTGGGATTGCTTGGTCGTATGGCAGTTCTAGTTCCAATTTTTTAAGGAATCTCCACATTGTTCTCCATAGTGGCTGTACTAGTTTACATTCCCACCAACAGTGTAAGAGGGATCCTTTTTCTCCGCACCCTCTCCAGCATTTATTGTTTGTAGACTTTTTGATGGCAGCCATTCTGACTGGTGTGGGATGGTACCTCATTGTGGTTTTGATTTGCAGTTGTCTGATAATGACTGATGTTGAGCATCTTTTCATGTGTTTGTTAGCCATCTGTATGTCTTCTTTGGAGAAATGTCTGTTTAGTTCTTTGGCCCATTTTTTGGACTGGGTCGCTTATTTTTCTGGAACTGAGCTGCAGGAGTTGCTTGTGTATTTTTGAGATTAATTGTTTGTCAGTAAGCATCCACATTTGTAACACACTGTGCTAGACAGTGTGCGGAAGGAGTGAGCCTGCCCTATTAGAGATGGCCCCCTCCCCAAAGGTGCTGTGATCTGAGTCATTCAGGTCTGTGACTGGGCTCTTTAGCAGCTGTGGAGCTATGGGCAAACCAGTGATCTTCTAGGGTCTTGATCATCTCCTCTGTAAAATGGGCATTATCCTGGCTTGGGGGGCAGTACGTGCTGTGAGGGTTGATGAGTTAATAGGTGAGAAAGTGAATTGTTAGTGTTCTAGAAACGATAGCATTATTGTTATACTTGGAGGCTCAGGAGAAGACATGGTCTCTGTCCTCAAGGAGCTTGTGATGAACAAGCTCCTTGGAAACAGAAAACAGAAACAGAAAAAACAGAAACAGAAAACACAGAAGCAGAAAACAGAAACAGAAAATAGCTCAGGGCAGAAAATGATTAAGTTGTCAAACTGTACAGTAGTAGAAATTGGAGAAGGATTCAGGTGGCCCGAGTACAATCCTATGTGTGGTTGTGTTGTTACGAAAGTTGCCAGAGTGGTTTGTATGAAGTGAAATGAAGCAATACAAAGGTGATCCATCACCGTGTTAGTAGAATCTCTTTGTCCTACCTCGTTCCAAAGTACAGTGGAGCATCACCTGGGGCAGCTTCTGTCCCAGACTCCTCCTCACCCGAAGGATGACTCAGCCTCAAGTGCCTGCAGGGCTTTCCTCCACTGCCAGGACTCCACTGACAGCCTTGCTGAAGTGACCCTGTGACAGCTTCTGTGTATCTAACAGGAGTAACCAAATAGCATTTAGAGGGAAAGGCTGAGAAACTGGCTGTTGGGGTCTGAGTAATGAAAAGGTAACATATCCCATGCTGAGTCTTCTCAGCGGAACTTCAGTCTTACTTCACGGTGTGTCCCCAGAGAAATGTAGATATTCATCAGAGAAGGACAAGACATTGAAGGAGAGGGAGGTTGGGGTGATGCTTTCAGTCATAGCTGGCTGCAGAGCTTATATATGAGGGCTGGCGATTCTACCATGGTAACAGAGAAGAGGCCTCTGACTGGCCTGTGCGTTATTTTGCCTTTGCTCAGCTGTGGGCTTGTGTAATCAGCACACAAGGTCCCCAGTCCATCTCCAAATGGGTCATTTTGCTTCCCAAGACCAGCTGCCTAAGAGCTAGTAGACTGGTCTTCTCTACAAAGGGTGGTGGTGGCTGGCTCACCTCTAGAAAATGATCCAAGGTAGGAGCGGCTACATAATTTGGAGGACCCAGTGCAAAATGAAATGTGAGACTCTTGTCCAAAAAGTAGGGAAGAAAAGTGCGATTAAAGGTACTAAAATATAAAACTTTTTCTTTTAAAAGGATCTTATTACTTATAAATATAATAAGCATAATAATGTCACATAATTAACAATAAAAACTTACAAATGCAAAAATACACTTCTAGTGTCATATAATATAGTAAATAACATTTTATTAATGCAATAACTTGATCATAGAATTTACTGGTTTGCTTTTTTGCAAATTTATTTCTTAGGTCATCAAAAGTTGTACTTTTAGCAACTTCATTTTCAATTGATATAATTGAAAGTGACCTTAGTCACTCTTGGCAAATGCAAGATATTAAATAATTTTTAATAATTGCTAGTTTAAAAAAAAAAAATAATTGCTAGTTTTGAGAAGGATCCTTCTCCTGGTACAACTGTTACTGGAAAGGTTATTTGTATTTTAGAGACTGAAACAATACAGCAAATTACTACAAAGAATAAATTTTAGTACATCTAGAGCTGACGATCAGCTTCATGTTAAGTCTGAATTTAATTTTAAATATAAATTTACACAATGGCATTTTAATGTTTCTCTAGTATTTCTGGTAACTTGCAGAGGTTGAACAAGAAATTGAAAGCAGTTTCATGATTTGTGTATAATTTAAAATGCTTATTTATGCATTCTATTGCTTTATCTTCCATATAATAAAAATTCTAAGTTGTCTTTCTTGTTAATAATTGGCTGATCTGAAGCACTGTGTGAAAATGTCCTTTCTGTTGAATGCAGTGGTCTTTAAATTTACTTTCTAAGTCTGTGGATATTTGCTTTGCAGTGCTGTTATATTTTTCAAAACTAGAGATTCTGAACTATTTAAAGAATTCTAATAACTTCCTGATAGGTTTTATTGCAATGTCCATGTGCACAATTTTATTTTGTAATAGTTTACTGTCATAGTTTATTGCCTGAGCAATGGAAGTTCCCATCCCAGAGCTCAGACTGGCTCTGGTGGTTTCACTAGACTCCCACGGCTCCCTCGAGGGGCTTCTCCCTTCTCTGGGGCTGTGGCCAGCGCCGCCATCAACGCTCCTGCTGCCACCACCACCGGCACTAACCTGAGCTTAGATCTGGGCCTGGCTGTCCCTTCAGCGCATTGCCTGCTCTGCCCACAGGCTGGATTGTGTATGCGTGTGTGTGTGTGTGTACTCTGCTGTTAGAGTCATCAGACTTTGCTTACAAAACACAAATTCAAAGATAACTTTATGAGATATTTCAAGAGAGTAGCCACAGCCAAATCTGAGAGTTGGGCCCTGTATGATTGCACAACTCACACACCCATGGAGTCACCCCTGATTCAGGGGATGGGAGCAAACCCTGGTGGGGAAGCAAGCCAGAAAGCACTCCAAGTTGGGAACCCCTAAAAAAACACACACAAAAAAAACCCCTTAAAAAAACCCTTAAACCAGAACTGTGTTCTAAAAATGGAGACCCAGCACATACCAAGTTGCAAAGCAGGGCTTCCATACTGATAATCAGCTTGAAAGACTTACTTTCTAAGGGAGAGAGGAAACCACAATAAGCAATTGATGGTACTTACTCTCCCCACCTCTCCCCCCAAGAGCTGGTGGCCAGGCCTAGTGAGAGGCCTCAAGTGTCCGAAGGCCTTGCCCAGCCTGGGAGAAGAGTGTTCACTGGATGCAGAAACAAGGGACAGAAACAGACATGGTCTTATGTCGAGGCAAGATGACTGGTACTTGTTTTGAGCCAGTGTAAAAAGGGCTTTCTTCAGGATGATACTCAATTTATCCAAAGATGGAAGTGGGATTTCTCTCTTCATCCAGGATTCTCCAAATAGGACATGTTCAATAGTGAACTGGTACCGTAGAACATTTTTGCAACTTTATTTTCTTTTTAAAGATTTTTATTTTTTAAGTGAACTATAGTTGATTTACATTGTCAATTTCTGTTAGACAGAAAACTGATTCAGTTATACATATACATTCAGTTATATAATATATACATTCTTTTTAAAAATATTCTTTACCATTATGGTTTATCATAGAATTTTTTACATATAAAATTTAATTTATTTATCTTTGGCTGTGCTGGGTCTTCATTGCCGTGGGTGCTTTCTCTATCTGTGCTGAGCGTGGGCCACTCTCTAGTTGTGACACACAGGCTTCTCACTGCCGTGGCTCCTCTTGTGGAGCACAAACTCTGGGGTGTGCAGGCTTCAGTAGCTGCTTAGCTTCCCCTCAGCATGTGGGACGTTCCCAGATCAGGGATCGAACCTGTGTCTCCTACCTTGGCAGGTGGCTTCTTTACCACTGAGCCCCCAGGGAAGCCCTATCTTTTTGAATCATAGTTTTGTCTGAGTATATGCCCAGGAGTGGGATTGCTGGGTTACGTGGTGATTCTGACTTTAGTTTTCTGAGGGCCCTCTACACTGTTTTCCACAGTGTACACTGTCCCCACTGCACCAGCCTACATTCCCACCAACAGTGTAGGAGGGGTCCCTTGTCTCCACACCCTCTCCAGAATTTGTTGTTTGTACACTTTCTAATGATGGCCATCCTGACTGGTGTGATGGGAATGACACTCACTGTTGTTTTTGTATTTTATTTTGTTTTATTTTTAATTTTGTTTTACATGTAATGACCTTGTCTGTTGTAGTTTTGATTTTCATTTCTCTAGTAAATAGCAGTGTTGAGCATCTTTTCATGTGCCTATAGGCCATCTGTATTTCCTAGTGAAGTAGACTAACTTTAGCTAAATTTAGTGGCCATTTAAATTTCTTCTTTTGTGAATTGCCTTTCTGTTTTCTTTTCTTCTCTTTCTACTGGGACTTAATTTTTATTAATGTAGGAAGTATTATGTATTCCATGTTTTTTTTTTTTTAATTTAATTTTATTTTTTAACTTTACAATATTGTACTGGTTTTGCCATATATCGAAATGAATCCGCCACAGGTATACATGTGTTCCCCGAGACTAACACACATTTAATCCATCTAGAATTTACTTGGTGTGTGGTGCAAGGTGCTGCTGCTGCTGCTAAGTCGCTTTAGTCGTGTCCGACTCTGTGCAACCTCATAGACGGCAGCACACCAGGCTCCCCCATCCCTGGGATTCTCCAGGCACGAACACTGGAGTGGGTTGCCATTTCCTTCTCCAATGCATGAAAGTGAAAAGTCAAAGTGAAGTCGCTCAGTCGTGTCCAACTCTTAGCGACCTCATGGACTGCAGCCCACCAGGTTCCTCCATCCATGGGATTTTCCAGGCAAGAGTACTAGAGTGGGGTGCCATGGTAAGAACTGAATTTATTATTTTCTATCCTGAACACCAAGTCTAACACCATTAACTAAAAGGTTTTCCTTTCCCAATTAATTTATCATTAATTAATTAAGTAATCCATTCATGCATTCAGTGAATATTTGTTGAGGTTCTGCTACGTGCCAGGCACTTGAAAACAGTAGCGGGAAAAAAAGACAAAATGGGGAAAAAAAAACCCTCTGTCCTAGAGAGGTATACATTCTTGCAGAGGAGACACACAATGAACAACGTATATAGTGTGCCAGATAGTGATACCATCTGTGAAGAAAAATGAAGCAGAGTGGGAGGACAAGGACTGTGGAGGAAGCATTGGTACCGCAAATGGAGTGGCTGGGGAAGGCCGCTTACAAACTGGTGTCCTTAGCATTTGAGCAGAGACTTGAAGAAAGTGAATGAGGATGTGAATATATGAAGGAAGAAAGTGCCAGGCAGAGAGAGTGATGAGTACAAAGAGTGTGCTTGGTGTGTTCAAGAAGACCAACCAGGAGACACATATGGTTGTCACAGAGATTAGCAGGAGAGGAAGTCAGAGAGGTAATGAGGACCTGGATCACAGAGGGCCTTGAGGGCATCGTCAGGACTTCAGCTTTTAGTCTGAGGAAGCTGGGGAACATCACAGGGTTTTGACAGGAGAGGGTATCATCTGACTTACACTTTATGTTTTAAAGATTTTTTTTTTAATGTGGATCATTTTTTTACTTTTAAAATTTATTTCTTTTTGATGTGGACCGTATTTAAAGTCTTAATTGAATTTGTTACAGTATTGCTTCTGCTTTTTATGTTTTGTTTTTCTGGCCCCGAGGCATTTGGAATCTTAGTTTCTTGATCAGGGATCGAGCCCGCACCCCCTGAATTGGAAAGCAAAGTCTTAACCACTGGACTACCAGGGAAGCCCTGAAGTTACATTTTAAAAGGTTCACCCTGGTTGCTGTGGCAGAGGAAGTTGGTGAAACTTTTTATCACCTCTTTTTTTCTGTCTGTGTTTGAGGCTGTCTTAACGGACCCTCTGCTCTTAGTTGATATGAAGCTGCTTATGTGTTGCTGCAAAGGGCTGGACCTTCTTTGGGGGGAGGCCCCTGGTGATTATCATTGTCAGGGAAAGAGGGAGTATAATGGAACATGATAATAGCATGGTGATTATAATGACCTCAGTAGATAAAGGGTTCTGTCATGCATCCCAGAGAATTCTGGATACTTCGATGGATGCTGTATGATTATAATTATTTATTCCCAGAGCTTTATGTTTAAGTGACTGGCAATGAGATAGAACAGGCACCAGATGGGTAGATACTAGCCAAAAGTTTAATTAGCTGAAGAAAGCGAGAAAGCAGTGACAGCCTTAGGCTGACATCTCTTGAGACCTTAATAGCTAGAACTTCACAGTATCTCTTAGTGACAGCTTCCTCATCAAGGCAATTCCTTGTGGCCAGTTACATTCCCCTACTGTTGTGCTCTTGGCTCCTTGAACCTCCTCTATCAAAACGCTCATCACATAATGACCAGCCTAATTGCAAACCATAAACTTTGGTTTCTTCCAGACTGTAAACTCTGTTGCCTTGTCCCCACTCTATTCCTTGTTCCATGTACAGTATCTGCTAGAGAAGGTGCCCAATAAGTAGTTGGTGAATGAATGAGAAACTGTCTTGGGACATGGAGCTATTATGTGGGATTTGCAGCTTGTTCTGGGGTCCTGCATTTCGTCAGCTGGGGATGGTGTCATATGCTGCACTTTTCCAGTGGGGGTGTTCAGCTGGGTTGCCCCACAGGCATTCTCCCAGCTGTCCTAGTTGGCCTCCTGGGTTTTCTTGTTGGTTGAATCATCCTTGAGTGGACACCCTGGGGGCCCCAGCAGTTGGATGCCGTGTCTGGAGCAGCCACGTGGGTGTGAGCTGGAGACCAAGCTCCTCTTAATCTCTGCGCCAGGCTGCTGACAATAAACAAGATTTCCACCCAGCAGCTGTTGACAGTCGCCTCCCACACAGCCCACCAGAGCCCTGCCCGGAGGTGGCATGCCTCCCTCCCAGTTGATCTAATAATAACAACACTATATTCTTAGCCAGAGCCCCAGGCTTTCACTCACATAGACACTTTTCACTTGTCTTAGAATGGGAGTCAGAGGAGCATAGAAACACAGGGAAGTCATCCGGACATTTGTTTAGCCATCTACAACTTAATCTGTTTGGGTTCAGGTTCTCTGACTCTCTTGCTCCTCTCCTGGATGCTGGACAGTGGGAAGGGGACAAGCAGAGCTGAGGAACAATGAGAGGCTGGTGTCTGGTCAGTTCCAGGCCATGAGGAGGGCCCCTGGGGAGACCTGGTCTTAGGCTCTTGTGCCCCCAGGGGCCTGGCAGCAGTTTGCTTCTGTGTCTGCCTGGGTCCTGAACCTGGGACAGGGAAGGCCTGTTAGGAGCAGCAGCCTCAGAGGGCAAGAAGGCTTGCTTTCCTTCTAAAAACCTTCTGTTTCCTTCTGCCTGGGCCTCTGCTCTTCAGAGAGGCGCTGTGGTGCTGCGGCCCTGCTCACGTGCTGCCCGGAGACCGGGCAGGCGCCCAGAATGGGTGTGGGACTCGTCCATCACCCTCCTCGCAGCTGCCTGGCCTGTATGCACACACACAGTCCATGGCCATGGGCTTGCATTTGACAGCACTGCGCTGACCGCATGTTTTCCAGCTCCTGAGAAGCCAGTGGAGGGGCACTTCCAGAATCGCATCCATGTCCTTCCTTCCGCCTCTCAGGCTAGCCAGCGGCTGAGAGGAGGAGAAATAGGAAGCCGACTAGTCAATGGCCCAATTCCTCCGCCCCCGTATAATTATGGGTTGGCCACAAGTTCCATCTCATTTTCTCAAACAGCCCTTTAACAGGAGGGAGGAGGAGACAGCTGATGAAACCACAAGCCCTGGATCTTAGTAGGGTTCCACCTACCTGGGACCAAGGCTGCCCTGGGACATCCCTGGGAAGGTATTTACTTCTCTCCCTTGTTTGTTTGGTTTTTTTTTTTGCTCCCTGTAATACTTCCAAAATTTCCACTATGGCATTCCAAGGTGGTCTGGTCACTGCACAGAGAATATGGTATTACACTGTAACTAGGAAATGCCTGAGGTTCTATGAAGGAAAATGTCCTATACATCCAAGAGATCATTATATTTATTTCCACTTTAAGGTTTTTGTATTCACATCTGCTGAGTTTGGGCCCCTTAGCTGAGGGATAAAGGCTTCAGCTATCACATGTTCTTAAATAGACTCAAGGTTTTGCTCTAAGCTTTTCAGATAGATTCATTTGAAACTGCAGCTTACCTATCACTTTAAGAAATTCCACATATCCATCTGCAGCCTGATACTATTGAATATATTACTATTATGCATGGAGTCACAAATGATAGCTTTCAGAGTAGAAACTAAAACTCTGTATTGGATAATTGCAGAAAACTTGACTGCAATTCACTAAGAATGTGGTTTGGTGAATAAGGAGACAACATTTTGAAAAGTAGGTCAGGGCGCTTTTAGGGAACCCATAAAAGCCTCAAGGATTCTCTGCAGGTGTGATAACTGGGGGGACCAGCAGCTTCCCGCCTCCATCCCCCTTCCCTTGTATTTCTTTTCCAGACTGCTATCTGTGACAGCTCAGGCAGGGGCCCTAGGCAGCCCTCCTCCGAATCCGTCCCTCCGACATCTCCTCTCTGCCTTCTCCCCACACACACCAGCCGCACTAGCACCTCAGCTTCTAATTTTAGCTTCTGTTTTGCATTTGCATAGCAGACAAGGAAATATAATGCAGAATTTAGATAGGAGAGAAGTCAGGCTGTTTTCTTCCTGATAAATTGGCCGCCATCCATATTTGATGGCTGCTGGCTGATAGCAGTCGGTAGAATAGGGAACAGGTTATGCCCTTGCTGTGTGAGAGAGCAGTCTCTTCTCAGGATCCCAGGAGCTAGAACCTTTCTGTCTTTTTCCCTTTGCACTCATGGCTGGTTGCATGACTTCAAACACCACTACACTTACTTTTGGAGAAGTTCAAATGGACACAGACGGCTGATTGTGTTGAGAGTGAAAGAGAGTGTGTGTGTATGTACTGGGGGCAGATTACTTCCCGTTAAGAACACTGAATTAGATTCAATAATCTGTCAAGACTAGAAGCTACACAGATCTGCATTAACAATCAGGCCTGGAAGGCTGCAGTCCATGGGGTCGCTGAGGGTCAGACACAACTGAGTGACTTCACTTTCACTTTTCACTTTCATGCATTGGAGAAGGAAATGGCAACCCACTCCAGGGTTCTTGTCTGGAGAATCCCAGGGACGGGGGAGCCTGGTGGGCTGCCATCTATGGGGTTTGCACAGAGTCGGACACGACTGAAGTGACTTAGCAGCAGCAGTAGAGGACTGTATCTTACAGCCTGCCTCATGAGGACTGTCTCCTTGGGTGTCTTCTAAAGGATGGGGCAAAACCTTGGGAACAGACTAGATCAGTGCTACTCAGAGTGCTACATGAGCAGCATCTGGAAGCTCATTAGGAATTCAGAATCTTGAGCCTCAGACTCTGTACCTGCTGAATCCTAATCCCTGGAGGGTGAGGCCCAGGTATCTAGGTTTTAACCTGCTCTCTAGGCGACTCTTACACATGCTAAAGTTTAAAAATTAATTAGCTAAAGTATCTTTTAAAGTCTCTCCCATCCAACTAGAAGTTAATTGTTCCTATAGCTTTTTCTATGTCTACTCAGGTGGGGTTGATGCAAATTTCATTAGTGAAACTTAACCAAACCTAACCTTTGTTATCGCAAAATAATGCAGAGCAAAGTGCAGAGCTGAACTATATCAAGGGAACTCTGTAAAACTAAATGAGGTTTTATTGTAGCTCTCGGTTACTTCACCTTGGTCAGGAAATAGAACCTTGCCAGAACCCTAAGAGGCCCCTTCTCAAGGGAATTCCAAACCCTTTCTCCACTCCAAAAGGAGCCACTCTCCTGACTTCTGTGGTAATCACTTCTCTCCTTCATATTTTTACAATCTAAAACTGTAGCCCAAAATAGCACAGAGTAGTCTCGCTTATTTTTGACCTTTATCTAAATGGAATTACAAAGTACCTACTCCTGGGTGTCTGGTTTCTTTTGCTCAACATTTTGTCTGCGAGATTTCATTAAGTTTTCAGCACAATGATTTTTGTCTTTTGTAAAGCTGCTGCACCTTCTCATTGCTTGAATCCAGAGCAGTATCTTGGAGATGCACAGCTTTTCCTTTAAAATCGCAGCACATTAACATTAACTTGGTTAGTGAGAATTTCACGGTGCTCCTTGAGCCAGTCATGGATTCCCCAGGATACTGCTGAATGAGGGTGGGATGACTGCTCCAGGGCTCCCGCTGTGTCTTCTCTGTGCCAGAGAGAGGACCGAGGAGGTGGTTAGGAGGCCCTTCAGGGAGGGGACACCCTGCCTCCAGAGAAAGGAAATGCTCGGAGCTCCCAGGGGCCTCAAAACCCAACATTCAACCAGTGTGTGGCATGGGATTGGGTACAGGGTGACCCAGGACTGTTTCAAGGCAACACATATCTGTCTTCCTGCTCATTTCATCAAGTTTTCTGATCTATCACACACAACAACTATACTTAGAGCACATGCTGGAAAGAGTAGAAGAGACAAGATACCTGAGGCATAGTTACTGTCAGCTTTCCCCCTAAGCTCTTTTCCCCACAGAGGTTTAGAACAAGACCTTTGAGTCAGACTAGCCAGGGTTCTGATCCTGGCTCTGCTCCTTACCAAGTGAGTGACCTTAAGCTCATCTCCATCTTAAAAATGCAGATTATAATAATAGTATATATCTCATGGGGCTATTTTGGTGATTAATTAGGAAATCTTTCAAATATCCTTAGCATGCTGCTGCTGCTACTGCTAAGTCACTTCAGTCGTGTCCGACAGCATCTGGTTAATAATAATTACAACTAATAGTGAATGCTTCCAGTGCGCCAGCTTCTGCAACACTATATGATGAGTTCTGTTATTACCCTTAGTTTCAGATGAAGACACTGAGGCCCAGAGAGATTAAGAAACTTGCTCAGGATCCCACAGGTAGTAAGTGGTGGAGACAGCCTAACACCAGAGTCTTTGCTCTTAACCATTGTGTGTATGGTTCGGTGAGTCTTAGTTATTTTATTATCTTTCTATTTGGTACTCTTGGTGTATTTTTCTCATTGTCTGTTTCACACCTCTCACGTGATCTCTAGCACAACCAGGGTCCTGTCAGCTGCCTGTCCACATCAACCTCATGAAACAAACAAGCCCAGCTTTGTAATTTGAGGATAGTCCATCTCCTTGTTATGCAGTCCTCTTTTGAGGGTTGCCTCTCACGACAGAAGCTGCTGATGACAATGGTAGCCATGGTAGATGCATCCCAGAAGGTCTCAACTATCCCTTTTAGAAGCCCTGGCTTGCCCCAAAGCCTCATGCCTCATTGAACTGGGATTCTGCAAGCAGTGAGAATCAAAATGGGTCAAAGGTTGGAAAGTGGTCCTGAAAGGACAGCTGAAATGAATTGGTGGTCATTTGGTAGATTCATATTGGTGACTCTAACTTTGAACAAGATATGAAAGTTGACAGTTTCCCCTGCCGACATGTAGTAAGAGAAGAAGCAACTGCTGAACGGCATGAGCTTGACAGAATGTTCTCTTTCTGTTGATGACAAAGTCTTAGTGCCCTGGAGTGGACTGTTGAGGGCTATTAGGAACAAGCTACCTTCCTGGGCAGTAACATTGGTAGCTAAAGACAGTGGGGAGAACGTCTTCCCTTCTTTTCCCACAGTTTTGAGCTTAAGGACATTTTCCCCTTTGTTTTCAAATTTCTAAAGACTGTCCACAGTATGGTAGGTAAAATCATGCCCTCTCCCCACCCCAAATATGTCCACATGCCGATCCCTGAACCCTGTTTGTACAGATAGGTCCCCAAGTTTCTTCTAAGAAGAGGGAGTGGGAGAACCAGTTTTAGGGAGATGTGCTGTGAGAAAGACTCAAGCAGCCATTGATGCCTTTTAAAAAAAATAATTGTTATTTATTTATTTGTTTTTGGCTGTGCTGGGTCTTCCTTGCTGTGCAGGCCTTTACCTAGTTGCGGTGAGCAGGGGCTACTCTCTAGCTGCAGTGAGTGGGCTTCTCATTGCGGTGGCTTCTCTTCTTGTGGAGCACAGGCTCTCGGTGTTTGGACTTAATAACTGTGGCATGTGGGCTTCAGTAGTTGCGGCTCAGGGGCTCCAGAGCACAGGCTCAATAGTTGTGGCTCATGAGCTTAGTTGCTCCATGGTGTGTGGCGTCTTCCTGGACCAGGGATTGAACCCATGCTTCCTGCATTGGCAGGTAGATTCTTTACCACTGAACCACCAGGGCAGCCCCCATTGATGGCTTTGAAGAGGAAAGATGAGGACCATGAGTCAAGAAAGGTGGAAAAGGCAAGGAAGGGGAGGTCCTCTGAAGCTCCCAGAAGGGAACATGGAACTGCCGGCATCTTGATTTTAGCCCAGTAAGACACCTGTCAGGTTTCTGACCTACAGATTTGAAAGATAATAAATGTATATTCTTTTACGTCACTTAAGTTTGTGGTAGGTTGTTACATAAGCTGTAAAAAACGAATGCATACAGTTTAACCATGTGGCAAGAATATAATAGAGGGGGGAGTTTTTAATTTTCCCTCACAATCCTGGCTTCTATATCCCAAGCTCATGAGACCCACAGGCCCAGATGGAAGAGTTAATGCAGTAGCAGTAACAGTATGTGCTTCTATTTTTCAAGCTATCTTTAATGCTACCTGTCAGCTGATACACCTTCTGGTGTCTCCTGGGATTGACACAGAGAGGAAATGGGGACTGCTGTTCTCCATGTTGTCACCACCCCTGACTATTGTATTCAGAGAAGCTTCAGAGGAGAGCACAGTAGGACTACTTGTCAAAGGCAGCGTGATGTGTATGTGACCTTCTCTGCTTCTCTGGAGTTACCTGTCAATCATAGCATTTCTGTGACCTGGGCTTTGGAGCTTCCTGTCCCCTTCCAGCTCCAGCCCCTGCTTGGAGAAGGGACTTTTCTCCCTGTGCTGACTCATGTCTCAGGCTGCACAGTGAAACTGCAGACTCATTCACGGCAGGAGGAGGAAGAACAAACCAGGATCAATAAGAGCAAAAGATACTCTGGGCTCCAGAATGAAGAAGCGACATCACGAAATGTTCCAACTGTACCTGCCATATTATAGATTCGTGGAAGGATAATTGATTCCAAACTGCTGACTGGGAAAAATAGAAGCCTAGCTATATTTTTCTATAAATGGGATATTGAGCATTTTAAAAGGAAAGCAAATGTCAACAAATACAAAGAAAATCAAGTTTTAAGTCTAGTGTGGTTTCCCAAAGGAAGTTTTGTGAGGCCATTGCAGGGACCAAAAGGCCAAACATAAAAGTGTTTCTTTCCCAACCTGGCCTACTTGCTCAGGACCCAGGTCAGAAGGAGTTGATGTTCTGTTTTTGGCTGGGGAGAAGTGACCAAGAATACTCCCAGGCAGAGAAGTTCCTGCATTAGGCACTAGACTGTTGGGCCTGGGGCTCCTTGGCCTTCTGGTCCCCTGTCACTTTGGACTGGAGGTCACCTCTCCCTCATCTTCCTACAAGGGTAGTAAGTATTTCTGCAACCCCTACATGGGTGGGAGGCCGTATGCAGGAGGAAACCAAGCTGATGAGCCAATTTATCTGCGTGGGGCCCCAGTTCTACAGGCTGGGTGAGGGGCCACCTGATGAAGGGAAGTTTGTAGTATTGTCCAGTTGCAACAAGGGCCAGTGCGGCAGCCTCGCCCTCTCAGAGCAGCTGCCACTGCCGCCCTGTCTTCTCTCCCTGCTGTGGACGGACTGACAGAAGATTCCTAGAAGGGCTGAGCAGTCAGAGATGCTGGAGGCGGTGTCCCCCTCCAACAAGGACAGGAACACACCTTCCTCCGTCCTGGGAAGCCATGGCCCCAGCCCCGTCCCCTCCTCCCAGAAGAAAGGGGGAGTCTCTTGGTCCTGAGTCTTTCTATTTTTCTAGCAGCAGCACAGGACAGAACCTTTCCCTCCCTGTCGGGTCGCCGCCTCCCTCCTCCTCACGCCAGCCCTGGGGTTTCCTTTGGGCCCAGGAATCACAGTGTGGCCCAGCCTGCTCTCTCTGGACCACGCCCTGTGCTCCTATCTGCTCACGTTGCTCTGGTCACACTCTTTTATTCTACACTGTGTTCTTCAGAAACCAAATTCCCCATCTTTGTAAGCACCAGACTCTTGCCACTTCCCCTTTCCCTTTTCACTCTGAGCTATTTTGTGACCCCCACAAACTCCAGTGGAGTGGAGGGTTTGCTGAAGAAATCAAACAAGGAAGCCAGAGTCACGAGCAGCTCTGATGAACCCTGTAGCAGAGGAGATTCTAGAGTTAGATGAGGGTTGGAGGTCATCTGTTATAATTATCCTTGCCCCTTCAACACCTACCTACTCAGTTATAGGAGTGCAGGCCTACCCTGAAACTTCAGCATTTATCCATTTGGAAATCTGTTTTCATGAGACAGCGCCCAACCTGCAAGGCTGGGCTGGGAGCCAGTAACAGCATGGATGCGGAGCCCTGCAGGGTCAGGCTCCAGAGGAGCCTCTGAGGGCCTCTACAGACAAAGCGGAGGCAGCCTGGCTCCACGTTCACTGAGGGCGCAGTGCCTGGGGAGATGCTACTCTGTATAAAGCTCACAGGCCAACTGGGGGTTCCTAGCCTCCCTCTGGCCGTGCTTACTTAGGTTTAGAGGTGATAGTGTAGCTTCTGGAAAGTCAGGAGTGTTGATGGTGTTGGGAGCCTGGACTCCTAACTCCAGGTCTGGGCTCCAATCCTGCTTAATCACTGGTTGACTGTAAGCTCTGTGACCCCCGTTTCCATATCTGTAAAATGAGGATTTTGCTGTCTACCTTCCAAGGTTGCTGTGAGGGGTCAATGAAGCTATGCCAAATGTTTAGCAAACAGTATGCGTTCAGCCCGTAGCACCTTTGTTAGTAGTGCTATATGTCGTCATCACGGTCATCAGCATCACCCAATATCGGGAGCTGGAGAGGCAGGCCAGGTATAGTCCTAAGCAAGCTCGTCCACAGGAGCCTCTGGACCCTTCCAGAGGCTCAGGTGCCCCTCCCCTGATTTCAGCAGTGCTGAATTGGAAGGTACTGCCTGAGAGCCCGCTTCCTTTTGATTGTTATCCTTGGAGCAGTGTCCCCAGAGGCCCATGGCAGTCAGCTGCTTCTGGTAGTTACAGCAGTTTTTAGAGCTGAGCGTGCCCACAAGGCAGACTTCAGCTCGCTGAGTCATGCTGCAGGGTCTGCCCCAGCCAGCCACCAAGACAAAAGGCAGCAGCAATCCGGAAGACAAATGACCATGGTGCACACAATAGTTTTCACAGGGATTTTACTAAATACTTCTTTTTAATGTGTCTGGATGAAGGACAGGGGTGGGTAGATGATAATATTTATTAAACACTTACCACCCACCAGGCCCCCACAACTGGATTTTGCTTTCATTGAGCTCAACCCAAACTTCCCAGTGGGGACTCTCTCCTCTCAAATAGCCTGCCACCCTCCTGAGTGAGGGGTCCCTGGGATCTAGACCCTGACACCCAGCAGAGGGTGGGAGTGGCTGTGAAGGGAAACTCACTAGCATGGTCCTGGAGTGGGGACAATGCTCTGCTCCCCTTGCGCCATCCATACGCACAGCGTTTGAAATGGGGTTCTAGGGACAAGAGAGGAAAGCACTGATTTCCCTCGGGGGTCATCACAAAAGGAAATGACTTGCAATGCAGACTATGACACGAGATCTGCTTTCCACAGTTGCTGTGGATATTTAGTTGTTTCTGTTGATACCACTGTTTATCTGGGCCTAGGATATGAGGATGTTTCTAAAAAATGCTTTATCACTGTGCCTATACTTACTCTACCTTCTGCTTGGATATCACAAAAGAGTGAGGTTAAAGTGAAGTGACTTCTTCCCTGCAGCTATTCCAATGTTCTCTCAGAAATTATTGAAAAATAAAAAACAACTTTGTAACTAGCAGATTTTCCAAGTTTTGCAAGCAAATGAGTAAAAAGAAAGAGAATGTATTATTTTTTATAACCTGTATTTTTTTCTGATTTGAGCTTGACTTTTGTTTCTGGAGCAAGCACATTTGTTTCTTAAAGGAGACCAAAAAAGAAAAAAAAAAAGATATATGGATATATATCTCTCTTAAGATAGATTGACACTGGTCTGCATTATTGATAAGGAATCAGGAAAGGCTGTTTGGGAACATTTGTTTTCTTCATCAGCAAGAATTTCTCCAGCCTTTATTGGCTCTGATATATCAAAAGGTATTCTTTTTTTTTTTTTTTAACATAATTCTCTTTTTTTTTTCTTTTTTATTGAAGGATAATTGCTTTACAGAATTTTGTTGATTTTTGCCAAACATCAACATGAATCACCCATAGGGATACATATGTATGTAGTCTTGATTGTTCTGCTTCTTTTTAAAAAAATTTTTTGAAGTATTTTATTTATTTATTTATTTATTTTTTATTGAGGTATTTTTATTTTTTTGATGTGCCACATGGCATGTGGGATCTTGTTTGTTCCCTGACTAGGGACTGAACCTGTTCTCCCTGCCGTAGAAGTGCAGAGTCCTAACCACAGGACTGCCAGGGGATTCCCAGCTTCTTTTGATTTTACTATAACCTTGAATAAATATCCATCATCATAAGAAAATGGAAGGTGAGAAGGGGTTCTGAGGCATCATTTGGCCTATTCCCCTGCTTCATTTACAGCCACAATTATACTTCCTACTGATAAGAGAGACCCTCTGAAATTGAGATTCCAGAACTTTCTTTTGATAATTTGTTCCTCTATTTAACATTCCCTCTTTACTCAAAGTTTTCTCTTCCTGCTTATGATTCTAAGCCAAATGTCTCACTCTTCAGTGTAGAGGCAAACTGTTGTTCCCTGGGGAGTAAATAATACCCTTCACAGGTCTGGGAGAAGAGAATGGCACCCCACTCCAGTACTCTAGCCTGGAAAGTCCCATGGACGGAGGAGCCTGGTGGGCTGCAGTCCATGGGGTCGCGAAGAGTGGGACATGACTGAGCGACTTCACTTTCACTTTTCACTTTCATGCATTGGAGAAGGAAATGGCAACCCACTCCAGTGTTCTTGCCTGGAGACTCCCAGGGACAGAGGAGCCTGGTGGGGTGCTGTCTATGGGGTTGCACAGAGTCAGACACGATTGAAGCGACTTAGCAGCAGCAGCAGCCGCACAGGTCTGAAGATTTATTTGACTGAGTCCTCAGTCTCCTCTTGCCTTAACTGAGTGATTCTCCTTCCCCATAGAGGCTATTTCCTCTCTTCCGGGAGATGCTGTGTGCTGCAGGGCACCAAGGCCATCCCACGCTCTGAGTCACTGTTGCTTTTTCCCTGACAAACCCCTGACAGGGCACTGACACGATGACAGCCTCCTGCTCCAGGGCATAAGAGCGAACATTCATTCTGCTCAAGTTCTTTCTTTTCTAGAAGGCATTTCAGCATAAAGATTGGTGAATAGGAAGTAAATATCCAGAATGAAAAATTTCACAGGGCAGAAATTCCAGGGGAATGTTCTCAGTGAAGCTGTGTATCCCTTTTCTAGGGCTTTGCAGGTGGCACAGTAGTAAAGAATCTGCTCGCCAATGCAGGAGAAGAGCCAAGAGACAAGGGTTCAATCTCTGGGTCAGGAAGATACCCTAGAGAAGGGAATGGCTACCCACTCTAGTATTCTTGCCTGGAGAATTCCATGGACAGAGGAGCTGGGCAGGCTACAGTCCATGGGGTTGCATACAGTTGGACATGACTGAGCATACACACATCCCTTTTCTATTCAGGACCCACCTAACTGTGAGGATCTGTTTGGTCCTGTAGCACAGGAGAAATAAAAGCCCTTATCTTTTGTAAGCACAGATAATACCAAAAGTGACACTACCTGTTAGTCCTTCTGTAGCACAGAAGAAATAAAAAGGACTTGTCTTTTGTAAACACAGATAATACTAGGAGTAATTAATAATACCAGGAGTGATTAATAGTTGTGTTGGAATCACCCTGAGTGGTTAATCATTAGTGTGGACACCTGCTCAACTTTTCATCTATTATTGAAGGGCTCAGGCTATTTGGAGACTTTCTCTCATGCAGGCATTCACTTGTCAGACTTTGCATTATGGCTTTTGATTTTGGACATTTACTGCATTTTTAAAAGATTTCGGCATTCTTTTCATATTTATCTGGGATTATTTTACATTAAATTTCAAGATTTTAGGAGTTTATGGTTTATCAATCTTTGAAGAGTTGTGACTGAAACATTTCACATGTGGATGCATTTAAAAATAATAGCTCAATCTGTAGATTTAAAACAGCTCTGCTTCTTATTATTCAGAAATGGTACTTGGAGCAGTTGCCAGCTGAGCCTGAGGTCACTAGAAAAGACAGAGGACTTGAAAAACTTCCGGCCTTGACCTTCTCTTTGCCATTTTCTTAGCTCCTGGAATTAGTCTCTAGGAATATAACTGTTAAGAGTTCCTGTAGATCCTCCGTTCTTACTATTTTCTGGATTCTAGCCATAGTATTTGCTCTCCTATTTATTTCTTTGGGGCGATCAGAGTAATAAGAGAGGAGAGATAGGTAAGAATAGAGGCAAGGCCTAGTGGTTTTTTATTTCCAAATCCAGCATGGTTGATTTTTATTAGTATCCCTTCCCCAGTTTCTCCACTGAAGCCACTCTTGCTGACTCTTCTCATCAAAATACAGTGAAAACAACAAAAAACAACTAAAAACTCCCACCCATTCCTGTATAGCCAGGGACTCCTGTCCCTAATAAATCCTGGTTCTCAATACCTATCTTCCTCCCCAACTCTCTCTCTCCTCCTCATCCTTCACTCCCTCGCTCGCTCCCTCTCTCTCTCCTTCCCTGTCTCTCTCTCTGTCACACACAAACACCACCCCCCAACAAGATACATAAACACTCGTGGAATTTCAGGCCCATCCTCCACCCTGGAGGCCCCTCCACCCTGTTCCCTTCCCACCCGGGCAGGAAATAGGCACTCAAGTTGCTAAATGCTTTGAAATAGCTTAGAATTTGTAGAATTACAATGGAAATAGTCCAATATTTTAGAATGTTTAATCATACTTGCCTAAAGCTATGTATGGGGGTGTGTGTGTGTGTATTAAAAAAAAAACAAACTGAATTTAATAGGATAAGGAAAGTGACATATAGTTAAAGTCCTGTCTCTAAGCAGAGGGTATGGTGAGATTTTTCAGAATCTAGGCTACGTTGATTTCCATGTCTGGCGCACAGCCTTTCCTGAGTCATTCAGCAGTATCTCCCAATCTCTGCTTTCGTAATTATACTTGGTCAAGGCTGAAAAATCCTATCTTGGGATCCCTGTTTGTCCAGGGAGTGGCAGGGACATTCTTGATGCTCACAGATATGAGGTCTCTGGATACCCAGAGGGCTTCCATCTACCCAGAGCCTGACTGACAGTTCTGCTCACTTTTGTATCTGCTCAGCCCAGAGTACGTGACCTTGTTCTATAAATACCAGCCTTGTTTAACTAAGAGCTGCTTTGGACTTGTGGCCACCACAAATCCCCCAGATGCACCAGGCGGGCAGTCCCCTCTTGGCTGTGAGCTTTGATCCGCCCTTCCTCAGAGAGGGAGCTGAGGCACAGAGACAGGGCCTCTAGCTGCTGTCACTCACCCTTTCTTTCCTCCAATGTGTGAGGCCCTGATGAGGCCTTTAGGGGATACAAAGATGAATACAACTCAGTCCCAGCTCGCAAGGAGCTCTCATTGTGGTACAGTAGAAGAGAGTCCTGCAGATAATTATAATACAAGAAAGAATAACCATGGGGGAGGAGGGAGAGAAGGGGTTGTAGGAACTGAGGGGCGAGTGACTCTCTCCCAAGTGGGGAATCCTGAAAGCCTTCATGGATGTGCATTTGAGCTGAGATTGAAGGTTCGGCAGGATTTGAATATAGGAAAATAGGCAAGCTATATAGAAAAGGATTACTTTGGATCCCTAGCTTATACATCAAACTAAATTCCAAGTCCTAACAGTTTAATAAGAAATGAAACTCCTGGGAATTTCCTGGTGATCCAGTGGTTGGGACTCTACACTCTTACAGGCAAGAACTCAGATTCAACTCTTGGTTGGGAAGCTAAGATCCTGTAAGCTTCACACTGCTGCCAAAGAGGTGGGGGGGTGGGGAGCAACTCCCCAAATAGTAGGAAATATAATCAAAGGTTTATGTGATCTTGAAATGGTGAAGTTTATTTTAAGCATAAAAACAAAAAGGGAAGACGGTGACTCAGATGGTAAAGAATTTGCCTGCAATGCAGGAGACCCACGTTCAATCCTTGGGTCGGGAAGATGCCCTGGAGGAGGGAATAGCTACCCACTCCAGTATTCTTGCCTGGAGAATTCCATGGACAGAGGAGCCTGCTGCTGCTAAGTCACTACAGTTGTGTCTGACTCTGTGCGACCCCATAGACAGAAGCCCACCAGGCTCCCTCGTCCCTTGGATTTTCCAGGCAAGAACACTGGAGTGGGTTGCCATTTCCTTCTCCAATGCATGAAAGTGAACAGTGAAAGGGAAGTCGCTCAGTTGTGTCTGACTCTTAGCGACCCCATGGACTGCAGCCCACCAGGCTCCTCCATCCATGGGATTTTCCAGGCAAGAGTACTGGAGTGGGGTGCCATTGCCTTCTCCGACAGAGGAGCCTGGCAGGCTACAATCCATGGAGTCACAAAGAGTCGGACATGACTGAACCACTTCAACTTCTCACTTTTTCTAGTTCAAGTACAGTTGATCTACGAAGTTGTGTTAGATTTTGGTGCACAGTAAAGTGACTCAGTTACACATACACACACACACATATATATATATGCTTTTAAATTATAGGTTATTAAAAGATATTAAATATAGTTCCTTGTGCTATACAGTAGGACCTTGTTGTTTATCTGTTTTATATGCAGTAGTTTTTATCTTCTAATCCTAAATCCTTAACTCATCTGTACCCTGCCTTTCCCTTTTGGTAACTATAAATTTAATTTCTATGTTTGTGAGTCTCTTTCTGTTTTATAAACAAATCCATTTTTATCATCACATTTTAGATTCCACATATAAGTGATATCATATGATATTTGTCTTTCTCTGTCTGACTTACTTCACTTAGTATGATAATCTCTAGTTCCACCCATGAAGCTTCAAATGGCATTATTTTATTATTTTTTATGGCAGAGTAGAATTTCAATGGGCTTCTTTGGTCATTCAGATGGTAAAGAATCTTCCTGCAAGGCAGGAGATCCAAGGTCAATTCCTGGGTTGGGAAGATCCCCTGGAGAAGGGAATGGCTACCCATTCCAGTATTCTTGCCTGAAGAATTCCATAGACAGAAGAGCTTAGAGGGCTACAGTCCATGGGGTCACAGATAGTGTTCCATTGTATTTATACCACATATTCTTTATCCAGTCATCTGTCGATGGACATTTAGGTTGCCTCAATGCCTTGGCTATTATAAATAGTGTTTCTATGAACATCAGGGTACATGTATCTGTTGGATTTCAAGTTTTATCTGGATATATGCCCAAGAGTGGAATTGCTGGATCATATGGTAACTATGTTTTTAGTTTTTAAGGAAACTCTATACTGTTTTCCATGGTGGCTATACCAATCTACATTCCCATCAACAGTGTAGGAAAGCTCCCTTTTCTCCACACCCTCTCCAGCATTAATTATTCACAAACTTTTTAATGGTAGCCATTCTGACTGGTGTGAGGTGATACCTCATTGTAGCTTTGATTTGCATTTCTCTAATAATTTTGAGCATCTTTTCACGTGCCTGTTAGCTGTTTATGTCTTCTTTGGAGAAATCTTTGAGGTCTATTTAGGCCTTTTGCCACCCCCCCTCCTTTTTTTTTTTTTATTGGGTTGTTGATTTGATTATTGTATGATCATTTTGTATATTTTGGAAATTAAGCTCTTGTTGGTTGCATCATTTGCAAATATTTTTCCCCAGTCTGTAGGTTGTAAAAAGACTGCTTTTGAATAAAAAGATGAACTATCATAAACACCCTACAGAAAAGAAAAAAGCTAGGCAGAATGGGGAAACATTTGTTACCAATAGTAGTAGATAAAGAGTTCATGTGAATATAAAGAGCTTGCATAAACTAAATTAGAAAAATAAATATCCTAACAGAAGAGTGGGTAGAAGACAATGAGCAATTCACCAGAAAATAAATATAAATGGCATATGAACTTGGAAAAATATATATGAGTAGTAATCAAAGAGACATAAGTGAAAGTAACAGAGAGATGCTATTTCTCACCTATTCATCCAACCAGAGTTTCATTTTTTGTTTATAACCATTATTCTCCAATGTCCAGCAAAAACACCAGCAAAGAATGGACAGTTCTTTCATTCAGAGCTGCCTTTAAAAACTGTTTCTTTAAATGTTTTCTTAACTTGGCTTAAAAATGTACTTCATGTTGGTAACTTCTTAGATTGATAAAGAGGCTTAAAGTTACTTTATTAAAGTAATAATATGAAGTTTTGTTTTATACATTTCTTGTATTCCTTCCACTACTTCCCACCCTACCGCCCCCTTCCCTCTGTGGATTCCAGGACTAAAGAGGAGCAGCAGGTTCTAAGCATCAAATGCTGGCCTGGAGTGAAGGCCGGTAACCTATAGCTATGGGTCTAGCCATTTACCCCAGAGATAATCCCTATTAGCTGTTTGGGCTATCCTTCTTCAAATTTTTTTCTATATGTATGCCAACATGTATAATAATTATTGTTTTACTAAAATTTGACTCAACTATACATACTGTTTTTATTTTCCTCTCAAAAATACATTTCTGTGTCAACACCTAAAGATCCACTTTATTATTTTATTATTTTTAGTGACAATAGTTTCCATTATATAAATCTATCATCATTTATCCATAAATAGACACTTCATCTGTTGAGACTTTCCTGTTGACAAATATTTGGATTACAATGGTTGTTTTTAAAGTGCTTTGAATGCTATATCATCTTAATGACAAACAGCTACTTAAAAAGTCCTGAGTTCTGTCAACACACACACACACCAAAACAAAGAGGAAAACGAGTACATTTTTATTTAAACAGTGATAGACCTTGGTGCATCCTGGGAATTTCTGGCCAGAGTCTTGCAGACAACTTGGTGTAGCTGATGCAATGACAGTGCAATTATACGTCAGTGATGCAAGGAGGTGAAATTGCAAGCAAATGCCTTTGTTGAAGGAGCCATGCATGGCATGAGCATTTTAGTCACTGTCCATGTTAGGGCTCTCTCTGGCTTTCAGTGGAGAGAGGTGCCTGGAGCCTTTGTTGGGACCTAGTGGACCACCAGGGAAACAACCCCTGGGCTGCTGCTTCTCTTTCACTGTCTTTATTCTGAACTGTTCAGTGGCAGCAGTCCCGAATCTTTTAACCCCTCAAACCTGAAGAAAGAGCTATGTTGCAAACAGTTGAATGGATGGATATTTGATAATATGGATGGGCTTCCAGACAGGACCAGTGTTAGGGTTTATGTGACCTGAGTATGTCTTACAACTCCACCAGTTTGATTAGAAACGGAGCTGGAGGCCTTTGGGGAATGCCACCCTCATGGCTCCCTGTGCTCCACTAGAAGAGACCAGACAGATGTGGCTTGGCAGTGATCCAGTGCAAAGTAAGACCTTAACTCCCCCGTTGGGCCACTCCCAGCCAGGCTTCTGACAATTTACCCCTTTCCAGATGAGTATAAAAAGCAGGAAGTACGCTGGTGCTTGGGGGCCGTATGAATGCTATTAGCTTTGTTGAATTTGGATTCCTTTATCGGAAATGTTCTAATATGTGTGAGTGTTACACCATTTAGAGCTGCACTTGTGGGATAAAGGTTGCCGATGGAACTTTAGAATCATTTAAAAAAAAACCAGTGTGTCACTAGTTATGAATAAAATCTAAGTCTGTGTCAGATACCAGATGACCCAACCGTGTGAGCAGGCCACAATGACAAGGCTAAAAAGAGAATAGTAATGAGAATATTAATAGCCAACCCTCACACAAGTCCTGTATGTCAGCTCAATTCTAAGCACTTTACAGGAATCACCACATTTAAATTTCACCAGGATCTTGTGAATTTCACCAGGATCTTGTGAATCTCACCAGGATCTTCCTCATTTTACAACTGAGGGAGCTAAACTACAGATAAGTTGATAAACTGGACCAATGTCACACACCTAATAAGTGGTAGAGCAGTGATTCAAACCCAGGAGCCTCTGATGCCTGTCTGTCTACTCTGGAGCCTGCACTGTTAGCCACTAGCATGTCTGAGAAATTTAAAACTCTGAAGTCAATGTCAAGTCAACCCAAGGGCAGTGAACACCCCCAGAGCCTGGATGGAGGTGCGGAAATACCATCTTCCATTTAAAGGAGCGAGGATGTAAAAATAATTAAAAAATAAAAATAAATTTAGAAAGTAAAAGAAATTAAGAAAACAAAGCAAATGTCAAAAATAAAAAAGGAGCCAGGCTGATTCAAAGTCTGAAGCAGGAAGTAAACAAGAGAAACTTGAAGCATCTTGTCATATAAATGACAAGGAAGATTTTAAAGACCACTAGCATCATTCCAGTGAAGAGGAACTAAAAAGCCTCTTGATAAAAGTGAAAGAGGAGAGTGAAAAAGTTGGCTTAAACCTCAACATTCAGAAAACTAAGATCATGGCATCCGGTCCCACCACTTCATGGGAAATAGATGGGGAAACAGTGGAAATATTATCAGACTTAATTTTTTCAGGCTCCAAAACCACCACAGATGGTGACTACAGCCATGAAATTAAAAGATGCTTACTCCTTGGAAGGAAAGTTATGTCCAATCTAGATAGCATATTAAAAAGCAGAGACATTACTTTGCCAACAAAAGTCCATCTAATCAAAGTTATGGTTTTTCCAGTAGTCGTGTATGGATGTGAGAGGTGGACTGTGAAGAAGGCTGAGCGCCGGAGAATTGATGCTTTTGAACTGTGGTGTTGGAGAAGACTCTTGAGAGTCCCTTGGACTGCAAGGAGATCCAACCAGTCCATCCTAAAGGAGATTAGTCCTGGGTGTTCATTGGAAGGACTGATGCTGAAGCTGAAACTCCAATACTTTGGCCACCTGATGTGAAGAGTTGACTCATTGGAAAAGACCCTGATGCTGGGAGGGATTGGGGGCAGGAGGAGAAGGGGACGACAGAGGATGAGATGGCTGGATGGCATCACCGACTGGATGCACATGAGTGAGTAAACTCCGGGAGTTGGTGATGGACAGGGAGGCCTGGTGTGCTGTGATTCATGGGGTCGCAAAGAGTCAGAAACGACTGAGCGACTGAACTGAACTGAACTGAGCATCATTCCAAAAGGACTCCAGAACCAACCTAAAGAGTTTCCCATTAGCCAAAGGTGTGAGAATTTTTGCAGCAATAGGAATAAACAGCAGAAGATTGAAACATATGAATATGTTTAAATATGTTTAATTATGAGTTCCTTAGTGATGCTCAAAAAATTCATCACATTTGAATAATAATTGAGAAGTAATTTAGTAGCATTTCACCTTTCTGTAACTCCTAAACAGCTAATGGATCTAGACATTGAGCATCACTGATTACTGTACTTAGTTACTCAGTTGTGTCCGGATCTTTGTGACCCCATAGACTGTAGCCCGCCAGGCTCCTCTGTCCATGGGGATTCTCCAGGCAAGAATATAGAGTGGATTGCCATGCCCTCCCCCAGGGGATCTTCCCAACCCAGGGATTGAAGCCAGGTCTCCTGAATTGCAGGCAGATTCTTCACTGTCTGAGACACCAGGGAAGCCCCCTAACATAATACAAAGAGAGACAACCAAATATTATTCACCTCTTGGTGGAAGAAGGAAGAAGATACCACTACCCCATGAAAAAGTCCTGTCCCAAAATCTGAATTTCAGCAAGTTTCTCATTCCAACTACCAATTTCAGAAGATACACAGGACAGAGGAGCATCTTATACTACACTGTGGAAATACCAACAGCAGAGACTCAGATTGTAGGAAATGCTACAGGACAAATGACTTGATTTTGTCAATAAATAAGTGAAGTCGCTCAGTCGTGTCTGACTCTTTGCAACCCCATGGACTGTAGCCTACCAGGCTTCTCCGTCCATGGGATTTTCCAGACAAGAATACTGGAGTGGGTTGCCAATACCTTCTCCATGTCAATAAATAATTTACAAGAAAAAATAAGAGGGGGGGGAAATAAGGTTAAAAGAGACTTAAAGGGCATATCAACCAATTGCAATGTGTGAGCCTTATTTTTTAAATTGTAAAAGACATTCTATTTATGGAAAATTGATAATTCAAATAAGGACTGAATATTTGATGTTAAGGAAATATTGTTAATTATTTTAGGTGTAATAATGATATTACAGCTGTTATTTTAAAAGTCTTCTCTTTTACTGATGAAGAATATGTTCTCTGAAATTTGCTTCAAAATAATATGCAAGGAAATGGGGGGTACACACTATTTCGGATCAAAGAATGCGTGAGTAATTTGGCTCAAAATAGTTTAGATGCTAAGATGAAATGAAACTTATCGCTTGTGACTTTAATGTGTGCCATTTCTATGCGATGCAGTGATATGAAAAAGATAAATTTGAGTAACTTATGTTAAAATAAAACGTGAGAACCCTGAGCTAGGAATAGGAAGACAAAAACCAGATGGTAGTGTGTCAAGACGTATCAAAGGCAATAATGTATAATGGTTTGGTAGCTGTCATTTCAGTAGACTCATTTACAACTCAACACTAGAATTTTAGGTCCAAATTAATGAACTCTGCCTAAATCTTTACCACAATGTCACCAACAGGTATTGAGTACCTACTCTGTGCTAGATACTTGGAACTGACAGGTTTTTGCCTCTAACAGGAAGAAAAGGGAAGTAGGACATTGCCAGCCCTAATCCAAAATGACTGGAGACATGACACTTAGCATAGTGCTGGGGTCCACTCTGTCTGGGGTGGTGAGAGCTGGAGAGAGTCTTTGGTGCGATTCTGTTAGGCAGAGAAAGGGACTGGGAGAAGGGCTATCTCACAGAAGGAAAGGCCTGGAGACTGAGGATGATAAGGCAGAGCCCTGAGTGCTGCAAGCCCTGCCCCTGTGTGGTCCTTGGTTCCACAGACCCCACCCCTTCCCTAGGGAATCTCATTTTTCAAGCTCTAATCTACATGCTAATGATTCAGAAATTCTTGTGTCTAACTTTGACCTCTCTCCTGAACGATATGTCCAAATGCCTGCTCTTCATTATGGATTTCACCTCAAAATCAACACGTCTAAAAATTGAACTCATACCTTTCCCCCCAAACGTACCCTCTCTGTCCTACTCCTGGTGACTGTGCAGGTGTCCAAGATACAAATGTTCCAGACTCAGGAGCCCTCGTGTCCTACGCCTCCACCTTCTAAAGGTTTCTTGAAGGCACCACCTCCTTTCCCCACTGCGCTTGCCTCAGTTCAAGCCTAGCATCTCTTGGATAATAACCAATGTCTTCTAACTGCTCCTTCTATCTAGCTTCTTCTCATTCAGATCCACTTTCCATCCTGCGATCACAGTATTAGTGTTCCAAGCTTCCCTCATCAGGAATAGCCAAAATGCTTGTTACAAATGCAGATTACTAGGCCTTTGTCTGGACATTCTGAGTCTGTGGGTCTGGATTGAGGCCTAGGAATCTGATTTTATAACATGGGCCCTTAATTAGTATTATCATTGGGGCAGTTTGAACACACATCCCTGTTACCATGCTTGTAAGACCACCCTATAGCAGTGTTTTAAACAACTTATTTAAAGGTGATTTCCAGTAAGAAGTAGAGTTTATGTTGCAAACCAGTGCATGCAAATATTTGTGTGCAGTCAGAGAAACTAAATATCCAGAAAACTAATTTTTTTCTCCTCTGTTCTCTTTCACTCTAAAATAATGATAGTCAGGGCACACTAAATGGATTTTAAGTCCCACAGCTTGAAAACAGTGTCCTGTGGATTAATATCCAAGTCCTTTAGCTTGTTTTAAAGCTAAACCATCTAGTTCTTATTCATGTTTTGCAAATACTCACATGTTTCTTCATAGTCATGGCTTCCTCTGCCTAAAACTTCTCCTGGCCTCTTGGTGACCTTTTTTCTTGCTTCCAGTCTCTGCTCTGATACCACTTCCCCTGTGTAGTCTCCTCTGGAGACACTGAGGGACTTTGGCTTAGATGCTCCATTTCCAATCTGTACACATCCAAGTTAACCCCTAGCACATCTACCCCGAAGTGAAGTTGTTCAGTCGTGTCCAACTCTTTGCAACACCATGGACTGTAGCCTATCAGGCTCCTCAGTCCATGGAATTTTCCAGGCAAGAGTACTAGAGTGGGTTGCCATTTCCTTCTCCAACATCTACCCCGCAAGCCTGCAATTACCTGTTTACAAGGCTTGTCACTCTAACCTCCCTATACTTCTTGAGTGTAGGGAACACTTTCTCAGCAGTTTCTGTATTCCAGGGCCAAGAGTGATGACCATCACAGGACAGAAGCTTGGTTAACAGTAACCCACACAGCATTCATGAAGGGATGAGCAGGGTGTGAGTGATGAGTGCTAGTGCCAAACCCAGAGCTCAAGGAGTTGGAATGAAAAAGTAGCTTATGACCAGTAGTAGCCTACATGTGATGCTGGAAAACTTGGACTTTATTTTCCAATGAAAACAAAGGGCTTTTTTTTTGTTTTGGGTTTTTGTTTTTTTTTCCTCCTAAGTGAGATGATTTGACTAGAGAAAGGCTATGACTAGAGCTTGTTTTAGAAAGACAGCTTTGATGGTGTAATGGAGGATGCTGAGGAGGGACTGGACTTGGACTTGAGGCTGTAGGGATGATGTGAATGAGAAGCTGGGTCTGGGACTATATTAGGTGAAACCCAACAGCTGGTAGGATGCCAGGGGTGAGAGAGTGAATAATCAAAAATGACTGGGAACTTCAGCCAAGGCATAGAAGTCAACATCAGTGATGAGTCACATTGATCATATGTCCCTTTTTTATGGTGTGATGAGAACAGCACTTTCCCTCAGTGGTCTTTTATCCAATAACTCATCACTTTAGTCTAATTATGAGAAAAACATCAGATGAATCCCAAAGGAGAGACATTCTACAAGATACCTGGCAGGCCTCAAAACTGTCAAGGTCATCAAAAAACAAGGAATGCTTCAGAAACTGTTACTGCTTAGAGGAGGAGCCCAAGGAGACATGACTGAGTGCAATGTGATACCCTGGATTGGATTCTAGAACAGAAAAATGACATGACAAATCTGAATAAAGTATTGACTTTAGTTAATAATATCACATCATCATTGGTTTGTTAACTGTAACAGATGTACCCCCACTAATCTAATAAAACTGGCTTGGAGGTGGGTAATGCTATAATTAACATCATGATATTGCATGGCTGTTACATATTATGGATGGTGGGTGAGGTGTAGGAAATACAGGGGAGGAGTCTTGTGGAGTAGCAGATAATTCTAAGACCATTGTTGTTTCACTGATACTCAAAATCTGAAGCTTCTTATGTAAATATTCTTGCTATGCATCTCTTACTGCCACTTCTGGATGTTAATACTCAAGTCTATCTTAAGTCTACTTCATTCTTTGCCTGTCCTAACTCAGTTAACTCTAAGGTCACACATACATCAGCCCAGTGCTAACATTTTGGTTTCCTGTAACTGGAACTATATTTCACCAGATTGTCTAGTGGTTGGCTCTTCCTTATCATTCAGCTCAAATATTCCCTCCCCAGAAAGCCTCCTTTGACTATCTGCTCTCAAGCAGCCCCTCCCCAGTCATTGCTTTGAATTGCCCTGCGGTGTTTTCGTCACAGCTCTTGCCACTACCTAAGATTTCCTTGTTTGTTTTGTTTATTTTTGGTGGTAGATCTCCCCGCTGGAATCCAAGTCCCACCAAGAAGGCAGAACCTCATCTGCTTTGTTATTTCTCTGTCCATAGCAATACCTGGACCTGGAGATGCTCAGAAAATACCTGCTAAATGAATTTATGTAAATCACTGTCTTAGCTCAGGCTGCCATGACAAAACCCCATAGACTGGGTGGCTTAGACAACAGACCCTTCTGCCTCCGTTCTGAATGCTGGGCAGGTCCAAGATCAAGGTGCTAGCTGATTTGGTTCCTGGTGAAAACCCTCTTCCTGGCTTGCAGATGGTTTTCTTCTTGCTGTGTCCTCACATGGCAGAGAGAGAGAGAGAAAGCTTATAGAGCCATCCATTATGGCTCCATCTCCTCTGCCACACAGGTACCTTAGTGTAGGATACTAGTGACTGCAGGAAAACCGGCTCTTGTATTTCCATGTCCTGCTCATACTCCCTTTTTAAAAAGACTGAATGCAAGAAAATGTTTCTCTGTATAATTTCTTCCCCAATTCCTTTTCTCTTTAGACAAAGCAAAGCATGCAGATAGCAGAAGCATATTTAAATGAAATGCACCTTTTCCTTGGCACATCTTAGAGAGGAATTAAGTAAAGGACTCTGTTGGGATCAGGGGAGGGCAGAACTGGCTACATTTATTCTATTAGCCTTTTCTTCTTAACACATTTTCTTTTGCTCCTTCTTTCTTTATCTCTGATTCTCTTCTAATTCCCCTGGTCTGCTGGGGGTGAGTTGTGGGTGTCCTTGCACACTCCAGTGAGATACAGGCCTTGCTCCGGGAGAAACATCACCTTTAAGCTGGGCATGGGGACCCCTTAGGGGTTATGGGGCCAGGGCCTCCCTCAATTACAAGAAATGCCTTTCTGGCCTAAAAAAAGGTATTAGCAGGAGAAAGAAAAACACTTTCTTCAGGCCCAGGATCTTATTGCTTAATTTATATATAAATATTTGGGGCTAACCCAGGGACTCAGCAGTAAAGACTCTGCCTGCAGTGCAGGAGATGCAGGTTCAATCCCAGGTCAGGAAGTTCCCCTAGAGGAGGAAATGGCAACCCACTCCAGTATTCTTGCCTGGGAAATCCCATGGACAGAGGAGCTTGGTGGGCTACAGTCCATGGGGTCAAAAAAGAGTTGAATACAACCTAATGACTAAACAACAAATATATATATATATATATGTATATAACAGTATATTTGTGCATGTGCTTTCAGCCACTTAGAAGTCGATGGCAGTCCAAATGTATTTTTGAGCACTTCAGCCACAGAATCTGTTGAACTAGGTTGTTTACAGGTATTTACTAAGAACAAATAAAAATTTTGTATTACATTAAAAAAAAATGAGCATGTGTAACCTTCATTCACTACAATAGCTGTTACTATAATCTGTAGCCTCATGAATGTGCATCATCAACCATCAGAAGCATTTTCAACCAAGCGGAACAAGGCAAGTCCCTCATCATGTGCTGTTTACACACTCACACGTTCATACACAGGCACATGATAATTTATGTTAGTTTTCAGGATCCTATGGAGAAGGAAGTGGCAACCCATTCCAGTATTCTCGCCTGGAGAATTCCATGGACAGGGGAGCCTGGCGGGCTACAGCCCATGCGGTCGCAAAGAGTCAGACGTGACTGAATGACTAAGTACACATCAGGATCCTAAGCAACATTGAACTGGTAAGTAAAAAAGTGAACTTTTTTAGTCATTAACTGTGGTTAGTGACTAAAAGTCAAACACAAATGTTTTACCCTTTGGGAAAAGGTCTGAAAAAAAAGGAATGGCAAGAGTAAAACATTTCAACAAAGTTACCAAAAGAGACAAAGTGAGTACTTGGAAAGAAAGAAGCTTTCTTTGTGGGGGAATTTTCCTTGCACCCCTGCCAGCTCTAGCAAGGCCTCTGCCTTTCCCAGGGGAGGCCCCAGGGCATCCACAGGTAGCCGTGGTCCGTTTCATCTGACAGGGAAACAGTTAAATGACAAAACTTAGAAGAGTGAGGCCGTTAGCAGATGCCGCAGTTTAGGATGGCTTTTGGTGGAGGGAAAGCAGATGACAAGCGTAACTGGGACGTGTTCTTTCGCACATGGAGACTGTTCTGTGCCTGGTGCAGAGATAAGAATCTCTCCCTTCAGCCAGCTCATATTCTCCCTAATAGGGAGAGAAAGATGAAAAATATGTAGTCAAACAACAAATACGTGTCATCAGGAAATAAAACAAGGTAAAATGTTGAGTGACAAGTGAGCAGGTTTGGGGATTGCAGCAGCTAAGCAAAAATTTATGGGAAAAGCATTCTAGGCAGAAGAATAACAAGTACAAAGGCTCCAAGGGAAGAAGAAGCACCGTGTGTGTGTGTGTGTCTGTCTGTCTGTCTCTGCTTTTAGAAGATTATTATTATTATTATTTTCTTTCTGCCTTTCACCAAATCCAAGTGGTCATTTTTATCCTGTTTTGCTTACCAGGCCCTTTTGCGGAAAGCTGTAGACCTCACCCCCCAAAAAATGTATGTAAGGGAACAGTAATTGTCAAGGTTCCTAAACTCTATCCACAGAGCCCAGGTTAAGGACTCTCCCCTTAGGTGCGAAGAGATGGTTGAAAGAAGTGGGGAGGGAGTTTGGAGCTCGGGATTATGATTATGAACTATTGCTTCTTTGGAGAAGGAAATGGCAACCCTTTCCAGTATTCTTGCCTGGGAAATCCCATGGGCAGGATAGCCTGGCAGGCTACATGGGGTCACAAAAAGTTGCACATGACTGAGCCACTGAGCACATGTTGCTCCTTTGGCGGAGCAGTGGCCCTGGTATGGGAAGGCGTGGTCTGGCCTCACTGCAGAGTCCTGTAAACACGGACTCTGTTTTTCCCTGCTTGGTCTTCATCACAGCTTAGAGTGTGTGGCGACATGTGAAGTTTATTTGAAAATGCTAGACTTCCTTGGTGGTCCAGTGATTAGGAATCTGCCTGCCAATGCGGGGGACATGGGTTAGATCCCTGGTCCTGGAAGAGCCCACATGCTGTGGAGTAACTAACCCCACACCCCTAGAGCCCGTGCTCTACAACAGGAGAAGCCTTGTAAACTATAAACATGGCAAGCCACACGGCAAGCCTTCCTGTTCCCTCTTCCGTACAGTGAGGTGTCTGGATTAAATGATTTCTGTAGGTACCTTCTGACTTCAATTCCTTGTTTGTCTCTCCCTTGCCAGCCCCATATCATGTGCTGTTAGTTATTAGATCCAAGGAGTGCCCTGCTCAGAACATGTTCCAATATATATTCCTCCTGAGAGAATATATGAGAAAATAATATATAATAAAAGATTTTGATGTGCCATTAGTCCAAGTCAAAAGCTATTAAAGAGTATTATCAAGTCACCTGACAGTTAATCCAAAAGAACGCATGTGTAGTTTGCATTTTTATTTGTTTTTTATTTTATTTTTAAAAATTTACTTATTATTTTTGGCTGCACCAACTCTTCGTTGCTGTGCACAGGCTTTCTCTAGGTGCAGCGAGCGGGGGTTACTGACTAGTTGCAGGGCTCTCTAGTTTCTTCGCATTGAGGTGGCTTCTCCTGTTGTAGAGCATGGGTTCTAGGGGCGTGGGGTTAGTTACTCCACAGCATGTGGGCTTTTCCCACACCAGGGATCTAACCCATGTGCCCCGCATTGGCAGGCAGATTCTTAATCACTGGACCACCAGGGAAGTCTAGCATTTTTAAGTAAACGTTACATGTCCCCACACACTCTAAGCTGTGATGAAGACCAAGCAGGGAAAAAGTGGTCATTTCCACTTTCCCTTCCTTTCCATATGTCCTTGGACATGGATCAGTCCCCTCTGTGGACTGGGCCCTAGGGATACCAAACTGTTCCTAGAGTTGGTCTCTGCCTCCCAGCAGCTCATAGTCCCAGCTGGACAAAGATAACGTAAACCACTAAGTGCAATGAGAGAACTGCTCTAGCTGGACACGAGAAGCCAAGAGGAACACTCCCCAACCTAGGCTCTTGAGACATCTGCATGTACAGCCAGGCCGATTCCTGAGCCCTACTTAAATGAAGCGTCCTGGGGTTTTAGAACCACAGCTCTGGAGGCACAGAGAACGGGAATGAGGCTGTCTTTTTCTTTGTAAGTGTTCATGTGTGCGAGCGTGCATGTTAAGTTGCTTCAGTCATGTCCAGCTCTGTAACCCCATGGACTGTAGCCCTCCAGGGCTCCTCTGTCCATGGGATTCTCTGGGCAATAATACTGGAGTGGGTTGCCATGCCCTTCTCCATTTGTAAGTGTATGTACTTATAAATTATTTGGAAAACTTAGAGTTATTAAGAATATTACATACCCATTTTTTTTGACAAACATTGTTTAAAAACCTGACCATACAAATGATCTGGAGTAAGGACACATTTGAAATCAGCTGGTAGCAGTATAAGTTGGTATGACTACTTTGGAAAACAATTTTGGCAATATCTGGTATAATTGGAGACATGCATATACCATAATTCAACCATTTCTCTCTAGAGAAATTCCCGGGTAAAGGTACAAAGATACATATATGAGTAAGAACAGTCTTTGCATCATTTATCATTGTGAAAAAATGGGAGCAATCACATCAACAGAATTCAGATTTGCAAAATCAGAATGTTTTATAGCAGTGAAAGAAAATATATTGGACTATTTTTTATCTAATAGATAAATCTCAAAAACTAACTTGTATTTTCAGCATACCATTTATAGGAACTTTTTATAAATGGAAACCAAAGTTATGTATTGTTGTGGATCCATATGTTGTAAAATTAGAATGTTGAAAAGATAACCATAACAATGCTAATGAATATGTGGGACATCTGGAAACCTCATCAATTGCTAGTGATGTGTCAGTTTACTTCAGTTCAGTCACTCAGTCGTGTCCGACTCTGTGCGACCCCAGAGACAGCAGCCCACCAGGCTTCCCTGTCCCTGGGATTCTCCAGGCAAGAACACTGGAGTGGGTTGCCATTTCCTTCTCCAGTGCATGAAAGTGAAAAGTGAAAGTGAAGTCGCTCAGTCGTTCCCGACTCTTAGCGACCTCATGGACTGCAGCCTACCAGGCTCCTCTGTCCATGGATTTTCCAGGCAAGAGTACTGGAGTTGGGTGCCATTGCCCTGTTCATTACCAACTCCCAAAGTTTACCCAAACTCATGTGCATCGAGTCGGTGATGCCATCCAGCCATCTCATCCTCTGTCATCCTCTGTCATCCCCTTCTCCTCCTGCCCCCAATCCCTCACAGCATGAGTCTTTTCCAATGAGTCAACTCTTTGCATGAGGTGGCCAAAGTATTGGAGTTTCAGCTTTAGCATCAGTCCTTCCAACAAACACCCAGGACTGAGTTCCTTTAGGATGGACTGGTGGGATCTCCTTGCAGTCCAAGGGACTCTCAAGAGTCTTCTCCAACACCACAGTTCAAAAGCATCAATTCTTGGGCGCTCAGCTTTCTTCACAGTCCAACTCTCACACCCATACATGACCAATGGAAAATCCATAGCCTTGATTAGACGAACTTTTATTGGCAAAGTAATGCCTCTGCTTTTGAATATGCTATCTAGGTTGATCATAACTTTCCTTCCAAGGAGTAAGCGTCTTTTAATTTCATGGCTGCAGTCACCATCTGCAGTGATTTTGGAGCCCAAAAAAATAAAGTTGGACACTGTTTCCCCATCTATTTCCCATGAAGTGATGGGACCAGATGCCATGATCTTAGTTTTCTGAATGTTGAACTTTAAGCCAACTTTTTCACTCTCCTCTTTCACTTTCATCAAGAGGCTTTTTAGTTCCTCTTCACTTTCTGCCATAAGGGTGGTGTCATCTGCATATCTGAGGTGATTGATATTTCTCCCGGCAGTCTTGATTCCAGTTTGTGCTTCTTCCAGCGACTAGTACAATCACTGCTGTTTGGCAGTTTCCAGTCAAATCGAATATGTGCAGATGTGTGCAGAAATTTCACCTCTAGGTATGTACTAAACAGAAATACATAGATGGGCTATGAATCATGTGTAAGAATGTTCATAGCAGCACTGTTTACAGCATTCCCAAACTGGAAAAAAAAAAAACCTAAATTGTCACCTGGGATGAACAAATTGTGTTAAATTTATACAATGAAATATATAACAGCAACAGGACTAAACAAAGTGGTGGATTAATCTCACAGACATAATGTAGAGTAGAGGAGGCCAGACACAAAAAAGCACATCCAATAGGACTCCATTTATATAAAGGTGCAAACCAGGCAAAATTGGTTGATGGTGATAGACATCTGGATGGTGGTAACCTTCGGGGAAAAGGTGGTAGCTGCAGGCTCCCTAAGGGACTTCAGAGATGCCAGTTAGTTCCATTTCTTGGTTTCAGTAGCAGTTACATGGGAGTATTCATTTTGTGAAAATTTGTTGAGCTGTAAATTTATAATCTGGATAGCATGCTATACGTTAATCAAAGTTATAACAAAAACAAGCTTACATGTGCTTATAGACCGTCAATTCCTGAACTTGGTCTACAGCTTTATATTCCTGTCCTGGCTGATAAGACAGGCACCTTAATCTTTGTTTCCAATTTAGATGAATGGGAAATTGAATTCAATTAAAATAGCTGCTGTCCTTGAGGGCCAATGACACTTCTGTGTGTGGTATGTATTTGATAGCAAGGGCTTGAAGTTGGAAGTCTTGACTTTTCTGAATTCTATTAACTAGTCATCTATTAACTCTGTGAGCTTAGACATGTCATAATATTCTCTCTAGCCTTAGGTTTGACTCAATGAGGACTACAATAATGGCTTGTTGTGAAGATCACACAAGATATATCTAAGAACATATGTTTTAAACCTTAGAGCTACAAATTTGATTTATTATGATCCAAAAAATGTATAGTGAGATGATACTCATGTCCCATAAGGTCTGACATCAGACAGAAGCTGGGGTCTTTAATGATGTGCATCAAAGGATGGAATGAGCCTGGACAGGATCTGAAACACAAATTCATTTTCTTCTGTGTAGATGGGGGAATGATCATGCAATGGTTAACTTTATAATGTCAACTTGGTTGAGTGTGGTGCCTAGTTGTTTAATCAAACATGTCTAAGTATAGCTGTGAGGTATTTTTTTTTTTTTTAGATGAGACTGACATCTCTATCGGTAGACTTGAAAGGAGATTAGCCTTTGTTATATGAATGTACATTGCCAGTCAGTGGAAGGCCTTAAGAGAAAATACCAAGACACCTTCATGAGGAAGAGATTCTGCCTCCACGCAGCCTTCAGATCAAAGGCTGCAATGTCAGCTTTCTGCCATGCATATTTCCTTCTTGCCAACCCCACAATTGCATGAGCCATTTCTTTAGACTAAATCTCTGTATATTTCTCTCTATATATATATCCTTTGACTTTGTTTCTATGGAGAATCCTGACTAATACAAGTTAGGTGAGGGAAGGTTGGCAGTAGGGTAAGAGGGAAATTGTTATGGCTGTCAGAGAAAAGAAGATCCAAAGCCCTTTTAAAAAGTGAATTCTGTAGGCTGGGGTGAACTGCTTTCTCTGGATTACTTATGAAAGTGCAGTGTTTCCTCTTACAATTCTCCTTAATTTTGTATTATTTAAGTGAACATTTGTGTGTGTGTGCTTCGTCTCTCAGTTGTTTCTGATTGTTTGCGACCCCATGGACTGTAGCCCATCAGGCTCCTCTGTCCATGGGATTTCCCAGGCAAGAATCCTGGAGTGAGTTGCTGTTTCTTTCTTCAGGGGATCTTCCTAACCCAGGGATTGAGCCTGTGTCTCCTGGCCTCCTGCATTACAGTGGATTCTTTACCCACTGAGCCATCGGGGAAGGTTTCCCTATTTTAAAAAAACTAGCATTTTTACTTCTAATATATGTGTGTTTTTATATGTGTGTGTGTCTTTAAACATAGTTTAGGTCATTCTGTGTGTACATATTCACATCCTGCTTTCTGTTGTTCTTTAGTCACCAAGTCGTGTCTGACTTTTTTGCGACCCCATGGACTGTAGCCCACCAGGTTCCTCTGTCCATGGGATTTCCCAGGTAAGAATACTGGCTGTTGCTGCTGCTAAGTCGCTTCAGTCATGTCCGACTCTGTGCGACCCCATAGACGGCAGCCCACCAGGCTCCCTGGCCCCTGGGATTCTCCAGGCAAGAACGCTGGAGTGGGTTGCCATTTCCTTCTCCAATGCATGAAAATGAAAAGGGAAAATGAAGTCACTTAGTTGTGTCTGACTCTTAGCGACCCCATGGACTGCAGCCTACCAGGCTCTTCCGTCCATGGGATTTTCCAGGCGAGAGTACTGGAGTGGGGTGCATTTTCTTCTCTAGGGGGATCTTCCTAACCCAGGGATCAAACCTGTCTCTTCTACATTGCCAGGCTGATTCTTTACCACTGAGCCACCAGAGAAGTCCCCATTCTGCTTTTACATTATATAAATGCTTAAATGTAAGCATTCGTGTGTGTGACAAACCATCAGAAGTATCGCTTTTAATGACTGCATGTCCTACTTAATGTTATTCATTATTCATTCAGTACCTTTGGTTATCGATGCATTGATTATTGTTACTACTGTTTTAAATCATAATACAGCAAAGTGTAGTGGGTAAAGCACAAACTTTGGAGACTTGAAACCTGAGCCTGAATTTCAGAAATGCTACTTAGCTGTATAATTCAGGGCAAGTCACTCAACCGTTTCAGTGTGAGATGAGGCTGCTACTACTTTACTTTATAATGATTAGCTGAGAAAACATATAAGATGCCTAGTGGAATACCTGGACATGGTAGGCATTCAGTAAATGATAAATATAAAATTTCCAGTCAACTGTTAAGTCCCCAAGAGCAAGCAATGGTTTTATTATTTCCAACACCTAATCTGGTTTATGGTACATTGTACTCAGTACAATATGTATTTGTTGAACTATTGACTGCTTTAGTGAGCTTTGCAGAAATGTAGGATTATTTTCTTAAGTGGAATTACTAGGTCAAAGGAAGGCCTTTTAAACGTGTTATAGATTGATCTCCTAAAAGGTTTGACTCAATCTAAGTGCTGTTATACAAACAGGAAATGTATTTATGAGTGAAAGCAGCAGGCCTTGTCTGCTATGAGTCATGACCGTAGTCATAAGCAGGGCCTTGGCTTTGAGTCCCACTGCCACTGGTTTCCCGTCCTCTAGGGAAGGGAACAAACCAGGGCCACCAGGACATGGGCAGGTAAAACTGGCTAGTCACCATGATTGGCTTGCTAGAGCAACCCACCATGGGACTGCCTGTTTTAGGAACTTATTTGGGAGTGTGGTGGTGTAGTTCTGGGGGCTGCTTCTGATCTGGGTGTTCTCGAGTCCTTCACATGGAGGGGCTAAATGTATCTCCAGTAACATTTTAGTTGTGACGTAAGTTCTGACGGTGTAGAAAACAATGATGAGGTGATTATTTACTGTTGCTTTTATGGAAAACCAAAGTATCAGGTGAATGAGCCTTGGTTCCTATATTAACAAGCACCCTGGACACAGCTCTGTCAGCCTGATCTGAGCTCCAATCCAGGACATGATAGAGCCAGTAAGAAACAGTCTCTATAGTTTCAGAAATTACAGTCTTAATGAAGACAATTTTTTTGCATATTTATGCCTAGAGATTGCATCCAAGACTGAAATTCAATTTGGGCCTTCTATTAAGAAAAATGCCCACCTGCTGGGAACAATAGAATGGCAGTAGTATTTCAAGTCAGCATGAACATAAAGAATAGAATTTATGTGTATTCAGGCCTCCTTTCCCCCACACTTGGTAAGAATGAATTAACAATCTTGATAAGCAGAAAGGAAGGACATTCCATTTTTTTCTATCACTGAGATTTGCAATTAGTGCAATAATCAAAAATGTTTAATATTCAAAATGTCTGTTCATTTATACACATATAATTCTGTGTTGCAAATGTGACTTTTAAATTAGACAAAAAATGAGTTTGGGGTTCCTTTTCTTGTGGGTAGTATCTTAAGAGAAGGGGAAGGCCATGTACCCTTTTGAGAGATCTAAATGTAGAAAGAAAAAAAAAGTATGTCACCACTCCCTTTTGAAAGAAATTTTTTTCTTTTTCATTTTTAAGACCAAAAGATTTTTGAAAGATAAAGCATATCTATTCTCTACCCAGTGTAAAGTAAATTATTTAAAATCAATTTAATTAAATCTCACTAAAGAGATATCATCAAAAGCATAGTTTGTGATATGCATCATACATATAAATGTGCAAAAACACTGTAGTTTATTGGATATAAATAAAAGAGAAAGGACCATGTGCCCTATACATTAGGAAAGTTAGAATACTTTAAAAGAAGATGAAAAACTCTTCTTAGTAGAAAGGTGGTTTCAGTCTACTCAATTTTTCCTATCCTTTCTTCAGTTCCCTTTGCTTTCAATAGAGACTTGTCACTGAAATTCTCTCAAAGAAGAGTTTGAAGCATAATCATGTTTGAAATGAAACAAGTTCTATTCTTGATATGGGTAATGAGGAATGTGGTGCTAAGGCCTTAAAAGAGGATATGAAAGTTGTGAGTCTGACACAGGATGTGGAGAGAAATACCCTGATGGAGATGAAATACGACAACAGAATCATGGGAACTGATATGAACGTGCTCTTTGTCACTCAGATACAAGGATTCACGTTTCTTTATTTTTTTGTATAAAATTAAATTTGACTCAGTACCTCCACCCAACCAGGATAATTGGAAATCCACTCAGTGTGGAACCACTCCCTACACTCATAAGTTAGGGTCCCTTCCTTTTCCCTTGAAATTAAACAAAAATACAGTTGTCCCTTGGTATCCACAGGAGATTTCAGGACCCCCACTGGATATCAAATTCTGTGAATTTTCACCTCCCTTAGCCAGCCAGCCGTATGCGTGGGATCCACATCTGTTGATAGGGAAGGCCGACTCTAATGCAAGCTACATAGAACTCACCCTGTACCAGACCCTGTTCTAACATATTAATTCATTTTAGCATCACAACTCTCTAAGGCAGGTCATGGTATTATACTCACTTTTAAATTGAATAAACTCTGGTCTAGAGAGTAGCTTGCACTAGATCACCTGGCTAGTAAGGGGCCAGGATTTGGACTCAGGCAATCTGTGCCTTGGGAATCTGTTCTCTTAATGATAATACCAATTCCAGAGCTTATGCATTTCAGGAACATTGGGACAGGACTCTTGGTCCCTTTAATCCTAGGCACTATCTTTCTGTAGGAGAGTTCAGGTCTGTTGGTCCATAATCTGATGCCCAAAGTCAGAAAACTGGCGGCCTGAGATCATTTCTGACAGCAGACAAGTTTGGTTCAATGAGTGTAGTACCTTTCAACACTCTGAATTAATTACCAACATTCAAAATATAGAGAATTCATTACAAAGTCAAAATTTCTAGCTTTTATTGAAAGATCACAACGTGTGGCAGTACCCCAATGTTCACACTGGAACAGAGGCTGGGACTCACTGTCTTCTGCCTGTTTACACAAGAACTTGTGAACTACTTGCTCTTCCTGGTTTTATCCTCAGGCTCTTTATTCATCCAGTTTACCTGACAGATTCAGTAGTTCAGACTTGAAAAACAAAACAAAACAAAACCTCACCTACCCCTCCTTTGAGACAAGGAAGCTTAACCCTCCAGGACACAAAGATATGTCTGCCCTGCCAAGAAAAATGAGAGAGAAGAAATACGACTTGTTCCTTCATGATACGTCAACCACCCAAACACAATTCATTTCTTACTAGCGCTGGTATAATTTGTTGCTTTTATAAAGGCCAAGATTGCTTTGGGTTTCCCCACCATCTTTCCAGGCACTGAGATTTGAAACCTTGGCAACCTTTTTGGTTGTTCCCTTGTCTTTGCCTAAAAGATCAATCAGCTGCCAACCCCCAGATTCCACCCAAAACCTTTTGTGCCCACAAGCTCCTCTATATTTTCTTTGCCCTCCTTCAAGCTGCCAGCTTAATGAAGGCTCTTCTTACCCTGTGTCTGGACATCATAATCCATAACCTCTTGCTGGTCTACAGGCTCCGGTTTATCTTTTTGACTTTATTTTCCATTTCTCAATGCTCATTGTTGTCCCGAGTGCTCAGATGAACTCAACCTCTTTTTTTTCCCAGTACCTGCCCTGGGTTTTTCTACTTCTGCTATCATTCCATTCTCTCAATCTAAAATTCCCTTCTTCCCCTTCTGTTTATTCAAATTTAACTCTCTTCTATAGCCTTAAATTTTACTTTCTCCTTGAATGTTAATGTGCTCTTACCTGAAAGTAATTACTGCCCCCCCCAAATTCCCACAGCACTTTACATGCACCCCTTCTGAAGTACTCCCACTTTCACTCTATGTTTACAAAGTGTCGCTACTTGACAGGAAAGCTTTTGAAAGTATAGTTCTTTTTTTTTTTTTTTAACCATTTGGAATGCTCATTTTGTTTTATATTGCCCACAACTCCCAGAATGGTATCTTATAAATATTTTCAGAAGGTTTTCAATATTTGTTGATGTAAGGGGAAAAAAGTAAGGCAGGCTAATATTTCCTACAAAGCAAAGAAGTATTTAGTAATAGGAAATTGTTTATTTTTTGCTACTGTTCCTTTGCCTCTAGAATATTAAAGAAGAATTGGAATATCATTTCTAAATTTATACTATTTGGCTTAAGAATAATATGGTAAAACTATTATTTCTAGCTTGATGTTTCCTTATTTTATGACACTCCTCTATGAGCTAGCTTTAGAGTCTCTGTCAGCTTCTACAACATCCTGCAGAGCAGGTGAATTACTGAAGCACATCACCTTCATGAGTGTGAGTGTCTGAGAGAAGACTGGAAACCTGATGTCAAGGATGGACGGGGTTAATATCACCAGCTAATTTCATTGATTGAATTAAGCATGTGAGTAGCTTTGGGGATATACTGTAGCTTTGACTTAGACTTACAAATGTAGCCTGGTGATGCGACTAGGGCAGGTGGCCCTAAGAGAATGTGGTAATGTGGGTGGTACTCCAGTTCTCATGTGGGAGACTGGGGCTCAGCTCCTGGCACTGTCGCTTACCAATGAGTGATCCAGACAAGTTTATCACTCTCTTTCTTTGCCTTGAGGTGAAGAAAGTTGTGCTTTACCTCTCAAGTTTTTTTTCAGTTCTCAATATCTGTGAATCACACTGTGAGATTGTGATTTTCAATAAGTGAATTGGCAATTTTTTTCAGAAAATCATTGATGTGAGCAGTCTGGGAATTCTAGAGATTGTATTTTTAAGTGGTACCTAAGAGCAGAGGAACCAGAAATCAAATTGCCAACATTTGCTGGATCATGGAAAAAGCAAGAGAGTTCCAGAAAAACATCTATTTCTGCTTTATTGACTATGCCAAAGCCTTTGACTGTGTGGATCACAATAAACTGTGGAAAATTCTTCAAGAGATGGGAATACCAGACCACCTGACCTGCCTCTTGAGAAACCTATATGCAGATCAGGAAGCAAGAGTTGGAACTGGACATGGAACAACAGACTGGTTCCAAATAGGAAAAGGAATATGTCAAGGCTGTATATTGTCACCCTCCTTATTTAACTTATATGCAGAGTACATCATGAGAAATGCTGGGCTGGATGAAGCACAAGCTGGAATCAAGATTGCCAGGAGAAATATCGATAACCTCAGATACGCAGATGACACCACCCTTATGGTAGAAAGTGAAGAGGAACTATAAAGCCTCTTGATGAAAGTGAAAGAGGAGAGTGAAAAAGTTGCTTTAAAGCTCAACATTCAGAAAACGAAGATCATGGCATCTGGTCCCATCACTTCATGGCAAATAGATGGGGAAACAGTGGAAACAGTCTCAGACTTTAATTTTCTGGGCTCCAAAATCACCGCAGATGGTGACTGCAGCCATGAAATTAAAAGACACTTAAGGAAGTGTTATGACCAAGGAAGGAAAGTTATGACCAACCTAGATAGCATATTCAAAAGCAGAGACATGACTTTGCCAACAAAGGTCCATCTAGTCAAGGCTATGGTTTTTCCAGTGGTCATGTATGGATGTGAGGGTTGGACTGTGAAGAAGGCTGAGCGCCGAAGAATGGATGCTTTTGAACTGTGGTGTTGGAGAAGACTCTTGAGAGTCCCTTGGACTGCAAGGAGATCCAACCAGTCCATTCTAAAGGAGATCAGTCTTGGGTGTTCACTGGAAGGACTGATGCTAAAGCTGAAACTCTAATACTTTGGCCACCTCATGTGAAGAGTTGACTCATTGGAAAAGACTCTGATGCTGGGAGGGAATGGGGGCAGGAGGAGAAGGGGACAACAGAGGATGAGATGGCTGGGGCCATCACCGACTCAATAGACATGAGTTTGAGTGAACTCTGGGAGTTGGTGATGGACAGGGAGGCCTGGCGTACTGCAATTCATGGGGTTGCAACGAGTTGGACACAACTGAGTGACTGAACTGAACTGAACTGAATAGCTCCCTGCAATTTTTGTATACATTGACACCAAGATAAATTTCATATAGATGTTACATGTTAGAATTTTGTTGAATTCCCCAAATTCTTCCCAGAAGATGTTGGGGCAGTCATTAACCCATTACCTTAAGTAAGCCAATTTGCTGTCCTATTCCCCTTTCTCCTTTGCTCTTAGCCCTGTAGACAGCACGTGAGAATTGAACTACTGCGACTGTTTCTTCTAATGATCACAACTAAAAGTTATGCTACTGCATATTTATGTTTTATATAAAGTTGTTTGTAGACAATACCATAAACAGTTAACTATGATGAGATGCACACTGGATTATGAAACTGATACCCTTAGTTGTTTGATATTTATGGAGAGAAATGAATAATGAGATGGAGCTAAAGGTTATCCCCAGTTGGAAAGATAAAGGTTCTCTAAGTGCATGCGTAGCAAGTAAGTCCATTTAAAAATGGTTTCTTTGGGAAATAGGGCTAGTTAGAACTGTCTTGTTTTTTGTTGTATGGTGTGTACAATAAAACTTTTCTTTATGATTTATTTTAAAATATGTGAAGTGCAGCCTAGTCTCTTAACAGCATTGCCCAATGAAACTGCAGAAATAGATAATTATATTGGGGGATGGAAATTAGAAGAGGCAATTGAATAAGAGAAAAGATGGTGAAGCACAGCAAATAAAAAAGCTTGTTTCAGGGGGTAGAGTTACAGAAAGAACACCAACAATTTATCTTTTGATTATTTGAATGAAATACGGCACATTTAAGGAAGTATAAAGCACAAATGGTAACTCTGAAAAAGACAAATAACAGCTATATTCGTGATCTTTATATTTAGAGATTTCCAAATTTGAAGATCATGTAAACATTCCTTTGGACAATGTCAAAATTAGAATGACTATCAAGTCTCATTAGGCATGTGCTCAAGTGCTAAGTGGTGGAGATATATCTAGAACACCAAGATGGCACCATGATAATTAAAGAAAAGAACTTCTTCAGAAAACTTATTCTCAGAAATGAAAGCTTTAAAACTGTGTGTGCCCTTTGATCCAGAAACTTCATGATCAAGCATGCATTCCAATCCCATTTGGATTCTAAAGTCCTTAAACTAACTCAGTCACTGTAACACGGCTATGTCACAGTTATTTAGATTCATCTCTCCTGACTGTTACGATTCTCCTCTGTCTTCAGTAATAAATCCACAGAATCTCTCAGAAGATTTTGGGGTCTTGTTTGTTTGGATCTTTCAGTACAATCACAGCCATGGCTGCAGTGCTGGGATTATGATAAAGGTTTGGGTTACTGTTTGCTAAGAAGAGATGATCTAGAAATTCAGCATTTGAAGTCAGTGATTGCCTGTAGGATTTTTCATAGAATCAGACCACATTTGTTCTCTGCACCAGTAGTAGCAAGTGACTGATATTTTTAGTGGCAAACAGTCCCACTCCTACAGCGGTAAGACCAATCATATGCAGTTAAAAGTAGAAAAGGTCACGAAACACTTCGAGGCTGCTTGTTAATGGGTTTCAGTTTTTGCAAAGAACATGACTTAATTGCATAGGAGTATATTTTCTCTTAACTTTTCAAAGCACTTTTACATCTCCTTTCATCATACCCTTATAATGTCCTGTACAGAAGGTAGGTGAGGTACCACTGCAGCCATTTGCAAAATGATGAAACCAAGACACAGGGATTTAATTTTAGAGCAGTAGTAGGGAGCCTGGTGGCTGCCGCCTATGGGGTCACACAGAGTCGGACATGACTGAAGTGACTTAGCAGCAGCAGCAGCAGCAGCAGCAGCAGCAGAGGACCCAAGGTGACTGACTCTGAGCTGGACATTTTCTCTTGTAGAATCCCCTGGTAACCAGTAATTATTACTATAGAAGTGAGGTAGATTGTGAAACTATTCCCAGGGACTCAGCTTGGGCTTACAGTTCTGCAGTTACATTAAAAAAAAAAAAAAAAAAAAATCAGAGCAGCTGTTTACCCTTGAAAGGAATGGAGGGTTTTCTGTGCTGAGGTAATGATATATCTAGACCAGTGGTTTTTAACACGGGCCCATTTTGTCTCCTCTCAACCTCTCCCCAAGGACATCTAGCAATGTCTGGAGACATTTTCGGTTGTCTTAACTGGGAGGAAGTATTACTGGCATCTCGTGGGTAGCAGCTAGGCCTCCTGCTAAATATCCTGCAAAACACAGGACAGTCTCACAGCAAAGAATTATCCTGTTCATAATGCAACCAGTGCTGAGACTTGAGGAACTCTGCTCTAGATCTCTTTGCTTTGGTTGATGGTGATTGGCATGCTCTCAATCGCGTGTTCAGTCTCTGCCATCAGAATTATATAAACTAACGATGGGCAAAACTTTTAAATAGAGAGTTCAGAAATGTGTTGTCTTTCCACTCCATATGGTGCTTCCTCTTAATTCTTCACCCCCTCTCTCAGTTCTTGCTCCCCAGTAGTTATCCTCCCCACCTCCCCAGGTTAATACATATTTCCATGTTTTCCCCTGTGCTTTTGATCTTTGACATCAAACTGATGTGGGATCACTCTGCTCTGACCCCTTTCACTTGCTCTCTGAGTGAGCACGAGGTCTGGGAAGAGACTAGGTAATGGGTGAAACTTCAGGCCCTTGGAGGCATCACCAGGAATGTTGATTGGGCCTCTCTGGGAACTGCCTGTCTCACAGCTTCTGCTATTATTTTGGAAAGAATGGTTGGGTGAGGGAGTGCCTTAAAGAAAACCCACAGGCTAACTTTCCTAAAAGTAGAATAAACTTGTATGCTTCTCTCGGGAAGAGGGTAAGCAGCTGCATTCCACACTCCACTGCGCATTGTAACCCCCTCTGCTTAATTTTAGTGAGCTATGCATAGATAGCCTCTGGCTATTCAGATATTTGTAGCTTGCTCTTAGACAATGGCAGAATTGAATGTACTAGGTAAGAGGAGTGATTGGAGTATTAAAGAGAGTTTTTGATTTGAGGGAGGGAAGGAGATAATTATTTTGGTATTTTATTTTCCAAAAGAATGCTGACATGAATGAGAAACATTATCCACATCTCAGTAATAAAGATTAGAACTACATATCCCAAAGAATTGATTTCTTGAACGTGATTAGAATAACCATGACTATTTTAATTAGTCTCAATAGGGTCAGCTCTGAACCAGGTGAAATGTGTTGGTTTCTTCAGCTGAATTTTCACTTAGCTCAGCAGTTCTCAAAGTGTGACCTCCACATCCCTGGGGCCTCGTGAGATTCTTTCAGAGTCAGAAAGGTCCAAAATTTTTCATAATTATATTAAGAAGTTATTTGCTTTTCTTCTTTCTGTACCACTCTTCTCACTTGTGTTGCAAAGGAAGGGTAATGAGAACCCGTAACCTAACCTTCGCCCAACCCTGCTGCCTTGGCACAAGTCAAAGCAGGGGCTCTCAAGTGCACCTAGCTGCCATTGTCTTCCTCACCTCCATGCACTCACAGTAAAAGGAAAATTCAGTTTCACTAAAAATTTTGCTAGAAAAAATTTTCACTAGAAATTATTAGTTTTGTCAAATCCTGACCCTTGAATATCATATTTTTGACATTCTGGGTGACAAAGTGGGAAGTATGCGTGAAACACTGTGGCTGCGTACTGAAGTACAAAAGTGCAGTGATGCTCTTGAGAAAAAGTCTCATGCAGCTGTTGGTGTTGCAAGCTGAACTAGCCACTTTTTTCTATGGCACATCATGTTTACTTGGAAGAACTATTGAAATATAAATTATGGTTATTCGAACTTGGGTGTTTGGCAGGACATTTCAGAAAAATAAATGGGGTGGACTCATCATTTCAAGGAAAAAAAAAAAACCCAAACTACAATATTTTCTAAAGTTAAAATTTGAGTTTTTAAGCAAAAATCAGAATGCTTGAAAACTTATCTCCACCACTGTGAGTTTGACAGTTTCTGAATACTAAAAGACTTCTAATGAAATGAGTGGTGATATTAATTAATGTGATTTAGTATTGTATAAGGGAATAGGTCAACATTGGGAAAACCTGAATAAATATGTGTACTGATATTTTTGATATGACCAGTGAATAATGTTACCAAATCATGAGTGGGTAGAAGATTCATTCAAAGTGCAACATAGATCAGTGAATTTTAATGTAACAGAGTAGGAGAAGTTCATTGTTGTGAACTTCTAAAATAATTATTTTTTCCAAGACCATGCTGGGTCTTGGAAATGGCAACCCACTCCAGTACTCTTGCCTGGAAAATCCCATGGATGGAGGAGCCTGGTGGGCTGCAGTCCATGGGGTCGCTACGAGTCGGACACGACTGAGCGACTTCAATTTCACTTTTCACTCTTCACTTTCATGCATTGGAGAAGGAAATGGCAACCCGCTCCAGTGTTCTTGCCTGGAGAATCCCAGCAGCGGGGGAGCCTGGTGGGGGAACTGTCTATGGCGTTGCACAGAGTCGGACACGTCTGAAGCGACTTAGCAGCAGCAGCGGCAGGGTCTTAGTTGCTGTGTGTGGGCTTTCTCTAGCTGTGGCAAGCATGGGCTACACTTTGTTGCAATGCGCAAGCTTCTCGTTGTGGTGGCTTCTGCTGTAGAGCACTAACTCTAGAGCGTGGGCTCAGCAGTTGTGGTGCGCAGGCTTAGTTGCTTCACAGCATGTGGGATCTTCCTGGACCAGGGATCAAACCCACGTCTCCCGCACTGGCAGGCGGATACTCTACTACTGAACCACCAGGGCAGTCCCTGTTGTGAACAACTTTTTGTTCACAAAAAAGCCATGAACCAAGTTTGTGGGTTTCGGATTCAGATTGCAAATAACCTTTAAAAAACCACCTCTTACTGGGTTTTGATATGGTATCAAAGTCATACTAACAATTGTCTGAAAGGCTATTCATATAGTCCTTTTTTCCCCCAGTGATGTATCTATGAAAGGCCAAATTTTCTTCATATACTTCAACCAAAACATGTTGCAACAGATGGGATGCAGAAGTAGATGTGAGAATCCAACTGTCTTGAATTAAGCTAGATATGAAAGAACTTTGTAAAATGTAAAAATAGTATCTATCTTCTCACTAATTATTCTTTGTTTTAGAGAAAAATAGCTCTTTTTCACAAAACTTAGTTATGTTAACTAACAAATGGGTATATTAATATTATTTTAAAATAAGTATTTAAAAACTTTCTGTTTCAATTTACAGTAAATGTAGATAGCTAAAATCCACATCACAAAGAGTGTAAAGGGGTCCTGAGAATAAAGGTTTGGGAACCACTGATCTAGGCTACCATAAATTGCAGTATGGGCACTGCAAACTTCATCTCTTCAAAGCAAATATGGACTATTTCTTTCCTCATTTAAAACAATAATGATTAAATTTGAATATTTTTTGTACTTTTAAAGTGCTTTTATATGGATCAACAAATTAATCTTTTGAGTAATTTTATAGGTGAGGCATTGTTTTCTCTATATATGAAAAAACAATAAAGAGGTCCAAAGCAATCCAGCAGCTTACCTTAGGTCAGAGAGCCAGGTAAAGAATAAGATATGACCCCAGATTTTCCAACTTCCAATCTCATTATATCTCTGAAATACTACCATATTGGTTCAGAAACTGTTGGAAATTATTAGTATGTGAACAATTCCAATTATAATCAATTTGAAAAAAGTGGTTATTAAATTACTTTCAGGTGACCAGTATTAATTCAAATATATATTCAAATCATATTGGATTTGAGTTATGCTCTTTGTGTTGATATTCAAATTATTTCAGATTCTGAACTAGTAATATCTAAATGGATGTTTTTTATAACCTCTTTATAGAGGTTTGTGGTATGAGATTTATCTGTGAGAAACTGTTGATATTCTCATGTTTTGACTTATAAAAATGACTTCATATGGCTCAAATTAATGCAATTTTGAAAACAGAAGATTTATGAAATCTTTGAAATAAGGTTAAAAATTATATAAAAAATATCAAAAAGTATTGGGAAGAAAAAAAAACAGTCGACTTGAAAACCCTAACTCCTAGTTCCATACCCCAACATTCTGAGATAACTACTGCCAACAATTTCCTGTATATCCTTTTACAAATCATCCGTGTATATACAATCATACACGCACAAATGGAATCATACTAAACAAACTACTCAGCAAATTGCTTTTTTTGCTTGATATGTTTGGATATCATTTCATTTGATTCATATAGTTCTATTCCTTTTTAAAGTTCTGTTAGTCTGTTGGATGATGTATAATAATTGACTCCTGAATTTAAAAGAATAATAATAATAATATCCACATAGTAAAATGCACTAATCTTAAGGTTTATTTTCTATTTGTACAGTCTCTACATGTGTATGTATACCTGTGTAACCATCACCTAGATCAAAGTATAGAATATTCCCAACATTCTAGAAAGCTCCATCAAGTTGTTTTTGTTGGGAAGGAAGAAATGTTCCTCTATCCTTCTAGATTCATCTGGCTGGTCTAAAAATTAAATTAACATGAAACAAATTAACAGGAGAAAATCACACAAAAGTTTAATAACATGTTTACATGGGAGAGACCCAGAAAAACAGGGTAACTCTTCAAGATGGTTGAAGCCCTCATTTTAAATACCATCTTCAGCTAAAGACAAAGAGGATGTTGGAAGCAGTTGTTTGTGACTTCAAGGGGGTAGCATGCAAAGCAGAGCAAGATGGAAAAGCAGATGTCTGGTGAATAAATGTTTGCTGGGCCGTACAGAGACAGTGGGACACAGAGAGAAGTTCTAACAAGCAGATTTTGCTGAGTTCCTCCTATCTACCCTAGGGTTCCTCTTAGTTCATAATATAGTTGTCTACGGTGATTGATCCCTTCCTAGAATAGGTCCCCTATCTAATATTCTTTTAGGCAGCTGGGGGAAGGTCAAAGTTTCTTCCTGAGTCTTTTGGGCCTCGATTGTTTTCAACTCAAAATAATCCACATGCTGGGGACACTGTGGGGTGGCACATTTTGCTCCCCAGCAGTTCCCAGCCAGTAACATCACCCCAACCCCTGCCCCCATTGTTCTGATTTGTACCAACATATATTGATTTTGTCTGTTCTTAAGCTTCATATAAATAATCATATTATATGTTTTCGGTTTGTGAATGCCTGGTTTCTTTTACTCAACATCAGTTCTCTGAGGCTGATCCACATTATTGTGTGTAGCAGTGGTTTATTTTTATTGCTGTACAGTTATTCCATTGCATGAATTTTTTTCATTCTACTGTTGACAGACATCTAGTTTTTTATTTTTTTAAAGTTTTAGATATTATTAATAAAACTTTCATGAGTATTCTTTATATGTCTTTTAGTGGACATGTCTATTCATTTTATTTTGGTATGTTTTACCAAATGATAGATTATACCAAATAGAATATTCTATAATTAATATTTAAAATATTTAAAAGGTTGACACTGAAGTTCTTAAATCATCAAAGAATTCGGTTTATTCTTTGATTTAGGAACTTTTGTGTTAATCTTTAGATATTAATGATTTTTGCAAAAGTGCTACAGATTGACTAAAGTTGGGATGACCCTGGAAATTTCTTTAAAAAATTTTTGCTATCATGTGTTTTCTTAACATTTGAAAGCTTAAATTAATTTTTAAAAATCAATATTTTACCTAATTCAGATCTTTTAAATAAAATATTATTACTTCAGCAGCATGTCATAAGTAAAACAAACAAAAATTAAGAATACTACTTCACTTCATTTTTACCAAAATGACACTAAATAGTAATTTTTATCAAATTATTTTTGTTTTTTTTTATTTATTTTTTAGTTGAAGGATAATTGCTTTACAAAATTTTGTTGGTTTGGTTGGCCAAACATCAACATGAATCAGCCATAAGTATATATATGTCCCCTCCTTTTGAGCCTGCCTCCCATCTCCCTCCCCATCCCACCCTTCTAGGTTGTTACAGAGCCCCTGCTTGAGTTCCCTGAATCATGAGCAAATTCCTGTTGGCTATCTATTTTACATATGGTAATGTAACTTTCCATGTTACTCTCTCCATACATCTCACCCTCTCCTTCTTCCCCTGCCCCCATGTCCATAAGTCTGTTCTCTATGTCTGTGTCTCCATCAATTCCCTGCAAATAATTTCATCAGTACCATCTTTCTAGATTCCATATATATGCCTTAGTATATGATATTTATCTTTCTCTTTCTGAATTACTTCACTCTGTATAACAGGTTCTAGGTTCATCCACTTCATTAGAACTGACTCAAATGCATTCCTTTTTATGACGAATATTCCATTGTATATGGTACACATATACAATGTGTACCACAGCTGTGTACCACAGCTTCTTTATTCATTCATCTGTCAATGGACACCTAGGTTTTGGTTTAGTTTTTTATCGTTATTTATTTGTTTTATTTTTGGCTGTGCTGAATCTTTGTTTCTGTTGTGCAGGCTTTCTCTTGTTGACTCAAGTAGGGGCTACTCTTCGCTGTGGTGTGGTGGCTTCTTTTGTAGCAGAGCACAGGCTCTAAGCATGCAGACTTCAGGAGTTGCAACACATGGGCTCAATAGTTACGCTGCAGAGGCTTAGCTGCCCCTCCGCGTGTGGAGTCTTCCCAGACCAGGAACTGAATCCATGTCCCCTGCATTGATAGACAGATTCTTAACCACCAGGCCACCAGGGAAGCCCTGTTTTGGTGTAATTTTTAAACAAACTGCAGTAGAACATGGTCTTAACATTTAGAACAATCTGACGTTATTACCTGTTCCTAAACATAAACATGGTTCTGGTTATTCATTGCTTAAAACCACTATTATTAATAAATTAATATTACTGTAAATAGATTTATTAGTATGGCTTCTTTCTTTTGATTAAATCCTGAGCAACCAGTGTATTTTTAAAATAAAGTATCATCTATGGTAATTTATGGATGGGGAATTTTTAAAAACACTGGAAACCATACATTGCTCTCATGCTCTAGATGTTTAAATTGCCTACTTGACACCTCTGCTTCAACATCTGGAATTCAGCATGTCTAAAATGGAATCCTGCCTCCCTTCCCCTTTCTAATGTGCTTTACATTTCATTCATCAGTGAGTTCTGACATTTCTCCCTTATAACCATCTCTCACTTCTTCTCTCCTTCCCTTCCTCAGAGCAGCCACAGAAACTCAAGCCACTAGCTTGTCTTGCCCAGACCTCCATAATAGCATCTGTTCTGTTGATGGTGCTTTCACTTTTGACATCCTCTGTCTGTTCCACACAGAGCAGTCAGAATAATTTCTAACAACATAAATCAGTTTTATTCTCCTGCTTACAACTCTTATCACTGCACTCGAAAAAAACTTCAACTCATTACTGTGGCCTACTAGTCCAGACCAATGCGGCACCTACTCACTTGTCCCACCCCGTCTGGGGCCTTAAAGCTCTAGCTAAAGGGCCTCCTTTTAATTCCTTGAACTTGCCAGACAAGTCCTTTCCCACCTCGTCACTACATATAGTTTCCTCTTCTTAGGATGCTCCCTACCATCTTGCATGGTTTGCTCCGTCTCAGCCTTTCACTCTCAACTTAAATGTAACCTCCTTGTAGTGGCCCTTCCTCATCACCTGATCTAAATAGCCCAATATCTTCTATTCTTCCTACTCTATTTTTAAGGTAGATTTACCAAAAATTGTAAATATATTTATATATTTTCTTATTTATCGTCTTCTTTGTTGCATCAGATAAGATTTAGTTCAACTGCTAAAAACCAAAGTACACTGGCTGGAAAAGACAGCGGTTCATTTTTCTCTCATATAAACAAAGTTTAGAGGTATACAGATCAAGATTGGTATGATAGCTCTATGATCCTTAGAGACCTGGGTTCCTTCTATCTAGCTGCTTCACTAAATTCATCATGTGGCTTCCACCGCACAGCTGAGAGTGGTTACTTACTTTTATTCCATCCATCAGGAAGCAGGAAGGTAAATTTGGTCTTTATTCAAGGTGGGTAAAAATCGTTAGTTCTGTTTTAAAATATTTATTTGCCACAACTCTTAGTTGTGGCATGCTGTATTTTCAGTCTTTGTTGCAGCGTGTGGGATCTTTAGTTGTGGCAAGCAGACTCTTAGTAAGCAGGCTCTTAGTTGCGGCATGTGGGATCCAGTTCCCTGATCAGGGATCAAACCTGGGCCCTCTGCACTGGGAGTTCAGAGTCTTAGCCACTGGACCACCAGGGAAGTCCCTCACTTCCAATTTTATAGGAATTACAAGGAAAAGAGAAAGATACCAAATGATAGCCTGAGGAAGCAATCAGATAGACTGAGGACCTGGGGCAGTTGTCACTGTCTCTCTTTAATATTTCAGTATCATGAATATAGGGACTGACTTGTTTTAAGGAGACTGAGGGAATATAACAACCAGATGTGATATGTGTTTCTCAACTGGATCCTAGTTTGGACTAACTATCTGTACGGGGCATTGTGTAGACAACTGGAGAAGTGTCAATATGAATGAGTATTAAGATGACATACTGTTAAGGAATTATTAATATTGTCAGCTGTGATTATGTTATTTTGGCTATATAGGAAAATGTTCTCAGTTTAAAGGATGCATATTAAAATTTAGGGGAAGAATGATGACTGTTATTAAAATTCTTCAACATAAATTGGAGTTCTATTTTTCAAGAAGAAGGGATAATGGATACTGGGGGCCCACAAGAAGTCTTTGGCATACTCCACCCCTAGACTGTAAGCTGTATGCGAGAAGGGGCTATGCCCACTCTGCTTCCCACTGCATAACCAGTGCCTAACATATGGCCCAGTATGGAGGCCCTTCAGACATCTTTGTTAAATGAAGAAGTAAATGAATATGGGGTAGAAATGCAGAAATTACGCATGACTTCTATGGACACTGAAAATTCAGCAGACATCACTTAAGAGATCATGGTACTTGAAAAATAAGTACAACTGAAACATTAACCATGTGTTATAATTAATTAAAAAGATGAGAAAAACTATGAAACGTGAAAATGAAAACCCCAAATGTAGAAAACATTGAAATAGTAAAATAATAATGAGCAGGATACTATTAATTTTCCTGCCCTATAACTATTTCTTTCCGAGTCCAGGACATTGAACTGGCATTTTGTAATAAAAGAAAACTAGCTAAATATGCTCAAACAACTGCACAATTGCACTCATTTCACATGCTAGCAAAGTAATGCTCAAAATTCTCCAAGCCAGGCTTCAACAGTATGTGAACCGTGAACTTCTGGATGTTCAAGCTGGATTTAGCAAAGGCAGAGGAACCAGAGATCAAGGTGCCAATATCCGTTGGATCATCAAAAGAGCAAGAGAGATCCAGAAAAACATCTACTTCTACTTTATTGACTATGCCAAAGCCTTTGACTGTGGATCACAACAAATTGTGAAAAATTCTTAAAGAGATGGGAATTCCAGACCACCTAAGCTGCCTCCTGAGAAATCTATATGTAGGTCAGGAAGCAACAGTTAGAACTGGACATGGAACAACAGACTGGTTCCAAATCGGGAGAGGAGTATGTCAAGGCTGTATATTGTCACCTTGCTTATTTAACTAATATGCAGAGTACATCATGAGAAATGCTGGGCTGGAAGAAGCACAAGCTGGAATCAAGACTGCCAGGAGTAATATCAATAACTTCAGATATGCAGATGACACCACCCTTATTGCAGAAAGTGAAGAATTAAAGAGCCTCTTGATGAAAGTGAAAGAGGAGAGGGAAAAAGTTGGCTTTAAACTCCACATTCAGAAAACTAAGATCATGGAATCCAGTCCCATCACTTCATGGCAAATAAATGGGGAAACAATAGAAACAGTAAGAGACTATTTGTGGGGGCTCTAAAATCACTGCAAATGGTGATTGCAGCCATGAAATTAAAAGACACTTGCTCCTTGGAAGAAAAGTTATGACCAACCTAGACAGTGTATTAAAAAGCAGAGATATTACTTTGCCAACGAAGGTCCATCTAGACAAAGCTACAGTTTTTCCAGTAGTCCTGTATGGATTTGAGAGTTGCACTATAAAGAAAGCTGAGCACCAAAGAATTGCTGCTTTTGAACTGTGGTGTTGGAGAAGACCCTTGAGAGTCCCTTGGACAGCAATGAGATCCAACCAGTCAGTCCTAAGGGAAATCAACTCTGAATATTCATTGGAAGGACTGATGCTGAAGCTAAAACTCCAATATTTTGGCCACCTGATGCAAAGAACTGACTCATGTGAAAAGACCCTGATGCTGGGAAAGACTGAAGGGAGGAGGAGAAGGGGACGACAGAAGATGAGATGGTTGGATGGCATGACCAACTCAATGCACATGAGTTTGAGTAAACTCCGGGAGTTGGTGATGGACAGGGAGGCCTGGCGTGCTGCAGTCGATGGGTCATAAAGAGTCAGACACAACTGAGTGACTGAACTGAACTGAACTGACTGAGCTGAATATGAAAAATTAAATTCCATGTGTTATACAGGAGACTGTTTGAAATTTAAGTATATATTTTTTTCTCCTGCTTGCTCCCCAGCTTCTATCTTCCTCCTAATCCTGCAATAGTAAGATAGATAGACATCCACTGAAACTAAGCAAGACCCTGCAGAGTCTTCCAGGGACCCCTGTTTCCCCTGCCTCTTGTTTGTTAAAAAAAAAAAAAAAAAAAGCTTTATTCCCTGAATTCCAAAGAGTGGATTTAATCAAAGAAGTTTTAAAAAAGAAAGAAACAGAAACCAACAAACACCTGCAGAAACAAAGGAAAACAGTCAAGCAAGACAAAATAATAATAGTTAAGCCATAAAACGAAGTCAGGGACCTTTAGTTCCTCCTCAGGGGCTATAGATAACATCCTGAGCCATACCCTTGAGTCGTTTTGCAGGTACTAAAACCCCCACCAGGTGTAAGAATCTAAATGTACAATGACTATCAGTATGTAGTCCCCAAACACTGAGCCTGAAAGTTGATAACACTGACCCCTGTAACATCACCTTGTTACCTCGCTATCAACCAATCAGAAGAATGTCCACAAGCTGATCAGGCACTCCCTGACCCTCTTCCTCACCTTGCCTTTAAATCCTTCCTGGAGAGCCTTTGGAGTTTTGGCAGTAGTCACCAATTTCCCTTGCTTGGCCTTGCAGTAAATACTGCACTTTCCTTTACCACAACCTGATACCAGTAGATACGCTTTACTGTGCTTTGGGCTGGTGGACCCAAATTTGGTTCAGTAATTACGTTTGCTGGCTGTACCTTCTACTAATTAGCCAGCTGCATTTGAGGAGAGTTTTTTCCTTGCCTGCATCTTTAACTGAAAAGTAATAATTAAATTTTTACTATATGTATGAATTTTTTAAAAAAGAAAAAAAAGTATAAGTCTAAATCACATATCTTATTCTAGGGGAGTCAGGATCAACACAGGGAAAACAAAAGTGAAAAACCCCAAAAATATTTTTCCGTGGTGCTTTGTATTCACCAAGAGCTTTGACAATAACATTCCATTTTTTCCTGAAATGATACCTACTGCAGGCTAAGTCAAAAGAGATTAGTTGACTTGCTCAAGGTCCTCTCCGTAGTTAGAGGTAAATCTGATATCAGAAGCCTTGTCATCTGACTCTTGTCCCACATCCTTGAGCATGGCACTACCTTCTGAAAGCCAGAACTTGAGACCAGCATTGCATCTTTAACTCTGCAGTGTGCCAAGGATAACTAACTGAACTATCTAATGACTGAAGTACATTTGGAATTAAAGCTGATTTCTAAAACTCTGTCCATTCTGTGGGATTTCACCCCCTGGCACCCATTCTTTTTAGCAACTAAGAAATACTGCTTTATGTTTCCTCTTCTCCCTGCTGAGCTCCTGCAGCTGCACCCAATGCCATCATCCAGAGACAAGTACCGTGAACTGTACTTCACCCAAAAGAGAACATTGTGCATTCTACTAGAACTTCGGCTAAAATTTCCTCCACACAGCAAAGCTGTGAAATGCATACCAGCTGAAAGTGGCTGTTAGCTGGCATGTATACCATAGTAATCTCTTAGGAGTAAAAAAGAATCTGTGATTTTGAGTGCTGCATTTAACATTATCACCACCTACACATTCAGTTAAAAGCTGTTCATGGCTGAGGAGAAACCCCTGATTCCCTCCCACACCGTATCTCAGCTTTGTTTTGGTGTGAGCTGTGGGTGGCTTCATCAAGAATGTTTGTACCCTTTACCAGAACAAACATTCCCGTGGTGCAACACTTGTAGGATCCATAAAATAGAAAATCAATTTAGTAATATTTAATAATAAGTAAATAATAAATTCCCCTTCAGGGATCACAGCCTTGTGATGGTAAAGGGGCTTGTGTAACTCAATGGAGCTATGAGCCATGCTGTGCAGGGCCACCCAAGATGGACAGGCCATGGTGGAGAGTTCTGACAAAACAGTCCACTGGAGGAGGAAACAGCAACCCAGTCCAGTATTCTTGCCATGAGAACCCCATTAACAGTATGAAAAGGCAAACGTATATGACACCAGAAGATGAGCCCCCCAGGTTAGAAGGTGTTCATTATGTTACTGGGGAAGAGTGGAGGGCAATTACCAATAGCTCCAGAAAGAAAGAAGCGGCTGAGCCAGAGCAGAAATGACGCTCAGTTGTGGATGTGTCTGGTGATGAAAGTAAAGTCTGAAGCTGTAAAGAACAATATTGCATAGGAACCTGGAATGTCAGCTCCATGAATAAGGTAAATTGGAGGTGGTCAAGCAGGAGATGGCAAGAGTGAACATCGATATCTTAGGAATCATGAACCAAAATGGACAGGAAAGGGCAGATTTAATTCAGATGACCATTTTATCTACTACCGAGGGCAAGAATCCCTTAGAAGAAATGGAGTAGCTCTCATAGTCAACAGAAGAGTCTGAAATGCAGTACTTGGGTGCAACCTCAAACATGACAGAATGATCTCAGTTGCTTTCCAAGGCAAACTGTTCAACATCACAGTATTCCAAGCCTGTGCCCCAACCACTAATGCCGAAGAAGCTGAAGTTGACCAGTTTAATGAAGAGCTATAGGACCTTCTAGAACTAACACCAATCAAGTTCTTTTCCAGCTCAAACATACAATAACTTGTAAAGTCTTAGTTGCTCTGACATTCCAGGTCCTCTAGAATATGGTCTCACCTTATCTGGTGATCTCACCTTGCTCTCCAAATAATACTAACAACAATAATTACTATTAACTGAGTACGCAAATCCCAGGCTCTGTGTGAGGTGCTGTCCGTATCCAGTTTGCCAACACAAACTCTTGTTCCAGCTAGTCCTGTGTCTTTATGTTTCCCATGTAGGCTTTGCTCTTTTCTACACTATTCTCTATTTCTATATATTCTTTGTCCCCAAATTCTACTAATATTTTGATACTGAGATAATTTTTCACTCCTCTAAAAATCGCCTCAAATTATTCCGCACTATTGATCTTTTCCAGTCTCCTTTTTCATATTCTTTCTATACCACACACTAAGATGTTTAATACCATCTTATGATTAGTTAGTCATTTCAGGGATGTAAATTTACCTCCAGTTAAGTTGTCATATATTGGCAGCCATTGATGGGCTTTAAAGGGTGCATGAGCCATTTAAAATGATATTTTAAAAATATTTATTTTTGGCTGTGCTGGGTCTTTGTTGCCGCACCAGCTTTTCTCTAGTTGTGGCTAGTGGGGGTTGCTCTCTTGTTGAGGTGCACTGGCTTCTCTTTTCAGTGGCATCTCTTGCGGGAGCACAGGCTATGGGCTTGTGGGTTTTGGTAGTTGTGGCCCTCAGGCTTGAGAGCACAGGCTCAGTAGTTCTGGTGCACAGGTGGCATGTGGGATCCTCCCGGATAAGGGATCGAACCTTCGTTCCCTGCACTGGCAGGAGGATTCTTTACCACTGAGCCACCAGGGTAGCCCTAAAGTTACCGGTATGTTTTGCACTTGTGCATTTTTCCTAGGTCAGGAGATCCCACGGCATTCCAGAGAGGTCCATGAAGAGGGTTGAGTTAGTCCCTGGATACCAATTTATGCTTTTAGTCATTCCTACTTAAGCAGAGGAAATACATTTCTTATTGCATACCCTCTGATTCTCCATTGTAGAAAAACTTCTAGCTCAGGTGCATGGGCCTGAGTTTGAAAATTCTGATCATTTTTTTTTCTGTACTAAATGAGATGTCCTGAATTTTAATGTGGAATATCACTATATGCACAACTGATTTCAACAATAATTTTTAAATTAAATATTTTTTGAATTGGTAATACAGTTAGACAATTTGAAGATCAAAACTACATGAAAAGGCTAACCAGAGAAGTCTCACTCCCATCTGCCTTTTATTGATAATTATCATTAAAAAATATTTTAATGCCATAGATAGTACAATAATGTCTGTGGCTTCATTCATCAAGGCTCTTTTGGTTGCAAGTGACAGAAGTTTATTTCATACCAATGTAAACAACAACAAGAGAAATTTCTTTCAAGAATGGAATATCTCAAGGAAGGCATAAAATACAGCCAGGTTTCAGGAATGATTGGAACCAGGACTTGTCAATCCATCAGGAACACAGCAGCCAATTTCTGTCTGACTTATTGTGCTCATTGCCTTCAGTTATCTCTCTTTTCCAAATTGACTTGGTTGCTTTGGCTGCATGGAGAAGCCAATGGCAACCCACTCCAGTACTCTTGCCTGGAAAATCCCATGGATGGAGGAGCCTGGTGGGCTGCAGTCCATGGGGTCGCTAGGTGTCAGACACAACTGAGTGATTTCACTTTCACTTTTCACTTTCATGCATTGGAGAAGGAAATGGCAACCCACTCCAGTGTTCTTGCCTGGAGAATCCCAGAGACTGGGGAGCCTGGTGGGCTGCCGTCTATGGGGTCACACACAGTTGGACATGACTGAAGCGACTTAGCAGCAGCAGCTTTGGCTGCATAAGGCCAAACATAGCCACCCCCTTGCTCCTGAGTATACTTATCTTCAGTTCAAGTGACCAGCCCAGCCTCTTATCCCTTAGGGCTCATTCTTAAACAGACGGAGACAGAGATATTGAGGTGAGTAGAGTCATGTAAAGAAATAGAGGAAAACAACAGAATGGGAAAGACTAGAGATCTCTTCAAGAAAATTAGAGATACCAAGGGGACATTTCATGCAAAGATGGGCTCGATAAAGGACAGAAATGGTATGGCCCTAACAGAAGCAGAAGATATTAAGAAGAGGTGGAAAGAATACACAGAAGAACTGTACAAAAAAGATCTTCATGACCCAGATAATCACGATGATGTGATCACTCATCTAGAGCCAGACATGCTGGAATGTGAAGTCAAGTGGGCCTTAAAACTTGTGGAGGTGATGGAATTCCAGTTGAGCTATTTCAAATCCTGAAAGATGATGCTGTGAAAGTGCTGTACTCAATATGCCAGCTGTACTCAATATTTCCAGTTTGGAAAACTCAACAGTGGCCGCAGACTGGAAAAGGTCAGTTTTCATTCCAATCCCAAAGAAAGGCAATGCCAAAGAATGCTCAAACTACTGCACAATTGCACTCATCTCACATGCTAGTAAAGTAATGCTCAAAATTCTCCAAGCCAGGCTTCAGCAATACGTGAACCGTGAACTTCCTGATGTTCAAGCTGGTTTTAGAAAAGGTAGAGGAACCAGAGATCAAATCGCCAACATCCTCTGGATCATGGAAAAAGCAAGAGAGTTCCAGAAAAACATCTATTTCTGCTTTGTTGACTATGCCAAAGTCTTTGACTGTGTGGATCACAACAAACTGTGGAAAATTCTGAAAGAGATGGGAATACCAGACCACCTGACCTGCCTCTTGAGAAATGCATATGCAGGTCAGGAAGCAACAGTTAGAACTGGACATGGAACAACAGACTGGTTCCAAATAGGAAATGGAGTACGTCAAGGCTGTATATTATCACCCTGCTTATTTAACTTATATGCAGAGTACATCATGAGAAACACTGGACTGGAAGAAACACAAGCTGGAATCAAGATTGCTGGGAGAAATATCAATCACCTCAGATATGCAGATGACACCACCCTTATGGCAGAAAGTGAAGAGGAACTAAAAGCCTCTTGATGAAAGTGAAAGAGGAGAGTGAAAAAGTTGCCTTAAAGCTCAACATTCAGAAAACGAAGATCATGGCATCTGGTCCCACCACTTCATGGGAAATAGATGGGGGAACAGTGGAAACAGTGTCAGACTTTATTTTTGGGGGCTCCAAAATCACTGCAGATGGTGACTGCAGCCATGAAATTAAAAGACGTTTATTCCTTGGAAGGAAAGTTATGTCCAACCTAGATAGCATATTGAAAAGCAGAGACATTACTTTGCCAACAAAGGTCCATCTAGTCAAGGCTGTGGTTTTTCCTGTGGTCATGTATGGATGTGAGAGTTGCACTGTGAAGAAGGATGAGTGCTGAAGAATTGATGCTTTTGAACTGTGGTGTTGGAGAAGACTCTTGAGAGTCCCTTGGACTGCAAGGAGATCCAACCAGTCCATTCTGAAGGAGATCAGCTCTGGGATTTCTTTGGAAGGAATGATGCTAAAGCTGAAACTCCAGTACTTTGGCCACCTCATGTGAAGAGTTGACTCATTGGAAAAGACTCTGATGCTAGGAGGGATTGGGGGCAGGATGAGAAGGGGACGACAGAGGATGAGATGGCTGGATGGCATCACTGACTCGATGGACGTGAGTCTGAGTGAACTCTGGGAGTTGGTGATGGACAGGGAGGCCTGGCGTGCTGCAGTTCATGGGGTCACGAGGAGTCAGACACGACTGAGCTACTGAACTGAACTGAACCGAACTGAGGGTCATGTGTATGTCCTTGATTGATCAGCTCTGGACATGGGAGCAGGGAAATAGTACAAGCATGGATGTCAGGGATTCAGCCCCGGGTAAGGAAGTCCTTAAAGCAAAGAGGTGTGGACCAGCCTAATATCCACCATGGAGCCCTAAAGAGGTCTTACTGACTGTAGTCAACTAGCTATTAATTTTTATGGCCCTGAGGCCACCTTTGTTCCAGATAGGTACCCAGTGCTGATGATCTTTTTTCCTTTTGGTGGGAAAAAACCCGGAGTGTGAATAGCATACTCTTCTGAGACCTGGAGAACTGCTTATCCTATTTTTATTTAAAGTTGTTAAAAGTTTCCCTGGGTCAGTGTATGTCAACTACTCTTCTCCCAACCTAAAGATCAAACCGTATCTCTTGCCCTGGAGGCAGATTCTTTACTGGCTGAGCCACCAGGGAAACCCATTCTCTCACTAGCTGATGGTTATCACCTCTGGTTACCTCCTGGATATCTCCTAGTCAGGAACAAGGACCACTGCCTATTACCAAGTATAACAGAGCAGAGTAAGGTGGTGTTCATACCAAATCCTTCCTTCCATCTCTGTTTTGAGTAGGGGTGAAAGCTTCTAGGAAAAACAAGTATTGCCTAAGTAACAATAGCAAATTTTAATATATAAAAATATGGTTTTAATGTATTTTACATTTCATAATGGTGCTAAAGGAACTTCATGGATGTTATATCTTATCAATACTTTACTTATCCATGAACTGATCATGGAATTAGTAGAAGCTATTCGAGAAAAGCAAGAGATAGTGTCTCTTTAGGTGAGATTTTCCAGCAGAACAAGTATTAGTCTTCCATTGATCTCTCCTTCCTTCCATCCTTCCGACCTTCCTTCTAAATATAGCAGCATTTTCTCAGAACTTCCTAAGACTTGGATTGTATGAAGTTTTTTCACACTCTATAAAATAACCTAAGTAATGTTTATGAATAAAAACTAAACTGAATAGTGTACTTCTGTGTGCCAGCCACTTTTATAAGTATTTTATGATTAGTTAACTAATCCTGAAACCACTCTATGAGTTGCCATGATTATTATCCCTATTTTTCAGATGAAGAATGAGGCACAAAGAAAACAATTGCTCAAAATCACAACCCTAGTAACAGTGGACATGGAAAAAAAAACAAACCTATCACACCCTTGTTCAATATTTTCATAAAAAGTTGTCTTATGAAAATTTTCTATTAGAAAATTTCATCATACAATTGTGAAATAAATGATTACTGCTCTCAAATTCTTCCTTTGAGACTCAAATGGCTTAGTAACAACAAATGCTGTAACATGGCTGCCAATTTAGAAATAGTTCCCTGTATCTGTTTTCTGAGTTTTTATCACTTGAGTAGGCTGTCTTGCCTCTTTCAAAGATATTGTGTTATTTCTTCCTTGGAAAAATATGCCGTTTCTTACCAGCTTCTTTTCCCTTTTATTGTTTTTTTCAGTCACTAGGTTGTGTCTGACTCTTTGTGACTCCATGGACTGTAGCCCACCAGGCTCCCCTGTCCTTGGGATTTCCAGGCAAGAATACTGGAGAGGGTTTACATTTCCTTCTCCAGAGGATCTTCCCAACCCAGGGATTGAACCCTCATCTCCTGCACTGGCAAGCAGATATTTTACTGATGAGCCACCAGGGAAGCCCCCTTAGTTTCCTTACATAACACAACATTTAAAAAGCAATGTTTTAAAGAGCTTTATGTAAAGATTATATGGCTTCATGCACTATTTTAACTAATTACTCAAGTTCACACTGATTATATTAGATTTTTTGAAATCCAATAATTTGACAAATATAAGGGTTCTCTTTTTGTGTGTGCCTACCTGCGTGCACGTAACGTTTGTCTATATGTTTGTGTTCGTTTCCTAGGGCTGCTGTAACAAAACACCACAAACTGGATGCTTTAGAACAATAGAAATGTATTCTCTCTCACTGTTGTAGACTAGATGTAGAAAGTTAATGTGTTGACTACGCCATGCTCCCTCCAAAGCCTCTAGGATCCTTCCTTGCCTCTTCCAGATTCTGGAAGCTTCCTTGGCTTTCTGCCTGTCTTCACGTGGCTGTCTACCCTATGCATCTCTGTCTCCTACTTTTCTTAAGAGGACTCCAGTCATTTTGGATTAAGGGTCTACCCTAGTCCATTAAGGGTCTATAGTTAGTAAAGATGACCTCATCTTTACTAACTATATATGCGATGACTGTATTTTCAAATAAAGTCTAGTCTAAAGTACTGGGGTTAGGACTTCAACATATCTTTTGGGAGGACATGATTGAACCCACAGCAATATCTAGTTACTAAGAAATCCATTGTAAGCTTTTTAGGAATGTGGGTATATTCATTTAAAAGCATAATGTCAACTTTGCTGTTTGAAATAGAGAAGAGAAACAAATGAAGGAATATACTATTAAAATATGCAGTGATAAAATTTTGCATGTTAACCAGGCTTTTATGGAAAATCTTCATTTTTCACTTGAACAGAAGCTCTTCAGGCAATATTTTTTAAAACATTTTTTTGATTAAGCTATTTGGCTGAATCACTGACTTTAATACAGTTTTATTGAATGTATTTCTAAGCCTATTCAGCTTTCTACATAGTTTTCATATTTGCTTTTAGAAATGAGAAAGATAAAGTTAAAAGAGAAACTCACCCGACTATCCTCTTTATCTTCTTATTTTGAAATATATAAAGGGAAAACTGTCTTCTTTCAAAAAAGGCCAGAAAGAATCTTGCTTTAATTCAGACCATTGTTGCAACCTTCCTATCATAAAATACATCTTTCTGAGCGGCTTATCCCAATATTTGACATTGGCACTAGATAGATATTAAAGGTTAAAAATAAACAATAGAAAATGATCCTGAAGGTAGATCAGAGTGAGGGAGTTGTTAGGTGTAATCCCCTGATTCACAGATGAGGGTACTGGGACCCAGAGGTTCCTGAAGGTCACCAGGCTGGGGTTGGCAAAGCTGGATCCAGAATCTTGCTTTACTGCATCACATTGTCTTTTCTTCAATATCTTATTCAAAACTTGTACAAAAGGTAAGGAATAGCTGGCACTGAGTTGTATACTTTAAATGCATGAATTGTATGGTACAGGAACTGTATCTCAGTAAAACTGTTTAAAAAGAGATGAATGGCTGGATTTCAGAGGTACAGCAATGAAAGTACAAATATACTTAGGAAACATTCATTTTAAATAATAATTTCTTCTTTAAAAATTGCACAGTACAGAGTCAGCTGAAAATAGCAACTAGCCCCAATTTTAAGATCTAAATAACAACAACAACAAAAAAAGATCTAAATAACAACTTAAGCTAGACTTGGTTTTATTTACAACACTATCAATTTCATAGAGATAGAAGGTGACTTAGAGAAGGAAAATTGTATAAGATACAGTCTTAAGACATTTACTGATGCCCCCCAGAGACTGCACATTTATAAGGTTAAGTTAAAATGAAAACTCAAAAAATGCTCAGTCATGGAGTTTGAAAAACCATATTGCAGGTTCACCTTTCTAGAGGACAAATTGGATTAACGGGAAACTTTGTGTTTTTCTGTTCTTTCCTTCTGGATCTCTTATTAGTGATTCATAGGCCTCCCAGCTTTATCCTCTAGCTTTTTCATCCTTTGTCTTCTGTATTGTACCTTTGTCTTTTTCAAGAAAAATAATCAGCTTTACTGCAATATAATTTTTATCCAACAAAATGCATTTATTTTAATCATACAGTTCAATGAGTTCTGACAATGTATATAGTTGTGTAAACACCAACACTATCACTTCAAGAAGTTCCCTTGTCTGCTCTTTGATAACTCCCTCCCCTCCCCCTGCCCCTGGCGGTTTTGCCTTCTTAGGAATCACATAAACAGAATTATAGGGTATGGAGGCTTTGGGGTCTTGCTTCTTTCACTTAATATAATCCTTTTCAGTTTCCTCCAGGCTGTTTCTATCAATAGTTTGTTCTTTTTTGATTGCTGAGTAGGATTCCAAAGCTACAATATGCTTGTCCATTCATTAGCTGATGGATATTTGGATTGTTTCCAGTTTTCATTTCTTTTGGATAAATATCTAGGAGTAAAATTGCTGAGTCATATCCTTAGATATGTTTAACCTTATGAGAAATAACCAAATCATTTTCCAAAATGGTGTTACCATTTTATACTTCCAACAGCACTCATTATGTAGTCTTGCCACATTTTAGTTTTGACTGTTCTATTTAGGTCTAGGTTCATTTTGAATTATTTATTTATTTTTGGCATATGGATATCCAATTGTTCCAGCACAATTTGTTGAAAAAGATTATGCTTTCCCCATTGAAATATTAATACTTTGGCACCTGTGTAAAAAATTGACTATGTGTATGTGGGTCTATGAGTCTTTCTGGACTCTATTCTGTTCCATCCATCTACCTGTCCATTTTTGTGCCAGTCCTACATTGTTTTAATTATTGAGCTTTAAATCTTGAAATCAAGTTGAAGCCCTTCTAGTTTCTTTAATTTCTCTAGCAGTGTTGGCAATGTTATGGTCTTGGGAACATTTTGTTAAATCCATCATTAAATAATTCATGTAAATTCATGTAAAATTATGAAATAATTAATAATTTTAAAAATTAACTTTATTATTTATTTATTTACTTATTGCTTTAGTTTTGGTTGCACCAGGTCTTTGTCGTTGCACATGGGCTTTCGTTCCCGCTGGGTGGGGGGTGCTCCTCTTGGCTGTGGTGTACCAACCTCTCATTGCAGTGGTTTCTCTTATTACAGGACACGGCTCTAGCCGCTTGGGCTTCACTGGTTGCAGCACATGGACTCTAGAGCACAGGCGCAGTAGTTGTGGCACACAGGCTTAGTTGCTCCAAGGCATGTGGAATCTTCCTGGACAGGGGATCTAACCCATGTCCCCTGCATGGCAGGGGAGTTCTTATCCACTGTACCACCAGGGAATTCCAATTCATTTATTTTTTTAAATTTGAGGATAATTACTTTACAATGTTTTTAAAAAAATTTTTTTTAAATTAATTCATGTTTTCTGAGGCTATTGTAAATGATGTTGCTTTACAAAAAAAAAAAAAAATACCTACTTCAACTTCCATTTGTTTGTTGCTAAAACATGTTTATTTTTTTTTTTTTTTTCTATTTCCCTGGGAGGTTTTACAGGGCTTCTCTGGTGGCTCAGATGGTAAAGAATCTGCCTGCAATGCCAGAGACCGGGGTTTGTTCCCTGGGTTGGGAGGATCCCCTGGAGAAGGAAATGGCTACCCACTCCAGTATTCTTGCCTGGAGAATTCAATGGACAGAGAAGGTTTTATAAATGTATCTTCCAACACTTCAATTTTTTAAAGTTGCAATTAAAATCATTTTAATGTAGTAAAGTGAAATTTACCATTATAACTATTTTTAAATAAGCAGTTCAGTGGCATTAAATGCATTCACATTGTTGTGTGAGCATCACCACTACCCATCTCCAGAACTTACCATCCCATAATGAAACCCTGTATATACTAAATACTCTCTAAATAGGAACTCCCCATTTCCACCTTCCCATCACCACGGTACCTACTGTTTTACTTTCTGTCTCTATGTATTTGACTATTCTAGGTACCTCATATAGGTGGAATCATACATTACTTGTCCCTTTGTGTCTGGTTTATTTCACTTAGCATAACGTCTTCAAGGTTCAACCATGTTGTAGCATATATCAGAATTTCATCGTTTTTAAGCCTGAATAGTATTCCATTCGGAGAAGGCAATGGCAACCCACTCTAGTACTCTTGCCTGGAAAATCCCGTGGATGGTGGAGCCTGGTAGGCTGCAGTCCATGGGGTCGCGAAGAGTCGGACAAGACTGAGCGACTTCACTTTCACTTTTCACTTTCACCCATTGGAGAAGGAAATGGCAACTCTCTCCAGTGTTCTTGCCTAGAGAATCCCAGGGACCGCAGAGCCTGGTGGGCTGCCGTCTATGGGGTCGCACAGAGTCGGACACAACTGAAGCGACTTGGCAACAGCAGTAGTGGCAGTATTCCATTTTATGTACATACCAGATTTTATTTTTCCATTCATTCATTAATAGATTCTGGAGGGAGGTGGGAGGGGGGTTCAGGATGGGGAACACAGGTACACCCATGGCTGATTCATGTTAATGTATGGCAAAAACCACTACAATATTGTAATTAGCCTCAAAAAAAAAAAAAAAAAGAGTCTGGGTTATTTCTATCTTTTGGCCATTGTAAATAATGCTGCTGTGAACATGAAATTGGTTTTACTTTGTGAACTCTTTCATGTTCTTTAATTTTTTCACTTATTATTTCTGTCTTTGTTTTATGGAGTGATATCTGTTATCTCCCTATAAATATTATAGTTTCTATGATATTTTCTTCTCTCCTCTGTATGCCTGTTCCCTCCTCAAGTTTCTTTAGTTTATTTTCATTTTTAGCTTCCATTCAAGACTTTCGTTAAATATCTGGTGTTTCATATGTTTTAATAGTAGAGAATTTTTTTTTTAAATGGAAGTTTTGTGGGGAGAAGGGGTCAGGTGGGGCTCATCAGGTCTTTTTACTGGGGTACTTCAAATACTTGGATATGCCAGTATACTGGGGTATGTCAATACTTTGAGAAATTTTCCCTGGAACTGTTTTGTTTCTCCACAAATGAATTCTCCAACTTCCTGTCTGGAGGAGAACGAGGTATAAGCAGGGATCGTGGGAGCAGTGACGGGGGGCAGTGGCGACATGCTTAAGCTTTGCTGCAGGCTTTCTGAGTATAGAAAGGGGACATGGGGCTGAGGATTTCTCTTTTACTTAGTCCACTTGTTTTCAGTTCTAGCACCTCCAAGGGATGAGTGCCTCAAGGATTCTATTGCACAAAACGACAAACTTCTAGTTGGTAATGCCCCTTGAGAGGTGTTTAGGTTGTAACTTCACAGTCTGCTAAATCAGTAATTGTTCCTCTGTCTGCTTTGTCTTCCAAAAAGATGTTGATATGTTTTATCCACTGTTGTCTCTGCTCTTATTCTCTTTGTCCTTACTGCTTAATACCATTTTTATTGCTTTACTGACATTTTAATGGGGTTTTAGGAGGGAGAGGAAATGAACACATGATGAACTATATTTAACTCATTAAATAGTATTTATCATTCATAAATGATTTACATTTCTTTTACCACCTGATAGGAAAAACTTCCACTCAGGACAATAAATAAAATTCAGATAAAATGGAAATACTGGATCACAGTAAGTTTGTAGTAGTGAAAGGAAAAAGAATTTCAAAAATAAACATATGTAAGGCAATATACTTCCAGTGATAAATGTGTTTCTCAGTTTTCAGGAAAGTAGGGAAAAAGTTGAATATGAGCAATATAAGTCTGTTGATTTAAAAGGAAATCATATACCTCATAAATACAAGTAGTATATAAAAGAATCATTTATTGTAATTTATAGCATTTGCTTAATTTCTTATTGCTTTTCTTTCAGCCATTTCCTTCTCTTTAGCATTTTTATTAGTGGCTGGTTAGTTACATAAAAAGGCAGAAGTCCACCAGGCAATTCTTCAAATTATTGGCTAAGAGGCTGATATTACTAGTTTTTTTAAAAAGTTATATTTATTTTTAATCGATTGCTTTACAATGTTAATTTGATTTTTGCCATACATCAACATACATTAGCCATACGTGTACTTATGTCCCATCCCTCTTGAACCTCTCTCCCACCTCCTACCCTTTCCCACCCCTCTAGGTTGTTACAGAGCCCCAGTGTGAGCTCCTTTAGTCATACAGCAAATTTCCATTGGCTATCTATTTTACATATGTATATGCTTCTGTGCTACTCTCTCCAATCATTTCATTCTCTCCTTCCTTTCTACTGCCCTTGTCCATAAGTCTGTTCTCTATGTCTCTGTAGGAGTCATTAGTTTAATGAGGGTTTGGGAAGTCTCTGTGGCTTAAATTATTGGCTCTATCCCTATTACTATAGATCGTGTGTATGTTAGTTGCTTAGTCATGTCTGACTCTTTGCGACCCCATGAACTGTAATCTGTCAGGCTCCTCTGTCCATGGGGATTCTCCAGGCAAGAATTACTTGGTATTAAATACAATTGATTGAGTGCTTATTGGAATATTATTTTGAGTTCTGAGTTTAAGGTAGATGGAGAAAATAAAATGAGCACCTGTTTAAAAACCAGACCTGTGAAGAAAGGTCTTCCCTGGTGGCTCAGAGGGTCAAGAATCTGCCTGCAATGCAGGAGACCTGGGTTCAATCCCTGGGTTGGGAAACTCCCCTGGAGAAGGGAATGACAACCCACTCCAGTATTTCTGCCTAGAGAATTCCACAGACAGAGGAGCCTGGCAGGCTATAGTCCATGGAGTCACAAAGAGTTGGACATGATATAGCAACTAACATGAAGAAAAGCTAAAAGAAGCTCCTTTGTTTTGATTTGTATTTTCTAGGAAAAGAAAAGGATCAGTGGAAATAACACTCTTCAAATACGTCGAGATGCTTGACCTAATGTTTCCCAGGGCTCTATTCTAGGTCTTTTCCTCCCATGGGCATTAGATGGTATCCATCAACCTGCTTGGCCATCCCCTCCCATACCCATCACTTTCCTCAAATATTTACCCATGAAATCTAACCAACAGATTTAGTTACCTGCTCTCCAGACTAGATCTAAGCTCCAGCCCTAGGTTTTCAGCTGCCTTCTGATTATTTCTAGTCCAATGTTCTGCAGGCAAATCAAGTTCAATGGATCTAAAAACTTAGGTCATTAAATTCTTCCCAGCATTACTCAGCCATCTGTGCTCCTCTCCTGACTTTCTTTTCTTTAATAATGGTAACACCTATTTACCTTGTCAACTAGGCTTAAGTCTTAGAATCAGCTTTTCTTTCTTCAGCCCCTCCATTCAATTAGTCACCAAATTCAATGAATTCAATTTAAATCTTTTTGAAATTTATCTTGTTTACTATGCAATTAGTTTAGTCTCTTATCAACTTCTGCATGAACTATGAGAAGTGGTTATGTTTCACTTAAACCAGCCTGTCGGTCTCCTTCTATTTTTTTTTTTATCATATACATATGTTGTTGTTGTCCACTCACCAAGTTGTGTCTCTTTAGAAGCCCCATGGACTGTAGCCCGCCAGACTGCTTTGTCCATGGGACTGTCCCAGGCAAGAATACTGGAGTGGGTTGCCATTTCCTTCTCCAGGGGGTCTTTCTGACCCAGGGATCAAACCCTCCCCTCCTGGCAGGCAGATTCTTTACCACTGTGTCACCTTTTGTCGTTGTTCAGTCACTAAGTTATCTCTGACTCTTTGTGACCCCATGGACTGCAGCATGCCAGGCATCCCTTTTTATTTCCTTCACTCTCTCCTAGAGTTTGCTTAAACACATGTCCATTGAGTTGATGATGCCATCCAACCATCTCATCCTCTGTTGACCCCTTCTCCTGCCCTCAATCTTTCCCAGCATCAGGGTCTTTTCTAATGAGTCAGTTCTTCACATCAGGTGGCCAAAAGTATTAGAGTTTTAGCTTCAGCATCAGTCCTTCCAATGAATATTCAGGGTTGACTTCCCTTAGGACTGACTGGTTTGATCTCCTCTCTGTCCAAGGGACTCTCAAGAGTCTTCTCCAATGCCACAGTTTGAAAGCATCAATTCTTCGGTACTCAGCCTTCTTTATGGTCCAACTCAGATACCCATATGTGACTACTGGAAAAACCATAGCATTGACTATATGAACCTTTGTCAGCAAGTAATGTCTCTGTTTTTTAATATGCTGTCTAGGTTTTTCATAGATTTCCTTCCAAGGAGCAAATGTCTTTTAATTTCATGGCTGCCATCACTATCCGCAGTGATTTTTGGAGCCCAAGAAAATAGTCTGTCACTGTTTCAGTTTTTTCCCATCTATTTGCCATGAAGTGATGGGACCAGATGCCATGACCTTAGTTTTTTGAATGTTGAGTTTTAAGCCAGCTTTTTCACTCTCCTCTTTCACTTTCATCAAGAGGCTCTTTAGTTTCTCTTCACTTTCTGCCATACTGGTGGTATTTGCATATCTGAGGTTATTGATATTTCTCCCGGCAATCTTGATTCCAGCTTCTGATTCATCCAACCAGGCATTTTGTATGATGTACTCTGCACATAAGCTAAATAAGCAGGGAGATAATATACAGCCTAATATACAGATGTACTCCTTTCTCAATTTTGAACCAGTTCTTTGCTCCAGGTATGTATGAAAGTCCCTCAGTCGTGTCCAACTCTTTGCAACCCCATGGACTATACAGTCCATGAAATTCTCCAGGCTAGAATATTGGAGTAGGTAGCCTTTCCCTTCTTCAGGGGATCTTCCCAACCGTGTATGTCTATATACACACATATGTATATACCTATATATACTTAAGTAAACTAGACTGTATGTTCCTTGATGTTAGGAATTGTGTTTTACTCTTTATCACCAAACCCCAGATGCTCAATAGATTTTAGTTGAAGAAATGAATGTTTATTTTAAAGATAGTAACCAACTGGTTTCTATTTCCACTCACAATAAAATGACATTTATATTTCAATGTTTAGGTATTAGGAAGAGTGGGATACATACTGGAATGAGTTTTTTATAAACCAGGTAATTTTGCAAATTCTTCTTTGTAGTTCATTTTTCTCATGAAGACAGATTTATGTGTCTAAGATGGTTTAGGAATTTCTTTGCTTGGATTTGTGGTGCTTAGACCAATTGATTTTCTGCTGGATCAAAAATAGTTTTTTTGCCAGATCAAAATACATTTCACCAGAGAAACGTTGCCTATTGAACTAGGGAGGAAACGCAGTACTAATGCAGAGGACCTTCTTGGACCTTTTGACTTGCACTTGCATGTTGTATCATTTCTCTTTGAAATTTTAATTTTAGGTCCAACACTAATTGACAGTGCATCACCGGCGTTGATCTTATACTATTTATATATCTATTCTTATTATGATAAACTTAGATGAAAGATGTTAACCAGAACCATAAACTGCATTACATAAAATGATACATTTCAGAAGATCTAAAATCCCAGCAAAATGGTAGGGACAATGACATAGCCAGTTGTTAGTTTTTCCCGTGCCAAAATGATGTTTCAGTCCTTTTTTAATACAAAGGTTGAATGTAATTCATTGGTGCTCTTGAACACAAGCAAGGCATTCTCATAGGCAAAAAAGCTGTTATGCCCAACTTCTTGAAACAGATCTGTCAGGAACCTACCTTTCATCTTTCTCCCATGGTTATTGAACCTACTGTCTAGTTTACATCCTGCAGTATGTAGATAAGAGTACACCAATCCCACACTTTTAACTCTCTCAGGGAGCATACATGATGCAGGGACAATTAACCTGTTCCATATATGTATACCAGATTGGGTGTCAATTCGACACTCTCCAATAAGGTGTAGGTAAAGTAAAGCGCTACTTGCTCAGTCGTGTCCAACTCTTTGCGAGCCCATGGACTGTAGCCTGCCAGGCTCCTCTGTCTATGGGATTCTCCAGGCAAGAATACTGGAGTGGGTTGCCATTCCCTTCTCCAAGGAATCTTACTGACCCAGGGATCAAACCCAGGTCTCCTGCAATGCAGGCAGATTCTTTACCGTTTGAGCCACCAAGGATGCCCTGATAAGGGATAATACTACAGAAATGGAATAGGCTATTTCCCTAAGTAGTGATTATCCCTTTACTGAAAATGTTCATGCACATTTGTGTCTGATATGTTCAGTGCCATAGTTCAGTCTTGACCAGTGCTTCAGTTCAGTTCAGTCGCTCAGTCGTGTCCGACTCTTTGCGACCCCATGAATCGCAGCACGCCAGGGCTCCCTGTCCATCACCAACTCCCAGAGTTCACTCAGACTCACATCCATCGAGTCAGTGATGCCATCCAGCCATCTCACCCTCTGTCGTCCCCTTCTCCTCCTGCCCCCAATCCCTCCCAGCATCAGAGTCTTTTCCAATGAGTCAATTCTTCGCATGAGGTGGCCAAAGTAGTGGAGTTTCAGCTTTAGCATCATTCCCTCCAAAGAAATCCCAGAGCTGATCTCCTTCAGAATGGACTAGTTGGATCTCCTTGCAGTCCAAGAGACTCTCAAGAGTCTTCTCCAACACCACAGTTCAAAAGCATCAATTCTTCAGCACTCATCCTTCTTCACAGTCCAACTCTCACATCCATACATGACCACAGGAAAAACCATAGCCTTGACTAGATGGACCTTTGTTGGCAAAGTAATGTCTCTGCTTTTGAATATGCTATCTAGGTTGGTCATAACTTTCCTTCCAAGGAGTAAGCGTCTTTTAATTTCATGGCTGCAGTCACCATCTGCAGTGATTTTGGAGCCCAGAAAAATAAAGTCTGACACTGTTTCCACTGTTTCCCCATCTATTTGCCATGAAGTGATGGGACAGGATGCCATGATCTTCTTTTTCTGAATGTTGAGCTTTAAGGCAACTTTTTCACTCTCCTCTTTCACTTTCATCAAGAGGCTTTTTAGTTCCTCTTCACTTTCTGCCATAAGGGTGGTGTCATCTGCATATCTGAGGTGATTGATATTTCTCCCAGCAATCTTGATTCCAGCTTGTGTTTCTTCCAGTCCAGCCTTTCTCACGATATACTCTGCATAGAAGTTAAATAAGCAGGGTGACAATATACAGCCTTGACGTGCTCCATTTCCTATTTGGAACCAGTCTGTTGTTCCATGTCCAGTTCTAACTGTTGCTTCCTGACCTGCATATGCATTTCTCAAGAGGCAGGTCAGGTGGTCTGGTATTCCCATCTCTTTCAGAATTTTCCACAGTTTGTTGTGATCCACACAGTCAAAGGCTTTGGCATAGTCAACAAAGCATAAATAGATGTTTTTCTGGAACTCTCTTACTTTTTCCATGATCAGAGGATGTTGGCAATTTGATCTCTGGTTCCTCTGCCTTTTGTAAAACCAGCTTGAACATCAGGAAGTCCACGGTTCACGTATTGCTGAAGCCTGGCTTGGAGAATTTTGAGCATTACTTTACTAGCCTGTGAGATGAGTGCAATCGTGTGGTAGTCTGAGCATTCTTTGGCATTGCCTGTCTTTGGTGCACAGTAAATACTATATATGTATATATAGTATGTGTCCGTATATGCATATATGTGTGTGTTTGTGTGAATGAATGAATGAAGCACATAATGGAGGCACAAAATGGCTGATGTTTAAGTTAGCTTTTGCTGTGTAATGAACCATGCCAAAAGGTGGCAGTTTAAAACAGTGATTCATTATTTTTCATGATTCTGTGGGTTGGCTGAACAGTCTGAGATGGTCTCATATTTCTGGGACAAGAACTCTTTGGCTGGGAGAACTAAGTCTTTCTCTCCAGGTCTCTCAGCATTCCGAGAGAGTGAGAGTGGGAGCTGTAATACCTCTGCTGGTTAGGCTTGGGAACTCATTTCCCGTGTATTACACTGGACAAAAAAGTCACAAGGCCAGATCCAGAGATGAGGAAATCTACCCGACCTCTTGATGGGTGGTGTTGTTGCAGATTTGTAGCCATTTTTAATCTACCATAGATGGCCAAGTTAAAAAAACCATTTGTATGGAATTCTTGTAATGGAAGATTGGTCAATCTCCCAGAGTCCTTCCAACTCTGAGACTCCACCAGCCTGAATGGATCTCTTATGTTCTAATAAAGAACAGTTACTAACCCATTGTAATTGGAAACTTTAATTTCCTACATCTGGTAAGATAATTTCAAAGATAATTCATTGAATAATTATTATTATGATCTAGAATTTATAGTCTTCATTTAGCCATTTCAAATACCTACCAGAATGCTCTTGTTAGTGAGAGTGGTATTTACAACTAGTTACACTAATAGGCACTAACTCTACTTTGAATTCTGGTGTACTAGCAACATTGCAGCCATGAAATTAAAAGACGCTTACTCCTTGGAAGGAAAGTTATGACCAACCTAGATAGCACATTCAAAAGCAGAGACATTACTTTGCCAACAAAGGTCCATCTAGTCAAGGCTATGGTTTTTCCAGTAGTCATGTATGGATGTGAGAGTTGGACTGTGAAGAAAGCTGAGCGCTGAAGAATTGATGCTTTTGAACTGTGGTGTTGGAGAAGACTCTTGAGAGTCTCTTGGACTGCAAGGAGATCCAACCAGTCCATTCTGAAGGAGATCAGCCCTGGGATTTCTTTGGAGGGAATGATGCTGAAGTTGAAACTCCAGTACTTTGGCAACCTCATGCAAAGAATTGACTCATTGGAAAGACTCTGATGCTAGGAGGGTTTGGGGGCAGGAGGAGAAGGGGACGACAGAGGATGAGATGGCTGGATGGCATCACTGACTCGATGGATGTGAGCCTGAGTGAACTCTGGGAGTTGGTGATGGACAGGGAGGCCTGGCGTGCTGCGATTCATGGGGTCGCAAAGAGTCGGACACGACTGAGCGACTGGACTGAACTGAACTGAGCAACATTCTCCTTTCCTTGTGCTTTGTTGACCATTCTATGAAAACTGGATAAATTCTTTCTTTTTTAATCCATCTAATGCTTAATGTTTTAAAAGTCACTGAGATAATAATATAAAATTCTTATTTTTCTTCTGCATCAGAAGTGAGTGCTTATATTATTGCCTCAGTATTTAACGCTATTAACTCTTAAAGTTGTAGATCTACCACTTTTCTGTAATGATTCTTTTATGACAATTATAATAAACTAAAGATATTCCTTTGTGATTATTTTAGTAATAATCAGATACACAGATATATGAATACATAAATATCACATAAATAACTTACAGTTAATTAATGACAACCCTGTGGAACTTTCCATTAAGGTGTTTCAGAACAATCACAGTAGGAAAAATAGTACTGGGGAGACTGAACTGATGGCTAAATTGTGATTTAATTGAAAACTTCACACCAAAGAATTTTGCCAGTGTATTTTTGTATGTGTATGGACTTAGCTGAAATATCATGTATGTTTTTGACAATTTTTGACAAATATTTGACAAATACTTGAAATATGTTTAGTTATTATTGAGGAATCTGTTTTAAAATTTTTAGTTTGGCATTAAATCTCCTGCCTCCAAATTCTACACTAATATTTCTCTCTTCCTACTCTTCCCAATTCTTCTAAAAACAAACTCACTCCAATCAACTCACAACAATTTTCTAAAAATAAAGCTAAAGTTCATCTCTGTGGGACTATTGAGCTAGGTCTTGAATGTACTGTTGATAACTAACTAATAACCTGATCAGGTAACAATGCCAGAAAATCTAGTTTTACCTTTGCTTTTTAAAAAATTAAACTTTGTTTCCCATTTACAGAAAAGAGAGTTCTTATACACTCTCATGCCTACCTCCCAACCAGTTTCCCCTATAACTAACATCTTGCATTGGTGTGGTAGGCTTCTTACAACTGATGAACCAATATTGATTGTTACTCACTGAAGCCCACAGTTTACATTAGGATTCCCTCTTCGAACAGGTCTGAGTTTTGCCAAATGTATGTCATGTGTCCATGACAGTGCCATACACAATAGTTTCACTACCCCAAAAAGCTCCTGTGTTCCCCCTCTGTGTCCCTCCTCCCTTCCCCCCAATCCTCGCTTTTCCTTTTTAATTACCCCAATTGAGGGTAGTATTAGTTGAAGCTAAGAATTTGCTTAAGTAATCCATGATTCTCCATGGAAATCAACATTTCTTAATCATCAATTTAGACTAGCACTGTCAAACAGAAATAAAATATAAGCCACATATATATTTAAAAATTTCTAGATGCGGTATTAAAAAGAACAAGTAAAATTAATACATTACACTTATCCCAATATATCCAAAATATTATCAATTCCAATATAACCACTATAAAAATTGAGATACTTAATTTTTTTGGTACTCTCAAAATATAGTATACATTTCAATCTTACAGCACATCTCATTTCAAACGACTCATATTTCAAGCGCTCAGTAGCCAGGAGTAGCCAGTGACTAAGGACTTGAATAGTGCAGGCCTACACTGAGAGCAACTTGAAAGCAAGCTATCCTCCTCTCTCCAGGGCTTCTAGAATAGACAGGAAGGGGATATTTTTGGAAGGTATTCAGTACATCAGAAAGACAAAAAGGACTCTCTAAACCTCTGGATGCTGGTACCTAAAATGTTCTGCAATCACTTTAAACTCTCCAGTTCTGGAAAAAGTCGAATGGGGATTATACTCATTTTGACATATCAAAGAAATGAGTATGTACGTATCCTGACTCCCAGAAAGCCTGAATCATCCAGAATGTTGACTCATGGGCCTAAGGTGACTGAAATACAATGTGAATCAAATTTGCCTTCCAAGGCATCCTTCTCTTTTCGCTTTCCTCTCTCCCCTCCCTCTTTTGGGTGACTCATCCTTCTACCAAGTAAGTCCAGCAGCGGGCAGATCCCAAAGCCCTCTTTGAAGAAGTACAGACTTTCATCAACTGGTCTGTTCCAGTCCGTCCCTATATCGTCTAGCCTAGTTGTTTTGCCTACCTCATCCAGGGTCTGCAGTTAAGACTGGGAGTGACTTTAAACCTGTAAAAAATATTATTTTTTCTTTTAAGGTGGTGATGGTAGTACCTCACCACCTTAAGGTGATGATGGTAGTACCTCACCACCTTAAGGTGATAAGGTGGTTTGGGAATTTACGTTTGAAAGAAAACAAATTTTTATTTCGAAATCTGAAATTTAACGTTTGCTTCAATCCTTAGGGCCTACTCCACAGTACCGTTATTCAGAACCTTTCTGCGCTCTGGGTTTTTTCCTTTCCTGGGAGGAAAGTTTCCACTCCCAGTCTCCAAGATAACGCCCTTCCGGTGGCGTGCCAGGAACGTCTCCGACCCCTCTGGCGTGGGAGGGAGCCGGTTCGTTTCCTCAGTGCTGTAAACACACACACTCCAGCTTCGCCGAGGCCAAGACCAAGACCCCAGCTGGACCCGCAACTACCCTAGGCAGTCGGTGGGGTTCCCAGCTCCAAACCCCGCCCATCGAACCCACCCGGGCCGGTAAGACAGAGGAAGTGCAGTGAGACCCACCCACTTTCGTCTTTTTCCTTTTCTGTTGGGCCGACTGGTTGCCCGTCAACTCTATTTCTTCGCCGATTGGCTCTCTCCCTCCCGCGTTAGTGCCTCCTTCTCCCTGGCTGGAAGGGTGTCACGCCAAACTGGGCGGAGCGTCGGCTGGCCTCTCTCCTTCCCTCATCTGGGCGGCGGCGGTGGCAACTGGGGACGGGGCGGGTGGCGCATCACGGGCGCGGAGGCTGGAGGAGCAGTCTCATTGTTCCGGGAGCTGTCGCCACTGCAGGTCCCTCGGCTCGTTGGGCCCTGCCCCTCTCAGTCCTCCCCACCCCCCACAACCGCCCGCGGCTCTGAGAAGCTTCTCCCGCGGAGGCAGCAGCTGCAGCATCACCTCTGACCTGCCAGCCATGGAAGACATGGACCAGTCGCCTCTGGTCTCCTCGTCCTCGGACAGCCCGCCTCGGCCTCAGCCCGCATTCAAGTACCAGTTCGTGAAGGAGCCCGAGGACGAAGAGGAAGACGAGGAGGAGGAGGAAGACGAGGACGAGGATGAGGACCTGGAGGAGCTGGAGGTGCTAGAGAGGAAGCCCGCCGCCGCGCTGTCGGCGGCCCCGGTGGCCGCCGCCGCCGCCACCGCCGCCACCCCGGCTAGCGCGCCCCTGGTGGACTTCGGCAATGATTTCGTGCCCCCGGCGCCCAGGGGGCCCCTGCCGGCCGCGCCCCTCGCCGCTCCGGAGCGGCAGCCGTCTTGGGACCCGAGCCCCGTGTCGTCGTCGGTGCCCGCGCCCTCCCCACCCTCCATTGCAGCAGACTCGCACTCCAAGCTCTCTGAGGACGAGGAGCCTCCAGCCCGGCCTCCCCCTCCTCCACCGGCCGACGTGAGCCCGCAGGCCGAGCCCTCGTGGACCTCGGTTGTCCCAGCCCCCGCCGCGCCCCCCTCCACGCCGGCCGCGCCCAAACGCAGGGGCTCCTCGGGCTCAGTGGGTGAGTGCCGCGCCCTCCGCCTCGCGCCGCCCCTCGCGCCCCTCCCTCTTTTGTGCGCAGCCCCTCAAGCCTGGACCCTGCCCTTCTCTCCATCCGGAGGGGGCTTTGTCTGCAGATCTTTGGGCGAAGGCGCCCCCGCTGGTGGGAGCCGTGGGGAGCAGGGTGGGGCGGCAGAGGAAGCCCGGGCTTACTCTTTATTGTCCGTCTGGGTATCGGGGAGCACGTGCGCCCCGACCGCTCCCGGGTTGTTCTGTCTGCTCTCCATTCCACCGGGTCGGGGAAGTTAGGAACCCACCCCTTTCAGGAACTGGGTCTGTAAGGAGGGAACTAGGGGTGTGGATTCATCGGACTGCCTTGGTTCCGGGGTGAGGATGGAAGGCCTTGGCGCCCTAATCTTTTGTCTGCCCGACTAGGTTGCTCCTGGGGAAAAGACGCAGTTTCTTGCTGGTCTTTGCCTGCATTCAGCCCTGGCCCCTCTCCTCACCCCTTCCTTGGCTTGGGTGGCCCCATGCTCTTCATCTCCCCCGCCCCGGCCCCGCGCTCGTGGGGAGCCGGTCCAGTGGAAAACGTCCACATTGACCTGACTGCAGTGAAGGGAGAGCGCCTCCAGTGGTGTGACGCTTGGAGAATTGGGGAACGGAGTTTCGGCGAGGTCCTGCCACCGCCCAGTTTACCCGGATTGTGATGTGGCTATTTACCACCAGCTTAACGGAGCCGGGGAAATGGGACCTGGGCACCATGTTCCAAGGGGGCGCAGTTTTGCCGGGAGCTCTGCCGCAGAAGGAGGGGAATAGCTGTTAGGATGCACAGGTTTAGCCTCTTAATGCATCGTAATTGAATAGTAGAGATAAAAGGAAAAGGCAAAATGGTTGACATTCCCAAAGAAGGGGAAACCTGTGGATTCCCTGGCGGGAAGAGGACAGTTGAAATTGTGGCAGATTTACCATGGGACTTCATGAAATGTTTTGATACAGGCGTTTTCATCTGTTGGTTAGAAATACTGTTTCGTAGAAGTAATATATTTTAGGGCTGCAGAGACAGATTTGCATTGTCCGTAAATAGTTTTCAAATCTTTTCATTTACCAGCACCTGATTGTTTGTTATTACTACTATTAGGAAAAATTGTTTTATTATCCTTTTCATTTTGGGAGATTGTTTATTCTGGAAGAGAAAAAAATTTGTTACAGGTTGAGAATTCATCCTATTAGACACGTTAATTATTAACAAATAGCTTGTTAGTTTGGGGACAGAAAGCGTCCCACTAGTAGTAGGACCTTTATGTGTAAAAAGGCCAGGATCAAGAATCAGGTAGTGTAACAGCCTGGTGAGAAATTGTCATAGCCTTGTAGGATTTAAGAAACGGTTGTTTTTCTAGAAAAAGATACTCAGTGGGAGATCATGGAAGAATTTTTTTTTTCTTCAGCTCACTCTTGCAGCACAAGGAAGAAAATAAGTCAATAGTGATATTGACATACCCCAGAGCATTACTCAAAACATTAATTAGTACACTACAGATAATTAGAATGTGAGAAGTAACTCAAGTTTTCCTTTTTATGAGTAAAAACACATTTTCGAGAAACTAAAGTGAGGTGGAAAAATATCAAGTAATAAGACATTTACAAGTGATAAATTTAATGATTAAGAAAAGCACACTAATTTTTCATATTGTATTCCTGTGTGGAAACAAAAGAGTTCTGTTCTTTGAACCTTGGAGAGTCAGGAGGTGATAGCATTCTTTCTGTATTTTGACTTTAGGAATACTAACTTTGGAAGACAAAGGAGAGAGAATATTGCGTCACTTAGCAATTCTGTCTTTACATGGCTCCCTAATTCTGTATTGATGTTGCCTATCTAGAAATTTTAGTTCCTTTAGGACATAAAGGAACATTGTGATTATGGTCAGATAGTTACCATGTCACCGAGTCTGGCTTTCTTAACAGTTCTTTGCTGCAGCTGGTTATTGATTAGCTACAAAGAGGCACTATTCTAGGCTGGGAAGATAGAGCAATCAGCAAGACAGATGTGTTCCCCATGAGAGGAATGCAGATAATAAACACCTGATTAAGGAACTGAGAATAGTGTTAAGTGTTATGAGCAGCATAGGAAGGATGATGATGTGGAAAATTATTGAGATGTGTGGGAACCTTTTTAGATAGGGTGGCGCTGAGAAAGCCCTTTCTGAGGAGGTGAGATTTAAGCTGCAGATATAAAAAAATTTCCAAGAAGCTCCTGGGAGGCAAAAGCCCTGAGGCAGTAATGTATGTTTGAGAAGGTAGTGAGAAGACTAGTGAGAAAGCTAAGGAGAGAGTGGTGGGTGTTAAGGTGAGGGTGGGTGGTAGACTACACTTAGGTCATTTGAGGTCTCTAATAGGCCATGGTAAAAAATATCGCTTTTTGAAAGATTGTTTATTTAGAAATGTGCTCCTTAATTATATTGGGGTTTTGGAGCAGAAATACAGTTTTGAAGATTGAGAGAAACTAAAAGGATGGATGTGAGTAAAGACAGAGGTGAGAAATGTGCAGAGCATAGTTAGAAACCTAGATCAGTCTGACTGGAGGACAGTTTATGTTACTGCATATGGTAGATCCCTGACACTTGTGTATTGCATATTGTTGTTTAACCTCTTCTTGAGTAAGTGCTGATTTCCCTTATTTGAGAAATTGTAATTTTGCTGTTTGCTGTTTTATCAGTACTTGGAGCATCCCCATGCTGAAAGACTGAAGTCTTTCCCCTGCTGACTGTTTTTCATGGAGAAACATTGGCTTCAGGTTAAAATGGTGGTTGATTAACCTAGGCTTTGAGAACATGCGAGGGAAACTGGATAGAAATTTGAGTTGAGAGATGCAAACCATTCATTAAGGATGGTGTTGAGCTGATCTCTGGACATGTTTTTTAAGCCAGTAAAATGTGCGGTAGATCTGGATTCTGAAGGGTGTCGAATGCCAAGTTAAGAATTTAGGGTTTTATCATCCTGCTTTTATTCATGTTCTGCCATCCACAGTTGCCCTTGCACTTGGCAATTTAAATTATGAGGCAAAAAATGTTTTCATTGTTGTTTCCAAAATATGATGTTATTTCATTGTCATCCTTTTCCTGAAATACTGCTTTCAGCATTGGGAAACCATCAAAAATTATTGAACTGAGGCATGGAATAATGAAAGCAGTGTTAGAAAAGTGAATTGGTGGCAATTTTCAAGATATGTTGGAAAGAAAAAATGGAAACTATTTAGAAATCTTTCACAGTAGTTCTGAGAGGTGAGTAGAGCCTGAACTAGTTCATTTAGTGGAAATGGAATATAGGGAGGAATATAAAACTTTAGGAAGGATGAGTTTTTTGGCTCTGAGTCTCTGTTTTTATAGTTAGGTTAAGAAGAAGTTTTATGAAAGAGAACTGCCATGGATACAAAGAATATAATGTTGGTGATTTTTAAATTTGAGACTATCAAAAGTTTTTGAAATGGAAATTTGTATAGAATTGGATATTGCTCATAAGTATAGTATAATATTGCTCATTATATGGCTTAAGGATTGAAAGTTATTAGTCATTTTTACAGTCATTTATTATTATATCAGTATTGAAGCACATGATAGAAGTGTTAAAAGATTCTGAGTGATATATAGTTTATATAGTTTAAATATTAGTCTTTAACATAAAGTTCAAGTAAACAGTGATGTGATATTCCCAGGAAGCAGTTGTCACCAAAGAAAGAGATGTTATGTCACAATCCATTTCCCATCCTCTCTTCTTCATTTTTATCTAGAAAATGTTAACAAGGAATGAAACTGATGGGTATAGAGGTTCTGAATAATTCTCTTGTTAACCATTTCTAATGTTCTGATGAGGAATAAAAGTTGGGAACAGGCGCTGTGCTTGTTGTTGTTTAGTTGCTAAGTCATGTCTGACTTATGGATAAAGTGAATTACTTTTCAGATTGGTTCCAGGGAAGCTCAGTGTCAAATTTATAGTTCTTTTTAGTAACTAACAAGCTTCCTCAAATCCTTTTTAAAATGAAGTGATGAAGTTATATTGAACCTTTAATAAATATCTAATTATGTGAAATAACATTTAGAAACATGCTATCTTAACACTGTATTTCTGTAAACTTGGAAGATTACTATGTTATCTATGTGTGCTTGCTTCCCAGGTGGTGCTAGTGGTAAAGGACCGCTTGCTATTGCAGGAGACGTAAGAGACTCAGGTTTGATCCCTGGGTTGAAAAGATGCCCTGGAGGAGGGCGTGACAGCCCACTCTAGTATTCTCGCCTGGAGAATCCCATGGACAGAGGAGCCTGGCAGGCTACAATAGGGTGGCAGAGAGTCCGACATGACTCGTGACTTAGCACACACACACCTATTGTCTAATAATTAGCTCTGTATTATGTGTAGTTATTTCATAATATACTTAAAAACAGATTATTTGAAACACTGCTGTTGCAAAGCCCCAATTTAAATGGCACATTTTAAAGGTCCTTTGCTAGCCCAGGATAAAAGTACCAACCAAATGGATGATATTTCTTGATTTTTTCCCTGGGACCTCGAAGTAGAAGCAAATGTTGTTAGACACACTGTTCTTATAGTGTATTCTTTGAGAATTTTTATTCCTGTTTCTAAATATAGACCCTAGAAGATTGCTCTGGGGGTGACAGCCCCAGGGATGGGAGCCTATAAGAGCAGAACCATAATTCATCACCAGTGTTTAAGTGGGTGAGTGTGACCTTTGTGGCTAGCTAATGTAGGACATAGGCATGCACTGTGGGAGGACCCAGCTCTACTGATGCTAGAGTTTTCTCAGACTGAAGGCCTCATCATTCTTTCAGCTCTAAAGGAGGAATTGATAATTTCACATTTAAACTAATGATTTTTTTTTGTTTCTTGGAATGGTGATTTTTAATTTTTAAATCACTTTACTCATGCATTCCCATAACATTCTGTTCTTACCTCAGCATACTATATATATGGGAATGGTATGTTCACTCATTTCTGTTCCCCAGATTATATGCTCCTTGAGGAAAGGGACTGTATTACCTTTTTACCTTGAGGGAAAGGACCACATGCACTCTCTCTCCATTGCTGAGCACAATCCCTTAGATGTGGCATAGGCAGTCAGGTATTTGTTGAACTAATATTATAGATGAATCCTGATCTGTATTTTGTGTGGCTTTAGAAGTACTGAAATATTTTCTCTCAAAAGTCCCAAGTCTTGGTAGTTTCCCGGTTGTCCAGTGGTTAAGACTGTGCTTCTACTGCGGGGGCACATGTTCAGTCCCTGGTCAGGGAAGTTCCTCATTGTGGTGTGGCCAGAAAGAAAAAAAATAATCCCGTCCTATGAACTAAAGCATTGATTTATTTAAAAATGCAAGGTATATGGATGTACTCTTTTATTTAACCAGTCTCTTATTGATAGTTAATTAGGTTATTTTTCAGCTTTTTCTGTTATAAGTAACATTGTTGTGAACACCTTTATATATACTTCTTTGCAAATACATGCTGTTATGTGTTGTAGAATAAATTCACATAAGTGGAATTACTGATTCAAAGGGTAAAGCATTGAAAATGTTGGTAGATAATGCCAAACAGTAGTACAGTAGGTGTTACTCCTACTCCTGTAGTAGGAGCTGTAGCTGCTAAAGATTGGATTATCTTTTCAGCAGTCGCTGAATCCTTATGTGGCTCTCTAAAAATTACTTCTTTAATGTCTTGTTCTTATTACGATAGATGAAGAAGGCTTATAAAGTTTTCTTCAAACAGATTTGGCAGTAGGCAGGTCATACTGGTGGTCTCTTGGGAGTTCAATATTAAGGAAAGTTAGCACGCTGCTGCTACGGCTGCTGCTAAGTCGCTTCAGTCATGTCCGACTCTGTGCTACCCCATAGACGGCCTCCCACTAGGCTCTGCCGTCCCCGGGATTCTCCAGGCAAGAACACTGGAGTGGGTTGCCATTTCCTTCTCCAATGAAGTTAGCATACTCCTTTTTAAAACCAGGTTTAGGGCTGAGTGTGGAGACTTAAAGATGAGTAGAGACTGTAGTTATGAGAGGTACATGTGGCAGATAAGGAAAGAATACAAGCCCCTTCCTGTGAAGTATTTTTTGCTGTCTTAAAACCAGAGAACTCCTGTGGTTTTACTGTAGGAACAATCATATATTTACAAACCTGTCAGCTGCTTTTGTGAAAAGAGAAAAAAAAAACTCATTTTATTCCCCTCCTGAACTTTATAGATTGACTTATAAACTTCACTAATTGAAAGGCACCATTATTAAATTTATTTATCTTAGTATACTGACAGCCCTAGGTGAAGCTGACCTAAAGCATGAACGATTTTTTTAAATCTATTGGAGTCTTTGGTCTCAGAGGGAATGTACTTGTTTAAAATTCTGTTCATCTTTGTTCTAAGGGAGTTTATTAAGTACACCTAAACCTATCATGTAAGTCCCTTTCACAGTCTTTAGAACTTCTCAGTCTCAACTAATTAACATCAGTATTAAATTGAGAGTTTTATTCTTCTACCAAGTTCTGAATTCAATTAGCTGATATTTTGCTAATAATTTTGCATGCCTTGTGTAAGGAATATTTTTCTCTTTTTTTTTAAAAATAGCTTTCTTTTTTTTCATTGTGTGTGGTTTTTTTTTTTTTTTTTTTTGACTGATTAGTTGATTCGGCTGAGCTGGGTCTTTGTTGCAGCATGCAGGATCTTTAGTTGCAGCCTGTGGAATCTGATTCCCTGACCAGGGATCAAACCCATGCTCCTGGGAGTTCGTTGGGAGCTTGTAGTCTTAGCCACTGGACCACCGGGGAAGTCCTTATTTTTCGGTATTTTATATTTTCTTGTAATAATTCTGTCTGGTTTTGGTATTAATGCATAAATCTATGAAACATTTTGGGAAGTGCTTCCTCTTAATATACTGAAAAAGTTTGTGTAAGCATCCTTCAGTGTTTATAGAATTTATTAGTGATGGCGCTTCCTAGGTGGATAAGTGGGTAAAGAATCCACTTACAATACAAGAGATCCCTGGGCTGGGAAGACCCCCAGGAGGAGGAAATGGCAACCCACTCCAGTATTCTTGTCTGGAGAATCCCACAAAGAGAAGCCTGGCAGGCTAAAGTCCATAGGGTGGCAAGAATCACAGCTGAAGCGATTGAGAACTCGCACACAGTGAAGCTGTCTGGCCTTGGCGTTCTCTGTGTGGAGAAGGTTTCAAATTACAGGTATACTATTCTAATGTGATATAGGGCTATTCAGATTTTCTGTTTCAGCTTGTGTCAGTTTTGGAAATGTATGCTTTGCAAGGAACTTGACTATTTCATCTTTATGAGGGAACATCAAGGAATTTGTCCACTCAACCTAAGTTGTCTAATTTATTGGCATAGACTGGTTTGTGTAACCTCTTACCTTTTTAGAAGTTATAGAGCTAGTCCCTCTTTTATTTCCAATATGTATTTTCCTCTCTTTTTCTTAATCATTTTAGGGATTATCAATTCTATTAATCTTTTCAACAAACCAACTTTTGGTTTCATTGACTTTTCTCTTGAGTTTGCATGTTTCCTGTATCATTGGTTTCTGCTGTTATTTTATTTATTTTCTATTGTTTATTTGGATTTACTTGCTCTTTTCCTAGTTTCCTTTGGTGGAAGCTCTAAACTTTAACCCTTTTTTCTAAGAGCATTTAGAGCTATAAACTTTTCTCTAAGCATTATTTTAGCTGTATTCTACAGATTTCCATTATCATTTGATTTAAATTATTGTTTAATTTTTCCTGTGATAATTCTTTGATCCATCAGCTATTTAGAATTGTGTGTTTAATTTCCAGACATTTGAGGGGTTTTCCAGAATTTTTCTGTTTTATTGATTTCAGCTTAATTCATGTGGTCAGAGAACCTGTACTGCATGATTTCAGTCCTTTTAAATGTATTGAGATTTACTTTGTAGACCAGGAAGTGGTTTATCTTGGTGTATGTTCCATGCATACTTGAGCAGAATGTATATTCTGTTATTGGTTGTAGTGCTCTGTAATGAAGTCAGTTTATTGAGGTGTTGTCTAAACCATCAGTATCCTTGTGTATAGAATGTGTGTATGTGTATGTGTGTCTAGTCTATCAGTTAACTGAGAGTTGAGTTTTTAAATAATGTTTGTAGATTTGTCCTTGTCTCCCTTTAGTTTTTGCTTCATGATTTTCCATTACACCTTTCCTGTGTAACCTTTAGTGTTGTTATATATCTATTTAGCGTATGTCTTATTGCTCTTTTATCATTATCAAATGCTCCTGTTTACCTCTGGTAATCTGAAGGTAATGCTTTTTTTGTTTGAATCTATTTCGCTTGACATTAATATCACTATTCTAGATTTTGTAGGTTAAGTACTTGGATTGTATATCCTTTCACAGCCTTTTACTTTTAACCTTCCTGTGTTTTTATATTTAAAGTGTGTGTCCTGTAAGTGACATTTAGTAGGGTTTTCATCTGGTCTGAAAATCTCTGCCTTTTAATTGGAGCAGTTTACTACATTCAGTGTAATTATTAGTATAGCTCATTTAAGTCTCTTTTCTCTTAGTTCCATCTGCTTTTTTTTTTTTTTTTGTACTTCTGTATATTCCTTCCATCTTTTGTGCTTTTATTGTCATTGTTATTTTAATTCTCTCTATATTGTAGTTATTTAAGCTTCAAAAATCAGTTATTCTTGAAAGAAATGAGAATACTTTATATTTACTCATATATTTACCTTTTTAAGGAAATTAGGAAGTGAGACTATTTTGTATCTACTCATATATTTACCATTTCTGCCCTTCTTCATTCCTTTATGAAGATTCGGTTTCTATATGGTATCTTTTTATCCTTCTTTCTGAAGACCTTCATTTTACATTCCTTGTTGTTCTGGTTCCTTGGTGATGAAATCTTTCATTTTTTGTTTTCATCTTTTATGTCTATTATCTTAATTCATCTTTATTTTTGAAGGATTTTTTTGAAGAATACAATTAATTTTATTGTTTGTAATAATTATGGTCTATAAAATCACAGAAGGTACTGAATTAGCAGATATTGACTGAATCATTGTTGCTTGGGGAAATACAGGGTTAGGTTCCTGTGAACCTCATGGTGTTTTTGTTAATGATAAGTATATAACTTTATTTTAGGTGTGTTTCTATTTAAAGAAACACATTATTTAATATATATTGTAGACTCATTAACATTGAACTCATGGCCAAGAGTACTATAACTCATGTCTGAATGAACCTTATCTAAAACATGTGTTTCCTCTGTAAGGTACATCATAATCTTCTTGCTCTTAAGAACACGAGATAGTACTTCAGCACTATGCTTAGGGCCCACATCAGAATCACCAACAAAAAGCATAGAAATGCAAACAGTGGGGCACCGAATAGACTGCTAAAAGAATACTTGTTTACTGTATGGGAGCTGAAACGAGATGGCTTAGGGTTGCTTTGTTTGACCTGACCTGATTGTGTATTCAGTATGTTGGGGGACTGGAATGTTTGGTTCCTCTGCACTTGCCCAGTTCTGTAAGTACTGACTTTCGGTTTATCAATTTAGTGAGTAGACTGGCAAATTAAGGCATTAGTGGTTCAGAATTGGGAAAGGAGTATGTCAAGGCTGTGTATTGTCACTTGCTTATTTAGTTTATGTGCAGAGTACATCATGTGAAATGCCAGGCTGGATGAATCACAGCGTGGAATCAAGATTGCAGGGAGAGATATCAATAATCTCAGATAGGCAGATGATAACCCCTCTATGGCAGAAAGTGAAGAGAAACTAAAGAGCCTCTTGATGAGGGTGAAAGAGGAGAGTGAAAAAGCTGGCTTAAAAACTCATTATTCAGAAAGCTAAGATCATGGCATCTGGTCCCATCACTTAATGGCAAATAAAAGGGGGAAAAGTGGAAACAGTGACAAATTTTATTTTCTTGGGGTCCAAAATCACTGAGGATGGTGACTGCAGCTGCTCCTTGGAAGGAAAGCTATGACAAACCTAGGCAGCATCTTAATAAGCAGAGAGACATAACTTTGCCAACAAGGATCCGTATAGTCCAAGCTGTGGTTTTTCCAGTAGTCATGTGGATCTGAGAGTTGGACCATAAAGAAGACTGAGTGCCCATGATTTGGTGCTTTCAAATTGTGGTGCTGGAGAAGGCTCTTGAGAGTCCTTTGGACTGCAGGGAGATCAAACCAGTCAATCCTAAAGGAAATCAACCCTGAATACTCATTGGAAGGACTGATGCTGAAGCTCCAATACTTTGGCCACCTGATGTGAAAGACTCATTGGAAAAGACCCTGATGCTGGGAAAAGATGGAGCTCAGGAGAAGGGAGTGACAGAGGAAGAGATGGTTTGGATAGCATCACTAAATCAATGGGAGTGAGTTTAAGCAAACTCTGGGAGATGGTGAAGGACAGGGAAGCCTGGCGTGCTCCAGTCCGTGGGGTCACAAAGAGTCTGACATGACTTAGTGACTGAACAACAACAAAGGGTTGACTGCACTCAGTTCACTAGGCTTTCACTTTCTTTTTCTGCATCATTTTAAAGAATGTTCTATTATCGTTTGGGTTACATTGTTTCCAATTGAGAAGTCAGGTCATTCTTAATATTGTTTGCCTGCCCTTTCCCTTTGTTTTTAAGATTTTTTTCTGTTTCTGGTTTTCAGTAATTTAATCTCTACAGTTATCTCTTTGTGGTTTGTGTTTATCCTGCTTGTAGTTCATTGAGCTTTGGTGGCTGGTATTTTCTATCACGATTGTCAAATTTTGGGCCATTAATAATTGTAATTTTCCCCCCTATATTATTGCCTTTTGGGGGGACTCCATTTTACATATACTTAAACTGTGTGGGTCACAAAAAACTGTGGAAAATTCTGAAAGAGATAGGAATACCAGACCACCTGACCTGCCTCTTGAGAAACCTGTATGCAGGTCAGGAAGCAACAGTTAGAACTGGACATGGAACAACAGACTGGTTCCAAATAGGAAAAGGAGTACATCAAGGCTGTATATTGTCACCCTGCTTATTTAACTTATATGCAGAGTACATCATGAGAAATGCTGGGCTGGAAGAAGCACAAGCTGGAATCAAGACTGCTGGGAGAAATATCAATCACCTCAGATATGCAGATGACACCACCCGTGTGGCAGAAAGTGAAGAGGAACTAAAAAGCCTCTTGATGAAAGTGAAAGAGGAAGAGTGAAAAAGTTGCCTTAAAGCTCAACATTCAGAAAACGAAGATCATGGCATCCTGTCCCATCACTTCATGGGAAGTAGATGGGGAAACAGTGGAAACAGTGTCAGACTTTATTTTTCTGGGCTCCAAAATCACTGCAGATGGTGACTGCAGCCATGAAATTAAAAGACGCTTACTCCTTGGAAGGAAAGTTATGACCAACCTAGATAGCATATTCAAAAGCAGAGACATTACTTTGTCAACAAAGGTCTGTCTAGTCAAGGCTGTGGTTTTTCCAGTAGTCATATATGGATGTGAGAGTTGGACTGTGAAGAAGGCTGAGCGCGGAAGAATTGATGCTTTTGAACTGTGGAGAAGACTCTTGAGAGTCCCTTGGACTGCAAGGAGATCCATCCAGTCCATCCTAAAGGAGATCATACCTGCGTGTTCATTGGCAGGACTGATGCTAAAGCTGAAACTCCAATACTTTGGCCACCTCATGTGAAGAATTGACTCATCGGAAAAGACCCGGATGCTGGGAGGGATTGGGGGCAGGAGGAGAAGGGGATGACAGAGGATGAGATGGCTGGATGGCATCACTGACTCGATGGACATAAGTTTGAGTGAACTCTGGGAGTTGGTGATGGACAGGGAGGCCTGGCGTGCTGTGATTCATGGGGTCACAAAGAGTCAGACACGACTGAGCAACTGAACTGAACTGACTGAACTAACTGCTTGATTATCTCACCAGTTGTTGAGACTGTTCATTTATCCGCCACCGCCCCCCCCAACAGCTTTTTGTTTTTCATACTGTACTTCAGTTTGGATAGTTTCTGTTACTCTTTGTTTAAATTTATTGATCTTATCTTCTCCATTGTCCAATCTGATTTTAAGCTTATCTGGTGAAGTTTTTTTAGATTAATGTAATTTTCAGTTATAGCATTTCCATTTGGTTCTTTTTCTAGTCTGTGTTTTTCTGTCAAGATTCTGTTCACTCATTATGTTGGTCTTTTACTGTACATATTTAGGAATTTTTGAAGGTTATTTTAATTTCTAATTAATATTCATTAATCCAAGATTTACACTATTTCTTTTTGTTTACATTGGCTGTTTTTTCTTATTCTTATATTTTCTTGCTTCTTTTCTTGTCCAGTAATTTTTTTATTTTATACTGCTTGTCATGGATATGGTGATAGTTTCATTTTGGCGGACAGTTGGTTGCTGACAAATCCCTTTGATCTTTAATGGTACCCCACTCCAGTACTCTTGCCTGAAAAATCCCATGGACGGAGGAGCCTGGTGGGCTGCAGTCCATGGGGTCGCTAAGAGTCAGACACAGCTGAGCGACTTCACTTTCACTTTTCACCTTCATGCATTGGAGAAGGAAATGGCAACCCACTCCAGTGTTCTTGCCTGGAGAAACCCAGGACAGGGGAGCCTGGTGGGCTGCCGTCTGTGGGGTCGCACAGAGTCGGACACGACTGAAGCGACTTAGCAGCAGCAGCAGCAGAGCAGTGATTTACTTTTTCTTTAAGGGCAGAGTAGTAAATATTTTAGGCTTGCAGGTCATACAGGTTCTATCTAACTACTCCTCTTCGCCCTTACAGTGCAGAAGTAGCCATAGGCAAAACGACACACGAATGGACTTTTTCCAACACAGCTTTGGCCCATGAGCCGTATTTGCTGACTTGACCTAGGGTATCCCTTACTTTAGGGTTACGTAGTCCCACTCTTAAGGTGTACCTTTTCTGGAATCTTATTTTTGTGCTGGGATGTTCAGGAACTCTCTCCACTTTGACTGGCCAACACTTTTAGGTCAGGTCTTACAGCACAGTCTGACCTCCAGAATATCCATTCAGTTCACAGCTTGATCATAGATTAGTCTGCTGGGTCTTGGTAAGTCTCGTGATGTCTATGTGCAGCATTGTATTCAGCCAAAGGTTTAAAGGGAACATCTGTCTAGATTTCTGGAGCTCCTTTTCTTTGAAGCTTTCCTTTGTATGTCACCCTGCTCCACAAATTCCAGACAACTCAACAGCTTCCTCTGCCCAGCAAGAGTGCAGTATCCTGGGGCGGCTCTGCCGTGTGCTGTTGACAGAAAGTGCCTTCGGAAAGCCAGGGCACTCAGCTGGTGTGCTTCCCTCTTCTTAGGAATTACACTCCTGTGCTGCCTGTGGTCCAGTGTCTCAGGACAGTTGCTTCATATATTTTGCCCAGTTTCATAGCTGTTTATGTTCGAAGGGTTAGTGTGATAAAATTACTCTCATAGCCAGAAGCAGAGGTTCTTCTCCATGATTTTAAAATGCAGTTTATTTTCCTTGTTTTATAAGCTAGGTATGATTTTACTGACCAGTTGGTTTTGAAATAAATGTGTCAGGGGAAACAGTCAGCATAAGAATGTGTGGACATTGGTGAGATTGTAATGCGTGCTAAGTTGCTTCAGTCGTGTCCAACTCTTTGCAAACCCATGGACTCCAACCAGGCTCCTCTGTCCTTGGGATTTTCCAGGCAAGAAAGCGATGTCCTTCTCCAGAGATTGATAGTGTATATGTTTTTCCAGTTTACCAGTAACAAATTCAAAATTGATAATGCCATTTTTACTTTTTTGGAGAAGTGATTTACTTAAAAAAAAGAAATCTCTCTAGTAAATTTTAATTTTGAAACTGATTATTGTTTGGTAGAAGTAATTAGCATTCAAAGTTTGTAGTCCTAAGGCAGTTAGTCTAAACTTATGTTCTAGTTTTAGGCTTTGGTAAGGAAAAGAATCTAGCACTAGGGCCTATGTGAGGAATAAGATCATTTGGAAATCTTTCATACTGTTATTATAAGTAATTCAGTGATTCTGTTCCTTTTACTGAGGGTAATAAGGAAATTAATGTATATCTGATTATAGTTTAAATTTCAAATTTCTAGCTTTGTCATTAACTAAGCTTTGAATAAGTTACTTTAAGGTACTCTGAGCTTTGGTAAGTAGAAATGCAGAGGACTAACAAAAATAAGGTAAGGTTGAATATATTTTAGAAAGTTATTGGGGCTGAATATGGTGAATTTGAGCATTACTGGATGTTAATATTCAGATATGCATGAGAGGGAAGCATGGGTTTGAACAGGAAGAAGTTTGTTTGATTCGCGTAGATAATATGTTGAGATAAGTTTGGACAGTTAAATTGGGGGTTCCCTGGTGGCTCACATGGTAAAGAATCTGCCTACAATGCAGGAGACCCAGTTTCAGGAAGATCCTTTGGAGAAGGGAATGGCGCCTCACTCCAGTATTCTTGCCTGGAGAATTCCATTGACAGAGGAGCCTGGCGGGGCTACAGTCTGTGGGGTCGCAAAGAGTTGAACACAACGGAGTGACTAACACTTTCACTTTTTCAGTGCAGGCCTTAATATGTCTAAGAGTTTTTGGTATAATTCAGTGTATAACCAGGAGCTCGTAAATGTCTTTTGAGCAAGAAAATAAACCGAATTGTCCTTTTTGATGGCTGTAGGGGAGAGACTTAATGAGTTCTAGATTCCTTTTGCCTATGTAGTGAAAACTTGTTTTTGTTTTTTCAATATGCCGTTATGTTTTTACTTAGTTTGGATATAATTAAGTCCCTAATATTTATTATTTCTCTGGCTGTCTGTTCAAATAGTACAAATGAGATTGGATGACTAAGGTTTTGGTTTCTTTGTTTTTTGTTTCTCATTTTTTAAAAATCTGTCATTCTTTTATTTTTGACTCCTTTTTAAATTTATTTTTTAATCGGAGGAAAATTGTTTTGCAGTATTATCTTGGTTTCTGCCACACAACAATTCAAATCAGCTACAATTACATGTATATCTCCTCCCTGTTGAACCTCCTGTCCCCTCATGCCACCTCTCTAGTTAATCACAGAGCACCAAACTGGGTTCCCTGTGTTACACAGCAACTTCCCACCATAGTTTTACACTTGATAGCGTATATGTGTTGATGCTCCTTTCGCTATTCGTCCCACCCTCTTCTTCCACCTTTCTGTCCACAAGTCTGTTTTCTGCATCTGTGTCTCCATTTCTTCCCTGCAGGTAGGTTCATGAATACCATTTTTCTAGTTTCCATATATATGTGTTAATATATGATATTTGTTATTCTCTTTCTGACTTACTTCCCTCTATATAATAGGCTGTAGCTTCATCCAGCTCACTAAAAACTCAAATTCATTCTTTTTAATGGCTGAGTAATATTCTGTTGTACACATATACTGCATCTGCTTTATCCATCTGTCTGTTGATGGACATCTAGGTTGCTTCCATGTCCTGGCTATTGTCGATAGTGCTGCAATGAACATTAGGGTACGTGTGTCTTTTAGAATTGTGGTTTTCTCAGAGTATATGCTCAAGAGTGGGATTGTTGGGTCATATGATAGATTTATTCCTAGTTTTTTAAGGGCTGTCCCTACTGTTTGCCATATTGGCTGTATCATTTTACATTCCCACCAACAGTGCAGGAGGGTTCTCTTTTCTCCACATCCCCTCCAGCATTTATTGTTTGTAGATTTTTTTTGATGATGGGCATTCTGAGTGATGTGAGGTGATACCTAATTATAGTTTTGATATGCATTTCTCCAATAATGAGTGATGTTAAGCATCTTTTCATGTGTTTATTGGCCATCTGTATATCTTCTATGGAGAAATGTCTGTTTAGGTCTTCTGCCCATTTTTTGATTGGGCTGTTTTTGTTTTTCTGATATTGAGCTTTTATATTGTGATTTTATATTGAGCTTTTATATTGTGCTTTTTTAATTTTGGATTTGTGCCTTTATATTTTGGAGATTAATTCTTTGTCAGTTGCTTCATTCGCACTTATTTTCTCCCATCTTGATAGTTGTCTTTTAATCTTGTTTATTGTTTCCTTTGCTGTGCAGAAGCATTTACGTTTAATTAGGTCCCAACTTATTTATTTTTGTTTTTATTTCTATTACTATAGGAGGTGGGTCTTAGAGGATCTTGCTGTGATTTATGTCAGGGAATATATTGCCTATGTTTTCCTCTTAAGAGCTTTATAGTTTCTGGCCTAACATTTAAGTCTTTAATCCATTTTGAGTGTTTTTTTTGTGTATGGTGTTAGGAAGTATTCTAGTTTTATTCTTTTACAGGTCGTTGTACAGTTTTCCCAGCACCACTTATTAAAGAAGCTATCTTTTCTCCATTTTATATTCGTGCCTCTTTTGTCAAAGATAAGGTACCCATAGGTATGTGGGTTTATCTCTCGGCTTTCTATCTTGTTCCATTGGGCTATATTTCTGTTTTTGTGTCAACAACATACAGTCTTGATGACTGTAGCTTTGTAGTATAGTTTGAAGTCAGGAAGGTTTATTTCTCCAGCTGTGTTTTCCTTTCTCAAGATTGCTTTGGCTTTTCGGAGTCTTTGGTGTTTCCATGCAAACTGTGAAATGTTTTTGTTCTTCTGTGAAAAATGCTATTGGTAGTTTGATAGAGATTACATTGAATCTATAGAATATTTTACATAGTGTACATGTTACATTGTGAGGTAGAAGCAAACAGTCAAATATTTTGGATAATTACAAGGTATTTGCTGGGAGACAATTTTTCTTGTTTCAGGAGCTCAAACTTATGGGGCTGATCAACTAGGAATATGTAATTTATAACAGTTTCATTTGTGCATAAATACATCCCTCAGAAGATAAAGCACTTGAGCTTGAGAGACCTTTTTCAAATCCCGGCTCTCTGGTATCCTAGCAGTGTGACTTAGAGCAAGTTGTTTCTTTTTTCCCCTTCCTTCTCTCACAACTTTTTGAGGTAGTTACTATTACTTTTCTTATTTCATATGAGGAAATCAAGCCCAGAAAGGCTCAGTAATAACTTTCTCAGGGTTGTACATTTATAAGTGATGGATCTGGCATTTGGACCCAGGCAGTTTGATCCCATGATTCATAGTGGGCCTTAGTGAGAGTCTGAGCAGCTCTCTTCTTCAGGGCCAAATGTTAGTGATCTCTTCTGGATTTTGTTCCCTAAGCACTTTTAGAAATGGAATACTTGTTTTGTGACTAATTGTGGATTGAATCTCATTTTACAAATGGGGATTAAAAAAATTTTTTTTTAGTGAATATTTCAACTACCAGTTTGTAAACTTTCTTACTTGACCAAGTGCCAGAAATATAATTTTTACTGTAAGAGTGATTCTGGATAGCAGTAAGGATATCTTTTGAAAAAAAAAAAAAAAAAAAAAAACTTTACATTTTTGGCACAATTTTAGATATATTTTGCTTTCCCTATAATTTTAACATAACAGGTTTCTAGTTCACTTTCCAAATAGACTGTCTCTGAATTAGTTGGTTTTTAACTATATTGTCTAGAAGAAAAAAACAACCATTATCTTAGCTGAAAGGAATTTTCAAATTGTTATTTTACAAATGAGAAACTAATTTAACTAAGATTACAGAAGTCATCTTTTAAAAGTGTGTACACTGAAGCAGGAGCATGGATTTTAAATCTAGGCTATTGTGTAATTTAGAGCAAGCTACTAGATGGTCATCTGTAAAAATTCTCATATTTCTCATTGGGTTGATGTGTAGATTTAGTAAGTATGAAAAGTCCTTGGCCTGGCAGTAAGCATGAAATAAATGCTAAGTATTAGTTAAAAAATAAAATGTGTATGCATATGTGTGCGTGTGTGTGTGCTAGGTCGCTTCAGTCGTGTCTGACTCTTTACAACCTTAGGGACTGTAGCCCACCAGGCTCTCTGTCCATGGGATTCTCCAGGCAAGAATACTGGAGTGGGTTGCCATGCCCTCCTCCAGGGGATCCTCCCAACCCAGGGACCAAACTGCGCCTCCTGCATTGCAAGCAGATCCTTTACCATTGAGCCACCGGGGAAGCCCATGCATATGTGTACATTTTACAAAATCTCATAAGGCAAAGAGTCTCAATGGTTTGGGTGAGTGGCCTGTCCAGCCTGTGGTTCTGGGTTATAGGAGACTTCTAAATGCTTGTCATGGATTTCACCTCACCACCAATCTAAGAAGCGTTTATTTCTTTCTAAAATCATTTATTTATTTACTTTGGCTGTGCTGGGTCGTTGTTGCTATGTGAGGTTTTCTTCAGTTTCGGTGAGTGGGGGCTGCTCTCTAGTTGCGGTGCACTGGTTTCTCTGCTGGCTTCCCTTGTGGAGCACGGGTTCAAGGGCGTGTGGGCTTCACTAGTTGCAGCTCTCAGGCTCTGAAGCGCAGGATCAGTCGTTGTGGCACAGAGGCTTAGTTGCTCTGCGGCATGTGGGATCGTCTCAGATCAGGGATTGAACCCATCTGTGTCGCCTGCATTGGCAACCGGATTCTTTACCACTGAATCACTAGGGAAGCCCTGAGAATCCTTTAGGTATCATACCTAGGGTGAATTTGTTTTTAAATTTTATGTGACATTTTGAATTCGTTGAGAGGAATACCCTTGGAAGAAAAGACTTTGTTCATGATAGCCACATCTCTGATTTCTCTTTTTTCCTGTTGATCAGGCTTGTCCAACTTGTCTTTCCCAGTAGAAGTGTCCAAATTTATTATGTCCTCTACGTGAAAGAAATACCTCCTGTCATCTCTCAAACTATTTCAAGTTGTCTTTTGTTAGGGGCCTTTCTCTAGCGTAAACCAAAGATCTTTTGCATAAGATTGCCCGCCAACAGGTATAAAATGACACTGTACAAGGTTAATATACCAATATGTAGTGTATTAGTCTATGGGCTGCCATAACAAAACACCATAGACTAGGTAACTTAAACAAAGGAACTTTAATTCTTACAGTTCTGAAGACTGGGAAGTCTTAAGACCAAAGCATGGGCAAGTTAGGTTTCATTAAAGGCCTGTTTTCTTGGCATATAGGTTGTTGCCTTCTCACTGTGTGCTCACATGACCTCTTCATGTGACCATGGCCCGACCCTCATGACCTCATGTATTCCTCTTTACCTCTGAAAGGCCCCGTTTTCAAACATGACTTACTGGACCTTAGGGCTTCAACATAATGAATTTGGGGGGAAACACAGTTTATAACATACGGCATACATTGGTTAAGAAAGGGAGCTCTGGAGTCTTGCTACTGATGTATCCCTGGAGTCTTTGTTACTTATGTACTGAGTTTCTTAATTTGTCTGTCTCTCAGTTTTTTAATCTGTTAAATGGGATATTAACAACACTGTAACAGTAGAATTATAAGGAGTAAAATGAGTTCTTGCATCATGTAAAGCACTTAGAATAACAAATAGAGAATATGCATGATTTTCTGAAAGTGTTCTTCTAAATTGAACATGCTGCTGCTGCTAAGTCACTTCAGTCTTGTCCGACTCTGCAGCCCACCAGGCTCCCCCATCCCTGGGATTCTCCAGGCAAGAACACTGGAGTGGGTTGCCATTTCCTTCTCCAGTGCATGAAAGTGAAAAGTGAAAGTGAAGTCACTCAGTTGTGTCAGACTCTTAGCGATCCCATGGACTGCAGCCTACCAGGCTCCTCCGTCCATGGGATTTTCCAGGCAAGAGTACTGGAGTGGGGTGCCATTACCTTCTCCAAAATTGAACATAGACCAATAAAAAAGAAAAGATTAGTGTATTAAAGCCATGATGATTCATGAAGTTTCTTTAACATAAACATGTTATTGCCCCTTGAGAAATGATAGGTTCTATGGGTATCATTTAATCAATTTTGTAAATTATAATTTAATCTGGATTAATGGAACTACTAATGGTACTACTTTTTCCTTTCCATCTTGACTTTTTCTCTGTAGATAAAGTTTTTTGTTAACTCATTACAAACTGAACCCCTTGCTTGCTCCTCTTTAGTCTCCTTCCAGCTCTTGTCTTTATTTCTGCTGAGGTTATATTCTATTTGTTTTTCAGATGAGACACTTTTTGCTCTTCCTGCTGCATCTGAGCCTGTGATACACTCCTCTGCAGGCAAGTTCTTTCTGCTAGCCTTTTATCTTCTGTGTATTCTAACTTTAACTTTTTAGTTTTGTTAACTATGCTTAGTAGTTTGAATTTACTAAAAATTAGCATGATTCCAAGAATGTTTGTCTACTGACCAAGTTGAAATTTGCATTTTATATGCTATATCCAAGAGAGAAATGGGCAGAATCCTGATTAATAGTTGGAAATGTGTAAGGAATTCTTGGACCCTTGATTTATGTTTACTTATTGACTAATCATTTCCTCCAAATATAGTTTATTTTCTTATAGCTGACAGGCTTTCACAGAACAGAATGCCAGTCTATGGCATTTAATTATCCATTGCCCCTTCTTTTCTGTACTGTCGGTCAAACTCTCTTCTCAAATTCTCATTTCTTCCTCTAATACTAGTTAATAGTAGTTTTTCTCAATTTTACTTGAGGTTTTCCTCAAAGACTTGATGTCTTTGCATGGCATATAATTGCCTCTGTAGCTGTGCACATGTTTTTTGACCATAGCTTTAATTTCTTCAATAATGATTCAGTCGACTTGATTATTATTTATAAACTAAATGTTATTAGCATTTTAGTTAACAGTAAGTCTTTACTAACACTGTTTTTTGAATCTGTCATAAAACTTGCATTAACTCTGAGCATTAGCATCCGAGCACTGGCATTCTCTAACTTTCCTTTCTGTCCACGGTCACAGAAGAAATTATGGATTTGAAGGAGCAGCCAGGTAACACTGTTTCTGCTGGTCAAGAGGATTTTCCATCTGTCCTGCTTGAAACTGCTGCTTCTCTTCCTTCTTTATCTCCTCTCTCAGCTGCTGCTTTTAAAGAACGTGAATACCTTGGTGATTTACCAGCAGTACTACCCACTGAAGGAACACTTCCAGCAATTTCAAATGAAGCTTCTAAAGCATTCTCAGAGAAGGCAAAAAATCCATTTGTAGAGAGAAATTTAACAGAGTTTTCAGAATTGGAATACTCAGAAATGGAATCATCATTCAGTGGCTCTCAAAAGGCAGAACCTGCCGTAACAGTAGCGAATCCTAGGGACGAAATAGTTGTGAGGAGTAAAGATAAAGAAGAGGACTTAGTTAGTCGTAACATCCTTCATACTCAGCAGGAGTTATCTACAGTCCTTACAAAATCAGTTAAAGAAGAAGATAGAGTTCTGTCTCCAGAAAAAACAAAGGACAGTTTTAATGAAAAGGGAGTTGCAGCAGAAGCTTCTATGAGGGAGGAATATGCAGACTTCAAACCATTTGAGCAAGTATGGGAAGTGAAAGATACTTACAAGCAAGATAGTGATGTTTTGGTTGCTGGAGGTAGTATAGAGAGCAAATTGGAAGGTAAAGTGGATAAGAAACGTTTTTCAGATAGCCTTGAACAAACAAATCGTGAAAAAGATAGTGAAAGCAGTCAGGATGACACTTCATTTCCCAGTACACCAGAAGCTGTAAGAGGTGGTTCTGGAGCGTACATCACGTGTGCTCCCTTTAACCCAACAACTGAGAAGGTTTCAACAAACATTTTTCCCTTGTTGGAAGATCATACTTCGGAAAATAAGACAGATGAAAAAAAGATAGAAGAAAAAAAGGCACAAATTGTAACAGAGAAGAATGCAAGCGTCAAAACATCAAACCCTTTCCTTTTGGCAGCACAGGAGTCTAAGACAGATTACGTTACAACAGATCATGTGTCAAAGGTGACCGAGGAAGTAGTGGCAAACATGCCTGAAGGTCTAACCCCAGATTTGGTTCAGGAAGCATGTGAAAGTGAATTGAATGAAGCTACTGGTACAAAAATTGCCTTTGAAACAAAAATGGACCTGGTTCAAACTTCAGAAGCTGTGCAGGAGTCACTTTACCCCGTAACACAGCTTTGCCCATCTTTTGAAGAATCTGAAGCTACTCCTTCACCGGTTTTGCCTGACATTGTCATGGAAGCACCATTAAATTCTGTAGTTCCTAGTGCTGGTGCTTCTGCAGTGCAGCTCAGTTCATCACCATTAGAAACTCCTCCTTCAGTTAATTATGAAAGCATTAAGTTTGAGCCTGAAAATCCCCCACCATATGAGGAGGCCATGAATGTATCACTAAAAAAAGAATCAGGAATGAATGAAGAAATCACAGAGCCTGAAAGAATTAGTGTAGCTGTTCAGGAAACAGAAGCTCCTTATATATCTATTGCATGTGATTTAATTAAAGAAACAAAGATCTCTACTGAACCAACTCCAGATTTCTCTAGTTATTCAGAAATAGCAGAAGTTGCACAGCCAGTGCCCGAGCATTCTGAGCTAGTTGAAGATTCCTCCCCCGATTCTGAACCAGTTGACTTATTTAGTGATGATTCAATACCTGAAGTTCCACAAAAACAAGATGAAGCTGTAATACTTGTGAAAGAAAATCTCACTGAAATTTCATCTGAGTCAATGACAGGACATGACAATAAGGGAAAACTCAGTGCTTCACCATCACCTGAGGGAGGAAAACCGTATTTGGAGTCTTTTCAGCCCAGTTTAAGCATCACAAAAGATACCTTAGCACCTGATGAAGTTTCAGCATTGACCCAAAAGGAGAAAATCCCTTTGCAGATGGAGGAGCTCAGTACTGCAGTTTATTCAAGTGATAGCTTATTCATTGCTCAGGAAGCAAACCTAAGAGAAAGTGAAACATTTTCAGATTCATCTCCAATTGAGATTATAGATGAGTTCCCGACCTTTGTCAGTTCTAAAGCAGATTCTTCTCCTACATTAGCCAGGGAATACACTGACCTAGAAGTAGCCCACAAAAGTGAAATTGCTGACATCCAGGATGGAGCTGGGTCATTGGCTTGTGCAGGATTGCCCCATGACCTTTCTTTCAAGAGTATACAACCTAAAGAGGAAGAAGTTCATGTCCCAGATGAGTTCTCCAAAGATAGGGGTGATGTTTCAAAGGTGCCCGTACTGCCTCCAGATGTTTCTGCTTTGGATGCTCAAGCAGAGATAGGCAGCATAGAAAAACCCAAAGTTCTTGTGAAAGAAGCCGAGAGAAAACTTCCTTCTGATACAGAAAAAGAGCGAAGATCACCATCTGCTATATTTTCAGCAGAGCTGAGTAAAACTTCAGGTAATCAATCCCTACATTATTTTGTGCTTTCTTGCCACCTTGTGACTTAACGGAAAATTCTACTACCTTTTCTGTAGCATGTTATGTTTATAGGGTCTAAATATATCACATCGGTAAGAATTCTTTTTACTGGCTCAGTTAAAGGTTTTAGTGCCTTTTTTACCCCCCTTGCACTCATCACTCACTCTTGCTCTTAACTTGCCAATAATTATTTGGTGGTAATTTTTATATTGCACCACAGAATTGGAACAAAACTTTATTAGAATTGGCTTCAACATCTATTTCTTTCTTCTCTTTTGCTTTAGTGTTTCCTAATAGTGTAAAGAGCAAGAGGTATTAAAAACGAAGTATTTTCAGATATGTTTACTTTTGTTTTCCCAGAAATATCTTCATTTTAAAATCTTAAGGAAAGAACATTTCTGTTACTTATCTCTACTATTTCAGTATAATGCAGTAATTCCAGTAATAGGTGTAAAGTTAAGCATATTGAGTATTAGACGTTTTGTGAAGTATACATTGAGGTATGCTATTAATTCTCCTGGAAAGTACTAATTCTCATTTTTTTCTTTTGACTCCACATTTCCCATATACCTGATTTGTGTAAAGTAACTTGTGCATTTGTTTTTATAGCATCCTAATTTAGATGTGTTTTCTATAAAAATATGTAGCGATTACTGTGAATTTACTGAATATACTTAGGCATTGGAGATAGACCAGTTTACAGTTTGTTGCTATAATCAAAGAAAGGGGTGATCATGAACATTAAGGCAATGGGATGGGCACAGAGACGTAATAGTGTTTGATTGGAATCGGGTGTGAAGATAAGGGGAGGAGTTAAAGCTTACTCTGGGGAACCCGGGTTCCTTTTATGTGCAGATACATGGATGGCAGTATGAGAAACTGAGTTGGAAACATGGGAAAATAAAGTGGGTTTAATGGGAGAAAATACTCAGTTTTTTTTTTTTTTTTTAAGAGTGCTTAGTGTTTATTAGACATAGTAGTATATATTATCTGTAGATTATTCATGTGCAAGGCAGTTGCTTTTTTAAAATGTTTTTTAATTGGAGTTTAATTGCTTTACAGTGTTGTGTTAGTTTCTGCTGTGAATCCGCTGTATGTATAATATATTCCCTCCCTCTTGAACCTCCCTGCCACCCACCCCATCCCACTCCTCTAGGTCATCAGAGCATGGAGCTGAGCTCCTCATGTTATACAGTAGCTTCCCATTAGTTACCTGTTTTACTCATGGTCGTGTATATATGGCAGTGCCACTCTCTCAATTCGTCCCAGCCTCTCCTTCCCATACTGTGTCTGCAAGTGTGTTCTCTGACTGCAACTCTATTCCTGCCCTGCAAATAGGTTCATCAGTACCATTTTTCTAGATACCATATATATGTTTTTCTCTTTCTGACATACTTCACTCTGTGTGTTAGACTCTGGGTTTATCCATGTCACCAGATGACCAATAAAAATTCAGTTCTGAGAATGTTGTAATTAAGGTACCTATGTGACATCCAAGAATGAGAGATACTATACTTAGGAAGCTCTTGAGAGAGACCGTAACTGTATGCATTATTTACTGTGGACTCGAGGCAGTAGTTAAAGCCACAGACATCAACTACGGGGAAGGGTTACAGGTGGAAGATTTGATCAACATTATCAGATTCTGGAGAGGCTTAGTTAAGATAAGGATTGAGGATTTGTCAGAAGGAAGGGAGATGTAATGGTCATCTCTGTTCTCAGAGGGCTAATGATTTTCTGCATCCTTGTTTGTGATCTAGGTGTTGTTTTTTTAGATTTCTGTGTGTTAATACTGAATATACTTTTAAATGTGAAAACATTAATCAGTGTTAAATAATAAATAAAACTTGCTTAGATAATTTATTATTTCCAATTTGTTATCCTTGTTTTCTTAAAATGACATTTATAGGCAGGATTCAATTTTAATTGAGGGAAAAAAAAGACTGATTTTAATCAGCAAAGGAGATGAGCAAAATGTGATGCAGACTTTGATGCCTTGTTGATATATTTAGATAAAATTAATTCGGAGAAAAATGAATGCTAGTCTTCTTTTCCCTTGATAAAAAGGTATTTTATCACAATGTATTTTTTTTCTTTGTTTTTTATATTTATTGGGATATAGTTGATAAACACTATTAGTTTCAGGTTGTACAGTAAAGTGAATCTGTTCTGTATATCATGTATCCACTCTTTTTTAGGTTCTTTTCCCATATAGGCCATTATAGCATATTGAATAGAGTTCCCTGTGGTATACATTAGGTCCTTATTAGTTATCTATTTTATATATAGTAGTGTGTAAATGTTAATCTCAATCTTCCAATTTATCCTTCCCCTTTCCTAACCGCCCCCCCCCCCACATAACCACAAGTTTATTTTCTACATCTGTGACTGTTTCAGTTTTGTAAATAAGTTTATTTGTACACTTTTTTTTAGATTCAACATAAAAGCGGTATCATATAATATTTGTCTTTCTCTGTCTGACTTCACTTAGTATGACAAAGATTACAGGATGGAAAAGGGAGAAAAAGAGTCATTTATAGTGGAGAAGCCAGGTGACCAGGGTTAACATTCACAGTGATAAGCTATGTTGATAGTCTGTACCCAAATTGAGGGACATCCTACAAAATAATCTGGCTAGTACTTCTCAAAACTGTCAAGGTCATCAGGAACAATGAAGTCTGAGAAACTAAGGAGACATGATGATTAAATGTAATGTGATAGCCTGGATGGATGGCTCAGACCGTGAAGCGTCTGTCTACAGCGCGGGAGACCCGGGTTTGATCCCTGAGTCGGGAAGATCCGCTGGAGAAGGAAGTGGCAATCCACTCCAGTACTATTGCCTGGAAAATCCCATGGACAGAGAAGCTTGGTAGGCTACAGCCCATGGGTTCGCAAAGAGTTGGACACGATTGAGCGACTTCACCTTCACTTCAGCCTGGATGGAATACTAGGACAGAAAGAGGACATTATGTGAAAACTAAGAAAACCCCCCAAAAATATGGACTTTGGTTAATAAAAATGTATCCCTATTGACTCATTATATGTGACAAGTGTACCATAGTAATATAATAAGAAACTGAGTACAGGGTATATGCTAACTTTCTGTAATATTCTTGTTATTTTTCTGTTAATCCAAAACTATTGTAAAATAAGAGAGTTTATTAAGTGTTCTTTTTAAAAAGGCCTAGAAATTACCTGGCATATATAGGCATTCAACAAGTGGTAGCTTTTTTATTTTTTAAATTATTTTTGCCATTTTGAAAAATAAAGGAAACATTTTTTTGTTTTAATTTGAATTTTTTTGATTACTTATGAGTCAGGACCATCTTTTAAAGCTTCTCTTTGCTTTTTATATTCATGCCCTTTATCTGGTTCAGTCAAGCTGTATTCTTTTTACTTTTTTGGCCATACCGCATGACCTGTGGGATCTTAGTTCCCTGACCAGGGATTAAACATGGCCCACTGTGGTGAAAGCACTGAGTCCTAACCGCTGGGCAACCAGGGAATTCCCTCAAAATATATACTCAATAGTAAAATGTAAATACTGGTTTCTCTCAGTTCATAATTAATGAACGTTCATTATGTTATTTTTTGCTTCACTGTAGTTCATTATTTAGAGGCTGAGCATTTCATATATGTTCTTTATTTATTTTATTTTATTTTATTTATTTTTGTAATTATTTTTTTTTTTTTTTTAATTTTATTTTATTTAACTTTACAATATTGTATTGGTTTTGCCATATATCAAAATGAATCTGCCACAGGTATACATAAATAAATACATATTCATTTTTAAAAAGATTTGTGGCTAAAGATTTATGCTTTTGGTACCTTGATGGTTTTCATTTTTTGCTTAAGATATATTATGATTATCATTGGCATTTTAATTTTTCACTTTCCACTTATTTTAAATATAAATATCTAAGTTAAAATATTTTAATAATTGCTTAAATTTATACTACTAAATTTAGACCCATATAGTGAAACTTCTGAATAGTTAACTGATAGCACTACCAGATGACAATTGAAATGTTTTTCTCAGATGATGAATGGAAGTCTCAGTTTGGCATAGAGTGACAGTTCAGGGATATAAATGTGTAATGATTGGAAGATTATTAACAATTCTAAGGGCACAAAAGAGGCTCTCTCTACCTTGGGATTTTAGGAATGGCTTCACAAAGAGATGCTACTTTAAAAGTTAGAGTTAGCAAATGTGAGTAAACATATAGACTTATTCATTTATATAAACATGATAAACGTTTTCCAGATCCTGGATATTTTGGGGGCAATGTGTGGGTATTATGGTCAGTATGAAGAAACTTACTCACTCGAAGCTAGGTACAGATGAATTTGCAAACTGACTATGAGGGACTCTGTGAAAAGAAACATCAGGTTTATTCAGAACTAAAATGAAAAACCAATCTGTGTTAAAAGAGGGTTTATTACACATTATATGCTAAATTTCCTGTGACTGTAATTAAGCTGAATTTTTAGAAAATCTATGGTATCACTTGAGTTTTTAAGATAATTGCTTTTTAAAAACAACTTTCATTTGGGAGTAATTTCAAACTTAAAAACAGTTGCAAAAATAAAAGTACAAAGAATGTCTTATACTTTTCATCTAAATTTACCTATTAACATTTCCCCATTTGCTTTATTATTTATGATCTCTTTTTATAAATAACTAGACAATGGATACATAAATACAACCTTTTTTCCAGAGCCCATGAGATAAGTTCTGTACATTCTGTTGCCCCTAAATACTTCAAAAAGGGATATTCTCTTATATAACCTCAGCATAGCTATTAACTTTGTAAATTTACATTGATAACAGTGCTTTTTTCTAATCTACCATTCATATTCCAGTTGCTAGTTGAGCTAGTGTCCTCTGACTGTAAGGTCCAGTCTAGAGCCAAGTTTTATATTTAGTTGTTATGTTGCCTTTGGTTCCTTTAATTTGCAGCATATCCAGTTTTTCTCTCTCATGACTAACATTTTTGAAGAACATAGGCCCTTTCCCTTCTCTCTTTTTAGTAGAAAATTCCTTGTTTTTTTTTTTTTTTTTTTTTTTTTGTGCATTTGTGTATTGTTTGTTAGTGATTAGATTGAGGTTATGATTCATGGCCAAAATGAAGATGATGTAGTGCCCCTCTCTTGATGTCAATCTGGAGGTACCTACTATCTGTCAGTCCTTCATTGATGAGGTTAATCTAGGCCATTTCGTCAAGTGGTTCCTGATTTCCTTATATAATTGTTATCCTTCGTGACAGCTGACGGGTGACACTGCAAATATCCTGCCCTTTCTTAAAATTCTTTCCCTAGATTTAGTATCTGTTGAAGACTCTTGATTGATTTATTCTTTACCACTAAATTTGCAAAAGATGATTTTCAAAACTTCCTCCACATTTGTCACTCAACACCGGTGTTCTACTCTTAGCAAGAAATCTCTTTTTCCATTAGTTGACTAATTAATTATCAGTATGGATCCATGAATTTCTCTTTTCCCCTAATGGTTTACAAATCATTACCATACTTAAATTATTTTGGTTATAAATTGCCACAGAGTTGAAGGGCTCCCCTTCGAGTTGGCTCAGTGACATGCAGCTATCCTTTTGAGTGAAGAGCGAAACACTTCCTACTTTCTAACATAACGAAATGTTGTAGGCTCATCTTTTGCCCACTTTGTCCCAGCCACAGTCAGCAGTTTCTCCAAGGGTCCCTGATTCCTTTCAGTGATCAAGAGCTGGATGCAAAGTACGAAGAGTTGTACTTTGCTCCTGTGGGATCTGTGCATTTTAGCCTTTGAATGCACAGAGGAAGGAAATACTTTTATACACACATATGAATAAACATAAGTACATCCATGTATTTATGAAGTCATGAGTTGATACATATTTCAGATCCAAAACATTCCTAGAGTACTGTTTCTTGCTTCCCTCATTTCACATTTGCATTTTCCCTCAGATGGTAGAGAATCTGCTTGTAGTGCAGGAAACACGGGTTCGATCCCTGGGTCGGGAAGATCTCCTGGAGAAGGGGAATGGCTTTCCCACTCCAGTATTCTTGCCTGGAGAATTCCCTGGACAGAGAAGCTTTGGCAAGCTACAGTCCTTGGGGTTGCAGAGAGCTGGACACGACTGAGTGACTTAACGCTTTTCTATAGTGAGAACATGACTCCTCACACTTTGTTTAATCCTTGAATGCATCTGAAATAGTCTTAGAATGTTTTATAATATCATTATAATAAAATAATGAAGAGGATTATTTTTCAAATCCACCTGACAACCTGCCTCAGCCCTGCCCAGTTACTTGGATTGGTTTTATTTTCCCTTTTCCTTCCACTTTCCCCCACTGCAGTGTGGTTATACTACTCATTTGAAATAAAGTTAGACTTGTTTCAGTTCGCTTTCACTTTTAGGTGTTCTTCCTATTTGGGATGTTTTTAAACTAAGTATTTTGAACAGCCAAGAAAAGCCTAATTATTTGCATTTTACCTGGAAAGGAGGGACTGCCATTTATGAGAAATCTTTTAAGCACCAAGAACTTTCACATAAGTCATCTCATTTAGTCTTCATCATAATCTGAAAGAGGGACTCACTTAATGGATGAAAAAACCTAAGTCCAGGAATGTTAAGAAACTTCCCCAAGGTTGCATAGCAAATTAGGTATAGTAAACATAATACCTTTTGAGCTTCTGCTGTGTTTCAGATATTGGGCTAACTTTTTGCAGAATAATTTTTTATTGAAGTACAGTTGATTTGTAATGTTGTGTTAGCTTCAAGTGTACAACAAAGTGAATCAGTTATGCATATACCCACTCTTTTATACATTCTTTTCCCATATAGGTCTTTATCGAGTATTGAGTAGAGCTCATTGTGCTATACTATAGGTCCTTATTGTATATTTTATATGTAGTAGATTGACATATACATTGTCAATCCCAGTCTCAATTTATCCCTTCCCCCTGGTAACCATGTTTGTTTTCTACATGTCTGACTCTATTTCTGTTTTGTAAATAAGTTCATTCGTACCTTTTTTTTTTTTTTTAATAAGATTCCACATACAATCACTATGGGGCTTCGCATGTGGCACTAGTGGTAAAGAACCTGCCTGCTAGTGCAGGAGATGTAAGAGACGTGGGTTTGATCCCTGGGTTGGGAAGATCCCCTGGAGCGAGGGCATGGTAACCCACTCCAGTATTTTTGCCTGGAGAATCCCATGGACAGAGGAGGCTGGCGGGCTACAGTCCATAGGATCTCACAGAGTTGGACACGACTGAAAGTGACTTAGCACGCAAGCACATAAGCAGTATATGATATTTGTCTTTCTCTGGCTTACTTCAGTCAGTATGATGATCTCTAGATCCATCCATGTTGCTGCAGCTGGCATTATTTCGTTCTTTTTTGTGGCTGAGTAATATTCCATTATATATATGTACCATATCATCTTTATCCACTCTGTTGACGGTCATTTAGGTTGCTTCCATGTATGGCTGCTGTAAGTAGTGCTGCAGTGAACATTGTGCTGCATATATCCTTTTGAATTCTGGTTTTCTCAGGGTATATGCCCAGTAGTGGGATTGCTGGGTCATATGGTAGTTCTATTTTTAGTTTTTTAAGGAACCACCATACTGTTCTCCATAATGGTTGTACCAATTTACATTCCTACTAACACTGTAGGAGGGTTCCCTTTTCTCGACACTCTCTCCAGCATTTATTGTTTGTAGATTTTTTGTTTTTGATGATGGCCATTCTTACTGGTGTGAGGTGATATTGTAGTTTTGACTTGTATCTTTCTAATAATTAGTGATGTTGAACATCTTTTCATGTGTTTGTTGACCATCTTTATGTCTTTGGAGAAATGTCTGTTTAATTCTCCCCATTTTTGGATTGGGATGTTTGGTTTTTTGATATTGAGCTGCGTGAGCTGTTTGTATATTTTGGAGATTAATCCCTTGTCAGGACTTGTACTAATTTTTGCCCTTCTAATAATAAGAAAACCCATTACTCTGTTGATTACCAACAATGAATATTTATTAATATTTTTATTAAAAATTGATAGTTAATGACTTACACATTATACAAAGTTCAAAGAGTGTAATTACAGTAAGTCTTCTCCCTTTCATAACCAGCTGCCTAGTGTACCTTCCTAGAGTCATTTACTAGGACTTGCTTCGTAAGTATCCTTCCAGACATTGTGTACCTGGCTTTTTTTTTTAAAAAAAACCTGTAGTAGTTTGACAGGTTTAAGTAACTATCTTGCTGTTTTGATTTTTAATTATTAGTGAAAGTGAACGTGTTCCACATATTTATTGATTATTTGTATTTCTTGTATGAAGTGCCTGTTCATCCCCTTTGCCCATTTAAAATTTAGAAACACCTCTTTCTGATTTTGAGAGTTCTTTGTATACAGTACAAAGATGCAAATTTTTGTCATTTTATAGTTTTCCCTTAGTTTTCTGAATTTTATTTTACTTTTTAGTGGATATTTTCAGTTTTCACATGGGAATATTTATAACCTTTAGTTTATTTACTAATTTATAGCTTCATTTTTATGTTTGGGCTTCTCTGGTGGCTCAGTTGGTAAAGTGTCTGCCTGCAATGCGGGAGACCCGGGTTCGATCCCTGGTTGGGAAGATCCCCTGGAGAAGGAAATGGCAATCCACTCCAGTACTCTTGCCTGGAAAATTCCATGGACTGAGGAACCTGGTAGGCTACAGTCCATGGGGTTGCAAAGAGTCAGACACAACTGTGCAACTTCACTTTATGTTTAATTCCGATCTGTTCGAAATTGATTTTGAATTCTGGTCAGAGATCGTTTTATTCCACATGTTTTTTGGTGTTGGAGTTATTTTCCTTTTCCCATAGTACTCGGATCTAGTTCCTGACTGCCAATCAATCCTGGGAAAGAGCTGGAAAATTGAGTAGTTTTGCCAGATTTCATGTCTTGGGTTGGACAGTCAACTGTACTGTGGGTGTTGGTGCCATCTAGTGTTGGAGACAGGAAAGGGTATCTGTGGAATGCTCTGTAATCCACCATATTCAGTCGGGCAAAGGAGTTTAGTGAGTTGTGCATATTTGCTTCACACTAAGAAATGACTTTGAAAATGACTTTATATATAAGAGGATTTTGAATTCAGGCACAATATATTAAATCAAACAAATGCTTGAATCATGCTATGATAAACATTATGAAGTGACCTTGAAGATTCCCCCAAACATGTATTTAGCGAAAACTTAAAAGTTTTCAAAGATTTGTTCAAAACCTAATGACTATTTAATTCCAAATTTTAAAATGCTTTGGATCTTTTGTAATATCTATTTTGGATTATAATATAAGAAATCAACATTTATTTAGTTCTCACTGAATAGTATCACTTTCAGTTTCTTTATGGTTTGTAGTATTCATTTTTAGCAGCTTATATGAAATTGTTTATAGACCTTAGAATGTTCATTATTTTTTGGTTATTTTTAGCTTGTACATTTTCTAGAATACAGTCTTTGTTCATGTCTTAGGTTCAATTCAGTAATTAATGCTGAAGTGCTATAATTTAGTCCATAGAGGGCATTATATTACAGCGTATGGTGTTAAGCATTATAATTTAATCCCTTTCAGTAATGGGACATATGTTCAGTTTCATACTTTTGTATAGCTCAGAATAATTAAATTTTAAAGTAAGTATAAAACTACTCTGTAACTATAACTTTTTTTTATTACAAATTCCTATTGTCCATTGCTGGAAAGTAGAAATAATTTTTTTAGTTATTAAGAATTGCATACTAGCAACTGCCAATTTAGAGAGTAGCACTTCATGCCAGATGATCCCTTCTTTCTCACCTTATTTGCCTTCATCTCTAAACATCACAAAGCAAACAAAGCAAAACAAAAACTTGAGTTTTTTGGGGTTCAGAATTAGAGGAAGGAAAGAAATGGAAAAGGAGGACTATCTTGCAAGAGGTGGCCTGGGAGGTCTTACAGCTTACATATTGCTGCCTACTCCAAAATACAGACTTCTGCTGTCCGAAATCCTAGATTGAACCAAGTCAACTACCAGAAGATGTGAATAATATGAATGGTAAATACCTTTTGTCTCAAGAATTCTTTTTTCCTTCTCACATTAGTGTAGTAATCTCTGACTTGAAAACTGTTTGGGCGATGTTTTTGAGTGCATTATTCTAATGCTAAAGTAGTTACTGGCCTTCAGTCTTAAGGAATTCATTATTAGAAAATACTACTTTGGAAATGTTACATAGTTAGTGAATAGTTTCTGATTTCTAACTACTGCAGGAAGAGGCCAGAGATTTTCAGCTGTGATATGACTTGGTGACAGTGTTCTCAAATACCACATTATCCAAGGGTCCAGTGAGGATAATTTAAAGTTAAATATTAACTTTTTATCTGAGAATACTAGACTCTCTTTAAAAATTGCTTCGCTTTATTTGTGTTTGGAGTTAGAGAGGCAGAGAGGGAAAGAACTGAGTTCTTGATTCAGGCCACTTCTGATATGATCACGGGTTTTTTGCAGCCCCAGTTTTACAGCAAGTTCTTATATATATATAAAACATATATATATGTTATACTATTTCATTGTAGCTAATCTTCTGAAGTATGTAGTTTGCTGCATAGGCTCCATTCTTTATACTTCAGCATATAAAGCATTTAAAAATATATGTTGCCTTTCCTGCTAAAGTCAAATGATAGTGTTAGTTAAACCAGTTATGAAATGTTAGTAAAGATAAAATATTCTGTACTGGAATGAATGTCAGTTTTATAATTTTATAATAAAAATTTTAGAAATTCCTTTGATTTGGTTTTGTATTTATCAGTAAAATTTTATTTTGGTCTTATGTCACTTTCCCAAAGCAAATGATATAATTAGCATGTGAATATTTCTCCTCAAGCAAAGAGTCTATTAATAGTACCTGCAGTGGTGCCTAATAGATATTTATTGAAAGATTGAGTTGGAGCAGGTGGTGATTACAAATAAGTGTATATTTGCAAGTCTCTGGATTTCTGTAATTGCAAAAGAAGAAAAAATAGCATTACATTAGAAATAGAATAAAAACCTTTTTCTATTTAAATAATTTATATTCAAGAAACAGTAATAATTTAACTTTTGAGATTCTCTTGTCATACCCTTATAAGGGTGCAAAATGCTGGTAATTTAGGAGAAAGTAAAAAGAGAATGCATTTGCAAGACTTGAAATTTAAGCTATTACCCTTCTTTGGATCAGTCCATTTTTATCTTTTCAGGTAATCATTAATTTTAAAGTTTTAAATGAGGCTGGAAAGCAGCAGCAGAATTCCCCTATCAAGAAAAAAAACAAAAACTGAATGTGGTCTTCAAGTGTATTACAGATATATTCAGTGATTAACTCTGCCAAAACAACCCTCTTTTCTCTCCTTTCTTTTGGTAGCTTGCCTCCCACCCCACCCCACCCTACAAAAGTAGCTCCATTGGGTGTGAGCAACAAGCAAAAGACTAGAACAATAAGCAGATAGAAGAAGGCGGTAGTGCCTGGGCATTCGTAGCCTAGTTACAGATTGCACTGCGTCAGACTGTTCCACACCCAGAAGGCGTCAGGTGACTTCAGTCCTGCTGCAGTTGTGCAGCAGAGGAGACTGCAGGCTTCGGTTGAGGAAACGGGTATTTCATGTCTCAGGGGGTAGATTTTCGCAGTTGCAGCTTTTCTGCTGGTATGCATAATTGATAATTGCATCTATAGGGCAGATCGTGACAAGAGATGGACGGTCAGAAGAAAAATTGGAAGGACAAGGGTATATCTGCTTTTTAATCTTTTGTTCATTTTTTATGTGACCAGTAATGTATTTCTATGAATAACCTTTGCAATTTAGATATATTTTGGATTGAAAATGAAGTCGAATAAGGGTTTAAAAGTAAAGGATTAAATCAGCTATTTCAAATGTTTTTGCATTTGGCCGTGTATGAGAAAATGTCATGCTGTTCTGTTTCACTGGCATTCGATTTCGTCTTTGCAGTCCTATCGTTGCTTAGGTTCTGTTCTTAAATCTTTCATGTTTTAAACAATGTCCTTTTAACAGGATTTCATTTGGTCACTTGGGTGTGATTAATCTACATAGGCATGTTTGTATTCCATAATGACATATTTTCTGTGACTCAGTATTTTTTTTTTTAAGCTGACTTGGTGTAGTTGAAATTCTATCCAAAGATTTGTAGGTAGCAAGATTCTGTGTTTGCACTAAGCCTGTTTTCTTCTTTGGAAATATTATTGAACCTTTAAAGTTATTACCAGTTACCTTTTAATTAGATTATAATTTTGTATGTCTTAAAATATTTAAAATATATACACAGTAGTTTTAACTGCGTGTCTATATTTAAGTCAGTAACCTTTGTCCTTGTACTAACCAATCAGTGATCTTGATCCCCTTTCCTCCCCCTTGAAAGCCCAGATCCTTTCAAGTCTCAGTGGATCTGGGTTGTGTAAGAATTTAAGCTCGTGAGTGTAATGAATATTTTAAAAATATTTTATTATGTAGATGGTTAAATGTGCCATTTTAAGGAAAAAGGAAAGTGGTAGACTGTATATCTGACCTTATAATAAATTACCTTAAAAATTGTTAGAGCTGTTTTTAAGTAGTCTGATTAGACATTCCATACAAGCAATTTTTTGGCCACATTCAAGTTTTATAATTAAAAAAAGTATTTCTATAGCAGAATTGTTAGCAGGATTGGTGGTAAATGTATACTAAAAGCAGTATATGGAGCTAATTACAATATCTTTAAAAATTTGGTCAGTAAAGTATTGTGGGGAAATGGTGAGCTTAAGATTGAGGTCATATTGAGACATTTATAGTTAACACTTAAAGAACAAAAAACAATATAGCTTGATTTTTTTTACCTTTATGGTTTCCTTACATAGGGATTTAATGAAGAGAAAGATTTTTATTCATCTTTCTGACCATTAGCATTACAAAGTGAAAGTAAATTGCTTTATTAGGTTTTGTTAAGTAAAAACATCAGTAGGGGTAACAATACAATAAATATAGACTTTAAAAATAGGTGAAAAGTCACATCACAGCCTACTCAGCAACCATTAAGGCTCTGTATTAATAATTTGAATGTTAGACCATTTAACAACATCTTAAGTTCTTTATTTGCTGAACTAATTTAGGAATACTTTGATATTGGAGAAATTAAGATCGAGTATAATCCATATTATACCAGAGATTTATTTTGATTATTTTCAGGCACTATATATAAAATCAAATTTATCTGATTCAAAGATATCTGAAATATCTCTGGAGAGCCTCATTTTGTATGTAAGTGGAATGGCCTGATACTTTTTTTAGTGCCTGTCTTTGGCTTTTTTGCGTGGGAAGACTAACTTTACCTATTGTTTGTATTCATTTGTTAAGTTATATTTTAGTGTTTATCAGCAGCTAATTTTAATGTTGCAGATTAGAGGTTATGACTTAAGTGGAAATCAGTGAGAAGCTGAAACTACCATGGAGTGAGTTTTTCTTCATTTTATGAAAAGTGTGACAATAGAGGAAAGAATCTAATCTAAGCTCTCTAGGTATACTAAACAAAAAACAGTCTTAAGCCCGTACATATATTTTTCTATCCCTCACCACCCCTGTTCGTCCAGTTGTCACATCTAATGATGGTAATAGATAAGGGTATAAAGAAATGAGATATTCTGATTTCAGTGTTTAAAATTTGGTTCTGTTTTTATTTTTGCTGATTAACTAGTGTTGAAGACATTTTATCTTTCAGGCTAAGCCCCACGTAATAATTTATATTACTTTATATATTTTTCATATTGGGTTTTCTATTGTTCTTAGTGGAATACTTATAACAAATGAAATCTATGAATTACTTGACCATTGAGGTTAATTTGAAAAGCACTGATTAAGACAGTCAAAAGATTTTTAAAGAGCCCCAAATAGAAGGAATAGATTTGGGGATTTGGGTGGGGTGGGAGAATGATTTAACCACTAAACAAGGTATAATAGAGCTTTCTGGGTAGGACAGAATGTTTATAGGATAGTAGCTGCAAGATAAGATTGGTATGATTAAAGAATGTAGAAGATTTGTAAGATCTAGGTCAGGTTTCCTCAAAGTTCCCTGAAGAGAAGAATTATCTTCTTTTTTGTATGGATTCCTGTGATCCTATTCAGGTCTACCAAATCAGAACTTATAAGGGAAGAGTGTGGCAATATATTAAGCATCTTGACACTAGGGTTATAACACCATTTATGTTATAATCAGACACATTTAGGAAACCCCAATCTATGTTTTCAGGTTTCTTTCTGTGGTTTTTCTTTGTGTGTGATTTTGGCCAGAGTAAGAAACTTAACTTTATTTTTGTCTTCATTTTCCTCTTTTGCATGATTTCTGGTGTACCAGTGTTGATGTTCTCTGGTTTTATGAAAAGATACTCTGGGTCAGATTGCAGAAGACACTGCAATCTTCGGATTTTATCGTAAAAGGAGTGAAGAGCTTTTGGAAGCTTTAAAGACGGTTTTGGGGTGCTATATAAGATAAATTGGAGAAGGACTTAGAGGCAGAAGGGGATGACTGTATTTGTGCCCACATTTAAAGCAAATAGTGCCTAGATTTGGCCTGAAATAAGAATGAAAAGGGGGTGACAGGTTTGAGAAACTTAGAGAAGAGTACTTGACATTTGACATAGATTTGTGGGACTAGGGTGAGTGAGGGAGGGACTCGGAGGACAACATGAAATTTCAGAGTGAAAGTTTGGCAATGCTCGTGCTTTAGTGTCAGTAGAAATAGAGCTAAAGTAGGTAGAAATGATGCCAAGTTCTGTTTTGGAAACTTACTGAAGCTTAGTGAAATGACAGGCTTAATGATGAATGACTAATTGAGAATTGAATGCAGAGTGAGACAGATGAATACTGTGAGGACATTAGCATAAAAAGAACAGAAGATTAAGTAAGGAAAGCCTAAAACCTATTGAAATAGTGGGGATGTGCAGACCAGAAAGGATCAGGAAGTTAGAGTCCAAGGAGGATAGTGCCTGTTCCCTGATCTTAAGGAGGGAGAGATTTTTCAAGAGAAAATAGAATGGGTGGTTAAAACACTACAGAGAAGCCATTTAATGTGAAGATGGAGGAATGACTGTGGACCCTGTTGAATTTTAGAAATGTGCAACACTACCCATTATTACCAGTGCTTTTGGGATTTGGCAGTTAACATGCTATAAGTGAACCTTGAAATAAGTTTGTGTAGAATGGGCACAAAAGTTTTCTAGCATTTAAACCTAGTTTGATTGTAAGGCAAGACAGATTGATTTAGGACCATTTCTGGAGTTTAGGACTCTCTTTACTGTTGCTAAGTCGCTTTCAGTTTCTTTCAAAGCGTAAGGTTACTGAGTATGTGGATATAGGCGTATGCTTATACTGACATTTAGGTAGAAGGAGGAATCTTGCTGCTTGAAACATGCCTTACGTAACCCCTTAAACCCATCCCCCCAAAAAAACCCTGAGAAGGGAACTTGGGTGTTAATCAATTGAGAGACCTATTGATTAGAGGAAGCCTCCCTGCTTTTCAGTTCTAAACTTAGTTGAAATCCAGTGTCGAGTCATTCATTAGCGATTTTTTCTAGTTTTTTACTGCTTTAGTATTGTTACACTGTGTGTGTGTGTGTGTATATGTTGTAGAGAATTTAGAAGGTCTGTGGAAGAAGGAAGCTATCACTTCGCAGAGTGGTTTTGGTGTGTATTTTTAACAGTGGATGTATGTGTTTGGGGGTTATGTATGGTACAATTTGTTCTGTAATCATTTTTCTCCCACTAAATGGGGAAATACTTGGATTTAAAAACATTCTACATTGTTTTAATGGATGTAGTATTCTAAGTATGTCCTGTTAATCCCATATAGTTAAATATTCAAGTTATTCCTAAAGTTTTTGCAAGTATGAGCAGTGCTAGAACAAATATCAGTTCAGTTCAGTTCAGTCGCTCAGTCGTGTCTGACTCTTTGCTACCCCATGGACTGCAGCACGCCAGGCTTCCCTGTCCATCACCAACTCCGGAGCTTACTCAAACTCATGTTCATTGAGTCGGTGATACCATCCAACCATCTCATCCTCTGTGGTCGTCTTCTCCTCCAGCCTTCAATCTTTTCCAGCATCATGGTCTTTTCAAGTGAGTCAGTTCTTCACATCAGGTGGCCAAAGTATTGGAGGTAAATTATTGTTCTTATTCATAATTATTTCCAAATTGCTGGATTATAGTATTTATACTTTTGATTCATGTTGCAAAACTACCCTCCAGAAAGATGCAAATTATTTTGAGCAATGTATAGAAGTACCTGTCCTGAAACCCTGGCTAAAATTAAATACTCCATATGCTTTTTTGATGGTTTTAACTCTTTTCTAAGATAGCTATTTTTGTCTGTTTTAAGTAAATTACTTGATGAGAACCAGTTTAAGTTGAAAAAGAGTAAATTTGCAATTTTTTCCTCCTTTATATGGTTTAATTATCTTGAGTGGATAAGTAGTGGGAGCAATGGAAGTATCTTCTCTGGTTTCTATGTTTACCCAAATCTGGGTTCTCCTCATTCCTCACCAGAACTTCTAACTGGCTTTTCTATTAAATCCTATGTATCAAGCCAAACACTTCCTAAAGTATGGCTCTGATTATAGCACTTAAGGAATTTTCCTTTACTTTTCAAATTAAGTTCACACTTCTGCCCTGGACTTTTGAAAGGCATTCATAGTCTAGTCCTAGCCTCTGTAATCCCATCTCCCTTATTCTGCCTCCAGCCACACTGAAGGACTCATTCCCTCAACATGCCTGTTCTTTGCATTTGCTTATGTTTTTCTCTGTCTAAAATCCAATCCAAATTTTAGGCCCAGTCCTTCCTGAGGTATTCACCTCTCAAGTGGAGATAATCCAGTGTTCCTCAGAACTCCAATCTCTTGGGTTTCATTCTGTGCCTTCTGTTACAGTTTTACCTATATAGTGGTAAAGAACCTGCTTGCCAATGCAGGTTAGGCGTAAGAGATGCCGGTTCGATCCCTGGGTTGGGAAGATCGCCCGGAGAAGGGAATGGCAATCACTCTGGTATCCTCACCTGGAGAATCCCATGGACAGAGGAGCCTGGTAGGCTACAGTCCTTAGGGTCTCAGCAGAGTCGGACACAAATGAAACAGCTTAGCACAGCACAGCGCACGCATGCGCGCGCACGCGCACACATACACACACACACACACACACAGGTATATGTATAAAATATTGGCTTTTTTTTTTTTCCCCTAGTCTGTAAATTCCTTGAAAGCAGAAGAAATAGTGGTGGCCTCATTATTGGGTCTTCTCACTGACTGTGCATAGCTTTGCAACAGAGTGAGGGGATGAGAACTTTGATATTCAGCCAGGTTTACTCCTGTCCTTGAACCGTATACATCCATTCTTTGTGTGTGTGTGTGTGTGTGTGTGTGTGTGTGTGCGCGCGCGCACGTGCGCGCGCTCAGTCATTCAGTTGTGTCCGACTCGTGGCAACCCCATAGACTGTAGCCCATCAGTTTCCTCTGTCCATGGGATTCTGCAGGCAAGAATACTGGAATGGGTTGCCATGCCATTTTCCAGGGGATCTTCTGACCCAGGGATCAAATCTGCATCGCCTGCGTTAGCAGGATTCTTTACCACTGCCTCCTGGGACGCCCATACATCCATTCTTGGGAATTTTAAAAAATGTATTTTCAAATGGGAGAAATAAGAGTCTCCCTACCTTACCCCTTCTTAAAGGAGCAGTTAAGTAACTTAAGCAACTTTTGTGAATCCAGGATTTTTATATTTTACCTGTAGATAAGACATCTTAAGAGTCATTTATCCTGTTCTAACTAGTCATGTTTTACAGGTCAGGAAAACAGGAAAACTAAAGGGATTGAATTATTTGTTCAGCACTACATAGCTAGTGGCATAGGGTCATCATCAAGGATAATGCTTGTTTATGTTACTAGATGTGTGTTTCTGTGTATATAATGTATAAATATATCAATATGTCTACTTCAGTCTGCTTCATTGTCCTCAAATTTTTAATCCAGTCACATTTTAAGCATTATGTAAGGTATTGATAGACACTAAAATACTGTTGCATCTGTGCTGCCAGTGCAGACACGGGTTTGATTCCTGTGTTGAGAAGATCCTTTGGAGGAGGGCTTCACTCCAGTATTGTTGTCTAGAGAATCCCACGGACAGAAGAACCTGGCGGGCCACAGTCCATAGGGTCACAAAGAGTTGGGCACGACTGAAGCAACTAACACACACACATACACACACATTGTATGTACTATTAGCCATTTATTCATTGACCATTTATATTGAGTATGCAATAGATATGTAAGGTTATAGAGGTTTACCTACTCGTGAAGTTCATTCTCTTTTTAAACTAGTAATTTGCTCTGACTTTTCCACCTATTTCAGTTTATTAAGCTTTTCAGGTTTCTGGAGTAATGGAACAGTATGTTTCCCACTTATTTTTTATTAGTAGAAAATAGGACTTCTGCAGCAATTTCCTCTTTCTAAGGTTTGGTGCCTATTTCTTGTATTGTGTGGATGCCAGCACATTGCAAGTGAGAAGTTAGAACTATTTTCTGCTGTATTTTTTGGTTCTCTTATAATACTTGGTTCTCTTATAATACAGCTAGAAATGGAATGTGGGATTAAAGGAAGTGTTGAAAACAACATGAACTAATGAATTAAGTAAATTGATTGGCTAGTTAGGGAACCTCAAAGTTCTCTTAACTCATAGAAGTTTGGATTTTCCTTAGAAGGCAGCAACAATAATAGTAGTTTTACCTTCCTGCAGTATACTGAAACATTTTCTCCTTGAGGATACTTAATATAGGAGAAACGACCACTTAAAGTAAGCTCAAATTTCATGGCAAATAACAGGCCAAAAAATTTATTAAAGACTTTATCTTGAAACATAAAACCAACAGTTATGAAACTTAAAATTTAGGTTGTAATCACAGCTGTGCATAAGTTCTTAGAATAAACAGAGATGAATCAAGTTTGGGGGCTTTTTGATGTGTAGTTTTTACTATGAAATTGGTTAACCCAAAATGACATGTTTTCTGGTTGAATTTTCACAGTGGATCATACATAATGTCCTTTTACAAAAAAGGTTCAAGGGTTTTCATGACTTTCCTGTTGGTTATTCTTAATCTTTTGAGGTCACATATTCTATTTTGAAGTGCCTATTGGACTGTCAGTCTCTTTTGGAGCAATTCTCCAACATTGCTTAAGACATTGATCTTACAAAATGCTACATTATTAGGAAGATGTGCAGTTTTGTGGTTAATTTATGTTGCCTCCATCTATCTATATGTATTGCTATTATAGTTTTAATTTATTATTTTCAAAGAGAGGGACAATTTAGATAGGTTCTAGGAATCACAATTTGCAATTTAAACAGAACATGATTCACTCGTATTAATGAATCTTTATTACTGAAATTGCGTCTCCTCAGTTATTTAAACTAGGGTTGAAACACTATATGGAATCCTCAAGAACGATAAAGAGCAAATGAGTACTGATCAGTTCAGTTCAGTTCAGTCGCTCAGTTGTGTCCAACTCTTTGTGACCCCATGAATTGCAGCACTCCAGGCCTCCCTGTCCATCACCAACTCCCAGAGTCTACCCAAACCCATCTCCATTGAGTCGGTGATGCTATCCAACCATCTCATCCTCTTCTTTCTGGAGTTATTTCTCCACTGATCTCCAGTAGCATAGTGGGCACCTACCGACCTGGGGAGTTTATCTTTCAGTGTCCTATCTTTTTGCCTTTTCACACTGTTCATGGGGTTCTCTAGGCAAGAATCCTGAAGTGGTTTGCCATTCCCTTCTCCAGTGGAACACATTTTGTCAGACCTCTCCACCATGACTCATCTGTCTTGGGTAGCCCCGTGCGGCATGGCTTAGTTTCACTGAGTTAGACAAGTCTGTGGTCCATGTGATCAGATTGGCTAGTTGTCTGTGATTGTGGTTTCAGTCTGTCTGATCCCTCTCTCAGCACCTACTGTCTTACTTGGGTTTCTCTTACCTTGGACGTGGGGTATCTCTTCACAACTGCTCCAGCAAAGCGCAGCCGCTGCTCCCTACCTTGGACGTGGGGTAGCTCCCCTCGGCTGCCACCCCTGACCTTGGATGTGGGGTTAGATAAATTCCTTTAAATACAAAATGTGGTATGATGGAAGGAGTGAGACATTCATGGTTGGACCTGAATTTCAGTTGGTAACCCTGCACAATTTAATAATATTAATACTTCTAAGCCTCACTTTCTTTATGTATAAAATGCAGGTAATAAGCACTTTATAGAGGTGTTGTGATCAGTGATAATGTATACAAAAATAGTTGCACAGTTCCTTGCTCAGAATAGGGGATTACTAAATTACTACGGAAAGGGCAAATATAGAATTTATACTAATTTTATGTAAAATGTTTCTTCCTTAGATGGACAACACACTGTAAAGTTGTCAGGAGTAAGACAGGGAAGATTTAGTGATGAAAGACACAAGGACCTGTCTGAAATTAATGTCTTTTAGAAACTCAAGCTGTAGGATGAGGAGAGATGGCCAAGAGGGAGGCTGGTTTGCCAAGTATTTTGTTGAGATACTTTGTAGCAATCCTAAGTACCCTTCAACATGAAACTTCCTAACTGAAACCAAGTTAGCAGTGCTTTCTTTCAAAGAAAGTTGAACTCACCTTTTAAAAAAATCAGAGCTTAGTTGAGCATTAAAGCATTGTATTTAATATTTGATTGAGCTACTTGACTGTATCTCTTCAGACATTACGTTTATTTAGTATTTAGTTCATCAAGCATTTTCACGTGTGAAATCCCATTTCATTTTCAACTAACTTGTTAGGTGGCTATCATTTTTCCAGTTTTATACATGGGGAAACTAGGTTAAGTGATCTAACCAGGGTCATACTGATGGTAAATAGGTGGAAGAAATAGGACTCAAGCTTCTCTTACTGTCTTTGCTCAAAGGTTAAACTACCACTCTGCACAGATCTTTTTGTGTACCTTCACCTGTCGCTTATTAGCCAAATGAATGCTTATTGTGTGTGTGTGTATGTTAGTCGCTCAGTCATGTCCGACTCTTTGCGACCCCTGGACTGTAGTCCACCAGGCTCCTCTGTCCATAGGATTCTCCAGGCAAGAGTACTGCTTATTATATGGAGATAGAAACTTACTATGTGGTAATAAATGATTAACTCTGAATTCTAGTCATTTTTCCTGGCAATTGGGAAAATTTTATTTAAGGCTTGTGATTTCTAATAAATAACATAAGTATGTAATAGTGTGAAGACTATGATTGTGAAAAATAAACTAAAAATTTAATATCATTCTAATCAGTTCAGTCGCTCAGTCCTGTCTGACTCTTTGCGACCCCATGAATCACAGCACACCAGGCCTCCCTGTCCATCACCAACTCCGGGAGTTCACTCAGACTCACGTCCATCGACTCAGTGATGCCATCCAGCCATCTCATCCTCTGTTGTCCCCTTCTCCTCCTGCCCCTGGTCCCTCCCAGCATCAGGGTCTTTTCCAATGAGTCAACTCTTTGCATGAGATGGCCAAAGTACTGGAGTTTCAGCTTCAGCATCAGTCCTTCCAAAAAACACCCAGGACTGATCTCCTTTAGAATGGACTGGTTGGATCTCCTTGCAGTCCAAGGGACTCTCAAGAGTCTTCTCCAACACCACAATTCAAAAGCATCAATTCTTCAGCATTCAGCTTTCTTCACAGTCCAACTCTCACATTCATATGTGACCACTGGAAAAACCATAGCCTTGACTAGATGGACCTTTGTTGGCAAAGTAATGTCTCTGCTTTTGAATATACTATCTAGGTTGGTCATAACTTTCCTTCCAAGGAGTAAGTGTCTTTTAATTTCATGGCTGCAGTCACCATCTGCAGTGATTTTGGAGCCCCCAAAATAAAGTCGGACACTGTTTCCCCATCTATTTCCCATGAAGTGATGGGACCGCATGCCATGATCTTTGTTTTCTGAATGTTGAGCTTTAAGGCAACTTTTTCACTCTCCTCTTTCACTTTCATCAAGAGGCTTTTTAGTTCCTCTTCACTTTCTGCCATGAGGGTGGTGTCATCTGCATATCTGAGGTTATTGATATTTCTCCTGGTAATCTTGATTCCAGCTTGTGCTTCTTCCAGCCCAGCGTTTCTCATGATGTATTCTGCATATAAGTTAAATAAGCAGGGTGATAATATACAGCCTTGACGTACTCCTTTTCCTATTTGGAACCAGTCTGTTGTTCCATGTCCAGTTCTAACTGTTGCTTCCTGACCTGCATATAGGTTTCTCAAGAGGCAGGTCAGGTGGTCTGGTATTCCCATCTCTTTCAGAATTTTCTACAGTTTATTGTGATCCACACAGTCAAAGGCTTTGGCATAGTCAATAAAGCAGAAATAGATGTTTTTTCTGGAACTCTCTTGCTTTCTCGATGATCCAGTGGATGTTGGCAATTTGATCTGTGGTTCCTCTGCCTTTTCTAAAGCCAGCTTGAACATCTAGAAGTTCACAGTTCACATATTCCTGAAGCCTGGCTTGGAGATCATTCTAATAGTTAAACATTTATTTGTTTATATTTATTAATTTCCTTTTTAACTGCCTTTCTTCCTTTCTCATTCTTCACCTTACTTTATTAAAGAGTACTTAATATTTGCTTTTGCTTAGAAAGTAGGCATTTTACCACTAGCTGTTGCTTGTTCTCAGTGTTTTTAGGAGCACCTAGTTAAGTGTTTTTTCCTACCCAGATAAAAGATTTAAGAATTGAAACTTGATTTCAGGCTATTCAAGGAAGAGCTTCAGTAAGAATTTGATTAGGGGCAAAATGTAATTGGATGACTCCTGCTTGTCAGGCTGGCACTATTTTTAGCTATGACAGTCGACAATTTATGGTTACCACATGTACGCAAACTCTTCCTAGTCTTCCTTGGGCCAGAAGTTATTTCATTTGAATAAAAGACTGTAGTGTATGGGGAATTATTTTAAATTAAAATTTTGATTTGATAATGATGCTGTACTACTCTGTGCACTGCACAAAGCACAATCAAAGATTTTTCACAGTTTTATTTGGAAAACAAAAATGGGGAAGCACTGCAGGGAATAAAGCACCTTTTTCTAAATGACAAAAATTTTGTTTAAATTGATCAAAATTATTAATATTTGGTAATCCATAAGCATTCTCCACTGTTACAAAAGGAAAAAGCACTGTTAGATTAATTTCAGATTTTTAAAAGGAATTTCATGAACATTTTATTTAAGAATAAAGTTTAGGTTGCCTTGCATGATTAACACTCCATTCTGCAATACAGAAGGGACTTCAGGAAGCATGAAAGGGTAAACTTTTCCTTGTACAAGCCCTTTGTCTTAATTTTGGTTTCTCAAGAATATAGAGGCCATTAAACTCTTCCTGCATAAACAGCAGTACTGAAGTGATTACAGATGAATCCAAAATTAACATTTTAGAGACCTTGTAGTTCATATTTAAAGATGTCCTTTAGTCTGAAAATATTAAACTCTTTAATTATTCTTAGGAATAGAAACTTGTTAATCTGGCCATTATTCAGACAGTGCAGGAAATATTAATGAAGCAGGTAATATAAAGATTAAAGGCATTTAGCAGTCTTTCAGGTTCTAGTAAGGAGAGAAAAGCCTGTAAGACAGTATTTACTGTTTTATAAGTTACCTGAAAGCATCACTGTTTTTTACTTAAAAGTGTAGATATCTGATAGTTTAAATAAACAAACGTTAAATCCAAAGCATAGAAACATTTTTTCAACAATTAGAATTACCGCATGCTTTAAACTGGCATAAGTATGCTTTCATTCTAATCAATCAGTAATATTTACTGAAGGGTTTTTTGTTTGTTTTTAATTTTTTAATTAAATATACAACATTGATTTTTAGTGTATTTCCAGAATTGTGCAGCCATCACCATTATTTAATTTCAAAACATTTTCATCCCCACCCTCAAAAAAATCTTAAACCCATCATCAGTCATTCCCAGTCTCTACTCCCAGTTCTTGGCAACCACAAATCTGCTTTCTGCTTCTATAGAATTGCCTATTCAAGACACTTGATGTAAACAGAACCGTACAACTGTGTAACCTTTTGTGTTTGGCTTCTTTAGCTTAGCGTAATATTTTCAAGACTCATCCATGTTGTTGCATGTTATCAGTACTTCATTCCTTTTTATGGCTGAATAATATTCTGTCATATGAATATTTTGTTTATCCATTTATCAGTTCAGTTCAGTCGCTCAGTCGTGTCCGACTCGTTGCGACCCCATGAATCGCAGCACTCCAGGCCTCCCTGTCCATCACCAACTCCCAGAGTTCACTCAGACCCATGTCTGTCGAGTCAGTGATGCCATCCAGCCATCTCATCCTCTTTCGTCCCCTTTTCCTCCTGCCCTCAATCCCTCCCAGCATCAGAGTCTTTTCCAGTGAGTCAACTCTTCGCATGAGGTGGCCAAAGTACTGGCCATTCATCAGTTGACGGATATTTGGATTGTTTCCTCTTTGGGTTACTATGAGTAATGCTGCTGTGAACGTTGTATACATAGATTTTTCTAGTCTTTTGAATGGAAATTCCTAGGAGTGGAATTGCTGGGTCATATGGTAACTCTCTGTTCAACTTTTTGAGGGATTGCCAGTTTTTCACCATTGCTGAATTTTATATTCCCATCAGCAATGTAAGAGGATTCCAGTCTTTTACTTCTTGCCAACATTTGTCATCTGCCTTTTTTATTTTAGCCAGCCTAGTGTGTCTGAAGTGATATCTGGTTGTGGTTTTGGTTTGCATTTCTCTAATGATTAATGACACCTTTACATTGCTTACTGGCCATATTCTTTGCAGAAATTTATATTCAAATCCTTTGCCAATTTTCAGCTGATTTGTCTTTCTATTGTTGAGTTGTAAGAGTTTCTTAAATATATTCTGAATTCAAGTCTTGTATCAGATGTTTAATTTGTAAATACTTTCTCCTATTCTGTGGTTGAATATTCACTTTGATAATGTCCTCTAAAGCACAGAAGTTTTTAATTTATTGAGGTCAATTTATTACTTTTTTTAAACTGTTTCTGCTATAAGGAAACATTGCCTAATCCAAAATCATGAAGATTTATACTTATTTTTTTCTTCTAAGTTTTGTACTTTAAACTCTTCAGGTCTTTAATCCGTTTTAAGTTGTATATGGTGTAAGGTATGGGTCCAGCCTCAGTCTCTTTGAAGTTAAATGTCCAGTTGTCCTAGTGCCACTTGTTGAAAAAACTGTTCTTTCCCCCATTGAATGTCTTTGCATCCTTGTCAAAAATCACTTGACCATAATGTAAGGGTTTATTTCTGGACTTTTAATTTTATTCCATAATCTATCTATCTGTCCATCCTTATGCAGCTACCAAACTGATTACTGTAGCTTTGTTGGAAGCTTTGAAAAAGGAAAGCTCCAACTCTCTTGTTTTTCAAAATTATTCTGGCTATTCTGGATCTCTTGCATTTCCATAGGAATTCTATAGTTGGCTTGTCAGTTTTTTCTAAAAGGCAGCTAGGATTTTGCTAGAGATTGCTCTATAGATCAATTGGAGGCATAATACCATTTTTATAATAATGCCTTTTAATCTGTAAACATGGGCTGTCTTTCTATGTTTTTGTCTTTAATTTCTTTCAACACTTGTAGTTTCAGTTTCTAAGTCTTTTGCTCTGTTTAAACTTTTTGATGCTATTGTAAATGGAATTCTTTTCTTAATCCATTTTCAGATCATTCACTGCTAGTATAGAAATACAATTGATTTTTTGTATATTGATCAATATATATATGTGTGTGTATATATATATATCCTACAACCTTTCTGGACTTGTTTATTAGTTTGTTGCTTTTTTGGTGGATTCCTTAGGATTTTCCACCTGTAACATTGTCTTATTTGCAAATAGAGATCGTTGAATTTCTTCCTTTACTGTCTGGATACCTTTTATTTCTTTTTCTTGACTGCCCTACCTCCATATCTCCAGGACAGTGTTGAATATAAGTTGAAAGAGGAATATCCTACCCTAGTTCTTGGCCTTAGGGGAAATGCTTTCAGTCTTTCACCATTAAGTATGATGTTAGTTGTGGGTTTTTTGTAGATAACCTTTATCAGCTTGAGGACATTCCTTCCATTCCTATTGTTAGTTTGTATTTTTCTAATGAAAAGGGTCTTGGATGTTGTCATATGCTTCTTTGTTGTGATCATGTGGGGTTTTGTCCTTAATTCTTTTAATATGATGTATTATTGATGGGTTTTCCTATGTTGAAATCAGCCTTGTATTCCTGTGATAAATACCACTTGGCCATGGTATGTAACCCTTTTAATGTGTTGCTAGATTCAGATTGCTCGTACCTTGTTGAGGATTACTATATCTGTATTCATAAGGAATCTTGGTCTGTAGTTTTCTTGTGATGTGTCTGCCTGATTTTGGTGTCAGGGTTGAACAAACATCTAAATTAACTAATGGATATAGTGCATACATTTCTTGATGGATATTAGAAGCAATAGTATTTGAATATATTTCTCAAGAAGGAAAGGATTTTGAAAAAATTTTATGACTCCCTCCATTGAGAATCACCAATACTGGATAAACTTTATCTTTCAAAGTTTTTTCATTAAAACCAATTTAAGGAATCTGTGAAACTAGAAATATTGGTGAATATCAATTAAAATTGTACCCCTCTTTGCTAGAAACTGTATTTTTTTAATCCTTGCAGCTTCATTAACAATCTGTTAAATTCCTTTACAAAAAAAGATTGAAACCCTTCTATACTTGGCACAATGACCATGATGACCATGCGGATTGCTTCTCAGACCTTCCTGTAGGGTATACTGCTTTTGTCTTATGTTTGCCTATCAGTACCTAGTTGTCGTGTCTCTCTTGACTCTTCTGCCCTTTGTTCCTCCTCATCACCAGGGCATCTCTGGGACTTATTTCCACATGACTCTCATCAAATCTGCTTTGAGAGCTCTTATATAGCTATTTGCATATTTTCACACAGTATATATAGACTTGCAGACAAGATCTTCAGAGCTCTTCCATTTCTTGAAAAGACCTCATTTTTAGGAACCATTTGATAGGTAGAAAGGAAGCAGTAGGTTATAGTTTACTGTACTTGGATGCAGTTAGGTTTACATTAGCAGCAGTCACTGAATATCACTGGATCATATACATGACTTCTCATATCATTAGCTTAGAGGAAATTGGCTTGATTCAGCCCAAAGCACCAGAATTTTAACTATGAGCTGTATGTAAATATTAATATTAAGGTATCAGGGAGGGTATTTTCTTCCCAGTAGGAAAGCCTACTGGGAGAACCACATTTGTTATAAGATTCTCTAGTGGTATCAAACAGGAATAGAAAGGGTGTATTTTTGGTAAATATAGTAGTAATTCATGCTTCCCTCAAAAAGGGACAATTTCAGGTGGCATAAAAGAGAATGAAGCAAATTAAGTTCATAACAGTTCAACCCAGAGATAAAAACTGTTAACTTGATAGCCTTTCAAACTTCATGCTGCTGCTACTGCTGCTAAGTCGCTTCAGTTGTGTCCGACTCTGTGCGACCCCATAGACGGAAGCCCACCAGCCTCCCCCGTCCCTGGGATTCTCCAGGCAAGAACACTGGAGTGGGTTGCCATTTCCTTCTCCAATGCATGAAAGTCAAAAGAGAAAGTGAAGTCGCTCAGTTGTGTCTGACTCTTAGCGACCCCATGGACTGCAGCCCACCAGGCTCCACTGTCCATGGATTTTCCAGGCAAGAGTACTGGAGTGGGGTGCCATTGCCTTCTCCATTCAGACTTCATAGTTAACACATTTTTAATAAAAGTCTGAGCCTTTAATTTGGCATCATGCATGAAGAGGGTGAGTTTTATCCGTGGAAGCCTATGTTAAAAATTCATGTTCACCACTTATTAAATGATCTGGGTCTCGCTTTTCTTGTCTAAAAGCCTGCCTCTTAGAGTTTTAATTGAAAGAGATAATGTCTATAGACAGTATTTGATCTAAGTGCCCAGTAAATGCTGACTCAGGAAATAAAGGGCTATGTGGAGAATGTAGATTGGCAACGTGGGAGACATTTCTTAGGTGTAAAAAGTATGTAGCTTTTCAGTCTTTTTCTTTTTTTAGCTCCTCTCATACTGTTGTCATAATGGCATAGTTTATAATGGCTTGAAAAATTATAGGAATGTGAATTTGTTTTCCTAAATCTTAATAATGTTTGACCAAAAGGAATGTTCATTTCAAAAAACTGATATAAATAAAAATATTTAAGCTTCTCACCCCCTGGTAAATCTAGATCAAAAAAGAAAGCAGATATTTAAAATTTTTATCTCACGCAAACAATAGAACATAAAATCGGACTAATTTGGACACACTGGGAATTTGAATGCAGGATTGATGTGTATCTTTGTACTAACTGTGAATCCTGTTTGTTTCTGTGAGTCTACAGAAAGTAGAGCCTCATCCAGAGTTATACAATGCTGAGGATGTGGGTACCAGGGTGTGGGTTTCTTGAGTCCTTGTTCCTGGTACTTCTTTCCACCACAGCCATCTATACAGCAATCAGAGACTACTAATAAATAATTCTTATCTAGTCATTGAAACTGTTTGGACAGTAACTCTTGTTTAATTATGTAACTTGATTTGACGTTAATATATGTTGTATATACCTCTAAGTCTAATGGTAAGAAATAGGATATCTGCATTTATCTTTTATCAACAATAGTTGATTTGAGGGTTAATAAATGTTCTGGAGCATGTTGAGGATCAGACATTTTTACAAAGGAAGAGGTTTTTTTTTTTTAATATAAAAATAGATTTGGGGTGTTTACTTGCTCATTCATTTAGGTTATCAACTTGTATTTGCCCTGTAATGATGAAAACTTAAGTATGTTTTAAAATCCTTTTCTGGTGATTTATAAAGTGACATGTTTGTGATATAACACAGCAATGTGTGCTAAGTTGCTTTGGTCATGTCCAACTCTTTTCAGTCCTATGGACCATAGCCCACTAGGCTCCTCTGTCCATGGGATTCTCCAGGCAAGAATACTAGAGTGAATTGCTGTGCCCTCCTCCAGGGGATCTCCCAATCCAGGGGTGGAACCCAAGTCTCTTACATCTCCTACATTGGCGGGCGGGTTCTTTACCACTAGTGCCATCTGGAAGGCACTAGGTTAACATTTTCTTTTTCTCTGTGTATTTATTATTTAAAAACCTGAATAAGAAGGTGATAATGATTATGGTGGCATTTATACTAATAACAAAAATAACAGCTTTGACATTTATTAAGAAATACTTATTTTATGCTGTATACTATATTAAATGTATTCTATTCATTATCTTACTAATGAAGAATTTTGTTAATTCATTATCTCACTTAATCCTTACAGCATCTCAGTAAAATCAGTAATGATCTCAGTAAAATCATTCCTATTTGTATATATATTCTATAGAGGAAGAAGGTGAAGTGTAGAGTGATTTAATGACTTACCTGAAGTCACATAACTAGTATGTTATGGAATCAGTGTTTGAGTCTAGGTGGTTCAACTCAGGAGTCTTCAGGGCTTTGTCTGTGTAAGCTCCTGTTGTGTCTGTCTTAGATAAGCTGCTGTTGTGGGGCACAGGGGGCGCCTCCAGGAAAGAATGTTACCAAAGGCCAACTTTGTTACTGCTTTCCCTTCCCTCTTGCTGAAAGAAAGAAAACTGCACTGGTTATTAGGATTGTTGCTAGCAGAGACTTACAGTGAGCCCTGTCCCTGTAGGTTTTCTAGATGCCTACCCATTCTTCAAGACTCAGCTTGATATCTGCCTCTTTCACAAAGTCTTTTAAAATTTCCTCCAGTCTTTTTCCTTTTCTAAATTCTCACAGTGGTATGGTATTTGTTTTAAAATTTACTGATACTGTTTTTATGTGTCTTATCTTTCTAGAATTACAGTGTTTTAGAGTTGGACAGGGCTTAAAGAAAAATCCATGGCCCCATTTTCAGGTCTTTAAATTCATTCTACTAGGTTGAGTTGTTTTTGTTTTTTAACAGTATCAGCTCAGTGAGTGAGTGCTGAATGTCAGAAAGCTATTGGCATTGCTGTTATTTAGTGTTTGTTATTCATGGTGCAGATGCACTATTTCAAGTTCTGATCAAGTCACAGTTGTGCTAGTATATTGGCATAGTAGTAGAAACTAGTTGAATAGAACAAAACTGATATGGGTGTTTTAGGCAGAGTTGAGGAAACTCGAAATAGAGAAACTTTAATAAATAGTTGAAATCAGAGTTTGAAAACAAAGCTGTAAATCATATATAGGATGTTAAATTAATAGCATTCAAATCAGATCATATTTAGGAGGGTGGAATAAATGTTCCTTAAACATAATAAATGTTGAACCCCTGGTATGTGCAGCACACTTATGGGCATTTAAAATATCTTAATCAGTACTCATTTACTAATAGGAATTTAGGGCTTCATAATAATATCTAACATTTTGTAGTTCATATACATAAATTTTCCCACAAAAGTACCCTTAACACTAAAGGAAGTTCAAACACATTAGAGGACCTGGGGATCAAGACTGAAGTAGCCCCTAGATGTGATTTTTCTTTATTGCCTCCTTCATCTTAAAAATTAACTATTTAAAAGTGTACTTGAGTGTATCCATATTTATTTTACTATAAGAATGCTCCCCGATCCCAACTGTCCACATTCCAGAAAGGGATGAACTATGTTTGGCCTGTGAGTTCAAGAGCTCTTGGGCCTCCTGCAGAGGAGGGTTGTACATAATTATGTTCTCCTTGGGTTGTACATAACCTGATCCTGAGACCACAGGCCCCTGGTTATTCGATCCCCACGGTGGCCTGTGACCATGGGCCAAGAGCAGACTTGCTAGGTTAGGCTTTGTCCGACTCCTTACTATTAATAAACATTATATAATAGTGTAACATGTTTTTTTCTTTGACACCTAAAGTTTTATGGCATTGCATTTACCTGCTCCTAGAGGAAAATAGCTTTCTGGGTAGTGTAAAGGCTATTTCCCTCTGTTACTAGCTTTGTAGGAAATGTTTGTTTCAGTGATAGCCAGGTTACGTCACAGTTTTGTGAAATTTCTCAGAGATCTCTTAAAAGCAGAGACGTGAAACTCACTTGTTTAGTTTTTAGTAAAGTTTTAATTTCTTAGCATGTTTTGAGTTAGTAGTTTTTCTGTGTTAAGATATTTTTTCTATTATTTGAATATATATATATATACACACACACACACACACACACACACACACTTAAGGCCATTTTACTTTTGTAGGTAAATAAAAATGGGTAAGGTAATGTTCTAATTTCAGATCTCTTCTTTTTACATCTTTAGTTGTTGACCTCCTCTACTGGAGAGACATTAAGAAGACTGGAGTGGTGTTTGGTGCCAGCTTGTTCCTGCTGCTCTCGCTGACAGTATTCAGCATTGTGAGTGTAACGGCCTACATTGCCTTGGCCCTGCTGTCTGTGACTATCAGCTTTAGGATATATAAGGGTGTGATCCAGGCTATCCAGAAATCTGATGAAGGCCACCCATTCAGGTGAGATGTCTGGAAAACAAGGCACACGTTGGCAGCACTACAAACAGTCTCAGTATTGACTCAGACTAATTTCTGCTATTTGTAGAGTTACAGGCGTGCTTTTTTTTTTTTTTAACTGCTAAAAGATAATTGCAGATTTTTGCTAAAAAGCTATACCAGAAGCATCTGTTTTTGAGATTTCCTAATGGTCATTTCATAGGCTCCTGATGGAAAAGCCTGGGTTTATGTATCATTAGCTGTAGCCTAACTCCACTACATGTTAGTAATATTTACTTATTAGAAGTAGGTGTTGGTTACCTAATTTTACTTTTAAGGAAGCTATATCTTTTTAACATGTTTGGGATTGGCGAGAGTTATATTTTCTTTATTGATTACTTTTTATGCTGATATTATGCTTTTCCATTGTGCTTCCTCACTATGTCTATGTCTTTTCTTACCATTCTTTCCTACTCTATCTAGTTTCTTCTCCTCCTTTCCTGAGGCATTACTTTGGTATTATCCTTTATTTCACCATTTTCTTGTCTGTAAATTATCATCTCCTTACCTTATTTTGACAAGTATACTAGCATTATATCTCTGGTTGCTAATGGGGTGGACACACCTCAACTTGGATCTTCTGATCTCACTTCATACTCAGCACTTTCCCCACCCTCATCCCCTCCTTTAAAAATTGAGATAATTCACATACCGTAGAATTCAGTGGTTTTTCATATATTCATGGAATTGTACAACCATCACCATCTCATTCCAGATATTTTCGTTATACTCAAAAGATATTTTGTCCCTATAGCTGCTCCCCACCTGGCCCCTGACAGCGACTAAATTTTCATATTTTTCAATGAGCCTTTTATCTCAGACTTACCAGTTTCTATCACTTAGCACCCCTGTTGTCCTAATTTCAGGTTCCCAGTTTTCATGAGACTCTATGAGACTAGACATTACTACATTTTACAGAGGAAACAGTGAATTCAGTAATACAAAATTGCAGTTTCAAAACAGCAGTTATATCATGCCACAAGTCGTAAAGGAGTATGATTTTTAATTAGTTACACTGAAATATATAAAAATATTGTCAGGCCAACAATTCTAAATTATCTATAAATTTTACATATTGTTTGATTTAACGAAGACTTTTAAAAGAAACTAACGAAACATTATCATTAGCTCAAAGGTCTTTGATAGTAATAAATTCAGCTAACATGCCAATTTAACCACCTTTTGGACAGTTTTCCAAGTTCTCCAGTCACATTAGTAAAGTGAATATCATATATTGATATGTAATACCTGTGGGCTTTGGGAAAGAGGGGCAGCTGTGCTGCCATTGCAGTAATAGCACAGAAATGCCGGGTGAATGAATGTAAATATCTTCCGGTGCATGCCTTTGGGCCTGCTGGGCAGACGTCTTGTCTTCAGCAGGAACAAAAGCAGTGGTACAGAGAAACAGAATACAGCTAAAGTCAAATCAGCCACTTCTTTATATTTCTTAAAACTGCATTAATAAATTTTTGCTGGTTTAAGGGTTAGGTGTGAATGTGTGACCATTTTTAACTTGATAATAATAACTTGCTATTTGTTGGCCAATAAATAATGATGGACTGGGAAGCCTGGCGTGCTGCAGTCCATGGGATCACAAAGAGTTGGACACGAATGAGCGACTGAACTGAAATACTAGTTGTCCTGTGCTAGACATTGTACTAATAAAGATAATGTTCTAGTCCTTGACAGTTTATACTGTAGTAGAAAAAAATGTACAAGTATACACACGTCTGTATTTCAGGATGGATATGATAATTACTATAAGAAGAATACAAAAGAAAGCATTATTTGAGTTACATAGTAGGGTGTCGGAGAGGCTTTCATGTATGGGTGGGATTTGAGGTGGTGCTGACTGACTTGGGTGTGCCCTCGCTAGAGGTGAGAGGAGGACGCTGTGGATGGGGAGAGAGCATGAGGAACAAAGCCTCCCGTTAAGGTGAAGAACATTTGATGAATAGCTCAATTTTGAACTACAGAAGAGCAGTGAGAAAGAAGATTGGAAACATTCAGGGTTGGAAAGTCAGAATCATAGAATGTTTTGAGTTTGAATGGATTCAGGAAGTCTGTTTCTCTAATTTTGCAGAGTTGGAACCATGACCCAGAGAAGTTACATGCCCTTGCAAGGTTAAATACCTAGGTGGTATCAGGTCTTCTGATTCCTGAGTTAAGCCTGAATAGCACTATCTAGTATAGCTCAAAAAAAAAAAAAAGGAATCCAAATAAATCCACTTAAATTATAGTGATGGTATAGTGAATAAAAACAAGGAGATATATTTGGGCATATTGCAGGAGTAGAGCTAGGAGACAAGGAATTACTAGAGAGGACTGTAATTCCCAGTGTAACTAGTGTCCACAGACATGGGGAGTTTTTGAGAGGGACTGGATAAGGAGCTGCTTCCAACAGATAAGAGAGAATAGCACTTCTGATTGCTCCAAGATATTTGAAACAATAATGAAACAATTCCTGCTGACTTGACTATTTGTCCCCATTACAGTTGTCTTCTTAAATTTGACAATTCCAGCTATTTCACTATAGATTGGAGCACCTGATTGAACAGTCCGGGGCTTGATTTATTGGTGTTTTCATTCCAGTATTCTTGCCTGGAAAATCCCATGGACGGAGGAACCTGGTAGGCTACACAGTCCATGGGGTCCCAAAGAGTCAGACCCAACTGATCAACTTCACTTTCATTTTCTTTCCCCTAAAGATTAGGCAAAGAGAGTGTAGTTATTTGGAAATGAATAGGATCTTTGTTAGGAAAACTTGATAACATTTTGTCCACCTGAAAAAACCAAATCCACAATAATAACTACATTAATTGAGTGCTTCTTTGTCCTTGATTGTGTTAATAAGCACTTTACTCATTGAAATCTCAAGATAATCTCTGTTGTATAAATGAGGAAACTGATTTAAAGGGATGACTAAATAACTTCTAAAGTTACACAGCCAGGTAAGTGGCAGAGCTTAACATTCAAGCTCAGATAGGTCTGATTTCAAAGCATGCTTGTTTTCTATACCTGCCTTATCAATCAAACACCCCATGCTTGGTGAGTTTTTACATTGTGCTTATTAATTTGGAAGGAGTACACTTCTGTAGTAAAATATTTTATTAATGTGCTCCTTTATGGATATCTACTTGCCAATTGATTGACATTCGCAAAAAACCATTCCAGTCAGTGACAGTTAAGGTGTGTCTTCTTTTCTAGGGCATATTTGGAATCTGAAGTTGCTATATCTGAGGAGTTGGTTCAGAAGTACAGTAATTCTGCTCTTGGTCATGTTAACTGCACAATAAAAGAACTCAGACGCCTCTTCTTAGTTGATGATTTAGTTGATTCTCTGAAGGTAAGTTTATTTGCTTTCCATTTTTTGACATACCCAGAATTTAACATCGGAGTTAAGAGAGTAAAACTCTGTTTTCTATATTAAAGTAAATGATAAAGATGTAATGAAATCATTACTGTAAACTTCTGTTCTGAAATTCAGAATCAAATAAAATATTTAAGATGGAGGAAAGGCAATTGCTTTTTAAAGGAAAATGTTATAAATTCTTAAGTTTTGGAAGTCATAAAGATTAAAAATGAGAATTTTGGCTGTAAGAATAAAGATTATCTAGTAGATTTAATGCCAAATATTATTTCATCTGGTTTGACTTTCAGAGTCTGGCACTTAATTTCTTAGCTTGTGTGTAATTCATATATACATATAAGCTATTTCATATTCCTACACTTTTTTTGAATGTTTTCTTGAAAAGTGTTAATATTCTGAAACACTTCAACTAATCATCAGTTGGTAATCTTTGGAATTTAGTTTTTGGATCTTGCTACATAGCAGCTATTAGTCTCACCTTGTAAGTAAGCTTGCCACAGTTCAGACTGATTCTAAATGAGCACTAAATTGGTCACATAACTGAGCGACTGCACTTTCACTTTTCACTTTCATGCATTGGAGAAGGAAATGGCAACCCACTCCAGTGTTCTTGCCTGGAGAATCCCAGGGATGGGGGAGCCTGGTGGGCTGCCGTCTACGGGGTTGCACAGAGTCGGACACGACTGAAGCGACTTAGCAGCAGCAGTAGCAGCCTGTGATTTAAGACAGACTTGTTGCCTGGGTAGAAATGTACTATGGTAGTAATTACCACAATTTCTCTTTTCCAAGAGATATGTACAAGTTTGCAATTTGTTGTGCGAACCAAGGATGTCATAGCAATAGGACGATTGGGCCTTTAGATTTGGCAAAACAATTTCTGTAGTGGTCAGAATAGGTTTACATGCTCAAAATGCTTTTAACATGTATCTTAGCCTTAATAGGCCAGTAATGGACATTATTTTCAGCTGTATGCTTCTCTATTAAGACTTGGAACCTCAGTTACGAATAACATTAATGGTAAAAAATTGAGTTTCATTTTATTATTTATTATCTCTTTTGTGTAGAGTGCTTGCATTTAGTGACCCATTCTGTAGTAGTGCTTTAAAATAATCTGATGTCAGTCTGTAAATAAAGAGATCATGGTTATATCATTGGGATCTTTGATTAGTATCAAGAGGAAACAAATAATATTTGGGAGCAAATCAAATTCAACCTTGTACTCATGGGTCCTGGAAGAAACCAGTTTCTATTCATTGAAGTGTATTTGCAGTGAACAGGTTGACTGCTGGGGGTAAAACATGTTTGAAAAATTCTTGAGGGGAATGCACTAGTGTAGTTTAAAATGAAGCATTTTGTGGGTAGGAGTTAATTGAGAGGAAACACTAAGTAGTGACACAGAGGTTCAAACAGCATAGGGCCATCTCTGAATTCGGCAGTCAAAAATTGTTGGTGGGGAGCGGAGGGCTTCGAACAAAGGCATCATGAAGCTGGATTGTGAGGAGTCATTTTTTTTTTATATACTTATTAATAAAAACTGCAACAGATATAAACCAAAAGTCCTCATGTTTGCACTGTGTAACAATGAAGGCAGTTACGCACGTCTAACATTTTTCTTGAGAGAAGAGGCATTCTGGAAGAAATCTGTTTAAAACAAAACAAATTGATCTGGGAATGACTCATTCATTGTTTTCTAGAGCTTCAAGTTTCCCCTTGTCTTTAATCAGTTGAAATCTTATTCTTTCAGAGCGTATTGTCCTCCGTACACAGTTCTATGTGTACGTATGTAGTACACAGTACGTAGTTCTATATGTACGTACGTATGTACACGGTTATGTAGGTGTGGAAGTATTTGCAAAGGCTAGAGAAGTGAGAAAATATTACAGGAGGACTGATTAAATACTTTAGAAAACCTTTAAAATCTGATTTGCACAGATATTTGAAAGTAGATGAAAAGGAAATTTTATTAATAAATACTTTTATGAGATAATTTCTTTTTGCTGTTAAATCTCATTTTAAAAATTTCCTTTGAAAATTACCTTGGGTTTTTTGGTTTTTTCTTAATGAGGAAGCTAACATAAATGAAAGAATCTGAACTTGGTAAATTCTTGCCTTCAGTGATTTTGCTAATTTGAAGGTAATAATAATTTGAAGTGGCATATAATGAGATAGGTTACTTTTGGAACACTTACATTTTATGAAATTTTCTTTTATTTAAAAAATATTGTTTCTTAATATTGGGGGGAAAAAGCAGTTGAATTAGGAGCCTAGTTTACTACTGCTTCTCCTTAAGGATTAGGAAAGAGAAAACTTCTTTGAATGGTTTTCCAAAGTAGTGTTTTTTGGCAAGCTCAAGGAAAGCTGCTTGGTGATTTCTGCTGAGGCAGATTCACTCAGGGCTCAAAATAACATTTGTATTAATACTCTGAATGAGCCTTGCATTTAGGTCTCAAAATCTGTTGAGGCAAGGAATAAGGCAGGGTGTCTGTCTTATTCTTGCAATACAAAGCCCTCTGATAATATACATGGAGGGTCTTCCTTGATAAACTTCGTGGTTCTGCTGTACATGGAGTACTTCAGTTAAACCTTTTCTTACATCATTGTGTATGGGTAGTATAGATTCCACTTGTTTTCACTGAATAAGGGAACTATAGAAACACAGGATACTTGCTTAATATGTCTAACTGAGAAAAGCTGAGGAAAACAAAGCACTGTTGTCTCCCTTTAAAATGACTTAATAGTATTCCTTTTCTAGAGGAAGTTCCTTGAGTGTTTGCCCCTCTCACCTCCATAGTTTTTATTCATATAGAGAGCATTTTTAAAAAGATTATTTTCCTTCTGACTCATTTACCCTTTGCCTTTTAGCACAGCAGTTGGTGGGAGAATCATATTCTTCCTCCCTAAAGCGAGCAAAAATGTTTTTTCAGATCTCTTTTTTTTCTTTCTCTTCTTCAGTTTAAAGGAAAAATCAATTTGCTCTGTTAAATTGATTGTATTTCCTTTTATTCAGGTTTTAAATTTGGAAAGTTTGCTAATAAATAGCCCCAGTCTCTGCAGTTTCCAAATGAATTTATCTTGTTAAATAACAGAGTTTTTAAAAAATTTATAAGAACCAGCTTTTCATTTGGATTACTTTTATTTTATATTGTTCATAACTAGGAAAATGGACACCACATTAATTTTAAGAAAATATAGAATGAATTAGTCTCATTTATAATTTTGTTTTTCATTTAGAAAATAGACATTGTATCAAGCTCTGTGGCTTATTTAAAATAATAGCTTTCTAAAATTTGAAAGAAGTTTCTCTATAAGTCACTATCTTTGTAAATGTTTCATGCCCTCAAATTTATATAATCTACATTTCTAGACTCTGGGTCATAATTACCACTACTTCTATTTGAAACCTTCTTCCTCAGAAATTACAAAATTTAGAGTCATTATTCTTAGCATGTGAAATTTTTCTTCTCCTTTCTTACTATCATATTTTTGGAAGTGTGTGAGGGGGCCTGGCTATTCTATAGGTTATTCTGAAGAAATAACCAAACCCCAGGGTTCATCAGGCCTGTTGGAAAAGACTTGACATGAGACGGTGGTTATCAGTGTGCCTCATCTAGATCTCCCTTTTGGTGGTTGACCTGGACAAATAAAAATAAGACACATGCTGCAGATTTCTCCTTTTAAATCCTTGTGTACAGTTGACCCTTGACCAGTGTGGGGATTGGGAGCACTGACCCCCGCCCCACACACACACAGAGTCGACAGTCTGTGCGCAGTTCATGGCTGGCTCTCCACAGCCCCTTGGATAAGGAGCTTATCCAAGGCCCCTCTGTGTCTGTGGTTCCTCTGGTACCCCTGGCTCCATATTCACAGGTTCAAACAACTGAGGATCCTGTAGTGTTTACTGCTGAAAAAACTGTGCTGACAGGTGGACCTGTGTAGTTCAGACTCCTGTGCTCAGAGGTCAGCTGTAATTGTTGCATTTGTTTTCTTCCCTTGCAGTTAACTGCAGGCTTCTAAATCTTAGAAAAAATTTCAGGTGTCCCTAGATTGAGAAACAGTCCATTTTCCAGAAGACTAATTCTAGTCAAATATTATGGGCAAAATCATTGACAAAATATTTCTAATTCCATTCAGCAGCATTTATTTCAAACATTAGTATAAAATTTTACCACAGGCAAATGTTTTGATCAATCCTCAGGATTTGTTGTAAAGTGGGTTTGTTACATTGAATGCCAGACATAAGGTAAGGGGAAGAGAATTAATGGAAAAGGAGGTAAAGGAGGAGGGTTCTAGTAAAAGTAAGCTGTGAAAGCTGTGTATGTGTCCTTTTCTTGGAGAGCCTAGTGTGTATTACCTTATTAGTTTCTGAGAAGTCCAAAAGAGGCTGGATAACTTTCTTTAACCTAGTGAAATTTGTCAACCTTGTTTAAATAACACCCATGACTACCAGAACAGTAGTATAAGATGGTTGAACAAATTTAAACCACCTGGTTATGGTTTAATTCTGTTCTGTGACTGACCTTCTGTGTAAGGGGTCTTTTAGATGGGGGCTCTTATTTTAAAACAATGGTTCTCAGTCTTGGCTGCACATTGCAATCACTGGAAGCTACACAATTTAATGATACTTGGGAGGGGGAAGAGGTGGGAGTCCCATTCCCTGAAATTGTGATTTAATTTTTCTAAGGACACTGCTTGGGGAGTCACTGGTTTTAAAAGTTGTGGTTTAAGCTGTATGTAACCCTGGGCTATAGTTTTCTTCCCACCTTCTTCATTAGAAAAGCATGTGAAGGTCTCTACTGGGCTCAGCTTTACTAGGGGGTTCTGCCTTTTGAAACCTCAAATCCCAAGAAAAAGTCTAGTGCTTTCAATTCAGTTCAGTCGCTCAGTTGTGTCCAACTCGTTGTGACTCCATGGACTGAGCACACCAGGCTTCCCTGTCCATCACCAGCTCCCAGAGCTTGTTCAAACTCATGTCCATTGAGTCAGTGATGCCATCCAACCATCTCATCCCATCATCCCCTTCTCCTCCTGCCTTCAATCTTTCCGAGCATCAGGGTCTTTTCAAATGAGTCAGGTCTTTGCATCATCAGGTGGCTAAAGTATTGGAGCTTTAGCATCAGTCCTTCCAATGAATATTCAGGACTGATTTTCTCTAGGGTTGATTGGTTTGATTTCCTTGCTGTCTAAGGGACTCTCAAGAGTCTTCTCCAACACCACAGTTCAAAAGCATCAATTCTTTGGCACTCAGTTTTCTTTATAGTTCAACTCTCACATCCATACGACTACTGGAAAAGCCATAGCTTTGACTAGATGGACCTTTGTCCGCAAAGTAACATCTCTGCTTTTTAATATGCTGTCTAGGAGAAGGCAGTGGCACCCCACTCCAGTACTCTTGCCTGGAAAAATCCCATGGATGGGAGGAGCCTGGTAGGCTGCAGTCCATGGGGTCGCGAAGAGTCGGATACGACTGAGCGACTTCACTTTCACCTTTCACTTTCATGCATTGGAGAAGGAAATGGCAACCCACTCCAGTGTTCTTGCCTAGAGAATCCCAGGGATGGCGGAGCCTGGTAGGCTGCCGTCTGTGGGGTCGCACAGACTCTGACTGAAGCGACTTAGCCGTAGCAGCAGCAGGTTGATCATAACTTTTCTTCCAAGGAGTAAGCATCTTTTAATTTCATGGCTGCAGTCACCATCTGCAGTGATGTTGGAGCCCAAGAAAATAAAGTCTCTCACTGTTTCCATTGTTTCCCATGTTTTTTGCCATGAAATGTTGGGGCCAGATGCCATGATCTTAGTTATTTGAATGTTGAGTTTTAAGCCAGCTTTTTCACTCTCCTCTTTCACTTTCATCAAGAGGCTTTTTAGTTCTTCACTTTCTGCCATAAGGGTGGTGTCATCTGCATATCTGAGGTTATTGATATTTCTCCTGGCAATCTTGATTCCAACTTGTGCTTCTTCCAGCCCAGCATTTCACATGATGTACTCTGCATATAAGTTAAATAAACAGAGTGACAGTGTACAGCCTTGATGTACTCCTTTCCCAATTTGGAATCAGTCTGTTGTTCCATGTCCATTTCTCATTGTTGCTTCTTGACCTGCATACAGATTTCTCAGGAGGCAGGTCAGGTGGTCTGGTATTCCCATCTTTTCAAGAATTTTCCAGTTTGTTGTGATCCACACAGATCAAGGCTTTAGCCGTAGTTGATGAAGCAGATGTTTTTCTGGAATTCTCTTGCTTTTTCTGTGAGCCAACGGATGTTGGCAATTTGATCTCTGGTTCCTCTGCCCTTTCTAAATCCAGTTTGAACATCTGGAAGTTCTCAGTTCACTTACTGTTGAGGCCTCGCTTGGAGAATTTTGGGCATTACTTTGCTAGCTTGTGAGATGAGTGCAATTGTGCGGTAGTTTGAGCATTCTTTGGTGTTGTCTTTCTTTGGGATTGGAATGAAAACTGACCTTTTCCAGTCCTGTGGCCACTGCTGTTTTCCAAATTTGCTCGCATATTGAATGTAGCACTTTCACAGCATCATCTTTCAGGATTTGAAATAGCTCAGCTGGAATTCCATCACCTCCACTAGCTTTGTTTGTAATGATGCTTCCTTAGGCCCACTTGACTTCATATTCCAGGATGTCTGGCTCTAGGTGAGTGATCACACCATCATGGTTATCTGGGTCATTAAGGTCTTTTTTGTATAGTTCTGTGAATTCTTGCCACCTCTTAATACCTTCTGCTTCTGTTAGGTCCATACCATTTCTGTTCTTACCAGATACTAAGACCAGGTGTTTTAGGCAGAGGTTCTTATTTTTCTGTCACATAACTTTGTGGGATAAACACTGGATTCTTTATGAAAGTAGATCTATATGACTTTTGGGGAAAATATATTTTAAAATTGTAGTTAAATGTCTAGCTATATTTGTCTGAACATCAGGTAACCATAATGTTCCAGAATTCCGTCTGAAATCTGAAAGTGAGGAAAAAGGCCTGAATTCCAGAAATAGCTGACCCAAAAGAACATTAAATATAGCCCTCAGGCTCTTAGGCATTTATTAACATACACATTTTGACAGTTTCCTTTCTGGTTCCTTTGGCTTGCAGAAAATTTAGACAGGAAATGAGCTTGTGAAAATGTGATTAGTAATGAATGAGGCTGAAGAGAGCAAAAGTCAAATGATTTTCAGTGTTTAAAACTGCAGAAAAAGTTTGAAAATGTGAATTGCCAAAGTAATTTCTGAAATTGTCATGCATCCTCCCCCCATTTTCCTTAAAAATGCCTCCCCACCCCATAGAGACATCAAATAAAATCTACAGAGCTTTTCAGTGAGGTATACATGTGATACACACTTGAATTGAATTCCTATACCCCCAGACAAAAGACAAGACGTGGCCTTTGCTCTCTTCCAGTATTACTAGACCTTCACTGTGCTGGGCCCCCGCTTTCCTCCTGTCTCATTACTGCCTAAAGAGACATGAGCCTTTGACTTCCTCTGTTAGTATGCATTGGCTGCGGTGTTGCCAAGTGTTTGCCATGGAATAGCATAGAATTTGTAGGTTTAAAGCATTCATTGGACATTCCCCTGCTTCTTTATAACAGCATGTACATTCATAACCATTAATAAATGGAGGAGGGCATGGCAACCCACTCCAGTATTCTTGCCTGGAGAATCCCATGGACAGAGGAGCCTGGCGGGCTACATCCGTAGGGTTGCACCGAGTCCGACATTACTAAAGCAACTTGGCCACATGTCCTCTGTAAGTGGCTTTACTGTATAGCAGAGCGGAGATTCTGGAGTCAGATGAACCTGCAGTTACTGTCACCTCTGGTTTGGCAACTTGCTCTCATCTTTCTGTATCTTGTTTTTTTCTTTTATGGGGATAATAACAGTATTTAACTTTTGGGGTTATGATGAAGTTAACTGAGAAATTTGTTAGTTGCTGTTATTACCTAATAAGCTTCAGTAATTGTGCAGTTGCTTGATGTTAGCTCTTAAGTTCTTTCTCTTCTGATGGAGTCCTCTCTGGAAACCCTTAGCCAGTATTTTTGTTTTGGGCCCTGAAGTGTTAAATTTTCTCCAGACTTAGCTGCAACATTGGCAAATTCTGTGATAGCACATAAAAATGTGAATTTCTGGGTCTCTCTCCTAAAATGAGGAAACCTGCGGCACTGGCCTGGAGCGCAGGTGCTTCTTGAGAGGTAAAAGGCGCATGTCTGCCGTGGTCGCCGAGACTCCCTCGTGCATTTGTGTCACCAGCCTGCCCCCACAGAGGTCTGAAACCTCCCTCCATTCCTCTCTGCGCCTGGATCATCTGCCTTTTAGAAAGTGTCCTGCAAGAGGCAGATCTAGTGACATCTGAACCCCCTGCATCACCTTGGTGTGAAGACTTGGGCTTCTCTTTTTTCATGGATTTAGAGTGCAGCCTTGTCAGTGACTTTATGACCAAATTAGGACTTATTTTTAGCTTGTGTGTTAGTTTCTGAATTTTGTCATGGTAAGGGTATCTTTATTGCTAAAGCAGTTTCTTCTAAAATGTAGGGCGACCCTTCTCTTTTCGACTTGGTGGATGGTGATGGATGAAAATAACTCTGTTGCTCTATGGTAAACTTGCTCAAGTGCAGAAGTTATATTTAGCTTTTGCAATAGGAGTCTGTAAAACTATGTGAGAGGGAAAGGGCTTGCTAACTGGAGTCAACGCTTCAGACCCTTCTACCAGAGGTTCAATAGAAGTTGCAAAGACCAGGACAGCATTTAATTTTTGATTTGCAATTGGAAGCTGTTAAGAATGCTTGATATTTGCTCACTTGAACATTAAATTCAATTATAGGGGTAACCAAAGTGTTGCTCTTTGTAGGCACAGTGAAATATGACAGTATAGCCTCAGTTCTGGCAAGTTCCTAAACCTCTGTTTTTTCCTTAGCGTCTTCATCCGCTGTGGTAATGACAGCAGCGCCTACCTCATGAAATTGCAGGAGGGGACATGAGCTTGTATTTGTAAAGCACTTAAAACTGTGTGTGGTACTAATACCTCAATAGTAAGAACTGGGTTAGTGTTTGCTAAATAAAGGCGGCAGTGGCTAAAAGAATAATAATGGTCAATTTTTTTATTAGGTTTAAAAGTTTGAGGAGTCCTCATTGGCTGTTAAAACATTTATTACTGGGGAGAAAGTCCTTCTGATCCTTAATAAAATGCTAGAGCTGATATTTTGGGTACTTGAGACATAGTCTCCTTGCACCATTATTGCTTATTCAGATATATGTCTGAGTCATTCAGCTCATGTAAATAAATCTTGAATCACTTGTTGGTACTTTAAAGTCATTTTCAATAGTTAATTCTCACGATAGCTTTCCAGTCTTCCCATTTTAGAAGTTGAATACTGTAGTAGAGCTGGAGGGGCAAGGTGGTGACCTTTGTTATGCTTTCTGATTTTAGGGGAAACAGAATCAACTATTACTGTACTTCAGAGGAAAATGAATCATATCTATTAACTGTTTTAATTAGATTCTGAAATTCCTGAATTGAGCCTGGCAGCTTAGTGAAATATCCATATTGTTTTTACCAAATCTCCAGGGAGTATGCCTATAGTAGTTTGGCATTTACATGGGATGTATTTATTTAAAGGTTTAATTTTAAAACTTGACTTGAATTTTGTCTTTAATTGGCTGTTATTCTCTTACAGTTTGCAGTGTTGATGTGGGTATTTACCTATGTTGGTGCCTTGTTCAATGGTCTGACACTACTAATTTTGGGTAAGTCTACAAAACCAACAGAATGAAACATTTTTAAAAAGATTGGGGACTTCCTGGCAGACTAGTAGTTAAGACTCCATATTTCCACTGCAGAGGCCATGGGTTTGATCCCTGGTGTGGGAACCAAGATCCTGCATACTGCACAGCACAGCCCACCACCACCCCCCTCCCCCCCCCCCCCAAAAACAATGGTGTGCAACGAACTTTAAGATGTTTTAGTGGAAAATATTCTTATATTGTAGGAAAAATAGAGGGATATACATTAGAGGTTGTGATCTTCTTAAATAAATTGCTAATACTTACATTATTTATGGAAATGCCACTTTACTTCCTGAAGACTACTCCAACAGTGATAAACCAGATCAAGAGTGGCCTTATTTGATGTGCAGTCGTATGTCTGACTAACTAGGGATGCTTATATTTTATAAAGTCGGTAATGTGAAGCCAGGAGTGGCTCCTGGCTCCCTTGGTTAATTCATTGCTCTGCCCACCAGCAGCTGTGTCTCCCTGTAGTAGGAACATTCCTGGCTATCTTAAAAGAGTGCTGCCCGTTTGATAACTGTGGTATGATTTAGGGAACAAACACTGCAATCTACTTTAAAGCTTGTGTATTTCCTTTTTCAGCTCTGATTTCACTCTTCAGTGTTCCTGTTATTTATGAACGGCATCAGGTAATTTAACTGCAGATTTCGGAATACAAACCTCATTCTCTTATGTGGAACTTAGAAATGTCAGTGCCAGTTTCCAAAACCTTATGAAAAACGAGAAATGTGGCAGTTTCTTAAGCCTTTAATATGTTGGAACACAGTTCTAAGATTTGTTAGCAATGGTAATTTTCTAATAAATTCTTTATCTCTTTCAGGCGCAAATAGATCATTATCTAGGACTTGCAAATAAGAATGTTAAAGATGCTATGGCTAAGTAAGTATTTAAAATCTGCACTTTGTTTTACACTCAGGCTAGGTGTACTGGACTTGGACAACAGTGCAGTATTTTCATGTCAAGACATAGTAGTCAATTTCAGTCAGACCTAAAGTGTGAGCTGCCAAAAGATTTTTTCCTAACATTTGGATCATTGATTCTGTATCAACTTAACATGTATCTAAGGCTTTCAGTCTATAATTTGTGAGGTCAAGGTGGCAAAATTATAGCTTGTAGTTTGACAGCCTTAGGATTTTATTTTTTGTATAAGCTGAGCAATGTACATGTAAGTCTTGAAGGACAGACATTTTAAGAAGCAGAAAACAAAATATTGTAAATTCACAGTATTTACACTGACCTTTTCCCCCCTCCTTCTCATTTGTAGAATCCAAGCAAAAATCCCTGGATTGAAGCGTAAAGCTGAATAAGAAAGCCTGAAAGAGTTAACAATAGGAGTTTATCTTTAAAGGGGATATTCATTTGATTCCATTGGGGAGGGTCAGGAAGAACAAAGCCTTGACATTGCAGTGCAGTTTCACAGATCTTTACTTTTAGCAACGCAGTGTCTGAGGAAAAATGACCTGTCTTGACTGCCCTGTGTTCATCATCATCTTAAGTATTGTAAGCTGCTATGTATGGATTTAAATCGTAATCATATTTGTTTTTCCTGTATGAGGCACTGGTGAATAAACAAAGATCTGAGAAAGCTGTATATTACACTTTGTCGCAGGTAGTCTTGCTGTATTTGGGGAATTGCAAAGAAAGTGGAGCTGAAAGAAATAAGCCTTTTCACAGTTTGTGCACTGTGTACGGTCTGTGTAGGTTGATGCAGATTTTCTGAAATGAAATGTTTAGACGAGATCATACCACCAAGGCAGGAGTGAAAAAGCTTGCCTTTCCTGGTATGTTCTAGGTGTATTGTGAAATTTACTGTTGTATTAATTGCCAATATAAGTAAATATAGATTATATATATATCTATATATAGTGTTTCACGAAGCTTAGCCCTTTACCTTCCCAGCTGCCCCACAGTGCTCGATACTTCTGTCATTGGTTTTATGTGTGTAGTTCCAAAACACATAAGCTAGGGAAAAAACGTATTTCTAGGCGCACTACCATCTGTTTTCAACACGAACTGATGCCATGCAAACAGAACTCCTCAACATAAACTTCACAGACTTACTGTAGTTAATTTTATCACAAACTCTGGACTGAATCTAATGCTTCCAAAAATGTTTGCAAATATCAAACATTGTTATGTAAGAAATTATAAATGACGATTTATACAATTGTGGTTTAAGGTGTATTGAACTAAATCTGTGGAATGCATTGTGAACTGTAAAAGCAAAGTATCAATAAAGCTTATAGACTTAAAAGATGTTTCGTATTTTGGTTTCCTGAACCTGCTGTAGAATGAACGTATTAGACACAAGGGTGGACTTCGCCCACACGAGGGTGTGCACTGGCTTGCACTTCCAGAAAGACTTTAAGCTCAGGGTAGCCATGTTTCATAATTAAATCTATTTGACACATACCACAATGTTTTTAAATTATGTATTTTTAATACTTTAATTGAAAATAAATTCATGCACCAATATGTTAACATATGGAATACAGTGCAGGATTTATTAACATACATAAAATCATACCATATAAATGTTTACAAATCAGATTTAAGAACTTTTCTTGACACACAGACACTATTGCTCTTTAAATATAGTGTGTACATATATCATCATTGATAAATTTGTTCTTCACATAGTTATTTCAATGCAAGGTTCAATCAGTATGAAAGGTCAGTGTACAATATAGGCAGACATGGTTATCACTCATGGTTATCACTCAGCATCACCAGTCACATGGAGACAGAAAACAGAATTAGGGCTGCATAGGGACTCTAACTGTGGGCCCAACAACCTATCAGTGGGTTAATGTAAGGCATTAATAAACTGGCATATAAAAATAGCTTAATGAGTGATCTAATCCATTTAGAATGTTGAAGCACTTCTGTGGTAAATGTTAATCTATTTAATTGAAAATGCTTCGTTTCACCGTTCCTCTAAACTGACAACTGAAAATAGCCAGTAACTCAAGATCCAGAATTTTAGTTCACTGACTAGAAGGTCTAATTGGTATAATGTATGTGCTCAGAGTCCCAGCCTGTCACCAACCTGCCCTCCAGCATGTGCCATCATCAGCCCCTCGTTAGTGGTCAGCAAGTGTCAAGTATGATGGGAGGTGGTCCAGGGTGCCTCTGATTTTGTTGGCCGAGTCACATTCTGTCATCCAGCCAACTCTGAACTAGATTATTTTGCTTTATAATCTTGAGTTATCAAATAATACTGCTTTGGGCTTAGGAATTTGTTCTGCAGAGATTTTTTTTGAATCCAGACTTGACCTGTGTCGTTCACCTGAAGCACACCACTGGAATCAAGTCTACCCTACTCTGGGAGCGGCCCTCCCAGCGCAGCCTCCAGGCACCTCCTCTGTTACCATTTTAGGTTCAGCAGGATAAATCAGCTCATCTTCCTGGACCTACTTGAGCTTTTTTTTCCCCCTTCTTTGTCTATTTTGTAGTAGTTTTGTTTTATTTGAAATGTTTTGGATGTTGTGGGTTTGGCACGCAGTATAATGAAACCCACTCTACCCACCCATCTTCCAACACCTGAACTTAAGTTTCTTTGCTGCTCAACTTCAAATAGCCACTGTTTCCCAAGCACATAACTAATGTCTTTCCTTCGGGAAGCCTTGACCGAAACACATGACATGGGTGACCAGGAATCTGCTAGGATCCTGTAGCCCTCCTCAGTTTTGAAGTTTTAGCACCATATGAGATAATTTGTGGGAGGTGAGATAGCAGCCCACACAACTGGAAGCTTTCAAAGGCACTTAATGGATATAAAACTCTGCAAACGAAACATTAAAAAAATTAAGTTTCTCAACTTGTTTATACATGGCTCATTTGGTTTTGAAAGCTAAATGTGGAGAACAAAGGCTATCAGTATTTCTAGTATTTCGGTGAATCTAACTTAAGCTGTCCTGTTCAACTTCCTTATTTGTAAAAATGAACATTTTTAAAGTATATAGAAACATAATAGCAAAACATCTTTTGTAAAAGTTTTGATGCAAATTAAAAGCTACATATTGGTTAGGGTAACTGAGGCTTTAAATTTTGTCAGTGGGCTACATTATCAGATAGGATTTCTTTGTCAGTGTAGTGAGTACGTGTAGTTTTGAGTCTCAGGAAGAGAGGCAAGCAGTCTTAACACGTCAGCACTGACCTTCCCTCTTGACATCCCGGTTTTGGAAGCTTCAGGTGATGGGAGCAGTCACATTTCACCAGCACTTGGAGCTCATGTAGCTTGTTGGCGGCGTAGACCTTTCCCAGCAGCTGGCAGCCAGGAGGTACCTCGTCATGGCCTCTGTGGTTGCCAGCCGTGGCGGCAGCAGGAAAGCGGATTCTGGCATTTATAGGCATCGCCAAACAAATACACTGAAAAGACAGACCAAACATTTTGCGGGGCTGGACATCATAACTTTTGTCAAGTGACAAAAGTCATTCTTGCCAAGAGCTCCAGAGTCAAGCTCAGGCTGAACATTTTGATTTCAATTTTAGAAGACAAACCAGGGATCTTGCCACCAATTAAAGGTCTATTGGTTTGTTTTTTTTTTAAGGTCTATGTTATCTGTTTGGTCTGGCTCTTTTAGCATGTCCCTTCTGAACGGGAGGACTGCTGGCAGCTTGACTTCACACTTCTCTCTTGTTACCACTGAAGAGGTTTTATCAGCTCCACTCAAGCAGGAGAGCTCTTTCTAGTGTTCAGCACAGGGCCGGGGTGACAGGAGCTCATGGCTGCCAGGCCGAGGGGGGCCCTGTGTTGGGAATGTGACATCCAAGCCCTTTATAGTGACCGACAGCCCCCTCAGATCTCCAGGTTAGCTTCTGTCTCCTGTGGCTGCTTGTTCACGGTCTGGTTGGTGCTGCTTTGGATGGGGGTCCTCCTGCCCCTCCCCACCCCGGGAGCTGCTGTCGGCCCTCTCTCAACGGCTCTAAGTGCCTGCGGTGGTTGACACAGTGGCCTGGAGATGGATGTTTCCGGGGGGCCAGCAGAAAGCCTCCTTTGGGGCCATTTTCTACAAAATGCTTTTGGGTAGAAAGTGGGTTAAAATTCTCTATAGGTACCTTTTCCACAACCTTACTCAAGATTACTAAAAATGCATGTGTTTCTTCTTGATGCCCCTGTGAGCCCAGTCCTCAATTGAACAGAAACCTGTATTCATGTTTCTGTAAAGCTCTTCATCCACATGAGATGTGGAGAAGCTGAATGACTTCGGATGACCTCGTGCTGGTCCCCCACACTCCAAATGAGAAAGGCCCTTGGTGGAGGGACACGAGAGAGCTCCTTGGATAGCATCTCTGGAGTAGGCTGCTAGGGGCTCCTTCCAAAACCTTGGAAGACCAGTCATGCCTCCCAGAGCATGAGGCCTGTTTCTCCCTGAGCAGTGGTGAACGTTAGGGGCCCACCGGGTTTAGGAGTCCACACGCTGGGGGAGGTTCTCCAGCTACTAACCAGCACTGGTCCTAACGGCTTCACTCCTTGTCTGATCTCACGTGTAAAATTGGGTAATGTGTTCTGCGTGACTGAGGCCCAACGTTACTATTTATAAACCTCTCACAGAGTTGTGGATTAATCATCCATGTAAGAACTCGAGTGATGAACTGGAAGTTCTGAGTTACAAGGCCCGTGGATCAAGGTCCCTCCTGATTATATGCAACAGCCTGCAGCTCCTACTGAAATCACCGCGTGGAGGTTGGGTCCCTCAGCACCTGCCCTTCCAACCAGCAATGCCCAGAGTAGCTCTGACCTGCCCTTGGCTTCTCTCCGATCCCAGGCCAACCTAGTGGGGACAGAGGCCCATCACGGTTAGCGTTTGGGGTCACTGGAGACTAAATACCTTACACTGGGAAGTCCTCACTGCATCTCTTGGTCACTGCCCATACCAGCCCCTCCCGTGCCCCTGGGAGGAGCTGACAATTGAGGTGGGGATGGTAGGGGTGAAGGCCAGGCTTTGGGGCAGAGCCAGATGAATCAGGTTGGTACCTGCAGTCGTCTCCTCCAGTGCTGACTACATACTTGTCGTCATGAGAGAAACGGATGTTCGTCACATGAGCTGAGTGACCGAAGTAACGCTTATGTTTGGCCTGTGAGCAAAAGGGAATTGAGGTGACTAAGAGAGCCTGTCCTTCAGCAATCCTGGACTACTCCCAGGACTCCGCTCCGCCTCCCCAGGCTTCCCTTCACCCACGGGGTGCCTGTTAGGTCTGGACATCTCTGGGAGCCAGCCCTTAACTGGCTTCCTGCCTCACTCTTGCCCTGCTCGGTACCCTCACCCCCATCCTCCTAGCTTCCAAGACTTCCCCTTGTGAAGGAGAGAAAAAGGTTAGGGGTGGCCAAGTCTCCCCAGGGCTGTGACAAGATTCCTCTTGTGCTAGATTGTAGATAGTCGTGTCCATGTGGCCACAATCTCGGGGAGAATGCACAACGTCAAAGAGCCTAGAGGCTGTGTAGGGAATTACTCTAAGGGAAACTCACAAATTTCTCTGTGCATGGAAAATCAAAGAGCTTCACCAGCCCAAAGTCGTCTCCCGTGACGATGTTCAGCCCTGCATGGGTCACACAGGCGCAGTTGACGTCAGCCTTGTCTGCATTTCGCGGCCAGATGCCAATGACTTCGTCTCCCAGAATGCTGTTCCAACAGGAAGAGGTGTGAGGTGTGTGACAAGGCTTCCTGCAGTCAGGCATCCTCTCCCGGGAGGAGACGAAGAGTCAGTGCAGTCACGTGGCTCCTCTGTTCCCCTCCGCGCCCCCTTCTCTGTGTACTTGCCCCAGCTCCTGCTGTTCTCTGCCTCGGGCCCCTTTCACCCCAAAAGACAAGTTCCCTCTATCTTTGGTTCTCTCCCTCTTCCCCATAATGCTTCTGAGTATGTGTGGGTTTGGTTGAAGAGTGGGGGCTCCTTTAAGCTCCCAGGCTGGTGGTCTCCTCTCTTCTGACTTGGCAGGGCCCTGCTGCTTACCCTGCTACCTGGTGACCAGCCCTCCCTCCCGTCCCAGGGGTTGGAGAAAGCCTCACTGTACTGGAGAGGGCTTGGCCAAGAGCTGGGAGATGGTTTCCCTTTGAACTTGTTGGGTGGAGCTGGGGATGGGTGGAACACATCAAGAGGGACTTTGCATTTCAAAAGCCCAGGTCAGATCAAAGCCTGTGGCCCAATCTGGGAGCTAGAAGCTTCCTTCCCCTACGCCCAAGGGAAAGAGCTCTGTCTCTGAGCTGCTTCAGATCCCAGCCCCACACAAACTTGAGGCTGAGGCTGGGACAAGAGTAGTCTCCCTTGGGACCTTTCCTGCAGTCACCTTGTCCAGGAGGCCCAGGTGATCTTCTCAATGACCACGGCTTCCGTGACCTGCTTCCCCAGGGGAACTTCATGTACCTGGCGCTTGTAGGCTCCTGTGGACACCTGCAGACGGGAGGCAGCCACGCCCATCAATGTTCTTTCTTTTCTGCCCAAAGGACTCCCCTTCCCATGTGCTGCTTCCCAGCCTCCACATCCCCAGACCTTTCCACCAAACCCAAGTTCAGCTCCAGCCTGCATAGCCTGTGGTCAGCCTGCAGCCGAGTCTACACAAGCAGGGCATTTGCCATCCATTTTCTTGCTATTTTCCAAAGTTCTAAAGCAGTGGTTCGCCAACTGTGGTTCTCCACCAGCAGAAGCAGCATCTGGAAATTTGTTAGAAATGTGTGCTCTTGGACCCCCACCCCCTACCCCCCATCAGATACCCTGGAGAGGGTGGGGCCCAGCAGTCATTTTAATAAAGCCTCCAGGGGATGCTGGTACTTGCTCAGACTTGGGGATCCCTGTTCTCAGGGAAGCGAGGTCCTTCAGTAAAGAACTGAAGCAAGGTTTCTCATGGACAACAGCCAATGTAGATGATCTCTAAAGTATCTAGGACCTGATCCTGGCTTCTCTGGGAACCTTCTAGAGGAAACCAATCGTTTTCCAGCACATGGCTGCTGCCTCCATCTCCAGCCCCCTGTTCCCCTGCGGTGCTGGCCCAGCCACCCCGATTTCCTTGCTGTTCAGGAACGAGCTGCGATCTTTCCCACATTTGGTTTTTCACGCGGAACGCCTGGAACCACATTCCACTGTCTTGGTTGGCTGACCCCTGCACACCCTGCAGACCTCAGTGTGAACAGCACCTCTGGGAGGGGAAGTCAATCTAAACTCAGTGTGTGTTAAACGCTCCCACAGGGCACTGTGCTTTTCCGTCTCAGCACATAAACAAAATTTATAATTATGGGTACACTGGTGTGATGAGTTTAATGCTCCTCTTGTCCACAAGGCAAGCTCCCGGAGAGCAGGGATCAGGCCCGTTTCCTCCACCTAGAAGTCTAATGTAGCACCTGATTCAGTTCACACTTGACAAATGAATGTGTTCTTTTCTCCTTTCAAAATGACTACCTGATTCCTGGCCAGTTCACAAATGCATAATATTTGTTCAAAGCGCTGGAGACATCATTGTTCTATTCTCAGGGCCACGAGTGGAACCCCTCTTGATCCCTTGCCCAGGGCCTTCACTCCAGGGTCATGGTCTGGAGTTGGTCCCAGGGGTGGAGGGGCCACACTACCCATGAGATTTGGAATTGAGATGAAGAAGTATAAGAGGCAACAGGCTTCGGTGCGGCCCTGAGAACTAGGAATTAGGAAGCTTTGAAGGGGCGGTGGTGAGAAGCTCAAGATGATTAGGGCTTGTTTCCTGCTTTCCTACTAAATAATAACTACTCTTTTTCATTCTATTTGACTTTCTTAAATTCTTAAGCCTTTGTTTGTTCAGGTATAAAATAGGAAAAGCAACGTCCTTAAGGGGTTCCTGTGTACACACTGCCTGGCGAACACTCAGCCCTGGTTTCACCTAAGCTGTTGTGAGTAATACTATTATCAATGGTTACCCCTGTTATACTACATATACTTTATAATATATCAAGGGTTATACTATTCTCAGTAAAGCCGAAGCACACCTGGATGTACTTGCCATCTGCAGAAAAATCCATCTGAATGACGAAGCTGGGGATATCTTTGCAGTAGCCGATGCGGTTCAAACTTGTGCCCTGAGTGAGGTCATAGAAGTCAACTGTGTGTTCAGAAGAACCAACGGCTAAGAATCTGCTGTCTGGGCTGATTCTAGAAAAGGCAATTCAAGAGCACGGTCTGTGAGGAGGGCTGCCTGGGGCCAGTCAGGCATGAGGTCTGCTCTGGGATGGACTTCCCAAGCTCAAGGTCAGGTTGGGTAGCTTCTCCAACAGTCTAAGGAATTTGACCGCTTCTCTGGATCGAACCCCCCGAGGAAGAAAGAAAATGGGTGTGTGCAGCCTTCTGTAGAAGGCTCTTCACAAGAAGTTTTTACCACACTTGTGGGAATCAGCAAAGATGTGTCTGAGAACTAACGTGTGAGAGGATCTCCTACCAGAGCTGGCTTACTGGAAGGGACCCTCTCATATGTGAGTTCTTCCTCCCCGCCTCCTGGAACAGGAACCATGGGGAGCCAGAATGAATGCCTGCCTTTCTCCTCCCTGCCCAGACCACTTGCTATGTACCTGATATCTTGGATAGCAGATTTCCGGTCTCTCTTCTTCCCCCAAACTTTCAGGCTGTTCACCAACAAGACAACAAACTCTCCATTCTTCATGCCAATGGCCACCATCTCCCCGTCTGGGCTGTAGGCTGCACACTGGGCCGCGTGGCCCAGGCTCACCTTGTTTAGCAGCTTCTACATGGACACAACGTAATACCCTGAGCTCTTGGCCACCTCAGCTAGTCTCCAGGGGAAATCCTGCACCCAGGTCACCTCTAGGGAGGCTCCGAGGCGGGCAGTGTGTTTTGACTGAGCAGTTGGGGAGACTGTGGTTTAAGCAGAGGTTGGTGAACTTTCTCTGTGAATGGTCTGATAGTAAACAGTTGGCTCTGCCATTGAAGCACGAAAGCAGCCATGGGCGCTGATATAAACACTAAAGCGCAGCTAACTGCAGAAGCAGGCAGCAGGCAGACTTCATCCTTGGGCTGCAGCTTGCTGACCTCTTGTTCAGGGGAAAGAGTTTGAGCTTCAGCGTGTGTCAGTTCAGATCCCAGATCCTGGCTCTGTCCCTTGCTGGGTGTGTTTTGGGTAAGTTGCTCCTCTGTTTTCGTGTGTGTGTGTGTGTGTGTGTGTGGCGTGCTCAGTCATGTCTAACTCTTTGTGATCCATGGACTATAGCCTGCCAGGCTCCTCTGTCCATGGAATTCTCCAGGCAAGAATACTGGAGTGAGTTGCCATTTCCTCCTCCAGGGGATCTTCCTGACCCAGGGATTGAACCTGCATCTCCTGTTGTCTCCTGCATTGGCAGGCAGGTTCTTTACCTGCTGAGCCATCGGGGAAGCCCCATGTGTAGAGAAGTGATACTAATATTGGTCTTGCAAAGTTGTTGTAAGCATTAGTGATGGTATTTATGAAACACTTGGTATGTAGTGGGTGTTAATAAACATAATCAATAATCACAAACTAACTTGAGTATGGGGATTCCCTAATAGCTCAGTTGGTAAAGAATCCACCTGCAATGCAGGAGACCCCAGTTTGATTCCTGGGTCAGGAAGATCCCCTGGAGAAGGGATAGGCTACCCACTCCAGTATTCTTGGGCTTCCCTTGTGGCTCAGCTGGTAAAGAATCCGCCTGCAATGTGGGAGACCTCAGTTCAACCCCTGGGTTGGGAAAATCCCCTGGAGAAGGGAAAGGCTACCCACTCTAATATTCTGGCCTGGAGAATTCCATGGACTGTAAAGTCCATGGGGTCACAAAGAGTTGGACACAACTGAGTGACTTGCACTTTTACTTTCTTTTCACTTTCAACTTGAGTATGACAACCACACTGAGCTTGGGCTTCTCCAAGTCTGTTCCATGATCCTGACACTGAAAATATGACTGAAATATTTACAAGCCATTTTGTAATGAAACCAAGTATTTTAATTATTAGAACATAAGTACTTTTTTACTATCAGCTGAGGCTTGGTAAACATCAGTTTTTCTTCCCCTACTCCTGATTATTCTCTGCTATTTTACATTTTTACTCCAGATGGATCTGTTTTTGGAAATTTTTTGTATTTAAAAATTTTTTTCCAAACTCTAAAAGTAACTTTTTTGGAATTTTGATTGAAATGTTCCACTTGGGAACATCTGACATTTTAAATCATTTTTTTCTCTTCCCCATTAGGGGAAGACATGATTTCTCTCTTTGTGTTTTAGTTTCATGGGTTTTTTTGTGACAAGAGAATAAAGCATTCTCAGTGAGATTATTCCTGTACTATAAATATTCATAGAAGCATATAGCTAATAGATATACACAGAATGGGTGAGTGTGAACGGGACTTCTCTTTACTATGAGTCTAACTTAGCTGCTACGCTGTGGCTGAGCTCCTACCCAACCCCGTCCCCCATCTCTGACTGGCCGGACCTGCCCTCCCCCGACTTGGGGCCTCCGAGCCCAGGCAGGGTCTGCCCTTCACCTTGTCAGCCACCTGCACTTGGGGCGTCCGAGCCCAGGCAGGGCTCTGCCCTTCACCTTGTCAGCCACCCGCACTTGGGGCATCCGAGCCCAGGCAGGGTCTGCGCCTCACCTTGTCAGCCACCCCCACTTGGGGCCTCCGAGCCCAGGCAGGGTCTGCGCCTCACCTTGTCAGCCACCCGCACTTGGGGCATCTCTGCCCAGGCAGGGTCTGCGCCTCACCTTGTCAGCCAGGTCCCAGATGCGGGCTGTGCCATCATTGCTGGCCGAGATGAAGATGTCCTTGGAGGGGTGTGTGGCCAGGCCCCAGATCTCCCCTTCCATGTGTCCATCAATCAAGATGTTGGAAGCAGCATTTTTTTCACCAACTTCAATGATTTCTCCATCCTTGGTTCCCACTAAAATTTTTCCCTGTTGTAATCAAAACACTATTAGAAGAAAAACACTGTAGGATCCCACTCATACGAAATTCCTAGATGAGTCAAATGCATGGAGACAGGAGGTCGAATGATGGTTGCCAGGGGCTGGGTAGGGCAGTCATTATTTCATAGATGCGGAGCTTCTGGTGTACAGGATGAGAAATGTCCCGAGGAGGGATGGTGCTGCTGGCTGCGTAACAGTGAGACTGTATCTGATACCAATGAACTGTATGCAGGGATGGTGCTGCTGGCTGCGTAACAGTGAGACTGTATCTGATACCAATGAACTGTATGCAGGGATGGTGCTGCTGGCTGCGTAACAGTGAGACTGTATCTGATACCAATGAACTGTATGCAGGGATGGTGCTGCTGGCTGCGTAACAGTGTGACTGTATCTGATACCAATGAACTGTATGCTGCAAAACGGCTAAATGGTAAATTTTATGTTCTCTAGATTTTGTCACAATATAAAATAATAATAATAAAAAAACACTATCAGAGCAACTTGGGAAAGTGCATTCGCTGGCACTGGTACTAAAACAGCAAGAGCCAGGAAGTGCCTTGTTTCTAACAACAAATTCGCCATCCTTAAGTGACACGCCCCCCCGACCCCCAACCAGGCCTTTTCTCCCTCCAGCCCCTTGGGAAGAAGTCCCCCAAAGCCCCCCATCCTCTCGTCTCTGCTGGAATGTTCCAGTGCCTTTGAGCTCACTGCAGAGCAGGGCAGCCAATTTCTGCCCTAGCACAGCCCAAACTCTTCCTCAGCTCTTCCTCAAACTGAACAAAATCCATCTCCTGATGACTTCTAGGTTCTAGACGTCATTCTGCCTTCATCTAATTACCCTTCCGTTCCGGATGACTATCGTGTATCTATTTAAACCCCAAATTCCCAGTTTACAATTACGTAGACTCAGGTTTGCCTTTTTAATGGAGAGCGTCTAGAAAGCAAGTTTGTAGACTGATACCAAATCCAACATATAAATACAAGGTATTAAACAGAGGTCAGGAGACTTCAAGTGCTTTAGAATCTCCTAGGGAATTAAAAAAAAAAAGAAGAAGGAAAGGAAAAAAGAACACACATATCAAAGCCAAGGCCCTATCCCTGAGATTCTGATTTGGCACACTGGGCAAGAGCCTGGATATCCATATTTAAAAAAACAAAACCCAAACTCCACAGCTGTGTGTGATATTTAGCGAAGCATCTGACCAAATGCCTTAGTGTGGTGGTCCTTGGCTTTCCCCATCCTGGCTGTGCACCCCTGGGCCTGGGCAAACTACCTAATATCCCTGTGTCTATAACAATAGCAGCTGACATCTACTGACTGTGACCATGTGCCAGGCATAATGAAAAGTCCTGGGCACTGATGATTCATGCAATCCTCACAACCACCATGAGCTGGACACAGAAAGTCTAAGTAACAGAGCAAAGGTCACACAGCCACTTCTCCTGGGTGAGCCACACTCTGCATCCCTGTCTGTCCCACTCTGCTAAGCTGCCTCCCTCCGCAGTCTAAGTCACACCCGGGAGCCTTGTTCTCAGGACTCGACCACCCCCCAGTACAGGGCAAATGTGTGGCTGGGGAAAGGCTGGCTTGCCCGCTCACTTTGCCACGGCACACGGAGCGCACACACTCCACCAGCTGCCCCGTCTCCAGCTGGAAGGCCCGGCAGCGCTTCATCTCCTGGTCCCACAGTTTCACAGCACCTCCTTCTTTGGTCCTGAGAAAGATCAAGAACTTGGCAGGTCAGCCCTCGTCTGAAGACCACTCAGGACCCTCCACTCCCCCTCCCCACCGCCATCTCCTCAAGGTCCTGGCCCCACATCCCAGGGCCCAGCAGGACAACCCCTTGGGGTGGCCCCTTTCATAGACCCTGCTGATGAGCCATCAGAACCCCTTGAGCTTGCAGATTTCCTAGACTGCTGTCAAATGCTACCATCGTAAGAGGAAAGAGAATCCCAATCTAAAAAAATCAAACTGTGCTTTCATTAGATTGGACAATGAAGAGGAGTACTTGGCCTTCACGGGTCGCAGTCCCCACTGGACATCTGTCCCCTCATCTCGCCACTCCTGCCCCCTCCAGAAGAGCTACCAGCAGTAACACTTGATGGACAGCAGAGTCACCGGGGCTATTCAAAAGCATCTGTTCATTGTTAAGCTATAGGACTCCGCCTCTCTGAGCCTCACTTCTGAAGGTTCTGACCCAGGGCCCTCTTGGAGAGATGGCAGACTCATCTCCATGATGCAGAAGAAACAAGAGAGTGAAACTCTGCATTTTCTCCAAGTTGGAGATGCTTCTATCCGTTTCTCCCAAGACAATCACAAAAGACCAGCTGTTCCCAGAGGAGCTCCGGCTTACGGCCGCTCTTTCCCGCCAGTCACGATGAGCCCGTCCCGAAGGGTCGTGTACATGGTGAAGACGGGGCCTGTGTGAGCCTTGGCCACCAGCCGGACGAGGAAGTGGTCCTTCCACACATAGACGTCACCATTGATGGCACCCGTGAAAGTGAGGTTGTTCTGTCAACAGAGGGACACCCTCCACACCAGGACACTGGCCGCGGTTCTCAAGAGGGCCCCCTCCCAGCCACCTGCTCTAGTGCCAAGAAACAGGAGCCAGAGAAGTGTGTGCACAGCTTAGATCAACCTTCTGTATCAGGGGAAGGAAAGAGAATCCTACAAAGAGCACATGGTAAGGAAATCACCCAGCTCTGCAATTCACTCTCATGAGTTGGCTCTGGGGACGGTTGATTCCCCATTAAGCACAGCTCTGCTTTTAAATGCACTTCCACTCTGGGAGCAGCCCCCAGTGACTGCAGAGCCAGGCGGGACCCCAGCCTCCCAGCAGACTCTCCTGGGCTCATCTCCCTGGCCAGGTAAACCCACACTGGGAGGACCAAGAGTTGGCTGTGTTCCAGAACATCCCTGGGCAGCTCCTGTTGCCCGAGAGCCACCCACAGCCTGTGCAAGGGGGTCATTAGGGGACTTGTGGCATGAGAGGGCAGGGGGCAGGGATGCAGTCTGGTGATGGAAATGTCCCTCAGCCTCTGCATCTATCGAGCTCAACACAATGGGCTTGCAAGTCAGTGTGTCTCTGGAATAATGAACCTCCAGCCCTGGGTGGGGGTTCTGCTTTTTTCTAATTAACATTTTGAGGAGAATGATATAGTCAACTTATGCTAAGGAAACAAAACAGTGCTTGCAAATAGTCCAATGAAGGAGAGCCCGTGGAAATGGCTTTCCTGTTGTTCATAGCTTTTAGCATATACCCGCCCACCCCATGCCCGTGCCCAGGGGTCCAGGCTTCCCTCTCAGGAAGCTTCTGCCGGAACTCACAGCACCGAAGGCCACGGACAGCATCGTCTGCATCTTGGCGGCCTCCATAGACCCAATGACCCCTTTCTTGTAAAGCAGGGCGCTGCCTGCCAGGGTCCAGAACTTCATGTGTTTGACCCCAACCGACACAAACTGCGTGTCTGAGTCAGGGCGAAATTCCACCACGAATATGCGCTCCAGGTGGCCCCCTCGGCTGGCAACCTTGGCACCTGTGAGGGTGAGAGAGTCAGGTGAGGCTGGGCTATGCTCAGCTCAGAAGCCTTGGTGGTTGGTGTCAGCTGTTAGATCCTATCACTGGCTCAGAACCCTTCTATACAGATCTTGTACTGCTTCCAACAAAGACAATGGGAGAAAACTACCAGAGAGAAGTCTTCTCTTTATCCTGGGAACTTGTTTAAAAGTCCTGGCTCTTGGAGGGCAGAAGGGGCCCTAGGAGACCATGAGGAAGGCTAAGAACTACACCGTGGCAGGGCCAGAGCAGGTACTGCCCAGAAGAACAGACAGGACGTTGGGAGAGTGAGCCTGAGCCAAAAAGGATGATACTGTGTACAGGGTTGATATGACCTTCTTCTAATGAATGAGGATCAGACGTGTTCTTGGCTACTGCAGAGAACACAGTTAGTGCCATAGCAGAAAGGCTTTATGAAGCAAGTTATACCCTCGCCTAAGAAAGGGCTTTCAACAGTTGGTGGGCTGTCTGAGGAGGTGATGCTGGCTGTATATGTGACAGCATTTGAGCAGAAAATGGAAAGAAGCCTGCGAGGAATGCGTTGGAGGATCTGTCCACGGGGTGGATCCTGACCGGGCAGGAAGGCTTCTCTAAGTCCTTCCAGCTCTAAGGCACTAAAAGTCTATCAGTGAAGACGCCGTGTTTCTCCTCTGTGGGGCTGAGTCTGCTTAATCAGCTGATCATGTGTCATCACAGGCAATGACCTGCATCCCAGGGATACAGACTATGGGGCCATTTGGACACAAGACACTGATGAACAAGAACATGAGAAATGGAGGGAACATGACAAGTCTCATCATAAATATCTGCAGATCCCCAGCCTCTTTTCTTCAGATGGAGGGGAGTGGAACTTCCCTCCTGCTGGGCTCATTTACTGTCCCCTCTCATGGCCCTGCCATGGGAAGATGCTGAGATCATGGGACTCTTGCAGTCCTGGCTGGAGAAGTGTCACCTCTGTGCGTGCCTGGCTGAGCATGCCCCAGATACAGGCGGCCGGGCTGGAGATGGACCTCATTAATGTCTTAACTAATTGGATCTGCTTTTGCCAACTGAGAGAATATACCCAAAAGATTGCCTAATTTTGATTCAAAGAAGACTGTAAATTTAGTAGCAGCCTGTGTGTGCACGTGTATTGGGGGAGGACAAGAAAGAAATCTTGTTCCATTAAATATAAACCTCAATTATAAGGTGAATCCCCATTTCAAAAATGTTTAAAAAAAAGTGTTTCTGAGACGATGGTGGTAAAACCCCATCCCATTTCCTGTAATAAGACAACGAGGGTACCAAAGCCGCAGCAGGATCCAAGGGTCACCAGACAGACTGGGAAGCTTGTATAGGAAGGTGATTAGGACAGAAGTAGTGGAGGGTGCTGGCTGTTGCCTGAGGAGGAAGGCAGTCAGCCCTGGGCCACTTTCCCAAAGACCCTTCACTGCCCAGCCCAGGACTCCGGGGGCCACAGGGTTCAGGATACAGCAGCAACTGACCAGCAGCCTCTCCAGGACTCCACAGGCTGGTGTGGAGCAGTGCTGACGGCGGGCTGTGGAGTGAGGCAGATCTAGGCTGGAGCCCAGCCCACGCCACGAGCGAGCCCCACAGGGGGACAGAAAGCCCGCTCCCCTTACCCTCCTGCCAGCGCCAGACGGTGATGGTGTGCTCGGGGTCCACACCCACTGACACCAGCAGCTTCCCGGTGGCGCTGAAGTTGATGTAGTTCACGCCCTTCGAGTGGAAGCACCGCAGCATGGACACGGTGTGCTTGGTCATGGCGTCCCACACGTGGATGGAAGGTGTCGTCCCTGAGTGTGGGAGGCAGGACGAAGAGCTGAGGTTGGAGATCGGCAGAGCGCGGGCGGCACCGACGCCCACCTAAAAGCTTCTATGACAAGTGCTCAGGGGTGTCACAGAGACTAAGAGGCTAAGAGACCCAGGGCTTGGCCTGGTCGGGGGTGAGAGATAAGGGGAAACACTTGCCTGCTGTGCTTTCAGAGGCAGAGACCTAAGGGTGTTTACGTCCACATCCAACACACACACTCGAGGTGGAGTTGATACAAAGGAAATCGGTGAGGTCAATGATTGTATCTGCGACTCAGCCAGATACAATCAGCAAACATGGTAAATTGACATGATTTTGCTGTGCAGATTTAAACTACTCACGGAGGAAACTGCCTTACCTGGGGTCTCCGCAATATCACCTGCATGGGGTGAGCAATGGCAATGAGGAAGCGTCAAGGGAAAACAATAGCTGAAATAAGTCATGTTTCTAAGAGTGAAGCACTTAACACCAGCATCAAAGTTCCAAATTAAATTAAAAAAATGGGCATGGGTTCAATGAAAACAAGCAGCAAGATATGTTTGTAAAAACTGCCCTTGAAATGACAAAGTTAAAAACAAAAGCAGCAACAACCACTCATCACAAATGTGCATCAGTTCACATTTGTCACTGGCAGTTTCCTAGGGTAAGGAGAGTCAGGCACACACATCGGAATCCACCCTCGCCAAGCACAACCTCCAGGGCCCGTCATTTGAACCTGGGCTCTGAAAAACTATTCTCGCAGCCCCAGGGCTGGGGGTCGTTTATTTGGATACTGAGTCTCTGGTCTGACTTAACTGTCCCTTGGAGTCAGCAGCACTGGATGTGTCAACTCAGACAACACAATCAGGGCTCAAAAACTCAACACCGACATCAAGAAAGGGTGGATATCAGTGACCCCTTCCCCGCCCCCACTGCCGCCCCAGTAGCTGCCGATAAATCAATAAAGCAATGTCTCCGCTCAGAGGAGCGCGACTCGGCACCGGCAGGCCCCTCCTACCTATCTGGCTGGTGGCCACCACGTTCCTGTACTTGGGGTGCTGGTTCACCGTCAGGCAGAGGATGTCGTCCGTGTGCTCCAGGTAGAAGCTCTGGCTCCCTAGGGGAGACAGGGCAGGGTGGGCAGGGGCACGGGCGAGCGCTCAGGGTAGACCCAAAGCTCAGTGAGGAGTCTTGGCAAACGCCCTGTGGAAGTGAGCGCTAACAGCGCCCAGTTCTCACTTACAGAATTGTCCCTGGGGAGTGGGAGATGCTTTGTCACCTGGACACATTCTGTCCCAAGATTAGGAGAGCTAGTGCCTGTGATCTAATCCAGATCTAACACACAAGCTCCCTTCAATCCTCCCGCATCCTGGGTGCAGCCAGAGTGCAGTCCAAGTGCAGAGGTTTCCAGGGTCCAGAAAGTTTCCTCCTCCCATGGCCCAGGACCCACAGCTTCTCACTGTCTTCCTCTGAGCAGAGTGGTGGGGTGCTGGAGACAGTGCTTTACTGACCAAAACGGCACCACTTACTCATCAGAAAGGGAAAACTACACTAGGAAAATGCTTGGGAAATCCCTTTTAATTATCTTTATCTATCAAAGTGCCAACCTACTGGGTACTTGGATGGCAAGGGTGATGGTTTTATCCCTTAAAGCCCTAAGTCAACATATGTTCCAAGTGGAAGAAAGGATAAGAAAGGCTTTATCATCCATTGCAGCAAACGGTTTGCTGACTTGACTGCCCAAGTGGCCACTGTAAACGCACAGGAACTGAGAGGTGAGTGATGGCATTGAATACAAGGAAACAGCACTTTGCTACTAACCTGGTAACATGTGGCTAGAAGACTGAGAAAAACAAGAAATTCCAAGGTCCTCCCCTCAAAAGACAAATCTTTATGTGCCCAGTGATTTTACTATCTTAAAAAAAAAAATCTATGCATAAACTACACAGAATTATGAAGGAGCGTAAAAATTTGAGAGGGGAAAAAAGTTTAAGATATAAAGCAAATAAAGGCAACATATTCCCATATTTAAATCTTGTGGTAAAGATAAGGGTGTCTCTTAATTTCTGAGTGATTCTTTTTGCTTCAGTTGTTTCTTTTAAAAATGAGTTTTAAATTTATAGTTAAATTCTATAATTAAGGGAAATTTAAGGAATTTTTGTTAATTATTTCATAGTTCTCATTCTCCTTGTAAATCTGGTTAAATATTTGAAACAGGCAAAACTTGAAAATCTGAGCTGCTAAAAAATTTGGTGACTTAGAAATTAATGGGAGAAGGCAATGGCACCCCACTCCAGTACTGTTGCCTGGAAAATCCCATGGATGGAGGAGCCTGGTAGGCTGCAGTCCATGGGGTCGCTAGGAGTCAGACACGACTGAGCGACTTCACTTTCACTTTCCACTTTCATGCATTGGAGAAGGAAATGGCAACCCACTCCAGTGTTCTTGCCTGGAGAATACCATGGACGGAGAAGCCTGGTGGGCTGCAGTCCATGGGGTCGCACAGAGTCGGACACGACTGAAGTGACTTAGCAGCAGCAGAAATCAATGAGAAAACCACCCCTCTCCCCCTTGCTTGGTTGTGGGTTACTGTCTATAAAGCCTTCTCTGCTCTCCACACCCTCTTTTTGGCTTCCCTCCATCACTCTCAGCCTCCGTGGAGCTGAAGGAAGCACCACCTCCCTGCCAGGGGCTGAGATGAGATGCAGCTGGGTGAGAGGCAGGGAGAAATCGGGTCTGACTGTGAACATGAGCATCTTCCAGGACTGAAGGGCACCAGTCTGGAATGGAGTGGAATGGCTCTGAAGGGTAGAGCAAGTTTAAGCTACGGGGCATATAACCAGTGGGAAAGTGCACAAAGGGCTAAGATAAACATCTGTTCAGACAGTGGTTTCTCCCGACCCGTTTACCTGTGGAGAGGTTCTGAACGACGCCGGCCGCGGCCGTATGGAAGATGATGTCGGCACCGTCATTCAGGTAATGCAGGTTGTTGCGACAGTCAAAGCCTCTGTAGCCAAACACGTGGTCGAGAGCCAGCTCCTGCTCCCACACAAGATGAGAGGGCCCTTAGGGGAAGGACGAGCAGAGGAACAAACCCGCGCCGTGGGGACGGCCACTCAGCACAGGAACCACTCACTCCTCGGCCAGCTGGGGACACAGGGCAGCCCTTTCTTTAGCTCCCCAAGATGCTGGGGGGCAGCCTCACACATAGAATTACAATGAGTTTTCTAAATAAGGCTTCCCTAGTGGCTCAGATAGGATCTTCCCTATAGCTCAGACGGTAAAGAATCTGCCTGCAATGAAGACCCGGGTTTGATCCCTGAGTCAGCAAGATCCTCCGGAGAAGGGAATGGCAATCCACTCCAGCATTCTTGCCTTAAGAGAATCCCATGGACAGAGGAGCCTGGTGGGCCACGGTCCATGGGGTCGCAAAGGGTCGGACATGACTGAGTGACTAACACTACGACTAATGGCTCAGATGGAAAGCGATCTGCCTGCAGTGCAGGAGGCCTGGGTTTGATCCCTGGGTCAGGAAGATCCTCTGGAGAAGGGAATGGCAATCCACTCCAGCATTCTTGCCTGGAGAATCCCATGGACAGAGGAGCCTGGCGGGCCACAGTCCATGGGGTTGCAAAGAGTCAGACACGACTGAACAACTAACTTCCTAAACAAACCTGGATTTGCTTCCCTGCTTCTCAGGTGAGGCAAAGCCTATCGAAGGGATGCCCAGTTAAGGTTGCCCCGAAGTTGCACATCTGTGACTTGGTGGGCACTCTCGGAGGTGAGCTGAGGGGTGGCTCAGGGCTCTTTGCTCTGATCCCCTGGATGCAGTGGGGACTGCAAAGCGGAACACTGAGGCGAATGCCATGCTCATTCTGTTGCTGGGTGCTTGCCCTACACAGTTTCTATACCATTTGCCTTCTTTTGCCCCCTACAGTCTTTCTCTTCTTCCTGTCTCGTCTTCTAGGACAAAGAGCAGTGACTGGTTCAGATCAGACCTGTTCTTAATTCAACTTGATGGCTTGGCTGTCATTGCTGGCAGCTCTCCTGTCCTGGGCACTGTGCTGGTTGGAGTGGGATGTGGGGACTGATTCAAGATTAACAAGATGTGGGTCCCTTTCCTCTAGGTTCCCTGAGTCTAGCCTTTTCTCTCTCCAAAGCTTGCCAGTTACAAACATCAGATTAATTTTAAAATACCACAACACGTCCCTACTCAAAAACATGCACTGAGTTTCACTACCTATGGCATAAAGTCCAAACTCCTTAAGTTGGCACAATTAAGCCCTGCTCTCACAATCTCCCATGACCTTTCGTCAAGCTGATACAACCATTTAGCCCATGTATCAGGAGCTTTCCTATTTATATGACTCTCTCTTTTTTTTTTTAAGTCTCTCACCTGGAAAGTTCTTTTCCTCCTTAGCAGCTCCCCACCCCAAGTCTCTCCCCTCACCATGTGCTTCCCAGAAACCATGTGTGTAATATGTGATCCCCAGTCCCGTGGGCAACTGTCTCAAGCTGGGCCAATCAGATAGTTTCCCCCAGGAATTTAGAGCTGGGGATGCTGGTAGGCTCGGCTGCCTAATTAACTGAGGAGATGTAAATGCCTGCATCGGACAGCACCAGTCTACTAAAGTGGCTCAAGAAGTCTGCAGGAGAAGAGAAGGACGCATCAGGCACACGAGGCCCTGCTGGGCAGAAAGAGGTACTATCTTGGCTGATGACAGTTTTTAAGTTTCCGAACCCCGTCTTTCCTGAAGTTCAGCTGCATTTCCTGACCTGTGCTGTTTCCATGATAATCACCCCCACCCCCCACCCCCCGCCAATATATTTTCCCCTTCTAATAAAAAAAATTTAACTTAGATTTTTCTGGCCTCAAGGAGTTCAGAGTGTAGTAGGGGACAGATGAGTGTGAAGTAATGGCAGTAGAGTGTGGGACAGGGCTGCGGAGGAGGGGGTGTGGGGCGGGTAGAGGGCAGGAGGGTTTAGGGTGGGGAGCACCAGAGAAGGCTGCACAGAGAGGGTGGGAAAGGGCGGGCTGTGGGGAGGGAAGAGGAGGAGGCTTCTGAGCCCAGGGACCCGAAAGTCCCAGGCAGCTTCAGAGAACACCGATGGCTTCGGGGTTAGAGACCTGAGTTGCTGTGGAGAATCTCAGGTGACGAGCTAGGACAGGGGCTCCTGGGTAAGGTTCTGAAACCATGATCGTGGATCCCATCAGGAGAGTGGGGCTCTCCTGGGTCTCAAAGCCGGGGTGGAGAGAGAAGAGTTATATTGTCAAGAGCTGACTCTGTGGGCAGCAGGGCATGTGTCAGAGAGGAAAGGGACAGGTCTGGAGGCAGAGAGAACAGTTAGAAGGGCTCTCTCAGAAATCAGCAGGTACCCCAGAGCTCTCATCCTCAAGTCCTGACAGCAGAGTTCAAACCCCTCTCCACTCACTGGCTTAGTGATCTGGGGCTGGGACCTAACACATCACTAGACTTCTCTGAGCTACAGCACCCTCATCTGTAAGATGGAACAATAATGTTACCTGCCCTGTAGACTCGAGGAATGTGTGAAATACTCTGTGGGAAGTATCAATATATAGCAAAGTACCCAGCACCCGACAAGTGCTCAAGTGATGTTAGAGACGGTGAGTAAGCTCCCCTGGGTGGCACTAGGAACAGGGAAAAGGGACCAGGTCTGAAGGACGCAGGATATTTTGGGGTTAGTAACCAAAGGGCTTGGTGGTGGGGCTGAAGGAACAGACCCAGGAGATGTGACTCTGGTCATTGCTGGGGAACACAGTGCTGTGTGGAAGGGACAGGAGAAGCGAGAGCCAGCCAGTCCGGCTGGGGTAACCTGAAGGCATCCATGGGACTTGCAGATGGTGATGTCCACCGGGCAGATCTTAGAACATCGATGGCAGATGGAAGAACAAAATGGTGTAACCTCCTCACCTCAACCAGTTTCTTTTTTTTGGTGATGTTGTTCTTCTGGAGCTTCTCGGGCTGGGGAGCCGCTCTGCTAACGGGTGGTCTGGAACAGAGAGTGTCCAAAAGAAGCAAAGTGTTGAATAAAAGGCAGCAAGGTTGCCTGTCCAGTGTGGCCAGCTAAGACCAGTGCTAGGCTCCCTCTGTCCTCCCCTACTTGGAGGACCCCACACCCCTGGGTTTGTCCTGTCCAGGCCCCTCCCTAGTCCCTCTTCCGCCTCCAGGAAAAGCAGCTTCTGATACTTTGGGCCCTGGATTCACAGGCACGGAATTGGGCTTCCCTACACGTAAGGCATAGAAGTCAGAGTCAGCCCCCCTCTCCTGGGAGCCAGGAAGAACGCATGAGCCAGAGCGGTTGGTTTTAAAACTAAAGAGGGATCTAAGCCTGAGAAGGAAGGGGCTGCACTTCCTGAATCCACAGGGCATTTTCAGATGGGGATGCACTATTCAGAATTAGGTGCTCAGAGATCCTGGCGTGGTGTGAAGTAGGACTTACAAGCCAGGCTGGGGAACTGGCTCTGAAGGTCAAGTGCCCAGGTCATTCTTGCCACACAAAGGGCAGATAGGAAGCAAAGGGATGAAGGCCTTGGCACCTAGCCCTCAGGGCAAGCTCATGATCTGCATTCTACTGCCACCACCACACCAAAGCTTGTTTTCCCCTGCTCAGCTCTGTAGATTTGGGCCTCCAATTTTAATTAAGAAATTTCTCTAACGGGGAAGCCTTCAAGGACACCTATAAGAGGAGGGCAATTTTGGGGTACCACGATCTTCCCTCAAATGGGACTTCGCTGCATTTAGAGACCCTGGGAGGGGCAGGGGAGGGGCCCAGCTCTTGCCACATGTTCCAATTCATTAGCTCTGGCTTTTGGGGCTACATAAAGAGAAAGGATTACCTGGATCCCCTTGTAAGCAGCAAACAAAGCCAAGTGAGAAACTTAGTACAGTTTAGGGCTGCACTAGCAACCACCTCATTCATGCACAAGCATCGTCCAAGTGAACAGACATTCCTGTGTGGCACACACCATGCTTCCCGAACATGCCAGCAAAGAACTAAAACAGAAATGAAAGAGTGCACCGCTCTACCAAATTCAGAAAGCTCATACCCTGGCATCTCTGGGCAAACTCTGCACTAAAGCGCCTACAGGATAGGGAGAAAAAAGGAGGCCTTGTCACTGCTTCCGCGCACTCTCTGGGCTGTGCCAATGCGCCAGGGGGCCTCTGCTTAGTTTAGAGTGCGCTGGAGAGGGACTTGTGGTCAGAAAAACAATCACATCCTCCTGGATGTCGGTGGGAGTCAGACACAATGGCCACTTTGTTTCCGAATCAAGTTCAACTCATAATTTAGCCTAATACTTCGCAACGTTTCTCGGAAGGGCAGCGTGCCTGCTGGAACGGCTTGCATTTTTGTGCTCGGGAGAAACAAGGTAGCTTTATTTTCTCAGAAGCTCTTCAATCAAAACATGTTATGTAATCATAAGTGATAATTGGACCAAATGGCTTCACCGTCAGCACCAAAGAATAGGGAGAGAGCACATCTCTGCAAACGACACCCCCGGCTGACATCACCGCTGCCAAATTGGGCAAGAGCGGGAGGCTGGGGGCAGGCGGTTCTCACAATTAGACTGCATGCCTGGTAATTATCGCTTCCTGGGACATCTGCTCTTTCTTCTGTTTTAGTGGAACTTTTAAATGACATCCGTGGGTTTCTTCTTCCACCTAAGGGTGTCTGCGTGTACGATAAAAGCAAGCCAAGGTCTGAGATGGGAGCCAGGGGCCACGGGAACTAGAGCACGGTTCATACGGCAGAATCTGAGATAACACGCAGGGCTCGTTTTCAGGGCATACACAGGCTGTATAATATGTCGCATATTATACAGTGTATACAGAGTATGCATACAAGCACAAACACTGTGTACTTATATATACAGTGGATTGTATATATATACACGTGGAGGCAATCTGATGCTTTTTTCACCTTGATTTTCAGTAAAAAACTGAAAGGTAAAGCAATCTCAGAATGTTTTCTTTCTTATTTCACAAGCGTGTTTACAGCTGTATTGCTTCAAAACTGAAGATGAGGGGGCAAAGGGCAGAAACCTGCATTGTGGCAAATTCAGCAGAGTGTTAAGTATAGACCCTCCACGGCTGTGAATTCTGCATGAACGCTTAGTTCTAGATGCTCATCCAACACCTGGGCTTTTGCAGAGAGCTGCGCATACTTACTTGACAATTCCCTGCCTCCAAAGGAAAGCAAGTTAAAACACAATACAAGCATTAAAGGCTTCTTTCCAGGCATCTATAAACAGGCTTCGTAACATCAGACGTGAGAGGGACTGCCAACAATTTCAACCACAGCCAAACCCTGGAGGTTTAGTATTTTTCAGTGGATCTAAATCCTTCCAGATTCAGATTCCTTTGGAAATGTGACTCTGAAAAGCTTTGCTGAGGTGGGAAAGAGCAGAGCGTGTGAGAACATTCACTCACTTTTCAGTCCAATAAACTCTTTATAGTTGGTTGTTCGCAGCTGGCACACCGGATGGAGAGCGAGGAAGGCTGTGAGCATGGCTGGGAATCTGCAGGGAGGTGTAGGACTGGGAAGGCGATGGGGTGGGGTCGAAGGTGGGAGGAGCAGAGACAAGAAGGGGTCTCACAGGGCAAGTGGGGCTGTGAAGAGTCTCTGGGAAACAAAGCAGAAAGTTTCCATTGGGAAAAAATTTAAGGAGGGAACCTGGCCAAGAGAGCAAGCAAACTGGATAATCAGGAGAGAGGAGGAAGATCAGGCCTGTGCTTGGAGAGGGTACAAGGAAAAGAAGGTTGAGGTGGGAACCTCAATGAGGGGCCTGCAAGCTCAAGCTTGTGATTCGGTGTTAAGTAATGAGGCAGCCCCCTTCCTGCCCAGTGCTAGGGGGGCGGCTGCTGGAGACCCACCCCACACCCATGAGTCACCACTCCAGGCCCTGTGTTCCCTGTAGACACAGAAGGACTATGACAGCTCAGTCCTACCTGTAATCCCAGAGCCCAGAAGCTCAGCTGTGGAAGAGAAAGCTTAGACTTACTTGAAGATGTGTGGAGTGTTACCATGACACGGGCTGTCATCCTACGACAGGCCCCAAGGGTGGCCTGTGCTCAGGCATTCACCTCCCTGCCCACTGCCCCACACTGGGGTGCTGGGCTGGCAGAGTGAGGGGTAGAACAGAGCATGTGATGACCTGAGATGTACGGGTGAGCGTTCAATGCCAAGGCTCTTAGGGCAGCTTCTGAAATGACTGAGGAGGTTATGGAAGTCAGTCACAACCCAAGAGGAGTGAAATGTGAGAGCCGACTTGGGGGAAGGCTCAGAGAACCGGTAAGAAACAATCATTCCAAGCAGCTTCTATAAAGAGAGGTGTGGGTGTGGAGAAACTCAGCTATGTTTAGCCAAGAAATGAACATTTGGAAATGTTTTTAGCGCTGTTAGTCCGACGATGTTCAAAGTGTCCTTGGAGGAAGCGTGGCTTTCTTCAGATTCCAAGATGTGTTATTAAAATGCTCTTAAGAGTTTTCAAAACGTCTTGGGAAACCCAGTGACCCTGGATCCTGGTTTCAGGTGGAAACAGGATGATTTGAGCACTGGTTTAGGACTGTCCTCTAGCAAGATCTGTCTCCCCTATGAATGGGCTTCAGGGATTCAGTGACACCCCTGGCATTCATGTCAAATTGTGTGTGCATGTGTACATTTTTCTAGGGAAAAGAGGTATGCTTTAATCATATCATATTTTCAAAGATGTCTGTAGTATGAGAGAGACAGGTTGAGACTGAGAGAGGGATTAATTAAGAACCACTGCTCTAGGATAGGTCCAGGTTTAGGAAAAGTCTCCAAAGCCATGAGAACTATTTTCAAAACAAAAGGAACTGGATTCTGTCAAATGTAGATCTTTCCATAAGATCACATGGAAAACTCAAATGACCTTTTTGGCCAATCCAATATTTATTTGTCTTCCAGAACAGTCTGTAGAGCTGCTCAGTGAAGAAGTGGAGCTGAAAGAAGGGGATCAGGCAGAACTATGGGCAACCCTGAGAGGAGCCTTCCATCTTGAAAATGCTCTTAACTGAGGCCTACAACACGGTCCCTTTTAACAAAATAGAGGTACAGTTCCAGACTCAGCTGTTTTAGGTGAGCAGTCTACTATATGGGTGAAAAGTTGAGGGCATAAAGAAACGGAGCAGAGGGAAGCACAAGTAAAGGCGAACAGACTATCACAGAGGCCAGAGCAACAACTCGAGAGAGGGATGGTGAAGGCGCAGACTAAAGCAGTGGTTGTAGAGAAGGAAACAAATGAATAGTTAAATACAGATGACGCAGACTTCAAGGACATTGCAATTGACGAGCTCTAGGGGATGAAGGAGGAAGGGCAGTTCAGGTGGAACAACAGTTTTCTGCGTCGGCGTCTACGTGGATGGTGGCACCACCGCCTGAGACAGGAGGAGATTTTTGAGGGAAGATGGGGAGTTCCGTTTCGGCTTGTCAAACTCTGGATGTCTGTGGGTGGGCTATTCTAGCTGGAGGTTCAACTGAGAGGTGGGACTCAGACATACAACACTAGGAATCATAGCCAATAGGTGGGATATATGAATCAGGGAGAGGGTGTAAGGTGAAAAAAGAGAAAGGCCAAAGGTGAAATCCTAGGCACCAATAGCATATGAGGGGCTGGAAGAGGAAGCAGACATGGGGCCCCAAGAAGGAACGGTTGGAGTGGTAGGAGGAGGGCCAGAAGAGATCGTTTCCAAAGGCTAAGTGTAGAAGAATATCTAAACCTGCACTGTCCAACATGGTCACCACTGGCCACACACGGCTGCTGAGTACTTGAATTGTGCCTTGTCCACATTGCAATGTACTGTAACTGCAAAATACAGACCAGGTTTTGAAGACCTAGTAAAAATAATAGTTAAAATACATATAAAATAATGAATTACTTCTATATTGATGACATGTTAAAATGGTATATTTTTTGTATTGGGTTAAAAATACATTATTAAAATTAAATTTCACCATTTCTTTTACTTTTTGTAACGTGGCTGCTAGAAAAATCACCTCTGTAGCTTATACTATATTTCTATTGAACAATGCCACTACAGAAGAAACAAGTTTGTCCTTTAAACATGACGAAGAGAGTAGATTGGAATTGGGAACTAGAGTGACCATGTCAGCAGGGACAGAAGACAGATGGGATGGCCAGATGAGGCATGGATGAGAAGGGGGAAGGGAGGGAAGGTGAGGGGGTGGGATACGTGTGTAAACTCTGTCAAAGGATTGTTTTTCTCATGAGCAGAGTTGAGTGGAATGGGAAAGACTGGAATGTGTTTCTTGGCTGAGGACATGAATCCAGTTTTGGGCAGGTGGCATAGGAGACAGAGAGAAGACGAGAAATGATGAGAGAGCTTGGATAGTAGGAAGGTCAGGGCCCAAGCACCACCATGAATAGGAGGGACTCACTTCCTCTGAGACGAAGGAAGGAAGTGAATGGTTTTGTGGGGGGAGCATGGGAAGGACTCTGGTGAGGGCAACCAGCACCAATGTGATCTTCTAGTCAGAGGAGTGGAGGGGTAGGAGAAATACAGGGATGAAGAGCCCAGAGGACTGGAGGGGTGGCATTTAAGGAGGCAAGAGGGAAGCTGGGAGGGAGCTGAGAGAAAAATGGAGGTGTCTAGGCATTGGGTATCTTGATGAGGATGAAGGTCAGGTGTTCTGGGAATGAGAAATCTAGAGGAGAGAAGGTTAAGTCAGCGAGAGGAGCTATGGGTGATGACATAAGCCACAGTGCGGCAGGAGCTGGTGTCAGCCAGCTGACCACCAGCCGAACAGAGACAGGAAACTGATAAATGACAGGAACTGGGAGGGGGAAAGATGGCCCGGCATGACGTGAGCTTCAAAGGAGTCGATGGGGCTGTTTAGAGCACGACAGTGGCACGCTAGCACACCAATATGCTTTCCACACACCCACAAGCAGCCCAATCCTCCACGTCATACACCCATGGACATCATGTCAAGGGGCACAGATTGTGCATCCTAACAACTGCTTCTGCAAAGACCTCAGTTATCACATCTTGACCACACAATAGTAAAAAGTGGGAGGGTAAATGATCCTAGTGGCATGCATTCCCTCTAAATGGAGATCCGAGAGACATTTAAACACTTGACTAAAAGAGTTAAGACCCAACTTTGCCACTATCTTCTGAAAGAGACTCCCTCTGGGTAGAAAAGTGCTTACCCATTTGCGATGTGTTCTTTAGCTCCATATGTGAGTGGGTTTGAGTCAACAGATCCCACTGTAGGAGTATGATTTCCTAGGTGTGTTAATCTATTAAAAAATCATTTTACAGCACTTCATAGCATTCTATAACACCTCTGCATTTTTACACCCTGGTCCATTCTTTGTGATAAAAAGTGAGCAAGCTATTTTCTAATGAATGGGAGGCTCAATTCCTAAAATTACCCATTACATAGTCATTACTTTGCTTCAAGCAACACAGAAAGTCAAGAGATCTGAAAAGGGAAAACCATTTATGAAGGTAGCATTTAATTCCCTTAAGAATCACTAACAAACTTTCAGAAGAGTTACATGACTAAGAAATGGGCCTTTGAAGTGATTAATACACTCTGTACCTCCAGTTCTCTCCACCTTGTTAGAGAACAGGAAACTCGCCACCTTCCACCTGCTCAGGGCAGCTCTGCGTATAGAACTCTCACAGGATTAAGGGGTGCAGGGAAGAAGAAGAATTTAGCTTGGAGAGAAATGCTCTGGAGTAGCATGGACTTTCCACCCTACACAGACACAAACACCCTCCCAGCGTGAGGTCTGAGCTTAGCTCCCAGGCAACCTGTTCGCAACTGCAGGGCTCTGTACCAAAGTTTATGCTCTTCATGGTCCCTCCACCATGGGATCAAGTGCTTTTGACAGATCTCAGTGATGTTAAGTTCAGCAGCACCTGCCAGCACGACTGTCAGTTCTTAGCAACTATTCGATACAAGCTCACAAAGCAGCTATTGGTCAGTGATGACAAAGGGCTTCTGTCAGGCCAGTGGAGCTGAGGAAAGCGCCAGGAGAGCTGGGCTGTTTATTCGTTAATATCACCATGGATGGGAGCACTGTCTCGCTTCATCATGTTCATCAGGGAAAGGGAAGTCGCTCAGTCGTTGCGACCCTCAGCGACCTCATAGACTGCAGCCTTCCAGGCTCCTCCCTCCATGGGATTTTCCAGGCAAGAGTACTGGAGTGGGGTGCCATTGCCTTCTCCGACCCATTAGTAGTCAGTCTCAGTTACTCCCTTTCACCAGCGCCTGCAGTCTCTTGCTGTATTTTTTTTTTTTTAAGTGAAGTGGGACCACTTTCCTGGGCACTGTATTTTCAGTAGCATGTGGCTTTATATTTTTCGTTAGAATTTTTAGCAGTGAATTCAAACCATGGTCTTTATAAGTATTCTGAGATTATAAAACACCCTCTTTAATATACAAACTATTTTTGTCCCCCAAATATTTTCTTTATATATAAGACAATAGATTTTTCTATCTCCACTGGAGCATAAAACATTACCATTTTTTTCTCAATTAAATTCTGTTCTTGTACAAGAAGTGAGAAAAACTGATACTTAAATATTTAAAAAGATGAACAACCAGAGTCCTTATAAACCGTGGGCCATCACACTCTCCTTCTCACTCCTTAAAGAGCTTCAGAGCTGAGAGAGCCGAGGCCTCAAAGGCCAAGCTGCTTGTTTACAGATGAGGAAATGGACCTAATGTTGGTTGGTGACAGGTTCAAGACCAGAAGGCTAGTTTACAGCAAAGGTAGGAAGGTAACCCCCTTTTACTAGTTTTCTATTGGGCTGACCAAAAAGTTTGTTTGGGGTTTCCTGTAAAATGGAGAAAAACCTGAACGAACTTTGTGGCCAACCCAATAGTACTGAATATTGGAAGTAAGTGTCATCTACCACATGAATCTAATTATGTCAGTGAATTTCTTTTACAGCTTTGATCTGAGCATAAAAATACTTTCTAAAGATAAGGCAGGCATATTTAACCAGGGGGCCCAAATCACTCATCGAAAGAGCAAAAAAGAGCTGAGGTTCTGGAGGGACCCGAGAACACAGTTCAGATTCCGCACACTGTAACTCTCCATGCAAGTGTCTGTAGGATGTACCACTTCACGTAAGAAGCAAATAAGTCATGTACATTCAGTACTTTGGGAATGAAGGCTTCGTGGGCCGAGGATGTTTTGGAGTTAACCATTGCAGCAAGCCTCAAGCAAACTTGAAATGTGGATTAACTGATTCAATAAAGCATTTTTTTTTTTTAATTGGGGCAGTTTCTCCCAGTGGACTTCTGTCCCCAAATATAGCACAAAAGGTAAGAAGAAAAACTGGGATTACCTATAGATGGGGATTTGCTTCAACTCAGGGAAATCTAAACCTTTCCATATTTTTAGACTTTGCTACTTGTGAGCATATTCTTTATTTCACTATAAATCTGCTAAGAAGCTTTGTCTGTAAAATAGGTGTGGTGGCTATAATAATATAGACTTTTATTTCAGCTCTTTTTGCCTTGGGTTATTTAAATAGATTTAAACCAAATAAAATTTAATCCCTAATGAACAAGGGATATTAAGATAGGAAATCATTTAACCAAGAGCAGTTCCATGGCCAGATGGGGCATCATTCAATTCTACATGGGTCACACCTTCCCCACAATAGTAAGACCACCCATCGGTGCTAGCAAAATGAAGGTAAAAGTGGTTTCCTGGCAAAGAACAGATTTGTAGGCCATTTGAGAACAGATTAATTTACTTAAATAAGCAGAGGAGCGGGTTAAATAAATGTGCCCATTTGTCTACTCACTGAGGACATATTTGCTCACTATGTACCATGTGCAAGGCATGGTGTGAGGCACACGTGGCCACCGTGACAGACACGGGGCTGACTCCTGAGAAACTGAGAGTCAGACAGACAACACTTACAAGTTAGTGGAACTTTTAACAATCTTGACACCATGGACTCATATACTAAGGAACTATGCATCAAAGGCAGCTATTAATTTGGGAAACAAAAAAACACAAAAACAAAACAAACCAACCCCCCTTAACATTTCTTTATATAGCCATGATGTACACTTCTCTTCATAGGATTTTCTTCTTCAGTTCATAAATCTGTTCAAATTGATTCAGAGATGATGTGAGACAGTAGAGGTAGATAAGCTTTAGGGCCTTTCTCATTCAGCCGTAAGCACAGTTTAAGAAAAAGTTTGGAAAACTCTAGTGCCAGAGTAGAATTTTGAGGTCATTTGGTGCTAGGACTTGTCAGTTCCAAGAGGAGGGGACCACCATTCAGAGAAGGCTCAGAATCTGCTTCTATAATCTTGGTTTATAAAAGCTTCTTGGTTTCCTAAGGAACATATGGCCTAGATTGGGAGTGAATATGCACCAGAGGGACTAAAAGATTAATGTAAGAGTATTCGCAGATTCCTCCTTTATAATCCCCTGCTAAGAATAGCTCTGGCACTGCCACTCAGTGTTTCCTCATGCTGAGTAGCTGAGACGGATGGGCGGCGAGGTTGCCTGGTGGGGGAAGGCAGTCTGTGGAGTGGAAAATACTCTTCTCCCTGCCCTTCACTCTGGGTGATCAGGAGAAGGATTCCACCCAGCATACAATGCCCTCCCCCTGACCCAGTAATGTATAGGGGGTGCTCACACCATCCTCTCCAGAGTGAGGTTCTAGAGGGAGGGGGAGGACAAAGACCACCCTTCAGGATCCTGATCTGTCTGTAGGTCCACAAGTGGGGGTTACTGAAAGCTAATGAGATGCTGGCAGCCAAATGTGGGTGAACATTGCAATGGGCCAGTGGTGCCCAGGGATGAGTCCCTCCCTGTCCATGGGAACTGTTGGAGGCACTACTCATTCAACCACATGAAGGGAAGCTTGTAGCATATGTGCCTGAGCACGGAAATTGCCTGACCCTCTAGATCCCTCCTAAACACTCACTGTCACACTCTCCCTGCCAAAGGGGACAACGACCCTCAGTGCCACAGAGATGGAGCTTAGGAGTAAGGGTCTCTCCACCTAAGGCTGGTGTTTGCAATTGCCTAAAGGCAGAATCCTTTAACCTGAGGGCTGGAAGGGACCAGGGGTACCAACTGCTTAGAGACAGATTATGGATATAAAGACAAGATGCTGACAAAATCATAGACTGATATTTAATCCATGGGTGTCAGTGACTGGAAATCAACCTAAATCTTGTTTAGAAGTTTATCCATTTATTCAACAAATATTTATGGAGTGCTGGTACTGTTACCAATTTGGAGATCAAGCAGTATATCAGAAATTTGGTTTTCAGAGTTGACATCCTAGTTGGATGAGGGGACTTAGGAGAATCGAATTTGGCAAATAACAAAGGCTTGTGATTGTTCAACTCTTAGGGCAATCCTCAGACCTCCAACAAACATGAGTAGGATGAAAAAGCAGTGGCATTAATCCCACTTCTGACACCAATCCCAGTTCTGATTGTCTGAAGCCCTTGCCAGAAAACAGTCAGCCGCTTTCCTGGATTATTTACTGTGGTTTTAGATGCACGAGAAAAATCCAAGGGCAGCTAAATGTTGTACTGACTCTCACCAAGCCAACTCTTTTTGTAAAAGTTAGAGAGATTCCAGAACCAAAAGACAAGGAAAATGGAAACATGTGGAAGGTTTCAAATGTTGGAGAGGTAATGGTAGTGATAATAAAGTTGATAACAAACTCTGCCATCAACTAACTTTTGCTTTAAGAAATAGCCAAGATAGAGACTGATTTCAAAGTAAAAAATTTTAACTGTGAGGATTTCTACTTTAAAATATGGTTACCATCCCACTAAAGAAAAAGTCCAGAATTAGATGCCTTCACTGGGTGAATTCTACCAAACACTTAAAGAAGAATTAACACCAATCCTTCTCAGACTCCTCCAAAAAACTGAAGAGGAAAGAACACTCCCAAACTCATTTTATGAGACCAGCATTAACCTGATACCATAAACAGAAAAGGACATTACCAGAAAAGTAGAGGCCAAAATCTCTGATGAATACAGGTGTAAACATTCTCAATAAAATACTAGCAAACTGAATTCAGCAGCACATTGCTAGAATCATTCACCATGAATAATGGGATTTATCCTGGGGATGCAAGGATGGTTCAACATATGCAAGTCAAGCAATGTGTTACATCATGTTAATATAATGAAAGGAAAGAAATAAATGATCATCTCAATAGGCATGGAAAAAGCATTTTACAAAATTCAACATCCACGCATAATAAAAACTTTTAACAAATTAGGAATAGAAGGAACATATCTCAACAAAATAAAGCCCACATAAGACAGGCCCATAGCGAATATTATACTTAATGGTGAAAGGTTAAAACCTTTTCCTCTAAGATCAGGAATAAGACATGGGTGCCACTTGCACCATTCCTATTCAACATAGCTGGAAGTCTTAGCTAGAGTAATCAGGTAAGAAAAAGAAATATAAGTATCAGAACTGGATAAATTATCTCTATTTTTAGATAACATGATTTTATATATCCTGCTGCTGCTGCTGCTAAGTCGCTTCAGTCGTGTCCGACTCTGTGCAACTCCATAGACGGCAGCCCACCAGGCTCCTCCGTCCCTGGGACTCTCCAGGCAAGAACACCGGAGTGGGTTGCCATTTCCTTCTCCAATGCATGAAAGTGAAAAGTGAAAGGGAAGTTGCTCAATCGTGCCCAACTCTTAGTGACCCCATGGACTGCAGCCTACCAGGCTCCTCTGTCCATGGGATTTTCCAGGCAAGAGTACTGGAGTGGGGTGCCATTGCCTTCTCCGGATTTTATATATAGAAAATCCTAAAGATAATCATAAACCTGTTAAATCTAATCAATGATTTCAGTAAAGTTACATGATAAAAATTACCAGAGAAAAATCAGTAGTGTTTCTATACACTAACGACAAACTTTCAGAGAAAGAAAAGAAATCAAGCACATTTACAAGAGCATCAAAAACAAAATACTTAGGAATAAATTTAACTATGCAGGTGAAAATCTCTACTCTGAAAACTATGAGAGACTGATAAAAGCAATTAAAGAAGAAGCAAATCAATGGAAGGTACGTCATGTTCATGCATTAGAAGAATGTTGTTAATCTGTCATTACTACAAAAGTCATCTATAGATTTAATGCATCCGTATCAAGATTCCAGTGGCATTTCGTTTTACAAGAGGTAGAAGATACACTCCTAAAATTTGTACAAAACCACAAAAGACCCAGATTAGTGAAAGAAATCTTGAGAAAGAAGAGTAAAGTAGGAGGCATCACACTTCCTGACTTCAAAATATACTATAAATCTATAGTCATCAGAAAAAATATAGTAGCAACATAAAAGCAGACACATAGACCAATGGAACAGAATCAAGAGACCAGATACAAACCTAACCATATACAATAAGCTAATATTTGACAAGGGAGCCAAGAGTACTTAATGGAGAAAAGACAGTTTCTTCAATAAATGGTTCTGGGATAACTGGACAGTCACATGTAAAAGAATGAAACCAGACCCATAGCTTACACCACTCACAAAAATTAACTCAAAATGGATTAAAGACATTTAAAAGTAAGACCTGAATCCATGAAACTCTTAGAAGAAAACACAGAAACAAAACTCTTTGATACAAGTCTTGGTAATGATTTTTTGGATATGACATCTAAAGAACAAGCAACAAAATAAAAAATAAACAAGCAGAACTACAGTAAACTAAAAAGCTTCTGCACAATAGAAGAAATCATCAACAAAATGAAGAGACAGTCTATGGAATGGGAAAAACATTTGCAAACCATATATTGATAAGGAGTTAATATCCAAAATATGTTATAAAACTCACACAACTCAAAAGCAAAAAAAACCCAAATAATCTAATTTAAAAATGGGCACAGGACCTGAATAGACATTTCTCCAAAGAAGATCCATGGAAGGACAATAAGTACATGAAAAGATGCTCAACACCACTAGTTGTTAGAGAAATACAAGCTAAAACCACAATGAGGTACCACCTCATGACCATTAGAATATCCATCAGCAAAAAGAGATAAATGCTGGCATGGGTGTGAAGAAAACGGAGTCCTTGTGCACTGGGAATGAAAACTGGCATAGCCACTATAGAAAAAAGTATGGAGAAGACTCAAAAAATTAGAAATAGGAATTACCAAATGATCTGGCAATTACACTTCTGGAATATTTAAAGGAAATGAAAAATACTAAACTGAAAATATAACTGTACCCCTATATTCACAGAAGCATTATTTACAGTAGCCAAGACATGGAAACAACCTAAGTGCCCATCAACGAAGGAAATGGACAAAGAAGTTATGGTACACACACACACACACACACACACACACACACAGTTTCTAGTTATCCATAATTTATAAATAAACTACATCAAACTGGTGCTAAGACAATTTAAGTGTTAAAAACTAACTTTTCTAATTCAGATTTTTTTTTTTTTAAGAAAAATGACCTTGCTAGTCTGAGATAAACGGACATGCTAGAAGGAAGCCCAAGGCCTTTCTGATAGAAGAAAAAATATGCTTTAGTATGGATTTTGATTTGTAATTTGTGACTATAAGTCATACAGCTTCTGAGGTGAGGAAACAAGACTGGAGGGTTTGAGTCTCTCCTTTTAGTAAAAGGTAGAAAATGCTATAACAGGCAAGATGATGCTATAAAGATGGTGCAGAAACAGAAAGGGTTAAGTCCCACATTCTTTCATTCGTCCCTGGACAGAGCCCCAGAAGCTGCAAGCCTCAGCGCTCGTTAATAAAGGACCCTGAAAAAATACAGACTGCTGACTCAGGTGCATTGAGAAAACAATCCCTAAGCTAACTATTACATCCACTTAGAAAAATAAAAGTTAGTAAATACTTTAATGCCAATTTCCATAAGAATAATTCAATTTGTATTTATTTTTTCTTTCATCATAAATTTGGGGTTTTGTCTGAATGCAGGTTCCAACTGAATATATTAAATAAGAACCTCCATTATTACTATTCCCCATGCAGATGGTTAATTTAAGCAGTGAAGTGAGGAAAAGGTGGGGACATGGCCTCACTGAGTACCACTGGGAAGACGAATGTGTGGTCAGCATATTTGGATTTTAATAAAAGACGGTATCCCACACATCTGGAGATACTGTTAGATCCTATCTAGAAAGTAACAAAATGCCTTTTGTGATTCACCTCTGTGGTGATTACCCAGTTACCATGGGAAGCAAAACAGGTTGCATGATAATTTTGATCTGTACTAAACACTGGATATTGATACCAAACAATTCTATAGTTTTAAGTTTCTAATTTCTTGATTTTGTCTTAATGTGAAAATAAAAATCTCTGGAGATGGGCCAAAGATGTTGAAATGTTATTGATTTTAAAAAGCTGTAATTCTCATCTCTAATGAGTCGATTCTTGTGGTACCCCTAGACAGTGATGTAAAAACTATGGCTCATCAAAACTGTTCCACTTAAATTAGGTAAAGTTTTAAGTGTCTCTAATAATTCTTGATATTGATTTGGATGTATTTACTGACTTCTTTGATTCGATATATATATATATATACAGTTATAATATTAGGTAATAAATACCCGTACATATCCAGAAGCATTTATAAAGGGCGGTAATTGCTGTTCAATATTAAAGTGGCCCGAATTTCTCTTCGGTGATAATGATACTAGTTTCCATAAGAAAAATATTCAAGGAGAATGGGCGGGTATTTTCCGTGCGTCCTTCCGTATCTCCCGTCTACCCTTCTGTTCTGCTCTCTGCCCTCCATGGCTGCCTGCCATAGACTGCATCAAGGCACAGCCTTGCCCTTCAGGCACAGACTGCATTCAGCTAAAGAGAGGCAGCAGGAGGCCAGCAGGCGAGGAGAGAACGCTGCTGAGGCATCCATTCCCTCAACACCTCCTTTCTGGGACTCAGATTAATTACCTTCAACCCTCCCCTCAGGTCTCAGCTCCTGGAAGGTGGCCTGCTCCTATAGCCACCTTCTCCACACCAGGGCAACAGCTTCCTGCCCTTGCCCTTCTAGTCATTATTACTGCCGAGGTGCCGCACCACCTTCTTAAATCCTGCCCACATGGTTGTCCTTTCATTAAGCTCTCCCCGAATGACTTCCTTTTCAGAGTATCTCTCACTCTTGCTGAGGCCACAGATGACACAGGGAGTTCAGACCAAGTGTGAAAGATTTAGGTTATTTTTGTCACTGCCTACCAATCTTATGAAATTCTATCTAAGATACCAGAAGTCCTATATTTTTATGGTCTTTGAAGCCAACTTCAGGGAGCTTGAGCCAAGAATCAAAACCAGAAAAGAAAGATTTCTGATGTTTTAGACAAGACTATCCAACATATAACACATCAAAGACAGGGGGGAAAAAAACTTCTATTAAAGCAGAAAAAGACTTACATTTAAAATATCAATATAACTTCATGCCTTAAAAAGAGTCAGTTTTTTTTCATTTTAGGTCTACAATTTAGGTCTACAATTTAAGCAATATCCAGTCATTTGGGGGAACAAATTGATGTGCCCTCAATAGAGACCAGAGTCCCTGCTTGGGACAGGAAAACCAAAGATGAGTGTGCATTCTGAGTGCTAGATGAGACTTCTAGACTTCCCTCAGCCACGTGCCACATGTGAATGCTGAGTGGAAGGCTGACCCAACAGCTTACCAAGACTGGGGGCTAGCTAGACAGGTGTGGCGGGGCCAAGGAGGCCAGGCACCCAGTGCACCAGAGCAAAGCTGAAGTAAGGGGCCAGGATGCTCAGGGAACACCTGGAAGGGACTACGTATCAATAGGGGTAGCCTAGTATTTCTTTTGAAAGCATTTACCATTTCTCTCAGCTTTCCCACCTCTCAAAAGACTGAAACTGAAGATCATATGGCTTTTGAAAAATAGGAACTCACAAGGTTATAGAATTATACTGAAACACATAACCCAAAGCCTCCCAGCTACTTAATCTATGACTATCATAAATTTTAGGAATTAGGGATTCAGTTGCTTAAAAACTGATGGATGCATAATGTGTAGCTGCCTTCAAGGCATTGTTCTCAACATGACAGATGCTGCACTCATCTCACAGGTTCTAAGGTGGAAAGGGATGTAAACTGAATGTAGAACTGCCTGAAACACTGATAGGAGGCAAGGTAAATCCCTTGCCCTGAGTGGGTGTTCTGAGCCTAGGTCTCTTGTGATCCTTGAGTATTTATCTCCCATTAGTCTTACTCGAGTCGGACATGACTGAAGAGACTTAGCAGCAGCAGCAGTAATCTTACTGGTGCACGTTTTGGCACAGGTGTTAGAACAGGCACAGGAGGGTATTTGCAGGTACACACAGGAGGGAATGGTGAAGGGAAGGTCAAGGCCACTCCTGCCTCTTGAGTCAGAAGGGCTTGAAGTAGTCAAAGGGAGTGGTGTCAGGGCTGACAGTCCTGCATATCCCCAGGGAGAACCTGGGTGCCGCCTGGTCCCCTGGGCCCGACATCCGAGGCCCAGAGCATTTGCCTCTCTCTCATGCCAGGTGCTGGAGTCCATGGAGCCCATTTTACCCCAGGTGAGCTGTCTGCCTGATACTGTGAGGAGCTCCCCCAACCCCACGTGCCCGGTGCTACCCCCCTTCCCTGTCTCATCCTGCTTTCTCACAAATTCTCTGAATGCCTGTCTTGCCTGGCACCTCTTTCTTCTGCAGTTCAGAAACTGTCTACAGTCCTGTCTCTGAGATTCAAGCTCCCCTAAATTACTGACCAGGATTGGGGGGGACTGCTGTTCTCAGTTCTGATTAGGAGCTGATTTGTCCCCATGAAGGCTGCTAATTCAGACACTACTTACTGCTCCTTCTCCCTTGGCCCCTTCCTGGTGTGGGCCTGCTTAACTCCCAGCATGCTGTGCAGCTGGAACCCTAGAGTGGTTACAACCCCCTCTGGGAACTGATGCTGTCAAGGCTTTTTTAAGTTATCAAAGACGCTGCTATCTATAGAAAAGGCTTGACTACGCCTCTGGACCCTCTTTATACCTTAAAATTGTATTCTTCACTACATGTTTTCTTCATCACATCCTGCTATGAATCATTTGTTTTTGAAGGCGAAAGTGAAAGTTACTCAGTCGTGTCTGACTCTTTGTGACCTCATAGACTATATGGTCCATGGAATTCTCCAGGCCAGAATACTGGAGTGGGTAGCCATTCCCTTCTCCAGTGGATCTTCTGGACCTAAGAATCGAACCAGATCTCCTGCATTGCAGGTGGATTCTTTACCAGCTGAGCTACTAGGGAAGCCCATTTGTTTTTATATGCCAGTCAGAGAAGGCAATGACAACCCACTCCAGTCCTCTTGCCTGGAAAATCCCATGGATGTAGGGGCATGGTAGGCTGCAGTCCATGGGGTTGCTAGGAGTTGGATACGACTGAGCGACTTCACTTTCACTTTTCACTTTCCTGCATTGGAGAAGGAAATGGCAACCCACCCCAGTGTTCTTGCCTGGAGAATCCCAGGGACAAAGGAGCCTGGTGGGCTGCTGTCTATGGGGTCGCACAGAGTCGGATACGACTGAAGTGACTTAGCAGCAGCAGCAAAGTACTAAAATGGGCTTCCCTGGTGGCTCAAACAGTAAAGAATCTGCCTGCAATATGGAAGACCTGGGTTCAATCCCTGGGTTGGGAAGATCCTCCAGAGTAGGGCATGGCAACCCACTCCAGTATTCTGGCCTGAGAATCCCACAGACAGAGGAGCCTGGCGGGCTGCAGTCCAGGGGGTCGCAAAGAGTTGGATACGACTGAGTGACTAAGCACAGCACAGCATTAAGTACTAAACTGCCTACCCCTGTATCTCACAACACCATGAAGCATTTTTTATCGTTGGTATTAAAAAAAAAGTTAATTCTATGTATGCTAATCTACGACAATCTTATGTGATGAAGAAAATAAGGCAGCTTCAAAATTCTGGATTTTAAGACTCAAAATTTTTAGGGTCCTCTCTACCTTTACCTGGAGAAGGCAATGGCATCCCACTCCAGTTCTCTTGCCTAGAGAATCCCATGGACGGAGGAGCCTGGTAGGCTACAGTCCATGGGGTCGCTAAGAGTCAGACATGACTGAGCGATTTCACTTTCACTTTTCACTTTCATGCATTGGATAAAGAAATGGCAACCCACTCTAGTATTCTTGCCTGGAGAATCCCAGGGACAAAGGAGCCTGGTGGGCTGCCGTCTATGGGGTTGCACAGAGTCGGACACAACTGATGCAACTTAGCAGGAGCAGCAGCTACCTTTACCTTTCTTGCCATGCTTAGTCACTCAGTCATGTCCAACTCTTTGCCACCCTTTGGACTGTAGCCTGCCAGACTCCTCTTTCCATGGGATTTTTCAGGCAAGAATACTGCAGTGGGCTGCCGTTTCCTTCTCCAGGGGATCTTCCCGACCCAGGGGTCGAACCTGCATCTCCTGTGTCTCCTGCACTGCAGGTGGATTCTTTACCCACTGAGCCAACTTTCTTACAGCTTCCTAAACTGGGCAGGTATGAGATTTTTATAGACCTGCCCAAAGAGACAGCAAGACCAAAAGAGGTTCAGGTGAACCTCACTAGAGGTTAGAAACTAGCTAGAGTGTTTGGATTTAGGAATGTGATTAGATTTCTATGTCTTAGTGGCCAGTCCAAATCTCAGCATGATGAATCACTAGGCTGTAGCAATCAGCCAGAAGCAACCTTGAAATAATAGCCAAGTCAACTCATTTCATAATGTTATATGTGAAACTGGAGAAGTTGGGTAATGCTTATTTTTTTTTAAGCATGCATAATTTAGGCCAAATGTTTTTTAGAGTGGATTATTTAGATGTCGGGGGAAGGGCTTCCCTGGCGGCTCAGATGGTAAAGAATCTGCCTGAAGTGCAGGAGACCAGGGTTCATCCCTGGGTTGGGAAGATCCCCTGGAAGAGGGTATGGCAACCCATTCCAGTATTCTTGCCTGGAGAATCCCCAGGGCAAGGAGCCTGGTGGGCTATAGTCCATGGGGTTGCAAAGAACTGGACATGACTGTAGGTGGGAGGCATATTCATGTAGTATGTGCTTATGAACTTTAAAATTTTTTCTTTATTCTTAGAATTAGGTCCTTTAAAAACATTTCCTCTTTGTGGCCACTAAAACACCATGTTGCAAGCAAAATAAATGATAATTTACAGATTATTGCAGAAAAATCTCTAAAATTTTTAATCAAAAGAGAACTCTGACCCCCCCTAGTAACATTTAACAAAGATACTAGGGAAGAATTAGGAATTTTTTGCATCAGTTCAATCTTCTTGCCTGTAGCACACCCACCATTTATCAGGCTTATTTTAACATCTGGCACTGGACTGAAGCAGGAGGGGAAATGCTATTTTATTTCTTTGTATTTAAATTTCCACCTAATAGTAAAAGGTAATAGAACAGGTTTATTAAATATCTATTACTATTCAGAAAGCCATGAAAGTGAAAGTGTTATTTGCTCAGTTGTGCCCAACTTTTTGTGATCCCATGGACTGCAGCCCACCAGGCTCCTCTGTTCATGAGATTTTGCAGGCAAGGATACTGGAGTGATTTGCCATTTCCTTCTCCAGGGGATCTTCCCGACTCAGGGATCAAGCCCGGGTCTCCTGCAATGCAGGCAGATTCTTTACTGACTGAGCTACCAGGGAAGCCATACTAAATGCAAAACAATTTGAATCCTATTAATAATACATCATGGGACCAGGGTACTTGTGAACACTGAACCTATGTCAATGGAAAGAGCCCACACAGAATTCTTAAACATCTTTGAGATCCATGAAATTCTGTTTACATGCTAGAGTTTTTATTCACTCTTTATCCTCCTTAGTATGAATATGGCAGATTAAGTAACTGAAGTTATTATGAACTTTTTAAAAAAAGAAATGCTAAAGTGTTTTACCAAGACTTACATCAGAAAGGCCCAAAATAAAAACAGAAACTCTCATTCTACACAGAGGATCCATAGCAACCAAATCACTTTGGCTAGGCCTGGAATGATCAAACAAGCCTGAACAAATCTGGGCGGGTGAAGACACAGTAAGAGAAGGCACACCAAGTAGAATGGTGTAGTGCAGAGACTCTGGCAGAATGGAAGATTATTTTTCACAGCCCACAAGCATTCCTCCAGGACTTTAGAAGCCTGCTTTCCTTTCTACCTCCCAAGTCAGCATGCTCCCCGCCATCAGCCATCACAGTCGCATTCAAGGTTAAGTTTGGGCTGTCCTGACAACCTCTCTAGGCGAAGGGAAGCCTGGTAGTCGCATCAAATCTCACGTCTCATCAAGTCATTTTCCATAAACAGCTTCTGCAAACTGTAACCCACCCTCCCCTCATATTGAAGGCTGTGGGAAACTTCCCTCAGCTCAAGCCTGTGTACAGGTGAAGACTGTGCATACACATAAATAAAGACGGGCTTAAGTAGCAACTTTGGGGGCAAAGAAAAAACACTCTGGTTTCAATGAGTTTCTTGTCATCAGGCGTCGTAAGTGCAAGCGGACCTGGAGACAGCATACCTTTCCTCCACGGAAACTTCTTTCATTTGCTGGTGTGGTTTGGTGCCTTCCATTTCCCTGATGCTCACAGCATAGACCTTGGTGGTATAATCAATAGCCTTTTCTCTAGCGACGTCACTGTCATAGCCTCAAACGACAGAAAGACACGGGAGGAGAGTTGGCTTGCGATGGTGCAGGAGGGGGTGGAGGAAGGCAGGGTAGGCACGCGGCACTGAGCTCACCTCCGTCCTCCTCCGCATCGGTGTCCGACTCCTCACTGTCCACCAACTTGCTCTCCTGGGTCCCCACAAACTCCCGCGTCCAGATCATCAGGGCCGTGTCAGCGCCGCCCACGGTGAGCAGCACTGAGTCGTTGTGCAGCCATCTCACGTTGGTGACGTGGGCGCTGTGCCCCACGTACTTCTTAAATCTCGCATGCTGGCCCTGCGGTGTCAGAAAACAGCCATGACCCCACTCGGACTCGGAGTCTCATTATTCTAGTTTCTGGACTATTTCATCCATGTTATTGTCTAGAGAGGCTTCTACAGGATACAAAGGAAACAGTTCACATGAGGAGTAATTTCCCTACATTTTTCCAGAGTGTAAACTCCATGAGGGCAGGGACTAGCTCTCTTTCTTCCCTAAAACATTTCCTGCCTCACTGTAAGTTCTCAACAAATAGTCTGTGAGGAAATGAATGAAATGTAAACTATAGAACCTATTTCTAGACACCTGACAAAGTAGCCTAAGAAAGGATAAAGAGCTTGTTTCTGCCTCTCTCAGTTGTCAGACGTCTGTTCTCCACAGGTATCTAGTGTAAACCCCTGATGGTGAGTCTGGCTGACATTTGAGATCAAGTGTCTCCCGGGTCATCCCCCTCAGCGCCTTTTTTACCACAGTCCAGGTTGTGACAGACGAGCAAGGGCCTTCTTATGATCCTGGGGCAGCAAGGAAGATTTAAAAGCAAAGCAACAGTTTCTGTCACGGACACCGGAAACAATTTCTAACACTAGAAACACTCAAGTAAATTGATGTTAAAATAAAGTGAGCTCAAAGAGAAAGGAAAAAACAAACAACAAAACTCCCAAAAATAAAGAACACAAACTGAAAAAATACAATAAACAGGTTGACAAGTCACCTTAAAAAAAAAACCACACACACAAAAAACCAAAGTAAGCTCCTTTTAAACAAATATAACCTCCCAAAAAAGTTCCACAACTAAACAACCTTCAGCTTATATCTGAAAAAGTAGAATAAAATTAAATCCATATATATTGAACTTATTACAATAGGTCAAACTTTTAAAAAGCCAAACATAACCAAATAAATAGAACCCAATTTATTAGTCTCTATTGAAAGCTCTTCAGAGTGGCAACCAAGCCACACCACCCTGAGAGTGAGGTGGGGAAGGCTGAGAGTGCGGTGAGAGCAGCTGTTCACGTCCGGGGAGTCCTGACAAGCAGTGAGAAGCCCAGGCTGGCACCAGAGACCAGCTTCCATTTTCAGGGCATGAGCCACAGCCTGGCAAAAATAGCTTCTGTGGGAGCACCGAGAGAGGGAGAGACTTTCCATCCTCTCAGCGACTCGCAGGGAATACCTTATGCGACGTGGGAAGCTGCATGAACTTTTTGAGGTCATGCAAGGGGCATCGGCGTCTCGGATGAAAACTTTATTCAGTCGTCGACAAGAGGCTTCCAGAGAGTTTTGGACGGACGTGCTGGGAAACCTGAAACCAGCGCAGACGCATGGCAGGAAGACACGGGCAGGGCAGGACAGTATGTGACTTTGAAATACTCATGGTCAAGGTCACTGTGTATTTGGCTGACCCCTACCTGGCAGCTGAGTGGAAGTGCCCACCCCTCAGCAGAGTACGGAGTCTAGACAGACTAGGAAGCAAGCAGGCAGGCAGCATTTCTAGGAAGCTCTCCAGAGCTACTATTTGCTAGAGAACAGGCAGAGCAAAGAAAGGGTTTCTAAGGAAGCCACTGTGTGACCGTGTGAAATCCAGAAGGCATGGGAACAGAGAGGACGGTCAGAGTGGGACAGCCACTTGTCCTGCTGGTCTTCCTGCTGGAAGCGGGAAGTGACCCATTTTGATCCACTACAAATGCAAGTTGGTCTCTTGAGGAGCAGAGAAAGTGAAAGAGCTTGAGAAATCCCTCTCTCTACTCCTGCATCTAGATAGAGGAATTCAAACGGAAAGATATAATGGAAAAAAACACTCTAAAATGATCAGAATTAGGCTGCAGGGGAAAAGAAAGTGACACAGAGCAGAAAGAGAAAAAGGAAAAAGTTCTAAGTCATTGAAGTTGTTTAACAAAGCTGAGATTATTCCAGTAGAGATGATTCAAGGTTCTCAGAATAGGAAACCAGGTCCCTGCTCCACAGAACAATGGAAATTTGCAGTTACCAGAAGGTTCCAGGAAGCCAGCTGCTCCCCCAGGAGCAGGGTGTTTGGCGGTTCCCTGAGGCCCTATGGGTGGAGTCTCCTGGAGGCCTGGCACAGCTGGGTCAGATGAGCTGTCCTTTTGGGTCATCATGCCAAACTATGCACTTTTGTAACACCCATCAGGACTCAAAACCACAATCTTCCTCTTCCAGTGAGTCATGAAAGAATAAAGAATCTGAAATATGTCTCCAGAGTGCTTGTTGTTAACAGCTTTTAAGAGGAAATTCATGAGAATCTGATGAAAGCTATGTACCCTTTCCCCATATTTACAACATTTTACATATAGTTTCTCTGTCTGTAAAATTCTACATACAAGATTCCTCTTCGATGAATCTTTCTCTAGAGTCTTTGACATTATGAGAAGGACACTTAACAACTTGATGGTGGATTTTTTAAAAAAGTAAAAATTTCATTTTAAAAATGTAAGCAATGTGGTGGTATTTTAGCCTGTTTGATAGAATGAAGGGGAACAGCTTTGGAAAGGAAAGGAGGTTATGGGAAGCAAATGGATGGTGCTAAAGGACAGCATCAGTTTTTCTGGGATGTGGTTTAAGGTACTGGACAAATGGGTGGGCTCTGACAAAGCAGAGTCTATTTTATGCACTCTACTTTGGAAACAAATGTGGAAACAATATGGTTGTCAGGGGACTAGTGCCCATATCAAGATTTTAAATTGTCAAAGTGCCTATGTAAGACATGGATAGAAAAAATGCCTAGAAGAGAGACCTAGTAACTCAAAGGAAAGGAGAATAAGGAAAAGGGTTAAGAAGAAGACATGATATTAGAGTCTAACAAGTGGAACTTGAATTTTGGACAGAGAGCTGTGTGATGATAATATGGTCTTGTAGGCATCACCAAGACTTGATGACGTAGTACTCAGTGCGAGAACACTGCAACAGCATGGTGTCTTAGTTTGGTAGTTCAGTTCAGTTCAGTTCAGTTCAGTCGCTTGTCGTGTCCGACTCTTTGAGACTCCATGAACCGCAGCACGCCAGGCCTCCCTGTCCATCACCAACTCCCGGAGTTTACTCAAACTCATGTCCATTGAGTTGGTGATGCCATCCAGCCATCTCATCCTCTGTCGTCCCCTTCTCCTCCTGCCCTCAATCTTTCCGAGCATCAGGGTCTCTTCAAATGAGTCAGCTCTTCGCATCAGGTGGCCAAAGTATTGATGTTTCAGCTTTAACATCATTCCTTCCAACGAACACCCACGACTGATCTCCTTTAGGATGGACTGGTTGGATCTCCTTGCAGTCCAGGGGACTCCAGAGAGTCTTCTCCAACACCACAGTTCAAAAGCATCAATTCTTCGGTGCTCAGCTTTCTTTATAGTCCAACTCTCACATTTATACATGACCACTGGAAAAACCATAGCCTTGAACTAGACAGACCTTTGTTGGCAAAGTAATGTCTCTGCTTTTTAATATGCTGTCTAGGTTGGTCATAATTTTCTTTCCAAGGAGTAAGTGTCTTTTAATTTCATGGTTGCAATCACCATCTGCAGTGATTTTGGAGTCCAGAAAATAAAGTCAGCCACTGTTTCCACAGTTTCCCCATCTATCTGCCATGAAGTGATGGGACTGGATGCAATGATCTTAGTTTGGTAGGGTTGCCATAAAAAATGCCACATGTTGGGTGGCTAACACAGCAGAATTTTATTCCACACAGTTCTGCAGGCAGGGAAGTTTAAGACCAATGTGCCAGCCAATTTGACTCCTGGTGTGGGCTCTCACCCTGGCTTGTGGACCCCTTATATGAGTCAGGTAACTTTCTATCTAGCCTTTCCTCCTCAGAGTGTGTGTGCATGGGGAAAGTGAGTGAGCTCATTGATGTCTCTTCTTATAAGGACACTAATTTTATCAGATCAGAGACCCACATTTATGACTTCATTTAACCTTAATTATTTCTGTAAATGCCCTCTCTACATATCCAGTCACATTGGATGTTAGGGATTTAACATAGGAAGTTTAGTGGGGACAAAAACATTCAGTCTGTAACAGATGAAGTGTGGCCAACACACCCAGAGCATTGGAGGAGTGTGACTATACATCTAGAAATGTTCTCCAGCTTGGGTCCATGAATTTGGGAAGGAAAGAGTACCAGGAAAATCAGATGAAAAAAAGAAAAAAAAAAAGAGAGAAGTGATACTATCAAAGTGGTTTATATTTGACTGGTTTTCAAATGCTTTTAAATTATGAAACTTCTTCAATCAAATCTTACACAGTAGAACTCAAGAATAAAAAGATAAATAATTCAATTTAAAATAGTGGACAGAAGATTTATACAAACACTTCACAAATGGCCAATAAGCAAACGAAAAATGCTTAGCATGATTAGTCACCAGGGAAACATAAGTTACAAACACAGTAAGATCACACTATCTGCTCCTCAAGACAGCTAACCTTTATAAGTCTGACAACGTCAAATTGGCAACTAGAAACCTAACATTTTTGGTGAGAACATAAAATGATACAATCGTTTTGGAAAAAGATCTGGCAGTTTCTTAAAAAGATAAATACACATTTTCCCCAATAACACAGAAATCCCACTCCCACACATTTACTTAAGAAAAAAAAATATGTCCACATAGATTTGTCCAAAAATGTTCACTGCAACTTCATTATAACCAAACACAGGAGAAGCATGTGTCTACTGATGGCTGGGTGGATAAACAAACTTTGCTATATCACACAATGGAATTCTACTCAGCTATAAAGAGGAAAGGACAGGATTATTGAGAGTCGGACATGACTTAGCGACTAAAACAACAACATTGTTACACACAACATGAAGAAATCTCAGAAACATTACCTGAGTGAAAGACCCCAGAAATAAAACGGTTCCTAACTGATCATTTAATTTATATGAAGTTCTGAAACAGGGAAAGCTAATCTATGGTAACAAAAACAAAAACAACACTGGAATAGTTTTTTCATCTGAGAGTGGAGTGGGGGTGGAGAATGCCCCAGAAGTTAGCATGGGGGGACTTCCTGGGATAATGATACTGTTCTATATTTTGATAGGTGTTTGGATTAAAAGATGCTTGCTCCTTGGAAGAAAAGTTATGGCCAACCTAAACAGCATATTGAAAAGCAGAGACATTACTTTGCCAACAAAGGTCCATCTAGTCAAAGATATGGTTTTTCCAGTAGTCATGTATGGATGCGAGAGTTGGACTATAAAGAAAGCTGAGAGCCGAAGAATTGATGCTTTTGAACTGTGGTATTGGAGAAGACTCTTGAGAGTCCCTTGGACTGCAAGGGGCTCCAACCAGTCCATCCTAAAGGAAATCAGTCCTGAATATTCATTGGAAGGACTGATGTTGCAGCTGAAACTCCAATACTTTGGCCACCTGATGCGAAGAACTGACTCATTTGAAAAGACCCTGATGCTGGGAAAGACTTAAGGTGGGAGGAGAAGGGGACAACAGAGGATGAGATGGTTGGATGGCATCACCGACTCAATGGACATGAGTTTGAGTAAACTCCGGGAGTTGGTGATGGACAGGGAGGCCAGGCGTGCTGCAGTCCATGGGGTCACAAAGAGTAGGACACGACTGAGCGAATGAACTGACTGACTGACTTGGATAATTCAGGTGTAAGTGTTTGTCAAAGTTCATCAAAAGGAACCTTAAAATTGGTGCATCTCAACTATACATAAAATTTACTTAAAAAAAAAATGAACTCTAGGTAATGACATGTAAATTGAAACAATTAGGGGTAAGTATCCTGATGTCAACAATTTACTTCAAATCACAAAATCTAAGTGGTGGGTTTCTAGGAGTTCACTCTATTATTCTTTCAGCTTTCCTGTATGCTTGAAAATTTTCACAACAATATCTTGGGGAAAATCTTACATAGAAGCTCAGTGTACAAAAGGCAAAAACACAGAGTGTCTCTGGAGAAGGAGGGGAACCCCAGCGCCCCTCCAGTTGCCCCCCTACCCTTGTTTCCTGGGGTTGTCCCTAAGGAGCCTTCTGGAACTCCAGGAGTTGGAGGAACACACCTCAAAATTACTGCAGGAGACAGCCTTCCTGGTCACACTAGGGATGTGGGTGATGAGCTCCCAAGATGAACAATAAATCTGGCTCAGGAGCACGATGCAATAGTATCGTGAGGATTTCAGGTATCTAAACACCTGCCCAGACCTCAGTCCACTAAAACCAGGGCAGCACTAACTTGACTTGTCCTGCTGGCAGTCTCATTTCAAAAAATGTAGAAGTAGCAAGGAAAACTGCTACACAGAACTGGACTCTTATCAAATAGAAAGGGCTGGTAGGTGGTAGTAACATAAATCACTGGGAGAAGGCTACCAAGTGGCTTCTCGATGGTCAATGAAAGGAGCACAGGGTATAATCAAAAGTGTATATTAGAAAAGGCTCCCCAAAATGATAATCTGAGGAGACATTAACAAATGAAGAAGGAAAGAAGGCATCTAAAGAAACCAAAGTGGCTGAAGAGGGAGTTGATGTATTCAGGTTTTAAATGTACAAGTAACAGAAGCAGGAGCAAATAACCAGGGATGAACACAAAAATATTCTACAGACAACTTTAGTACAGTTTCAAGAATGAAAAAATGAAAAGCTAAGATATCTGGAAAGGATTTTAAAGATATATTTAGGGCTAGAAGAAAAAGAGAAAAGTTAGGAACACTGCTTACATCAGATGGCTTAATATGAACAGGGAGCAGATTTAATGATCACCTCTATTAAAGGGGATGCTCCCCAAACCAGAGAGGTCCAAACAGAGCTCATGTCCTTGAGCACAGACACCTTCAAATGTAATTACAGAAATAAGGTCAGTAATGGTTGAGAGTTTGGAAGCCAGGAGAAGTGGCATCCAAAAAAAAAGTTCCCAGATCCAAAAGGGAAAACACGTAGACTCTGGCACATACTGACTCATGAGTTGATGCAATCCCTGGAAGATTCTAGGGTGAATTATTACACAGAAGGTTGATAAGCACTTGGAAAAGTAATGATGACTAGGCAACAACAGGGGTTCACAGTGAACTAATTGCATATCTTTTATTGGTTGGTTTGTTTAGGAGCGATTAAAAATACCAATAATCTGGCTTTCAGCAAGATATTTGCTAAGTTTTAATGATATCTTATCAGACTAGAGATAGAAATATGAGCTCCATGATGGCATGGTCAGTTCAGTTCAGTTCAGTTGCTCAGTCGTGTCCGACTCTTTGCGACCCCATGAATCTCAGCACGCCAGGCCTCCCTGTCCATCACCAACTCCATGGTCAGACAGATTTAAATGCCTGTTACTAGGCATCACTGACTCGATGGACATGAGTTTGAGTGAACTCTGGGAGTTGGTGATGCATGGGGAGGCCTGGCGTGCTGCAGTCCATGGGGTCGCAAAGAGTCGGACATGACTGAGCAACTGAACTGAACTGAATATGTGTGTATTAAGTAACAGAATGCCAAATTGAATGGGGGCTCTTGGTGGTGCTATTTGGTTGTTCTAGTCTTTTTTTTTTCTTCTATGATTTGTAACTCACACTCCTGAAATCAGAGAATAGTGTGATGCTGAAAGGGAAAGTAAATACTTTGGAACGGTATTTCAAAGATGTTGATAGGTTGAAACATAAACAAGATATGTTTGGGTGGGAAAATAAACAAAATAAATCTTATTTGGTACAAATACAAAGCTGTGTACTCAGATTTTAGAAGATCAGTTGTGTAAGTCTAAGAGGGGGATAACCTTACCATTTTGAGGAATAATATCTATGATTCAATTGTTTGGTATGGCAGCCAAAAGAGCTGATGCCATCTTTGTTTGATTAAATACAGAAATAAAATCAAAACAAGAAGAGTCCTACTGAGATGAACCCTGAGCTGATCAGTCTGTATCTGAAGCACTTTTTTTTTTTTAATTTTTATTTTATATTGGAGTTCAGTTGATAACAATGTTGTGTTAGTTTTAGGTTAGTACAGCCACTATGGAGAACAATATGGAGGTTCCTTAAGGAACTAAAAATAGAGCTACCATATGATTCAACAACCTCACTCCTTGGCATATATCCGAAGAAAAATATGGCTTGAAAGGATGCGTGCACCCCAGTGTTCATTGAAGCACCATTTCCAATAGCAAAGACATGGAAACAACTTAAGCGTCCATCAACAGACAATGGATAAAGAAGATGTGGCTCATATATGCAATGGCATTTTACTCAGCCATTGCAGAGAATGAAATAATGCCATTTGCAGCAACCTGGATGGACCTGAATTTGGTCCTAGAGGAGTTACTTTGAAATGGAATTGAAATGGATGAGTCATGAGGATGAAATGAACAGAGTGGGAATACAGTCAATAATAACATAATATCTGAACCAACACAGCATAGTAAGTCAACTATACTTCAAAACAAACAAGTAAATAAACCCTTGGAAAAAGAGACCAATTTGTAGTTATCAGAAGGGAGGGGTGTGGGGGGACTAGATAAAGGCAGTCAAAAGGTACAAACTTCCAGTTAGAAGATAAATAAACATCAGGGATGCAGTATTATGCTAATTCTGCTGTATATTATAATGAAAGTTGTCAATAGAATAAATCCCAAGACTTCTCATCACAAGAAAAAACATTTCTTTTTCTGTTGTTTTGTTGCTGTTTAGATGACAGATGTTCACTAAACTTATGGTGATAATCATTTCATAAGGTATGTAAGTCAAATCATTAAGTACACCTTAAACTTATAGAGTGCTACATGTCCGTTATATCTCAATAAAACTAAAAGAAGAAACAACACAGAATTTAATGGAATTGATAAAACAGAGGAGGAGACAGCTAGACACCTTGTTACTGAAGGAACTGGATGTTTAGACTGGAGAAAATGAGACTTCAGGGGGTCAAAAACGATCTTCCCACACATGAAGGCTGTCAGAAGACTGGACTTATTCAACAACAATTCAGAAGGTAGAACTTTGGCTAAAGGAAAACAAAAATCCACTCTACCTAGCGCAAAGCATTTTAACAATGGAGTGATTTAAAAATAAATTGCACTACCTTGTGCAGTAGTAAATTCTTCATCTCTAGAAGTAGGCTAGTGAAAGTGCCAGTCCAAGCTGTAAAGAAAATTCTTACTTTGCAGTTCGTGAGATGTTGGATTTGATGTCCACTGACAGACTTTCAGGGAAGAATTCTACACCACGAGACTCTGACCCAAACTAGTATACATAAGGTCACCAAGGTTTCTATGGGCATATACAACCATGATGTAGATAACTGTGCAAATGTAAATAACTGCAGATAACAATGTTGGTTACTTATTCCTTTGACATTTAAAAATCCACTTAATACAATAGATTTGGGGTTATTATTTGAAACTAAGCAAATACATATAGTAAACATGCAATATTACCTTGACAGGATATGAGAAAAGTTTAATGAAACCAAAATCATCTCCCGTGGCTAAGAGGGAACAGTCTTTGGTGAGGCTGGCAGCATTTACATCAGTCACATCGCTGTGCACTGGCCAGATGCCCTCACAGGTGGGCCCCAGCACACAGGTCCACGTGTCCCACTCTATCTTCTCAATCTTGAAAAGAAGGAAAATTAATATATTTCGTACAACCCAGAGATCTTTTTGTTTTATTTAAAAGAAACAATTGAGGTTGAATAGTTCTAAATGATGACTTTGCGAACACCGGGTATTTTGTATGCTGCAGTGGCTAAAATTCTCAGCTGCATTTTTAAAGTGGCATATATATCGTCTCGATAAATCAACACTGCAGTCAAACCTCCATATACGCTCCCCTAGATAAAATGAACATGTCTGAATTGTGGACATCTGACAATAACAAAGGTTTTTAATTCTCACCTAGATATTTATCATTGTATGTGCCATAAGCTGGGGCTTCCCTGGTGGCTCAGACAGTAAAGAATCTGCCTGCAATGTGGGAGACCCAGGGTTGATCCCTGGGCTGGGAAGATTCCCTGCAGAAAGGAATGGCTACCCACTGCAGTATTCTTGCCTACAGAATTCCATGGACAAAGGAGCCTGGCAGGCTACAGCCCATGGGGTCGCAAAGAGTCATGAAATTAAAAGACACAAAATTGTGAAATTAAAAGTCATGACATTAAAAGAGCCATGAAATTAAAAGACCCTTGCACCTTGAAAGGAAAGCCATGACAAACCTAGACAGAACATTAAAAAGCAAAGACATCACTTTGCTGACAAGGCCCATATAGTCAAAGATATAGTTTTTCCAGTAGTCACATATGGAAGTGAGAGTTGGACCATAACAAAGGCTGAGTGTGGAAGAATTGGTGATTTTGAACTGTGGTGCTGGAGAAGACTCTTGAGATTCCCTTGGACAGTAAGGATATCAAACCAGTCAATCCTAAAGGAAATCAGTCCTGAATATTCATGTGAAGGACTGATGCTGAAGCTCCAATACACTGACCACCTGACGCGAAGAACTGACTCATTAGAAAAGACCCTGATGCTGGCAAAGACTGACGGCCAAAGGAGAAGAGGGTGACAGAGGATGAGATGGTTGGATGGCATCACTGACTCAATGGACATGAGTTTGAGCAAACTCTGGGAGATAGTGAAGGACAGGGAAGCCTGGTGTGCTGGAGTCCATGGGGTCACAAAGAGTCAGACATGACTTAGCAACTGAACAAACATCAAAATGCCATCAGGGTTTCTCAGCATCAGCTCTATTGACATTCCAGGCTAGATAATTGTGTGTGTTCAGGGGCTGTCCTGCCCGTTCAGCAGCATCCCTGTCCTTGACCTACTGGATGCCAGTAGCACCACCTCCCCAGGCTGTCCCCAGACATTGTCAAATATCCCTGGGAGAGAGGGCAAACTGACTTCAACTGAGAACCACTGAGCTATATGGATCAATGGGGCTGATCATTTAGCAAAGTATTTTAAAAAGGCACAGGACAGAACTTTTTAAAGGACTGCTTCCTTGGAGGAAAGAGCAATAAGATTCTGCAGCTAGCTTAGTATTCTTTATGCTCTAGAGAGACCATCTTAAAAACTGGAAGAGATGTTCATACTCTACTGTGTGAATATACGTTTTATCCTTTAAAACGGTTTTATCTGAAATTCATGGACAGGAAGATTCGCAATTCAAATATTTTAATTCTGACAAAATCAAGGCTTTTCTTTCCTTTTTTTAAAAAAGAAAACAATAACAGTACCACCACCACTGTGGATTAGACTTTCCCAGGGGAATATGATTTTATTTACTTTCATTCAAGACCTCTTAGTGTACCTTATCAGTACAGTTTCTATGCACAAGCACTTTGAAGCACTGTTTAAAAAGCTATAAAAACTCATTAGAGAGCTGTAGCTAAAATGAAAGACCAGATTGCTCTCTGTGGATCTGGAAGCTGCTTCGCACGTTGTTAATGTACCTCACCTTCCATTTCTGTAGTTTTCTGCTTGGCACCACTGCCTGGGAGGGAAATGACAAGATGTAGCTAGGATTTGAGTCACAATGTGAGGAGGTGCTATACATATTTCAGTCACTCAAATTTCTCATTTAATATTCTGTGTTTCTTCCGGACACATGCAGGATTGGAACCAAAAAACGGCGGTTCACCCAGTGAGTTTGGGTGCTCAAGGAAGGCTGCAGACCGAGGTGACGTGACATGGTTCCCCCATAACTACCTCAGTCTTCTGAGCTGCAAGTGGAGTCTCCCCAACTCCTTAGGACATCCCCAACTGACCTTCACAGGAAGAGAAGCAGGGAACCCCCCACTCAGGTTTCAGAAATGGGCTTCTGGTCACCGACTTCCTTATAGACACGAGATTTCATTTCTGACACCCTCCTTGGGTGGCACCTTTCCTGGACTCATTATACAGGGAGGAATGGGGGTGAGCTGGTCTTGCTCACTCTATAGTCACCCCAACACAACACCCTTGGCCAGATCTGAACACCATGCTATCTGGGGGAAGCATATGTCTAACTTGTCAGAAGCTATAGAAACTGCATTTAAAATGGAGCATTAAAGAATGTGTATATATATGTGTAACGTTGAGTTATATAATATGAGTCACTTTGCTGTACAGCAGAAACTAACACAACACTGTGAATCAATTATACTTCAATAAAATAAATTTAAAAAAGAATGATCCCTGTAACCAACAAAACCCAAAACGGGTAAATAAACTTGACAGACACAAGGGTGTCTCCCATAGCACCTTGCCCCAGGCAGGTATGTCATTACCATCACTGCTTTGCAGAGGAGGTAACTGGAGCCCAATGAGAAGTGAGTCATTTAAATCCCGGCCAGTTTAGCAAGCAGAGGGTAAATCGAGCTCTAAGGAGTTGGGCTCCTGGGATACAGCTGCCTTAACTGCACCATGCTGTATTGGATGTATATAAATGGACATTTTAATAGCTGTCATAGTTAAAACTTTGCTGGGTAAGCTTTGTGTTAGTTTCACCATGACTATTTCTTTCTTTTTTGCAAAGGAAAATTTCAAAATCCTTCATACTTAATTGAGGGGCCTGACAATACTGCTAAGTAAAAGGATGAGCTACCTCTGGAGGTATTTTTTAGTCTAAAATTGCTCATCTGTCCCAAGTTGACCTCATCCTTCCTCCACCACGTGGTTCTACCGAATCTTATTTTAGTAAACTTATTTGGGGGACTAGCACTGGAAGGGAAAATACAGGTAAAGTGATGCAAAATGACGCTGCGTGGTCTAGGCTGTGGAGTGGCACTCAGACCCCTCTAGGCTGGGACCAAAGCTCCGTGGTCCTTTGACTTTCTTAGAGCCTTAATTTCCCTGTCTGTAAAATGAGACTGACAACTATCACACACCAGCCTGATTCATAGTAGGTAAACCACTCTCTGAGGGTTGGAATACAGGTATACAAAGTGCCTGGAACAGTGCACAGATATTCAGTGAAGGAATGGCATACTTCAAAATATCCCTTACTCAAGGCTATTAAAGTTTCCCCATATAAAAAAGTTAAAATAAAAGTTCATCAAAGGTAAATAAACTGGAGTTTGGGAGTGAGATTAATCGATCCATTAACAATTTCCATTAATACAGTGCCATCGTCTGTAACCACTTGGGTGTCTCCTGTACTGCACATATATTTCCTTTAGAAACAATTAAAATATTAGGAATGAACGGAAGTCCAGAAGTACATTAGAATACTGGGATAGTTCTACTGCTAGGCAACGGAAGCTAGAGCGTGGAAGCTGCCCGCCCCTCAGTGGCATACCCTCGACTCTTTCTCCTCTAAAGAAGCAATATTTCCTTTTCCTTCATCAAAGGTTACATAGTGAATAAATGAGTTAGAATGTCTCCTGGGACTAAAAGGAGGTTCTTAGTGCTCCATCAGGCAATGACCTTTTTGGCCAACAGGGTTTACCACGTGGAAGCACTGTACAGACTGAAAGACTAAAGCAGCCAAGCCTTTAGGAAGAGATTTCAGGAGGGTGTTAGTTCATGGATTCAAAATTTTGTCTAGGATTTGATTTCAGCAATTAAAAAATGATGTATGTGGATAGAAGCATGAGGAAAATATGGGAAAAGGTAACAGCTTGCTACATTAGGATGGTCACTTGGGGACGGTTTTGTTTTGAAAAATAATTTCTCTTATTGTTGCAAAAGATATTGTTTACTATTGCAAACAGTAACCACTGAGAAAGCATGTTTCAGAATTTTAAGTTCCTAAAAAGCTTTGCACAAAATGACAGAACATGTGGAATAGGAAAAGTAATATGTAGCATTCAAATTGTTAGCTCAGTCATTGTCTTCTGGCAGAGAAAAATTAAGTAGAACACCAATTAGAGATTGCTAAGTCAGTGGCACAGTAAATCCATACCTCCTCAGAAAGTAGGAAACCAGGGTAAGCAGTCAGATTTAAGAAATGGGCAAGCCTGAAAGACACACAACTATAACTCATTTTAGTGAACAGTAATGATAGGTTTTACTTAAATGCACATAGTAAATCATGAACTATTTTTTAAAAGCTTTGTGTGTGATTGTTACCTCGGAAGGTCTTATTATATGCCGTTTGCCTCTTGGAGCTTCAAAGAAGAGTTGTTCTTTGGCACCTGAATTGACTTGCAGTAATTTTCCTGTTATGATAGAATAAAGCAGGAGACAATTAACCTCTGCATTTATCTTTTAGTGATAAAATGAACATGATTGCAACCATTTGATATTTTCTATTTTCATTCATTTTAATCAAAGTCTCATAATTTGAGTAAATATATGCTGAGTGATCCAGGATGTATGTAAAGACAATTACATGGTAGGGTAGAAACTCCAAAGCTATGATTTTTAAACATATGAACCTCATAAAACCTTACCTTGAACATCCTTCAAAAAGAGAAAAATCGAGTTGCTACTTTACTCGGCTGCACTGGCTATTTTTCCAAAGCCAGACAAAACCTAACTTATGCTCTTTTCCCCTGTTGCTTCCTAGCACAGAAATCTAGTAAAAGCAAACTGCATTGGCAAGAATTATAACACCAGAAGCAAAGACCCTGTAAGAGTTCGTGTTTCAGTTCAGTTCAGTTCAGTCACTCAGTCGTGTCCGACTCTTTGCGACCACGTGAATCGCAGCACGCCAGACCTCCCTGTCCATCACCAACTCCCGGAGTTCACCCAGACTCACGTCCATCGAGTCAGTGATGCCATCCAGCCATCTCATCCTCTGTCGTCCCCTTCTCCTCCTGCCCCCAATCCCTCCCAGCGTCAGAGTCTTTTCCAATGAGTCAACTCTTGTTTACTAAGATACAAATTCCAGATTTGCCATTTAACATTTAGAAACAGGAAGACAAGGACATATAAAACAAACTGTAAATGCTCATTCCATTCTCCCCTTCCCTTTTTACTTGAAAATTTGTGAAGAAATCCAAGACTTTTCCCAAAACAAAATGTTGAGCAAAAATAGTCTTTAGGTCTGATGTAAAATCTTGGATTCATTTTGATTAATGTTGAAAACGATTAGATTTCTTAATTCTCTTCCTACCACATCAATGATTCTTTATGGCCTGAAAATTTAAATGACCCAAAAGATATACTTTTGAATATTTTTTTCAGCATTTTTTTAAACGATGGAAAATCTTAAACACATATGGAAGTAATGGTATAAAAAAACCCCTAGAGAGCCAATGTCCAGCCTCAATGGTTATTACCACATGGCTGGCCCTGTTTCAGGATCTCCACTCATTCTCTCACCCCAGATTACTTCGAAGCAAATGTCAGATATCCTAACATTTTATCTGCAAGTAATTTAGTGTGTATATATATATATATACACACACACACACACTAGCATGTCCTCCCCCCTCTTTCTTCCATAACTCTTTTATATCTGCTGCTAAGTCACTTCAATCGTGTCCGACTCTGTGCGACCCCATAGACGGCAGCCCACCAGGCTCCCCCGTCCCTGGGATTCTCCAGGCAAGAACACTGGAGTGGGTTGCCATTTCCTTCTCCAATGCATGAAAGTGAAAAGTGAAAGTGAAGTCGCTTAGTCGTGTCCAACTCTTCGTGACCCCATGGACTGCAGCCCACCAGGCTCCTCTGTCCATGGGATTTTCCAGGCAAGAGTGCTGGAGTGGGATGCCATTGCCTTCTCCATCTTTTATATCTAGTAGTCTTGAAATGTCCTTCCTGGAAAAATGCATACCAAACTAAGAACTCTGTGATTTATACCATGTTCTTTAATGTTTAAGTGGGTAGCACTTAGATCTGAAATCTAGCTTGGCTATCCTTCAGGAGTTGCAGGTCTGTTTCTAAGTGACTAATTAAAAACAAGGTTCTCTCATTTCACAACTGAAACCTGAATCATTTCCAGTTTGCTGGGTTATAACATGGTGACGTGGGGGATTTGCCTTTGCTGTGGGGAGCAAGTAAATTTGAAAGAGTTTTCTCTGAAATGGGCCCATTTTCCTGACTTACTAGCTGAACATACACAAAGTGAGAAAAGAAAACGAGAGTTAAATCAGCTTTGGCTATTTAGCATTTTAAGAAAATGAGTAATCGATATTTTCCCAATGAACTAGATATATCTGCAAAGTGACTTTTAGAATTCTTAAGAGTGACTGCAGATAACAAAGGATGTGGGAAAAGGAGTAAAAGACTCAATGGAAACATTCTTAGAATATACATAATTTCCTGACAATTCACTTTACACTATTGTTTCAAAGATCATACTTTCTAAAACAGACCAAAAACTATTAAAACAGCTCAGTGAAGTACTTTCTGACTGCAGGAATGTTTTTAAAAGCCACTTTGGCAAGCACCATACACCTGTGGCTACCTCCCAAGCCCACACCCCTTCCCTGAGAACTTCCCTGCACCCTGGACTGGGCCCCTGTGGTCACATCTGCACTCTGGAGGTAGACATTGACCCAGGAGTGACCACACTGGGCAATCAAATTCTCTCTCCTGGGAAACTGGAACCTTAGGCTGAATCAGCGGATGCCTTGCTGGGAGGAGATGGATGTGGCCTTTGGGACTAGGGGTGACATTTGGGGGCGACAGAGAGTGGGCCCTGTGCAAACAAATGAGGGAAAGCCTGCCTGTGCAAAGAGGGGCCACACACAGGCACCAGACCCAGGGGAGCAGTGGAGATGGCCCCTCAGAGCAGGAGAGTAGGGGAGAGGGGCACTCCCTGGTTAGGTTCCAGGCATTTTCTGATTCATTCCTAATGCCAGTTTCTCAGGAGATGTTGCTTCCTATTCTTAGATTCTATGAAATATCCCTATCTTTCCAATAAAGTCATTCCTTATTCTCATTTTTTAATTTAAGCCAGCTTGAGTGGGTTTCTGAAACCAAGGATATGAAGAAATTAAAAAAAAAATCAATTATTGTGTTAGGAAGGTAGCATTATGGGTGTGTTTTTCTCCTCAAATTTTTGTTACTGCCGTTATTAAACTGTCTTTTTTTTTTTTAAGCATAGAGGAACTATTTAGGTCACCACTCTTTTTTTCCACTGCCTTCTACTCTGTAATATATAACCATGGAAACATTCTGAGGACGGGAGCAGAAGCAAAGGGCAAAAATTCTGTATAATCCAGGTATAATTTGCCCCTGAATAACAGTAACCCTATTCTTTTAGAATCCTCACCTTTTTTTTTTTATTCACTAGAAATGTCGACACAAACAGAATAAGAGAATTGAAAAAGACAGCTGTCCTCATCATGATGCAGCTACAGTACATCACATACTGCTGGGGCCTAGAGCTTTATAACCCACAGAGCGATTCATACACGCCACCCCACCATCTATATAACCTACAACTTACAACAATTCCACTGCTCAGGCTCATTCTCCAAAGAAGACATACAGATGGCTAACAAACACATGAAAAGATGCTAAACATCCCTCTTTATCAGAGAAATTCAAATCAAAACCACAATGAGGTACCATTTCACCCTAGTCAGAATGGCTGCTATCCAAAAGTCTACAAGCAATAAATGCTGGAGAGGGTGTGGAGAAAAGGGAATCCTCTTACACTGTTTTGGGAATGCAAACTAGTACAGCCACTATGGAGAACAGTGTGGAGATTCCTTAAAAAACTGGAAATAGAACTGCCTTATGACCAGCAATCCCACTGCTGGGCATACACACTGAGGAAACCAGACTTGAAAGAGACACGTGTACCCCAGTGTTCATCGCAGCACTGTTTATAACAGCCAGGACATGGAAGCAACCTAGATGTCCATCGGCAGACAAATGGATAAGAGAGCTGTGGTACATATACACAATGGAATATTACTCAGCCATTAAAAAGAATACATTTGAATCCGTTCTAATGAGGTGGATGAAACTGGAGCCTATTATACAGAGTGAAGTAAGTCAGAAAGAAAAACACCAATACAGTATACTAACGCATATATATGGAATTTAGAAAGATGGTAATGATAACCCTGTATGCGAGAGAGCAAAAGAGACACAGATATATAGAACAGTCTTTTGGACTCTGTGGGAGAGGGCGAGGGTGGGATGGTTTGGGAGAATGGCATTGAAACATGTAAATTATCACATGTGAAACAAATCGCCAGTCCAGGTTCGATGCATGATACAGGGTGCTCGGGGCTGGTGCACTGGGATGACCCAGAGGGATGGAATGGGGAGGGAGGTGGGGGGGGGGGGGTTCAGGATGGGGAACACATGTACACCCATGATGGATTCATGTCAATGTATGGCAAAAACCACCTCTGCTGCTGCTGCTAAGTCGCTTCAGTCGTGTCCGACTCTGTGCAACCCCACAGACGGAAGCCCACCAGGCTCCCCTGTTCCCGGGATTCTCCAGGCAAGAATACTGGAGGGGGGTGCCATTTCCTTCAGTGCAGGAAAGTGAAAAGTGAAAGTGAAGTTGCTCAGTCGTGTCCGACTCCTAGTGACCCCATGGACTGTAGCCTACCAGGCTCCTCCATCCATGGGATTTTCCAGGCAAGAGTACTGGAGTGGGGTGCCACTGCCTTCTCAAAGTAATTAGCCTCCAATTAAAATAAATAAATTTATATTAAAAAAAGAACAATTCCAAAATTGGTGCCTAATATACCAAACATATTAGGCCATTTGCAATGAAAATGGGAATCAGATGTCCTATTACAGCTTAAACTGTAAACGATCTCACAGTCCTGGTGTTTCTGGAAATGAACTAACATCCTCTAGAAAATACTCTTCCGTGTTTTCTCTCTCTCCATATATATTTTTTCTTTCTTAGGCATTCTGTGCAGAGGTAGCTGATGTTCCTGCAAAACCCCGATGTGCTTTTTGGTTTTCCTGGGACCTGTGGTTGCCATGGACACGGAAGGCTGCGGAGGCTGACGGCTGAGCTGTTCCGCCCCTGACGAGCCAGCTGGCTCCAGCAAATGCGTTCACTATTTTTGACAAGATCAAAGGAACAAAACAGACCCCTGCTCCTAAATTCTGCTCTCTACCCTCTGCAGACCCTCCAGGCCCTGCATGAAGAGCCAGGCTGATCCTGAGGCAGCCTGGCACAGGTTGAAGGCACTGGGATATCAGGAGTAGAAGAATATTGATATGACACATGTCTCATGGCAACAAAACTGGAGTTAAACCAGGGAAGCTTCATGGGCACACTTGCTCTTGTTCTCCAGATGGTATAACTCCTCCCTAAAAATCAAAAATATTCTATTCTCCTCTCAGGCCACAGAAACCATTTGGTCTGATCCTCTTAACTGACTGAAGGGGCCACTTAGGATGAGAGGCAAAGTGGCTTTTTAAAGGCCTTGGCCTCCTTTCTCTCACTGTCCTTTCGATCACCCTGGGTGTTGGTTGGATAGCAGACCCTAGCTTTGGGCAGAATTACAGAAATAGTGAGGTTTGCCTCTCTCCCTGTGAAGTGACGGCTCTACATCCAGGGCCTTCGTGCAGACCTCCGCCTGGCCTCTCTGTGGTGGCAGCTCGTGCTTCCCGGGCACGGTCTTGTTCCTTCCACCTAGGCTTTATTCCTCTTTATATCCCTACATCTGACACAGGGCCTACAACACCTTTGAAGGATAAAAAAATAAAAACCTTCCCCAAGTGTCAATACAGCTGCAATGTCCCATATCATAGCCATTTAAGATAGCTACTTTCAAAAACAAACAAAACCCAGAAAATAACAACCATTGGTGAGGATGAGGAGCAGCTGAAACTCTTGTGCACTGTTGACGGGAATGTAAAATGGTATAGCTGCTGTGGAAGATAGCATGCAGGTTTCCCAAAAAATTAAAAATGGAATTTTATCCAGAAATTCCGCTTCTGGGTATATATTCAAAAGAACTGTATACCCCAATCGTAGCCATATTATTCACAGTAACCAAAAACTGTAAGCAACTCAAATATCCACTGATCAATGAATGGATAAACAAAATGTGGTATGTACACATGATGGAATATTCAGCAGTTCAGTTGCTCAGTCGTGTCTGACTCTTTGTGACCCCATGCACCAGAGTACTCCAGGCTTCCTTGTCCATCACCAACTCCCGGAGCTTGCTCAAATCCATGTCCATGAGTCCATGAGTTGGTGATGCCATCCAATCTCTCATCTTCCGTCGTCCCCTTCTCCTCCTGCCCTCAATCATTCCCAGCATCAATGGAATGTTATTCAACTTAAAGAGGAAAGTAATTCTGACACACGTTACAACATGGAGGAATCTTCAGGACATTATGCTAAGTGAAATAAGCCAGTTTTAAAAGGCATATACCATATGACTCCACTTCTATGAAGTACCTAGAATAGTCAAATTAATAGAGACATGAAGTGGAATGGTGCTTGCCAGGGGCTAGGGGAGGGAGTAAGGGGAATTACTATTTAATGGGTACAGGGTTTCAATTTTATCAGATGAAAAGATGGATGAGAGGTGAGATGGCTGGTGGTGATATCTGCACAATAATGTGAATGTATTTAACACCACTGAACTAACTGTACACCCAAAATGGTTAAGACAGCAAATTTTATGTTATGTGTATTTTATCACAAGTAAAAATAATTTTAATCTCCTCAATCAAAACATATTCTTCCTATGTCCCATTTCCTCTCGGTTCTTCACTCCATAAATGTAAATAATAATTGGCTTTAACTCCCTAATGGTCATTGTAGTGGTGGGATTCACATACTGTGTCAGGTGGGGTGTGTGTGTGTGTTGGGTTCTAAATATAACTCATCACACTCTGCTCTTCATATGCATAAAGATGGCCCTCAGTGTTCTAAATCTTTCTCACAACAGGGCATAGCCAGAGATGTTAGCCAGAAATCCAACAGGATGAAATCCTTGTTTTAATTTTTTTTAAAAGCAAACAATAAAGCAGAGACTATCAAAGGAGGGGTTGAGAAGCGGCTGCTGACACTCACCTCTCACCTTCTGGGCCTCACTGGTTCCTAGATGCCTCCCAGGCCCGCGTACTGCCTATTTCCACACACCAGCCCAAGCCCCCAGCACTGTGTCTGCCTGGCCCCGATGTGAAAGTGAGCGGGACTTATCTGATCCCCTTTGCCCTTGATGGGACTTGGCCCTCACAATGAATGGCACGCATGCCTTCCTTGCTCTGTGTAAAACGCCTGTGGGTTGTAAATGATTAAGTCCAAATTCCAGCGCAGTACATATAGCTACAAGGAAATTCCTGCTCGGCAGAAGGGTCAGTCTACAGCCACTACTTCAACAAATGCATGAAATACACTGGCATCTCTAAAATAAGCTGTTTTTGGTTGAGACCCTCGTCATCTCTTTGTCTTGGTTTATTTCACTTGCTTTCCATCTCCAGGCTCTCTCCCCCTTCCCAAGATGGTAGGGAAAGCCCCACTCTAATCTGTCAGAGTTACCTAATGCTTACAGGATAAAGTTCAGGGTTAAACGTCCTAGCATGACCTAATTGTTTCTTTCCTTGCTGTCTTGGCCTCGCAGCATCCCCTGCCTTTCACGCCCTCAGCCACTTAGCATTACTGTTTCTTAATCCCCCTGTTCTTCCCGCCTCCACATGGTAGCACAACCTGTTCCTTCCCAGCCTGGAACGCCGATCTCAGACATCGCCATCTGTTGAGCTTCTACTCATCTTTCAAGATCCATCTCAAAGGTCACTCCTTCTATGAAGGCTCCAGGGATTCCCCTGGGAGCTCTTTCCTCAGAGATGCTGCTTTCCACTACACGGACTAAACTTCGCTGAAAGCTGGGAACCTGCCCATTATAAAATGCCTGCCCTGGACTCTTAACATCAGCCAAGTCCCTGGGGTGGGTTTTCAAAGTGATCCACCCTAGAACGCCCCAGGTGCTTACTGCTGGCTTGGCCACTCTGAGCCCCTGCTCACCACTTCCCTTGTGACCCTCTGGTCTGTGCTCTGGTGTAGTTCAGGTACCGGCCTGTTCCCGCACTCAGTGATAAACACTGCAGAGAGTAGGAATCACGTCTCACTCCCTTCTGGACCTTCCACATTTCCTGGCTTCAGACTTTGCACATGACAAGAGCTAGATCTGCTGTATAAGTAAACAGATAAATCTCCATGGCATCTGTGGGCATGACCTGGAGGAGGGAGAGGATAGGTTGGGAGTTTTGAGAGAAATCAGAGAAACTCTAGGTGAGCTGAATATAACTTCCTACCTCCATTGGAGGATGAAAATGACTTGAAATTCTTGGGCAGTTCTCTGGTAGACAGAAAATTGGTAGGAAAAGGGAAAGCATTAAGGAGGAGATGCAAGGCAAGGACATTTTATGCCAGACCCAGAGGTGAAGGTGGCTTGCTATGGTAACAGAAGGCATCATGTATCTTCAACAGTCTTAAAACTCAATGGCCAAGTTAATAATTATAGTAGTGGTAGTGATAGTAGTAATAATAATAAAAAGATGGAAAAATACTCAAAATTTTAACAACTTATTGGCCAGAGATATAGTAATACATCTTTTGTTACCCGAACATCATTGACCAGAGATGTTTCAATATTCACCTACAGGACAAACTGCCGGCCACAGGCAGTAACTTCTGCAAAAATCCCCCAGTTAATAATGTGTTAACAGCAGCTACTTCTGGGTTGTAAAATTACAGTCATTTATGTTGTAAGTTTCTCTTTAAACTGCCATTTGCTCTTAGAAACAATATATGAATGGACATGACTTTTAAAAACTGAAATTATATTTTAAAAGCCACAGCATACTTTACCTCTAGAGTCCCAGTCAATGTGTGTAATATAACTAGAAGCACCTTTACAGATGCCAACCCTTTTGCTTGTCAGGACGTTGTAAATATCCACAAAGTTATCATGGGATGCCACGGCAAGGTATTTTCCTGTATCTATGAAGAAATATGAGCGGTTAACAGCAAAGCATTTCATGTGGGAATTTACTTCCAGGAACTTAGCATTTTAAAATGGGTTAGAGGCTAAGGAAATAGTTAAAAAGAATCCACTCTTGCAACTTTTTGTCCCAACACATTTTTACAAGTTTTTGCTGTCACCTTTTGAAAATTTAATATCAGAGATCATTTCTTTTCTGTGATGGAAGGAGACCATGTCTTCGACAGTGTCAGCATTTACAACCAGGAAACTCCCATCATTCAAGCCAACTGCTAAGGCTTTCCCATCTGGGGAGAAGGCACAGCATCTTCCACCTACAAAAGAATCCACAAACAGCACTGTTACGATCCATGACTTTGCTACCAAACAAATGAAGAGGGGGGAAATGTACATATAGTCACGGACCTGTGACTGTGTCTTTAACGCTGCTGGTGCAAACTAAAACCTCATAATTTAAAACATTTCTTACCACCAAACCCAAAGACAATAATCATTAATATTAAAAATAAGTTTTCTATTTCTCTGAGGTTTATCCATTCATTTTTTCATATATGAAGACCTGGAGTTTTCAAATGACAAGTGGATTGAAGAGGGAAAAGGAATAAGGATTAATATAATTAGCATTTCTTCTCCCAAGATGTGATACTTAAGAATGAGACAAAATTTCTGGAAACTATTTTTTTATACCATGCTTTACGCACAAAATTTGCTTTGGAGCACCTTGTTGTTCTACTTTTAGTCTCTCTAATCTCTGAGCCATGGATTGTAATGCATAATTCTAGAGGTGGAAGATTTTATTCCTGTCTCTTCTGTCATGGGAAGAATGAAGTACGGACATTCTCTCCAAAGGTGTCTGCAAAACTAACCAACACTGGGCTGAGGGGACTACATGACAAATGCTTTCTAACGCTTTGCAGGGTCATGGGAGGCACTTCTGAATGCAGAATATGGAGTATGTTAAATAGGAATCCTACTTAAGGATATGCCCCCTCCTTGGCCATGCTTTTATTGTCAAGATATTGGTGAGCACAGCCCCAGGGTCATGGGAGGCACTTCTGAATGCAGAATATGGAGTATGTTAAATAGGAATCCTACTTAAGGATATGCCCCCTCCTTGGCCATGCTTTTATTGTCAAGATATTGGTGAGCACAGCCCCAGGACAGTCATGCAGCCTTGTGCTAAGACATTCCAAACAGAGTTTCCACCCCTCCCTCCCCATCCACTGTTTCCAACAGGCTGAAAAGCCACATTCACACCAGTAACTTTAAATGGGCTCATCTAAAGTCTATCTCCTTCTTTTCTTCATCCATTCACTTTGCAGTTATTTACCTACTATGAATCAGGCATTGTGCTAGTGCTGAAAGAACAGAAAGACCAGCCTGCCCTTGAGGAGAGTCACCAAGCTTAGGTCAAGCATAAAGATTTATTGCACAAACCAGGATACCCGAGAGCGAAAGGGACAGCTATTAATAATTACACCAGGACACCAGCTATAAACTGAGTTGAATGGCCATCCTATCTCAGAGGTGTTGGTAGTTGTTCTTTTGAACTCATTTTTAACCCAGTGAATAAAGTCCATTGGCTGATATTCAAGGTACTCACAGTGAGTCCTTGGTCTGTTATTTTCCCCAATGTAAATGAGTAGCCTGATCATTCACCTCTGTAGTAGATAAGAGCATGAGCTTTGGAGTCAGACTTGGGTTTGAATCCTGGCTCCACCACTTATGAAGACCCAGAAGTCGAGTGTAAAGTGCGTCCATATGGTGGAAGGAGACAGCGTCATGCAGTGGCCACAGGTGTGCCCTCTGAAGCCACACTGCTGGATCTGAATTCAGATCCATCACTTACTAGCTGTGCAACTTTGGGCAAACGACTTAAGTGCTCTGCGCCTCAGTTTCCTAATTCCTAAGGGGAAAGAATAGAGGCCTTCCTCGCCAGGTTCTCGTGAAGCCCACAGGCGAAGCGCTAGCGCGGCTGCTGGCTCAGTGGTGCCAGCCAGTGTCATCACCATCACCGTCTTGACACCTTTTCTCACTTTATCCCCCTAGACTTGTCTCCCCACGTCTATCTATAAAAATACCCAGCACAAACAGTCTAGGGGCCAGGCCCCAATCTTATCCTTTCCTGTCTTAACTTTCACAAATCCTTTGAGCCTCGGCTCTCGTTTTCCCCAGTGGGGCTGTCCCTGGCAGTGGGCCTTACCCTGAGCCTCTGTGACGCCTTGTTTGTGCCCGAGATCTTCCGTTTGTCTGTCCTCACACACTCTCCACCCTGCTCTGTGCCTGGAGCTGGCCTGCATGGACTCTACCAACAGGCTCCCTCGCCCCCTGGCTTCTGATTCATTTGGTCGGGGGGAGCATGAGGGAGGGTACTCAGCAGGAGGCTGCAGGGAGGGTATTAGAGAAGAACGGATAGAGGGTAGGGAGGCTGGGGCATGTTCTCCCCTGGCTGCCTCCCTGCGGGGCCACAGCTTGCTGGCTGAGCCTCTGGGCTGGACGGTTACCGCCTCCTGCCAGGCTGCCATCTCACACAGCTCTCACTCTCATCTGTCCTCCTCTTGTCCTTTCAGGCCCAGGGCTGGCAGTGGTTACCAGCTACTACCAGTTGCATCGTCCTGCGCTAGCCCTGGTCATTTCCCTACACCCTGCCCGCCCCTTCATAGAGAGTCCAGTTTCGAGACTCTTCAAATTACCCAATTTAAATGGACCAGCTGTTGCTGGGACTCTGTTCAAGTCTTGTCCATCTCTGACACTAGAGATGTGACTGTTCATCCTGGGATCCCCAGTGTCTGATACATAGAAGCTGCTCAATAAACGTTTGCTGAATTTCTACTTCTTGGTATACCTCTTGGTTCTCGTGCATATACGTATTTAATACATAGTTATCTGTTTCTTGCGGTTAACTATTATTTTTAAACCAAGTTTTCTTTTTCAGTAATAAAATCAGTTCCGCAGACTGTTAGACATAAAGATAAACACCATTCTTTACAAGCTGATGAGTTTCAACTGACTCCTACAATTCAGATGAGAAGAGGAAGGACATATTGCCCCCAGGTGGCAAATGTCTATGCAGTGCAAGGAAATAAAGAATAGAGCTGGGCACGGATGCATCAGGCCAGCCTTCTGGAACCATCCTCCACGTGATTAGTTATATCTGGAGCAACAAACACTAAATCCCCGTTGCCCAGCATATCTGGGAGCATATAATAGGCACACACAGTAAATATTAGCTGAATGAATGGGTGAATGAACCCAATACTTGTGGGTGTAAACACTTTCACAGGTGTGTAAGGTGACATACGCACCTTTTTTGAGTTTCCTCACTGCCAGCATACGGTGCTGGGAGGATAATTCCCAGATCCGGAGGGTTTTATCATCGCTCACTGTTGCACAGATGGGCAGGAGGGGGTGAGCTGCCAGGCCCCACACTTCTCCTTCCATGTGCCCCTGTGAGGAAGGAAATGGGGCAACAAAAATCAGTTCAATGCTTCTCATTGAGCCCTTCCCAAGAGAATCCCAAACAGGTTCAAATAGGAACACACACAGTTTGAGCTTCCTTGAGCCAAAATGATTGTACTGAATAAATTTTTCACTTGAACTTGAATCTAAAGCTGGGCCTACATGATACTAAAGCATTCATCTGAAAAGCAAAAGATGGATTCATGTTGCTAAGTTTTGTTTATATGATGCCAAACATCTTCTCATGTAGAAGCGTCGCAGTGAATAATGAACTGTCCTCATTTTATCCTGTGATTTGACACTGAATAAACACAGTATGTATGTATCTCCTAGGAACACAGCTTGGTCACAAAGACACAAATTACTTTCTTCCATAAAACCATATTCTAAAAGATGTAGGTACCGCTTATCTATATCAGAGGAATTGGACAGTAATATTCTTGCTAATTAATTCCATTTCAGTTCTGTGCACAGCATTAGGCAGAGCAGAACTAGAGAGATCTAAAATTTTATTTCCAGTATCCTGGGTATAACTCAGGGTCAGCATTTGTTCACAAATTTTTCTATCCAGTGATCATAGAAAACTGAAAGGGGCTTGACAAGCATTGGACCAATTCCACATGCTAATGTCTTATCACAAACACACTTAGCTGGCTTAGAATAATAACTGAGATGAAATATATTTAATGAATGAAAAATTAGGGAGAAAATGAATCTAATTCTTCTAACTTATCACTCACTAAAGCAGTGTAAAGAATAGATTAGACAAGGAACAATAAAACAGACCAGACTGTTTACTGAATTTCTGCTTTTAGTGGCTAATTATAAAAAGGCTTTGCTTAGTAAAGCAAAAAAAAGAAGACCATACACAGACTTTTGAAAGGTGTTTGTAGTTGGAATGCTTTGGGGGAACAGGTGGCTCTTCAAAGAGAAATTGGATGATCCCAGTTTGACTGGGAAGCTGTTTGAGCAAAACAGTAATTTGGCAGAAGATACAAAGTTCTCAATACTGCTGACATCCAAATATCTGAGAAGGGCGTAGATACTGTTTTTGAGTTTATTAGATTTGGAGCACCTTACATCCCCAGTTTTCCAGTTTTCTTCCCTTGGGAAGCCTCCCACACTGAAGGCTATGGTCTGAGGATGGGTCAGGTGTGAGCCCTCTCTTGTTCCCCCTAGACTGCATCTGCCTGAAGCTCTTTTACAGACCAAGTCCTTTTGTACACAGAGGACAGGGCTGTGGGGCTCTGAGACCCTTTCAAATCACTGCCTCATATATTGATTTAAAAGTTGTATTTCCTTAATCTAATGTGACTGTGTACTCTGATTCCTATATAACATAGGGATGGACAGCGAGTGAGGTGGGCAGGGAGTCTCTTGAGTGGCACCAGGAAATGAGCTTGGGACCTTCCTTTCCTCCTGATCACCCTAAAGCTGATAATAACCAGCTGCAAAATTGAAAGTTGATTATATTCGAAGTATATACAATGGGGATTTTCAGAACTCACCTCCTGTCACTTCTCTCTTCCCCTAAACTAGTCTCTTAAAAAAAAAAAAAAAAAAAAAAAGCAATCTATTCCAAGCAATGTTGACTTGCTGAGCTACTGACACTGTAAAAGTGGTTCTGAAGTCTTCCCCCAGCAGGATGGCTGATGGTCTTAACCATATCATCTCTACTGTTCCTTAAGTTTCCCTCAGGTCCACCTCTCAGCACAGGCCTGTCAGCCCCTTCAGCAGTCCTACTCTGTCCTGGGCAGCACACAGCACAGGGCTGGTCTTGGCAGGAGCACAACAATGATTGAACTGAACTGCTGAGTTCTACCCAGGAGGAAAAGGCAAATGATTGACTGACCAGAAGATGAAAGAGAGACGCTGAGATAAAAGGGAAAGCATGGCACATGTGTAAAGAGAGAAGAGGGTTCTCCCAGCTCCATTGCCTGCTCAGGGCTCAGGGGGCCCGGCTGAGCACTGTTTCATGCAGTCTCCACGCTGAGATGTGTGGAGAGACAAAGAAAAGGCTCTGGTACCCGACAAAGCTTGGTACGAAGCCCAGCTCTCCAGTTCTTAAGATGTGGCCGTGGGAAGTTCACTGGGCTTTAGGCCCTTCATCTATAAAACAATTACAACTGAGCAAATCTGTTGTGGAGATGAGAGAGGAATTTTGCACAATGGTATTGCCTGACACGCAGTCAAGTGCTCAATAAATGACACCCTTGGATAATTGTATTAATAGAATGATAGAAACAAATACAGGAAAGAATTGAAGAGAATGAAAAGGTGAAAAGACTTTGTTATTGAGTTTAAAACATATTTAGACAAAATTAGTTCAACTATATTACTTTTGAACATGAGAAAATGTTAGAGTTTGAATCTTAAAATGCTGTTTAAATCCATGGAATAGCACAAATCTTACACACATATTTAGCAGTATGCTGCTGCTGCTGCTACTAAGTCACTTCAGTTGTGTCCGACTCTGTGTGACCCCATAGACGGCAGCCCACAGGCTCCTCTGTCCCTGGGATTCTCCAGGCAAGAACACTGGAGTGGGGTGCCATTTCCTTCTCCAATGCATGAAATTGAAAAGTGAAAGTGAAGTCGCTCAGTTGTGTCCGACCGTCAGCAATCCCATGGACTGCAGCCTACCAGGCTCCTCCATCCATGGGATTTTCCAGGCAAGAGTACTGGAGTGGGTTGCCATTGCCTTCTCCTATTTAGCAGTATAGCATGTAGTAAATAATTTAAAGTCTCAAACATTTGGGGATTGAAAAGAAACACTTCATTTTCAATAAAATTAAATAAATAGTCATGGCCAGAAAGGGAAAGAAAGGTAAGAGCAGCTGGAGGACAAAGATGTCACCCCTTCTCAAGGTCGCACCTCAGTTCTCAACTTGGGCTGCCTGGCACCATCAGCTACAGAGCTTCTGAGGTTTGTTTCTAACACAGAAAAAATTGTAAAACATGGATTCTTATTCAAGATAGCCAGGGTGGGGCCTGGGCACAGGCATTTTTAAAACCTGATGTGTGTGCAGACCTGCTCTCAGGTGTAGCAAGTCAGAGGGCCCCTTTCAGTGGGATTTTGGGGGTCAGCCCTAACACAGCAAGCCTGCAGGCAGGCATCAGGTGAGGGAAGGAGGCAGTTCTCCTCCATTGGACCCACAGAAGTCCCAGAGCTTAGATAAGCAGTGCAGATTCTTTCCACTCCACCTTCTGAACCCACCCCCTCGTCCCTGCCCAGGTCTCTTCCACCTCTAACTATGATCTATTCATCACCTCCAAAGACACATGTCACTCATCAGGTGACATGTGATCACTTCTTGGATCTTTAAGATACTGCTGATGCTGCGCGGGCGCAGGAGGGCCTAGAGGAGCTATCCCACGTTGAAGGTCAGGAAGGGTGGCGGTGAGGAGATACCCCTCGTCCAAGGTAAGGAGCAACGGCTGCGCTTTGCTGGAGCAGCCGTGAAGAGATACCCCACGCGCAAGGTAAGAGAAACCCAAGTAAGACGGTAGGTGTTGCAAGAGGGCATCAGAGGGCAAACACACTGAAACCATACTCACAGAAAACTAGTCAATCTAATCACACTAGGACCACAGCCTTGTCTAACTCAATGAAACTAAGCCATGCCTGTGGGGCAACCCAAGATGGGCGGGTCATGGTGGAGAGATCTGACAGAATGTGGTCCACTGGAGAAGGGAACGGCAAACCACTTCAGTATTCTTGCCTTGAGAACCCCATGAACAGTATGAAAAGGCAAAATGATAGGATACTGAAAGAGAAACTACCCAGGTGAGTAGAGGCCCAATATGCTACTGGAGATCAGTGGAGAAATAACTCCAGAAAGAATGAAGGGATGGAGCCAAAGCAAAAACAATACCCAGCTGTGGATGTGACTGGTGAGAGAAGCAAGGTCCGATGCTGTAAAGAGCAATATTGCATAGGAACCTGGAATGTCAGGTCCATGAATCAAGGCAAATTGGAAGTGCTCAAACAAGAGATGGCAAGAGTGAATGTCGACATTCTAGGAATCAGTGAACTCAAATGGACTGGAATGGGTGAATTTAACTCAGATGACCATTATATCTACTACTGCAGGCAGGAATCCCTCAGAAGAAATGGAGTAGCCATCATGGTCAACAGAAGAGTCCGAAATGCAGTACTTGGGTGCAATCTCAAAAACAACAGAATGATCTCTGTTCGTTTCCAAGGCAAACCATTCAATATCACAGTAATCCAAGTCTATGCCCCAACCAGTAATGCTGAAGAAGCTGAAGTTGAAGGGTTCTATGAAGACCTACAAGACCTTTTAGAACTAACACCCAAAAATATGTCCTTTTCATTATAGGAGACTGGAATGCAAAAGTAGGAAGTCAAGAAACACCTGGAGTAACAGGCAAATTTGGCCTTGGAATACAGAATGAAGCAGGGCAAAGACTAATAGAGTTTTGCCAAGAAAATGCACTGGTCATAACAAACACCCTCTTCCAACAACACAAGAGAAGACTCTATACATGGACATCACCAGATGGTCAACACTGAAATCAGATTGATTATATTCTTTGCAGCCAAAGATGGAGAAGCTCTATACAGTCAGCAAAAATAATTCTAGGAGCTGACTGTGGCTCAGACCATGAACTTCTTATTGCCAAATTCAGACTTAAATTGAAGAAAGTAGGGAAAACCACTAGACCATTCAGGTATGACCTAAATCAAATCCCTTATGATTATACAGTGGAAGTGAGAAATAGATTTAAGGGCCTAGATCTGATAGACAGAGTGCCTGATGAACTATGGAATGAGGTTCATAACATTGTACAGGAGACAGGAATCAAGACAATCCCCATGGAAAAGAAATGCAAAAGAGCAAAATGGCTGTCTGGGAGGCCTTACAAATAGCTGTGAAAAGAAGAGAAGTGAAAAGCAAAGGAGAAAAGGAAAGATATAAACATCTGAATACAGAGTTCCAAAGAATGGCAAGAAGGGATAAGAAAGTCTTCTTCAGCAATCAATGCAAAGAAATAGAGGAAAACAACAGAATGGGAAAGACTAGAGATCTCTTCAAGAAAATCAGAGATACCAAGGGAACATTTCATACAAAGATGGGCGCGTTAAAGGACAGAAATGGTATGGACCTAACAGAAGCAGAAGATATTAAGAAGAGATGGGAAGACAGAAGAACTGTACAAAAAAGATCTTCACGACCCAGATAATCACGATGGTGTGATCACTCATCTAGAGCCAGACATCCTGGAATGTGAAGTCAAGTGGACCTTAGAAAGCATCACTACAAACAAAGCTAGTGGAGGTGATGGAATTCCAGTGGAGCTATTCCAAATCCTGAAAGATGATGCTGTGAAAGTGCTGCACTCAATATGCCAGCAAATTTGGAAAACTCAGCAGTGGCCACAGGACTGGAAAAGGTCAGTTTTCATTCCAATCCCAAAGAAAGGCAATGCCAAAGAATGCTCAAACTACCACACAATTGCACTCATCTCACATGCTAGTAAAGTAATGCTCAAAATTCTCCAAGCCAGGCTTCAGCAATACGTGAACCTCCAGATGTTCAAGCTGGTTTTAGAAAAGGCAGAGGAACCAGAGATCAAATTGCCAACATCCGCTGGATCATGGAAAAAGCAAGAGAGTTCCAGAAAAACATCTATTTCTGCTTTATTGACTATGCCAAAGCCTTTGACTGTGTGGATCACAATAAACTGTGGAAAATTCTGAAAGAGATGGGAATACCAGACCACCTGACCTGCCTCTTGAGAAATTTGTATGCAGGTCAGGAAGCAACAGTTAGAGCTGCACATGGAACAACAGACTGGTTCCAAATAGGAAATGGAGTACGTCAAGGCTGTATATTGTCACCATGCTTATATAACTTGTATGCAGAGTACATCATGAGAAACGCTGGACTGGAAGAAACACAAGCTAGAATCAAGATTGCCGGGAGAAATCTCAATAACCTCAGATATGCAGATGACACCACTCTTATGGCAGAAAGTGAAGAGGAACTCAAAAGCCTCTTGATGAAAGTGAAAGTGGGGAGTGAAAAAGTTGGCTTAAAGCTCAATATTCAGAAAACGAAGATCATGGCATCTGGTCCCATCACTTCATGGCAAATAGATGGGGAAACAGTGGAAACAGTGTCAGACTTTCTTTTCTGGGCTCCAAAATCACTGCAGATGGTGACTGCAACCATGAAATTAAAAGACGCTTACTCCTTGGAAGGAAAGTTATGACCAACCTAGATAGCATATTCAAAAGCAGAGACATTACTTTGCCAACAAAGGTTCGTCTAGTCAAGGCTATGGTTTTTCCAGTGGTCATGTATGGATGTGAGAGTTGGACTGTGAAGAAGGCTGAGCGCTGAAGAATTGATGCTTTTGAACTGTGGTGTTGAAGAAGACTCTTGAGAGTCCCTTGGACTGCAAGGAGATCCAACCAGTCCATTCTGAAGGAGATCAGCCCTGGGATTTCTTTGGAAGGAATGATGCTGAAGCTGAAACTCCAGTACGTTGGCCACCTCATAGGAAGAGTTGACTCATTGGAAAAGACTCTGATGCTGGGAGGGATTGGTGGCAGGAGGAGAAGGGGACAACAGAGGATGAGATGGCTGGATGGCATCACTGACTCGATGTACGTGAGTCTCAGTGAACTCCGGGAGTTGGTGATGGACAGGGAGGCCTGGCGTGCTGCGATTCATGGGGTCGCAAAGAGTCGGACACGACTAAGCGACTGATCTGATCTGATCTGATGCTTATTTTAATCTGGTATTATCTGAATCAAATTTTTGAGGGGAGAGGAAGGGTAAGGAGTATGTTATATATTTATGTGAATTGAGGCTGAGACTAGAATGATGCACAAAACCTAAAGAGACACATATATTTGGTGTGTGCCGAGCAAATACTTTTTTTTAGTTTGACAAATTTTTGACAGACTTAGAGGAAATATACCCAAGAAACCCCATCCACATCTGAACCTGATTCAGACAATGAAATTATGAACTCTGAATAGATGCTCTAATGGGATAAGGCTCTTGGGGATCCTGGGAGTGGGAATGTATTCTGCATGTGGTAGGGACATGATAATTGGTAGCCAGAGGGCAGACTGTGCTGGACAGCTGACCCTTAGGCTCCTCCTGGTTTTCACATTCAGTGTAATCACCTCCTTTGAATGTCCTATAACCTCGTGGGTGTGTGCCTGCTAAGTCGCTTCAGTCTCCATGGACTGTAGCCCACCAGGCTCCTCTGTCCACGAAATTCTCCAGGCAAGAATGCTGGAGTGGGTTGTCATGCCCTTCTCCAGGAGATCTTGCTGACCCAGGGATTGAACCTGTGTCTCCTGTAGCGCCTGCATTGCAGGCAGATTCTTTACTGCTGAGCCACCGGGGAAGCCCCTCCTATAGCCTTATTACCAACCAATAACATATGCAAAGGGGATGGATGTATTACATGTATGTGATGATACGATTATGTTATTTCAAATTATTTAAAAGCATTGTTTTTCTTTTTCCCTTGCTCGCTTTGAGGAAGCAAGCAGCCATGTTGGGGAACCCCACGTGATGAGGAACTTCAGGCAGCCTCTGAGAGCTGAGGGTGGCCTCTGGCCAACAGCCAGTAAGAAACAGAAGCCCTCAGTCCTGTACTCACAGGAACAAAACTCTGCCAACAACCCAAGTGATCTTAGAGGCAGATCCTTCCATAGTGAAGCCTTAGATGAGACCAAAGCCCTGGTCTTTACTGCAGCCTTACAAAACCTTAACCAGAAGACCCAGTTAAACTGTTCAGACTCCTGACCCACAAAGAAACCATAAGATGATGAATGTTTTTGCTTCAAGCTAAGTTTGTGTCAGTTTGTTATACAGAAATAGATAATACAGCGTTTGCCTGATCTTTGGAGAGAATGTCTCCTTTAATTTGGCGTCCTAAGTGTCCCTGTTGCCTCACCCTGGCTCCAGCTCTGATGTGAATTGTGGTTTAGAATATGTGCAAACACAGTACCTGAACAAGCAGTGTCATTGGGCCGCTTTTATCAATTTCCAGGATCTCTCCATTTTTTGTTCCCACCAGGATATGTCCATGTCCCAAAGTGATGGCACGAATTGAAGGATTATCTTCCAAAAGCAAGCCTGAGGAGGGGAAATACTGCATTTAATATGGTAAATGCTGTATTTAATATAACAAAAGTAAAATGATTATAGTGATTCTATAAATTCTGTTTTTATAGTTCCAAAGTACTAAGTACTAGGCAATCCTCTGTGATATTTCTACCAACGGCCACAAGCTCTGAATGTGGAAGAAAAAGGGAGAGTTGATTTGGTCATGGTTTTCTAAGAACTTTATTTCTATCTTTTTCATTTCTATGAACAGAAAGACTTCCATTGCATACTCGGGAGTGGCACCTTTTGAGCTAGTTGACAAGGCTGCTCTTTTAATGGCGTAAGTCTTCAGGCATCTTTCAAACATATCATCCCAGAGCTCCACAATTCCATCCTTTCCACCTGTTACAAAACCCTGTGAAGGCACACATCAGAAGGATTATATACACATCAAAGTGACAAGGACCCACCCAGTCTCAAAAGGATCCCCCCTTGGGTAAAGAAGCTTAGTCTATCTTTTCTTCCTAAGTATGGAGACTGAAAAACCTGATGATAACATCATATTTTCTGGACACACCTCTCATTCCTCTAGCGCTATTAAACACTTTCTCACTGGGTGTCCATTTCACTTTCTTCAGACCACTGATTCGAGTTTAGTACCCTGGATTACGGATGGCTGTTTCCGTGCCCAGTTCCCTGACTGGGATGTGGACTGCTAGAGAACAGGACCAGCCTCAAAGTTTGCAGAGTTTCTGATATCTCATGCTCCTGCTGAATGAACTGGAATTAATGTCACAATCAAAAATGATTGCTAACTATTTTTAAATATTTACTTCCAGGAAAAACATCATTATTTCTCTATTAAGAATAACAAGTATTTCATGTAACAAGAATATCTTGCTCTTCTGTTCATGAGATATCAATTTCTACCATAATTAAGATCCAGATTAATTTTTATAAAACCTGGAAAGTATAAAGCCCAACATATTGGATATTTTTTTGCTAGACAATGATCTTTATTCTTATTCTAAGTTTATGATTTCTTGGCCTTATTAGTTTTCCTTTCTGGCAACTACCAACTGTTCTGAGAAATTTTTTAAAAAGAAAATTACTGAGTAATTCATTCTGTTTTTTCAAAAACTTTTAATTTACTTCATTTCAATGATGTTGAAAAGGAAATAATATTTTGAAGTTATTACATTAAATATCTTAAATATCCTTATTTATCCTCATTATAGATTGTGAACCTATAGACATTTACTTCCAAAATTAAGTCTAAATGCAGTATATTATAATATGATATTCCTGCCTTTTCCCATGATCTTTAAGCTTAAAGTACTAAGCAATAAAAGAGTTTAAACATGCTATATCACATCAACTTCTGGGCCTGCAAAAATTTTCTTTCTGCTTTAATCTTTTCTAAAATTTTCAGTTTAAACAAAACAAATTTGCTAGTGAAAAACAGCTTTACCACTAAAACAATCATTGTAATTACACATCTAACCAGAACCTACTTCTATAGCAGAATCAGCATATTTACCTGGGAATAAGCAAATGCAAAATGAATCTTCTCTTAATATGCTGTATTGGGTGGCTTAGGCTGTTTGGAGGTCAGAGAACATACATAAACTGGTACCATCAGCAAACTAGCAGTGAATAAAACACTTCTATTTTCTGGCAAATTGATTGAAGGAAGTGTTTCAAGAGCGCTGAAGGTAAGTATGATCTTTTTAAATTAAACAGAATTTTTTTTTGGCCATACGTTGAACATATGGGATCTTAGTGCCCTGACTAGAGATGGTACCTGTGCCCTCTGCAGTGGAGCCATGGTGTCCTAAACACCGTACTGCCAGGGAAGTCCCCAGTGTGGTCTTTATTTAGAAAGAACAAGAACAACAACACCGAAAGGCAGGAGGTTAGCGGGACAGGTCAGGACAAAGATGAGCCCGAGTAGAAATACAGCTGGTGTGATGGTTAACCTTGTGTGCCAACTGACTGGCTGCAGGGTACTCAGATTAAACATGACTCCTGTGTGTGTCTGTGATGGTGTTTCTGGATAAGATCAGTATTTGAACTGGCAGACTCATTAAGCTGCCCTGCCCAATGTGGGTGGACATCATCTAATCCTTTGAGAGCCTGAATAAAACAAAAGGTAGAGGAAGGACAAAACTGCCCTCCTTTTATTCTGATTGATTGAGCAGGGACATCTTATCTTTTCCCAGCAGACTAGGATTTACAACATTGGCTTCTCTGGTCCTCAGGCCCTTGGACTTGAACTCAATTACACCATCAGCTTTTCTGGGTCTCCAGTTTGCAGATGGCTTAGTGAGACTTCTCAGCCTCCAAAACCACATGAACCAATTCCTTTAATAAGTCTCCTTTTTGTACATGTATATCTCTGTCTATATCTACATCCTACTGGTTCTGTTTCTCTGGAGGAACCTGACTAACACAGCCAGGACTCTGACATGCTTATTAAAGCTGAGCCTGTCTACACAGGGACAAGCTGGTTATCAACATAACTTCAGGTCAAATTGATGGAAAGGACAATAATTCAGCTACTAGACACTTCCAGGTCTCTGCTCATTATGCCACTGAGGAGGAAGACTGTGTAGAAATATTTCTCGGACTCTTGCTACTGTGTGCCTACATTTATCTCAGCACTTCTTAAGGCGTTCTTAGGAGAGACAGCCAGGAAGAATAAGCATGAAAAAAAGAGGAGACAAACTGTACATAAAGAAATAATTATAAGCAAAAGAGAAATTAAAAGACCACCTGTGCTTCGCCTCCATCCATGACAACTACATCCTAATTCAGAGAGCACTGTTTTTACACACAGGCATCCTCTTGGTGTGGACCATGCTAGGCCTAATTTAAAGTTCTAGAAAGCTAATGAGAAAAATAGACCATACCTTATCCAATGCATACATAGCAAACACAGGCCCGTCATGAGCTTTCACTGTCTTCAGTAGGAAAATATCTTTCCAAATAAAAATATCTCCAGTAGCTGCTCCTGAGAACACCAGATCTTCCATTCTCCCATAAGAAACACACATCATTGTTTCCAATTTTCCAACACTTCCAAAAATTCCTCTCTTAGAGGTGAAGCCCCCACCTGGAGTGGACCAAGAATACTTAATACTTTTTGAAAAACTGACACCTTCTATGAGCATTTAGAATGACTATCTTCAGTGAAAAATCCACTGTGTCTACATTGCTTTGTTTAGTTGCTAAGTCATGTCTGACTTTTTTGCGACCCTATGGACTATAGCCCATCAGGCTCCACTGTCCATGGGATTTCTCAGGCAAGAATACTGGCAGGGGTTGTCATTTCCTTCTCCAGGGTATCATCCTGACTCGGATCAAACCTGTGTCTCCTGCATCCCAGGTGGATTCTTTACCACTGAGCCACCTGGGAAGTCCCATGTGTCTACATAAAGGTGTATAAAAATGGCAGAAAACATCAGAACAAAAACATTATAAAAGGTTTTCTCCTTCACGCATTAATTCAGTGCTTATTGAATCCCTACTTTGTGGCAGGCATAGTGGTCGACATTGGGCTATATAGGTGAAAAGAAACAGTTTCGGCCTTCAAGGAACTCAAGATCTGGCTGGGGAGAGAATGTGACATAATCCTCTAAGCAAGGCTCAGCGCAAGGTCTGTGCCAGCCAGAGTGAGGAGTGACTAAGTGCCCCAGCAAGCCAGACAAGTCTTCTTGAATGCTGACCAAAGGATGAAAACAGCAGCAGCTGTAATGTAAAATGTAAATGTGTTTTGTGTATCTTTTGCCTTGATTTTTATTATGGCCACTTCAAGGTGAGAAAACTGAATCACTGTGTAGGAGAAGAACATCAGGTTTGTTCCTCATATATTCACATCTCCCTGAACTTTCTGACCAGCACTGAGAAACCTAAACTCATTCCAGACAGCTGTGTGCAGGCTGACTCTCCAGACATGGTGGGCGCCGTGACCTTTTCTTCAAAAGCAGAAAGCACTGAAGCAGCAGCTTATTTATGTTTTGTCCAGTAAAAGACTGGGCTTGATACCAAAGCCAAAACTAAAAATTCAGAAACAATCCTAATAAAAAGGTCTGACTTATTAGAAGAATAAGATATTCTTCCATGTTTTGTCCTATTATTTACTCATCCTTATTATCAGCATTATAAACCACAAGTATTTACTTTGACCACTTACTGTGCATAGTGTACAGTGTAGTGTGTGTGTCAGGGGTTAATTCATGTGCTAAATGTAGTGATAAAATTATAAGAGAACCCTCAAAATACTAAAAATTTTGTCCACCCAACTAAAGTGATTATTTCCTGCTCAGTAGTCCAACATAATCGCTGCTTTCAGAACAATGATGGAACATAAAAATAACTATTTTCAGAGCACAACATTTCTAAAACTCTCTAGACACTGATGAATATGCATAGCATCACACAGAGTGTTCTAAGCTTCACAGCTCAGACGTTGTTTGGGAGCAAACATCTTTTAGGCATATTTTAATTTTAGATTGCAGAGAGAGGCTAGGTAGTGCTGGTGGGTTTTTTTTTTCCCAGCTACAGTAAAACTTTCAACCACATAAGTGATAAACCCAAACAATACCTGCTTGTTGCCAGAATCTGATGTGCTTGATCCCAACTGTTACCAATCTGTCAACATGGTGTGGATTACACTTTACCACAAATATCTTATCTTTATGTCCTCTGTAAGACACAAACAGGGGGAAAACCCTAGTCTTGATGAAAGCATTTCTAGAGAGTTTTATTTAGAGCATGCATTTGGTTTCACTTTAAGTAAGCACATCTAATAGGACAAGTAAATTACTGCTAGAAGATTATTTAAGATACACATGGTGGGGTGTGAATTAAAATAACGAGCTTTGGCTTTTCTTTGCATATTTGAGCCCTTTTTACCCTAACATTGCTACTAGAGTCTACTAATTATGCTTCAAACAAATTAATGAAACATTTAAAATGGATCAGAATGTCTCCATAATATAAAATTAATGCTGCCACTATAGAATTTAATCCTTAGCACACAGAGATCTTGTAGAATATATTGTAAAAGGGTATTAATGAGAAACTTCAAATGAAATATTCTTGCTGTGGAAGGCATAACTTTGGGTTAAACAGAGTTTCAGCTAGAAATGTATTCATGAGAAACTGAAGACCCTGGCTTACATTCATGGAGAGACAACGGATGTCATATTAATTTAAGGCCCTCAAGGGTGCTATGCATTCAGAAATCTAAGTTTATAACCCAAGAGGCAGAAGGACAAATATAGAAATGAGGACTGACTGTAGGCTGCAGCTGTAAACTGGCATTACACCGTGCCTGGGAAATTTCTGTTTCAGAGTATAAAGTAATCACATTAAATTTAAGGATTTACTGATCTTAATGGACTATGTGATGGTCTTCTCTGATATATTAGGACCTAACTTTTACTATTAAAGGAAAAGCTATTGATAAAAATGAACATGACTAATTGCCCTTATGAATACAGATTAAAAAATCTTAAAATATTAGCAAAGAGACTCCAACAACACATTAACAAAATAGTACACTATGACCAAATTCAAGGGTGCTTCATTATTAAGGAATCAAACAGTACAATTCATCATATTAATATGTGAGAAAAATTATGTTATCATTTTCAATGATGCCAAAAAGGTATTTCACAAAAAATCTAATGGTCACTTATGACTTTAAAAAGTACTCAACTAACACTCAATAAAGTAGGAATTAATGGATGCTTTAGAATTTCTCTTGGACTTTTATAATTCCATGCAGCTCCTAACTCTCACTGAGAAACACAGATTCATTCGAGACCAACTATACACAGACTGTCTCTTCAATGTTATGTGCCACTATCTTTTCTTTTAAAACAGAATGTGCTCGAATAGTAGCTTCTCCTTGGTGTGCTTGTACATGTGTGAACTTGAAAGTCAGATTCTTACTTAATGCGATTCCTGATGAAAGTCAGACTCTTACTTCATGTTATTCCCAATAAAGTCAGGAACAAGACTGTCACCCCTACAATTAACATCATACTGAACATATTATCTAATGCAATTAGACAAGGTCTAAAATATTAAAGACACAGGAGCTAGAATGTAAGAGGTAAAACTATTTCTATCTGCAAATGATATAATTCCATGTCTAAAGCAAAAACAACTACAAATAAGATAATTTAGGATTTTTACAGTACATAAAATTAAATACAGAGTCAATAACCTTAATATATATTTACATTATCCAGTTGAAAAATACATTGGAAGAAAGGACTATATTTAAAACAACAAAAATATCAAGGCATACGTTTAACAGGAACTGTGCACTAACATAAATGAGTATAACAACAAGGGAAAAAACACCCCATATAGGTAATATACATACAAAAACATTCCCTGTTCTTCAGCTGGAAAACTCAATCATAAAGATGTTAATTCTAGATTTGTTTATGAATTCAACCTGATTCCAAAAGATAAGAGCATTTGCTATTCCTCTTTTCATATTCTATTGCTCTTTTCAGATAAGAGTGTCTGGTCTTTAATTTGGAGCTAGACATCCTGATTTTAGAGTTCTTATGGAAGAATAAAACAACAGTATGGCCAAGAAAACTCTGAAAAAGAAAAGCTAAATGGGAAGAGTAGCTCTCCTAGGTATTAAAATAACTTATAAAACCTCCATGATTAAAACTGTGTGGTATTGGTGCACAAGTGACTGACAAGCTAATGGTAAAACAGAAAATCTAGAAAGAGACCCAAATGAATATTAAAATGTAGCACATACTACAGACAGGTCTCAAATCAATGTGGGGGGCGGGGTGAAATGCATACTTAAAATAAATGGTGTATGCTACTAAATGCGGGCAAGGATGCGGAGTAACAGGAATTCTCAATCATTGTTGGTGGGAATGCAAAATGGTACAGTTACTTTGGAAGACATTTTGGTAGTTTCTTACAAGACGAAACATATTCTTACCATAGATCCAGCAATCACGTTCCTTAGTATTTATCCAAAGGAGTTGGAAACTTACGTCCACACAAAAACCTGCACATGGATGCTTATGGCAGCTTTAAACATAACTGCCAAAACTTGGAAGCAACCAAGACGTTCTTCAGGTGAATGGATAAAACAAACTGTGGCATATTCAGAGAACGGAGTATTATTCGGTGCTAAAAAGAAATGCTGGGCATACACACCGAGGAAACCAGAATTGAAAGAGACACATGTACCCCAGTGTTCATCGCAGGACTCTTTATAATAGCCAGGACATGGAAGCAACCTAGATGTCCATCAGCAGATGAATGGATAAGAAGGCTGCGGTACATATACACAATGGAGTATTACTCAGCCATTAAAAAGAATACATTTGAATCAGTTCTAATGAGGTGGATGAAACTGGAGCCTATTATACAGAGTGAAGTAAGCCAGAAAGAAAAACACCAATACGGTATACTAACACATATATATGGAATTTAGAAAGATGGTAATGATAACCCTGTATGTGAGACAGCAAAAGAGACACAGATGTACAGAACAGTCTTTTGGACTCTGTGGGAGAGGGAGAGGGTGGGATGATTTGGGAGAATGGCACTGAAATGTGTATAATATCATATAAGAAACTAATCGCCAGTCCAGGTTTGATGCAGGATACAGGATGCTTGGGGCTGGTGCACTGGGATGACCCAGAGGGATGGTATGGGGAGGGAGGAGGGGGGGGGTTCAGGATGGGGAACACGTGTGGCGGATTCATGTTGATGTATGTAGGCAAAACCAATACAATATTGTAAAGTAATTAGCCTTCAATTAAAATAAATAAATTTAAATTACAAAAAATAAAATAAAATAAAAAACGAGCTATCAAACCATGAAGAGACATAGGGGAACTTTAAATGGATACTACTAAGTGAAAGAAGCCGATCTGAAAAGGCTATATATTATATGATTCCAACTAACTGATTTTCCGGAAAAGGCAAAACTAGGGAGACAGTTAAAAAAATGAATGGTTTCCAGGATAGAGAGGAGCAGAGCACAGAGGATTTCTAGGGAAGTGAAACTATTCTGCATGATACTATAATGGCAGACACAAGTCATCACACATGTGTCAAGACTCACAGAATGTGCAACACCAAGAGTGAACCCTAATGTGGACTGTGGACTTTGGGTGACAATGATGTGTCAATGTAGCTTCATCTGTTATAACAAATGTACCACTCTGGTGCCAGGTGTGGATTTGAAGGAGGCTGGAATAGTGGACATATGGGAACTCTATTATCTGTACAATTTTTCTATTAGCTTAAACCTGATTTAAGGCAATGGCACCCCACTCCAGTACTCTTGCCTGGAAACTCCCACGGGCAGAGGATCCTGGTAGGCTGCAGTCCATGGGGTCGCTAAGAGTCAGACACGACTGAGCGACTTCACTTTCACTTTCCACTTTCATGCACTGGAGAAGGAAATGGCAACCCACTCCAGTGTTCTTGCCTGGAGAATCCCAGGGGTGGTGGAGCCTGGTGGGCTGCCGTCTATGGGGTCGCACAGAGTCGGACACGACTGAAGCGACTTAGCAGCAGCAGCAGCAGCAGCAGCTTTAAAAAATAAAGTCTATATAAAAGGGAAAAGAAAAATAGTATTTGGAATACCTTGATAGCTCTAAGGAGAAAGGATAAAATTGAATCTGTGTTTTGAAATAGACAGACACTGGGATAAATTCCAAATGATTTAGAGATCTAAATGTAACGATGGAGTGATGGCAGATTAGAAGAAATCATGAGTGATTTCCTTTGAACCTGAGGACAGGGAACACTTTTCTTAGTCTCAAAATCTTGAAGCAGTCAATATTGCTAAATTTGACCACATAAAAATAAAAGCCTTTGCATGATGAAAAACATCATAGCAAACTCAAAAGACAAATGACAAACTAGGTGAAATGCCTGTAAGCTAGAGACAACAGACAAATAACCCTAATATTTACAGGACTACTTCCTGCATGAAGTGTATTTCAGAGAAACCAAGTGGTTCATGGGGGGAAACTCTTCTTTATAGAAGAATTCTAGCTAGTATGAAGAATGAATAATAGAATTAGAAAATTATCATCTTTAACCCTTAATTAAATAATCAATTTAGCCCAGAGTTGTAAATGGAGGTCCAACCATTAGATAACACATTGATAGGAAGCTTTCTAATGGGAGGATGAGGCTGATACTGCTAGAAACCACAATAGAGCTGAATATTACTAAGAGTTGGAGAACCAGACATATGGGGGCAGTGGCGTACCATGGGGTAGACTGGAATGGTGATCTGCCCTGAGAAAGAGGAATTCCATCCCTGTCACTGTTTAGAATTGCTGGCTCAGGGGAATAATAAAACAGACTTACTTTTAGTTGGTTTTATTATTCTTAAAAAAATTCCTACAGATATCACAAGCACTACTGCTTGTACCTGGCAGGTACTGCTCCCACTGCCCCTACCCTCTGGCATGGCACTGATTATGCTGCTTCTGATAGAGTCAAACATGAAGTATGGATTAGATGTGCTCATGCTCTTGACTGAAAAACTGAACTTAGGAGAAAATATCTGCAAATCATATATTTGATAAGGGACTGATATCCTTTGGAGGGAATGATGCTAAAGCTGAAACTCCAGTACTTTGGCCACCTCATGGGAAGAGTTGACTCATTGGAAAAGACTCTGATGCTGGGAGGGATTGGGGGCAGGAGGAGAAGGGGACAACAGAGGATGAGATGGCTGGATGGCATCACTGACTCGATGGACGTGAGTCTGAGTGAACTCCAGGAGTTGGTGATGGACAGGGAGGCCTGGCGTGCTGCGATTCATGGGGTCGCAAAGAGTCAGACACGACTGAGCGACTGATCTGATCTGATCTGATATGATATCCAGGATATATTTTTAGAAAAAATTACAACTCAATAATTAAAACGCAAATAACCCAATTAAAAATGGACAAAACATCTAAATAGACATTGATACAAAGAATGTATAAATTATTAACATAAACTTTAGAGAGAAGATGCTAGAGAAAACTGAAATGAAAAGTGAGATATCACAGATATCACAAATTATATCCCCTACATATAAAAGAGCATTGCTTTGCTTGCTCATGTCTATACAATGGCAAACAATTAAACAGTTGGAAAAATCTTTTTGGAGAGCACATTTTCAGTTCAGTTCAATTGCTCAGTCATATTCAACTCTGTGACCCCATGCACTGCAGCACGCCAGGCTTCCCTGTCCATCACCAACTCCCAGAGCTTGCTCAAACTCAAGTCCATCGAGTCAGTGATGCCATCCAACCATCTCATCCTCTGTTATCCCCTTCTCCTCCTGCCTTCAATCTTTCCCAGCATCAGGGTCTTTTCCAACGAGTCAGCTCTTTGCATCAGGTGGCCAAGTACTGGAGTTTCAGCTTCAACATCAGTCCTTCCAATGAATATTCAGGACTGATTTCCTTTAGGATGGACTGGTTTGATCTCCTTGCAGTCCAAGGGACTCTCAAGAGTCTCCTCCAACACCACAGTTCAAAAGCATCAATTCTTTGGCACTCAGCTTTCTTTATAGTCCAGTTCTCACATCCATATATGACTACTGGAAAAACCTTAGCTTTGACTAGATAGACCTTTGTCGGCAAAGTAATATCTCTGGTTTTCAATATGCTGTCTAGGTTGGTTATAGCTTTTCTTCCAAGGAGCAAGCGTCTTTTAATTTCATGGCTACAGTCACCATCTGCAGTGATTTTGGAGCCCAAGAAAATAAAGTCTGTCACTGTTTCCATTGTTTCCCCATCTATTTGCCATGAAGTGATGAGACTGGATGCCATGCTCTTCGTTTTTTGAATGTTGAGTTTTTAGCCAGCTTTTTCACTCTCTGCTTTCACTTTCATCAAAAGGCTCTTCAGTTCCTCTTCACTTTCTGCCATAAAGGTGGTGTCATCTGCATATCTGCACATTTTAGTCTTCATCTAATTTCTTGATGTCATAAAAACCCCAGTGTTGTTTCTCTTGTGGCTAAAATTCTAAACTGACTGATGATGGCATGTCAATGTCAACACCTAAATAAAGAACACTCACTGAATTACCTCTGTCATTTTTTTCCTTTAGACATGTGTTAAATTTGTATGGAAGTTGCCTACAATTCTGTGTGTGTGTGTGTGTGTATAAGAAAAACAAAACGGAAAGAGTTTCGTGTCCTACAACTGATGGAATAAGAATGTGGGAGAGTCAGTACTGCTGCCCTAATACAGGGCAAGTCCCTATGCCTGTGTCAAAGGTAATTTACCAGGGAGGGCCATATGCAAAGGTAACCCACAACTGGAAGGCTGACTATTTGATTTATGTCTCAGCCCAAGATTGAAAATAGTTTATAATACAGAATAACAAAGAATAAGCCAGGGAACAATGAGAAGAAGAAAGGGAGATGATATATTGGTGAGTGGGGAAAAAAAAGCAAGTTACAGAGCAATATGTATAATATTCCATATATGAATAAAACAGATAAAAATACCCACAGAATATATATCAAAGAATACAGGCTAAAAATGTTAGCCATAGCTATGTCTGGGTAGTAGAATTATGAATCATTTTCTTCTTGGAGATTTTCTGTGCTAACTTTTCTATAATCATGTATTATTTTGAAAACAGAAGACAATTAATATATGTTATTTTAAAAAGAGATCCATATTTAAAAAAAAAGAAAGGTGTCACTTTCATATTCAGGAGACTTGATCACATTCACTAAATGTATGTAAGGGTAGGGACTTACACTAGATCAAGCAGCAGAGCTAAAACAGAAGTGCATACTCTGAAAGTACATTTACATGCTCCACATGGCCCTGTGTTTTGTCCCTAAAAGTAAAAACACAAGTACTTTTCAATGTTGAAGTATTCTTGTTATGCACACCATGATAACTTGTACCTTTTGCCTAAGGTCCCCACTGTTCAAACTTCTGAGATGAAGTTTGTTAATAAAAGTCATTGTCCCTGGTCTTGTCACTGGTGTGATAGAAATCCAAAAAAAGGGATATGGAAGTGCCTGATCAATTGCCTTTTTGTTCTGTCCTGAGTGACACTGGTATCAGGCTATTTCATTACTGCCCATAAGAGACTGCTCTTGGTTGTTAAATGGGTTACTTGTATACCAACCTTGAAAAAGAAAAAGAGACTATAAACAATTCATTTGTAATGGAGGTGACTGAAGTCATTCATGAAAATTAGCAAAGATCAACAAAAAAGTGTGCAAGGAGATTGGTTCAAGTCTCATCAAAATCTGTAATAAGATCTTTATGGGCTATATCTGAACCTGTCTGATTTCTATGAGCGGATGAAAACGTAGGTTCACTTAAACACGCTCACAACTACGGGTGGCTATTTGGAGGGGGGCAGACGTGAGCCTCAGGCAGCAGCAGCACCACAGGTGATACCGTCTCAGCCATGAACTATGCCCCTCCTCTCATGGGGAATCTCATACCCTGGGTCATGGGCACTACTGTGGAATATTGCCTGCCAGAACCCACAACCTGCGGGATGCAGGTCTGCTGTTGAGCCTGGCTAGGTGATGGTGGCAATGACCGAGACACAGAAGAGCAGAGTGAAGGATATCACTGAGTTAGCCATCCTCTGAGAGTAAATGAGACCCTTGGAGGAGCTACGATGGCTCCCGGGAGTCAGTAAGGTCCCGTGAGTGAAGTATTACTCCTTTTTCTTTGTCACTTCTTTCATGGTCCTGTGTTTAACGTTTGTATCTTTAAGCAGTCCAATCCTCAGGCCATAAGTAGAATTTTAATTTTTTTTGTTTGGTTACTTATTTACATAAATATCTATGATTGTTTTAATATTGTATAAATATTATTTATTGCTTAAAAATCTAGTATTCAACCAAAGAACTTTAACAATCTTTGACACACCTTCCTGGAAAGAGCACTGGATGAATGTTACATCTGTGAAATTGTTCTCTGTGGGTAATTCTGCAGGTGTCCTCTTCAGGCAATGTGACATGTGGCTTGGGAGCAATTCCAAAAATAAATGGCATTATTAACATAATGATAAGTTGCTTTGTGGTAATTAAATAGTAGTAACACTACCAAACATATCAAATATATACTTCTAAAATATTAATATTTCTTTCTTCCACTTTTATTACTGTTTCTGGAGTACAAGTAAGCCAATCAGATTTGCAGAGGGTGTTCTAGTAGGGAAATTGAGTTCCTGGGGCTTTTGAAATGTAGACATGTGCTTTACCTGAAATGAACTATGATACAAATGGTAGTTAGCAGAAATATTAAAGTAAAATATAGTATATTAATCTAGGAGGAAAGCAGAGTTCTGATTAGAAGCTAAATATGAGTATCAGCAGGGAGTGATAAAACCATGAGGAATACTAGAGAGACAAAAAGAAAAACCGCTTGGGTAGGCAGATTTATGAGCTGCCATTTGCTGCCAAGAATTCCATCTCAATAGCAGTCATCAGAAAAGCTCCCTTTTTTATCCTAAGATGGTCAGCTGGAGTCCTCAAGACTCCATCTGCTCCTCCTCTGACTCTCCAGCGATTTATAGATCTTCATTCATTAAATCAAATTGTGAAAACCCCTCTTTCCCCCTATTTAATATTGTAGAGGGAAACATCAATTTAAAAAGTGAATACTGGAGTTCAAAGCCACCAACTTAAAATGATTTTATGGTGCAAGGTAAAAAGGAAGTTGGTTTATACAGGGAAGAACCAATAGAGAGATATACTGATAATATGTCTTGGACAACAAATCGTCCTTAGTTGCCAACTATTTTGACCTCTGACCATGGCCAGGCAAACAGCTAAGCCCAAAGCAAGCAGGAATGGAAAGCAATGTTCAGACTTAGGGCTGATTCAGCAGGGAGGGAGGCTGGGGTGTGGGAGGACAGGTGGTCTATAAACGGCAGTAGGTCTTGGAAAGTCTATTTATAAGACAGGGAGATTAGTGAAACAATCTGCCTGCTTTGAAAGCGAGTGGCAGATGTACACGATGGGCCTCCTTTCCCGCATGCCACAGCTTCATGACAAATGCTGCTGACTTCAGTGACATTGACGGTCCTTCACCAGATGCTAAGACAGTTGAAAAACAAGGGGCAAGGCACAGGCTGAGAAAAGTGGCTTTTCTACTGCTGGTAAAAAGCTCTGATACAGACAATGCGTAGACTACTAAAAGCAAAGTGGTGGATAACTCTCTGGAAAGGATTTCAGAATTCTTCAATTCCCTGAAACAAACATCAATTCCTCTAAGTCAGGTTTGTCACCACGAAATATTACAATATGTTTTCATTTAGGTGTTAAGATGTGAACTTCATCTGAGTTTGAAGATGAAATCTTACCAGAGAAGGCAAACTATTAACATTTACTGAAGTGTGATCATCGGCAGGATGTTATAAGACCCGGGCAGCTTCTTACCTGGTGGTAGCTATCTTTTCTCCCTTTTTCCAGTCCCAAAACACAATACTGTGAAAATCGTCTAAACCAACCGACACCAGACATTTTCCATCAGCTGTATGAAAACAACATAAATGTCAAATGACTCATTTCTTCAATGAAAAACCAAAACATTTTATATACTGTAAAGAGGAACAAGAAATTGACCTTAGAAGAAGAATACACTAAAGGAATCTCACTAAATGAAATGCGTAAGTGCTAATAGCGGAGCTTCTCAATGTATAATAAGTAGATGCTGAACTGAATTGCTGATCCAACACTCCACTCTCAGACACAGGGCTAGGGGGAGCTTCTCAAGTAAGTCCCCCAAACCTTGTCTATTTTGTGTCAGATAAAGCTCATGACATTTACTGGAAGAGTCATTTAACTTTGTGACTCTCAGTCTATTCTGAGCTCTAAAAAACTGGTTCTATTTAACCCTCCAAGATAAGAGCATTATAGAAACTAAATTTAACTTGGAAAATTCCTTCAAAAAAATGACTTTATAATTTAAAAAGTCTTAACTTCTTACTTTCCCTATTTCAAATGTAATATGTTTGCTGTAGGACATTGAGAAAATACAGAGGAGATTTAAGAATTTTCCAAATTTTTAGGCCTACATTTGATGCATATCTTATCAATAAGTTTCCCTACATAAATGTGCTTTGAAAAAACAAAACCAGGATTATAGTGAACATACTATTTTTTTCCACTTGTTATATGATGAGCATTTTCTCTTAGTATTAAATATTATTTATAATACTATCAATGATTTGGACAGGCTGTTTGTCAAATAAAAAATATATATGAGACATAATTGAATTTGAAATCAAAATAGTTAATTCGCTTTTTCATTTCAAGACCAAAGAAAAGGTACAGTCAATAAATCTTTCCTTTGCTGCCACCTCACAGAGCTAGATTTACAGGAGAAGCGTCTTGGGTCAGCAGCTCCTCCCCAGCTTGGAGTAGGCTGGAGATGGTGGCCAAGTTTATCAAGCCTCAGTTTAGCGGGGTGTCTTCTCTGACAACAGGGAACCATTATTAACAGGGTAAAGAAATGAGTATGTGAGTGGGCTTCTCACACAGCCCACTCAGGATTTCAACTGGTATTTTCAAAGATAGCCCTGGGGTAGATGTCAAATTAGGGTAGCCAGGAAATATAAAGGAGCCCTAGTCAAACTGGGATTTCATATAAGCAATGGATAATTTCTTAGTACAAGTATGTCCCTTGCAATATTATATTGCATGAATATTACATTGCATGAGACATACTTATATGAAGAAATTATGCATTGCTTGTCTAAAATTCAAATTTAACTGGGTCTTCTGTATCCATATTTGCTATAGCTAGTAACCCTCCCCGAATGCTGGTTAACTCATGTCCAACCCCTGAGTCACCTTACTTGATCCAGAGACCATCCCTCAACCAACTAGGAACAGTAGTCTGCTCCTTTTCTGGAGGAAAAAGGAAAGTAAGAAAAAGGAAGAGCCTGGCTTAACAAACCAAATCCCCCCCAATCCTCTACTGCTTCCAAGTATGAGGCAAGGATTTGGAAGTTACATGAACTCTTTCAAGCTCCTAGACTATAGTATTAGGTGAAGACATTAACACTTTGCTAAAGGCCTAAATGACCACGAAGTGACTACTATAAACACATGTGTCTTCTAAATCATAATGAATATGTCCTCATGCTTAAATGTTACCAGGATTTAAATTGTGCCGGGTCTCTTTTCATGCATTTGGAAGAAGGGACTGGCGATGACTTCTTGTTCAGAACTACCAACATGACTTTTCCTAGTACCTCTTGGTGTGGCCTGGCTATGTTTCTATTTTAGCATGTCTCTGTATTTGGTGATTTTGATTGAAGAGTTCTCGTTCCCTTTTTAGATTGTAAGCTCTTAAGACGTACTTATAGTACTTGCATCACATTTCCAACATGATCCTCATACTGAGATGTTTTTCAGTGAATTTTGATGATACTGGTGACATTAGGAGGATGAGGGAGATAAAAATGGAATGTCTCCATGGATGGTATGGAGGGAATGTTCTGTTACATGAAATTTTAAATCAAAAACACTGCACAGATATTCAGTGTCTCCCCCCCCTTTTTTTTTGCATTTGTAAATCCTATATTTTGTTTTCTTTTGTAACCTGGGTAGCTATATTAGATGTCCTTCTTAATGCAAATGTTCACACGTTTTAAGTGATAGTCTTTTATTTATTTTTTTACATCTTTTGAAAAAGGCCTTAGAGTAAGGTTTGTTTTTTTTTTTTTGCTTTTTGTTTATTTTTATTAGACCTTCTATTAGGCCCCATCAGCTTGTCTTCATAGTTATACCATCTTTCTACCCCAATTTGTGACCTAGTAGCAATGAAGCCCCAGAACAAATCCAGAGATGCCTCAACAAACATACATTTTCTTTTAGGATGGTGACTTTTTCTTGAATTCTGCAAGTGTGGGGGATTTCTACATATCACACAGTTTTGAAATATAACTGTGCTGTGCTTAGTTGCTCAGTCATGTCCGACTCTTTGCGACCCCATTGAGGAGCCTGACAGGCTCCTTTGCGACCCCATTGATGGTAGCCTGACAGGCTCCTCTGTCCATGGGGATTCTCCTAGCAAGAATACTGGAGTGGGTTGCCATGCCCTCCTCCAGGGAATTTTCCCAATCCAGGGACAGAACCCAGGTCTCCCACATTGCAGGTAGATTCTTTACTGTCTGAGTCACCAGGGAAGTGGATTTCTTCCCAGTTTTTATTTCCCCTCACAGAGGCTTGACTTTAGCTTTGAAAAATCCATTGTTCCTTGACCATTTAGCTGGAGTTTCTGACTTTCAAACATATGGAAATGTCCTTTCTAGTCACAGTATGTATTAATTATGGATATTTTGTGACATAGTCCAGAAATAATTCTGAGGCACTTAATGTCAACAGTAAAGGGCAAATTAGAAAGAGAAATATTTTATTCAGGCAATTACAAGTTGGTCCTATATTCAGGACTCATAAAAAATGCATAGGTTTTTGGAACTGAAGCACAATGAAATCAAGCAATCTCAGATGTGCCCTTGTGGATATTACTATTATGCAATGAAGGTTTTTAAAAATATGAGGATGATATTTAGCGTAGAAAATATGTATGTGGCTAAACTTTTTCTTTCTAATCGGTTTTCCATTCATGTGGAAGCACTTTCCTGACTGCAAGCACAGAAACAAAAACCTCCATTTTCCCTGCTGCTGCTGCTGCTAAGTCGATTCAGTCGTGTCTGACTCTGTGCGACCCCATAGACGGCAGCCCACCAGGCTCCCCCGTCCCTGGGATTCTCCAGGCAAGAACACTGGAGTGGAGTGCCATTGCCTTCTCCAATGCATGAAAGTGAGAAGTGAAAGTCCGACTCAGCAACCCCATGGACTGCAGCCCACCAGGCTCCTCCATCCATGGGATTTTCCAGGCAAGAGTACTGGAGTGGGGTGCCATTGCCTTCTCTGCCATTTTCCCTAGACAGTGATAATAAATCCACAAGGTTAAAGAGTTGCTCAATTAAGTGACACAATATAAATTCATTCCTTCTTGTTGACACAATTTACAGGTATGGGTTATGTTGTTGGAAATGTTTTTGATTAAAAATGTCTTCTTTTTGTTTGCTTCGGAAGAGGGGCAAGAATAGATTAATCCAAATTCCTAGTGATAACTGCTTATCTGTTGTCTAGTTGTCATACAATGTGCCTGCTTTGTATTTCCATGAGAATTTCTTTCTATCATCAGTAGGTCTCCACAACATCCCCCAAGATGAGCCGACTTATAAGAGATAGGTGGGTGTGGGGGTACACTGAGGCACACAGATAGGCCCCTGGCTAGATAATATCCAATGTGGGTACCCTGTTTACATGGTTAAACCGGGAACTGTAAAACTTCTCTCTCATCATGTTGATTTAAACTCCTCAGTTTCCTTTAAGTACCCAAAAGGAAAGGTATAGTTGTTCCTGCTGCAGTTCACAAAAGTGTTTGGTTCGAGGCGATTCTAACATAGGGGTCTCTTTCACCAGAGGTGAGGGGTCGTCCCATGTGGCAGCCTCTATGCACTACCGTGCCCATGACACATTTACACTGGAGAATGGGGGTGCGGGGGGCTGGAACCCTGACCATTGGTTAGAGGCAGTGAGGAAGAAAGGGATCACGCTGAGTGACTCTCCTGCTAAAAGTTCACTCCAGCCCTGGTGGGGGGCAGGGGCAGGAAGGGGCAGGAGGATGAGCAGGGAGAGTGATGGCACAGCTCCTGCCACCCAATGGCCCCAGGCCTGGAGACTTTTTTACAGGACTGAGAGCCAGGAGCCCTGGGTCCCTGCTCTGGACCTCAGCCATACCATCAGACTCTCTGGATCTTCATTACATGTAAGCTGTGCAGGTGTCTGTTTAAGACTAAAGCTGTATCATAACACAAGGTACGACTATGAATATAAATTAAACTGAAGAGGCTCAGCTCACACCTTCAGAAGGGCCACAGAAACCACCAAGATCAATCAACCACAGTTCATCTTCATGGAACCACACAAGGTGATGGATCAAACACAATAGACACTTTCCCACTTCCTCAATAGTCCTTACTTGTAGTGCTTTCTCAAACTATCACCTAGCTTTTTGGGCACCATTTATAAAATTAACATGGTATTTAAATTCTGAGACCAAAAATGTGATTTTTCACAATCAAAAATAACACATTTGCTGCATAAATGGGCTCTTCCCTAGTGACTGTTATCTGGTGAATAGAGAGTGTATTGTTAAAACAGAAATATCTTTTTATGCAGAAAATATTTACTGAGCATTTCTTAATTTGCCTAAAATAGAATTAGAAGCAGGGACAGAATCCGCTTCTCAGCCTCTTCTTAGAGTATCTGGTTTCTCTATCCTAGGCAACAATCTGAGGGGCCTGGGATAAACTACGTGTATAGCAGTTTAGGGCATATGGGAAGGTTCATATGACATCCCCACAAACCTGTACTGTGTGACTGGTCAGAGAATAAAGGTAATTTTCATCCAAAGATGGTTTACATGTAAAGTTCTAGTAGCAGTAGTGAAAGGCAAGACAGAGCTCATTAAGCAAAACTTCATTCATTCGCATTTTTGGAGTAGCCCCTGTGTACACAGCACTCTAACATGCTCAGTGGGGAACAGAGAGATGGGCTAGATGGGTAGTTTACATTCTGAGAGGGCCATAGGAGATGCTAACACAAATACAGTACCCCATGGACTCTAACAGGTACCCTAAGAGCAATAACAACAAATGGGTTAAGCAGTGCAGAGGGACAGGGCATTTCTCCCTGGAAGGCTGGAGTATAAAACTTTCAGCTTGGTCTTAAGGGATGGTTAAACTTAAACAAGACACATGAAAATGGAACACAGGCAAAAAGAAGGGCATGAGTACATTTAGGCTCTCCAGATAGGTAGACGTAAAGGAGCATGATTGGCGTGGTGGATGAAAACACTGCAAGTGAAGACCAAGGCCAGATCATGGGAGGCCATGAAAGTTCAATAAGGGCTCAGCCTTGAGTCAGTCAGCCTGAGTCCATGGAGCGACATGTTACTGCACTTCCACAGGATTCCAGAAGGGGGCAGGATGGGCTGGAGGAAGTGGGGATGGGAAGAGACCAGCATAACCACCATGGCACAGATGAGAGGAAGTTCAGCTTGAGGGAGGAAAGTAGAGAGGGAGGCATATAAGAGAGAGATTGGAGTTGTAAAATGGAATTTAACAACCAATATTATACATATTGTACACATTTGAGTGGAATTTATAAAAAAAGAAATTACAGAATCAGTTTTCTGTAGAAAGTTAGAAATTTTTCCTACAGATCTAATATTTACAATTGGGACTACTAAAAATTTCTAGGTAAAATTTACACCTTTTGTGTTTTAACCCTCATTTTTCAATTCCAGCATAAAGAAATGGCCTTACTCTGAAGAAAATTTTATTCATCGGTTAGTATATTAACATCACTGTGTTCAAATTTTAAGTTAAACAGATGGAAACATCAGTTCTATGTTTTCAATATGAAATTTGACTTTCAAAACACCAGTGTTGTAAAGTGGCCTTTTGCAGAGAATTTGCAGCCCTCCCTCTAGTCCTTTATATTTTAAATCACAAGTGCTGTCTTTCCATTTATTTAAAGAGATGAAATTGATGCTCTGAGTCACTGCCAGACATTTGCAACGACAGCTTTCAGTGGCAACAGCTGCTCTGGATTTCAAATCTCTCAAGCAAATGCAGAACACAGGGTGAGCTCTGGGTAATGACTCAGGAGAGAGGAAATGAAGAGGAGGAAAGGAGGCGTGGTCTACAGGCCACGTTTTTAGTGAGATATTCACATACCCGATTTCCAGTCTAAGACTGGGCAGCTGCCACACAAAGGGCTCACTCCTTACAAGCAGGACTAAACCAAATAAAAGGATTCAAAAAACCCAAAGTAAATGTGGTACTGGCATACTGGTCTGCTTCCCACCAATCTGTCAGTGACTCTGGCGGCAAACGGGTGCTTACCTGAGAAATCGAGGGCACACACCCCTCTCTGATGTTGTCCTTTCAACAGTGACAAACATTTTAGAGTCTGCGTGTCCCAGACATGAATAGCTGCATCTCTTCCAACCTTAAAAGGATGAGTGTTATTAACAACTTATAAATTATAATAAAAGTGATTTTGTTCCTTAGAGTCAAGGGCTGCTCAGAAATAAAACCCCACATATGTGGAGAGCAGGAAGACCCTGGGAAATATTCTGGTCCGACTCCACTGCTTCTCAGAAGAGGAAGCTGAGGAACCAAGAGTCTAAATGTCTTGATGGGTCCTAGAAGAGCCTGACCTGGTGTATGGCTCCCAGTTAAGGGACATTTAAGACTCTAGTTCGAATGTCTTCTGGGCTTTGTTCTGTCAGTTCTATCCTTCCCTTCCCTCCTTCTCAACTCTACACGATTCCACTCCTTAATCAAAAAACACAGCTGTTCATTTTCATGACACTGTCTATCCTAAGAGCTCTTTTACTTGCCCCAATTATCTACCCATCTCAAGGAGGCCTGGCCCTAGTTTTACCCCTGGGAAGTGAAAGTTTCAAGGCTTAACTCTGTCATTAAGTGGCTACTCCTCAAGGGGACACAAGCTTCTATCACACCAATTCCCAATAACAGATAAAACTGTACCACTAAATTGGTTTTCCTCACTTATAATGGTGGTGGTGGTTTAGTCGCTAAGTTGTGTCCGATTCTTGTGACCCCATGGACTATAGCCCTCCAGGTTCCTCTGTCCATGGGATTCTCCAGGCAAGAATACTGGAGTGGGTTGCCATTTCCTTCTCCAGGGGATCTTCCCAACCAAGGAATCGAACCTGGGTCCCCTGCATTGCAGGCAGATTCTTTACCGACTGAGCTACAAGGGAAGCCGCCACACTTATAATACACAGGGGGAAAAAAATCCTTGTTGGGTATGATGACTCTAAAAGGAAAAATGGGACATGAAGTCATGCATGTAACTCAGCAGAGTCCACCCAACTCTCACACTGGCCTGTGGAGGCCCAATTACCCCAGGAGGGGGTACTGGCATACTGGTCTGCTTCCCACCAATTACAGTGTAAAGTGTGGTGGATTCTCAGGGGTTTAGGTAAAGAACCAATCTCTGGTTTTTCTTTCAAAGGAAGGATGTTAAATACCCATGAATCAGGCATCATCTGTTTCTAAGAAAGACAAAAAAGGGGCAGGGGGCAGGAAAGAGTGAAAAGGCAAAGCAGTGATCAATTACTTATAAAATGTAATGTCAGCTAAGACAGAATAGATGATCTAATTTACAGTTGGAAGAGGAGCAAATCATGTTTAACTTAATGGCTCTTTCCTTCTGGGGGATTGTAATCCTTTTACAAATAATATAAGAGCTATGAACTCTTTCCCCACCAAATGCACATTTCTGGGGGCTGACTCTCTACATACCTCAGTTTCATCCATGGCTATGAACATCAGGCTATAAACCCTGTTCAAAGACTTCTACCTCCTGTCAAGTCTCAGAAATAGTTTGTTGTCTCATGTTAATCTTTGACCCTCATGAAAGGGAAAGGGAAAGGGAAAGTCACTCAGTTGTCTCTGACTCTTTGCGACTCCATGGACTATATAGTCCATGGAATTCTCCAGGTCAGAATACTGGAGTGGGTAGCCGTCCTTCTCCAGGAGATCTTCCCAACCCAGGAATCAAACCCAGGTCTCTTCATACCAGTAGTTTTTCTTGGAATTCGCCACTCTGATGTTGAGGATCAGGTGAAGTATTTCCTACAGTTAAAAGCTCATGATAAAACCAAATAAAAATGCAACTTAAACACTGGTAGAAAAGAGCACAATACTGAAAATACTGTTGACAATACTACTGCTTTACCAGCAAGATCTGAGTTTAACAGATTCTTTGTTTGCTGAATTGAACACAGAGCTCTGTTTTGAGCAGCTTTTCACTTATAGACTCAATCCAAGGTTTAGGCATTCCAAGATGGTTCAGATAAAATTTAGTTTTTTGAAGGCTAAAATATAAAATAATGAATGAGCCCAAATTAATACAACTTTAAGTTCTATGACAATAACTATACACTAGATGTTACACTGGTATTAAAATATGGTTTATTCAGTAAACAGTTTTGAGTACCTAGGATATACTGAGTTCTGAGTACGGAGGTAAATACAGTAAGACTTCATGGAACTTACATTATTTTAGTTTCACCTAATCCTGTTCACAGATTTCATCATGTCAGAATAAGAATCCCTCAAAGGCTTCCCAAAAGTTCTGGTATGTATTGGTTGATTTTCCCATCATCATGAAATGATCCTGTATTCACTGCACCTTCAACTTCCTGTGCTGTGCTAAGTCGCTTCAGTCATGTCCGACTCTTTGCAACCCTATGGACAATAGCCTGCTAGGCTCCTCTGTCCATGGGACTCTCTAGGCAAGAAGACTGGCGTGGGTTGCCACGTCCTTCTCCAGGGGACCTTCCCAACTCAGGGATGGAACCCCGGTATGTACTGGTTGATTTTTCCCACCATTATGAAATGATCCAGCATTCACTGCACCTTCAACTTCCTACCTCAGGTTTATTTCTACCAAGTGTTTCTTGAGTTTCTTATGTGTAAACTGAGTTCAAAACTAAATCCTCTCTCTTCAGCTAAATCCGCATCTTACGGGGGAGATATATACCTGCCCAGTGGCCACGTAGTCCTTCACTGGATGAATGGTCAGGCTGAGAATGTCATCGTCGTGTCCCAGGTACAGCCTCTGCGAGTGCTGCTGCCTATTATACACGACAGCAACTGCAGCAATGTGATAGACCACTTCTCCAGCTTGTGTGTAGAACAGATTGTTTCTACAATCGTAGCCTCTGTAACTGAAGCAGAGGTCCAAGAAACGCACAGTAGTTGAATAAGCAGTGAATGTACAGAGCAGAAGTTGTGAGAAGATAAAGTTAACATGCTAGCAAGCACACGGACAAGTAGAACCCCGGTGTCTCCCCAGTTGCCTGTGACAGCGATCTTCAATGAGGGAATGAAGATCTCTGAAGGCAAGCGATGACTTTCAAAGGGGCAAATGGACACTGGTAATTTTAACAGAATTTACTTCCAGATCCTCGGCTACTATATGTGCTTTCTCTTAAAACTGACCAGTCTGAGAACACACCTGTGATGAGGGGTGGGTTTTCCCTTCCCACTTCCCATTTCCTAACTGCCTTCCTCCCAGTTTAGGAAGTCAGTCCTCTCACTCATCTGGAATCTCACTATGGTGTGCTACCTTCAAATGTCGAACCTTCCAGGGACACCAAAACAATTTTTTGCTTTTAACAAAATTGAAAAGTGATTTAACTGAATTGTCAGCTGATGGACCATTAAATTACATTTTTGCATGATAGATCAAAATCACAATCTATATTTTTGGCCTGTAACTCAAGAGGAATTTAAAGAATTGATTACCATTGCTGTGATAAAACTGCCTCTATTCTCATTTACTTCAATAAGTAGATATGAGTAAGTTTTCTTAGTGCTTACATTAAAAAGTACAAAATTGGAATAGATAAAATGCTAAACTGTATTACCATTTAGCAATAAGAAATATATATGCACATATGTCTGAACTCATTGAAAAAATTCTATCTTAATATTCTTTCCAATAAAATTTTTTATGTTTAATAACTGTTTATCAGAATTTATACTATCTTTATGTTGATTTGGCCAGCTATTTATTATTAATATTAATAGTTATAATGAAAATTAAATCCAGAAGAAAATGTATTAATGCTAAGAGCAGCACTGTCCAATAGAAATATTATGTAAATCACATAGGTAATTTAAAAAGTTATAATTGTCACATTAGAAAATGAAAAGGAACAGATGAAATTTATCTTAAGAATATTTAACCCAATGTGTCTAAAATATTATCATGTCCACCTGTAATCAATATAAAACATTTTAATGATGTGTATACTTTTTTTACATTAAGTCTTCAAAATCTGGTGTCCATTTTCTATATACAGCACATCTTAATTCGGAGCGGTCACATTTCATGTGTTCACTGGCTACAAGTAGATACTATATTGGAGAGCATAGAGTTAGAGAGTTATGGTCACAGGAAATTAAATTTAATTTGAACTGATAGGTATGTTTTTTCCTTGTTGAAGTTAAGACAGGGTGATCAATAAAAGACTTACCAGCATAAAAATAATACATTAGGGTAAAATTCTGTGGGAGAAGTAGAACAGAAATACGGGTTCATGTATTTTTTAAACTGATAATGATGGAAATCAAATGTCTATGGCATTTAGGTTCCACTGGAGCCATTTATAATGTGAGCCATAAATACTGTGAGTATTTATAAAACACTAGATATCATACTCTTTTTACAAGCATTTAAGCTTAGGTTGAAATAATCTTCGATGTCAACTTAAAGTGTGGAAAGTTGCACATGATTTTCAAAATTCAAAATTATTACATAATTTAGAATCAAAAGTGTTTCAGAGAAAAGTTGTCCTGGGAAAGCCAGCTGAATGAAGGAAGCAGGAGTTATGGAATGAAGGAAGCAGAGATGGAGAGAACGAAATGAAATAACAAGGAGTGACAGTAACACATGTATCACGAAAGGCCATGAAGCATGAAAAATCTAGACACACACACTGAGATGGACACAGAACACTGAGAAAACTGGACGGAGAGTCATGGTTAAAATATTAAGAACAAGTAAGCGCAAGGTGGAGCGGAGAGCCGGCCACAAGAGGGGCAGCACTGAGAAGCGTGACAAGCGAGGAGAGCCGGCCGGAAGAGGGGCAGCACCGAGAAGAAGGACAAGCTGATAGGATGCTGACACGTCACCTACCCGTGTATGAACTGCAGTTTCAGGCTGTCCTCAGGAGCCTTTTCTCGCTTGAGGAAGGGCACTGCGTGGTTTTTCTCTTTACTTTGTTGCTTTAGCTGAGGTAGATCTTCTTTGTAAACCTTCATGGGTAACAGAAGCACTTAGTGAGAGACTCTTCAGGTTTCAAATACATAAATATCTTGGCATGCTCAGGAAATCTTTAATTGCAGGAAATCAAGTTTTTGAAAACATTAGAAATTAAAAGTGGTCACAAGAGAAAAAGAAGGGCATTATATAATGGTAAAGGGGCCAACTTATCGAGAAGATTTAACAATGGTAAATATTTATGCAACTGACACCATCTAAATCTGCAAAGCATATATTAACAACCCAAAGAAGAAATAAATATCAATACAATAATAGTTGGGAACCGTAAAATCCCACTCTCAACAACCGGATTGAACATCCAGAGAATCAATAATGAAACAGATTTGAACAATACCACAGGCCAAAGAAGAGATGCTTTCAAACTCTGGTGCTGGAGAAGACTCTTGAGAGTCCCTAGGACAGCAAGGAGATCAAACGAGTCAATCTTAAAGGAAATCAACCCTGAATATTCATTGGAAGGACTGATGCTGAAGCTGAAGCATCAAAACTTTGGCCACTTGATGTGAATAGATGACTCACTGGAAAAGACCCTGATGCTGAGAAAGACTGAAGGCAGAAGGAGAAGAGGATGACAGAAGATGAGATGGTTGAATGGCATCACTGATGCAATGTACATGAACTTAGGCAAACTCTGGGAGATGGTGGGGGACAGGGAGGCCTGGCACGCTGCAGTCTGTGGGGTTGCAAAGAGTCAGACATGACTTGGCAACTAAACAACAACAACAACAGACCAAATAGTCTAACAAACAAATATGAAACATCTCATTTATCAGCAGCAAAATACACATTCTTCTCAAGTGCACAAGGAACATTTTCTAGGACAGATAATGTTAGACCACAAAACAAGGCTCAATAAATTTAAAAAGACTAAAATTATATAAAGTATCTTTTTCTGACCACTATTGTATGAAACCAGAAATAAGTATGGACCTAAAAGAAGCAGAAGATATTAAGAAGAGGTGGAAAGAATACAAAGAAGAACTATATAAAAAAGATCTTAATGAGCCAGATAACCACAATGGTGTGATCACTCACCTAGAGCTAGACATCCTGGAGTGTGAAGTCAGGTGAGCCTTAGAAAGCATCACTACGAACAAAGCTAGTGGAGGTGATGGAATTCCAGCTGAGCTACATTAAATCCTAAAAGATGATGCTGTGAAAGTGCCGCACTCAATATACCAGGAAATTTGTAAATCTCAGCAGTGAACTGGATAAGGTCCGTTTTCATTCCAACCCCAAAGAAAGGCAATGCAAAGAATGTTAAAACTATTTCACAATTGCACTCATTTCACACACTAGCAAATTAATGCTCAAAATTCTCCAAGCTAGGCTTCAACAGTACATGAACTGAGAATTTCCAGATGCTCAAGCTGTATTTAGAAAAGGCAGAGAAACCAGAGATCAAATTGCCAACATCCGTTGGATCATAGAAAAAGCAAGAGAATTCCAGAAAAACACATACTTCTGCTTTATTGACTATGCTAAAGCCTTTGACTGTGTGGATCATAACAAACTGTAGAAAATTCTTCAAGAGATGGGAATACCAGACCACCTGACCTGCCTCTTAGAGAAATCTGTATGTGGGTCAAGAAGCAACAGTTAGAACTGGATGTGGAACAACAGACTGGTTCTAAATTGGGAAAGGAGTATGTGAAGGCTATATATTGTCACCCTGCTTATTTAACTTATATGCAGAGCACATTATGTGAAATGCTGGGCTGGTTAAAGCACAAGCTGGAATCAAGATTGCTGGGAGAAATATCAATAATCTCAGATAGGCAGATGACACCACCCTTATGGCAGAAAGTGAAGAGGAACTAAAGAACCTCTTGATGAAAGTGAAAGAGGAGAGTGAAAAAGCTAGCTTAAGACTCAACATTCAAAAAACTAAGATCACGGCATCCAGTCCCATCACTTCATGGCAAGTAGATGGTGAAACAATGGAAACAGTGACGACTTTATTTTTTGGGCTCCAAAATCACTGTAGATGGTGACTGCAGCCATGAAAATAAAAGACGCTTGCTCCTTGGAAGAAAAGCTATGACCAACCTAGACAGCATATTAAACAAGCAGAGACATTACTCTATTGACAGAAGTCCATCTAGTCAGAGCTACGGTTTTTGCAGTAGTCCATGTATGGACGTGAGAGTTGAACCATAAAGAAAGCTGAGCACAGAAGAATTGATGCTTTTGAACTGTGGTGTTGGAGAAGACTCTTGAGAGTCCTTTGGGTTGCAAGGAAATCAAACCAGTCAATCTTAAAGGAAATCAATCCTGAACATTCACTGGAAGGACTTATGCTGAAGTTGGAGCTCCAATACTTTGGCCATCTGATGTGAAGAACTGACTTATGGGAAAAGACCCTGATGCTGGGAAAGATTGAAGGCAGAAGGAGAAGGGGACGACAGAGGATGAGATGGCTGGATGGTATCACTGACTCGATGGACATGAGTTTGAGTAAGCTCTGGGAGTAGGTGATGGACAGGGAAGTCTGGTGTGCTGCAGTCCATGGGGTCGCAAAGAGTCAGGCACAACTAAACTACTGAACTGAACTGAGAAATAAGTAACAGGAAGCTGAAAAAGTCACAAATAAGTAGGAATTAACACACTTCTGAACAACTAATGGATCAAAGAAGAAATTAAAAAGGAAATTTTTAAAAATCTGACAGAAATGAAAATGGAAACACAACATATCAGAACTTATAGGATACAGCAAAAGCATATTTAAGGGGAACATTTGTAGCTAATAAACATATCCATTAAGAAAAAAGATACATTTCAGATAAAGAACTTAGTATTATACATCAAAGAGCTAGAAAACAGTTTGGACACTAAGTCCAATGTTAGAAGAAAGGAAATAAAAGAGATTAGCACAGAAATAAATGAAATAGAGAATAGGAAAACTGTAGAAAAGATTAATAAAACTAAGAGTAGGTTCTTTGAAAAGACAAATGAAATTGAGAACATAAGACTGAATTTTACTTCTTCTAGTTATAACTGGACATGGAACAACAGACTGATTCCAAATAGGAAAAGGAGTACATCAAGGCTGTATATTGTCACTCTGCTTATTTAACTTATATGCAGAGTACATCATGAGAAATGCTGGGCTGGATGAAGCACAAGCTGGAATCAAGATTGCCAGGAAAAATATCAATAACCTCAGATATGCAAATGACACCACCCTTATGGCAGAAAGTGAAGAGGAACTAAAGAGCCTCTTGATGAAAGTGAAAGAGGAGAGTGAAAAAGTTGGCTTAAAGCTCAACATTCAGAAAACGAAGATCATGGCATCTGGTCCCACCACTTCATGGCAAATGGATGGGGAAACAGTGGAAACAGTGGATGATTTTATTTTTTGGGGCTCCAAAATCACAGTAGATGGTGATTGCAGCCATGAAATTAAAAGACTTGCTTGCTCCTTGGAAGGAAAGTTATGACCAACCTGCTACTGCTACTGCTGCTAAGTCGCTTCAGTCGTGTCTGACTCTGTGCGACCCCATAGACGGCAGCCCACCAGGCCCCGCCGTCCCTGGGATTCTCTAGGCAAGAACACTGGAATGGGTTGCCATTTCCTCCTCCAATGCATGAAAGTGAAAGTGAAGTCGCTCAGTCGTGTCCGACTCTTAGCGACCCCATGGACTGCAGCCTACCGGGCTCCTCCATCCATGGGATTTTCCAGGCAAGAGTACTGGAGTGGGGTGCCATTGCCTTCTCCCTATGACCAACCTAGACAGCATATTAGAAAGCAAAGACATTATTTTATCAACAAAGGTTCGTCTAGTCAAGGCTATGGTTTTTTCCAGTAGTCATGTATGGATGTGAGAGTTGGACTATAAAGAAAACTGAGCACAGGAGAACTGATGCTTTTGAACTATGGTGCTGAAGAAGAATCTTGAGAGTCCCTTGAACTACAAGGAGATCCAACCAGTCCATCCTAAAGGAGATCAGTCCTGGGTGTTCATTGGAAGGACTGATGTTGAAACTGAAACTCCAATACTTTGGCTACCTGATGCAAAGAGCTGACTCAGTTGAAAAGAAAGGGCAGGAGGAGAAGGGGAAGACAGAGGATGAGATGGCTGGATGGCATCACTGACTCGATGGACAAGAGTTTCAGTAAACTCTGGGAGTTGATGATGGACAGGGAAGCCTGGCGTGCTGCAGTTCATGGGGTCGCAAAGAGTTGGACATGACTGAGCTACTGAACTGAACTAAATGAACAAAGCTAACTTGAAGTATCTTTTAAATCACTGGGATTTAAAAGAATTTTTTTGAAAAATTCTGCTATTATGTTTCTTAATCAATTTATATCCAGATAATATAGTTACTTCAGATAAATATGAAAGGAAATTATTAAATAAAATTATCAATAAAATATAATTTAAATATTTTGTTATAATTTCTTCTAGGCAGGAAATCTCTTGATTATTCAGACATGTAAAATGTGGCCTTGTGAATCATGGTGATCACTCTTGGGAATTATCCTTCTTTCATGACCCCATGAACCTTCCAGATCAGACTTGGATATAGAGCCAAGCTCTTGGCCTAATCTAGGACCTAAACTATGCTGTTGACTGGGATAACATTCCCTATAATTTAAATGTGGATAAAATCCATCTTTTGTCTACAATGTACTTATGCCCTACTATCAAGAGATAAAAATTTAATATATTTAAATGAAATTTAATTCAATCAAACTACAGTACAAAAAATCATGAAAATATTATAATAAAGCTCTTATTTAGGGTTTGACCAAAAATTGTTCTGAAAAAAAGGAAGTCAAGAGATATCTCACTTCTGCCTTGTCTATTACAGATGCAATGAACTAAGCTTTTAAAGTCTAATGATAATTATTCATTTGAATTCAGATGCTTTCATCAGCTTATCAACTACTTTAGAGAACTGAATTCTAGTCTCGGCGTTGCTACTGCTTATTTGAACAAGTCTCATAACTTCTGTGGGCCTCAAAGTCCCATCTGTAGAACAGACTTCCAGCTCAGGAATAACTCAGGAATCAAATTCAGACAACATGAATCAAATAACACAGGGGAAAACTTTAGAAAGTAAGATGTCAGGGAGAATATATAAATCTTAGGCATGAGTCTCAATCAAGTCATTCATTTTCATTCTTTTACGAGTACCATTTTATTAAATATAAACATCTCAACTAAAAAAATTGCTTTTCTAATTCTTTTTTCTTTAAATTGTATGTTCATTTTGCTTTCCCCTTTCATCATTCATTCCATTTCACCTTGATATTAGGGTATAATATTGTTTAATATTTTCATATTTCCATATTAATAATTTCCTTTCAAATCTTTATCTATAGCATAATATATTACATCAATACACAGTCAAACTGATTTAGTCTTGAAGTTGACCCAAGACATCAGTTGGACTATTTTTGTGCTAATCTAATTTTTCAAACATTGAAAGCAGTGAGTGACAATTACGGGCTGGAAAAAAAGGCATCATCTGAAATACATTCAGAGCTTACGTAGAGGCAAAGCTAAGTAGCACATAGAATGTGCATCTACAGAGAAGACCAGAGCCACTTTTTTATTCTAACACTACAGGCAATATTGATGCAGGCAAAGTACTTAACCTTTCAGGGGTTACTGTGGGGTTGGATTTGGTGTATGTAAAGCACAGGACGTGGCCCCACAGAGATACTTGATACATGGCAGCTGTCACAGGCCTACGGTAAGTTTCCATGGGCAACACTGACAGTTGTTATGTCTGAAATTTGAAATCTTATTCACTCTATGTTCATTTATGGAATCTGCTTCACATAGCTCTGTTAAATGACAAGGAAGAAAATAGAACCTCTAGAGTTATTACCATTAAGAAGGCGATATGTGTCCAGATTCCAGTGAAGGATTGTGCATTTTAAAACACAGTTTAGTGCTAAAATTAAATATCTATTTAAAAAAAAATAGTACTCAATTAGTTGTAATTGTCCAACTTTTTTACCAAAGATGATTTCTGACTGGACAGATAATACACATCGTATTTGGGCCTTTACTTTAATTAAATGGATAATGGTCTCCATAAGTTAAGAGAGACACCATCACTCATTTGCAAACTACCATGCCTCCAGGGTCTCCTGTTCTATAAAGAAAATGCATGCTTTAATGATCTGCTGAGAAAAATGAAAAATCATGTAACTTACTTGCACATTTTTCTGTAACAGATATTTAAAATTTTTTAGCTGCTAGGAAAGAAGAAACCCAAATTGTCATGGGTTCTGGTTTAAAATTTGCTACTACCTTCTCCTTAAAATTTTTTTGCTGACATGATCAGTAAAAGCCTTATTTCAAATCTGTATTTAAAGATAAGCAGCAGGCAATTTTACTAATTCTTTTATTTTCTTTTGCTGAAGGACTAACCAATCTTAGTACAGTGTCTGATTTGAATGATATCGAGATTTGGGGTTATAAGGTATTTGTCATAAGGCTTCCTGTTTACTGACCTGGCGATCATAATTGATTTGAGTTTCCTGCTCAATATCAGAGTCCAACTCTGGCACGTCAGATAAATCCGAATCAGATTCTTCACTGTAGGAATCAGTGCCACCGTCTGCAGAAATACCCCCACAAGAAACAAGCAGAAATTCTGAGACTCTTAATGGCTAAAAAGTTTAAAAATATTTTCTTTCTTCTATCCTACTGAGTTCAATAAAAATACACCATACACCATAATTTTCATTTGCTGTAGATTCTTAAAACATCTTTTTTCTTTCATCTTTTGGTTAAGTTCAGCATACCTCTCATCCTCTTTTTAGGAGTATTAACAGACTAGCATAACTCCCCCCACCATTTCCACACTTGTATTAGATAATGGATCTTTGGGTTTTAAATCTTGCTTTGAAAGAGAGAAAAGGGGAGACGGGAAGGTTTTACCACAGAGGAAGATGGGTCAGAAGGAAATTCAACCACTTATTCAGTAAAAATCCTCTTTAGCCTATTAACATGACCACCAGGTGCTAGTAACTGTCATGGTCAAAACTGCTGCAGAATCCTTCCCAATAAAAACCACTCCCTCACATAGCACATGGTCATTACTACTGAAAGTACAATAAATTAAAGGACCAACATATCCATTGACCTGGAACACAGCTGATCCTGACTGTGGATCATTCTTTGATCCCTATTAGGAAGGCAACTCCTATTCCAAATGTTACTTTGTCACCTGACCCAGCAGCCCCACCATCCATCAGAATTGTCCTAAGGAGACTGAAATGTATGTGTAGTATTATTTTCAAAAGTTAATTCTTCATGTAAACTTTAAACCTTCAGCTTTCATTTAGTATAAGCAAAATTCTTTGAAGGAAATTATCCAATTGACCCATATTCGATTGACCCATATCTCAAAACGTTTTTCTGTTTGTTTGTTTTTTAAATTTTTAAATTTATGGTAGGAATGAATTTTTCAAAATGGTTTAACTCTTTATCTTCAGAAGAGATGTCAGGCCATTACATGAAATTTTTATTGAAAAAAAAACAGATGTTGAAAAATTATTACTGGTTTTACCCTGGGGTGCGGTTTCCAGCAGGCCATTGCTGACACCTTCTGGAATAAATCTCCACTGGAAAACTGAGTGGTCAGCCCCTCCTGTGCTTAATACCCACTGAAAGTCATGAGACCAGCGGACGTTTGTAACATGTGCAGAATGGCCCACATACTTTCTAAATTTGGCTCCTGAAAGACATTATTGAGAAGATTAGTTATGGAAAAAAAAGAACTTGTTGGTTAAAAAATTACATTCCTATTTAAATACACTAGAAAATATAATCTTCAGTCTTATATATAATAAATAAGTGAATGTTTCAAAAGATATGTCAATCATTCCAGCATGGATTAAGCTAAAACTAGGTCTTAAAATCTGAGCTCTGTTTCTAAAGACACATCTGAACCTGTTCCAAATAACACCTACTGCTTCACTGATTCTGCAAATAAAAGCTAAAGAATAAATATCTTATACATTCTTACTTAAGTATGAGATACAACAGGCAATCCTTTACAACTGGGAAACAGAAAATAATTCTGAAGGGGAAATGTTGAGTTATTGTTTGGGGTCATATGATGTAGAGTTGGGAAAATGAAACTTTTTTCTCTTAAATTGATTACTTTTACTCAGTGAACACCATCCCTGGGTAGTAAATGCACTAGAAAAGCTTTGTGAACTTATATTTGGCACTGAATTACTGAAGAAAAGTCTCCAGTGTATGGTCCATACACAGCAGTATAAAGGCACTGATGGAAATATGCAAGGTCCATCTTATCATGTGGGGGCCTAGAACCCCAAAGACTGTGGGATATTTCCAGGGCCCACAAGCACCCCATCCCTTCTTCAGAAACACTTCTAGCTATCACAGTCCCTCTAAGTGGCATCTCTTTAATGGGGGAAAGGCCACCTGTTTAACTATCACGTGCTTAAAATTTAAATACACACTGGGGAGATAATGATTTAAATTTATAGGAAGCCAAAAATGGCTGCTACATGTTATTTTCCTGAGAGCATGTTCTGACCAGGTGAGGTTTTAAAAGACAAAACGGGGATGCTGCCACAGAAGGGGAAAGGAAGGACTTGAGTCTCAAAAGCAACCTTGCCCATTACAAGGAGTTTCCTAAATCAGTTTAAAGAGATTAGACTGTTAATAAAGTCAAACAGATTCCAACTCTGATCTGGAGATACCGGTTGATGATAATTCAATAATTATAAAGTAAACACTTTCTTTCCACATCTCAGTAGACCTTGCTGGGCTATCCCTTGCTGCCCTGACCTTTACATCCTCCTTAGACAGGATTTAACCCATCTCTTTGGAGTTGTTTTAAAAATGCCCACAATTCTAAAAACATCAAACTCATAGAAAAACATGGTAGAATTGTAGTTATGAGGAGATAGGGGGTTGGGGAGATGGTGAGATGTTGGCCAAAGATATACTTTCAGTATAAGATGAATAACTTCTGGGGAACTATTATACAGCATGGTGACTGTATTTAATAATACTGTCTTATATATTTGACAGTGGCTAAGACAGTAGACCTTAAATGTTCTCAGCATGTGTGTGTAAATAACTGAGGTCATGGATATGTTAACTCACCTTAAAGTAGTGATCATTTCACAACATTTACATACATGAAATCACCATGTTGTACACTCTAAACATATACAATGTTATTTGTCAATTTTATCTGAATAAAGCTGGAAAAATATGTCCACAAATTATTTGAGACAAATCAAAACAAATAGACTGTCAAAAGTAAAGGTGTGTGACATCCAAGAGGAGGTTATAAAAGACACTGCGGATACATCCTTGCTCTTTCCTGGATCTCTAGATACCGTGTGATGAGGACAGCCAAGCAGCTCAGGGAGAGGCTCACATGGCAAGGAACTGAGGCCTTCTGCCAAGAGCCAGGTGAGGGGACATCTTGGAAGAGGATCTTTGGCCTCAGTCTAGTCTTCAGATGACTGTAGCCTCATGAGAGACCTGGAACTAGAATCATCCAGCTAAGCTGCTCCTGAATCCCTGACTCCCCAAAACTGTGAGATAATAAATGATTATTGATTTAAGCTGCTAAATTTGGGAGGGGGAGAATTTGTTATACAGCCATAGCTAGCTCATACACCCTTGGTAGGCTGGAACTAGAACTTTCAAACATCAGTGTCATCCAATTTGTTGTTTAGTTGCTAAATTGTGTCTGACTCTTTTGTGACCCCATGGACTGTAGCCTGAGGGGCTCCTCTGTCCATGGAATTTCCCAGGCAAGAATACTGCAGTGGCTTGCCATTTCCTACTCCAGGGTATCTTCCTGACCCAAGTATCGAACTCGTGTCTCCTGTACTGGCAGCCAGGTTCTTTACCACTGAGCCACCAGGGAAGGCACCAGCGTCATCAGTAGTCAGGCCTTATTTCTCTGATCTTCCTTCCTGTCCTCTTTCTCCCTCGCTTACTCGGCTCTAGTCTCACTAGCCTCTCTGCATGCCAGGCCCTCTTCTGCCTCTGTCTTTTGCGCTTGTGTTCAGTCTGGAATGCTCTTTCCCTGCATTTCTGAATGGCTGGCTCCCTCCCCTCTTTCAGGTTTCTAGTCATATGAACCTGTATCAGTGAGCCCTGCTTTGGCCACTCCTGTTTAAAATAGAAACACCCTACTGCCCCCCGTGAGCACTACTCCCACTGGGTGCCTTATTTTTCATCACAGCACTTCTCACCAACAGATGTGTTTTTATTGTTTTGTTTATTGACTGTCTCCTCAGTAGGAAAAGAGCTCCGGGGATTTCTGCTGGACCTATCTCCAGCCTCTAGAATAGCATTTAAATATTTATTGTATACATGAAGGTCACATCCATCTGTTCCAAGGTTTTCCTTAAGACACTGAGTGGCTGTACAAAACCTCCTGGACCCTAAGGAAGGCTCAGCCCTCAGCTCTCATCTCCTCTCTATTGATTCTTTCTCTTTGGCTTTAAATATGGTTGATAATCCCTTGAGTGCCAAACATTCAGCTCCAGCCCTGACTGAACTCTCCCCAGAGTGTTGACGGCCTGCGTGCAATGCCCACTTGGATGTCTAATAGTTGCTTCAAACTTATCATGGACAAACCAGGAGCTTACCCTTCCCTTCCTACTCTGTTACTACCATAACACACGTACACACACACACACACACCATTTTACTCTCTCATCTTCCCGTCTCTGTAGATGGCACTAGCATTCAGCCCATTGATCAAACCTAAAATTTAGGAGTCATCCTCAATCCCTCTCTTTCCTTCTATTCCCACTCCCAATCCACAAGTGTGGTCTTCAGGTCTAACTTTACATTGTTTTCTAGGCTCAACCACCTCTCTTCACATCTGTTCCTGACATCTTTGTCCAAGTTACATCCTCTATCACTCAGGCTCTTGTGATAATCTCTACTTGAAGCCTCCTCTTCACTATTCCACTCCACACAATATCAAAGTGGTATTTTAAAAACATAAATGGGTCATGTCACTCTTCCACTTAAAATCTCAATAGTTTTCCATTGCACTTAGAATAAGACCCACATTTCTGGCGGTTGCTTTAAGGCCCTTCATGCCTGGCCCCACTGCCCTTCCAGCCTCGCACTGCACAACTCTCCCATCGTCGGTCAAGCTCTAGTCATGCTGATCTTTCTCTTCTTGCATCAAGCTCATCTAAGCTCTACTGAAGGTCAGCACTTTTCCTTCCAAGGTCTACTGTTTCTGCAACTCAAGTCTTACAGTATCCAGGAGACCTGGCATGGGAGGTGGTTGTTCCAGGACTCTGGTGTGTGTGTATCTGTGTTTTGTGTCTGAAGGATTAACAGAAGGGTAGCACACAAATGAAACATGGAGATCCTCAGCCTTGAGCCTGCCCTTGCAGGGGTAGATGCCAAGGGTGTTAAGATATGACAAATGTTAATAAGCAAGGCTTTGGATTTTATCTCATGTCAGTGTCTGGGGGTTGATGGTCAAACAGGATGTTGTCTACATCAGGGGTCCCCAACCCCCAGGCCACTGCGCTCATACCAGTTCACAGCCTGTTAGGAACCAGGCTGCACAGCAGGAGGTAAGCAGTGGGCAAAACTGAAACTACTTCCCCACTATCACAGTCCTTGGAAAAATGGTCTTCCACAAAACCAGTCCCTGGTGCCAAAAAGGTTGGGGACTGCTGGTCTAAATGACATCACGTAAAATTATCAGTAATGACCCTAATTATATTAAGATTTAATAACTATCAAAATGAGGAAAACAAATTGGTTCTGCTATATAACAATAATACAGTGAAAGTGTGAAAGTGAAAGTCGCTCAGTCGTGTCCCACTCTTTGCAACCCCATGGACAATACAGTCCATGGAATTCTGGAATACTGGAGTGAGTAGCTTTCCCTTCTCCAGATCTTCCCAACCCAGGGATTCAACCCAGGTCTCCTGCATTGCAAGTGGATTCTTTACCAGCTGAGCCACCAGGGAAACCCAAGAATACTGGAGTGGGTAGCCTGCCCCACTTCAGCGGAGACCCAGGAATCGAACCGGTGGATTCTTTACCAACTAAGTTATCAGCAAAGCCAACAATAATACAAATTGCAGTCATTTTCATTAGCCATAGAACATTTTTGTCTAATTATTATGCGAGAGAATACTATGGTCATATAATTGTAAATGTCAATTAACTTGATTGTGAGTTTTATTTAATCACAATGGAAAATTATAATGTTTGCTCAGTCTCCATACTCTCTCACAGTCATCAGCCCCCACTCTTATTTGCCTGTTCACAGGTTCAAAAGTTGGGGGGATACTTGTCACTGGTACCTTGGTTAAAGGAAGACAAGTTGTACCAACTATTACCATTCTCATCAGAAACACTGTTATAAACTACTCGGTTGGAAGTTTTGGCACAAGAAGTCCATGAGAGGCCTAAATGACTTGAGGCAAAATTACAAGATGTATAAACTCTGTATCAGGAAAAGTAGAACAAGTCAATTTGCCATGAGGACACGGATACTTCTGCAGATTGTGGGTGGGTTTTATTACTCTCACCTACTGTCACTCTGGCTGTCAACCTCTCCTTGTTCATTCAGATGTCTTCTGGCCCCCTTCATCCTCAGGGTGGTTTTATAATAAGAATATCTCATTTTGACAAGTAGCACTACTCACCATACCTCCAACCTCACCCCTCCCCTTCCTAATAAGCAAACCCAAAGTCTACATTTCCATTGCTATTTGCTAAACCCAATCCACCCTACAAGGCTCAGTGATACATAAAAAATATCAACCCTCACTGGATTGTCAAGTCCTGATACTTGAGGCCAACAGTATTGTTTCTGACCCTCAGGAGGTTTCTTCTGAATGCTGGTTTTCCAGATACCTTCTGGTTAGTTAACTTCTGCAAGTACATGACTCAATCTAACAAGACATGCCCTATTACTCAAAAGACCCGTTAGGGTGAGAGAGAACAGTTTGAATTAGGCATGTTGAGGTAATGCTGTGCCTTGAGCATTTAATTAAAAAATTTTTTTTGTATCAAACAGACCTAAATTCTACTTTCTTCATTTCTTTAAAAAAAATTGTTTTTAATTGAAGGATAATTGATTTACAGAATTTTGTTGTTTTCTACCAAACCTCAACATGAATCAGCCATCAGTTCAGTTCAGTTCAGTTCAGTCGCTCAGTTGTGTCCGACTCTTTGTGACCCCATGAATCGCAGCATGCCAGGCCTCTCTGTCCATCACAAACTCCCGGAGTTTACTCAGACTCACGTCCATCGAGTCAGTGATGCCACCCAGCCATCTCATCTCTGTCGTCCCCTTCTCCTCCTGCCACCAATCCCTCCCAGCATCAGAGTCTTTTCCAAAGAGTCAACTCTTCACATGAGGTGGCCAAAGTACTGGAGTTTCAGCTTTAGCATCATTCCCTCCAAAGAAATCCCAGGGCTAATCTCCTTCAGAATGGACTGGTTGGATCTCCTTGCAGTCCAAGGGACTCCCAAGAGTCTTCTCCAACACCACAGTTCAAAAGCATCAATTCTTCGGCGCTCAGCCTTCTTCACAGACCAACTCTCACATCCATACATGACCACAGGAAAAACCATAGCCTTGACTAGACGGACCTTTGTTGGCAAAGTAATGTCTCTGCTTTTGAATATGCTATCTAGGTTGGTCATAACTTTCCTTCCAAGGAGTAAGTGTCTTTTAATTTCATGGCCGCAGTCACCATCTGCAGTGATTTTGGAGCCCCAAAAAATAAAGCCTGACACTGTTTTCACTGTTTCTCCATCTATTTCCCATGAAGTGATGGGATCGGATGCCATGATCTTCGTTTTCTGAATGTTGAGCTTTAAGCCAACTTTTTCACTCTCCACTTTCACTTTCTTCAAAAGGCTTTTTAGTTCCTCTTCACTTTCTGCCATAGGTATACATATATCCCCTCACTTTTGAACCTCTCTCCCATCCCCCCTCCTCTACCACCCATCTAGGTTGATACAGAGCCCCTGTTTGAGTTTCCTGAGCCATTCAGCACATTCCCGTTGGCTATCTATTTTACATATGGTAATGTAAGTTTCCATGTTACTCTTTCCATACATTTCACCCTCTCCTCCCCTTTCCCCATGTCCATAAGTCTATTCTCCATGTCTGTTTCTCCACTGCTGCCCTGTGAATGAATTCTTCAGAACCATTTTTCTAGATTCCATGTATGTGCGTTAGAATACGATATTTACCTTTCTCTTTCTGACTCACTTCACTCTGTGTAATAGGTTCTAGGTTCATCCACCTCATCAGAACTGACTCGAATGTGTCCTTTTATGGCTGAGTAATATTCCATTGTGCATATGTACCAGAACTTCTTTATCCATTCATCTGTCGATGGACATCTAGGTTGCTTCCATGTTCTAGCTATTGTAAATAGTGCTGCAATGAACAATGGGATACATGTGTCTTTTTCAACCCTGGTTTTCTCAGGGTATATGCCTAGGAGTGGGATTGCTGGGTCATATGGTGGTTTTATTCCTAGTTTTTTAAGGAATCTCCATACAGTCTTCCATAGTGGCTGTATCAATTTACATTCCCACCAACAGTGCAAGAGCATTCCCTTTTCTCCACACCCTCTCTAGCATTTAGTTTATAAACTTTTTGATGATGGACATTCTGACTGGTGTGAGGTGATATCTCATTGTGGTTTTGATTTGCATTTCTCTAATAATGAGTGATATTGAGCATCTTTTCATGTGTTTGTTAGCCATCTTTATGCCGTCTTTGGAGAACTGTCTGTTTAGGTCTTTTTCCACTTTTTGATTGGGTTGTTGGTTTTTCTGGTATTGAGTTGTATAAACTGCTTGTATATTTTAGAAATTAATCCTTAGTCAAGTGTTTCATTTCCTATTATTTTCTCCCATTCCAAGGGTTGTCTTTTCACCTTGCTTATAGTTTCATTTGCTGTGCAAAAGCTTTTAAGTTTAATCAGGGCCCACTTGTTTACTTTTGTTTTTATTTTCATTACTCTAGGAGATGGGTCATAGAGGATCTTGCTTTGATTTATGTCATCAAGTGTTCTGCCTATGTTTTCCTCTAAGAGTTTTATAGTTTCTGGTCTTATATTTAAGTCTTTAATCCATTTTATCTTTGTGTATGGTGTTAGGAAGTGTTCTAATTTCATTCTTTTACATGCAGCTGTCCAGTTTTCCCAACACCATTCACTGAACAGGCTGTCTTTGCCCCATTGTATATTCCTGCCTCCTTTGTCAAAATTAAGGTACACATAGGTGCATGGGTTTATTTCTGGGCTTTCTATCTTGTTCCATTGGTCTGTACTTCTGTTTTTGTGCCAGTACCATACTGTCTTGATGACTGTAGTTTTGTAGTATAATCTGAAGTCAGGAAGGTTGATTCCTCCAGCTCCATTCATTCTTCCTTCTCAAGACTGCTTTGGCTATTCAGGGTCTTTTGTGTTTCCATATGAATTGTGAAATTTTTTGTTCTAGTTCTGTGAAAAATGCCATTGGTAATTTGATAGGGATTGCATTGAATCTGTAGATTGCATTTGATAGTATAATCATTTTCATAATATTGATTCTTCCTACCCAGGAACATGGAATATCTCTCCATCTGTTTATGTCATCTTTGATTTCTTTTGTTAGTGTCTTATAATCTTCTCTGTACAGTTCTTTTGTCTCCTTAGGTAAGTTTATTCTTAGATATTTAATTCTTTTTGTTGCAATGGTGAATGGGATTGATTCCTTAATTTCTCTTTCTGATTTTTCATTGTTAGTATATAGAAATGCAAGTGATTTCTGTGTATTGATTTTGTATCCTGCAACTTTTCTAAATTCACTGATTAGCTCTAGTAATTTTCTGATACTATCTTTAGTGTTTTCTATGTACAGTATCATGTCATCTGCAAACAGTGAGAGATTTACTTCTTCTTTTCCGATTTGGATTCCCTTTCTTTTTCTTCTCTGATTGCTAGGACTTCCAGAATTATGTTGAATAACAGTGGTGAAATTGGACACCCTTGTCTTGTTCCTGATCTTAGGGAAGATGTTTTCAGTTTCTCACCACTGAGGACGTTTGTATATTGCCCTTACTTTGTTGACGTAGGTTCCTTCTATGCCCATTTTTTGAAGAGTTTTAATCATAAATGGCTGCTGAATTTTGTCAAAGGCTTTTTCTGCATCTATTGAGATGGTGATATGGTTTTTATCTTTCAGTTTGTTAATATGGTATATCACATTGACTGATTTGCGTATATTGAAGAATCCTTGCATTCCTGGGATAAACCCAACTTGATCATGGTGTATGAGCTTTTTGATGTGTTGCTGAATTCTGTTTGCTAAAATTTTGTTGAGAATTTTTGCATCTATGTTCATCAGTGATATTGGCCTGTAGTTCTGTTTTTTTGTGTGTTGTCTTTGTCTGATTTTGGTATCAGGGTGATGGTGACCTTGTAGAATGAGTTTGGAAGTGATCCTTCCTCTGCAATTTTTTGAGAGTTTTAGAAGGATGGGCATTTGCTCTTCTCTAAATGTTTGATAGAATTCTCCTGTGAAGCCATCTGGTCCTGGGCTTTTGCTTTTTGGGAGATTTTTGATCCCAGCTTCGGTTTCAGTGCTTGTAATTGGGTTGTTCATAATTTCTATTTCTTCCTGGTTCAGTCTTGGCAGATTGAACTTTTTTAAGAATCTGTCCATTTCTTCCAGGTTATCCATTTTATTGACATATAGTTGTTCATAATAGTCTCTTATAATCTTTTGTATTTCTGCATTGTCTGTTGTAACCTCTCCTTTTTCATTTCTAATTTTGTTGGTTTGATTCTTCTTTTTTTCTTGATGAGTCTGGCTAAAGGTTTGTCAATTTTGTTTATCTTCTCAAAGAACCAGCTTTTAGTTTTATTAATCTTTACTATTGTTTCTTTATTTTTCATTTATTTCTGCTCAGATCTTTATTATTTTTTTCCTTCTACTAATTCTGGGGTTTTTTTGTTCTTCTTTTTCCAGTTATTTTAGATATAAAGTTAGGCTATTTGGTGCTTTTCTTGTTTCTTGAGGTAGGATTGTATTGCTATAAACTTCTCTCTTAGGACTGCTTTTGCTGCATCCAATAGGTTGTGAGTTTCTGTGTTTTCATTGTCATTTGTTTCTAGAAATTTTTTAATTTCCCTTTTGATTTCTTCAGGAACCTGTTGGTTATTCAGAAACATGTTGTTTAATCTCCATGTGTTTTTGTTTCTTACAGTTTTTTTCTTGTAATTGATATCTAGTCTCATAGCATTGTGGTTGCAGAAGATGCTTGATACCATTTCAATTTTCTTAAATTTACAGAGGTTTTATTTGTGACCCAAGATATGGTCTATCCTGGAGAATGTTCCATGTTCACTTGAGATGAAGGTGTATTCTTCTGCATTTGGATGGAATGTCCTGAAGATACCAATGAGATCCATCTCACCTAATGTATCATTTAAGACTTGTGTTTTCTTATTAATTTTCTGTTTTGATGATCTGTCCATTGGTGTGAATGGGGTGTTAAAGTCTCCTACTATTATTGTGTTACTGTCAATTTCTCCTTTTATGTCTGTTAGTGTTTACCTTATGTATTGAGGTGCTCCTATGTTGGGTGCATAGATATTTACAATTGTTGTGTCTTCCTCTTGGATTGATCCCTTGATCATTATGTAGTGTCCTTTCTTATCTCTTATAATCTTCTTTAAGGTCTATTTTGTCTGATATGAGTATTGCTACTCCAGCTTTCTTTTGCTTTCCATTTGCATGGAATATATTTTTCCATCCTCTCACTTTCAGTCTATATTTGTCTTTAGGTCTGAAGTGGGTTTCTTGTTACACAGCATATATATGGATCTTGTTTTTGTATCCATTCAGCCAGTCTGTGTCTTTTGGGTGGAGCATTTAATCCATTTACATTTAAAGTGATTATTGATATATATGTTCCTATTGCCATTTTCTTGATTGTTTGGGGTTGATTTTGTAGATCTTTTTTCTTCTCTTATATTTCTTGACTATATAAGTCCATTTAATATTTGTTGTAAAGCTGATTTGGTGGTACTGAATTCTCTTAACTTTGCTTATCTGAAAAGCTTTTGATTTCTCCATCAATTTTGAATGAGATCCTTGCCAGGTACAGTAATCTTGGTTGTAGATTTTTCCCTTTGAGTACTTTAAATATATCCTGCCATTCCCTTCTGGCCTGCAGAGTTTCTGCTGAAAGATCAGCTGTTAATCATATGGGGTTTCCCTTGCAAGTTTCTTGTTGCTTCTCCCTTGCTGCTTTTGATATTCTTTCTTTTGTTTAGACTTTGTTATTTTGATTAGTATGTGTCTTGGTGTGTTTCTCCTTGGGTTTATCCTGTATGGGGCTCTTTGTGCCTCTTGGACTTGATTATTTCCCTTTTCTGTGTTGAGGAAATTTTCAACTATAATCTCTTCAAAAATTTTCTCATACCCTTTCTTCTTCTCTTCTTCTTCTGGGACCCCTATAATTTGAATGTTGGTGCATTTGATATTGTCCCAGAGGTCTTTGAGGCTATCCTCAGTTCTTTTCAGTCTTTTTACTTTATTCTGCTCTTCAGAAGTTGTTTCCACCATTTTATCTTCCAGCTCACTGATTCTTTCTTCTGCTTCAGATATTCTGCTATTGATTCCTTCTTAAATTTCAGGAATTGTGTTGTCTCTGTGTGTTTATTCTTTAATTCTTCTAGGTCTTTGTTAATTGATTCTTGCATTTTCTCCATTTTGCTTTCAAGGTTTTTGATCATCTTTGCTATCATTATTCTGAATTCTTTTTCAGGTAGTTTGCCTATTTCCTCTTCATTTATTTGGACTTCTGTGTTTCTAGTTTGTTCCTTCATTTGTGTAGTATTTCTCTGCTTTTTCATTATTTTCTTTTTAACTTATTGAGTTTGAGGTCTCCTTTTCCCAGCCTTCAAGGCTGAATTCTTTTTTCCTTTTGGTTTCTGCCCTCTAAGGTTGGTCCAGTGGTTTGTCTAAGCTTCTTATAGGGTGGGATTTGTGCTGAGTTTTTGTTTGTTTGTTTTTCCTCTGATGGGCAAGGCTGAGTGAGGTGGTAATCCTGTCTGCTGATGATTGGGTTTGTATTTTTGTTTTGTTTGGACTTCCCTGGTGGTTCAGACAGTAAAGCATCTGTCTACAGTGCGGGAGACCTGGGTTTGATCCCTGGGTCAGGAAGCTCCCCTGGAGAAGGAAATGGCAATCCACCCCAGTACTATTGCCTGGAAAATCCCATTGACAGAGGAGCCTCGTAGGCTACAGTCCATGGGGTTGCAAAGAGTCGGACACGACTGAGCGACTTCACTTTCTTTTCCTTTTTTCCTTTTGTTTAGATGAGGGGTCCTGCATAGGGTGTTATTGGTGGTTGGGTGATGCTGGGTCTTGTATTACAGTGGTTTCCTTTGTGTGAGTTCTCACTATTTGATACTCCTTAGTGTTAGTTCTCTGGTAGTCTAGGGTCTTGGAGTCAGTGCTCCCACTCCAAAGGCTCAGAGCTTGACCTCTGGTCAGGAACAAAGATTCCACAAGTGGCTTGTTATGGCATTAAGTGAGATTAAAACAAAAATCCAAAAACAAGAAACCAAAGATGAACCCCAGACAAATGGCAGTTACAAAATCAGGCAAATAATAATTAAAATAATAGATATACACATATACATATACACCTATGAGCAAAGTCAAAACAGTCCAACAAAAATAAAGTAGATTGACCTGGCAAACAAAGGAAATCAAAAATTATATTTACCAGTTAAGAATAAAACTAACTAAAGCACAAACTGGAAAATAAAATTAAAGCAAGGTGCCAAGTGAGGAATAAAGTAATGAAAACAAAACTAACATATATGTTGAGAGGAAAGGAAAGAAAGAAAAGAAAGAAAGAAAGAAAAGATATGCAAAGTTAAACAGAGGTAGATGAAGAAGATTTACATACATTGAAGATTAACTTCAAGGGGGAAAGGAACAGTAGGAAAGGCAAACAAAGGAATAAATGTAGAAAAAATATAATAGGTTTAAGAACAATAAAAATTAAAATTATAAAATAGAGAAAAGAAAAAAAAAAGGAAAACTCCACAGAACTGCAAAGGTCCAATGTAGAGGCAAAGGTTTATAACAACAATAAAAAGTGTGACTGAATATACACATATACATATACACCCATAAGCAAAATCAAAACAGTCCAACAAAAATAAAGTACAATAGATTGACCTGGCAAATTATATCTATCAGAACAAAACTAAGCAGGAGCGGCGGCTGCTCAGCGCAGGAATGGCCAAGAGGAGGTACCCCATGCCCGAGGACAGGTGCTGTAGCCGAGAGGAGATGCCCCACCTTCAAGGTTAGGAGTGGGGGCTGAGAGGAGATACCCAACTTCCAAGGTAAGGAGCAATGGCTGTGCTTTGCTGGATCAGCCGTGAAGAGATACCCCACATCCAAGGTAAGAGAAACCCAAGTAAGATGGTAGGCGGTGAGAGATGGCATCAGAGGGCAGACTGAAATGTGAAACCACAATCAGAAAACTAACCAATTTGATCACATGGTCCACAGCCTTGTCTAACTCAGTGAAATTAAGCCATGCCATGTGGGGCCACTCAAGATGGATGGGTCATGGTGGAGAGGTCTCACAGAATGTGGTCCGCTGGAGAAAGGAATGGCAAACCACTTCAGTATTCTTGCTTGAGAACCCCATGAACAGTATGAAAAGGCAAAAAGATAGGACAGAGAAAGGGGAACTCCCCGGGTTGGTAGGTGCCCAATATGATAGTGGAGATTAGTGGAGAAATAACTCCAGAAAGAATGAAGGGATGGAGCCAAAGCAAAAACAACACCCACTTGTGGATGTAACTGGTGATACAAGCAAGGTCCGATGCTGTAAAGAGCAATATTGCATAGGAACCTGGCATGTTAGGTCCATGAATCAAGGCAAATTGGAAGTGGTCAAACAGGAGATGGCAAAAGTAAATGTCAACATTCTAGGAATTAGCAAACTAAAATGGACTGGAATGGGTGAATTTAACTCAGATGACCATTATATCTACTACTGTGGGTAAGAATCCCTTAGAAGAAATGGAGTAGCCATTATAGTCAACAGTAGCCATTATAGTCAACAGAAGAGTCTGAAATGCAGTACTTGGATGCAATCTCAAAAACAACAGAATGATCTCTCATTTCCAAGGCAAACCATTCAATATCATGGTAATCCAAGTCTATGCCCTGACCAGTCATACTGAAGAAGCTGAAGTGGAATGGTTCTATGAAGACCTACAAGACCTTTTAGAACTAACACCCCAAAAAGATGTCCTTTTCATTATAGGAGACTGGAATGCAAAAGTAGGAAGCCAAGAAACACCTGGAGTAACAGGCAAATTTGGCCTTGGAATACAGAATGAAGCAGGGCAAAGCCTAATAGAGTTTTGCCAAGAGAACACATTGATCATAGCAAACACCCTCTTCCAACAACACAAGAGAAGACTCTACACATGGACATCACCAGATGGCCAACACTGAAATCATACTGATTATATTCTTTGCAGCCAAAGATGGAGAAGCTCTATACAGTCAGCAAAAACAAGACCAGGAGCTGACTGTGGCTCAGACCATGAACTCCTTATTGCCAAATTCAGACTTAAATTGAAGAAAGTGGGGAAAACCACTAGACCATTCAGGTATGACCTAAATCAAATCCCTTATGATTATACAGTAGAAATGAGAAATAGATATAAGGGCCTAGATCTGATAGAGTGTCTGATGAACTATGGAAGAGGTTCGTTTCATTGTACAGGAGACAGGAATCAAGACCATCCCCAAGAAAAAGAAATGCATAAAAGCAAAATGGCTGTCTGAGGAGGCCTTACAAATAGCTGTGAAAAGAAGAGAAATGAAAAGCAAAAGAGAAAAGAAAAGATACACCCATCTGAATGCAGAGTTCCAAAGAATAGCAAGGAGAGATAAGAAAGCCTTCCTCAGTGATCAATGCAAAGAAATAGAGGAAAATAACAGAATGGGAAAGACTAGAGATCTCTTCAAGAAAATTAGAGATATCAAGGGAACATTTCATGCAAAGATGGGCTCAATAAAGGACAGAAATCGTATGGACCTAACAGAAGCAGAAGATATTAAGAAGAGGTGGCTAGAATACACAGAAGAACTGTACAAAAAAGATCTTCATGACCCAGATAATCACGATGGTGTGATCACTCACCTAGAGCCAGACATCCTGGAATGTGAAGTCAAGTGGGTCTTAGTAAGTATCACTATGAGCAAAGTTAGTGGAGGTGATGGAATTCCAGTTGAGCTATTCCAAATCCTGAAAGATGATGCTGTGAAAGTGCCACACTCAATACGCCAACAAATTTGGAAAACTCAGGAGTGGCCACAGGACTGGAAAAGGTCAGTTTTCATTCCAATCCCAAAGAAAGGCAATGCCAAAGAATGCTCAAACTACCGCACAATTGCACTCATCTCACATGCTAGTCAAGTGATGCTTAAAATTCTTCAAGCCAGACTTCAGCAATACATGAACTTCCAGATGTTCAAGCTTGTTTTAGAAAAGGCAGAGGAACGAGAGATCAAATTGCCAACATCCACTGGATCATTGAAAAAGCAAAGAGAGTTCCAGAAAAACATCTATTTCTGCTTTATTGACTATGCTAAAGCCTTTGACTGTGTGGATCACAATAAACTGTGGAAAATTTTGAAAGAGATGGGAATACCAGACCACCTGACCTGCCTCTGGAGAAAGCTGTATGCAAGTCAGGAAGCAACAGTGAGAAATGGACATGGAACAACAGACTGGTTCCAAATAGGAAAAGGAGTACGTCAAAGCTGTATATTGTCACCCTGCTTATTTAACTTATATGCAGAGTACCTCATGAGAAACTCTGGGCTGGAAGAAGCAGAAGCTGGAATCAAGACTGCCAGGGGAAATATCAATAACCTCAGATATGCATATGACACCACCCTTATGGCAGAAAGTGAAGAGGAACTCAAAAGCCTCTTGATGAAAGTGAAAGAGGAGAGTGAAAAAGTTGGCTTAGAGCTCAACATTCAGAAAACTAAGATCATGGCATCTGGTCCCATTACTTCATGGCAAATAGATAAGGAAACAGTGGAAACAGTGGCTGACTTTATTTTGGGGGGCTCCAAAATCACTGCAGATGGTGATTGCAACCATGAAATTAAAAGACTTGCTTGCTCCTTGGAAGGAAAGTTATGACCAACCTAGACAGCATATTAAAAAGCAGAGACATTACTTTGTCAACAAAAGTCCATCTAGTTAAGGTTATGGTTTTTCCAGTAGTCATGTATGGATGTGAGAGTTGCACTAAAAAGAAAGGTGAGTGCCGAGAATTGTTGCTTTTGAACTGTGGTGTTGGAGAAGACTCTTGCGAGTCCCTTGGACTGCAAGGAGATCCACCAGTCCATTGTAGAAATCAGTCCTGGGTGTTCATTGGAAGGACTGACGTGCAGGTGAAACTCCAACACTTTGGCCACCTGATGCAAAGAGCTGACTCAACTGAAATGACCCTGATGCTGGGAAAGATTGAGGGCAGGAGGAAAAGGGGAAGACAGAGGATGAGATGGTTAGATGGCATCACCGACTCAATGGACATGAGTCTGGATAAACTCTGGGAGTTTGTGATGGACAGGGAAGCCTGGCGTGCTGCGGCTCATGGGGTCGCAAAGAGTCAGACACAACTAAGCGACTAAACTGAACTGAACAAAACTAAAGTACAAAGTGGAAAACAAGATTAAAGCAAGGTGCCAACTGGGGTATAAAGCGATGAAAATAAAACTATCAAACGTGTTGAGACTAAAGGAAAGGAAGAAAAGAAAGAAAGAATTGATGTGCAAAGCTAAATAGAGGTAGAAAAAGAAGATTTATATATATATTAAAGATTAACTGCAAGGAGAAAAGAACACTAAGAAAAGCAAACTAAGGAATAAATGCAGAAAAATAATAATAGGTTTAAAAAACTAAAATTAAAAAAAGAGAAGAGAAACAAAGAAAACAACTCCCCAGAACTGCAAAAGCCCAATATAGAGCTAGAGGTTTATAACAACAATAAAAAATGTGACTGAGGAAAAAAAAACAACCTTAAAAGCTAGTTAGATTTCATAGTGCCAATAAAATCAACAACTACAACAGAAGCGGGGAAAAAAAGAAAAAAAAATCCAAAAGAATCTACAGAACAAGTCAAAACATAAGAAAATAAATGTTTTTCTTGAGTCGCTGCTGTCAGAGTCCTTTCCCTTGCTGGGAGTCACAGGCCACTTCACCTCCCTAGGACGCCCTCTAACACTGTGCTGATCTCTGGATCTGCTGTGGGGGCAGCTCAGATTCTATCTGCTCCTATTCTGTGTTCTGCCTCCAATGTCCACAGCTATCAGAACTAGTGCATTTTGTTTTGCGGGGGCTCTCAATGACCTTTTATATATTCCACAGACACAGTGTCTGCCTAGTTGATCGTGTGGATTTAATCTGCAGTTTGTACAGCTGGTGGGAGGGTTTTGGGTCTTCTTCCTTAGTCACACTGCCCCTGGGTTACAATTGTGGTTTTATTTCCACTTCTGGATATGAGTCATCCACTGGAGTTTGCTCCTGAGGCTGCCCTGAAGGACTTGGGTTTGCCCCTGTGAGGGCCAGGTGTGGAGGTATTTACGGCTGCTTGAGTCGCAGGGGTTCTGGCTGGGGAGAGGCTATGGTGATGGGGGGAGAGAGGCTATGGTGATGGGGGGAGAGAGGCTATGGTGATGGCTCCCCCCACTACTCATGACTCAGCAGCATCAACCTGCTTCCATGGCTGCTGGCTTTCCTCCACGGGCACTTCCCACCACAATCTCCTTCCTCACATTCCCTCGATCTGTCTCTCCACAGTCAACAGCAGCCCTTGCCCTGGGATTGCTCCACAATCCCTAAACTCCAGCTTCCAGCCACTATGCCATCTAGGGTATGTATGGCTGTGGCAAGGACTGTCTGATTCTCATTCCATTTAGGCTGTTTCCCTCTGAGCCTTAAATGTTTCTCCTCTGACTCAGACAACTGTCCGGATGTGGGGATCAGACCCCTGCTTCAGTTCCCCCACCGGCCGAGGGCAGGTCCAGTCCTACTAACACTCCCGTTTTCCCCCTAGTTCCTTTGTCCTACCGAGTTTCAGGTGGGTCTATATATTCTTTTCTGCTGATCAGGTACTCCTGTCCACTCTCAGCTGGTGTTCTACATGCAGTTCTGTGTCTGAAGGTGTATTCCTGACACATCCGTGGGGAGAGATGTACTCCATGTCCACCTACCCCTCCGCCATCTTGTTCCTCAAGCATTTTAAACTGATGGTCATCTTGTCAAGTGGAAGTGATGGTTGTTTCTCCTATACACTTTATGTTCAATTTTGTACCAAAATTCACTGCTTCGAAACTGCCAGTTAGCTGAAAAAAACTTTCTGATTACATTTTCAGTCTCTTTCCATGCTTAATCTAAAAATCTTTCAAGTGACATCATTTTAGGCAACAGCATACGCCTACGGATTACTTTCCCAAAATCAGATTTTCAGGGTACAGGTGGGGAGTCTCAGAAAAACCTGTGTATAGGATTTGCCAAAACTTTTGAAGGGAGAAGAGGACAGGATTATTACATAATTAACTCAGCCACATTCTACAAAGCCTGAAGTGCCAGAAAAATTGAAGTGACAACAATAAAACAAAAGAACAAGATGCAACGGCAGAAAGGGTTTTGAGTCAAATTTCTCTCTCAAAAATGTCACCAGTTATCAGTCTCTCCAAAGCAAAAATAAACAAATGGGACCTAACCAAACTTACAAGTTTTGCACAACAAAGAAAACCATAAACAAGATGAAAAGACAAATTTGCAGACTGGGAGAAAATATTTACAAATGATGCAACCAACAAGGGCTTACATTCCAAAATACATAAACAGGTCATAAAACTCAACAATGACAAAACAAACAATGAAAAAGGGTGGAAGATGTAAATAAACATTTTTCGAAGGAAGACATACAGGTGGCCACCAGGCACACGAAGAGATGTTCAATTCTGCTAATTACTGCTACTGCTAAGTCGCTTCAGTCGTGTCCGACTCTGTGCAACCCCATAGATGGCAGCCCACCAGGCTCCCCCGTCCCTGGGATTCTCCAGGCAAGAACACTGGAGTGGGTTGCCATTTCCTTCTCCAGTGCATGAAAGTGAAAAGTGAAAGTGAAGTTGCTCAGTCATGTCCGACTCCAGCAACCCCATGGACTGCAGCCCACCAGACTCCTCCGTCCATGGGATTTTCCAGGCAAAAGTACTGGAGTGGGCAAACTAAAACTTCAGTGAGGTACCACTTCACACTAAATGGCCATCACTAAAAAGTCTACAGACAACAAATGCTGGAGAGTGTGTGGAGAAAATGAAACCCTTCTACACTGTTGGTGGTAAGTAAGTTGGTACAACTACAATGGGAAACAGTTATGAAGGTTCCTCCAAAAACTAAAGACAGAACTACCGTATGATCCTGCAATCCCACTCCTGGACATATATTCAGACAAAACTACAATTCAAAAAGATACATGCACCCCAATGTTCATAGTAACACTATTCACAAAAACCAAGACATGGAAACAATCTAAATGCCCATCAACAGATGAATGGATACAGAAGATGGGTAATGTACACAATGGAATACTACTCAGCCATAAAAAGAATGAAATAATGCCATTTGCAGCAACATGGATGGATCTAGAGATGACCAAACTAAGTGGGGTTAAGTCAGAAACAGAAAAAGACCATGTGATATCACTTATATACAGAATCTAAAATATGACACAAATGAACTTATCTACCAAACAGAAGTAGACTCCTAGACATAAAGAACAGACTTGTGGTTGCCAAGTGGGAGGGGAGTTGGGGAAGGAACATATTGGGAGTTTGGGATTAGCAGATGTAAACTATAATAGATAGATAGAATGGATAAACAACAAGGTCCTACTGTATAGGACAGGGAACTATATTCAATATTCCACTGATAAACCATAACGGGAAACAATTTTAAAAAGAATGTATATTTACCTATATGTATATATAGATATACGTATCTATATATATAAAACAGAATCACTTTTCTGTACAGTATAAATTAATACACTGTAAATCAGCTATAATTCTATAAAAATTTCACCAGTTATGTTAGTCTGGTGTGCAAAATTAGTGCTATGAGAAGCAGTCCACAAAGTGTATTATCACCAGAACAATCACTTTCAGATTTTATTTTAAATATGTCTATAAGGAGTAGCTTTGCTTCCTATGTATAAGCATAATTAGGTATAATGCATAAATGAATTTTAATTACAATATTTTAATGTAACATATAATTTAAATTATTATATGTACATAGATAAAAATAAAATAGAATATAACTTGTTTAAAATGTGAAACGTGAGGTTTATGGATCACAAAATGTTGAGTAGTGTCTCTGTTAACAAATGCTGACTTAAATTTGCAAAACCACATATATTTCAGAATGTCAAAAGCAGAAGATATCAAACTTTACTAAAAAGTATTAAAGAGTAAATATATATATATAAAGATAAAATGAATAGTCTGCACTAATGGACATCAAGAAAATAAGCCTTAATTACACTATATATATATATATATATATCCTAGATTAAATCTTCATTCAATGAAGCATTTCTTTTGGCCTTACCTTTTTTGAGACAAGGAAATTTAAACAATTTAACCAGTCCAAAATCATCTCCAGACACCAACACTGAACTGTTGTAATTTGCATCCACTGAGTTGATGTCAGTGACATCAGTGTATTTTGGCCAAATTCCACTCACTTCTGGGCCTTTCACACATGTCCAGGAGGCCCAGGGAATCCCTTTGATTTCTTCTTTACTCGTTAAAGACTTCCCAGCTGAAAATAATCAATATACTTCAATATAATGCTACATGTAAATAAAAATCATGTTGAATTTACTTATTCATTTTTCTCAAAGAAGTCTAAAACCTTTGTTTTAAAATGTTTATAAACTAAGGAAACTATAAATTATAATCTCTTTCCCCAACTGGTGATTTTTTCCCCCAGCAGGGTTTAAAGAAAGCACATGCTCAAAACTCAAGATATGAGAAACGAAATGATCATTGTACTTAAATCTAATGTCTCAAACTACCAAAGAAAGGCAATGCCAAAGAATGCTCAAACTACCGCACAATTGCACTCATCTCACATGCTAGCAAAGTAATGCTCAAAATTCTCCAAGCCAGGCTTCAGCAATACGTGAACTGTGAACTTTCAGATGTTCAAGCTAGATTTAGAAAAGGCAGAGGAACCAGAGTTCAAATTGTCAACATCCGTTGGATCATGGAAAAAGCAAGAGAGTTCCAGAAAAACATCTACTTCTGCTTTATTGACTATGCTAGAACTTTGAACTGTGTGGATCACAACAAACTAAATTCTTAAACAGATGGGAATACCAGACCACCTGACCCGCTTCCTGATAAATCTGTATGCAGATCAAGAAGCAACAGTTAGAAATGGACATGGAACAACAGACTGGTTCCAAATAGGAAAAGGAGTACGTCAAGGTTGTATACTGTCACCCGGCTTATTTAACTTATATGCAGAGTACGTCATTAGAAATGCTGGACTGGATGAAGCACAAACTGAAATCAAGATTGCCAGGAAAAATATCAATAATCTCAGATATGCAGATGATACTATACTTATGGCAGAAAGTGAAGAAGAACTAAAGAGCCTCTTGATGAAACTGAAAGAGGAAAGTGAAAAACTTGGCTTAAAGCTCAACATTCAGAAAACTAAGATCATGGCATCCAGTCCCATCACTTCATGGCAAATAGATGGGGAAACAATGGAAACAGTGACGGACTTTATTTTGGGGGGCTCCAAAATCATAGCAGATGATGACTGCAGCCATGAAATTAAAAGACTTGCTTGCTCCTTGGAAGAAAAGCTATGACCAACCTAGACAGCATATTAAAAAGCAGAGACGTCACTTTGCCAACAAATGTCTGTCTAGTCAAAGCTATGGTTTTTCCAGTAGTCATGTATGGATATGAGATTTGGACTATAAGGAAAGCTGAGCACAGAAGAATTGATGCTTTTGAACTGTGGTGTTGGAGAAGACTCTTGAGAGTCCCTTGGACAGCAAGGTGATCCAATAAGTCCATTCTAAAGGAAATCAGTCCTGAATGTTCATTGGAAGGACTGATGCTGAAACTCCAATACTTTGGCCACCTGATGCAAAGAACTGACTCATTGGGAAAGACCCTGATGCTGGGAAAGATTGAAGGCAGGAAGAGAAGGGGATAACAGAGGATGAGATGGTTGGATGGCATTACTGACTCAATGGACATGAGTTTGAGTAAGCTCCAGGAGTTGGTGATGGACAGGGAAGCCTGGTGTGCTGTAGTCCATGGGGTCACAAAGAGTCAGACACAACTGAGCAACTGAATTGAACTGATATTTACTCGACCTTAATTATTTGGATACAGATGATATTATGCTTTGTGTTACTGAAGAAATGACTATTATTAAATTATATATTATCACAGTTACCAACTTTTTCTGGTTTTTAAAAAGTTTATTCTGAACTCCTACTTTTCATAATTCCAGGAGCCAGAGAAGTCATTTTTTTAAAAAATCAGCTTCAATTATTTAATGAACAGACTTTGCTGTTTAAAGTGCTACATGATAAAAATCTACCAAATTTTGATGAAGTATAATTGGTTGGGGAAAAGACTCCTGACAATTTTGCTTGCTATATTTTTAAGTACAGGGCACAATACCCAGTTTCTACCAGCAGCTAGCAAGGGATGTCCTCTGGGAGCACACAAAGGAGGACGTCCACAGAAAAGGAATGCTGGGAAAAATGCTTAGTGATACACTATTTAAAAATTCAAAATCAAGACAATTAAGTGTATTAACTCATACTTTCCCCTCAACAGTAACAAACATTTTCAATGAAACAATCTATGGGAATAAATGCTCTTGCACATTACTGGTGCATTGTCAGACTGGCAATTCTGGACTCTAGCATAGTATTATATCCATTTTTAAGACCATAGAATCAGAGCTGATAGTTTGAATATATTCTTGATCCAGTGTCCCTGCTTAAAGAACACAATCCAAGGAAGTAACATGGAAGAGAAAATCCCACCTCTACAAAGATATTTGGAGTTTTACTGTGGGTATCAGCAAAGAAACTAGAAATACGCCCAAACACTCAATAGGAGGATGAGAAAGAAAATTATGATATTTTCACTGAGCAGGGTTTATTTGTTTATTGCAAATGACAAATGTGTGTTCCATCTTTTTTCACATAGGAAAATATATATTAAATACAGACAAGCAAAGAAAGCAAACACAAAGAAATATGCACCCAGTAATGGTAAACTGATGAATTTCCAATTAAAATAAATAAATTTAAATGAAAAAAGTTGGCATTTTATTATATTACACCTTGCATGATGCATGTGTGTGCTTCAGTCATGTCTGATTCTTTGCGACCCGCTGGATTGTAGGCCGCCAGGCTTCTCTGTCCATGGGATTCTCCAGGCAAGTATACTGGAGTGGGTTGCCAGGCTCTTCTCCAGGGGATCTTCTCAACCAATACCTCTCACATTTCATGCATTGGCAGGTGGGTTCTTTACCACTAGTGCCACGTGGGAAGCCCATGTTATACCTTATTTCATGGTAAAATTGATTTTTCAATAAAAATTTATGAAAAAATTATGTTAAACATTAAATTTTTAATCTTACATTACAAAAAATCATTATTCAAAAATTGAAGAGGTGGCAAGAATACACAGAAGAACTGTACAAAAAAGATCTTCAGGACCCAGATAATCACGATGGTGTGCTCACTCACCTAGAGCCAGACATCCTGGAATGTGAAGTCAAGTGGGCCTTAGGAAGCATCACTACGAACAAAACTAGTGGAGGTGATGGAATTCCAGTTGAGCTATTTCAAATCCTGAAAGATGATGCTGTGAAAGTGCTGCACTCAATATGCCAGCAAATTTGGAAAACTCAGCATGGCCACAGGACTGGAAAAGGTCAGTTTTCATTCCAATCCCAAAGAAAGGCAATGCCAAAGAATGCTCAAACTACCACACAATTGCACTCATATCACACGCTAGTAAATTGATGCTCAAAATTCTCCAAGCCAGGCTTCAGCAATACGTGAACCGAGAACTTCCAAATGTTCAAGCTGGTTTTAGAAAAGGCAGAGGAACCAGAGATCAAATTGCCGACATCCACTGGATCATCGAGAAGGCAAGAGAGTTCCAGAAAAAACATCTATTTCTGCTTTATTGACTATGCCAAAGCCTTTGACTGTGTGGATCACAATAAACTATGGAAAATTCTGAAAGAAATGGGAATACCAGACCACCTGACCTGCCTCTTGAGAAACCTGTATGCAGGTCAGGAAGCAAAGTTAGAACTGGACATGGAACAACGACTGGTTGCAAATAGGAAAAGGAGTATGTCAAGGCTGTATATTGTCACCTTGCTTATTTAACTTATATGCAGAGTACATCATGAGAAACGCTGGGCTGGAGGAAGCACAGGCTGGAATCAAGATTGCCGGAAGAAATATCAATAACCTCAGATATGCAGATGACACCACCCTTACGGCAGAAAGTGAAGAGGAACTAAAAAGCCTCTTGATGAAAGTGAAAGAGGAGAGTGAAAAACCTGGCTTATTAAGCTCAACATTCAGAAAACGAAGATCATGGCATGAGGTCCCATCACTTCATGGGAAATAGATGGGGAAACAGTGGAAACAGTGGCTGATTTTATTTTTCTGGGCTCCAAAATCACTGCAGATGGTGATTGCAGCCATGAAGTTAAAAGACGCTTATTCCTTGGAAGGAAAGTTATGACCAACCTAGATAGCATATTCAAAAGCAGAGATATTACTTTGTCAACAAAGGTCCATCTAGTCAAAGCTATGGTTTTTCCAGTGGTCATGTATGGATGTGAGAGTTGGACTGTGAAGACAGCTGAGTGCCAAAGAATTGATGCTTTTGAACTGTCGTGTTGAAGAAGACTCTTGAGAGTCCCTTGGACTGCAAGGAGATCCAACCAGTCCATTCTAAAGGAGATCAGTCCTGGGTGTCCATTGGAAGGACTGATGTTAAAGCTGAAACTCCAATACTTTGGCCACCTGATGTGAAGTGCTGACTCATTTGAAAAGACCCTGATGCTGGGAAAGATTGAGGGCAGGAGGAGAAGGGGACGACACAGGATGAGATGGTTGGATGGCATCACCAACTCAATGGACATGGGTTTGGGTGGACTCTGGGAGTTTGTGATGGACAGGGAGGCCTGGCGTGCTGCAGTTCATGGGGTCACAAAGAGTTGGACACGACTGAGCAACTGAACTGAAATACATAAATTTGTATTTATGATGTTTTATTATTATAAACTGTTACTAAATGAGTATTATGTAAATAAGATGAATTTCTTATAGAAGTTATAGTGGGGGTTACAAATAAAATATGTGTTTTTTGAATCCCAATTAGCACTTTTCACCAAGTAGTCACATAATAAAGGCTTCCAATTATTAAGGACACAAAGACAGACTAAAGTAATCACAGTAGTTTAGGATTGTATTCCTCAAATTTTCAGGGTTTTTTTTGTATTTTCCTAGCAATTTTTCTTTTTCCTTATCTGTAGGCATTCTTTACATATTCTAGGTATACAGTTGACTCTTGAACAACTCTGGGGAGTCAAAAATCCATGTACAACTCAGACCATCTGCATTCCTGGTTCCACATCTGCACTGACCATCTGCATTCCTGGTTCCACATCTATGGATTCAACCAACCTCTTAGTATGTAGTACTCTAGTATTTACTACTAAAAAAAATCTACAGAAGTAGACCCACGCAGTTCAAACCCATATTATTCAAAGGTCAACTGAATAGCCTTTGTCCATTATAAGTCCAAGTCTTTATGCCCAACCTATGCACTGTCTTTTCATTTTATTCATGGTCTCTTTTGTTGTGGAATAATTTTTTTACTTTAATGTGCTTCAGTTTATGAATCTTTTCTTTGAGAGTTTGTGATCTGAGGGTCTTGTTTGAGAAAATACTCCTTGCCCTCAGGTCCTAAGAATATCCTCACACACTTTCTGCCATGGTTCAGAGCTATGTTTCGCATATACATTTAATGCCCTTGTGACTTACATGGCATTTTGTAGAATAGCCGTTCTCCAGCACCATCATTAGTTTGCAAGTATTTACTATCCAAAGACCAGTCAATGTGTGTGATGAAACTGAGAGACTTGTTGCATTCTCCAATTTTCTTATACCTCTGGGCAACAGCGTAGACGTCTACCGGGCCATCATTGGATCCCACTGCCAGATAAGAACCATCTGGAGAAAATTTCATTTCATGAATGACTTCTTTTCGATCTTTGATATGAACCACTTCTGTCATATCTCTGAAAGAAAAAAAAAGCAAAGTGATAAATAGCAAATCTAGGGATAGGAACCTCAAGTCATGCTTTAAAGTTTGTGTGTCACTGAAAATTTGGTAATTAGCCATCTTCTCATACATCACTAAGCAAAGAAAGAAAAGGCTACTCACCCATTTGGTAATGAGTTATGTGTAGCTGGTAATGAGAATTTAGTGTAATAAACCATGTCAACAGCATTTTTAAAGCTATGTAGAATTTGTTATGTGAGATACAGTATCTAATTTATAGCTTTGTTTCCTTTCTATAATCACAAAGTGTGTAATCCCAAAGAATAACCAAGGTTATTTGAAGGAAATACAAGAGTGGGTCATAATTTCTGTATAGTATAAATAATATCAGATGTTAATAAATAGGAAATGTTCCATTTTATTAGTGATTATGGGGGGAAAAATCTTTTATTCCAGCTCACCTCTAAAACTCTGGTGCTATTAGAGGCGGCTTTCCTTTTTCTTCCTTTTTCTCGTCTCATTAAAAGCCCATAATCTCTTACCTAAAACCCTTAGGACCAGACGAGTTTGGGAGTTGATCACTCACTGCATTTTGCAAAGGTTCACATATATTATGCAATAGCCCCTTAGGAGCTAGGGCAGCAACCCCTTTTGAACACATTAATATTCTTGCAGCAAATCACATGATACGTGATTATTCCTACTAAGAGATTAATAGATATGTGTATAACTGAATCACCTTGCTGTGCACCTGAGACATTGTAAGTCAACTATACTTCAACAAAATACATATATTGAGAAAAAAATTACACTTAAAAAAAAAAAGGAGACTGACAGACTGTAAACAATTTCACATCAGTTCACTGGGTCAGGCTGTGCTGCCAAATAAGTTACCAAATAAGTTAAGATTTTCAGTGTTTGGATCTGGCAATTACAGATAGGGGATTGCGAATCTACCTATTCAAAGCAGCAAACGCATTTTTTCCTAAAGTCCTGGCAAATGTTCTGACCTGGAGAATTAATTTTAACAGAAGCATATCTCTAATGTCATTTTCAATACCAGTAGTACGTGCCTGACTCGGAGAACAATGAAAGATCCGTCCTTCATGCCCAGGGCCAACTGAGATCCATCAGGGCTGAAAGCAACGCTGCGAACTGCTTCCTCCATGTTACAGCGGGCAATCAAGGCATGGTCAGCCAGGCTCCACAGCCTAAGTGCAGTTCAAAGTCAAAACAAAACACTTTCTTATAGTCATCAGCCAGCCCAAGGCCAAAGGCCTGTTCATCACGGTGATAGTAACAAAAAAGGATGCAGTAACATCACACCAGTCTCCTCCCTCTCGGCATGTCTGGGAAGCTGCAAAGGTGTTTGGTCTATCTTTGGGTGATTTTCTCCATTTGAGATATCCAGCAAGAAATAAAACATGAGATATTTTCAAAGATTTTGAGGTTGAAAAATAAGGAAATTTTACATACTACTTCATACAAAATTATACTTTTCTCTTTGGAGATTAAAAACTGTTCCTGAATTATACCAATGGGTGTTAATAACACTTACAGGATAAGAGGTACTACTAGATGCTGTTATTATTAGTTGCTTTTTAAATACGGGTTTTCTTCTAGAAACTGTGTTATGTAAATATAGACTAAAACGCATATTATGTTTGTTGCTCTCCTGAGCAAGAAAAAGTATCTGAGATGGAGAAGAATAAATGGTACCCCTGCCTAGGAGGATTCCAAGTTGGCTGTACACAGTCATATGCCGAAACTCCTCAAAAATGCCTGGCGCCCCACTACTGACAGGGCCCCTCTTGGTCAGGGGAGAGGGAATACTTCACCGGGCCCCCTGGCTGATGAGCGGACGACTGCTGGAGAAACAGAAGTCACTTGTAAGGGCAGCTCTTAGAACACCTAAGCCAAGCACTTCAGAATGAAAGACCATGAACTAAATATCTGAGGATTCGAATAACAGTTTCTATATGACTTGCAGTTGTGGTATGTGACCTTTTCCTGTTACCACTTTAAAGACAGTCTTCTCTTATTATGCAAACAACAATATCTGTGGCGGGGGCGGGGGTGGCTAGAATCTAAGCTCTTGTGATAAAGAGACAGGAGTAAGTCAAATGTGGTGTAGTTTTCCTAAGTGCATCCTGCCATCAGGAGGGACGGGGCACCTGTCTTGCCATGTAGGGCTGCCCAGTGGAGTCTGCCTATCCCTGAGGCAGCCTGAGCTATTCAGCTTAAAACTCAGGGTATGCTTTCAATACCTTTTCCATTATTCATAGTTTCATGCTGTTTTTAGCCGTGTACTATTTTAAGCAATGTAAGCTTTGCTCTATTCGCATGAAGAAACCACCACACCTCAGTAAACTGCACTATCCTTCTAAAGTCACTAAGCTAACCTTTCTCAAAGAGTTATGACTTATACTCTTGCTAAATTTCAATACTCGGAGTGTCAAATTCCATTTAATATCTTAGCCAAATTAATGGTTAAAGGGAGTAATACAAATTCTGGCAGTAAGGGCTCTTTGCAATTCTAAGATTCAACATAGTTGTTAAAATACAAAAGCTAAAAACTTTCTTGAAATCCTTTCTATCTGGATGGGTATGAATTGAGTTTCTTGGATGTTTGAATAACTTGGTGGCATTGGTTTGGCTCAGAGTAACAGAAGGGAAAGGAAGAGAGGAAGGCAGTAAGTAAAGACAAGTGAGAAGCCAAATAAACATTTATAGCACTTGGAGAAGGAAATGGCAACCCACTCCAGTGTTCTTGCCTGGAGAATCCCAGAGACGGCGGGCCCTGGTGGGCTTCCGTCTATGGGGTCGCACAGAGTCAGACACGACTGAAGCGACTTAGCAGCAGCAGCAGCACATGTAGAGATAGCTGTAATTGTTTTCACTGATTTTTAGATTGATGAGACTTTAGTGTTGGGTGCAAACTAAAAAATGGATTTATTTTTGGATTTATGCTAATGAGTATACTGACTGCATCTTGACTGGATTCACAAAAATACAGAATAAGGGTGGGGAGGGAGAGTAATGACCTTAGGTCTCGTGTCCAGTCCTCCTGTTTAGCTATTCAAACTTAGAAGCAGTAATCCATCGATGAATTGATCAATCGTCTCTTCCTCTCACTGTCACGGACTCTTTCTGGCCTGCTTATTGTTGAGCGCATTTAAAGTTCAGTAGTAAATACAAAAACGCTGGATTCAGTGTAACAGCTTTCATCTCACACTTTCAAATCATATGTTCAGTCTCTCAACAGTCACAAGAACAGTGGAAGCATAGTCATTCTGCTCATTTTATTACTGTCGAGCTCTCAAACAAGTGATCCATAGTAAGAACCCCTGAGACCCTAATAAAATGGGCACATTTTCTTAGGAACCAGCACTTTCCCTTGATTTGAGGACATTGCTCAAAATTCCACATGAGAATTTACAAAGAAAGAATTAATGACTCTCATGCTAAAGACGACTTTGGAAAATCAGAACTTCAGTTCTATTTGAGATCTCTAATCTCCAACTAAACTGATAAAAAGTGAGTAAGCTGTGAAACTGCTAAGCTGCCCCCAGCAGGACAGAAGATATGAGGGGGAAATATGACTTTATACAGGTGAGTGAACTCAGCTCACATCTTCAACTGAAAGAGACCTGGAGGCCAATCTAACCAGCGGGAGTGCATTTTCACTTCTAAGAACATTTTCTTGATTTTATATGGGGCCCAAGAAAGATAGCAACAAAAAGAGATCAAGAAGCCAACTGTTGTTAAGCAAAATGTCTCAGCATTCTGTTTGGAAACTGTGAGGTTCTACACTGGGGGTTATCCTTCTCTTAAAATCAATCTGTCATCCCAGGGAGCTGTGTGAGGTTACCACAACCCTGCTGGGGCCTCACCTGACCGAGCGGTCGTCACTGCCCGTCACGGCCAGTGGCTTCTTGGGGTGCAGGGCCAGAGCCCAGAGCTCCCCCTCACAGTGACCCTGCAGGATCAGCATCGGTTTGTCCCGTTCTCGCACAATTACTTCAAATATCTCGCTGTCCTGGGTCCCTGCTAGGAGGCGGTCTGCTTTCCAGCACACACTCCGGATAGAGAGGCCTGACAAAGAAAATACATGAGTAAAGTAAAAGCATCCTTCCACACCATTCACAAATAAAACACCTGAAGTTAAAACCTCGTCAGCAGGAGAGCCTCTAAGGTAACATAGCCAAACAATGCCTGGGGGTGGACAACCAACCCACACAGCACTCTGCATTACTGACCATTGCCTTCCGTGTGCTGGCCCCCCACCACACCCCTTGTAATCTGTTTTGTAAAGGAAAGATTGCTCTTTCCTGTCTGACTTAGGCTAACTATGTGGTTTTACAGCACAAGTGAAGTGAGTGAGTCAAAGTGCTCAGTCATGTCTGACTCTCTGCGGCCCCATGGACTACACAGTCCATGGAATTCTCCAGGCCAGAATACTGGAGTGGGTAGCCTTTCCCTTCTCCAGGGGATCTTCCCAACCCAGAGACCAAACCCAGGTCTGCTGCATTGCAAGAGGATTCTTTACCAGCTGAGCCACAAGGGAAGCCCAAGAACACTGGAGTGGATAGCCTATCCCTTCGCCAGTGGATCTTCCCAACCAGACTATCCCTTCTCCAGCGGATCTTCCCAACCCAGACTATCCCATCTCCAGCAGATCTGGAGAACTGGGTCGGGAAGATCCGCTAGAGAAGGAATAGGCTACCCACTCCAGTATTCTTGGGCTTCCCTTGTGGCTCAGTTGGTAAAGAATCCGCTGTAATACGGGATACCTGGGTTTGATCCCTGGGTTGGGAAGATACAGCAAAGTCTATATTAAATATGACATTAAAGTGAATATAAGAGCAGGAATTGGTCTTAATGAAAACTTAACCTCCTTTAAAATAATTTCCTTCTGACTTGCTATGGAAAAGTTAATAAGCACTTCAATCTTTAGGATGCTAGTATTGTAAGATAATTATACGTGGGTGATACTACAGAACAGTTAATTATCATATTAGGCAAGTATAGTATGTATTTGATCAGAACCTAGTCTCATTCTGCTGGATAAACAGATGCACCGTGTCCCAGAAATATGCAAATGAAACTCCAATTTCAGTCTCAGAATACCATCAAACATTTGAAGATGTTATTCTTCACTGACTTAACAATTTATGGGAACTTCTCTAAAAGTGCAGTACTCCTTTTAAATCCAACCTTCTCCCTCATATCATTCCATCCTCTCTAAGTAGAATCTCAACTTGCCTGCCTGAGTTTTGATTACGTGGATTTCTTGTGGTCTGTTCTGTTCCTTACAAGGTACATTATTTATTTACTTACACAGTGAATTTTCTCACGTCTGAATTAGAAGTACATAAGCCATCCCACTTTCACAACTACTTCAAACTACTTAAGGATGTGATAACCTTTAAGATCTGAGCTGCCTCTCCAGTAGGCTGTCTTTGTTGCAAAAACTAACAGAAGTCAGAATACCTGGACTTCAGTCCTGCTCTATACTGATTGGCCAGACATCCCAGGGAGACTCCCCTTCTCTCTGAGGACCATAAATGTAGACTATAATTATGGAGACCATGTAATTTATCATCCAAATCAGGACCATTCTGGAAGTAAAGTAGGCTCTAAAAATAATTAAATTTACATTTTTTGAAATATTTATTAACCAAGAAAGCAGCTTTCGTATGTTGAAAGACCTATTAAATTATTCTATCAAAAAATTTTATTCAATAAAATTATAATTACTTTATTACAGAATGAAAAGGTCTAAGACAGGGGAATGAATAGGCAGACACACAGAGGATTCTTAGGGTTGTGAAAGTCTGTAGGATCTATAATGGTACATGTTATACATGTCCAAACTCAAAGAATATATTAATACAACACCAAGAGTGAACCCTAACGTGAACTATACGCTTTGGGCGATGATATATCAATGTAGGTCCATCCACTGCAACCAATGCACCATTCTGGTGGGCCACGTTGGTGGGGAGGCTGCGTGTGTAGGACAGCAGAAGTATATGAGAAATATCTGTACCTTCCACTCAATTTCGCTGTGAACCTAAAATTGCTCCAAAAAGTACAATCTGTTAAAAAAAATTTCAAGACAAATGTTGGGACGATAGAAGAGTTAGTTAGTTGGTGGTGTCTGGACACCCTAACTGAAATCCTCATCTTAACTCATCATGATCTTAAAAGGATCTAATGAGATAATGAATTTATCTACAAAATAGAACTTTTTTTTAATTTTATTTTATTTTTAAACTTTACATAATTGTATTAGTTTTGCCAAATATCAAAATGAATCCGCCACAGGTATACAAGGGATAAGGTTATCCTTACATGAGATAACTCTCTTTACCCCCTGCTCTGAATTCATTGCTATGTATCTTGAAATGGAAGGAGACAGCACGCAGGCAGATTTATTATTCCTGCTGTGAGTAGTAAGTAGCGATACCTTGGCAACGGCTAGTTTCAGGGTCAATCACTCAAAATCCTCCACTGCAAACACCACGCAGGCTTTCAAGGTTGGAAAGGACAGATGTGTAGGGAAAACAGTCAGGATAAGATGGCAGGCTGATAGGCAGGAGGCTCAGCTGAGAAAAAAATCCTTTTGCTCCTGTCCCTTTCTTGTCTGTATCTCCTCCCCATGCTTTTATTAACATATTCCTATTGCCTCCAGGAGGAGGGGGTGAATTTGTCATCTCCCTAGCAGGCTTTGCATCATCTATAATTTTATTACAGGAGAGATATAAGACTTCGTCCTTGAGAAACAGGAAGAGAGATATTAATTACATTCTAACATCAGCAAAAAAATCAGATAGTTTACTTATTATATTTATTGCCCCCCCTTACTAATATCTGTGAAGACAAGAGTTTTCTCAGTTTTATATACCTTTGTGTCCTCCACACCTAGTATAGTGGTAGATACTCAGTAAGAATTGTTAAAGGAATAAGATATTAAAATCATAAACATTTCTTGAGTCTTTGGAGATACCAAGAAATAAAAGACAACCTCCCCATCCTCAATGAGAACATTTCAGAGGAGGGATATAGTCATTAGTTTACATACAAAAATATTTATTGAGCACCTATTACATGCCCAAGACTAAAGCTTGAACAGTGAACAAGCCAGGCTCATGCCCTTATGGAGTTTGCATTCTAAGGAGGAGCCAGACATTTGTAAGCAGGTATCTACACGCCAAAATCAATTAAAATAATATAGACAAGAATACACAACAGGGAAAGGACAACCTCTTCCACAAATGGTGTTGGAAAAACTAGACAGCCACGTGTAAAAAAAACATACAAAAATAAACTCTAAATGGATTAAAGACTTGAACTTAAGACCTGAAACCCTAAAACTCCTAGAAGAAAACATAGGCAGTAAGCTCCTTGACATCAGTCTTGGTGATGACTTTGTGGCTCTGACACCAAAAGGAAAGGCAACAAAAGTAAAAATAAACAAGTGGGAACACATCAACTAAGAAAGCTTGCTCACAGCAAAGGAAACAATCAACAAAATGGCCAGGCAACCTACCCAATGGGAGAAAATACTTGCAAATCATACATCTGATAAGGAGCTAATATTCAAAATATATAAAGAACTCATACAACTCAATAGCAAAAACCCCAATCTGATTAAAAAATGGACCTGAATAGACAGTTTTCCAAAGAAGATATGCAGATAACAGGTACTCGAAAAGGTATTCCACATCCCTAGTCAGAGAAATGCAACTCAAAACCACAATGAGATATCATCTAACACTTATTATGATGGCTGTTTTTTTTTTCTAAAGATGAGAAATAACAAATGCTGGCAAGAGTGGGGAAAAAAGGTGGCCCTTGTGTACTATGGGAATGTAAACTGGCACAGCCACTGTGGGTAACAGCATGGAGATGCCTCAAAAATTAAAAATAGAACTACCAGAGGATCCAGCAATTTCACTTCTGAATGTTATCTGAAGGGAACAAAACCACTAACTGTAAAACGTATCTGTACACGCATGTTCATTGCAACATGACTCACCACAGCCACAGCATGGAAACAACCTAATTCTTCACCAGCCGACCGATAAAATGTAATATACACACAGAAAATAGAGTATTATTCAGCCACACACACAAAATTCTTGCCATTTGGGACAACCTGGGTGACTTCCGAGGGCATAATGATATGTGAAATACGTCAGATAGAGAAAGATAAATATTATGGGAATATATGTGGAACCTAAAAAAGAAATAACAAAACCCCCAAATCTCACAGATACACAGAACAGATTGGTGATTGCCAGAGACTGAAGTGGACAGTAGGCAAAATGAGTGAAGGTAATCAAAAGGATCAATGCAAAGAAATAGAGGAAAACAACAAAATGGGAAAGACTAGAGATCTCTTCAAGAAAATTAGAGATACCAAGGGAACATTTCATGCAAAGATGGGCTCAATAAAGGACAGAAATGGTATGGACCTAACAGAAGCAGAAGATATTAAGAAGAGGTGGCAAGAATACACAAGAGAACTATACAAAAAAGATTTTCATGACCCAGATAATCACGATGCTGTGATCCCTCACCTAGAGCCAGATATCCTGGAATACGAAGTCAAGTGGGCCTTAGAAAGCATCACTACGAACAAAGCTAGTGGAGGTGATGGAATTCCAGTTGAGCTATTTCAAATCCTGAAAGATGATGCTGTGAAAGTGCTGCACTCAATATGCCAGCAAATTTGGAAAACTCAGCATGGCCACAGGACTAGAAAAGGTCAGTTTTCATTCCAATCCCAAAGAAAGGCAATGCCAAAGAATGCTCAAACTACCACACAATTGCACTCCTCTCACACGCTAGTAAAGTAATGCTCAAAATTCTCCAAGCCAGGCTTCAGTAATACGTGAACTGTGAACTTCCTGATGTTCAAGCTGGTTTTAGAAAAGGCAGAGGAACCAGAGATTAAATTGCCAACATCCGCTGGATCATGGAAAAAGCAAGAGAGTTCCAGAAAAACATCTATTTCTGCTTTATTGACTATGCCAAAGCCTTTGACTGTGTGGATCACAATAAATTGTGGAAAATTCTGAAAGAGATGGGAATACCAGACCACCTGACCTGCCTCTTGAGAAATCTGTATGCAGGTCAGGAAGCAACAGTTAGAACTGGACACGGAACAACAGACTGGTTCCAAATAGGAAAAGGAGTACGTCAAGGCTGTATATTGTCACCCTGCTTATTTAACTTATATGCAGAGTACATCATGAGAAACGCTGGGCTGTAGGAAGCACAAGCTGGAATCAAGATTGCCAGGAGAAATATCAATAACCTCAGATATGCATATGACACCACCCTTATGGCAGAAAGTGAAGAAGAACTAAAAAGCCTCTTGATGAAGGTGAAAGAGTAGAGTGAAAAAGTTGGCTTAAAACTCAACATTCAGAAAACGAAGATCAGGGCATCTGGTCCCCTCACTTCATGGGAAATAGATGGGCAAACAGTGGAAACAGTGTCAGACTTTATTTTTGGGGGCTCTAAAATCACTGCAGACGGTGACTGCAGCCATGAAATTAAAAGACACTTACTCCTTGGAAGGAAAGTTATGACCAACCTAGATAGCATATTCAAAAGCAGAGACATTACTTTGCCAACAAAGGTCCGTCTAGTCAAGGCTATGGTTTTTCCTGTGGTCATGTATGGATGTGAGAGTTGGACTGTGAAGAAAGCTGAGCGCCGAAGAATTGATGCTTTTGAACTGTGGTGTTGGAGAAGACTCTTGAGAGTCCCCTTGGACTGCAAGGAGATCCAACCATTCCATTCTGAAGGAGATCAGCCCTGGGATTTCTTTGGAAGGAATGATGCTAAAGCTGAAACTCCAGTACTTTGGCTACCTCATGCGAAGAGTTGACTCATTGGAAAAGACTCTGATGCTGGGAGGGATTGGTGGCAGGAGGATGAGATGGCTGGATAGCATCACTGACTAAATGGACGTGAGTCTCAGTGAACTCCGGGAGTTTGTGATGGACAGGGAGGCCTGGCGTGCTGCGATTCATGGGGTCGCAAAGAGTCGGACACAACTGAGCAACTGAACTGAACTGAACTGAACTGAATCAAAAGGCACAGACTTCCAGTTATAAAGTAGGTAAGTCCTGGGGGTGTGATGTACAGCATTACGTACATGTACATTTAGTAATACTGTAATGTGTATTTAAAAGTAGCTAAGAGAATAGATTTTAAACGTTTTCATCACAAGAAAAAAATTTATAAATATGTGTAGTGATGTTAACTAAACTTGAGGTTTATGTGACCTTTATCTCACATAAACCTCAATGTTTATATATAAACATTTTATATACCTGAAACTAAGGTTATAATTCAATTGTATCTCAATAAAAATGTTACATACACACACACACACATTATATATATATACACATATATATCTCAGCAATAGGTTATGTATTTTAACTGTTACAGAAATATTCAAACCAGAATCCCTTTATGATTCCACTGACTGTCCTAAAGACTTACCTTTCCAAGCGGACATGGCGCCCACAGCTCCACCACAAGCATGAACAGGTGAGTTCTCCCCATGGCCTTGAACTAAATGGTTTGAACACAAAATTTCTCCCAAAGAACCATCAGTGTACAAACATTTTTCTGCCACCACCCCCACTATTTTTTAACTTCCTGTTTGGGGAACACATTCAGAATGTTCAAGAATACTATAACAAATAACCTATCACATGGAATTGATACGTTAACATTTAAAAAATATTTGCTTTGTCTTTAAGAGGTTTAGAACAAAGAAGAACCTTCCACCCCAGACTAGACTGACGAGGCAGTCAAGCTATGCAGCACCCAGCTGTATATTCAGACTCTGCCCAGGGAGCTCTTGGATCCTTAGAAGAGCCTCAAGGGACCTGGCAAGGAAACCACAGGGAAATGAGAGACGAGAGGTAGAGTCTAAGGATCCCACCCCTGCTTTTCCCTTAGTAACTCACAGGCTGTGTTTTATAGCAGATTTCATTTGACAAAAGGCTTCCACTGAACCAACTAGCATAAGGAAGGAGCTTTCACATGCAGCAAAAGCAATGAAGTTAAACTGATATGGATTGTTCCGGACTATAAGTAGGGGCAGGGGAGAAGCAGAGAGAACCAGGGGAGGAGTCATTTCATTTTCATTGTTTACAACATGAATCTAGTGAGCTGTGAACATTTTCTCTAGAGACCAACTCAGGCTCTCCACAAAAACTCAGTTCTTCAAACCGACAAACTCAATTCTGTCACATCAGACAAGTCGATCCCAGGGGTCTACATACAGAGACAGACAAGATGCTAAGCCGCTCTCACTTCCAAGGGAACTATTTAAAATGGGAATTGCTTCCTAAGGACACCTCAGTGGGTAGAGAGCTGTCTTCAAGTTTCCTAATAGCGCCCTGTTTTCTTCATTTCTGAACCTAACTGCTGTTGTGCAGGTCAGACTGGCTTTAATGGGCACACTGTGGAGAGGCAGGTTCCTAACAAGGTTCTGATATGTAGGTCCCTTCTCCCATCCATCCAGGCTTAGTTTTAGCTTCTCTGACACAAATGCAGAGAACAATAACCTAAGCACAATTTCCAAGCTAGGCTGGCCGAGGTGACCACTGCCCTGGGAAGGAATTAAGCTGTCTTTCCCTATCTTCTGCTCTGGGAGTCAGACAAATATTAGGCATTATTTGGAATACGGTCAGAAATTCACCAAGATTGAAAAGAGAGCCAGGGAAAACCATCCTAATTATTTTAAACCATAGAAATTCTCTTTTCTTATGAAAAAGTGTATGTTTCAGAGGAAGGCGTTTTGGTGAGGGGTGCACATTTTGAATTCAGTGACCTCCTCTGCCACTAGCTCCACTATGAGAAATACGGGGCTCTGGCCTGTACTTGGTTCAGACAGCCAGCAGATGGCAGTATAGAGCAACCACCCACTTCAACAGAAAAACTCTAAGGAGAAGATCGAATTCACACCAGCTCTTTGCCCAGATTTTATATTCAGACCAGGAAGCGGAAAACAGTCCACTTTCAATCCTCTCTGTGACGGTCCTGAAACCCGGGCATGGGGAGATGTAATCCATGAGTATCATGAATATCAACACAGACCTAAAGGACATGGCTTATTTTTCACTAGTTCATTGAACAGTTAAGTACACGGACTGGATTTATAGCCCAGATCTGTGACAAGGCAAGTGTTTAATCTTTCAAATCTTTGGTTGCCCCACCTGTAAACTGGAGAGAATATTAGCACTCACACATCACAGCACTGTTATGAAGATTCAGGGCAAGCATATAGTCAAACACTTGACCCAATGTCTGGCACTCAGTATCAATAAGTATGTTATTGTTGTTGTGATTTCAACCAGCAGGTTTTTATTAGATTCACACGGAGAACAGCTTCCTATGCGTGTGGTCAGATTCTGTCCCCAGGCCGGGGTCAGCACCAGGAGCTGTGAAGTTGCTGCTGTGTCCTCCCTGAGTCTGTTAGTTACAACCCTGTGTTATAACATATTTGTTATGTTGTTTGTTATCATTTTGATATGTTAGCCCTGCTGACTCTCAGAAGGAATGGCTGTATCTGACACACAAAGAAAACTATTTGGGGAATAAAGTGCTTTTTCCCTCAATTATTTGGCCCAAGAAGGGAAGACTGGCAGTGGGGAGAGGAAGGGAGTTGGTCCTTATTGTTGTTGTTCAGTCACTAAGTTGTGTCCAACCCTTTGCGACCCCAGGACTGCAGCACGCCAGGCTCCTCTGTCCTCCACTATCTCCTGGAGTTTGCTCAAATTCATGTCCACGGATTCGATGATGCTATCTAACCATCTCATCCCAGTAGCATATTGGACACCTTCCTACCTAGAAGGTTCATCTTCTGGTATCATATCGTTTTGCCTTTACATGTTGTTCATTCTCGTGGCAAGAATACTGAAATGGGTTGCCGTTTCCTCCTCCAATGGACCATGGTGTGTCAGAACTCTTTACTAAGACCTGTCCATCTTTGGTGGCCATGCATGGAATGGTTACTAGCTCCAATGAGTTATGCAAGCCCCTTCACCATGAGAAGGCTGCAATCCATGAAGGGGTGGTACTTATCGGTGCTCTTAAACCTGGTGCATTGAGGCCTGATATATGGTAAAAACCAAGAACAGTTGCTCCAAACCTTACTGTTCATCAGAACCTACATGGAAAATGTTTTTAAAACATGGATGCCTCTATGCTACCCAGAAATTTCTCTCATTTGGTCTGGAGTGGATCAGGGCATACTTATTTTTAGCTCCCCAGGGCTGAGAACCACTTGTTAAGAACCAGTCACTACCAAGCTGTTCCAAGCTAGTGTGTGTTCTCAGCCTTTAGCCAGCCTGTTGAAAATTCAGATTTCTGGGCCAATTCTAATACAGTGGTTCTTCAGCCAGATATTGGAAAACTACCGTAGTAGATTAGAAAGCAGAAGGCCTGATGAGAAGATGGCCAAAAATAAGTGCAACTTTGAGAAATCTTTTCTGAGTCAAACAAGCCAGTCTTATAAATGGGCAGGAATGGTTCTCCCAGACACTCCCAGCCCTGCACCCAGAGCTTTGCACATGTGCCTGAAAAGGCTTACGGCGATTCAAGAGGCAGCTCTTGGACAGCACTGGGCCCTAGGTGGGGACAGTAAATATCTGTTGAATACACGAGGAAACCATAGCACAGAAAGTTTACAATATTTGCCCCAAGTTCCAGAATGAGCAGGTGATGGAGAGAAGATGAGGCTGCAGGCCATGCAAATCTGGGGTAAACTCCCTTCTCCTAAAGGGTATTTCCCTTCTCGGTAGATGCACCCCCAGGACATGGTACCAAAGGTCAAACAAGACAGGGTGATGGCCTTCTACTTGTAAAAGGTGCAATACTAAGGAGTGCCCCAGGTAAAAGGCAATATAAGGGTGAGCAGGAGACAGATTATTATACTCAAGGGAAGATGGAGCTTGATTATTGGTGTGTGGGTTTATTGCTGGGCTTTCTGTCCTTTTCCATTGAGGTATGTTTCTGTTTTTGTGCCAATACCATGCTGTTTTGATTACTGTAGCTTTGTAGTAGAGTCTAAAGTCAGAGAGCCTGATTCCTCCAGCTCTTTCTTTCTTAAAATTACTTTGGCTGTTTCAGGTTTTTTCCATACACATTCCCAGGTGGCACTAGTGGTAAAGAGCCTGCCTGCCAATGCAGGAGGCAGGAGAGATGTGGGTTTGATCCCCAGGGAAGATCCCCTGGAGAAGGGAATGGCTACCCACTCCAGTATTCTTGCCTGGAATAGCCCATGGACAGAGGAGCCTGGTGAGCTACAGTCCCTGGGGTCGCAAAAGAGTCAGACATGAATGAGTGACTAACACTTAAATTCTTAAATATAACGAAGAATTTCAAGATGGTGACAGCAACCACTAAACCGAGTGTAGGACTTTTCAGAGCATGGAGCCCTGTGCAACGAGGCAGATCTCATGCTCCAGGAGCCAGCCCTGCCAGGAGACCCCTCCAGGGCTATTGGAGGAAAAATGGGATGCTACATGCAGTGTGTTTAAAACAAAGCACCATGCAGAATACCAACGTAAATCGCAGCAATGTCTTTTTTGATCCATCTCCCAGAATAATGGAAATAAAAACAAAAACACAGAAATGGGACCTATTTAAATTCAGCTTTTAAATAACAAAGGAAACAATAAAACAAAAAGACAAACCATAGACTGGGAGAAAATATTTGCAAATGATGTGACTGACAAGGGATAAGTCTCCAAAGTTTACAAACAGCTCATAACACTTAAAAGCATCAAAATAAACAAATTGACAAACAGGCAGAAGACCAAAACAGACATTTCTCCAAAAAGACATACAGATTGCCAAGAGGCACATGAAAAGATGTTCAACCTCACTAGTTATGAAAAAACTACAAATCAAAACTACGAGATATCACCTCACACCATCCAGATTGGTTATCATCAAAAAATCCACAAACAATAAATACAGGAGAGGGTGTGGAGAGAAGGGAACCCTCCTACACTGTTTGTGGGAATGTAAATTGGTATGGTCACTATGGAGAACAGTATGGAAATTCCTTAAAAAGCTAAAAACATAGCTACCATATTACCCTGCAATCCCACCCCTGGGCATATATCTGGAGAAAAACATGATCTGAAAGGATACATGCACTCTAATGTTCATTGTAGCACTGTTTACAATAATCAAGACACGGAAGCAACATAACTGTCCGTCGACAGAAGAATAGATAAAGAAGAAAGATGTGGTACATTTATACAATGGAATATTACTCAGCCATTAAAAAGAATGAAATAAATCCATTTGCAGCAACATATAGACCTAGAGATCGTCATACTGAGTGAAGTGAGTCAGATGGAGAAGGATAAATATAGTATGACATATATGTGGAATCTCAAAAGAAAATGATACAAATGAAGTTACTTACAAAACAGAAAGAGGCTCACAGACGTAGAGAACAAACTTATGCTTGCTGAGAGGAAGGGACAGTTAGGGAGTTTGATATAGACATGTACACACTGCTATATTTTAAATGGATAACCAACAAGGACCTACAGTATAGCACATGGAACTCTGCTCAATGTTAAGTGGCAGCCTGGATGGGAGGAGGGATGGGGGAGAATGGATACATGGATATGAATGACTGAGTTCCTTCACTGTTCACCTGAAACTATCAAAACATTGTTAATCAGCTGTACCTCAATACAAAATAAAAAGTTAAAAAAACCCACAAAGCGCCATGAGTCTGTGACATGAAGTGTCCACAGCCTGCTGCTCCTGTTTACAAGGGCTCTCTGTCTGAGAACTTCCAGCAGATATTCTTTACTAAATCCTTGGCTATTTCAAAATCCACTTCACAGGATCCCAAATCCCACAGCCTCAGGAATTCTGAAGGATCACACAGCCTAATGGAACCCCAGAAGACAGAAACACTTGTTAAGCTGCCTCCACTCCAGGGAAGGAATACCCAGGCTGGTTTTTCAAGGAGCCTGGCTCACTTGGAGTGTTTAGAGGGGAATTACTACTAGAACGAACCAGACAGTCAGCCTTTGTTTGTCTGACACCTCATTCCATCTGGAGTCTGAACAAACAACAGCATATGTGCCCGTGGTGGCACACCTAACCACCCTCAGCTCTCACACGCTCCTCTCCAGGGCCTCCGCTTCCTCAGAACAACAGCGACGTAACAGGCACACCCCAAAGGATAAAGGCGAGCAGGCAGGAGAGAGGTGATGGAGTTGATGGCAGTGGAAGTGTGCAATCAAGCACCCAAGGGACCAGGAGAATCCCAGAAGATACCTGCTTTGTCTCTAACATCAACAAGGCTGTTCTCAGATCTGAGAATCGGTCCTTTGAACCTTCTATACCAGGGTTTCTCAGTCATGCCACTGTTAACATCTGGGGCCGAAAAATTCTTAGTCGAGGCGTCTATCATCACTAGTGGTCATTGTAGGATGTTTACCAGTGTCCTGTATTCGGGAATGCCAGTAGCACCCTCCCAGGTGACAACCAAAAATGTCTCCAGACAATGCCAAATGTCTTCCGGGAGATAAAAACACCATGGTTGAGAACCACTGGACTGAATGATTCTCAAAGTACTCTGAAGAAGAAGAATGGTATTCAGAATAGGTCGTGTGGAAGAGTTACCTAGGCTCCCACCTCTAATCCTGCCCCACCTCCTGCTCCAGAGCAGGTGTAGCCCTGACCATGACACTCACTCCCTTAAGCCTTTCTATGACCTCCTACTGCTGGTCTGTGGGGGCCAAGCTTGAACACAACAGTTATCTGTTCCTCCCTCTGCAGCCTCGTCACCTGTCATTCTGTGCTCCAGGCCCACAACATACTCTTCATTTATTTGTCTGTTTTCAGGGTACCGGCCTGGGCCAGGCACTGTTCTCAGAGCTTGGGAGGCATCAGTAAACAAAGAGGCTCCTGCCCTTGTAGAAACAAACAGCCATACACATAACAAACAGGTAAGTTATATGGCTTGTTACAAGGTGAAAAGAAGATGTAGGAGGACAGGATCAGGAGTGCCGGGGTCCTGGAGGTAGAGTGGCTTGTGATTTTATTTTATTTTTATTTATTTATTTTTAGTTGGTTTTGGTTTTATTTTTTAATATAAATTTATTTATTTTAATTGGAGGTTAATTACTTTACAATATTGTATTGGTTTTGCCATACATCAACATGAATCTGCCACGGGTGTACACGTGTTCTCCATCCTGAACCCCTCTCCCACCTCCCTCCCTGTACCATCCCTCTGGGTTGTCCCAGTGCACCAGCCCCAAGCATCCAGCATCGTGCATCGAACCTGGACTGGCAATTCATTTCATGTATTATACATGTTTCAATGCCATTCTCCCAAATCATCCCACCCTCGCCCTCTCCCACAGAGTCCAAAAGACTGTTCTATACATCTGTGTCTCTTTTGCTGTCTTGCATACAGGGTTATCTTTACCATCTTTCTAAATTCCACATATATGCGTTAGTATACTGTATTGGTGTTTTTCTTTCTGGCTTACTTCACTCTGTATAACAGGCTCCAGTTTCATCCACCTAATTAGAACCGATTCAACTGTATTCTTTTTAATGCTTGAGTAATACTCCATTGTGTATATGTACCACAGCTTTCTTATCCATTCATCTGCTGATAGACATCTAGGTTGCTTCCATGTCCTATTATAAACAGTGCTGTGATGAACACTGGGGTACACGTGTCTCTTTCCCTTCTGGTTTCCTCAGTGTGTATGCCCAGCAGTGGGATTGCTGGGTCATAAGACAGTTCTATTTCCAGTTTTTTAAAGAATCTCCACACTGTTCTCCATAGTGGCTGTACTAGTGATTTTAAATAAGGGCATCAGGGCAGCTTCAGTTGAGTGAGGCTTTAAGAAGGGTGGTGATCATGCAGATTCCTAGGGAGAGTGCCACAGGCAGAGGGAGCAGCCTGGGAGCCTAGAGATGGGGTTAGTAACAGGAGCAGCCTGAGAAGAAGGCAGAGCAGAGGGAGAGGAATGGGAGGGGGATGGGTTGGTAGGCCATCCTAGGGATGTGGACTCTTTTTCTGAGGAAAATGGGAATTGCGGCAGGGTTTTGAGGAAATGTGATCTGGCTCATGTAAATGTTGAACAATTCCCTCCAGCTGCTGTTCTAAGAATAATGGCTGAAGCAGGAACACAAGTTACAAAGCAACTGCAATAGCCTGCGTGCAAGATGGCGTGAGCAGCAGAGACAATGAGAAGGGAAGGGGCGTCTCAGATCCTCGAGACTTCAGGCTCCTTCTCTTGCTCAAGGCTGAGGGAATGCTGCTTGACCTAACGCAAGACATCGCCAGACTCGGAGTTCATTAGACACAGCAACAATTCAATTAATATGTGTTGAGAGTTAAAATAAACACACCAAAAACTCCAATAAAATGCCCGAGGCAGACTTTTTAGAAGAGCCTAACCAGTTCTAGGCATGTATCTGACACTTAGTAGATGTCTAATAAATGCTTAATGACTGGATAAATGAATGATGCATCTTATACTGTGTGAATAATTACTGTACTCCTTTAGACATACTCATTTATAACCATTAACTCCAAGTATTTTATTACCATAGATGTGATTCATTTTGATTGCCATGTATTAATACTTATTTTTGGTTTTTCTTGCTACCACTATAAGTCACTTAAGCTTCATTATGTTACCCAGATCACAAATTTGTTTTAAAAATGATCAGACTCAAAGTGAACTTTTGTTGAGTTTGGTGTGAGACTTGAGTTACAGCCCTGCTGCTGCTGCTGCTAAGCCTATGATTAGCCTGATACCAGTGGGCTTGAGCCTCATCCTACTCAACATAAGGTGAGAGTTTCACATGCTGACATTGTGTGGCACTGTCTCTCCCAGCATGAAAACTCCAGAACTTGATAATCACTGAAAACTATATTGGAGGTCCACCATCCCACACATTTGAAATTTTTGGAGACAGGCACATTTTGGAAATCTGAAAATTCTGGATTTTGCTCATGTAATAGACCCACTGGAGTCTGGGGCAGCATCTTGAAATTAAATATTTCTGTAGTAAAGCACATGAATATTTACACATATGAAGACAACAAACAGCTTCATCTAAGTGTGAGTCAAGTTTTGCTGCCAAATTAGTTATAAAAAATATTTTGGAAAAAGAAAGGATATTGGACCCTTACTTTATACTATATGCAAAAATTACCTCAAAAATGGATCAAAGACCTAAATATAAGAGCCAATACCCTAAAACATTTATAAGAAATCTTCATAAAATTGAATTTGGCAATACACCAAAAGCACAGATATATTGGGTTACATCAAAATAAAAAGTTTTTGTGTATCACAGGACATAATCAACGGAGTGAGAAGGCAACATATGAAATGGGAGATATTATTTACAAGTCATATATCTGATAAGGGATTAATATCTAAGATATATAAAGAACTCTTATAGCTTGGCAACAAAATAAACAACTTGATTTTAAAATGGTCAAAGGACTTGAATAGAAATTTCTTCAAAGATAACACACAATGGCCAACAAGCTTATGAAAGATGCTCAGCATTAGAAGTCATTAGGGAAATGCAAATAAAAACCACAAGGAGACACCACTTCATACATGAGAATGGCTATTATCCAAAACCATAAAGAAAGTATTGGTGAGGGTGTGGAGACATTGAAATCCTTATGCACTGCTGGTAGGAATGTAAAACTGGCACAGCTATTATGAAAAGCCATATAAAAATTTTTCACAAAAAGATAAAAAATAGAAATACTATATGATCCAATAGTTTACTTCTGGATATATATCCCAAAGGCCATAGGACTGGAAAAGGTCAATCCTCATCCCAATTCCCAAGAAGGGCAGTAGAAAAGAATGTTCAAACCATCAGGCAATTGCACTCATCTCCCATGCTAGCAATGTCATGCTCAAAATACTGCATCCTAGGCTTCAGCATGGAGAGGGCAATGGCACCCCACTCCAGTACTCTTGCCTGGAAAATCCCATGGATGGAGGAGCCTGGTGGACTGCAGTCCATGGGGTCGCTAGGAGTTGGACACGACTGTGTAACTTTCAAGTAGACAACCTGAGCGACTTCACTTTCACTTTTCACTTTCATGCATTGGAGAAGGAAATGGCAAGCCACTCCAGTGTTCTTGCCTGGAGAATCCCAGGGATGGGGGAGCCTGGTGGGCTGCTGTCTCTGGGATCGCACAGAGTCAGACACGACTGAAGCGACTTAGCAGCAGTAGCAGCGCAGGCTTCAGCATTATGCGAACCAAGAACTTCCAGACATCCAGTCTGAGTTTAGAAAAGGCAGAGGAACCAGAGGTCAAATTGCCAACATTCACTGCATCATAGAGAAAGCAAGGAGATTCCAGAAAAACATCTACCTCCGTTTCATTGACTACACTAAAGACATTGTGTGGATCATGACAAAGTGTGGAAAGCTCTTAAAGAGATAGAAATACCAGACCATCTTACTTGTTTCCTGAGAAACCTGTATGTGGGTCAAGAAGCAAGTCAAACTTCGTATGAACAACTGGGGCTTCCCTAGCAGCTCAGAGGGTAAAGAATCCACCTGCAATGGGGTAGACCTGGGTTCGATCCCTGGGTTGGGAAGATCCCCTGGAGGAGGGCATGGCAACCCATTCCAGTATTCTTGCCTGCAGAATCCCCATGGATAGAGGAGCCTGGTGGGCTGCAGTCCATGGGGTCACAAAAAGTCGGACATGACTCAGCAACTAAGCACAGCACAGCACAGCATGGAACAACTGACTGGTTTAGGATTGAGAAAGCAGTACGACAGGGCTGTCTGTTGTCACCCCATTTGTTTAACTTATACTATGAGCACATCATGAGAAATGCTAGGCTGGATGAGTTATAAGCTAGAATTGAGATAAGCAGAAGAAACATCAACAACTTCAGATATGTGGATGATATCACGCCAATGGCAGAAAGCAAAAAACCTCTTGATGAGAGTGAAGGAGGAAAGTGAAAAAGCCAGCTTAAAATTAAATATTAAAAATAACTAAGATAATGGCATCAAGCCCCATTACTTCATGGCAAATAGAAGGGGAAAAGGTGGAAGTAGTGACAGATTTCCTCTTCTTGGGCTCTAAATTCACTACGGATGGTGAGTGTGGACATAATATCAGCAGACGACTGCCTCTTGGCAGGAAAGCTATAACAAACCTATGTGCTGAAAAGCAGAAACATCACTTTGCTGACAAAGGTCTGTATAGTCAAGGCTATGGTCTTCCCAGTGGTCACATATGGTTGTGTGAGCTGGACCATAAAGAAGGCAGAACACCAAAGAATTGATGCCTTCGAACTATGGTGCTGGAGAAGACTCTTGAGAGTCCCTTGGACTGTGGATCAAACCAGTCAATCCTAAAGGAAATCAGTCCTGAATATTCATTGGAAGGATCGATGCCGAAGCTGAAACTCCAATATTTTGGCCACATGATGCGAAGAGCCAACTCACTGGAAAAGACCATGATGCTGGCAAAGATTGAGGGCAAGAGGAGAAGGGGGTGACAGAGGATGAGATGGTTGGATGGCATCATCGATTCAATGGACATGGAGTTTGAGCAAACTGCGGGAAATTGTGAAGGAAGGGAAGCCTGGCATGCTGATTAAACAAGAAACACTGCTCTACTAGAATTCACTGCTTTCAAATGGCTCTTTGTTTCCATTTTGAAGCCGAGCCTGAAGGTGGAGGAAAAGTCAAGACCTCTTATGAGGGTAATTGCTGAGGGGCATAGGGCAGGAAAGTGTGAGACAAAGTACCTCCAAAGTTCTGTCCATTCTTTCTCCCTCTTATTTCCCTCTCCCCACCCTCTTTTCTTCACTCCCCTTTCACCCACACTGTCCGCAAATGCTCAGAGCGCCAAGGGCATGTATTATATTGACTGGTTGAAACTGGACCAGAAAACTGTATACATTCAACTACTTTTAATCCTCACCTCAAATCCTCCATATTTTAATCCTTACTCTTGTGCTGGGTCTCCCATCTCACTCTGGCCTCACTCAAACCTTCAGATGCCTTAGAGTGTGCCCCAGTACAGGGTGGCCCTGGCAACCGCCTCAGGGAACAGCATGGAGGGCCTGTTCTGAGACTCTTCTTGTTCTGAGATATGCAAAGCAGTTTCTGAACTCGACAGCCCCCTGCCCTGCTTCAGTGTGATGATGGCACCAAGGCCCACCTGAAGGCAAGAGGGGGTCCCTAAGGTGATTCAGGGTCATGGCAGGTTTCCCCTGCAAGGGCCTGTCCACGCAGGCTCAAGAACTAGATGCGCTGAGAGTGAAGAGTGAGCCAGATTTGGGGTTGTTATCAACACTTCAACCAGGAGCCTCTCATTAGTTTGACTCTAGACACTTATTCTGCTTTATGCTAAGGGCAGGAATAAATGCCAGCAATTCTTTGGGAGTTTGAAAGCACATAATGCGCTCCTGTTAGAGTGCTGCCAAACGTGCGACAGGCAAAGGCATCACTGATAGTGAGGATGCTACATGGACAAAATTGGGTATTTCAATGGCTAGGACTTAAACAAGTAAAAATATATATATAAATAAAATATATTAAAACCATAATTTCATGGATTTTAACTGCCTATGGGGAGAAGTAAAATAAAGGAAAAGAAATGCATTAACATTCATTTAAAGTAAAACATGAAGTAAATTAGAGTATCAGTAATGAGCTACAATTAGAAAAATTAAGGTGGCAGGAAAATGGCACCCATTCTCATGGCTCCCTTGGGCCCAAACTGCAGTGTGGTCTATACAATCCTTTAAAAACACAGTCCATTGCTTTTCCTGAAATACAGGCTATTGTCCCTCTGGTTATCCACCTAAAAACACATGCTGGTCCCCACCCCCACCCCCCGCCCCGATCAGCTGTAAGTCCAGGCCCCACAGGCCCCACCTGTGAGGTGCAGGCCTGCTGAAGGGCCTTCTGTGCCCTGTGCACCACCTGCATCAGCTTTGATCTTGGCCAAGCGAGTATGTATGGACATCAGCTGAGACTGAAAGAAAGTAGCAAGTGTCCCTGACCCATCTTCCTTTGACTCTGGGGACAGGAGTTGACCACGGGGTTGGCAGTCAATACAAACCCCCAGCTATACAGATGCTTGTGCTGAACCAGCTCCTGAAATCTCCTTTGGGAGCCCGAAGTCAGGGACTGGGTATCAGGTAGAAAAGCATAGCAGGGTAAATATGGCTTCTGCCCTGATCCCCACACTAAAATTTACACTTTAATTATGTGATAAAACTTCTGGATGAGCTGGCTAAAGTGATTGCCAAAAAGGAATCATTATTTCTGGCTTCCCTTGTGGCTCAGGTGGTAAAGAATCCGCCTGCAATGCAGGAGACCTGGGTTTGATCCCTGGGTTGGGAAGATCCCCTGGAGAAGGGAAAGGCTACCCACTCCAGTATTCTGGCCTGGAGAATTCCATGGACTGTACAGTCCATGGGGTCACAAAGAGTCAGACACGACTGAGTGACCTCTCTTTCTTTCTTACTAGCATTGTTAACATTGCTCTTATGGGCACTTACTTGCTTATGTCTACCGGAAGTACTTTTTGGGATAAAGTTTCCTTGGCCTATGCTCTCCAGCAGAGAACTCAAGGGCCTTGACTGTCTCCTCATCCATGCAATAAAGTGGCCACTAAATTCTACAACCTCCTGTATTGACCCCAGGATCTTGTACTCAGGAAAGTATCCACATCAGGATCCTGAGCAAGAGAATAGCAATCCAATCTCCAGGTGAGCTGACTGCAAACACATTTTTGTGTGTGTGTTTGTATTTCATAGATATTTAAAGAATCTGGACTCTGGGCACATATAGGAAGTACAATGACTAGCTCACTTCCCTGTTGCTCAGTTTTTAAGAAAGTTTGGTTGAAAACAACATTATTTAAGGATGATGGCTGAAGCACAGCGACCCATGCATTCTTCTCTCAGTCCTCTGGAATCTACCCCAGGCCAGCAGAGAGCTCTGAGAATGGCCACACCATTTGGCCTATGGAAGAACCTCTGTGGCTACGCAGCCATCAGCCAACATAAGATGGGCTTCATGAAAAACAACCAGGTGAGTATCAGTTCACTTCAGGCTTTTTGAGGATGTTGGGTCTCATGTCACAGAGCCCCCTCTAGGAAGATTCTCAGGACTTTCTCCCCCATCTCAGCACTGGGAGTAATTCCCCTTCATCTGGGCAATGAGTAAGTTTCCATCTTGCTGATGCCACAACTCACAGTACTAATCACCCCTCCCTGAGTGCTGGCCACAGGGGCCACAAGCCATCTGAGGCCCACCTGGAGAACAGAGTGGGCCAGTTCACACCTGGCCCACCATGTGAAGAGAGCTCCCACATGAGTTCAGTGGATTAACATCATTTGTGACTTCATCTTACCTTTCATATTTATATTTTTTACTTTAATCTCTCAGTCCCAAATTCTTTCTATGAAAAATGAGATAATGAGTCTATCATGAGAATTTAAAAAGATGTATATAAACTGCTTTGCATTTTCTGGTATACATACTTAACATACTTCCCTGGTGGTGCAGAGGTTAAAGCATCCGCCTGCAATGTGGGAGACCTGGGTTCGATCCCTGGGTTGGGAAGATTCCCTGGAGAAGGAAACAGCAACCCACTCCAGTATTCTTGCCTGGAAAATCCCATGGACAGAGGAGCCTGGTGGGCTACAGTCCACGGGGTAGCAAAGAGTCGGACACAACTGAGCGACTTCATATACTTAACATACTGTAACAATAGCCAACATTTACTGAGTGCTGACTATGCACAATGACTTACTCTAAGCACTTTGCAAGTGTGTTTGATCCTCATAACTCTATGAAGTTGGTGCTGGTATTATGCTCATTTTGCAGATAAAGAAACTGAGGCCCAGTGATGTTAAGAAATTTGACCAAGGTCTCAAATCTATCATGGGTAAAACTTGGATTTGAACCTAAGCCCCCTGACTCTGAGCCCATGCCCACGCTCCTACTACTATGGTAGCTATTCCACTAAAGCTATTTTTAAAAAATAATTTCTCTTGTTTTTCCTTTTTATTTATTTCTCAGAGGCTGCATGTAGTTACATTTAGGGTCACTAACTTGTTCACAAATTCCCAGTTTTATAACTTAAAGTCCCAACTCCCAGGACACCACTTGGTATTTTTTACCATTACGCTGTTTTATCTTTTTGCAGCAGGACCACGGGTAGTACCTACAGATACCTTTGTGAAAATTAGGAAAAGAGGTATCCATTTACTTTCAACATATTTTATATCTTGTATTCATTACATTTATGTAAACTGTCTTAAATCCTTAATGGAATAACATGGGATAAGAGAAATATAAATACATATTTCCACACTGTATTTAACACTTTAATAAGAGCCATTGGTAAGTATCAATGCATGCATTACCTTTATATCCTTGTTCTGTCTCCCTGAGATCAATTTTGGTTATTGGTTTGAAATCAGTATCCCATAATCGTATACATCCATCTCGTCCACCAGTAGCAAAGCCTTCTTCACAAGCATACATGCTAAAGATTCCAGCCTGTTGATTAAGGCACATAATGCTGCAATCATTCTAAATAGTCATTATAGTTGGATCTTGATAATTAAAATATAAGACAAAAACAAAACAAAAATGAAGACAAATTCCCTGTTCTCCATTGAAATCCTGGTAATAGAACAAGTAGCCATTTGTAACATCCATTTTAGCTAGATTAAAAATTCATAATAACCAGCAAAGCAAACTAGTTCAAGTGCTCCTTTGCCATGATTAAACAAATGATGGATTGTAAAAAAGTTTTCAAGAATTCCTTGGCTGAAGCAGATACAGAAATAATAAATTTCTTTCTGTGACAACTGATCATTATAAAGACAGTGGTGGAGGTGTTTCATATAAGTCAAAGTTGCTCAGTCGTGTCTGACTCTTTGCAACCCCATGGACTATACAGTTCATGGAATTCTCCAGGCCAGAATACTGGAGTGAGTAGCCTTTCCCTTCTCCAGGGGATCTTCCCAACCCAGGGATCGAACACCAGGTCTCCCATATTGTGGGCAGATTCTTTACCAGCTGAGCCATACGGGAAACCCAAGAACATTGGAGTGGATAGCCTATCCCTTCTCCAGGGGATCTTCCCGACCCAGGAATCAAATCAGGGTCTCCTGCATTGCAGGCAGATTCTTTACCAACTGAGCTATCAAATTCCTTCCCAAAACAAGTAAAGATATGTGGGCTAGGAACACAAACACTTCTATAGGTACAACAGAAGAAGTGCATCCCAATGGGTTCAAGTAGGCACTGCTGCTGCTGCTGCTGCTAAGTCGCTTCAGTCGTGTTCGACTCTGTGCGACCCCATAGACGGCAGCCCACCAGGCCCCACCGTCCCTGGGATTCTCCAGGCAAGAACACTGGAGTGGGTTGCCATTTCCTCCTCCAATGCATGAAAGTGAAAAGTGAAACTGAAGTTGCCCAGTCGTGTCTGACTCTTAGCAACCCCATGGACTGTAGCCTACCAGGCTCCTCCATCCATGGGATTTTCCAGGCAAGAGTACTGGAGTGGGTTGCCATTGTCTTCTCCACAAGTAGGCACTACCTGAGCATAAATGAAAGCATGCTGCTGCTGCTGCTAAGCCACTTCAGTCGTGTCCGACTTTGTGTGACCCCACAGACAGCCTCCCACCAGGCTCCCCCGTCCTGGAATTCTCCAGGCAAGAACACTGGAGTGGGTTGCCATTTCCTTCTCCAATGCATGAAACTGAAAAGTGAAAGTGAAGCCGCTCAGTCATGTCTGACTCTTAGCGACCCCATGGACTGCAGCCTACCAGGCTCCTCTGTCCATGCGATTTTCCAGGCAAGAGTACTGGAGTGGGGTGCCATTGCCTTCTCCGAAATGAAAGCATAAGTTACTCTTATGTTAGCTTGTTAAGCATCAGCTGAAGATGCTTTTCACATCTGATATGGTTTAAGAACTTAAAGCTGCTTTTTTATGGGAAAATGTGCTACAAGAGTATAATGTGGACATAATATCCAGTGTAAAGAGAAACCAGGTTACTAAGGCAGGTTCTTTATGAATGAGGACCAATATTTACCTTTTAATTGTTTTAAGAGCTGTTTCATAATTAGCAAAGCCAAGAAAATTGGTCTTCAACATATGCTGCTGCTGCTGCTGCTGCTAAGTCGCTTCAGTGGTGTCTGACTCTGTGCAACCCCATAGACAGCAGCCCACCAGGCTCCCCCATCCCTGGGATTCTCCAGGCAAGAATACTGGAGTGGGTTGCCATTTCCTTCCCCAATGCATGAAAGTGAAAAGTGAAAGTGAAGTCGCCCAGTTGAGTCCAACTCTTTGCGACCCCATGGACTGCAGCCTACCAGGCTCCTCCATCCATGGGATTCTCCAGGCAAGAGTACTGGAGTGGGGTGCCATTGCCTTCTCTGTTCAACATATGAGAAAGGTCTAAAATTTCATAGTTCCTTGCTAAGAGTTCCTTAAACTTGTTTTCATGTTCACAGTAATACAGCATCAATTTGGAGGCAATAAGTTAAAGGTCTGCTGAGTTTCTGACATTATTTTACCAAATTTCCACTTATTACAACAGACTTTACCTTTCACATCATCTCCCCATTTTTCGGGGCATTTCCACACTATCATCTGTAGATACAGCAATGAAACTACTTTCAGTCAGTTCAGTTCAGTTCAGTTGCTCAGTCGTGTCCGACTCTTTGCGACCCCATGAATCACAGCACGCCAGGCCTCCCTGTCCATCACAAACTCCCAGAGTTCACTCAAACTTAAGTCCATCGAGTCAGTGATGCCATTCAGCCATCTCATCCTCTGTCATCCCCTTCTCCTCCTGCCACCAATCCCTCCCAGCATCAGAGTCTTTTCCAATGAGTCAACTCTTTGCATGAGGTGGCCAAAGTACTGGAGTTTCAGCTTCAGCATCATTCCTTCCAAAGAAATCCCAGGGCTGATCTCCTTCAGAATGGACTGGTTGGATCTCCTTGCAGTCCAAAGGACTCTCAAGAGTCTTCTCCAACACCACAGTTCAAAAGCATCAATTCTTCGGCACTCAGCTTTCTTCACAGTCCAACTCTCACATCCATACATGACCACTGGAAAAACCATAGCCTTGACTAGACGGACCTTTGTTGGCAAAGTAATGTCTCTGCTTTTGAATATGCTATCTAGGTTGGTCATAACTTTCCTTCCAAGGAGTAAGCATCTTTTAATTTCATGGCTGCAGTCACCATCTGCAGTGATTTTGGAGCCCAAAAAAATAAAGTCTGACACTGTTTCCACTGTTTCCCCATTTATTTCCCATGAAGTGATGGGACCAGATGCCATGATCTTCATTTTCTGAATGTTGAGCTTTAAGCCAACTTTTTCACTCTCCTCTTTCACTTTCATCAAGAGGCTTTTGAGTTCCTCTTCACTTTCTGCCATAAGGGTGGTATCAACTACTTTACTATATGTCAAAATTGAGCGTAGTGTTTCAGTATTAAGTTTGTCCTTGTTCTTACAGAGCAGGCCATCAAAAGAATTTATCAGTGGTTTCTGTTTGCATTTTAAGAACTTGTGGCATGGATGTGGACGTGACAGTCCCTCACTCAGAGTGAGGCAAATCTACCTTTCTAACCAGTATAAAAATAATAGTTGTCTCCAGCATGTTGGCCACAGGCCAGCAGCAGTGACATCATTCCAGATCCACTGAGTCACCGTATGTATTTTAACAAGATCTCCAGGAGATTCGTAAATGTGTAAAAGTTTGAGAAGTGCTAGTCTAGAAGATGAAACTGACAATGAAATACTTCTAGTTTCTGTGAAACTGCTGCTGATAAATTACACTAATCAGCCAATTCATAGAGGTAAAGGCTAATTAAGTTATCATGCTTTTGAAATATTAAATTCTTCTAAGTGAACAAAAATAATTAGGGAAATCTTTCATGACTACTGCGTATTCAGAATTAGCGAATACTAAAGCAACAGGGGAAAAAAACAGAAATTTGTGACATTAACTTATTTAATAAGTAATCCACAAATTTCCATACAGGAATACTTACACTATGTGCTCCTTGAATGGTGCGGACTAAGTTGAGCCCTTTCCAGACATAGATGTCGCCATTTAAAGCACCAGAGTAGGTGATGTCTTCTTTGGCACATGCAAGGCAAAGGATGGTCTGAAGATCCCCAGTTTTGCCAAATATTCCTCTTTTTGCAGTCAGGGCATTTCCACATAGCGTCCAAAACTAGAACATAAGTGATAAATAATCCAAAAACAGAGTATTCTGATGCTTCTCACTATTGGTATCATTGGGTAATGTTTCAATACATTTTATATAATTTTCTATAGCTGAACTATAATAGATATACAGGCTTCTCAAGTGGTAAAGAACCTGCCTGCCAATGCAGGAGACGTAAGAAACACAGGTTCGATCCCTGGGTTGGGAAGATCCCCTGGAGAAAGTAATGACAACCCACTCCAGTATTCTTGCCTGGAGAATCCCCATGGACAGAGGAGCCTGGTGGGCTATGGTCCATAGGGTCACAAAGAGTCAGACACAACTGAAGTGACTTAGCACACACATAATAGATATACATAATTTAACTTGTTTTGCTACAACAGTAGAAATTGTAGAACATTTTAGCCAACTACTAGCAGTAAAAAAAAATTGTTAACAGTACTTTTTAAACTTTCAAAGTCCCCAAATTCCAAAACTTTGCTAAATGTTTCAGTTCAGTTCAGTTGCTCAGTCCTGTCCCACTCTTTGCAAATGTTTAGTGTTCATTTAATACAAAATGCCAATATTCTCAGAATTGGGATAAAATGGATGAATCATGTTTTTGTTTAATTTCTTGCCAAATTAAAGCACTAGAGTAGGTTTATCATAGAGAAATTTAGAAAGAGAGAAAAGTAAAAGAGGGAAATTGACATTATTCCCAACATCGCAACATGTCAGTGTATCTTCTAGGTATTTTTTGGTATATATATATATATGTGCGTGTGTGTGTTTTTAGAAATAATTTCTAATTAAAATGATATAAATTTTCAAGTAGAAACATGACTCAGAAATATGTTTCTAAATATATTTCATATAGTCAAATAATTGACTAGGCTTTTCAGTTTTAGCTGCATAATTTATTATGTAGACAACCATAAGCACAAAGGCTGAGCTACTTTATAAATGGTAGCAGGAAGACTTCTATGGTCATGCAGAAATTAAATATTTCACTTTGACACAGTTTTTTTTCAGTATGTGACCTGGTATAACTTTACTGCGATGTACATACTTAGCCTCACAATTTATAAAGCCTCTTTACACATGTTTAGTTATTTTATCTTCATAATAGCCTCACAAATAGGCTAAGACAGATATTATTATTACACTCATTTGGAAGAGAAAGAATGAAGGCATAAGTGACTTGCCAAAGGTTCAATAGGAGTTATACACGAGAAAATATTGAAATATTTGTCTTGAGAACTTTAAATATAATAAAGAAGATACATACAAAATTAAAAAAAAGATCATTTTAAAGCAGCATATTCTGACAAGTGGTAAGGAAATTCTAAGACAGAGAACCAGAATTCTCTGGAAAGAGCAAGAATAGGATTTGAATCGGTGGTGAGGAAGACACTGCATGGTGGTTTAGGAGAGGAGGGTTAGTTACATGGAGGTGACAGGAAATGTGTGAGGAAAAATCAGAGGCAACCTTAACATCTGTGCTTGCAGAAGAGGAAAAATAATGGTCCTCTCAGAGTAGACGGGAATTCGGGGAAGCAGTTCTAGATGGCTTCACCACCCAGGAGGGCCAGGACTCAGGCAACTGTGTAGGTGGTGGCTCTTGAGAGGATGAGAGGCAGGTGTGCAATCATTTAAAAAAAAACAAACACAAGATTCTTTTCCATTAAATGTCAACTCTGGGAATTTGTTTCTTTGGCTATTAATATTTTTTCCAAAAGGCACTGAAGTATACATGGAAAAACTGCGAACAATCTAGGGAAAGATAGGTATATGCTTTGGGAAAGCACATAAGTATTAACCTTGAGCCTGAACAAACTATGAGACATGAACAACTATTGGTTGTACATACATACATGCCAAAGACCCTGCCCTTCCACGGGTGATACTTAAGGCAGACGTTTTTCGTTCTGTGTCCCCATGCACGAAAACTAAAAGGAGAGTAACTATTTGGTAATTATTATCCCTTTGACTTGGGATGTGCACTTCGGTCCAAGTTACTGAAATATTTCTAGATGGACAACCACACACACACAAAGAGACTGGTTTCCTCAGACACAAAGATTTTTCTGATGAAATCACCCAGTCAGATGGTATAATGTCAACATGAAACATTCCAGATGATCAAATAATTCTCTAAAAAGACATACATAGCTGTAATACCAAGACAGGTATGAAATTTTCTGCAGAAAATAGCAAGTCTGAGATGCTATCTCTTTTTGAGAAGCACTACATGTTTGGAAAATGTGACAGATTATTAGTGTAGCAACACGCCATTAAATTCACACTAAATGAAAAGACACTGTTTATCTTCTCCAGTCTCCACTCACAGATTGTAATGCAAATTCTGTTAGAATTGGCAGGTACCTGGGAGCTCATCTGGCCCTCAGTAATCCCTAAGGTCCCTTCCGCCTGCGACTAGAGAATGGAGCAAAAGCAATAATATCCAACAAACCTGGTAGATTCGTTTCCTGTAAAACCAATGAAGCAGTTGATGCTCAACTGCTACTGTTTTTCAAGCATTTGTTTCAGGTAATTGTAATTTGCCTGTTCGCCAAACACTAGGGATTGCAAAAAGAGAAAGGATTTTATTGAGTTGGCCAAAAAGTTGTTTGCTGAAATAAAGGCACTTTTTTGCTTTAACAAAAATCAGCTCTCTGCACAAGGATTATAAAGTATTTATGAAGCCCTAAGGACATGTGATGGGAGAAGGCAATGGCACCCTACTCCAGTACTGTTGCCTGGAAAATCCCATGGATGGACGAGCCTGGTAGGCTGCAGTTCATGGGGTCGCACAGAGTCAGACACGACTGAAACGACTTAGCAGCAACAGCAGCAGCAAGGACATGTGATAGCTTTGAATAGTAGAACCTGTACACTCATCTTTTTGTCCCCTGCTTTTTCATTACTTTTTCCTTATATTGGAAGAAATGTATGTTATTGTAAAATAATTTTAAAATACAGGGAAAATTTAAAAACCATCAATTCACTACTCAAAGATAACTGTTTAATATTTTGGGAGAGCCTTTCAATTTATTTCCTACACAAAAAAAATATTTTTTAAGTAAAAATATCAAAGCCACAAATTTATCCCACTCAGAGGTAGACTGTTCATAGATCTTAAATATGTCCTTAAATAACATTAAGCAGTCCTCTAAAACATGACTTATAATGATTGCACAGTATTTCTTCATATGGATATACCAAATTTTATTTAACTGCCTGGAGGCAGAGGGTTTCAAGTCTTTAGTTTTATTCGCTATTGATAAGTTATTTAGTAATGAACCAGTGCTTGGTTCACACTCCTAATTATTTTCTTGGGTTAAATTACAGGATATAAAATTATTTGCAGTCTTTACTTTGGCGGCACACATAGTAAAACTGGGATGAAACTGTTTCGAAGGGTGTCAACATTTCTAAGGCAATTGACAGGCATTGCCAAATTTCTAGACTGAAAGACCATACTCACTTATGCTTCCATCAGCAAGGTTTGAGAGGGTTCATTCCCCAAATCTTTCTCGATACCAGATCATCTTGATTAAAAACACTGCTATTTTAAAGTGTCTATTCCTTAGTTATGGATGAGATTTAATATTTTCAAGTGTCTATTAGCAGACAATCGATAAAAACAAATACTTTTGCCACTCTTTGTCCATTCTGTAGATTTGCTAGAGGTCTTTACATTTCAAGAACAAGTCAACACTCTACGCTTGTTGCTTATACTCTTCTAGCTTGTGATCTGCCTGTTTGTTTCTTGAGGGTAGCAGGAAGGTAAACAAAATGTTTTAATATTTATATAGTTGAACCTATCATATTATTCTCTGATACAAGAGACTTTCACCTATAAGGGTATGGAGAAGCCATTCTGGCTTATCCCTGATTTGGCCTGAACTTTATGTGAACTAGAACAGCTTGACTTGTGGCTTGTCAAACACACATTGGACATCTGCTTTAACCATTAAAGAATGCATCATCCAGAGGTAGAGAATGCCTTTTTGAAGGTAGGAACGAACGTGTCCCCTCCATGATGCCCATGCTACTGCTCCTTCGAAGACAAGGTTCCCTCCCAGATGCGAAGGTCATGCTGCCTCTGTGTATGACTGATCTGAAATTATGAACAGTGAAGTGACAGTGTTAGTTGCTCAGTTGTGTCCAGCTCTTTGCATCCCCATGGATTGTAGCCTGCCAGTCTCCTCTGTTCATGGAATTCTCCAGGCAAGAATACTGGTGAGTGGGTAGCCATTCCCTTCTTCAGAGGATCTTCCCCACCCCATAGGGATCAAACACATTCTCCTCCATTGCAGGCGTATTCTTTACCATCTGAGCCACCTAGGAAGCCCACATCTCTGTTGAAACCTTGAAGGAAAATAACTGTCATGTTTGGTGTATGTATGTTCTTTGTTTCAACACAATATAAAGGTGTATTGAAAACTATGTTTCTCCAGAATGCTTTCTTCCTTGGTGGAGACTGCACTCCGGGGCTAGTCCTCAGCTTGACTTGAATAAAACTCCCTTCCATTTCTTACCATGTTGTGTCTGACTCTTAGCGACCCCATGGACTGCAGCCCACCAGGCTCCTCCATCCACGGGATTTTCCAGGCAAGCGTACTGGAGTGAGTTGCCATTGCCTTCTCCATTTATTGGTTATTTTTGTCAAATACCTTTATGGTTTATTTACTTTTATATTTAAAAATACCTTTCTCCAACTGGAAAGAAATTAAATATTTACTTATACATTCCTCTAGTTATTTTATAGTTTTTTAAACATTTAACTCTTTAATTCACAAATAGTTTATTCAAGTATATGCTATGAAGTAATGACATACAACAAGAATAATAAACTGTTCTAGTGCCCATTTGTCAGAGATAGTTATCATACCCTAAACTGTCATTCATATTAAGGTCTATTTCTCAGTTTAGTTTCTTTTTTGTTGGTGTTTATCTATCTTATGGCAGAAAGTGAAGAGGAACTGAAAAGCCTCTTGATGAAAGTGAAAGTGGAGAGTGAAAAAGTTGGCTTAAAGCTCAACATTCAGAAAACGAAGATCATGGCATCCTATCCCACCACTTCATGGGAAATAGATGGGGAAACAGTGGAAACAATGTCAGACTTTATTTTTCTGGGCTCCAAAATCACTGCAGATGGTGACTGCAGCCATGAAATTAAAAGACACTTACTCCTTGGAAGGAAAGTTATGACCAACCTAGATAGCATATTCAAAAGCAGAGACATTACTTTGCCAACAAAGGTCCGTCTAGTCAAGGCTATGGTTTTTCCTGTGGTCATGTATGGATGTGAGAGTTGGACTGTGAAGAAGGCTGAGCACTGAAGAATTGATGCTTTTGAACTGTGGTGTTGGAGAAGACTCTTGAGAGTCCCTTGGACTGCAAGGAGATCCAACCAGTCCATTCTGAAGGAGATCAGCCCTGGGATTTCTTTGGAAGGAATGATGCTAAAGCTGAAACTCCAGTACTTTGGCTACCTCATGTGAAGAGTTGACTCATTGGAAAAGACTCTGATGCTGGGAGGGATTGGGGGTAGGAGGAGAAGGGGACAACAGAGGATGAGATGGCTGGATGGCATCACTGACTCGATGGACGTGAGTCTGAGTGAACTCCGGGAGTTGGTGATGGACAGGGAGGCCTGGTGTGCTGCGATTCATGGGGTCGCAAAGAGTCGGACACGACTGAGCGACTAATCTGATCTGATCTGATCTATCTTTACCACAGTCTTATTTTAATTTTTGAAACTTCATAGTAGACTTTAGTAAATATTAGTGCATATTCTTTTTTTTAATTTATTTTTTAATTGAAGGATAGTTGCTTTACAGAATTATATTGTTTTCCATCAAGCATCAACATGAATCAGCCATAGGTACACATACGTTCCCCTCCCTCTTGAACCTCCCATGTTACTTTTCATTACTCTTTTTTTATCCCAAAGTTGTGGTTATTCTCACTCTTTATTCTCGTAGACGAACTTATTCATGCTATGTTGCTTCAGTCACGTCTGACTCTTTGTGACCCTATGGACTATATAGGGTCTATAGGGTCTTATAGGTCTGTAGGGTCTATAGGGTCTATAGGGTCTTATAGGTCTATAGGGTCTTATAGGTCTATAGGGTCTTATAGGTCTGTAGGGTCTCCCACCAGGCTCCTCTGTCCATGGAATTTTCCAGGCAAGAATACTAGAGTGGGTTGCCATGCCCGTCCCAGGGGATCGTCCCAATCCAGGGATCAAGCTCGGGTCTCTTACCTCTACCTGCGCTGGCAGGCAGGTTCTTTGCCACTAGTGCCGCCAATAACTTGAAGGGAAATATCAGATAATAATAAAGTTTATAAAGATTTTAATTGAACTTGTATTAAATATATATTAACTTGGAGATAAATAATGCATTTATAATTTTTATACTTCATGTCCAAAATCAAAGTTCTCTCCCCCCATTTGCAGAAGTCTTCTTTTACATCCCTCTGTAAAGTTTTATGCCAGTGCAAGTCACTCAGTTGTGTCCAACTCTTTGTGACCCCATAGACTGTAATAGTCCATAGGGTTCTCCAGGCCAGAATACTGGAGTGGGTAGCCTTTCTCTTCTCCAGGGCATCTTCCCAACCCAGGGATCAAACCCTAGTCTCCTGCATTACAGGCAGATTCTTTACCAGCTGAGCCACAAGGGAAGCCCAAGAATACTGGAGTGGGTAGCCTATGCCTTCTCCAGCGGATCTTCCTGACCCAGGAATTAAACTAGGGTCTCCTGCATTACAGGCAGATTCTTTACCAACTGAGGGAAGCCTGTAAAGCTTTATAATAGTCTTTAAATTAAATCTTTCATATTTCTTGTTATAGTTACTTCTGAGCATTTTATCATGTCTCTTTCAGCATTAAGTAGGAATAATGGAAAGGATCATGAAAAACTAGATTAAAAGAAGAACAAAAGAATTGGGAAACAGGAGGCGCTGGTTGGAGGAATAATACAGACATCTACTCTGATTGTACAGAAATGCACAATTTTTATATCAGCAGAGATCAACATATGCTCTACTCAAGCATACAACCTACCTTTATATTCTTTTATTTATGGACTTTATTGTCTATTATCTACAAACTTATGGTCAGAAGATCCCAGGACATATCCTGGGGTCCAGAGAAATTTTTGCTATGTCAGAGCAAAGGATGTGGATGGTGTTAACTGTGCTACCTGAGTAACAAAACAGAGAAGCAAACAGACAGAGGCAGGTCCTGGGCCACTAGCAGCATTACAGGCTGCTGCTGCTGCTGCTAAGTCGCTTCAATCGTGTCCGACTCTGCGTGACCCCATAGACGGCAGCCCATCAGGCTCCCCCGTCCCTGGGATTCTCCAGGCAGGAACACTGGAGTGGGTTGCCATTTAGTCCACAGGAAAACAGAGGCATTTAAAAGTCAGTGGCCCATGGAGGTTTGTGCTATGTATCCTTTTCTTTTTATATCCAACATAACACGGCACCTTTCTTCTCAGAGAACATAGCAAACACATCAAAAAATTTTGACATGCCATATGTATAAACATTTATAATATAAAAACTTAATTCATGAACTTAAAATCAGAACTGTTTTAAAACATGCAATTCTAAGAGTATTGAGTCTTCTTTATAATATGTAATTGATATAAAGCTTCCTTCTTAGCTACCAGCTGGGCACTTTGCTTGATTGTTGTTACACTGCATTTCTGAAACAGAGGCCCATCAGCTGAAGTAAGCAGGCTTCAGGATCAGAGATGCAGGTAAGAAGCCTCTAAATTTAAGGGGGAAAATGTAAAGTTGAGTAGTTTCTCAATACCAAATTATACACATAGACATCTCAAATTATCTTCATATGAGGTACCCAAATTTCTTTTAAATAACTGCTTTACCTTTATATGTTTCACTCCACAGCTAACCACTCTGTTTGGCTGATATGGATCCCAGGAAATATCAAAAATCTGTTTAAAAAAGATAAAAAGTTTCACATTCATGTGTTTTTGCCTTCTTTAAGATACTGTCCAATTGCCAAGATTCTACCCTCACAATCTGAACACAAGGTCACCCACACAAATGGAGGATTTGGCTCTGGAGATGAGTCAGGAATTGCTAATACACATTTTATCATTTTGTGTCTATTTACCTTGGGCCTGAATGGAGAAGAAATAATTAACCATATTCACTGAGAACAAACTACTGTCACATTTTTAATTCTGTCCAACCAGGGTAAACAAACCAATGATTTTGGATCATTTATCAAGATTTTTGGTTCTCCACAATGTTAATAAAACACTTTTGAGATAGAGTTACAATAAAAACAAAGAGAATGGCAATTGTTTAAAGTGCATATTACCCCAGGCCCATGTCAGAGATTCTGGTTTAGTGGATTGGAAATTGGGTGGATTTAGTGGGATCACCACATTCCACCAATTTAGTAGAAATTTAGTGGGTCAAACACATGCATTTAAAAACACACCCCAGAAGATGCTGATGTAGGTGGTCCATGGACCACATTCTATGAAGCTCTAATAGAAAGAAGGACCAATCATCAGAGGCAGAGACTAACCAAAGAATGAGGCTACTATCACATAGGAAGGAGCTATTGCTCCAATAATCAGACAAAGGAGGAGAACCTTTGGTTAGGTAGAGAGGAACACTTATGAACCACAGAAAGAGCACTGAGGCCTAAAGCTATCTGAGCTCAGGCAAGTCTTAGCATCTCTAAACTTAACCTCCTCTTCTCAAAAATGAATGAGTCACCTCAGTTCTGTTGTGAGGTCAATTAAGATAATGTAATGTATGTATGCTCATTTTGAAGACTACAAAGCACTGATTGTATAAATTAGTGCTAGTTATTAAGTATTTTAGCCACTAAAATAATCTTGAAAAAGCATCTGCCTCTAATCAACCAATAATAATTCATACTGACAACAGTAATAAAGAGCAAAATGATGTGATACAAATTATGGAGCCTGGGAGAACAGTGTTCCAAAACTGGTATTTCATTAAAACATTCTGGGTCTTTAAAGAGTTCTCACTAGACAGCACTGTACTTTTTACAATCTACTCCTAACTGGAGAGTGTACAGTACATTAACAAAACAAGAGCAAAATCATTTATTGATGCAGCCCAACTCAACTACTTTATAATATACAATGGGAGACAAGGCGGCAGAGGAGAAGGACTTGAACTCACCTCCTCTCATGAAAACACCAAAATCACAACTAACTGCTGAACAACCACTTACAAAAAAGACTCAAATTACCCACCCCCCAAAATTCTACACCAAAGACAGAGAAGAAGCCACAACAAGATGGTAGAAGGGGCATGTTCACAATATAATCAAGTCACATACCTGCTGGGTGGGAGACCAACAACCTGGAAAACAATTATTGGACTGGCCAAAGAGTTCATTTGGGTTTTCTGTAATACCTAATGGAAAAACTCAAGTAAATTTTTTGACCAATCTAATGTATCAGAGGTTCTCCCACAGGAGTGAGTTCTGAACTCCACGTCAGGCACCCCAGCCTGGGTGGTCTGGCATCAGGAGAAGGAGCCCTGAGAGCACTTGGCCTTGAAGGTCAGTGGGGCTTGAGTGCAGGAGCTCCACAGAGCTGGGAAAAGAGAGACTCCACTCTTGGAGACTGCACACAAGGTTTCATGTGCACAGGGACCCAGGGCAAAGCCATGACTCCACAGGAGCTTGGGTAGATCTAAGGGTTAGGGGTAGGTCAAGGAAGGGTCTCCTCAGGAGGCAGGGGGGTTGGCTGTTGCTCACTGTGGGGGCAGGGACACTGGTGGTGGAGATCCCAGAGAATATTCACTGGCATGAGCTCTCCAGGAAGAGGCTATTTTGGTTGCCATTTTAGCACAAAGACCTGCCCCACCCAACAGCCTGCAGGTTCCAGTCCTAGGATGCCTCAGGCCACACAACCAACAGGGTGGGAAGACAGCCCCACCTATTAGCAGACAGTCTATTTAAATCCATCCTGAGCCAAAAGCTGCCTATAAACACACCCCTTGACATGTTCTGCCCACCAGAGAGACAAGACCCAGCTCTACTCACAAGGGAACAAGCACTAGTCCCTCCTACCAGAAAGCCTGCACAAGCCCCTAGAGTAGCCTTATCCATGAGGGGCAAGACACCAGAATGAAGAGGAACTACAATCCTGCAGCCTGAGAAACAGACACCATAAACAGAGAAAGTTAGACAAAGTGAGATGGCAGAGAAATATGTTCCAGATGAAGAAACAAGATATAACCCCAAAAGAATAGTTAAGTGAAGTGGAGACAGACAATCTACCTGAAAAAGTATGCAGAGTAATGATAGTAAAGATAATCTAAGATCTCAGGGAAAAAAAAATGGAAGCACAGGCTAAGAGGATACAAGAAATATTTAATAAAGACTAGCTTTAAAGAACAGAGCTGAACAATACAATAATTGAAATGAAAAATGCCCAGAAAGAATAAATAATAGAATAAATGAGGCAGAAGAATAAATGAGACGAAAGACAGACTGGTGGAAATCAATGCTGCAGAAAAGAATAAAGAAAAAAGAATGAAAAGAAATGAGGACAGTCTCAGAGATTTCTGGGAGAACATTAAATGCACCAAATTCACATTATAGGGGTCCCAGAAGAAAAGAGACAGAACCCGAGAATATATTTGTAGAAAAGTGAAAGTGAAGTCACTCAGTTGTGTCTGACTCTTTGCGACCCCATGGACTGTAGCCCACCAAGCTCCTCCATCCATGGGATTCTCCAGGCAAGAATACTGGAGTGGATTGCCATTTCCTTCTCCAGGGGATCTTCCCAACCCAGGGATCGAACCCAGGTCTCCCACATTGCAGGCAGATGCTTTAACCTCTGACCTACCAGGGAATGTTGCATATTTGTAGAGCTAAGAGCCAAAAACTTCCCTAATAGGAGAAAAGAAACATTCAAATCCAGGGAGTTCAGAGAGTCCCATACAGGATAAACCCAAGGAGGAACACATTGAGACACATAGTAATCAAATTAACAAAACTTAAAGAAAAAGAGTAAAAGCAACAAGCAACATACATATGAAATCCCCATAAGGTTTACCACCTGATTTTTCAGCAGAAACTGCAGAAGGGAGTGGCACAATATAAAGAGATGAAAAGGAAAAACCTACAACTAAGAATATTCTACCCAGCAAGGCTCTCATTCAGATTCAAAGGAGATATCAAAAGCTTTCCAGAGAAGCAAAGGCTAACAGAATTCAGCACCAGGAAACCAGTTCTACAGCAAGTGCTAAAGGAAGTTCTTCAGTTGAAAAAGAAAAGACCACAAGTAGAAACAAGAAGATTATACATGGGAAAGCTCAGTGGTAAAGGTAAACACAAAGTAAAAATAGGAGATTTTCTACACACAAATCTGGTATCAAACCAGCAATCATGAAAAAGAACAAACGTGCAGGATTTGGAAATACATTTCAAATTGAGAGACTACTAACTTAAAACAATCGTGTGTGTGTGTGTTTATATGTATATATATATACAGACTGCTATATTAAAATCTCATGGGAACTGAAAATCAAAAATATACCATAAAAAAAAATACACCATAGATATACACACAAATAAAAAGCAATCCAAACACAACACTAAAGATAGTCATCAAATCACAAGAGAATAAAAGGTAGGGAAGAAAGACATACAAAAACAAATCCAAAACACTTAAAAAGAGGCTCCAACCAAAAGATATAGACTGGCTGAATGGATACAAAAACAAGATATGTATATATGCTGTCTACAAAAGACCCACTTCAGATCTAGGGACACATACAGACTGAAAGTGAGGGGATGGAGAAAGGTATTTCACACAAATGGAAAGCAAAAGAAAGCTGGAGTAGTAACATTCATATCAGACAAAATAGACTTAAAAATAAAGACTGTTACAAGAGACAAAGAAGGACATTGCATAATGACAAAGGGATCAATCTAAGAACAAGATATAAACATTATAAATATATTAATATATGCACCCAATATAGGAGTACCTCAATATATAAGGCAAACACTAACAGCCATAAAAGGAGAAATTGACAGTAACACAATAATAGTGGAGAACTTTAACACCCAGTTACATCATTATACAGATTATCCAGACAAAATCAATAAGGAAACACAGTTCTTAAATGACACATTAGACCAGATGGACTAATTATAAATCAATCACAAGAAAAAATTTATAAAAAACACAAACACCAAAATGTGGAATGTTTGTGTTAAACTTTGTTACCAAACAACGAAAAGCTCACTGAAGAAATCAAAGAGGAAATTAAAAAAAATACCTGGAGACAAATACCAAAGAAAATACAACAATCCAAAAATTATGGGACACAGCCAAAGCAGTTCTAAGAAGGAAATGTATAACAATGTAGTCTTACCACTGAGCTACCTGGGAAGCCCTCAGTGGTTTAAACAAAAAAAAAAAAAAAAAAAAGCACCTGTGATGCAGAAGACAGGAGTTCAATCCCTGGGTCAGGAAGATCCCCTGGAGAAGGAAATAGCAACCCACTCCATTACTCCTGACTGGGAAATCCCATGGACAGGGAAGCCAGGCAGGCTATAGTCCATGGGGCCACAAAGAGAGTCAGACATGACTTAGTGACTAAACAATAGCAACAACAATCTTACCTCAGGAAACAAGAAAAATTTCAAACAAACAACTTAATCTTATAGCGAAAGCAAATACAGAAAGAAGCACAAACAAACCCAAAGTTAGTAGAAGAAAAGTAATCATACAGATCAGAGCAAATAATTGAAATACAAAGAAAAAATATAAAAGATCAATGAAACTAAAAGCTGCTTCTTTGAAAACAAAATTCATATTTCTGTAGCCGGACTCCCATCCAATTACTAAACCAGTCCCAACCCTGCTTAGCTTCCAAGACCAAGCGAGATGAGGCAGGTTCAGGATGATATGGCCAAAGACTAGCCAGGCTCATTAAGAAAAAAAGGGAGAAGGCTCAAATCAATAAAATTAGAAATGAAAAAGGAGAAGTTACAACAGACACCACAGAAACACAAGGGATCATAAGAAACTACTATAAGCAACTATGTGCTGATAAAATGGACACTCTAGAAGAAATGGACAAATTCTTAGAAAAGTAAGCATTCTTGAGACTGAACCAGGAAGAAATAAAAAATATGAACAGACTAATCACAAGCACTGAAATTAAAACTGTGATTTAAGAACTTCCAATAAACAAAGAGGGAGAATGGACATGAGTTTGAGCAAACTGCAGGAGATAGTGAAGGACAGGAAAGGCTGGCATGCTGCAGTCCATGGAGCTGCAAAGAGTTGGACATGACTTAGTGATTAAAAAACAACAATAAACAAAAGTCCAGGAACACATGACTTCAAAGGTGAATTACAACAAACATTTAAAGAGCTATCACCTATCCTTCTGAAATTCTTCCCAAAGAACTGCAGAGGAAGAAATACTCCCAAGCTCATTCTATGAGGCCAGAATCACTTTGATACAAAAACCAGATAAAGATATCACACAAAAAGAAAATTACAGGCCAGTATCACTGATGAATTCCAGAAAAACACCTACTTTTGCTTCATTGACTATGCTAAAGCCTTTGGCTGTGTGGATCACAACAAACTGTGAAAAATTCTTAAAGAGATGGGACTACCAGACCATCTTAACTGTCTCCTGAGAAACCTGTATGCAGGTCAAGGGGCAACACTTAGAATCAGATACAGAACAACACATTGGTCAAAATTGGGAAAGGAGTACGACAAGGCTGTATATTGTCACCTGGCTTATTTAACTTGTATGCAGAGTACATTATGTGAAATGCTAGGCTGGATGAATCACAAGGTGGAATCAAGATTGTAGGGAGAGATATCAACAACTTTAGACATGCAGATGATACCACTTAATGGCAGAAATCGAAGAGGAACTAAACAGACACTTGATGAGGGTGAAAGAGGGGAATGAAAAAGCTGGCTTAAAACTCAACATTCAAAAAATGAAGATCAGGGCATCCGGTCCCATCACTTCATGGCAAAAGGAAGGGGGAAAAGTGGAAGCAGTGACAGATTTTATTTTCTTGGGCTCCAAAAATCACCGTGGATGATGACCGCAGCCATGAAATGAAAAAACGCTTGCTTCTTGAAAAGAAAGCTATGACAAACCTTGACAGCATATTAAAAAGCAGAGACATTACTTTGCTGACAAAGGTCTATATAGTCAAAACTATGGTTTTTCCAGTTGTCATGTATGGATGTGAGAACTGGACCATAAAGAAGGCAGAGCACTAAAGAATTTATGTTTTCAAACTGTGCCAGAGAAAACTCTTGAGAGTTCCTTGGACAGCAAAGAGATCAAACCAATCAATCCTAAAGGAAATCAACCCTGAATATTCATTGGAAGGACTGATGCTGAAGCTGAAGCTCCAATACTTTGGCCACCTGATGTGAAGAGCCAACTCACTGGAAAAACCCTGATGCTGGGAAAGATGGAAGGCAAAAGAGGGGAGCAACAGAGGATGAGATGGTTGGATGGCATCATAGACTCAATGGACATGAGTTTGAGCAAACTCTGGGTGATAGTGAAGGACAAGGAAGCCTGGAGCCCTGCGATCCATGGGGATACAAAGAGTCAGACACGACTGAGTGACTGAACAACAACAAATCACTGAAGAACACAGATCCAAAAATCCTCAACAAAATACTAGCAAATTCAATCCAACAATACACTAAAAGGATCATACACACCACGGTCAAGTGGGATTTATCCCAGGATGCTGCTGCTGCTGCTAAGTCGCTTCAGTCGTGTCCGACTCTGTGCGACCCCATAGACGGCAGCCCACCAGGCTCCCTTGTCCCTGGGATTCTCCAGGCAAGAACACTGGAGTGGGTTGCCATTTCCTTCTCCAACGCATGAAAGTGAAAAGTGAAAGTGAAGTCGCTCAGTCGTGTCGACCCTCAGCGACCCCATGGACTGCAGCCTACCAGGCTCCTCCATACACGGGATTTTCCAGGCAAGAGTACTGGAGTGGGGTGCCATTGCCTGCTCCGCCCAGTATGCTAGGATTCTTCAACATTCACAGATCAGTGTGATACACCACATTAACAAACTGAAGATTAAAAACTATACAATCATCTTAATAGATGAAGAAAAAATTTTTAAAAAAATTCAACACCCATTTATGATAAAGAAAAAAAATAAACTCTCCAGAAAGTAAGCACATGAGGGAACCTTCTTCAACATAATAAAGGCCATATATGACAAACCCAATGCTAACATCATTGTCGATGGTTTAAAACTGAGCACATTTCCTCTAACATCAGGAACAAGACAAGAATGTCCACTCTCGCTAGCTTTATTCAACATAATTTTGGAAGTCCTCACCATGGCACTCAAAGAAAAATAAACAAAAGGAATCCAAATTGGAATACAAAAAGTAAAACCACCAACAAAAAGTAACACCACCATGTTTGCAGATGACATGATACTGTATACAGAAAACCCTAAAGATGCTACAACCACTAGATCTCATCAATGAATTCGGTAAAGTTGCAGGATACAAAATTAATACATAGAAATATTTTCCTTTCCTATACACTAACAATGAAAGATCAGAAGGAGAAATTAAGGAAACAATCCTATTTACCATCCCATCAAAAAGAACAAAATACCTAGGAATAAACCTAGCTAATGGCAATCCACTCCAGTATTCTTGCCTGGAGAATCCCATGGACAGAGGGGCTGGCGGGCCGCAGTCTGTGGGGTTGCAAAGAGTCAGACATGGCTAAGTGACTAACACTAAGGAGGCAAAAGACCAGTATGCAAAAAACTGTAAGATGCTGATGAAAGAAATCAAAGTTAATACAGAGAGATGGAAAGATATAGCACGTTCTTATATTAGAATAATCAATATTGTTAAAATGACTATACTACCCACGGTAATCTACAGATTCAATGCAATTTCTATTAAATTACCAATGGCACTTTTCGCAGAATTGGAACAAAAAGACCCAAGATGGACAGGTCATGGTGGAGAGTTCTGACAAAACGTGGTCCACTGGAGAAGGGAATGGCAAACCACTTCAATATTCTTGCCTTCAGAACCCCATGAACAGTATGAAAAGGCAAAAAGATATGACACTGAAAGATGAACTCCCCAGGTTAGTAGGTGCCCAATATGCTACTGGAGAAGAGCGGAGAAATAGTTCCAGAAAGAATGAAGACGCTGAGCCAAAGTGAAAACAATGCCCAGTTGTGGAAATAAAGTCTGATGCTGTAAAGAACAATATTGCATAGGAACCTGGAATGTTAGGTCCATGAATCAAGGTAAATTGGAAGTGGTCAAACAGGAGATGGCAAGAGTGAACATCAACATTTTAGGAATCAGTGAACTAAAATGGACCAGAATGGGCAAATTTAATTCAGATGACCATTATATCTACTACTGTGGGCAAGAATCCCTTAGAAGAAATGTAGCCTCACAGTCAACAAAAGAGTCCGAAATGCAGTACTTGGGTGCAATCTCAAAATGATTTCTGTGTGCTTTCAAGACAAACCATTCAATATCACAGTAATCCAAGACTATGCCCCAATGACTAATGCCAAAGAAGCGGAAGCTGAATGGTTCTGTGAAGACCTTCTAGGAATAACACCAAAAAAAAGATGTTATTTTTATCATAGGTAACTGGAATGCAAAAGTAGGAAGTTAAGATATACCTGAGTAACAGGCAAGTTTGGCCTTGGAGCACACAATGAAGCAGGGCAAAGGCTAACCGAGTTTTCCCAACAGAACACGCTGGTCATAGCAAACACCCTCCTCCAACAACACAAGAGACAACTCTACACATGGACATCACCAGATAGTCAATACTGAAATCAGACTGATTATATTCTTTACAGCTGAAGATGGAGATGCTCTATACAGTCAGCAAAAACAAGACTGGGAGCTGACTGTAGCTCAGATCATGAATTCCTTAGTGCCAAATTCAGACTTAAACTGAAGAAAGTAGGGAAAACCACTAGACCATTCAGGTAGGACTTAAATCAAATCCCTTATGATTATACAGTGGAAGTGACAAATAGATTCAAGGGATTAGATCTGATGATGTGCCTAAAGAACTATGGATGGAGGTTTGAAACACTGTACAGGAGGTGGTGATCAAGACCATTCCCAAGAAAAAGAAATGCAAAAAGGCAGAATGGTTGTCTGAGGAGGCCTTACAAATAGTTGAGAAAAGAAAAGAAGGCAAAGGAGAAAAGGAAAGATATACTCACCTAAATGCAGAGTTCCAAAGAATAGTAAGAAAAGATAATACAGCCTTCCTAAATGATCAATGCAAAGAAATAGGGGGAAACAGTAGAATGGGAAAGACTAGAGATCTCTTGAAGAAAATTAGAGATACCAAGGGAACATTTCATGCAAAGATGGGCACAATAAAGCATAAAAATGGCATGGACCTAGCAGAAGCAGAAAACATTAAGAAGAGGTGGCAAGAATACACAGAAGAACTACACAAAAAAGATCTTCATGACCCAGATTAACTCAATGGTGTGGTCACTTGCCGAGAGCCAGACATCCTGGAGGGACTTAGGAAACATTACTATGAACAAAGCTAGTGGAGGTGATGGGATTCAAGCTGAGCTATTAAGGATGATGCTGTTAAAGTGATGCACTCAATATCTCAGAAAATTTGGAAAACTCAGCAGTGGCCACAGGACTGGAAGAGGTCAGTTTTCATTCCAATCCCAAAGAAAGGCCATTCCAAAGAATGTTCAAACTACTGCACAATTGCAGTCATCTCACATGCTAGCAAAGTAATGCTCAAAATTCTCCAAGCTAGGCTTCAACAGTATGTGAACCAAGAACTTCCAGATGTTTAAGCTGGATTAAAGGCACTGGAACCAGAGATCAAATTGCCAACATACACTGGACCATAGAAAAAGCTAGAGAATTCCAGAAAAACATCTACTTCTGCTTTACTGACTACACTAAAGCCTTTGACTGTGTGGACCACAACAAACTATGGAAAATTCTTAAACAGATGGGAAAACCAGACCACCTTACCTGCCTCCTGAGAAACCTGTATGGAGGTCAAGAAGAAAGAGTTATAACCAGATATGGAAAAACAGACTGGTTCAAAATTGGGAAAGTAGTATATCAGGGCTGTATACTGTCACCCTGCTTATTTATCTTATATGCAGAGTACATCATGTGATATGTCGGGATGGATGAGGCACAAGCTGGAATCAAGATTGCAGGGAGAAATATCAATAACCTCAGATATGCGATAACACCAGTCTTATGGCAGAAAGTGAAGAGGAACTAAAGAGCCTCTTAATGAAAGTGAAAGAAGAGAGTAAAAAAGTTGCTTAGAACTCCACATTCAAAAAACGAAGATCATGGCATCCGGCCCCATCACTTGATGGCAGAAAACATGGGAAACAATGGAAACTGTGAAAGACTTTATTTTCTTGGGTTCTAAAATCACTGCAGGTGGTAAATGCAACCATGAGATTAAAATATGCTTGCTCCTTGGAAGAAAAGCTATGACCAACCTAGACAGCATATTAAAAAGCAGAGACATTACTTGGCCAACAGAAGTCCATCTAGTCAAAGCTATGGTTTTTCCAGTGGTCATGTATGGATGTGAGAGTTGGACCACAAGGAAAGCTGAGTACCAAAGAATTGATGCTTTTGAACTGTTTTGTTGGAGAAAACTCTTGAGAATCCCCTGGACTGCAAGGAGATCAAATCAGTCAATCCTAAAGGAAATCAGTCCTGAATATTAACTGATGGCTGATGCTGAAGCTGAAGATCCAATACTTTGGCCACCTGATGCAAAGAGCCAACTCATTAGAAAAGACCCTGATGCGGGGAAAGATTGAAGGCAGGAGAAGAGGATGACAGAAGATGAGATAGTTGGATGGCAGTACCGAATCGACAGACATGAGTTTGAGCAAGCTCAAACTTCCCTGGTGATGGACAAGGAATCCTGGCATGCTGCAGTCCCGGGGGTTGCAAAGAGTCTGACAGGACTGAGGGACTGAACTGAGATCAAAAGGAATTTTTAACGTGTGTGTGTTAGTCACTCAGTCATGTCTGACTCTCTGCAACCCTGTGGACTCAAGCCCACCAGACTCCTCTGTCCGTGGGATTCTCCAGGCAAGAATACTGGAGTGGGTTGCCATTCCTTTCTCTCCAGGGGTTCTTCCCAAACCAGGGATCGAACCCAGGTCTCCTGCATTGCAGGCAGATTCTTTACCACCTGAGCTATCAGGGAAGCTCATAATTTTGGGGTGCCCTTAAAAGGGCAATTCTCCCTAGATGAGTATACCATTCATATAAATAAATTTTTTAGTGTTCATACCAAGCAAGAGGCGGTGAATTTAATAATTAGGGCCTCATTTTGCACGGAATTATATTTTGCAGGGGCTTCGCAGGTGGTCCTAGTGGTAAAGAACCCGCTTGCCAATGCAGGTAGATGTAAGAGATGTGGGTCCAACCCCTGGGTGGGGAAGATCTCTCTGGAGGAGGGCATAGCAACCCACTCCAGTATTCTTGTCTAGAGAATCCCATGGACAGAGGAGCCTGGTGGGCTATGGTCCATAGAGTTGCAAAGAGTTGGACACACTGCAGTGTTTTAGCATGCATGCATATTTTGCAGAAATATAGAACAACTAGGAATCAATGTAAGACAGTCATACAGATTCATTTTCTAAAATTAGAAAATCAAGATGATAAAGTAGTGAAATTATTTTAATTATTCTAGACAACTAGAGAAATAGATTTCCGACTAGCTAATGTACATGCCTGCTTCCTATCCCATCTTTCCAGCTATGACTACACAGAATTATCATCTGTGATCACAATGACTTCAACACGAATGGTAAGGAGACCACAGTTAAATTCCAGGTTCCCAAATATAACAGAATCACACAGTTGTTATCACATTCATTTGAAATTCAAACACATATATTGGTAAACCTATCTTTGGGAATATTACTTTCTAACAACTATTTCCATTTCTAGATGAACACATTGAAATGGTACATACAGTTTTAAATTCAATTCTATTTTTATTTTACAAAGCTAAATGTCAGTATCAAAAATTTATTTTACAAAGGAACAGCAGTAACAATTTAAAGTATCTGATCACCAGAAGAGATCATGCCAACATAGCTACTAATCATAAATTACTTTTCTTAATCAGTAAGTTTTTAAGTTGAATATGGAAGGAAAATCTACATATGGCAAATTTACTTTAAAAACAATTAAAACTTTGAGAGCTACATCACAGTTCCCCCACAGTAATGAAACCTGCATGGTTTGATCCAACAAGGTCTTCTTACCCGGTCAGAGTGGCCGGTGGCTGAGGCCAGAAGTTTTCCTTTTCTCCAGTCCCAAATGCAGACTGTGTTTTTGGCATCCAATCCCACAGAGGCTAAACGCTAAGAATAAGAACAAAAATTTAACTCCAGAAAATGATGGGAAGATTTCCTATTATCCATGCTGTCTTTCAATAAATAGGTCTTATTGCCTACTGTGGGCCAGGTATTGAATTTCTTGTGAAAAAAAATGATTTCTCAAAACTAAAGATATCAAAGTAGATACTTTTCTATTAGCATATAATAAAATTTCAGTGACTTAAAACCTGCAACTAATTTAACATAATAACAAACATAACAAACATGCAAAATCTCATGAAGTCTCTGATTCATCAGTGGAAATCATAACTAGTGGAAATCAGAACTAGAAGGAGCGGCTTAAATTTTTTTAATTGGCTTTAAGAGTCTAATATGGTTTTAAGAGAGTCTAGGATTCTTAAGTTGAAAAGCCTCACCAAACAGTTAAAATGAATGGGTTTGACAAACACATGGAGAATAAATCCCATTAATATTATCTTCATTCTTAAGTTTCATAATTTCATGGACATTTGAAGTGACTAGAGAAGGATACATAAGTTTAGTAAAAGTAACCTGATACTTCATCTCCAAAACTAAATTATTTGGATTCAGATCAGAAACTTGTCCCGGAAGGGAAAAGAAATCCAAAACCTGTGTATATACAAAATCAATAGTGTTGAAACATGTATTAGGGACACCAAAACTGGAGCTTCTAGTAGAATAGCACTCGAAAAAAAACAGCACTATGTAACAGAGAGAGGTCTGGGCTGGGAGTAAGCAGATTTGGCTTCTCTTTTGACTTTGTGATTAGCCAGACACAGACATTAGAAAGTTAACTAAACTCCTTAAATTTCTGTTTTTTCAACTGTAAAATGAGTGCAAAGTATTTGTTTCTGTCTACAAAATAGTGTTGCGTGGACTGTGAAATAATGTAAATCAAAGGTTTTTAAGACATCACTACCAAATATAAGAGTAGGTGAGCTTATGTATTTCACTGAGTATGTGTGTATGTGCATATTCAAGCAATGATAGACAGCCATATATGGCTAAATGTATACATGTGTTGTTATGCAGAAATTATTCAGGTTTCTTCACTAAAGGCAACTTCCATTAGGAATATTTAGGATTAAAAAATATACAGCTGGAGGGTCTAAAATGGATTCTTAATGAAAGCAGGTCTTTGCTGTAATTTTCAATTGAGAGTTCCAGCAATAGAAATGATTCTAGTACATGGTTGCATTTTTATCTATACATGAAAATTTGGAGTGGGTGGATTCCATTCAGCTTATTTTTTCTTTTCTCTTTACTTAAATAGAAAATTAGTTAACATAAACATGGGCCCTAACGTAAAACCCACATAAGAAATGTGAAAAAGACTGAGAAAAAGCCAAAAGAAATCTATTCTGTTCATTTGCAGTGACAGGCCCTATTGCTATCGAAAAGCATTTCTATTGCCTTTTGTTGCTTGTAAGGTGGCAGGCCATTTGTCACTTTCTAAACATCACTCAATTTTAGTGAACTCTGTCCAGGGAAAATGGTAGATCTGAAGTCATAGGCATCAACAAGCCATGAAATCCATCACAGCAAACAAATAGGAGGGCATTTTTCTCAACTGACAGTTATGAAAGTACCATGCAGTCCACCCCTACCTGAACCTCCAAAATGGAACCTAAAAAATAACAAGGATTCTAAGACAAAATAACATGAACAAAAAACTAAAAGTTACAGCTGGATCTCCCTCGGCTGCATGACATTTTCCCTGTGTGCTTCAGAACAAATTTTGATAAAGAGTGTTTGTTAGAAAAACAAAATCAGATTAGAGAATGTGCATGTGAGTTCACATCTAAGCATTCATCTCCACTTGCATATGCATTCTGACACATTCAACCTAATCAGGAAGTCAGCAACTGCAAATCTGAATAAATGTCACTATCTAGCTATTTCTCTTAAGACCTGGATATAATGGAACCTACGCATTATCTTGATTCAATTATGAGATTACAGAGTAGTTAAAAACATACACCAAGGGGTCTACATGTGTACTGAACTGAACGAAATGATCACTACCCAAACCAGGTCCAAGTCCTATAAACTACTGAACTGCCTGCAAACTCCCAGTTTGGTCAATTTTCTATGAGTAGTTTCACAGGTCTTTCTACATTATGGGTGCTCAGTCGTGTCTAACTCTTTGCAACCCCACAGACTGTAGCCCACCAGGCTCCTCTGTCCATGGAATTTTCCAGGCAAGAATACTGGAGTGGGTTGCCCTTTCCTTCTTCAGGGGATCTTCCTGACCCAGGGATCAAACCCACCTCTCTTGCGTCTCCTGCATTGCAGGTGGTTTCTTTACCACCGTGCCACCTGGGAAACCCAATATGAACTTAAGAGAAGTACCTCTGAAATTTACCAAAAAAAAGATTGAAGGAATTAACTGGCATAAATACAAAGGATGGAAGGGACAGAGGAAGTGTGTCTTAGGAACATGGAGAAGGCTAGAAGAAAAGGCAAGGCTTTAGTGAGGAGGTAAATGCAGGGAGAGCCAGGAATGAGGTCTCTGTATTTCCAGTCCCTTCTCTGTAACATGTTTTTTAAATTGAGATATAATTGTTATCTATTAATACATGAACAAATCTTTTCTATCAAGTGTTGCTGAAGTCCAAGGAAAGAGAGTCACTTTGTTGGAAGGGGAGACTGGGAAGGCTTCATGAAGACCAATGAAGGGTCCTGGAAGTATGAGTCACTATAAAGGGCAAGGAGTGTGAGCAGGCACTGAAGGTGGAGAGGGCAGCATGAGAAAGGGTCTGCAGGTGCCCAAGTGTCTGGTCTCATAGAGGAATCTCACTGAGGTGTCCAGCTTGACTGCAGGGGAACAGTGAAGACAAGGACAGAAAAGCTGATTAGCAGCGAATGCCCAGCCACAAGGTATGGACTTCAGTCAGGGGGTACTCCAAACTTTTCTTGTTTTTAAATAATATTCTGACACTTTTTCAGTTGGTGGAATGCATTAGCAAGAAACTGCCTGTGTGGAGGAGACTAGTTAAGAGATGACTGGTGGCAGGGAGAATGGGAAGAAGAGAATGAATGTCAGAGTCACTGTAAAGAAACTAATAAATACACATAATCAGTGACTGCTTGAATCAGAGGCAGTGGATAGGCAAGCGGAGTTAGAAGTCACCTCAAGGTTAAAGAGTCAGGGAGAATCTTGTCAGTGAATATCAGGTGGTGATGCTATTTTCTGAAACAAGGGGAACCAAGGAGATGCTCAGGGCTGGAGGTCTGTGAAAAAGGTTTGGTCCAACCCTCGTTCCAAACAGGAAGTTAACAATGGAAGATAAAGTACAATCATTGAGTCACTATGAACCTAATCAACATGAGTTCACTTTCTGGAGGCATTTTTAACCAAATGGTGAGACTGGGGGAACCAAAACTGGATCCTATCCAGAGGTGGGTGTCAGTGGCATGAGCATAGAAAAGAACCAAACAGGTGAGGATTCTAGGAGGCTGACAAGGGAAGACAGGGAGGGCTGATAGACTTTCAGAGCCTATAGGCTATGTTCATTATAATTCTAGGTGACTTGTGCGAGGTCATTATGGAAAAAGAAAATGGAAAAAGATACATACCTGTCCATCCGAGTCGAAAGTCAGGCAGGCAACTCCATGTGTGTGGACATCTTTAAGAATAGACACAGTTTGGACATTATAGGAATCCCATATACATATATATGGCTCCTTCCCAACTTGGCCAGTCGCAACGAGAGTTTTATCTGGATGTAAGGCAAGGCTGAAACAGAAAAAGGCCTCTTTCACATCATCCTGTTGAACAAAGCTAAAAAAAAAATTGATTATCTTTTATCCACATTTCTAATTTTAACCTAACAAGATAATCCCAAAACCCAAAGAAATTATTTAGCTGATTGGTCTAATAGAAATGTTTAACTTTGGTGAAGAGAGGCTTAGCACAGTTTAGCTATCATTTCGTCAGATTTTACCCACTTGGTAAACTTGAAAATCAGACAACTGTTGTAATTCTATGATTAGAAAACCGCCTATATTCTATAATTGCCTTATGTTATGATATTTACTTACTGGTTTTGAAAATATTATTCAGCTTTCAAGTTCTTTTGACTTTAAATTGAAAAAAAAAATGCTGTTGCCAGGAGAAAGTGCACTTCACAGAATTAATTAAATCTGCTTGCAGAAGCTCTGGGTACCATCCTTATTAGGATTTCAAAGCATGGAGGGGGTATCAGAGTCAAGTGCTGTTTCTGTATCTGCTGCCATAGGTTATGTATTTTAAATGAAATCTCTATTTTACATAAATCACCGTGACACCAACAGAACCGCAAATTACCCTGCCTATGGTTTGTATAGAATTTTTCTTACTTCTGTAGTCCAATCAAAATAAAACTTTGTCAAATGCCAACTGGAATTTCAAGGACTCTGTAGTGGTCAAGAAGGAGAAATGTGATCATTATTATGCCTGGATGAGAAATCAGTCTAATGTTTCAAATTTGTTGTGCAAAGAGATTGTGCCTTTCTAAAGATATGTGTTGGTAATTTAAAAAGAGAGAGAGACCTATAAAAAAAGCAAGCAGATGACTGTTTACACAATAAGCAAAGGTAGAATTATTTTTCTTTTCAGTTTCAACATCTGTCTACACAACTAACACAACTAGATGTTTTTTCCCTGTTCACCTTTCAGCTTGACTTTTATAAGAATATATGCTCTGAAATTGACACCTTGATTTGCACATTGGCTGCCCCTCACTACCTTGGACATATGTTCCTTGGACATACTACTTGATCTCTTTTGTCCTTGGGTTCCTCATCTATAAAATGGAGATAATATATGAAAACTGATGATACAATGAATTTAGCATAGAGTAAACATGCAATACAAGTTTTATTATCATCATTATTTGTGAAACTGGTAAGGAAAAGATACAACCAACATACACGTGGTGCTCCTTTCAGAAAACCATCTACTTCCTGAGTCTTTCTTTGCTCCATGTGTAGCACACCCCCACCCCCACTTCTGTAGCCACCCAGCCCTATAGCCTGTTCGGGGGTCTCTCACCCGACTGTGCTCTTCTTGTGGGTCTCCCTGCACACCTAGCACCAACTTTTGCACAGGACCCTGAGTGCTGGCTCCCCTTCCTCACCGTCGGCCCTCCCAGGCCCTTGGACCCTGGTGCTCGGGTGCAGCTGGTCTTCTCAGGAACTTCCAATGTCCCTATCCACAGGTCTTGGTCCCCCGACTGCCTCCTGAGCTGCCTTCCAATGCTCCATTTGCCCTCTCCTGACAAGGCTGGATGCTCGATGAGTTTTTGTTTTTGTTTTTTCTTGTTAGGCAAAGAGGGTAGAACTGGAGCTGCTCTGAGGATGAGCTTTGTGGCTTCGGCTGTGGTGTGGGGAGTTAGTGCAGGTCCAGACGGAGGGGCAGGAAGAGGGTGAGCTGGGAGCACTGACCATCAGGGGCATCTCAGAAGAATCAAGCCAAGGCGTCTCTGCAACCACCACCCTTCCCAGAAGCACCCAGCCCCATCTCACGGTCTCACGGAATCTTGGGAGAACTGCAGAGGCAGAGGTGATGGGGATGAGAAAAACCTGGGTGCTCCTAAAGCCAGCAAGGACACTCCAACCAGAAAGAAGTCTGGATCACACTGCCCATCAAGCAAATCTCAATCAGTCTCACCCACCCTCCCCTCCCCCAACCCTGACGCCGAGTCACAGTACAGGGCACTCCCCCCGGGGGCCTGGCCGGGTGTTGGGGACCAGGCTCTGGCCCAAAGGCTGTGCATGGCTGATGCTGCTTGAGTTCAGAACCTGGGAGTGAAACGCACACAGGCCAGCTGAAAGTCTATCACCTGCAACAACCCTAATGCACCATCTCAGGGCACGTCCTGGGGGCCTGTTGTTCCCCCTAGCAGGAACAAGGTGTCTGGCATTCATCCTGGGAGACTGTGACTGCCTCCTCCTTAAGCCTTTCCCCTGAAACACCCCTCAGGGCACTGCTCTCCTTTCCCACCTGGCCCACCAGCTAGCACCCAGCAGTGGAGGAGTGGGCCACTCCAGGCAGGGCCTTCATCATGAACTGTGCTCCTCTTGTGAACTCTGTCAGGGAGCTCACGGGCCTGAGCTGAGCCTCATCTGGGTGGGGGAGGGTGGGGTTCCCAGGAAGACAAACAAGCTGCAGGTGACTTCGTGGCTTTAGCTGTGGTGGGAGTGAACGTAGGACCTGATGGAGGGGCAGAGAGAAGAGGATATGCGGGGATGAGAAACACCTGGATGCCCCAAGTCTGAGTTGGCCATCTTAGTGCTAGCTGGAAAATATCTCCAGGGACAGTTATAAGGAGTAACATAAAAATAAAACACATGTTAAAGGGTAGCCTTTTCACAGTCAGTTCAGCCGCTCAGTGTCTGACTCTTTGTGACCCCATGGACTGCAGCATGCCAGGCCTCCCTGTCCATCACCAACTCCCAGAGCTTACTCAAACTCATGTCCATTGAGTCGGTGATGCCATCCAATCATCTCATCCTCTGTCATCCCCTTCTCCTCCTGCCTTCAAACTTTCCCAGCATCAGGGTCTTTTCAAATGAGTCAGCTCTTCACATCAGGTGGCCGAAGTATTGGAATTTCAGCTTCAGCATCAGTCCTTCCAATGAATATTCAGGACTGATTTCCTTTAGAATAGACTGGTTGGATCTCCTTGCAGTCCAAAGGACTCTCAAGAGTGTTCTCCAACACCACAGTTCAAAAGCATCAATTCTTCAGCGCTCAGCTTTCTTTATGGTCCAACTCTCACATCCATGACTACTGGAAAAACCATAGCTTTGACTAGAGGGACCTTTGTTGGCAAAGTAATATCTCTGCTTTTTAATATGCTGTATAGGTTGGTCATAACTTTTCTTCCAAGAAGCAAGCGTCTTTTAATTTCATGGCTGCAATCACCATCTGCAGTGATTCTGGAGGCCCCCCAAAATAAAGTCTGTCACTGTTTCCACTGTCTCCCCATCTATTTGCCATGAAGTGATGGGACCAGTTGCCATGATCTTAGTCTTCTGAATGTTGAGTTTTAAGCCAACTTTTTCACTCTCTTTCACTTTCATCAAGAGGCTCTTTAGTTCTTTGCTTTCTGCCGTAAGGGTGGTGTCATCCGTATAAGTGACTCTTAGAGGCTTTAAAACATGTTAAGATTGTAGAACACTTTATCATTCATTCATTTATTCAAGAAATCCTTATTTAAAAAACTATGAAATGTCAGGTGGTGCCATAGATAACATAAACAGAAAATACACTGCCTTTCTTTCAAGAAGCCCATCTTAAAAGGAAGGACAGACAAGTAAACAGATAATGGGCTGGCCAGGGCAGTCTTGAAAGCCCTTTTATTGTCAGAGGGCATCACTGACAATTATTAGCAGGAAACAACATCAATAGCTTCATGGTTTAAGAAGGTAACCCTAGTAGCAGTAAGGAAGAGTGGAAAGAACAGATGCGTAAGGTCTATTAGGAGACGAGGCAGACAGGCCTGTTAGACACTAGGTTGAGACTGAGGTGAGACAGGGGTAGATGGAATGGAGAGGATGAGTCAAGAGATGTTTAAAGGAAAGAGAGAGAGAAAGGTTTAGGATGTTTGAGGCCAAGGAAAAGCTTGAACATGTCAAACCTGACAGTTTCTTGCTTAGGCAGTTGGCAGCATTCGAGTTTGAAGCCTGCAAGCCTGGTCCTGGGAAAAGGTGGCCTTAATTCCACTTCGTCTCCAAGAAAGAGACTCTCCAGGTATGAAGAAGAGGATTTGACTAAGCTATCTTTTTCAGGACAGCAGGGGCCATTTCCAAAACTCTACACAGTTCCAACATCATGGCGGAGTAAATTAGCAAGCTGCTTGCTGAAGAGGAAGTGAATGAGCCAACAGTCATGGCTGCCATGTTGCCTCTCTCCGCTGCTACCGGCACAGGTTGTACCTCGGCGACTGGAAAATAAAGAGGAACGAGCGGATTTCCCCTACATGCTCAGGCACTTTCAAGAGACACAAATGAAACTCACTTTTGCTGTGATTACAGCTTCTAATTAAAATGCTTGAGAGACTTGGTAGATTTAAGGGGTTCTAAAAAACCAACAGTAAAAAAAATTGCTATTCCAGGCAGTTGTTCTAACTATAATTTTGTGATTTCCTGACTTTTCTCATTCCTTGAATGAAGGAGGAAATGAAAAAAACAACTTTCAACAAATCTTTAGAGAGGCCCTCAAAATAATTTATCAGTGTATGTTATCCAACTAGCAGTGTGACCCAAAACATCCCATTATGGACTTCAAATGCTTTTACTCTGGTTTTTATTATTCTTTTCATTCATCTTAAAGCACATAAATTTATCACATTTATTTAAATGTCCGCATTGGATTTTTTTTTTGCCAGAAGTTTTTTTAACACTGTTCTTTAAACCACCTCTTTCCAGCCCATGATAGCCCATTTATACAAGTTCCTATTTATCGTTTGAATACATTAAGAAAATTACCTACTTCTCCTTTTATAAGCCAAGTCTCTGACCTGATTCTCTGGCTTGCAGGCAACACTGCAATGACTCATAGAGTTCCTATTTATCCACATCCATGGCAAGAACAGGGCGAATAGACAACCAACTCTATTCACTTTGCCATTACTCCATTAGCTTCCCAGAAACTTCACTTCTTCCACTTTAGTAACAGAATGACAGCATCCGTGTATCTTTTTTGTTGTTGTTGTTGTTTTTTACTTTTTAACTTTACAATATTGTATTGGTTTTGCCATATATCAACATGAATCCGTGTATCTTTTAGAGCAGAGCCAAGTGGCATTTATTTTGTTTTGAATTTGTCATATAATTTCAACAGCACTTTTTAATTCTCCTAAGAGAGTGGGATGGGGAAACCAGCAAACCTTAATCAAAAGATTTGTAAGAGTGTAATACATGTAAGGTATCAGTAATGGTGCAGTTACAGAAGCAATATTTTAATAAGCAGGTTTGAAGCTTACCATCAGGTATCTATTCACTTCTTCTCACATCTCTGCATTTAGGAATTCAAGAATTTCATGAAAAGTCATTTTGAGCAGGATTTGCTTTCATCTAATTCCAAACATGTTTGTAATTTTAGTCCAGAAGCATTTAAATGACATAGATAGATATATTAATAGATATAGATACAGATTCCAAATTGGCCCCCTACTGCCTACTTAAAAATTGCTCTTTGCTTCTTTTACAGAGATGCCCTAAGACTAAGAAGCTATCCTAAGTAATGCCTTTGGATCAACCAACAGATTAAAGAGGGTCAGTCTCCTTATCCTATTAAGGGGCCATGATGAAAATTATCCTGCCTCCTGAATTCCTTTTGACAAGATTTCATCAGAATCAGCCGACTGTTGTGTTATTCCATGAAGAAATTACAAAAGTGGAAAGCACCACCACGACACAAAACATCTGGTTGACTCTGGGCTTCCCAGCACCTTCTTCACCATATCACAGGGTTGCAATTCTTTCTGTGACTAGAAGTACTGATGCCGTTTACTTATATTTTATGTCCATCTTCCATTTGAGGGTCCATAAATCCAAATCTCTGTTTTTCTAAGAAAACTGGCACACTACAAAATTTGTAGATTATTATTGCTACAACAGCAATGTCACAATGTTAAAACTTTCAGAATTGACTCCCTTTCACTGAGGGTCTCAATACAATTGAGGTCTTATTCCATACCTACAGAAAAAGGTTTGGTGTCCTTTCCTTGGTACTCAGTTTATTGTACACATGGCAACAAAAAAGGGATCGAGCTTTTAAAAAACGGCTTTTCTCTGTGTATATATATCAATCTAGTTCCATTGGGAAATCCCATTTTCTGTTGCCATGGCAATAGAAAGCACTGCAGAGGACTTTCATCACCCTGTCTGGGAGAAGGAATTGATTGGTTTCTCCAGCATGCCGAGAGGGCAAAACCATGTCTTTTTGATGTCAGATAAAATGAGGAAGATTTCCCAATATGTTGTGTGGGGAGATGAGAATTAATAGAGTCATGAAAAGAGGTAGCTTTATGAAGTTAAACAAAAAACTCTCATCAACACCAATCAGTCTTAATTCCTAAAGGCAAAAAACTATATTTGAGTACTTATTCCAAGTGCAGAATTTTAAAAAATATTCATGATTCAGACTTGACTTTTTTAAAGCCTTACTTCATTTTTGCCCAGGTTGCTTCAGGGATTTTCTCAGTAATAACTTTATATGTTAGTAGCTTTTTTTCCCCCACAGTAGTCTCAGGAAAACATGAAAGCCTTCTCCCTCCTTTCCCTGAAAATAACCCTGAGAGAATTTTCCAGTGTTGATGGTAGAAGTGCATCAGAGTGATTAGGCTGAACTGTCTGAGGGCAGAGGGTGAGGCTACTGCTTTCTGAGCTGCAGAGGAAGTGGCCCAACCTCAGTGGATGTTCACCCGTGAGAATGAAAAGGCAAAGGAAGGCTCTTTTAAAAATAGTGGGCTGGAGGCAGTGGAACCTCAGATGAGGGTGGTTGTGCTCAAGTCCTCATCCCCGGAGATGCACTCGGCACGAGGGTACCACCCCTGGGGCTGTGATCTCACCTGACACCATGGAGATGGCCCTGCCCTCCATGTGGGCCTGGGCTGGACAAATGCAAGTGACAGCAATGTCAACAGACCGGCAGGTCTACTACCATGCCCTAAACTGTGCAAGCCTCAGGGTACCTGCACAATCCGTGGTTGAGCAATGCTCTGTCAGATTAGACTTCTCACAACCTTGACGAGTGGTACAGCTAATAAGAATACATGTGATTTGGAAAAATAAAGACACACAATATTATATCTTGCATGCAGAGTGTTGCCATACTTGTATTGGTATGGAACCATATTCTAGCAATACCTTAACGCCACATAAAAGAATGGCTAAGAGATTAGTGGTTTGTCTTTGCCTGAGATCAAAGCATGCAGCAGCATGCTTAGTGTCAGCAAGAACTGATTGTTAAATTTCAGCAATCTTGCAAATCAGTTCTTAAACATGGCCACTGTTAATAATTATATAAACTTGCAGCTAAATAAATTATATTAACCACAAAGGTAATACACACAAAAACTCATCACTTCCTAATTAGGTTACTATTACCTATAGTCTTGAGGTTATTAACTGTCAGCCTATCCAGCCCAAACAGAACAATGTGCCTCTCTCTGCACATCTTTTTCCAACTGTTTTCAATGATGTCACCTCGGTGGTTTGAAATCAGTCAGGGTGGGAGTTTTCATATCATGGAAATCAACAAATGCTACACATCAGGGCTTGATTTGTTGTTTTTTCAACTGTCCAGACTTAAGACATAGAAGGATAAAATTTTAATAATGTGGTATATCCCACATTATTAAAAGTGTGTCATGTCTATAGCTGTGACATTATGAATAACATGAACAATTAAGAAAATTGCTTTCCAATATTCAAAAAGTAGTATCAATTAGCAAGGAAGTCGCTCACATCACTGGCCAATGATTAAAGTTCTGACATAGATTTTTGTTGTTTCACTTTTTTCTTAATATAAACAAAATATCAACTCACATTCATGTAAAGAATTATATTCATTTGTCAGTGATGTGAGGGACTTTCTTTCTGAACCAGATAGTAATAAAGTATTTATTCCTCATCTGATTTTGTCAAATCAAGGTTGAATTGCAACCATAGGTTGGCCATAGATACAAGAGTTCATCAAAAATCAAGGAAAGAATTTTATAAGAATTAGCCACATGGGATTTATAGTGTATTACATATTTTATTATTATTTTGTAAATTGTGTACAACACATCATTCATATCAGTACAATTTATAACAAACCTATGAATGTATATGCATACACACATTTTCTCTTGGAGAGCTTGATCTTAAGCAGTTATCAGTACACCACTGAAGCATATCTCCTCTACTTACTGGCATACAAGTTTCTCACAAATCACCTTCAGGAAACTACTCAACCTCTCTGTGCCTCAGTTTCTCATCCATAAAATATGAATAATAACAGTTCTACCTAAAAGAAGGTAAGCACTATTGTGAGGATTTAACAAATCCTAAAGCAATCCCATTACTTCAGTGCAAATAGAAGGGGTCAAGGTGGAATTAGTGACAGATTTCCTCTTTTTGGACTCTAAAATCACTGTGAATGGTTTGACTGTAGATACGTAATCAGAAAATGACTGCTTCTCAGCAAGAAAGCGATGACAGACCTAGACAGTATGTTGAAAAGCAGAGACATGACTCTGCCGACAAAAGTCCCTACAGTCAAGGCTATGGTCTTCCCAGCGGTCACATATGGTTGTGAGAGCTGGACCGTAAGAAGGCAGAGCATCAGAGAATTGATGCCTTCAAACTGTAGTGCTGGAGAAGACTCCTGAAAGTCCTGTGGACAGCAAGGAGATCAAACCAGTCAATCTTAAGGGAAATCAACCCAGAATATTCATTGGAAGGACTGATGCTAGCTTAAGTTCCAGTACTTTGATCACCTGATGTGAACAGCCGACTCATTGGAAAAGTCCCTGGGAAAGACTGAGGGCAGAAGGAGAAGAGGGTGTCAGAGGATGAGATGGCTGGATGGCATCACTGATGCAATGGGCATGAACTTGGGCAAACTTCAGGAGATGGTGAGGGACAGGGAGGTCTGGTGTGGTGCAGTCCATGGGGTCGCAAAGAGTTGGACACGACTGGGCAACTGAACAACAACAACAAAGCGAGGACTAAAACAAGAGTGCTTACAACATGGTAAGCAGTGTATAGATGTGTGGCTGTTATTAATCAACTGCCAGACTGCTCAAAACAAACACATGTGGGGCCCCTGGGGACTGACATTCTAAGACAGGGAAGGTCATGTGCATAGAGAGCTATTGTGATGCATCCTCCAAAATTTAAAAGTAAGACCACCTTCTGAGAATTAAACTGGTAAAAACCACATAAATGGATGACTGGTTATCTAAAGAACTGATTCAAAGGAGAAGATACCCTAGGCAAGAAGTTCAAAAATTATATATAGTCATGATTAACAATCAGAGAATCTGGACTCAAATAGTGAAATCAATAAATATGAGTAGGCTATTAATAGAAGGGTAAGTTCTACATAAAGCCTTTATAAAAGGGAGTCAGAAAGTAGAGCATTGGCATAAGGATAGACATATAGACATATAGATTGATGGAACAAAATTGGGTCCATCAATAGACTTCTATTTGTCTGGTCAATTGACTTCCAATGAAAGCATTAAGATAACTTAAAGGGGAAAGATAGTTGTTTTAAACTAAAACAACTGGACATCCACATAGAAAAAAAAATAAACCTCAGCACTTACCTCTCATCACTCACAAATATTATCTTAAATGACCAGAGAGCTAAATGGAAGAACTAAAACCATACAACCGATATAAAAACACATATGAAAACTGGTGTGACCTTTGAAAGACGATCATTTTTTAGAGAAGAAACAGAAGACATTAGCTGTAAAAGAAAACAATTGATAAATTGGACTTCAAAATTAAAGCTTATGCTCTTTAAAGACACCATTAGGAAAATGAAAAATGAAGCCATAAGGTAAAGAAAATTACCAAAGAACTTGTACCTGGTACATAAAAAGAATGCTTACACTTCAATAGTAAGAAGACAACCCAAAGTAAAATACAATATTGTAAAGTAATTAGCTTCCAATTAAAATAAAAAAAAAATATATATATATATATATATAGCCCAAAGACTTTAAATACTGTCAAAGACAACTAAAATGGAGAAGGCTGACAATACCAAGAGGTGCTGAGGACGTAGAATAGCTAGAATGCGCACACAGTGCTGATGGGGATGTAAGATAATAAGTCACTTTGGAAAGTAGTTTGATAGTTTCTTATAAAGTTACACATACAGTTATCATATGACCTAACAATGCCATCCCTAGATATTTACCCAAGAGAAATAAAATATCTCTAAATAAAGACTTATGTACAAATATTCATAGCTGCTTTATTTATAATAGCCAAAAACTGGGAATAACTCAAATATTCATCTACAGTGAATGGATAAACAAATTATTATATATACAGTGGAGCCATTTTCAGCAATAAACAAGGAATGAACTAAGTACTGCTACACACAATAACATGGATGAATCTCAAAAATATTATACTGAGTGAAAGAATCCTGGAGCATTCAATGTCACTAAATATCTTCATCATACAAAGCTAGGAGCCAAAAGACACTGTCTATTGTTGATGACTCCAAAAATAAAAGTGCAAAAATATAAAAGTTACAAAGGTAAATGTTAACAGAATTAAAAATTAAATGTATAGGAATTAAATGTATAGAAAAAATTAAATGTATAGAATTAAAAATTAAATGTATAGGAACCCTTTGAGGAGGACATGAGATGGGACGTAAGAATGGCATATATAAGCTACATCTTCATGTGTCTTGAAAGGAAGTTGATCATGTTTAAAACAGATAAATCAAGAAAAAGCAATTAGGGCTTCCCTGGTGGCTCAGTGGTAAAGAATTCACCTGCCAGTGCAGGAGACACAGGCTCGATCCCTGATCTGAGAAGATCCCACGTGCCACAAAGCAACCTAAGCCCACAAGCCTCAACTATTGAGCCTGTGCTCTAGGGCCCGCGAGCCACAGCTACTGAAGCCCACATGCCCTAGAGCCCTGCTCCACAACGAGAGAAGCCACCACGACAAGAAGCTTGTGCACCGCAACTAGACTAGCCCCACTCACCGCAACTAGAGAAAAGCCTGTGCATCAGTGAAGACCCAGCACAGCCATAAATAATTATTAAAAATAGAAAGAAATAATTAATATTGTTAAGCGATGTATAGGTAATCACCAGAAAGAACAGTCATAAGATTTAAAACTGTCAAGAGGGAGGGGACATATATACCTATGGCTAATTCATACTGAGGTATGGCAGAAACCAACATAATATTGTAACGCAATTATCCTCCAATTAAAAATAAATTATAATAATAAAAAAGAATTAAAAGTGTTCTTTTGGAAACCGCATTGGGGATGTGGAAGGGTGGAGCAGGAGCAGTTCTTCATTATAAGGCCTTCTGTAATTTCTTATTTATGTGTCAATATTGCTTTGATATAAACATAGAAATTAAAACAGATAAAAACAGGAAAATAGTTATAGAGAAATAAAAATCGATTGACTTATGCAAAAAAGAACACAGCTGGTAGTTGAGAAGTCTTCCACAGGCAGGAAGTAGGAAGGGATGTCTGGTGACTATATCAGATTTATCAACCCCCAGATGTTCTCATCAAGTATAATTGTCACTGATAAAATGAATTTGATCAGCATGGTTAGTCTTACAATTCATTCTCTGAAAAACGAGAAATAATGCTTTAAGATTGTAACACACCAATTTGGTAATGAGAACGCTGACTAATGAAAGGGGTCTGTACGAAACCCAGCTTTCTGGAGCTGTTCATCTCTTTTTTCTTCCGTAAGTAAGGAACATGACTCAAGCATTGAGGCTTATATTTGGCAGAAGTCCTGTTAATTTAGGATAATTAAATATGCCAGTCATGTGTTTTAGTAAGGTCTACTTAAATACTTCAGAGAAGTCATTAGTGAATCCATCTGGTCTAGTGGCTTTGACAGATGGCAAAATGTTACTATACCTCTGTCTTGTTCTTGGAATATTCTACCTCTATTGTATCATCGCATGCAGTTATTTTCTGAGTAGGTCGTAATTTGCTAGTTTACATTATCAAAGAATCTGGAAGGTGGAAAGCAAGCCTGATAGTTGTGTCACATCCTGTCAACTGAGCCACAAGATTTCAAGGCTGCATTAAATGGCCTGTTTGTTCTATTGTTGAATTCAAAATGATTTCATCATTTCTGCTTCCTCAAAGTGGTCTACATTAAACACTTCAGATGGTGCTCCTTTCATGACTAGAGAGTCAGAACTGCTGGGAGAAGTAACCAGCTGTGTTTCAGGAGATTATATAATGCTCCAATATGAGGAGAATCTTGAAAGTATTTCTTCCAGGGGAATAGTCATCTAAATGGAAAAGTGACCAATTTTGATTCTTTAAAATTACAGAATTGTGCAATTTTGTGAGTGCCTTAAAATCATAATCTTAAGTTGATTTGGTTTTTTGACCATGCAGAGGTAACCTTTGACTTACCAATTCCCTAACCAGCTCGGTCAAACCACCTATGTGTGTTTGCTTAGTTGCTACAGTCGTGTCCGACTCTTTGCGACCCTAAGGACCACAGCCCTCCAGTCTCCTCTGTCCATGGGATTCTCTGGGCAAGCATACTGGAGTGAGGAGCCATTTCCTTCTCCAGGGGATCATTCCAACCCAGGGATCCAGCCCAAGTCTCCTGCATTGCAGGCAGACTACTTATCATCTGAGCTACCTGGGAAACCCTACAGAGCCCTATAGTAAAGGGAGAGTCTGTGAACCAAGAGGCCAGGCAGAAGGGGCCAGGATGAGAAACTTTTTCATGTGGATCTAAATTATGGTGCTGAAGAGGTGATTTCCATAAGGAAGTGCTGAACAAGTGCCTAGCACCTCTGCTTTTAGGAGACAAGATTCAGAGCCCTGTGGCTCTGAGGACAAGGACTAGCAGCAGGGTGGACTCCACTGTGCCAGAAGAAAAGAGAGGAAGAGCACCCAGGGATGACGGGGCTCTCACAAGACTGCTATCGCCAGTAAGAGATTAATATCCAAAATATATAAAGACCTCATACAACACAACAACAACAAAAAACAAACTACCGATTTAAAAGTGGACAGAGTTGATATGATGTTTTCCCAAGGAAGACATACAGATAGCCAACAAGCACGTGAAAAGATGTTCAGCATCACTAATTATTAGGGAAAATGCAAGTGAAAACCACAAGCAGATATTATCTCATGCCTGTTAGAATGATTTATCAAAAAGGCAAGAAATAATAAGTGTTGGCAAGGATGTGGAGAAAAGAGAAACTTATACATTGTCGATGGGAATACAAATTGGTACAGCTGCTATGGAAAACGATATGAAGATTCCTCAAAAAATTAATAATAGGGCTACCATATAATCCAGCTATCCCACTTCTGAGTATTTATGCAAAGAAAATGAAAACACTAATTTGAAAAGATATATACACCCTCTGTTCATTACAGCATTATATACAATAGCCAAGATATGGAAACAACTGAAGTGCCCACCAATAAATGAATGGATTAAAAAGATGTCACACACATACATACACACATACACACATACACACACACACACACACACACACACACACACACACTCGAATACTACTCAGTCATAAAAAGATGAAATCTTGCTATTTGCAACAACATGGATGGACCTTGAAAGCATGCTAAGTGAAATAATTTAGACTGAGAAAGACATTAGTATATGCTTTCACTCACATGTGGAATATAAAAAACAAACAAAAACAAAATGAATACACAAATCAAACAGAAAAAAAAAACAGGTAGATACATGGATGGGGCAGAGGGAAGGGCAAAATGGGTAAGAGGCATCAACTGTATGGTAATGGATGGAAACAGTTTTTGATGGTAGACACACTGTAGGGTATACAGAAGTAGCAATATGTTGCACACATGAATTTTATATAATATTATAAACCAATGTTACCCCAATAATACCTGGGGCTTCCCAAGTGGTGCTAGTGGTAAAGAATCCACATGCAAATGCAGGAGACACAAGAGACATGGGTTCGATCCTTAGGTCAGGAAGATTCCCCTGAAGAAGAAAATAGCAATCCACTCCATTATTCTTGAGTTGGTGATGCAAACCATCTCATCCTCTGTCGCCCCTGTTGCCTCCTGCCTTCAGTCTTTTCCAATGAGTCGGCTCTTTGCAGCAGGTAGCCAAAGTATCAGAGCTTCAGCTTCAGCATCAGTCCTTCCAGTGAACAGTCTGGGCTGATTTCCTTTAGGACTGACTGGTTTGATCTCCTTGCTATTCAAGGGACTCTCAAGAATACTGCAAAAAAGTTTCATTCCAGGTCACTGATTTTCCTTGTATTTTAGTTCAGCATGAATTGTTTCATGGGGAAAAGAAGCTTTATCTATATTCTGCTATTCCACAAAAAAAGGAGAGTCATGGCATCCATAGGACAGGGATATGGAGTTAGGTCCTCTTCAATCCCCATGTCACACTAGGAAGTCCACCATGAATAAACACCCACTGTAAAAACAAGTATCCTTCCAGTGATGGGAATTCATGTAGGCAGCATTTCAATGCCTGGACTGGCCTTGCCCATTTGCATTACTTCATATTTCCAGACATTGGTTCATCCATCTACCCATCCAAATATCTGCTAGGCCAAGGATGGGTATGAGAGTGGGCTTCCCTGGTTGGTCAGATGGTAAAGAATCTGCCTGCAATGCAGGAGACCTGGGTTTGATCTTTGCATCAGGAAGATCCTCAGAGAAGGTGCGGGCCGTGGAGAGGGCCAACCGACCGATGAGGGACTTTACCATCTTGGAGGGCAGACTTAACACCCTGAGTCATCCTCTAAGTCAATTCATGTTAGTTTTAAGGAAAATGATGAAAGCAACCATGTGTTCAGGGTTTCTGGAGACTATGATTATGAAAATAATGTCTGATGATGAAAATTTTCCATATTTTAAAAATTGGTGGTGGTTTAGTCACTAAGTCATATTCGATTCTTGAAACCCTATGGACTACAGTCCATCAGGCTCTTCCATCCATGGGATTTCCCATGCAAGAATACTGGAGTGGGTTGCCATTTCCTTCTCCAGGGACTCTTCCCCACCAGGGACTGAACCCACATCTCCTGCATTGGAGTGTGGATTCTTCACTACTGATCCACCAGGGAAGTCAACTGATACTTTAAAAAAAGCTGCTAAAGTATACTCCCTAATTCAAGCGTCATTTTAATGGAATAGTGGATTATATATTTAACACCTAAGTTCTAAGCTATCTAGGAAGCCACCTGATCCTTCTTCAAATATGAAAAAAAAAAGTGTACAATCATTAAGCAGGGTGCCCAGAATCTCCCAGTTAGTGGGAGAGCTCTAGATAAGCTTGACTTTTAGCCTCTAGTTCAGCTCTGTTGCTAGCCTTTAAAAGGCTACATTTCCAATGAGCAAAATGTTATCTGGAGAAATGTACTACATAAATAACCAGATGGTAAGCAAGGGATCTTAGCCAGTAACAGTAATGACTATTGTTACTGTTAATCCTCAGCATCATTTTATGGATGGGGAAGCTGAGGCTCAGAATATGAGGTGACTTGTCTAAGCTCAGTCCATAGATGCCAGTTAAACAAGCATAACTAATATGAGTGTGCAAAGAATGAAGAGAAGTCTTGCTTGGACTCTTTGGACTAATATAAGCCAGAATTTTAATATCAAAAGGAGAGAAGGAAGTCCCTAATGTGTGCCAGTTGTTTGCTAGGCATTTTCTCATTCACTATCCTATTAAATAATTTCTACTGAGGATCAGAGAGCTCCATTCAGTAAAGAATTTAATGAAGATTCAAAGGTTTGCCTGACTCTGAATATATAAGAGATAAGAAATTTTACCTCTCAAGATCAGTTTCTTTTATATTATACTTTTTCTGCAAAGGGTCAGATAATAGATATTTTCATCTTTGAAAGCCACAATGTCTCTTGCAACTACTTGACTCTGCCATGGTAGTGTGAAGAGTCATGGAGAATCAGCCATGGAGAATCCACAAGTGAATGAACACATCTGTGTTCCAGTAAAGCTTTATTTATGGACACTGAAATTTGAATATCATGTAATTTTCATGTGTCACAAAATACTAATCTTCTTCGAATTTTTTTCACTTAAAATGAAAATTTTGTTTAAAATGAACTTTAAAATGTAAAGCCATTCTTAGCTCATGGGCCATACAAAAACAGAGTCCACCAGATTTGTCCTGTGGGCTGTTGTTTTCCAACTTCTGAGTTATACCATCCTTCTGTTAGTATCTACTGGATGCCAACAGCCAATTAAGAAGCCAATTAAAAAATCTAGTTTGCCAAAGGGTAATTTTACTTCTCAGAATGAAAATCCATGATTTTGACATTGAACACATGGCTTACAAGAAAAATAACTTTTTTATCTTCTAAGATATTTCAAACATATAAATACACATATACACTCACACATACACATGAAGGAAAATAAAGTGTACACCGGTGGGTCCACCATCCATTTAAGAGATATATTACCAAACAATGATGCTCCTGCATTCCCCTCTCAGGAACATCCTCCTCTCTCCCCACGAAAATGCCACCATCTTGAATTTTGTCTTCATCAGTCCCCAATCTTTTTAATACATGGTTTTACTCTGCATGTATGCAGGTTTGTGTTTGGACTTTATGAAAATAGTGTATGTATTCTGGAACTTTCCTTCACTCAACATTATGTTGTGAAATTGCATCCACATTTGGTAGAGCTATAAGAAAGAAAGAAATGGGGGAGGGGAAGGGAAGAAGAAAGGAGCCAAGCAAGCACTGTATCTATCCACAGGAGAATGGATAATGACAGCATGGTATATGGAATATTCAGGAGTAAATTTAAACTATATAAAGATAATAGATTCTTAACTAAAATATAAATTAGATTTCTAATAAAGAGACTATTGATATGTTAAAACAAATGCCAAAATCTTTTTAGTCAAAACATGTCTTCTGGAGTGTAACATTCACCAGTAAGATCTGTAAACAGAGGGTTCACTGATGGAGAGAGAGAAGCTGCAGGTGAATTCCTTTGGAGAGTGTAGGCGGGGCAGGAGTTGGCAGGGAGGGCACAGGTTTTCATTCTCTGAAAGTATCTTCTCTTTTGGGAAAAGGGACTTAACAGAGTTGGGCCATGGGAGGCCCAAATCTAGCTGCTCGGAAGGCACATTAGTGAATCATAGACATGACAAAATGAGAAAGTCAAGTGATACAAACCATTAGTCTCCTTTTCAAGCCAGTAAAATGAATGGTTCTGTTAGTGCTATTAAAATTGGTACAATCATCTAATTAGAATGACTCAGGCCCTTTACCTTTCTTTGTAAAAAAATTCTTTCTCTAACAATATTAAAAACAGATGTCTCACTAATAAATCTAGGAAATAGTAGCAGTACAACAATGCTGCCTTAATTCATATTAATGCCTTTAAGCAGTCTTGGTGCAGTGGTAAAGAATCCACCCTCCAGTGCAGGAGACTCAAGAGATGTGGATTCAATCCCTGGGTCAGGAAGATTCCATGGAGGAGAAAACGGCAACCCACTCCAGCATTCTTGCCTGGGAAATTCCATGGGCAGAGGAGTCTGGTGGGCTACAATCCATGCGGTCGCAAAGAGTTGGACACGACTGAGCACACAGGTACACGATGACTTTAAAATTCACTGCAAATCACTGATTGGAAAGAAGTATTTAGAAATAAAAAGCAGAAGAATAAAATATGACATGTATCTCATAACTTCATGAAAAACTTGTTGGGAGAAAGCTAAGCTTCAAGCATCTTTCTAGAACTTGTTTGCCAATGTTAAAAGCAAAAAGTCAATGTTCCCTAGTGACAATGCCAGTGAGATGGTGTGACTCCATGACAAAGTTAACCCATCACAACTGTCATCCTTAAAGTGTCCTATTAAGTTATAACAAATACTCTCATTCTTACTGTAGGAGACCTAGAGCATTGTTCTTTCAACCCACGCACAGCCACTGTGCACTGAGGCACTCCAGCTCCAAAGCACATTCTTTATCATTAAGCCAGGAAGATTATGATATGCTGTGAAATGACACTGGTATGTTTTTTCCTCAATAATAAACATACATGGAATAATCAATTCCTATCAGTTAACTCAGGATTATTATTATTATGTCAAATGTTACAAGCTGCATTTACAGAAATAGTGGATTTGATAAGACTAGTCTGTTGTGTTAAATTATGCTTGGAGAGAGTACTTTATTATATGTTAATAAAACCTGTATAAAATAAATTTTTATCAAAAGGAATTTGTCATCTATCATAAATCCCCAAGAGAAATTTATGCCTCATATAATAAAGTAAACTAAAACAAACAGTATTTATTGAATGACTTTTTTGGGTACAGACATCAGATACTTATACATCTGAATATTAAATTCACAGAGATTAAGTTTTAATGTGCATGAAAAGATTAAACAGGATTAGTATAAATAATTTTCAATAGTTGACATATTTAAATTTCACCATCAGAGAATACTATTAGATTTCAAATTTCTAAAGTTGTACAAATAATTTGGACAATTATTTCTCGGAATGTGGCAAAGCTAAACCATTTCCTTGAAATGAAGGAGGCTTTGGGAAGAAAGGTATGAAATAGCTTGAGATTTCACTGGAAGGGCCAGGAACTGTGTAGACAGGGCTACAGGAGCTCACAGGGAGGGACAGACAAGCAGACATATGATAGGAGACTCAGGCTCCCTGGGAGCTGTGGTCTGGCAGATGGGAAGATGGATGAAGACCAGCCAAACATGATGCTCCAGAACCAAGGCAGGCAGACAGGGCTGAGGAAGAAGAATCTGTGTTCAGTAAGGCCCCAGGCACTAGGTGAGACTCAGGAGCAAGGCCCTCGTTGTAAGGAATGAACTAATGAGAGCATTATAAAGCCCCAGTTCTCGAGAGACCCTGGGAGGCCTTAGGGGAATGTAAAAATGGAGCGCACAGTAGCAACTTTAATTTACACGTGTGCAAGTTGGGAACAGTGTACGATCATTGGTAGGGGTTCAAGGAGCCAGGGGAAGGGCCAGAACTACCTTCATCAGAATTGTCTCAGAAGCTAAACCAGAGCAGTCTGCAGGTCAAGGATGCAATGGGCTTAAATGTGGGTGACACGGGTACTGCAGAACCAGGGGGAAAAGAGAGGCTGACAGGAACTCATAGAAGGATGGTTTCTAGATTACTGATCGAAGCTAAATTTAACACAGCTTTGAATTGAGTGAGATATCCTTTAAACTTATATGTAAATATTAATGTTATGGCAAAGATTAATTATTTATTTCACCAATTCATATAGAATTTTCAAGACATAAAGTCTAATATTGGGCCAAGTTTCTTATTCATTGCATTTCTCCAAACGCTGCACTCTCTTTAATGATTCCATCTGCAGAAAAAGAAAAGATGTAAGAGTCCTACATAATTAACAAACATAAAATTTTTTTATTCACTCAGGTTTTATCTGAATTGCTAATTTAAATAGGAAAAAAAGTCAAATTTTTCTTATCTAAGCAGTGTCCAGGGAATAAATAATATCCCTTAAAGCAGGAATGGGTAAACCTATCAGAAAAATCAAAACCTCTCAAAAATGATAAATTTTCAGAACTACCTAAATGTCAAATTATGGTAAGCAAGAAGAATTGAAAATACTGGACTACACTGCCCTTAAAATGGCTTCTTCAAATTATAACAAAAATGAGTAGGAAAGAAGAAACAAAGAACAGAAATCAATCAAATAGAAAACTGAAAAACAATTTCAGAAAATTAACCGGGCCAAAATTGGTTCTTTGAAAAGATTAATAAAAATTATAAACCACCAGAAATTCTGATTTAAGAGAGAGTGAACAGAAATTATTAAGAATTATCAAGAATTAAAGAGGAAACATCATTGCAAATTCATAATCAAAAACTTTCCCACAAAGAAAACTCAGCCTGTATGGTTTCATTGGTGAAATATAACCACATTAACTAATTCAATGCAATATCAATTGGAATTCTAAGAGGCTATTTTTATAGAACTGACAAGCTGATTCAAACTTTTATACGGAAATGTAAAGATCTTAGAATAGCCAAAAGAAACTTGAGATAATGCCAGTCTACATAGACTCTTGAGGAAAATAAAGGAGGAGATATTTTCCAACTTACTCGATGAGGCCAGCAAAACTGACACCAAAATTAGATAAACATAATTTAAGAAAATAAAATTATAAACTAATATCTCTTATGAACAGAGATGCAAAAATTCACTAACAAAAAATTAGCAAAGTAAAACAAAAATGTACAACTAAGTAGGGTTTGTCTCAAAAATGCAAAATTGATTAAACAGTTAAAAATCAGTGTGCATGTGTGCATGCTAAATCACTTCAGTCGTGTCTGACTCTTTGTGGCCCTATGGACTGTAATCTGCCGGACTCTTCTGTCCATGGGGTTATCCAGGCAGGAACACTGGAGTGGGTTGCCATGCCCTCCTCCAGGGGATCTTCCCAATCCAGGGACTGAAACCAGGATTCCTTGGCAGGTGAATTCTTTACCACTAGTGCCACCTGAAAAGCCCATTAATACATAAAGCAAAATACTATATGATCAGCTAAGTAGATGCAGAAAAAGGATTTGACAAAATGTAACACCCATTCCTGATAAAAACTCTCAGCAAGTTAAAGAGTAGAATGGAAATTCCCAACCTGATAAAGAGCAACCACAAAACACCTGTAGCTAAAATATTTAATGTTGAAATACTAAATGCACTCCTTTAAGATAAAGAACAAAGCAAGAATGTTAGTTTGTTAGTTTCACTTGTGTCCATTATTGAAGATCCTAGCAGTAAAATGTGCAAGAATAAATAAAAATAAAGCATAAAATTTGGAAAAGTAAAACTGTCTCCATTCACATATATTTACATAGAAAATCCTAACAAATCTATAAAAATATCCTTTAGAAATAAGTATAGCAACAGCACAAAATATAAGATCATATATAAAAATCAGTTGTATTTCTATGTATTGGCAGAAACAATAATGAAAATTTTAACCATCACTTATAATAGTAATAAAAATATTGAGTCCTTGAGAATATACCTAAGAAAAGATATGCAGTTCTTTTACAATGAAAAAATACAAAATATTACAGAGAGAAACTAAAGAAGATTTAAAAAATGAAGAGATATATCATGTCCACAGCTAGGAAAATTCAATATTGTTAAGATTCCAATTCTCCCCAAATTTGTTGGAATTCTAATCAAAATTCCAACAGATTTTCTGATAGAAACTGACACATTGATTTACCCTTTAAGCAGAAGTACAAAGGTCCTAGAACAACATAATGATCTTTAAAAAACAACAAATTTAGAGGACTATGTTGATTTCATGATTTACTATAAAGATATAACAATTAAGAAAAAGTGGCATTGGCATAAGGATAAGACAAACATACCTATAAAACGGAAGTCCAGAGAAGTTGAGGAAGTTGCCCAAGATCGTGTAGCTAGTAAGTGGTAGAGATGGGATCTGTACTCCAGTCATCAGATTCTAGAGCTTGCACTATATAGATTCCCTCTCCACAACTGTCTCACTGCAAATCAACTGCTTCCCATAGACCCCTTCCTGACAACAACAGTCTAAAAACCGATAATGTTAATAATAATCATAGCCAACATTTGTTAAGCACCTGCTACATATCAGGTACTTAAACAATTTACTTATACTTAACCCTCACAACAGTTAAAAGAATAGCTGTTATTATCCTAATTTTACAGATGAAAAACCTGTGACTTGTCTAAGTCACACAGTGTATCAGTTGCAGAATAGGGATTTGAACCCAACACCTGCTTGATTCCAGAACCAACTGTAATAAGCTGTTTGGTAGATGAACCAAGACATAGGAAATCAAATAATCACTAAAATGTGGAAAGTATTTACAACTTAAAAGTTCTTTATACACATATATAGGCAAGAATGTGTTTATAGTTGCCTCTATTTTTTATATTCTTATTTTTGATACTTATGATGTATTACTGTAAAAATCAATGTATGTTTTGCTTTTAAATAACAGATCAATCTTAAAGATTAGCCCCCTGTAAGCATGGATAATATTAATAAACTCAGATATGCAGATGACAACACCCTTATGGCAGAAAGCAAAGAGGAACTAAAGAGCCTCTTGATGAAGGTTAAAAAGGAGAATGAAAAAACTGGTTTAAAAATCAACATTCAAGAAGCTAAGATCATGGCATCTGGTCCCATTACTTCATGGCAAGTAGTCTGGAAAACAATGGAAACAGTGAAAGACTATTTTCTTGGGCTCCAAAAGCACTGTGGACAGTGACTGCAGTCATGAAATTAAAAGACCCTTGCTCCTTGGAAGAAAAGCTATGACAAACCTAGACAGAGTATTAAAAAGCAGAGACAGTACTTTGTCTACAAAGGTCCATAGAGTCAAAGCTATTGCTTTTCCAGTGGTCATGTATGGATGTGAGAGTTGGACTATAAAGAAGGCTGAGCACTGAAGAATTGATGCTTTTGAACTGTGGTGTTGGAGAAGACTCTTGAGAGTCCCTTGGACTGCAAGGAGATCAAACCAGTCAATCCTAAAGGAAATCAATCCTGAAAATTGATTGGAAAGAGTGATCCTGAAGCTGAAGCTCCAATATTTTGGCGACCAGATGTGAAGAGCTGACTCATTAGAAAAGACCCTGACACTGGGAAGGATTGAAGGCAAAAGGAGAAGGGGACGACAGAGGACAAAATGATTGGATGGCATCACCAACTCAATGGACACAGGTTTGAGCAAGCTCTGGGAGGTGGTGAAGGACAGGGAAGCTTGGTGGGCTGCAGTCCATGGGGTCACAAAGAGTCAGACACAACTGAATGAACAACAAAGCATGGATAAACATTTCCTAAAACAAGAATACTGAAGCCCCTATGGTGCTGTACAAGGACCTGGTCAGTCCCGAATAAGTCCAGAGCATCTCACCTGAACTACTCTTGAGTTAAGTAATGCAGTTCCAGTTTCATTTACATTAACTATTTTAAGCCAGTATTGTTCAAATTTTTAAATTGGGACCTTCCATGAAATGCTAGTGGAGACTATTTAAATCGATTTCACTGGCCACTGATGCATCTCAACCAGCAGTTTGAAAAACCAACCCAGATATAGTAAAGAATTTTGTCTTGTTCAAAAAGAAGGTAAGAATGTTGCCCTCTGCTTCTGGGGATAACCTCTGGACCCCTGGAATGTTACATCTGCTAAGAGTGGCTTTCTTTGCCAGGGAGCCTTGGGTGCTGCAGAGTCTAACATTATGAGTTAGAGTGGGGGGGTGGCCACAGCAGAGAGACCAACAACATGGCTTTAGGTCACACAGTGTCAGTCCATGTGGAGGATGAGATTAAACACATGGATAACTAATTAATCATGGAGCCCCAGAAAAGACTTCTGAACACCGAAGCCTGAGTGAGCCTCCTTGGTTGGCGACTTTCCGTGTATATTCTTACCCATTGACACTAGGAGAGTAACATGACTTGGCTTCACAGAGAGAGAAAAAAAGTCAATGAAACTCTGCATTTGGAACTCTCCCGGACTCTGTCCTATGTGTCTCTCCCTTTGGTTGATATTAACCTGACCTTTCCTTCTAATAAACCGTAACCGTTAAGTGCAAAAGCCTTCAGTGAGTCCTATGATTCTTTCCAACCAATATCCAAACTGAGAATGGTATTGGGAAACCCACACTCAGCTGGTGTCAGAGGAAAGGTGGTCTTGCACGGAGACTGTTTCGTCTAGTTGCACGGTTGGGCCTAAACCTGCATGCACTGCCGAAGACAACCATATTCACTGAGATAATCAAATATGAACACGAACCAAAATCCCTAAGATAGGCACTAAGAAACTCCAGAACACAAACAACCAGCCTCTAAAATAACTCTTAAGAAAACTCTAAGTCACTAAGTGATTTCCAGCTGACCTACCTAACTCCCAGGGCCCCACCACCTAATACCATCACTTTGGAGGTTATGATTTCTACATATGAATTTTGGGAGGACACACAGAAACATTCAGAGGGTAGCACCCTCATGAATAGGGTTGCTGCTACTGCTGCTAAGTCGCTTCAGTCATGTCCGACTCTGTGCAACCCCATAGACGGTAGCCTACCAGGCTCCCCCGTCCCCGGGATTCTCCAGGCAAGAACACTGGAGTGGGTTGCCATTTCCTTCTCCAATGCATGAAAGTGAGAAGTGAAAGTGAAGTGGCTCTGTCGTGTCCGACTCTTAGCGACCCCATGGACTGCAGCCCACCAGGCTCCTCCGTCCATGGGATTTTCCAGGCAAGAGTACTGGAGTCGGGTGCCGTTGCCTTCTCCACATGAATAGGGTTAGCACCCATTATAAAAGAGGGCTGAGAGAGCCCTCATCCCTTCTGCCACACAAGAACACAACAAGAAGTCAGCAGTCTGCAAGCCCAATGTAGAACCTTACAGGATATTGAATCTGCTGGCTCCTTGTTCTTGGACTTCCCAGCCTCCAGAACTGTGAGAAATAAATTTCCATTGTTTATAAGCCACCCAGTCTATGGAATTTTTGTTATAGCAGCCTGAACAGATTAAAACTGTACATATATAGATTAAGACCATATATTGTCACCCTGATTATTTAACTTATATGCAGAGTACATCATGCGAAATGCCAGGCTAGATGAATCACAAGCTAGAATCAAGATTGCCAGGGGAAATATCAACAACCTCAGATATGCAGATGAAACCATTCTAATGGCAGAATGTGAAGAGGAACTAAGGAGCTTCTTGATGAGGGTGAAAAGAGGACAGTGAAAAAGTTAGCTTGAAACTCAACATTTAAAAAACTAAGATCAAGGCATCTGGTCCCATCACTTCATGGCAAATAGAAGGGGAAAAGTGGAAGCAGTAACAGACTATATTTATTTGGACTCTAAAATCACTGTGGATGGTGACTGCAGCCACAAAATTAAAAGATGCTCCTTGGAAGGAAAGTTGTGATGAGCCTAGACAGTATATTAAAAAGCAGAGACACCATTTTGCCAACAAAGGTCCATAGAGTCAAAGCTAAGGTTTTTCCAGCAGTCTTGTATGAATGTGAGAGTTGGACCATAAAGAAGGCCAAGCGCCAAAGAATTGATGCTTTGAAATTGTGGTGCTAGAGAAGACTCTTGAGAGTCCCTTGGACAGCAAGGAGATCAAACAAGTCAATCCTAAAGGAAATCAACCCTGAATATTCATTGGAAAGACTGATGCTGAAACTGAAGCTCCACTACTTTGGCTACCTGATGCAAAGAGCTGACTCATTGGAAAAGACCCTGATGCTAGGAAAAAAGGAAGGCAGAAGGAGAATGGGGCAGCAGAGGATGAGAAGATTAGATACTGAGAGCATCACTGACTCAATGGATATGATTTTGAGAAAATCCCAGGAGATAGTAGAGGACAGAGGAGCCTGGTGTGCTATAGTCCATGAGGTCACAAAGAGTAGGACATGACTTCGTGACTGAATAACAGCAACAATATATATACATACACATCAATATACATATTAATATATATAGTAATGATGCCTTAATGTGTCTGCTTAAATGTGTGTTTATGTGTGTATATTCTAAGCAGAGAAATTAAGATGTGACTATTCATATTACTAAAGGTAAAGAGGGTTAGAGAGAGGTTACCAGGCTGAATCTTATTCATTCTCCCTGCTTTGAACTCCTGTTGTTGTAACTGTTCTACACTAGCTCTCTGCTACTCAAAGTGTGGTCCTCAGACCAACAGTATTCACAATCACTGAGGCTTATTACACACAAATGCTGCGCCTCAGGCCCCACCTCAGACACTAGATCAGAGTTTATCTTTTAAAAAAGATTCTCCCAGTGACTTGAGCTTCACTGTGAGAAGCATTTCAGGGTGAGAATTGCTGGTCTGAATCACTCCTTCACTTAATCCTACACAGCCTGGTGATGCTCTTAAACAGTTTGTTCTCCACATTCATATCATATCACCACAACAGAACTGAAATACTCTTCTAAGTAGGGCCTGCCTTAATCCCCTCAAACTTTGCTGATATGTTAAGCCTACTATGCTTAAATCTGTTACTTTTAAGTCTTCTGGTGCTGAGTCAGTGACAGCCGGGTAAATGTGTGTATGTATGTGTGTGCACTGGGGATTCCCTGATGGCTCAGACCGTAAACAATCTGCCTGTCATGCAGGAGACCTGGGTTCGAACCCTGGGTCAGGAAGATCCCCTGGAGAAGGGAATGGCTACCCACTCCAGACTGCCAGGAGAAATACCAATAACCTCAGATACGCAGATGACACCACCCTTACGGCAGAAAGCAAAAAGGAACTAAGAGCCTCCTGATGAAGATTAAAGAGAGTGAAAAAGCTGGCTTAAAACTCAATATTCAAAAATGAAGATCATGGCTTCCAGTCCCATCACTTCATGGCAAATAGATGGGGAAATAATGGCAACAGTGACAGGCTATTTTCTTGGGCTCCAAAATCACTGCAGATGGTGACTGCAGCCATGAAATTAACAGGCACTTGCTCCTTGGAAGAAGAGCTATGACAAACCTTGACAGAGTATTAAAAGCAGAGACATTACTTTGCCAATAAACATTCATCGAGTCAAAGCTATGGTTTTTCCAGTAGTCATGTACAGCTGTGAGAGTTGGACCATAAAGAACGTGCCGAAGAATTGATGTTTTTGAACTGTGGTGCTGGAAAAGACACTTGAGAGTCCCCTGGGATGCAAGGAGATTGGACCAGTCAATCCTAAAGGAGACCAACCCTGAATATTCATTGGAAGCACTGATGCGAAAGCTGAAGCTCCAACACTTTGGCCAACTGATGCGAAGAGCCAACTCTTTAGAAAAGACCCTGATGCAGGGAAAGACTGAAGGCAGGAGGAGAAGGGGATGAGATGGTTGGATGGCATCACCAACTCAATGGACATGAGTTTGAGCAAGCTCTGGGAGATGGTGAAGGGCAAGGAAGCCTGGCGGGCTGCAGTCCATGGGGTCACAAAGAGTTGGAAACGACTGAGCGACTGAACAACAACAACAAGTGTGCAGGCACGCATGCCGTGTTCAATATATTCAATTTTCATTATAAAAGGATTAGTGAAAGTCGCTCAGTCGTGTCTGACTCTTTGCGACCCCATAGACTATACAGTCCATGGAATTCTCCAGGCCAGAATACTGGAATGTGTAGCCTTTCCCTTCTCCAGGGGATCTTCCCAACCCAGGGGTCAAACTCAGGTCTCCTGAGTTGCAGGTGGATTCGTTACCAGCTGAACCACAAGAGAAGTCCATAAAAGGATTAAGCCTTCCTTTAAAATATCTAACTGTCAAAGCATACTTAAAATAGGATTCAATTAAAAAAAAAATTCACTGAAACCATAACAAAACCCTCAATTTACTTCAGTTCAGTTCAGTTCAGTTCACTTGCTCAGTCATGTCCGAGTCTTTGTGACCCCATGAATCACAGCACGCCAGGCCTCCCTGTCCATCACCAACTTTCGGAGTTCACTGAGACTCACGTTCATCGAGTCAGTGATGCCATCCAGCCATCTCATCCTCTGGCGTCCCCTTCTCCTCCTGCCCCCAATCCCTCCCAGCATCAGAGTCTTTTCCAATGAGTCAACTCTTCGCATGAGGTGGCCAAAGTACTGGAGTTTCAGCTTTAGCATCATTCCTTCCAAAGAAATCCCAGAGCTGATCTCCTTCAGAATGGACTGGTTGGAATGACCTTCAAAAAAGCACAAATTACAAAAATGTGTATTCTGCCTTGAGTAGGAATATTTCATTTCTCCTCTAAGAAATAGATTCTCTAAAGAAATAGGTCGTTTAGCTTCTTTATGCTCCTATTGTGTTATTCTGAGCGTAATAAGTAAAGACTAAATAGAATAGGGAAATTCAGAAGGAGATATTTTATCTCTCATCAGTCATTTTTAGAATCCATTAATCAGACTGATTCCCACGGGGATTTCTTCTGGTTAAAATTAGATAAAGATATATAGAGATAGAGATGCCATATATAGATTGATACTCCAGAGATTTTATTTATACACTAGATGGCTTTTATATCATACTTGCACTTTCTTTTTTAGAACCTTTTGAAATCTTTATCTCCTTAAACTTTCTCATATAGGAAGATTATAGTTTCATTATTTACATAATTTTATCAAGTCCCAATGTTTTTAATAAATTTGAATAATGAGAACATGTCATCTAGACTTTGGAGCTAGCTTTTTAATGCTAACAATTATAACTTGCTGATGAGCCTGTCCATGAAATTAAAATTATGCAAATTTCACAGAAGCAGCTTGTTTCCAAACCAAATGAGTAACATTTGTCTAAAATGCTGGAATTGTTCCTCTCTAACCTGCCCCTCTGTGTGTCGTCACAGGGATCAGGGAATTGGGCTCATTCAGTTACCAGGTTTTGAGTATGAGGGAGGCTCATCCTCTACAAAGCGGATGGACTCTACAATTTGCCTATGGTCAGCCCCTTAGCCCACCATCAGGGACAACACAGTGCATGCATGTGGTTTGCGTCTATGACTCCGTACAGTACTGAGACCCACAGATAAGGAAACCAGACAGGCCTTCAGGGCACATACTCCTTGCAAGGGCTGGCAAGAGGCCGAGCCATGCTGTTTAAGTAGTTCTCTCTCCCCATCCCTTTCCTTTTTCTCCAGGATACATGAGGAAAATGTGTGTTTAATGAGTCTCATTATGCTATACTAACTTTACACCCACAAGAAACTTACAACCTAGTTAGCTGAAGAAGCAAAAACAATCCTGGGGTAAAGGCTATACATAACAAAAGAGTTTAAAGAAGCGTAGGTCAGTGGGAACTGGTGTGATCACAGAGGAGTTAACAAATGAGTCAGCATCTTGAAATGTTTCGTTGCTGTCATAAAGACAGTCCTGGCACCACAACCTACTGACACTGCAAATTCACCTCCAATGACCCTCCTTCAGGCGTTTACTGAACACGATAAATATGACACTAGTCATGTAACAATGTCAGGATCATTTTATTATTAATGTTAATCCCCGAGCTCACTAAACATTTCTAGATGACTGAGACTTTACTCCACTTATAGGAAAAAGAGGCTGTTGGACATGGAGAAGCTTTTGTGATTAGGCAGACTGGATCCTTCGTGAGGCCTCTGGACAGTTTAAGGAACACAGGTGTGTAGTGGGAGGGGCCTGAATTAAAGAGAACTGAGTAGATGCTGCTGTACCATCACCCCCAACTCCAAAACACACTCTCAGATGTTTCTGCCAGAGAGGAGGACTCATATTTTAATAAAGAAATCACATGGTCAGCAAGTGGTCAAATTAAGACTTCGCTGTGAACAATCTGTCTAATTCAGGATAAGAACACTCAGGAACAGAGAAAGAGGTGAATAGGACTCCATAATGCTGACTTCACATCTTTAAGTATTTAAGTGGTCTATCAGATCAGATCAGATCAGATCAGTCGCTCAGTCGTGTCCGACTCTTTGCGACCCCATGAATCCCAGCACGCCAGGCCTCCCTGTCCCTCACTAACTCCCGGAGTTCACTCAGACTCACGTCCATCGAGTCAGTGATGCCATCCAGCCAACTCATCCTCTGGCGTCCCCTTCTCCTCCTGCCCCCAATCCCTCCCAGCATCAGAGTCTTTTCCAATGAGTCAACTCTTCGCATGAGGTGGCCAAAGTACTGGAGTTTCAGCTTTAGCATCATTCCTTCCAAAGAAATCCCAGGGCTGATCTCCCAATGGCCCAGTCTCAAAGCAAACAAGTTTCAGAGGAAATCCAAGCTCCCCCACTGTGTGACCAAGCTGCAGAGCCCGCCAGGGAATCGAGCCTAGCCATTCAATTTCTTTATCTGTGAAATGTAGGTAATAACAGGATTTACTTCCTAGGGATGTGAACTTTGTATGTGATGATGTATGGAATGTGCTTAGTGCACTGCTGGGAAAGTGAAAAATTCTCAGCTGGAGTCAGCTTTGGTCATGTTTACTGGGCGAGGCCAGTCAAGGGGGCTGACTAAAAAAACCACTTAAGGGAAACTTGGGATGAGCCCTGCTCCATCAACAGTTAAGTAAAGACATTTTCTCTCAGTGCAGAGGGAACTGTGTCCTAGGGGTTTGTTGACAAGGGGCAGGGGAGGCTAGAGAATCAACCTAGGTTGGAGTTACAGCCATCAGATCTGTATTCGAGGCAGCAGGAGTGGGGAGACACAGAGGTCCCAGGACTCTCACCAGCCTAGCTGAGCCATCTCCCACCAGGAGTGCCTTCCTGGAAGTCCACACAACACTTAAGTAGTCACCCAGCCACACCCGACTCCAGTGAAAGCTGGGGAATGTTGTTTTGGGGGGAGGGGACACATTGCTTCTCTGAAAAATTGAGGTTCTGTTGCTAAGGAAGGGGAGAACAGATATTTGTTTGCAGCTGGCAGTCTCTTCCACAGTCCTTGGAATGATAATTACTGTATTGGGTGTGTGTGAGGAAGTTCAACAGGATTTAGTGTTCAGAGTAATCATGTAGTCTTTGAATTGCACAGGAAAAATGAATATACATAGATTTGCTTTCATAATATAAATGTTCTTTGAAATGAAGATTAGCAAAACTAGCTTCTACTAAGTAACAAGTGTTGGTGAGGATGTGGCGCAAAGAGCCCTGGTGCACTGTTGGTGGGGATGTATGCTGATACAGCCACTGTGGGAAACAGGATAGAGGTTCCTCAAAAAACTAAAAACAGAATCACCATACAATCCAGCAATTCTAATTCTAGCTATTTATCCACAGAAAACAAAACATTCATTCAAAAAAATATGTGCACGCCTATGTTCACTGCAACATATAGCCAACATATGGAAGCAATCTAAGTGTCTATAAGCATCTGAAGGAATAAAGAAGATATGGTATATAATATACATAGACACATACACTAGAATATTACTCAACCATAAAAAATGAAATATTGCCATTTGCAACTACATGGATGGACCTTCAGGGCACTATGCTAATAAGTTGAATAAGTCAGACAGACAAAGACAAAGAAAGTATGATTTTACTTGTATGAATCTAAAAAACAAAACAAAGGAACAAATAAAACAAAAGAGAAACAGACTCATAGACATAGAGGGGAAAAAAACTGATATTTGCTGGAGAAGAAATGGTTTGAGGGGTGTATGGGTGAAGGATATTAAGAGGCACAAACTCTCAGTTGTAAAATAAACAAGTCATGGTGACGTAAGGTACAGCAGAGGGAATACAGACAGTAATACTGTGATGACTTTGTAAGGTGACAGATGGTACTTTATCATGATGACCATTGTGAAATGCATATAAGTCACTATGCTACACCCCGATATTAATATGATATTGTATGTCAATTACACTTTAATTATAAACAGATAAATAAAATAGGTTTTATTATAATCTGGGACCAGAAATCAATTCGTAAGTATTTAACTTGTATCTTTTCAGGAAAACAACGCTAATCTGTGTTTTATTACTTATTTTGTGATTTTTATTCTATTGCCCTCTCCTGTCCCCTAAGAACTGAAAGATTAAGAAATTTGAGTCAATATATAAAACAATCCAGATGCCATACTTTAAAACTGTTTATATCTTGAGTGATCTCTTCAGTTGTGTGATAAAGAACACCGTTGTGCCCTAATAAACATGTTTTTTAAAAATCCTAAATTTCAATCTCTGTAAATAAAGTATAAAGTCCTTGTGAACAATGTCTTATATTTATATAACATCTTTTATTTCTATTTTATTCCAAAGTTATTAGGTATTAAAAATACTTCAATATATATTTGAAATATTCCTTTCTTTCCAGGTATATTTTTTGAACAGTAATTTTTTCATTTTTAAAAAATTGAGCTATAATTTATGTAAAGGAAAATTCACTCTTTTTAGTGTACAGGTCCATGAGTTCTGATAAATATATGTGGTCGTGTTAACTATCACCACTGCAATCAAGATACATGACAGTTCTGTCAATGCCCAGTTTTATCTGTGCTCCTTTTTAATCAACCCCTCCCCTTGTATTTGGCAATTACAAATGTAGCTGCTATAAACATTTCTATAGGTTTCTGTGTAAATGTAAGTTTTGATTTCACTTGAGTAAATACCTAGGAGGAGTATTGCTGGATCACCAAATACTCATTCAAAGCCCCAAATCAAAAGTTAGCTTAGATATCAAGTTTCTATGAAGCACTTTGACAGTCATCCCCAAAGATCTGCATAATAATAAGTTACTAAAAAGAGAAACTGGCACCAATACTTTAAGATATAGCCCAAGGGACATTAATAAAGTAGGTTACAAGTAAAGGGACAAAATGTATCAGGATCTATTTTACACTGTGAAATAAGAGGAAATATTAGATGCTGAAAAGCAATAAACACATGGTTTTAAGATAAATGTATTCCTATTGGTGCTATAATTTATACTTCCTTCTCTTACTCTTCCTACAAATCACATTTCTGAACTTTAAAAAGACTGTTGAAGAGAATGGAGATGACTTTTGGAGGTCATGGTGCATTCTGATGTTTGCTTATGTGGAAGCTTCTAAAGAGGAACTCACTGTGATAAATGATACAATCAACCTTAAAGAAATGTTGGGATTTTCTGACCAAATAAGACATATCACTCCTTCCTAGAATCAGAACTAAAAGGAAACTAAAATATAATCTCATCCTACTCTCTCAGTTCACAAATTAGAAGAAAAGCAAAGTCAGAGAGGAGAAATCACTTGCTCACAAAGTGAAAGTGAAGGTCGCTCAGTTGTGTTCAACTCTTTGTGACCCCATGGACTATACAGTCCATGGAATTCTCCAGGCCAGGATACTGGAGTGGGTAGCCTTTCCCTTCTCCAGAGGATCTTCTCAACCCGGGGATCGAACCCAGGTCTCCCACACTGCAGTCAGATTCTTTACCAGCTGAGCCACAAGGGAAGCCCAAGAATACTGGAGTGGGTAGCCTATCCCTTCTCCAGGGGATCTTCTTGGTTCGATTCCCGACCCAGGAACTGAACCAGGGCCTACTGCACTGCAAGTGGATTCTTTCCCAACTGAGCTATCAGGGAAGTTTGCTTATAAGGGGAAGGCAAATAGAGGGGTGGACGGTATGGGAATTCAAATATAATCCTGTTATATGAAGGCTAACAGAATACATCACCGCATAATATGCCATTTTGGCACACTGATCATTTTAAGTTAAAGTTACTTAAGAAACAGCCAGAAGAACAGTACTGTGTATATACGCCAATGCTACTCTCCCAATTTACCCTACCTTCTCCTTCCCTCACTGTGTCCATGTGTAAAATAGATAGCTAGTAGGAAACTGCTGTATAGCACAAGGAGCTCAGTCTGATCCTCTGTCATGACCTAGAGGGGTGGTATGGCGGGGATGGGAGGGAGGCTCACTAGGGAGGGGACACGTGTATACATACAGCTGATTCACACTGTTGTACAGCAGAAACTAACACAACATTATAAAGCAATTATATTCCAATAAAAAAAAGAAACACTCCTGTGACCCTCCTTTGTTCCACTGAAAGCAGCAAATATATTTCCCATGGAAGGGTACTCTCCCTCGATCTGGCAGGGAGGCATCCTTGTTGCCAGGGATAGGGAACTGGGGGCTGAGAAGATTGTTTAAGCAAACCTCGTTACTTCACTAATTAGCTACCCTAAGTCCAAAGCCTTTTGTTTTGTCAGTTCTTCACAAATGTATTATTTCTTTGTCTAAAAGACATAGAAGCTGCCTATTTAGGTCAATTCTTTTGAGTTTTATTTCTATGAAGTCTTGCACATACAAATTTAAATTTGTTTTTCTCCTGGTAACCTATTTTATATCAATTTAATCATTAGACAACTAAAGAATCTAAAAGGGAAGAAAGAATAAGGTTTTTCCTCTACATAATAAATATTAAATTCTCAATGGCTCTAGCACATAGACCAATATCACAGGTATAATGTTTACCAAGGAAAACAGAGAGGAACAAAAGGGATAGCTCTGTGGTTTTTTGTTTGTTTAAAGTAAATATTTTATTACACCACCTCAGTAATTCCTTTTTCTCATTATAGGATGTACTGACTGGAACTAGAAATGAGGGAAAGTAAATCAACTGCAGGGCTTATATTGATAGAGAACTCAACCAGTGAGTAATAATTTTCTGCTTATACAGAATGGGGTACAGAATGGGGGAATACTGCTGGATTTCTTTTAATTTTTAAGATGCATAGATTGCAGTAAAAATAAAAACTAGGACTCATTCTCATCTTATGCTTAGTCACTCAGTTGTGTCTGATTCTTTGTGACCCCATGGACTGCAGCCCTCTAGGCTCCTCTGTCCATGGGATTCTCCAGGCAAGAATACTGGAGTGTGTTATCATGCCCTCCTCCAGGGGATCTTCCTGACCCAGGGACCAAACCCAGATCTTCCACATTGCAGGCGAATTCTTTACCATATGAGTCACCAGGGAAGCCATTGGCTATGAAAGCAGTAGCCATGACAGCCCCACCCTCATGACCTAATCACCTCGCAAAGGTCCCCTCTCCTAAAATCGACCCACTGGGATTAGGTTTCAACATCTGAATTTGCAGAAAACACAACAGTCAGTCTATAGCACTTTCTGATCAGACATTTATTCATCATATCATCCATGTTATACACAACTCAAGAGAAGCAGAAAATAAAGTTGAAAACTTTATGTGCTGTGCTTGGTCACTTAGTCGTGTCTGACTCTTTGCAACCCCATGGATTATAGCCCACCAGGCTCCTCTGTCCATGAGGATACTCCAAGCAAGAAAACTTCATATCCCACTCTGAACTTATGTCTATACTTACTTTACTTTGTAATGTTTATTCAGAAGAAATGCTGGTGGAAATATAATAATTTGGGCCCGTGGCTAATGTTTACATTTAAAAGTTTAAAAGTGAAAGTGAAGTCACTCAGTCATGTCCGACTCTTCGTGACCCCATGGACTGCAGCCTACCAGGCTCCTCTGTCCATGGGATTTTCCAGGCAAGAGTACTGGAGTGGGTTTAAAAAGCAAATTACAAATATGTATCACATGTATGGAGTTCTGATACTGGCATGGATATGAGTGATCTCCCATGGGAACCTGGTCATTAAGTACTTTAAAAATATAACTAAATTCAATTTTGCATCCAAGTCTGTTAGGATTTATGTCCTTGGTTCCCAAATGTCATATCTAAATGTCATGATACAAGATAAGAACAGGCCCCCTAGTTTTGAAATGGGTTGTGACAATAAAGAACAGAAATGGTAGTTCATATACATATTAAGAGTGAAAAGCACATAAATGTCATTTATAATTTCTACTATCAGAAATTTATTATTTAGAGCACAACTCACAGTGAAGATGCTTTTTACCTCCAACAGTAATTATGAAATTAATTATTCAAACATTCTCTTGGGCACAGTATAAAATTTTAACCTATAACTTAGTAATATTTCAATGAAAATATATACATGTGTGGAAAAACAGTGAGAGAAAAAATATCATCATAAAATGGATGGATTGCCATTATACACACAGCAAACTATCCCATTTGTTTTTAACTGGCTTGTTAGAAATAATACCCACTATTCAATCTTTACTATGTAAGACCACTAGTAATTAATAAGTTTTAAGATATGTAAGGGCTTCCCAAGTGACTCTATGGTAAAGAAGCCACCTGCCAATGTAGGAGATGCAGGAGACACCGGTTTGATCCCTGGGTTAGGAAGATCCTCTGGAGGAGGAAATCAACCCACTCCAGTATTCTTGCCTGGAGAATCCCAGAGGAGCCTGATGGGCTACAGTTCATAGGGTCACAGAGAGTCAGACACAACTGACTGACCAAGCCCACACAAGATACGTAAATCACTAATATTAGCCTTTCAGTATTCTTGGAAAACATTCTTCAAACAAATAATGTACAGGTTACCTATTTTTCATCATTTAAAAATCATTTAACAAAAATATGCACATAGCTTTGCAAAATGAGGTGAAATACACACACACACCCTGAAGCTTGCTCTAACTTACATGTCCAAGAGCCAGAGAAATCAATCAGTACTTGTAGATATTCTTTATTCTAAAGTTCTCTTTCTACTTACTGACTAACAGATGTATATTTAAAGTGGAAGAGTTATTAAAACTTCAGGAGAATCAAATGTTCGACTTCTGAAATAACAGAGCTTCTGGATTCAATATGGAAGTTCAAACAACTGGGAGTCATTCTGTTTGCTTTGTTTCTTCACTGACATGTGGACTAAGTGGTGGACTAAACCATTTGCCAGAAACTCCTTAGTATAATAGAGAGGAAGGAGACCCAAGACTCCAACACATGTGTTGCGGGTTTTATCTCATGTGAACTGTTCACTGACCCTCTGAGAGGGCATAGCTGACTCTTCCTTCACCAGAACACACTGCAGGGCTGGACAGGGGCACAGGACAGCATCTGAACTGGGGAGTCCCCTGTGGCTGGGCGTTGCTCTGGGCCGTGTGGTCTCTGGCTCTCCTAGAGCTTCGGTGAACTCCCAACACCCTTTATGTCTCTGTTTATAGCCCCTAGAGGAGATTCTCTCTGTGGCCAAGATCTCTGAGACCTTAGCCCAGGGCATTCTCTGATAAAGCTAGGGAAATTAAGACCCCAAGTTGATTATATCAGAGAAAACAGAAAGTTCTCTCTGATGGATGCTCTCAGTTAACTCTTTCACTGCAGCGCTCTGGACAGTCCCTACACCCCCTGGCACCCCCAACCATACCCAGAACTCCCTGCGCTGCTGCCCAGGCCCAGCCAGCTCTTCTCTCCTGCTGATGCTCCTGGTCACAACTGCTCTGTCCTCTTTCAGAAGAAACTGACTTGTGTGGGTCAGTCGTTCATAAGACCAAGGCCCCTTGAACACTCACCACTGTTCTTCATCACCTCCTGTGATAAGAGAGGATTTTGTTAACTAGGATTTTTGCTCTATACCTCCTAACAGAAAAGAAGGTAAAGCTGGAAACTAGACTGTACTTCCCAAGGGGTGGCACCCAGCAGGGAGGGTCATGGGTCAGGAGAGAGTTGCAGGGAAGAAGTAAAAATAAAGGAGGAGAAGGAAGGTGGGACAGAGGTGAGGAGAGACTGAGAGACAGAGGGAAGATATGATAGGAATAAACAGGAATGCTGAACAAAGAGGGGCAAGCCTGGGGAAACACTTTGGGAAAACGGATGAATGAACTGGAATTTTAGTATATTTTGCTCAATGATATGCAGTAAAGCCTGGAGTAACCTCTTTAAGGGAACCTAGAACTAGGATTGATGTTACTCGGCAAGGTTTCCAGAGCTGGTTTTGGTTGGAACAGTGGAGGTAGAGAGCAGGTTTAGACAGGCCAGGGAGTAGAGGCAGTTTTCAAGTCCAACAGTTATTCTCAGTTGACACCTCCAATGGCTTAAGTTTACAAACAACACAGTCTTGCAATAATCCTATACCACAATGATCTTAATCGTGATGATGCAAAATATATAAATTGAGGTTAAATTGTATAAAATCATAGAACATTCCCTAAAAAGCTTACAGTACTGCATCCCTTAGGACCTTGGTTTTTTAAAACAGAATTGAAATAACACACCATGTGTTACTTTTGTTCACTATATGCAAACTGAGGCTTATCTTTGCAAACAAACCAAACTAACTCACCCAGTCCACAGTCTGTATATCACCCCTGGTGCATTGCCCTCTCAAAGGTCTGTTCTCATCCCTCCCACCACGTTGTGTCATCTTTTCTGGTCCTTATTTAAAATAAGCAAAGACAATGTGGTTACAGGTGTCCAGGCCACAGATGCCCTGTAGTTCATTTCTATTGAGAAAATCTGCTATCTTTGATGGAAAAGAAATAAGGATTCTAATTCACAATGACTTAGCAAGAAAGTTCCAGAAGCAATGACGAACTGTGCAGTAACTGACACAGTAGTCTACGTGTGCCCAGATCACAACCAGTCACCGGAACAAGAAGTGTGACAAATACAGAGCAAGGAGAAAAGTGGGGAGTTAAGAAATAGCCTAAATAAAGAGACGCGCATAGAAATATACACATATGAACTAATTGTTCATAGGGCTTCCCTGATAGCCCAGTTGGTAAAGAATCCGCCTGCAATGCAGGAGATCCCAGTTTGATTCCTGGGTCAAGATGATCACCTGCAGAAGGGACAGACTACCCACTCCAGTATTCTTGGGCTTCCTTTGTGGCTCAGCTGGTAAAGAATCCGCCTGCAGAGTGAGAGACGAGGATTCAACCCCTGGGTGGGGAAGGTCCCCTGGAGAAGGGAAAGGCTACCCACTCTAGTATTCTGGCCTGGAGAATTCCACAGACTGTATAGTCCATGGAGTTGCAAAGAGTTGGGCATTACTGAGCAAATTTTACTTTCACTTTCAATGGTTTATTAAATTTTTATTTCTAAGACAAAGAATAAGGAAGGAGTATTTAAAATGTTATGTTGGTCAAGGAGTTTAAAAGCACCAAAATAAACTGCCAAAGAATCTAAAATGCTTAAATAAATACAATAATTTAAATCACAGACTAGCAAAAATGCAGCATATCAGATATATAGAAGGATGATAATTTTCTCAGCTTTGAAGCAACAGACACAAATGCCATTTTACACTCTAAGCTGCAAAATAATATAACACCCAAGGTTGGCAAAGCAATTGACTATGATGGTATATTAAACATTATAACACTTTTGGAAATATGGTGAAATGTAGTAGAACTATTATTAGCTTTTACGTTCATTTATGTGATAACTACTCAAAAGTATACTAATTCAGTGTAAAAAAGGCATAATAAAGTTAATTGCTTGCTAATTGATTTAAAAGTTTATAATTACATAAAGACTAAACATTGAGGAAATGTCTTAATAAATTATGGAACATAAACATGTCACACCAACCAGAATGCAGATATTCAAAATAATGAAAGTGAAAGTCGCTCAGGAATGTCCGACTCTCTGTGACCCCATGGACTGTATAGTCCATGGAATTCTTCAGGCCAGAATACTGGAGTGGGTAGCCTTTCCCTTCTCCAGGGGATCTTCCCCACCCAGGGATTGAACCCAGGTCTCCCACATTGCAGGCAGATTCTTTACCAGCTGAGCCACAAGGGAAGCCCAAGAACACTGGAGTGGGTAGCCTATCCCTTCTCCAGTGGATCTTCCCGACCCAGGAATCAAACCGGGGTCTCCTGCATTGTAGGTGGATTCTTTACCAACTGAGCTATGAGGGAAGCTTTAATAATGCTGCAATTAAACATAGAAGCAACCTAGATGTCCATCGACAGATGAATGGATAAAGAAGCTGTGGCACATATTGGAATATTGGAATATGTACCACATATGGTAATAATGAAATATTACTCAGCCATAAAAAGGGATGCATTTGAGTCAGTTCTAATGAACTGAATGAACCCAGAACCTATTACACAGAGTAAAGAAAGTCAGAAAGAGAAAAACAAGTATCATATACTAACACATATGTATATATGCAATCTAGAAAGATGACACTGATGAAATTATTTACAGGGCAGCAGTGGAGACACAGATATAGAGAACAGACTTATGGACACACGGGGTCTGGGAAGGAAGGAAAGGGTGGGATGTATGGATACAGAAACATGGAAACTTATATTACCTTATATAAAATAGATAGCCAGTGGGAATTTGCTGTATGACTCAGGGAACTCAAACCAGGGCTCTATAACAATCTAGAGGGGTAGGATGGGGAGGGAGGTGAGAGGGAGGTTCAAGAGGAAGGGGGACATATGTATACCTATGGCTGATTCATGTTGATGTTTGGCAGAAACCGACACATTTCTCTAAAGCAATTATTCTGCAATTAAAAAATAAATATACTTAAAAAAAATTTAAATACCTCAATTATATTAAGTGAAAAGTTGTTGTTGTTGTTCAGTTGCTCAGTCGTGCCTGACTCTTTGCAACCCCATGGACTGAAGCCCGCCAGGCTTCCCTGTCCTTTATCATCTCCCGGAGCTTGCTCAAACTCTTGTCCATTGAGTCAGTGATGTCATCCAACCATCTCGTCCTCTCTCATCTCCTTCTCCTCCTGCCTTCAATCTTTCCCTGTATCAGGATCTTTTCTAATGAGTTGGCTCTTTGCATCAGGTGACCAAAGTATTGGAACTTCAGCTTCAGCATCAGTCTTTCCAATGAATATTCAGAATTGATTTCCTTTAGGACTATTTTTATTTCCTTGCAGTCCAAGGGACTCTCAAGAGTCTTCTCCAACAAAAGTTACAGTTCAAAAGCATCAATTCTTCGGCACTCAGCCTTCTTTATGGTCCAACTCTCACATCCCTACATAACTACTGGAAAAACCATAGCTTTGACTATCCAGACCTTTGTAGGCAAAGTGATGTCTCTGCTTATTTTTACAGTAATGAAAAAAAAAATGAATGATTTTAGTTTCATATTTAGAAGTCTTACTAAGATCTTTCTAAAATCTATATTTTAAAAAAATGGAATCCTCAAAATTTTCCAGTATGTATAATTCTGTCTTTGTTGGATCAAGCTAGCTTTAATTCATTATAAACTGCAGCTAACTTTGGGACATTTTTTTATACAATACCATGCTTAATAACATTTTAAAGTCAGATTCAGGAGATATATATAGCTATTTCACTTCTTTATCTAGTTAAACAAGTTCCTAAAATCAAATATAATTTTGTTCCAGATGTGGAAAAAGATTTTCAAACTGGGTACATACTGCCCATATGGCAATACAGAAAACTATTTGCAATGTTTTGCTAAAGCTGAAACTCTAATACTTTGGTCACCTCATGCGAAGAGTTGACTCATTGGAAAAGACCTGATGCAGGGAGGGATTGGGGGCAGGAGAGAAGGGGACGAAAGAGGATGAGATGGCTGGATGGCATCACTGACTCTATGGACATGAGTTTGAGTAGACTCTGGGAGTTGGTGATGGACAAGGAGGCCTGGCATGCTGCAATCCATGGGGTTGCAAAGAACTGGACAGGACTGAGTGATTGAACTGAACTGAACTGAAGGATTATTTAAAATACTGACTAAAGAGAAGATTTTAAAGTTTAAATAAAAAATATAGACTTAAGCATGATTTTTGCTTGCAATATAATATGGTATCATTACATACTTATATAACATCCATAATAATAAAGAAATATGTATATACATCAATTGCCATGGAATATAAATAATTTCTTGTCTCATAAAACAAGATATGTGGTCAGTGAGTGACATTTTGTAGGCATTGTAATAAAATACTTTCCACGGATGTGACAGAGTTTCATAAGACTTTTAGTAGTTATTATTCACTTATTGACATAATATATGCATGCATACATACATATATTAACTTCCCCGACATGTAGAATAATCCACAGGGACAAAGCTAATGGTCACTGACAGCAAATAAAAACATCTATAATTTACTGAACTTTTACTATGAATTGGTCAGAATGCTAAGACCTTTACATGAATTATTTCATTTAATCACCCCAATAGCCCTAAGTTAGGTGCTACGTTCATCAGCTTTTGACTATGAGACACCTGGGGCGTGTTTCTATGAAAATATCTTATTCAGGCCATCATTCCATATTTACTGCAAGGGTGCAATTATTCTACTGGAAAATTGTGTAGTTCATTTGAGATATTTCCCTAAAGAGTTGTAATTATTATACCTCATCTTAGAAAATGACATAATCACTGTTTGTTTTTTAAACTCGAATTCTCCTCCAGGTCTCGAATATGATAGTTTCCTTAATTGCTGGGGAAAATAGAGAATATAGGAAGAAAGAAGAGCTTTTTTAAACCATTGACAGCCCAGGGCATCCCTCTTTGGAGAGCAAGCATATGTAAAGACAATCTGTCTCCTGAAAGTCAGTCATTTTCCTAGACAGTCAATCATCTATATGTGCAAGTCTAGAGCTATAAACATCATTTTTGCCAATGCATTCTAAATGCTAAGGGATCGTAAATCTCTCTGGGTGTTGAGCTTTTTAAATCACTCTAGCTTTTGAATTACCACTTTCAACAATACAGTCTAGTAAATTATTTATATTTATGTAAAAGTACAGACTGGAATCATTTTTATTATATCTAATTATTCATTTCCAATTACATTTCAACAGATATTACAGTAATTGGGTTAAAAGGCACTTTGTTGTGTACTATTAGTAATAGTGAAAAACTGTAAGCAACTAAATGTGTCTCAGTTGATTAAATGCATATATTCTGGCATCTACCTAGATAAATACCTATAAACACCCAACTGTAAATAGTAGTGATTTTTGTAAAGCAGGATATATTTGGGAGGTATGGGGGAGTCCATTCCACATTACATTTCTGCATTATTTGACAGTTTTACAACCATCTTGTTTCACTTTTTCAACTTTTGCAAAGACTTTTTAAAAAAAAACATTCTAAAAGAACAAGTTAGTGCCATACCAGACAGAAAAACATGTCAGTTGAGAAAAACATGTCAAAACTCCTTCATTCTCTTCTGAAGTTCTACAACTGACAAGTTCATGAGACTGTGGCCAAAATGGCTTTCCCCTCCTGTTGACTCTGTCATTTGAAATATCTACTCAAATTTTACTAACACTATCTTAAGTAAAATTCTGAAGGTCTGTCATTTCTCAGGTGAGAGAATCAAGTATTAACTTATTCTTACTATCTCAATTATAAAAAGCATAGAGTAGGATCATTTATATATTTAATATATATTAATTTTACTCTTTACATGGCACTTCCAGTTCTGTTTAAGTCTTCTCTTTCTTACCACAATAAAAAGAAATATGTGGTATATATGGAATTTAGAAAGATGGTAACAATAACCCTGTGTACGAGACAGCAAAAGAGACACTGATATATAGAACAGTCTTATGGACTCTGTGAGAGAGGGAGAGGGTGGGAAGATTTGGGAGAATGGCATTGAAACATGTAAAATATCATGTATGAAACGAGTTGCCAGCCCAGGTTCGATGCACAATACTGGATGCTTGGGGCTGGTGCACTGGGACGACCCAGAGGGATGGAATGGGGAGGGAGGAGGGAGGAGGGTTCAGGATGGGGAACACATGTATACCTGTGGTGGATTCATTTTGATATTTGGCAAAACTAATACAATTATGTAAAGTTTAAAAATAAAATAAAATAAAATTAAAAAAAAAAAAAAGAAATATGTGGGACCTGACTTTTCACATGGCTTCAGCATCTCAAGCAGAGTGATAAAACAGACTGTGATCCAATGATCATACAAGAAAAAGAAAGAAAAGGCATCCAAATTGGAAAGGAAGAAGCAAAACTGTTACTATTTGCAAATGACATGATACTATATATGGAAAATATATTTTTTCTAAAGCTTCCACCCCCAAATTATTAGAACTAATAAATGCATTCAGGAAAGTTTCAGGTTACAAGACTGATATACAGAAATCTGTCGCCTTCCTATACACCAATAATGAACTATCAGAAAGAGAAAGCAAAAATACATATGTATAGATAGATAAATACCAAAACCACATCAAAAAGAATAATACCTAGGAATAAACTTAACCAAGGAGGTGAAAGACTTATTCTCTGAAAAATATAAAACAGTGATGAAGGAAACTGAAGATGGTACAAAGTTCTGGAAAGTTATTTTGCGCTCTTGGATTGGAAGAATTATATTGTTAAAATGGCCATACTACCCAAAGAAATGAACAGATTCAAGGTAACCCCTATCAAAACAACCACCCATGACATTTATCAGAAAACTACAACAAATATTCTAAAATGTATTTAGAACCAAAAAAGACCCCAAATTGCCAAAGCAATCCTGAGAAAAAAGAATAAAGCTGAAGGTATCATGCTCCCTGACTTCAAATACTACAAAGCTGTGTGCTCAGTCGCTCAGTCTTGTTCGACTCTTTGCAATCCCATAGACTATAGCCCACGAGTCTCCTCCATTCATAGGATTTTTTCTCAGGAAAAATACTAGAGTGGGTTGTTATTTCCTCCTCCAGGGGATCTTCCTGACCCAGGGATGGAACACCCCACCTCCCTACCCTTGTCTCTTGAATCTCCTGCATTGGCAGACAGATTCTTTACCACTAACACCACCTGGGAAGCCCCTGCTGCTGCTGTGTCACTTCAGTCGTGTCCGACTCTGTGTGACCCCATAGATGGCAGCCCACCAGGTCCCCCGTCCCTGGGATTCTCCAGGCAAGAATACTGGAGGGGGTTGCCATTTCCTTCTCCAATGCATGAATGTGAAAAGTGAAAGTGAAGTCGCTCAGTCGTGTCCGACTCCTAGTGACCCCATGAACTGCAGACTACCAGGCTCTCTGTCCATGGGATTTTCCAGGCAAGAGTACTGGAGTGGGTTCATTGCCTTCTCTGTGGGAAGCCCCTACAGGAATCAAAATACCAGAGAACTGGCAAAAAGCAGACCTTGGATCAGTACTGAGAGCCCAGAAATAAAAGCATGCACCTGTGGTCAATTAATCTGCGACAAAGTAGGCGATAACATACAGTGAAGAGAAGATAGGTAGAACATTCTTTGACATAAATCACAGCAATACTTTTTTGGATCTGTCTCCTAAGGCAAAAGAAATAAAAGCAAAAGTAAACAGATGGGACCTGATCAAACTTAAAAGCTTTTGCACAGCAAAGGAAATCATCAACAAAATAAAAAGACAACCTACCAAAGGGGAAAAGATATTTGCAAATGATATGATTGACATGGAGTTAATATTAAAAAATATAAACAGCTCATACAACTTAATACGTTTAAAAAAAAAACCACAAAAGCAAACAACTCAATCTGGGCACAAGACCTGAATAGCTGTTTTTTCAGAGAAAACATAAAAAAGAAGATGGCTAAGAAGCACATGAAAAGGTGCTTGACATAGCTAAGTACTAAGAGAAATGGAAATCAAAACTACAATGAGATATCACCTCACACCTGTCAGAATGGCTATCATCAAAAAGTTTACAAATAACAAAAGGATGTGGGAGAAAGAAAAGGGAATCCTTGTACACTGTTGATAAGAATGTGAACTGGTACAGGCACTGTGGAAAACAACATGGATATTTCTCAAAAAACTAAAAATAGAACTACCATATGATTCAGCAATTTCTGGGTATACACTCAGAAAAAAATGAGGACCTCAATTCAAAAAGTTATATGCACACCCATGTTCAAAGCAGCACCATTTAAAATAGCCAAGATACAGAAGCAAGTGTCCATCAACACACTTAAGAAGATGTGATCATATATGAAACAAGTCACCAGTCGAGGTTCGATGCACTATACTGGATGCTTGGGGCTGGTGCACTGGGACGACCCAGAGGGATGGTATGGGGAGGGAGGAGGGAGGAGGGCTCAGGATGGGGAACACATGTATACCTGTGGCAGATTCATTTCGATATATGGCAAAACCAATACAATATTGTAAAGTTAAAAAATAAAATTAAATTAAAAAAAAAAGAAGATGTGCTCTGTGTGTGTGTGTGTGTGTGTGTGTGTATACACACACACATAAGGGCTTCCCAGGTGGTACTAGAGGTAAAGAACATGCCTCCCAATGCAGGAGACATAAGCAACATGGGTTCAATCCTTGGGTCTGGAAGATCCCGTGGAGGAGGGCATGGCAACCCACTTCAGTATTCTTGCCCAGAGAATCTCATGGACAGAGGAGACTGGCAGGCTACAGTCCATGGGGTCACAAAGAGTCAGACATGACTGAAGTGACTTAGCACACATGCATGCATATACACACAATGGAACATTACTCAGTCTGAAAAAAAATGAAATTCTGTCACTTGCAGCAATGTGGATGCAACTAGAGAATATTATGCTTAGTGAAATAAGTCAGACAAATACTGTATGATATCACTTATTTGTGAAATCTAAAAAGTAAAACAAATGTATACAGTAAAACAGGAACAGATTCACAGATATAGAAAACAAATTAGTGGTTACCAGTGGGGAGAGAAAAGGGTGAGGGGCAAGATAGGAGCATGGGTTAAGAGGTATAAACTATCATGTACAAAATAAACAATAAAGATACATTGTACAGTACATGGAATTATAGCTGTTATTTTATAATAACTTTAAATTGAGTATAATCTGTAAAAACATTGAATCACTATGCTGTCCACCTGAAACTAATGCAATATTGTAAGTCAACTGTAAAAAAACAACAGACTGTGATCATAGTCACCATTTAGAAACACAGCATCTCTTAAGGGTCAGAACTATAGGTCAGCCCCAATTTAAAAGGGAGTATAGAACTTTTTCATCATCCCAGATAGAAAACTTTTTTCTGTCTCCTCTCCTCATTCTTCTTGTCTCTCCCTCTCTATATATATTTAGCACAAACTTCAGACCCTTCTTTAGTAATAAATTTTAGCACTTAATCAGCTTTACTGAAATCTAATACAAATCCTGAGTGAACTCCAGGAGTTGGTGATGGACAGGGAGGTCTGGCGTGCTGCGATTCATGGGGTCGCAAAGAGTCGGACACAACTGAGCGACTGAACTGAACTGAATACAAATCCTTCACCTGTCATCTTAAACTGATTTCATCTCATTTTCCTTTGAGAATTAACTCTGGATTTGCACACTCTGAAATAATTCCAAAGAAACCAAACATTAAGAGATTCACAGGTACAAAAAAACAGAAAAGAACTCTTACCCTGATGTGTGTGAAACACCCCAAACAGGTGGGGAGAAAACAGAAAGCCTAGTCAAGTTGAAATTTCCAGTCTCTGAACGTTTAGGTGATAAACATCTAGATTACCTTTTATTTATTTCTTTTTGGCTACACTGTATCTTCATTGCTGTGCATGGGCTTTCTCTTGTTGTAGAGAGGGCTGCTATCTGTTGCAGTGTGAGGGCTTCTCTTGCACAGGCTCTAGGCGCACGGGTTTCAGTGGTGGCAGAACGTGGCTCAGCAGTTGCTGCTCGCAGGCTCTAGAGCGCGGTGCAGCAGTTGTGGCGTGCGGGTTTAGCTGCTCCACAGTATGTGGCATCTTCCGGGTCCAGGGACCAAACCAGGGTGCCCTGCACTGGCAGGTGGATTCCCATCCACTGCACCACCAGGAAAGTCATAGATTATCTTTTGATTTAAATATTTTTCTTTATCTTCTCTTTACATAAGTTTACATTTAAACACAAAACCATTAATATTTGTTCATGTGCAAATATTTACCAGTAATGTTTTCAATAATTTTAGAAAGTCTGTTTTGAAGGCAGTAGGAATCTGTTGCAAATAAATCAATTATAAAATAATTCACTAATTGAGTTTTAAGATGGTTTATTTACCAAAGAAAATGTGGATACTTTCAAGTAAACTTTTTTGATTCATTTTTTTATCTTCTAGTTTTACTGAAACATAACTGATAGGCAGCATTGTATAAGTTTAAGGTGTACATTGTAAAGATTTGATTTACAAACATCATTAAATGATTGTCATAATACACATAGTGACTATCCATCATCTCATATAGATATAATACAAAAGAGAAAGAAATATTTTTTCTCATGATGAGAACTCTTAGGATTTACTCTCAACCACTTTCATATATAACATATACCAGTATTAATTATATTCATCATGTTGTACATTATATCCCTGCTGCTGCTGCTGCTGGTGCTGCTGCTGCTAAGTCGCTTCAGTCGTGTCCGACTCTGTGTGACCCCATAAACAGCAGCCCACCAGGCTCCTCCATCCCCGGGATTCTCTAGGCAAGAATACTAGTATGTACTTATAACTGAAAGCTTGTACCTTTTGATCACTTTCATCAAATTCCCCCTTCTCCCCACCCTCCCTCACAGCCATAAATCTGATCTCTTTTCTATGAATTTGTTGAAATATAATTGACCTGCAACACTATGTTAGTTTGTAGTGCACAACATTGTGATTCAATATTTCTATAAACTACAAAATGATCACCAAGGTAAGACTAGTTGCTGCTGCTGCTAAGTTGCTTCAGTCGTGTCCGACTCTGTGTGACCCTATAGACGGCAGCCCACCAGGCTTCCCCATCCTTGGGATTCTCCAGGCAAGAAACTGGAGTGGCATATAAGTCAAATCACATAGCATTTGTCTTTCTCTGTCTGACATTTCACTTTAGCATAATAGCCTCAAGGTCTATCCATGTTGTCACAAATGATATGATTTTGTTCTTTTTTGTGGCTGAGTAATATTTCATTTAAGTATTCTTAAAAGAATACCACTTCAGTATTCTTGCCTTGAGAACCCCATGAACAGTATGAAAAGGCAAAATGATAGGATACTGAAAGAGGAACTCCCCAGGTCAGTAGGGGTCCAATATGCTACTGGAGATCAGTGGAGAAATAACTCCAGAAAGAATGAAGGGATGGAGCCAAAGCAAAAACAACACCTAGTTGTGGATGTGACTGGTGATAGAAGCAAGGTCTGATGCTGTAAAGAGCAATATTGCATAGGAACCTGGAATGTCAGGTCCATGAATCAAGGCAAATTGGAAGTGGTCAAACAAGAGATGGCAAGAGTGAATGTCAACATTCTAGGAATCAGCGAACTGAAATGGACTGGAATGAGTGAATTTAACTCAGATGACCATTATATCTACTACTGCGGGCAGGAATCCCTCAGAAGAAATGGAGTAGCCATTATGGTCAACAAAAGAGTCCAAAATGCAGTACTTGGATGCAGTCTCAAAAACGACAGAATGATCTCTGTTCGTTTCCAAGGCAAACCATTCAATATCACAGTAATCCAAGTCTATGCCCCAACCAGTAATGCTGAAGAAGCTGAAGTTGAACGGTTCTATGAAGACCTACAAGACCTTTTAGAACTAACACCCAAAAAAGATGTCCTTTTCATTATAGGGGACTGGAATGCAAAAGTAGGAAGTCAAGAAACACCTGGAGTAACAGGCAAATGTGGCCTTGGAATATGGAATGAAGCAGGGCAAAGACTAATAGAGTTTTGCCAAGAAAATGCACTGGTCATAGCAAATACCCTCTTCCAACAACACAAGAGAAGACTCTATACATGGACATCACCAGATGGTCAACACCGAAATCAGACTGATTATATTCTTTGCAGCCAAAGATGGAGAAGCTCTACACAGTCAGCAAAAATAAGACCAGGAGCTGACTGTGGCTCAGATCATGAACTCCTTATTGCCAAATTCAGACTTAAATTGAAGAAAGTAGGGAAAACCACTAGACCATTCAGGTATGACCTAAATCAAATCCCTTATGATTGTACAGTGGAAGTGAGATATAGATTTAAGGGCCTAGATCTGATAAATAGAGTGCCTGATGAACTATGGAATGAGGTTCGTAACATTGTACAGGAGACAGGGATCAAGACCATACCCATGGAAAAGAAATGCAAAAAAGCAAAATGGCAGTCTGGGGAGGCCTTACAAATAGCTGTGAAAAGAAGAGAAGCGAAAAGCACAGGAGAAAAGGAAAGATATAAGCATCTGAATGCAGAGTTCCAAAGAATAGCAAGAAGAGATAAGAAAGCCTTCCTCAGTGATCAATGCAAAGAAATAGAGGAAAACAACAGAATGGGAAGGACTAGAGACCTCTTCAAGAAAATTAGAGATACCAAGGGAACATTTCATGCAAAGATGGGCTCGATAAAGGACAGAAATGGTATGGACCTAACAGAAGCAGAGATATTAAGAAGAGGTGGCAAAAATACACAGAAGAACTGTACAAAAAAGATCTTCAGGACCCAGATAATCACAATGGTGTGATCACTGACCTAGAGCCAGACATCCTGGAATGTGAAGTCAAGTGGGCCTTAGAGAGCATCACTACGAACAAAGCTAGTGGAGGTGATGGAATTCCAGTGGAGCTCTTTCAAATCCTGAAAGATGATGCTGTGAAAGTGCTGCACTCAATATGCCAGCAAATTTGGAAAACTCAGCAGTGGCCACAGGACTGGAAAAGGGCAGTTTTCATTCCAATCCCAAAGAAAGGCAATGCCAAAGAATGCTCAAACTACCACACAATTGCACTCATCTCACACGCTAGTAAAGTAATGCTCAAAATTCTCCAAGCCAGGCTTCAGCAATACACGAACCGTGAACTTCCCGATGTTCAAGCTGGTTTTAGAAAAGGCAGAGGAATCAGAGATCAAATTGCCAACATCCGCTGGATCATGGAAAAAGCAAGAGAGTTCCAGAAAAACATCTATTTCTGCTTTATTGACTATGCCAAAGCCTTTGACTGGGTGGATCACAATAAACTGTGGAAAATTCTGAAAGAGATGGGAATACCAGACCACCTGACCTGCCTCTTGAGAAATCTGTATGCAGGTCAGGAAGCAACAGTTAGAGCTGCACATGGAACAACAGACTGGTTCCAAATAGGAAAAGGAGTATGTCAAGGCTGTATATTGTCACCTTGCTTATTTAACTTCTATGCAGAGTACATCATGATGAGAAACGCTGGACTGGAAGAAACACAAGCTGGAATCAAGATTACTGGGAGAAATATCAATAACCTCAGATATGCAGATGACACCACCCTTATGGCAGAAAGTGAAGAGGAACTCAAAAGCCTCTTGATGAAAGTGAAAGAGGAGAGCGAAAAGGTTAGCTTAAAGCTCAACATTCAGAAAACGAAGATCATGGCATCCGGTCCCACCACTTCATGGGAAATAGATGGGGAAACAGTGGAAACAGTGTCAGACTTTATTTTTTTGGGCTCCAAAATCACTGCAGATGGTGACTGCAGCCATGAAATTAAAAGATGCTTACTCCTTGGAAGGAAAGTTATGACCAACCTAGATAGCATATTCAAAAGCAGAGACATTACTTTGCCAACAAAGGTTCGTCTAGTCAAGGCTATGGTTTTTCCTGTGGTCATGTATGGATGTGAGAGTTGGACTGTGAAGAAGGCTGAGTGCCAAAGAATTGATGCTTTTGAACTGTGGTGTTGGAGAAGACTCTTGAGAGTCCCTTGGACTGCAAGGAGATCCAACCAGTCCATTCTGAAGGAGATCAGCCCTGGGATGAATGATGCTAAATCTGAAACTCCAGTACTTTGGCCACCTCATGCGAAGAGTTGACTCATTGGAAAAGACTCTGATGCTGGGAGGGATTGGGGGCAGAAGAAGAAGGGGGCGACAGAGGATGAGATGGCTGGATGGCATCACTGACCCGATGGACATGAGTCTTAGTGAACTCTGGGAGTTGGTGATGGACAGGGAGGCCTGGCATGCTGCGATTCATGGGGTCGCAAAGAGTCGGACATGACTGAGTGACTGAACTGAACTGAATATTTCATTGTGTGTGTAGTAGGTGTGTGTGTGTGTGTACCACTTCCTCTTTATCCGTTCACCTTTCAGTACACACTTAGGTTGTTCCCATATCTTACTATTGTGAATATTGCTGCAATGAACAGAGTGTGCATATATCTATTCGAAATAGTGTTTTTGTTTTCTTTGGAAAAATACTCAGAGGTGGAATTGCTGGAACTATTTTTAATTTTTTGAGGAACTTCATACCGTCTTACATATCGGCTGCACCAATTTACAACCCTACCAACAGCATGAGGGTTTCCTTTTCTCCATGTCCTCACCGATATTTGTGATTTGTCGTCATTTTGATAACAGCCATTCTGATAGGTGTGAAGTGATATCCTTTACTAATAAACATTTCATGTCAGTTTGAAATGTCAAAGCATTGAAAGAGCTTCTTCCATCACTGGAACTGCTGAACCAACAGTGGATCATCAATCTCCAGGAGAGGAAAGAATTTCGGTGCTGGGTGCAATTTATGACTCTCTCTCTCTCCCAAATGGCCAATTACAACATACAGAAGTTAAATGAGGCCCCTTAAGGACACAACAAGATAATACTTATGTTTCTGGTTTCCAGGGCTTTTTCTGCCCAAGATCACACTGCAGTCTTGTTTTGCTAAAAATTAAATACTTAGAAAGGGTGTTAATAACAGACAAAAATTTTAATATATCCAGAATATAGAGAGTAAAAAGGTCAAATTTTCATGGAACCCAAAGCAAAAATCCTACAACCTAAAAATTGGCATTAAAGTCCAAGTTCAAACAAACATAAGAAAAAGTGGTCTTAGAGTCACTGAGATAGTCAACTGAATGACTTCCTGTAGAACAGCTGGACCAATTATAGGCTCCCTCCCATAATCAACCATCATAACTCCCCCAAATAACTAGCTGACAGTGAAAAGGCATTTGGCTCTGTGCTAAAACCTCAAGATTTGCACCCAACAAAGCATGTTCAAGGCTGGGAGACTTCCCTTTTCTGAGTGTTCAGGTCAAAGAGAAGTGGGGTAGAGACTGTGGTAGCTCCAGACCTCCACTAGGTGCAGATGGAGGGGGCAGAAAAGCCGGGTCTAAGAGTACAGCTGTCCTTACTTTGACAGCCGCAGTAGAATAAACAGAGACCTCAGTGAAATAGAAAATAAAACAACAACAACAGAGTAGAACTGATTAATAAAATCAAAGGTGGGTTTCTGAAATAACAATAAAGTAGACAAAATTTCTTTAAGCTTAAGACCAGTGAAAGAAAACACAAATAAACAATACTGGTAATGACAAAGGGGACACAAATACAGATAAAAGAAGATCTTAGGAGCCTGCTGCTGCTGCTAAGTTGCTTCTGCTGCTGCTGCTGCTGCTGCTGCTAAGTCACTTCAGTCGTGTCCAACTCTGTGCGACCCCATAGACGTCACCCCACCAGGCTCCCCTGTCTCTGGGATTCTCCAGGCAAGAACACTGGAGTGGGTTGCCATTTCCTTCTCCAATGCATGAAAGTGAAAAGTGAAAGTGGAGTCGCTCAGTCATGTCCAACTCTGTACGACCCCATAGACGGCAGCTAACCAGGCTCCGCCATCCCTGGGATTCTCCAGGCAAGAACACTGGAGTGGGTTGCCATTTCCTTCTCCAATGCATGAAAGTGAAAAGCGAAGGTGAAGTCACTCAGTCGTGTCCGACTCTTCACGACCCCATGGACTGCAGCCTACCAGGCTCCTCTGTCCATGGGATTTTCTAGGCAAGAGTACTGGAGTGGGTTGCCACTGCCTTCTCCCTTAGGCACCTACTATCCAATATATTAATATATATGAAGGTCTAGATAAAATGAAAGCTTTCCTAGACAATAAAATTATATAAATTTACTCAAGAAAAGCAGAATAGTTGAACAGACCAAAATTATAAAGATAATAAAACTTCTACCCAGCATGAAATTACCAAGCCCTGGCAGTTTTATAGTTGAGTTCTACCAAACCTAGATTAATCAGGGATTCCAATGTTATTTAAACTGCTCCAGAGAACAGAAAGTGGTATCATCCCAAGGAATACTTGCAGGATTCCTATAACCATTAACACTAATGGTTATGAAAGCCAGATGACAACAGTGGAAAACTACAGAAAACTATTCTTACAGGCCACTATGAAATTAAATACATAAGAGCAAACTGAATCTTAAGAATAGTAAATAGGACTTCCCTGGTGGCTCAGTGGTAAAGAATTTGCCTCCCAATGCAGGAGACATGGGGCCGAGCCCTGATCCAGGAAGATCCCATGTGTCACAGAGCAACTAAATCCATGTACCACAACTACTGAGCCTGTGCTCTAGAACCCAGGAGCCACAACTACTGAAACCCATGTGCTCTAGAGCCCATACCCTGCAACAAAAGAAGCCACCAAAGTGAGAATCCCGCACACCACAACTAGAGAGTAGCCCCCACTTCCCACGACTAGAGAAAAGCCTGTGTGGCAATGAAGACCCAGCACAGCCAAAAATAAATAAACAAAAAAGAACAGTATATTAAAAGAACTGCACATCATGACCAAGTAAGGCTGTCAAAAGAATGCAAGGATAGTTCAACATTAGAGACCATACCTCATTTTATATGGCTGAACTTTACTGCACTTAGTAATTATTGCATTTTTTTTTTCACAAATTGAAGGTTTGTGTGGCAATCTTGTCTTACATGAGTCTATTGGTACCATTTTTCCAACTGCATCTGCTTACTTCATGTCTCTGTATCACATTCTGATAATAAATACTTCAAACTTTTTCAGTATTATTGTATTTGTTATGGTGATCTGCAAGCAGTGATCTTTGATGTTACTACAGCAAAAAGATTACAATTCACTGAAGGCTCAGGTGATGGTTAGTATTTTTTAGCAATAACATTTTTAAATTAAGACGTGTACATTGCTTTCTCTTAGACATAATGCTATTTCAAACTAGTACTGTACTATACTGTTCTCTCTGATAAACATAACTTCAAATGAACTGGGAAACAAAATAATTCCCATAATTCACTTATTGTGATTCTCACTTTATTGTCACGGTCTGGAACTGAACCCACAACATCTCTGAGGTATGTACATATAATTATTTACTACTATACTATATTAAAAGAGAAAATTCTATGATTTATATTGCCTCTTCTATTGGAAAGAGCTTAAGTTGTAGACTATATATTCCCTGAGGGCATGGTCCGTGATGTCCTGTTTATCATTATATTCTGAGAAACTAGCATGCTCCTTCCTTCACAAAAACTTCCTGATACTCTTCTGAGGACACAGGAGTAAACAAAATCCAAGTCCTGGTCTCTCAGATCCTACAGTCTGGTCAGGGAGATAGACAGTGAACAATAAACAAGTTAATATGCAGTTGTAGGTAGTAATAAGAAGAAAAATTCAGTAAGGTGAGAGAGTGAGAAAGAAAGAGAGAGTGACCAGCGTGGTCACTTTAGAGAGAGAAGACAGAGCGGCCCCTCTGATGAGGCAACAGGGGCACAGAGATCTGCATGAAGGGAAGGAGCCAAGCACAAACCTAGGGGAAGAGCATTCTGGGCCCAGGGAGGAACAAGGGCAAAAGTCCTGAGTCAGAAACTTGCCTGGATGTCTCAGAAACAGCAGTGGCCCGTGTGGCTGAAGCAAAACGGTGGGGACAGGAATGAGGTCAGAAGGATGGCTAAGGGCCAGAGCATGCAGGGCCTGGCCAGGACTTTGAATTTCATTGCACGCACACTAGGCAGCATTTGGAAGGTTGAGAGTAAAGTGAGTGATGAGACTGATAAATTTTTAAAGGATCACTCTGGCTGCTGTAATGAAGAGATTGCAGAGGGAGCCAAAATGAAAACAGAAAGATCAGCAAGGAGACTATTAGTGAGGCCCAGGTGGGAAACACTGACTTGGATTGGGTGGGATGCACCCAGTCACAGATGTGTGCTCAATAAGCATTCGTTTAATGAATGATTTTTTTCATTTCTTGATCTTATTTTCAGGACATTTCTAAGTAACAGATTTGTCATAAGAAGTATTGGATATCAATAACACAGAATCTTAAACACTAAGATTAAATAGGAAGCATTTTCTATCGCTTCACTTTGGAAAAAAGCAAAGGCACAAGGAATGTCAACATTATCTTTTCTTATTAGAAGAGACAGTGACTGAACATTGGTTGACATGAAGCAGAAATTTAAAATCTGGCAGTATCACTATGGAGAACAGTGTGGGGATTCCTTAAAAAACTGGAAATAGAACCACCATATGACCCAGCAATCCCACTGCTGGGCATACACACTGAGGAAACCAGAAGGGAAAGAGACACGTGTACCCCAGTGTTCATCGCAGCACTGTTTATAATAGCCAGGACATGGAAGAAACCTAGATGTCCATCAGCAGACGAATGGATAAGAAAGCTGTGGTACATGTACACAATGGAGTATTACTCAGCCATTAAAAAGAATACATTTGAATCAGTTCTAATGAGGTGGATGAAACTGGAGCCTATTATACAGAGTGAAGTAAGCCAGAAAGAGAAACACCAATACAGTATACTAACACATATATATGGAATTTAGAAAGATGGTAATGATAACCCTGTATGCAAGACAGCAAAAGAGACACAGATATATAGAACAGTCTTTTGGACTCTGTGGGAAAGGGCGAGGGTGGGATGATTTGGGAGAATGGCATTGAAACATGTATATTATCATATATGAAACAAACCGCCAGTCCAGGTTCGATGCATGATACAGGGTGCTCGGGACTGCTGCACTGGGATGACCCAGAGGGATGGGATGGAAAGGGAGGTGGGAGGGGTATTCAGGATGGGAACACATGTACACCCATGGCAGATTCATGCCAATGTATGGCAAAACCAATACAATATTGTAAAGTAAAATAAATAAATAAAACTGGAAAAAAATAAAATAAAATCTGGCAATATAACACTTCCTAAGTCTGATCATTAGATTGGGATAGCCAACTCTTTTAGTCCCCATAGGATGCTTCAGGAGAAAAATATCTTGTTAAAATAACTTTGGCAAGTGCTAAAATCACAGCTAAGACTGACTGGGTGCTAACCATGAGCCAGGTCCTCTGCAAAAGCCCTCTACGTTTTATGTCGTTTGAGCCTCAAACCACTCTAAGCTGTAGTGTGTCAGACAAACTGGTTCTCCCTTTGTCTCTGTTGTGGATGCTGAGTCACCTGGAATCCCTTCCCATGAAGGACTTGTTGGCCCAGTTGGTCCATCCTTCGGTTGTCAATTTCTTCAGGGGTCTCTTCGACTCCCAAGAGTTGCCTTGCCCAAGGTCACACCCATTTCTGGGCTGCTGCTGCTACTGCTAAGTCATTTCAGTCGTGTCCGACTCTGTGCGACCCCACAGACAGCAGCCCACCAGGCTCCCATGTCCCTGGGATTCTCCAGGCAGGAACACTGGAGTGGGTTGCCATTGCCTTCTTCAATGCATGAAAGTGAAAAGTGAAAGTGAAGTCGCTCAGTCATGTCCGACTCTTAGCGACCCCATGGACTGCAGCCCACCAGGCTCCTCCGTCCATGGGATTTTCCAGGCAAGAGTACTGGAGTGGGGTGCCATTGCCTTCTCCATTCCTGGGCTAGCCCATACCTAATGACTGATGAGTACAGGAATATAAAGGCCTGGCCATCCCATCTCAACAGTGACCTCTGGGGCCCAATGAGGCTATCATGGGACCAGCACCATGGCTTGACTTCTCCTTCTGTCCTTCCATCCATTGCTTTTGACCCATAGAGCACCCCTTAATAAATATCATGCAAGTTAAACTTTGTCTCAGAGTCTGCCTACTAAGGAACTCACCAAGGATGCTCCTCGTCTTTCTCAGAAATAGAACATTTAAATGTCAGTTGGGCACATGGATAAATGCTGGGTATAAAGGCTGCATTTCCCAGCTTCTCTGGGAACCAGTCACGTGTGACCATGCAACGGAGCTCTAGACAACAGGATGAACATGGAAGCGATGTGTGCAATTTCTAGGAAGTAGGAAGAGAAGGCCCCTCCTCCTGCCCCCCTTTCTCCTTCCTGCCACCTGGAATGCAGACGTGAGGGCTGGAGTGGGAGTAGCCATCTTCTTGAGGATAACAAAGCAACCAGATAAAAAAGATACTCTGTGCCAGTCATCATTTGGGGCATTTTACACTAATTGTGAGGTAGGTAATAATGTCCCACTTCACAAATGAAAAAGCTGACCAAGAGTTAAACACTGGGCCCAAAGGCAAACTGAAAACAAGCAGCAAAGCTAGATCTGAGTCCAAATCTGACTCCAAAGTTTAGACTCCTATATCAGACTGAGCCTCTGGGAGGAAATTTAGTGATAATTTTGCTGAGGAGAAGTGCAAATTATGATTATCCATTTCTTTCATGCACATAATTAAGAGAGATGGATGTTCAAATAAGTACACAGACTTCAAATTAGCTGCAAGAAAGAAGTTCTCCGCTGTAAATTCTGTAGGAGATTAGAGAAGAGAGGACAGAGAGAGAGTTGGCTCCTCCCAGGGAGAGCTGAGAGATTAGGCATTGTAAATGAGAAGTAACTATCTGGTGATGCTTCGCCTAGAAATACAGATATCAGCTCAGAAATCTACTAGGTCTGCAATTTCTTCCTAAACGTCAGCAATGCCTTTTCCTGTCTTGAGTAATGAGGAGTGGAAGAAAGTTCAGCCCTTCGGGAGCGGTATGAGGGAGGAAGGGGATAGTGGTCATCCCAGTTATACTGGCCAGGCCACTGACCCAGGAGAGGAAGACTAGGCCCAGTGAGGAATCTGAGATAAGTGATGTGACAGCTTGGCTGAGAACGCGGACAAGAGAGGTGGGCACACAAGGAGCACCAGGGAAAGGGAAGGTAGTTATGAAGCTTGTCTGAGGTATCTTGTTCTCCCGCCTTTGGGCTACATACTGGGCCTCTGCTGATTGGTATCTTCTGTCCTCTGGTTCCTCTGGAGGGAAAAGATTTCTCTTAGAGGAGCCGGAGACCTGCAGCCTCAGTACGTCAGGGAAGAGCCACAGCCTCTAGCTGGACACTTAGCTCACAAAGGCCACCCACACCCTGTCCCCTACTGAGACGGTGCGTCGGGGATCACTGTGGGGCTGTCTGCTCTCTTAAGCATCTGAGCCTCATCCTCCACGAGTCAGTTACCCTCCGGGCTGGGGACAGTGGAATAGGCCAACACTGTCATGTCCTGGGCCTAAACCATTAGAACCTAAGACACCACAATACTGAAAAATGTCTGGTTCCAAACCTTGTCCAAATGTAATGTTTGGTTAAATTAATCCAGAATAGTACACGAGGACTCTGCCAATGTCATCACATTCACCAATCAGCAGTCATGATTGTAACAGTTGTGTTACGTTACTAAGCAAGTCACCTGAAGCTTGCTTTACAATGCAGGAGACCTGGGTTCGATCCCTGGGTCGGGAAGATCCTCTGGAGAAGGAAATGGCAATCCACTCCAGTACTTTTGCCTGGAAAATCCCATGGATGGAGGAGCGTGGTAGGCTACAGTCCATGGGGTCGCAAAGAGTCAGACACAACTGAGTGACTTCACTTGGTCACTTGTACCTCCTATTAGATTTCAAGCCCCTGCATGACAAGAATCATGAGCTAGTCATCCTTAATCTTAAATGCCCAGCACTGCAACTAGCCCAGAGTAGGAACTCCACAAATACTTGGCAAAACTGCACTGAATTTAACAAAAGCTGTGGAGTCTATGGGTTTCATAAGAACTGCCCTAAGTTCCATAATCCTGATAGCAGCTGGAATCCTGGAGCATGAGGCATTTCAGAGACTATTCAGTGCCAGGACATTTCCCTGGAGAAAATATCATTTGAGTGACAGCCTGTCAATTTCATTTGTATAGCCCACAGGGTCCTAGTTAACACTGAGTAAAAGAGATCCCATTTTTCATTTACAAACCTGAAATTAATTCAATTTTCAGCTTTGCTTGCCTAGTCAATTTAATTCTAATCCTCATGTTGAAGAAGTAACACAAATGAAACTATCAGAGTAGAAAAATAGACGGCAGTGTCACTGCCCAGTGTATAGTCATTTATTCATCAAGGGAACTCTGAGGATACTATATCAGTCAACAGAGTACTGGACAACTGTGAAAAATAGCCTAACCAAATACGTCTGTGCCTATGTATGTGTCAACACACACACACACACACATATATACACGTATGTGATAGCTAACATTTTATAGAAGGTATTTTGGAGTAGACATTCTGAAAATGATATTAACGAAATTTCATCTTCACAGAAGGTATCTTGCATACCAAATTATTTGCACTGTATTTATTTATGCAATTAGCAATACAAATGCAGCAGATAAACAGCTGGTGAAGATGAGTTAAGGCAGAGAAGTTATATAACTTAAAGCCTGGCTTTTGAATAACAGTAGACAGGATGGGAGACATCTGCAGTTAACGTATCTGTTCCAGTATGACTAAGAAGTGGCTGCCTGGGGCACTACAGGTGACGTGGTGACTCGGGATGACATGGAATGAGCACGATGGGAGAGAAAGACCTGGATACCACAAACCAAAGCATGCTTAATCTAGTCAGTCCAGATTATGGGCTTTAGGGATAATCTGGTGAGAAGGCGGTAAATGCAAACTGTAATTATAACTGTAAAAGTCTGTAGCATATTATTAAGACTGTTGTTGTTTAGTCACTAAGGCATATCTGACTTTTTTGTGACCCCATGGACTGTAGCCCACCAGGCTCCTCTGCCCATGGGACTTTCCAGGCAAGGATACTGGAGTGGGTTGCCATTTCCTTCTCCAGGGGATCTTCCTGACCCACAGATTGAACCCAAGCCTTCCTGTATTGGCAGGGGGATTCTTTACTTTTCTTTTCCAGGGCTATCTGGAAAGCCCTGTCATTAAGATTAGTGTCAAAGTAAATTACATAGGTCAGATGACAGGGCTCAGTTTCTCCTAATTCTTTTGCCATCTCCACAAAGTACTAGTGAATGGAACCTCCTAAAGGACAGGTAAGGGATTTTGGAAGTGACTACTTGGGTGCTTACATCAGTTTAATCTACCAAACAGCATAAAAGGGTCTCCTAACAAATGGATCCGCCTCCACATGAACATCATGGGAAAGCAATAATTTGGTAACAAGAAAAAGCATGTACAAAGCTTACAAAGGCCTGGAGCAGGAGGACCATGCAGAGTGGAACAGGAAATAGAGGATACAGAGTTAGAGCAATAAATGATGTTTATTTTTAAATGAATATGGGCCACTGATGACATTGAAGAGCTGCCTGGAACACAAGTCATCCTGGCTCACAGTGACTGTTGCTTAGTCATTCAACAAGAATCAAATAACTCACATGTGCAGGGCACCATTCTATGTACCAAGACAAGAAAGAAAACACAGCAGTTACAGTCCCTGCAGGTAAGAAGCTTATATTTCAGTAGATCAAGGAAGAGGGAGATGACAATGAATATCTACTTTTTAAAGAAAGTACATAAAGTAATGGTATAAATGGTGATTTGGAGGGGGACTATTACTATCTAGTCAGGAAAGGTCTCTTGGAGGAGATGAAACAGGCCGAAACCTAAACAAGAAAGAATCAGTCACGCAAAGTCTAGGGCAGAAGGAACAGCAGGTGGGAAGGCTGTGACACAGGGTAAGCTGGGTGGTGCTGAGGACCAATGAGCTGGTGAGTGGTCCGGCAAGTCAGAGGAGAGCAAGAGAAGAGGCTAAACCAAAAGCCAGAGGTCATGCAAGGAGATTGGAATTTTTTTTTTCTATCTGCAATATGACGCCATAAACAAATTTGGAGCAGGAAAGCAACCTAAAAACTCTCTGGCCATGATATAGAAAATAGGCTGCAGAAAGGCAGAAGAGGACTCATGGAGATTGGTTAAAAGGTTACTGACCAACTACAGGCCATTCATGATGGTGGTTTGCACTAGATGGGTAGCAGCAGAGTGAACAGAATATTAAAGACAAAGGACTTTCTGGGAAAGAATGGAAGGAGTCAAAGACAATGCCTGGGTCTTAGGCCTGAGCAAGTGGATGAATGGTGATGCCATGTACTAAAACAGAAAGACTGGAAAATGGTTATGTTGAAGGTGGGGTGAGGGTCGGAGGAGATCAAAGGTTCTGATTTGACCACGCCAGGTTTATATTCTGAGATAAAGCTATTAAGAGAGCTCTTAGACCCACGAGTCGTGAGTTCAGTGGAAGGATCAGGACTGAAGATGCCAACATGGGTGTCAGCATGAAGATGATAATTATAGGTATAGAACTGAGACTATGAATAGGGGAGGGCCCAGGGGCATTTCAACACTGGGAAGGTCAAGCAGTGAAGCCTCCAGCCAGAGACACCAAAAAGGCAACACTGGAAAGGGGAGAGAAGCCAGAAGAGTGTGGGGGTCAAGGAAATGACAGGCGGAACATGTTCTAAGAGGGAAGGAATGATCAACTGTATTGTGTAAGGACAGAGATGTGACTACCCTGGATTTGTGAACATAACTGATAATGTTAACAAGGGCAGGTCTGGGGGAGTGATGGCACTGGAGCCCAGCTGGAGCTGACTGAGAAGAGAACAGGAAGTGAGGAGTGGAAAAGAGGGATGCTGGACTATCTCTACACTAAGAATCAAGAAAGTTAACAATCTAAGGTCATAGTGTTATGAGGTACCCCTAAGAATTAGTGCAGATTTCCTATTAAAAAAAAAAAAACAAAGGGCATGAAAATAATAAGTCATCAATTCATTCAGTCAGTGCCCAGGTACCGCAGAGTTCACAGCTCAGTCACTCAACAGGAACCAGGAGCCATGGAACAAGTGGTCCTCAGTGCATAGATATCAACCTTTAGACTGACCATATGTCTGGACAGTCCCAGTTTATATCTGTTGGCCCAGCATAATTATTAAGGATTTTTGAAGCATCCTGATTTGGACAATAAATTATATACCCTTTCTCTGTTTATAGTTCACTGTCTCCTTACCCAACACTGGACAAGCCCTATCACTTAAGTGAAGTTAAGATCACTGTTTAAGTTAGATAAAAAACTGCCTGGGCTTCCCTGATATCTCGGTTGGTAAAGAATCTGCCTGCAATGCAGGAGACCCTGGTTTGATTCCTGGGTCAGGAAGATCTCCTGGAGAAGGGATAGGCTACCCACTCCCGTTTCTTCACCTTCCCTTGTGGTTCAGTCAGTAAAGAATCCACCTGCAATGTGGGAGACCTGGGTTCAATCCCTGGGTTGGGAAGATCCCCTGGAGAAGGGAAAGGCTATCCATTCCAGGATTCTGGCCTAGAGAATTCCATGGACTGTATAGACCATGGGGTCGCAAAGAGCTGGACACAACTGACCAACTTTCACTTCACTTCAGAAAGGTGCCCAAGACTGGTTCCAGGCAAGAAGCTAAGGGCAAGTATCTGAGTGTATCAGTAGAGTATTAATTTACTTGGGAAATAGTAAAGGCGTCATCATACCAAACATTCTAATGCAAAACTATATTGTCAAGTACTGAACCCTAAATTACTAAAACATAATGTAACAGTTAATATTAAATCACAGTGAAGTCTCCTGACATCACTACTAATTCATCAAAGCCTCCTGACAAACCACCAGGTACACACTGCAGCCAGACTAGCTCATATAAATCTTTGCCAGTTTATTTACAAAGTCCTGTCAAAGTCTGGTGGCTTAACTAGCTTATCTGTACACTACATTTCAATATATTAAAATAAGTCATTTACCACCTTCTTGGCTAGCATGGTTCTTAGCTGCCCAGCTTTCAGCTGCAGACCAAGACCCACACAGCCAAAATCTTATACAGTCTCTGAAGCTCTCACGAACAAACAAGCCTGTCCCAACTTCAGCTCTGTGATGCAGAAGCAAGGAATTCCAGTGCAGCTATGTGAACCCTGTTTACACCAGAAATCATCCTACATTTTTCCAAATCATGCTAAAAGTCTAAGTCATCATTACCCACATGTGTTCGCATTATGTAGATATGAACATGATGTATCTCAATTGGAATCAATAAATCTTATATCTGGATTTACATAATTTTGTGTGATTTTCATCTGTATAGAAGTCAAAATCTCACTAATTTTCCAAGAAAAAGAGATAATTTTAAGTAGAATCAAATATATGCAAATATATATTGAACTAGAAAAGTTTAGAGATGTAAGAAACCTTAAGAGAGAATCTATCTTTTTAACAGATGGAACAGACTCAGAGGAGATGACAGCTTGCCCAACGTTCAGAGCAGATCTTGAACTGGAATCTGGTCCTCCGACTCAGCATCTCTGTCATGTTGCTTGCCATGAACAAAATGAATTCTCATGGACACTCCATAAAGAGATATTTATGCAAGTTGACTATATAATGTTAACCTGTTGTTGTTGTTCAGTCACTAAGTCGTGTCTGATTCTTTGCAACCCTGTGGCCTGTTGTTCTCCACTATCTCCTTGAGTTTGCTGCTATAATCTATTTAATGCAAACAAACTGCTTACAACTGTTCTTAACATTGTGTTGCTGCCTGATGCTCTGAAAACCTTTTAAGAGAGTCAATTCAGAATGCCTCCACTCAGAATCAGAAGAATAGCAATGGGGCAGACTGAGAAAAGGCCTTGCATGTACTCCTTGAGATGTATTTCTCAGCAGGTTCTAGAAATAAGAAGCCAAAATACTGCTAAATGGTTTGATTATTTTACAGGAGCTGAATCTTTTTAATTAAAAAATGAGTACCTGAATGTGGTATCTCCAAGATCAGCTAAAGCTAAACTAAAGGCTTTCATTGTTCTTCAAGACCAATGAATCATCAAAACTGTTTTTCAGATCTATTTAAAGACCTATGATGAGATCTGAACCTGGATATCACCAATCAAAATGAGGCCTTCGAATATGATCTCATCCAGGCTACTTTTCAGGAGGTCATCTGAATCAATGTAAAAAATTTACTTGGAAGACAATTCCACAATTTCTGCAAAGCTTAAGAATCTTTATCTAGAACATAACCTCTACAGAGGTTTGTAAGTAGAATTTAAAATTAAATAAAAAAATATTTCTTCCAATATTTTTATGCAAGTTAAAGTTTTCACAATAGTGTGTGTATGTGTGTGTATCATATATATATATAAGTATATACATATTTCACATTACCTAATTAGCACAAGGCCCAATAAATATGTATTACATAGAACTGATCTGAAATAGAAACAGTATACATAATCTGCATATAAAGCTTTTTAGATTCCAGACTAAAAGTATAAGCTTGAATGGTTTTTTTATATAAAATGCGCTTTCCAGTCTTGGTAAAAATACCCACAAAGATGTTATTTATTTTTATCTAGTAGATTCTATTTTATCATCATATAATAAAACTACAAAACTATCTCTGTGTTGATCAGTGAGAATTTAGGTTTTTTCCTAGCTGCAGTTTCTTCTTCATTGATATATATCCTAAACAGACTAGGGATTGTCAAACTGTCCTGCTAACACTAAATTAAATTGTGTTTATGCTGTAACAGTTAATACCATGTCACAAAGTGTCAGAAGAGTCCTGCTTCAAAGAAACAGCTACAGCAAATAGATGCTCTACAAAAACCCACTTTGATTACCTCACTCATGGAGAGTAATTTTAACAAAACAATGTGAATCCAGGCTACTCTGCTAGATTTAATATATTAGATGCTACTTTTAGCTGTAATTTTAAACAAAGGGGAACAGATGATGATCCTACTATCATAAGCAGTATCGGTTACAAGTTTTCATTTGTGGTAAACACTGCTGCTGCTGCTGCTGCTGCTAAGTCACTTCAGTCGTGTCCGACTCTTTGTGACCCCATAGATGGTAGCCCACCAGGCTCCACCGTCTGCACAAATAGGATAAGGCATAATGTTAAGAGAACTAGGAGAGAATTCTGAAGTAACTAGGATAGTTACACTGAAAAGTAAAAAAAAAATCGAATTAGAAAATCACCCTTTGGCAACCAATGGTGATTAAAGCATGAATTGATACTAAAACTCCTAGGCAAAAGTTTGATGAGAAACATACATTTACACAGTCTCAAAGTAATTTATCACAAGATGCTTATTGATCACAAAAGAAAAAATAGTAACTTTACAGTAGAGAAGTCTGACAGACACCACCTACACCAGGTGACCAAAGCTAGATCATCAGTAATAGTGCACACCAACGTTACGTGTCTCTTGATAATACAGAGAAGAATACAATGCCATTTCTATGATATTTCTTCTCACATGTGTAACCCAAATCATAAGGAAAACTGGACAAATGCAAACTGAGAGGTGTTCTACGAAGTAACAGGCACATCAGATATATCAAGCTCAGGAAAGATGGAGCAAAGGTTCTAGATTAAACAACACTAAAGAGACTTGGTATCCAAATATAACATGTGACCTGGGATTTTGATAATTGCCAAAATATTAATCAGACTTGTATATCAATAATATTGTTTAAATGTTAATTTACTGATTTTGAATACTGTAATCAGGCAAAAGAATGTCCTTGTTTTTAAGAACTACACCTTGGAAGTATTCAAGGAAAAACAGCCATCAATCAGTTCTGCAATTTACTCTAAATGGTTCAAGAAAAAAAAATTGTGTGTATATATATATATATATATGTGCATACATATGCATGTTCATAGATATGTATATGCATGCATTGTGTGCATGTGTGAAAGTGTGTATTATGGATGGTTAAATGAATTGATGGATATGTTGTGGGTAGTTATATAAACAGATGAAGAAAGGAAGGAGGAAGGAAGGGATGAAAGGCAGAGGTGAAAAGGAGAGAGCAAGAAAGAATATTAAAGCAAAAATGGCAAAATATTAACATTTTGGGAATCTAGGGAAGGGTATCTGGGTATTCTTTGCATTAGTCTTGGAACTTTCCTATAATTCTATTAATTCAAAATAAAAAGTAAACTAAAAAAGAAAATAGAATGTATGTATAAAAGAATGGTTCAGGTTTTGTTAAAAATTAAAAATAATAATTGACTAGTAAATACTTTTTATGTGATAGAGACAGTGCTCGCTTGGTGCTGCAGGGACTACATTAAGAAGAGTGCATGAAATGTTCTTGCCCTTAAACTTATGGAGGAAGGAGGACTGATATAATAAAATAATCAGAGAACAGTTCAAAAGAATAGCTAAATCCTTTAAGTGATAAAGATTATAGGTGTGCATAACTAATTCATAACAATTTTAAGCTACTGTTAAAGATTTAAAATAATGATAAACCATACCAAAAGTATAAGATCTATCAACATTTCTGTTTTTACCAACACACTTGTAAGTAACTTCTAAAGATATATGTCCATATAACTACACACAAGAATTTAGAGGCTGGATATAATAAAATATTTACTGCTTTTACAACTGATATAACCACTTGGATTTGAAATGCTGGTACTTTTTCCACTCAAAGTAAGATATCCAGAAAACATTATTATAATAAAATGGAAAAGAGAAAAAAATATCCTCATGATGGTGAAAGAAAAACAAATTTAAGAAAGGGAATAAATATATACTGCCAGCACAAACATTAGCTAACTATTCATAGTTAGCTATGGGAGATTAACCATTTCCCACTAATCAAATGTCAACAACCCCAGATGAAGAAAACCCACTAAAAGCTTTAATGGAAGCACTCATGGATAAATTCTAGCATAAGCAATCTGGTAAACAGAAGAGGTTAAACAGGAGAATCTGGCATCACCTACACTCATACACTAAATGGAAGTAAAGCTGAAAAAGCCATCTTGGCCCTTTGCTGCCCCATTTTCCCAACGTGGGATTCATTTTCACCCCGGGCAGAATATTATTTAACTAGTCACCGCACTGCTAAGATAGGTGATGTTCTTAGAAATCAAGTTGACCTTTCAGCTCATCCTTGTATTTACTGATAAGGACAAAGTTTAATTTTCTCTCTCCCAAAGTTAAAGCCAGAGGACATCACTTAAGCCGTTGAGTAACTCAGCATTAATGTAAGCAATGCAAATAAGCCTGCATCAGCAACAAGAGGCAAACAAGAGCAATTTAAGGTTAATGTACTTCAGGTTCTTTATACAAGTGGAGTGCCCCAAGGTTTCATAAGCAGTAGAGATAATGAATTTATTTATGACTACTTTGGGGGAATCAGATGTTGAGTTAATAATTAGTTCAACTTTTTTCCTCTTGGCCTAATATCATTTAATTCCATATTTGCTTTAATTGGATCTCATTTGAAACTTCTGATTTCATAATGTGTGACTAATAATATTTCCACCATGTCCACTTTGTGCCAGTTTGCTTTGTATTAGGAAATTATACAGACTTGATCTTATTTTACATGCAGAGAGACACAGTACACATGGTTGCTCTTTACAACATTTCTCAAATGGCAGAATGAAAAGAATTAGCATGGGGTTTGAATCATGACCTTGGACAGGTTATTTAACTCTTAGTCATTTTTGCCAACCTAAAAAAATAAAATGTTGATTAAAAGGCAAGAAGATATGATCAAAGAGCTGAAGCCCAGGGGCCTGATGATGACCTTATCTCTCAACTACCACTCCACTCCTGGGTCAAAACCTTAAGAGATGTTACAGAACCACCAGGATGGTTTTAGGAGGCCTCCAGGGAGGGGGTCTTGAGCCTCACCTCCCAGCCTCAGCCTGGCAGAGGAGGCGGCCTGAAGGCCTATCTGAGCCAATACGCCCCCTAGTGTGCTACAGAAAAAGCAACACAGCCTTTAGGAGCACCCTGCTCCAAGACTGTGGAGGCTTTTTTTTTCCAGTGAAAGGAATGTTATTCCCAGTATGTACCTTAACCATGTGGAATTACATTCACTCTTTTAGGCTCCTAGTATTTCACATCTAAGTTTTACTTGTGTCTTGGAGAACAGACACCAATATCAGCTACCGCACATTCCCATGGAAAAATAACACAGACACATCCAGCCATATACAATACTTTAAATTTATCACTATTCCTTAATAGCAGACTATCAACTTAAAAATAAAGTTTGTAATACTTCCCTGAGTGTATCTTGTTTTGTAGTCTTGAATTTTAGAATCATGTTAATGTTCCATATAGTCAAATATAAAATTAAATCGACAAGGATGGGGGGAGGATCCTAAAACTGAATGCAAACTAAAATATATGAACCCAGCTATATTTAAAATGAATAACATTACCACACTGAATTTTTAAAAATAGAACTAATTCAAGTAACTTCTGAACACAGAACTTTGACTACTCTCAATGTAAAGAAAAATAATCGCAAAGAATCTTGAATTCTTCTTAGTAGGTTTGTTTTTTTATAGTCCTGGGGTACAGCAATCTTGAAACTATTTTATGTATATTGCAGGACTGATAAAATGAGTAAATGTATTAAACCAGGCTTCTTGCAGTGGAAGAAAGTGGAAGTGTTAGTCACTCAGTCGTGTCTGACTCTTTGGGAGCCTATGGACTGCAGCCCACCAGACTCCTCTGTCCATGGGATTCTCCAGGCAAGAATACTGGAGTGGATGGACATGTCCTAATCCAGGGGATCTTTCCAACCCAGGGATCGAACCCCGGGTCTCCCACATTGCGGGCAGATTCTTTACCGTCTGAGCCAAAAGTGGAAGAAGGAAGATACAAATAAGAATGGGGGAAAGCAAGGAAGGACTTGAGGTGAGATTCTAAGATGTATTGGAAGTATCAGTATAAACTCAGGCTTAACAATATGTCTCCATCTTTTTAGCTGCACCTATGTGGGTGTGGAGGTACGTGTATTTCCAAGCTCCGTCTGCTGAAAAGTCAAGGAGCGATGACATAGTGGCACAGCGATGACTGCAGTCCTCAATAAAAGGACCAGGGCTCCCTGGAGAAACACTCGATCCCAGTGCTGGGGCACAGAAAGTACAAGATGGACTTGGAACAGCTAATTATGCCAAAAAGCAAGAAAAGTGATTTTTAAAAATTCTAAGAGCCTATCAAAAGGATATAGGAAAGCAAGGGACTTCCCACTAGCCCTGGGGATAATTTGAGCATCTAAATAACTAAGAGCAGAAGGCACTGTTTTATAGCAGAGCACAGACAAATATGGAACGAATGATGAAGTTTCAAAAAAATCATAAATTCAGACATAAATTAGTAGCGATGGGCTCTAAATATGGGGATGGGAAGCTTGATGAGGAATAAGATGTTTCTATAGTATTAAAGTGCATCCCCACAAATTACTTATTAATAGTAACTCTACAGTGCAGAAAATGGATAGCACGTTAATGATAAAATTTAACATTGCCAATGATAGGCAAATAAAGACCCTGGAGCTCTGGACAGAAGGCCCCGTGGAGGACTCATATCACTCCTGAGGTACTCCAGGCAAAAATGCATACTCTGTATCTAAGCATGAGGAAACATCGGATAAACCTAACTTGGACTTTATTCTGTAAAATAACTGCCTGGATTCTTCCAAAGTATCAATTTCTTAAAAGAAAAAAAAAAAAAAAAAGGCTGAGATGTCGTTCCAGATGAAAGGAGACTAAAGAGACATGACGACTAAGTTCAACACACGATCTGAACTGGGACCTATAGCAGAGGAAAATGCCCTAAAGGAAATTATTGGGACTCCTGACTAAATTAGAATATAGACTGATTTACAGAATTTATAGGTAATAGTATTATGTCAATATTAAACTTTGTAAACTTAATAACTGTACTATGGCTTTGTAAGATAAAGTCTTTATCTTTAAAGTTACACGCTTTAATATTAGGACTAAAGGGAATAATGCTTGAAACCTACTTTCAAGTGGTTCAGAAAAAAGCAGGGTTAATATATGTCTATAAAGAGGAGGATTCATAAGGCAATTGTGTCAAAAATACTAAAGATGAAAGAAATCTGTGAGCTACTCTTGCTATTTTCCTGTAACTTGGAAATTATTCCAAAACTAAAAATTGAGTTTATAGTTTGAATTTAAAGTAGAGGTATCTACAACTAGTTTTTTAAAACCATTTAAAAGGTTTCCATATTATAACTCAAAGTCAAGCCATATCCACAGAGTCTATAGTTTATGGTAGTGAAAGAAACATTTTCAATCAAATTATATCTGATTCATCAGTGCCTACTTTTAAGCCTTTGTGATTTTTTCAAACTGATTAACCAAATATTTAATATTTTAATTTGTTCCAGTCATCTATTAAAGGATACTTTAAATGAAACTGGCAAACTGCTCTGAAAATGGAAAATACCTCACTCAACTGTCTTATTAGTGCTTATAAATGTAGAAATACCAAAATGTTTAAAATTCCAGATACCTCCCCTAAGATTAGTGGAAACAGGCACCTTAATTTATGCTTTGTTTTCAACTGAGCGTTTATTAGGGGCTTCAGTAAAGTAATGCTCAAAATTCTCCAAGCCAGGCTTCAGCAATATGTGAACTGAGAACTTCCTGATGTTCAAGCTGGTTTTAGAAAAGGCAGAGGAACCAGAGATCAAATTGCCAACATCCGCTGGATCATGGAAAAAGCAAGAGAGTTCCAGAAAAACATCTATTTCTGCTTTATTGACTATGCCAAAGCCTTTGACTGGGTGGATCACAATAAACTGTGGAAAATTCTGAAAGAGATGGGAATACCAGACCATCTGACCTGCCTCTTGAGAAACCTATATGCAGGTCAGGAAGCAACAGTTAGAACTGGACATGGAACAGCAGACTGGTTCCAAATAGGAAAAGGAGTTCGTCAAGGCTGTATATTGTCACCTTGCTTATTTAACTTCTATGCAGAGTACATCATGAGAAACGCTGGACTGGAAGAAACACAAACTGGAATCAAGATTGCCGGGAGAAATATCAATAACCTCAGATATGCAGATGACACCACCCTTATGGCAGAAAGTGAAGAGGAACTCAAAAGCCTCTTGATGAAAGTGAAAGTGGAGAGTGAAAAAGTTGGCTTAAAGCTCAACATTCAGAAAACGAAGATCATGGCATCCGGTCCCACCACTTCATGGGAAATAGATGGGGAAACAGTGGAAACAGTCAGACTTTATTTTTCTGGGCTCCAAAATCACTGCAGATGGTGACTGCAGCCATGAAATTAAAAGACGCTTACTCCTTGGAAGGAAAGTTATGACCAACCTAGATAGCATGTTCAAAAGCAGAGACATTACTTTGCCAACAAAGGTTCGTCTACTCAAGGCTATGGTTTTTCCTGTGGTCATGCATGGATGTGAGAGTTGGACTGTGAAGAAGGCTGAGCACCGAAGAATTGATGCTTTTGAACTGTGGTGTTGGAGAAGACTCTTGAGAGTCCCTTGGACTGCAAGGAGATCCAACCAGTCCATTCTGAAGGAGATCAGCCCTGGGATTTCTTTGGAAGGAATGATGCTAAAGCTGAAACTCCAGTACTTTGGCCACCTCATGTGAAGAGTTGACTCATTGGAAAAGACTCTGATGCTGGGAGGGATTGGTGGCAGGAGGAGAAGGAGACGACAGAGGATGAGATGGCTGGATGGCATCACTGACTCGATGGACGTGAGTCTCAGTGAACTCCGGGAGTTGGTGATGGACAGGGAGGCCTGGTGTGCTGCAATTCATGGGGTCGCAGAGTCGGACACGACTGAGCGACTGATCTGATCTGATCTGATCCCCAGTGGCTCAGTGGTAAAGAATCCACCTCAATGCAGGAGATATGGGTTCAATCCCTGGGTCGGGAAGATCCCCTGGAGAAGGGAAAATGGCAACCCACTCCCGTATTCTTGCCTGGAGAATCCCATGGACAGAGGACCCTGGTAGGCTACAGTCCATGGGGTTGCAAAAAGTCAGACATGACTGAGCAACTAACACACACACACAAATCTAAGAGATCAATTTGATTAGAAAATGATGGAAACCAAGAAAAACAGATAATTAGACTAAGTTTGAACTACTAACATTTTTAATACATCAAAGCAATGGCCCAGAGTCAAAGTCCGAATTTTGATCTTGCTGCACATCACGAATCCTACCAATTCCTTGTGAGAGTTAACTATCTTATGTTTCATCTGTACTTAATATTTCAAAAAAACCCGTTCTCATGAAGGAAGGGAAAGAAGGAAGGAAGTTTTCCCAAGGGTTAAGACTAATTTTATATGTTTGTCTGACTTCAAATTTCAGTCGTGAAACATATATAATACTTGAGTGGTGAGGAGAGGAATGTGTTAGTCACTCAGTGTCCGACTCTTTGAGTTCCTCTGTCCAAGCTGTGTGAGGACTACTCTGATTCCAGTTCACCTTCATTCCTAGGGTGCAGCTCAGGGCAGAGGATAAATATACCAGGATTCATAAATTCATACCAGAGTTCAATTTTTGTCACCCTAGACCCTTACAGCCTCCAACAGCCCAGCTCTTCAGTCTCCTACAAGGCACTCCCAGGGGAAAAACAGCTTCTCTCCCCTGAATTCTAAGATTCTCTGAAATCTTAGCCTCAGTAACTATTATTTTACTATCTCTTTATCTTACTAAGCTTTTTAGAAGATTTTACTTTCATATTTCATCTAACATTTTTAGTTGTCTTTGTTGGCCCAAATTAGCTTATCTGGTATTACTAGGTGTTACTGGAAGCTTAACAGTAAGTTTGCTCAAAAACAGTCAAAACGGGACTTCCCTCATGGTTCAGTGGTTAAGAATCCATCTTGTAATGCATGGGACAGGGGTTTTGGAAATAAAGATCCCAGGTGCCATGGAGCAACTAAGCCTGAGCCGCAAGTACTGAGCCCGTGTACTCTGCAGCCTGTGTGCCACAACTAAGACCTGATGCGGCCAAATAAACAAATAAATATTAAAAAATAAAGTCAAAGAATTAGAGCAGCAGTATCATCTTAGCACAGTCTAACATTCGGATGTAATTAAAATGTACCCAATTCCAAACAGATTCTAAATGCTCTCTCTCCTAAACATTCACACAGTAGCTTGATGATGAAGATTTACTAATGCAAATCCAACTTTTCTTTGGCTTTAAATGAGCTGGCACATGTAAAGTTTTTAGAAGACTAACTGGCACATAGTAAGCACTCAATAAACATTAGCAAACATTATTATTCTATCTCCAAAAAGACGTTAATCCTTATGAGTTTACAATTCACCATCATTATTCTTCACTCTACTATTATCATAAGAAATCCTCCAGAAAACCAAAGTCATTTATTCATCTAGGTATTTTAAAAATACCCAAAAACTTTAGACAGTATTCCCAAACTCAAATTTTGAGAGTAGCTACCAGAAATAGTCAAAGATACTGTAAACTGTGGGCCTCATTATCAGATATGTGTATCATTATTATTTACCCAATATGAGCTTGTCATTTCTAACTACCTGAAAAGAGGGCACTGTAGATACCACAACAGACTGATCACATAGCTGTTCTGTAGTCACACATTTCACAAATGAAGAAACTGAAAACATTCACTGAATGGAAGCTGCTTCATTGTGTGTGAGGGTGAGCCACACAGGAAGCTGTGCCACATGCTGAGTGCCAAGCATTCCATCAGTGTTATGCTGTCAAGCTTGTAATCCACTGACTTATTACATGTGGAAGTGATAACAGGAAGAACCTCTGTAGCGCTAAAAATCAAACTTATGAACCACTCACATGTTATGCCTGAAGAGCAGCAATCCTGTATCACCCACATTGCCCCACACGTTAGTCCATCAGATAGCCTGCACCCTCCACTTCAGGAGCACGGTGAAACCAGAACAAAGAACAATGTCCTCAGATCAACCTGTATCGCATCCCTGACGCGCATCTTAAAATATAAGATACAGCATCATACTCATTTAAGAAATATTTACTGACACCTGTTTTCTGCCAGATACTTTGATAGGAACTAGATATTTAATGGTGAACAAGACAACATGATCCTGGCCTCCCAGAAGTTAGCCTAATACAGAAGAAAAAGAGAAAGAAACACGTGACTAAACTACAGAATCCCCTGGAGAAGGGAGTGGCTACCCGCTCCAGTATGCTTGCCTGGAGAATTCCATGGACAGAGGAGCCTGGCGGGCTACAGTCCATGGGGTCATAAAGAGTCGGACATGACTGAACGAGTAACACTTTGGCTTTAATACTACAGAATGGTAAGTACTATGATAGAGAAGTACAGGGCTACTGGAGGAGACTATTGGGAACAGGATGTCAGGAAAAGTGTCCCAGGAAAATCACTCCTAAACAGAGAATTGAGAGATAAGTTAGAGTCAAGCAAAGATGAGAAAATAGAACATTCCAGAAACTACATGTGGAGAGACCTAGAAATTAGAGAAACTATATGGGTGCATTCTGGCCAATTAGATGTAAAGGCTAAGCTTACTCTGTAGGAAGTCTCCATAACGAGAGCCAACAGGACTCCCACCAAAAACAACATTACACACTACAGAGGGAAAGAAACCAGCAGGAGAACGAGTCAGGAGACACAGCCAACAAGAGAATAAGCACACACACACACCCAAAGACCTGGCAATAACAGAACATTTTGAAAGATTCTACATGCATCTAAAGTCAATAAAAAGATGAAAGAAGGTACACACATCACACTGCCAGAATAATACAGAAGAAAATAAAACAAAGAAAACTGGAAATCAAATAGAATTTGTATCAATGAAAAGTATCATCACTGACATTCAAAACCAACGCAAGACTTCAAGTTTTAACATGTTTATCTATGCTTCCTAAAAGGATAGGGAGTTATTTTAAAAGACATAAACTCACAAAGAGAACAGAAAAGGAGAAAATATACAAGAGAATTTAAAAAAAAAAAAAAAAGAACCAGAAAGCAAATAATAAGGCGGTGACTGATTGTAGAGCCCTAGGAGAGCTGAAATCTAAGCCTAGCGGGTGGGCAGGAGTGGGAGGAAGAAGGGGAGGCTGGAAAGAATTGGCAGGTTCACAGCCAGGAACCTGGAAAGGCTCAGGGCTGGGAGACAGGAGCTGGCTAGGCAGGCAGGAGTGGAGAGTGGGGGAAGGGAGGAGGGCCAAGCTGAGAGGCCGTAGTTTGCAGAGGAATTAGGCCACCAGATCTCCTCCCAATCGGCAGACCTCTGGAGGCTTACTTTCTGGGAAGCTGCCCAGCTGAGGAGAGGACTGAGGCCCATTCAGGAGCTAAAGCAAGTGTCTGCTTAATTCTGGAACCCTCACCATTCTGCTCCTGCAACCCTGGCATTCAGGCTTAGAGCCATCTGTCCTACCTTCAGGCAAGAGATTCAGGGCTATCTTTCTAGGCAGAATGGCCAACACAAGAGAAAGCACCTCTCTCACTTCTGACATTTTCTCATCCTTCTGTGAGAAGCTGGCTCACCAACTTTACACGCCACTCAACAAGCCCTATGCCCCAAGAGCTTCCAACCACTTTACAGAGTCTTGCTCTTACATACAAAAGGAGAGCCAAAAGTTGCCCAACATGTGTTGAAAGCCTTGAACCTAAAAAGTAAACTCCAATACAAATGTAAGAAGGCAGGTGAAAGAGAAATGCTGAATTAATAGAGACAATGAAAAGGATAGAAAAAAAATTTTTAAATAACATAATATCCTCAGAGAAATAAGAGAAAGTATTGCAATATACTGAAACAAGAATAAGAAGCTATTAAAAAGAAACATTCAGTACATTTAAAAGAACATTTCAAAAGATAAAATATGGTAATAGAAATAAAAATTCAGTGGAAAGTTTGCAAAATAAAATTGAAAAAGCTACCAGAAAATTAGAAACAGAACAATGATATGGAAAATATGATTCCAATTACAGGTTAACCACGGAGGTCCCAAAACTAGTAAAAGGACTTGGAAAAAGAAAGAGCAGAAATTGGAAAGAAAGACATGATCACAGTAACAATGCAAGAAAATATTCCAGAACTGAGGCTCACAGGTTTGCAGACTGAAAGGTCCCAAAAGAGGCAAGAAAAATGGATAGGAAGAGATTCAAACAAAGGCATATTATTGTTAAATTTCAGAATGCCAAGAATAAAGAGAAGTTCCTTAAAGTTTCAGAGAAAACAACAACAAACAGCAACAGAAATAAACAATTCTACTTAAAAAAAAATTCCAAATCCAGACCAGAGTTTTCATAGACAAGTGCTCATTAGAGCATCATTTCCGAAAAGGAAAGTAAAGGAAACAATCATATGTCCAACTATAGGGGAACTAATTAAGGAAATTTTGTTGCATACAATATAAAATCAGGACCCACACTTGTATAAACAGGACACAGAAAGCATTAAGCACAAAGTATAAGATTGAGAAAGATTGTTAAATTGGACTTCATCAAATTATGAACTTCTAACAAAAGGTACTGTTAGGAGTAAAAAATACAAGCTACAAGAAAATATTTGCTATATAAATTTGACAAAGGATTTATATCCAGAATATATAAATAATTTCTATGTATCAGTAGGAAAAAACAACTCAGTTATTTTAAATGATCAAAAGACCTGAACAGGCACTTTGCAAAAGAAGGTACCCAAATGTGCAAGGAGCCTATGAAAAGGTGCCAAGATCAGTTTCCTACTGCTGCTGTAGTAGGAAATTACCACAAACCTGGTGACTTAAAGCAACACTCACTTATTACCTTATAGTTCTGGAAGCCAGAGGTTCACAATAGGCCTCTAAGGGCAAAAGCTGAGATATACTCACGACTGTGTTCTTTTTGAGGTTCTAGGGGAGAATCTGTTTTTTCCCGAGGTTGCCTTCATTCCTTGGCTAGTGGGCCCCTGCATTTCAAAGTCAGTCTAATCCTTCTCATGCTGCATCATTACTTCCATCACAACACCTTCTCCAATTCTCCTTCTACCCCCTTGCACTTATAAGGACCTTTATGATCACACTGGGCCTGCTGAGATAATTCAGGACAATCTCCCGACTCTAAAACCATATCAGTAATATTCCTTTTGTGACATGTTCAAAGGTTCCAGCGATTAGGACATGGACATGTTCAGAGGGACACTGTTCTAACTACAACGTGCTCAACTTTACTCACCATCAGAGAGAATCAAATTAAAAACACAATGTGCCATACTAACCACAAGGATGGATTAAATAGAAAAAGACACGCAATATTAACTGTTAGCAAGAATGTATAGGAACTAGAACTCTCATACACTGCTGTGCAAAAATTAATATAATCACTGGGGAAACTGTTTAGTAGTATATTTATTAAAAACTAAACATGTATACCCCCTATGATCTAGGTACATACCAAAAGAAAAGCACATTCATCTACCAAAAGACATGTTCAAGAATATTCAAAGAAGCATTACTTCTAGTAGCCTCCAAGTGGAGACAACCCAAATGTCCAGTAGTAAGGAGAGTAAATTGTATTCACACATAGAATACTAGACAGATACAATGAAAAAGAATGAACTACATGTAATAACATGCATGAGTCTCATAGACAGACTTGGTGAGCAGTCAAGCACCACATAAAAGAGCATATATTGTATAATTTAATTTATATAAAGCTCACCACAGGGAAAACTTATCTTTATGAGAGGGGTCAGGAGTGCTTATCTTCCAGAGGAGAAAATGATGAGGAGGTGACAGGTGACACACTCTGGAAAGCAGTAATGTTGGATTTCTTGATCTCTGTGATAGTTGCATGGGCGGACTCACTTTGCTAAGTCTCATCAAGTTGAATACTGATAATCTGTGTGCTTTCTAATCTGTGTGTTCTTGAATTTTAAAGTTTATAAAAATGTAAATATATTTGGTGTCAACTAAAGACAATTTTACCTTTCTGATATGATTTTCAAATTTTTGTTTAATGAGTACATATGGATATAATCGGGGAAAAGAAGCAACTTTTGAAAAATAGCAGAACTGAGATTCTGTGAGGTTCCCACCAAATCTAAGTACCATGTGTAATTTAAACACAGTGTAACTGAAAAACATGGGGCTGCCAGACATGCTGAAAATAATGACCTAGAATGAACTCATTCTTAAGGTGGGGAAGAAGAAATAAAGGTTTGGAAGCCTAAATTACAAGTAGAGGATATTAAAGTTTACCTTCAAAACAGTTTGTATATGATATACAAACTTTTAAAGCATTTTGGCTATCATTATGAAATCCCAAATTCTACTGCCCTTTTTTCTGCCCTTAATTCTGCCCTTTATAAACTTAATTATAAAATTCACATCCTATTTTTGATGCTCTCTTACTGCCTTAGCCTGCAGAAAGCAAACTGAAGGCACCAGCCCAGAAGTCACCTGGCCAAAACCAGATGCCGTGTCCTCCCATCCAAGGAGATTCTTATAAGGTGGTTTTTAATAGCACCATGATTTTTAGTTTATAACTTCAACTAAGGACCATTTAACAATTACGCCCACTGAAAGCACTGGGGCAAACGTGTCTATGAAACGGAAGTAAATTTTCATTGAGTCTTTCTCTGGCACCATATAGTTTTGATAATTTCTTATGTTATCTTACTGTTTATTTCTCCTGAGTTCTCTGTCAAATAGCTGTGATTTCTTTTTGGTGGTCTGCCAAAAATCAATAAGCAATGTTACCCCTTATAATTTCTGTAATAAATTGCACTGAAAGGAAGTGAAACTTTCTTAACCCATAAATTATAAAAAAAATATAACCAGATGCAAAATTAGGGTAAGTAATAATAGCTCATTTCTGTAATCTACTTATTAATATAAAGTAGCATTCCTAAACAAATTTCTATAATTTAGTTATGAACAAACAACATTAAAACAAGATACTAATAGAAACAGTAACTGTTCAACATTCTTCCACATACACTTCAAGGGTTTTACCTTGCATAAACTCACATATTTCAAGGATAGATAAAACATTATAAAATCAATCATGCCAATTAGTATATTTTTGCTTAGGGCCCAGATAGAATAAAACAAAGAGCCTGAAATAATTTACTAAGTTCTCATTTCCCTTACCATTTCTCTTCTTTATTGCTCTATTAGCCTTAGATGAGAATCAAGGTCATTTCATTATGAGGGTTTCAGACATACATGCTAGTTTCCACCTAGCATAGTGACGAACGAGGTTATAGGAGAAATCCACAGAGGCTTAAACCTTTTCTGTTATTTCACAAATATTTGTTTAGTTCCTATATCAGGATTTTTGGAACCCCTCCAAAAAGGCTAACCTAATTATTTTAAATTTATTTATCTTTAAATTGAAGGATAATTGCTTTACAGAATTTTGTTGGTTTCTGGCAAACATCAACATGAATCAGCCACAGGTAGGCACACATATGTCCTCTCCCTCTTGAACATCTCGTTATTAACTTCCACTGTTCTGAATTTCTGGAAGCTTGCCTTGTTATAATATATTTTCTAGCTATCTATTTTTACTTGCTCCCACTAAAATACCGATCTAGAAGACCTTCATTATCCAGAAAGCACACTTGGTATGAAGAGAAGGGTGTCCCTTGCTAGATGTGCCTCTTTTGTGGCTAAAGAAGGCAAAGTGGCCTGCTCTGAATACGGGAGGACCTTAGACTCTCAAGTCGCTGTACAGGACGGTCTAATTACAAAAACATTTAATCCACAAACATGATGGGATTGGTGAAGCCCTAAAATTATTATCATTTGTATTTTACACACGGTTACTAAAATGCTGCATCTCTCCTTGATTTTTTTTTTTTTAATCACTTTTTAAAACCCTATAGTAGTTAAAATTCCTAAGAATGCTTCAGGGAAAAGGTCAAGGACGTGTGTTCACTCTGAATGAGCATAAGCTGTGGAATATACACGGTGCACACACTGCAGTGTCTCTGAAGTGCATACAGGCTGGGAGACAAGTAACTCAGACCTCCAGCAACTGACAACCGGTAACGACTGCGGGGATGTTTTCCGTCCCAGTGGGACTGGCTCCTTGATATGGCACCTCTGCGTGATTATGCATGGCATGCTACTGCTCAATACTTTCATTGATTTATTTCTGGAAATATGGTTTCCACATTTTTGTGGCACCCAGAAGGAAAAAAACCAAGCTGCCGAATTAGCTTCTGAGATTTGAGAGAGATTTAGAGGAAACTAGGTCACATATGGAATTAAATATACCTATAAAACAGATAATCATTTTCCATCTATTAATATAAAATAACAAAAATATCATCATTTAAAGAGAAAATCTGCTCTAGCTAAAAGAAAACTCCAAAACTCTGAATTATGTGAAATTTGACTCTATAATTTCTGCCGTCTGGCAGAGCATAAGGATTAATAAACAAACCAAAAAAACACCAAACAAACCTGTCTTCCTTTGTTTTGCTAAACCATTTAAAGAGTGTGCTATATAAGCCTTGAAAAGAAATAATGAAACCAGATAAAATCACTATGAAACCAGATAAAATCACGAGCCTGTCCTCAGGGAAACAGTAGGTAGATTTTCAACCTCTGATTTGTGGCTCCATGAAATCAGATATGCCTCTTGGTTAAGGATGCTTTGGGGAGGAAGAGACACAGCTGGTGGTCAACTGGCATTTTTGTTCAATATTCCCCACTGAAACAGATGGCACCCTGGGGATGCTTAATCTCCCAGAATAGGTGCCTACGAGCAAGATGACTCTTAAGTCTTCCAGATCTCAGGAAGCATTTGCCCAAGTTCGTGGGAATATAGCCCTAATTAGACTACACTTTCCTGTTGCCCCCATATTTGATTCTTACTCATTGTTTCAGCAATCTGAATTCTGCCCCCACATGACCGGAATGAAAGTGCTCTTCCCGGGACCTCTTTGAGTCCCAATCCAGGCCCCTCGCTTTGCTGGGTTCCACGGTGGAGACCCTCTAGCAGCCCTCACCACCCGGAACACAGAAAGACAGGCATCTGATGCCCCCTTCTCTTTCGTGGCCCTGCAGTTCTGCAGCTCTTTCTGTAGCTCTGCCCCTTGCCCGCTTTGTGCTCCAGAATGTAAAGGTAAGGATGTATCCCAGGCTTCTACTTTAAGCTCTCATCCTTCTCACTCCTCATGCTGTCCTTAAATCTCACACATATGATGACCATGATGGTCTCTGGCGGACATTCAATCAATATCTGTGAGAAGACTCTCACCTCTTCTGGCAACCACTCATATAAGAGGCCATCTAATCTGGATCCCCATTCAACTATCTTCTCTGACTGCCACGCCCGCCCCTCACCCCAATGAATGGCTTAGAGACTACAACTTCCATGAAGGGGTTGGAGTCTGTGACTCTGGCTTAACATTTAATTGTGACTCTGTAATTGTGATTATGACTCTGTCTGTCTCTCCCTTCTGGCTTATAGTCCCACATAACAGAAAGAGCATGACTTTGGAGTCAGATGGGTTCAAATATGGGGTGTGTCAAGTACCACCTATGGAACTACACCTTTGAAATTCTGTAGGATTACAGGGGAAAATGTATACATGTAAAATATTTGTATATATCAATATATATTTTTAAAAACTTACTCAGGGCCTAGTAAGGTCAGTTTCTTTGGGTTTTCCCCTTTATTTCTTTTAAACTCATTTTGTAAAGCTCCTTACATGCTTTATTTAACTGGATTCTCCTAATAACCCATCAATAGATCTAAAGGAAGATGCTGGGTGTGGCTAGATAAAAACTAAGAAGTGGAAGAATCAGATTCAAATGTAGGTCTGCTGGCTCTGGAGTCCTAGTTCTTTGCACCACATAAAGTGCCTCCAGTCTGCTGGGTGGGTGGGGTAAAGAAATACACAAACAGAAAATCACAGCATAACGTGAGAAGTGCTATGCGAGAGAGATGGAGAAAATGCTGCAGGTGTCCTGAAGAAAGAGACCCTAGTTCTTCCTCAAGGAATCAAGAAGGGCTTCACAAGACGGTGTGCTGGAGCTGCCTCTTGGACAGCATGAACCTACCCGACAGACCAGGGAAGGCAGTCTAAGCAGCAGGATCATGTGCAGTCACAGAGAAATGAAACCATTTGGGTCACTGCAAAGGGTATAGTGTGGTGAGAGGAACAGTAAGGAAAGTGGGGAACAGAGTTGTGCTAGAAGAGGATGGAAGGAAGGTAGGAAGGGGCCAGGCCTGAGCGTCTGAAGCCCTTTCCAAAAGTAATAGAGCTGGCAGAAGTTTTGAAGCAAGGCAGAGGTAGATCAAATCTGTAGTTTCAAAGGTTAATTCCAATGCTAGCCTACTGCAGCAATTCTGGAATCCAGAACCACTTGGGGAAGCTTTTTGTTTCTAATGACTTGGTTTGTCCCACTATTGTGAATGCTTGCTCATTTGGTTAAGGGGGTGTCTGCCAGGTTTGTCCATAGTAGTTACTGCTTGTCCACTGTAATTAATAAGTATCTTGAGGCAAAGTACTATGTAAGTATCATGTTCTTCAACTTGCATCGCTAGTTACATCATCTGTTGATTTTCTAACTCCATCGTTCCATCTGCATTTAATAGTTTATGTTCTACTCAACGCAGAGCCTTCTCTTCCCATTACTTTTTTATATCACTATAGATACAGGGGTTTTTAATTTTATTCAATGGATTATAATTAATGCTCAAATTATCCCAGGTGTGACCTGTGGTGGTCCCTTCAAGCTGGCTCTTATGTCATTTTAACAACTTCCCTTATTTTTTGAGCACTGCTATACTTTCTGTTTCAGACGCATCTTGCATTTTCCCTGCCCCAGGCCTAGAAGCAGCTCTTTTTATAAGGAGTTCTAATTCTTATGCTGTGGCAAATGGTATTTAGAAACAAGTTCTGGGAGCTAGGTGTGCGCCTGCTAGTCATTGTTATTCAGTCCTCTCAATAGACAGAGCAAGGAAAGTGAGGGTGTGTGTGCATTATACACACACACACACACGCACACATATCTATATTTCAGTGGAAAATTTCTTTAAAATATAGACTTTGGGGACTCATAGCTGGGCCTACCGAAGCAGAATCTTAAGGAACAGGCTCATAAATCTGCATTATTTTTAAGTTTAGGCAGATTTTCAAACAGAGGATTGACTAAAGGAGTGATGGTAAAGGCAGGAAGACTAGTTAAGAAGCTACCAAAACTGTCCTGACATAGCTTGAACCAGGTGTGAAGTAGCAGGGGTGTGAACTAGGGCGGAAGCAGCAAGACAGAGATGAGGTGACCAACTGGACTTGGGGCTGATGGATAATGGAGATGAAAGAGGAGGGAGTAACAGGCACTCCTGCCTGGAGAACTACTATTGCTGTGACCTGTTAACACTGCCATTTACACAGGCAGCGCTGAACACAGGCTTATTTCACTGAACACCTTCCCACTTATCTCCTATAATTTATATAAAAATCCAAGTGACATTCTGGGAAGAAAATAATTATGAAACATTAGAGAATTTATATCTCTACCATCTTATTTTATCATATGGACTTAAACTTGAGTACTATCCAAGGCAAGAAGGATGACATGAATTCACTGTCAGCAGGCCAGGTTCCCACATAGATAAACATGGCCTGGCCAAAGTGAGTGCACTCATATCTACTATGCAAAATAATAGACCTGGAAAGGCTTTCCACCAAGAAGCAATGTCTATAATGATATCTCTCATTGTTTTGTTTTTTTTTTTTTTAAAAAGAACTAGAGTTTGTTAGAGATAAGTCATTAAGCCGAAATGACTGCTTACTTACTACCAGTGCAGCATAAAAGTCACTGGAGCATGAGTGAAACGTATAAAAGAGATGCAAGGAGAAAAGTAAAGCTAAAAGGAAATGGCCCTTGGAATTCTAACTGCTATAACAGAATGTTTGAAACCCAGATGAAAGTACAACCCAGAGGAAAATAATCATTCCCAATGTTTCTGTAGTAAAAGTAACTCATCAACTATCTTCTCACTGCTCTGAGTCCACAGGGCCCTTTTCTAGACTTATCGTGTTGTACTCCAGTGATACTATTGAGGGTCTGCTTGACACTGTGTCTGCTCTTGGCCTCCAGGCACTCTGCTCTCCTCCTGTCCCTGTGACTATTCGCATCATTCACATGCATCTTTATTTACTGGTCACCTGAAAGCTGATCTTCCCCAAAATCCTAAGCCTGGCCTCTTCTTCCTCCAAGTGCTCTCTGGGTTATCGTATCCACTCCCACATGCTCCCTGAAGCTCATGAGGCTCTCTCCTGAGCAGAAAAGTCAAAGTGTCACTCTTTCAGTCGTGTACAACTCCTTGTAATCCCATGGACTGTAGCCTGCCAGGCTCCTTGTCCTGAGCGAGAGACCCACACAAACGTAAAATCACCTCTTGGATGTTCCACAAACACTTCTATCTATATGTGTTCAAAGCTGAATTCATCATTCCCTGGCCCTGAACCTGCTCCTCATTCTGCTTCAGCAAATGATAAAGTGAAGTGAAAGTGAAGTCGCTCAGTCGTGTCCGACTCTTTGCGACCCCATGGACTGTAGCCTATCAGGCTCCTCCATCCATGGGATTTTCCAGGCAAGAGTGCTGGAGTGGATTGCCATTTCCTTCTCCAGGGGATCTTCCCAGCCCAGGAATCGAACCCGGGTCTCCTGCATTGCAGGCAGATGCTTTACCGTCTGAGCCACCATAACCACAATCCAACCAGTTGATTGTTAACCTTACACCTTCCTTCTCCTCCATCACCTATATCCAATCAGTCAGCAGGAATCCAGAGTCTCCAGAACACATTGCTTTCCTTGCATACTAGCGTAATATGACCTCATAGATGGATTACTTTAAGTGCCTCCAGACTTTCTCTCCAACAATTCATCATTCACACCGTAGCCAGAGTAATCAAAACAGAGCCTAAATCTAATGATGCTCCTTTCTCCAGAAAACCTTCTCTGACCACCATCCACTCCCACGTATGGGTTAGGTACATGCCATGGGCTAACTATCATAGATCTGAACACACAGACCCAGCTGCTAACTTACTTATGTATATTGCCTTCATGATTATAAGTTCCTTGAGAAGAGATGTATATTGCTCACTGATGGGCCCCCAGTGTCTGGCACAGTACATGAGAAATTTGCTGTTGTTGTTTAGTCGCTAAGTCGTGTCCAACTCTATTGCAACCCATGGACTGTAGACCATCAGGCTCCTCTGTCCATGGAATTTCCCAGGCAAGAATACTGGAGTGGGTTGCCATTTCCTTCCTTCTTGCCATTTCCGTCTCCTACATTGGCAGGTGGATTCTTTACAACTGAGCCACCAGGGAAGCCCACATGACACATAGTAGACATTTAAGAAATGTTTGTTGTAAATCATTTTTGTTCCTCTAATCAAGAGATTCTTAGCTTAGAGTCCATGCACTCCTTAATAGAATTCAGAAGGGTTCATGTGTTTAGATGGACTAAAAGTTATTAAAAGTCTTTATTTTTCACTAACTTGTAACAGGCTTTAGTATTTCCTATCATTCAAAATGTAAGCAACAAACTATAGTAGTACCTGTGACCTTGAGATCAATAAAATCACAGACATTTACATATAATATTACAGTTGTTACAGATTTTTCAAACATCATGTATACCCATTACTACTCTGAATTTACAATAATTATTAAAACTGCTAGAACTTTCAATTGCATGAGTTAATAAAGTTAATAAAGAAGCACATATATCATGACATAGTACAATATTTTTCCAACTGTATTATTCCAATTGTATTTCAAAATAATTAATTTTCTTTCCAATCCTATTTATGTATTTTATTTTATGCATTTATGTACTTTATTTTATGCATTAGGAAATTCCATGATAGTGGGAGTATAAATTGATTTATCCACTTTGGAAAAGGGTATGGCAGCACCCAGAAAAACTGATCATGTGTGCATCCCATGCCCCAGAAATACCACTCCCACGTGGGAATGGATATATATGTTCACTTGTACTAGAATGTTAATAGTAGTCAAAAGAAACCAGAAGTCACCCAAATGCCCACCTACAGTAGAATGGATAAACTATATTTCTACACAATGGAAAATATGAAACCGATAGTAAACATGTAGAAGCTGAGACAAATCTTATAATGTTGATTGAAAGTAGCCAGACACACAAAAAAATGCATCCTGTACCATTCCTTTTAAAGGTGCAACACCAGGCAACACTAATCTACACTGTTAGAAGTCAGGATAGAGGCTACCTTTGCAGGGGGGTACTTTGACTGAAAAGAGGTGCTCAGGGGTCTCTGTGGTGCTGTAAGGTTCTATTTCTTGATGTAAGTGAGGGTTACAGGTGCACTGGGGTCATGAGAATTGATCCAGCTGTACACTATGATACGTACACTTTTCTGTATCTAGATTATACTTTGGTAAAAGGACAAAGAAACAAGAACAAAGAAACCTACTATTCTGAGATGGGATCCATTAACTTCACAGTCTGTCAAAGGCAACCCCTTCAAAAAATCCTGTTCTAAGCAGAAATTCCAAGGAGGTGATCTCAAAACAAACAAAAGTGAACATATACTAGTCATTCATTTATTCATTCAATAAATACTTACTAAGTGTCTTCTACATACCAGGCATCATTTTGGGCACTGTAGGCAGGGCAGCAAACAAAAAACTCTGCCCACTTAGAGCTCATATTCTAGTGAAGAGAGTCAACAAGGTTCAAAACAAAAAAGAACTAAGGGGAAGCATGAAACAGGGATGAGTAATAAGGAGTGTGTTGGGGAGGAGTCTACATTTTAAATAGCATAGTCAAGGAAGGCCTCACTGAGGAGATGACCTTGAGCAGGAACCCAATGGAGGCGAGTGAAGTCATGTGATGTCTAGAAGAAGGAGGAGCTAGACAGAGGGAAAGCGCAAAGGCCCTGGGGCAGTAGGGCACCTGGGCATTCCAACCGGGAGGCCAGTGTGGCTGAAGTGGAGCAAGGGATGGTGAGAAAATAGATTAGATCATAGAGGTAACAGAAGGCCACATCCCCAAAGAGGCTTAGAGGCCATTATAAGGACTTCTACGCTTGCTCTGAGAGTTCTAAGCAAGAATTAACATGACTTGACTTATGTTGCAGCCAGATCAACTGGCTTCTGTGGTGAGAATAAAATGGGAGAGGCAAGGATGGAAGCAGGAAGGAAGCAGTGGTTAAGAGGAGAGAACAGATGCCACGAGAAACACAAACATATGCACACACACAGACACCTTATTACTATTGTCTGCAGCTCCATAACACTTCACTCTTAAACATCCTAGCACATTTCTCCTAAGACAAGAACCTTCCCTTACGTAAGTGCACTGCTACAATCAAATTCAGAATTTTAATGTAAACACAGTGCTATTTCCTAACATATACTTCCATGTTCAAACTTCACACATTGTCCTGATACTGTCACTTATACCAATCCCTAACCACCCCAACCAACCCTGAATATTCACTGGAAGGACCGATGCTGAGATTGAAGCTCCAGTACTTTGGCCACCTGATGTGAAGAGCCGACTCATTGGAAAAGACCCTGATGCTGGGAAAGATTGAGGGCAGGAGGAGAAGGGGACGACAGAGGATGAGATGGTTGGATGGCACCACTGACTAGATGGACACGAGTTTGAGCAAATTCAGGGAGGTGGTGAAGGACAGGGAAGATTGGCGTTCTATAGTCCATGGGGTTGCAAAGAGTCAGAAACGACTTAGCAACTGAACAACTAACCACCCCAATCTAGGATCACATATTGCATTTACTTCTATTCTTTTAGTCTCCTTTAAACTAGAACAGTTCCTTACTTCCTTGTGTCTTTTATGAGAATAAGTTTTGGGTTTTTTTTTTTTTTGCAAAGTACAGGCCAGTTGTAATGTAGACTGTCCTTCAATTCATATTCACATTTCTTCATGATTAGCTTCAGGTCATGAAGATTCTGAATCCTGCTTCTAAGTGCCAAATGAGAATATATTAGTATTTTCAGAAAGTATGTACAGAACGAGTTCTATAGAAATCTCATCCCCCTTGTCATACCTTTCTCCTTCTAAATAATCTGAGATATGAAGAACTAATAACAACTAACAATACATGAAGCACTCACTATGTCCACAACAGGTACTCGGCAGGGGACACATGGAACTTGTATCAGGTGGGGAGAGGGGTAAGTCAACAAATGCAAAACCATGAGTGCAATGAGTCCAGCGGGGAGGTCCTTGCATGGTGGCCTGGATGCACAGAGAAGGAATGGCCTAAAAAAAGTCCGGCTGTCAAGGTGCGGCTTCAGGGGGCGATGATACTACACTGAGATTGAAAGAAGAAAAAGAGCGTATGTGTGGACAAGTGAGGGGAATCAATGGCGTGTGCTAGGTTGAGGATACACAAAATAAGGTATTGGGTCCAGGTAACTGCAAGGAGTTTGATGTGGTCTGAGGATGTTAGGAGAGGGAGAGACATCAAGCTGGAGGAAGACCGAGGAACCAGTCATAATAGTCTTAGGAGACTACTCTGAAAGAGCATGGGTAAGCTTGATACTTATCCTGCTGGTAATGGGGAACCTTAGGTAGATTTTAAGTCTGGCTTGAGGAAGATTCTTTTTCAATGTCTGTTAGATGGCCAAGCTCAGTAAATCATTCAGGGTTCACTCATCACCAAGGCTGGTGATCAGCAGGGATGCACCAGTATCTGTGTGAGGTAAAGCATGGAAATAGTTCTTCACCAGCAGGTAAACAGCTGCTGTCCCAAGCCTCACCTGCCTCGGCTGAGGAGCCTGAACTAGCTTCAGGAAGCCTCCTGTGTGTGCCGTCAGGCCATCTTTCTGGTACCTGCTAGCATGGGCCCTTATTCCTATATGCTCCCCTCCACCTCCAGCCCCACCACAGGACCCCAGCAGGAGAGTGAACACTCTTAGCAGGAGCACTGGCACCCCAGTAGACAGATGCCTGATGTACACATAGCCCTCCAAGACTGGTCATCAGCCAATGGCCAGTATTTCCCAGGGACATCCTCCATGGCCCGTTATAAGAACTAAAAATTCCATGATGTGCTCAGAGTCACCACAATTTTGTTTTTAAAACTTAATATCATTTTCCTCACTTCTTCTTGACCTCAGCTCAGTACTTCTCATCATTGTTCTGCTCCAAAAACCCATTTGCTACCTCCTCTTCTAATCCACCTCCTACAGTGGAGTTGCCATTCATTCTTTCTCAGTCTATACCTCTCTTGTTAGACAATCTTCCTTAAAAGGACAGCCCTGTGAAACCTAGGCCCACCTTCCAGGCTACAGCTGATTGAACTGGTGGACATCCTGACCCTGTTGACCCGGTGCGGCCAATCAGATTCTCTTTCCTGGAAATCTGGAATTCAGGCTCACAAGACCTAATCAATTGGTTTCATAGGGCCAAGTTGCATAATCTAGTACAGTGAGGTTAAGATGGCTTTTTTGGGGTATGGCTATGTGTAAAACGGATCACTGAGTTAAGGAGCCAGTCTGAAGTCAGAGAAAATCAAAGCATATTTTATCCAGAGAGAAGCAGAGATGTGATTTCCTGTGATGCATGCTTGCAAGAGAAAGAAACAGGAAAAGATTAGCTGCCTGATAACTGTGCAGTGTATGAGAGGCCAGCAATATACTCTATAATTGAGTATCAAAAGATGCTCTTCTCACCTTGTGATCCCCTCCTTAACTCTTCTTTTGAGAAAATTTCAGTCTCTTGCAACTGATGATCTCTTACTTAGAAGGCATCTCATCACTGGTGGATCTTGTTTTACTTGTACCCATAAAATCAACTCATAATGAACACAGAAAAATGTTGTAGTGACATTATTAAACAATATGTAAACTAAACAAGAATTCTCAGTAACCTCAGAACAATTCTCTGACCAGCCTATATATGTACTACCAGTCCAAAGAAAGCATCTTTCCTCTCAGGGAGGCAGAGCTGGCCTGCCACTCCCCTCCTTCACGCTGATGGGAAGGGGAACGACAGAGAATTAGTGGGCAATCCTAGAATCCTTCAACTCCTAGGCTGAGGCCATCCAGGTGTCTGCCTCCCATTGAGAGAAGAAAGGGGTGAACTGGTAAAGAGGTCAAGGTCAAGAGATCTGACCACTCCCTTTGCTTTCCAGACAAACTCCACCCACTCAGCTGCCTCAGTAGGTAGGTCTCAGTAAGTCTATCTCCAACAGCAAGACTGAAGACTATAACTTCATTTTCAAAACTCAGGATCTCTGGAAGTAAACAAAGTCAACATATAGATTGCTGCTGGTCCTTAAACCAGCAGTTGCTAAAAACTGCACCGATTCCTCAATGTATAAACAGTTATACTGTTTAAATATATAAAAAGCGACATATCTTTCATAGGATATGACAGCATCTCTACAAATGCATAATGGTAACCAAAGCCTCAAATTTCCGTCATTTCTAGGTTAAATTTTTTAATGATTGCTTGTTTCTGGGTCCTCAAATGTTCAGTATCTTCCGTATGAGAGGAATGGGCTGCCTGGTAGGGAAGGTCAAAGGCTATAGGCATCCAACACAATTCAATGGAAAAAGAAAAGTCTTCTCAACAAATGGTGTTGCAATCACAGATACCTGCATGCAAAAGAAAGAAGTTGGACCCTCCATCTCACACCACGTATAAAATTTAACTCAAAATGGATTATCTTTCTAAATGTCAAAGCTATAACTATAAAACTCTTAAGAAGAAAACAGAAATAAATCTTCCTGACCTTGGATTAGGTGATAGTTTCTTAGATATAACACTAAAAGTATAAGTGACAAAAGAAAAAGATAAGTTGGATAAATTAGACATCATCAAAGATAAATTGGACATCATCAAAATCTTAAACATTTGTGTTTCAAAGGACATCATCAAAAAAGTGAAAAGACAACTTACTGAATGGGAGAAAATACTTGAAAATAATATATTAGATGAGGGGCTTACATTCAGAATATATAAAGAACTCTTACAACAATAAAAAACAAATAAGCCAATTAAAATGGGCAAAGGATCTGAGTAGACATTTCCTGCAAAGAAGGTATACAAATGGTCAAAAATTTACTGAAAAGGTAATCAGTACAATCAGTTCTTAGGGAATGCAAATTAAAAGCACAACAAGATACCACTTCTCACCTACAGGGTGGCTATAATCAAAAAGACAGCAACAAGTGCTGGCAAGGATATGGTGTCACTGAAAATCTCATATGCTGATGATGGGATTGTCTGGAAAACAATTTGGCAGTACTTCAGGAAGTTAAACTTAGAGTTACCATATGATATAGCAACTCCACTCCTAGGTGAAATATACTCAAGAGACGAAAACATGTCTACACAAAGGCTGTGGACACACTCTTCCACTGCCCACAGGGGCACACTAGCCGCCTCCTAACTTGTTCCAAACAATTCTTGCTTGGTTCTTTCTGAGAAGAAAGAACACTAGACTAGGTGACAACTTAATGAAAAATTGATTCTGTTAATTTAAGAATTTAATAAATGAGTCATATATATATATATATATATATTTAAACTTTTATTTCACAAGCTAGCAACATCTTTTAGGTTGGAAAAAAAAAAAAAACCCCACTGATCTATTGAGCTCCGAAACATATGAATGAGGTCCCGAACATCTTGCTGCATAGTAGACTAGCAGCATCAACATCAACTGATGGGAGCTAGTTAGAAATGCAGGATATCAGGCCTCACACCAGGCTTATTCAGCTACATGTGCCTGGGTGACTCCTATGCACAATGATATTTGCAAAGAGCTGTTTGCTGTCAAGCACTTTAATTACATTTAAGACCAATCCACATATGACAAATCAAGTTAAACCTACAAGAGGAGGCTGACGGCTTGAAGATGTGTAGTCTGCTGGCTAAAGGATGGCTTTCCGTATGGCTCTGCCTCCAGGGGAAGGAGTCAGTCCCAGAAGCAAAGCCAGCAAGGTAAACCCTCCCAGCAGCTTCATTTTTCTTGTTTGGTGGCAAATACATGACCTACATCACAAAGGTGTCCAGAACCACCTCCTTGCAGGTAGGAGAGCCTCTAGGACAGCCCTGCCTAAAGATGCTGCCATGGAATAGGTTTTCACTTACCACAGTATAATCTACATTCTTGTGGACCACTGGTGGTAGGGCCTATATAATTCTTTATAAAAGAGCATACTCCAGGGTCATGTTTTTCAAGCTGTGAGCCATTATATAGTAGCCATATTTTAAAAATAAAACCATGGTCATATATTCTGAATTAAAAGGGATCTATGATATGATATGAGCAAGTCTACTCATAACAATAACTGAATGGAATATTTGTGAGTGTCCTGGGAAATGTAGGACATATGGTGGCAAAACCCATGAGGCATTAATGACCTGGATGAGAATTACTATGACCTTGGTCTTTCTCTGGATATCTAGACCAGAATTTTGGCCATACCAGATTCTTTCCCATCCGTACCTTTGCACATAACCTCTCTTCTCCATCACATCTTCACTTACCTGCCCCTTCTCATCCTCCAGATTTCAGCTTAAACACCATCTCCTTAGAGCACTGCTCTGGACACCTTATTTAAAGTAGCTTCCACACCCTACTTGACCTAGTTCCCCTCTATGGTCATTCCCTCCTTAGTACTTAGCACAATCTGTATTCACCTTGCTGTCTTGTTCATTCATTGTTGGCCTCCTCCATCAGAATGGGGGCAAGAACCTGGTCATGCTCAATGCTGCACCTGGTATATTCTAGATACTAGTTTTTGATTAAAAAATAAATGAAAAAGTAAAATCTACCCAGTTTAGAGAATAAATACATCTTAATAAAAATCACCAGACTAATAGCTTATTAACAAGAATAACAGTAAAATCATTTATGAACAGACCATAGGTGGTTTAGTCACTAAGTCGTGTCCAACTCTTGCTACCCCATGGACTGTAGCCAGCCAGGCTCCTCTATCCATGGGATTCTCCAGGCAAGTATACTGGAGTGGGTTGCCATTTCCTTCTCCAGGGGATCTTCCCAACCCAGGAATCAAACCTGGGTCTCCTGAACTGCAGGCAGATTCTTTACCAACTGAGCCCTTTCATTACATGATCATGCCAATGAACAAGCAAGTGAGATCCGATGAATAGAGGATGAGTGACTTTGCTTAAATCTCTCCCTCTCTGAGCTGTAACCTGTAAAATAAAGGCTCTCAGAGTTGTGGGTGAAGGGATTTCTGTGTGTGTGTGTGTGTGTGTGTGTGTGTGTGTGTGCAGTGTCTGGTACAGAGTAGGCACTCAACTCAATACAGGTTTGATTCTTTATAGTTACCCCTAAGTTTCCCTTATTCAAACTGGTCAAGGGACTGAAGTATATGAAATCAGATCTCCAGGCCTTCATGTGAATCTGTTTACCCAACACCCCAAGCCCAATCATGGCTGTTACACCTCTCTCTTCAAATTCAACAAGTGCAATTGTGCGTACTTGCAGTACCAGATAATTTTAGCCATGTCACAATTGAGATTTAAAAAAAAAAATTTTTTTTTTTAACATCTCCAGTAGTTCACTGTTTCAGGTCATTGCTTCAAATCTGGTGATGTTCTAAGATGAATCTGAACATGGTTCCATTTCTAGACAGAGTTCTAGTGATCTACTTCAAATAGCCTTGTGTAAAGCACAAAACTGGAAAACAGTTACAAGGAGTCATGAACTGACCAAGTTCTGGTTAGAAACAAGGCACAATGGTAGAGACCATAGTGACTAAGAAAAATTAAAGAGTGTGTAAAGCAGTGAAGTGATAGCTCTGGGCTTTGGAATCAGACTGACTTGGGTTCCAGTTCCCATTCTACAGTCTGCTAAAGAGTGACCATGGGCAACGTCTTTAACCTCTCTGTGCCTTGGTTTTCTCATCAATAAACTGAGGCTAACCACAATACCAACAGTATAGCACTGGGTCTACACTCAGGAAACATTGGTTCTGCTTATTAAATTCATTCTCAGCCTCAAGAATCTTATATACATTTACAAATGAAAATATTCAGAGTGAAGGAATGGCACTAAATGATACATATCAAGTGAGCAGCACTGGTCACAAAAGATGCAAAACTTCAGGAGTGCAAGGCACTTCTTCATCTAAGGGTGGTAAAAGGGCTCATGGGAGACGTGAGATTGAAATGAATGGGGCACTTAAGACAGAGATACAAATAGGCTCCCTGTGGTGGCCACTTCCTATTTGCCAAACACTCTGGGGAACCTTGTATGTTATCCCCATAAGCTACAAGTTAGATAACTTTAAATCTCCATTGCACTGATGAGAAGATATTTTACTGATGACAGTTGAGACTCACAGAGATTTAGAAATTTTCCCAAGTCACCCAGCTGGTGGGAGATCTAGGTTCAAAATCAAATTTGTCCGACCAAAGTACATGCCCCCAACCAGTATGTCACTGGGGAAAGGGATTGGGAAGAGATGGACAAAGCAGGTGAGAAACTATTCCAGCAAGAGGCAGGAAAGAACAGAGTCACGGAAAATAAAGGTATAAAGGTAGGTTAACACCAAAAAGAAAGGAAAACTCAGGAGTTTGGACTTCAGACTGTGGACACTAAAGAATCACTATTTTGTTTCTGGTGTATGTGTGTGTTTTTAATTAAATACTGTACTACTGCTATGGTTACTAAGAGTATTTACTGATCACCAACTAAGGGCAAGGCCCCACACTAAACTATTGGCATTATATTATTTCAATAGTTACCTGTTTGAAATTGAAATTCTGCAATTTAGTTGTTGTTAATTCCCTTCTTACAAATGAGCCCCTGAGAGGTCAAGTCACTCACCTAGAGGCCTCTAGTAAACAGGAGAGTGGATTCAAACCCAAGTGGGTGTGAAATCAAAGTCAGTGCCCTTTCCCCAAATGTGGTACTGCAGAAAAACCTCCCTTGCAACAGAGAGCCAGGAAAGAATAGAAATGAAAATGGAGACAGGGGACTAGTCAGACACAAAATAGGGTCCCAGAATAAGGGAGAAATGTCTCCACTGGAGTCACCATGAAAATGATCGGGAGGAGACAGACAGTAAATGTGTGCTTGACCTTTCCTTTCATTTGCTCCCGTTCTGTGTCATGGTCTGCTACCTGCAGCAGAAACCAAGTTAGTAATTATTCCTGCCTCGATTACTGTCCTTGCCTTCAAGCCCCGATTTGAGTGCTTCTGTTGCTTTAAGCATCTTCCTGTCCCATCACAATGCTACCAGAGCTAAAATATGGCATCATCCGCTAATCTGTTATCTGTATTGAAGGGTAATCATTCAAGAGAATAAAACTAAGCCTCCACATCCAATAAATCACATTATGCTTCACATATCAACATTTTTTTAAATCTGACTTAAACACATAGTCTTTCAAATCAGGAGGACACATATGCTGAGCTCTAATGAGCTCTGCCAAATCCTACATTATTATTAAAGTTCATCGTGATCTCAGAGATGATACGGTTTTCTAAAATGGAGTATGGTATCAATATTTGTTTGGCTGCTTTCTAGTTAGGATTCTAGGGAAAGTAGCACAATAAATAACGCAGTAGAAAATGTATGCGTTATGAATATATCATTCAAACAAATGCAAAATCTATGTGGATGATTACTTATCTTGTTTGATGGAATCAAGGGTTAGAAGTTTTAATATTCACGTCATGATTCCAAAACACCCCAAACATTTTTGCACTAAAATCTTAGCTTTAGTCCTCCTCATTCAATGACAAACATTAATATTTTAAATAGAAAATCAGTAGTATAACTAGCTATGCAGAAATGAGTTGAAATTCATAAAGATAAAAGAATACATATTTCTTCTCCATATGTATAGTTAATACATTAATATTCCTAAAACTTTACAGTATTAATTTCAAACATCTAATATGTTTCTGGGAATAAAATTATGAAGGAAATGGCACTTAAGAGTTCCATATACTAAGGATGAAAACAAATATGGTTTATATACTACCTTCACCGGATAAAGATATTTACGTATATAAGATAAAGCAAAATAACAACATAAATATTCTGTATTCTCTAATTTTACAGTTCCCAATTATATAAAGATCTGTGATTTGTGTTTTTTAATCGATTTGGCTTAATTTTATTCCTATGTGCAAACACATAGATGGATATTAAAGAACTCTGCTCTCCTACACATACTCAGACCCAACCAAATAACATGGAAAATTTAGTCCTTTCTCCACAGGCAGCCTTGCTACTATGTCACTATTCAGCATAAAGATATAACTGGCTTAATAAACAGAAACTAAATTATCAGGGTTTTTTGTTTTCAACAATTGAAGCTCCCTGCAAATCCAGTTAGACAAATAAATTCATTCACGTTTTCTTCAAATCTGTTTCTTCAACTAAGTCAGATATCACAACAACCCCTCTAGGCCAACAGTCTGTCGTAACAGTGGTTCACTGCAGCTCCACCCTTTTCCCACCTTCAGTTTCACAGTACATCTATTTTTTTTTTTTTTCCTGTTAGAGGAAAACAATTAAGATTAAGAGTTCAAATCCTCAAAGTAGTTCAGTGAACTGTCACATTACTATTATTTAACCGCAGGGAATTTCCTGTTTAATTGCCACTTTCTCCCTTCCCCAAAGGACTACATCTTATTTTGATGGTGTAATGGAAAGCACTGTGTTAAGAAAGGGCAAAAACATAATAGGTTTTAATTTTTAAACATCTAACCTTTTCATGAGTCACTGTTAATCATTTGCACCTGTGACTTTAATCATCAGCTTGGAATTACAACAGCAAAATCTCCAGGACAGAACTAGGTAAGAATGCCCCAATCACAACCATTATCACAGCAGGGAGAGAAGAAAGCTCTTCTATCAAATGTGACATGAAGAAAGTTTTAAAAGTCAGTTCCACCAAATCTCAAGAACAGCAGAGCTCCTAGTACTTAAAATCTTCATCTTTTAAAAGTCAACATTTTTAATATACATACATTTCACTATATTTTAATATATTAATATAGTTTTTTACTTTCTGTAACGTTTTCTTTCAACTTTAGGGCTTGAGGAGGAAAAGGGCTCCAGAAAAATCACAATAGTACAAAGCGGGGTACTCGGGGAAGCGAGTCTCCTAAAGCATCCTTCCCATGGAGAAATTAAGACCAATAACATTATGCCACTGAACCATTTATTTCATTATGAAATGAGACATAGAGTACAAGTGGCAATATTCTGAAATGTGATGGAGGTTGTTCTACATCAGTGAACACACAAGTCTGGAAGGTATAAATACGGTCTCTGTCAGCTGTAGTCCATCCTCAGCAAGTCATTTTCCCTGTGGGCTGAGGCTCCCATATCGTGGAAACCTTCCCCAACTGCCAAGGGCTGAAAAGGAATTCCCTGTGAACAGCATCTGGACCACACCTTGTATGGTCACAGGAGAAGCTGACAAGGGCTGGAGAAAGATGCGTCTAGTCCAAAGATGAGAGGACAGGGCCAAAAATCAAAATATATCCCTTTACAATTTAATAAGGAGGACCTTCTAAAATGGCTATTCATCCAGTTTTGTCTTCACCAGTCCAAGCCATTCACTACTAGATGTTGGTCATTCTGTGGGCTGGAGGGTAGGATTTTGTTATACAGAAACTGCCCGTCTTTTGTACCCTCAGTGATGGTGTGGAAGCATTCATTTAGTGTATAAATATGATTCTCGGCACTAAGTCACTACCAAGTGAAATATTAGAGAACGAACTCCCCACCCACTGCAGAAATTTCCTAGTTTCCAAGCATCTGGAAAGAAGATCCCAAATTACCTTTAGCAAAATTTCCTTTCGGTTTTTTTTTTGTTTTTTTTTTTTTTTCCAATCCTCTTACTTGCTGAGGAACCTTCTAAAGAGCCTCCCAAAGATGATACCCCCAGTTCAGGTTATTGGTCCTATATTTTCCTAGTAAGGGAGGGAAAGAGAAGTGTTTAATAGCTCCCTAGGATCCTTCCACTTGTAGCAGGAATGAACACCTAAAAAAGCACCAGGACACTTAACTCCTTAGTGATTTAAAAAGCCTTGCTGAGCAACAGAGCAAGGGTAAGGTAAGCAACCCTCACCCTGCTTCTGCCCTAGCCTTAGAATCAGCAGCCCTTCTGTAATTCCCTGAGGTGCCAGAGAGACTCCTTTATTCCATAGGGCGCCCAGATCTGACTCCACGAAATCCCAGTTAGTCATCCTTCTTCTCACCCTTCCAACCTCCACACCCAACCCCTCCACACCGCCCCAGGCCACCTCCTTACCTGATAATGTCGTCGTTGTGTCCCAGGAAGAATTTTTGGCTGTGCTCGCGGGTGTTGTAAACCACCCCGACCCCAGCCACAAAGTAGACCACCTCTTTGCCGGCGGTGTAGTACAGGTTGTTGCGGCACTGGTGACCCCGGTACCCGTACACCCACTCCAGCCGGAGCTGGCAGCTGGGAGCTGTCCGATCCGCCATGATTAGCCGACCCCACTAGCCCCCCGGGCCCCCCGCGCACGGGTCGGCGGCCCCTGCGCGCCGGGTCTGTCCTCGCCAAGTCTCGGGCTGCGGAGGACCTGCAAAGGGCTCAGCGTGCAGCGCCGGGCGCTGATTTCCGCGGCGACGCACTCACACAGACCAGCACGCCGGCCGCCACCATCATCCACCGCCGCCGCCGGAGACGAGCCGCCGGTGCACGGCCGCCAGACCCCGCCGGGCGCCCCGGCTTCCTCTCCCCCGGGCTAGGCGTCTTCACCCGCGCGCGCGCTCCCGCGCGCCTCACTGCACCTGCGGGCTTCGGCCCCCGGGAGAGGTTCTTGGGAGGGTCACCCCGCCTTTTAAATCAAGGATCTACATATCCAAACACTGATTACCCAGTTCGCTCACTGAAGTTTGCAGTGCGCGGGGCGGGGGCCTCGCAGCAGGCAGCGGGATTTATTCTGTGACAGCTTTAATTTGACAAGGAACTCCGGTAAGCTTTGCCATCGCCATCCTCGGATCCGAAACTGACAGTCTACATCCAGGAGGCGAGAGCCAGGAAGAAAGAAACAGATATTTTGCATAAGTCACCCAGTCCAAGCAAATGATCCCCAAACTAAGCCAAGTTTTTAAAAAATTGTCAACTATTCCTCTTTTCTCTCTCCAGATCCATCTTTTTTTTTTTCCCTCCCAGATCCATCCTTTTAATGATACGAAATATGCCCTAAATGCTGCCGGGTGGTGATTACTGATATGATTTGAAAGAACATTTGCAGTTTCCCCATTAAGCCAGGGCAAACATGCAATGATCATCTTTTAGACTCTCCAATTAGTTGTGTATATATTCAGAATTCATATCCTCCGTGAACCCTCTCTTGGCCGAGAAAACCAGAACGAACTTAGCAGCTCTCACTAATCAGGAACTCCAACGGCAAGCTTCATAAAGATTTTTTTTTCTGAATCGGAGGAAATTGAGACACTACTGTAGCTGGAGGTAGGAAAACAACCTACAAAAGCTCTCAGTCCAGAAGAAATTATAAATAATTAACAAGTGACCAAAATCGTGTACCTTTCCCCAGAAACGTTTGCGCTAGCTATGGGGTCCCGTGGGCTCAAGGGTCTCGTCTCTAAGCCCGGCGTGGGGAGGAGCGCCCACGGAACCACTGGGGACAGCGAGCCTCCCCACACACGCGCACACACGTCCCAGGCATTGGTCGATGCCCACCCGAGGGATGCCAGCCCCCGGGGACACCCCGGCCTGCGCACAGTGCCGCGGCGGCTGCGTCCTGCACTCCTCCCACACCCGATCCAGGCTCGCCTGCGGAGCATCCCAGCTCTCCCGCCTCTAACCTCTGCTCTGAAACGGCGCCGCCAGCACGTCCTGAATCTCACAGGGCAAGCGAAATCCTCTGCTTGCCCGCCCCCCGCCCCTTTCCCCGCCTCCCGCACCGAGGACTGGCTTCGTCACTGGAACGCCACCGGAGAGAGGTTCTTCCTCCAGCCTAGGCTCCGGGGGCGGGGCCACACCGCCGCTTTCTGGAACCTAGGCTGGCGGGTTACTAGGCGAAATCTCGGCGCTAGGAAACGGCGACGCCCCAGAGCGCTGGGTCCGCCCCCTCCTCTACCGCCCACGTCCCCCCCCCTTCCCGATGCATTCTGGGAAATGTAGTCCGCTCCACGAGGCCTCAGGCAGGGAGCACGCGGTGCCAAACCACGAATTCCAGGATTCCATGCGCCCAGAGTGGGCCACATAGAGGCCGCTAACCACGTCCCAGGTGCTTGCGATTCTGCAGAGCAGAGGCAGGCACACCAAGCGCAACCTCTGGTTCTCGCCCTGAGTTCCCTAGTGACTGAGCTACTGGGCCGCGTGCGTGTATATCTAAAAAGAAAAGCAGTGAAGTTGGAATAAAGACCAAACCATCTCTATACCGGGAGAAATATCAATAACCTCAGATATGCAAATGACACCACCCTTATGGCAGAAAGTGAAGAAGGGCTAAAGAGCCTCTTGATGAAAGTAAAAGAGGAGAGTGAAAAAGTTGGCTTGAAGCTCAACATTCAGAAAACTAAGATCATGGCATCCGGTCCCATCACTTCATGGCAAATAGATGGGGAAACAGTGGCTGACTTTATTTTTCTGGGCTCCAAAATCAATGCAGATGGTGATTGCAGCCATGAAATTAAAAGACGCTTACTCCTTGGAAGAAAAATTATGACCAACCTAGATAGCATATTCAAAAGCAGAGACGTTACTTTGCCAACAAAGGTCCATTTAGTCAAGGCTATGGTTTTTCCGAGAGTCATGTACGGATGTGAGAGTTGGACTATAAAGAAAGCTGAGCACCGAAGCATTGATGCTTTTGAACTGTGGTGCTGGAGAGGGCTCTTGAGAGTCCCTTGGATTGCAAGGAGATCCAAACAGTCCATCCTAAAGGAGATCAGTCCTGAGTGTTCATTGGAAGGACTGATGTTGAAGCTGAAACTCCAATACTTTGGCCACCTGATGTGAAGAGCTGACTCATTTCAAAAGACCCTGATGCTAAGAAAGATTGAGGGCAGGAGGAAAAGGGACGACAGAGGATGAGATGGCTGGATGGCATCACCAACTTGATGGACATGAGTTTGGGTGGATTCCGGGAGTTGGTGATGGACAGGGAGGCCTGGCGTGCTGTGATTCATGGGGTCACAAAGAGTCAGACACGACTGAGCGACTGAACTGAACTGAATTGGCCTCTATACCACCTGAAGAATTTCTTCTGCACCTGTCCCTGAGGGCTACTGTAGCCGACTCAAGCCCAAGTGTGTTTCCCATTTCAGTTTTAGTTTTTATTCAGATGGAGTCTAATCTGTTAAAGTGCAGTGCTGCAGCATTTAAGAAAAAAGTTGGGCTGTCTATTCAGTGAATTAAAGACCTAAATGTTAAGACCAGAAACTATAAAATTCTTGAAGGAAAAGATAGGCAGAACACTCGATCACATAAAGCAAGATCCTCTAGGACCTGCCTCCTAGAGTAATGGAAATAAAATAAAAAATAAACAAGTGGGACCTAATTATTGAAAAGCTTTTGCACAGCAAAGGAAGCTATAAACAAGGTGAAAAAACAACCCTCAGAATGGGAGAAAATAATAGGAAATGAAACAACTGACAAAGGATTAATTTCCAAAATATACAAGCAGCTCATACAACTCAATACCAGAAAAAGAAACAACCCAATCAAAAAGTGGGGGAAAGACCTAAACAGACATTTCTCTGAAGAAGACATACAGATGGCTAATAAACACATGAAAAGATGCTCAACATCCCTCATTATTAGAGAAATGCAAAACAAAACTGCAATGAGATACCACTTCACACCAATCAGAATGGCCAGCATCAAAAAGTCTACAAACATTGCTGGAGAGGGTGTGGAGAAAAAGGGAACCTTCTTGCACTGTTGGTGGGAATGTAAATTAATACAGCTATTATGGAAGACACTATGGAGATTCCTTAAAAAATTAGGAGTAAAACCACCATATGACCTAACAACCCCCCTACTAGGCATATATCCCGAGAAGACCAAAACTGGAAAAGACACGTGTACCCCAATGTTCATTGCAGCACTGTTTACAATGGTTAGAACATGGAAGCAACCTAGATGTCCACTGACAGATGAATGGATAAAGAAGCTGTGGTACATGTATACAATGTAATAGTACTCAGTCATAAAAAGCAATGCATCTGAGTCAGTTCTAATGAGGTGGATGAACCTCAAGCCTATCAAACAGAGGGAAGTCAGAAAGAGAAAGATTAATATCATATATTAATGCATATATATGGAATCTAGGAATATGGTACCGATAAATTTATTTGCAAGGCAGCAGTGGAGAAACAGACATAGAGAACAGACTTATGGACACAGAGTAGAGGGAGGAAGGAGAGGTTGAGATGTATGGAGAGAGTAACATGGAAACTTACATTACCATATGTAAAATACATGGCCCATGGGAATTTGCTGTATGACTCAGGGAACTCAAACAAGGGCTCTGTAACAACCTAGAGGGGTGGGATGGGGAGGGAGATTCAAGAGGGAGGAAGATTGGAAATGCCAGGGCTTGGATGAGCAGCTGCTGCCTGCAGCAATGAAGAGAATATGAATTGGTCTCATCATTCTTTTTAAGGAAACAGGGATCTACAGATCCATGAGGTCGCAAGACAATAAGCGCACTAACAAAAACAAAAAACATGGTCTGAAAAAGAGTTGAGACATAAGCTGAAATATAATGGGCTTCCCAGGTGGCTCAATGGTAAAACATCTGCCTACCAATGCAGGTGATGCAGGTTTGATCCCTGGGTTGGGAAGATCCACTGGAGAAGGAAATGGTAACCCACACCAGTATTCTTGCCTGGGAAATGCCATGGACAGAGGAGCCTGGCAGGCTACAGTCCATGGGGTCACAAGAGTCAGACACAATTTAATGACTAAACAACAACAGTGCCGTGCTGCAAAACAGTGCCACTGAGTTAGAGACAGAAATTCCTTATAAAAATTCATAAGATGAAGAGCTTTTCCAGCTTTAAGTCAGGAAAACTTCATGGAGGAAATAGGAAACAAAGGTATAATTGAGATAAGTAAATGTAAATTGAAAGCAAACGGCATGTATTTATGGAATAAAAGGGTAGATACAGAAAAACAAAGATTTGGAGAATAGAACTGGTGAAAGAGAGAATTCATGAATGATGAGAAGGGGACATAAACGTGAAAGGTTAGATTATGGATGGAGCTGAACCTAGAGGCTTGTGCCATATTCTTAAAAGAATGGAAAGCCATTGGATTTTTTTTTTTTTTGAAAGGGAAATACCTATAGAAACAGTAGTAGTCAAAGCATCAGGTAATAGAGGCTTAAAGTAGTGCCTGAGGTTCTACATAGAGGTGGTAGCAATGGTCCAGAAAGGAAGGGACATCTTCCAGAAAAAAATGCAAAATGATGTTAAAAAAAATCTCAACAAATCGAAATGGATATAATATAACATGTTCATCTCTGCAGTTACTTTAAATGTAACTAAGGAGAAAAGGCAAGATACACCCATTTGAATGCAGAGTTCCAAAGAATAGCAAGGAGAGATAAGAAAGGCTTCCTCAGCGATCAATGCAAAGAAATAGAGGAAAACAACAGAATGGGAAAGACTAGAGATCTCATCAAGAAAATTAGAGATACCAAGGGAACATTTCATGCAAAGATGGGCTCGATAAAGGACAGAAATGGTATGGACCTAACAGAAGCAGAAGAGGTGGTAAGAATACACAGAAGAACTGTACAAAAAAGAGCTTCATGACAAAGGTAATCACGATGGTGTGATCACTCACCTAGAGCCAGACATCCTGGAATGTGAAGTCAAGTGGGCCTTAGAAAGCATCACTACGAACAAAGCTAGTGGAGGTGATGGAATTCCAGTTGAGCTATTTCAAATCCTGGAAGATGATGCGATGAAAGTGCTGCACTCAATATGCCAGCAAATTTGGAAAACTCAGCAGTGGCCACAGGACTGGAAAAGGTCAGTTTTCATTTTAATCCCAAAGAAAGGCAATGCCAAAGAATGCTCAAACTACCACACAATTGCACTCATCTCACATGCTAGTAAAGTAATGCTCAAGATTCTCCAAGCCAGGCTTCAGCAATATGTGAACCATGAACTTCCTGATGTTCAAGCTGGTTTTAGAAAAGGCAGAGGAACCAGAGATCAAATTGCCAACATCCGCTGGATCATGGAAAAAGCAAGAGAGTTCCAGAAAAACATCTATTTCTGCTTTATTGACTATGCCAAAGCCTTCGACTGTGTGGATCACAATAAACTGTGGAAAATTCTGAAAGAGATTGGAGTACCAGACCACCTGACCTGCCTCTTGAGAAACCTATATGCAGGTCAGGAAGCAACAGTTAGAACTGGACATGGAACAGCAGACTGGTTCCGAATAGGAAAAGGAGTATGTCAAGGCTGTATACTGTCACCCTGCTTATTTAACTTCTATGCAGAGTACATCATGAGAAACGCTGGGCTGGAAGAAGCACAAGCTGGAATCAAGATTGCCGGGAGAAATATCAATAACCTCAGGTATGCAGATGACACCACCCTTATGGCAGAAAGTGAAGAGGAACTCAAAAGCCTCTTGATGAAAGTGAAAGAGGAGAGTGAAAAAGTTGGCTTAAAGCTCAACATTCAGAAAATGAAGATCATGGCATCTGGTCCCATCACTTTATGGGAAATAGATGGGGAAACAATGGAAACAGTGTCAGACTTTATTTTTCTGGGCTCCAAAATCACTGCAGATGGTGACTGCAGCCATGAAATTAAAAGACACTTACTCCTTGGAAGAAAAGTTATGACCAACCTAGATAGCATATTCAAAAGCAGAGGCATTACTTTGCCAGCAAAGGTCTGTCTAGTCAAGGCTATGGTTTTTCCAGTAGTCATGTATGGATGTGAGAGTTGGACTGTGAAGAAAGCTGAGCGCCGAAGAATTGATGCTTTTGAAGTGTGGTGTTGGAGAAGACTCTTGAGAGTCCCTTGGACTGCAAGGAGATCCAACCAGTCCATTGTAAAGGAGATCAGTCCTGGGTGTTCTTTGGAAGGAATGATGCTAAAGCTGAAACTCCAGTATTTTGGCCACCTCATGCAAAGAGTTGACTCATTGGAAAAGACTCTAATGCTGGGAGGGATTGTGGGCAGGAGGAGAAGGGGACGACAGAGGATGAGAGGGTTGGATGGCATCACCGACTCGATGGACATGGGTTTGGGTGAACTCCAGGAGTTGGTGATGGACAGGAAGGCCTGGTGTGCTGCGATTCATGGGGTCGCAAAGAGTCGACACGACTGAGCAACTGAACTGAACTGAACTGAATACAGAAGAATATATTAAAGAACTGAATCTGCAGATTGAAGTGATACATTGTATACCAGAAAAAAAGATTTAGAATAGTCTCCATGAAGGCGTATCCTAGCAAAATTATTCAACTTCAAGAATAAATAGTATTTCAAATCATGTGCCAACTTTAGAGAAGACTGTTATACCATCTCTGCCAATTAGTAATTAAAGAGAAATATTTAAGCATTTACTTTGCCTACTTGGAGGAATTGAAGTTTATCCTCAGTTGATAAAGGAAAGCTACTTTCGTAAGAATGCTAGCTAATAAATGTAGGGAAGATGATAGATTAAGAAAATCAGCCAATGATGTGACTGATATAGGAAAAGTTTGTGAATGTATACCAAAATGATTAGATGAGAGGATATCCCTTCAATAATGTTCAAGAATCACCCTACAAATCATGTAACTTTAAATGGACAGCTCTGGAGGTCACAATCTCAATCAAATTATCAAACTTAGCATCACAAGTACTGGAACAATTGCTCTGTCTGCCTCCTGATGTTATGCAGTATAAAATAATGCCTAAAACACTTTGACCAAATATCTAACCCAAGTCTAATCAAGCTTATTACTTAACTCTAAGTTTACAGAAAATATGGGCTAGATGAACAAGTTAATTTAAACTATAGGTAAAAAATCAGGTAAGGCCAGAAAATAGGGCAGTGTACACACAAGTGGTCTGGCCTCATCAAAAAAAAATAATAATAATAATAATTAAACAAAAAGTACATAATAAAAAAGTGGGCAATTATTCTTGGTCAGAAGAGACAAAAGAGATACTACAACCAAATACAGCATGTGAATCCTGATTGGATTTAGGTACTAATTTTTTTTAAGTCCACAAAAGACAATACAGGGGGATTTCCCTGGTGGTCCAGTGGCTAAGGTTCCGTGCTCCCAATGTAGCGGAGTTGGGTTCAATTCCTGGTCAGGGAACTGGATTCCACATGCCACAACTAAAGATCACATGTGCTGCAACTAAGACTCAGCATAGCCAAATAAATAAATATTTTTTTAAAAAAGACAATGTGGGGAGAAGGAACAATTGGGAAGTTTTAAGACAATTTGAATTATTCTAGAGAATATTCGGGAATTATTGTTCTTATTCTTTGTAAAATCCTGCTCTAAGGATATACATCCTGAAGCATTTAGGAATAAAATGTTACACCTACAACTTACCTTCAAGTGATTCAGAAATGTGTTCTCTATGCACACACAAACACACCAATATGCATGCACAGGAGAGAGAAAGTAAATATGGCAAATATTAGCAATTGCTTCATCTGTGTATCTTTTCTGTATGTTTAAAATTTTTTATTTTATAAAATAAAAAATTTATAAATTTTTTCTTATAAAAGACTAGGAAAATGTTTCTTAAGGATCTAGGCAGAAACAAAAGTGAAGGAAAGATGTAGAGATCAGGCTGGCCTGTCATTCTGCACTGTAATCTCCATTGCTGGAAAAAATGGAGCAGTATTTATACGTTCTGATAGAGAAGGAGAGTGTACAACATTAGAATTATACCTAGCTAAATTAAGTGTGAAAAAAACAGGCAGACATTCTCAGACTTTAAAGAACTTCAGGGCAGATTTTAGCCCTTGTGACAGTTATCATGAACTTCAACGACGAGTGGCTGAAGAACACACATAAGCCATTTAAAAAGGTAGCAGTTTCTCTATCACATAAAAAACAATTGGAAGTATAGCAGATTAAGAAAATTGTCAGACACCCAGAATCTTCCCGTCTCTTCCCCATCTTGTTGTTATACATTAATACAGATTTCCACCTTGTGGTTTAAGATGACAGATCAAACTTCAGCTTTAACATTCCAGCTAGCAGGAAGGAGAACACAAGATGCCCTTCCTTTATGGATATTAAACTTCATACACTTCTGCTTACATCCCATTGGCTGGATTTAGAGTGCATCTAGCTGCAAGGGAGGCTAGGATTATAAACTATATTGTGGGAATATTTTACTGAGAAAGAAAGAGAAAAGAAATGCTGGTGTTCACCAGAAGTATCTGCTACCATACTTACAAAAAAACTACCTGACTATGATATTCAGCCACTCAAGAAGTGAACAAAAGAATCAGAAATGGAGACGAATGGTAAAAAGATGGGAGATGAACAATAAATCAGTTTAATAGGGAAACAGTTCTCCCCATTCATTCTTCAGTTTCACTTTTGTGATTCACATTAGCTCAAGTAAAATTGGTTGAAACCCTCTATTCAAAAAAATAAGCTGGTATAATTCAATTCTCATGAAATTATTTCTATTCATTTGGCTATCTGTCCATGCATCAAACTATATCTGTATAGAGATATTGTAGTACAGTTCACCAAAACCTAACCTAGTTATTTCTGGAGCAGTGAGATTTAGAATTTAGTGAGGCTTGTACTTTTTTGACTATTCAAAAATACTTGAAATGAACAGGTACCATTTTTAGTAAAACAATGTCATTATCTGTGCGTCTATGGTCAATTAACAAAGGAGACAAAAATATGCTATGGAGAAAAGACAGTCTCTTTAACCAGGGATTCTCAGGAAACTGGATAGCTATGTATAAAAGAGTGAGATTAGTATATTTCCTCACACCATATACAAAAATAAGCTCAAAGTGAATTAAAGACCTAAATATTAGACCCAAAACTATAAAACTCCTAGAAGAGAACATAGGCAGAACATCCTTTGACATAAATCATGGCAATCATCTTTGGATCTGTCTTCAAAGGCAAAAGAAATAAAAACAAAAATAAATAAATGGGATCTAGTTAAATTCTTTTGTAGAGCAAAGGAAACCATCAACAAAATGAAAAGACAGCCTACTGAATGGGAGAAAATATTTGCAAATTATATGACTGACAAGAAGTTGATAGCCAAAATATATTAACAGCTCATATAACTCCATCAAATAACAACACAATTTTAGAACAGCAGAAAACCTGGACAAACATTTTTCCAAAGAAGACATACAGATGGCTGACAGACATGAAAATATGCTCAATATCACTAATTATTAGATAAATACAAATCAAAGCTACAATGAGATATCACCTCCCACCTGTCAGAATGAGTATCATTAAAAAGTCTACAAATGATAAATGCTGGTGAGAATATGGAAAAAAGGAAACTCTTGTACACTATTGATGTTTTCCACTATGGAAAACAGTATAGAGTATCTTCAAAACCTAAAAATATGATCACCATATGACTGCCACATGATCCAGCAATTCCACTCTTGAGTATACATCTGAAAAAAGCCACAATTTTGGAAATATACATGCACCCCAATATTCAATAGCAGCATTATTTTCAATAGTCAAGATATGAAATCAAGTCAGGTGTTCATTAACAGATAAGTGGATAAAAAAGATGTGATATATATATACACATACATATACATACAATGGAATATTTTTCAGCCATAAAAAAGAATGAAATTATGCCATTTGCAACAACATGGATGAACCTAGAGAGTTTTATGCTTAGTGAAATAAGTCAGACAGAGAAACACAAATACTCTGTTATCACTTTTTTAGATATGGAACCTAAAAAAAAAAAATAATAAGACAAGCAAATGTATGTAACAAACAAACAAAAATGTACAGACTGATACAGAAAACAAACTAGAAGATACCGGTGAGGACAGGGAAGGAGAGAGGGGCCAGATTGGGGTATGAAGTTAAGAGTTACAAACTGCTGTGTATAAAATAAGTACAAGGGTATATTATACTGAACAATTAAATATAGCCATTATTTTGTAATAACTTTAAAGGAGTACAGTCTATAAAAATATGGAATCACTATGCTGTCCACCTGAAACTAACATAATATTTTAAGTCAATTATACTTTCAAAAAAATAAGTCAATGCTGTTAAAAATATCTGTTGATGATAGATTGTATTTTTATTAAAATGATATTTGTAATCATCAAGACAGACCCTTTGGTTGATCTTTCCAGACCCTGTTAATTGGCAATATCAAGAGCCTGTCAGATCACTATACAGAGTTAAGGCCCATGAGTGTAGCTCTTTAACCACAATTTTCTCTGTAAAAGATAGCCAGTTAGAGCTAGACCTTGTAGCCTTGACCTCATTAGCAGTTTAGATATCACTGAACTACAAAAAACTGATGATGATATTTCACCAGCAATCAACTAATGGGGTTAGAGTTCACATTTTTCACCAAGTAAAAGACTTAAAAATATTAATAGTACATGAAAAGCTTCTCTACATCATTAAGCACCACGAAAATGCAAATCAAAACCGCAATGATATACTACTTCACACCTGCTGTAACAAAAAGACAAGCATCAGAGAGAATGCGGAGAAACGGGAAACTTTATACATTGCTAAATGAGGATGTAAAATGACGCAGCTGTTTCCAAAACAATCTGGCAGTTCCTTCGAGAGTTAAACATAGAGTCACCATGTGAGCCAGCAACTGCATTTCTAGGTATATAATCAAGAGAAATACATCCACACAAAATCTTTTATATGAAAGTTCATAGCAGCATTATCCATAATAACCCCAAAATGTAATTAATCTAAGTACCAATCGATCAGTGAATGGATTAGTAAAATATCTACATTCACATAATGGAATATTATTCCTCAATGAAAAGAAATGAACTGATACAAGCTACAACATAGAATCTTAAAAATGTTATTCTAGATGAAAGAAGCCAGTTGCAAAAGCCATGCATTGTGTGATTCTGTTTCCAGACGGAATGTTCAGAAGAGGCAAGTCTGTATAGACATAAAGTAGATTAGTGGTTCCCTAGAGGAGAAGATTGGAGAAGGCAATGGCACCCCACTCCAGTACTCCTGCCTGGAAAATCCCATGGACGGAGGAGCCTGGTAGGCTGCAGTCCATGGGGTCGCTAAGAGTCAGATACGACTGAGCAACTTCACTTTCACTTTTCACTTTCATGCATTGGAGAAGGAAATGGCAACCCAATCCAGTGTTCTTGCCTGGAGAATCCCAGGGACAGGGGAGCCTGGTGGGCTTCCATCTATGGGGTCACACAGAGTCGGACATGACTGAAGCAACTTAACAGCAGCAGCAGCAGCAGCAGAGGAGAAGATGGGTAAGTGGGGGAAATGTGAATGAACACTAGGATGAGTTGTTTGGGTGGCATCACTGATTCAATGGACATGAGTCTGAAGAAACTTCAGGAGATAGTGACGTACAGGGAAGCCTGGTGTGCTGCATGCAGTCCATGGGGTTGCAAAGAGTCGGACACGACTGAGTGATTGAACAACCAATGAGTATGGGATTTTAGGGGGAGGGTGATAAAAAGTTCTAAAATTAGATTGAGATGATGATTGCTCAACTCTTAATATACTGAAAACCATTGAATTGTACAATTTAAATTAATGAATTTACAGTGCTATGTTGTGCTTAGTTGCTTGCTGCTGCTGCTGCCAAGTCGCTTCAGTCGTGTCCGACTCTGTGCGACCCCATGGTCTGCAGCCTACCAGGCTTCTCTGTCCATGGGATTCTCCAGGCAAGAACACTGGAGTGGGTTGCCATTTCCTTCTCCAGTTTAGTTGCTTAGTCATGTCCAACTCTTTGTGACCTCATGGACTGTAGCCCATCAGCCTCCTCTGTCCATGGGGATTCTCCAGGCAAGAATACTGGAGTGGGTTGCCATGCCCTTCTCCAGGGGATTTTCCCAACCGAGGGATCAGACACAGGTCTCCCACACTGCAGGAGGATTCTTTAACATCTAAGCCATGAGGGAAGCCTAAGAATACTGGAGTGGATAGCCTATCTCTTCTCCAGGGGATCTTCCCAACTCAGGAATTGAACCAGGGTCTCCTGTCACTGCAGGCGGATTCTTTACCAGCTGAACTACCAGGGAAGCCCAAATTTATAATACATACTTTATATATCAAAGCTATTAAAGGAAAAATAAAAACAAAGTTTGATGCATTTTACTTGGTTGCTGGATGTAGATTTCTTGTATATTGTACATATTAAGAATTTCTTGCTCTTTGATTCCTTAAATACCAGTTACTTTTAGAGCAGAAATTATTTCTTATTCAGAGAGGAAAAGATTTTTAAAGTAAAGTTCATGGCTCTAATCTATCATCCAGAACTTATCCTTTGTTTAATGTTTTATAGGAATATTAAACATTTTAGGTAAACTATACAGATCACATTAGAATATGTAAATGCTAGGGTTGAAAGGAATGGGCAATTATCAATAATTTATAGAGAAAGGACTTTCAAAGTATTTCCCCCCATTTCTTTTCAAATATTTTTAACAAAGGAAAAAGAGGCTCTGTCTATTGAGCTAGAGGTAGACACTACAATCTAAGAGATCTAGTCGATGAAAAGTTTCCATTTTTTTTTAAGATAAAATTCCTGTATATACCCTGTTCAATAAAGATAACATAAAAGAATCAGATCATACAAGTAAGAAAAAGCCTTTTAAATCCAGGCTTGAAAAGGACCCATTCTAAAAAGCATTCCTAAATACCCAGAAAGCCTGTCTTTCAAAGGTAACTAGCTATGACTCTATGTAAAGTCTAGTTTGAGCCTTCCCTGGTGGCTCAGTGGTAAAAGGGAAAAAAAAATCCACCTGCCAATACAGGAGATACAGGTTGGATCCCTGGGTTGGCAAGATCTCCTGGAGAAGAAAATAGCAACCCACTCCAGTATTCTTGCCTGGGAAATCCCATGGACAGAGGAGCCTGGCGTGCTACAGTCCACAGGTTGAAAAGAGTCGGACACAACTGAAGCGACCTACTTTGTTGTTATGGGAAGTGACTCTTCTCACAAATGGTAGCATACTAGAAGCTTTCCTTCCCTCCACTGACCAGAGAGAACACAGCCTGCCCAGAGAACGTTCGTGGGTTAAGCCCTGAGGTTAGAAATTTCTAAAGGTCCAAGCAGAGGCCAAACCACTTTTCAGGTTAGTGAGAGTGAAAAGGAAAGAGGCAAAGCCCTCTGCAAAGATCCACTGACAAAGATTCCCTACTAAGCATGGACTCAGCATCAGCATTTGTAAATATGAAGAAAAAGAACTACCCAGGAACGACTCTGCAACAAAGAAGCCACGCTCACAACATGGGGTGGTGGGGTAAAGTGCCCTTTAGGGCAAGAGGGTGACCAGCAAGGTCGGGGAGAAGAGGCAGCCAGCCATGAGTGAACCAGAGCATGGACTGTTCTGGTAGACTCGGGGCCAGATGTCAGCACCAGCTCTTCAAGAGCAAGAATGAGCTTGGAGGGGTTTCTCTGGTGGCTCCGTGGTAAAGAATCCACCTGCCAATGCAGGAGGCATGAGTTCCATCTCTGGTTCGGGAAGATTCTACGTGCTATGGAGCAACTAAGCCCAAGCGCCACAACTACTGAGCCTGTGCTCTGGAGCCTGGGAGTCGTAGCTACTGAAGCCTAGGCACGCTGGAGCCTGTGCTCTGCAACGTGAGAAGCCTGTGCACTGCAACTAAAGTAGCTCCCGATCACCATAAATGGAGAAAACCCACGCAGTAACGAAAACCCAGAGCGGCCAAAAAGAAATAAAACTATAGTGAAAAAAAAAGAATGAGCTGGAGGTGCAGAGTGGAACTCACTGTGGACTTTGACTTCTCTGCTTGGATTACACCAGAAAATGTGGGGCCTGCCTTCTCAACACATCCCTTCGTTATTTTTATAAGGTCCTGAATTTTAAAATCTGCTCTGAAGACAAAATTTGATTCATTCCTTATACCTGACATGTATAAACTTCAAGTGGGTCAGAAATATAGAGTTGATCTCTGAACAACAACAAGGGATAGAGGTGTACAAATCTCTGAGGAGTCAAAAGAAACCCACATACAATTTATAGTTGGTCCTCCATATATGCAGTTCCTCTGTATTCACCGTTCCCCTGGAGTCAAGCAATCAGAAATTGTGTAGTTCTTAATATTTACCATTGAATAAAAAGTCTGCACTTAAGTGGGCTCTGGCAGTTCAAACCCCTGTCTTTCAAGAGTCAACTATAAATATAAAAATATAATCATCAAGCCCTGATAGAAAGCATGAGTTAATTCACCTACAAGCTGGAAAAGTATTTCTAACTATGGTGCAAAATCCAAAAGTAACAAGGTCAAAAACTGATATATTCAATTACCCTCCAAATCCTTTGCATGGCAGAGAATAGCATAAGAAAGTAAAAAGAAAAATAATTAATTGGGGGGAAATGTATAATTAATTTCACAGAGAAGGGACAAATATCCCTAATACATGAGTTCCTTTTGATAAAAAACATGTCTCCTAACTCTATGGAAAAATAAGAACAGGCAGTTTACATAAGAAGAAATAAAAATGGTCCTAAATCATATGGAAGAAAAAGAAATGAACAAAATAAGAAAAGTGCACATTAAAATTCCACTGATTTTAAAACACAGATCAACTGTACATTCCCAAGAATATACTTAAGGACAATATATAAAATAAAATGGCTACATCTCTGAAGATAGATTCTAAAGTTAAAAAAATTAAAATATATTCAGTAATCATATTGGAGCATAGTAAATAATACAACAGAAATGCAATCAGCAAAATCCAGACTTTGGGCAATTCCAAAGAAAACTTGTTTTTTTTTTTTTTTTAATCCAATAAATTACAAGAAATAAAAATGTCAGATCGAGGGGGAAACTATCAATCTCATGGAGTTTATTTGGATTCTGATGTGAAAAAACCATTAAAAAACAAAGAACGACTTTGAGATAACCATGAAAATGTGAATATTCACTTAATATTTGATTATTTTAAGGTGTTAGAATTTTCAAGTGTTATAATGACACTGTGATTCAGCTTTTTAAAAAGAATCCTTATCTTTTAGAATTATATGCTGAAATATTTATGTATGAAAAGTTTTGAGGTCTTAATTTGTTTAAAAATGATTTGGAGAGGATGGGAGATAAAATTAGATTTGCTTGGAGCTGATAATTACTAAAGCTGCATAATGGCTACAAGTAGGTTCCCTATACTATTCTCTCTACTTTTTTATAGTTTGATATTGTTTACTGTTAATTGCTCGACTTGTCCAACTTTTTGTGACCCCATGGACTGTAGCCTGCCAGTCTATGGGATTCCCTAGGCAAGAATACTGGAATGGGTTGCCTTTCCCTTCTCCAGGGGATTTTCCCAACCCAGGGATTGAACCTGGGTTTTCTGCATTGCAGGCAGATTCTTTACCATCTGAGCCACCAGGGAAGACCAGGTCAAGTAAAATCTTGATTTAGTCCTTTCTCCAGTGAGAAGTAGGAAGTGCATGGTGATAGATGGGGATACAGGCTCTGGAGTCAGATGCTTGCAATCACATCCTCCTCTGTCATCTGGATATGTGACCCTGGGCAAATTATTTATCTCCTAACATCCTGGTTTCTTCATCCATAAAATGGAGATAAAAATAATCACCACTTCATAAATATGATGTGGATGAGATAATGTATGTAAAGTTGTAAAGTGTTTAGACTGCCTGAAAAGTGAAGTCACTCAGTCGTGTCTGACTCTTTGGGACCCCATGGACTGTAGCCTATCATACTCCTCCGTCCATGGGATTCTCCAGGCAAGAGTACTGGAGTGGGTTGCCATTTCCTTCTCCAGAGGATCTTCCCAACCTAGGGATCGAATCTGGGTCTCCTGCTTTGTAGGCAGACATTTTACCGTCTGAGCCACCAGGGAAGTCCTTTAGAATGCCTAGTATATGCCTGCTAAGTAACTTCAGTCATGTCCAACTCTGTGCGATCCCATAGATGGCAGCCCACCAGGCTCCCCCGTCCCTGGGATTCTCCAGGCAAGAACACTAGATTGGGTTGCCATTTCCTTCTCCAATGCATGAAAGTGAAAAGTGAAAGTGAAGTTGCATGCCTAGTACATGGTAAATACTCAAAATATTTATTATTGTTAATAATGTTATATGTCATCACTATTTAAAATTCCTCCCAAGGAAGGCTCCCAAAGAATTTAAAATAAGATTTTGACTTAATTACACATGTGCCTATGTGATTGCCTGAATTACTATTGCTGTGTTTAAATGCTGCCTCTCCATGAAATTGGTGTCTGTTCTCTGAACCAAAGTTTTATGACAAAGATGTAGAAAATATTGGAACTGATGCTGCATCAAACTAATTATTGTCCACAGCCTTAAAAGCATCAACATTACTTAAATGCAATGCTTTTAATGAGCTAAATAATATGCCACAAGTTCATTAAATCACGACCATAATAGACTATGGTAAGTTCAAAATTATACACAGAAGGCACTGTAATGTCATCAAATGAATGGTGACACAAAGCCCTAAGAATCAATTAGTACTCTTGCCTGGAAAACCCCATGGACAGAGGAGCCTGGTGGGCTGCAGTCCATGGGGTCACTAAGAGTTGGACACGACTGAAGCGACTTAGCAGCAGCAGCAGAGTGAGCAAAGTTAGAGAAATATTTATAATATAAATATTCTGACCCCTGAAATTCTGAGTTTCTGAAAACATTTTACTAATGGAAAGGAGACGAAAAAAATGTACTTTTATGAACCCTGTTTCTAATATCACAATACCTAATCTTCCGCATTAGCAAAGGTTTGATTCCATGGAGGAAAGGTGAGCAATCTGAATAGAGGACAGAATTACCAAGCCAGGGCATATGGATTAAAAACAAGACCTGGATTCCAGCCCTGACCACTTCCTGTAGGGCCCTGAACAGGCACTCAGTTTCTTCGGGTCTCGCTTTACTCAACTGTAAGAGGAAGGTGTTCAACTAAACAATCTGCAGGGCCTCTTCCACCTCTAAGACATTAGGGTTAATTAAAAGCACTAGTCTCTTATTGGTAAAACGCATTTCAGGGAAGTAGTACAGCCCAACTACACATCATCTCTTGAGATCCTACTTCAAAAGTGGGGAAAGCTAGAGAGAATCTGTCCTATTAGCTCCCAATCTTTAAAAAGACCAAGCTAACCTCATGATTTGATTTAAATCAATGTTGTCAATTATATCCCAATGAAACTAGGGAAAGGGGGCTAAAACAACAGAATTGTTATTTTAATGTTAAACTTAACATTAATGTTTAATGTTTAACTTAAATGTTAAGTTTTGGACTGCCCTGGTGGTCCAGTGGTTAAGAATCTGCCTGCCGGTACAGGGGACATGGGGGTCAATCCCTGGTCCAGGAAGATTCCACATGCTGCAGGGCAACTAAGCCCGTGCTCCATAATTACTGAGCCTGCACCCTAGAGCCCATGCGCTGCAACAAGAGAAGCCACCACAATGAGAAACCTGCACACCACAACTAGAGAGAGTCTGCACACAGCAACAAAGACCTAATGCAACCAATTATTTTTTAATTTTATTTTATTTTTAAACTTTACAATATTGTATTAGTTTTGCCAAATATTGAAATGAATCCACCACAGGTATACATGTGTTCCCCATCCTGAACCCTTCTCCCTCCTCCCTCCCCATACCATCCCTCTGGGTCGTCCCAGTGCACCAGCCCCAAGCATCCAGTATCGTGCATCGAACCTGGACTGGCGACTCGTTTCATACATGATATTATACATGTTTCAATGCCATTCTCCCAAATCTTCCCACCCTCTCCCTCTCCCACAGAGTCCATAAGACTGTTCTATACATCAGTGTCTCTTTTGCTGTCTCGTATACAGGGTTATTGTTACCATCTTTCTAAATTCCATATATATGCGTTAGTATACTGTATTGGTGTTTTTCCTTCTGGCTTACTTCACTCTGTATAATAGGCTCCAGTTTCATCCACCTCATTAGAACTGATTCAAATGTATTCTTTTTAATGGCTGAGTAAAACTCCATTGTGTATATGTACCACAGCTTTCTTATCCATTCATCTGCTGATGGACATCTAGGTTGCTTCCATGTCCTGGCTATTATAAACAGTGCTGCGATGAACATTGGGGTACACGTGTCTCTTTGCCTTCTGGTTTCCTCAGTGTGTATGCCCAGCAGTGGGATTGCTGGATCATAAGCCAATTATTTTTTTAATGTTAAGTTTTATGTTTGTGTCTTATATCTTAAGAAAAATATTTTAAAAAGCAAAAAGACTGCTCATCCCCCAGGGAGTATCCTTGATGACCTAAAGAAGTTTTAAACGGTGATGTGGACTGAAGTAGGAAATTTTATAACTGAACTAAGAAAGCATGGATGGCAAATTTAGCTAGACTGACAGCAAGAATTACCCTTTACTGTACAAAAAGATCTTCATGGCTAAGATAATCACGAAGGTGTGATCACTCACCTAGAGCCAGACATCCTGGAATGTGAAGTCAAGTGGGCCTTAGAAAGCATCACTACGAACAAAGCTAGTGGAGGTGATGGAATGCCAGTTAAGCTATTTCAAATCCTGAAAGATGATGCTCTGAAAGTGCTGCACTCAATATGCCAGCAAATTTGGAAAACTCAGCAGTGGCCACAGGACTGGAAAAGGTCAGTTTTCATTCCAATCCCAAAGAAAGGCAATGCCAAAGAATGCTCAAACTACCGCATAATTGCACTCATCTCACATGCTAGTAAAGTAATGCTCAAAATTCTCCAAGCCAGGCTTCAACAATACATGAACCGTGAACTTCCAGATGTTCAAGGTGGTTTTAGAAAAGACAGAGGAACCAGAGATCAAATTGCCAACATCCGCTGGATCATGGAAAAAGCAAGAGAGTTCCAGAAAAACATCTATTTCTGCTTTATTGACTATGCCAAAGCCTTTGACTGGGTGGATCACAATAAACTGTGGAAAATTCTTCAAGAGATGGGAATACCAGACCATCTGACCTGCCTCTTGAGAAACCTATATGCAGGTCAGGAAGCAACAGTTAGAACTGCACATGGAACAACAGGCTGGTTCCAAATAGGAAAAGGAGTACGTCAAGGCTGTATATTGTCACCCTGCTTATTTAACTTATATGATGAGTACATCATAAAAACGCTGGGCTGGAAGAAGCACAAGCTGGAATCAAGATTGCCAGGAGAAATATCAATAACCTCAGATATGCAGATGACACCACCCTTATGGCAGAAAGTGAAGAGGAACTAAAAAGCCTCTTAATGAAGGTGAAAGAGTAGAGTGAAAAAGTTGGCTTAAAGCTCAACATTCAGAAAATGAAGATCATAGCATCTTGTCCCATCACTTTATGGGAAATAGATGGGGAAACAGTGGAAACAGTGTCAGACTTTAGTTTTTTGGACTCCAAAATCACTGCAGATGGTGACTGCAGCCATGAAATTAAAAGACACTTCCTCCTTGGAAGGAAAGTTATGACCAACCTAGATAGCATATTCAAAAGCAGAGACATTACTTTGCCAACAAAGGTCCATCTGGTCAAGGCTATGGTTTTTCCAGTGGTCATGTATGGATGTGAGAGTTGGATTGTGAAGAAAGCTGAGCACTGAAGAATTAATGCTTTTGAAGTGTGGTGTTGGAGAAGACTCTTGAGAGTCTCTTGGACTGCAAGGAGATCCAACCAGTCCATTCTAAAGGAGATCAGCCCTGGGTGTTCTTTGGAAGGAATGATGCTAAAGCTGAAACTCCAGTACTTTGGCCACCTTGTGTGAAGAGTTGACTCATTGGAAAAGACCCTGATGCTGGGAGGGATTGTGGGCAGGAGGAGAAGGAGACGACAGAGGATGAGATGGCTGGATGGCATCACCAACTCGATGGACGTGAGTCTCAGTGAACTCCGGGAGATGGTGATGGACAGGGAGGCCTGGTGTGCTGTGATTCATGGGGTCACAAAGAGTCGGACATGACTGAGTGACTGAACTGAACTGAACTGAACTGAAGATTGGCTAATTTGCATGGTCCAGGGCCAAATGAAAAATGCAACATCCTTATCCAAAAATTGTTAAGATCTTAAGACAGAGACAGCGGAGCATTAAAGCAAACTCAGCCACCTCCTGAGGGGGGCCCATGTGACAGCACAAGTCACATGCCCATGAAGTTGACTGTATTTATCTAACTTAAGATTTTTGGGGCCCAGGGCTGAACGCTATACAGACAACTCATTTAATTTCCACCACAATGTTGCAAAAGTAATATTCCGTTCAGTTCAGTCGCTCAGTCGTGTCCGACTCTTTGCAACCCCATGAATCGCAGCATGCCAGGCCTCCCTGTCCATCACCAACTCCTGGAGTTCACTCAAGACTCACGTCCATCGAGTTGGTGATGCCATCCAGCCATCTCATCCTCTGTCTTCCCCTTTTCCTCCTGCCCCCAATCCCTCCCAGCATCAGAGTCTTTTCCAATGAGTCAACTCTTCGCATGAGGCTGGCCAAAGTACTGGAGTTTCAGCTTTAGCATCATTCCTTCCAAAGAACACCCAGGGCTGATCTCCTTTAGGATGGACTGGTTGGATCTCCTTGCAGTCCAAGGGACTCTCAAGAGTCTTCTCCAACACCCTAGTTCAAAAGCATCAATTCTTCGGCGCTCAGCTTTCTTCACAGTCCAACTCTCACATCCATACATGACCACAGGAAAAACCATAGCCTTGACCAGACAGACCTTTGTTGGCAAAGTAATGTCTCTGCTTTTCAATATGCTATCTAGGTTGGTCATAACTTTCCTTCCAAGGAGTAAGTGTCTTTTAATTTCATGGCTGCAATCACCATCTTGCAGTGACTTTGGAGCCCAAAAACTAAAGTCTGACACTGTTTCCACTGTTTCCCCATCTATTTCCCATGAAGTAATATTACTTATTCTCTTTTATGAAAAAGGAAATAAAGATTTTAAGAGGTTAAAAAATTTTTCCAGTTTCCCAATGCCAGTTATGGACAGAGCTGGACTCCTTCCTTGAGCTAGACTCCAAAGTCATGTTTTTACCAGTGGTCTTCAACTTTATTAGGAAAAAAATTCGAATAAATATTCCAATTTTTATGTACATATCCTACTGTATTAATAAATTATGTACCTTATAAACCATGAAAAACAAAGAAAGATGGCATTTTAAAGGTGCCATCAATAGAAATTCTAATATTTTATTCCCGTATCTCAACCAGTCACCTTTTACCAGTCTCTGTTGTGCTGAGGGTTGTCCTTGACGTAGCCAAATTTGTAGAGTTAATAGCACTTAAGATGTTCATTTGCCTATGAAGTGTGAACTTTCAACAGGATAAGCCCCTGAGTTTCTCTTTCTGTAGGTCTGGGGGGGAGGGGGGGTGTGTGCATGTGGTCGGTTGTGTCCGACCCTTTTTGCAACCCCATGGACTGCAGCCCACCAGGTTCCTCTGTCCATGTAATTTTCCAGGCAAGAATATTGGAATGGGTTTCCATTTCCTCCTCCAGGGGATCTTACCAACCCAGGGATCAAACCTGTGTCTCCTTTGCTTCCTGGATTGGCAGGATAATTCTTTATCACGGTACCACCTTGAGAAGCCCTATTGTTAAAGGGTATCACTCAAAAAGGTGAGTAGTTCATTTCAGAATTTTAGGCTCTATGAAAACAAAGGGTGTTTTTTTTTTTTTTTAAGAAAAAAAGTCAGCCTGGAGGCTGACTTACCTTTGAGAAATCTCATTTCACTCACTGTTTGGCCCTTACCAGCTTTTTTGGTTTATTCTAGGTTATCTGTACAGTTATACAGCAACAGTTGAAGAGCTATAGAACACAAGAAGGAAAAGATTCACTTGACAGGTGTTTAGTGACGGCCTACAAATTGGGCCAGAAGCTTCTCTGGTTGCAGGGGAGGGGCAGTGAGTGAGATCCACTGGGACCTGCCAGCAAAAAGCTCAGGTATGTTCTAAATTTGTGTTGGTGCCACGCCAACAGAACTACCTTAGAAAGAGATGCAGTTTGTCTTCTTCATCTTTAATATAAACCTTTATAAAGAGAGGACCATGCTCACAGGTATATTTTATGAAAAAAAAATAGTTCACTATATTAGAACTTGATGAAAACCCCAGTTTTCCTTAAAAAATCCAAGAATCGAGTTTCCGTAATATGCTTTCTCTCTAAAACCATAGTCCGGTTTGTAGATAATCTTGAAATATTTCTGCAGTCAAATTTTTGTTTTTTAAATTCTGCTTTTATATCTGTACATAATAAATAATCTTTGAATCATGAAACCACTAAAAATTGTCAGCCCAAGACAAAGAAGATTTTTATATTTCTTCCTCTAGATGGCGACATAGGACTGTGTCTTTAAAGCAGAGCGCTTTCTTGTGTTCGGACAGACCAACCGGGGCTGTTTGAATTAAATGGAAAATACAGAATTTGTTTCCTTACTGACCTACAAGGGGGAAAAAACAAGTGCAAATAAATGATATCTACAGGACTAGATTTTTGTAGTCTCCTGTCAGTTTAAAGGGTAGACTGTTTGGATAGCTTGTTTGCTTTATCAAAGTAGCAATAGAAAAATAAAGGGATGTGAGTAGAAAGAAGACTCGAATAGCAGATTATTTATTGAGTTTATGTCAACAACTCTTTAGCTTCCTTTCTTTGGTTGCTATGGCAACTCTCGGGTTTATTCATCCCGGCCCTCCTTTTGATACAGCTCAGAAGTCTGTGGGATGTTGGAGCTGCCCACAGAGTGCCTGCTTCAAATCCCATCTCTGCCTTTGACTAAACGTGTGACTCTGAACAAGTGATTTAAACATGCATCTTTGTGCCTCAGTTTCCTCATCTGTAGAGTAGGGGTGATGATTACTGAGAGTAAGCATGTGAGGCACTTAATACAGTGCCTGCCACACACTGCACATTCAATAAATTAGCAATCATCACCAAACTGCTATCCTCGTCACGTCTGTGCTATCTAGGAAGACTCATCAAAGTCTTTCTTTCACCATATTTTAGGATGAAGCATCGGTCTTGGTATTGGCCAATCCCAGACAAGGAGAAAATTAGGTGCAAAAGAATATAAGTTTAATATCTTTGACTCATTACATAAAATGTCAAGTTGTTCAATTTTTCATTTTAATGCAATTGAATGAATGGATGAATCAAATCACTCTAGTCTGTTTGTAGTTTCAAATCTTCATAATATTTGCTTTAACTAGAAATTACATAAAGCAAATTTATGCAGAAAGCCACACTTTACCAACTATTTCTTCTTTTAAATAGACTTCTACATACTCCAATCCATGTTTCTATTTCAGCATTTACTCTAATTATTAGAAAAAAAAAGAATAAAAATAAGCACCATCTTCCAAATTATATAACCTTAAAGAGAAAGTTCAATCAACTCATATTTGCCAGAGATGTTTGGTTTAAATTTATACTATCTTTTAGCCTTTCCTTCTTGATATTGTTAATTATATTAGGATTTAAGCAGTTCTTTCAACATTCACTCTCTCCACTGTCACTGATTTTTTAGAATTGTCAAAATAATTTTTCATATTAACAGCCAAAATGCCTGCTCCCAGCTGATCCAGATTTAGTCAGTCTGTTGATTTGGTTGGTCTGTTCTATCTTTCTTTTAAGCAGATTCAATTTATGTATAAAGCCCCAATTTTTTGGCTAGCATCCCTTAGCTAATTCATCATTTATCCTCTACACAGGGTTGTCTGTTGAATTTGAACGCTGTACTTCAAATGGAATCATTCCTCATTTTGGTCTAGTCACCATCAGTGAGGCTTAAGCCTTCTGGTGGCAGTGATGACTGGCCATCCACACTCACGCTTCACTCTGATGGCAGGAGTGGCAGGGAAACATGAGGCCGTAGAGATCTTCCTAAGAACCGGGGCAAAGAGAGTCAAGAGGACCCATCTACGTAGTAAAGCTTGGTACTTCCTAACACTCTGCTGCATTTTACACATTTCACCTTTATAATCAATATGACTCAGCTGCACTCTTAATATTTTTGAGCAATTTTTACATTACTTATTTATTTTTGACTGTGCTGGGTCCTTTGTTGCTGCGCAGGCTTTTCTCTAGTTGTGGAGAGGTGGGGCTGCACTCTGGTTGCAGCGCTCAGGCTTCTCCTTGCCGTGGCTCCCCTTGTTGCAGGGCACAAGCTCCAGGCACAAGGGCTTCAGGAGTTGCGGAACGTGGGTTCAGTAGCTGCGGTGCGTGGGGGCTTAGTTGCTTCCCAGCATGTGGGATCTTCCTGGATTGGGGATTGAACCTGTGACTCCTGTGTTGGCAGGCGGATTCTTTACCATTGAGCCACCAGGCAAGTCCTGAGGGATGTTTTTTAAAGTCAGAGCAACTTCACCTCCGTGATCTCTGGTCCTAGTTCAGTGTTTTACTTGCTTCCTACCTTAGCAGAGGGAGGTAAGTCCATCCTTTCAAACAAAAGACCAGAGAGAAACATGGTGTCGCAATATGATACTCTGGTGTCTCCAGTGAAAATCACTCTGTTGTATTCATGCCTTTGTGTATTCAAGTCCTTGACTCTGGCCTTGACCATGTTTTTTGCTTTGGCCAAAGGAACATTAGCAAATGTGGTGCTAACAGAGGCTTAATAAACTTGCACACAGGGGCTTGTCCTCTTGGAATGCTTCATCTTGGAGCTAGTCCCTGAAGGGTGAAAGACCAAGTGGTGGGGTGGGGGGACACTGGCAGCCATTAGGACATTCCAGTTCCAACCAAGCTGCCAAAAGAATGCAACAGTGTGAGTGTCCTCAGCCACACAACATGGAGCAACACTTGCTTTCAATGGAGCTGAGTCAACCCTCAGAACTGCAAGAAATAATAACTGTTTAGTGTTTACATTTTGGGATGTCTTGTTAACAATGATAGAGAGCTAAACACGTGCTGAAAGTTATCTTCTTAATTACACATAGTGCTTACCCTAGGTTTTCTCTTAGGAAGGCATTCACATACACACATTTCATTTTGATAAAGATTCAACTCTAAGCTCATAACCAAGTGAAATGTCAGAAGGATGCCTGATGCCCTGCAGCGTGCTTTGGCCTCTGAGCTATTTAAGAGCATGTCACCCAGGCCAGCCCTGTCCTCACTGACAGCTCTTCCAGGGAGCCAAGCTAGCTGGCCCTCCAGGCACTGCACAGCTTATTTCTGAAAACGCTGACAGATTGTTTCACAGAATATTGTCATAATATGTGTCACTGAATCTTGAACTGCCTTTGTGGTGGCAGATTTCTGGAGGGACTGGTTCTATCTTCTTACCTATTTACGACTCTGTTGAACCCTTGAAATTGGAAAGTTAGTATCTCTGGATTGTAATTAATGTCTGAAAATTTTGATGAAATTTTAATAGCCTAATCAATAGTTTTAAAAATACAGTTTCCATTTTCATTAAAATGTACATTTATTAAAGGTAATCATGAAACTATAGAAACCTATAAAGAGAAATTTTACTTAGAGAAAAAGCATGTACATTATTAACAGTGGACTATGTGAATAAACTCCAGTACATCCACACAGTGGAGTGCTATGTAACTGTAGAAAGACGAGCAAGCTTCGCTTATACCAACATGGAAAGAACTTCTAGATGTATTTTTAAGTGAAAAACAGGCACGTTTCAGAAAAGTGTATATGATATGTTTCCCTTTGGACAAAAAGGGTGAGAAATCTATTATTTGTATTTGCACGTGTGTGTAAAACATCTAAAAATCTGAGGAGTAGGAAACTGACACTGGGGGGATTAAACACTAGAAGGAAACTTCTCACCATATACCTTTTTATACTTCCTGGTTTTTAAACCGTGAGAACGTGCTATCTATTCAAAAGTTGTTGAAGTTTGGGCAGATGATAACTAAAATATTAACAGTGATTGCCTCTGGAATCACTGTTAATTGATTGCCTATAGAAAGTCACAATTCTTTTTCTTTTGCCTATTTGTATTTATTTTTTCTGCAAAAACAAATCCTGTAATTTAAAAAGTAGTATTTAAAACCTATTGAATAAAAAAAAAAATCCACTGATAGTTCCATCATTCAATCCAACCACAATTATTATTTTTCCATGCATAAGCTTTGTAATCTCAAATATATACAGTCTAGTATCTCTTATCTTAATATAGCAAGGTTTATTTAACCATTTTCCTACAGCTAAACACTTTTTTTGTTGTTGTATCCTTTCATAAATAATGATGCAATAAATCTGTTTATACAAAAAGTTTTTTTAGCTATAGCATAAATCCTCAACAGTAAAATTATCTTTCAAAGGGTATAAACATTCTCAGAAGCCTGAAAAATTTTCCAAACAAATTGTTGTCAGTAGAAATTTATGAGAACTCCAGGTTCACTGACTCGATGGACATGAGTTTGAGCCAGCTCTGGGACTTGGTGACGACAGGGAAGCCTGGCGCACTGCAGTCCATGGGGTTGCAAAGAGTCGGACGTGACTGAGCGACTGAACTGAACTGAACAGGTTCATTTAATTGTCACTAGCATTGATTAACATTTTGAAAGTCTTTGTTAATAGGCCAAATCAATCTCTTTATAATTGTTTTTACATTTCTTTTGCCACTAATGAAGATGCACATTTTAAAATTTGTGTTGACCTATTTAATTCCTCCCTAAAAATCTTTTTTTCCGAGTTCTTTGCCCATACTGAGATCTCAGAGGTTTTGCTTTGTTTATGGGTTCTTTAAGCGTATTTTAGTTATTAGCAATTGTCAGGTCTTGTCTGTCTTTTTCACTGGAACTATTTTCCCTTTGCCATCTGCATTTTATTTTTTTGATTTTAGAATGTTGAGTTTTTATGAATTCATATCTAACTTGTGTGCTTTGACATGGATCCCTTTAATCAGAGGTTTAATCAAGATTCCATTTTATTTTCTTCTATTTGATATATTTACATCTTTTAGAACTTCTTTAATTTATTTAGAATTAATTTCTGTGCAATGTTAGAAGAGGATTGAATAGGTATTTTAAATTCCTTAATCCAAATTCCTTAATCGTGTTTATTGGATAATCTTTCCTTTTCCCATTGACCACATGGCCTTCCTTATATTTTTGTTTCTTATGCATAGTATTGCCCGTTTCCTATTTCTGTACTAGGTACTGTGTTGCATGGATTTGTATCAGTATTATATGCTTTACATAGTTTGAGAATATCTTTTCGTAAATGGCAGCCTTGGTACCCATTAGGATGATCACAGGTATTTTCTTTGATATTTATTATCTATTCCAAGTAAATGATTTTATCTTTCAAAAATGTTCCATGGTTTTCACTGGAAATTTGGATAAATCTATAGTTTAAGTTGAAATTGGTTCTTTATTATGTTCTTGCCTCCAAAAGGAGCACAGTTCTTGGATCCATTCAATCAGGCCTTCTTGTAGCTCACCATCATTTCTGCTTGTTTATTCATTTAGTTGGTTGGTTTTCTTTTCATGCTAAGTTGCTTCAGTCGTGTCCAACTCTGTGACCCTATGGACTGGATCTCACCAGGCTTCTCTGTCCATGGGATTTTCCAGGCAGGAATATTGGCCTGGGAGTCATTCCCTCCTCCAGGGGATATTCCCAACCCAGGGATCAAACCCAGGTCTCTTATGTCTCCTGTATTGGCAGGTGGGTTCTTTACTACTAGCGCCACCTGGGAAGCCCTTTCTTCTCATAGGTCATATATATTTCACATTAAAAGTATTTCTTGGTACTTTATGGGGTCTTATTTCTATTGTGAATAGGGTCTCTTGTTCCCTACATGCTGCTGCTGCTGCTAAGTCGTTTCAGTCATGTCCGACTCTGTGCGACCCCATAGACAGCAGCCCACCAGGCTCCCCTGTTCCTGGGATTCTCCAGGCAAGAACACTGGAGTGGGTTGCCATTTCCTTCTCCAATGCAGGAAAGTGAAAAGTGAAAGTGAAGTCGCTCAGTCGTGTCTGACTCTTAGCGACTCCATGGACTACAGCCCACCCGGCTCCCCTGTCCCTGGGATTCTCCAGGCAAGAGTACTGGAGTGGGGTGCCCTCGCCTTCTCCCTGTTTTGTACATAGAGGAATGTAATTGATTGTATATTTACCTCAAATCTGGCGCTTTTGGTGGCTCTATTCTCACACTGGGAAATGATTTCTAGTTTAGGTTTTCTGGAAATACAAGTTGTTTTGACTCTTAACTGGGCCTGGAACTCTGTTAATTCATGGAGAAAACAAAAATCATTATGGTTTTAAGAGGGCCAATCAACTGGTTGATTTGAATAGTTCCTTTCTATCAACTTCACTGTTTTGAGGATATAGCCTATGTTTTAGGGATGTCACCATGCAATCATGTAAAACTAGAAATGTGTGTGTATGCTGATACTTATAAGTACAATAACAGTTCTTGATTCAGATATGAGCAGGGTACCCAGCTAACTCTCACTGTATTGACAATCTCAGGTGAGGAGAAGTGAGAATTCTAAAACAGAAAGGAAACTGAAGAACTCAGCAGAATGACGAATCAGTGGTGGGTTCAATCGGCCTGGATGTCAGAGTCCATTCCACACTGGGTCTACCTTTATACAGATAGGTTTGATACCACCCTTGTGTAAATAGTTTCCTAAAAGAATCAGAAAGGCATTGGCTTCATGGATGTTTATCACTTAATGCTGCTATGGAGATACTCATTATTGCCTTCATTTTAGCCAGGAAACAAGGTTCCTCTTTGTCTTCTTCATCACAAGTCTCCTATAGAAACACATGGAAGTGGGCTCTGGCTCCCTTTGTTTTCTCCCAGGAGCCAACATGGCCAACGGTGCTGCCTCTCCCAGGAGAAGTGGCCTTGCCCAAGCCCCTGAAGACTAAGATGAAGACAGATGGAAGCAGGGCATTCTACCCCAAAGATAAGCTGCAGGAGGGCAGGGGACAAAAACAGTGAGAGGCTAATTAGGAGGGTAGAAGGAAGTTGAGAAAGGCCTGGTGTGGACTGATAGATGCCTTAAGGGTTAAAAAAAAGAGTTGGGGGGCTGTTATAATCCATCCTCTGCATTCTGTGTAACATCTAAAAACCAGAGTTTCCTTCTGACAATGGCTATAACTTCCTACCTTCCAACTGTTAAAGGACTGCTTGAGGGGTCACCTAATCTCCTCTGGAGAAAGGTCAAGAGAAAGGGTCCTAACATGTGAGCCACCACATTTATTCAAAGTTTCTGTCAAAAAGGTGAGTAAAAAGTCCAGCTGGAGTAGCAATTTGGCAGAGTTTGAAAGTTCAAGAGGTGCAGGTGTATCGGTAGGAAACTTTCCACTGAGCAATGTCAACCAAATGCTAGAAATGTCAAAGTAATACAGTTAGTAAAGAGCTAAGAGAACTGACTTGTGCCCTGAGAAGCAGCTGAAAGATGATAGAAAAAGGTTTTTTTTTTGGTTTGGTTTTTTTTTTTTTTTTTTTTTTACAATCGGGAAGTAAAAGTAAAGCTGGCAATCTCTGTGATAAGATCTATGACCAGGGACCCCTGCCCAGAAACTCAGAGTCAGGAAGCACAGTGGCACACCACTGGAGGAGAAGTCCCCTCAGGCTGCGCCTGAAAGGTCAGAGGAAACAAGCATTCAGCTGTTTTTCTTCTTTTCATGTGGCTCCCTCCTTCCTCCTCTTAGATGGCTGCTCTCAGTGTGGCTCGCTCTCGTATAAAATCAGGAAGAACTGTCATTCCTAGTTACCTGGGGAGAAATGAGTTCAAAGTAACCTCCTGTGCTGGCAAACCCATTCTTCCTCCAAGCTCTTGACAAACCGACTGCCTGCACTTGGGGGTGCCCAGGCCTCATCCTTTTGGGGAAGGGCCTTGGAAGACTCTTGCTGCTTGGAAGGAAAGCTCTGACAAACCTAGACAGTGTATTAAAAAGCAGAGACATCACTTTGCCAACAAAGGTCTGTCTAGTCAAACCTATGGTTTTTTCAGTAATTATGTATGAATGTGAGAGTTGGACCATAAAGAAGGCTGAGTGTTGAAGAATTGATGCTTTTCACCTGTGGTGTTGGAAGACTGTTGAGAGTCCCTTGGACTGCAAGGAGATCCAACCAGTCAACCCTAAAGGAAATCAATCCTCAATACTCACTGGAAGGACTGATGCTGAAACTCCAATACTTTGGCTACCTGATGAGAAGAGCTGATCCATTGGAAAAGACCCTGATGCTGGGAAAGACTGAAGGCAGAAGGAGAAGGGGTGGCAGAGGATGAGATGGTTAGATAGCATCACTGACTCAATGGTCATGAATTTGAGCAAACTCTGGGAAATAGTGAAAGACAGAGGAGTCTGGCATGCTGCAGTCCATGGGGTTGCCAGGAGTTAGAAACTACTTAGTGACTGAACACCTTACTAGCCTTGCTCACCACTGCCCCCAGAGTATGACACAGTGCACGACACCATTGGACACACAATCACAGAATGAAGTTTTAAATCAAACTGTATTTTCAACCAATGGCACCCCACTCCAGTACTGTTGCCAGGAAAATCCCATGGATGGAGGAGCCTAGTGGACTGCAGTCCATGGGGTCGCTAAGAGTCAGACACGACTGAGCGACTTCACTTTCACATTTCACTTTCAAGCATTGGAGAAGGAAATGGCAACCCACTCCAGTGTTCTTGCCTGGAGAATCCCATGGACGGAGAAGCCTGGTAGGCTGCAGTCCATGGGGTCGCACAAAGTTGGACACGACTAAAGCGACTTAGCAGCAGCAGTATTTTCAACCTGTCTCTGCTTATTCCTGAGGCTCCACAGGACTTCCTTCAGAACATTGTTTCAGACCCGGGGTTTGAAACAGAGGGAGAAGGGACTTTTATTCTATCCTCTTGTCCTCAGATACTATGGAGTCTCTGCTGAGATCTGTAGCCACACCAAAAACAGGCTTTTTCCTGAGAAAATTGATCCAGGACTGGAGAGTCACTCATTTTCTTAATTTGGTGGAAAGCAAGGCTGGGTCTTAAGAAACCACCTGTTTTCCCTGAAGAGCTGGTCCTGCTAGAGCTGCCAGAAGGCTGGCAGTGCCGCCCAGACCGTGAGACACCTCTAGCCAAGACGGGGTTGTTAGCAATTGGGTTTGAAGTGGGGAGATGGATTTTTATCAATTTTAGACTTTCATTTATCTGAACTTCAGCTCACAAGGGGAAGATAATTTTATTTTGAAATTTGATTTCTTCAAAACATCATTGTCTTTGGATTTTTAACGTTCAAGTAGGTCTGGTCTTTAAACTTTCATTTCTCCCTGAGAAATTTATAATGTAAGAGGGATTTATATTCACACTGGGGACCTCTTTATGATGTGTGCACTTTATTTGTGGAGTATCTTAATGTGATCATTTAAGGCTCTCATCAAAGAACCTCTAATGATAGACAATATGACTGATTTAAATGGGAATCACAAACAGAATGGGGAGTGAAATGTCCAGTTTTGTGAGCTCACTGTATGGTTCTGACCCATCTCAGAGCCTTCTGCAGCAAAACTTAAAATGCCCAGCAGATTTTTTGGAGGCTGAAGCTTATACAATTTGCAGGAAGGGAGCAGTTTAAGGATAAAAGAATGTAAGTTGATGAATACAAAATTAGCTTTAGGGCCTTGGAAGGGGCCTGAGCATGTGCAGGGTCATGAAGTGTGAGCATCATCAACTTTGTGATAAATCCATCTCTGTTGCCCACCAGTGGTGTGGAGGGGACCCCCCAAAACAGTGGCTAGTCTATGAAGACAGGAGCCAGACCCTCCCGATGAGTTACTGGTAGCTCCCAAGATAGCCATACTCCTGGCTGAGCACAGGCTTAATGGTTGCAAACTCACTTCAAATGATTGTTTATTCACAACAGATTCCTTTGATGAATATCTATGGCCTTCATTGTAACCCCCTTACCAAGCTACAATGAAGGTAATTCTTAGATTGAATTCTGCTACCCATGCAAATACTGACGAGCAGGCAGACGCCAAACAGTACTGCGACCTATTCTGGGACCTCTGTGAAGGCCCAGTTCTGTTCCGGGAGATTAACTAGAAGGTTAAACTTCTAGTTTAGCTTCTAGTTTAAGGTTAACTAGATGCAAATGTGACAACATTCTGTTGACAGGATATAGATAGACTGGGGCACAAGAATCCTCCACTAAATATTTCAGTGTTGGTTTTTTGTTTCTTAAGAATAAGGGAATTTTCCTACCTAAGAACTGTACCAATATTAAAATCAGGAGATTTAACTTTGATATAAACCTATTATCTAATCTTCAGTCCATATTCAGATTTTGTCATTGTCTCAGTAATGCCCTTTATAGCTTTTTTTCCCCCTTGGTCTGGGATCCATTCCAGGATCACACACTGCAGTCAGTCACCAACACATTGCCTCCTTTAACTTGCAATAGTTCCTCAGTCATTTTTTGCCTTTCGTGCCCTTGACATTTTGAAGCATAAAGACCAATTTATTTGTAGAATGTTCCTCCTTCTGGCTTTGTCTGATGTTTCATGATTAGATTAGGGTTCCGTATTTTTGGCAGGGATGCTGCAGAAGTGATGCTGTGTCCTCAGCGCCTCGTTTCAGGAGGCACATGGTCACGGCTTGCTCCGTTATTGGGTGATGTTAAATCTGGCGTCTTGGTTGAGATGGGACACTCCCAGATTCCTCACTATGAAGCCACTGCTTCCTCCTTGGTAACTAAACAATAGCCAGGAAGGCACTGTAAGCCTATGTAAATATATGGTTCATCATGCAACCCATCTACTATTTTGGGCAACATGGATGAGTTTCTAATTCTGTCATTTCAATGTTTTTATTGTTGAATTCCTATTATAGGAAAGAATATTTATTTACTTCATTATGAACTCACAGGATGTTATTCAATAGGTGGTTATCCATTATTACTAAAATTTCAAATCCTGTTTAGGTAAGAGTGAGAGTGTCTGTAATTTCCAACACCCACTTTCTATACCTCTCATTTTACTGTCGTCACCCATTTGTCTAATTAACAGAGTCTCTATTGTTAGTCCAAGATAAAGATAGCTGAAGCATTTTTCAGTGTATATTCCTGAATTAGGAAAACTGAATATAGAGTGTAGATTCAAGCAAACGTGCATATTTACATCACACTGCCTATGCCGAAGAATTTAAAGTAAATTATAGAGTATATAACAGTGATTAAACCTGAAAAGTCAACAGAATGAAAAGCTGGGTAATGCTAAGAGGAAATGTACCTCTTTGGAGCCCTCAGCCTTCCAAGGTCCACCCTTTCCATTTCTGCCTCAAGGCAGTTAAGCAGCCTACCATTGCTGATGACTTTCTCTCAGCCTTCAACAGACAGAAAGGTCATCAGACGAAGATGAACACCCGAAAGCCTGACTCATCCTCCACACTAGATGCTAGTGCTCCCCGGGATCCCTGTTGGTGCCTCATTTCTCATTCTCACCTCCTCCCAAGTTGACTTTCCACTCAGCAGCCTGAATTATGCTATGAAACGAAACCACACCTCTTCTCTGCTCGGAACCCTCCATGATGCCCTTCTCTCTCAGAGTAAAAGCCAAAGTCTTTCCCATGGCCTACAGAAATACAAGCATGGGTTGGGTTACAAAATGAGAGGATTAGACTCACCATATCTTGCCTGTGGTCCAGTCCCTCACTACCTCTCTAAATTCTTCCTCCTACCCTTCCCTTGCTCTCTTCTCTGCAGCCACCCTAGGCTTGTCTTGTTGCTCTAACATCCTGGGCATATTTTGTCCTCAAGACCTCTGCCCTGGATTTTCTGGAACAATTTCCCCTCATTTAGCTGCATGACTCATTTCTTACCTTCTTTGATATTTTCCCAAATGTCATCTTCTCAGTGAGACCATTGCTGGACACACCCCTACCTCAATTGCAACTCACTACCCACTCCTGCCAAATTACATCTCTTTAATCTCTCTCTAGCACTTATTAGCACCTACTATTATTATGTATTTTACTGTTAATTGTCTGTGTCTCACCAGTAAAATGTAAGATCTCTCAGGACAGGGTATACAACAGAAGAAAGAATCTGAAAGCTGGAATACAGAGCGATTCTGCAGAATGCCTCTGTTATGGATGGAATGCTCCCCCTCAAGGCGTGCTCCTCCCTCTCCACTCCCTTGTTGCAGTCCTAGCCCCCAGTGTGGCTATATTTGGAGATGAGGCCTTTAAGTAAGTAGTTAAGGGTGGGGTCCTGATCCAATGGGATTAGTGTCCTTACAAGAAGAGACCTTCCAGCTGCTTCTCTCTGTGTGCCCAGAGAGGTCATGTAAACACACAGTGAGTTGGTGGCTATCTATAAGCCAGGAAGTGGCTTCCCTGATGGCTTAGTGGGTAAATAATACACCTGGAATGAAGGAGACATGGGAGATGTGGGTTCAATTGCTAGGTTGGGAAGATCCTCTGCAGAAGGAAAATCGAAGCCCACTCCAGTATTCTTGCCTGAAAAATCCCATGGACAGAGGAGCCTGGTGAGCTATAGTCCAAAGGCTCACAAGCAGTGGGACACGAATGAGTGACTACGCATGCAGACACACACAGGCCAGGAACAGCGCTCTCACTAGAAACTGAATCTGTCAGCATGTTGATCTGATGTCTAGCTTCTGAAACTATGAGGAGAATAATTTCTGTTGTTTACTCCAACAAATCTTATGGCAGCCTGAGCAGACTAATATAGCCACATAGAGAAATTTTGTTTTAAAGACACACAATAATATGGTAGAAATAAATCTAATATGTGAGTAGTTGTGTAAACATAAAGCGATTATAAAACAGAGATTTCCAGGCTAAATTTTTAAGAATAAAAATGTAAATGTTAGTAGATAAATGTTAGTTACAGAAGATATACCTAAAACAATATAATAGAAAGACTAGGTTGGGAGGGGGGACAAAAAATGGAAAAATATGCATTAACCAAATGATATTTGTTTACTAACCAAATGAAATAATGTAAGAGAAAATAAAGTTTAAGGCAAAATCATTACTAGACAGAAAGACGGTAACTACATAAAACTGTAAAACTTCAATTTATCAGGAAAATAATAAAAATTCTAAATGTGTATAGACTTAGCAATAAAACTTGAAGCAACATAAAGCAAAATTGATAGAATAATCCCCAGCTCAGTATAGGAAGCTCTCATAACCCTAACACCACAAACATAAAGGGACAGTATAAGAAAGGAAAATGATGCCTTTTCTCACTCACGAACATGGCTGCAAAAGTCCTAAAAAATGCAGAAATAATAAACCAAACTAATACATCATGGGGGCTTCCCTGGTAGCTCAGCTGGTAAAGAATCTGCCTGTAATGCAGGGGACCCCGGTTCAATTCCTGGGTTGGGAAGGTCCCTAGAGAAGGGATAGGCTACCCACTCCAGTGTTCTTGGGCTTCACTGGTGGCTTAGATGGTGAAGAATCTGCCTGCAATGTGGGAGACTTGGGTTCGATCCCTGGGTTGGGAAGATCCCCTGGAGGAGAGCATGGCAACCTACTCCAGTATTCTTGCCTGGAGAATCCCCATGGACAGAGGAGCCTGGTGAACTATAGTCCATGGGTCACAAAGACTTGGACATGACTGAGTGACTAAACACAGCACAGTACATCATCACCAGTTTATATCAGGAATGTGAGCTGGGCTAAATAATATTGTCACTGTTATAATTCATTTTCCAACAAATCAAAGGAGAAAAAATACATGATTATATCAATAGACAGACAGTATTGCCACTAACGCCTGCAGGACTTGGGGCATGAGTACAGATGGAAGCCACACATCATTAAAATGATTTTTAAAAGTTATAAATCAGTCTAGAAAATTGATAGATAAAATATGCTTTATCCTCCTACCTTGATAAATATACCTCCATAAGGACAAAATTTTTAAATACACACAAAGCCTTGGTATTTTAATAATACTAAGAGCATGCAAAAACATCCAAGATGACTAAATTTAAGAATTATTCTGTATATCTGGGTAGTCTTTTAATGGACTGGCTATGTTTACATGAATAATAAAGTGAAAATACATTTAACTCATAAGGTATACTTTTGTTCCATAAAATATATTTTCCTCACTTCTGTTTTAGTAAAATTACTAATTTTGATGTTATAATCAAGATGTTCATGTTGATGGTAATGATCAAAATGAAAATATTTTATAAAAGGAGACAAAATTTAAACATTTTCATAAAAAATGTAAACGAAGATAAATGTAAAAATTGAAAAAGTAAAATTATGCTTTATTATATTCTAAGTAAAATTATTTTCTATGTTTATATTTTCTATTTTATAAAATTATATTTATTATACTTATACCCAGGACCAGAGTGTAATATATGGTTATGAAGAGAAATCTGCAAATAAATTCAGCAGGCCCAAATTCTACCCCCAAATTTCCATCATACTGTAAACCATCTGTGGGTTAGATGGTATTGATTATAAACATGAAATTAAAAACTAATCAAACAGTCTGTGAGGTTCCACATACGGTGACCTAGGAGTCACACTTTTTGACTGTTTTACAGAATAATGCCCCACCTAGAAAGATACCCACATCCTAATTCCAGAACCCAGGAATATGTTACATTCATTACACAGCAAAGAGGAATTAAGGTTGCCAATCAACTGATCTTAAAATAGGGAGATGATCCTGTATTATGCAGCTGGATGCAATGTAACCACAGGGACCCTTGAAAGTGGAAGAGAGATTCAGATGGTCAGAATGATGTGTTGTGAAAAGGATTTGCATCCACTATTGCTGGCTTTGAAGGTGAAGGAAGAGGCCACAAGCCAAGGAATTTGGCATTTCTAGAAGCTGGAGAAAGCAAGGGAATGAATTCTTTCCTACCTCCGGAAAGGCAGCCCTGCTGACACCTCAGGCAGAGCCCACTGACGCTGGTGTGAACTTCGGACTTGCAGAACTCTGAGAGAATAAGACTGTGTTGTTTTCAGTCTCAAGTTTATGGTAACTTGTTAAGGCAGCAAAGGGAAATTCATATAGCCACTCAGTCTTTTAACTCCATTCCTGTGTTGTTGGAATCCACACCCTCTTGAAGCAGAAAACCCCTGTAGAAAATTAGGATACCTCTTCCTGGCTTCTCTTGCCGTTAAAGAGGGCAAGGGGCCCTGGACCCTGTGTCTACCAATTATATGCACCTGCTGTAAAAAAAAAACCATGAGCCTTGTGCCCTGGCCCTCCTGGAGATGCTGGGAGCTCAATAAGTTCCTTTTCTGCTAAATTAGCCAGAGTTGGTTTTTGTGAATTGTAACTCAGAAGCCTCAGTAAACCAGGTATGAACAGATAATTTATTCCAAAGGAGAAAGAAACTCTCAAGCTCAGGAGAGGAAGTTTACCTTAGCTGGTCGTAAAAGAAACTCAAAGCAGGGTTGAGATGCTATATTATAATTACTAAAATTAAAAGCAATTGTTTTTGTGGCAAGACGGTTACTTTGTTTATAGCTAATAACTATGTGGATGCATTGTATGGAAAGTGGTAATAGGAAAATGAAAAAAAAAAAATCTGTAAACATGTTCTTAGCTCTTGACCTACCAAATCCCTGGAAAACATGGCGAAGTGTGTATGGTAAGATGAAACTTCATTATTTGTGTATTTGTGAGAGAGTTTACTGATGCAGGCTTGAAATGTGTTAGGTCGAGGATGATAAAATTTGCATTAGGATTCCAGGAGATTTCAGGGAACCAAGGAATAAAGACCCAACTCAGTTTCCTGAAATGTAAAGTTCCTGGAGATGTCACGGTGGCTGAGGTCAAGACCTAGCCCTGGAAAGGGCAATGAATCGCCAGAGAGAATATTTGCATGAAGGTGGAGCTGACCAAGCTCTGACCTGGTTCTTTCCAATGGCAGTTCTCTGAGGGCATAAACTCCCTCCAGGCAGGGCCATTTCGCAGGCCACACTCCCCTTTAATCACATGCCTGGCTACAGGGTACATACCTCGCAAGCCTGTCTCTAGACCTTGCCTAGCTGTCATCACTGAGGGAGCAAGGTGCCCAGGACTCAGCAGGTCCTCAGGTTCTTTTCATCTAAACTGGAGAGAATAAAATAATTTGAATAGGATCAGTAGGAATACTTGTAGCAAATAGTAGTCAGGTGGATTCCCAGCTCACAACAGTCGCCCCTCTTAGAGCACTGCCCCAACCACAGGGGAACCTGAAGTAATGACACGCCATGTCCTTGCCACTTAACCCTGACCTCTGGCCACCTCTTAGGGGTATACAACTGATCTAAGCTGGACCTGGTTTTGAAATTTGAACGGCGAGACGGAAGCTGGTTGAAGCATACCTTAATGCCAGTGTCCACATACTCCAGTTGCTGAGGCCTCCGTGGACAGCAACCCAAGCAGACTACAGGCACTGCCATTGGGTCTCGGAGGCGGGGATGGGGAGAGGTTCGCTGCTGCTTCAAGGCCTGGGCCCCGCCGGCAGGCGGCCGTGGCGAGGGGTCTGTGTCTCTGCGGGACATAGCCCTCAGCCTGTCCCCGGTCCCCCAGCTCACCAGCCACTCAAAAGGTGGGAGGACCTGGAGGGCCCGGGGTGAGAAGGCCGCCATCCACCCATGCTCACAGCTCACCCGGGAGGACCATTGCGAACTGTCCAGCTGACCGTAGGTGGCCGCGACCTCTGACCCCGTGGCTCAAGTCTCTCGCTAACAGCTGCATGCCAGCCCTGCCCCTTCTACACAACCAGTTGTTCTGGCACATTTATCTATTTATTATTTGGAAGTAAAATGTAAATGTTTACTGACTTTCTTCTACTGCAGTTTTTTAAACTTATTTTTTAAAATTAGACTATAATTGCTTTGAGATTCCCAGGTGGCACAGTGGTAAAGAATCTGCCTGCTGATGCAGGAGATACACAGAGATGAGGATTCTAACCCTGTGTTGGGGAAGACCCATAGAGGAGGAAATGGCAACTCCAGTATTCTTGCCTGGAAAACTCCATGGACAGAGGAGCCTGGCAGGCTATAGTCCACGAGGTCACAAAGAGTTGGACACAACTGAGTGAGCACAAACACAATAATTGTTTGACAATGTTGTGTTCGTTTCTGCTGTACAACAACTCGAATCAGATGTATATATGTCTCCTCCCTCTTAAGCCTCACACCCCACTCCCCACCCCACCCCTCTAGGTCATCACAGAGCACCAGGCTGAGCTCCCTGTGCTAACAGCAGCTTCCCACTAGCTACCTATGTATATGTCAGTGCTACTCTCTCCATTTGTCCCAGCCTCTCCTTCCCACCCTCGCACATTTAGATCCAGCTTGTGCTCCTCATTTCTCAGCAGAGACCTTCTCCCTTTCCTCTGGAGTATGTTCACGTTCACACACCCACATCCACAGAGCCCAGGCAGGATGTCAGTGAGATCTGGGCAGACGCCCTTTATAGGAGCTGAAGGTAACATGGCTGAATGGTCACCCCCATTCAGGGGGATGGGTTGGTAGTGGCATCAGCCAGACCTTGTCAAAGCTTCAGGACACTCTGAGACCCTGTGGGCTTGCTGCTCCCAGCTCAGGCAGGGCTCACTGTCTTACATTCCCTGTGGGGACAGCTCTGGTCTCAGCCAAAACAAACCCCAGTAGCAAGGGTCTACTTCACGGGGTGAACAGCTGAGGGCAGCACCTGATACACAGAGTCAGAGCTCAGCAAGCAGCCACCAGTCACAGCCAGGAGAGATACGACTCTCCTCTTAGCCAGGAGGACAGCCCTGGAGTAGAAGACGAGCCCTCCACTGCTCCCAGCTCACACCCCAAAGATCTGAGACACAAGGGGAACCACGTGGTAATGTTCCCACAGCCAGGCAGCTCCCCTGAGTGGCAGTTGTGATAAGAGAAATGACAGAAATGCCAAGTGTCACAGAAAGATAACGTACAGACAGGTTCAGCTTTGCAAACTGTTCTGCTCTGGAATCTAAATCCTGTCTCTTCCTCACTGAGGAATGCCAAGCATTCTTCCTCCCCTTCTCTTCCAAAGACCAATGGCCACCTCTCCTGCCGAAACCTCTGACCCAAGCAAATGCCTCAGCACCCCAGCCCAGTCACATGGGACACCCTTGGCCTTTTGAGTCATGCATATTCTGGGTACATCTACCTCCTGTTCAATGACAAGAGATTTTGTAAGAAATATAGTGTTGAGTGGTGAAGGAGCAGCTCCCTCATGGGGTGGGGCTCCCAGGGACAATGTGCACCCACACGGATTGTCTTTTGGCCAGGTGAGGCTCCAACCACTAACTCAGGCACTCAGCACTCCCCAAAGAAACAGATAATTAGCACCTTTTGGAGGGCTTTACTTGAAAAGAAAAAAGAACCCAATTCTTTAGCCAAGCATTTGGTTAATTCATAAACTCACAGCATCCCAACATCAGCTCCTTTCCCTGCTGAGCTGAACCAATGTGGGAAGTAACCCCCAACTGGTTGCTGGAGAAGGGAGCCTTGAGGATGGGAGCGAGCAGGACTAGACCTTTAGGGGCCCTTCTGATTCATTAACCCACGTCTGTTCTCTGAAGCCAGGTGTGCCCTGAACAAGCACTTTGGAGGGCAAGCCCAGGGGTGGTATGGACACCGTGCAGTCAGGAGGCAAGCTTGAACACATTAGCAGATGTGTTTTAAATGTAGAGAGCTTCAGGCCTCATCAAAGAAAGTTTCTTCTAGAACCATTGTTTCTACTTTTTAAAAGAAAATATGACTTTCAGAGAAGCTTCCCTTTTCTGTAACAAAGGCCTGTCTAGTCAAAGCTACGGTTTTCCCAGTAGTCATCTATGGATGTGAGAGTTGGACCGTAAAGAAGGCTGAGCACCGAAGAATTGATGCTTTTGGAGAAGACTCTTGAGAGTAACTTGGACTGCAAGATCAAACCAGTCAATCCTAAAAGAAATCAGTCCTGAATATTCATTGGAAGGACTGATGCTGAAGCTGAAGCTCCAAAACTTTGACCACCTGATGAGAAGAGCTAATGCTGGGAAAGATTGAAGGCAGGATAAGAAGGGCATCTCCAACTCAATGGGCATGAGTTTGAGCAAACTCCCAGAGATGGTGAAGGACAGGGAAGCCTGGTGTGCTGCAGTCCATGGGGTCGCAGAGTCAGCACGACTGAACAACTGAACAATACCCCTCTTTGGAGGCTGGCACTCTCATGCTGATATGCAACATTTGGGGGATCAGGAAGAAAGTAGGGGTTTTAGCACTCCCATACTTACACATATCTCCATCAACTTCCCCCACCCTCCTCACCCAAGCCACCCCCTTGAGGTTGTTATTCACTGATGTGTTTTTCTCAATCTTTTGTTGTAATGGATGCTGGGGGCCCATCCCCCTCATCTTCACTGTAATGGCCTGTGGTTTGGATAGACTCAGAGGGCACCCTGGTTGCCTGAGGGGATGTCTCTTGCAGTCAGTGTGGTTCAGGGATGGTGCAAAACCTAAATTAATCCATTCAGAGTGAAACCCAGGGTTTCATTCAATGTTTGGGGGAGAGAAGCCCTCTCTCTCCTCCTAGTTGGGAAGGAAGACATGGCCTCAGAGGTGCTGGCAGCCACCATCTGGGGAGGGAGGCCAGGCTGAGGCTAAAACTGACCCATGGAGGAGGGTGGGGTTGACAGAACACAGAGATATCACCTGCAGTCCTGAGAAGACAGAGAATCTCTAGAGCAAAGCAACCCATGGACTGGCTCTACCCCGGGATGTTTTAGTTGTATGAGCTGACAGAGTCTGTCATTTACACCACTGGGATGTGGAATTTTTGTTATTGAATTGATAAGTACTCTAATAAAATCATCTTTGGGAAAAAAAATACAGAGAGCCTCCTTCTAGCAGTGGGAGCAGAGGAACTGATTTATGCAACGCTGTGTTCATCATCTCATTTCTTCAACCCTCTTGTAAAGAGATGATCCAGACTCTGAGGAAGCCTGGCATGGAGTGGTATAAAGTAGAGTATTGTAAGCTCCACTAGAGCTGGCACTTAGTAGGCCTCTGCCAAGGCGACAAGGGAATATTCATCTCTTGGCTGAACAAAAACCAGCCCAGGCTCAGAGCCCACACTCTTGCCCCAGAAGAGCAAAGGCTGGGCGAGCCAGATGCAGTACTCAGATCAGGCCCCCAGGAAAGCCCAGGGGAGAGACGTGACAGACGCGTGGAACAGATGGCAGCAGGAAGGGGCCGCCAGCACACCAGCAAACACGGGGGAGACGTCTACACACTGTTGAAGGCCTTTTTACCTGCAGCCTTGGGACCTGTCCCTGAGATGGAGGCCTTGGTGGGAAACTAATACCTTGAGAGATTTTCTCCCTCACAAAACCAGAGCTCCAAGAACAGTTAACACTGGCAGTCATTCCCTGCGACAGGGAAACTAAAATGGTGACTGAACAGAGCAAATTCTCCAGGGAGAGGCCGTGAGCCAAGGCTTGCCTCAGCTCAGAGGAGGAAGGCCCATCCCACCCAAGGCCCAGACTCCAGAAGGCAGGATGCCCCCCTACTGGAGAAAGTCCCTGTGGGCTTAGGGAAGAGAAAACCCCCTTTCCCTTTAAGGCAGCAGTTCCAGGAAACTCCATGAATGTTCTGCCTCCTTCATTTCCACTTGCAGACACAGTGGGTCCCCAGAGTATGATAAGCAATGGAAGGGATGAGTGGAAACTCACACTGGGGCCTGGATATGGAGCCCTGCAGGACAGCTGTGTGTGGGGAGCAGGGCAGGGGGCAAGGGGGAACCCTGCTGTGACCCCAGTCCTTCAGAGCTTACGTGAATTTGAAGTGAACTCTGACAATCAAGGCAGCTCAGACAACGAACCCCATGTTTAGGGCTTAGAAACTGGGATGTTTCTTAGGACTCTGGTCTTCCAAGCTCCTCTGCAGAAAGGGGGAGCATTAGTCACTCAGTCGTGTCTGACTCCTTGCGAGTCCATGCACTGAAGCTCCCCAGGCTCCTCTGTCCATGGAGATTCTTCAGGCAAGAATACTGGAGTGGGTATCCATTTCCTTCTGCAGGGGATCTTCCCAACCTGGAGATCGAACCTGGGTCTCCTGAATTGCAGGCAGATTCTTTACTGACTGAGCAACCTGGGATGTTTCTGAGGACTCTGGTCTTCCAAGCTCCTCTGCAGAGCAAACAGGCAAATGAGGTGCCCCCTCAGAAAAATCTGAATTCTACAAAATAATTCTACCCACTGTCACCAACCTCCCCCCCTCCCAAATCACCCCAGGTCATTTGAGTCTAGGGTTGGTGGCACTGTCTCAACTTGAGTGAAAATTTCCTGAACAGCTTGGGAGAGAAGCATCAGTTTCTCACACATCCTGACCCCTCATTTAAAGGCAGAGAATAGGTCCCGCCAATTCCACTTCCTGAATCCCTCCTTTTGAAAGAAGGCTGGCCTTTTATAAAAACATAAGAGCTCCAAACAGGATGTAACATTCTTTCTCAAAGCTGGGCCAGATGGGATTTTTTTTTTTAAACAAGTTGAAAAATTCATTTTTCTAGGACAGCCTGCATTCTTTAACCTTTGAAATACTTTGAAGTTCACATTTAATTCTCCCTTGGAAAATCTTTACTCAGTTCTCAAAGTATTAATAACAGAAGAGCACTTTACTGCTTGACCCAGCAAAGTGGCCAAAAATAAGAAAGGTTGTGGGGTGGGGAGAGGTGGAAAGAAAGAGAAACTAATTAAAACACACAGAAACCACACCAAGGGAACAAGCTTTAGGCAACCCAAACGACTAGGAAACACCCACATATGGAGTGAGCATTAAATATACAATTATTTGTAAAACTAAGACTACAGAAGAGTTTAGAGGAAGAGAGAACTACTTAGACATTTCAGATACAATAAAACAACCTACATGTGGGGATAAAGGGGAGAATGGAGAGACCACATATAAAACGTTTTTTAAAAAATTGCTCTCAGCACGTCTGGGCACTTTCCCACAGACAAATAAAGGTGTATGTTCACCAAAAAAATCCACACATAAATGTTTACGGCAGCTCTATCCGTAACAGCCAAAAATGTAGAAATTATCCAAATGTCCTTCGGTAAGTGAATGATTAAGCAAACGGTAGTATATCCACTCCACTGAGTAGTACTCAGCAGTAGGGACACACACAATGTGCAGAACAAGTACACAGTAAGTGCAAGTCACTCAGTTGTGTCCGACTCTTTGCGACCCCATGGAATTCTGTAGGCCAGCATATTAGAGTGGGTAGCCTTTCCCTGGATCAATCTCTAGAGAATTATGCCAAGTGAAAAAAGCCCAGTGAAAAAGACTATACAAAGGTCTGTCTAGTCAAGGCTATGATTTTTCCTGTGGTCATGTATGGATGTGAGAGTTGGACTGTGAAGAAAGCTGAGCGCCGAAGAATTGATGCTTTTGAACTGTGGTGCTGGAGAAGACTCTTGAGAGTCCCTTGGACTGCAAGGAGATGCAACCAGTCCATTCTGAAGGAGATCGGTCCTGGGTGTTCACTGGAAGGACTGATGTTGAAGCTGAAACTCCAATACTTTGGCCACCTGATGTGAAGAGCTGACTCATTTGAAAAGACCCTGATGCTGGGAAAGATTGAGGGCAGGAGGAGAAGGGGATGACAGGGGATGAGATGGTTGGATGCCATCACCAACTCAATGGACATGGGTTTGGGTGGACTCCGGGAGTTGGTGATGGACAGGGAGGGCTGGCATGCTGTGATTCATGGGGTCACAAAGAGTTGGACACGACTGAGCATCTGAACTGAACTGAAAATATTATACCCTCTGTGATTCCATTTATACAACATTCTTCAGACGACAAGTTTATAGCAATGGAAAACTGACTGGAGGTTGCCAGAGGTAAAAGGGGTGGGGGCTGGACAGCAGGTGTGGCTGTGTAACTCACAGCAGGAAGGAGTGTGGGGAGATGGAAACATCCTGTATCTTGACTGTATCAAACACCCCGGAGGTGATACCCTGCTAGCCTTGCAAGATGACACCACTGAGGGGAACTGGGTAAAGGGTACACACATGAATCTACGATAATCACAGAATTTTAAAGTTTAATTAACAAATAAAAACTATTCTCAGTAATTTTATTGGTGGTGGTGCTAGTGGTACTGAGTTTCTATGCATGCAATTTGGGATAAAGCACATGAATAACTGTATCATATTCCATTCTATGCCTCTTGTATCCTTGAAAGCCGTGATTCTGAGTGAAAATGACCGGGATGTAAGGCAGGAAAGACCCCTGCAAACCTGTAATCAAGTTTTGGTTTTTTTCTTGTCTCTTGATATGCCTAGAAAACAAGGACCAACCAGTAGCAACAGAATTGCAAGCACACAAATAATGGTTATGAAATACCATTTTACACTAAAAGAAACCAGGTTTTCTTAGAGGAATCTGATTGCAGGTCTGGGGGTAAGAAATGAGTGATTGTGTCAAGCCAGATAAGGAGAAAGATGATATCAAAAAGGCTCAGCAGCCAACCTGAAGGGGCCTCCACCAGCCAAAGATGGAACATTTTTAAATTTCCAAAAGGGTAATTTCATGGATGGTTGGTCTTGGGAAATGGATAGTGAATGATTTCCCTATGACTTTCAATGGTGAGAAGTCCTGAGCTTTGGTGGACAGAAGTTTTGTTTTTTTTTTCTTTAATTTAGGCTTTTGGGGTTATGAATCATGCTTGAAAAGACCAGCTCAAATCATAGTAAAAACTCAGGCATATATCCCACCTTTCCTTTATGAATTCTACCACTTGATGAAATACTCAAGTATTCCAACTAATAAATGCAAAGATGTATGCATAAGGAAGTATTATAGCCACCCTTCCCTGAAAAGTGCCCAAAACTTTGTGAGAAGGTAACCATGTGTCCACTGCTCTGATATACTCTATTGCATTGAGTGAAGAACTGCAGGTGGTACAAACACCAGCACTCTAAGTACTGCCAAGGAAACAACACTGAGGCTTGTGAATTGAAGGTGCATTCCAACTGTAGAGATGTTCAAATGTGACAAGAGTGACCTTTAATCGAGAATGCCTCCTTCGTGTCCTGAAAGGCTTACTTTCTGCTTCTTACTTCTCAGATGTGAGACCAGTTGTATTACCTGTCCCGTATCACTAAAAATTCAAGTAAAATAGCATACTATAGCAACAAAAATAAATGTGCACAAGTCTCAAAACGTTAAGTGTTGCATGATTTTTACAAAAACCTGTTATTTACCCTGACAGGATTGAAGATTGTGATCCATTGTGACCTCTAACTTCAGCCTGAGATGACACCTTCATTCTGGTTTTCTGTTGCCACCGGCTCCTGATGACTCACAGCCTGTCTTCTGTGGCTGCTTCTTCGCCTGCTGCCCATCACCTTCCACTTTCAGGCCGCAGGCATCCTCAGCATTGGGAGGGAGGCAATCACGAACCACCAAAACCAGGCATCGGGGGTCTGCAAGCCTCTAGAATTATGTGCGAAATGTTCCAACCAAACCTACTTTTTATAGGAATCTGGGATTGCTGCTTAGTTTCCTTCCGAGGGTGGCCCGCCTGCCACCTGCCTGGCTTTGTCAGGCACGCGGTAGTCAATCACGATTATTTTCCAAGATGCCTTTTCTAAACTAAACGTTTTGGTCAGAGGTCTACCTGTTGAGAATTGAACAACATGATTCCAATCCTGAGTAAGGCAAGGGTAAGGGAGCATCATGGTGAGATAAACAACCCTGGGTACACAGGGACATGGGGATTGAGGAGGTGGGGGGATGGAGTGGGTAGTAAAACAGTGAGATCTCAGTTCACCTAAGGGTGACACCCCTGATGTCAGTCAGCCGTGATGGCAGGTTAAGCATATGCTCTGGGGAATACACCACTGACAGTCTGTAATGCTAACCTTCATTGCTACTGCACATCAGGAAATACGCAAGCGCTACAGAACCAGTAAACTAGGACAAGTGTAACACAAGTATCTAAGCCATGACCCCTACCGCTGGCATCAGCGAACTGGTCTATGGGCCACACATGACCTGTGATCTGGTTTTGCACAATCTGTGTAAAATAAATTTTACATTTTAAATGTTTTTTAAAGATCAGAAAATAATATTGTATGGCATATGAAAATGATATAAAATTAAACTGTGTCCACACACATGGTTTTGCTGGAACACAGCCGTGCCCATGGGTTCACGTATCATTGACGGCTGCCTCTGTAATACACAGTGGCGGAGTTTCAACAGAGTGTGGCCTATAAAGCCTAAAATACCTCCTTATCTCTATTTACTGAAAACGTTTTTGAACCCTTGTCTCAGAGCTCAGGTTTGGCAAGCTTTCTGATAACATTTTCATAAATAAAAGATAAAATCTGGATGTATGGCTACAAAACATTCCCTATTTATTGCTCTGTTTCTTGTGATTTTTCAAAGCTGACACACCAGACATACACAAGAATGTGCAACAGGAGCCCAGATGGACAGTCTCCTGTTTCCCGTTTGCTATTGTGCACTGTGCAAATTCCCTACATGGCATGCACGCAAGGAGAGGAAAAACAACAGTCACCCACCGTGCTAGATTTAAAAGCATTTAATGACATCGCATATATTTAACAGATAGGGCAAAAGTTGAGAGGTACAGGTCATACGACTGAGCACCGGGCCTGAGTGACCAACCTCCCTGTCAGGCCCAGCCTCTGGAGTTCATTCCTATCAATGCCATTTTGATTGTGCAGTAAGATGAAAATTTGTCATTATAATCGTTACAGTGACAGAGAAATGCACACTATGTATCAAAGAGCAAGGTAATGAAGCAAATTATAACACAGTGTGGTAACGCACAAGCAAGTAACCATTACGGTAAAATGACTTTGTCCAGTAAATGCCTCGGTTCCACTTGTACACTTACCAATGATTTAAAGGGTTTATTATACATCTAGTTTTATTATACTTTGTACTAGAATTATCTCAAACATACAATATAATGTATTTCAGCAAAAAAAAAAAAAATTGAAATTACAGATTATTTAAAACAGTATCGGTTTTCTATTCCTTCTTGTATCCCGACATTCTTAACTGCTGTCCAGGTTGATGCAGAAAAGCTGCATGTCGTGTGTTAGTAAGTGATGCCAGGTACAAGTGGCTTGGTCTGTAGAGTTAACAGTGGGGCTGCACTGTGGCTGCAGCGAGATCATCACACACAATCTGTTTAATCCAGGTTAGACCCATCATGGGCGCTTCTAATAGTCAAACCACTGGGAGTAAATGGGAGAGAATGGTGTCGGGACATTGGTACGTCTCATCTGTGGTGAGCACAGGAAATATGTTTAAGCACCGCTGCCTTGCATACCAACAGCACTAGAGGCGGGTTATTTCCAACACAGCCTCACAAAATTGAGGAACAGTTTAAATACTGAGATCTAATCTATATAATTTCGTTTAAAAAAAAAAAAATCTGGTCTTCCCTCTGCACCTCAAACTTTTGTTAACTTGGAGATAAAGTGTTTAGGTTGTATTTTTCCCCACCCTCCCCGAGAAATGCTCTATAAATTAAAAGAAAAAAAATCAACCACGTGGAGGAACATTTAGGCACAGAGAGTAATGTGTTGGTTCTGAGCTTGCATGCTGGAATTTCACTGAAAAGGTAAGAGAAGGGCAGGAAGTGACAGAAAGGAGTTCACTTCTTTTTGCCAAAAAGGCTGAACCTCTTTTCTTTGTCTTTCTCTTTGTCCTTCTCCCGTTTGCCGGGACTGGACTCGCTGGTGATGGTGACGACGCTGGTGGGCAGGGTCTGAGCCCGGCTGGATGCTGGCGTGCTCTGGGTGCTGGCGGACACCTCGTGTTTATCAGAGGAGATGGCAGAGGAGATGGCCTGGATCCATGTGTTCATTTCCTCCTGAATGAAGGAGGGGGGACACAGGTGAGACTCATCTAAGTTGGATGGACATGAGACACTCTCACTCCACCTGGGTGACCGTCTGAGCTGCTGTGGGTTGGAAAGCTTGGGGATAGCACGTCTGCCTGAGAAGGGACAGTGGCTGTCTAACAAATGCCTGCTTCATCAGGACAGCTGTGACCATGGTTCGATGCTCACCAGAATTCAGTTTACAATACCTGAAGGTCCCCACTGTAGTATATGGTCCTACAAATGTGACGAGCTGGAAGACTGGCCTATAGCATGGGGGTCAGGTCCTACCCTAGAAAGTGCTTTTTCTTTTTTGAAATTGAAATCTATTTGATATACCACATTGTGTAAACTTAACAGAAGTTGCTTTTTTTGAATTTAATGCCCTATACATGTTGTTTTCTCATCGGCTGACCATACAGCCAAGCGATGGTTGGTTGAAAGCAGTGGAGTGCAGTGGGCGCAGAGGGGAGGCTCCTGGCTGGGTTGTGGGCTCCACACCAGTTTGGAGACCACCTCCCTGTGCGTCACCCACAGTTCTCCTCCATGAACTTCAAGAGACCCTGCGCTAGCTTTCCTGCCAGGGTAGGAGAACAATGAGATGACATTTACTGCCTCTGACAGACACAGGAGAGCAGAAAACCTTCCAGCATCTGTGACTGTGGAGACCAGAGGACAGATGCCACCGCTGATCATCACTTATGTGAAGAGCATCAATATATAATGCTCATCAGGCCACAAACACTTGTAAACTTATATTCGAAAAAAAAAAAATCTTAAAAACTTACATCATCTTTGGCTTGGAAGAGGTACTCATTGCCATCATTTAGTCTGTAATTTGAAAGAAGAAAGTCAGTCATAGTATAACGTAAGAAAAAAAAACCCTTAACTCTCATATCCTCTGTGGGACAGAAGCAGGCCACAGGAATCACACTAGAAATGCCCGTAGGAACCCTGCACACATCACTCAATGGGTTCGGGCCTGCACGGGATCAGCAGCCACCCCCCGGACATCAAAAGGCCATATAATTGGGCCAATATACGCAAGTGACTTGTGTGTTTCAATCACTGCATGTGTGCTAAGTTGCTTCAGCCGTGTGTGACTCTTTGTGACCCCATGGACTGTAGCCCAACCAGGCTCCTCTGTTCATGGGATTCTCCAAGCAAGAATAGTGGAGTGAGTTGCCGTTTCTTTCTCCAGAGGATCTTCCTGACCCAGGGATTGAACCCACGTCTTTTAGGTCTCCTGACAGGCGGGTTCTTTACCACTAATGCCACCTGGGAAGCCCCGTTTCACTCACTGGAAGGATCAAAAATGTTCCAAATGTATCTATACCTGGATTTGTTGTGGCAAAGACCACTTGGATGACTGATCACTGCTCTAAACTGAATGCAAGAGAAAGCTCTTTGAAAATCATAAGCCCTTTTGAAATCTTGCCACTGAGCTTATATGTCCCACATTAACAAATACCAGACTTTCTGAACTGACAGAAAGTCACCGAAAAGGTCTCCTAGATTTCTCTTCTTATCTCAGAACCGAAGAAACTGCCCTGGTGAGGCCGCTGCTGTGACGTGGAGGGGACAGGCTGGGAGGGCTGCGTCAAGAGGAAGGGGGCATTACTGGTGCAGGAGTCAGGTGCTCTCTGCCAACATCCCAACCCTCTGACCCTGTGTCAGGGAAGCACAGAGGGAGGCAGCCAGGGAGCCTGGCTGTCTGTGCCAGATGTTACGGTACGTAAAGCGTGCCATGTCCGGCCCTGCCTTCTGTGTGCACCAAGAGCTCAAGAAATCACACCGCCTGAATCGCTCTCATTTGTGGTCCTTGGCCTCGTCCAGCTGGCGTGAGACACACCCATAACCAAGGACCGAGGCTTTCCAGATCCCAGAGCAGCAGATCAGATTAGCATTAGTATCATCCTAACTACTAACATTTTCACTTTTTATTTAAAAAACCTGATTTTTCTGCCCATTTCCAAGGATAAGCAGAACTTCTGAGCTTGGATCCACTCCTGGGGGAGTCGAATGTGTTCTGTAGGGTAGAGACATGTGGACTGGATGGTTCCAGAGGCGTCTGGAACATCCACTGGGTGAGTCAGGGGAGCATGGGGCCCCCTCCTTCTGGTTTGTCTCCATCCAGCTCCTGAATGACTCAGTTGACCTGTCTCCAGAAAAGTCATGAGCAAAGAACAGCATGTCCTAGGACTGGATTAGCTGCACGATGCGGACACTTTTTCTAAGTGTCCCTTAAACTGTGAGATGTGACAAGCTCACCGTGTCTTAGAAATACTAAGTTCCAGCTGATAAAAAATGAAAGCTCCTTTTCTGCAATGTTCAGCTGTGCCGTTCACCACAGAGACGCTGGGGACCCTAACTGAGATGTGCGCCTATCCCGTCTATCACTCTGTTGGTAACTTTTTAAACGGTAGAGGAGAGGAACCAACTGATCACAGCATCTAAGAAAACCAATGCCTGGCGTGAACACATACCCACTCTCTGGCAACTCTCACCTGAGCTTGAACACGTGCTTCTTCTTCTTGTAATCAAGGGCCACTTCACAGATGGCTTCTTTCAAACTCACAGGGACCTCGCTGTGGTAGGGAATTCCTGAAGCAGCTGTCTTTGCGTCTTTGTAGAAACCCATTTCTTGGTTATTTATGACACAATAAACATTGTGCCAGGACCTGAGCCATAAAGAAAGGCACGACAAGGTTTTGCTCCATGCCACACCCCCTTAAAGAACTGACAGTCCATTTAATACGAAGATGGACCCCACACAACACGGCACGATTCCCTGTTATAATAAAAGCCCTTCCTAACTTTTGTTAAACATAAACAGTGAACAAAATTCCTCTGCAGACTCCCAAGACAAAATCATATGTTGCTACAATGGCAGGTTTTGAAGGATACTTTTTGCTCTGACTTTGAAGAAAAACACAGTGCCCTCTTCTATTAAATAAAGAGACTCTTGGCTCTGACCGGAAAAGCTTTTTGTGGGTGTTTGATACCCTCTCGTGGTAATGGGGTACAGGCCAGGCTCCTTATTGGAAACATGCCTGTCCTTAAGTGGCTCTTCAACCTCAGCTTCATTCTGTAATGTGGCCTGGCAACTTGATAGGAAAGCAGATTCAGGGCCATGAACACGTATGGTGCACTGCCTGAGTTAGAAACAGGCAGCTTTCCTCCTCCCAGGACGTGGCAAACTACCCTAAGACACTGCTTTTATCAGAAGACACTTTACTGCCGCCTTCCTGTATTAACAAATAAATTATAGCGTTCTCAATGTGGATGGCAGCTCTTAGATGGGATTCCCTTGTACAGTGTACAACCTGTACAACTGTACGTGGTGGGTCCCAGGCAGTTTAGTTTACTGGTTAAGCACACAGGCTGTGGAGTCAGGTAAGTTTTACTAGGGTGTGCCAGCTGTGCCGTTTACTAGGGTATTACACAGGCTGAGCTTTCTTAACCTCCCAGAGCCTCAGTTATGAACATAATAAAAGTAGGGCTATTGGGAGATAATCAATATAAAGACTGCTAGGAGAAAACGTGACTTAAACACCCCACATTAAGCAACCCACTTAAACAACCCACAAGGAGGAAAAATAACAGTGAAATAACTTCACTCTAGGGAAGACTCCTCCCTCTCAGTCTAGTGGCATTCCTTCTCAGGCCTACTAAGGCCTCTTCTTGCTGTTCTCTCACACACTTAACTCTTCCTTGTCTTGGTGAATAAAAAGCACTCTACTCCCACTTCCCCAGAAGGATGTGATGCCCAAGAAGCTACAGAACCAACCAGACACACGCACACACACTCCCCTCTTAACTGAGAGCCGTCCACCTCCACCTCTAACGGGCTGACTTCCCCTAGGACCGCCGGCCTCTGTGCTGTTACCTGCTCGAGGCCTTCTTATTGTGGGCCTCCCACTCGTGCTTCCGGTTCAGGAAGCCTTCCATCTGGGCCGAAGGTGTCTCCTGGGTCCTGGCTGGCAAGGTGGCGGCACTCTGGGCTGGGAGAGCAGTCTTGGCTTTGCGATCAGAGGTGGGGGAGGGGATAGGGCTGGACTCTTTCGAGCTCGTCCTCTGTTCTGCAGCGCCGTTGACCATTTCGCTGGTGTCCACTGTTTCTGCCATCTAGGGACAGTGGAGAGGCCATTCAGCTAACCCCGTGAGCCCTGGGGGGGACCACATACGCTCTGACTCGCACACGTGGCTGTGTATAAATGCCTGGCACAGATCGAGGCAGTACAGTAAAACCATTGCACATCCCACAAAGCCAGCTGGACACCAAGGACATTAGAAGGTGGGGGTGGATTAATACCCGCCCGTTTATGGGGAGATGAGAAAAGCGAAATGCCAGGATGAGTTTTACTGCACTCTGCTCCTCTGATCAATCCATTTTCTCTAATAGAACTCAGATCATTTCCTCTTATGGTTACGTTAAAACAAAAGGACAACAGTAACAATCACACGTATTAAATATGAAAGAGCGGACGTTATACAGCAGCCACCTTACAACCAAGGACGCCACCAGAAGGGCTGGAAGTTGAAGCGAAAGGGCATTCACAAACAGATGGATAGACAACTCTATCAGAGCTACACGGCATTCCCCCAGAGTCAGACAAAAAAGACCTTCAGTTTCTGAAAATGCTCTCCAGCTCCCCTCCCCGCCCACCCCCTGACACGTGGTCATAAACACATGCAGAAATTAAGACAGCAATCATGCACTTCATGTCTACCATCCCCGTTAGACTTTGGAACTTAAGAGCTGGAAGGAAATGAGGCAAGTCAACGAACATCAATGTAACCACGTCTGCCGAAGTTGTATCGTGAGTGGGTTGTAGGTTGTGTTAAAGGAGCTGGAAAAGCCAATCACAGTCACTCAACACCACACGGCTATTTACCCCCAAACAAAGACAGAACCAGGGCCTTCCCCATCACGTGCTGGTTGATCACGGTGCCTTGCTGCACTGAGACGAGGAAGCCCAGCCAGCCAGGCTTCCTGCAGCTCTGACCCTTCAGGCTGGAGTCGTCTTCGGGAGTTGTTCCTTCCCAAGCTCATTGCTATGGTAACCCTCACGGCTTTTCGGCTTGGGAAATGCGGTAGGGTCTCCATTCATTATCGCTTTCAGCCTGTGTGCCATCAACTGTGTACCATGAACTGTAGCAGGCCCCTGGCTGATACACCCAGGGTGTGGGATTAGCGAGTTACTAAAGCTGGGTGTGGCTGACGCTTTAGTGGATTACAGACAACCTGCACCCCTTGTACACGGACAAACATGGAGGTGTCAATGGCACGCTCATTAGATAACGTCCCCCACCACTGCTGCCCAGAACCAAGTGACACCAAATTAGCAGCAACAACCTCAACAGGATCAATGGGAGACTGGCCACCACTGCTTGAACATCAGATATGTCAACTCTCGGAAACTGAATGTCTCTGCTGGGTCTTACCTAAGTGACAGGGCAGGAGTCAAGTTTATATTCTGTCTAAACAAACTATCACTGTCAGCATCGGAGTTTAGGGTGGGACCAGAGGCGAGGCACTTGAAGGGTGTTTGTGATTAGACCTCTTTATCCACACAGCAATGTGGAAACAGTATCGTGAGGGCAGAGAGGCATGGGCGAGGAGATGCATGGTGATTATCCTGGCCTTGCCAGTGACAGCCTGCAGACATGTGCTTATAAGCAATGGGCTATTTAAATATCTCTCTTGCCTTTCACTTTTAAAGGAGAGACAGAGGGGAAATAATGACCAAACAATAAAACACCCCTGAGTCGAAAGAGAGTGAGTGGACTTTAAGGCTGACTAGTCTGTTTTGGTGTGAGATTTCAAGAGACTTCTAGTGGGGAGGAAGTAGGAGATTGGTCTGGAAGGCCTGTGTCAGGCGTGAGTCCAAGGAGACATGGGGTTAGTGTGGACAGAAACCAGGTTAAAAAAAAATTAGTGCTGCAGGTGTGACTCAAAAACTGCAAGTGACAGCAACGGCCCGGACAGCGGAATGTTTACTGGGAAAAGGCTAAAATTTCTCATACTTGGTCAGACTCCACGGCAGGTGAAGGCCAGGGGAAGCCTCAGCTGGGGGAAATTCTGCAGCAAAAATTTTTTTCTTTAGAGTTAGAAGGAAAGAGAAAACCCCAAACCAGTATGCAGAGATAATTAATGTTTATGCAAATGAATCACTAATCAAGAAAACAAGAAAAAAATAAAAGGAACAAAATGAATTTTAATGGACATGTGCTTAAGCATGCCAACAGACAACACGCAACTAGAGACAAACATCAAAAGCAAATCATGGTGCTGTGACCAAACAGTGGGTACTTGTGGATCCCCCCGCCCCCACCCGACATTGCTTCTCTTTAGCAATTAGTCCAGAGTGCTTTAGTGGCTGGATACACCTGAGTTGGTTCAATCAGAAGGTGAACATAAATGCAACGTGACAACTAGTAGCACATGGAACGCCTGATTGGTTTTCTAAGTGCACGAAGCAACACTATTGTCAAAAGTTCATTAACTTGAGTCTCTGCACTGTAACTCAGAAGAATGAAAAGAGCTTTTCTTCTTCTGATACAATCCAATTACAACTAAAAATTTGTTCTGGCAAGCTACAATTTAAAAATCTAGATTAAAAATAGGCATGAGAACAAATGCCAAAAACATCATAGCACTCCTTCTCTCTAGGCTTATGTGGCTTCTGGTTTTTTTTTTTGGTCTTCTGAATACAAAAGGCATAAAATTGGGTATTAGTCCTACTGATACAAAATTTAAACATATATATATGGACACATCACATATATACATAGAGATCAATGACACATACTATTTGGAGCCAGGAACTGGGCTCCCTAATGACCAAAGATGAAGCAGTATTTTTTTCTAAAATGAATTTTGGTATGTTTTAAGGCAGAGACCCAACAATGGTGCATACTACTCCCAGAACATAAGAAGCTTGGCATCTATCTATATACCCATCTACAGTCGCAAGTAGATAGATATGTACATAGAAATAAGGAAAAAACAAACAAGATGCTATATGATGTTATCCTGACAAAAGAAAAAAAAGACATGCATCATGAAATGAAAAGACAAATTGGACTTAACTCATGGAGAACACGTATCAAAACAGGTCTTCTGATTCCACTAACATCTAAATATGGCAAATGAGTAAGTGAATGTCTCACACAGCTTTCATGTAATGTGGACCTGGTTTGGTTTTGTCTTTATCGGTACCAGGAAATCATCTCTTTCTTTAGCTTTTATTCCTAAGGAATAGAATTTCTGATAAAACATTTCAATCCCTGCTGGTGGTCTGATAAACAATATCCTAAAAGACTCCTTATTAGAGAGTGCCACAAAAAGTCGTTAAGAAAATGAAAAATGAACTGGAAGGTCCATACGAGACACACAACGGAATTTATGTCTAAAGAGACACTGAAAGAACTTCTGGAGCCTGAAGGCAGGCAATGGCTCCTGGGGTGGTCTCTCAAGTGCATCGTTCAAGTAATCAGGGTGAAACAGCATGGCTTTTGTTTCACTGGTTGGAAAAATTTAAACAGTTTGACACCCTGAAGTCATCAACTGGAGGGAAAGGCATGGAAGTCTGGCTGGGCAGGCTTCCCTAAGATGCCGAGAAGTGCTGCCTCGCGCACCAGGATCACGCCCCAGCAGCGCTGACGGTGACCCGGTGGAGGCGGAGGCACCTGACTCCTGAGGCAGCTGCATTAACTGCTGTGAGCGGGCCCACCACTCGCAGCTGTATTAACTGCTGAGAGCGGGCCCACCACTCGCAGCTGCATTAACTGCTGTGAGCGGGCCCACCACTCGCAGCTGCATTAACTGCTGTGAGCGGGCCCACCACTCGCAGCTGCATTAACTGCTGTGAGCGGGCCCACCACTCGCAGCTGCATTAACTGCTGTGAGCGGGCCCACCACTCGCAGCTGTATTAACTGCTGTGAGCGGGCCCACCACTCGCAGCTGTATTAACTGCTGTAAGCGGGCCTACCACTCGCAGCTCGGGACTTGGCAGAAAAAAAGAGAGGAACTGGTTTGTAAAAAGGTAATAAATGATCTGAGGGTCTCAAAACTGTTCAGATTCTGCACCTAAAGCAGCTTCAACTCTTTTCTCCTGTTTCTCAATAAATGACTGCATCCTTCATGGAATGTTACACAGCTGACCTTAGGTTTAATCTTAGTACGGGAGGTCTCCCTCCTCATCCACCAGTCTTCCTAGTTCCTGGTGAACTGCCGCAGGTTAATATCTGTGACGGGAGCTACGTATGGTGCAGGACTGCACCCTGTTAGTACAACTGGATGTGCCATACCTGTCGATTCTAGTTTTCTTCTTCATTTTGCTGTAATCTCATTTAATTTCAATTACTCACGTAAGGCTTTTGCTGCAACATCTTAATAAAGTAAAAAGCTCACGATAAATAAACAAAAATTATGTAGGTTGCTTTCAGGCAATGGAGCATCCATCAGTTAAAAGACTCAAATAAACATGAATTAAATGCAAACAAATATGAAACCAAGGAAGACTACGAATTCAGTAAAATTTTTAACACTGTGGGTGAAGTGGACGCCAAAAGGTCAAACCAATGGGATTTGGAAAGAGTGGTTCTTGACAAACAGTAGCGAACTTCACAGTCCAGACCACGGCTGGTCACTGGCTGTCCGTCTGCTATTAAAGTTTTTGTAGTTTTGGTAGGTTTGAGAGCGGTAACTAACCCGTGGAGATCCCTGTTCAGCCGGCAAACCATTTTGGGAAACTTGCTCTCCTTTTGAAGTATCCCTGTTGGGAAAAAAGGGAAGAGAAGATGGAGGAGAGGAGGAAATGGGGAAGGATAGAAGGTAGGGAAGAAGAAAAGAGGAGAAAGAGAAGAGTAAGGCAGGATGGGGGAGAACACAGATCAACTTTATTAGAGCCTCTCTCTCAGAAAAACATAAACATCCCTCTTTCACATAATGGGATTTCTTTCTAAAAATTTTCAAGTGTTTCAAATGGACTCTAGATAGAGAGTGAGACCTCAGGCATCAGTGCCCATAGAGGTGGCATTAGTTGTCACAGAGCTTTAACCACAGCAAAATACTCAGCCTTTCAGAAACACAGAGTAGTTTCTGCCCTTTGTTTGAAATCACCCAGAACTTTCAGAAAGCATCACCATGCCGTCACTGGCCTGAAATCCAGGTGGTTCACTCCATCCATTTACTCCTGGGGAAGTTGTGTGTGTGTATACACACGTGTGCACAGCAGAGAGAGTGCTGTCTACATTCCACTTTCTCTGCCAACACAGCAATGTTACTATGGACAAGTCAGTGTCCTCAAATGTGACTGTGTGGGGTCTACGTTGCCTGCAGAATGACTGACAGGAAGGGCACAGCGCAGCACAGGCTCAGAAACGTGCTCCCTAAACCCCACTTGTCACTGAAGCTGGGTGTGGGCAGGCGGGCTGCCTGTGACTCACCACTGCTGCTGGGACTCAGTCTCCTCGGAAACTTTCGTGCTCGGCTCGGGGGAGGGCGGCCGCCTCTTCCTCTCCTCTTCCTCTTGCTGTCTGCGCACTTCCAGTAGCTCCAACTGAGGGAGAACACCATGATGTCTGGCAGAGCCCCAAACTCTGCCTCTTTTAAGGAAATGGTTCCAGGTGAGCCCTATTTGAGTGTTCTACACTGGATCACACAGGATGATCTGGAGCTCTGACATCCTAAGCAAAAGCTCATTAAGGTCATAGGAACTGAGGCTACAACCCCAAGCCACAGGAAACCAAGGTCTGCATGATGAAGCAGATCCACTGTACGTGCTGGTTGAATCCCTGCGAGTTGTGTGTGGCACTGGGACACTGAGTTTAATTGCTACATGAACTCTGCAGCCTTTGAATTCACTGAGGAAGAAAGCAGCTGAGTGGGAAGGTCCGTGCCGGACTTCCCATCGGAGCTCAACCACCACCAAGTCAGCACTGCAGTAACTCCCAACGAGGCCTCTTATGCTGCGGTGGGGATTGGGTTTAGCTAAACCCCAATAACACATTTTAAAAAGCCACAAACTAGTCCAACTGAAACTAACCCATTTCACGAGCAGTATGTGAGTACCACAGCATTCCATTTTAGCACAGAAGTATACATGTATAGCTGAGAAGCCCAGAATCGTAAGAAGAACACCATTTCTGTACAGCATAAAGAATCAGCTTTCCACCGGCAGTGCAAGTGTCTTGGGAGAGAGATCACCAGTGAGCAAGTCCTATTCTAAAGCCTTTATTTTGGCAGAAGAGATCATCAGGACTGGGGAGAGCCTGGTGGTCTAGGATAAGCTACTCCTGCCTGATGGGAATTCCAATTCTGAAATCTGAAGATAACTGTATGGCTACGATCCCTAGGAACCACAGCTTCTATGAGATATAGGAAAGAAAATCAGATCAAAAGAGGAAAGCAAACCCCAATCAATCAATGCCCAGACAGCAAGTGATCACGGATCTCCATGCCCAGGAAGTGACTAAGAGGGCAGTCACCCTGGGCCGTCTCCCCAGGTCCTGTACCAAGAGAAACACCAATTCCAGGAAGACACTTCATGCTTTTAGGAACAGAGCAATGACATGAGCTCCCAGGTCTAGGTGAGTGGGAAGCAGAGCTGCCCACGGGAACCACCACAGAGCACCCCGGCTCCCAGGGGTCACTCACCGTCGTCAGTCTTTCCAGGGCAGAGAACCTCTCGTCCCAGGTCGCTGCAGACTTTTCAAAAGCCTCATGGCGCTTGATGAGCTTCTCAACCTCGTCCACGCTCTGGCCTATCTCTCGGCTGGACAGGTAGGGCTCCTGTCCGAGCAGCCAGGCCTCGGCCACACTGGCATCCCTTGAGAACTGATGGACCTCTAAGACTGCACACGAGAGCCAAGAGTGAGAATGTGGGCAGGTGACTGGGCAGACGGGGGTGGTGCTGCCCTCTAGTGGCAGCTGCCTGCACAAGCCGTCTAGTCTAGTCCAGACCTGCTCTGTCCACATAAACATCAGGGGAGCTATACATGCAACTTCTACTAGCCACATTAAAAACAGGTGAAATTAATTTTAGAAGCACATTTTAGACAACCTGATATATCAAAGTGCTTTTTCAACATATAATCAGTAAAAAACAAGAAAAAGTACTGAGCTGTGTTACATCTTTCTTCTGTATTTGAAATTTTATACTTGGAGCACATCTGAATTTGGACCAGCACAGTACAGGTTCTAAAGAGCCCCATGAGAACAGTGGCTGCCACAAGACCATGAAGGACCAGAATATACGCTCGGCTCACTCAGCCCTACTACAGTGAAGTAAGCTTTGGAGCCCTGCAGGAATTCACAACCTATGTTCAACCAGACGACCCTGATGGAGCAGCCATTCACCGATCACACTTTCTGGGTTGGAAGTGCTATGTTTTACTTCGGGGGTTGAAAGGGAGGGAAGGGTCTGGGAGCCCTACACAAAATGGAGATGGTACGGGCTACAGGGCTTCTGCTTTATTCATTCTGTCCTCCACTCGAGACAATACAGCGTGACCTCCACCTCCTGCACTGTGAGAAGGCAGGTCAGATGCTGCTCTGTCTGTGCTAGGGCTGGCTGGCACTTTCATTACATACCAAGCAGCACTGCCTGGGGCCACTCAGGTAAGAAAAACACTGCGGGCAGCATCGGCGTCACACTGGTGTCCCCCAACACTGCACCACACGAGGGACCCTTCACCTCATCAGGACTGCTCAGCACACAACTTGGTGCCCAGCTCACAGAGCGGGGTGTACCCTGGGCTTTGCTGAACCGAAATGAACCTGCCCAGGGAGTGGGCGAGATTAACAGACCAAATTCTCACCCAGAGAATGGTCAAGAGTGGCACTTCTTGAGCGGAGGTGCTCAAGAAATAAGGCCTAACTTTTTTAGAAAAGGACCCTCGGATTCTGCTTCTAGAAAGCACTTCTGGTACCTGAGAATAAGGCTGAAGCCTGGAGCCCCAAGCACAGAATGGCAGAATACGGTAAATACGGTAAGTGATGCTTCAGTTGGACTACCTTTGGTGTTCATAAATATTACTCCCAATACTGTATGTTATAAATTCTGTTAGCTCACACATTCTCCTATAAAATGAAACTAAAAATAGAACCTACCTCAGAAGATTATTGTGGAAAGTAAATAAAGAAAAAACATATAGAATACTTAGAATAATGCCTGCTTCACTGAGAATTCTTTGTCATTGTTAGCTTTCATTAAGACCTAACCAAGCCAACTTTCTACCTTCTTGACTCTGCAGTAACGGTTCTTCCTGAAGATAACTGGGGGTGGGGGTCTCTTTACTGCACTCCCCCAGAGGGATGCACATCCTGTGGTCCCCGTGCTGCTCCTGCACACCTGACACCACTCACAGCACTGAGGCCAATCAAGAGAATGAAAGACAACGAAGGTGACACAGGGAACCACTGAAAAATACTTACTAGCATGAAAGAGCTAAATAAGATATTAAAAAACAAACATTCAGAGAGGCTCCAAAAATCAGTAAGAGATAACACTGTAACAAACCAGTTAAAGCAGGTAAATAAACTTGCTTGCTTTCAGTGGGGACCCAGAAAGAACAGAAATTCGGTATATCCTTACTCAGTCTTAACCACTCCCATCGGTCTTCCCACTTGTCAATCATTTCTTTTCTTTTTTCTGTCAACTGCAGTAACTTCTCCTTGATCTGTGAGAAAAGAAGGACCCCAAGGACATCTTAATAGGCTGGACCACATCCTCCTAGTCTGCCCCTTGATGGGCCACTTTATGTATGAAAAACACATTTTACATAGAGATCACCACTAACGGAGGAAAGATCTGAGGACCACTCAGTCCATCTGAGTGCCAGGAGAGGAGAGAAAAGCATGGTGATGTTCCTTCCGGAGGGGCTGGGAGGAAGGCCAAGCTCCACCCAAAGTTGCTCTGTTGTGAGGTGGCCAACAAAGTTTCAAGCCCTCTCCAGACTCCAGGGCTCCCGGGTTGCACACATGCAGAAGAGAATGGCAGTGAGAGGGCCAAGCCCCAAGCTCTCTGAGGGCACGTCTGAGCCCTAGAAGGGGGCCTCACACTGATAGCCACTTACCTCTGTATCACCAGCATCCTAACTTGACTTAGCAATTATGCACTAAAGAGCAAACTGATATAGGGCATAGGGGACAGAGAAGGGGTGTTACCCATGCGGAGGACCGATGGAGGAGGTGAGAGTGGACGAACCCTCAGCCATGGTCCTTGAAAATTGTCTTCTGGGCCACAAATTGACTGGTTTTAGACCTACAGTCTTGCCTAAACGCCTTATTCTAACACACAAGAAAGAAGCAAGCAGTTTTGAAATACATGTAAGCATGGTTATATATGTATGAACGCAAACACAGATTTCTCTGTGTGTGTAAATATATATGCATACACATACATACGTACAACACATACATACACGCCCAAGAGAGGCATTCTACACCTGAACACCAGCTGCGCTCACCCCTGGGCCCCGGAGCAAAGCAGCACATACCTCCTCAGATGCGTAGTGCTTCCTTGCCAGCAGGGATTTCCCCAGTTCAATGCAGGTCGTAAAACTGTCATTACGAGCGTCAATTTCAGCTTTGATACCTTGATGATTATTCATCAATAGTTCAACAGATGACACATCCCTAAAATTATACAAATAATACTTTCTTTATGAGACCGAGCTTTTCAAATGCTCGTGCAGGTTTCTAAACACATAATTACTCTGATGGGAACTGACAGCACGGTGTCTGATTCAGTCTGAGCCCAGGTTGGGTCACAGAGCTGCAGCAGAGAGGAGGAGTATTTCAGGGCCAGCTTTGCGGCCTGCCCACTTTTCTCTGCATGTGTCTGTGCTATAGTCATTCTTCTCAAATGAGACCAGAAAAACCACTGGATCTCTGTTCAAACTTCTAGTTTAAAATCCAGTTCATCCTCTTCATGAAGGTTCAGAGGAGTAACAGGCATCCCCGATCATGCCCTACTGAGCTCCCAAAGGTTCAGGACGTGTTTCTTTCTTTTTTTTTTTTTTTCAGGACGTGTTTCAAAGAGCAGTAAATACTGTCTCCTTATTTAGACATGAAGACAGAGCAGAAACCAGCTAAGAAATCACTGACGCCATGAAGACTTCTCATCCATCAAAACCTACTGACTGGGAAGTCATGACCAAGGGAAACGTAACTGCTTCATACATGTAATAACCATATTTCTCCTCTTGGGGCACAGTCCCTTTCTCAATTATGGTGGGGGCTAGAGCCAGCAGGAGTGAACGGGAGGTTGTGGATGTGCCTGCCTGTTCACCTACAAGCTTCTTTTCACTGCTCTGCATGAAACACGGCCAAAGAGAAGATATAGGACAAATACTAAATACAAATCCCAGGACCCCATTAGAGCAGACGTGGAGGGTCAGAGGTACCTTTAGTAATGTGCATAAGAAAGGACAGAGTATTCTTTTAACCTAACAGACACAGAAAAGCCATCTTGTTCCAGGGGTAACATTCACTAATCAGACCCGAGATCCATGGCTGCTGTGAGGCATGAGGCCCACAGATGAGGGTAGGAGGGCCTGAGTGAGCGTGGACCCTGGGGACAGGGTGGGGGAGAACCAGGGAGGGCTCCTGATGACACTGGATGCCTCCTTCCCTGACAACTGTGTGCAGAGTGAAACAGCGGCGCCCCACTCGCCCCCAGGGCCCCTTCCCGCCCCTCTTCTGGACAGGAAGCTCTGGGGCAAGGTCCTGGTCAGGGAGGCAGGCAGCATTACCGGGGCTTCTCCTGGGCTTCGATCTGCCGGATGACATCCTCCATCCACAGCATGAGGTCGCGCACCATGCTGAAGAAGCGGAACTTGTCTCCCGTGTCCACCAGCCGCACCCTGCGGCCTTCGCAGGCGTCTAGCAGGGCCTTCCAGGCTTCCAGCACCTCGTTCTCCCGTTTTTGGATGTCGTCGGCCTTGTCGCCCGCGTAGGCTGCCTGGAGGCGGGCCGCATCTTCCTGCAGCTGCCGCACCTGTGGAGCCGCCAGAAGGTGAGCCGGGCCAGAGCTGGGCCTCTGTGCTACCACCCCCCACTGCCCGTTCCCTCTGCACACTGTCCCTGGCCAGTGACGGAGCCCTGGTCAGGAAAGGTCCTTGGAGGTGGCCCGGCGGGTGAAGCTGGTACAGAAACACATGGTACACCTTCACACACCAAAAATAAATACCTAATTTGCTCCTGCATGGTATAGAAGGTGTTCCTTATCACAAATGAGAAACTGCCAAGAACAACTCGTTTTGAAAACGCCTTTTCCATTGCTACGTGATGTTGCTGCTGGAAACAGTACATACATATCACCTGTAAGAGCTCCCACAACAGATTATTCCAACTTGAAAAACAAAAATGCCACATTCAACATAGTTGGAAAAAATAAAAACTGATGCCAAAGAAGATAAAATCTTAACAGCCAAATTTCAACAAAAAGCTTTGGGGAACAAGAATGAAAATGAGTCTTATGAGAAGATGCTACATGGAGATACTGTAATTTGTCATCTCTCATTTGGCAAAAATGGAAGCTTCACGATGTCTATGCCAGTGAGCTGACTCACCGCTGCTGGCACGAACAGCTTACAGCTCCCACAGAAGGCACAGGCAGTACCCACTGGAACCACAAACGTGTGTGCCTTTTGATTTTATGAGTCCACTTGGCGGAGTTTATCCTACATATACTTTTACACTTTTAGGAAATTATATACATGTAAGGTTATTTATCATCACAGTGCCTGTAATTATGTCAACAGTAATTATATAATTCAAATTCTTATTGAGAAGGTCCTTAACTTGTAAATGTGTATGAGTGCATCTGGTTTATTTATTTTGATCATCGAGGATGGTCATCCAACAGTGTCTGCAAATGTGGCAAACAGGTTCCCAGGCAGGCATGATAAAGAAAGGGGACAGGCTCTAGGAAAAGTGCTCCAAGATGACGAGGCTATGCAGAAAAAGCAAAGCATAGAGTGTACAGAATATCAACTTGCTGTGCAAAAAGGGGAAAAAACAAGAGGCTTTCATGTTTTTGTCGGGGGTGGTAGGGATGGGTGGAGGGAAGATACATCATTACAAGAGAAACTCATAACCACAGCTTATCTGATATCCAAAAATTACCCTCTCTTATGTTTTACATAAAGTACCTAATAGTAATGCCATATATGTGATTTGATTTCCATATCCTAAGAGACTTCTGTAAATATTCTGCAATTATGGCTCAGGTATACACTCAAATGACAATAAGCAAGTTTCTAGGAAACTATTTGAATAGTGTCCTGTGTGTGTGTGTGCATGTGTGTGTTCGTGTTCAGTTGTGTCCAACTCTTTGTGACCCCATGGACCGTAGCCTGCCAGGCTCCTCTGTCTATAGGATTCTCCTGATAAGAATACTGGAGTGGGTCCTTTTCCAAGGGATCTTTCCAACTCAGGACTGAAGCCCTATCTTGCATCTCCTATACTGGCAGACAAATTCTTTAGTGCCACCTGGGAAGCCCAGTCTCCTGTGTGGCTAACCTATCTTTCCAAATAAGTAAAGAAAAAACCAAAAAACAACCTTTTCCTATGCCTCTACTTGTTTTCAATTTGTTCTCACAACAAGAAAACAAGATGGACGAGGACAGCAACAGTAGGATGTGCACGAGAACGAACTACTGTCAGAAGTCCCTGCAGAGCATCACTGAGCTCCCTCAGTCCTCTGCTCCCCGCAGAATGGAGGATGGGGGCGGTCAGCTGGCCCCAAACTCTGCCGGCTTCTGGAGTCCGCCCACAAGCCCTCCCTTCTGCTCTGGTTCTGCTGTTAGTGCACGAGGGGTGGGGCACACACACTTCTGTGGCTGAAATGGCCTGGTCCATCGGGTATGGAGAGGTGTACACCATAAGGCTTGACGGGGTAGATTCCTGCCCTGGGTGTTCCTGGACTCGCAGTGGGCTCCCTCATCTCTCTGAGCCTCACATGGTGAAGGAATTTAATGAAACAATGAGAAAGCAACTCCCCATTTCTGGAGTCTCTTGAAGTTCTAAAAGTAAATGATTTTATAGGTGCAGAGGAAAGACCTGCTGCTAGTAAGCCTTCTAGGTATTGTGGAAGTTCTCTGAAGCTTTTTAGAAATGGTAACAATAATTAAAGAACATTCATTCCGGGAGTTAGTGAAGGACAGGGAAGCCTGGCATGCTGTTGTCCACGGGGTCACAAAGAGTCGGATATAACTGAGTGACTAAACAACAACAAATAGAGTTCTTGCTATGGTGTATGCTCTGTACACACTGTAATAGTTAAAAGCATTAGGGAACTCAAGGTTAGGGAGGAAAATTAAACTCCCAGCGATAGTGAGATAAGCTCAACTCAGGCCTGGGTCTCACCTTCTCTAGTGGCCTTGCTCCAAGCGCACAGCAGGGCAGACTGCATTCAGGACCCTGCCACGCTCACGTGGTACTCCAGGACCTTTCATGGGAAGCTGACGAACTTTTAACAGGGAGACTGCCAGCTCTGAAGGAAAGACTGGCAACCCTCACACTGCACGGCGGGCTCTTTTAAATTCTGCCTGATGCAGACCCTCAGCCACTCCACATATTTCTTTTAAATATTCCCTCCACATTTTCCACCTCTTTGATGAACATGGTGAAGCCACCTAATCTGAGTGGAGCTGTGCCTGTGACCTACCTTTCCTTCTATAAGGAGCAGATTAAGGGGAAGAGAACGGCAGTAAAGGCGGGCCCTCCATAGAGCAACCCCCAGAGCACACCAAAGGAGGCGGACACACTAGGTTTCAGGGGCTGGCAGAACCCCGGGCTGCCTGTTTATGCCAAGATTTGTTGGCACACAGACACGCCCTTCATGTTCAGATTGTCCATGGCTGCTTTATGCTAGAATCGCAGAGCAGAGTAGTTGTAATGGACTGTATCTCCTACAAAGGCCAAAAATATGGACCATCTGGGTTTCTACAGAAGTCTGCTGTCCCCTGTACTAGATCGCTGATGTGCTTCTGAAAGACAAAAACAAATCCTCTGATGTCCTCAGGGCTGATATCTTTAATAAAACAGACTTCTCTAAGATCATGAAATTTAAGGGAAAAAAACAGATAGAATTTATTTTTCATCTAACAGATATAAGACTGAGCAGGAAACTGCAGAAATGAGTATATGAACTAGAAAGTGACTACACTACAGATCCTTGCTGTTATATTGTTACCACTTTATCAGAAATCTTTTAAACAAAACCTGAGTGTTAACCACTCTATGAGTGGGGAAAGGGCCAGGCACACTAAAATGTTAGAATCTTGTTTTTTTCTATTCTCCAATACATAACTCAGACTCTGGTTGATGCAAAATAATAAGGTATCATTTTGGAAATTATTCTGAATGGATGTGCTCAGTCGTGTCCGACTCTTTGCGACCCTATGGACTGTAGCCTGCCAGGCTCCTTGGTTCGTGGAATTTTCCAGGCAAGAACACTGGAGGGGGTTGCCATGCCCTTCTCCAGGGAATCTTCCGACCCAGGGATTGAACCCATGTCTCCTATGTCTCCTGCACTGGCAGATGGGTTCTTTACCACTAGCACCACCTGGGAAGCTGACTCTGGGTGGATATGCCAACAGAATTCAAATTTTTGTTGAGAAGGTCCATGTGGGTGCACAGCTGGTTTACTATCTTAATCATGGAGGATGGACATCCGACAGTGTCTGCAAATGGGACAGAGAGCACTATGGACTGGTAAGTTCTCCTAAATGGAGCATTACAATAATGTCTAACGTGTGTGTGTGTGTGTGTGCACACGCGTGTGCATTTAATTTGGGCCGTTCTCTGAGGCATGCTTGAGGCGCCAAGGAGGGAGAGAGATGTTGAGAGGGGCACAAAGACACTGTATGGAGAGAGAACCTCCCCCCGGCCCAGGGTGGCGCCCCGCCTACCTGGGTGCCCAGGGCCTGGATGTCGTGCTCAAAGGTGGTGTGCATTCTCTGTAACGTCTCCACTGTGTTCTGATCTCTCCCGAGCTCCTCGGGGAGTTTCTTGTGTTTGTCCTGGATGCGCCCAAAGATCTCCTTGGCGTCGTGGTAAAACTTGTGCAATTCATAGGAGGCAGCGAGGATCTGTGTTCTGGTGTCAATGAGCTCCAGGAGGTCGGCCCAGGCCTCGTTGAGCCCATCCTTCCACTCGGCGATAGTAGCGGCATCTGAATGTCCGGAGTTGATGAGCTCGTCTGCCATGTGGTTGACTGTGTCCACGCGTTCCTGCCCAATGTTCCCCGTGTCCCGGGCGAACTCTCGGAATCGCTCTTGGAGCATCTGAAATGGGGATGGGCATAAAGAAACCAGTGAGACCACCATGAACACATCATTTACTGATCACTCAAACACCTTTGGAGAAAAACACCTGACTTAACAGATGTCAGATCCAAAGCCTCATGTCAATCAGGCTTCCTTCTCACTCATGGCAGCAGAGAAAGGCACGGCTCCACCTCCTCTGACCAGAGGAGCAGGCACAGAGATTCAAACACAACAACTTCCAAATTGCTTGATGATAAAAGTGCCCAGCTGAAATGAAACCCCATGACCTCTGACTCGAGTCTGGGGTGTTTCCTCTGCTCACAGACAGGGAACGCAAAGGGCCTTCCACAGCCCGCCGGGTGCTGCATGCCCACCCGAGTTCTGCTTGTGTTACTTGCCGTGACGTGCTCATAGTCCTGGCCCAGCTCGTGAGACCCCGCGACCACCTCCCTCTCGGCGATCCACTGCTCCAGGTCGTCCACCTCGCGGTTGAGCTGGAACAGCCGGTGTCTCTCGTCCAGCTTGCCCCGCCTCTCTTCGGCCAGGTCCTTGAGGCCTGCATACAGCTTGTCCACCTTGGACTGCCGCATACTGATACGTTCACTGAGGGGAGTGAGACGGGGTGAGATGGGGGGGATCTTAAATGCCACATTTTCTTCAGGGAGACAGCAAATGAGGGCAAATGCCAGGAGGTCACATTATACAAAATTTCTCAAAGGAATCCGAAGGTTAACTCAGTTAGCCCAAAAAATAAAAGTCAACTTTGACCTCAACTTCAGGTAATAGAACACCAACATGTAACAAAACACAGTCATTAAGGACAAAGGCCACCCTGACTGTGATGATGGAGGGCGGGGAGAGAAATCGAAATGCTCTGCACTGATGGCTCTGAATGTCAGGATTTCCTTTGACGTTAAAACATTATTAGCCTAGGATGCAGGAGCCATCCTCTGTTCTCAGGGGCTACATTGCCAAAGGGACAGAAGACATCCCCGTTTGCATGCATTTGACCTTCTCTGGGCTGTATGCTCTTCCCTGCCAGGAAGGCGGGCCCTGCTGCTCCCATTTCCTGGGTCCTGGGGGAGCAGCATCCACCCCAACACTCTGCTTCTAACTTCTCTCAAGGACAGCCTTCCAGCAGGTAAGTGGTCAGACAAGGACTCATTGATGCCCAGCCTTGGAGATGAGGAAGGCCACCTTCCTTAAAGAGCCTCATCTCAAGACAGCAAAGGACCTCACCTCCAACTTGCCTTGGTTAATGCCCAAAGCCGATCCCTGTCTGTCTGAGACACAAAAGGCAGTTCCAGAGAAAGCCTAAAATGACTACCACTGCAGTGAGCGTGTCAGTCTGGTATGTAACAGGGCAGGGTGCCACACACTTTTTTCTTATTCCTGAGGCATTATCAAGACTCAAAGTATAAGAGTTAAGAGTGGGAAGCTCTTTTATTTCACAAGTCCACATATTCTTATCCATCGCTCTACTATGCAATTCCTGGTGGCTTACATGGTAAAGAATCTGCCTGTAATGCAGGAGACCTGGGTTCAATCCCTGGGTCAGGAAGATCCCCTGGAGAAGGGAATGTCAACCCACTCCAGTATTCTTGCCTGGAGAATCCCATGGAGCCTGGCTGGCTATAGTCCATGAGGTTGCAAAGAGTCAAACACGACTGAGCGACTAAGAGCATACACATACCTCTCTACTACAACACTTCCCTAAAATGGATGACTTTCTAAACCCAAGCGTAGGTGCTCCTATCACCCTGTATACCCATGCAAATCCATCTGCACTCCTGACTCACGACACCAATAATCTCTCAATAGGGCTTGGCCAGCAGGAGAGAGTTAACCCATGAGAGCAAGCACCTATCACATAACAGCCCACCCTTCCTGTTCAGCACAGGTCTATTGGGTCTGTTTTAAAAATCTTCCCAAAGACTCAAGCAGGAGGCCCTGACCAGGAGGAACTGCCAGGCCAGTCTCACATTCATGAAGTGGCACGCACCTTTCAGGATGGCTGTCGGCCACCAGGGCCCGGCTGGTCTTGGAGAGCTGGTGCACCGTCTCTGCGTAGTCCTCCACAGCTTGTTCCAGAATCTGGTGCTTCTTCAACATGGAGACGGCGCTCTGCTCATCCTGTACAGACAGGGGACAGTCACACCCACAGCTGCCCCCCACCCCCAAATCCAAGCTACCTGAAAGCGAGACCGGCTGACTGCACAGCACAGGGGAGCAGGAGGAGGACTTGGTAGAGAGAAAAAAAGCCCCAAGTGCGATACGGGCAGCGGAGTCCGGAGCATCTCAGGAGTGGCAAGGCGGACTGGGCCGCAGGAGCCTCTGAAAGATGGCCATGAGGGTGGCGCAGTGACGAGGACCCTGAGACATACGAGGCGAAGCCCAGGCAAGCCACGTGTGTCTTGGCTGGAAAAACTTGCCACATCTAACAGATGTGGATGATAGCATTCTGGTTGGAGTACTTTCAAATACTTTTAAACTGTCTCAAAAGCATTTACTATATTGTAAAAGACAATCTTTGGCAAATTTCTGTTTAAAAGAGGGGAGAGCAGATAAATACCATGATTCAGAAAAGAAAATTCTGTACCAAGGGGCAAATAGCCAGGTTCCAGCCACTTATGTGCACCGCGCTGCCCCCGTAAACAAGGCAACAAGCAGACGTGGCACAAGGATGCCACCCCCAGCGGCACAAGCTTCAGGTCTGAGTCAGAGGCTCCCGGGCGCAGGGATGGGGTGCAGGGGTGGGCTCAGCCTCTTTCCTCACCTTGGCCTTCTCCTCGGACATCATGTACAGCTCCTGCTCGCTCATCCATGCCTCAGCCTCGGCCGCGTCGAAGTAGTACTGCTGGGCCCTGTGCGCCTCCTCCAGCCGCCGGTGCCGCTTCTCAGTCTCCTCGATGAGGAGGCCCCACAGCTGCTTCAGGTCGGCCAGTCTCTGCCGGATGGCCTCGGCGTTGAGGCTGCTGTCGGTGATGATGTTCTGGCTCCTCTCAAAGATGTCGTCGATGCGAGGCTGGTGCCCCTGGATCTCCTTCTGGAGGGTCTGTGTGATTGGGGAACACACACCCAAAGCTCACTGAGTCTCAGCAGCACGCTGCTTGTGCCAGGCCTTGAGGCCGAGGAGAACCTGCCTGTCCTCTGAGCTCCCCCTTCTCTGCCTCCTACCGTGGAGCTCGCCCCAGCAGACACGCTTACCTGATTTTTCTTTATTAACAGCTGCACAGTCTGGAGGTTGTGGCCGTGATCTGTGGAGGTCGCCAAAGGCATCCTCTCTCCAACCCACAACTGGAAGGAATTGTAAACAGGTGGTCAGGGCCACTCAAAAGGAACAAATATTTGATGCAGACAAGGGCAGGAGGGGACAGCAAGGAGGCCAGTATGGGAGAGGAAACATGTTCAACCCTAGTGGGAGATGAACAACAAGACCCTACAGTGCAGCCCAGGGAACTACATTCAATGTCCTGTGACAAACCATAAAGGGAAAGAATATATAATCTGTAAGTCAGTCACTTTGCTGTACAGCAGAAATACAACACTGTAAATCAATTATACTTTAATACGAATTCTTTAAAAAAGAAGAAATAAACAATTACCCCACTGGGAGGGGCGGCCCAGGGAGCCTGCCCTTCTTATCCAATGAAGGGTACAGGCTAGTCTTCCAGACCTTACTTTTATCCACAATGCCAGACTCTCCAGGAATCCCTATTATTTGTTGTTAAAACGATTGTTCTGGGGCATTAAAGCCCTCAATTTATCCTTAGGAAACTAGACAGAAATCTGGAGGTGTATTTTGTGTGGACACACAGGGCAGCACTGTGACAACTCAGCCCACCCAGGGACCGAGGCAGGTCAGGTACAGCAGTGGGAACCCGGGCTGCAGGTCGGCCACGCGAGGAGGCACTCACGATCTCGTCCTCCACGTCCCGGTTGAACTGATGGATCTCCTTGGAGGCCAGCAGGTTCTGCTTCCTCTCGTTGAGGGGCTCCAGCAGCTCCATGAACTTGGTCTGCACAGTGAGGCGCTTGCTGTCCACCTCGTCCGTGCTCTTCCCCTCCTGGCTCAGGGCCTGCGCCTGGCTCTGGAGCTCTTCTATCTCCTTCTTCCGCACCTCCATCTGATTCTCAAGCATCTGAAGATGGAAGACACACCCATCTTCACACCCGAGACGAAGAAAACACAGACAGTGATTTTACATGCTCCCCTTTGGCACTGACCAAAACAGAAGATTTGGGAATATTAACTGATACTGTGGAGAGCCCAAGAAATGGTTCTGCATGGCTAGCAAGCCAGCAACTAGTGCTCCACTTTGTCAGCTGATTTTTCCAAAAAACAAAACAAAAACCTCCCTTTCTAAGGATTTTTAAACTTGGGAGCAATAGTCAAGTTTATCTAGGAACTTCAGAGGCATATGACAGGGGAAATAATTAATTACGGGGAAAGGATGGTCTCCATCTGCCTGTTCAGAAGTTACAAAGACACTGAAAACCAGCTTAATCACCAGGAAGGAGTCAGGTCTTCAGTTTCCAGTTCTTTTAGGCCAGAAGGATAGCTAACGTTAACCATCTCCTCTCAATTGCTTTAATCAGAAAGCTGATTCTTCTTTTTAAAAATACTTGATAATCAGCTGAAGACAGCAGAGGTGTCTTGCCCAGGAAACACAACCCTGGGAAGGCCACACTGCTCTCCCCAGAGACGAGGGGCTGGCAAATACACTGAGTGCTCTCTTAGCTGGCGGAGCACTTGGCCACACACTGCAAACTCAGCCTGGGGAGCTCCTGAAAGCTACTACCACCAACCTGCTTGCTCAATCTCATCACAGCTATTTCCTCTCATCAATGTAAATTCATTTGCTCTTAGAAGGACTCTGCTGCTGCTGCTAAGTCACTTCAGTCGTGTCCGACTCTGTGCAACCCCAGAGACGGCAGCCCACCAGGCTCCGCCATCCCAGGGATTCTCCAGGCAAGAACACTGGAGTGGGTTGCCATTTCCTTCTCCAGTGCATGAAAGTGAAAAGTGAAAGTGAAGTCACTCAGTCATGTCTGACTCTTAGCGACCCCATGGACTGCCTACCAGGCTCCTCCATCCATGGGATTTTCCAGGCAAGAGTACTGGAGTCGGGTGCCATTGCCTTCTCTGAGAAGGCCTCTATTGTTATCCAAAAACCCCAAATTTCGCTTATTATCTAAAAGTGCCCTGAACCACTCAGATAACTATCACATATTTAGACATTATACAATGAGGTATGCAAACATGGTAACTTTTCTTCAAGTAAACTGTGGAACTAGATGAAATGAACATTTACCATACTGCTAAGTGGTGATACCATCTATCAACTAAGATGATAATGAAAATATACTCCCATGCATGGACCCCAGTACTCCTATGGTGTCTTTCCAAATTGATTCTGGAAATGTCCCCTGATGCCACCAGAGCCCACTGTGCTGGGTGTGTTAAATCCCTTCACACTCCAAGCGAATGTCTGAGGACACGGTGGGCGAGTTGAGACCAGCAGGACCACAGCAGGGAAACAGCCTGTGGTGCGCCAGCCCAGGCACTTGCCTGCTGCTTTTTCAGAAGGATGTTGACGCTGGTGAGGTCTTTGCCATAGTCGTCAGACTGAATCTGACTCTCCAGGCCATGCAGCCATTTGTCCAGATCTGCACAGCTCTGGGTGAAGAGTTCGGCTTTGTTCGCATCGAAGAGCCGCTGGGCCTTGGTCTGTGTGGTGGATTCAAGGACTTCCCACATTTTATGTAAACCTGTGAGTTTTTCCTTCACCACAGCTTCTGTCTCTGGCTTTTCTGAAATGAGCTGCATTCCCTCCTGGAAAACACACATAAATACAGTTTGAAGAACAGGTGTCACTGTGAAAAACAAGCCTGACATATTTGAATTAGGAGTTACCTATTCACTCAACACACACATTTGTGAACACAAATACACACATGCACACATGCAGTCTTTCTATATGGAATTACTGCTCGACAAAATCAGTGATGGCCTGACTGGTTTTCACAGGCACGGAGCACCAAGTGACGGCTGGAGCTCTGGGATACTTTTTGCCAGTAACCTAAAACTTCACCCCTTCCACATCACCCCAAGAGACCTTAACACTTAAGGTCTGTTAAGATTTTGAAACAATATAGTGTATGAAGGAAGAGAAGGGAGGGTGGGGAATGTCACATTCATGTTCGGTTACACAGCAGAGAATCTTGCTGTGCCAAAACAATACAGTTTAAATTATTAAAATAAGAAATTTAAAATACATAATATTTCTAAGTTCTGTGGATCCACTCAATGTCTGCCACAGTCCAGCACACATAATAGGATCAACAGAGTGAGGATGCTGCCCCGGGGGCTGGAAGTCTATCAAGTGCAACAGAGGAGACACACAACAGAACCTCAACTCCTAGGATTCTTTACAAGATAAGGCAGGCATTTTGTGCCACCTGGTTGTGTTTCTGCTTGTCTCCTTTCTTGCTGGCTTGAAGGTAGGAGTTGGGAGGTGAAAAGTGGGACTGTTCCTGGCTGTGTAACTCCCATATGTGGTCATATAGGACTCAAATATGCTAGAAAACATGCTAAATACAAAGGAGCTCATTTCCACCCAGTTAGTTTTCTCACCACAGCCACACTGATGGAGCACCATCAACCCCTAGACTCACCTTCTCAATTTTGTCAAGCCATTCTTTGTTGGAAGCGAGTTCTGCCATAAAGGCTTGATGCTTCAACCATTTACTGTGCAGATTTCTGGCTTCATCGTAAGACATGTCCTGGGCTGTAAGCATCTTTTCATTGATCCAGAGAGACAACTAGGAAAGAAAAAAATCTGGTTCAGAGACTGTGATCACAGACATCAGCCTTTTCTCTGCCTGAAAACAGCTGTCACGTTGTCACACGCAGCACCAGGTTTCCATGTCAACAGACAACCAAACGTTCGCTTTACAACTCTGACCCGCCTCAACAGCTACCTCCACTGTATTGGATGCTGTACTTGAGACCTGCTCCAAACTATGCATCTAACATCAAATCCAGAAGTGTAAAAAGCACGTTGAGCCAGCTTGCAAACTGTTTGGCACTCTTAACCAGCTTTCCCTCCAGACACTTGTGTTTAAAATTCTGTGCTAAGCAAGCTAAGTCACAACCTTCTTTCTTTTTCAAATGCCCATGGCTAGCTATACCATGCTAAACAAGATTAACTGTTTCTACTACATTTGGTAATCTTTCTACTCTTTTACTTCTACTATAAAAGAAACCAAAGTGCCTACTCTTCCATCCCTCCCTCTTCTTCGCGGACATTATCTACGGGGATGACAAACAGCATGAGGAACTTGCTTGCTATAGGGGTGAGGCAACCACGATGCCCTCTTAGCTCCCTTCATGTTTCAGTCACCTTCATCTTTTCTTCTACAGCCTCTGTTTGTAGAAGACCAAGAACACTTCACAGGACTGACTAAGATCAAGAACACTTCACAGGACTGGGACCCAGCGTGTTTGCTTGGATCTGAACTCTGGGAAGCCTCTTCACAGATGCTGCCGGCCACTGACAGATTTGAGCCTAGCCCAGGCCACGGACACGTTTTGCTTGTTGGCTCTCATCCCAACTTGCCTGGCTCCTCACTACCTGCCCGCAGTTGGCCACACCAGGGTCCTAATTCCTACCAGGAAGAGAGAGCTTTGGTTTGCCCAGTCGGAAGATACGCAAACGAACGCAGGGTCAGCCTGGAACCAGAAGCCAGTAAGTCTTCAGGGGCAGTGCCCTTCTTCCATGTGACCATAAGAAGCCACTCTTGCACCAGCTGCTGCCATAACAAATCTGCACCCAAACTGTGTCATGGGCCCACCACCAAGGGTTTAGAAATGGTGTATAAACCCCTACACAACCAACCATTCTGAAGCCATTCCCTTGCACTTTGGGCAGCTGCTGGGAGAGGCTTCCCCATAAGAGAGCTCTCATAACACAAAGTCTGTTCTCTGGGAACCACGTCAAAGAGGAGGATGCAGGTCCCGGGAGGACCCCAGCTCTGCTTGTGGCTGAACCCCCAGGCGCCCTCCCCTACCCTTTTCAGGAGACCAACCACCATGTATGGGAGGGAGGGGGGTCAAAAGCAAAAGTAGTGAGATTTTTTATGTCACTCTTTATTAAGGAAAAAACGGCAAGTCCCATAAAGCCCTTGGTAAGCAAGGACCATAGATCTGTTACACACCAACCAAGGCACTGAATTTCCTACTTTAAAAGAATCACCTACTTCCCTTCCAGTTATCTGAGTAGTTAAGGCCTGAAAGGCTAAGGCTATTCAATCTAAGGAGAAAAGACGTTAAGAGGAAAGCAAATGGAAAAACTTTACCCTGTATTCTGCACGTGCACACTAAACATAATAAATGGCAATGATCCAAAGTGCAAAGGACATCCACATATTTGCTCTATTCATAACCACCTACCCAAGACAGATTAAAAGAAAAAGGAGCCACATAAAAATCAGAGGCTTATAAACAAATCTGCTCTTTGCTGAACACATCATCCTACAGATAAAGCAGCATGTGACACAGCACAATGAGACAGAGCTGTGGAACTTGCTAGTTCATCAGACCTCTATCAGCATTCTGGAATCAGACCCATAGTTATTATCCGTGGGCACTGACAAAGGTCATTTAAGAATATGCTCATTCTCTGCAGAATACAACACTGTGCAGATTGGAAAAGGATAGGAACAAATGCTTTGATCACTGGATTAAGCTCAAAGCAAAGCGCTGAACCCGCTATGCCGGTGCCACCGTGTTTAGTTATGCTGCCCTCCAGGGGAGGAAGAAATCAGTTTCAGAAAACAGGAGGTACGGAGACAGGGAATAGAATAGAAAAGCAGGACTTTTTAAATCACTCATTTTTCAGGGTATCATATTAAAATAACAACACAAAAAACATGATGCTCTTTGCATCGCCATCTATAACTGTGATTAGCTGGGCCCTGCTCATCCTCCCTGCACTGCGGCAGTGAATTTCCCCCTCCGGGAAGGTATTCGTGGTGGGTGGCAACAATGGCAGAGCTTACAACCCAGCCTCCTCTAGCCTCCAATCAACCAGGAAGGGGGTGTGGCAAGGGGACCACCTGGATTTCCTAGACCTTGAACAGTACCAACAGCAAGCAGCAGCATTAAATCTGACTTCTGGGTGCTCTGTAAGTATCCACCAACACAGTAAGAAGTAGGTTTTCATATATAGGGCTAGTCCACCCACAGACTCCTTCTCAGAGATTCTGGTTTAAAACGGGCGTATTTTAATGAGGCTAAATAATGGAAAATTAATAAAGAAGAATATTCCTTAATAATAATAGCACCCTTTGCTGGTACTTCTACACCGAGGGTTTTGAAGCCCCCAAACCTGACCTAAATTCCATCACTTTGTAGAAACTACTGGGCTTCCCAGGTGGCTCAGACAGTAAGGAATCTGCATGTAATCCAGGAGACCCGGGTTTGACCCTTGGGTCAGGAAGACCCCTAGAGAAGGGAATGGCTACCTACTTCAGTAGTTTTGCTTGAAGAATTGAACGGACAGAGGAGCTGGGCGGGCTACAGTCCATAGGGTCACAAAGAGTCAGACACGACTGAGTGACTAACACTTTGACACATTTTGACAAACCTGACCTAAATTCAGTCTTTATTTGTAAACTATATTTGCTGAGGCGGTACCCCCAGCAGATCCTATGGTTGTACTAACTTTTAACAAGGTTCAAGGAAAGAAAAAATAGATAAGCCAGGGAGACCTGACACAGCAGTCACAAAGAGACCTGCAAATCATCTCCAGGACAAAGAAGCCCGGCCAAAACCTCTGGGCACTCTTGGAGGGGAAATCACACAGGGCTGAGCGCTCTGGGTGTGCCTATAGGTCACTGGTGTGTGTTAGGGAGTAAATTCCTTGTAACCAAGGACACTCATCTGGAACAAGAATTAACAAAGATCTAAAGATCTACTGAAACTATTTCCTGTGATTCTACTTGGAAGGACTACATCTTATCTACTTACTTTTCCCACATGTTTCTATTTATGAATCCACACGGATGTGAATGGAAAATCAGGGGCTGGAAATTTCAGCTGAGCCTCTCTCAAAGGTTCCTCTGTCCCCTCACTTCCTGCTTATTTCCTGGCATTCTTTTCCCTAAATTCAGTCCAGATTTCACCATGCTCAGGTCAATGGATTTCATCTCAGTAATCTGTTCTTTAAGCAAAGGGATGGGGGTCCCACTGGTTTCCCCAGCAAACCCCCTTCCCATCTGATGTGAGGTTAAAACAAGTCACTGGTGGGGCTTCAAGGGCAACGTTAAGGTACTTCAGGGACTCCCAATCTGGGGAGGGCACAGCCCAGGCTGCAAACGTCTCTTGACAACTTTTCACTCCCTCCAGGGCTGAAGGACCACTTGGTATTCACTGCAGCACATCATGCGACTCTACACAGCTAACCCTGAATCCATTACTCTTCCCTGGGTCTTGTCTGGAGACATGAATGCCTCTTTAAACAAGCATCCTATTCAAATGGGTTATTCATGCTCGGGAGTGACTTAAAGAGGCACTCCTGGCCTCGCCTGTCTGGCTTCAGGCAAACCCCTCCAGTGACCCAGATTCATCAGCATGGCCCTGAACGTCAACAGACCCTAAGCCACACAGTTGAGAGGCTTTGCTTCCTTCGTAAGGTTTAGCTGCTGGAGCACCCATTTTAAGATTCACAGTAAGAGAGCAGTTTAATGGACATGAAGGATTGCTTCTGTCTCTGGCTCTGATTCAACTGTTATGAGAGCCATATTTAACACACAGCTACAAGTCTGCATGCAAAGGATTCGTGAAGTGTCTGGTCATATTCTTAGCATATGACCTTGATCCTCCCCTCTCCATCTCCAGTTCCCCTTCCCCAAGATCCCTACAGCTTCCCTTGGATATTTTTCATCCCACTTCTGCCTCTGATGAGATTTAGTCTAATAAACTAGAGACGACCGAGTCTCACCATGGTTCTCTGGTGGATAGTGAAATACGATGTGCTTGTGATCTCACGCATGTTAAGTCAGCTAGATGCTTCCTTCCAACCAGCTTGCAGAGAGGTTGCGTTTTACTGGCTAACTTTAGTTTTCCCAGTTTGTTTATGCACGTATCAGGGGAGTATGAAATAGTTTAAGAATCATCAGATGAATACCACATGTTAAAACTCAAGAGTTTGAGATCAGGATTACTGCTCTTGGCAGGAGACTGAAGGATGGATATTTCAAGATCTTCAATGAGTAAGAAAACTGTGTGTATTTTTGAAATCCTTCTTCTTACCTCGGTAGCCAACTGCAGTTCCTTTCATTTCTTTCCTTCCCTACTAGTAACTCTGCCTTATTTTAAATAATAGATGCTTGTAGGCTATAGAATATTTGAGAATATCAGTGTCTTTGACCATGGTGATGTTCTACATCTGCACTGTCTATACAATATGGCAGCCATGAATCACAGTTGGCTGCTGAGCACTTAAAGTACAGCCAGCGTGATGGAACAACTACAGTCTTAACTCCATTTAAAATGAGGCCGCCACATGTGGTTATTATCTGCTGTGTTGAACAGCACAGTTCTAGACTGTAATAATCTGTTTACTCTAAGTGGTAGCTTGTAGGCTGGAGAACTGACACTGCCCCACCTGCAAATTATATAAGTGATGTGAATTTCTGGCCTCAGTTCATTTTACAATCCCAAGGGCTCTTCTGCCAAATGCTTGGTGGCTCTTGTTAGAAAAGAGGAAAGGAGGCGTTAAAGGGCGATGTACCTCCTGACAGTCTTGCAGGAATTTCTGAAGATCCCTGTTGTCCTTCAGTCTCATCAGAAGCTCACTGGCTGCCTCGCGATTCTTCCTGTGTCTGTTATAACGATAATAAAAATGATTTTTAAAAAAGGAATTCTTAAAATACAGAATTTACAATTCAGTTTCTTTTCTGGGTTTCTCCACGCGTTGAAAACAATCTGCTGACAGTTCTTGATTATGTCAAGGAGACAAAATAAACAAGGGAGTCAAGCATTCAAATGAGTAAGCCATGGTACAAGAAGCCAGAACACCCGTCCCAGCCACACAGCCAGTCAGGATGCAAGCAACAGAGCTTCGTGAGTCTGGTGCTAGGGAAAGACACCATGGGCAGGCACTCAGCACAACTTTCCATTTTAGAAACTGGGAAAATATAAAATTGATCTTTAGGAAGCTCATACCTGGGTGACAGACCATGTACACGGCTAAGAAAATACAGAAAACCATGTAACTGGCTTCAAAGAACATTTCCTGATGATAAGATTCTCATCATGAGAAAAACTTGTCCCAAACAACAATAAGCCAAGAATGAAAATTTTTAGACCTGTGAGATTGTCTACCTAGTCAATCCCCATCTTTATCAATACATAAGGGTAACCAAGGCTTCCAAAAGTTAAAGCACAAAACCTTAACCAAGAAACTTAGAAGAATTAGAAGGAGCTGCTGAACTTGGTGAAACGACAAGCGACACCAGGCGCTCACTCCACAGCTCGGATGCAGCCACAGGGCTTCTTGGCACACACCATGGAGGTACAGGAAGCCCCCTGCAAGACTTCTTTCCACTCCCAGGGGCTTTTCCACTGGACTGTGAAGAAGAGCCACGTGAATGCTGTGAGTGCCATGGACACTACTGCCTTCATGGGGTTCTATTACCTCGAGAAGAGCCATACTACACTGAGAATCGAGAAGCATCACCATAACACAGCTCCTCACACTCCCAAGGAACCCAAGTGCCAGCTGGCCTAAGTGCAGGGTATGAAGAATGGTGAAAAGTGAAAGTGAAAATCACTCAGTCGTGTCTCTCTTTGTGACCCCATGGACTATAGAGTTCATGGAAATTTCCAGGCCAGAATATTGGAGTGGGCAGCCTTTTCCTTCTCCAGGGGATCTTCCCAACCCAGGGATGAACCCAGGTCTCCCGAAGGGAGAGTGCAAATGGGAAAGTTTGGGTTTTCCTGCCAAGTCCCAAGGCAAGTTCTTGCTGCAGTGTCTGGGCAAGATCTCTTGACCAACCCCAACAACCCCCATGGCCAGGAGGAGGAAGAACATGACCTCTGATTCTCCATGAAGCCAAGAAAGGGCAGCTCAGGGAGCACCTGCTACAGGCCGGCTTTTAAAATTCCTTCCTCAAGTGCAAGAAGACCGTAATGGTGCAGGCGTCACACAGGTTCACGGTAAGCACAGCAGGGGACACTGGCAGCACTGGTGCCGCCATCTGCCTGCGGCCAAGGGAGCCACGCACCGCCCTTCAGGCCCCAGATCACAGGGACGGCCTGAGTGGAAGTAACACTGTCAGGCACCTGCTCAACACATAAGATAACATTTTACTTTTTTGTTTTTAGTTGAAAGAGATTCTGTAGCTTCAGGAAAAGGGGTCTTAATGCGTTTATACCACTTAAGCAAAATGCAACAATAGAAAAGTACTTCTTATATAATGCTAAATTAAAACAAAAAGTTAATGCATAATCAACGATCAAAAAAAAATTCCAAGGCACAGATTAGAAAGCAAAAACCAAAGTGGCATGTGCTAAGGGTGAGATTAAAAGGTAGTAGTTTCCACCCTCTACCCCCACATTTTTAACACTGTGACTTTTATAATAATCATTTTAAAAGGCCTAAATCCCTTTACTTCAGTGCGATCCTTTCTCAAAGATGAAAACTTAAAAAAATTTTTTTTTCAAGATTGTGATTTCGGATTAAAGGAATTAGTCTTCTAAAAACGTGGGTGGGGAAGGAATGTCAAGCAAAGTCCTTCAAGTTCCCAACCCTCAAGTTCCAGTCACTGTTTGTACGGGGGTTTAAGAAAAATAGAGCAAGTTTTCCAGAGGAAGGTAATCTGAGTTGGAGTTAAGTCACAAATGCAAGAGTTCTGCTTTGAGTCAAAGGCCTTGAAGAAAAGATCTCATTTCTTTCCCGAGCATCACACAAAAATGCTGTCATGGCAAGGAGTAATCAGAGACACGGGCGGTTAAAACAGGTCATGCAACCTTGAAGCTCACTGAAGTAACAGCTAAAAATAACCTCAGACACTAAGAAAATTCAACATAGAGAGAAATACCACCAGAAGGAATCTTGACTGTATCTCTTATAAAATAAAGATTCACACATGCCCAACAGATTTCTACCTGGACAATTTTTCTCCACCCTGGTGTTCATGGGAAGTGAAACTCAGGGAGGTCCTTCAAGGTTGGATCATGGATTTAATTAAAGAGAAGGACCTTCCAAAACTTGGCCATAGTTTCTTTTACTCTTTAGAGTGCTGTTTGGGATAAGGTTAAATTTCTTGCTTTCTTTCCATTCCGCACCTCCTAGCCCTATAATGAGACTCAAAAGCTCCTCAACACAAGAGGCAGATACTAGGTTCAACTCTGGTTCTTATGAAAAGTGAAGAACCACAGGTAAATGAGTAAAGCATGCTGGTAATTTTTAAGTTTTGTTCCCATGTGAGATAGGGTCTGGCTTGATGAAACTGGACAGATTTACTTTTCTCCCAGGACTGCACTGTGGCTAGAATTTCCCTCTGAGCCAGGAAGCTCACACGTTCCTACTCCCCTTGAGCAGGCTTGGACTGCAGGCTCCTTCCCACCACGTCAAAGGCACTATAAAGGCCACTCAAACCCTACCCACATCTGATAAGTCAGTGTCTTTGTTCTAGCACTTTTTCATTTCAACAAACTCAGCGGTAATCGATAAGATTTCTGGAATGTAAGTACGTTATAATGATTTTGCATTCTACAAAAATAGCTTCATGGGAGCGTCAGAATGTTTCTGGATGGGGATCAGATCCCGAAGGTTCAGATATTTACTTAGCTCATGCTCCGACAGCACCTGGAACTCAGATTTGTATATTTTTATAACAGACCAGTATCCTCTGGGGTCAAGTTTCAGATTTTGAGGTCTCTGGGGATATTAAAGTGAAACCAGAATTCGGGGAACATATGCTGAGGAAAGTTAGAAAATGTAATCCTTCTGAGGGTAAATCACCAGAAAGCCCCGCCCCCTTCTCTCTCCGTTAAGCTTAAGGACAGCAGAGGATCCTCTTCCCACTGCTTTTAACAACAGAAATCCCCAGGAGGCCTTGGAACCCCAGGCACCCAGGCTCTGAGTCAAGGACAAAAGGAAGCTTAAGCTGCAACAAAGAGCTGCTAAAATGTTCTCTCTTATCCAGGAGTCTCCAGTCTTGACAACATCACCTGCTTCCAACAAGCCCTTGCAGCTGTGGCATGGGGATGGGGTGGGGGGAGATCAACACACTGAGGAAGCGGCCAGGCAGCTGCAGGCCCGCCTAAACACAAGTGTCCCCAGTGGCCCAGCCCATCTTCAGGAAACCAGCTGTGTGCACCTAACGTGGAGGAACGTGGGATATCATGTTTACAAAATAGTGAGATTTAACACCAGGAGAAAATGAAATTCTTTTCTCCTTGTTAAAACTGTCTTACTCAATCCTTGTTTCTCATACTCATTTGAAGGTGGAGAGATTTTTTTTTTGTAGCTGTTTTAAAAGCAACAGATGCAAAATTATAATCTGCCTTATATCCTATTCCCACAGTACCATCCTTAGAGCATATGGTTTAGGATCTGAATCAGTGCACAGGACTGGCTAAAGCCAGGAGCACAATCTTTATGGGTAACGAGTTGGTCCCCTCTCCACTGCAGATCATGGCACGTTTGTGTGGCCCAGGGTCCCAGGACACCCTCTCGGACACGGTAAGTAAGGAACTGTTCCCCACTGGCAGGTCTTCCTCCTCATTGCACTGGAAGGTCAGAGGAGCCTTGAGGAAGAGCTTGTTTCTTGATGACATCATCTCACAATGAGCCTGTAAATCTGGCCCAAACTGGGACTAGAGGAGATCAGCTGTAACAGAAACTGGTGACTGACTCAGACAGGCCATTCCTGGAGAGAGATGGCCAGAACAGGCCAGAACCAGGCCAGGCTGTGTGTCCAAACCAGATCCACTAGACCTCCCGCTTTAGAAATAACCAAGGCAGAGTGAGTGTAGGAGAGAGGGTCTGACACAGAATGTGGCCAGGAAGAAAAATCTCTTGGAACTGAAAATAAAAACAAAACAACAACATCTAATGGTGGAGAGAGCTTGGCTGAAGAGGAAAAGGTCTTTTCTCATAAACAAGATGCCAATACAGCATTATCCTTAGGCCTTCTAGTAAAAGCCTAAATGATGCTCCCTTTTTGGCTCTGCCAGGTACTCAGGACAAGCAAACCTTGCCCCTCTTCCCTACCCTTCCTGAGACCTCAGAGGAGTCTTGCTTGGATGAAGGTGAACGTGGGTTTGGCTGGATGGGGAAGCGTCTGGCTCTCAGGGTCCCACTGGGTGATGTGCTGTGTGTCACCTCTTACAGGGTAGGCTTATACGCCACTGCTACTCAGCACTCCAGCTCTATAAATCTTTGATTAGGGATTAGCTTGGCTTTTCAGGCTTTCTTTTGTAGATTCAGTTTTACTAGAAGCCCATATCCTGCCCACTTTGGAATTTAAACCCACAGCCCCCAAGATGTTGGCCAATGGTACAGATGCTTGAGAGCCCCAGGGTGCAAGACTCCCTTAAGAGCCCCAGGACTCCGCACCTGTCATCGATGGAGTCCACCTTCTCCTGGATGCGATCCGAGTTGATGTTCCCATCGCTCACCAGCCTCCGGCCCGTTTCCACAACCGCGTTGATTTTCTCCTCATTGGCATCCATGGTAGTCATGAAATCCTCTTGTTTTTTAATAGCTGCTTCAGCTCCTTCCAAGGTGGTGGGCATTTCAGTATGGGCCAAAACATACTCCTTAATTAAAAAGGGAAAATCACAGCAGGATGAAAAATCATGAGATACAACTTGCCTTCAGAATATTAAAAAAAACACCAGTCTTCCCCATTTCCTTGCAACACACTTTGCAACAACTGCTTTGTCACACTTAGCTAAAATTATCTATGGAGTCAGATAATACAAAAAGTTGGGAGGTGGGGAAAAATTCCAATGAGATGCCAAAAGTGACTATATTCCCATAAGTGGTTAAATGCTCTCATTTTTCCTCCAAAGCAAGTGAGGGAAGTAAATGAAGGTTTGTGCATCAGCCACAAGGATCCGCTCATGTGCCCATAAGGTGATAGCAACAGACACTTCAAACCTAATCTTTCAAGAGACATTATCAACCCTGCTGCTGGTGACCATCCTTAGCTCTTTCTCTAATTTCTGCATTGTGTCACTTGATCAAGACCCTGACCTTTCTAAGAGCAAGGAAGACAGAACCATTCAGAAAAAAAAAAGTTCCCCCCAAATACTTTTAGATTGGATTAATACATCTCAGAATGTTGCCAATGTAATGAACTATATCACAGTATGATGACATACTATGAGACATTAAGAGGTCCTAGACCGTTATTGTGGTGGAACTGTACTTTGCAAGGCAAGGCAGCCTCCATGGGAATCTTCAGTTCTATACCCTTCATTGTGATGGGCTTCAGTGCCTTAGAAGTCAGGGAAAACAAATGTCTGCCCATTGCTCTTCTAACTTCACACAAGTAGGTGTAAACCAGCAGCCCACAGGCAGCCGAGGCCCAGCCTGATGGGGAGGACGCCAAGCGGTGAGGGACGTTACCTGGTTGTTCAGGAAGGCTTCGGCCTGCTTGGTGTCCCGCAGGAACTGCTGGTGAGCATGGGACTGGGAGAGGAGGCTCTGCCTGTTCTCCCACATCTTGTGGAGCTCGTTCCAGCCTGTGTCCAGGGCCTGCAGCCGCTGCCGCAGGAACATGTACTGGGCGTCTGTCTGGCCCTGGGTAACCATCTCGCCCATGTCCCTCATCTTCTGGTAGTCCTCCTCGTAGTTGTCGATCTCGTTTTTGATGTTCTCGTGCTGTGTGAGGAGCTTCTCGGCCTCGGTCAGGGTGTTAGGCATGTCCTCCGAGGCAATGGCCGTCTGTGTCCTGGAGAGCCAGGACTGGAAGTCGTCCAGGTCCCGCAGGAACTGCTGCAGCTTGCTGGCCTCTCCCAGGGAGGCCTCACGGTTCTTCAGCGTGGTCTTCATCTCCTCCCACACGTCACTGATCTCGGCCAGCCGAGACAGGATAGCCTGGGCCTGGTCGGGGTGCTCGGACTCCAGCTTCTCGGCCTCCTTCTGCAGGTCACTCAGTTTTGCCTCGATGGCCACGAGGTCCCGCTCCATGCCAGTCAGCTTGCGCTGCAGGGCCATGACACCCGCCAGGTCGTTGCCCAGGTCCTGGGTGGATTCGATGACTTTGGTCTTCTCCCGGATCCATGACTTGGTTTCGTTGCACTCAAGGTGGTAGTTCTGGATGCTCAGGGCGGAGAGGAGAGCGTCCTTCTTCCGGTCCACCAGCTCCCTGAACTGGCTCCACCTGTGGGTGCCAGGGTGGCAGAGAAGGCAGTGTGAGAGACAGGACAAAAAGCGGTGGCTAGACAATGAAATTCATAGTGATGGTCAGAGATGCCATTCTCCTGCCACCTCTGCTCTGACTATGTGCTGTTTGGAAAACCACCTCCCTCAGTATGTGGACACCAAGTATCACCATCGCAAAAGCTCAAGGACACACTCTAATCTGTAAGCAGCCTGACAAGGAGAGGGCCTTAAAAAGAGGAAAGGTGAGCAATGACAAGACATCTGTCCCCCAAGGTCACTTAACTCCTGACTGCAATGCACCTCTTACCTCCAAGCTGCACCTACTAAACATGTCCCATACCCCAAGGCTTCAGCTGCCAACCCGACCCACTCAAACATATTATTCAATAGAAAGATAAGACCAGGACAAATCTCAAATGTGCTAAAACCCTGTTCCAGAAATCACTTTAAAAGGGATAGCAGAAATGCCACCTTGATGCCATGACCCACTATACTGGGCATGGGTCTCACGCAGGCTCTCACTTCCCACATGGGGGAGGGATGCCCTGAACCACGTTGCCCCCAGGGACACTTCTCAGAAAACCAGGGTATGTCGAAGGACAAATGCTGATGCCATGACAATGGCGCCACAGTGTCAGTGACCCCATGCAGGCAATTCCTGACCATGAGGCTCAGGGGCCAACCCCGACCCTCCTGGCTGGGCATAGGGAGCCAGCCTGCTGCCACTGGCCTCACGCTCACCTCGTGTTGAGCTTGTCCTGCTGGGCTTTGATCTCCTTCTCACTTGGGTGGCCGCTATGCATCAGCTGCCGAGCAATCTGGTTCACCACTGCCACCCGGGAAGCCTGGTTGTTCATCTCCGGTTCGAGGCTCTCGAATCTGCAAAGGCAATTCGACAGAGTGGTCACCTGCTTGGTCACTGAAGCTGTGCAGAGTGGGAGGGTGGGTGGGCGAACCCACGGCAGCCGCTCACCTGTGCTGGATGACCTCCAGGTCTTCCAGCTTCTCTGGGATCTGCATGTTGTTGAGCCACTGCTCCTTCTCGTCAATCCAGAGCTCACAGGCATCGGCCTCGCTGAACATCTTGTACAGGGCCAGAGTGTCCTGCAGCGCCTGCTTCCGCAGCCGCGTCAGCTCGGCCACCTCCTTGTAGCGCTCCTCAATGCCCGCCAGCCGGCCCTGCACGTCGGGGGACTCGGCGTGCTCCTGGGGCAGGGCGCTGGCTTGCTCGTGCAGCGAGTCGATGGTGGGCCGGTAGTTGGCGATCTCCTCCGCCACGTCCTTGTGCTTCTTGACCAGGGACTGGGTGGAGTACTCGTCGTGGCCCACGTCGTTGCTGGAGACGATCTTGAGGATGTCCAGCATCCAGGCGTCGATGTCGTCGGCATCCGCCTGGAACTGGTGCAGCAGCGAGGCCTCCTCCAGGCGCTTCTTGCGGATGGCCGAGAGCTGCTCCAGGTGGGCCCACTGCTCGCGGATGTAGGCAATCCGCTCCCGGATCTTCTCTGACCCGAAGTGCTCCTCGGCGATCATGTCTTCGCCCTCCTTGATGGCTTGCTCGAAGTGGCCACTGCGGCCGCTCATCTCATCTTCGAATGCCCGGTGCTTGCTGAGCAGGCGCATGACGCTTGTGAGGTCCTTGCCATAGTCATCAGAGGACAGGATCTTCTCCTTCTCCCGGATCCAGCCCTCCTCCTCTGCCATCTCCCAGAAGAACTTCCAGAGGCGACGGGACTCTTCCAGGCGGGCCCGGCGCTCAGCTGCCAGCTGGCAAAGTTCTTGGTAACAGAACTCCATGTGGGCCACTCTGTCTCGGATTACCTGGGGGTCGCAGGGCTTGTAACCTGTGTAACATCAAGGCGGGCACATGGGTGTGACAGTAGTAGCATGGGCTCCCGTGCACAGACAGGCAGTCGGCTACACCCCTGTTCTCGTTCCTAGGTCCCCCATTCATGCAAAGTGCAGGGCCACCTTCTAGAATCTTGATTGGTAGAGGAGAGAGGAGTAATGTTATTTTTTTCCCCCCAAGTATTATTTTCTTTTGGGTCACTTAGGAACCAAAAAATGAGGCAAACTATAAGCAAGAAGGCAGCTGCATTTAAATGTTTCTGAACGTGCACAAAACCAATCCTTTCCAAACAAACTTAGAACAAATATCTGCATGGCCAGGTGTGAAAGCCAAGAGAGCCATGCCAGGCAGTGGGTGTGCAGAGTGTGGTCTGGCAAAGTTCGCTGCCCAACGTAAGCAAGTAGCACTTGGGTACTGAAGGGAAAGATAGGTCCATTTCAGACAAGAAAGAAGGAGTTATAAGTGTTCAGAAGGCCACCCTACAGCATCATGTTATATCCCCAACACGGCCCACTGGGAACCCACAAATGGCTGGTACCTTTCAAGGCTGCACTACCACACATAGCTCATCCAAGTCTCTAGAGACGGGCCTCTGGTGATGAGGAGGTACCGTTGGGGTTGGTCCATCCTTACCTTCCCCGTCGGTTGCGAACTTCTGGGCAGAAGCGTTGACACCTCTCACCCGCTCTGCCTGGATGCCAATGTCTGCTTCAACCAGGGCATGCTTCTGTAACAGGTCTTCCACGCCGAGCAAGTGTTTGCCATAGTCTTGAGACAATAACAGCACCTGTACACAAGAGGCACAGAGAAGACAACCGTGAGCACAGCCTGGATTTCAGTGTCTCATAATCTGTGGACAGGATGTGAGCCAGCAGCCAAGCTGTACCGTCCCTCCAGCCACCCTCCCCGTATCTTTAAAGGAAGATGATGGCAAGAAAATCAGAGCAAAACAAATCCAAGAGCAGCAGGAGAGACGTAACAAACTAATGATCATTTATGTTGAATAAGAAGTCAAACCTACACTAAAAAGTATAGAATAGGGGAAAAAAAAAATGGAAGGGAGGGGGCATCAGTATGAAATAAACTGGGCCTTCAAGAAGAAACTGGTATAGTAACAACTATTCAAGAAAAGACAATAAAGGTGACAGCTGCTTCATATCACAGTTTAAAGACATCTCCTCGAAGCTGCTGACCCCTTAACTGGATGCTCTCCTTGTCTGGTATACCTCTGTACTTACACAGCCAATGGGAAAAGGCATGAGGTGGAAAAGCTTACAGACCCCATGGACTGTAGCCTACCAGGCTCCTCCATCCATGGAATTTTCCAGGCAAGAGTACTGGAGTGGGTTGCCATTTCCTTCTCCAGGGGATCTTCCTGACCCAGGAATCAAACCCGGGTTTCCCACATTGCAGCCAGACGCTTTACCATCTGAGCCACCAGGGAAGCTCCTTACAGACCACATCTTTAATCAAGTAAGGAGAACAGGGTCAGCTCAGGTGACTATCATCCTTAGGACAATGCCCTAAGCAATGTCTCAGGTTTAAGTTTGAACAGGCTAACATTTTCTTTCATTTCTTCCATCACCCCAATTTGGGGAGAAGGGTGGTCTCATCAGACATCCTCTCCAGATGGAATTTCTACTTCACTCTTACTTATGAGATCATCTCTGGCCCAATCTGAGTTACAAAGTGGAGGATGAATTCTAAAGTGCAAAGCACCTCTCTGCTAGATTTTATGAACATTTCTATTTTAGGTGGTTAAGATTAATGAGAACATATATGAGAACATCACAAATCTGGGACCATAAAAGGGAAAAACTATTGGTATAAAGTGACCTTGCTCCCCCTGCCAGGAACAGTTCAAGAGGTAAGCACAAGACAAGGGCTTACATCCCAGGAAGGAAATCTCACAGGAGGTCAAGCTTGGAAACGAACACAGTGTGCGAGATAAAGGAGGCTTCATGGTCCTGCCTGAAAACTGCCCTACTCTGCCCTGGCTACAGGGCTGAACGCTGGAGGAGAATGGCTGGGCATGAGTGAGCTCTCATCAGGGGCGTGCATCAGAGGACAGGACAGGCAGGGCTCCTCCTGGGTCAGGGGGGAGCTGGGAACTCCATACTCAGAGCTGTCAGTAACGGAAGGGGAGCACTGGCAGACCCTCCAACCCCCGTCCTATGATACCTACACGTGTCCTACACTTAATTCTCTCTGTAACCGCAAGAGGGAGATAGTAAGCACATCCTCCACTTGCAGAGGAAGGCAGGAAAGCTGTGGCACTCACGATCTGGACTCTGGCTGCCTGGTGGCAGGGCTGCACTCTGTCCACGCTGCCTCCTGCTCTTCTATACCACCTGCCTGGGCCCTTCCCCAAAGCAGAGCCACTCATACATAGACCAATGAGACAGAGATCTGGCTCAATGCTAAAGAATTAAAACCACAGAAAATCACAATTACTGATCACCTACTATGGAATCTATCTAAATTAGATCTGAGTCACAGCAGCAGACCTTCAGCTATGGAACTGGTCCTGTTACAACTTCTCACTTCACAGCTCATTTAACAAACAAGCCTTCCCATGAGTGACATGGCCCTTTGCTGGCTGTATGTGGGCGACTAGACCAGGGGCATTACTGTGTGTTGGGGGTTAGTAGGCGGGGCCCAGAAGAGAGAGAGGCCTGACTAATGAGCTCCAGCCTGTAGGCAGGCATATCTTTTACCTTCATTTCATCCATCCAGTCCATGATGTACAGCATTTCCTGGAATATCTTCTGCAGCCCCAGGTTCATCTCGAGGCGTTGTCTCCGGGCCCTGAGCAGTTCCAGCAGGTACTCCCAGAGCCGGATGACATTGTCCTTCCGTGCTGTGATGCGCTTGATGTCATGGTAGTTCTCTGCCTCCAGTTCCCTGGCCACAGCCACCACAGCCTGCACGCGCTCCTCGTACGCAGCGATGTCAGTCTCAATGGCCTCATGCTTTTTCGTGGCGGCCTCAACAGCAGGAAGGTCAAATCCAAAGTTGTCCTAAGAGATAAGGGAACAGAAAGAACAAACACAAAATTCAAAAGCCATCAGTGGGCAACCAAGAAACAGAAAATGGAAGTGGAGTCCTGAGCACACCTGTTAATTTTGGGGGATGGGGGATCTCCAAAGTCAAACACTGACTCCAGAGTCCTGACCCCACTGGCCTCTGCCTTCCCCGAGGCCCGCAGAACTGCTCATGGGCCCAGAGCAAACCAGTGACACCTCACTTTACAGAGGTGAGAGGCATGTATGCAGCACCTGACCTACGAGACTGGAGCAGGTGATGGCTTATGCTGAGCCAAGAAGAAAAGGAGCCACTGATTTATTTCAAGGCCAGTCTAGCTGCCTTGAAGGCCAAAGGCTGGAAGAAAGGGAAAATTTTAAAAACTATACAAATATGAATGGTCACACACACCCACTAGCTCTCAACAAACTTTGTTTGAGTTATTTCCAGATCTATGAAAAGTTAGATAAATAGTAGAAGAGAAACTGTATTGGAAATCATAAACATCCTCTCCATGGGAAGTGGATGAGATGGGATGCTGGATGTGGACAACAGCTGTCCGAAGGCCCCTGGGCATGGCCTAGGTTCTGAGGGACGCAGTTCTGGAGCAGACCTGGGACACCAGACGCTGGTTCTCGCTCAGCCAGGTCTCTCTCATAGCTGCCTTGCGGTCGAATCTGCGGGCGAGCTGTTCCAGTTTCTCCTGTCTTATGAGCTCGTTTCGCAGGGCCAGTTCTCGCTCATGTTCCGCTTTTTCCAGTCTTTCCCAGGCCTATGGAAATGAAAGAGAATGGTTTCTGGCTACGTTCAAGGAACCACTCCTAGGCTGCAGTTAACAGCCAGTGCTTCTCAAAAAGACCTAAGAACTTAAAAGGGGAATCCCATTCCCACCCTCAGTGACTCTTAGCCTTGAGGAAAAAAAACCATTGTCGCTCAGTTGAGCCCCATGGGAATACTCTCCCCTATCTAAATTTAAAGATCCTGTGTTACATCTGGAAAACAAAACAGTGAAGATACGGAACAACGTAACTTAAGTTACAAATCTCTTAACTTTCATTGAGAGGAAGCAAAGTATCTTCAACAGCTCTCAGCATATAAAAAAGACAAACGACTTCTTCTAAGAAATCATATTATCAATCTTTCATTCACTGTGCTCTGAGCCACTTATTTTTAATTCATAGATCTGAGTGTTTTTTTCTAAATCCTCACCAATTAAATTCATTCCTGTGAAATATCTTATTTCACATTATTTAACAAAGTCCTCTTAAAAGATATCTAAATGTGTACAACTGATCATGGTTCTAGATTTTTTTCAAGTTTCTGCTTAAAAATAATGAAATGAAATACTTGCAGACATAACAGGTATAGAAACAATTTTTTTGACAGCTTCCCTGACAGAAGGAGTCAAAATCCTAAGCCCTAAGCTCTAGGGATTCCAGATACATAAGGTTTTGAATTCTCTCTGCAACTGAAAGATGGCTGAGCCAGCAGCCTGGGACAGATGAGAGGTAAACTGACTGTGGATCTGAGTAGCAAGGTAAACAGGCTAAACCTGGTTTGATAAAATCTAACATCCCCCCAAACCTCCAGTAAAGTCCCCCAAATCACCACAAGCACTCCACTGATCCTGAGCACTATCTGAGCAACGACTGTCACTCAGTAACTCGACAGGCCAGGAAGGGGTCTTCCAAGATCTCTCAGCAATCAAGACCCACTGAGAGCACCAGAAAACCTACAGGAGGCTGGGGCCCACAGAGCTGGCGGGATGGATGGGTCTTGTACCTTGTTAATGTCAGAGATGAGCTTCCCCTCCCGGGGCATGTAGACCTTCTGGTTATTGGCCCTCATCTTGCTCTGAATGGTGAAAAGCAGGACTTCCAAGTTGCCCTTCTCAGTAAATCTAGGCAGAGAAAACCAGCCACAAACATTATCTACTATATTTTGTTTCTTCAAAGGGGAAAACTCATCTGCTTCTGGAGAAAAAGACACTTCATGCAGCCTCGCAATTTTAAAAGCCATTTCTCGCCATCCTGATTTATGCGAAACACATGTGTGTTACAGAAACCACAGTTTTTGGGTACTGCAGACCTCAATATGTGCCCAACTGTGGGGTTTTTCTTGCGGTTGGTTACTGTTCCTGACATTTACATTTGGGGGCACAGAGTGCTACTCTTTTGTTAATCAACTCCATCAAGATTTAGACATCAAACCCTGGACGATGAACTTGCTTCACAGCTGAATGCATCCAACAGGGATCATTTCAAACAACCACCTAGTGTCACTGTCAACAGGCTGCAGGGACTTCAGCCAGGAATTCACTACTGAGTGGAGTTTTCAGGAAAAAGGAGGAATGACTCTAGTCATAATAAGCAAGAGATAAGATCCACAATGCTTATTAGGCAATTATGAATTTTTAAAATATGTGAACAATCAAACTCGGGGGGGGGGGGGGGGCAACAAAACCTGATTTGAACTGATATGAAACTATCTTTTCTTCATTCACACTTTGTGAATATTTACATGTTTTGCTACTGATACGTTAGTGGGCTTGATTATGAGTACCAGCCTCAGACTACCTGGAGGTTTATAACACACAACATATCTGCTATTTCTCTAAAATCCAGAAACGATGGAATTCTGAAAGACAGTAGGCACAAGCGCTCAGGAGAAGGAACTGGGGACCTGCACCATTTCTTAGGATCCTCATGTATCACATGTCCCAGTGGCACATTTCTACTGGAAAGGGCTCACAGTGGGTACAATTTGTAATAAATCTCAGCAACACAGACTCAGATGAAAAGAAATAGGACAGGCCACTGGGGAAAGGCATTCACTTTGAGATGAGACCATGTGAGTCAGAAAAGAGGGGTCTGTGGTTGTAGGAAGGGTAATGCATTCCAATCTGCATCTTACTTGGGGGGCTTCTCCACGGTGCGGTAAGTGTTGAACGCCTGAAGCTGCTGCTGGACCCCAACGAGTGAGTTGGCAAATTTGCGATTGTTCAAAATAATGATGGTTTGTTCAATCCACTCCAGAAGGTCAGAGGCAAGGGACTCATACTTTTCGATCATTTTTTCTGTTTCAATAGCGTTGTCAAGCACCTGTAAACAAGGGTTAGAAAAATGGAAAAGCAAGATAGTATCACTACGTAAGGGGAACCTGACTGCAGCCCTCCAAGAGCCGGCACATGCTTAATGATTGGCTTTGAAATGGTTCTCCAAGACTTTCGCACTAAACTCCAAGAACCATTTGCTAATAGGCGCTCAGACTGTGGCTATTATTTGTGAGCAATGACAGCTTAACTCAACTGTAATTGGTTCTGTAACCTCCCAACCCCCAGGCAAAGGTTTTAAGATCCTGAATGATTCCTGATGCCTGGGCTCCAAAATTCCTAGAGAAACAAAAAGGGCTCTATTTGGTTTGGTCATATTCCATGAAGGCCCGTGGATTTTCCATTCAATTGCACTGGGAAGACAAGGTCCTCTGGTTTGAGGTGTTTTGAAATATATGGCACGGGAGCATCAGCCAAACAAAAAAATTTTAAAAGCCTTATTCTAAGGCCTTTCCAAGCATGTTAAGTAGGATTTTCACATCTATAACATCAGGCAACTCAATCAGATTTTTAATATCCAATTTTCTGGCAAGGCTGTAGGGGAGGGGTGTTTCGGGTCTGTGTGCCTGTGTGCAGCATTGCTTAGTCATGTCCAATTCTTTGCAACCCCATGGGCTACAGCCGCTGCCAGGTTCCTATGTCCATGGGGCAGAATTCTTCAGGCAAGAATTCTGGAGTGGGCTGCCAAGCCCGCCTCCAGGGGATCTTTCCAACCCAGGGATCGAACTCAGATCTCCAGCATTGCAAGAGGATTCTTCACCATCTGAGCCATCAGGGAAGCCCAAGAATATTGGAGTGGGTAGCCTATCCTTCTCCAGGGGATCTTCCCAACCCAGGAATGGAACCAGGGTCTCCCGCACTGCAGGCGGATCCTTTGCCAGCTGAGCCAGCAGGGAAGCCCTGGGTGTGAGACCCCCTGCACTTTCTTCCTCAGTGTTTCAGCCACAACCCCCACCTCCTGCTCCTCTTTGGGATGGCAGGATTCTGCCCACTTCCCTGCCATTGGCGAACTTCATCAAGAACTCCCAGCACCTCAGTGTCTGAGGCATGGTGGCGACACATTTAGACACAAACCTTCATTACGTCTCACAACTTACAAGACTGGTGTGAGCTCACCTTTCCAATTCGTTTTCCTTCAACAGCCAAGGCCTTCATCTTTGAGAAGTAGTGGTAGTAAGTCACCACGTAAGTGATAATAGACTTCTCATCGGGATGGTCCACACTGATATCTGTAACCCAGAGAAGATTCTGTTTGGTGCTCTGCTCACTGCATTGCCACCCAGGCAACAGGAACAACCCAGAAGAGCTGCTCAACACAAAACAGGCCCGTGCCTTCATTTTTGGGGGGCTTGAAAGTTCTGCCATCAGAGTGCTGATTGTAAGGCTAACTAACGAAGATGAAACCACCTCACCGCCTCTTTTATTATATGAACATTCAAAACTGCCTCCTATTGCCAATAAAACATAAAAATCTTTTTTTTTGTTCTGTTTTTTTTTTCTTTTCTTTTTTTTTTTTCCTTTTAAACAAAAGTCTTAAAAGACCTGATCCTTTCTCTTAAGAATCCTAGGCCACTGAGATGATGAAATACACACAAACTACTACATGGAAATGAATAACATAGTTAGAATTGAGTCAGATAACTCAGCAATGTGGGTATTACCCAGACACACCATGTTCACCTCCCCCACCCCCAGGTTGCTCTGTGCTTCTTATTTTGGCCAATGGTACCAGAGTTTTTCCCAGTCACTAAGCCTATGGACATCTTTATCTCCATGTTACTCACATCCAGTCAGTCACCAGGGCTGAGACCAGAGGATTCTATTCACAGAATCTACTGTCACTCTCAGGTCAGACTCTCACGGTCACATAGCCCGATCTGAAGCAATGGCTTCCTCACTGCGTCTCCCTGCTACTCAATTCCCTTTACACACTGCACCCAGCTGATGTTCCAGACGCAGAGCTGTGAGCATACTTCCTCTAAGCCCCAAACTACTCAAAAAGTGCCCTGCAGTCTGAAAAATAAGTCCCAAAGTTCTCTACAACTTCCTGTAACTTTCCTTCCCTCCCTCCTTCCTTTCATCCATCCATCGAATATTTATCAAGCTTCCTCTAAGTGGCAAGCACCATTCTAGACATTTCTCATTCTATAGCCTACTAGTTCTTCTAAGGCACCATAGATCTGAACCAAATTGAACTATTCACCATCAACCACCCCCAGCAATTTCCAATATTCCTTCCACTTTCAACTTCCCTTTGCCTGAAAGAGCCTTCCCTACTCCCATCACATTCTTCCTATCCTCTAGGTCCAGTTTAGAAACTAACACTCCCTCACAGTCATTTCTGATCCCTGTAGCTGGAATGACTGTCTCCTCTGTCCTCTAAAGCACTTTGTTTATACTCTGCTTTCTGTCAGGCTCTATGATTACTTATGCACATTTCATTAGTCTTGTAAGACTGAGTGCCACTCTGCCCGTCCCCTCCTAACGTGTTGTATATATAGAGAGTGAGTGGTCAATAAGTATTTATTGAGGGAGGGAGCAAATGAATGAAGGTGGCCAGTCTTTGGGGTACGGCAATGATGTAGGTATGCACTTCAGGATACACCGAGGAGAGAACACAGAGAACGCTCTTTGCTGACACAGTGGGCTCTTTTTTCAATGTGCATTCACTTGTGCACCTCCACTCCACTGTGCACCTCCAGGAGGACAGAAGTGGATAGGGTTGTTTCTCTTAAAGACAAGACCACCGGGCCCCGGGTGGGAAAGCTCCCTGCCCAGGGTCACTGAGGCAGAGGAAGAGGGGGCCACAGCTACTCTTCCCACTCTAGGGCCCCCGTGACCAACTCCTGTGTCTGGCTCTGTCAATGTGGGCCCCACGGAGTCAGAACTGGAGGAAGGTCAGGGAAAAAGTGCCGGCCCTGGCCCTGTGTATAATTTAATAAACACAAAATGGGAAATGACTGGGAAGGAGTGAGCAGGCAAGACCTTTTTAAACTTGTTTACAATTGTATTTAAACGGATGCTCTCTGGGACACTGGGCAACTAACAATAGCTAAGGACAACTAATAATCAAGATCAAAACCACAGGATGAATGACAGCAACTGCTTTTTTTAGCTCCTTGTCTTCAAATGACCTGGGGAACATCAATCCCCTTTTCATAGTGGGTGGTGATTAGAAAGATCAACTAATGAGCAAGTTATTAATTTTTTATCACAGTGATTTCAAAAAAGATTGTTTATCTCAGCACAAAGATCTATGGCTCACGGAGGATGTCTTTCCACAGTAAGGCAGGGGTTAAGTACGAAGATTTATCACAGCCAAAGGAATTTTAGTTTTGTGTTTATATTGAGAAATCACTTAACGGGCTGGCACAAAGATAATTTTATCTCAGCTTCCTGCAGTAAACCTATCAGTGAATCTGATGCACTGGAAAACAGCAAGAAGCCTGCCTGGCAGCCTCATGACCTCGATCTGCCCTTGGGGAGTTTAACTTCCTGTTCTATATTTGTAAGAACTTTAAACTTTCACTCACAAACAGCTTTTTCTCAGTATCTGCTCACAGCTGAGATCATCTAAAAAGCTCCATCCCTACAAACAAATCCTTTCGCAGTTTGAATACTTCTCCAAATGAGAAAACATTATGATAGCTCATGTTAAGATGAAGCCTACAATTAGGATTTTGTTAATAAAGGAGTTACAGCCCATTGGATTGCCCCACACAGGTCTGCTCTGTGTCGTCCACAGTCAATCTCTGAGGTTCTGCTGCAGGGATCTGTGGGGCAGAGAGAGGCTGGTTCTGTGCAGAGAAAGGTGCTGTGCCGCCAAGCAGCGGGCCACAAGGAGGGACTGCGTGTTACTCTTTCTGCCACCCACAGGCTCCTGGTGCACTGTCCTCATTTAAGTTCTTCTTACCTGGAAGCAAATACTGCACAGTCTGCTAAGGAGGCGCCTAAACCTTCCTGCCCTCAGGCCAAACCACGCTCTTGCCCCGGTGGGCCGACTATCAGTCAGCCAGCAAGTACGGAGAGCCTGCTCACGCCCTCTTCCTTAAGCACAGAGGCTAAGCACCTATGGTGACTCCCCAGTGCCTGCTGAATAACCTCGAAAAACTGTTACCTGTTGGGCCCCCACTCATCTTTCTGGTTGTATTTTTCCTACTGTTAAGCTAATACTACCCCCAATGAACTGTTAGTCCCCTGTTATACCTTCCTCTTTCTTGGTTCCTCTGCTCATATAAATCCCTCTGCCCATATAAATCCCTCTGCCTACCATGACCTCTCCTTTGGAACATGTTTAAATCATACTCACCTTTCAAAGCCTTTTCAGGTATAATCCTTTACACAAATCCTCAAGTAATTCATAGACCAACATTAAGCTCCTCTTCCTTAGATAATTCCCAAAGCACAGGGTGCCCGTAAACAAACCAACATGAAGCAGATTTTTTATTTACTCCTCTTACCCCTCGACTCCTTACCTTCGGGGTCCAAGAGTTTAGTGAGGCCAAGGTGTTGCTCTGCCAGGTTAAAGGCGTTCTGCAGATTGTAGTGTGCATTGGATTTCTTTAGTTTGTCAAAATCTATCAGGTCAGGCCTGTGGAGAACAACAGTGGAACATAACAGAAACCGCAGCTTGAAAACACATTGTGAGACCAATGGTGTCCACTTAGGAGTAAAAACCTATGATATTATTTAATCATCAAACAATGAAACCCAATTTTTGAATAAACAACCTCAAAGTTTATTAAGAGAACTGAAGAGAATTGGCAGACTCGTTTCCTTTGTTTGGGACACTTTACACACTCTCTCCCACTCTCAAGTAGAAGGCAGGGATTTCCACCGTGGTGCAACATCTAAGGCAACGAATGTGAAGATGGAACATCACCCCGGTCGACTATACAAGGGTGTCAACATTCTCCCCCGACGTGGTCAGCGTGACCGCGAAGGACTCACCGGTGTTTGTGTATCAGTGCATTGAAGGCCATGCCATCCCTCCAGCTGGTGGTGAAATTGTGAATGTTGACGTTGGGGTACCTAAGAAACACAACACAAGGCAATTACCAAATAAAGTTCTGTGCTTTGCTAAATGCAGTGTTTAAAGAAAAGCCTGTTGGTACTGAGAAAATGTGAGACAGTAACGAAATAAAGACACTGAAGACAATCAAGCCGAAGCTAAGATTGCCTAAACTTCTGCTTGTTGAAAAATAAAAACACACACATATTCACATGGCTTTCTTGGTAACTTCAACCTGTGATCTGTGTCCTCGATTGAAAACACCTTGCTTACTGAGAAAAAGGCAACCCTGACTAGATGCCTCCAAGGCTTCCTTGCTTCACTGGCTTTCCACGCCCCCAGCGCAGCTATGAGAAGCCTGCAAACACAGATACCTGAGTGCACACATCACTTTGGGAGAGGAAGTAGCTGGGGTTACCTGTTCAAACACTCAGCTTTCCTTCTTCCTTATATCACTGAACTGGATGAAGTTTCATAAATCAAGTACCTTCCTGAAACATTTCCCTATAATGCTTACCAATAATCAATCAGTTACTCTACACTACATTGATTATTAATAACTTTTTATCTGTGGCTGATTAAAAGTTCATTCCTAACTTGATCCCCTTACTAAGCCTTACACTCTTTATGGTTTCCACAGTTATCACTGACTGATCATGCCCATTACAGTTACAACTGTCCTCCATGTAGCCCTGACCTACAAGATTAACCTGGGGGACTTCCCTGCTGGCCCAGGGGTTAGGACTTTGTCTTCCAATTTAGGGGATGTGGGTTTGATCCCTGCATCCCTGATCAGTTGGCGAGCTAAGATCTCAGATGCCTCATGGCCAAAAACTCAGAACATAAACAACAAAAGAAATATGGTAACAAATTCAACAGAAACTAAAAAAAAAAAAAATTCAACCTGGGACAAAACCAGTTCTCAGTTAGTACCTGGGAGCTTCAACAGTTTCAGTGAGCAATAAACAAGATGCAGTTCTCTAAGAAATATCTTCACTGAAATTTCAATGAAAGACTAAAAGGCAGGCAAACTCAGATAACATACAGAGATTAAGTTTGTACATTACATTTGTCCACTTAAGTTTACTGCACAAAGCTTCCCAAAGCACAGAACTTAGAGGAGAAAGCCCACAACTTTTACAAATACCATGGATGAGATTTTTAAACACAGTTTCAGGGTTTTAAAATTCAAGATAAACTTCTCTCTGGAACTACCTTAATAATCAAACAGAAGGAAAATGATTGTGCAGATGACAGGTCCAGAATATAAATCAACTCATTCCGTCCCAAGAGCTTGCTGAAATGTCAGCATCTCAACTGCTTACAAGTTAACAAGACAAGTGGAAGCAGTGGAAAACATACTTGTCAACACCAGTCAAGTGATGACTCTGGTAAAACTGCGTCTGGGGAGAAGCAGCCCCTAAATCCCGGGTTCATGCTCACCCAGCTGTCTTCATCTGGCACCACAAGAGCAAAGCATCCTTGGCAGATTTCTTCTCTTTGTTGTCTTCAGTTTCTACACTGATATCCTGGATCTAAGGTTTACAGAGAAATATTAGATGAACAGATATGTCAGGTCTGCATATACATAATGAGTAAACTTTAGGTCAACACCTAGCCTTGCAGAATGTCTACTCTGAGGGTCAATGAAAACTGCTTTCTGAAGCCAGGGTTCCCTTCTTGGGAATAACGACCAGAACTAGGTTCTCTACTTTGCACAAACAGTAAAGTGAAGACTACCTGCCATGACTTCCTAGAACCTATCAGGGGTCATTTCTACTCCCAGCACAGCCCATCTTTCTCAACCACAGGCTAAAATGGTGGCTGGTATGGTACACTTTGAATCCCAGCAGACTCTAAGAAAATACTGTTATTGCACAACCAAAAATTTCCCACACCAGAGTCAGTGAGTCCTTTGTTGATGAGGACTGTGTATGCACCATTTCCTGAAAACTGACCCAAACTCTCCGAGAAACAGTGCCCTTAAATGCTGTGCTTCCACGCTCTGTGCTACATGGTCTGATTATTTGTGCTCCCAACTCTCATTAATTCTTATGCTCAAATCCTAATCCCCTCAAAAAGTGATTATGAAGAGGTAGGGACTTTGGGAGTCCTGGGCCTCATGAATGGGATGCGTGCTTTATAACAGAGGCTCCAGAGAGCTTCCTAGAGCCCTCCACCAAGTGAGGACACCATGAGAAGTCTGCGACCTATAAGTGGGCCCTCCTTTGACCTTGCTGGTACTCTAGTCCCAGACTTCCAGCCTCCAGAACTGTAAACAATAAATGTCTATTGCTTGGAAGCCATCCAGCCTGGGGCACTTTGTTTAGCAACCTGAACAGACTAAGACAGCCTATATTTGTAAGGTACTCATAGTCTGCTGATTCTCAACAGGACGTAGAGCCTGGTCCACTTGGGCCAAAGTCAGACTTCCTAGGTTTGAATCCAGGTTCCCTCACATACTTCGTGTCCTTGAGTGAGTTCCTCGGCTTCCTCACTGAGTGGCTATCTCAGGGCACTGCTGTGCACTTGAAGAAATGCAAAATATGGAGGGCTGGGCTCTTAGTAAGGAAACCTACATGTCAGCTCTTTGGATCATGGGCTGCCTACCAGTTATGTGATTTTTAGACAAATGCTCTAAACGCTCTTCTGTCTTCAGTTTCCTTGACTATACTAATAAAATGTGGAACGGAGTGCGGGAAAATGGTATCAGCCTAGAAGGCCATCCATTCTCTCTCAGTTCTAACCATTCAAAATTTTCTAGTCCTGGCCCCTGTCAAAGGTCTTTCCATCTAATCTAAAAACATACCCCAGAATTCTTTTTAGGAAAAAGAGGTAGGAAGAGGATAAAACAGAGACACGTGTAAGATTAAAAAGTTAGAAACTTTCAACTAGGAAAAACACCTAGAAATTGAAATTATTATTACGCTTCTAAAAAAATTCTCCAAGAGAAGTCTTGAGTTTGCATAAATTCTAAACTACAAAGGGTATGCAAGAGTAACCCTTGCTCAAGGGGTAAAACGCAGACTTACCAGGAAAGCAGGTGGAATTTTACACATTAACCTCCATCAGCTTTCCTCTATCTCAGGAATGGAATCTGTTTTCAGACTTGGTCTTTCAGAAACAGAACCTACCCTTCTGAAATGAAGACATCTCCGTATGTGGACTAAGCAAACTCAAAGACCTTTATTCCAGTTTCTCACATCATCTTTTACTCTCTTTTAAAGGGAAAGCAGCATAAAACCTGTCTGTCCCCATTGGTATTCAATGCACAACACACGTCAGGGCTGGCCACACCTTGGGGGCTCCTGGACACATACACACACACACAGGTAATATAAGATGAGATTGTACATTCAGGAGCTGGGGGGTGGTGGGGAGAGAGGTCTCTGCCCATACGTGGAGAAGCCTCACAGAGGAGGCAGAATGTTAGCTAGGCCTTGGCTGGGGAGGAGTCAGTAAGTGTTTGCAGAGCAGGGGATGGATTGATAAAACTGCTTCGGGAGGCAGGGGCATGGCAGACACCAATCCCCACAGGCCACGCAGTGACATAAGCCTGTGTTTCTTTCCTCAGAGGAAAGGGAGAAAGTACGTATCGGCATTTACAGGTTCAAGCACAGAAAAAGGCAAGCTGACCAGAAATTAATTAGTCAGTGACTCAACCCAATTCACAACCCAAGGGCTGTGGGCACCAACCTGCTGTCAAGGGAGGCCATCGTCAGGATGCCCTTCCACGCTCTGATTACAGGCCAAAGGCAAGAGAAACAGAACTTCTTACTCCAGGGAATCGAGGCAAGGCTCAAGGAGGGCCTGCTCAGTTCACCTCTGTTGGCCTAAGGCCAAGAGCAGTGATCAGTGAATTTAATGGTGTTCACTCTATTTTCAAATCATTTAGGAACCAAACAACAGACACCTATAGAAGAGTTCTGTTTGCAAAATAAAGTCACTCCATTAATAATGTCATCTTCAACAATGGTTCCTGGCCTCAGTTCAGTTCCGTTCAGACCTATTTAATCAGAAGCACTGGGGGCTGGAACCTGGGAACCTGAGTGAGTAAAAAGCTTTCCCAAGAAGTCAGATGATCTATCGGTCCAGGCTTATTCAGGGAGTGTCTCTGAACAGCCCTGGGTTAGACCCCTAGCCTCCTTCCACATACCCACCCACACCACTAAGCTATAGCCTAATCCCAAGGGAAGCAAGAAGGAAAGCGATGGGTTAGAGGGTGATTTCAGCATTTTAGTAAGAATATAAAGGGAGGCATGGGGCCGCAAAGAGTCGGACACGGCTCAGCAACTGAACTGAACTGAACTGAATAATATGATTTCTGTTGTGGCTCTTTGTTGGTGAGCTTTTTTATTTACCTAGGGGAGAAAAAAATCAATCAAGCGTCATCAGAGGGGCTTAACGAAGAGGGAAGACACAGAAAACAGACTCTGAGAAGAGAGAACTGTTAGGACTTTTGTTTGCAAAGTAACCTGATGCTAGGTAAGAAGCGTTTCCTGCATTTCAGATTTTAATTGAAAAGCAGAAGCATGAAGCAACAGCCTGGAGAAAGAACCAGTCATCAGGCCGGAGGTGCCACACAGACAGGAAAGGCTGAGCTCTCTCCTTAGGGTCAGAAGCAAGCGTGGCAGCCCTGACTGGCCTCGTGATCCTTGCAAGGCTCCTCCCTCCCCTCACAAAGTGAAGCAAATTGACAGAATGACCTTGAGAGTGTTTCTATACTTATAACCTTACCCCTGGGTATAACAAACCCATAAAAATCGTCAGTTCAAACAAGCATAAGGCTTCTGCACACCCCCCTGAAAACTGCTTCCTTACACCCAAAGGAGAATGAGAAGGTGAAAACAGAACCCACACAGATGTCACGATCCTATGCAGCTTAGCCTAAAATATTCTGCGATGCATGCCACGATCTGTTGAAGTTTAGATAGTCTACCAGTAGTAACCTAGTATTGACCACACCTTTACACCTCTGCTCCTGAAAGCTGAGTAGCAGACACTAGTGGTGGGCTGAGACTAACCCAGAAACCCCCTTAACTGCCAATAGAGTCAAGACTTTCAGGGGCACCAAAACTGAGGGAGGAGATGGCAGCTGCCACATGCCCAGAGGGCAGCCGAACGTGATGTGCAGCACACCTGACTCTGAGATGCCATTTCCACCTGGTCCTTCTGGTCGCCCTGGAAGGGGAGCCCAGTTTTGCAGGGATGCTCACACTCGGCAGGGAGGCCCGGTGGCCAGGCCGAGTCCCTTACCTGGAAGCGCAGGATGATGGTCCAGATGAGGCCGAGGGTCAGCCGGTGGTTTCCATCCACGATGTCGTGGGACCCCATGTTCTCAAGATGGACTCTCTGCTCCTTCAGGAACTGAAGGGCCTTGTCCACATTCTCCAGACAGTGGATGCGCATTCGTCCCTTGGTGGGTTTAGGCTAAAAGAGAAGAGCAGAAGGTAGAGACAGATCATCCAGGAGGGCAGAAATCAGCTCAGAGCTAGAGCCCAGAGAGTTCACATAGGCCCATTCACGCAGCGCTCTCCAACCCACACCAAAATGTTAAAAAAACATATGTTCATTCAATATTTATCTAACAGCCTTAAAAGAGAAAGTTTACTTAAGGAATGGTAACCGATCACTCTTCAGAGGTTTGTTTTATCATGGAAGCGACATAATTTACGTGAGCATGGAAGCTGGAAGTTCAGAGAAAAAGGAGCCCAATTTTCACAAAGAATTTCATAGCTACCACTGCCATCCATGGAATTTTTGCGGATGCATGGCAGAACACCACTGAGGATTTTCTGGCTGCTTTAAATGTAAAAATAGGTTTGCCACCTGCTGGTTTGGGTTGTTTCCTAAAGTTGGCTCAAAATGAGAAAGGGAGGACATGCTATAAAATCAGGAGAATTTTCAAGTAGTGGTTTGTGAGGATGATGGAGGGGGTTGAGTAAAAGGGTGTGACTTGCTGAAAAGTTAAAGGAAAGAAAATACAACAGTGGTCTAATTGGAATACCCCACAATGTCTGTTCCTTTTATTTAGTTATATTAAAATCCAAAAAAGGCACTTTCAAGGTGAACATTTTAAATAAACAAAGCAATAGATAAAGATACACACTCAAAAATCTTCAATGGGTCACTATCACCTCCTGTGTGTCTAGAGCAAGCTCATGCTTCCACTGCTTGGTTCCACTCTTCCTACCCCTCTTTTCACCCATAACTCCCTGCTCTATGGAAGCTGCACCTCGAGGTGATCTCACAAGCCCACAAAGCTGCCACCAGGTTGCACACACCCATCCTGGCTCAGAGATGTACCTGATCTGGCTGCCATCCTCTCTCCTGAGACATCTCATCATACCCCACCCACCTTTTGAGGTTCAGGTCAAGGCACATCTTTCCTGCTAGAAGTCATTTCCAACTACTTCAACTGTCACAGGACCCCCTTCCCCTCAAACCCGTACATTTATGGTCTGGACCACAGGGTTCAGGAACTCATCACATATCTTACATTTTTGCTGTTACTTCACATGTACTGTTATTACTTTTAACCCAACTACTGGTTTGGGAGCATGGATGATGCTTTATGCTCACAACTTACATTCCTGGAATGTCAGGAATGCTAGGATCCGTGATTCATGTTAGGTCAAGTGACAATGTTACAGCAAAATCAAGTAATCTGGCGAAGTAAGAAAAAGGTCTGATCTAAAATGTCCATAAAAAGGGGTGGACTCCATCTAAGGTTCCTACAGTGACCCCCCGTTCTCCTCCTGTCAAGGTGGACAACTGAGGTTCCTGCTGAAACTGGACCAAAGTCGAGGGGTGTGGACTCACTGCCTCCAAGAAAGCGTGTGAATTCTGGGGGGAGGGCTCCTGGCATTCTTCAGGGCTGTTCTGAGGCCTCTTCCTCTTCGCGGCCTGTGCCCTGACCAGCGAGCCCATGACCACACAGTGCAGGTTGGGCCTGGAGCTGCAGAGTGGCAAGGATGCAAATGTGCTAACTGTGGCAGACAGTCTCCCAAGTCCGCCTCTGACTGGCCAGAAAAGGTTGCATCCTAACTCACTGTGAGAGAAACAGTGTGGGTGGAATTAGCATTTGTAAAGTTAACTTGTGTACAAGTCAAGTGAAAGTGTTCATCGCTCAGCCAGTGTCTGACTTTGTGACCCCATGGACTGCAGCCCACCAGGCTCCTCTGTCCATGTGATTCATCAGGCAAGAAGACTGGAGTGGGTCGCCACGCCCTCCTCCAGGGGATCCTCCGAACCCAAGGATCGAACCCACGTCTCCCACATTGCAGGCAGATTCTTTAGGGTCTGAGCCACCAGGATCAAGACTCTCAAAACAGAGGTCGCCCACATGACAAACTTAAGTTAGCCTGCACCGGAGAGAAAGCCCTGCCAAGGAGCCTGAACACAAAGGGTCGCTGCCTTGGGAAGAGAGCTCCACCACTGCTTGTGAGGCTGCGCTGCCCCATCCATGGACTACGTCCCCTTGAATACAGGGCATCAAACTCTCTACCACACCGTTTCAGTTCTGTCATCTGACAGAATCTGAGCAGCAAGACAGGGAATAGGTTGGGGGCTGTCAGGACCTTCTCAGGCTGCTCCAGGCCTAACTACAGTTCTTTTTGACCTGATCTTGAAAAACAACCTCAACACGCAGGAGACCTCTCAAGCTTCTGTTCTCTCCTACAAAATCCCAGTGGACTGCGCGTTCATTTCCATATGAATATGGGTGCAGGGGTGTGGGAGGGGAAAGTATGGGAGGGGTCCAAATGCTTTCCTGCAGGTTGGAAAAGCCCATCGTCAAGTGGCAGGGACCCCACACTGATGCTGACTGGCCATGCCAGGTGGGGGCTGAGGATGGTTCACCCTGACCCAAATGCAATGCAAGTTCCTGTTAACACCAGCCATCAGAAACACTACTGCGTGGAACACAAGGGAAGGAACTGAAATAAAGATGGCAGAGAAACCTCTTTGGTTGGGCAAATGATTCGACTTCTTCAGATAAAAAAACAAACCTCACCCATTTCCAAAAGTCAGAGGAAATGGAAAACTTTCAGGAGACCCCTCACCCCACTTTGGTTTTATTTTTTTTGCAATTCTTCCAAAAATCAAACCAAGATTTGGGCAGGGGTTGATACTTTGCTTTTCTCTCTCTAAAGTTGTTTTATTTTTAATTTTCCTACTGCTCCTGGCCATTACATCTTTTAAAACATGAAACACGAACAAACCAGATCCATGAATATGCTTCTGCTGGGCAATTCAGTATAGATGCTGCTGCTATTGTTAAAATATCCACAATTTAAGTTACAGTTTCCCCATTTTCTAGCAAATTTGTGCCTTGTTTCTCAACTTTTACCTCTAACATGAGGATAATATCGGTAATAATCTCAAAGAGCTGCTCCATAAATGAAATGGTGAACTAATCATTATGGTGTTCTCAAATCCACAAAATGGATCTACAAACAGAGGCACCTCAAGGATTTTCCTCCCAACAATTCTTCTTAAAGTTGTTGGGGTGGGGGGGGGGGGGGCGGGGGGAGCACGCCCCACCTGAATTTCAAATTGTTTAGAAATAACACACTTCTCTGTAGACAAACAGGAAATGTTCAGGGTCTAGATAGAACTCTCCCACTGAGAGCCAGAGAAGTTGATACATGTCAGTTGACAAATTTAATACCAGATTGGAATGTGCCCCCAAACAGTGGTAATGATATTACTCTTCTAATCCTGACACCCTAAATGGTACTCTACAGGAATAAAAGGAAATGGTGGTAGAGAAAACTTATGACTAGCTGGTATCTGGAGGGAAGAGGAGATGGAAGGAGGGAGGGGCAAGGATGCGAAGATACCCAAATCTCGACACTTGGGGTATCTAGACATAATAAGACCTCTGCAATTCAAAGCATATTAGGAAACAAGGTTAGAAAGCATGATTTACAGAGATAGCTTAAATATTACTATTATGCTGTGCAGCTAGTAATTCAAGCTAGGTTAACTGTTAGGCAGTGAAAGTTGCTTCATCGCCTCACTATACCTCTCTCCATGTTTTTCAAACACTTTCCCACATTTCATCTTAATTGAAACTCACTCAGCTTCAGTGGCACATGAATCTCCTTTAAACCAAAAGAACAAACCAGATGTGGCAAGATTAGATGATACACTGGTGTCACAAGGAGGAGGAGTAGGAATTAAGACTAAAACTCAAGAATAGCAACTCTTAAGATGTGTTCAGAGACGGTCTCTGAGGTGTTTTAATGCTTTAAATGGTATTTGGGCAGGTTTAGGGAGAATCATCACAGGTAATTAATTTTAGAAGGGTTAATAATGATTGCACAGACCTACACGCAGAAACATATATTAGGTCATGAAAACAGCAAAGCTCTCAATATCTAACAATTCTTAGCTGCCATTTTCTGGGCAACTGGGTTAACCTGTTAGGTGGTTTCTATCTTATCACATTTAATCTTCACACTAACACTACACAGTAATAACAATTATTATTCTTGTCATTGTACAGATGAGAACACGTCTGTTTAGAGGGGTGAGGTGATGGCATGGCTGGCTGGTGTGGTGAGCTGGGATTCCATAATGTGCCCCCTTCAGGCTACACCGTGAACCAAGTGCGGTACAAACACATTAGTATGTGAAAGGAAATAACAAGGCTTGGGTCCCCATCTGGCAGACAGTTTTCCTTTTTTTTTCCAGAAGAGCTATTTTTATTTTATTCAACTTCCACCTTCTCAACAGAAAGAAGAGATAACAATGGAGACAACTGAACACAAAGGATCTGGGGGAGGGGTGCATCTCTCAGTAATAAACACTTTCCGAAGCCTCACCCCAAGAGTGGCTCTTTCTGCCAGGAAGAGAAACCTTCCCTGTCTTGTCTCCATTAATTATTGTCAAATTCCCAGTGTGACTAAGGTCTGTTCCCACGGCAACATGCACATTTCTGTCTTCTGTTGTCTTTTCTGATGGGGCAGTTTGAGATGCCATGAATGTGGAATCAAGGATCAATACCAGACTCGCGTGCAACTCAAACAAAGGGGGGTGCTCTGCAGGCCTGGGTTCCTCTGAGGAAATGCCTGTATTTATGGCCCCTCCTCTAAATCCTAACAAGGGTTCCTGCTCTTCCACACCAGGGCCGTGTTCCTCTGCTTTGTGGTCACGTTTCCTGTTTCCCTCCCTTAGTCCCTTCTGGTCCCAAATCTTTATCAACCACAGTTCCAATCCATCTGGGCCGGCTCCAGACCCAGAGCCGGCCCAGATGCTATCATCTTTCCAGCTCCAAAGGAGTGGGAATGACAGGGCTAAGTAACCAACCTCCAGCAACTGACAAGGTAATTTTAACTGCTTAGTAGAGCAGCCAGTTCAAGCCCCGCCCCTCAGAAGTGGGGTGGTCCTGGGCAAATTCGCTTTAGAAAGGGAAAAGGGAGCTGGATGGCCCCTCCAGGTCCATGGCGAACTCAGCCTTGAGTTTAGACCAATTACACGCTGTGGGGCATCTGGGTTTGCAGAACGGTGGAGTGATTACAATGGCAGGGTTTTTGTCAGAGCCTAGAGATGGGAAGGAAATGGCAACCCGCTCCAGTGTTCTTGCCTGGAGAATCCCAGGGACGGGGGAGCCTGGTGGGCTGCCATCTATGGGGTCGCACAGAGTCGGACACGACTGAATCGACTTAGCAGCAGCAGCAGAGATGGGAAAGACAACGCAAACGTTTCCTGGAGCTATTTTTAGCCTCCATGAATAGAGGAGGATGACCTGAAGGAGGACTCCTGGCAGGGGATTTTGGGAGGACCCAGGGCAGCTGGGACACTCTTCCATCCTGCTAAGCCCCGCTCCCTCTGACTTTTCTTCATGTGTCCAAAGCCACCTTGAAGCCACCTGGAGCAATAGATCTCCAGGGCTGTAGGGGGACAGAAGGCCAATCCTGGGAGCTAGGAGAAGCTGACTGCCGAACACCAGCTGGATGGCTTTGCTGGTTGCTTACTCTGTTACAGCATCTGTGAAATCAAGGGATCTAGCTTTGGGGCCCCTAGTCCCTTCCAGCTATAAACACAATCTGTGAGCTGGAGGGGGAACGACTCACTAGCACACAAGGCAAATTCTAAAGTGCCTGCTCATCTCTCATTCAGGTGAAGAAGAAATAGAGGAAAAGACACTACAGGTCAGTGTGCCAGAGTGACGGAGACTTGCTTATGTCTTTGCCTTTTAATCAAAAATCAATGCTTGCTACACACACATGCATACCTCTACTTAATACAGAGAGAAGGATGGAAACACTAATTCCAAAATCTCGTCTGATACAACAATCAAACTTATTTCACATTAGGTCCCCAAACACCTCCCTACACATCACACTCTTCAGTTTTAAGAAGAGTATAAAATGATTCTTGTCCAATTAAAATTAAAGGGGAAACAACATACCGCATCTCATTAATTCCTGCCCATTTCCTTCCTGGTGGGGACCCACTCCCCAAGACAATCTTCTCCTTCAGTAGGGCTCAATGAGAAAGGAGGGGCCCAACATACAGGAGAGTGGCTGGAATCTAAGTTATATTTCTCAGTGGCGATACTGCTTCTTCTCTAAAGTGTAAGTTGTCCACTTCATTAGACTGAGAATTAAACAGATTCTGTGTGTAACAGCGAACACTGAAAGTGACTGACTGTCATCACTCCTTCTGAAAGCAAACTCCAGTTTACCCAGGATGCTCTCCCTACACCAGCTTCCTCTTGACGGCCACCCCAAGTGCTCTCTTCACTCTTCCTCACGCTGACACACGACCCCTCTATTCTATGGCCATCCACACCTGAGCCTCTCCTCTTGAATCCAGTTGCAACCCCACCCACCGGGTAGGGTTTCTTGACACTCCATCCAGAAGGCCCACTTCCTCTTCTGAACTCTAGTGCTTTGGGGCCATTCTTTCAGCTTTTTATCACATGGTATTACTATTACCTGTTACTATTAGTTCATTTTTCGTATTTGTGCAATTAGACCTGAATTTAACAGGGACATTCTTCTCTGGCTGGTTGTTTAGAACAAAAGCAAATTCTCCCTCACAAGAGATATAAAAAACAGGCAGGTTCTGTGGCCAGTCCATAAAATCCCATCTCTACAACAATACATGCCAGCATGGCTCTCCTAACAAAGATTTTATATAAAATGCACTCAGGGTAGTTCAACATGGGATTTATTTAAGGCTTAGCAAATCTCATGGTAAGTCTATCTTCTCCACCTAGTTCAGCCTGTTTTGGAAGTAACGGTGGTTAAAAAAAAAAAAAAAAAAAAAAATCCTGTTTTTGTTGCTTTGTCTTCTTTGAGACTGATTAACAGAATAAGAAGACAGAATATTAGGAAAATAACAGGCCAGCAGAAATCAGTGATACCTGCTATTGGTAATGGTGGGAGCTGCGGGAGAGTAGAGGTGTTCAGAAAACCTTGTCCTCTCAGTCAGAGAAGAGGGCTCAGTCTGGCAGGAGCAAGGCAGGAAACCATCTCACACAGAAGCAGTCTTCAAGCTGAGGCCCACAGAGGGAAGGGGGCACAGGCCAGCTTCTAACTTGGATGAGGACCTGTGGGCTCTACTTCACTCCTAAAGTCCAGAGGCCTCACTCCTTCCAAATATCAGTGGGTCACGCAACCCTAAACCCTTCATGTCCCATTTCTAATCTGGCTTTGGGACCTGCAACTAATGACAAAGTGACCAGCACAGGTTCTGTGCTCTCCGCTTCTATCTGGTCGGTTGATGCCAAAGTCAAAGGCAGTCTATATTCTTTTGGGGGGCCTTCTTTATATTTTATCTTTCTGTTTCATATTAGGGTACAGCTGATAAACAATGCTGTGATAGTTTCAGATGAACAGTGAAGGGACTCAGCCATACATATCCATGTATCCTTTCTCCCCCAAACACCCCTCCTATCCAGGCTGCCACATAACACTGAGCAGAGTTCCATGTGCTATACAGGAGGTCCTTGTTGGTTATCCATTTAAAATACAGTAGTGTGTACATGTCCGACCCAAACTCCCTAACTGTCCCTTCTCCCTGACAACCATAAGTTAGTTTTCTAAGTCTGTGAGTCTCTTTCTATTTTGTAAGTTCATTTGTACCATTTTCTTTTAGATTCCTTATATAAGGGATGTCATACAATATTTATACTTCTCTGTCTGACTTACTTCACTCAGTATGACACTCTCCAGGTCCATCCATGTTGCTGCAAATGGCATTATTTCATCCTTTATAATGGGATGAGTAATATTCCATTGTATATATGTAAGAGGTGGTCTATATTCTTTATGGAACTTTAAAGTCAGATATTTATGAAGTTATAGTCCATGGTAATTTCAGAGTAACACACTGGAAAGGAATGGTTTTGTCATCAACCCAATCCCAGTCTGCAGCAGCGTCCGGGCTCAGCCTCAGAGATTCCTCACTGCCTCATGAGCTAACACACCTTGAGGCAAAGACAGCGACATGGAGCCAACCCAAGTCATGACTAGGGGTGGGTGGGGGAGATTCCTGCCTTCTCACGTTCTACAGTACTTAAGAATCAAGTGTCTTGATAACTCCAACATCTAACCCCAAACCTGCTCAAATCTAACCCAGATTTTATTAAGTAGAAATGCAGGGTGGGGTTAGGGTGAAATGATGTGGATCATTAAGCGAATCTGTTTTTTTGAACTTTGTACAGTAAAAATCAAGAAAAACTTCCTCCTCTGTGAAGAAGGATGAGCTGGCTCCAAGAATCTGCTAATAAAATAAATTTAGATACTCCAGTCCCTCAAACATCTATCTCCTACACACTGCCAAGTTGGTGGTGCGTGCTTGTGCTGAAATGCCGCCGGAGATACAGCTGCAGATGGAGTGCAAATGTTTGTGTAGCCCAGGGATTCGGATCACTGGTGCAGAAAGCCCAGAGCTGACTGAATGTTATCTGATGAGACACATTTATCTGTGGACATTAATTTACCTAGGCCTGGAAGTTCTAGCAATAGCGCTCATTCTGGAATCTGAAGATTCAAGAATTATTTGGGGCAACCCCTCACAGATGAATCTTCTCTTCCTTGGGGAGCATCTCTAATGTAAGTCCCTGGCAGCATCTGTGTCCAACAGCAGAGTGTGCTCTGTGTCTTTTCCAGAAGACTCCAGATAAGCCACAGGGCCAAAAGAGCCAAAAATCTCCAGTACAAATGAATAAGAGCTGTAGCTCGCTCTTTCTATGGTGTTAGTCACTCAGTCATGTCTGACTCTTTCCTGATCCCATGGACTGTAGCCCACCAGGATCCTCTATCCATGGAATTCTCTTGGCAAGAAAACTGGAGAGGGTTGCCATGCCCTTCTCCAGAGGATCTTCGCAACCAAGGGATCAAACCTGGGTCTCCTGCATGCTAGCACATTCTAAATCATCTGAGCCACTAGGGAAGCCTATCTATAGTATCCTTACTTTTGTTTTTTTTAACATTCTTTTTTTTTTTTTTTTTTTTGCCCTGTGGTACAGTCTGTAGGATCTCAGCTCCCTGACCAGGGATGGAACCAGCGCTCTTATTAGTGAGAGCTCAGAGTCCTGCCACCTGGACCACCAGGGAATTCCCCATGGTATCCTCACTTTTGGAATAAGAAGACTGATCAGACTCCCCAACCAACAGTCAGAATTGGCTGAGAGGAATGGATAGTAAAGAAGCCAAGGCACTCGGGGTTTTATGAAATGGCAGGGCACTGCTAAAGACAATCTCTGCCCGTGACTGCCTGAGAGGACGCAGACAGCAGCCCCCTCGTGTTCCTCCACCCCTGCTCTCCCAGGCCTCTAGGACACTGCAAAAAAAAAAAAAAGGAAATATATATCCTGCTGGCAGCAAATAAAGACAGGAGTGGGAGGTTTCTACAAACAACCAAGAATTATGCTTTGTTGGCTGTTTTCTTCTTCTCATATTTTTGTTGCCCTGTTCAGAATGAAGGGCAATGGGCTTGACCCCATTTATTATGTGGACATTATCACAGACAACAATCTTCTTGGTATAAAAGAACTACAGGTCTTCCAGGGTGAACCATTTGCTCCCCATGAGACCATACTGGGACAAAAATAAATGTTTAAACTAATTTTCACATAACCTTTAATGATTTTTTTAGCTACTTTTAAAACATCATTACCCCTACCCCAAATCAACAGACAATTACACTCAGTTGAACATTTAAGAGCGAAAAGGGGGTGGTGCTGGTGAGAAACTCTGGTTACAAAAATTATATTTAAAGGTGCGTATCACAATATTTCTCGTCTAGACTGTCAAAAAACAAACCAAAATGCACTAAATGACCAGCCCTCCCCGTGTGAACCCACTGCCCCCACTCCCACCTCGCAGACTGCCTTCAAGGAGGCATCATGGCCATGGAGGCAGGAGACTCCTTTGTCTGTTTGTTTTGTCCAGTTTGACTCATAACCTCAAAGAAAATGAGGCAGCAAGACATGCATGCTCAGGAACAAAGAACATGGACCAGAGGTGCTGAAAAAGAGACAGTGCTTCGCTCTCTTTTGGGGACCCTGTTCCTGAACGGAGGGCTCGGGAGACAGAAACCTGACTATTACTACCCAGGCTCAAAGAGGCAGTTCTGTCTGTGGGATAACGTTAGGACAGGGGACAACCTCTGCCTATGGTTAGAGGTGTGTGGGTTGGTCTGCATACAGACCCACTGTGGCTGTCAAGTTGCAGGGTGGAGATCAAGTTAAAAATAAGGCTTTCTGGCAGCCCTGCCAACCACCAGCATCATATTTTCCTGGTGATGTCACTGCAGATGTGGGCTCGATCCCTGGGCGTCAGCCTTTGGCTTGGCCCCACCGCCACCTATGGAACTGTCTATGCTCTGGTAGAAGATGGTATCCATCTCTACACCAAGGCCAGACAAAACCTGTTGGGCCAGTTACAGTGACTGCATTAAGATTTTTGGGTCTAAGGTTCACAAACAAAAGTCACATCAGAGACAGTGGTGCTAGCTCTGGGGAAACAGAATGGGGAGAACATTTTCACAATAGGCTGACAACTCCTCTGCCCAAAAAAGCTGGGTGTGTTCATCAGAAGCTCCATGTTTCCAAGGAGACAAAACACCAGCCTCTCCCTCCAGCCCAGAATAAAAAGTGTGCGTGGAAGAAACAAAAAAAAACGCCAGAGACTACTGAACTCAGTTCCTGCTACCTTAAAATGGCACCTCAGATTTTCCAAAGAATCACTAAGACATAAGTTTAGAATTATTCCATGATCTCAAGGGATACAGATTCATCCTGGAGGCCAGCGCCCAAGACTGGTCCTTAAATTTCCGGCATCATGCTGTTTAACAGGGGACACCAGCCAGGATCTTTCTGACCAAAGACAGTAACTTTGCCAATAACCAGAACAAGGCCACTTCATTACAGTTCAAGAAAATCATCCAGATTCAAAACACTACCCTGGAGCTTTCCCCACCATGCTCATCACACTCATCAAGCCTCTGCGCCTCACAAGTATCAGTCATTAACCACATAAATCTGCACGAGACAAGCCCAGACTTGATTTTTCAAAAACATTTCCCCACCTATGGTACAAGATAACTTCACAGCCACCACCCACCACCCCCCTTACCAGTCTCTCTCCAGAGAGGACCTCCAGTAGCTTGATGAGCATCCGTCCATCCCGAAGGTCAGTGTACAGATCTGTGATCCGGCAGGACACCCGGGCAAGGTGGGAGTTGACCCACTTGGTGAAGGTCTTCTTTTGCACAGCTTCACGTTCATCTGTAAGCAGAGGAGAACTTGCTTTACCACCAGTCACAGCCTGGGGGTGGTAGGTGAGGGGCATGAGATGCCAGCCAAAGGAAGAAGAGCAAAGCTCAACTGTAATGAACCTCAAAGTCAACAACTCGGGAACAGAAGAACTGGACAACCCTTGACTGTCTGAGCCCCTAAGCATAACCACCGGCAGAGCATCCTTTGCTTGCACTCACTTCATTTTCTCCACCTCTGCCGAGGAGGCAGCAGGATATGGAAGGCCACAGTGGGCAGTCCCGCCTGGTAGTATATACTTGGCTGGTGAAGTTTCTAATGTGTGCGTCACAGCGGTCACTCCTCCAAAGGCAAGTGCAGGAGAAGCACACTGTGCAGAAGGACATGGGGCAGAAAAGCTCAGCAGATGGCCAGCAACTGCTTCTTCATGTACAAAGGGTCAGGCATCACCCGACAGGACAAACTCACCCGTGACCTTGATCTGCTATGACCCTTTCGCCTGCTTAGCTGGATGTTCAGTGAACAACAGAGAAGATGGTGGGCAGTGTGGCAGAGTACAAGGAGCGCTGGCCAAGCCCTGGGAGAGCAGGGCATGGGCCTGAGGAGACTTTGTCAAATATGTTCTGAGACCCTGGGCTCAGTGTCCCCTTCCATAGAGTGGACGACCATCATTTCCAAGCTTTCATGGAAGCTTGTGGAAAAAGCGTTCGTGGAAAAGGCCACTGCTGGTTTACGGTCTAAAGTGGGGCGGTTGTACATCTAAATCATCAAGGAAACAGGATTAAGCTTTCCAAGCCTCAGTAATCAGTCTGTCCAAGCCAAAGCCAGAAACTCTAGACCCAACTGCCTAGAACAGGCCCTTCGCACCCCATACAAACAGGCTTCCCATCTCCTTGCTCTGCAGAGTGTTTTAAATGCAGGCCATTGCAGATCCTCAATGGAGAGCCATGGAGTGTGCCCAGGCCACTGATTCAAACTCCTTGACTGTTCTCTACAAAGCTCAGCAGAGAGCCACAGAGTGTGCCCGGGCCCACCAACTCAAACTCCAACTGTCCTCTACCAAGCTATCCTTTAATCACATACTCACCCCACGCCAACAGCATGAATTTGTCCTGAAAGGACCCAAGACTTCCTCTTTCCTGTGTGAGGCCCAAGCCCACCAAGAATAAACTACAAGAAAGGGAGGAGACTCCAACAGCGTTTTATGTATTTCTGCACCACCGAGTGACAAGTAAAAAGCAGCCTTGCTGATGGGGTGTGTACTTGGTGGCCTGGGTGTTCTGGGTTCCTAGGATGGCCAGGGGGCCCTGGGAATATCTGCCTGGAAGGTTCTGCTAAGGCCTCCACCCACCACAGGGAGGAAGCTAGACAGAGACAAGTCTGTGTGAATCACTCAGTCGTGTCTGACTCTTTGCGACCCCATGGACTGTAGCCCACCAGGCTCCTCTGTCCACGGGATTCTCCAGGCAAGAATACTGGAGTGGGTTGCCATTTCCTTCTCCAGGGGATCTTCCTGACCCAGGGATTAAGCCCGAGTCTTTTGCACTGCAGGCCGATTCTTTACCATCTGAGACAGAGACAAGAGACGAGCCTTTACTGCTGCCAACCAGGCAGGTGAGGCCACCGGGGCACCTTCCAAGATAGCTGCCCACCTGCACAGCCAACAGCTTGCCTAGCCTCAACCTCCAGAGAGAACAGCCCACCAGAGGAAAAGAGGGCCTTCCCCCACAACAAAGGCCTACTGAAAACAGACAAAAGATCAAAGAGGGCAGGACTGACGGAACAAGGAAAAAGGCAGTGAGGGCCAGACTGGAGACTGAAAAAGGAGCTGCGCCAATAACATCATGATCGGTGGCAGAGAAAAGACCCCATGCATTATTAATCACATAATCATCCTGATGGCTGGTATCTTTACAACAGGGACAGGGGAGCTGCATTTTTTGGCCTTAGGTTGGCTGTTCTGAAAGAGCAGGTCCAGAGCAGAGCACACAGACACATGAGGCTTCCCCTCGGGGCATGCCACAGATGGAGAGTGACTTGTGGCTCAGAGGTGTTCAGGGTCAGCTAATTTCTTTCTAAATTATATATCTTTTATGTGCTACATGGTTGGAAATGTCTTTAATAAAGCTCTTGATGGTATCCTAGGCTGTATAGGCTGTAATTAAAGGGTCTGGGGCTCCATGTCACTACCACACCCAGCCTCTCATGGGAACAAGATGGAAATGAAAACCTGCTTGAATAAAGTTATTCCTAAATCAACAAGTACCACATGTGCCCCCAGGCAACTGTCACTCCTTCGGGTGAATCTCACCTTATAGAAACACCTCCGGCTGCTTTCAGGTTCTGAACGAAGAGGTTCCTTTACTAGGAGACTCTGAGGATCTCCTTCCGGAGACAGTCAGCCACCCCTACAGCACCCTGTCCCGAGGAGTCAGAGCCCAACCCCAACCCTCGTTCTTGAGAAGATGCAAACAATGAGGCCACAGGGGGATGGAACAGAGGGAGCTGAGCGGAAAGAGACAAGGCTGAGGCTCTGTGAGGGGGAGGCTCTCCAGGGCGGCTCAGGTCCCCGGGACCTCCAGGAAGAAGTGGGGAAGGAAGAGGAGAAAGAGAAGTTCAAGACCAAATCTAAACAGAAAGAAGGAGAACTTGCTCTCCAGCCCCCTCTCCCACATCTCGCTCTCTCCTCTGCCTCCAGCCTCAAGAGCAAGCTCTGCGTGGCGTGAGCATGCTAGAAAAACTAGAGGGTTCAAGTTCCTCAGGGTTGCACCACTCACTGGAAAAGGCATGGAAGATTCCATCCAGGGACTGGTCCAGAACCAATGCCCTACGACACATGAGGGGCAGGAAATGGGCTCAGCCGAGAGACACAGAGCCGGGCCGGCTTAGCATGTCCTCTTACAATGGAGTAATTGGTGAACAACAAACATTTCTGAAGCCGGAAGGAGGGGAAGGGAGGGGGAAAAAAATCTCCCCAGCAGGCCAGCTGAGGATGAGGCCTCCTGTCTTTGGGGACTCCATCCTTTGTTCTGTCCTTCCCGGGAAGGGGAAATGACATCACCCCTGTACTCCCAATCCAGCAAGGCCGGGGCAGATCTGGCCAGACTCCTGCCCAAGGAGGAGCTGGGAGCCCTAGAGGCAGACAATGGAAGACAGTTCAGAGGTATGTTCCCCACTTCAAACTGCTTTTGCTGGGCCTGAGCTAAGTAAGGAGGCAGCCAGAGCACCAGAGAAAAAGAGTGCCTACTTCTAGTTCTACAAATAGGAGCAGCTCTGGAAAAGGGAGCCCTTATAAGCTCCACTTGATCTGCTTATTTAGGCCAGTGGTTCTCAACTGGGGGCCACTCTGCTCCTGAGAGCACATAAGGTGATGTTGGGAATCGAGTGGGTGGAAGTAAAGAGATGCTGTTAAACATCCTCCAGGGCACAGGGCAGACCCTGCAACAAGGAACTAACCAGGAGAAATCCTGGTTTAGACCTCTGGGCTTACACCAACTGAAGCTGACACTAGGACACCCCAGCTGGGGTACTATTCATTTATTCCCTTTGCCCAGGTCAAAGGCTTTTTGACCTGGATGGTGTGCTTGTTGGCTGATGGCAAAAGAAACTCCCTGCCCTCAGGCTCATTCAATTCCACAAAGAGCTGCCACTTTCTGGCAGGGTAGGACAGGCAGTGGGCTTAGTGGTGGTCAGTGTGACATGGGCATTTCTGTCCCCCATGCCATCTGCACCCTTCTTTGCCCTTTCAGGGCCACATACTGCTGTTAATCAATCCAAATCACGCCTGTATCTCCGCCTAAGAATTCACCCTGAGGAGCCTGACATTGTGGCAAATTCCCATCCATCTCTGCCCCAAACTCAGCAGTGGTGTCTGAAAGGAATAGGTACCCCATAGCTGCTCCCTGTGAATGTATTTCAGCCACGCTTGCCCTTCACCTCCAGCCTTACGCTTACGCAGAGGGACTCACCTAAAGGTGGTTCTGGCATTCAATGAGAGGACATCAAAGTGCCTGGCACGTTCTAACTCTCACACTTTTCTCTCACCCTCTCCCTTTCCCAGCAAAGTAGCCTGTTCAACAACCCCAACCATTCAAGTAACTTACCAAGGATCATGGAATCATATCTCAGGGTAGAACAAGGCCTCGCAAGTCATCTGAGTCAACTTTCTTTTCTTTCTTTAAGTCTTTACTGAATTTGTTACAGTATTGCTTCTGTTTTATTTTTTTATTGGCCAGGGATCAAACCCACACCCCCTGCATTGGAAGGCAAAGTCTAAATCACTGGACCATCGGGGCAGTCCCTGAGTCAACTTGTTTTCAAAAGCAAAAACTCCCTTCTACTGCACCTGAACCAGCTATTTAATTTTTTTTTTAAAAAAGGGGGAACTGTGTATACACAGTAGCTGCTAAGTCACATCAGCCGTGTTCGACTCTGTGCGACCCCACAGACGGCAGCCCACCAGGCTCCCCCGTCCCTGGGATTCTCCAGGCAAGAACACTGGAGTGGGTTGCCATTTCCTTCTCCAATGCATGAAAGTGAAAACTCAAAGTGAAGTCGCTCAGTCGTGTCCGACTCTTAGCGACCCCATGGACTGCAGCCCACCAGGCTCCTCCGTCCATGGGAGTTTCCAGGCAAGAGGACTGGAGTGGGTCGCCAGTGCCTTCTCCGGTGTATACAGTAGAGCAGGAGGCTAATAGTTGTACAGAAAGAAAACAACTTGTTCTTTCTCTTTAAAATAACAATACCATTCACCACATACTTACTGTATCCCTGGTACCGATCTGTGTGCTTTATTCCCCTAACTATTCCATGGCGTGGGACCTATTAACTCTCCAAGGCAGGCTGGCTCCAGAGCCCAGTTCTCAATCACTACTCAATGATGCCTCTACCACAACATTCAAAAAAAACACGTTTCAATGATAATACTATGAATCACCCTCATCTCACCATCGTAATCCAAGTTTATACTTTGTTAAAGGGTCCACTCCATCACTGAGCAGCTCCAACTGTTGGGGTGCTGTCTCCATCAAGACTAGATGGCTCCGTGGCCTGCCGAGGAAGCCTGCTCCACCTCTGATGCTATGGAAAATAGATCTCCTCACTCCTTCACGTAAAAGCCTTCAGGTCTGAACACGCCTCACTGATCCCTTTTTGCATGACAGTCACAATGTGGTGCACAGATTGAAATCCAAGATGGTACCTGAAGACCTGACCACCTCTTGGAGACCTAAATATCACCGCACACCTACCAATACAAGTTCGGACTTGAAGCAGCCACAGCAACAGCAGTCCAGAAGCATTAAGTGGGGATCTTTAATCCCCGGGTCGGGAAGATCCCCTGGAGGACGGCACGACAACCCACTCCAGTATTCTTGCCTGGAGAATCCCATGGACAGGAGTCTAGCAGGCTACAGTCCACGGGGTCACAAAAGAGTGACTAAACAACAAACATATCAGAGGTGCAACCCTCAGATACAAGAAAAGTGGGGAACCACATGAGGAAAGGGCAAAATGAAGCCCTAGCCCTCGGAGGGAGAGAGTCTGGTGAGGCAGTCAGTGTGTAGGTGCAGGGGTTGGCAGTCAGAAAGGACTTGTAAGGCTGCTCTCAAAAATAAGTTTGCCAGGACCACAAATTCTACTGTGGAACCCTGAGAACCTAGAACTGAAAAGCAGTTCCCAACATGAAGATCCAACCAGCTAAGTCTTCTTAGCTCCACAGGCTCAGACAGGAACTAGCCAACCACCAGGTCAGTGAGGACCACTGGGAAGCAAATAAGAAACCCAACCTTGAGTGAGTAGCAACATTTGCATTGGCCTCTGATTGGAAGGGGTGATTTACATGTGACTTTCTAGCATGGTGCTCTTTCCTGAAAATAGAATTTTACAAGATGACACTATCATGCCTCTGAACAATAATTTACACTTTCTCAAAGCTCACTAACTCAGAAGACTAACGTGGTCAGGGACGTGGGACACCAGTGTGCTCTCCAGCAAAGCCCGAGGCTTGGGGGGTGGTGGGCTGTTCAGCGTCATCAGCCACCAGCGACACTGACTGTACTGGGTGTCCTTAGGTGTCACTCTATCTCTTCCACTGTTTAGGTTAAGAAGGATTAGGATCTTTTCCTCTGCTATCTAGATTCACTGTCTTTTGTTTTTGGGGGGTGTGTGTGTGTGTGTGTGTGTGTGTGTGTGTGTGTACGTGCTTAGCTGCTCAGTCATGTCCAACTCTTTGTGACCCCATGGACTATAGCCTAATCTGAAATTTTCAGAAGACGTCTCATAGAAATAGGATGAGATATGTAGAACAGAGAAACATACCTGCTTAATTTCAACCAAAGGGCTGCGAATATCCTCTTCATCATCGCCTTCTGGAAGCACATAACTGACTTTCTTTTTAGGGAATAACTATGATCAGTATTGGAAAGCTGGAACACTTTTTAAAACTAACTTACTCTAGAGAACTGACTCTAACTGGAAAAATGAACAGTGTGTTAGCATGAGTTAAGCTACAGGTTATAGAAATAGCTTTGACGAACAGAAGGGCATTGTGTTATGGAAATGATTGTACAGTATCTTTCCACAACACCCTCTGTACAGAAAGCTAAACATAACCATATTCACCATATGCTTCAGCTCTAGCTATGGAATGGGACGGATGGCAGCCAGGGATGAAGAAAGGCCTGGAGGCATGAAACCATCTCTGGATGGAAAAATAAGGGAAACACAGAAACAAGGACTGACAAATGCCTCCATTTATTATTCTCTCAATGACTGAATTTATACCTGACTGAAAGAAGGAAAATCTTTCTTCTATTTTTCAAACAGTCAGAACCTGTTGGTGTAACCCAGTGTTTTCTATCAGGATCTTCCTCAGGTGTGCTAAGATAGTCACCTATCTTAAATAAGAGTTGGCAACCATGTAATTTTTCTCTATATAAACACACAGTCAAGTTAGGTATAGACTTGGGTTCAGAGAAGGAAATGAGGTACAGAATGGAAGCAGAAATCAAAAGGAGACAAGACAATCATTCCATGAATACATCCCACAGGTAGCTACTTAAATCAACAATACTGTAGAGCAAGCTGAGTAAAGACTCATCTGAAGTGGAGAGTATTAATAAACTCCAGTATTTACAAAGTGCATACTTCATGCAGAACTCTCTACGCAAGACTTCCCCTTGATGAACTGAAAGCCTAGCTGGGGAAACTACATGGAAAGTTAAAAAATAACAAAAAATATTACAAAGCAGTACAGCTGCCATGAGGATGACCTCAGCAATTTATTTTTTGGGTGTTTGGAAGGTAAAACCCACTACAGTTAGGATGGGTTCAGGCCCCATCATCCAACAGTTACTGAAATCCCTTGCCTCGTGCTTTTCCTATCCTTACCCTTCTTAAACATCAGTGCCAGAATTGTCTCCTCCAAACAGTGGTGTTTCAAAGGCACCACTGCACCAGCACCTTCAGTGTCCCCCAGCCATCTACAAGACAGTCCAACCTAAGCCTGGCATTCAAGGGTCCTAAGCAGCCTCTGGCAGTACACCTGCTTTCTCTGGGATCCTTCCCAATACTCACCCATCTCCCTGCTCAAATCCAACCCAAAAGATCCTTACTCATCATGTTCTCAACACTCACTTTGCACATTCCTTTCCTCCACCTTTGCTTACACCATTCTAACCTGGAAAGTACTTCTTTTAAGACCCAAGCCAAGATTAGTTCTTCTAAGAGGAATGTACTTTATGGGATGAAGTCTCTGTCTCTCTCCTCTGTTTATTATGTACCCTGTGTCCTATCTCCTTGTCTGTCTGTAACTGCATCCAGGCCAAGGACCCAACTCCATATCCGCTTAGAGCCTTAGCATGCGCTTGGAGACTGGTGGGTGGAGGATGCACAATAAACATTTGCTGAACATCCAGTGCCCAACAAATAAGCTCTCAAGTTACGTCTTGTGGCTTCCACGGCTGGTTCCAACTGTTCATGAAGAAAACTGAACTGCAACTGTTCTTTGGGGTCTGATAAATGATAAAAATGCAACTTTGTGATACTGTCTTTCAGATAAGAAGGGGTCCAAAAGCTAATCTAAAAAGTAGTTTCACAGAATTTTGTTTCTGCTTTGTTTGGGGACAATTGCCACCACATGCCCATACAATAAGAGTGACGCTACAAAAACACAGAAGGGTATAATTATAACACTATTTCAACATGACCCAAACAAGCCAAAAGTCACAAGACTTAATTTATACTAATTTTAACAACTTATCCATTAAAGCCCAATTCTTGAGTTTTGTTTTTTTTTTTTCTTTTCTTTTTAAAGAATTCTAACTCAAAACAAAAGAATACAGTAGGGTGGAGGCCCCATATGTGCCTTGGCTTGAAAAAATAAATAAATCATTTCCCAAGAGTGACATGCAAAATACACAGAGCAGGAAACCGGAAACAGGCAACTGGCTGAATTGATAATAGAGAATCAAACTGTTATCTTGAGGCAGCAAAAGGAAGGAAACTAATCTTTTGACTGAAGGCCCTGTGACGGATTAGTCTGGGGGCCTTTAATTTATGTTTGCTGATTTGTATATAAATAGAACTTGAGTTAAAATACTTTCCCAACAGTTTAACCAGCTTCACGGACAAAACACATGTAAACATCTGTTCTAAATGCATGTGTAGTAAATATGAAATTCTCTGCTAACACTTAACACTCTGATGTGCAGACTATAAAACAACCGTGAACTCCCCGTAACCCAGCGCCTACAGTTTATGTCAGGGGGCAGGGCTTGCAGCTTCCTGAGGGTCTTTCTTGTGAGCAGCACAGCCCGGCTCTGCCAGGGTGGAAACCAAGGCACACAGGGGGAAGCTCTGGAGGAGGCTGCAGTGATGAACTGAGAAAGCAGGCCATGTTCCAGGGCTCCCGCCCTGCCATTTTATCACCTCAAGGTGAGCCCCTTAAAGTCACAAACACTGACACCAAGGCTGTGGAGGAGCCAGAGGTGACGGTAGGGGCCAACTCTGAAACCAAGGCAGTAGCACTTGCCCTGAACAAGTGAACAGTAGCACTGACTCCCCTGAGATGAGAACCAGGGTGAACACCACCAAACCAGAAGGGACGAGGGAGTGCCTTGAAACACAGAGACTCAACCTCAGGAGGGAATATTCTGAAATCATCTGCTCAACCTGCCTAGAAATTTGTGGCATGCTTCAAAACACCTTCACAGACAGAAATCCATCCCACTGGCTCTGCTACTCTCCATCTCTGTGCGTCAGGCCAGCAGGGACCAGCCTGAAACTGCAGCCAGCGAAATCAAGAGGGTGAGGGATGGAGTGAGTCCTCCTCCGCTCCTATGCACTGCTGGATGCTGCAACAGTACCTTGTTTATTATAAGCTGCCAGTTCTGACTAGACAAGGCCCAGAAAGGTTCTGGGGATTCTGCTGAGGGCATCTGGCTAGCAAAGGCACACCAGGATCAGAGCCTAAAGGAATCCCGAAGCTCCCACTCACATCCCCTCCTACTGCGCTTGCGGAAAACACGTTATCACCCCAAACAACACAAAAACCTCAGCCATCCATCTCGGCTCAGTTTCTTCATGACCAAAATTTAAAACAGGCATTAGCAAACTCTGGCCTTAGAGTCTGTTTCTGTACAGCCTGGGAGCTAGAGGGCTTTTTCATTCTTTTGAGGGTTGGGAAGGGTCACTGAAGGAGGATGAGGAGACAAGATAGAGACCCTGCATGGCGGCAAAGCCTATCATAGTTTCTATTTGACCTCCACAGAAAAGGTCTGCCGAGTCCAGGTTTAAAACATCTTTTAGAATATCCTTGGTCTCACATCCCATTTGCTAGCTTCTGTTTTCAAGGACATGCAGCTAGGCTGATGTGCTATGGCCACATGCCCTTTCTTTTTTAAGTTATTTTACTAGGACTCTGCCCACACATCAGGTCAGGTAGGGGCGGGGTGAGGAGGTGGGGGGACCCTCTCAGCTGAGGAGTATTTATCTGGTTACCACCACACAACAGGATTAACAGCGCTACCCCGGCTGTCAGGAGAGACAAGGCATGGTGAGCACCACACGCTGGAACTCAAGACCACACCTTCACTTCCTGTTCAAAGGATGAGGAAGGGCCAGGAGGCTGGGCCAAGATTCCATGCCCCCCACCCCCCGCCCCCTGCACACGTGCACACACACACACACACCCCCCTCAGGCTCTCGATTCTTACTCTGAAGGACATTTTATTCACCATCACCTCTCCTCCCCAGTCCTTCCTGGGAGATTACAAAATATTAGGTCAAGGTGAACTGAGGGTAACTTGTAATATACTCAAAAGATGGAACAGGTTTGGATCTAAAAAGGCAGTACATCCTTAATAAACTTTTATGCAGAATGCTCACATTAATACAGACTAACTAGGAGAGAATTTTCTAAGGGGCAAACATAATAGGTACACTAAAGACTTTATGAAGGTAATTTAATTGCAATATGACGGTGTGTGTGTGGTATTACTTTTTCTAAGCAACAACTAAAGAAACAGTGAATAATATATTCTAAACCAGACTACTATATGGCACACAAATTCACAGGTAAAGGTAAAATTTTGCAAGTCATTGTTAAGGGCTTTTCCTGCAATTCATTTTCAAGGGCTTAAAGGGAGGTTTGTATTACAGGACTCTCAGGTATGTGTGGTAAGAGGAGTTTGCTATGCATCTTTTTTCATGTAATGAGCAAAAAAGGGAGCTATTCTGGACAGTACATTGAAAATCAAACAGCGCATGCCCTAGCTCTTGATGACTTTTCTATCTTCTCTAGTTTTCCAGAATTCTTCAGGTCAATGGTGCAGGGAGTAAAATTGAAATGTCTTTCATACACTAGAGTCACATTATTGTCAGATACTCAAGATACAAAAGGATACTTACTACTTGGTGTTTTCAGAGAGGCTGATGCTGCCAACAAGATGACTGCTCCAACTCCAGCCTCTTGGTCCAGTTCCTGATGCTAGTCTATACAGTGAGGGCGTCCAAATTAACTGTAATTCACTGAGGACAGAAAGCTCAGATCCAAAAGACTCTTGTTTTAAACCACACAAACAAGAATGAAGGAGCAAAGACCTAAAAGTCACCCTAAAGCTGTCTGCTTTTCACGAATAGTATAGCGTTTACTGTCAGAGGCAACAAGAAAACCCAGGTGGCGCGCTATGGTAAAGAACCAGCCTGCCAATGCAGGAGATGTAAGAGACGTGGGTTTGACACCTGGATAGGGAAGATCCCCTGGAGGGAGAGGGAAGGCATGGCAACCCACTGTAGTATTCTTGCCTGGAGAATCCCACTGACAGAGGAGCTTGGCCGGCTACGGTCCACAGGGTTGCAAAGAGTTGGACACAACTGAAGCGACTTAGCATGCATACGTAGTGTTCACTGGGCTTCCCTGGTGGCTCACTGGTAAGGAATCCACCTGCCAGTGCAGGAGACGCAGGTTCAATCCCTGGGTTAGGAAGATGCCCTGCAGAAGGAAACGGCAACCCACCCCAGTGTTCTTGCCTAGGAAATCCCATGGACAGAGAGGCCTGGTGGGCTACAGTCCATGGGGTCCCAAAAGAGTCGGACATGACTTAGCACCTAAATGACAACAACAACAATAGTGTTTACTAATAATCATCTCTGAATGAATTGACTATGGAAGCGCCCATGTAACAAAAATCTAAGGTATCATGGAAGGCCTCCAAAGAAGGCTATGTATGTAAATTTAATCTAAAAAGAATTGGCATTTTGAAACAAAGAAGCCACAGTGATGCCTGTTATCACTTGTATCTATATAATAATGACAAGGTTTCACTTAGTGAGAAGAGAAGTTATATATAAAAACAAATGAAACAAAATTTTAAAACTGGCCAATTTTAAAACTGGCTTCTTTCCTGAAGAGCATTACAAATTAGTCACCTAAACCCCTTCTTGCCAGTAACCATGATGCACCGCAGAAACTATCAGGGTTGAAGTGGCAGAATAATAAATTAAGTAAGGCTGTCTCAACTTCAGTGCCAAACTTCAAAATTAAATAAGCCCAAGCTTTCATGTGTGTTTGGGGAAAGACGTCCAAACTACACTTGGATTTCTAACTAGCAGTTGTGCCAAGATGAAAATACAAAATGCATAATGCTATAAAGATAAGCTCCTCTCTGGACTGCACTAAATAATTTTAGAGCTTAGCACTATTTTCTACACGATATCATAATGCATCAAACCCAAATTTCACTTCTTACTGTATATTCTTCATCGAAGCAGCAATAACTAAATGATAAATTCTGACCCAATCTTCGATTATATATTTAACTCAGCCAACTATTTTGCTGGAAATTGACTCCACGTAGAACAGAAAATGGTCTACACTCTAGTATCTGACATTCAGCCATACAGGTCAACGGTCATTTTTTTTTTCCAACTTGGGTCAATCTAGCAACCAATGAGCAACGATTTATTGAGTAAATGCTATAAAGACATTGGAAAGAACACCTAAAAGTCCTGAGTTCTTACCTATGGTGATCGTTTCCTAATATATGCAAACATTAAATCATTATACAGAACACCTGAAACTGGTAATACTTTACACCAACTGCATTTCAATTTTAAAAAGCTTACCAGCAATTTTCAATTCCTTAAGAATTCATAGCACTAGATAACTGATGCCCATGCTCAACTACCATTTAGTTATTTTTAAGGTGTCAAAATGAAAAAGAGAAAATTATCACTCACAGGTTAAACAATTCTGCTAACTTCCTCTGTGGTTTTCCTCAACCCCACACATAGAATAAGTGGTCACACAAGATTTCTTACAAAGCCAAATAGTACAGTTTTGGTGGGCAGATTCTATAAGTACACAGTGTACCGTACTTTGCTTTCATAAAGGAGGACAGAAAAACTGGAGGAGGAGATGGCCTCACAGTCAAACCCTCTAATGATCTAGTCAAACAGCTGGGCGGAGGGTGTCCCTGGACAGGCCCTCACTCAAATCAAAGGAGACCAGGACAGTCAACTAGTTTTTTTTTTTTAAATCAGTATCTATTTCTCATTGATGGGAACTCTCATCAAAACTTTAAAGTACAGTTTTACAGAAGACAATGCACCAGGTATGCCCTGGATCTGGTGGAATCTTCCTAGCTTACAACTGGTCATTTACCTTAATTTCTTAAAATGAAAAAAGTAACAAAAAGGGGGCGATCTGGTGGAATCTTCCTAGCTTACAACTGGTCATTTACCTTAATTTCTTAAAATGAAAAAAGTAACAAAAGGGGGCGTGAACAGGAAGATTAGTTTTTTCACTGTTCTATTTGTCTTAGAAACTTAAATCTGTTGCACAGTGTTGCTTAACTTAAATCCAAGTGTCTTCCCACAGAACCTTTCTGTTTTTTTTTATATTTATCTTTTATTTATATTTATTTATCCTTGGAAAAAAGTTATGACCAATCTAGACAGCATATTAAAAACCAAAGACATTACTTTGCCAACAAAGCTCCATCTAGTCAAAGCTATGGTCTTTCTAGTAATCATGTATGGATGTGAGAGTTGGACTATAAAGAAAGCTGAGCGCCAAAGAATTGATGCTTTTGAACTGTGGTGTTGGAGAAGACTTTTGAGAGTCCCTTGGACTGCAAGGAGATCTAACCAGTCCATCCTAAAGGAGATCAATCCTGAGTATTCATTGGAAGAACTGATGCTGAAGCTGAAACTCCAATACTCTGGCCACCTGATGTGAAGAACTGACTCATCTGAAAAGACCCTGATGCTGGGAAAGATTGAAGGCAGAAGGAGAAGGGGACGAGAGAGGATGAGATGGTTGGATGACATCACCGACTCAATGGACATGAGTTTGAGTAGGCTCCATGAGTTGGTGTTGGACAGGGAAATCTGGTGTGCTGCAGTCCATGGGGTCACAAGGAGTCAGACACGATTGAGAGACTGAACTGAACTAAACCTGTTCTTAATTGGGGCATGCTGGATCTTTATTTGTGGCATGCAAACTCTTAGTCACAGCATGTGAGACCTGAGTTACTGAGATCCTGGTTCCCTGGCCAGGGATCAAACCCAGGCCCTTTGCATTGAGAGCACAGAGTCTTAGCCACTGGACTACTAGGAAAGTCCCTCCATAGAACTTATATAACGTCCCAAAGTACACACCCCACATGCAGGCCCTCACCCATCCCTTTTCTCTCCCATCACTACAAGCAAGATGTTAACTCTCACTTCACAACATTGAGGGCTTATGACAGGTGTGTTGACCTGGCTGCTGTGGTTTTACCCATCTGTAAGGGAATGGGCCTGTCACAGGAGAAGCTTGACTCCTGGTTACCTAGATGTGGCCTGGGAACTCTACTGCTATAGCTGACTTGTTCTTTGGGACATTTTATTGCTTAATAAAGACCTTGGCTGTTTCTCCTCAACAGACTCTGTAAAGATAATAATCTTGGAACTGGGTGGGAAGGGCTGGAGGCTCAGAGATGTTCCGTTGGGGTGGTAGATAGCAGAAAATCCACTTCCAGGACTAGGTGAAGGAAGGTGAAAATAAACTGTTTCTTGAACTTGAAAAACAAATCTTGTCCAAAGACACAGAGAAATGGATATACAAGTATGTACTGGGTAGGAGGGTAAGTGGGCAATATAAAAATTTTTTAAATGCATTTCCTCCATGTACCAATCACACCTCTATATACTTTGTAGAAATACTTGTACATAAAGATGTACAGGATATGAACTGCAGATTTTTTAAAATAATTGTAATAAATGGAGGGCAAAACCAACATGTTGTTTAATTGCTACATCATGTCAGACTCTTTGTGATCCCATGGATTGTAGCCCTCCAGGCTCCTCTGTCCATGGGGTTCTCCAGGCAAGAATTCTGGAATGGGTTGCCATTTCCTTGTCCAGGGGGTCTTCCCAACTTGATCCAAGGATTGAACTCCTGAATTGCAGGCAGATTCTTCACCGCTATACCACCGGAGAAGCCCTTACCGCCCCCTACCCCTACAAAAAAAAAAAAAAACACCTTAAGACCAAAAACAACTAAAAATATTAATAGACTGATTAAACTATGATTCATTCATATAAAAGAATACTATATACATGCCAAAATAGAGTAAGGGAAATGAATGAAGAGTTACTTACAGAATCATATACATATTTTACATGATCCTATTAGTATCTATTTATTTACGTTTAAGTATATAAAAAGGTATAGGAAGATACTTTTCAAACCATTAACTCTAATTATCCCAAGAGAGCAGCAGATGTAGAAGGCATTTCTGTTTCTGTATTTCTGCACTGTTTTTTTGTTGTTGTTAATGAACACATACCATTTTTTAAATATGTCAAGGGCATTTCCATTTGCAGAGAAAAACATGTAACTCATTTTTATTTGATAAGAGAACTAAGGTTCACCAGTGGGTCTGAGATTGATGAGTATGGGGGGAAAAAAGGGGCACTCACCAGAGAAAAACAAATTCTCCCTGGGCACCACAAAGGGTCAAATGTGAAATGCTGCCTTCAGTGAGCACTCCTAAATAAATAAAACACCAACCTGAATTTCCATGTCTTTCTTCTGGAGACTACTCAATCAGTATTTAACCTTATACAACACTTATAAGCACAATAAGGCAAACAAATATTAATACTCCCTTTCAATAGGGAACTGAGGATATTATTATAACACAAAAATTAGTGAGAATCACTGAAGAAACACTAGTTTTCAAATCAGGATCCCCAAGGGCATGCTCCAAGTACACTTTCTCACCTGTGCTTTGGTCAGAAACATTCCATTACCGGAGTTCCACTTCAGATTTATGGGAAAAACAAATTCTATTTTTAAAAGGTATTTGCAAACTGCTGTACTGAGCAATGGGAAACAAAGAGAGATATTGTGCAGTCTACTGTTTAATGACATACCAGCCTCAATGACAGGTAATTATACTGCGCGGCAATGAGGAACAAGCAACGCACGGGAGAGAGATTAACCGATCAGACACGAGTCAAGGGGTCAAAGCTTCACAGTTGAGATTTGACTCAAGATGACATCACAAATCAGCAGCAAGGGGAGGATCAGAGCCCACCAGCTGGGGTTGATCTACCAGCACTCCAGCCACGCAAGTGGGAAGTTCCACGGACGTGACCCTGAACAATTGGGAATCTCCCATGTCCACCCCCATACTTACGAGTTTATGGAGCACTTACCAGAAGGGCCACACAACACCCTTCTGAGCACTTCACCCAAACTTATTTAATTCTCACAACCACACTGTGCAGCAGGTACTCTTATCATCAAACATATTTTGCCTAAGAGTAAACTATAAGGCTCCGAAAGGTTCAGTGGCTTGCCCACAGTCACAAAGCAAGCACAGTTCCAGAAGCCAGACCCAAGGACTGGTGCCACAGCCCTCACTACTCCAAACAGAATTGTACATCAGCAAAGACCTTACCAGCACAATTACTATGAAATTAGGCTCAAGTCTCAATGATGAATTACTTTATTCCCGACCTACAGGGACCACGTAGAACTAATTCCCTTAGTTCCATCCACCTTAATTCCTGACAATTCCAAAACCAAAACTTTTACTTATAATTCAATGATGGCAGAGGTCCTCATCAGAAAGCCCTCCATGTTTTCAGCTGTTCTTCCCCTTTCACCAGGGTCTCTTCAAGGTACATCAAGGCAGGTGCTCTTCTCCCCTGCCTCCCACTGGGGAGGGGTGTAATTCACCGTGCCCTCAGTCACCACCAATCCAAACCCAAGATCAACACCTTTCTTTCTGCCATCACCTTTAGCTGCAACACAGAAATGTCTTATGATTCTCTCCTATCCCAAACCCCATTTAAAGTATTTTTTTAGATTCTGGAACCACTGAGTCAAGAAAATAGCTTTGTGATTGTTTTGCCATCATGTATTTTTTCAGAGAGATGAGATCATTTAACATTGTACCTGTTGTTCTTTTTTTTTTTTTAAAGGCATCAATATCAACCCAAAGCTTTGAACAGGCCTAGGTTATACACAGCCAGACTCCAGGTGTGTTTTCCTTTTAGCTTGGTTTCCAGAGCCATCCTATTTTTGGCCCTGATAACTACAGGCACTCCACATACCAAACCACAGAGCAGTGCCTCCTCAGCCAGGGCAGAGAGAAACGCCTGATGTCTGGCATGGGGAAAGGTCTTCATTCAGATTTGAAAGTAAGTAGAGCAATTAATTAATAAAAATATATAGCTCGGGGTAATTAGCAGGAGCAACAAAAGTGTTTAGCTGAGTTTTCCCTTTTTATCTTGAGGCAGTTCCAATAGACAAATGCTCAGGATTAATGAAGTTTAATGAGACCTGCAGCAGCTGGCTAATTAGTCAGTGAAGAGGAAAGCAGTAATGACAAGGGAAAAGGGGCTTTATTCCTGTTATGAGCCCAGGCCTTGGACAGTTCTCCTAAACTGTGGGGCTATCCCCCCAAGAAAATTCCTGAAAACCTCAAAGTGGTCCCAGGGCATATTAAAATTATTTTTTCTTTTTTAAAGGCAAAGAAACCAAAGCATGAATGCTGGCTTCCCCAGAGCTGGTTCACCAGATGAGGAGGAGTGGCTATGGGAGCCCAGAGGCTGTGGCAACTTGGCACCAGCCATAGTTCCCTAAGGAGCAGCACCAAATTTTGTCAACATCAAAGAGTGACCACACCCTGGGGAAGCTGGACAGTCACCATCTTATGTCTCACTGAAGATCTTACAGAGAATCCTCAATTCTGAGCATCCCTTCCTCCCCAAAACTAAGAATATTTAAAAAGCTATTCATTATGAAGAAGCAGCACTTAATAACAAAGGCAATCTCTTCTGCTCTCCATCCTGCGCTTGGATCATCATTTTAAAAACTGCACAGCAGGAACCCAAATCCTTTCAGAACTAACTAGTTACTAGCAGCAAATTCCCCTTCATGGATCACAGCCTTGTCGTGGTGAAGGGGCTTGCATAACTCAATGAAGCTATGAGCCATGCTGTGCAGGGCCGTCCTATGACCACTAGGACGGGTCATAGTGGAGAGTTCTGACAAAATGTGGTCCACTGGAGGAAGGAATGGCAAACCACTTCAGTATTCTTGCCTAGAGAACCCCACGAACAGTAGGAAAAGGCAAAAAGATATGACACCAGAAGAGGGGGCCCCCAAGTTGGAAGGTGTCCAGTATGCTAATGGGAAAGAGCTCCATTTTTTCTGGAGCTAAGACGAATTGCTCCAGAAAGAATGTAGTGGCTGGGCCAAAGAAGAAATGACACTCAGCTGTGGATGTGTCTGGTGGTGAAAGTAAAGTCCTTTGCTGTAAAGAACAATACTGCATAGGAATCTGAAATGTTAGGTCCATTAATTAAGGTAAATTGGACATGGTCAAGCAGGAGATGGTTAAGAATGAACATCAATGTCTCCGGAATCAGTGAACTAAAATGGACAGGAATGGGCAAATTTAATTCAGATGACCATTATTATCTACCACTGTGGGCGAGAATCCTTTAGAAGAAATGGAGTAGCCCTCGCAGTCAACAAGAGAGTCCAAAATGCACTACCTGGGTACAATCTCAAAAATGATAGAATGATCTCGGTTTGTTTCCAAGGCAAACCATTCAACATCACAGTAATCCAAGTCTATTACGCCCAACCCATAATGCTGAAGAAGCTGAAGTTCACCAGTTCTTTGAAAACTCTCAACACCTTCTAGAACTAACACCAAAAAGATGCCCTCATCATCATAGGGGACTGGAATGCAAAAGTAGGAAGTCAATAGATACCCAGAATAATAGGCAAGTTTGGCCTAGGAATACAAAATGAAGCAGGGCAAAGGTTAACGGAGTTTTTGTCAAGAGAACACTCTGGTCATAACAAATACTCTTTTCCACAACCCAAGAGATGATTTTACACATTGACATCACCAGATAGTTAATATCAAAATCAGACTGATTATGTATTTTGCAGCCGGAGATGGAGAGGCTCTAAGCAGTCAGCAAAAACAAGACCTGGGGCTGACTATGGCTCAGATTATCAGCTCCTTATTGCAAAATTCAGGCTTAAATTGAAGAAAATGGGGAAAACCACAAAACCATTCAGGTATGACCTAAATGAAATCCCTTATGATTATACAGTGGAGATGACCAATAGATTCAAGGGATTAGATCTGGTAGACAGAGTGCCTGTAGAACCAAGGTCAGAGGTTCATTAACACTGTGCAGAAGGCAATGATCAAAACCATGCCATAAAAAATGAAATGCAAGAAGGAAAAGTGGTTGTCTGAGGAGGCTTCACAAATAGCTGAGGAAAGAAGAGAAGGCAAAAGGCAAGGGACAAAGGGAAAGATATACCCAACTGAATGCAGAGTTCCAGAGAATAGCATGGAGAGATAAGAAGGCCTTCTTATATGAACAATGCAAAGAAAGAGAGGAAAAAAACAGAATGAGAAAGACTAGGTATCTCTTCAAGAAAACTGGGAGATACAAACGGTAAATTTCATGCAAAGATGGGCACAATAAAGGACAGAAACTGCAAGGATCTTATAGAAGCAGAGGAGATTAAGAAGAGGTGGCAAGTATACACAGAAGAACTGTACAAAAAAGGTCTTAATGACCCGGATAACCACGATGGTGTGGTTACTCCAAATACCCTACAGTATGAAGTCAAGTGGGCCTTAGGAAGCATCACTAGGAACAAAGCTAGTTGAGATGATGGCATTCCAGTTAAGCTATTTAAAATCCTACAAGATGATGTTGTTAAAGTCCTGCACTCAATATGCCAGCAAATTTAGAAAACTCAGCAGTGGCTACAGGACTGGAAAAACTCAGTTTCATTCCAATCCCAAAGAAGGACAATGCCAAAGAATGTTCAGACTGTCGTACAACTGTGCTCATTTCACATGTTAGCAAGATTATGCTCAAAATCCTTCAAGTTTAGGCTTCAAAAGTACATGAACCAGAACCTCCAGATGCACAAGCTGAGTTTAGAAAAGGCAGAGGAACCAGAGATCAAATTACCAACATTCACTGGATCATGGAGAAAGCAAGGGAATTCCAGAAAAACACCTACTTCTGATTCACTGACTACACTAAAGCCTTTGACTGTGTGGATCACAACAAGTAGAAAATTTTTAAAGAAATGGGAGTACCAGACCACTTTACCTGTTTCCTGAGAACCCTGTATGCAGGTCAAGAAGCAATAGTTAGAATCGGACATTCAACAACAAACTTGTTCAAAATTGGGAAAGGAGTATGTCAAGGCTGTATACTGTCACCCTCTTATTTAATTTATATGCAGAGTACAACATGCGAAATTCCAGGCTCGATGAATAAAAAACAGGAATCAAGATTGCCAGGAGAAATATCAACAACCTCAGGTATGCAGATGATATCACTCTAATGGCACAAAGTGAAGAGAAACTAAAGAGCCTCTTGAAGAAAGTGAAAGAGGAGAGTGAAAAAGCTGGCTTGAAACTGAACTTTGAAAAAACTAAGATCATGGCATCCAGTCCCATCGCTTCACGGCAAATAGGGAAAAAGTGGAAACCGTGGCAGACTTTCTTTTCTTGGGCTCCAAAATCACTGTGAATGGTGACTGCAACCACAAAATTAAGACACTTGCTCCTTGGGAAAAAAGCTATGACAAACCTAGACAGCATATTAAAAAGCAGAGACATCACTTTGCCAACAAAGGTCCATCTAGTCAAAGCTATAGTTTTTCTAATAGTCATGTACAGATCTGACAGTTGTACTATAAAAAAGGCTGAGTGCTGAAGAATTGATACTTTTGAACTGTGGTGTTGGAAAAGACTCTTGAGTCCCTTGGACTGCAAGGAGATCCAACCAGTCAATCCTAAAGGAAATCAACCCTGAATATTCACTGGAAGGACTGATGGTGAAGCTGAAGCTCCAATACTTTGGCCACCTGATGTGAAGAGCAGACTCACTGGAAAAGACCCTGATGGTGATGCTGAGAAAGACTGAAGGCAAATGGAGAAGAAGCGACAACACAGATGAGATGGTTGGATGGCATCGCCAACACAACAGACATAATTTGAGCAAACTCTGGGAGATAGTGAAAGACAGGGATGCCTGGCATGCTGCAGTCTATGGGTCACAGAGTCGGAGACGACTAAGTGACTGAACAACAAGCAGCAAGTTTCTCCTTCAATCAAGAAACAACAAGGGAGGGAAGTTTTTTGTTCAAAGAGAATCTGACTATACTCGGATATAATCTTATCCCCCTAACACATACACACACACACACACACACACACACACACACACACAAATAAGCCCCTGATGGCAATACTAGTTATCTTCCTAGTTGACAAGGCCTGTGCTTCAAATTGCCTTCTCAATAATGTGGATGAATCTGCTCTTTATATATTTAAGAAACAGGCTATGAAGAGCCAGTGTGGGCCTTAAAACTGAAAAGTGCATGGCCAAAGTGGGTCAGGAGCCTCTAAATGTTGGTTTCCTAAAAGTTTCAGGTGCTTTGTTTTAGTTTTACACATAGTTCTACCTTTAACCTCCACCACTCAGCATACCAGCAAGAAACAAAATCTCCTCCTTATGTAACAATAAAGTCACCCCAGAGTAACCTTCACACACTGGGTTTTTACTTCCAAGAAAAACAGCCTTGCAGCCATCTTTGCCATGAAGAGGGTACTCTAAGAAGAAGCCTGAATTTTTTCAGCATTTGCTTCCTTCCCCACGAGGACCAGAGGCTGTTAGTGCCAGCCTGGAGAACACTTTCCTAGATGGCTTTAATGTAAATGAAATCATTCCCATTAATTATTGACATAAAAAAAGGTCATACACATTTGTCCTAGCAACACCAGAGAGCAGTTCTTGCTAGCAGCTTTCTGACTCTGGGAGAAGAGAAAAGAAACACTCATTATTAGTTCAGCAGAGATTCGAGTTTATAACCTGCTTCCAAAGTAAATACAATTAACTGCTCGAGGGTATTTTACAGTTTTAGGATCTCTGTCACACTGTACTTTCTGGAAAGATCTGAAACAATACAGTCATTGCAGTCTTCATGTGGTGGCTAGAACCGGTTCCGACATTCTCATCAACCCTCTGAGACTGACATTAATCTAAACCTAAAGGTCAACACTCAGAACTGCACATGGCAGATACGTGTTCCCCATTAAAAGCAGGACCAGCAGCGGTGCTCAGCTCCCTTGATGTGCCCCCTCTGGACATGCGCCCCAGCCAGTGAGGATCTGGTCCGCCTAGAGTGCTGGTATTAAGACAGCAGCACTTTCCTGTCTCCTGTGCTCTTTCTACTATACAGATTAGAAGCAACCCTCACTGGGTGCTACAGTCCCTCCATGTGAAATGTGAAAGACTGCGAGTTTAGGTGGTTTCAGAAACATCGGTTTGTGATATTATATGGTTTACCCATATATCATATAGTATCACAAACACACTGGCTGTCTTCTCTACAGAATAAAAAAACCCTGTAACTGATAATCATGTATTCTGCCTCTTTGGGGGGACATTCTTTCACCTGTGGGGTACCACAGGCTGCATGGAAGCTGTTATTCATTCTGACTGCATGCTTGCTTCTGACTGCATGCTCCTTCCAACATCTGAAGCACACTGCGTCTCTGCAGATAAGGTAAAAGAGATCACTTGAACTATATAAAAATCCATAAAACAAACTTTACTCTCAGATCAAAATGGGAGTTTACAACACACACACTTGCCATATGAGAATTTTCCATAGCACTCTCAACAGAAAATTTCTTGGGGAAAACGTGGAGCAGTGACATGGCACCGTTCAGCTTAATAATGTCAGACCTTGCCAAGAAAGATGAAAGACATTCACATTTTTCTGGATAGAGGTGTGCAGGGAGAGAACAAACCTAGTGTTCACCAAACCAAAGACCCCATGACAAGTCTTGTGATTCTTGACTCTCCAGCAGTAGAATTATCATCACACATACACACACACAAGCACATGACCATCAGGAGACACTTGCCCAGGCCAAATTAACTAATTTCTTGGACTAGGTGGGGTACAAAAAAACAAATTACTTGCTTCTTTTATGCCAAATGCACAATAGATGGTAAACAAAATCAAACTTGTGCTTTTAGGGTAGAACAACAAGTAAGGATGAATAAGTGGCCCTCTTAAAAACCTACTTTTCTATCTGCTACAGGGAACTCAAAAGGTGGCCTGGGGGGAAAATATCTGAACAGCAGCTGGAAGTCTTCACATACACTTGGCAGCAGCCAAACCAGAAATAGGGATTATCTACTTCATTCACACATTGGAAATCACAGAACAAAAGGTAACTAACTTGGCCCAAATACACCCACAAATGTTCCAGCAGCTGAAAATGTTTAAAGTCAAGAAAAATCTGCCAACTTCAAGAATCTGAACTTAAAATGTAGGTCTGGGCTCAACTTCATGCTCCTAGTTAATGCCATCTCTGTTGAAAACTGCTCCAGGATTACCTTCTGTACAGCCTGCACCAAGGAGTCCATCAGTTCAGTTCAGTTCAGTTCAGTCCCTCAGTCGTGTCCAACTCTTTGCGACCCCATGAATTGTACACACCAGGCCTCCCTGTCCATCACCAACTCCCAGAGTTCACCCAAACTCATGTCCATTGAGTTGGTGATGCCATCCAGCCATCTCATCCTCTGTCGTTCCCTTCTCCTCCTGCCCCCAATCTCGCCCAGCATCAGGGTCTTTTCCAATGAGTCAGCTCTTCACATGAGGTGGCCAAAGTACTGGAGTTTCAGCTTTAGCATCATTCCTTCCAAAGAACACCCAGGACTGATCTCCTTTAGAATGGACTGGTTGGATCTCCTTGCAGTCCAAGGGACTTGCAAGAGTCTTCTCCAACAACACAGTTCAAAAGCATCAATTCTTTGGAGCTCACAGTCCAACTTTCACATCCATACATGACCACTGCGAAAACCATAGCCTTGACTAGATGGACCTTTGTTGGCAAAGTAATGTCTCTGCTTTTGAATATGCTGTCTAGGTTGGTCACAACTTTCCCTCCAAGGAGTAAGCATCTTTTAATTTCATGGCTGCAGTCACCATCTGCAGTGATTTGGAGCCCCCCAAAATAAAGTCTGACACTGTTTCCACCGTTTCCCCATCTATTTCCCATGAAGTGATGGGACCAGATGCCATGATTTTCGTTTTCTGAATGTTGAGCTTTAAGCCAACTTCTTCACTCTCTTCTTTCACTTTCATCAAGAGGCTTTTGAGTGAGTTCGTCTTCACTTTCTGCCATAAGGGTGGTGTCATCTGCATATATGAGGTTATTGATATTTCTCCCGGCAATCTTGATTCCAGCTTGTGCTTCTTCCAGTCCAGCGTTTCTCATGATGCTCTTACTCTGCATCTAAGTTAAATAAGCAGGGTGACAATATACAGCCTTGACGTACTCCTTTTTCTATTTGGAACCAGTCTGTTGTTCCATGTCCAGTTCTAACTGTTGCTTCCTGACCTGCATATAGGTTTCTCAAGAGGCAGGTCAGGTGGTCTGGTATTCCTATCTCTTTCAGAATTTTCCACAGTTTATTGTGATCCACACAGTCAAAGGCTTTGGCATAGTCAATACAGCAAAAAATAGATGTTTTTCTGGAACTCTCTTCCTTTTTCCATAATCCAGCAGATGTTGGCAATTTGATCTCTGGTTCCTCTGCCTTTTCTAAATCCAGCTTGAACATCTGGAAGTTCACGGTTCATGTACTGCTGAAGCCTGGCTGGGAGAATTTTGAGCATTACTTTACTAGTGTGTGAGATGAGTGCAATTGTGTGGTAGTTTGAGCATTCTTTGGCATTGCCTTTCTTTGGGATTGGAATGAAAACTGACCTTTTCCAGTCCTGTGGCCACGGCTGAATTTTCCAAATTTGCTGGCATATTGAGTGCAGCACTTTCACAGCATCATCTTCCAGGATTTGGAATAGCTCAACTGGAATTCCATCACCTCCACTAGCTTTGTTCATAGTGATGCTTTCTTTCTAAGGCCCACTTGACTTCACATTCCAGGATGTCTGGCTCTAGGTGAGTGATCACACCATCATGATTATCTGGGTCGTGAAGATCTTTTTTGTACAGTTCGTCTGTGTATTCTTGCCACCTCTTCTTAATATCTTCTGCTTCTGTTAGGGCCATACCATTTCTGTCCTTTATTGAGCCCATCTTTGCATGAAATGTTCCCTTGGTATCTCTGATTTTCTTGAAGAGATCTCTAGTCTTTCCCATTCTGTTGTTTCTCTTCTATTTCTTTGCATTGATCGCTGAGGAAGGCTTTATTATCTCTCCTTGGTATTCTTTGGAACTCTGCATTCAGATGCTTATATCTTTCCTTTTCTCCTTTGCTTTTCACTTCTCTTCTTTTCACAGCTATTTGTACAGCCTCCTCAGACAGCCATTTTGCTTTTTTGCATTTCTTTTTCTTGGGGATGGTCTTGATCCTTGTCTCCTGTACAATGTCACGAACCTCTGTCCATAGTTCATCAGGCACTCTATCAGATCTAGTCCCTTAAATCTATTTCTCACTTCCACTGCATAATCATAAGAGATATGATTTAGGTCATACCTGAATGGCCTAGTGGTTTTCCCCACTTTCTTCAATTTAAGTCTGAATTTCGCAATAAGGTGTTCATGATCTGAGCCACAGTCAGCTCCCAGTCTTGTTTTTGCTCACTGTATAGAGCTTCTCCATCTTTGGCTGCAAAGAATATAATCAATCTGGTTTCGGTGTTGACCATCTGGTGATGTCCATGTGTAGAGTCTTCTCTTGTGTTCTATTAGTCTTTGCCCTGCTTCATTCCATATTCCAAGGCCAAATTTGCCTGTTACCCCAGGTGTTTCTTGACTTCCTACTTTTGCATTCCAGTCCCCTATAATAAAAAGGACATCTCCTTTGGGTGTTAGTTCTAAAAGGTCTTGGAGGTCTTCACAGAACCGTTCAACTTCAGCTTCTTCAGCGTTACTGGTTGGGGCATAGACTTGGATTACTGTGATACTGAATGGTTTGCCTTGGAAATGAACAGAGATCATTCTGTCATTTTTGAGATTGCATCCAAGTACTGCATTTATCAGATGTTAAACTCCAAAATTCTATCAGTAATACTTAAGGGCTAGTGTCCTTCATTCTATGTTCTCAAAGTTCCTTTACAAATAATTTTGTATACTAGCAAGATACCAGGCAGATACAAACAGACACAAACAAACAAAAAATAGCACTACCCAAACCAAAATATCTAAACAAAAACTCAATACTGTGAGAATAGAAATGGTGAGTTTATGATATGGTGATGAATAACTTGTACCACTGGGGGAAAAAATCAGAGTCTGCAATGTCTGCTCAGTTCCTCTTATTTTGACAGAATGGCCAAAGTAAACTACCATCAAAGAAAAGGAAACAAAGTCTTTCAAGATTAAGCAAGGCTTGAATTTTATATCACATCTATCATGCTGCCCCCTCACTATTGCTGCCAATTAAGAGCAAAAGGCAGCAGAAATCCTTACCAGTTGGAATAGGATCAGGAATTTCCAGTTGTCGGCAATGACTTTCACCAAATCAAGGTTTCCCAGGTCCTAACAAAATGCTGGAGAAGGCAATGGCACCCCACTCCAGTACTCTTGCCTGGAAAATCCCATGGACGGAGGAGCCTAGTAGGCTGCAGTCCATGGGGTTGCTAAGAGTCAGACACGACTGAGCGACTTCACTTTCACTTTTCACTTTGATGCATTGGAGAAGGAAATGGCAACCCACTCCAGTGTTCTTGCCTGGAGAATCCCAGGGACGGGGCAGCTTGGTGGGCTGCCGTCTATGGGGTCGCACAGAGTCGGACACGACTGAAGTGACTCAGCAGCAACAAAATGCTAATCCAAGATCTACACAGCCACAGGCCTCACTCATCATGTAGTAAATACTCTTGAGAGGCCACACAGCTCAGAGCTAAGGATTCAGAGTCCAGAAGCAGCCTGCCTGGGTTGGGATGCAGACTCTACCACTCATAGCTATGTGTCCTTGGGCCAAGGGTCCCTTACACCTCCGTTTCCTCACCTCTACGATGGAGATGATTCTCATCTCACAGGGATACTGGAAGGAGCCTGTGAATCAACACATGCAGTGGACTTACTGTAGAACTGTGCTGGCCCAGGGTTACAGATCAAGAGGTTTTAGCTGTATTACCATTACAGCCACGACCACTGCTAGGCTAGACTGTAAGGAGGGACCTACTTTCCTTCTCTCTTTGCAAGAGGATATATAGCTGGTTTTGCTTTCCCCTTCTTCACTAGCTTGTAAGTTCCACTACTGGACTGGTCCTGTGAGCCAGAGAACAGAGAAGCCAGAAATGCTTGCATGTTTTTGGCAGTGGGCATCTACCCGGTGAGGCCTCAAAGGAGCTTTTAGTGAAATGAAAGTTACCACAGATGGCCAGGAGCACCCTCAATGCATCTATTTGCAGGGGCCCTTAAATCTGCACCCAATGATGATCTAATAAGCCTTCCCAAGAGGTGAGAGAAGTGAGAGGCAAGTTGCGTGTGCAAGGTCATTTCACCAACATCAGCTGCTAGGCACCTGATTCCCTGTACCTGTGCCAACATCAGCTGAATGCTGGCTAACAAAAAGGAGGCAAAAATCCCACCTAAAAATAATAAGCGTTAATAACTGAAATGTATACATCATATCTGAGGCAGAGGTACAGTCTCTCCAACATATCTCAAGGTTCTGAAGCCCCCATTCCCACTCCTAGGCACCCACCACCTCATTACCTAATCCTGGTCCTGAGCTCAAATGTCAACTCCTACAAAAAGCCTCTCTCAGATTCCACAACCCAGGGATGTTACCTGCATGTCTCAGAATACCTGCCACTTTCCACCAAGTATTTTCTTTTAGAACATAATTTCAGACAGTGGCTACCTTTTTACACCTCTGTGTCTCTCAGTTCAGTTGCTCAGTCATGTCTGATTCTTTGCGACCCAATGGACTACAGCATACCAGGCTTCCCTGTCCATCACCAACTCCTGGAGCTTACTCAAACTCGTGTCCATCAAGTCCTGTGTCTCTAGTGTTTGCTTATTAGTACTGTAACTTGTTCAATTTGTGCTTGCTGCAGACTGAATGGGTAAATGGATTCAATGGCTCCTTTAGAGATTTCAGAGTTATAAAGGTGTTCCAAAAACTTAACCGCCTTCATCCACAGAACTTGTTGCTTGGTCGCTAAGTCGTGTCTGATTCTCTTGTGACCCCATGGATTACAGCCCACCAGACTTCTCTGTCCATGAAATTTCCCAGGCAAGAATACTGAAGTGGGTGACATTTCCTTCTTCAGGGGATCTTCTCGACCAAGGGATCGAACCAGCATCTCCTGCATTGGCGGGCGGATTCTTTACCACTAAGCCATTAGGGAACCCCTCCATAGCACTTATTAATTAGAGGTGCAGGCTACTCTATTCCAATCACCAGTATGAATTGGGAAAACAACTAGAGTGCATTCTAAGCAACTGACTCTCAGGTTTTTTGACAGCTGAATTTTCAAGACAAGTTCTAGATAATATTTATCACCAAAATAAAGAAACTAGAGCCAACAGCAATTTTTCTGATCTTCAAAATTTCCCATCAGTGTTCTAGCTTTAAGTCATTATTTGAGCAAAGGGAGCAGCAGAAAAAAGGCAGATCTGGGTGATGACAGGAATCAACAAAGGCCATCAACATATCCACCTTTCCCTCTAACTCTGCTGCCATAACCTAAACTGAACCAGGCTCTGGAAGCTGTCCTAAGCACCCACCCAAACATGTTTCTCTAGTGCTACAGGTCGATTCCTGTCTCACCTAGGAGAAAGGAAGAAATACAAGGTTTCCACGACAGCCTAAGCAGAGGCGTGTTGGGACCCAGTTTTCCAAATGTAGGTGAGCATATTTTTCCCTCCCCTTTTGGTTCAGAGGTTTGTGGGCAGGTTCAAGTGAGCCGCTGGTATATAGGAAGCTGAGCAGTCTGGTTGCCACTGAGTCACCACCACACCACTGTATCACAAGAAAGGCTTGGCTGCAGGTATTTCATGGCCAACAACTCAGGATCCAGTGCCCTACAGTATTAGCAGTGGATCTATATCCATGTCTATAACTACATTCAAAAGGACCCTGATATGCCAAGGCTGAAAAGTCACCTGAATTTAGGCTATTACATGGCTCAATATCCCACCCCCCACAGAGCCTAAGTGCGTTTACCAAACACTGAATCCACACGTGGGTGAGCATTAGCTCTGTCCTTTAAGACAGGGGTCCCCAACCTCTGGGATCTAATACCTAATGATCTGAGATGGAGCTGATGTAACAACAATAGAAATAAAGTGTGTGATAAATGTAATGCACTTGAATCATCCTGAAACCTTCCCCTACCCCCCAGTCTGTGAAAAAATTGTCTTCCACAAATTCTGTCCCTGGTGCCAAAAGAGTCGAGGACCACTGTTTTAAGACAGGCAGATACATTACCCATCCCCACAATGTTATGCCCCTTGAAATATCAATGATAAGCAAATCAGCAGATAACACTGTTTTTAATGGAAGGATTTACTCAGCAATAACAACAGTCTTATCAGAAATTGACACATGAGAAAACTATTAGCCTTCTGTTTTCAAGCATGTGTTCAATGTGTTCCTAGGTTAAATGGTACACTTTTAAACACCTGTGAACTGGGTGAGATCACAAATAAGAATGACTGAATACAGGTTTTAAACAAAATTAAAAACAATAATAAAAACCAATGCAGTCCACCTCTGTGCTGACAGACATGTACATAAGTCGTGCTATCGGCCTCCACCTATTTAGAAAAAGCACATGCTTCAAGCTCAAAGAAATGCTGAAAAGGGTTCCTTCCTGCTACAGAATTTCCCAAAGTCACCCATTTTGCCACATGCTGGATAAGAACTTTGCCACCTCGTTGCACCTTTCTGATCCTCCGGTTCTTCAATCTGCTCAGCAGGTGTGATACCAACTATCTCACAGGGCTAAGGGACAGATAAATCCTATGTAGGTGATGGCACCTGATTTATACCTAGACCTCAGGCTGGAGGGCCCACAAAAACGTTTTTTAAGTTACACTCAGGGCAAGAGAAAGCAGCTTGTGGTTGAACTTCTGTATCACCGGCATCAGCAGACTCATGAACAATGTGATGGAAAGGGTGTGACCTCCAATTCCAAACCAGACCACACTGATACAGCACTCACAGCACCCCAGCTCACCGCAGGGTGACACAGGCATGACCCATGCTGAACACAGGGTGAGCAGTGACTCCAGCAGCGGAGGGGCTTCCTGACCCTGGGGCAGAGGCGCTGGCCTCCAGAGGCAGGAGGCAGGAAACCTCATCATAAATCTCACTCCCAGAGGGGAGGACGCTTTCTGAGGAGCCAGTGTTGAGAGAGATGCTTCAAAGCAGACAAGAAACCGTGTGGGCTGCTGCTGGAAGATGTGGTCCAACTGCTCCCTCCACACCCCACCACACCTAGATCCTCTCAGGTGATAACGATCTCTGAGAGGCGGTGAGGAGGAGGGTTCTGTGGACACACAGCCAGGTATGACTTCCAGGCCCACCGAGTACTAGCTGTCTGCTGCTGAGCAAGTTGCCTCACCTCTCCAAGGCTTGGTTTCCTCATCTGTACACAGAGATAACATCTGTGCCCATCTCTTGCATTCTCTCAAGAGCGCAATGAGGTAATGTGTATGATAAATGGCACAGTTAGGTTACTGTTACTGAAAGGTCTCTGCTTCCGTCCTCCGGGGACACCAGGCCAGTTGAGTGGATCTGAGCATGAGGACAGTCTCACCATTTGTTTTCTTACCAAAAACCGCTGCTGCTGCTGCTAAGTCACTCCAGTCGTGTCCAACTCTGTGCGACCCATAGACGGCAGCCCACCAGGCTCCCCCGTCCCTGGGATTCTCCAGGCAAGAACACTGGAGTGGGTTGCCATTTCCTTCTCCAATGCATGAAAGTGAAAGGTGAAAGTGAAGTCGCTCAGTCGTGTCCAAGTCTCAGCGACCCCATGGACTGCAGCCCACCAGGCTCCTCCGTCCATGGGATTTTCCAGGCAGGAATACTGGAGTGGGGTGCCACTGCCTTCTCCGCACCAAAAACTTCTTAGAATCAATTACGAATTTGTATTTTTCACAGGGAGTTTGTACATTATTATGTAAACTGATTCTTACAGCAACCCCGGAAGCTAGGGGAGGGCTGGTGTTCTCCACTAGGCAGGTGTACAAAGAAATTCCCCTCCTCATAGACACCCAATCAAATCCTATTACAAAAATGGTTTTCCTGTCTCTTGTTTGTGAGCTTCTTGAGGACACAGATGGAAATTGTACCCCACTGCCTAGCAAGGAACTACAGAGGCCCTCATCAGGCAGAAAGCTCAACAGGGGTTGAGTAACTCCATTCATTATTCTAATAACCAGGTCTCCTGCTCCAATAGAAGTTTGGTTTGTGGGTTTTTCATGCAGGGAACCTTAGCAGATGATTTAATAGTGTGAATTTCCATGGAGGGAGTGGGGGTGGGGAGACAAAGACAGAAGATCCGAAATCAACAGATGCATCACCTGGGCCTCCCTTTCCTCTCCCAAAGAGCACTGAGCATTAGAGCGGCTCCTGATCAAACAAAGGGGGAGCCAGGACCCAGGACACAATTCATGTGTGCAGACAACTATGAGCTCATAGGAAAATGAGGTAAGAGAGGTCATTTCAGAATCCCTGGGTGACAATGGCTGGGATGGACATCTGGGCCTGCCCTATCCTCTGACCACCAGCACACTGGGGGGTGGGGGCAAATCCTCACAGAGGCAGCCGGGTCCAGTGTCCCTCTCTCAGTTGCAATCCTCTCCCTTCCTGGAGGGCCATGTGAATTTGCTACCCTGATAAAGAGTGAGTGTGGTTCTGGGGCCAAGGACTCCTGGTTAAGCCCAGCTACAGTCAAGCCCACTGCAGAATGAGTATGACTTTTAAAAATTGCTTCCTTATGTGTCCAGTGAAAAAACAACCTATCTCAAAATTGAAATCATATATATTTACAGAGGAAAACTGTGCCTTTCTTTTTTTTGGGGAGGAGGGGGGTAGAAACTGGAAGGTGCTGAGGGTTGGGAAGTAGTAGTTCTTGGGCCAAAATGACTTTTCTCCGTGGCTGTTTCTTCCGTTTCAAAGGCCAAGCTTGCACATTATCTGGTATCTAAATTTCTGAGGCTCTGCCTTTATTTGCTCAGAGTATTACTAACCGCCTGTCTTCTAGAAAAACATTACTCATGCGACATCACTCCAAGAAAGAAATATCATGAGTTTTATTTTACAGCCATACAATGTAAAACTCTGAATGGCTACCACACCCAGAAGAATGGATGGCGGTTTCTCAGGGCACACTTTTACCTCTTTTGCCGCGTATTAACGTCACCCTTAAACTTTTCTCCTGGTCCAACTACTCTTGGCCACCCAGTCAAGGAAAAAGAAAAACAACAAAAGGAAGAGACAACCCCATGCCTACATTAATCTCCAGGCATCAGCTCCTCTCTCGCAAGCACTGCAGTAGTGCTTGGGGGCGCCCTTCTCTCCTCCCCATCAAAGTTCAGTCCGTCTCCCGGTGCCGTGCAGGGTACAGGGACTACTTACGGGAGGTCCCGAGGGCCTTACCAAAATTTCATTTTATCAAAAAAGGAGAAAGATCCAGATAAGCCCTTCCTGAAGTTATAATTTAGGCACGTCATAGAGCTAAAGTCATTATTGTGAGTGATTCATTCTTTCATTCAACATATTTCTCACCATGTGGCCCGTGAGGCCACCTTTTCTTAGGGAGTAAGAGGCAACATGGAAGAAAAGCTGCTAACTCACTTTAGAACAACTCCATAGGTATTACTGCCTTCATTACTTTACTCATCCACTCATACGTTCCTTCATTTGTGAAACGTTTGTTTATGTGCCAAGCACCAGGAAGGAATGCAGGGATGAACTAACACACACACAGAGAGACATCGTCTCTGTCCTCCATACACAGTAACAGGTGCTTTCATACACAGTTAGGGTGACCCAGCGCCCAGCTTGCCTGGGACCTGGGGTGATCCCCTGGATGTGGAACGCCCAGTTCTAAACTGGGAGAGTCTGTCAAATCAGGATGAGTCGTCACCCTGTTTAGACAATATACTAATTCATGCTTCCCAACCATTCCGGGGGCTATTTATTCTTCCCAGTTTTTATAGATGAAGAACATGGAGCTCAGTGAGGTCCCTGGTAGAACCAGAATGTGAATGCTGGCTTCTGTGAATCCACAGCCCATGTGCTTTCCACCACCCTTGTGTTTCTGAAATGACAGAGAAAATGTCCTACTTCTGAACACGACAGCCTTTCTCTCCACCTCCAGGTTCTGACCACTTTCCCTGAGCGCTCTCCCCTGGCTGCTGCTACCCAGCCTCCACCACAGGCTGAGTGCAGCTGGGATTTCATCTGCTTGGCAGTTGTTCGCAGATAACACGTAATCTCCCTCTACCACTATAAGGCCAGATTTTTTTTTATAGCAAGTCGTTTAAACCCCTGTAGGAATAAACGTCTCCCTCAATAGGAATCAGGAAAAGTATGTTTCAAGCACCAAAAACATACTTTGCACTCAAGTTGTATTCACCTCTCAACTACTATACATTCAAGCTAGCAATGTACAGAAACTCACTGGCATTTAACAGTTCAAACAGACTAGGCAGATTTTCAAAGGCTCCATCCACTTTAAAACAGACCTTCAAAGTTTCTCTTTAGAAAAAGGAAAAAAGAAAACCTAATTCAAAATGCCAAGGCCACATTCCAAGGGATAACCACCATTTTTGCCTGTCAGTGTGGCCAAAATAATGTCTATGGTTTGCATAAGGATTTCAGGCAAAACACACACACACACACACACACACACACACACACACACACACACACACTCCTACAACTGGTTGTGCTTAAACCCACAGCTCTCGTTCCAAAATTCCAACACAACTGCACCCTCAGCAGGGGGGTAAAATTCACCCCAGTAATGACACACCCTATGTAATTTCCTTGCCACAGGAGAACAGAGCCTCCAGACTTTTTATGTTTTGCTCACATTCTTCATGAATGAAGCGTGCCTCAGTGATCCTCAAATTAACTTTCCACTTGCATCATTTAAGCATTAAAAAAAGACTTTAAGGCCAGAGCTTTCATAGGGCCTTTGTGAGACCAAATATAGGCCAGCCTGTGTCTCCATGCTACTGTGTGTGATTACTGGATTTGCGACTTAAAGGTCCTGCGGTGCTTGAAAACAAGGTTGGGGGAGAGAGAGAGAAAGGCTAAGAAAGGCCTTTCAAAAGCAAACACAGAAGAGGCATTCAACAATCTACAGAGGGCAGTTAATATGAGTTTGGCTACAGTAGTCTCTTCTGACGATGGGGTGGATGCTCTGGCCACAGCATTAGCTGCCCCGCATACTTTTTATGAACTCGGAAGGGGCCCCACTACTGTGTCTTCAACCTACATCAAAAGTCACCAGGTCAGAGACAGCGCTGCCAACCTTGTGTACTTTCTAAAAGGGAACATAAAAGGCCGTGTTCCGGCTGGGTGCATTTTCAGGCAAACTTGACACTTTTCTAAACCTGGTAAAGGAAGCCACACCCAGAGCAGGTTTCGGGGGTGGGGTGGGGGTTGAGGCACTCAAGTTCAAAGACTCGCCCCTGCTGGGTACTGCTTTGCCTTTCCACCTAGACCTGTAATAATAAAGGCTGCCATTGACTACTGAGGGCCCACTATGTGCCAGGACAGTTTCCATGGACAATCTCCCTTATTCTTCCTACAATCCTGTTATAAAGAACTTGTATTAACCCCACCCCATAGCAGAGACAGCAGGCTCGGGTCGTTAGATAAATTGCCTTGGTTTGGAAAGCAATTTGGCAAGAGGCATAGAAATAATCACATATGAAATGTGTATGATATAATGCTAAGTAAAAAATCAAAACATAATGACTCTAACAGTGTTACACTGTATGTAGATAAGAACTCTAAGAAAGTTAAGATCTGTTGGGACTGCAGGATTACTGTTTCATTTGTATTCCTTTTGGAGGTGACCTAATATGGCTATGAAATAATAAATATAAAAAAAGTTTTTGAAGTAATACAAAGAACAGCTAAACATTTAAGCTTTGTCTATTAATAACTTTCAACCTTGCCTTTGAAAGAACACCATCTGAGTCACCTCCTGACTACTACTCTTTCAGTACCCACGCCCCTTCCCTGGTCACAAAGGTTCTGGACAGAAGCCAGTCAAGAACAGAAGTCACTTTTCTCCCCACCCCTTTTCTTTCTTCTAAGAGGGAAAAATTCTGGCCGACAAGCTTCAGCAGGTGCTTTTTCTCCCCTATCTAATCAATAACCAGTCATTTTGAAGCTTCACCTGCAGGCTCACAGGAAATGAGCACTTCTCAAGTAACAGATATTTAATTTATTTCAAATCCACTTTAACACCAAAACCTAAAGGCACTGCTGGGTAAGTCTGATACATATGAGACTGGACTGAAGTCTAACCAACTGTAAGAACATCAACATTCATTTAATTAGGATTATTTTATTAAGATGGAGTGTGGGAGAAAGGGGGTATTTTTGCTGGAAAAAATAGTTTAAAAGTATATAAAAGGTTTAAATCATGAAGCAAGAATGGACTTTAATAAGCCTCTACTTCCCAGGACACCATGTTGAAATTTTGGAAGAACTTACAGAAAGTAGTCCCGAGTATTTTTTTAATTCTCCATTGACACCAAATGGATAAATGAAAAGAAACTTGCGGGTTTTTAAAAATAAATCTCACAAATGTCTAGAACTGCAGGATTATCAAGTAAGAGAATCCTAGCCAAATTCTACAAAGATTTACAAAGCTAGGAATTAACCAACCATACTTTAAAGCCCTGTAATCTCCTAGGGTAATAATAAATTGCTTTAATTAACTATTATTTATCTAGATACTATATTATTTTTACAGGTAAAATAATCCAGTTTGCTTAAAACACACCCCCCCAAAACTCCTTCCTTTAATGCAGACTCTGTATGAAACACAAACGTTAAACCTTAGAGGGGTCATAGCCTCTTTAGGCCATGTCCTTCCCAGCTCAAGGGCTAGAGGAGCAGGCCGAGTTTATTTCCAAGGCAGTGCTTCTTAGAAGACTTGGCTGTGCCTACAAACCACTTGGGGATTTTGTTAAAATGAAATTATGACTCAGTGAGTTTGGGGTGTGAGCCTGAGATTCTGCATTTCTAACAAATTCCCATCTACAGAACACATTGAGTAATAAGGTTCTAAATATCTTGCAGTTCAAAATCCAGGGGGGTTATGTTGTTCCTGTTTCTCCTCACAGCAAATGCAATAGCTTAAGCGGTTTCCGACATCCTCACCTGACCGTCACCCACTCTCCAAGACAATTATTACACTCAGGAAGCAGACCAGCTTTCCCTTAAGGAGAAAGAAATCATTTGAAAAAGTCACTCACTTAAAATCCTTCAGCAGTCTCCCACTGCCTGACTGACTCCCCAGCTCCCTGACGTGACTGACAGCACCATGCATCCTTTGGCCTCTAGAACCCCTCTTAACAACCCTTCCTCTCTCTGTACTCTGAGCTCTGCCTACCTGGGCTCTCACCTGGAACGTGTTTATTCCTCCACTTGCTTCTACTCATCAGCTCGGCCAGCATGTCCAGCATAACCCAACCACGCTTACTCACAGGATTCCTAACCAGAGAACAGCTGCTTACTGAAAAGCAGGCAATCAGTAAGTATTACATATTAATAAACAGAACTAAAAGCAAGCCCTATGTTATTTAAATCAGTTTTATCACTTTACTTCTTAGGAATCTTCTTGCTTTAAAAAAGCCTAGATTAGTAACTAACTACTGGCCTTTTATGGGCTTGCCTGGTGGCTCAGTGGTAAAGAACATGCCTGCCAATGCAGGAGACGCAGGTTCAATCCCTGGGTTGAGAAGATCCCCTGGAGAAGGGCATGGCAACCCACTCCAGTATTCTTGCCTGGAGAATAATACTGTGGACAGAGGAGCCTGGTGGGCTCCATGGGGTCACGAAAGAGTCAATCACGATTTAGCAACTAAACAACAACTCTGCTTTTAAATGACAAGTCCTTTGCATCTGTAATATACAAACTGCCAGATTTTTAATTAAGCCAATTAAGCAAAAAATACTGAAGTGCAAAAAGGCATTACAATGCCTCTATCACTTATCTCCCCCCATTATTAGTTTTTCATAGCTGAGGCTTCAAGGAGTTGATAGAAGCTTGTCAAGCAAAAGGGAGAAAGAAGTAAAGTGAAGTGAAAGTTGCTCAGTCATGTCTGACTCTTTGCGACCCCATGGACTATAGAGTCCATGGAATTCTCTAGGCCAGAATACTGGCGTGGATAGCCTTTCCCTTCTCAGGGGATCATTCCAACCCAGAGATCAAACCCAGGTCTCCCCGCATTGCAGGTGGATTCTTTACCAGCTGAACCACAAGGGAAGCCCAGGCACTAAGATCTAAAAATAGCTGGGGAAAAAAAAATAAATAAAAAAAAATAAAAACAGCTGGGATCTACCTGGCGTATTTTTGATAATGTGCATAAGTGTGATTCTAGAAGGAACAGATGAGTGGCTATGAAGCTCTGGTTCCCTGAAAACGGAAGCCCTGATAGATGATTGAACCCGTTTGGCAGTCATGAGGTGGCCGAGGCCTGCAGATGCTAAACGGCTCCTCTAGTTGAGCAGGGTTGACCTCATTCCTGACTAGCTAAATACTTTTCCGCTACTACACAATTTTGTTCTAAAATATACTTTCCCCCAACTCTTCATTCTTTAGTAATAAATCAGATAACAGTATTTACTGCTATCTGGGAAGAAATCATGCAGTCTGTTCTTCCCAAACCCTTCCACCCCCAAATTGTAAAGAGGGTACACATGATCCAGTAAGAAAGTGTTTCTCAAACCTGAGTGTGCATCACAGTCACCTGGCAGGCTAGTTAAAAACCTATGAACGTATGGTAGTGTATTTCCCATGGAATTTGCTGTATGACTCAGGGAACTCAAATCGGGGCTCTGTAACAACCTAGAGGGATGGGAAGGGGTGGGAAGTGGGAGAGAGGTTCAAGAAAGAGGAGACATATGTATACCTATGGCTGATTAATGTTGGTGTATAGCAGAAACCAACACAATATTGTAAAGCAATTATCCTTCAATTAAAAATAAATTAATAATGCAGAGTACATCATGAGAAACGCTGGGCTGGAGGAAGCACAAGCTGGAATCAAGATTGCCAGGAGAAATATCAATAATATGCAGATGACACCACCCTTATGGCAGAAAGTGAAGAAGAACTAAAGAGCCTCTTGATGAAAGTGAAAGAGGAGACTGAAAAAGCTGGCTTAAAGCTCAACATTCAGAAAACTAAGATCATGGCATCTGGTCCCATCACTTCATGGCAGACAGATGGGGAAACAGTGGAAACAGTGGCTGACTTTATTTTTCTGGGCTCCAAAATCACTGCAGATGGTGATTACAGCCATGAAATTAAAAGATGCTTACTCCTTGGAAGGAAAGTTATGACCAACCTAGACAGCATATTAAAAAGCAGAGACATTACTTTGCCAACAAAGGTCCATCTCATCAAGTCTATGGTTTTTCCAGTGGTCATGTATGGATGTGAGAGTTGGACTATAAAGAAAGCTGAGTGCCGAAGAATTGATGCTTTTGAACTGTGGTGTTGGAGAAGACTCTTGAGAGTCCCTTGGACTAAAGGAAATCCAACCAGCCCATCCTAAAGGAGATCAGTCCTGGGTGTTCATTGGAAGGACTGATGTTGAGGCTGAAACTCCAATACTTTGGCCACCTGATGTGAAGAGCTGACTCATTTCAAAAGACCCTGATGCTGGGAAAGATTGAGGGCAGGAGGAGAAGGGGAAGACAGAGGATGAGATGGTTGGACTGCATCATCGACTCGATGGACATGGGTTTGGGTGGACTCTGGGAGTTGGTGATGGACAGGGAGGCCTGGTGTGCTGCGGTTCATAGGGTCGCAGAGAGTCGGACACGACTGAGTGACCGAACTGAACTGAATAACAATTCAAAAACCCCCTATGAACAGGCCCCACCCTGAGAGTTTCTGGTTCACTAGGTCAGAAGCAGGGCCTGAGAATTTACATTTCTAGCAAGTTTCCAGGTCATGATGATGCTGCTGGTCTAGGAACCTCATTTCGAGAACCATTCCCATAACGTAGTTCATAATACTACCTTCATTCATTTACTCCTTTAACAAATACTTAGTGACTGCTACAGGTAAGACAGGCTGTATCAGACTTTCATCTTTACCCACCCAGGCTTCATGAAATGTAAAGCAAGCAGAGGCAGATTCTCAAACTGTAACCAAAGGCACGATGTGAAAATCCCCAAAGAATGACCAAGTACTTAGACTTTAAATCTTAAAGGAAAAGAAACCAAGAAGAGATTCTGATCACCTCTCCCTTGAGGAATACTCAGAATTTAGTGGCATCTGAATGGAACCTCAAAAAAAAAAAAAAAAAAAGATCCTGAAACAAGAAATAATTCTTAGGGGAAGAGACCAGGTGAGCAGGGTCTCAAAGCCAGGAAAACGCAGGGGAATTTTAGGGAATCCTGAATACTGTGGAGCTAGGAGTAGGAAAAGCTGGAGGTGGGAAGGCTGGCTAGAGTCAAATCTCACATGTTTGTGCAGGGAGGTCTCTTATCAGAGTCTGCCTCTGGGGAGGCTAGGGCAGCTCCATGGGGCCAGCTGGGCATAAGGAAACCACAGAAAGAGACGAACACAGAGCAGGAGGCAGTGGGGCTGTAGACAAACCCCTTTCTAGGTTCAAAGTATAAGAGGAGGCAACTTGACAACAGTCACCCAAAACCTTCCTTGGGCCACAATGTTTACAGTCCCATTCTTTTACTCCCTTAAGAGAAGTGGTATCTTTTCCTCAAAGGGAATATCTATGTCCCTCCTCTTTTTCCTAACTAGTCTCCAAGAGTCCTTTTAACAGTCATCCCAGTCAAGCACTGGACTTAAGCTAAAAGAATCAGTGTTTCAAGCTCATCAAAATTTGAGGGTGTCACATGTTCAGAAAACTGAGCGGTTCTGGGCTTGTTAATTTTCCATGTCACCAAAACGTACTCACAAAGAAGGCAATGGCACCCCACTCCAGTACTCTTGCCTGGAAAATCCCATGGACAGAGGAGCCTGGTAGGCTGCAGTCCATGAGGTCGCTAAGAGTCGAACACGACTGAGCAACTTCACTTTCATGCATTGGAGAAGGAAATGGCAACGCACTCCAGTGTTCTTGCCTGGAGAATCCCAGGGACGGGGGAGCCTGGTGGGCTGCCATCTATGGGGTCTCACAGAGTTGGACACGACTGAAGTGACTTAGCAGCAGCAGCATGGTCCTACAGGAGGAGACTGAACTTGGGAGTCAGAAAACCTGGATTCTATGTAAAGCAATTATACTCCAATTAAAAAATAAACAGAAAACCTGGATTCTGGGAAAGGCAGCGTCATACTGGTTGATTAACCCATTATCAGTTTCTTTATAAAAAGGAAGAGAATACCCCACAGGATTATTATTAGTACCAAGGAAATGCCCACTTCTTTAGAACAAAGTACTAGATCCCATGCTGGGCACTCTGAATAATCTCATTTAGTTAATTAAGGAAGATGGTACATATTAAAGTGCTATAAACATTAATAATTAGCAGCACTAGCACATCACTCAAAAGGATTCAAATTTACAAATCTGTTAGGAACTTCTAAATTTTAAGCTGAAACTCTGGCAAACTGGTGAAAATAATTTTAACTGATGACTTGTCCCACATAGTTATCTGGGCTTAGAAAATTTATAGTATTATAGTACAGTATTCGAAGGTATCCAGACCAAAACCCCAATCTTTTACGCTTTCGGTAAACACAGAATGTTCTTATAAATCTTTGCTGCTCCCCACCCACCCCGCCAACCAGGGTTATCATTTGATCAGGGTTATCATTTGTCACCAACTCTTTCCACTGTCACTATGGGAAGTATTTGAAGGCTATTACTTTATATCTAAGAAATTAAAAGTTTTCTTCATGACAAGCAGGTGTAAACCTAGCAATCATCTCTCTATAAGCTTTATGAAATTATACAAGACAGACAAACATCTAGGTACCATAACGGGAAAAGTTCTTTTTAAAAACTTAAGAATGCATTTTCCTCATGACCCTTGGGTATAAAACCAGCAATATTCTTTCCCTAGCAGTTTAGAAATCAACACCAAAAGATGAAGAAATTCAAGGAGGCAACCCTGAGATAGCATGTAATAAACTTGAGAGTAACGCATTTCAATGGCCTGCAACTCCCTCTACATCCCACTACGTCCCAAAGAAGACAGGTGGAGAATTTCTCCATTTCTCCTTCTAAACAGTTGGGAAAATTCACGGAACCAAGACAGCTAAGAGAAAATACCTTCTCCAGAAACATCAGGCGCTGGACATCAGGGTCAGGATGCAAAGAAGGCAGGAAAAAGTTCATTTTGATGTTTTTCAATTAGATTCTGTCTTCATTACAACTCCACAGCTAGAACTGATAGGATCAGTGCTCTGAGGGGGCAGGCAGGTAGGAAGAAGAGGGAAGCACTTCACAAGGTCACCTTGTCTCTTCTTTTTGCATAAATTAAGTATTAATTTATCTAAGTATCTAGAAGTCTGGGAGGAGAAAGTTCGAGAATAACAATATGCAGCCTGAGCTTACTTAGGGCCTGGGACCTGGAACAAGCAATTTCACTCTATCTTTAAAACCTCAGAGGGATGGGCAATATAGGGATAAGGGATGAAGGCTACAAGGATATATTGTAACCACAGAAAACAGAACCAATATTTCACAGTAATTATAACTGGAGTACAACCTTTAAAAATTGCAAATCACTACACTATACACACTTGTAACTTATATACTGGGGTTCCCATGTGGCTCAGCTGGTAAAGAATCTGCCTACAATGCGGGAGACCTGGGTTCGATCCCTGGGTTGGGAAGATCCCCTGGAGAAGGGAAAGGCTACCCACTCCAGTATTCTGGCCTGGAGAATTCCATGGACTATACAGTCCATGGGGTCGCAAAGAGTCGGACACGACTGAGTGACTTATACTGTACATCAACTATACCTCAATTTTTAAAAAACCTTACAGGTATGCACACAAGATGAGATATAGACAAAGCTCCTACTAACACATCTGATGCATGGTGAGCACTCCATGAAATCTTTTTCCAACCAACTCATCAGAGGAGACAGGAGAAGCTTACTGGAATAAAAGAGTGTAAGCACAGTCTTAAAAAACAAAACGGTAGGAAGGGTTTCTATTGGTAAAATGGAAGGACGGGGCCTTTGAGGCAGAAGGTAGACAATGAAGGCAAAACCCAGGGCTGGGTTTCATGAAGAGTTGCAGGCTGCCCACCTGGGAAGATTTATTCGGTAGGAATGTAAGAGCTGGTATAGGAATTTCGTGGTCTGCGGCCATTTGGAGGAAGGTCCTGAATGCCAGGCTAAGGAGCCTGGAATTTAATTTATGCAAGAGGCAGACGAGACAGGTTCTGAGTAGGGGAGGAGCAGGAGTATCCAGCTGATAAGAAGGGAAGCTAGCTGATGTGAAACTGGAGAAAAGGTATCATCATGAACTTCTCTGTTACTATGAACACGTTTTTAAAAACATGTGAGGTTGAGTTTTGTTGTGTTTCAGCAGTCCTCTCTTACTTAACAAAGAAAAACAAAACAACAAATCCAACTGTATAAGCTACATGAACAGATTCTGAGTAAGGTGATAACTTGATCTTACAGGTGAAAAATTCGAAAGAGATCTCAGTGTGCAGGGGTGTGCCTGTCAGGTGTGTGCTGGGTGTTGGTGGTTAACATTTGAAGCCATTACAGGTGGAAAGTCCTACCTTTGTCAGGAGCATCAGTATGAAAGAGATCTCAGTCCCTTAAGTCAGTGAGGTTTTGTTTCTGATTGTACTTATTTACTTATGATAAATGTCTATGAACTATTTTATCTAAAAGACCAGGCTCATTTTATAACATTGTATTTCCCTATGCGACAACATCAAAAGTCAGTCCCTCCTGAGATTTTTAGGATCCAGTGTGAAAATATTTGAAATCAACAAAAATGCAGAAATATCTCCTACAAAATCACAGTACTCTCAGGTATAGATGCTAAATGAATAAGTTAGTACAAGAGGCACTGGAAAAAAAAATCAATACTGATTCAGAGGCACTGTTTGCTAGTATTGGGTTGGAAGTACTAGGAAGGATTAAAAAGAGGGAAAAGGTTGCTTAATAGGCATGTACAAAATTAAATCAGCAGACAAAATCTATATGTTATCAAAGATATGATGATAGGAAGAACTACAAATACTAAAAAACTAGTAATATACACCACACAGGGGATGCAGGTGGGATGGGGAAAAGTTTTATCAAAAAAATTCCTCAAGGTGCTTCAAATGCAATCTATCCCATTTGGAACGAAGGACAATGCCAACTGTTTGTAATTCTCCTGGGATTCACCACACTTGGGAGTTAATTCACCCTTTCTCAGTTCCTCAACATGGGTTATAGAAATACCAATACTAAACTTGTGCAACTTCTAAACCACGATGTTTAGAAATAAGAAAGCTATCTGGAACTAAATGAGGGGACAAAGGTCATTTTTTTTTAAAAATCACCACACAAAATGTGAAGCTCATCCCTTTTGAAGGAATTTCCTTGGGAAACACTTATGAGATAAACTATCAAAGGGACACACTGATTTTTTTTTTTTTTTTTTTTGAACTTTAAATTTTACTTTTCCAGAGAGGACAGTTTAAGACATTTCCTGTGTGTTAGCTCCACCCTTCTCAGAGAGCAGTTTTACAACCGTCCTCAAACCTTTCAGAATAACAGTCTTTTGTTATGGGTGGCCCTGTGGGCACACTCCTCCCCACAACTTTGTATATTTTCACCTTGGTTCTGTATTTCTCCAGAGACTACAGGAGAGTGTTGACTGGACCTTAGCAACAGGTTTTCAAGTTGAGGACAGCCTGTGGTGTTTTCTCCTGGGCAGTGTGATACAATGAAGCGGGGAGAAAGGGTCATTTGAAGAAGAGGTGCATTCTGAATTCTCAGAACCTCAAACTTCACACTGGGGCCTTTGATCACACACCCAGAAGATAACAGACCCACCCAACTCCTCCAGTTTCCACCTACAAGTTCCAGCTCCGGCCTCGCTAAATTTGCACCGAAAAGCAAATTCTACCTTCGAAGAGTTGGAGTGAAAGGAGGCAAAGACCCACAACTGTTCCCTAGGGGGGATGGAGCTTCCTCTTAGCTAACTGCGGGAGGAATGCAGTGTTTAAAATCACGTCCTGTTCTGCCTCTTGTTTTCCAGAAGAGTGTCATTACTGTCAACTATTTCACAAGACAAATAAACCTGTGAATGAAATATATCCTCCCCCCTCTTTCCAGTGAAAACACTGGAAGACTGGGCTGCTTCCTTCCTTCCTCCTCCTCACAGGAACCACATTTGTGGCACTGAGAGGAGTTAAAATAAGAAACACAAACGAGGTCTGCAAAGGCTACTTTTCAGAGCACCAGAGTCATTTCCAGTCTATTGCTGATTCCGGGGGCTTCCTAATGGAAGGAGTTGTGTTTTCAGTTATGAATCCTTTTTCATGAATCAAATAGGAGACTCCGCCGGCCAGGCCTGCTGGCAGGGCAGGGACCGCCAAGGGCAAGGCCCACCCCAGCCACAGGCTGCAGGCCCATCACCCCCACAAAGTGCTCCCCATAAAAAAACGTGCGGTAAAAGATTCATTCAACTGTTCGAGACTAATAAAGACTCCAAGAAACCTGCAATTGATCCAACTAATCCAACCCAATAGCGCTGGAATGGCAATAACTGGTTTTCATTATAAATTACATAGCCCACTAAATTGATGGGAAGGCTCTATCCCAACACAAAACATCAAAAGAGTTAAAATTAAGCTCCGGAATCAAAACTGTAATTTACCCAAGGCTTAGGTTCAAAAAGACCACTCCCTCTTTTCCTTTGCCATTGTGCTACAGGGTGTCCAGCAGTGCACTTTACACCTTTAGGCTTCCCAGAGGTACGAGGCTGGGGACTGGGAGATACAGAAGTCCTGGAATCAAATATTTGCATACTAATAGGTCTATTAGCATTGGTCTACTGAAATGCAAGGACAGTTAAAAAGGGAGAAAATGTGTGTGCTGTGGGCAGTAGATAACCTGACAACCGAGAGAGCCCAAAGGAAACTGGAGAGGGAGACTCCAAATGGTGGCTTCTCTGGAGTCAAGAGTGAGAAACCGTCTCCTTTAAGTAGTGCATGGGCTGCCTGCAGCCAACCAGAGGCTTTGGAGCTGGGCATGCGGCCGCCGGGCTTCAGCAGGGTCATGTACCATATGGCACAAATAAAGCTTCAGAACCCCGGAGGCACGACTCCAGGACAGGCCCGGCCTTAGAGTGCGGAGCTTACCTTGGAGCTGCTTGAATCTCCCTTCCAGCTGGTTGAAGTTGTAAGGCACCTGCCCCGTATAAGCCGGCGACAGCGGCCCGGAGATGCTAGACGTCCTCTGCAATTCCATTATGCCCAGCGTAACGCCCCGGCGGGCTGAACGGTGGAAATCCCGCTCCGGCCCCCTCCTACCCCCATTCAGCACGCAGCGGCTTCCGCAACGCCTGGCTTTCGGCCCCGGCGAAAAGGGCTGGACCTTAGGCAAGCCCCATGCCGGTGTGAAAGACCAGCAGGGTGATCTGATAGGAAGCTGGCCGCAGGAGAGTCTACCTTAGCCCGGTCACTCACGCATCCAATTCCTGTGGCTTTCCTTCCTTTTGTGGCCCTTGGCTCTAGGCTTGAAATAAATTACCGAGAAGGGGCGGGAGGGCGGAGGGAGGGAGGCCGCAAGTCCCACTTAAAATTTTTTAAAAATACGGCCAATCCTGAGCATGCCCTAGTCGCCGATCCCAGGAGGTCGCGGGCGCATCGCACACACCTCCTCCCCGCTGCCCGTGGCGGCCGCCGGTTTGTAATTTAATCTGGAGCCACTCGCAGTGCGCTGGGCGGTGATGTCACCTGATTAGCATAACAGCATTGTAGAGGAAACGCAGGCTGTACCACGAGGGGCGCGGGGGAGGCCGGCGGGCCGCGGCCCCCCACCCGTCGGCCGCCTCGGAGCCGCACTCCCCCAGGCCGGGTCCAGGACGCGCCTGCTGCGGTGGTACCTTCCCGAACAAAGCTGCTGGAATTACAATCTTTTGTTGAGAGCCTCACGTAACGGAAAAGTCTCCGATTACTATCACAGGAAAAGAAGGCGGCCCTGGAGGGTCAGGAGCCCCGCAGGTCCCCGGCCGCGGCGGCTCATCCGCTAGGCAGCGTCTGAGGAGGCCACGCGGACCGCGCACCTGGGCGCTCGGCGTCTTCAGCGCGCGGGCGCCGACCACGCGGCGGTGGCACCGTGTCGGCGGGTGAAAGTAAAACAAAGTCCCTCTGGGCTCCGGGGCAGGGACACAGCAAGGGGATGGCGGGAGCGCTGTAAGTTCAGTCTCACGGAAGGATCTTCTCAGCAGGCTTCTGCTACCAGCACGCCATGTTAAGCGGAGGGTCTCTGGGTAACACCAGCCCCATAACAGTAACGACGCAAGATTTCTGGGAGCACCGTGTTGCAAGGCATTGTGGGAGAAAGGTACACAGGTAAACACCTCCGGGATCACTGACCTGGATGATCTGAGGAACCAGTGAGGAGATAAAAGAAACCCCGCTCAAATCCTATTGTGATTTTTAAAACGAAACGTTTCAGTTTTTGAGTTCTTCAGGAATTTAAAACTCTCCTCCCTGGCTTCTTCCACCAATCTCAACCCAAAATAAAATCCTCTACATAGGAAATGTCTGTGTTAGTTGCTCAGTCGTGTCCGACTCTTTGCGAACCCATGGGCTGTCGCCCCCCAGGATCCTCTGTTCATGGAATTCTCCAGACAAGAATACTTGGGTGGGTTGCCATTCCCTTCTCCAGGGGGTCTTCCTGACCCTGGGATGGAACACGGGTCTCCAGCATTGCAGGCAGATTCTTTACAGTCTGAGCCACCAGGGAAGCCCCCAACATAGAACAGTGATCAAAATGTGTTCTTGGAAAATAACTGACCCTAATTACCACGCGCCCAGCCATCCCCTTTTTTAGTAACTACAGGCAGACAACAAATTACAAACTTGGGGTTTCAAGCGTGGAGCCTTGCAGCCATACTTGCTGAAGAAGGTAATTTCATTCCTAAAGGATTCCAACCTGCACTAAAGAGGTGGGCCTCCACCACAGGTTTACTTTAGTCACCAGGGCACTTGTAATTCAAGCAACTGCATCCTATTCAGGGCTAAAGTTAAAACAAATCCAGCATCCAGCTAACTGCTCAACTTGGAACAACCTCCATTCCTCCCATCCACACTGCTGGGTTTTTAATACATCCAGTGTCAACCCTCAGGGTGCTAAAGCCAGTCCCAGGATTCGAAGCTATTCCTCCTCCAAGAGGTAGAGCATTTTCTAAAGCCACTTTACTGCAGTTCAAAACACTGACAGCAAGGTGGCAAAATGTGGGATCTTGGAAGCAGCACTTGAGGAGGATTCCCAAGACTTGAGTTTCTGTCCTGGCCAAGCCGCTTAATCACTTATGACCTTAGAAGAAACCCTGGATTCTTTCTAAATCTCCACTGTCAGACAGGGATAATTAATGCCTACCCACAAGATTACTGAGGGAATGATGTGAAAATGCCCTAAAAGTGGCCATAGTATTCACAATTAGGAGTATTTGATTTTCCCCCTATGTATCACATCAAAGCTACAAAGGGCAGAACTGAAAATGTCCTCCTAACAGGCCCCTCTTCACTATTAAATATATTGGTGGTGTGGTAAGTCTCTTAAGTGTCTAGCTATGGGTACAGAAAATGGGACTGCAAAGTGCTTGCCAATTTACAACACATTTTAAATCTTTAAGCCACTTAGTGAATAGAGTATGAGTCACCCCACTCTTAGTCTCCCTTTCAGTTCCCTCTGATATAGGGAACTAGGTAAAATAAGCTTTCTAATTAGCCAGGTTACATGTGATGTGGCGGAGGGGACGGCTGGGACTACTGTAGCCACATTTGATCCTAAAGAGCAGACTTTGAACAAGCCAGGCAGAGTGAACATGTGTAAATATTAGAAAGGTTTTGAGGTTAGCAAAGGGTTAAATAACCCCCTAGGGGCAAGACGTGAAACGTGAGAATGTCTGGTGTGATGGGGCCAAGGAAGAAGAAAGGACCCAACCCTAATGGCTCACGTGACCACCTCCACCTCAGCAGGGAGGAGAATGGAAAGGCAGGCCAGAGGCGCTCAGTCTTTATTCCATGCAGTATCTCCTGGACACCAACTGTGTGCAGGGCACGCTGCCTGGTGTTTTTGGAGGCATCAGAGATGACTGGGAGAGCTGGTGGCCAAAAGAAATGGGAAAGATACGTATGCCAATAGTCCGAAACCAGAAGAACAGAAGGTGGGGTCGGCAGGGGACCTACTAGAGTTCAGAAGACAAGGGCACACCTGCCTAGGGAGGCGGGAACGAACAACTCCAGGAGAGACAGGCATCTGGCCAGAACGTGGAGCACAGGCAGACCCTCTACAGAATGAGGTGAGGGGGATGCCCCTCTCCTAGTTGGGGGCGGGGAGCAGCCCAAGTAAAAGACCGGGACTGCACTGAAGGAACTGTACCAGCGGGGGATAGGGCAAGAGAGAAGCCAAAAGAGTCAGGTTTGGAACCACAGAAATTTGTGAACCAGATGTGGACAGGGTCTGGGTTGGGCTATAGGGATGATTAATTGGCAGGGTAGGGTAGGTAGAATTAATAGAAAGCAGAGAGACCAAAGGCAGCAAGGTCACTTAGGTGTTCACTGCAGTTGTCCAGGTCAAAAGGCTAGTTAGCATGTGGCAATAGAAGCAGAAAGGAATGGGCTGATGCAAGAGTTAATCCACAGGACTTTGGTAACCAACTCGAGTCCTATAGGACTTCAAAGTCTTTGGGAGGTTCAAAGGTCAGGGCTGAACTTCAGACTCTGGGGATTTTAGAGATGGCCATGGTGTGCAGGGTGGGTTGAACACTTCCTTCCAGACAGGCTGCAGCTCCATGGGGTGATATGTCCAGATGTGGTCAGGGACGTGGAAACAGAGCTCAAGGCTGAAGATAAAGTCCACGTACAGGGTCAGAGTGGAGACTGCAGTAGCTGAGGTCTAGGAAAAGGCATAATAGGCAAGTAGCTGAGCAGGGAGTTGTGGGGAAAGGTGGTGTCTGGGAGGAAGGAGAAACAACAGTGGAGATACCAAGGGAGTCAGAGAGGGGAAGAGATACTCAAGCAGGACAGGTGGCAGACGGATGGCAGCACGTGCTGCAGAAAGAGCAAGGAACAGGTGGTCCAGTGTGTGAATTAGGTCACGGGGATAATACGAGCTGAAGCGAGACCACGGGGAGTTGGAGAACAAGAGGGAAGATGGAGGACAAGAAGGTAGCTATGGTGAAGTCAAGATGAGGGAAGAGAGCTTCAGGACTAGGAAAGGGTTCTAGGCCCGGTCTGGCTGGCATGTCCTTTGCTTCAGCCTCAAGCTGGTGCAAGCAGGAAAAAGCCGATGGGAAACAGCTCACAGGTGTGGACAGGCTGTCTTAGCCAAGAGGGGGCTCCCTTACCTTCAGAGGCCAGAGGGCTAGAGACATTCTGAGGAGGAAAGGAGGAATTTAAAGGAGCTTGCCCATCTCTAAGGCTCTTTAAGGTGGCTCAGATGGTAAAGACTCTGCCTGCTACATGGAAGACCTGGGTTTGATCCCTGGGTCAGGAAGATCCCCTGGAGAAAGGAATGGCTACCCACTCCAGCATTCCTGCCTGGAAAATCCCATGCACAGAGGAGACTGGCCAGCTACAGTCCGTGGTGTCGCAGAGAGTCAGACACGACTGAGCGACTTCACTTTCACTCTTTGCCCAACTCTAACTTGATAAAGCAAGAAATCAAGGGTCCAAGTCACAGTTTTATTTATAGTGACCTATGAAAAAGAATCCTGAGGACACATATGGCAGAACCATGCAGCATGTGAATGGGAACATCAGATGGGGTCAGGAACATCAGGGGTCAAAATGCTCAACAGTTAAGCTGCCCACAGAAACAGCCCCTGCCAATCCCCGCCGATCTTCTCTAACTTAAAAAATTACTGTCCCTCCCCCATGCCAAGGATATCAACACACGTGGCCAGCCCTGAGGACTGGTTGTGCCTGCCTTCAGGTTGCATCAAGATTTCAAGGTGTGAGAATTCCCTGGTGGTCGGAGAAGGCAATGGCAACCCACTCCAGTACTCTTGCCTGGAAAATCCCATGGACGGAGGAGCCTGGTAGGTTGCAGTCCATGGGGTCTCGAAGAGTTGGACACGACTGAGCGACTTCACTTTCACCTTTCACTTTCATGCATTGGAGAAGGAAATGGCAACCCACTCCATTGTTCTTGCCTGGAGAATCCCAGGGATGGCAGAGCCTGGTGGGCTGCCGTCTATGGGGTCGCTCAGAGTCGGACACGACTGAAGTAACTTAGCAGCAGTAGCAGCAGCCAGTGATTACAATTCAGCATTTTCACTACTGAGGGCACAGGTTTGATCCCTGGTCAGGGGACTAAGATCCTGCAAGCCTTATGGCACTGCCAAGGAAAAAAAAAAAAAAAAAAACGGTTCCAAGGTGTAATGAATGGACGCAACTGGTCAAGTCAGCTATGGGACTAAAGCAACTGAAGCCCAAGTAACATGTATCTGCTATCTTTGTGATGACAGAAAGGGAAAAGCCCAGTCGCTATGGTTATCTGCAGACAGCACAAATCAGAAGTGCTAGGGTGTGGTGGAAAGACTCAAGTCCACAGACAGGTACTCAGGATCACCTCAACTCCTGAGGGTCTCCCAAGGAGCTAAGTAATTGCATGGGTGCCTTACCACCCTGGACCTTGCAATCCTCGCCCCCAAATCAAACAGGTTGGAATATATGGTCATAAAAACGCCTTCTGGTTCTAAAAGTATGAGTGATTTGGGTTCAATCTCCACATAAACTGAGTGGCCATAATAACAACAACATCACATTATTATAGCACCTTGTACCCTTCACATGCATCTTCTCAAGTAAGGTAGGTATGGTGTCCATTTTGCAGATAAGAGAACTAAGGTTGAGAGAGAGATAGTTGGCCCAGGGCCCACAGCTGGACAGCAGACCTACTGGTCTAGCGCTGTTTCTCTAGGTGTTCAGAGTGTAATATCAGCTAACTAATGGTGTCTGCGCTTCTCAGAAAAATCCTGTTGTTGTTTAGTTGCTAAGTCATGTTTACCTCTTTGTGACCCCATAGACTGTAGCCTGCCAGGCTCTTCTGTCCGTGGGATTTCCCAGGCAAGAATACTGGAGTGGGTTGCATTTCCTCCTCTGGGAGATCTTCCCGACCCAGGGATTGAACCTGCGTCTCCTGCATTGGCAGATGGATCTTTATTGCTGAGCCATGGGGGAAGCCCTAAGACTCTTGAAATGGTATTAAGGTGAACCTAAAACCCAAGACAGCCTCCACACGCCTAGACAAAACTCGGTTTGGGTCAGGATCAGGCACATTCTCTGCTGGTTCACACCGAAGTCGCCACTTGGAGGGTCCTCTTGTTGTGAACAGGTTTTGTTTGGTCTTGTTTTTCTTCCTTTTCTCATAATTGGTGGACCTGTAACTAACATTCAGTATGATTTAGCATGGAGCATGTGAGAACACTTTGGGGGCTGAGATTAAACCTCTGGTTGTGCCAAAAGGCTTTACGTAGTCTGGGAGGTCAAAAGAGGAAAAAAAAAAAAAAAAAGGAATGCTTTTCCTGCATCACAGCAAGCTTGACAGGGTATAAACCACGGGGTGTTCATTTCTTGAACATCTAAACATTAGCGAGATTGAAATGTCTGGGGAGGATGGCCAAAATGCTAAGCTATGATGGGATCTGTACACATTCAAGGACTTGAAAAGCCAACCCAAAGAGCTGGGAAAGCAGTGGTAGGAACAGGGAGCGACAAAAAACAAGGTTTCACATACAAACTGTTTTGCCAAATTCACTGCCACTTTCTTCTGTGGTTTCCAGATCTGTCTTTCGTGTTCACTGCCGTCAAATCTCTTGACAGTTGGACGACCACAGCCAATTTCTCCCAAGCGTTTCTTTACAGGAAACCAAAATACTACTACAAAAATAATCCTCTTCCAAGCGTGTGGCCAGACAGACCAGCGAGCTCCCAATCATTATCGTTCTGTCTCATCTGCCTGATTCTCAGTCTGTCTTACCTCTCTGGTCCAGCCACTCCCTCCTCCAGGAGCCTCCTGCCCACCTCCTCCAGTCTTCATTCTCCTTCTATTTCCATACATAATGCTTGGAGAGCCTCCCACACAATAACTACCTATTACCGTTGCCCTTACTCCCCACAGCCTGCTCAGCAAGCAGCTGCTCTCAGGAAAGAAAAAAAAAAAAAAAAATCCCTTTTCTCAGTCGAAAGGGCCTCACTTAGAAGAAAACTCAACCAACCAACCAAGTATACAACCATAATCCAGCCAAAACCCCGAAACAAGAAATTATCTGAAACCTCCTCTTCCCACCACAAAGAGCAATTCTCACAAAGTCCCACTGGCAGACACATCTGTGATGCTGGCATTTCTGTGCCATCGCTCCCTGCCTGCCAGCCTCTCCAGAATGTCTCCATTTTCAGGGCCTGGGCAGCTGGAAGCAGTCAGCAGCACTTCCCCTTCCCTCACAACCCACACGACTCCAGGATCAGGGCTGAGACCACCCCAACACTTAACCCTGGAGCACCACTCACTGAGGGTCTGGGTCAGGGCTTGGAAATGCAAAGCTAGAGGAGGGAAAAGTGGTTAAAGACAGACTTGGAATCTAGGCAGCTGGCTCTGCCACTTTCTAACTGTTGTGATTCTCTGAGCCTGAAAAACTGGCACAAAAATGGTACCAACCTCACTGAGTGAGTATAATTAAGTGAGTTAAATGTTTAGAGATCTTAGTGCCATCATAGCAGCTATGAGTAATAGTCTTTAAACATCTCATGGAGGAAATCTCAAAACTAATTCTGCCCCACCTCTTCACCAAGAAGGCTCCCAGCTGGAGGATGCTCCAGGTTCCATATGAAACCACTGTTCTCGGGCTGGGAATCCCTTTGGATGTGGGGACAAGGGCAATTTGGAAGAGCAAGACCACTCCTCCACCTGGGAAGTACTCACAAACCCCATTCCCTTTTCTTTAACTCACCCTATTATGCACTGGGAAAGGCATATTCAAAACCATATTTTATAGTCAAAGTAATAATATCTCAGAGATAGCAAGAACACAGTACTCACTATAAAACAAGTTACAAAAGGCCTATGTTTTTAGAAAGGCCAATGTTCATCTGAGGTGGGGCTGATGCTTCCTGGGTGGTGCAGTGGTAAAGAACCCACCTGCCAATGCAGGAGTTAAAAGACACATGGGTTCGATCCCTGGGTCAGGAAAATCTCCTTGAGAGGGAAATGGCAACCCACCCCAGTATTCTCACCTGGAAAATTCCATGGATAGAGGAGCCTGGCAGGCTACAGTCCATGGAGTCACAAAGAGTCAGATACGAGTGAGCACACATACACATCAGATATGATACTTCAAGACTAAGAGTAACTAGAACAAAGATTAAAGGGAGGGCTAAAGGTATTTTGCATCCACAACAACTGCTGTCTCTGTGCCTTGAAGATGATGGATGGATGGATGGATCGCTCTCTTTACACACACACACCTCAATCACCCCTCCCACAAAATCATCTAGTTATATATGGCTGAAATAAGCAGGCAAACCTAATTTTTATTTATATCCTTTTCCTGTTTCTTGTTTCACGGGTCACAGCAGAACTGAATACAAACGACCGACATCTCTGCTGAGAAGGAGAAAAAATGGCAAGTTACACTCAGTAACAAGCACCCAAGGTCCCGGAGAAGGAAGGAATGCAGTTTATTGAATCTTCTAGCCCAGCCAAAGCTAATCCTGCATTCTTATCTCATCTGTTATCTGTACATGCAAAGCTTCCCCATACAGGCAAAAGAATGCCCCAGTCTAGAAGCCCCACCTTTGGCAAACAGGTGTTGCTATGCCTGTGAATATACAACACCAGGCAGAGCCAAGGCTCCTGTACACAGGTAGAGTGCTTCAAAGGAAAGAACATCTGAGGAATGCAGTTGGGGCCAGGTCTGCTCTTGCCCAGGATTTCTGGTTCTGCTCCCCACCTCCAAGTTGGAGGGGAAAGGCTGACACCCAGGTGTTCAGAGCCATCAGGCCAGCGTTTCACAAAGGGGCAGATGGGACAGTGACAAGACGCTGCTTCCTGGTGGCACAACTCGTGGGAAAGACCCGGGAAAAGAGGAAATATAAATCTATTCTTTGTGAAAATAGGCCTTTGGACCCTGCCCACCGGTATTCACACCCAGTTTATCTTTTCCAGGAGCTTAACACAGACCAGGCTGTAATAAGAGGAATACAGCAGGCTGAACAGGCACCTGGAGAGGAAAGGAGGGAAAGGGAGTAGGGGGTGCAAACTCCATTTAAGACATAGGCCCCGCCCCTCCTGGTCTGGGGAGGGCAAAAGCCAACCCCTCCAGCAAGTTCTCGGCCCCCCATGTCCCCAGCTCTGGCCATTGGAAGGACCTACAGCGTTATAAGTGATTTCTTCTCTGCAGGCACTTTCAGCCTAGTGGAGGAAACAGAACACACGCATACACACCCAAATGCAAAGAAAGATGTGGTAATGCCTAACAGTGAGGTTAGTGACAGTCACAGTGAGGACCACTCTGAATGGATCAACAACAGTACTTTTCTCCCTGCTGAGAGAAGAACAGAGCAGAGCGGGCTTCCTTCCACCCAAATGCTCTCTGTTGCTACACCATCCTGTCAGCAGTTTCAATGTGGCTTCTCACCACATCTCTGCCAACGTGTGCCATACGAACACGAGTGTAAGTGCGTTTATTAATTGCGGGGGGAAGGGGGTGCAGAAACGTGATTTCTTGCTCTTGGAAAAACAGGCCCCGATAACCCAGTTGCAGGGCCATGGAAGAGTGCTCACGGCCCCAGCATGATGAAGCGTGAAATACTTTAAGGGAGCAGTCATTCTTCATCCTCAGCACCTGAGCCTCTGCCGATCCCTCAAGGAGATAGCACAGCCTCCTTCCCACAGGGCCTGGTCAGGCAGCCACCCACTGGGCACAGGCCCTGAATAATTCATGGTCCGCCCAGTCACTCAGTAGTGCCAAGGCCCACCAGCTGGCATTAACTGGGAGGCAGGCTCCAGGCCTACGATGAAAGAATGAAATACTATCAACTACCTCAGAGACCTTCTTTACAGGAACTGATAATCCTTCCCCATGCTCTTTTTCTCCCCAAGCGAAACCAAGTACTTTTCCACCAGATCTAAATGTAGTTGACTTTTACTCTAAGGAGGACAGGGTCCCAAGTATAGATGGTGTTGAGTGGCGGGGGAGTGACTTCCTCAAACAAGCACTTGGTCAGGGTGTCATTCCCCTGCTCAGCATGCTGAGATGCATAGGTAAAGGGCCAGATGCTGTGCCTGACACCAGACAGATGCCCCATAAATGTCAGTCCCCATCCCCTCGTCCTACCTGTCTGTCTGCTCCAGCCAGACCAGTCCCTGCCCCATCACCTGTCTCAGGCTTTCCCATCTCCACGCCTCCAGTCCTGGCGCTCCCCTCTCCTCTCCCTCTGTCTGAAGTCCACCCATCCTTCAAGCCCAGCTCAAAACTTCCCTCCTCCAGGAAGGCTTCCCAGACTATCCTAGCTGGGATTCTGGCTCTTTCTCAGAAACCCTACACCTGCACTGTCGGCCCCCCTTGTCTGGCACCTTTCATGGACTGCCACTGCCCTAGAGTACTGCTTATCTCTTCCCAAGCACCGGTCTTATCTACCTAATTAAAATAATGGAAAGTGCACCAGCTACACAGAAGTGAAAAGTCGGCTGCAGTCTCAGCCACTGACGCTGACCAGCCTTGCTGACCTGACTCAAGTCCCTCGGCTGCTCACAATGTTCTCCCTAAAAACCAATGGATCTGAAGCAGCAAATCTCCAGGGTCCTATGGATACAATGCTCTTGGAAATACATCATGATCTGTTTTAGGGAAGATGCAAGTCTCACATAATCTTCACTCCACACCTAGTCCAGTATCCTCTAAGAAACAACTCTTCAAAAGCGATACAGCCATGTCAGAAGCCTGAACACAGAACAGAGCCAGGGCTCTGTGAAGGGAACTGACACTCTATGGTGAACTGCAGGGCCTGTCCACCTTATGTAATACTCCCTTGTCCATACCTTAATCTTTCACAAGAGGATGAGAGCTAGAGCTCCAAACAGGGGTCAAAAAGGGCCTTCTCAAAATTCACCCATCTGAGCCAACCATCTTATTTACAGAGAAGGAAAACAAGGCCCAGAGCAGCATGCCCAGAGACACAGGTAGTTGCTGCACACCAGCAATCAGAAAGCACACCTTCTGAATCTTTGCTGCTCTTTCATTTCCAGGGAAAACCTGAAGGTAACAGGGGCTGAGGACAAAGGAAGTGGCACGCATTTCTTGTGCCTTGTGGTCAGGGAAGTGAGTCCAGGGCTTGAAATCAGAGAAAGGGCACACTCATCCCATCTCCTACCTCCCTTCCAGCATCCAACCTGCCTCCTTTGCAGCATCCAACCTGCTTCCTGTCTAGCATCCAATACCAAGCCTACGGAGCCTACAGGCTAGTACTAAGTGGCAGATGGCCCATATCTTTCTGATATCCAACTTGTACCAGCAGAGAGACGAGGCGGCCCTGGACTATGGTACTGGCCTCTTTGATACCACCCTCCCAGCCTAGTAGAGACCTGGACTCACAGTCAGCTACCAGAAACCTGAATCCCAAGGCCTGTTGTGCAAAGACCCCCCTCCCCCGCCACCTCTTTCAGTTTTCTTCACTGGACTTTCCTCTATTGTTCTTATAATGTTCAGGGGAACAGTTTACTCAGGAGGCATTTTTTTTTTTTTTAATCTGACCAATGGATTTTTTCACTATAGCCAGCACTTCAATGACAGGTAAATAATGAGAGAGAGGAGAGAGACTAGGTTCTTTTCTAAAACTTGCTATGCTCACTTATAACCACCTGTCCACTCATCTTTTGCTACCATTTCTATCACCCTTTTAAATTACCATCTACCAGGAAAAGCAGGCCTTATGACCACGATGATACCTTTTTTCCACTTGCACCTTTGACTTAATAACAATAAACGCTTCAATAAAGGATGGGTATAAACTGGAACCCTTGTCTACTGCTAACGGGAATGTAAAATGGTGCCGCTGCTATGGAAAACAATATGATCGCTTCTCAAAGAATTAAGAATAGAATTACAGATGATCCAGAAATCTCAAGTCTGGGTTTACCCAAGACAACTGAAAGCAGAATCTCAAAGTGATATCTGCACACCCATGTTTTACTGCAGCATTATTCAGAGCAGCCAAGAGGTGGAAGTAATCCAAATGTCTATGAAGGAGTGAATGGATAAAGAAAATGTGGCATATACATACAATGGGATACTATTCACCCTTAAAAAAGAAGGAAATCCTGTCACATGTTTCAACATGGATGAACCCTAAGGACATTATGCTGTCATTACAAGGACATTATGCAATAAGCCAGTCATAAAAAGACAGGTACTTACAGTACATGGAACTCTGCTCAATGTTATGTGGCAGCCTGGATGGGAGGGGAGTACAGAGGTGAATGGATACATGTACATGTATGACTGAGTCCCTTTGCTATTCACCTGAAACTATCATGACATTGTTAATCACCTATACTCCAATACAAAATTAAAAAGTTAAAAATAAAAGATGGGTATTGTATGATTCCACTTACATGAGGTATCTAGAGCAGTCAGACTCAAGGAAACAGAAAGTAGAATGGAGGTTGCCAGGAGCTGGGGGAGGGGGAACCTGGGAGCTGTTGTTTAATGGGAATAGAGTTTCAGTTTTGCAAGATAAAAATGTTCTAGAGATTTGTTGCGTGACAATGTCAATACAGTTAACACTATTGACCTGTCCACTTAAAAATGGTTAACATGGTAAATTCTATGTAATGAGTTTTTTTAACCACAATTAAAAATAAAATTAAAAAGGTCTTACAGTCTCAGGGGGAATCCACTACTGGGCATGGCTATAAAAGCAGATCTAAGGCCAAGTTTCGTGCCTATGACTCTAAACTTGAACAAAACGTTCTCAAATGCTATCAACCAACACACTGATTCCTTCAAGTCCTCTCTTTAACCCTTAAGAAGGAAGAAAAGAAGAAACTGGATGGGAATTCTGCCAACTCCCATTTTTACAACAAAAGTCCCAATAAATTACTTATTGACTCCAAATTGCCTCCAAGCCTCATGTCTGCGTACATAGTCCTCCAGAGTCACTTCCATTTACCCCAGTTACCCCTAACGTCAGGCCTTCTGATCTCTACATACCCAACTTTCATGAAATTGTTCAAAAATTATTTTTTCAATCAGCCTCTTTGAGGTCAAATCCCCAAACCACAAATTTGTAATAGCAGTTTTTGGTATGTTAGGAAGAATCAGTGGCAACACATCATAGTTCAGCAGGCATGCACACACCTACACAATCTGGGTGTGGGTATAGGTGTGAGTGAGTATCTCCATGAGCAGGCCCACAGGTGCACAGGATCACCCTGGTAGATACTAAACAGAAAATGCTTTCCATACTCCTAAGGTTTTGTGATACTCCATCATCAACTCTCCTGAAATATTCAGACTCACTGATACCTTCTTAGTGTGGGTACATCCATAGTTTTCTGTCAAGAATAACTTTCGTGTAAAAAGGGCCCATTAAGCAATGGATCACAGCTCTGACTGATCAAAGTGTCCTCCATCCTGCCTAGGTAAGAGTATGGAAGGGCAAATGGCAAAAATCATTACATAGAAGAAGGACCTGTAATTGGAAGTGATTATACTCAAAGTCTTGTTAACACTCTGTAAGAGCCTGCATTTCTGATTCATCAAACATAAAAAGTTTACAAAAAATTAACAAGAGACTAGGACTTGAGTCAGAGTCACATGGCATTTGATATTTCCTGGAGAAGGACAAAGGTTGCTATTATCAATACACAGTCTACATCTCACTGTGTACACACAAACCACTGGGAAAAGAGGCCATAACTCACCCTGGCAACCACAGGAAGGCAGTCTGCTAACTCCTCAGGAGCCCACACACACTCTTGGAGGCCTATTGTTGTTCAGTCACTAAATTGTGTCCGACTCTTTGTGACCCCATGGACTGCAGCACGCCAGGCTTCCCTGTCTCTCACTATCTCCTAGAGTTTGCTCAAACTCATGTCCATTGAGTCAGTGATGGCATCCAACCATCTCATCCTCTGTCGCCCCCTTCTCCTCCTGCCCTCAATCTTTCCCACCATCAGGGTCTTTTCTAATGAGTTGGCTCTTCACATTTTGGCTCTTTGGCCACATTAGATGGCCAAAGTACTGGAGCTTCAGCTTCAGCATCAGTCCTTCCAATGAATATTCAGGGTTGATCTCCTTTAGGTTTGAGCTCCAAGGGACTCTCAAGAGTCTTCTTCAGTACCACATGCCTATGGGGGCCTATGGACCTTAGTATATCTAACAGTCCACCTCTTTGTTTTTCAAATGAGGACAGTGAAGCTGAGAGAGGCTAGATGATTTCTCTGAAGTCTCAACTAGCCAAGCCCAGCAGCATCCCAGTCTCCGGACTGCACTAACAGTCCTGACAGCAGCACTTTCGTCAATGCCAGAAACAGCTTTGGGACCTAAAAGTAATTTTCCCTAGACTTTAATGCCCATCTTTAATGTCTGGCTTTTCTACAACAGTAGAAGAGCAGTGGGACAGTAGGTATTTAAATAAAGTGCCCAGTCACTTTGCAGGATCCTAGGATACCTTTACTAATTTAGTTTCATCCTTCCTTAAATAAAACGTACCACTTTTTCAAAAGATGTTTTCCATAAACGACCAACAGTCATATCTAGGATATATTTTATACCTCCATACCTTATAAGGTAATTTATACCATCATACCTTTTTAGTATACTACTTAACACAAATGTTTGACCTTTTAAAAAAAAATAGGTCACTTAGGTCTCCCTTTTAAAACTGGTCACACTTCTCTTGTGCTTCACGATCAGAAGAAAGAATGCTATAAAATATCTGATTCTTTATTCAGCTTTCCTATTAAACATTGGTGACATTTGACTCTATCAGGAAAGGTTTTAAAGTCTGCTTAATCACCACTGATGCCACAAATGAGTATTCATTACTTTAAAAAAAAAAATCTAAAAGCTTTGTTCTAATATCTGTTCCTACAGTAGTTCTAATCTTCTAAGTTTACTCAAGGTATCTCAAAGTCTTATTCATAATTCTCTCACAGGGAGAGGTACAATATTCTTTTTTCCATGAATTAAAGGGTGTTCAGAGGCCAACAAATACTTATGGGAAGGAGGACAATTTCCAAGGGAGTTAGAGAAGCTGGGTCACAGATAGGCATCAGAGGCTTTCAATTACTGCCCTGGAACGCAGGGCCCCTGATTTATACCACCACTAAAGCAGGCAGGCTGGGCAAATAACAACCTAATTCAGAAAATCTCAGACTGAAATCTGTGAAACAGGGGCTAATGCCCCCTACTGAAGACTGCTCTTAATATTATAGTAATATTTTTATAATCTTGCCCAAGATGAAAGTGATACACAAATTTTGAGTATTACAAATAATCCCCCTGAAAATCTAGCAATATTTCTTCTTTACTATCCCCTGATACCAAACTACAGCTGTCTCAACAAGAGGGAACAGGGCCCTGAAGCTAATAACCCCCGCAGAGGACCAGCCTTCTCCCAGCAAGTGCAGGCAACTTGACTTGGATGTTCTTTTTTTTTTGCTGTGCCCCACAGCATGTGGGACCTTAGTTCCCTAACCAGGGATTGAACCCAAGCCCCCTGCATTGGAAGGCAGAGTCTTAACCCCTGGATGGCCAGGGAAGTCCCTCGACTTGGATGATCTATGCTAAGCTTGTCTGTCTCCCTCCAAGGAACACGAGTCTCCCACTTACATCTCCATCCCTCCCACTCCCTCCAATCTTAGCTATTTGCAGAGAAAAAAAAATTTTTTTCTCAACCTCAACTCCAAAAAAAGATTTAAAATATTTTTTATGACACGCTTTCCCTAAATCATTCTCTCAAGAAACATTTAAGGTTCTGATCATGTAATGTGCACTGAGTGCAAAAACCCCAAAATAGGAAAATGCAGCAAGAGAAGACACAAATGTGAAGAACTTCTTAAGAGTTTTTTTTTAATTAAAAAAATGAGGCTTTTCCAATGCCCTCCCCCAACCCCCCCCAACCCCACTCCCAGGAGAAGGCCTGGCCTCACAAATGCCCTGCGAACACCACAGCACAAAAGGGCACAGGTCAGCCCTGTCTTCAGGCCATCAGACATATGCCCGCCTTCCTGTTTTTCCACCTGACTTCTGATCCACCCACTGTACATTCATGTGTCATTTCTCAATATGGAAGGCCTCCTTGTAGGAGGAGAGAGGAGCCCTCTCCTCACAAGATTGATCTTCCAAATGTGTGTGTGTCTTAGGTGCTCAGTTGGGTTCGACTCTTTGCAACCCCACGGACTGTAGCCCCCAGACTCCTCTGTCCGTGGAATTCTCCAGGCAAGAATACTGGAGTGGGTTATCATGCTGTCCTTCTTCCTAATGCAGTGTTACAATTCACAGCCCCTACTGCATGCCTACCGTGTACAGATGCTGCGCTTGGCACCTTCCATGTTAAAGTTCTCTCAACAGTTCCATAGGGAGGATATTATGGTTCTCATCCTATAGAAGTAACTTTGTCCACAACCTTACAGCTGGTAAGCGGCAGAATAGGCATTTAATCTCAGACTCCAGGCCGCAAAAGCCACTCTCCTTTCTTAGTATCAGACCTGAGATGGACAGTCCTGGATGCCTGAATTCAAACCTAGGAATAGCCGGGTGCTCAGGCCCTAGGAGGACCTGTGCATGGGTGTGTGGGGAAGCAGATGAGAGTGCCCTAGGGCCCACATGGTTCCCCAAACCCAGGGAGAATATAGGCAAATGCAAGCTAAGGAAAACATAATATAGTCCTGAAAGCTGGAGGCCATGGGATAGAGCAAAAACAAACAAAAATTAACAGTGACCTGCCTTGCATATTTGCGACCAAAATACCCCACGCAACTCTGAAGATACCCCAGCTTCTGGCACCAGAGCAAACAACTTAGCATGAGGCTTCATATAAGCAGAATCAAGCTCCCTCTCCTCCAGCTGCCCTTTCCCACCCCACCCCCCAACAGTCCACTGCAGAGCAAGGCCTAGAGATCCAGTTTAAGTCCTTGCTTTCTCAAACCCTTGGCCATCGCCCCAGTTTCAGGGCCTCCTCCTCTTCTCCAGACAAACTGACAAGTCTCCTTAAATGGCTTCCCTCCATCTAGCTGTTCTCCTTGGCCTTCCTCCATGGTGTCCCCAGGAGGGCTCAAGTCCCACCTACCAGTGTTCTCAGGTTAAGTCACCAGAAGGTTCAGGATCCCTGGGGCTAAAAAAACCAGGTGAGGCCATTCTGTTTCATGCAGAGTGGCTCCAGGCTTGCCATTTTACATACTGGAATAACAAGTATGAGTCTACTTAAAAACTCTCCCGAACTCAAGCATGGAAAGCCACTAGCTTGAAGGACTGAACTCCTTGGCATGACATTCGAGGCCCTCCTCGTTTACTCTTATGGCTCTCGCTTGAGCTCCTTCTCACTTCTGGTGGCTCCCTGAGGGAGCTGGGCACCATCGTGCCATTCAGGGCACCACCTGCTCACCATGAAACTCTGTTGCATCTACTGACACTGTCTCTCCTCTGCAAGAACTACAGAAAATCTTTTCTGCTGACCACAGGCTCATTTCCACTTTATCATCTATCTCTATACAGTTGACCCTTGAACAACAGGGGTCTGAATTGTGCAGGTCCACTTATACATGGATTTCTTTCAACAGTAGATGCTACAGTGCTGCATGATTCGTGGTTGGCTGAATCCAGCAGATGCAAAACCACACATACAGAGGAACCACGATACAGAAGGCTGACTGTAAAGTTATATCCAGATTTTCTATTGTATGGAGGGTTGGCATCACTAACCCCCGCATTGTTGAAGGATCAGTTGTATTTCTAATGCTATTCTCAGTACCTGGCACATAATGAATGCTCAATAACTATTTCATTCATTCATTCACTAATGAGTGAATAAAACAAAACATGAAATAATCACTCTAATCATCGTGATTCATAGTTTCAAAACAGAGACCATGCAGATGTACTTTCAAATGAACCTGTTACCACAGGATCTTCCAACACTTGTTTGTTATAAACTCTAACTAGGATATCGGAGAAGGCAATGGCACCCCATTCTAGTACACTTGCCTGGAAAATCCCATGGATGGAGGAGCCTGGTAGGCTGCAGTCCATGGGGTCACTAAGAGTTGGACACAACTGAGCGACTTCACTTTCACTTTTCACTTTCATGCATTGGAGAAGGCAATGGCAACCCACTCCAGTGTTCTTGCCTGGAGAATTCCAGGGACGGGGGAGCCTGGTAGGCTGCTGTCTATGGGGTCGCACAGAGTCAGACAATACTGAAGCGACTTAGCAGCAGCAGCAGCAGCAGGATATCAATACTAGCATTAAAAAAGAGGAACTGAAAATATCAGAGCAACACATGAAATACATGTAAACACTACTTCGCAAAATTCAAATGTGGGTGGACACACACACACATATACCCATATATAGTCCCTTAGGATAGTTCAACTTGATTTTGCAAAAGCAATATGCATTCGGTAGAAACCATACTTCAATCTGTGAATTTTGATCTTTTCCCAGAATAACAGTCTGCATTTTGATACAGCCTTGTGATGCTGTGCAGCAGCTCCAGTCAGCCAGGTGATCAAGAGGGTAAATAACCAAGAGGGTAAATACACTTACAGCCCTTCTGGCTTTCACTTTTAGTATAGCATACACCATAGATTACATGAGATAGACAACACTTTATTATAAAATGGGCTGTATTAGATTCAGACTAATATTAAGTGGTTCTGAGCACATTTAAGATGGGCTAGGCTAAGCTATGGTGCTTGACAGGTTAGGTGTATTAAATGCATTTTTGACTTGTGACATTTTCAACTTGCTGATGGGTTTATCAGGACATAACCTCATTGAACATCTGGACACAAATTTATGTGCATACTGTACTGCTACAAAAATTCATTTCTTACTGATTATTTCCCTCAAATTTTTTGTTTCAAAATCTTAAATCAGTTATAGGTTAGATCAATGTGATTACTCTAAGGTCCTCCATTCAGTTTTTAAAACATAGGAACTACATGCTTCGTGATAAAATTGAGTTCAGATAATAATAGTGTTGAGTGTGCCAATTACAATGGCTCCCTGAATGTGAAAGAGTTAAAAAGAAAACAAAAAACCTACATGTGAGCACACCTGAAGATTACGGCTGATTAAATGCACAAAGAAGGCACAAGCACACCTGTTAATTCAGTGCCAGGGGTTTGGGGTTTCAAATTAGTATCAAGTGCCTCCACCAGCGTGGCCTCCTTGCCATCCTGTATTTCTCAAGGCAGTCTTAAATACTTCTCCATTATTTACAAGCATACTACGAACATGGGCTTTCCCTCATATGTTTGGAGGCAGTTCCAGGGATGGTGTGCTCAGGGCAAATGCGGGAGGTATACACTGATCCTCTGCAGAATGACCAGTTTCAGATACAAAAGTCTGTATCTTCACTGCAGAGTCACACAGAGGGTAACAGATTTCGTCTCTAACCTTATTTCTCCAAGATCAGTATATAACACAGCTTTGGGACTATCAATCCATGGAACTATCAAACCCACATACTGGTTAGAAGAAAGGTAAAACTGACCGGGGGGCCAAGCTGGCTAAATGACAGGCTGCTAGCGCTGTGGATTTAGAAAGTTACTAGATTGTTTCTGTTGTTGCTAACCACAGAAAAAAAAAGGCTTAAATTACACAACAGTGAAAGCAACCACCGTGACAACAGCACTCGAGTCCACCTGGAGCCTAGTCTGGGGGACAGAGGAGTGGTCCTTGGCTGTCACAGCAAAAGTGAAGTCACTCAGTTGTGTCCGATTCTTTCTGACCCCATGGACGATAGACTACCAGGGTCCTCCATCCGTGGGATTTTCCAGGCAAGAATACTGGAGTGGGTTGCCATTTCCTTCTCCAGGGGATCTTCCCAATCCAGGGATCGAACCCAGGTCTCCTGCATTGCAGGCAAATGCTTTACCATCTGAGCCACCGCAGCAAAATGGGAAGTAATCTAGGAGCCACACACTACAATCACAGCATTCCCTTCTCTGTCATGCATGTTCACCACATGTACCAAATTCCCTATGCCCTTAAAGTCAGGATACAGTATTCCAGGAGGAAAACTGGCTGACATACAAATTTGTGATGAACCGTTAAATTATCAAACGCCAGTTGCTGGCACCCACTTGAGGTTAACAATGACACACAGGAGAACACAGGCAAACTTCAGGACCATCCAGGAGTGCCTGCCTCTTTAGAGATGCCCCACATTAAGCATCTATAGTATCCCAGAAACCTGGGAGAGAGAGAGACAAAGAGGGAAGAGGCCCAGAAACACTGCAGTGACCCGAAGGAGGAGCAGACAAAACAAGAAATCTTCAGCTTTAACTCTTCTGGCCAAAAAACAAATAAACAAACAGACAAAAAACCTAGGGGCAGACCTGTGCAGCACAAAAAGAGGCAGGGGCCACACTGACGGCTTCGTGGAAGAATGTCTGATCCACCGAATAATGGTCTATACCAGCTTCCAAACAACTTCCCAAACCCCCAGAAGCATCACTGTCAATTAACAATGCAGTAGGGAGATCGGATCCTGCAAGGACAGAAGTCTAAGGCAATGCTCTTTGATGGGGGAAGACTAAACTCCCGATTCTAACAATCAGCTGGTCCTGCGACTGTTCACAATAATTTACACGGAAAATATTTCAAACTTTTATAGTATGACAGGTGCCCCGTAAGAAAGTGCCATTCCAGATTTTTTTCCCAGTACGGTGACATTAAACACAACATCAGCATGTTCCTCTCCAACATGGAATCTGTTTTGAGGAAATAGATTGTATAAAACAGTCATCAAGACATACATCAAGCTTTCAAAAGGAATTATCTTTAGGAATAGAGACAGGCTTGGGGGAGGGGAACATTCACTGTCTACTTCCATAGAGTTTGGATTTTCTTTTTTTTTTTTACAGTGCATGTATTGCAAAGTATGATATATAACGCAATATTAATATTTTATAATACATTTTAAGCTAGAAGTCTTAAATACATAGAACTAATTTTTCAATGGGTATTACAGAAATTAGGGAGAAATTTTCCCCAATGAAGTGACACTTAGTAGTTCTGACCATGAACTGGTTCTTCAGCACAACAAGTAGCAGTATTGCCACATGATCACATTCTGACTTACACAAAGAATGTTGAAACAACGTGACGCACCGTTACTGTCTTTGAGGACTTTTTAGCAATCAGCCAGAGAGACAAAGCATGCATACATCCACCTTGAGCACACACACAAAATTAATAAGACTCAGGCTGGAGCAGCGGTGAGAGCTTGGGATTCCCGAAGACTTAAGAAGGTGACCCAAATGGTAATGTGCGATGCAGGGAGTGCCTGGGGACCTGGCAAATGGCCCAGCATCTCCCTGACTTCAGCCATCTGTTTCTTACGATGCCTACAGACACAATCATGTGGCTAATAAAGCCATTTCACATACATGCTCAAAAAATCAACAGACTCTGAAGAAATTTAAACGTGTGTGGCAAAATTTTTATCAGCCTCACCCAGTAATACATCACTACCTTAGGGTTCTGAAAATTCACAGGTCTACAGAAAAGAGATCAAAACTTCCCCTGAAAATTAAATAATGATAATCTGAAATCAGAATTGTGGGAAATGGGTATGTGTATCAATCGGAAAATGGAGACTAAGATTCAGGTTTTGGGAAACTGTGACACCTTGATATAACCGTCCCATGTACTGACTGTCTTATACAGCCTATTGCCCAAAAATAGAAAACGTACTGGTAAGGAACATGCTAATGTACTCACGTCACTATACTGCTAAGAAATCTGGAGTGACATGCTATTACCAGGCACCTGTCACACTCTTCTGGTCGTTGAGGCCCCAAAAGAAACAACGGTCTAGACTGTTTCCAAGTCACTAAATCACCAAGCAAATTCACAAGTTAATTTAGGTACAAACTGAACAGCTAACTCTAATAAGGCACACTCTAAAGACTGACACACTAATGTTCATTTCTCTATATTTTTTCAAAGGTATTAAAGGAAGCTGCTGAGCCTTCCCTGATGGCTCAGACAGTAAGGAATCTACCTGCAGTGCAGGAGACCTGGGTTTGATCCCTGGGTCAGGAAGATTCCCTGGCAAAGGGAATGGCTACCCACTGCAGTATTCTTGCCTGGAAAATCCCATGGACACAGGAGCCTGGTGGTCTATAGTCCATGGGGTTGCAAAGAGTCGGACATGACTAAGCGACTAACAAAAAGAAAGCTATAAGGTTACTGGTTGCTTTGTTTTAAAGAAGCAGTTAGTCAATGGTGAAAGTCACCGTGCCATTTTATAAAATAGTTTTATTTCTGAATCAAGAACATCAATCTATCCGAAAACAGGCCATGAGCATCTACTGTTACGCAATGCCATCTGCCCAGCACCCACCCCCTTCTGTAGGAAGAGCTCCATGTGGTTCCAGGGAAAGCTACCATGTTCTTACATCCCTCTGCACCCCCACATCACAGTTCACCCATTCAGGAGTTACCCCTTGACCAAAGTCTAGTAAATTACAGCCTCCTTATCAAATAGCCACCAACGTTGCCAACTGAAACTAGAAAAATGAGGCAAGAGGTGGACAGCAAAGCTCAGGGGCACATGGCAGCCACATTCCCTGCTACCTGGAAGACCACCTGCAGGAGCAGAGATAGAAGCTAAAATCAAGAGACTGAGGGATAGAAACCCTTATTTTCTGTTGTTCTGGGGCCTATCTGCACCTTGCCTTCTCTTTCGATCGGCTGTTTGGCTCTTCCCTTGGTCACACAAAATACACCAGTATCTTTCCCCCAAAATCCCAACATAAAGTGCCTTCCCCCACCACACCACAATTCTGCATGAGAAATGCCAACCACAGCCTCCAACTGCCAGCTGAATTCTCTCTAAGCCATGGATGGATGGGGTGGGTGTGTTTTATCCATATAGCTTCTTACTCTTCACCAATGTTATGGATACTGCTCCTAAAGGTAGTCACTTGTAAGTAATCAGTTGGTCATGACCTGGTATAAAAAGATTCTCTGGGCCAACTGGAGCCCCATCTCCATACTCAACCTCACAGAGATGTGGACTAGAGAAGCCAAGGTATTGAATCATTTAGCAATGAGACCAAAACAGAAAAGACTGGCAGGAGGTAGAGTTGGAACTACAACACACCAAAGCCACGTGTGAGCTGACGTATGGTGAGCAGACACCAGCACTATGCAAAGGGCTCCCGTCAGCGAGGCACCCACCCCACCTGAAAGATGAAGATCACCTCCAGCCCTACCGCAGCCTCAGTCACTAACGAATTTCTGAGTCTCCCAAGCTGGAAGCTTTGCAGTAACCTGTGCCCCTACTTCACCACACTCTACCTTTTTTTATTCAGATACTTAAGTGAATCCCTGTTTCTGACAACCAGAAAGGGCGAAGCCATAATAATTCTGAATGCAGAATTCTTTCCAGAGAAGCCCATCAGCAGGCATAAACCAAATGCTTGTTACCATGGTACCCAGAACCCTCCCACTGGATTACTATATTGAATGTGATCATGTAAAAACTTATGACAGATACACCATTTAATAACCAAAGCCATCTTCTTAAATCAGCTTGGTGTCAGACATCAAAACTGTAATTCAAGAAACTAACATCTCCCCAGATCAGTTTTCTCCACAAATTAGAATACTAAACTGAATGGTACTGCTGAAAATGGCAGTTAAATAAAAAACCGTAGCTATCTGAATTTCATTGTAGAATTGACTTTGTGATATTTTTAGTTTGTTCTCATTGTGAGATGTGTTTTTAAAGTGGACAGGACTTTATAAATGCCTTGCATATAAATGATATATTATCTTCTTACTTTCTTATATTTTCTTCTTTATTTGCTCATGGGTCCACTTTGGTGGAAAACTGGCTAAAGAGTTGAATGGTATAAGTGAATTCAAAAGAGGGAACAAAGATGACCATACAAGATGACCAAACACCCATCAGTAGGTTTTTCTGGTGACCACATCCAAGTAAATGAAGAAGTATTTAACTCCACAGTATCAGATGCCTACGAGAGATCTGCCATCTGCTCCAAGGCAACTGCCAAATAAAATCACAGTATTATGGTGTTGGCAACTGTTACAGAATTTTTTCTGTTCTTTCCCACTCATCTACCATCATTACTTACATAAGAGAACAGAGGGAGAAATGAGGTATTGACACATGCCACCACAAGGATGAACCCTGAAAATATTTTGCTAAAGTAAAAGAAATTGGTCACAAATAGCCACAGATTGTAGGATTCAATTTAGTTGAAATGTCCAGAGTAGACAAATCCATAGTCAGAAACTAGATTAGTGGCTACCTGGAGATGGGGAGGAATGAAAATGGGAAGTGACTGCTAATGTGTATGTGACTTCTTTTGGGGGTGATGAAATGTTCTGAGATTAGTGTTATTAAATATAACTGTGAGTATATTAAAAACCACTGAATTGTATACTTTACAGGGGTAAATTTTACAATATGTAAGTAATACCTCCTTGGACTGCAAGGAGATCCAACCAGTAAATCCTAAAGGAAATCAGTCCTGAATATTCATTGGAAGGACTGATGCTGAAGCTGAAACTTCAATACTTCGGCCACCTGATGCGAAGAACTGACTCACTGGAAAAGACCCTGATGCTGGGAAAGATTGAAGGCGGGAGGAAAAGGGGACAACAGAAGATGAGATGGTTGGATGGCATCACAGACTTGACAGACATGAGTTTGAGTAAGCTCCAGGAGTCGGTGATGGACAAGGAGGCCTGGCGTGCTGCAGACCATGGGGTCACAAAGAGTTGGACATGACTGAGCAACTGAAGTAATATCTCAATAAAGCTGATACTTAACAGACAGACAGATGGCTGTGGGTAGGGGGTGTACATATGCAGAGAGAGTAGGAAAAGCAGAAGACTGGATAAAAATGATAATGTTTTCCTCTTTTGCTTACCTAGGCAGTCTCCAACAAAAGACAGGTCACATTCCCTAAGTTAAATAATAAATCAACCATAAAATATAAGGAATTTCCCCCTAAAAATGGTGATCAGAGTTCCTCAAAAATAAAAGACTGACTTAAGGAAAATTTTCTTGTTGGGTGAGAAGTTAAGAAAAGGGCTAAGATGTAGTGAAGGTAAAAGTGTTAGTCACTCAGTTGTGTGCTACTCTTTGCGACCCTATAGGCTGTCGCCCGCCAGGCTCCTCCATCCATGGCATTCTCCAGGCAAGAATACTGTAGTGGGGTGCCATTCCCTTCTCCAGGGGATCTTCCCGATCCAGGGATAGAACCCAGGTCTCCTGCATTGCAGGCAGATTCTTTACCATCTGAGCCACCGGGGATGCAGCAAGAGATGATAAGGGAATGAAGATAGAGAGGTTCTCTGCCAAATGAATAAAACTTGAAAGTGACTGAGGGGCAGGAATGGGGGCTGGGTTAGGAAGAGGAATGGTATGTGGTTAAGAGGTTTGATAAAGGAGAGGCTGGTGCTCCCAGACAGGATCATTCATCTCAGCTACTATGGAGTTTCAGCCACTGCTGAGATGAGAGAGAATTTGAAGACTATAAGGAATAGGAGCAGGAATCCAAGCAGATTTCAAAAGTCAGGAGGGGGTCATCTACAGCAGCAAGGAGAAAGAGATGGGAGGGAAATCTGAGGAACCTGTATCTAAAAGAGAAAGAAAAGATTCCTGTAGTCCTACGGCTGGGACACTACTGAAGCTTTATGTATACAGAAAATAAATTGAGGATATAATCCAGGACTGCATGTAATGACCTAAACAGACTTTCTCTCAATAGCTTTGTATAAACCCCTTTGATATGAAATGTTCTTCCAGATTCAGATTTCACAAACAATAGGTGGTGTATTTACTGGGCACTAGGGACCATGCTGCTCTCAGAAATAATCCCAAATAATGCATAATTTAGGCAAACAGCCTCAAGAGTAGATGAGAACAGAGATTGGTGATTTAGTCACTCAGTCCTGTCCGACTCTTGCAACCCTGCTAGGCTCCTCTGTCCATGGGGTTCTCCAGGCAAGAATATCGGAGTGGGTTGTCATTTCCTTCTCCAAAGGATCTTCCTGACCCAGGGATTAAACCTATGTCTCCTGCACTGCAGGCAGATTCTTTACCAACTGAGCTACCAGAGAAGCCCCGACTCCATCATGCAAAAAGCCTTTCCCTTGGGGCATAAAAGTGTTCCATCTGAACAGGGTGGTGAGCACGCAAATAAGAAAAGCTCTAGCTTAATTTTCAAGGAATGAGTCCAAGCTCAAGGTGGTGTACCATCTTGGAAGGCTGAAAGTGCTTTCTATTTTCATGAAAGGCATTCTCAGAGCCCTGCAGCCCAGCCTCTCCTCTTTTGCTGCAGTGGAAACGGAAGCAGCTGCGCCAAGGTTCAAGACTCAGTCTCTCTCCAAGTTCCAATGGGTTTTATATTACTCGACTCAGACTCTTAAACATGGTTTTGGTTTTTTTCCCTCTTGCAATCAATCTTTCCCTCTAAATTACTAGAGCACTAGTTGCCTGCACTACTTTCTTGGCACTGGCATACAAATAAACAGGCTTTTATCTTCCTAATTGGATCATTCCAGACCATGTTTTATAGATCTCTTTGCATATTCAACAGCAAGCTGGCGCCATACTTTCACTAGAAGGAAGTAAAATATTTTATATATATTTGTTTGTTTGTGTATTCATCCTGGCAGGGGAGATGGATTGTACATTAACAGGCGTATTCTGGGAAGCAGAATTCTATGTAAAACCACTATAGTACAGGAGATCTTAAAAAATATGAAGCCAGTATCTAAACCATCTAATTAAAAAACTCATTATTACTGGTAGAAAAAATAAGACATCTCTCTCAAAAAAGGTAAATTAAAAAAATCTTTTACCTTTTTTTTTAAACAGGAGTTACTGTTTTTCTTTTTGATTTTTTTTGCTTTTAATTAATTTATCTGGCTGCATTGGGTCTGTTTCAGCATGCAGGATCTTTAGTTATGATATATGTGATCCGGGCTTCCTAGGTGGTGCTAGTGGTTAAAAAAAAAAAAAAATCTGCCTGCCAATGCAGGAGACATAGGAGTTCAGCCCTTGAATTGGGAAGATCCCCTGGAGGAGGGCATAGCAACCTACTCCAGTCTTCCTGCCTGGAGAATCCTTTGGATAGAGAAGCCTGGCGGGCTAGGGTCCATAGCGTTGCAAAGAGTTGGACACAACTGAAGTGACTTAGCACACACATGTGGGATCTAGTTTCCTGGCCAGGGATCGAACCCAGGCCCCCTACACTGGGAGCTCAGAGTCAGCCACTGGACCACCAGGGAAATCTCCTCTTCTACAGTTTCAAAATAAGTTTCCACGATCTGTGCAGGTCTATCCATTTGCGAATTAAGTATACTAAATCATATAAGTATGTAACCTTAATGATAGCTTGAAATTAGCAATCAACGGGCAGAAAGTAGAGGCAAGTTCTGCTCTAACTCTCATTGTATAGAATCCAGGTCTTTTCTTCTGGAGAAAACCTCGGCCCAAGTTTTTTATCTGTAACTGCAGAGCTTTTTTAGGATGTACTTTTGAAACGTCCCCACTAATTTTAATTAGCACTAGAGAGCTCATTTAGTGCCCTAAGAAATTTCCTGCTCTCCCGGAGATTACAAATTAAAAGACCCATACAACCACAGGGCCTGGGGGTGGAAGTGGGGGTTGGGGGGAACCTCAATCACCTCCTGGAGGAGGATCCACCCTGAAGGGGCCTATAATGAGGGCAGGGATTTCAGCAAGAAATGCTTGGTCACCCCAATGAAAACTTACATTTAAAGGGAATCTAGTTGATACATACAGTTACTAAATAAGTGTTATTTACTCTATCCATGTAATGTAAAAGATACAATTAGGTGCTTTCACTTCATTTTCTCAGCTTCCTTGATTCTCCACAACCACATAAACTCAAGGCCAATTTCTTTTGTCATTCCCACAGCTTTGCAGAAAGGCTCTCCTGAAAAATTTTAGCTCATAAATGCTGATGAGTGACAACTCCCAAAGTCATTTTGGTTTTAATTTCTGACATTTTTTGAAATGTTCATTTGTACACAGGCTTTCTCCTACTACTTATCTGTGCCATCGTATTGGTGGGGGGCATTAATCAAAACTTTGGGATGTGATATTAGATGTTAAGATGTTTTTATCCTTTTTCCCTAATTACCAAATTGTTCAGATTTATTTTAGGAAAAAGTTCAAATACAGATACAAAAAAAAAAATCACTCAGTAAGAAACATGAAATATTTTGGTACACAGCCTCCTATTTTTTAAAATTCACTGTTTATGAGTGTTGATATAAAGATATTAATTCTAATTACTTTATCAGGCTAAATGTTACACTTTTAAAAAGATTACTTTTTCTACCTGCCTTAATTTGTGTTGATTCTACAAAATATAACCTAAACCATAAACACCCATCACTTGTAAAAAGAAAATGTTTACCTTTTACATTTCTTTAAAAGAGTAAAAGGTTTTTTTTAAAAAGCATGTAAGCTTCAGGCTCACAGCAATAGAATTCTCATCTATATACACTACAAAGTGATTGCCAGCACAATTCCAGCTACCATCCATTCACCAGTCGACACCCTCCACCCCCATTACCCACTCTCACCCCCCTTTCCCTATGGTAATCACTAATCTGATCTCTGTGAGTTTGTTTCTGGTTTATTTGTTCATTTGTTTTGTTTCTAGATGAAATGGCCTCAGACACCTGACAAAGTAGACCAGATGACCATCAGTCCTCTACACCAGTTTCAACACATGATTCCCCAGACAGCCGTGATAGCATCATGTGGGAAACTGCTAGGAACGTAAATCAATCATCAAGTACCATCCTGGACTTACTGGATCAGAAACTCTGGGAGTGGGCCCATAATCTGTGCTTTGACAAGATCTCCACAACATTCTAAAGCCCACTCAAATTCCAGAACCACGGTTCTAGACACTGCTGGGCTGGACTGTTATTCCTGCCATTAGCATGGTAGGCTTTTTGGAGAGCTCAGAGATTGTTCTGTCACACAGACCTGGGAAGTCAGAAAACAAGCAAGATAGTTTCCTCAATAAACAGATGGTTTTCCTGGAGTCTTCTGGATTCACTAAAAGCAATTTCTTTTTTCTTTTCACATTATATATCCTGGAGGCAGCATGTTTTCTTTTCAATAAAAGTTACTCATGGCTTCTTCAAGCCACAGGATGCATTCCTGAGTCTTCTCAAGATCTTTCTAACACGTCTGAATTACCCATTATCATTCCTCTCACCCATGAGCTCTGAATCATTTTGCATTTTATCGAATATAAAAAAATAGTAGGCTACACACTTCAGAGCTGGTCTGCCTTCAGCCACTTGTCAGCAGTGTGACCTTGGCAAGCTACTTAATCTGCCTGTGCCTCAGTTTCCTCACCTGTCAGTTCAATCAGTTCATGGGCTCACCCTGCAGGCAATAATAACCTCCCCCACAACTGCTATGGGATTAACTGTTAAAATATGCCATGAACAGTGCCTGACACACAGGAAGCATGCTTACTACCATTACCATTTGTTCAAGGACCTGGATAACACAGAAGGAAAGACATCTTAGAAAGTGTAAGGACAGCTGATTAATCCTAGAACAGATGGGGACCTCCTCTGGAACTATAGTAACACAGAACAAGGATCTGCTCTGCAATCGGCAAGTAAAAGGAAAATACTACAGCTGACCCTTGAACAACACAGGGGTGAGGGACACCAATTCTCTACACAGTTAAAAATCCCCATTGTTCAAGGGTCAACTGTACACAGCAGTCTGGAACCAGAAAGCAACTGACTGGTGATCAAAGATGACTGGTCACTATAGTACCACACTGGACTAAAGGCTCAAATGAAAACTCAAGAAAATGAGGTAAGAGACTGAAGTACAAATCAATCCACTAGCACAGGACAGGATCATGGTTTCCATGAGGTTCCATGTTAGTGAATAAGCTAGAAAATAACACTCCAATTCTAGAGTGACTATCTGGTTAGTCATTTATTTGTACCCTCAAGTCAGGTAAGTTCAAGAAAGATCTTTAAGTCACCACTGCTCAAGAAATAAACTCTCCTAAGGGCAACTGAAAAATTTCCCACAGCATTCAGTTGGCTTCATCCCCAACATCCATTTCCCTCTTCCTCTTTTCCCATTATATTCCACACTTTTTAGCCTAGCTGTCTGGGTGGGACTGACCCCTCATCAACCCTACCACTCCCCATTGCCTGCACTCCAAGATGCACCCTGATTAGCTGATGTCAACCAGCATAACCTCTTATGACTCCCGTGGACAAAGGTTCTGAGAGAGGCATGTGAAACGAGCATAATCAGTCAAGCTGGTGAGGCTGGTCCCAGGGTCTCGGAGAAGCACAAGACTGGGCAATCAGAGGTGCACTTCTCTGCTGGATATCCTTTCAGACAGATCCGGAACCTAGGGCAGCCATCCTGGGACTCCAGGACCCAAAAGCTTACCTGATAATGGTGTCTACACCAGCAAGCAAAGCCAAAATGCAGAGAGACAGAAAATGGATCCTGGTCACACCATTTAAGGTCAGGAGCAAGTCTAGCTTAAAGGTGAATTTATCTACTGCTCTGTCACTTCTCTTTGTCATCTAAACCATTCAGGATTAAGTTCCGCCTCTAAGCAGTACATGCCTCTTAATCACATTATGCTGTAAAGGTAACAAAAAAGTGAGCTATCTTCACAATTAACAGTAAACTTACCGTTTTAAGCTGTGACTTCAATTTATAGGTCATAATTAAAGATATCAGGAAAAAATACATAAACCTGATTTTCTCACTCAGAAATCATTTTATTTGAAATCTCAAAGTACAGAGGCAAGATTCTGAATAAACTCCACATGGTTTACATGTATTCAGTACTGCTGACTTTTCACTGTGACTGAGCCCCTTCCTGATCTTCAGGGCCATCTCAGGACAGAACACTCCCTGCTCACCTAGGGCCCTGGTAAAAGTGTGCTTTAAGAACTGAACAGCAACAAGGGGGTGAGAAATCACAACGTAGGGGACACGTGCCTGTTAACTTGATCAATGGCAGACTTACCTGTATGAAATGTGCCCTCACCAGATTAAGCTACTGCTCTTCAGATCAAAAACTTCTGCCATGTGATACAAACTAACCTTAGCCACTCAAAGTAAGTACTGTAACACATCTGGTTAATTCACGTATCACAGTCCGTAAGTAAACATGTTTATCTGTATTCTGTTGACCCTTACACCAGCAGTCCCCAGCCTTGTTGGCACCAGGGACCACTTTCGTGGAAGACTATTTTTCCATGGACCAGGAGTAGAGGGGATGGTTTGGGGATGATTTGAATGCAGTACATTTGTTGTGCACTTTATTTCTAATCTAGAGCTGCTGCTGATCTGACAGGAAGTACCAGTCCATGGCCCAGAGGCTGGGGACCCCTGCCTCACACAACATGAGTTTGAATTGTGCAGGTACACTTACACAATTTTTTTCAATAAATATACAGATACACAGTAAATGTAAATCCTTATGATTTTCTTATTAACATTTTCTTCTTTTCTTCAGCTTACTTTATGGCAACAATATAGTATATAATACATTTAACTTACAAAATATGTATTCATCAACTGTTTATATTATTGATAAGCTTTCAGGTCAACAGTGGGCTATTAGTAGTAAGTTCTGACAGTGAGCTATTAGAAGTTAAGGTCTGGGGGAGTCAAAAGTTAAATGTGGATTTTCGAATGTGCAGCAGGTCAGTGTCCCTAACTCCCACGTCGTTCCATGGTCAACTGTATTTTTATGTCTAAGGTACAGTACACTTCAATATTCTGAAACGTAAGATGTGCTAAAAATAAAACAATCTGACAAACACAGGGCAACTTTTTCTGAATGGCTATACAAACACCCTGTGCTCTGAATCATTCTGGCCTTGAGACCGACAATTCTCCAAATAGGGGACTGGCCATCTTCTAAAATGGTCAGCTTGCTCTCGGAGGACATGGTCAAGTAGATATTAGTCTATTGTGCAAGGGCAACAGAGTGACTGATTTCAAAGGGATCTGTAAGGCATCCCAGGCCTCGATGATGGGGCGGGAGGGAGACCTACCTGCCAGAGCCTTGATGCGCGACCGCTCAAAGAGCCGTGCAGAGCTGTTCTCATTGTCCCAGTCGTCCACGTCCCAGCGGTTGTTGACATCGCTGTACTGCTGCTGGATCTCAATGTTGTCGTAGTCTGTGGCTACTGTGGTCGTCATCTTGGACCGTCTCAGCTGCTCCTCCACATCAGCGCCTTCTTACAGGTCTCTGAGAAAGAAAAGGAAAACCCTAGTCAGATGTCTAAGCCGTTGGTCCCTACAAACCTACTGAGCAAAGGTGAGCAGAAGGTAACACAGGTCCTATGTGCCAAGAGTAGGTCTTGGGAGTCCATCAGAGCTGGTTTGTAACGTCAGCAATGCCTCATAACATGTGTGTGACCTTGGCCGCAGCACTTAACATCTGAGACTCCGTTCCCCCAGACATTAAAGGGGGAAGATACCCTACAGATTGTTGAGAAGACTGAATGAGATGATAGATGCCCAACAAAGGGTGGGTTCTTCCTTCTTTCTAATGTTTAAACTTTGTAATTTTAGAATTTCATTGGAACTGGATGAACACCTCCATCAGGCTTCTGAATGAACAAACAATTTTTTTTTATGTTTATTTACTTACTTGGCTGTGCCAGGTCTTAGATGCAGCATGTGGGATCTAGTTCCCTAACCAAGGATTGAACCCAGGCCGCCTGCATTGGGAGTACGGAGTCTTAGCCACTGGACCACCAGGGAAGTCCCTGAATGAACAAATTTATTTCTATTGTATGTCATCATAAACTATAAGCTTTTAGCTTCTCCTAGAAATTCATACAATGTGATGTGAGAGAACTAACATGACTTTATCTAACCATCTCATTTACATGTTAGAAAACTGATGCCTAATATTAAATGACATAGTAAACCTAGATAGCATATTGAAAAGCAGAGACATTACTTTGCCAACAAAGGTCTGTCTAGTCAAGGCTATGGTTTTTCCAGTGGTCACGTATGGATGTGAGAGTTGGACTGTGAAGAAGGCTGAGCACCGAAGAATTGATGCTTTTGAACTGTGGTGTTGGAGAGGACTCTTGAGAATCCCTTGGACTGCAAGGAGATCCAAGCAGTCCATTCTGAAGGAGATCAGTCCTGGGATTTCTTTGGAAGGAATGATGCTAAAGCTGAAATTCCAGTACTTTGGCCACCTCATGTGAAGAGTTGACTCATTGGAAAAGACTCTGATGCTGGGAGGGATTGGGGGCAGGAGGAGAAGGGGACGACAGAGGATGAGATGGCTGGATGGCATCACTGACTCGATGGACGTTTGAGTCTCAGTGAACTCCAGGAGTTGGTGATGGACAGGGAGGCCTGGTGTGCTGCGATTCACGGGGTCGCGAAAAGTCGGACACGACTGAGCCACTGAACTGAACTGAACTGAGTGACAGTACTGGTGGTGTTTAACAGGCATCAAAAAAGTGACTACATAATGACTGAAATTATGTATATGACTGTGTTATTTCAAATTCTACTACCAACCCCAATACCTCTGCCTCAGGGGCCCAACCATGGCCACAGTGTTTTACAGGGATAAATGGGAATTCTCAGAACTTTGGTCTCAATGTTTGGCCCACTGACATCTTTGCTGTATCACAGGGCCCTCAAGAGAGTTAGGTGAAACATATTTAGCTGTAAATATATAGCTTCTCCCTTCAATATAGCTATTATTCATTCATGGAACCAAAATGTACTGAGGACCCAGTACATGCTCAGCACTGTTCCTGATGCCGGGGATAACAGTAAACAAGGTACGGACCAGCACTAGTGAAGCTTACGCCCTAGTAGGGCGAGCTGGACAAACAGCACACAAGAAAAGGCAAGACAGCTGAAAGAAAATAAAATGAAGCTAGAACGATGTGACAGAGGATAACATCAATAATGCTGTGTTAGAAACTTCAAAGCTGCTCAGAGGCCAGACTTAATCATTCTTACCACAAAAAGGAAATGATAATTATGCGAAGTGATAGAGGTCTTAGCCAATGCTACGGTGGTAATCATACTATATTATATAAACATATCAAAACAACATATCTTACACCGTTTTAAACTTACAAGCTTAAACTTATATGTCGGTTATATCTTAATTTAAAAATAAAACAGAGAAGAATGGATGAATGGCTATTTTAGAGCTGGTGGTGGGTCAGGGAAGGCCTGAGTCAGTATGTAAACTGAGACCTCAATGATCTTTCACACTCAGATCAAGAAGAATAACGTTCTCAGCAAAGGAAACCGCACGTGTAACGGCCCTACGGTAAGACCAGCACAGCTCGCTGGAGGAATGAAGAGCTCGGTGCGGCCAGAGTCAGGTGGGCAGAGTGAGAGACAAGGAGATGAGGATACAACAGCAGGTGGGGCCAGACACGAAGGGCTGTTAAGTGTGATGGAAGACACAGCAGGCTTTTAACCTAAAAACTGACGTCACTGGACGAATGTCTTTAAAAGGTCAATCCTGGTGCTGTGTGAAAAACAGATTCTAGGAGGCAAGGATATGTGCTTAAGTTGTATCAGTGTAGTCAAAATTCTTGCATGTTTTATATACATAATGATCCGAGTAAATTAAAAAAGGGAAGAGGAAAAAAGATGCCTACCCTCCTCCACTTAGTTGTGGGAAAATGTCCCAAGGAAAAAGATGTTTGTCATCTCCCCCACTATCCTGCCCCACCTGCCCCATCTTAAGATTCAAAAATTATAAGATTTTGTACCTGGATGCTCATTTCATGAAAACCTCATTCAGTGTGCACCAAGAATGCGCACAGAGACCAGAGTTAGCAGACCCAATCGCTGGAGCTCTAATCAAACCAGACACCACCTGGCAATCACAAAGGGACCACTTGAGCTGATTTTTTCCCACATGTGGCACAGAACAAAGAAAACAAACAAAGCCACAAACGCAGAATTACTGTTCTTCAAAACGTAGCTTTTCTCAAGCTGTAGCACAGAAGCACACGTGGCCCATGCAACCAGGTTTCTGTGAACAATAAACTGAATTGCACCTCAAGCAGTGTAACAATTGGTGGCAAAAGCACAGACACCCCCTCTCACCACTAGCTGTTTTCTCACAAGCTGTTGAAGAACATCACCAGCACATCCTCCATGTTCCTAAGTGAGAGGTACCGTGTCCACCTCACAACTGAGCCATGCAGCTGTAACTCACAGAGTCAGCCACCTCTGCTCAAACAGAAACTTCTTGGATGGGAGTACACTCCCAGATTCCCATCGAGGCAGACATTATCATGTCAACAACATACATTTATCAGTAGATTAATTTTAACACCTCCATTAGCAATGTATTTAGAAGATTTCATAAAAACAGTAAAATTCAGACACCTAAGCCAGTGAGTGTATCTATAGAAGAATCTTACAGTTGCTTTCAACATCCACAGTCATAATCCCTTCAAAAAGAAAATCAATATTGTTATGTACCATTTAACCTTGGAGATGTTAATTTTTAGGACTCCATTAAAACCAAAGATTTCTACAAAATTTAGCCTTGGAGGATGGGATCTCTAAGGGGAAAAGTGTGAAAGTACTATTAATTCCAAAATGTTTAAGCCAACCCAAGGTGAAATCTGACTACCACGTACCTCTTTCCAGATTTGTTTTGGCTATTTGGTGCCACCTGCTGACCGATGAGAACAACCCACACCACTCCAAGGCAGTGACCAACCTGGGCTCCACCACCCGCCACCCCGACCCCCGCCAACCTCTGACTGTACAGTAAGACCAACTACAACCCATAAATCTTCCAACCACTGACTTATCCACAAATTCCTCAACAAGCAAGTATTGGGTCCTTGACGCAAGTTTAAAATAAGTAATTTTAAGAATATAAGCACAGGTTTTCTACATTTTCTTCCAGTTTTTGTTTTTTTTTTTTTTTTTTTGACGTGGACAATTTTAAAAGTCTTTATTGAATTTATGACAATTCTACTTCTGTTTTATGTTTTGGTTTTTTGGCCACAAGGCATGTGGGATCTTAGCTCCTCAACCAGGGATCAAACTGCACTCCGTGCATTAAAAGGCTAAGTCTTAATCACTGGACCGTCAGGGAGGTCCCTCTAAGTTTTCTTCTTTAATGGTGTTCTTTAATAATGCCATTGCTCCTCCAAACCTCAAGAGGGGACTGGGAAACAAGAGTTCCTATGGGTCTATAAACAAAAGAAATATGATTATATTATTTTTGATTGTTTCACTTGAGCTCCTAAGAACTTGGATACCAGGGGCATTTTTTTCCTCAATGTTCTCTGTCCAAAGACAATACCCGCGCCAAACTATAGTGTGTTCATGATGACAGAATTTTTAAAAAAACTTCAGGGGTATGTCAAAGCTGAAAATCCCACCTCCCCATCAGGGCCGTAGTGAAAAGGTGCCTCTAGGTATTCAAGAGCAACGGCGCAGGAACCTGATGGTGAAGGAACTTCAGAGACAAGGCAAGAGCATGGACGAGCGCATGTCCTTGACACAGGGATTCCAGAAAGCCCAGCAAGCAACACACATCACTATCGTATAACCCACTTCAACAAGGACAATGGTGTCAGCTGCGGGGCCAACTTACAGCACACATACAGGTGTCCCCAGGAGGTTATCTATGAAGGGCTAGATTTTCCCAAGGTGCTATCAGTCATGTGTCCCAAGGGCCAGTGAAGCAATCTGTACTTCAATGGCTGTGGGAAGATTAGGAGGAGAGAAGAGAGGTGGGCTGCCCATCTTGGAACCCTGCCTGGTGGTTGGTCTGCCATCAGAAAAGCTGGAGAGGACTGTTTAAGGCTGGCGTGAGATAAAACCACCTCCACTGCTGAGAGGGATTCTTACTGCCTCCCTGGCTCAGTGAGGGCCTGAATTCCGACTTGATCACCACAGCAGGAATCCATTAAATAATCCTTGAGTGAATAAAAGTCACTGATACCCTAGATGTGATATGAATAAAACCCATGTCTTCTGTGGCTACATATTGGGAAGATAATTAGAAGGGCATCTCTACTCTTTTCTTACCACGTGAGAGTGTGTGTGTGTGTTTAAGTAAGGAATAAGTTAAAAAGACAAGCCCCTTCCACAAATTAGTCTGCTCTAATCCTCTGTCCTTCTCTAATTCCTATGAACTAGAATTTTCCAAAAATACAGACATTCCACAAAGCTTTATCATTTTCTACTTCATGAAGAAGACAACTTTATTCCTTCAAGCTGGCAAAGACAGAAATAGATGAGGAAACTATTATTGTAGCCCTACCAGGCAAAGAGGTGCCGCCGGCTTTGGCCTGTGTGGCCACAAGGTCACAAACAACAGAAAAGAAATTGGAGCTTCACCACTCCCAGCTTTGGGAGTTGAGTTATTAGTTCTCCTCTTCTTTGAAAGTCAACACCTGGCAAAGTCTAGAGGGAAAACATGATCTGTTTATTTTCCAAGGTACCAAATCTATTTTCCCTGTCACATGGGTATTAGATCAACGCACAGGGTTTTGTTCTTTATGGTTTATCTCCAGGTTTCCTTCCAACGCCCTCTTCTGTTTTGTGGAATGATGTTATCTGCTACTCTGTGCCAACAATCACGACCCGGATGGCTAAGGGCAGAGTCTCCTAAGGATCACCAAGCCAGTGTCTACAACTAAACTCATTCTTTCCTCCAAACCCCATTTACCGCTGCCTCACTCCCTCACTGAACGACACCTCATTTTCCTAACCGACCTCAGCTAGAAACCTCGTGGTCATCCTTCACTTTTCTCTCCTCCCATATGCAGGCCCCCTGGTTCGCTGCACCTCCTGAAAAATCTCAAATTGGCTCAAGCAATAGCTTCTCATTCCAGAGCCTCACCTCTGATTTCAACCCCTAACCCACTCCCCTTACACTGCCACCAGAGGGACCTTTCTAATATGTAATTCTAATCACTTGATTCCCACAACTAAAATCCACCAAATGCACCCAACCTTCAGAATAAAAAATCCATATGCCTTCCGAATAATGCCCAGAACCCTGTGACAAGAAATGAGAATGTCTGTGAGGGGCCAGCCCAGCTCTCCAGCCTGGTTTCAGTAGTCGTCTCCTCAAGTCTTACAACTCATGAAGGAAAAGGCATACTCTGGTCTCACCTCCAAACTACAGCCTAGAACAACTCTTTGCTCTTTCCACAAATGCTAGCTGAGGTGTTACCTTATCCCAGAAGCCACACCTGGTGCTTCCTCCACTACCACCACCCGGTCTGAGTTAGGCAGCCCACCTATGTCCTCCCTCCTAGGCTTCTCATACACCTCTACCCTATCACTATAAGACTGTTTCATAATTTCAAAATATCTACTTACTAACCATCAGCAGGACATAGACTCTTAAGTTCAAGTCTCCATCACAATGTCCTTATATTTCTCAACTCCCAGCAAGGTACCTAGAAGCATTAAGTACTGGCCAATTATTTATGGACTGGCTGGGTGAGTGGGAGACTGGATGGAGGATGGGAAGGTGAGGCCACAGAAGCAACGGCAATGCAAGCTGCCACACTGGTACCGTCTCCATCAGTCATATAAAGCCCAGAACACACACTCTCCTGAGCTACACAGATCTGCTGGGCTCTCTGCTTTCAAGGCAGTCACGCTTTTAGACTAGGCAGTTAATGAAAATGCACATACATTTAATAAAGTGCTTCTCTACACACATATTAAAATTTGTTTCCCTTTTTAATTTAGTTTTTGTCCATGAAAGTAATTTATTTTTTGTCCCAACTACTCAGATATCAAACAGCAAAGCAACAAAGAGAGAATAAATGGAATTTCCATTGGCACTACATACATGCACAAACATACTTCATTAGTACCCAATATTAATTAAAGACTTAAATAAACTAAATAAGAAGGTGACTTAACATTTGCCAACCCTTTTTGAGGAGGAAAACCATATGCTAACCATTACTTCAACAGGACTCACAAATCCAAATGTTCTTCAGACACTTAAAAAAACCCTCTCACGTCGCTCACAAAAAAAACTTGAAAAAGGATACATTGGACTGCTGGTGGTCTCATCTTAAAAAAACAAAAAGATCTTGCTCTGGGACTCTGGAGGGACCAAACTACATTTGAAAGGTTCCAGAAAGGGACCTCTGAGAGTTCTGCCTTAACCCTCTCAACTCTTCAGTGGCCAGAAAGCAGGAGAGTCACACCCTGTTCACAGTTTGCCCCTGAAGCTTTCTGCAGCACAGCACGTGTCAGCCAAGAGGGAGGAGTCTCTGCAAGAAGCCACACCCGGAATCACTGTGATGAATAAATCTGGCTAACCAAGCATTGCTCAGGTTCATGGAGCCAGTTCCACAAAAAGGCCCAGAAGTCCATCCTAAACAATGCTCTCTGCTCACCAATACCAGGATGCCCAGGAAAAGTCCGAGTGTGATAGCTGACAACATAAGAAAAGGCACACGAAGTCCTTCAGAAACGTTTACCATTCACTTTTGCGATTATCTAGTTTACTTGAAACTTTTTATGGGAACACATCTACTTTACAAAGAGTATGATACGGCTGCATAAAGCAGCCAAAATTCATCAACTCAGACCATTTTGAGAGGGAAGGGTGCTCAAAGACCTGTTTAAACTTAAACCTCACTAACAAAGGTGGTCTTCAAATACTCTATAGTCATCTTAACATCTGTCTGCTTTACTTATGAGTGACAGAGTGTGTTAAAAATCTACCACTATGATTGTGGATTAACACGCTTTCCTTGTAGCTCCCTGGATACATGCAAAATCATAATTATCTTCTTGGTGGGTTGTCAACATTATGAAATATTCTGACTTTATCCCTATGCATATATTAATTCTACTTTTTTTTTTGAACCATAGAAAGCAAAGTAAATTTTAATATTTATATAATCATTACAAATATAGTATGTTCTTTATAACCATCTTCTTTTCTGGATTTGTTTCAAAGTCAACACTGCATTTGAAATGCAAGTTACAGAAACACTAAAACTACTTTTATTGATAGTAATATTTGCCTGTCCCTCCCCACCCTCATTCTGCTCTTTAAAGTCATTTTGTTTTAGGTATGTCTCTTATTTTTTATTCTAATCCAAGAGTCTGTCATTTAGTGGGCAAATATAACCCATGTATATTTATTAGGATTACTGCTATATTTGAAGTTTCAACCAAATTATTTTGCTTTCTATCTTAATTAACAAAATGTGGAAACGGGCCTGAAGACTTAAAACAATAGGATCAAATCATACAGCCATGAACCCAACATCTGTAATTTTTTATCACCACTGAATCTAGAGCCACTAGAATCATCTAATCTTTAAAATGCAGAGAGCTGATGAGGCTGGCAATCAATGAGAACTCTCTCTCTGCTCTCTCTCTCTCTGCTAAGTTGCTTCAGTCCTGTCCGACTCTGTGCGACCCCATAGATGGCAGCCCACCAGGCTCCCCCGTGCCTGGGATTCTCCAGGCAAGAACACTGGAGTGGGTTGCCATTTCCTTCTCCAAAGCATGAAGTGAAAAGTGAAAGTGAAGTCGCTCAGTCGTGTCCAATCTTCGAGACCCCATGGACTGCAGCCTATTAGGCTCCTCCATCCATGGGATTTTCCAGGCAAGAGTACTGGAGTGGGTTGCCACTGCCTTCTCCGAATGAGAACTCTAGTACTATTAAAAACAACTTAATTTTTTTGCTGGCTTACTTTATGCTGAGCATGGTGCTTTATTTGCTTTTTCATTAGTCATCTCCAGTAACCTTCAGAGCTAGATATCATTATTGCCTTATTTTATAGATTAATAAATTTATTAATTAAATAAATTAATATTTATTAATTTAATTATTTATTAATTGCTCTGCCAGTGGTGGTGGAGCAAGGAACTGAGGAAGCCAGGAGGGTTTGAACCAAGTATTTATGACTATATGAATGAATAAATAGCTTGTGTTTTGAGGAACAACCCTTTAATAGTGATCCATATCAGAAAACTATCTAATGGACCCAAAGTTCTTTAATAAATAAGAAAACAGATTAGCCTCCTTCAAAGCCTAATTACCATGTAAGGCAGGCAACCCACGTAGCCAGGTGTCCTAGCTCACATATTCCCAAATGGGGACAATATTTCCCAAAGAATGAAAATTCACTTGGGGGTTGGGGAAAAAAAGTTTCTTTCATGTAAGCACAGATATGGTATATCCGTGAAAAGATATGAAAGGAATATGAAAAACAGGTTAAGAAACCACTGTCCAGGCTAAAGAAAACGTGTGTATTACCTTTAAGCAAATTAAGACTTGAAGGCAGGGCTTAGAAGACAAGAACATAAGAGCACATTACTTTGTACTAAAGAATTGGAATTTCATATACCATGGGTCCCATTCATCACATCTCTGATGTAAAAACTCACAGTAGTGACTCCTGCCTCACACTAACATAAGTAATTCAGGGAAGCAGTGATGGTTTAGCCATCTTCTGTCTACAACACTCAAAGCCTAAAGCACTCACAACAAACCTTCTGCTACAGACTGAATGTTTGTGCTTCCTCCCACCAAAATTCACATGTTAAATCCTAACACCCAATGTGATGGCATTTGGAGCTGGGCCTTGGGAGGTGATTAGGTCACCTAATAGAATTAGAAACCCCAGAGTGTAGGCATTCCTTCCATCATGTGAAGACACAGCAGGAGACACGGACCAGGAAGACACGGACCAGGAAGCAGGCCCTCACCAGACACCAAATGTGCCAGCACTTTGATCGTGGACTTTCCAGCCTGCAGAGCTACGAGAAATAAATGTTGTTTATATACCACCCAGACTATAATATGTTGTAACAGCAGCCCATACAAACTAAGACCCTTTCATTCCCAACATTCAGAAGTAACTTCTTTACTATCCAGATGATAGATGTCACTGGAAGGCCAGTTCTAATTTTATGAATAAAGTTCTAGTGATAAATTTTATTTTCTAATATGGGCAAATTAAAATAGGTTCTACTACTTGGAGGAGCAAAATTAACCCTTACTATAAAGAAAATTACATATTTTAAAAGATTCACTATCAGAAGATACACTGACCATAATTCATTTTATAACAATCTGTTTAAAATATCACATCAAGGTGGCTTAAAAACTTATCATTACTATACAGTATGGCCAAGAATATTATTCTCTAAGGAAAATTACAATGTAGGGGGAATAACAAGGCATCTCCCATTTTATAAACTTTACAATGAACAGTGAAATTATAAACAGATTTATTGAGTGTCTTTAAACAAAATAAAAATTATTATATACTGCATAGAAATTTATCCCCATGTACTATTCATACATTAAAATTTTAAACAAAGTACCTTATTTCTTTTCTCTACCTACATATGATACCATCTAGATTCTAAATACAAATTTGTAAGGTCTAAAATTTTCTAACACTAGCTTTATTTCAAAAAAAGACTTGCAAAAGTAAGGTCAGCTTTTCCTGTATCTACCTATAAGCCTGAAAATCACCTAATGTGAACCAATTGAAAACATTTAAAAATAATTCCTATTAAAATACAGGCTTCCTCATATACTTTACAGTTATCCTTGGTTTTGTTCTATTAACATAGAAAGGCAATTAGAATTGAAATCATTACCTCAATGCAGACCTAACATCACGGTCTTATAGCCAACGTGGAGTTTCTGAGCCACTATAAATAACCACTTTGGTCTTACTTTTACTTCCAGATAGTTTTAAATTACGTTAGGATGTCAGTCTAATGGTACTGCTGTCAAAACGCCAATCCTGACTTTGAGTGAGCTTGGCATTTCACAGCCTTATTCTTTGGGAAATGGTATCAGGTATGAGTGCCTGCACAACAGAGGAGAAATAACGTGCTATTTGGAAGCTGACTTTTACTTCTAGAACAGCCCATTGCCAAAATCCTCTGCAAATCTTATCAAGTGAAAATGCATATCTCAATTTTCTGGAATAATGAGCAAATGACAGAAAAATGTAAAACCACAATGCAAGGCAGCGCTACAGGAAATGATGAACAAGGTACACACACTAAGATCCATGAGAGCTGGGGTCCTCCCTGTCCTGCTAACCTTTATACCCTCAGCACCAGCACTTCAGACCCCGCAGATGCTCAAAAACAATGGTGAAAGAAAACGGCGCGAGGCATGGGCAGCGTCACCAAGGAACATTCTAATGCTGGGGCACAATGCCTCCTTCTGCCTAAATTATATGAATCCTGGATCCAGATAAACTGTAACTGTTATGTAAGGGGTGACAGTCTCCTAACTCAGATTCATTTAGGAAAGAATGAATTTTTATAAGAAATTTCTTTTCAACTCACAAAGTATGAAGGGTCATATCTGGACAGGAATGGAATAATCACAAATTTCACAAATCTCATTTGGGATAAATAAACATACTGATCTTAAATATGTCATATTCTGAGAATCATTCCCCTTTGCAAAATGGCTAAGATCTTAGGCTTATCTAATAATACCAATTTCCAAAGGTTTAAATATTACAATATGAATTCATTTGTCTTGAAAAGCAGTTCAAACAAGCCTCACTGCTTGGATTTATACTTTAGCAGCAAACCCTCCCCTCTGTGTGACTGGTAAATGTTTCCCAAACTATTTAGAAATCTGCAACTTTTCAAATAAACAAAATGAGTAAAGGTTGGCCTATGATACTCGAAAAGGAAAAATGACATCAATCCCGGAAAGAAACATTCAAATAATCACCATTTTAACAGGATCAAACCTCTACTACCAAAATTTGTTTAAACTTTCTCAATTTGGAAAAAAAAAAGTTTGTTCTTTTTTAAAAAAAACTTTTAACAATACAGACTGAAATCCATACGAATCCTACACTTTACTGTTTAAAACTTGATTACAAAGGTCCTCAGCACCAAGCCTGGTAACAAAGGTCAGTTAAAGCAAATGTGGAGATTCCCTTTCACTTTTGGTAATATTTAAACACAGATATTGGGCTTCCCAAGTGGCCTTAGTGGTAAACAACCCATTTGCCAATGCAGGAGATGTAAAAGACACAGGTTCAATCCCTAGGTTAGGAAGATCCCCTGGAGGAGGGCATGGCAACCCACTCCAGTATTCTTGCCTGGAAAATCCCATGGACAGAGGAGCCTGACAGGCTACAGTCCATAGCGTCGCACAGAGTTAGACATGACTAAGTGACTTAGCATGGCATAGGAGAAAAATGAGCCACCCTGGTTAAAATACTGCCTAAGCTTAGAATTACAGAGGATCTCTCTGATACAGAACCAAATATGTGTTCACTGTAGGTGACCAGACACGAGCACACACATCCACTGAAGGGCCAAGCCATAACCCAACCAATGTTCCAAACTGGGCAGAAAGGCAAAGAAGCAAGCACAACCTGCCATATTTTGCTTGGCTCCCGCTCTATTGCTCAAATTACTTCAAAATGAAAATGAGGTCTTAGCTGGTGAAGTCCTCAATCGGGTTCAAAAGCAAAAGCACACCAAGGCTACACTGTACAGCACAGGGAATTACAGTCATTATCTTGAAACAACTTATTTTCTGTTGTTTAGTTGCTCAGTCGTGTCCAACTCTTTGCAACTCCATGGACTGAAACATGCTAAGGTTCCCTGTCCTTCCAGCATCTCCCAGAATTTGCTCAAACTCATGTCCATTGAGTCAGTGATACCATCCAACCATTTCATCCTCTGTCGCCCCCTTCTCTTGCCCTCAATCTCTGTCAGCATCAGGGTCTTTTCCAATGAGCCAGCTCTTCAAGTCAGATGGTCAATGTAATTGGAGCTTCAGCATCAGTCCTTCCAATGAATATTCAGGGTTGATTTCTTTTAGGATTGATTGGTTTGATCTCCTTGCTGTCCAAGCATCAATTTTTTGGCGCTCAGCCTTCTTGATGGTCCAACTCTCACATCCACTCATGACTACTGGAAAAACCATAGCTTTGACTATACCAACCTTTGTTAGCAAAATGATGTCTATGCTTTTTAATACACTGTTTGTCATACCTTTTCTTTGTAGGAACAAGCGTAATAACCTATAATGGAGTATAATCTACAAAAATACTGCATCACTATGCTACATACCTGAAACTAACGTAATACTATAAATTAACTATACCTGAATTAAAATATTGATAATTAAAAAAAAATTTTTTTTTTTAAAGGAGAGAATGCAAAGGAAACCAGCAACCTTCCCTGTTTCTGCAGCAGAAGGATATAGGCTTAAAAGAACAAGAATCAGAGGATCCAGACAGCTTTGAATTTAAGAGTTCCCTGGTGATGTGATTTTGGAAACTATTTTTTAATTTCTTATCTGACCAAAGTCAAGCCTGTACTGTCATCTCCTTGTTATGTTATTAACAACATATTTTAAAAATACGTTATTAATAAACCAATTTTCTACTTCCCAAAATATCTACAACATAACACACACTTTAGTTTTTTCTTCCTCCAAACACTTTCAAAGAAGTTTGCTGTTTCTTTTGTCAAACTCAGAAACGGAGTAAAGAATGAACAGGACAGGAGGACAATTTAGAGAACTGGAGGGAATCAAATTATGTTAGCATCCGTTGATTCTGTGCAGAGAGAAAATGGAGTGGGCACCTCAGCAGTGGCTCGATTTTTAGTGGTGTCTGAGAGAACTCTAAAGCTGCCTTTCCTGCATTAAATGCGAATTTCAACCCAGAAAGTATCCTAATTAGGAAGGCTTTCTTTTTTTTAATATTCATTTATTTAGCTGTGCCATGTCTTAGTTGTGGCATGTGGGATCAAGTACCCTGACCAGGGATCAAACCCGGACCCCTTGGGTTGGGAGTGCACAGCATAGCCACTGGACCACCAGGGAAGTCCCAGGAAGGCTTTCTAATCTCATATCAGCAGAGACGTTCTCTCTCAATCATTTGTGACTTTAAAGATAGGGACGAAGAACTGAGTCAGCCTAAACATTCCTTTCTCCAGGAAGGCTCTTCTGAAGCCCCCAGCCCAGGGCATCCTGTTAAATCTTTTCTTCATGGCATGTACCAAGAGTGTTTAAAAAATTACCTGTTAAAAGATTAGCTTACCTTATTTACCATACTCTCTATGAATTACTAGTTATCTCTTTTTAGCAACATATCCCTAGGTATAATGCTTAGCACATGGTAGACAATAGGTAAACATTTAATGAATAAGCTTCATATGGAAAACTTTTTAATCGTCCAATGGTATTAGATGCACTTTCCCTAACAGAGCAGCTGTATCAACAAAAAATTTCCAGTTTATCCAAAGGTAACTTTGTTCAAATTAAAGCCATAAATAGTAAAAACTCAAACAAAACTGAAATAAATCTCCTAAGAATTATTTATATTTTACATTTTCTACTATACTTATAACATTAAATTTTTTGATTTCCCATAATCACCAAAGGAAAAACTTCAAACGGCAACCTCAAATGTCTATCTAAATTACAAAGGCTGATTTCCCAAGTCAAGTCTTTATTGCTGGCTGAATAGCAATACTCACTGAGGGTTGGCTGCAAAGCTAAAAGGTAGTGGGAGAGATTCAAAGCCTAGTGCCCACGCTGGTCAACACTTTGCTCATCACCAGAAGGCACACTCAGCAACACAGAGGACCCTGGACCAAGAAGGGGCTCCTAATTATTTAAGAACACATCCTACATTTAGATTTTTTTAACTACCCAAAGTTAGAAGAGGTGAAAACTGACAGGAGTGCAAAGAAAACGTGGTCAGCGCAACAGGAAGCAGCAGAAGGCAGGGCCACTGTCAGAAATAAAACCATCACCAAGGGTTCTGAGCAGCTCAGAGTGTCCAGACACGGGCAGCCAGGCTGTAAGACACCTTGGGAGTCCAGGCCAAAACTTAGGACCCCCGAGGGGAAAACACTCTTAAAGCGACACCAGACAACTCTCTTTAAGTAGCTTAGGAGCTCTCATGTGGGCGCTGGCACAGACTCCTTGGCAGGCTGTGAGCAACAAATTCATAGTGACTCAGGGTTAGAAGGAGCTTTCTAACAACTAGAGCTGTCCAAAAATGCAAAGGGCTGGCCAGAGAGCAAGGGAGTTCACCAGCATCGGCAGAGGCTCACCCGGGGTGGGTAAGTATCGTTTGACAGAGCAGCCGCAGCGGGCTGAGTACTGGGTGCAAAGAGGGGCTGCAGGAATTCCAACATCCCTTTCAACTAACAGGCCTCTGTGGTTTGGTTAACCACAAAGTGTTCACCGTTCTTCTGATCACACATTGTAGTCATAAGTACAGTGCTCACAATGTGGCTCCCCAGGCATGCACCATACCCCCTTCCGTGGGGCTGAGCATATTCCGAAAGAACGGTTTTTCCTATTTTTAACGGAATCTTTTATTACTTTAATTACAACCATTCTTTGTTGGGGTATTTTCATATTAAGAGAATGTCTGCATTCTCTTTAAAATAAAAGTACTCTTCTGCAAACATTTATAAACATTCACATTGGGTTTCACAACCCCATGGGAAAAAATGGGCAAAAGGTTTTGAGAATGCCTTTTATATTTTAATGAAAACATTAATTTTAAGAGGACCACTGGAAATATTTATCATTGCAACTATTTTATTAGTTAAGTTTATACTCTTTAATATCACAGGTAGCAAATAAAACATCTGTTCATTAAAAAAAAAAAACTTCCTTAGAAAATACTGCCCATGCTGATGTGACATATTTTTGAGGGCATTATTATTGAGTCAGGGATTTTGTCCTTCACAAAAAGTGGAGACATTCCTGCTATCTGAACAGATGTGAAGATACAAAAGTTTTTTATCTAAGGAAGTCACAGAACACCACAATATGAAACAGCTTGTGCGTTTTAATTCTTCTGTTGATACAGCTTATATGAAAACCTTTCTTTGATTCTTCAGTCTGAGGAGGAGACTGTATCTGCGTTTCAAATTTCCCTAAGAAATTACTCTGTGATTCTCCTGATCAGAGTTTTGCTCTAACGGTGGGGACTGGACTCCATCAGTTCCACCCACTGTACTTAAAGGTGCTCACATATCCAGCATCAGTCACTTTGCAGCTTAGTTCTGACATAAGGATGGGGATACTCAGAAGATGAGCTGGTGACAAACCAGATAAACAACCAAGGTACCACACTGCTGCCAAACTGGTTTTATTTTGGCTATTTTAAAATGCAGTTCCCAGAAGCATCTTTATCTCACCCATTTTCTATAGGCAGATCATGACACCACCAAAACATGTCTGAAAAAAAGTGAACGTATATGTTTGGAAGCATCAAGAAAACATGAGAAAGCCATTCACTGCAATCACACTAAGCTATGGGACAATGAAGAGTTAGGCATTTAGCAGTTCCTAAGCCAGAAGCTGGTTGGTTTTGCCTTATGGTGATGGGTCTCTAGGGCTTCCCTTATGGCTCAGCTGGTAAAGAATCTGCCTGCAATGAGGGAGACCTGAGTTCGATCCCTGGGTTAGGAAGATCCCCTGGAGAAGGGAAAGGCTACCACTGCAGTATTCTGGCTTGGAGAATTCCATGGACCGTATAGTCCATGGGGTCACAAAGTGTCAGGTGGGTCTCTGACATTGATGTGCCTCTTGAAAAGAACTGATTGATACATTCAAAGACAGAAAGAGAAGGCCTGTTTGTAAGACCAGGGATGAGAGCATGGATCAACATGGTGACCTACAATGATGACCATTCTCAAGCTTATGGAGACTTTTTGCGTTTTCACCTTGGATACTTTGAAATTCCTCAGATTCTCTGAGGGACTAGGGAGCCGCTGTCGAAGAGATTTCTCTAAAATGCATGTTGCCCCACACTGGTCTGTAGAAGGACGACAGGAAGTGTGCTGGTCTTCTTCGTATGCTCTGACTGCAAAGGCACTAAGCAAGTGAGCAAACAGACCCCTCACATGACACCTAGTCTTCCGTGTACACAGAGCATTGAAAGACTGGCCGAGTTCCCGCGAGATCATTCTCCTGTCTCCAGATGGAAAGAAACAGAGTGAAACACATCAGAATGGAGACTCCAGCCTCTGGGGGCAGGCGGAGATTGGATGACCAGGGTCCAAAAATGTCTCTTCTTTTACACCAATAAGCTCAGTAGAATAAGCTCTACAAGGGAACAAAATTTGTTTTAAACTTTGGGATCACTACCAGAAGACTAAGAATGTACTCAGTTGCTGAAACCCTTCTTAGTGGAAAATCCAGTGCCAGCTTCACAGGCAGGGAGGGTCACCCCCAGAGGGACCATGCAGGGCTGACAAGCGCTCTCTCCTCAGAGGCGAGCTGGCTGCTGTGTCAGCCCTGGAGTCTGTGCAGAGCTCCCTCTTGACTGAAGGGAGGCACAGCCAACAAACACGCGCCCTCTTCAACCTGACTGCTCACCACTCACACACACTCCAGGAACTCTCTCTCTAAAGTTCCAGAAAGTTCCTGCTAACCAGCTCGACAGGCTTTCCAGGTGAGGGATGAGGTGTCCCCTCCCCCTTGCTCTCAGCGTACATTTCAAAAAGAAGAAGAAGAAAACAAAATCGGCAAGGCCAGCACTTGCCCTTGGTTTTGCACTGAGCTAGAGTTTTCATTAACACGTCTCTGACTGAGGGCTGCTGCTGCTGCTAAGTCACTTCAGTCATGTCCGACTCTGTGCGACCCCATAGACGGCAGCCCACCAGGCTCCCCCGTCCCTGGGATTCTCCAGGCAAGAACACTGGAGTGGGTTGCCATTTCCTTCTCCAATAGAAGTCCGTTAATCTTTACATCCAGGACTGTGCAGGCAATGAAGGCTGGGAGCTGTCACCTATTCATATGCATTTTGGCTCAAGACACACTCTCTGAAGTGAGTATTTATCTGACTTCCTCTAAATGGCAGGAGGTCTCTTCCATCTCTGCTGTGCCTCTCTTGCCAGAAATAGACAGTGAGGTCAGGAGCAGCCTCTCTGATGTAAACCAGCTCCTCACAGAGCAGCAGGTGGGAGGCAGGGAAATCAGACCACTCTGGCGGCCTGACATCCCACAGGAGCTCAGCGCACGCCGCCCAGTGCGGCCTACAATTCTCAGGTCCTTGTGACCGGCTCCTAGAGTCACAAACCTTCACATCAGCTTCTCGATGACAGCAGAGGTAAGGTATTCAGGTCCAGAAAGCAGAAAATCACCAGCTTCCCCATCACGGCCACAGTCTCCCTGGGAGGGGTGTGGGTGCAGGGTCACTTCAAAGGCCAGTGAGTACTTTAAATAAAGGATGTGTGAATTCTCCAACTGACACCCTGAGAATAAAAACACACACGTTTTCCTTTCCTTCATTTGTTCCATTTCTCTGAGTTCCACATTTGGAAACAGATACTGTCATATTACAAGAATAGACGGCAGGTCTGGAAATGAACCAAAGCTCTTTAGTCCAGTCTTGCTTTACAATGCAAATGTTTTTCTATCACACATTCCAAAATATGCTAATCATCAACTGCAGCACAAATTTTCAGGGAGCTATACATACTTACCAAAATTTCTTCAAACTTTCAAGAAAAGTCTCCATGCACATAAACTGCTCCAACCCCCTGGCTTCCTCTCCTCTCACAACTCCCCAGTCCCCCTCCTTCGTGATCTCCTCTTCTCTAGGAGAGGGGGCTTCTACCCCCGGGTGGAGTGAGTGGTGTGAGCAGACAGGGTGAGCCGGGTCACCACCCCCAGCACCACAGCCCACTGCACGGCTACAGCACCCACCTGCCGGAGCAGTTACCACCAAGATGAAGTACAGGTGAGGAGGGCCTCACAGACAAAGCCTCAGACATGAGAAGAGCTGGAAATGACCAACTCAGAGTGCACATGCTCCATCCCCTCTCACTGGATACCACACACCTGCACCTTGTTGTCCAGCAGGTTAGCACTTAATTGGCTTAAATTATCCTTAATGGACATACACAGCATTAGCCATGGTCAGTTATAACAAACACTGTGCCTAATTAATACATACTGTTCCCTAAAAGAGAAGGAAGCACCTGGGAGATGCAGGAGGGGGACCAGCTATTTGGTGGTAAACAGCAAGTGGTTCAGAAGCTACCATCTCATTTAGCTAATTACAAATCTGTTTCTGGGGGAATCTGGGCTGGGGGGCAGAAGAACCTGAGGTAGTTCACCTCCCTTCTCACTGAGGAATGAGGCAGCTCCAGTGGGAAAACAGAGGGGGTTTCTACTTGGGGGAAAGGGACAGGGAGCTCAAGGCCCTGTCCTCTGCACTGGGTCCTGTTTTCCAAAGCCTCCTGGGGCAGCCCAAGGGTCTTTGGGGAAAGATCACCAGGGATCTGCAATCAGAGACTCTGTCGTCCCTTCCAGAAACCAATTACCCCACATTCAGGTCAGAACCAGGGGAGGCTTGGGACAGGTAGCCCAGAGGCTCTGGGCCTTGGCTGCCTCGTCTATAGAGAGGACTGGGCCAGAACAGCAGTTCCCAACCCTGTGCACACATTACAATCACTTTTGGTGATTCTGTGATTAAATTAGACTCAAGCAGCAGGATCTGTAAAACTAAAGTGAAAGTGAAAGTCGCTCAGTCATGTCCGACTCTTTGCAACACCATGGACTATACAGTCCATAGAATTCTCCAGGCCAGAATACTGGAGTGGGTAGCCTTTCCCTCCTCCAGGGAATCTTCCCAATGCAGGAATCAAACCCAGGTCCCCTGAACTACAGGCGGATTCTTTACCAGCTAAACCACAAGGGAAGCCCAAGAATATTGCAGTGGGTAGCCTATCCCTTCTTTAGAGGATCTTCCCGACCCAGGAATTGAACCAGGGTCTCCTGCATTGCAGGCGGATTCTTTACTTAAGTGTTGAGAATAATGAATCAACTGGAGCCCCTTCTAACTTAAACAGAAAAAAAAATTCCTAAGCCCCAAATATCAATGACATCATCTGCACTCCTCGCCTTAAAGGGCAGTGGATGGGGATTTAAAAAGTGAGTGCACTGCTAAGTAAAGCAAGTACTGTCAAAGCCATCCTTGCCCCAGGAACACGGGATGAGCACGGAGGCTGCAGCCGCCCTGAAGGATCTTGACGTTTCCAGTCAGCTCTGAAATGTGGACACTGTATTTGGGATTTAGATTTTCTTCCCTAAGCTGCCTGAAACATGAGTCTCACAATAAACTATATCTTCAACGAAAATGTTGTGGTTATTTTAAATAAGTCTTCAGCTAACAAATGAGACTGTTTGCCATTGTTGATTTGTTTTTAAACAAAGAATGAAAAACTACTTAAGCATTCGTTCATCTCCTCACTTTCAGTGGATAACAGACCACAGAAAAAAACATAAAACAAGTCCTAAGAAATGAACAATTAACATAACAAAAAACTGAAAAGAATTATAATACCAAGATGCCAAAAATACTGATTACATTTCAATCAGTATTTGCGCTTTAATCTGGAAAACATATCCTCCGCTGGAAAGTACCCAGGGTAACAGCTGCATTGCTTTTTCGACTTTCACAAACACTCTAAAAGTTAGCCAGAACTCTGGACTGGCTGACATCCAGGGTTTTATTATTATGTACCATTAGTTCATAGTGAGAAACGTGGGCTAGGGAATGGAGAAAGCGAAGTTAACACAGGGGCTTTGTAATCGTGTGCAGATGTGAACGTTTCTGAAGTTTTATTTGCCAGAAAATGCCTCCCACATTACTTCTATTACCTGGAGGCTTTATTAATTTAATTAGGTAATTACAAACGTTATATTTTTAGGACATCATTTAGATACTTAACGTTAAACAATTTTTCTTATGTCAGTGGCTGGGCCATGCTGACGTTTTAATATTTTTCATATGTAATGCAAACCGGTCAGTGTTCTTCCCCTCTCGCTCCACTTTTTAGCAAGTGCGGAAAACAAATCACCAGACCGACAACCAGTCCCCTTCTTTCCTTATGTCCATTTCTTGTCACATCAATTATGGCTCAAAAGTCTCTCACTTTTAGTACTTCATAAATGTTGGGGTTTCTATCATTTTCTTGAAAAGTTTATAAAAGCCAAACGGAGTGGTACAAGTCCAGTACAGGCTTTTCAATCTCATGAACCTCTAAAGCTAAACAACAACAACAAAAAGAGGGACCAATACAGGTTTCTAACTTCTATTAAGTAAAGAACAAAAACTACAACAAACAAGAAAGACTACTACGTGATACTGCCACTATTCTATAAAGAGTCCAAGGATCATCACCATCATCATCGGAAAATTGAAAGATCTGTACCCTATGCAGAAGAGGACAAATGGTGATCTTACATCAGGCTTCTCAAGTGGGCAGTGAGCGACCCACAACACACCTGGTCCCACAGGCGCAAGGGAAGCATGCGCTGGTCGGCAGATGACGAACACTGAAACCCAAGTCACCTGATCAGGAACAGGCACAAGGCTCCTCCAGGCGTCTGCCTCTCTACTTGGACATTACTTCTGAAGTCCCTTCCTGTTCTGAAGTCCAACAACCATTAGATGAGAACACTCTGCTAGACTGTTACCTATTTTATTAGGATGAGGGAGAAGAACCATGTCTCTTATGCCCCACAGTGTGTATCTCCAGCACCCAGCACAGCCGTTGCCACAAAGTAAGGGCTCAATCAATATTTACCGAATAATGACTTTTCTCACCTCTGCAGTATTAAAGGATTTTAAGAAAGATGTATTGATGATTGATGTCTGGTAGCTTCCTGAAAGAAATGTAACATGGATCTGGCTGTAATTTTTAATTGTATGTATGTATGTATATTTGCATTACTTAACAAACACTTATATTAAGAACTCTATGTGTCAGGTCTCAGACCTTTACAAATACTAACTCGTTTAATCCTCAAAAAGTCCTTTTCGAGGCAGGCGTGCTTATCTTTCACATTTTACAGATGAGAAAACTGTGACACAGAGTGGTGAAGGAACTTGCCTAAGGTCAAAGAAAGAAAGTGGAGTCAGGATTTGAAACCAGTCTAGCTCCTGAGTCTGTCCTCTGCTGTCCAATATGGTTGCTGCAATCACATGAGGCTATTTAATTTTAAATAAATTAAAACGGAATGAAAATCAAAATTCAACCCCTCAATGTACTAGCTATGTGCACTCAGGAACCACACGTAGCTCAGGGCGACAGTACTGAACCATGCCTGGGGGAACACTCCCCCACAGCAGAAAGCCCCACTGGAAGCGTGGTCTCCACTCTCAGGCGATGCCCCACTGCGGCCTCTCCACCTGGCTGTGGCCCCAGACCTTGCACTCCCACCTCCGTGCTGAGCCCCCAGCGCAGCAAAATAGAACACGAAGGGGCTTTCCAACTGGGCTTCTGTAACACCCATTCTTCAAGCAAAAGTATGTAAAAACAAGTCAATAGCAGCTTGACTCTTGATAGATATCCTCAACAAGAAAGCTGGGCTTGTTTTTTCCTTTGTTATGCTCTATTCTCCTGGCAGGATGTCTGCAGAAATGGTCTCTGGCTGTTAGGTCACTGGTGCACACTTGCACCTGTCCTGCTGTGAAGGGCAGAAATTGTTTTATAGATTTTGTAAGCAGAGTTCAGCCAGAGGGTAACCCTTCCCAAAATTCAGCTCCCAAAATATTCGTGGACATTTAAAAAAAAAGGCAAAACGCACATCACATATGGTTCTTTCTGTAACATGGAAACAAAAGCTTTTGGTATCAAGGCAGCTTTAAATTCTGTCTCAGAGGAGGATTCAGAGTGGGCTGCCTTTGAGGGATGGGATGGAGGGGGTGTTAACGATTTCTGCAACTCCCAAAATAGCTACAACTCCCAAAATAGCAGTTGTGAAAGTTTAATTACCTAAGAAGGGTAACACATCACATCATTGTTCAATATAACATCTGAACCCAAAAAGACTTAAGGGGAAATGAGACACAGGGCGGGTAAACTTGGTAGAAAAAGAGTCAAGTCCCAGAACTAAGGGCCAGGAAAACAAAGAAGTAAAGAGGAAAACTCTTTGGGTGGAGTGAGTATCAAGGGAAGAAGAATGAAAGTAGGACGACTGAAAAAAACAAAACAGAATGAATTCATAGTTCTGCTGTGGCTGTCCCAGTTGTAAAATTCTCTCTCTGTTAAATGAAGCCAATAAAAGATCTATAACAAAATATTATATTCGTATTCCTTCTCTCCCTTTTCTAAACTAGGCATTTTTTTAAAAATGATGAATACTTTCAGAGAACTCCAGAGGGTTCCCCACAGAAACTCCAGGGTTTCCTTGACACCCATGCATCATATGGGTCAACAGATGACAAGTTTCTCTGGCAGTAAACAGAGGAGGGAGCCAGGTATGCTGGCCTCCTGGCTCAGGGTGGGGGTGGTGGCGTCAAATACCCACAACCAGGAGCTCAATCGGAGAAGGCAATGGCACCCCACTCCAGTACTCTTGCCTGGAAAATCCTATGGACGGAGGAGCCTGGTAGGCTGCAGTCCATGGGGTCGCTGAGGATCGGACACGACTGAGTGACTTCACTTTCACTTTTCACTTTCATGCATTGGAGAAGGAAATGGCAAGTCACTCCAGTGTTCTTGCCTGGAGAATCCCAGGGACGGGGGAGCCTGGTGGGCTGCCGTCTATGGGGTCGCACAGAGTTGGACATGACTAAAGTGACTTAGCAGTAGCAGCAGCAGGAGCTCAGTGTGGCTGGACATCAGATCTTCATGTTCCATGCCATATGTCTGTCCCCATTCACAGCTGGCCCTCTGCATCCATGGGTTCATCCACAGAGGGCCGCCTCTACTATGCCACTTTATATAAGGGACCTGAGCATCTGTAGAATTTTGTATGGAGTGGGAGAGTGTTCCTGGGACCAATGCCCCCAGATACCGAGAGATGAGAATAGTTTCCTGAACAACTATCTCCACAAACATGTGCTCACATCATCATTTGTGATTGCTGCTGAGTACTGTTGTACAGTATGGATGTACCAGAACTTTATTTAACCAAGTTCCTACTAAGTGAACTTGCTCAGTCGTGTCTGACTCTTTGCGACCCCATGGACTGTAGGTCTACCAGGCTCCTCAATCCATGCGATTTTCCAGGCAAAAGTACTAGAGTGGGTTGCCATTTCCTTCTCCAGGGGATCTTCCCCACCCAGGGATCAAACCCGGGTCTCCCACATTGCAGGCAGATGCTTTACCCTCTAAGCCACCAGGGAAGTTTTGTTCACTATTCTCAAAAATATTTTCATGAATGAGGTAATATCACTGTTAACTGTGTCCATTATTTTGTTAGGGTCAATTTCAAGACGAGAAACCTACTGCCCTGGAAAAATGGGTTCTCCCACCAGCACTGCAGGAGAGGGCCTGTTTTCCTTTCACCCTGATCACACCAAGTAAGTTAAGATAAGAAATAAGGAGATTCAATTACATGTCCGTGCTTACTAACGATGTGACCTTGAATGTTTTCATTATCTAAACTGATCACTTCTTTGGGCAAATTACTAACTTCTCTATGCTTCAGTTTATCTGTAAAACAGGAAAAATAATTTATAATAATAATTATAATATTGTAATATATAATAATATCACTTATTATATAATAATAATTCTCTATCTCATAAAACTGTTTAGAGAATTGAGTTAATGCATATAAAAAGCTTAAAACAATTCATAGAACATTAAAAATAACTTATTATTTATACTTTTTAACTTATTTCTGATAAGAAATCTTTCTTTGAAACAATAGAGTTCACATTGGTGGTTACTTTTTCTAACAGCACAGATGAAATAATTATCACTGGATAACAAAGAATCACTGTATGTACCCACATGTAATTGTACCAGTGGACCTCCCTCTCCTTCATTTAGTTATAATATCCACTAGATCAAGGCTATTTTTCTGTAATATAAATAAAAAATACATCTGAATAAAATTTTAATAAATTGTACATTCATAGATTTAATTTTAATAAAATTCTGCATTTTTCCAGAATTTTAAAAACTTTATAATAAAATCTTATAACAAAAAATATTCCAAAACAAAGTTTGGTAAATAAATCATGATATATGTAATATGTAGACTCTCATGCATCAATATTTAGGTGTAAAACATTGAACAATGCTCAGATGAAATACCAGGTAACAAAATAAACAGATGATGATTCTATTACTGTTTGAAAACATATACTTATCAGGAGTAATATACACACCAGAATGTTAAAAGTAGTTCTTAGCACTGGGTGATGGTATAAAAGGCAATTTAAATTTTATTTTTGAAAGAAAACCATGTTCTCCTTAGTTTCTGCAAAGAACATTGCATTTTTTGAAAGAAGAAATGTTAAGTATTTCTACAGGTGGGATTCCAATGTGGTGTCCAGTTTCTTGGACACTGCAGAGCTGTCTGGCAGGGCAGCCCCTCTTGGATAACAAGATCCTCTCTGGCAGGAACATTCTTTGGACAGACTGGGGAGTGGAATCTCATCAGGGCTCCTTGAGCTCCAAGTTGGTAATTCCCGCCTCCCCATCCTCCTAGACAATAGACACGGGGAAAGGCCCGAGCTGATTTTTCTTTCTCCTGCTTACCATCCAGCAATGATGCCCCGAGGCTTTCAAAACAAAGTTTCAAACTTTGAAAGATTCCAACTATATGATAAGCACACAAGGCCCCTGCTTTCCCCCAGTGTCACGCCCTGCCACAAACCTGCACACCCTCAATTCTCGGCAGCTCAACCCTCTCACAGTTCCCAGACTCTGCATGTCCACTGAGACACCCCTCACTCACACTCAGCTCAAGCTCCCCTCCCACAGGGGGCCTTCATGGTAATCCCTGTGCACAGCATTTTGCATATTGAACCACAATCATCGGCTCATTCCTGCCCACCTTCTTGACTGTGAGTGAGTTGGGAGGGATACAGCAAGCAGAGTGGGAGAGTCAGTAGACAGGTGGAGACAGAACTCCTTGAGGGAGAGTTGACAATTAATAGCTATAATGAACTGTACATACATAAACTACATGAGTTGATAAGTTCTGACATAAATATACCAACCCGTGAAACCATCACCACCATGAAGAAAATGAGCATATCCATCACTCCAGAAAGGTTCTCTGTTCCCCTCTATGTTTCGCTCCTCCTGGCCCACTTCCACCTAACCGCCACCCTCCAATCCCTGACCCCCAGATACCCACCGATCTGCTTTCTGTCCCCACAGATTATAGTCTGTATCTTCTATATACATAGAATTATTTAGTATAAACTCTTTTTCTGTCTGGCCTCTTCACTCAGCACAATTATTTTGAGATTCACTCATGTGCTGCATACAGCAATAACTGATTCTTTTGTCATTGCTGAGTAGTATTCAACTATATGGCTATAACTCAGCTTATGTATCTGCTTACCTGTGATGGACACCTGAGCTGTTTCCATTTAGGGCTACCACAAATGAGGCTGCTATGAACATCTGTGTACAAGTTACTATGTGGAAATGTGCTTTCATTTCTCTTGCATAAATGCCTAGGAATCCTTGGGTCATATTAAAGGTCAAATGATCTTTTTTTTAAAGAAACTGCACGACAGGACATTCTAATAAAATTTTTTTAAAAAAGCAGAAATCAATGAGCAGATGCACCAGGGGAATATCCTTTTTAAAGAAAGATAATAAATCCTTTTATAAGAGACGAGTCATTTTACAGTGTGAACATTCTCTGTGACTTTTAAAATTCAATCTTCACATATGAAGCTTTTTTACCATGCAAATGAGTCATGCCTATATTAATTAGTTATATAAAAATCTGCGTTCTGTCCACTGCCCAATTTCCCTACATTGAGCCTTGTTCTTTTCAGGATTTGGACGGCACCATTCAATTGCTTCTCTCACTGGAAGTCTCTAGAGCAGTGTTGTGAGAAAGAGCATGACGTGGTGACTGTATCAGTCTTGAAAAGGATCCTTCTTTGTATGTGTTCCAAGAAAAGACAGTAACCCACTCATGTGACTTGGGGGAGGTATAGTAACTTTCTGTGCCTTTGACAGCCACCCTATCAGCACCCAAAATGAGTTGGGAGATTTAAAAGGCCTTCTGTGCAAAGGCCTATTCAGCAGTAAGTACAACATAAGCTGAAAAAAGAAAGCAATTCTACATAGAAATATCCTATCTTGACACTTAGGCTGGGACCCTCTCCAATTTCAGTTCAGTTCAGTTCAGTCGCTCAGTCATGTCCGACTCTTTGCGACCCCATGAACTGCAGCATGCCAGGCCTCCCTGTCCATCACCAACTCCTGGAGTTCACCCAAACCCATGTTCATTGAGTTGGTGATGCCATCCAACCATCTCATCCTCTGTCCCCTTCTTCTCCGGACCTCAATCTTTCCCAGCATCAGGGTCTTTTCAATGAATCAGCTCTTCACATCAGGTGGCCAAAGTATTGGAGTTTCAGCTTCAACATCAGTCCTTCCAATAAACACCCAGGGCTGATCCCCTTTAGGATGGACTGGTTGGATTTCCTTGCAGTCCAAGGGATTCTCAAGAGTCTTCTCCAACACCACAGTTCAAAAGCATCAATTCTTCACCACTCAGCTTTCTTTATAGTCCAACTCTCACATCCATACACGACTACTGGAAAAACCATAGCCTTGACTAGACGGACCTTTGTTGACAAAGTAATGTCTCTGCTTTTTAATATGCTGTCTAGGTTGGTCATAACTTTCCTTCCAAGGAGTAAGCATCTTTTAATTTCATGGCTGCAATCACAATCTGCAGTGATTTTGGAGACCAGAAAAATAAAGTCAGCCACCATTTCCACTGCTTCCCCATCTATTTGCCATGAAGTGATGGGACCAGATGCCATGATCTTAGTTTTCTGAATGTTGAGCTTTAAGCCAACTTTTTCACTCTCCTCTTTCACTTTCATCAAGACACTTTTTTAAAATTTCTCTTCACTTTCTGCCATAAGGGTGGTGTCATCTGCATATCTGAGGTTATTGATATTTCTCCCAGCAATCTTGATTCCAGCTTGTGCTTCTTCTAGCCCAGTGCTTTTCATGATGTACTCTGCATAGAAGTTAAATAAACAGGGTGACAATATACAGCCTTGACGTACTCCTTTTCCTATTTGGAACCAGTCTGTTGTTCCATGTCCAGTTCTAACTGTTGCTTCCTGACCTGCGTACAGGTTTCTCAAGAGGCAGGTCAGGTGGTCTGGTATTCCCGTCTCTTTCAGAATTTTCCACAGTTTATTGTGATCCACACAGTCAAAGGCTTTGGCATAGTTAATAAAGCAGAAATAGATGTTTTTCTGGAACTCTCTTGCTTTTTCCATGATCCAGCGGATGTTGGCAATTTGATCTCTGGTTCCTCTGCCTTTTCTAAAAGCAGCTTGAACATCAGGAAGTTCACGGTTCACATATTGCTGAAGCCTGGCTTGGAGAATTTTGAGCATTACTTTACTAGCGTGTGAGATGAGTGCAATTGTGCGGTAGTTTGAGCATTCTTTGGCATTGCCTTTCTTTGGGATTGGAATGAAAACTGACCTTTTCCAGTCCTGTGGCCACTGCTGAGTTTTCCAAATTTGCTGACATTGGGTGCAGCACTTTGATAGCATCATCTTTCAAATAACTTGATGATTTGAAATAACTCAACTGGAATTTCATCACCTCCACCAGCTTTGTTTGTAGTAATGCTTCCTAAGGCCCATTTGACTTCACATTCTAGGATGTCTGGCTCTAGGTGAGTGATCACACCATCCTGATTATCTGGGTCGTGAAGATCTTTTTTGTACAGTTCATCTGTGTATTCTTGCCACCTCTTCTTAATATCTTCTGCTTCTGTTAGGTCCATACCATTTCTGTCCTTTACTGTGCCCATCTTTGCATGAAATGTTCCCTTGGTATCTCTAATTTTCTTGAAGAGATCTCTAGTCTTTCCCATTCTGTTGTTTTCCTTTATTTCTTTGCACTGATCGCTGAGGAAGGCTTTCTTATCTCTCCTTGCTATTCTTTGGAACTCTGCATTAAGATGCTTATATCTTTTCTTTTCTCCTTTACTTTTCACTTCTCTTCTTTTTGTAAGGCCTCCTCAGCCAGCCATTTTGCCTTTTTGCATTTCTTTTTCTTGGGGATGGTCTTGATCCCTGTCCCCTGTACAATGTCACGAACCTCTGTCCATAGTTCATCAGGCACTCTATCAGATCTAGTCCCTTAAATCTATTTCTCACTTCCACTTATAATCATAAGGGATTTGATTTAGACCCATTTAAACTCAGAACACATATAGGCATATGGTTTATAGAATATAAAAGTAACAAGGAGCCTAGAGAAAATTATAAGAAAACTGGTCTTTGGCCCTATCTAAACTTCAAAGGATTGGGTTTTCTGGTAAATATTGTATTAAATATTCTGAAGATGCATTAAACTGAACAATAATTTTCTAAACATAGTTTTAAAAGAATCTGTGTATAAAAGCATAATAGAGATAAACAGAGTCTGACAGCTTTTATTATTTCTATTAACTCTGCTGCTCTAGTTGATACAAGCCAATAAATCTCATTCTTATTCCACATGAAAAGAAAGGAAACCCACCCAGTAGAAATTCAATTACATTTCTATTGGAGGCTAGGAATATCTTTGCTTGAGACATAAGACACTTGTCCATGTGTCCTCAGCATGAAAACCACTGATTTACATTGGGCTTCCCTGGTGGCTTAGAGGTTAAAGCGTCTGCCCGCAATGCGCGAGACCTGGGTTCGATCCCTGGGTCAGGAAGTTCCCCTGGAGAAGGAAATGGAAACCCACTCCAGTATTCTTGCCTGGAGAATCCCATGGATGGAGGAGCCTAATGGGCTACAGTCCACAGGATTGCAAAGAGTCGGACACGACTGAGCAACTTCACTTCACCTTACTTCTCCAGAAGCAAACCTTTCAGAGAAGGCAATGGCACCCCACTCCAGTACTCTTGCCTGGAAAATCCCATGGATGGAGGAGCCTGATGGGTTGCAGTCCATGGGGTCGCTAAGAGTCGGACACGACTAAGCGACTTCACTTTCACTTCTCACTTTTATGCATTGGAGAAGGAAATGGCAACCCACTCCAGTGTTCTTGCCTGGAGAATCCCAGGGATGGGGGAGCCTGGTGGGCTGCCGTCTCTGGGGTCGCACAGAGTCGGACACGACTGAAGCGACTTAGCAGCAGCAGAAGCAGCCTGCTTAAGTTTGAAGGCATCTGCCACACAAGTCAGTCAGTCAACACAGGGGCAGTAAGATACCTGCAAGGAGATTACTGGAAAGCACAGCTTTAGAAACAGGTGTTAAATGAAACTCTTTAGTTTCAGCAATTCTTGTCTTAGGCATGTATGGGAAAAGGTGAATTTGGATAAAAATTTGAGTGCAATGATGCTCACATCTTGTACTTTTTATAGGGGCAAAAAAATTTGAAGACCACTTAAATCCCTAATAAGGGATCTTACAGTCACAGAAAAAAAGTTTTCAGAAAACATTATTAACATGGATACAACACATAATGTAACAAAATGAACACAATTTAAAAAGTGTTAAATAAGGACACAAGTGTGTGTGAGCAAGTTCAAATAAGCAAGACCAGGAAGAAGTATACTAAACTGTTAAAAGGGATTATAGAACTGTATTGCTATCATAATCAGAAGCTAATTTTAATTACAATATACCAGCAAAACAAATATTTTACCAGTTTTTTTAAGTTCTTATAGTACCATGTTATTTCTCTGGAAACATCTAAAGAAATACCTAAGTTCCCCAGTGATGCCAGATGTTAATTTCTTCAAGGGCCTATAAACAAAGGCTAATTGGAAAATCTGGATTTAGACAAGAGAAAAATAGGAAGCAAATTACCTAAAAGTGATTCTTTAAACCACAGAAGTTTCAAAAGGGTTAATTTAAATGCTGCACGTTCAGAGGGCACTTAAAACACAATGTTCAAAATTTTACTTCACGTACAGCTCTTCAGGAATATGTTACTCCAAAAAATCATTCTAACATAATATGACTAAAAATTTCTGACCAGTTCTTCACCAAGAACGTTGACTACTACAATAGCTCAAGTCTTAATATCTAGTAGGTAATGAAAATTTTTTTCTACCTAACTCGACAGTAATCAAAAGAGAACACATTTGAAAATTCTTGAGTCTTATTAATCATGTAGGAAAAATCCTCAACTTTTGAATATGGATCTGGAGACTCTTCATAATATAGGACTATGTGGGAGAAAAGGTCAAAATGGAAATGGCAACCCACTGCAGTATTCTTGCCTGGAGAATCCCATGGACAGAGGAGCCTGGCAGGCTACAGCCCATAGAGTCGCAAACAGTCGGACATGACTGAAGCAACTTAACCCGACACCCTCACAGTAATGGACCATGATGCCCTGGGATACAGTATTTCCTGTCAGTCAGGTTTATTATTAGCAATTTCTCTGGCTCCCCCCAAAATTATGAACTATAACCTTGACTTTGGTTAGAGTATTTCTTGACTTAATTATTGCTTACTCTGCCATTATGCCCACTAAAATTCATCCTCTTCCATACTGGAGTTCAAGTGAGCTTTGAAAAACACACAAACTTGCCTAAAATCTTTCAACACCCTCCCCCTTTCGTCTTTTGGGGAAAACTTCCTTTCGAGGTGTACATGACCTTATGTCTTGCTTCACTTCTCTTCATCCTCAACATATTCCCTTTGTTCTGGCTGTAATAGAGCCCTTTGCCCAAAGCATACTATCTTCTTTCTCCTTCCTTTTATGCAGGGAGATCCTCCTCTGCTTGGGACCTCCCACACCCTTATTTTTCCAGCTAACACCATTCATTCTTCAAGAGTCATCTCAGGCATCATCCTTCTTCAGAAAGGTGTCCCTACACCTATCTATCACCTACCTGCCCAAGATACAGCAGTTCTGTGCCTGCTGTTTACATGATCAGGACAAAGACTTATTACTGGTTCTGTTTCCTCCCTGAGCACTCGCCCCATAAGAGCAGAACTTGTTTCTGTTTCTGTGCCCAGGTGCCTGCACAGAGTCTGTAAAGGGAAGTACTCAACATTCTGACTGAAGCTCCACGTCCACCAATAACAGTGAGGCAGTGGCCCTACTAAGTCGCATAAAACACCTCTGCCACTCAGAGGAAACTCAGACACTGTCAGTTCATCACAGTATCCAGTTATCTTAAAGGGCTCATTCTCAATCCAAAATTTCTGGAGAAACTGCCTTTTGAAAGAATGCTCTTATCACCATTTCAGTGTTGAAGTCTGTGCAAATGTCCTATTTTCCCTTTTTGGTGGCCCCTACCTAAATTAAAGCATTACCAGAGGAGACCCCTTAAATACTTTCAGAATTAAAAAGATCTGTTTATAAAATCTCCAAAGAGTTGTTTTCTATTCTCTGCATCATCAACCCAGCAAAATTAAACAGATTTGGGGTGGCCCTGAGAGATTATCTTGAATGAGGAACGCTGAGGTACTCTCATATTCCTATGGAAACACACAGCTAGGAATAAATATATTTTAGGCTTGAAGAATAATCACAGGGCCTCTCCTTGATCCAGAAAAATTCAACTAATTAAAGACCCCAGTGAAAAGATCATTTCAAAGAACATTATCTATAAATAATCCATGTACTATTTTGCAAAAAAGCCCCAATTAGGGATTTCTGTATGCATGCTCTTTGTAAAAGCTCTTAATCATCTGAAAAATATCAGCTATCAAATCAGGATTGTGATTTTTAAAAATCAGTACCTTGGGGAAATGGAAGGGAGGTTCAAGAGGGAGGGGACATATATATACCTATGGCTGATTCATATTGATGTTTGGCAGAAACCAAACAGAATTTTGTAAAGCAATTACCCTTCAACTAAAAAAATAAATAAACTTAAAGTTAAAAAATCAGTATCTTACATCTGTATATTGCCATGTATTTTTCAAAGTACTTTCAATTACGTCATTTTATCTGATCCCATTTTTGGCACTCACTTCTCAATGACAAATCCAAGGATTAAAATTTTTTGTTAATTTTCTATCTCTAGAAAATTGGACTGTTATTTTAACATCTGGTGTTAAAGATGTAAAAGAGTAACAAATTATGTAAAGATTCAAGAGTAACAATTCTCTTAATTTTTGCCAGTAAAATTAAATGCTGTATACAAGTGCATTTGTTCAGTGCTTAGTCTCTCTACAGAATGAGTCATTTGTAAGATTAATAACTTCATCAAAATTGGAAGCTGGAAAATAATTCATGGAGAAAGTGTGAAAAATTCTGTTGTTTTTTTCCCTATACAAAACATACCATCTGGAGTTATTTTTGCAGCCAAAAATATATCAGGAGATAGGACTTTTTATTTTAATGGTGAGAAGAAATGGTAAATCCCAAAGTGTCTCACTGCCACTGGGATGAGACAACGAATGACACTGAAATCTGAGAAAAGGGGTTCCAGAGATCACCCTCCAAGCTTACACCAGCTGTGTGACCACACAGGACCTATAACATGCCACCTTTTAAAATGAAGAGAAAAAAAAATAGGACTCTGGGAAGGAAACGGGAGAATTCAAGACAGCCAAATTTTAAAAATAACGTGAAGTCAATTTCAAAAAGAAGACTACAGAGTGAGGTAGACATCACATCTGACTAAGGTGAAACTGGAGAATCACTGATTCTTGGGGGTGGTGGGGGAGACTTAGGAAGGTCCCTGGTCTTGTCCTCCTTCTGGCTGCCAGTAACAACAAGGAAATCAGTTCACCTCCCTAGTCCTCAGATTATTCTTCTGAAAATGGAAGGAAATGGTTCTCAAATTTGGCAACTCACCAAAATCACCTGCTGCTGCTGCTAAGTCGCTTCAGTCGTGTCCAACTCTGTGCGACCCCAGAGACGGCAGCCACCAGGCTCCCCCATCCCTGGGATTCTCCAGGCAAGAACACTGGAGTGGCTTGCCATTTCCTTCTCCAATGCATGAAAGTGAAAAGTGAAAGTGAAGTCGCTCAGTCGTGTCGGACTCTTAGAGACCCCATGGACTGCAGCCCACCAGGCTCCTCCGTCCATGGGATTTTCCAGGCAAGAATACTGGAGTGGGGTGCCATTGCCTCCTCCGACCAAAATCACCTAGGAAATCACCTAGGAATTTTAAATACAGACTCCTGGGCCCATGTCTATAAATTCTTTTCACCAGGGATGTGATGTGGTCAGAACCTGTGATTGTTTACAAAGTTTCTCAGGTGATTCTGATGTACATGTCTGGAAACCACCAAACAAGAGGATCCCTAAGGTACCACCTCATCTTTTTAATTGCAACCTAACCTCACTGTCAAGAATCACTGTCAAGGTCTATTTATTTCTGGAAGATTTCTCAGTGTACTTAGTACACTAAAAACTGAAAGGTTACAGTATTACAGAACACAAATTTTCAATAGTTTGGGGGTAAGTTTTCTACTTGCCCTTTAAAACTCAATTCTATAAAAACCTCTGAAATCCACAAGCAAAAGAGGACCAGCTGCACTCCATGAGTTACCAGGATGCCTTCTTACTATACAAGATATTGATGAAGCAATGCTTGCTTTTCTATTAATCTTCTTAGCACTTATTTTTGGTCTTTCTAATCTACCATTTTCCTGCTTTATAAAAAAAGTTAACGTTTCCTTTCTAGCTCTCTGAGCTTAAGAAAAGAGAATACAGGAAATCAGGCAAAGTAGGTGTTGGATGTAGTTCAAAATAAAAGATGAGCATTAACAAAGTGTGTATAAACTACTGACAACCGGACAAAAAGAAAACACACCTCTTTTCCAACAGTCAAAGGCAGAGTAGACACATGAACCCCCTTTTTCACTGTAGCACCATTTACAGAAGCCAAAACATGGAAACAACCAATCAACAGAGGAATGGGTGAAGAAGTTTTGGTACCTATATACAATGGAATATTACTTAGCCATAAAAAGAAGGAAGCGATGCCATTTGCAGCAACATGGATGGACCTAGAGATTATCCTAAGTGAAGTAAGTCAGAGAAAGACAAATATCATATGATATCACTTTTATGTGGAATCTAAAATATGATACAAATGAACTTACTTACAAAACAGAAAAACAGCCACAGATACAGAAAACAAAATTACAGTTACCACAGGGGCAAGGTGGGGACAGGGGGTAGGGATAATTTAGGAGTTTGGGATTAACATATACATGTTGGAGTTGTTGAGTTGCTAAGTCATGTCCGATTTTTGTGACCCCAAGGACAATAGCCTACAGGTTCCTCTGTCCATGGGATTTCCCAGGCAAGAATACTGGAGTGGGTTGCCATTTCCTTCTCCAGGGCTCTTCCTAAACCAGGGATAGAACCCTCATCTCCAGCATTGGCAGCTGGATTTTTTTTACCACTGAGCCATGAGGGAAGCCCACAGATAAACATTATTGTAGAAAAAACAGAAAACCAACAAGGACCTACTGCACAGCACAGGGAACTATACTCAGTATTTTGTAATGATGTATAAGGGAAAAGAATCTGAAAAATCTATGTATGTGTGTATGTATATATAAAACTGAATCACTGCACTGTACACCAGAAACTAACATTGTAAATCAACTATACTTCAATAAAAATCCTAAAAATTAAAAATAAATAAAAGATTAACCCCTCCTCCAAAGAACAGAGTGGAAGTAATGGGGGTGGGGGGGATATCCTGACCACTTACTCTACTGGGGCAAGCAGGCAGTGCTGTGTGGTTATAATTTGGTAATACAGATATTTAGACACAACCATGTCAAGAACACTTACCTGGCAAGTGTCCCAAAGTGAGGAAATGAGGCCTGTGACAGGCATTGACACTTCACCCTGATTTAACAGCAGACAATGACAAATAACACAGGAAAAACTCAAATGACTCAGAGACCCTATTGAGCTGCTGGGATACACACACACACACACACACACCCCCGGGAACCACTTGCATTCTTTTGATTCATGTGTTATCAGAGTTCTTCCCGTTATCAGAGCTCTTCCCGCACTTGCCCTGTGCCCGTGAATACTTGGCATTTTCTTTTCAGTGGGCTCACAGAAACCAACAGAAATCTGTTCCTGGGGAGGTGCTAATGTCCAGAGAAACATGAGAGAGAGGGCTCAGGCTGGAGGGTACAGACGAGAGTGCCAGCCTCATGGCAGCCTCTCCACCTGGCAGGTTTCCCACTCCTGCAGAGGACCTGCCCAAAGGGAGAGTGGTTTGGAAAATCCAAGCCTTTAGCGTCCTCCTCTTTTCCTCTATCCCTTCTCTTTGCCAGACCCTACCCGACTTGGCTGTCTAGGTGAGATGTCTGAATAAACGTGATTTCATTCTTCCCCATCCTCTCAAGCCCTATCTCCTCAATGCTCCAAGAACACAGGGGCCCACATGGAACTTTATTTCTCTGGAAATATGTGCCAGTACCACCCTTCTCTCCCACATACTAGAGATGAGCCATGAGAGGCAAGTGACTGAGACAGGTGTCTTTTGAACAGAAGGGACAGAAGCTACTCTACCCAGTTTTACCCCACATATCAGGCTTTGGTCCCTAAAAGAGCCTTTCCTTAGCTCTGCAAGAATAAAACTTACTTCTCCCCTCCCTGGCCCTGTACTCCCCAGGGCTCACATCTTCCTGCCCTCAGAGCTTACCACACCCCTTCAGGCTAGCCTGCTCTAAACCGGACCTTTCGGCAAGATGCGATACCTAATACATCGCACCAACTGTGGCAGGGCTTCTGGTGCCAAAAGACCATTGACAAAAAGGCTGCTAAAAATGTATGTGGCAATTTGGTACTGGCAAGTCCTGCTGGGTTCGCTCTATTCCAAGCCTGTCCTTCCTGTGTCAGACTTCTCAAATGTTCACAGCTTCCCCACCCCCCACCCCAGTTCTGCTGACATCCTACAACAGCCTAAATGCAGGCTGTCTACCAGAACTTTCTACCATGCTGCAAATATTCTGCATCTGCAAAATCCATTACAGTGGCTATCAGTTGTATGTGACGACTGAGCATCTGAAACGTGGACCTGAGGCTTTCGTTTTCCTTAATTAATTTAGATGTTAGTAGCCACACTAAGGCTTCTAGCTTCCCTTCCAAACAGCACAGATTACAGCCATAACTCTGAGGAGACCAAAGGCTAATGTGCAAACTTGGTTAGAATCACCTGAAAGTGTTAGTCGCTCAGTCACGTCTGACTCTTTGTGACCTCATGGATTGTAGCCCTCCAGGCTTCTCTGTCCATGGAATTTTCCAGGCAAGAATACTGGCGTGGGTAGTCATTCCCTTCTCCATGAGATCTTCCCAACCCAGGGACTGAACCTGGGTCTCCTGCATTGGAAGTAGATTCTTTACTGTCTGAGCCACCAGGGAAGCCCCAGGATCACCTGGGGAATCCTTAAAAGTCCCACAGTGCCCATTCTGCACCCCAGATAATTTAACCAAATTCTTTAGGGGTGGGACCCAGGTTTCTGCATTTTTTAAATCTCAAGTGGATTTCCAATGTGGTGCCAAGATGGAGAATCACTGCTCTAAAAAGGTGAAAATTCCTACCATGAAGAGCCAACCTTCATCCAATCAGATACCTCCAAGTACTAAGCCATTTAAACAACTAGGTCGAATATTCAAGCCATCCTGCAAATTAATTCTACTACAGTCAGATAAACCTCAGGCTTGTTGTAGCCTGAGAAGCAAATTCTGTCCAAAGGCAAAAGGCCATCAAAGGTAATGATGAGGAGACCAGCTCCGAAAGGAAAGAAAGAGTTGTTCCAAATAATCAACAGCATTCAAAGCCTAGCTAGCATGAGTCCTTACACATAAATAATTTATTTTCTGGAAAATCACCAGTTAACGATAAAATCCACCTCAAAATCGGATACTCTGAACAAACAGCTCTATAATTGGATTTTTTTCTCCTTGGCTAACCCACCCACACACTATCTGTGCCTCAGAGTAAGCTTTCACCACTGTGCATTTTTCTTCAAAAGATAATCTGAAGCCTGTGCTTTTTCACTGGGTATGTTAAACTTTTTAAATGGTAGCAATTAAGATGCCAGCATTGGTCCAAACCCATTCGCTCTGCCTCACTGTCCTCCAGCAGACAGCGGCAACCTTCACTGGCCATTACTAATCTCACCCAGTGTATCCTTAACCAGGTGAAGCTTTTTCTCTGAGACTTGGCTTAACAGAGACATCATATCCAGAGTGCAAAAAAGAAAAAATACAAGACACTCAGGTTTCCATGAGCTCTAATCCTCCAATCAGTATTTCCCAAAGGTATGCAGGACCCTTCAGGTTGAATGCTAACAGAGTTCCAAGGCTGATGGAAAAACTTCACCAGCATTTTCTAGACAGCACTGCTGCTGCTGCTGCTAAGTCGCTTCAGTCGTGTCCGACTCTGTGTGACCCCATAGACGGCAGCCCACCAGGCTCCCCCGTCCCTGGGATTCTCCAGGCAAGAACACTGGAGTGGGTTGCCATTTTCTTCTCCAATGCATGAAAGTGAAAAGTGAAAGTGAAGTCGCTCAGTCATGTCCAACTCTTAGCGACCCCATGGACTGCAGCCTACCAGGCTCCTCTGTCCATGGGATTTTCCAGGCAAGAGTACTAGAGTGGGGTGCCACTGCCTTCTCCAAGACAGCACTACGGGAAAGTAAAAAATCGGAAGAAGTGATTTTAATGGGAAGAGTATTTGAAGGTCACTCTTAACAGCTGTTGCCTCTACACGTGAAATATAAATGATCCAAAGTTAAATCCTTTTCCCAAATTATTACCAAAGTAGTTCAATCTCAAACTAAGAACTCTCCAAAATCAGTCAAGACTTCAGTAAGTCACCTTAACAAATGGACTCCCCTCCAAGGAGAAAGAGCTGGACTGAGTCCACCCACACTCACAGCCAAGAAGTTCTCATGGAACAGATGTAATCTCTGAGGCTGTGGCAAACCAGACTGAAGTCCTTTTTGTGTTGGTCTTAGTGGATACCCAACAGCAGCCACTCAGTAACAACTTCTCAACTGTCCTTTCCAATGGAGGATAAAAAACATGGACTTTTAAAAGCTGACATGGTACTTCTAATAGGAATGGGATTATACTTTTGTATACACATCTGAATGTGGGTTACAGGATCAAAAACCTTTTTCAACTATATAACTGAACTGCCAGATAAATGCAGGATGTCAAGTTAAAGGTGAATTTCAGATGAACAATGAACTTTTAGTACAAGTACACCCCATATATATTCCATGAGACATATTTCCACTAAAAATGATATGCTGTTTATCTGAAATCTAAACTTTAAGTAGTCTTGCTTGTTTTTCCTAAATCTAGCAACCCTACATATCAGTATGCTGGGAAAATTCAATTTGAGAGAGGCAAGGAAGAAGTCTAGTTTGGGAACTCAAGCACCTAACCATTCCTGTATCTCAAGGTCAACTGTGAAAACTGTGCCCTCTAGTGCAGCTACTAATTAGCCACCTTCTGATAAACAAGAGTCCTAATTTTATGCTTCTCTGGACCACAGATGCTAACTATATATAACAGTGCCAGGGGTAAAGGGCTCAGATATAACAAGCCATTAAGTATGATGGTACCCTAAATGGAAGAAGTCATTAGTAAATGCTATTATTTATTAAATAAAATTAAAAGCAAAACTTGCTATGGAGAAATCACATGAAGACAATAAAAAGTAAACTGAATATATAAGGGATTATTATGTGAATTAAGCACCCTAAACAATATTTTTTTTAAAATAACTAACTCTATTGAACAATTACGATGTGCCAAACAACATTCCAAACCCCTTACATGAGCCAGTGCACCTAATTCTAATCCCCTAAGAAGTGAGGACTGTTATCACATCCACTTTACAAGGTGAAGAAACCAAGACACAGAGATTAGGTAATCTGATAAGACTAGGGGGATAATATTTTCTAGCTTGCCTCAGACAGTTCCAGTTTATGCCCGCTGTGCTGGTACAGTTATTAAAATGCTCATGAATTACCCAGTTTGGATGATGGGCACATGGTCACTTACGAAAGCCCCACAGTCAGTAAGTAGCAAAGGCGAGGCTCCATCTAGGCAGTGCAGCTCCAGAAGCAGAAACCAGCCACTGAAACATAGGGACCCATCCTAACTTCCAGGAAGAGGATTCCAAAATGAGATGGGATTAAGCTTTTCTCGTCTATCCATTATACCCTAGGCTTCCTACATGGTTACAAATCAACGTGGGGTAAAGGCGGGGGAGAGGTGAGGGTCATGTTTTTCACATCTGTCCCTTATCTGCCTTTAAATCATTGATAATACCCAGCAAAAATCATCTGTGAGCAGAGAGAATTCCTCAGCTAAGCTATATCCACATCACAGGGTCTGAAAATTTTTAAACTAACTTAACTAATCAGAGTAATATTTAACTAGATCTTTTTCTATTTTGGAATGACCTTCATCTTCCTTCAGCTGGGTCCAGGCAGCCAGAGCACGGTTGTGGCTATTTTTATTAAAACAAAGGTGAGCACACTGTTTAGTCGCTCAGTCATGTCTGACTCCTCTGCAATCGAATGGACTGTAGCCCACCAGGCTCCTCTGTCCATGGGATTGTTTAGGCACAAATACTGGAGTGGGTTGCCGTTTCCTCCTCCAGGGGATCTTCCTGACCCAGGGATGGAACCCATATCTCCTGCAAGTCTCCTGCACTGCAGGTGGATTCTTTACCACTGAGACACTGTTTGTGCTGGTTTTTAGTTCCATACACAATGAACTTCCTGTCTTTCCCTAATATAATAAAATTTTTTTCTAATAAAATCTTTGATAAAACATGATTTTTCCAATAAATGCTTCCCAATAAACATTAATGCTAGTTTGACAGCATGAAGAAAGTAAATAGGAACTTTTATAACCTGTAGGCTCCCCTCATATACCTCATCGTGAAATGCATGACAAGTGGTCCCATTAAGGACAGGTAAGATGCCTCTCAAGGCTCGGGACAAGGAAATGGTCACAAGCAGACTGAGTGTTCCCACATAGTTGCAAATGCTTCACAAAAACTGTCACCCACTTAATGTGGTAATTTCAGCCCTTAACGCTTGAAGTTGTATGACTCCCCCTGGCCTCTCCCAGTGTACCTCCTCCTTACACAAAGGAGAGGATGGACTAAGGTCCACAGGGCCCAGCCTGATTCTGAAACTTCTGATTCTATGTGCTCCCTTCAGTCTTCCTGACTGTGTACTGCAACCTAGCAGTAGTAGTTAAGTCGCTCAGTCGTGTCTGACTCTTACGACCCCATGGACTGTAGCCCGCCAGGCTCCTCTGTCCATGGGATTCTCCAGGCAAGGATACTGGAGTGGGTTGCCATTTCCTTCTCCACTGCAACCTACAATGTAAAAACTCTGCTCCACCACAAACTCTCCTAACATCTGGCTTCTCAGCTGGCTGGTCCACAAGGATGGTCCACGGAAGCACAGCATTACCTGGTGGCTCAGACAGTAAAGTATCTGCCTGTAATTCAGAAGACCCGGGTTTGATCCCTGGGTTGGGAAGATCTGCTGGAGAAGGGGGATCTACCCACTTCCATATTCTCACCTGGAGAACCCACTGGATAGAGGAGCCGGGTGGGCTACAGTCCATGGGGTCGCAAAGAGTCGGACACAATTGAATGACTAACACGTTCCTTTTTTTCACAAGTCCCCATAGGTGAGGAAATCAACACTCCTCTCTTAAAAGCACACTTAAACCAAAGTTATTTTTGTGGAAAGCCAACACAAGCATCTGAGGGGGTCAAACACCTTAAAGACCGTAAGAGATGGCAGTCCTGTGACCTGGCCCGGGAGCAGCCTTTGGTAAGCAGCTATGGTCTCGTGTCTGTCTTACTCGCTGATACATTAAGCTTGACTCTGGTCACCCCCAGGCCATGTGAAAAATGGTTTCCAATGTTTATTTTTGTGACAGGTCATGAATGCTTTTTCTACAATGACAGTAAAATCAACAAAAAGGACAAAGCTAGGAATCATAGCCCCAAAGCAGTTTTTTTCCTCCTGCCTCAAATCCTCACAAGTCACCTTCAAAAGGCACATACACTGGTCAGGTCCTAATTGTAACGGCAGTGGGAAAGGGGTGGGGCGGGGGCTGCTGATTCAACTGATAGAGTTAAAAGTGTGTTTTCTGTCACGTAACAGCAATGGCCCTTCATGTCTTATCACTCACAAAAGGGGGGGAAAAAAACAGAAAATAAAAACTGAATTCTCAGCCTGGATTTCACATGATTTTTTTCACAGAAACTGAATTCATCACTTAAAATAACCCATAAGCTCAACGGTCTGGAGAGTTAGTAATGATAAAGTTCTACTCACGCATAGTTATGAAACAGGAGGAGCACCTTCTCACCTGAAGTTTTACCACATGAAGTTTACATTTCAGTGAAAACTTGCTTATTGAGATTTGTTACATTTGCAGGCATAAAATCCCTGGCAACAAGCATCATGTTTAAACTAAACCAAAGCCTTCTGGTAGAGAAATAAGTAATACCTCTTGACAAAACCTGTCTCTCTGCTTCTTATCAGAGCCCTCATTTCAGTAGTGTTGAAACTTCTAGAAAACTTGTAATGGAAAGTCAGAGAGAATCAAGAAAAATGCAGAAACTGATAAACAATTATATATGTTTAGGCCAACTGCTCAAACCAATTTAGGCTTTTATCACCACAAAGACGTGTGGTCGCAGTTGGTTTACCTTTCTCTTTCCAATGGTATGTTTAGAACACAAAAGCAACGACATGAAAACAAAACCTTACAGATTCAACACAGGCATGTAATCAATAGTGACTAAAATTTTAAAACAACACTGCCTGTGATTTGACTCGTAATAGCAGAAACCAGACTCTTCAAACAATCAACTCTTCTAGCAAAGGATAAAAACAAAGCTTCTTCTCAGCATATGTAATAATTAAAACATGATTCTAGTAGCTTTGCTTTGTAGAACAAACTAGACTAGAGCATCCCAAAGTATATCCTATGAAACCCTGATCTAAGAGAAGCTATGAAAAAAAGAAAAAAGAATTCCAAAGTCAACGAAATCTGGGAAACATACATCATTCTTCTTTCTACAATGCCTATTTATAAAGGCTCTGAGAAGTTCTTTACTAAAGAAACCCATTACAGTCTGTTTCGCCTGGCATTCTCTTTTTAAATAACACGTTCTGCTAAGTCGCTTCAGATCGACTCTGTGCAACCCCATAGACGGCAGCCCACCAGGCTCCCACATCCCTGGGATTCTCTAGGCAAGAACACTGGAGTGGGTTGCCATTTCCTTCCCCAGTGCATGAAAGTGAAAAGTCAAAGTGAAGTCACTCAGTCGTGTCCGACTCTTAGCGACCCCATGGACTGCAGCCTACCAGGCTCCTCCATCCATGGGATTTTCCAGACAAGAGTACTGGAGTGGAGTGCCACTGACATACTGCAAAACTAGTATTTCGAAGAACTTGATAAGGAATGCCGAATTAGATCATACTACCAACACTATCATATATGATTGGTCCGAAACTTTTAACGCCCACGCATACCCAATCTCTTCTCTTTCTGGTCACATGGGTATCCATATTACACTTGCCTTGCTCCCCCTGCACCTGGGCAAGGTCATGTGACTAGTTCTGGCTACTAACTCCTATGGACCCATCAGTCAGAGTTCTTGAGGGAGAAAAAATGGGGGAGAGCTCCCTGCCATCCTATGATGGGCACAGAGTATGAATGAGGAATGCACCTCTGTGTCACTGAAATTTTGGAGATGTTTGTTACTGCAGCACCAGTTAACTTGCCTAATATGCTTTGTGGGGAGACGGGGGTGGGGGGGGTGGATTTTCTTAAATCAATGAGTTGACTTAAGAGACAAGATACATATAGAGATAGAAATATTTGAAGGATGGGAAGGTAGATAGATACAACAAGAATGCATCTTTAAGAAGGCCACTTTGGTCTACAGAATCTTAAGTCAAGAACAAAAGATCAGTGAGCTAAAAGTAAATACCATGGCACGGACTAAATTGAAGTGGCCAGGTTTAGTCTGCCTGCAGGTTCGTTTGTTGGCACAGGTGGGAGTGAGAGCAGTAACATCACTCAACCAGTGCCCATACTGTGCCAGACTCAGAAACAGTGTACAGACCACTACTTTTAATCTTGATTCTGTGATAGTTGGTAGGTAACTTTTCACATCATCTCCCTTTCACATGAGAAAACCAAAACTCTACTAATTTGCCTAAGATCATACCACTAATAAACGGTATTTATATAACTATAGGTGTCTATATTCTTTTTGTTATACTGCTAGTCTGAATTAGTAGAAATATCTAAATCAGGAAACTTAAAAAAAAATAATTTGGAGTATCATTACTCTAATGCACCTTGTAAGAATGTGAAAGTATTATAGAATCATAAAGGGCCAAACTTCCAAATGAAAGGCTTTGAGCTTTTAAAGAATAAACAGGATGTACTTATAATCAACATACTAATTGCTTACTAAGGATAACAGGCACTTCTCAAAAAAAAGTTTATTTTTTCAAATTATAAAAGTAAGATGTACTCACTGTAGAACAGTGGAAAATACAGAAAAGCACTGACACAAAAGCAAAAATCACAAGTCATCCTATCACTCTCCCCTCAAAATTAATACTTGCATTTTTCTTATCTCTTTTCCTTTGTTTTTTTTTCTTTGTTTTTCTATATAGTTGAAATCACATCATTTATATAAGCCTGTGTTCTGCTTTTTGCCCTTTATTTTAAAAACTTTTCCATGTTATTACTATTTCAGTAATAGTATTTTTATCAGTCTAATAAGAACTAATAGCTACTTATTTGCCAGGTATTAGACTAATCGCTTCACTTATATTAACATATTTAATCCTCACAGTAACTCTCCAAGGTCTGTACTGTAGTACATCTTACAGATGTACTGACCCCATCTTACAGATGAGGAAACTGAGAAAGACTATGGTTAACGACTTGCCCAAGGTCACAAAGTGAATCTATGGTAGAGTTGGGATCCAGACCCAGGCAGCCTCTGGGTGAGCACTCTAAACCACTATATTGTACTGTCTCCATAATATTCCTTCCTCTAATTTACCAATGACAGACATTTGGGTTATCACCATTTTTTTCTAATATAATAATGTTACAATAGACATTTTTATAGGCATCTGAAGCAGTATTTTATGTAAGCCTATTCAGACAGCCAAATTCTTCCCATTTCAACAAGTTCAATTTATTTTCAGCTGACAACAGCTGTAGAAACATCTAAGGCAGCTAGCATTTCATAAACCAACTCATTGCTCCACCTACCCCTGGTATGAACTTCCATGTGGTCCTCACCTGTCCACCCCACTGCCATCTACAGCAGATGTCTGTAATGTTTCCATCTGCCTTCACAGGGCACAAAGAACCAATTAAAACCATGGGTCTGTTCTGTGCATCTCCCAACATATATAAGCAAATGCTTGTAAATTTTTATGTCTGGAATATTTTAAATGCTAACCTTATTTGCTCCTAGTCTTATAAGCTCTGACAATACAAGGCATACAGAGAGAGATAAAATGCAATATGCATGTATAAAATTGAAACAAATAATTTTTTAATTTAGACCATAACCCAGAAAAGGGATATTCAAATATTTTCCTTTTTGCTTGCTTTTCACTGTTTACAGAGAATGACTGAACTCTTGTGCCATATTAAAGGAATGATTTGAAATGAAAACAACCCAAAATGGAATCTCACAAGCAGATCAGACTATGGTGTATGTAAAAAGGGAAGGCTGCTGGCTCTGGCTCACATTTCACACCTTCTGAACTCAACTTACCAGTAAGGCTATTCAAGAGCACGTTTTAAAAGACACGGAATGTGTAAAAGAAGGGAAATGAAAAAACATAATTTAAAAAATTTAGAAATCATAAATTTTCCAATATGTCAACCATATCACACAGAGAATTCATTTGTCATTTAAGAATGAAAAAGATCAATACTTCTGAGAAGTATCTCCACAATTTCTACAAAACTTTTCATGTTGTAAAAAAACAAAATGTTCTTCAAAGTTTCTGAAACCACCTAGCAAAGTAACCCTAACTCTACTAACCAAATGCCTAAGAATTATTAAGTATCTGCCTCTGTATGAGGCACCTACACAGAGCCAGAAATGATGTCTCTAAACCAGGAGAAGCCCTCTGAAATAAATGTAAGATACTAAAAGCGGCAAAGCAAAATTCAAAATATAAATCTGAAGATGGCAACATAAAAGAAAAAAAGCCATTTGCACGGTCCCCTAAAAAGCTATAAAATTATTGCAATTAGTTCTAAGTCCAGACTCCTAATGGATTTTAAATTAGAGAATAATTAAGATATCTGTTAAAACAAACTTTTAGAAAATTCTTACTAGGAACTTGGTTTGTATATAAGCCCTTTAAGATAAAGTTCAATCACCGTTTTCATATTATATTTAACATCTAAATCCTCCATTTTTATTTCCACTCAGTAATCCAAATACTGTATCAGAAAATTTCATCTTCATAGAACCCAAACTGATAGGTTGTTCAGATTATCCACACGGGCAGCCCCCTGCCTTCATCCAGCCCGCTCAGCTCCCCTACATGTGCTGTTCATGTCACCATCAGGCTCCAAATGACCTGCACAGCAAGACTGCACATCTCTGCCCCACACCCACCTTGTTTTTATCATGTTGACTTAAAAAAACAAGACTTTCAATTTAAAAAAAAAAATTGAAAGACTACAGTTACAAAGCACATCAATACACATAAGAATCAAGTACTGCAGACAAATGGCCAATGAACAAAGTCAAAAAGTGAGTAATCAAAGAAAAAATAAAATTTGCAGGTCAGACACGAGGGAGCAACTTCAATTTCACTTTTCACTTTCATGTATTGGAGAAGCAAATGGCAACCTACTCCAGTGTTCTTGCCTGGAGAATCCCAGGGACGGGGGAGCCCGGTGGGCTGCCGTCTATGGGGTCGCACAGGGTCAGACACGACTGAAGTGACTTAGCAGCAGCAACCAATGCCTTTTGCTTTACTTCTACAATGTTTTAGCATCCAACCATCAGTAATTCATATCCAAATGATTATCAGACATATAAAACATAGGAGTTTTTTTTTTAAACTTCAGGGTCCCAATTTTCATTCAAACCACAAAGACTGCATATTTTGCCGTGAGTGGAAAAGGTGGGGTAGAGGATGCTCCACATGAGGTCTCATTAGTCCAGGGAAAACCACTCAAGATTTGATGTTACACAGAAATATCTGTCTCCATATCGTCACAAGATTTAAGATTACTGGAACAAAAAGATAAATCAGTAAAAATAAACCTTGCTAAACTAAACATGAAAGCCACTACCTCTGTTTCACTTATTTGCTCAAGTGAAATGACAAGTTTCAAGATATTTTGTTAAATGGTGGCTATTTTAAGACAGGACAAAGATGCATCAGTGTTCGTCACACAGCTTGCTCCTAATCTTGGCAGTTCTCCAACACATTCCAACTTTTTATGCACAGTTTTGCTGGAATCTCACCCCACTTAACTTTAAAGACACACTAAGTAAAATGTTGCCACGTTACACAACCAACCTGCCATTTATTCCCATCCGTTCACTTTGCACAATGACAAAAAAAAATCAGACCACCATCTGCATGGATGCAGCTACATCCACATGATCTAATTCACATGGGTTCCCAAAAGATGGATCAGAATATTATTCAAACTGGGAGGAAATGCTGTGTGACAGTGTTCTGAGGAAGGCTGATTACACACCAGCCCAGGAGGAGAATTGATACTGTAGGACAAAAGCAAGTTCAAACCCTGACTACAGATGTTAGACTCCAGGCATGCCGCCACTGCCTACATTTTGAGGCAGATTATTAATCAGAGTGTATTTTAAAGGATAATCTCAGTATTTAATGAGTCCCATTACCTCCATGAAAAAACGATTTAACATAGCATTACATCCTCTAAGTCAATGTACTCTTTAATTGTTCATATTTGGCCAAAAAAAAAAAAAAGTCCTCTTCAAAAACAAACTGGAATGGTTAACCACACGCTGTTACATTCCATTCTTGCTAAAAAAAAAAAAAAATTTAATTAGCACATTTGATCCTTATGCTCTGCACAGCTGCACAGCATTCCAGTGATAGGCCAGCTATCGACACACGCTCTACATGAAATAACTACTCACTTCAAAAGTTGAGAAGACTGTGAAGCAGTTCTCAAGCATGACCCACTAAAGATATATTTATTTCATGGGAACAAGTTCATTTCTACAAGGGTATAGTCCAAAGGAAATCTATACTATAATTTAGATTAAAATATTCATGTAAATGTATACTAACAAAATCATCCTTCAGAGCTGGAAATATATATTTATAAATATATGCATATAAATATATATATAACTCAACTGACAGACAAGAAACTGTCTTCCCCAGGAACAAGACAATAAATTAGCCTCCTTTCTAATTAAACTTTCATCCTTTCTGAATCAGAGGAGATTTTCAGAACTAGGATGAAAGCTGATATTGTTACTGTAAGGAACTATACTTCCAAAGCAACACAATCCTTTCAAAATTAGAAATCACCCTGATTATCAGGGAAACTCAGGAACTCTTTTAGCAGCGGATGCCAACGTAAAACCAGCAAACACACACACACACACAAAACCCACCTTAAATAAAACAGAGAATAAAACACAAAGTGGGCCCTGGTTTCTCCTCTGCTCAAATGGCACACAAATGTCTCTGCTCCAGGTTCAGGGTGCTTCCTGGACTCCGCCCCAGGAGATAAGATGGGTGTTTAAGGACAGCTGGCAGCAGAGTTGTCATCCTCACGGTGAGAAGGACCAGACGCCTCTCAGAGAAGTCACCTGACTGATACCGCTGACCAATACCTTCTAAAACAGTGTCAGGCATGCTCACCCAGTCAGAGGGCCAGACAACGCTACATTCCAGCCTCCTGCTCTCCCCACACTGGGGTACCAGGGCCAGGCTCTGGGCACTGTCTCGGCTCAATGCCTCCCCTCGTGTCAAGACTCAATGTCTGTAGCTGCCTGTAGGTCAGCTGAGATCCCTCCCAGCTCCACGCTTCGGTCAGCCCAGGCACATGAACCATCAAGCATTTGGCCACCCTCAAAGAGAATGGTTCCCATCAGATTGGGAGTTTCTGAAGAATTCCTCATTTGGAGAGAGTTAAGTTCACACAATGTATCTGAGTTCCATCACCCAAACTTGCTCCATCCATCTACCCACCCCCATCCATCATTGGGCCCAGCTCAGATCTCCCCTCCAAATTGCACGAGGAGCTACCACTGGCCTTAATGTATAAACATGGGAAGAAGGTCATTTGCCACTTTTCCCTGGGGCCAACCAACCCAAGCGAGAACCACAAAGAACCTCACAGAAATTGATGGCAAAGGCTTTCTTTCTCTTCCAATGAAAGGGCATTTCTCCCCTCTTCCCACACCCTCATTCCCTCAGCACATGAAGAAATCATTTTACCACCTTCTTCAGGAGTTCAAGAGGCAACCTACTAGAATTAAGGCAACAGAGAAGCACCAGCGAGTCATCCGCATCACGTCCGTCCATCGGCTGCCCCACGACTTAAGGAACAGGTCTGCATAATCAAGTATGCAATACTGCCTTTTCTCCTATAAATAGATTCTGGATCCAAAGATAGAATTCTCAAGAGTTCAGCTAACAGAAAGACCCTGGGAAAGCGGAGCCCTACTGTGTGCTTTCAACAGTTACCACCAAACCCAGCCCCGTAAAATTTATTACATTTAAAACCAAGATTATGATAACCACCTCCATCCTATCCACGACACTTTCTAGGGTAGCTGTTTCAGACTCTGAAATCTGAAGACAGAAATAAAATCAGATGTTGTCTGAAGCACAGAGGGATCTCGCTCAAGGGAATTCATGCAATTCTGATGGGAATTCCTCTCAAAACAAAACAGAAAGCACACATTATCTAGTGAGAACTTAATTTCTGGTACTTTTCCACTGTAAAACAATTTTTAAAGAAAGTATCTATAATAAGCACATGTGGGGTTCTCTAAATCTTTGCCATTTTCCTTAACACCTTCACCACTAAAACAACTCGGGGAAACCAACAATATCCATAAGCCACGGTTTTAAACGTGAACAGTAATAATAAGATATTATGTCCTGTCATGCTTTGTGTACCAACTGGAAAGGTGATAAACACCAAGGGATGATTTAGACTGTGAAAAATTCACATACTGAGCTTAAGGTCTGAGAATTGATCTTCATTTATGAGATGAACAAATATGTACAGAGGGAAAAGGGGTTTAAAAGACAAACATCAAAATGACAACTGCATGTTTCTGGGGTCACCAAATGGAGTCAGTAACTTTAATTTTCTTCTTTGTGTTTATGTTTATTTTCCATATGCTCTACAATATTTATTATTTTGCTAATAAATATTATTTTGAAATTTAAAAAAATATTTATTTATCAGGCTGCATTAGGTCTTAGCAAGAGAGTTTCAGAAAAACATCTACTTCTGCTTCACTGACTAAAGTCTTTGACTGTGTGGATCATAACAAACTGTGGAAAATTCTTCAAGAGATGGGAATACCAGACCACCTGACCTGCTCCTGAGAAACCTGTATGCAGGTCAAGAAGCAACAGTTAGAACCGGACATGGAACAATGGACTGGTTCCAAATTGGGAAAGAAGTACAGCAAGGCTGTATATTGTCACCCTGTTTATTTAACTTATATGCAGAGTACATCATGAGAAATGTCAGGCTGGATGAAGCACAAGCTGGAATCAAGATTTCCATGCTATGCTACGCTATGCTAAGTCACTTCAGTCGTGTCCCGACTCTGTGTGACCCCGTAGACGGCAGCCACCAGGCTCCCCCGTCCCTGGGATTCTCCAGGCAAGAACACTGGAGTGGGTTGCCATTTCCTTCCCCAGTGCATTAAAGTGAAAAGTGAAAGCGAAGTCACTCAGTCATGTCCGACTCTTAGCAACCCCATGGACTGCAACCTACCAGGCTCCTCCATCCATGGGATTTTCCAGGCAAGGGTACTGGAGTGGGGAGATTTCCATGAGAAATACCAATAACCTCACATATGCAGACGTCACTACCCTTATGGCAGAAAGTGAAGAGGAACTAAATAGCCTTTTGATAAAAGTGAAAAAGCAGAGTGAAAAAGCTGGCTTAAAACTCAACATTCAAAAAATGAAGATCATGGCATCTAGTCCCATTAGCTCATGGCATCCAGTCCCATTAAAATGAAGTTGCTCAGTCATGTCCGGCTCTTTGCGACCCCATGGGCAGTAGCCTGCACCAGGCTCCTCAGTTCATGGGATTTTCTAGGCAAGAGTACTGGAGTGGGTTGCCATTTCCCTCTCCAGGGAATCTTAGATGGGGAAACAATGGAAAAAGTGACAGACTTTATTTCTTGGGCTCCAAAACTGCTATAGATGGTGACTGCAGCCATGAAATTAAAAGACGCTTGCTCCTTGGAAGAAAAGCTATGACCAACCTAGACAGCATATTAAGAAGCAGCGACATCACTTTGCCAACAAATTTCCGTCTAGTCAAAGCTATGATTTTTCCAGTAGTCATGTACGGATGTGAGAGTTGGACCATAAAGAAGGCTGAGCACCAAAGGATTGATGCTTTTGAACTGTGGTGTTAGATAAGACTCTTGAGAATCCCTTGGACTGCAAGGAGATCCAACCAGTCCATCCTAAAGGAAATCAGTCCTGAATATTCATTGGAAGGACTGATGCTGAAGCTGAAGTTCCAATACTGTGGCCATCTGATGAGAAGAGCCAACTCATTTGAAAAGACCCTGATGCTGGGAAAGACTGAGGGCAGGAAAAGGGGACAACAGAGGATGAGGTGGTTGGATGGCATCACTGACTCAACGAACATGAGTTTGAGAAAGTTCCAGGAGATGATGAATGACAGGGAAGTCTAGCCTGCTGCAGTCCATGGGGTCGCAGAGTCGGACATGACTGAGTGACTGAACAACAACAGCAAAGGTCTTCACTGTGGCACATGGATCTTCACTGCAACACGAAGACTGTTACCGCATTTTGTTACTGTGCGGGGATTCTCTAGTTGTGGCACCGGGGCCCAGAAGTTGTGGCACCAGGGCTGAGCTGCTTCATGGCATCTGGGATATTAGTTCCCCCATCATGGACTGAACCCATGTCCCCCACACTGCAAGGCAGATTCTTAACCACTGGACCACCAGGGAAGTTCCTGACATTTTTAAAATTATTATTTTGTGGTGACTTTATGCTAATTTACATTTTTTTGAAAGTATATATTCTTCATAAATTGTTCAGAAAAAACTATGCATACTGTATAAATTAGCAGACACTGTCAAAAATTCAAGGATTCTAAAAAGGTGGAAAAAATGAATATTTTAACTTTTAAGACAATTGTACTATCAGAGCACTGCCATGCTACAGGTTAAAAAATACAAAGGAAAATGTTTAAACATCACAGAGAAAAATAAATAAAAATTGTCTTAAGGAAGAATCTAGGTTTTCCTTCCCCTTTAAATAAAAGGGGAAAAAAGCCCTAGAGCAGAATAAAAATATGTATTGTTCCACCCCAAAGTCTCTGTATAGCTGGTGAAGAACATTCCAGAAAAATGTGTAGTCCATGAATATTTAGATTTGGCCTTGAAGCAAACATACCTGGACAAAAATTATCCCTGAAACAGCCACCCAAGAGGGTAGGAAAACAACAACAAAAAATTTCATCCAGAACCAAAGGCTTGGCCTCCAGCCAGAGGATGCTCCTATCACGCTCCCCTGTGGCCCAGTTTCTACATCTTTTCCCACACTCTACGGAAATGGCAAGGCTCTAACAAATTGCATATTTAAATGAGGAATGGAAAAATCTTTTCAAAACTTCAGCATTCTTTACACCTTCAGTACTATGAATGCTGCATTTCTGAAAGCCCCAGTAGAAACAAATAGGGCATATATTTAGCCAATTAATTATTTCATTCATTAGTCTTTATCCAGCTAAAATGAGGTTTGTTACAGGAAGTGTCAGGATGTTCTTGATAAAGGCCAAAAGTTTATTGCTAAGTATTTTCCAAAATATGCAGAGATGAGATTAGAATTCCTCCACAATCCCATACCCAGAGATAATCAATGTTAGGCTAATGAACTTACTAAGCAGAGACATATTTTATTATACAAATTAAACACTGAGCATACACACTTCAAAAGAATGAATTCTAATTATATACCATTCTAAATTTCCTAGTTCATCTGTTGGGTAAAAAAAATTTGTAGTTATATTCTGATACAGATTTTATTGACTAGCTAATGGCTTCAAGTTAATATGTTAAAAGATCAGAACCAGCAAGGCACTCCAGATTCTAAAGCAGAGATGCCAAATGGTTCTAAAACCATTTGGGTGTTTACTTGTACTGTTAAGAGTTCACAAAGAATGGAACTATGATGCTTATGTACATGGGCCAATGTTAAAGCAATCTTGAAATTATAACATCTTACTTTCATATCTCAAAGCACACTTCACCTGAAACCCTCCTCAATCAACCATTTAAAGTTCAAGGTGGAAAAAATACAAAATTCCTGAATGTAAACTAAGTTCATTTTCCTAAGCTACAATTTACAAAGTAAAAAGCCTTTGACTGTGTGGATCACAATAAACTGTGGAAAATTCTGAAAGAGATGGGAATACCGGACCACCTGAGCTGCCTCTTGAGAAACCTGTACGCAGGTCAGGAAGCAACAGTTAGAACTGGACATGGAACAACAGACTGGTTCCAAATAGGAAAAGGAGTATGTCAAAGCTGTATATTGTCCCCCTGCTTATTTAACTTATATGCAGAGTACATCATGAGAAAAGCTGGGCTGGATGAAGCACAAGCTGGAATCAAGATTGCCAGGAGAAATATCAATAACCTCAGATATGCAGATGGCACCACCCTTATGGCAGAAAGTGAAGAACTAAAGAGCCTCTTGATGAAAGTTAAAGAGTGAAAAAGTTGGCTTAAAACTCAATATTCAGAAAACTAAGATCATGGCATCCAGTCCCATCACGTCATGGCAAATAGATGGGGAAACAGTGGAAACAGTGGCTGACTTTATTTTTCTGGGCTCCAAAATCACTGCAGATTGTGATTGCAGCCATGAAATTAAAAGACGCTTACTCCTTGGAAGGAAAGTTATGATCAACCTAGACTATTAAAATATAAAATATTAAAATAATATGACCAACCTAGCATATTAAAAAGCAGAGACATTACTTTGCCAACAAAGGTCCATCTAGTCAAGGCTATGGTTTTTCCAGTGGTCATGTATGGATGTGAGAGTTGGACTGTGAAGAAAGCTGAGCACCGAAGAACTGATGCTTTTGAAGTGTGGTGTTGGAGAAGACTCTTGAGAGTCCCTTGGACTGTAAGGAGATCCAACCAGTCCATCCTAAAGGAGACCAGTCCTGGGTGTTCATTGGAAGGACTGATGTTGAAGCTGAAACTCTAATACTTTGGCCACCTGATGCAAAGAGCTGACTCATCTGAAAGGACCCTGATGCTGGGAAAGATTGAGGGCAGGAGGAGAAGGGGACGACAGAGGATGGGACGGTTAGATGGCGGGGACGACAGAGGATGAGATGGTTAGATGGCATCACCGACTCGATGGACATGAGTTTGGGTGGACTCCGGGAGTTGGTGATGGACAGGGAGGCCTGGCGTGCTGCGGTTTATGGGGTCGCAAACAGTTGGACACGACTGAGCGTGTGAACTGAACTGAGTACAGTTGAGGGCTTGGACCATAAACCAGAAAACATTAATAATATTATTTCCTCTCTAACATTTCCCTCACTGGCTAAGGACAAAGTGACTGATTTCTGGGATTCACCTTCAAACCACTATCTCGATAAAATCCCCCACTTGAAAAGTCTTAAAATAGTGCTTTGCCTCCCTTCATGCCTGAGGATTTTCAATCACACACATCTCTTTCTCATTTATGTGACACACAGACAAAAAGATATCATTATATGATACAGAAATATCATATGTAACATTATATAAGAATCTCTTCTCATAAAAAAAGGATGGTATTAAAATTCATTCCTCCTACTCTTAGACTGAATATTCTCAAACTGCCAAGAAACCATTAATTGGAAGAAAATCTAAATAGGAAGTCATATTTATTTTAACATTTTCACTTGGAATTTTTCCTGCATTTCTGACCAATTCCAATGAAACCTGATGGTCTAATGGTTACAAAATGAGCTCCAGCAGTAGTGTTTGGGCTTCTACAAGTGAGAACAAATATGTCACAGAATTCCACGGCTCTCTTCGAGCAACTATGCAGTTTGGACATAATAAGAGAAACCTGGTCTTCCCCACTCTTTAAACTGATGCAGACTGTGAAGTCAAGCTAGCATTCCAGCATATGTGAATGTTCTAGCCCTCTCAAACTCATTCAGAAGTGACTTACACATGCTGATGTTCTCCCGCTGCTCCACATAAGAGCAGAAGACAGGTATGACAATCCTTTGGAATCTTAAACTATTCCCTAACAATAATCTACAACTGGCCAGGCTTACTTTTTTCTTTTCTTTTTTTAAAAATTAAAGGGTTGATTGATTTTTTTGGCTAAGAAAAAAATGATCCTCATGGTAGTCTATTATTTATTGCACTCTTATTTGTAAAATATTTTAAAACTCCAAATGAGAAACATTAAGTCATAGGAATTTCCTTTCATACAAGAAAGGAAATCATCCATCAACCTACCATCCAAAGCAAACCATTAACATTTTCACGTATTTCCTTCCAGGCTTTTATTTAATATAACAAAATAGGAGTTACACCATATTATACAGCTTTGCATAGAGATATTTCCACTGAATATTATATTATTAGCATTTGCCCTTTTCAATAAGACTCTAACAAACCATTCACTACATTGAATTCCATCCTATGTACTGCTCCATAATATATTTGACTATGCCACATTTGCTTTTTCACTATTAATATTGCTAAGAAAATTCTTGTTTAAAAACCTGTCCTTATTTTTAATTTTCTTTAGATTACAGAACTACAAGGGGAATTTCAGTCCAAATGGTATAAACTTTTATGTTTTTGGTTATATATATATATATATACACACACACACACACACACACACACACACATGTATATTATTATTACTGTACTAACAATTGTATCGGAGAAGGCAATGGCACCCCACTCCAGTACTCTTGCCTGGAAAATTCCATGGACGGAGGAGCCTGGTGGACTACAGTCCATGAGGTCGCTAAGAGTCGGACACAACTAAGCGACTTCACTTACACTTTTCACTTTCATGCACTGGAGAAGGAAACAGCAACCCACTCTAGTGTTCTTGCCTGGAGAATCCCAGGGACAGGGGAGCCTGATGGGCTGCCGTCTCTGGGGTCACACAGAGTTGGACATGACTAAAGTGACTTAGCAGCAACAACAATTGTATTAATCCAAATATTCTTCCAACAGGTGATGCAGAGGTCCAATCTCACAGCATCCCAGAGAGCATTACCTATCTACCAGTTTAAGTGAAAAATTAACTGTTCTAGTTAATATTTCATATTACTGCTGAGTTTGAACAACTGAATATGGTTATTGACTTCATTGTCACCTTCTTTTATAAACTATGTTCCTATCCTTTCCCTAAGCACTAGGGTTTTAGCGTTTTCTTGTTTATTAAAAATAAGTATTAATTAGGTTTTCCTTTCCTATAATTTAGACATAGGGACAAGTTTAATATAGACTAAACTTAGCATTTTTTAGGTGCAAGATGGTATTGCTTATGGGAATGTATCTTTTCTGAATAAATCAAACTACTTATTTGCAAGGAAGCATAAAGGTGACACAAACTAAGCAAAACTTCCACATTTTATGACAATTAAAATGTATTGTGATGGGCACTGGATTATTCCACTCAACTTTCTTAGTCCTTTGTGACAGAAACTTAATGCTACCATTTTGCAAATGAAGATACTGGGGCTTGAAGACAGGTCAAGGCAGCTTGCCCAGGGTCAGTGGATGGAGTGATCTGGTGGAGGAATTCCAGGGCCTAAGGCTTGGGACCCCCGCATCCAACAGCCTCTCCCCAGTCACCCTAGCTCTGACCTGTCTCCTTCAGTTTCTCGAACATTACCTCCACTAAGAGTTCTTCCACAGCCTCAAATTCAGCACAGTTAAAGAAAACTGATTTTCTTCCCAATGAGATATCCACTCTTCCCCTTCATTTGTCTATGTCTTTCATTGTGATGATGACCATGTTCTTTGTCATTATTCAAATATGAACTCTTTATTTTAGCTCTCATCCATTCAGGTCCACTCCCATCCAGTCATCCTACAAAGAGTCAGCAAAGGATCCAGTCTTCACAACCTTTCTCCCAGCCCTCCCCTCCTCATTCTCTCAGCCTCCAACCATCGCTTGCTCCCTTAACCTCTGGACTCGCACCATCACCTCGTTCCTGTCTCCCTGCTTCTAGCTTCTGTTCCATGTGTTTTGAACATGGCTGAAGTGTTGTGTTACTCAACTATCATCACAGAATTTTAGATGTACAGGATCTTAAAAACTAAGGAACAGATACGATCAGCTGGTAGTTCTAGGTTCAAACACTGTGTGGAGAGTTTCTGGAGCTCTAGATCAGCTCTGTGGAAAGAGTGCCCTGACTGATTTTCTATGCCTGCCAGGGACACAGAGAGTGGTGCCCTTGTGGCAGATTTTAACCTTCACTATGGAAGATCCCCTGGAGAAAGGAATGGCAACCCACTCCAATATCTTGCCTGAAGAGTCCCATGGGCAGAGGAGCCTGGCGGGCTACAGTCCATGGGGTCACAAAGAATAGGACACAACTGAGCAACTAACACTTCATTTCTTCATGATTTCACCTAAGTTTTTCATTTTATAAATTTAGATCTGAGACCAGAAGGATTAATGGCTTGCTGAAGTCATATACCTGGTCAGTAAAAGATCTTTTATCTTCTACACATACAGAGCATATTCTTTTTTTTTTTTCCAAGTTGAAGACTTTATTGCATGCAAAAGGAAAGTACATGTTGGAAAACTCCATCGTGGGAACTTCCTGTACCCTGAAAGGCAATGCCAAAGAATGCTCAAACTACCGCACAATTGCACTCATCTCACATGCTAGTAAAGTAATGCTCAAAATTCTCCAAGCCAGGCTTCAGCAATATGTGAACCATGAACTTCCTGATGTTCAAGCTGGTTTTAGAAAAGGCAGAGGAACCAGAGATCAAATTGCCAACATCCGCTGGATCATGGAAAAAGCAAGAGAGTTCCAGAAAAACATCTATTTCTGCTTTATTGACTATGCCAAAGCCTTTGACTGTGTGGATCACAATAAACTGTGGAAAATTCTTCAAGAGATGGGAATACCAGACCACCTGATCTGCCTCTTGAGAAATTTGTATGCAGGTCAGGAAGCAACAGTTAGAACTGGACATGGAACAACAGACTGGTTCCAAATAGGAAAAGTAGTATGTCAAGGCTGTATATTGTCCCCCTCCTTATTTAACTTATATGCAGAATACATCATGAGAAACGCTGGACTGGAAGAAGCACAAGCTGGAATCAAGATTGCCGGGAGAAATACCAATAACCTCAGATATGCAGATGACACCACCCTTATGGCAGAAAGTGAAGAGGAACTCAAAAGCCTCTTGATGAAAGTGAAAGTGGAGAGTGAGAGAGTTGGCTTAAAGCTCAACATTCAGAAAACAAAGATCTGGTCCCATCACTTCATGGGAAATAGATGGGGAAACAGTGGAAACAGTGTCAGACTTTATTTTTCTGGGCTCCAAAATCACTGCAGATGGTGACTGCAGCCATGAAATTAAAAGACGCTTACTCTTTGGAAGGAAAGTTGTGACCAACCTAGATAGCATATTCAAAAGCAGAGACATTACTTTGCCAACAAAGGTTCGTCTAGTCAAGGCTATGGTTTTTCCTGTGGTCACATATGGATGTGAGAGTTGGGCTGTGAAGAAGGCTGAATGCCGAAGAACTGATGCTTTTGGCCTGTGGTGTTGGAGAAGACTGTTGAGAGTCCCTTGGACTGCAAGGAGATCCAACCAGTCCATTCTGAAGGAGATCAGCCCTGGGATTTCTTTGGAAGGAATGATGCTAAAGCTGAAAGTCCAGTACTTTGGCCACCTCATGCGAAGAGTTGACTCATTGGAAAAGACTCTGATGCTGGGAGGGATTGGGGGCAGGAGGAGAAGGGGACGACAGAGGATGAGATGGCTGGGTGGCATCACTGACTCGATGGACGTGAGTCTGGGTGAACTCCGGGAGTTGGTGATGGACAGGGAGGCCCGGCATGCTGCTATTCATGGGGTTGCAAAGAGTCGGACACGACTGAGCGACTGAACTGAACTGAACACCAGTGTCCAAACCTGCTCTTCTGTAAGAGCCAGGTTGTCTTGAGGCTGGCGACTGTCACAAGGTGTCCAGCCCTCCTCCCGGCTGCCCTGTGACCTCCTCAGCCTGGCTCAGGATGGGCAGGGTCCTCCATCACAGCAACAGGGCATATTCTATACAGTAGGAGTATACAGTCCTTGGATCAGAACTGATTCTTACTCAACTGTAGGTCAGCCCATCATCCTAACTCAATCACAAGTCTTGGCAAGAGATAGTACTCAATAATTATTTACTGCATTAAAAATCATACTGGAAAGTAACTTTAGAGTAGGAGCAAAGGCATTACATTCATATAAATGCTTCTTGGTAGAAGAACAATAATTACACTCCTTTCAAGAACAGGAAACTGAACTGAACTGACAAAGGGTTTTCACTCAGTGGTCTTGCACAGCCTGTGTTAATCAATATAAAAATTCCACTGGTAACAGAATATTTTAAAAAATAAAAGAATAAACCTCTTTTGACATAAAAATGTTAAGGTAGTTTTGAGAAAACACTCCAAGAGGGGGTCAGTGGCTTGTACAGCTTGTAGTCCAAAGAGAAAGGAATGGAACTGTTACCAGCTAAACACCTACTACGTGCCCAGGACTGTACGCTGCTGTCTCACAACTATATGAGGAAGTATTATTCCCTTTTTACTTATGAGGAAACTGTGGTTTCAAGAATAATGAACTAACCCAAGGACCTATATGTGAGCACATGGCTGGTATATAACAGCATTTAGGATTTGAGCCCAGATTGATTTGACTCTAAAATCTAAGTTCTTCCCAAACTAAGGGAAGTTATTCTGTAATAACATAATCATCCCCACAAACCTTAAAGGACAAAACCTGATTATGACTCTCCTGAAATTATGAGTGATTGCTCATCAAAAGAAACCACAGTTTAAAACAAAACATAAACTGGGAAGTAGTTTTTGCAACGCATGAAATCCACAAGGGATTATAAGACAATCTATATTAAATCAGTCAATAAGAAAATAGCTAAAAGAAATATAGACAAATGACTAAATTACGACTTCACAAAAGAAAGAACCCAAAAGGTCAATAATACATACTTAACTTCCAATAATCAGGGAAATTTCAAATAAAGAACATAATGAGATAACATTTCACAAGTATTACTGGACAACATTTTGAAGTCTGGCAAGGTTGTAAAACAACTATAAAAGCTATATACTTCTAGTAGGAATATAATCAGTACAATCACTCTGGCATTATCTAGCAAGGTTGGTGATGCACATACCCTATGATCTGGCAAATTTCATTCCTGAGAAGGAGAGAAAAATAACATGTTTGTGTGCATATGCATGTACCCCTACATACTTAATAAGAGACATGCAGAGGACCCATTCATAGCTGTCCTTTTATAAAAGAAAAAAGAAAAAAACTAGAATCAATCCAAATCTCCATCTACAGTAGAAAGAATAAATAAAGCATGATGGAATACTACACAGCAATGAAAATGAATGAACTACAGCAACAAAATGAATGAGTCTCAGGAATGTTAATCTAAAAGGACAAGTCACAGAATACGAAAAGTATAATTTCATTTATATAATATAAAGTTCAGAAACATACAAAAATAAGTAAGAATTTTAAAAAGGATAGCCCATAAAGAAGATCAAAGGAATGATAAACACAAAATTCAGGGCTGTGGTTGTTTCAGATGGGATGATAGCGGGGGCACATGGGTGACTCTGAATGTATGACAGTTTCTTCTTCTTGAACTAGGTGCTAACTGCCTGTGTGTTCACTGGTTTATGATTCAGTAGCATCTTTTATGAGCATTATTCTGTATATACAAATCACTTAATAAAAAACAACTGTAAGGGGGGAAAAATGAGCCAGAAGGTCAGGATATTGAATATACCAGGAAAAACAGCTGATAAGAGAAAACAAGATGCCAGAGGTAGAGCTCAGGGGTTTAGCTTCCTGGACTCCAGTTTTGCTGTCTCAAAGCTAACACCATCTTCTGGAGAAGGAGGAGAAGATTGTTTTTTTCAACTTTAGAGGTGTTTTAGAAAAGAACCTAAAGAAATTGACTAGTCTAAATAAACATAATATTAATAAATAGAACTCTTCCACCTAAAAGTTACAGAAGAACTTTAAAAAGTATTTCTGTATTATATATAGTATGTGTATCAATTTCTTAATGATGCAAGGGGGGAAATGTGCTGATACTTCAGCAAAAGAGAAGCAAAATACTAGAAGGAACCTTTTGATATGGAGGTCCCTTAGCTGAAGGTGTAGAGCAGTTTTTTGATTTAATGTGCATACAAATCACTTAGGGGTCATGTTAAAATGCAAATGCTATTTGGGAGGACTGGGCCTCTAAGAATTTGCATACGCAACAAGCTCCCACTTTGTAAATGATCTTGTGCTGAACCTCAGGATGATAGTGAGACATCATGAAAATGCCTTCTCTGGTGATGTTTAAAAATATAAATATAAGAGTAGAGATAGTTTCATTCTGCCCCCAAAGTAGAGACTGATGACGTTATTCCTACATTACAAAAACTTGGATACAGGACACCTGTATCCAAAAATCAAGAATACTTAACTAGGTCTTTTGCAAAGAGAAGGTGCTTTGGGAAAACAGCAAAGACTGAAAATTTACAAGAGAACTCCATGAGAGGTTTTACTCACCTCCAGAGATCTAAAGAAGTAGCTCTTCCAGCCTAGGTATTAGCTCTTTTCTTATGGAATAATGGTTTACATTCCCAACAGTCTCAATAGAAGAAACCAGGACAACCATAAACGATATTCACAGAGCATTAATTAAGCCTTGATTATGATGCAGATAGTGGTGGCGAGAACAACATAATTATGGAGCATCACATCACTGCATGTAAAAAAATATATATGTTGAGCTTTAAAATTCTAAGAGTATGCTTTTAAAATGAAAAGTTTACTATCTCAATAAAAATATCAAATAATTTCCACCTGTCATGTCTATGTTTGTTTAGTAGTACTTAAAATCCTCCCATCTCAAAATAGTACTTCTACATGAAAAGTCATACATCCATACAGCAAGACAAAATAACCACTCCAATACTCTTCCAGGCTGCCACTGTCAAGTCTCTGCTAAGGATGTGTCTGTCACAAGGGGAGCAAGGTCTTGTCCCTTGCTCCAACAACATCACAGACAGTTGTTACTACTCTCATCCAAGGGCTGCTCTTTACTGAAAGCCTGCACAGCAGGAGACCACCAAGTGACAGCATTTTCTTCACTGGCCTGATGCTTCTCATTCTCTCTGATGAAGGTTCTGGTCAGACCAGAGCCAACAGAGCTACAAAGAGCTTGACCTAATGGAATTCTGCACCTGGTTAAGTCAGAACAGCTAAACCTCTGGTGACATCAACACAGGATATATTCTTACAACATAGTAAATCCAAAATGTTTGGATAATCCATGGAAACAATACTCCCAAACATTTCAATGCAACATGATTTTATACAACCAGCACAACAACGAAGCCCAAATCTAAAAAATTCTATATTTTAATGGCCCTCTATTACTGAAACTCAAAATGAGGCACGCAAACCACACAATCTGCAGTAGATTCTACTTCTGTGGCTGGTCTACAGAAAATCAAATGCCATTAACCTGAACTAGAGATCTAAAAAATAAAAGCAGACACACCCTTGCTTTGAAACACTGATCTTCCCTTCCAGTTAGCATACTGAAATTCCCTTTTCACCTCTACATTCTAGAAGAGGGGGGAGGAGGGGTGCACAATCTGAAATGTATCCCATTGGCCATCCCACACTGAACTGTAGAAGCGGCATTTAGAAGGGAAATTCCTTGTGTACTACCCCAGACTAAATAGACAAGGACGCTGGAACGTCTCCTTCTAACCAGATAGAGCCACACAGGCCTTAGTGGTCTGCCCTTCTCCACCCGGTCCCCATCTGCAAAAAAAAATGTGTATAAAAATATACATACATATAAACAAACAAACGCAGTCAGTTACTACCACAATCCCACTATTCATGACGGAAGACAACCCGTCTATCGAAACCAACCTGAATACCAATGTACCATCAATCATAACACTCATTTACTAAATAATCCTTAATAAAGAATCCAAATATGTCATTGTATTTGAATACAGAAAAAGCAAACGACTAAAACAAAGCAAATACAGGTTAAAGAAATCATTTACCATCTGTCAAAAACGTATGCAAATTCCTTTTAAAACAATCTACTGCATGTTAATATCTTTTAAAAATATCTCAGGGACATATGAACTAAAATATATCAACTGTTTCATTTCAAAAAATGGTTTCCTATAGGAAAAATTCATACTCAGTGTTGATCAAAGAGGTACTGTAATGCCGTAGCTGTAACGCTTCAATTAATAAATACCAACTTTCCACATATGATGAAATTGATGGAGAGTTGGGTTTTGGTTTACGGATTACAGGTGATCCACCAAAAGACGCTGAGACTCCCAATACAGACTGCACCATGGCCTCCGCACACCGCTGGGGCCGGGTCCTCCCCGCAGCCCCTCCCTACGGAGGCTCAGGTCCCTCGGTTAGAGATTACATTCCGGTCCGCAGCCGCAGGCCGACTCCCTCTGCCCCGCATTAGCACTGCAGGACACCCCTTCATCCCAGAACGGCCAACAGGCGAGGCAGCCGGGGGTCACCCCAAGAGAAGCCTCCCCCCCTCACAGCTAGGTGACCTGGTCCTCCTGACGCCCCATCCAGCTGAAGCAGCATGACAAGGTAGAAGCGGCTCCGGGTCTCAGCCAAGGGCAGCCCTGGGCCTGGGTGGGGCCGGGCGGGGGCCGCAGACGCCCAGTGGCCGTGCCAAGCCCCGCCAGCGAGAAGCAGGGGAGGCTGCGATACTGCTGCATTGTGCTGCATCACGGCGAAGGCAACGGGAGCCATCCATCTTGCCAAAAAATCACATCCCCGTCCAGATAAACCCTACTGAATCCATTTTCCTCCTCCGCCGAAGCACCCCCCACACTCGCCCTCTCCTCACTCACTATCTCGCCCGGCTTTTGACTGGAAAAATAACGGGCACAGCTTGTGTACCGAGCCCCACAACACTCCTCCTCCCCCCACCCCTATCTGATGGCAGGCACTTGGCATCTTTCCTATCACAAAAACAAAGGGAAGGCTCCCCGCAAAAGAGGGCCGCGGGCGTGGTGTGAGGGCTGATGACCAGAGGGGCTTTCAGCCCACATCCCCAAAGTCAGGCCCGGAGGGTCCCCGCGTTGGCACAAACCTGTTGAAGAGAGGGTGGCAGGAGCTGAAGGGCGGGCGCAGCGGCAGCTCCGCGCCCCGAGGCGGCTCCCGCCCAGCCCTGGGAGAGCAGGGACCGCAGGGAGGGCGGGGGGCGGGAGTGAGGATGGGCGGGAGTGGGGGCGCCGGGCCGCCGCCTCCGGTTCAGCTGCAGCGCGGCGCAGCCGGGACCACGCCTGGCCGCATCCCCCGTACCGTTACGCTCAGAGCCCGGCCCTGTCAACGCCGCCCCCGCTCGCCACCAGCCGGGGCTAGAGGGAGGGCACCTGAAAATATACCCTTGCGTCTGCCCACTCCGCAACCACCCCCGCGCAGCGGCCCCCAGCTGGAGGGAAGAGGCGGCGGAGGGAGGAACGAGGAATCTGCCCCGATACGTCCGGGGATGAGGCTAGGCGGCCGCGGTGCGCACCGCGGATGTGCAGCCACCTCACTGCAGCCCGCCGACCCCCGCCCCGCACCGCCCGAGTACTCAGAAGCACTGGGGACCCGGCTCCCCGCGCCGCCCCCGCCCGGGTTCTGCAGCTTCCCTGCCCCCACGCCGCTCCCCGGGCGTAGGGCAGCGGCGGGGCAGCGGCGTCCTCCCGGCCTGGGCCCGCGCCCCTCCTCCCGCCGCCCCGGAGCCAGCCCGGGAGGCAGCCCCAGTGAGTTGGCATCTTCCAGCCTCCGGCCCCCTACCTACCTCCCGCGGATAGGGGGGGTGGGGGCGCCGGGGTCCCGTCCTCCTCCCGCTCCTCGGCGGCCGGGCGGGTGGGCCGGGAAGCGACTCCGCGGGGCTGTCCGCGGCTGGGGCCGGGGCTCACAGGACGGGACCAGTGGGCGCTGCTGCGCGGGGCTGCGCGCTCGCTCCGGGCGGAGAGGCGGCCGAGGGAGGGACTGGAGGAATCCGCAGCCTGCACGGCAACAGCTGCACTGATTCCGGGGGCTGGGCTGGAGCGCGGGGCGGGGGGAGGAGGGGAGGGAGCTGCAGGGAGGGGGCGAGGGGCGGGGAGAGGAGCGCGCGGACGCGGACGGGCGGGCGCCGGGCGCGCGCACACTCGCGCGCTCACACTCTCTCTCCCGCACACCCTCCACCCCGCCCCTGGGCTCCTCCCTCCTCGTTTGCTCGCTAGCGCCGGACCTCTGCGCTCGTCCAGAGGCCCGCAGTCGCCCACCCGACGCCTGTTCCGCGCGCGACCCGAACCTCGGGCGCGTCCACGCTCTTCCCGCGGAGGCTCTGCCCTGGCCCAGCGCCAACCTTGTCCCCTGCCGCCGGTACTGGCCGGGGCTGGCCTGGGCAGGGTGGGCACAGACGCCGCGCTCTCCGAGCCAAGGGACGGTGGGGGCTTTGTCCCCACAGCCGGCGAAGTCCAATTTCACGTTTCATTTGAGGCTAATTCGATTATCGCCATGGAAAGGGGCAGCCTAATTTTCTACGTGACTTGTGCAGCCTCTTTTTGCCCGCGACGTTAGCGTTTGAAACGCGATGGAGAGAGCGTGTGGAGGGAGGCTTTGGAAAGTCGTTTGGTTGGCTTAGTTTTAGATCTAGGTGGTGATGCCTTATAGGTTTTGCCCGGCCTGATGAAGAGCGATGGTGACGAACCTGGGTGATGGAAGGACAGCGGTTGTTGCTCGGCGATGTCAACATCTTCGTCCTTCATGAGTGATTTTTCACCCTTTCCCTCGCGGTAGCTGTAATAGACCCCACAAGTGGTTCGTGCAACTCTTGCCTCCCTCGCCTGACGCCCCAACGCTCACTTTAGCCTGGTTCGGGTGCCCTTCCCGAGCCGCTCCTGGGGAGTGGGGGCGTCCCCGGTGCACTGGCGACCCCGCGATGGCGGGAGGGCTGAGTTCTCCTCTTACCCACATACCGTGAGACGGACACCGGACGTTTCCTCGAGATTCGGCGAGTGTGCGAGCAGGTTCTCAACCAGTTTGCTCACCCTGTCAATCCCTCAGGCTATGTAGAAATTCTGGAACCGCCACTATTGAGGAGAAAAGATGGTGTCATCACCAGGACCACAAATAGAAACGCTCTTCAGAAAACAGTCTGGAGAAACTGACTTTCTGCCTGCTCTGTAAGTGCCCAAGGCGGCAGTGTAAACCTTCCGAGGGAAGAGGCCTTTCTCCGTTGTTTGTTTTTAAAGCCTTAAGGCTTTTCTCCTGAAGATATGACCCTCAAACCCTAAATTAAAAAAAAAAAAAAATCTTAATAATAACAATAATAATAGACCATGAGAGATGTATAAATCAACCAGGTCCACTGATTTGCGATCATGCTTATATCTCAAATCAGTGGACCTGGTAGATTTACTATATTTTTGTATGTAGTTTTAATGAATGTTTAAAAATAAAACTAAACAAAATCATCTCAGCAAAGTGAAGATGATCCTTCCTTTCAGGCCTTCACCATATGTTTGAATGTTTGACCAAAGTTTATATTGGAACTGTATGAAAAAAATTGAGGAAGGCAAATAATTTAACATTTTTCTCACAAGGCTGATCACTACAGCCAGGTGAACTCTCAAAGGGCAGGTTTCTTTGTCCATTGTTTATACATAGTAGGCATTTAAAAGGTACTCAAAAAATATTTGTTGAATTGAACAGAATCAACATGTCTGTGGCTGCCCTTATTAGGTAAGGCGAAATCCGACTAGAAATAAAAGTTGTTTCCCTTTCACTTATTTTGTGCCAGAGCCCCTAGCCCCTCCCCCCACACACATAATGTTAATGAAATACCAAAGAAAACAATGGCAGTACTGAGAAATGCCTGTTTAAATTCTTTCAGTGTTATTCTGAAATTGTGACTCTTAACTGTTTCCTTTATCACAGATAACAGTATTCGAATAAATCTTCATTTGATGGATGAGTCACCTGCCATACCCCAGTCTACTCCCCCTTACTTTTAATATTTTTCCTTCAGAAAGGGAAGCCAGACGTATCTTTAGCAAGGTACTCCAGTAAAGTGGCAGCAAGTATTCAAAAAATGTGAAAGACAAGGATTCAGAGTTTCACCGTAAATACCTGACTAGCAACCTTTGGTGGGAAAAAAACATCACCCAGGAGAGCCCAGGGTATCACTGACCAGGAAAAATTAACATGTCCCCCATCCCCAAAAAAGTCAATCTGGAGATATCACTGAAGAAGGCACATATCTCTGTAGAAGGACAGAACCGAGAAAAAGAAAAAACATTTAGGCAATAATAAAGGTAACTCAAAAGGATTATTCTTAAGTATCTCAGATGCAGCTTTGAAGTTTTTCCTCATATTAGACTTAAGGTTGATTTAAAGGAACCTAAAATTCATCAGTGTCCTCTCTGTAACTTCCTACTCTCCATTTTCAAAACCTTGTGAGTATATATGGCTTTGTCGCCAGGCATTATTTGTCTCCAATAAAGTGGAGATAGCACTTTATTTCAAATTTTTTTACAGATATATATAGTTACTTTAACTTTTCATTAGAAATGTAGGGGGAAATCTTGTCAACCTACTTATTAGTCAGTATAGACTAGGTTATGATGCTGTAACACCCAGTCCCCAAATCTCAGTATAATATGCTAGTTACAAATCAGCAAAAACTTTGTTGCTTATACATAGTCAACTGTGGTTCCAAGAAACTCTCTGAGGAAGCTGTCTTCCAAATGTCAGCTCAGCATTCTGGAATACTTAGATGCTATGGTACCTTCCTATCAGAAATACTTCTGCCCAGAAATGGCACAAAGTTTTCTCCACTTGTATTTTACATGACTTGCTTTGTCAGGTGACTACAACTAAAATCAAAGATTGATGAACAATAGTGATGTCTGCCACCACTTGTTTTATTTAGAAAAGAGGAAATGGTACTTTATTTACCTGATTATATTAGCCCAACTAATACCTGTATACCTACAAACTATTATGTATAAAATAAGCTACAACGATATATTGTACAACACAGAGGATACAGACAATATTTTAAAATAACAAAAAAATTAAGATTATAAACTTTAAGTTGTATATATTTTACCACAATAAAAATTTAGAAAAAGAAAGCCCATCTTTTATTGTACTAATTAACATGCTAAAATTTTAAAAGGACACATTTTGAAAACTTGAATAAATTTTTTTCATTTCTAATATTCTTAAACTTGACTTCCTTTTAATGCTGAACTAGTCTGAGAAGTCTCCTCATATTAGAAATGTTCCATCTGGTGATTTACACATATTTATTTTGCACTGGGGAAACCTACAGACTTACATGTTTAAAGTATCATTACCATTAGTGAATAGTTTCTGAGCACCAATAGCACATTCATTGCTCAGTAAAATAATTCATTCTTTCAATTATTCAAGAAATATGTATGCCTTAATCTGTTCAGGGCTGTGAAATAGAGCAGTGGGCAAAACAGTAAAAAAATCACTGCCTTCAGGGAGCTTCCATTGTAGAAGGGGGTATGATCAATAAACAAGTACAATATATGTATGATTATTAATCTGACTATATGGTAATATAAATGTTTAGAAACAATATTTATAACATGGTCAGAATAAATAGTCTCAGCTTTCTATATAGGATCTTCAAAATTTTCTGTTAACAATGGTAAGGATCATGTGTGTGCGTGCTAAGTCACCTCAGTGGTGTCCCACTCTTTGCAACCCTATGGACTGCAGCCCACCAGGCTCCTCTGTCCATGGGATTCTCCAGGCAAGAATACTGGAGTAGGTTGCCATGCCCTCTTCCAGGGGATCTTCCTGACCCAGGGATGAAACCCGCCTCTCTTGTTTCCTGCACTGGCAAGTGGAGTCTTTATCACTAGCACCACCTGGAAAGCCCAGTAAGTAGCAACTATAAAGTACTTTCCAGTTTTTACAGTGTTTTAGCAAATAACACGGAGAAGGCAACGGCACCCCACTCCAGTACTTTTGCCTGGAAAATCCCATGGACGGAGGAGCCTGTTAGGCTGCAGTCCATGGGGTCCCTAGAGTCGGACACGACTGAGCGACTTCACTTTCACTTTTCACTTTCATGCATTGGAGAAGGAAATGGCAACCCATTCCAGTGTTCTTGCCTGGAGAATCCCAGGGACGGGGAAGCCTGGTGGGCTGCCGTCTATGGGGTCGCACAGAGTCGGACACAACCGAAGCGACTTAGCAGCAGCAGCAGCAAATAACATACTTTCTTGTCCTTTTGTCAGTTCTGTGAGGTAGATATTAACCCCATTTTATAAATGAGAAAACTGAGACATAATTTGAATTTCTAAGTTTACACAAGTGCTAAGTGACAGTGATATCTACTTAGAAACTAGTACATCAGAGCCGTGTGCTTGAGCATTGCATATTATTAAAAAGTAGTTCTCTTTTCCAGATGAAAAAAGATCTAGAGATGGATGGTGGTGATGGGGGCACAACAATGTGACTGAACTGATGACATTGAACTGTACATTTGAAAATGGTTAAAGTGCTGATAAATGGATAAAGATGTGATACATATAAACAATGAAATATTACTCTCCATGAAAAGGAACGAATTTGAGTCAGTGGTAGTGAGGTGGATGAACCTAGAGCCTGTTATACATAGTGAAGTATGTCAGAAAGAGAAAAATAAATATTGTATACGAATGCGAAATAGATAGGGAAACAGTGGAAACAGAGTCAGACTTTATTTTGGGGGGCTCCAAAATCACTGCAGATGGTGATTGCAGCCATGAAATTAAAAGACGCTTACTCCTTGGAAGGAAAGTTATGACCAACCTAGATAGCATATTCAAAAGCAGAGGCATTACTTTGCCAACAAAGATCCGTCTAGTCAAGGCTATGGTTTTTCCAGTGGTCATGTATGGATGTGAGAGTTGGACTGTGAAGAAGGCTGAGCGCCAAAGAATTGATGCTTTTGAACTGTGGTGTTGGAGAAAACTCTTGAGAGTCCCTTGGACTGCAAGGAGATCCAACCAGTCCATTCCAAAGGAGATCAGTCCTGGGTGTTCTTTGGAGGGAATGATGCTGAAGCTGAAACTCCAGTACTTTGACCACCTCATACGAAGAGTTGATTCATTGGAAAAGACTGTGATGCTGGGAGGGATTGGGGGCAGGAGGAAAAGGGGACAACAGAGGATGAGACAGCTGGATGGCATCACCGACTCAATGGATGTGAGTTTGAGTGAACTCTGAGTTGGTGATGGACAGGGAGGCCTGGCGTGCTGCAATTCATGGGGTTGCAAAGAGTCGGACACAACTGAACGACTGAACTGAACTGAATGCATATATATGGAATCTAGAAAAATAGTACAGATGCAGGGAAGGAATGACGCAGACATAGAAAATGGACTTGTAGACACAGTAGGGGAAGGAGAGGGTGGGACAAATGGAGAAAGTGGCATTGACATATATAAACTATCATATGTAAAAGAGACAGCTGGTGGAAAGTTGCTATATAACACAGGCACCCCAGCCTGGTGCTCTATGATGACCTAGAGGGGTAGGGTGGGGGGAGGGGAGGGAGGCTCACAAGGGAGAGGATATTTGTATTATTATGGTTGATTCAAGTTGTATGGCAGAAATCAACACAACATTGTAAAGCAATTTTTTCTCCAATTAAAAAACAAAAAGCAGTATTTTTTAAAATGTTTAAAATTATTTTTAGTACTTTATAGACTCTTTTGTCCATTGACTGTTAGTCAACAAACAGATGAAGACATATCAAAAAATAAAATAAATAAAAATGGTTAAGATGGTAAATACTACGTATATATTACTACATTTTTTTTAAGTTCTTAAAGTAATTCTGAATTTAGATTTCTACTCTGGGATAGTAGATTAGATGTTCTCAACGATTCTTCACTTAACCCACATGTTGGATTACACTGTTTACTTGCTGTGTTGTATGCACACTGATGTCTGTGGTACAAAACACACCCTGCTGGAAGGCTTTACTCTTCTATATCTGTGTATTTCAGTTCCCACCAGTTGTGTTGTATATTTACCAAGGCAGTTATGTCTCTCCTCCAACTTGTTTACGCCAGTTATACTTATTACACCTAATAATTACATTTATTATAATTAAGCATTATATAAACCAATTAAATATGCGTATGAAAGAGTTCTTTCAGTGGAAACAAAGTGGTGTATTTTTGAAATGTCTGATGAAAGGCTAAAAATATTACCATCAGATTATGTGTGGTCAGTTCCATTCAGTTCAGTCGCTCAGTCATGTCTGATGCTTTGCAACACCATGGACTGCAGCCCTCTAGGCTCCCCTGTCCATGGAATTTCCCAGGTAAGAATATTGGAGTGGGTTGCTATGCCCTCCTCCAGGGGATTTTCCCTACCTGGGGACTCAAACCCACTTCTCCTGCACTGGCATCCGAATTCATTACCGCTGCTACACCTATTACACCAAAAACATGAACAATAACAAAAATAGACAATTGATTTTATCAAAAATAGGCAAAATGGAAACTTTTGTGCACCAAAGGACGTATCAAGAAATTGAAAAAAATCTACAGAATAGGAGAAAATATTTGCAAATCATACATCTGATAAGGATGTAGTATTCAGAATTCAAAGTATTCAGAAACCTTTCACAACTCAACAACAAAATGACAAACAACCCAATTAAAAAATGGGCAAAAGAGTTGAATAGAATTTTCTCCAAAGAAGATACATGAATGATCAACAAGCCTGTGAAAATATGTTCAATATTATTAGTCATAGGGAAATGAAACCACTAGGGTCGAGGGTAGCTTTAATTAAAACAACAAAAAAAAAGTAAAACAAAATGAAAGAGATGAAATTTGTGGTCACCAGAGATGTTGGATGTGGGGAAGGTAGACGAAGATGATCAAAAGGTACAAATTTCCAGCTATAGAATAAATAATGTACAACATGATAACAACTGCTCCAGGACATGTGTGAAAGTTTTTGAGACAGTAAATCCTGAGTTCTCATCATAAGACAAAACAAATTTTTAAATTTTGTATATTTAAGAGATGATGGATATTAACTAAACTTGATATTTACGTAATCATTTCAGGACACATGTAAGTCAAGTCATTATGCTGTATACCTTAAACCTATACAGTGCTATATGTCAATTATATCTCAACAAAATTAGGGGGAGGGAGCAGAAAATAATTATTACTGGTGAGAATGTGGAGGAATTGGAATCCCATGCATTGTTGGTGGGAATGTAAAGTGGTATAGCTGCTGTGGGGAACAGTTTGGCAGTCCTTCGAAAAATTAAACTAAATTACCATATGATAATTCCACTCCTAGCTATATTCCCGGAAGAATTGAAAACAGGTACTCAAACACCTGGCTACAAATATTCATAGAAGCACTATTCTCAATAGCCAAAAGGTGGAGACAATGCAAAAGTTCATCAGTGGATGGATACTGTGTTGGGTACACACAGTGGAATACTACTCAGCCATGAAAAGAATGAAACACTGGTACATGCTACAGTGTTTTGGTACATTGTACACTTAGCATATGAACCCTTAGCATAAAATGAAAAAAGCCAGGCCCCAAAGTCATATGTTTTATGATTCCATTTATATAAAATATTCAGAATGGGTAAATCCATACAGAGAGAAAACAGGTTGTGGTTACCAGGGCCTGGTGGAGGTATGGGGATGAGAATGGGATATAACTGTTTAATGGGTATGGAGTTCTATTTTGGAGTCATGAAAATGTTTTAGAACTAGATAGCGGCAATAATTGCATAACAGCAAATATACTAAATATCACTGAAACAGTTGCTTTAAAATGGATCAGTTCAGTTCAGTTCAGTTGCTCAGTCATGTCCAACTCTTTGCAACCCCATGAATCGCAGCACGCCAGGCCTCCCTGTCCATCACCAACTCCTGGAGTTTACCCAAACTCATGTCCATCGAGTCGGTGATGCTATCCAATCATCTCATCCTCTGTCGTCCCCTTCTCCTCCTGCCCCCAATCCCTCCCAGCATCAGGGTTTTTCCAATGAGTCAACTCTTCGCATGAAGTGGCCAAACTAATGGAGTTTCAGCTTCAGCATCAGTCCTTCCAATGAACACCCAGGGATGGAACACCCTTTAGGATGGACTGGTTAGATCTCCTTGCAGTCCAAGGGACTCTCAAGAGTCTTCTCCAACACCACAGTCCAAAAGCGTCAATTCTTTGGCGCTCAGCCTTCTTCACAGTCCAACTCTCACATCCATACATGACCACTGCAAAAACCATAGCCTTGACTAGACGGACCTTTATTGGCAAAGTAATGTCTCTGCTTTTTAAAATGGATACCTTTATATTATTTGAATTTCATTCAATTTTTAAATGTAAATAAAAATTGAAAAAAAAAAATTATTCCCCATTTAGCATCACTTTTAACAACCAATCAACCACTTGTCACATCAGGTGAATGGGCTTCTGCATATTCTTTAACACTTTTCTGCATGCTCCTCTTGAGAAAGGGTTTATCACAGTTAACCTCTCAGATATAAACTAGTTATTCCACTTGCATAATTTCAGGCAGCTTGATTGTAATTATCCCACCACATGAATATAAAAGCGATTCTGAGTCCTTATTGTTTGAATAAAACTAGAAATTTTAGAAAAGAGTTTCTTGGAATCTCCTTTTGGTCAGTAGCAGCTGAGAATGAGGAGGGGAAGAGCGCAGAGTGCAAAGGCTCCATGTAACAACCTGCACTTTTCTTCTTCTTCTCAACCTGCACTGTCCAGTACAATAACCAACCACACATGGCTCGGAGAAGACAATGGCACCCCACTCCAGTACTCTTGCCTGGAAAATCCCATGGACAGAGGAGCCTGGTAGGCTGCAGTCCGTAGGGTCTCGAAGAGTCGGACATGACTGAGCGACTTCACTTTCACTTTTCACTTTCATGCATTGGAGAAGGCAATGGCAACCCACTCCAGTGTTCTTGCCTGGAGAATCCCAGGGACGGGGAAGCCTAGTGGGCTGCCGTCTGTGGGGTCGCACAGAGTCGGACATGACTGAAGCGACTTAGCAGCAGCAGCACACATGGCTAGTGAGCACTTACATTTTATGAAATTTGTATACATACTAAAATCAGAGACTTAGTTTTTAAAAAGTGGAAATACCTCTGTTTTAAAAATATCAGTTGTATGTTGTAATGATACTATCTTGGATATGTGCTGTGCTTAGTCGCTCAGTTGTGTCTGACTTTTTGCGACCCCATGGACCATAGCCCACCAGGCTCCTCTGTCCATGGAGATTCTCCAGGCAAGAATACTAGAATGGGTTGCCATGCCCTCCTCCAGGAGATCTTCCCAACCCAGAGATCGAACCCAGGTCTCCCACATTACAAGCAGATTCTTTACCATCTGAGCCACCAGGGAAGCCCAAGAACACTGGAGTGGGTAGCCTATCCATCATCCAGGGGAACTTCTGGACCCAGAAATTGAACTGGGATCTCCTGCATTGCAGGCAGATTCTTTACCAGCTGAGCTACCTGGGAAGCATCTCAGGTATAATGGGTTAAAAGTTTTTTAAATTCACCTTTTCTTATTTTTTTTCAAATATAACTATTGCAAAATTTTAAAATTATGTATATGGCTCACATTATAATTCTATTGAGTAACTCTGTTCCAGACATTTTCAACGGGGACCTCAGTCACTGGCATCCTGACTATTTAAGTTTAGGAAACCAAAGAAAAGCAACTAGAATTTGGAATATGCCACAAAACAAAGACTCCAAAGTGAGGTTGTTTCCAACTCCCAGGCTTCCCATAATGCCTCCATCACAACGGCCTTGGTATCTGTGGGCAGCAAGCCATGATTCTTCTTGAAAGCAGAAGGTAGGCATGGCTAATGTCTTCATGACTGGTGTCATTCTTTTGGAAAGTCCAAAGATGACCTTGGCAATGACATCATGCCATTGCCTTGAGATAAACCGCCCACCCACCCCAATTTGACATATTTTACCAGCCTATGTAAAGGATTCCAGAAGTGGACTAGACTCGTGCCTAGAATTCATTCAAGAAATGGCAAAAATTCATAGGCTGATGGATGAGGATTCCTGGGTTGGGAAGTTCCTCTGAAGAAGAGATAGGCTACCCACTCCAGTGTTCTTGGGCTTCCCTGTTCCCTGAACAGTGTTCGGTGTTCTTCCCTAAAGAATCCGCCTACAATGTGGGAGACCTGGGTTCAATCCCTGGGTTGGAAAGATCACCTGGAGGAGGGCATGGCAAACCATTCCAGTATTCTTGCCTGGAGAATCCCCATGGACAGAGGAGCTTGGCGTGCTACAGTTCATGGGGTCGCAAAAAGTCAGACACGACTGAGCGACTGAACTGAACTGATGGGTGAGGAATGAGAAACAGAGAGAAAAACCACTTCCTTCCAGAGGTCAGAGAAGTCTAACATGTAGCTGGTCTGAGGGGAAACTCTTTGGTCTGGATTGTGTGATTGGATCTTGTCCCCTTAATCACATTTCTGACATCGGGGCATCCTTATTTCCCATCCCCTGCCCTCAGATACTGGGTGAGTGGGGATGTGAGGTTACAGCACAAATGTTACATCTGATTCTCAGAACATGACAAAAACAATATCTGAACATTTGCCTTAGAGGCAATGAAATTCTGACCTTGCCTGTTCTTCATGGTATGCAGACTGGTTCTGGGTTCTTTATTTTACACACATATTGGAAATAAGAGTTCAATTTTAATAATAAACCTTCATTTAAGACTGAACTTGAGGCCCTTAAAAAAATCACAAAAAGAAATATTTGCTAAATTTCAGTTAATATGCATTTTCCTCAAATGCGATAAAAGGTATAATAATTTTTTGTTATCACTTTAACATTATTATTTTTACAATGTATTTATAGGCATGGGTTTCCCTGGTGGCTCAGCAGTAAAGTAACCATCTGCAATGCAGGAGACTTGCAGGAGATGTGGATTTGATCCTTGGGTCAGGAAGGTCCCTTGGAGAAGGAAATAGCAACGCACTCCAGTACTCTTCCCTGAGAAATCCCATGAACAGAGGAGCCTAGCAGGCTACAGTCCACTGGGTCACAAAAGAATCATAGTTGACTTAGTAACTGAACAACAACAATTTATAGGCACTCTGTTAAGTACTTTACATGTACTTATTTAACCCTCACAACTAATCTATATGGTATGTACTAATTGTCTCCATCTTATTGACGAAGAAAGTGAAGCACAAAGAGGTTGGGTTAGTTGCCTGAGGTCTTAAAACTTACAGGTGATGAAAACAGAATTCAAACCCAGGTCCATCTGACACCAAAGCTGTTTCCAAAAGTTTGAAAAGAGAAATAGGATCTTAGTCATTTTACTACAGGCTTTAAAAGCAAACAGTGATTCGAGATACGTGGTCAAAGTCATCTTAAAAAAAAAAAAACTGACATAGTTCTAATAAAACGTTAAAAAGATATTTTTCAGGCAAGGGCTGTAAGGATGTGTCTAAGTTTGAAAAAATGTTAAGCACCTGGATTCTTGTGCTTACGTTTCAAAGTTCACCCAACTTGAAAGTCATCCGTTCCTTAATAAGTGCTGCCAATGTGGAATAAGAAAAAAATACTTGAAACAGAAAACCCCCCTGTGTTTAGTGAACAGAGCTGTATTGTTGTTTGTTTTCTGAAGGGGACAGGAGGATGGGGTAGAGGTGGGAGTGTTTGTTTTTATGAGGTCTGCTTTGAAAAGCTCTTCTGAAGTCTTCCCAGGAGCAGCCAGGCGGGATGCTGGGGTTTGATACGGTACCTGCTGGGTCAGTATGGGCCCTTCTCAGCTGCAAGTAATTGACACTCAGGAGTCTCTCCAAAGAGGACCTGAGACCAAAGCAAGCTGAGAAAAATCATATATTGGATTTTTAATTGCTGCGGGACTCTGGTAGGAACAAAAATATTTTGAGGTCTAAGTTTCTTATGGTGGTGGGCTAACTGAATTTGAGAACTGAAGATTTACCCAGTTGGTGGGAAGATTTATGCAGAGGGGTAGATTATAAGGGGAGGTTATCCAAAAGCTTTCTCTAAATTATGTTTTGGTTATCGGCAGGTAGGTGCAACTGTCTCGTGTCCATGAGAGAAGAGCCGACTCCAGTCATAAATTCCTTTAATTTGCCCTCCAAGTGGACCTGAGAATTTGCTTAGAGTGACCCTGTCCCCCTCCTTAACTGAATTCTCCCACATCTTCCAGAGAGGGTAGGGGTGCTGATGCTGGAGTCAGGGGCCTTTCGCACAATGACTGGCCACACCCCAGACAGTTGAAGGCCTCTGGTTTCCAAGCATCTGTGTCAGAAACTGGACACATCATGTGGCTCACTGGAGAAGAAAACTCCAGGAACATGTCAACTGCCAAAGTTTCTTCTTTCCGATGACAAGCTTGCCGTAGGGATTTATACTCCAGTACAAAGCTGCGGCAATAAATTGGTAAATCATTCCTTAGTTCCTTCCTAGCCTCACTGAAAACTGAAAATCAACAAGATAAATATCTGGTTTTGTTTAAAATACAGTCACAGTCAGAGTCTTTTCTTTTAACTCTAGCTTTTTCTTTGCCAAAGCAATACATTCACATTTTAAAATAAACAAAATGGTATTGAAAGGTATAAAATGGTATTGAAATTCTCTCTCTCACTCTGTCCCCACTCACCTCACAGCCCCACCTCCATTTCCCATGGGTAACCACTTTTATTTTTTATTTTTTTTTCCAGACATAATCATTTAATTTTATTATCCTGAGTTATCCAGGAATATTTGTAAATCTTTCAGATTTTTTTTTAACTTTACTATATTGTATTGGTTTTGCCATATATCAACATGAATCCACCACAGGTATACATGTGTTCCCCATCCTGAACCCTCCTCCCTCCTCCCTCCCCATACCATCCCTCTGACTCGTCCCAGAGCACCATCCCCAAGCATCCAGTATCCTGCATCGAACCTGGACTGGCGACTCGTTTCATATATGATATTATTCATGTTTCAATGCCATTCTCCCAAATCTTCCCACCCTCTCCCTCTCCCACAGAGTCCACAAGACTGTTCTATACATCAGTGTCTCTTTTGCTGTCTCATATACAGGGTTATTGTTCAGTTCAGTTCAGTCGCTCAGTCTTGTTGGACTCTTTGCGACCCCATGAATCGCAACACGCCAGGCCTCCCTATCCATCACCAACTCCTGGAGTTCACTCAGACTCACGTCCATCGAGTCAGTGATGCCATCCAGCCATCTCATCCTCTGTTGTCCCCTTCTCCTCCTGCCCCCAATCCCTCCCAGCATCAGTCTTTTCCAATGAGTCAACTCTTCGCATGAGGTGGCCAAAGTACTGGACTTTCAGCTTTAGCATCATTACTTCCAAAGAAATTCCAGGCTGATCTCCTTCAGAATGGACTGGTTGGATCTCCTTGCAGTCCAAGGGACTCTCAAGAGTCTTCTCCAACACCACAGTTCAAAAGCATCAATTCTTCGGCGCTCAGCCTTCTTCACAGTCCAACTCTCACATCCATACATGACCACTGAAAAAATCATAGCCTGGACTAGACGGACCTTTGTTGGCAAAGTAATGTCTCTGCTTTTGAATATGCTATCTAGGTTGGTCATAACTTTCCTTCCAAGGAGTAAGTGTCTTTTAATTTCATGGCTGCAGTCACCATCTGCAGTGATTTTGGAGCCCAGAAAAATAAAGTCTGACACTGTTTCCACTGTTTCCCCATCTATTTCCCATGAAATGATGGGACTGGATGCCATGATCTTCGTTTTCTGAATGTTGAGCTTTAAGCCAACTTTTTCACTCTCCACTTTCACTTTCATCAAGAGGCTTTTGAGTTCCTCTTCACTTTCTGCCATAAGGGTGGTGTCATCTGCATAACTGAGATTATTGATATTTCTCCCAGCAATCTTGATTCCAGCTTGTGTTTCTTCCAGCCCAGCGTTTCTCATGATGTATTCTGCATATAAGTTAAATAAGCAGGGTGACAATATACAGCCTTGACATACTCCTTTTCCTATTTGGAACCAGTCTGTTGTTCCATGTCCAGTTCTAACTGTTGCTTCCTGACCTGCATACAGATTTTTCAAGAGGCAGGTAAGGTGGTCTGGTATTCCCATCTCTTTCAGAACCATCTTTCTAAATTCCATATATATGCGTTAGTATACTGTATTGGTGTTTTTCTTTCTGGCTTACTTCACTCTGTATAATAGGCTCCAGTTTCATCCACCTCATTAGAACTGATTCAAATGTGTTCTTTTTAATGGCTGAGTAATACTCCATTGTGTATATGTACCACAGCTTTCTTATCCATTCATCTGCTGATGGACATCTAGGTTGCTTCCATGTCCTGGCTATTATAAACAGTGTTGCGATGAACATTGGGGTACACGTGTCTCTTTCAATTCTGGTTTCCTCAGTGTGTATGCCTGGCAGTTGGATTGCTGGGTCATAAGGCAGTTCTATTTCCAGTTTTTTAAGGAATCTCCACACTGTTCTCCATAGTGGCTGTACTAGTTTGCATTCCCACCAACAGTGTAAGAGGGTTCCCTTTTCTCCACACCCTCTCCAGCATTTATTGCTTGTAGACTTTTGGATCGCAGCCATTCTGACTGGTGTGAAATGGTACCTCATTGTGGTTTTGATTTGCATTTCTCCGATAATGAGTGATGTTGAGCCTCTTTTCATGTGTTTGTTAGCCATCTGTATGTCTTCTTTGGAGAAATGTCTATTTAATTCTTTGGTCCATTTTTTGATTGGGTCATTTATTTTTCTGGAATTGAGCTGTAGGAGTTGCTTGTATATTTTTGAGATGAGTTGTTTGTCAGTTGCTTCATTTGCTATTATTTTCTCCCATTCTGAAGGCTGTCTTTTCACCTTGCTTATAGTTTCCTTTGTTGTGCAGAAGCTTTTAAGTTTAATTAGGTCCCATTTGTTTATTTTTGCTTTTATTTCCAATATTCTGGGAGGTGGGTCATAGAGAATCCTGCTATGATGTATGTCGGAGAGTGTTTTGCCTATGTTCTCCTCTAGGAGTTTTATAGTTTCTGGTCTTACATTTAGCTCTTTAATCCATTTTGAGTTTATTTTTGTGTATGGTGTTAGAAAGTGTTCTAGTTTCATTCTTTTACAATTGGTTGACCAGTTTTCCCAGCACCACTTCTTAAAGAGATTGTCTTTAATCCATTGTATATTCTTGCCTCCTTTCTCAAAGATAAGGTGTCCATAGGTGTGTGGATTTATCTCTGGGCTTTCTATTTTGTTCCATTGATATATATTTCTGTCTTTGTGCAAGTACCATACTGTCTTGATGACTGTGGCTTTGTAGTAGAGCCTGAAGTCAGGCAGGTTGATTCCTCCAGTTCCATTCTTCTTTCTCAAGATGGCTTTGGCTATTCGAGGTTTTTGTATTTCCATACAAATTGTGAAATTATTTGTTCTAGCTCTGTGAAGAATACCGTTGGTAGCTGATAGGGATTGCATTGAATCAAAAAGCTATATATGACAAACCCACAGCAAACATTATCCTCAATGGTGAAAAATTGAAAGCATTTCCCCTAAAGTCAGGAACAAGACAAGGGTGCCCACTCTCACCACTACTATTCAACATAGTTTTGGAAGTTTTAGCCACAGCAATCAGAGCAGAAAAAGAAATAAAAGGAATCCAGATTGGAAAAGAAGAAGTAAAACTCTCACTGTTTGCAGATGGCATGGTCCTCTACATAGAAAATCCTAAAGACTCCACCAGAAAATTACTAGAACTAATCAATGAATATAGTAAAGTTGCAGGATATAAAATCAACACACAGAAATCCCTTGCATTCCTATATACTACTAATGAGAAAATAGAAAGAGAAATTAAGGAAACAATTCCATTCACCATTGCAACGAAAAGAATAAAATACTTAGGAATATATCTACCTAAAGAAACTAAAGACCTATATATAGAAAACTGTAAAACACTGGTGAAAGAAATCAAAGAGGACACTAATAGATGGAGAAATATACCATGTTCATGGATTGGAAGAATCAATACAGTGAAAATGAGTATACTACCCAAAGCAATTTATAGGTAACCACTTTTAAAATGTCTGTGTACTCTAGGGATTTCCTTGGTGCTCCAGTGGCTAAGACTCCATGCTTCCAATGCAGGAAGCATGGGTTCAATCCCCAGTCAGGGAACTAGATCCTGAATGCCTTAACTACAGATCCTGCAACTCAGACTCACTGCAGCCAAATAAATAAATAAATAAATTTCTATGTATTCTAACAGGGAACCTCTCTCTCTAAAAGAGATACCTGCCCAGCATCTCTTTGTGCTGTGTTTAGTCACTGAGCCATGTCTGACTCTTTGTGACTCCATGGACTGTAGTCCGCCAGGCTCCTCTGTCTGTGGGGATTCTCCAAGCAAGAATACTAGGGTGGGTTGCCATGCCCTCCTCCAGGGGATCTTCCCAACTCAGGGATCGAACCTAGGTTTCCCACATTGCAGGCGGATTCTTTACCATCTGAGCCACCAGGGAAGCCCAAGAATACTGGAATGGGTAGACTATCCCTTCTCCAGGGGATCTTCCCTACCTAGGAATCAAACTGGGGTCTCCTGCATTGCAGACAGATTCTTTACCAGCCAGAGACCAGGGTCTCTTTAGGCGTGTATAAATAAGACTTGCCCAAGATTACAGAGTGGTTGTTCTGGGACCAGATTCCAGATTTCCTGATTCCCATCCTGAAGTTACCCCTGATAGATCGCACTGCTCAGTGCTGTGTGTGTGTGTGTGTGTGTGTGTGTGTGTGTGTGTTGCTCCTCCAGGAGCATAAAAGTCCCTGGATCCAAAGTGAACATGACAAAAGCCACTAGAGAGCTATGAAGCCCTGAGGAGATTCCTTTGAAGAGGAAGATAACCAGGTTAAGGGAAATCTGGCAAGGCTTCATCAGGAAGGTAGTGTTCATGGTTGGGTCTGGAAGAATGGGTAGGATTTCAACAGATAGAACAAGGTTAAGAAGGACATTCCAGGTGAAGAGATCAGCAAGAGCAAAGACCTGGATGTGGGAAAGCATCAGGGGTAAGTTTGGGTATCCAAGAGCCACATATGTCTGGAATATAAAATATAATTAGAAGATAAAACTACTGTAGCTGGAATGAGATTATTGAGCACTTCAGTTCAGATCAGTCACTCAGCTGTGTCCAACTCTTTGCGACCCCATGGACTGCAGCACACCAGGTATCTCTGTTTATCACCAACTCCTGGAGCTTGCTCAAACTCATGTCCATTGAGTCAGTGATGCCATCCAACCATCTCATCCTCTGTTGTCCCCTTCCCCTCCTGCCTTCAATCTTTCCCAGCATCAGGGTCTTTTCCAATGACTCAGTTCTTCGCATCAAGTGACCAAAGTATTGGAGCTTCACCTTTAGCATCACTCCTTCCAATGAATATTCAGGACTGATTTCCTTTAGGATTGGCTGTTTGACCTCTTTGCAGTCCAAGGGACTCTCAAGAGTCTTCTCCAACACCACAGTTCAGAAGCATCAATTCTTTGGTGTTCAGCTTTCTTTATGATCCAACTCTCAAATCCATACAGGACTACTGGAAAACCACAGCTTTGACTAGACAGACTTTTGTCGGCAAAGTAATGAGAGCCTTACACAAAGTATTATTCTGAGTGCTTTATCAGTGTGCTTTAATCTTCACAATGCTTTGAAGCAGTTACCATTATTAGCTCCATTTTCCAGGTGGGAACACTCAAGCAAAGACAGGGTAGGTAACTGGCCTTAAATCACAATTCATGCAGCTAGTAAGTTTACATTCTAGAGAGTCTGGCTTTAAAAGAGTGATAATATTTCTTCCTGTTACTGGGAAATGAGACTGAACAAAAAAGTGGTTGTTTTAGAAAGGATATTGGAACACTTGTTGAAACACAGATTTATTCTATCATGAATTGCAAAGAAAAGGAGGTAAATGTTTATTAAATATACACTATATCTTCAAAATATGACAGATCGATTTATTTTCTTTTTTAAATTAAATTTTAAATTAATTTAAAAAGAAAGATCTTAGGGAGCCAGCAATGCTACAGAAACACAGGATTAAAGGCTTACCTGGAGAAAGACCCTAGTACTGACAGAGAGATTAGAGGGACTGTGAGTTTAAAGTCTGAGATCTAAAGAGAAAAGAGTAGACTAGCCAGTGGTTACCCTCCCAGGCCATGCTTGATCTCTGCTTGGGTTCATTCCAGGAGGAAAGAAAAGGGCAGGGAGGTAGGGGGCTTCTTAGCAAAGCTGGCTTCAGCTCTGGTCGTCTCACTGCTGCTGCTGCTAAGTCGCTTCAGTCGTGTCCGACTCTGTGCGACCCTAGAGACGGCAGCCCACCAGACTCCCCCGTCCCTGGGATTCTCCAGGCAAGGACACTGGAGTCGTCTCACTACCCACCCCATTTAAGGAGTTCCAGATTAAGAGTTTAACAACATATGGCACCTAGTCTGTCATTCAGGAGAAGGGAACTCATTCCAGGTTCCCAGAAATCTACCTCAGATCTGAGAGTGTCCAGGGCTACAGTAGAGCTCCTCTGGCCAACCAGCAGTCACTTGGTCGGTTGTGTGACCTTGACCCCATTTCCAGGAGGGGCTTTAGCCAGAGGGAGTACAGGGAGCCCAGCCCCAAGCCTTTTGAGGTTCTATTAGACAGACAGGGCAAGAGGGAAACCGGTGGGGGCAGCAACTCTGGCTGGACAGAGTGAAGGCTAGACAAAAAGCAGAACCATGGTGTCTAGAGCATCTAGAATTGCTCCCCAGCCTGTCTCACCTTAGCCTGGATCTCATCTTCACCTGGATCTCGTCTGCTCCTGAGCTGCCCCTGTCGTGGCAAGTCGATGTCTGGCCCCACCACTGAAGACCCAATGTGAGTCAGGCGGACAAAGTTCATAGGTTCGTTAACTGTGGTACAGTCAGTCTGTCACCTCTTCTTCAGCAGGGGTTTCTCTATATATGCCAGCCCAGTTTGTCCCCAAGTTCACTCATCTTCCCATTTGGTTACAGGTTCACTCCTCTGCCTGAGTCACAGAAGGCTCTTGCTCCGGCGCCTTGACCACCCACTCCTCACTTCCCTCAGGTGTAACAACATCCCAGGTTTACTCAGCTGGACGGGTTCTTGAGCCTTTAACTGAGCAGTGAAGGTCAGCATCTCAGATCCTGAGAGACCAGCAAGGTCAGAGAGCAGGGCAGAAGGGCAGGCAGGAGGTTATTTATGTCTTCCACAGGCTTGGAATCCTGTGCTACTTGGGCATCAGGGTGTCTGAAGGCAGCTGGTGCCGGCTCCACTGGGTGTCCACCAGCGTGTGGGTCCCAGGTTCGCTCCTTGGCACTGTGGTGGAGCCGAGGGCAGGTGGGCAGAGCTAGATTTATTCTCTACATAATTTAAATGGGAAAACTAGGACCCTGAGAGGGTCCATTCATGTTAAGTCGCTTCAGTCATGTCCGACTCTGACCCTCATGTGTGACCCATGGACTGTAGCCCACCAGGCTCCTCTGTCCATGGAATTCTCCAGGCAAGAATACTGGACTGGGTTGCCATGCCCTCCTCCAGGAGATCTTCCCGACCCAGGGTTCGAACCCACGTCTCTTGTGTCTCCTGCCTTGAAGGTGGGTTCTTTACCACTAGTGCCACCTGGGAAGCCCCTGAGAGTGTGAATTATTCAAATTCTCAAAGTTGTCAAGGGGCAGAGAAAGCCTTTGAAGACCCAATGTACCAGCAAAACCAGTGCTCTTGCTCATCTAAACATAGCCCACAGAATGCTAGTCCAGGGCCTAGAGAGGAATGGGCTTCTGGGGTGAGCCTGGCTTGGGAAACTCTCAGATGATCCAAAACAGACCTTACTATAACTGCAGATTTTCTCAGATGTCAATACACTACCATACTTCATAAGGTATATGTCTCATATTTCTGAAGCTAATTTTATCATGATGTCCTCCTCTCCCACCACTCCCAAGCCCTTTGTTCAGATCACATTCAGTGGAAATGGCCCTGGGAGGTCACTGACTAGTTTGGGAAAGCCTACATAGAGCATCCCGAGGAAAGGAAGGAAAGGTGTGTTTCCTGATCACCTGGGTCTGTGGCCTCTCTTCATAGATACACAACACTGAAATACAAAGGGCACTTGAATCTTACTTCCTGAGAACTGCACAGAAAAGACCTTATCTAAACTTCCACATCTCAGAAACCCAGTATGTTTGGGTTTTTGTTTTTGTCTTTGTTTAATTGTTTGCTTTAGGGATCAAAATGGAAAAACTTGATATGGTTTCTATGGTAGAAATCTCCCAATTCCTAGTCTAGTTTTTTCATACTCTAAGTAAATGTGTTTGGATGTCAGAAACCAAAAAATATATGTAGATCATGCTGGACTGGGTTATCCCTGTGAACTTAATTTCCAATTAGCTGGTGGTTTAATATGTAATCCACTGTTGCTATCATATCACTGTAGTGATATGATATGTCCAAAAAAGAATACCTTCACCCTCTCCCTTCTGAAAATCCTCATAAAGTATAAAACTTACACATGGCATGACTGAACTAAGCAAAATCTTAGGCATTAAGAAAGGATTCTGTAAATCTTAAACACTGTGAAAATAATACTGTTTGACTGGCTACACATTCTACCTGTCAAAGGACATTTTTGTAGGCAACTGTTAATACATTTGGTAAGTTGGGTGGAGTTTCCTTTTCAATTTTGGTAGTATTTTAAGAGTTTGGGGAAGGATTATTGGAATGACCAAAATGCTATTGATGGTGGTTTTATTACCCAATGTGCATGAATGCTAAATCGCTTCAGTTGTGTCTGACTCTTTGTGACCCTATGGACCATAGTCTGCCAGGCTCCTCAGTCCATGGGATTCTCCAGGCAAGAATACTGGAGTGAGTTGCCATATCCTCCTCCAAGAGGATCTTCCCGACTGAGGGATTGAACCCACGTCTCTTATATCTCCTGAATTGGCAGGTTCTTCTACCACTAGCACAGCCTGGGAAGCCCTTGTTACCAATAAGCTGACCTAATTTTAAGAATAAAAAGGCTACTTAATAACATTTGTTCTTATTTTGAAAGCTGGGGTGTGGGTTTCAAATTTTTGCAAAAACTTCTAGAATCTCTTGTAGTGTTATTTTTTAGTCTAGGGGATGTTTGAGAGTGACAGTTTAGGTATAAGAACTGTGCATGTGTGCGTGATTAGTCGCTCAGTTGTGTTCAACTCTTCACAACCCCGTGGACTGTAGACCGCCAGGCTCCTCTGTCCATGGGATTTTCCAGGCAAGGATATTGGAGCAGGTTGCCATTTCCTCCTCCAGGGGATCTTCCCGACTGAGGGATTGAACCCATGTCTCTTATGTCTCCTGCTTGACAGGCAGATTCTTTATCACTGAGCCACCTAGTAAGCCCCAGGACAGAACTGAGTGTTCTTTTTGTCCTATAAGAAATTTTTTGTAATAAGTAGTTTACTGCTGCTGCTGCTACTGCCACTAAAACTTAATTTTCATCACCCAAAGCTGTGAAGTCTAGGCTCCCTCTTTTACCAACTGCATTATGACTAGAAGGTGGGATGTTGAGGTTTATCATCAGTTCATTTTTTATCCTTAGCTTATATGAGAAAAGGAGCTCAAAAGAAAATTCAAATAAAAAAAAATGTGTTCATTCATAATCTTTCTTAGGCCAAAGTGAATAGTATATAGTAAAGCAAATGCTGCTGCTACTGCTGCTGCTAAGTCTCTTCAGTCGTGTCCGACTCTGTGCGACCTCATAGACGGCAGCCAATCAGGTTCCCCCGTCCCCGGGATTCTCCAGGCAAGAACACTGGAGTGGGTTGCCATTTCCTTCTCCAATGCATGAAAGTGAAAAGTGAAAGTCAAGTCGCTCAGTCGCGTCCGACTCTTTGCCACCCCATGGACTGCGGCTGACCAGGCTCCTCCGCCCGTGGGATTTTCCAGGCAAGAGTATGGAGTGGGGTGCCATTGCCTTCTCCGAAGCAAATGCTAGTGAAGCAGATTGGAAAATGGAACAGGGACACTGAGGATAATGCTAATTGCAACAGAATACAGATCCATCCCTAACCTAATTAATTACCACTATAAATATCTTCTTTCTCTTGGAAACCATATCAGATCAGATCAGTCGCTCAATCGTGTCCGACTCTTTGCAACCCCATGAATCGCAGCAGGCCAGGCCTCCCTGTCTATCACCAACTTCCAGAGTTCACTCAGACTCACATCCATCGAGTCAGTGATGCCATCCAGCCATCTCATCCTCTGTCATCCCCTTCTCCTCTTGCCCCCAATCCCTCCCAGCATCAGAGTCTTTTCCAATGAGTCAACTCTTCGCATGAGGTGGCCAAAGTACTGGACTTTCAGCTTTAGCATCATTCCTTCCAAAGAAATTCCAGGGCTGATCTCCTTCAGAATGGACTGGTTGGATCTCCTTGCAGTCCAAGGGACTCTCAAGAGTCTTCTCCAACACCACAGGTCAAAAGCATCAATTCTTCGGCGCTCAGCCTTCTTCACAGTCCATCTCTCACATCCATACATGACCACAGGAAAAACCATAGCCCTGACCAGACGAACCTTTGTTGGCAAAGTAATGTCTCTGCTTTTGAATATGTTATCTAGGTTGGTCATAACTTTCCTTCCAAGGAGTAAGCGTCTTTTAATTTCATGGCTGCAGTCACCATCTGCAGTGATTTTGGAGCCCAGAAAAATAAAGTCTGACACTGTTTCCACTGTTTCCCCATCTATTTCCCATGAAGTGATGGGACTGGATGCCATGATCTTCGTTTTCTGAATGTTGAGCTTTAAGCCAACTTTTTCACTCTCCACTTTCACTTTCATCAAGAGGCTTTTGAGTTCCTCTTCACTTTCTGCCATAAGGGTGGTGTCATCTGCATTTCTGAGGTTATTGATATTTCTCCCGGCAATCTTGATTCCAGCTTGTGTTTCTTCCAGTCCAGCGTTTCTCATGATGTACTCTGCAATAAGTTAAATAAACAGGGTGACAATATACAGCCTTGACATATTCCTTTTCCTATTTGGAACCAGTCTGTTGTTCCATGTCCAGTTCTAACTGTTGCTTCCTGACCTGCATACAAATTTCTCAAGAGGCAGATCAGGTGATCTGGTATTCCCATCTCTTGAAGAATTTTCCACAGTTTATTGTGATCCACACAGTCAAAGGCTTTGTTCATGACATTGTACTGGAGACAGGGATCAAGACCATCCCCATGGAAAAGAAATGCAAAAAAGCAAAATGGCTGTCTGGGGAGGCCTTACAAATAGCTGTGAAAAGAAGAGAAGCGAAAAGCACAGGAGAAAAGGAAAGATATAAACATCTGAATGCAGAGTTCCAAAGAATAGCAAGAAGAGATAAGAAAGCCTTCTTCAGCGATCAATGCAAAGAAATAGAGGAAAACAACAGAATGGGAAAGACTAGGGATCTCTTCAAGAAAATCAGAGATACCAAAGGAACATTTCATGCAAAGATGGGCTCGATAAAGGACAGAAATGGTATGCACCTAACAGAAGCAGAAGATATTAAGAAGAGATGGCAAGAATACACAGAAGAACTGTACAAAAAAGATCTTCATGATCCAGATTATCAAGAAGGTGTGATCACTGACCTAGAGCCAGACATCCTGGAATGTGAAGTCAAGTGGGCCTTAGAAAGCATCACTACGAACAAAGCTAGTGGAGGTGATGGAATTCCAGTTGAGCTATTCCAAATCCTGAAAGATGATGCTGTGAAAGTGCTGTACTCAATATGCCAGCAAATTTGGAAAACTCAGCAGTGGCCACAGGACTGGAAAAGGTCAGTTTTCATTCCAGTCCCAAAGAAAGGCAATGCCAAAGAATGTTCAAACTACTGCACAATTGCACTCATCTCACACGCTAGTAAAGTAATGCTCAAAATTCTCCAAGCCAGGCTTCAGCAATATGTGAACCGTGAACTTCCTGATGTTCAAGCTGGTTTTAGAAAAGGCAGAGGAACCAGAGATCAAATTGCCAACATCCGCTGGATCATGGAAAAAGCAAGAGAGTTCCAGAAAAAACATCTATTTCTGCTTTATTGACTATGCCAAAGCCTTTGACTGTGTGGAAACATATACATTGGAATGTTTCTCAAGTATAGGCTATTGGGATCCACAACCCAAGAAACATACCAGCCTAGTAAAAAAAAAAAAAAAAAAAAAAAATACTGATTTTAGGAATCACAGGAATTGGAACTCAGTACAATTCTAATGATTTCTTGTTATGGAGGTGGGTAGGCAGTAGTCTTGCCCGGAAAATCCCATGGATGGAGGAACCTGGTGGGCTGCAGTCCATGGGGTCGCTAAGAGTCAGACATCACTGAGTGACTTCACTTTCACTTTTTTACTTTCATGCATTGGAGAAGGAAATGGCAACCCACTCCAGTGTTCTTGCCTGGAGAATCCCAGGGATGGGGAAGCCTTGTGCGCTGCCGTCTATGGGGTCGCACAGAGTTGGACACGACTGAAGCGACTTAGCAGCAGCAGCAGCAGCAGGCTGTTTTCAGGATATTAGATGAAAGGAAATTTGACATGTCATCCTGAATTGTAACCTTGACACCACCCTCCTGTGAGCTCAAACAAATGACTTTATCTCTTGTGCCTGTTTGTTTTTTTTTTTTTTCAATCTCCCAATTTCTCTTCTTGTTCTTTTGTATCCAGAGGTACATGTCATCTGAAGCCTTCGCCACTTTGCATAGTAAATCAGGAACAAATCCAGGAGAGAGAATGAGACAGAGAAACCAGTACTTGGTTTCTGCATGAACTTTGTGCTAGGTTTGATGACCCTATAGTAATGAATGATGTTTCATATACTGCCCTATGTCTTATCCATTTGTACATTTTCTCTTGACTCTTGGAAAACTGAAGTCTCTGTGGAACATTCCATGAATGATCATCAGCATTACATTCTACTAAAATAACTGAGACCTATTTATAAACCACAGGAAATTGTTCTTGCTCAGGATACAGTCTGAATAAGTAATTTAGAAAATGGAAAACAGTCAGTCATCCATATGTTTTCTTCATCTACTATTTTCCAAGCTGGCCCTGAGCGTTCCTATCCCTACACCTTTGCTCGTGCTGTTCTCACAGCTTAGAGTACCCTCCCCACTTTTCCTCCTCTTCTCCTTTAAGGGTCAGATGCCACTTTTGAGGGGGTACCTTTTTGACATGGCCCCTCACCTCCATAGCCCAGAGATCTCTTTCTTTTTTCTTGCACCTGTGATTCACTTCTAGACCCTCACACCTAGCACTTATGTGCTACCCTAGAGCGTTCTCTCCTTTTTGCCATTAGAGAAAACGGGAATTTCCAGAGAGAGTATAAACTCTTGGAGGAGAGGGTTCTACATGAATAACTAAGATATCATCTGACACAGACCTGAGAACATAGACGACACTTAGTGCTGTTGGTGTCAAGGGGTGCTTTTCAGGTGATCTAAAGCCAAATGAAAGAAAATCACAGAAACTTAATGTGCAAAACACACTCAGGTTGACCTATTATGGTAGAAGTGGAGGTAAAGGTGGGTACTTTGGCATCCGGTCTGCTGACTCCACTCTCCCCCTCCTCCAAGCGAGCTCTGGAGCACCCCTAGGGTGCAGCCTCCCTCTGCCCTCTGCCCTGTTGGTGCCTTCTGTTCTCTGGCTGTCATGCTGGAAACTTTGCCTTCCTTGGAACCCAAGCTTCCTCCATTCCATTCTCTCCAGGCTTATGCGTGACTGTCTCTTGGCTAAGTTGGTAAAGCTCTTGAGTGTGTGCTGATGTTCCCCACCCTTCCCAAAGCAAGTGCATTCTCACAGAGTTTTTCTAAAGAGAACACCTTGGCTTGACTCACGGATCCCCAACCAGTTAGTTGGAGAACTCAGTGAAGCTGATCATGGGGCAGTCCTTCTGGCTGCATTCCCCATTTCCTGCTGTCCCAGCAGATTCCAATAGGAATGCCTGCAGGATCAAAATTCTGGAATTCCTTTTGAGACAAATTTCTTGTCAACACTAACATACAATCTTCCCCATAAGCAAACATGTCCTTTCTCCTTCACACTCTCAGTTAATTGCCAGGAAACAGAGGAAACAAATATTCTGGTAGAACTTTTGATGGCATAAGATGCATCGCATTTACAGCAGTAGGAACAGAATGGAGAGTGGCCGTACCATCCACCCTTTGATCCTGGCATCACTCTAACCCATCCCACCCCAGCGCCATGTGGACGTCTCCAACACTGACAACCTTGGCTGCTTCCCATGGGGGCTTTCTGCTTCCATTCCTACTCCTCCTTTGATTTGATTATTGGAGCAGCAATGGGTTTATCCTTGAGTTTACATCCTGCTGATCCCCTTTTCTGTGGGGATCCAGTTTTTGTTCCAGACCCTAATGCAGGCCCTGGTGCTTTTAACTATTGTTCACTGACCAGTGATTCTTCCAAGTCCACCTGATCCTGTTTCAAGACACCAGGCCCTGACTGTCACAGCTGGTGAGCCATGCATGCCAGATCAAACCTGGGACTGTTTTCCAGGAAACCTTGCCTGGCTCTGAACTGTCTGTCCTACAAGCCCACTTCCATTCAGTTCCAAACCCTTGAGGCAGCAAACCCAAGCTCAGTTGATTCCTGACTTGACTTTGCATATGTTCTTCCAGTTATTTGACTTGGACTTCCCTCTACAATTGTTAGCTTGGTCCACCTGTGTGCTCTCTGTGTCATCTAGAGACTTTTGCCCGATTCACTCCAGTACCTGCCCCGCTACAAGAAGTCACAGTCCCACCACCACCATTGCAGGACTCCTGGGGAGGATAAGCCAGTCAGGGAAATCATTTTACTGAGAGGAGCTTTTTGATTTTCTTTAATTCACCATGTAGGTCAGGAGATTATTTCTCAGAAGGAAATATAAAATAGGGGATGTAAACCTGGAGTCTTGGTCTAGTCAAGAAGGAGGTACAAACATTTTATAAAGAAAAAGTGATTTAATCTCTCTCCTATCATTCTGCTAGATGGAATGAAGTCCTCTGGGAATGTCGTGAGGGAAACATTTATCAGGCGGATAGTAAAGGACTTAGGATTATTTTGTTATCCACCTTCTGTAAGCAAGCACTTCTTTTTGCTTTTGTATTTTTTTTTATGGAGAAAAAAAAGTGTTGGGTGGAACTCCACGTGCTTTCTTATGTAATAAAAAAGTCAAGCAAAGGGCATGCCTTGGTTCGTCTTGGACTCGGCAGTCTGCCGACATTATCACAAGTGCTGGGAGGTGGAGGCTCTATGTGCCTTGGGGATTATCATGCAGTTTCTTTCTAAGTGTTAAGCCTCTTTCTATGCAGAAGGGGCCCATCACAGGATGGACCATTATGATCCCTAGTCCCTTGTTGATGTTTCAGCAAGAATTCAATAATTCTACAGGGTTTTATTTAAGTGTACTCAATTACGGCAAGATTTCCAAAACCAGTTTTCCTTCTGAGTATGGTTACCTTATAGCCCAAATGGGTCCCTTTTTTCCATCCTTAAAAACCATGAAAGTTGGCCATGTCATCTGAAAGACACCTTCTAGCTCTGAAATTCCCCAAGTGTGCGTTCTCAGTAGTGTTCAACTTTCCAACCCCATGGACTGTAGCCTGCCAGGCTCCTCTGTCCATGGGATTATCCCAGCAAGAAAACTGGAGTGGGTTGCCATTTCCTCCTACAGGAGGTCTTCCTGACTCAGGGATCAAACCTGCATCTCCTGCAGCTCCTGCATTAGCAGGCAGATTCTTTACCACTGAACAACTTTGTAATAAATCCTAGCTGGCATATAGGCACTAATTGGAAATCTGTAAACCAGTTAATATATTCTGGAATTGAATCTATTGGTATCCCTTGGAAGTAATAGTAATAATTAAAGTTTTAGCTCCAATAAGAAGTATCTTCCTCTCTTGCAAGATAATATATCCATGGGACCATCTAGCATTTACAGGCCACCAATACATTTCAGTTAAAGGGGCATCTCCTATACTAATATTTCCCAAAATATAATTCTAGAAATCCTATTATTTCACTTAGATTCACCACAGCAATTGTGTCCTAAAAGGTCTTTTATATTTTATGCATGCAGGATCCAATCAAAGATCACAAATTGCACTTAGTTATTAGTTCTCTTTATTCTTAATCTAGAAACAGTTTCTTCCTATTTTTCAAAACACTGATAAATTTGAGGAGTCTGGCCTGGATGTCTTGTAGAATATTACATAATCTGAATTTACGGGATTGTCTCCTCAAGTTGAGATTCAGATTTAATATTTGGCAGAAAAATGACTTCAGTGATGTTCATACTGTTATTTTAAAAACTTTTTTATTTTACCTTTTAGATGAGATCAAATATTATAGAAATACATAAGGAGAAATGGAAGGTGCTGCAAAATGCCACTCCTAGAAATAACCAGTATTTATATTTTAGTATATATGCCATTAGATTTCTTTCCTTTAGATATAACAAAAATGGAACAATTTCTATGTCATTTTTGTAACTTTCTCCTTTAACTGGTTGCCATATCTTAGAATACTTTCTGTGTTCTATGTATACCTACCTCATTTTTTTTTTTTTAGGGTTTGTTTCCAGCTTCTGGCTATAAGGAACTATGCTGCAATCATCATTCATGTATATTTGTGTACTTATGTGAGTGTTTCTGGTTACCTTCCTAGGAGTAAAATTTCTGGGTCAACTTTGATATTGCAAACTTGCCACCACAAAAACATTACCTCAATCAATACTTTCACCAACAATGCATGAGAGTGACGGTTTCCTTACATCTTATCCTGGTATTACTACTCTTTTTAATCTTTGCTAATGGGAAGTAAAAATTGCTGTCTCATCACCATTTGAATTTTTAAACTATGAGCGAAGTTGAGTAAATATTTTTACATGCTTATTTCCTGTTTTTGTTCCTTTCCCTGAACAATCTGTATATATCCTTTGCCTATTTCCCTACCGAACTGTTTCTTTTACTTATTGATTTCTAAGACTCATTTTTATACCAAGGAAATTAACCATTTGTTTTCTGTATGTATAAATAATTATTTTGTCCAGATAATTAGAATACTTCAGTAACATCCTATGAAATATGCTCCAAAGAATATGCCTAACTTAGGAAGACACCATGTTTAGTTCCTTCTCTTTGAATTCTCCACATAGGGAAAACAGCCTGAACAGCCATTGGATTTAAATCTCTAGTGCGAATAAAATAAATGTTATGTATTCATCTGAAGAAGGGAATGGCAACTCACTCCAGTATTCTTGCCTGAAGAATCCCATGGACAGAGGAGCCTGATGACCTACAGTCTGTGGGGTCACAAAGAATTGGACATAACTGAGTGACTAATATTTTCACTTTTCACTATGTATTTATACACATACATATATTATATGTATAATTGAAAGTGGGTAATGTTTTCTCTGTGGTCATTTTCTGTCAAAAAAAATAAACAACTTTAGATTCTTTAAAATCGTGCTGTGGTGGGTTATAAGGTAGAAGCAGAAATTGCTCTGAAGCTGGAAATAGGATGCAAGGAATTGAATCCAATGTCCACAGATGGACAAATCTCCTCTTTCCCCCTTCTCCCCACCCCCCTGCAACGGCTGGGCATAGTTTGGAAACCATCACTATGGAATGTCTCAGAAAGCTCTGATAAGATGAGCACCCTCAAGAAAATAAAAAAAAAGAAAAAGACAGCATCTTCAGAAGGTAGACTCTGTCCATTTAATTTTCTGCTGGGTTTGGTTCTGGGGTGGCATTATAGCAGCCTGCAGATCTTGCTGTTAGGTGCACTGTAGGCCTAAGATTAATCTTTAGAAATCTTTCCAAACAGAAAGGACATGTGGACCAAAATTTTGTTGTTTTCGTTTTGTCTTTCCTATCCCAATCAAGTTGGAATCCTTTTCTCACAATTTGGATCATGTCATTGCATTTCCTGTGAATAAGATTGTTAGCTTCAGAGATGCCTATATTTGGGATAGTGAATTATGGTCAGCAGTTTTCACAATGTTCTCCCTAATCATCTCTCCCGGTCCACTGGAGGTGCTGGCTCTGTGCCCAGTACACAAATTAAAGATTAGTTAACTGGATGCACTAGGCACATGGCCGCCAGCTCCATTTAGGACACGTGATTCACTCTTCCCTCTCCTAAGTGCTGCCTGCCCTTTTCTGCCCTAAAAGTAATGCAATTCTTTCTTGTTCAATACTATTGACTCCTCTATAGAAAGAAACAGAAAGGGGAAAATCTCCACCTTTGGATATCTCAGAGCTGGATTTGTCAGCAATCAGAAATACATTCAGTCTCCAACAGTAAAATATTTTCGTATGTCATCTAGAGGGAGTTAGAATACGTTACTTCAGAATTTGATTTCACACATGTAGGCAGTTCATGGGGTGGCAAAGAGTCGGACACGACTGAACAACTGAACTGAACTGAGGAGGTTCATGAGGGCAAAAGTAAGAAAACCACCCCCACCCCCAATACAGCCACAAAATAGGAAACAGAGAAATAAATACATACAGCCAAGGAATAGGAAATAAGGAAACAAACATACTTTCTGAGTGATAAACTATGAAATCAACACATAATGGCACTGGGCCGAGACAGTAAAATGTCTTTAAAGGGACAGAAATCAATTATCTAGCCTATGCCTTTAAGGCTTGACTACTGTCCACTCAAGCCTAAACACATATTCAAAGAAAAAAATGCACATTATTTGTAGAAGGAAATATGGAAATGTTACACAGTAGCCTTTTCAGTTGTTATATAATATGGATATATTAATTTTGTCTCAACACTGCTATTCTTCCCATCTGCCTTTTTCCCCACGGGAGATATTGAAATAAAAATATTTTCCCTTTAATTTTTTTTTAAGTGCTCTACTTGCTAACATAGCTTCAGGGCTGTAATTAAACACATTCATCTGACTCTGTTGGGATAGAGCCTCCAATACCTTCTCAGTTTAAGCTACAGCTGAAATATTTCGATAAGAAAAAAAGAAAAAGGAAATCGCTTTACAAATAAACAAAGGTACATTCAGGATGGAATCAAAACTTCCTTCATGGGAAACAAACTAGCAATATCTCTGTGTTTTTTTGTTGTTTTTTGTTTTTTGTTTTTTTTTTACAGAAAAGAGCTGGCATAATATATAGCTTATAGTACTATTGTTAAATTTACTCTAATTAGGTCTTATGGATGAAACATGCTAATGATCATATCCTTTGGTCAGACTTCTCACACTTGATCTTAGCCAAAAGGCCGAGAAGTGATGGTCGGACTTCTCAACAGCTGTTCAACAAATTAAGCTTCATAAACAGAATGTTGAGAAAAATAATCCTGCTGCTTCACAGACACACCCACGACACACTCGTGGTCTCCCCACACCCTGGCCTTGCACACACTCTGTGGTATACAGCAGTCAACAATCAAATACATGTTGCGGTGATTGTGGCACAAGGACATTCATCCTAGCTAGTGCTCTTTGGGGGATCTTTCTCTCTTAAAAACTTTCAATTGTCAGAGATTTTGAGACTGAATTTCGACAATCAGATTCAACGTTCCCCTATCACCTCACCAGTTAAAAGAAGGAGAAAAAACCCACAAAACCCCAAAATCGACTGCACTCTCATCCTTGTGATTTGAGTGATTGTGCCATGATGACTTAATGTGCTTTTCACACTTTGTGGAGCAATTTAAATAGCTCAGATGTTTAACTCTTGAAAAAGTGGTTACTAGTCATACATAGCAACTACTTCCTTTAAGAAATGTCACAAAGATGCTTATAATTTATTGCTGGACTCATTCAGCATAGCATGCAAATCAACTTACATATTTACATCCAGCTTCAGATTGGATCTTAAATACACTGCTCAAGCCAATGAAATCAGGTACTTCCATTGGCAATGCCATGGCTCTGCTTTACCTCTCTCTAACATTTTCCAAGCTATTCAAATAATCCCATTCCTATGATGTAGCAGTGCATGTATGTGGTCAGAACCATCCAACACAATCAAAGGTGGTCTAGGCACCATTCCATGACTGTCCATAGAGCTCAAAGTTGTTGACCTAATGTAAAGCAAAGTTCAAAGCAAAGATCTTGCTGGAAACCATGGCCACTGGTCACAGCTTATAGGCCCTGGGGAATAGTTGTAAAACTGCCCCCTAACCACAGTGATGCCAGTGATTTTGTGGAGTGATCCCTAATATAATACCTGAAAGTTCAAATAAAAAAGCATCAAGGCTGAATAAATGGATCCTGAGATGAGAAGGATTTTGGAATAGGCCTGTGGTTCCCCAGGACCACTAATGTGATAATAACCCTCTCTAACTGCTAACTGCTGTCTGAAATCTCCTTATTTCTTTGGCTTAGGGCATTCCTAAGTCTTTCTAAAATGAAAATACTTGAGATAGGTATAATACTGTATGCTGTTCTGAGTTACTCATCTCTTAATATGAATAAAGAATAGCATGTTGCTGAGATAAGTGTACACAGAGATCAAGGATATAGGAAGAACCTGCCTGCAATGAACATTTGGGCTCCTCCCGGTACCCCTTGTAAGTTTCATTCCCATGCAGAGCACCAGTGTCTGAGCTGCCTGTTGGGTCGATGATCCCTCACAAAACTAAAGCAGAGTGAGCTGCCTGGGTCCTGAGCAAAAGAAAGAGCTGCTACTTCACAGCAGCAGTGTTGTGTAGGAGTAAGAAATGGGACTTGCAGGTGGGAGACACTTTTGTAGCTTACTCTAGCTTATAGCTTCTTCCCATACAATCAAGTCTCCTCCTCAGGAAGATTACCCCTCTCTAGATATTTACAAAACTAATATTTTAAGTTAATTCCCAAAGGCAGCCTAGCCCTGAGTGCCTGCCAAAACAAGGGCTGAAGAAACTCTTCCATAGCGAGGAATGGTAATCTGTGGATTTCAGGAGAGGGGTCAATGTCCCACCCCATTCTTCACTCACTGCCACCACCGTGTCTCTGCCCAGAGACTTAAGATTTATTTTGCACCTTTTTGAGTGGATCTCAAAGCCCTTCACAGAGAAAAAGAAGGGTTATCCCAGGACAGGACTCAGTTTGTATTCATCAGATTACACTTGGCCAAAGTAACAGTCCCAGTTGGAGGCAAGAACAGGCTTCATGCTTCCTAAGAAGTCTGGTAGGGATTTTGAAATCACAGGAAGAGTCTGGAGTATGAGGCAAGTCTCAAAGTAACTAAAAACTGTGCCAGAGGTGTGTTTCACTATGACCTACACACTGCATATGCTGTTTCCTTTAATCCCATCACGGGCAGTGGATAATAATAACGGTAATAGCTAACATTTACATAGCATTTACTATGTACCAGACACTGTTCCAAGACTTTGGTATGCATCAACTGATAAACACCTAAAAGACAGGTAGGAATAGTACCATCCCACCTGGCAGATGAGAAAACCAAGGCACAGAGAGAGAGTAAATAACTTGCAAAGGGAATATAATAATAATTAAACTAACTACATTTTAAATTCTCAGAATAACTATTACTAATACTGCCTTCATTTTGCAGAGAAGGAAGTGGAGGCTCAGAGGCAAGTAACTGATTAAAGATCATACAGTGTTGATGTGGTGGCAGAGCCCACCCCTAACATTTGGAGGATTGGAGCAAAAGTACAATTGGGGACTCATTTGTCTAAAATTAAATAAAATGTGTTCTCTTCTCTTGCTTTGAAAAATAAGTCTCTGAAACAATCTGGAAAGACCAGATTCAGATTTACTTTTCAGACTTCTTGGTTTGATCCAGAAGAGGTGGTGCAGAGAGTCAGATTTCAGTCCTTGGCCCAGTGCCCTTCTCTTCTCGCCGCTGAAACTCACAGATTCTCCATCGTCCATGACCTACTCCTGTCCATACTCTACACACAGCTGCCCCTAAGGCATCCTGAAATCTAGGTGATATGCCCCTTAGGGAGGACACACCTGGAAGGAGCCTGCACAGGTCCTGGGAGCAGGCTCATGGCTACTGGCAGGGAATTCTGGTGTTTATTAAGGTCTAGAGCAGGGGATATGGGCTCTGGTGGGCATATTTTTTGACCTGCATTTTGTCCTTCACTCTATGAGATGAAGCACACCTTGAGAAGGGCTGCAGTGGAGCCCTCTAGAGCTCATGGCCCAGAGAAGAGGACCTGCTTGTCTGGATCTGACAGTAGCATTGGTCAGAGTACCAGAGTGAGAAATGGAGTATTTCCTGCCGTATCAGTACATAAGGCTGTCACACTCATCATCCATTTTGGCCCTCCAAATGTGAATTTCTGAGCCCTAAGGGCAACTGGGAAGGAGAAGAATACCTGTTATCCAGCAGCCATCAGGTTGCAGCCACTCCCTACAGTGAGCACTGAGGAAAAACTGTAGGATACTGACCCCAGATAGTGGAGATGCATATGAAAGGAATGCTTTCAGTGAGCCCAGACTCTTGCATCTTCCCACACATCAGTTTAGTTCAGTTGCTCAGTCATGTCTGACTCTTTGCGACCCCAAAGACTTCAGCACGCCAGGCCTCTCTGTCCATCACCAACTTCCAGAGTTTATTCAAACCCATGTCCATTGAGTTGGTGATGCCATCCAACCATCTCATCTTCTGCGTCCCCTTCTCCTCCTGCCTTCAATCTTTCCCAGCATCAGGGTCTTTTCTAACGAGTCAGCTCTTCTCATCAGGTGGCCAAAGTATTGGAGCTTCAGCTTCAGCATCAGTCCTTCCAATGAATATTCAGGACTGATTTCCTTCAGGATGGACTAGTTGTATCTCCTTGTAGCCCAAGGGACTCTCAAGAGTCTTTTCCAACACCACAGTTCAAAAGCATCAATTCTTCAGTGCTCAGTTTTCTTTATCGTTTAACTCTCACACCCAAACATTGACTACTGTAAAAACCATAGCTTTAACTAGATGGACCTTTGTTGGCAAAGTAATGTCTCTGCTTTTTAATATGTTGTCCAGGAAAATCCCATGGATGGAGGAGCCTGGAAGGCTGCAGTCCATGGGGTCGCGAAGAGTCAGACATGACTGAGCCACTTCACTTTCACTTTTCACTTTCATGCATTGGAGAAGGAAATGGCAGCCCACTCCAGTGTTCTTGCCTGGAGAATCCCAGGGATGGGGGAGCCTGGTAGGCTGCCGTCTATGGGGTCGCACAGAGTCGGACATGACTGAAGTGACTTAGCAGGTTAGTCCTAGCTTTTCTTCCAAGGAGCAAGTGTCTTTTAACTTCATGGTTGCAGTCACCATCTGCAGTGATTTTAGAGCCCAAGAAAATAAAGTCTGTCATGGTTTCCATTGTTTCCCCATCTATTTGCTATGAAGTGATGGGACCGGATGACATGATCTTAGTTAAGTGCTATATTCCTTAACTTGAGATATCTGGTTTTCTTTAATTCACAAAAATTCTGATGTTCAAATTTTTGCCCTTTGTTGCAAACTTCTATATAACCTGACACCCTCCTCGTTCTCTCAGGGTTACTGGTGAAATTGTCTCCCAGGCTTGAAGTCCTAAAGACTCTGACAGAATAAAACATAATTCTCGACCTTTAGGTTAAGACTATTTTTAAGCTGACAAGGGCTCCAAACATGTCTGCCCAGTTCCAATGCCTTTACCCTACTCAGCCACCATTAATGTCTCCCCTCTGCCACTGAGACCAATTTGGAACTGGAAGCTGAAGAGGAATGCTGTGAGAAACAGGGAACCCTAAGAGTAGGAAGCACAGAGATTTCCCCTCACCCGCACTCACATTTCCCCTTTTCCACTGGGTCCTGTCTGGCAGCTGGCCGGGTTGCATAAACACCACCCAGAGCAAATCCAAATCCTGACCACACCCTTTCCTTGTTTATGGACACCAAGCCTAGAAAGAATAGGCACCGCCTAGAAAATGGTTCTTTCAAAAACTGTCCATTCTCTCTTACTCTGGAAGATAAGACTTCTGAAAATATAATTTGCTAGAGAAAGTCCTTTTTCTTTCTTCAGATTTTAGGACAGCCAATGGCCCTGCTGGCCTAGCCAGTCCCTCTAAGGAAGTTACTTCCTGGCACCTGGCATAGGCTGTTTACATGGATCTAGGAAGGATCCTGTCAATCTGTCCAGGCTTCTAAATTTAGTCTCCATACATAAATGCAATTTCCTGTGTCAGTTATCTTAATTAAAATTTTCCACAGGCTCAATGTTGTATTGTTGATGCTCAAATGTCAACATTCATAATGCCTTGCTCCTTTTTTTAAAGAACCACAGTAACACCCCGACAAACCAGCAGTTTGGAAGCCCCAGCACTCAGAGCTAAAACTCCAGCCAGCAGTGGCTGTGGATCTAGGCTCATTCACACCATCTCTCCTTTTCTGAAAGCACTGGGGGAGTGAAGCCAGACCTACCCAAATACCAACACTTGTGTCCTACTCCTGGAACCTCAGAAATCCACCCACAGCAGCATGAACAAAACGTGGTATTTTGTCGAAAAGAGCAGGCTGGACTTGTGCAGCGGATATATCAGATCTTGCCAGAGGTTTGGAAAAAGAAATAGGAAAGGTGTCAGGAACTGATCTTTCTTCTTGCCAACCACTCTTCTGCCATGATAGTTTATTGTATCACTCCCTTCTCTCTGCAGACCACTTTTTCTGCTTCCCCACTACTTCACACTCCAAATAGCTGGGCGCACGGTTCTGCACATCCTCTGGCTTGGAGCCCTGGTTTAACTGCAGCTCAGTTCCAAATCCAGAGCATCTTATTGGTCCAGCCTGAGCCAAGTGACCATGTCTGGTGCTATCAGCTGGTGGCTCAAGAGGATGCATAGAGTAAGGGATAGTACACATCAGTCTTTAGGTGGGATCCTTGGGGTGGAGAGGGTGAGAAGTCCTTGTGAAGAGGGGGTGGGTAAATGACCTAAGGGTAGGCCAAGTTTCACTACCCAGATTGTACATGTATTTAAAATAGTTAGACTCCTACCTCTTTACCTTTGCCGTAACATTTTTGGATGACAAGCAGTTGGGTTCCCACCTGTGCTTGTTGTTGCACTTTGTGTACCTTTATTCACCACAAATCGTCGTCATGGCAATTTCTCCATCATCCCACCTGTCACCACTAATGCCTTTTCTGGCTTTTGATTATGGAGACTTATGAAGCCGAATCTGTCACCCAAGCTTGAAAGTAAAAAGGAACACTGTTATGAATCAATATAAGCACTGCTTAGCATTTTGCTTGGTTTAAGTCTGTTTTTAACTTGCACAGAAAATGACTGTTGTCAACTGGTTCACTTTTTGGGCCCCCAGCCCAATCACAGCTTTCTCTGCATTTGCTTGACTTGTCTAATACATAAAACAATAGCCTGTTCTACACTCTAAAATATCATAAACCTCTCAGTCCATAAATCCCAGACTGCGTTATCTGAGGAATTTTTGGCAGATCCACCAAGCAACATGGCCAATCTAGATGTCAGAGGAATTTCTTGAGTTTCAAGCCAGCCAAGAACATTAACACTTCACCCATATTCCAGAGGAATGCAATCATTTTGTACAGTTGGACAGTCTTTAGGGAATGAGCAATATTACTATTATATGTTTTAAGAAACGTGTGTTTGGTTTCCCTGACATTAATGTTCAAAGGGAAGAAAGAAGTCATTGTGAATGAAATTTTGGGCAAGGTGTAATCTGTATCAAATTAGTTTTTCTTTCTTTCTTTCCTTTTTTTGTTAGAATGACTGAAGAAAAATTCTGTGCCCAAATGAAGATGCAAGGGGAATTTCATTAATCTTTTTATGAAGTCATTTGCTGTTCACTGGGTATTTGCTATGTACTGGACACTATTAGATGCTGCAAATGCAGAGATAAAGGACACAGTCCTTGGTCTCATCACACTCACAGTCCAGCAGTGAAAACAGATGCATAAACCATAAATGACGGTGCCATGTAGTAAGGGTGTACGTACATAGAACGCTGAATGAGCACAGAGCAGGGGCTCCTAACTCAGCGTGGGTTGAGTGGAGTGAGGAAAAGCCTTTGAGTGGAGAATGAGGTCTGAGCTGACTTTGAAAGTTGAGAAAGGAGTTAACCAATAAACGAAGTGAGGAGAGTATGAAGGCAGGGGGAGAGTGTGAAAGAGGGAGAGCATCATGCATTGTGTGTATTGATGATGGCTTATTTAGGCTGGAGTTTAGGCCAGGAGTAGAATAGATAGGGCTGGCGAGGTTGGCCTGGGACCAGGTCACAAAGGACTTTAGGCCAGGCTTCCCAGATGGCACAGTGGTGAAGAATCTGCCTGCCAATGCAGGGGACACAAGAGACGTGGGTTTGATCCCTGGGTTGGGAAGATCCCCCAGAATAGGAAATGGCAACCCACTCCGGTATTCTTGCTTGGAAAATTCCATGGACAGAGGAGTCTGATGGGCTACATACAGCCCATGGGGTTGCAAAGGGTTGGGCATGACTGAGCATAGACACAAAGTATTGTAAATTTATTATGGGTTGAAATGGAATCTTCAGAATATTTCTTTTTTCAAAAAATTTTTATCGAAGTATAAAATATGTGCATGAACACACATATGACAAGTGCTCAGATGGATGAATTTTTACGACCTCAACACAGTTTTGTAGTCAGAAACTAGGTCATAATGTAACCAGAACCCCTGAAGCCCTTCTTGTTCCCTTCCAGTCACTATTTCCCTCTTGAAGGGGGGCTACTGGCCTGACTTCTAACATGAGAGACTTGTTTTGCCTGTTTTTGAACATTACTTAAAAGAAATTGTAAAATATGTTGTCTTCTGGGCTTCCCTGGTGGCTCAGATAGTGAAGAATCTGCCTGCAATGCCGAAAACTTGGGTTTGATCCATGGGTTGGGAAGATCTCCTGGAGAAGAGAATAACAATCCATTCCAGTATTCTTGCCTGGAGAATCCCATGGACAGAGGACCCTAGTGGGCTACAGTCCCTGGGGTCACAAAGAGATTGACACAACTGAGTGACTAGGCACATAAGCATGTGTTTTCTACCGGCCAGCATGATGTTTCTGAGAACCACCTGTTCCATTCTATGGAGATGTGGTTCATTCAGTCTCATGGTTAAACAACACCTCATTTTATAAATTTGCCGTAATTTTATCATTTCTATTATGTGTCAACATTTGAGTACTTTCCAGTTTTAGGCTATTACGAACAGTACTGCTGTGAACATTCTTGTCCATGTCTTTTGGTGAGTATATGTACTCATTTCCACCGGATAAAATACCCAGGAGTGGAATCTCTGGGTCACAAGCTGAGTAGATATCCAGCTTAATTGGATTCTGCTGGCTTTACAAAGTGGTTGGACTAATTTAAAACCCCAGCAGCCGTGTATGACAGTACTAGCTGTTCCAGTTTCCAACAATTGATATTGTCCTTTTCATTTTAGCCATTGTGTGTGTGTGCATGTGTGTGCAATTCTTATGGGCTGAATTTTGCCTCACCCTCAAATTCATATATTGAAGTCCTAATCCCCCATTGTGGCTGTATTTGAAATTAGAACCATTATAAAGGTAATTATGATTAAACTGAGTCATAAGAGAGGGGCCCTAATATATAATAGGACTGGTGTCCATAAAAGAAGAGAAAAAGACTCCAGACACCTCTCTCTTTCTGCACATACACAGACACACACACACACACACACACACACGAAACGCCATGTGAAGACACAGTGAGAAGGCAGCTGACTGCAAGCCAGGAGGAGAGTCCTCATTAGAAACAAACACTGCTGGAACCTTGATCTTGAACTTCCAACCTCCAAAACTGGGAGGAAACAAGCATATGTTGTTTAAGCCTCCCAATCTCTGGTATCTTGTTATGGAAAGCCAAGTTGACTAATAGAATAGTGGCATCACATTTGAGTTTTAATTTATATGTTACTCCTCAAAGTTTTTTAAATAGGGGAGGGAATTTATCAGATTTGTACTTTAGCTGCAGTGCTAGAAACATGGAAACTAATCAGAATGCTACAGGAATAATCTAAGCAAGAGTTTAAGAAAGCCTGAACAAACTCAGAACCAGCGGACTGGATAGGAGGGGTTATGTCAATAAATGAGAAAGAGATCAAATTGGTAGATCAATGGGGAATAAGGAGAGTTGCCAATATAGCTATTGTCTATAAAAACAATAACACTATAAAAATAATAGCATTATGTCTAAGAGTGGAGCTGAAGTCAGACTACATGAATCCAGACACATCATTTCCTAGCTGTGTGACCTTGAGCTACATATTTTATCATACTAAACTTCTATTACCTCAACTATAAATTAAGGAATTAATAAAAAATAACAACTTCCTTTTAGAATTATTATGAGAACTAAATGAGCTAATAAAAAGTACCTATTTGGAAAAAAGTTCATATAAACCCCAAATGGGTTTCCCAGGTGGCGCTAGTGGTAAAGAATCCACCTCCCAGTTCAGGAGACCTAGGAGACTCAGGTTTGATCCCTGGGTCAGGAAGATCCTCTGGAGGAGCGCAAGGCAACCCACTTCAGTATTCTTGCCTGGAGAATTCCATGGACAGAGGAGTCTTGCGGGCTACATATCATAGGGTTGCAAAAAGCCAGACACGACTGAAGCAACTTAGCATGCATGCAAAAACCCCAAATATATTTGATTTAGCCTTTATTAAAACTCAACACTCAAAAACTAAGATCATGGCATCCGGTCCCATCACTTCATGGCAAATAGATGGGGAAACAGTGGAAACAGTGTCAGACTTTATTTTCTTGGGCTCCAAAATCACTGCAGATAGTGACTGCAGCCATGAAATTAAAAGACACTTGCTCCTTGGAAGAAAAGCCATGACCAACCTAGACAGCATATTAAAAAGTAGAGACATCACTTTGCCAGCAAGGGTCTGTATAGTCAAAACTCAATGGACATGAGTCTCGGTGAACTCCTGGAGTTGGTGATGGACAGGGAGGCCTGGCGTGCTGCGATTCATGGGGTCGCAAAGAGTCGGACACGACTGAGTGACTGATCTGATCTGATGGTTTTTCCAGTAGTCTGTATGGATATGAGAGTTGGACCATAAAGAAAGATGAATGCTAATGAATTGATGCTTTTGAACTGTGGTGTTGGAGAAGACTCTTGAGAGTCCCTTGGACTGCAAGATCAAACCTAAAGGAAATCAATCCTAAAGGAAATCAATCCTGAATATTCATTGAAAGGACTGATGCTGAAGCTGAAGCTCCAATACTGTGGCCACGTGATGCAAAGAGCCGACTCATTAGAAAAGACCCTAATGCTTGGAAAGATCAAAGGTGGGAGAAGAAGGGGATGACAGAGGATGAGATGGTTGGATGCAAGACTGAGAACAGTTTTTAAAAGTCTCAGCACTTATTTTCTATTATTTTCTTTGTGAATACATGCAATTGTGGAATATGTATAAATTTTGTATCATATTCTAAATGCAGTATTTTAGAGAATATGAACATGTACTTTATTGAAGATGACAAGATTACATCTTTCAGTTTTCTTTGCCCATATTTAGCTGATAAAAAAATTGGGAGAAAATATTCAGAAAGTCTTTAAAGCTATAGTTAGAACAGTCCAGGACAAGGGGACTAGTAAACCAAAGGTACTATTAAATGACAAGTATTTTGTTTTGATTTGATCCTTCTGAAATAAGTTGACTAAATGTACACATATTCTATATTGTATCATAAAGTTGAGATTTTCTTATAAATAAAATGAAAGATGATTTGAATAAATATCCTCTAACACAATGCAGGATTTGTCTTTTCCTTGACATTAACTCAGAGCAAGGTAGGCACTAGGCATCAGGAAACTTCACTGCCATCGTCATCACCACCATCACCACCAGCAGTAGCAGCACGTCATCATTATGGAGGTGTCTAGGATTACTTCTGTGGTAGATTGAAAACTACTGCACTTCTATATCACTCTATATTTCTACATCACTTACAATTTGACTTTGCAGTTTCTGCCATCAAGAGCTGATGTGCTCCATCCCTTGCACTTGGACTGGCTTTGTGACTTCGGGTCAATAGAATACAATGAAGGTAATGGTGTGTTCATTCCTGTCTTAGGCTTCCAGAAGCCTTGAATAGTTTTGCTTTCTCTCTTGGAACTCTGCCCATCTGCCGTGTGAATAAACTGAGGCTAACTTGGTGGAGGGTGAGAGAGCATAAGGGCCCAGTTAGTCCAGTTGTCCCACCCAAGCCTCCAGACACAACAGAGCCCAGCCAGGATCAGCTGAGTCTGGTTCCAGTCAGCAGAAATGCCCAGCTGACCCATAGACTTATGAACAATAATAAATGACTACTGATGACCATTGAATTAAGCCATTGTTTGGGAATGATTTGTCAGGCAACAGTAAATAACTGATATGACTTCCAAACAGACATAAACTGAGAGAGAGGATATAGGAGGGCAAGCCCATGTGAAGGTCAAAGAACTCTGTTTGAGACACATCAGATCAGATCAGATCAGTCGCTCAGCCGTGTTCGACTCTTTGCGACCCCATGAATCGCGCAGCACGCCAGGCCTCCCTATCCATCGTCAACTCCCGGAGTTCACCCAGACTCACGTCCATCGAGTCAGTGATGCCATCTAGCCATCTCATCCTCTGTCGTCCCCTTCTCCTCTTGCCCCCAATCCCTCCCAGCATCAGAGTCTTTTCCAATGAGTCAACTCTTCACACAAGATGGCCAAAGTACTGGAGTTTCAGCTTTAGCATCATTCCCTCCAAAGAAATCCCAGGGCTGATCTCCTTCAGAATGGACTGGTTGGATCTCCTTGCAGTCCAAGGGACTCTCAAGAGTCTTCTCCAACACCACAGTTCAAATGCATCAATTCTTCAGCGCTCAGCCTTCTTCACAGTCCATCTCTCACATCCATACATGACCACAGGAAAAACGATAGCCTTGACTAGATAGACCTTTGTTGGCAAAGTAACGTCTCTGCTTTGAATATGCTTGAATATGCTTGAATATGCTATCTAGGTTGGACATAACTTTCCTTCCAAGGAGTAAGCGTCTTTTAATTTCTTGGCTGCAGTCACCATCTGCAGTGATTTTGGAGCCCAGAAAAATAAAGTCTGACACTGTTTCCACTGTTTCCCCATCTATTTCCCATGAAGTGATGGGACCGGATGCCATGATCTTCGTTTCTGAATGTTGAGCTTTAAGCCAACTTTTTCACTCTCCACTTTCACTTTCATCAAGAGGCTTTTGAGTTCCTCTTCACTTTCTGCCATAAGGGTGGTGTCATCTACATATCTGAGGTTATTGATATTTCTCCCAGCAATCTTGATTCCAGCTTGTGTTTCTTCCAGTCCAGCGTTTCTCATGATGTACTCTGCATATAAGTTAAATAAAGAGGGTGACAATATACAGCCTTGACATAGTCCTTTTCCTATTTGGAACCAGTCTGTTGTTCCATGTCCAGTTCTAACTGTTGCTTCCTGACCTGCATACAAATTTCTCAAGAGGCAGATCAGGTGATCTGGTATTCCCATCTCTTTCAGAATTTTCCACAGTTTATTGTGATCCACACAGTCAAAGGCTTTGGCATAGTCAATAAAGCAGAAATAGATGTTTAGAGTTTACTATACCTAAGAAACACAGTGTAGAGGTGTTGAGAGGTCAAGTTTCATCTGGAGGCAAAGATTCAACAGTATTCAGCATTCGATGGAAGCAGATGCCCCAGAAATGAGTTTCTTTTTCCAGGATGAGAGAAAAGAGAACTGAGGAAATAACCCTGGGGAAAATCAATATTTAAGGCATCTGTAGAGGAGGAAGAAAGTGAGAAGAAACAATCAGAGACGTAAGAGGAAAACCAGAAGAGAGTGGTATTGAGTTGGTGAAAAAATTCTATCAAGTTTTCCATAACATCTTATGGAAAAATCTGAACAAGTTTTTTGACCAACCCAATATAGTAGAAGAAAGGCATGAGGGTGTTGCCCACAGTTTTTCATTTTTAAAAATTGAGATAACATTGGTTTATAAGTTGCATGTGTACAACACAATATTTCCACTGTACACAGCATGCTCACCACCAAATATTTAGTTTCTTTCTTTTTTTTAAAAAAATATTTAGTTTCTATCTGTCACTATACAGTTGATTCCCTTTACCCATTTTACCCTCCTGCTCACCACCCCTTTCCATCTGATAACCACTACTCTGTTCACTGTTTCTATGGGTTTGTTTTTGTTTTGTTTGCTCACTTATTTTGTGTTTTTATTTGTTTGTTTTTTATGTTTCATGTGAACGAAATCCTACAGAATTTGTCTTTCTCTGACTTATTTCACCTAGCATAATATTCTCAAGGTGCATCCATGTTGTTGCAAATGGCAAGATTTCATCTTTTTATGGCATATATATACATATATATGTGTATATATATATATATATATACACACACACACACCATATCTTCTTTATCCATTCATCCACTGTTGGGCACCTAGGTTGCTTCTATATCTTAGCTATTGTAAATGCGGCAATGAACATAGGTGTGCATATATCTTTTCAAATGAGTGCTTTCCAGAAGTGAGATAGCTGGGTCATAATGAAGATCCCTTGCAGGAGGGCATGGCAACCCACTCCAGTATCCTTGCCTAGAGAACTCCATGGACAGAGGAGCCTGGTTGGTTACTGTCCACTGTGTTGTGAAGAGTTGGACATGACTGAAGCGACTTAACACATGGTGGTTCTATGTTTAAATTTTTGAGAATCTGTATACTTTTCTTCATAGTGGCTACACCAGTGTGTACTCCCACCAACAATAAAAGGCATGAGAGTTTAAAATCATATTATTACGATAAAAAAAAAAAAGAAGATAGGGCAAAGATCCAAAGTTCTATCCTACCCAGCTGACTCTGTGTGAAAGAGAGGAGAGGGGAGGATGAGCTGAGCTGAGAAAGACTATCAAGGATCCCACATGCCAATCCAAGGTGTCTGGATTTTATGCTGAAGGATTTTTAGCAAAGGAGTGACTTGAACCAGTTTTTGTTTGAAGATCTCTCCGTAGCAATGTGGTAGATGGTCTGATTGGAAGAAGCAAGATAGAAATCGGTGAAGCTAGTTGGGAGGCTTTCAGAGAAATCCATGTGAGAAAGGATGAAGGCCTGAATGAAGGAATGACTGTGGGCACAAGGATGGATTCAAGAAAATGGTGATGGCCCTGCCAGCACCGTGTGACTGATTATCCATGGTGGGTTAGATAGGATGCAGAATGATACCTAGTTTTGAGGCTTAGGTATTGGGGTAAATCGTCTGATTTAGATAAAAATAAACGTAATCCTGAAGGAATACGCTGGCCCCACTAGCCTGTGGAAAGTGATTTTTTCCTTAGTCTAGCTAAACCCCTATAGAATAATGCCTGCCCTGAAACCACTTGCTGGAAACCAGCTCTTGTCAGACGGCCTTGTTTGTTATTTCTGACTGTGTCTTTAAGCGCCTCTCAGTTGAGTCACAGAGCAAGTCTCTTGGGTTCTTCCCCTCTAACCTTCTAATCTTACTGCTTCATTGCTGCTGCTACTGTTCATGCCCTTCAGAGATCAGATGACTTCAGGATCAGATGACTTATGAGTATGGCTGCCTGTGGACCCCCATTCCTGCCTAGGAAATGGGATGTGCCCTCTAGGGACTAACTATGTCCACACTTGCTGCCTCAGTCCGGCAGTCTGCCTCAACTTTCCACAAGTTGCCCCCCAACCCTCACCTCCCCACCATTCCTCCTCCTCTTGTTTGTTTGTTTGTTTTGCATTTCCAGCCTCCACGTTACTGCTAGCTAAGAGACTTGATGTTAACATTCACTGCCTCCATGTCACAGCATCAGTTACTCTGCTGGTGCTAGTGAAATGACTCTAGACTTCTCTGTATCTGAGGTTCAGACTCAGTTGATCTTAAGTCCTATAGCTTTTTTTCCTCTTCCAGTTCAAAGCATTCCCCTGTTCCTATTTCTTGTTCTAAGAAAAGCCAGTTCACAGGATGATGGAGAAAAAAATCCATTCTCTCCTGGGGGAAACTCCATGTCTACCCACCAGCCTGTGGTTGTATTCTATTATTGCTCAAAAGATGCATTCACACAAGAGCTTAAGGCTAGCGTATTTCCCATAGGCTTGGGAAATCATTCTTAATCACCGTTACCATAGGAAGAGCTTCCCTGATGGCTCCTGCAGTGCAGGAGACCTGGGTTCGATCCCTAGGTTGGGAAGATGCCCTGGAGAAGGGCATGGCAACCCACTCCAGTATTCTTGCTGGGACAATTCCATGGACAGAGGAGCCTGGTGGGCTACAGTCCATGGGGTCACAAAGAGTTGGACATGACTGAGTGACTGAGCACAAACCATAAGAAACATGGAATATGGGAAAAGTTTTACAGGAAGATTGTGTGTCCATTTTGCCTTTGATGATGTTAAAAAGATACGACATTCAAGTAGATTTGAGTTTGGTACCAACACAAAAGAGAGAGGTTTGAGCCTGTAGGTGGTAGTTAGCACTGGTGGGTGCAGTGGTGTGTTGGAGCGGACTCATACAGATGGTAAGGGCTGACTTTGTGCATCAGTTCCCAGCTCCACAATGATTGGTAGCTTGGGAGGCCTGGTGTGCTGCAATTCACGGGGTCGCAAAGAGTCCGACATGACTGAGTGACTGAACTGAACTGAACTGAACTGAATCAACGGTGGAGAGAGAAAGCATGTACACTACAGAAATCAGCAACCACTACAAATCTGGGCTTTTTTTAATCCTCCTGGAAGAGCTGTTTGTTAACATTTACCACACACTATTGTGGGTTGAGGGTGAAATCATCCAAAGAAGGCAAATACAACAAGAGAGGAAAAGTTCTGAGAAGGAGTGCTAAGGAAGTAATATGCAGGGAGTGGGCAGACAAAGAGGCGTTGGAAAACAGAGCAAGAAGAAGCATCCAGGATGCAGCAAAAACGCTGTGCTATAGGGGAGAGTTTACAAAATAACCTTGTGGGACACGTGTCTCAAGATATCTATGAACAAGATCAGATTATGTGATGGAGATCAATGGATTGCTGTCCTTTTTTTTTTTTTTTTTTTTTTAAAGCTATCTTAAGCAATCAAACGGAGAAGGCAATGGCACCGCACTCCAGTACTCTTGCCTGGAAAATCCCATGGACAGAGGAGCCTGGTAGGCTGCAGTCCATGGGGTCGTGAGGAGTCGGACATGACTGAGCGACTTGACTTTCACTTTTCACTTTCATGCATTGGAGAAGGAAATGGCAACCCACTCCAGTGTTCTTGCCTGGAGAATCCCAGGGATGGCAGAGCCTGGTAGGCTGCCGTCTGTGGGGTCGCACAGAGTCGGACACAACTGAAGTGACTTAGTAGTAGTAGTAAGCAATCAAATGGGCTTCCTGGGTGGCTCAGACAGTAAAGAATCCACCTGCAATGCAGGAGACCTGGGTTCGACCCCTGGGTTGGGAAGATCCCCTGGAGGAGGGCATGGCAACCCACTCCAGTACTCTTGCGTGGAGAATCCCCATGGACAGAAGAGCCTTGCAGGCTGCAGTCCATGGGGTTGTCAAGAGTCAGACATGACTGAGCGACTAAGCACAAGAAGAAGAAGCAATCAAGGACTGCTTCATGGTCATGTCTGCACTGCAATGCCTGCCCTGCAGGCAGACGCGTTACCCTCTGAGCCACCAGGGAAGCCATGGTCATGTCAGTGTTACTGAAATAATCGACCAAGCTTTTTTTTTTTTTTTTTTAAATCTAGTTATCCTGGTCATTTCAAATAACTGAATGATATTGCCAATTTATTCTTGGGCAACAGACCTATTCAAACTTTGTGTCCAATCACACAGTTACAAACATCAAATCATATCATTTTGGAACTAGAAAGAATCTTAAAGATCACCAAGGGACTTTCCTGGTGGTGCAGGGGTTAAGACTCCCAATGCTTCAGGCAGGGGTTTGATCCCTGATCTGGGAACTAAGATCTGGCACGCATGCCACAGTGTACACAAAAAAGAGAGAGAGAGAGAGAGATCTCAATACCCTAATTACCCAGCCAAGGAACAGAAAGTACAGTGAAAGTAAGTGACAAGGCCTGACCACCACTAGCCTTGCTTGCTGGTCCAGGCAGACCAAATCCAGGTCTCCTGACTCCTTCTCTCTCCTGTCTTCCCTCGCTGGTCACCGAGACTCTCCAGGTGAGTGAAAGACTAACGTGAGTTCAGCTGAGATGAATTTTGGAACAAATGCTAGAAGTCTCTGCAAACTTTTTACTAAAATTCAAATAAATCAGGGTCTTTGGGTCTGTTGTCTTCGGTGTGGGAATATATTGGGTTGGCCAAAAGGGTCATTCGGGTTTTTCCCCTTAAGATCCGAATGAACCTCTTGGCCAACCCAATGTCTGGGACAGTATGCAGTATTGAAGCCCACGAAGCGCACCGACGGTAACCAAAGGGAAGCGGTAACCAAGGGAAACCAGAAGGTCTCAGAGCCATTTTGTTTTCACGCTGTTTCTGGGGGGAAGCACCCAGGGCGGAAGGTCTCTGCTCCAAGAAACTTGGTACCAACTGTTTGTCCCGAACAGCAGTAAAAGGCTTGCCTCCTTGTTGCGTCAAAAGGTAAGATTTTGAATTTGCTTCTAAGTCACAAATGTAGTAGTACAATGTTTATTTAAAATACAATTAATACTAGAACCAAAGAATTGCTTTGGTGTTTGTTATTGGGCGTTCCAATCTATCCTCTGGTATTATTTTCCGCTTAAGCTCTTCGGGGGACGTGTGGTTCACAGTATCAACTTACTGAATAGCCTCATTTCCTGACTGCTGTTCAGCTCAGAAGACACCCCTACGGCTTAGAGAGTGTGTGGGAGAAAATTCTCCTCCTTTCCCGCATCCGAGGGGGCGGCGCGACAGCTGCTAATTGAGTTTTCTTACTTCTTGACTTGAGTGGATTATGCGGCCGCCCCTGCAGAGCTGGAGTTACATATCGGACCCGTTATTCCTCTTATTATTTTCTGTTATTGTTGTTATGTATCTAGATAGCCAGACACCTAGTCCCTGCTTACTGCCCTCCAGGAGCCGTAGGTCAATGAAGTAACCAGAACACGTAGTCCTTATTGTTATTTGCCTATTTGTTTGGCTCCAGTCACCCAGTGCTCCCCCTGAGCCTGAATAATTCATTTCTTAAAGTGGCATCTCGTGCGCTATGACACTGGTCCCAGCCACCCCTGCTTCTTTCATGCATGGGCTTGGCCAGTGCCTCCTCGCCCCACATCTTTCTCTCCTCCTCCCCTTCCAGTTTGTTTCTATTCACTGTCATTTGTGTCCTGCATATTCTCTGCAATCAGCTTTTTCTCTTTTCATATAAAGTAAATCATCTGAGGAAATTATTCATATTTCCATTTTCAAAATATATTCTCCTTCTCATATGAGTTTTTTATTCCTGGAGAATTGGTTCAGCAGTAAATGTGAAGAACCCTTGAGATATATATATATATATATATATATATATATATTGCTTGTCTCTGTTATGTGCTCCTTTTAATCTTACTCTTTTGAAAAAATATTTATTTTAAATACAAGTTACAGTAAAATGAAAGAAATTCTATTTTGTATTTTATGTAATGTATTTATGATCTGAGATGTCTTGGTCATTACTTTAAGTAGGTACTACTGAGCTCTTTTATGTATTACCACTATTGATCCACCACCAACTTCTTTATACACACATGCACACTCACACCCATGCAAGCACACTCATATATTCATTTATTTGTTTCAGATACTTTCCTTTTTTTTTTTTTTTTTTGCATGCCTGCCCCTATCGTTGGTTAAGGTATGAGAAAAATTCTAAGTAACATTTCAATGCCACGTTTCTGAGGACACATGCACATTACAATGCCCTAGTAGAGAATATTTATCAGAGAGCTTTACTTAGCCAGAGACATGTTGAAAAGTACAGACTTGGGAAACTTCCCAGTGATTCCTTATTGATCTTAACCAGTCATTTAAATCAGTGGTTCCCCACAGTGTCCGTGGTGACCTTTCCAAAGGACCATAGAGCAATGAGAGAAATAGTCAATATAGAAAGTTTACATGAAACCAAGTTTATTCAACTTGAAAAACATGTGAAATTTACATCTTTTCTACTCTTTGGAAATTAAATGTCCTTTATTTTATGACAGGGATGGTGACAGTAGATGACAACGTTTTCCCTTAATCATTTTACTTGGCAAAATAAAAAAATAAAATGATTATGTCAGTCTCTTAGTTTTCTGGGCCTTTAGGAATTATTGGAATCTCAGAGTCTGGAAAGTGAACAATTCACTTCCTTGTGTTCTGTTTGCTCCCCCCTCCTCCCTTCCCCCTACCCCCACACACATCCTCTGCTCTCCTCATCACCCCAATGGCATTTACTAACTCTGAATCAATTTAGAAATTCAAGGTCATGACTGTACTGGTATCTTCTTCCTTCTCAGTCATCATGCATGCTTTTTGTGATAATTACTCTCCAGTTTTCTGGAAAAACAGATCTCTAGAGGTGCATTTTTTGCATGTGTGTATGCATACAGTAACAATTTATTGAGTTCCTAGGTGTTGGTAGAATAGCAGTGACTAGGACATACGAGTCCCACCTCGCAGAGGCTCATTTTCTGTTGAGGTGGGGGCAGAACTTCGGGGCAGGGGTCACAAGTCAACACTTAAGTAACAGATGTCCATATAGTGATAAATCTGAGGTTACAGAGCAGTTTCCAGGTCATCTCCAAGACTGCTGGAATGATTTGTGCTGGGGAAGGGAGAGCTGCTTCAGATGGAGGCTCAGAGGCAGCTTCCTGAAGGAAGTGATGTTTGGACAAGATCTGAATGAGTGTTCCATGAATGATGGTGAGAAGTCTGTTCCAGGCCCAGGGAAGAGCCTATGCAAAGGCCCTAACCTGAAATTTGTTCTTTAGGGGACGGGGTGTGGTGTGAAAATCAGAACTCTGTCCTGAACATACTCATTTTTTAAGTTGATCATTGGCATCTGATGGAGTTTTCACATATGCAACTGGATATATTAGTTCTAAGTTCAGGCAAGAGGTTGAGGCTGTTGGGAAGCCGTAGTCTATGAATGACTTTTAAATCAGGTAGAGGTGAAAAGATAGGGCCAAGGAATGAATGACTCTTGTGTGAATAGACACTGAGGAATTAGGGGCAAACAATCAGGAGACTGAGAAGGAACAGCTAGAGAGATAGGAGGAAGTCCAGGGAAATTTGAAGACAAAAGAATTGCACAAATGAGGGGCCATCTGTACCAAAATGCAGTGTCGGTGAAATTTTTAAAATACCCAAACCCCTCTTCATTTATGTAGTTTTAATAAACCCACAGTTGTAGTACATGTACAGGTAGTTCTCTCACTTGATTCAGGCACTGCTTCATCTAAATTAACCCTGGCTCCATGCTCTCCCCTGCTTGTGCTTCTGCCTTCCAGAAAGGCCTGGGCCTCTGGTCTCTGAGCAACATACTAGGTTTGGTTACTTTCTGGGTTGAGGGCATTACAGCAAGTTCAGTCCAGTGGCACAGGGATCGCTCTCAATTACCCTCTAATTCTGAGAGCTTACTTTTCTTTCATGCCGAGAAAAGAGAATATAAAATATTCAGAGACGATGAGTCTGCTTAAATTCCAAGATAGATTCAACTCAGTCTCCCTCCACCTAATCAATATAGATTAACTTTATTTTGCATAGAATAGTTTTGATTTTCCACTCACCAGTTTAGTGAAATATCAGATTTCCCACCTTATCCCTTTGCTCGACCATTGCTGTCTTGTTAAAGAGTGTTCTTTTCCTCTACAAGTTTGAAAATCATTTAGAAAAGTGGAACATTTGAAAGCAGCTTCACATGGTGTTTCTCACATTCCTCTTTGATTGAATGATGGCTGTGAAGATAGCCTGGGAGCTGCTAAAGCCTGAGAGAGGAGGCCATATATTCTTCATTGTTATTGTCCTATCTTCATATATCATTTGCACAAAGGCAAAAGATAGAACAAAAACTACAGGACTGGAATTTGAGAAGACCAAATTCTGCTCCTAACTCTGGGCAAGTTGAAATCACTTTTGAGTTTCAGAGTTCCTTAGTAAATGGAGCAGGCCTGTCTGAATTAGTTAGTATGTTACAATATAAAAGGGTGAAACCGTATCTCTCAGTCAAATATTATATGAATACATGTCAAAGATTTTATTTATTGAGGGAACATTAAGATGTTAAAACTGGCTCAAAGAGCATTAGAGCTATGTGTGTGTGTATAATTTAATTAAAAATAGATGGCCAAGTTAGATACAAAACAGGTTAATGTCCAACATGACAATAAACTGTAATCTTTGTGCTTATCTTCCCTATTAAACAGAAATTATTTGCATCTTTGGGCTTCCTAGGGGGCTCAGTGGTGAAGAATCTGCCCACAATGCAGGAGACGCAGATTCGATCCCTGAGTTGGAAAGAGCCTCTGGAGAAGGAAATGGCAACTCACTCCAGTATGAATCGCATGGACAGAGGAGCCTGGTGGGCTCTAGTCCCTGGGGTTGCAAAGAGCTGGACATGACTTAGCAACTAAACAACAACACAGCATTTGTATCTTCACCTTCATGTTAGCCTCTGCACAGTGGAAAATCAATTCCATTACTGTCCTGAAAGAAAGCCCAATAGTCTCTATTTTCGAGTGAAGTCGCTCAGTCGTGTCCGACTCTTTGCGAACCCATGGACTGTAGCCTACCAAGCTCCTCTGTCCGCAGGATTTTCCAGGCAATAGTACTGGAGTAGATTGCTATTTCCTTCTCCAGGGGATCTTCCTGACCCAGGGATCGAACCTGGGTCGCCTGCATTGTAGACAGACGCTTCACCGTCTAAGCCACCAGGGAAGTCCTCTATTTTTGAATGCCAGATAATCTTTCTGACAAGCACATGTAAAAATAATACTTGGCTAGTGTTTCTTAGGCACTGACAATGTGCTGGGCAACACTTGACATGTATTATCTCTTTGGATGCTCACCACAGCCCTGTGAGGTAGGTACTTTTATTATCCCATCTGATGGGAGAGAATATTGAGGCTAAGAATGGTTAACTAATCAGCCCACGGTCACACAGTTCATAAGTGGCCAAGGTGGCAATCAAACTGAGGTCTTATTCCAAAACTTTGGTTTGACCTGCCTATTATAATTGTTATTATTGTTAAGTGTCAAAAGGAATAATAAATGTGTACATGCTTTAAAAATGGTGAGTGTGCTTTAAAATGAAAAGCATTATTGTTACATCAAGATCATTGTTAAAGAATAAGGCAGCAAGACTTATTGCCAGCCCAGTGCAGAGGGAGATGTGTCAATTATGGAAAAAGTCTATTGTTCAAGGAATGCCTCTGAGACTTTATCTTAAATCTGTTCCCTTGTATTGAATAGATTTAACTCAGCCCACTCTTTCCTCCCCCCCCCCTTTTTTTTGAGGATGGATTTTATTGAGAGGGTTTCTTAGCCCATTTCTTAATATGTACCTGAAGAGGAATCCACTCTGAAACCTGTCCTCACTTCTCTTTCTGTTTTCTGTTTTGCTTCCTAGCAGAAGTGGAAAGAACAAGGTCTTAGGACCGGATAGACCTGAGTCTAAATTTCAGCATTGTGATTAACTCAGTGTAAGACTTTGGACACGTTACTTAGCCCAGCTTGTTGCAGAGCCTGTCCAACTGCACTGAAATCTCTTGGAGGAGAGGGGAATTGCTCAGCCAACATACAGGAGAGGGTACTGAAGAGTCTGAAATTTCAGGGCCTCATTGGTGAGAGGGCAGTAGCGGCACCTACCTTGGAGGTGGTTTTGAGAAGTAATATCTAGTAGGATATCAGAAATGTTCCCTTCTTCTCATCTTTTTTCCAAAGAAGTCTTATTCATTTGCCCTTCTTCTCTGCTCCTGTCCTCTCCATGGTTCTGTTCCGTCTGCTCCATTCCTTTCCTCTCCCCTCCTGTCCATCTGTCCATCTTCTCTCTCTCCTCTTGTCCCCCATTTCCTGTGCCTCCCCTCCCTTTCTTTATGTCTTTCCCCATCCCCTCTCACCCCCTTTCCTTCTATCACCTCCTGAAATTCCCCTCCCTTCCCATGTTTTTTGTAGGTCCCCTCCTGTCCTTCCCCTCCCCTTTTTTCTCTCACAAGGAGCCTGAGACCAGATGACTCCTAAACAGAAAGGCCTGGTTCTCAACCTTACTAATTTAGAGAAACTGTGGAATTTCAATTAGTAGCAAGTCCTGTGGGCTCCTTCTATTCCCACCCTCACTTTATCAGTGAGGGAACTGAGAGCAGAGGTTAAAGCCAGATCCTGATTCCTGGGTCAGTGCTCCACCTGCCACATCAGCAGGTTGCCTCTGTGACTGAACTTGTAACACCATGTTTCACAGTTACCAGGAAACTGGGCGGAATGAGGTGATAAACTATTCTGTTGTTTGTTTGTGAAGAGTAAGGCCTTCTAGCCCCTGGGACCACTTCTAACGTTTGAGACACCTAGTGACAAAGAAGTCAAACTTCACCATCAAATATACAGTGTCCTCCTTAACTGGTCAGGAGAACACGACAAACCCAAATTGCAAAGAAGCTCATCTGTGGTCATTTCCACAGGGCACTAGAACTTTTACACTCAGTGTCACCAAGAAAAGAACAGAACAGTGTCCTACAGAAGATAAGGCTGGAGAGGAAAAGAGTTAATCATTTAGGTGAAGGCAGCCAGAGGCCAAGCCACCCCATGAAGCATGTGGCCTCCTGCAAGTGCCATAGTAGAAAAATGAAAATGTACCATGTGTTTCCTTTGTGTGTGTTAGCTCAGGATGGTGTGCTTCCTGCCCTGCCCTCATTTTCTCCTCATGCTGGTTTTCACTGGTCCTGCTCTCTTGGCTCTTGATATATAAAGAAGGAAGTGGGGGTGGAGGGGAAGCTAAGCTGACGCTCACCTGAGGGAGAAGGGGCTCAAGTTAGCTTATGCACCCCACAGAGCAAGCTAACTTCCTATGGCAGACTCTTTAGTTTCCCTTGAATCCATGTTGAATTCCCCTGTAGTCTGTCTGAGGCTTTAATGGATGGTGTTTACTTATGTTCAGTCAGCTGCACTCCGGGGAGGGCCAGCACATCAAATAGATGTTGCCCCTGATCACCAAGGCCTGGCGAGAACAGCAGGGGTTTGGGAGGCTACTCCAAGGGCAAAGTGAGGAGGAACAGGCAAGTCTATAGACACAGGAGGTAGGTCAGTGGTTGCCAGAGGCTGGAAGGAATGAGGAATGACTGCTGATGGGTTCTTTTTTCAGGTGATGAAAATGTTCTGGAATTAGTGGTGAATTTTGCACAACTTTATGAATATATTAAAAGCACTGGCTTGTATACTTAGAATGAATTTTATAGTATGTGAGTTATATTTCAATTTTAAAAATTGAGGAAAAAAGGGAGAAAGGGGAATTTTGGAGCAATGCTTAGGGCTGTTGAGGCCAGCCACTCTCCCCTAGGTATCCTGCCTGCATATCGTAAATGTTTTGAAGTGTCTTATGTATTTTTCATGTGGGATAGTGGTCCATTGTGTATCATAATTCATTAAGAGATATTTCCAATGTTGGTGATTTAAGAATGTTCCTTTTTTTTTTTTTTTTTTTGGCTATTATAGATGTTAAACAAGGGCAATAAAATTCTTTTTCCACTCTGTGCACAAATCTTGGTTTTCCACAAACTTCTTCCTGGAATCTCTGTTCCCATAGTACTGGACCACTCATTGTCCCTGTTTTAACTCTCTTTGCCGTTTTGACTGGAGTTTCACCTTGTCCCCTTTGTAAGCCTTTGCTTAACCCTGCCTGCTCTCTGCTCACCTACCTCACTCATCCCCATCATAAAAGTCTAGCTTACCTGACAGCACCTGTGGGTTTTTTGCTGGACTTACTGAACCATTTTGTAATGCAGTTATTTACCTACGTGCCTCCTCTGCCAGACTATGAGCCCCCTGAGGTCAGATACGGTATCTTATTAATTTCTGATTCCCTGTTGCCTCTGCTTGGCAGGTGGAAGGTATAAAATATATGCTAATTGAATTTAATTGAATCACCAAGGCTCTGAAGAACAGTGCTGAGGGTGTTTCTTTGCTTCTGTCAAATTATTCTCCTTAGTACTAATTAGAAAAACTGAAATTAACTGGGTCAAAAGGCATGAATGTTTCTCGTGTTGCCATAGTGCTTTCTCAAAGGCAGTACTAGTTTGCATTGCCACCTGAAATGAATGAGTGTGCCAATATCACTGTCACCTTGCCAGCCCATCATTTTTAAAAATAATAATTTAGTAGGTGTCAAATGATATTTCAAGGTTGCTTTAATTTGCATTTCTTTGATTATTACCAGGGCTGAACATTTTCTCTTGTGTTTATTTACTGTTTTTCTCCTTGGGGGAATTGCTGGTTTATGTTCTTTGCCCATTTATCTATCAGAGCAAAGATATATAGCTAATAAATTTAAATAAACTCCCCTTATATCTTTTTTATGACCCAGTCACTTGTTACATATGCTATAGATTTTTCATATTATGTAGTTTTTATGTTTTTAATATTTTTTGTCTAGAAGTTTAAAATTTATATGTGAATGTGCCTATCTTTTTCTGTTTGTGATTCCTCATAAAGTTTTAAGGAAAAAAATCTCTTCCTCACAGATTTGCTAAATCTTTATTTAAATGAACTTCATGTCGTAGATCTGAGACTTGCCTACCTACTTGTTGATCTAATCTCACCTCTATCAGTTAGGCTGGGTGTGATTGTAGGTATCAGAAAACGCAAGCCAAACTGCCCTAGATAAGAGAGATTCACATCTCTGAGGTTAGTTCGGCAGCTCTACCAGGTAGTAAAGGGTTTAGTTTCTTTTTAGTTCTTCAGTCTACAGGGCCACATAAACTTCCTGCTGAGACTGGTGATCCTTGTGGTGATCAGTGGCCAACAGTATTGATTAAACACATGCCTTTCTTTATTTACATCCATTAAAGAGGAGACAGCGTTTCTTTTCTAGACCTTTCCCCATTTCTCCCCTCCTCTTTTCCACAACATCTTTATCAGTCTTACTGGCTTAGCTTATGTCTTTGTTCACCCCTGAACCAATAACTGTGGTAAGGTCAGGTGGATGGGGATGAGGTAAGGTTTGAGTTGGGGCTTTGGAATTGTTTCCCCAAAGCTTGTGGATACAAATATTACTCCACTCCAGCCAAATTAGAGCAGTTACCAAGGGTTAAACAATAGATGTTCAGAAGGCAACCATAATGTCCACCACACTTTAGATGTCACTTCCCAGGACATCTGCCCTGCTTCTCTAAGTAAGTCCAAGTTCCAAGACACTCTATGATCTTCTACATACTACAGTAGATCTGCTTGTTTACTCTTCTCTGTGGGACCAAGAAAAAAATAATGTATTTATAATCCTCTTCTCTTCATGACCCAGATAACCACGATGGTGTGATCACTCACCTAGAACCAGACATCCTGGAATGCGAAGTCAAGTGGGCCTTAGGAAGCATCACTACAAACAAAGCTAGTGGAGGTGATGGAATTCCAGTTGAACTATTTCAAATCCTAAAAGATGATACTGTGAATGTGGTGCATTCAATATGCCAGCAAATTTGGAAAACTCAGCAGTGGCCACAGGACTGGGAAAGGTCCAATCCCAAAGAAAGGCAATGCCAAATAATGCTCAAACTACCGCACAGTTGCACTCATCTCACACGCTAGTAAACTAATGCTCAAAATTCTCTAAGCCAGGCTTCAACAGTACATGAACCGTGAACTTCCAGATGTTCATGCTGGATTTAGGAAAGGCAGAGGAACCAGAGATCAAATTGCCAACATCTGTTGGATCATCGAAGATCAAGAGAGTTCCAGAAAAACATCTACTTCTGCTTTATTGACTTTGCCAAAGCCTTTAACCGTGTGGATCATGACAAACTGTGGAAAATTTTTCAAGAGATGGAAATACCAGACCACCTGACCTGCCTCCTGAGATATCTGTATGCAGGCCAAGAAACAACAGTTAGAACTGGACAAGGAACAAGAGACAGGTTCCAAGTTGGGAAAGGAGTACGTCAAGGCTGTATGTTGTCAGCCTACTTATTTAACTCATATGCAGAGTACATCATGAGAAATGCTGGACTGGATGAAGGACAAGCTGGAATCAAGATTGCCGGGAGAAATATCAATAACGTCAGATATGCAGATGACACCACCCTTATGGCACAAAGTGAAGAAGAACTAAAGAGCCTCTTGATGAAAGTGAAGGCTTAAAACTCAACATTCAGAAAACTAAGATCATGGCATCCGGTCCCATCACTTCATGGCAAATAGATGGGGAGACAATGGAAACAGTGAGAGACTTTATTTTTTGGGTCTCAAAAATCCCTGCATATGGTGACTGCAGCCATGAAATTAAAAGATACTTGCTCCTTGGAAGAAAAGCTAGGACTAACCTAGACAGCATATTTAAAAGCAAAGACATTACTTTGCCAACAAAGGTCTGTATAGTCAAAGCTATGGTTTTTCCGGTAGTCAACGTATGGATGTGAGAGTTGGACTATAAAGAAAACTGAGCACCAAAGAATTGATGCTTTTGAACTGTGGTGTTGGAGAAGACTCTTGAGAGTCCTTTGGATTGTGAGGAGATTCAACCAGTCCATTCTAAAGGAAATCAGTCCTGAATATTCATTGGAAGGACTGATGCTGAAGCTGAAACACCAATAATTTGGCCACCTGATGTGAAGAACTGCCTCATTGGAAAAGAGCCTGATGCTGGGAAAGATTGAAGCCAGGAAAAGAAGGGGATGACAGAGGATGAGATGGTTGGATGGCGTCACCTACTCAATGGATGTGAATTTGAGTAAGCTCCAGGAGTTGGTGATGGACAGGGAAGCCTAGCATGCTGCAGTCCATGGGGTTGCAAAGAGTTGGACATGACTGAGCGACTGAACTGAACTGAATCCTCTGCTCATCTTATAAGGAAGGGTATCTTGCTAATAAGAGGACCTTTGGTACTGGAGATGTAAGACTTAACTAGTCTGCATAAGGAAGGAGGAGCCAGGGCCTGTCCCTGGGCTGGGAGGCTGGGGGTAAAGTAGAGTTGGGTGAGTAGGTTAAGGGTTGATCCGGTGGAAAAAAACAAAGAGTTTGTGGGGGACTTATGGAGAGAAATTCTGTGTGTTATGCAATGTAAACTTCTTCCCCTTTGTGTTCTCCAGTCAAATATCCTTTTCTTCCTTGCCTGATAGAATGGATTTCTTTTAGGAAGATGAAGAGAAGGGAAGAGGCTTACATTCAAGGTGACAGAGCAAGAATGGGGATATTATGACCTTGGGTTTTACCCGACTGTATTCCTCTCTATGCTCCGTATCCTGTGAGGACAGGGAACAGGTCTGTCTTATTCTCCTCTTTGCCTAACTCAGTGCCTAGTACACAATAGCTTAGTTAGTACTTGTGAGTGAATGAATGAATGAACAAGCTTGGGAAAATCAGAGAAATCTTTGTCATATCCCAAGTCTGCCACTTTCTGCTCTGTGGAATAGGGAAAATGGCAATCACCTTGTAATCTTGCTGTGAAATATAAGTCCAACTGAATAAATGGCAATCATGATCATGATAATCAGCTCTTTGCAAATTCTACCAGCTAACCCACAAATACTAACTGCTAACATCTGTTGAACACATTCTTTGAGCAAGACCCTTGAGCAAGCACTTCACATGTGTTACCTTTTTTTAATATTAATCCTTTCAACCACCCTGTAATTATCCAGGTGTCATTTCTTCCTCCAGGACTTTTCACATGCCCAACATCCAGCCATATCTCCCATCACTCAAAGGCAGCAAAATCTAACGAGGCAGAGAAGGAATCCTTTGCTGGCCTGTTATTTGCTACCCCACTCTAGAGATAACACAGCTCGTCTGCTCTGACAAGATTGGGCCAATGTAAGTGACTGGCAGTTTCCTTGTAACAGCGATGGATTCATGGTTGTTGTAGCAACAGAGACCCCCTGACCTCAAAGGCAGGCAGAAGCTGAGCCTGAGGTCACCAGAGATGGGAAAAGTTGAGGGTGGATTTGTAAGCATCAGGAATCAGTGGGCTTTATTTTCTGGCAAGGCCTATTCCTGGAACAGCTGAAAATCCTGAGGGCTAAATTCAGACTCCAGGATGAGAGACTCAAAGATTGCCTGATGAGAGGGCAAAGGGAGAACATTACTTTGTTCTTGTTCATATAGGTCCTCTGGGCATATTAACATGTGAGGATGTTAGCTTTCTTGTTTCTAGAATAGGAATAGTAATATCTGATTCCTCATCTCTCATAGGAGTACTTAGGTGTTTAATGAAGTGATGTTCAGAATCTCTCTACAGAAAAATGCAATGGAGACACTTTCAATAACTAAATGTATATGAGCCTCATATGTACTCTGAAAAACTGAAAGATAACACAGACTCATTTAAGATTAATTTCTCCATGAGTTTCAGATCTGTGTTGTGCACTGAAATTTCCATGATAATACACTTACAAATCTACATATACATATATAATATAAATAAATGTACTCATAACGTGGATACTCTGAGATGCGGAATCATGTGCTTGTTGCTGTTCTTAACTCCTTAGATTTGTCTTTTCAGAAAATATCAAGTGATCACTTTGACAATATTCTAACACTATCATAATGAAGTTGTCACTTGCTTTATAAGTCAAAGGGATCGCTCAAAGCTTAAAGCAGCTGGTAAAGAAATGAGGTAACAAGAAAAGCTCCTCTAAGGATTTCGGCTCTTTTAGGCTAAAATAACTCCACTCTGCAGAACTGTTTTAATCAAAAGCAGTAGAAGATTTTAAACAAGAGTGATAAATGATGGTGATAATGATTGTTAGTAAATTTCCCTGGTTAAAAAGAATAAGCTTTAGCTATCTGAGAGAGATCCCCTGGAATGGAATGTTCAGTTCTCTAACTGTAAGCTTTACTCTAATTCTTAAGAATTTGGCATTCGGAGACCTGTGCTCTGGTTTAAGTCTTGCCACAGATTTGGTAGGTGACCTTGAGAAAGTCACCTAATCTTTGTGGATCTCTGTTTTCTCATCTGTCAAGTGAAGAGAATGGAGTGATTAATCTCTGTAGCCCTTTCAGCTATAAGGCATTGTGATGACTTTCAATCATCTCCAGAAAATTTAGGGCTTATATTTGGAAGACTGCTAAGCAGTGGCCTGAAATGAGAGCCAAACATTAGGTGAGACTCACCAGGGTTACAGTAAGAGCTCACACTGATAGGGTTGGGTGATTACAATGTGCCAGACCTTGTGCCTCATGCTTTGCATTTACTGCCCCTTTAATCCTCTCAGAATAACCTCAGGAATACCAGAGCATTCATCTCCAACAAGGAATTACAGCAACTTGTGGGAACTTCCAGCTACCAGCCAACTAGTCCTTACTTACATAAGGACAGATCCGAATCCTCCCAGTGTTACTTTGGAAGCATCTGGGGAGAGGTGGTTGCTGGGGTTGCTTTTCATGCTTTGATCCACCTTGGGCATGTGGGAGTTTACCTAGCGCTGGAACATCACTCTCTGCAGATCAACGTTTAGTCTTCACCTCACTAGACTTTTTGGTAGCATTTGACACGGTTAATTGCAACAGTCCTTGAAATAGTGTCTTCCTCTGGCTTCCAGGACCCTGAACCCACCAGTTCTCTTCCCACCTCTCTGGCCACTCCTTAGTGACCTTGGCTGGATCCTCCTGGTTGTCTCAGGCCCCATGTGACAGCCACTTCTCTTCTCCACCTGCACTCACTCCCTAGGTCATCCCATCTGGGCTCTTGGCTTTAAATACTACCTATACCTGATGATTTTGAAATTAAACCTCCAGTCCCAATTTCTGCCCAGGACACCAAAGAAATATATTTGACTGCCAGCTCAACATCCTCAATGGAACTCCTAATCTCACACTTAAGAGAACTGAGCTTCTGATTTTCTCGTCCATACCTGCCCCTCCCTCAGTGTTCCAGAGTGCAGTACAAAGGACTATAGATTCACCTGGCCAAGAACCCAGGAGTCACACTGGATTCCTCCTTTTCTCTTGCTTGCCACATTTAGTCCATCAGCAAATTCTGGCAGCTCTATCCTGAAAAATCAGGAATCTGACAGCTGTTCACTAGCTCCATCACCTCCACCTCAGTCCAAACCCCTGGCTCCTCTCACCTAGACTATTGCAATAAGTCTCAGCTTTCATTTTTGCCTCCAGCATCCCCTACCCCCAGTCTAGTCTCCAAACAGCACCCATGCATGGTTCCTTTTAAAATGTAAGTCTTTGCAAACCTGACTACTTTTCCCATACTGGGAGCACAATCCCAAATTCCTACCTTGGCCTGTGAAAGCTATGGGATCTGGCTTCTAGGTTTCTCTCCAGTCACATCTCTTACCACTTTCTCCCTCACTTACTTGAACACATCCAGTTCACTCAGATTTTGGGACTGCTTTCCGCTCTCTCTCTCTCTCTCTCTCTCTCTCTGGAAGACCGTTTGCTTAGATATTTGCACACCTATTTTCTCCTTTCATCCAGGTCCCTTTCAAATGTCACCTCTTCAGAGAAGCATTCTTGGACCTGCTATATGAGAGAGAGACTTGCCTCTTCTGCCAGACGTGCTCTATACCCTTGTCCTTCTTTTCCTTTCTTTGTGACAGTCAACCTTCCTCTCTGGTTAGGGACTTGATGTCTGTTGTCTTTAATACTGCATCCTAGCACTTACCACAGTGCTTGGTGCATAAGGGGTATTCAATAAACATTTGTGAAATGAATGAATATAATTACAAAGGCAGGTTTTAGGATGTGAATAGATAATTCAGTCAAGAACAATAACAGTAAGAAGACACGTAGGCAGTAATCGCAGGTATAATTTGCTCTTCCTTCCATAGTCTAAAGATCTGGTTTGTCTTCTGCCTTGTCTCAGAAGCAGCTGTCCCTAAGCCCTTGTTTCTAGCTTCCTGACTGCTGATCTGGACACTGGTCTGTGTGGACTCCCCAAGCCTTGGCTGTATATCCCATCTGTGTATTCTTAGGTTCTCCATGTTCTGATGACCTGTTTGGACTCTTTTCTTTCCCTTACACATCTATGACAGTGCTGTCAAAGTTTAACTCATTGAAAGTGAAATAATATATTGTAATTGCTTAAATACATATAAAGTAACTCTCTCTCTATATATATAGTGTAATTAGAAAAAACAAGGCAGAAAATAAAAATCAGACAAAATTTCTCTCACATACTTTTCAGAAAGATTCAAAAGATTTTTAGCATTTTGGTTTAACTTAGCTCTGGGTAAGAAACTGTCTTGCTCCAAAGGTAGTCAAATAAGATCTCGCTAGCTTAGTTCTCTGGTCTCCCTGTCAGAAAAAATGAAAATAATGGAAATAAAATATAGTGTTAACATTTTATAGTTGGTGAATCAGTGATCAAACAAGCATCTAAATAATGATAGCACCATGTTAGGCTGTGATAAAATTTGCACATGTGTATATATATAATTAGTAGTAGTTTAAATTTGAACAGTCATTCAGATTGAGATTATGACATTTTAAAAGCTATAAAAATACTCATAGTTTTTGAGGCACAGTTGATATATAACATTAGTTTCTCATATACAACATAATAATTCCATATTTGTGTCTATTACAGAATGATCACCACATTAAGTCTACTTAAATCTGTTACCATAGTTAGTTAAAATTTTTTCTTCATGTGATGGAGTGTTTAAGATTCACTCTCTTAGCAACTTTCAAATTTACTACTATTTTAAACTATAATCACCATGCTATACCTTACTCCCTATGACTTTGTAGTTTTTTCTACACTTAACCTCCTTGCACAGAAAATGTATGCACAGAAAGATGCTATTGCACTATAATCTATATTAGCCACAAAATGAAAAGTCAACTGAGTTCAATAATAGGGACATGGTTAAGTAAATTGTGATGTATATTAGATCTTATAAAAATTTATTTTTACATTAAAAATTATAATTATGAAAAATATATAGAAAAAATGAAAATAATTATGATGTGATAATAAATGAAAAAGTACAAAATGAGTTTGTAAAAAGGTAAAAATGTTTATAACTAGACTATGGGCAGTGAATATAAAATAATACACAAAAAGGAAATCTTTGTAACTAGGATAGAATTATGGGTGATTTTTCTTCTATTTTTTCAAAGTACTATTTGAATATATTTACTACCATTATAGTTTTCATTTTTTTGTTTTGTTAGGACACAGAGAGCAAATAAAATATGAATTGGTGATCTTTAAAGGCTTATACTCTATGGCACATGTTTGTGGCCTCCCCAGCAGCTGTTTCCAGTGCCCTTCCTCTTTGCCCGTCTCCTATGCACAAGGTTGAAAATGCCATGTTGGATTTTCCAGCCCCCTTTGCAGCCAGCGTGTGCCAGGTGACCCATTCCTGGCCAGTGAAATCCAAGAGGAATCCTGCTAGGCTGCTCTTGTGAAAAGTTTCCTCCTTGATAAAGAAGTGAGACCCATAAACAAAATCCTTTTTGCTTTGTCTTTTTGTTTATGCGGACTGATTCTGGAAGCTGTGGCAGCCATTTTGAAACATCACCAACTGTTTGAGGAGGGTGGTGCCGGATGATAGAAAGATCCTTGATACACGATGTTGTCTTACAGCATCACCGAGTCACTGGATAAACTCCAGGACAGACTGCCTTAAGACTTCTTGATAACAATAAATGTCCTTGTGGTTTGAATCACTATTAGGTTTTCCGTTACTTGAAACTCAGTGCATTGTGACTGATACAGCCAGACAAAACTAAAACCTATTGGCACACAGAGCTAACTGTATAGAAACCACACAAGAACAGGAAACATCACAACAAATATACAGATTAATTTGAAAAATGTTGTACTCTTATAGAAGGAAGTGAAAAACTAATAACCCGGTAAGAATTTATTTGTTGCAAAGCTCCCTGGATCTGTTAATATTTCCTGATAGAAAAAAATATATTATTTTATAGTTCTACTTATTATAAAACAAGCATCCAGACACCTTTTTGGCTTATAATCTTTTTCAAGTTTGTATGTGTCAGGAAGCAGCCTCTTAGAGTATGAGGTGGTGGTGGTTTCTCTCCCTCCCTAAATCCTCCGACCTCTTTGACTAGCATAGAATACTGCTGAGTTGTTAGATGGCGCTCCCTGGGAATTGAGGATACACCACTTAAGGGGTGAGAATATGATTTCTTTATTACTCTAATTATAGTATCAGGAAACTCTTTAACTCAGCCTCTGTCTCTACTCAATACAGATCTGGTTTTGAAGGTAACAAGTTTGGGGGTTTTTTGAGAAAGCAATTGGTTGTCCAAAGCTGGAGACGTTGGTGACAAAATAACTTATTCTAAATGGACTCTCTATTAGAAGCAGCATTCCAGATTACCCCGTTTTTTCTAAATGGTAGATGACTTAGCAAGTTAGCCGATCTTTAGGTTAAACAAGAAAGCCAGGACAATGGACTCTGTGATTACTGTCAGTGAGGTGGTGGCTTGGTATAGGCAATGAAAGTGGAATTTAAATATGTGGGTGACAAGAGTGAAGAAAAGGGCTCTGCCCCACAGTGTAATTGAGTGAGGATGGGGTGGGGGGTCAGATGGCCACAGATTTCATCCCTGTGGTCTCCGGTGTTACTTTGGGTGCTCTGCTGGCTGAGTGGTACAGGGAAGGGAGGGTGAGGTGCCTCCTTCCTCCTTTACTGCTTTCATGAAATTCTGTCCTGAAGCTGCCTGGGGAAACACAGCTGCTATTAGTTCAGATTACAGTTATCTGCAAGTAACAGAAAACAAAAAACCGTCTCAAAGTGTCTTATACAAATGTCTGTCTTTCTTGACTTTGTTTTCCCACAAAATAGGAAACATAAAAGTAGGCTGAAACTTGTTTAGCACAGCTGATCACAGTACCACCAGGCACCTAGTATCTGTCACACCATCCTTAATGTGCCAGTTTTCATCTTCATCCTTGACTTTTTGTAATTGCAAGATGGCTATAAATCTATCATTTCCAACCTGAGGAAGAAGGGAGTGGGAGGAGAGCATGCTAATAGCTTTCTCTCTCTCTCTCTCTCTCTATATATATATATATCTTTTAAGTTTGAAATATTTCACAGAAAAACTCAGGAGACTTCTGTTAATGTGTCATTGGTCCAAATTGTGTCACATAGCCATCCTTTGATGCAAAGGGGCTGGGGAAGACTATAGTTAGCTTGTTATATTGCCTACCTGAGCAGAATTGGAATTGTGTTAGCAAGATGCTGCCACTAAAGTCTACAAAGAGTAGATAAATTCTCTCCTGCTTTGCGGAAGATCATGGGGTTCCTTGACAGCTCCAGAAGTTCTGGTGGAACCTGATAGAAGACCGAAGCAGAGCTCAGGAAGGGTGGCAGTGTCCCAGTGGAGGAACTTCCCTAGAACACTATCTTGGTCTCTCTCCCTACCCCTTACTCCACTATCCCCGCGAGAGGAGTAGAGACTTCTCTGATGGGGGATTTTTGGTGGAAGAACTAGGCGTGCTCAGCTCATTCCTGCATTCTCTTGGGATCTCATGACTCATGTATTCCTGATTATGCAGGAAGCTTAGTGGACAGCCTTTGACCCTGTGCTTGAGGACTGAGGTTGTCCAGCTGTGCCTTGACTGGGACAGCATGGAATAAGCCTACTGTTGCACAACCCAGCTGTATCCTCTAACTTAGACTTAATCAGTGATGAAGCCAGTAATTTGATTGTTATTTTTTCTGAGACCTGTGTCTAGTTCTTAATTTTTTTTTTAATTGAACTCAATTGGGTAAAGATATTATGTGTGAATATCCCTAAACGCATGAAATCCTCTGTATCCTCAACCTGGTATGGCCTGGGGCACTCAAGTTTCTAATGACCCACACTGTTAAATTTGGATATGGAGCTAGCATCAAAAGATGTAGTCCCACTTATTTGGGTAATGTTTGACTTCCATGTCTATGAACTTTTTCCTGCCAGAATCATGTAGTTGAACATGTATAGGCCTAGCTGGACTGATTTTAGTCTTTTTTCATAAGCCATTTTATTTTATTCATTTTTTATTGATTTACAGTATTATATTAATTTCAGGTATACAGCCTGGTGATTCAGCTTTTTCAAAAATTCAGGCTTATTTTGCAAAAATTCAGTGATTTTTTTTTTACAAAATATATATGTACTCCATTATAGGTTGTTACAAGGTACTGTCTGTAGTTCCCTGTGCTCTACAGTATATCCTTGTTGCTTATTTGTTTTGTCCAGAGTGGACTGTATTTGTTAATCCCATACCCCTAATTTCTTCCTCCCCACTTCCCTCTCCCCTTTGGTAATAACAGGTGTGTTTTCTGAATCTTTGTTTCTATTTTGCATATACATCCATTTGTATTATTTGTTAGATTTTACATTTAAATGATACCATACAGTATTTGTCTTTCTCTGCCTGACTTATTTCACTAAGCATAATATGATTTTAGTCTTTTTTCTTGAACTTACACAAAATGAAGCGAGCATCATTTAGCTAAGGTGTAAAGACGATTAAGGCAGTAAAACTACCTGCAAATTATTTCAAGGATGGATATTTGGAGTTAACAAAAAAATAAGTCTTCATTCTGGGATTGAGTGAAAAACAAACTCCAGGAGGAAAGAAAACAGATTTCTGAAAATGTCCTTTCCTTCCCTTCATAAAAAGAACATTGGCAATCTTCTTTGTCAAGCAGCTGTGTTTGGGAACTGCTCTTATTCATCTAGGTTTGGGATTATTTAAGATCCAGTACGAGTCATGACCATGCACCTAAGTGGATCCAGAAGAAACTCTCTTGTTTATTTAAAAAAAAAAAAAAAAAAGGCATTATATTCAAGAAAGTTCAGCCATGGGAACAATGCTGAGAATTTCCTAAAGGGTTTTCCAGATCCCACCAACTCTGTGCATAAACACACATATAACCAAAATGTATTTTTGTGGCTTTGGGGCAACTCTCTTAATTTAAAACATATCCTTTAAAATCAACAGAACCACCCACGTAGAAGAGTCAAATGAATTCTCACTGCTTGGCTACCCAAGGAGATTACTGTTTTCCCTAAGAAGCCCTCTTCTTAACCCATCCTGTAATGTGGGGAGGCTTATTGGGCAGATCAGAGGTCCTTGTGGTGCCCTGAACTGCCCAGCCTCAATAAAAGACTGGCAGCAGGATGCTCCCAACAGTCAAGATTGTACTTGGGCCTCTCAGTATTCCACTACCCATCCCAGAATTGTTCATGTCGGAGAACCTAAAGAAAAGTTGCTGGGAAAAAAACATTTAAAATGTTCTGAGTACTGGAATGGAAGCTCAACTACATCCAAGCCTCCAACGCTAGATACAGGGGGCCTGCAGGATAAGCTGGTACCCTCTCCCGCAGAGAAGCATGGACTTGATCCTGGAGTCAGAGAAGTTGACCCAGGAGACTTAGTGGGATCCAGAGGCTCTGTGGGCCAGGCCACTGCCCCACACCAAGCAGTGGGACCAGCAAATCTGCGATGACACCTGTGAAGGGCAGTTGCACCCCACACCGACATCAGCCCAGTTGAGCATAAAAGAATATGGCTGCCTCATTCCCACTTTCTGAATCCCAAACAGAGTTTCTCTTCTGACCCAAGCCAACTGTGTAAGGAAGAGAATTTCTGGGACATGTAGTCCAAGCTTAGCTACATGGACACAATACACATTCACCACAGAGAAAGGCAGCTGAGTAGACTATAAAAACATTAGTGTCCTGCTTGTGTTTCTAGTCAGAACACTGAATGTGCCTTATAGTCAAGCAGCCAGCTCAATTGATGGTGGAAAATGTGAGCATTTTCCCTTGACATGATAAAAAGACTCTGAGATGGAGCATATAAAACTAAAAGCCCAGCATAAACTATTCAAAATGCAAAAAGATGAGAAAATTCATCGACACCTTGAGTAGAATAAGAGCGGTCAAGGCACACAAACTGCCCTGGGGGGAAAAGAAGTTTCCTTGAGTCATCTCAAGTAGCCAGAGCGATAAGAGCTCCGGCTGAAGTTAGGTCTTCACTGACTTCCTCGAGGTGGAGAGAGGGGATGTGCAGGAGAGAAAACCAGGGAGTTTCTTTGCTTTAAAACTTCCGCTGAAGGAAAGTTCCCTGTTGGCCAGAACTTCTGGGTTAATTCTCAGTGACTCTGGAGAAAGTGCCTCTGCTAAATCATCCTAAGGGGTCAGGTGAGGCAAAACACACGATACGTGATCTGCCATTAGCAGCCTGGGTGCCCAAGGGTGCGTTTATGACTGGGTTGCTGGACTTCTTGTCTGTCTCTCTCTCACACATACCTTTTTCAACCCATATAATTTTCTCTAATGGGAAACTAGAGCCTTCATTCACGTCTAGATTGGTAGAATGAACCAGCCACTCACTTCTACAAAAGGATGTGGCAGTTCTTTTAAAACCATCACTGTGATAACTGCTAATGACAGACACACTGAACGGTTCCAGGGCAATTTGGAAGATGTATATTTAGCTAGAGAGGCTTATGGTATTTGCAGCTGTCACTTTATCATTCAACACTGCATCCTGCTAACTTCACACATTCAGTCACCCTCAAGTGCATTTACCCTTGACCTGCCCACATTATAATTATTTCAGATCCATGTGCGCTTCTCATCTGAGCTGTGACTTATCCTTCCATCTCTGAATTGCATACCAGGTTGCTCCTCACAATTTGATCAGAAAGCTAGAAAGCATTATATTTGGGGTTTTAAAATAATATTTTAAGGGTAGTAGAATTTTAACTAACATGAATGACATAAAATATAAATAATGATTAGACATTTGAAAGGGAAATTAATGTTTTGAAAATTTAAGGTAAGAGGGAAAAAATAAAAAATGCATGTTTAATTGGTAAAAAAATAGACTTTCTTGTTGACCATGTGAAGAAACAAAATCTCTCCCTGAATATCCTTCATTACCTTCAGAATGTTATTTTTAATGTTTGGTAGAATTTAGGTCTCTACATTTATAAGATATAAGTGCAATTTATATTGACTATATGTCAGTTCTGTAATTTCTGACCAGTGTGAAATGGAAACATCTTTCAAGCACAGAATATGTATTGATTATGGAACATCCCAGCAACATGAAAAATACTGAAATAACATTAATATACAGATTGTAGTGTTTAACCAGAGTATTCCATTCATTTTTTCAGGATCTGTATAGTTCAAATTGATTTCTACCCAGAGATACACATAGTGACCCTGCTAAGGTTTGAAAGTTTTGACACTAAAAACAGCATTTTAAATAAGAGCACATAAGAAACAGAGCCTTAAATGCTTGTGTGCTTTTAAATGCTTAAATGCATGTGTGCACACACACGTATGTGCATGCATGTGCTCAGTCATGTCTGACTCTTTGCAACCACATGGACCAGCCAGGCTCCTCTGTCCATGAAGTTTTCCAGGCAAGAATGCTTAAATGCTTAAGATCTCTAAATTGAAGGGGATTGAAATGTGGTGAGTTCCATCCAAAATGGAAGGTCCCTGACTGGGTCCAGAGAGCCAAAGATCTGCCATTTGGTGTGGAGGGCCCTGTGTTTAAGGACAGCTTCCTTTCAGGAGTTGAATGCTCACAGCACCCTTGGTGTGGAGGAGCCTAAAACACAGGTCAGCCTCAGAAGGAATCGCTACCTAAAGCCGTCATTAAAGTAAGTTGGAGGTGGAGGGACAAGTAAAGGTTGTAGAGGGCAGATGTGGTCAGATGAGGAATTAATGCTTTCTCCAGAGATAACTTTCTGGTGACCTCCTTTCTTAAAAAAAAAAAAAAAATATATATATATATATATATATATATATTAGAACAGGCATGTCTTCCTCCCCACCCCCACTCATCTTTTCCTTCCTCCTGACAAGCAAACAACGAAACGGCTGTTTGAAAGAGTGCTTTGAATGCCTTCTCTCTCACCTTTATATATTACCACCTGGATGGGTGCGGCCCATTGTTCTCTCCCTCTTTTCCTAGCTCCTCACTGAAAGAACACTGATACAAGTGCTGATACATTATTCAGGAGGATTCAATACCCAGCCTGTAGTTTAATAGATTAGAGCAGTTTCCTTTCTGGGTAAAAGCAGGGCCTTGTTTGAGTTGGACAGGGAACTCAGTCTCTTTCTGGCAGCTCCACAGAATCAGCGAAGGCATCTTGATGCCAGTCTGGGCTTGGGTGGCAGTGGGACCTAGAAAATCCATGCCTATGTAGCCAGTGTTCTCCAGCAATCTGCTTTCTGTGCTACCCTTGGCTTTGAAGGGCTTGACTGAAGATCCTGGACAGTTCCTCTGGATGCCTTAGGTACCAGTGGAACACCTTTCTCATTGACTTAGACACCACGTGGACGCTTTTGTTTTAAATTTTATTGGGAGGGTATATATAGACTCTTGAGAGTCACTTGGACTGCAGGGAGATCAAACCAGTCAATTGGACAGGAAATCAGTCCTGAATATTCATTGGAAGGACTGATGCTGAAGCTGACGTTCCAATACTTTGGCCCCCTGATGCGAAAGCTGACTCATTAGAAAAGATCCTGATGCTGGGAAAGATTGAAGGCAGGAAAAGCGGACGACAGAGGACAAGATGGTTGAATGGCATCACTGACTCAATGGACATGAGTTTGAGCAAACTCTGGGAAATGGTGAATGACAGGGAATCCTGGAGTGCTGCAGTCCATTGGTTGCAAAGAGTCAGAAACGACTGAGCGACTGGCAACTGAACAGCAACAATAGTTGCTTAACAGTGTTGTGTTAGTTCTGCTGTACAGCAAAATGAATCAGCTACACATATACATATATCCCACCTTCTTTAGATTTCCCTCCCATTTAGGTCACTACAGAGCATTGAAGAGAGTTCCCTGTGCTATACAGTAGGTTCTCATTAGTTATCTGTTTTATACATAGTAGTGTATAGGCACCATATGGACTCTTCAGTTCAGTTCAGTCGCTCAGTTGTGTCCCACTCTTTTCGACCCCGTGAACCGCGGCATGCCAGGCCTCCCTGTCCATCACCAACTCCTGGAGTTTACCCAGACTCATGTCTGTTGAGTCAATGATGCCATCCAACCATCTCATCCTCTGTCGTCCCCTTCTCCTCCTGCCCTCAATATTTCCCAGCATCAGGGTCTTTTCTAATGAGTCAGCTCTTCACATCAGGTGGCCAAAGTATTGGAGTTTCAGCTTCAACATCAGTCCTTCCAATGAACACTCAGAACTGATTTCCTTTAGGATGGACTGGTTGGATGTCCTTGCAGTCCAAGGGACTCTCAAGAGTCTTCTCCAACACCACACTTCAAAAGCATCAATTCTTCTGTACCCAGCTTTCTTTATACTCCAACTCTGACATCCATACATGACCACAGGAAAAACCATAGCCTTGACTAGACGGACCTTTGTTGAAAAAGTAATGTCTCTGCTTTTTAATATGCTGTCTAGGTTGGTCATAACTTTTCTTCCAAGGAGTAAGTGTCTTTTAATTTCATGGCTGCAATCACCATATGGACTCTTGCTGCTGCTAAGTCGCTTCAGTCGTGTCTGACTCTCTGCAACCCCATAGACGGCAGCCCACCAGACTCCCCCATCCCTGGGATTCTCCAGGCAAGAACACTGGAGTGGGTTGCCATTTCCTTCTGCAATGCATGAAAGTGAAAAGTGAAAGTGAAGTCACTCAGTCGTGTCCGACTCTTCGTGACCCCATGGACTGCAGTCTACCAGGCTCCTCTGCCCATGGGATTTTCCAGGCAAGAGTACTGGAGTGGGTTGCCATTGCCTTCTCTGATATGGACTCTTGGTGGCCCTTAAATCACCAGAGGCCTCTAGTTTCAGAGAGAATCACAACAAAGCAGTGTGATACAAGCAGTCCCCAGCTCCAACAGAGGACTGCTAGTCACAGTAACACATTTCTTAAGCTTCTCCTTTCCCTCTAAAAGCCCCTAGCAAGTAAGCTAGGGCCTGAGAAGCAAGAGGCTGGCGGTGTCAGAGCCAAGTCTTATCCCCCACACCCAACACACACAGACACACACACACAGAAGTACACACTCCAAGCCTATCCTGGGGAAGGAGAGAAGAGCTTTGAATCCCTTATGAGATTAGTTTGGAGAGGTTTTAATATCTAAAAGTGATCTGAGAGATATCAGATCTGCCTACTATGACACTAAGGGATGGAGAGAATGATTGGACAGGACATGGTTGAAAGCAGTAATAAAAGGAGATATCAAGCCTTTTTCTTATGTATCCTTCAGTTTGAGGGTTTTCAAATAAACTGGTTACCTAAAATATTTATTTAGTGCATAGTTTCTGTAAATTTTAAGTGTAGAAATAAAATAACACCATGGAGGGAAAAAGATATAGGCAAGAAATTTCACCTTTTTCTAGCTTTATCCTCTGAGGATGTTTCGTCTGTCCCTGAAAAGGACACCTTGGCAGCCTAGGGTCTCTGAGCACTGGGCAGGGAGACATGAACCCGGGGCCCTGGCTGCAGCGGTGGCACAGCTGCGGGCTCTGTGAAGCCCCCCTGCCTCTATGGTCTGGTTTCCTCTGCATCAGTGGCATCCCAGGTGCTCCCAGGATCCCCTCGACTTGCTTGTCAGTGACTCATAACCTGATCTTTGTAGGGACCAGAGCATGTGAAACACATCAAATGTAGGTTCAATACAACTCCAGTAATTTTCCCACATAAAACACCGGTTATGTAAGTAAGGAGAGTCCTTCACTCCAGAGTTTATGTGTTTCTCTAGAGGTCAGATTAAATCTCTCTTACGTTCCAAAGTGGAGAATGGACATTGATGATGTAGCAAGAGCCTGGTGTGGTGGCTGTGGGATGGGCAACCTGGGAGCCCTGAAGTCTCCACCCATCAGCCAATGGATCCTGGGAGCTGGCAGCAGGCTTCTTCACCACAGCTGTTTCGCCATCTCAGTATTAAAGGATGCGAGGAAATACACTGAAGCTCCTGTTGAAGGAGATGCTTATGGCGTCTTTATTTGCTCCTTAGAAAGTTTTTTAAAAGGTTATTATTAGAAGAAAAATAATAAAGAAAAATTTTAAATTAATTATTAAATATTTTCCATGTATGATAAGATACAGATAAAACTAGAACAGCACTCATTTACCTATACTCAGGTTTTTAAATGAACATTTGGCCACATTTGCTTCCAATTTAAAAACAATTAAGAAAAGGCAGGCAGGGAGGCAGGAAGGCAGGTAGAAGGAAGGGAGCCAGGAAGGGAAGGAAGAAGGGAAGGAAGCAAGGAAAACATCTAATTGCAGTTGAAATGCCTTCCCAGTCTCATGTGAGAAGATAATTACCACTCCTCAAAGGTAGTAACTTTCTTATTGTTCATGCACGGTTTTTCCTGCTCACATTTTTATATTCTTTCTACATATTTGTTTATGAGTATGTGTTTTAATATTTTACATAAAGGGTATCCTACTGAAAATGATTTTTTGTAACTTGTACTTTTCATATTCAGTGTTACCTTTTAGATTAATCTGTGTTGAAATAGGTAAATGTTATTTATTCATTGTAACTGGGCAAACTATTTCATGTATGGTGATGAAACCACAGTTATCTCTTCCACTCTTGGAGGATGGTAACCTTCCAACCTATTCACATTACAGCAAATGCTGCAGTGGGCACCCCTGTGTTGTATTTCCTTCAGTATCTGAGCAGCATATACCTGAAAGGGAAACTGACTTCTTGAAGGGTATGAGCGTCTTCTACATTACTATTTAGCAGATATTAAAAACTGCTCTTCTGAGTTATCGTGCAGGTTTATACCCCAACAAGTAATAGAGCAGAGTTCTTGTTCCTCAGCATCCCTGCCAACTTTTGGTATTACCAAACATTTGGACTTTAGTAATTTTGCTAAGTGTGAAATGGTATCGATCTCATTTGTGATTATCGTTGGCATTCCCTGATCACTGTCAAAGTTGAAGATCTTTTCATATGTTTATTAGTTTATCAAGGCTACTCTTTAAGTAGCTGTTTATAGCCTTTGCTCGCTTTTCCATTGGGTTGTGGCTATTTTCTTACTGATTTGTATTTCGAGCTATGAATGCTCTCTTTGTTGAAAATATGAGTTGTATGTATATTGTTTGTTCCGCTTCCTGCTGGCGAATGTGGCTGTCCTTCTTGTTGGAGTGGTAACAACTGAGACTTGGGTTCAGATATGGGGATGGAGAGAGAGTTAGCTCTTACTTGGCTTTGATTTTTGGTTGTTCAGGTGTATGCCAAAGCACTCATCACTAGCTCCAGCCCAGCTCACTACAAGTACTGCAGGGAGATTCGGGGCCCAAGCTGCTGGTAAAAAGTTACCTGTTTTTGTTTTCATCTCCGTGTACCTCATAGGAAAGGTAGTATTGTTTAGGAGAGCTTGGGATCCCAGTATCTGTGTTTCATGGCTCCCTGCATTCAAATCACCTGACGAAGTTCTAAAAATAATATTTTGGCCTTACCATAAAACCATTTAATCAGAATTTCTGAGGCTAGATTCCAGGAATCAATGTTTTAAAACTTTCCAGGTGATTCTAATGTGCAATCAGGGTGCTGAACTATTGCCTTAGACAGATACCATCTTCACCATGTCCCATGAGTATTTCTAACACTTTGAAGTCAAGACACCTGCCCTCATTAAGGCTTATTAATTAGCTTTGGGGATAGGTTGAGTTCTTTATGCAGATATGAAAAAACTATTAACACATGTATTTTTAAATGCCCAAGAGACTGATTTTTATGTGATCCAACAAAGCTTCCAGATCTCATGCAGTGTCAAGGTCAATAAGCTAGAGGGTCCTGTATTCCCACTGCCCACCCCCTCCATTATTTGATCTTTGTTTGGTCTCCTTGAAAGACAAAGATGCTCAGTCTGTAGCATTTTTGCAGCTGGAAGGGTGGTCCCTGGAGCCTGAAGACTTCATTTTATTCTGAGGTTTGTAGTCATGACCCTGCAGGATTTACAGTGTTTTTGTGTCCTAATTACTCCCTTCTCTATTTTCCAGTGAATCCATCAACTCAAAATCATTTCCACTGTGTTTTGGTTCCATGGAGGGTCCTTTGGCTCTGACCACCTTAGATCCCATTCTCCAGGGCACCTATGAGCTCCCCTCAGCTGCAGAGCCTTCTTGAAGGTTAGGCCAGAGGCCTCCTGCACACATCACAGGGGAACGGATGTTCTTGGGTGATGCTGGGTCTCCATGGACAAACTGTTGCCACATTTGCCTCTCAGTCCACTCCATCCCTCTCTCTAGGGCAAGAGACATGGTTTCCTCTTTGCATTGGTAGACTCTTCAAATGCAGTCCCAGAGCTCCTTGGGGTACATGGGCTTGAGATAACTGGACTGTTTCTAAAAAGACATGTGACTAAACCCTTGAAAGGAAATGTCTGCCGATGGGAACGACTAGGCTCTCCCTCCGTACTGTTTGACACTGCCAGGTCAATTACAGGAGGCCCACAGGGTCACTTTCCCCACCAGCCACCTCCCAGGGTCTATTCCTCCCTCAACAGCATTAATTTAAAAATTCTACTCAGCCACACTATTTAGCCTCTTCCCATGCTAGGGGCTTTTCCTTGATCTCGTTTTCCACTTCATTTGTGTTTTTTTTTTTTTTTTTCTTAAAAAAAAATGTTATTCTTTACCTCATGCTAATTATTTGCTTTGAGACTTGAGTTTCCTTTAAAATTTTTTCTCGATACTTCCTTCAGAAGGCTTATCCCACTCTGTAACCATTGGTGTTGCCTCAGAAGGATGGATCTGGAGGGGATAACAAGATTTTCACTTTTTATTAATAAAACCTTACTTTTTTAATATGGGCACATATTACTTCAGCAATTAAAATTATTTAAAAAATAAATTCAGTCATGAATAAAACTTAAAGCGCATCCTTTGGAATGTATGCAAACCCATTATATATGTTTTATGATAAACGTATATGTACATATATAAATACATGCATATAAATATGTTCATGCTTATAAAGCACTTAGGACACCACTGAGCACCTAGTAAAAACAAATGTGTGCCACCATTTAAGGAAGCAAAGTGAAAATGAAATTGCTCAGGCGTGTCTGACTCTTTGTGATAGCATGGACTATAGCCCACCAGGCTCCTCCATCCACGGAATTTTCCAGGCAAGAGTACTGGAGTGGGTTGCCATTTCCTTCTCCAGGGGATCTCCCTGACCCAGGGATTGAACCCGGGTTGAACCCGGGTCTCCTGCACTGTAGACAGCCACTTTTACTGTCTGAGCCACCAGGAATGCCCAAGGAAACAAACGGTTTGCCCTAAATCTGTATGTGAAAGGAAATTTTGAGTTAGGGGTGAAAATACAGTGCTTAGCCCAGTATGAAGCCTGTCATACTGCTGACGGATACATTCCGATGTTTTCTTTGTTCTCATTTGAGAAACTGGAATGAGTTAAAGTCAAGGAGCATGCTGAGGTTTAACTCGTAACATAGTTCCAAAGTGACACAAGGCATGATTTAAAGCCAGACAGCCTCCCCAGGTTTTTAGTTCTTAGTGGAAGTTGTCGTTCTTTGATTGATGACACAGGACTAGGGGTTCTGAACACCCATTGTGACTGACCCAGGGCCGAATGCAGCCAAGCAGATGGTTTGCTATGTTCTCCATACTTTTTCTGGTCCCAATTTAAACCCTTGAAGTTAAGTAGCTATGAGGTTGATCTAGGATGAACCCATCATCCACTGCTCTGGCCCCGAATCATCTGGGCTATTTCCAGGCCAGATCAGAACATCCTGAACTTTGAGAGTGACAGTGGACTTTGGGCCTTGACCAGAGCTTTGGTCACGTACAGAACTGGAGTTGGGCTCTAAGCTAAGATTCATTGGAGGTGGGAGGCAAAGTCACCCTGGAGCAGTCACAGGTGGGTTGGTCTGAATCAGACAGATTTCTGCTTAGACTACTGCCCAGCAGGGAGGTCAGGCTGGACCTGCTCCGACCCCAGCTCGGTGAGTTCAGCAAACTCTGAGTCAGCTGTTGTTTTGGCCCAGTTGAACTGGTATCAGTGTGGCTCTTCTAAGTTAGTTTTCCTTGAAGGCAACCAAAAATAGGATAAAATTGCATTTGCAGTATATTTTTTGCAAATAGATTTTTCTGTTCTTTTTCTAATACTCTTAGCTGCATTTCTTTTTTATTATAAAAATTTTCTGAATATTAAATAAACAAAAAACTGTAGGGGCTCTTGCAAAATTAACAAAAAAAAAGTGTAACTTGCCTTTTTTGGAATGAGAGATTCTTCAGGGACTTGTGAAAAAGTACAGGGTCTTCTTTCGTGTTCATAGGCACTAATTCAAAGAATTCAAATGTTCATGGATCAATAATGCTACAACTATTATAACTTCTGAGAGAATTCACCCTGCTGGGGTTTCTTTAAGGGAGAATATTTTTATGAGGCTTTACTTCGATGGGCAAGAATTAAGTGTTGATTCATGATTGCTTAGGGAGGGGTAGTTTGGGAACTTTCCTGATGACTGCATTCAGAGTGAGGAGCCAAGTCCAGCCCCTGGGGCCACAGAGTCATGTCCTTCCGGCTGTTCTAACTGTGGAGGGAAGTCCAGGAGCACCTCCCGTCCCTTGACAACTGGTAGGGTGGGGACCAGTCAGAAATACAAAGCGAAAGTACCAGAAGCTCCTGCCATCCATGTCCCAGGCTTAAATTCTTACTTGGCTTGTTCAGTTTCTTTTAGCCCCATGGGTTCCCTGGGGCTTTTCTAAAGGGATCTGGCTTTTCTAAAGGGATAGGAGTTTATTTATAATGACTTCAGGACAAAATCAGTCATGCTGGAAGTGAATTGTATGTAGGTTTAATATCTAAGATATTTAAGTATGTCAGTTTCATTCTCATTTCATGTAAGTTCTCTGAAGACATATCCTGGCCAAAATATTGATTGTAATATTTCCACATGGCCTGAGTACTTCTATTTTTTATTAAGAACAGATGTGCTCCTGGTTGGAGTGTGAGTCCCCTTATAAGCTGTGTATACTTGATAGCATAGCAGAAATTCAACAAATATCTGTAAATGAATAAAGAATAAAGGATAGATTCCACTGTGTTTTGAAGCATTTATCAAGGGCTTGTGTGTCCATGTATCAAGTGTCTTGATCAGACACAAACAGCTACCCCTAAATCTGGCCAGTCTCAACCTCATGCATGGTGTGTCATCCAAACAGGAGAACACCGTTCTCCTCGCTCCTAATCTAATGAGTTATTCTTGAGCATGACTTCAGGGTGTATTTCCATATTATACAATAGAGTTATCATATCTATATCAGGGTTTCTCATCCTGGGCACTATGGGCATTTTGAACCAGATAATTCTATGTAGAGGGGACTTTCCTATCCACTTTGGGATGTTAGCAACCTCCCTGGCCTCTATCCACCAGCTGCTGGCAGGACCCACCTCCCTAGTTATGACATCCAAAAATGTTGCTAGGTTGCCAGATTTCCTCTGGGGAAAAATCAACCTGTTAGAAACCATGGATCCATATAAAAGAATAATATATGGTTGTACCACCTTAAGCAATATTAAAATCACAGGAAAAACCCCAATAACCCTTTGTTGTTGTTCAGTAAAGGTATTCTGTAATATTCTGCTGCAAGAAACACACTCAGTGGACTTTTCTCTGAGAAGCAAGGCTTCTGTTTAGGGAAACAAAAAAGTGTTAGGACAGAGATGTGTAGTTATGAAACTTACCCCCAGAAAAGCATATTTGACTTCTTTTGAAACAAATAGAAAAATGAAGACCCAAAAAGTTATGAATGCTTCACATTAATAAAGTTAGTAATTAATAAAATAATAGTTGAGAAATGAATACAAGAAGGTAAGAATAGAAAACAGATACCTCTGTCTTTCTGCTCCAATCTCCCTTTCTCTTCCCAGAGCCCAAGACTTTCAACATTTTTCATTTCAAGGAAGAAAAAAAAAAGTTTACAGTCAGGAAAGTTTAAGCTTTACTTAGGGAGAATTGGAAAAGACAGAAGTGTGAACTCAAGGTGGCAAACAGGGTGCCGACTTGAAGTTAATGCCAGTTCCAAACAAATCAGAAGAAGGCCTGGGCTTTGCTTTCATGAAGAGAGTTTGAGACTATTTCTTATTTACCTCCCCTCCCTAGGAAGGCAGAATCTTCTTTTCCTCATGGTATACTGGCTACATATTTTGGAGATTGAGCTGTTTTTAGTTTAAATCTGATTGAATTTTCTCTCCTGGAGGGAACTTACTGTGACGGGTTTTTTTGGCCAACAGCTCTGTCCCGCCTTTGTTGAGGCTGACCTGTTGTGGTGATGCCAGGGACTCATTTACAGCCTTTTCCCTCGGTACACAGGGCGCCCACTCTTCACTGCACTATCCCGTTGTTCTGGAGAGAACAGTCCGGCCTTTGTCCTGCTGCTGAGGTCCCTGAATGGATTCAGGTTTCTGGTGAAGTGGGGGCCCGTTGTTACAGTAGTTACTGTCCTCTCCTTCAGAGGTGCCTGCGGATTTCAGCTCCTTTCCTTACTGAGTTGGCTCTTGAGAAAAGTCCTCAATGTGTTTGATGTCCTGAAGCTCTTGTGGCTCTTTATCTGAAAATGTAGACATTTTGAAGAATTTCTTAGCCTTTTCTTAAGCAGGCTTTTTATCCACTGAATGACTCTCTTTATGTGTCCCAGCCACTAACACCCTAAAGTTCAGAGGCATACAAGTAAAAAGAGACATTTGTATGAGGAACAAAATATTTCAGGACAACAGAATTTTTCATTATTTGTGACCTTTCATGACATTTCCCCTCTTACCATATTTCCATTTGTTTCTTAACTCATGTAGCTGCAGGCATTAATTCAGCAACAGCTGTATGCACAATACTTCATTGGGCACAGTGTGGGATACAGGGGTCCCTGGGAGGAAGGGGATCATAGTGGCCAAGATTTCAAAATTTGGGGATCTGAACATGTGCTGGGATTTAGAAAAGGCAGAGGAACCAGAGATCAAATTGCTGAATCATCAAAAAAGCAAGAGCGTTCCAGAAAAACATCTCCTGCTTTATTGACTTTGCCAAAGCCTTTAACTGTGTGGATCATGACAAACTGTGGAAAATTCTTCAAGAGATGGGAAACCAGACCACCTGACCTGCCTCCTGAGAAACCTGTATGCAGGTCAAGTAGCAACAGCTAGAACTGGACATGGAACAACAGACTGGTTCCAAATTGGGAAAGGAGTACGTCAAGGCTGTATATTGTTACCCTGCTTATTTAACTTATATGCAGAGTACATCATGAGAAATGCTGGACTGGATAAAGCACAAGCGGAAATCAAGATTGCCAGGAGAAATATCAGTAACCTCAGATATGCAGATGACACCAGTCTTATGTCAGAAAGTAAAAAAGTACTAAAGAGCCTTTTGATGAAAGTGAAAGTGGAGAGTGAAAAAGTTGGCTTAAAGCTCAACATTCAGAAACTAAGATCATGGCATCCGGTCCCATCACTTCATGGGAAATAGATGGGGAAACAGTGGAAACAGTGTCAGACTTTATTTTGGGGGGCTCCAAAATCACTGCAGATGGTGACTGTAGCCATGAAATTAAAAGACTCTTGCTCCTTGGAAGAAAAGTTATGACCAACCTAGACAGCATATTTAAAAGCAGAGACATTACTTTGTCAACAAAGGTCCATCTAGTCAAAGCTATGGTGTTTCCAGTAGTCATGTATGGATGTGAGAGTTGGACTATAAAGAAAGCTGAGTGACGAAGAATTGATGCTTTTGAACTGTGGTGTTGGAGTAGACTCTTGAGAGTCCCTTGGACTGCAAGGAGATCCAACCGGTCCATCCTAAAGGAAATCAGTCCTGAATATTCAATGGAAGGACTGATGCTGAAGCTGAAACTCCAATACTTTAGCTAGCTGATGCAAAGAACTGACCCATTTGAAGAGACCCTGATGCTGAGAAAGATTGAAGGCAGGAGGAGAAGAGGAAGACAGAGGATGAGATGATTGGATGGCATCACCAACTCAATGGACATGAGTTTGAGTAAGTTCTAGTAGTTGGTGATGGACAGGGAGGCCTGGCGTGCTGCAGTCCATGGGGTCACAAAGAGTTGGACACAACTGAGTGACTGAACTGAGCTGAACACATGTCAGCTTTGCCTCTTCTGGGCTATGTAATCTTGAGCAAGTCCTTTAACCTGTCTTAGCTTGAGTCCACAGCTGAAATATCAGAATACTAACAAAATCTACCTTATTGAGTTATTGTGAGAATTAATTGAGATATGCTGGCAAAGCACATACTGCCATGCGTGAGCATCTTTTCATTGCTCATTTGATACTAATTTTGAAAAGAAAGCAACTTGTGGACCAGAATAGAAGAAAGACATTTATGCAAAGAATTATATCATGTGGTAAAGAACAATACATTCTAGGAGAAGTAGAAAGGAGGGTATATCAGCAGAATAAATAACACTAGCTACTATAATGTACAAGCCTCAGGCCTGTGGTTTTGCATGGTAGGGATGGCTTTCCTCCAGGGGACTGGGTGGTCCTTGCTTCTTCCAACTTGTGGTCTTCTAGAGCTTTCGAATGATTCACTTCAAGGTACATAGGAAAAAAGACAAGGAAAGTAGAAAGGTGGGTAGGGAAAAGGAGGGTGTGTGCATGTGAGATACTGCTTGGGATGTTTTGTGGCTAGGTATGTCTTTATTGATGTGTGATAAATTGTTCCAAGTTGAGTAGCTTAAAACAGAACATTATCTCTTTGGTCAGAAATTCTGGAGCAGCTTAGCTGGGTGGCTCTAGCTTTGGGACTCTCACATGTCAAGATTTGGCTGGGTTGCAGTCATCTGAAGACTTGAATGAGGTTGGAGGAGCCTCTTCCAAGACAGCTCACTCACATGGCTGTTGGCAGATGGTCTCAGTTCCTTGCCATGTGGACCTTTCCATTGGGCTGTTTGAGAGTTCTTACAACATGGCAGCCGGCTTTCCCCAGAGCCAGGGATCTGAGAGAGAACAAGGAAGAAGTTCTCACACCTTATGATCTAGTCTTGGCAGTCGCATGCTGCCATTTTTGCTATATTTTTCACTAGAGGAGAATCACTAAGTCCAACCCACACTCAAGGGGAGAGGAATTAAGCTCCAGTTTTTCAAAGGAGTATTGAAGAATTTGTGGACCAAATATATAAAGAGCACAAAGCTCCTGAAACCCTTGAAATTTGCTAAGTGATAAGAGCAAAGTGAAAGGAATGTCTTTTATTTATAAGAAGCCCCTTTCAACCGCACCTGAGCTTATTTTAATTTTTAATGTGGTGCGGATTTTTTGAAAGCCTCTGAGGTTGAGGGGCTGGTTGCCAGGGGAACCAACTTTCAGCCTCATTCCTTTCAATCTCCAGTCAAGGGAGAAGGGCTAAAAGTTGTGTTAATCACCAATCATGGCTATAGGATGAAGTCTCCATAAAAGTCCCTAAATTATGGGGTTCAGAGAGCTTCCTGATTGGTGAGCATATCCATGTGCTAGGAGGGTGGTACAGCCCAACTTCACAGGGACAGACACTCTGATGCTTGGGACCCTTCTAGTCCTTGCCCTATGTATCTCTTGATCTGGCTGTTGATCTATTTTGTTTATAATATTATAAACTGGTAAATGTAAGTAAGTATTTCTCTGAGTTCTATGAGTCATTCTAGCAAATTATCAAACCTGAGGAGGGGGTCATGAGAACCCCAATTTATAGCCAGTCAGTCAGAAGTGCAGGTGGTAACTGGGACATGCAGTTGGTGTCTGAATGAGGGGGCAGTTTGTGGGACTGAATGCTGACTCCAGGTGGATGGGGTCAGAACTGGTCAAATTGCAGGATGCCCAGCTCTTTTGGGATAAAACCCACACATTTGGTCACAGAAGTGATTAAACTAGAGGAAAGCAAGTTTTCTTTCACAGCTTCTAATGCCTTCTTTGCTCCTCAATACCTGTGTGTCCTTGGGCAACTTAGTCTGTTTCAGCTTCAGTTTCTCCATCTGTGTAATAGGAACAATAATATATCTTTGAATAGGTATTAGGAGGATTTGATAAAACATGCATAAAATATTTAGGGCAGTAAATGGTAGCTCCAATGATCAATGGAGCCTTTTTATGGTGAAGGAAGAAACAGGCTGAGAGAGTTTTTAACAACTTGTTCCAAATCACATAGTAAATTAGGAACTGGATTAGAAACCCACATTAGAACCTCGCATGAACAAAGGCATAAAGGTCAGAAATATCACCTGGGCCTGGACCAGAGGTGGCAGAGGAAGATTTGGGCAGAGTGGGGCAAGGCAGCACCAGCCCTTGAAAGCAGGAGACCAGCTTGAGATGGTGGAGAAAGAAACAGCAACCCACTCTAGTATTCTCTGCTGGAGAATCCCATAGACAGAGGAGCTTGGCAGGCTACAGTCCATGGGATCACAGGAGTCTGACACGACTTAGCAACTAAATCACACACCACCACCAGCTTGAGATGGAAGCTACTCAGTTCTCAGGTAGGGTGGTGGTCTATGCAGACTTACTCTGAGGTTGGGTTGCAAATAGATGAATGATATAATTAATACAATAGACTTTGAATCAGGGCTAGGAATACAGTCATTCAGCCACCATACTCAGTGGAGAAAGATCTACTAAACAGCAACCAGAGTCTTTTCATGATTCTCAATCTGTAGTCAGGGAAACAAGGAGACTAAAAAAGACATTACCAAAGAAACACTGTTTTGAAAATATCCATAAAGGAAAGAGGGGAACTAGCTACGTATTCTGTGCCCACGTTCCCATGGCAGCACATGTCTGAATAGGACATTACACCCCAAAGCATGGGCATAATTGTGTGTGTGTGTTTGTGTGTGTGTCAAGGCAGGTATGGACAACCCACACCCAGCTCACATGAGTTGCAGTTGGGAGAAGGGGTGATAAGCATGTGGTCCCCTGTAGTATTCCTGTGGGTGAGGAATCCCCAGGAGCTTTTATTTTTCTTCTAAAACCCCCCAAATGTATACTCAAACCCAAACTTCTTTTCTGAGCTCCAGACCTAAATCCGACCTGCTTAGCAGACATTTTTATTTTCTTTGAATGTCACACAAACATCTCAAATTTCACATCCAAATCCAAAATCATGATTAAGAGCCTTTTTCTTATTAAACTGATTTATTTTTATTTTTTATTGAAGTATGGTTGATTTACAGTGTTGTGTTAATTACTGCTATACAGCAAAGTGATTCAGTTATGCATATATCATTCTTTTTAATATTCTTCCCCATTATGGTTTATGCTAGGATACTGAATATAGTTCTCTGTGCTATACAGTAGGACCATGTTGTTTATCCATTTGAGACATAAAAGCTTACATCTGCTAACCCCATCCTCCAACTCCATCCTCCCCAAACCCCCTCCTTGGCAACCACCAGTCTTTTCTCTTAAGTCCATGATTCTGTTTCTGTTTCATAAATAGGTTCATTTGTATCGTATTTTAAAATCCATATATAAGAGATATCATATGGAATTTGTCTTTTTCTTTCTAACTTACTTCACTTAGCATGATCTCTAGTTGCATCCATATTGCTGAAGATTGACATAATATTTCATCCTTTTATATGGCTGAGTTTAAACTGATTTTTAATCTAGTCTTCAGTATCTTAGTAAATGACACCACATCCATTCAGGTATTCAGTCCAAATACCTGGACATCATTTATGTTCTTCCTTTTACTTCACCAAGTCCTGTATTCTCATACCCCAGATATAAGCGGCCGTCTTCTAATAATCTAATCTCAGAAGTGACATACCATCGCTTCTGCTGTGTTCCGTTCATTAGAAGTGAGTCAGGAAGCCCAGACCACATGCAGGGAAGGGGGATTCCACATTTGGGGGCCATTTCAGAGGCTGCCCACAGCACTCCCACCACTGTTGGAGCAGGTTCTAACCCTATTGTGCTCCTCCAAGCCCCACCAGGATCTTCCTTCCCCTCATCCATGAGGCCTGCTGGAAATAGGGTGAATACTTCTTTTGGAGTCCAGTGGTTGGCAAAGGCCTAACAATGCTCTGCTGAACTGAGTTGAATTGTCCTCTCTAAGCCCTGGTCAGAGTGTATAAACTGTGCTGATCGTTGGGACTAAACTGAGGAGCTTCTTGAGCTTGTATCTCTTATGGCAAATGAGCTGTGGAGTAGCATCTCAGAAGTCATTTGGGGTGAGTATAGGAAACTGCTGGAACCTGGGGTCTTGCCTGTGAACAGATGGAAGGTGTTTTGGGTGGGGGTCAACTGTGTGTTGTCATGGAAGGAACTGAGGACATGGAGTCAGCTGAACTCTGGAATCACAGTACTCACTCACTGAGGGACCTTTGGCAGTTTGTCTTATCAATATATTAGCGTCTGAGATTCATCACTGAAAGAAACGTAAGATCTACCTTTACTATTGTTGTGAGAATCAAAGGAAGCATCTGGCATGTGGAGGCCACACATTTATTTTCCTTCCCTCCCTTCTCTTCTCAATCAGAGAGTCTCAACCTTTAGAGTCTCAACAAGCTGCCTGGGAGATTGCCAGCCTTATTTCACCCCCAAGAATCTGATCCAGTAGCCTGCAAATGGGACCAAGAAACCAGCATATTTAGATAGGGCCCTGGTGATCGATGAGGTGACCCAACAACCACACCTTGAAAAACAGTTTTCTGGAGGACACTGGAACTAGAGAAAAAAATAGAAGTCAAAGGATGAGGTCTCAGATGAATAGCAGGGGTCTTTTTCTGGCTACTTTATTATCTGGGTGGATGAGGAGAAATTGTTAGGAGCAGCCAGGCTACTTTCCAGGGATGTCGGTCACAGTGACCTGAGGCCAGAAACCATGTTGATAGTAGAAGCCTGGTTTTTAAGCTCAGTCAATGCAGTCTCCTTGTGTAAGGCCATAGGAGGAAACTGAGGGCCCCAGAAGTTGTGCGTTACCCAAGTCTAGAGGTGTTCATTTGTGACTTGATGTGTTCACTTATTCATTCATAAAATGAATGGCCTATTACATTGAAGCTTATATAAAAATACAGTGCAGGTTCTCTGCCCTCAAAAACAGATGTTATAACAATTTGAATCTCTATAAAGGATAACAGTATAGAATGGAGGAAAGTATAAACCGGGCAGTAGAAGGAACAAATTATATAGTTGCAGGAATATGGGAGTGTGTAAGTGCTTGTGTGCTTAGTTGACTCTCTTCTTTACGACCCATTGGACTGTAGCCTGCCTTGGCTTGCCTCTATGTCCATGGCACTTTTCAGGCAAGAATACTGGAGTGGGTTGCGTTTCCTTCTTCAGAGGATTATACCAACCCAGGGATCAAACCTGAGTCTCTTGTGTCTTCTGTGTTGCAGGCAGATTCTTTACCCCCAGAGCCATCAGGGAAGTCCCGGAACACAGAAGCTGTGGGTCCAAAAAAGATTTACTAGAACCCTCGGCAGTCAGCATGAGACTTGGAAAGGGGATTTGATTTGAGTAGATAGTGAGGGGAGGGCATTCCAGCTTTCCACCTTCAGCGAATACCTCTTTCTTGTGTATTGTTTTGTGAGTTATTGCATATCCTTTGGTCTGTTTTTATATGTGTTACTACACATTGTTGTTATTCAAACTTTACTGTTAATTGTAATATGTTCTGTTTTGGGAAAAAGCTAGGTGCTGCTATATTTCTTCTTTCTAGACAGTATTTTTTGGTAATTTCACCTGCATGTTTTCCCAAGTTAGAGTGAATTTCTAATGTTCTAAAAAAAATTTATTAGCATGTATAAAGCTTCTGATGTGACCAATTAATTAAGGAAGAATTAAAATTGCAGTATATAGTTTTCCTTTTCAAAAACTTTTTAAACTGCTTCCAGGCCTGCTTAGGTGCTGGCCCAGCACGCTGGATAAACTTGTATAGCCCCAGAGCATGTGAGGTGAGATTTTCCTCAAGAATGAGTCACACTGGCTATCCGGTCTTGGTGACCCAGAGGAATATTATCACCACAAAGCCAGGAAAGTTTTATCTCTAGAACTTTCTGCCACACAATGACAACCCTAATTGACAGGATTAAACTACAGACCGTTGCCAGGCACCAGAATGATAAAGTCAGAGTGTCTCCCAGCCTGATTTTCAAATCAGGTAAAAAGAAAGAGAGAGCCAAATTCAGCCTGTCTGCGTCCTGATGCCGCCTAGGTCTCTGAAGAGCTCTGGTCAATTACATGGGGCTTCATCGAGATGTTGTTAAAGAGAAAAAGGACTGACGTGTTTACCTCCTGTTACGTGCCAAGTGTTGTACAAATGTCAGTCCTTAAACCATACACCTGCTCTGTGTTTAAGTATACTCTCTCCCTTCTTTACCTCTTCTTCCAACAATCCCATGGGCAGTACATATTCTTAAATTAAGAGTTAAAGGTTAATTGCACATTGACACAGAGCAGTCACTAATCTATTTGACTCCAAGGTCCATGCCTTTCTTCATCTACTACACTATTCAGCCCCAACACCAAGCCCAAGATGGCACACATCAGTGTACAGATATAAACAGACATATAGATTGTCCAGAAATATTGGGAGATATGCACTTCCATTGAGGAAGTAATGACTGTGAGTTTTCCAGGAGAAAGAATACCCATAAAACCTTGCAATGCAGTGATCTTAGGAGTGTGCTGGAGCATCTTGTATTGGCTTGCTAGACTTGTTTCAGTTTTCAGGAATTTTGTGAGCAAGTTGTTAACACAGCCATTATTAGAAATATGTAACCATTAAATAGATCTTATTTAAAAATGTCATTTTTACAACTCAGTGCTTCCTAATATTTTATTATATTCACTATTAACCTCTGTTCTTGAGGTAGAAATACTGTATAATGGTATCCTGCTGTGTACACTTCTTCCCAACTGATATGCAGTGATGTTTGTTGATAGCTTGAAGTTGGCTATGGGAGTTATACCACACTATGGAAATCAGTAAATATTGGGTTGGCAAAAAAGTTCGTTGGGGTTCGTAACATGTTATGGAAAACTTTAACAAACTTTTTGGCCAACCCAGTATTATAAACCAGGGCATAGTTTCTCCAGAAGTCAGTTGTTATACATTCACCAACCACGGGGCAGTAGCCATACAGGTGTTGTTATGAAATAAAAGATTCATAAGGACTAATGAATATCATCCACTGGCCACTCCATAGAGACCTGGTTGGGAAGTCAGAAGAACAGAAAGTCTGGAAAGTTGGTGAGCTGAGTAGTAAAGACTCCTTATATCAGAAGAACACTTGGTCTTTCACACAACTGCAGCACAAAGATTCTTGTGTGAGCTTGACGGTGGCCCTGAAAGGGAGAGCCTGTGCCTCATTTCTTGTGTTTACAGTAACAAAAGCCCTGGAGTGTGTTTAATATTCTGCTTTCTGGGCCTCAGTGCTAATGGCCAAGAAAGGGCACCCCTGGCTGGTGAGGTGTGTGGTCACATACTCACAGCAGGTTGTAGAGCATGGTATCTGGCTGACTTTCTTTAGCTCACTGTGTTTGGCTCCTGATGCTGGGCACTGCCAGCCCATTGCTCCAAAGTATGTGCACTGGTTTATTCTGGGTAACTGTCACCAAAGGTCAGATTTAAACCTCCATGGAAATAAGGTATTTGGAAGTGAGTCAGAATAATTGGGAAGGGGTTCAGAAACAAAACTCATGGTCTCCAATGTAAAGTCATTCCTGTACTCTAGTGCCAAGAGAAGGGACCATAAAGTAAACTTGAAATTTTAGGGTAAATATGGTCTTGGTTGTGGTGGTGGTTTAGTCGCTAAGTCATGTCTGACTCTTGCAATCCCAAGGACTGTAGCCTTCCAGGCTCCTCTGTCCATGGGATTCTCCAGGCGAGGATACTGGAGTGGGTTGCCATTTCCTTCACCAGAGGATCTTCCCAACCCAGGAATTGAATCCTGGTCTCCTGCACTGCAGGATTGCTCTTTACCAACTGAGCTATGAGGGAAGACCCAACTATGGTCTTAGGGATCCTCAAACTTAGTAAGTAGATACCCATGACAGGAACGTAGGTAAGATTTCTGTGGATATTATTTCTCTTCAATTATGTTTGTAAAAAAAAAAATTACCAAGTGATTCATATCACTGTAAAAATTTTGAACAATATTTGAGATTATAAAGCTGAAGGGAGTTGCCTCTTTATCCTAGCTTTCATGGAATAATCACAATATGTATCCCTCCAGAACTTTATCTCAGAGAAGGCAATGGCACCCTACTCCAATACTCTTGCCTGGAAAGTCCCACGGACGGAGGAACCTGGTGGGCTGCAGTCCATGGGGTCGCGAAGAGTTGGACACGACTGAGCGACTTCACTTTTACTTTTCACTTTCATGCATTGGAGAAGGAAATGGCAACCCACTCCAGTGTTCTTGCCTGGAGAATCCCAGGGATGGGGGAGCCTGGTGGGCTGCCATCTACGGGGTCGCACAGAGTCAGACACGACTGAAGCAGCAGCAGCAGAACTTTATCTACACACACACACGCACACACACCCTGCTACCTACCTATATAATTTGAAAAATTTTAGGTAAAAAATAGGATCATACTGTCTCCATAAATATTGGATAGTTTGGTGACTTGTTTAGTTCACAGTATATCTTAGACGATCTGACCCATGCTTTTTGTGTGCATTAGAGAATTCAGTCATGTCAGATCAGATCAGACCAGTTGCTCAGTCATGTCCGACTCTTTGCGACCCCATGAATCGCAGCACGCCAGGCCTCCCTGTCCATCACCAACTCCCGGAGTTCACTAAGACTCACGTCCATTGAGTCAGTGATGCCATCCAGCCATCTCATCCTCTGTCGTCCCCTTCTCCTCCTGCCCCCAATCCCTCCCAGCATCAGAGTCTTTTCCAATGAGTCAACTCTTCGCATGAGGTGGCCAAAGTACTGGGGTTTCAGCTTTAGCATCATTCCTTCCAAAGAAATCCCAGGGCTGATCTCCTTCAGAATGGACTGGTTGGATCTCCTTGCAGTCCAAGGGACTCTCAAGAGTCTTCTCCAACACAACAGTTCAAAAGCATCAATTCTTTGGTGCTCAGCCTTCTTCACAGTCCAACTCTCACATCCATACATGACCACAGGAAAAACCATAGCCCTGACTAGACGAACCTTTGTTGGCAAAGTAATGTGTCTGCTTTTGAATATGCTGTCTAGGTTGGTCATAACTTTCCTTCCAAGGAGTAAGCGTCTTTTAATTTCATGGCTGCAGTCACCATCTGTAGTGATTTTGGGGCCCAGAAAAATAAAGTCTGACACTGTTTCCCCATCTATTTCCCATGAAGTGATGGGACCGGATGCGATGATCTTCGTTTTCTGAATGTTGAGCTTTAAGCCAACTTTTTCACTCTCTACTTTCACTTTCATCAAGAGCCGTGTTAGTTCCTCTTCACTTTTTGCCATAAGGGTGGTGTCATCTGCATATCTGAGGTTATTGGTATTTCTCCCAGCAATCTTGATTCCAGCTTGTATTTCTTCCAGTCCAGCGTTTCTCATGATGTACTCTGCATATAAGTTAAATAAGCAGGGTGACAATATACAGCCTTGATGAACTCCTTTTCCTATTTGGAACCAGTCTGTGGTTCCATGTCCAGTTCTAACTGTTGCTTCCTGACCTGCATACAAATTTCTCAAGAGGCAGATCAGGTGGTCTGGTATTCCCATCTCTTTCAGAATTTTCCACAGTTTATTGTGATCCACACAGTCAAAGGTTTTGGCATAGTCAATAAAGCAGAAATAGATGCTTTTCTGGAACTCTCTTGCTTTTTCCATGATCCAGCGGATGTTGGCAATTTGATCTCTGGTTCCTCTGCCTTTTCTAAAACCAGCTTGACCATCAGGAAGTTCATGGTTCACATATTGCTGAAGCCTGGCTTGGAGAATTTCGAGCATTACTTTACTAGTGTGTGAGATGAGTGCAATTGTGCAGTAGTTTGAGCATTCTTTGGCATTGCCTTTCTTAGGGATTGGAATGAAAACTGACCTTTTCCAGTCCTGTGGCCACTGCTGAGTTTTCCAAATTTGCTGGCATATTGAGTACAGCACTTTCACAGCATCCTCTTTCAGGATTTGAAATAGCTCAACTGGGATTCCATCACCTCCACTAGCTTTGTTAGTAGTGATGTTTTCTAAGGCCCACTTGACTTCACATTCCAGGATGTCTGGCTCTAGGTCAGTGATCACACCATCGTGATTATCTGGGTCGTGAAGATCTTTTTTGTACAGTTCTGTCATGTCAGTGTACCATAATATATTTAAAGAGTTCTCTATTGAAGAACATTGAAGTTTTCTTCAATGATATACAGTTAAAATTATATAGTTGATAATCATCCTTATAAGTATGTTCTTGTTTATAGTATAGTTATTTCTGTAGGATAGCTTCTAAGAAATAAAATTGTAGGGTAAAAATGTATGTGCATCTACACTTTTTATTTTGTCAAATATCCCTTCAAAAGAGTTGTTCCTGTTACATTCCCATGACCTTAGGGTAAAATATGTACCCACCCCCCTTATCCTCACCAACATTTTATATAAGCAGTCTTAAATTTTGGCTCAACTCGGGTGAAAACTTGTGTCTTGTTCTTATTTTACAATTATTTGACATTATTTACACATTTTAAAATATTTGTCCTTTGAATTCCCTGTTCATGCCCTTTGGCTTTTTCATATTTATTTGAATACAAAATATTCATTTTTTAATTTTATTTTACTGATTTGTATGAGTTCTTTATATAGAACTTTTAATATCTTTATGTATTAAGGAATATATTAATATTTTGTTATATGCTTCCAAAATTTTCTCTCTGCCATTTATCTTTTATCTTTAGTAGAGCTATATTTTTGGCCATATTAGCATTTAACATTTTTTGTAGAAAAATCTCATCTGTTCCTTCTGGGTTTGGGGGCCTTGTTATGGATTTTTTTTAAAGGCTGATAAGGGGAAGCCTTAAAGTCTGACTAAATGAATGTCATAAAGTAATAGCCAGGATTTACTTAATACTTCACTAGATAAACCTTAAAAAATGTTTTCCAGGTAAGATTAAGAAATGTTTTTCACAGCTCAGGGAAGAAAATGCTGAGTAGAAAGCTGCACTGAGCCTTCTGTGCATGGGAGTGGAGCGAGGGAGGCAAACAGGACCCGGAAAGGTGTCTTGGTGTATTCATTTCATCTCTGGAGCCAATATTTAGCACTGCCGTATTCTGTCTTTATTTGCCACATTAAAAGAAGAGAAAGAGAATGAGAAGTCTGTCAAGTGCTCTGCATTTGAAAAGTGACCACTTTTTCAAGGCCAGGCCCATCCCAGTTTTCTCTTTCTGACACACAGTTGAGGATAATGTATGACATCCTTCTAAAGGGACCAAATTGGGAACTGGTTGATGTTTCAGTTCAGTCCAGTTGCTCAGTCATGTCTGACTCATTGCTTGCCCATGAACTGCAGCACACCAGGCTTCCCTATCCATCACCAGCTCCCAGGGCTTGCTCAAACTTATGTCCATTGAGTCAGTGATGCCATCCAGCCATCTCATCCTCTGTTGTCCCCTTCTCCTCCTGCCCAATCTTTCCCAGCATCAGGGTCTTTTCTAACGAGTTAGTTCTTCACCTCAGGTGGCCAAAGTATTGGAACTTCAGTATCAGTCCTTCCAGTGAATATTCAGGACTGATCTCCTTTAGGATTGACTGATTTGTTCTCCTTGCAGTCCAAAGGACTCTCAAGAGTATTCTCCAACACCACAGTTCAAAAATGTCAATTCTTTGGCACTCAGCTTTCTTTATGGTCCAACTCTCACATCCATATGTGATTACTGGGAAAACAATAGCCTTGACTAGATGGACCTTTGTTGGCAAAATAATGTCTCTGCTTTTTAATATTCTGTCTAGTTTGGTCATAACTTTTCTTCCAAGGAGCAAGTGTCTTTTAATTTCATGGCCGCAGTCACCATCTGCAGTGATTTTGGAGCCCCCCAAAAATAAAGTCTCTCACTATTTCCATTGTTTCCCCATCTATTTATCATGAAGTGATGGGACTGGATGCCATGATCTTCGTTTTCTGAATGTTGAGTTGTAAGCCAGCTTTTTCACTCTCCTCTTTCACTTTCATCAAGAGGCTCTTTAGTTCTTCTTCACTTTCTGCCATAAGGGTGGTGCCATCTGCATATCTAAGGTTATTGATATTAACCCTGGCAGTCTTGATGTTCTAGCTTGTGCTTTATCCAGTCCAGCATTTCTCATGATATACTCTGCATATAAGTTAAATAAGTAGGGTGACAATATACAGCCTTGACGTATTCCTTTCCCTATTTGGAACCAGCCTATTGTTCCATGTCCAGTTTCTAGCTGTTGCTGCTTGACCTGCATACAGGTTTCTCAGGAGGTAGGTCAGGTGGTCTGGTATTCCCATCTCTTGAAGAATTTTCCACAGTTTGTTATGATCCACACAGTCAAAGGCTTTGGCTAAGTCAGTAAAGCAGAAGTAGATGTTTTTCTGGAATTCTTTTGCTTTTTATATGATCCAGTGGATGTTGGCAATTGATCTCTGGTTCCCCTGCCTTTTCTAAATCCAGCTTGAAAATTCATGAGTTCTTGGTTCATGTATTGTTGAAACCTGGCTTGGAGAATTTTGAGCATTACTTTGCTGCTGCTGCTAAGTCGCTTCAGTCATGTCTGACTCTGTGCGACCCCATAGACGGCAGCCCACCAGGCTCCCTGTCCCTGGGATTCTCCAGGCAAGAACACTGGAGTGGGTTGCCATTTCCTTCTCCAATGCATGAAAGTGAAAAGAGAAAGTGAAGTTGCTCAGTCGTGTCTGACTCTTAGTGACCCCATGGACTGCAGCCTATCAGGCTCCTCCATCCATGGGATTTTCCAGGCAAGAGTACTGGAGTGGGGTGCCATTGCCTTACTTTGCTAGCATGTGAGATAAGTGCAGTTGTGCGGTAGTTTGAACATTCTTCGGCATTGCCTTTCTTTGGGATTGGAATGAAAGCTAACCTTTTCCAGTCCTGTGGTCACTGCTGAGTTTTCTAAATTTGCTGTCATATTGAGTGCAGCACTTTCCCAGTGTCATCTTTTAAGATTGGAAATAGCTCAACTGGGATTCCATCACCTCCACTAGCTTTGTTTGCAGTGATACTTCCTAAGGCCCAGTTGACCTTGCACTCCAAGATGTCTGATTCTAGGTAAGTGATCACACCATTGTGGTTATCTGGGTCATGAAGATCTGTTTTGTATAGTTCTTCTCTTCTTAATATCTTCTGCTTCTGGTTGATATTTAAATTCTTTAAATGGAAATAAACAATGTTGTTATTTTGAAAGGAATTAGCCAGTCTCTGAGAAACATAGGGCATATGTATTGGTTCTCTAAGCATTATTTTGCCTTTACTTTAAGTATTAAAATCCTTATGCTCCTTTTGCCCTGGGATAGTTTTTCTTTTTACTTGAAATTATGACCAAATGAGAATGTACCAGCAGTTATTAAATATCATTTCTCGAGTGGATAACTCAAATCTAATTACTCAAAATGCCTTCTATTAAATAGGGCTCCCAGTAGATGGGTATATAATTGCTGGAAATAGCTCATAATAGAATGAGAAAGAAGAAAAGACATTCACTTTCAACATTTAGGATTGTATCTGTAAGAATTATAGTGTAGAGCAAGAAATGCTTAGTTTAGACAAGACTGTAAAACCAGTTACTATAGAGGATAAGAAAAAGAAAAGAACATTGCAGGAGGCATGTTGTGTAGTAAAATACAAGTTAAGATAATTGGAGAGGAAGCGAGAAACACTACACTTGTGATGCAGGTGTCTGTATGCCATTGCCTAGGCACTGAGCAGTAAAGAAGGCGAACTTGCTGTCTTGCACCCAGAATGAAGTAGGACCTCATGGGTATTCCTGAGACTTGATGTGGAAACTCACTGCCAGGAATGGAAGGACAAGCGTTGCCCAAGAGAAACAGACTATTAGGAAGATAAAATAGGAATAGAAATTTAAAAATCGAGGACGGCACTGTGCTGATGAATGTCTGGGTACAGACAAGGGGAGGGAGGGTTGGTCAGAAGCAGCCCAGAGCTTGGCAGCACCCACCCAACTTATTGGGCAGCTTCAACTGTTTGATTATTTTGCTAAGTCTCCTTAGTCCATAGACATATGTGTAGGTCACAGATGCCATACTAAGGAGTTCTGTCTTCATTTGGTGAAGAGCTGCCTAAATTTCTGAGGAGAAGATGGCCTGTTGGGGTGCTGTATTTAAGAAGACAGAGTGGAGATGATTCTTTGAATTAGGGCAGCAGCAGTGGAAATCCGAGAAGCACTGATAGAGCACCTATTGTATGCCAGGCAGGCTACACAGTAGGCCCTGCAGATGCAGAGTATAGAGACAAACACCAAGTATGAGCTACAAAGTGACACCCAAACTGGAAAACAATGGGATGTACAGAAAGGAACAGTTCGTTCTGCTGGGAGTTGAAGGGGGAGCCTCAGAGAGGGTGATAGCTGAGCTAGGTCTAGGAGGAATCAGAAACATGTTACAGACGTGGGGGATGTGAGAAGGCGTGGACAGTCCAGGCCAAGGAAACAGTGTGAATAAAGGCACAGAAGCTTGAACATTCCTGGCATATTCTAGAAAGAGCGAGTAGCTCCAGGTCTGAGCGCAGGTCATTGGGCTGGGGGATGGGTGGATGGGGAAAGGCTACCTGGCTGTGAAGATCCTATAAGTTCTTCTGGCAGCAATGGGGAGCTTTTAGAGGGTTTTTAGCAAGGCTGAGACTGATCAGAATCTGCAAAGACCAAACCTGGCCGTACTGCAGAGTATGTGCAGGGTGTGAGAAGCTAAAGACAGGCAGATCAGTTAGGAGACCATTGTCTTTAGATGAGTGAGCGGTAGATCCTGAGCTAGGAAAGGAAGAGGTAATGGAAATAGAAGATAGGAAACAGATGAAATAGAACTTGGTGACTAACTGGAGGTGGAACATGAAAGTTTCTGACCTACTGGGTAGCCGATTTTGCTGTTCATCTAAAGGCAGAAATGAGGGACGGGGAGTATAGGAGGCAGGGACGAGTCTGAGTTGGGACATGGTGAGTGTTCCAGTTATCTGTGGCAGTACAGTGAATGAATCCAAACACGGTGACACAGGATAACGATCACTTTAATATATAGTTATACGTGGCTCATCTGCTCCTGATCTTCGGCCTCCGCTGGAGACTGGGGATGACTCAGATGATTGGGACAGGAAGAGCTGGAAGGGCAGGAGCCACTTCCAAGATGAGCTTTCTCCTGCTGTTTCTGGCACCTTAGTGGAGGAGACTGGAAGGCTGGCCTCAGCCCAGGCTGGTACAATGCCTGCATGTGCCCTTCACGTGGCAGCCTCGGGGAAGTGACTTCTCACGCGGTGGCTCACTGTGTCAGTGGACAGTGGGCTTTAATGACCTAGCCTTGGAAGTTTGATGTCATCACTTCTATCTTGGTCTGTTGCTCTAAGCAGTCACATGCCCACTTAAATTCAAGGCGAGGGGCCACAGTCACCTCTCGATAGGGAGAGTGTCAAAAAGTTGCAGGCTATGTTTTGAAACTAAATAAATAAATTTGAGAGAATAAAAAACAAAAGGACAAATGTGAGACACTGATGGACTCTACAGATCTCAGCAGCTGGTAGAATATTAGGTTAAGGAGGAAGGAAGACTTAAAGCTGAATATGCATGTCAAAATTTCCCACATTATAACATTATTGCTAGAATCAGAGGGCAGATTGGAATCAGACTACCCAGGTTTGAATACCAGCTCCATTGCATGTTAGCCATGTGATCAGAGACAAGCTACGTAATATCCTTGTGCCCCATTTTCCTTATGTTATCCCATTTTAATGGGTGTAATAATAGTAACCTACTTCAAAGGGTTGGTGAGGATTCCAGTAAGACCTGTGAAGTTCATGGACCAGTATCAGGCACATCGTACCTTCAATGCATGTTAGCAGTTACTGTTTATGAAGCATTCCACATGCATCATCTCACTTATTCCTTACCAGGACCGTCTGATGTATCTGTTCACATTATCATTGTTTAACAGCTGAAGGTGGGAGAGGTTAGGTGACATTTGCAAGGTCACACAGCTGGCAAGTGACTGAGTGGTAACTCGGAAACCTGCTTTCCTGCTTGACTGGAGTTGGCTGTTCCCAGGCAGCCAGCACAACTGCTCCCCAGGCAGAAGCCTCAGGCCCACTCCTGCGCCCACCCACACTGTGGGATTCGCTTCCTGGCAAAGCCACTGTGTTTCTGGCATTGATGTCGTCCTCCTGGGAGATGCCATCATGGCTGCCTAGGCCCTCGCCCACCGCCGGCATGTCTGATATTTACTAGAGGCGAGATGCGGACAACTGTGACAGCAGGTGTGACTCCTGCTGCTTGAAGACTGCTTGAAGTCTCCAGACTGTTGCATTTGCTCTGGAGTCGGAGTCGGGTGGGGTCAAGCCAGTGGGAACTGGTAACTGGACGCTTCAGTGTGCCTCTGCTCCCTCTGAACCCAGCACCAGAGCAGATGCCGAGCCCAGATGTTCCTGCCGCCTTTCTGGGCACAAATGGCTGTGGAGGTTGGGGGCTCCTAAATAAGATGGGCCTGCCTTTCCCTGAAAAACCCAATGCAAGCCAGCACCCTGGGGAATGCTGGCAGCCTCCAGCGGCGGTCCCAGCTGGGTGGTCCCTCTCATGCTTTGGAGTCTCTGGCCTAGCTCAGGCCTTTTCTTAACCTCAACTTGCCCCATCTTCCTTATTTGGGGGGCTCAAAATCAAACAAGGAAATACTGAGGACAGTGGTGGGTTTTTTCTTCCTGCTTGAGCAGCCTAAAACATCTGTGAGAAAATGAATCTTAGCCCATAAGAGACCCTGAAACTGTGGGGAAAGGAATAACAATGTCCCCTGCTTCCTGTTAAAGGTCGCCCTCCAGGCCCTGAGGAATTTTTCCTGAATTACAAAGGAGGAGCAGATCAAATGCCTGTCATAACACTCTTCAGAAAACAAGGAGCAACCAGAAGTTTCCATTCATCTAAGGAATCTTTGAAAATCCTGCCTTGGGTGGAGTGACATTTGGTAACAATAAAAACAGTCCCCTTGGCAGAGGCCCAGGGCACAGCCGGAGCTGACCAGTGGCCTGTTCCTCCAGGGGTGGGGCCTCACCTCTTCATGCTTCCAGGAAGTTCCCAAGAACGTCAGGAACCCTGTCTGGTCTTGCTGGGTCCCAGCCCGCCCTCCACCCAGGCTTCCTGTCCACCCCCATCACAAGAGAAGGCACCTTTAAACCAGCGCTTTCCTCTTCTAAAGGCCAGTGAGGCTTCACCTCTCCTCAGTGTAAGCAGACTGGAAGGAATCACCAGACAGAGCGCCTCACAGATTCATATTTTCAACAAGTTATTTGGGTTCCAGCCCACTTCAGATCCTGAGGGGTGGAATCCTAGATGGCAAAACCAAAAAATTACCATGTCAGCTGTGCGGCAACTGGTCTGAGTGAATACACTTGCTACTCTTCTCTTGATGGTTTTGTGTTTTTTTTTTTTTTAAACAAAGCTCTAAAATAACAACTAATATTTCAAAACAAAATATGTGCTTTTAAATGAATATGCAAAGTAATTTTTATAATTAACATCTCGTGATTCCTACAACATTTTTGTAGAGGTAATAGGAGATTTTATGTCCTTTTCCTCCTTCTCTCTGAAAAATGTAATTTTGCTGTCTTTTTATAGCTGGCAGCACTGAAATATAAGACTGAAGTAGCATAGAATTACCAGGTGTTTTTGTACTGTTGAATTTACTGGTAGTGATGTTAGGAGCAAAATGAATAAAGGAACTTCCCACTTGACCATCCAGCAGTGGGACACCCCTCCTTGCCATCACTGAATTCTTTTGTCTAGCAACTTCGGCATGATTGATGTGATGAGAAATGTTAGCATGACACTGATGTAAAACACTCTGGCCTAGGAAGGAATGTATTTCATACACACACACACATATATATAAAAATATGCATTCAGAAGTATTCTTTTTCTCTCCTTAAAACAATGCTCCCCTGTAACCATGGAATTGTTCCTAGTTATTTAAACAATTTTTATTTGCCCATTAAAATTTTCATAAAATCATGACGTCAAAGTTGTGATAATGAACCTCACATCTGTCTGTCACTTCACAAATTTTAAAGCACTTTCCAATCAATTTTTAGTGGAGGTGATGGAATTCCAGTTGAGCTATTTCAAATCCTAAAAGATGATTAGTGCAGCTATTAGAGTGCTGCACTCAATATGCAGGCAAGTTTGGAAAACTCAGCAGTGGCCACAGAACCTTTGAGAGTGGAGAAATATCAATAACCTCAGATATGCAGATGACACCACCCTTATGGCAGAAAGTGAAGAAGATCTAAAGAGCCTCTTGATGAAAGTGAAAGAGGAGAGTGAAAAAGCTGGCTTAAAATTCAACATTCAGAAAACTAAGTTCATGGCATCTGGTCCCATCACTTCATAGCAAATTAGATGGGGAAACAGTGGAAACAAAGACAGACTTTATTTTTTTGGGTCTCCAAAGTCACTGCAGATGGTGACTGCAGCCATGAAATTAAAAGACGCTTACTCCTTGGAAGAAAAGCTATGACCAACCTAGACAGCATATTAAAAAGCAGAGACATTACTTTGTCAACAAAGGTCCATCTAGTCAAGGATGTATGGATGTGAGAGTTGGACTATAAAGAAAGCTGAGTGCCAAAGAATTGATGCTTTTGAACTGTGGTGTTGGAGAAGACTCTTGAGAGTCCCCTGGACAGAAGGAGCTCCAACCAGTCCATCCTAAAGGAGATCAGTCCTGAGTGTTCATTGGAAGGATTGATGCTGAAGCTAAAGCTCCAATACTTTGGCCATCTGATGCAAAGAACTGACTCATTTGAAAAGACCCTGATGTTGAGAAAGATTGAAGGTGGGAGGGGAAGGGGACAACAGAGAATGAGATAGTTGGGTGGCATCACTGACTCAGTGGACATGAGTTTGAGTAAACTCCGGGAGTTGGTGACGGACAGGGAGGCCTGATGTGCTGCAGTCCGTGGGATCACAAAGAGTCGGACATGACTGAGCAACTGAACTAAACTGAAGGAGTATGAAGTGTTTTTTTCATTATGCTTTTGATTTGCACTTCCCTAATTATTCAAGATGTTAAGAATCCTTTCAAGTATTTACCGGTCATGTGTATAGCTTTCTTGGAGAAATGCATATTTAGATCCTTTGCTCATTTTTTAAATGGGCTGTTTTTAATTGTTGAGTTTGCAAGTTGTTTATATGTTTTGGATAAAAGTCTCTCAAATGATTTGCAACTATTTTCTACAGTGAGTTGACTTTTTACTTTCTTGATGGTGTTCTCTGAAGCACAAAAGTTTTAAAGTTTTATTAAATCTGACTTGTCTTTTTTTTCTTTTGTTCCTTGTGTTTTGGTGTCATCTGTAAGAAACCATTGACTAATGCAAGATGATTAAGATTTATACCTGTGTTTTATTTTTAAGAGTTTTATAGTTTTCACTGTTAAATTTAGGTCAGTGATACATTTTGAGTTGATTTTTGTTAGATGTAAAAAAAAAGGGATTCACTTTTATTCTTTTGTATGTGGTTATTCAATTATATCAATAACCTCAGATATGCATTTGACACCACACTTATGACAGAAAGCGAAGAAGAACTAAAGAGCCTCTTGATGAAAGTGAAAGAGGATAATGACAAAATTGGCTTAAAACTCAACATTCAGAAAACGAAGATCATGGGATCCGGTCCCATCAATTCATGGCAAATAGATGGGGAAACAGTGGAAATAGTGACAGACTTTATTTTGGGGGGCTCCAAAATCACTGCAGACATTGACTGCAGCCACAAAATTAAAAGTCACTTGCTCCTTAGAAGAAAAGTTATGACCAACCTAGACAGCATATTAAAAAGCAGAGACATTACTTTGCCCACAAAGGTCCATCTAGTCAAAGCTGTGGTTTTTCCAGTAGTCATGTATGGATGTGAGAGTTGGACTATAAAGAAAGCTGAGCAGCGAAGAATTGATGCTTTTGAACTGTGGTGTTGGGGAAGACTCTTGAGAGTCCCTTGGACTGCAAGGAGATCCAACCAGTCCATCCTAAAGGAAATCAGTCCTGAATATTCATTAGAAGGACTGATGCTGAAGCTGAAACTCCAATACTTTTGCCACCTGATGTGAAGAGCTGACTCATTAGAAAAGACCCTGATGCTGGGAAAGATTGTGGGTGGGAGGACAGAGGATGAGATGGTTGGATGACATCACCAACTCAATGGGCATGAATTTGAGTAAACTCCAGGAGCTGGTGATGGACAGGGAGGCCTGGTGTACTGCAGTCCATGGGGTCACAAAGAGGCAGACATGACTGAGTGGCTGAACTGAACTGATCCAGTTATCTAGCACCATTTGTTGAAAAGACTATTCTTTAAATTGTTTTGGCACCTTTCTTGAAAATCAGTTGACTAGATGTATAAGTTTATTTCTGGAATCTCAGTTCTATTCCATGAGTCTGCATGTCTATCCTTGTCCTAATCCACACCATTTTGATTTACTGTAGCTTTGTGTTAAGTTTTGAAACTAGGAAGTGTGACTACTCCAACTTTGCTCTTCTTTTTTAAGGTTGTCTTGCCTGTTCTAGCCCCCTTGCATTGCCATATGAATTTTGGAATCAGCTTTGATTTCTTTAAAACAAAACAAAACAGGCACCTGGGATTTTGAAAAGTATTGTATTTTCTCTGTAAACCAGTCAGGGTATTTTGCATTTTAACAATATCAGTTGTTCCAGTCCTTGAACATGCACTGTCTTTCCACGTATTTAGATCCTCTAATTTCTTTCAACAATATTTCATAATTTTCAGTTTAAAAGACTTGCAGTCTTTGAAACACTTATTCCTAAGTGTTTTATTCTTTTTGAGAGTGGGATGGAAATAGAATGAGTTAAAATACCATAGAGCTTACTGTTCTCACAGAGATTGTCATTTTTACTGAATGAATGTTCTTCTGGTTATAGTAAGCTTTTGGTTAATTTTCAAAGTTTTGAAGTAATTGATTTCAACCACTTTTGCCAGTGTCTCATTTCTTTCATGGAGAAATGAATTTTCCCAAAGTCTTTTCTACCAGAAATCAGAACTATTATTTATACCACTGCCTTATTTTGGTTAACCTTCTGGTCTCTGTGGAAATTTGAGACACAGAGACAGGTGACTCAAAAAAGAAGTATGAAGCAGAAGTTTATTGGGTCACAGGGCATCTTGGAGGCTTTATTAACAGACAGATAAATTGGGTTAAAATTGCCATTACTTGGACCACAGAGTGGTGTAACTAAGACGTGGTGTAACTAGATGTGGTTGCTCCATGAACCAGAAACGAGAGAGCCATCAAGTGTCCAATAATAAGGCATGTTTCTTTGTACAGGTTCAAACCAGGAGGAATATCATTACGTCCAAAATCTAAGAATGACAAATGTATTTTAAGTGTCAACTTTAATCAATTTACAGTTATAACCTGGTGTTGAGAAGATTCTGTGATCATATGTGACAGTGCCTATCACTGTATGAATCTAGTCCAGCTAGAAAATAATGACCACTGAAATAGGGTGAATGTGGAGAACAAAGGGATAATTTAGGAAGCTGTGGGCAGAGTTAAATGAAGTTAATAAGGAGCATGCTGTACCATAGCCAGAAATAGTGATGACCACTTCAAGGCCAAAAGGACCTTTGATAGGATTGATTAAAGAAATGAGAGTTTTATTGACTGATACACAGATCTTCTTTTTTGCCATTTCTTTACCACAACTGAGATTAGTTGTAGTAAAATCAAGACTTTGTCCTTTAAAATTTCAGAATTTCTTCTTGAAAATGCTTCGTTATACTTTTAGAGCTAAATAAATTAAATTATTACATTCTTCTGTCAAACATTCCAACTCTATCTAATGTAGTGAGAGGTGCTATATTACCAGGCCATTTCTCTATAGACCTAATTATCTTGCTTAATCCTCACAACAGTATTGCTTTGTTTGAGGGCCTCTAAGATTGTTCTCACTTCTGACACTAACTGCAAGTTCTAGGGTCCCCAAGATCACCTTTTGTTGTTCAGTCATGCCTGACTCTTTGTGACCCCATGGACTGCAGCATACCAGGCTTCCCTGTCCATCACCAACTCCCAGAGTTTGTTCACACTCTTGTCCATTAAGTCAGTGATGCCATCCAACCATCTCATCTTCTGTCCCCACCTTCTCCTCCCGCCCTCAATTTTTCCCAGCATCAAAGTCTTTTCCAATGAATTGGTTTTTCTCATCAGGTGGCCAAAGTATTGGAGCTTCAGTTTCAGCATCAGTCCTCCCAATGAATATCCAGGGTTGATTTCCTTTAGGATTGACTGGTTTGATCTCCTTGCTGTCCAAGGGACTCTCAAGAGTCTTCTCCAGAATTACAGTTCAAAAGCATCAGTTCTTCAACATTCAGCCTTCTTTATCATCCAACTCTCACATTCATACATGAGTACTGAAAAAACCATAGCCTTGACTATCTAGACCTTTGTCAGCAGGGTGATATCTTTGTTTTTTAATACAGTGTCTAGGTTTGTCATAGCTTTTCTTTTAAGGTGCAAACGTCCTTTAATTTCATGGCTGCAATCACCATCTGCAGTGATTTTGGAGCCTGAAAATAAAGTCTGTCACTGTTTCCATCTTTTGCCCATCTATTTGCCATGAAGTGATAGGACTGGATACCATGATCTTAATTTTTTCAATGTTGAGATGTTGAGTCTTAAGTCAGCCTTTTTACTCTCATCTTTCATCTTCATCAAAGAGGCTCTTTAGTTCCTCTTCACTTTCTGCCATTAGGGTGGTATCATCTGCATATCTGAGGTTGTTATTTCTTCCAGAAATCTTGATTCCAGCTACTTCTTCATCCAGCCTGGCATTTCGCATGATGCTGCTGGTGCTGCGAAGTAACTTCAGTCATGTCTGACTCTGTGCGACCCCATAGACGGCAGCCCACCAGGCTGCCCCGTCCCTCAGATTCTCCAGGCAAGAACACTGGAGTGGGTTGCCATTTCCTTCTCCATTTTCATGATGCACTCTGCATATAAGTTAAATAAGCCAGGTGACAATATGCAGCCTTGATGTACTCCTTTCCCAGTTTTGAACCAGTCCATTGTTCCCATGTCTGGTTCTAACTGTTGCTTGTTGACCTGCATACAAGTTTCTCAGAAGGCAGGTAAGGTGGTCGGATATTCCCATCTCTTGAGGAATTTCCTACAGTTTGTTGTGATCCACCCTTAGGTCTAATAATTTGCTAGGAGTCACAGAATTCACTAAAGCTCTTATACTCATGGTTACAGTTTATTACAGTGAAAGGATACACATTAAAATCAGCAAAATTAAAAGGTGCATAGGGCAGGTCCAGGAGAGATCCAAACATGAGTTTCCAGTTGTCTCCCCATGGAATTGTGGACAGAACTAACTTCTCTCGGTCCTATGTTAGAGACACATGAAATATTATCACCTGGGATTTTGTGTCCAAACCTGGGTTTTGGTGTCTAGCATTTTTATTGAGCTTGGTCATACAGCCATGGTTGACTACCTCCATCGCTGACCTTTGTCTCCAGAGCCAATAGTGGTCAAACTAAAACTGCATGGCCCAGGACCCATCCCCAAATAATCATATTGTTGCAGTGACTATCTGGCATGGCCCAAGGTCCTTAGGTCAACAAAGACACACTTATCAGTCAGGGTATTCCAAAGTCTTAGAAGTGACCTCATAGGAGCCAAGGGTAAATGTCAGTCCTCTGTTTAGGCAGGGTTAATACTTTATTATACAAACATGTAGGGTTATAGAATCCTGATTTTAAAAACAGAATGGAGGAAACCCTTAAGGCAGGCAGACATCTGATCGAGATTTTTCTTTTGTCCTTGTAGCTCAATGATACTTTAGTGTATATAAAAATTACTATACCACAAATTTCATGTTCTAGACATCCTAAATGATGTGAAGGACTTTCAAAGGACTTTTTTACTTTACAGCTTGACTTTTAAAAATACCTTCTCATTATACCCAGCTCCCACCACAATGAAATACTGAAGCCTCTAAATACCAAAGCAGAAATAAGCATAAAGAAACAGAAACAACCTAAATAATGAAATTTTTTTTTTTTTCAGAAGAGCTTAATTTGGAAACGCAGCATCCGTTAGAGCTGCAATTAAGATTCTAGCCTTAAAAACTCCATTAGGTAGTAGGCTTCTTCAACTCATTTGCTTGTGATTGTGAAACAAAGAGCTGAGAACTCTGGGCATCATTTTTGGCATGTTTCCTTCTAGTGCAAAGCTGACTAGAGAATGAGGAAATGTGATTACCTAAGAGTAAAATGTTAGGCATTCTTTATTTACAGAATTTAAAAAGATAGTTTACAGAATCATTTGAAGAAAGTTTTATAATAAAGAAGTTAATTGGGCTTCCCTGGTGGTCCAGTGGTCAGGAATCTGCCTGGCAATGCAAGGGACACCAGTTCATCCCTGGTCCAGGAAGATCCCACATGCTGCAAAGCAGCTAAGCACATGTACCACAATTACTGAGCCAGCGCTCTGGAGCCCACGAGGTGCAACTACTGAGCCCTCGAGCTGCAAGTACTGAACTGTGCACCTTAGAGCCTGTGCTCCACCACAGGAGAAGCCATCACAATGAGAAGCCTATGCCCCACAACTAGAGAGTAGCCTGTGTGCAGCAACTAAGACCCAGTGCAGCGAAAAAATTGAGTACATAAATCTTTTTTCTTAAAGTTTCCCAAAAAAGTTAATCATCACAAACAAGCAAAAAGTAATAGGAGGAGAAGGGGATGATAGAGGATGAGATGGTTGGATGGCATCACTGACTCAATGGACATGAGTTTGAGCAAGCTCCAGGAGTTGGTAATGGACAGGGAAGCCTGGCATGCTGCAGTCCATGGGGTCATAAAGAGTCAGACATGACTGAGCGAATGAACTGAACTGAAAAAGTAACCTATTTTCTCTCTTCCTCACAAAGTTCACTCTTTCAGAGGTGTGCAGTCTGGTTATACATCTTTGACTTTGTTGTACATATAACAGCACTGGGCTCTGCCTTCCTGGATGAAATACTAGAGATCATCTTGATATAATTTATCAGCCAATGGCATTCTCTCCATAAATCTTAATAAATTAGTAATGAATTTCTGTGGTCAAAAGGGCTTTTTTCCCTTCCCTTTTTACATTTTGATTTATAGTATGCCCTTTCCTGGGTGATTCTCCCTAATGGTTACATGTAGCCTGTGTCCTCTTTACACCATAAATTCAAATACCCAGTGAAATATCCTCTTACTAATAAGTATATTTTTTGTATAACACATTAGTAATTAACTTGGCTAATTTGCTTTTTCAAAAAACAAACCTTTGTTGCACAATAGATTAAACCAATAGTTTCCAGACTTTATGATTTCATAGACTAGGAAAATTCCCAAAGTTTTTTTCTGGGGGAACTAACATAGAGTTGTCAAATATTTTCTTTTGCCAAGTAAAGACTCTACAAGGAAAAAAAAGATCCCTAAAATCTAGTATGAGAATCATTTTACAAAAGAACATTTTTGTAGTTAATATATGAGTTACTCAATATGATTTACTGATTTGTCTTATTTTTCTACTTACATCCTACTTTTTATGTCCAGGTTCAAGATCATTCTTTTAGTAATAATTTCAGAGAAGGTCAGTGGGTAATACAGGGCATTACTGTAAGTGATTAAAACCATGGACTCTGGGGAACAATGCCTGTGCTTGCAGCTGAATTCTACCAAAAATTTAGAGAAGAGCTAACACCTATTCTACTCAAACTCTTCCAGAAAATGGCAGAGGAAGGTAAACTTCCAAACTCATTCTATGAGGCCACCATCACCCTAATACCAAAACCAGACTAAGATGCCACAAAAAAAGAAAACTACAGGCCAATATCACTGATGAACATAGATGCAAAAATCCTTAACAAAATTCTAGCAGACAGACTCCAACAACATATTTAAAAGATCATACATCATGACCAAGTGGGCTTTATCCCAGGGATGCAAGGATTCTTTAATATCCGCAAATCAGTCAATGTGATACACCATATTAACAAATTGAAAGACAAAACCCATATGATTATCTCAGTAGATACAGAGAAAGCCTTTGACAAAATTCAATATCCATTTATGATAAAACAAAAACAAAAACAAAAACCCTCCAGAAAGCAGGAATATAAGGAACATACCTCAACATCATAAAAGCCATATATGATAAACCCACAGCAAACATTATTCTCAATGGTGAAAAATTGAAAGCATTTACCCTAAAATCAGGAGCAAGACAAGGGTGCCCACTCTCACTGCTACTATTCAACATAGTTTTGGAAGTTTTAGCCACAGCAATCAGAGAATAAAAAGAAATAAAAGGAATTCAGATTGGAAAAGAAGAAGTAAAACTCTCACTGTTTGCAGATGAGATGATCCTCTACATAGAAAGACTCCACCAGAAAATTACTAGAACTAATTAATGACTATAGTAAAGTTGCAGGATATAAAATTAACACACAGAAATCCCTTGTATTCCTATACACTAACAATGAGAAAACAGAAAGAGAAATTAAGGAAACAAATCCATTCAACATTGCAATGAAAAGAATAAAATACTTAGGAATAAATCTACCTAAAAAAGCAAAAGACCTATATATAGCAAACTATAAAACACTGATGAAAGAAATCAAAGAGGACACAAATAGATGGGGAAATATACCATGTTCATGAATTGGAAGAATCAATATAGTGAAAATGAGTATACTACTCAAAGCAATCTGTAGATTCAATGTAATCCCTATCAAGCTACCAACAGTATTTTTCAGAGAACTAGAACAAATAATTCACAATTTGTATGGAAATACAAAACCCCTCAAATAGCTAAAGCAATCTTGAGAAAGAAGAATGGAACTGGAGGAATCAACCTGTCTGACTTCAAACTATACTACAAAGCTATAGTCATCAAGACAGATTGGTACTAGCACAAAGACAGAAATATAGGTCAATGGAACAAAATGGAAAGCCCAGAGATAAATTCATGCACCTATGGACACCTTATCTTTGATAAAAGAGGCAAGAATATACACTGGAGAAAAGATAATCTCTTTAACAAGTGGTGCTAGGAAAACTTGTCAACCACTTGTAAAAGAATGAAACTAGAACACTTTCTAACACCATACACAAAAGTAAACTCAAAATGGATTAAAGATCTAAACATAAGACCAGAAACTATAAAACTCTTAGAGGAAAACATAGGCAAAACACTCTCTGACATAAATCACAGTAAGATCCTCTATGATCCACCTCCCAGAGTAATGGAAATAAAAGCAAAAATAAACAAATGGGACCTAATTAAACTTAAAAGCTTTTGCACAATGAAGGAAACTGTAAGCAAGGTGAAAAGACAGCCTTCAGAATGGGAGAAAATAATAGCAGATGAAGCAACTGACAAAGAATTAATCTCAAAAATATACAAGCAGCTCCTGCAGCTCAATTCCAGAAAAATAAACAACCCAATCAAAAAATGGGCCAAAAAACTAAACAAACATTTCTCCAAAGAAGACATACAGATGGCTAACAAACACATGAAAAGATGCTCAACATCACTCATTATCAGAGAAATGCAAATCAGAACTACCATGAGGTACCATCTTATGCCAGTCAGAATGGCTGCTGCCAAAAAGTATACAAATGCTGAAGAGGGTGTAGAGAAAAGGGAATCCTCTTACACTGTTGATGGGAATGCAAACTAGTATAGCCACTATGGAGAAACAGTGTGGAGATTCCTTAAAAAAACTGGAAATAGAACTGCCATATGACCCAGCAATCCCACTGCTGGGCATACACACTGAGGAAACCAGACTTGAAAGAGATACGTGTACCCCAATGTTCATCGCAGCATTGTTTACAACAGCCAGGACATGGAAGCAACCTAGATGTCCATCAGCAGAAAAATGGATAAGAAAGCTGTGGTACATATACACAATGGAATATTACTCAGCCATTAAAAAGAACGCATTTGAATCAGTTCTAATGAGGTGGATGAAACTGGAGCCTATTATACAGAGTGAAGTAAGTCAGAAAGAAAAACACCAATACAGTATACTAATGCATATATATGAAATTTAGAAAGATGGTAACGATGCCCCTGTATGTGAGACAGCAAAAGAGACACAGATGTAAAGAACAGTCTTTTGAACTCTGTGGGAGAAGGCGAGGGTAGGATGATTTGAGAGAATAGCATTGAAACGTGTATATTATCATATGTGAAATAGATCTCCAGTCCAGGTTCAATGCATGAGACAGGGTGCTCAGGGCTGGTGCACTCAGATGATCCTGAGGGATAGGATGGGGTGGGAGGTGGGAGGGGGGTTCAGGAGGGGGAACACATGTACACCCATGGCTGATTCATGTCAATGTATGGCAAAAACCACCACAATATTGTAAAGTAATTAGCCTCCAATTAAAAAAAAAAATGCATGTGCTTGAATCCCCATTTGGCTACTGACTAGCTGTGTGACCTTGGGCAAGTTACTTAACCTCCCTGTGTATTAGTGTCATCATTTCTAATATGGTAAATATAAATAATATCTTAAAGTGTTATGGAGATTACTGAGTGAAAACATACAAAGCACTTAGAATAGTGCCCTGTAAAATTATTACATAGCACTTGCTGTTATTATTAATCTGTATATGTTAGAAAATGTCCATGTTTTGTCTTCATTCTTGAATTACAGTTTAATTAACCATGAAATACTATGTTGACCATTATTGCTTTCAGCATTTCAAGATACTACTCCACCATCTTCTTAACATCTGTTGTTGTGAATGCAAAGTCTGTTGCCATTGTGATTGCCTTCCCTTTATAGGCAAGAATCTCTTTTCTCTATTTGCTTCAAAGCCTTCTTTCTTTATACTTGATGTTCTGTGGTTTCATTATTATGTGTTCATGTGTGAGTTTAATTGCATTTTTCTACCTCAAAATTATTTGCTTCTACAAATTGAAGACTCACATCTTTCTTCAGTCCTAGAAAATTCTTAATCATTGTGTAAATTAGGATGAGATTCTGCTGCAAGTGACAAAAGCAAACCAAAAAACCCAGAAAAACTCTGAATCAGAGTAATGTATATAAGATAGAAGTTTCTTTCTCACATAAATTAGGCCTTCCAGGTGGTGTTTGATGATGCCAGGGGCTCAGGGACCCTTCTATTTTATTGTTCCACTGTGCTCCACAAGTAGATTCTCTGCTCAAACCTTAGCATCTGCATTCCAGTTACTAGGAAGGAAAAAGTATAAAGAAGGGCCTGCCTCCTCCCTTTAAGTATATTTCTGGAAGCTGTTCTGCCGTTATAGTTATATCTCAGAAGATAGTCATATGGTCAGTCCAGACACAAGGGAAGCTGGAAAATACTGTCTTTAGTCTAGGCAACCAAATTCCCAGATGAAAATGGGTAATTCAATGAATAAGGCAGAGGGAGAGATTGGTTACTGGAAACAAGTAGTAGTCTCCCTCATAGCCATTTTTCTGGTTGCAGATTTCTCACGTATTCCCTCTATTATGTCCTTCTGGAACTCTCCGTAACATTACATTCTGACTAACATTCTGTTCTCTTTGCCTCCTTCTAATATGTTTTAATCTTTTTATGTTATATTCTGTGAGATTTATTCAGCTTTATCTTCCAATTTACTGGTTTTCTTTTGAGCTATGTTTTGTCTACTGAGTTAAGTTTTTTTAAATGATATATATTTTATTGAAGTATAGTTGATTTCCTATACTATATTAAATTCAGGTGTACAGCATGGTGATTCAGTATTTTAACAGAGTATACTCCATTAAAAGTTATTACAAGATAATGGCTATAATTCCTTGTGCTACACAGTATATCCTTATTACTTACCTATTTGATACATAGGAGTTTGTATCTCTAAGTCCCATACCCCTAATTTGCCCCTCTGCATTACCTCTCTCCTTTGGTTACAGCTAGTTCTTTTTTTTTTTTTTTTACAACTAGTTGTGTTCTGTATCTGTGAGTCTGTTTCTGTTTTGCATATACATTCATTTATATTAGTTTTTAGATTTCACATATAAATAATATCATACAGTAGTATTTATTGTTCTTTGACTTACTTCACTTAGTATAATACTCTCTAGGTCCATCCATATCACTGCAAAAAATGATATTTTTTTATCTTTAGAATTTCTATAACTTTTTCCCTGAAATATGCCTGTTATTTTTTACTGTATAGTTTTTATTCTTTTATGTCTCAGATCATTTAAGTGTACTGTACTTACTTCATAGTCTCTCTGCCCTACTGTCTGTAATTCTTGGGGGAATGAATTCTCCTAACTTCTTCCCATAAAATAGACACACACACATGTGTTAGTCACTGATATGTGACTGATAGTCATAGTGTTAGTCACTCAATCTTGTCCAACTCTTTGCAACCCCATGGACTGTAGCTTGCCAGGCTCCTCTGTCCATGGAACTCTCTAAGCAAGAATACTGGAGTGGGTGGCCATTCCCTTCTCCAGGGGATCTTCCTGACCCGGGGATTGAACCCAGGTCTCCTGCTTTGCAGACAGATTCTCTACCATCTGAGCCACCAGCAAAGCCCTGTGTGTGTGTATGTGTTTTCATCTCATCTTGGGCATTTCTTTCTATACTGTCTCATGTATCTAGGATTGTAAAGGGTTATTATGGAGCAGTTTTGTATTTGTCTCTGCCTGCAGCCTTCAGGTTTTCGTGGTTTGTGCCAGCTTTTCTATTGCTACCTCTGTTTCAGTTTCCTGCACTATTCATGAATGCACATTTGGCCTACACACCTGTGCACAGTTCAGTTTGGGAGATACATCATGTGGGTGGTAATCATTCTGTTCTCTCCCCTAATTCTCAGGCTAATGAGAGGAGATATTCTAGAATACTTTTCAAAGCAGCATATCTCTTCTGGAATCCTGGCTGTATGTTAAGCCCAACTCCACTGCTTGGAATCTCAGCTCCCTTTTCAGCTCAGATATTAAAATCCCAGCCCTTAAGTTCAACTTCTGATTCCACTTCTTCAGTTGCCTCTTTAGCCTCACCCTTTACTCACCACTTTTTAGCATTCTCTTTATTTCTGGTATTTGAGAATTTTAATTTCTTGTTTTAGTGCTTAGTTGTGTATTTCAACTTTTGAAATATATTTTATTGAGCTTTTATCTGTGTTAGGAATGATTGGTGTTTTCCATATCAACTTAGTCCATCATAGTGATAAAAAGTCTGGCAAAGAGAATTTTAAACCCCAAAGCAATAGAATGAAAATCTTTCAATAAAAGTGTTGAAATTATTTGCCTTGATATTTCTTATACTGTCTTTGTTTACTCATTTGTGATGGGCCAGCATTGCCCTGTGGTTGACATTTCAGAATTAATGGACAAGAGCATTGGGATTAGATTCATGTCCTCGCTCTGTTGCTTGCTAATTGCAGACTTGGGGAAATTACTTAAATTCTCTGAGCCTATGATTAGCTGTAAATTTGACATATTATTATTTGCCTGCTTCATAGAAGTTTTATAAGGATCAAATGAGATAGTAGACTAAAAAATATGTTAAAGCTTAAATCACATAATGTAAATTTATGATATTATTAATAGCAGTGTCAAGGATTGAAACCATTAACACATTCGTTAAGAAGGTTTTAAAATATTATGTGAAGAATTATTGTTTGTTTGATTTGTTATTGTTGTTTAGTTGCTGAGTTGTGTCCAACTCTCTGTGACCCCCATTAATGAAAAAAAAGATCCTGTTTCCTGGTAAAAGCTATCATTCTATGAAAATACCTAATAAGGGAACTACATGGAAACATTCAAATATTCTGGCAAAATTTAAGACCAGCACTTACACTGACAGGCAGTTATAAGTTTAATAGACTGTGGAATTCATTGTGGAGACAAAGACTCTTAGCAGTTAAAAACAGAGAATTGAACCTGAAAGTCATCACTGCATTTTGTTATTGTTTATTCAAACAATGGATACTGAAAGTCCAATTACTATTTTGTGCGGAAACATAAAATCTTTATATAATGCAGAAAAGATGTCCTCATACTTGAAAATATTGAAAATGACAGACCTAGCCTATGGCAGTAGTCCACTAACTGGATCCAGACCCTCTATCCTTCACTAAAGCATATTGTCTAAGGCAGAAGGACTGTAGCAATGCTCAGTGATTATCAGTCAACTGCGAGGTCTATCTCAGAGTATCTGTGGTCTACTCATAATTAAAGTACTAAGTTTACAAATGATTTACTTAAAGAAAATTAAAGATTGACTCAAGATGGCAGACTGATCATACACCTCTATCACTGCATACCAAATCTCATGTGTGTGAGAGTCACTCAATCATGTCCAATTCTTTTGCAACCCCATGGTTGGGGCCCATCAGGCTCCTCCATCATGGGATTTTCTAGGAAAGAATACTGGAGTGGGTTGCCATTCCCTTCTCCAGGCGATTTTCCCGACTCAGGGATTGAACCCAGGTCTCCCGCTCCTGCATGGCAGGCAGGCCCTTTACTGTCTGAGCCACTGATTTGGGCTAAATCTCATAAAAATAGTTAAATATTGGAATTCTTTTAGTCTGCCTTGTAATGCGACACCAGCTATTCCAGAGTTCTGGCTTTATGCAAATTTCAGTTCCAGCTTTCTACTTTGGAGGCTACAAGGTTCCAACTCTGCTCCAATGTGAATTAAAATTCAAGTCCACAGCCTTTAAAAAAAAAAAAAAAAGTGTATGCTTTAACAAAATTTTTTTCAAGTCCATAGCCTTTAAGACTTCTCTCCAAATCTACTAACAACCTCCATTCCTTTCCCCAACATACAGTAATGAGGTAGTCTACAAATAAACTTATTTACAAAACAGAAACAGATTGACAGACAGAAAAAAACAAACTTATGGTTACCAAAGGGAAAAGAGAGTTGAGTAGGGGTAAATTAGGAGTTTGGGGTTGTATTATATCTAACTATTATATATAAAATAGACAGGGTCCTCTGGTACAGGGAAGTACATTCAATATCCTGTAATAAACCAAGATGAAAAAAGAATATGTACATGTATGTATAACTGAATCACTTTGCTGTACACCAGAAACTAACACAGCTTTATTATAAATCAGCTATACCTCAATAAAAAAATAATAAGGTAGTCTACATGTGTTGACAAGGAGAGATCGTCAAGATAGGAATTGATACATAAAATAAGCAAGTTCTCTGTTTTGGAAATGAAGGTTTCTCTGTTTTGTGAGCTGGGCTATGAATTTTATTGTTTCATTTTATTCAGCATTTCAACGTATTTGTAATGAAAAGGATTCACTATTTGGTTTAATTTGCCATGTTGTAAGAAGCAGAAGTCCCCAATACACAAATATTTAATAATGGCATTTGGTTGTTTGCAGTCTATTAAAATGTCTTTAGTGAGGGAATAAAGATATACCTAGAGTCTTACCAGTACTATAGATAATAGAGTGCAACTGATAAGTTCCCCTGGAAAGTTGTTGTGTACGTAAATACTCTTTTAGGCATCAGAGGAATACCTTACCTACTTCCACTTGTGTGCAACACAACACAGCGATACAAGCAGCTTATAATAGATAAATTTTTTGGCACAAAATGTATCAAAGAGAATAACTGGAAGAATTAACCATACCAAACTGAGCCAAAAAGGCAAAGAGTGAGTTAGTGCTAGAAATAATTTAAGTAAAATAGAAATCAGTTTAGGAAATATTTTGATATTCTAGGTACTCATGCCTTTGAATTAAGTGGGTATGTTTGTGTATCTTTTACTGGGAGGAATGTTTTTAGTTTTCACACTTTTAACTGTGCATAAAAGGGTTCAAAATTTTAGAATAAGGAGGAAAATTCAAGCATATGGGAGAATGTTATCCTTAAATTTAAATTTTATTTATAGTAATAGTGATGATGTGGTTACATTGATCACTGATCAGTGTGCATGATCTCATGCTTAATATCCTTATGAAGTTGCTATTATCCTAATTTTATGGATGAGGAAACTGACTTCTAGAGAGGTTAAGTAATTTATCCAAGGTCACGTCGCTTTTATGTGCTGGAGCCAAAATTTCAACCCCAGTTTGATTCTAAAGCCATGATTAACGACTGTCTAACAAAGCCTCTCATATTTGTTAGTTACATCCATTGTTGTACATAACAAAGTTGTTATATTTATAAATATGACATAGAAATATGTCTCATCTCTATCACTCATTGAAGACCACACTTGAATTTTTGGTGTATTTTATTATCCCTTTTTCATTTTCCCAAATTGTAATTTTTGAGGTTATTGATCAAAGAAAAAACAAATGTGAGGGCCTGTGTGATGATTCTGAAATTTCTGTACATTCAAAGGTTTATTTTTTTTTCTGAAGAAGGTAATTTATCCTGATTTGTCTTGACTTTTTATTGATGGACTTAAAGGATCATGCCTGGTGAGAAGAGCATTTACTACAGCTATTTGAAAGACTTTTGCAGTCTTCTCCCTTTTCTCAGGCCTTCTGGGGGAGGCATTGGCTGCCACTCTGATGTCTGTTTCTGATAAGTGAGTTTTAGTCTCTAACAACTCCTGGGAATTTTGTCGGCAGAGACCGGGTGAGATCATTTTGCTTTCCGCTGAGTTTCCTTTCTCTGTTTTTTTGGACTGTTCTGATGAGCATGACCCTGAAGCATTCAGTAATACCTCTGTTCTCTCAGGAACTGTTGGCCTACTCCCTGGTTTTATCTCTGTCTGCACAAAAACTCCATGTCTCTGGAAAGGAAAACAAAGTTGATGTTAACCAGGGCACACAAGTTGCTGGAAGACGCAGCTGTGACCTGAGTTCATGTATTAGCTCAAGTCCTGGTTGAAACAGGCTCTTACTTCTCTGCCTGTTCATTAGCTGTCACCTTAGTCTGAAACTGTAGACTGCAGCAGCATAATAATTATTGGTGAACCATTCAAACAAAGTATGAACAACGGTGCACCAGAAAATGAACAGGAAAGAAAAAACAAAGTCAGAAGAACATCTTATTATCTCTCATTCTCAATTTTTCTGTCATTTGGATTGTATGAGACTATTCATATCAAATTTCCTTTCTTGATCTTTGGGTTGCTATGGAAACAGTAGAAACTGCAGTTTAAAGACCTAAGGATTTATGATTGCATCGCAAATATCTATTAGTTCCAACAACTAATAGTTGTTGTGAAATGTTATTATTAGCCATCATGAAATATGAAAACAAACATCTGTAGTTGGTTAAAAAAAAAAAAATCCAGCAATTGGATATTACATTAGTTTCAATTTATAAACCTGATATGCATCCCCCTGCTACACACATACAAAAATTTATCAAATTTCTTTGCTTTCAGTTCAGTTCAGTCGTTCAGTCATGTCCAACTCTTTGCAACCCCATGAATCGCAGCATGCCAAGCCTCCCTGTCCATCACCAACTCCCGGAGTTTACCCAAACTCATGTGCATTGAGTTGGTGATGCCATCCAGCCATCTCATCCTCTGTCGTTCCCTTCTCCTCCTGCCCCCAATCTCGCCCAGCATCAGGGTCTTTTCCAATGAGTCAACTCTTCGCATGAGGTGGCCAAAGTATTGGAGTTTCAGCCTCAGCATCAGTCTTTCCAATGAACACCCAGGACTAATCTCCTTTAGAATGGACTGGTTGGATCTCTTTGCAGTCCAAGGGACTCTCAAGAGTCTTCTCCAACACCACAGTTCAAAAGCATCAATTCTTCGGCGCTCAGCTTTCTTCACAGTTCAACTCTCACATCCATACATGACCACTGGAAAAACCATGGCCTTGATTAGACGGACCTTTGTTGGCAAAGTAATATCTCTGCTTTTTAATATGCTATCTAGGTTTGTTGTAACTTTCCTTCCAAGGAGTAAGCGTCTTTTAATTTCATGGTTGTAATCACCATCTGCAGTGATTTTGGAGCCCCCCATAATAAAGTCTGACACTGTTTCCACTGTTTCCCCATCTATTTCCCATGAAGTGATGGGACCGGATGCCATGATCTTCATTTTCTGAATGTTGAGCTTTAAGCCAACTTTTTCACTCTCCACTTTCACTTTCATCAAGAGGCTTTTTAGTTCTTCTTCACTGTCTGCCATAAGGGTGGTGTCATCTGCATATCTGAGGTTATTGATATTTATCCCAGCAATCTTGATTCCAGCTTGTGCTTCTTCCAGCCCAGTGTTTCTCATGATGTACTCTGCATATAAGTTAAATAAGCAGGGTGACAATATACAGCCTTGACGTACTCCTTTTCCTATTTGAAACTTGCTTTACGTTAAGTGAGTGATTTTACTAATTTGAACCAAATTCCAAATACTGTGATCCAAAATGATGACATCATTCTTTAGTTTTGATTATGACATGTGTTTAAGATTTTCATCCTAATAACCATGTTAGTTTGTTTAAATCAACTTTGAGAAAGATGACTGTGACTTGAAAAGGCTTGGAGTTCTAGCATAAATCTATCCCCCATCATAAACTATTAAATAATTGATTCTAAATACTGTCTCACCTTTCCCCGAATGGGCTCATTGGGTGTTTTCCTGGCATCATATTGATGTATAAAGGAGATGTGTTCTTTAAAGTTCCTTTGAAGGTCTACTGATGCATCAGGAGAGACAAGTGGAACTAAGAGGGAAAAAGATTTTGTAAAGGTCAGGATACATTAGATTTGTATATGGAAACATAAGTATTTATAATATGTTGCTTTATAAAAAATGCAAATGAAACTAAATTGTTTTAAGTATGCAAGGTTACCTAAACACATCTAAATAATACTATGATAGATTTATCATTCTTTCTCTATGAGAAGAACCAAATCAAAACAACCAAATTAGCCCCACATGTGGAATTGCTAGTAATTTAAAAAGCTAATATTAATGCAATTCAGTTCAGTTTAGTCCCTCAGTTGTGTCCAGCTCTGCGACCCCATGGACTGCAGCACACCAGGCTTCCCTGTCCATCACCAACTCCCAGAGCTTGCTCAAACTCATGTCTCGAGTTGGTGATGCCATCCAACCATCTCATCCTCTGTTGTCCCTTCTCCTCTTGCCTTCAATCTTTCCCACCATAAGGGTCTTTTCCAGTGAGTCAGTTCTTCGCATCAGGTGGCCAAAGTGTTGTTGGAGTTTCAGCTTCAGCATCAATCCTTCCAATGAATATTCAGAACTGACTTCCTTTAGGATTAACTGGTTTGATCTCCTTGCAGTCCAAAGGATGCTCAAGAGTCTTCTCCAGCACCACAGTTTAAAAGCATCAATTCTTTGGTGCTCAGCTTTTTTTATAGTCCAACTCTCATATCCATACATGACTACTGGAAAAACCAGAGCTTTGATGGCTTTTAAAAACCTTCTGTTAGATCTGCTTCTTGTACATATACCAACCAAAGTGCTAGGAAAAGCATAAGTACAATTTATTTGTTGTTGTTTTTTTTTTGTTTTTTTTTTTTTTTACTACTAGAAAGGTTTTGAGAAATTTATGCACAAATTGCTCTCAGATAGCACTGACAGATGAACTAGAAGATTCCAGGGCTGCTGCACCTAGAGTTGAACACATAATTCTTTTCATTTCCCATTTACAGAGGCTCTGAAAATTTGCAAGAGTATTAAGCTCTTTAAAAATCACTTTAAAATAATCTTTTAATGTGGGTAATAGCTATCTATGTAGGGGTTCATTATGTTGGACTCTCAATGTTAAAATTTTTTAATTTTTAAAACTCACTTTATTTCTGCTTTTAGCACACACTGTTATATAAGGAGTCAGAGTAACACCCAGTTTAGTGACATAAAATTCTGTCAAGGAAAAAATTAAAAATTTCTCCTTTTTATAGAATAGCATTGAAACATGTATATTATCATATGTGAAACAGATTGCCAGTCCAGGTTCGATGCATGAAACAGGGTGCTCAGGCCTGATGCACTGGGATGACCCTGAGGGATGGGATGGGGAGGGAGGTGGGAGGGGGGTTCAGGATGGGGAACAGATGTACACCCATGGCTGATTCATGTCAATGTATGGCAAAAACCACTACAATATTGTAAAGTAATTAGCCTCCAATTAAATACATTAATTTAAAAAAAAATAAAAATTTCTCCTTTTTATAGAAAAAAACATACATAAGGTAATTACATACATATCACTACCATATCTATGGAGTGATAACAAGAAACTGATACCAGTGGTTGCTGCAGGAGGAAGGAGTTAGCAGACTGGAGGATGGAGGTGGAGAAAGGTGGATTCACTTTCACTCTTCATCCTAATGTACCATTTGAATTTTTACCATATGCATGTATTCACTATTAAAAAATAAAATTTAATTTTTTAAAAAACATGCCTTTAAAATTAGGGAGTGCATATAAAAAGGAAAAATGTTAGTAAATTTACATTTACTAAGTATTCACAAATTCAATTCAATAGTCAGACATTAATATAAACTAATTTTACTAGCAGGAATGAAGCATTCAAACATTTATGTATTACATGATGTGAGATGGCATTCTTTTCCAACTACCAGGAAAAAATGCTAATTGATAACATTTCATTGATTTCTAATTGAGATCAAATACTCAAAACTCATTTTCTACCTAATCATTACCTTTCCTTTAGGATTTGCTATCACACAAAAGAGAGCAGGTGCCAAAAATTTAACAAAAATTTATGGACAACGACTAAATTGAGAAAATTCTAACCATAACATATTTTTCTACCAATTTGGAAAAGACTGTCAGTTTTGGGGTAAATGTCACGGTGCAGCTCACAGAATGTTAGTGTTTTTTCAGGAACATAGTCTGATAACTTTGTGAATAAAATGAAGCTCTTCTAAATTGAGGCATTAATTAGGTGGGATCAATGGAGTATCCAAAGCATGGGCTTTGGGAAAAGATGGATATGTTTTCAAATTCCAGCTCTCCCACATATCCCACCTGTGTCACTGTGGACAAATCACTTCTGTCTCTAAAATGAGGATAATAATACTTCCCTTTCAGAGCTGTGAGGATTAAAGACTGTGTCTATAAAGTCTCCAGGATGATGGACCAAATTAGAAAGGGATTTCCAAGTTAGGCAGCAGGAGAGCTCTTTCATATCCTAACAAAAGGGAAACCATCAAGCATGAATCCAATGAACTATCAAAAGACTGTGAGAAAACTAAAGAGTTTAGTAAACCATACGAAGGGTTGGTGGCAGTTTGGGCTGGAGGATAGGGAGATCAGAAATAGCCAGTGGAGAATAGGTTGAAGAGAGCTTTTCAAATCTGCTCTTGACTTTCCCCTACCTTGCCTTAGGAAGATCACTATTTGCCTGAAGGCAGCAGAAACTGGCAGCAACAGTCTCGCCATCTGTTGTCAACTTAGTAACATCATTGAAACAGCACAGAAATCCCTCCAGGGTAAGGAGCTGATGAAAATGGACGCATGCGGCCCTCTTGGGCATTTCCTCCTCCATCATTTCCCTGGCAACTGTCTTGATTAAAAACATCAAGAGCTTTCTCTCAGTGATGACTCTTTTCAGGAGTTAAAAGGAGAAGGGAGTGGAGCCCTGACTAGAGCATTGGTCTCAGTAGGGACAAAAAATAGAGATGGTCAAAACTGGTTTTGTGGGGCCTGACCTACAGCCGGCCCAGCCTGACCTTCATCTTCTTGCCTTAAATTCACTGGGAGGCACACAATCCAAGCCATGGCCTTTAGCCTTGTCCTCACAGAGCTTGATAATTCCCCTTGTGGAATATGACCTAAAGTTAAACTAGAGAGACACTGTAAAAGAAAGACAACAAAATTGAAAACATATATTATGTGAAGGAGAATTATTAGAACCTATGCACCAAGAATCGGAGAAGGCAATGGCACCCCACTCCAGTACTCTTGCCTAGAAAATCCCATGCACAGAGGAGCCTGGTGAGCTGCAGTCCATGGGGTCACAAAGAGTCGGACACGACTCAGCCACTTCACTTTCACTTTTCACTTTCCTGCATTGGAGAAGGAAATGGCAACCCACTCCAGTGTTCTTGCCTGGAGAATCCCAGGGATGGGGGAGCCTGGTGGGCTGCCGTCTGTGGGGTCGCACAGAGTCGGACATGACCGAAGCGACTTAGCAGCAGCAGCAGCATGCACCAAGAATAGAATAAGCATAACAAATATCCTCAGAGATATAGAAGGTATTAATATAAAGCAAGAAGGAGAACATTAAAAAGAATCATGTAAAATATTAGAAATGAAAAATTAATAGTTGAAATGGAAATAATGAGATAAATAACAACATTTATGAACTAGAAAGTCAGACTGATGCTCTCCTAGAAGACATCTGGGAAGGTTAAAAAATAAAAATTAAAAAGCTGAGAGACATGGATGATAGAAATACCAATACTAGAATTCAGGAAATCTAGAAGAGAGAAAATGAAACGTTTAAAGTAAGGATGATAAATATATCAGAATTAAAATTCAGAGGCCTCAGACTGAAAGGGGTCACAGATTAGCAAACAGGTAGCAGGGTGAGAAGATGGAGCAGGTGAGGCCCATGGGATGCAAATTTAAGGATGCACTTGCACAATGCTGGGAGTGAGTGCCTCCTTACATTTTGTACCCTAGATCTCTCATTTGGCTCACACTCCTCCAAATCCTGCATGGTAGATAAAGAAAAAAAACTTATCTTAGACATTTTATAGAGAAATTTAAAGTCATGTGAGACAAAGAAAAATTTTAAATGTTTTCAAAGAGGAGAGGTAGATTACCTACAAAAGAGTAAAAAGCAGATTTATATCAAACTTGGTAACAACAACATTGGACACATGATAACATTAATATTTTTTAAATATTAAAGGGAAAAATCCTTAAGGCTGGATTTTCTACATCCAGCCAAACTGCCATTTAATTATGAAGCCAGAATAAAAAATATTCGGAGGCAAAGAAGGCCTCAGAATATTTCCCTGTAAAACAGATCACTTCAAAAAATTTCTAGAGGAAGAACTCACGAATAGCAATAAATCAAGAAGGGTTTATGTTTAAACCCTTATGTGCCTAAGGTTTATGTTCAACTTGAGTTTAAACATCAAAGAATAAGTGAAAGTTACTATCTACTATTTAAAAATTAAAGGCTTAAGGAAAGAAATATCTTTAAATTTATAATGTTAAAACTAGAATATTAATTTAAATCATAAGTAGCTATAAACTCTTTCTGTATACACAGACTCCCTTAAAACATAAAAAAGATCTACTGAAACATGAGCCCTTCAAAGGATTAACAACTGGCTTACTTGCACACTTCACATAACAATAGAATCCAGATGACAGTGGAATAATACCTTCCTGGTGTAAAAGCTAAGTAACTGTGGATCTAGAATTTTATATCCAGCTATACTTTCATTCATTAAAGAGTGAGGGCAATTCAGTTTAGACATTTTCAAAGAGAGGTGAAGAGTTGGCCATTCCTAAATTCTAATGGAAACAACTATTTAAAGACATTGAACTAATGTGTTACATTGATGGTCCCAAAGAATCAGGCCTTCCAGTATTCACATCCTTGCGCAGTCCCTCTGTGAATGTGAAATGGACTTGTAATTAACTTCAGTCAATAGGATGAGGCAGAAGCAATATCATGCCAGTTCCAGGCATAAAGTTTAAGAAAACACTGCTTTCTTGAGAGTGTCATGAACTGCCATGTAAGAAGTCCATCTACCCTGCTAGAGAAACCACATTCAGAGACCAAATGCAGAAGGAGAGGCCCAATCATTCCAGCATCCTAGCTGAGTCCAGTCCTCAGATGACCTGTCAACTAAATTAAGCCACTCAAGTGCCCACCGATAAGACCAGCCAAAGAACTGCCCAGCTGAGCACAGCTCAGATTGCAGAATCATGAGCAAATAAAATAATTGTTGTTTTAAGCAACTAAATGTTGGAGTGACTTGTTAGGCACATAACAGCCAGAAAGACTTCAGAAGAAAGTTAATTAAATCAATTAAAATAAATCATTTTTTATATAAGACCTCCCAGAATCTTAAAAGTAGTAACTTAAAAAAATATCTTCATGGAGACTAATAAAGGGGCAGGGAAGGCAATCTAGAGTACAGAAAGAAGTTCCTTACCCAGACATTATTAAAAGTAGACATAACTACCATATTCATTTATGCAAATGTATGAGATTTTAAAAGAAGCCCAACAATAGTGAAGATCATCTAAGTGGGAAAACATCAAAGAAGATATTCAAGTTCTTAGTGGTTACTTAAGAATTCAAATTGGACCCAAAATAATTACTTAAAAGAAACCTTGTTAGATGAGGCTTCCAAAAGTAAGGCAAAGTCTATGAAAAATATTTGAAATCCACTCTCTGTTTCTTGGAAACTTCTAATTAAAATAGGAATTTTCCAAACAAGTTGGTGTCTAGCCATCTATATTTTATCAACAAAGGCAGGATTTGTTCAAGCACACAACTTGCTCCTCATATTAATGGGAACTTAGCAGTTTTTACTTTGAAAATTTTTCTTAACTTTTTGTTTGTATCTACTTAAGAAAGCATTCCTCAGTATAATTTTTCTATTAGAAACCCCATTCTTCAAAGTAGGATTTATTTTCATCTTAAATAAAAGATTATTAATGTAAAAACAACAGTACATATTTTCAAAATACAGTGGAAAAAAAAGAAACTTGAATACAATTATAGCAAGAAATCATTGTTATACCCTGATACAAAAGAAGCAACACAAACTAAAACCTATTTTAGAAAAATATTTTTAGCACTGTATCTGAATTTGCAAGAATGTTAAAATATCAAGTAATTTATAACCAGTCAAAATTTCATTTAAGTTCAAAACACCTCCCTTTAAACTAGATCAGCTTTTCCAATTTATAAAGTTTTATTATATAAAACCAAAAGCGAACACTTACTCCTACAGTAACTGGGATATGATGGAGTATAGCCATTTGTTGAACTGACCATGGATGGCAGCCAGGAAATTGTGTGGTGGTACAAGACATAAAGGGCACTTTCATTATCAGCACAAGATGCCATTACTAAAATGCCAAAAGCCATGCGTAATTAAGTGGGCTGATGGAAAAGAATAACTATGAGATGACTTTTGTTAGTAATGCATGTTTATATACACGTTTTCTGTCTGTATGCATATATATAAATATGTACACATGTATATATACATTAAAAATCTGACATACCGACTGGTTTATATACACATTTTAAAATGTTACATAAACTAAAATCATTCTCATCTAGTATCCAAACACCATCTAAACTATGAATAAATTGCAGGTTTATATTGTGTGTTATTAGTTTAAGTTATATTATGACTTTAAATAATCTACTGAATAATATGAATTATCATTTAACTTAATCAATAAATAATTGTTGAGTCTGGGCATAGTGGTAGGACCTGGAATATAGTAATGATCTTGGCAATGAGAAATACCAATAAAAGAACAAGAGAGAGAGGAAGAGACAGAAAGAGGAAAAAGATAGTACAGTGATAGTAAAGAAATTAAAATGTCTTAAAGCCTTAAGGAAAAAAAAAAGAACTAAATATGAGCAAAGATAATAACAAATTTGGAGGTTGGAAAGCAGATGGATAAGTGGCAGTTGACTTGAGTAGATCCCAGAAAACTGGAAGCTAAGTGCTTGTGGAGGAGGAGGTAGGGTGAAAATCAAATCTAGTTCCTGCCCCAGTGTTTGGCATCAGATGCTTCTGAGGCCAGGAGCGTGCAAAGTGGTTCAAGTTGAAGCTGTAAACTGAAGATAGTTTGAGGGACTCCCAGATTTTCTCTCCCCTACTCCAGGCAGAGCTTGGAGGATTCCTCTTTGAGAAAACGGACAGACCTATAGACAGTGATTATGGTTGTTCCTTTATGAAATGGCCAGGTCCTGCTTGTTCATCCTAGAACAAAGCCTGTCTCCCTGTCTCCTCTTCCACCACGTCCCTTCTTGAACCAGAGAAGAAATAGCTGCTCCCAGAGAAAGTATTGGGACTGACTGGTTAGCTCACAAAAAAGTCGGTAAAGGCAAAGAATCACAGTCAATGATGAAACCATGTCTAGATATTTTAAGCAGTCCATTTACCAAAATTTTATTGAAGTGCAAAGGCATTTTCTTTGAGGAAGTGTCTGTTTGGAATTTCACTTTGTATTTCTTGCACAAACCACACCCTGATGCATCACAGAATGGAAACTTAAGGAAGCTTTTGAAGGAAAATGAGTACAGCGTCCTTCAAGATTTAAAAAATTCGCGCTCTCTCTTATAGTTATTTTACCCACTCTTAATTAGCATTTTTAAGTTAGTGAATGACCTTTTAGCAAGTCTTTTCTAAAGCATTCAACTTTGAATGTTTTCTAGAAAAAACTACTTAAAAAAAAAAAAAAAAAACTCAGATCCTTGGAAGGATCTTTTTAAAACATAAATGATATCACTCTCCCCAGTTAGAGCCTCCAGTTATTTCTCATTGTTTGTAGAATACATTTCAAACTCTTTGCTGTGGTCTGCATGATCCTATTTGACCTCCCAGATTTACCGACTTTATCTCCTGCTGGTCCTGATATCATGGTATGGGGATTTAGAGAAGGAGTACATAACTCAGACCAAGGAGGTAGAGAATACTCTTTAAAAGTCTTGTTTATTTCAGAACCAATTTTCGCCTGTGTACTTGGTTCTGAAACAAACATGACTTTCAGGAGATAAGTAGGTAGTGTCTGATCTGTGTGTTTGTGTTAGTCGCTTAGTTGTGTCCTACTCTTTGTGACCCCATGGACTGTGGCCTGCCAGGCTCCTCTGCCCATGGAATTCTCCAGGCAAGAATACCGGAGTGGGTTGTCATTTCCTTCTCCAGGAGATCTTCCCAACCCAGGTATTGAACCTGGGTCTCCTGCACTGCAGGCAGATTCTTTACAGTCTGAGCCACCAGGGAAGTGTTAAATTTTCGGTGTTGTGTTTATAGAGTGATGCTAAAAGTTGAAAACTACTATATAATATTTACAATATATTAACAATTATATGAGTTTTGTTCATTTAATGACCAAATATTGTGCTAGTACTACATTTCTTTCTCATTTGATCCAAACCCCGGTGCTGGGGTTAAAAGTTCTAGTGTACATGTCAAATAGAATCCTCTTTGCTAGGTTAAAAATGATTTCCCCTGAGATCTTTGAAGACATTAACTCCATTGTGCTCTTCCAGCTGTGTTAATTCCATATACTTATTCTTTAGGTGGTGACTTGGTTTTCTTTTAATGGAAACTTTTAGAATCTTTTTATAATTGTGGTTTTACAGTTTCATAGTGATGTGTAGGTGTGTCTCTTTTTTTTTCCCTTCATATTTTGAAGTACTCAGTGGACTCTTTCAGTGGCTTTCTTTTAATTGGGAAATTATTATTATTTTAGAGGCTGTGTAGAATACTGGTTATTTTTAATTTAATATTTGCTGCATGGCATATGGGATCTTAGTTAGTTAGTTAGTTAGTTCTCCAATGAGGGATCTAACCTGTGTCTCTTGCAGTGGAAGTGCAGAATCTTAACCACTGGACTGCCAGGGAAGTCCAAGTACTGGTTATTTTTACAGGTACTAGAGTCCGAGTGAGTTCAGACACCAGTTATTTGCTGTGTAGCCTTGGGAAAATTATTTTCTTAAACTCTGGTTTCTTATCTGAAAAATGAGAATAGTATTGTGCTCAGTCACTCAGTCGTGTCCAAATCTCTATGACGTAGCCTACCAGGCTCCTCTACCCATGGAATTTTCCAGGCAAGAATACTGGAGTGGGTTGCCATTTCCTCCTCCAAGGGATCTTCCCAGCCCAGGGGTTGAACTGCCTTGGGAGGCGGATTCTTTACCACTAGTGTCGCCTGTACTATTAATATTACATTCCACTATGTTGCTGTGAGAATTGAATGAGCTAACATTTAGAAGGTTCGTAAAGTACCTGGCAGATAGTATCTGCTTAATACATGTTTAGGGCTTCCCTGGTGGCTCAGATTATAAAGAATCTGCCTGCAATGCAGGAGACCAGGGGACACGATTGAGAGACCAACACTTTCACTTTCAATAAATGTTATGTGTGGATAGTTCTCTCTCTTTTATATTTACTCTTTTCTGGAGCTCCAGAAGAGTTGGAACTCCAAGAATGATTCTCTATTTTGTTTTTATTCTCTTATATTTTCTAAAGTTTTTGTCTTTAAGTTTTTTTATGCTCTGTGATATTTTCTTGACTTTAGGCTCCAAACTAAAAAATTTATAATTTGGCATAATTCTAATCTTTGGTTGTCCATTCATAAGTTAAGAATAGGAGAGAAGACCAGTTTGAAATACTGAACTACCTAGCATGGTAGTTGACATCTGGCTGAGACACTGGACTCGAGCAGCCAATGTAGGGAGAGGGTACAGTGCTCATGACTGGAGAAGTTATTTGAATAACCCTCTAATTCTCCCTCCACACTTTCCATTTCGCTTTGTCTCCTGGCTGAGCCTTCAGACACTTCTGTTTTTTTTCAGGCAGATTGTCTCTTCTTGGTTGTATCTCCTTCTATATATTCTAGATTATTGCTTCTTTGCTGTCTTTTATCCATCAACAGTCTTCCATTCCTCCTCACATGTCAGAAAGCACTTCCTTTCATTCTTCTCACTTTTATGGGTCTTTTGTGGGTTGACTGCTTTGGTATCATGTAATAGGGTTGTGGGAGGCAGGGGATTTAGATGTTTCTGCTCAGTCTACCATCTTGAATTAGAAGTGGAAACTTTATTACATTCCTAAAAGAGACACCATTGTTATAGATTATCTCATGGTTTGCCCTCCCTATTGATTGCCTCTCTTGAGGCAGAAATCATGTTAAATATGACCATTTTCTAATATCTGACCTTCAGTCTAGCTGCCTTTTGTATTCTTAACTAGACTGGCCAGTCACTGAGGCCAGAAGGCTACAACTGAGGAACTGTTGACCTCAAAGCAATCCTTCACTGCCTACTGTTGTGTTCAGAAAATTTAATATGTATCTTGTGAACTTTTGTATAGGGTGAGAACAGAGAGGGTACTCAATAAATACATTTTTGTTTGGACTTGATCCTGCACTTCTATTTGTTGTTAAGTCACTCAGTCATTTCTGATTCTTTGCCACCCCATGGACTGCAGCACACCAGACTCCCTTGACCTTCCCCATCTTCCTGAGTTTGCTCAAACTCATGTCCATTGAATTGGTGATGCCATCCAACCATTTCATCCTTTGTCGTCCCCTTCTCCTGCCTTCAGTCTTTCCAAGTATCAGGATCTTTTCCAGTGAGTTGGCTCTTTGCATCAGGTGGTCAGAGTATTGGAGCTTCAGCTTCAGCATCAGTCCTTCCAATGAATATTGAGGGTTGATTTCCTTTAGGATTGACTGGTTTGATCTCCTTGCTGTCCAAGGGATTCTCAGGAGATTTCTCCAACACCACAGTACAAAAACATGAATTCTTTGGCACTTAGCCTTCTTTATGGTCTAAATTCCACATCCATACATGACTACTGGAAAAACCATAGTTTTGACTATACAGACCTTTGTCAGCAAAGTAATGTCTCTGTTTTTTAACATGCTGTTTAGATTTGTCCTAGCTTTTCTTCCAAGGAGCAAGCATCTTTTAATTTTGTGGCTGTAGTAACTATCCGCAGTGATTTTGGAGCCCAAGAAAATAAAGTCTGTCACTGTTTCCATTATTTTCCCATCTATTTGCCATGAAGTGATGGGCCAGATACCATGATCTTTTTTGACTGTTGAGTTTTAAGCCAACTTTTTCACTCTCCTCTTTCACTTTCATCAAGAGGCTCTTTAGTTCTTATTCACTTTCTGCCATAAGGGTGGTGTCATCTGCATATCTGAGGTTATTGGTACTTCTCCTGGCAAGCTTGATGGTGGCTTGAAGACTTGCTAAATGGGGAAGGAAATGGCAACCCACTCCAGTATTCTTGCTTGGGAAATCGCATGGACAGAGGAGCCTGGCGGGCTACTAATGCAGTCCATAGGGTCAAAAAAGAGAATTATTAAAAATTGTATTCCCAAATAAACCCTTAAACATACATAAACTGCAGTTTTTTATTGGAAGTATTCTAGTTAATTAATACTGATGAAGATTCACATTCAGGACAAGAGATAACAGAAATGGTTCTTTATAGGAAATTACCTAGGCTCTTCCCAGACCATGGTAAACCGCCACTCAGCCTTGAAAATGTGAAGCACTATTATCTCTAAACATGTATTGATATTAGTGTCATTGGTCAAATACAATTCACTTAAGTGAAAGAACTCAAGTGAATTTTTTTTTTTTTTGGTAGTCATTTGGGGGAGGAGGGAGCCATGTTTTACTTCATTTCACCAGTAGAGTCAATTGACCTAGACTTTTTTAGTTGGCTTAGAAAAATAGAAATCATTTCTTATTATGATAAAAGTAAGTTAGTAAATGTGGGGGTTGAAAAAAGGCTTGCTAAAAAATCCTACTCCTGTGGCAGAGATGAGTAGGACTGGGTTGAGAAACAAATTGAATAAATGTGAAAGACTTAGATATGATAATGATGCCATCAGGTAAAACAAATTTTAGATCTCAAAATATATGAATAGTGTATAGAACAGTATTTCCTAAATTATATTTTGTGAGATACCAGTCATGTAGATGATCTTCTGAAAAGGATGAAGTTGTCTTTTACATTCAGACATAGCATACTTCATTCCTCTTCTGGGAAATTTATTATGCTTATGCTTAGGATAAGGGTTTTAAGAGTTCTGTAGTAAGACAAAAACTGTTTAACTTTCTAAATTCAGTTTTTCCCTGTTTTGTTTTTTTTTTTTTTGAGCAGTATCTGTAAACATCAGAAAAACTAGTGTCCCTCAGTGTGCACTTTGAGAAATACTGCTTGTTAGAGTTGCCTCCTATTTTAACAGTTACAGTTTTAAAAGTTTGCTGGCAATAATGTGCAGAATGCCACTAAATTTCTGACTTGGAGGCTAGTGTTATCAATGATCATTACAATTTTCATTATGTTATATTAAACATGTTTAGAGCTAAATTGTCCACCAGGAAGGGATGAGAAACAAACTTGTCAAGGGCTGCACTTGTTGCATGTATATTTTCAACTCCTGTAGAGGACTATTTTTTCCCAGGAGGTAAAAGCACATCTAATACATCTTAATTTGATAGCAGTAACTTGAGACCATGGAGACGTGCTAACCTTACCTATTCCGTAAGACGGCTTTTGCAACTTGCTGTGTTTGACTGGAGAAACCAATGGGCATGTTGGCTTCTTAAAGTCACTCCTCTGGGTGCTCTTAGTGTCATAAGGTGGTTGGATGGGATTTTCCAGCCCTTTACCATGTGGCCACCAGTCACCCTTCATGGGAAGGAAAATGGAAACATAACATTGGATATTATAAGATATTTTCATGTGCTGTTTGACGTCTGTGAATTGATTTCTGTGATTGATATCTGTGAGTAATTTGATTCAACAAGTTACTGGATTTTTCTAGTACTAAAATACAGTTCTGAAATCTAGGAATAAATATATTGAGTATTTTCACAACGCTATATTTCTTAAAAGGCATCTAAAAATGCATTATCACATACTTTTCGCTAAAATACAGCAGCTAAGTTCTTAAACTACCTTATATCCACAGATGGAGTGGTAAAAATCAACAGAATAGTTATGTTTCTATGTTTTGTACTATTGTTATATATGTATGTACACATGTATGCCTATGTATTAACACAGTAAACATGATTTAACCTAAATTTTACATTCTTTTCTTTTCCTTTCAGCAGTACAAATAATGTATTATCATCTAAGATGATGGTTTTTTAAAGTTTTTAGTCCATGACCCCTACCACAAAATACATTTTATGTCATGCAAGAGTACCCACTGCATACATTCACATAAAACTAGGTTTCACAAAACAATACTTATTTTTATTACATGCAGTGCTCTTGGTTATTTTTCTATTATATTACTTTATTTTCATTTCATAAAGCTGGTTGCAGTCCACATGGATTTATAACTCACTAATGACTCAGTTTGAAAAATTTTGTTCTAAGCAGAAATTTCTCCAGTGTTACTGAATTTTTCATAATAAAACATTACCTAAGTATGAAGCAAGTGAAGATTCTACATTAGCCCATTTGACAATTTGATCTCTTAGAAGCTGAGAAAGCAGTGAGGTGAATTGTTACTTGTCTTCAGTTCAGTTCAGTTCAGTTGCTCAGTCGTGTCCGACTCTTTGCGACCCCATGAATCGCAGCACGCCAGGCCTCCCTGTCCATCACCAACTCCCGGAGTTCACCCAGACTCAACGTCCATAGAGTCAGTGATGCCATCCAGCCATCTCATCCTCTGTCGTCCCCTTTTCCTCCTGCCCCCAATCCCTCCCAGCATCAGAGTCTTCTCCAGTGAGTCAACTCTTCTCATGAGGTGGCCAAAGTACTGGAGTTTCAGCTTTAGCATCATTCCTTCCAAGGAACACCCAGGGCTGATCTTCTGTCTTAGAACTGACTAAAAAATTTTTCATCTGGTTGATCAGGTAGAAGAGAACCTTGGGAAAAGGGAACTGTGATACCTCAGAGTTCTTGGATATTAGAGAATGAGAATAACCTTGGGTATATTCAAACAGCTACCCGAGGCTTTAAAGGAAGAGATCATCCTTTTAAAAAATCAACTATTATTGCACAGTCAGAGACTTTAAAATATGATTCAAGGGTGATAAATATGAAATTCTAGTAAGTTAAATTCTGAAAATACAATTGAAGCTGCATTGATTTAAAAAAGAAGGAGGCATCTAAAGAAACCTAAATGGCAATATTAGGGAGTTAGGTTTCAACTGAGCTTAATTTCCAAAGAGACCTGTATGTATAAAAAGGTGCACAGTAGCAGATTCAAAGAAAACATACTCTAATGGAGTCGTCTTGTCAGGAGATTCTCAAGCTTAGATAGCAGAAAGTTACGAAAATACCAAAGGAAGGAAAAGTAGGGTATTCCGGGGAAAGAAATCTGTTATAGCAAGAAATCACGGAAAGGCTTAGAATTTGGAGAAGTGTACCTTGCTTAGAGCTGAAGTCAGAGCTATTCAATCCAAGGTTCTTCCTTAAGAGAAATTATCTTCAAACTGAAAAGATGGGATGGGGACTTCCCTGGTGGTCCAGGGGTTAAAATTTCACACTGCCAATGTAGGGGGCAAGGGTTTGCTCCCTGGTTGGGGAACTAAGATCCCGCATGCTGTTTGGGATGGCCAAAAGATTCAATTATTTGTTTATTTATTTTTGACTGTGCTGGGTCTTCATTGCGGCGCTGGCTTTTCTTTAGTTTCAGCAAGCAGGGGCTACTCTCTAGTTGCAGTGCACTGGCTTCTCATTGTGGTGGCTTCTCTTGTCGTGGAGCACGGGCTCTAGAGAGGGTTCTCTACTCACGGGGTTCAGCAGTCGCAGAACATGGGTTCAGTAGTTGCAGTTCCTGGGCTCTAGAGCACAGGCTCAGTAGTTGTGGTCCATGGGCTTTGTTGCTCAGTGGCATATGGGATCTTTCCAGATCAAGGATTGAACCTGTGTCTCCTGCATTGGCTGGCAGATTCTTTACTACTGAGCCACTAGGGAAGCCCCCAAACGATTTAAAAAAAAAAAAAAAAAAAAGGATAGGATGGACATGGACCAAAGACCATGTGCATGAACTAAGCCCTGCACAGTTGAAAAGAGTTAGACCTCCCTTTGCAACTGATAATGAGAGCCAGTAACAACCTGTAACCAGAGGTAAAAATGAATACGTTTGCACAAATCAAAGAATTTTGGAGAGTAGGAAAAACCGGCTAATGCCTCATTTTTCAGAATGAACTTGAAGGTGAATTGCAAAAAAGACTACTTGATGTGGATCCTAGGAATTCTAGAACAGATCACTACACAGATGGCATCTTCTAACTCCCTGGCTCAAAATAGTTTCGTCTTACTGTTGTCAGAGTGCCTGCTTCTTGCTCTTCTCTACTCTGTGATTACTGTGGTGCTCGTGTCCCAGGGTCTAGGCCTTCTCTCTCTGATTCCCAGCACAAGGTGTTGAGGTGTGTACCAGTTCTACCAGGTGTGTACACACACTGTACAGATGAGAAACTGGTGGCAGATGAAGTAACTTCTCCAAGGGGTATCTCCACCAGGTAGCAGAGCTGCACCGATTCTGCCCCATCTGTTGGGTGAGCCTCTCATTTCTGTGCTGCACTGCTATCGCAAGTCTGCTGTGGAAGGCAAAGCCGGACAAACACCAAGTTATTTAAATTATCTCAAAAATAAAATATAAATAAAATAAAAATAAAATAAGTAAATATCTTGAGAAAGATCTTCTATGATAAGGTTTTTTTTAAAGATTATTATTATTTTATTTATTTTTTTGGCTGTGCTGATTGATTCTTCATTGCTATGCTGGTTCTTCATTGCTGTGTTTAGGCTTTCTCTAGTTGTGAACGAGTTGAGAGCTACTCTATAGTTTCAATAGGTGGTGGTGGCTTCTCTTGTTGTGGCACCCAGGCTTAGTTGCTCCACGGTATGTGGGATCTTCTCAGCTGCTACTGCTGCTGCGAAGTCGCTTCAGTTGTGTCTGACTCTGTGCGACACCATAGACGGCAGCCCACCAGGCTCCCCCGTCCCTGGGATTCTCCAGGCAAGAACACTGGAGTGGGTGGATCTTCCCAGACCAGGGATCAGACCTGTGTCTCTCACCCTGGCAAGCAGATTCCCAACCACTGGACCACCAGGGAATCCATATGATAAGGTTTTAAGGTATATTCTTTATATCATCTTCTGTAGATCAGAAATTTATTTGCTAATATCCAAGTTACTAGAGAAGGGACTCTGGAATGAGTGAACCACTATGTCTGGTAGACTTCAGTTTTTTTCCTTAAACCAGAGTATAGCGCAAAAGCTAGCCTTAATGCAGAGATTATTCACCTTTCAAGAAAACTTGAATTTAGAATTTTACCAAAATGGTCTCTCTGGTTTTACAGATGCATATAAGGAAAATAATGAGCAATTTTTCCTGTTGTGATTGATGATTTTAAGACCCTTGGAGTTGGTGAGTGTTCTGATTAGTGTCATCATTTGGATGAATCCTCACTTCAGGAGAATGAAATCCTAGAGTTCAAAAACTTTTTTTATCTTTTCTCTTTCTGGATAGTTTGCCCTATGCCCCAAAAGTCTGATTCCTTCCTAGAAGACTGAAAACGTGTATGCACCCAGATACGCATGCATGCCCATTTGATCCAAGCATTTGCTCAGATTATAAAGATTAAAGGTAAAGGTGGAGGCTTATTTTTTTTCCTTTACTACACGCTGAAGGGGAGGACTAAGGATAAAACTTTACCACTCTGTGTACAATCACTTACATTGGGTTGTGAGGGGCTGATGTGGAGTTATTTATGATAAAGGAGACTGGAAAAGGCCCTCTCTGTAATTGCTTTGTTTAGGTTTTGGGGGTCGGACCACAATCCTGCAGATTGTAGAGGGAGTTTTGCCTAAAGAAAAAGTTGTTCCCCAAACTTTGGACCCAGAGAGAGGATGAAGTCCTCCCTTCCAGTCCAGGGTCCCTGCCCCAGGATGACCAGCACTGGGGTTCCATGGTAGGAAGGTACCTGGCGATTCCTAATGACAAGACTCACTATGATGCAGGCTCCTGGAATGCCCAAGAGCTGTTGTACTGCAGGCCTCTTGGCTACCCTTGGAAACCACTGTGAGGCCATCTCTGCATTATACTTCTGTCATCCCAATATCTTCAGAAATGCATCAGTAAAATTACTTCCATTCTTTGAGAAACTAAGGGAGAATCCTGGGGGGATATAGTGAAAGCAAGTGGGATATCCTGGAGAAACTAGTTAAGAGAATGTTAGAGGTGGTAAGCCAAGCTCTAGAGCAGCCTGGCCAAGATGACTGCTGGTGATGATGGGGGTGTGGTGATGAGGGTGCTGTCTGTGGAACAAAACATTATACTGTAGGGATTCCTAGGGAAATACAGACTTTTGACAACAACTTACACATAGATAATCATATGTTTTTTAGTAGACCTCCGTGGCTTTAAAAAATTTGTTACTAGAGTTACATTGTATCCACATTCCTCTGTATTTTGTTGTGGATCAGAAAGAATGCTGAGAAATACCTCTTTTTAAGCAATTCATACTTTGCTCAATAAAGTATGAGCAATAAAGTTACTCTTTTTTTTTTTTAATAGTGAAAGCTTTTATATTTGGAATTAGCCAGCTGGACTCAGTTTAAATGATCCCAATTTTGTTGGCAACATGCAAAGCAGCATAGTCAGAAGCCAGTCAAACATGCACCTTCTCCTCTCCATCAGGCCTGCTTAGGGTATTGTGCTTAGCCATGTCGGTGTCATAGAGCTTCTTCACAGCCTGTTCAGTTTGGTGCTGGGTGGCCTTGACAGCCACAGTGAACTCCAGTGTGTTGCTGTCCTCTCTTTTCTTCACAGCTGACTTGGTGGTGAGGGGGAATCTGATGATGGCATAGTGGTCAGCTTTGTTTCTCCTAGGGGTGCTCTTCCAAGGATATTTGGGCTGCCTCCTGGGCCTCAGTGTTTTGGGCCATTGGAAGGTGGGTGACCTCCAGATCTTCTTTTGTTTGTGGCTGTGGACGCCTTTCAACACTGCTTTCTTGCCCTTTGCTTTGGCTTCAGCTTTGAGAGGGGCAGGGGCTTCCTTCTTTGCCTTCGGCACCATTTTTGGGAAAAGGCAACAGTTATCCTTGAATTGTGTTCTGTGGAATACTAGTTCTGCAGCATGTTAATAAGTATTATATAAAAGAGGTTTCCATAGTTAAATAGATTTGACAAATAAAAAGATAAGCAAGTTAAACAAGTTTACCACAGAATTTCTCAGAACCTTTATCTGCTGATGTGAATTGTGAAGCTCTCAGAAGGGTATATAAAAATACAGCTTTTCCACAGCATATTTGACTGTGAAGCTTTATTTTGTTGAGCACATAGCCAAAGGTTAGTGCTCCAAAAAATACAATTTGTAAAACACTGACCTAGTATAATTGTCTTTGAAATATCAATATTTACCAATATTTAAAAATATAAGACAACCAAATTAGTTTTTATTGGAACTAACAGAGCTGAAACTTGTTTTTACTTTTTCTAATATCACCAATTTGATGTCCCTATGTAGAACTATATAATTTATTATTTAATTTAAAAATCTTGCAAATAAGTAAAATCAACCAATCTGGTATGCTAAAGACATTTTCTTTAAAAAATACATAACAGATATATGTCAATTTAAATATTTAGGTAACTTTATTTTCTTTACTCATTTTAAAGCCATTATTACTATAAACCAGTTAATTTTTAAAAACCAAGGTAAACTTTATTTATCTATTTATCTTATTATTTATTTCACATTCACACACAGGGCTGTGGTGTGCTGTTTCATGACATGAATAGTTGATGTTATCTATGTAAAGAGAGCTCACGAAAAGCAATCTCCATTTAAATGTTAAGTTAAATCAGAACTATACCTAACCTTCCCTGGAGTAGGAAATGGCAACCCACTGCAGTGTTCTTGCCTGGAAAATTCCATGGACAGAGGAGCCTGGTGGGCTACAGTCCATGGGGTGGCAAAGAGTTGGACATGACTAGGCACACCGACCTTACATGGCAAAGGGACTTTGCGGCTATGACTAACGATCTTGGAAAGGGGAGATTATCCCAGATTATTTTTGTCTAAGGATCCCAGTATAATCACAAGGGTCCTTAGAAGAATGAGGCAGGGAAGTCAGTCAGAGATTTGAAGATGCTATGTTGTTGGCTTTAAAGAGGGGTCTGTGAGCCAAGGAATGCAGCAACCTCTAGAAGGTGGGAAAGACAAGGAAGTGGATTCTTCCTTAGAGCCTGGTGAAAGAACCAGCTCTGCCGGCGGCCAATGAGATTGACTGTGGACTTTTGAGCTTCGGAACTGTTGAGAATAACTTTGTGTTGCTTTAAGCTATGGTTTTAAGTTTGTGGTAATCATTAACAGCAACATAGGAAACTAATACAACAAACCTCAACAAACCTGATTGTAAAAAAATGATAATGGAATATATTTAATATAATAGTGAATGAAAGTGTGATTTGGCTAAACAGAGTCCTGGGTCAGAAATGTGACTGTGACATTTGCTCACTATGTAATCTCAGGTTATGTTAATTTACTATATTAGAGCATGTTTTCACTAAACTATTTCCAATAATATCTCCTAGAAATAGTTGTGCAGATTAAAGGATATAATTTATATGAAACTCTTAGCTCATTCCTAGCACATTGCACACTTTCAATAATTGGTAGCTATTATTTTATAGAAAGTATTTGAATTACTGAGTATCATGGAAAATTTTATAATATCTGTCACAAATACAATATTTTAGAAGAGATTTCTTCAATAGCCCCTCCTCTCCCTAAGCACCGCTGAGTGACTGTGATCCAGTTGAGAAAAACAGTTATTTGGATTCCTTCTATATACATACACATCGTTTGTATGCAAACATTATCTGCGAGTATTGTTCCAGATTACTGCTTTTAACTATTGGATTATAAAAAGTATTAGTCTGAGATATGTCACATCCTTTAAGTAGTCTGTGACAAAATGATCCTGCAAAACATTTCTGAATCTAAATCTATATTTGTATGTAATGAACATCAATCCAACCTGATTTTCTGGCTCTTTCTTGACATCTATGTAGGGAACTGGTTCATTGCATGTTCTTACATTTGTGTTAATGAATTTAGCATAATATACACGTCCTCTCCCAACACATGGTTTTGAATGTTGAATACTTTTTCCAGGTTTTTTTTCATGTTTGAATTCTTCTTTTTCAGTTACATACAGTATACCAGCATCTTCTATTTTATGCTGTCTGAAAAACAGAATTAAATTGTATATCCTTTATTCCAATGAACATTTCAGTGCTGATTGATAATCATATAAAATAAGATGTAAATATATTTCGGGTGTCAAGACAATTTAGGCTTTATTAATAAAAATTAGGGGCTGGTGCAATTAAAATTTGAGAAGGTATCCTCTCATTTGAAATCATATATAAGATAAAGATATTTGTTTTAATCATGATTCTTTATTACTATAATACCAATGCAGTGTACAGACATTTGCTTGGAGTAAAGAAAGAGTAGTGATTTGATCATTCTTACAAATCATGTTTACAGTATTTATTCAGGTGCCTATGTCACATGCTAATTTTAATTCATCTTCTTTAAGTTAGTTATGTAATAAATTTAGTCATCTGGACAAGGTGACAAAGCCATCTATTTAATTTTAAAGGCTCACCTAGCAGAGTTACAAAAGCTACCAAATGAGCACTATTATTTATCTTTTCAGGAAGAGACCACTGTGCAGATATCAGAACAGCTAATTCAATCTCATCATTTTTTGCTGCTTATGACTACCCTGGAATAAAAATAAAAATTACTGATTTTTTCAAATGTTATAAATAAAAATATTTTAAAGTAATAGTTTATTAAAGTTTTTCTCCTTTCAAATGAGCAATAGACTTTATAAAAGGTGCTTTTTAAAAAATTTCAGATACTTGAAAAATAAAGGTAACAAAATATTGAGTTTAGATACTTTTTATGTAGAAAAAAATCAAAGCCCTGACCCATGGAAGGTGAGTGAATAATATTCGAAATTTATAGAGAAAGTGAGTAGTTCTGTTTAGCCATGTCCATGGCCCTACCTTATTTCAAACCATAGCCAAGTCCATCGCTTCTATCTTGTCAGTTTTTCCAATTAAAACCCTCCAGTGGCACTACTGCGGAGAAGGCAATGGCACCCCACTCCAGTACTTTTGCCTGGAAAATCCCATGGACAGAGGAGTCTGGTAGGCTGCAGTCCATGGGGTCGCTAGAGTCAGACACGACTGAGCGACTTCACTTTCACTTTTCACTTTCATGCATTGGAGAAGGAAATGGCAACCCACTCCAGTGTTCTTGCCTGGAGAATCCCAGGGACGGGAAGCCTGCTGGGCTTCCGTCTATGGGGTCGCACAGAGTCGGACACGACTGAAGCAACGCAGCAGCAGCAGCAGCACCACTACTGAAGCGACTTAGCAGCAGCCCCGATGGCTTTCCATTGCATTTACGTTAAAACACTTCATCCTTATCATAGCTCTGAGACCCTGTGTGACCCTGCTCCCGCTAATCTCTTCAGCCACTCAAGCCATTCTCCCTTCCCTTCTGCAGCCAGACTGCCTACCTTCAGTTTCCTGGAACACACTGGTCTCCTCTCCCCTCAGGGCATCTGCTGCACCCCCCCACCCCCGCAGCTCCCTGCACAGTTCCTGACTCATTACCCTTTAGATCTCCAGCTGAAAAGTCGTCTCCTCAGAAGCTTTTGGGCTTCCCTAGTGGCTCAGTGGGTAAAGAATCCAGAAGCTTTTCCTAGACTTCCCCTTCCCACACCATGTATTCTCTGTTTTAGTACTTTGTTCATTTCTTTCATAACGCAAACTACGATTTATCATTTATGTACCTATTTTTGTTTAGTTGTTCTAGTAAGCACTACAAATGTCCTTTACAAGCCATTAAGTTCCATGAAGGTGATGACTGGGTTTCATTCATCATTATGTACCCAACATCCAGACAAGTGTCTTGCCACTATACTGTCTACACATTTCTGGTGAATCTGCTGGACTTGTTTGTCACTCTGGCTTTGTGTTAGCTGTTACACACCCAACCCTCACCCAGAACACATACAATATTCAGGACCCTTGGATTCCAGTTCCCTGTGTCCCAACAGAAGTTGCTCTCTGTGAAGGGTTTGGAAAAAATGATTACCGGTTAAGTGTAAATCACTTCAAAGGCTTTTCCTGTTATCTTTTCAGAAATGAATTTATTTAAAGGCCATTATTTATCATCGTAGACTTCTGGCATCAGTTTTTTCCATCTGCTTCTCATAGTTGTAACCCAGCAGTGCATTTGTACTAGAATCAGGTCCCTAAGGAAAGGACTGTGGCTGTTTGCTCACATACTGATGCAGTCATTTTATTAAGTATTTGTGGTCTGAGTGGCTCTAGATTGACTCATAAATGTGAAATATGGAGTTCTTAGTTATCTCCTACTAGAAAGAAAGCACAGTTAAAAATACTGCTGCTGCTGCTAAGTCGCTTCAGTGTATCCGACTCTGTGCGACCCCATAGATGGCAGCCCACCAGGCTCCCCTGTCCCTGGGATTCTCCAGGCAAGAACACTGGAGTGGGTTGCTATTTCCTTCTCCAGTGCACGAAAGTGAAAAGTGAAAGTGAAGCTGCTCAGTCGTGTCCGACTCGCAGCAACCCCAGGGACTGCAGCCTATCGGGCTCCTCCGTCCATGGGATTTTCCAGGCAAGAGTACTGGAGTGGGGTGCCATTGCCTTCTCCAGTTAAAAATACTAGTGGGCTCTGAAGTAAGTTAGACCTGGGTTGGAATCCCAGCTCTGCCATTTACTATCTGAGCTTTAGTTTCCAATTCTTTGCATGGTAAGGACAATAATACCTATCATAAGACATGTGAGAATAAAATTAAATAATTCATTCTTTCAATAAATGAGTTATATGCTCTGTGCTGTTTGAGGCACTGAGGATACAGAAGCAACAAACGGAGCTTACATTTTAGGAGGTGAAGGCAGTTGAGAAATAAAAAGTAAAGTATATAGTCTGTTAAGTACTGAGGACAAAAATAAATCAGGGAATGGGGGAAAGAAGTCCGTGTATATGGGAGGTAGGTGGCATTTTTAGATAAGGTGGAGGCTGCATTATGAAGATGGCAATGAAGAAAGGAAAGAGGGGAGAGAGCTAAGTGGGTATTTGAGGGAGTGCATTCTAGCAAGGGAACTGTAGCTGCCAAAGCTTTGCAGCAGAAGTACCTGACCTTAGGATGGTGCTTTTTCAAGCGTGGTTCCTGGAGTAGCAGCCCTGGCATCAGTTGTCAATTTGTCAGAAATGCAAATTCAAGGGCCCCTTCCCTAACCTACCAAATCAATCTTTGGGGCAGGTTCCCAGGAAACCCTATTATTCTTATATACATTGAAATTTGAGAACCACCATTTTAGAGACAAAAATAACAGGCTTTGGAAGCAAATAACGTGGCTCCACGACATAACAAGCTGTAACAAGCTGCTTGATTGAATAGTTCTCAAAATTTAGGGTCCATCAGAATCACCTGGAGGCTTTGTTAATACCCAATTATCATGCCCTTCTAGAGTTTCTGATATGGTACATCTGTGGAGAGGAGGGGAACCTCTCCCCACCCCCCAGAATGTGCATTTTGAATAAGTGCTCAGGTGATGCTGACGCTGTTCTGGGGACCACACTCAGAAAGTTACTGCAGATGTAGCAGGGAGGCCTCAGTGCTGGAGCAGAACCCTGTCAGAGGCAGGCAAGTGCAGACAAGGTCAAGGAAGGCAAAGGACACATTGTGTGGGCCCCAGTGGCCATTGTAGGAGCCCTGCCTTTTCCTCTGCAGTAGCCAAGGATGAACAGGAATCTAAATTTATGCTGTAAAAAGACCACGTGGAACGCTGCCTTGAGTGGGAATGATGGTAGAGATGCTGGATCGTGGTGGAGTCTGCATTTATTTTCAAGGTAAAGCCTACTGAATTTGCTAATAAATTAGATGTCAGAAGGAATGGATGATTCAAGATGGTATTGTGTCAAGAATTTTAGGCCAATGCATGTAAAATGCCTGATAGATTGTAGGCGCTCAGTAAACAGTTGGTTTTAAAATTATTGCACTCAATACTAGAAGTTAGAGTAGGAAAGGGGACTGGCAGAGGAAACTCCCTGATGGCCTGAAGACACCCTTCGGATCTCACTTAACCCTCCCCACAGGGAAGAAAACATTTTCGTAAGGGGAAATAGAAAACCAATGCTCAGCACTTACTGCTGCTTATCCTCCTTTCCCTCCATGGGCTCCTACGTCTGACTCGAGGCAATGAGGAGCCTCACGGGAAAACCATGGACTAAACCCTGCCAGGAAAGGGACGCGCGGAGAAACCACGACTGTGACTTGTGCGTTGCTAAGCGACAGCAAGCTGGGTAGGAGGCCTCGGAAAGCGTGGGAGTGGTGGGACTAGGACTGCGCAGGCGCAGTAACCCTGTCGGCTCCGCAGCCAGAGGGTGAGGCTGGTGATGGGGAGGGAGTGGCTGGCTGGATCTGACTGTGTACTTCCCAGACCCGCTGCAAGCTCCGCTCCCTATATCCGGCCGGGCGGGATATTTATCAGGGCCCAGTCTGTCTTTGGGGATCATCAAGGGGCGATTCCGGAGCCTCCCGCTCGGCCCTTGGCCCTGGTGCGGGGTGAGGTGCTGAGTTATTCGCGTCCCTGCATCTCCCGCCCTCTAGAGCCCCGCAGGACGCCACCCCGGTTTTGCCCACGTCTGCCAGAGCTGGTTCCAAAAGGGCAGGCAGGCAAGAGAGAAGCTTGTTTTCCCATGATCCATTAAATACTGTGCAAGTCATGATTTGCTGTTCCTTAGTTGCCTAGTCTTTGCGTGAGAAAGCTTGGCTGTCGCTGTTCTCCATGATTTCTGACACATCCTCCTTACCCTGGCTGGCGGCAAACAGTAAAATAAAGCAAGGGAACACTCATCTCCTACAAATGAGACTCCCCGCATTGTGGGCATCAGCTCCAGCCTGAGCGGGCTTCAGAATCAGGTAGAGGGGGCTGGAGGCTGTGGCAGCAGATCGTGGCTTGTACATATAGCCCTTATCCAAAAAGAACAAGCCTCCTGAGAGAAGCAGCTGATGACTTGCGTCCACTTTCAGGCCCTGGAATGTCTTACCTCATTTCACCATTGCTTCCCAATTTCCACTACCAGAGCCAAATGTCTTTGGTATTGCTCGGGCATCTCCCTAGATACTGGGAAGAGAAGATTCCTTTTTGAATTGAATTCTGCTGTATATTGGACTATGCATATGCATATATTTTGTAACCCAGCCTCAGTCTTAGTATGTGTTTACATTTACCTTGAAAGATATGGGACAGCAGAGGTTTGTTGAGGTAGGATCACAGGAATCATTGTACAGAAATGAGCTTAAGTCCTAAGAGGAAGAAGAGTAAATGAAAAGAAGTTTGATACATAGTGGGCTTCCCTGATAGCTCAGTTGGTAAAGAATCCACCTGCAGTGCAGGAGACTCCGGTTCAATTCCTGGGTAGGGGAGATTCCTGGAGAAGGGAAAGGCTACCCACTCCAGTATTCTGGCCTGGAGAATTCAATGGACTGTACAGTACATGGGGTTGCAAAGAGTTGGACAGGACTGAGCAACTTTCACTTTCTTTCACTTTCATTACTTGGATTCACATCAACTCATGGACCCATAAACAAAGCTGAGTGAGGAGGAATTCATGCTTTAGAACTGTGGTGTTGGAGAAGACTCTTGAGAGTCCCTTGGACTGCAAGATCAGTCAGTCAATCCTAAAGGAAATCAGTCCTGAATATTCATTGGAAGGACTGATGCTGAAAATGAAACTCCAATACTTTGGCCACCTGATGCGAAGAACTGACTCATTGGAAAAGACTCTGATGCTGGGAAAGATTGAAGGAGGAAGGAGAAGGGGACAACAGAGGATGAGATGGTTGGATGGCATCACTGACTTGATGGACATGAGTTTGAGTAGGCTCCAGGAGTTGGTGATGGACAGGGAAGCCTGGCATGCTGCAGTCCATGGGATTGCAAAGAGTTGGACATGAATGAGTGACTGAACTGACTTTCAAAGTGTAGATGATTTAACTCAGGAGCACGGAGAGGAGAGCCAAACATGTACTAAGTCCTCAGTTATTATTATTATTTTTATTGAGCAATTTGATCTGCATATGCCACCAGATGTGTTAAGACTCAGTCAACTCTCATCATTCCATCTACTTTCTATTCCAGTCCTCACCAATCTCTTGAAGCACCTAAATCCCCTCACCGTCAGGGACAATCTCAATTGCTTGATAGGAAAAAAAAGTTTTCTCAACTTTCTGTCTCTCCAAACAACATACTCACCTGCATTCATACAGGATGACAGTTGTTTGATTCTATTTTGAATCATATAGTATTAGTTTAAAATATAAATATATTTATGTCAGTCTCTTTCCAGCTGTTAAGTAGTTCGTGTATGTGTAGGTTTATTAAGGGGTATAAAAAAGATTGTTTAAAAAGAAATTGTGCCTTTTATCTAGTGTGTTTCACTTTTTCTATTTCTATTCAGTGCTTACATTTCATTTAGTCTATGTTTTCCAGTTTCTCCATCTCTTCTTGCCTTTTTTTTGTTTTTTTTTTTTTTGTTTTTTTATGTTCTTTCTCAAGTTTATCAAGCATAGGTCTTTGTATACCTATATATAGTGTATGTAACCTACTATATATATTTTAGAAAACTTATGAATTTTTGCCTAGCTAAAAAATCTATGACATTTTGATTCTACTTGTTTAACTTAGTACGAATAGAATGCTAGATTTCTAATTAAAAAAAACAGATATGCAACAAGCAACAAAGTTTTGCTATATAGCACAGGGAACTATAGTCAGTATCTTGTAATAACATATAATGGAAAATAATGTGAAAATAATATAGGTGTATGTATGTAACTGAATCACCTTGCTGTAAACCTGAAACATTGTAAGTCAACTATCTTTAATTGTGTGTGTATATATATATACACACACACATACATATATTGGAGAAGGCAATGGCACCCCACTCCAGTACTCTTGCCTGGAAAATCCCATGGGCGGAGGAGCCTGGTGGGCTGCAGTCCATGGAGTCGCTAAGAGTCAGACACGACTGAGAGACTTCCCTTTCACTTTTCACTTTCATGCATTGGAGAAGGAAATGGCAACCCACTCCAGTGTTCTTGCCTGGAGAATCCCAGGGACGAGGGAGCCTGGTGGGCTGCCGTCGATGGGGTCACACAGAGTCGGACACAACTGAAGTGACTTAGCAGCAGCAGCATATAAAGAAAAAAAGGTATTCTGCCAACCAACAAGGAAGTCATAATCTATTTATGGATATAGGAAAAAATTCTGAACCACAATGATATTATATAACTCATAGTCACAAATTTTCAATTTCAGTACTGATAATAATACAATATTATAAAAATGTGCTCATCATTTATTATTGAAACATCCTCTGCAGGACACTGAAAAATAATATGGATTTTTATAATAACTATTGACATTTTTATGTAGAAAAAAGTACTGAAGTACTATTAGTTTTTTCTACCATCAACTAGTTAACCTGACCTAGCAGAGACACTTAAACCTCTCTGCTGTAGATTATCACTTCTAACGAGAGATAGTCAGATTAGATTGTCCTTATGATCCATTCTAGCTGTAAAATACAGGATTCTGTTGGAAATTTTTTGTCTGAAATCAATGAACACACGTGGAGCTTTCTCATTTGTGTTAGGTAATTTGGATACTTGTCAGCGAAGAAGAATTCAAAGTGGTATACTTAAATTGTGCGAGATAAAAATACCAGTGCTATTTGAGCTAGAGCACCATATGTGAGGAAACACAATAGGATGCAAATTGCTCATCCAAAATGTTATAGATGCAGAAAATTGTCAACACTTTTTTTCGAACCATAGGAAAATGCCAAAAATAATGAAGGTGCGGTTGTATAACCTGATGGGAAAGCTGAGGCTCAGGAAGCTCCTGCTGCTTCTCAGTTCTTTCTTCAGTGATGGGATACAGGTGAGGATCTCAAGAAGACTGCAAATAAACAAAGCTATCTCTAACTTTATTTATTGTTTTAAAGGTAGGTTTTTTTTTGCCTCATTTACATTTGTTGTAAGGATTAAATTACAAAATACATGCAGATAACTTATCCTCATAAGCAAAGTGAAAAAAATACGAAAGTGTTAGTTGCTCAATTGTGTCCATTTGCAACCCCATAGACTGTAACCCTCCAGGTTCCTCTGTCCTTGGGATTCTCCAGGCAAGAATACTGGAGTGGGTTGCCGTTCCCTTCTTCAGGGGATTTTCCCCACCCAAGTTTCCTGCATTGCAGGCCAGTTCTTTACTGTCTGAGCCACCAGGGAGCATACATTAAAAACTGGCTGTTAGTATTCTTCCTGTTTTTATAGTTAATAGGATAGAAAATTCATGAAGTACATGCATTACATTGTCTTTATTTCATTACCTTAGACTATAAGACCTTTATTAAGCCAAAATACACATTAATTAATTTGAGGGCAATGGGAATGAGAAATGTTAGTGTTAGTTTTGTTTATCTTTGAGGATGGATAAGTTTGGATGAATTACAGATATAAAGTGAAGCGCTCAGTTGTGTCCAACTCTTTGTGACCCCATGGACTATACAGTCCATGGAATTCTCCAGGCTATAATAGTGGAGTGGTAGCCTTTCCCTTCTCCAGATATGAAAGGGACTGTTAATTTCCCTCTGGTCCAAGTTCAAAGTCAATTGATTATATAACAAGTAAGAAGTGTTGTGTCTCTTAAAAAGTAAAGATGCCTAGTATAAATCATATAGATCACTCCAATATAAGTGACCCTGGATGTATTCATGAGTGTGGATTTATTCATGTAGATGTATAATTTAAAACCTTAATTTTATGAAATTTCTTGAAATAACTAAAACAATTACAGCCTGGGTTACTCAAAAATCATTGTTAGAAATCAATAGTTAGGTAATTCACCTGACTGAAGGAAGAAGACTATATTTTATAAATTTGAAGGGTTCTATAATTTCATAACTCAAGATTCATTTTTAAATAATCCAACTGTGGTCATTCATATAGAAACTGTAACCAAGGATGAATGAAAGGCTAGTCTTGGGTGGCTAAAATAGTAGAGGGCCATTTTGGTACTGTTTTAAATAGAGTGATCATGTAGCTAAGATTTGTGAATAGTTGTGGACATATAGGCAACTTCACAGGTGACTCAGTGTAAAGAATCTGCTTGCCAACGCAGGAGATGCAAGAGATGTAGGTTCGATCCTTGGGTCCAGATGATCCCCTGGAATAGGAAATGGCACCTCACTCCAGTGTTCTTGCCTGGAAAACTCCATGGACAGAGAAGCCCAGCAGGCTACAGTCCATAGGATCACAGAGTTAGACATGACTGAACATGCATACATGCACACACACACACCACACACACCCCCCGACATAGAACCTCTTAAGGAAGGAACAATGCAAAATGAAACATGGTTGGGTGTTACCATTATCAAAAAGTTAGAAATCACTAGTCTAAGCTGTCATTTTGATGGTTTTCTGTTTTCATCTAGCTGCTTTTTAAGGCTATTTCCCTTTGTCTACTTGAAGACTTCCAGCGATACAGTCATTTTCCTTGCATGTTATTACCACATCTTACCTAATTATTGAGCTATCCAATATATATTGAGCTCCTTGTATATTCTAGCCTGTTCTCATAGGACCATGAGATTTTAGTCTATTCATTTGAGATTCTCAGCACCTAGAAAAGTACCTTGCATACAATACACCCTATGAGCAAGCTTGCCCCAGAAAAATTCTTCGTTATATAATACAAACTGTACATTACCTTTCATTTTCAAGTGTTTTATGGATACAAATTATAATTGCCCAACAAATTCCTTAGAGAATCTTGACATTTTAAAAATGGTAATTAAAATCACCTTTAAATTTAAAAGTTTTTTAAAACTGAAGTATAGTTGATTTATGATGTTTAAAACTACTTATTAAGCTAAGCAACTTAATATTCTTCAACTCCTGCCCATAAAAAAAATCTATCTTTGATCCTTTGGATGATACAAATTGCTATTCTCTGTGTTTTCCCTGGGGTAAAGAATGAATATTTATTGAACTTCAGAGTTAGTAGACCTGAGTTTAAATCCTAGCTCTGTGATTAAAGCCCTATGATTCTGGGTAAGTTATTTAAATTCTTTGAGGTTTAGATTTTGAATATGCCTCTTATTAATCTTTAAAAAATAAATGAATAAGAAAAGATCCTGAAAGATTAGGGATAAAAGCTTTTCTCTTGTAGGATTGTTATGTTAAATAAGATACGCATAAGGCATCTGGCACAAAGTGGGTGCTCAGTAAGTATGATTTCCCACCACTCTTCCCCATCTTTACCCCTTGTGGAAGATTACCCAGCTAGACAATGATACAGCTGGGATTTGGTTTCAGATCAGTCTCTTTTTTATACTACATTGCCTCTACATCTAGTTTCTCTACCTCTTCCTTTAAACCACAGCAGTAAAAATTGAACATAAGACTCTAAAAAAGGTTTTCCTAATGTCATTATGGTATTATGAGAGTAGGTAAAAATAACTGGGAAGGGTAAAAATTGGCCAGTGTTTTAGAAGTGGAAGCCTCCCAGACAGGAAGCTGCGCTTGGGGAGGAGACCATGATAACCACTCAGTTGTGGGGGAAGGGGAGTGAAAAGTGGACGTTTCCACTATCAACATGTAACATGTCACCATACACAGTGTGTTCTGGCAAGTGTGCAGCAGTTAGAGCTGATGTTTCGGTTCCATGGTTGGTAAAGCAGACCATAACAATCCAAGAATAAGCACACAATCACAGATCACCACCACTCCATGTAAACTCATGACTTTACGTGGTGCCACAATTTCAGACTATGCCAATGAACTGCTAAACAATAGTAATCATTTTTATATGGATGGATGGTCTATCATATGGACCTATGACAGATTAAAAACTACTTTCCTTCTGTACCAAAAGTGAAGAGTTAGGGGCTAACTTAAAGCTTCCATTTTAAAAAAAATTAAGGTAGGATATACCTAAAAGAAATCACAGTTGAGGTTGTAAATAGGAAACTCACTTTAAAAACACTTTTTAATTAATAAGGGTTAGTTTAGTTTACCTCAAATACCTCCTTCAGTTCAGTTTATACAGGCAAATTCATGCCCGACTCTTTGTGAGCTCATGGACTGTAGCCTGCCAGGCTGCTCTGGCAAGAATATTCTCCAGGCAGGAATACTGGAGTGGATTGCCATTCCCTTCTCCTAGACCTGTATCATTCCTTTCAAAGTGGTATGGGGGTTGGGGGAAGTTGGTATGGCAAATGACCATTTCACAAGTCATCACTCTTAAACTATTATTCTAACGTATCCTTTTCCCCTTATGTAACTATAATGGTATTATGTGCTTCAAGCTGTATTTAATTATTTCAGTATTTATAAGATTTGTAGAAGTTTGGGAACTTAACCATGTTTTTATCCTCTTATAGTAAGCCTGGGAGCAAACTATTTACCTATTTATCTGATTTAAGCTTTCTCTCTGCTTCTTTTCTTTCTTCCTTCCTTTCCTCCTTTCCTTCCTTCCTTCCTTCCTCTGCCAACCTCTGAGGCTTTAATAATGGGATGTAAGATTCAGGAAAAGAAATTTCACTGTATTTTAAGAGAAAGTAGGCAGCATTGCAAAAACTTGTTTGCCAGGTAGAGAATAGATATGGGAAATATCACAGTCTTTACTTAATATTTGGATAATGGCTACTCAAGCCCATGAGACTGCAGGGAAGACTTTTGAGCCGTTGTTGAAGGAAATGAATTACCACAATGAACAAGGGCCTGGGCTTCCTTGTTGGAAACCAAGATTGGTCAAGAGTAACCTTTCTGAGCCTCTGTGCCTTTGTCTGTACACTCAGATACTAACACCTACCCTACATGCTGCCACAGGGTTAAAGGCACATTTATACATGAAAGACCTTTGCTGAGCTTTTCTTTATTAAGTGCATCAGTTGGGCCATGCTGCTGCTGCTGCTGCTAAGTTGCTTCAGTCGTGTCCGACTCTGTGCGACCCCATAGACAGAAGCCCACCAGGCTCCCCGTCCCTGGGATTCTGTAGGCAAGAACACTGGAGTGGGTTGCCATTTCCTTCTCCAATGCATGAAAGTGAAAAGCGAAAGTGAAGTCGCTCAGTCGTGTCTGACTCTTAGCGACCCCATGGACTGCAGCCTACCAGGCTCCTCTGCCCATGGGATTTTCCAGGCAAGAGTACTGGAGTGGGTTACCATTGCCTTCTCCATAGTGGGGTCTTAACCTCACCCTCTTGGGGTTAGTTTCAAAGGATGAGGCAGCTCCCTGTGTGTTAAGTACAGTTTGTCTCAGCATGTTCTTTGGCAGCAGCCTCAGCTTAACTTTTGCTTTTTGTTTATATTTTAGGCTCTGTTTGTTTGTTGAGCCTGCTATTAATCCTCTATTTAAGCTATATTTTATCTGTGTGAGAATATTGGGCTGAGAAGCTCATACACAAGGTAATCTGCTCCAAACTCATATTTCTCCCTCTACAGACAGGCCAGAATAGTACAAAAGACAGGACCAAATAATTACCTTTAGACGTTTATTTTAACTGGAATATGAGTTAATTAGATTGGATGAGAACAGAAAGTCTCCCTTATGGGAAAAGAGAATGATTCTAAGTATGTTATTTCCCTAGTGAATGGTTGAGGTTACATAAAATAAAATATATAGAAGCTATGTAATTTTATCTTGGATATACTTCATGGGGTTATATCCCAAACTTTATTTTCTTCCTGTCATTTTCTCTTCATATATAGTAATGTGAGACTTGTGATTTTTTTTTTCTTATGGTGACTCTCTTTAAACTTTTTATTTTAACCTTCTCTAAGAATTTTTTATACTTTTTTACGTAGATTTATTACACTTTTTTTTCCCTGAACTGAATACAAGTGGGACTGAAATTCTACTTCCTATTTTTAATATTCTCTTTCCTCTCATTCAGTATTTGAAGGAATATAGCACAGTGGTTACATACTGTGTCCTGGAATTGAACTATCTCTTAGCAACATGACTTTGAGTAAGTTTTATTTTTCTGAATCTTAATTTCCTCAAAATAAAGTGGTAATAATGGCCCTCCCCTGCTTTCCTCATAGTGTTTTAGTGACACTAAAATTAGACCATCTGTAATATACTATCTGCCACGTGGTTGGTGCTCAGACACTAGTTATCTATTAGCATTACCATCAGGATATAAACGCCTCCAGAGTTGAAACTCTCATCTTCCCCTCTGTGTACCTACCCCCAGGCACAGTGCTTGGCATTCGGCAGATTCTAAGTAGATGCTCCTGAATAAGCAGCCAAAAAGTCCACAAGTTTTATGTAGTCCCTGCTCTTTCTCTTCCAGTCACTGGTTTCTCCCTGCTTCTGTAATCCTCCTAGTTACGGGTATCAGAGGCTGGACTCTTGGAGTATCCAAGACCTTCATATTTTTGGAGGTATAGTTGATATAAAATATTATATAAGTTTTAGGTGTACAACATAGTGATTCACAATTTTTAGAGGTTGTATTTGATGTATAGCTATTATAAAACATTGGTTATATTCCCTGTGTTGTATAATATATGCTTGTAGCTTACTTATTTTATACATAGTGGTTTGTACCTCTTAGCCTCCTGCCACTATCTTTCCCCTCCCCACTTCCCTGTCCTCACTGTTCATCACTGGTTTGTTCTCTATAGCTATGAGTCTGATTTTCTTTGTTGTTATACTCACTAGTTTATTTTTCTGATTACACGTTTAAGTGATAACATACAGTATTTGTCTTTCTCTGTCTGACTTATTTTACTAAGCATAATACCCTCCAGGTTCATCCATGTTATTGCAAATGGCAAAATTTCATTCTCTTATGGTTGAGGGGTATGTGTGTGTGTGTGTGTGTGTGTGTGTGTAGCATCTACGTTATCCATCTATTGATGGACACTTTAGATTGCTTACATATTTTGGCTATTGTAAATAATGCTGCTTGAACATTGGGGTGCATGTATCTTTTTGAATTAGTGTTTTTGTTTATTTTGCAGAAGAGACCTCTGTGTTTGATTGAGCAAGAAAGGTTTTTTGTTTTAATCAGACCATATATTTTTCCCTGGGTGTTATTTCAGCTGTCTCTTAGCTTCGGACTTCACACTCTCAGGAGGAATGAATCTTTGTCTTAGCACTGGCTGCATGTGCCTCACAGCCCCACAGTTTTGATCCTTTGGTCTAAATAGTGTATTCTTTTATCACAAACCATCTTCATTTCTGCTTTACTCTGTTTTGTGGATGTAGTTATGTGGTTATACTCCTCTTCCTTTGGGGAGAAGGAATTTATTTTCACCTTTGTCTGTGGATTAGAAGGAAACTTGCTGCATTTCTGGCACCCCGCGCTCCACCTGCTTTCATTGCCCTGGAGAACAAACTTGCTCAGCAGACTGTCAGGACAGGACCTTGACCGGGACAGTTTAGGGCGGGTTCACTGGATTAAAGGTCCATGCTCGGGGTGGCGCCTGCCCCTGCCCTCTCTTGTACTTCCTGTCTCCAGGAATTGGACCAACGAGACACGGTCTGTCTCAGCTGGCCTGGCCACCACAACCCTCCGTCTTCTACCTGCAGCTGGATGGACCTGACGCAGCAGTCATCCATGACCATGCAGCTATCTGGAGAGGACACAGAATTCAAGGGAGAGGGCATTGGAAGTAAGGGGGCTGACTTTGGCTTCCTGCTCTAAATGATTTTCTGTGATCCAGATTTTACTTGTAATCCACTTTTAGGTCCTTGTCCAGTTAATAAAATCAGTATTTTGTTTGCTCTTTGGCTGTGGTTTCTTGGCTGCATGCTCCTTCAGCAGAGAATTGCAGAAATGAGACCAAAGCCACATGCAAAACCAAATTGTCAACACCATTCTCCATCCAGTACAGCCTACTTCGCAGAACCCTTTTAGACAGCATTGTAAGGATCTTTTTCTCAAAATGGGTCTTTTTACAGCACTGAGGTACATAGCCTGATCTAATCCCCTCCCATTCATGTTGTTGACAAAGGAGAGAGTGCTGTCCTGGGGTTATGGGGACGGCTGAACACACGACCCTGGACACGGGACAGGACACATGAGACTGGCAGCAGTTAATTAGCCACATACGCTGGACATCACGCCATGAAGGACCGCATGGGAACAGAGTGGACAACCAGAGGCTGTGGGAGGCAGGCCTTCAGTGTCAAAAGAATATCACCCCTGGTTTCCACTGGAGGATGAGGCTGGCTGGTTTGAATAATTTTGCAGGCTGGCAGGGAACTGAAACTTGTTACTCAGGGATAAGCAAGAAGTGCATCTGGTCACTTGTAAGGAGGGTTGTTTTTCTACATGACCCTTTTCCTGGGAGCAGACTAGCAAAGAGAACTTAAGATTTATTGGCTATTTGAGACCCTCCTGATTTCATCAGATGTCAAGGAAGCACATAACATCAGGCCTTAATTCTAGGATTTACACCACAAAGACTATAGTACTATAACATTACTAATTACCTCAGAATTTCACTCTAGATGTGTGTTTGTGAATATCTTGTTTCCTATTGAAATTGTGAGCTACTCAGGCACAACCAGCATTTCAAAAACAATTCAGGTTATGGTTTGGGGAAAAAAAATAATTTGCATTAAAATGGTCTTTTGTCACATCTCAAAGTGCTATTTTCAAATTTAGTCACACAAATACCATTTAATACACCCAAGCTTTGTCTTTAGCATGGTTAGATTTTTTTAATGTAGCAAAACTTTTAGTAGTGAGGGATGTGCTGTGTAGAACTTAGACTTGTTTCTGTTAAGAGTTTGAACTCAGGCTGGCAACAATGCCCACATATACACAGATTACTGAATTAAAGACATGTGATATGCCATGGATTGACAGCTCTAATCATTTAGTTACCCACGTTTGCTGACATTTCAGAAAAGTTAATGGGTTTTTTCCCACTCTCTTTTCAAACAATGGGCGAAACAATAAAATGAATGGGACATTAACATTCTTTTAAAAATCAGAGTTAAGCTACAGCCTAAACACCAGAATGCTGATGTCTCAAATGTATTATTCAGACAGCATATTGTAGGCATGAATGGGGCCCATTAAGAGGTCTTACTGTTGCTAAATTGAAGTAGATTGGTTTGAAGAAGGAAATGTAAGGAGGTCATAGACAGATTGGAAGAATTTATAGTATATTCCCTCAACTTTCTAAAAACATCCAATATTAAATCAAATATTAATTTTATTCATCACAATTTAGGTCCATTAAACTAATTTATTTTCTATGATTATGAAAGTATTTATTAAAGTTTATACAACCTAAGTGCAAATTCTTCCCCTTTTAGTTATGATATACAATTAGACAAATGACTGGAAGTTTCAACATTTATTTGATTTTTATATTGTCAAAGAAATCCATGATGTCTCTGAGATAGAATATCTTTTCTGTATTTCTTATAAATAATCCTATTGAGATCCATCACAGAACAAACAAAATATTATTAAAGAAGCTACTGATTTCACTTTAACGTGAAAACTTAAAACTGAACTCCTTTAATTAAAAAGAGATTTCCGTTGCTAAACTCTGTTGGTATAGAAATTTCTATCCAGAGATTAAACACTACTTTTAGAGATTACGTGCTAATTCAGTTTTTAAAGCATTAGAGTTTAATTCTAAAAACTTTCTGGTGAAATCACCACTTATCAGTCCAAATTAGGTATTAGGAATTTAATGCTTACATTTTTAAATGGATGTTTTCATATTATAAAAGGAATACATAGTTATTCTAGAAAAATTTGATGGACATATATATAAATCAAAATCTTACAAGCTGGAGTCAACCACTGTCCAGTTTCAGCGGATTTGTTTCCATTTTCCCCCATCAATCTCGGGCTGTACTGTCCAATATGGCAGCCGCTAGCTGCATGTAACCTCGCCTCCCTGAGCCCCATACTCTCTCTCTCTGCTCTTTAGCAAGGCATCCAGGTGCTGTTTGAATTCCCTCTTTCTGCTCCTGCAGTCTGGAAATCACCTGTAGGCAGAAATTGTGGCAGTTTTAGGACTAACTTCATTTGCTCCTCTTTTTCTCAAGGATCACAGTCACATGCTGCCTCTTGTCCACTGTCCGACAACAGTTTGTCCAGTGTTCTGGTTGTTTACAAGGGAAGGTTAAGTCCATAGGTTTTGTCACTTTATTCTATGTGTCTATTACAATTGGCATATGTTTGGCTTATGTGAGGGCTTTTAATAAAGGAATTTGACCTATTTTTTATATATTATCATGAATATATGGTGGCATGAGTGATAAAGAATCTGCCTGCCAGTGCAGGAGACATAGGAGTTCAATCCCTGGATCAGGAAGATCCCCTGGTGTAGGAAGTGGCAACCCACCCCAGTATTCTTGTTTGGAAAGTCCCATGGACAGAGGAGCTAGGCATACTAAATCCATGGGGTTGCAAAGAGTCGGACATGACTGAGCACACACACACACATCGTGAATATGCAGTCTTAAAACTGTCATCTTAGTTTAAGCCCTGGGAGGAATATTTCTTTTCCTATATTTAATTCAACAAGTACTATTAAGTGCTTACTATGGCCATTCATTATTGTAGATGCTGCAGATAAGGAGATAAAGTAGGGTACAAACTTACACAAATTCCTGCCTTAATGTAACTTACACTGTGGTGAAAGAAAATAAGTATTAATAAAATATGGAATAGTAATTAGTTAGATGGTAAAAAGCACTGTGAAGATAGTAAAGAAGAGCATTAGATAAGGAGTTCAGGGAGTGAGTATTTGACAGTTTAGGGAAGGGAAGGGAAAGATTCACTGATAAAGTGACATTTACCCAGAGAGCAGAAGGAAGTGATGTCTGTGGATGTCTGGGAGAAGAACATTCAGTTCAGAGGAGACAGTAAGTAGAAAGACCTGGGGGCAGAGGGTGCCTGGGTGTTCAAGGAACAGCACAGAATTCCGTATGGCTAGAGCAAGGAAACATGGGAGAGAGTAGCACGAGGTAAGGTCAGCGAGGCCGGATTGTTTAGGGCCCAGGAATGATTTTGGTTTTTACTGAGAGTAAAGTAGATTACTGTCAGAGAGTTTCGAGCTGAGAAGTGACATGATCTGATTTCCATTTTAATAGTATCTCTCAGTGTTGTGTTGAGTTTGGACAGAAGAAGGGAAAAGGTGGAAGCAGGAAGTTCAAGGAAGAGGCTATTATATGGTGACTGAGATCAAGGGTATTGCCTTAGAGTTAGAGATACTTGGATTTGAGCATAAATTGTTAAACTTTTTACTATGGAATATGTAAACAAAAGGAGAGGGAATGGTCTGAGGATCTCCTATGACCCACTAAAGAGGAACTAAAGAGCCTTTTGATGAAGGTGAAAGAGGAGAGAGGGAAAAGCTGGTTTAAATCTCAGCATTCAAAAAATGAAGATCATGGCATCTGGTTCCATCACTTCATGGCAAATGGATAGGGAAAAAAATGGAAACAGTGACAGATTTTATTTTTCTGGGCTTCAAAATCAGTGCAGATGGTGACTGCAGTCGTGAAATGAAAAGATGCTTGCTCCTTGGAAGAAAAGCTATGACAAACCTAGACAGCATGTTAAAAAGCAGAGACATCACCTTGCCGACAAAGGTCCGTATAGTTAAGGCTATGGTTTTTCCAGTATTCATGTACGGATGTGAGAGCTGGACCATGAAAAAGGCTGAGCACTGAAGAATTGATGCTTTTGAACTGTGGTGCTGAAGACTCTTGAGAGACCCTTGGACAGTAGTAAGATCAAACCAGTCAATCGTAAAGGAAATCAGTCCTGAATATTCATTGGAAGGACTGATGCTGAAGCTGAAGCGCCAATATTTTGGCTACCTGATGTAAAGAGCCAACTCATTGGAAAAGACCCTGATGCTGGGAGAGATTGAAAGCCGGAGAAGGGAGTGACAGAGGATGAGATAGTTGGATGGCATCACTGACTCAATGGACATGAGTTTGAGCGAACTCCGGGCGAAGGTGAAGGACGGGCAATTTTGGTGTGCTGCAGCCCACGGCATTGCAAAGAGTCGGACATGACTTAGCGACTGAACAACAATGACCCATTTTAGTGGTTGTCAACTCATGTTTCATCTTGTTTTACCTATAGCTCAATCCACTTCCTGGCCCGTCCTTCCTCCCGCTGGATTATTTTTAAATAGGTGATGGACATTTGAAGACAACAACAGAAAGAAGCCAATGATTTTTTTTTTTTTTTGCCCTGAGTTTTTACCTTTAAGCATCTCAAAATAAAGTGTTGCCACCATCTACAAAGGTGTAGAGTTTGTAGGAGGAGCCATCGGCTAAGGTGGAATAAGTCTACGGGAGAAGTAAATTTGGAACTCAGTTTGGGACATCAAAATTTGAAATGCCTAATAGAAGTCCAGTCGGAAATGTCGAGTAGGCTCTTGGTTAGATGAACCCTAAGTTGAGAGAATAAGCCTGGATGTGACATGGCAGTTTTGTAGTTGTCCACAGGTACATAATACTTGAATTTATGAGACTGGGTGATATTGCCAAAACGATAAGTACAGATTCAGAGGAGGAGATGTCCAGGGCCTGAGTTCTCAGATTCTCCAAAGTTAAGAGATTGAAGAAATGAGGAAGAATCACACAAAAGAAGACTGAAAGGGTGTGAATACTGAGGTAAAAGGAAAGTCAAGTCAGTGTGTGATGTCCAGGAAACCAAGTGAAAACAAGTGCTGATAGTTAAAGAGGAAGACGGAGAACTGACCAGTGGACTTAGAAACTCTGAAATGAAGTCATGAGGAATGTTGGTTGACAGGTGGGGGAACATGGTGGAAACAGATTCAAGAATGGCAGGATTGGATTACAGCAGGTATAGACACTGATTTTCCGGGGGATTGTCTGTAAATGGAAGAGGTATGTGATTGTAATTCCAAGAGTCAAGAGAGGGAGAAATGACAGCACTGTGCGTCAACTACTGGGAAAGATTCATTCAGTGGGAAACAAAAACTGACGATGTGAAAGTGAGAAGGGCAGGGACAGCATCCTTGAGGTTATGGCGTCCAGGTGTCCAGACAGTTCACCTGTGGTAACAGGAAGGAAAGTAGAAGTGCTTGGGCACAAACGTGGGTAGGTAAGTAAATGCGTAGGTAAGTAGGTCAGTCAAGTAGTAGAAGCTTGTGGAAGTTCTCTTCTGCTGGAAACAGAAATCAAAGCCAAGGCTGTGAGTAAGGAGTAAGTATGGACAGGTTGTCTAGGAGGGTGGGAGAGTGAATGGATTAGAGACGCAGAACAGTTACTGGGCAGCAAATAGGTCCTTTCTGAAGTGAATGCTAGAGGGTTTTTCTTAATAATTTTTTACCCAGGCTTTATGTATGGGGCCTCTTTTCAGTAAATTTTGCATAAAACCTAAGTTGTTCCTAACAGTTTAACTTTATACTGTATAGTTTATAGTTATATATGATAACCCAAGAAAGTTTTCTTCTATCATAACTGATTTTTCCTTTTGTTTCAATTATTTTGGCTTTTCCCCCATGAATTTCTATCACTGATTTTTTGATGGGCTCATTGACCTGCTCTCTTTTTTCTATATTAATAATTTGCTTTTTCACATTTTCATCTCCTTTTCCTGATGAACTTTCTAGATTTATTCTCTGGACCAGAGGTTCCTAAAACTGCCAGCTTATCAAAATCACCCGGGTACATTTTTAAACATGCAGATTCAGGGACAAAACCCATAGAAGTCCTAAGTAATTCTGACAAGCAGCCAGGTTTGACAGACACAGGTCTATATCACTATTGAACTTTGCCAGTTACTAATTCCAGGATGTATTACAATTCTCCTGTTCCTTTTTAGGTTTCCTATAGTCTGTTCATGGCTTAGTGTGTGAGTATATGTGTGTTGCTACCTGTCTTCGGAATATAATTTTTATATCCGATCAGTCGTGTCCAACTCTTTGCCACCCCATGGACTATACAGTTCCTGGAATTCTTCAGGCTGGAGTACTGGAGTGGGTAGCTTTTCCCTTCTCCAGGGGATCTTCCCAACCCAGGGATCAAACCCAGGTCTCCTGCATTGCAGGCGGATTCTTTACCAGCTGAGCCACAAGGGAAGCCCAAGAATACTGGAGTGGGCAGCCTATCCCTTCTCCAGCGGTCGGATTACTGACCCAGGAATTGAACCGGGGTCTCCTGCATTGCAGGTAGAGTCTTTACCAACTGAGTTATCAGGGAAGCCCTTATATTCAACTAATTTTCCTTAATCCATATCTTTTTTTTTAATTTGAACATATTCTCCCCAATGGCTCCCTGCTCCTCTTGCAAAGATCAACATTCATTTTACCCTATTGAGGACATATGCAGATGTTTCCTTAAATTTTATTTTTTCCTATAGTAACACTGAGATAGGTACTTCCTCTGACTCTAAAGGCTGTTATTCCATTTACTTTGGCTATAGTGCTTTTTTGAATTTCAAGGCTGACTTTTTTTCCCATTTATTCATCTTTGAATGAAAAGAGTTTGGTTATACACTGGCATTTGCCAGAAGATGGAGTGAATCCCTCTTTGGTCTAAAACCTGAGAATGGTTGATCTGCCCTAACCCAGTATTTTATTGTTGTTTTGCTAAGAGATTTTTCAGAAACTTTAAATTAAAAAAAAAAAAAGATGAGATACATCATAGATACAGGGTATATAAAATCATGTATAAAGTCTGAATAATAATAAAAGGAGCCCTTGTAAGGTTACATTTCCTTGGCTTCCTTGCTTTAAGTAAAGGGACTACCCAGTTAGCTACTACCTGTTCCTTCTCTCTTATGTGTGCTATGATTTAGTTTTGTTATCCTAAATAATGGAGAAGGAATAGTGGTTGGGATGAGAGAAGGGTGCATTCTTTTTTTGCTACCCTGGAAAATAATACCTGAGCAGAAGGATTTCTGTGTCATCTTTTTCTGATTGGTGTAGATGTTGCAGCTTGGAAATAATTGTGCATACCATCTACCACTTTATACCAATTTCCTGGCTAAATATTGCAGGCATGATTCTTCTTAATCCAGATTGATATGCACTGAATTCAGTGGAAATTCAGCCTTAATGCAAATGATCGAATGACTGACTCTGATCCTGCTCTTTAGAATAGTTTTGAAACAGATACTCCATTTCCAATATGATGAATTTCATGCATCTTTTCCTTCTCTATGTGTCCTCTAGTATTAAAAAAAAAAAAAAAAAACTAGAAGGAAAAACAAAAAGATGCCACAATTAGAAACTTGTATTCACTGATTCTTGCATAGTTCATGGTGGCAATATGGAAAATAAAACTAATGAAAGAAAAATGTAGTTTGAGGATGAAATAAGTATCTTGGACATTCAACCAAGAATGTTTACCCTCCTTTCAGCAGAGGAGAAGTTGTAAGTCTTGCTCTCTAGAAGGGGCAAGAACCCACCTTATAGAAAAATCTGCTAGTGAGATCACAGAGTAACTAGACTTTTTAATGCTAAAATTTTAAATTTTTATCAGACTTTGGTTTTATTGAAGACCACTTGAACCTGTTAAGAAAAGGAAAATTACCTTTTATACATGATTCTAAGTGTTAGGTTGACATCTCCAAGATATCCTTATAAAGTTCGTTCAGTTCAGTTCAGTCCCTCAGTCGTGTCCGACTCTTTGCGACCCCATGAATCTCTGCACGCCAGGCCTCCCTGTCCATCACCAACTCCCGGAGTTCACTCAAACTCATGTCCATCGAGTCAGTGATGCCATCCAGCCATCTCATCCTCTGTCATCCCCTTCTCCTCCTGCCCCCAACCCCTCCCAGCATCAGAGTCTTTTCCAATGAGTCAACTCTTCGCATGGGTGGCCAAAGTATTGGAGTTTCAGCCTCAGCATCAGTCTTTCCAACGAACACCCAGGACTAATCTCCTTTAGAATGGACTGGTTGGATCTCTTTGCAGTCCAAGGGACTCTCAAGAGTCTTCTCCAACACCACAGTTCAAAAGCATCAATTCTTCGGTGGTCAGCCTTCTTCACAGTCCAACTCTCACATCCATACATGACCACTGGAAAAACCATAGCCTTGACTAGACGGACCTTTGTTGTCAAAGTAATGTCTCTGCTTTTGAATATGCTATCTAGATTGGTCATAACTTTCCTTCCAAGGAGTAAGCGTCTTTTAATTTCATGGCTGCAGTCACCATCTGAAGTGATTTTGGAGCCCAAAAAAGTAAAGTCTGACACTGTTTCCATTGTTTCCCCATCTATTTGCCATGAAGTGATGGGACCAGATGCCATGATATTCGTTTTCTGAATATTGAGCTTTAAGCCAACTTTTTCACTCTCCTCTTTCACTTTCATCAAGAGGCTTTTTAGTTCCCTTTCACTTTCTGCCATAAGGGTGGTGTCATCTGCATATCTGAGATTATTGATATTTCTCCCGGCAATCTTGATTCCAGCTTGTGCTTCTTCCAGCCCAGCGTTTCTCATGATGTACTCTGCATAGAAGTTAAATAAGCAGGGTGACAAGATACAGCCTTGACGTACTCCTTTTCCTATTTGGAACCAGTCTGTTGTTCCATGTCCAGTTCTAACTGTTGCTTCCTGACCTGCATGTAGGTTTCTCAAGAGTCAGGTCAGGTGGTCTGGTATGCCCATCTCTTTCAAAATTTTCCACAGTTTATTGTGATCCACACAGTCAAAGGCTTTGGCATAGTCAATAAAGCAGAAATAGATGTTTTTCTGGAACTCTCTTGCTTTTTCAATGATCCAGTGAATGTTGGCAATTTGATCTCTGGTTCCTCTGCCTTTTCTAAAACCAGCTTGAACATCTGGAAGTTCACGGTTCATGTATTGCTGAAGCCTGGCTTTGAGAATTTTGAGCATTACTTTACTAGCATGTGAGATGAGTGCAGTTGTGCGGTAGTTTGAGCATTCTTTGTCATTGCCTTTCTTTGGGATTACATTAAGCCACTAATTATATTTTTGTATTTCCTCTTGCATCTTTTTTTATTTTAGCAACATCAAAATAGAAAAGACAACAGAATATTAATTTCAGAAATATTTTAACTACTTTGGACCTTTATGAAGGCCACTATGAAAATTAAAAATGTATTTCTAGTACTCACTTGTCACAATAGTGAAAATGTCTGCAGGTCAAGTACACCTACCACACTGACTTGACAAGAGTGATCAAGAGAATGGGCAATGCATTTGAGTTTAGCACTTATAAAGATTTAGAAAAGACCCAAGGTACTAGATTTGGTGTCTTTGTTGTTTCTTTGTTTGAGGCAGAATTAATCTCAAACTATGTCTTCTGGAGAATCCTAATATAGGAAAGAAAGGAGAGTAGGGCTGCTCTTCTTGGGGCTCTCAGCTGTCCAGCTTCCTCATTCCCCTTCAGTAGCTTTCCTTCTACCTCCTGGGAGGTCTCTGTCTTAATGGGAATCCTGGGAGAAGTCCCAGTTCAGTCCAACTTCTTGACTTTGTGATTGAGGGCACCTAGGCACACAGTTAATCCCTGGGTGGGCTGAGCCCAGAATGCAGGTCTCCTGATTCCTAGACCAGAATACCCTCTACCATACCATGGTGCCTATTTTCAGTTCCCGAAATGAGTTCCAGACATGAAAATCTTGTCCTCTACTATATGAAAAATATTTCCAAATACAAGATAATTTTTAAAAATGGATTGTTTTTTGTCTATATGAGTTTAGAGACATGTGCTTCTGAAAGATCCCTTTGATAGAGTTGAAAATGTTTCATTGTAAAAATGGTGACCACCTTCCAGCAAAGTCAAACTACTGAGGGTTGTTGCCATATCCACACCCATCGCTTAGTTTCCCCTTTTAGTGCTCTTTGTTACCACAAGGGCCTACTTTTGAAGCACAAGCCTTCTTCAGGCTGCAAGGAATTCCCCTTTACCGAGAGATTCCCAGTCTTTGATGAAACTTCAATTGCATTTTCTCAAGCTTAGAAGCCTAATAGCTTTCCTAATAGAAGAATCTCCTGTTTCTACCACACCCTTATTGCTTCTGTGTGCCCAACTTGCTAAAGGATCCATCTTTCACATCTTCCCTGGTAGCTTAGCTGGTAAAGAATCTGCCCGCAATGCGGGAGACCTGGGTTCGATCCTTGGGTTGGGAAGATCCCCTGGAGAAGGGAAAGGCTACCACTCCAGTATTCTGGCCTGGAGAAATCAATGGCCAGTATAGTCCATGGGGTTGCAGAGTCAGACAGGACTGAGCGACTTCACTTTTCAGTTTACAGTCAAGAGCTTTACTTTTCAGATTAGCTTTTTAAAAAGGCATTTTTATATAAATATAAAACATAGTTACCTGCTTTAACAAATCATATTCCCCTAATTCCAGTGTGTTGCTTCTTGAGGAGGGTATTGGCATGTGGAGTGTAGAGACTCCCAGGTGACAGTCACTGGAGTAGAAACTCATCTTTTGCTTAGTTGTTTTATTCTTCCTTTTAAAAAAAAAAAAATGCCCAATTTTGGAAAAATTAAAGCTATCAAGGTTTGTTATGAAACAAAATATGTTTAATACGATAAATTATATAACATATTAAGATAAAATATGATATGTAAATTTAAAAGTTCCTGCATAAGTTCAGTATGAAATTTGCCATATTAACTTCACTGTTAGGATGTGCTGTCTGGTCTTGATAACACATTTTTAAAATTGCTTTACCTTTTTTCTCTTTCTATCCACTCATAACCACCCATTTTTAATCATTATCTACAACATTTTTCATCCAGTAATAGAACTTAGTTCTGTATTAATCATTAAGCAGCCTTGACTAATGTGATTCACTTTGTGCAGTCAGAAGATTGTGCTAGCAGAGTGTGATTTTCTTAGGAAGAGAGCAGGGAAGGGAACTACCAGAGGAAATCAGGGTAATAAAAAGTGACATATTGGTGTCACTTCTGAGATTGCATTTTTCTAGAAGCATTTAGCCTTTCTGTGTGTAAAGAGATACAGATTTCATTTTCAACTTGACTGTAAGAAATGTCTGTTTTACTTTAAGTCAAATTGAGCCTGCCTCAAGCCCCATTCTGGCTGGGAGGTGGGAAGTTGAATCTTTCATCCTCAAAAGGATCATGTAATAAAGAGTCTAAAGGAAACAGAACGTTGAGGAAAGACTTCTCTGGTCTCTTGTCCATACCAGTTCCATGACTGCTCTCCAGGCCACCATGTTCACTGGTAGCCAGGATGTCTTGCAGCATCTGTGGGGTAGCAATCTTGCTAGGGCTGGGAGCCCCTGCACCTTGCATCCAGCTTCTCTGCGTGGACCATAGCTATTCTCTTCTCTGTTTTGGCATCCCCTCAGAGGTGCTATTGGGGAGAAAGGGGAAGGTCTCCATCTCTTGGGACATCCATTGCCTTTGAAGTCTTGGACCATCTCCTTGTCCCCTTTGCTTTTGGCACTTCTGCTTCTCTTTTACCTGCTAAAGGGGTAGTGTTTGTCTTTTTCCTCAACTCACAACATAATGCCCCCTTTAAAATGAAATCTTGGAAGAAAAGTTGTCTTCAGGGGATCTGGCACCAAAACCCTTCTTGAGACAAAGGAACTCAATGACTTGTCTACCTTCCTTGAACCAGAAGTAGCGAAATAGAGCAAAACCCAAGTGAATAACACAACAGAGTCTCCTCTACATGATGAGGATATTAAAACAATAGGAAAGCTCTTTATTCCTTTAAGGGTATTTGGAAAGTTTAAAAAAATCTTTGTCATTCTCTAATGGCATGTTCTCTTATGTACATTTGATATCGGTATTATCATCAAATTAATCATTGTGAGTGAACAAAGGCAGCCCATGCTTCATCTCCTTGCAGCAGATAGAGAAGAGTGGCCTGAAGTCTTTCTCTATGCCATGGAGTGTAGCAATAGAATTTTGCTCCATAGATAGAAGAATGGCTTCTAGCTTGCATTCCCAAGGCATTTGAAATTATTGGACAATTGCAGGGGACGAGATCCAGGAGGCAAAGTGAGACCAAGCGTTCAGGGCTCCACAGAACCCCATTTTCAGTCATAATGGTTGCCCTTTTCCACTTGCTTTATGTATTAAATTCCATGTAAATTGGTTTAATGGATTCCATTGTTACAAAAAATTGGAAATCACTGAAGAAATATGTGAATATGTGTGTTAATCGCTCAGTCATGTCAGACTCTGTGACCCCATGGGCTGTAGCCCGTCAGGCTGCTCTGTCTATGGGATTCTCCAAGCGAGAATACTGGAGTGGGTAGCCATGCCCTTCTACAGGGGATCTTCTTTACCCAGGGATTGAACCAGGTTTCCTGCACTGCAGGCGGATTCTTCACCATCTGAGCCACTAGGGAAGGCCCCATGTAAGTATATATTGTACCTATAACATTTGAAATTCCCCAGTATTTGAGTTAAAGGTCTCCATTTCTCCAGAGTATAATTCTGTGGCGTAGAAATAAAACTTTCCCTTAAAGTACTATGTGGCTTAATTATCATCTGTATGTGAGAATCCCCAGATGACAGGCCAAATTTCGGGGATGTGATATGCTGTGCTAAATTGCTTTAGTGGTGTCCCACTCTGTGTGACCCCCATGGACTGTGGCCCACCAGGCTCCTCTGTCCACGGGACTCTCCAGGCAAGAATACTGGAGTGGGTTGCCATGCTGTCCCTCCTCCAGGGGATCTTCCCAATTCAGGGATTGAACCCACATTTCTTAAAGTCTCCTGCATTGGCAGGCGGGTTCTTTACCACCAGTGCCACCTGGGAAGTCCCCAAATTTGGGGGAACAGTGTGATTTATTTAGACTCTCAGTCCCTTTTCTGGTTCATAGGGCATCCATTATGGGTAGTTGCAAATATAAACCTTGCTGCTTGCCGTATTCTACCATTGTCCTTTCTTCACTCCTCTGTTCACCATACAGAAGATTATGGTTCCTAGAAAGCATTAAGCAGCTCCGATAGAAGTACTGAATCATGTTCTCATTCAACCAGAGTTTTTAAAGTTAACTCTTTATTGATTTTAAGACTATGCTGATCGTCATATACATTTATATCAAACTACTGGTTATTTTGCTGTTGTTAAACAAAGTATTCAACTTTAACAACAAATTATTATTCAGAGGTTTCAGAACTCAATTCAGATAATATCCCCAAATAATTTTTAAGTGGTTAACTTATTATTTTATGTCCAGCCAAATAACATGTATGTCATAATATTCATTAGAATTAAAGATTCCATGAGACAAGTTTAAACAAAATATTCATATTAAGTATTTTGTAATGACACTTAAAATTTTAGAATGCTAAATTTGGCTTGTTAAAAACATTGTTGAGTAAAACTATTTCATTGGCAACCATTTTTAGTAACATAATGTTGCAGCTTTTGGAACAAAAAGTTTCTTTTTTTATCCTATTCTGCTACTGTCACTCTAGTATGCATACTTAAGAATACAGTCTATTCTATTGTACTGTAGAATACAGTCTATTCTATTGTACCGTATAAGCATTACAATTTTAATTTCGCTCCTATTAGTATCGAATATTAAAACTAGAGTATTCAAGTTTAGAGATGGTTTTTTCATTGGAAAAGTTCGTGCGGTCAATGCGAGAACTAGGACTTCCAACCTTGCTCAGCCAGGACTTCCTACAAAAAATAAATAAATAAAAATTAGCATTTTAGTATATATGGACTAGCTGAAATGATCCCACAATGACTGTGATCCCACATAAACAATGGGAGTGTATGTTTAATAAGCAAGTTTTGCATGTAATATAAAAGATATACATGACATCTCTCTCTCAAAGTTGTTCAGTCATGTCTGACTCTTTGTGACCCCATGGACTGTAGCCCACTTGGCTCCTTTGTCCTTGGAATTCTCCTAGTAAGAATACTGGAGTGGGTAGCCATCCCTCCTCCATGGGATCTTCCCAACCCAGGGATGGAACCTCTGTCTCTCACATATACATATATATATATATAATTATATATACAGTATAAATTTTATATCAAAATATCATAGAGTTTAACATATAATCAAATGTGGGCAAAGAAGAGCTAATGACCAATTAAGCATAGTCAACTCCTGATGATTTCATTGTGGAGTAATTTCCCTCCTTTTAAAATATCCAAGGTCATTATTACTTAGCTGTTATATGCAACAACATAAAAATATTTTTTATAAAGAATAAAACAATTCACCATGGGTTTTTCTTATTACCCAGCACATGGTAGATTATATATGCAGGATGAGAGAGAGAGAATAAAAAATGTGATTTTTCTGTAAATATTTGAACAAAATTAGATGAACATCTTTTCTTAAACCATTTTGAATATATATATATATATGCAGGATGAGAGAGAAAGAATAAAAAATAAATGTGATTTTTCTGTAAATATTTGAACAAAATTAGACGAACATCTATTCAAAAACCATTTCATATCACATATTAGCAAAGTAACTGCATTAAAGAGACAAATGTTCTGAAATTTCCTTTGCTTATACAGTACAATCTTTTTTCTTAATTTAGTAGTGATACTGTTTGCCTAATTTATACATTTGGGTACTTACCTGAGATGCTTCATATAAAATAAGATTGCTGTAATATTGCTGACACCTTAGATATTTTAAGGATATTCAAGAATCTTTCTACCTATTAATAATTAGTTGGGATGAAAATTAAGTGGGACTGCAGGTTAATAATAAGCATTTTGGTACAGTTGATAGCTGTTATCCCAGTTGTTGTAGAAACAGTAAGTTTCCTCATATCCCTAAAGGCCTTTGAGGCTGTGAAACTAGTGCTGTGTATAGCTATGCAGTATTGTATGTACCAATCTCAATAACCTTGAATTAAAAATACTTCCTAAGCTACAGTTGTCTGATTAGCTGAAAATTACTCTTAACAGGCTGGAGACGAATTCCAGTGATTCAAATTGCCCTATGCTATTTATGTGTTTTTATCTTTTTGGCTGTACTGGGTTTCCATTGCTGCGCGGGCTTTTTTCCAGCTGCAGGGAAAGGGGGCTACTCTCTAGTTGCGGTGCGCTTGCTTCTCACTGCGCTGGCTCCTCTTGTTGCAGAGATGGGCTCTAGGATGCACGGGCTTCAGTAGCTGTGGCTCTTGGGCACAGGCTCAATAGCTGGAGCACACAAGCTTAGTTGCTGCGCAGCATGTGGGATCTTCCTGGACCAGGGATTGAACCTGTGTCTTCTGCATTGGCAGGTGGATTCTTTACCACTGAGCCACCAGGGACGCTTGCCCTTACGCTACTTAACTCTTCAATTACTATTGGAGTATAGTTGATTTACAATATTAGTTTCAAGTGTACAACACAGTGATTCAATATTTTTATAGACTAAACTCCATTTAAAGTTTATTATAAAATATTGGCTATGTTCCCTGTACTGTAGATTAAATCCTTGTATCTTATTTATTTTACAAATAGCAGTTTGTTGTGACCCTCTTTTTGGTTCTTACTGTGACAGTTTTTCTGGGTAAGGTGAATGTTTACTTCTTTTTCAGAAGATAAGCCATCACCACATTTTCTTTTCTTCAACTCATTTAATTGAAATCTTAAAAATCAAAATTGCATGTGTTGAAAAAGTTTAGTTATTATGAAAAGGGCTGATGGCTTCAATTTTCCCAAATTTCCTTGGAATCCTCTAGAACAGAAAGGCCAGTAACAATAAAAAGCTAACATTAATGAAGCACTGCCTGTTTGCTCAGCACTGTGCTGAATTCTTTACTGTTTCCTTTAACCCACACATTAACTCTGTAAGCTGTAGTCCATTTTCCCTATTAAGTTATTGATAAGGAAAGAGACACAGAAGAGTTAAGTAACTTGCTCAGAGTAGGAGCCGTGTTAGTGTTGACAAGGGATCAGATTCTGGATATATTGATTGTGAAGGTATATAGTCAATAGATTTGCTGACACACTGAATGTGGGTACCAGAAAAAGAAGACTGAAGGATGACACTTGGGTTATTGGTTTGAAAAGCTACTAGAATAGGATTGCCATGTACTGAAATGGAGAGACTGTGAGAAGGGCAGATTGGGGGGAAAGGTGAGAAGTTCAGTTTTAGAATGTTAAATCTGAGATGTCTATTAAACATCTGAATAAGATGCTGAGTAGGCAGCTGGACCCTGAATCTGGCTGCAGAGATAAAATTTGAATTTGTCTGCAGATAGACAGCACTGAAAGCCATAAGAATGGATGAGATCACCAAGAAAAGGAATGTAGATAGAAAAAGAAAGAGGCCTACAAACTATACCATAGGGCATCCCAGTGTTAAGAGCTCAAGAAGAAGAACCAGCAGAGGAAAAGAAAGAATCCAGTGAGGCAGGAGGAAAAGTGGGAGAGCAACTGTGTCCTGGGAGTCAAATGAAGCCCTCAGGGAGCAGGGAGAGATCAATCCGGGCAGTGATTCTGGCAGGTTAAGTAAGGTGAGCACTGAGAGTTGACTGTTGTGTTTAGCGACATGCAGGTCACTGATGACCTCGACGAGAACAGTTTTCATGGAGTGAAAGCCATATCTGAATGGACTCAAGAGAGAATAAGAAAGGAGCTGGAACCAGCGTTTGTGTGTATGAGACAGAGAGAAGTGGAGGGGCCCTCTATGCCATGGCTCCACACACACCATCCATGTTGCCTGCCCTGCCTACTCACCTAGGAGTGTTCCAGTCGTCTGTTCCTTGGAAAGATGTGCTCTTTATGTGCTGCTCTTGCCCTTGATAGGAGTGGTTCAGATCTGTAAATGGCAGAGGTGTTTTTCTGGCCAAAAAATAACCAGTCACAAATTTTTATCTAATTAGTGAGGATGAGATTGGAATGTCATAGTTTTGCAATCCCCCTTAATGTGAAAAGGAACCACATAGTCCAACAGTACCCATTAATTCATTTCAATAAATAATACTGCATGAAAGGTATATTCTAGATACTGGGATGCATACGCAGATATTTAAAATGGGGTTCTTTCCTCAACCTAGCCTTACATCTAAAGCAATTAGAGGAATAAGAACAAACAAAACCCAAAGTTAATAGAAGGAAAGAAAACATAAAAATCAGCAGAAATAAGTGAAATAGAGACAAAACAGCAGAAAAGATCAATGAAGCTAAAAGCTGATTCTTTGGAGGAAAAAAAACAACCCAACAAAAAAAAATGCTCAGAAGACCTAAATTTTCTCCAGAGAAGACATACAGATGGCCAAGAGGCATATGAAAAGATGTTCAACATTTCTAGTTATTAGAGAAAGGCAAATCAAAATTACAATGAGATATTATCTTATACCAGTCAGAATGGCCATCATCAAAATGTCTACAAACAATAAATGCTGGAGAAAAGGGTATAAAGAAAAGGGAACCCTCCTGTACTGTTGGTGGGAATGTAAATTGGAAGGAATGATGCTAAAGCTGAAACTCCAGTACTTTGGCCACCTCATGCGAAGAGTTGACTCATTGGAAAAGACTCTGATGCTGGGAGGGGTTGGGGGCAGGAGGAGAAGGGGACAACAGAGGATGAGATGGCTGGATGGCATCACTGACTCGATGGACGTGAGTCTCAGTGAACTCCGGGAGTTGGTGATGGACAGGGAGGCCTGGCGTGCTGCGATTTATGGGGTCGCAAAGAGTTGGACATGACTGAGCGACTGAACTGACTGACTGACTATGGAGAATAGTATGGAGGTTCCTTAAAAAAGTAAAAATAGAGCTACCGTGCTGTGCTTAGTCACTCAGTCATGTCTGACTCTTTGGGACTCCATGGACTGTAGCCCACCAGGCTCCTCTGTCCATGGGATTCTCCAGGAAAGAATATTTGAGTGGGTTGCCATGCCCTCCTCCAGAGGATCTTCCCAACCCAGGGATCGAACCCATGTCTTCCACATTGTAGGCGGATTCTTTACCATCTGAACCACCAGGGAAGCCATATGACACATCAATCCCTCTCTTGGGCGTATATCAGAGAAAATAATGGTTTGAAAGGATATATGCACCTGTGTTCATTGCACAGTGTTGTCTACAATAGCCAAGACACCCTAAATGTCAAGAAGCCCTAAATGTCCACTGACAGATGACTGGTATTCCATGTCATCTGTGTGCATCCTCCACACGTGGTTGTGCTTTTGTGTACTTTACAGTACTTTGGCTATGCCGCACGAGGAGCTTCCTAATGAAGACCTGATGGAATTGGAAGCCCAGAGAAAGGACAAAGAGGCACAAGGAAGAAGTAATTGAAGAATCAAAGAGACTGAGGGTACAGTCCAGTGCTTTCATGTCATCCATGGCAGGAAAAGAAGAGCTACTACCCAGACACCACTGGTTGTTTCTTCAAGAGGACATATAGAGTTGAATCCAGCAAGGAACCAGAACCCGTGCCATCAGCATCAGGTGTGAGTGACACTGCAGCTTGCCCTCCAGCTTCTAGTGCTGATGACCCTTCAGCTCTACCATCTCCCACCTCCTTTCTCTCCTCCAATCAGTAACTCTTCTTGCCTGTTCACTTGATGCCAGCCTCTGGATGCCAGCTGTTGTACCGTATTACTGTATTTTTCAAGATGCTGTACTGTTAAGAGTTAAAAAATTTTTTGTGTTTTATATGTATTATTTGTGTGAAAATTATAGTACAGCATTATATAGCCGATTGTGTTAGTTGGGTACCTAGGCTGTCTTTGTTGGACTTCCGAACAAATTGTTCGAATTTGTTCGAAAAAGTTGGACTTACAAATGCACTCTTGGAATGGAACTCACTCATAGGTAGGGGAAAGTGAAGTCCCTCAGTTGTGTCCAACTCTTTGTGACCCCGTGGACTGTAGAGTCCATGGAATCTCCAGGCCAGAGTACTGGAGTGGGTAGCCATTCCCTTCACTAGGTCTCCCACATTGTGGGTGGATTCTTTACCAGTTGAGCCACCAGGGAAGCCCAGGTAGGGGATCTACTATAATACTATTTCCAGCAACATGGATGGACCTAGAGATTGTTATTCTAAGTGAAAAACAGATATCATATGATATTGCTTACATGTGGAATCTAAAAAAAAAAAGATACAAATGAACTTATTTACAAAACAGAAACAGACTCACAGACTTATAGAATGATTTATGATTACCAAAAGGGGAATGTTGGAGGGAGGGATAAGTAAGGAGTTTGGGACTGACATATAAACACTGCTATATTCAAAATAGATAACCAACAAGGATTTACTGTATAGCACAGGGAACTCTGCTCAGTATTCTGTAATAACCTAAATGGGGAAAGAATTTGAAAAAGAATAGATACATTTACGTGTATAACTGAATCACTTTGCTGTATACCTGAAACTAACACTGTTAATCAACTATAGTCTAATATAAAATGAAAAATAATTTTTAAAAGTTATATGTATTAAAATTATTCAATATTGACTTTACTTTTCATGAATATTTATGAATAAAGGTGAAGTATTAAAAATGAATAAAGCAAGCAAATTCAATAATTGAATAATTTTTATTTATTTCTCACAAAGAACTGAGTGACTTGACCTCCCCTTTCAAAGATGCAATCTGCTGATCAATGTTTCTCAACTCAGGTCTCCCACATTGCAGACAGACTCTTTACTCTCTGAGCCACCAGGGAATCCCCCAAAATCTTCATGATACAGTGTTATCTATGATGACTCTTTGCCACCCCATGGGCCCATTGAATTCTCTAGGCCAGAATACTGGAGTGGGTAGACTTTCCCTTCTCCAGAGGATCCTCCCAATCCAGGAATCAAACTGGAGTCTCCTGCATTGCAGGCAAATTCTTTGCCAACTGAACTATCAGGGAAGCCCTTATTTCTCATAAAGCAAGACAAAAAAGAAATCTTTGTAGACTGTTTTTAAAAACACACTTGGAAACCAATTATAGTAAATTAAACCAAATTATGTCTTTTATAAAATATGTTCTCTTGACTGATGCTCTTGCATTACTTTGAAAAATTATTAAACTTCAAGAGTCCTGTATAAAAAAATAACTGTTTTGTCTACTTTTGTTCAAGTGTTTATGTTCCTCATTAAAATTTTGTTTGCTTCAATTCATACCCAGTATATTTCTTGGTAAGTTTATACTTAGATATGTACTGTTTTTTTGCTGTTTTGAACAAGATGCTTTTTAATTATCATATTTTTAAACTGGTACATACAGAAACTAGTGATCTCTCATGTTGTAATCAGATACCCTACTGAACTTCCTCGGTGATATAATAGTTTTTCCCTTTTCTTTGGAATGCCTAGGTTAACCACCCCATGTATTTTCAGTCAACTTTTAATACATAGACAGGATAATTTCAAATTGCTCTTTATTTTAGTCTCTCTAGCCACATTTTGGTGGCTCAGATGGTAAAGAATCCACCTGCAATGCAGGAGACACAGATTCAATCCCTTGGTTGGGAAGATCCCCTGGAGAAGGGAATGGCAGCCCACTGCAGTATTCTTGCCTGGAGAATTCCATGGACAGAGGAGCCTGGTGGGCTACAGCCCATGGGTCGTAAAGAGCTGGACACAACTGAGCAACTCACACTTTCACTTTTTTTTTTTAAAGCCATATTTTGGCTATTTACATGCCTTTCAGAGAATTGCTACAGAGAAAAACTGAATTATGAACAGTGCACCCAGCCAAGAGGCCAGCAAGATCATAATATACTAATACATGCTCTAATTCCAGCATATTTTACCTATCAGTTTTGTAGACTCCATAAATACTGAATGGATGGTTGGATGTCTGGGTGAGTTATACTTGCTTGAAAGATATTGAAGTCTATTATTTCTGCTGTAAATCTGAGTTGGCTTTGTGTGCATATATCTTTCAGGTATTTTTATTTAAGCAACATGATTCACTGGCAGGCTTTAAAAAACAAAACGAAAGAAAGGATGTAAACTGGAAAATTCTATTGATAAAAGTCATGTTACTTGAAAACCATGTTCTCTCTTCACTCTAATACAAATGCCTTATATAGAGATTTTGAAAATAAAACTCATTTTTGTGAAGTTTAATTCTCTTCCCCAAATCATGTTGTCTTTAACAATTATGAGGAAATAATAGAAGGAATTTTATTATGGATACATTTTCTTACGTGGTTGATGAGAACCATACACAGTTGTGAAAACAATTTTTTATGAAATAGCAAAGGACAATGATCTTGTACATATTACATTTAAGTGTTCTGCAGGCCATCTTTGCATTAAAAAGAAATTAATAAAACACAATGCTGATAAATATTAAATGACCAAGGAAAAATCTATTCGTTTAATAAATTAAGAATGCTGTGTTTTTCTGTTTCTGTTCAGAGAGTCGCCAACTCTCAGTCCCCTCCAGGTTTCCACAGCCTCGTCTCTAATTTGTGGGTGCAAATGGCACACACTTAGCCATCAAGTACAGTAAGTGCCACATATTTATGGCCTTGGCAGCCAGCAAAGAGGCCAGCTGTGGCCTTCTAAAATGCACTTAGGTGTCTGCCCTGCCAGAGACCTTTCTTTGATGGTCTGTAGCTAAACAGGGCCCCACTCCCATGCTGTTGTGAGCATCATGGGAATTAGCACATTCTATAATTGCTATGTTTATGTTTATGTATTCACTACCTGCCTCCTCCACATTAGAATGCAAATTCTAGGAAGAGAGGATCCCCACCCTCTAGCAGGATGCCCAATGAGAGTGGGCCCTCAGTATGTATTTACTGAATGAATTGAGTCTCTGTCACCTTTCTGCCCTCCCCAGGTCTGCACCTTCCATGCATGAGAGGAAGGGGCATTCCTAGGGTCTGTGGACTCCACACACAGAAAGGAACCCTGAGCATGACCTGTTAATGCTTTGATTTTTATCTCACACAAAACAAAACCCTCGTGTATTTTTTTAAAAACTCTTTGAAAGGTAAAGACATAGTTGCTTTTATTACAGAAAGTGAATAAATATTTTGCCTGTGGCCGTCCCCTATGAAATAACTCAAATAATGACAATATTCAGTCTCTTAAAGGAAGTTAGAGGCTTATGAAAGTGAAGTTGCTCAGTCGTGTCCAACTCTTTGCAGCCCCATGGACTCTAGCCTACCAGGCTCCTCTGTCCATAGAATTTTCCAGGCAAGAGCACTGGAGTGGGTTGCCATTTCCTTCTCCAGGGGATCTTCCCAACCCAGGGATCGAACCCGGGTCTCCCACATTGCGGGCAGACACTTTACCATCTGAGCCACCTAGGAACTGACCTGAATATAAGCCTGTGAACAAAGTTTATTCGTGCAATCTGTCCATGTATTTTTGCCAGTCCCTAAATTTTACTGTATTTCTTATGACTGTGAGTTTACTCACTATATGAATAAACATAGTCACTGAACTTCACTCACAGTTCACTGAACTTCACTCAAACTCTGAGTGAAGTCAGTTACTATTTGAACACCACAAGAGGGCCAAGTCCATCCTGCAAACCTGTCACGTAACATGCCACCACATTAGTCAGATTCAGCGCACAGCTGGTTGTGTATGCTCATACATACTGTGATGATCCTTAGACATTTTTCTTTATATCCCAAGTATGTAGACACCTACTATTTATGTGCCGTATTAATTTTAAAAATGTATGCTTCTTTTTAAAAAAAAAAAGAATCTTCCCAACATAATCTTGCCCCAAAGCTTAATGCTTATAGCAGGAGTGGAGTGCTTCTTTGAACAAGGGAACAGTTGGGGTGGGGGTGGGTGGTGCAGAACCCCGCCCCTCACCCCAGGCCTTTTTTTCCACCAACTGCACCTCAGGCACCGCTGGGAAATCCTAAGAGCTCTGAAGAGTACCGTTTGAAAACTTCCCTATTAACCTATCACTGAGCAAGGGTACAGAGGCATGGCAGGAGGGAGACTCCATCACAGGTAGAGGTGGAGATCAACACAGGACCATCTGTTCTGCAACTCAAGCCAGTTAGTGTTTCCTGCAAAACATAGTAAGCTTCTGGGGTGGTGGGGGAAAAAATCCCATCTAACAAATATCCTTCTCTGAAACAAAGAGGTGAATTGATCAATAAAGCATTAGAAAGCCAATACTATTAATAATTCATAGCAGTTCTATTTCCTAGGACTAAAGTGGGGCAGCATAATCCTTTCGCATATCTCTGCAGCACCAGTATAAAATGTAGACCATAGCAAGAAAGCAGACAGTAGGAAAAGACAGCTAATGAATTAAAAGCTAACGTGATACATGCTGGAAAATATTGAGTTGTCTGCTCATTTGAAGCTTTCAAACTAACATTAATAATGGAAAGACAGCATATAATATTTTTGCTATTCTCCTTATTTAGCAAGTTTCATTATTCAGTTACATGTGGACAAATAATACATATTTATTATCAATACAAGCATTTTGAAGGCATTTTGATATAATGTCTAGAGTTTCTGTTAGGTATTAGTGAAGAGTTCAGTGATTATCAGGGGAATCCTAGGATATCCATAATTAAGCTGAGACCAGATTCTTCATCTTTAAAATAGGATAATACCACTTCTCTGCTAGTGAAAGGATTAAAGAGAATGTATATAAATTGCCTAAGGCAATGTCTGACACCCAGCAGGCCCTTAAGAGCAGTTATGTTATTGTTCTCTGCCTTTGCTAAAGACCATGGACAGCCTGCTTGGCAAACTGTGACCCTCCAAGGCACACACTGCAGTGCAGCTCCACTAGTGAAAACTCGTGTTCTTGGTGGAGCTGCTTTTCAGCTGCAATGGGAAATGGCATGTCACTCAACCTCCTCATTTTGAGGAGAGTCTGCAAGAACTACCCAATATGAGCTATGCCCAGGACACTGAGAACCAGCCAGCTGAATCAAGGGCCTAGATGCAGAGAAGGCAAGAGTGAAGGCATGATCGAAACCTCCAGTTTTTCTGCCACACCACAGTTTCCAGGTCCACAAAGTAATAGGTGTGCTCATGTGTTTCATTTAGTGGCAAGAAAATCATTGCTGGAGCACAGTGGTGATGGAGTGGACTTTAGGATCATTCTGCTTGGATGTGAATCCATCTACCATTTCCCAGCTGGTCATCCTAGGTAGGTTTCTTAAACTCTCAGTGCTTCATCTGTGAAAAGGAGAGCATGTAGCCTACCTCAGAGAATCATTATGAAGGTTAAACTAGAGAATCTGTGTAAATCATTTGAAAGACTATCTAGAGAATACTCTCCCCTGGTGACTCACTGGTAAAAAAATCTACCTGAAATGTGGGAGACGTGGGTTTGATCTCTAGGTTGGGAAGATGCCCTGGAGAAGGAAATGGCAACCCATTCCAGTATTCTTACTTGGAAAATCCCATGGACAGCGAACCCTGGCGGGGCTACAACCCATGGGGTCACAAAAGAATCGGATATGACAGCAACTAAAGAACAAACGACAACAGAAGCACTTAATAACCTAGCTATTGTATCAGTCAGGTAATGAAAACCACGTTAGCTAGTTTACATGGAGTTTAATATAGGGAATTAACTCCTTACAAAACCACTGAAGGGCTAGAAGAACAGATCTGAATGGGCCTGTTGGAGCAACTCCATAGAATCGGCTGCTAAAGTATAAGCTGTTAAAACTGTGATTCTCATGCAAATACAATATGACGTGTCAAAGATTTCTATTCAATACATTAATGAGGGAACCTGGAAGATTCTGATTCAAAGGAGAATTTAGACACACACATACATGTATATATTCATGCATACAATCAGGAATGCTGAGTGTAACTTGCTAATAGATGCAGAACTTGTTAAAATTATACAAGGTGGCACTGTCCAACAGCTTCATAATGTGAGCCTCATGTATAATTAAACATGTTCTAGGATCCACGTTAAAAGTAAAATAGGTGAAACTAATTTTAGCAATGTTTTATGTAGTACAATATATACAAAATAAAGAGATATAATCTATATAAGTAATAAATGAACAAGCTATTTTACATACTTTTATGTCAAGTCTTTGAAATCTATTTTACATTTACAATTCATCTCAATTCAAACATGCCACATTAAAGTGCTCAACAGCTACATGTGGCTAGTGGTTTCTGTATTAGTGTAGTCCTCGAGGCTTTCCAGGGGGCTCAGCGGTAAAGAGTCCACCTGTCAATACAGGGGACTTAAGAAACGCAGATTTGATCCCTGAGTTGAGAGGATCCTTCTGGAGGAGGGCATGGCAACCCACTCCAGTATTCGTTCCTGGGAAATCCCATGGACAGAGGAGTCAGGTGGGCTACAGTCTACAGGATCACAAAGAGCTGGACACAACTGAGTGAGTATGCAGGCACTGCTGATATTCAGTTAACAAGAACTTCATGAAACTCTACACTGTGGGGTACAAAAGATTAGAAATATATATATTTGTTTCCCTTGTCCTGTATGATAACAGTTTTGTAAACTCTCTCTGACCCGGAGTTCTTCTTACCACTAGAACAGAATCCCAAGGAAAACCTTGACGGGCCAAGTGGCCCGTCAGAAGCAGATAGAGGACAGGTAGAAAGAGTTACCAAAGAAGAGGGAGATAACCATGAAGTGTGGTGTTAGTTTAGGGAACTGTTGACCGAAACCTCCTGCCTTGGCCAGGCATGATGGTAACCACTTGCATGAACTGTCTCCTGATAGGAGGTCCCAATAAGGAACATGGTGGTGGAGGAGCATGCCAACCCATAATATATCCTACCAAATTCCCAGAATCCTTCACACCAGAACCCATCTTGGCTGAGATATGTGGATGCCACCAGGAAGGACCCTGAGTCAGACCAATACTGGGCCAAGCAAGATGACTGGCCAGAGACAACCTGCAAACTAACTCCATTACCATAAATCCTGAGCTAGGTGGCTGAGCAGGACTCCTGGCTTCCTTTACCTTGTTGTTCTCTGCCCAGATGCCCCTTTCCAATAAAGTCTTTTACTTTGTCAGCACACGTGTCTCCTCGGACAGTTCATTTCCAAGTGTTAGACAAGAGCCCACTCTTGGACCCTGAAAGGGTTCCACTTCCTGCAACACTGGGAAAACTAAGTATACAAACTATTTTTAAGGAGAGAGATGTCAACTTCCAAGTGCTCCTGAGACCCAACTGAGATATGAACTGAAGGATACCTTGCAGACCTCTCCAAGATCAGCTTCAGTCATGTGGTGGTGTAGAATCCTGATGAGAGTGGATTTAGGAGTGAGGGGGAAGTGAAGAAATGAAGATGGCAAGAACAGATCAGTCTCTAGAGCTGTCAGATTATGGAGAAGAAGAGAGAGACAACAGCTTCACACAATGTTAAGGTTCTGTTCTTGGCAAGCCAAGCCTGCCTCTTCTCTGAAGTCAGTGTCTTCCAATATTTACAAGCATCTTGCCTCGGAACAATAGTCGAGGAGGAGTGCTTTAAGGACACACAGTCTAGGATGTTTTCTATTCCGGATGTGTTCAAATCTACTCCTACATGGAGCCAAATTAGAAGGGAGTTGGCCAGACTCGCCTGTATTCCACCCCCCCAACCCTCACCCTGACCTCTCCACTCCCCCAAAATGCTCACAAGCAAATTGAGTTGTTGGGGCGATGCCATTGGCTGATAGGCTGATAGTTTAGAGCCAAACTGTGACCCACCCAGCGCAGAGCCCATTATTTCAGACATTTTTAAAAGCTTTGTTGCTGGCTCTGTTTTATGTCCCCACCCTTGTTTTTTATCCTTTCTCACTTGTAAATGTGCACTCTCTTGTTACAGTTTTACATAGCCTTACAAATCACTTCGAGTTGTATTCGGAACAAAGTGAAGTATTAATATAAACACACAAAGCTGTGAGGGTTGTGTTATGTTTTTTTCTTTTTCTTCTTGATGCTGTTCCCTTGATTTTTATGAAGGAAATCATTGGAAGGGGGTGTGGAGATTTATTTACAGAGTTTTACTTTACAACTGACTTTGCTAGATACGTTTTCCATTACAGTGAGACACACATCGTTCTGAGGTCATAAAAACATGTATCTACAGGGCAGCCTTCTCTGCAGCTGCCCTCCTGACCCCGGCCTTGAAATTGGGACTGTGGGGGGCAGGGGAGGGCGGAGGGGGATTCTGGCGTTGCGGTCCTCCACCTCCCGGGAAAGTGGGGCTGATGGAGATTAGAGAATGTCTGGTATTAGAATCAGAATGCAGTTTAATTAATTACATCTCTCTCTTTTGAACTGAGGGGCTTCCCTGGTGGCTCAGATGGTAAAAAAATCTGCCTGAAATGTGAGAGATCCAGGTTCGATCCCTGGGTCAGGAAGATGCCCTGGAGTAGAAAATGGCAACCCACTCCAGTATGCTTGCCTGGAGAATCCCATGGCAACCCACTCCAGTATGCTTGCCTGGAGAATCCCATGGACAGTGAATCCTGGTGGGCTATAGTCCATGGGGTCACAAAGAGTCAGACACAACTGAGCGACTTAACACTTCACTTTCTTTTGAACTGAAAGTGACGTACATAGTAAGCAGCTGTCATATTTAGTTTTCCAAGTGACTTTTAGATGAGGCTATTCAAAGAAGGCATATAAATCCAAACTCAGAGTGGGATGTTTGCATTTGAATAGCATTAAAAGTTTCTGAGGTCTCAGAAGTTAGAAGCCAGAAGATGGGTCCTGCTGTGAAGGAAACCAGACTCCTTGACACTGGGTCTAGAAAGCACTATTTATTCTGGCAGTCAGCCAGGTGAGGACTCAGGTTTGGGAGCCTCTTCTCTTCACACACTATTTCCTGCTACAGCTAAACTTACATCAAAGACAGTAGCTAGCTTCCTGTAGACTCCTATGAGGCATCATTACATTGGTGGAGACGCCAGTGGTCTTCAGTGGTCTAGGAAATTGATCTTAAAAGCTTTCTCTGAAATGATCAAGTTCAGGGGAACAAATGCATAGTAACCAAATTCATAGGTCAATTTATAAAAGTGTAATACCATGTATTCATTTATATTGGGTGCTCTATTTGTCAAATATATCTTATCTATACAAGAATTTTCCATTTGGGGAAGCACACTAATGAGACAGAATTACAATAGATTGTTCTTTCTCCAGTGTAGGTGTATTTTGGCCTAGGAAACATATGTTGAAACCGTCTTCCCTAGAAAACACTGAAATGGAAATATTGATCACCTTTGAAACAACTCTGTACCACCCACTGCTTTTCTCTTAATACTTCATTGCCTCACACAGGTTAATGAGACTGTGGTTTTCTTTACAGTTCCTTTGTTCCTGAGGACACTCTCTCTTCACTTGGACTATACGGAAGCATATCCTAGTAAGTCCTTGTTTCTATGGTGGAGACAAGAAAAATCTACTACTTACTGTCCCGTGTTTACAAACCCCACCTTAAGGCAGTTCGCTTGGAGAAAGAGGTGATTTGTTCCAATTTTGGAAGGCAAAAGATTTCCTAGATTTAAGAAGGGTAAAGGAAGTGAAGGCCTTTCTAGCCAGTGGCTGCTGGAGTTGTAGGTCCTCTCCACAGAGAGAATTAGCCAGAAAAGGAATGTACTGAAGGCTCATAATATTCTCCATGGTGATCAACCAATAATAATCGCATGGCAATGTATAGCCAATGTTCTAATTAGGGAATGTTCCCATTACTACAGTGGCTTCCTCGATGGGTCCGCAGTAAAGACTGGTGCAGTGCAGGAGACACAAGAGACGCAGATTTGATCCCTAGGTGCAGGAAGATCCCCTGGAGGAGGAAATGGCAACCCACTCCAGTATTCTTGCCTGAATAATCCCAAAGACAGAAGGAGCCTGGTGGGCTATAGTTAATAGGGTTGCAAAGAGTCGCATACACAGCACTTTTTAGTATAGTTGCTACCCTCAAGCCTAGAGACTTAAAAGAATATCCTGCTTACAAGTCTACAGTGTGGATGGAATTTAGCAGGGAGAACTCATTTCTGCCATGCCTGTTGTAGAGGGCGGCTCAAAGCCTGAGGACTGGGATAACTGGATGGCTTAGTCACTCACAGGTGTGGCGTGGCATCCTGAGAGAACTCAGTCACCTGGGGTTTGGCACAGCTGAGGCTCCTCAGGCATCTCTCTCCACGCCTGTGTGCCCTTCCCAGCATGGTGCTTCAGGGTAGCTACACTTCTTAAACATCTGTCAGCTTCAGGGGTCCAAAGGCACAGCGTCCAAGAGAACGAGCCAGCCAGGCGCAAGAGAATTGTTTATTCTAACCCAGTCTTACTCCTTGGAAGGAAAGTTATGACCAACCTAGATAGCATATTCAAAAGCAGAGACATTACTTTGCCAACAAAGGTCCGTCTAGTCAAGGCTATGGTTTTTCCAGTAGTCATGTATGGATGTGAGAGTTGGACTGTGAAGAAAGCTGAGTGCTGAAGAATTGATGCTTTTGAACTGTGGTTTTGGAGAAGACTCTTGCGAGTCCCTGGACTGCAAGGAGATCCAACCAGTCCATTCTAGAGATCAGTCCTGGGTGTTCTTTGGAAGGAATGATGCTAAAGCTGAAACTCCAGTACTTTGGCCACCTCACGTGAAGAGTTGACTCATTGAAAAAGACTCTGATGCTGGGAGGGATTGGGGGCAGGAGGAGAAGGGGACGACAGAGGATGAGATGGCTGGATGGCATCACCGACTCAATGGACATGAGTCTGGGTGAACTCCGGGAGTTGGTGATGGACAGGGAGGCCTGGCGTGCTGCAATTCATGGGGTCGCAAAGAGTCGGACACGACTGACTGAACTGAACTGAACTGAACCCAGACTTGGAAGACTCTAGGGTAAGCTCCACTGCATTCTATTAGAATCCAGTCACTAAAGCTGGTCGGTCTCTCTTCAGGGTAGAGGGGAATGAGATCCCACTTTTAGTGAGAGGAATGTCAAAGAATTTGTGGACTTGTTTTAAAATTACCACAATATGTAGGTGAAGAATTATAGGAAAATACACCATTTATTTACACATTCATTCAACAAATACTTATTGACTATTACCATACACTAAGTGGAGAAGGAAATGGCAACCCACTCCAGTAATCTTGCCTGGAGCATTCCATGGACAGAGGAGCCTGGCGGGCTCGAGTCCATGGGGTTGCAAAGAGTTGGACATGATTGAGCGACTAATACACACAAACACACACACTAAGCATTGTTTTTTAACATTTAAAAAATATTTTAGATATTCTAGCTTGAGACAGCTCCCATTTGAACATGATTTTATGCATTGAGAAACTTTTATTTTAGGCCTAAAGGACTCAAACCAGCATAAAGTATCAGATGATAACGAATCATACATTTCAAGAGGAGTATCATCTGAATAGCACAAGCAGGTTTTTATTGGAACTCATTAAAAGCCTGAGCTAAATGGTATAAATCCTCAATTGATAAACAGACTCTAGAAAAGGTATTTGTGGAGCAAATTTGTATAAAAGCAAATCATCTTTCCTACCAGCTTTATACTTGTAGTGATTGACATAAGAAGTTTTCCTTTACTTCCAAAATATTTCCAGTTGGCTGCGTGTGAATGGATTGGTTGGATAGACAAAGGGTTATCAGAGACCTCCAAATCCAAAGCATATTTTTTTCCCTCAAAATATTTTCAGTTGGCATTTATCCTCTCTATCTTGGCTTCTAGAACATCATCTTTGTCTTCCTTCTATCTCTCCAGGGGATCCTTCTCTTACTTTGTTCAGTCCTTACTTAGTGATCTCTAGGTTTCTGCTCTTAGTCCTCTCCTCTCCTAATCTCCATCTACTCTTTGAATGAGTTCATCCTAGATTTAGCACAAAAGCTCCAGATTCATATAATCCACTGTCTAGTCTCCACACTTGATTGCACCACACCCACCTCCACTTATGCCCTGTATCCCCTTCCCACCCATACCTCTCTCATCCAGTGTGCTCATCTTCCTCATTCTGAACTTTGACAGAATCTAGAATTCTAGATGCTCAACATCCATGCACAGTTGACCATAATGTTCCATTGAGTCTAACAGTCTTTCATCTCTTCCATCCTTATTGCTTTTGGTCTACATCAGGCCCTTTTCCATTTGTCAGGAATATAGGTCAAGGTCAGCTCTGAGGTTTAGGGCCTTTATTTGAAAAATATTTGAGATTTTTGCCTTCTATCAATAGTATTTCACTCTGAACACCTCCAGTTGATGGGTCTCAGTGATTGGGTGCGGAGGGGTGGGGGGTGGGTGGTGGTCCTTTGTCAGGAAGAGAAAATTACAGATCATAATGTTTGCAATTTATCTTCACAATAGTTGAAGTTTATCTTAAAACAGCCACGGAAGAAGATGAAGTGACAAAATGAAAAGCCCTGAGCACATGGTTATTAGATATCTGTTGTGTGATCCGGCTACAGAGACAAATGCAGCATGATCCCTGCCCCCAGTGGACTCACAGTCTAGTGGGAGAAGCAAACGATTACAATTCAGGATGATAAATGCAATGACGGAGGAATGTGTGAGGTGTTGTTTGAGGAGAGTTTTCATTGTCTTCATTATCGTAAACCTGAAAGGCAGTGGAGGAGGGAGTGATACCCTAAGAAGATAAATGGGGCTTCCAGAAGATGTAAAACTGCTCCCTCTTACCAAAATCAAGACAGCTCTGGATCCTGACATTGGGAATTTGAGGAGTTCTGCCAGCTGTTCTCTCAAGTTACTCAACCTATTTCATTCCCAATCTCCACATCTCTAAAATGAAAAGGTTGGTTTAAATCAGAGGTTGGCAAACTTCTTCTATAAAGGGCCAGATAGTAAATGCTTCAGGATTTGTGGTCAGTATAGTCTGTCATAACTATTCAGCTCTGCTCTTGTAGTGCAAAAGCAGGCACAGACAATATGTAAACAGATGGACCTGGCTGTAATTACGTACAACTCTTAATTACAAAAACAGGCAGTGGGCTGTATTTGGCCCATGGGATGTAGTTTGCCAATGCCTGGTCTAAATGATCTCCAGGATGCCTTCCAGACTTAAATCCATTGGTTCATGAAAAGGCAGTTCTCAAATACCTGACATACTTTATATTGTTTTTTTAATTTATTTTTGTTGTTGGTTAGTTGCTGACTGGTTAGCTCAGTAAAGATGAACATGGGATTTAAAATTTAAGGTTTGGAGTTTGAGTCAGTGTGGGTCAGTTAGCTTCGTCTCTGTTCCATGACCACAAACCATACCACAGACTTCAACACATCCATGCTCCTGCTTGGAGCTAGGTAATGCTGCATGCCTGGACACTTGCCATCCTTTCCTACTTCTACCACAGCTCCTGCACTCGCTCCCCTAATGATGGTGCAGCACATCCTTTTTACATATATCCCAACATCATGGAATTGTTTTCAAAAGAGCATCATATTTTTAAGGAAATTTGTCAATTTAATAGCAAGCATTAGGGAATCCCCATGAACGGAGAAGCCTAGGAGGCTTCAGTCCATGGGGTCACAAAGAATTGGGAAATCTATAGGTAAACAGAAATGTCTCATCACCTTTTAATAAACCAAATGGGTTTTTATGGCTACTAAGCAAAAAAATCCTACAAAAGCATGCTGCTGTGCTTATAAGCAAAAGCAGAATCAAAAAACCACGTAACGCAAATGCCAACAATTCTCCCCACTTTCCCTGTAGTTGACATTGTTCATCAGTCCTAGCACTTTTCCACACAGATCCTGGATGTGCTCTCAGTATCCCTCCAAGCATACTGAACCTGGAAGCTACACTGAGTTGACCGGCATTCCTGTGCTAGATTAAAACTATTGTCCTATGCAACGAAAGTTACTATGCCTTATTTTTCCCATCACTTTTCATCCCTACCACCAAGTCGCTGCTGCTGCTAAGTTGCTTCAGTCGTGTCCGACTCTCTGCGACCCCACAGATAGCAGCCCACCAGGCTCCTCTGTCCACAGGATTCTCTCGGCAAGAATACTGGAGTGGGTTGCCATTTTCTCCTCCAACTACCAAGTTACTCTTATTTTAAAAGATATATTGAGACATATAACACTGGATGCAGCAGCTATAAAATTCATCTGTACAAAAATGAATATAAATCTCATCTAGATGGGAGCATATATCAGTAAACTTTCATAGAGAAAAACTTGACATTGTTTATTAAAAGCCTACATACTAAGTGGGTACTTGGAGCTTCATTATTCTACTTTTGGGTAGGTTTGAAGCCTTCTATTAAAAAGTCTTGAGAGAACAAGATGGTGGAGGAGTAGGTGGACGTGGAGTACATCTCTCTCCATGGATACATCAGGAATACACCTTCAGACACAGAAGTATATGCAGAACACCAGCTGAGAGCGGACAGAAGTACCTGACCAGAGGAAAAGAATATACAGAACCACGCAAAACTCAGTAGGACAAAGGAACTAGGGGGAAAAACAGGAGTGTTCGTAGGACTGGACCTGCCCTTGGTGGGTCGGGGAACTGAAGCAGGGGTCTAATCCCCACACTGGGGCAATTGTCTGAGTCAGAGGAGAAACATTTAAGGCTGAGAGTGAAACAGCTGATCTGGGGCAGCCTAAATGGAATGAGAATCAGAGGGTCCTTGTTGCAGCCATACATACCCTGTACAGGGACGAGGGTCCCCTGGAAGGCACAGTGGCTGGGAGCTGGAGTTTGGGGAGTGTGGAGCAATTCCAGGGCGAGGGCTGCTGTTGACTCCAGAGAAATGGATCGAGGGAAGGTGAGGGAGGTGACTGTGGTGGGACATGCCTGTGGAGGAAAGCCGGGCAGCCATGGAAGCAGGGTGATACCGCTGAGTCAGGTGTAGGGGGTGGAGCCATCACCATAGCCTCTCTCCCCCACACACCAGCATCTGCAGCTGAACTATAGAGAGGCTGGCCCATCAAACGCCTGATGCACTGAACTACAGAGGAGGACCCCACCCAGCGTGCCCCTTTAAGTGCCTGACGCATAGATCTACAGAGTTGGACTCCAGCCAGGGGGGCCCCTCTATGTGCCTGACACTGAACAACAGAGAAGGACCCCAGACAAGGCAAGGCAAAGTTGCTCAGTCATGTCCGACTCTTTGCGACCCCATGGACTGTAGCCCACCAGGCTCCTCCATCCATGGAATTTTCTAGGCAAGAGTACTGGAGTGGGGTGCCATTTCCTTTTCTAGGGGATCTTCCCGACCCGGGGATTGAACCCAGGTCTCCCGCATTGCAGCCAGACGCTTTACCGTCTGAGCCACCAGGGAATCCCAGGCAAGGGAGCCCTGTAACTGCCTGAATGGGTGGAGCTATGGAGAAAGACTGGCCAAAGAGGGTTCTGATCGCCAGCTACAAGAGGCTAGAAAAAGACTGATAGGGCCAGAACTCCTGTGGTGGAAGCAGTCCCGGTCCCTGCACACCTGGTGCCGCCAGGGTCCCTGTAAGCCAAGCAGCCGCACCACCTTCACACTCAGCTCTCACTGGGGCAGAGCTGCCACAGGCAAAAAGTCTTACATTTATGTATGCAGGGTCGCTTCAGTAGTGTCAGACTCTTTGCGACCCTGTAGACTGTGGCCTTCAAGGGAACTTTGTCAGGGAGAGGGGTTCTCCAGGCAAGAATACTGGAGCATATTGGCCAATACTGGTTGCTGTTTCCTTCTGCTGCTGCTGCTGCTAAGTCGCTTCAGTGGTCTCCGACTCTGTGTGACCCCATAGATGGCAGTCCACCAGGCTCCCCCATCCCTGGGATTCTCCAGGCAAGAACACTGGAGTGGGTTGCCATTTCCTTCTCCAATGCATGAAAGTGAAAAGTGAAAGTGAAGTCGCTCAATCGTGTCCGACTCTTTGCGACCCCATGGACTGCAGCCTACCAGGATCCTCTGTCAATGGGATTTTCCAGGCAAGAGTACTGGAGTGGGGTGCCATCGCCTTCTCCGGCTGTTTCCTTCTAGAGCACTGTATTTCCTGGTGCCCTAGCCGCCAACTCCTGAGTACCTGGTGCTGCCAGAACCCCTGTGACCCAAGCAGCTGCACCACCTCCACACCTGGCCCTCACAGGGGCAAACCCAAGTCCTCCAGGGCAGCCTCAGAAGCAAACCCCAGTGGATGACCCATATACAGAGGTGGAAATAAAACCACAATTGAAACCCAGGGGCAGTGTGACTAAGCAAGAAGATCCAAAATCTTCCACATGATCAACTAGGCAGACTCTGTGTCTATGGAATATATAAAAGGTCACTGAGAGCTCCCACAAAAGAAAACACACTAGTTTTGATAGCTGTGGACATTGGAGGCAAGAACACACAGGAGTAGGACCAGATTAGAATCTGAGGTGCCCCATAGCAGATCCAGAGATCAGCACAGTGTTGGAGGGCATCCTAGGGAGGTGAGGTGGACTGTGACTCCCAGCAAGGGAAAGGACTCTGATAGCAGTGACTCAAGAAAAACATTTATTATTCTTATGTCTTGACTTGCTCTGTAGATTCTTTCGAATTTTTTTTCCCTTACCCCCGCCCCCGCCCCCCGCCCTGTTGTAGTTGTTGGTTTTATTGGCACTATGAAATCTAATTAAGCTTTTGGGCTTTCTTTTTTTTTTTCTGTCATATTTTTTACTGCTGTTATAAACCTCTGCCTCTATATTGGGCCTTTGCAATTCTGTGGAGTTTTCCTTTTTATTTCTCTTTTTTAATTTTACTTTTTTAAACCTATTATTTTTTCTACATTTATTCCTTTGTTTGTTTTTCCTACTATGCATTTCCCTTTGCAGTTAATCTTTAATGTATATAAATCTTCTTTATCTACCTCTATTTAACTTTGCATATCTATTCTCTTTCTTTTCTTTCCTCTCAATGTATTTGTTAGTTTTGTCTTCATTTCATTCTCCACTTTGCACCTTGCTCCAGTTTTGTTTTCCAGTTTGTGTTTTAGTTAGTTTTGTTCTGATAGATATAATTTTTGGTTTCCTTTGTTTGCCAGGTCAATCTATTGTACTTTATTTTTGTTGGACTGTTTCGATTTTGCTTATGGGTGTATTTGTGTATACAGTCACACGTTTTTTTGTTGTTATAAACCTCTGCCTCTGTGTTGGGCTTTTGCAGTTCTGTGGAGTTTTCCTGATTTTTTTTTTCTTTCCTTTTTTCTTTCTTCCATTTCTTTTTTTCCTTTTCTCTTTTTTATAATTTTAATTTATAATTTTGTTAAACCTATTGTACTTTTTCTACATTTATTCCTTTGTTTGCCTTTCCTACGGTTCTTTTCCCCTTGCAGTTAATCTTTAATGTATATAAATCTTCCTCTGCTGCTGCTGCTGCTAAGTTGCTTCAGTTGTGTCCGACTCTGTGCGACCCCATAGACGGCAGCCCACCAGGCTCCCTCGTCCCTGGGATTCTCCAGGCAAGAACACTGGAGTGGCTTGCCATTTCCTTCTCCAATGCATGAAAGTGAAACGTGAAAGTGAAGTAGCTCAGTCGTGTCCAACTATTTGCGACCCCATGGACTGCAGCCTACCAGGCTCCTCCATCCATGGGATTTTCCAGGCAAGAGTACTGGAGTGGGGTGCCATTGCCTTCTCCGAATCTTCCTCTACCTCTATTTAAATTTGCATATCTATTCTTTCTTTCTTTTCCTGTCAACATTTTGTTAGCTTTATTTTCATTGCTTTATTCCCCAATTGGCACCTTGCTTTAGTTTTGTTTTCCAGTTTGTGCTTTAGTTTTGTTCTGGTAGATATAATTTTTGGTTTCCTTTGTTCACCGGTTGATCTATTGTACTCTATTTTTGCAGGACTGTTTTGATTTTGCTTATGGGTGTATATGAATGTGTGTATATTCAGTCACACTTTTTGTTGTTGCTGTAAACCTCTGCCTCTGCATTGGGCTTTTGCAGTTCTGTGTTGTTTTCCTTTTTTCTTTCTTCCATTTTTTTGGTCTTTTTTTGTAAATTTAATTTGTTAAAAAAACTATTATATTTTTTCTACATTTATTATATTTATCTATTTATTCCTTTGTTTGCCTTTCCTATTGTTCTTTTCCCCTTGCAGTTAATCTTTAATATATATAAATCTTCATCTACCTCTATTTAAATTTGCATATCTATTCTTTCTTTTCTTTCCTCTCAACATATTTTTTAGTTTTTTTTTTTCATTGCTTTATTCCCCACTTGGCACCTTGCTTTAGTTTTGTTTTCCAGATTATGCTTTAGTTAGTTTTGTTCTTAACTGGTAAATATAATCTTTGATTTACTTTGTTTGCTGGGTCAGTCTACTTTGTACTTTATTTTGTTGGACTGTTTTCCCTTTGCTCATGGGTATATATGTATATGTGTATATTCCATTATTTTAAATATTATTTGTCTGATTCTGTAACTGCCATTTGTCTGGGGTTCATCTTTGGCTTCTTGTTTTTGGATATTTGTTTTAATCTCACTTAATGCCATAACAAACCATTTGTGGAATCCTCGTTCCTGACCAGAGACCAAGCACTGAGCCTTTGGAGTGGGAGCACTGACCCCAAGACCCTAGACTACCAGAGAACTAACTTGAGGGGGTATCAAATAGAGAACTCACACAAAGGAAACCACTTGAATACAAGACCTGGCATCACCCAACCACCAGTAGCACCCATGCAGGATGCCTCATCTAAACAACAAACAAAACAAAATACAAACCCAGTCATCAGCAGACAGGATTACCACACCTCACTCAGCCTTGCCCATCAGAGGAAAAACAAACAAACAAAAACTCAGCACAAATCTCACCCTATATGAAACTTACACAAACCACTGGACCAACCTTAGGAAGGCAGAAACCAAAAGGAAGAAAGAATTCAACCTTGAAGCCTGGGAAAAGGGGACCTCAAACACAATAACATAAAAAAAAATAATGAAAGGCAGAGAAATACTACACAAATGAAGGAACAAACTAGAAACACAGAAGTCCAAATAAATGTAGAGGAAATAGACAAACTACCTGGAAAAGAATTCAGAAAAATGATAGTAAAGATTATCAAAAACTTTGAAAACAAAAAGGAGAAAATGCAAGAATCAATCAACAAAGTCCTAGAAGAATTAAAGAATAAACATACAGAGATAAACAACACAATTACAGAAATTAAAAATACTCTAGAAGGAATCAACAGCAGAATATCTGAAGTAGAAGAACAAATCAGTGAGCTGGAAAATAAAATGGTGGAAACAACTTCTGAAGAGCAGAATAAAGTAAAAAGAATGAAAAGAACTGAGGATAGTCTCAGAGACCTCTGGAACAATATCAAATGCACCAACATTTGAATAATAGGGATCCCAAAAGAAGAAGAGAAAAAGAAAGGGTATGAGAAAATTTTTGAAGAGACTATAGTTGAAAATTTTCCCAACATGGAAAAGGAAATGGTCAATCAAGCCCAAGAGGCATAGAGTCCCATACAGAATAAACCCAAGGAGAAACACACCAAGACACATACTAATCAAACTAACAAAGACTAAACACAAAGAAAGAATATTTAAGCAGCAAGGGAGAAGCAACAAGGGAAACCCCATATGCTTAACAGCTGATCTTTCAGCAGAAACTCTGCAGGCCAGAAGGCAATGACAGGATATATTTAAAGTATTGAAAGGGAAAAATCTACAACCAAGATTATAGCACCCAGCAAGGATCTCATTCAAAATTGATGGAGAAATAAAAAGCTTTTCAGACAAGCAAAAGTTAAGAGAATTCAGTACCACCAAACCAGCTTTACAACAATGTTAAAAGGGACTTATATAGTCAAGAAATACAAGAGAAGAAAAAAGATCTACAAAATCAACCCCAAACAATTAAGAAAATGGCAATAGGAACATATATATATATATATCAATAATTACTTTAAATGTAAATGGATTAAATGCTCCAACTGAAAGACACATACTGGCTGAATGGATACAAAAATAAGACCCATATATATACTGTCTACAAGAAACCCACTTCAGACCTAAAGACACATATAGACTGAAAGTGAGAGGATGGAAAAATATATTCCATGCAAATGGCAAGCAAAAGAAAGTTGGAGTAGCAATCCTCATATCAGACAAAGTAAACCTTAAAATAAAAAATATTATAAGAGATAAGGAAGGACACTGCATAATGATCAAGGGATCAATCTAAGAGGAAGACATAAGAGTTATAAATATCTATGTACCCAACATAGGAGCACCTCAATACATAAGAAAAACACTAACAGAAATAAAAGGAGAAATTGAGAGGAACACAATAATAGTAGGAGACTTTAACACCCCATTCACACCAATGGACAGATCATCAAAACAGAAAATTAATAAGGAAACACAAGTCTTAAATGATACATTAGAGGAGATGGATCTCATTGATATCTTCAGGACATTCCATCCAAATGCAGAAAAATACACCTTCTTCTCAAGTGCATATGTAACATTCTCCAGGATAGACCACATCTTGGGTCACAAATCAAACTTCAGTAAATTTAAGAAAATTGAAATTGTATCGTGCATCTTCTCTGACCACAACGCTATGAGACTAGATATCAATTACAAGAAAAAAACTGTAAGAAACATAAACATATGGAAATTAAACAATACATTTATAAATAACCAACAGGCTACTGAAGAAATCAAAAGGGAAATAAAAAATTTTTAGAAACAAATGGCAATGAAAACACAACTCAAAACCTATGGGATGCAGCAAAAGCAGTTCTAACAGGGAAGTTTATAGCAATACAATCCTACCTCAAGAAACAAGAAAAACATTGAATAGACAATCTAACTTTACACCTAAAACAACTAGAAAGAGAACAAAAATCCCCAAAATTAGTAGATTGAAATAAATCATAAATATCTGAGCAGAAATAAATGAAAAAGAAATCAAAGAAATAATAGTAAAGATTAATGAAACTAAAAGCTGGTTTATCTTTGAGAAGATAAACAAAATTGAGAAGCCTTTAGCCAGACTCATCAAGAAAAGAGAGAAGAATCAAATCAACCAAATTAGAAATGAAAAAGGAGAGGTTACAACAGACAATGCACAAATACAAAGGATTATAAGAGACTATTATGAACAACTATATGGCAATAAAATGGATAACCTGGAAGAAATGGACATATTCTTAGAAAAGTTCAATCTTCCATGACTGAACCAGGAAGAAATAGAAATTATGAGTAACCCAATTACAAGCACAATTGAAGACATGATCAAAAATTTCCCCAAAAAACAAAAATCCAGGACCAGATGGCTTCACAGGAGACTTCTGCCAAACATTTAGAGAAGAGCTAAAGCCTATCCTAAAACTCCTTCAAAAACTGCAGAGGAAGGAACACTATCAAACTCATTTTACAAGGCCACCATCACCCTGATACCAAAACCAGACAAAGACAACACACAAAAAGAAAACTACAGGCCAATATCATTGATGAACATAGATGCAAAAATCCTCAACAATATTTTAGCAAACAGAATTCAACAACACATCAAAAAGCTCATACACCATGATCAAGTTGGGTTTATTCCAGTAATGCAAGGATTCTTATATATATGCAAATTAATCAATGTGATACACTATATTAACAAATTGAAAGATAGAAACCATATGATCAGCTTAATAGATGCAGAAGAAGCTTTTGACAAAATTCAGCACCCATTTGTGATTAAAACTCTTCAAAACATGGTCATAGAAGGAACCTACCTCAACATAGTAAAGGCCATATATGATAAGTCTATGGCATACATTCTCAGTGGTGAAAAACTGAAGCATTACCCCTAATATCAGGAACAAGACAAGGGTGTCCACTTTCACCATTATTATTCAACATAGTTCTGGAAGTCCTACCTACAGCAATCAGAGAAGAAAATGAAATAAAAGGAATCCTGATTGGAAATAAAGCTCTCACTGTTTGCAGATGACATGATACTGTACATAGAAAACCCTAAAGATAGTATCAGAAAATTACTAGAGCCAATCAGTGAATTTAGCAAAGTTGCAGGATACAAATGCAATACACAGAAATCACTTGCATTTCTATATACTAACAATGAAAAATCAGAAAGAGAAATTAAGGAATCAATCCCATTCACCATTGCAACAAAAAGAGTTAAATATCTAGGAATAAACTTACCCAAGGAGACAAAAGAACTGTACAGAGAAAATTATAAGACATTAATGAAAGAAATCAAAAACAACATAAACAGATGGAGAGATATTCCATGTTCCTGGGTAGGAAGAATCAATATTGTGAAAATGACTATACTACCAAATGCAATCTAGAGATTCAGTGCAATCCCTATCAAATTACCTATGTCATTTTTCACAGAACTAGAACAAAAAAATTCACATTTTATATGGAAACACAAAAGACCCCACACCGCCAAAGCAGTCCTGAGAAAGAAGAATGAAGCTGGAGGAATCAACCTTTCTGACTTCAGATTATACTACAAAGCTACAGTCATCAAGACAGTATGATACTGGCACCAAAACAGAAATATAGACCAATGGAACAAGGATAGAAAGCCCAGAAATAAACCCATGCACCTATAGGTACCTTATTTTTGACAAGGGAGGCAAGAATATACAATGGAGCAAAGACAGCCTCCTCAATAAATGGTGCTGGGAAAACTGTACAGCTACATGTAAAAGAATGAAATTAGAACAGTTCGTAATACCATACACAAAGATAAATTCAAAATGGATTAAAGACCTAACGTAAGACCAGAAACTATAAAACTCTTAAGAGGAAAACATAGGCAGAACACTTGATGGCATAAATCAAAGCAATATCCTCTATGACCCACCTCCTAGAGTAATGGAAATAAAAGCAAAAATAAACAAGTGGGACCTGATTAAATTTAAAAGCTTTTGCACAGCAAAGGAAACTATAAGCAAGGTGAAAAGACAACCCTCAGAATGTGAGAAAATAATAGCAAATGAAACAACTGACAAAGGATTAATTTCCAAAATATACAAGCAGCTACTATAACTCAATGCCAGAAAAACAAACAACCCAATCAAATAGTGGGAAAAAGAGTTAGACATTTCTCCAAAGAGGACATACAGATGGCTAACAAACACATGAAAAGATGCTCAACATTGCTCATTATTAGAGAAATGCAAATCAAAACTATACTGGTCAGAATGGCCATCATTGAAAAGTCTACAAACAGTAAATGCTGGAGAGGGTGTGGAGAAAAGGGAATGCTCTTGCACTGTTGGTGGGAATGTAAATTGATACAGCCAATATGGAAGACAGTATGGAGATTCCTTTAAAAACTAGGAATAAAACTATCATAGGACCCAGCAATCCCACTCCTAGGCATATACACTGAGGAAACCAAAATTGAAAAAGACACATGTATCCCATTGTTCATTGCAGCACTATTTACAATAGCTAGAACATGGAAGCAACCTAGATATCCATCAACAGATGAATGGATAAAGAAGTTGTGGTACATATACACAATGGAATATTACCCAGACATAAAAAGGAATGCATTTGAGTCAGTTCTGATGAGGTGGATGAACACTGGAACCTGTTATACAGAGTGAAGTAAGTCAGAAAGAGAAAGATAAATAATTGTATTCAAATGCATATATATGGAATCTAGAAAAATGGTACTGAAGAATTTATTTACAGGGCAGCAATGGAGAAACAGACATAGAGAATAGACTTATGGACATGGGGTGAGGGGAGGAGAGGGTGAGATGTATGGAAAGAGTAACATGGAAACTCACATTGCCATATGTAAAATAGATAGCCAACGGGAATTTGCTGTATGGCTCAGGAAACTCAAACAGGGGCTCTTATCAACCTAGAGGGGTGGGATGGGGTGGGAGATGGGAGGGAGGTTCAAAAGGAAGGGGAGATATATATATATATATATATATACACACACACCTATGGATGTTTATGTTGAGGTTTGACAGAAAACAACAAAATTCTGCAAAGCAATTTTCCAATAAAAAAAATTTTTTTAAAGTCTTAAGAATGTCCAATGAAGATAAAACTATTAACAGTAGTTGATAAATGATATTATATAAAAGTAGGCTTCCTTGGTGGCTCAGCAGTAAAGAATGCACCTGCCAATGCAGGATACACAGGTTTTATCTCTGGGTTGGGAAGATCCCTTGGAGAAGGAAATGGCAACCAATTCCAGTATTCTTGCCTGGGAAATCCCATGAACAGAGAAGCCTGTTGAGCTACAGTCCATAGGGTCCCAAAGAGTTGGACATGACTTAGCGACTAAACAACAACAACAAAAGTTATATGGAAGTATAATCTAAATTAAGTGATAATATAGAGCTCAAAATCCTCCAAGCCAGGCTTCAGTAATATGTGAACTATGAACTTCCATATGTTCAAGCTGGATTTAGAAAACACAGAGGAACCAGAGATCAAATTGCCAATATCTGCTGGATCATGGAAAAAGCAAGAGAGTTCCAGAAAAATATCTATTTCTGCTTTATTGACTATGTCAAAGCCTTTGACTGTGTGGATCACAATAAACTGGAAAATTCTGAAAGAGATGGGAATACCAGACCACTTGACCTGCCTCTTGAGAAATCTATAAGCAGGTCAGGAATCAACAGTTGGAACTGGACATGGAACAACAGACTGGTTCCAAATAGGAAAAGGAGTACATCAAGGCTGTATATTTTCACCCTGCTTATTTAACTTATATGCAGAGTACATCATGAGAAACACTGGGCTGGAGAAAGCACAAGCTGGAATCAAGATTTCCAGGAGAAATATCAATAACCTCAGATATGCAGATGACACCACCCTTATGGTGGAAACTGAAGAAGAATTAAAGAGCCTCTTGAGGAAAGTGAAAGAGGAGAGTGAAAAAGTTGGCTTAAAGCTCAACATTCAGAAAACGAAGATCATGGGATCCGGTCCCGTCACTTCATGGCAAGTCAATGGGGAAACAGTGGAAACAGTGGCTAACTATTTTTTGGGGCTCCAAAATCACTGCAGATGGTGACTGCAGCCATGAAATTAAAAGACACTTACTCCTTGGAAGGAAAGTTATGACCAACCTAGACAGCATATTGAAAAGCAGAGACATTACTTTGCCAACAAAGGTTCTTCTAGTCAAGGCTATGGTTTTTCCAGTGGTCATGTATGGATGTGAGAGTTGGACTATGAAGAAAGCTGAGTGCCGAAGAATTGATGCTTTTGAACTGTGGTGTTGGAGAAGACTCTTGAGAGTCCCTTGGACTGCAAGGAGATCCAACCAGTCCATTCTGAAGGATATCAGTCCTGGGTGTTCTTTGGAAGGACTGGTGTTGAAACTGAAACTCCAATACTTTGGCCATCTGATACAAAGAGCTGACTCATTTGAAAAGACCCTGATGCTGGGAAAGATTGAGGGCAGGAGGAGAAGGGGATGACAGAGGATGAGATGGTTGGATGGCATCACCAACTCAATGGACATGGGTTTGTATAGGCTCTGGGAGTTGGTGATGGACAAGGAGGCCCTGGAGTGCTGCGATTCATGGGGTTGCAAAGAGTTGGACACAACTGAGCGACTGAACTGAACTGATAGAGCTCTAACTCAGTTGGTAAAGAATCTGCCTGCAATGCAGGAGACCCGGGTTCAATTCCTGGGTTGAGAAAATCCCCTGGAGAAAGAAATGGCAACCTACTCCAGTATTCTTGCCTGGAGAATTCCATGGACTGAGAAGCCTGGCAGGCTACAGTCATGGCGTTTCAAGAGTCAGTCACCACTTAGCAACTAAACCACCACCACAGAACTGAAATCACTCAATGTCACCTTATTGTAGAAGGTTTTGTGCCTATGATTATCTAGCATATATAAAATTATAAAACAAATTTCACTATTGAAACCATTTTACTAATCTCTTACTATGCATACTAGATGATGTAAAAGTTTATAAATGAATGAAATATTTCTGTGAAAATAAATGAAGATTACTAAAAGTACTACCACACAGGAGGGAGAAGAATATCTAGAGGAAAAGCAAGAGGGAGGCTTATTTTTCACTGAATATCCTATTGTTCCTTTAGAATTTTTTTACATCTAGCATGTATTGTCTAATTAGATAAATAAAATGTGACAGCCTCACACTGGTCAGAATGGCCATCATCAAAAAATCTACAAACAATAGATGCTGGAGAGGGTGTGGAGAAAAGAGAAAATCTCCTTACAGCATAAATTGGTACAACCATTATGGAGAACAGTATGGAAATTTCTTAAAAAAATAAATACAGAACTACCATATGACTCAGCAATCCCACTCCTGGGCATATACCCAGAGAAGGCCATAATTTGAAAAGATACGTGCACTCCACTCTTCATTGCAGCACTATTTGCAATAGGCAAGATATGGACGCAACCTAAATGTCCATTGACAGAGGAATGGATAAAGAAGATATCATACATATATACAATGGAATATTACTCAGCCATAAAAAGGGATGAAATGGAGCTTCCCTGGTGGCTCAGTGGTAAAGAATCCGCCTGCTAGTGCAGGAGACACAGGTTTGATCCTCAGTCTAGGAAGATCCCACACACTGTGGAGAATCTAAGCCCACGTGCCACAGCTACTGAGTCTGTGCTCTACAGCCCGGGAGCTGCAACTACTGGGCACAGGTACTGCAGCTACTGAAGACTGCCTGCCTAGAGCCTGAGCTCTGCAACAAGAGAAGCCATCGCAATGAGAAGCCCGTCCACTGCAACTAGAGAGTGGCCCCCAGTCGCCACAACTAGAGAAAAAGCCCATGCAGCAACAAAGACCCAGCACAGCCAGAAATAAATAAATAAGAGGCAAAATAATGCCATTTGCATTAACATGGATGGACCTAGAGATTGTCATACTAAGTGAAGTTAGGTAAAGACAATATGTGATACCGTTTATTTGTGGAATCTAAAATTTTTAAAAAGGTACAAAAGAATTTACTTACAAAACAGAAATAGAGTCACAGATGTAGAAAACATACTTATAGTTACCAGGCAGAAAAGGAAGGGGAGGGATAAACTGGGAGAATAGTATTGACATACATACTACTATATATAATACTGATAACTAACAAGGATGGGCGGCATCCTATTCTCCTCAGTACTTTATAATAACCTACGTGGGAAAAGAATCTTAAAAATGATGACATATGTATAACTGATTCACTTTGCTGTACAGCAAAAACTAGCACTGTAAATCAACTATACTGTAATAAAAATTACTTTTTAAAATGTGACTCAGTGATTCTCATCCTAAAGTATCATTGAGGATATCAGATCAGATCAGATCAGTCGCTCAGTCGAGACCGACTCTTTGCGACCCCATGAATCGCAGCACGCCAGGCCTCCCTGTCCATCACCAACTCCTGGAGTTCACTCAGACTCACGTCCATCGAGTCAGTGATGCCATCCAGCCATCTCATCCTCTGTCATCCCCTTCTCCTCTTGCCCCCAATCCCTCCCAGCATCAGAGTCTTTTCCAATGAGTCAACTCTTCGCATGAGGTGGCCAAAGTACTGGAGTTTCAGCTTTAGAATCATTCCTTCCAAAGAAATCCCAGGGCTGATCTCCTTCAGAATGGACTGGTTGGATCTCCTTGCAGTCCAAGGGACTCTCAACAGTCTTCTCCAACACCACAGTTCAAAAGCATCAATTCTTCGGCGCTCAGCCTTCTTCACAGTCCAATTCTCACATCCATACATGACCACAGGAAAAACCATAGCCCCGACCAGACGAACCTTTGTTGGCAAAGTAATGTCTCTGCTTTTGAATATGCTATCTAGGTTGGTCATAACTTTCCTTCCAAGGAGTAAGTGTCTTTTAATTTCATGGCTGCAGTCACCATCTGCAGTGATTTTGGGGCCCAGAAAAATAAAGTCTGACACTGTTTCCACTGTTTCCCCATCTATTTCCCATGAAGTGATGGGACTGGATGCCATGATCTTCGTTTTCTGAATGTTGAACTTTAAGCCAACTTTTTCACTCTCCACTTTCACTTTCATCAAGAGGCTTTTGAGTTCCTCTTCACTTTCTGCCATAAGGGTGGTGTCATCTGCATATCTGAGGTTATTGATATTTCCCCCGGCAATCTTGATTCCAGCTTGTGTTTCTTCCAGTCCAGCATTTCTCATGATGTACTCTGCATATAAGTTAAATAAACAGGGTGACAATATACAGCTTTGACGTACTCCTTTTCCTATTTGGAACCAGTCTGTTGTTCCATGTCCAGTTCTAACCGTTGCTTCCTGACCTGCATACAGGTTTCTCAAGAGGCAGATCAGGTGGTCTGGTATTTCCATCTCTTTCAGAATTTTCCACAGTTTATTGTGATCCACACAGTCAAAGGCTTTGGCATAGTCAATAAAGCAGAAATAGATGTTTTTCTGGAACTCTCTTGCTTTTTCCATGATCCAGCGGATGTTGGCAATTTGATCTCTGGTTCCTCTGCCTTTTCTAAAACCAGCTTGAACATCAGGAAGTTCACGGTTCACATATTGCTGAAGCCTGGCTTGGAGAATTTTGAGCATTACTTTACTAGCGTGTGAGATGAGTGCAATTGTGCAGTAGTTTGAGCATTCTTTGGCATTGCCTTTCTTTGGGATTGGAATGAAAACTGACCTTTTCCAGTCCTGTGGCCACTGCTGAGTTTTCCAAATTTGTTGGCATATTGAGTGCAGCACTTTCACAGCATCTTTCAGGATTTGGAATAGCTCAACTGGAATTCTATCACCTCCACTAGCTTTGTTCGTAGTGATGCTTTCTAAGGCCCACTTGACTTCACATTCCAGGATGTCTGGCTCTAGGTCAGTGATCACACCATTGTGATTATCTGGGTCATGAAGATCTTTTTTGTACAGTTCTTCTGTGTATTCTTTCCAACTCTTCTTAATATCTTCTGCTTCTGTTAGGTCCATACCATTTCTGTCCTTTATCGAGCCCAACTTTGCATGAAATGTTCCCTTGGTATCTCTGATTTTCTTGACGAGATCTCTAGTCTTTCCCATTCTGCTGTTTTCCTCTATTTCTTTGCATTGATCGCTGAGGAAGGCTTTCTTATCTCTTCTTGCTATTCTTTGGAACTCTGCATTCAGATGTTTATATCTTTCCTTTTCTCCTTTGCTTTTCGCTTCTCTTCTTTTCACAGCTATTTGTAAGGCCTCCCCAGACAGCCATTTTTTTTTTTTTTTCATTTCTTTTCCATGGGGATGGTCTTGATCCCTGTCTCCTGTACAATGTCACGAACCTCATTCCATAGTTCATCAGGCACTCTATATGTCAGACCTAGGGCCTTAAATCTATTTCTCACTTTCACTGTATAATCATAACGGATTTGATTTAGGTCATACTTGAATGGTGTAGTGGTTTTCCCTACTTTCTTCAATTTAAGTCTGAATTTGGCAATACAGATAAAGATTTTGCCTCAAGAATGTTCATTGTATGTAACAAGAAAATAGTTCAAGCAATTTAAATGTCCAATAATTAGGAATGTAAGTACATGACTGTATTTCCATATGAAGGACTATTAGCTGTTACAATTATTAAGATGAATTTTTTTGATAAAGATGTTTGTAATATGGAATTGTTTTATAAAAGTAAGTTGCAAAACAAGATGTATAGTATGACCTCACTTTTGTAGGAAAATATACATGGAAAAATATCTGAAAGATGTACAAAGTGGTAATGATATCTCCTGACATATGGGCCGTTTTTCTTTTCTCTCTGCTTGTTTTCAAATTATTTTCAAAATTCTCCAATGGATATGTATCAATTTTAAATTAATAAAAAGATTACAAATGTGTTTGAAAAATGCCTAAGAGAATAAAAACTTTTTTTCCCTTTCCTATGGGAAAGAACAATCTGAACACAGATCAAAATATAAATTGTGATCAAATGCTGAAATTTTATTGGCAATGTCTCTTCTTGGGAAGTAATGACATCCAGAGTTAACTACTATGCAATATTTTACCAATGGTGTTGTCTCTCTAACGGTGTGTTATAGGTAAAGATGTGTGTTAGTCGCTCAGTCACATCTGCCTCTTTGCGATCCCATGGAATGCAGCCCTACCAGGCTCCTGTGTCCATGGAATTGTCCAGGCAAGCATACTGGATTAGGTAACCATTCCCTTCTCTGGAGATCTTGCCCACCCAAGGGTTGAACCTGGGTCTCCTACATTGCAGGCAGATTCTTTACCATCTGAGCCACCACGGAAGTACCCATGTTAACTCCAACATGGTAATATGGAGTGATTTCTCCCTGTGTGTAAATAAGTTTTATAATGTTGAAAAACTGTTAGACTAACATATTTATGATGTGTTATTAACAAAGGAAAATGGTAGCTAAAGTACCCAAACTAACAACATGGAGACACCAGACATCTTGAGTAGGAGACTGTTTTTTCTTTAAACATGGTTGTTAAATGCCACGAAGTAGGTGGCAATGCCTTAACCATATGGATGCTGTGAGGCCCAAGGGCCTCTTCCATTCTTGTCTAGGAGAGTGTGCTAACCTTCTCTCCTTTCATACAACACAAGTGGGAGATTCTTATAGATTAAAATGGATTAGCGAGGCTGTGGCTAGATGGTGGAGGGTCTTGTACAGCTTGCTGAGGATGTAGAATTTTTTCTGTAAAGATGCGAACCAAGTTGTATTTCTGAATGAAGACTCAAGCTGCCTGTAGAAGATAGATTAGAGAGAGTAAATACTAAAAACAGTATACCTAGATATTTATAATTTCTTTAAAAAAATTTCTCCTATGAAGGATAAAAAAGAGCAAACATGTAAGCTATTTAAGTTTCAGCTTCAATTTTTTTTCCAGAAAAAGATGTATGATATATATAAATACAGAACCCATAGCAACTGCTATGTAAACTGCTATAATGAAAATAGCTAGTAATATGCTTAAAGTTGCATTTTACTTTGATTAAATATTAATAAGAAATTACATTAAATTGGAACTTACTTTGTCCTTATAAATACTCTATTAGACAAACCAGGCAGGGCTTGGGTGTTCATTATAAAACAGCACAGGCTGACATGCCAAATTCTCCTAAATGGAATTCACTTAATACACTAGATTCTATAAATCTGCTCAGTCATTTTCCAGAGCTTGGTATCCTTAGAAAGAGGATTGTTATTGTTAAATCCCTACATGGCTGCTCCACACTCTGAGAGCCGTCAGCCTCTCCTGGGGAGAGCCTCAGGAAGCACTTGCCAAAATAAAGCACGAGAAGATGTCCCTTTTCCTATCTTATTCCAAGATTTTTAGGGAAAATGTTTTTAAAATGGTTTTCTTTCCTGATCTAAAATCAGAAGTTAAAAATAGTCAAGTGGTATTAGTTTCCTTACAAAATTTAGATCTGTTAGAAATATATTTATGAGAGTGCCGCCTCTGTCACACAGTCCCACAAAGCTGATCCTCAGTTTCCTGTGGTTGGGAGTGGCATGGTGAGATACATGACAGATGATGAGATCCAAGTAGCCAGATGTTACTGAATAAGTAAACTCGGATCCAGGTTCACATTGGCCTGGCTCTCTTTTAGAGAATATAGCTGAGCTCACATAATTCAAGGGCTGATCTGAAATTTACCTCGAGTAAATAAAGAAGAGCAGCCCCATTCAAGTCAGCCAATAGAGCTGGATCCTTTTAACTCAAGGTCAAAATAAACTTTGTGTGTGTCCGTCGTTCAGTCCTGTCCAACTCTATGCAACCCCATGGACTGTAGCTCTGCCAGGTTCCTCTGTGCATGGGATTTCCCAGGCAAGAATACTGGAGTTGATTGCCATTCCTTTCTCCAGGGCATCTTCCTGACCCAGGAGTTGACCCCTGTCTCCTGCATCTCCTGCGTTGCAGGCAGACTCTTTACCGTCTGTAGTATTTTGTGACTCATAAACCTTCCCACAGTTATATATACACAGTCATGAGCCTCCTTAAAATTTTTTGAAGTGACTTTATCACTTTTGTACAGTATCATCTGGCAGGATTCCAATGGAGAAAGGGCGGGAGGGGGAACTAGACAACAACTCTAGAACTTGGAACAGGAAATCCTTGAGGCCTGGTGGAGTCACTCTGTTCTAGCACAGAGATAAAATTTATCAGTATATTTATTCAGATCAAGGTGCTTAGATGAGGAGGTTTTTTTTTCTTCTTTCATATCTTACCTTGCACAGAACTTTAATATTAGGAAGCCTGAAAGAAGTCTAGAGAGTTCAGGACCATCTCAGTTCAGGTTGCCATGGCATTTTCTATAACTGAGCCCTGTACCTCTTCTTGTTGATGATGTAAAAATTATGCATATGATGAATAAGTTACTACCAAAATTTAATTAACTTGATGTTTTCCTTTTGCTGTTCTGGGACAATAAAACTAAACACTATTACAAAGTGTAATATGTAAAAAAAAAAAAAGAAAGTAAAGTCATTTGTGACTTTATTGCCTGTTTCTCAGGTTACAACTGAATGCAGGTATTTTGATTTAGTTAAAGGATATGGAAAGCACCATCAATGATCTTTACTGTGGTAGCACAAGCCTGCTGCTACGATGACATCATTCTCCTTTGTATCCGTGTTAGAGAAACTGGTCTGGTCTCTGTAATGGTTTCTTTTCCAGCAATACTGAGGCTCATAAAAAACTGACTCCTTATAGCTTTTCCCTCCATATGCTTCCTTTTATTAATATATAAAAGCTTAGTTTAAAAAATTTGACATTTCAGTAATTTTTGAAAAAGATATTTCATTTCCCTAGATTTCTCTTTTAGTCTCAGACAACAGTAATTCTATAGTTCAGTATGATGCTGGTCTTTGTGAAGCTCAAGAGACAAAGCCAGACACGTGTGCATACTGCAAATTCCTGTTTTTCTTCCACAAATAACCTTTGTAACTTGGCAGCATAGGTCTCCTCTCCCTCCCCTCTTTGGCTGGGAATGGAGAGGTGGCAAGAAAGTTGTTGGGACATCTGCTCAGAAGTTTTCAGACATAAAGATTTAGAAATATTAACTAATGACTTCAATGAGATTTTAAGTTTAACATCAGTAATTACAAAATCCATAGATTCTATGCCTCCCGAAGGCTGGGTAGCTTTCTTTGGAATTTATTTTTTTTTTGGCATAAAAAGAGAACATGCTATTAATTAATATGCAAGTAATATAATTGTATCTTTTAAGGGTACATTTGAAACACTGTGTTTAAATTACAGGAACATAATATTTGGTAATTTTCTATTGCATGCCCAGAGATATTAAGATTTGCTCCGCATAGTTCATCATTTATTCAAAATTGATTTTGGACAGGCTCTAGTTTGATTACATTTGAATAGTCACAGTTTTGTCATATTGTTGCTAGACAGCAGCACAAAGATAAAAACAGCCAAAACAGCTTTGTCAGAGGACAGTCTACTTAGCACAGTTCCCAACCTGAATCCTTTCCAGGCTTTCTGCTTCCCTAACCTCAGTTGTTCTTTTCAGATGAAGATAAGCTGACCCCTGCTAAGCATCTTCTTATAAAGAGGTTCATGACAAATGCTATCTTTATAAAAAAAATTCCACAACTGCAGGGTGAAATGACCCTACAGGAACTTGTCTTCTAGCACTGAAGAACTTCTGTGAGAAGAGCATTAAGACCTTGTCTTCAGTTGATTGATCAATGCATTCATTCTGCATCAACAAATATTCATTGAGCATTTGTCATGTGCAAAGTAATAACAGTGATTCAAGAACATGCAAAATATAATCTGTCCTTGAGGAATTTACAGTCTTGAAGAAGAGTAAAAGATGTATTCAACAACAGTTTGCCTGTCAGAACTGGATCATTATCTGACTTTTGCATTGTACAGATGAAGGAATTATGGCAGAATGGTGAAATGACCTGGCCAAGCCACACCCCTGGCATAGAATCACTGGGAAAATGGCAAGACCACTGGCTATGGAGCAAGTCACTTATCCATTACTCACTGATGATACTGGACAAATTACTAAAAATCTAGTGAGCTGAGCCAGACCTCAAAAGGCTGATCTGGGTTGAAAGGCTGGTGAGAAGAGGAACACAGACTTCCTCCAGGACTGCTTTCACTCACGTTTACTGTGTGACCTGGAAGCAGGAAGTGTGAAGTGTACGTACAATATAAGGATGAAAACAAGCTGATGAAGCTTCTCCATGCCTCCCTAGGGCCTCCCAAGGGCCTCCAACTTCAGGCCCTTGGCTGAAGTTCCGTTTCCAGGGCTCCACAGAGAGTGAAAAACCTGCCAGGTCAAGGACTCCAGAACCACAAACCATGGCCTTTCACACTCAGAATACCATAGTTCGGAGAAGGCAATGGCACCCCACTCCAGTACTCTTGCCTGGAAAGACACTTCCATATTCCATTTCTCAATGCTCTTGGGGGCCTAGCACAGGCCAGCCTTCTATACCTGCTCAACTTCAGCTCCCTAACCTATGATATTTAATAGTATATCTATTCTAAGCCTAAGGCAAGATGGCCTATGTAAAGTGCCTAGTATGGTGCCTGACCCACAGAAGGTGCTTGCTAGATGGCTCTCTTAGTTGAGGAATTGACAGTAGGATTCAAGTCTGATAGAAGGATTCAAGTCTCTCTCTCAGCCTAATGCTCAGCCATTTAATACACAAATGGAAACTGCTATTTAGGAAACTTATTCACTTTCGAATGATACATTAAAGGGAGAGATAAAACTCATTATTTGCAGAAAGCACTACATGTATAGATGTCCTAAGAAATCTGTTTAAATTTATTATCCCATGAGTTTATCAATGTGATCAGGTTTATAATGAATTTACCATAATTAGATGCTTTAAGTTCAATAACTTAACAGCCAGTTCAATAACATAATAAAAAGGAAATAAATTCCATTCCAAAAAAAAAAAGAGATGGGATGAATAAATTTAACAGAATTGCCTATGAAATTTATAAAGAAGATTTAAAGACTTATGAGCCATATGTAAAGAAAACTATAAAGGTATATTAGAATGTATAAAACAAGATGAGCAAATTGAGATATATATTATCATAGGCAAACACATTTTATCAAGTAAAATTTACTATTTGTTAAATGTTAAAATTCTGCACTAACAAGCCATAAGCTATGATGCTGATCTAGTTCCTAGAAAATTCTAAAACAAAGTATAATAATTAAATGATTAAAGTAAAGAAGTGTGGGACATATAGAAATAAATTTAATGTATCATATAACTATCATAATTAAGAAAGATAATATTTATTTAATAATTGCCTAATTCTATTTCTTTTTTTCTTTTTTTTTTTAAATTTTATTTTATTTTTAAACTTTACATAATTGTATTAGTTTTGCCAAATATCAAAATGAATCCGCCACAGGTATACATGTGTTCCCCATCCTGAACCCTCCTCCCTCCCCAGTCCATCCCTCTGGGTCGTCCCAGTGCACCAGCCCCAAGCATCCAGTATCGTGCATCGAACCTGGACTGGCAACTCGTTTCATACATGATATTTTACATGTTTCAATGCCATTCTCCCAAATCTTCCCACCCTCTCCCTCTCTCACAGAGTCCATAAAACTGTTCTATACATCAGTGTCTCTTTTGCTGTCTTGTACACAGGGTTATTGTTACCATCTTTCTAAATTCCATATATATGCATTAGTATACTGTATTGGTGTTTTTCTTTCTGGCTTACTTCACTCTGTATAATAGGCTCCAGTTTCATCCACCTCATTAGAACTGATTCAAATGTATTCTTTTTAATGGCTGAGTAATACTCCATTGTGTATATGTACCAAAGCTTTCTTATCCATTCATCTGCTGATGGACATCTAGGTTGCTTCCATGTCCTGGCTATTATAAACAGTGCTGCGATGAACACTGGGGTACACGTGTCTCTTTCCCTTCTGGTTTCCTCAGTGTGTATGCCCAGCAGTGGGATTGCTGGATCATAAGGCAGTTCTATTTCCAGTTTTTTAAGGAATCTCCACACTGTTCTCCATAATGGCTGTACTAGTTTGCATTCCCACCAACAGTGTAAGAGGGTTCCCTTTTCTCCACACCCACTCCAGCATTTATTAGTTGTAGACTTTTGGATCGCAGCCATTCTGACTGGTGTGAAATGGTACCTCATAGTGGTTTTGATTTGCATTTCTCTGATAATGAGTGATGTTGAGCATCTTTTCATGTGTTTGTTAGCCATCTGTATGTCTTCTTTGGAGAAATGTCTATTTAGTTCTTTGGCCCACTTTTTGATTGGGTCATTTATTTTTCTGGAGTTGAGCTGTAGGAGTTGCTTGTATCTTCTCGAGATTAGTTGTTTGTCAGTTGCTTCATTTGCTATTATCTTCTCCCATTCTGAAGGCTGTCTTTTCACCTTGCTAATAGTTTCCTTTGATGTGCAGAAGCTTTTAAGGTTAATTAGGTCCCATTTGTTTATATTTGCTTTTATTTCCAATATTCTGGGAGGTGGGTCATAGAGGATCCTGCTGTGATGTATGTCAGAGAGTGTTTTGCCTATGTTCTCCTCTAGGAGTTTTATAGTTTCTGGTCTTACGTTTAGATCTTTAATCCATTTTGAGTTTATTTTTGTGTATGGTGTTAGAAAGTGTTCTAGTTTCATTCTTTTACAAGTGGTTGACCAGATTTCCCAGCACCACTTGTTAATTCTATTTCATAATTGCCTAATTATGCTTTAATAATTGCCAGGGTAACTGGCAAACAAACAAAACAAAAAGTGATTTAGATAAGCTCTTATAACACATTACAAGAGTAAGCCTCTAGTGGATTAAAAAGAGTAAATATTAGCTTTAATTCTTAGCAGAGCTATGAGGAAAAAAATAAAATATTAATGAAATCTTTAGAGGAATAGTATCTTTGAAAAGCTTAGGGCAGTAAAGAAAATCACAAAGGAAAAAATAAATAGCTCAACAACATCAAGTAAAACAATGGTTCTAACATAAAAAACTAACAAAATTAAAAGAAGAGAAATATAATTGGAAGTATCTGTATTGATCATGATAGAAACAGTAGTATATATAATATATAAAGAACTTACTCAAATTTTCAAAAATGTTAAAACCTCAAGAGATAAATAGTCAAAGTATATAAACATACAATTCACTTGTGAAGAAATACAAGTAAACTGTATACATTAATCATTTCTTGGATATTTATAATAGCAAAATACTAAAAACAAAAAAAATGCCCAATATAAATAACAATTCAATAGACTGTTATACAGTCATTAGAATTGTAATTATGAAAACTTAAAAATGTTATTATTTAATGGTGGAAGGAGTCAAATAATAATTCTGCTTTACAATACACATCAAAAAAGGCAACAATGGAAATCACTATTGACAAAGAATAGTGGAATCATGGGTAATAATTTTTCTGTAAATTGAGAAGGAATAAGGAAACCCCTATACTAATAGGTGAACAATACTAATTATTAAACATTACAGATTCTAACATTGGTTGTATTTTTCAACATACAGATGGAAGCACAGAGTTAGAAGAAACTAGGAGTATTAGTGTCAAATGGTAAGTTATTAAGCTTCCTACAGTAAGGATCTTCTACTGCTCCAGAACCCTACAGAGAGCACTCATGTTTCCCAAAGGCACTAGAGAACACGAGGACACACCTTGAGAATCGAGTGTGTGATTCTGCCACACCTTTGTCTGCGGAGCCTTGTTCTGTGCTGTTGATACTGTTTGTCTTCCTTATGCTGTATTTTCACCATAATACTTGCTTTAAAACTTTGCCTGAATTTGGACAAATGTCTCCTTTTTCATGTGAATTTACTTTTTGTAACTTCTAGTATATTTGTATTTATTTTTATAGTCCTTGATCTTCTCTTTCACAGCCTCCCGTGTATAAGGCATAATTTAGATTTCAGTTCAGTTCAGTCGCTCAGTTATGTCGGACTCTTTGCAACCCCATGGACTGCAGCACACCAGGCTTCCCTGTCCATCACCAACTCCCGGAGTTTACTCAAACTCATGTCCGTTGAGTTGGTGATGTCATCCAACCATCTCATCCTCTGTTGTCCCCTTCTCCTCCCACCTTCAATCTTTCCCAGAATCAGGGTCTTTTCAAATGAGTCGGTTCTTCACATCAGCTGGCCAAACTATTGGAGTTTCAGCTTGCGCATCAGTCCTTCCAATGGACTGATCTCCTTTAGGATGGACTGGTTGGATCTCCTTGCAGTCCAAGGGACTCTCAAGAGTCTTCTCCAATGCCACAGTTTAAAAGCATCAATTCTTCGGCACTCAGCTTTCTTTATAGTCCAACTCTCACATACATATATGACTACTAGAAAAACCATAGCCTTGACTAGATGGACCTTTGTTGGCAAAGTAATGTCTCTGCTTTTTAATTTGCTGTCTAGGTCAGTCATAACTTTCCTTCCAAGGAGTAAGTGTCTTTTAATTTCATGGCTGCAGTGACCATCTGCAGTGATTTTGGAGCCCCCAAAAATAAAGTCTGACACTGTTTCCACTGTTTCCCCATCTATTTGCCATGAAGTGATTGGACCAGATGCCACGATCTTAGTTTTCTGAATGTTGAGCTTTAAGCCAACTTTTTCACTCTCCTCTTTCACTTTCATCAAGAGGCTTTTTAGTTCTTCTTCACTTTCTGCCATAAGGGTGGTGTCATCTGCATATCTGAGGTTATTGATATTTCTTCCAGCAATCTTGATTCCAGCTTATGCTTCATCCAGCCCAGCATTCTGCATGATGTACTCTGCATGTAAGTTAAATAAGCAGGGTGACAATATACAGCCTTGACGTACTCCTTTGCCGATTTGGAATCAGCCTGTTGTTCCATGTCCAGTTCTAACTGTTGCTTCTTGGCCTGCATACAGATTTCTCAGGAGGTAGGTCAGGTTATCTGGTAGTTCCATCTCTTGAAGAATTTTCCATAGTTTTTTGAGTTAATAACTCAGAATAACAGACATGGATTTGAATCCTGACTCAGTTATGTGACTTTGGGCAAATTACTTATTTGTAAACCTTGGAAATTTATTTTATCTATTAGATGGAAATAATAATACTTCATAAGGTAATTATGAGGTCTAAACTAAAGGAGATAATTCATGTAGTACTTGGGTGTTATACCTACTTGGAACACTGTAAACTCCCATGTAAAGACATATAAATACGGTACCTGAAACACTAATCAAAATTTTAACTTTTTTTAAAAAAACTACAACTCACAACCTTAAAATGACTCTATTTCTTTCAATACATTTGATAGGTCAGATCTTGTTATCAGAGTCATGGCTTAATTGAAAAAAGGAATTTCCCTTATTTTTCTGTCTTGTGTTTGCCTTTTTAAAGATGCCTTAAATCCCTTACGGATTGGAGTCATGTATAAATTGATAGAGATACCAAGTTTCCTTAATCACAGCACTTAACTGAAATTTTTTATTTACTAAAATTAGAGAGAAGACAGAGAAAAATGCATTCATTCAATCTTGTCTTTATGAGTTTAGTAGTCCAACCACCTCATTTCACTACTGAAGGCTGTGGAATCATCAGAATCAAAATACCGAACTATTTGATACAGTTCATATTTAAACTTCTGCAATGAAAATGAATCTCAGTTGAAAAGTTCAAGTAGGGAAGAAGGGGCATTTTAAAGGAATTAAAATGTGGTGGCGCAGGTTCAAAGTAGCTATGGTTGGCAGAAAACCAAAGCTTTCCAAGTTGGGTCTTAGTTGTCAGTGACTGGAGTGTAGGTTTTCTGTATATGTGTTTTTTAACACTCCTTGAAATTGATAAGTATAGCAAGAACATTACTTGGACTTTATTTGATTTTATTTGAATTTCAACAGCTACCAACAGATGTGCTTAGAATGAATAGGCCCTGATTCCCAAATAGCACAGTATTTCACATCTATTTTAGACTATGAAATGAGAGCCGACTCCAGGAAGACAGCTCTGAACCTTTTTTCCAGCTGCAGAAATAACTCCTCTTGCTGCCCCCTGACCTACACCAAGGGAAGCTGCTTGAAAAGATATTCTTTTGCCAGCGATCATTCCACCATTGCAAGCCACAAATGGAAAAATAAACTAATGTGTTCTCTTCAAAAAACTTATTCTCACGGCCCCCAGAACCAGGTAGATAAATAAGGAAAACCATAGATTTATTTTTAAATTCCCTTCTCATTTTCCAAAATGGTATTTTTATTACCTTAGAAAATGGGGCTTCTTTTCTGTACAATAGAAACTAACACAACATTATAAAGCAACTATCAGATCAGATCAGTCGCTCAGTCGTGTCCGACTCTTTGTGACCCCATGAATCACAGCATGCCAGGCCTCCCTGTCCATCACCAACTCCCGGAGTTCACTGAGACTCACGTCCATCGAGTCAGCGATGCCATCCAGCCATCTCATCCTCAGTCGTCCCCTTCTCCTCCTGCCCCCAATCCCTCCCAGCATCAGAGTCTTTTCCAATGAGTCAACTCTTCGCATGAGGTGGCCAAAGTACTGGACTTTCAGCTTTAGCATCATTCCTTCCAAAGAAATCCCAGGGCTGATCTCCTTCAGAATGGACTGGTTGGATCTCCTTGCAGTCCAAGGAACTCTCAAGAGTCTTCTCCAACACCACAGTTCAAAAGCATCAATTCTTCGGCGTTCAGCCTTCTTCACAGTCCAACTCTCACATCCATACACGACCACAGGAAAAACCATAGCCTTGACTAGACGAACCTTTGTTGGCAAAGTAAGGTCTCTGCTTTAACAGACAAATTTGGCCTTGGAATAAAGCAACTATACTCCAATAAAAACTAATTAAAAAAAAAAGAAAATGGGGCCTATCAACTAACAGGTCACTGTTAATCTTCTCCAAAATAAGTTAATTCATCCAAGGACACCCCCCACCCCAAATTCCTTGGGACTTTGCTCCATCGTTAATTCCCACTTGCCTCAACCAACACTCTGTCCCTCCCCTTGGTTCTCAGTCCTTACTTCAAGATGTACAAGCTCTACTCAATGGCAAGTAAAAACCTGTAACCTGAATTCTCCTCTAGCTGTTCCCCTATCTTATTTCTTCCCTTTGAACCTGAGCTTCTGGAGATGACAAATCCCTATTGAGTTAAATGGAAACTCTGACTTTGCTTTCAGACATAATAATGACTTTATTGGGTGCCTCTCTGTGCCAGACACTCTGATAGGCCTTAACATATTTTTCTTGATTAAAAAATACATGAATAATTCATGCTCATTATAAGAAATTAAACAATTCAGAAACCGATAAAGGCAGCACCAACATCTTCCCTACGCAAGCTCCACATTATAATTGTTACAATCACCACTAGAGAGAAGACTTATTGACCATATTTCATAGATGAGAAAACTGAGGCTGAGAAAAGTTCAGAGTATACCCTGTAGTGTTTAACAGAATGAGCTTTAGAGTCTGGTTATCTGGGTTCATTTCTCAACTTTGTAATTTACTATATGTCTACTGATGCTTTCGAACTGTGGTGCTGGAGAAGACTCTTGAGAGTCCCTTAGACTGCAAGGAGATCAAACCAGTCAATCCTAAAGAAAATCAACCCTGAATAAAAATACTGGAAGGACAGATGCTGAAGCTGAAACTCCAGTACTTTGGCTACCTGATGCGAAGAGCTGACTCATTGGAAAAGACCCTGATGCTGGGAAAGATTGAGGGCAGGAGGAGAAGGGGACGACAGAGGATAAGATGGTTGGACAGCTTCACCAACTCAATGAATATGAGTCTGAGCAAACTGTGGAGATAGTGAAGGATAGGGAACCCTGGTGTGCTGCGGTCCATGGGGTCGCAAAGAGCTGGACACAACTGAGTGACTGAACAACAACAACAATGTGTCTATGAGCGAATTACTTGTTATTTCTGTGCCTCAGTTTGCCTATCTGTAAAATGAGGTTAATAATAGTATCTAGTTCATAGGATGCAGTGAGAATATAATATGCTAAAGCATAAAAATATTGCTGTTCCTTAAGAAAAAAATAAAAAAGAGAAATTATTTTAAAATAACAGCTAAGAAGAAAATGCTAACAGCAATTAGAGCAAAACTCTGTTCACCATTCTGCAACTAGTATAGAGTCTGAGTTTTTAAACCTGCTGGAAATTTCAGCCCCAAAACTACACTTGTATTGCAATGATGACACCGTCAGTGGACTTTGCTCTTTAAAATCACACTATTTTTTAAAAGATCCAATAAAATTATTTCAATTTTCATGATTAACTAAATTTCATTCATTTGTTATAGTATCAGTTTCATTATTTTTAATTTATCTCAGTCTAGAATGATTATGTATGTTTAACATTTAGATATTATTAACATTTTATATAGTGTTTTGACTCACATTTAAAATTTTTGAAATGGCTCTGTGTGTCCCTGGCTGATTTGGTTCCCCCGGCCATCTAGCTCTACCCGCCACCGTACACAGACCCCAGCCTCTTTACAGTTTCATTAGGCACTGGAATGTATATTTGCTTTCTGTCGGTGCTATAATGGTAGAAAACTACTAAATCATAATGATTAACTTTCCCAGGGTAAATCATTACCCACACCCTGTTAACTCAGATATTTTCTCCCTACTTCTCTATATTTATATGCTAGTTCTAAGAGGCAGCAGAGATGACCGCAGCTACAAAGCTACTTGGTTAATCACTCAAAACTTCTTTTTTACCATGTCCTTTGCAAACACAGTTTAATGGTCTTTCTCTGGGAAACAGAGGAAATTAACAAAGTGTACATCTCCTTCTCTTGTGTACCAATGCTCTTTTGAGTCTTTAACATAATGCACTGATGCCCTTGGCTTTCCAAACTGGGTGGCCTAGCCTGAAGAACAATATTTCTGTATGTTAAGTCACTAAACAAACACACTTGTTTAAAGAATTTAGGTCAAGAAAGAGATTCCTTTCAAAACAACTAAGAACCAAACAACAATATTTGAGGAGTCAAAGAAAAATAAGACTATACAATTCACAGGCTCTCTTCATTCATCTTATATTAAGTTTAGTTTTTGGAAACATCATGCTGTTTCTGTTTCCCAGAAAATTTAAATACTTCACAATTCGATGATGTGCAGATTTGTAGCTAAACTGTACTCCCCTCAAAAAGCCACCTTCTTTCTTTACTCATGTTTCTTCTTTTCTATCCTTTCTCTTTTCCACCCCCTGCCCTTTCTTCTTCCTGTCTCTAGTTGAGATTTTGTCCCAGCTCTCTTTGTTGTTGTTTAGTCACTCAGTCACGTCCGACTCTTTGCAACCCTATGGACTGTAGCCCGCCAGGCTCCTCTGTCCACGGGATTTCTCAGGCAAGAATACTGGAGTGGGTTGCCATTTCCTTCTACAGGGGAATCTTCCCGACTCAGGGATCAAACCTGTGTCTCCTGCATTGGCAGGCAGCTTCTTTATGAGCCACCAGGGAAGCCCACTAGCTCTCTTTACTCATCTTAAAAAAAATTTTTATAGTCAGAGTGTTTCAAGCCCCAAATAAAAATCATATTTTGTTCTTTTCAGCAGTTTCTAGTCCATACTGTAGGACACAAGAAAAATAAAAGACCCCCAAAGAGAATAACATTTCACACTGAACTCAAAGAATGTTATCACTACTAATTTTCCAATTAAAAAAACATACACATTTCTTATTTTTGATCAGCTAATATATGTGACTTTCTTCTGAACACTTTAAGGAAATATATATAATATAGGCTCTGTGACGTTAATATGAAATTCTAAAGGTACCTGCCTTCTAACTAATTTAGCCAAAGGTGGTGATGTTAGATAATTAACCTTAAAATACAGACCCAGCTTTAAATCTCCTGACATCAGTTTAGATCACCTAATGCCGTGCATGCTTGCTGCTCATGTCATTCCCCCTCATTTCTCAAGGATTCTAGCTACTGGCTTAGTCTCATTTCTTTCGGTGATTTCAGTATGCACATTGGTGATCCTTCCCACCCAGGCCTCTTGGTTCACTGACATCCTCCCCTACAATGACCTTGTCCTCAAGGTGCCTCATTAGAGGCCTAGTTGGATGGAGGAGTCAAGTCCTAACCATCTCCTGCAGTCCACTCTGAGACCACTGTCTCTCATCCTTGTAGCTTCCTTTGGTACTTGACCCCAGGGACCCTTCGATTTCCTGGGTATTGTGATCCATTGATCAGGCCACCTTTTCACTGCCCCCACTCCTATGTCTTTTATTGCTCTAGCTTAGATTCTCAGATCCATGATTATAATCATTCTCTTGCCCTTCATGCTTCAGTTCTAAATCCAGCTCTGCTTCTTCATGCTGCACCTGTAAACTGAATGTGGTTGCAGAAAAATTCACAACTACACTGATGTGCCTCATTCAAATTCATGATCTTAATGCTGTTTGACAATCACAGCACATGTCATCGTCCTGTTACTCTTCGATCCTCCAGACAAGTATTTCCTACTTGTCTCTTCCCAGAATCCTTCTGCCCCTTACCTCATCCCCTCTCTCACTTGAATTGAATCTTGCTTTCTCCTTTACTGAGTACACAGAAGCGATGTGAAGAGAATTTCATCGATTCCATCATCACTTCTACCCACCAAACAGCATCTACACCCTCATACTTTGCCTTCCTGCTGGTTCCCACAGTGACCTTGTCATGTTCCTACTAAAGGCTGACTTTTCCTCCTCTACTTCGGCACTAGATTCCATCTGCTCTCACCTATTCAAGGACATCCCTCCAATGATTCTCCTGTCTCTCTCCTACATCATTAATTTTTGCCCGCTGCTGAATCACTCACATTGTCACAATGCAAAATGCATCCAATTTTGAGTCAGCAGGCACACAAACTTCTTTTTCTCCCATTCTAAAAACCTTTTTTGGAACCACTTTCTCCACCAGCCATCATCCCATTTCTTTCGAGCAAAACTTCAAGAGTCATATATACTTGCTATTTTCACTTTCTCCCTTCTGGATTTTCTCTTAAAGACATGACAGGGCATCCCTGGTGGCTCAGTGGTGAAGAATCCACCTGCCAGTGCAGGAGATGTGGGTTCAATCCCTGGCCAAGGAGGGATTCAGACCTACATGCCTCAGATCAACTAAGCCTGTGGGCCACAACTATCGAGCCTGTGCTCTAGAGCCCACGAGCCGCAACTACCGAAGCCCGTGCACCTGGGAGCCTGTGCTCTACAATAAGAGAAGCCACTGCAATGAGAAGTCTGCGCATCACAACCAGAGAGCAGTCCTTGCTCAGCACGATGAGAGAAAAGCCCACACAGCAGCGAAAACCCAGCACAGCCAAAAAATAAATTAAAAAATGTAAAAAGCCATTACAGCCAAGCTGTCACCCCACCACTCCTCCAAAACAGTTTTTGTCAAGTGATGACTCCATTTATTTCCCTTTTGGGCAAATTCCTCAAAAGAATATCAATATTCACTGTCTCCAATTTCTTTCCTCCCATTCCCCTTAAAATCTATTCTGACCTTCATCACTTTTGTTGTAAAACCCATTGGTCAATTCTCATCTTACTTGACCCATCAGCACCACATCACACAGTTGAACTTTCTTTTACACATGTGGCTTTCGGCATACTGCATGTTTTCAGATTCTCTCCTCCTTCACTGGTCTCCCCTTAGTCTCTTTTGCTGGTTCTTCCCCTTCTTCCTGACCTTCTAATTCTGGAGCCCCTAGGGCTTGGTCTATTGCTACTCACATGCTTAGTGATTTCATCCAGCTTTAAATATTGCTTTAAATATCTGTGCTGATTACTTCCAAGTGTGTATCCCCACCCTAGACCTCTGTTGTGCTCCAGTCTCATAATGCCCACTTGTTATCTCAACTCTCATCCAAAGTCATCTCAAACTTAACATGTCCAAAAGCAACTTCTGATTTTCCTGCAAAGGTCTCTTCCATCATAACATCCCTTATATCTGCATCTGGCAGCTTCATCCTATCAGTTGCTCAGGTCAAAATTCATGGAATCATCCTTGACTTCTTTCCTTCTCTTATACCCTGTATCCAGTTCACCATGAAATCATGCTGGCTTTACCATCATACTTTATCCGCTACCCAAGTCCACTGTGGAATATCACCTTCACCTTGATTACTTTGATAGCCTTCTAAAACATCTCCCTATATCTATCATTGTCCCCACACAGTCTATTCTTCACTCAGGAGCCATGCAAAATGCAAAATGCATCCAATTTTGAGTCCTCTGCCCAAAATTCTATAGTGGTTTCCCACATCACTAAAACCAAACTTCTTACAATATCATGTAATATCCTGCTTGATCTGGCCTCTCTCATTCACCCTGCTTCAGTCACATTGATCTCTTTCTGGTTATTCCCTGAACACCCTAAGCATGTTCCTGTCCTAAGGCTTCTATTTAGCTCCCCTTTCTTCCTAGAATGCTCCTCTCCAGGATATCCACTGAGCTAAATCCTTTCTTCTTTGAATCTTTGCCAAAATCTTTTCAGTGAGGTTTCCTCTGACTGTGCTCAATCACATCCAACTCTTTGTGATCCCATAGACTGTAGACTCAGATATGCAGATGACACCACCCTTATGACAGAAAGTGAAGAAGAACTAAAGAACCTCTTGATGAAAGTGAAAGAGGAGAGTGAAAAAAGCTGGCTTAAAACTGAACATTCAAGAAACTAAGATCATGGCATCTGGTCCAATCACTTCATGGCCAATAGATGGGGAAACAATGGAAACAGTGAGAGACTTTATTTTTTTAGGAGGGGGTGGCATCCAAAATTACTGCAGATGGTCACTGCAGCCATGAAATTAAAAGGTGCTTGCTTCTTGAAAGAAACACTATGACCAATCTAGACAGCATACTAAAAAGCAGAGATACCACTTTGCCAACAAAGGTCCGTCTAGTCAAGGCTATGGCTTTTCCAGTGGTCATGTATGGATGTGAGAATTGGACTATAAAGAAAGCTGAGTGCCAAAGAATTGATGCTTTTGAACTGTGGTGTTGGAGAAGACTCCTGAGAGTCCCTTGGACTGCAAGGAGATCCAAACAGTCCATCCTGAAGGAAATCAGTCCTGAATATTCATTGGAAGGTCTGATGCTGAAGCTGAAACTCCAATCCTTTGGCCACCTGATGCAAAGAACTGACTCACTAGAAAAGACCCTGATGCTGGGAAAGATTGAAGGCAGGAGGAGAAGGGGACGACAGAGGATGACATGGTTGGATGGCAACACCGACTCAATGGACATGAGTTTGAGCAAGCTCCGGGAGTTGGTGGTGGACAGGGAAACCTGGTGTGCTGCAGTCCACAGGGTCACAAAGTCAGACATGACTGAGCGACTGAACTGAACTGAGACTGTAGCCTGCCAGGCTCCTCTGTCCATGGGATTTCCCAGGCAAGAATACTGGAGTAGGTTGCCATTCTCATCCATGGGATTTCCCAGGCAAGAATACTGGAGTAGGTTGCCATTCTCTTCTCGAGGGGATCTTCCTGACTCAGGGATTAAGCCCACATCTCCTGCGCTGGCAGGCTGATTCTTTACCACTGTGCCACCTGGGAAGCCCTTTTGTCTGACTACCCTTTCAAAACCACAGTCTGCTCCCAATTCCCTACCCCCACAACTCTCAATTCCCTTACTCAACACTATGTATTGTTTTATCCATAGCACTTATCACTTTCTAATATGTTTTACTTTTTTTAATTTAAATGTATTTATTTTAATTGGAGGCTAATTACTTTACAATAGTTAACTTTTTTATTATTGTTTTTTCCTCTGCTAGAAACTCCAAGAGTGAAGAAATCTTTGTTCTGTTTAATAATATATATCCTAAGAGCCTAAAATAGTAGTAGGCATGCCACAGGCACACAGTAATGTGTTCCTTGAAGGTTAAGGAAGTATTTGTCTCAAACCATTTAGCCTCATGCTAATTTTGTAGGAAGTTTTTTTTTTTTTTAACCCTTGATTCTGTTTATTTCTATGTCTATTTAGTTTTTTTCACTGCATTTCAATGTTGAGTTATATTTCCATAAATTCTTATATTTCATCCAAGTTTGAAAATGTACTAGTGTAAGTCTGTCCAACATGTTCTCTTATATTTCCTTAAATCAGTACTGTGACTGTATTTTCCATTCCAAATATTGTTTATTCTCTCTCCTTTTATTATTAATCTTTGGTTGATACTATTTATTGTCTTTCATTAATTTCTCCTTTTATATTCATCATTACCTTTTCTCTCCTTTCTTTGGCCTAACTCTGCTGGTCTTGTATACACTACTCAACTTAGAGTCTATGATGAGTGATACAGTGCTCACCAGTATTTTCAGCTTCCTTCTCCTTGCAATCTCAGGGAAGGTTTTACTTCTCTGACCCCTTAAAGTTAGGCAAGGCCATCTGATTAGCTCTGACCAATCACATATGTCACTTTTAATGGAAACATTTAAAACCCTATGCCTGGGGAAAGGATGTTCCCTTCAATAAATACTGCTTGGTCATTCAGACAGTCATATGGGGGAAAAATGAATCTTTCCTATCACACCATTGGCAAAAAGCAACTCCAAATGGACTGCAGATATAAATGAGAACAATAATAGAAAGGCAGGATTTCTTAACAGGGCACAAAAAGCACTGATCTAAAGGGGAAAAATGATAAACTGCAATATATGATTAAAGACTTTTGTTCATTAAAAGACATCACTGCTGTTGCTGCTGCTCCTGCTGCTAAGTCACTTCAGTCATGTCCAACTCTGTGTGACCCCATAGACGGCAGCCCACCAGGCTCTGCCGTCCCTGGGATTCTCCAGGCAAGAACACTGGAGTGGGTTGCCATTTCCTTCTCCAAGATAGTGAAAAAGCAACTCAGAGGGGAAAAGATATTTGCAATACACAGATCTGAAAAATGATTTGTATCTAGCATGTACAATGGATCCCTACAACACAAAAAATACAAAATACGCAATAGAAAACGTGGAGCAAAGACTCTTAGACTTAACACAAAGCGGATATCCAAATGGTAAAATCAAAACCACGTGAAAGATTCTCAATTCCTCAGACATTAGGTATATGCACATTAAAACCACTGTGTGACAATATCACACATGAGAATAAAAAGGATGGCAAAACCTACAGAACTAGACTAGATGAGGCGGAGTGTCTACAGACTGAGGGGTGAGTATCGGGAAGCTGAAGGGTGGGTCTCCTGAGACTGCAGGGTGGGTGGCGCAATCCACTGGTTTGCATGAATGAGTCTTTTGTGAGGAAAACAGATGCCAACAAACAGCTGGTCAGGCTGGCCTACATGAGCGTCCCTGTTAGAGCCAAGGGATCCTTCCTCCCTAAGCCCATACCTTCACTACTCCTGACCACGCCCTGGGAGAACCGGACCGCAGCAGTGCCAGAAGCTTCTAGAGGAAACCCAGGTGCTGGTGGAGGTGAGTGAGGGCAGCGTGGAGACTGTTGCGCTCCCACCGCTCCAGCTTCCGGAGGAGGGGGGCGCAGCCCAGGCCCCCGCGGACTCCAGCCCTACTCCCCAGCTCCCAATTGCTGGGGCTCACAGTCGTGGAGTGGCCCGAGTGGGACTAGAGGAGGTCGGGCCACCCAGGGAGGGCAGGGAAGCAACCTCTGCCTCTGGGGCAGCCAACGGCAGACTGGAAAATGGTTTTCAGTGTGAAACTGGTGGGGAGAAGGCCCTAGAAACCTGTGACACCAGGAGATCAGAGTCTGAGCTGACAGCTGGACGGAAGGCTGCGGAAGCAAAGACCGAAAGGGGCCCCATCTTCTCAGAAGCAGCGAACCAGGAGGAGAAGGTTGAAGTGGAGAAGCCAGGTGGGTGAGGAAAGGGAAGCAGTGGAGGAACACAGAGGGGTAAAGGAAGCAAAGGACGACGCAGGGCCCCCAACCCGGAGTGAGGGTCCCCACCTGAAGGCCCTGGACTCCAACCAGCTGGAAGTGGACGCTGGGGACGCTCAGGCTGACCCGGCCTTCCTCCGGGTGGAGCGCAGGTACAGGCGCGTGCGTGAACACTACCTCCAGTGGAGGAAGCACGTCATTCGGCACATCCCCGGCTTCTGGGTCACTGCCTTTCGGAACCACCCGCAGCTATCTGCCCTGATTAGAGGTAGAGATGCAGAGATATTCAGCTACTTAGCCAGTTTGGAGGTGAAGGAGCTCAGACATCCTAGGATGGGCTATAAATTCAAGTTCCTTTTTCGAAGAAACCCATACTTCAGAAACAAGTGGCTTGTGAAGGGATATGAGGTCACACCCTCCAGCCAAGTGGTCTCCCTTTCCACTCCAATCATATGGCACCCGGGTCATGAAGCCCAGGTCTTCCTTTATAGGAACCAAGACCTCATGTGTGGCTTTTTTGCCTGGTTTTCAGACAACAGCCTTCCAGAGTCTGACAGGATTGCTGAGATTATCAAAGAGGACCTCTGGCCAAAGGCACTGCAATACTACCTATTGGATAAAGCGCCCCATAGAGCTAGACTTCTCCAGATAAGGGAACCAGTGGAGACCCCCAGGCCCCCTGGGTTGCAATCTGGCTAACCTTTGCTCTTGGGAATACTCCCACACAGGTCCCCTGCCACCTCCTGCCCGACCTGGGCCTTGGCTACAGCAAGGGTATGCCTTTTACTGGTTTTGTGCTGACCTTTCTACACCTTCCGTGGACATTCAGTTCTCTTAGCTTTCACGACTGAGACCTTCGTGGCCATGCTGCTCCACTTCCCCATGGTCTTCTTGATGTCCTGTGTTAATACTACATGCGGTACCATGGTGGCTCACCTTCTTCTAAGTCAAACAAATGTAGATTTCTCTGCCTTTGTCAGCACTGCTTGGACACTGTTCCCAAGGCTTCTGGTCTAGTTACTACCACCTGGATTTTCAGCTATGTTTAAGAGCCTGTTTTACTCATTCTGCTTTGCACATGGCCTGTGGACAACTGCTGGGCATTAAATAAAGTCAAGAGAGAACAGCAGTGGGCTGCTTGGTCTCTGATTTATGCAACCCCATTGCTCTTCCTGCTTCTCTGATCACCTATTGCTGCCTGCAACTGGATGCAACACCCACCCCCTTAGGCTGCCCCCTGCTGGATGAACATTTTCTAGACCTCGTTAGGTCCACTTTGTAGTTTTTGGTAAACAAGAATCTTCAGAATTGGTGGTAGACCCAGGTTTCCTGTCAGCATGTAAAAGACCTTTCTATTTCTTCTCTGGGCTTTGCTGGGGGTTCAGATGGTAAAGAATCCCCCTACAATGCAGGAGACCTGGGTTTGATCCTTGGATTTGGAAGATCCCCTGGAGAAGGGAACGGCTACCCACTCCAGTATTTCTCCTCTAAAAGAACTCAATTCCTCACCATCACTCAGGAACCCTACTTTTACCGTCAGGCAAGTGGTTGAGGGGATAAGTTAGACTCATTTACATGGCAAGGATAATGATGGTGTCCTTGACAAGTATCAGGTTTTCTCAGCCTCAACCAGTAAAGCCATACAAAGGTTAGATACTTTCACTTGTCTCCCTTCTTCATCCTGAACATGATGAAGAGCCAGCAGTGCCAGGGCAGGCACAGTTCCTCTTCTCTTTCTCCCTCTCTTTCTTATATCTGTCCCATCTCTTTATTAAAAGTGGTAGCTCAGAAACATCTGCAGAAGCAGGCTTCGCAGTTTAACGTGTGTGTGTTCGTAGTCGCTTCAGTCGTGTCTGACTCTCTGCGACCCCATGGACCATGGCCTGCCAGGTTCCTCTGTCCATGGGATTCTCCAGGCAAGAATACTGGAGTGGGCTGCCATTTCCCTCTCCAAATCTGACCTGAGACAAGCCAAAACGACCGCCACAAGGAGCCGGTTTAACTTGGGTCTTTACTATTTCAAGAGGCAGAGGGATGGCCCTGTAAGGAGACTACCAGAGCCCTTACTCCTCTCTGCCGTCTTCCCAGCCCTCACCCATCCCAGCAATACCCAGACAGTTGGAAGAAAGGTAGATGTATGTGGAATGAATGGATGGGAGAACTGAAGAGACTGGGGCAACTGCCCGCCCTAAGAAAGAAAACTGAACAGACGCCCAGAGGCAGAAATGACCCAGGGAAAATATGGGCCTAGAATGAAAACTGGATTGACTGAGAGCCTGCAAGGAAGGGTATCTTCTCTTGTCAGTGGTGATGGAAGGAGAAATATTTTTCTTAGGATTGGGATGGGAGAACTGAAGGTAGTTGAAATGCTAACTATGTTGCTGAAAGATGGGTTCTTTAAAGAAATTCAAACAATGCAATTGTGTGGAAGATTAATACTGTGTCCTTAATTTCACTAGTATTTAGTAAAACCCTATTACTTTCTCTGTTTCTGTTTACTGGGAAGATGCGGCTGTATAGGTTTTCTTTTGCTTTCAGTTGAGAACATTTGAAAGAATGCTAATCTCTTTCTTGTACAATATGGAAATTTTTGTGAATATTCATGATGATTTTCAACTTGTTTCTGTTAAAACTGTATCTTTAGAAGTAAAATTGAATAACTTGGTCTTGCCAGACTCTGAAGACTTTGGAAATGATTGTCTTTATGGAAAAATAACACACAACAATTTGTGGCTCTGACTGTCTTCACAATTTATCCTGGTAACAACTTAATAATTGATGTATCTCTCTCTCTGAATGGCAGAAATACTTGGGAGGTTTCTCTGTAAAACTGGAAGTGTACCACTGGCATATTTTTCTTTCTTTATTTGCATGTTGGTAAAATAAAAGCATGTCAGTATAAAAAAAATAAACTAAAAAGATAGAAAATAGCAAGGGTGGAAAAATACACAGAAAAATCAGAATGCATGAACACTGCTATTGGAAGAGTAGCTTGGTACAAATACTTTAGAAAATTGATTGGCAGCATCTATGCACACCCTCTGATCCAGCTCTGGGAACATACCCAACAGAAATACATACATATATATTCACAAAGACATGCATGGAAGTGTTTATAACAGCACAGTTCTATTAGAGGGAACTGCCCCCAGAATCCATCAACAGCAGAGAAAGTAAGTTTTAAAATAGTCACATGATGGAATGCTATGAGAAAATTTTAAAACTTTGCTTATATGAAATATTACAAAGGGATCTCACAAACATGAGCTTGGATGAAAGAAACTAGATATAAGACTGCATGGATGCCAAGTTGCTTCAGTCATGGCCAAATCTGTGACCTTATGGACTGCAGCCCACCAAGCTCCTCTGTCCATGGGATTCTCCAGACAAGAATACTGGAGTGGGTTGCCATGCCCTCCTCCAGGGGATCTTCCCAACCCAGGGATTGAACCCGGGTCTCTTATACCTACCTGCATTGGCAGATAGATTCTTTACCACTAGATTTCTTTACTTAAGCCATCTGGAAAGCCCCAGACACAGGAGTACATGCTGTACAATTCCATTTATATATGAATTTTAAAAACAGATAAAACAAATCTATGGTGGTAAAAGTTGAAATAGTGATTCTACAAAGAACAGTGAAGAGTCTGAGATTTTATTCTGCTTACAAACTATTATTTTAGTCTGCCTAGTTAATGGATGCTGAGTCATAGACAAAGAACCTTACAACTCAAAAGTCTATGTCAATAGACTTCTTGACCCTGCTTCCTAATTTTGCAATATGAAGAAAGCCAGGTGACACCTGCACACATACTGGTGGCATCACAGGAGAGGCACCTGACTTTAGGGCCCCACAATCTTTCATAACGGGGAGTGAACATGCCTACCCTTTGCACTGAAGGGAGACATCTTTAATTCATTAAACAGTATGAAAGTGTTAGTCACTCAGTCACATCCAACTGTTTGTGGTCCCGTTGGACTGTAGCCCACCAGGCTCCTCTGTCCATGGAATTCTACAGCCATTCCTTTCTCCAGGGGATCTTCCTGACCCAGGGATCGAACCCGGATTTCCCACATTGCAGGCAGATTCTTTCCCATCTGAGCCACCAGGGAAGTCCCATCAAGCAGTATAATAAAAGACAATAGTAAGAAATACAACTTTTCTATATTTTCAAGACTTAAGCAAAACTGCCCTTTCCTGTAGAGAAAAACACTCTCTGTTGTCTTTCAAGGCTATCTAAATAAGCTTGAAGAGATACTCTGAACAAAGGCAGGCAGTATCTCTGCTCACAAAATAGGCAGAAATATCAGAGACCCATGATCACTGTCTCCCCAACAGCTGCAGAGGATGGAAGGGCTGGTATCCCAATGACTGGAAGGGAGTGTGATGGTAGATTCTGAAGGGCTGGAGATATCTGTCTTGATCTGGATGCTACATACATGGGTGTATTCAATTTTCAGTGCTTCTTTGAGTTGTGCACTTGTGAAACGTATTTTTCTATATGCATATTTAATAGAATATACCTACTTAAGAAAAACAAAAATTGAAAAGAAACCCAAAGTAAGCAAAGAAAAAAAAAAAAAACCACCATTTTTCTGGAACTTTAATGTGAGAAGATGATTGGCCAATTTAAAAGTATGTTTCAGATTTTGGGGGGGTAGGCTATAAGTCCATGTATTAGATTTCTAATAAGATCATTTTCTACACCACAAATGGTTAAAATCCATTTCCTGGGGGTAAATTTTTTATCTTGGTATGAGACATCAACCTTTAGTATTTATATTGCTCCTGCTCATTTTGTCAACTGACTTTTATTAGAGTTGAGTTGTAAACAGTTGATTAATCATGACTTGTGATAGTTCATTTTCAAAGCTTGGTTCTTCCAGCTAAATAAATGATAAAATTCACATATTACTTAACTCTGTTGTTCAGCAAAGATGATGCTATTTCTGAGACTTGGCCCCTTCATATACTTGCTTCTTAAAATGGTCTGTATCAGTTTCATATCCTTTCTTCTAAGCCCTCCCTTTATTTGAGATATAAATATTTCACTGAGTTAAAAACAGAATTTCAAACTATACCTTTGGCACATGCCATAGAAGACAGCAATATTAATAGCAACAAAATCTTCTGCAAAACTAAAGAAAGCATTTAGTTTGGCTTATATGAACAAAATCTTTCCATTTCTGTATATTACAAGATATATTGGGACAATAAGGATACTTCAGAGCTTAAAATGGCAGATTTTTTAACATGAAGGATATAAAAACATGTAATAATATATAAGATCAACTAACTGCCTTTGAAACATAAGGTAGATTTAATTAGACTTTTTACAAACTATCAATTCATATCACACATTTTAATTTTAAATGGCATCCACATGGATGGCTTGCCCTGAATTTTCCAATGGCAAAATTTTCTCTTTGCTATTGGTAGCTGGAAGCAAAAGAGACATAGGATTCAATTTCAGAATCCTAAAATTCAAGTTTAGTCTGTCTTACCAAAATAGATGAGGATGGAAGAGGCGGTGGGTTGGATTTTTCAGTTTGGCATTAAACTAGGGTCTAGAGTGTTAAACGAATAGTGCACGAGTTGTAAGTCGGGACACCTGGTAGCTGGGTTCTAAAGGGCTCTGCCATACACTAGTGCTGTGCTAAGTGCCAGTGCTAAGTCACTTCAGCCATGTCCTCTGTCCATGGGGACTCTCCAGGCAAGAATACTGGAATGGGATGCTATGCCCTCCTCCAGCTGAGCTTCCTGACCCAGGGATTGAACCCGGGTCCCCTGCATCGGTAGGCGGGTTCTTTACCACTAAGCCACCTGGGAAGCCCCCAAACTAGGCAAACCAATTATTTCTGAAGACACAGTTTTCCTCATCTTTTCAGTAAGTTTGAAATATCTTTTCTTCTAAATCTGGATTTACTTACCCTTAAATATAAGCCTTCCCCAAGATTCCGTAGCCTCCCCAGCTTACTTTATCTCTGCTCTCCCTAGGTGACCTTAGCCACTTCCAGAGCTTCTGCCATCGCCTTTGAGAAAAGGACTCAAATTGGAATCTCCAACCCTCAGTCCAAGACCAGGGTCTGACCTGTCCATTTGCACAGTGTTTCCAGAATTGCTCTCTTCCTTTCTCTGTTTTTACTTCAACATCTCTTGTCTATATTACTAGAAATCTCCAGGCTTCCCTTCTTGAATCTGATCTTTGTCTTCCCATCATTCACACTACTGACAAAGTGATCTAATCCCTTTTGCACAAATATCTTTGCACCACTGTGGAGGAGACATGGGTTAGATCCCTAATCTGTAAGATCCCACATACCACTGAGCAACTAAGCCCACGCACCACAGTGATTGCGCCTGTGCTCTAAAGCCTGGGAACCACAACCCAAGTGCCGCAACTCCTGAAGCCTGTGTGCCCTAGAACCTGTGCTCCACCACCAGACAAGCAACTGCAGTAAGGCCATGGACTGCAACTAGAGAGTTGCCCATGCTCATGGCAACTAGAGAAAAGCCCACACAGCAACGCAGACCCAGTACAGTCAGAAATAAAGTTATAAGACAAAAACACCACTGCCTACAGAAGAAAGTCTTAACACCTTATTACTGCATTCAAGGGCAGTTCCAGTCAAGCCCCTGCCCAACATTCTTGCCAGAGTCCACTCACATTGGAGTCCGTGCTGTTCCTCAAGCAGCCCATATGCAGTCCTGCCTCTGTGCCTTTGCTCATGATGTTCCCTCATCGTGGATTCTCTTCCTCACTTTCTTATGTTTGAAAATCCAACCATTCCTTCTGAATTCAATTCAAATGCCATCTCCCCTAAATAGCCTCTGAAACCTCCTACTTCCCATAGAATTTATTTCATACAAGTTTATATCTGTTAGTTCTTTATATGTGGTAGCAGTTTATATGCCCTTTTTATCAATTTTAAGGGTCAAGATCATGTTTAGCTATTTTTTTTTCTGTGATGAGTAATACATGGCCCCTGTCCTCAAGTAGCCTACAGTATTGCATAGAAGACAATGTACAGCATAAAACACTAAAATAAGGGCAAGCATAGGGTTCCACAGGACTGTGCAAGAGCACTATTTCCCACACCAAAAGGTTAGGGGTACTAAGGAAGGCATATATTATATGAAGGTGGCTTTTAAGTGCCTTCCTAGATACCATATGATAAGCTTCTTCACAGTATGGAATTTATTTTTTCATCTATATATCCTTAAGGATACATATGTTTAGGAAAAATTAGGCACTCCAAAATTACTTAATGATTATGTAAGCAAAAAATGCCTGAGTCCTTTTTAGCTCTAATGTGTAGAGTATGCATCATATTAGTCTTTTGTACTAGTTTATTCCACTGAGTGGACAATGAGAAAAAATTAATTGGCTACTGAAAACTTAATTTTAAAAAGGTGATAACATAATTTTAGGCTTGATGTTTTAGGTTAAGTGTTAATTTCCATACCTGTCCATATAATTCCCAAGAAACAAGAGCCAGGGCAGATTTCAGTCAAATCCTCACAAGTGTCTTAGTTCTAAATCTCAGAAAGGAGGTTATGTTGATAACTGAGCTGTTCTGCAATTATAGATCAATTGAGTCAAAATAGTTATATTAGTTCCATGACCTGTAATTTTATGTAATTTAAAGAAAAACAGCAGGCTTTATTATAGCCCTTCAGTCCAGTTCATTTCAGTCACTCAGTTGTGTCCAACTATTTGTGACCCCATGGACTGCAGCACGCCAGGCTTCCCTGTCTATCACCAACTCCCAGAGCTTGCTCAAACTCATGTCTATCAAGTCGGTAATGCCATCCAACCATCTCATCCTCTGTCATCCCCTTCTCCTCCCACCTTCAATCTTTCCCAGCACCAGGGTCTTTTCCAATGAGTCAGTTCTTTCCATCAGGTGGCCAAAGTATTGAAGTTTCAGCTTCAGCATCAGCCCTTCCAATGAATATTCAGGACTGATTTCCTTTAGGATGGACTGGTTAGATCTCCTTGCAGTCCAAGGTACTCTCAAGAGCCTTCTCCAACACCACAGTTCAAAAGCATCAATTATTTGGTGCTCAGCTTTCTTTATAGTCCAACTCTCACATCCATACATGACTACTGGAAAAACCACAGCTTTGATTAGATGGACCTTTGTAGGCAAAGTAATGTCCCTGCTTTTTAATATGCTGTCTAGGTTGGTCATAGCTTTTCTTCCAAGGAGCAATAATTTCATGGCTGCAGTCACCATCTGCAGTGATTTTGGAGCCCCAAAATACAAAGTCTCTCACTGTTTCCATTGTTCCCCATCTATTTGCCATGAAGTGATGGAACTGGATGCCATGATCCTAGTTTTCTGAATGTTGAGTTTTAAGCCAACTTTTTCACTCTCCTCTTTCACTTTCATCAAGAGACTCTTTAGTTCTTCTTCACTTTCTGCCATAAGGGTGGTGTCATCTGCATATCTGAGGTTACTGATATTTCTCCCAGCAATCTTGATTCCAGCTTGTGCTTCATCCAGCCCAGCATCTCTCATGATGTACTTTGCATATAAGTTAAATAAGCACGGTGACAATTTACAGCCTTGATGTACTCCTTTCCCGATTTGGAACCAGTCTGTTGGTCCATGTCCATTATGTTTTTCCATAATGCCCATGTCCATTATAGCCCTTAACAACTGGCTATACTAATAACAGTTCTCATTCATTAAGGGCTACATCATAGTTTCACTTTCCTAAGCACTTCATGTACATTATTCTCTTAATCCTTATAAAACTCTACAAGGCATTCCTGATTCCATTTTGCAGATTAGGAAAATGGGACTCATTTAAAGCCAGGATTCAAACCCAAGTCTGACTCCAGAATCCAGTAACTATACACAGGTAGAAATGCTACTAATATCTTTTTTACAGTAGAAAATAATTTGCCAAATGGATATGATTTTTCCCATTTGTATACAAATTTTCTTAGCATATAAAATGTTTACTAATTTTGATGTTTATTAATGAAAGTTATGACACATCAAAATCATAAGTACAATACTTCTGATTGCTTTTTCCTTTAAGGATTGTAAACATGTTATGACCTAATTTCCCCAGCAATATGAATACCACCTAAAAATGAATATAAGACACAGTGGCATTTTTTGACATATCTGTTGGTTCACATCTCTTTGCTAAAGCCATTGTCACAGCTGAAGCATATTTTCAGGTGTTCAAGTGGCTCCAACAAGCTTTTAGCCTTAATTCCAGGAGTAACCAGAAGTATTTGGAAGACAACACACTTTGTCCAAGAAGACCAAATAGCAGAGGTCTTCTGAGTAGGGAAGGGATTATGTCACTGTCTAAAAATCCTTAATAAACTTGGCTCCTTGGCAATGGGGAAGAATGCAGAGCCAAAGCACATATGAGGTCCCAACAATATGATGGAAATAAAGGGATAAACCGGAAAATCTCAAGCAAAATGTACAACGGAGGAGAATAATATTTATAAAAATTTTTCAGTGTTAATTTTGTGTATCCAAAAGAACACTGGTGTGAGACCTAAGATAAAATGATTTTTAGCTCCAGCTTGTTTTCTAGTCTAATTTTGTGACTTCTGGAGGAAGTGATTAAAATTTATTACTATGATTCAGTTTATTACTCATGATAGGAGTGAGGTAGACTAAAAAGTCTTCAGTTTCCTTTTAGAACTTTGATCTTATCATGCTAGGGAGACTGCAAATACACACCCCTCAATGGCACCCCACTCCAGTACTCTTGCCTGGAAAATTCCATGGACAGAGGAGCCTGGTGGGCTGCAGTCCATGGGGTCGCTAAGAGTTGGACACGACTGAGAGACTTCACTTTCACGTTTCACTTTCATGCGCTGGAGAAGGAAATGGCAACCCACTCCAGCGTTCTTGCCTGGAGAATCTCAGGGACGGGGGAGCCTGGTGGGCTGTTGTCTATGGGGTCGCATAGAGTCGGACATGACTGAAGTGACTTAGCAGCAGCACCAAGGCTTTATTATTTAGAGATAGGTTTAAATTTAATAAAGAAATTAGATGGACACTTTCTTATCTTGATAAAATATACCCTGGTCTTAAAGTGATCATCATGACTACTGGGGCAACAGTAAGGCATTCCCCTAAAGTCAGGAACAAAGAAGGATGTTCGCTTGTCACAATTATTTAACAGACAATATTGTTAATAAGAGAGAGAAACTAAAAGTATAGAAATTCAGAAAAGGAAATAAAATTTATCACAATTTGTGATCATTATGGAAAATCTGATGTAGTCAACTGGAAAAGTACTATAAACAAGAAAATTTAGTTAAGGTAGCATGATACAGAATTACTATATATAGATATCAATACATTTCAGATGAACAAACAATGAGTTTAAAAGTGAAATGGAGAAAGACTATTTACAATAGCAACAGTAAAAGATGAAATATCTAAGGAAAAAAATGTAAGAAATATGTAAGATTTACAAATACAATTTTAAAGCATTCCTGGAGGAGACAAAGAGAACAGCATACCAAGTTTTTAGATAGGATGTCTCAACCTCATCAAGTTGTCCTTCCTAAGCTAATTTAGAAATTTATTGTAATTACAATATGAAGGCCAAAAATTGAGAAAGGAGTGAGGGACAGACAAGCAAATCAAAATACAGTTTTAAAAAATGGCAAGGAAAGGCCCCAAAATAAATAGAAATGAGGGGTTTACACATTTTAATGTAAAGCTACATACAAGAGTAAACAAGTGAATTAATAGGATGGAACAAGAAGTCTAGAAATAGACCCCAGTGCATACAGAATATGGTATATGATAAATACGGCATCTGAAATCAGTGCAGAAAAGAAAAACAACTCAAAAAATTGTCTTCAGACAGCTGGAGAGTCATTTGTAATAAAATTAAGCTGGATTCATGTCTCATGCTACACAACCAGGTAAATTCCAAAGGAGCAAAGATTTAAATTTTAAAAATATAAAATCCTAAAAATACTATAAGAACAAAGGAGACCTTCTTTATTAACTTGGAGTGGGGAGATCTTTCTATTATGTAAAATCTGGAGGCATAAAAGGAAAATATTGATAAATATACCTACTTGAAAAAAGTTTTTAATCTACATGGTAAGGATAAAATCTATAAGAAAGTCAAAAGAAAAATCACAAACTGGAAATGCATAAATTCATAACAAGCAGATTTTTAGAATGGTGAGAAAGGATGTATATGAAAGGGCTGCAAATTACTGATTCAGAGATTTGCCAAAGAAGGAAGTTAACTTCAGATTATGCAGTTGGCCATCCGTATCCATCAGTTCTACATCCAAAGATTCAACCAACTGCAGACTGAAATATATATTTAATTCCAGGAAGTTCCAAAAGCAAAACCTGAATTTGCCATGTGCCAGCAACAATTTACATAGCATTTGCATTGTATTAGGTATTGCAGGTAATGTAGAGATGATCTAAAATATTCAGGAGATTGTGCATAGATTATATGCAAACACTACACCATTTTATATAAGTGCCTTGAGCATCCTCAGATTTTGGTATCCACAGGGAGCCAATCCCACTTGAATACTGAGAGCTGAATGTATACTTTACCTAAAGCACCAAGTATACATCAGATACAATCCTATTTCCCATATTAATGGAAGAAACCAATAATCACACCACCACTGGGGTAAAATGAGTAGCAAGTTTGCAACTGTCTCAAGGACATCAGTGATGGGCCGGGTCACCTCAGGATGACTAATTCTGTAAACGTATTTTACTTATCAACACCTGGTGGTTCCATCCTGTTTGGTACTATGCTGTAATTGCTGCAGACTGCAATGACTGCCCTGCAAAAGTCATTTCTGCAGTAGTATGTGTGAGTTTGCACAGATTAACTCAAATGTTATGAATATGGCCAACCAGCCATTATGTTCACCAAGCATGCAATGTCGTCATGGTGTCTGCACTTCTGTTGGGCCTGTTAAAAATACACAGGTAGCTTCTCTCATATACTATTAGCTCATCTGAAATAGCTTCATACTTCTAACAGCAATACATTCAATGAATAAATCGGTACTATATGATTTATCTCTTGAACAGAAATTTTATTTGATCATTCAGGAGAATATAACTACTTCCACTCCTCCTGATGTAAGTCTCTATCTCATAGAAGAAAAAATGTAAAACTGCAGAACTTTTTGCAGTATCTTCCCCCATGTGACTTCATGTAGAAACAACAATAATATCAGAGGTTTCAATTAAAGAAATTTGAGGGAAATCCCAGGGTTATTGCACCTGGAATATTTTCAGTTAATTTTTTTCAAGCTAGGCCTACCTCTTGAGCACCTGAGAACACATTTCAAATACATTTTACTAATAGAAGGTTTCTTAGGTTCAATATCACATTTAAAGCAGCTGGAAATTTTAGAACAGTCCAAGTATATACTTGGCTATTTCCATGGAAATTTGGATGAGGGTCAGCTGGCATAAGTCATAAATAGTTTCCCATGATATGCCAAAATTACAGATTAATTCAATTTATAATAACTGAATTGACTTAATTAAAAATCTTTCATTTGCAGGCATTTGCTCAGAGGAGGCAGAGTGCTCCACTTTGGGACTCCTTGCTCCAAGGGTGAAAAGAATATAATCCATGGACCATGTCTATGGCCACTTGTTCTCCAGCTAGCCAAAGGCAAAGAAAAGAACCAAAATAAAGTGAAGATTTTACCAAGAAAAACAAAAAGTTGTGAAACCTCTTTACTTCAATAAGAATCAAACTCATCCCTTCAGCCTGAATGTTTTCTTTCCAGAATTATTAAAATAAATTGCTAGATCTGGATTCCATGGCAAAGGTAAAAGAGATCTCATTTCGCAGCTTAAGCCATTGAAGTCAGAAAAACACAGTCAAGGTCAGGCTGTTAGGTAATAAATCCCTAGTCTAGCCCTCAGCTTTCTGACTCCTAAATCATTGTGTCCCTCAATCCATTTGTGGAAGGGCTGTTCATTTCACAGAGATGCTCATCTTAATTGCAACCATTGTGAGACTTCCCTGGTGGTCCAGAGGTTAAAACTCCAAGCTCCCACGGCAGGCGGCACAGGTTTAATCCCTGGTCAGGGAACTAAGATCTCGCATGCCATGTAGCACAACCAAAAAACAAGAAAAGACTGCATGAATTTGAATGTTCTCTGGAGAAACCCAATGCTCCATAACAACTATAAATTGCACCCTTATAAGCCTCAGTCTTGGGAATTTTTACTTGTTATGGTATTGATGAAGGAGGGAATGCTGAAATGACATCCCCTTATTGCTGAGGTCCACTAAAAATGGGAAAACTAAAAGTTAGAGAATGAGAAAAGTATTTATGTCTTTAAGTGTGTTATAGGAGCTCTGATTAGAGACAACTTTTTCAAGTTCTTAGAAAAAGAAACATCTCAACAGTGGACAAGGGAGTGATTTCTCCAGGCTACAAAAGTTTTGAAGTGTTACTTTTTGGGAAAAGGCAATTTTCTTGTATGAGTCTCTGTTTGCCATATCTTGGTATGCATGCAGGCTGACTCCTGAATGAGGTGTGTTTTCCACCATAAATTAATAAACTGATAATCTACTTTTTCACTCTTAGTTCAAGGATTGTGGCTTCATTCCTCATGTAAAATTTAACTTATAAAAATACACTACTGAGATATGGTAACACACTCCCTACCCTCCACACTTCTGTGGGTGTGCTCAATCCTACCCACCTTCATTACAATAACCCCAGACCCCTCTCAACCATCCTGGGGTCACACAGGTAGGAATACAATTTTATCTTCATTCTGAGAAGAAATTCCCACCTCTAATGACAGAACTCTCAGCCCCTGGGCTACTGGGGTTACACTTTCTTCTGGGGAATGCTCGTAATTTTTAATTGGTGAGTAAATGTACAATTTTTTATATAAATGCTTTGAATTTGGGACTTATTTTTAAGGTACATAGTTCTCACAAGAGAACTTTAAAAATAAGTTCATATGTAAACATATGACTATTTAGAAATATTTCCCAGTTTATTCTTCCCTCTTCCACCATTAAAACAGCTTTTTGGCTTTCTGGTGAGCCATGACTAAGCTCCTCTATTTAGAGCTTGTCTGCAATCCCACCTTCTTAGGTCACCATGGGTGGTAAAGTAAGAATCATATTAAATTTTAGCTCAGCTGTGATAATGCTGTGTCCCTTTCTAACCCTGGTGGCTTAGACAACCCCCTGGGGTTTCTTAGTCATTATGAGCTCAGTGCTTCTAACAGGGACAGATGGCACAGTCCCAAACACTCCTCTAGATCAGAGCAGATGCTAACAATCCTACTTCAGAGGTGAGGAATGAGAGGAGCAGTCAGGTGCTGGATGCTTTCCTCCTCAACTTTGCCACGAAGCATTTATTCACCTCATTATTCTAGACTAGAAAATACATGGGCAGTAGGGGAAGTTCTGAGTTGATAACTGTCGGTTCCATTTCTGTGTTGAAACTGACTGAAAGCACAAGCCAGAGGCCATGCTCGCTCTCTTTATAGGCAGCGAATGTGAGAGTGTGGCTTCTTTCTTTCAGGCAGGATCCCCTTGAGACATTCCTGGAAGAGCAGCATAGGCCGTGAACATCAGGAAGACATGCCCACCTCAGGCTAGAAAAATACTGGAGGTGCCAGTGAGGCCAAAATATTACTATTAGAGGAGTCAGTTCTCCAGCCAAGGAGCTTTGACCTACACTACGATTCTAAGTAGCTATAATGACAGCATATGGTGTGTAGGTCTAGGCATGGTAAGTAGATTTGTGATTTATTTAGGGAAATAAATTTACAAAAGATAAGTAGAAGATCAGAGTTAGGTTTTGGGCCTATAAAAAATGATGTGTTCACGTGAGTCCCTAAATAGCTACATAATAAACAGATACCTCGACAAACCACAAATGAAGTAGTAGCCCAGGCATTACCCAGGTGCTGGCCAATTTAGCCTTTGTACTTACAAGCATTCACAATATTTTGCAAAAATAATTAAGTTTTTTATGTGCATTTGCTGTAATTTCACTCTAAGACAAATACTTGAAGAGTTTTGAATGTACCTATTCATTAATTCACTGGAAAATAATGCATATTATTTGGTAGGTGCTATGAACACTCCCGGAGAAGGCAATGACAACCCACTCCAGTGTTCTTGTCTGGAGAATCCCAGGGATGGGGGAGCCTGGTGGGCTGCAGTCTATGGAGTCGGAAGGACTGAAGCGACTTAGCAGCAGCAGCATGAACACTTACAAAATTTGTATGTTGAAGCCCTAACTTCACTGTGATGGTATCTGGACATGGGGCCTTTGCGAGATAATTAGGTTGTATGATATCAAGAGCTGGGTCCCTAATGGTGGGATTAGTGCCCTTACAGGAAAAGGAAGAGACACCAGAGCTTGCTCTCTCTGCCACATGAGAACACAGTAAGAAGGCAGCCACCTGCAAGCCAATCCTCACCAGACCATGACCATGCTGGCACCCAGATCTTAGATTTCTAGCCTCCAGAACTTAGAGAAAATAAGTCTCTGTTGTTTAAGCCACCTAGTCTATGATATTTTGTTATGACAGTCCAAGCTGCCTAATGTAGTAGGTTTAATTTTCTTTCATTAAAAGCCTTTAAAAATTTATGGAACATATGTCTAAACTAAATGATGAGACACCAATTAATTCAAACTAATAAAAGCAATATTTCCAAACATGCTTATGTTCCATTTTGCTCTTTTAAGTGAGAATCACAGAAAGAAATGTGATCAATGACATTATCTTCACACACAAAAGAACAAAATATGTTAGAATACTTGCTTAGTTTATTTCTCCTTGTCTGCTTTCTTCACTATCATTAGAGAACTCGATCTTCTTATATTCATCATCCATTAGTCATTCATTTGTTCCATAGTTGTTTATTGAGCATTTAACTCTGCTTCAGATACTATTCCAAGGATTGCAATATAGCTGGGAACAAAAAAGTCTCCTCTCTCATGGAGTTATTTTCTAATGAAAGGAGACAGAAAATAAACAAATACATATTAAATATATAATGTGTCATATTTAATAAGTGCTGTGAATAAACTGAAACCAGGTAAAGGATTAGAGCACAATGTGGGCAGAAGAGGAAGAATCTAGTAATAACTTTGAAAACATGATCAGGGAAAGCCTCTCTGAGAAGACCACATTTTACCAGAGACCTGACTCAGGCAAAGGAATGAATCTCAGACATGTCTGGAAAAGCTTTCCAAGCTAAGGAAGCAATATATTCAAAAGTCCCAAGGCTTGCTTGTTAGAAAACCAGCAAAGTAGTTAGAAACAAGTATGTGAACAAGATAGAGAGAGGCAAATAGGTTACCAGGTATCCATTCAGGTATGACCAGAAATTGAGTGAGAAAGTCTCCAGAAGGGAGGGAAGAGAGAATGAGAAAAAAAATAGTATTTGAGAAAATAATGGCTGAGACTTTCCCAAGATTGACAAAAATCATAGATTCAAGTAGTTCTCTGAACCTAAAACACGGTAAATAAAAAGAAAAGCACCCTGCAGCACATTATAGTAAAATGTTGAAAATTAAAGAGATAATAATAGAAGAAAACTGAGAAAAAAATTAATTTCAAAGGAACGAATATTAGACTAATATCACCTAAAGAAAGTAGGTTAACTTCTTTAACCTACTTTAAAGAAAATACTAAAGATGCAGGAAGGAATGAAGAACAACAAAAAGGACAAATGTGGACAAATATAAATGAATTTTAACTGAATATAACAATAGTTATAATAATATACTAGGGGATTTTAAGTATATAATAATATATTAGGGGACTTTATATATAAAAAGAAAATGCATTAACTATAGTATACAAACCATATTTGTATCAAGCACAGAAGACTTTAAGGCAAAAACTATTACTGCTGCTGCTAAGTTGCTTCAGTCATGTCTGACCCTGTGCAACCCCATAGACAGCAGCCCACCAGGCTCCTCTGGTATATTTCAAAATGATAAAAGTTCTTTAGTAAAAGATAGTAATTCTAGATTCTTATATATCTAATAATAAAGCCCAAGGTTATATATTGAACAAATATTGACAAAACAAAATAGAGAAATTTAAAAAATAGATTTTAGCATATCTTTTTGAGGTGCAGCAGAAGAAATAACTCACAAGGATACATAAGATTTGAAGAACACAATTTGTATATGTGACCTGATAATCACAATTTATTTTTATTCAAAGTAAATTCTTTGACTACTTGGGAATTAGACTAGAAGTCAATAACAAAAATACTCTTAGAAAAATCTATAATGCTTGTAAACTAAGAAATACACCTCCTAATAACCCATGAGTCAAAGAAGAAATCACAATGAAAATTAAACATATTTTGAAGTGAATGTTCATGAAAATTTATGAGACACATTTATCCCACTTCAAGATGAAAATTTGTGTCTCTAAATATATATATTAGAGAATAAAGCTAAAAGGCAATGAGCTAAAAAAATAAGTTGTTCAAAAAAACTTATATCTACAGAAAATAAGAGGATAGAAATAAAAAGATAAAAACAGCAATAAATAAAATAGAAGACAAATATACAATAGAGAAGATCAACAAAGATAAAACATGTTTCTCTGAAGTGACAAGTAAGTTTATAAACCTTGATGGAGAATAATGAGATAAAGAAGGCAAGCTTAAATAATCAGTATCAGGAATAAAAGAGACAATATCATTACAGAGTCTTCAGATATTAAAATATAAGACTATTATGAACTTTACATCAATAAATAGTACATTTGCTTAATATTATACACATTACAGTATGTACATTATATTTCAATTAAAAAGGGCCAGAAAACATTCATCTTACAAAAACTGACAGCATAAGAAAGAAAATGTAAACAGTTCTCTACTTGAAAATCAAATTGTTAATTAAAAACCTTCCCACAATGAAAACTGTAGGCCTAGTTGGTTTCACTGGTTGATTCAAACCAAATACTTCAGGAAAAAATAGTATCTTAGACAAATTCTCCCAGACAATAGAAAAGAGAATGAAAAACATCCTCCAGCTCATTTTATGAAATCAGCTTAACTGTTATACAAAGTATGACAAGGGCGTTAGTTTATATAAAGAAAAAAATTATGGGCCAATCTCAGTTATAAACACAGAAGCCAGATGCAAGGTAAATGAATACAGAAATACGTAAGAAAAAGAGCTAATACATAATGATTACATTTGGTTTACTTTAGAAATGGAAAGTTAGTTGAACATTCAAAATTCAACCAGTAATCTGCAGTGACCAAAGATACATCAGTAGTTGCCTGGGAGCCTGTATAGAGGAATGAGTGAGGGGGCAAGGACCGAAGAGGGAATACAGAGGGACATGAGAAAACTTTTGGAGGGGAGTGACATATATGCTCATTATTTTTACTTCAGAGATGATTTTACAAGTGTGTATATATATATGTGTGTGTGTGTGTGTGTGTGAAAAATGATCAAACTATTCTATATACTACAAATATGTACAATTTATTATATGTTATTATATCCCACTAAAGCTATTAAAATCCTACTAAAGACTTCCCAGGTCTACCAGGGAAGACTACAGTCTGCTCTCCAATGGTAAAGCATCTACCTACAATGTGGGAGACCCAGGTTCGATCCCTGGGTCGGGAAGATCCCCTGGAGAAAGAAATGGCAACCCACTCCAGTATTCTTTCTGGAAAATCCCATGGACTGAGGAGCCTGGTAGGCTACAGTCCATGGGGTCGCAAAGAGTTGGACATGACTAAGCGACTTCACTTTCACTTTTCAAAGCTATTTTAAAATCAATGTAACTTATGACAATGACAATAAAGAATCCACAAGAACACAACAAATTTAGAAAAAAAATTAATAAAAGTCAGCTTTCATTCATGATTTTAAAAAATAACTTCTAGCCAACTGTAATGGCAATTTCCTTAAACTAATAAAGAATATTAAAAAAAGAACAACCTATAGTATCATAACTGAAGATGAAAATGTTGATAGCTTTCCATGTGAGATTAGAAACAAGATAAAGACATCTTTCCAGCACCACTTTACCCCTGCTCCACCACCCTCCTCCATGGGTTTGAACTAAGTAGATTAACATTATTCTTCTGTCCAGTGATTGATTGAAGGAAGGGTAGGGATAAGCCAGTCAATGCATTCCTACACCCCTAGTGCCTGTGATTATGTCAAATGCAACACAGTATCAAAATTGATCCAGTCAACAGAAGTCAAGAATTTTGTCTGGGAGAATAGGAGTTCTCCATTTCCATGGAAAATGTAAAGATATCAGGTCAGGAAGTGCTTCAGCCATTTCTAATACAATGAGGGAAGCCATGAAGGAAGACAGAGCAAAAAGAATCACAGAGAAATAGAGCCCAGTGGAAAATTACTCAGTTATATGTATGAAAAAAGAAAAAGATTCCTTTGTTTTTTGAGCCAAATCAGTTCTGATTCTCTGTTTATATTCCAAAGCCTCCTAACCTATAGTTGGCTGCAAAAAGTCATTAATGCAAAATGTGCATAGAATAAGGCAGATAAAAGTCAAAAGAATACTTATTTTAAAAGAAAACACACATAGGCCAAAGTCAAGGCAGAAAGTCAGAGACCAAAAATTATCTGAAAGGATTGCTATTATGATTAAGTGAAATAATATATGCAAATCACTCAGCACAGTACTGGATGCATACCAAACTCATTATTAACTGCAGAGAGCAACAGCTAATGGTGCAGCAGGCTGTGTGGAGTGCCCAGGGAGGCAGGAAACAGTCTTTTATATCAAAAGCATTTTCTGATAATTTTAGATTATATAACTGTCTTGAGTGGACACTTTTGAGTGGACAGTTCTGGTGCTAATGAGTGGTAACAGCTTTTACTGAAAGCCTAATGTGCAATTTTATATACATTTGTTTTTTCATAAGGACACTTCTAGATAGGTATTACCAGAGACTGAAAGAAAGTGAAAGTCGCTCACTTGACCGACTCTGTGTGACCCCACGGAGTCCAGGCCAGGATACTGGAGTGGGTAGCCATTCCCTTCGCCAGGAGATCTTCCCAACCCTGGGGTTGAACCCAGGTCACCCGCATTGCAGGCTGATTCTTTATCAGCTGAGCCACCAAGGAAGCCCAGAATAAGGTAGTGGGTAGCCTATCCCTTCTCCAGGGGATCTTCCTGACCCAGGCATCAGACCAGGGTCTCCTGCATTCCAGGTGGATTCTTTACCAGCTGATCAGCAACTGACATATCACAAAACAAACTCAGAGGTGAACTAAATTGGCAGCTCTTTAAATGGTGATACCTGCATTTAGCAAGGTTCCAACTCAAACCCATGCTCATTCTCCATCTCAGGCCAAATCTCTAATGTGAGAGAAGACTAAAAAATGCAAATTAACAATATCAATTTAGAAAATTTACGTTAATAGAAAGTAACTGCATTTCCTGGATGCATTCTGTTTTAACATTTTTTCTTTTATACATCTCAGACCCATTTCATAACAAAGCTATTTACTGGACAGACCATGAGAAGTGCACAGATTAAGCAAGAGAAGTATTTCTGGATAGAAATAACCCTCTATCATGCCAGTCATCTAGAAAATAGCCTCCTAGCACAAATAAAACTAAACCATGTTCTTAAAACATTCAGGAGAAAATTTTTAACAGCACTTAGAAGGCAATGGCAACCCACTGCAGTACTCTTGCCTAGAAAATCCCATGGACAGAGGAGCCTGGTAGGCTGCAGTCCATGGGGTCGCTAAGAGTTGGACACGACTGAGTGACTTCACTTTCACTTTTCACTTTCATGCATTGGAGAAGGAAATGACAACCCACTCCAGTATTCTTGCCTGGAGAATCCCAGGGACGGGGGACCTGGTGGGCTGCCGTCTCTAGGGTTGCACAGAGTCGGACACGACTGAAGCGACTTAGCAGCAGCGAGCAGTGGCTGTGTGGCTGCCATTGGAGTGACTAGTGGCCGTGAAGAGATTCCCCCATGTCCAAGGTCAGGAGCGGTGGCTGCGCTTCGCCGGACTGGGTGTGAGGAGATACCCCACATCCAAGGTCAGAGAAACCCCAGTATGATGGTACGCGCTGGAGCGGCTGCGAGGAGATACCCCACATCCAAGGTCAGAGAAACCCCAGTATGATGGTATGCGCTGGAGCGGCTGTGAGGAGATACCCCACGTCCAAGGGCAAAGGAGAAGCCCCGGCAAGAAGGTAGGAGGGGTGAATTCGCGTTTAGAATCAAACCCCATTCCCACCAGAGACACTGAGAGGGCTCAAACAAATCTTGTGCACACCAGGACCCAGAGACCCCACAGAGACTGAGACAGAACTGTGAGCGTCTCCTGAGGAGGTGCGGGTCAGCAGTGGACTGCTGCAGGGACAGGGGCTATGGGTGCAGCAGACCTGAGTATGGCATCAGCCCTCTGGGAGGAGGTTGCCATTAACCCCTCCATAGAGCTACCAGAACCTACACAGGACTGGGGAATAGACTCTTGGAGGGCACAAACAGAACCTTGTGCACCAGGAGCCAGGAGAAAGGGGCAGTGACCCCACAAGAGACTGACCCAGACTTGCCTGTGATTGTCCAGGAGTCTCCAGCGGAGGCGTGGGTCAGTGGTGGCCTGCTGCAGGGTTGGGGGCTCTGAGTGCAGTAGTACATGCATGGGACCTTTTGAAGGAGGTCACCATTATCTTCATTACCTCCACCATAATTTGGTCCCAGGTAAATAGTAGGGAGGGAACACAGCTCCACCCATCAACAGAAAATTGGATTAAAGATTTATTGAGCATGGCCCCACACATCAGAACAAGACCATTTCCCTTTCAGTCAGTCTCTCCCATCAGGAAGCTTCCATAAGCCTCTTATCCTTCTCCATCAGAGGGAAGACAGACTGAAAACCACAATCACAGAAAACTAACCAGTCTGATCACATGGACCACAGCCTTGTGTAACTCAAAGAAACTATGTGCCACGCTGTGTAGGGGCACCCAACACAGATGGGTCGTGGTGGAGAGTTCTGACAAAATGTGGTCCACCAGAGAAGGGAATGACAAACCACTTCAGTAATCCTGCCTTGAGAACCCCATGAACAGTATGAAAAGGCAAAAAGGGCACTGAAAGATGAACTCCCCAGGTCAGTAGGTACCCAATATGCTACTGGAGAAGGGTGGAGAAATAACTCCAGAAAGAATGAAGAGATGGAGCCAAAGCAAAAACAAGACCCAGTTGTGGACATGACTGGTGATGGAAGCAAGGTCTGATGCTTTAGGAGCAATACTGTATAGGAAGCTGGAATGTCAGGTAAATGAATCAAGGCAAATTGGAAGTGGTCAAACAGGAGATGGCAAGAGTGAACATCGACATTTCAGGAATCAGTGAACTAAAATGGACTGGAATGGGTGAACTTAACTCAGATGACCCTTGTATCTACTACTGTGGGCAAGAATCCCTTAGAAGAAATGGAGTAGCCATCATAGTCAACAAAAGAGTCCAAAATGCAGTACTTGGATACAATCTTAAAAATGACAGAATGATCTCTGTTTGTTTCCAAGGCAAACCATTCAATATCACGGTAATCAAAGTCTATGCCCTGACCGGTAATGCTATAGAAACTGAAGCTGAATGATTTTATGAAGACCTACAAGACCTTTTAGAACTGACACCCAAAAAAGATGTCCTTTTCATTACAGGGGACGGGAATGCAAAAGTAGGAAGTCAAGAAATACCTGAGTAACAGGCAAATATGGCCTTGGAGTACAAAATGAAGCAGGGCAAAGGCTAATAGAGTTTTGCCAACAGAACACACTGGTCATAGCAAACATCCTCTTCCAACAACACAAGAGAAGAATCTACACATGGACATCACCAGATGGCCAACACTGAAATCAGATGGATTATATTCTTTGCAGCCAAAGCTGGAGAAGCTCTATACAGTCAGCAAAAACAAGACTGGGAGCTGACTGTGGCTCAGATCATGAACGCCTTACTGCCAAATTCAGACTGAAATTGAAGAAAGTGGGAAAACCACTAGACGATTCAGGTATGACCTAAATCAGGTAAATGAATCAAGGCAAATTGGAAGTGGTCAAACAGGAGATGGCAAGAGTGAACATAGACATTTCAGGAATCAGCAAACTAAAATGGACTGGAATCCATTTTAAATCAAATCCCTTATGATTATACAGTAGAAGTGAGAAATAGATTTAAGGACTAGATCTGATAGACAGAGTGCCAGATGAACTATGGGTGGAGGTTCATGACACTGTACAAGAGATAGGGATCAAGACCATCCCCAAGAAAAAGAAATGCAAAAAAGCAAAATGGCTGTCTGAGGAGGCCTTACAGATAGCTGTGAAAAGAGAAGTGAAAGGCAAAGGAGAAAAGGAAAGATATACCCATTTGAATGCAGAGTTTCAAAGAATAGCAAGGAGAGATAAGAAAGCCTTCCTCAGTGATCAGTGCAAAGAAATAGAGGAAAACAACAGAATGGGAAAGACTAGAGATCTTTTCAAGAAAATCAGAGATACCAAGGGAACATTTCATGCAAAAATGGGCTCAATAAAGGACAGAAATGGTATGGACCTAACAGAAGCAGAAGATATTAAGAAGAGGTGGCAAGAGTACACAGAAGAATTGGACAAAAAAGATCTTCACAACCCAGATAATCATGATGGTTTGATCACTCACCTAGAGCCAGACATCCTGGAATGTGAAATCAAGTGGGCCTCAGGAAGCATTACTACAAACAAAGCTAGTGGAGGTGATGGAATTCCAGTTGAGCTATTTCAAATCCTGAAAGATGATGCTGTGAAAGTGCTGCACTCAATATGCCAGCAAATTTAGAAAACTCAGCAATGGCCACAGGACTGGAAAAGGTCAGTTTTCATTCCAATCCCAAAGAAAGGCAATGCCAAAGAATGCTCAAACTACCGCACAACTGCACTCATCTCACACGCTATTAAAGCAATGCTCAAAATTCTCCAAGCCAGGCTTTAGCAATACATGAACCGTGAACTTCCAGATGTTCAAGCTGGTTTTAGAAGAGGCAGAGGAACCAGAGATCAAATTGCCAACATCCACTGGATCATCGAAAAAGCAAGAGAGTTCCAGAAAAACATCTATTTCTGCTTTATTGACTATGCAAAGCCTTTGACTGTGTGGATCACAATAAACTGTGGAAAATTCTGAAAGAGATGGGAATACCAGACCACCTGACCTGACTCTTGAGAAATCTTATGCAGGTCATCAGGAAGCAACAGTTAGAACTGGACATGGAACAACAGACTGGTTCCAAATAGGAAAAGGAGTATGTCAAGGCTGTATATTGTCACCCTGCTTATTTAACTTACATGCAGAGTACATCATGAGAAACACCAGACTGGATGAAGCACAAGCTAGAATCAAGATTTCCGGGGGAAATATCAATAACCTCAGATATGCAGATGACACCACCCTTAAGGCAGAAACTGAAGAAGAACTAAAGAGCCTCTTGAGGAAAGTGAGAGAAGAGTGAAAAATCTGGCTTATAAGTTCAACATTCAGAAAACGAAGATCATGGCATCTGGTCCTATCACTTCATGGCAAATAGATGGGGAAACAATGGAAACAGAGGTAGACTTTATTTTTTGGGTCTCCAGAATCACTGCAGATGGTGACTGCAGCCATGAAATTAAAAGATGCTTACTCCTTGGAAGAAAAGTTATGAACCTAGACAGCATATTAAAAAGCAGAGACATTAGTTTGCCAACAAACGTCCATCTAGTCAAGGTTATGGTTTTTCCAGTAGTCATGTATGGATGTGACAATTGGACTATAAAGAATGCTGAATGCTGAAGAATTGATGCTTTTGAACTGTGGCATTGGAGAAGACTCTTGAGAGTCCCTTGGACTGCAAGGAGATCCAACCAGTCCATCCTAAAGGAAATCAGTCCTGAATATTCATTGGAAGGACTGAAGCTCCAATACTTTGGTCACTTGATGCAAAGAGCTGACTCATTTGAAAAGACCCTGATGCTGGGAAAGACTGAGGGCAGGAGGAGAAGGGGATGACAGAGGATGAGATAGGTGGATGGTATCGCCCACTGAATGGACATGACTTTGAGTAAACTCCAGGGTCTGGTGATGGACAGGGAGGCCTGGTGTGCTGCAGTCCTTGGGGTCACAGAGTTGGACATGACTGAGGGACTGAACTGAACAACTAGATCTAGGAAATCTTAACCTTTGGAAAGAATATACAGTTGTATAGTTTTTAGGGCTGTTATAAAATATGGAGGTAGTCAGATAAACACTACTTGCTTTTTATTTTTTTCCTCCATGGAATAAAAGACAGGACTAGCAAATGAGAACTATTTAAATAAATGATTTTCCAAACTGAATATTCACTGTGTCTTCTAAGGATACAAGTCAAGAGCTCCTCAAATTACAGATATCCTCCAATAGTTATTATAAACATCAGACACAAGTAATATGAATAATTAAACAATTTCATATTCAATTATTCTTCCTAATAATCTTCCAAATGGCTTAGCAAAATCTACAATCAACAAATTACAAAATATACTATGGTTTTTAAAAAATAATAAGAGTAACAACTTTGATTATGCCATAAGACATATGTGAAAGGATTCTATTGAATTTTTCAATTATGGTATGAAAATTCATCTCCCTGTTCCACAGTCCTTGAGTATTTCAATGTCATTGCTATATGACCTCCCACCATCTCCCACAGAAGCAGGGGCTGCGGTAGTGGAGAAATAATATTAGTAAAATTAGCCTATTGCCAGGAACTCTAACCCAGTTGGGATAATTTGTAATGGCCTACCTGGCTCCCTGCCCCTGCTTCTTTCCGTCTGAGCCGAATCTATTAAATTAACCTGACTCAAAGTTATGCATCTGACTCCAGGGCCAACTCCAGCCCTCAGCAGGGGAGATATCATAAGAAAACCTCTGTCAAGATCTTCCTGCCTCTGCCCTGAATTACTGTTTCTCTGATTTTTACTCCAGTGCACCATGATTGGGTCCTTGTCTTGCATCCCAGTTTCCTGTGGCTGGGTTTCTCACTGCAAAGTCTTAATCTCTTGGTTACAGGTCCCTAATACTTAGCAGGAGACTCCCATACCAAAGTCCTTTGGGATGAACTTTTTTTTAGGATTACCTTGATATTTAAGGTATTTGTGCCACTTCCTAAAGAATCTAGAACTTCACCTCTGTTAAGGCCATATTCCACCAATCTGCACCAAACCCTCCCCATTAACACTTATGGATGGTCTAGACTCTCAGATTCATGGGAGGCAGTATGGCATTCTGGTTAACGACATGGTTTCTGCAATCAGGTTCCCTGGATCTAAAAGCTAGCAGAGCTATGAATGACCTTGAATAAGACTCTTAATCTCTTTATACCTTGATTTCTTCATCTCCACAATAGGGATAAAGACAACATCTGCCTTTCACATGGATATCTAACCAATAGATAATATATATTACTGTATCTAATAAACATTGAGCACTCTTTAAATATTGTTGTTGTTTAGTCATTAAGTCATATCTGACTCTTTGCTACCCCATGGACTGCAGCCCTCCAGGCTCCTCTGTTCATGGGATTTCCCAGACAAGAATACTGGAGTGGGTTGTCATTTCCTTCTTCAGGGAATTTTCCCGACCCAGGTATCAAAGCTAGATCTCCTGTATTACAGGCAGATTCTTTACCGCTGAACCACCTGGGCAATACTCTTTAAATATTAGCTTGTTGCTATTATTATGGTTCTTATCTACCCATTTATAGAATTATAGTCTGTATTATTATTTTAGTCCCTGGTTAATGCTGAAGATCTGCCTGATCCTATATGTCTAATATTTTCTGACCTATTCTATACTTTATGTAAATTCCTCCTTCCTAATTTATAGCAAATTTGGAAAACTCAGCAGTGGCCACAGGACTGGAAAAGGTCAGTTTTCATTCCAATCCCTAAGAAAGGCAATGACAAGGAATGCTCAAACTACCACACAATTGCACTCATCTCACACACTAGTAAAGTAATTCTCAAAATTCTCCAAGCCAGGCTTCAGCTATATGTGAACTGTGAACTTCCAGATGTTCAAGCTGGTTTTAGAAAAGGCAGAGGAACCAGAGATCAAATTGCCAACATCCGCTGGATCATTGAATAAGCAAGAGAGTTCCAAAAAAACATCTATTTCTGCTTTATTGACTATGCAAAGCCTTTGACTGTGTGGATCATAATAAACTGTGGAAAATTCTGAAAGAGATGGGAATACCAGACCACCTGACCTGCCTCTTGAGAAATCTATATGCAGGTCAGGAAGCAACAGTTAGAACAGGACATGGAACAACAGACTGGTTCCAAATAAGAAAAAGAGTATGTCAAGGCTGTATATTGTCACCCTGCTTATTTAACTTATATGCAGAGTACATCATGAGAAACGCTGGGCTGGAAGAAGCACAAGCTGGAGTCAAGATTTCCAGGAGAAATATCAATAACCTCAGATATGTAGATGACACCACCCTTATGGCAGAAAGTGAAGAGGAACTAAAAAGCCTCTTGATGAAGCTCAACATTCAGAAAATGAAGATCATGGTATCCAGCCCCATCACTTCATGGCAAACAGATGGGGAAACAGTGGAAACAGTGTCAGACTTCATTTTTGGGGGCTCCAAACTCACTGTAGATGGTGACTGCAGCCATGAAATTAAAAGACACTTACTCCTTGGAAGGAAAGCTATGACCAACCTAGATAGCATACTGAAAAGCAGAGACATTATTTTGCCAACAAAGGTCCATCTAGTCAAGGCTATGGTTTTTCCAGTGGTCATGTATGGATGTGAGAGTTGGACTGTGAAGAAAGCTGAGCGCCAAAGAATTGATGCTTTTGAACTGTGGTGTTGGAGAAGACTCTTGAGAGTCCCTTGGACTGCAAGGAGATCCAACCAGTCCATTCTAAAGGATATCAGTCCTGGGTGTTCTTCAGAAGCACTGATGCTGAGGCTGAAACTCCAATACTTTGGCCACCTGACACGAAGAGTTGACTCATTGGAAAAGACTTTGATGCTGGGAGGGATTGGGAGCAGGAGGAGAAGGGGACGACAGAGGATGAGATGGCTGGATGGCATCACCGACTTGGTGCACAAGAAATTGGGTGAACTCCAGGAGTTGGTGATGGACAGGGAGGCCTGGCGTGCTGTGATTCATGGGGTCACAAAGAGTCGGACACGACTGAGCGACTGAACTGAACTGGATTTATAGTAAATGTGATCTCTTTCCCTAAAGAAAATAATAAGGCACTGAAATTCATTACTTCTATCTATCTTCCTTTCCTTTAAAAGAGGAAGGGGCTGTTCTATTGTTCAACCAGTCTGAGTCTGTCCATATTTCTCTTTATCTATGAGATTCTACTTTCATAGCCACTCTGGCTTATCTTGAAGAGCAGCTGGGGTTTTAGCTTTCTGAGAAGATGATTTGGAAGTTTTGCAAAAATCAAACCATAATGGTGGCAGCTTTGAGTACTGGCCTGTTCCATTCCTATAAGGCCACTTAGATCCTCAGTCCTGGAGATTTTTAGCTCTGAGCTCAGAGGTGGAATTTGAAAACAATCATGTGTGGAACTCTGCATCTCACTTCATAGTCCCAAATATTTGTGGAATTTTTATAAAATATGAAAAAGAATAAAGATTAAATGATACAACATCCATTTACACAATTCTGTTCTTATTCTACACAATGTTGGTACCAGTATTCATGCACATAACAATACCTTAGGTTAACAAAGTCATAAAATATCACTATTTCAGATATTTTAAAACTGTATCATAAAGAGTGTTACATGTGTGACAGTTTCAGATACAGGGGAGCCAGAATAAGTGTGCATATTCTATAAGTCAAGTAAGAGAAATAAGAGATAGAAAAAAGGATTTACTCCAAACTCCCAAAGAAGAATCAAACAAAAACCCCAGTCCCTAAATATCTAGTACTAAGCTAAACTGCCCCAGATTAGGGGGTTGAGGAGGAGATTGTTACTCATTGTTTGAAAAACAGATACTCTAAACACACATAAGTATTAAGGCTGGATTTAAAACTGAACGTATCCTAATACTAACGGTCCAATCTGAAACTGTGAAGCAATCAACTTCCAACTCAATCCTTATTCAGTATTTGTACCTAATGGCTTGCAGATAGATCTTCACATATATGTGCCTTCACCAAAATAACAGGCTCTTACCCAATTTCATAGACATGGGCAGTTTATCATTCTTCCAGCAAAATGTATTGATAAAAATTCTCAATCAGTGTAGAAAAATTGTATTGCATTTCCTTAAGCATCAAAATGAGTGTGCTACAAAGAGTTAGCCAGGGTAGTAGGAATGCTGCATACTTTTCAATGGTCATTTCTGAAACTCTAATGTAGGAGTAATTTTTATCCTGTGCTCTCATAGTTACTGATAAGTGTTGATTCATTATAAGGGAGTGGCAGGGCTTAGAGGAGGGAAGTGGCCTCTGCCAAATCTAAACCTGGGGCAGGAACACAGAATTGTAAAAGACTCTGTGTTCCAACCCAGGGCTGAACTCTGTCACCTCCTTCAGTATTTACTTCTCCTCTCTGTGGTTTCACTTAGGGATCGATTACTCAAACTCATCTTGTGACCTGCAGCCCATGAATTACCCCGCTGTTACTTTTCAGGAGGAGATCACAGAAAGTACATTCACAGCTGTTTAAAATTAACACTTCTTCCTTATCAGAAACAGCCCCACTCTTTTCCTGACATCAACACATTATTGAAAATTCTGTACTGTAATTCTTTGTCTTTCCTGACTCTGCCCTTTATTACTGCCTACGGCCAGTAATAACAACAGATTGTCTGTCAGAGGAAACTGTGGCCTCACCAAGGCACATAAAAATTCCAGGCGCTCAACATCTTTAAATGATGGGTCCAGACTTAACTAGGAGAATCCATTTTTACTCACTTGTATATTAAAATATTTTTGGTTTTGATTATTGAATGTGCAGTTGGCTGCCATCTCCCAAAGCATCCAGGACATCATGTGAATTTATGGTAATGTTGAGTACATGGGTCGCACTGGACTGACTGGGGTTTCTGCATAAATACAAACAACTGAGACCAGTGTGTTTAGACAAGACTTCATTTTCTCACAAACTTTCCTGTATTTTCTCTAAATATTTAAGTTAAAGTAGGCACCAAAGTGGCACTCTACTGGAATAAAACATTAATTAGATACAGTGGAGAACTTCATTCAACACCAGATTCCCCACCCTCCCCTTCCCAGCCTCCAGATTTTCTGCAGTGAGTTTTTAAGCTGAGGTTAGCTTCCCTGTATTACTTGGCATCTTCTGGAGTATGCTCCCCCTCATTGTGCTAGCCTCTGAAAATGTTCTATTGTATTATTTGTCTAAGAAAGAAATAAGTAAGGAAAAATCCTTAAAGCATTCCGGAGCCAAAAATGATTACCACTAATTGGGAGGAATCTATATCCCTGGATCCTCACTTGTTCGAATAATGGAGTATCCACTTGTTTCCTTGAAAAACTGTCAGAGATAAAAGATCACTAGCAATTTAACTTTTGAATACAAAATATGAAATTAAAATGATGCCGGAAGACTTGGTGTCCTGTAACAAGAATACAAACGAGCAAAAGAGTAGTACCTCATGGTGAGGACAATGTCCCTGAAACCTAAAAAGAGCATTTAAGAAACCTGAAAGGGGACAACCCTGTACAGAAGCAGTGGTCCTGTCACTCCCCGTCTATTAAAGGAAAAAAGGTGTTACTGCAAGATGTTGTTTGTGACTGTTTAAACACCCGTACACTTTTTCTTTTCTGTGTGATTTAAACAGTTAAACATATAAATAATGGAAATATCTAGAAACAAATAATGAAAACATGATGACCCGAACCTATGGGATGCAGCAAGAGCATTTCTAAGAGGAAAGTTTATAGCAACACAATCCTACCTCAAGAAACAAGAAATATCTCAAATAAGCAACCTAATCTTGCATACAAAGTAACCAGAGAAAGAACAACAAGCAAAATCCAAAGTGTAAGGAAAGAAATTATAAAGGTCAGAGCAAAAATAAATGAAATAGAGACTAAAAATAAATTTTTTAAAAAATCAATGAAGCTAACTGCTGCTTCTTTGAAAAGATAAACGAAAGTGATGAACCTTTAGCCAGTTTCATCAAGAAAAAAAAAAAAAATGGAGAGGACTCAAATCAGTAAAATTAGAAATGAAAAAGAAGTTACAACTGACACTACAGAAATACAAAGGATCATAAGAGACTACTACAAGCAACTATATGCCAATAAAATGGACAACCTATTAGAAATGGACAAATTGTTAAAAAAAGAGGACAAGTTTCTTGAACCAGGAAGAAATAGAAAATATGAACATATCAATCTCAAGTAATGAAATCAAAATGGTGATTTAAAATGTTCCAAGATTATTAATGATTAATAACGGAAAGAGCATGCAAGATGGAGTCACAAGAACTAGCTTCTTTACTGCTCCAGTCACACTCTGCCCATCCTTCTCCTGGCCCAGCTAGAGAGGCAGAGCTGTGTTGTCCACAGCTGGACTGCAAAGTTTTGGAAGGCAAAGGACTTTATCTTGTCAAAGTGTGTGTCCCTAATAACTAACATGGTGCCCAGCACATGGTAGATACTCAAATATTACCTGAAATGATTGGGAATGATTTCACAAAGGCAGTAAACAAGCCCTGTCAAGGCTGGGCCTCCGGCTGGTAGTCCCCTTCCTGGCCATCTTTCAACCACTGAGGATTTGAGGACTATCCCTTTTCAAACACACTGCAGGAATACATTCAAGAGCAACCTTCTTTCTCCTCCTCCATCCTGCAAACACTTTTGCCTCACAAACACAATCACTAATGTCTATAGGTTCTTTACAAAGCACTTTCACATGCAGTGTTTTATCAACCCTTACAACAACATTCTGAGTTAAGTAAGGCTTCCCTGGTAGCTCAGCGGTAAAGAATCCGCCTGCAATGCAGGAGACTCGAGTTCTATCCTTGCATCAGGAAGATCCCCTGGAGAAGAAAATGGCAACCTGCTCCAGTATTCTTGCCTGGGAAATCTCATGGACAGAGGAGCCTGATGGGCTACAGTCCATGGGGTTGCAAAGAGTCAGACATGACTTAGTTACTAAATCACCACCACCAAGGCAGATATAGTCCCCAACTAACACATAAGGAATGAAAGGTTTAGGAAAATTAAAGAGTTTGGTCAAGGTCACATAATGATAAAATGCTCTTTTTTGCAACCTCAGTATTAAGACTAGACTAACAGTAACAGACGGAGAAGACAATGGCACCCCACTCCAGTACTCTTGCCTGGAAAATCCCATGGATGGAGGAGCCTGGTGGGCTGCAGTCCATGGGGTCGCTGAGGGTCAGACATGACTGAGCGACTTCACTTTCACTTTTCACTTTCATGCATTGGAGAAGGAAATGGCAACCCACTCCAGTGTTCTTGCCTGGAGAATCCCAGGGACGGGGGAGCCTGGTAGGCTGCCGTCTATGGGGTCGCACAGAGTCGGACACGACTGAAGCGGCTTAGCAGCAGCAGCAGCAACAGTAACAGAACTTAACCCCAGTGTTCGTATGTGGACTCCTGAGACATCCCACTTCCAAAGGCCTCACATTTGGGGTCTGCCCCGTCTTTCACTGACTCTCCCTTACGACTGCTTACATGTTAGAAACACATTCTAATGCAATGCTTTGCTTAATAAAGAAAATAATATTTGCTAAATAAAAAACAGCGCCACTATAACGGAATATAAGGAAACATGAGTTCCTCAAAACACCACTAAGGCAGTATCTTCAGTAAGGTTTGACTTAAAGGAACAAACGTCTACCAAATTCCTAGGGAAACTGCTTCCTAAATAAAAGATGAACCAATTAAAATTACATTAGACATGAGTGAGAATTAAAGTTCTTTTGGTCAGCGGGTTTTCAGCTTTCTCCCCTTTAAAATAATTCTCACAGGAATTAAAACTTTAGTGGCACATGGTGTAAGACAAGACAGTCTGGGCTGGATAGAAGCCGAAAGCAGTTCTTCAACCATTTCTAACATAGGGTTGTACAACCAAGTGCTTCAGACTATTTAAATTTATACCAGCATCTATATTCTGGGCTCATAAACAAACCAAGCTCTCAAACTCCTGAAATTCGCTCTGAATAGCTAATAGGAAAAGTGGTCTGGAAAAAATCACAGAAAAAGCTTACATCCAGAATTATTCTGTAATTTTTGTAAATCACATTTTTGGAAAGAGGTAGGAAGTAAGTAAAATTCTAAAGATAGGCTTTTTCTTAGTTATGTAAAGTATTTTATTCCTAATCTGAGAAAAATAGCTCTTTCTTGTATTAGATGTTTTCAGTTCTCACCATTTAAAGTTAGTTGAACAAAATTGTTGATGTTGAAATGTCAATGAAATTCAAGTTAAAACAGAGCTAAATGAGGGCTGTCAGGCTAATTCCAAATTTTGTTTTTCCAAGAGAATGTCATCATTTTTGCTTTTAATGAGATAGAGACAAGGAAGGCACACACTAATACTCTAGCTTGGGGGAGAGATGTGACTCCTCGAGTTGTCAGGTACCTGGAGTACCATGGTTTCAAAGGGAAGGGAAACCTATTCTACAAAATATTGGAGAAGAATCTGGGGGCAGGGGGATGGGGCAGGGAGGCAGGGCATTACAATTAAGGGGCAAGGCTAAGAGGGAAAGGACATCAAATGCTTAGTGAAGGCATGTGCTGTAGAAGCTGGAAAGGATGGCTTTACACCCAGATTGACACGGCAAATGGAGGTGGCCTCCAGATAAATAGAGAAGGGGGACCATATGAGTATAAGACATGGGAATTAGATATCGTGGGGAGAGTTTCAGGCTTCCAAAAGCTATAAAACCACTTGGGTCTAAGCTAATTATAGAGAAAAGACTGAGGCAATTTCCAGGTGATATCTGATATAATACAGCAACTGATTATTAGGAATTGCACATCAATACATATTAGGTTGGAGAAGGCAATGGCACCCCACTCCAGTAATTTTGCCTAGAAAATCCCATGGACAGAGGAGCCTGGTAGGCTGCAGTTCATGGGGTCGCTAGAGTTGGACACAACTAAGCGACTTCACCTTCACTTTTCACTTTCATGCATCGGAGAAGGAAATGGCAACCCACTCCAGTATTCTTGCCTGGAGAATCCCAGGGACGGGGAAGCCTGGTGGGCTGCCGTCTATGGGGTCGCACAGAGTTGGACACAACCGAAGTGACACAGCAGCAGCACACATTAGGTAAATCAGTTTGTAAATGCTATCTTTTCTTGCACTTCTACTCTTCGAAACATGAAGAACCCAGTGATGATAATCATATCATCTCTCAAGTCAGACAGACAAGTCAAATCCTAGCTCCACCCTTTCCTAGCTGTGAGACTTGACCTAGTCACTTAACTTTTCTGAGCCTCAGATCAACAAAAAATAGGACATTACAAAATAAAGACTTACAAGAGACAAGAAAGGACATAATGATTAAGGATCAATCCAAGAAGAAGATGTAACAGTTGTAAATATTTATGCACCCAACATAGGAGCCCCTCAATACACCAGGCAAATGCTAACAGCTATAAAAAGGGGAATTGACAGTAACAATAATAGTGAGGGACTTTAACACTTCACTTACACCAATGGACATTCAGACAGAAAACTAATAAGGAAACAAAAGCCTTAAATGAAACATTGGACCAGACAGACTGAATTGATATTTATAGGACATTCCATCCAAAAGCAGCAGAATACACTCTCTTCTCAAGAGCACACGGAACCTTCTCCAGGACAGATCACATCTTTGGGTCACAAATAAAGCCTCAGTAAATTTAAGAAAATGGAAATTGTTTTCTGAATACAATTCTGTGAGATTATAAATCAATTATAGCAAATAAAATAAAAAACGAAATCAGTTACAAAAAAAAACTGTAAAAAACACAAACACATGGAAGCTAAACAGTAATGCTACTAAATAACCAATGGATTGTCGAGGAAATAAAAAAATATCTAGAAACAAATAACAAAAACATGATGAACTATAACCTGTGGGATGCAGCAAGAGCATTTCTAAGAGGAAAGTTTATAGCAACACAATCCTTCCTCAAGAAACAAGAAAAATCACAAATAAGCAACCTAATCTTACATATTGATATTTCTCCCAGCAATCTTGATTCCAGCTTGTGCTTCCTCCAGCCCAGTGTTTCTCATGATGTACTCTGCATATAAGTTAAATAAGCAGGGTGACAATATACAGCCTTAACGTACTCCTTTTCCTATTTGGAACCAGTCTGTTGTTCCATGTCCAGTTCTAACTGTTGCTTCCTGACCTGCATACAGATTTCTCAAGAGGCAGGTCAGGTGGTCTGGTATTCCCAACTCTTTTAGAATTTTCCACAGTTTATTGTGATCCACACAGTCATAGGCTTTGGCATAGTCAATAAAGCAGAAATAGATGTTTTTCTGGAACTCTCCTGCTTTTTCGATGATCCAGCGGATGTTGGCAATTTGATCTCTGGTTCCTCTGCCTTTTCTAAAACCAGCTTGAACATCTGGAAGTTCACGGTTCACGTATTGCTGAAGCCTGGCTTGGAGAATTTTGAGCATTACTTTACTAGCGTGTGAGATGAGTGCAATTGTGCGGTAGTATGAGCATTCTTTGGCATTGCCTTTCTTAGGGATTGGAATGAAAACTGACCTTTTCCAGTCCTGTGGCCATTGCTGAGTTTTCCAAATTTGCTGGCATATTGAGTGCAGCACTTTCACAGCATCATCTTTCAGTATTTGAAATAGTTCAACTGGGATTCCATCACCTCCACTAGCTTTGTTCGTAGTGATGCTTTCTAAGGCCCACTTGACTTCATATTCCAGGATGTCTGGCTCTAGGTCACTGATCACACTATTGCGATTATCTGGGTTGTGAAGCTCTTTTTTGTACAGTTCTTCTGTGTATTCTTGCCACCTCTTCTTAATATCTTCTGCTTCTGTTAGGTCCATACCATTTCTGCCCTTTATTGAGCCCATCTTTGTATGAAATGTTCCCTTGGCATCTCTAATTTTCTTGAAGAGATCTCTAGTCTTTCTCATTCTGCTGTATTCCTCTATTTCTGTGCATTGATCACTGAGGAAGGCTTTCTTATCTCTTCTTGCTATTCTTTGGAACTCTGCATTCAGATGCTTATATCTTTCCTTTTCTCCTTTGCTTTTAGCTTCTCTTCTTTTCACAGCTATTTGTAAGGCCTCCCCAGACAGTCATTTTGCTTTTATCAATAACCTCAGATATGCAGATGACACCACCCTTATGGCAGAAAGTGATGAGGAACTAAAAAGTCTCTTGATGAAAGTGAAAGTGGAGAGTGAAAAAGTTGGCTTAAAGCTTAACATTCAGAAAACGAAGATCATGGCATCCGGTCTCATCACTTCATGGAAAATAGATGGGGAAACAATGGAAACAGTGTCTAACTTTATTTTTTTGGGCTCCAAAATCACTGCAGATGGTGACTGCAGCCATGAAATTAAAAGATGCTTACTCCTTGGAAGAAAAGTTATGACCAACCTAGATAGCATATTCAAAAGCAGAGACGTTACTTTGCCAACAAAGGTCCATCTAGTCAAGGCTATGGTTTTTCCAGTGGTCATGTATGGATGTGAGAGTTGGACTGTGAAGAAGGCTGAGTGCCGAAGAATTGATGCTTTTGAACTGTGGTGTTGGAGAAGACTCTTGAGAGTCCCTTGGACTGCAAGGAGATCCAACCAGTCCATTCTGAAGGAGATCAGCCCTGGGATTTCTTTGGAAGGAATGATGCTAAAGCTGAAACTCCAGTACTTTGGCCACCTGATGCGAAGAGTTGACTCATTGGAAAAGACTTTGATGCTGGGAGGGATTGAGGGCAGGAGTAAAAGGGGACAACAGAGGATAAGATGGCTGGATGGCATCACTGACTCGATGGACATGAGTCTGAGTGAACTCCGGGAGTTGGTGATGGACAGGGAGGCCTGGCGTGCTGCGATTCATGGGGTCGCAAAGAGTCGGACATGACTGAGCGACTGAACTGAACTGAATCTTACATATAAAGTAACTAGAGAAAGAACAACAAGCAAAACCCAGAGTTAGTGTAAGGAAAGAAATTATAAAGGTCAGAGCAGAAATAAATGAAATAGAGACTAAAAAACCAATTTAAAAAAAGATCAATGAAACTAACTGCCAATTCTTTGAAAAGATAAACAAAATTAATTAACCTTTAGCCAGTCTCATCAAGGAAAAAAAAAATTGGAGAGGACGCAAATCAGTAAAATTAGAAATGAAAAAGAAGTTACAACTGACACCACAGAAATACAAAGGATCATAAGAGACTACTACAAGCAACTATATGCCAATAAAATGGACAACCTAGAAGAAATGGACAAATTCTGAGAAAAGTACAAACTTCCAAGACTGAGCCAGGAAGAAATAGAAAATATGAACATATCAATCTCAAGTAATGAAATCCAAATGGTGATTAAAAATCTTCCAACAAACAAAAGTCCAGAAACAGAGAGCTTCACAGGTGAATCCTATCAAACACTTAGAGGACAGCTAACACTTATCCTTCTCCAACTCTTCAAAAATCATTGCAGAGGGAAGAACACTCCCAAGCTCATTCTACAAGGCCACCATCACCCTGATACCAAAACCAGACCACAAAAACAAGATACCACACAAAAAGAAAATTACAGGCCAATATCACTAATGAACATAGACACCAAAGTCCTTAACAAAGTATTAGAAAACAGAACCCAACGACACATGAAAAGGATCAAACACTATAGTAAGTGGGATTCATCCCAGGGATGCCAAGGATTCCTCAGTATAAGCAAATCAATCAATGTAACACACCATATCAACAAGTTGAAGAATAAAAACCATATGATCATCTCAATAGATGCAGAAAAGCTTTTGACAAAATCCAACACCTATTTATGATTAAAACTCTCCAGAAGGTAAGCATAAAGAGAAGCTACCTCACATAATAAAGGCCATATATGACAAAACCAGAGCAAACATTGTGAAAAATGAAAACATTTCCTCTAAGATCAGGAAGAAGATAAGGATGCTCACTCTCACCACTGTTCTTCAACACAGTTTTGGAAGTCCTAGCCACTGCAATCAGAGAAGGAAAAGAAAAGGAATCCAAGTTGGAAAAGAAGAAGTAAAACTGTCACTGTTTGCAGATGACGTAATATAACGCATAGAAAATTCTAAAGATGCTACCAGAAAACTACTAGAGCTAATCAATGAATTTGGTAAAGTTGCAGGATACAAAATTAGGTACAGAAATCTCTTGCATTCATAACACTAACAACAAAATATCAGAAAGAGAAATTAAAGAAACAATCCCATTTACCTCTGCAACAAAAAGAATAAAACACCCAGGAATAAACCTACCTAAGGAGGCAAAAGACCTGTACTCACAAAACTATAATATACTGATGAAAAAAATCAAAGACCACACAGATGGAGAAATATACCATGTTCTTATATTGGAAGAATCAATATTGTGAAAATGATTATATTATCCCAAAGCAATCTTTACCAATGGCATTTTTAGATTTGAGCAAAAAATTTTACAATTTGTATGGAAACACAAGAGACTCCAAAGAGCCAAAGCAATCTTGAAAAAGAAAAAGAGCTGGACAATACAACAAAGCTATAGTAATCAAGACAGCATGCTACTGGAACAAAACAGAAATACAGATCAATGGAAGAGAATAGAAAGCCCAGCGATAAACCTACATACCTATACTCATCTAATCTATGACAAAGGAGGAATGAATATACAGTGGAGAAAAGACCGTCTCTTCAATAAGTGGTGCTGGAAAAAACTGGACAGCTATAAGTAAAGGATGAAATTAGAACATTCCCTAACACCATATAAAAAAATAAACTCAAAATATATTAAAGACCTAAATGTAAGGCTGGACACTATAAAACCCTGAAGAGGAACACAAAGGCAGAACAACCTTTGACATAAATCACAGCAAGATCCCTTTTGACCCACCTCCTAGAGTAATGAAAATAAGAACAAATGTAAACAAATGGGGCCTAATTAAGCTTAAAATTAAACTCTTGCACAGCAAAGGAAACCATAAATAAGACAAAAAGACAACCCCCAGAATGGGGAGAAAATATTTGCAAACAAAGCAACTGACAAAGGATTAATCTCCAAAATATACAAATAGGTCTTGCAGTTCAATATAAAAAAAAAAAAAACTAACCCAATCAAAAATGGGCAGAATACCTAAACAGACATTTCTCCAAAGAAGATATACAGATGGCCAAGAGGCACATGAAAAGATGCTCAACATCACTAATAATTAGAGAAGTGCAAATCAAAACTACAATGAGGCATCACCTCACACTAGACAAAATGGCCACCATCAAACAATTTATAAACAATAAATGCTGGAGAGGGTGTGAAGAAAAGGAACCCTCTTGCACTGCAGGTGGGAATGCAAATTGATACAGCCACTATGCAGAACAGTATGGAGGTTCCTTAAAAAAACGAATAAAAGAACTGCCATATGACCCAGCAACACTACTCATGGGCATATGCCCAGAGAAAACCATAATTCAAAAAGATACATGCACCCTAGTGTTCATTGCAGCACTATTTACAATAGGCAGGACATGGAAGCAACCTAGATGTCCATCAGTGGAGGAGTGGATAAAGAAGATGTGATACATGTATACATTGGAATATTACTCAGCCACAAAAAGGAATGAAATGGTGCCATATGCAGAGATGTGGATATGCCTAGAGACTGTTATACAGAGTGAAATGAGTCAGAAAGAGAAATTTGCATAATATTACTTATTATGTGGAATCGAAAAATAGAGATGAATTTATTTGCAAAGCAAATATAGAGACACAGATGTAGAGAACAAAAGTATGGATACCAAGGTGGGGAATAGAAGGTGAGTGAATTGAGAGATTGGGATTGACATATATACACGGCTATGTATAAAATAGATTAACTAACGAGAACCTACTGTAAAGCACAGGAAAGTCTACTTAATGCTCTATGGTGACCTAAATGGGAAGGAAATCCAACAAAGGGATATATGTATATTTACAGCTGATTCACTTTCTATACAGCAGAAACACAGCATCATAAAGCAACTATATTTCAATAAAAATTTTAAAAACCCAAACAAAATAAAATTAAAACTCTTTCAAAAATAAATAAAAGAGTAATACCTTACTTTAAAAAAAAGGACAATACACCTTGCAACATTTGGCATATAGTAAGTGCTCAATAAATATGTGTTTACTGATTGACAGGTTTGCTATGAAAGAAGATGTGGTATGAATGTCAAGCACATGTCTGGCCAGGCCCACAATAAATGTTAGCTGTCACTCCTATAATCATTCCCTTTAGTGATGACCTAAAATACCAACCAAGTCTGTAAAAAGGAAAGTGCTTCATATCAGGCATTTTACTTAAAATTTGCAATAGCCACTAACCACAAGAAACTCCCAATTGATTAGTATTATATGCTATTACTTTGCAACTAATAAAGCAGGCAACCGATAATCTAATCATATATTATTATGCATTTTATTAATGAAAAGATAAGGACATATTTTTTTATAGACAGTATATATCAGCTATTGCCACAATAATCCTACAGAATAAAGCACCTCAAACAAAAAGCTGGTTTATTCTCATGCTCATGGGTCTATGTGTTAACTGGAATAAGGCTGGTCCAGGCTGGGCTTGGTTAGGTGGCTCTGCTTCCGGCTGTGGGTTGGGCTCAGGTTCATTCCACCTGTGTTCACTCTGGGACCAGGCTGAAGGGACAGCAATTCCCTGGGGAAAGCCCTTCTTATGACAAATTACCAGTGTGAAAAACCAAAGCCCAATCATGAAAGCATACTTAAAAGTTTGTGTCACATCCACTAATATCCCATTGACCAAAGCAAGTCTCAAGGCCAAACCCAACATCAGTGGATGGGAGCTGGACAACAGTCAAAAAGTATCCAATAATGAATACTGAAATTTTAAGTAGTTGGGTGTAATTGCATTATAGTGATATATCTGTACTTCTACATGGATTTAAATTCATATTATGGGCTCTAAAAAGAAAGATCTTATGTAATTAAGGAGGAGATTCTGAAGGGATGAGGTACTAATGATGAAAATTTTTGATATTTCAATTACTAAATAAATGAGGTAATTCAAGCTTCAGATGTTCATTTATAATTACACAGGAAGTATTTCAAGCATGTTTTATGTTTCAATTGAATCAGTCTTTTACTCAAACTGCTATGTCAAACCATTAAAAGTAATTGATATTAAAGTAGAAGATAACATACCCTCCTATGTTGTGAGATTTACAGTTGAATAAATACATGTCATTTTTTAGAATTAATATCTGTCATTTAAAAAAATCCATGAGTATATCTAGGGAAAGCTCTAACACACCTCAATTATTCAAAAAAAAAAAAAAAAAACCTTTGCAAAATGTATTAAGATTGATTTTAAAAGGAAAATAAAACATTGAGTCAACCTAATTGCTTTGAAGTTTAAGCATTTTCAACAAATTAAAAATTTTAGGATGAAGAAATAGACAACAAAAATACACTTAGCCAAAGGAGCGCCAATCTGTTTTCAATCTACATTTTATAAATTATTCAGCACAGGCTTAGAGAAATGATTTTAATTAAGAAAGATTACACTTGGGTATTAATATGATAAAATATTCTGACATAATATTTCAAATCCATGTGAAGAAAACAGAAACAAAGAATTTCTTGGCAATATAAAAAAATAAGTTTAACAGAAAATTTGAATTTTAGAGCTCCGTTGTTCTGTATCCGGGGCTTCAAGTGAAACAGTATTAAATGTCCATTTTAGGTATTGGAGCCTCCTTAGAACCAACTGCTTTGGTAAAAAATGCTATGAGCTATCTCAACTACTGGATAGCAAGTATGGCATTATATATTAATTACTTCTAATTTACTAATCTATGAATTACTCTTTTAAACTCTAACATGTTATCATTTCTATTCTACTTTCCCTTATTATTCCTCTTTTCAGAAATCCCCAATAGATCGGCTGATATGCTGTTGCTGCTGCTGCTAAGTTGCTTCAGTTGTGTCCGACTCTGTGTGACCCCATAGATGGCAGCCCACCAGGCTCTGCCGTCCCTGGGATTCTCCAGGCAAGAACACTGGAGTGGGTTGCCATTGGCTTCTCCATTGTGTGAAAGTGAAGTCGCTTAGTCGCGTTCGACTCGTAGCGACCCCATGGACTGCAGCCTACCAGGCTCCTCCATCCATGGGATTTTCTAAGCAAGAGTACTGGAGTGGCTTGCCATCAGCTGATATGAGCAAGTCTCAAATCCACGCTCCTCATGGTGGCACACATAATCCTCCGTTATGTTGTCCCAACATATTTTCCATTGCCCCTTGGTATATAAGCATTACTCCTGCTAAGCTGGTCTAGTGATTCAAAAGTATTTTAAGTATATAATTCCTCACTTGCAAAACAGGCATCTAGTACTTCTGTATAATATTTGACCCATCTTTTACTTCATTCAAGGAGATCCAACCAGTCCATTCTAAAGATCAGTCCTGGGTGTTCTTTAGAGGGACTGATGCTGAAGCTGAAACTCCAGTACTTTGGCCAACTCACGTGAAGAGCTGACTCATTGGAAAAGACTCTGATTCTGGGAGGGATTGGGGGCAGGAGGAGAAGGGGACGACAAAGGATGAGATGGCTGAATGGCATCACCCACTCGATGGACATGAGTTTGGGTGAACTCCGGGAGTTGGTGATGGACAGGGAGGCCTGGTGTGCTGCGATTCATGGGGTTGCAAAGAGTCGGACACGACTGAGCAGCTGAATGAACTGAACTGAACTTACTTCATTCAAGTTCCACCTCTTATATTAAAGATTTCCTAGTTACCTCCATCTTGCAGGGAGCTCTTCTACTTCTAACCTTTGAAAGCATTTTATTGCCTGATTGTATATATGTAATTTATCACATAGAAGCCTTAAACTGTTGAACTTGTCACATGTATCTTACCATCCTTTTGTAGATTATAATGGCTTTATGTGTAACTTCCATAACCAAGACACAGACCCATCCAAGATTCATTCTCCTTTTTCTACTTATGAATAGAACACTATTTTTCCTTGGATGGCAATGCACCCATTTAAAAATACTCACCTTCCAAACTCCCTGGTAGATGGAAATATGTCCATGTGACCCAAGTGCTGGCTAAAGAAATAAGGCCTCTATTTATAGAGGTCTCCAGTGAAGATACTGTTCATGATAGAAAGGGACATAAACATGAATATGAGGCTTGGAGGTGGAAGAGCCTCATGTGACCACAAGGGCAAGAGCTACATCTAAGGACCAAAAAACCCTGCATCACTGACGACTTCATGACACCACTGTAACAGCCCTAGACTGTCTACCTCTACCCTTCTCATTACTTGAGAAAGACAGCTGTTGGGTTCAGTTCAGTTGCTCAGTTGTGTCCGACTCTTTGCGACCCCATGAATTGCAGCATGCCAGGCCTCCCTGTCTATCACCAACACTTAATTGGATTTTCACTACATATGGCAAAACATGTAGCTTTGTGTAAGAACATTTAAGATATACTCTCTTAGCAACTTTCGAGTGTAGAATATAGTACTGTCAACTATAGAAACTGTATTTTATATTTTTGATGAGAAGATATAAACATGTCAATCTCTCCAAATTAATCTTTACATTTAACACAATTTTAAGAAAAAAAATTCAAGTTGCAAAAAATGATTGAAACTTGACAGATTATTCTCACATTTGTTGATCTGGAAGATGACCAACTGTCAGACTAGCCAAAAAATTTTAAGAGGTTTGGCTCAACCAGACATCCACTGAAGCATACTATAAACACTCAATAATTAAAACAGTATGGATCTTGCAAAAGAATGGAATAAATCAATGAAACAAAACTTTAAGGCTTAGGAACAGATCCATTTATTTATACAGATCATTGTTTATGACAAAACTGGCAGAGGCATAACTTATTTAAAGGTTTTAGAAATAAATAGATTCCTGTCTCATAATATGTAAGATAAATTCTATATGGGTTTTAGTTTTAAAATAGAAAATACCAAAGTACTAAAAGAACACAGGCCTGAATAATTTTAAAATATTTGTATTGTGAAGGAATTACTAAGCATGATCCTAAAGGCAGAAATCATAGTGAAACCGACAGACTGGATTCATAAAGATGTAAGAATTATGTATGGTACAAACTCCAACATAAGCAATTATCAAACAAGTTTTTAATGGCCTAATTTTTAATCATCTGAGCTTTGTTAAATTTATTTTATAATCAAAACAATGGCATGTCATAAGCTATTAGTAATGATGATAGGGATATATATATTTACTGACACAAAGATATTTACAAAATAATTATACCTAATTATGTATGGCATGCTTCCAGTTTTATAAAAAATTGTGTACCTCATCATAAATTTATATATTTTATTATGTAGTTAAAATTCTGGAAGAATACATATCAAAATCTTAATATCAACTATCTCTAGATGGTATTTAATGAGTATTCTTTTTATTTAACCTATATCATCTAATTTTTCTAGAAGTAAATTTATATTACCCAGATAATTTTAAAAAATGTATTTTAAAATTTTTTCGTGGTGAAAATAGCCAAGACATAAAAAAGAGATAGTTTCTATTAAACTGTGGTTATTTCTAGGTGGTAGGATAACAGGTGACTTAAATTTTCCTCTTTACATAAAGTTTTTGAATATTTTTATACAGGAATATATTTATTCATTTAATCAAAATGAAATAAACTTGATTTTTCAAATGCATCTGACTACTGTGCAGCCACAAATTATACAACTATTGTATAAAAGGAAATCTGCTAACCCAACGGGGGAACTGACTAATGAAGAACGCAGCACATGAGCTCCTCAGTTTCACACTTATCACCAGGGTCATATGGAATAAGCTGTGTGTGCCATGTCAGAAAGCCATTTTCTGTGTACTCTTTTAGTGTTTTCACTCCTGTTTTGATGCTGGGAGCAGGGAAGTAGATAGTAAAGGCCTACAATGACAAACCACTATTAACATGATCATAACTGGGTTATTCCAGCACCAGTAAAGCACAGAGAAATTAATTCAGTCAGCAGTCCAGGGAAAAAGAGATTACATCTGAGGCTCCAGGATGATGGATGAACTCAAACTAAAATTAAAAAGCAAAACAAAGTAGAAAGTCTATGTGCAATTCGATGCATTATCTGTGACAACTGTTTCCTCTAATATGAAAGGCAATCCATCCACTACAGTTATCCAGAGATCATGCTCTCCCTAAGTGTCATTAGCCAGAGGAATTAACAAATTTTCCAAGATTTCAACATCTCCAAAAATAAATAAAAGCTCAGGTAACATGAAGATCAGTTAACAACAACAACAAAAAGTCTCCAGCTTCAAATGGAAAAACAATCTAAAACATGCCCTGCTAAAAATCTAACATGGTTACACCATCCCCCCTCTTACTACACCAAATACCAAATTCATTCATCATTCATTCATTCATTTCTTCATTTGTGTTTCCCTTCATTCACCTACAGTGAATACCTACTATGTGCCAAGTTCTAAAGCAGGCAGTAGGTGCAGCTTACAACCATCCCTTTACCAAATGTAAACATGTTAACACCCCTGATTGAAATCCTGCCATATATAAATTAGCTAAAAATAAATTAGGAAAAAAAAAGGACTAAAACAAAATTCCTGGCATCATGAGAGATACAGGTTTACTCTGACTAAATTTTCAAGCACTGATTGTTCTACCCTTCTGATAAATTAGAGATAGAAATAATGAATTTTAAAGTTGTAGAAGAAAGACAGCACTGTAATGTAGAGAAATGGTAGATGTCAAGGGTAGGGGAAAAAAACTGGTGAGCCTAGAGTTAAATTTATTCTTTAGTAAGTGAGTCACTTATAATATCTAGGAATTAAATATAACCAGTAGAACCTGGAAATTGAACATCATGTCTTCAGAGTAAAATAAAAATTATATTCTCAAACAGAAGTAACAGCACTGCCCATAGCCTGGTCTGGTTATAGAAGACATCAAAGACAGTCTTTATAGTCAGTCTTTCACCTCAGCTAAGCAGAGCATGATGCTCACAGCCTCCATAGAGCAAGAACTTCCCCTAGTTAGGCTTGTTTCAAAACCTAGGACATGCCTAAATTCTTTGTATTTCATGTCTGGTCCTGGACATCAAATGTAAATAGCAGTGTAATGTTGTACTTTAATAGTGGATCTAGAATTGAGAACCTATTTACCAGCATACTCAGATAGAAATCTGGTTCTCCCCATCAGGAACTGCTGAGTACCCTATAGCAGTATTTCTCAAACTAAGGTCTATGAATATTATTATTAAAGTCTTATGATATTAAAAAAAATTTTTTTATTTTTATGACCATTAAAAAAAAAAAGAAGTTTTAAGGATAGTCTGCCTTTCTGGGATGACCCTGTGCAACTGCGTATTGCTTTACAATTTTTATGCAGTAGTTTGTATGTGCAACTGAGTTGGTTGATTAACATCTAGGAAAGCTATAACTAGAAGGCTTTATATAAGCAAAGAGGTGGGAGAGACCAGCAACATCTCTGACTGTGCCAACTCCCATCAATTTACTAGAAATAAGTATGGTCTTCATTTTCCAAAAAGAGTTTCTGTACCCCTCATCCTTAGCAATAGTTGCATCAGATACTAACTTAATGAACGTATCAGTTAGGCTAGCTTTTTTCCCAAGTAATAAAGCTTTACACAGTGGCCAAGTGATACATCTTAATGTGCTGTTTCAAGACTACTCATTGGCAAAGGTGAGGTTTGGTTTGCCTAAGTTCCAATCAGAGACATAAAGCTTTTAATATTGTTTGAATAACATACTACGTAAACAGGCATTTGCTGAGTAAGTATTATCAAAACCCAAATGCAGAAAACAGATGAACCATGGAACCACAGTTAGGGTGACATCTCTCTGCTAAAATTCTCTATATCATTACTGCTTCAGCAAAGCAGTGTCACGCATCTCACTAAACCCATGTTGATTTAAACTCAATTATAATGTTCATCTGAACTGTAATGGTGTTGTCATATTTAATTTCTACATTTGTTTTGATTTTATTTAGCACAAGTTATAAGCATAAAATACATGTGTGCACGCTAAGTAACATACTCTGTGCATACTAAATAACATAATACAAGAAAAATGAGCAATTTAAGTAATACTGTAATAGTTTCAGTCAATACAAGAAGTCCACAGCAGTTTTATTCTTCAAGAGGATAGGATACGTCCCTCAACTTGAGGAACTCTGCTTCATGACATAGGTTAGCTTTATCTAGGATTTAAGAGAAAAATAGCTTAGTACCATGGTTCTCTACTTTTTTATTTCAAATGAAGTTGTTCTGCATCCTTGCATCTGTTCTGTTTCCCAACTTCCAAGCTCAAAGTGGCAGGCCATCTAGAGGTGGCCAGAAACGGACACCATCAGGAAAAGAAACCCTTTTGTAACAGTAACTATACTGAATATAGCTGCTGTCATTTTTGTCTAAACTGTCAATTTCTGTAGAGACAGGATGGCGTCAGAGCCTGTCACAACTGGAAGGCTTAATAAATGTTTGCAAAATGAAGGTCATTTTCTCAGCTCTTTTTACTCCAGTCTGGTTTAAACAAACTGTGTCAGAACCCTGTCTTAATACAGTTACTTTAGCTGTGTAAGAAATACTCTACAAGAAGAGGATAATTTTGTTGATGGAACATATAGTCACAATATAATAGCAAGTATTGATATCCTTAGAGACTAACCTCTATAGCAGGCTCTCTGAATGATAAGAAACAATTCTAAAATGATGCAAACAGTACATTCAAATTTTCCAGAGAAAATAAAAACATGAGTAACTTTTATCTCCTTTCCATAAAAACCATTAACTGTGAAATAATAAATTCCCCAAACAAGTCAAATCTTCAATATGGAATGAAAAAAGCAGTATATTCAAAGACAGTATTTAAAATACCTTATTTAAATATATTTAAAAAATCTACTTAGCCAGAAAAAATGAAAAAATTCCCTATCTCCGCCACAAAAAAAAAGAAATATTTTAAGAAAACAGATTTTTTTTAATTCCTGGGTGGTACTAACCTGGAAGCCAGCACACATTCCTAGCTAAGAACTGATGAAATACATCTGCAAAAATAAACAGCTTGAAAAAGCTGAGCTTGCCCAAAGAAATTAATTAAAAAATAAACCCAAAACTTGTTTTTGTCATTTCCTCAATACTTTTCTCTAATAATGGAAAAATCAAAGTATAATCAACATATACAATCACAATAGGGTATAAGGATACAATCTTACAAATGACTAATCCTATAAAATTTTATTTATGAGACTGAGTATTGCTCAATACTATATGAAAGTCACATTTTTTTATTTTTACTGTTCCCTGTAACTGGGATCTATTGCAAGACCTGGGAAAAAAAAAATCTCTTCTTCCCTTCCAAAGTCTAAACATAAATTCTTATCAGCAGGCTTCCTAATGAGTTAAGTCAATCACTAAGCCACTATTTCAATTTGTGTTTCTGCAGCAGGGCGGCTTTGGAGCTAAGAAAATCACTTCTGTTGTATCCTGCTATTTTGGACAAAAACTAATTTCCTGCCCAACCCTGGGAGTCACATGATTCCAAGCTAATGGAAAGTCTGCTTTCCATCATAAAATGAAAAGTCATGTCGAGATCAAGCTCCAACAATTAAAAAGATACACACACACGCTTAACTTCCATTCACCATTCTAGGATTTAATAACAACATTGTAGTATTCTCAGGGAAAACAAGACTGTCATATAAGTTGAAAATAAGAAGTCCAAGATTAAGGACAGTATATTATTAATATCAGGATCAGAACTGAAAGAGAAAGAAGAAAGGAGACAGAGAGATCCACTCTAGGGCTACAGGGGAAAAAAATAACTAAAAAGATTTTTAAGTGAATTGAACTATGTAAGAGGAAGAAAAACTTAGAGACAAAAATAAACAAACAAAAATATTAGAGGATGAATCCAACTAGATGACCTCTAACTGAATCATGCAAGGTCAAACAAAAAGCAAGCTCGACATCTCTCTGAGTTGGAAGCATACACCAACCACAGGAGGAACATAGCCCAGAAGATACATTTTATGGATATGTGTGAGGTCCTGGAACATTTTGTGTTGTAACAATTTTAGGATTTCAGAAATTCCACAGGATAACAAGTTTTTCAACCTTCTTTCTCTAATCCACATTTTGGCCACTATTCTAATTATGTGTTCAACAATGCCCAATTTTGAATGCACACAGAGAACTTGAAAGCTAAGCTTCAAAGGACAAACTGAAATAAAACTATTATAGATTACCTCAAAAAATATTATGGAAAAAGTCCAAACTGAAAAGAAGGATGGTTTATAATCAACAAGGATATATTGTACAGCACAGGGAACTTTATTCAATCTTCTATAATAATGTATTTGGGAAAAGAATCTGAAAAAGGGAATGGATGTAGATATGTGTATAACTGAATTATTTTGTTGTATACCTGAAACTAACACAATATTATAAGTCAATTAAACTCCAATAGAAAATAAAATTTTTAAAAAAAGAAGGATGGCATGGCTTGTATGTTTTATGTCCCACCCACTCAACTTTGGAGTACTAAAATATACATTTGAACCTTTATTACTAGAGAGTTGTACTAAATTTTGAGTCCAAGCTACTCCAAAAATCCAGCTACTATTATCTTTAATTGTGATTCATACCTACACTGACAAAAATGTGTGCAAGATGCTACTGATAATTAATTTTATGTGTCAACATGGCTAGACTATGGTGCTCAGTTGTTTGGTTAAACACTTGACTAGACGTTGCTGTAAAGATTTTTAAGATTTGATTTATATTTATAATCAGTTAACTTTAAGTAAAGCAGATTATTCTCCATAATGTGGGTGAACCACATTCAATCAGTTGAAGACGTTAGGAACGAAGACTAAAGTTTCTGAGAGAAGGAATTCTGCCTCCAGCCTGTGACTTAACTATTTTACCTGAATTGCCAGTCAGCCTGCCTGCCCTACAGATTTCAGATTTGCTAGCTCCCGCAATAATAAACCTCTTTCTCTTTTTCCATATATACACACACATATGGATGCCCATGAATGCTGTGTGCATTGTGTGTATATACATATATTAGTATACCACATACACATACTATAGATTCTGCTTCTCTGGAGCACCCTGATTAATGCAATGCCCAAAACCATAATAAAAAGTAAGTTTATTGCATTTACTCTAACATTATGCAGATTTTATAACTTGAGGAAAACACTGGCTATCAAACATACAAGATTTTCAAATCATTTGAATAACCTGTGTTAATATGGAGTAAGCCTCTGAATGTTCCCTCTATAGTGCATAGCTCTCATTACACATACTAAGAGTTTAAAACAGAGTGCACCCCCTACAGGGGAACATTTAGTTTGCATTTCCAAATTACATTTCAGAGTAAGTGAATTTCACTTACTCTACAATTGTGGAAAAGATCACAAGAGGATTCAATTGAACTAAAGTAAATGGATTGGTACACCTGTTTCAGGAAACAAAGACACACCAATACTACGGAGAATTTATATAATGCTAATAGGCAGCAGGTATAAATAAAGGATGTCATTCGTGAAAACTACGAGTCTGAGGTCTGTCAAAGCACAGAGGATAAACTATCTTGTTTTCAAAGTGCCGTTTAGTACGTTCATTTTGAGCCAGACAGAATAAAGGAAGAATTTACTAATTATACCTTTAGCAAAGTGACAGACAACTTAATTAGATGAAAACATATAATAATATGTTTGGGATATAAACATTTTATAAACATCACAAGTCTTGGGGAAAAAAACTTTTTAATTGGGTAGGAAAACAATTCAAAGTCACTCTCTAAGCATAGCCAGCAATAACGGTAAATAACAGATCTAAACTGCAATTCATGACATGTGCCTCTAGTTCACAACATTATCCATCATAAATGTTTATGAAAAATATTTGCAAGCAAATCAATTACAATGACATCTTGAGGCCAAGGTCCCAAACTTAAAAGCCAAATGTCTTCAAGGAGAGGGGATTTGACAAAAATGTGGGAAGTGTCAGGTGTAAGAGAGGTATGGTGGGGGGCACGGTTTGCATGTCCCATCAAAAGGTAAGCTTACATCTGGGACTTCCCTGATGGTCCAGTGGCTAAGACTCAGAGCTCCTAGTGCAGGGCACCCAGGTTTGTCCCTGGGTCAGGGAATGAGATTCCACATGCTGCAACTAAGTAAGACCTAGCACAGCCAAATAAATACTTTTTTAAAAAAATGAAAGGTAAGCTTACATTACAACAATACAACAGCTTTATTCTATCCCAACAGTATGCATCAGTCCCAGGTAAAATTCAACAAACTGCTGCTACCATGTGATACTTGAACTAGAGAACAGAAGTAAATTAGAACAGTAAATACATGAATTAGTTAAAGAGAATATGACCATAAATATCTAGAAAATTATCTTCTAAAAGGGAATTTGCTTGATTAGTACATTACTCATAATTATTTCGGAGAAGGCGATGGCACCACACTCCGGTACTCTTGCCTGGAAAATCCCACGGACGGAGGAGCCTGGTAGACTGCAGTCCATGGGGTCACGAAGAGTCGGACACGACTGAGCGACTTCACTTTCACTTTTCACTTTAATGCATTGGAAAAGGAAATGACAACCCACTCCAGTGTTCTTGCCTGGAGAATCCCAGGGACGGGGGAGCCTGGTGGGCTGCCGTCTATGGGGTCGCATAGAGTCAGACACGACTGAAGCGACTTAGCAGCAGCAGCAGCCAGGACAAGAACAAACAGCAGTCCTCCCTGTCAAGAATGGAGTTTTCTGCCCCTCACATGGCCTATATGCTTCTCTTTAGTGTTACCTCTTCAATGCTGACTAGTTCCTCCTGGTTCTTCATCTTGCCTTTGACTAAAATAGTCTCTTTACACCCCAATGTGTTTCAGTTTTTGAGCTCAGTTCCTGTGGGTTATTGACAATATCCACTGTGGCCTGACAGACTTCACCACACCTCAGGAGGTGTTAGGAAGAACACACTCCTTTGACCTAAAGAAGCAAAGAAACTTCATAGACATCTAATAGACTACATAACAGCTCAAACTAGGGAAACCAGAATGGACAGAACACGCACCTTCTACCAAGGCCAAGTCAATGCAAAAAACAATAACAGAGTAAGAAGAATGTTTAAGAGGCTACCCAAAGAGAATACCTATAAAAAATTTTGGAAGGGCTTAAAAAAACATGAAAGCTGGGGTTAAAATTCCAGTAGAGGAAGAAAAATGGCTAGTGATGAAAACCAAACTAGTAAACTGGAAAATGAAGTAAAGGAACTATTATATAATAAAGCAAAAAATACAAAGAAATATAAATTACTGGTAAAAATATGAGGCATTCAAGACAGATCCAGAAAGCCTAATATGCAAATATTCAGAAAAAGCAAAAAGAACAGAAGCAATGATCAAATAGAAAAACTTCTGTGCTGAAGAAAGAATTGAATTTTCAGATCAAAGGAGTTCACCAAATGCCAGGTATTTATAATTGGGGCAGGGGAAGACACATAATTGACAAATTATGATGAAGTTTTTGTAGTTTAAGAGTAATAATCAAGTCATAAAGAGAGCGAGAAAAGACTACCCACAAAGGTAAAAATAAATAGACTGCCACTGGATCGTTCATAAACCACTCAGGAACCTGAGAGATGTATATAGGTTTTAAAGAAAAAAGGACTGTATTCCAAGAACCCTATATCCAGGAAAGATATAATCTATAACGCAAATGAAAAAAATTTCAGACTTATAAGCAAATTCATAAAACAAATCACTTTTTTTTTTTAAGGAAAAAGCATTGCAAGAGTACTCTAAGCTGATTCATGTTGATGTTTGGCAGAAACCAACACAATTCTGTAAAGCAATTATCCTTCAATTAAAAAATAATTAATTTTTTAAAAAAGACAAAACAGAGTACTCTAGGTTCAATGTATTTTTTAATTTATTTATTTTTAATTGGAGGATAATTGCTTTACAATATTGTGTTGGTTTCTGCCATACACCAACATGAATTAGCCATAGGTATACGTATGTCCCCTCCTTCTTGAGCCTCTCTCCCACCCCCCACCCCTTCCCACTCCTCTAGGTTCTCCAGAGCACTGGGTTTGAGTGCCCTGTGTCATACAGTAGATTTCCACTGGCTACCTAATTTTACATATGGTGATGTATACATTTCAGTGCTTCTTTCTCAGTTCGTTCCTCTTCTTCCCCTCTGGTGCCCACAAGTCTGTTCTCTACATCTGCATCTCCACTGCTGCCCTGCAGATAAAGGGCACCAGCTGCTGCACTGCCCTGCACTTCCATCTCTCTAGATGCTGTATACATGCATTAATATATGATATTTACTTTTCTCTTTTTTATTTACTTCACTCTGTATCTAGGTTCATCCACCTCATTAGAACTGAGTCAACTGCATTCCTTTTTAAGGCCTGGTAATATTCCATTATATATATGTACAACTTCTAAAATCAATGCAATACATTATATCAATAGAAAGAAGGAAAATCAAAACACCTGACCAATTCAACAGACACAGAAAAACCAGTGGACAAAATCTAGAACCCTTTCATGATTAAAAACCACTCAACAAAATAGGAATAAAAAGGAGTCTTTTCAACCTTCTGAAAGACGTTTATAAGAAACCCATAGCTAACATTATTCTTAATGGTGAAAGAGTTCCCCCTAAGATTAAGACGAGATATCTGCCCTAACTACTACTTCTACTCAACCTTGTACTGCAGGTTCTAGTCAGGGCAATCAGGCAAGAAACAGAAATATAAGACACCCAGATTGATAGCTCAGTTGGTGAAGAATCTGCCTGCAATGCAGGAGACCCCAGTTCAATTCCTGGGTCAGGATGATCCACTGGAGAAGGGATAGGCTACTCACTCCAGTATTCTTGGGCTTTCCTTGTGGCTCTGCTGGTAAAGAATCCACCTGCAATATGCATGACCTGGATTCAATCCCTGGGTTGGGAAGATTCTCTGGAGAAAGGAAAGGCTACCCACTCCAGTATTCTGGCCCAGAGAATTTCATGGACTATATAGTCCACGAGGTCGCAAAGAGTCAGACACGACTGAGCGACAGTCACTTTCACTTTCAGATTGGAAAGGAAGAAGGAAAACTATCTCTATGTGCAGATGACATGATTCTGTAGATAGACAATCCTAAGAAATCCACTGAAAAACTATCAGAACCAATAATGGGTTCAGCAAGGCTGCACAATGCAAGATCAAATCCAAAAACCAATTGTATTTCTGTATATTTGGCATTAAAAAAATCTGAAAATAAAATTAAGAAAACAACCCTATTAACAATAGAATCAAAAGGAATAAAATACTTAGGGATAAATTTAACAAAAGAAGTGCAACACTATGCACTAAAAACTATAAAACATTGTTGAAAGAAATTAAAGAAGACCTAAATAAATAAAAAGAAATCCTATGGTTATGAATTTCAAGACTTAATGTTGTTAAGATGTCAATACTCCCAAACTGATCTACAGTTTTGGTAAAATCCCCATTAGAATTTCAACTTCATTTTTTTGCAGAAATGGACAACCTGGTCTTAAAATTCATGTAGAATTGCAAGGAACTACAAATAGCCAAAAACATCTTCAAAAATAAGACTAAAGTTGGAGGTCTCACAGTTTCCAATTTCAAAACTTACTATAACCAGTAATCAAAACTGTGTGGTCCTGGCATATGAACAAGTTATGGATCAATAGACTAGAACTGAGGGTTCAGAAATGTGTCTATGTACCCACAGTGAATTGAATTTCTACAAGGGTATCAAGATTATTCAGTGGGGAAAGAATAGTCTCCTTAACAAATGTTGCTGGGAAAACTGGATACCTAAGTGCAAAAGGATAAAGTTGGATCCCTAACCATATACCATATGTAAAAATTAACTCAAAGTGAATCAAAGACCTAAATATAAGAGCTCAACATATAAATGCTTAGAAAAAAATAGGTATAAATTTTCATGACTTTAGCTTAAGCAAGATTTCTGATATGTGACAACAAGAGCATGAGCAGCAAAAGAAACATGAACATCATCAAAATAAAAGAATAGTGTGCTACAAAGACACCATCAAGAAAAGGAATCCATAGAAGGGGAGAAAATATTTGCAAATTCTATATCTGATAGGGGTCTAATATGCAGGATGTAAAAAAAAAAAAAAGAAAGAACTCTTACAACTCAACAATTAAAGAGACAAATAACCTAAATGTTTTAAAGACAGTCAAGAGATTTGGACAGAAATTTCTCTTAAGAGTATATACAGATAGCTAATAAACACATGAAAAATGTTCAACATCATTAATCATTGGGGAAAAGCAAATCAAAACCAAATGAGATATCACCACATGCTCACTAGGGTGCCGAAATTAAAAAGACTGTAATAAGCATTAGTGAGGTTGTGGAGAAAGCTGTCATACTGCTTTGTAAAATGGTACAGTCACTTTGGGAACCAGTTTGGAAACTACTCTTCAAAAAGTTCAACATAGAGTTACCAAAGGACCCAGAAATTTTAAGAGAACTAAAAACATGTCCACATGAAACTATGTCATGAATGTCATAACAACATTATTCATAATAGCCAAGAAGTGAGAACAATCTAAATGTCCGAGAAGTGATGAATGGGTAAACAAGACGTGGTGTATTCATATGATGGAATATTATTCAGTCACAAAAAAGAATGAAGTATTCATACATGCCACAACGTGGATAAGTCTTGGAAAACATTATGCTAAGGAAAATAAGTCAGTCACAAAGGACCACATATTGTAAGATATCATTTATATGAACAGGCAAATCCATCAAGACAGAAAGTAGGTTAGTAGCTGTCAGAAGTTGAGGGTACAAGAGAAGGGGGAGTGACTTATATAATGGATATAAGGATTCTTAATGGGGTGATGAAAATATTCTACAAAAAGATAATGGTTGTACAATATTGTAAATATACTAAAAACCACTAAATTGTTCTCTGTAAATGGCAGAAGAGGACATCAGATTTGAAGCACAAAAAAGGATTCAATGCATAGTTGCTGGCTTAAAGACAGAGAGAGCCACAAGGCTCCTGAGAGTTGAGAGTTAACCCCAGAAAACAGCCAGCATGTAAGCAGAAACCTGGGCTTCCCTGGTGGCTCAGACAGTCTACAAAGCAGAATCTGTCTACAGTGCAGGAGACCAGGGTTCAATCCCTGGGTTGGGAAGATCCCTTGGAGAAGGGAATAGCAACCCACTTCAGTATTCTTGCCTGGAGAATTCCATGGACAGAGGAGCCTGACAGTCTACAGTCCATGGGGCCGCAGAGTTGGACACGACTGAGCGACTAACATAGACACACACAGAAGCAGAAACCCCAATCCTACAACCACAGAAAACTGAATTCTGCCAACAACTCAAAAGTGCTTGGAGGTGGGTTTTTCATCAGTGCCTTCAGATGAGAACTCAGCCCATTCAACATCTTGTTTTCAGCTTTGTTTTGCCCCATTCAGAGAATCCAGCAATGCCATGTGTATGATCAGGCCACCCAAGAGGGCTGTTCTCTTGTTCTCTGTACATCTCCTACTTGACCAGTCCCTGCTCCACCTACATCCTACTCACATGACTGACCTACGTTCTTAACCATGGAGCCTAGTCAGTAAGTGCCTACACACTTGTCCCAGCCCCAGCTATGATTGTTCTAATCTGTAGATGAGAACTTTCCTATGATAGCTTATCAAAGGAGTGGTGAGGGGATGTGCTCCTCTGGTTTCCCTGGTAACTGATAAGCCAGCCTGATAATGTCAATTCCTTTCCCAATCCCCTCACCTCACATCCTGCCCACCATCTGCTACACAGGGTTGGGTATTGCTCTAGGACCTTGCTTCAGACATGTAAGCTCCCCCCATCCATTAGACCACTGATGTCTCTGTTGCTGATTCTGGGCCCTTTATTCACTCTTGAGGCTGGGCAAGGACATGACTTGAAGGCCTGTGGGGTACAGTTCAACACCATGTCAAACATCTGACTGCAACACTCAATTAATAAATGGGTGTTGTTTTAAACCATTAATTTTGTCAGTCACTTCAGTTCAGTCACTTAGTCATGTCCAATTCTTTGTGACTCCATGGACTGCAGCATGCCAGGCTTCCCTGTCCATCGCCAACACCTAGAGCTTGCTCAAACTCATGTCCATCAAGTCGGTGATACTATCCAACCATCTCATCCTCTAGCATCCTCACTCCTCCTGCCTTCAATCTTTCCCAGCATCAGGGTCTTTTCTAATGAGTCAGTAATTAATTAACTTTGTAGTAATTAATAAACGAGTGTTATTTTAAGCTATTAATTTTGTAGTAATTTGTTACATGAGGATAGAAAACTAACACACTCCCCACGGAAAAAGTGGCTGGGTCTTTATGAACACCGTTCACCACTTTTATCAGTAAAGGCAAGGGAGTTTAATCCCCCTGGAGAAAACCAATGGGACAGTCGGTGGAGAAGTCTCCCAGCTTCTCCCCAGCCTAGGGAATGGGGAGAGGGAAACTGTCCTGGAGATGCATTCTTCATGGTTCTTCAGAGGGTCCTCAGAGACACAGTGCCCCTGGCCCTATGGTAACAGACCCCAACTCTACAGCAACCCTTCACTGACTTTTCTTGTTTCCCTATTTCACTCTCCTTTCTCTATTATTCTGCTTCCTGGGATCATCTCCCAGATAAATGGTCCACACCCAAGCCTGGATTGCAGACTCTGCTCCCTTGGGAATTAAGTTATGGCAGAAGTCTCTAGATGGCCCATATATACACATTCGGCCCCTTTTCTGCAGTAAGAGAACCCTAGTTTTACTTGACATGGCAATATGCCCAGCTAAAAGCATTTATTTACCACCCTTTCCTGTGACTAATGAAGCACAAGTCACTGAATGGAGCTCCTAAGAAATCGCTTTAAAGGCAGATGACCCAGTCAGGAAGCAGGTCTCTCCCTTCTTTCGTCTTGCTGCCTGGACTATGGATGCTAAAGCTGGAGCTGTGGAAGCCACCCTGCAACTATGAGGAGACACAGAGCATGAAGTCTGGATCCTTGTGACTAGAGAACTGCCACGTGAGCCTTAACTGTATCCTTAGGACATCTCTTACATAAGAGAAAAACAAATCTGTGTTTTCTTTCAGCCAGTATTACTTGGGTTTTCTGTAACATACAGCTAAATCTATTCCTAACACTTACTCAAGAAATAAAATCTATGAACCACATGAAAGATGACTAAATGTCAAAGAAGATGTTTGTTAGAAGCACTGAAGGAACTGACAATAGCAACATTCCAAAGGAACTAAGAAAGCTAACAGGAGAGAATTGCCAACTTGTAGAGTGATGCACACACTATTTTTGAAAATAAAAACCTGCCCCTGAAAATTTAATTAAAAACAAGAGAGTTATATAGCTTAGCCACTTTTGAGTTTTGAGGTTTCTAGTCTGATTTAGTTTGAGGTCCCCCAAATAAGCAAATGCATGTGGTTCTCTTCTCCTGCTTCCACTTGAATATTCATTATCAGAAAGCAAAAAAACCTAAAATAGGTTTTAGAGTTTTCACTAGTGATACTGACTGAATATTTATACTTTAAGTAACATCACAGTCAAATGACTACCTACTGCCTGGATAGCATTTTAATTAGGTGTAAAGGTGTATAAAAGAAGAAGATAATTCATTCCTAACCCAAACAGTTTTCATATCTAACTAGGGACTGAGTCCTTTACCTGTGGAATCTGATTCTATCCCAGGAGATAGTGTCAGAATTGAGCTGAATTGTCAGACACCCTGCTGGGGTCTTTTCACTGTTATACAGTGTTCCCCAAGGAAAATGCTGATGGGGTGAAGGATAATCTGTCTTGAGGATTATATATATATATATATATATATATGTATCTCATGCCTATTTAAAACTCTGATTTTCAAATCTTTTTGAACAAAGTACAAATAAAATCAAATGAATGAATTATTTTACTCTATAATTTAAAACAAATTAAGTCAACCATAAATCACAATATTTCTATTTTCTCCCAATTCATAATGTCAACTACTTTCTAACATATTATTACTTTTGTATTTTTATTGTATTGTATTTTGTATTATTATTTTTGTATTTGCAAATACAAAGAGAATATCCTAATTACAAAACACATAAATTGCTGCCATTATTCCGCTAGAATGGGCTTTCTGTGTGATAATAGTTGTCGATCATTCCAGACTACCTTCCAGACAATATAGTAGGTTAAAAAATATAAGGTTGATTTTTATCCTTAGTATAAATCCACATAATTATTAAATGAAAATTTGACCTTTTAAGCAAAACAAGAACACACCTGAAAGAAAGCAAACAGAAAGAAAAGTTTTGTTTTACCTTGAGCACTAATTGTGACTGTGTGCCAGGTTCAGGAATTATGTACATGATTCAGACTCATGGTGGAGTCAGCCCTGGGAGTGCATTTCAGTTCTACAATCTACAAGTGATGCCTGTCTCAAAAGTTTCTTCACCCTCCCTACTCTTCAGTTTCCTCAATAGTTAAACTTTAATAACCACCATTTTAGAGAGTTGGACTTGGAATTAAATGAGATAATAACTGTATTAATGTTTTAACAAATACATAAGCATTCAGCAAATGGTGCCTATTATTTCTACAGCTCCAATACTTTGGCCACCTGAATCAAAGAGCCCACTCATTGGAAAAAACCCTGATGCTGGGAAAGACTGAAGGCAAAAGGAGAAGGGGCGGCAGAGAATGAGACGGTTAGATAGCATCACGGACTCAATGGACATAAGTTTGCACAAACTCCAGGAGACAGGGGAGGGCAGAGGAGCCTGGCATGTTGCAGTCCACAGCGTTGCAAAGAGCTGGACATGACTTTGCGACTGAACAACAACAAAAATTATCTTCTATGTTATAATAAAGCTTAAATGTGCATTATTTGATAAATGGGGAATGTGGACCTTATTTTCTTTAAAGGACAGCAAAGACCTCAATAGATTAAAACTTAAACCAAGTCCTTCAACCTGAAACCAAGTGTAGGTTATGGGAAAGGCTTTTTGTTTTCACGCCTAAGTCATATCTCTAATACTTTTATTCATAATATGGCCTAGTAATTGAAACGTAGATTTCTTCTTCCATTAAAAAAAAATATTCTAAATCTCTATTTTTTTAAATAACAGGCAAATACAATGAATACAGTGGCAGCAAGGGTTTTTTATTAATAACACAACTTCCCAGGTTTTTGCTGGAGTTAGAACCTGATATCAATAAAACTGGATATGTTATCTACATTTTTATTTGGAGCCATGCTCAGATTTTTGGATTCCACCAGAGGAGTAATATTTTTAAAATTTTGAGAAGCACCATAAGTTGACAACATTTTATATTTCAGAACTATTTTAATTAAATAGAGATAGCAAGGATATTTTAAAATAGAGCAATAAAAACAGGAATACTAGGGGAAATTTTAAACTATAATCTCCTATCTAAAGCATTTAATTAAAGAAAAAATAGTTTGACACTCTAAGAGGAAAAACATACTTTTGGGTTAAGAAAAAATGTTCTTTCCCAAACAAGAATAGCTGGCTTCCGTATACTGATTTATATATGCTCTGTGTGTTTATGCTAATTTGCCTCATTTCTCCAAGGATTAGTTCTTGGATTTAAATTTGGGAATCTTCAAGTACTAACAAGATTTGACAAATTTAAGATCTTATGTCTTTAACTGCACATGCCAGATACTATTAGCCAGAACAATTCCCAGCTCTCCTTGGAACCTACATTCTAGTGGGTAGAGATCAATATCAAACAAATTAACAAACATGTTCAGATATTGATTGGTGCTAAGAAGAAAAATGAAGCCGGTTAAGACACAGAGACAGAATGGAAGGAAATGTATTCAGAGAAATCTTCAACTAGGGCACATCCAAGTAGAGATTCTAATAAAATGAGGGAGTGAGTCATTTGGAAACCTGTAGGAATAGTGATGGTTAATAGTCATAAAGCATTTTCTCCTGTGCCAGTCAGTATCCTAACTGCTTTACACAGGTAAACTCATTTAATCCTCTTAACAATTGCATAGAGGTACTATTATGATCCCTATTTTACAGATAAGGAAACGGAGGCTCAGAGAATTAAGGTAACTTGTGTAAGTCACACAGCTAGTAAATAGAAGGGTTGAATTGGGAACCCAGAGAGTCTGACTCCAAAATCTTTCTCTTAACCATCGTCACTATACTCTGCCTCTCAGGAACACCAGGGGCAAAGACCCTAAGGTGATAATGCATGTGTTTGGCATGCCCCAGAAACAGCGAGGAGAACCCCAAGTGGCTGGAGTTGGGGGTAACAAGAGAGACTGAAACACATCAGATCAGAGAGATGGCTGGTACGGTGGAGGAGGGGACCAGTTTACGTGGGACCTTGAAGTATACCATAAGGACTTTGGGTCTTATTCTGAGTGAGACGACCAGTCATTGAACCATTTTGAGCAGAGGAGAATCAAGACCCAACTTGTGTCTTATAAGGATCACTTTGGCTGCTATGCAGAGAGGAGACTATATTGACTGTGCTGTGCTGTGCTTAGTCGCTCAGTTGTGTCCGACTGTTTTGTGACCCCATGGACTGTCGCCCGCAGGCTTCTCTGTCCATGGGGATTCTCCAGGCAAGAATACTGGAGTGTGTTGCCATGCCCTTCTCCAGGGCATCTTCCCAACCCAGAGATGGAGCCCAGGTCTCCCGCATTGCAGGTGGATTCTGTACTGTCTGAGCCATCAGGTGAGCCCGGGACATAGATAAAAGCAGGAGCCAAGTCTGACAGCTCTGCAATAATCCCAGAAGATAAGTGGTGGTTTGGACTTATGTGATCACTGAAGTGGGGGGAAGATTATGGATCTATTTTGAAAGAAGAAGAGAATTTAGTGATGGATAGGAGATGGGAAGAGAAAGAAACAGAGGAGTCATGGATGACCAAGGTTGTGACCTGAGCAAATAACTGTTAAGAAAGGGGCTGGCATTGCTTGTATAGGAAATACTGGCTAAGGAACAGGTTAAAGTGAAGATGCTGATTCAGGAAGTCAGAGTGGAGCCTGAGAATCTGCACTTCTAACATGTTCCCAGGTGATGCGGACGCTGCTGTCCACGGAGCACACTTGTGAACAACAAGGCTCTACACTTTGTTTTGTTAAACAATTTCTTCCTGGTTTTAAGAGATAAAAGTTCATCTTAAAAATATGAAAATTACCATAAAATAATTCTATACCCAGAAATACTGTTAATATTTTGAGGTACATCTTTCCAGGTTTTTTGATGTTTACATGTTTATGTACATAATAGGAAATACTATTTAAGAAAATTAAAATCCCATTGTACCCTACCACTTGCTTTTTAAATATAATGAACACCTTCCAGTTTCCTTAAACATTTTAAACTATTATTTCAATCAGATCAAAACATACAAACTAAAAATATTTAACTTTATTGAGTTTCTGTGCCAGACTGTTTCTTGCTCTATAGCTCCCATCTCTAGTAATGGTGAATGGAAAATGTTACTTTTTAAAATAAGTGACATTTTAAAAAGAGGCATTTAAATATTTTCAAAATATTTTAAAGACTGTGTTTTGGGTAAACATGCTATCATTTTAAGGCTCAAACTCTACTGGGACTGTGTTTCTCTCTTCCAAAAAGCTCCCTTCCCACTCCTTTTTCCCCCAAGATGGCACCTGACGGCAAGGCAGAGTGTGTCCTGTGCTGGTGACTGAGGTGGAGAGCCTCTGGTCCAAGGGTGGCCCTGTGGGTCCTCACCAGCCTCCACTGAGATGCTCCTTGACCCTCTGGCTCACCAGGCAGTACTGCTTGCTGTGAAGCAGCTGGTTGCAGGACTAAGTGGGCACATGTAGGCCTTGGACCTTGCCTGCTGTTTCTGGTCTTTGGCTTTCTCATCCTTCCTTGGGTCTCTAGCAAGTTACTTATTCCCTCAGCTTTTCTGTAGGCAGCCCCGTCCAGCCTTGTGTGCTCAAGTTGTGGGCCCCCCAAGGCACGTCTCAAGCCTGCCACCCAAACATCTCCCTCCAGCCCTGCATTCCCAGGATTTGGGCTGCATCAGGGAAGTCCAGTACCATTCCTGTGCTCCCGATACTCCATGTCCTGCTTCCAGGTTTTTAATAAGAAGGCAATAGACTCTCCCATCTGAACCCCTGTTCCTCTCTGTACCCAGCGCGACCTGAAAGGCTTTCTTCCTTCCTCCTTCCCTCAGATGGGAAGAGCACCTACATTAGATCAAGTGCTCGCCTACTTTCTGGCTTAGAGTAAAACTATTCACTCAGACTGCTGCGTTTTTCTCCTAAGACAAAGAGGTGCTTTTGGAAATTAGAAACAAAGGCTGACTTTAAGATGGTTCCCTATGGATTAAAGAGCAATAATTTGAAATTTAAATAGCCCCTTCGTCTTCCTTCTCCCATGGTGTAGTATCTCAAAAATATTTGGTTATATGATTTTTAGTGAGTGAACAATATTTCATTATACAGATACTATAATGTAATCCTCTATGATTGAACACTACAATTGGAATTTTCCCCATTAAAAATAACTTGCTTATACATAAATCCGAGCACATCTAATTATTTCCTAGGTGTATATTCCTATAAGTGGAATTACAGACTGAAAGGAAAAGGTATGATCACTTTCAAGGTCTTTTTTGGTACATACTTCTAGTTTATCTTCCAGAAATATTTATACCAAAGCAAACTGTAGTGGCTGAGAAAGGCTATATCTCCACATACTCCCATACTAGATATTATCATTCTTTATTTCTCTCCTCTTTCAAAATTGAGTTGAATTTCACATAAAGTCAATCATTTTACTCTTGCCTGGAAAATCCCATGGATGGAGGAGCCTGGTAGGCTGCAGTCCATGGGGTTGCTAAGAGTCGGACATGACTGAGGGACTTCACTTTCACTTTTCACTTTTGTGCATTGGAGAAGGAAATCGCAACCTACTTCAGTATTCTTGCCTGGAGATTCCCGGGGACAGAGGAGCCTGGTGGGCTGCAGTCCATGGGGTTGCACAGAGTCAGACACGACTGAAGTGACTTAGCAGCAGCAGCAATAATTTTAAAGTGAACAATTCAGTGGCACTTAGAATATTCACAACATTGTGCTGGTATTCTATTTACTCTTTGCCAATTTGATGGTTGAAAAAACCTCTCTTTAAATTTGTTTACTAGGGATATGAAACATTTTGCATATATTTGCTAATCAATGCCTTTTATTTTTTGTGAACTACCTGGCTATTTTTTTCTATTTGTATTTGGGGGTGCTGTATATACTTACAACCTATATAATGCAACTATATTGACAATTTACCTTTTGACCATAAATTTTGTTTATGCTGTCCCTTAGCATATAAACTTTTAAATACTTCAAAATCATTCTGCATTTCCTTCACGTTTTATTCAACTTTATCTATAAAGCCCTCACTAACTCCAAGATTTGATATCTATATTTTCTTCCTGTTCTTTAAGGTTTCACTTTGACACTGAACTCTTAATCTGGATAGGATTTATTTGGTAGGAGGGAGGAAAACTTATGTTTCCAAATGGTCTCAACATTGTTTACTAAACAATCTGTCTTGATCGTACAGTAATTACATAAATCAGGGTCTGTTTCTGAACTTTCTGTTCTATTTCATTGACCTACCTGGCCTGTATTTGAACTATAATGCTGAAATTACTGTACTATTTTAAATTCTCTATTCTTCTAAATAAGTTTTAAAACACTCTGTTGTTTCTCTAAGAAACATTGCTGGGAGATGATTACTGTATTAGCTAAGACGTGGTAAGCTGCAAAAAGACTAAAAGTTAACTCAAAGAGGCTTAAATAAAAATGAAATTGACTGGCTTTCAGCTGAATCCAAAAGTAGATCAAATATGAGGGTTGCTTGAAACAATGGCTCATCAACGTCATTAATAACCCACGTATTTCCAGCTCCCATTTTCCGGCTCTGCTGTCCACTATCTCAACTTCACCCCATAGCTAGGTCTCCTCCTGGTGTAGGATGGCTGCATTGTATCCTCACTCGCATGTAGCAGAAGACTAGAAGCCACTAGCAAACTGTTTTTTGTGTGTTCTGTCACCATTTTTTTTTTTTAACCATTCACAACTAAGAAGGACAAGATTAAAATTATTTGCCTGGATTAATCAGGGGCAACCACAGATCTGGCATGGAATGGTGTTGAAAAGACAACAGTTTTTATTAAAATTAGAATTTCTTTAAATGCATTAATTAATTTGAAATGAACTGGTATCTTTATAAAATGAACTGGTATTTTAGAATCTTTTAATCCAAAGACATAGCATCTCCCCTATTTAATCAAGTTTTCTGCCTTTCTATCATGTATTTTAATAATGGATTCTTTATACATATTTTATACATGTATCTATTTATTCCACGAGTCTATTAAATTCTTGAGCATTTTAGGGTTCTATCATGAATACGATCTTATTTTCTATTATATTTTGTACCTAATTGTATGATTTGAGACTTATTTCTTTTTTTAGTTTTAGTTTAGTGTCCTTCCTTCCTTTCAGTTTAAACTAGCTTAAGTGGGAAAGAAAGTTTACTGGGTTATATAACTGGGACATCTTAGGCAATACTACCCTTGAAAAGTGAAAGTGAAAGTGAAGTCGCTCAGTCGTGTCCAGACTCTTTGCGACCCCATAGACACCAGGCTCCTCCGTCCATGGGATTTTCTAGGCAAGAGTACTGGAGTGGGTTGCCATTTCCTTCTCCAGGGAACTTCCTAATCCAGGGATCGAACCCAGGTCTCCCACATTGTGGACAGACACTTTACCATCTGAGCCACCCTTAGACCTCTGCATAAGGCCCCCAGCCCCGGGCTCATATCCTATAGCGCCCCCACATACAAAAAGACAAACAGATTTATTGCAGAATGAAAGAGTAGCCTCTGCTACTCAGGATATGGCACTTTAGTACTGCAAATGCAACCAGTAATGTTGAACATTCACTCTCATGACTAACCTTGTTCAGGCCCCTGGAATGTTTCTCTGTATTTCTTGCCCTGTGTCCTCAAGAAATGATTATTTGAAAATACTGTACCACTGTGACCTTGGAGACAGACCCTGATCCTAATTAAGAATAGTTTCATTGAAAACAAACTTATGGTTACCAAAGGGAAAAAGGGGGAAGGGATAAATTAGGAATTTGGGATTAATAGATACATACTACAATATATAAAATAGATAACAACAAGGGCCTACTGTATAGAAGGGAACTATACTTAATATCTTGTAATAACCTATAATGGAAAAAAAAATTTTAAAGAATATGTATAACTGAACCACTGTGCTATACACCTGAAACACAACATTATAAATCAAATACAAGATTAAATTTTCAAAGGATTAAATTTTAAATTTTCAAATTTAAGTAGTTTTCAAAAATATTTTTTAATTTATTTTTAATTGGAGGATAACTACTTTACAATATTGTATTGGTTTCTGCCATACATCAACTTGCATCAGCCATAGTTTTATTAAAATTTGGTATTAATTATAATGGTGGTTCATCATTTTAAAGATTTTAGAAGATAAGCAGCATTTTGTAAAATATTTTATAACATATAGTCTTTCAAATTTTTGCAATTACTTTAACTTACATTTTTGCTGAAATATATTCAAATTAGGTATATTTTTAAAATCTCTTTATAAATTTTTGAATATTTTAGATTACTACTGTGAATAAAGCAAAAATTAAGTGAATAAGTTTATTATAATACTACCAGTGATTTTGCTGAAACGGAAGCAGGGAAATAAATTTTAAGGAATGAATTATGACATTATTCTATATTACCACTTATCCTAAAATTCTGGCCCATCCTCAGAATGCCCAGGTTTATACTGTAAAACTCAACATAAGCGTTCCCTGGTGGTCCAGTGGCTAAGGTCCTGGTACTCCCAGTCCCGGGTCTGGGCAGGGAGCCCAGGTTTGATCTCTAGTCAGGAAACTAGATCCCACATGCCGCAACCAAGAGTTCCCACGCCACAACCAAAGATGCTATGCATGCAACTAACACCTGGCACAGCCAAATAAATAAGCACAAATAAAAATTCTTGAGAAAAAAGAATAAAATTCAACATATAAACATAGAGTCTCTAGACCCCCATTTTTACTCTTACCCAGACCCTGTAATAATTAGGGGAGGACCTGACCCTTAGTTTTTGTAGCCTATTCATGGGTGGATCCAGGGATTAAATGACATTGTCAAGGTAGGATGTCTTCTGACAGTCCAGTCATATCCCAGGCCAGTAGAAAGTGGGCTTCTTTCTCTCAGTGTTTGTTATTAATCCTGCTTGGACCACCTGCTCATCTGCCAGACGAACCATGGTACTCAGCCAAGTGGGGCCACCATCACATCAAGAGCTTCTCAGCTGGTGCTCTGTATCTGGAAGCTGGGGGGCTCATGGAGTGGGAAACGGGTGATTTCTTAAAGATGCTGGCAGTTAAAATTAAGTCCATCACATTGGAACCTAAGGTAGGTACTTAATTTTGCAAATTTATTTTATGGCGTCCCTCTTATCAAACTCTCTTACTATTTCTAACAGCTTTTCTGTTGGTTTTGTTGGTTTTCTAGGTAGATAATGTCATAAAATACAAATGATAATCTGTCTCCTGCTTTACAAGATTTTATTTTGCTTTTATTATATTGCCTTAAACTGTCAAAGCAGGGTTCAATGGTGGTGATGGCAAATCAGTTCAGTCGCTCAGTCGTGTCTGACTTTGTGACCCAATGGACTGCAGCACGCCCGGCTTCCCTGTCCATCACCAACTCCCAGAACCTACTCAAACTCATGTCCATCGTGTCGGTGATATCCCTACCTTATTCCTAACCCGAACTGGATTTGCCTTTAGCGTTTCAGCATTAATGATGTTTTCTTAAAGATATTCTTTGTTCTTTCCATGTGGGGTCTTTCCAGAACTTTATGGGCAGGTCCACCTGCCAAGTTTTGGGGATCCTGGGTCTGTGGGCACTGCTACTGTATATAAATAATAAACCAAGAAAAAAGAAACAACTCCCAAACTGGATAAACAAACTGCTCTAAGCTGAGTCACTGCTAGTCATGTAAATTTGCATGACTAAATCTCTACTCCTCCAAACCCAAAGCAATCCAAAAGAAAGGCTGTCCGAACACCAAACAGAGGTCATAAGCCTCGTATTCTATTTTTCTGCTTCTTTTGTTACCGTTAGTATAGGAATAGTAGAAGTTTTTTAACAGGCACATAAATAAGCGTTTGGGGGGACTTCCCTGGTGGTCCGGTGGCTAAGACTGTGCACTCCCAATGCAGGGGGTCCAGGTTTCATCCCTGGTTAGGGAACTAGATCCCACATGCCACAACTAAGAGTTTGCATGCTGCGACCAAGAGTTTGATGCCGCAGTGAATATCAGAAGTCCTGCGTGCAACAACTGAGACCCAGAACAGCCAAACAAACAAACAAAAGCATCTGGGGCTTTGTAAGAGAAGGCTCAGATTTTAAGATTTATGACCTATATTTTAAGCACTTTGTACATGTTTATTTCACAACAAAAATTTAACATAAAATGTCCTTACTAATGGGGTGAAAAGTTGTTACCACTAGTCAGAAAAACCAATGGCAAGAAATGGCTTGTGAGTCACAGCCAAACAAGATCACTAAGTGAACTCTGACAAAGCAGGATGGTGTCCACTTTACTCACTATGTATATTACCAAGGGCTGGCACATAGTAAGTGCTCAGTAAGTATCTGATTAGTTAAATTGATCATTGCATAATGGGCATCATAGAATTCAGGTTATATATAATTTTAAGACAAGAATACTAATGTGTATAATTTTAAGACAAGGATACTAATGTGTATTTGTGGCCTGGTAGAAAGTAATGCTTACAAACTAGGAATTTTCTCTAATTCAATTCCACAGTTACTACAAGTAGTGAGCATTATTATCATCTATGCTCAATCTGATGAAAGTGAAAGAGGAGAGTGAAAAAGTTGGCCTCAAGCTCCACATTCAGAAAACGAAGATCATGGCATCTGGTCCCATCACTTCATGGGAAATAGATGGGGAAACAGTGTCAGACTTTATTTTTTGGGGCTCCAAAATTACTGCAGATGGTGACTGCAGCCATGAAATTAAAAGACACTTACTCTGTGGAAGAAAAGATATGACCAACCTAGATAGCATATTGAAAAGCAGAGATATTACTTTGCCAACAAAGGTCCGTCTAGTCAAGGCTACGGTTTTTCCAGTAGTCATGTATGGATGTGAGAGTTGGACTGTGAAGAAGGCTGAGCGCTGAAGAATTGATGCTTTTGAACTGTGGTGTTGGAGAAGACTCTTGAGAGTCCCTTGGACTGCAAGGAGATCCAACCAGTCCATTATAAGGAGATCAGTCCTGGGTGTTCATTGGAAGGACTGATGCTAAAGCTGAAACACCAATACTTTGGCCACCTCATGCGAAGAGTTGACTCATTGGAAAAGACTCTGATGCTGGGAGGGATTGGGGGCAGGAGGAGAAGGGGACGACAGAGGATGAGATGGCTGGATGGCATCACTGACTCGATGGACTTGAGTTTGAGTAAACTCTGAGAGTTGGTGATGGACAGGGAGGCCTGGCAATTCATGGGGTCGCAAAGAGTCAGACACGACTGAGCAACTGAACTGAACTGAACTGATGCTCAGCCTGTGCTGGTGTTCATAGAGGTTAAGGAACTTGTATGAGCTGAGCTTCACATTTACTCCCTCCCTCTACTACAGAAGGATACCTTCCATATCACACAACATGAGGTGTATATTCACCCCTTACCTTCCAGTGTTAAGCGCTCTGCCGCTTTTATTTTCAGCATCTTATTTCCTTCTAGTGAGTGAAGTGAAAGTCACTCAGTCTTATGAGCCCATGGACTGTAGCCTGCCAGGTTCCTCTGTCCGTGGAATTCTCCAGGCCAGAATACTGGAGTGGGTAGCCATTTCCTTCTCCAGAGGATCTTCCCAACCCAGGGATGGAACCCAGATCTCCCACATTGCAGGTGGATTATCATCTGTGCCACCAGTTTGCATGATTATCTTGTTCATTTATTCATTTGTTAATTATCTGACTCTCGAGAGACAGTGCTATAAGAGTAGGTAAATTATTCCACTTGTTCCCAGCTATATCCTGGTGCCTGGAGCACACAGTTAAGTGCTCAAAAAAACTGAATGTGTTGAATGAATGAGTGAATGAGTGAATTGACTTAAGTACTTATAATTAGAGAAAAGTTCAACCCAATACTTCAGTGTCATCAGTGTGATATCAAGTACACGCCAGTCAGTTTAACGTTTAATGCTGGGAATGGTCAGGTAACTTGCTATCAAGAATCACGATTCAGAGTGGTCAGTTGGCATTATATAAAAAAGGCAACATTCCAGAGGCAGCTTCTACAGATCTTTTTGCCATTCAACGAATAACACTTTGCTATTATGCTATTTTATTAATAGGATTTTATTCTTGGATTAGTGGCATATTAGCACAATGTGTTCAAAATATATTATTACTGGTGAAATTAAAAGTATTCAAAGGACTTTCCTGGTGGTCCAGTGGCTAAGACTCTATGCTCCCAATGCAGGGGGCCAGGTTCAATCCCTGGTCAGGGAACTAGAGCCCATATGCTACAACTACAAGACCCCGAAGATCTCGCATGCTGCAACTACAACCTAGCACAGCCAAGTAAATTAATTTTTTAAGTATCCAAAATATGTGGATTGGTTTAAATGACTTGGAAACACCCCTCAATCACCCTTGTACAAACATAAGAATCTAGCAATTACAATGTGTGCCATTAGAGACATTAGGGGGTTGATTCTTTAATTGGTCCCATATCTAGCTACTGGCTTCAGAGAGAATTCTGACTGCATGGCTGCCCTGTCTTTCTCTAGTGGATTTTGCATGGAGGATGAAGTGTAAACACTTAAAAGAATCCCACAGAGCAGCAGAATTCCTTTGAGTTTACAGAAAGTCTGAATGAACTGCTTTGAGCCATTTGTTAATAAATACTTAGTTAATAAATACCTTTTGTGTCCCTGAGCTTTGCCTGAAGCCTGCTTTTATTATTACCTGGTAGCAAGTGTGCGAGAGAGTAGCTAAACACACCGCCTCCTTTACAGTTCTTACTCTTCACCAAAAAAGCCATGCGTGTCTAAATTGGCTTAGGCTCATTTTGCAACATGCACTCTACTAACCAGGCTGAATACAGAGGACATCAAAAGAGGATATTATTATCCTTCTGGAACAATCTACTGATTCAAGAATATTGTCACATTCTATTTTTAGGAGTACATATATTGACTTCTTCATGTAATGATTCCTCTCTTTCATTCTATTAATTAACTCATTATAAGCTGTTGGTAAGTTCCAGCCAATCAGTGTTCTTAATCAGGAGTTCATGAACTATAGCCCACAGGTCAAATCTGGCCAGCTATCTGTTTTTGTACAGCCCACAAGCTAAGCACAGTTCTGAAGTGCTAAAATGGTTAGAAAAAAATGAAAAGAATAATGTTCAGGTCATGTAAGTTATGTGAAATTCAGGTTTCAGCATTCATGAAGAAAGTTCACTGGAACACAGTTTCATTCATTAGTTTACATATCATCCATGGCTGCTTTTATACGACGGTGACAGAGTTTGGTAGTGACTGAGACTATTAGGCCCATGAAACCTAAACTATTTGCTATCTAGTTCTTTACAGAAAAAGTTTGCTGATGGGATACATTGTTGAACAAGTCAGGATATAGGCTCAATTCTCCTATGAGTGCAGGTTCCAGAGGGAGAGGAGGACAAACACAGAAATACCCAAAGGCAGGAAGTGTTATGGGAAATAAGAGTGGTGTGATAGAGACTGACACAAGGTCCACTGAGATGGAGCCCAACTGAGTCCTCTCTGAGGAAGTGATGTCTGAGTGGGGAACTGAAGGACAAGAAGACAGCCATGTGAACACGAAGACCCCTCAAGCTTGAACTAGGGAAAGGAAAAAAGGGCAAATGGGGCAGGTGTGTGGACGACAAGGGAAGAGTGACCACAGAAGAGTGGTATGTGCTCCTCTTCTTTCTAAAGACTGTCAGCAACAATAAGAATCTCCCTGGAAGTTGGTGACGACAGCTGAAGAGTCATTCATAACCACTTGGTCAACATAAAAAACTGTCAAAAGGGCAGACAAGCTGAGAGATTCTACCATTTCCCTCAGTTCACAGCCCCAGAAGAGGCAGCGAATCAACTGTGAAATTCCCCTCCCTCCTCCCACTCTTCATCTGCAACAAGGTGAGTGAGGAGAGGAAATCAAAGTAATAGAAACCTCTCAACATCAAGGTGCAGGAGCTACAGACTAGAACAGGAGCTAGAGACATTCCTGCAGCTCAATTTCCCCCCTTTCCTTCCCCCATCCTCACACTGCTCCTACTCCAGGTGAGGAAGCTTACTGTGTCTCCACACTCGTTTACAGCCGTAAGTTGTACACACTGTTGTGTGGTTGAAGATCTGGTGAAATGAAGGAAATTCAACCTTACTTCTTATAAATGTGTTCACAAATCATAACACAGGATCACTCTGAACAACTTCAAAAGCTTTACATAAAGCACCTGACTTTTGTGCTCTCTCTTTGCAAGCATTTATATGTATTTTTAATGACTATGGTTGGAGAGAATATGAATTTTTTAAAACTGATATTCCTATTGATACAAGTAAAGAAGTCAGCACTTTTTTAGAGAAAAACAAGCCTCTCCAGAGGGGAGAAAGAAATGTAATTAGAAATGTATTAAGGTTTAAAAAGCTGTTTTTAACTTGTTTCCTAAGAAACCAAAAATAGAACTGACAAGTACAACTTCCAAAGAAGCTTAGATCTACTTACTCTATTATTAAATTTTCCACTTCCAGTTTTTTAGAATAACTAATTTGAGGTTAAAAAAAAAAAAAAGCTCTTACATGAAATAAAATTAAGTTCTCCAGTTAATTGTGTTTGTGAGTCTTTTATTAGAGAAAATTGACCTCCATGAACAAAGAAATTGCCAGGGTCGCTCTCAAACAGGTTAATAATGTATTTTGCAATCATTGTAATTTTTAAATAACCATAACTGCCACCATCGTCTGCTGAATAACTTCCTGGCAGCTGAATTTATTTAATATGAAAGTAAATTAAAACTTAGTAAAGAGACAACTGTAAAGTCATTCTTCTGTAATACCATTTCATCCCACTCAGTGTCTTCAGTATGAGAAAAAACGTGATTGAAAATTGAGCTCGTATTTATTTTTAAAGTCCTAAGTAGTTGCATGAGATGAAAAGGTGCATGTTTGGGCCTGGACAGAACAGACATGAAAGAAGACCAGCAGGGAACTGAGAATATGTGATCAACCCAGGAGCCTCAAAAGTCACGTGCTTAGCCTCTTGTGCTCAGGCCCTAGGACTGAGCTGAAAAAGAGGAGCCATAAAAATTTAGCCATGAGTGAGAACCCTCTGTCCACATTTGACTGCCTAACTATGTCCCATTCCAGAAGCTCCAGGGCTTCAGATAAAGAGGTCAAGAGACCAAGAGTCTAAAGCATTTTCTCCTATCTTTTGCCTGTCTGAATCCTAACCTTTCTTTTTCAAATTCCCTCTTTTTTGTGAAGGCACATTCACAAATCCTGATCTTCAATCTAACCAGAGAAATGAACAGGTTTCCAACCATCTAAGGGACTGCGTCTGTTCTGATGAAATATTGTAATAAAAGTGTTACAGGATTTGGGAATAAAAGTTTTCCTCCTACATAGAATTGACAACCAAGTATTATCATCATCAAATTCTGAAAGGAGAAATGAACAATTGGAGCCAGATTGCTCCTTGGAACCTTAAAAGGAAGATGAGCAGTTCTGGACCTGCAAAGGCAGCCTCCTAAGTGCCATGTTCTTGGGGAGTACACTACCTCACTCAGTGGTGAACACAAAGTTCTAAGAATATAAAAACTGGCTGCTAATTCATTTAACCAGAAGTCAGGTACAACCATACTGGGGAAATGAAGGAAGCAGAGTGTGGTGTAAGTAGTAAAAGAGTTACATCTTCATCTATCATCATAGAAAGTCAATAGATAATGCCTAATATTAATGATTTAAGAGACACCAGTTTGAGAGTATTATTTTGAAATCAGGAGGCATGCCCAAAGAAATCACTAAAACAGTGATTGAGGAGTAAGAAGGGATGGGTTGGAGTGGGGTGCCTACCTTTTCAAAAAAAAATATTTTAGTACTAGTAGACTTTTTCAGCATGTGCAGGTATCAATATTATTTTATAAAAAAACAAAATTAACATATAAAAACATTTTATTTAAGGAAAAAATCTAACAATTTTTTGTGGATATTTTCTGTGTGCTATTTGTCAAAAATGCCTAGGGTAACATGGGTATATCTGATAGATCATAGTTGGTTTTAAATTCCTACAGATTGAAGTTTAGTGAGTATTCTAATGTGGGGGCCAAATTAAGAGGAGCATATCTGTATATATGTCAACAGAGCCCATAGATTAGAAATCCAAGTAGGAGTTTGGGGGGCTGGAAGGATGTCATGGACATGCTCCAAGTCACAGAAGCAGATAAAAACCAGGCAGACCTACCCAAAAAAATAGAGAAGAATAATATTCAGGGACACAAGAACACAGTAGCCATTTGGCGTTGGCACAAATGGTGCTATACATGTTAATTGGCCTTAGAAGATTCATTGCTAAAATTATAGACAGAAATCATCATCAGGGGAAGGTTAACTTCTGCTAAATAGCTTCCAGTTTTCTTCCAAGAGAAAAAGGGATGAGAGTAAAATACTTTGGAGAAAGAATACCATGTAAAATGGTTTAGGTAAAAAAAAAAGAGAGAGATTTTTTCCTGTAAGATTCCTATTTGGCTCCTCATGCAGAAAAATCAAGTTTTACAAATCCCAACAAGTTTAAAGGAGTGAAAATTGGCACCAAAATAGAGCTTTGGCTTATCTTAACGTTGGTCACTCAGGTTGATCATTTTATATGGGATTTAAGTGAACATATGCAATACAAATTTTGCCTTTATCATCCTTAGCTATCCAGAAAATGACAATACTTAAAATTTTATTTCTAAGTTATTATAGACACTCAGACTATAGAATTAATATCTCATCTATAATAATCATACTCTACACTAGCTGTATCTTCTTCTTACTCACTTTACACTTTCCCAAGAGATACTTTATATTCATTCTCACAGCTCTTCCTCTTTATTAACTTGAATTTCTCCTAATTTAATTCAATGATTAACATATACATATTTTTAAATAACTCAGCCAATATAAAACAATAGTTGACTTCTACTATACTTGTCTAAATATTATCCAATAGTGTGTCTAAAATTATGTTAATAACTATTCCTTTGGTAATATCCAACTGCTTTTCATGGTTCCTAAGTCATCATTCATGTTGCTTTTATCCTTTATTGGACAATCTGATGTAGGACATTTGACTCAGTGGTTTCGCCTGGGGCATGTTCTGATAGAGCAAAGAGGAATATGGACATTTTGACAAAACGCTTTTGAGAAATCTACACCAAAAGATAGACACAGTTTTTATTATAAGTTATAGTAACACCAGTGGTGGAGAAATGGGATGGAATGAGGCTCTCAGATGGCAGGGGGCCCAGGATCAGGTGAGGATCCTGATTTTGCACATTGCATGGTAATTTTTAAAAGTTGGCTTGTTGTTTAGAATTTATTGAAATATTCTACTCTCAAAACAATTGCATCAGCATAGACTGACAAAGACCATTTAGCTGTTATTCTGATTCTTTAAATATCGTCTACCCAACTTTCTTCCCATTGGATTTTCACAACAATCTCATGTACTATAAGATTACAGACATCACTTTTCACCCAAATAATTCGGAACACTGAATTTTAAAACACATTTTCCTACATAAGCATGATGTTACTACTAGACCTAAAAAATTTAGCACTAATTCCTTAATGTTTTTTAATACCCATGCTATATTCAAATGCCCCCTATCAGCACCTCAAATATCAGCACCTCAAACCCAGCTGGTTTGTCCCAACTAGGTAAAAAATCTGTTTGTGACAGAAATATGGAAAAATATTACAACTGAAAAATCTAGATATAGATGTTCATTATGCTATTCCCTTAATTTTGCGTGCATTTGAAAATTTTCATAATGATATAATTCTTTTAGACATTCTATCTTTGCAAATATGTCTATATACGTGAACAAGGTGGGACGTTTCTAACTCATGCTACTGAGCCCTGTCCTGTTTGATATTGTCATATTTGGACAATTATATAGAAAGGATATTTATCATGTCTCTTAGTTGATGTGTGGGGAATAATGAATGTGTTACATAGCTGAATCAAGATTCAAAAATATAACAAGGACTAGTAAAGAAATGATTGGTGATACACTGGGTATATTTTTATGTTAAGTAAGAGTCAGAGTAGAAGGTCACAGGTCACTAGATATAATGATGAAGAAGGGACCTAAGGAATACCATCTAGCTTTTGTGGCAGCTAGAGCAAATGGAATTGTTGGAGGTATTAACAAAATAGGGTTTTTCCTTTATTAAGAGGGGCTGGTGCCCTCCCTGCCTATGAGCTGTATCTGTGTTTTGTCAGAAGATGCTACCATGGGCACTGTTCCCATGAGCACTCGGGTGGTAAACATGCAAGTAGGGAAGGAGTGGGAGTGACATGGCAAGTGGGGCTACAAAAGCCAAACTGCTATAGAATCTTCAGTTTCCATTGTTGTGGAAGGCAGAGACTATATTACCTTTATATCCACAGTTTCCAGCACTCTGACATAGCAGATACTTCACAGTGTTCATGGAATGAATGAGTGCTTTCCTACAGGCTACAGGCAATAATCTATTCATCAACAGATGTAGAGATGCATAAACAGACTTAGCCATCTGGATGCTCTAAGGCAACACCATGGCCACATGGAATATACACACCTTGGTCTCTTTGGCTGCAACCAAATATCACGTCAATAATTGAGGCTGTACCCAGAGAAGAACATCAACAATGAGGCACCACTGGACCAGGCTCTAATTTTACTGGATGACTGTCTAAACCGGAATGTAAAGCCACAAACATCACAGCAGAGAGGGTCACATGAGTGTGTTTTGGCATTATTAAGACATTGTGTTTTCTACAACAATTTGAGTGGCTCAGACTCTTAATACCGTTACATGGGTTCCAAGGATTTGGGGAAAGATAATATTTTGCAAAATGGCCAGTATGTGTAAACTCATAAGCCTCACAGTTAAATCCTTACCAGTCTGGCTCTGGCTCACTTTTAAAATCTCTCCCAGTCAGAAAGTCTAAACTCCATGGTGGTGGTGGTGTTCAGTCACTCGTCATGTCCGACTCTTTGCGACCCCATGGGCTGCAGCATGCCAAGCTTCCCCATCCCTCACTATCTCCCAGAGTTTGCTCAAACTCATGTCCACTGGGTTGATGATGCCATCCAACCATCTCATCCTCTGTAGTCTGAACTATTTCCACATTCCCATGTGGTTCACTTCTGGAAGTTGCACCCTGGTCCTACCACCCTGTCTTTTATGAAGCTCCCCCTCCACTTCTTCACTCTGCTCTGAATATCCAAATTCTACTCACCCAAAAGTCCAAATCAGACTCCATAATTTTAACCTCCTTTGATCTCTTGAGGGTCTACCACACTTCTCTACCATTTAACAGAATGCTCTCTGTATAGGTAATTAAATTTCATAGGCAACGGTTTTATTTCCTCAGGTAGATTATAATCTCAATGCCAAGAATGTTTAATTTCCCGACGTGCCTAGCACAATGCTTCACGTGGGAGGGGTCCTAAATAAATATGAAGCACTCAATGAATTATTCCAAACATTTGTGAACCACTTCTTTTTGCCTGAAACTTTGTCTAAAACAAACTTCTAGTCTTTCTGGCTTCATCATGCCATGAATAAATTTCTCAGCTAAAAAAATAACTCAATCCTCAAGTGTTCCTGCTGCTGCTATAATAGAGGGTCTCGGAGACAGAACCTGGCAAACAATACCCTCTTGTCGCATTTAATAAGGGTGAGTCACTTTAAACTAGACAAGCAAGCACTGTATTCCAGAAATTGTCTCTTCCCACTGTGACTGAAAATATTCATTGATTTTAGATATATTAAACCATAAACATACTCAGAAATAAGAGGTAACTTTCATACGTGTATATGAGTATGGTTGATACCTTCCATACTCAAAATGTGCTCCATGGATAAACAGAATCCATCTCACTTGGGAGCGTGGATTAGAAATGCAGAGTATCAGGCTCTATCTCAAACTTACTGAATGAGAATCCTGTTTTTTAACAGAAACCCTAGGTGATTTAAAAAGTCTTGAACAAGCCCCAAGTGGGCAGAGCTGTTTGCACTGGAGTTTTTTATGTAGGCTCCCGAGAATATAGGCTTTCTGTCCTTTCGAAATAGTCTATACGCATGGTTCAGCACTTGCCGGACCCCACTGCCAGGGTTTCTCATTTAGTAGGTCTGGGATGGGACCCCAGAATCTCCATTTCTAACCAGATTCCAGGTGATGCCTGTGGTGATGCTGCTGGTCCAGGAATCACAACCACTGACTCACTTCACCTAAAAATCACATGTTGCATATTCAGGGGATTCTGCTTCAACTGCACTCCCAGGAGAAGGGGGAATATTAAGATAGCAGAGAGAAAAGAGCAAAAGAAGTGGCAGCAAAACGTTTCATTTGTGTTACAGGAAGATAGCAGTTAAACGTTCCTTTGTACACAGTGGGGTAAAAATAGTTGAAGAAATTACTATAGCAACAGCTGTGTTATCCTCTAGGTTTTTCTCTACTAACAATTCAGAAAAGGAAGCCTGTCTTCCCATCTTACAGAAATTGTTTCAACACTGAGCCTTATCAAAAACAAAAGCCATAGGAAACAGATCCCATTCGTTAAGGACTATGAGGTAATAATACAGATTTAAGATGCATTTGAAAATGACTCTGAGGCCTGGATTTGGATTCTTTGGTCAAGCAGTGAAACATAAGTCAGTTTTTTATATCTGTGACTCTAAAACCAGAAAAGGACAGCAGAACGATGTTGAGAACATCTTACCAATTTTTAAACTTTAAAAATAATCTCAGTTCCTATTTAAGAGTCTCAAAATTATAAATAAAACAATGTATGTATGTATAAACCAAAGAGCTCCACCTAGAGTTGAAAAAAAAATATTACTTAATGCACACAAATAGAAAAGCTCCATTCACCCATATCTTATGTATAGTCTTTTTTGTTGATGTTGAAAATAACTATTTTTATGAAATCTTTACAAAAAGGATAACTTTCTGAAATGTGAAATACTGTTAATTAAAGGAGAACTGAGTTTCAAATAATGCTGTAAACTACTTACTTCTAAAAATTTGATAGTAATATTTGTTATTATGGATGATTTAGAAGCCATTGTCTTAAAGCAAAGTATTTGAAAGTTGGGATCATGTTTAAAGCATCATAAAGAAGATTTAAAAATGGATTCTTACCTGAACTTGCTGTGTGACCTTGAGCAGCTCACCCTCCAGCTCTGAATTTTCTCACCATTGAGGATTAAACAAGATCAGCGGTTCTCAGCCTGACTGCACTTTGGAAGTATCTGGGAATATCAAGAAATCGATGCCTGGGTCCTACCCCTAGAGATTCCAATTTAGTTGTCTACTATAGGGCCTAACCTAGTCGCCTTTGAAAAAGCTCCTGGGTGATTCTAATATGCACAGAGGCTGCTTTGGATCAGCTTGCTCGATTGCACCCCCCAAACCTATTACTCTAGTTAGTGGTTCTTATGCTTCAAGTACTTCAGAGTCACATGGTAGTCTTGTCAAAACACAGATTGCCGGACTCACTGACAGCTCCCCCCAGCCCCCGCTCCCCGCGGCTAGGGCTTCTGATTCTGCGGCGGCCCAAAATTTTGTATTTCTAACAAGTTTCCGGGCTTCCCTTGTGGCTTAGCTGGTAAAGAATCCCCCTGTAATGCTGATACTACTAGTCCAGAGTCATAGTTAGAGAATCTGTTCCACATGGTTACCTCAAAACTACACTTCCCTAACTCCCCAGATTATTCCTCTATTTTATCAAACCACAGTATGATATTGTTAATTAGTCTCCCCGATTCCCGCCTCTCTACCTCCAGTTCTTAGCCTACACCACCAAGTTAATATCCTAACCCCCAAATTCTGTGCTGCTCCCTGACTGAACTTTTTCAATGACTCCCCAGTGCTGAAAGAAGACAAGACCAACTAACACAACATACAGGATTTTCACAATTTGACCCCAAACTTCCTTTCTAATCTCAGTTTCCAATAGTCCCTGACATTTGCCTGCGCTCCAGTCACTTGTATCCAAACACACACAAAGGTTCAGTGCCTTTGTGCCTGGTATTCCCTTCTCCTGGCATGTCCTTATCCCACTTCCTCTTTTCGACATGCATATTCTGTCTGTTCTGTGTGCCAGGACCTGTGCTAGGCTTGGGGAATTCGGGGAGAACAGGAAGACCCCTTCCCTTCAGGAGTCTTGTGATGTGGTGGGCATTGTTGAGCAGTGAACCCACACCATTACCCACCCCCCTCCCTCACTGTATATTTTCTCTATATTATGAGGTTTTTGACATCTTAATAAAACCTTTCTGGCTGGAGACAGGCTGCCCCTCCTGGAGGCTTGCCAATTCTTAGAGATAGCCCTGAGCTTGCCTTTAATGCAAACTGACCCCTCTGAGCCCTACCCCCTCCATTGGGCCCCGCATCCCAACAGGCAGTAATCCTTTCTCTTAAATATCCCTCAGGCTTCTCAGGTGGCTAGTGGGAAAGAACCCGCCTAGCCACAAACGAGATGCAAGAGATGTGAGTTCCATGCCTGGGTCAGGAAGATTCCCTGGAGTAGAAAATAGCACCCCGCTACAATATTCTTGCCTGGGAAATCCCATGGACAGAGGAGCCTGGCGGGCTACAGTCTATGGGGTTGCAGAGAGTCAGACAGGACTGAGCAACTAAGCACTTACTTAAACGTCCCAGGGCCAGATTCCAGGCAGCTAGGGACAACTCTACAGTCCAAAGCCCTCCAGAATGATTCCAACAGCCAACCCTAAACTTTTCACCCGCCCTGCCTTGCCTTCCTACAGATACCCCCAACAAAGGCTCTGGCCTAAACCTTCCCCTCGCTGCCTCCTGATTCCCCTGCCATTGTCTCTTTGACTGTGCAAGGCATGCCTACCTAGCCTCCAGGACCTGTGAGCATAGTAAACTTTTCTGTGAACTTTAAATAGGTGGCCCCACCAAACTGACCCTCTCATAAAAGAACACTCACCTTGGTTACCATGGCTGGGAAGCTGGTTTCAGCTAGAGATGGCCCATGTTGCACACACGGAAATGCACTGCAGGCTGGTGGGGGCAGGCAGGGGTGGCAGGGAGGTGCGAAGTTTGCTTCCCAGATGAAAGGGAATTGACCCAGGGCCATCCCCTCCCTCCAGCCTTCAGCCACGGTGCTGGAAGTCGGAGCAGTCCTTTTACAACCGTGAGGGAAAAAGATAAGAAAACCCCACAGACCCAGGCCCTGACACTGAGGACTAGCACACAGAATGCAACATCCACTGACCTCCAAGCCCCTTTATATCTAAGAACAAACCCCCCTCACCTGTTGGAGCCACTTGCTTTAAACTCGCACTACAGCTGAAAGCATTTTCTGGGGGCGAAGATAGGGGATAGCAAGTAAGTAATTACTAACAGCTGTGCTAAGCGATGTGAAGAAGCAGAGCACAGGGTGGGGGAGAGCGGAGAGTGGATAACAGCGTGAGTGGGGGGTAATCAGCGAGGCTTGGAGGTAAGGGAGGCAGAGGGAAGAGGGTCTGAGAGTCCTAAGAGAAGAAAAGCATGGTATGGAGAGGGGACTGAAAGGCCAGTAACAGGGAGAGCGGCCGATGAGGCCGGAGAGGCAAACCCAGGCCCATCCCCTCAAGGTAGGAGGGAGCACCTTCCACCGGGCACCCCAGCTCTCCAGTCCCAGGCTCCTCCCTTGTATCTCCCAACCTGTGCTGAATTCACCTGCTTCCCTCTTTCCCCCAGACAGACACTTTGGACTTTTCACAACACCTTTAACCATTTTGTACCCTCAGCAGGGAGATGGAAAGACACTAAACATTCACTGAATGAAAAAATTATCATGAGAGGCTATTGTAACTGTTTAATCCAGTAAGAGGGCTAATTTATGACTGTTTCTGAGGCCCAGTTCTGCAGTCTAACCCTACCACCCACCCAGTCTGCCATCTTTACATGACTGGATGAGATGCTTGCCCCATTCGAACTTATTGCTGTTAAACTATTAGGTGACCTTCAATGAGCCGGTCAGCTCTACAATTTCCTGACTTTCAAGTATTTTTTAAAAGCACAAAGAGCTTGATGTTAGCACCCCAGCCAAAGAAACAGAAATACTTCTATTAGGCATTGAAATATTATCCATATTTGTTTTTAAATAGCAGGTTTGGAGTGGCTTTATTTAATTTCAATTTCTTAATTTTTATAATTGACTTGATTCACTTAAAATCAGTCCAATTGTTTACTTACAAATTACAAAGGCAAACAAAACTTTCTCATCCATGAGTCCTTATTTGACTCAGTATTTATTTGAAAAATACTTCATAGACTATAATAGAAAGTGAATCACCAAGTTTAAATTTAAAATGCACTCATGTTTAGGAAACAGTTTAAAAATATAGGGCAAAGCACACACTGTGGTCGGGGAGGGCAGCAGGGAGCAGTATTTTAATGGTCTGTGTGCTAAGGCACTCAGTCGTGTCTGACTCTTTGTGACCCCCATGGACTGTAGCCCCCCAGACTTCTCTGTCCATGGGATTCTCCAGGCAAGAGTACTGGAGTGGGTTGTCATTTCCTTCTACAGGGAATGTAAACCATAGGCTTTAGTTAATAAAAATGTATCAACACTGGCCATCAATTGCAGCAAATGTATCACAGTAATGCAAGATGTTAATAACAGAGGAAGTGACTTGGGGAGAGATATATAGGCACTCTCTCTACTTTCTGTTCAATTTTTCTGTAAACCAAAAACTGCTCTAAAAAGTAAAGTCCATTAATTTTTAAAAAATGTGTTGCATTGTGCGTTTATTAAATATGATGAACTAAATTCACATATTTAAAGTGTAAACTTTAAAGCAAAAGTCATGCATCTAAGTACTTTTAATAAAGATTTTATATTGCAGAAGAAAAGCAATGACTTAGAATTTGAGGTCTAAAACCTGATATTAGAACTCTCACTCTACTGTAGATATTTTTCATGTTTCTAGTTTTCCAACAGAGTAACTGATATCAAATAAGTTACATTAAATTTTTTTTCCAAAATTACATCTTCTCAGTGAATTTTTGTTTTTCTGAAAAATGTCTGTCTTCCATATTGCCATAGAACATGTCATGAAAAACACACACACACACAGACAGAACATCTAATGGAACTTTCTTAATAACACTGCTGCTGCTGCTGCTGGGGCTGCTAAGTTGCTTCAGTCGTGTCTGACTCTGTGCGACCCCATAGCTGGCAGCCCACCATCCCTGGGATTCTTCAGGCAAGAACACTGGAGTGGGTTGCCATTGCCTTCTCCAATGCATGAAAGTGAAGTCGCTCAGTTGTGTCCAACTCTTATCGACCCCATGGACTGCAGCCTACCAGGCTCCTCTGCCCATGGGATTTTCCAGGCAAGAGTACTGGAGTGGGGTGCAATCGCCTTCTCCATCTTAATAACACTATCAGTTTGTAAAAGGATTTAAATGAATCAAGTATAAAAATACTAGCAAAGCATTTTGAGATTCTCAGATGATAAAGTTAGGAAAAACTAGCAAGTCTGTTAACAGAAATTCATGCCACTAATGGTCTGTCAGAGAAAAGTTATTTTTACAAATATTAATTAACTTTGAATCTGACACTACCTAATGATTTATGAAATCCATTGCTTCATTCCCATCCACTTCTGTAACCGCTGGAAATTTAAAACAATGGCATTTCATTGTCAGAGCAAAAGGCTGTTATAATTTGACATTCCATACAAATGCTATTTGTGAAAAAATAAATACAATTATATCGACAAATACATCTATTCTACTTCTGACTCACACTAAACACATTTAAAGTATATATATGTTATCAACTCTGTACTGAACCATAGAATCTTAGCTGGACAGGGTCTTTGAGGCCACCTACACTAACTTAATGCTTCCCAGGTGGTGCAGTGGTAAAGAATCTGCCTGCCAATGCAGGAGATGCAGGAGACTTGGGTTTGAGCCCTTGGTTGGGAAGATCCCCTGGAGGAGGAAATGGCAATCCACTCCAATATTCTTGCCTGGAAAATTCCACGGAGGAGGAGGAAAATTCCAGAGAAGCCTGGCAAGTTACAGTCCACTGGGTTGCAAAGAGTTGGACACGACTGAGTGACTGAGCACGCACACTCACAGCACATACTACCTTACTATCCAATGAGTTAGATCTTCTATAACACCCTTGACTCTTCTCTATACCAGGAGTCTGAAACACTTTCTGTCAAAGACCTGATAGTAAACACCTTGTGTCCATCCAGTCTCTGTTGCAAATGCTCATCACTGCCTTTGTAGCACAAAAACAACAGCAGACAAAACAGGAACAAATGGACATGGCTGTGCCCCCAATCTGGAGAAGGCAATGGCACCCCACTCCAGTACTCTTGCCTGGAAAATCCCACGGACGGAGGAGCCTGGTGGGCTGCAGTCCATGGGGTCGCGAAGAGTCAGACACGACTGAGCGACGTCACTTTACTTTTCACTTTCATGCATTGGAGAAGGAAATGGCAACCCACTCCAGTATTCTTGCCTAGAGAATCCCAGGGACGGGGGGCCCTGGTGGGCTGCCATCTATGGGGTCACACAGAGTTGGACACGACTGAAGTGACTTAGCAGTAGCAGTGCCCCCAATAAACTTTTATTTATAAAACAAAGAGTAGACCAGATCTGGCCAGAAGGCCACAGTATGCCAATGCCTGATGGAGATCCCTCCCAGTTACTGATAAAATTCCATTAGATATGTTTGACACCTTCAGAGGAAAATTCTCTGCTGGGGTGACTGAAATAAGCAAATTCACCCATTGCTATAAATAAATATTGCCTTCTGAAACAACACAGAACATCTATCCTTTGCCTTGTATCAGTCCTCCAAGTACTTGAAGTAAACGATCACAATTCCCTCAAGTAGTACTTTCTTCAGTCTAAATACCCCCATGCCGTCAAGCATTCCTTCTATTATGACCCAGTTTTCCAGACCACGTGACCAACTGATCATCCTGTTGTATACATACCCGAGTCCATTACCCTTTGAAGTGCAGAGTAGAGATACATGACATATGGTTTTCAAAATATGCAGTAATCAAGATGGAATTTTAATTTTAGAATTTGGCTCACTGTCTCCAAATACAAATGTTTTTAGTTTCCTGGGGGTTTTGTTTCGACAAAATTACTATTTAGTCTTTAAGAAAAATATATTTTGTGTAGATATGGCCAAAGGTTAATGCCCAGTGTCATAACTCTATATATTAATTTTAAATGATTACCAAGAAATAGAAAGTATTTTTTGTTTCATTTTGAAACCAAAAAAAGTGGGCTTAATAAAGCAATGAATTCGAAATGGTTCCTACACATCAAAAAATGTTGGCAGAACTTACCTCTACAATTGGAATCATAGTGCAATTTACAAAAGAAAACCATCAGTCATTTTTTCAGAGAAAATGAAACACAGAAGAGGAATAAAAACACACACACCAACACACACATCTGCAGTGTGTCCTTGGATGTTTCTGGCCTGTTAGCAAGAACAGGACATGGTTGCTATAGTCAGAGCCAGGATAAACCTCTAAATGATGGTCCTTGTTTTATTTCACATTTCAATAACTTGGGAAGAAAACATATCCATGTTTTAAAAGACAATTTAGTTCTAATTTCCATGACTTATTATCATAGCATTCTAAAAAATGTTTTAATAACTAGAAAAAATAATTTCATATTTATATAGCTATAAATGCACTACATTTGGTCTTTTATCACCCATTTCTGTAACTTACTGTACTTTAATTTTTTGATCATTCAGTACCTTAAAAAGTATATTGCACATAGTAGATGCTAGAGGAGTAAATTCATTGTTTAAAGTATAAATATTTTTATTTGTACCAACATCACAATTTATGTTTGTTAAGTCTGATTTAAACTCTCTGGTGTCTGCTTCCTGCTTGCTTTATCATCACAAAAGCTCTCCCTGGGTAATCCCATCCATGTACAAGACTGCAAATACTATCCACATACAGATGACAACCAAACTTGTTTCTCCAGCCCAGTTTCTCTGCAGGGATGACCCACATATCTGAGAGCCTAGTGGCACTTCCACCTGGCAGTCCAACCACCACTAAGACAGCGCGAGCAAAGATGGAACACCCTGGGTGATCTCATGAATGTGTGCTGATTACTCATTAGGTGCCATGTGCTGTGCTCAGCGCTCCATACAGATTTTCTCACTTAATCTTCACAGTGCAGTTAAACATGGCATTTCCTTTTACCTGAAACCCCATTCAAATGATAGCATCCAAAATATGAAATATGTAACCAACATCATTCATTAACTGCCTAGTATCCATCCCCTTGCCCATCTTCCTGGATGAATTGGAACAACACTTTGTTCAGAGTATCAACATGTCAAACCAATTTCTTAGTCTTCTTTGCAGCAAGGAGTAACTATAGGACCATATAGGAGCCAGTCTGTTTTGGGAAGTTCAGGAAACAGCACAATCCTTATTCTTTCCTTCCTTCCTCCTGACTTAATAGTGGATATTATGTGCAGCTTCACTTTTTCATTTTTTTGACCATCAGGGAAAGGCCAAGAGAAGCACAGAGACACTAGCCTTCATATCACTGAGCTATTGAACCAAGGCCAGTAATCATCTACCTCCATACTTGTTACTGAGAAAAATGAACTCCTGTATGTTACAAACATTTTCAGTATGGTTTTCTACCAACCCACTGCTGAAAACAGTCCTGTTAGATACAAAACTGTAATGTGAATTAGAGACTTCAACATACTAGAATGAAAGCAAGAGGAAACAAACTAGAAGAAAGAGCAAACAAACCAGGAGGAAGAGCAACTGCACAGAAAAACAAAGGATGTTACAGCCCAAGTGTTTGCAGTGTGTTAGTTGCTCAGTTGTGTCTGACTCTTTGAGACCCCATGGACTGTTGCCCACCAGGGCTCTTCCGTCCACTGGATTTCCCAGGCAAGCATACTGGAGTGGGTAGCCATTTCCTCCTCCAGAGAATTTTCCCAACCCAGGAATCAAACCAATGTCTCCTGCACTGCAGTCAGATTCTTTACTATCTGAGCCACCTGGGTAGCAAAACCAACGGAAACAAGTTGACTTACTTCATAGAACCCATGGAAGACTGGGGATTTGGAGGCACCAAGGCACCAAAGTGCTTCACTCAATATGCCAACAAATTTGGAAAACTCCGCAGTGGCCACAGGGCTAGAAAAGGTCAGTTTTCATTCCAATCCCAAAGAAGGGCAAAGCCAAAGAATGTTTAAACAACCACACAATTGCACTCATTTCAAATGCTGGCAATACTCAGAATCCTTCAAGCTAGGCTTCAGCAGTAGGTGAATCAAGAACTTCCAGATGTATAGGCTGGATTTAGAAAAGGCAGGAATCAGAGATCAAATTGCCAACATCCACTGGATCACAGAAAAAGCAAGAGAATTCCAGAAAAATATCTACTCTGCTTCACTGACTACATTAAAGCCTTTGACTATGTGGATCATAACAAACTGGAAAATTCTTCAAGAGGTGGGAATACCTGAACTCCTTACCTGCCTCCTGAGAAACCTGTATGCAGATCAAGAGGCAACAGTTAGAACCAGACAGGGAACAACAGACTGGTTCAAAATTGGGAAAGGAGTACATCAAGGCTATATATTGTCATCCTGCTTATTTAACTTATATGCAGGGTACATCATGTGAAATGCTGGGCTGGATGACTCACAAGCTGGAATCAAGATTTCTGGAAGAAATATCAACAACCTTAGATATGCAGATGATACCACTTTAATGGCAGAAAGTGAAGAGGAACTAAAGAGCCTCTTGATGAAGGTGAAAGAGGAGAGTGAAAAGGCTGGCTTAATACTTTACATTCAATAACACTAACATCATGGCATCTGGTCGCATTGTTTTATGGAAAATGTAAAAGTGGTGGAAGAGTGGAAAGCAAGACATATTTTCTTTTCTTGGGTTCCAAAATCACAGCAGATGGTGACTGCAGCCATGAAGTTAAAAAACGTTTGTTCCTTGGAAGAAAAGTGATGACAAACTTAGACAGTGTATTAAAAAGCAGAGACATTGTTTTGCCAACAAAGGTCCATATAGTCAAAGCTATGGATTTTTCCAGTAGTCATGTATGGATATGAGAGTTGGATCATAAAGGCTCAGCACCAAAGAACAGATGCTTTCAAACTGTAGTGCTGGAGAAGGATCTTGAGAATCCCGTGAACTGCAAGGAGGTCAAACAGGTCAATCCTAAAAGAAATTAGTCCTAAATATTCACTGGAAAGACTGATGCTCAAGTTGAAGCTCTAATACTTTGGCCACCTCATGCAAAGAGCTGACTCACTGGAAAAGACCCTGATGCTGGGAAAGATTGAGGGCAAGAGAAGAAGGGAGTGACAGAGGATGAATGGTTGGGTGGCATCACTGACTCAACAGACATGAGTTTGAGCAAGCTCCGAGAGACTTGAGTGAAGGACTGGGAAGCCTGGTGTGCTGCAGTTCATGGGGTGGTTGAGAGCCAGTCATGACTTAGAGATTAAACAACAACAACAAGGACTGCAGAAGACAAGACCTAAAGATTTAGCATTTGGAGCGCCCAAACAAAAAGTCAGCTCTCCATCAGTCACCACCATTCCTCAAGTCAACAAGTCTGCAATTACATGTTTGAAAATCTCCTTAAAAATCTGTTTATTCTTGGCTGTCTGTTCATATTTATGAGAAAGTCACTGAAATATAATTGTAGGGGAAGGCTGGATATGAAAGAGAGAAGCAAAACAATCAGAAAAAAAAAAAGACAAGGAGGGGTGAAAGGAAAAAAAGAGAAACTTAGAGAAAACAAAAACAAAGCAAAAAGCAGAAGAAAACTGCAAAATCACATTTTCCTCAGAGAAATACGAAAAAAAAAAAAAAAAAACCCAAGAACAAGGCACTATGAGGTAGAACAATCAAAATATTGCAGCAGAAACAAACAAAACTAATGGAAGTTTAGAAGATGAAGTTGAGACAATTTCCCAGAAAATGAAGTTTGGAGACTAGGTGAGAAAAGTCAAAAATTAGAGGATCAGGGCCACATAGAAATCTCAAAAGACGAGAACCATGAAGTGAGAGAGAGGAACTTCCCTGGAGGTCAAGTGGTTAAAAATGCGCCTTCTAATGCAGGGGATTTGGGTTCAATCCCTGATCAGGGAACTAAGATCCCACATGCTGTGGGGCAATTAAGCCTGCATACTGCAACAAATGAAGCCCACAACTAAAGAAAGCCCGCATGCCACAACGAAGACTCAGTGAAGCCAAAAAAAAATTTTTTTAAATAGTGAGGGAGAAAGAAATTGTCAAAGGAAGACAATTCTTCTCTAAGAGCCCACATCTAAAGTGGAATTAAAACATTCATGAAGGTAGATGATTGTGAAAATGCAGAAAAAGAGGAAGAAATTGAACATCTAAAAAGTTTTCTGATAGGAACAAACAGGTGTGGCTCCCAAACCTTTGTATGAAAATGACATCAAATCTCTCAACACAAGAAGTCACGGAACTATGCCTTCATAGTTCTGAATGGAAGATGATTTGGGGCATAAGATTTTATAACTCCAGCAACCGAGTATGAGGGCAGATGAAGGCAGGCAAGGACAAAAACTTTTTGTCTCTGCCGGGAGCCGGCATATTGCATATTGAGTGCATATTGCATATTGAGTGCAGCACTTTCCACAGCATCATCTTTCAGGATCTGGAATAGTTCAACTGGAATTCTATCACTGCCGGGAGCCAGCGTGAGGAACTCCGCCCATGACAAAGGTCATGAGGAAGGAGGCTCGGCATACGCAAAGGCAGGATCGAGCCTCAGGAGTCCCCCTGGAAATTCTCAAGCATCTACCCCCCAAACCAGAGTCTGCCTACTTTCTGCTTTGTGCTTTCACCTACACCTCTGACTTTACGGGGGGCTGTCCCCCACTACCTCTCTCTGAAAAAAGAATTAGCTTACAGCTCCAGTTAATAATTCCTGGGTGTGACAGTGTTTCAACCTAAAAACTCCTTTGGAAATCCTCTAGCCTGCCTGAATAGGTTTTTCCGGCCACAAGTGATTGTTCAGAGCCTCCCAACTGTGAGAGGCAGGAGATATTCTAAACTGCCTAAACACAGATTCCTTTGAGTAGTTAAAAGATTGATTAGAAATTGTATTGGTGAAGGGTTTTTCACTTGTTGGGCAAATGTTTGCTGCTAAGTCTCCATACTCCTTACCTACTGTGTCCTTGGCAGTGTATTGATTGATATAATGGGTGTATAGAAATGTAAAATGCAGCTTTGTCCAATGCTTTTTTGGAGGCTGGTGCCTGACTTTGGAATAATCACCTTTAGAGAAAAATAAGTTTCTTAAAATGTTAACAGGCCTCCGGGCCAGAAGATGATGTAATTCACTTGAACTTTTGCATACGATAAGTTTGAAAGCCTGGCTTCGATTAGGACCAGGAACTGCTGTCCTTGCATGACTCCACCCCTTCCCCCATTATCCTCTATGCACAACTTAAGGTATAAAAACTACTTTGGAAAATAAAGTGCGGGCCTTGTTCACTGAAACTTGGTCTCCCCATGTCGCTCTCTCTCTCAAGTTCTGGCTGAGTCTCCATCTGGAGCGCGGAACCCGCCATGCTTGCTAATTATGCCTGGGCTTCTAAGATCCGACCGGGGAGGCCTCAGTGTCTCCTCTCCTTCAGGACGCCTGCGGCCTACGTAAGTGGTGCAAACTTCTTGTCTTGAAGTTTTATTGGTCTCCCGCGTAAACCAAGCTACTTCAGCCTCTTTTCTCCACTGAATTTTCCTACTGAGCTATCCTCATTCTATTATTCTTTATATCCTTAATTAACGTTTAATTAAGCAGTTGTTTCCTGACCCTCGCCTATGCCGTCTCTCCTTCGAATACCCTGGAATAGCCGGGGCTGGACCCCGGCAGTCTCTTAGGAACCTTTTGGGGGGAAGCATATGGAGAATTAGGTTTCAACAAAATAAGGGACTAAATCACTAAAATAAGGGACTAAAGGGAATGAAAACACGTGACTAAGGAAAAGAGAAACCCACTCTATGAAATAGGCAAGGCACTAAACACCAGAATGACTGCTGTTTAGGAAGAGAGGAAGACAAGCTTCTGGGGAAAAGTATAACTGATAGGTTATAAGATGCACTTGGACATTTGGAGGTAGATCTTCTCTGGGGGTTAGAAAAATAGTTTGATAGGTATATGGAGTTTCTTTTAGAGAAAAACAGTAAAGTGTTAGATTGAACAACATGAAATTTCCGTTTTGTAGTTCCAAATTTTGTCCAACATTGGCTATTTTATATGGTTCAATGTAACTTACAAGTAAGTAACATGATGCAGGAAATCTGCATCAAAAACTCTAACAATAACAAAAGAAAATTTGGAGGAATATGTTAAATAAGAATGTCAGATATTGTTATTGAAACTAGGTAACAGACACATAGGGTTGGTTCATTGTCCTGTATGTATTTGAATATCCCATAAGAAAAAGGAGTAAAAACAAAAGAAAGAAAGAAAATCATGACAACAGAAAACGTGCAAAAGTTCAATAATCTTTCAAACAGCTGGAGGGATTTCCACTTACCAATGCTCAGATGAAATACAGTTACGGGACTACTGGACACAAAAAGAAAATGTCAATGAAGGCCCATCTACACTAGACCATCACTCACAGTGGGTCAGGCAATGTCAGGGATGTTTCCCATCCCCCATTCCATCCTTGAGAGCGTCCCAGGTGGCACAGTGGTAAAGAATCTGCCTGCCAATGCAGGAGACATGGGTTTGATCCCTTGATGGGAAAGATCCCCTGGAGTAGGAAATAGCAAGCCATTCCAGTATTCTTGCCTGGAAAATCCCATGGACAGAGGAGCCTTGCGGGCTACAGTCCACAGAGTCTCAAAGAGTTGGACATGACTTAGCTACTGAGCATGACGGCAGCAATTCCACCCCGTCCTTTATGTGTTGACTCCAGTGATTCTAGGATTGCTCTGCACAACACAACAGTACTGACAGCTTAGATCTAACGTTGAATAAGGCGATCATTTTTCACTGCCCATCAGTTTCCTCCCAGTTCATTTCTCTTCCTGTCCAAACCAGATTCCAGGATTTATCATTCTATTCATTCCCTGTAAATACTCTTAAGTCGTGGCTCTCTCATTTCTGGTCTTTGTAGCTGGCAACAACCAGACCTGGAATGAACCCTACCTCCTGCCTTCTCTGCATCTGTACACAGAGAACTAAATATTACTGGAGAAAATCACTTAAATCAATTGACAGGCTTAATGTTATATTTATTATTGCAAATCGTATACTGGCAAGTTTACTCTTGTTGCTGTTTTAAATGCAGCTAAGTAATTTGAAACAAAGTGTAAAAAAAGAAAGAGTGTAAAACCAACAGCCAATCTCAAAACAAAGCAATGGATGCCAAAACACTGTCATGGCATCCACAAGGAACTGAAAAAATAAATGGCAAGTTGGAATTCTACTCACAGCAAAGATATTTTTCAAGAATGAAGGTAAAATAAAAAAACATGGAGACCAAAAAAATCTAAAACAGTTTTGAATCACCAGCAGGCCTAAATTAAAGAAAATACTAAAGAACATTCTTTTGGCAGAATGGAAATATTCCTACACAGATGCCCAGAGAATTTAGGAGGGAAAGGAGCAACAAAAATGGCAAATATATGGAAAAATCCCCCAAATACTGACTTTTAAAAATAATGTCTTATGAGATCTAAAATATAAAATTAAAATATACCACAAGAGCATCCAAATAAACAGGAAGATAAATGGACATAAAAGATTCTATAGATCTAGCACGGTTGGAAAAGAGAGTAAAGACACAAATTAATATCAAATTTTGATAAGTTATAGTTGTATGTTCTATCTCCAGGGAAAGAACTAGTAAAAGAAATAGAATATACAACTTCTAAACTAATAGAGAAAAAAAGTAGAATATTAAAAAACTGTCAATTCAAATGAGGGCTAGGAAGAGGAAACAACACTGAACTGATAAAGCAAGTGGAAAGGACATAGTAAGATACAAATTTAATTCTAAATATGTCAGTAATTCCATTAAGCTTAAATGGACTAAATAGCCTAATTTAAAAACAAAGGTTATATGACTACATAAAGAAACAAAACTCAACAATATGCTGTTTACAATGGACACATATAAAACATAATGAGAAAGAAACATTGAAAATAAAACAATGGGAAAAATTCTTTGCAAATACATTTAGAAATTAAACCCATATAACTCTATTAATATCAGGCAAACACACACACACACAAAGTAACTTTAAGGCAAAAACATGATTAAAGATAGAAACACTTTACAATGATAAAAGGCTTAAGTCACCAGGAGACTACAAGTCTAAATTTGCACATGTCAAATATTGACAACATGGACTAAAAATACTATACATTTGTATATATAGTATTCTGTCAATTTATATATATATCAGTTTATATTTTTGTCAATATATTTATATATATTTATATATCTCTCTATATATATATATTTATATCTCTACCAGAGAATATATATATATATGTGTATGTGTGTGTGCATATATATATATATACATATATATATAAGTTTAGTTGCTCAGTCATGCCCGACTCTTTGCAACCCCAGGGACTGTAGCCTGCCAAGCACCTCTGTCCATGAAATTCTCCAGGCAAGAATATTGGAGTGGGTAGCCATTTCCTTTTCCGGGGGATCTTTCCAACCCCGGGATGGAACCTGGGACTCCTGCATTGCAGGCAGATTCTTTATACTCTGAGCCACCAGGTAAGCTCCAGTATACTAATATTTAAATATACTTAGTCTATGGGGTTGCAAGAGTCAGACATGACTGAGCAACTAAACAACAAAAGTAGTACCTACAAAAAAGCTTATATCAAGTGTACTGTTTACAAGTAAAATGTTGACAGTGTGATATCAGGAACAAGACACAGATGCCAGTAATCACTCCTGCTTCTGCTCAATATTGTACTTAAAGCCCTAATCAGTTTAGAGAGCAAGGAAAAGAAATAAAATGTGAAAGAATAGGAAAGTAAAAAATAAAACTCTCATTATCCTCAGATGATAAATATACAAAATTCCAGAGAATCTTCATGTAAATTATTGCAGTCAACAAGTAGGTCTAGAAAAGTCTCTGAAAATAAGGTAATACACAAAACTCAATTGTATTTCTATATATTAGCAACAAACATAAAAAATGCTTTAAAAGGTCACATTTATAATAAAATCAAAACTACCAAATACCTCAGGGGGAAATATGTAAGACCTTTATGCATAAAATTATCATATACTATTGAGAGAATTAAAGAAAAAATAAATGAGAGATTTATCATATTTATGACATAAATTCTAACTAAATTTATCTAAAAATTCAGTGCAATCCCAGTCAACAAGTTATTTTGTGGAACTTGATCTAAAACTTACATGGTAATGAAAGGCACTGAAATAGCCAACACAAAGTTGATGAAGCGTGAGTTAGAATAACTTGTCTACCAGATGCCAGGACTTAGGAGAAAGCTACAAAAACTAATATGGCAAGGCAGTGATGCAAAGATAGATAAATAGGCCAATGAAACTGAATAGAGAATCCTGAAACAGATCCATGCATATGACCCACGGACACTTGATCCAAGGTGATACTACAGGAGAAAGAGATTTCAGTTCAGTTCAGTTCAGTTCAGTCACTCGGTCGTGTCCGACTCTTTGCGACCCCATGAATCGCAGCACGCCAGGCCTCCCTGTCCATCACCAACTCCCGGAGTTCACCCAGACTCGCGTCCATCGAATCAGTGATGCCATCCAGCCATCTCATCCTCTGTCGTCCCCTTCTCCTCCTGCCCCCAATCCCTCCCAGCATCAGAGTCTTTTCCAATGAGTCAACTCTTCGCAAGAGGTGGCCAAAGTACTGGACTTGCAGCTTTAGCATCATTCCTTCCAAAGAACGCCCAGGGCTGATCTCCTTTAGAATGGACTGGTTGGCTCTCCTTGCAGGCCAAGGGACTCTCAAGAGTCTTCTCCAACACCATAGTTCAAAAGCATCAATTCTTCGGTGCTCAGCCTTCTTCACAGTCCAACTCTCACATCCATACATGACCACAGGAAAAACCATAGCCTTGACTAGACGAACTTCTGTTGGCAAAGTGATGTCTCTCCTTTTGAATATGCTATCTAGGTTGGTCATAACTTTTCTTCCAAGGAGTAAGTGTCTTTTAATTTCATGGCTGCAATCACCATCTGCAGTGATTTTTGAAGCCCAGAAAAATAAAGTCTGACTGTTTCCACTGTTTCCCCATCTATTTCCCATGAAGTGATGGGACTGGATGCCATGATCTTCGTTTTTTGAATGTTAAGCTTTAAGCCAACCTTTTTAAATCTCCATTTTCACTTTCATCAAGAGGCTTTTGAGTTCCTCTTCACTTTCTGCCATAAGGGTGGTATCATCTACATATCTGAGGTTATTGATATTTCTCCCAGCAATCTTGATTCCAGCTTGTGCTTCTTCCAGCCCCGAGTTTCTCATGATGTACTCTGCATATAAGTTAAATAAACGGGGTGACAATATACAGCCTTGACATACTCCTTTTCCTATTTGGAACCAGTCTGTTGTTCCATGTCCAGTTCTAACTGTTGCTTCCTGACCTGCATACAGATTTCTCAAGAGGCAGATCAGGTGGTCTGGTATTCCCATCTCTTTCAGAATCTTCCACAGTTTATTGTGATCCATACAGTCAAAGGCTTTGGCATAGTCAATAAAGCAGAAATAGATGTTTTTCTGGAACTCTCTTGCTTTTTCCATGATCCAGCAGATGTTGGCAATTTGATCTCTGGTTCCTCTGCCTTTTCTAAAAGCAGCTTGAACATCAGGAAGTTCACGGTTCACATATTGCTGAAGCCTGGCTTGGAGAATTTTGAGCATTACTTTACTAGCATGTGAGATGAGTGCAATTGTGAGGTAGTTTGAGCATTCCTTGGCATTGCCTTTCTTAGGGATTGGAATGAAAACTGACCTTTCCCAGTCCTGTGGCCACTGCTGAGTTTTCCAAATTTGCTGGCATATTGAGTGCAGCACTTTCACAGCATCCTCTTTCAGGATTTGAAGTAGCTCAACTGGAATTCCATCACCTCCACTAGCTTTGTTCGTAGTGATGCTTTCTAAGGCCCACTTGACTTCACATTCCAGGATGTCTGGCTCTAGGTCAGTGATCACACCATCGTGATTATCTGGGTCGTGAAGATCTTTCAACCCATACATTTATATATTATGCATTTTTCTATGTATGTGTTATAGGTGAAAGTCACTCAGCTGTGTCCACCTTTTTTGCAACCCATGGACAGTAGCCCCCAGGCTCCTCTTTGATGGGTATTCTCCAGCCAAGGATACTGGAGTGGGTTGCCATGCCCTCCTCCAGGGGGTCTTCCTAACCCAGGGATTGAACCCAGGTTTCCTGCATTGCAGGCAGATTCTTTACCAACTGAGCTACCTGGGAAGCCCCTTGTATGTGTTATAGTTCACTATTAAAAAAAAAACACGAGCATATTGATGATTAAAAGTAATGACAGTAAAGTAATACAGAAGAATAAAATCACTACAAACTACTATTACACTGCTGCTGCTGCTAAGTCGCTTCAGCTGTGTCCGACTCTGTGCGACCTCAGAGACGGCAGTCCAGGCTCCGCTGTCCCTGGGATTCTCCAGGCAAGAGCACTGGAGTGGGTTGCCATTTCCTTCTCCAATGCATGAGAGTGAAAAGTGAAAGTGAACTCGCGCAGTTGTGTCCGACTCTTAGCGACCCCACGGACTGCAGCCCACCAGGCTCCTCCATCCATGGGATTTTCCAGGCAAGAGTACTGGAGTGGGGTGCCATTGCCTTCTCTGACTATTACACTAAATAAAAGAAACCAAGTTAGTGTATAACCAATTACACTAAATTTGAAGGACTGAATTCTACCACTCAAAGAGAAAAATTTTCAAAATGTGTTAAACAACTAAACATAGCTCTATGTTGTTTATAAAAAGCACCCTTAAAATCATCAAGAAAGGATAAAAATATAAAGGTAAGCATAGAAAAACAAAAGAAATGTAAATTTAAAAGAAGGGATAGCAAGGTAGAAATTAAAAGTATTAAAATGTATAAAGACAAGCAATACATAATGAAAAAGACACTGTTTATGAAGATGACACAAGTTATAAGTCTGTATGTATCAAACACAACAGCAAAAAAATAAAATTAAATTGCACTGATAATGATGAAAATAGTTATACAGAAAGAGTTTGATACACTTCTTTCATGGGAACTCCTTGTCAATCCAGTGATTAAGACTCCAAACTTTTACTGCCAAGGGCCTGGGTTTGATCCCTGGTCAGGACACTAAAATCCCACAAGTCCCATGGTGCGGGGGAAAAAAAAAAAAATACACCTTTTTCACAATTAAATGGATTTAGTTGTCAAAGAATGGAATAATATAATCAACACATTCACAGATAAAGGGATAACTAGCTAGCCACATAGATAGACGGACATATAGATATGAAATCTTTTTGGGTCTTTCTTACAGCTAGCATTGTTAGGTATCTCCCTAACAGCCATTCCTGTCTCTCTTCCTTTAAAAAAAAATAATATTTATTTATTTATTGGCTGTATTGGGTCTTCATTGATGCTCGGCTTGTCTCTAGTTGTGGTGAGCAGAGGCCACTCTTCATTGCAGTGCAGGGCTTCTCACTGCAGTGGCTTCTCTCGTTGCAGAGCACAGGCTCTAGGTACACGCGCTTCAGTAGCTGTGGCTCATGGGCTCTAGAGCACAGGCTCAATAACTGTGGTGCACAGGCTTAGGTGCTCAGAGGCATGTAGAAATTTCCAGATTAGGGATTGAACCCATGTCTCCTGCATTGGCAGGTGGATTCTTTACCACTGAACCACCAGGGAAGCTGTCTCTTCCTTCTTGATACCAAATTCTACTTTTTAGAAGGAAAGCTAAAAATGCTAAAGTGAAAGTGAGGTCGCTCAGTGGTTTCCGACTCTTAGTGACCCCATGGACTGCAGCCCACCAGGCTTCTCCACCCATGGGATTTTCCCGGCAAGAATACTGGAGTGGGTTGCCATTTCCTTCTCCAGGGGAATCTTCCCAACCCAGGGATCGAACCCTGGTCTCCTGCACTGCAGGCAGACTCTTTACCACCTGAGCCACCAGGGAAGCTAGATAAAGATGCTAGATACTTCCCTAACACCACTTGCAGCCAGGGCACAGGCCTGAGACCTTGCTCTGTCCAGTGGGACCTGTAGGGAAATGTGCCAGGGTCTTTTAAGAATATTCTCTCTGAGAAGAGAGCATCACGTGATGAAAAAGCCTCACGTGCCTTCTGCTTTGAATTGGTCCTGTGAGGATGCCAAGGACTTGCAGGAAGGCAGAAGAGATAGAAAGTTTGCAGGGTCCCAGAGAAACTGACCCCAGAACCCTAACATAATGAAGCCACTGAACCAGCTGTGGAACTACTACCTGCCCCAGTCTTTTTGGAAAGTAAGCAGAATCAGCCCCTTCATTAAGCTACTTTTAATCAGATATTCTATCTCCTGCAGCCTACGGCATCCTAACTGGATCACCCATTCTAACTGATCTAAATAAATCATGTCATAAGAACGGTTTAACAATTTTTTAAAGTACAGATCTTTTAGGCCCCATTCTCAGATCTTCAGCAAATAACAATAGACATATGTAATAAAAGGCAACTAAAAAACATAACCACTGGAGACTTAAAAAAACCCATAAACTGAATGTCATTGGATATTTTCTCAGAGAAAATAAAACATGAAATTACAAACTATCCAGAAAACAATGAAAACAACACTTTTTAACAAAAGCTATGGAACAACACAATGTGTTTAGGTGCGTGCTAAGTTGCTTCAGTCGTGTCCAACTCTGCAACCCTATGACTCTGCTAACCTATAGAAGCCTACCAGGCTTCTTTGTCCATGGGGATTCTCCAGGCAAGAATACTGGAGTGGGTTGCCACACCCTCCTCCAGGGGATCTTCCTGATCCAGGGATCAAACCTGCATCTCTTTTGTCTCCTGCATTGGCAGGTGGGTTCTTTACCACTAGCGCCACAGAAATGCCTGCGTGCGTGCTTTAGTCACTTAAGTCGTCCGACTCTCTGTGTTCCCATAGACCATGGCCTGCCAGGCTCCTCTGTCCATGGGATTCTCCAGGCAAGCACACTGGAGTGGGTTGCCATTTCCTTCTCCAGTGATAAAGTAGGAAGTGAGTGAAGTGAGTGAAGTGAAGTCACTTAGTCGTGTCCGACTCTTTGTGACCCCATGACTGTAGCCTACCAGGCTCCTCCATCCATGGGATTTTCCAGGCAAGAGTACTGGAGTGGGTTACAGAAATGCCTAATCACCATCATTAACCTAAAAAGACTAAAACTAAAGGCAACTGCCACTCATGTTGAAGACTTAGAGGCCAAGCAATAAAGAAGTAAAAAAGAGGGAATTAATAATAAAGATAAAGGTTGAAATTAAGGAAATGGAAAACCAAAAAAGTAGAAATGATTAATAAGTTCAAAAACTGTTTTTTAAGATACACCAACAAAATAGATAAATTTCTTCTGAGACTGATTAAAAATGAAAGTGAAAGTGAAAGTCACTCAGTCGTGTTGGACTCTTTGTGACCCATGGACTATACATTCCATGGAATTCTCTAGGTGAGAATACTGGAGTGGGTAGCTTTTCCCTTCTCCAAGGGATCTTCTCAACCTAGTAATCGAACCGCGGTCTCCTGCATTGCAGGTGGATTCTTTACCAACTGAGCTATCAGGGAAGCCCAAAGAAAAATGAGGAGAGAATAAAACTTTACAAGATCAGGAATTTTCGAAGGAGATATAAACACAGATACAAAAAAGATTTTTAAAATTATAAAATCTATGACCACAAACTTGAAACCCTAGAACAACTGGATAGTTCTCTAGCAAGATATAAATGAATCTGGGAACAAGTGGCAAACCCAAATACACCAACTACAATAGATTGGAAAGGCCTATTATTAAGAAGGAACTAAGACTGAGTGATTTCAGCTAACCTAAGAACAGTAATTCAGCATTATTTAAATTATCTTAGAATGAATGAAAAGGGAAACTTAATACATTTCATGAGTCAGCAAAATTTTTAACACCAAAACCTGATACGGTAACCACCCTACACCAAAAAAAGGAAACTACAATATTACTTTTTAAGTTACAGATGAAAAATTTCCAAATAAAACATTGGGAAGCAGTATTTAGGAATGACTCAAGACAATAAACAATATGACCAACCAGAGCTTCATTCAAGGAATACAAGAGTGAAAGTCAATGTAATGAAGTATATTTGCCAAAAATCAACAGCACACATCAATATGCTTAGTGAAAAAAGAAAACCATTTTGAATAAAATAGGAAATCAGACAGGAATGCTTGCTATGGCTATTATTATTTAACACTGTCATGAGAAGGTCTGGCAAATGAAATAAACACTGGAAAAATGATACACTATTTTTGCTAATTACAGAACTGTATACTTAGAAAATCCAATAGACTGTAGTTTACAAAAAAAAAACAAAAACAGCAAACAGTCATATCTGGTAAAATTAACAAGAATATTTGATAAGGTAACTCTATGATACAAAATAAATTTACAAACATCATTAGGCTTTTAATATTCTGGCATAAACACCCAGAAACAAAAATGGGAAAAATATTCTATGCACAATAGTGAAAAAAGCAATACAATATTGTTATAGACTGAATGTATCCTCCCCAATTCAGAGGTTAATAACTTCATTTCCAATGTGACGGTATCTGGAGGTGGGGCCTTTGAGAGGTAATTAGGTCATGAGGGTAGAACCCAAATAAATTAGATTAGTGTCCTAATAAGAACAGGCCAGAGAGTTAGCTAGCTTTCTTTGTGCCAGTGGAAGGCAACAGTGAGAAATCAACTGTCTGCAACCCAGAAGAGCGCTCTCACCAGAACCCGACCATGCCTACACCCTGATCTTGCACTTCCAGCCTCCACAACTCTGAGAATTTCTGTTGTTTATAAACCACCCAGTCTAGATGCTTTGTTATAGCAGCCCAAACTGACTAAGACAAAGAGGAATAAACTCTGTAAGAAAAGCATAAAACCTATATGATGACAACCATAAAATCACACTGAAGGATAAATTTTAAAATCTGAGTGTATGAAAAGATATCTATATTCTTTTTTATATATAATTAAATTTATTTTTTAATTTATTTCTTTTCAACCAAAGGATAGTTGCTCTACAACATTGTGTTGGTTTCTGCCAAACATCAACATGAATCTGCCATAGGTAGATATCCATATTCTTAGATGGAAAGATTTAACATCAATTCTCTTAATATCATAAAAAAGTGCAGTTAAAAAGCAAGTAAGATATGGGCTCCTAAAAGAGAAAAGAGACATTAGGTATTATAAAAGCTGAGGAAATTAGAATAAACTATGGACTCTACTTAATACCAGTGCATAAGTACTGCCTCATTAATTGTAACATAGGTATCATACTAATATAAAAGGTAAATGGGAAAAATGTGAGGAGTACACAGAAATCCTCTGTACTATCTTCACAATTTTTCTGTAAATCTAAAACAGTTTTTAAAAATAAAGTTTTATTTAAAAAATATTTGTTAAGACAACTAAGTCTTTTTTACAAAAACCTATTCTAATTAAATGGATAAAGGCATCTAAAAGTTTAGAGAGAAAATAAATGCCCAAGAAAGCAAAAAAAGAATGAAAAAGAATAATGAAAGAAAATATACTATAAAGTCCCTGTAATTAAATCAATATGGAATATTAGTATAGGAATAGATACATCAAGCTATACTTGGTCATCTGATGCAAAGAGCTGACTCACTGGAAAAGAACTTGATGCTGGGAAATATTGAGGGCAGAGGGGAAATGAGGTGACAGAGGATGAGATGGTTGGATGGCATCATCGACTCAATGGACATGAGTTTGAGCAACCTCAGGGAGATAGCAAAGGATAGGGAAGCCTGGAGTAGTGCAGTCCATGGGGTCCCAAAGAATCAGACACGACTGAGCGACTGAACAACCACCACAACATCGAGATATATCAATCAGTGGACCAGAACAGAACACCCAGAAAAAAATCTAGTTTATATGAGATTTTAATAAATGAGGAAAATGTATTTCAATTCAATGGGCAAAGAGTGACTATTTAATAAATGGTGCTGGCACAACTGGCAAGCCAGCTGGTAGAAAACAGTCTTCACTCTTATAAATAAAAAACAAATTACAGATGGAATAGATGCCTATTGTAATAAATACAGCATTAAAAAATTAAAAGGAAAGCTAGGAAAAACACTTCAATCTGTTTTCTAAACCAGAAAGAAAAGACAGCCATATGTGAGTTTATAAAAATGAAAAACAATTTATGTGACAAAAGCTTTTATAAACAAAACTAATAGGCAAATAATAGATTTGGGAAAATACTTGAAAAAGAGATAACAGATAATGAGTTAATAGTCATCACCAATATACAAAATGCTCTTAAAAACTGGCAAGAGACAAACAATCCAGTGGGAAAATTGGTAAAAGATGCGAAAATGGAATCTATGAGAACAAATCCACACTGCATGAAGATGCTCCAACTAACTAGCAATTAGAGAAGTGCAAATTACAGTTAAAAAAAAAAATACATTCCTCTACACCCAATCAGATAAAAGAAAATTGAGAGAGCAACAACAGTCAACAGGATAAAGAGAAAAAATTTTGTTTACAGCTGTTGAAAAGCAGTTGGGCAAATATTTTTAAATTAAAAGTACATTGACACTTCAACCAACAAATCACACTCCTGGAAATAGATCCCACAAAAACAAAATCACAAATAATATGTTTATTACAGCATTGTTCTTACTGCAGAAAAAAATAAAAAGTAACAAAATGAGTTTGTACTATAAGGTAATAGATAACGACACATTTATACTGTGGAATGTTAAGCAGCCATCAAAAAGAATGACTTAGTGGTATATCTTTGACTTGGAGGGATTCTCCTGGGTGTATTTTTAAATGATAAAGGCGAGATGCATAGAGGTGGATACACCATGATCCCATTTTTAAACAGTAAACATTGAACAAAACCCCCAAAACATATGTGCACCTGAATGTGTGTGTGTGTGTGTGTGCATGCACGTGTGTTGTGTGAATGTGAATTTGGAGACAAACATGGAAGGAAACACACAAGTTGCTAACAGAGATGATTGACAGTGTGGTGAGGAAGAAGGGTTTCTTGGGCTGAAAAGGAAAAATGGGCAGAATATATGCTATGATTACATTGATATTAAGGAAGGTAACGGAAAACTTGCTACAACATGGATTAGGGTACATCATGATTGGCGTGAGTGTCCATCCTCCACATGGTCCCCATTCTCAAATTATTTCACAGTCATCTAGCATTTTCTCATTCATTGAACTAAAAAAAAAATTAGTTCTGCATGTCAGTGGTAAAGAATCTGTCTGCAAATGAGGTGGGTTCGATCCCTGGATTGGGAAGATCCCGTGAAGAAGAAAATGGCAACCCACTCCAGTATTCCTGCCTGGGAACTCTCATGGACAGAGGAGGCTGGCAGGCTACAGTACAAATGGTCACAAAGAGTTGGACACAACTTAGCGACTAAAAAACAATAACACAACGTAAGTATCACAGTCTTCTCATTTGTGCATTTTGTGACAACTGAAAAATATATAACTTTTTCCATTAAATATTACTCCACATGTTATCAAATTGAACTTTGGACCCCACTCTTCAAGTTAAGGTATGGTTTAAGGACAAATGCAAATATGTACTTATATATAAAGAAATTGGAAAAAATAAGGAGTTGGTAGTTATATATTTCCTGATTGTTGAATGTCCATAAAGTAAAAAAAAAAAAAAGTAGTAACAGAAAAATATGCATAAAGCTTCCTATTTCAGTAAAAACAAGCAAAACCCTAATTATAAATGTACAATTAAATATTTTAAGTGAAAAAGAAAGCTTCAGAAAGGATTCACAAAGTCAAGGGCCCAAGTTACATAAAAAGGAGGGAAGTAGAGGGGAGGGGGCAATTACTAGCTTTGCTTTTATACCTCTACGCATTTTATTACTTCATTTACTACAACAAGCAAAAAAGTATTGCTTTTGAAATCTGAAAATACTACGTAAAGAAAACAAAAATAAATTGCAAACAACAAAATAAAATAAATTGGGTATTAATGAGTACCTATCTCATAAGATCTATTGTGTAGATTAAATGAGATAACCCATGTAAAGTATTTAGCATATTACCTAATATGTTGCAAATGCTCAATAAATAGGAGCTATACTACAAAGAGCAGTGAAAATCAGGAAACTGAAAAGATAAGGTCTCTGAAAATGACATTGTGTGCACGAGACACTTTTCCTCTATGACTGAATCTGATGTCCTTTGCACTCCAAGGACTCTTACTATAGTAACTATACAGCTCATCAAACATAACTTTAATTGACAGTACAAATAAAATTACAATTAGACAAATAAGATAATTAAATAATACAAAGGAAATGGCAACCTTTTTGCCTTGCAGGTTCTTTAAGAACTTCAAGAACCATTCTGAAAGCACTATGCTCCTGCTCCTGTCACAACCACTTAAGATGAGAAATACTTCACCCTGGATGTCTCCCTTGGGTGACAGGAGACTGACAGAACACAGTTCACACAGATTGGAGAATGATGCTAAAGTCCTTTCTGAGGGTCTGCCAAGTGGGAAATCCATTCATGAAAGTAGAAATTCCACTCTCAACTGTAAGAATTTCTTTGCTGGTCTGCGTCAAAACATGTTAGTTTAGTGATAGTCTACAAACGAAAATTGGTCCATCAATTCTATTCTTACTGTCCAACCAAACACTGAAATAAGTTCATAAATCACACGAGTGTGTTACTAGCCTCGTTACTTACATGGAATTGACTTTCTCTTCAGGGCCTTGCACTTGGCCTGTCACAGTGCCTTTGCTGGTATTCTTCACCCAGCCAACCACTCCAATTTTCCTAGCCTCATCTTCAGTGTACTGGTTTCAGGAGAAAACAAGAGAGACAAAGTCCAGCGTCACACTTGATCCTAACTTTCAAAAATGTATGGTCACAAAAAAGCTGATTATTTTTTTTCTAAAATATAGTCTATGCCAAAAATTATGTAGCTAACCTCTGGTAATACCTACATTTACAAGAACCTTCATTTAAATGGTTTTTGTCTTGTTTTGCTAAATTCCACATTCAGTAAAGACAAGCACGTTGTGAGAAAATAAACTGATGGTGGGAATTATTTCAGAAAACAATATCCATGATTCCTTTGGAATCCATAAAACTCCGTTGCATTGCCCTCACAATCTCCTAATGCTAAGCTACTCTGTCAATCTGGGTTCCAAATGATGATCACTCCAAGATACTCAATCACTGAGGAAAAATATCTAGTTACAATCAATACAAAGTACTGAAAGAGAAGATTCCAACGTTTTCTCTTGACTCTGTACTTTCCAGAAATATTATAATTGTCTGAGTAAATGTATTTCTCCAATCATTCTTTTTTAAAATTCTTTTTCCCAATTCCAAATTTAGTTATGCTACTGGCACATGAAAACCCAGAAACATTCTGATTTTGAATTACTTTAACTACACCACAACAAAATTCTGTGGAACCAATCTACTAGCACTTTTTAGAAACATGTTTTTCTCCTCTTTGGAGGCCAGAGTGACCAAGAGCTGTGCCTTTTGTATGCCCAACCAAATGAAGCAATACAAACCAAGATGATTACAGCTAGGATTGCTTAAGGGCTGGTTCTGAAAATAAGTCTTCCCAGAGAATAATGAAAAAGGAAACAATCTGAATTCTAGGGGAGGGTCTATCTCAAAATACAGAGACTCAACTTATGGCAACCTGTTCAAACTCTCAGAGGTTAGGAAAAATAGATATTCTTAAAGTATTTTAAAACAAGTAGATATTTTAAAATAAATATTTAAAAAACAACAAGGGGTTTTAACTTTAAAAACCTAGGGGCTTTCCTGGTGGCTCAGACAGTAAAGAGTCTCCAGTGGGAGACTCAGGTTCTACCCCTGGGTCAGGAAGATCCCCTGAAGAAGGGAATGGCTACCCACTCCAGTATTCTTGCCTGGAGAATTCCACGGACAAAGGAGCCTAGTGGGCTCACAAAGTGTGAGGTCACAAAGAGTCGGACACAACTGAGCGACTATCACTTTCTTTCACCTTGGAGTCATTTCCTTATTCAATGGGCATTTTTCATTCTGCATTTCCAGATGTGTATCTTTTTTCGGAGAGATTCTTCCATCCAGGACAAGTGGAAGATCCCACAATTTGTATTAAACATGTGTGTGTGTTTGCTCAGTCACTTCAGCATTAAGCATATATAACCAAAATGTTTAACTGGATCACCCCCAGAGAGGTACTTTTGAAATTCACAGAAATATTAATGAAAAACTAGGAAGCCTGTAATGGACTGCTAGTTTGTAACTAGTCTATTTTTTAATAGACTGCTTTTAAAAGACAGTCTTCATAAAAATCTCAGCCAGTAATTTGAAAGAAATACAAATATTTCTTCATTTGTGGCCAAGGACAAGATTAGAACTAAGTATATAGATAACTGCTCTGTCTCTGTAACTAGAAATAACAGTGGAGGGAAGGCAAAGACAGCAGAAGATAATAAACAGATTGTACTGACTTACCATTCTGAAGCAAACACCTGTATGAAAGAAAGATGAAAAGAAATGTTAGTTTGTCTACCTTTAAAAAACTTATATATTTCCTGACTTAGCTTTCTAGTTTATTAAACAGTAAGTAAATGAAATAAACAAAACCTTTAATATCTGAATGCCTTCAGAAAGTGCTTTTTAAAAAAATTCTTTCCTTTTAAAACAAAAAGAGAAAAGGAAGACTATTTTGGAGAAAAAGAACAATGTTCTGAAACCAAAGTACAATGAAATGCCAAACTGCATATCATTCTATTAAAGTGCTAAATAAAACAAAATAATTACTACAAGAAGAGTTGAGTATGCTGGCATAAAATTTACCCACCCTCAGCTCCTAGAATGATTTCTTTAAATGCAAGGACTAAATTCAAGTTTACATGTAATAAAACATTTCTATTTTAATTCCACATTCTGGAAAAGACAAAACTACAGAGACAAGACACTGATCTGTGATTGCTAAGGGCCGGGAGTGAGGAGAAGAGGGGTGCCAGAAAGGAGCACGAGGGAACTTTCGGGGGTGATTGGACTGTTTTATGTCTCAGCTGTGCTGATGGTGCTTACATGACTTATTCATCTATGAAAATTCATTCAACTGTATACTAAAAAGGGTAAATCTTACTGAGTGTAAATTATACCTCAATTATTAAAAATTAGGAAAAATATTGGTAAATCACAGGGGATAGATCAAATCCATTTCAGAGAGGTCCATTGCTTTTCCAAACAGCAATTGAGCCTGGTTAAAATGATACAGAAGATGAGATCAGTGGCTTAGATAATTGTATATAGTTTTATAAGCGGATTTATAACAAGGAGTATTATTTGTTTCCTGAGGGGAGTGTACTGTGGTACCAGATGAATATGAAAGAAAAGAGTAGTGGTGCAATAAAGACTGAGTAGTATCACAAATGAAATGTTTATGGGGCTATAAAAAAGATTTTAAAAGAAACCTATAAAATGTGGAAGAATGATGAGTGAAGAATACTGATTTGAAGGAGAATCAGAAAGGCAATCTATTATATAGATGGAGGGAAAGACACAAGTTAGTAGATATATTTAAAAGGAATGGGTAAAAAACTCAGGAGAAACTTCTGGTCAACCAGACCATGTAAAAGAAACAAAACAGGCAGAACCGTGGAGAAGCATGCAGTCATTGTATCCTGAGAGAGAGGGGATCCCAGAAGATGCTGATGAGCAGAGTTGAAGGTTTGGGTCCAGGCATATTGTGCATATCCCTTCTGAGTTTCTCAACAGTGAACAGTCCCAAATAATGTTAGCACTAAGAAAAGAAAGCACATGCAACTAAAGTAAACAGAAACTGGAAACACAGTCCAGCTCTTTCCTACTCAAAGAGTGGTCCAGAACCAGAGGCAATAGCATCCATCACCTGAGAGGATTTTTAGAAAAATCACTTTGCCAAAGCTATCTTGAGAAACAAGAATGGAACTGGAGGAATCAATCTACGTGACTTCAGGCTCTACTACAAAGCCACAGTTATCAAGACAGTATGGTACTGGCACAAAGACAGAAATATAGATGAATGGAACAAAATAGAAAGCCCAGAGATAAATCCACGCACATATGGACACCTTATCTTTGACAAAGGAGGCAAGAATATACAATGGATTAAAGACAATCTCTTTAACAAGTGGTGCTGGGAAATCTGGTCAACCACTTGTAAAAGAATGAAACTAGAACACTTTCTAACACCATACACAAAAATAAACTCAAAATGGATTAAAGATCTCAATGTAAGACCAGAAACTATAAAACTCCTAGAGGAGAACATAGGCAAAACACTCTCTGACATACATCACAACAGGATCCTCTATGACCCACCTCCCAGAATATTGGAAATAAAAGCAAAAATAAACAAATGGGACCTAATTAAACTTAAAAGCTTCTGCACATCAAAGGAAACTATTAGCAAGGTGAAAAGGCAGCCTTCAGAATGGGAGAAAATAATAGCAAATGAAGCAACTGACAAACAACTAATCTCAAAAATATACAAGCAACTCCTACAGCTCAACTCCAGAAAAATAAATGACCCAATCCAAAAATGGGCCAAAGAACTAAATAGGCATTTTGCCAAAGAAGACATACAGATGGCTAACAAACACATGAAAAGATGCTCAACATCACTCATTATCAGAGAAATGCAAATCAAAACCACTATGAGGTACCATTTCACGCCAGTCAGAATGGCTGCGTTCCAAAAGTCTACAAGCAATAAATGCTGGAGAGGGTGTGGAGAAAAGGGAACCCTCTTACACTGTTGGTGGGAATGCAAACTAGTACAGCCACTATGGAGAACAGTGTGGAGATTCCTTAGAAAACTGGAAATAGAACTGCCTTATGATCCAGCAATCCCACTGCTGGGCATACACACTGAGGAAACCAGAAGGGAAAGAGACACGTGTACCCCAGTGTTCATCGCAGCACTGTTTATAATAGCCAGGACAGGGAAGCAACCTAGATGTCCATCAGCAGATGAATGAATAAGAAAGCTATGGCACATATACACAATGGAGTATTACTCAGCCATTAAAAAGAATACATTTGAATCAGTTCTAATGAGGTGGATGAAACTGGAGCCTATTATACAGAGTGAAGTAAGCCAGAAAGAAAAACACCAATACAGTATACTAATGCATATATATGGAATTTAGAAAGATGGTAACAATAACCCTGTGTACGAGACAGCAAAAGAGACACTGATGTATAGAACAGTCTTTTGGACTCTGTGGGAGAGGGAGAGGGTGGGAAGATTTGGGAGAATGGCATTGAAACATGTATAATATCATGTATGAAACGAGCTGCCAGTCCAGCTTCGATGCACGACACTGGATGCTTGGGGCTGGTGCACTGGGATGACCCAAAGGGATGGTATGGGGAGGGAGGAGGGAGGAGGGTTCAGGATGGGGAACACATGTATACCTGTGGCGGATTCATTTTGATATTTGGCAAAACTAATACAATATTGTAAAGTTTAAAAAAAAAAAAAAAAAATCACTTTCTCAGGCTTCTCCCCAGAACTAAAGAAACAGAAACTCTGCAGCTTGCATCCAGGAATCCAGTTTTAACATGCTCTCCAGGTAATTCCTTTGCCCACTACAATTTAGAGGTTGCTGCTGCTGCTGCTGCTAAGTCACTTCAGTCGTGTCCGACTCTGTGCGACCCCAAAGACGGCAGCCCACCAGGCTTCCCCGTCTTTGGGATTCTCCAGGCAAGAACACTGGAGTGGGTTGCCATTTCCTTCTCCAACGCATGAAAGTGAAAAGAGGTTAGCTCCTCTTTAAAGGAAGGTCTGGGAAAGGCTTGAAAAGGATTTATATTGCTGGTAAGGAATTGTATCACAAAGGGGAAAACTTCAACCTTGCAGAGTACTGCAGATCTGATGCGCTCCCCACTAATGTTGTTCAAATTCGTGTTGGTAATAAATCATATACCTGCATATCAACATTGCTTCAGCTACTTCACAATGCAACACTATTTGAAAGAAACTACAGACAAAGAAAAGGCAAGAAATCCCTGTGCTGTACTCTAACTGGACTTGGTGTTGGAGCAAAGCAGGCATAATCTATCACTCAGGCTGCTCGCTCCACCCTTAACCTCTTACTGCCAGAAACACAGGAGCTGCCAGAAAGGGAGTAACAACAGGCTGCCCATTCCCAAGCCCCACCCCACCCCACCCCACTCCTGGTGACGAGCGACATCCTGTCAACATTTATGAATCCCCAGCAGCCTTTCCACCAGCTATCTGTAAACAGATGACAAAAAGGCCATTTTCTTAAGGTGACAGGGTTTGAGGAATTTTTCTAAGAGGTATCCAACACAGTGCAAGGTGAAGGAAATTACCTACTCTAGTCTGTTAATGAAACAGTCTTTTCACACAAATAATGTAAGAATTCGGCAACACATAACAGGCACACTATTAGACATTCTAATTATCCACTTAATAAATATTCATTAATTGTCTAATTCTAAATGTGGAGAATGAGATGAGTAAATAAGATAGTCCCTGGCATCTAGGAGCTTACAGTCTAGTGGGCAAGACAGACAAAACGGCAATTAAAATGTAAACCACAACAGATCCAAAATTTCAGTTATAAAATCATTAAGTACTAGAGATATAATATACAACATGATAAATATAATTAACATATGAAAGCCATGAATAGAGTAAATCCTTAGAGTTCACATCACAAGGAAAAAAAATCTTTATCATTTCATTTTGCACCTATATGAGATGATGGGTATTCACTACTAAACTTACTATGATAATAATTTCATGATGTATATGTCACATCATTATGATGCATACCTTAAACTTATACAGTTGTTGTTGTTTAGTCTCTAAATCATGTCCCACTCTTTGCAGCTCCATGGACTGTAGCATGCCAAGCTCTTCTGTCCATGGGATTTTCCAGGTAAGAATTTTGTCATTTCCTTCTCCAGGGGATCTTCCTGACCCAGGGATCAAAACTCTGTCTCCTGCATTGGCAGGCAGATTCTTTACCACTGAGCCACCTGGGAAGCCCCCAAAATGTATACAGTACTATCAACTATATTTCAATAAAAATGGGGGAAATTTTTTAATAAATAAAACAGAACAATTATGAGTTGTAAAATGCATAAATCAGGATGCAAGTGGGAGTTCACAGGACAAACAAATGACAGTCCTTGGGTGATTTTAGGGAAGGCTTATTGAAAATATGCTTAGAGTTGAGACTTGGATGATGAGCAAAATTTAGTATGATGAGAATGGAATAACATTACAAACGGAAGAACATGTGCCAAGTCCCAAAATCAAGTACATGGGTTATTTGGATACCATACATGGTCAAATATTCAAAATCATGTCATTGCACTCATTTTACCAATTATTTCTAGCCTCAAATTTCGTTTAAGATTTGCTAAAAAAAGTTTGTTTTGACTGTTTCTAGAAAAATGGATAATAATGTCTTTACAGCCTAGTCCTAGTTATCCTAATCTCTCAACTGACCCACAGTAATGGCCCCCTACACTAGTCTCTTTACGTCTAGCTCTGCCCTCCTACAGTCTAGTCTCCATAAAGCAGCCACAGTGGTTTTCTTTCCTTAAGTGAAATCACTGCTTCCACACCTTAAAACTCTCTGGTGGCTTCCCATTACACTCAAATATAGTCTGGTTACCACAGCCTCCAGGTCCCTTTCTAATCTTTGTCTCATCTCTTAGGACTCTCCTTTGCTCATTCCATTCCAGCCAAATTTTTCTTTGTGCCCCTCAAAATGCCAAGCGTATTCCTGCCTCAGAGCCTTCGCATTTACTGTTCCCTCTGCCTGAAATGGTCTTCCCTCTGCTCTCCTCATAACTAGCTCCTTCTCATCGTTCATGTCTCTGCTCCAATGTCATCTCCACAGAGAAATATTCCCTAACCAATTTCTCTAAAACAGCAGTGCACCCCTATATGTTTCTGGGATATGCATAACACCAATTACCATATGGTATTATTATGGATTTGTTTACTTTTCAAAATTTCCTGTCTACACTGTCAGTTATATTTGGGCCAAATTTTCTCTGTCTCATTCACCACTGTGTCCCCAACATCTAGACCAGACCTTTGCACATAGTTGTATTCTGAAAACAACATAGCTGTTGAACGATAGAACAACTAGCTGATAAATATTTAAGTGAAATGTTTTATTGTCCTGTAATAGTTTATTATTAACATTGCAAATATATATGCAACTATATTGATTAGAATTTAAATTTCATTTCAAAGTGATGATGATAAATTTACTGCACTCGATGCTGGAAAAAAATTATAAGAATTCTGTGTTGATTCTAGTATAACTTTACTACTTTATCTAAAGGATAATATAGAGTGTTTGGTGTATGTGTCTGTGTATTTATATACTATATACTATAAAGGGTAGCAAAAAGTCACTAATGCTTAAGTTGACAAATCAAGAAATAGTAATATGAGTATGTTGCTTATAAATAACGGCTTAATGACCATAAAAATTGAAAAAAGAAATGTCCTAATTAGTTGTCTTATAGAACTTAAGAGGCCTTGGGACTAGGAGACTAAAGTAGGATATGGTGACTGTATTTGTAATCATGAATGGTAAGGGCACAAACACATTTATTAAACAAATCCTAATACAACAGAACTAAAGGACTGTCCTTTACATTTAAGAGAATTGTAGGCTAAGTTCATACTGCTTGACAAATTGGGTAGATAATACAAGTGTTACCCAATGCTTTAAGCAGTGATGTCACTCAGTCATGTCCGACTCTTTGCGACCCCATGAATCGCAGCACGCCAGGCCTCCCTGTCCATCACCAACTCCCGGAGTTCACTCAGACTCATGTCCATCGAGTCAGTGATTCAATATGTACTTAACAGAAATTCAGGTTGTCTTGGTTATAAATGAAATGTCTTGAGACTGAGACCATGGAGATCAAGGGCTTTCTGAAATATGCCCTTTTGCATCAAGACTTGAAAAATAATACCAAATGTAATTACTATGCTGTTAAATGTAATTAATATATGAATATCCGTGGCAGACACTGTTAGTTGCTTACACAAAACCCACTTTCCCCTTCTTTTCTAACAATTTTTATGTTACTTTGGGGCAACAACATGCTCTTCTGCATTTCCCAATCTTCCTTCTACAAGGAGGGGCCCATGAGATATAAGCTGAGGCATCGGCTGAAGCTTTCAAGAAAGCTCATTGACAAGGGCTGACTCAGCCAGGGGTCCATCTTTGTATCCTCTCCTCCTGACTATATGGTGAGCGTAATGACTGGAGCTAAAACAGCCATCTTGAAACCATGAGGGAAAGCCCAAGGAAATCGCAGAGACCTTGGCCGTGACATCCCTGAGGGATGGGGCAGGTGAGGAGTAGGGAATGAAAGGAACTGTGGGGCAGGAATTCTTTGGTGGGGGGTGATGGAAATGTTATAAATTACATAGTGATGATAGCACCAAATGCTTCCCAGATGACTCAGCGGTAATGACTCTGCCTGCCAAAGCAGGAGATGCAAGAGATGTGGTTCAATCCCCGCGTCGGGAGGATCCCTTGGAGGAGGGCACGGCAACCCACTCCAGTATTGTTGCCTGGAAAACTCTATGAACAGACGAGCCTGGCAGGCTACAGACCATGTGGTTGCCAAGAGTCAGACACGACTGACCTACTGAGCATGCACACGTGCTGTAGATTTTACAGCTTATTTCTGGAGGAGAAAGTTCCTTTGCCCTTGTAATAGTGCCTTTAATGAGGATAAATATCCATTCATGTGTCACTCCTGGCCACTCTTTACCTGTTCCTGACTCCTCGGTGAGGACACGCAGTCCAGTGGGTAAGTTTGGAAGGAGAAGCATACATAGGCCAGGTGCTTCCTCCTTTTCTTTCTGGGAACTAGATACTCAAAGGAGTCACCCCTTCTGCTCTGCCCATAGACGAAGCCCTGCTGGAGTCTGGGGTGCTGTGCTCAATTCTGCAGTATAGATCACTATAAAGTTCACTTGCCTGAAGACTGACACCACATCCCCAAAACTCTGCCTTACTCATTGTCTTGTGTGTGTGTGTGCGTGCTAAGTCGTTTTAGTAGCATCTGACTCTATGCGACCCTATGGACTGTAGCCCGCCAGGCTCCTCTGTCCATGGGACTCTCTGGCCAAGAATACTGGAGTGGACTTGTCAATAATTCACATAATGAAAAGTGGTGTTGTTTACTGGGCCCCTCAACCACAACCCTTATTTTAAAGCCTTAGAAGGAATGTGTATCAAGATGTATCAGGACCTCCAGCCCATTAGCTTTCTGAAGCAGTGAACCATGCAGAAACTAACTCTTCAAAGCTCTATAATACACTTGGAATTTTCCCAGAGTCTTTCTGAAAATCCTGATCCCTAGTTTGAAGTATACTGTGTAACAGAGGGAGGTCCATATAGAAAAAAAGTGAATGTGGCCACAGTTGATCAGCATTGGCTGGAACTGAGCACTCTCAGGCCTGGGCTTGTATTGGAGATGATGCTTCCATGAGCTTACATGGCCTCTCTGCACTGCTTCCACCCTGCTTGCTAAAGAGAAGGGAAGCTGATGTGACACATGCAGGATTTTTACAGACACATTGCTCTAGAAACTGGGACAGACATCAGCCGCTTCAGTCATGAGTGACTCAAATACAATATGCCACTCAGTCCAGGCTCAATCAGCTGCAACCGGACCTTGCTTTGTGAAAAGATGTGTCAGGCAGGAACTCTGAGGTGAATATTTGCAAAGCAAATCATATTTTCAATCCACAAAGAAACATTAGTATTTAAATAAACCATATGATGGATTTTAAACATCAGCGTCATTTCATGAAAAATCAAATTTTCATATTAAACTGTACCCCCTTCATCCTGGGATTTGACTGCGTGTGTCAATTTTGAATGCAGGAAGCCATGCAGTCATTACCTTACAAAGTAGCCCGTAATGACTTTAAACATCTTTAACTGTTAGAAAGGTCCTCCTTCTATGGAATAAAATTCTGCCTCACCTCCACCTTTCACCATCCATCTAGGATCTGTCCCCTGGAGCTACACACCATGGGATGTTTCAAATAGTCTAAACAGCCATTATACTACTGTTTCTTCTCTAAGCCAACTATCCACAAGCACTTCAATTTAATTTGAGATACATGGGAGTCCATATCAGAAGCACAGCCTGTAGGGGATATAAAAACAAGCTAGCTTGACCTTTAAAATGCCATCCTTATTGTCTCGGAGAAGGAAATGGCAACCCACTCCAGTATTCTTGCCTGGAGAATCCCAGGGACAGAGGAGCCTGGTGGGCTGCTGTCGATGGGGTCGCATAGAGTCGGACACGACTGCGGCGACTTAGCATGCTTGCATGCATTGGAGAAGGAAATGGCAACCCACTCAAGTATTCTTGCCTGGAGAATCCCAGGGATGGGGGAGCCTGGTGGGCTGCTGTCTATGGGGTCGCACAGAGTCGGACACAACTGAGGCGACTTAGCAGCAGCAGCAGCCACCTTATTGTCAAGTGAGAGACACAGATATGTGTATACAAATAAGTATAGTTGAAAAAAGAATGGATTTGGAGAAATAAAAAACAAGAAATAGAACAAAAATAAAAATCAAGAAATAGAACAGAATTACAAATGAAATGCTATAGGGAAAAAAATGAGAACGATAATTAATCATATTTCTTGACTTTAATGTATTAAAACTTTCAACCACTAAAACCCAACTTTTCCACCTACCTGTCTACATAGGAAAATCATGTACACCTAAATCATGTGGTTTCTAACCAAACTATTCAGTCAGATCAGTCGCTCAGTCGTGTCCGATTCTTTGTGACCCCATGAATCGCAGCACGCCAGGCCTCCCTGTCCATTCAGTAATTCATCTCAATTTTCATTTTAAGAAATCTTAAAGAAAATTGCTATTTATTGTTGTAGTCCAGTAAGGTACTCCCATTCTAATCTGAGTCAACACCATCAAAATGAACTGTTGAATTTCTAATGTACAGGTAAACTAACATATTGCCACAATCCACTTCTACAAGTGTTGTTAGTATTCACCTGAGCATTGGTAAAGCATCTATATACACTGCTTAATCAATTCCTCATTCAAAGTTACAGATTATATTATTCTAAATAACTAATTATGTATAGGAACATAATAAACCATGCCATAGAGATGAACGCTCTAAAAACACAGGTCAGTCCCCTACTCCCCTGTCCCTCATCCTAAAGCCCCCAGTGCAGCAGAAGTTGACGGGAAAAAACATGGAGCTTCTTGAGAATGTGTAAATAAAGTAAAGGACAGAAAGGGAGGTGGAAAAAAAGAGTAACTTAAGAGTGGACAAACACTGTCTCAGCCAGGTGATCAAGGTTTTAACATCAACAGTGGTAAGTCATGTGGACAGTGTGTACATTTGATACAGTGTGAAGAGAAAAGCACTTTGCCTCTGTGGTCTTCCTCCTGATAACCCACAACCTTGGTCTTATAACAAAAATACTAGACAAATCCCAGTTTGGGAGCATTCTACAAGGTACCTAGCCTCAAACCACTCCTCCAAACCACCAAGGTCATGGAAAACAAGGCAAGTCTGAGACACTATCACAGCAGAAAGAAAACTAAGAGGACAAAATGACTAAATGCAATGTAATAGCCTAGATGAATGCTGAACCCAAGAGGACTTTAGAAAACAGACTTTAGTTAAAAATAATATATCAATGTTGGCTCACCAGTTCTGACAAAGGTACCATACAATGGAAGAAGTTTACCATAGGGGAAACTGGATGTGGAGTATACAAGAATTCTCTGTAATATCTTTCTAACTTTTCTATAATTCTAAAACTGCTATAAAACAACAAAAAATTATTTTTTTTAAAAAAAGGGAAGGGATGGAAGTTCGGCAATGGAGGGCAGCTGAAGCCTGATGGAAGAAATGCCCACATACTGAAGTATGGGGAAGTCATGCTGGCTCATCCAAGAGTTACCTTGACTTCTATGCTAACTAAAACAGTCTATTTGTGGGTTATCAAACATAACACTGTATATGTGCTTTAACTATTAAGTAAAAGGGTGTACTACCAAGAAGTAAAATATATTCATGTTAAAAATAAAGATTAAGAGACTTCCTTGTCCATCAAGTGGTTAAGACTCTGCACTTCCACTGCAAGGGGCATGGGTTACATCCATGGTTGGGGAACTAAGATCCTGCATGCCACACAGCGTGGTCAAAAAATAATAAAATAATAAAGATGAAATCCCTCCCTTTCTGGGACACCAGTGCTGGTGGTCCTTTGATGATAAGACTTTCTTCCCAGGTGCTAAGGTTAGTGACTCACTGTGTACATGCCAATCTAGTTCTTTGAAATCTTGAAGGAATGAATCCCTAATTTGTTAGACGTTCTTTGCTTTGATAAGATATAAAACTGTGCTGGAAATCATGCTTCTCCAGAGGAGTTCCTCAGAATTATCTGAGGGACTGTCTCCCAGGCTATAGTCCTTAATGTGGCTGAAATAAAACTCTTTCCAATTCCCATTATAGATTGCTTTTTGATTATTTCTGTCAACAAGGCTACAGCTCTATGTGTGGACTTTGCAGAAGGGTCGGAGAAGTAAACCCACTATTTGTAATATTATTTCCATAAATAATTTTCCAGAGTTTCAAACAACCAACTTATAACTATTTCTTGAAATGCAATCTGTTTGCAAATTAGGGTATGTGTCTTTGAGAACAAGGAAGAGTATATTTGACTTCTGGAACATTTTGACCACCATTTTGTCACCAAGGATGATTTAAATTCAAACATTCTAAATATAAATATTACAGCACAAATTTTTGGCTAGAAAGTATTTTCTGTCATAAGCTCCATCAAGCTAATTCATTGATCAATTTTCTATCAGGACAGGACAGTCATTTTCCATTTTTTCCATATTAATTTTTATATAATTTAGGGAATTTTCATTAATAATAGTTTCATTTCAATATTTTAATGACAATTTATCAGTCTATATTTTGTCCATTTTACATGTCCTTATATCTTCCTCCATGGTAAATTTACTTTCATAACCATTATTTCTAACAAGCCAGTATTCACTAAGATTTTTATTATGCTACACTTTTAAAAGATCTCTTTATTTTTCATTTTATATTATTAAATTCATTTTTTAAGTTTTTATTATTTATTGTCAATAATTTCTACACTATTATTATGACTCAGACAAAAAGCTAATGGTTTGTATTTATTTCTTAGGTAAGCCACTGGAAAATTGTAAGCAGTTCTGTGAGACACAGAGGGACACAGGCTGGTGCCACTGCCAACAAGTAACAGAGCGGGTCAGAAACTGCAGTTCTGAGTGAGCTGACTGCTCACCGACCAGGTCAAATGTCCTTGGAGCCAAAACGACCAAAGAAACATCCTTAGGGTCATCTGGAATGATCTAGATGTCCAGGTCCAAATGTCCTACATCAGTTCATATACATGCTCAGTGCGTAGGTTAGGAGGAAGGCAAAATAAATATGGAAAGGGCATTGAGAGGAGGAGCAATAGGATATAGTGACTAAGAGCACAGGCTCTGGTCACGGTTCAAATCCCACTGCCACCACTTAACTCACTGTAACCTGGAAGAGTTATTTCACTATGTCTTAATTTCTCCATTTGCTAAATGAGGAAGCTGCTTGAGGTCATAGGGTTGAGGATTAAATGAGTACAGAGCTTGGCACACCCTAAATCCTCAGCAAATGTCAGTGTATAGACGTGCAAATATGTGACTATGGGTTTGTCCCACAAACTAGGCCTTGATAAGCCAATAGTATGCATGTACTCTCACAACTTAATGACTGAAAAACAACTTTCTTCCACTTAATACACTGTAAACAACAGAGGTCATTGCACTAAATCTGATTTTTAAACCTGACTGTTTATGTATGGGGCTTTCCAGGTGGTGCTAGTGGTAAAGAACCCACCTGCCAATGTAGGTGATGTAACAGACTCAGGTTCAATCCCTGGATCAGGAAGATCCTCTGGAGAAGGGCATGGCAACTCACTCCAGTATTCTTGCCTGGAGAATCCAATGGACAGAGGAGCCTGGCAGCCAATGGTCCATAGGGTCACAGAGTCAGACACAAACGACTAAGCCCACATGCAGTAGGATGCTCAGCACAGGGAACACTCTCAGTAAATGTCATACACGTGCGTGTGCACACACACACTCAACTACGCCCATAACTGTCTAGTAAACAAAATACTTTGTCAAGTGACCTTTGTCAGCATTTTCATATTTTATGTCATATTTTACATGCTTCAGTGACTCTTTGGGTCCATTGTCAGTGTAGATTACCATGTCCCTGGGTACACCAAAGACATGGTAAGGCATGAGGGGTACAAGGCATGAATAATTTTAAGTAATCAATTTATTTATCTTCAACTCCCATATATATTTTTTCCCCTAAAACTGACCTGCCTTAAGGAGACAACAGTAATCTGTCTTTATTTTCTTTTCTTATGTCCCTTTCCAGTTACCCTTTGAAAAAAGGGCCTATTTCTTTACAAAAGACATACTTTCACCCATTCTTTAGCTTATTCAGGTACATTGCCCCAAGGTGCAAAAACCTCTAAGTACCAAAATACAAAGATAATTTAACCCTCTAATCAAGGTTTCATAAAACACCCCTAGCTTTCTCCTGAAGACATGAATTTCCAAATAAATTTACCTTCTAAATAATGTTTATCATACTTTTAAATGTACTTATATTATTTTCATCAAATGTATTCTAATAAGAGTCACAATAGTAACTTAAGCCAGAATTAAAAAAAAAGAATAGAGCTTTATGATCAAAGGAAATTAAGAAAATATATTATACACACATATATATGTATATACATACTGCAGAAAAGTTCAGTGGGTCACCAATCAGAACCACTCAAGCATAACACTCAGGTAAAATTCTGTGGGGGAAATTGAATGGAAATCAAATTCAAACAGAAAAAAAGTATGATGCAAACTTGGGTGCAATCTCAAAAACAACAAAATGATCTCTGTTCTTTTCTAAGTCAACAGTAATCCAAGTCTATGGCCCAACCAGTAATGCTGAAGAAGCTGAAGTTGAACGGTTCTATGAAGACCTACAAGATCTTGTAGAACTAACATCCCAAAAAGATGGCCTTTTCATTATAGTGGACTGGAATACAAAAGTCAAGAACTACCTGGAATAACAGGTAACTTTGGCCTCGGAGTACAAAATGAAGCAGGGCAAAGGCTAATAGAGTTTTGCCAAGAGAACACACTGGTCAGAGCAAACACCCTCTTCCAACAACACAAGAGACGACTCTACACATGGACATCACCAGACGGTCAATACCGAAATCAGATTGATTTCTTTGCAGCCAAAGATGAAGAAGCTCTATACAGGTAGCAAAAACAAGACCGGGAGCTGACTGTGGCTCAGATCATGAACTCCTTATTGCCAAATTCAGACTGAAATTGAAGAAAGTAGGGAAAACCACTAGACCATTCAGGTATGACCTCTATCACATCCCTTATGATTATACAGTGTAAGTGACAAATAGATTTAAGGGATTAGATCTGATAGACAGAGTGCCTGAAGAACTATGGACAGAGGTTCCTGACATTGTACAGGAGGCAGGGATCAAGACCATCCCCAAGAAAAAGAAATGCAAAAGGCAAAAATGGTTGTCTGAGGAGGCCCTACAAATAGCTGAGGAAAGAAGAGAAGCTAAAGGCAAAGAAGAAAAGGAAAGATACACCCATCTGAATGCAGAGTTCCAAAGAATGGTAAGGAGAGATAAGAAAGCCTTCCTCAGTGATCAATGCTAAGAAATAGAGGAAAAAACTGAATGGGCAAAGACTAGAGATCTCTTCAAGAAAATCAGAGATACCAAGGGAACATTTCATGCAAAGATGGGCACAATAAAGGACAGAAATGGCATGAACCTAACAGAAGCAGAAGATATTAAGAAGAGGTGGCAAGAATACACAGAAGAACTATACAAAAAATATTTTCATGACCCAGTTAACCACAATGGTGTGATCACTCACCTAGAGCCAGACATCCTGGAATGCGAAGACAAGTGGGCCTTAGGAAGGAAGCATCACTACGAACAAAGTTAGTGGAGGTGATGGAATTCCAGTTGAGCTATTTCAAATCCTCAAAGACGATGCTGTGAAAGTGCTGCACTCAATATACCAGCAAATTTGGAAAACTCAGCAGTGGCCACAGGACTGGAAAAGGTCAGTTTTCATTCCAATCACAAGGAAAGTCAATGCCAAAGAATGTTCAAACTACTGCACAATTGCACTCATGCTAGCAAAGTAATGCTCAAAATTCTCCAAACCATACTTCAACAGTATGTGAACCATAAACTTCCAGATGTTCAAATTGGATTTAGAAAAGGCAGAGGAACCAGAGATCAAATTGCCAACATCTGTTGGATCATCAAAAAGGCAAGAGAGTTCCAGAAAAACATCCACTTCTGCTTTACTGACTATGCCGAAGCCTTTGACTATGTGGATCACAACAAAATGTGGAAAATTCTTAAACGAGATGGGAATACCAGACCACCTTACCTGTCTCCTGAGAAATCTGTATGCAGGTCAAAAAGCAACAGTTAAAAGTGGGTACAGTTAGAACTGGGAACAACAGGCTAGTTCCAAATTGAGAAAGAAGTACATCAAGGCTATACATTGTCACCTTGCTTATTTAACTTATATGCAGAGTGTATCATGCAAAATGCTGGGCTGGATGAAGTACAAGACGGAATCAAGATTGCCAGGAGTAATATCAATAACCTCAGATATGCAGATGACACCACCCTTATGGCAGAAAGCGAAGAACTAAAGAGACTCTTGATGAAAGTGAGAGTGAAAAAGTTGGCTTAAAACTCAACATTCAGAAAACGAAGATCATGGCATCCAGTCCCATTACTTCATGGCAGATGTATGGAAACAGTGAGAGACTTTATTTTGGGGGGCTCCAGAATCACTGCAGATGGTGACTGCAGCCATGAAATTAAGACACTTGCTCTTTGGAAGAAAAGCTATGACCAACCTAGACAGCATATTAAAAAGCAGAGACATTACTTTGTCAACAAAGCTAGTCTAATCAAAGCTATGGTTTTTCCAGTAGTCATGTATGGATGTGAGAGTTGGACTATAAAACTAAGCACCAAAGAATTGATGCTTTTCAATTGTGGTGTTAGAGAAGACTCTCGAGAGTCCCTTGGACTGCAAGGAGATGCAACCAGTCCATCCTAAAGGAAATCAATCTTGACTATTCATTGTAAGGACTGATGCTGAAGCTGAAACTCCAATACTTTGGCCATCTAATGCAAAGAACTGACTCACTGGAAAAGACTCTGACGCTGGAAGGACTGAAGGCAGGAGGAGAAGGGGATGACAGAGGATGAGATGGTTGGATGGCATCACTGGCTCTATGGACATGAGTTTGAGCACGCACCAGGAGTTGGTGATAGACAGGGAAGTCTGGCAAGCTGCAGGCCATGGAATCCCAACGAGTCCAACAGGGAGAGTGACTGAACTGAACACTTTCTGTTTTGAATGAATGATGACAAATATTAAATCACCACCATATTTATATTCCACTGGATAAATTTTTAGTGATTTTTAACATTTTAATTTAGAAATAATGATAGTTACAATAAGCCAGACATTACATCCTTTGCAACGATTTAAACTTATGACGGAACACAAAGAAGATAACAATAATGCTTTTAGGAGCTACACTGGCAAAAGTATTATCACCCTACAAAAGGAAGCCTCCAACACCATCTAGGAGTCTATTCTGCAACAATTTTACCACAGTGGTTTCAGTGGCAAGTAACGGAGATCACTAGTTCACGGACCCTCCTCTTTTCCTCCCCCACTTCAGTTTGCCTTCTCGATCGGGACCCCTCGCACTCCCTTAGATGGCCCACTACCAGCGCCCGGCTGTTCCTCCTTCTCCCGGCCTTTCTCCCTAAGGCGTCTCGGCTCTCCTCCCCCGTCCACCCCGGCTCTCCTGCGCATGCTCCCTTGGTCTCCTTCCCGCCCGCTGTGCTGTGTCATGGCCGGGCGGAAGTCCCAGCCACAACGGGGCAGGGGTTCCTAAAGATGGGCTGTGGTTGTCGCAGCTTTCTAGTCTTCCTCCCCAACACCTCTTTGATCTCCCGCTGTAGGGTGGTCCCCTACCCTGCACTCTCCCGAACACTTCGTAGTCCACGGATTTGAGTGGCCTGGCGGTAGACATGGCGGCGGCGAGCCCTCTGCCGAGGAGCCGGAGCGGGGTTCGGGGCGCGGTGACTGCGGCGGCCGCGAGAGGGAGGGGGCACATGGGACCGCTTGGCGCACCCCGCGTCTGACACCGGCCCGGGACGCGACGCGCCGGGGTCACGCGTTGGGAGGTGGCAAATGAGACGGCGGGGACTGGGAGCGAGGGCAGCCGGGGATACCTGGAAGACAGAGGCCGCTGGGCCCGCGGCGGTCGGAGGGCTCCTTTCCCTGCCCCTCCCTGCTGGGGGAACCGGGCTCGCTTCCCGGGAGGGACGCCCGCTCCGCGGCCCTGCGGCTTAATGGACCGCGGCGCTCCTTCGTCTGTGTTTGTAAACAAAAGCCGGAGGCTTGGCCCAGATGTTGGTAGTTTGGTACCCTAAAATGATTGCTTCTGAAATGAAAGATCTGCTAGCCCACTATTTCAGAGTACTTGGTTAGTAAATTTTTATTAAACGTTTAGGTAACTGCCACAGTGATTTTGAGCCGTTCTTAGGGTGGCAACAACATCTGCTTCTCAAGTCAGAAAGGCTTTGGGCCTGAATCCATATTCTAAATGGATTCTGATATATTCTAGGACAAGAAACTTTAAAAACCTAAACGTGTTAAACAAACAAAAAATCTTGTCTGCTGTTAACGGATATAGCTTTTTCTTAAGGTGTTTGTTCAGCAACACCCCCAATTGCCTGGAAGGTTAAAGCAGTATATACTTTAGAAAATTTTACTTCTTGGTGAGACTGTTATGTCTTAAAGCAACCCACCACTCCAAAGAATGTGGATGCAGCTATTGATAATCTGCTGCCTTCTAGAATTACAAATCCTTTTACTTTTGAGAATTTGCGTTTTCAACATCTTTATTGGTTTCAATACTTTGAATCTGCCACAGAGTTAAAACAATCTTCTGCAACCTGGTTCAACATTATGTGCTAATTCTATTAGTACCAAAAATGATCTAAAACTTGGTTAGAATGTGGTTAAACCATTTTAAAGTTAAATATATTCTGGAGGTGCTAATCCAGGTAATTTTATGTAATGAAGATCATGGTTTATTGCAGAATCCTCATAACTTATTCTTCCTCTCATCTCCCTTTCAGTTCATTCCATGCAGATCCTAGAATCAATGTAAGTCTCATGTCCATCTTTTCAGTGACATATCTTCAAAGTCTTTACAGTACATTTCAAATAAAACCATCCCATTCAGTAGACATGAATTTGAGCAAACCCAGGAGAGAGTGAAGGACAGAGGAGCCTGTGTTCTACAATTTATGGGTTCACAAAAAAGTCAGAGAGGACTTAGTGACTGACCAACTTCAGCATCCACTAATCTCTTATTAGGACTTCTCTGGTGGCTCAGATGGTAAAGCGTCTGTCTACAATGTGGGAGACCTGGGTTCAATCCCTGGGTCTGGAAGTTCCCCAGAGAAGGAAATGGCAACCCACTCCAGTACTCTTGCCTGGACAATCTCATGGACAGAGGAGCCTAATGTCCATGGGGTCGCAAAGAGTCTGAGCAACTTCACTTTCACTTTCAATCTCTTATTACCTACTTCTACCCATCCTCTAAATAGATGGGGAAACAGTGGAAACTGGCAGACTTTATTTCTTGGGGCTCCAAAATCACTGCAGATGGTGACTGCAGCCATGAAATTAAAAGACGCTTACTCCTTGGAAGAAAAGTTATGACCAACCTAGATAGCATATTGAAAAGCAGAGACATTCCTTTGCCAACAAAGTTTCGTCTAGTCAAGGCTATGGTTTTTCCTGTGGTCATGTATGGATGTGAGAGTTGGACTGTGAAGAAGGCTTGAGCGCCGAAGAATTGATGCTTTTGAACCGTGGTGTTGGAGAAGACTCTTGAGAGTCCCTTGGACTGCAAGGAGATCCAACCAGTCCATTCTGAAGGAGATCAGCCCTGGGATTTCTTTGGAAGGAATGATGCTAAAGCTGAAACTCCAATACTTTGGCCACCTCATGTGAAGAGTTGACTCATTAGAAAAAACTCTGATGCTGGGAGGGATTGGTGGCAGGAGGAGAAGGGGATGACAGAGGATGAGATGGCTGGATGACATCACTGACTCGATGGACGTGAGTCTGAGGGAACTCCAGGAGTTGGTGATGGACAGGGGGGCCTGGCGTGCTGCGATTCATGGGGTCGCAGAGTCGGACACGACTGAGCGACTGAACTGAACTGACCCATCCTGTAGGTTTTATTGCTGTTTAGTTGCTAAGTCATGTCAGACTCTTGCAACCACATGGACTGTAGCCCGCCAGTCTCCTCAGTCAATGGGATTTCCCAGGCAAGAATACTGGAGTGGGTTGCCATTTCCTTCTCCAGGGCAATCTTCCCGACTCAGGGATGGAACCTGCCTCTACTGCCTTGCAGGCTGATTCTTTAATCCTGCAAGTTATAGGTAGCCTATTTTAAAGACACTGGGATTATTCTGCTCTCTGAACACACCCTGACTTTTGAAAAACACAAAAAACCTTTGCTCTTGGATCTATTTTATCGGGAATAAAATAGATTTAAAAACTACCTACTCTAGTTCCCAAATCTTCCCCTAGCCCGTTCAGTAGCCTATGCAAGTACTTACCATATTTCATCCTAATTATTTGCTATCTTGACCACTAGTACTTTGCATTCTAAGAAGTAAGATCTCAAACTGGGTCCTATTCCTATCACTGATCTTGTCACTAACTAGAAAGGTGGACATTTTCCTTAATCTTTTACTTTTCTCCATGTTTACCCCAAAGTACCCTTCCCTGCCAATTATTTTGTAGCTGTATTGTAATTTTAGAAGTGCAATGGCAACAACTGACATTTGCTTAGCTAAAAAATTGTGTCTGCCAACAGACACATTAGTAAACAGAACATTAGTAAACAGAAACTATGTACCATTTCAGCATGGATTGCCAATGATGTGTGATTCTAAGAATAAAAATTTTAAGTAAATGTTGCTAATGCTTAAGCTAACTTTAAACAATAAAACATTTGTGCATAATTAGAAAAAATTTTTAAAATAGAAGGAAAAAAATCCATAACCCTAACACAACTTTTATCATTTTTGTATATTCTCTTATATTTGTGTTTTAAGTAGTTAAAAATCATAGTACAAATACAACTTTTATTCTTCCTTTTTCCCTATTATAGTTTTTCCAATGAATATTTTAGTAATTTCATGAGATTCTATTAAGTAGGCATAACCATCTACTTGCCTGTTGTTACATACTCTGCCTCTAATTTTTCACTACCTAAAAAATACTGTGAAGGAAATATTCCTGCACACAGCTTTTTTCCCCATATTTAAAAATTATCTAGGGTAAAATGTAAAATACCAATTCAGAAGGACAAGCATGTATTCTCCCTGATGCACATTACCAAATCATTTTTCAAAGGACTGTACTAACTGAAACATATCATTGCCAACACTGTGTAAGTATATGATTATTTGGCTTCTGATACAAACAAATGTAAGCAAGCTCTTCACAAACATGATTAAATTAGGTAAAAAGTTTTAATTTTGTAACCTCAGCAATAGCTTTGGAATAACTAGGTTTTGTGTTACTCTCAGTTCAGTTGAAAACTTAGTCATAGCATTCCCTTCTTGAACCCTTTAATTTGTGTGTGATGTAGATTCACGTTTAAGGTAATACATAGAAAAGGAAAATCCTGCCTGCGTGATACGCATGTAAAAAATGACTAGGTCGCAGAACCTGTGAAACAGGAACAGACAATACAGTCTCTGGGTCCAAATGACATCTGAACTGAGGAGGTGTCATCTGTAAATGACTATAATTTGTCAGAACAGTCAGTGGAGAGAGATTCCTAGAGTGATTTCTCAGAAATTTGGTATTGAGATATAACTGATATCAGGGATGATGAAAATTACTTTATCCATGCAGACCCTAGAATCAACATAGGTCTCATGTCATTCTTTTCAGTGATGTATGTTCAACATCTCTAGAGTGCATTCCAAATAAAACTAACTGACTCAATGGACATAAATTTGAGCAAACTCCTGGAGAGAGTGGAAGACAGAGGAGCCTGAAATGTTTTTGTAATTCTCCAGTAGTCATGTATGGATGTGAGAGTTGGACTATAAAGAAAGCTGAGCACCAAAGAATTGATGCTTTTGAACTGTGGTATTGGAGAGACTCTTGAAAGTCCCTTGGACTACAAGGAGATCCAACCAGTCCATCCTAAAGGAAATCAGTCCTGAATATTCATTGGAAGGACTGATGCTGAAGCTGAAACTCCTATACTTTGGCCACCTGATGTGAAGAACTGACTCATTTGAAAACACCCTGATGCTGGGAAAGATTGAAGGTGAGAGGAGAAGGGAATGACAGAGGATGAGACGGCTGGATGGCATCATCGACTCAATGGACATGAATTTGAGTAGTCTCCGGGAGTTGGTAACAGACAGGGAGGCCTGGTGTGCTGCGGTCCAAGGGGACACAAAGAGTCGGACATGACTGAGTAACTGAAATGAACTGAACTGAGCATTGAAAGAGCAGGATCTAACAGGATACAAATCATTAACTGCTGCAATTGAATCAGTTCAGTTCAGTTCAGTCTCTCAGTCGTGTCCGACTCTTGCGATCCCATGGACTGTAGCACACCAGGCTTCCCTGTCCATCACAACTCCCAGAGTTTACTCAGACTCATGTCCATTGAGTCAGTGATACCATCAAACCATCTCATCCTGTGTCATCCCCTTCTCCTCCTTCCTTCAATCATTCCCAGCATCAGGGTCTTTTCAAATGAGTTCTTCGCATCAGTTGGCCAAAATACTGGAGTTTCAGCATCAGTCTTTCCAATGAATATTCAAGACTGGTTTCCTTTAGGATGGAATAGTTGGATCTTCTCGCAGTCCAAGGGACTCTCAAGAGTCTTCTTCAACACCACAGTTCAAAGGCATCAATTCTTCAGTGCTCAGCTTTATAGTCCAACTCTCACATCCATTCATGACTATTGGAAAAACCAAAGCTTTGACTAGACAAACCTTTGTTGACAAAGTAATGTCTCTGCTTTTTAATATGCTGTCTAGGTTCATAACTTTTCTTCCAAGGAGGAAGCACCCTTTAATTTCATGGCTGCAGTCACCATCTGCAGTGATTTTGGAGCCCCCAAAAATAAAGTCTCTCACTGTTTCCATTGTTTCCCCATCTATTTGCCATGAAGTGATGGGACCAGATGCCATGATCTTAGTTTTCTGAATGTTGAGCTTTAAGCCAACTTTTTCACTCTCCTCTTTCACTTTCATCAAGAGGCTATTTAGTTCTTCTTCACTTTCTGCCATAAAGGTGGTGTCATCTGCATAGCTGAGGTTATTGATATTTCTCTCTGCAATCTTGATTCCAGCTTGTGCTTCTTCCAGCCCAGCGTTTCTCATGATGTACTCTGCATCTAAGTTAAATAAGCAGGGCGACAATATACAGCCTTAACGTACTCCTTTTCCTATTTGAAACCAGTCTAGTGTTCCATGTCCAGTTCTAACTGTTGCTTCTTGACCTGCAGCAAGATTTCTCAGGAGGCAGGTCAAGTAGTCTGGTATTCCCATCTCTTGAAGAATTTTCCACAGTTTGTTGTGATCCCACAGTCAAAGGCTTTGGCATAGTCAAAAAGCAGTAGATGTTTTTCTGGAATCCTCTTGCTTTTTCGATGATCCAGCGCAGGTTGGCAATGTGACCTCTGGTTCCTCTGCCTTTTCTAAATCCATCTTGAACATCTGGAAGTTCACGGTTCATGTACTGTTGAAGCCTGGCTTGGAGAATTTTGAGCATTACTTTGCTACCATGTGAGATGAGTGCAATTGTGTTGTAGTTTGAGCATTCTTTGGCATTGCCTTTCTTTGGGATTGGAATGAAAACTGACCTTTTCCAGTCCTGTGGCCACTGCTGAGTTTTCCAAATTTGCTGGCATATTGAGTGCAGCACTTTCACAGTGTCATCTTTTAAGATTGGAAACAGGTCAACTGGAATTCCATCATCTTCACTAGCTTTGTTCATAGTGATGCTTCCTAAAGCCCACTTGACCTCGCATTCCAGGATGTGTGGTTCTAGGTGAGTGATCACACCATCGTAATTATCTGGGTCATGAAGATCTTTTTATATAGTTCTTCTGTGTATTCTTGCCACCTCTTCTTAATATCTTCTGCTTCTGTTAGGTTCATACCATTTCTGTCCTTTATTGTGCCCATCTTTGCATGAACTATTCCCTTGGTATCTCTAATTTTCTTGAAGAGATCTCTAGTCTTTCTCATTCTACTGTTTTCCTCTATTTCTTAGCATTGATCACTGAGGAAGGCTTTCTTGTATCTCCTTGCTTTTCTTTGGAACTCTGCATTCAGATGGGTATATCTTTCCTTTTCTCCTTTGCTTTTCATTTCTCTTCTTTTCTCAGCTATTTTAAGGCCTCCTCAGACAACCATTTTGCCTTTTGCATTTCTTTTTCTTGGGGATGGTCTTGATCCCTGCCTCCTGTACTGTGTCCTGAACCTCCATCCATAGTTCTTCAGGCACTCTATCAGATCTAATCCCTTGAATCTATTTGTCACTTCCACTGTATATCGTTAGGGATTTGATTTAGGTCATACCTGAATGGTCTAGTGGTTTCCCCTACTTTGTTTAAGTCTGAATTTGGCAATAAGGAGTTCATGATCTGAGCCACAGTCAGATCCTGGTCTTGTTTTTGCTGCCTGTATAGAGCTCCTTCATCTTTGGCTGCAAAGAACATAATCAATCTGATTTCGATGTTGGCTATCTGGTGATGTCCATGTGTAGAGTCTCTTGTGTTGTTAGAAGAGGTGTTTGCTCTGACCAGTGTGTTCTCTTGGCAAAACTCTATTAGCCTTTGCCCTGCTTCATTCTGTACTCCAAGGCCAAATTTGCCTGTTACTCCAAGTATTTCTTGACTTCCTACTTTTGCATTCCAGTCCCCTATAATGAAAAGGACATCTTTTGGGGGTGTTAGTTCTAAAAGGTCTTGTAGGTCTTCATAGAACCATTCAACTTCAACTTCTTGAAGGATTCCCTTGTGGAACCCATCTTTGCATGAAATGTTCCCTTGGTATCTCTAATTTTCTTGAAGAGATCTCTAGTCTTTACTATTCTATTGTTTTCCTCTATTTCTTTGCATTGATCACTAAGGAAGGCTTTCTTATCTCTCCTTGCTATTCTTTGGAACTCTGCATTCAGATGGGTATATCTTTCCTTTTCTCCTTTGCTTTTAGCTTCTCTTCTTTTCACAGCTATTTGCAAGGCCTCTTCAGACAACTAAATGCCTTTTTGCATTTCTTTTTCTTGGTGATGGTCTTTATCACTTGATCATTTTTATCATAGTCCAACTTGATATGCAAAACTCAGGAGTTCATTTTGCCTTAAAGCTGCTTTCTGCTCCCAGGTTGGGACTGCTTATGCAGGGATAATAGGAGACTCGGGCATGGTTGATTCCTCCCCTCGCCTTACTTCTTCCTAGATGAGAACTGGAGAGAACTGGAAGGAACAGGTAGGTGTTGATACTTGGGGTTCCCCACGAATGGTAAATATTCAAAACTGATCAATTCTTTTGCAGCTCCTTTCTGGTAGGGGGACTCTGGTAGAGCTTTTCTTCATGAGAAATTCCTGAGTTTTGTTCCCTTGATAGACAAGTGCCTGCACTTTAGTTATTCACTCACACCCCTATCCTAGCTCTGTATTGAATGCTGCACCTCCATCCTCTTTCCTATGAGACAGACTAGCCCCCAGGTAGAAGGCTGCATGGGAGGGATTTCTTTAAAAATGATCACAAGACCAGAACCTTCCTTCCCATCATATCTAATTATAAGGACTCATATCTCTGCCCTACTGTGAGAGTTGGACTATAAAGAAAGCTGAGCGCTGAAGAATTGATGCTTTTGAACCGTGGTGTTGGAGAAGACTCTTGAGAGTTCCTTGGACTGCAAGGAGATACAACCAGTCCATCCTAAAGGAAATCAGTCTTGAATATTCATTGGAAGGACTGATGCTGAAGCTGAAACTCCAATACTTGGGCCACCTGATGCGAAGAACTGACTCACTGGAAAAGACCCTGATATCAGGAAAGATTGAAGGTAGGAGGGGAAGGGGATGACAGAGGATGAGATGGTTGGATGGCATCACCGACTCAATGAATATGAGCTTCAGTAAGCTCCAGGAGTTGGTGATGGACAGGGAAGCCTGGCATGCTACCGTCCATGGGCTTGCAAAGAGTCAGACACAACTGAACATCTGAACTGAACCGATATCTCTGTCCTACTATTGGTAGAAGTCACAGTTTGCTCTGAATTCAACCATCTCTTTTTGCTTCACTTGATAGGCATTATTCAGGTCATAGTCAGCCTCTTTACTTTCCGTAAGTCTGGCCAGTCCATTCTAGCTTCAAGAAGTAAAGGCCAAGCTCTCAAAGTGGTTCTTTTAAAGACCCTCTCACTAGGCATGCAGTGAAGGGAAAACACCCCCATTTCTCTCCCATGGTGTGAGAGGGGCAAAGAGCGAAACACCATAGCTTCCCTGAAACTTTTCTCAAAAAAATCCTCTTGAGCCTGAGAAGGGTGCTGGGCTCAGGACCTTAAAATCAGTTTTAAACACTCCTTTTGGACAACAGAGGTAGTTTAGCACCTCATAAAGTGGGACTTCCCTGGTGGCTCAGACAGTTAAGCGTCTGTCTACAATGTGGGAGACCCGGGTTTGATCCCTGGGTTGGGAAGATCCCCTGGAGAAGGAAATGGCAATCCACTCCAGTAGTATTGCCTGGAAAAATCCCATGGACAGAGGAGCCTGGTAAAGAGTTGGACGAGACTTCACTTTCACTTTCAAAGTGGGTGTAACTATTGTTTTAAGTCTCAGGTCTCAGATAAAACTGAGACAAAAATCCTCTTTTTTCAGATCAACAGAATTCAATATAAACTTTGGATCCTCATTTGAATGTATAAGTTTAAGACATTTGTGAGACCATTGGGTGAAATTTGAGCACAAGCTGACTGTTAAATATTACAGAATTATTTTTAACTTTGTTATGGGTATATTTTTTGTAATGGCCCTGTTAGAGGTATGTAAGTGTTAGAGGTATCTATGAAACTGTATTTGGGACTTGCTTTAAAACCCTCAGGGTTGGGCATAGGATAGAGTAGATAGAATGAGCTTAGTAAATTGGTACTAGTTACTGAAGTTGTGTCAGGGGTACATGGGGATTTATTATACTATTCTCTAATTTTTTTATGTTTGAAATTTTTATGTAAAGTTTTAAAATAAAATTTAAAAGGTAAGGATCCATTTTCATTCTGCAAAATATGTGACAAATAATCCTCAAAACTGTCAAGATCAAGAAAAACAAAGATGTCCTGAGAAACAATAACAGGAGTCTCAGGAGACATGATGACTAAATGTGTATTCTGGATGGGGTTCTGAAACAGAAGAATGGACTTTAGGTAAAAACTGAGGAAAGCTGAATAAAGGATGAACTTTAGTTAATACTAAGGCATCAATATTGCTTCATTAACTGTGACAAAAAAATGTACCACCCTAATGTATGACATTAATAATGGGAAACTGTGTGTAGGGTATTAGGGGAACTCTCTGTGCTAGAATGCTTTTAGAAATTTAAAACTGTCCTAAAACAAAAAGTTAACTCTTCAAAAGTTCATTTTAGTATCTTGTTATATACATAATTAACATTTCAAAATAATTTCTCACTGTAGTGCATGAACAGCATAATTGATTTAAAAATATTTTTAAGTATTTCAGTGTATGGGACATGATTTAAATTTTTGATGAGCGTGTAAGTCATGCTCACACTAAGGATTAAACAGTTGATTTTCAAAGCATTAAAGCAGATCTTAACTGGATGTGTTAGTCACTCAGTCACCTCTTACTCTTTGTGACCCCATGGACTGTAGCCCACCAGGCTCCTCTGTCCATGGAATTCTCCAGGCAAGAATACTAGAGTGGGTTGCCATTTCCTACTTCAGGGGATTTTCATGACCCAGGGATTAAACCCACATCTCCCACATTTCAGGCAGATTCTTTATCAACTGAGCCACCAGGGATGCCCTTCTTAACTGGATAAAGAAGCACAAATAGATAATTAAATATATAATCATACCTCAATTAATGAAAAGAATGTATTACAGAAACCGTTTATTTCTAGAAGAAGAAGTTATATAAAATGCAAAACATATTGGAGAAGTGAGGAAACTATAGAAAAGTATCATTTTGCTTAGCACTGTGTGCTTTAGAAAACATGAAATATGCATCTAGAGGTCTCAAGTAACGGAAGGATAAAGTTAAGATTAGCTAAAGAGGGGACTAATCAGAGATACTGCTGCTTGGACACATTGCAAAGGCAACAAATAGCAAAGGCAAGTTTTAAACAGAATGTGCCTAGGCTCTGCTATAGCGCCAAAGACAAGGAAGAGGAAAAAGGAAAAGACACTAATTGAAAAAATTAGGCAACACAGACCCTTCCCCTCCTAATATCTCCCAGGCACAGAGTTACAAACTTGAGCCAAACTCAGATTTTCCTATGGAAGCAAGAAGCCTATCTGGGGAAGACGGCCCTTAAGATTCCTCCTTAGAATGTGCGCGCGCACACACACGCACGTACGCACGCATGTACGTTTCCCTTCAGATTCCTTCTTAGAGTACACACACACACACACACACACACACACACAAATGCACACACGTAAGTTCATTCCCTGAGAGGTATAAATTACATTTACTCTCAGATCTGATCTAGTGTGACATCAAGGCTTCTCCAGTATTTAAAACAAATCGTCTATTTCATGATGCTTTTGCTAGATCACAGGATGTGTATGCAGCATCCATCCCAATCTCTAGCTTGCTTTCCTATTCTCTAAAGTTGGACAGTTTAAAGTCACATCCTTGCAATTAGGGTACTTTCTGTGATAGAGGATCAGACCATGCTAGATACGGAGGTGGGTGTGAGCGAGACTGAGGCCCTCTGCTGCTGGTTCTGTGATAAGCATAAGGGAGGAGTTGAGTTTTTCCGTGTCATTAACTCAGGTCACCATGACTGCAGCCTCTTGGCACTGAGGGTGCAGGACATCCATTTGACCGGTTAGTATCACGTACCAAGTTCTGGAGTAGCAGTTTCTTGGGTGTGGCAGAACATGGCAGCTTCCTAACGGTGGCAGGAAAGACAGTTTTAGAGCCAGCAGTTTCTCAATTCAGTACATGGTTTCTAACTGCAGAAGAATCATTTGCCCACACCCCCCCGCCCCACCACGACCACCCCCCCACCCCCCGCCACGGTGGTCCAGTTCTGCTGGGAAGTAGATCCTAAACCATCAGACTCAAAGTGGTTCTCAACCCTGGTTACACATTAGAATCACCAGGGGACCTCAGTAATTCTACACATGCCCTGAGGTTTTCATCCGCAGGTCGGGAAAATCTCCTGGAGAAGGAAATGGCAACCCACTCCAATACTCTTACCTGGAAAATCCCGTGGACAGAGGAGCCTGGTAGGCTACAGTCCATGGGGTCACAAAGAGTCGGACACGGCTGAGTGACTTCACTTCCTGAAGTTTTCATTCAATATATCTGCCATGGATTCCAGAATCTACATTCCTAAAAACAACCCAGATGCTTGGGGCACAAAGCTAAGGTTGAGAACCACTGATTGAAAGATTCTTTCAGTAGTCCTTGCAATGATCCCATAAGCTACTTAACTGTTGCTGTTTAGTCGCTAAGTTGTGTCTGACTCTTTTGTGACCCCATGGACTGTAGCCCATCAGCCTCCTCTGTCCATGGGATTTTTCAGGCAAGAATACTGGAGTGAACTTTACCAAATGAGATGTATAGGGGCAAAATCTTCACAATAGGAGTAGATAAAAGTTTAAGCAGAATGCAAGTTCAAATATGCCATCCCTCTCCTGCTCAATAAAGAAGCATTAAAATTTTCAGTGCTTACAAAGAGAATAAATAAAGATTGTAAGTAAAACAAAACAAAACAAACAAACAAACAAAGAACAACAAGCCAAGAATGGTAATAAAGCCTAGAATTTTGAAAAAGAAATTGCTGTTGAAAGATTATAGTATAAAGGCTAGGTAACTTAGAGTCTATAAACTAGTTTCATCCTGCTTATTTATTTTTATTTTCTAGTTGCTTTGCAGCTATTCTGTTTTAGTCTGAAAAAAATAATGAAATGACAACATTAAAAAGAACACTTCCAATGCCCTGATTGGTTAAACTAACCATAATTTCTGGTCTGTTGCTGCCCCCTACCAACTATCCAAGGCAATGCAGGTCAGGTGGATATGATTACCATTCCAGTCTTCCCGGAGTGCTGTTCAGTTCTGCTCAGTCGCTCAGGTATCCAGCTCTTTGTGACTCCATGGACTGCAGCATGCCAGGCTTCCCTGTCCATCACCAACTCCTGAGGCTTACTCAAACTCATGTCCATCGAGTCAGTGATGCCATCCAACCATCTCATCTTCTGTTGTCCCCTTCTCCTCCTGCCTTCGTTTCCCAGCATCAGGGTCTTTTTTAATGAGTCAGTTCTTCACATCAGGTGGTCAAAGTATTAGAGTTTCAGCTTCAACATCAGTCCTTCCAATTCAGAACTGATTTCCTTTAGGATTGACTGGTTGGATCTCCTTGCAGTCCAAGAGACTCTCAAGAGTCTTCTCCAACACCACAGTTCAAAAGCATAATTCTTTGGTGCTCAGCTTTCATTATAGTCCAACTCTCACATCCATACATGACTACTGGAAAAACCATATCTTTCACTAGATGGACCTTTGCTGGCAAAATAATATCTCTGCTTTTTAAAATGCTGCCTGAGTTGGTCATAGCTTTTCTTCCAAGGAGCAAGTGTCTTAATTTCTTGGCTGCAGTGACCATCTGCAGTGATTTTGGAGCCCCCAAAAATAAAGTCTCTCATTGTTTCCATTGTTTCCCCATCTATTTGCATGAAGTGATGGGACCTGATGCCATGATCCTAGTTTTCTGAATCTTGAGTTTTAAGCCAACTGTTTCACTCTCCTCTTTCACTTTCATCGAGAGGCTATTTAGTTCTTCTTCACTTTCTGCCATAAAGGTGGTGTCATCTGCATAGCTGAGGTTATTGATATTTCTCTCGGCAATCTTGATTCCAGCTTGTGCTTCATCCAGTCCAGCATTTCTCATGATGTACTCTGTATATAAGCTAAATAAGCAGGGTGACAATATACAGCCTTGACGTTCTCCTTTCCCAATTTGGAATCAGTCTGTTGTTCCATGTCCAGTTCTAACTGTTGCTTCTTGACCTGCATTCGGATTTCTCAGGAGGCAGGTAAGGTGGTCTGGCATTCCCATCTCTTGAAGAGATGGAGTGCTAACAGGGGATGGTACTAATAGGAGTGCTGTTATTACCACCTAAGTTCTCTCTTATTTCAGTGTCGTACTTCTAGAATCATTTGAGGTGCGCACTAAATCCTTAAATAAACATTTTAACTTTTGTTAGGGATCTTCACTGAACAGTTCACTAATATGAAAGTATCTTGACTTTTTCTAAGCAAGAGTACTCGAGTGGGTTGACATTTCCTCCTCCAGGGTATCTTCCCTACCCAGGGATCAAACCTGTGTCTCTTATTTCTCCTGCATTGGCAGGCAGGTTTTTTACCATTAGTGCCACCCAGGAAGCCCCATGGATGGCACAGGAAAAGCAAAAATTACAATAAAATTCATTCAGTAAATGCTGGTTGAACTCCTACTTCATCCAGCCCAGTGTTATGGCTGACACTATATTCATCAACTGCATCCTTTAAAAATTAGCCTTTTTAAAAATCACATGCTTCAGAGATATCTTCATAAATAAGATGGTGATTGTTTTGCAATATAAAAAATTTTCATCTAGAATTATTTACTTTTCATTGCCATTTATAAAACTTTATCTTAAAAAGGTTGATAATGATGATGAACATAGTAAAGTGTCAATAATTTAAAACATATTTTGCTCACCGAATATATGTGATTTCCTTCTGAATCAGTGAATAGTATACTAACTCACATTTGCATAGCTTTTTACATTATTTTTTTACACTTATTACATTACATTATTAAGACTTTTTACATATCAACTCCAATCTGATATTTACAGGATTCTGTGAGTGCCATAGGCAAGGTGCCATCTCTATTTGAGAGGCAAGGCAATAGCCTCAGAACACTGAAGGGATTGCCCAAGATTACCCAGGAAGAGACCCTATCTAGAATCTGACCTTCTGAGGTAAACTTCAGAGTTGCTTCCACTATGCCACACTACCTTCAAGCAGTCTTTCATTCACTCATTCAGTAAATCTCTCAAGAGCTTACTGGGTGCTATGTGTGGGTGCTGGGGAGAAGGTGGTCTCTAACTTAGAGATGAGGTTGCACGGAGCATGGAGAGATTGTCAGGGAAATTCTCTGAGGAAGTGATACCTGAAAAGTGTCTAAGGAAACAGCCAGGAAGAAAGTGGGAGAATTTAATCCAGGCAGAAGGAATAGGATGGAAAAGGCCTGAGTTTTCCACGTAGGAAGAATTGAAAGAAGGTTAGCATGGCTGAAGCATTATTAAAAAGGGGAACATGGCCTTAAATAGGACTGTCAGTTCAGGCAAGTAGAAACAATGCTTGCCAGGCTATGTAAGCCATGGTGAAGAGGCTCGTCTCTGTTCCAAGTACAGTGGAAAGCCAGGGAAATGTGGTTGGCTGTGTTTCATGCTGCAAGTCGGAAAACATCCCTAAGTGTGAAACATCGCTGTAAACTGTTCAGCTCACTTCAGTGCATTTCCATTCTTTCCCAAGATCTTGTCATATAAAGTCCTGGATGCTCTAGTTCCTGTCCCATTCTTCAAATATCTGGATCTTTGGTTTGGTTTGGCTTTTATCCAGTTTTGGTAGTTGTCCTCAGCTGGTATTTGGTCTGATACAAGCTCACCTGAAACAAAAGTCTTCTTTCACTTTCTCTGAAGACTACAGGCATACCTCAGAGGTAGTGTGGGCTCCAGACTTTTGCTATAAGGTGGATAGCACAATAAAATGAGTCACACACGTTTTTTGGTTTGCCAGAGTATATAGAAATTATGTTGACACTATTCAGTATTCTATTAAGTGTGCAATAGCATTATGTCTAAAAAATGCACATAATTTAATTTTTTTTAATGTGGAGGGGGAAGGGGGAGAGGCCAAGTAGAACAGGAAGACCTGGAGTCACATCCTCCCACAGACTCAACAAATTAGCACAACTATTGGTGAGAAAGGCCTGAAGAAGAGCAGGAAAGTTCTTCTACAGCTCAAGGTGTAAAGGAGGAACCATGGAACAGGTAGGAGGACATGGTTCAGTGTCCATATCCACGGTTCCAAGTCCATGGTTCCATGTCCATAGAACCATGGAACAGCAGTCTAGTCAAGACCCATACAGTCAGGTAGGCAACCAGCATTTGAGAAGTGAGCCCTACATTTGATGTGGCTTTTGCCCTTAGGATGTTTACCAGGTCTCAGGCTGTGCAATGGTGAGATGGCAAGAAACCAAAAACTAAAGATGCACAGAGCTTTCAGAAATTTCATGGTACTGGGTAGAGAAAAATTACAGTTTATTATTATAGTTTATCAAGGAAGAAGGGCCTTGATAGCGCTCCAGCTTTCTGTGAACACTCCTCAAGACAAAGGACAAATAAAAATAGACCAACTCTCACAAAGCCTGTAAGAGCCTAAAATTATCTCAATCCTGGAGAGCATCAATATGATCTGGCTCCACTCTAATTGCTGACAAAAAGAAGGTTTAATCTTTTTCGGGGAAGACAGCATCAACCAGACCAGAGAAACAGGGAGAGACAGATTCAGATAGATATATATTGGAATTTAAAATAATACCAGTCTTGTTGAAAATTTGATTAACCATCAAGTTGAGAATAAAAAAGAGAATTTTATTCAAGCCAAACTGAGGATTATAACCCATGGGACAGACTCTCAGAAGTTCTGAGAACTATTCTACCTATTAAAGTTGAAGGCACAGTCATCCACATTTTTGAGACAAAGGATAGAACATCAAAATGGCATACTGACATTTTACATAAAGTTCACCAAAGATAAATAGTCCAGATAAGTACAAACAAAGAGAACAGAAAGCCACCTGACTCCCACAGACTTCGGGAAAAATACTAATCTTTTAAGAAGTGACATTGCTAGTGTCCGAAGAAAGGGAAAATAAATGAATCTTTATGGTCAGGCAGGCACTCTCATCTTTGAGGAGGTCTGGTTAATGTGTAATTCAGATGCACATTGCACATTAGAGAGAGAGGGAGGAGGCCCACACAGACAGAGAATTTTATGTCTAAACTTTCTTGTCCTGCCTTAAAATACAAATTTTATTTCATCACCAGGAAATAGGACTAAAAGACAGAAAAGTAAGAGAAAACTAGGCAATAAAAACAGACCCACAAGTAACCCAGATATAGCAGTTATCAGACATGGATTCTTTTTTAAGTGGGAGTATGAGCTTACCTGATAGCTCAGTTGGTAAAGAATCCGCCTGCAATGCAGGACACCCTGGTTCGATTCCTGGGTCCGAAAGATCTGCTGGAGAAGGGATAGGCTACCCACTCCAGTATTCTGGCCTGGAAAATTCCATGGACTGTGTAGTCCATGGGGTCACAAAGAGTCGGACATGACTGAGCAATTTTCACTTCACTCACTTTACATGAGTTTATGACAAAAGTATTATGGGATTACCAGCTACACAAAATATTTATCTGAGATTGAAAATGTCACAAACTTATGTTGATGCCAATCTCCTCAGTTGTGTGGTTCCCGCCCCCCAACAATGCCATCCTACTCTTTGGACTTCCAGTGAGCCTTAGCCCACTTCTAACAAAGTCTCTAGCCCTGTGCTTAAGAATTCTTTACTCCAGAACTGTCAAAAGCCATCCTTGCTGCTGGGCTCACAACAGGCCTAAAGTGCTTCAAATAATGATTCTCAGGAAATGGTGAATAGAAGCCAAAGTAGGACAGTTCTGAGGTGTGTGTTTTGCACTGTTTCCCCATGGAAACTACTTAGGTGGCTGGCTTAACAGTACATCCTGTGCTGGATGTGTTCTCTCCCTTCACTTCCCATTTCTCAGCCAGTATAATCTATACTCCCCAAATTAACTCCTTTAACCCAAATCCTTGTTTCAATGTCTGCTTCTGAGGGAGTCAAAACTTAAGCTCTCACACATACCGGTGCAGGCTCAGAGAAATATGTCTAGAGTTGGAGTTTTGCCAGGTAAGTACAACCGAGAGAGGGAGAGGGTAAAGGATCATTATTATAAATTTAACAGAAACTTGGGGAAAAGAAGAAAAAAGTATAAAATCACCATTGGATATATCCAATTTTCATATCAACTCCCCCCATTTATAAAATGCCCTCTCTTCAGCCCCATTGCCAATTGAGGTCATCTCAACATCTGTGGAATATCTAAATTTTAAAAAATAACATTCAAAAATACGTAAATAGTATAAAATTCTTCCAGAAACAACTAGATAATATGTAAAGAATTGTGTGGTTTTGGAAGGGAATGCTTGAATTATTCTCTGCGCCTCCGTTTGGCATGTTACATTGTGTAAGCAAATTTTACCTAAAGATCTCTGACTTTCAGAGCTCACATTTTGTGCAAGGCTCTATCAGCCCTTTTAGCCAAGCTGCAGGTTATTATCACTTGGGGAACATTTTTTACTACCTCCAGAGATTTTAATTTAATTAATGTGGGTTAGGGCAGACTTCAGCATTGTCTTTAAAACCCCTCAGGCAGTTCTAATATTTAGCCAGGGTTGTGAACCATAGATCTAAGGGATTGTGATAAATGAAGTTTATGTAATACTTTTTCTTTTTCAAAGTGATTTTCATAAAAGTGAAGCACAATCAAACTAAAATAAGCCCAAAACAGTGGTCTGCACAGGAAACCAAAATGCTTATCTGGTTGGCCACTCAGGCCCCAGAGTCTAACCACTTCAGAAATCTCTCTATGACAATATATGGGAAAGTTCTATACAAAGATGACAAAAGAACTTACAAAGCATGATTAAGCTCAACTTTTGAGATATCTGCACTTCACTATTTGTTGTTGTTTAGTCGCTAAGTCATGCCTGACTCTTTTGCAATGCTGTGGACTGTAGCCTGCCAGGCTCCTCTGTCCATGGGATTTCCCAGGCAAGAATACTGGAGTGGGTTGCCATTTCCTTCTCCAACATTTCACTATACATTAATATAAAAACTGGGACTTCCCTGGTGCTCCAGTGACTAAGAATCCACCTTGCAATGCAGGGGACGCAGGTTTAATCCCTGGTCCAGGAAGTAAGATCCCACATGCTACAGAGAAACTAAGCCTGTGTGTTCCAGCGAAAGATCCCACATAATGCAATCAAGACTCAATGCAGTCAAATACATTAATTAATTTTTAAAATACATTAAAAAATAAAGATATGTGATCAACTACCAAAGGTACATAGTGGAGGAATGTGATAATAATTTCCAGTTCTTCCTCATTCAGGAATTTATGAAAACCCTTGGTCGTTGTGATCAAAGGCATAGATTCTTATCCAGTCTTGATTCTGTTTTCCAAGACTCTGCTGCTCTTCTTCATGTATCAAACTACTCTAGTCATAGAGCAGACGCGTGAGGATGTATCTTGTGTCAGAATCCTAATTCTACTTGCAGAGACTTCTCAATCTGTATGTCTGGAACTGTTCAAAGATGATTTTAAGTGACAAGTCTTTACCACCAAGAGAAGCTGTCCCCACAGTTACATCAGGAAAGACTGGCTGCCTGCTTTCTTGTTCAAGCTGGGGCTGGCTTTGGTCTGTTCAGCTTAGCCTTATAGCCCTGGAACTCTCTAACTTGCAGGCTCTGACATCTGTGTTCTCTGTAGCTGAAAGCATTTCCCTCTGTCTGCTCCATGTCCTGGCTGGCTCAGAAAAAGGAAGAGAGTTTATTCTGCTCTATTAGGCAAGAGGAATAACTTCAAGCTGTACTTTCTATTGGACACTTGTTATGGGATACCATTAAATATCCTTTGGCAGCATTGACTCAGAGCATTGTTCTCTAATATTTTGTATCCACTATCTTGAGATCTATACTTTGAAATAAATTAACGCTATTTGATAGTCATACAATGTTAGAGGTAAAGGAAGAAAAGTTATTGCTCATTTTGCAGATGAGGAAACTGGGCAACAGAAGCTAAATCAGAGTAAGACACAGAACTGTTTAGTGTGAGAATTAGGATTAGTAACAAGCACAGCAAATTGAATGGATTCAAATGCAATTTTAAATTGTTTTCTTGTGTAAAAATATACATGACAGGGACTTCTGTGGCGGTCCAGGGGTTGAGAATCCACCTGCCAATGCAGGGGCCGAGGGTTCAGTCTCTGGTCCAGGAAGATCTCACATGCTTTGGAGCAACTAAGCAGCTGGTGAGCCACAACTACTGAGCCCCTGCTCCAGAGCCCATGCTCCACAATAAGAGAAGCCACCACAAGAAGCCCGCATACCAGGGGTAGCCCGTGCACAGCAACAAAGACCCAGAGCAGCCAAATATAAAATACATACTTTTTTAAAAAAAGGTACATACCAGAATTAAGAAATAAATGATTGAACTGGGGAAAAGATTCACAGCATGTATAACTGAGAAGGTTTAACACCAGTATGTCAGGAATTCTTGCAAATCAATAAGATAAAATGCTGCCCTCACAGCAAAATAGACAGAAAGCTCATTTAAAAAACAAATACAAATGGCCAACAAATATATGAGCTGATGTTTATTAGCGAATACAAATTTAAAACGATGACTGGTGGATATTTTTCACTTTTTAATCTATGCAGTATTCCTTCTCCCCTTCTACTTTTTTTTTTTTTTTTTTTGCTTATTTTGTTTCCACGTATATTTTATTTTTTAAAACCTTTTTGTTTTGTATTGAGGTATAGCTGATTAACAGTGCTGTGATCCTTCTCCCCTCTTTTTGATATAAAACATCTTTGTCCCAGATTCCAACTGTGTGCTTCTGGGAGGCTGATGACACCTATAATACACATCTGTTCCTTTTGTTTACAAACCCTTCACCTCTCCTGGGAGTCATTCTGGTTTTGTTGCTGGGGCGAACATCTCCCTCCATCTTTGTGCCTGGGTGGTACCTGACCCAGTCCTAACTAATCAGAGTTTTCTCATCCTCCCTGCCACCATGATTGGCTTAGGGATAATGCAATATCCAAGTCAGGTCAACCAAAGTCTTCCTTAGAACCTTTGCTGCAAACATCAAAACTGAGGCACAGCTGGTCGTCAGTAATTGAGTTTGACACCGAGGATTCAACCAACTGAATTAAATCTATTTGGGGAAAAAAATTCCAAGATGTTCCACAAAGCAAAACTTAAATTTCCTGCATGCAGACAACTGTTTACATAGCATTTACATTGTAATAGATATTGTATGTAATCTAGAGATGATTTACTCTCTAAATTGGGAGAGGGGAGTTTAAATATATAAATTATATGCCAGTACGACACCATTTTATATGAGGGACTTGAGAAGCCTCAATTTTGTAATCTGCAGAGAGTCTTGGAACTAATTCTCCTTGGATACCTGGGAATAACTATATACCCTCTTTGAGACTCATGAGACTTCTGAGTCATTTAAGTCTGGAGCTGCCAGGAACCATTTTGTCAACAGGCAGATAAAGTTTATTGAGAATGAAGCCCAAAACACGAGTGGGATGAAAGGTAACCAATAAGTCCTGATAGCATTGTATGAGCCCGTGGATCTTGTTGTTCCTGAAAGCAACACTCTTTTCTAGACTTTTCAGTTACATGAGCCAACATATTCACATGTTTTGCTTTCATCAACTTAAGTTAGATTTTCATAAAGGAGATCAAATAAGCTCTGCTTAATGTAAAACTAAATAAAAAAGAACAAAGATTTCTCTTTCCTCCAGACCTCCTAGACTGAAATGATGTAAGCAGCTGCCTGCAACTATATCCCCCTCCTTAGAAAAAGCCGTGTTCAGTAGAAAACCAATGAGGATAGCTCATTCTTAGACATCAACTGGGTTCCTTAATCAGGTCAATCCTGAGGTCAACATCCTGATGAATGATGTTCATTAATCTCACATTTTGCTTAAGCCAGCTTGTATAAATTCTCTATCATTGTAGCCAAGAGTCCTAACAATGATATCTTACTTGTATTTGTCCTAAAAAAGAGAGATATCAATTTCCCTAAAATCAAAAATAACAATAACCAATATTATTGATGATGTGCCAAAATAGGGATTCTCATGCACTGCTAGTGTTTGAACACAAACATTTTGTACAGTAATTTGACTATAGATCTGGAAAACCTTAAAAATTACACATCATCGGAGGAAGGAGAAAGGGATAACTAGGTATAAACTAAGCTATTTTTAGGGCAGTGGAACTATTCTCTATGATGCTCTAATGGCAAAAAAAAGAGATCATACATTTGTCAAAACCCATAGATCTGTACAATATAAAGAGTAATGACGCTGATAAAAGCTGTGGATTTCCGTTAATAATAATGTATCAATATTCTTTCATTTATTGTAATCACAAAGGTACCACACCAATGTAAGACAGTAATAGGAGAAGCTGTGTGGGCACAGAGATGAGTATGGAAGCTCTCTATACTTTCTTTTCTACTGATGTAAAACCACTCTAAGAAATAGCCTATTAATTTAAAAATGAAAGAAGAAAGAAAGAGAAAAAGAAAGGAAGGCAGGAAAGGAAGGAATGCACATGGTTTATCCAGCAGTTCTGCAACTATAAATTTCTCCCAAGGGAAAAAAACGGGCAAGGATGCAAAGAATATAAATGAAACAATTGTCATGGAAATGTTTGTTATAGTAAAAAACTGGAACTGGAATCTATTCATATATCAATCAGTTTTCACAAAATGCTAAATAAATAATTCATATGCAGTCTAAGAGAATGAGGGTGTTGATCAGGGCTTTTTACCTAGGTCCAGGGATGAGCTTCAGGGGTTCAAATGCTGGCTTTCTCATGAGACATTTGCAGGGTCTCTGGATGCCCTGAGGGGCCCTCTGATCACACAGCTCCCTGACGTGGTGCCACTGGGGACAACCAGTGGGACTCTGGACCTCGCCCTGGCAGGTCACCCTCTTTGGGAAATTCCTTTCAAGAAAGCTTGAGTCCAAATACCTTGCACTCCTTAAAAACCCTCAAGAGCCTCCTAGGACCTACAAAGTCCACACTTCCTAGCATGGTATTCAATGGTATTCAAGGCCTTCTATTATAGGGTTTGAATTGCTCATTCCAGTCCCACTTCTCACTCAAAGAGAATTACTTTTTAAAGTCTAGGTACTTTGCTCTATCACTGTTCAAAACCATAGTCCCTTATGAATCACATGATGATGGAAAGATCAATTCAAATGACAGTTTCAATTATCATTCCTGGCATGGACCAAATATAAAGCAAATTAAACTGTGGCATGATTTTGTACAACAGGTAAAGTGATAAAAATTTTAATGTGACACTAAAGACATTCTCCTTGGACTAAGAAGGGTTCTTTTATTTACCTCATAAAGAGGAAACCAATGTAAAATAGATAGCCACTGAGAATTTGCTGTATGAAGCAAACTCAGGGAACTCAAACTGGGGCTCAGTAACAACCTAGAGGGGTGGGGTGGGGAGGGAAGAGGGAGGGATGTTCAAGTGGGAGAGGACATGGGTAAACCTATGGCTGCTTCATGTTGATGTTTGGTAGAAACCAATGCAATACTATAAAGCAATTATCCTTCAATTAAAAATAAAATTTTTTTTAAGATTCAATATTAAAAAAAAGAAAGGGAAAAAAAAAAGAGGAAACCAAAGGGTAATTGTTGGTTCTGCTGCTGCTGCTGCTAAGTCGCTTCAGCCGTGTCCGACTCTGTGCGACCCCATAGAGGGCAGCCCACCAGGCTCCCCGTCCCTGGGATTCTCCAGGCAAGAACAGTGGAGTGGGTTGCCACTTCCTTCTCCAATGGATGAAAGTGAAAAGTGAAAGAGAAGTCTCTCAGTCATGTCCGACTCTTAGCGACCCCATGGACTGCAGCCCATCAGGCTACTCCGTCCATGGGATTTTCCAGGCAAGAGTACTGGGGTGGGGTGCCATTGTTGGTTCTACAGTGAACTAAATCTGATAAGCCACAATAACATAAATGTTCATATACTATTTTTTTACAATTTTAGAATAAACACAAACAAATCAAAGAAGACTAAATTATTACACTTGAAAAACTTAAAACTAAATTTGCAACTAACAGAGGTTGAAAAGTGAAAAGGGAGAAGAGCGGGTAACAGGGAACATCTGAGCACAACTGTCCTCAACAGGAGATGCTCTCTTGGTTGAAGGAACAGCAAATACAGGTTCAAGGATATTATCTGGGACTTCAGTGGTTAAGAATCTGCCTGCCAATGCAGAGGACACAGGTTTGACTAAGCCTGAGGGCTACAACTACTGAGTCCGAATTCTAGAGCCCTCAAGTCACAACTACTGAAGCCCAAATGCCCTAAAGCCTGTGCTCCCCAACAAGAGAAGCCACCACAATGAGAAGCCCCTGCACCGTGATGGAGTAACCCCTGCTCACCGCAGCTAGAGAAAAGCCCGAGCAGCAAGGAAGACCCAATACAGCCAATAAATACATAAATAATTTTTTAAAAGGATATTATCTGAAATCTAAGTGTTGACTGGTAGAGGAGGCAGAGATCAGTGACAAAATTATGTTGGGAGGAGGGAAGTGGCAGAGGATGAGGCAGGAAAAGTGAACTAATTTGTACCCTATATAGGCGTGACAGCTATATCAAGAAACAACACATTTAGAGATATCAAGGTAATCACAAAAAGAACTAAAAACAGCAACTGCTAAAAGTAGTTACCTCTGGAGAACAAGTTAAAAGGACATCACAAGGAAGCAATCAGTCAGGTCCAGAATATGGGACATTCTACTAGACGACTGACCTAGATTCTCTAATAAATCAATGGTGTAGGGGAAAAGTGAGTAAATTGTGTGTCTCACAGGAGGCACAACAATTGAGTTCAATGTGGAGACTTCATTTGGGACCTCTATTGGTACAATTTTGAAACAGAAAAATTGGATTATTAGCTGGATATAAAATGATGATAGAAGAAACTGTTAATTTTGTTAGGTATCATAATGGCATGTAGGTTAGATTTTAAAATGTCTTTTGTAGTTAGAAGCATAGTGGAGTATTTCAGGAAAAAATAACATGATGTCTGAGATTTGCTTTTAAAATACTTTAGTGCCAATCCCTCTTACCCTTAGAACATAAAGGGATAGAGAGAAACAAGATTGGCCAAAGGTGATAATTGTAAACGCTGGGTTCACAGGGTTCACTGTACCATTGTTTCTGTCTTTATGTATGTTTGGAATTTTCAAAAATAATAGACGGTTTAATTAAAAACAAAAAGCAGGTGCCTCTGGGGTGTGGGATAGAGCTTGGGGAGCAGTGGTGCAGATAAGATTGTTTTATATTTTTCATTTATTCAATGAATGTTTATTGAGTTCCTATAATGTGTGAGGCACAGTTTAGGCACTTTGGGGGATATAAACAGAACAGATCAAAATTTCTCTTTTAGCGGAGCTCACATTCCAGTCAGGGGAAAGAGACAATAGTTCATAGACATAAAAAATTAGTTTGATTTGTGGTTTTTAATTATACCTATGGATTACTTTGATAAAAATAATTGGAAAAAGATCACTTTAAAAAATAAAATAAAATCTCCCTCCTTTTCCTTCCTCTATCTTTACCTATCAGAATTCTCCTTTATTCTTCAGGTTAGCTTCAAGTGATCAGCTTTAACGAGGTCTTCTTCATCCACAGCTAGAATTAACTGCTGTTTTGTATTTTCTTGTACATCACTAGTAACTTTAACATGCATTTTATTCTCTCATATGACTCTTTATAGCTTTACTAAATGGTTTTATATTTCATTCATATAATAATCTTGAGTGGTTTTTATTTCAATATTATTATTATTTCCACTTACCAGTTGAGAAAGTTAGAGCTTTGAAAGAACAATGACCTACATCAGATTAGTGAGACACAGAGATGGTGTCTGAAGCCTAAATCACAGTCTCCAAATGCAAATGTTACTCCACTACCTCTCCATAGTTAGTGGTTTCTAACAGTCTTTTTCTTGTTAAAATTGATTTGAATCAAGTACTCTTAGCAAATGATATTAAATCAGGTAGTTCAGAAAATCTTGGGAGGAAAAGCAAGTCTCCCACCTCATCAATCCCCAGTCATTTTACAAGAGCAATATTTTTCATCATTTTCATTTTTAGCTCCTTTGGTGGTCATCTGTGTAACTCTAGAGAATACACTTACATCTCCATGTATTGATCATTATCACCTTTAGATATTCTCAGCTGGCTGTCTCCTATCAAGGCGGAGGAGTTAGCCATCTGAATGGCTTTCATGTCTTGGGTTAGGTTCCCCAGGACGCTGACTCTGAGACAGAGGCTCCAGGGACAACCCTGGAGGAGTTAAAGCAGCAGGACTGAGCTGCGAGAGGAGCTGACCTGCTGAGCAGAAGCCTGAGCCTGTCCCAGGAGCTGGGAAAGTCCTTCATAGCTGTCATGAACTGAGACAAGGGGGCTGGGCCTCCATATCCCATCACTGACCATCAACCAGTCATTAAAGTTGGAGAACATCACATTAGACAAGATACCTCTCCTCAGCTGAGACCCAATTCCAGAAAAAGGACTCAGAGGTAAGTTGGCAGCAGCCAATACTTCCATAACCAGTGGAGAATGAGCGTCTCAGCCCTGGTGTGGGAATGTGAGTAGACACCCACTACATGGCTTGGATCCACTTACTTCTTACAGCAAACCACCCCATTTGAAGTTCAGTTCAGTTCAGTTGCTCTTTCGTGTCCACCTCTTTGTGACCCCATGCACTGCAGCACGCCAGGCTTCCCTGTCCATCACCAAATCCCAGAGCTTACTCAAACTCATGTCCATAGAGTCGGTGATGCCATCCAACCATCTCATCCTCTGTCATCATCCCCTTCTCCTCCTGCCTTCAGTCTTTCCCAACATCAGGGTCTTTTCAAATGAGTTAGTTCTTCGCATCAGGTGGCCAAAGTATTGGAGTTTCAGTTTCAACATCAGTCCCTCCAATGAACACCCAGGACTGATCTCCTTTAGGATGGACTGGTTGGATCTCCTTGCAGTCCAAGGGTCTCTCAAGAGTCTTCTCCAACACCACAGTTCAAAAGCACCAATTCTTCAGCACTCAGCTTTCTTTATAGTCCAACTCTCACATCCATACATGACTACTGGAAAAACCATAGCCTTGACTAGATGGACCTTTGTTGGCCAAGTAATGTCTCTCCTTTTTAATATGCTGTCTGCTGCTGCTGCTGCTAAGTCACTTCAGTCGTGTCCGACTCTGTGTGACCCCAGAGACCACAGCCCACCAGGCTCCCCCGTCCCTGGGATTCTCCAGGCAAGAACACTGGAGTGGGTTGCCATTTTCTTCTCCAATGCATGAAAGTGAAAAGTGAAAGTGAAGTCGCTCAGTCGTGTCTGACTCCTAACAACCCCATGGACTGTGGCCCACCAGGCTCCTCTGTCCATGGGATTTGCAAGGCAAGAGTACTGGAGTGGGGTGCCATTGCCTTCTCCAATATGCTGTCTAGGTTGGTCATAACTTTTCTGTCAAGGAGCAAGCGTCCTTTAATTTCATGGCTACAGTCCCTCTGCAGTGATTTTGGAGCCCCCAAAAATAAAGTCTGACACTGTTTCCACTGTTTCTCCATCTATTTGCCATGAAGTGACGGGACCAGATGCCGTGATCTTAGTTTTCTGAATGTTGAGTTTTAAGCCAATTTTTTCACTCTCCTCTTTCACTTTCATTAAGAGGCTCTTTAGTTCTTCTTCACTTTCTGCCATAAGGGTGGTGTCATCTGCATATCTGAGGTTATTGATATTTCTCCCGGCAATCTTGAGTCCAGCTTGTGCTTCATCCAGCCCAGCATTTCGCATGATGTACTCTGCATATAAGTTAAATAAGCAGGGTGACAATATACAGCCTTGATGTACATTTGGATTTAACCCACTCCAATTTCTGTTTGGTTCCTTTGTTTGGAAAACCTTACAAGTATGTTGGTGAGCCAAATTACTACCCTTGCCTCTGCACATGCTCTCAAAACCACATCTGAGACTCACTACTTCCCTCCTCTACTACCAATTTCAGATTCCCTTCTCTCAGCTAGCACATCTGCTGGTCTAGGTGGCTCAGCTGGGGTGGGGATGGGGAACCCTAACCTCCATTCCTGAGGAGTCTGAGTCTATGGTCAGCAAGCCTCCTCAGGTTAGGTTGGCTACACTGTCCACTTACCATCAAAACTGGGTGTGTGAGAAAGAGAGGCTCTGCTGGATAAGCTGGATGCCAAACATATTCTTCCCCACCCCACCATGAAGCTGAAATCTCATCCTCTTCTGATGATTGGCATCCATTATTCCTGCTGGGATGTGGTTCCTTTCCCTAGGCTTCTCTCCTTCACATCTCACATACTTGCACATTCTTCTAAGACAGCTCTAACTCACTAATCCTCAGCACTGCAAGTTCAACATCTTCACAACCAAAGTGATTTTCTTCTTCATTCATAAACATGTTCTTTGTCCTTCTGTCCAGCTCCTATGCTGGAACCAGGTTCATTTTGGGTTCTCTGCCTCCTTCACCCTGTAAATATACCAAGTTCTGTAAATTCTCTCCCTAAATAGCTTCTAAATTCACTCTTATTCTCTGTACCTCCCCCAAACCCCCCGAAATAGTCACTTTCCTTGCTCAGGTGGACTTTCTCACCTGGACTATTACAAAATCCCCCAACTGTTCTTCCTTTCTCCAGTTTCCCCAATAGTCCTCCCACCCACATTATACCACATCTTTTAAAAAGTATGCCCTTTCACTGATTAAAACTCTTCTAATGTTTAGGCTCTTCACAACTTGGCCCCTTCTTCACTCACCTCCTGTCCACTCCCCTCTGCACCTACTTGTTGCTCGTAGCTGCCCAAAGGTGACAGGCTCCCTTCATGTGTGCGTGCCAAGTTGCTTCAGTCGTGTCCAATTCTTTGCAACTCTATGGACTGTAACCAGCCAGGCTCCTCTGTCCATGGGATTCTCCAGACAAGAACTAGATGGGTTACCATGCCCTTCTCCAGGGGATCTTCCCAACCCAGGGATCAAATCTGCACCTCCTGTGTCTCCTGCATCGGTAGGCAGGTTCTTAACCATTTTGCCACCTGGGAAGCCCAGCTCCCTTCATGCGCCTCATGCCTTTGCCTGTTCTTCCTCTTGGCCCACAGGCCTCCTGGTGGACTCTACTTCTCTTTGGAGATTCACTTCATTCCATCTCTGACCCTTCCTGATAGGTAGAATGGGCTGCTTCTAGCCTCATGGTCACACTGCAGTTCTTCCATACCTTTATTAAGACTCTTATCACATTATGTTCACTAATTTGTCTTACACACATAGTTGACTGAAATACTTTTTTAATCAAAACAGTTTTGTACCATTCAGTTGTGAGTCCAGTGCATTGTATTACGTTCACAGTTCCTAGAAACAGTAGATTAATCAAAAGATGTCAAATGAACGAATGAAATATACAAATGTTGTTCAGGGCATGATGCACCTGTCTCACCATCAGCAGCTGAGCAGATACTTCGCATCATTTCCCAGTACTGTTAACTGGATGTGTGCTGACTGACTGTGGGGGCCTGACCTCAAGAGGACTGCCAAGATTTTCTGTCCATAGCCTAAGAATGCAAAACTCTGTATGTTCTCCCTGGACAATGACTCAATGGCTGTGAATCTGTTTTAGGGAAGGGATGCAAAAGCAAACAAAGCGAAGCAGGCAGACTGAAGCAACACTGGAGAAAGAATCACCGAGTTGATGAGGGCTTAATCATCTACTACTTACTGATCCAAAGTCTAGAACCATGACTGAAATATGGTAGGCATTCAATAAATGTTTGTTGAACAACTAGAGGAAGATGAGAAAGGAATAACAAATGATGCCCTTGGAAGTGATGCAGAAGCTGTAGAAAACTGTCAGGATGGAGAGAGATGAAGTCAGATTTTAAACCATTAAATTGTAAGCTGTTTACACTTAAGTTTGAATCTGGATATATCCTAAAGGTAGAAAAAGAAGACAAACTAAGAGATCCAGAATTGGAAATGTATCTGTTTAAACCCAGGCCATGAAATGTGCACCAAGGGAGACTTAAATGAAAAAGATATTATACAGAAAGAGGCAACCATTTCCTGTACTTTTTAATCTCTTCTGTTATTTACCTTCATGATCCTAAATAATATATTTACACTGCTATTCTGTTGACTTTTTTACATTTTAGAAATTATATATTGACTCCCCACTATCATGGAGGATAAAGATACCGCTTTCTTTCTGTGTCCCCCCACACTGAAATACACATTCTTTCCCCCGTCCTCCAATACAGTTCTATTACAAATGTACAGAACCAATATTTGATGTTTGCTTTATTTGTTCATTCATCCAGTAAACATGATTTTGAATTACTTTGAAAATTTTAATCAGGGTATATGATAACATTTGTATTTTCAGTAATTCCAGATAGCCTCTTCTGGGTGTTGCCTTTTGAAAAACATTAGAACAATTTGTCTGCCTATTTTAAAATATAAAATCAATTTTTAATCAATAAACCAACTATGTCAGTGCTTGTTATGTCCAAAGCAATATGGGGGAGACCAAGATATCTAAAACAGCTGCTGCTACTGCTGCTAAGTCGCTTCAGTTGTGTTCGACTCTGTGCGACCCCATAGATGGCAGCCCACCAGGCTCCCCCATCCCTGGGATTCTCCAGGCAAATCTTTACTAAAATATGTGTCTTAAAATGTATACAAGCGTGTTTCCTAAAGTCAGACTTTCCCATAGATTAATATCATTATTTTTAAATGCCTCATTTTCACTGAAGAGTCACAGTGGCTCCCAGAACTCTTACTGGCCATTCCTTCCTGTACTTTACATAACGTAATGTGTACAAAGCCTGCTTTTGAGAGAATAATTGTCTCTAGATTTTCATTTAATAGCAATAGAATTTCTTAGAAAATATTATTGTATGATTGTTTTAAATTGCTCTCCTAGTTGCATAGTGGTGCCTATAGCACAATGTTCAATAAGTATCCTGATAAGTTTGGAAAATCTTATACTAAAAAGTCTTTAATAAACTACTGTGCTTTGAAGCTGAAAAAGAACTTCCAACTGACACCACAGAAATACAAAGGATCATAAGAGACTACTACGAGCCACTATATGCCAATAAAATGGACAACCAAGAAGAAATGGACAAATTCTTAAAAAGATATAAAAAGATATAGTTTCCTAAGACTGAATCAGGAATAAATAGAAAATATAAATAGGCAAATTATCAGTAGTGAAACTGAATCAGTAATTTAAAAATTTCCAACAAACAAAAGTCCAGGACCAGATGACTTCAGAGATGAATTCTATCAAACATGCAGAGAAGTGTTAATATCTATTCTTCTCAAACTATTCCAAACGTTTCAGAGGAAGGAACACTTCCAAACTTATTCTATGGGGCCACCACTACACTGATACCTAAGCCAGACAAAGATATCACACAAAAAGAAAACTACAGCCCAATATTACTGATGAACATAGATACAAAAATCCTCAACAAAATACTACCAAATTGACTCCAACAATATACTAAAAGGGTCATACACCATGATCAAATGGGATTTATTCCAGGGATACAAGGATTTTTCAGTATTTGCAAATCAATCAAGGTGATACACCATATTAACAAATTGAAGAACAAAGCCATATGATCACCTCAATAAATGTAGGAAAAGCTTTTTATAAAAATTAAACATCCATTTATGATAAAAAAAATTTACAGAAAAATGGATATATAGAGAACATACCTCAATATAGAAGCATAGTAAAAAGCAGAGACATTACTTTGCCGACAAAGGTCTGTCTAGTCAAAGCTATGGTTTTTCCAGTGGTCATGAATGGATGTGAGAGTTGGACCATAAAGAAAGCTGAGCACTGAAGAATTGATGCTTTTGAACTGTGGTATTGGAGAAGACTCTTGAGAGTCCCTTGGACCGCAAGGAGATCAAACCAGTCAATCCTAAAGGAATTCAGACCTGACTATTCATTGGAAGGATTGACAACTTTGAGGCTGAAACTTCAATTCTTTGGCCACCTGATGCAAAGAACTGACTCTCTGGAGAAGACCCTGATGCTGGGAAAGATTGAAGGCAGGAAGAGAAGGGGACGACAGAGGATGGTTGCATGACATCGCCAACTCGATGGACATGAGTTTGCGCAAGCTCCAGGATTTGGTGATGGAAAGGGAAGCCTGGCGTGCTGCAGGCCACAGGGTCACAAAGAGTCGGACATGACTGAGTGAGTGAACTGAACTGAATATCAACATAATAAAGCCCATTTATGACAAACCCACAGCTAACATCATACTTAACAGTGAAAAGCTGAAAGTATTTCCTCTAAGATCTGGAACAAGACAAGAATGCCCAGTCTCACCACTTTCATTCAACATATTTCTGGAAGTCCTTGTCATGGCAATTAAAGAATAGTAAATAAAAGGAATCCAAATTGGAAAAGAAGAAGTAAAACTGTCATTGTTTGCAGATGACATGATGGTTTAGAACATAGATAGGTCCTAAAGATGCTACTAGAAAATTACTAAAGCTCATCAATGAATTCAGTAAAGTTTCTAGATACAAAATTAATACACAAAAATCTCTTGCATTCCTATACACTAATAATGAAAGATCAGAAAGAAAAATGAAAGAAACAATTCCATTTACCATCACATCTAAAGAATAAAACACCTAGGATTAAACCTACCTAAGGAGGGAAAAGACCTATACTCCAAAAACTGCAAGACATTGATGAGAGAAAGAAACTGAAGACAACACAAACAGATGGAAAGATGTACCATGTTCTTGGATTGGATGAATCAATATTGCTAAAGTGACCATACTACCCAAGGCAACCTACAGGTTCAATGCAATCTCTATCAAATTACCAATGGCATTTTCCACAGAACCAGAATTATTTTTTTTAATTTGTATAGAAACACAAAAGACCCAAAGTAGCCAAAAAAAAATCTTGAGAAAGAAGAACAGAGCTGGAGGAAACACATGCCCTGACTTCACACTATACTACAAAGCTATAGTAACCAAAATATATGGTACTAGCACAAAAACATACACATGAATTGGTGGAATAGGATAGAAAGCCTAGAAATAAACCCACGCACTGGTAGTCCATTCATCTATGACAAAGGAGGCAAGAATATACAATGGAGAAAAGACAGTCTCTCCAACAAATTAGAAAGCTGTCTGTAAAAGAACGAAATTAGAACATTCTCTAAGACTACACACAAAAATAAACTTGAAATGGATTAAAGAAAATGTAAGACCAGATACGACAAAACCCCTAGAGGAAAACATAGGCAGGACACTCACTGACATAAATTGTAATGCTATTTTTTTGGATGTTTCCTAAAGGAATGGAAATAAAAGCCAAAATAAATACATGGAACCTAATTAAACTTAAAAGCTTTTATACAGCAAAGGAAACCATAAACAAAACAAAAACAAAACATACTACTCCTATGCAGTAGGAGAAAATATTTGTGAACAATGCTACCAACAAGAGATTAATTTCCAAAATATATAAACAGCTCATATAGCTCAACATAAAAAACCAAACAACTCAATCAAAAACTGAGCAGAAGACTGAAATAAATTTTTTTCCAAATAAGATATGCAGATGGCCAATAAGCATATTAAAATATTCTCCATATCACTAATCATCAGAGAAATTTAAATCAAAATACAATGAGGTGTCACCTCACACCAGTCAAAATGGTCATTATTAAAAAGTCTACAAATAATAAATGCTAGAGAGGATGTGGAGGAAAGAGAACCCTCCTACATTGTTGGTCGGAATGTAAATTGGTACAGCCACTATTGAGAATAGTATGAAGGTTCCTTAAAAACTAAAAGTAGAGTTATCATATGATCCTGCAATCTAACTCCTGAACTCCAGAGAAAACCTAATTTAAAAGGATATATGTATCCCAATGTTCACGGCAGCACTATTTACAATAGCCAAGACATGGAAGCAACCTAAAGGCCATTAACATTGAATATTATGAATATTACTTAGCCATAAAAAAGAATAAAGTGATGCCATTTGTAGCAATATGGATGGACTTAGAGATTATCATACCAAGTGAAGTATGATATTACTTATATATGGAATCTAAAAAACTTATACAAATCAACTTATTCACAAAACAGAAATAAGACTTACATACATAGAAAACAAGCTGGTGTTTACCAAAGGGAATAGCAGGGGCAGGAAGATGTATCAATAAGGAGTTTTGGGTTAATATATTGGAGAAGGCAATGGCACCCCACTCCAGTACTCTTTCCTGGAAAATCTCATGGACAGAGGAGCCTGGTGGGCTGCAGTCCATGGGGTCGCTAAGAGTCAGACATGACTGAGCGACTTCACTTTCACTTTTCACTTTCATGCATTGGAGAAGGAAATGGCAACCCACTCCAGTGTTCTTGCCTGGAGAATCCCAGGGATGGCAGAGCCTGGTGGGCTGCCGTCTATGGGGTCGCACAGAGTCGGACATGACTGAAGCGACTTAGCAGCAGCAGCAGCAGCAACCACTATATACAAAACAGATATAAGCAACAAGGACCTACTATATAGTATGGGGAACTATACTCAATATCTTGTAATAATTTATAATGAAAACAAATCTATAAAAGAATATATTAATCATTTTGTTGTACACCTGAAACTAACAACATTGTAAATGAACTATACTTCAATTTTCAAAATGGTTTAAAAAAAAGAACCGTATATGTATGCAAACTATGTATTCTGACAGAAAACTGATTTATATTTTCAAGTTTGGCTCCAGCACTAGAGATCCTTTAACTTCATATGCCTCCACCTAGTTACTGTAATACACCTGCTGGGTTGGGGTTAGGGCTCTGGCAGAACAGCTTTAGACAGCAGCAGTGTAGAACTCAAGTATCAGAAAGGGTTTGTGAGGCCCGTGTGGTGCCAATCCAAGACGCAAGTAGACTTGAAAACTGCTAGTGCCTTAGAGCTTGTGCTGTCTTATGGCTCTTGGAAATGAGACTGCCCCATGAAGAAGAAGCCCAAGCCGCTTTCTGGAAGGTGAGAGACCCATGTGCTAATCATTCTGCTGTCTCTGCTGATAGCAGCACAGAGAGGTCATTCTACACTGTGCAGTGACCACTCAACCCAGCATTGATCAATGAACAACTGAGCTGACTCGCAAAAGAGGAACCATCTCGCCAACCAGACCCTCAGAGGCATGAACGCGTAAGCAGATGGCTAGTCAAGACAGAAATTCTCTCTTGTCAGGAATATACTTGACAATGCAGCATATATCATTTAAAAGGCACCAGGCTTTTTTGGGTTTTGTTTTTGATGGGAATCATTTGAGATAGAATTTATCAGAACCCCTGTGCTTATAGCACATAAAGCAGAGAAGTACTATAAATAAGAGTGAGGGAAGCCACATATATGCAAGACCCCCAAGATTCTGGTATCAATGAAGATAAGATAAAATTAATAATCTGCCACTACAAACAGGACACTGAAGACAAGTGGAAATTACATGTGGTCAACTCAAAGTGCACTAGGTTGACACTTCGAGATTTACAATATAAGAGTATTGTTGCTCAAGAAAACTTGGAATGTCTTGAAATTTTATAAATTATGTATGAAATGTTACAGAGTATTTCTCAAACTTGACAAACGTGTACTATTTGCATGTCATTAAAAATATGGTGCAGGGAGTTCCCTGGTGACCTAGTGGTTAGGATTCTGGGCTTCCACTGCTGTGGCCTGGATTCAATCCCTGGTCAGGGAACTAAGATCCTGCAAGTTACACAGTATGGCCAAAAATAAGTGTGTGTGTGTGTGTGAGTGTGTGTATAATATAAAACTGAAATAAACTTTTTTGTTATTGAAAGAAAACAAAACAAGTTTTGATCAACACTGGGTTCTCTCTAAGATTACAAAATCTTTCTAATGCTATTATCTTATGAAGAGCACATTGTCTTATGAAAAGGATATCAAAGAAAGTGGATCCCAAAAAGTAGGTAAAAAAAGTTCCATAGAGATGTATCAGGCAGATAATAAAAATATTGTTCTTTTAGGTTTGGGAATATTTGTGACATTTGTCAGCTTTTTAAAATTTGTGTTGGTGTGATTTCTTTTCTCATTCTAATCAAATATTTACATTTTCACCTAATTCTGCATTTATGATCTTGTATTCTTTTTTCTTAAAGAGAACAAAACTGTATAACCTTCAAGCCACTCCAAACTTAGAGCTGGATCTGCTTCTGGTCAGGATGTAAAGATAATTTGATGGGAATCACTTGACATAGACTCAACAATGTCATTAAGGATTTTCTTTCTTTCTATCCTCTGCTTTGACATCTATGATATCAATATCATCGCAATGCTTGCTTCCTTCATGGTGACAAAATGGCTGCAAGAGTGCCAACCTTCCATCTGTATTCTACTCTATCCAGGAGAGTGACAGCTGCCTTTCCACTGTTCTCTCAGATGAGAAACTTGAAACAGAAACCCCCTGTCTACTAGCCTGATTGATTACCTGTAGGTTCCTGAATCAAGTTGGCTTAGGTTTGGATTACTTAAATAACTCACTGTAGTAAGGTGGATGGAATTACTGCAATGGGGTTAGTCTCCTCTCAAAACTTTTGGCTGGTACACAGTGAAAGTGAAAATGATTCTGAAGAGATGACCACACACATGTCCTTTGGAGAGAAGACATGAAAAGGGTAAATGGCTATTTATTTATTCAGCAACCATCTATCTCCCTGGAACATACCATGGACTCAATTCTATGTTAAGTGTCAGATATAATGAAGATAAACATAAATAAGAAACAGATGCTTCCTGGCTCCTCCTAATTGGAGCAGATACTTCGTTTTTAAAAATAAATTGAAAAAAAAATAAAATAAAATAAAAATAAAAATAAATTGAATTTAGGATATCTGATTCTAATACTACTACAAAATGAATTTAGAAACTTCAATAAATTCTACTTTTAAGTCTTCACTTATTCAATAAACACACAATACATGACTACTGTATACTCATCATGGAGTGGGATGCAAAATGCAGTTTCTGACATCATGAGTTAAAATGTTTATTGAAATGACTTAAACAAATGAAAAATTTAAATGATAAAATGTTTAAATAGCTAAAATAAATAACTATCTGTTCAACAATGGCAATAGAAGAGATGATCCAAGATAGTACAAGAATAGCTTCTGATGACTGGTACAGATGGTAATGAAGCTACAGGAGTTAAAATTTTTTTAAAATATCAGTTCAGTTCAGTCTCTCAGTCATGTCCAACTCTTTGCAACCCCATGAACTGCAGCACCCCAGGCCTCCCTGTCCATCACCAACTCCCGGAGTCCACCCAAACCCATGTCCATTGAGTCAGTGATGCCATCCAACCATCTCATCCTCTGTCATCCCCTTCTCCTCCTGCCCTCAATCTTTCCCAGCATCAGGGTCTTTTCCAGTGAGTCAGCTCTTCGCATCAGGTGGCCAAAGTATTGGAGTTTCAGCTTCAACATCAGTCCTTCCAATGAACACCCAGGACTGATCTCCTTTAGGATGGACTGGTTGGATCTCCTTGCAGTCCAAGGGACTCTCAAGAGTCTTCTCCAACACCACAGTTCAAAAGCATCAATTCTTCGGTGCTCAGCTTTCTTCACAGTCCAACTCTCACATCCCTGTGTGACCACTGGAAAAACCATAGCCTTGACTAGATGGACCTTTGCTGACAAAGTAATGTCTCTGCTTTTTAATATGCTGTCTAGGTTAGTCATAACTTTCCTTCCAAGGAGTAAGTGTCTTTTAATTTCATGGCTGCAGTCACCATCTGCAGTGATTTTGGAGCCCAGAAAAATAAAGTTAGCCACTATTTCCACTGTTTCCCCATCTATTTCCCATGAAGTGATGAACTAGATGCCATGATCTTAGTTTTCTGAATGTTGAGCTTTAAGCCAACTTTTTCACTTTCCTCTTTCACCTTCATCAAGAGGCTCTTTAGTTCTTCTTCACTTTCTGCCATAAGAGTGGTGTCATCTGCATATCTGAGGTTATTGATATTTCTCCTGACAATCTTGATTCCAGCTTGTGCTTGATCCAGCCCAGCGTTTCTCATGATGTACTCTGCATATAAGTTAAATAAGCAGGGTGACAATATACAGCCTTAACATACTCCTTTTCTTATTTGGAACCAGTCTGTTGTTCCATGTATGGAGATAGATAATATATATATATAAATACATTTTTATATATATTTATATATATATATTAAGGAAGCTATTGATTCTGACTGAGAAAGTAGGTGGCAGGCATTGGCCTACAGTAAGTATTTGAGTTTTCACTTTCAACTACTAGGGATTGTTATCAGTGATGACCTCCACACTAGGTGATAAATAGGAAGCAAACACAGACATGCACTTTGACCTGCTGTGTTACTCTCAGTACTCAGTTCTCTTGTTAAGGTCATACTTCCCCAAGTCAGAGGTGAGACAGAAAACACAACAGACACCACTACAGTAGGCTAAGAGGGATTTGCATTGAACACTCTGAGTCTAGCACTTCATGACTTTGTCTGTTAGTTTATAAAGAAGGTGAAGTGATATAATGGAAAGAATGTTACTCCAGGGACTGGAAGAATTGATTTCTATTTCCAACTCTACTTATTCACCTGATACCTTGGGCAAGTGATAGTCTTTCTGAGCCTTAGTTTACTCAGAGCACAGACCAATTTTCTATTTTGATCATTCCCCTCTTCTATACTATGTAGGCTCCTTAAAGGACTGCTTGTCTTGTAGGACCATTTTGCTGGACACTCTGACATTCAATTCATCTTCACAGAAATTTATCTGTGTAACTGCCACTTCCACTACTCAGAAACCCTCTTCATTGTATTGGTTGCTTTTGTGCTTGTTAGTAATTATTTGCCCACCTCCAGCAGTTATGCTCCATGTACTCAGAATCGTCTAATCTCCATTACCAGCTTTACATTTAACCTCTGTATTCATTTACTGCACAACTATTTGTTGGTGGCAAAAAAAAGTAACTGAAAATTAGGATAGGTTATATTATTGAAAAATTTACTTATATGTGTACGTGTGTGCTTAATAAATTTAAATGCTGGTTTGTTTTGACTGAAGTCTAATTAACATACAACATTATATTAGTTTCTGGTATATAACATAATGAGATGATATTTGTATATACAGCAAAATGATCACTACAATAAATCCAGTTAACATCTGCCTTCATACATGGTTAAAATTTTTTTATTCTTGTGATGAGGACTTTTAAACATCTCCTCTGTTAGCAACTTTCAAACATGCAATACAGTATTATTAACTCCAGATATCATACTGTACATTAAATTCCTATGACTTATTTTATAACTGGAAGTTTGTACTCTCTGACCATCTCCCATTCATTCATTTTACCCATCCTGCACTGCTTATTTCAGGCAACCACTAATCTATTCTCTGTACCTATGAGCTTGTTTCTTTCATATTTAGTGTATAAGTGAGATCATATAGTATTTGTCTTTTTCTGTCTGACATTTCACTTAGCAAAATACCCTCTGGATCCACCCATGGATCTAGAATGTTGCCAGAAATGGCAATATTTCCTTCTTTTTTTATGCCTGAATAGTATTCAGTTGTACATGTGTGCAACATCTTCTTTATCCTTTCATCTAGTGATAGACACAGGTTGCTTCCATATCTTGGCTATTGTAATTACATCTTTTCAAATTAGTGGCTTTGTTTTCTTTGGATAAATACTTGGAAATGAAATTGCTGGATCATGAAGAACCTCTATACTGTTTTCCACAGTAGCTGCACCTTCATGTTCCCATCAGTAGAGTACAAGGGTTCCCTTTTTTCCACATTCTCACCAACATGTTATTTCTTTTCTTTTTGATAATAGCCATTCTAACAGGTATGAGGTGATACCTCATTGTGGTTTTGCTTTGTATTTCTTTGATGATTAATGATACTGTGAGCATCTTTTCACATACCTGTTGGTATGTCTTCTTTGGAAAAATGTCTATTCAGATCCTCTACCCAAGTGTTATTCATACTGCTATATGAGTTCTTTCTATATTTTGGATATTAACCCCTAACTCATGTGATATGCAAATATTTCCTCCCATTCTGTAGGTTGCCTTTTCATGTTATTAATAATTTCCTTTCCTGTGCAGAAGTTTTTCAGTTTGATGTAGCCCAACTTGTTTATTTTTGCTTTTGTTGCCTTTGGTTTTGGAGTCAGATCCAAATAATCGTCACCAAGACCAATATCAAGAAACTTACTTCTATGTTTTCTTTTAAGAGTTTTATGGTTTTAGGTCTTACATTCAAGTCTGTAAGAGTCAATTTTTGTGTATGGTGTCAGCAGTCTACTTTCATTGTTTTGCATGTGGCTGTCCAGTTTTCAGTATACAGATCTTTCATACCTGTGGTTAAAAGTATTCCTTTTTGAAACTATTGTAAATGAAACTGTTTTCTTAATTCCCCTTTAGAAAACACCCTGATGCTGGGAAAGATTGAAGGCAGGAGGAGAAGGGAATGACAGAGGACAAGATGTTCTGTACAAATCTGTTAAGCTCATATAATCTAATGAGTCATTCGAGGCTGATGTTTCCTTATTAGTATTCTTTCTAGGTGATCATCTGTTGATATATGTGGAGTATTGAAGTCCATAACTATTAAATATTATTGTATTGTTATCTATGTCTCACTTTAGGTCTGTTAATATTTGCTTTATATATTTTGTGCTTACATATGGGTGCAAAAATATTTTAAAATGTTATATCCTCTTATAGAATTGATCCCTTTATGATTATATAATGCTCTTTTATTATAGTTAGTGTTTTAAAGCCTATTTTGTATGATATAAATATAGCTATCCAACTTTTGCAGAGAAGGCAATGGCACCCCACTCCAGTACTCTTGCCTGGAAAATCCGTGGACTGAGGAGCCTGGTGTGCTGCAGTCCACGGGGTTGCTAAGAGTCGGACACGACTAAGTGACTTCACTTTCACTTTTCACTTTCATGCATTGGAGAAGGAAATGGCAACCCACTCCAGTGTTCTTGCCTGGAGAATCCCAGGGACGGCGGAGCCTGGTGGGCTGCCGTCTATGGGGTCACACAGAGTCAGACACGACTGAAGCAACTTGGCAGCAGCAGCATTCAGCTTTTGGGGGGGGGGTTCCATTTGCATGGAACATTGCTTTCAGTAGCTTTACTTTCAGTTGGTGTGTGTCCACAGTGTTTTATTTCCAAATAACACTTAACTTAAAGACCCTGAAAACCTAGGTCCACACTTAGAGTTAAACAGAAATAGTTAAATCTTCATGCTCACAGAGGTGAAATTGCTGAGACAAATTTCAAGATTTAGTACAGGCAACTGCTAAGTGCTATCTCAGATCAGATCAGATCAGTCGCTCAGTCGTGACCGACTCTTTGCGACCCCATGAATCGCAGCACGCCAGGCCTCCTTGTCTATCACCAACTCCCGGAGTTCACTCAGACTCACATTCATCGAGCTAGTGATGCCATCCAGCCATCTCATCCTCTGTCATCCCCTTCTCCTCCTGCCCCCAATCCTTCCCAGCATCAGAGTCTTTTCCAATGAGTCAACTCTTCGCATGAGGTGGCCAAAGTACTGGAGTTTCAGCTTCAGCATTCCTTCCAAAGAAATCCCAGGGCTGATCTCCTTCAGAATGGACTGGTTGGATCTCCTTGCAGTCCAAGGAACTCTCAAGAGTCTTCTCCAACACCACAGTTCAAAAGCATCAATTCTTTGGCACTCAGCCTTCTTCACAGTCCAACTCTCACATCCATACATGACCACAGGAAAAATCATAGCCTTGACTAGACAAACCTTTGTTGGCAAAGTAATGTCTCTGCTTTTGAATATGCTATCTAGGTTGGTCATAACTTTCCTTCCAAGGAGTAAGCGTCTTTTAATTTCATGGCTGCAGTCACCATCTGTAGTGATTTTGGAGCCCAGAAAAATAAAGTCTGACACTGTTGCCACTGTTTCCCCATCTATTTCCCATGAAGTGATGGGACCGGATGACATGATCTTCGTTTTCTGAATGTTGAGCTTCAAGCCAACTTTTTCACTCTGCACTTTCACTTTCATCAAGAGGCTTTTTAGTTCCTATTCACTTTCTTCCATAAGGGTGGTGTCATCTGCATACCTGAGGTTATTGATATTTCTCCCCGCAATCTTGATTCCAGCTTGTGTTTCTTACAGTCCAGCGTTTCTCATGATGTACTCTGCATAGAAGTTAAATAAACAGGGTGACAATATACAGCCTGACGAACTCCTTTTCCTCTTTGGAACCAGTCTGTTGTTCCATGTCCAGTTCTAACTGCTGCTTCCTGACCCGCATACAAATTTCTCAAGAGGCAGATCAGGTGGTCTGGTATTCCCATCTCTTTCAGAATTTTCCACAGTTTATTGTGATCCACACAGTCAAAGGCTTTGGCATAGTCAATAAAGCAGAAATAGATGTTTTTCTGGAACTCTCTTGCTTTTTCGATGATCCAGCGGATGTTGGCAATTTGATCTCTGGTTCCTCTGCCTTTTCTAAAAGCAGCTTGAACATCAGGAAGTTCACGGTTCACATATTGCTGAAGCCTGGCTTGGAGAATTTTGAGCATTACTTTACTAGCGTGTGAGATGAGTGCAATTGTGCGGTAGTTTGAGATTTCTTTGGCATTGCCTTTCTTTGGGATTGGAATGAAAACTGACCTTTTCCAGTCCTGTGGCCACTGCTGAGTTTTCCACATTTGCTGGCATATTGAGTCCAGCACTTTCACAGCATCATCATTCAGGATTTGGAATAGCTCAACTGGAATTCCATCACCTCCACTAGCTTTGTTCGTAGTGATGCTTTCTAAGGCCCACTTGACTTCACATTCCAGGATGTCTGGCTCTAGGTCAGTGATCACACCATCGTGATTATCTGGGTCGTGAAGATCTTTTTTGTACAGTTCTTCTGTGTATTCTTGCCATCTCTTCTTAATATCTTCTGCTTCTGTTAGGTCCATACCATTTCTGTCCTTTATTGAGCTCATCTTTGCATGAAATGTTCCTTTGGTATCTCTGATTTTCTTGAAGAGATCCCTAGTCTTTCCCATTCTGTTGTTTCCCTCTATTTCTTTGCATTGATCGCTGAAGAAGGCTTTCTTATCTCTCCTTACTATTCTTTGGAACTCTGCATTCAGATGTTATATCTTTCCTTTTCTCCTTTGCTTTTCACTTCTCTTCTTTTCACAGCTATTTGTAAGGCCTCCCCAGTCAGCCATTTTGCTTTTTTGCATTTCTTTTCTATGGGAATGGTCTTGATCCCTGTCTCCTGTACAATGTCACAAACCTCATTCCATAGGTCATCAGGCACTCTATCTATCAGATCTAGACCCTTAAATCTATTTCTCACTTCCACTGTATAATCATAAGGGATTTGAATTAGGTCATACCTGAATGGTCTAGTGGTTTTCCCTACTTTCTTCAATTTAAGTCTGAATTTGGCAATAAGAAGTTCATGGTCTGAGCCACAGTCAGCTCCTGGTCTTGTTTTTCTTGACTGTATAGAGCTTCTCCATCTTTGACTGCAAAGAATATAATCAATCTGATTTCAGTGTTGACCATCTGGTGATGTCCATGTATAGAGTCTTCTCTTGTGTTGTTGGAAGAGGGTGTTTGTTATGACCAGTGCATTTTCTTGGCAAAACTCTATTAGTCTTTGCCCTGCTTCATTCTGTATTCCAAGGCCAAATTTGCCTGTTACTCCAGGTGTTTCTTGACTTCCTACTTTTGCATTCCAGTCCCCTATAATGAAAAGGACATCTTTTTTGGGTGTTAGTTCTAAAAGGTCTTGTAGGTCTTCATAGAGCCGTTCAACTTCAGCTTCTTCAGCATTACTGGTTGGGGCATAGACTTGGATTACTGTGATATTGAATGGTTTGCCTTGGAAATGAACAGAGATCATTCTGCTGTTTTTGAGATTGCATCCAAGTACTGCATTTCAGACTCTTTTGTTGACCATGATGGCTACTCCATTTCTTCTGAGGGATTCCTGCCCACAGTAGTAGATATAATGGTCATCTGAGTTAAATTCACCCATTCCAGTCCATTTCAGTTCGCTGATTCCTAGAATGTCGACATTCACTCTTGCCATCTCTTGTTTGACCACTTCCAATTTGCCTAGATTCATGGACCTGACATTCCAGGTTCCTATGCAATATTGCTCTTTACAGCATTGGACCTTGCTTCTATCACCAGTCACATCCACAGCTGGGTATTGTTTTTGCTTTGGCTCCATCCCTTCATTCTTTCTGGAGTTATTTCTCCACTGATCTCCAGTAGCATATTGGGCACCTACTGACCTGGGGAGTTTCTCTTTCAGTATCCTATCATTTTGCCTTTTCATACTGTTCATGGGGTTCTCAAGGCAAGAATACCGAAGTGGTTTGCCATTCCCTTCTCCAGTGGACCACATTCTGTCAAATCTCTCCACCATGACCCGCCCGTCTTGGGCAAGCCACGGGCATGGCTTAGTTTCATTGAGTTAGACAAGGCTGTGGTCCTAGTGTGATTAGATTGACTAGTTTTCTGTGAGCATGGTTCAGTGTCTTTGCCCTCTGATGCCCTCTTGCGACACCTACTGTCTTACTTGGGTTTCTTTTACCTTGGGTGTGGGGTATCTCTTCACGGCTGCTCCAGCAAAGTGCAGCCATTGCTCCTTACCTTGGACGAGGGGTATCTCCTCACCGCTGCCCTTCCTGACCTTCAATGTGGAATAGCTCCTCTAGGCCCTCCTGCGCCCGCGCAGCCACGGCTCCGGGTAACTCCTCTCGTCGCCGCCCCTGGCCTCGGGCGTGGGGGGAAGGGGTAGCTCCTCCCGGCCGTCGCCCCTGACCTCGGACTCAGGGTAACTCCTCTCGTGGCTGCCCCTGGCTTCGGGCGTGGGTTGCTCCTCCTGGCCACCGCCCCTGGCCTCCGGTGTGGGGGCATGGGGTAGCTCCTCCCGGCTGTCACCCTGCTATCTCACTTACCCTCTATTTGCTCACACTCCATGAAAGCATGTTTGATCACCTGTAAGGGACCCTCTTTTGTGCACCACCTCCACTCCAGGCCTAGCAATATCTGCTGTACCCTCCCTGTTTCTCTCTCTCCTTGACCCATCTCTAGGCCCACCTTCCTTCAAAGACCCTTCTCCAAGGCAATCTGGTCTTCTTTCTGCTGACTCTGAAAAAGAAAATTAAATGTATTTGAAATCTACATATTGATATTCTCTGAAATACAAGGTGTCAAAACTGTATCACATTAATATCATCCTGAAAAAAAGATACTTGAATACATATTTCAGTTTTTCCCTATAATACAAATTAACATGAAGAACTAAAAAATTGGGAAACTGCTTTACAAAAGACAATTGTGGAGTGCTGATACTAGGGTGTTGTCATAAATTATAAAGAATAAAATTACAAGTTTGTTTATAAAACAACACAATCAAAATTATTGAAATACTATAAAATTTAGAAATACAATAATATTATTTTAAATGTTAAATAATTAAATTACTTAAAAATAAGGAAATCAGGACAGATACATTATTTTTTCATTGCTATTTAAGTAATAAATGTATATATTCTTCACATCAGTTTTTAATATAATTTAAATGAGTTTAAAGCCCCCTTTGTACTTTCCACATTTTCTCAGTCTTAGTTCTTTTTTCACCCCCCCATTATTATCACTTTGCTATATCTTCTTCCAGAACTCTTTCCTTGCATTTACATAATCTTTCTACAAGGTTTAATTTTTACATGTAAAAAACTAAACAGCTTTTGTACAAAGAAATAAGAGCTGAACTTCTGTTCTAAGGTATAATTTTCCAGACAGGAACATTTTCATTTCTGGGCTCTAGTGAATGTTGAAGAAGCAATGTTAAATCTAAAATCAAAACACTTTTAAAAATGCAACATTCAACTATCTGCTACAAGGAAATCACAAAATGTAAACATTAGTAAAAAGAAATGTCAACATGAATGACATTTTAAAACCTTTAGTTGTGCAAAAAGTTTAGGAAAAAGAAAACTTTTACAGGCAGATACTATGCCAGTTTATTACTAGGAATTATTTTTGTCATCCCATTATTAACTCTATTAATAACCTAATTAGTCTGTCAGGCACATACTGTCCATTGTACTTTTATTATGCACAGTAAGCTATATCTAGAGCTGCTTTTAAGGCAAATTAGCAATGCTGTGTTTCAGTCTCTCAGTTGTGTCTGATTCTTTGTGTCTGATTCCATGAACTGCAGTACACCAGGCTTCCCTGTCCTTCACTATCTCCCAGAGTTTGCTCAAACTCATGTCCGTTGAGTTGGTGATACCATCCAACCAACTCATCCTCTGCCACCCACTTCTCCTCTTGCCTTCAATCTTTCTCAGCATCATGGTTTTTTCCAATGAAAGTCAGCTCTTCGCATCAGGTGACCAAAGAATTAGAGTTTCAGATTCAACATCAGTCCTTCCAATGAATATTCAGGGTTGATTTCCTTTAGGTTGACTGATTTGATCTCTGTGTTGTCCAAGGGACTCTCAAGAGTATTCTCCAACACCACAGTTCAAAAGCATCAATTTTTCAGTGCTCAAACTTCTTTATAGTCCAACTCTCACATTCATACATGACTACTGGAAAAAACATAGCTTTGACTATACAGACTTTTGTCAGCAAGTGATGTGCTTTTTAATATGCTGTCTAGGTTGGTCATAGCTTTCCTTCCAAGGAGCAAGCATATTTTAATTTCATGATTGCAGTCACTATCCACAGTGATTTTGGAGCCCAAGAAAATAAAGTCTGTCACTGTTTCCATTTTTATCCCCAACTATTCGCCATAAAGTGATGGGGCCAGATGTCATGATCTTCATTTTTTGAACACTGAGTTTTAAGTCAGCTTCTTCACTCTCCTCTTTCACACTCAGCAAGAGGTTTTTCGTTCCTTTTTGCTTTCTACCATTAGGTTGGTGTCATCTGCATATCTGAGGTTATTGATATTTCTCTTGGCAATCTTGATTCCAATTTGTGATTCACCCAGCCTGGCATTTCACATGAAGTACTCTGCATACAAGTTAAATAAGCAGGATGACAATATACAGCCTTGTCATAGTCTTTTCACAATTTGGAACCAGCCCATTGTTCCATGTCCGGTTCTAACTGTTGCTTCTTGAGCTGTATACAGATTTCTCAGAAGACAGGTAACGTGGTCAGGTATAATAGAAAGACAAAACAGATAGACAGACACACACACACACACAAAAATAAAGGAATCCAAACACTAAAGGTAGTCATCAAGTCACACTGGAAGAAAGCAAAAGAAGAACAAAAAAGAACTCTAGAAACCTCCAAACAAATAACAAAATGGCAATAAGTACAAATCTATCAATAATTATTTTTTGAAGTAGAACTGACTTACAATGTTGTGTCAGTTCAATAAGTACTTTAAATGTAATAAACTAAATGCTCCAATTAAATGACATAGAGTTGCTAAGTGGATACAAAACCAAACCCAAATATAATCTGCCTACAAGAGACTCACTTCAGATTGAAAGTGCAGAGACAAAAAAAGTATTCCATGCAAATGGAAATCAAAAGACAGCCATTGTGGTAATACTTAGGCAAAAACTGTAAAAAGATACAAAGAAGAATATTACATAATCATCAAGGGATAAATCTAAGAAAAAGATATGACAATTTTAAATATATATGCATCTAACATAGGAGCACCTAAATACATAAAACAAATATTGACATAATGGGAGAAAATGACAGTAACACAGTAACAGTAGGTGACTTTAAAACCCCACTTATATCATCCAGACCAAAACTCAATTAGGAAACACTGGCCTTAAATGATACATTAAACCTGATGGATATATATATAGATAGATAGAGAGAGAGAGAGAGAGAATATTCTAAACAAAGTCTCAGTAAATTTAAGAAAACTGAAGTCATATCAAGCATCTCTTCCAAGCACAATGCTATGAGACTAGAAATCAATTATAAGGAAAAACACAAACACATAGAGACTAAACTATATGCTAGTAAACAACCAATGGATTACTGAAGAAATCCAAGAAGAAATAAAAAGACTTGGGGACAAACAAAAATGAAAACACAATGATCCACAATTTATGGGACATAGCAAAATCACTTCTAATTCTAAAAAGAAAGTTTATAGTGATACAAGACTACCTCGGGAAGCAAGAAAAATCTCAAATAAATGACCTAACCTTACACCTAAAGTAACTGGAAAAAAAAAAGAACAAACAAAACCCAAAGGTAGTAAAAGGAAATAAATCATAAAGACCTAAACAGAAATAAATGAAATGGACTTTAAAAAAATAGAAAATACTAATGAAACTAATACTTGCTTCTTTGAAAAGATAAGCAAAGTTGTTAAAGCTTTAGCGAGACTCATCAGAAAAAAAGAGACAGGGCCCAAATCAATAAAATCAGAAATGAAAGAGAAGTTACTATTAACACCACAGAAATACAAAGAATCATAAGAGATTACTAAGAACAACTATATGTCAATAAAATGGACAATCTAGAAGAAATGGGAAAATTCCTAGAAATGTATTATCTCCCAATACTGATCCAGGAATAAATTAAAAATACAAACAGATCAATTACCAGTTATAAAATTTAATCCATAATTTTAAAAAAAACTCCCATCAAAGAAAAGTCTAGGACTAGATGGCATTATAGGCAAATTCTGTCAAATATTTAGAGAAGAGACAACACCTATTCTGCTCAAACTATTCCAAAAATTTGCAGGGGAAGTCGCCATCACCCTGAAACCAAAACCAGACAAAGATACCACACAAAAAGAAAACCACGGGCCAATATCACTGATGAAGATAGATGCAAAAATCCTCAACAAAATATTATCAAACCAAATCTAAGCAGAGACCATGATCAAGTGGATCTATCTCAGGGATGCAAGGATGGTCCAGTGTCCACAAATTGATCAATGTGATATAGCACATTAACAAACTGAAGAATAAAAATCATATGATCATCTCAGTAGATACAGAAAAAGCCTCTGACAGAATTCAGTATCAATTTGTGAATAAAAATTCTCCACAAAATGGGTATAGAGGGAACATACCTCAATATAAAAAGACCATATATGATAAGCCCAGAACTAACATACTCAGGAGTGAAAAGTTGAAAGCATTTCCTCTGAGATCTCAAACAAGACAAGAATGTCCACACACTGCTTTTATTCAACACAGTATTGGAAGTCTTAACCACAGAAATAAGACAAGAACAAAAAATAAAAGGAATTTAAATTGAAAAGGAAGAAGTAAAACTGTCAAAAACTGTTTGAAGATGGCATAATACTATACATGGACATATGTGTTAGTCACTCAGTCCGACTCTTGGTGACCCCATGGACTATAGACCACCAGGCTCCTCCATCCATGGGATTTTCCAGGCAAGAATACTTGCCAAATGGAGTGAGTTGCCATTTCCTGGGCTGCCGTCTATGGGGTCGCACAGAGTTGGACACGACTGAAGTGACTTAGCAGCAGCAGCAGCAGCAGCTCCAGGAAATCTTCCAGACCCAGGGATCAAACCCAGGTCTCCTGCATTGTAGGCAGACTCTTTACCATCTAAGCCACCAGGGAAGATAACACTATACATAGAAAATCCAAAAGATGCCACCCCAAAACTACTAGAACTCATCAATGAATTCAGTAAAGTTGAAAGATACAAAATTAAGATACAGAAATATCTGTTGCATTCCTGTACACTAAAAACAAACTATCACAAAGAGAAATTAAGGAAACAATCCCATTTACAATCACATCAAAAGAATACCAAGGAATAAACTTAACCAAGGAGGCAAAAGACCTGTACTCAGAAAACTGTTAAGACACTGACCTGATAAAATAAACCAAAAGTGACAGAAACAGGTGAAAAATTGCCACGTTCATGGATTGAAAGAATTAACATTGTTAAAATGTTAAAATGACCATACTACCCAAGAACAGATTCAATGCAATCCCTATCAAAATATCAACGGTATGGGAACACTCAGTCAGTTCAGTTCAGTTCAGTCACTCAGTAGTGTCCCACTCTTTGCGACCCCATGAGTCGCAGCATGCCAGGCCTCCTTGTCCATCACCAACTCCCGGAGTTCACTCAGACTCACGTCCATTGAGTCAGTGATGCCATCCAGCCATCTCATCTTCTGTCGTCCCCTTCTCCTCCTGCCCCCAATCCCTCCCAGCATCAGAGTCTTTTCCAATGAGTCAACTCTTCGCATCAGGTGGCCAAAGTACTGGACTTTCAGCTTTAGCATCATTCCTTCCAAAGAAATCCCAGGGCTGATTCCCTTCAGAATGGACTGGTTGGATCTCCTTGCAGTCCAAGGGACTCTCAAGAGTCTTCTCCAATACCACAGTTCAAAAGCATCAATTCTTCGGCACTCAGCTTTCATCACAGTCCAACTCTCACATTCATACATGACCACAAGAAAAACCATAGCCTCGACTAGACGGACTTCTGTTGGAAAAGTAATGTCTCTGCTTTTGAATATGCTATCTAGGTTGGTCATAACTTTCCTTCCAAGGAGTAAGTATCTTTTAATATCATGGCTGCAGTCACCATCTGCAGTGATTTTGGAGCCCCAAAAAGCAAAGTCTGACACTGTTTCCACTGTTTCCCCATCTATTTCCCATGAAGTGATGGGACCAGATGCCATGATCTTTGTTTTCTGAATGTTGAGCTTTAAGCCAACTTTTTCACTCTCCACTTTCACTTTCATCAAGAGGCTTTTGAGTTCCTCTTTACTTTCTGCCATAAGGGTGATGTCATATGGGAACACTAAAGACTCCAAATAGCCAAAAATAAAAATTTGAGAAAGAGCTGGAAGTATCACACTCCCTGACTTCAGAGTATACTACAGTGTTATAGTAATCAAAACAGTATAGTACTGTCAGAGAAACAGACAATGGAACAGAATAGAGAACCCAGAAATTAAACATATCAGATCAGATCAGTCACTCAGTCGTGTCCGACTCTTTGCGACCCCATGAGTCGCAGCATGCCAGGTCTCCTTGTCCATCACCAACTCCCGGAGTTCACTCAGACTCACCTCCATTGAGTCGGTGATGCCATCCAGCCATCTCATCCTCTGTCATCCCCTTCTCCTCCTGTCCCCAATCCCTCCCAGCATCAGAGTCTTTTCCAATGAGTCAACTCTTTGCATGAGGTGGTCAAAGTACTGGAGTTTCAGCTTCAGCATTCCTTCCAAAGAAATCCCAGGGCTGATCCCCTTCAGAATGGACTGGTTGGATCTCCTTGCAGTCCAAGGGACTCTCAAGAGTCTTCTCCAACACCACAGTTCAAAAGCATCAATTCTTCGGCGCTCAGCCTTCTTCACAGTCCAACTCTCACATCCATACATGACCACAGGAAAAACCATAGCCTTGACTAGACGAACCTTTGTTAGCAAAGTAATGTCTCTGCTTTTGAATATGCTATCTAGGTTGGTCATAACTTTCCTTCCAAGGAGTAAGCATCTTTTAATTTCATGGCTGCAGTCACCATCTGTAGTGATTTTGGAGCCCAGAAAAACAAAGTCTGACACTGTTTCCACTGTTTCCCCATCTATTTCCCATGAAGTGGTGGGACCGGATGCCATGATCTTCATTTTCTGAATGTTGAGCTTCATGCCAACCTTTTTAACTCTCCATTTTCACTTTCATCAAGAGGCTTTTTAGTTCTTCTTCACTTTCTGCCATAAGGGTGGTGTCATCTGCATACCTGAGGTATTGAGGTTATTGATATTTCTCGTGGCAATTTTGATTCCAGCTTGTGTTTCTTACAGTCCAGTGTTTCTCATGTTGTACTCTGCATAGAAGTTAAATAAACAGGGTTAAATATACAGCCTTGATGAACTCCTTTTCCTCTTTGGAACCAGTCTGTTGTTCCATGTCCAGTTCTAACTGCTGCTTCCTGACCCGCATACAAATTTCTCAAGAGGCAGATCAGGTGGTCTGGTATTCCCATCTCTTTCAGAATTTTCCACAGTTTATTGTGATCCACACAGTCAAAGGCTTTGGCATAGTCAATAAAGCAGAAATAGATGTTTTTCTGGAACTCTCTTGCTTTTTCGATGATCCAGCGGATGTTGGCAATTTGATCTCTGGTTCCTCTGCCTTTTCTAAAAGCAGCTTGAACATCAGGAAGTTCACGGTTCACATATTGCTGAAGCCTGGCTTGGAGAATTTTGAGCATTACTTTACTAGCGTGTGAGATGAGTGCAATTGTGCGGTAGTTTGAGCATTCTTTGGCATTGCCTTTCTTTGGGATTGGAATGAAAACTGACCTTTTCCAGTCCTGTGGTCACTGCTGAGTTTTCCACATTTGCTGGCATATTGAGTCCAGCACTTTCACAGCATCATCTTTCAGGATTTGGAATAGCTCAACTGGAATTCCATCACCTCCACTAGCTTTGTTCATAGTGATGCTTTCTAAGGCCCACTTGACTTCACATTCCAGGATGTCTGGCTCTAGGTGAGTGATCACACCATCGTGATTATCTGGGTCGTGAAGATCTTTTTTGTACAGTTCTTCTGTGTATTCTTGCCATCTCTTCTTAATATCTTCTGCTTCTGTTAGGTCCATACCATTTCTGTCCTTTATCGAGCTCATCTTTGCATGAAATGTTCCTTTGGTATCTCTGATTTTCTTGAAGAGATCCCTAGTCTTTCCCATTCTGTTGTTTTCCTCTATTTCTTTGCATTGATCGCTGAAGAAGGTTTTCTTATCTCTTCTTGCTATTCTTTGGAACTCTGCATTCAGATGTTTATATCTTTCCTTTTCTCCTTTGCTTTTCACTTCTCTTCTTTTCATAGCTATTTGTAAGGCCTCCCCAGACAGCCATTTTGCTTTTTTGCATTTCTTTTCTATGGGAATGGTCTTGATCCCTGTCTCCTGTACAATGTCACAAACCTCATTCCATAGTTCATCAGGCACTCTATCTATCAGATCTAGGCCCTTAAATCTATTTCTCACTTCCACTGTATAATCATAAGGGATTTGATTTAGGTCATACCTGAATGGTCTAGTGGTTTTCCCTACTTTCTTCAATTTAAGTCTGAATTTGGCAATAAGGAGTTCATGGTCTGAGCCACAGTCAGCTCCTGGTCTTGTTTTTCTTGACTGTATAGAGCTTCTCCATCTTTGACTGCAAAGAATATAATCAATCTGATTTCAGTGTTGACCATCTGGTGATGTCCATGTATAGAGTCTTCTCTTGTGTTGTTGGAAGAGGGTGTTTGTTATGACCAGTGCATTTTCTTGGCAAAACTCTATTAGTCTTTGCCCTGCTTCATTCTGTATTCCAAGGCCAAATTTGCCTGTTACTCCAGGTGTTTCTTGACTTCCTACTTTTGCATTCCAGTCCCCTATAATGAAAAGGACATCTTTTTTGGGTGTTAGTTCTAAAAGGTCTTGTAGGTCTTCATAGAACCATTCAACTTCAGCTTCTTCAGCGTTACTGGTTGGGGCATAGACTTGGATTACTGTGATATTGAATGGTTTGCCTTGGAAACGAACAGAGATCATTCTGCTGTTTTTGAGATTGCATCCAAGTACTGCATTTCAGACTCTTTTGTTGACCATGATGGCTACTCCATTTCTTCTGAGGGATTCCTGCCCACAGTAGTAGATATAATGGTCATCTGAGTTAAATTCACCCATTCCAGTCCATTTCAGTTCGCTGATTCCTAGAATGTTGACATTCACTCTTGCCATCTCTTGTTTGACCACTTCCAATTTGCCTAGATTCATGGACCTGACATTCCAGGTTCCTATGCAATATTGCTCTTTACAGCATCGGACCTTGCTTCTATCACCAGTCACATCCACAGCTGGGTACTGTTTTTGCTTTGGCTCCATCCCTTCATTCTTTCTGGAGTTATTTCTCCACTGATCTCCAGTAGCATATTGGGCACCTACTGACCTGGGGAGTTTCTCTTTCAGTATCCTATCATTTTGCCTTTTCATACTGTTCATGGGGTTCTCAAGGCAAGAATACCGAAGTGGTTTGCCATTCCCTTCTCCAGTGGACCACATTCTGTCAAATCTCTCCACCATGACCCGCCCGTCTTGGGCAAGCCACGGGCATGGCTTAGTTTCATTGAGTTAGACAAGGCTGTGGTCCTAGTGTGATTAGATTGACTAGTTTTCTGTGAGCATGGTTCAGTGTCTTTGCCCTCTGATGCCCTCTTGCAACACCTACCGTCTTACTTGGGTTTCTCTTACCTTGAGTGTGGGGTATCTCTTCACGGCTGCTCCAGCAAAGTGCAGCCATTGCTCCTTACCTTGGACGAGGGGTATCTCCTCACTGCCGCCCCTCCTGACCTTCAATGTAGGATAGCTCCTCTAGGCCCTCCTGCGCCTGCGCAGCCACGGCTCAGGGTAACTCCTCTCAGTCGCCGCCCCTGGCCTCGGGCGTGGGTTGCTCCTCCCGGCAGCCGCCCCTGGCCTCGGGCATGGGGGCGTGGGGTAGCTCCTATACTTATGGTCAATTAATCCATGACACATGAGACAAGATTTCACAAGGTTAAAGATAATCTCTTCAATAACAGTGCTGGAGAAAGGGGACAACTACCCGTAAAAGAATAAAATTAGAACATTTTCTCACATCATATACAAAAATAAACTCAAAATGGATTAAAATGTAATACTGGAAATCAAATTTCTTGAAAAAATATAGGTAAAACACTCTTTGATGTCCAATGTAGCAATGTTTTTGGATCTGTCTCCTAAAGCATAGGATATGGAAACAAAAATAAACAAATTGGACCTAATTAAACTTAACTTTTGCACAGCAAAGGAAACCATCAACAAAATGAGAAGACTGAATGGGAGAAAATATTTGCTAGTGATATGCCTGATAAAGGATTAACATTAAAATATATAAATAACCTATACAACTCAATCTCAAAAAAAACAGAAACCAATAACAAATGTCCCCAATTAAGAAAGAAATACCTGGAGTAACAGGCAAATTAGGCATTGGAGTACAAAATGAAGCAGGTCAAAGGCTAATAGAGTTTTGCCAACAAAACACACTGGTCATAGCAAACACTCCCTTCTAACGACACAAGAGACAACTCTACACATGGACATCACCAGACAGTCAATACTGAAATCAGATTGATTATATTCTTTGCAGCCAAAGATGGAGAAGCTCTATACAGTCAGCAAAAACAAGACCAGGAGCTGACTGTGGCTCAGACCATGAACTCCTTATTGCCAAATTCAGACTTAAATTGAAGAAAGTAGGGAAAACCACTAGATCATTCAGGTATGACCTAAATCAAATCCCTTACATTTACACAGTGGAAGTGACAAATAAACTCAAGGGATCAGATCTGATAGACAGAGTGCCTGAAGAACTATGGATGCAGGTTCATGACACTGTACAAGAGGCAGGGATCAAGACCATCCCAAAGGAAAAGAAATGAAAAAGGCAAAATGGTTGTCTGAGGAGGCCTTACAAATAGCTGTGAATAGAAGAGAAGAGAAAGGCAAAGGAGAAAAGGAAAGATATACCCATTTGAATGCAGAGTTCCAAAGAATAGTAAGGAGAGATAAGAAAGCCTTTCCCAGTGATCAGTGCAAAGAAATAGAGGAAAACAATAGAATGGGAAATTCTAGAGATCTCTTCAAGAAAATTAGAGACACCAAGGGAACATTTCATGCAAAGATGGGCACAATAAAGGACAAAAATGATATGGATCTAACAGAAACAGAAGATATTAAGAAGAGGTGGCAAGCATACACAGAAGAGCTATACAAAAAAGAACTTCATGACCTAGATAATCACGATGGTGTGATCACTCACCTAGAGCCAGACATCTTGGAATGCAAAGTCAAGTGGGCCTTAGGAAGCATCACTACGAACAAAGCTAGTAGAGGTGATGAAATTCCAGTTGAGTTATTTCAAATCCTAAAAGAGGATGCTGTGAAAGTGCTGCACTCAATATGCCAGCAAATTTAGAAACTCAGCAGTGGCCACAGGACTGGAAAAGGTCAGTTTTCATTCCAAAAAGAAAGGCAATGCCAAAGAATTCTCAAACTACCACACAATTGCACTCATCTCACATGCTAGCAAAGTAATGCTCAAAATTCCAAGCCAGGCTTCAACAGTATGTGAACTGTGAATTTCCAGATGTTAAAGCTGGATTTATGAAAGTCAGAGGAACCAGAGATCAAATTGCCAACATCCACTGGATCGTCAAAAAAGTGAGAAAGTTCCAGAAAAACATCTACTTCTGCTTTATTGTCTATGCCAAAGCCTTTGATTGTGTGGATCACAACAAACTGTGGAAAATTCTTCAAGAGATGGGAATACCAGACCACCTGACTTTCCTCTTGAGAAACTTGTATGCAGGTCAGGAAGCAACAGTTAGAACTGGACATGGAACAACATACTGGTTCCAAATTGGGAAACAAGTACATCAAGACTGTATATTGTCACCCTGCTTATTTAACTTATATGCAGAGTACATCATGAGAAACGCTGCACTGGATGAAGCACAATTATATCAATATTTCCAGGAGAAATATTAATAACTCAGATATGCAGGTAACACCAGCCTTATGGCAGAGAGTGAAGAACTAAAAAGTTTCTTGATAAAAGTGAAAAAGGAGAGTGAAAAAGTTGGTTTAAAACTCAACATTCAGAAAACTAAGATCATGGCAATCAGTCCCATCACTTCATGGGAAATAGATGGGGAAACAGTGGAAACAGTGTCAGACTTTATTATTTGGGGCTCCAAAATCACTGCAGATGGACTGTAGCCATGAAATTAAAAGACGCTTGCTCCTTGGAAGAAAAATTATGACCAACCTAGACAGCGTATTAAAAAGCAGAGACATTACTTTGCCAACAAAGGTTCGTCTAGTCAAAGCTATGGTTTTTCCAGTAGTCACTATGGATGTGAGAATTGGACTATAAAGAAATGTGAGCAATGAAGAATGGATGCTTTTAAACTGTGGTGTTGGAGAAGACCCTTGAGAGTCCCTTGGGTTGCAAGGAGATCCAACCAGTCAATCCTAAAGCAAATCAGTCCTGAATATTCATTGGAAGGACTGATGCTGAAGCTGAAACTCCAATACTTTGGCCACCCAAAGTGAAGAACTAACTCATTGGAAAAGACCCTGAAGCTAGGAAAGATCGAAGGCAGGAGGGAAAGGGGACAACAGAGGATGAGATGGTTGGATGGCATCACCAACTTGATGGACATGAGTTTGAGTGAACTCCGGGAATTGGTGATGGACATGGAAGCCTGGTGTTCATCAATCCATGGGGTCACAAAGAGTCTGACACGATTGAGTGACTGGATCACCATGTGATCCAGCAATAGCTTTCCTGTGTATGGAAGACAATGAAAACATTCATTTATAAAGATGCATGTACCCAAAATGTTCATAGCCACATTGTTTACAAAGCCAGGAGATGGAAGCAACATAAGTATGCATCAACAGATGAATGGATAAAGAAGATGTTTATATGTATAAAACTATATAAAATATATGGTTACACATAGAGTATATATAAAACTGAGTAAAATTAAAGAAGAAGAATGAAATTTGCCATTTGCAACAACACAGACAGAGCTCAAGGGTATTATGTTTAGTGAAATAAGCCAGATAGAAAGATGAAGATTACACTTTTATGTGGAATCTCAAAAATAAAACAAATGTTTATAACAAAACAGAGAGAGGAAGGAAGGTGAGACAGGATAGGACTAGGGGATTAAGAAGTACAAACTATGATGTATAAAAAAAATAAGCTACAAGGATATTGTACAACACAGGGAATATAGCCAATATTTTATAATAACTTTATATGGAGTATAATCTGTAAAACCTCAATAACCTCACATACACATATGATACCACCCTTATGGCAGAAAGTGATGAGGAACTAAAAAGCCTCTTGATGAAAGTGAAAGAGGAGAGAGAAAACACTGGCTTAAAACTTGACATTCAAAAAACTAAGATCATGGCATCTGGTCCCATCACGTCATGGCAAATAGATGGGAAAACAATGGAAACCATGACAGATTTTATTTTCTTGGGCTCCAAAATCACTGCAGATGGTGACTGTAGCCATGAAATTAAAAGACGCTTGCTCCTTGGAAGAAAAGTGATGACCAACTTAGGCAGCATATTAAAAAGCAGAGACATTACCGTGCTGATAAAGGTCCATCTAATCAAAGCTATGGTTTTTCCAGTAGTCATGTATGAATGTGAAAGTTGGACTATAAAGAAAGCTAAGCACCGAAGAATTGATGCTTTTGAACTGTGGCATTATAGAAGACTCTTGAGAGTCCCTGGGACAGAAAGGAGATCCAACCAGTCAATCCTAAAGCAAATCAGTCCTGAATATTCATTGGAAGGACTGATGCTGAAGCTGAAATTCCAATACTTTGGCCACCTGATGTGAAGAACTGACTCATTGGAAAAGACCCTGAGGCTGGGAAAGATTGAAGAAAGGAGGGGAAGGGGACAACAGAGGATGAGATGGTTGGATGGCATCACTGACTCGATGGACATGAGTTTGAGTAAGCTCCAGGAGTTGGTGATGGACACGGAAGCCTGGCGTGTTGCAGTCCATGTGGTCACAAAGAGTTAGACACGACTGAGCAACTGAACTGAACTGAACTGAACTGCATCTATAAAGTTTTTGATTCATTATGTTCAGTATACCTGAAACAATAGAATATTGTAAATCAACTATATCTCAGAAAAAACTCTTATTGGCCCACTTGCATATCATCACTGGTCATGCTTATTGCGCTTCTAAATATGGTGGTAACACATTAATCTTTCCATTCATTCTATTTTTTGCTTCATTTGGGCAATGGGAGATGTTTAAGCAAGTTGGAAAAATGGAGGTGGGGAATATCAGGCAAATTATCCCTATATATGAAAAAGTCAAATCATATTGTCTTCTGGTTTGGTAATATAAATACTTCACCCCTTGGTTACTGGTATTGGGCACATTTTGAAGCTGACCATTTACTAGCTATAGGCTGGCAATGGCAAATACAGTTCAATGGAATTCCAAGTCAGAATTTAGCTGATTTACAATTTCTGAATCTCCATGTACTCTGGAGTAGGACCTATATCTTTATGATCCCTATATACCCTGGATGAATATAATTCATGTTAATGAATGAAGAGACAAATATCACCTATTTGCTCATAACATAAAATAAACCATATTATTGACAATAAGAATTGCCATTTTATATAATTCTGTAGCTAATAAGAAAACATATGATTAAATACCACATTTATTTTCTTATTTCCTCATTTTAAGTATTTCATAGATATTCCTGACAAGGTTGGACAGATTACTCCTGATCCCACAGTATGTGCCATCTATCAATATTTGGTTAATTGTTCTCACTAACTCAAACTGTTTTCTTCCACAAAACAAACAAAAACAAGAGTCTCTTTAGTTAAAATATATTCCTATACTCTAAAACCAGCCAGATTTGCTTTAAAATGCCCCATTTGAAAAATAAATGAATAAAATGCTCCATTCACATGGCTATATTTCATGCTCTCTTTACATATTAAAATGTTTCATAAATTAAACAAGGATATTTAAAATAAAATTTCATTACACCACCTAAAACTGGCTGTACCAATAACTACATGTAGAGCCTCTTTCTCAAACAGCCTGTATAAGATTATTTATTCTATTAGCCACAACTAAATAACATATTTATTAAAATACTTTAAGTACGTGTGACAGAAAACAACTAGTGCTACTTTTAGCAAAAACCAAAAGTGAATTTTGTAATTATAAGGATACGGGCATCTCATAGAACCCAATGTCAGGAATTCAACCAGGTCCCAGAAAAGAACTGAAAGAAAGAACTAAAAGGCCATCAGAAGCCAGGCAATTAATTCTCCCCTTTGGACCTAGCTTATCCTCCTTTTTCTGCAGGATAGCTTTTTCTTCTCAATCCACGTAGGAGGTTTAACCTAAAACAAAACACCCAGCTGCTTTCCATCCAAACAGTTATAGTTGGGAACAGTAAAGAATTGCAATTTGAGATATGCAGATACAGTGAACCACATGCAAGTCTAGTAAAACAAAAGAGAAGAGAAACTTGGGGGTGGGGCTACTATAAACAAAAAGTCCATTCGATGAAACTGCGAGTTGGAAGTATAGTGGCTTTTTACTGGGGAGTTGCAACAGTCTCTCAGAAGCTGAGCTGTTGCCAGGCAAGGAGAATTCTTTCTTCCTCCAGCTGGCAGTAGGGCCACTTTTTGCTGGAGATGCCAAGTACATCCCTTCCTGTTGCAACAGGTATTGACAGAGTGGTGTGGGAGAGAGAGCTCTCCCTTCTGGCCTCCTGACTCCATTGTAATGAGGTTTCCCTTTATTAATTTTCACACAGGAAAGCAATGGCCATATCATCGCCAGACTGACTATCTTTATTCAAATCCCTGGAGAGGAACTCTCATTGGCCCAAATTCACCCACCTCCACTAGTAGCTGGAGGTGAGCATTCTGCTGTATGCAGTCCCTCCTTGGAAGCAGGGAAGTATTAAGAGGGTTTTTTGTAAGCTAGGAACACATATCACATAGTGTATACAATTGTATAGTATGCTGTACTGCAAAAGGATAGGACTATACAAACCCCCTTCCTCTCTCAAACTCAACAAAACAATGTCATCCCTCCTCTCCTGGAATGAAGTCACTAAAGGAGTAGAGCAAAGCCCAAGATTATTAAAGAAATCAGTGTCCATCCACATAGAAATACCAGTTACAGGTAAGAAGAATCTAAGCCAGCTTGTCAGTGAAGCATTCAACCAGACAACTTCCATGTCAAAACAGCTTTATAAAATGAAATGTCACACTGAACAATGTGCATTCACTCTCCTTTCCTCAATGTTTTACTTAAATCCTATGTGTTATATGAACAGAGCTAAAAATACTTCATGCTTAAGATAACCAAAGAACTCAGGCTAATAATAAAACAATTGCTGCCTACAGCTTCTATTTAGAAAAGGCAAACAACTTAGACATTCACTGTAAAGAGTCACTGAGCTGATAATTATCTATTGTTTTGTCAAGTTTTACCTTCTCCTGAAGGTTTGCTAGTCCACTACGTGGACATATCAGAAAAGATGAGACATCTTGCATAGGAAATAATAAAGCATTTTTTAGATATAAATTCAAAATTGAGATGCTTTAAAAAGAATTATAGGTATAGTAATCACAGATTTTTCCCTGTAAATGATGAATAATTTTGCTAGACTGAGCTCTAGGAATACCTGAAACACACTTTTTTCCCCAGCAGATAAGAATTCATATTAGGTAGACTCCTTCTCTAAATATACTCTCTTAGTCTCATCTTTTCAACAGTATCTGCTAAATTTAATCACAGATGCTTAAGATACATTTTTTTTCCATAAATGGTACTAAGCAAAAGTATTCTCAAAGGGGGAAATACAGTGTAAGGTAGAATTAAATCCTAATTTTATTTCTTATTCTCTCTCTGACACTGGAGGTCTTCACATTTCGGCTTCTTGTTCTGTAAATTTTATAATGCTGCAATGCCTCACAGCACTGTTGTAAGAAGGACATAAAATGTGAAAATTGAGCAAATATAATCATTGTCATGATGGTTGGTATTATTGCTAATAATGCTGCCCTGCTTGTAAGAACATGGATATCATTTCTTATAGGAACACATCATTTACACTAGACCTGATTTTCAGAGATTTAACCTATAAGGCCTCAAGTAAGTTAAAAATTAATACCTGCACTTGTATAATGCTTTATGGTTTATAAATAATTTCATGAATAAGGAACATTTAATCCTCACATGTGTTGTGTAACAGGTGTATTATCATCCAAGGAGTCAGTGGCTCTTAAATGTCAACTGATTTACCCAGATTTGAATTCAAAGCTGGGATTCAAACCCTGTCTTTTGACTCCAGGTCTCATATTTTCCTTTTATTGTAGAGAAACTTGTCTGATGGTTTAAAAAAAGTCTGCTGATTCTATTTCTCACCTTAACTTATAACATAGGTATATAGAGGAATCCACTGAAAACTGTTCCACTAATTTTCCAGGACTGATCAGAGATCCTGATGATTTAACTACTTAAAATGTTCAGTTCCTTTAACTACTTCTTTAACTTCTCATCCTACTTTCTTTTTTCCTTCTTCCAGTTTTACTGAGATACAATTGACACACAACACTGTGTAAGGTTAAGGTGTACAGTATGATGATTTGACTTACATACATCATGAAATGGTCACAACAACAAGTTTAGTGACCATCCATCATCTCATATAAGATTAAAGAAACAGAAAAAAATGTTTTTCCCTTATGATGAGAACTCTTAGGATTTACTCTCTTAAAAACTCTCATATATAATATACAGCAGTATTAATTATACCTATCTTGTTGTATTACGTCCCTAGTATTTATTTATCTTATAACTGGAAGTTGGTACCTTTTGATTACTTTTGTCCAATTCCCCCTCCTGCCTGTGATAATCACAAACCTGATCTCTTTTTCTGAGTTTGTCTGTTTTTGAAGTATAATTGACCTATGCAACTGTGTTGTATACAACTAACACTGTGTTGTTAGTATACAATACAGTGACTTTTTATTTAATACTTTTCAAAATAATCACTGGGATAGGTCTAGTTACCAGCTATCCCCATACAAAAATATTACATAATTATTGATTATATTCCCCACACTGTACATTTCATACCCATGACTCATTTATTTATTTAACTTAAATAAAATAGTTAAATTACTATTTTAGTAGACTGTATACCTTATAATCTCCCTCATCTATTTCTTTGCTCTCCCCAACCTTCTCCCTTCTGGCAAAACCTCTTGTTTGTTCTCTGTATCTATGACTCAATTTAGTTACATTTGTTCTTTTTTTTTTTAGATTCCACATATAAATTAAATCATATGGCATTTGTCTTTGTCTGACTTATTTCACTTATTTACTCATTTACTTTATTCACTAACTTATTTGACTTATTTCACCTAGAGCATAGTACCCTCTAGGTCCACTGACATTGTTGCAAATGGCAAATTACATGCTTTCTATGGTTGAGTAATATTTCATAACCATATATTCCATATATTTATATACATACACACACCACATCTTCTACATCCACTCATCTATTGATGAGTACTTAGGTTGTTGCCATACTTGATTATTTTAAATAATGCTGCAATAAACATTGGGGTGCATGTATCTTCTCACCCTACTTCTCCACTATTTATTTGTCTTTGCTTTTATTCTCTATTAGAATGCATTACATAAAGTCTTCAGTTTCAAAATAATACAATAAATTTGGGATTGATACCACTGAGGGAACACAGAGTAAAGGAGAGGAACATACAATAAGTAAGATGATTTTGTGGCCCAGTGATTTGCATGGGCCCAGTAATAGATATCTGGGTTCAAATCAGGGTTTCAAAATGTGAACCTCAACTCCCTTATGTGTAAAATATGGTCAGTAATACCTATTTCACATGGTTATAGCGAGAGCTAAATAAAAACATGGTGTATGTGAGGGTGTGTAAATATACATTTATTAGTGGTTGACAATGATTGGTACAAAATAAGTGCACGATAAATGGAAATTTTATGCCTTTGGTTGGGGAAAGTTGTAAATAAGTCAAGTTTGAAAGAGGTATTAAACATGGCTTGACTCATATTGAAGAGGCTGTGGATACCAGTAAGCAACAAATAGCTTTCACAACTTCCAGTTGTTACATCTTAGTGTATATGCTGATGATAGTGAACTTTATGCTGATGATAGTGAACTTCAGGCAATAATTCACTCAACTAAGAATGCATAAACAAGCCTAGAAGGATGTTTAAACAATGTCCTTGAACAGAAAACAAAATTCAGAGTTTTATCATGAATGGAGATGCTGCATATCCCTTTCCAGATAGGTACTGCCTGTTAAAAGTTTTATTCCCCAGTCACACACAAGAAGCAAAGCCCAAACACAACAGATGGCAGCCCAATTCTGTCTTCTAAAATGGTTTGCCTCCTACTCATAAGAGCCCGAGAATATGTTGACTCAAGGGTTGCAGATGAACCTTCAGTACAAAATGCAATTTCCCAGTGTGACTCAGACTGACTGTGTTTCTCATTAGTGATAGCCAAGCCTAGAAACATGGTCTGAATTCAGAGTCTGAACCAGAAAACGATTTAGGCGGAAATTGGCATCCAATTCCAATAAGTTTATGCATGCATATAAAGCATAAAAGGATGGAAAAATCATTTTGATCAGCCATTAAGTCTGAGTAGCAATCATGAATTTAAAAAGTAGTTGAATTCATCTAGGCAATCAATACAAGTTCAGGAAGCAGAAAATGGAGCATAACCTCGATGCCTCACTTTTCCTTAACCTTCCCACATCCTATCAAAGAAAGTTCACTTGCGATATTGCCCTTACATCCATGGACTTCTGTCTCCACTGCAACTCCTCTTTGTCTAGGCCGACAGCACCCATTTCTTGGTCTCCCTACATTTAATCTAGATCTTCTTGAATGCAGTCCTACAGATTTCTCCACAAGCTTGCTCCTGTCACTGCCACGACTCCATTCCTACTGCTTAAATACCTTCAATAGCTTTCTTTTGTTTCTATGACCAAGGTCAAAAGGCTTATAATGGTAATTAAAGCATACTGTTCTTAGTTACCACAGTATACGTCGGTTATCAGTGTTCTTAGTTACCAACAACAGAAATTGACTCTGGCTGATTTAAAGAGCAGAGCAAAAGAGCTTATTAAAAACATATTGCCACTAGGAAGAAACTGACTCAGAGGAGAGAAACTTATAAAAGAATGTGAGCCATCCATAAGGCTAGGGACCAAGCTGAGGAAATGGATGCCACAGCTGGCACTGTCAACATTCTGGAAACAATTATTGGAGCCACTGCCTCATTTAACAAAAGGAAACGGTAATTCTTCACTGTTTTCATCTGGCTCCTGATCCAAATACTGGTAGGGTCCACTTGATTGGCTTAGGCTAGGTCATGTGACCACATATAGCTGCCTGGAGCTGAGCCTCTCTAACAGGAAGTCAGCCCACCTATCATTAACACAACTAAAGTGAGGGATTCCCCAAATACAGGAAGGAGTTTCAAATGCTGAGCAGTCAAAATAAAGGGAAAGAAAAGAAAAAAAAAGAATAACATCCACTACAGCCTATGACCCATGATTTGGCCTTGTCTCCACCTCCAGCATCATCTCACACACACACCCCACACCCTCCCTCCCACCCCCATGCTCCAGCTACTTTGTCTTTCCTTCAAACATTTCTTCCTTATTGCTCCCACCTCACCTCTGCTTCCCTGGTGGCTCAGAGGTTAAAGCGTCTGCCTGCAATGCGGGAGACCTGGGTTTGACCCCTGGGTGGGGAAGATCCCCTGGAGAAGGAAATGGCAACCCACTCCAGTATTCTTGCCTGGAGAATCCCATTGATGGAGGACCCCTGGCTACAGTCCATGGGGTCGCAAAGAGTTGGACACGACTGAGCGACTTCACTTTCACTTTCATTCTGGTTCAGGCTAGTGTAAAGGTTTGGGTCCTGTTAGAAAGGTGACGGCACGCTCACAGGTGAGTCCAATGAGACCATTTACAAAGATGTGGGCTCTGTTAAGGGAAGCCAGCCAGTCCAACTCTAGAAAGCATCCTTGGCTAGTAACAGTGGGAAGCCCTAATTACCCCTCAGTTATAGCAGTATAGTATAGCCCTATAACCCCTCAGTTATAGCAGTAAAGGATGAGGGGGAGGGTTCCTGGAACCTAGAGAGAATAGCTGTGTTCTCCAGCAAAGAAATGAAGTCAGTTTACACTGGCAGGGTGGGCAAGCTATTGGCCTGGTTTCACTCTGCTTGCACCCTCTAACCTCCTGCTGATGCCTCTTATTGGCCAAATGCAAACTGAGACCAGAGGGATGGCACCAAGGTAACCTCCCAGAACTCAGGGCAGGGTCAAGAAAGATGGATGTTGGATACAGAAAGGCTACTGGAAAAAAAAACCCAGGGTAGTCAGTATCCTTTGTTTTAGGTTCTTTTTCTTAACAGTACTTTAAAGCATTTTTAAATTGTGGTATAATTGACATATAATATTTTATTGGTTTCAGGTGTATGACATAATAATTGGATATTTGTATCAGTGTATGTTGCAAAGTCCTTAACAGTTCTCACCTCTATATGTAACTATATTATCGTAAGTGGTTTTAAAATTACTATTAATACCTAATACTTCCTTGTGGTGAGGGATTGTGCCTGCATTTGTTCACCACTGTTTCCTCAGAAACTAGCATAGCCCTGTCAGGAGAGTGTGTAATTTCCTTGGTTCTGTCTCGCTGCAGCAAAGATTTGAAATGGTGGACCGGTGCTACAGCTCAGAGTTTTATTCAGCAAGCAAAGCAAAGTACACCCTTGAGGTGTAAGGGTGGGCTGACCCCAAAGGAGAGGCTCAATCCATCTTGGCTTCCTCCTTTTATATATTTGTCTCCCCACCTCCCCTTGAGCCTATGCAAATTGGGCTGACCAAGAAGGGGGCGTGTTTGTTTCACCTGAAGTTCTCACTCCAGTCCGTGGATTTTCTTTTGTTTCGTTTTCATGGGTTTTTCCCTTTCTTTGTCTTTTAGTCACCACCATTTTGAACTCCTTTTTCCTGTTCTAACTACTTAACATTCCCCCTTCAAGAGATGGGAGGCCCAAGTCTTTGGGAATAGGAGCATTGAGGTCTCTCTGGCTACTCCCTGCCGAGCTGGGACAGCAAGGGGCATTGGGCCTCCCCTTCTTGCTAGTCTCAAGCCTCAGAGTCCTTAGTGGTGTCCATCTAAGGGTGAGTGATATTTTCTATGGTCGGGTATAGTTTTACGTATCCTTGTTGAACTAGCACTGTATTTTGTAGCTTGTTGACCAGGGCAGAGACAAAACGGGTTAGACAAATGATAATACATGGAACAATATAAGTAGCATCAATATGGTGATAACCGGGTTAGTAGGGGCATTAGCCAACTCCAAATTGCCTCTCACCAGGAGAAGGATCCCCCAAACAGAGATTGTAGCCACGCTGAGGACTTTCCAGATCGTTCTTTGAGATCCCCTAGGACCTGAATGTTTTCCCCGAGGATTGTGAGATTTTCTTTAATTTAGCTTGGAGGTATTTACCCAGAAACAATGTCTCATTCAAGATGGCTCAAGTCCTTCCTTGTTCAGGGATCAGGAGATCTATCTCCTGTCTATTTTGGAGTACAATCCCTGCCAAGCTGTGTTGACTCTTTAGAGCTATCCTGAGAAATCTTATCCCCAGAAACCAGATTTTGGGGGTGTTCATTAGAATGACATTCATTGGTAGTCCTGAATAGGTATCTGAGATCTCCCGGGGGCTCACAGGTGTATTGAGTGTCCTCTTCTGTTTTCTTCCACGGCTTGACTTGTGAGTAGTGAAGCCAGGAGTCATGTCCTGGTACCTTAACTGCTGTGGGGGTAGAAAGTATTACAGGGTAGAGGCCCTTCCATGTGGGCTGGAGTTGAGCCTTTGGGGACCCATCTTTCCAGACTTTAATTAGGACTTGAGTCCCTGGAACATATAGTGGTGGCTCTTTAGAATCTTTTGGGTCCTGGTTGACACCCCACAAGCGTATATCCTGTTGGAATTGCCCAACGGCCATGGTATAAGACCGGAGGGACTGAGCCTCTGGATCTAGGAAGAGGTCATTGACATAAACAAAGGGTCTCCCATATAGCATCTCATAAGGACTAAGATGAACCTGTTCCTTAGGGGCAATACGAGTGCAGAGGAGAGCTATTGGTAAAGCCTCTTTCCATCTGAGGGAGGTCTCCTGGGTTATCTGTTCTATTGCTGATTTTAAGAATTGGTTGGCTCTTTCTACTTTTCCTGAAGACCTGAGGTCTCCAGGCACAATGTAGATAGTAAGTAATGCCCAATGCTTTAGAGACCCCTTGGGTGACCTTAGAAGTAAATGATGCCCCATTGTCACTTTGTAATGACCTGGGCAGACCAAATCTGGGAATGATTTTGTGGAGCAGTATTTTTACCACCTCCTCAGCCTTCTCAGTGCAGCTGGGAAAGACTTCAATCCATCCTGTGAATGTATCTATCATGACTACTAGGTATTTATACCTTTGAGAAACTGGCATCTGGGTGAAGTTCATCTGCCAGTCCTCTCCTGGGTAGGTCCCACGTTGTTGGACAGGCTGGGCCAGCTGGGGTCTTTGAACTCCTTGGGGGTTGTTTAATTGGCAAGTGGGACAAGAGAAGACCACCTGATTTATAGTCATTTGGAGACCTGTTCCTCTGAAGGACCTTTATAGTAATCTTTGGAGGGCCTTCTCCCCTAAATGAGTGGTGGCATGTAAGGAGTTAACCAACCCCCATTGGAGGTTCCCAGGCAGAAAAAGGAGTCCCTCCTTTTGGAACCACCCTATATGATCTTCTTGAAAGCCCTCACTCTTAGCTTTAAGAGTCTCACCTTCAGTATATGAAGGCGTTTCTGGCAAATTAGTCTGCTGAACTAGGGTGGCAACCCCTATTAGGTCATTGTTCTATAATGATGCTCTCTTAGCTGCCTGATCAGCTGCTTGGTTCCCTTGTGCCACTTCTGTGCTCCCTTTTTGGTGTCCTTTACAATGGGAGACTGAAACCTCAGTGGGCAGATGGACTGCCTCCAAGAGCCTAAGGATTTGATCACCACATTTGATTGGGGACCCTCGGGTGGTCAAGTGACCCCTTTCTTTCCAAACAGCCGCATGTGCATGTAGCACCAGAAAGGCATACTTGAAGTTAGTGTAAATGGCTACTCTTTCTCCTTTCCCAGCTCTAAAGCTGGAGTCAGGGCTATGAGCTCAGCTAATTGGGCTGAAAGTACCTAGTGGCAAAGGTTTAGCCTCTATGATCTCAAAATTGGAGACTACTGCATACCCGGCTCTTCTTTTTCCATCTAAGACAAAGCTGCTTCCATCAGTGTATGAGATTTCCTCAGGATTGGTCAGAGGATCTTCTGACAATTCCTCTCAGGGTTTTGTCCAATGGTCCAAAGTTTCTAGGCAAGAATGAAAGGGGAGAGAGCCCTCGGGAGTAGGCAGGAGGGTAGCTGGGTTAAGAACCTCACAAGAGGATATAGTCAGTCCTGGACTTTTCATCAGCACTACTTGATATCTGAGGATCCTTTGATCAGACATCCATAAACAGCCTCTCCCATTCAGGAGTTGTTTCACTTGGTGGCTGGTAAAAATAGTTAGTTTGCTCCCAAGAGAGAGTTTTAAAGCATCTTCTATCAGGACTGTCATAGCTGCAAGATTTCAAAAGCAGGGAAAGATCTCTTACCAATAAGGGAGTAGGACACTCAGGGACCACAAGAAACTGATGGGAAAGTATTTGTCCATCCCAGCAAAAAAGAAGTGCTTGGGTGAATCTTTTTGTAATTGTTTTTCCTGTAGTACCCCAAATGGTACAGGTTTGGGAGGAGAAGGCTCCAGAATAGAAGGTCAGGACAGAGTAGGTAGCCCCTGTGCCAACCAAGAAATTCTTGGACCTACCTGCACATGCAGTTGCACCCTTGGCTCCAGACCCATGATGGTTATCTGTGACAGGCGGGCTGGCTGGAGCGGGCCGCTTCAGTCCTGTTGAACCATCGTGAGGGAAGGCTTGGCACTTGACCTTGAGGCTCTTGGGTCCCCAGGGCAGCATGCTGCCCAATGTCACAATTGATGGCATTTGTAGCGAGCCGTTTTAGGATACTTGTCATGGTTTAGGCACTCTTTGGCCCAATGTCCTGCCTGTCTACCGATTAAGCATTTGCCTCGTGCCTTGTCCTTCAAGGACTTGGGGTTTGCCATAGGGCTTCTCTAGAGGGCAGCCAGCATCTGGGCATGACTTGTTTTTATCTCTTTCCTTCTCTCCCTTTCCTGGGCCTTGGCCTCCCGCTCCTGTTCTCTGCTATGAAAAGTATTGGTGGCTGTCTGGACCATCTCATCTAAAGAGGCAGCAGGGTCCTGCTGCTGTAGCTGTTGTAACTTTGACGCATACTGGGACAGGAATTTGTCCTTTAAAATCTCCTATCCCTCATAAGAGTCTAAGTCCAGATTGGTGAATTCTTGGAGGGCCTCTTTTAGACTTTCCAGAAAGGAAATGGGGTTCTCGTTGGACTCCTGTGTTACTGCTGAGACCGGGCACAGTCCCACAAGTAATAGGCTTTCTTCTATTCCCATGGGTGGACTTCCTTATGGGTGAGTCTTTTGGAAGCTTATCCTACCCAGTACTGTTGCAACCTGAGAGCTGGGCGTCCCCAGGTCAGGGTGCAGAACTCCAGGCAGGCTGAGGTGTGACAGCCTCCTGGAGATTTAGTCCCCGGACAGGTCAAGGCATGTCGACCTCCCGAGAACTGGGTCCCTGGGCAGGTCGAGGCAAGTCGACCTCCTGGAACCCCTGGACTGGCAGATCCCCATGCAGGTTGAGGTGTGACAACCTTCTGAGGACCAGATCCCTAGTCAGGTCAAGGCAGGTCAACCTCCTGACACCCCAGGCTGCAGCTGGGCATCCCCAAGTTATCCAGCATGACAAGTACTGGGTAAGATCAAGGGATTGTGATCTTAACTCATTGATGGTTTGTCCACCACAGATGGCAATAGATATCATGATGTAAAGTAATCCAAGCCTGTGCCCTGAGACTGGGAACCTGGTGAAATAGTCACAAGCCTAATCCTCTTATTGCTCTGAGGGAATGTAAGTCACTGATTTCCTCCCCTAGTCCTCCATAAGAGCAGTTTAGGGTGTTTCCAATGGAAAACATTTCATTGTCTTAGACACATTCTAGGTAATAACAGAAGTAATGACAAAGAAGTGGGTTATCTGGTCCTGTTAGGGGCATTAAGAGTATATTAATAATAAGCTGGGTGGAGAGATGTGGTGTATAAGGGGGAAGGGTCCTGGTTGTAGGAGTTAGTAAGTGGCTTAAGGACAAATTGATAAGAGGCAACAGACCAGCTATTCCATAAAAGTGGAGTGGAGATTTGATCCATGGGATATGTTTGTAGCTTTAAAAGGGTAGTAAGGGTTTGGGTCCAAACGGCCTACAGGGTTAACTCCTAAAGTGGCAAACATTGTCCCTGGAAGCCCAGTTGCCCTTGAAGGGATGCCACCAACAGATGGACTTCTAGAAGGCGTTGTGTGCCTGTCACCCACACTACTGGGTCCACTGAGAGGTGCTGTTGTCGCACAGGTTGTGGGAAACATAGAAGATGAAGGCCTGAATCTCTAGAGGAATGGATATTATACAGTATTTCCCTCCCCAAGGGCCAGCTATTTTCTGGTTGTCCTGCCAGAAGATTGTAGACACAACATTGTGGGCCCGGATGGGGTTGAGGAAAAGAGCATGAAACACGAGAGAAGGGGGCAGGGAATAACTATTGAAAGAATGACATAGCCCAAGCACATAACATAAACAGATTAAAATCAAATGGGCCCAAGATGGCAGACTTCCCTGGTGGCTCAGACGGTAAAGCGTGTGCCTACAACACGGGAGACCTGGGTTCGATCCGTGGGTTGGGAAGATCTCCTGGAGAAGGAAATGGCAACCCACTCCAGTATTCTTGCCTGGAAAACCCCATGGAGGGAGGAACCTGGTAGGCTACAGTCCATGGGGTCACAAAGAGTTGGACATGACTGAGCAACATTTACTTTAAGATGGCAGAAAAGTCAAATTCAACTAAACCTTGATCTTCAGTCTGCAAGCTAAATGACACACCCAGAGGCGCCATGACAGTTCTGTTTAGTTCAGTTCAGTCTCACAGTCATATCCAACTCTTTGCAACCCCATGGACTGCAGCACACCAGTCTTCCCTGTCCTTCATGAACACCTGCAGCCTACTCAAACTCATGTCCATTGAGTCAGTGATGCCATCCAACCATCTCATCCTCTGTCATCCCCTTCTCTTCCTGCCTTCAATCTTTCCCAGCATCAGGGTCTTTTCCAATGAGTGAGTTCTTCACATCAGTTGGCCAAAGTATTGGAGTTCCAGCTTCAGCATCAGTCCTTCTAATGCGTATTCAGGACTGATTTCGTTTAGGATGAACTGGTTGGATCTCCTTGCTGTCCAGGGGACTCTCAAGAGTCTTCTAGAACACCATAGTTCAAAAGCATCAATTCTTCAGTGCTCAGCTTTCTTTATAGTCCAACTCTCACATCCATACATGACTACTGGAAAAACCATAACTTTGACTAGATGGACCTTTTTTGGCAAAGTAATGCCTCTGCTTTTTAATATGCTGTCTAGGTTGGTCATAACTTTTCTTCCAAGGAGCAAGCACCCTTTAATTTCATGGCTACAGTCACCATCTGCAGTGATTTTGGAGCCCCTCAAAAAATAATGTCGGTCACTGTTTCCACTGTTTCCCCATCTATTTGGCATGAAGTGATGGGCCTGGATGCCATGATCTTAGTTTTCTGAATGTTGGGTTTTAAGCCAACTTTTTCACTCTCCTCTTTCACCTTCAACAAGAGGCTCTTTAGTTATTCTTTGTTTTCTGCCATAAGGGTGGTGTCATCTGCATATCTGAGGTTATTGATATTTCTCCCAGCAATCTTGATTCCACCTTTTGCTTCATCCAGCCTGGTGTTTCTCATGATGTACTCTGCATATAAGTTAAATAAACAGGGTGACAATATGCAGCCTTGATGTACTCCTTTCCTGATTTAGAACCAGTCTTTATTCCATGTCCAGTTCTAACTGTTGCTTCTTGACCTGCATACAGATTTCTCAGGAGGTAGATCAGGTGGTCTGGTATTCCCATTTCTGGAAGAATTTTCCACAGTGTGTTGTGATCCACACAGTCAAAGGCTTTGGCATAGTCAATAAAGCAGAAGTAGATGTTTTTCTGGAACTCTCTCACTTTTTCAATGATCCAACGGATGTTAGCAATTTTATCTCTGGTTCCTCTGCCTTTTCTAAAACCAGCTTGAACATCTGGAAGTTCACAGTTCACGTATTGTTGAAGCCTGGCTTGGAGAATTTTGAGCATTACTTTGCTAGCGTGTGAGATGAGTGCAATTGTGCGGTAGTTACGACAGTTCCAAGGTACTATCAAAAGACCAAGGAGTTGGAATGATCCTCCCACTCATTAGCATATGAAATCACCCAGCTCACAAAAACTAACCAAACCACATTTCATGGCCACCGTACTCGCCCTCTGCAATGGCCCACACTCTGTGGGGTGTGCTTCTCTCTGAATCTGAACAAATCCACCTCTTACCTACAGCTTTGTGTCTCACTAAATTCTTTTTGCAATGAGACATCAAGAACCTGAGCTTCATTAGGCCCCAAAACCAGGCACTGTGGGTTTTGGCTGGGCTCAAGTCGCAGTCAGATATGACTGAGTGACTAAGCATAGTACAGAGTTCCTGCCACGTGTGTTTGAGTCCCAATCTTAGGTAAATTGTTTCAAACACAACTTTCAGAAATGGAAAGATGATGACCTTCCCAATCAAACAATGGCATAGATGGAGAGAGGAGCTGAAGGACAGGAGGAAAAAGCAGTAGGGAAAATGTGCTGAGGAATCCCCTTCATAACCTGCCATCAGTTCAGTTCAGTCACTCAGTCATGTCCAACTCTTTGAGATCCCATGAATCGCAGCACGCCAGGCCTCCCTGTCCATCACCAACTCCCGGAGTTCACTCAGACTCATGTCCATTGAGTCAGTGAGGCCATCCAGCCATCTCATCCTCTGTCGTCCCCTTCTCCTGCCTCCAATTGCTCCCAGCATCAGAGTCTTTTCCAATGAGTCAACTCTTCGCATCAGGTGGCCAAAGTACTGGAGTTTCAGCTTTAGCATCATTCCTTCCAAAGAAATCCCAGGGCTGATCTCCTTCAGAATGGACTGGTTGGATAACCTGCCATAAAATCTGCTAAATACCTGACCTGTGCTCAAAGTTTTCATTGCCTTGATCCTTGGCACAAAGATTAAGGACAGAAGAACCCTCACCTGCTTGGGCAACAGCTGCTAAGGCGCAGCAGATAATAGAATCTTTGGGACACACTGGGGAGTAGCCCCTGCCAGAATCCCTCAATTGCACCCACTGCCACTTGCCTGTTCACAGGGGGTTTGAGGAAACAAGAAATGAGAGACTGTAAAGGAATTAAGATTTTGTTAGCTATATGTACTTCCAACCATAGGGGCGAGAACCTCCTACCTTAACTGGAGGTCTTCTGGAATCTGAGACTGAGCTGTGTGAGCTTTCTGCCAAGTTTGTTTTTGCTGTCCTGATTTCCAGCATGCTGGGCTTTTTGTCAGTTCCACTGCACTGGGTTTCCTTTGCGTTCAGCTTTCACCACGTGAACTTTCACCAAGTTGGGCTTCTGCTGTACTTGGCCTCTGCTTTGCGAGGGCCAAGCCAAGGTTGTTTCAGCCAGGTTACATCAGGGTCACGGCATCAGATATGTCGGGGGAGTATGTAATTTCCTTGGTTCTGTCTCGCCGCAGCAAAAATTTGAAATGACGGACCAGTGTTACAGCTCAGTTAGAGCTCAGAGTTTTATTCACAAGCAAAGGAAGGTACACCCTCAAGGCGTGAGGGTGGGCTAACCCCAAAGGAGAAGCCTCAATCCATCTTGGCTTCCTCCTTTTATACATTTGTTTCCTCCCCGCCTTAAGCGTATGCAAATTGGGCTGGCCAAGAAGGGGGCATGTTTGTTTCACCTGAAGTTCTCACTCCAGTCCATGGATTTTCCTTTGTTCCATTTTCATGGGCTTTTCCCTAAGCTACCACCATTTTGGACTACTTTTTCCTGTTCTAACTACCTAACAGTACCTAAAACACAAAAGTGAAAATGTTACTTGCTCAGTCATGTTCAACTGTGTGTGATCCCATGGTCTGTCCGTGGAATTATCCAGGCAAGAATACTGGAGTGGGTTGCCATTCCCTTCTCCAGGGGATCTTCCCAACCCAAGGATCAAACCCAGATCTCCTGTATTGCAGGTGGATCCTTTACCAGCTGAGCCACAAGGGAAACCCAAGAATGCTGGAGTGGGTAGCCTATCCTTTCTCCTGTGGATCTTTCCGACCCAGGAGTCAAACAGGGATCTCTTGCATTGCAGGCGGATTCTTTACCAACTGAGCTGTCAGGAAAGCCTAGAACTCAAAAGGGCCTCAGTAAATCTCTAATTAAAGAAAGTGTCTTCAATATGGGATATATTGAAAGTTTCTTTAATATGGGAAAGAGCCTAATTCTTGAGCCTTTAATAAAGTGAATAGGGAAGTTATGCCTTCCTTCTTCCTGTCAACCAGACTTTTCCCAGTTTCTTCTTTGTCCCCCTAGTAAAATGGCATGTAATTGCAAAATCTCTGAAGTCCTGCTTAGATTGAGATAAAATACTAATAATTTACTTTTATTTTGCCTGAAGTTTCTCCTGTTCAGTTAATTTTTCCAGGTAATTTATTGAGAGCTCATTCTATGAAACAGACAAAAAAAAGCTAATTTGCTCAGGCTTCTTGATTATCAAAAAGTTCAAACCACAATGCACAGCAAGCATTTCAGTTTAAACCTTTTTGCCTTTGTGCTATATTAAAAGATGCCTTGAAACAGGCATAAGACCATATGGTGGATAACATATGGTACCCAACAGTCGCTATTCATATGGAAAATATGCTAATGATATCCTGTATAGGAAGTAAAAGTGAAACCAGATTTCCTTTCTCTATAGAGGTTTATCTGGATTCAGCATCTAAAACTACTGATTTCCAATGTCAAGGAGGAGGTGATTCAGAGGCTGAACAGAGATGGCTGGTGTTCAATGTCAGTTACAAAGTAACGTGTTGGAGGAAGAAAGTAATAATCTATGATATGGTGGTCAGAGTAAAGGTAATGTTGAGGGCTAGCAAGAGGTGTCTAGAGAAGCCCCTGAGCCTTATCAAGGGAATCCTTCAAGGCTCAGCTCTTTCCCAGGTCCAGAGAACTCATGCCAACCTTCGGGAAACAGGCTCAGCATCCCCTAACACTGCTTCCACTAGTGGATCGTGCTTGTTTTTATTGGCCAGGCTCTACCAGACCCAATGCTCCCTCTTTATAACACAGGTTTATAATGCTGCCTCTGAGGTCCTGAAACAGACACATAGGTAATATTATTTATGCAAAATATTTTTAAACCAATGTAATACTCTAGTTATAAAGTAAATGATAAACAAAATACAACAAAGTAATATATATCAGCATGTAAACTCTTAGGAACTCAGAGATTTACACCTGTGGGTAGAATCACTATGATGTAACAACCACAAATGCAGATCATGTTGTACTGGAGACTCAAATGCCATGAGCAGCACCGTTGTCAGGCACATGATTTTCAAAACAGAGAATGACTCCTGGTAAAGATCCCCAGCGACAATGTACAATCTTCTCTTGGCTTACACAGTAATTACATACCTGGAAAATTCAGAGATCTTTAAAATATGGAAAAACTACTTAGAACTTTATATAAAATGGAGCTGGGTTCTAGGCACAGATACTTGTAAATTTTATACCTACATGAAATATTCCCACAGAACATTTCAAAGTCTCATCCAATTCACAGAATAATTTTTTGATGTATGGGTTAGTCTTTTACATTGCAAAATACCTCTGGTCCCAGCCCATGAAATGCCAGTGCATCCTCCAATTATTTTAGCATTTTAACAAGACAAAATGGGTCTACAAGTTTCCAAAATGCCATAAGGGCATATAGTATCTTCTCTGTTACAGAGAATTACTGGGCTAGAGGACTCAGCAATCAGTTTTCTGACTGTGATAGTAACACTGTGATGCTATCAGCATGTGACATTCTAAACCTTCCTTTGTCTGGTACAGTTCCTTCCAGCAGGCCCAGAAACAAAATCCTTCTAACTTAAGGGAAAAAGTTATGAGCAAGATATGGGAGCAGCTCACCCAACAGAAGGAAGAGCTGAATAAGAAAGCCTCAGTATATCATTTAAAATTAAGTTCCACTAAACATAATAGAAAACCCAAAGTAACAGTGGTTTAAACAGATAAAATTTGAATTCTCTCTCACAGAAACTGAGCCTGGCAGCAAGAAGTCCAGAGTGGGTATAGCACCTCGGCTCCATGAAGTCCCCTGGGACCTAGGCTCATTCGATTCACTCTCTGCCATCCTTAGGGTGTGGCCCCTGCTCTCATGGTCCAAGGTGGCAGCAGAATGCAAGAAGGAATGAAGAACCAGGCAGATCTCAACTATCTTCTAAGGAAGGTTCTCAGAAACTGCCACAAGACAATTTCACTTAAACCTCATCATCCAGAACTTAGAGTCACATGGATATGCCTAGCTGCAGGAAGACTGGGAAAGTGTTTATTCTGGGTGCTTATGGGAAGATGAAAAGTCTATTAGAGAATAGATGAGAATGGATATTGGATGATAAATTAAAAGTAATCAGTGCCCCCTCTTGAGCAGAAGACGAATCAGGGCAGCTCTGGGGCCCCAGTGGACAGCACTGTTTGTGCATACTCAATGTTGGGAGCAGTGAGGATTCATGATAGTCCTGTGCTGTAACCCAGCTGTGTTCTTGGCTGTTGAGCCTTCCTTGGGGTGGTGGGCTGAATAATGGTTATGTCCTACTTCCTGGAACCTATGAACACGTTATCTTACACGGTACAAGGAACTTTGAAGATGTGACCTAAGGCTCTTGAAATGGAGATTATAATCCAGGATTACTTGGGTGGGCCTAATGTAATTTCAAGAATCCTCATAAGAGGGAAGCAGGATATCAGAGAGAGAGAAGATGTGTTGACAAAATCAAGAGGTTGGAGGGATGTGAAAGACAGCCTCTAGAAGCTGAAAAGGGGCAAGAAAACAGATTATTTCCCAAAGACTCCAGAAAGAACAGCTCTTGACTTTACACTTTCAACATCCAGAACTGTAAGAAAATAATGTGTGTTGTTTTAAACCACTACATCTGTGGTAATTTGTTACAGCAGCAGTAGGAAACAAATAGACTTGGTAATTGATTATTTTCTGAGTAGGCTCTAAAATCAGGTTCAAAAACCTCATAAACTTCACAAACTACCCAAAATGGTCCCATGAAATCCCTTTCCTGCTGAAGTTAATCAGAGTTGGTTTTTAATGATGCCCAATGAAGGACCCAGGCTTATATAATGAGACCATTCCTCTCAGTTCATTTCAGTCACTCAGTCATATCCAACTCTTTGCGACCCCATGAATCACAGCACTCCAGGCCTCCCTGTCCATCCTCCCAGAGTTCACCCACACTCATGTCCATCGAATCGGTGATGCCATCCAGCCATCTCATCTTCTGTCATCCCCCTCTCCTCCTGCCCCCAATCCCTCCCAGCATCAGGGTCTTTTCCAATAAGTCAACTCTTCGCATGAGGTGGCCAAAGTATTGGAGTTTCAGCTTCAGCATCAGTACTTCCAATGAACACCCAGGACTGATCTCCTTTAGGATGGACAGGTTGGATCTCCTTGCAGTCCAAGGGACTCTCAAGAGTCTTCTCCAACACCACAGTTCAAAAGCATCAATTCTTCGGTGCTCAGCTTTCTTCACAGTCCAACTCTCACATCCATATGTGACCACTGGATAAACCATAGCCTTGACTAGACGGACCTTTGTTGGCAAAGTAATGTCTCTGCTTTTCAATATGCTGTCTAGGTTGGTCATAACTTTTCTTCCAAGGAGTAAGCGTCTTTTAATTTCATGGCTGCAATCACCATCTGAAGTGATTTTGGAGCCCCCAGAAATAAAGTCTGACACTGTTTCCACTGTTTCCCCATCTATTTCCCATGAAGGGATGGGACCAGATGCCATGATCTTCGTTTTCTGAAGTTGTTAGTTGTAAGCCAACTTTTTCACTCTCCACTTTCACTTCCATCAAGAGGCTTTTTAGTTCCTCTTCACTTTCTGCCATAGGGATCACCAATAAGAAAACTCAGCACCATCAGCATTCTGTCTCCACTTGCCTCTGCTCAGGAGTCATATTCCCCCAAAAATAAAACCATTTTCCAGATTAGATCATGTGCCCATCCCTGTGATCGGGGGGCTGAGATCCTATGACTAGCAGCCCCACCAGAACGACTTGGATTGCAGAAGGGGCAGTTCATTCAGAGTAATGAGGCAACTGCTCTTACAAGAGGAAGGAGGAAAATAACACTGGCCAATGAAAACCAACTTAATTTTTATTAATCTAATAGCTCAGAGACATAAAGGAAATCTTCATATCTAGTAAGTCAGATTACTAAAATAAAAAGCTAGTAAGGGGCATCTAGTTGAGTACGACACATTAATTACATGTATTTGTCTCTTTTCTGAAATTGCATCAAAAAATGGTATGAATCTTAAGAGCAAATAGGTAATAAACATCAGCAGACAAAAAACAACATTTTTTAAAAAGATATATTTATTTATTTTTGGCTGTGCTGGGTCTTCACTGCTGTGCACAGGCTTTCTCTAGTTGTGGGGAGTGGGATTTACTCTTAGTTGTGGTGTACAGGCTTCTGGTTGAGGTGGTTTCTCTTACTGTGAAGCGCAGGCTCCAGGCCCTGAGGCTCAGTAGTTGTGGCTCACAGGCTCTGGAGTGGTAGCTCAGTAGTCGTGGCACATGGGCTTAGTTGCTCTGTGGCAGGTGGTACCTTTCTGGAGCAGAGATCAAACCTATGTCTCCTGCACTGGCAGGAGGATTCTTAACATCTAGACCACTAGGTAAGTTCCAAAAAACAACACTTTTTCATGCTAGAAAACAGATGGAAGAATGGTAAAGACATTGTTGAGCAAAAGAAGGTAAAGCCAAAGTATCCAAACAGGTGGATACCAAAAAATAGGCAGTCAGTTTACCCTGCAGACGTTCAGAAAGGCTAAGGACTTGGAAGCATGAGCACTTCCTGTGCAAAAACAGCATTTAGTGCCTCATTATTAAATGCGGTTGTATAGAGAACTTGATAAAATTCTGCCTTGTAAATATAAAAGATATGTCAGCAAATAAATTCATACACTCTACTCATCTCTAGAAAAAAAAACTGTTAGATTATTAAAAATATAAGTATTTAACCAATGACTACAAGGCATTTGGGGCTTCTGAAAATTCTTAAAGAGATGGGAATACCAGACCACCTTACCTGCCTCCTGTGAAAGGTCAAGAAGCAACAGTTAGACATGGAATAATGGACTGGTTCCAAATTGGGAAAAGCTACATCAAGGCTGTATATTGTCACTCTGCTTATTTAAATTATATGCAGAGTACATCGTGACAAATGCCTGGCTGGATGAAGCACAAGCTGGAATGAAGATTGCCAGCAGAAATACCAATAACCTCAGATATGCAGATGACACCACCCTTATGGCAGAAAATAAAGAGGAACTAAAGAGCCTATCAATGAAAGTGAAAGAGAAGACTGAAAATGCTGGCTTAAAACTCAACATTCAAATAAACGAAGATCATTGCATCTGGCCTCATCACTTTATGGCAAATAGATGGGGAAATAATGGAAACAGTGAGAGACTTTTATTTTCTTGGGCTCCAAAATCACCGTATATGGTGACTGCAGCCATGAAATTAAAAGACGCTTGCTCCTTGGAAGAAAAGCTATGACAAACCTAGACAGCATATTAAAAAGCAGAGATATTACTTTGCTGACAAAGGTTCATCTAGTCAAAGTTATGGTTTTTTCCAGTAGTCATGTATGGATGTGAGAGTTGGACCATAAAGAAGGCTGAGCACCAAAGAATTGATGCTTTTGAACTGTGGTGTTGGAGAAGACTCTTGAGAGTCCCTTGGACAGCAAGGAGATCAAACCAGTCAATCCTAAAGCAAATCAGTCCTGAATATTCATTGGAAGGACTGATGCTGAAGCTGAAGCTTTAGTACTTTGGCCACCTGATGCGAAGAGCTGACTCTTATTAGAAAAGACCCTGATGCTGGAAATGATTGAAGGCAGGAGGATAAGGGCATGATAGAGGATGAGATGGTTGGATGGCATCACCAATTCAATGGACATGAGTTTGAGCAAGCTCCACAAGATGGTGAAGGACAGGGAAGCCTGGAGTGCTGCAGTCCATGAGGTCACAAAGAGTCAGACGTGACTGAGTGATTGAATAATAATATTGCGCTAGTGGTAAAGAATCCACTTGCCAATGCAGGAGATGCAAGAGCCACAGGTTCAATTCCTGGGTCGGGAAGATCCCCTGGAGAAGGGAATGGCAACCCACTCCAGTACTCCTGCCTGTAAAATACCAAGGACAGAGAAGCCTGGCAGGCTACAGTCCATAGGGTCACAAAGAGTCGGACGCCACTGAGCAACTCAGCACTTGACACAAGACATTTGAGGAAAACTTCCAACATCAACAACAAATCCCAGAGGAGACAAAGATAAAGCAAGCAACAGAACAAAACTTTGTTATAAAAAACCCTGTAATTTATATCATCAGAGAGATAAAAGAATGTATTACATTCATGTAACAAAATGAGGATGATTGGTTTAATAAAGAAATTATCAAAACAAGGATAATTTAATAGAAATTAAAAATATGGCTGCAAAATAAACAAAAATGCTCCATTAAAGGGTTAGAAGATAAAAGCAAGGAGATCTTCTAAAAATAAAACCGAAAGATAAAAAGATGAATAATAAGAGGGGAAAAATAAGACATTTAAACAGTCATTACAGAATGTCCAACATCTGACTGACAGGCACTCCAGAAAGAGAAAAGGCAGGGGGTGGGGGGGATGGGGAGGGTGGGGGTGGGGAAGATGGAAAGAAATCATGAAATAAATCAAGGAAAATGCCCCAGAGTTTAAAAAAAAACTTGCAATTTAGACAGGCAATCTCAGATTTAAAAGTCCCACTAAGTACCCAGCCCAGTGAATTTTTTTAAAAAGGCACCAAGTTACAGAATGAAATATCAGGATACTGTACTAAGAATAAACTTAAAACTTCTAAGGAATTGGGGGAGTAGATAATTACATAAAAAGTATCAGTAATCAGAATAGGCATCAACTTCTTGAAAGCAATGGAGGAGTTCAGAAAACAACATACCAAATCCTTTCCAGTTCAGAGGAGAAGTTATTTTCATCCTAGAATTAAGTAACAATCAACTAGGCTGGTATATAAGGAAGCACACCCATGCACCCTTTCTCAGAAAGCTAATGAAGAATGGGTCCCAGTAAAATGATGGACCTAACAAAAAAGAAGAAAACATGAAAGCTGGGAAACAAGCAATGTCATACATAAAACTACTAGAGGTACTAAAGTCCTGGGATGACAATCCAGGTAGCAACCCATCCAGACAGAAGCAGGAGGACAGAGACAATCAACAGTTGATCTGAAATGTTAGAAGTAGGATTGATAAGCTTCTAAAAATCTAATTAAACATTTGGTTAGAATAACAGAAAACGGAAATGATGAAAAGCTAGGCAATTCTTAACTCCAGGAAAATAAGCAGCTGTACAATGAAGGAAAAGTAGTCAAAGTACATTTAATTGGCTTACTAATAAGCAACACTTACATAATAATGTAGGAGAAGGCAATGGCACCCCACTCCAGTACTCTCGCCTGGAAAATCCCATGGATGGAGGAGCCTGGTGGGCTACAGTCCATGGGGTCGCTAAGAGTCGGACACGACTGAACGACTTCACTTTCACTTTTCACTTTCATGCACTGGAGAAGGAAATGGCAACCCATTCCAGTATTCTTGCCTGGAGAATACCAGGGACAGGGGAGCCTGCTGGGCTGCCATCTATGGGGTCGCACAGAGTTGGGCACGACTGAAGCAATTTAGCAGCAGCAGCAGCACATAATAATGTAAATACTAGATACTGAACTAACTAGAAATTAGATTAGGATTATATTAAGAGGATTATATTAAGTTGTGTCCGACTCTTTGGGACCCCATGGACTGTAGCCTACCAGGCTTCTCCATCCATGGGATTTTCCAGACAAGAATACTGGAGTGGGTTGCCATTTCCTTCTCCAGGAGATCTTCCTGACCCAGGGACTGAACCTGGGTCTCCTGCATTGTAGGCAGACGCTTTACCGTCTGAGCCACCAGGGAAGGCCTATATGAAGAGGATAGGGAAAGGGAAGTATACTTGTGTATGGAGTTAATAAAGCCTAAAACTTATAAATCAAGAAATAGCAGTATAGCTATAGGCATATTATATCATGAAAAACTGCCAAAGATTTAAAAGCCTCCCCTGAGGTGAAACAGAAAGCACTGCTTTTTAATTTTTTTAATAAAAGCTTTGTAGTATTATTTAATATTTTGTATGATTTTGATTTAAAATATTTATACTGCCCTGAAGAAAAGAACCAGTAAGAATAAATCCAGAGATAATTCATATTTTAACTTGTATCATGCATTAATGCCACACTCTACTTAGTTCAGATTCTCTTCAGAGATCCAACATGTGCTGAATTTTAAAAAAGCTCATTGCTCCATATGTCCTGTCTCCCTCAGTGACCAATATTTGAATTTTAAAAGACTGTGTGTGAAATACTTCAAATATTACTCACAATGGAAGAAAACATTCTCCTCTAGTTTCTGTGTGTGATTAATGAATGTCCCAAAGCATGAAATATGATTTTAAAATATTGTTCTCTCAGTGTTCATTTATTCTTTGTATTTACTACATCACTTCTATATAGCATTTGATAGCCAGATGAAAGCCTCCCTCACTCTGCATTGTCTTAGCTTGGTCCTCCCTTAATCCCTCTATGACTCCATTATATCATTTAGGGTCTTCTCTGCTCTACCTCCCAATTGATGTAATTCTTATATTTTACCTTATAAATTGCCAAACATTCAGTATTCTATAAATGACAGGTTTGTGCATATTTTTGCTAGCAACAATTACAGTACATTACAGTAAAAAAAAAAGTTTATAAATTCAGAACCTACTAACAATCTAGAGTAAATACACTTTGAGCATAACAAAATGTATTTTTCTGAAGACTATGTGACAGTAAACAACTATCATAATTGAATTAATCAAACATAGACTCAACACCCTTTTTTTTTTTCATTTTTAATAAAACATTCTAGGGACTCCCCTGGCAGTTCAGTGGTTAGGACTCGGAACTTTCATTGCTGGAGCCCAGGTTTGATTTCTGGTCAGGGAACTAAGATCCTGTAAATCACGTGGCATGGCCAAAAAACAAAAAACTTTACATGAATATTCTCCTTAGACTGTTTCTTACTGATAAATTCTGCCACAGCGAGGATAATTTTATATACCAAATCCTTCTGAGGAACTATAAAGGTGACATATTCATTAAAATTTAGTGTTTATAGTGAAGACTCACTTCAGCAGAATGCTGATTTTAAGAAAGTGGTTGAGGAGCAAATAAAATTTTCTCCACCCACTATTCTTCACTCATGATTATGAACTGGCAAAAAAACCAAACTCTGGTACTGTATGGATTTGTAGCTGGAAAATAATGTATGAGATATATGGCTAGAAAACCAAATGTAAGAACAGTGAGAAAAATTTCAACACTCGGAAACCCCAAGGGGCAGGTGACTTAGTTATCTTATGAAATCAATTAATCAAGTAGTATAGTTTATGGTCCAAGTTTAAAGTTCATATGCCTCTCCTGCCAACCAACCCATATACTGAGGGGAGAAGGGGATACACTAGAAAGCAATTTTACCTGAATTATTTGGATAATTTCCATTGGATTTTGGAAATGGAATTTCATTTTTCAGTGTTAGGAGGGTTTTGTGTCAGACACTGCTTCCTTGTATGCTTAATGTAGGACTCAACAGGTAGTTTAGTGGAAAACAAAGAACAGGTGACAGATGGCGAGTAAAACGCCTGCAGGCACAACATGCAATATACTTACTATTTTATGGGAACAAAAATCTAGACCAGACAAGCAGAAACACTTTGGGAGGAAAATAAAAAATAACTTGAAACCAAAACTGTTCCAGAAAATCCAAAATGTGTCACTGAAAATACACACCATTATAAATGCAGGAAGAGACACCATTCAAAGAATACCCTGAGGGGCCATTCAATATTCATTTAGCCATCTAGAATTCAACTGCATACACTCAGCAAAAAAAAAAAAAATTTAAGAGAAAAATGTAAGTCGTACAGGCAATCGTGTTTCCGTTAAACTCAATGAACATATGCCCCTGCTAGTGGATACGATCAAACCTAAACTAGACTATTGATGTTGACAAACCTGTGGGGACAATGTATAATTTTATTTGAATGGAATCTGTGACCATGGGTAAGAAGGTCAGAAGCAGGGCTTCCCTGGTGGGTCAGTGGTAAAGAATCCACCTGCCAATGCAGGAGACATGGGTTTGATCCCTGGGTCAGGAAGATCCCCTGGAGAAGGAAATGGCAACCCACTCCAGTATCCTTGCCTGGGAAATCCCATGGACAAAGAAGCCTGGCAGGCTACACTCCATGGAGTCTCAAAATCAGACTTAATGACTGAACAACAATAACAACAACATTACCCATGTCACCAGGCCATGAGTAGTGATGTCTTCTTTGCTGCCTATCAGATCAACAGATGACTAGTTCAACCAGTGGAATTCTGTAACAATACACTGGTTCTACTCTCTAATAATACACTAATCCTTTTCAAAGCAGGGTGTCATTCTGTGGTCAAGCTGGTAGAAGAAAGCCAGTTCTTTTTCCTGTTCTCTGAAGAACTTTGACAAACAGATACCTCTCTTGAAGTCAGTTACATTAATCCACAAAAAACAAGCATTTCGGAATCAGAGGGATCTGGATTTAGATAATTTACTTAACTTCCTTGAGCTTCAGTCTCTATGTCTATAAAATGAGAAAAACAATAATATCTATGTTTTATATATATACATATATATATATATACAGTAATATATCTTGAGGGTATTATATACCTGTGTGGGTATTATATACCTATGAGGGTATTATATAGAAGCCTGTGTGCTTCTCAGAATACCTGCTGTAGAATACATATTCAAGTTGAGTTTGTGCCTACTCTTTCTCTACTTTAGAATTAGACTCATGCCTGGAATATTTAGAACTTTGTTCTCTCTGCCAGATTAACCTCTGGGTGCATATACTTAGTTGAATAACTGACATGCTTAATATGTCTTTGGCTATTATGTAGTATATGGAGGAGAGAATGGTTCCAGGTTTTGGAGTCAGGCCTGAGTTCAAATTCAACCTCCACCACACACAAACTATATGTCTTTAGCAGCATCAATTAACCTTACTGAGCCTCTATTTTTATTTGCAAAATAGAGCAGTACCTTTTCCTACCTAGCTAGCAAGGATTTCTGTGAGGTTGAAATTGGATAATATATGTCAAAATGGTTCATAAGTAATAAAATATTATGATATATGTTTATTACTTTATTATCTATATTATTATAATGGAATTATAAATAATACTTAATTTTTATTATTGATAGATGATTTAGGAAAAAAGAAGTTATCTCATTCAAGAAAAAATTAATTATTGTATAGTCAGCTTTTTCTTATATTGAGAAAAAGAGAAAGTTAAGATATATATAAGTAAAGAATACCAGCCAGAGAATTAGAATACAACTGATAGTCTGAATGCTAACACTAACAACTTCCTGGACAAACCTCCCTAACTTATTTAGCTTGGCTTTCTTATCTCTAAAGTAATTCCTGCCTCAGTATATTACTGCAAGGATACATACAGAAAAATGATGGGAGAAAAAAAAAACAATGGGAACGATGTCAAATCCTTTCAATAAAAGTCTCAGATGAGTTATTTGAACCTTCTTTCTTTAGGTATTTGGACAATCATTTCATCTTGTTTATACACCTGTTTTATGAGCAAAACTGCTACAGACCTAACCTTCAGAGATTTGTAGACGTGGTAGAAGGAAAGGAAAGAAGATTAAAGGAAATCTTTAAGAAACATTGGCAAACCTCAGCTTCACTCTTTAATTAGGGCATGGTTAATAAGTGGGCCTTAGGAAGCATCACTACAATCAAAGCTAGAGGAGGTGATGGAATTCCAGTTGAGCTATATCAAATCTTCAAAGATGATACTGTAAAAGTGCTGCACTCAATATGCCAGCAAATTTGGAAAACTCAGGAGTGGCCACAGGACTGGAAAAGGTCAGTTTTCATTCCAATCCCAAAGAAAAGCAATGCCAAAGAATGTCCAAACTACTGCACAATTGCACTCATCTCACATGCTAGCAAAGCAATGCTCAAAATTCTCCACACAAGTGCTCAACAGTACATGAACGGAGAACTTCCAGATGTTCAAGCTGGTTTTAGGAAAGGCAGAGGAACCAGAGATCAAATTGCCAACAACCATTGGATCATCAAAAAAGCAAGAGAGTTCCAGAAAAACCTCTACTTCTGCTTTATAGAACACATCAAAGCCTTTGACTGTGTGGATCACAACCAACTGTGGAAAATTCTTCAAGAGATGGGAATACCAGACCACCTGACCTGCCTCCTGAGAAATCTGTATGCAGGTCAAGAAGCAACAGTTAGAACTGGACATGGAACACTAGACTGGTTTCAAATCAGGAAAGGAGTACAAGGCTGTATATTGTCATTCTGTTTATTTAACTTACATGCAGAGTACATCGTGAGAAATTCTGGGCTGGATGATTGCCAGGAGAAATATCAACAACTTCAGATATGCAGATAACAGCACCCTTACGGCAGAAAGTGAAGAGGAACTAAAGAGCCTCTTGATGAAAGTGAAAGAGGAGAGTGAAAAAGTTGGCTTAAAACTCAACATTCAAAAAACGAAGATCATGGCATCCAGTCCCATCATTTCATCACAAATAAATGGGGAAATAATGGAAACAGTGACAGACTTCATTTTCTTAGGCTCCAAAATCACTGCAGATGGTGACTGCATCCATGAAATTAAAAGATGCTTGCTCCTTGGAAGAAAAGCTATAACAAACCTAGATAGTGCATTACAAAACAGAGACATTACTTTGCCAGCAAAGGTCCATCTAGTCAAAGTTATGGTTTTTCCAGTAGTCATCAATAGATGTGAGAGTTGGACCATAAAGAAAGCTGGACACTGAAGAGTTGATGCTTTTGAACTGTGGTGTTGAAGAAGACTCTTGAGAGTCCCTTGGACAGCAAGGAGATCAAACCAGTCAATGCTAAAGGAAATCAGTCCTGAATATTCTTTGGAAGGACTGATGCTGAAGCTGAAACTCCAATACTTTGGCCACCTGATGTGAAGAACTGACTCATTGGAAAAGACCCTGATGCTGGGAAAGATTGAAGGCAGGAGGAGAAGGGGACAACAGAGGATGAGATGGTTGGATGGCATCACCGACTTGATGGACATGGGTTTGAGTAAGCTCCAGGAGTTGGTGATGGACAGGGAAGCCTGGCATGCTGTAGTTCACAGGGTCGCAAAGAGTCAGACAGGACTGAGCGACTGAACTGACTGAAGAAATAGTACTGTTATACTTTCTCTCTTGTAGAAACTGCCTCTAGGCTGAGCTGAAAGAGTTCCATGTCCTGGACCTCTGAATACAGAATCCAGGAGTCTAGCTTGAAACTGGAGTGACATCCTCAATACTTTCGTGAACTCTCATCTCGATACTGATTAAACATATCTTGAATTAGTCACCTCATCTCTTTCTCCATTGCCAATGCTCCAGGCTAAGCCCCTCACTGGCTCTCAGCTGAATTCCTGCAAAAGTCAGCTACCTGCTGACCTAATCTCCAGTCCCTCCTGATCAACCCAACTCTGAACTGTCAACAGAGGGCTGTTTTTAAATAATTCCATCAAGTGACATGTCTGATAAAAACAAAGACTCCCTGCATCACTCCCAAAGAAAGCTGCTGCTGCTGCTGCTGCTGCTAAGTCGCTTCAGTCGTGTCCGACTCTGTGCGACCCCAGAGACGGCAGCCCACCAGGCTCCCCCGTCCCTGGGATTCTCCAGGCAAGAACACTGGAGTGGGTTGCCATTTCCTTCTTCAATGCATGAAAGTGGAAAGTGAAAGTGAAAGTGAAGTCGTGTCTGACTCTTAGCGACCCCATAGACTGTAGCCTACCAGGCTCCTCCGTTCATGGGATTTTCCAGCAAGAGTACTGGAGTGGGGTGCCATTGCCTTCTCTGCCCAAAGAAAGCTAGAAGTCCTTAACCTGCAAAGCAGACCCCTTAATATTCTGACCCAGGCTAGCTCACCAGTTCCATTCAACAACACCACCCCTCCCACTCAGTTGCTTAGTGAAGCAATATAGTATAGTGTCTATAGCTAATGCTAAACAATTATCCACTTCTTACTTTTAGTAATGGAACCTTTGAGTTTCAGCTGAACACAAGGACTCCCTAGGTATGACCATGTGATTTGACTGTAACCAGTGGGATGAAAGAGAAAGTGTTGTGGGCTTATTTTTGTTTTGTCGTTAATATGAAACTTCTAGGTCAAAAGAAAGAAAGAAAGAAAGAAAATTACTATGTTAAGAGTATTCAAACCACAGCCAAGTAAAATCCAGAAACTAAAATGACCCATTATCTGCCAAATAAGAGAAACAGAACATTTAATAAATTTAAAGCAAGATCAGTCTGTCAGCAGAATTCAAACTTCCTTTTCAGACCCAGGAAATTTTCTTTAAAAGAGAAACTTAGAAATGCATTGTTGGCAGGAATCAGAAAGAAGCAAAGAACCTTTTTTTTTCTTTAATTAATACATGCCTAATCTAGAAACAATGCGGCTACTATGCCATTTTTAAGTGCCAAGCTCAAAAAAAGAAACTGAATTTTACATCTCACTGTACTGTTCTCAGAATAATTCATCTAATTCCACTATAGGCAGAAGTCTAACAAATGGTTTGAACCTTTATCAGTTCCAGGTTATAATATGCACTCATCAATGTCCTTTATCATATAGGAAGCTCCCTTTTTCAGAACTCTACCTGGAGCTTCAAGTTAGGATCTAAGGTGTGGGGCCTTGAGTTACTGGTTAAGTAAGCTTCCTATATCCACTTGATCCTCTACTTAGAGAACCTGGGCCAGTATCGTCATCAAATTTCCTGACAGGAAACTGCTTTATTCTTTCTTGAAATGAGAGTTAATAAAAGACCAAGCACACCTGTGTCCTCTCCCTGTGCGAGCAGACTTTAATTAGTCACAATCAGATCAAGAGCAGAAACCACAGAGTAATTTAAACAGGAAGAGCTGACTATAAAGCATTACTGAGCAATGATAGGAGAGGGACTATAAAGATGGGATGAGAGCTCTAAAGGGTGCTAAAGAGCTGAGGGAAAGAACCAACAGAGAGGAACCTGGAGGAGGTCAGACTTCAGCGTTTGTTGACGAAGGTATGGTCAAAGTCCACTTGATGCAGAGAAGTTACATAAGCCAGAGATGGTCCAAAGTTGCCAGGAAAGCAGAAACAACCTGCTGGGCACAGGCCAGCCAGAGCTGGTTGGTAGACTGGGTATGCAGAAGGAAAGAGGTGCAGAGAGTCAAGAGGTAGGTGAGTCAGCGGGCCACTGCAGGTGAGGCCTGGGATGCTCAGTGCCCACGTCAGGACAGTCCTGGAGAACAGTTCTGTGGGGCACGGGTGAGATGAAGCTAATGGGTGGGTACACAGAGGGAGCCGGACTGCCGCTGTGGACACTTCTGGGACCAGGACCTCGAGGGGCCTCCCTCTACAGGAACCTAGCACATCTCTGTATTTGGCTGGGGACGGAGCAGCTCTCACCCACTCAACAGGACAAAGCTTAAGCATCTTGCTCACTAGACAGCCAGCTCGATGAGTCCCAGCATGCCCACACAGAGCAGCAGCCTGGGCTGCAGTGAAGGTTGTGCTGCCTGGAGCTCCCAGCCACACTTACTTACAAGATCTGAAGGAAACACACAGAAAAACTACACGCTACAGGACTTGAGCAGTGAAAAAGAAAGCATGCTCTTCAGGCTACCAAGAGAAATCCCTCTTTCTCCTTCAAGTGTTTCTCTCTCCAGTGACCTCTATGACAAAGCAGTGTGCCAAATGTCAAAGGAAAAATATTTACAGGGCCCAGACCCATTCAAACAGGTTAGTCAATGAAGGGAGCTGACAGGCAATGAATTAATAATAAGCACATTCACCCTCTGACTGAAGCCCTCCATAGAAACAGACCTGCCCAGTTAATTGTTCTCTCTGCTTTCCCCTAGAATTTAACTTGTCCCCAGGTGTCACCTGCTCCCATCAATCCCCCAGTAACTCTGATCTTCTAACCTGCCCCTCTAGTCATTTACAAGTGGCTATGTCAGAAGTCTTTCTACAGCCCCTGTTGAGGGTAGCTCATAAGTGTGATACAGTTTTGCACAGCTCTTTAAAGCAATTTGATAAAAGCAATCCAAAGTCAAATTAGAGATTAGGCCATTTTTAGAGTCATGGGATTGTTCTGTATGGCTCTGAGGTAGTGTATATATGTGACTATGCATTTTTCAAAACCCATAGAACTATACATTACCAAGTGTGGATTTTAATGAATGCAAATTTAAAAAATTAACTAGGATGTTAGAGGACCCTAGAATGCAATACAGACTGTGAGAAATGAATCTAACTCTATTACAGACGCATGACATAACCTTTCTGAAAGGGATAGGGAAAGAGCTGACCTAAAGTAACTTTGGAAAATGGTATTTAGACTAGATACTCTAAAACTAAAGTTTAAAAGGACTGTATATAAACACTGTACTATAGTCTGCAAATTAGTTTCTTACAGGGATACCAGATAAGAATTCTGAAAGTACTGTACATCTATACTAGAGTTGAACAAGTGATAACTAATAAATAATAGGAACTAAGTTCCTCACAGTTAAAGGAAAAAGTTAAAAATAAACAAGGGAGAGGCTAGACTAAGCCCTGTGATAATAAGTTAGAGTTGGGGACATCAGTATAAACTCATGCCTAATTTATGTACTTTGAGTAGATAGTTAGTAGAGAAATAGATAATTATACATAATATGTGTATACATGGGAATACGTATGTATATTTCCTAGCTCTGTCCACTGAGAAAGCCTAGAAGTGTTTCCCCAATAGCAGTGAGCACACACCCGTGCTGGGATCTTGGTTTCTAAAAGCCATTTTCCAATAGAAGGAACCAGGGCTTCTTGGATAAATGGCTGATTCTAGGGTGCAGGCAGGGAAGATATAAGAAGTTTGGAGAGAGTAAGTCTAGTGCCAGAAAGGAAGGAAGGGCTCAGACAGCAAAATGGACACTGGAACCAATCTGAAAGAGCTCTCAATGGTCAAAGATGGGGAAATCTGAACAAGCATGTTATTCTGAGTTGTGGAGATGAATTTTTTTTAAAAAAATATAGTTAAAAGTAGAAAGTAAGTCGTTGCTCCTGGGGAGTAAGAAGCAGCATAGGGGCAGGGACTGTTTGTTGTCAAAAGCCTTAGAACATAATTTGACACCTTAAACCATTTCCATGTTGGCTTGTGTAGCTTTGAAGGAAAAATTCTAACTACATTAAAAAGAATACACACAAAAAAAGTTAGAATATGAGGCAATCGAGGGAATATTTTGATAAGAGAGGGTTTTGTTTGGTTGGATTGGTTTCTATGTTTTATTAAAATAGGAGACACTTGGCTAGTTTATATATAGATAGAAAACCAACAGACAAAAAGAATAAAACAGGGAAGAAATAGAGATAACTGACTAAGGTAAGTGTCTGAGGAGGGGAGGCAATCTTTGTTAGAAGGATTTAGAGAGGACTGGGCTTCCAGGTGGCGCTAATGTTAAAGAACCCACCTGCCAATGCAGGAGACGTAAGACACAAAGTTTCAATCCCTGGGTTGGGAAGATCCCCTGGAGGAGGGCATGGCAACCCACTCCAGTATTCTTGCCTGGAGAATCCCCATGGACAGAGAAGCCTGGCAGGCTACAACCCACTGGGTTGCAAAGAGTCGTATAAGACTGAAGCGACTTAGTGTGCGGATGGCACTAATCAGCTCATTATTTCTAACCTATCCAAAGAGTGACACATGCAGAATCTCAAGGAAACCTCTGTCCTGTTTCCCTCTTGCTTCTTGCTGAGCCCTGAGGTGCACCCACTCTTGCCTGGTATGGGGTGCTCTCTCACAAGCCACAAAGGTGCACTTCCTGAAAACGCCAGGGGCAAGTCTGTCACTTCCTTGTCAGTGTCTACACTAATTATTTACAGAGATTTGGCAACAATTATGCAGACTTACAGGGCTTCCCAGGTGGTGCAGTGGTAAAGAATCTTCCTGCCAATAGAAGAAACACAAGAGACGTGGGGTTGATCCTTGGGTTTGGAAGATATCCTGGAGAAGGAAATGGTAATACACTCCAGTATTCCTGCCTGGAAAATTCCATGGACAGAGGAGCCTGGTGGGCTACCGTCTGTGGGGGTGGCAAGCTAAGAGTCATACTCGACTGAGCACACACACACACACACACGTGCAGATTTAAGCTAAAGACCTCTTTTTTAAAAAAGAAAGATATATGAATACACTTAATGACACTGGACTATACACTTAAAAATGGTTGCAATGGTGGGATTTCCCTAGTGGTCTAGAGGCTAAGACTCTGTGCTCCCCAAAGAGGGTGGGCCCAGGTTCGATCCCTGGTCAGGGAACTAGATCCTACATGCTTCAACTAATACTCAGCACAGCCGGAAAAAAAAAAAAAAAAAAATTGGTTGCAATGGTAAATTTTGTTATATAGGTTTTACTATCACAAAAAGTTTTTTTAAAGCGAGATATAAAATTAGGGAGAGGGAATTCCCTAGTGGTCCAGTGGTTAGAACTGCTGAGGGCACAGATTCAAGGTCTGCTTGGGGAACTAAGATCCTGAAAGTTGTGAAGCAATGGCCAAAAAAATAAAAGAAAATAAAATTAGGGAGAGTCATTCCTAAATTTACAACTCTGTATTTATCAGATCTTTAGTGATGGGGTGAACCCCAAGGTTAACTGTTTAGAAAGAGGTGGAAGTCCAAGTTTACCTTCACAAGCAACTATGGATGAGCCTTCATTGAAAAGAAAAGAACACACTTTATACATCACAGGAGCAATTTTGTCTTCCTAATGACTGAAGAGTGCTCTTCTAGAGCTATGACTCAATTCTTGAGGGGAGAGTTCCTTATCATGGTATGGTAGCTGAGGTATTTCTACTAAGTAGAATGGTCATGACACATTTCATATATTAAAACCTTTTTAAAGAAATCCATTTCACATTTTAAAAATTTGTTCTCAACTTCAGAAATAATTTTAAAAGGTCTACCAAAGACTACTTTTAATTATAGTAATAAGCAAGGAACTAATGGGGGTATTCAGTAAAAATGGGAGAAAACACATCTACTCAGCCTTATTTCCACATTTCATTCCTCACTTAGCCCAAACCATATTCTAATACAATACAATCAATGTGCTCATGACAAGGTGATAATTAGTATGTAGTCCTAGCAAAATGGGCCTGGTGATGTTTTTTATTTGCACCTCCTTTGTTTGGGAATATTGCCTTAAATAACAGAAAGGCAAATAAAATGACTTGGCAGGCCCACACAGAGAAGGAAGTTTTCTTAATAGCGAGTTGCCTTTATATGGGCATATTTCTACTTTCTAAAATAATGTCTCCATTATCTTGGTTAGAGTTCAACTCTTTTAAATCTATAAGAAATATGTGAGGCATGAGTATATGGGATGATTCACAGATTTGAAATAACACCTACTCTCCTTTGGTTCTGGCACAAAATGTGTCAGTGAAGCCTGCAATTAAGAAAATTACCTTGGGCTGTCCTGCCACAAGGATGGCAATGTCAATCTACTCATCCAGAGCAGAAGTGTGTTACAAAAATGAGTTTAGAAAACAATTCTACTCTAGCGATGACTGTGTCTTGGTGCCTTTGCCATGCCATCTAAATTTTTGTCATTAATAATAAGATTAATAATATTTACTAAATATTGTTATGCTATTTCTTGTAGTCATCAAAACAGCCCTATGAGATAGATACTATGATGGTTCCTATTTTACAGATGAGGAGGGGTTAAATAAGGGGCCCAAGATCATACTCTTAACCAGTGGTAGAGCTTGGATTTGAAGCCAGATCTCTCTGTCTCAGATGTTCATTCTTTTGATCAAGACTAGTTGCATAATTTGAAAAGCCCAGTACAAAATGAAAATATGGGGGGGCTCCATTCAAAAAGTATTAATAATCACAGGGCCCTGTGTGACTGAACAGGTTGTATACCCATGAGCTGGCAGCGCTCTCAACCATGAGCTTTCAATCACCTCCCTCCACCAAGTCCTTCCTCTCCGATATCTCAACCAAATTCAGCAAACATTTTGTCCAATCCACAGTGCTACTGTAAGAAGTCCTGTGTGAATTCCTGAGAGACACAGGTCCAGTCTGGAGACATTCATTTCTCAGTTAATCCTTTTACGTGCCTAAATTTCACATTATGCTCAACAGCAGAAAGTATCCTTTGAATATCAATCTTCTCTTTGGTTGGTCCCTAACACCTTCCTTTTAATCAGTCTGCTTCCCTCTTTTAAAAAATAAATAACTTAACCATTTCCATTTTAAGCATATAATATCACAGTGTCAGTACTGTTCCTCCCCGCTGTGATATTTGCAGCTGCTTCACCCTGATGATTGGAAAAGGCCTTGGATCCTCATAATTGTAGGGTCCTGATTAATGAACGCTTTGCCTCTCTGCATTTCCTTTTGAAGATCTTTCCAAACCTTTCACTTGGCACCTTCACTCAAGTGGAATGTCTGGAGCTTGGTGGACAGCATGTTTTGGTGTAAACCTTTTACCATCCAACACATATCTTGAGAACAAAGGAAGTCTGTTTGCAGTGTTTATCGAGTAATTGGGACATGCAAGTTACATTTCTAGGGAAAGGAACCAGTTGTGTGTGGACAGCTATGGTGGAGGAGAGTTTGCAGGCGGAGGACTAGGAGACAGAGAAGATGTTATCTCTGCCCCGGTGGGGATCCCCACCTAACACAATGTCTAGCCCCAGACTACCCCATCCTTCACACATTTTCACTGTGATTTCTTTTTCTACAAAAAATTAGGACTGTTCCTGTCTTCATTTCTTCCTAATATGGGGAAAGAAGGGAGGACTCACAGGCAGCCTCCGCCTGAGACTCTTCTGACTTTAGGACTTAAATGTGGGCTCCTGATTGATGCCTCCTTACTTCCTGTGGATAAAACTGAATGAGATTATAGATAATTTGTCATTGCAGCATGGAAAGAATAAGGCACAAGCAAATATTTAGAAAAGTAGTTTTCAACTGTATCAGACTCACTATCCCCTTTTTATAATGAAACATCCCTTCATTGTCCTGAAAGGGAATTCATAGATAGTATAATCTACTAATATACAGGGGAAAAAACCAACCACAACTCATTTTAATTGACATAATGCTTAAATTGTGATACAAAAGAGAAATAAAACTAGAGTTAGGGTTATGTTCAGATAATTATAAATAGCTTTTCACCCACATCAGTGCCTTAAAGGACATTTGATAGTAGGGTGGGACAATTTCTATGTCCTATGGAACTCCTCCAAACATCTGTCAATCCTGGCCCTCAGCCACCAAATACCAGTTAGCATGCCTTCAATCACTGTAATAACCAAAAATGTACCCACAGTTCCTATAACACATCATAAAAGGTGGTACTGCCCTGGCTGAGAACTACTGGTCTATGTAGGAGTGCCTCTGTATTAGATTTCTTTAGATTCTCCCTTGGTTAGGGGTTCTACATAATAGAATACGATATACTTGCCATACTCCCAGACTAAGAGTTCCAAGGCTTAACAAGCCTGAGCTCAACCAGCATGCATTTTCTATTTGTACACAACTATTTTTAGGACACTAGTTTTAAAATAGTACCCACATACACACACACTCCACTATCACCAAGGTCCCTGACCACAGAGTCACGTTAGGGAGTGGCCATGCTATGTATGGACTGATGGTTATATAGAGTGAAGCAGAAAGAGCCTTTATTTTGTGTCATATGTAAAACTTAGGGAGGCAGAATTGAGGATGTGTCAGTGTGGTGCATGGGTTGGCCTTGTACATTTTTCTTGGTACTCTCTGACCCTTACCTTGGGTTAAAGGAGACTATTGTAAACAAAGGTTCTGCCTGCTGAATACAAAATTGAAGCCAAACAGGGACCCAAAGGGAATAAGAGTCCCCTCACCCTCATGCCCCTGGACACATACTCCTAATTAGGATCAATCAAAATATCATTCACCAAATACTCAGAAAGATACCGAGATCTGGCCCAATTAAAAAAAAAAAAAAAGAATGCTTGTGGAAACTTCTCTGAGTCACACTCTAGCATTTAGCAGAGGTCAGTGTTTTCCCACCAGAACAAGCTAAAATTTGAATGAAATAAAAATTCTAGATTACCTAAGGGAAAACTTAAACAGCAAAATTCCTCTACACCAAGACCCATGATAAAACATTTGCCCCCTCTTAAATCATGCTCATTCAAGAATCTGTTTAAGCACAGCATGCTTTCTGGGTGGTACAATTCTTAATGGGCCATTAAGAAGAAAGAGGTTTTGAATCAATGAATGCGAGAGGAAAAAATGTGTTGCAACTAAGGAAAACATTCATTCATGTATAAGCCTAGGTGTTAGTCACTCAGTCGTGTCTGACTCTTAGTGACCCCATGGACTGTAGCCCACCAGGCTCCTCTGTCCATGGAATGCTCCAGGTAAAAATGGAGTGGGCAGCCATTCCCTTCTCCAGGGGTTCTTCCCAACCCTGGGATTGAACCTGTATCTCCTGCACTGCAGGCAGATTCTTTACTGTCTAAGCCACCACAGAAGTCCCCATTCATGTATACATTCACTTGTTTCCCTTCTCAGCTTAATTTCTCCTATTATACATTGCAAGTACCCTTAGTATCCTTCCTCCCAACACTTTGAGAAACTCAAATGATTCCACAATGATCCTTCTTAAAGGCAATATACCCTGTAGTCCATGCTTACACCTGTGCAAGCTTACACCTGTGCCTGGTGAAGGACCAAACCATGCAGAGATCTCACTTTAAATTTATGATCGTAAACCTTGAGTAGGTCCTTAATCCTGCCAGCAATCATACTATATTTCCCAAGTCCTTCTATTATCCCTCTTTCCCTAGTGGTATTACATACCTTCACCTCTGTCCTCAAACCTCAAACACCTAGTCACCACCTATTCTCATTTCACATATTCTCATATTCACATATTTCACTGAGGAAATAGAATGAGTCAGAAGAGAGCTCCCACAAACACCCACCAAATGCATGAGTGCCCAAGTCCTGGGTTCTTTCTTATGGCTATAGATGGAAACTTCGTGCCCCTACAAAAGACCAGTTGCTCTACTTGTAGACTAGATGCCCACTTACTGTCACCTCCTCAAGGACTCACTCCAGCAATTCTGTTCTCAATTCTTCCCTTTTCACTAGATCTTTTCCATCAGTTATGGACATTATTTCTCTCACCTCTGAAAAACCCTGTCTTGACCCTACTTCTTCTTCCATTTACGACTCCCATTCTTTTTCTTTTCTGGAGGTTGTCTATAGTCACCATCTCTACTACCTCCAAATCTCCCTTCCCAGTCTCTCTTAAACCTAATACAATCAGTATTTATCCAATCCACTCCAACTAAATTGCTCTTATCAAGATCACTTCAACCTCCCTGTTGCTATATCCAAAGGCTAAATATTCAGTCTTCCTCTTACTTGATTGGTTAGCAGAATACAATCACTCTCTCCTCCTTGAACCACTTTTCCACTTGGTTTATAGAAGGAGAAATATCTGGTCTTCTACCTATATCTCTGGTTCCTCCTTAGTCTTCTTTGCTGAGTTCTCTTCCAACACTCTGACTTCCAAAACTTGGGAGTATTCCAAAATTCAGTCCTCGAACCTTTCCTCTTTATCTTCTTCACTCACTTATTAGGTGACTCACTAGTCTCATGGCTTTAAATACCACCCAATATACGTTTTGTCCAGCCTGCATTTCTCCCCTGCACTAGACTCGCATATCCAGCAGCCTCCTTAAACCTCCACTTGGATGACTAATAGACATCTCAATTTAACAAGTCCAAAACTGAACTCCTGACCTCCTCTCACTACCTCCCTACTGCCAAACCCTGTGCCTCTTCTACTTTTCCCCAGATGCTCAAGCCAAAACCTAGAAGTCATCCCTGATGCCTTTCTTGCTCTCATTCCCCACATTTGATATGTCAACTCAACTGTCAACATATGTGTAGAATCTGACCACTTCTCATCATTCCACTATCATGATAACTGCTGTGTCTCACCTAAATTAGTGGAGGAGCCAACTAGTCTTCTACCTTCCATTTTGACACCATTCAGACTTCTCTTGTGTGTACAAGTCAGAGTGATGCTGATAAAACATAAACCAGAGAAGGTCACCCTTCCATTCAAAAACTTTCCAATGACATTTTTAGTAAAAGCTCAACTCCTCAAATTCCTTCAAAGCTCTTCACATTCTGCCCTTGCCTCATTTCTTTTCCAACTTTGTCCCCTATTTCCTTATCCTCCACCTCTTCCATTCTAGTAGCAGTCTCCCTACCCTTTGCTGTTCCTTAAACCTTCTAGGCACCTCAAGACCTTTGTGCTTACTGTTCCTGGGATGTTCTTCCCCCAGACATGACTCACTCACTCACCTCCTTCCCTCAGATGTTTCTTCCTCAGTGAGTCCTTCTCCGTTACACATCTGTGATGGCTCATTTTAGCTGTCAATTTGATTGGGTCACAGGGTGCCCAGACACTTGATCAAACATTATGCTGGCTTTAAGACTTAGGCCGGAACTATACTACTGGCCCTGCTAGCTCTTCAGCTTTGCTGACTACAGATCCTGGGACTTCTCAGTCCCTCTATGGGCCTTCTTCTCAGCCTCCATAACCACTGAGCCAATTCCTTATAACTAATGGGGATTAAATGACTGTATATTTATGCAATGCTTGGAAGAATGCCTAATATAGTATTATAGTAAGTGCTATATTAAGTAAAATAAATAAATAACTGTATATATATATATATATATATTATTTCTCTCAAGAATTTCACAGATAGTAGAAAGGAAAACATATCTATCAAAAGTACAGAGTACACAGTGGTAGTACAGAAGATGGTAAGGGTTAACTTCCCCTTAGACTCAAGGAAGGCTTCACAGAGACAGTGGTATTTAATGTGAATCTTAGAGAATGAAGAAGTGCTTACTAGACCAACAAGAAGGGCATTTCAGGCCAAGGACACAGAACAAATATTTAAATCAGGAGGCTCAGAGATAAGAATAAATCTGTCCTCCCACCTTCCAGGAAGTGGTGATCTGGAGTTGTCTCAATAAATCCAACTTGTTTTTCCTAATTTATCCTTTAATTTCTTTATTATGTAAGGGAAAGTGTTGGTAACACTGAATATTAAATTATAGTCATTTCACTGTGTGGGAGAGAAAATTTTAGAGATTGTTACACTCTTAGGTAATGCTTACCCCAATCAATTCAATGCACTGAGTGAAAAGAATTTGCTAGTTCTAAGTCACCTTAATATTCTCAAAAGAATCTTTTGTTGATTGATATTTACCATATGTTGAAAGAATCTTTCATTGATTGGTATTTACCATATCTTATCTGCTGATATGATCAGTGATAACCATTTTTCTTTAAAATGTTACATTAGAATTCATTTGTTTAATGAATTTTGATTTTTCCATTACTTCATTCATTTACTACCTAACTAAAAGTATGTTTTATTTATCGTCACATTGTCAGAGATATTAGTTCAGTTCAGTTCAGTTTAGCCGCTCAGCTATGTCCGACTCTTTGCGACACCATGAACCTCAGCATGCCGGGCCTCCCTGTCCGTCACCACCTCCCGGAGTCCACCCAAACCCAGATATTAGCTAATAGTATTAAAAAAAAAAAAAACCCTAACGTCCATTAAAATATTTTCTAATTTTTTTCCTACATTACAAAACATGATTTAAGGACAACATTACTTCACACACCTTTGACTAACTCCTTTCAAGTTAATGATCTAGAAATCAGTGGAGAAGGAACTTAAAGGGAAATGGTCAAGGGGTCATCCAGGAAGGCAACAGGAGCTGGGCAGGATTGATTGAAACACCACAATTAGATCCAGCCACTTTTCAGGATCTGGCCCAGAAACTCACTCCTTGCAATGCCCTAGGTACGAGCCCCAAGAGGCTGACTCATGCCGAGATAGAAGTAGATATTCAAATGCCAGTTTATTCATTTGCAGTGAGAAATTAACCTCTCACATGGACCAGCATGTTCTCATTGATTCCTTAAAGTCAAGGCAAAGAGAATTCATACTGAGAAAGTACTTTACTAATTTGCCATGGGAAATCTCTGCATAGGGACAGAAACTTCAATGTCTGTATGATCTGTATATTTTCTCCCTAGAGATAGCCTACCTGGGAAATCAAACCATAGTCAGAATATTACTCAGTAATAAGAATAGAGAGATGAACATGTGTGTGTGTGTGTGTGTGTGTGTGTTCAGTCATTCGGTCATGCCCGACTCTTGTGACCCCATGGACTGTAGCCTGCCAGGTTCCTCTGCCCATGGGATTTCCCAGACAAGAATACTGGAGTGGTTGCCATTTCCTTCTCCAAGATAAACATACAGAACTAGACTAAAAGACTGTGGTAGACAAAATAAAGGCCCCCCAAAGATGTCTACATCTTAACACTCAGAACCTGTGAATATGTTACCTTACACAGCAAAAGGACTTTGCAGGTGTGATTACATGAAGGATCTTGAGATGGGAAGATCATCCCTTGATTACTAAGTTGGTGAAGTGTGATCGCTCAATCCAGTCCAACTCTGCTACCCCATGGACTAAACAGTCCATGGAAATCTCCAGGCCAGAAGACTGGAGTGGGTAGCCTTTACCTTCTCCAGGGGATCTTCCCAAATTGGGAATCAAATCCAGGTCTCCCACATTGCAGGCAGATTCTTTACCAGTTGAGCCATCAGGGAAGCCCCAAAATACTGGAGTGGGTAGCCTATTCCTTCTCCAGGGAATCTTCCCGACCCAGAAATCAAACTGGGATCTTCTACACTGCAGGCAAATTCTTAATAAACTGAGCTATCAGGGAAGCCCGATTACTGAGGTAGGCTCAGTATAATTACAAGCTTCCTTATGAGAGAGAAAAAAGAAGGTCAAAGGCAGTAGAAAGGGGTGTAATGATGGAAACAAGAGGTTGGAGTGATGCCAGCAGGGGGCTATAAGCTGAAGAACACAGGCAGCCTCAAGAAGCTTACAAAGGCAAGAAAGTGGATTTCCCCTTAAAGACTCCAAGAAGGAATGCGGCACTGCTGACAGTTTGATCTTAGCTTAATGAGATGCATTTAAGATTCCTGATCTCCAGAACTATAATAGAACACATGTGCATTATAGTAAGCTATTCACTTCAGTTCAGCCGCTCAGTCGTGTCCAACTCTTTGCAATCCCGTGAACTGCAGCACACCAGGCTTCCCTGTCCATCACCAACTCCCGGAGTTTGTTCAAACGCATGTCCATAGAGTTGGTGATACCATCCAACCATCTCATCCTCTGTTGTCCCCTTCTCCTCCTGCCTTCACTATTTCCCAGCATCAGGGTCTTTTCCAGTGAGTCAGTTCTTCACATCAGGTGGCTAAAGTATTGGAGCTTCAGCTTCAGCATCTGTCCTTCCAGTGAATATTCAGGACTGATCTCCTTTAGGATTTTCTGGTTGGATCTCCTTGCAGTCCAAGGGACTCTCAAGAGTCTCTCCAACACCACAGTTCAAAAGCATCAATTCTTTGACGTTCAGTCTTCTTTACGGTCCAACTCTCATATCCATACATGACTACTGGAAAAACTATAGCTTTGACTAGACAGACTTTGTCAGTAAAATAATGTCTCTGCTTTGTGATAATGCTATCTAGGTTTGTCATAGCTTTTCTTCCAAGGAGCAAGTGTCTTTTAACTTCATGGCTACAGTCACCATCTGCAGTGATTCTGGAGCCCAAGAAAATAAAGTCTGTCACTGTTTCCATTGTTTTCCCATCTGTTTCCCCAGCCATGAAGTGATGGGACCGGATGCCATGATCTTAGCTTTTTTTGAAAGTTGAATTTTAATATTAATCTTTTAGGTTGTAGTAATTCATTCAGCAAAAGGAAACTAATACTGACTCTGAGGCAGTAATTAAGATTACATTCAGCTGTGAGAGGTAGAAATTCCCACATATAAGTAGCTTGAACAAAGTAGACTTGAACAAGTTATGACCTCTCACAAAAATGAAGTCCTGATTAAACAGTCCAAGACTGATAAAGCAGATCACCATTACCAAGTACCCAGGCTTCCACTATCTTGTTACTCTCCATACTTAACACATGGTTTCAACTTCATGATAGCTCAAGATAGCTGCTTAATCTCCAGCCATCACATACATATTCTAACCAGCAGGAAGAAAGAAAAAGTAAGGGTAAAGGAAAGCATTCCCTTTTCTTATGGAAACTTCTGAAAGTTGCACACACCATGTCAGCATGCATCTCATAGACAAACAATTGGTCATAGAGCCACACATAGTTTCAAAGGAAGCTGGAAGTACCATCCTTATTCTGGGTAACTTAGTGCTCTTTGAAAAATAAAGCCTCCTATTTCCAAGGAAAAGGAAGAAAAGAAATAAGGACAACTTACAAAACCTAATAATGACAACTTACAAAGCCTTATGAAACATCGCTTCATTCACGTTCAATTCTTTTCGACCCTATGGACTGTAGCCCACCAGGCTCCTCTGTTCATGGGATTCTCCAGGCAAGAATACTGGAATGGGTTGCCATGACCTCCTCCAGGTTTCCTGACTCAGGGATTGAACCTGTGTCTCTTGTGTCTCTGCATCAGCGGGTGGGTTCTTTACCACCAGTGCCACCCGAGAAGCCCAGTAACCCTGGCATTCACCTCCAATCAGAATCAGAAACATGCAAGCTAAGATTCCCTTTCCTAATCTGAGTTGGATGGATGCTGCCAGTTTTGCCTATGTGTGTGTTTTTTTAAATCTAGGAACTGAACGCCAATCAATCCTTTTTAGACTGATATCTTTAGGACATATTAAAATATCTTCAATTAGGTTACTAACATTTTAGCTGGCCCAAGTCTGTCCCTTTTAGGTAATTATATATTTTTCTGCCATGATCCTACAATTTATTCTCAGAGGACCATTTTATTTCCTCATTCACAAGTCCTTGGAAGATACTTCTCCATGCCCCTAAAGGATGATAACAAATTATAAAAGCATTGAGTTAAAGCCTGGTGCCAACAGGTAAGTTTCACTCTCTTCCATGGCTGCTAATCATACTCAGAAATTCCAATCCTAGAATTGTCTGAAATTTGTCCCAATATGAAACAAAATGTGAGCATGTAGATAGTTGAGATAAGTCCAAAACCACTACTTGAAAGATAATTATGTGATGTGCCTCTGAAACTCCTTTTAGCTAGAGTCAAGGCTGGTCTAATAAGTAGGTGAAGTGAATACTGATGCTCATGGAATTACAACATGGCAGATGCAATTAATATCCCCGTTTTGCTGATGAAGTAACTGAGGCCTAGAAAAATTAACCAAATTTTCCCAAAGCTAGGGCTATTCAATGTCAAAGCGAGGACTCAGACTTCTTAACCAGAGTCCGACTCTAAATTATTACACTATTGATATAATTCAAGAAACCTGGGTAAATGCCCTGCTGCAAAATATTTCTTCATTATTTTAAAAAATACCTCAAATTTCAAACGCTATTTTGGTCCTGAAAAAGAATATAATAGCATAAGTAAAGCTGTTTAGAGAATCCAGGGGAAGATACCATTATGTTCTATCTCCATGACCAATACCTTATTTTACGCCACCATCATCTACTACCTGGATTACCAAAATTGCCATCCAACTGGTCCATATTCTGCCAGGATGGCTCCTTCCAATCTGTTCTCCACATTATAGCCAGAATGATCTTCCCCAAATGTACATCTGATCATGTTATTCCCCTTTTAAACCCTTTCAGGGCTTCTTCATTGCCTTCAACATAGTCTATACTAGTGGTTCTCAACCCTGTTAGGAAAAAATTTATATAACAAATAATTTTCATCAAATTTACTACCTCCTTCCCTTACTATCCAGAAAGGAAACTCATGTAACATTAGTCCAATTTTTAAATGTTTGGCCATGATTACATTAGAAAGTGAATTCTGTAAGTTGCAGGACAGTGGAGACAGTACTACCTCCTCCCACTGCCCACCCTGAGAGATAACTGCTGGTCTAAACCCTTTGATGTGATTTGTTAAGTATTTGTGTTCCGGACTCTTCTCACGCTCAACCAACACTATCACTAGTCAGTCTGTCTTGGCCTTAAGTCCTCATAAACTACCTAAATGACCGATACACACGATGGTCTTTATCACTTACTGTTCTGTAGAAACCACCTTCTTTACCTGGAACTCTCCATCATCCTCTCTCCAGCTTTATCTGGCTAATTCCTCCTCACTCAGGTTTCTGCTTAGAAGCAATTTCCTCCATAAAGCCTTCTCTTGTTACATCAGTGACACCTGGCATCCTGAAATTTCCTCTATTAGAGCACATGTCAGTCCCACTGTTGCAATGATCTCTTTACTTCTTTAGCCACTCCCTGAAAAATGAGTTTCTTGAGGACATAGACTATGTTGTGGCCACTGTTACAGCTTGTTATACTTGTTAGAGGAAAAGGAAGCTGGAGAGCATAGAAGACTAACTTAGCAAAACTATCTTATATTGGGAGTATTACGATCAGCTATTATTTTTTAGAAACATTGTTTTGGAAATGCATAAAAATGAAAAAATACAAAATACATTTTGAGAAAAAAGTATAACAAACCGGACAAACATTACCTGCCAGGTTATTAAGGTCAACATCAGCAGGGATTAGTCATGTGATAGTATGTATCTTTGTTATGATGTGATAAAAATGGCACTTTAAACGCTACAGTTTCCTCCCCCAAACCATAATACCAGCATAATCAAAAGAAAAATAACAGACAAATCCCAATGGAGGGACATCCCACATTCTAAAAATACTTAACGAGTACTCTTCAAAATTATTAAGGTCATCAAAAACAAAGAAAGTCAGAAACTGTCGTAGCCTAGAACAGCCTAAAGGACCCGATGGCTAAATGTAATCTGATATCCTAGATCGGATTCCGAAACAGAAAGAGGACATTAGGCAACACTTAAGGGAATATGAATAAAGCATGTACATTAATTAATAATAATGTAGAAATATGATTCATTAATTGTAACAAATATTACCATGCTAATATAAGATGTTAATAACAGAGGAAACTGGGTACAGAGTATATGGGAACTCTCTATACAATCTTGCAATTTTTTGGTAAATCTAAAATCGCTCTAAACTTGAAAGTTTATTTTTTTAATGGGCAAAATATTTAGACACTGTACCCCCCCCAAAATTATCTATAAATGCAATATGAAAAAAATTCAACGTGCTTAGTCATAAAGCTAATGCAAACTGTCATAATGTAATACCACAAGAGACACATTAGAATGGTTAAAATGCAAAAGACTCGCAAAATCAAGTATTCATGAGGATACAGAGCAATTGAACCATTGATTATGGTTATGGAAATGCTAAAATGACAATTACTCTTTAAAAGTATGGAGGTTTTATAATGAAGTTAAACAAACATTTTTCACGAGATCCAGCAATTCCACTCCAAGGTATTTACTCAAGAATAATAAAATATATGTTCACACATACATACATAAAATGTAAAATGGTATCATCATCCACAAAAATAACAACACAATAAAAAACACAATCACTTGGAAATTCACGGAAACTTTTTGAGATAACCATAAGGTTATAGTCTCAGGTTATGCATGCTAAAGTATTTAAGGGTAAAATGTTATATCTACATCTTATTTTCAAATGATTCAGCAAAAGAAAAAAGGAAGGAAAGAATGGAGAGAGGAAGGAAGGAAAGGAGAGAGAGAATCAAATGTGACAAAATATTAACAACTGATGATCAAGAAAAAGAGTATAGGAGTCTTGTTATTCTTGCAACTTTTCCATAGATTTGAAATTTTTCAGAATAGAAAGTTGTGGGGAAAAGCAAGCTTAGTAATAGCACTAGTAAGATGACATAAATTTCTCTAGGGGTTAATTTTTATTTTTCACTTTGCTCATTGGCCAAAGGCTAGCAACGTATATATGTAGTCTGAGCACTTATAATGTGACTCTCTTCACAAAACAGTCTGTGAACTGTTTATTAAACTGTGAACTGTTTATTAAAGTTTCTCCAGATGGTCAATTAAATTTAGAGTTATATGTTTACACCAGTACACCTCAGCTGTAAAATAAAAAGTTCTATCATACAACATCTTTTGTACCCTAGATAATGTGCAAGTTATTTGTTCAGTTATTTTGGAATCAGGTAGACATTTTTATCCAGGATTGATTTTTTTTAAAAAGAAGGCAGAATAGGCAATAAAGACAAGCTAATTTTTAATTTAAAAGAATAATTCTTTATATGTTTATTTCAATAATGCTCAGACATTCTGGGAATCCCACTTTGGTTCTTCAGAGCCTACTTGTAAATGAAATCCTTATAATTCTATGGCCATTAAACCAGGTTTTTTTTTTTTTTTGATGTTGAGTTATATGAGATATATATATATATGTGTATGGGTACACACACATATATATATGTATTAGATATTAATTCTTTGTTGGTCATATCATTTATAAATATTTTCTCCCATTCAGTAGGTTGTCCTAATGAAATCATTAAAAAATAGTTTAAATACACTCACATTTTATTTTGGACAAAATGGCATCAGAACATGTGATCACTCAAATTATTAACCTTTCTTTTTTTCAAATGAATTTTTGGCATTTTCAAAAGATCAACTCTACCTTAACAAATCAAAAATTGCAATCATAAATACTACATGGGAGGCCAGGAGTTGGTAAACTTTTTCTGTAAAGGTTCAGATAATAAACATTTTAGGCTTCATAGGTCATGGGTTCTGTCATGTGTGCATGCTAAGTCACTTCAGTTGTGTCCGACTCTGCAACCCTATGGACTGTAGCCTGCCAGGCTTCTCTGTCCATGGGGATTCTCCAGGCAAGAATACTGGAGTGGGTTGCCATATTCTCCTGGGAAACCCATGGGTTCTGTCACAACTAATCAACTCTGCAGCTATAGTGTAAAAGGAGCCAAAGACACTACTATAATGAATGAGCTTACCTGTACTGCAATAACATTTTATTTACAAAAATAGTTGGTGAAACAGATTTGGTCTTCTAGTTTGTTGATTCTGGTTTTAGGTAATAACAGAATAACTGAAATAACTATGTTGCTTTCTATAATGATGGCAACTACTAGGACATATTGTTTTTGGCTTAAAAAAAGTTTTTTCCACCCACTGGTTTATAATCAATAGTAAGGTATTTTAAGGGGCTTCCCTGGTGGCACTAGTGGTAAAGAACCTTCCTGTCAATACAGGAGCCATAAGAGCCGTGAGTTTGATCCCTGGGTCAGGAAGATCCCCTGGAGGAGGACCTGGCAACCCACTCCACTATACTCTCCAGTACTCTCAGTACTCTAGCACACACATGCACACAAGGTATTTTAAGGCCTTGTTTAAAAGCAATATTTTCATTGACCATAACATCAACAAGAACAAAATGTACAGGAATAAATCTAACAAAGGATATAAAAGACCTGTATTCAAAAAATTATAAGACACTGATGAAATACACTGAAGATGACACAAACAGATGGGAAGATATTCTATGTTAATGGGTTGTAAGAATTAATATTGGTAAAATAACCATACTACCTAAGGCAATCTACAAATTCAATGCAACCCCTACCAAAATACCAATAGCATTTTTCACAAACAATTCTATAACTTGTACGGAACCACAAAAGATCCCAAATAGCCAAAATAATCTTGAGAAAGAAAGATAAAGCTGGAGGGATCATGTTCCCTGAGTTCAAAGTACATTACAAAGCTACAATCACCAGAACAGTGTGGTATTGGCACAAAAACAGACACATACATTAATGGAACAGAATAGAGAACCCAGGAACAAACCAACACACTTATGGGCAATTAATCTATGACAAAAGGAGCAAGAATATACAGTGAGAAAAGGACAGCTTCTTCAATAAACTGGGAAAACTAGAAAGCTACATGGAAAAGAATCAATCTGGAGTACTCTATTATACCATGCACAAAAGTAAATTCAAAATAGATTAAAGACTTAAATGTAAGACCTGTGACCAAAAAATTCCTATAAGAAAACACAGACAGAACCCTATTTGGTGTAAATCATAATTTTTTTTTGGTTTCTGTTTCCTAAAGCAAAGGAAACAAAAGCAAAAATAAACAAATAGACCCTAATTAAACTTAAAACCTTTGGCACAGCAAAGGAAACCTTAAACAAAACAAAAAGACCACCTACTGAATGGGAGAAAATATTTGTAAATGATATGACCAACAAAGAATTAATATCTAATACATATACATATATATATATATCTCATACAACCCAACATCAAAAAAAAAAAAACTGGTTTAAAAGTGGGCAAAAAATCTGAATAGACATTTTTCTAATGAAGACATGAAAATGGCCAATAGGTACATGAAAAGATGCTCAACACTGTTAATCATTCGAGAAATGAAAATTAAAACCACAATGAGTTATCATCTCACACCTGTCAGAATAGCTATCATCAAAAAGACCACAAATAATATACATTGGTGACAATTTTGGAGAAAAGGGAATGGATAAAAGGGAATCCTTATAAACTTTGTGGGAAGGTAAATTGGTACAATCATTATGGAAAACAGTATGGAGATTTCTCAAAAAATTAAAAACAGAACTATCATATGATCCAGCAATATAGGAAAGATACATGAACCCTTATGTTCATTGCAGCATTATTTACAATAGCCAAAGCATGGAAGCAACCTAAGTGCCCATCAATAGGTGAATGCACAAAGGTTGTGTGTGTATATACAATGGACTATTACTCAGCCACAAAAAAGAATGAAATCTGATCATTTTTGACATCATGGATGCAGCTAGAGACTATTATGCTAAGTGAAATAAGTCAGACAGAGAAAGACATGTACCATATGATTTCACTTAATATGCGGAATCTCAAAAAAAAAAACAGATAAATGGACAAACAAATATAATAAAACAGAATTATAGATACAAAGAACAATCAGGTATTTGCCAGAGGGGAGGAGGAGGAAAGAAATAGTTGAGAGAGATTTCAGGTACAAACTTTCAGTTGCAAAATAAATGAGTCATGGGTATGAAATGTACTGTGTGGGTAATACAGGCAATAACTATACAATATCTTTGTATGGTGACATATTCTAATTAGATTTATTGTGGTGACAAGTTTGAAATGTAGAAATACCTAACCATTCTTTTGCATAACAGGAAGTAAAATTCTTTGGTAGGTCGATTATATTTCAAAAGCTAACAAACATAACAAAAGAGATCAGACTTCTGAATAGCAGAGGTGGAGGGTGGGGGAGGGAGAACTGGATGAAAGTAGGAAGTAAGCAAAAGTTACAAATTTTCAGTTATAAGACAAATACGTGCAAGGGTTGTACTGTACAACATAATAAATACAATTAACACTGTTGTATGTTATATAGAAAAATTGTTAAAAGAGTAAATTCTAAGAGTTCTCATCACAAAAATTTTTTTCTTATTTCTTTAATTTTGTACCTATATGAGATAATGGATGTTCACTAAACTTATTGTGATAATAACTTCATGATGTATGTAAATCAAATCATTACTCTGTATACCTTAAACTTATACTGTGCTATATGTCAATGATATCGCTGTAAAACTGGAAGGAAAAAAAATAAAAGCATATTTTTAAACAGCATTTGTGGAAAGTATTGCACTGATATTTCCTCTCCCAGAGGGGAAGCAATCACAATACAATTAGAGTTTTATCATTCAATCAGCAGGAGCTGTATTTTGACTTTTAAGATGATCATTAAAAATAAAAACCCAATACATCATCCCACTGCTGTTATAGATTCCATTCTTCAGAAAGTCATCAGAGGTCAACTCACTTAGTATCAGTATATCTTGGTAAAAATCACAGAAAAAAAAAAAAAAAACATAAAGATAAAACACAGCAGACACAAAAATATTCAATGGCAAAACGATAATGTGACTGGACTTCCCTGCTGGTCCAGCAGTTGGGAGTCCACCTGTAAGGGCAGAGGACATGGGTTTGACCCCTCGCCTGAGAGGATTCCACATGCCACAGGGCAACTGGGCCCGTGTGCCACAATTACTGAACCCACACTCATACTGAAGCCTGCATGCCCCAGAGCCTGTGCTCTGCCAACTAGAGAAACCACCACAACGAGAAGCCTGAACGCCACAACTAGAGAGTAGCCCCTCCTTGCCACAACTAGAGAAAGCCCTCGCACAGCAGTGAAGATCCAGTGCAGCCAAAAATAAATGAATAAATAAATAAAATTAAAAAGAAAATAGGTGACCAATACTCAATTGGCAAAAAAAAAATCAGCTTATCCAAAACATCTATGAGAACACAAGATGAAAGCAATCTGCAGACTACTTCTCTCATCGTTTACTAATTTCACTGTCATATGAAAACAAAACATATTTCCTTCACATTCACAAATTGTAATAAATAAAACTAAAAATCTTTCTCAGATAGACATTGATGTTTGCAAACACTTGCTATAAAGAGCAAAAAGGATAAACGCTTCTATTTAATAAACAACTGTGCTTTTGGTTCATTTAAAATCTGTTATTTCAGTTAATGTTACAATTTTCAGACCTTCAAGAAGGACCTAGATGAACAAATCATACTTATTCAGTTTTTTTCCCTTTTTATATTTTTCTCCCCCTATATTAGTGATTCTCAAATGCAGTCCTTGAACCAGCAGCATCAACTAGGAATCATCTAAAATTTGTTAAAAATGAAAATTCTTGCTGTCTCCCCACCACTACTGTGGAGGCAGAGGCTCATGTGCATTCCAGATGAGCAGTACCCATAATCTACTGCCATGGCCAAGAAAGTACCCACAACCTACCGCCATGGCTGAAGAAGGCATTGTTGCTGGAGATGTAATAGACATTAATCCTGCTTTACAAGAGGTGCTGAAGACCATCGTCATCCATGATGGCCTGGCACGTGGAACTCACAAAGCTGCCAAACTCTTAGACAAGTGCCAAGTCCATCTTTGCATGCTTCCATCCAACTGTGATGAGCCTCTATGTCAAGTTGGTGGAGGTCCTTTGTTTCTTTGTTGTTTTTTGTTGTTGTTGTTGTTTTTTAATATTTCCCAGTGGAAACAGTGTCAGACTTTATTTTTGGGGGCTCCAAAATCACTGCAGATGGTGACTGCAGCCATGAAATTAAAAGACGCTTACTCCTTGGAAGGAAAGTTATGACCAACCTAGATAGCATATTCAAAAGCAGAGACATTACTTTGCCAACAAAGGTTCATCTAGTCAAGGCTATGGCTTTTCCAGTAGTCATGTATGGATGTGAGAGTTGGACTGTGAAGAAGGCTGAGTGCTGAAGAATTGATGCTTTTGAACTGTGGTGTTGGAGAAGACTCTTGAGAGTCCCTTGGACTGCAAGGAGATGCAACCAGTCCATTCTGAAGGAGATAAGCCCTGGGATTTCTTTGGAAGGAATGATGCTAAAGCTGAAAGTCCAGTACTTTGGCCACCTCATGCGAAGAGTTGACTCATTGGAAAAGACCCTGATGCTGGGAGGGATTGGGGGCAGGAGGAGAAGGGGACGACAGAGGATGAGATGGCTGGATGGCATCGCTGACTCGATGGACGTGAGTCTGAGTGAACTCCGGGAGTTTGTGATGGACAGGGAGACCTGGCGTGCTGCGATTCATGGGATCTCAAAGAGTCGGACACGACTGAGCGACTGAACTGAACTGAATCAACTTGTGCCACAGTCAGCTCCCAGTCTTGTTTTTGCTGACTGTACAGAGCTTCACCATCTTTGGCAGCAAAGATGTTTGAATGCAAAGATGCACATATGCATCTTTGGCTGCACATATGCACCTTTGGCTGCAAAGATCTTTGCATCTTTGGATGCAAAGAGCTGACTGTGGCACAGACCATGAACTCCTTATTGCCAAATTCAGACTTAAATTGAAGAAAGCAGGGAAAACCACTAGACCATTCAGATGTGACCTAAATCAAATCCCTTACGATTATATAGTGGAAGTGAGAAATAAATTCAAGGGATCAGATCTGATAGAGTGCCTGAAGAACTATGGATGGAGGTTCATGACACTGAACAGGAGGCAGAGATCAAGACCATCCTCAAGGAAAAGAAATGCAAAAAGGCAAAATGGTTGTCTGAGGTGGCCTTACAAATAGTGTTTTTCTTTTTTGACTGCCTTGGGTCATAGTTGAGGCATGTGTGAGATTTTAGTTCCCCAACCAGGGATCAAACCACTGCCTGCTGCACTGGCAGGTGGATTCTCAACCACTGGACCCCAGGGACATCCGTCCCCCTGTAGTCTTTATTTGTGAGTCTCAAATTCTGGGTTTACTCCTGGACATCATGTGACTTGGGGTGGTCACTTTCCCACAGACAATTGGCATCCTTGACACTGTTTCTTGAGGAATAGTGCTGCCCTGAGTTTCCGCTCTCTTGTAGTGAATGCATAGACCCACGTGAGTCTGTGTTGAGATCCTCTTTTCATTGATAAACTTAGGTTTTTGTAAAAATTTCATTTATTTTTAATTGGAGGATGATTGCTTTACAATTCTGTGTTGAAAGGCAAAGGAGAAAAGGAAAGATAAACCCATTTGAATGCAGAGTTCCAAAGAATAGTAAGGAGAGATAAGAAAGCCTTCCTCAGTGATCAGTGCAAAGAAATAGAGGAAAACAATAGAATGGGGAAGTCTAGAGATCTCTTCAAGAAAATTAAGGGATACCAAGGGAACATTTCATGCAAAGATGGGCACAGTAAAGGACCGAAATGGTATAGACTTAACAGAAGCAGAAGATATTAAGAAGAGGTGGCAAGAATACACAGAAGAGCTATACAAAAAAGAACTTCATGACCCAGATAATCATGATGGTTTGATCAACAACCTAGAGCCAGACATCCTGGAATGCAAAATCAAGTGGGCCTTAGGAAGCATCACTATGAACAAAGCTAGTGGAGGTAATGGAATTCCAGTTGAGCTATTTCAAATCCTGAAAGATGATGCTGTGAAAGTGCTGCACTCAATATGCCAGCAAATTTGGAAAACTCAGCAGTGGCCACAGGACTGGAAAAGGTCAGTTTTCATTCCAATCCCAAAGAAAGGCAATGCCAAAGAATGCTCAAACTACCACACATTTCACTCATCTCACATGCTAGCAAAGTAATGCTCAAAATTCTCCAAGCCAGGCTTCAACAGTATGTGAACCATGAACTTCCAGATGCTCAAGTTGGTTTTAGAAAAGGCAGAGGAACCAGAGATCAAATTGCCAACATCCGCTGGATCATCGAAAAAGCAAGAGAGTTCCAGAAAAACATCTACTTCTTCTTTATTGACTATGCCAAAGCCTTTGACTTGTGTGGATCACAATAAATTGTGGAAAATTCTTCAAGAGATGGGAATACCAGGCCACCTGACTTTCCTCTTGAGAAACCTGTATGCAAGTCAGGAAGCAACAGTTAGAACTGGACATGGAACAACAGACTGGTTCCAAATAGGAAAAGGAATACATCAAAGCTGTATATAATCACCCTGCTTATTTAACTTTAATGCAGAGTACATCATGTGAAATGCCGGGCTGGATGAAGCACAAGCTGGAATCAAGACTGCCAGGAGAAATATCAATAATCTCAGATATGCAGATGACACCAGCCTTATGGCAGAAAGCAAAGATAAACTAAAGAGCCTCTTGATGAAAGCGAAAGAGGAGAGTGAAAAAGTTGGCTTAAAACCCAACATTCAGAAAATGAAGATCATGGCATCTGGTCCTATCATTTCATGGCAAATAGATGGGGAAACAGTGGAAACAGTGACAGACTATTTTTTGGGTTCCAAAATCACTGCAGATGGTGACTATAGCCATGAAATTAAAGGACGCTTGCTCCTTGGAAGAAAAGTTATGACCAACCTAGACAGCATATTCAAAAGCAGAGACATTACTTTGCCAACAAAGGTCCATTTAGTCAGAACTATGGATTTTCCAATAGTAATGAATAGATGTGAGAGTCAGTTATAAAGAAAGCTGAGCACCGAAGTATTGATGCTTTTGAACTGTGGTGCTGGAGAAGACTCTTCAGAGTCCCTTGGACTGCAAGGATATCCAACAAGTCCATCCTACAGGAAATTAGTCCTGAATATTCATTGGAAGGACGGATGTTGAAGCTGAAGCTCCAATACTTTGGACACCTGATGTGAAGAACTGACTCATTGGAAAAGACCCTGATGCTGGGAAAGATTGAAGGCAGGAGGAGAAGGGGATGACAGAGGATGAGATGGCTGGATGGCATCACCGACTCAATGGACATGAGTCTGAGTGAACTCTGGGAGTTGGTGATGGATAAGGGAGGCCTCACGTGCTGCAGTCCATGGGGTCACAAATAGTTGGACATGACTGAGAGACTGAACTGAACTCAATCAACTTGTAATTAAATTACAGATAAAATTAACATGATATGTTAATGAAATAGTAAATAGCTGAGACTGCCAATAAGAAATCAGTTGACTTTTTTCCACATGGAAATTTTTTCCACATTGATAACAGAATATTACCCCTTAGAAAAAGAACGGCAGCTTGGCTTTCTTTAGAATTGTAGGGATATGAGCATTTGCACATAGATTCCTGAAAATTGCTTAGCATTCCAAGGCACTTATTTAAATCCTGTGAGAAGTCTGATAGTGCAGGTGAGAAAGGAAGCACACCAATTCATTCCTTTCACACGTATGAGAGAGGCTCCTACTCCCTCCCCACCAGCCTGGGGCTTCTCTCCCCATGCACACAAACTGGTGGAGGCCTCTGTGCTATACACCAAATCAATGCAATTAAGGCTGATGACAACAAGAAACTACGGGAATGGGTTGTTATTGTTGTTGTTTAGTCATTAAGTTGTGTCTGACTCTTTTGTGACCCCATGGACTGGAGCCTGCCAGGCTTCTCTGTCCATGGGATTTTTTCAGGCATGAATACTGGAATGGGCTGCCATTTCCTTCTCCAAGGGATCTTCCCAAACCAGGGATCAAACTCACGTCTCCTGCATCGGCAGGTGGATTCTTTACCACTTAGCCACCAGGGAAGCCCCAGAGGAATGGGTAGATTCTCTTAAAACTGACTGAGAGGGAAAACCCAGTAAAGTGGTTGGTTGCATCTGTGTGGTAGTTAAGGACTATGGCAAAGAGTCTCAGGCACACGATGCCATCAAGGAGTACTTCAGATGCAAGAAATGAACACATAAAAAACGTGGCTCTGGTTTCTTAAAAAGAAAAGGAGGAAAGAAACACAAATTTGGGGGCCTTACCTCAAGACTTCTTAAGTCAGAATCACTGGAGTAGGGCCCAGTAACAGCTCTCCAGGTGGTACTGATGCATACGCAGTTTTGTGGACCATACTCTCAGTTATCAGGTCCCAGCACAGGCACATCTTGAGTCTCTTCAGCTTTTTCATGTTCTACCAGCTCAGATTTAAAGGAGAGGAGAGTGAAAATGGCTTACAAATGGAAGCCTATACTCACTCATATCTGCTTCTCCTTCCACTCATGACCACCTGCCTAAGTCGAACGTAGACTTAACATAGTAGCACTGAGGCATCTACACTTCCTTACTCTGCTAACGCTCAAGGATACTGCAAGATGGAGGTAGAGAGGGATACTATTTTTCATAAGAAGAATTACAGAGCAATTGACTCCTAAATTATGTGTACATACAACATCAACTGCAATAATATTTCAGATATATTTTAAAAAGAGATCCATTAAAACTTTCCCTTATACAACATGTGCTTATATAGGTCCCATCTTTGTATAATAATGGGGAATAAAAATGTCACAGAAATAAGTGCACTCTCAGAGTGTGATGAAAATTTACATCCAAATACAAAAGTGAGTGAGCACTCTGCTTTCAGTTTCTTTCTGTTTGGACTTAACCCCTGCTTGGTTAAAGAAATTAGAAAAATTAAAACTGTATACAGTAACAAGTCTCTTCCCAATTAAAAGCCATTAAAAAAATAAAGATGTAACCAATGAATAGAGACCCTGGTATATGCACCACATTGTGGTAAGCACTGATGAGGGAGGAGAGACTGTAAGTATAAAAAATGCAAAAACACAACAAACAAAAAGCTACCCTAGAACAGCTACTGTAGAGTTACAGATGATCAGAGGATGAAACAGCAATGTGAGCTGAAGTGAGATGCAGAAACTGAACTGGTCTTTCAAGGAGGGATGTAGGGAGATGGGAAGGAAAATTCCAGACAGGCAAATGTCATGAGCAAAGTCCCTGAATATCACACTTGGCATATTTGGAGAATTACCAACTAGACTGATTTAGCTGGAGTGGACATCCATATAAGAAAGATTAGAGACACAGATGAGGTTTGCTTAACTGTGGCCTTAAGCGTCAGGCTGGGGCATTTGACTTTTCTGAGAGCAATGAGGAACATTTAAAATTCTAGGGATATGATGAAAGCAGTATTTCAGGAAGACTGATTTGACCAGTCATTGGAAGGACTGATGCTAAAGCTGAAACTCCAGTACTTTGGCCATCTGATGCCAAGAACTGACTCACTGGAAAAGTCCCTGATGCTGGGAAAGATTGAAGGCAGGAGGAGAAGGGGACAATAGAGGATGAGATGGCTGGCTGGCATCACCGACTTGATGGACATGAGTTTGAGTAAGCTCCGGGAGTTAGTGATAGACAGGGAAGCCTGGCGTGCTGCAGTCCATGGGGTCGCAAACAGTAGTACACAACTGAGCAACTGAACTGACCTGATTTGACCAAACGTGTAGAGTAAATTACAGTTAGGCTTCACAAGCTGTCAAATGCGTATGAAATCACCTGGGATCCTATGATTCAGTAGATCTGGGGAGGCCGAGATTCTGCATTTCTAACACTCCTAGTGATGCCTAAACTGCTGGTCCTCAGACAGTACTTTGAGTAGTGTGGGATTATGATATGTTTTAAATTCAAAATATCCACTGAGGCATAATAAAGAAAATGTCATACAGAAAAAAATAATTCTTTACAAATTTATTATTCTAGTCTGTTAAATTTCTTTGCAAGGAGCAGTCATTTCTCACTCAACCAGCTGATATAAAAAGAGAGACTATAAAAAAGAAAGAACATAAAAGAATCCTACAGAAACAAATGCAGACAGTATGGTAGAATGTCTCCAGGAAATGGAAAAGCAACAGTCACTGCTCTCCCCATGTCTCTGGCTGTATGCCTTTGTGTTTGCTTCTGCTTCCTTCTTCTGTTTACTCACCAGTTCATCCATTAGGACTCTCAGTCCTGATGCTAAATAACGCTGAGTTCAATCATCTACTACCATCGTACTACAGGTTCTTACATCTCAGTTCATATTGTCAGGAGAGAACCAGAATGGACCATCTTTGGATTCCTCCCAGGGTTAGGAGTCCATCTCTAGTTCAGTCATCTGTTACTTGGACAGAGAAGAGAGTCTTTCATATATTTCAGGGACTGTGAATGAAATGAAGAGGGTGTGTTGGGGATGGAAGGCAAATTGACCAACAAATCTAAAATGAGTGGTGGGAGAGAGTCTCAGGCTCAGTTGAGGCCTCTGCTGTTTGCACAAGATGTCAAATACTTTCCATGCTCTAAAGGCAGGTGCTGTTCTGAACATGTTAAAACATTGAGAAACAAGTTTTATCAGCGTTAAGTTATGATCCACCTCCAGACTACTCATTTGAAAAGACCCTGATGCTGAGAAAGATTAGGGGCAGAAGGAGAAGGGGGATGACAGAGGATGAGATGGTTGGATGGCATCACCGACTCAATGGACGTGAGTTTGGGTAGACTCCAGCAGTTGGTGATGGACAGGGAGGCCTGGCGTGCTGCAGTTCAAGGGGTCACAAAGAGTCGGACATGACTGAGCGACTAAACTGAGCTGAACCAGACTACGTGAGTTGGTGAAAAATTCACTGAGGCTGAAGAAGCAAGTGGTGAGGTAGGTGCCCAGCATTGCTGTACATTCCTGCCCCTACCATCCAATACAGGAGATGGGAGAGGGGAGCTCCTACCCCTCAAATGAAGAAGTTTTTTAGAGAATCATTTGAAGAGCTTAACTTGTATCTCCTAGAATTTGGGGGTACACAGGAAAGGTAGTCACACTTTGAAAAGTCTGAAGTGAAAGACTGTGGCTGTATCATTTAGAGATGGCAGAGCAGTGGAAGGGAAGGAAAGACAGAAGTAGAGAGAGAGATGCTGTCCCAGGAGTAAACTGCATTCACACTAATATGGAGCAGGGAGTAGGACTGGAGCAAAGTGGGATCCTGCAGGAGGAAACTGTCCTGATGAGGGAGAGATATAAATATTCTCACTTCTGTAAAAGCCACACACAGTTTATGACAGACTGGAGAATGGAGAAGCTAGCTGAATAGTATAACACAGTTTGAGATCATCAGGTAAAATGCAATACCTACAGCTTCAATCTACCTTAGCTAAACTAAGTAAAGATGAACATGACCCCAGCCCCACCCTTATCTTCACCAAAGGAACCCAAAAGGGACGGAAGGAAGCCAGCCACACAAAGGTTTGAGTTCTCAGGGGTTTCCCACCTGTCTGCATTCCACTAAGCTTCTTAAAGTCTCCACTGTAAGCACAATCACAGATTCTTATCCAATATCTCAGGGATTACTTTGTTTAGTAAACAATTGTCACTTCTCGTTGTTGTTCAGTCGCTAAGTTGTGTCCAACTCTTTTCCACCCCATGGACTGCAGCACACCAGGTTCTCCTTTTCCTTCACTATCTCTTGGAGTCTGCTCAAATTCTTGTCCTTTGAGTCAGTGATGCTATCTAACCATCTCATCCTCTGTCACCCCCTTCTCCTTTTGCCTTCTCTCTTTCCCAGCATCAGGGTCTTTTCCAGTGAGTCAGCTCTTCATGTCAGGTGGCCAAAGTACTGGAACTTCAGCTTCAGCATCAGCCCTTCCAACGAATAGTCAGGGTTGATTACCTTTAGGATTGAATGGTTTGATCTCCTTGCTGTCCAAGGCACTCTCAAGAGTCTTCTCCAGCACCACAGTTTGAAAGCATCAATTCTTCAGTGCTCAGCCTTCTTTACGGTCCAACTCATATCTGTACATGACTACTGGAAAAACCATAGATTTGATTATACTATACTCACTTCTCACGCTAACTGCTAAATTCATTCATTTTTTTTTTTCTCTCATAGAGACTTCTCTGTGTCTGGCACTATTCAATCAATAAACTCAAACTCCAAATGAAACTTATATTTGAGCATGTGGCAGTACAGGTAATAAATAATATACCCATTAAAATATATCAGAGGACAGTAAATGCTATATGAATAAAACAATGGCAGGGGAAAAGAACAGATTGCTTCAAGAGTGTAATTTAAAACAGAGGGCCAGGGGGCTTCCCTGGTGGCACAGTGGATAAGAAACCGCCTGCCAATGGGTTCAATCCCTGGTCCAAGAAGATCCCATATATTGTGGACCAACTAAGCCTGTGTGCCACAAATATTGAGTCTGTGCTCTAGAGCCTGGGAGCCACAGCTACAGAAGCCCTCACACCCTATAGCCCATGCTTTTGCAAGAGAAGCCACCACAATGAGAAGCCCTCACCCTGCAACTAGAGAAAAACCCGCACAGCAAGGAAGATCCAGCACAACCAAAAATGAGTAAATAAATTAATTAATTAAAATTATTAATAAAATAAAATAAAATGAGGTCATGAAAGTCTGTGGTGGTCCAGTAGGTAGGACTCCACACGTCTACTGCTGGGTGCCTGGGTTCACTCCTTGGTCAGGGAACTACAATCCTCAAGCCTCACATTGCCCCCCTCCACCAAAAAAAAAAAAAAGAGATAAAATAAGGGGTCAGAAAAAAATAGTAAGGGCTCAGAGAAGGTTTCCTAAAGGTGACATTTTGAGCAAAGAAAGAGCCCAGGCCAGAGACGATGGAGGCAATGCCTGTGGGTCAGGTTGGCAGCCAAGGAAACAAGGGTAAGTAGATAGGGCAGAGGGTCTCTGGAGAAAGAGAACCAGGCATGGCTTTCTTGACATAAGAGAAACCATTTTTTGACCTAAGCTAATTTGTGATCTAAGCCTAGCCATGATGTTTGCCTTTGAACAGGTCGACCCGATGGACACGAGTTTGAGCAAGCTCCGGGAGTTGGTGATAGACAGGGAAGCTAGATGTGCTGCAGTTCCTGGGGTTGCAGAGAGTCGGACACGACTGAGTGAACTGACTGAAGAGAACAAAAGAATGCAAAAAGAAATGACTGTTATCAGGCAAGAGATGGCATCATGGACTCAATGGACATGATGCTACTGCTAAGTCGCTTCAGTCGTGTCCGACTCTGTGCGACCCCAGAGACGGCAGCCCATCAGGCTCCCTGTCCCTGGGATTCTCCAGGCAAGAATACTGGAGTGGGTAGCCACTTTCTTCTCCAATACATGAAAGTGAAAAGTGAAAGCGAAGTTGCTCAGTCGTGCCCGACTCTTAGCGACCCCATGGACTGCAGCCTACCAGGCTCCTCCATCCATGGGATTTTCCAGGCAAGAGTGCTGGAGTGGGTTGCCATTGCCTTCTCTGAAGAGAGACAGTGCTATGCTTTCATTAGGAAAAACAGAAAGGCAACTGAAAAACAAATTCAACAAACTAACCTATTATGGAGAACTGAACTATTTATTTCAGGAGTGTTTTAAATCAGTAAAACCTTTAGGTACTTTTCAAGTTCAAAAACTTTCAGGTGTAGATATTCTAAAAACCAGAACAGCCTTGAAACCATTTAAAACTCAAATCAAATACTCTGAAAGTGTTTATAAAAATGACAAAGGATTTTACTCAAAGAGAAAATGCCCTAGAAGGAAAAAACAGATCAGAATTGTTTTAACACATCAGAAAATAGCTGAAACACATAGAAAATAGTTGAAAATACACCTAGATGTCACATGTCAGATCATCATCTGATGTTTCCAATAAAGATCTAGAACCAAAAGTATAAAAGCTCATAAGCTAGCTCATTGCTAAATGACACAGTCCATTCTCCAGTGAGGAAAGGACAATCAGCTGAAATAAAGAGGGACACAAAAAAGCAAACTACAGCATTAAATGCTTGTGACTTTAAAAGAGATTAAGAACTGCATAGTCGAGGTCTTCCTATTATAATTATCATCACTATGAGAGAGAGAGCATTCCAGAGAGAGATTACAAAAAAATGCTATGAATTCATGAAGGATAAGTTAATACAAATCTGAGACTGGGGGTGCAGTGCTTAGTTGCTCAGTTGTATCCGATTCTTTGCAACCCCATGGACTGTAGCCTGCCAGGCTCCTCTGTCCATAGGGATTCTCCAGGCAAGAATACTGGAGTGGGTTGCCATGCCCTTCTCCAGGGGATCTTCCCAACCCAGGGATCGAACCCAGGTCTCCTGAATTGTAGGCAGATTCTTTACCATCTGAGCCACCAAGGAGCAAGAGATTTTTGAAAAAATGTCATCAAAACAGTGGCAATGAATATTATTTCTGCCATGGAACAGCACGAGAATATTTTATTCAAGAATGTCCAAGGAAATAAAAATTATATTTAAATGGCATGTATATCAGATAAATGCAGAAATTTTAATGAAAAATAAGAAAGCAGCTTCTGTGAATAAAAGTATTATACTTTTACCTGGGAATAAAAGTGTTATATTTCTATTCTAGGTATTTCTCTGTATATTCTCATAGTAAATGATTACTTAGGTATATAATAGCTTGATTCTCAATGTTAAAATGAGACAAGCCAAACAACAAAGATTTAACAAATTATTGAGACTTTATATTTCACATTGTTATCAACTAGCCATAATTAAGCAATGCAACACATCTCTTAGCCTTTGTTCAGTCTTCACTTTTTTCCAAAGTAAATTAAGGGGGTCTCCTGCTCTGCAAATTGAGAGGCGGGGGAGAAAATGAACAAGACATACTTTGTTTTGCAATGTTTACAGACCCTCTTCCCTATCAGATTTGTCTACCAGCCTTGGGGCTGGCCCTTATGTTCCTTGATAGCTTCAGGAACTTCCCTTTTTCTCATTACAATGATATCGTCCCTGACAAGGTCAACATGACTTTTGCTCTCTATGACTTTTTTGTGCGCTCTCTGATTTTTTTGACAATCTGACCTCACACTTTCTCAGCCTTACTGACTTCTTTTTATTTATTTATTTGGCTGTGCCAGGACTTAGTTGCAGCATGTGGGATCTAGTTCCCTGACCAGGGAAGGAACTCAGGCCCCCTACATTGAGAGTGAGGCATCTTAGCCACTGGACCACCAGGAAAGTCCCTCAGCCTTACTGATTTCCTGTCACTTAGCTTCCTTGGATATGGAAACTGCTCAACCTCCAAGATGTTAAACTGAAATGTTCCTCCCCAGCTATCACCTCTTGCTTGTTACTTCTCCATTCTATTGAACCTGATTTTTGTTCTCAGGGTAACATATATTCCATCAACCTTCAACCCCTAGTATTGTGGTTATGACTACAGATTTAATTAATTAGCTTGTTTACTACTTCTATTTCTTTTCAAGACTACAGATTTTATCGTCAAACTGCCTAAGTTTAAATCCGACTCTGCCTTTCACTAGCTGAATGACCAGGGATGACTTACTTAATCTGTCTATGCCCTAAATTTCTCTCAGGATTCCTTTGAAGGTTAGATGAGATAATCCACATAAACCTGGCTCATATTAAACACGTGTAGTATCAGCATTTCATTTGGCTTGACTAGAGCCTAGTCATTACAGTCATCCTGGTTATCTCTCAGTCTGGTTAGTATGACTTCCTTCTAGGGACTTCCCTGGTGGTCCAGTAAGTGATTAAAACTCTGTGCTTCCATTGCAGGGGGCAGGGTTTTGATCCTTGGTGGGGGAACTAAGATCCCGCACGCCCTAGGGCCAAAAGGAAAAAAACAGATTAGTCCTTTCCATTAGTCACCTTTCTTCATCTCAGTTCCCTGATTCAAACTTCCTAGATCTTGTTGGACCATCAGGGATATTCAGGAATTTTTAAAATAATTAATTTCTCCTTGAGTTCTTATTCTATACTCTACAATCATTATTCTAAACCATTCTGTACTTTCCTCAAGTTCCCCTATCTTCCCCTGCCTGAAATATTTTTAAGACATAAATACTTTTATGTCTTCTAATGCACTGAGAGAGACCACCCTTTTAGCAGAAAACATTTCTCCTACACTCTTGTTTCTTCCCATACAGAGAGAATCCAATTAGTTTACCTCTTGGCTTTTTTGCCTCTAAATCCAATCTATCTCAGGAGAAGAGGAATGGCTTACTTGATTGGCAAATTTGTGGAAAATAAACCAGCATTCTCTAACCAACTTTTAGATCACTCGGTAGCCGGTCAGCCCACATAGCCTGAATCAATTGCTCTCTCCCTGGATATAAGATGCTCAGGAGAACAGCTCTACCCATGCAGGGCCTGGGGAAATCTGCAGTTTAAAAGGGAGTACAACCCTAAAGTTTGAAGACCTCCAATCAGACAGATGTTAAAGGATACTGAAAAATCAAGACTCAAACTGGGAATGGAGAGGAGCTACATAAATTTATCAGTATGAGTAAACTTTAGGGTGTGGTCAGAAATGTTTTGACCTTGGCAGTTGTATGAGCTTTTAACTGCTGTAGTCTGGAAAAGAAGCTGTCTCAGAGTATTCAGTACTCTAACCATAGGAAGGGACTGTCATTTACAGTGGATTGGTCCATACGTGAGTGGTTATTTTTGTAAAGGCAGGCTCAGCAAAGTCTCAGGAACCGTAAGACCCTTGTCTTGGGCACATGACCTGCAAGTGGTCTCTGCATTCTCTGAAAGGTTAAGCCACATAGGTAAACACTGTGAACTTGCAAATGCTAGATGGTGGCAGAATTAGATCCTTTTAGGCCTTTGTTGTTTTTTAAACCAGAAGCCAAGTTCTGGATGGCCCTCAGGAAACAAAACAAGTTCTTTCAGTTGTTGCTGGCATTCAGGGCAAAGGACAAAATTGAAGGGACTAAACTTTATGAACTTGGCTTGTCCACAGATTCAGGAGTAGAAAATACAGTAAGAAGTGCTGGCATAGATGGGCATGCAGGAATTTCTGTGCCTTGTGGTTTATGAAATTCAAAAACAGAAAAAACAGAGTGTCTCACAGAGAACCTGGCAAAGGTGTTGACACTCACTAGAGCCTAGAGTCCTAGGCTTTAGAAACATGGAATCTGCTGTTGCTGATTATGCAGCTGAAAGAACTACAAGAATAAGACAAAAGCCTATGTGACTCTCAGTGAACTAAGAATAGAGGTGAACTTCCTCAACTTAATAAAGAACATCTACAAAAAACCTACAGGTAACATCATTCTTAAGAGTGAGAAACCACCTCATGCAGCTCAGTTAAAAAAACAAAAACAAACAAATAGCCCAATCAAAAAAAAAAAAAAATGGGGGTAAGCTCTAAATAGACATTTCTCAAAAAAAAGACATACAGATGGCCAAAAAGCACATAAAAAGATGCTCAACATCACTAATGGCCATCATCAAAAAAAATCTACAAACAATAAATGCTGAAGAGAGTGTGGTGAAAAGGGAACTCTCCTACATTGTTAGTGGGAATGTAAATTTGTATAGTCACTCTGGAGAACAGTATGGAGGTTCCTTAAAAAACTAAAAACAGAAATACCATATGACCCAGCAATCCCACTCTTGGACATATACATGGAGAAAATCGTAATTCTGAAAGATACACGCACCCCAATGTCCATTGCAGCGCTGTTCACAATAACCAGGACCTGGAAGTAACCTAGATGTCTATTAATAGAGGAATGGATAACACAGATATGGTACATATATACAGTGGAATATTACTCAGGAATAAAAAAAAAAAGAACAAAATAATGCCATTTGCGGCAACATTGGCTGGACCTAGAGATTCTCATATTGAGTGAAATAAGTCAGACACAGAAAGACAAATATATGATATTGCTTATATGCGGAATCTTAAACAAGAGGGGATACAAGTGAACTTATTCACAAAACAGAAGCAGAGTCACAGATAAAACAAATTTATGGTTACCAGGAGGTAAAGGGTGAGGGATAAATTGGGAGATTGGGACTGACATATAACACTGCTATGCATGAAATAGATAACTAATAATAACCTGCTGTATAGCATAGGAAAGTCTACTCAGTACTGTGTAATGACCTATAAGGGAAAAGAATCTAAAAAAGAGAGGCTATATGCATATGTATAACCGATCCACTTTGCTGTACACCTGAAACCAACACAACATTGTAAATCAACTATACTCCAATTTAAATTTTTAATTAAAAATTTTAAATTAAAAAATAAATATTTATTTTTATAAATATATTTATAAATAAAAATTTTTAATTAAAAAAATTAAAAGTGAGAAACTAGAAGCTTTCCCACTAAGATCAGAAGCAAGTCAAGGATCTGCTCTCTTACAACTCCTTTCAACATCATACTGGAAGTCCTATCTAATGCAATAAGAAAAGGAAATAAAAGGTATATATGTTGAGAAGGAAGAAGTAAAATACTTTTTGTTCACAGATGACATGATTGTCTATGTATAAAATCCAGAATAATCAATAAAAAAAGTTCTGGAACTAATAAGTGATTACAAAAAGGTTGTAGGATACGAGGTTAATTTATAATAGACACTTGCTTCCCTATTTAGCAGCAAAGTAAAATTTGAAATTAAAAATACAATATTATCTATATTAGTATCCACTAAATAAAATAAAATACTTATGTATAAACCTAACAAAATATGCACAAGACCTGTTTAAGTAAAACTACAGAATTCTGATGAAATAAAACAAAGAATTAAATAAGTGAGATATACCATGATCATAAGTAAGGAGACTCAATATTGTCAAAATGTCAGTTCTTCCCAACTTGATATATATATTCAACACAATCCCAATAAAAACCCCAGCAAGTTACTTTGTGTATACTGACAAGCTGACTCTGGAGTTCACATGGAGGCAAAAGACACAGAATAGCTAATTCAACATTGAAGGAGAAGAAAAAAGTCAGAAGGCTGATACAGCCTGATTTCAAGACTTACTCTAAAATTAGAATAATCAAGACAGTGTGGTAATATCTCAATTATATTTCAATAAAATTAAAGGAAAAAAGACACTGTGGTACTGGCAAAACAATTCTAGAAGTAGATCAATGAAACAGAATATTGAAAGCTAATATTCAAACCAGAAGTTCAAAGGAGTTGAAAGCTTTATGTTCACACAAAAACCTGCACACAGATATTTAGAGCAGCTTTATTCATAATTACCAAAACTTGAAAGCAACCGAGATATCCTTCACTAGGTGAATGAATAAACAAACTATGGTCCAGTCAATAGAATATTATTCAGAACTAAAAGTAAATAAGTTATTAAGTCAGGAAAAGACATACAGGTATCTTAAATGCACAATACTAGTGAAAGAAGTCCATTGAAAGGGCTACATGTTGTATGACTCCAAGTATAACTTTCTGGAAGAGGCAAAACTATGGAGGCAATAAGATCAGTGGTTGCTGGGAGTTAGGGAGAAGAAAGGGCTGAATAGGCAGAGCACAGAGGAGTTTTAGAGCAAGGAAACAATTCTATGATACAAAATGGCGGACAGACCTTTAGAATGTACACCACCAAGAGAGAACCCTAAGGTAAACTCTGGAATTTGGGTGATGATGTGTCAATGTGAGTTCATTCATTATAGCGAATGTACCACTCTGGTGTGGGATGTTGATAGTGGGGCAAGTTGTACATGTTTGGGGTTAGGGGGCATATGGGAACTCTCTGTACTTTCTACTCAACTTTACTGTGAACTTAAAACTACTCCAAAAATAAAGTCTATTAAAAACACTTATGGGACTTTCCTTGTGGTACAGTGGATAAGAATCTGCCTGCAAATGCAGGGGACAAGGGTTCAATCTCTGGTCTGGGAAGAGTCCCACGTGCTGCAGAGCAACTAAGCCAGTGTGCCACAACCACTGAAGCCGGATGCCTAGAACCTGTGCTCGGCAATGAGCAGCCACCGCAGTGAAGCCCATGCACCACAACAAAGAGAAGCCCCGCTCACTGCAGCTAGAGAAAGCCCACGCACAGCAACAAAGATCCAGCACAGCCAAAAATAAAACAGAGAAACAAATGAATGAATAAATAATTAAAGATAATAATTTAAAAATGTTTTTACATAAAACCACTCTTGTCAGATTTCTTTGCCTAACAGGGTATTTTTTTTTTTTTAATTCATGGGCTTCATTCCAAATCTACTGAATCATTTCTTTAGGAATAGGACATAGGAATCAGTATTTTTAATAACTGTACCCAGTTATTTAAAAATTGTAAGCACCCAGGTGATTATTTTGATCAGACAAGTTTGGGAAACCTTGGTGTAAGCTATTCTATAGCTGGAAGCAGTCACAGCAACTGATGGCCAAGGACTTAACTTTTCAGCTCACAGGGTATCACACAAGCAGTATTAGTAAAGAGGTCACTCTAAATGTGGCAATGAAAGGGCAAGAACTTGCAGTTCAAAGGCAAAATTATCCTTCCTGTTCCCTTTGAAGGTAGAAGGCCACATAACATGCTTAGCCAACGGTATGTGAATGAAGGGCTTCCCAGGTTGTCAGTGGTAAAGAATCTGCCTGCCAATGCAGGAGACCCAGGGTTCAATCCCTGGATTGGGAAGATCCTCTGGAGAAGGAAATGGCAACCCACTCCAGTATTCTTGCCTGGAAAATCCAAGAATGAGTCAGAGAGATGTGCAGTACTTCTTGGCAGGGATTTTAAGAGCCAGGTCAACAATTTGTCACATTTATTTGTTCCTATTGTGGTGATCATGGAAAAATCTGTGGTGGTTGTATCATCCTAGTTCCTTAAGTGGATACAGATTGAACAGAACTCCCTGCCAATTCATGATGGATATGTAGTATGACTGAAAAATAGACTATTGTTGTTTCAAGCCATTAAAATTTTAAGCTTGCCATTGCAACATAATCCAGCCTATCAGGACTAATCCAATCTTCAAGCTCCACAAAATTTTAAGCTTCACAAGAAGATAACAGTATGTACCTCAAATGCTACTCTCTGAAAGAGTTAATATGGATAGCAAATTACCCCACTAGAAATGGAAAATCGAAAGTGCCAAATTTGACATCTCCAAATTATGTTCATAGGACATGGATTTCAGAAACTTCTATCAGATCAACCATCTTGGTAAAGCTAAAACTGAAAATTTCTCTTCTTTTCATCCCTGACTCCTCTGAAACCCTGGGCTTCCCTGGTGGCTCAGATGGTAAAGAATCTGCCTGCAATTCAGGAGACCTGGGTTTGATCCCTGGGTTGGGAAAATCCCCTAGAGGAGGGCATGGCAACCCACTCCAGTATTCTTGCCTGGAGAATCCCCATGGACAGAGGAGCCTAGCAAGCTATGTCTGTGGGGTCACAAAGAGTCAGACACAACTGACCAACTAAGCACAATTAATGGGCTTTAAGAAGACAAATTTGCCTGGAATAACTACACCAGAGACTGAGGAATAGCTTTTTCTAATTTTAATGGATGCTGGGCCAGTGTTGTAATAATTTTGTGTCTTACTGATTTTTTTGACTCTCTAGAAACTCAATGGGAGACAGTGTTAAACTAATAAATTTCTGTACAAGCTACAACTGCTTACAAAAACTTCTGACCCTATCTGAGTCTTAAGTACTCTTCTAAATAAGACTGAATAAAATAGGAAGTGAAAAGAATGAATTCTGGACCTTAATTTCTTTGAAGTTTAAATCTCAAGGACAAGATAATTTGACTTTAGGTGTTAATTTCTTTGGGCTATAATTTGTAAGGGGTTTTAATCTTCAGGCTTTAATATTTCCTAGGCATTTGATATTGGGAGGGAATTCATGGTCAAATTGGGAGGATCACTATGTTGACTGCATTTTATTACTGAAGTATCTTAATGGTGCCATGTATCTCATTGTAGGGCTTCCTTGGTGGCTCAGTGGTAAAAAACCTGCCTGCCAAAGCAGGAGACTCAGGTTCAATCCCTGGGTCAAAAAGATCCCTTGGAGAAGGAAATGGCAAGCCACTCCAGTACTCTTGCCTGGGAAATCCATGGACAGAGGAGCCTGGTGGGCTACAGTCCATAGCATCTCAAAAGAGTTGGACAGGGCTTAGTGACTAGACAACAACAACAATCTCATTGCAAGCCCTCTTGTATGTAACATTGGGCAATATTACTAAATATAATTGGCATGGAAATAAATGAAGGGATGAATTTTCAGATTTGGAGTTCTATAATTAATACCATTTGTGGTAGTTATAAAATGTGGCCTGTTTTAAGTCCTGTCGTAGCAGCTTCTCTCTGGAAGGAAGCTCAGGTTGGTTTCAGGAGTGTATAAAGCCCAGATCATTCTAGCACCATCTGACCTTCCCATAGTTCCCTCATGCTCACCTGAGAAGTGGAGCCCATAAAGTTTCTCACTAAGTTTGAGTGCTACCCTCTGATGAACTCTCTAATCTTTATACACCAAGTGGGACTTCTTTTTGCAGGAGCTGCTGCTGCGTCGCTTCAGTCGTGTCTGACTCTGTGTGACCCCAGAGATGGCAGCCCACCGGGTTCCCCCGTCCCTGAGATTCTCCAGGCAAGAACACTGGAGTGGGTTGCCATTTCCTTCTCCAATGCATGAAAGTGAAAAGTGAAAGTGAAGTCGCTCAGTTGTGTCCGACTCCTAGCGACCCCATGGACTGCAGTCTACCAGGCTCCTCCGTCCACGGGATTTGCCAGGCAAGAGTACTGGAGTGCGGTGCCATCTCCTGGTAATTTGGCATTGTGTTTTGGCTCCCTCTGCATCTTCCCACACGTGAACCTTTTGCTACCATGATGTATCCCCACCAGTGTATATACAGGAGCTCATAACTGGCTACATAAACTTGTTATTCATGATTGTGGGCTTCAGGTTTTGAACCCAACTTGTATTTTTGTAGGAAGATGAAAAGTGAAAGTGAAAGTTGCTCAGTCGTGTGACTCTTTGCGACTAGATGGACTATACAGTCCATGAAATTCTCCAGGTCAGAATGCTGGAGTGGGTAGCCTTTCCCTTCTCCAGGGGATCTTCCCAACCCAGGGATCGAACCCAGGTCTCCCACATTGCAGGTGGGTTCTTTGCCAGCTGAGTGACAAGGGAAGCCCAGTAAGAAGATATGGGGATATTAAAAAACTATGCTGTTTCCAACTTCCCAGAATTCCTTTTGCTTTTTTCTGGATCCCCTCATGTAGCTACATAATTATACACTCACCAAATTTATTTTCCTATTTCTTCCACATTCCCTGCCCCTCCCTCCAATTGTGACCATGCGACTAGTTCCGGCTGGTGAAACATGAGTAGAAGTAACAGGTGTCACTTCACAGTAGCGGCTGTCACATCCCTCAGTATGAGGGACCGTTCTCTTCTCCAGCCATAAGCCTGTTTTCCAAAGACTCGAGCAACATGGGTCAGTGGGTTTTGGCATAGAGGACAGCAGTCTACAGCAGAGTCTGCATTAGCAAGAAATAAACTTTTATGTTTTAAGTCACTATTCTTTTGGGATTGCTGCCACAGCATAAACTCCGACTACCAAGACATTTCTCCACCTACTCCCTTTAATATTTATTCCCTTTACATGTCTTCTTCTTTAGATATGCTCACGTACCTACTATCCCCTCTCAGAAACACCTTCCCTGATCCACCTGTTCCTCAAATTGTCATAGATCTCCCTTCTTATTCATGGATATATTTCTGGAGGTATATATGCTACCTCCACTTCCTCACCACTCATTCACTCCTTAATTTCTGGGAATTTGGCTTCTGCTTCCTTCATTCTGTAGAAAAAAATTTTTTAAGATTACCAGTGATCTCCTACTTGCCAAATCACATTCAACCTGCATGACCTCTCTCCTACTATGGCCACAAACCCTGGTCAAGTGGTTTTAAATATTTTTATGATCACAGACCCCTTTGAAAACCATATCATATAAAAGCTATAGATCATCTTGCCAGAAAAGTTACATACACATGTATACAAATTTTTATAAATTTCACAGAGTTGTAGATCAGGAAGCTACCCTAAAGCCCACCCATAATAGCCTAGAGAGCTCTGTAAATTGGGTAAAGAATCCTGCCCTGGTCTGTACCTAAGAAAGAGTGTCACCCATCCCCACAAAATAGTCACACAGAGTAGGCTTTCTCTTGCCAGTGCATTTTTCTACATCATTCTGAAGTTCTGACTCTCTTCTATTGCTCCCATTTCTGTGGTGGCTTCTTACCATCTACATACCCTCATTCACGGCTCTCTTCATTCAATCATGGAGTACTTGCAGAGGAGAAAACAGAATTATGCTCCTTTAATCCCATAGGAAATGACAGAATAGGTAGAAAAGATACATACTAACATTAAAACATAGGCAATAAAATAGGGAAGAATATGAATAAGTGGGATACATATTGAACTGTTTTCAAGGAAGGGTCAGACATTGCTTTCTATAGAAGAGGGAATGTAAACTGGGCCTTGAAAGATGAGCTGGGTTCTGATAGGCAGATAGAAAGAAGACTGGTGTGTCAAACAGGAATAGAAGGTATTATGTGAGCAACAAGAAATATGTAAATATGAATGAAATTCTGGGGAAATCACTAGTAGGCCCTACATGGATTGACTAGAAAGGACACAAAGATAAAAGCAGAATGGTAGATTGGGGCTGATCTTGTGTGGGCCTTGAGTACCACGCAAGAGTCTGGGCTTAATTTTGTTAATAACAGAGAGACAGGGAATATTTTTGAGCAAAAGACTGATAGGATAAAAATGGCCTCTTAACGAAGATTAATCTGCCAAGAGTGCCTAATTGAGAGGTGAGGGCTTGGTGAAAAGGAGGAGAGTTGCAGACTGTGCTACAACCCATGATTTGAACTGCAGAACTGAACTGTTTAAAGAGGGCAACACTAGCAAAAGAGGTACAGCTGGTGCACCTGGCACAAAGAGGCCTTTCCTTGCTTGGATCTCCCTTCAGCTGGAAGAATGCAGTCAGCTGACAGCTTCCAGCTGCAGCACCTTTGGAACCTACCACAGCAACATTCAAGCTGAGGTCATCATCTTCCTAGTGCAGCACCCACCCCCCCGACGCAGTGACTGAGCACGGCAGGGCTACCGAACCTCGTTACTTCTACTCAGTGCAGAACTTTTCTATCAGGCGAGTTTTGCTCTGGAGCTTCCCACTGGGTTGACTGAGACTTCGCTAGATCTGCAAACTCTGCTAGGCTCTCCTTGTCCAAGTCGGTTTCCTCCCCACTTTGCTTTCATGAGTGTCAGATCATCATCCAGGTCTGAAGCCTTTCCCTACTCAATGCTCCTTCCTCACTTTTGCCTACTAAGGTGTTAAGCTCCAATCATGAATTAACATAAAAATACTTTGGAAATATATGCAAAGTTACACATTATAAAATTCAAACAAGTAAAGATTATAGCACTGAATTAGTTGCATCTAGGAAAGGCAGATTTTGAGCTTAATGATTCCATGACCTAGAAAACTGAGTCAGGCGATAATGATTTATGCATTGAGAAAAGCACCGAAGTCACAGAAGGCAGCTTAAAGGAGTTTTTTACGTACGGAAATCTTTTTTTCTGATTTAACCTGAGATTAAATAAGCGACTAAATTAGCTACTTGAATATTTAATTAGAGGAATCGATTTAAAGAGAAAATTTTCATCTCACAACTGAAAGTAACAATGAGATAAATGGGAGGAGTAGAGTAGTTCTCTGACAAGTGCTGCAGCTGGAATTCAACAAGTGTGAGTCAGTGTACGTACTATAATATTTCCTTCAGGTGGCCAAGATTCTTGAAGCTTTTTTTTTTTAAATTAATTTTTATTATAGTTGATTTACAGTGTTGCATTATTTTTTTGCTGTACAACAGAGTGAATCTGTTATACATACACATATATCCACTCTTTTTCAGATTCTATTCCCATATAGGTCATTACAGAGTATTGAGTAGAGTTCCCTGTGCTGTACAGCAGGTTCTCATTAGTCATCTGTTTGATATATGGTAGTGTGTATATGTCAATCCTCTTTTCTTTTTTTTTTTTCCAAACATCAAACTTTTTATTTTGTTCTGGGATATAGCCAATTATCAATGTTGTGGTAGTTTCAGGTGAACAGTGAAGGGACTCAGCATACATATACCTGTATCCATTCTCCCCCAAAAGCCTTTCCCATCCAGGCTGGATTGAGCAGAGTTCCATGTGCTGTATAACAGGTCCTTGTTGGGTATCCATTTTGAACATAGTAGTGTGTACATGACTTTCCCAAACTCCCTATCTCTTCCCTCAGCAACTGCAAGTTCATTTTCTAAGTCCCTGAGTGTCTGTTTTGTAAGTTCATTTGTATCATTTCTTTTTAGATTTCTCATATAAGGGATGTCATACAATATTTCTCCTTCTCTGAATTACTTCACTCAGTATGACACTCTCTAGGTCCATTCATGTTGCTGCAAGTGGCATTATTTGAAGTTCATGAGACACTTCCATGAAAATGAAAAGACGCTCCTGTAATAGCAGTTTGAAAATCTATATATTATAAATAACTTCATAATCCACCAACTTGATATTCAGAAGTAATGTAAACTCTACATGACAGACCATCTAACACTATCAGCTAAACATAACCACTCTTCCTGTTGTGTTTGATGGGGAAAGTAATAGCATTATGTTAGAGGTATTCTTTGTGTGTGTCTGGGGGCCATTAGTTGGTCACTGAGTTTCAGCTGTTCACTGGTAATTTAGGAATGAAACTGTACTTTTCGTCTGTTTCTACTAATGTAGCTTTAGACTAATAAATAAAAAATATTTGGTTCTTATTTTTAACTGCTACCTAAAACAATAGTTTCCTTTTGAAGTAAATCTTGGTAGAGGTTGAAACATTCCAATGATATAAATTCAATGTATTGCCTTTCATTAATAAAACATTAAGAATATAAGTCTGGCCTCTTCCTTATCCCCTGACATGACCTCTCTCCTGCGAGCTCCCCAGCTTCTACATTCTTTTTCCCAAATTGTTTTCCTCCTTCCTCTAGAAATCCCCAAATTTCCTCTTCATCCTAACCCCTTTTGCATTTTTTCCACGACCCTGCACTCTCAGTTGAGGACACTGCCTCATGCTTCTCTGAGAAAATAGAAGCCATCAGAAGTTGCTTATCTTCTGCAGATCTACAATTCTACCTGCACCTGTGCCAAATTTTCTCCTCCTCCCCGCTTGTTTCAAAGGGAGGATCTCCTCCTATCATTTCACTCCTGCTCTGGATCTAATCCCTCTCTCTCCATGTCATCTTCTCTCCCTTTCTAATGAACTATGCTGATCACAAACAAACAGTATCTTTCGTCTGTTAAAAACCTTTTTGCTGTAAATCTTCTTTAAGCTGCCTTTCTTTCTTTTGCTTCCTTTCACAGAAAACTTTTTGAAATATCCTTTGTCTACATGTTATTTCCACTCTTTCATCCACAAGCCATTCCTTTTACTTCTTTGATGTGTACCATTTTAAAAGTCTTTATTGAATCTGTTAAAACATTGGTTCTGTTTTACATTTTGTTCTGGCTGAGAGGCATGTGGGATCTTAGCTACCTGACCAGAGATGGAACCCACACCTCCTGCATTGGAAGGCGAAGTCTTAACCACTGGATGACCAAGGAAGTCCAAACAAGTCACTACTGAATCCTCCCTGATCCAGTTTCCCTGTCCTACTGTACCTCTGAAATTGTGTGTGTCAAGGTCAAAAATGACCTTGACATTGCCAGCTCCACTGGCCACTTTGGTCCTTATCTTACTGGTGTCTTCAGCAGCATCTGTCTCCTTAGAAACATTCTCCTATCTTCTGTGATGCCAGTCTGTACAAAATAGTTAACATAGCAGACCTGAGCCTGCCAGCTTTTGAAGAGACTTGCTAGGCTGGCCGTTGGCTAGCTATTGGGAACTTCATTTTGAGGAGTGTTCCTACGTTCCCTGAGTGATATCACTATGGTTCACTGTGCCTGCACTTTATAAATAATGTGGTTTATGCTGAACACCTGCTTTCCTTCTGGGACTCTGAAATTTTGTAAGCAGAGGGTGCCTATATGACCAGACTACAATAAAACTCTTGGGTACTGATTCTCCAATGGGCTTTCCTGGACAGAAATACCATACACGGGTTTTTCCTTTTCTCAGACTCGACTAGTTTCTCTTGCTCTGTCCCACTTAAAGTCACAAGGTTTCACTCTCATTTCTATCTATACTATTTTCTAGGTGATCCCCTTAACATTACAAACAATATCATGTATATGCTGACAATTTCCAAATTTATAACTCCAGCCTAGTTCCTACCACTAACTCTAGAAACTGATACCCAAAAGCCTGCTTGAAACTTCACATAGGATCTCGTAGGCAAACTTAATATTGCCAGTATGGAACTCATGATTGCTTTTTCTCAAACCTGGTCCTACACTGTTTTTCCCATCTTAAGGACCCTACCATACATGCATTACCAGAGACAGAAATTTTGGAGTCATTTGTGACTCTTTCCTTTCTCTCACACCACATTCTATAATCAAATCTTGTTAATTCTACCTCAGAATATTTCTCAAATCTGACCAAGTCTCATTTTCTCAGTCTGAAACAAGCCATCATCTGGACTGCTGAACAGCCTCGTAATTAGCCTCCCTATTACCATTCTTATCTCTGAATAATCTATTCTCCATTCAGGGTCAGAAAGATCCCTTGAAAGTTTAAATCAAAGGATGTCATTTTCGTGATTAAAAACTTTTCTACTGATACCCATTGCACTTAAGAGCAAATCTAGATTCTTGGCCCACTTATTGAGTTAGAGACAGAGTAGATTTTCTTGCATTGTGAAAAAGGTTGACTTGATCAAGAAACTGTGTGAAGGTCAGGGTACTTGGAGCAGAACGGGCATGGGGAGAGGGGCAGGGATCAAGATATGAGATAAAATATTAAGAGAGGTAGGGGGTGTTTCTTGCAGGGCCTTGTTTTTGAATATTTGTTACATAAATCTGTGCTGGCATATGGAAGCAAAAGTCATACAGCACTAAAATATTCTCTAGCGAACTTGATCATTTATAAAACAAGCCTCTACTTAAATATTTTTCCATACAAAACTCTAGTGCTTATTTTCCCCCACCCTGGCTCATTCAGTGGCCCTTCAGTTAAAAGCTCATTGTTTGAACTTTGAGGTTATGGTAAACATCCAAAAATATCAACCAAACAAATCAAATGAATCAAAAAGAATTTAACTACAGATTCTGCAATAGGTACAAGATTTCATTAAGTTTATGAAAGTGATATTAGAGAATTCTTCAAATCATATACAATGCTATTGGTAACTGAGGCTCCACAATCATACCAGTTAACAATGGAAACAAAGAAACAGAAATGTGTTTCCAGAAGGCATCATCTGAATATCAAGCAGTGAAGGGAGGTCATTAGAAAAATTGATGAGGCTCTTGATAATTTTTGAAGAAATGACTTTCTCTGCATATGAAGAGAATGAAGGAAAATAAAGGGGCCACAGACTGGGAAAAAATATTTGCAAATCACATATATGATACAGGATTTATCCCCAGAATATATAGAGAACTATCAAAACTTAATAATGAAAAAACAAAAAGGGGGAAAATATTTTAATAGATGCTTCACCAAGAAAGATATATGAATGCTAAATCAGCATGCAAAAAGATGCTCATTGTTATTAGTTATTAGGAAAAGGCAAATTGGAAGCACAAGGAGATACTACTATATTCCTACTAGAAAGGCTAAAGTTATTAATAAAAAGACTGACCATAAAGTGTTGGAAAAACATAATACAGCATAACCACATTGGAAAACAGCTTGCAGTTTCTTAAAAAGTTATACATATACCTACCATATGATCCAGCCATTCACCTCCCAGGTACTTATCCCAAAGGAAAGGAAATAAATGTCAGTACAAAGACTTATGTATTAACATTCACAACAGCTTTATTTGTAGCAGCCAGAAACTGGAAATAACTGAAACATTTATTATCAGATGAATGGATGGGCACATTGTGGTATATTCAAACAATGAAACAGTAATCAGCAAGTGTTTGAGAGAAAACATAAAATCACACTAACCTTGAAGAAGACTGTGCAGTCACTTGATCATCGGCATCAGTGGGGATTTGTTCAAGTGCAAATTCTCAGGGTCCACTTTACACCTACTGAATCAGAAATTCTCGGGGTGGGAGCTCTCTCAACCCTGCCCTAGGCTCATTTGCTGAAAGTATCAGTGAGGGTTCCTGATATGTCAGTGTTCTTTATTGTCAGTAATCTTCTATTGGCTAATTTAAGTTGAATATAAATTTATTGGAAAGCATCAGATAACTTGCAGATTTGGCAAGAAATGATAAGGAACAGTCTCAGACAAGAGACCAGGGTCAAAGGAGTCAGGGTAGTGAAATAGACTGCTTGAGATGCTGCTGACACCACCAATGTATGCCATATATTCTGTTTGACACAGTGGTCACTGTAGATGGTCACTGTTCCTGAAGGGCTGAACACACAGCCACGAATGCCAGGCTGCCTACACTACAGCTACCACAGATCCATCCATCATCCCCTCATCTTGGCATTACTTGCTCAAGATTCAAAGTACATGGTGGCCAAACCTGGATCACAAGGCTGTCGGGGAGTGATTAGAGGGGGACTCCTTAGGCTTCTGAGGGAGGAGCTTACTTCTCACCAAGACCTATGCAATGGGGCAGGGCTGGGGGGGTTGCAGTTTCCTAAATCTAGCACATGGGTTCAGATGCTGCGTAGTCAGACAGTTACAGATGCCCACTACTTTAAGTGTTCTGAATACAGTCAATTAGGTATATTTTTCAGACAGTTCAGTCGCTTAGTTGTGTCCGACTCTTTGCGACCTCATGAATTGAAGCATGCCAGGCCTCCCTGTCCATCACCAACTCCCGGAGTTCACTCAAACTCACGTCCATCAAGTCCATGATGCCATCCAGACATCTCATCCTCTGTCGTCCCCTTCTCCTCCTGCCCCCAATCCCTCCCAGCATCAGAGTCTTTTCCAATGAGTCAACTCTTCGCATCAGGTGGCCAAAGCATTGGAGTTTCAGCTTTAGCATCATTCCTTCCAAAGAACACCCAGGACTGATCTCCTTTAGATGGACTGGTTGGATCTCCTTGCAGTCCATGGGACTCTCAAGAGTCTTCTCCAAACCACAGTTCAAAAGCATCAATTCTCCAGCGCTCAGCTTTCTTCACAGTCCAACTCTCATATCCATACAAGACCACTTGGAAAACCACAGCCTTGACTAGAAGGATCTTTGGTGGCAAAGTAATGTCTCTGCTTTTGAATATGCTATCTAGGTTGGTCATAACTTTGGCAGGACCATATTCTGGCAGAATTAGTCAAATATGTTGTTTGTATTACTAATTATGGACTTAAGAACTGTCCAAAATATTTCCTCCTTATTTCTGGAAAGATATGTCTTTTCATACAAGTATTGGCTCACAGTGGTCTACAAGAGTAGATGGTGCCAGTATGTACCTTTCTGCTGCATGTTTGAGTGAACACTATGAAATAAAATGATTGGGTTCAGAACACTGCCACTTTGACTAAACTCTTAGTGGCCTTCAAATAGTGTTATTTAAAACTGAATTAATTGGACATTCACAGGCATACCTCCCACAAATATAACTCAAAATGGATCATGGACTTCAGTTCAGTTCAGTTTAGTTCAGTCGCTCAGTCATGTCCGACTCTTTGCAACCCCATGAATTGCAGCATGCCAGGCCTCCCTGTCCATCACCAACTCCTGGAGTTCATCCAAACTCATGTGCATCGAGTTGGTGATACCATCGAGCCATCTCATCCTCTGTCATCCCCTTCTCCTCCTGCCCCCAATCCCTCCCAGCTTCAGGGTCTTTTCCAATGAGTCAACTCTTTGCATGAGGTGGCCAAAGTATTGGAGTTTGAGCCTCAGCATCAGTCCTTCCAATGAACATCCAGGACTGGTCTCCTTTAGGATGGACTGGCTGGATCTCCTTGCAGTCCAAGGGACTCACAAGAGTCTTCTCCAACACCACAGTTCAAAAGCATCAATTCTTTGGCGCTCAGCTTTCTTCACAGTCCAACTCTCACATCCATACATGACCACTGGAAAAACCATAGCCTTGACTAGATGTACTTACATACAAAACATAAAACTATTAGAAAAAAATCTTTGAATCTATGACAAGGCCAAGTTCTTAGATTTGACACCAAAGGTTTGAACCATGAAAGGAAAATATTGACAAAATGGACCCTATCAAAATTCAATGCTTTTACTCTGCAAAAGGCCCTATTTAAGGGGCCTCCCTGGTGGCTCAGTGGTAAAGAATCTGCCTGCCAATGCAGGAGACACCAGTTCAATCCCTGGCCCAGGAAGATCCCACATGTTGCAGAGCAACTAAACTCTTGTACCACAACTATGGAGCTTGTGCTAGAGAGCCCAGGAGCCACAACTACTGAACCCATGTTCGTTCCCCAACTACTGAAACCCGCACGCCCTAGAGTCCCTGCTCAGCAGCAAGAGAAGCCATCAAAATGAGAAATCCAAGCACTGCAACTAGAGAGTAGCCCCCTCTGCAACTAGAGAAAAGCCCCTGCAGTAACAAAGACTCAGCACAGCCAAAATAAAATAAATGAAAAAAATTTAAACAGACCCTAATAAGAGGATGAAAAGACAAGCTACACACAAGGAGAAAATATCTGAAAGTCACCTGTCTGACAAAGGAATAGCAATTGGAATATATAAAGAACTCTCAAAACTCAACAGTAAAAAAACAAGCAATCCAATTAGAAAGCAGGCAAAAAACATAAGCAGAGATCTCACCAAAGAAGACATGCAAGTGGCCAAGAAGCCCATGAAAACACGCTCAGCAACATTAGCCAAAAGGAAAATGCAAATTAAGTCCACAATGAGACATCACTCGCACTTATCAAAATGGTTAAAATAAACAGTAACAACAACAAATGTTGGCAAGGATGCAGAGAAACTGGATTACTCATACATAGCTGGTAAGAATGTAATATGGTACAGCTACTCTGGAAAACATTTTGGTAGTTTCTTATTTATAAAACTAAACATGCAATCCAGCATGACCCAGCAATTGTACTTCTGGGCATTTATCCCAGAGAAATTAAAACTTACGTTCACATAAAAACCTGTAGACAAATATTCATAGCAGCTTTATTTGGAATAGGCAAAACCAACCCAGATGTCCTTCAACGGTGAATGGCTGAACGGAATATGGTACATCTGTACCATGGACTGCTATTCAGCAATAAAAGGGAACAAACTATTAGTACATGCAACAACCTGGATGAATTTCTACGGAATTATGCTGAGCAGGAAAAGACCCAATCCCACAAGGTTACACCCTGCATTATTCTATTTATATTAACAGCCTTGGAATGATAAAATTATAAATTTAATTATAAATGATAAAATTATAAATAGAGGACAGATTAGTAATTTTCCAGGCATTAGAGGCATGGGAGGAGTCAGGAAAGTGAATGGGAATCTTAAGGGCAACAGGAAGGATTTTTGTGGTGATGGAAATGTTCTTGTCTTGCTTGAGAGTATTGATGTAAATATCTTGATTTTGACATTGATCACAAAAAATACCAGTTTTGGGAAACTGGGCAAAGCATATAAGGGATCTCTCTGTATTATTTCTATGACTATATAGGAATCTACAAAATAAAATCTCAAAATAAAAAGATTAATTTATAGGAATTCTCAGGCAGTCCAGTGGTCAGGACTTACCACTCTCACCAGCAGGGGCCTGGGTTTGATCCCTAGTCAAGGAACTAAGATTCTGCAAGCTGTGGTATGCATCAAAAAAAAAAAAAAAAAACAAAAAGAGAGAGAGAAGAAAAAAAGATTAATTTACAAAACAAAGCAAGAACTGAAAAAAATGAATTAGATTCTGAGTCCAGAAAAGCAGCCCACTGTCTGAATGGGAATGAGCTAACACTATTTCCGTCAACACCACCACACACAGATCATGACTTCATTGCTGTTGTTTAGTCGCTAAGTGGTGTCTGACTCTTTGCAACCCCACGGACTGTAGCCCACCAGGCTCCTCTGTCCATGGGATTTCCCAGGCAAGAATACTGGAGTGGGTTGCAACTTCCTTCTCCAGGGGATCTTCCCGACCCAGGGATGAACCTGTGTTTCTCGCGCTGGCAGGCGGATCCTTTGGAAAGGCCGTCTACTCTCTGTGGGTGGGGATGAGCTACTACCATGGTCACCATCATACACAGACACATGGCTACTTGTTACCTATTATCAGTTTACTGTCTTGCCTCTTCTTTTGCCATTATCCGCCCTTTCTGTGCTCTTACCTCATTATACTCACTGCTCCCTGGCCGAACTGGGCTTACTGAAAACGCTAGGGCTTCTGCATAATGACGACTCTGCCTGGGGTGTACCTATCCAGTTGACTTCAAGACCCTAACAGCCCCCATTCAGGTCCCCCAAATATTTGGTTACTTCCCGCAATACTGTATTTGTATATCTCAAATAGCTTTTAGGATAAAGTCCAAAATTCTTAACCCAACGTACAAGGTATTACATGATCTAACTCTGCTTGCATCCTTAGCCTTATCTGCCACTCTCACCTTCTCTCCTAAGCACAGTGATCTTTTCTGAGTTTCTCAAGAGAAGTTCTTCCCCCACCTCAAGCCTCCCTTCATACTGTTTTTCTAGTCAGATCATTTCTATTATCTGTCTCCACAACTCTTCATTCACCAACTACTACTTCCTCAAAGAAATCTTTCTAGGCCTCCCAGTCTAGGCTAGGTCTCCTTGTTTTACACAATCAGAGCAGCCTTTATTCTATGAAAGCATTTAACAGAAGTGTAATTAAATACCTACAGAATGGATTGTTTACTGTCTGACTGCCCCATCAGACAATGAGCTCAGTAATGTCAGGGGCCACACAGACATAGATCTTTTGGGAAAATATTTTACATTAAATTTTAAGTTGTGTGTATTCCTAGCATATAAATCCCTTGAACCTGTTTCCATTTAATGCCACACACAACACACACACACACACACACACACACACACACACACACAAAACCTTGTATGAATGGTTGGAGGTATGGAAATTATGGAAAGTAGGTAGCCAGAATTCCATATTTGATTTAAAGTGGTACTGAGAAAGGGACAACAGAAGCCTTGTAAACAGAAGTAGTTTAGCAGAGGCAAAAGTTTAGAGCTGGGAATGACCATAAATACAGAAGCCTCCATCCTCCAAAACTGAGCAGAACTATTGGATGAGGCATTGATTTCTCACAGTCTATAGAGAGGTTTATGCTATGCTATGCTAAGTCACTTCAGTCGTGTCCAACTCTGTGCGACCCCACAGACGGCAGCCCACCAGGCTCCCCCGTCCCTCGGATTCTCCAAGCAAGAACACTGGAGTGGGTTGCCATTTCCTTCTCCAATGCATGAAAGTGAAAAGTGAAAGTGAAGTCGCTCAGTCATGTCCAGCTCTTAGCGACCCCATGGATTGCAGCGTAACAGGCTCCTCCGTCCATGGGATTTTCCAAGCAAGAGTACTGGAGTGGGGTGCCATTGCCTTCTCTGATAGAGAGGTTTACATGAGTTTTATCTAGAGCTCTTAAGAGATAGAAAGATCACAGATGACATTTGGTTACAATTTTATCTACTTACTTGTCTGTCAGCCCACTAGATAGTGAACCCCTTGAGGACAAGTACTATGTCATTCATCTTATGATCTCAAACTTGGTACTCAAGAGGCACTTAATAAATGTTTGCTGAATAAATGAATATATTGATATAATTCACTATGGAGAATTCAAGATTTATTACAGTACCCCTCTTATGAGTCTGTAAATTTCAAAAGTGATTCTTCTTAGTACAAAGTAAAAGACTGCAAAGGGTAGCATTCCAAGTATACGATAACGTATGAGTGTCTTGCTGGTATTCATATTATTCATGCAGACAATCCCATTCTCCGTCCATGAGCAAGGACTGTTCTATTTATGTTAAAACTGAGGTAGGTGGAAAGAATGTACATCCTCTTTGTGCATTTGTTATTATCTCTCCAATGACTCTATTGTTAATTTCTTCAACTACTGTTAAAAAGTACAGTACATCTCTTTACTATATTTGATCATGAGGGAAGCTACGACCTCCTACATTATTCACAGCTTGTCAAAAAAGAAGAAAACAAAGAGCTTCAGTTTGTTGAAAAACCCTTTTTTGCATTTAAATATCAAATAGGTTTTTTTACAAATAATAAAAAATAGATTATGTTTAAATCATCAATAAATAGAGCTGATGGATAGACATCATCAATGGCCATTTATGTGATATGAGGATTCTAAAAAATGCTCTCGTGCCTGTGTGTATGCTAAGTCGCTTCAGTCGCGTGCGACTCTTTAAAACCCTACAGACTGCAGCCCGGCAGGCTCCGATTACCCATAATTACTCTCTTTTGTGGCTTCCCTGGTGGCTCAGGGGTAAAAAATAGGCTGCAAGGCAAGAGAGGCAGGAGAGGCAAGTTTGATCCCTGGGTCAGGAAGATCCCTTGGAGAAGGAAATGGCAACATACTCCAGTATTCTTACCTGGGAAATCCCACTGGACAGAGGAGCCTGGTGGGCTACATTTCATGGTCACAAAAGAGTCAAACACAACTTAGAGACTAAACAACTTCCTTTTGCTCCCACGATGTCTAATATTTTAGAGTAGAAGTTCATTCCTTAAAGGTCTCTAGTTCCAGTAGCATGGCAGACTGAGTTAATGCAAAACCCCTCTTATACAGGAATGGTATATTAAACATAAAAGTAAGTGGTAACCATAGATGAGTTCATACACAGAAAAGGAAAATTTCTGGATGCTGAAACAAAGAAGAAAGGAAAGCCAGAGTGATAAGTGTATGAGTTAACCCTGCATCAACTTTGGGGTAGTTATTTGATCTGGAAACAGCAAGTGAATTGGGCTTTAATATCCACTCAAGGATAGAAGTTAAAGTCTTGAACCTAAGGGAGTTGGAAGTGAAATAATGCATAAAAACAGAACTCTCCATAATGTTGAATTCCCAGGCCTGTAACTTGCATAGGACAGAAATCCAAGTTAATACTAGCTGGAAAATGAACATAAATATTGGTTAGTACAAATCTATGATACTTTTGTGGATCTGGTATAAGCAAACAAAAAATCACTCTGGGTCACATGAGACTTCCACAGTGGGGGGTGGGGGGGGCGGAAAGGGGACAAGCCATTTGAAGATGATCTCAAATATAAAAAGTTATAAAACACAAGTAAATGAGCCATCATGAACAAAAGTCAGCAAACACACAACACATTATTATTAGAAATAATAGAAAGAATGTCCAAATAAGATGGCTCAGTGGTCAAGAATCTGCCTGCAATGCAGGAGATGCAGATTTGATCCCTAGGTTAGGAAGATCCCCTGGAGGAGGGGGATATGGCAACCCACTCCAGTATTCTTGCCTGGGAAATGCCATGGACAGAGGACCCTGGTGGGTTACAGCCCAAAGGTTGCAAAGAGTTGGACATGACTGGGCATGGAAAATTATTAAATTAAGTATGTCTAAAATGGTTAAACGGAGAAGGCAATGGCACCCCACTCCAGTACTCTTGCCTGGAAAATCCCATAGACGGAGGAGCCTGGTAGGCTGCAGTCCATGGGGTCGCTAGGAGTTGGACACGACTGAGCGACTTCACTTTCACTTTTCACTTTCCTGCATTGGAGAAGGAAATGGCAACCCACTCCAGTGTTCTTGCCTGGAGAATCCCAGGGACGGGGGAGCCTGGTGGGCTGCCGTCTATGGGGTCGCACAGAGTCGGACACGACTGAAGCGACTTAGCAGCAGCAGCAGCAGCAGCAAAATGGTTAAAATAGTCAGTCAGTGAAGTTGCTCAGTTGTGTCCGACTCTTTGCAATCCCATGGACTGTAGCCTACCAGGCTCCTCCATCCATGGAATTTTCCAGGCAAGAGTACTGGAGTGGGTTGCCATCTCCTTCTCCAGGGGGTGTTCCTGACCCAGGGATCAAACCCAGGTCTCCCGCATTGCAAGCAGAGGCTTTACTATCTGAGCTACCAGGGAAGCTAGACATTGGAACCATAAAGTAGTCCAAAGTAGTCACAGTTCCAAAGTAGTCATTGGAACCATAAAGAACAAAACTCAATGAAAAACAAAATAGGATACCTGAAAAAGAACTTAGTAGAAATTCCAAACTGTAAAATATAATCTTTGGAATTAGCTCAATGGACAAGTTAAACTGCAGATCAATACAAATGAACCAAGTTTGGGACTTCTCTGGTGGTCCAGTGGTTAAGAATCTGCTTTCCAAGGCAGGGGACACAGATTTGATCTCTTGTCTGGTAACTAAGATCCCATGTGCCTTGGGGCAACTAGACCCTGTACCACAACTACAGAGCCCAGGCAAAGCAACTACTGAAGCCACCATGCTCTACAGCCTTTGCTCTGCAACAAGAGACAAGAGAAGCCTGCTCACTGTAACTAGAAGCTTGTGCATCGCAATGAAGACCCAGCACAGACAAAATAAAATAAATAATAAAAAACAAGTGAACTAAGTTGTAAGAATTATAAGTAATAGATATGATAAAGTTAAAGCTCAACATTCACAAAACTAAGATCATGACATCTGGTCCCATCACTTCATGGGAAATAGATAGGGAAACAGTGGAAACCGTGTCAGACTTTATTTTTTGGGGCTCCAAAATCACTGCAGATGGTGATTGCAGCCATGAAATTAAAAGACGCTTACTCCTTGGAAGGAAAGTTATGACAAACCTAGATAGCATATTCAAAAGCAGAGACATTACTTTGCCAACAAAGGTCCATCTAGTCAAGGCTATGGTTTTTCCAGTGGTCATGTATGGATGTGAGAGTTGGACTGTGAAGAAGGCTGAGCGCTGAAGAATTGATGCTTTTGAACTGTGGTGTTGGAGAAGACTCTTGAGAGTCCCTTGGACTGCAAGGAGATCCAACCTGTCCATCCTAAAGGAGACCAGTCCTGGGTGTTCATTGGAAGGACTGATGCTGAGGCTCAAACTCCAATACTTTGGCCACCTCATGCAAAGAGTTGACTCATTGGAAAAGACTCTGATGCTGGGAGGAATTGGGGGCAGGAGGAGGAGGAGACGACAGAGGATGAGATGGCTGGATGGTATCACCGACTCCATGCACATGAGTTTGGGTGAACTCCAGGAGTTGGTGATGGACACGGAGGCCTGGCATGCTGCGATTCATGGGGTTGCAAAGAGTCGGACATGACTGAGCGACTGAACTGAACTGAACTGAACTGAAAAGTTATCTGGAATGAGGTAGAGAGACAAAGACTTGCAAAATATTGAGTAAGAAATTTAACACCAGAATGAAAAGTACAACGCAGGTCTGATGGAATTCTATAAGGAGAGAAGAGGAACAAAACGATTGTGAAAATAGCTGAAAATTTTGCATGACTGGTAAACCATAAGAATCTTTTATGAAACAAATCCACGGCAAGATAAATTAAAAAAAAAAAACAAACCTACAGCTAGCTCCATTGTAGTGAAATGGTAAAATGTCCAAGAAACAGAACAACTAAAATAATCACGGGAAAATTCATTGTTAGCTGTGATTGCCTTCTTATTAAAAGTTGAGTTCTAAATATACTCTAATTGGTAAAATGGGTATTATGGCTGGATTAGAGGGTTTTTGGTTGAAAAATTCAAAACTTAAAAATCATATAGGAACTAGAGGAAAAAAAACCCCTCATTTCTCAAATCCAATAATCTTGTGACTTTAATAACTGTTGCACGACAGGAGTTTAGGTATTTGATTAGAGTCTTTCTAATAGAATTCAAATATTTCTAAGTATTATGCTCTGACAACAGAGATTCATCTATTAATACCCTGTCAAAATACCCCTGCCCCTGGTCCCAAATACATCATATACAGAAAAAACCAAGGCAGGAGAAGGCATGAAACTAACAACCTGTCCTTTTTGTTCACTAATAAGTGGTTGATCATGTAGTGGGCCAGCAAGTACATCCATGTCATAAATATCTGATGATAATTATCTCTGCCAAATCCTCCAGCTTGAGGAGAAGCCTCTCTCTTTAGAATGTTTTTCATGAAGGGCTACTGCACTTTCGAGGTCTTCCAAGAAAAGTGATCACAGTCTATTTCCTAGAGGAGTCTGATAAGAAGTCAGAGTCTCCCTCTGTGGAAGGTCTGGCTGAAAGCATACTGAGTTGTTATCCTTTGGCAGAGTATCCTGAGCTCTGGGAGATAAAAAATGCCTGGGAGTTGGTCTGAGAAGAGAAAATTAACTCCAGACTTTGCATACCATCTCTAATGATGAGTAGTAGCCTTGGTCTTCTGGAGAAACTTAAGGTCTCCTGCCTTTCTCACCTGAAGGGGTCTGAATGGTGTTTTCTATTAAACTTCACATAGAATAACAGGGACTTCATCTTTTTTTGCTCCAATAATTCTTTTGATCTTTCCAGTTCAGACATCCATTCCCAGGGAAACTGAGATCACCTGGAACCACTGCTTCACCTCTTCTCTCTTCTTAGACTTCAACCAATTTAGATGTTAACCATTCTCTTTCAAATTCTCAACTCCAAGATCTCTTCTTATTCAATGAGATAAAGAGGATAAAGCACAGGCTGAGGGAAGTGCTCAAGAAATGACAGCTAAAACCACTACCGTCACTACTGCTAACATATATAACCTCTTGCTTGTCATTTGATCATATCAGCCTGTATAGCATATAATCCTGGGCTGTTAAACATTATTGTAGAAATAATAGGTCACTAATGGAGTCACTGGGTCGTGCAGTCAGATAATGGTAAATTCATGCTTCCACCCTTAACTACCAAGCAATTCTGTTTTTTTAGTCAATTTTCTGAATTCTAAGATGACTCCAAACCCTTTTCCCAACTCCTCAAATCTCCTATCCCCCACTTTCTCCCATCACTGTCATTCTCTTGCTTCACCAAAAATAAAAATAAATAGAAACCACCAGAAAGACCCCCAACTTCCAGGCACCAAATTTGCAAACGCCTTTGCTTTTGCACCTTTTTTCCCCTGCTTTCCTCCTCTGCCAACAGAAGGAGAGGATGGTTTACTACTAAAGGCCAGTGAATCCATGCTCTCTCCCACTCTCTGCATCTTCACCCACGTATTTTCAATCTCTCTCTCCACTGGTGCCTTCTCATCAATATTTCAACAGTCCACTTTCAAAAATTCTTTTCATTCCAGCTACCTTATTTTTCTCTTGTTCTTCCCACCCAAACTATCAAAAAATGTTGTCCACCTTGGATGTCTCTGTTTACTTCCCATTCATCCTTTATCATTGCAATCTGCTTTTTCCATTCCTACATTCCACTGAAACTGTTATTTGCTTTATCAGTAACTCCAATAAGCCATTCTCTGATCTCATTTAACCTCCCAGCCACCTTTGCTATTATTAACCAATTCCTCTAACTGAAACAGTTTTTTAAAAAGCTCACTTTCCTAGAACACTTACCTCTCAGACTGCTTCTTTGAGTATACTTTGCAGTCTCTCTCCTTTCTGCTGCTGCTACTGCTAAGTCGCTTCAGTCGTGTCCGACTCTGTGCGACCCCATAGACGGCAGCCCACCAGGCTCCCCCGTCCCTGGGATTCTCCAGGCAAGAACACTGGAGTGGGTTGCCATTTCCTTCTCCAATGCAGGAAAGTGAAAAGTGAAAGTGAAGTTGCTCAGTCGTGTCCGACTCTTCACAACCCCATGGACTGCAGCCTAAAAGGCTCCTCCGTCCATGGGATTTTCTAGGCAAGAGTACTGGAGTGGGGTGCCATCTCTTCTTTCTATCCATCTCTAAACATGGAGCTCCTTAAGACTGTGATCAAGGGCTCTATTCATACTATTAAATTAATTAAACAAGGAGGCCATTAGACCAAGGTGTCTCTAATGCCTTGGTGGGCTATGTAAGCAAACCCAAGTCTAAGTGTGTACATGCCTCAAGATCATGAAATCTAAACACTAAAGACAACAATCAAAGATAGCTAACTAGGCTTTCAGCTGTAGCCAATCAAATAATTTCCTTCCTTTGCTTCTGCACTTCTCATTCCCTGGCTTCTGTCCCTGCTCCAGGTTTGGTGTTGCCCAATTCCAATCAATTTTTGCTCATGTAAATCCTAAAGTTTTTTACTATGCCTCCGTTTATCTTTTAACAATACTCTATATCTCATTCCCTCCAATTCACCTATATGCTATATCCCCTTTTAGATGACCCTCCTGATCCATACATGAAAATATTTTCTAATTCCTTAGGCATTCTGCCTCCATTGATGTTTCTGCTGTGCTTTATATCTGTTTCCCAACCCAAAAATCTGACACCATCCTGACTTTTTCCCTGTTTCACTCTTCATATCCTATCAACTATGAAACTCAGGTCATTCTTGCTGAAATAGCTCTTGAATCATTTCAACCAACATGCAGCCCACCATTATGTCACATCTCCTTAAGGGATCTGCCAGTTTCCGACCCTGTCTGTTCTAATCCATCTCCACACAATATCAGAGTGATTCTTCAGAAATGTAAATTATACCATACCACTCTTATGCTTAAAATTTTTCAGCTTCTTGTTGCCTTTAAGATAAAGCTCTATAAACCCCTTAGTATGTCCTTCGAAGTCTCATTCTTCACTCCCCTCTCTGCAAGCAATCTTTATTTTGAACTTTGAATTCCTAGAATGCAAGGCTGCAGTCTGAGCTGCTTCCTCAGCTCTTTTTTCTAAATTGCCTATTTAATTAAACTATAATTGCTTTGCATAATTGTGTTCGTTTCTGCCAAACATCAACATGAATCAGCCATAGGTATATGTCCCTTCCCTCTTGAACGCTGTTTTTTCTTCTAATAAATTTTACACTCAATCCTTAAGCTCAACTTTAGGTATCATTTCTAGAACTACCTGACACTCCGTTCTGTTTCAAGTCCTCTTTAGATGTTCTCAAGACATCCTATACTTATCTAGCAATTAAGAGCAGTACTGTTCTGTAATTGCTTACTCTTCAATCAACAGCTCCACATTACTGTAAAGTCCTTGGAAGGCAGAAACCAGGTGTTCTGAAACTGCACCTCAAGGGCCTAAAAGGAGTGTCTGACACACAGCAGTGGCTCAATTAATGTTTGTTGAATATTTATTGAATTCCTTTTTCTGAAACGAAGGCGGCCAGAAGAACGCCAGAAAGACGAGATTTTAAAGGGGACAGGGTAAAAAGTCTATAAGTTACAAGTGGGGTGGACAGAGTACCTAGGTTTTTCCATAAACGGCGTGGGGCACTACGCCGTCTGTTTGCCTCCACCGAGGCCACGGCGACTTAGGGCTCGCGAGGCAGTCGCAGAGAGCGCGCGCGACCCCACGCAAGGAAGGACAATAGCTTGGAACTCAGCCTCGTGTTTCCGGTGGGACAGGCTCGCGCTCGGCCGGTGAGACCTGGGGGTCGGGGCTTCGAGCCCGGCCCACGGCGAGGAAGGCGCGGCACCCAGGGTTGCCGCCGCACCGTCGCGCCGCCGCCGCCGCCGCCGCCGCCGCCGCCGCCCCCTCCTCCCTCACCGTCGCCCCGCCCCGCCCCGCCCCGGAAGTGACCTGAGGCCCATCCGGAACCTCCGGGCCGGGTGGTGCAGCGTCACCAGCCTAGCCGGTGCGGGGCGGGCGGAGCGGCCGCTGCAGCCGCCAACGAACCCGGGACCGCGCGGGGACAGCAGCGAGCCGGCCAGGGCAGGGGGCCCAGCGATCGGGCCGAGGGCGACGGGCCGCCGGCGGCCGCAGGGCGACGACGACGCGGAGGAGGCGGAGCCCGGAGAGGGGTGGGGGCCGGGGAGGGATAGGGTGGGAGGGGGTTAGGGGGCTGTTCCTGGTCTCATGGAGCCGGCCGAACGGGCGGGCGGCAGGGATCCCCTGGAGCCGGGCGGGCGCCCGGGTCCGGACCCCCAAGGCTTCGTCCCGCAGAAGGAGATCGTCTACAACAAGCTGCTGCCCTACGCCGAGCGGCTGGACGCCGAGTCCGACTTGCAGCTGGCCCAGATCAAAAGCAACCTGGGCCGGGCGGTGCAGCTTCAAGAGCTGTGGCCTGGGGGCCTCTTCTGGACCAGGAAACTCTCCACGTAGGTGTGCCAGGGCTTGCAGGATGGGCCGGAGGCAAAGGCTCGGTGTGAGGGCGTCCGCGGTCGTGGGGAGGCTCTTTGTCCGCAGCGGACCGCTGGACACCCCCCGACTCTGCCTCGGTTCGGGCGGATCGTTTCTGTGCAGTAAGCCCCAGAGTCGCGACTCGAGCCTCCCTGCCGCTTTCCCACGGGATCTCCCCGGTCCTCACCAGCCCGCTACGTCCTTAGCAGGTGCTTCTCCCCAAGGTTTCGGGTTGTTGTCTTCCGATATTCGGGGCCCCAGGGAGCCGGAAGGCCACTGGACCCCCAGGGAAAGAGATGGGCGGTCCCCCAAGGGTTCTTCTTGAACCTTTGCGGGTGACGGGAGGGAGCAGAGGATTCGGGCGAACAACTTTTGACTTTTCCTGGTGTTGCCTCCGGTTCTTTCTTCCCCTACGGTTCCCTGCCTCTTCTTATCTCTCAATTCGTGTCTGATAACTTTCTGAATGGGAAGGAGGCCGTAGGGAACTTGTAGGTTCTGCTTTTGGGGGCTTTCTCAGGCTTTGTGGGTTTGCTTGAAAAGATTGATTTAAAATCAGCCCTCAGCGCGTTCTTGGGCCGTGTACCAGACGTTGATGTTGAGAATGGCGAGTCTGAGAACCTCGGGAAAAGTGTGTGTTACTCCTGTGTGACATTTCCTTTGGAAATGTGCGATACTAAGGAAAACAGAGAAGAGAGCTGTCAGGTTGTCCTGGGCGTTATTAGTATCGGGCTTGTGTTAGTTTATGCGCTGTTCAGATGAATATAGATTACTTAAATCAGTTTCAGTTCTATTCTTTGTTACTTTGGCGGGGGGCGAGGGGGGGGCATAACCTGGCTGTAAACAGAGTAAAATACAATTGGGGGAAAGGTTAGAGACTTTATTTGCTAGGTGGGCATCTTCACTGTGTCAGAAGAACTTTTTTAAAAAAAGAATTTTGCTGTATCTTGTTTGGTTAACTGTACATAAAATACGGTAACATTATATGTTCACGCTTGTGGGTATGGATGGGTGAACACACAAGACATAAGTCACTTATCCAGTGTTTACCCAAATCTGCTGAGTGAATTGGGTGATGACTCAGGGTTTTGCAATGCAATAGTCTTCTCTACATTTCCTCACAGGATGATTCTTATCGGCCAATTATTAGGGAGCCTCTGACAAATTTCTCATTCCTAAATGGCTGTGGTGGTGGGAATAATTACTTTTTAAATTAAGGAGTAAAACTAAAACAGTTAGTTTGCCCTTTTCAAAGAGTGACCATAAAATGTCAAGGTTAACAACTCTTCTCTTGATTAGAGTGTAAAGAAGTTTGTGGTACGGAGAAGAATCACTTTTAGTCACAACAGAAGAATGTTTTATAAATGATTACAATTCATAGTTTTTTTCAAGTGAGTTTCCTAGGTTTTTGCATTACTTGGGCACTGTAAAAATAAAGTTATTTTGTCAGTTCCAGTAATTCCTCATTTTAATCACTTAGATTTTTCAGAGAATAATCATTTTTGGGACACAAACAGCTCCTTTTAGAATCAGGATGTATAAATAGACCAGTCTGTGAATTTGTATCAGGTTTGGATATATTGAGAATCTACACAGGCATAGTTAAGCACTTTTTTTCTGACATTTTTATTGTTACTAAGCTTGGCAAATTAACGCCAGGATATTTATTGTTTTGGGCTTGTTAGGTATCTTTACCTGGAAAGGGCTAAAAATACAGTGGGGAACAGTCCTTGGTGTTTAGGGCAAGATTGCAGTTATATGGCTTAAAAACCTGCAAACCTCAAACCATTTATTTTTTAATTAACCAGGAAGAAGTGCTAGTAGATAGAATTTTATTTTGGAACCTTGTTTAAATTCTGCAAGCTGATTCTTGGGATTGCGCTATGACATTTTGAACTTGGTGGGACATGTTGTAATCTTGGGTGTATTTTTTTCTCCTGTCGTGTTAAGGTGACCTGCTTATAGTTGTGCTTGTTTTTTAAGCCTTGTGTGTGTTGCACAAGTTTACATCTACATGAGGCCAAAACATGTGATGATCGCTGGTAGTTGCCTTAGTAGTGACCATACGTAGTACTTTGTAGAAAAATGGAAAGTAGTAGTGAAAATAAAATCTAATTTCTCCCACTAGCTCTGTGATTGTGTGTCAGTATGCGTGTGAGAGAAGTGAGGGAGATGGACTAAATTATTCCTGAGAAACATTCCTGCTCTGGTATGATTTTTTTTTTTTTATCCTGTAAAGCCTAAAATAAGCCAGTGTGTATCTTTCTACAAGGACTGTTGGAGCAGTTTGTAAAGTACTGGAAATAGTTGCCCAGATCAAGTGCATTCCCAAAGAAGCCCAGAATGTAAATACTGTTCAGGGATACTGGGAGTGGATCCCCGACCAGTACATCCCCAATCTTGGTGTTGCAGGACTGGGTAGAGTTCTCCTTCAGGAGATACTCAGACTCTCCCCTCCAATTTTTTTTTTTTTTACTTTCTGTTTTATTTTGATGGCTGTAATTACCTTTCAATCCTTCTTAAGACTTGCAGGTCTTTTTAGCAGTTCTCTGTGAAGAAAAGTTATTTCTGTGTATTTTAGAAATTGTCATCGTGATATAATTCAAGGTCTCTTGTTCAGACAGCTTAAAGTATTAGTACTGCCTGTTGAGGAGAGATTGTGTGACATAATACATGAGGGGACTAGTTTTTAAGAAGCAAGGAAACAAATCAGCGAAAAGAGGTACAAACTAGTGGTCTTTGGAACATAGTTGTCAAGACACCTCCTGGACACTGAGCGAAAGATATCTGTAAATAATTGGTGTGGCCCATGTGGAGAATGAAAGGAGTTGAAGAAAGGTAATCTTGAAGTTTGCTTTTTCTTCCTTGTCCTCTTGGACTTTTCCTGAGAGGCAGTGAAGTCTAGGCAAAAGAGGTTTATCTGTACCTGGCTTTGCTGCTGTTGCCATCTTGGTCTTGCTTAACCTTTCTTAGCTTTAGAGTCCTTTTCTGGAGAGTGGGAGTGTAGACTAGAAATGGTTTTTCAAACCTAAACTTAGCAGCAGACTGTTTCATAAAAGCAAAATATTAAACACAAATTTCGATCATTTCTTTTGTGTTTCTTATTTTTAAGTAGAATTTTTATTTTAGCAGAATATGTAAGTTTGGAGTATTATGGAACAAATTTAGATGCTTTGTTTCAGTGGAAATGTTACAATTTTCTGCTGTTTTATAATGAAATGATTGTATTACACTGAGAATCATTTCATTTGCTAATTAAACTGTAGTTCCCATGGTTAATTATTATTAAGAATATTATGTGGCCTTACTAGATAGGAATTGGATTAAACTGAATCATGTATTTAATTAGATTATATAACCACTGGGAACTTGTTTATTCAAGATATACATTATCAAATATATTAACCTCCTCTCTGGAAAGTAATTCGTGACCACAGGAACACCCAAATCACATCATCTCTCTGTTGGAGAAGAAAGAAGAAAATGCTAAACACTAAATCTCAGTTGTCCATTAATATGATGTACTTAACAGAATATCTAATATTTGAGTATTGAAATTGTGAAGTACACAATAAAGATAAGCTTTTTATTTGTAAAAGATTCTTGAAATCTTGGCAAATTGCCATATTCGTCAGTGAGAACCAGTTAGAGAAAGTGATAGAAATAGAAAAAAGTTTGTCTTTGTTATTAAATGGCCACACTCAAAACAGGACCCTAAATTTTGTAGTGAGAAAGTTGATTGTTCATAGGGAAAAACAAAATAAATGAATTAATTGATTTTGGAGACAAGAATTTTTCTGCTAAAGTTGTATGATGAGTTATCTTTCACGTTTTTGTTTTGTTTTAAATTAGCATACTATTCTTTAGAGCAGATTTAGGTTCAGAGCAAAATTGAGCAGAAAGTGCAGAGTTCTCATTTACCCCCTGTCCCTACATAGGCATGCGTTTGATTTTTCATAGCAATGTCAAACATCGATTTTTAAAAATATTTGAGGCCCTTCCCATTTTCCAGGGATTTTTCTTTTAACATGTCTTGTCAGTTTTCTTTTCTCTAGCTAACTGGCTGCTTCTGCCAGAGTCTCATTTGTCATTGACAGATTCTTTTTTTTTTTTTTTTCTTTTTGAGTTTTAAAGATAGAGTGAAACATTCTATTAGATTACATGTATATTGAACTTAGCATGTTAAGATTTAAAAAAAATATCACCAGTAGAGATTAAATAGCTTGCTAAAGTCACATTTTGCCAAGTGGCAAATCCCATTAAAATTTTTTTAATTAATTAATTTTAATTGGAGGCTAATTACTTCACAGTATTGTGGTGGTTTTTATAATACATTGACATGAATCAGCCACAGGTGTGCATGTGTCCCCCATCCCTCCCAACCCTCTGGGTTGTCCCAGTGCACCGACTTGGAGTGCCCTGTTTCATGCATCAAACTTGGACTGCTGATCTATTTCACATATGGTAATATACAAGTTTCAATGCTGTTCTCTCAAATCATCCCACCCTTGCCTTCTCCCACAGAGTCCAAAAGTTTGTTCTTTATATCTGTGTCTCTTTTGCTGTCTTGCGTATACAGTCGTTGTTACCATCTTTCTAAATTCCATATTATATGTGTTAATATACTGTATTGGTGTTTTTCTTTCTGACTTACTTCACTCTGTATTATAGGCTCCAGTTTCATCCACCTCATTAGAACTGATTCAAATGTGTTCTTTTTAGTAGCTGAGTAATATTCCACTGTGTATATGTACCACAACTTTCTTACCACTTGTCTGCCAGTGGACATCTAGGTTACTTCCATGTCCTAGCTATTGTAAACAGTGCTGCGATGAACACTGGAGTACTTGTGTCTGTTTCAGTTTTGGCTTCCTCGGTGTGTATGCCCAGCAGTGGGATTGCTGGGTCATATGGCAATTCTATTTACAGTTTTTTAAGGAGTCTCCACACTGTTCTCCATAGTGGCTGTACTAGTTTGCATTCCCACCAACAGTATAAGAAGGTTCCTTTTTCTCCACACCCTTTCCAGTATTTATTGTTTGTAGACTTTTTGATATAGCAGCCATTCTGGCCAGGGTGGGATGGTACTTTATTGTGGTTTTGATTTGCATTTCTCTGATGAAGAGTGATGTTGAGCATCTTTTCATGTTTTTGTTAGCCATCTATGTGTCTTCTTTGGAGAAATGTCTGTTTAGTTCTTTGGCCCATTTTTTGATTGGGTCGTTTATTTTTCTGGTATTGAGGTGCATGAGCTGTTTGTATATTTTTGAGATTAATTCTTTGTCAGTTGCTTCAGTTGCTATTTTTTTCTCCCACTCTGAAGGCTGTCTTTTCACCTTGCTTATAGTTACCTTCATTGTGCAAAAGCTTTTAAGTTTAATTAGGTCCCATTTGTTTATTTTTGCTTTTATTTCCATAGAGGGTCATAGAAGATCTTGCTATGATTTATGTCAGAGAGTGTTTTGCCTATGTTTTTCTCTAGGAGTTTTATAGTTTCTAGTCTTACATTTAGATCTTTAATCCATTTTGAGTTTATTTTTGTGTATGGTGTTAGAAAGTGTTCTAGTTTCATTCTTTTACAAGTGGTTGGCCAGTTTTCCCAGCACCACTTGTTAAAGAGATTGCCATTTCTCCATTGTATATTTTTGGCTCCTTTGTCATTGACAGATTCTGATGTGAATAGTTGTCTGACTTTTTTCTTTAAGTATTTTTTATTATGGAAAAATGCTAAACATACACAAGAGAGGAAAGAATAATATAATGAACCTGGGTGTACCCATCACCCATGTTCAGCAGTTATCAACTCAGGGCCAATCATGTTCCTCCTACCACCACACCCTTAGACCTTTTTTTTTTTTTTTGAAGCATATTCTTCATTCATAAATATTTCTGGTATATATCTTTAAGGGAGGAGGAATGAAACAAAAAATCAATACCAATGTCATTATCAAACTTTAAAAAAGTAACAATTTATGTTGATCAGCCTCATGAAGTTGATTTGACTTTTTTGTAGAATTTGTGATTTTACTCTTGAGTTTCCATTTCATTTGCATGGTTTTGTTTAAGGTTTACTGTAAACAGACCTTGTGGACAGAGAGAAAAATAGTTCATTCATGAATGTTTTCATATTGTAACATCTTTCTTTCCCCCTCAACTTTGAAGACATAGAATCAGTCCTGGGGTAACAAGGTCTGCCTTGAATTATCTCTTCTTTTGCTTTTGGCTGTACTCTGAGGTTCATACATTAATACACAGCCTGATGCAAAGTAGTAGAGGCAGGAGTCTGAGCAAATTATTTTGTGAGTGCCTTGTATGGGATGGGCACTGTTTTTGACAATGGGGTTATATCAGTGAAAGAATTTTGCCCTCCAGGGAAGTTCCAGAGTGTTCTTTTTCTTTTAGTGCACATTTTTGTTCATTTAGAACAGAGCAAGCAAGGTATAACTCCATCAAAAAATTGGAGGGTGAAGAAAATATGAATGCTAAGCTCATTACTTAAAAATTCACACTCTTGACAAGTATGTTTTTCATGCCCTACATTGAGACACTGAAAAAGGCAGTTAGAAAAAAATTGGTAGAACAGTACCATTTGTTTTCTTTTGAGATCTGAATTTATTACTTAAAAACAATTTCTTCAAGTGGTCTTGATAAAGTGTTTATTAAATGAAATTGTCTTGAAGTAAATGGTCTTAACTGAAGTGAAAGGCAAATTCCTAATGTTTTTAAGGGGCAATTACTAGTGAATAAGTGCACGACTTCTAAACCTGTTGTTGTCATTGTAGAACCTAGAGGTTCTCTTTCTGCTGTTAAATGCTACTCATTTCTAGTGAACCTCCCTCCCCAATTTTAAATATAAAATTCAAATCTGTGTTTCCCTTTAGCCTTTGTAGAAAATTTAGACCTAAATCTCTTGTGTACCATGTGAAAAGCAAGCTGAGAACATGATAATGAGAGCAACATCTAGCAAACAACAACCAAAACCCTCTGCATTCATTGAGACTGGCCTCTGAATGTTAAAAGCAGCGCATACTATAAATATTCCCATTTGGAATCCTAAAGTTGGCTACTTCCATATTCGGCCTAGGCATTTCTTCCCTTTTAGTGTACTCTCTTGTGATTCCTTATTCATTCTTTTACATTCTTTGTGTACCTGCCTTCCCTCTACTGTGAGCTCTTTTGGGGTCAGAGTCTTTGATATTGACCTCTCCTTCATCGCACTGCCAATGGCACCCCACTCCAGTACTCTTGCCTGGAAAATCCCATGGACAGAGGAGCCTGGTGGGCTGCAGTCCATGGGGTCGCTAGGAGTCAGACATGACTGAGTGACTTCACTTTCACTTTTCACTTTCATGCATTGGAGAAGGAAATAGCAACCCACTCCAGTGTTCTTGCCTAGAGAATTCCAGGGACGGGGGAGCCTGGTGGGCTGCCATCTATGGGGTCGCACAGAGTCAGACACACTGAAGCGACTTAGCAGCAGCAGCAGCATTGCAGCCCCGGCATATTGGATAGCATATATACATTCATAGGTACTCAGTAATGTTAGAATTAACAGTTTTGTTGTCAACTAAAACATTATGCAGTTTCTAATGAATTATTACTTTGACAGTCAAAATGGAGAAAAATGAATTTGGGGTGAGATCTATTTTAATATTGACTTCCCTGGTGGCTCAGACGGTAAAGCGTCTGTCTACAATGCGGGAGACCTGGGTTCGATCCCTGGGTCGGGAAGATTCCCTGGAGAAGGAAAAAGGCAACCCACTCCAGTACTCTTGCCTAGAAAATCCCATGGACGGAGGAGCTTGGTGCAGGCTACTGTCCATGGGGTCGCAAAGAGTTGGGCACAACTGAGCAACTTCACTTCTATTTTAATATTGGGTTCAAAAGAAAGTGTATATTTAACCAAAGAAGTGGAGGGAAGGAGCCATCTTGGTTGAGGAAGAGAATGGTGTAACCTAAAGAGAGAGGGAGTGTAAAGGGAATGGGTTTTAACAGTTATTTAGAGAAGAGAGCAGATTGTATCGGTTGCATCAGGGACTTTGAAATCCTCATTTAAAAATAAAGCTATCATTATTGTTAAATATTTAGTGTTTAAAAATTTAGAGTATCATTACTACAATTTTTTGATAGATGAACCATAAAATTTTGTAATGGTCATTACCTTTTTATGCCAATTTGGCTTTAAAAATAATAATAATACCTAGATCCTAAATTTTAGAGTTAAGAAAATGTAATAAAGGCCTTTTCCCTTTCTAAGAAAAAAACTTAACACCATTGCAGCTGTGAAATGGATGTGAAAATAGTATTTTAGTTCAAGTAAGTTGGAAATTGCTTAAGAATTATTAAAAATGCTTTATAATCTTGTAATGGTAGGCAGCTTAAATAGAATGTTAGTAATCTTTGGGTTGTTAAGTGTGGGTGTTTCATTTCATTTTCTGACAATTCTCTTTTTTCCTTTCTACTTAATTTTTTTAGTTGAAGTATAGTTGATTTTCGATATATGTTACAGGTATACAAGATGATTCACAATTTTTAAAGACTGTACTCCATTTATGAAGCGAGAATCACTCAGTCGTGTCCAACTCTTTGCGACCCCTTGGACTATACAGTCCATGGAATTCTCCAGGTCAGAATACTGGAGTGGATAGCCTTTCCCTTTTCCAAGGGATCTTCCCAACCCGGGGATTGAACCCAGGTCTCCCACATTGCAGGTGAATTCTTTATCAGCTTAGCCACAAAGGAATCCATTTATAGTTACTGTAAAATATTGGTTATATTCCTTGTATTGTACAGTATGTCCTTGTAGCTTATTTTATACATAACAGTTTGTACTTCTTAATTCTCTCCTCCTATATTGCCCCTCCCTCTTACCTTTCCCCACTGGTAACCACTAATTCTCTGTATGACATTTTCCTTTTTTTAAGCCAGGGATGAAGGAAGTTTTTATAGCAAGAAATTTTATGAATGTTCATGAGTGCTTGTATTTGGACACATCCCTGAAGAGTTTAGTTGGCATAGCTTGTGTTCTAAGGGAAGGTAGGTTATTTCCAGAGATCCTAGTTAATAAAATGTTCTCAAAGTTCTGTCAACATATACAAAACAGAGGTCCCTGTTTGGTGTATAGCAGGAGAAAAATTGTGATTTAACAATCTAGGAATGATTTTAGAAGTGTGATTTTTAAAATAAAGTTTAACAGACAGATATCCTAAGACCTTTTCACTGTGTTTTTTTTTTGTTTGTTTGTTTGTGTGTGAAATTCTCATCATATTTTATCCAAAGGTTCATTTTTAAGTGTTTTAACCCGAATTTGGGGTTATGACCAAAGACCTGTGAATTCAGTTTGGTAGGTCTCAACCACTTTGGGTGTGATTTGGTTTGGTTTGTTGAACTAGACTAAGATTATTAGAGTGACTTTAGAAGTAATAAAGGTGAATGATCATGACCTTTGTTTCAATTATACATATGTTTTTGTGTATGCTACATTCTATATTTATTACTGTGGATTGTGGCCAAAAAATTTTGAAAGCTACTCATTTTTCAAGTTTCTTTCAATACTTTAGATATATAATCCACACCTACTTATTGAGCTATCAAGATACAAAAGATGAAAATAAAAAGTCTCAACGGTTTAAAAATATCAGTGCGAGTATGCACGCTCAGTCGTGTCCAACTCTTTGTGACCGTGTGGACTGTAGCCTGCCAGGCTTCTCTGTCCACGGGATTCTCCAACCAAGACTACTGGAGTGGGTTGCTATGTCCTCCTCCAGGGAATTTTCCTGACCCAAGGAAAGGAAAGGAGACCCAGGTCTCCCACATTGCAGGCAGATTCTTGACCGCTGAGGCACCAAGGAAGCCCCCAAAATATCAGTAACCTAAGGGATTTTACAAGAGACCATTCCCCATTACCACTGGAGTGGGTAGCCATTCCCTGATCAGGGGATCTTCCTGACCTAGGAATTAAACCCAGGTCTCTTGCATTGCTTCCCTGATTGCTCAGTTGGTAAAGAATCCGCCTGCAATGAGGGAGACCTGGGTTCGATCTCTGGGTTGGGAAGATCCCCTGGAGAAGGGAAAGGCTACCCACTCTAGTATTCTGGCCTGGAGAATTCCATAGACAGTCCATGGGGTTGCAGAGTTGGACACGACTGAGCGACTTTCACTTTCACTTTGCCTCCTGCATTGCAGGCAGATTCTTTGCCAACTGAGCCACAGGGAAGCCCCATAGATTGTTAAATGAGTGGTATAGATACTACTTACCATCTGTTGAGGGCTCAGTATGTGCCAGCAGTATGCTAAAGGCTTTATATTTGTTATTTCATTTGATTTTCACAATTAACTGTAGGTACATTTATTATCTCAGCTTCCCTGGTAGCTCAAACAGTAAAGCATCTGCCTGCAGTGTGGGAGACCTGGGTTCGATCCCTGGGTCGGGAAGATCCCCTGGAGAAGGAAATGGCAACCCACTCCAGTACTCTTGCCTAGAAAATTCTCTGGATGGAGGAGCCTGGTAGGCTACAGTCCATGGGATTGCAAAGAGTTGGACACAACTGAGCAACTTCACTGACTGACATTTATTATCTCAGTTTTACCTTTGAAGAAATGAATCTTACGTTATGTAACAGCCAATTTGCTTGCTGACCACAGTGCTTTTGCTCTTAACCATATGTCCAGAGTAAGGAAAGCTGCCTGGGCTGTATCACCTGGGAAAACTGCAGCTGAGCCTTGAGATAAGATTTGATTAGGTAAGGAGGAATTTGGAGGAAGATGTTTAATGTGTGGGAACAGAGGTGGAGCAAATTGAGCACACGTGTTAGTCTGTACTCAGACCATCATATTGAAATAATCAGTTGTCTGTCTCTCTCTCTAGGCTGCATGCTGTAGGGCCATTTGTTATTTATTTTTGTTTCCATTGCCTGTTGCCATGTCTGGCTCTTAAATGATAGTACAACATTTCAAGAAATGAATGCCACTCTTCTATGCTTCAAGAGAGAAGCAACTGGGAGAAAAATAGAGGCATCATTAGGTGTTAATAGTGAATGACTTTACTAGAGATTGTTGTGTCAATTTTAGTAAGTCGTAGAGGACATAACTCTGACATATAATATGCTGAAGCTCCAGTGTGTTATTCAGCCTGTGGTAGGTGGGGGTTAAGAGGAGAGTAAACCTCGGGTCTCTTTGTTCCTTTAGTGCCTTCCATCAGAGGTATTATGCTACACTTGATAAAGATGACAGACCTGGCTTTCAGGGTTTTGGAAACCTACTCTCAGTGTGTTAAACGAGTTTGTTTAACTTGGTCAGATATTCATTGTCAGTTTGAAGGTTTTTTTGTTTTTTGTTTTAAAAACAGAACTAGCCGTGGAGGAGCTACAATACTTAAGTCATTGTATTTCTCAAGGTGTACTTGTACAGTCGGTTGCAAAAAAGTTTCTCAGTGTTCACCTTGTTTCATCTCTGGTAAGAGCTGAGAGTTAAATATTAGTGATACAGAGGTCCCTGCCACCACATTTTATAGGCATTGAACAGTGGTTTGAGCTTTCGTTGAGTAAAAAAAAATAAATAAGCAGTAAACAATATCTATATTATCATTAATTTGTGTTTTTGAAAAGTATATACATATGTACATTTGTATATAAAGTCTGGAAGGATATTATCTAGGCTATTAACAGTCATAGGCAACAATTTTCAAATTTGTATGCTTGCTGTACTATTTGAATCATTTAAATAAGTATATATTGCTTTCCTGATAAAATAATAACTCCCCCCCTCCCCAGTAATATTTTCCTCTCAGTTCTCAAGGATGCAACTTATAGTTGGTTAAAAAAATGAAGAAAATGTATAGGTTTATTGTCCCATCCACAGATTTCCAGCATGGTTCAGTATAGATGTTGAAGGAACATTGTCTTATAATCTATAACTTAACTCATTATTTATTCTCTGGGTTGCCCCCCCCCCCTTTTTTAAGGTATTAATTTTTTATATTCTTTAAAGGCAAATTATCTTAAGACTATACGTTTAGCCTCACAAGTAGTTAGAGAAATATAAATTGAAACATTGTATTAGTGTTATATTTTTAATGATTTAAGTGGATTTTAAAAAGCATAAATTATGCTCCCATCAGTCTGCTTAGGTGCTGCTACTGCTGCTAAGTTGCTTCAGTCGTGTCCGACTCCGTGCGACACCACAGACGGCAGCCCACCAGGCTAGGCCGTCCTTGGGAGTCTCCAGGCAAGAACACTGGAGTGGGTTGCCATTTCCTTCTCCAATACATGAAAGTGAAAAGTGAAAGTGAAGTCGCTCAGTCGTGTTGACTCCTAGCGACACCATGGACTGCAGCCCACCAGGCTCCTCCATCCATGGGATTCTCCAGGCGAGAGTACTGGATGGGGTGCCATTGGTGCAGTGGTTCTCAAACATAGCGAGACATCTGGGAAACTTAGAAGAAAACAGCTGGTACCTGGAGCCCCATTCTAGCATAGTTAAATCACTGTCTTTCATGCCCATTAATCAGTTATCTATCCCCATAGCCTTGTGAGGAAACCCAGGTTTCATACACATGCACTGAAGGTTAAATGACTTGCCCATGGGACTGACATAGAGCAGTTTGAATCTAAGAATTCAAAGTTTTCTAAGAAAAACTTGTAGAACCAATTTGTTCATGCTTGCTTGGCTATTGTGTTGAAATACATAACTGTTCTCTCTATCCAGAGTTGATGATAATGTTGGGAGTTGCAAAGCAACTTAACATGGAAATGTAAGACATCCTCCCCTGTAGATAGCACCTTTGTTGCCTTCGTCCCAAGCAGCAGTCACTTGGAATTAACATCCTTATTTGGTTGTTTGTGATAATCTATTCCTTTTCTTGATCCTCAGTTTGATTTTTTTGAAGGGGAAATAGAACAAGTAATGTTCTTTTGGCTGTGTCTTCTTTTTTTTTTTTTTTTAATTTATTTTTAATCACTTTACAATGTTGTATTGTTTTCTCTTGTACAACAATATGAATCAACCATAAGTATATATTTATCCCCTCCCTCTCCAGCCTCCCTCCCACCCCACCAGCTGTGTCTTCTTGTCACAGAAGGTTGCTTTTCTTGCTGTGTTCCTCTACCTAGAGCTGTCTTTTGTGCCTCTTGCCACCTCTTTCCCCAGCTGCTCAGATGATACTGAACTTTAGTTCCCTATTCAGAGTCATGACAGCTCTCTAATCTTTCAAGATTGGGTCCAATAATCACTTACATATAATGAAACTTTTGGTTAAAAAAAATCACAAAATTCTAATGATAAACTGCATTTATGCCCCTCCTTCAGTATATTACTTAGTTTTCTGCTAAATGTCTCCTTACATCTGATTTTGAGTTCTTGACCTAAAGGAACAATTTGGGTCATACTGTACATGTCATTTGTTCTAGAAATGCTTTTTGAATAAACACATAATTGAGCGAAAAGAGGAGAGGTGGGTTTATGAGGAAACCTTTCATTTTATCTGTTCATTTACTGTTTCTAGCAGTGAGAAGCTATATCTACATTTTTAACATAATGTATTTCAGGACTTAGTCATGGAATGAAGTCAAAGTAATTCTCCTTTAGATTTATCTGATAATTTTACCTTTTTAAATTTTTTCTATTTCGTGGCACCTTCGGAACAGCGGTTCCCTGGTGGCTCAGACGGTAAAGAACCCACCTTCAATGCAGGAAACCTGGGTTTGATCCCTGGGTTGGGAAGATCCCCTGGAGAAGGGAACAGCTACCCACTTCAGTATTCTGGCCCGGAGAATTCCGTGGACAGAGGAATCTGGCAGGCTGCAGTCCATAGGGTTGCAAAGAGTTGGACATGACTGAGCGACTTGTACTTAGGAACAGGAGAGAAAGACTGGAGCTGATATGGTGTATAGATAGTATATATGTTTATTTTTTTGGTAGAGGGAGGAGTTGAAGTTACTGTGTGAAATAAATTAATTTTGGAGTTGGTCAAGGATTTCATTGATCATCTTAGTTTTCCTGGCTATAAAATACTTGTCGTTTAGCCCTAGCTGTCAGGTATTAAAACACATTTTAAAAAATTCTGTTGTCTACAATTTTTTTTTTTTTTTTTTTTTTTGCATTTGTGGGTGTCTCTTTAAAAAGTTTTTCTTGGAGTATAGTCGATTTACACTGTTGTGTTAGTTTCAGTTGTACAGCAAAGTAAGTTGTACATATATTCACTCTTTTTTAGATTCTTTTCCCATATAAGCCATTATAGAGTATTGAGTAGAATTCCCTGTTATGCCTCACTTTTTATTCAAATATTTTACATTTTAGTACAGTTTTTATTATGTTAAAATTAACTCTTGCACTTTTCTTTAGAGATATTTCTAATTAATCATTTGTTGGTAATATGAATGGAGCAGTATTCAACTATTGTTCTTTTTTATTTGGGAGCCATACAGGAAGCCTACTGACTTTTACAAAAACTGTTCTGCAAATTTTCTTATGTAGTCTGAAAGCGGTTTTTTAGTTGATTGTTTCAGGGCTCCCTGGTGGCTCAGATGATAAAGAATCCCCTTGCCATGCTGGAGATGCAGGTTCGATCCCTGGATTGGGAAGATCCCCTGGAGAAAGGGAATGGCAACCCACCCCTGTATTCTTGCCTGGAGAATCCCATGGACAGAGGAGCCTGGCAGGCTATAGTCCATGGAGTCCCAGAGAGCTGGACATGACTGAGTGACTAACACTTTCAGATGTTTTAGGTATAATTATAGCATTGACGTCATACTATTCTGCCTTTCCTGAAACAATTATCCCTATTTTTGTTTCCTAGTTTACTCTTTAATCTAGATTCAGAATAATGCTGATTGATAACAGTAAGAATAGTCATTATTGACTGAATATGATTTTAAAGGAAGTACCTCATGGAGGAGTCTACCTTAAGTCTGAAAGGGATTATTTAATTGACTCATATGCATGCCTTTCAATGATTTGGTTTCTTTTTGTTACACTTGATTAATATTTTCTAATTTACATTTTATTGTAATCAGACTCAGGCCAATGTAATATCCACATGTTAGAATTAAGTAAGGTTTTGTTTGTAGTGTATTTTACAACCAGTGTTTATAGGTGTTCCACAAAAAGATCGAAAAAAAGGCATAGTTTCTGTAAGCTTACAATTTTTATTTGTGTCTTTTAAAGTCAGCTTTACTAATTATATAATTCTAATTACATTTCCACTTCTGCTTTAGTGGAAGTCAGATTGAAGTGGTAAAGACACACAGTAATTTATTTTGTAGCTGTTCTTCAGCACATAAAGTTTAATTTTCTGTTTCAGGACTGTATAATAGTTGATATTGTATAATTGTATCAGGAGATGAGTAACCTCTGATGTTCCTTTTTGTGATGTTAGTGGCCATCCTGCATCTGTTATAGATGGCAAAATGGTGATACCTTTTATTCTTTATGAACTTAATTTGAACATCTTTTGCAGTTAATTATTGTGATTTATGGGGCTTCCCTGGTGGCTCAGATGATAAAGCGTCTGCCTGCAATGCGGGAGGCCCCGGGTTCAATCCCTGGGTTGGGAAGATCCCCCGTAGAAGGAAATGGCAACCCACTCTAATATTCTTGCCTGGAGAATCCCATGGACAGAGGACCCTGATAGGCTACAGTCCATGGGGTCGCAAAGAGTCAGACATGACTGAGCAACTTCACTTCATTTATTGTGATTTATGGTCTCACTTTTGGCTGATGAGAACAACTTGACTCCTATGCTCTTTATTTAAAAAATTGCTTTGGCCACTGTGCTGCTTGCAAAATCTTACTTCCCCCACCAGGAATTGAATTTGGACCACAGCAGTGAAAGCGCTGAATCCTAACCACTGGACCTCCAAGGAATCTCTCCTGTGCCCTTTTAAGTAGGAGTTGAGTAGTCTTTGATAAAGGGTCTTTTAATTAAGATAATAGTAGAAATGCAGAAATATTAATTACCTAGTTATAAGCATTGTACAACAGAAGTTGATATGAAATATTTTTACATGTTAATTTTAATTATAATAGATATTGCCTGTTTCCTTTAAAACAGTTTGTATAAACAGAGGTATACAGAAGAACATGAGTCAGTATGATCATGAAGAAGTAATATTTTATAGTGTTTGTTTTATTTTTTAATCCTAATGCATGAAAGTTTCTTTTTGTTTACATATTGTGAATGTTTTGTATCATGATATTTTATATGATGTTACATTTGACGTCCATAAAATTCTTTGAAAACAATTTTAAATGACTGCACTGTAGTCTAAAGGCACAAACCACAAATTTATTTAACAAATGAATTTAACAAATCATTCCTTTATCAGAGTTTTAGGTTTTTTTCCAAGAAATACTTATTATTGCAAATGTGCATTGAAAAGATTTTTGGTATTTTGACTTTGATATTCTGAATTTTTATTTAGGGTGTATTGCTGGATGTGATTTTTTTTTTTTTTTAAATCATCCACAAATGCTTTTAAGTACTTTCAATGACAGTATTTAAATTCTGGCTTTTAAAATTTCAAGTTAAAGTTTCATTTTTTGTCTTGTAAGTAGGACTACCCAAAGTAAAGCACTTACTTAAGATTAAATTTCTTTGCCAAATGTCTTATATGTTTTATAATAACACAGTCTTAATGTTGCTTTAAAATGATGTTAATTTTACTTTTATTTGTGGATATATTTAGAACCTTAGAAACCAAGTGATTGCTTGAAGAAAAATAATTGATGAACGACAAAGCCTGTATTGAAAACCAATTATTTTTAGCCTCTAGTTAAGCTCTAATTCTTAGTTCATGTCAATAGTACTGTATAATTTTATACTTTTTACTTAAATTTTCTAGAAATATATAGTAAACTTATCTTCAGGATGTATAGTAGAAAACCGTGACAGCATTGCACATTTGATTATATAATGACTGTTCCTGGTATGCCGCTGTCTTTACTTGAGATTAAAACGTAAAGCGTTTTACTGATAACACTATAAGGTTGTGAGGAGGAAGCAGTTGAAAAGTGCTTCTGTATTTTACTGTGTTTTCTTGCTGTGGGAGGATGGAAGCTAATGACTTGTCATCTATATATTCTGGATAGTTTAAGAAGATATCCTATTTGAAAATTCAATCATGACTGTTATTAAGGTTTTGAAGTATTTTAATAGAAATTTTTAGTCCTAAAATTTAATGTGCAAATTAATTGGGAAAAGGGAATGGACTGTCTCTAAATACAATCTAAAGTAGAATTTTTGAATAAATATAAGGAAAAACAACTAGAGTAGTTTTAAGTGAAGACTCTCAGTCTCCACTCTGAATATTTTTTTAAATTTCCTTTTTCAAGAAAGAAAAAAGAAGCAACTTTATTGCATTTACCACTCCCAGTATTTTTGATGGACTAGTTTTGGTGGGCTTCCCTGGTGGCTCAGATGGTAAAAAATCTGCCTGCAATGCAGGAGACTTGGGTTTGATCCCTGGATTGGGAGGATTCCCTGGAGAAAGGGAATGGCAACTCACTCCAGTATTCTTGCCTGGAGAATCCCATGGACAGAGGAGCCTGGCAGGGTACAGAGTCCATGGGGTTGCAAAGAATCGGACACAACTGAGTGATTAACACATACAGTTTTAAGATAGAGCCCAGGAATGTGTGTCTTAAACAGTCTAATGTCTAGTGAACATTTATGAGGTGATGTCAAGTTTTTCCAGAGTGGCTGTAAAAAGTGGTTTTGTCCTATTCTCACCCGAACTGGGTATTGTGGGCTTTTTAATTTCAGCCAGTACGGTGGTGTGAAGTGGTACCCTATTGTAGTTTTAATTTGCATTTACTGATGAGTGATGATGTTGAGTGCCTTTTCATGTGCTCACCAAGTCATCTGGATGTTGGCTTTCCAGAAGTGCCTACCTGAGTCTTTTGCCCATTTTTTTTTTTTTTTAATTTGTTTGTGCTATTTCTTATTGACTTGTAGGAGTTCTAATGCAGTTTGAGTGAGTGCTTTATCAGATAGGTATGTGTTCCAAATATCTGATTCCAAGTATCTTCGAAATGTCTTTCACTTTTCATGGTATTTAATTGTGAATAGAAGTTCCTGATTTTAATGAAGACCAGTTAACTTTCTTCTTTTAGTACTTCTGTGCTTTTCAGAAGTAGTATTCTTGGGCTGTGTTTTGATAAATTCTGAGACAGGAATTACTTTCTGGTTGGGAAGAACTATTTGCTGTTAACAGGGGAAATAAGTTTCTGAGTAATCCCCCTAAAGTTTTTGGTTTTGTTAGCAGTCCTAGCTCCTCTGAGGATTCCCCTGTTGGTCTTCTCATAGTATTGAATTTTGGAGTTTATGAATTTTATGTCCTTCATTTTTACACAATTTATATACTACAGCAAAAGTGATGTGCTTGTAGGTAAATTATTTCAAAGGCTTAGAGCAGTGTTTCTCCAGTTTTTCCACAGAAATGTCTTAGCCACAGGGGAGAGTAAGTGCCTAACCACAGGGGCACTTGGAGCCCTGACAAGGCCTGAGGTAGCCACTGGGAACAAGAGATGTTTCTTAGCAAAATTCTGTTTTATCTTTAAGATATATGCTGTTTCTTATGGATACGGTTTGTTTTCATTTGAAAGTAGCATTTAGATGATTCTAGCTTTTACTCCTCAATTTAGAGTGAAATTGAGAGAGACTTCAGGAGTTTGTACCAGGCTTTTTAAGCAGTCTGAAGTACCTCTGGCAGCCCTGGGCTTAGGGTCTTTGTGTATTGTCTTCATTAGCCCAGTTACTTTCCCTGGCCTAGGTGCTTAAGAAACATTCACTGAAAGGTAAAACTACATCTCTGGTCTCATTGCTGCTTACCCTATACTGGTTAGTTGTCTAGTACTAAGGTGAAATCATGGGATTATACCTTGGATGGACAGACAAGAGCTGAATAAATATGCAGCAGCCTGAGAAAATAAAGAGTGCTTTTACTGAACCAAGAATTTTGAGGATTTTCTAGAAAAAGAAAAACAATTATTCTCACTTTAGAAATTAAATGTGAGTTTAATTTGATCATAGTTAATGGGAAGTGCTAAAAATCATATAAGGAATATTAATGCTTTTTTGTTGATTTGTGTATTTGTCTGTAGAATGGTCTTCCTCAAAGGATTTTATGATTTTAGGCATCCAGTAATTTGTTCTAAGTTTAAGTTTGGTTTCTAAGTAGTTAATCCTTAACTATGCCATGGTCATTCTTGCTTTTGGGGACACTTTTTCCTTCAGTTTGCTTATAGTTGACACTTTTGATTACATTGAGTCTCTAAAGTTAAAAAAAAGAATGAAAACGTACAATTTTGAGATTAAAAACTGTACTTTTTGTAGCAATTTAATTTTATTATAGTTATGAGTCTAGAAACAAATAGTACAAGTTAGATAACTTGCTGTATTGTTTTAGATTCTTAGTAAGCCTGCATCAAAGATTCTTGTGGTTAAAACAGTAAACTTTTATGTCTATACTCTTTTCTTCTGTTTTATTGTGCTTTGATATGGTGTTTTAAATTAGTTTCAGTAAGTCCTTAAATAGGTTGTTATCTTGAATGAGCATTGTTTAATAAGGGAAAGGTCCAGACGGATTCTTTTAAGGTTATTGTGACAAAAAGCCAGTTAAGACCATACAACAATAAAGCATCAGTGTTATAATTGGTCATTAGAATTTTTTTTCCCCTAACTTTAAACTTTTTATTTTGTATTGGGGTATAGCCAGTCAACAGTGTTGTGGTTGTTTCAGGTGGACAGCAGAGGGACTCAGCCATACATGTACACATACCCATTCTCCCCCGGACTCCACTCCCATCCAGGCTGGCACGGAACAGTGAGCACAGTGCCACGTGCTTATACAGCAGGTCCTTTGATTATCCATTTTGAATATAGCAGTGTGTTCATGACCTTCCCAAAGGCCCTGACTATCCCTCCCTGCAACCATAAGTTCATTTTTTTAAGTCTGTGAGTCTCTTCCTGTTTGTAAGTAAGTTCATTTGTATCAGTTTTTTAAAAAAAATCCCACATATAAGAGATGTCATACGTGATTTCTCCTCTGTTTGACTTACTTCACTCAGTGTGATACTCTCTAGGTCCACCATGTTGCTGCAGTAGCATTACTTCATCCTTTTTAATGGCTGAGTAATATTCCATTGTATATATGTGCCACATCTTCTTTATCCATTCCTCTGTTGATGAACATTTAAGTTGCTTCCATGTCTTGGCTATTGTAAACAGTGCTGCAATGAACATTGGAGTGCGTGTATCTTTTCAGATCATGTTTTTCTCTGGATACATGCCCAGGAATGGGATTGCAGGTCATTAAAGGTTGATGAGAATTCAGTTATCATTAGAGGTTTCTTGTCAATAAAATACTTATTGGTAATCTCTCAATTAAAATCCCGAGTAAATCTTTCCTGCACAATGATGAATGGGTACAAAATAACATCAAAGACATTTGAAATTAAAGTGTAGCAATACATATTGTTTTTAATTGTGGCAAGCTCTTAGATTTACCCTCTTAACAACTTTTAAGTATACTATGTTGGAGAAGGCAATGGCACCCCACTACAGTACTCTTGCCTGGAAAATCCCATGGATGGAGGAGCCTGGTAGGCTGCAGTCCATGGGGTCGCTAAGAGTCGGACATGACTGAGGGACTTCACTTTAACTTTTTACTTTCATGCATTGGAGAAGGAAATGGCAACCCACTCCAGTGTTCTTGCCTGGAGAATCCCAGGTACGGGGGAGCCTGGTGGGCTCCCGTCTATGGGGTCGCACAGAGTTGGACACAACTGAAGTGACTTAGCAGCAGCAGCAGCATGTGGTATTGTTAAGGGTGTACAATGTTATGCCACAGATCTCTAGGACTTTTTCATCTTGTATGACTGAAACCCTGTTATCTCCCTGTCTCTGCCTTCCCAGCCCCTGGCAACCATCATTCTGTTTCTGTGAGTTTGATTATTTTAGATATTACATATAAGTGGTAATCATCCAGTATTTGACTTTTTTTGATGTCTTATTTCACTTAGCATAATGTCCTCAAGGTCCATCTATGTTTTAGCATGTGATGGCCTTCTTCTTAAAGGCTGAATAATATTCCTACACATATATATATATGTGTGTGTATGTGTGTGTACATACACACACACACACCCATATTTTCTTTATCCATCTGTTGATGGACATTTACATTACTTCTGCACCTTGGGCATGTGACTAATGCCCCAATGAACAAAAATGTGTCACCATATATCTATTTTTAAAGTCTGTATCAATTTTTCTTTTGCAGATATATTCGACTTTATGGGAGAAAATTTAGCAAAGAAGATCATGTTCTTTTTATCAAGTTATTATATGAGCTGGTATCAATTCCAAAACTGGAAATCAGCATGATGCAGGGATTTGCCCGTCTCTTGATCAACTTGTTAAAGTAAGTCCATTTGTTGTAATTTCTGGTAAGATTTTTTTCTTTCTTCAAGATTTAAGGGAATGAGGAGAGCCAAGTGTTCTTTGCTAAGACCAAGTCCCAGGTTACCATTTTGGAGAAAGATTGCTGAAGACTTTATCATAAGTTTAAACTACATGTGTTAATTAACCTTTTAACTAAAATTCTTTTTCCTCCATGAAGCCTTCTCTTCTCTAGCACACACTAAACTATATGTTGTCTGATTGTTTCATTTATACTAATTAGCTTTCCTTATGTAAGTTGTAAGTTCCTTGCGAAGACAGAAACTTTTCTTATCCTGGACACCCAGCACAATTCCAGAAACAGGGAGTATTCCATAGATAGTACGGGAAAGTATGAAATTCATCTACAATAATGGTGGCACATATTGTAATGCCACTTTTTTCAATTATTAATTTATTTTAATTGGAGGCTAATTACTTTACAGTATTGTAGTGGTTTTTGCCATACATTGACATGAATCAGCCATGGGTGTCTATGTCCCTATAGGATTCAGGTCCCCTATCCTGAACCCCCCTCTCGCCTCCCTCCCCATCCCACCCCTCAGGGTTGTCCCAGTGCACCGACTTTGAGTGCCCTGTTTCATGCATCAAACTTGGACTGGTGATCTATTTCACATACGATAATATACATTTCAATGCTGTTATCTCAAATCATCCCACCCTTGCCTTCTGCCACAGAGTCCAAAAGTCTGTTCTTTTTATCTGTATCTCTTTTGCTGTCTCACATATAGTGTCATTGTTACCATCTTTCTAAATTCCTTATATATGCGTTAATATACTGTATTGGTATTTTTCTTTCTGACTTACTTCACTCTGTATAATAGGCTCCAGTTTCATCCACCTCATTAGAGCTGATTCAAATGCGTTCTTTTTAGTAGCTGAGTAATAGTCCACTGTGTATATGTACCACAGCTTTCTTATCCATTCATCTGCTGATGGACATCTAGGTTGCTTCCATGTCCTGGCTATTATAAACAGTGCTGCGATGAACACTGGGGTACCCGTGTCTCTTTCAATTCTGGTTTCCTCAGTGTGTATGCCCAGCAGTGGGATTTCTGGGTCATATGGCAGGTCTGTTTCCAGTTTTGTAAGGAATCGCCATGCTGTTCTCCATAATGGCTGTGTAATGCCTCTTTTTATGCGGTGCCCTTTGAGGTTTGAGCAGCAGCAAAAGTCCTGTGCGTTGTTCTTCCTGCTGACATGTTTTACCAGTGAATGGCTGAGGATGGGGGAAAGCAAAACCCACTGTGATGACAGCAGCATTTAACAACTGCCTGCCCTGTATAGTGTGTAATGTGCACGCTCTTTCTTTAATTAGGAAAAAGGAACTTCTTTCAAGAGATGATTTGGAGTTACCTTGGCGACCACTTTATGACATGGTGGAAAGAATATTATATTCTAAGACAGAACACCTGGGATTAAATTGGTTTCCTAAGTAAGTATTTCCATTTAAAGTACTTTTGGGAGAGCACTTTTGGGGCTTGATCTTAGTTGAGAAATGTTGGGTTACTTGAGATAAGCAAGCAATATACATTTTAATGTGCTCATTTCTATGTAACTTGACTCCTAAAACCATTTATTGCCCTCTTGAAATTAAAAGATGCTCCTTGGAAGAAGAGCTATGACAAACCTAGACAGCATATTAAAAAGCAGAGACATTACTTTGCCAACAAAGGTCCATCTAGTCAAAGCAGTGGTTTTTCCAGTAGTCATGTATGGACTGCTGGAGAATTGGACTATAAACAAAGCTGAGTGCCAAAGAATTGATGCTTTTGAACTGTGGTGTTGGAGAAGAGTCATGAGAGTCCCTTAGACTGCAAGGAGATCCAACCAGTCCATCCTAAAGGAAATCAGTCCTGAATATTCATTGGAAAGTCTGATGCTGAAGCTGAAACTCTAATGCTTTGGCTACCTCATGGGAAGAACTGATTCATTGGAGAAGACTCTGATGCTGGGAAAGATTGAAGGCAGGAGGAGAAAGGAATGGCAGGATGAAATGGTTGGGTGGCATCACTGACTCAATGGACTTGAGTTTGAATAAGCTCTGGGAGTTGGTGACAGACAGGGAGGCCTGGTGTGCTGCAGCCCATGGGATTGCAAAGAGTTGGATACGACTGAGCCACTGAACTGAACTGAACTTATACCTGAAACTGCAGTTAAGAATTTCCCACCACTGTATCTCTTAACAACTAAAGTTCATCAGCATACTGGCCAAAGAAAACGAGAGATTTTTGTTTGAAATCTAGTATTTTGTCACTAAAAGTAATGCACATTTGGCATTCTTCATAGTATATCCATGTGTGTTTTAATTCTTTAGCTAAAATGAATGCTTCAGAGAGGAGCTTTGCCTATTCCAGGGGGACCCACATCCCAGAGCACACACACTTGTAGTTAAAGAAGCATCAGTTTCAGTGAATGACTATTCTTAGAGCACGGTCAAATGTGCTCCTTGGTTTATATAATTTCCTAGTAATGTTTAGACATTCCAAGATTATAAATCTCTGGGTGTTTATGGCTTCTTGTGCATACATCTTGACTCTTCCAGATCTCTCATTTTGGTACGTTTTGTATTTTATTCAGAACCTTTACAGAGCACAGTGTGATGATCTGTCCTTTTTTGAATAATAGTGATTTCAGACTTGACTGCACAGTGTCAATTTTCCCTGTTAACAATTTGTCCAGTTGTGATCTACCCCTTAAATTTCTTAATCTTTGCATGTTTTACTTGAATTTGTAATTGAGGTTTATTTTTAGGAAATCTTTTCTTCAACTTTTAATAGCTATTTCCTTTTATTGTCTAGAGTAGTTTGTTTTATATATGTATGTACTCATTTCCTGAAGAACATAATTTTATATGCCTGTATTTTTCCTTTCTCTCTTTTATAAATTAAATCTTTAAACATTTACTTCTTTCTTTTTTCTCTCAGTCCTAGACATGTTTACATGCCTACCCAGGTCAGTGCATTTAATTATTAGGCTTCACTTAAGTCAGCAGTCTTAAGTGAATTTATTTGGAAAATGACGGCAAATGGCAGACTCTAAAAGATATTCATGTCATAGGTAAATAGTGAAATGATTTAATGAAAAGAGTAAATAAATATAGGTAATTGTGAACTTATTAGGCCCTAACTCTTTTTGGACAGTGGTCACAAATATAATGGTCAGAAGGCATTTATTTCCTGAAGACTCCATGTGTTAAAACAAAGAAACCCATTTCAGTGATTAAAAATGGGAAAACCTGTCATAAAACTAAATGGTAAAATGTCCAAATGTGTTTTTACTAATATTTATTATGAAAACCCAAAATTTAACATGAAGGATTACTTTTGAGTTTTATTTCTGCTGGAAGGAGCGTAGCACAGACTGGATTGACTAGACCTTAAAATAACGAGCCTATTGAACTTTTGATTAGAATCACCATTTCATAGATTTCAGGAACCTTTAAACTGTGTTCAAATCAGTTATCTTTCTGACATTTTCCTGGTTGATTTTTTGACTACCTCTGAAAGTGTTTGATAAATCATGTGGGAGAGAAAGCAATTCCTTCAGTAATTTCTCCTTTTTCAGTAGTTCTTTTACTTGCTTCTTTATAACCAAGTGTCATACCTCCTGTCCTGACAGGTGTAACTTTCCAGAGGCAGCCACTTTTTTTTTTAAGTATTATATGGTTATTCATGAATACCTGTGGCTTTCCTCTCTAGCAATGCCACTGTTTTCCTGGAAATTTTGTTAAAGCTTATAACTGTTAGTGTTAGTTATTGTTTGTAGTTCTTCCCATTCATCTTGATACTAATTACCAAGTTATTTCCGTAACTTCACGTTATCCCTGTTGTTATGGAAACCTTCCTTAAAAGTTTCACCTTAACTGTTCTTGGTATTTTGAGGAGACATCGAGTCTTTGCCAAAATCTTTTGCTTTAAAGCCATGACTCTTGACTGAAATAGACTCAGCAACTCCTGTTGTATTCTATAGATAACTATTCCAAAGTGAAATTCATAAGTTACATGACCTTTCTACACTCAAAAATAAATATAAATTATGTTTTAACCAAAAAAGAAATAATGGGAAAAGAAATAAAGGGAAAGATATCCCAATTGAATGCAGAGTTTCAGAGACTAGGAAGGAGAAATAAGAAGGCCTTCTTAAATGAACAGTGCAGAGAAATAAAGGAAAACAATAGAATGGGAAAGACTAGAGATATCTTCAAGAAACTTGGAACATTTCATACAAGGATGGGCATGGTAAAGGAAAGAAAAGGTAAGGACCTAACAGAAACAGAAGAGATGAAGAAGAGGTGGCAAGAATACACAGAAGAACTATACAAAAAAGGTCAAAGACCCTAATAACCACCATGGTATGGTCAGTCACCTAGAGCCGAACATCCTGGAGTATAAAATCAAGTGGGCCTTAGAAAGCATCACTATGAACAAAGCTAGTGAAGGTGATGGAATTCCAGTTGAGCCGATGATCCTGTTAAGGTGCTACACTCATTATGTCAGCAAATTTGGAAAACTTTGCAGTGTCCATAGGACTGGAAAAGGTCATTTTTCATTCCAAAGAAGGGCAGTGCCAAAAAATTGTCAAGCTACTGTACAGTTAGGCTCATTTCACATACTAGCAGGGTTATGCTGAAAATCCTTCAAGTTAGGCTTTATCAGTATGTGAACAAAGAACTTCCAGATGTATAAGCTGGATTTAGAAAAGGCAGAGGAACTAGAGATCAAATTGCCAACATCTATTGGATCATCGAAAAAGTGAGAGTTCCAGAAAAACATCTACTTCTGCTTCATTGACTATGCTAAATAAAGCCTTTGTGTGGATCACAACAAACTGTGGAAAATTCTTAAAGAGATGTGAATACCAGACCACCTTACCTGCTTCCTGTGAAACCTTTATGCAGGTCAAGAAGCAGCAGATAGAACTGGACATGGAACAACTGATTGGTTCAAAATTGAGAGAAGAGTATGAAAAGGCTGTATATTGTCAACCTGCTTATTTAACTTACATGCAGAATACATCGTGCCAAATGCCAGGCTGGATGAAGAACAAGCTGGAATCAAGATTGCTGGGAGAAATACCAATAACCTCAGATATGCAGATGATACCACTCTAATGGCAGAAAGTGAAGAGCTAAAGAGCCTCTTGATGAAGGAGAAAGAGTAGAGTGAAAATGCTGGCTTGAATCTCAACATTCGAAAAATGAAGATCATGTCATCTGACCCCATCACTTCATGGCAAATAGAAGGGGAAAAAGTGGAGGCAATGACAGACTTTATTTTCTTGGACTCCAAAATCACTGCAGATGGTGACTGCAGCTGTGAAATTAAAAGACATGTGCTCCTTGGAAAGAAAGCTATGACAAACCTAGACAGCGTATTAAGAAGCAGAAACATTACTTTGCCGAAAAAGGTACATCTAGTCAAAGCTATGATTTTTCCAGTAGTTATGTACAGATATGAGAGTTGGACCATAAAGACGGCTGAGTGTCAAAAATTGGTGCTTTTGAATTGTGGTGCTGGAGAAGACTCTTGAGAATCCCTTGAATAGCAAAGATCAAACCAGTCAATCCTAAAGGAAATCAGTCCTGAATATTCTTTGGAAGGTCTGATGGTGAAGCTGAAGCTCCAATACTTTGGCTACCTGATGCAAAGAGCCGACTCATTGGAAAAGACCCTGATGGTGGGAAAGATTGAAAGCAAAAGAAGAGGGTGGCAGAGAATGAGATAGTTAAATAACATCACCGACTCAATGGACATGAATTTGAGCAAACTCGGGGAGATAGTGGAGGACAGAGGAGCCAATGTGCTACAGTCCATGGATTGCAAAGAGTCAGACACAGCTTAATAACTGAACAACAACAAAGTTTACTTGAAGCAATCTGTATTTCAAACATGCATGCACTATTACACTGTAAAACAGTATGATATTCAGGTTTTACATCTATTTATAATGAGTAAGTTTGAATTTATAAGTAAAAAAGGTCAAAACATTCTGTATCAGAAGTACAAGAAAAGGTAAGAGCAGTATTTTTAGTGGACATTAAAATAACATTTAGTACTAGGATACAAAATAACAGATCATACATCTGATGAGAGAGAGAGAAATAACTTTTAACCTCAGACTACTGCTTGGGAAAAAAGGAAGTAAGATACTCTGGCAGGTGAGCTGGCCTTATTTATAACATAGTGAAAAAATGAGAGTGTTAGTTGCTCAGTCATGTCTGACTCTTTGTGACCCCATAGACTGTAGCCCACAAAGCTCCTCTCCATGGACTTCTCCAGGCAGGAATACCAGAGTGGGTAGTCATTCCCTTCTCCAGGGGATCTTCTCAATCCAGGGATCAAACTCTGGTCTCTCGCATTGCAGACACATTCTTCAGGGTCTGAACCCCCAGCGAAGCCCCTATTTATAACATAGTGTCACAGTGATTCTTTATGTAATTATGTGGGATAGTTACTAGTATTTCCGAAGATTATTTTTGAACATTATTACATGTGAAAGAAACAGAGGCAAAGGATGAATTGAGAGAAGACACATTAGTATATGAAGCCATATAAAATTTGTGCAGTTGACTTTTGCCAACATAAATAATGTCAGTGTGTAATTTTTACAGCATGAATAGCCTTTTGTGCCCTACCCAAAAAGGATGACAGTCCAAAAAAAACATGAAGCATTTCAACAACAAAACTATTAATGAAGTTCTGTGACATCCTCATTTTTTATGTATCACTAACTGCCAATGATACTTGGTTCTAAGACTTAATCATTAATATTAGTTACATGTAGTGAAGTCGCTCAGTCGTGTCCGACTCTTTGCGACTCCATGGATTTTTGCCCACCAGGCTCCTTGGTCCATGGGATTTTCCAGGCATGAATACTGGAGTGGGTTGCCATTTCCTTCTCCAGGGGATCTTCCCGACCCTGGGATTGAATCCAGGTCTCCAGCATTGTAGGCAGACGCTTTACCATCTGAGCTACCAGGGAATATTTATATGCAAATCTGCTGTCTATGGGGTCGCACAGAGTCGGACACGACTGATGTGACTTAGCAGTAGCAAAAGTATATGCTCAAGGATTTGGTTTTGGCAAATCAGATGTGGCAACAGAATTGCCATTATGCTGTAGTTTTTTTCTTTAGAAATCATGAATAACCTTAGGTAAAATTTTCAGCAAAACCGAGTATAGCCTTCCTTCAATTTATATGTTAGTTGTATTCCTAGAGATTCGATGTCTGTTAATAAACTGAAAAATAGTTAACGTTAAAACAGCTATCTTTTATGTTCAAAAAGTTTTAATCTATATGACCATGTATTGAGATATTTGAAAGTCTTGCAATAATAATTTTTTGTTGGGTTTGGCTGTTCCGTGAATTGCCGGATATCTGGTATACATGGCTTTAATCACTAAAGTTTCAATGAGTCCTCCCTACTAATTGTGATAATCAGAAATGTCCCTTACATTTCCAGAATGCTCCCTGCATGTGGTTAAAGTCTTAGGGATTTGTTTTCTCTTTTCTTGCTTCCATGCAAGTTAAAGTTTCCTGCCTCATTAATCAGCCCTTCCTGTTTTCTTATCACTAGTCCAGCACTTTCTTTTTTTCTGTTTTTAATTCTGTAAGATGCAGGTCTTTTAGTTTCCAAACCAGTATTCTTCCTGTTCCTGTGCATCTCAGACTGTCCACTTAATACCTCCTATCCTTTCCCCAAAGAGGTTTCCTAAGAGGTATGGTATGAGGAACTTCTTGGAATTTTTACGTTTTATCTTAAACATTCATATCTTTATTAAGCTTATTAAGTCATGTTTTCATAAGTAAAAATTTCTTCCCTATGTATCTCTTAACTAAAGTTGATGCTCCAAGAAGATGAGCTATATTAGCCTAGTGGCTTGAAGTACTTACATGCCGGGCTGTATGCTTCCACTAAAAGGAGCACACGTTGCGAAGTGCAGCTCTGTTGATGCACCTCTTTTTAAAACTGGTGATTATTGTTCCAGTTTTAAGGAATCAGAAAGAATACTGGGAACTACTTTTGAGGGGGCACTTTCTTGGTGAGAGGCCGCACTGTAGGACAAAATGTGAAGCTTAATGTGTCTTCTGTTTAAAAAACAAGGTAGAAAATTATACTTAGAACAGTTTTTCAGGACTATAATTCTTGATTCATTGTCTCTCATTTCTTGTAATCTTTTTACTGTTATTATCATATTTTACTTCTCTGCAAAGGAGAACCTGTTACCGTATTTCCATTCAGGTCACACTATATAAAGTTATAACAATTAACTTTGGAAGATTTTTGAATTCTTTGGTTCTTGGACTTTTCTTCATCACATTTACCTGGATTTTTAATACCAGAGGAATCAAATGGTCTTGGTTCTTATGCCGAAATATTAGAGATACTATTTGGAGAGCCAGATAACAGTACTTTTTGTTCCTCACAGATAGTCTCTGTCCACTGAATTTCTAAGGGGGGGAGGGGGGGTCACTGAAAACATTTAAAAACGTACTTTCCACTTAAGATTCTATTTATCAATAATACAGTAGAATAGCAAGTGTTCATAAACAAGGGATAGAAGTGTGACTTTTTATAAACATTTTATTTTAGAAAATTTCTTAAAGAACCCTTTAATATGGCATGCTTTTGGAATTGGTATTTTGTTTTGAGTACTTTCGTCTTAGATGTATTCTGACACATTTTGAAACAGTTCTGTCAGCTGACTGCATGTGTTCATAACTATTTTTAGAATACTATTTTAGTAATCAAAAGTGAAAGGTTGCTTCATTTGTTAACTGTTTGTCTTTCAAGTCTTAAACTCCTGTGCCTTATGTATTTGTCTTTACTGAAACCACTGCTTAGAATGCCATGCATTTCAACATGATTTTAAAAGCTGGTTCCATTGTTTGGAACAAGGATTATAAACTTGCTTCTCCTTTCCCTTGTTCTTCTCTGTCCCATCCTCCTCCTCCTCCTTTGCTTCCTTTCCCTCTTTGTCCTCCTTTCTTTTTGCCTCAGGGGCAAAATACCCTTTTTACTCTCATCTGTTTTACTTTCTACTGGAGAAACAATCTGTAGGGGTTTTGTTTATTATTATTCAATAGAAAAATTAAAATTGGGGAAGATCTAGGTAGCTGTGAACTTACTACTAGCAACTTAAGAGCTGCTTATTGTTTACTTCATAAAAGAAGCATTTGAATCTTCGGGTCATGGTTTTATGTCATGAAACAGTGTTCCATGCACTTAATTGGAGAAGCATATTACAAGTTACAAATGTAGGCAGCTCACTAAGGAAAGGAGAAGAGGGCACATCATGAGATGGTTGGATGACTTCACAGATTCAATGGACATAAACTTAGGCAAACTCTGAGAGATGGTGATGAACAGGGAGGCCTGGCATGCTGCAGTCATGGGGTCACAAAGAGTCAGATACGACTTGGCGACTGAACAACAACAAAATTTTGTGTGAAGTGGCTGTGATGAATGACTGCTTGCTGATAAGCAGTGTTAGATTTTAAAAGATTAGCTTTGAGATGGCTAGTGTTTGACTAACTGATGGTAGATTTGTTTGATTTAGGAAAAACAGGAAACAATGGATGTATTAAGTTACAGGGAGGTTGAAGGAGAGGTATGTAGAATATACCAGGGTTACAGTTTCCTAGTTCATTTATAAAAAAGCCAGTCTGATTACTCTGAAGTTAATTTTTAGCTCAAGAATTGTGAAGTGAAGCTGAATGTTCTTCTGGCCATAGGCAGTCCATACTACTCTCATTTTGACTATATCATTTGCTGTACATTTCTTTGATTTCGTCATGAACATTGTCCAGGTTTATATAAGTCCACTATCTCAGTAACTGGAGGCCAAAGCTTTTGGCTTTCCTCAGGCTTCTCGGCTACATATTTGGCATTTACTTTATTAACATAAGGAATCATAAGGAACTTGCTTCTCAAAAAGAAAAATTCACACCGAGTCATTTGTTGAAACTGGGACAAGAGCTCAAGAATTGGGACAGGAACTTACGTTCTGCCCTGATAAATAGGGTGACAGTTGGGGGAAGACTTTCCTATTTTGATGCCATTTCCTAAATATAAATTAATAGCTACTCAGAGGCAGTAGAACAAGTGTAAAAGCAAAATTAGTACAAAATTTTAGTTCTTGAGATTGAAAATATAATTTATGTTGGCTAAATATGAAATAATTATAGTTAACATTTATTGTGCTTAATTCTGGGCCAGGTAACTGCTTTCTTTACCTTATCTTGTTTAATTTTTGTAAAAGCCTTGAGAGGTGGGTATTACTGCTTTTATACAGATATGAGGCTATATAATATTTCTCTCCTAGTAAATAGTTGGACAAGTGTTCACCTTCAAATCTATCTGACTCTGAGCCTAAGCTGTGAACCATTCATTACATGATATACTGTGGCTTTCTTTCCAACCTAACATGCCTTTATTAAGAGGGAAGAGGGTTTGAGAAAACCCACCCAAAGCTTAGTTCCTCTGTTAGATCCCTTTTGATTGATTAAAAAAGAAGAAGTGTTTTGAATTGTTGTCACCTTAACATTAGAAATTTCCAACAGTTGGGAAACTTTAGTGATTATTCACTCCCTCTAAAAATTAGTGAAATATAATCTAGTAGCATCTGGTCTTAACCTTTTATTTTATTTTTAAACAGAAACATTGTTCCCTTCATCTTGAGAGATTACAAGAATCACAAAAGGTCACTATACAGATATCACAGGTTAGAGAGATTGTACCCTTTTCTGGATAAAGAGCATAAATCCATTGGCACAGGCTTATATATAAGGAGGGGTTGAATTTGACTTCATTTAGATGAACTGAATCACATTCCCACAACACCCCATTCCTCTAGTGAGTGGAGTGACAGCTATCAAGTCTTACAGTTAACCACCTGTTCTTCTGAAGCGTGAAGGGAACTGGAGAAAGCAGAGCTATGCAGCCTTTTGTGACTGGTTTTCTAGAATCATTTTTGATATTATATGAAAGTTTGTTGGTAGAATAGAAAAGTTACCAGTAAGCATAGCAGGTTTTCTGTGTTGTACTATCAAATAGAAATACTGCCACAGAAATAGTTAAAAATAAATGTAAAGTTAACATGAAAACAGACATTAGGAAGTATAGAATTATAGATCTTCTGCTTATTTCCTTGAATCATAAGTTTACCATTTTAGAATTTTTTTTTTTTAGAATTATCTTTTTTTAAAATCTATGTTTAAATTGATCTCTTGTTTTGTTTGTAACCTGATGGACCTTCACATCTTATCTATGAGTTCTAAAATTTGTTTCTCAGTGGGGGTCTTCAGTCCAAACTAAAAGAAGGTCCAAAGATCCATGCTTTTATTTATTGCCCTGATAGAAAAGGTTTATAGAGCTTTGTAAATGAATAAATATATAAATCTATTAGTAATATATGTATATATGTAAATGAACACAGCCTTGTTATAAGCCCTTCAGAAATGCCCAGGAGTAAAAATCATAGCTGTGGTCTTCAGGGAGTTGTAAATGTAGTTGGAGAGAAGTTTGCCCCCCTCTCCCCACCTTTTTAAAAAAAAAAACACAAACAAACTAGGCAAGCTTAGATGTTGCCTCAAGTAAACTCTGTTTCTGAATTGGTGAGGTTTTTTTTGTGAGAGAAGTTAATATCTGTCTTTGATAATCAGAAAATGCTCCACGATGGCTCTCTAGCCATGTGGTCATCTTTTTTATTTTAGAATTACCTCATGTAATTAGTAGCCCAGTTTCCTCTTCAGTTAATTTTGTTCTAAATATTTACTTTTGAAATTAAAGAAGATTCTTACTGCTTCAAGTAATGAAGTTAATAGTTTTCTTTCTCGGTTATATACTACATTGATTACTTGTGCTGAGTTTGGTTTGTGTTATTCCTTAGAATTTCCTTAAGAATTTCTTAAGATTAGTTCTTAAGCTTTCAGAGACGTTGGATAGACTTCTGGACTTAAGAATTCCAAGAAGCTTAATGAGAAAGTGTCAGGTGGAAGCACTGCCTAAAAGTTACCTCTTTCCCCCATAATTTGTTCTTTTGAAATGTAGGGACTAGCTTTATTTTTACTTGTGTGCATCACAGTATAAGTAGGCACACATTTATTTTAAAATTCCAATTCAAAATCACTCTTTGTTTTGTTGATTTGTATTTGACCTCTTTTGACTGTGGCCTAGTTAATATTTGAAGTATTCCATTCTGGTGATGTGTGTTTAAACTAGTACACACTAGACTTTTCATTAAAATAGAAGTGTTATTTATAAGTTCATATACCAGTGTTTATTTTGCTTTACTAAAGTCACTTGAACCACCTACAAGTTGGAAAATAAATTACAGCCTTTAATATTCATCAACTAACTTTTTAAGTAGCTGGTCAAAAAGGTGGCTGTTGTTATTTTGATAATTGTTCCTGGCAATAAAGTGCCTTGGAGGGTTATAAAATTCTCACCGGTAGGATACAGAAAACTAGTCTCCAGCAGCTGCTGATAGAAGCACTCTAGACTTTGCTGTTTGTTTGAAGCCTCTGAGCATACTTCTTGATGTGATGTGTTGATAAGTATGGTCATTGCGCCCACTTGATGTGTTGATAAGTATGGTCATTGTAAAGATTGAAGATGATTTGCCCTTTTTCCAGTTTTCTTCCCTTTCGTTCATTGTATAGAATGAACAAAATGAAGACAAAGGAAAGAGTAGATTACAGCATTTAGGTAGTCATTAGACTTTTATGCATATGAAAGAGAAGGATTAGTTATTGCGTGTATACAGATAATATCTAACTGTGTATCTTAGAGATATTTATTAATTGAATTATATCTTTTCTTAAAATATACCAACCTAATTTACCAAATGGCTTTTTCCCCCCAGTTCTGTAGAAAATGTTCTCAAAACACTCGTGAAGAGCTGCCGACCGTAAGTAGCTTCTCAATTTATAAATCTTCTTATTGTTTCTGTGGACTTTTCCCCATCTGTAGTATGCCTTGAAAAGGAAATTAAAGATATAAATAATGTCTGACATTGGGATGTTAGTCACTGAGCACAGTATTATTTCCAACTCTTGAACTGAACTTTTCAGATTTCATTTATAAATTCAGAAAGGTTTAAGTGGTGTGGGTGTCAGTCACCCATTAGAAAGTAAGAATGCAGTAATGTGTGTATAACTGGCTTCATTTGAAAGATATCCCTGGAGTATTGTTACTAAAGTCAAAATTATTTTCCAAAATGAGCCTTGTAGGTATTATATAAATATGAATAATAAGAAGATGGCCCATATGTTTTTTTTTTTCCATTTCAGTAGAATGTTTGACTTTGAATATCCCATATTCTGATGTTTAAAGATAAATGTGGATAGAATTTAGTTTAATTAAAGTCTAGATGTATGGTCTTGAACTGTTTTTTCATTCTTATTTATCAGGCTGTTCTAAGACATATACTTCTGCTATGAATGCAGTGAATTCTTTTGAATGGAAATTTGTGTATTTATCATATGCTTATTATAAGAGTTGAAATTAGCTTATAGATCAGATTTTGTTGCTGACCTACTATACTACTCAGTCTTGGACAAATGTATTTTCAAGATATAGAATGTCTCCTTTTTAAGAAGCTTAAGAACTAACCTAAGTTATTCGATAAACTACTAGTGAGCATTGTCATTTTGTGAAATTTGATCATCACTGAGGTATTTACTGGTTTTTAGGTTCTTAGGTAATTTGTAGAATGCCAAGCTTTTATTCTGGGTTACTTGGCTGACAGTTGACTATGAAAAATTAGGAAGAGGATTTAGTGTATAAGATCTTTGAAGATAGGCAGTGAAGTGTGATTCTAGTAACACAGAGATATAAAGATATAATAAGATTAATAATACAATGTATAGGCCAAACCTCCAAGTGTATTTGAAAGGGTTTCCTTTTTTTGGCCCATATTCAAACCTGAAATTTTAAGATGCTTGTCATTATTTTAAACCCCAGTTGCCTCCCCATTTGGGTATCCGTTCCATACCCAAATGGATAATGGGTCCTCATTATCCGCTTGTCTTCATTTTGTGTTTGTCTGTACACTTCCACTTTTATTTTTCTGAATCTTCCGTGCCCCAGGGATGCTCCTGCCCATATCTTAGAGTTTTAGAATGTTAGAGCCTGTAGGACCAGATCATCTAGCTTAGTCGTTTCTTATACACAGGAGAACTCAGGGTCTAGTGAGGGTAAATGGTTTGTTCCTTAGGTGCCAAGAGGTTCCTGGGCTGATATTCTTTCTCACTTTGCTGATTATCTGTTTCTTATATAGACTGGGTTCCCTGTGACAGGATTTTTTTTTTTTTTCTTATTGCTGTTATATAGCACACAGGAACAAAAAAATACCAGCAATCATGTTTTAAATTTGTAGGTGATTTGAATCCGAGATTTATCAGCTTTATAGCATTTTTCCAGGTCCAAAGACAAGAAGAAAATTTACCTTATCTAACTTAAGTGTGACAGGCTGTTTATTTTAGAATTGTAAAAATGTGTGTTTCTTGTCAGCTAACTTGACATTGGTAGTGTGTGATATTATCTTATGAGTACATTCCCCTTTTCCCCCTTTTTTGTCAGTCATATAATGATGTAGAGCTTTTAGTCAATGATCAAGTACACGAAAACTTTCTTTTTTATTAGGTATTTTCCAGCAGATGCCACAGCTGAGATGCTAGAAGAATGGCGGCCTTTAATGTGTCCTTTTGATGTAACAATGCAAAAGGCCATCACTTATTTTGAAATATTTCTTCCTACCTCCCTTCCTCCAGAACTTCATCATAAAGGTTTTAAGTAAGTGTGTATATATATATATGCGTGTGTGTGTATGTGTATCGATAGATTCTAGAATATAGTAGGGAATGCATATATGTATGTATGCACACATGCACATATACATATATATATATGTATGTATGTAGGCAAACTAGTACAGTAATAAGTAAAAAAGAAATTACCAACTCAAGCATTATGTTTCTTACACTTGAAATGTGTGTGAAAGCTAAAACAAATATCGGTTTACAGATAAAGAGAAAATAAGGCATTTATATATCAAACCACATAAAATGTGGGCTTTCAAAGATATTGGGAGAGAAAGAATGTTAACTGCAAAAAGGAATCGAAAATTTCAATAAATAGGCAGTGATGGAAAGGTTACATTGCATAGAGTTTAGGGAAGGGAAAAATGTTTTTTAAACCTTGATTTTAACCCTCATCATGTAGTATAGTTTTTCTTGGGTTTCTCTTTCTCATAACTGCAGGTATATAATAAACCCTAGAATGAAAAATACTTAGATTGTACTTTTATGAAAAAAGTAACAGGTATAAAAAAAAACTAGAAGGATAATAGAACATATCAGTATATTATGGGTGGGAGGGCTATTATGCTTGGCCCTCCCACCATCTCTCCCAGCATGTTTTCTATAGTGAGATGTCACATCTTTTATATCTGTCAAGTCAGAAATTTTGTATCTAGCTATATATTTATGAAATTTTAGTTTTAATTACAAACTTCTAAAAACTTTTAATTTCTTTGACATTTGTGAAAATTTGTTAATATTCAAGTGTGTTTTTGCCCCTGTATTCTCTTCACTTTCTTTACTTTGAGATATTTTTTCCCACTTTAATTTAACTGCTTCTAAAACTTTGTGACTCATTTCTTTTATGGAACTATTACTGTGGTGCTAGTTAATGCTGTAATTACTAGTTGGCCTATTAAAGAAAAGAGAGTAAGGGAGAGTTGCAGGAACAGGTAGTAAAAGGAAAGCATTAAAGGAGAAGGGCATGGAGAGGAAGGAGAAGCTTAACAGTGTTAGATAAGGATAGACAGTTATTTAGCAATGAAGTAGAAATTTGATGAGATTATTCCTTTTAGCTTAAATAAATTGAAAAGGGAATATTCAGACAAAAGTAATCTTTTGTTCCATTAAGTTTGTAACTATCAGTGTTATTTTTTCAAGGTTGTGTAGTATCAGTAAGAATAATAGATTAAAAAAAAAATACAAAAGATACCTGGCTTTAAACCACTTTCTGTAAATCACTTGCTATTCATAACATTTTTCTTTTCAGACTTTGGTTTGATGAATTAATTGGCCTTTGGGTTTCAGTGCAAAATCTCCCACAGTGGGAGGGGGTGAGTATCCCATTTTTTTTCTTATATACATTTTAGTTTGGAAGTAACTATCAGATCATTTGATAAGTAACTTCAGTTCCGTCGCTCAGTTGTGTCTGACTCTGCGACCCCATGGACTGCAGCATGCCAGGCTTCTCTGTCCCATCACCAACTCTTAGAGCTTGCTCAAGCTCATGTCCATTGAGTTGGTGATGCCATCCAACCATCTCATCTTTCCTTGTCCCCTTCTCAGTTCCTTAAAATTGGCTATTAGCAATGTTGTAATCAGTTTTTTAGAATTGTATTTGCTGTATTCTAATGGCACCCCACTCCAGTACTCTTGCCTGGAAAATCCCATGGACGGAGGAGCCTGGTAGGCTGCGGTCCATGGGGTCTCTAGAATCAGACACGACTGAGTGACTTCACTTTCACTTTTCACTTTCATGCATTGGAGAAGGAAATGGCAACCCACTCCAGTGTTCGTGCCTGGAGAATCCCAGGGACGGGGGAGCCTGGTGGGCTGCCGTCTATGGGGTTGCACAGAGTCGGACACGACTGTAGCGACTTAGCAGCAAGAGAACTAGACATTTCTTTATTTTGGTTTTATCACTATCTGGAAGTATGTGCATGTACTGTGAAGTAGATGAAGAGGAAGGCCCTGTTGTACCCCCATTCGTGTGGTGCTGGACACCTGGTGGATGTTTTCTATGTGTATTTGATTAAAGACTTCTTTATCTGTTTTTTGCACTGTGGATGATGCTTTGTCATCTCCTTTTTTAACAAATAAGCATTTCAACTGCATTTGATTTTATATGGGTGATAAGAATCAGGACCTAAATTTGGAGATTTGAAAAGACTGAGATATAAATATTAAATTCAGTTGTGCCAATAATGAATATTCTGAAAAGAACAAATGGATAAAGGATGTGACTGTGACCCCTAAAAGCAACAAATGTATTTACTTAACTGTCTTTCTTTTTTGTTTACTTTCAGCAACTAGTAAATCTCTTTGCTCGATTGGCTACAGATAATATAGGGTACATAGATTGGGATCCATATGTCCCAAAGGTAAGTAAGAACATTTGAACAAGTACAGTAGCACTGACATCATCTTCACATCTTGAAGAAGTGTGTGTGGTTGCTGATTTCTAGCGCCACAGAAACAATCAAATGCTTTGATTGTTAGTAAAAACGTAAGTAATTTATAAGGATGGGTCATTTATTTTCAGAAAGTAATTAGATCATATCAAGTTATCATAAATGTTTGATTTTTTTTGTCTTACCAATGCAGGGCATGAACTCTTTAAGTTTCAGAGTGAGTAATTTATAAAGTACTAAGCATATTATTCAAGGTGTCATACATTGGTCCCTTCCAGTGAATTTTTTGTACTATATTATTAGTTCTTCTAGAGTATTCCCCACTTTTAAAATTACATTGTATACCTTCCTGGAGTAAATAAAGCTGGACAATGTCTCTAGGGGTGTTGCATCTTGGGTGTTGTTTACCATGCAGGAGAATCATCTTGGAGCTTCAGGAGGCGTGTGGTCGGGCTGTGGTTGGTTCTGGTGCACACGGGGACTAGAGCAGGGCTGGGGAGCAGCAGAAGGCAGATGCTCCCACTGCCTGTGCTTGTGCTGCCTTCCTCTGTTGCCAGCCAGTAGAAACTAAGATGGAGAAGTAAATTTCTCCCACCTGTAGCCCCCATATTTGACATATTTAATTATGTTTTAAATATAAATCTAATTGTATTAAGATATTACATGACTGATTGAAATGCAGATTAGGGGAAAATCAAGTCTTAAAGTTTAAAGAGGTAGAGAAATCAGCTAGAAAATATTTTTGTGCATCCTTGGCTTGGAATGAAAGCATAGGAAGAATAATTTTGTGTGCATTTAGAGAGGCAGAAAGTAGTCAAAATATTTCACATTGAATTACAGTTACCTACTGTTTGCCTTTTTATGCTTAACTATGTGCCATTGGCCTGTTTTGGGATACCTGAATATGAGTGCTTCATAACTGCATGCCTGTGACCTCAGAGTGTCATTTTAAAAGGTATACAGTTATTTATATGAATTCCTAAGGAATAAAGCAAATTACCAAACAGTATGTCATAAAAACCAATCAAATGAAAATATATACAGTAACACCAATATATAACACGTAGGTTATTTAATGAACGAATTACTTGCTATTTGTCAATAGTTATCCTTAATTCTTTTTTTCTTTTTAAAGGTATTTACAAGAATTCTGAGAAGCTTGAACCTCCCAGTGGGAAGCAGTCAAGTGTTAGTTCCAAGATTTTTAACAAATGCTTATGATATAGGACATGCTGTAGTATGGATCACTGCCATGATGGTTTGTAGTAAATTGTTTGTTTTATATAGTTCCTATAAATTTTGGGTTAACCATACAGAAATTCTGCATAATTGCAGAAGTCTAAATTAGTGGCTTAGTTGGTCATTTGATTCTTGGATGTTTTCTGATGCAGTAAACTTATGTTTCTCAGACTCAGAATGTGGTCATAACGTACCATTTATAAATCTCCTTAAATAATGGACCTTTAAAGTAAGGGTCAGAAGTTCAGAGTTTGATTATAATGATCGTTTTGTAGTGTATAGAAATATCAAATCACTGTGTTATGTACGGGAACTAACAGTGTTGTAGGTCAATTATACTCTAAGTAGGGGGACAGTGTTTCAAGAGATTCAGAATGTCTGTAACAGTTTTACAGACTGAGAACCAGTGTCGTGGGTAAAAGAGCTTTCCCAAGTCAATTGGTGAAGGTGAGATTTGAAAGCAGAGTTTGGCATATGCTCAGTATTAATGCATTTATTGTCAGTGTTCACATAAAACATTATACTGAACACAAAGCTTGTTGACAAAGTAATTTTAGTGAAGGGAAAGAAGCATAAAGGATTATTTTTCCGACATCATTGAAGAGAAGTAAAAATACAGTCTACATTTTTATATCATCTTTCAAATAAAAGTATTAGAACAACTTTTATACCATAATTCTCTAAGTTTTCATTCATATTGCCTCGCAGTTATCTCCTTTTTGAATTATTCTGCATGTGATACTTGATATTGTTCTGTTTGCTATTTTCTCCCTGGTTACACTGCTCAGTTGGCTGTTTTTGTTGAAAAGACAAAATAGTTGTGAGAAGTTTGGCTCTTAAATTATATAATATTTATTTTTGCCTGTGCTGGGTTTTCGTAGCTGTGGGGGCTACTCTCCAGCTGCAGTGCGCGGGCTTCTCCCTTGGTGGCTTCTCTTGTTGTGGGGCATAGATTTTAGGGTGCATGGGCTTCAGTAGTTGCGGCTCCCGGACTTTAGAGCACAGGCTAGATAGTTGTGGCACACGGCCTTAGTTGCTCCAGATCATATGGGGTCTTCCCAGATCTGGGATCGAACCTGTATTTTCTGCATTGGCAGGCAGATTCTTTACCACAGAGCCAGCAGAGAAACTCAGAAGTTCAGATAGTAAATTTCATTGTAAGATTAAAAGAAAAGAAACTTTCAAGCTTTTCTTTTTTGGTTGTTATTTTATTATTAAACAGAGGGGAAATTCCATTTTCTTTCTGATATTCAATAAGAGCAAAAACATTTGGATACTTATTATCTTTTTTAAGCAGTGAGTTGGAACTTGGACTTTAGGGGCCACAGGATTAGATAGTGATTGGCATCATTTTAGTTACTGTTGCTCACACAGTTGTTTGTATTAGCAGCTTCATTTTCTGTTAAATATGAATATTTAATATAATTAAAAGTCAACAATGCTAATTACTGTTAGAAGTTTGAAAATTTTGTTGGTATTTTGCTATGGAATTATGGTCTCAATAGTTTGATCTAAATTGGGAAATGTGAGTGTGGGTTTCATTTCAGCAGAAGGAAATGCTCCTGGTGTAGCTGGATAGTCTACTTTAGGTCTGTGCTGATTCTTTTTTTAATTGAAATATAGTTTATGTCTAATACTATGTTTTGAGTATGTGACACAGTGACTTGATATTTGCATACATTATGAATCTGTGCTGTTTCTTGAAAAAGATCATCTTGAAACAGACAGTTTCAAGGCCTTTATTATTATATTTTAGTCCTATATTCCCAAGGTTGTTCAACTTGGTGAAGTGAATGTTAGCCTTTTCCTCCTTTCCGCCTCCCCCTGCAACCCTAGTCATATTGCTTTTGGTTGGTTGTTTTGTGTGTTTGTTTTGGTAATAGATTAAGAAAAAAAAATCTTTTTCTTTTGAGTCAAAATATGGTCAAATATAACAAGTTTAATCACTTTAAACATTTAGAAGTACTAATAAATATGTGAATGCATTTGTGTACATCTATATTTCCTGCAATGAGAAATTCTTCAGTTCTTCAGTCATTTAAGGAATGCTTTTTATGCTTAATGTGGCATACTTGGTTATTTTAAGATGAATACCTTAGCTGCAAAAGTTTTTTAACTGCAAACAGTAAAAGATACTGTTAACTCTGAATTGAAAGATATCTTTTCCATTTTATGATTCGATTTCAATAAGTTGCCCTTATTTTGAGTAGACTGTCTTGAATTGACTTGTATGAAATTCATCTGGGAATTGTTTCTGACTTTTATTCAGAGGTAGAACTGGTTTTTGCCAGCAGGATGAATGTGAGCCACGTTAGTGATTTGTGTATAGGCCTGGGCCTGTTCACTCCTTGAATTTTACAGAATTACGTGGGTACTAATATTGCTGCTCTTTTATCTGAACAGGGTGGACCAAGTAAGCTAGTGCAAAAGCACTTAGCTGGTTTGTTTAACAGCATCACATCTTTTTATCATCCTTCAAATAATGGCCGCTGGCTGGTGAGTAATGTTCATATTTTACTCTGACGGTTTGGAATTTTATTTTAAGATATAGTCACATGTGACTACTCCTATTGTGTACATTTTCTGTCGTTCAACTAAGCTTTTCCTGTGTGAGCATGATTATGTTTACATTAAGGTGCCGTGTTTATAGAACATATAGAAATAAATACTAGTAACTGGTGACAGAATGCCACAAAACAGTGGAATCATCTTTTCGGTTTTATTGTGTGTATGCTTTTTTTTAAGTTGCTGGGTTATGGCTTTTCAAGTTTGACTCATGTGATGCTAGAAATTAAAACTGAAATTTGAAAGTGGTTATTATTATCGATGATTAATTGGTAAGAGTATTTTATTCTACCTAGTTAGACCATACAGGTTCTTTGTAATAAGATTATACAAACTGTTAAACAACAAGGTCCTAGTGTAGCACAGGTGACTATATTTAATGTCCTGTGATAAACCGTAAAGGAAAAGAATATGAAAAAGAATATATGTGTATAACTGAGTCACTTGGCTGTACAGCAGAAATTAACAGCATTATAAATCAACTATACTTCAATAAAATTAAAAAAATAAAAAGATAGGTTGTATTTAAAAATTATTATATAAGCTGTTATTTGAAAAATTTTTACTTGGGACAGTAGAGAGGAACTGTGAGTATCTCTGTGAGAACGACAACCTACCTAGGACCTTCTGCTTCTGTGTCCCCAGAACAAGTTAATGAAACTACTTCAGCGGTTGCCAAACAGTGTTGTTAGAAGATTACATCGTGAAAGATACAAGAAACCTTCTTGGTTAACTCCTGTGCCTGATAGCCATAAGCTTACAGATCAAGATGTTACAGACTTTGTACAATGCATTATTCAGCCTGTCCTCTTGGCTATGTTTAGCAAAACTGGTAGTTTAGAAGCAGCCCAGGCTCTGCAGAACCTTGCACTCATGAGACCGGAGTTAGTAATACCCCCTGTACTTGAAAGGTAAGTGTAGATTCACATGTTTCATTGAAGCCTCAGCTGTGTTCACTGTTACTCTGGTTATCTGTCTCTTCTACTCTTCTGCTTGGCTTTCTTTTCTTTTCTGTGGCTTGTTTTGCTATCTTGGTACTTATTCCTGTTTCTAGAGGGGAAACAAGATATTTTAACCTAATGATTGGTAACTTGATAAAGATTTATTGACGAGAAAAAGAAAACTGACATGAAATGAATATTTTGACTTATGTGCTCATTTTAGTTATTGAAGTTTTTGCTCATAAATAAACGTCTGGCTGTTTTGTTTCACAAAATGTGAGTGTCACTAAATATTGAGAACATGGCAGTGACAATAATTCTGGATGTCTGCTTCTTAGGGTCAGTGATAGAGAAGAAAATTTGTTTAGCTTTATTATTTTCATGTATTGTATGTATAACTTTGTGTGAATTATTTCTACTGTGTCAATTTCATTGTATTAATTTTGTTTTGTATGTTGGAATAGTAACAAAAATAGTTCTCCATTTGCCTCTTGGTTGTCATAATACAAGCTTGGTGTGCTTCACAGGAGAGAGCCACTCTCAGTGGTCTTGAGTGTTCATGAGCAGATTGCTTAAGCTTTCTTTTATTCATTCTTTGCTGCCTGAACTTCAGGTTTAGGATTCTTCTCTAAATGGCTTTGTTAAAAGCAGAAGAAGAATGATAGATTTTGGAGCCCAGAGGGATCTAATGGCTTGAGTTTCCTAAGACTCAGATTTGTCCAAGGTCCTTACTGGCAGCATGCAGATGACAGCCTGTTTTCTGACTCACCGTTGAGAAAGGAAAATTGGTGACATTTACTTGGCGAAGGGTATCCTACCAAAATGAGGCTCCATTATTTGTAATTGGAGTTGCTTGTGCTATCTTGCCCTGTCTTCTTTGCCATAAATATTTAAGTTGGGCGTCACTGTTCCAACCTCCTCTGTCTTTTTGTGTACATGTCTTAGGGCATTGAAACTTCGAGCGTGTCCAACTTAATTAGGAAATGGGATGAGAAAGTTAGGCAGTTTCTGCTCTATCTTCAGCCTTCACTCTTCATTGCCACTTGGTCTCCATGTGGCAGCAGGAGCTCTTGGTCAGTGGCGGGTCCCCTGATTTTCTTTGGAGAGGAGAGACTTGCCTCAAGGGACGACTTCAGTTGTTTGCAGAATTAAAATTTTGAACTCTGAGGTGTTTTGTTATTCCTTTGCTTTCCGTTTGTTTTGCCTTATTTCATTGTTTTCCAGGTGATGAATTATGACTGGTGAGATAAATTTTTAGTTGAAGGAACAAAGCTTATAAATACAAATACGATTATCTGTCACATTTTTCTTTAGTTAATTTTTGGACAAATTTAATCTCAACCAAGATGCTAAATTGACAGAATTGACAATACAATGATACTTTTTGAGACTCAGTTTTAATTTTGTCCTGTTTAGAAGTGGCTTGGCTAGCATTTTTTGTAGATTTTTCTTTTCCTCTTTTAGAAAAACAGAAACTTTTTTTTTTTTTTTTAAACCACACCACATGCTTTGTGGGATCTTAGTTTCCTGACCAAAGATTGAATCTGGGCCACCAAGGCAATGAAAGCATCGGAGTCCTAACCACTGGACTGCTAGGGAATCTCCAAGTTAAAGTCTTTTAAAAAGTAAAAAATTTTAGACACTTGATTTTACATTTCCTGAAGACATCTCTGCTAAAGCATTTTTGGCTTGTTGTATTCATCTTTTAAAATAAACATAGGTTTGGTTATATTTTTTAATTCTAGTTAGAAATCCTCCTTTTTTCCTACTTTATTTAGAAATTTCCTTATTTATTTACCTTTTCTATTAAGAAGAACTTAAACTGAGTGCGTTTCGGACTTTTTTCCCCTGTAGGAGAGAGTCTCAAAAGTGAAATCACTGAACCATAGAGTGAGTGTTCTTAGTTCTTAAATACTGACTTAGTGATCAAAGATTGCATCTGTCTTATTCCCCCTGTTTTATTCACTCTATTGTTAAGAATATTCTCTTATGTTTTTGAGAGCTGATTTCCAGCTTTAGAACACAGTCCTTTTTTAAAGTATAAAATAGGAAACACTAGAACATTTTATTAAGATTGTTTTTTCCTTTAAAAGGGAAGAGTGGAATAGTTGTGTGTTATTGCTGATTTCTAATAATCACTGATGATTAGATTAGATGCAGTCCTGTTGGAATGTTGGAATGGATTAAGATGCTGAAAGAATATAGAAATCTACCAGCTAATATTATTTACACTGTGGAATTGGCATGAGGAACTGTGGTGAGATGTCAGGGAATTAGGGAAACATGTACCTTTCCTTTATTTCTGTGATTCTGTTAACCTTGAAAGCAAATGTTCACTCAGAATACTCTGCTAGCAGACAAACCTTTAATCCAAAATGCAGTTTATGAATTTAGTAAATTGTTTAATGTGTTACATATGTTTATCTGTCATGGAAAATTTTTTCAATTCTGTTTTCAAACTGCAGAACATATCCTGCACTCGAGACTTTAACAGAACCTCACCAGCTCACAGCTACTTTAAGTTGTGTCATTGGAGTAGCCCGCAGTTTGGTATCAGGGGGCAAGTGGTTTCCTGAAGGTCCAACACACATGCTACCTCTGTTGATGAGAGCATTACCTGGGGTGGATCCAAATGACTTTAGTAAATGCATGGTGAGCATATTTGTAATTCTGTTTTCTATGTAAGTTTTAATTGTGTAAGTGGATATCCTGTTACTTTTTCTTCAGATATTCTTTAGAATACAGTAAAGTGTAACATTTCTTAATGGTAGCAGAATTATACCTGCAGATGCCCAAGTTTATACCCATGAACACTTAGTTGATCTATATCAGGTCTTCCTTAGGTTAAGTCATTTCCCGTAACTTGAATGCATTTATGATCATACAGTGTTTTAAAGCTTATTATAGATTTCCTTTTCTGTGTAAGCAGATCCATTAAAAATGATAGCATATGATTATTTGTACTTCTCTTTGCACTGGTCACAAGGAGCATGATAAAAATTACTGGGTGTGAAATGCTAGATTCCCTTAATATACAAGCCTGACTTACATATTGTTCATCTTCCCTCTTCCCTGGTCTCCAGCTTCTCCATTAGCATTTTCTATCTACACTTAGTTAACATTACATTTTTGGTGGGAAGCCAAGTAACTTCTTAGTGACCAAAGGTTAGAGAACTTTGTGCTTAAATCTAATAAATAACTGTATGAAAATAAATTTAGTACAACTTCATTACTCAGTTAACAACTAGTTAATTGTGAGGAACCTTAAAATGTTCAGTTCTAAGCAAAAAGCTTTCAGAAAAATTGTTGTGGTATTTCCCTCAGAATAATTTCTTTGGTACTTGGTAGTAGCTTATGGTATATGTGTACTTTGGAATTAGAACTCTATGTAATTAATGTTTGCTCTTTTGCATCTTTCCACAGATCACATTCCAGTTTATAGCAACATTTTCCACCCTGGTGCCTTTAGTAGATTGCTCATCTGTACTGCAGGAAAGAAATGACCTCACAGAAGTAAGGATGCTTTCTGCTTGTAAAAAGATTGGTCAGCTGAGTTCTAATTCCTACTGTATATGAATAGTAATATTTGAAAGTTTAAAAGCAGCTTTGCAGAGGTGCTGACAAATTAAAATTACTGTTTTGTGACTTGAATGATATGAATGGAGGGCCAGGTCATCACTGGTAGGATAGTCTGCGGAGCACCCACCAAAGAGGGTGGGTGAAAATAGGCTATTCCAGTAAACAACTGAAATGAAAAGGTGTATTTCAACTTTTTGTCTTGTTAAGCAAAAGGTGATGGCATTTTGTTAGGAATAAATCTGTTGAGGAAATTGGCATCATTACTGTCTGGTTTTTTCAGAACTATTTTCTTTGTGACATGTATGTTTTTACCTTACTTTTGGCATTTAGATGGTTAGCTAGTGAGATAATCCTTTATACATGCGCAAGCAGTTTGAAAACCGTTACTGATTTTTAAAATATGGCTGCCTGAACTTCTGTTTTTGGCCCTTACAAAATATGTTAATTACTACTTATTTTGGTTCCTGGGAAGTAGATGAGTTATTCTAAGTTGATAGGGGAATTTGGTGCTGTTTCTCACAGTGCTCAGTGTAATAATGTAGTATTAGACATATTTTGTAGACTATAGTTGAGTTTTATTCTGGGGGAAAAAATGAAAGCCTATTTGAAAATTTTCTGCACATTGACATATTACAGGTAGAGCGAGAACTTTGTTCTGCCACAGCTGAATTTGAGGATTTCGTCTTACAGTTTATGGACAGGTAAGCAAGTACCTCAGATCTATTTAATATCTGATAGATATTAAAAAATAACAATGTCCTGTCTCAGCAGACTTTAGCCTTGCTCTGCATTGCAACCTGTACTTAATTACTATGCAAGGGTGGTGCTGCTTCTGAGGTTACAAAGGGACAATTGATTTGTGAGCCATGTACAAATGAAATACCTATCATTTGCATTATCTTGACAATAGAGATTTATCTAATCAAATCAACCAAAAAAGTTAAGCCAGTTCTTAGTTGCTAAAATTTTATTTTCTTTGGGTTATTTAGATGCTTTGGACTCATAGAAAGTAGCACGTTGGAGCAAACAAGAGAAGAGACAGAGACTGAGAAAATGACTCACTTGGAGAGTTTGGTCGAATTAGGTCTGTCTTCTACGTTTAGTACAATCCTCACACAATGTTCCAAAGAAATATTTATGGTAAGAGTGCATTGCTGCAGAGAGCTAAATTCCAACTTGTATTTTTATTTGATGCTTTAAAAATTGAACTTCAGGTTACTTGTGTGCATATCATACCAGCTTCTCCTTCCTTTCCATGTTAAAATTTGAAAAAGATGAGGAATTCCTGGCAGTCGGATAGTTACAACTCCATGCTTCCGCTGCATGGAGCATGGGTTCAGTCCCCAGTGGGCAGCTAAGATCCCACATGCTGTGTGGTATGGCCAAAATAATAACAATAAATATATGTTAAAAAAGGCATCTTCAAACAGACACATAAAATTATATATCCATCAGTTGATGAAAATGTAATGAGAGGCTTATGGGAACTTAATCCTGTGTTTCCACTAAGAACTTTGGTTCAGTATTTGCTAATTCAGTGCCCACAGCAATTTTGTAGAGCATAACTACTACGCATAACAAGAGTTGACTGTGAAGAAACTTTATATATTTTTATTCCTTTACTTTGTTTCCATTTCTGTTTGTTCTTTCTCCATCTGAGATTATCATTATACAGTGTTTGTCCTTGTTAAAAGCTAAACTGCCTTTCAGCTGCATGAGATATTTACTAAGGTTATGTTAGTATAAAGAAGTTAACATAAATAATCTCTTATTTAACCAGAGTCTTCTGAAAGGAGTTGTTTATAATTTTCAGCCTTGTCAATCCATGTCTAGAGCTAATTCCTTCATTCAGTAATTAAAATTATCTAATTGTAAAATTAAGTAGAATGCTTCACATCATTTAGAGGAGAGAGAAATACTTACAGTTTGTAGTTGTCAGAATAACAAACTAAATATTAGATACTCCTCAATATTCCCTCTGTTTTAAATTGATCAGCAAGATAATTACATTGCATTTGCTTCCAGCAGCTTTAGTTTTGTGTTCAGCATTTCTATAGCAAATAAAATCTTGTGCCTCAAGTGTTTTGGTCACATTAGGGTCTTGTACAAAGGCTGTTCATAGACCTGAATGTAATATTATTAAATCTATATATATTCAGGTGGTTAAATTTTTCCTACTTGATTATTTTTTAGTATAGTCTGAGTAACATTTTCTTTCATGTTTAAAAAGATGTTTCATTTTTTAAAAAATGCTAGTTAGACATTTTCATTTTTACATTATCTTTTAATAGGTGGCCCTTCAGAAGGTTTTTAATTTTTCTATTTCACATATATTTGAAACAAGAGTCGCAGGACGCATGGTGGCAGACATGTGCCGTGCTGCAGTCAAGGTGAGTTGGGGTTTTTTGGACCGATGAAGTAATGAATCAATAGCCAGCAGTTTTGTGTGGTTAATTATTTTAGACATGCTTGTCATTCTTAAAATACACATATTTCTTTCATAGCTGCTTACAGCCCTTATTTGTCTCTGAAAATAGTGCTGGTGTGTACTTGTGACTGTTAAATATTTGTGCTTCTCAAAAAAAACTTACTTATACAAACAAATATGTTTTCAGTGCTGCCCAGAGGAATCTTTGAAGCTATTTGTTCCCCACTGCTGCAGTGTTATAACTCAGCTTACAATGAGTAAGTCTTAAGGTTATTATCTATATTTATGATTTTGGAACTTTTTCTTGGTGTCTACAACTCTACTGATGAAAACAGATTCTCTAAGCTGTGCAGTGTTTTAATTTTGCAGTTTGGGGTGAAATTGCTTAAAACAAGGTTATCATCCAGATTGACAGGTAGCTTAGAAATTTTACCCTATTAAATTAATGTTTTCATACATACAAGAACCATTCAGAGGTTGCCATAAAAATAAAAGGTATTTTGTGAGATGTGAAGGGGCAGGAGTCCTGGTTGGTGTGTTTATCTTTTGAAAATTGAGTTTCCACCTCCGCTGGAGCAAGCCCAGCTTAACAACGAAAGAATGAAAAGCTTCCTAAAACAGACTTTTCTCAGCTATTAGAAGTATTAAATATAAATATTTTTAAATGATGGATTTCATTGGATGTTGTTTTTTTTCCCCACTGATACTATTTTGCTATTTTTAGATGATGATGTGTTAAATGAAGAAGAGCTAGATAAGGAGTTACTATGGAATCTTCAACTTTTGTCTGAGGTATTGTAAATCTGTGGAATAAGAAAATATTTCTGTGAAAATGTTGAGTTGCTCTGAGGATGTATCCTCTGTTTTTGAAAAATTGACTTCCAAACATGTAAAGTTAGATTTGAATCTGACTACAAAAAGCAGATAATCCCATTTTCTTGTTTTGAAAGGAGTATGATAATGGTTGACTACTTCATGCCTAATGTTTTTTACTCTAATGTGGATAACTCATTAATTGAAAAATTTATCAGATTTAGCATCTTCCCCTTCCCCATATTTTAAATTTGGCCATCAATCAAACTTCAGTTTCCTGTGCAATTTAGTTCAGGAACCAAAGAACAGAGAAATCCAATTCAGTTTTGTCTCTTCAGGGGGTACACTCTTGAAAAGGATGTTACTATGGCACTTAAGAGCCTAAACACAGAAAATGCGTTTTTGATGTTAAGAAAGATTCATTGTTAGAAGATAATTAAAATGACAATCTTAAAATTAATTAAATCCATTTTAAGAAACATTGTCACTATTTTAGACAACTTTAGTAGCCAAACGTAGACTTTAAATATTGATTCCTGATCTTCTAAACAGAGTATCTTCAAATGTTTTCTTCCTAGATTACTCGAGTGGATGGGAAGAAGTTGCTTCTTTATAGGGAGCAGCTTGTAAAGATTCTCCAAAGAACCCTACATTTAACCTGTAAGCAGGGTTACACTCTGTCTTGTAACCTTTTGCATCACCTTCTTCGTTCTACTACACTTATCTACCCTACCGAGTACTGCAGTGTGCCAGGCGGCTTTGACAAGCCTCCTTCTGAATACTTTCCTATCAAGGCAAGCATTTTCAATAATCTAGGATTCCAGGATATATTGGGTTATTTTTCTAAGGGATTCAAAGTGTGGGTTTTTCCCCTGTTGTGTACAAATGTGTTGCTTTTTTAAAAAAAATTTCTTTATTTTTAACATAGATTACTAAAACTATTATTAAAATGTTTTAAACTTGAAAAGTGAGATGTAACTTGAGGGCAGAGTGCAATCATAGCCTCATAGAAACTTACTGTTACTGTTTCAGTAAACTCACATTTGAGTGGCTCTTCAGGGAGGCCTTTTTTAGGAATGATAATGAAGGAATCATGTGATGTCTAATTTTTTTTGGTGTGCATTTGTTTCATTAGGTTTGGTTTGCTTATACATTTTCTTTTAAGCCTTTTAAATTATGTGTGTGTGTTTCCCCCCTCCCCCCACTCAACTTCTCAAATTGCTGGTTAAATGCTGTCTTGTAGGACTGGGGTAAACCAGGGGACTTGTGGAATTTGGGAATCCAGTGGCATGTTCCTTCTTCTGAAGAGGTGGCTTTCGCCTTCTATCTGTTGGACTCTTTCCTTCAGCCTGAGCTCATCAAACTCCAGCGTTGTGGGGATGGAGAACTCGAAATGTCTAGGTTAGTTTTCCTTTATAATCAGTTAGTGATTGTATAGTTGTGGACTAAAACATTCTTTTCACACCTCTCCCTCTCTCTGTGGCATATCAGATGTATTCATTTTCAAGGTGTATTTTGGATGCCCCCCATAAATGTGATTAGAAAATCATTTAAGATGGTTTATAGTTTAGCAACAGAAAGTTTCTCATAATTAAACATCTGAAATAGGAAAGCTCGGAGTTTTTTCTAGTTTGATTTTAGTGCCTTCTGCTTAACATATTGTGCATATTTTGGGGAGTGTGTATAAATATGCCTGCTTTGTAAGGAAATGCCTGTTTTTCTAGATTCACTGTAGCTTTTACTGGCTCATTTCTTTTTAGGCATTCATATTTTGGTATTACTATTACCTAGAGAAATATCCCTGCGATTTTTTTTTTCTGTTCCAAAGAGCTTTAACAACAAACAGTTATTTGAAACTGCTTTATATATAGTAAGAAAATTAGCATGTATCAAATAACAAGAAATTTTTAATAAGCAAATCCACTAGGAATGGGCTTGGAAGAGGAAGAAGTATAATTGACTTATGTCAGCTGTGTGTTACTCTGAACTGCTTTTTGGAGTAAATGTTTACCTAGTCTGTTTTAAAATTTTGGCCTTGCTGTATGGCTTGTGGGATCTTAGTTCCCTGACCAGGAATTGAACCTGGGCCCTCAGCAGTGAAAGTGCTGTGTCCTAACCACTGGACTGCCAGAGCAGTCCCTGTGTTAAGTCACTTCAGTTGTATCTAACTCAGTGCAACCCCATGGACTGTAGCCCTCCAGGCTTCTCTGTCCGTGGGGATTCTTCAGGCAGGAATACTGGAGTGGCTTGCCATGCCCTACTTCATCCATTTTAAAAGATAGACTGTAGTAGGGAATCTTCTATAATAGTTTTCCCTTTTGTTAGTGGTTGTAATCTTTGGATAAACAGGGAATTAGATTCAGAATTGCTTCACAAAGGGCAAGCAGTTGTTGTTACTTGTGATTATTTAGATTATTTAAATGTAAGTAGGTCTGATATTATCAGTAAATATCTGTTTAATTATCTTGTACTATTAAGTGGGTAAACTGAAAATGTTCATCATTTTTATGGCTTAATTTTATATATTCCCACTTGATAAAAAAGTTCTTGTACTTCACCTTAGACTCTGCAAGGCTTTTGTTAAATAGAGATTTGGAGTCTTCTCAAATATGAAAATGGTTTTTATTTCTTCTAGAGATGATGTTCTTCAGAGTCTGACTATAGTCCACAACTGTTTAATTGGCTCAGGAAACCTCCTACCTCCATTGAAAGGAGAGCCGGTTACTAACTTGTAAGTAAAGATAACTATTTTATACATTTTGCTGTTTTGCCATTTGGCATATATTTTAAGACTTAGTCACATAATGAGTCACTGGTTCTGTTATTGGTTTGTTTCTGTATAACTTTAACCTTTTTGTCAATGTTAGGCTAAAAATAACTGAGCACAGTTTAGGTCTATAAACTTTAGGGCTTTATTCAGGTTTTGCATATGGTACTAGGATCAAATAACTTCTAGTGATAATCACTTGTAAAATATCAACTTACAGCTATTAAGTCTGTTAGGTTACTGAGTTAATTGAGATAAATTCTTTTTGAAAAGAAAGAAAAGCACTTTTTTTGGGGTCTACCACTGGTAAGGATTTTGTAGCAAAAAACCTGGGGTAGTTTATTTTTAATAAAAATTTGTTCTCTGTTTTTCATTGATGTTGAACCTTTGAGACCCACCAAGTTGCTTTTATTAATTTAAGTGCTTTTCAGAGTATTATTTTGAATGAATGCCTTGATTTAGTCCATTGTCAGTACTACCATTTAAGTTGAAAAAATTAAAATGAAATCAGCAATATCCAACTTGTAGGTCACTTACCAAGTACGTAGATGCTAGTCTCAGCATCCCATCTTAGATCATTTTCTCTGAACTCCAATATCTTATTGCTGAGAAAGTTGCTGAAAATCACACAAAAATAAGGAAGGAACCTTTGCCCTCTGAGAAGAACACAAGGGGAGAATCATTTGTTGATTTTGCAACAAGAATCTTAAGCTTCAAGGAGGGGTTTTAAAATGGCTTGCTTGTCTTTCCGTTTCCTACATAATTAGTCATTTGGAGTCATACTTTATTCATAATTCCCACTTATTTCACTTATCTAAAAACTGTTTCTAGGTACTGAACTTTTTAGATTACTCATTAGATTTAAGAGGGAGAAGTAGGGTCATTTCAGGTCAGGAAATCAATTTTAAGTTTGTCTAGAAATTTACTGAATTCTTTTAAAGAACTTTTGTTTTTTATCAAGCTTTATAGTTTGATATAAGAGCAACTTTACCAAAATTCACTTTTTCAAGAGATTCTAAACACTGTTTTAAAGTGAGAGACCTACAGAAATGGTTTTGACTTTCCTGATGCTCTTTAACAATATATAATATAGTGGGAACATAACTTAAGGCTAAGGCGTACCAAAAAGCTGCTTCACACATCAATTGATTATATCAGTAAACTTAGTTCTGCTTAAACATGTTGAGAAGGGTGGTCCTTTAATTCAATAGTTTGTCAAAGAACAAAGGCATGTACCTTTTGTGTATGTAATTAGAGGACTCTTTAGTATTGAATGATGATTAGGATACATTTCTGAAGGGTCAGCTCAAGAGGCTTAGAGGTTTCGGTTGAAGTCCATATCAGCATAGAGCCAAGTGCTCTATGTTAGTAAAAGGAAGCAAAGTCTTTATCCTCTCCGACTAATGTGCGTCAGGACAAAGGTCCATATATTTGGTTATTACAAAGCTAGTTAGATTTGTATATAATGAAATGCATTTTCAATAAGGAAAACAGTGCCTAATTATAAAAAGTGTATTAAGACCCCCTTTACTGTACATTATAAGCTATAAAATTGACACGAGTATCCCTTTATAGGTTTTTTTCCAGGAAAGATAATTTAGACTTAAAAGTGTGGTGTTTAGGGACTTCCCAGATGATCCAGGGGTTAAGAATCTGCCTTTCAATTAAGGGGACGTGGGATCCATCCTTGGCTGGGGAACCGAGATCATGCATGCCACGGGGCTGCAGAACCCATGTTTCTTACCTAGAGAGCCTTCATGCTGCACCCAAGAGCTCTTGTGCCATAACTAAGACCCAACACAACCATGAATAAATAAATAAATATTTGTTCAACATGTTGTATTTAAAATTTTTCACTTAGAGTAAAAATTTAACGTAATAAAATATAATGAAGTAATACAAAATTATGTTAATATAAATATGTTTATATATTTTAATGTTTTGATTGTAAATATAAAATGTTTTCTTGTATATTTAATAGCACATAGTAATGAAATAAAATATAAAACAAGGAAAACTTCAGTCATTTTAATCCTTGAACGATACACATATTTAGGGTTCTTTGTAGTTACATACCCTACTCAGGGTCATGATTATACAAAGGACAGTCAGAGATGAATGAGCATTTCTTTGCCTTTGAATTGTAAGAAAAGAGAGTTTGTAAAGTCTTCCCTGGGCTTGAATTAGTTTGTAACAGAATTCTTTTTTTTTAAAACCAACTTCTAACTGGGATCACCTTCGTCTGAAATTTTAATTTATTTTGGCAATGTGTGAGTTTTTACATTGACTTTATATAACATTTCACCTTTTTTTTGCAGATAGTAAGATAGTTTTCACCAAAGTATAATAAAACAAAGTTGGCCTTTTAAATTTCTAAAACGCTTATCGTAGTACAGTCAATAATTATTAAAATCTCTTCAGTGTAAATTGATTTGAAAGAGCTAATCAAATAATGTCAGTTGATGGTGCCATTGTTGTGTGATGGTAAATCATACTGCCTAGTGTGAAGGAAGAAGATCTGCAGCTTAATTCTTGGAGATGATCAGTAGCAGGTCAATTGGAAACTAGGAGATGAAAAGAACTCTTTATTTTGGGCATGAGTTACTCCAAAGGAGATAGAATAAAATTTACCTAGTTGGGGAGAAAGGGAAACACGTAACGGTGACCAGTGGTTTAGTGTAATGCCTGAGATGTCTAAGGAAGTCACTCCTGTTAATGTCAAGAGTGACTGTGGTAATTGGCTGTGGTATTGTAGGACATTATGCATTTTCTGAAATACCAGACCAATTTTTGGAAGTGCCTAGCAGCTCAGTTCTTTTTTAAAAAAAATTAACCTTATATATATATATATATATATATTTTTTTTACATAAATCTCAGGTAAAATATTCTAGCTGCTTTAATTATTTTTTTGTCAGATCACTTATTATTAAGTTTGTCTTACACATGTATTAGTAGTATTGGTCTTCTGGCAAATAAAAAACCACGAGTTTAGTTCTGAATTTTCCTGTAAGGAACTCTTAGTTCCTGATAGAGTATATGGGATGGTCTCAAAACCCCATTGTTGAGGGAAATAGCTACCACATGTGAAAAACAATTTTCTGTGCTATGTAATGATAGAGACTGAAAAAAAAAAAAATGAAAAGCTTAGATTAGATGAGTTGATTGTCCTAAGTATTAATTACATACCTAATGGTATCTACATTTTACTTTTTGGCCTTTTGCATTATAAGGTTACTAAGTATCTTGTACATACTATAAATTTTACTGTTTCAAAGGTTGGATGAAATAAGGGCCTTTGAGAGCAATTAAGAGTAAATTATTTTAGTTCAGTTTGAAATTTTAACAGTTTTGTCAGATACCAAGGTTACTGAATTAATCTTAAAATGTGACCTCTCTATTTTGCTCTTGGAACCTTTAGTTAATGATGTCATAGAAATACCTGTGATATAATTTATACTCATAGTTCTGCCTTTAAAGGTGTGGAAATTGGATTATGTCTTTTCAGGGTCATATAGGAATTTTGGACACTTGCTTTAATCCTCAAATCGTCATTAATTTCTCCTTTTGCAGTCCATTCTTTAGACTCTTTTAGGTCTAACCAGCTATCGCAGGATGCAAAAAACTAACATCTGTAAAAACAGGGTTACTCAAGGTAGAGGAGTCATCATTTTTCATCTCAAATATTTCTTCTTTACTTTGTGCCCCCTTTCCTCTGATAGATCTGTTAAGTCATTCTTAGTTAAATCATTCTTAGGATCTCAGCTTTTACTAACTTTTTACTGGAAAGAAAAAAATTCATACTTAAGGTCTAAGAGTTGAGACCGTTTCATGAATATGTGAAAGGATGTGTTGTTATGCGCTGAGGGGCAGGGCTAGCTAACCTCTCTTGGCACCTCCAGGAAACTACCCAGCTCTGCTGGGGGAGCTGCACACAGAAAAGGAAACAGTTACTACTCCACGGTGAGTAACCCTGTTTTCTCCTTATTTCACCTTCTGACTGTTTTCATTGATTTTTAAAAATTTGTGTGTCAGACATGGAAGTAGTTCTTAGGCTCCGAGTTCATTTTAAACCTAGCGGTATGTAAGGTTCTCTTTACTTGGCAAACCGTTTCACATGGTAGAGCAAGAGCCAGCCTTTCATTTGTGTTTATAGCTATTGCCGGTGCCCAGGATTGAACAGGATAACAGAACACAGAAATAGGTCAGTTGTCTGTTGTGAAACACTTGTTACCTTGAGGGGAAAAAAAAGATCTGTTAGTGGCTTGGCTTTTATACCTTTTATGTTTGTTTTCATTTGGGAGGGGAGGGATTTGGGGAAGGGTAAGCTGTTCTTCCATTTACAGACAGGAAGAATTATTGTTTGCAGTTGTTCTGTGACAGTTCAGCTAGCTTCCATTTGCGTATTTGATTTGTATTGTATATTTTGTTTTTATGTTATTGGTCATTTCTTCCTTTTTCATCATCCTTTCTTTCCCACCAGTGATTATTTTGATAGTTCTACTCTAATCAGATCTAAAGATTGTCATCCTGTGGTACAAGTAACATCGTTGTAGAAAACTTTGTTTTTTAAGTGGTGCAAATGTTAAACACATTTTATTATAAATTAGGTGGCTTGGTGGTACTGTGTAGTTGCTGTGAACCTGATTTAACTTGATTATTATTGTATAGTTAATATTATTTATAATATGCTGTGTTGAGTTTGTCAGAATTTTATTTTTATATTACTGTTTGTAAAAATGAACCAATGAATGAGTAGAATGAATTTCACTTGAGGTGGAAGAGTCATGGTATTTGATTTAAATTATATGTATTGTTACTACAGTATTTAATCAGAATGCAGATCTATAATTGTTGATGGCACTTTAAATCTACTTGGCGAAAATTATGTACATAACTAAAAGTTACAAGAGCAGTTTTAAGTATGGGAGAGTACAGCCCAGCGCACATAGACTTAAAATGTAGTAGCCGCAAAGAGATACGAGTCTTATTTGAGTAATGGAGAGAGATTTCTTTTAGAAAATTCTTCTTTTAAAGAAAGATCAGAAGAAATATTTAATATAAATATTTGTACTGAGAAACATTCAGTGTCAAAGGTGTCAGTACAGTTTAATTAATTTGTTAGATAAGAGATCAATTAAAGCTTAATCTTAGATAAATAAGCATAAAAGAAACTTGAGATGGATAAAAACAGATACAGCTGAAATATGTGTCTAAACAGATGCCTTCTATGCACTTCAGATATGTAAGATGTGTTTTTATTCAGGTTTTAAAAGTAAAAGCTGAAGCCATTTTAATTTAAATAAACTACTTAAATATTTTAAAATCCCATACAGGTTGATATGTTTTTAAATAATTGTGTAATAAGTGATAGTATTTTTTCAGTTTTCTGATAGGGAAACAATTCAGAGTGACACATGGATTTTTACAATTAGCATTGGGACCCTTAGATGAGACTTGTTTTTAAATGTGGTTACGGTGTAATTCGGAGAAGGCAATGGCAACCCACTCCAGTACTCTTGCCTTGAAAATCCTATGGACAGAGGAGCCTGGTAGGCTGCAGTCCAGGGGGTTGCGAAGAGTCGGACACGACTGAGCGACTTCACTTTCACTATGCACGTTCATGCATTGGAGAAGAAAATGGCAACCCACTCCAGTGCTCTTGACTGGAGAATCCCAGGGACGGGGTAGCCTGCTGGGCTGCTGTCTATGGGGTCGCACAGAGTCAGACACGACTGAAGCGACTTAGCAGCAGCAGCAGCAACAGTGTAATTGGCAGTAGTAGAAGCAGAAAGGCATAATAAAAAAACATTTCAGATTCCTAACTGATAGCCTTTTGTTTGGTTGTGTGTTTGATACAGTACAAAAATTTTCAGGATAGTTTATTATAGAGATTGCTTTTTAAAAACTCATTTGTTAAGAGTAGTTTTGTGACAATAATTAGAATGCATGCTTGGTTCAATATTATGTGATACTAGACATGGGTTGGGCAAGGTACAGTTGTATTACGTTTATTAGCAGCAAGGAGGAGACCTGTGTTCTCCTGTCATAGCTTGTGACAAGTATTTCCCTTGCTCTGTGGGGGTGGGGATTAACAGTTTTATGCCTAATGCTTGTTACTCTTTGAGCACAGCCTTTTCTCTTTCTTGGTGAAATCTAATTTCAGTAAAGATATTGAACTCCCCTTGAAGTTCACTGTGAAAGAATCTGATCTTATTTTTTACTGACTAGACTCTATGCATATATATTTTTCAATCATACACATTTTTACAGAATGTTCAAGTTCGCATGCTGTTGCCAAAAGCTGAAACTTTATGGAGTGAAAACAAGATTTTAAGAAGAATTTAAATTTGAACTTGAAATTCTCTGAAAAGCAAATTAACATTTTATATTAAGAAATATTACCATTCTTTGTTTATATTCTGTAGATTTAGTTTTGAAACTTGAGACAGTACTATTGCCGTCCTAGGCACTACATCATAGCAAGGAACATAGTTAAATAATTGGGTTTTAGTAATCTTAATGTTATTTACCCATTTAGATAAATCCCAGAATCCATAGCAACCAATTATTAGGATAGAGATAACTTAGCTCAACTTAAAAAAAAAAAAAAAAAAAAATGCAGTATCGGCGGGGGGTGTTGATTTAAAAATAGTGTTTTTCTTCTTTACAAGTAGTAGTTCATGAATTACAAGCAATAATTATAAAACCTCTATTTATTACTAATTAGGCCTATATAGGATACGCTTATCTCATGTTTCCTTGGCAATTTGCTCCTTTCTTCCTTTTCTTAGAAAGTAGTAAAATCTTTGTTTATAAAAAGTTATTGAATTGAATCATAGTTTGAAATAAAATGTTTTTCATTAAAGAAAATTTATATTTCAGATATAAAAATTCATATTCCCCAGTAGAATCTGTCCTTAGGTACCTAAAATGTGACTTTGAATGTAGTATTTTTACATCTGAACATCTTCAGAAGTAGTGGTATTTTATTGCAGATGTTAGGAGAGATCACTTTAGCTGGTTGTAAGAGGAAGAGTAATGATTATCTAAAGAAGCTTGTCTGCTGTATATTTTACAGTAAAATTTGATGGTGATTTTTTGGTGTTTATTTTAACCATTATTATAACATTGAAAGTTTACTTTTCCTTGTATAAATGTTTATCATCAGTCTTAAGCTTTTACACTTGTATATTGAATATCAGTGTTATGTTCATTTGGGCAGTGAATCCCCCCCAAAGTCATTACATTTAATTAACATTTTTTTGAAGATGAATAATACTGTACTTACTGAAACAGATAGACCATTTAGTCTTCAGAAGGCTAGAGTAAAGAATTGAAGTGTTGAAGATGAGAGATCTGTGTTAAAGATGATCATCTAAACATTCTAGCAATGACATTTTTCCCTTTAAACCTCCTTTTTGGTATTGTTAATAAATACAGGCATTCTTGTCTTTATACAGGGTACCAAGTATGGTGTCTTTGGAAGAGACAAAGTTATATACTGGACTTGAATATGGTATGTGAATCCTAATCTGAGTAAATCTGTGTGGATTATTTTTATCAGTTACTTTATAAGAGTTAAGATGGGATAATACTGTAGTTACAACTTTTCTAGTCTCTATGTAAAATGAGTATTAATTACACAATATTATCTTTGCTTTTTCTGGAGAAAGTGGGAAATTATTATATAAAGAATAGCCATTAAAGGATAGATGCTTTCTATGTGCAAAGGGAGACTTCCATATATTGTAATGCTCACTTATGGTTAGAATTGTTATTTTATACTTGAGCTAAACCCTTATATATTTGATTTATGCAAAACATTTAGCATTAATTTAATGTTCTGAATCTAACATTAATAAATTTAACACTTCCTTATTGGAGTTCATTGCATATATTAATTAATTAAATGTAATTTTTGTTTGTTTGATTTGGGTCACCACAACTGATTAAAGAATCTTACGCATTTTTGGTCCGTAATTAGTGACTAGAGCCTTTGAAATATTGGCAGAGACAGTTTTGTCTCCCTCCTCCTTGCCTGCCTAATAATAAAGGTTTATAAGCAGGTTCTTATAACTGTGCAGATTTTAAAAGATATTCTGTATCATGCCAAGCTACTAACCAACTATGATAAAGACAGACCCATTTAAAAAAAATTTTTTTTATTGGAGATATAGTTGCAATTAATTTACAGTGTTGTATTAATTTGAAGTGTACAGCAAAGTGAATCTGTTACACATATGTATCTACTTTTTTAGATTCTTTTCCATGACCCATTTATTTTCTTCCTGGATACATTATCTCTTCTTGACATAACTGTTAGTATAAACTTGAAAGCTCTGTCTGGGCTGCATTAAGTGTGTGTAAAATGCCTTTTCTCATTTTTTACAAATAGATCTATCCAGAGAGAACTACCGGGAAACAATTGCTAGGGTCATAAGGAAACTTCTTAGTAAGTACATACATGTATTTATTTTTTTTTTTACTAAGTATTTAGAAATTTTATAACATATGTGCTTTTACTTAACTATTTAAAAATTATAAATGGTGAGAATATCAGGTGGTGGGTTTTTTCCCCCCTGTTCTTTTCTAGTATATCAGGAGTCCTATGGTAATTTAAAATATTTTAACAAAAATTCTTTTCCTCCTATTATAGACCACATACTTAATAATTCAGAAGATGATACCAAGTCCTTGTTTCTTATCATAAAGGTACAATTGTTATTTACACAGTTGCATGGTTATTAATACGACCAGATTTGATGTGACAACTCATAAATATAAAATCTGAAATTCTTTGGCACAGATTATTGGAGACCTTTTGCAGTTCCAAGGATCTCACAAGCATGAATTTGACTCTCGTTGGAAAAGCTTTAACCTAGTAAAGAAATCAATGGAAAATCGGGTCAGTATTTTCACTTAAAACTCAGAATTTATTTTAAAGGTATATAATACTGATATAACCACCTAATTTAGCATTTGTTTAGCATACAGAGGAAGTTTCCCTGTAAGTAAAAATAGTAGATTTTCAAATACTATATCCTGGTATAATCAAAAGGATCCTGGAAATAAATATACTTTACTGAAACCTCTTCTGTCAATTTCCGTGCTAGTCTCTGAACTCTCAATGGCAATTTGGAGTATGATAACTTGGCAACCGCATTCTCATTATCATATAAGAACCTAAAGGGATGAAAAGTAGGAATTGTCCATAGGCATGAATTTAAAGCATCATGTTTTATTTAATCTTAATTGGTTCTCCAGGAGAGATCAATATAAGATCTCCTGGAAGCACGGAAGAAAGAATAACTTAAATCAACCATTTGAAGATCATAGCACAGTTCTTCATTGGGAGACTTTTTTTGGAAATTGAGACTGTAAAGGTTTTACGAGTTTGTTGTTTAGGCATGGGATACTTCATATTTTAAACAAAGAGATTGACATGGGGAAAGGCAGGGAGATGTACCAACATGGCATGCCTTAGGGAGCACTAGTTGTAGGAAAGAGTGGCAGGAGGTAAACTAGGTCAGTTCTAGTTTTGTCCCAAGAATGTGCTCCAGTTTTACATTCAGCAGTGGGGAAGTCATTAAAAGTTCTTAAGTAGATCTGATGTGAATATTGAAAGGATCAATATTAAATTCAGTGGATTTTAAAAAGCTCTGCCACTGCTGTAAGAATAAGCAGTAGGCAAACGAGCCTGGAAGTCAGGAGGCTTTAATAGTAGTTCAGATGGGAAAGCATAGCCTGTGCTAGGGTGGAGGTAAGGGGACTTGAAAATGAAAGAATTGGCGGGGGCTTGATAACCAATCAGTATCACAGTAATCCAAGCCTATGCCCCAACCAGTAACACTGAAGAAGCTGAAGTTGAACGGTTCTGTGAAGACCTACAAGACCTTTTAGAACTAACACCCAAAAAAGATGTCCTTTTCATTATAGGGGACTGGAATGCAAAAGTAGGAAGTCAAAAAACACCTGGAGTAACAGGCAAATTTGGCCTTGGAATACTGAATGAAGCAGGGCAAAGACTAATAGAGTTTTGCCAAGAAAATGCACTGGTCATAACAAACACCCTCTTCCAACAACACAAGAGAAGACTACACATGGATATCACCAGATGGTCAACACCAAAATCAGATTGATTATATTCTTTGCAGCCAAAGATGGAGAAGCTCTATATAGTCAACAAAAACAAGACTGAGAGCTGACTGTGGCTCAGATCATGAACTCCTTATTGCCAAATTCAGGCTGAAATTGAAGAAAGTAGGGAAAACCACTAGACCATTCAGGTATGGCCTAAATCAAATGCCTTATGATTATAAGTGGAAGTGAGAAATAGATTTAAGGGCCTAGATCTGATAGACAGAGTGCCTGATGAACTATGGACAGAGGTTCATGACATTGTACAGGAGACAGGGATCAAGACCATCCCCATGGAAAAGAAATGCAAAAAAGCAAAATGGCTGTCTGGGGAGGCCTTACAAATAGCTGTGAAAAGAAGAGAAGTGAAAAGCAAAGGAGAAAAGGACAGATATAAACATCTGAATGCAGAGTTCCAAAGAATAGCAAGGAGAGATAAGAAAGCCTTCCTCAGCAATCAATGCAAAGAAATAGAGGAAAACAACAGAATGGGAAAGACTAGAGATCTCATCAAGAAAATTAGAGATACCAAGGGAACATTTCATGCAAAGATGGGCTCGATAAAGGACAGAAATGGTATGGACCTAACGGAAGCAGAAGATATTAAGAAGAGGTGGCAAGAATACACAGAGGAACTGTACAAAAAAGATCTTCACGACCAAGATAATCACAGTGTGATCACTCACCTAGAGCCAGACATCCTGGAATGTGAAGTCAAGTGGGCCTTAGAAAGCATCACTACGCTGGTGCATTGGGATGACTCAGAAGGATGGCATGGGGAGGGAGGTGGGAGGGGCGTTCAGGATTGGGAACACGTGTACACCCGTGGTGGATTCATGTTGATGTATGGCAAAACCAATACAATATTGTAGAGTAATTAGCCTATAATTAAAATAAATAAATTTAAATTAAAAAAAGAAAAAGCATCACTACGAACAAAGCTAGTGGAGGTGATGGAATTCCAGTTGAGCTATTTCAAATCCTGAAAGATGATGCTGTGAAAGTGCTGCACTCAACATGCCAGCAAATTTAGAAAACTCAGCAGTGGCCACAGGACTGGAAAAGGTCAGTTTTCATTCCAGTCCCAAAGAAAGGCAATGCCAAAGATGCTCAAACTACTGCACAATTGCACTCATCTCACATGCTAGTAAAGTAATGCTCAAAATTCTCCAAGCCAGGCTTAAGCAATACGTGAACCATGAACTTCCTGATGTTCAAGCTGGTTTTAGAAAAGGCAGAGGAACCAGAGATCAAATTACCAATATCCACTGGATCATGGAAAAAGGAAGAGAGTTCCAGAGAAACATCTATTTCTGCTTTATTGACTATGCCAAAGCCTTTGACTGTGTGGATCACAATAAACTGTGGAAAATTCTGAAAGAGATGGGAATACCAGACCACCTGACCTGCCTCTTGAGAAAACTGTATGCATGTCAGGAAGCAACAGTTAGAACAGGACATGGAACAACAGACTGGTTCCAAATAGGAAAAGGAGTACGTCAAGGCTGTATATTGTCACCCTACTTATTTAACTTATATGCAGAGTACATCATGAGAAACGCTGGGCTGGAAAAAGCACAAGCTGGAATCAAGATTGCTGGGAGAAATATTGATAACCTCAGATATGCAGATGACACCACCCTTATGGCAGAAAGTGAAGAGGAACTCAAAAGCCTCTTGATGAAAGTGAAAGAGGAGAGTGAAAAAGTTGGCTTAAAGCTCAACATTCAGAAAACGAAGATCATGGCATCTGGTCCCATCACTTCATGGCAAATAGATGGGGAAACACTGGAAACAGTGTCAGACATTATTTTTGGGGGCTCCAAAATCACTGCAGATGGTGACTGCAGCCATGAAATTAAAAGACGCTTACTCCTTGGAGGAAAAGTTATGACCAACCTAGATAGCATATTGAGAAGCAGAGACATGACTTTGCCAACAAAGGTCCATCTAGTCAAGGCTGTGGTTTTTCCAGTGGTCATGTATGGATGTGAGAGTTGGACTGTGAAGAAAGCTGAGCGCCAAAGAATTGATGCTTTTGAACTGTGGTGTTGGAGAAGACTCTTGAGAGTCCCTTGGACTGCAAGGAGATCCAGCCAGTCCATTCTGAAGGAGATCAGTCCTGGGATTTCTTTGGAAGGAATGATGCTAAAGCTGCAAGTCCAGTACTTTGGCCACCTCATGCGAAGAGTTGACTCATTGGAAAAGACACCGATGCTGGGAGGGATTGAGGGCAGGAGGCGAAGGGGACGACAGAGGATGAGATGGCTGGATGGCATCACTGGCTCGATGGACATGAGTCTGAGTGAACTCTGAGAGTTGGTAATGGACAGGGAGGCCTGGCGTGCTGAGATTCATGGGGTCGCAAAGAGTTGGACACGACTGAGTGACTGAACTGAACTGAACTGATAACCAATGAGATAAAGGTGTAAAAGAGGAATCTGGGTTCCAGACTTCTTCCTTTAGTGACTGGGTAGAAGATTGAGGGTAGGGGAAAATTTAAAAGATAATTTTTACAAAAGTAAAGGATGTTATATTCTGTAGTAAACATACACAATTACCCAGAAAGGCTATTTATAAATGTAATGGAGTCAATGACTTTTTTTAGGGGCTGGTGTTGTATTTATAGTATTAGTATTGTATTTGGGTGAATAAAGACCAGCTGCACTGCTCTCCCACACATGGATTTGTTAATAAATCATCAGAAAAAGTGGGTGTTGGATGAGCTATTTAAAGGGAGTATTCCTATAATTAGCCATAAAATTAATAATATATTTTTAAATATGTCTCATATTATTTTAGTATAAGTGAAATACCTACAAAATACTGCCCGCAAGCCCTTCCTGTACCTTCTTTGAGCTAATTTTTTGTTAAGGGATTCAGAGGACCCCATTGTTGAGGCATTCATGGAAGATGTTGAAGTGTTTGCTACTCTTTTTTTCAGCTCCATGGGAAAAAACAACATATCAGAGCACTATTGATTGACAGAGTAATGTTGCAGCATGAGGTAAATAGCTTTTTAAAATCAAGATACCTTTTGTGGGGAGGGGCATGCCTTGCATGCGGCTTGTGAGACCTCAGTTCACTAGCTAGGGATTCAACCTGAGCCACAGCAGTGAAAACCTGGAATGCTAACCACTAGGCCGCCAAGGAACTCACCATGATGACTTTTTTTAAATGACAGTTTTTTCAGATACATATTTAATTATTGGTGTTATGTCATAATTAAATGAACTTGTACTAAAAACTTTGAGATTTGATTTACACTGGTCTCTTTTTTAGCTGCGAACACTAACTGTTGAGGGTTGCGAATACAAAAAGATACATCAAGAGATGATTAGAGATCTTCTTCGTTTATCTACAAGTTCATACAGTCAGGTAAGGCTAGTCCACACACTCGGGCGTGTCCCCCTCTTACCCATTTTGTAACACTCCATCTAAAGTATCCCCATTTTAAGGAAGGGATAGTTAGGGAGTTTGGGAATGTCACATGTACACTGCTGTGTTTAAAATGGATAACCAACAAGGATCTACTGTAAAACACGTGGAACTCTGCTCAGTGTTAGGTGGCAGAACAGATGGAAGGGAAGTTTTGGGGGGAGTGGATACATGTACATGTATGGTGAGTGCCTTTGCTGTCTGCCTAAAACTGGCACAACACTGTTAATCAGCTATACTCTGATACTGAATAAAAAGTTTTTTTAAAAAATTAAGTATCCCCATTTTAACAAGGGATTTAAATAATTTATTAGCATCAAAAGTTTATGTTTTAAATTACAAATATATTCAAATTAGTTTTGCTTCTCTTTTTAAAATAACATTTATTTTTGCTGTTTATAATTGCTTCTCAAAATTTTTTTTGAAAAATATAACTAAAGTAGATAATGCTAATGTAGCCAGTGTAATGTTGAAACCACTTAAATCATATTATGAATACCAGCCTTTGAAGGCCATATAATTCTTCCATGCCATTATGCCCGAGTTTAGGAAGCTGATACCATGTGAATTGTGGGGTGCATCCTTTTAGGTAGCATAGGACCAAAAATTCATAAGAGATTTATAAATAGCCAGTGAGTCTGTAAATTAGGAAACCAGTCTAACCCAGAGATTTTTGCCTGAAGTATTATTTTTAAAAGTTTGAAAAATGTACAGTGTATTGCTTTTTACTATAATGAGCTGTTGTTCATTACTGTTTAGTTCATGGGTTATGAATTTATACTGAATCTTTTGTTTGGGTTCAAAATATGTGGCCTATACCTAAGGTTTGCATTAAAAAGTTTAAGTTGTTTTGTGTTTTGGAAAGTCTTTGATTTTCCTCATGTAGACACAAAAGACAGTCTGACTTTTCTCATTAAGAATACACTCAGAATAAAAAGTTTAATAGTCTGCTGATTATGTTACTGAACAAATGCATATCAGTTCCATTCAGTCTCTCTTTTACCAAAAATGATTGAATGAGTGTAACTTAAACTTTGGATGTAGTTGGTGGTAGTTTGCTTTCCTTCTGATAAAAAGATGATTATTTACTCATTTTTGTTATGCGCTTTGGTATATTTTTCTGTTATTACAACAGCATGTAAATTACTACTGCTTTGTTTTAAACATTCATATGGAATTTTTTTTGTCGTTTTTCTGCCATTTAATAAGCGTCTGTTCATTACTCTTTCTTTAGGTCAGAAATAAGGCCCAGCAAACATTTTTTGCTGCCTTGGGAGCATATAACTTCTGTTGCAGAGATATCATTCCCTTGGTTTTGGGGTTCTTACGACCTGATAGACAAGATGTCACTCAACAGCAGTTCAAGGTACAGTGTTTTTGTTTTTACTACAAAATTTTTCAGCTGTGGAGAAAAGCTGAAAGAATTTCACAGTGATGGAATTGCTCACCCCCAAGGCAGGTATCTAATTCAAGACAGTTATAGACAGTCTAACTCATTGGGTGATATGTTGTTGAGAGCAGTTTAAATGGACAAAATCAGACGGGTCAAGTAAGATTAAAATTGGAAACTGTGAAATCAGTAAAATCGAAGTTACAGTGACCTTATAAGAACCGTAAAGAGGATTAGAGTCCAAGGTGGTTAAGAAGCCAGATTCGAATTGTGAATGTTCAGGAAATAAAATGATTTGATCCTAATGTCTCTTTTTATTAAAACGCATGCATACTTAGTCACGTCTGACTCTTTGCGACTGTATAGAGTGTAATCCGCTAGGCTCCTCTGTCCATGGGATTTCTCAGGCAAGAATGTTTAGAGTGGGTTGCCATTTCCTCCTCAAGGGAATCTTCCCAACCCAGGGATTGAACCTGCATCTCCTGTGTATCCTTCATTGCAGGCAGTCTTTGCTCGCTGAGCCTTTGAGGACATCCTCAGTAAAATAGGGTACCTTAAAAAGAGGAATCTACTGTCATCAGAATCATTTTGATTAATTGAACTCCTATTTGTTGTTGTGCAGTCACTAAGTTGTGTCTGACTGTGACGCCACGAACTGCAGCACGCAGGCTTCCCTGTCCTTCACCTTCTCCCAGAGCTGCTCACGCTCATGTCCTTTGAGTCAGTGATGCCACCCAACTATCTCGTCCTCTGTCATCCCCTTCTTCTGTCTTCCATCTTTCCCAGCATCAGGATCTCTTCTAATGAATCGGCTCTGTGCATCAGATGGCCAAATTATTGGAGCTTCAGCTTCAGCATCAGTCCTTCCAATGAATATTTAAGATTGATTTCCTTTAGAATTGACTGCTTTAATCTCCTTGCGGCCCAAGGAACTCGCAAGAGTCTTCTCCAGCACCACAGTTCAAAAGCATCAATTCTTTGGCAGTCAGCCTTCTTTATGGTCCAACTCTCAGATCCATGCATCACTACTGGAAAAATAATAGCTTTGACTATACGGACCTTATTAGTATTAATAAAAAGTATGCAGTATAATTAAGTAACCTAATTTTTATATAATTAGGGAGATCCTCGGCAACCAGATTTAACTACTATTTTTTTAAGTACTCCAGGCATTATACCCTAAAATGCAAAGAGTGGCAGATTTCACAGCCTTTATAAATGTAGTAGCAGAGAATTAGAATGGAAGCTAATAAAAGCACATCTTTACATTTCTATACTAATAACCGTTCTTTGAGCTAACCATCTGTTAAATGACTTAGAGAAAATATTACTGGATTGCATTTAAGTAACATGTTAAATGTGTGAACCTGTTTTACTAACCAATACCAAGCATTTAAATAATCAGTGTTGAGTAGATGTGAAAACAACACGTAGGTTTGTTGGCTACAACTAAACCGTGCCTTAGTTCTCAACTTCATTTTTTCCTGCAGGGTGCCTTGTATTGTCTCCTTGGAAATCACAGTGGTGTATGCTTGGCAAACCTTCATGATTGGGACTGTATTGTACAGACTTGGCCAGCAATTGTTTCTTCTGGGCTTAGCCAAGCAATGTCCCTGGAAAAGCCATCGATAGTGAGGCTGTTTGATGATCTTGCAGAAAAGATTCATCGGCAATATGAAACAATTGGCTTGGACTTCACAGTAAGCAAAATGATTTTTTAAATTCAAACTTTAGTGCAAACACTGCTTTGTTAAAATGCTCTGATTTTTCTAGTCTGTTTTTCAGTAATCATTTTCTTGGCATTTCTTTTTTTTTTTTTAAGCATTTTATTTCTCTTTCCTTTTAATGCTTTAGTGATCATTACTGTAAATGGCAGGGAGAAGTAGAAAGTTGAAGCATGGCCAGGAGAGAACTGCGTGGTTTTCTACCAAGAGGCCACAAAGTAGATTACATTGTTGGTATTTGCCATTATTCCTGGTATATCTGTGGCCTCATTTTTCTGAAAGTTGGTTCTGTTTTAGGAGGTCAGTTTTACTAGTCAAAGTCACAGAAGATTGACTACAGGGTTCATAATTTATAGGAAGATTAAAATTGGATGATTTGACAAATGAAAAAGTAAGTATCGGGTTCAGTAGAGCTAAGATGAGGATGCAGAGCAGATTATCATCTAAAAATTTTCAAATGCCTATTTACACACCCAACAGAATTGGGGATGGGTAAGAGACGTGAGTACAGTTGAATCCCCCTCTTTTCGAAAGTTATTTTGTTTTACATCTGTCCTCAGTTTTAAAAACCACTGCTCTAAATGTATACCTTTTTTGCAAAATATACTCTATTTGTAACTGTCAGATTATACTTTCTTTTTAAATTTTTTTTTTAAACTTGAGATGTAACTCACATACAAAAACCTTTTTAACAGAACAGTTGTGTGCTTATAATCACAATAGTCTATTCTCAGGGTTGTACAACCATCAGTACTCTCATTCTAGAACATTATAATTACTCAAATAAAGAAACCTTATACCCAGTAATAGTTGCTTCCCATTTCCCCATACCCCTGCTGCTGCTGCTGCTAAGTCGCTTCAGTCGTGTCCGACTCTGTGCGACCCCATAGACGGCAGCCCACCAGGCTCCCCCGTCCCTGGGATTCTCCAGGCAAGAACACTGGAGTGGGTTGCCATTTCCTTCTCCAATGCATGACAGTGAAAAGTGAAAGTGAAGTCCCTCAGTCATGTCCGACTTTTCGCGACCCCATGGACTGCAGCCCACCAGGCTCCTCCGTCCATGGGATTCTCCAGGCAAGAGTACTGGAGTGGGGTGCCATGGCCTTCTCTGTCCCCATATCCCTAGTCTCTGGAAACTACTGACTTGCTCTTTTTCTCTGTCAATTTGCCTATTATGGCCATTACATGTAAATGGAATTATACAATTTGTGGCCGATTATATCTGGCTTCTGTCACTTAGCATAATGTTGTTAAGATTTATCCACGGTATGTCCATACTTCATTTTCTTCCTGGCTTTTCTTTTTAATAAGATTCCAAAGTCATGTGTTGGAATAGCAGAATTACTTCAGCAATCAAAAAACCCCTCTATCAACCAGACAATGCTTAGCTCAGAAGAAATTAAAGAAGGACTTAAACGCCAACAAGAGAGGAATGTTGATGCCCTGAGGTAATTATTAATGCCTGCTTATCCAGATGTGTAACATTATAGACAGTAGGTTTTAAATATCTCTCAGATAGCGATGCACTATAACTACCTAATGAGATTTACACATTGTACTGAAGAGAAACCAAAGTGTTAGGTAGTTATCGTGAAGATCTGTTTGTCACTTTTAGCTATGGAGATAGAAAAACACCATCTTAAAATAATCATGTCATATGTTTTTTCAACATGAATTGATTTTTCTTGTAGTATACATATTCCACTCATTAAATCTTAAGTTCAATATTTATCTTGTCATAGCTCTTACAGTAGTAAGCTTTTGATCAAGTTTATATGAATTTGTTATCACGATATTAGTAAATTGCTTTTAGATTTTTGGAACCAAAGTACTTCAGCATTAACACTCAAGCAGGAGCTTTCCCAACTTTATTATTTTCTTTGCCTTATAAATGTACTCATTAATTTTTTTCCCCAGCATTTCTATATAAATAATAAACTTTATAGTCTACCTCATGTATACCTGGGTGTTGTGTAAGTAGACCACTCCTGATCACCACTCACAGATTTCCTTTTGAATGCCCACCCAGGAACAGTTCAATTGCTCAGTGTACCTAGCACTACTTTTTTTTCCTCTCTCTACTTTTTCCTCTCTTTTCTTATTTGCTTTTTGGTGTCAACCGTCTGCTTACTTCACTCTGGCTTATTTTTCATCAGACCCTTTATAGTCTGGTAATGAGGATGGTGAATTTGGCAGGAATTTGAATTACATTGCATTTTTGATATTCATCTTAGCATTGTATTAAAATAGTAGCTCACCTGAATTTTTTTTTTTTAAGGAACTATGAAAATTTGGTTAACACTTTGCTAGATGGTGTGGAGCAGAGAAATTTGTAAGTGCAAAAAAAAGGATTTTTTTAATTCCCAATGCTTTTATCTTCAATGTTATAGGGGATTTCTATCCTGAAGACCATGAATGAGTATCAGTGTGTTTTCTGATTTTTTTTCCCACTCTCCCCTTTTCAGGCCCTGGAAATTTGAGCATATAGGCATTGGGCTTTTGTCTCTACTCTTGAGAGATGACAGAGTGTTGCCTCTTCGTGCCATACGTTTTTTTGTTGAGAATCTCAACCATGATGCAATTGTAGTTCGAAAGGTACATATTTTATTTTAGCTATAATCTTGCGTTTGAGAATTTTTACATGTTGAAGTGTATTGATTTGAAATCTACCTCTCTTGGATCAGAGATGGTAATAATTCATCCAACAAATACATGAAGAGGTGTTCTCAGACGCTGTGAATTTCAACACTGGGGATATAGCAGGAAACACATTTATAGGTTATTGGACAGCCTGACTTTGAAAAATTAACCACAGGTATATTATAACATGTTACAGGAAGGAAAAGGTGTCTGAGGGATAAAGATTTTTGGTTTTACTTGAAAACTATCTGAGGCGGGTGACCTGGCCTGGCACATTGGGAAAAGATCCCTAGGAAGAAATGTCTAGGCTGAGAGAGGAAGAATAAGCAGGAACAAAGAAAGGATACAGGTTGTTTAGGCAGAGCCTTGCATGGGTTGAGGGTTCAACAGTAAGAACTGCAAAACGACTCAGCCCAAATCAGAGTTAGCACTCATGTGACTGTGCCGTCAGTGGGTGAGGTATTTCTCTGCTTTTGAGAGAAACAAAACTCAGCTTCTGCTTTGGGTCAAGGTAGCAACCCTTTGAGAGATGTAAAATGTACCTTACCTGCTTCTTTTCTAGATGGCAATCTCAGCTGTTGCTGGTATTCTTAAGCAGCTAAAAAGAACCCACAAAAAACTGACCATCAGTCCCTATGAAATCAGTAAGTATTTCCAAATGTGATGAATAGTGCTGCTTTTTTTTTTTTTTTTGAATAGTGCTTCTTAGTCAGACTTGGAAAACTTCTTTGAAATGTATAAATTATAGTTCTTGATCCAAATATTTTTCTGTACCAAGTATAGGAGATTTTTTTTTTACTTAAAAAAACTTGTTTGGCTGTGCCAGAGCTCAGTTGTAGCACGCAAGATCTTTGTTTTAACATACTAGATGTTCAGTTGCAGCATGCAAGCTCTAAGTTGTGATATGTAGGATCTAGTTCTCTGACCAGGGATCGAACCCAGACTCCCTCCATGGGGAGTACAGAGTCTTAGCCACTGGACACCAGGGAAAGCCCCTAGGAAGACTTTAATTCTAAGTATGAAATAATATTATAAAGGGAAAACAGTTGACCTAGTAAAAACTAGTGATAGCGATATTTATAAAACAGATGGCTCTTTATGTCTTTATAATACGTAAAATGTGTACCTTTTACACACTCTGGATACATGTTATCTACTTCTTATTTATCTCAGCAGTTAAGCAGTTGTACTAGTTATTTCTCAAACAGTATTTCACAGACTTAAATACCATTACCGTTAATTCTTCAATAAATGTTTAGGGGCAAAGTTAATTTGATTTTGGAAGAAATATTTTTTGGGGGCTGCACCTCATGCTTAGTTCTGGGATCTTAGTTCTGTGACCAATAATTGAACCCAGGCCCTCGGCAGTGAGCATGCCAAATCCTAACCAAATTTATCATTTGACTTATCAAATTTGTTTTAATCTCTGGTAACTCCTGAGATATTCAAACAGCTATCTTCAGTTTTCCTCCCTACCCCATTTTAGGAGGGGAGTTTAGCTATGCGCCACCATCTTTATTTTGGAAGAGAGAGAGAGAATGTGAAAGTGTACACATGGTGAAATGTAAAAATTGAAGGCATCTGGTTGAAGGATACTTGGGAATTCTTTGAGCTTTGTAATTAATTCAAGCCTAATTGAATTAATCAAACCTAACAAAATTAATTTTTTAAATTTTGGTAAAAGGAATGAAGTACGGATCAAACTTGATTTTTTTTTCCCCCTCAGATAACTATCCCAGCACCATTTAGTAGATGATAAGCCCATTTTTCCTCTTCTGATTTGAAATGCTTCATATGTATGTGGTTTTTTGCTTGAGTGAATTTTCATAGAATCTTGTTAGGAAGATAAAGTCACACTAGCACTGTGGATTGGTTGTTGAGAATAATTATTGCACAGATATTTTGAAGTTCATCAAATGTAATTGTCTTTTCCTTAGGTGGATATCCTAAACCCACCCAGATTGTTGCTGGTGATAGGCCTGATAACCACTGGTTGCATTATGATAGCAAAAGCATACCCAGAACTAAAAAAGAATGGGAGTCAAGTTGCTTTGTGGAAAAAACTCATTGGGGATACTACACCTGGCCACAGTAAGTTGCAGCTTGCCACGCACCTTACTACTGAACAGCTTATCTTCAATAAAATTTGTTTTGTCATCTGGATTTCTGTGGACGTGCTGAGGCAGTTGAAGCATAGGCACTCTGTCACCAAAGATACACAATCTCTAGCTTTTCTGCTCTTTTTTTCTTTGTTCTTGTCAACGCTGTGCCTCATCCTGCCTCTATTCTTGTCTTTCTTCTGAAACCCTTAGACTTTCTTAGTCCTACCGTTACACTTCTAAGGAGTTTAATAGTTGCTCTGAATTATATTCTTGCCTATTAAAAAAATACTACACCTGTCTAAACCAGCCCCAAGAAATACTTCTTTGTCTTTTATTGACTCTAGTAATCTATGTTATTAGGATGCGTGACCTGATAGATTTTTATTTTATTTTATTTATTTATTTTTTAATTTATTTTAATTGGAGGCTAATTACTGTATAATACTGTAGTGGTTTTTGCCATACATTGACATGAATCAGCCATCGTTGTACATCTGTTCCCATCCTGAACCCCCTCCCACCTCCCTCCCTATCCCTCCCTCAGGGTCATCCCAGTGCACCAGCCCTGAGCACCCTGTCTCATGCATCGAACCTGGACTGGCGATCTGTTTCACATATGAAAATATACATGTTTCAATGCTGTTCTCTCAAATCATCCTACCCTGGCCTTCTCCCACAGAGTCCAAAAGACTGTTCTATACATCTGTGTCTCTTTTGCTGTCTTGCATATAGGGTCATTGTTGCCATCTTTCTAAATTTCACATATATGCATTAGTATACTGTATTGCTGTTTTTCTTTCTGACTTACTTCACTCTGTATAATAGGCTCCAATTCATCCACCTCATTAGAACTGATTCAAATGTATTCTTTTTAATGGCTGAGTAATATTCCATTGTGTATATGTACCACAACTTTCTTATCCATTCGTCTGCCAGTGGACATCTCATGCTTTTTATCCATGAAGCTCTAATGTTGTTTTCTATCTATGTGTGTTACCAATACAAACTCTTACTTTGTAGGAATATGGTTGTTTATGCTGGTGTGGAGGAGCAACCTAAGCTTGGCAGAAGCAGGGAGGATTTGACAGAGGTAAGCATCTAATTTCACCATTTGTGAACACACCTGGTTCACATGTGTCTTGCTTTTGGCTATTGATTTATTAGAACTTCGTTCACGTTTTTCTCCCCCAAATTTGTGTCCTGCAGTGTAGTACAGTAAGTGCCGGCAAATGTATACTCCCTTTCTCCCCCTGCCCCAACCCTCCTCCCTTCTCTTAGGACCAGCTGACACAAGGCTTATGTCTCTAAGTCACTCTCAAGTTACTGCCTAATTAGCACTCACTTAGGTACTGACTTTTAGTTTTTTATTGCATATAAATGGTGGATAATCAGTGAATAATTATTGATAGATTTAAGTTGGAACCTCTCAGTCTTCATAGAACTTCTTTATCATTTTGAAGAATTTTAAATTTATGTCTTCCTCAGTTACATTTATGCTGTAGCTTCTGTTTTGTAATTCTGAACAAAGTTTACTTTTAACTTATGGCAGTTTATAAATATGGAAATAAATTCGAATAAATTTTAATCCCTGAATGTTCTCTCTCTTTTTTTTTTTTTTTCAATTTTATAGGCAGAACAGATTATATTTGATCATTTTTCTGATCCTAAATTTGTCGAACAGTTAATTACCTTTCTATCTTTAGAAGACAGAAAAGGAAAGGATAAATTTAATCCTCGACGTTTTTGCCTCTTTAAGGTAACTATTATTTATATACCCTTTTCATAAAGCTTAGTGATTCTCAGTTTGTAGGTTTGTGAGTTCTAAAGTATTTGATCAAAGTTTGAGTTTAGTCATCTGTTACCTTTGTTTAAAATTACTTTCGAAGTAATGCCTGTCATATTCATCTTGGCTTAAGGTTTAGGACTCAAAAAACCAGGCTTTTTAGTGTTTATCTCTAATATTTGTAATTAGCAGTAGAGATAAAATACCAAAACCCACAAGACTGTATGCATTTCATATTTGTTTGATTTTTCTTGAGGTGTGTGTGATATTTGTAAGATCAAAAAGATTATTAAGTTTTATTTCATTGATTATATTTTAATGTGATGTGGCAAATGACAAGTGGTTTTATCATTTTAACTTACAGACATTGTTAAAGCAGTTAAGTTCTAAGGTGAGAACATGGATTATTTTAAGCACAGTAGTAATATAGTAAACAAATATGAGCCTGTTATAATGGAGATGTAGTCATTTGAGTACTGAAGAACTTTTTCTTTATTTGCATAGGGTATATTCAGAAATTTTGATGATGCCTTCCTGCCAGTTCTGAAGCCCCATTTAGAACGTTTGGTTGCAGATTCACATGAGAGCACCCAGCGATGTGTTGCAGAAATTATAGCTGGCTTAATCAGAGGCTCTAAGCATTGGACATTTGAAAAGGTGATGTAATTTGTAGAGCACATTTCTTGAAGTTGCATTGTCCATTTGTGTAGCAATTCCCAACGCATTGGGTATTAACACCTGGATCAGTCCCCTCAACCTCCTCTGCCCCTCTGCCCGTGTTCAAGTGCCACCTTGGGGCCAGCAGTCCTGCTGAGGGAGTCTGATGGGGGTGGTGGTGGGAACAGCAGTGGGGCGCCCAGCAGTCCTGTGTGCTTATCTCATCTCCACGGGGTCAGCCTGCGGTGCCCATGCCCTCCAAAATGGACAGCAGAGTATGTGTTGATCAAAACATTTTCACTGCTGCACCGAGGAGACACGCATCTTTTAAAAAAAAAAATGATATTAGCACCTAAAAGATTAAACGTTTGACTCCATATTGCTTTTCTTCCCTGATAGCTCAGTTCGTAAAGAATCTGCCTGCAATGCGGGAGACCTGGGTTTGATCCCTGGGTTGGGAAGATCCCTTGGAGAAGGGAAAGGCTACCCACTCCAGTATTCTGGCCTGGAGAATTCCATGGACTGTATAGTCCAAGTGGTCGCAAAGAGTCAGACACGACTGAGCAACTTTCACTTTTGACTCTCTATTGCTTTAGAGTATAGGTCACAAAGTCGTGTTCTGTATGTGGCATTGAATATCTTTTACAATTTGAATTATTTTCCATCCAGGTATGTCATGCAAAAAGAACTTTAGTTTCTCTTGAAAAATAGGAAGCTCCTGGAATCCTGGTCTCATGTTGCTGCACTGTATCAGTTGGCTGGGGCTGTGCATGAGCGTCTCCCTTCATGAGGCACTCTCTAGCTTCTCCTTAAATCTTTTCTCATAGCCTCTGTGCTACTTTACTCATTTGGTCTTGTAGATGGTTTTGAATTTGACAGCCTTGTTTTGAATATCCCTCTTTTGAATTGTAAGATTAAGTTTTACATATCCACCTCAAGGTTAGTTTCTTTCCTAGCAAAATGCACTAGACTGAAAATAACCTGGTAAAATGTTCAGAATGCCTGAAAACATTCATATTTAATTACACGTAGGAGGATTATGAACACTTTTTAATATATTAATATGTTATTTTATACTTATTCAAATCATGTATTAAATAAAAGAATTTGTTAGTTTGTAACATTGACATTTTCCTGGCATATCATGAAACAGTTTTATGTAAACATGTTAATATGTAGCCTTGTCATCCTTTCTCTATCATTTTTGAGTTACCTCAATCCCAGAATACAGCTCCTCTCCTTTTTAGTTGTTATAAAATATAGCTTGTTTTTCTTTTTATTCAGAGTCTAATGCTAAACTGGAAATTTTATCGCAAACCATCTCTTCCCCATTTGTCTTTACATAGGTCCTTTTGACTAAAGTAGGGTTCATGGACCTGTAGCTTAAGCATCACTTGGGAATCAGAATCTGCATTTTGTCAAGGATATTTGTGCTCTCACTAAACTATGAGAAGTAGTTCAGTGTTTAGACCCATATATTCACTGCCTGTGTAACTGGAACACATTTTTAAATGCTATTTATATTAACCCCAAACTTGGAATATAAAGATGATGCTTTCAGGTAATACTAAATTGTATTGAAATGTCATTGGTTCCTGTATTAGAATTCAGTCCTGTGACTGTAAGCATGCAAAATACAGAGATGATTGAGGTTTTGTTTTAGCTCAGTGTACTATGTTATTCAGACATTTGAATAGATAACTTCTCAATAGTAGGAGAGATTTTGTAAGGAACCATATAAGTTGTCTCCTCTTTTCTTTTTTTTTGCGGGGGGAAGAGGGGAGGAAATTGCTATATTATCTGGCCATGTTTTCATGTATCATGATACCTTCTTCGATTCTTTGGGTCTTTTAAGAAATAAAGGAAAGATCAGTTTGTGTATTTGTATGTGTGGGTTTGCAGGAACAGATAGTTGAAGGAAAGTGTTCTGAGTATCGTTAACTTCTATATTTTATTTGAGTAGGTGGAGAAGCTTTGGGAACTTCTATGTCCTCTACTTCGAACAGCATTGTCCAACATTACAGTAGAAACTTACAACGACTGGGGAACTTGTATAGCAACATCCTGTGTAAGTTTTCCTCTTCATTTTTGTGTCTCACTAATGATCTATTCTAACTATTTCATACCCCATCTCAAAATATGTAAAATCTCATATTTCTTGATCCTGAAATTTTGTCCTTTTACATAACTGGAGAGATGGTGCTGTTTAGCCTTTTAAACAAGCCTTGAGTGATAACTCTTAAGTAATAATTATACCTTCTCTGCCATGATAATTGCATTTTTAGATTAAATGACAAGCCAAATCATATACCTAGAAGTGTCACTTATATATAGTAAAAGCCAGATGATACAAGGTTATAGGTGTCATTTTTGACACCAGAAACGTGCAGAGCAGTTATGCTTTGATTTAAAACAGTCTGATTAGCTGACAGTTTTCTCACTGTTGCTCTTCCTAACGTCAGCTACATTTGGATTTGACTCACCCATAAGTTTTAATTTGATTTTCTTCCTCAAGACTTAGGTTTGTTTATATTTCTAAAGTAAGGATGTCTGATTTATTTGCAGAATTATATGGCCCCTGTTTGAATTGCTACTTTATGTTTTCAACACAGGAAAGCAGAGATCCCCGGAAACTTCATTGGCTTTTTGAACTGCTGTTGGAATCACCACTGAGTGGCGAAGGAGGATCCTTTGTAGATGCATGGTAAATAAGAAGGAAACTGAGGAGGTTAACAAAAGAAAACATCTTTGTTCTTGATGTAGAAGTGCAAGTGAAGCTCTAAACCTCTAACAGCTACATATCGTAACCCTGTTCTTCTGGGAGATGACCATAGTCCATTTACATACAACTTATGATGCTACGTAGAGTTATTTCTCACTTGAGAACAAGTAGGAGAAATGAAGGCAGCCTGAGCAGTTCAAACATAAAGTAGGTCCGGCCTACTCTATTGTTAACATCTTTTCTATCAGGACGGCTCTTTTGTACCATTATGATATTACTAACTTCCTTATCACGTGATCTAATTTTTTACACTTTCCTATTAGGAAAGAAGATAGTAATCGTTTTAAGGAAAAACATACTTGGGCATAAGGAGCTGTAAAACAAATTACTGAACAATAGAAGGAAATCTAGATAATCCTGTTAATAAGAAAAGTCATTTATTATTAATATTAATTAGTAAGGAAACTTCTAATGCTTAGAGATTAACTCAGTGAGTATTCTAAAGTCTGTTTCTTTTGTCTGTATAGTAGTGGAGATGAAATGGGATACAGAGAAAATGATGTAGAAAAAAATAATAAAATCTTCCTAAAGATGCTGTTCTAAACTGTCAGCTTGAAAATGAAACAATTTTAGGTAGAATACAGACTGTTAACATGTAAAGGCAGAACTTCCCTTGTGTTCGAGTGTTAAGACCCTGCACTTCCACTGAAGGGGCATGGGTTTGATCCCTGGCTAGGGAACTAAAATCCCACATGCCACAGAGTTGGGGAGTGGGGGACAGGTAAAGGTGGAGAGGGGCACTAACCCAGCTCTCATTTGTTTTGATTTTTAGTCGACTCTATGTCCTCCAAGGCGGCCTTGCCCAGCAAGAGTGGAGAGTGCCTGAGTTATTGCATAGACTACTGAAGTATTTGGAGCCCAAACTCACCCAGGTTTACAAAAATGTCAGGGAAAGAATAGGGAGGTGGGTATTATTTTCCCTGTGGTATGGTATACCTCTTGAGTTCTTTTTATTAAATTTTGGTGTCAAATAATACATACTGTTTATGTTACTGTTGAGTTTTGTGATATACTTTTCTTCAGATTTTGTTTTATATTGTGTTGTGGGACCTTAGATGAGAGGCTCTGAACGGAAGGAGACCACAGTTCGATTCCTGGGTTGGAACAATCCCCTGGAGAAGGGAATGGCAATCCACTTCAGTATTCTTGCTTGGAGAATTCCATGGACAGAGGAGCCTGTGGGCTACAGTCCTTGGGGTCCCAAAGAGTCCGACTTGACTGAACAACTACACTTGCACTTTCTGAATGTGAAATAGAATGGTACTGTGCTCACAAGCAAGTGGGGAGTGGTCGCCACACTGCAGTTTTTAATACCTCAGAGTTGTAGGCACAGGCTCAAGTTGTAGGCACAAGTCCCTCTCCAGCCATTGTCCTGGGCAGATTTACTTTGGTTGGATCATACTTTTGAACCTTAGTTTTATCCACAATGTGGGATCTATTCTTACTGTATGTATTTTATTTTACAGTGTGCTGACCTATATATTCATGATAGATGTTTCTTTGCCAAACACTGCACCAACAGCATCACCTCGTGTCCCTGAATTTACTGCTCGAATTCTAGAGAAGTTGAAACCCCTCATGGATGTAGATGAAGAAATTCAGAACCATGTTATGGAAGAAAATGGAATTGGTGAAGAAGATGAACGAACCCAGGGCATTAAACTCTTAAAAACTAGTGAGTGGCTCAAATTAGTAGAAACTCCCTTGAAAAACAGATACTTTAGATTATCCTATTGACTTTTTTCTCTTTTTTTCAATTATTATGGTAAAATGTACATAATATGAAATTGACAGTTGAGTGGCACCAAATACTTTACAGTGTTGTACAGCCATCACTTTCACCCATCTTTGTACGCTTTTCATCTTGCAAAACTGAAGCTCTGTACCCGTTAAAAAATAGCTCCTCATTCTCCCCTCCCTCAGCCTCTGACAACCTTCAATCTACTTTCTGTCTCTATAATATGCCTATTCTAGGTATCTCATGTAAGGAGAATCATAAAATATTTCTCCTTTTATGTCTGGCTTTTTTCACTTTGTGTAATGTTTTCAGTGTTTTTCTATTCATAGACTTTTAGGTTGCTTATGCCTTTTGGCTATTATGAATAGTATTTCTATGAATGTTAATGTAAAGTTACATTTGAGTCTCTGCTTTCATGTCTTTTGGGTATTGAAAGCAGAATTGCTATACCATAGGGTAATTGTATGTTTAATTTTTTGAGGAGCCACCAAGATATTTTCCACAGTGGCCTCACCATTTTATATTCCAACCAGCAGTGTTAGAAAGATTTCAACGTTTCCACCTTTTGGCCAACACTTGTTTTCTGTTTTTATGACAACAGCTCTCCTAGTAGATGTGAAGAAGGTATCTTGTTTTGATTTGCAGTGCCCTCATTTTTCATTTTTGTTTCTTTTCATTTCCATTTTTGTTTCTTCTTTGGAGAAATGTCAAGGTCTTTGCCCAGTTTTGAATTAGGTTGTTTTGTTGTTTTTGAGTTGTAGATCATTACTAGGAGTGTAAACAACTAATTTCATTATCATTTTTGCTTTGTGAGGATGTTTGAAGGCTGGTTTTCATCTGTACTTCATGTGGTTGTTTGTAGATAAATAGTTATCAATAGTTAGCCGATTGATTCTTTTGAAAGTGATTTCAGTTCCCTGGATTGGTTGATAACCTTTGTTAAGGATCCTGTCACACTGCTGATCAAATCTGTGAAGTAACACAGATGATCTCTTTCTTTACATTGAAGAGCTCTCAGAGTGGTTGTCTGGGTTGCACTATATCATAGAATTATTCTACCTTATGTAGTCTCGAACTCAGTAGTGAAGACTGACTCTTTGTTTTTCTTTCCATAAGTTTTGAAATGGCTGATGGCAAGTGCAGGAAGATCATTCTCTACAGCAGTTGCAGAACAACTTCAGCTTCTGCCTTTGTTCTTTAAGGTAAGTTTATGTCTGAACTTAAAGCTGCATCCCCTTTTGACCTTCAAAAGAAATTATTATCAGAGGGTTTATAAGTTTTCGGGCTGTATGATTTGTGTACATCTCTAAAAAAAGTCATCACAGGAAAATCATTAGGTGATCAGTTCAATCATTCAGTCATTTCCGACTCTTTGCGACCCCATGAACCGCAGCACACCAAGCCTCCCTGTCCATCACCAACTCCCGGAGTCCACCTAAATCCATGTCCATTGAGTTGGTGATGCCATCTAACAGTCTCATCCTCTGTCGTCCCCTTCTCCTCCTGCCCTCAATCTTTCCCAGCATCAGGGTCTTTTCAAATGAGTCAGCGCTTCATCAGGTGGCCAAAGTATTGGAGCTTCAGCTTCAACACCAGTCCTTCCAATAAACAGCCAGGTCTGATCTCCTTTAGGATGGACTGGTTGGATCTCCTTGCAGTCCAGGGGACTCTCAAGAGTCTTTTCCAACACCACAGTTCAAAAGCATCAGTTCTTTGGCTCTCAGCTTTCTTCATAGTCCAGCTCTCACATCCATACATGACTACTGGAAAACCCATAGCATTGACTAGACGGACCTTTGTTGGCAAAGTAACGTCTCTGCTTTTTAATGTGCTGTCTAGGTTGGTCATAACTTTCCTTCCAAGGAATAAGTGTCTTAATTTCATGGCTGCAGTCACCATCTGCAGTGATTTTGGAGCCCCAAAAAATTAAGTCTGACACTGTTTCCACTGTTTCCTCATCTATTTGCCATGGAGCGGTGGGACCAGATGCCATGATCTTAGTTTTCTGAATGTTGAGCTTTAAGCCAACTTTTTCACTCTCCTCTTTCACTTTCATCAAGAGGCTCTTTAGTTCTTTCCTTTCTGCCATAAGGGTGGTGTCATCTGTATATCTGAGGTTATTGATATTTCTCCCAGCAATCTTGATTCCAGTTTGTGCTTCCTCCAGCCCAGCATGTCTCATGATGAACTCTGCATATAAGTTAAATAGGCCAGGTGACAATATACAGCCTTGATGTACTCCCTTTCCTATTTGGAACCAGTCTGTTGTTCCATGTCCAGTAACTGTTGCTTCCTGACCTGCATACAGGTTTCTCAAGAGGCAGGTCAGGTGGTCTGGGATTCCCATCTCTTTCAGAATTTCCCACAGTTTATCCACACAGTCAAAGGCTTTGGCATAGTCAGTAAAGCAGAAATAGATGTTTTTCTGGAACTCTCTTGCTTTTTCCATGATCCAGTGGATGTTGGCAGTTTGATCTCTGGTTCCTCTGCCTTTTCTAAAACCAGCTTGAACATCTGGAAGTTCACGGTTCACATATTGCTGAAGCCTGGCTTAGAGAATTTTGAGCATTACTTTACTAGCATGTGAGATGAGTGCAATTGTGAGGTAGTTTGAGCATTCTTTGGCATTGCCTCTCTTTGGGATTGGAATGAAAACTGACTTTTTCCAGTCCTGTGGCCACTGCTGAGTTTTCCAAATTTGCTGGCATATTGAGTGCAACAGTTTCATAGGATCATCTTTCAGGATTTGAAATAGCTCAACTGGAATTCCATTACCTCCACTAGCTTTGTTCATAGTGATGCTTCCTAACGTCCACTTCACATTCCAGGATGTCTGGCTCTAGGTGAGTGTGAGTGATGACACCATCGTGATTATCTGGGTCGTGAAGATCTTTTTTGTATAGTTCTTCTGTGTATTCTTGCCACCTCTTCTTAATATCTTCTGCTTCTGTTAGGTCCATACCATTTCTGTCCTTTATTGAGTCCATCTTTGCATAAAATGTTCCCTTGGTATCTCCAATTTTCTTGAAGAGATCTCTAGTCTTTCCCATTCTATTGTTTTCCTCTATTTCTTTGCATTGATCACTGAGGGAGGCTTTCTTATCTCTCTTTGCTATTCTTTGGAACTCTGCATTCAAATGGGTATATCTTGGGGATGGTCTTGATTCCTGTCTACTGTACAGTGTCTCGAACCTCCATTCATAGTTCATCAGGCACTCTGTCTATCAGATCTAGTCCCTTAAATCTATTTCTCACTTCCACTGTATAATCATAAGGGATTTGATTTAGGTCATACCTGAATGGTCTGGTAGTTTTCCCCACTTTCTTCAATTTGAGTCTGAATTTGGCAATAAGGAGTTCATGATCTGAGCCACAGTCAGCTCCCGGTCTTGTTTTTGCTGACTGTATAGAGCTTCTCCATCTTTGGCTGCAAAGAATATAATCAATCTGATTTTGGTGTTGACCATCTGGTGATGTCCATGTGTAGAGTCTTCTCTTGTGTTGTTGGAAGAGGGTGTTTCCTATGACCAGTGCATTCTCTTGGCAGAACTCTATTAGCCTTTGCCCTGCTTCATTTTGTACTCCAAGGCCATATTTGCCTGTTACTCCAGTAGCTTCTTGACTTCTTACTTTTGTGTTCCAGTCCCCTCTAATGAAAAGGACATCTTTTTTTGGGTATTCTAGAAGGTCTTATAGGTCTTCATAGAACCGTTCAGCTTCTTCAGCGTTACTGGTAGAGGCTTAGACTTGGATTACCGTGATATTGAATGGTTTGCCTTGGAAATGAACAGAGGTCATTCTGTCGTTTTTGAGGTTGCATCCAAGTACTGCATTTCAGACTCTTTTGTTGACTGTGATGGCTACTCCGTTTCTTCTAAGGGATTCCTGCCCACAGTAGTAGATATAATGGTCATCTGAGTTAAATTCACCCATTCTAGTCCATCTTGGTTCGCTGATTCCTAGAATGTCAATGTTCACTCTTGCCATCTCCTGTTTGACCACTTCCAATTTGCCTTGATTCATGGACCTGACATTCCAGGTTCCTATGCAATATTGCTGTTTACAGCATTGAACCTTGCTTCTATCACCAGTCTCATCCACAACTGGGTGTTATTTTTGCTTTGGCTCCATCCCTTCATTCTTTCTGGAGTTATTTCTCCACTGATCTCCAGTAGCATATTGGGCAGCTACCGACCTGGGGAGTTCATCTTTCAGCGTCCTGTCTTTTTGCCTTTTCATACTGTTCATGAGATTCTCAAGGCAAGAATATGAAGTGGGTTGCCATTCCCTTCTCCAGTGGACCACATTCTGTCAGACCTCTCCACCATGACCTGTCTATCTTAGGTGGCCCCACAGGGCATGGCTTAGTTTCATTGAGTTAGACAAGGCTGTGGGTCTGTGATCAGATTGGCTAGTTTTCTGTGATCGTGTTTTCAGTCTGTCTGCCCTCTGATGCCCTCTCTCAGTGCCTACCATCTTACTTGGGTTTCTCTTACCTGAACATGGGGTATCTCTTCACGGCTGCTCCAGCAAAGCACAGCCACTGCTCCTTACCTTGGATATGGGGTAGGTCCTCTTGGCTGCCGCCCCGACCTTGGACGTGGGGTAGGTGCTCTTGGCTGCCGCCCCGACCTTGGACGTGGGGTAGCTCCTCTTGGCCACTCCTGCGCCGTCGCAGCTGCCGCTCCTGTGCCATCGAGTGGTTAAATATTTGTTGAAATTATCTTTTTAATATTAGGTAAGAGTAAGATTTTGACAGTTAATGTGAAAAGTCTAAAGACAGAATATTGTTTCACTGAGAGCCAATTTGCAAGTAATAATAGTTTAGGAAAATACTGCTTGCTTAAAAAAAAGTTACAGTGGCATTTTTGAATATAACTGTTTCTGACTTTTTAATTCAATGTGTAATAAATCCAAAAATCAAAATGTTCAGTATATTGTATTTGGGTTTCCCTGGTGGCTCAGATGGTAAAGAACCTGCCTGCAATGTGGGAGACCAGGGTTCAATCCCTGGGTCAGGAAGATTCCCTGGAGAAAGGAATGCAGCCCACTCCAGTACTCTTGCCTGGAGAATTCCTTGGACAGAGGAGCTTGGCAGGCTACAGTCCATGGGGGTCGCAAAGAGTTGGACACGATTAAAGTGACTTAACATGCATGCATATTGTATTTATTTTATAATGTTGAATGGCACTGTATATCGTTGGTTCTAACAAACACTCGCAGACAGTAACTTGTCTCCATTGATCATATTGAAGTTTTATTTGCTGCAAGATACAACCTGAGGTGGTTTTAATCATTCATCCAATCAGTGAATGAAGCTGGTAAACTAAGATTAATGTAGTAGTTTCCAGAATTATAGTTGATAGTGATGCTGTGGTTGGTTGTGGATAAGTATAGTCTTATTGCAGATTGGGAAGGCTTAGTACAAATATCACCACTATGTGACAGCTATTGGTCAGTCCAGTTGTTGCTGTTTAAGAACCAGGGCCCTTGTTACTATTTATAAGCAAATGACACGCTAAACTTCTGATCTGCCACAGTGTGTTTTGTCTTTAGGAGATTCCAAAAGATAACACTCCTGGTAATTTTCAAAGGATTCACTACTAAAATACTTTTTAAAGTGCTCTGTAGGGCCTGATGCCCAGAATACCTTTGGGGTCTTCTCTATATAAAAGTGGACGGTGGCTATTAGTATATGTATATATACGCCTTTGTTACTTGTGAGTCCTTGGTGTAGATTTGATTTGTCTTTAGGGCAGTGGTGCTTAAAGTTTTTTCCACTGCCTTTCACAGTGGGTATGGAATGAGCTTATAGTTTCGTTAGTGGGTAATACGCAATGAATGTTAGACCAGCTGGAGTTCCACCCCCTTTCTTCACTCAGAGAAAAAGTCAGAAAGCAAATAGTGTATGAGAATGAGATTGATAGGACGGTTTCAATCCACTTGAAATTTATAAAAAATGTAAATCACTAGAATGCTGTACTGCATAGTTTGCTAGTAATGGGCCTAACAGTTGACCTCAGTATACAAATATTGAGGTTGAGAACCTCTTTTAGGTCTTCGTGGTAAAAGGGGTCCGGGTTATGCAGGTCTCACAGCACAGATGAACAGCATTATTGTGTAGACAGATGAGATGTACAGAATAAAGGTAAAGAGAGGACTATGCAGTTGACTAAACTATAGGAGGAGCACAGAAATAGTGGAGATGAGATCAGTAGTTCTGTTTTGGACACATTTGAGATATTTATTTGATTCTAAATGAACTATTGTTTTTCCTGTCCCATGAAAAGCAGTTTTATACCCCCTTCCCCAAAATAACCCTTGGAAATACAAGGTGCAAGTTTCAGTTGTTTGTGTACTCTACTTTAAGATTCTCTATTTTGCTTCAGAATGAGAGAAGAGGATTTTTAACCAAGAATAATTAACAGAGCACAGGCTTTGAATAGAGATCTAGTTTAAAATCCTTTCTGTGACAGGCGCTGTTTTTTGGTGGTCTTAAGACAAGCTACTGAACATCTAAGGTTATCTTCTTCTATGTAGTGTGAATAATAGCAGTATCCCTCACGAGGTGGAAATAAGATAGTGCCTGTGACCTAGAGAGCACAGTGTAAAATGTCTGTTACAAGTCTTTAACCAAACTTTAACCTGGAATAATCAAGAGCTCAAATGCTAATGGTCAGGGCGAGAAAGGGGACGTGTTTCCATCTAAAGGAGCAGCACTTTCTACAGGTTAGCACAGTTTAATGGCAGTTGAATCTGATCTGTGATACACTAAAAATAATAAATTTGTATGATAATGCAAAAGAAAGATTAGGATCATTCCTTTTTTATACCATTATGTTCTTATTTTGTATTTTGGTTGTAAGCATTAGAAACTAAGTGACTGTGCCAACAAAACTAGTAAATTAGCTCAATTACCCAGAGATACCTGCATAGTTCGTAGAATGGAAGTAACAGCTTAAGAACAGAGTAGGAACCACAGCAGCTCTGAAGACCTGGGTAACAGCATCTCATAGTCTCTTCAGGGTGCTGTCTCCTTGCATCTTTCTCTTCAAGATTAAGATACTCAGAAGAAAAAGTGTGCTAATACATGATCTCTTTCTCTTTAAAAAATATGGTTTGAACCGAGAAATGTACAGAATAAACCTAGGTCATCTTGTCATACCAGAAACCAAGGATGCTGTAGTTTTTAAAGGACTTGGAGCCAGTTTGAGCTCTATAAAAAAGAGTAACCACAGTGGGTTAAAACCATCAAATTTGTTGAAATGCATTGGTTCTTAATGATACTTTAAAAAATTGTTCCATTTTTCACATCTGGAGGTTAGGGAAATCATTCTGAATAAGAAAGAGGTTTTTGTATAAAACATTCCACTGTTGTTTAGTTGCCAAGTCATGTCCAATTCTTTTGCAACCCCATGGACTGTAGCCCGCCAGGCTCCTTTGACCATGGAATTTCCCAGGCAGAATCTTGGAGTGGGTAGCCGTTTCCTTCTCCCGGGGATCTCCGATCTCCCTGATCCAGGGATTGAACGCATGTTTCCTGCATCAGCAGGTGAATTCTTTACCACTAGTCACCAGAGAAGCCCATAAAGCATTCTAGGCAACAACGAAAAAGGAATGAGTGTCACTATTTTGGAAACTTATGTTTTTATAATAGTTGATCGCAAAAAGAGAAAACTGGATGTAAGTGAAGGAAATACACAATACTATTAATACTTATATTGTGCCCAGTCAGACTTGAATAAAATCAGACCTCTGGATCTAATGGCTTCTTTACAGGACAAACTAGAGCCAGTGGATGCCGCAAAGGAATGTAGTCAGGAAAGGGAGGTCATAATAAGGGAGACTGTAAAAACAAAGGACCTACCCCATCCCCCTTGTTTTAAAAGAAAGGAATTTTGAAAGCAGGTAGAGGAAATTTATAGATTCTTCTTAAATATTAAGAGACATTCCAAATGCAGTGTTGTATGGTTATTATGTTGAACCAGATTCCCCCAAAGTAATGGTGATAACATGTATGAAATACTTGGAGAAATTTGAGCACTACTGAACATATTTTAGCTGTAATGAGTGTTTATGTATAATTTCATGACATGTTTTTTAAATAAGAGACTTTGTCTTTCAGTGATAAAAATAAAATACTTATGGATGAAATATGTTTGGTATTTGTTTCAAATAATTGAGGGAGGGGGAACAATAGGGGAGCAAAAAATGAAAGGAATAGCCATGAATTTGTCATTGTTGAAGAATTGGTTGATTCATGGGAATTCATTAAACTGTTCTTTAGTTTTGTATATGTTTGTTTTTTCCGTAGAAGTTGTTAAAAATGTGATTTCTTTCATGTAAGGATGCCTTTGTACTTACTGGCTGTTTTTTAATTTATGTCTTTGTTTTGTTTTGTTCTTGTTGTTCTCTAGATTGCCCCAGTGGAAAATGACAATAGCTATGATGAACTGAAAAGAGATGCAAAGTTATGTTTATCACTAATGTCTCAGGGGTTGCTTTACCCTCATCAAGTGCCTTTGGTACTTCAGGTGCTAAATCAAGTAAGAGTATATATCAGAAACTTATATCTTTGGTTAGGATTTTGGTTTACCATTCTAAGAATTTCACAAAGTCACCTGTGATACACCCACACAATACCTGCTATTTGCATTCATTGTGAATCTTCTTTTAGCATGAGAGGAGACTTATGTCGGCCAAAGAAACAGATTTAGAATCTGTACATGGCTTTGCCACCAACGTCTGTGACTTTGTGCAGGTCACTCAACCCCCATGTTTTCTGTATACATAAAGAGCTAATTCTTGGGACACCTTGGATACAAAGTGCTTATTGGGGTGGGGGTGAGCATTCTCTTTTACCATTTCCCCTTTATTTTATTCACTTCTGTTTTCTGATCTGTGGTAAAAAGACCTAAGTGAGTGTCTATTTTCTGGCATTTTTATTTATTTATTTTTTTAAATTTAAATTTTTTTTTTTTTTTGCCACACTGCATGGCATGTGGAATCTGTGGGATCTTAGTTCCCCAGCCAGGGATCAAACCTGCACCCCTGGCAGTGGAAGCTCAGAGTCTTAACCACCACAGAAGTCCCACAGCTGCATTTTTAGTGTACTCTGTGCTCAGCTTTACCCAGTTATATGTGTGTTATATAGAAAATGGACACTTTCCCTCAGTTTTCAGATTTTTAAGTTTGATTACAGCTGAAAGATATTTTTTAATAGCCTCAAATGGTATTTTTTTATGCAGTAGACTATAATAGTTCTCCATTTTGTTTGCTTTAACTACCCTACTTACTACTATCAAAAGTAAAATACAATAATATGCAACCCTTGGAGGAGTTAAGTCATTAATTATAAATAACACTTCTAAAATTGACTTTCATCCATGTGTTCCTTTCCTTTCACTCTCATTCGTACATTCAGAATACGTAACTTCAGCTGACACAGCTTGTGTGCCCTTTTGTTTAGAAGGAAATACAAGATGAGCTTGCTCTGGCTGTACATGTAAAAGTAGAGTTACATTGGAAATTTCTATTATTTGTGGATAATGCCACTGTCATCTCATGTTCTGGTCATTTCTACTAATTTCTCATTCACAGACAGCAAGAAGCAGTTCTTGGCATGCTAGATACACAGTGCTGACCTACCTCCAGACCATGGTATTTTATAACCTCTTTATTTTCCTAAACAATGAAGATGCAGTTAAAGACATCAGGTGGCTGGTTATAAGTCTTTTGGAGGATGAACAGCTAGAGGTAAAATTTAAGTTATGGCAAACTGAAATTTGAATAAATTTAAAGAAAGCATTTTGGTGCCTCTAAAAGAGTATTTACACACTAATATGTAAAGTAACTCTAATTTTAACATAGCCCTGTGTAATTAGTTTTGATACCCCAAGTGTAAACAAACACTGGACACATTCTTGTTCTGGCTTCTCTTTGCAGTTGGGCAGATAACATTGATGAACCAAAGTCTTCTTATCTATGAAATTGCAAATGATAACACTCTACTTATTTTACTGATTTTTAAAGGGCTAATGGGTATGTGTATGAGAGCAGTTTCAAGAGAATGAAAATCTACACATAGGTGCTGTTATTCAGTAGATTTAAGGAAAGATTGTTATCCCTGTTTATTTTCCTTGGTAGAGAAATCGAAGTCAGCTTTTGCTAAGGAAACATTAATATTTGTACAAAAAGACCATGTTAGTTCACATCAGCCTAATGCAAGAAAAGCATGATGTGATAATTATGGAATAAGACGTAACTTTCTAAATTGGCCTTAGGTTAAGAAAAAGTAATTGAAAGTTTTGTGAAGTTTTTGTTTATTTTATTTTGTGGACTTTATGGGTTTTCCATATAGTGGAGCATTCCCAGTGATTATATATATTTTATTTGAGAGCACTGAAAATACATTTGTATCTATAGGAAACTGGGACTGGAAACCTATTAATTTTGCATTCCAGCTTGCTTGTGTCCTTCGGAGCAGATGTGTCTAGTTACTGAGTACTCACACCGTAGCCGTAACTCTGACAAGCTCCAGTTAAAATATTTGCAGCTCTCTGTAAATTGTTTTAGAGAGGTTTTTTTTTTCTTTTTTTTTTCCATTAAAGAATAGAAATGGAAAGGTGGAAATCTCCAAGGACAGTGTTTCCTACCTTTAGATATTATAGCAAAATGGACTGTTTTCTGGATCTTGTTTTAGAACACTTTTATAGATTATTTTTGTGTTTTATTCCATGTGGTAGGCTTAAACTTAGCTGTTACTCTATGCAACCAAGTATGAAATAATAAAAACTTTTATAATGTATTTCATATATTATAATGAAAATAGCAAAGAATATGTTAAGTACCCCCAAACTATCACACTGAAAAATTGAAGAAAAAATGTTTTGAAGGAATAAGTGGCAAAGCATTTTTTCAAATTATTACTGCCTTACAACTGTTTAGGAGAAACTATTGTGATGTGTGTAACTTTTTACAGCTTTTTTTTGTCTTCCCAAAACTTGAGTTCCCACTTCAATTTGAAAAAACTATTAGTATTTCTATAGACTGCATTTATAGTCTTAAAACAGCCTATGAAGTTTGTAAGAATTAAAACAGATATAAATTTCTACTGTGTATGCCAATTATAGAAATTATCCTGTGTCTTTATTACCAATGAAAATAACAATGGCAGTTGTTTCAAGAGATGTAGAGTCTAGGAAAGTTTGATTTTAATGTCAGGCTCTGGCACTGCTTTTACAGTTAAACTCCAGATAAGAAAAACTCAGTCAGTGGGGAAAGAATGTATGGAAAATTTTTTATAGCGTGGGTAAGCGTTTACTTTCTGTAAGCCTAGTGTTGTGACTCATCTGTTTTGAGGCCAGGACCCTTTAAGAGCCTGATGGATTCTCCATTAAGAAACTGCAAAAGAGCATTTACACAGTTTGAATACAAATATCAGGGCAAGTCCCCACCCCAGTTCCCACACCACCCTCCCTACCTCCCCAGGCTTAGGATCTCAAGTCTAATGGAAGTGATTATCTCTACAGGTTAGAGAAATGGCTGCTACCACCTTAAGTGGTCTGTTACAGTGTAACTTCCTTACCATGGACAGTCCTATGCAGATTCATTTTGAGCAACTTTGCAAAACAAAACTACCGAAGAAAAGGAAGCGTGACCCTGGTTTTGTAGGAGATACGATTCCTTCTGCAGGTAACAATACTGGTAGAAAATACCGTTTGGGAAGTAACCGGGCTTGCTCAACAAATATTTATTGGATGCTTGTAGGAGCCTGGTGGGCTGCAGTCCATGGGGTCACTAGAGTCGGACACAACTGAGCGACTTCATTTTCACTTTTCACTTTCATGCATTGAGATGGAAATGGCAACCCACTCCAGTGTTCTTGCCTGGAGAATCCCAGGGATGGGGAGCCTGGTGGGCTGCCGTCTCTGGGGTCGCACAGAGTCGGACACGACTGAAGCGACTTAGCAGCATGCTAGGTACCAGGAATAGCTGCTGTTGAGCTTTGCATATATAGAAGGGAAGACCTGGGATATAAAGGCTAAAATTGAGAAAGGTACCAAGGAATGTGTACATTGCTGCATACAGCTATTAGAGTAAATCAAGTCTGTACCCACTCACCTGAAATTGCTTTATAAAGAGAGGTATCCAGAATTAGTTATTTTTGAGGGTTAAAATATTTGTTTTTAGAATTTACAACTTATGTGTGGTGCTAGTGGCAAAGAATCCATCTGCCAGTGAAGGAGACATAAGAGACACGGGTTCAATTCCTGGGTCAGGAAGATCCTTGGAGGAGGGCATGGCAACCCACTCCATTATTCTTGTTTGAAGAGGCCCATGGACAGAGGAGCCTGGTGGGCTACTGTCCATAAGGTCTCAAAGAGTTGGACACAACGGAAGCAACTTAGCACACACACACTGAGAGAAGAAACTAAGTAGACAAAACAATTCTTGCTTTCATTTGGAGAGGGGAATATCATTACTTCACTAGGCATTTGGTGAGAGGGTGAGAAGACTCATTCTATAGAAGCTTGCACTCTAATTGAGCATCAAGGTAAACAAGACAGTGAGATCTGATTGACTATGTCATGTTTAAAGAGAAATTTAAATGTCATAGCCAAAAAGCATCTGATCTATGTTATTGAAGTATAGTTAATTTAGAATGTTGTGTTAATTTCTTCTATACAGCAAAGTAACTCAGTTCAGTTCAGTCGCTCATTTGTGTCCAACTCTGAGACCCCATGGACTGCAGCACACCAGGCCTCCCTGTCTATCACCAACTCCCAGAGTTTACCCACACTCTTGTCCATTGAGTTGGTGATGCCATCTAACCATCTCATCCTCTGTTGTTCCCTTTTCCTCCTGCCTTCAATCTTTTCTAGCATCAGGATCTTTTCAAATGAGTCAGCTCTTCGCATCAGGTGGCCAAAGTATTAGAGTTTCTGCTTCAACATCAGTCTTTCCAATGAACACTTAGGACTAATTTCCTTTCGGATGGACTAGTTGGATCTCCTTGCAGTCCAAGGGACTCTCAAGAGTCTTCTCCAACACCACAGTTCAAAAGCATCAGTTCTTTGGCTCTCAGCTTTCTTCATAGTCCAGCTCTCACATCCATACATGACTACTGGAAAACCCATAGCATTGACTAGACAGACCTTTGTTGGCAAAGTAACGTCTCTGCTTTTTAATGTGCTGTCTAGGTTGGTCATAACTTTCCTTCCAAGGAATAAGTGTCTTAATTTCATGGCTGCAGTCACCATCTGCAGTGATTTTGGAGCCCCAAAAAATAAAGTCTGACACTGTTTCCACTGTTTCCTCATCTATTTGCCATGGAGCGGTGGGACCGGATGCCATGATCTTAGTTTTCTGAATGTTGAGCTTTAAGCCAACTTTTTCACTCTCCTCTTTCACTTTCATCAAGAGGCTCTTTAGTTCTTTCCTTTCTGCCATAAGGGTGGTGTCATCTGCATAGCTGAGGTTATTGATATTTCTCTCTGCAATCTTGGTTCCAGCTTGTGCTTTATCCAGTCCAGCATTTCTCATGATGTACTCTGCATATAAGTTAAATAAGCAGGGTGACAATATACAGCCTTGACATACTCCTTTTCCTATTTGGAACCAATCTGTTGTTCCATGTGCAGTTCTAACTGTTGCTTCCTGACCTACATTCAGGTTTCTCAAGAGGCAGGTCAGGTGGTCTGGTATTCCCATCTCTTTCAGAATTTCCCACAGTTTATTGTGATCCACACAGTCAAAGGCTTTGGCATAGTCAATAAAGCAGAAATAGATGTTTTTCTGGAACACTCTTGCTTTTTTGAGGATCCAGTGGATGTTGGCAATTTGATCTCTGGTTCCTCTGCCTTTTCTAAAAGCAGCTTGAACATCAGGAAGTTCACGGTTCACATATTGCTGAAGCCTGGCTTAGAGAATTTTGAGCATTACTTTACTAGCGTGTGAGATGAGTGCAATTGTGCGGTAGTTTGAGCATTCTTTGGCATTACCTTTCTTTGGGATTGGAATGAAAACTGACCTTTTTCAGTCCTGTGGCCACTGCTGAGTTTTCCAAATTTGCTGGCAGCATCCTCTTTTAGGATTTGAAATAGCTCAACTGGAATCCCATTACTCAGTTGTATATATTTTTTCTTCATATTCTTTTTCATTATGGTTTGTCATTGGATGTTGAATATAGTTCCCCACTCTGTACAGGGAGACCCTAGTGTTTATCTGTCCTGTGTTCAGTTGTTTCCCTTTGGTAATCCCAAAATCCAATCTTCTCCCTCTCCCCAAAAACACAAGTCTGTTCTCTTTGTCTAGCAGGGTTTTAATTATGTCATATAGTTACCTAATGGGAATTTCCGATAACATAACAGTGAAAGTGTTAGTCGCTCAGTTGTGTCTGACTCTTAGTGACCCCATGGACTGTATTCCACCAGACTCCTCTGTCCAAATAAAATACCAGCATACAATAAATTCTAGTTTTTTTTAAGTTGAACACTTTGTTTTTAATAATTAAGTACCAAAGTATTTTTAGGTCTGTACTGAGAATTTGAAAGCACTTTAACTTGTATCACTGAAAAGAAAGAATAGAGAGCCTATAAAATATAGGATGCAGGATGTTTTAGTTTAGGCTTAAAAGCATGTTTTTGATAACGTGTGCATATCCAGGGTCATTTAAAGGCAGAAATTCACACATTGGAAACAGCTAGCATAATTGAAAACTAATTTTATCTCACTGTAGCAAGTACAATAGAGTCCTGTACATATCTGTTTATATAAATGCTTTTTTCTTTGCAGAGTTGGTGAAACGCCATGCTGGGGTGCTGGGACTGGGTGCGTGTGTTCTTTCTAGTCCTTACGATGTTCCCACCTGGATGCCCCAGCTCCTTATGAATCTCAGTGCACATCTGAATGACCCTCAGCCAATCGAGGTAAAAGTCTCCTTTGTTGGTTTCTTTGCACATATATTAACAGTGATAATTTTCTAAGAAACCATTTAGACTAATAATTTTCTATATACTCTGGGCCGTCATCTTCGATAAGGTTACTACTACTGCCTCTGCCAGAGCCAAGTCTGCTCATCAGTAGTTTCTAAAGTCTTGCAGAGACCCCACTGTTTTCTATATTTGAGATCTTTTGTTAGCAAGAAAATTACCATGTCTTGTGTCCTTCCCAGTCCAGTGGAAGCAAAGTGTATTGCCAGTGTTGTCAGGATATTTAAATTTTATACTTCTGTTTCGCTTGCATTTTATACCTAGGAAGTATCTAACCAAAGGCTAATGTTAAACAGGAAAATGTGATGGTATTATTTACTGAACGCCTGTGTTCCTACATTAAACAACTTGGAAGACCAATAACTTTGTTCTTTTCACTTTGACTAAGTATATATTAACTATATATTGAAACTGATTTAACAATGTGGTATGAGTTCTAATCATTTGTCCTAAAGTGAAGCTAGTACCAATTCTAAAGAAATAATTGTGGTGGCTTTTTGAGGTAAGTTTGGTTTATTGGTTGTGTAGCGCTTGGTGAAGTGTAAGATCTGAAGTCCCGAAGGATTGTTACTTAAAGGTCTCCTGAACATAACCCTGGAGAGGTTAAAGTGAAATGTATGTGGGTTGCTTATCCTACAGATGACTGTAAAGAAGACATTATCCAATTTCCGAAGGACACACCATGACAACTGGCAAGAACACAAACAGCAATTCACTGACGACCAGCTGCTCGTTCTCACCGATCTCCTTGTGTCACCCTGCTATTATGCATAGAAAGGTGAGGCAGCGAAGTATACAGAAGTCTGTTTTCACGACTTTTGCTGTGACCCAGTGGAAGTTCCCGGAGAATTTTATACTTTTTTTTTTCTCTGCTTTAGGTATTAAGCAGAGAATTGATGTGACCGCTTTTACGGGCTTATGGTTAAATAGAAGAAAAGAGCTCTTACTCATAATTGCCTCTGAGTGGGGCCTGGCCATTTTGGGTTGTCCTAGGGATTCTGGGTTCTACAGTTGTGAAAATATTTCATCTCGGTTCTTAAGTATTTGTTATCCATTCTGTATTATAGAGGTAGGACCCAGAAGCCTTTCTATTGAAATAGGATGAAAAAAGATTTCATTTATTTGCCTCTTTGAGTTGGATATTCTGTTGTCTAACTGAAGCTTTTTCCCCCCCTTTTTCCTCCTTGATACAGATGAGTAGTCCTCACTTCGAGCTCTTTTCATCAAAAATTCCAGATCCTCAGGTACCATCTGTGGTGGCTTTCTGCAGGTTTAAAAACTGCCACTGTTGAGTTCTCATTGTTTTGGTGGTTTCTTTGTCTGGTCTAATTAGTACGAGTTCCACAGATTCTCAGCTGCCATTTGATTTCCTAACTTGTCCGGAAGTATTTCCAGTATATTGATCACTTTTTCTTTGAGGCATCTGACAAAGCCACAATGTCTCACTAGAAATAATTACCCAGTATGATCATGACATACAAGACCAGACAGAGTCTAGGAACTCATTATGAAACCATTTACTTGGAATGGAGAATGCCCATCTGTAATACAGGTCCTGTCATTTCATTCATCTCAAATTATTTTGAATTCTTTGCAAATGGCTGTTGAGTTTAGATGGTGGTAGGGCTGTGAGCCATAAATCTGAAGCGTTGAGAGCCTTGGGCCTGGAGAGCCATGAAGAGGGAAAGAAAAGAGGGCAAGTCTCGAACTCAGCCAAGAACCTGATGGATTGCTCGACCAAGACACAGAAGTGAAGTCTGTGTCCACGTGTCTCCCACAGACTGGAGTTTTTGGTGCTGAATAGAAGAGCAGTTGCTGAAAAACCAGGGGTTTGGTGAATAAATTTTTGATTGATTGTTATGTATGCATACAAGTGTGTGATTTTGAAAATAAACAGCAACAACAATAAAAACCCTGACTGAATGATTTTTACCTGTATTCTTTACAAATATTGTTTGACCCTCTTTGAAAACTGTTATACTTTACTAATGGAAGACTGCTGTGTTTGCGGAAATTCTGTAATCTTTTTCTCCCTCCCCCTGCCCTTTTTTTTTTTTGGCCTGCAGAATCGTTGAGAGACTAATAAGTCTTAATATTTAATTGACTTGTTTAATAAATGTTACATAGATGTAAAAGACTGTATAAACTGTAGAGACAGCATTGGCAAGACTTTGTACAGATGCAATCTTACAAAACACCATTGTGTAATTAACTTGTAAAGATTCACATGTAGCTCTTTATTATAGTGACTTTTGGCTTTTGTACCAATTGAATGGCATTTTTTGTGTGTTTTTAAATTATTTTCTTTATCTTTTCATGCTCCAAAAGCTGAGGTGTGGGTTTGTTTGAGTTCATTTATCCTTAGAATGTCTGAATTTTTATGTAACTTTTTTGTGTGTATCTCTAAATGCGAACACCACGTGTTTGCCTGTGACCAGTTTATAGAATGCAAGGTATCTTCTAGGTTGAAGTACTTCACAAGGTGGTGAACGTCATCTTGCAGCACACCCTGTACAGTCTTCCTTAAAGGAACACTACGGTATATTTTTTAGTATCTACTTGCTGAGTGACTTGATACAGGCCTAAGCACAGCAGAGGTCCTGGTACAGTATTTAAGTGTCAGCATACACAGGCGTAATCCCTGTATAGAGTAGTGCCAACCTGATTATTTCAATTGTGTAACTAGTTTAAAACCCAATAAATGGACTGTTTTTAACACCTGGTTTTTGGTCTTCATTACAAGGAGAAGACAGTTCTGGAGCCAATGACTGTGGATTCCTTTTGCATTCATAGATCTGGATCTATAAATTCATGCCCTCTGACCAGAGTGAATCATTTAGATCAGACCTGCCCAGCTACAGTAGCTCGTAGCCACATGTGACTGTTTACATTTAAATTAAAAATTACTCCGTCTCAATAGCCACATTTCACACGTTCATTAGCCACTCGGGGCTAGTGGTTACCCTGTTCAGTAGGCACATGAGTGCTGTCAGCATGGAAAGTTCGACAACACTTATCTGGGTGATTGATTCTCAGATTGATGGGCCTGGAATGTGAATTTCAGTTCATACTCCCAGCTTATGATACTGATACCTGGTCCTGAAATCATACTTTGAGCAGTGAGGCTTTATGTTATATTGACCACTTCAGTTTCGTCCTAGCTAAGCTGTATTTAGGTGAAATTCCTAAAGTGGGGAAGTTTTAAAAATACAACATACTAGGTACCCACTGTGGCCCTCAATCAGAGTTCTTCTGGTTGGGACTCCGGTATCAGTGTTTTTTAAAAATTCCGTCAGTGCTTCAGTTGTGTGGCCATGATTGAGAACCACTGGTGAAGACCCCGAAGGCCCGTTCGAGACCTAAAATCAAGGTACCTTAATGAGTTTTTAAAATGCCCCCGGTGATTCTAATACCAGGTTTAGCAGTTGCTTATTACTTGGATACCTTAACTGCTTATATTGGGAATTACTTACCTCCTAAACGTTCTGTCAGTGACCTCAGGAATGAAAAGGAGGAGCGGGAGAAAAGGGATGAATGGCAACTGTTGTCTAAATATGCTGCATTCAAAAGGATGGAGAAGGACAGCAGGAACCATTTTAAGGGAAGGCCAGCGTTGGACAGGGAGGCCTGGACTGCTGCAATTCATGGGGTTGCAAAGAGTTGGACATGACACGACTGAGCGACTGAACTGAACTGAGTGTTAAGACTTTGGGGAAAGGTGTGTGAAGGCAGACCAAACTGCTGATTGGGCCTGGAAGATTTAGTTAAGGCTGGTTTTGGGTGGGGGTGAGTGGTAGGTAGAAGTAAGGGGAAGAGAAAGCCTGCATTCTTAATGTTGTAAGAGCCAATAAATCGTCTTTAGTTTCCAAATGCATCCTTTAAAAAAGAAAGACTTTGCAAGTTGTGTTTCAAAATTTGGGAGGAAAATTTACCTACTTCTCTTACTGTGAATGATCAGTAATGTGGCCAGAAAAGACCAGTGAGGTATTTTGTCTTACTGGAAAAATTAGCTTTCTGTGGTCTTTGTAATTGTTTTTGTGGCCAAAGGCCACCTGTCCTATTAATGTAACTGGAGTATTCCATCATAGTTGAACGTCAAGGTTTTCAGCTTTCTCTGCTGCAGATCACACCACAGTGAACATTTTCATACCTTCATGCTTAAACTTTCTTATGTTCAAGTATTTCCTTAGGATAAATTCCAAGGAGTGAGATTTGTGGGTCATGAATTTAAACATTTTTAGGGCTCTGATGTTCTTTCCTCAAAGTGCACGTGTCAGTTTCCATTGTCAGTGTGTACCAGAATGGTAGTTTCCCTGCAAACTGATAGTCTGTCCCTATCTTAACATATTTTTAGTCAGCCCTGTTTGTTTATTTGTAGATTTTCCACTTTCTGACTGTGAAGCCAGTGTTCTTTCCAGTTTGACACACTGCTGGTACATTCTGTAGACATAATTATAGTAGCTTTAGTCTTGTTGATACTAGTTTTGGAACTGGTGATTCCAGATTCTGTTCTAGACCGTCTGATCTTTTACAACTTATGACTATGTGTGTGTGTCCAGTATGAGATAATTTTTCCCATAAGTGTAACTCGTGGCATTCTCGCCAAGACCTATTGTAATATCCTTCTGTCATATGGCCACATGCCTGGAAACGAGCTGGAAATTATGCAATAGCTAATTTATATGGAGAGGAGTGTAACATTAGGTTAGTTTCCACTTTGAATGGCAATTCCACTCTAAATACTAAACGATGTTTTTTGGTCGATTATTTCTAGCCTCTGAGGTCACCATTACAACATAGATTAGAATTGCTGCAAGTGGTAGGGGAGTAGACTATTTTGTGGGAATTGGAAATTTTCCTTGAAGTTATTTGTAAATTCTGATAACACAATCAACTCCTGGACAGAATATCTACCTCATAAATTATCCAGCCCTCTTGATTTTTCTTTTGATGAAAGCAGAGTGGGGGGGCGGTGACTTAGGGAAAATACATTATACACATAAATCAAATTCTTTGGTACTTGTTGGTACCAAACAGTTCTGTTTTAAAAGATAACCGTTAGCCAAAATAAAGAGTTTCGATGGCAATACCCTAAGTACTTCGCTTGAATGGAATTCTCAAGATCCTAGTTAGCAGGCTGGCACACAAGCAAAAAAGGGCTTAACCCTCTTCCTTTTGTCTCCCAGTAGCAAACATACTTGGGAATGCTACTTGTTTGCTCTTGAGACTACAAGCCACATAATGAGTTCATTATTTTGGACACACTGGACTGTAGGATGGGAGGTTGGTTACTTTTTTGGTTCCTGTTCTTTCTTACTAAAACTAGCTTATCTAGTTTTGCATACATGGCTTTTCAAGATGTTTTACATTCAACATGGCATTGAGTGATGTCCATGATTTCTTGGCTTTTGCCCATTTCCTACCCATTTGCATGGGTACTTTCTTTGCAATTTGCTTATGTTTCCTAATAGATACTTCCTTCTCAGTGAGAGAAGGAAAAAAAATAATAATAATGTTAAAGTTGGTTTGACTTGAAGTCTGTTACAGTGACGTGATTTACAAATTCTGGGTCTCCAGGTACCACCCTGGAAGGGGACGCCAGTTTAATCTAGGAGCAAAGTATTAGCTGCAGCGTAGAGAGGAGCTAGGCAGGCGCACTTGGAAGCACCAGGAATGGGGAGAGGTGGGCGGCGGCGGGCCGGCCAGAAGCCCAGGGAAGGCCCTGGACCCCGCTAAGACCGACGTGAAGCCACCACCCCCGCCTTGTCCACGGTCTTCACTCTCTAAGGCCAAGGCCTCCATGGGTCACGCTGTGTGCTATCGGCGCCCCCACCTTTGCCCTCCTCTCCCCCCAGTCCGCCCCACTCTTCCTCCATATGTCAGCTCTTGCCAGCCTCAGGGAGCCCCCACTTCCGAGCGGCAAAACGGCGCGCCTGAGACCGCGCGGCGCGGGGAACGGAGGTCGCGGCGGCGGGAGCTGCCGGCCCCGGTGCACCACGAGGCGGCCAGGGCGCGGGGGCAGGCGGGGCACAGAGCCCGAGTGTCCAGCGGAGGGGGCGGCGCCCTCGGCGTCTCCGTAACTGCGCCTCCGCGCCCCGGCTCGCCGCGGCTCCCGGGATGCGCGGAGGCGGCGGCGATGGCCATGATGCCTCCAGCTCGGCATCCGCCGGGGCGGCGGGCGAAGCTGGGGTCTGGGCTGCGAGATGGAGGAGGAGGGGCGGCGCTGCGGCCACCAGGCAGGTGAGAGGCCGCGGGCCCCCGGAGGAGGACGACCCCGCGGGCACCGGGAGGGCCGCCGGGTGAGGGAGCCGGCAGCCGCGTGGGTTCGGGCCCGGCCGCCGCGCACCTGCGCTCCTGGCGAGGCCTGCGGAGAAACCATCTCGCTCCTGCCTTGCGCGTCCCCAGGCCCCGAGGGGCCGGTGGAACCCCTCCTCCACCACCCATACCCTGCCTGAACCCTCCTCACCTCACCGACCCTTTCCAGAATCCTTTACATGCTTCCCTAGACCGGCCTAGGCCCTCCTCCATAACCTTCTCCAGCCCCGGAGCCCCTACCCATCTCAAGTCCCCAGTCGGGGTCGCCATGCCCTCCCAGCAGTCTCCTAGTCCAGCCTCATCCTCAGGAGGATGCTCCACAGCCTCCCATCTCCCTCACCAAACGACCCTACCCGACCCCATCAGCCGCTCCGGGCTTCAAAAGTAGTTTAGTGGGGAGAAAGAGCATGGCCTCTGAAACGCAGATAAGTCTGGCTTGAATCTTAGTGACCTTGGACAAGTCATCTGACTTCTCTGCCGTTTTCCAGATATCTCAATACAAATCCAGTGGGAGTAATAACAGTAGTACAAAACCTTGTTCTCTTGTGAGGGTTAGAGTCTGAAAATGCTTGCCCTGGAGGAATTGAAGGCATTATTTGGTGCGGGGGTGGGGGGCGGGTGGGGGGAGAGTTGGAAGAAACCAGATCATGAGTTGACTTGTAGAAGCTCATGTAAAATGTTTGATATGTACTAAACTATTAAGATAACACACTAAATTATCAGAGGCTCTTCACACATATCATAATGCGAAATCATTGATGTACATTTTCACTTACTATTCCTCGCTTACTAGTTACTTGAGGGTCTCTCCTCCTTAGTTGTAATAAGATGCATATAATATGATTTCATTCCTTCTTATTATGTCCAATATGCCTTCTTCTTAAGACTGATGTTCCAACTTAAAATTTTTCCGATTTTATTATTTTTATTGCATCTTCTTCCAGGCCCTATTTATGCTCCCAGAGATAAAGAGTAGCTTGTATGCTTGCATTGAAAACAATGTTGGTAACCTCTATTTAATATTTAGGAATAAGTAGCAGATGCATTCATTTACACCCCACCCCAAATAACTGAGTTTTATAATTCTGCCAGCATAGCTTTGTCCCAAATTGTTATCTCAGCCTCCTTTTTCTTAAAGTCTCAAAAGTTAGTACTAAGACATAGGTTTACTTTCCCCTCACTTCCTTATTACTTCAAAAGTTTCTCTGCCAAAACCTTTACTTCTGATATGTCTTCTTCTTTTTCTCTCTTTTCTCTTCCCTGTCTCTGATTCCTTCCTTTTTTTCCTAATTATCCCAAATCAGAGTGATTTATAATTACCTGTACCAAACAATAATTTTTCAACCTCGCCAAAAAGGTACATGCAAATATATATACAGATATGTACATGGAACTTTGAGTTGGGAAGGAATTGCAATACCTACTTCATAGGGTTATAATGAGAATAAAATAAAGTTGATAACCTATGTAAAGCTTCTAGTAGAAGTCTCTGGCATACAATAACCACCCAATGCATTATAGCTGCTGTAACTGTCTTCTGACCTGGGACTCCCTGCCTTGATTGCTTTGCTATTTTGTTTAGCTTGGTGGTGTGCAGCCTTTAGAGAGTAACTGCTTAGGTTCAAATGCATGCTCTGCCTCTTTAAGATAGGTGCTCTCTCTGCCTCAGTTTCCTCATCTGTAAAACAGAGGTAAGTTATACTGTCTGTCTTAGGGTTGTGACGATCTGATAAGTCAGTAGTGTGGAGCACCGGGAGCAGTGCCTGGCACATCACAAGCATTTAGTAAAGGGAACATACTAATGATGATACTGCCCCAGAATTCCTGACTCAGAATTCTTTTATCAATCTATTGAAAAAATTATAATTGGAGAGAAAGTAAAAGTTGCCCCTCAACTCCTCCAAAATTTTTTTTTCCTTCTGCCTCTTATCTTTGGCTAATGTTGATGCTTCATCATTCTGTTTTCCCCTTTCCAAATGTCTCCCAGCCTGGACTCTTCATAACTTCCATCAATCACTTCTTTTTTTTTTTAAATAATTTTCATTTATTTATTTATTTTTGGCTGTGCTGGGTCTTTGTTGCTGCATGGGGTTTTTCTCTAGTTGCAGAGAGCAGAGGTTACTCTCTAGTTGTGGTGCATAGGCTTCTCACTGTGATGGCTTCGCTGGTGGAGCCCGGGCTCTTGAGTGCACAGGCTGCAGGGGTTGCAGCACATGGGCTCGGTAGTTGTGGCTCCCAGGCCCTAGAACACAGGCTCAATAGTTGGGGCACACAGGCGTAGTTGTTCCGAGGCATGTGGGATTTTCCTGGACCGGGGATTGAACCCGTGTCTTCTGCACTGACAGGCAGAGTCTTTACCACTGAGCCACCAGGGAAGCCCACCCCATCCTTTATTATTACTCACTCGATATTTCTCTTAGCATCCTAATTCCAGACTTCATCCTTCTAATGTTCCCAACCCAAATTCCTGCTTCCCTCTTCAGAAGTCAGGGGAATTTTCTATAAACAGGAGTATCACCTTTCTGCTTCTACAAATTGGATTTTCTCTTCTACCCCCTTTTTCATTGGTTAACCCCAATCTTCCAATTAACAAAAACTTAACAGTAAAAGTTTTTTTTCTTTCACTACACAGGTATTATAAAGTGTTCAGAAATGGGCACACAGTCTTTAAGTGAAAACAATAAGCTGTCCATTATTATTATTATTTAATTCTAATCATCAGGAAACTAAAGATCAGGACTAGTTCTTCTCTCCCGTAGAACTCTTACAAGGAAAGTACAGAAAAGTTGGTCCTACTTCCCAGTAGAGAAATACATGATATTTTCATGATCTGTACTTCTTGACCATTGAGAATATATAAGAGGTTATCTTCTTCCTTCATGAAGGACACAAGTTAGTTTTATGGATCTCCCCAGGACTGAAATGTGTCTGAGGCTGGAACAGGTGTACCTATTGCTGAATGCTGGGAGACTTCTGTATCGGGTGGTTCCTAACTCCTGCTTGAAGCTCCCAGTAATCCCTCACTGATCTGGCCCCTTCCTCTGCACCCTATGATTCAGCAACTAAAGGATTTACCCCTGGCTTCGCTGGAGGCCCTGGGACTCAGCTTCAGCTGGTGGTTAAATATTCTGAACATCACCCATGGACCTCCCCAGTACCATTGGTTATTCTTAAAATGCTGGATTAAAGCACATTCTTTTTGGTTGCCAAGAGCTTTGGATGTACCACTGGAAGCATCTTTGGGAGTAGGGTGGACACCAGGCCAATGGGGCTTTGCGATTTTGAACAACAAAAGACTGTGTGAAGGTATTTTAAATCTCATTGCAAGATGGGAAGAGAAAATTAAAAGACCAAAACGAAAAGTAAATTATTCTTTAGAAGTAGATGCTGTGTCGTGCTCATCTGTGCACCCTGAGTACCTGGTGTAAAGCTGGCAGAGAGTACGCGCACGTAGATATAAACTGGATGAATGCATGTACTGGGTGAATGTATGCATCCTGCTTCATCATGAGGATATTCCTGCTGGGATCATGATAACTCACATTTATATACAGTTTACAGAGCAAACTGGTAAAAATCCCAAATATAATTCTGACATCATTCATTACTTCCATTTATATAGTCCTACACAAAGTTCTTTTCCAGAGGAGAATATGGAGTTGGCCAAGAAATCACAAGCAGGGAGAAAATATAAATAATGGAAAATAAAGGATTCTTCCTAGAGAAAGAAACCGGATTTGTTAGTGATGTGTGGAAGTTTTGTAAAAGGCCACAGTATGCTTCAGTGGTACCCTCTTGCTTATGGGTTTCTCCGGTGGCTCGGACGGTAAAGAATCTGGCTGTAGTACAGGAGACCTGGGTTCAATCCCTGGGTTGGGAAGATCCCCTGGAGAAGGGCATAGCAACCCACTCCAGTATTCTTGCCTGGAGAATTCCATGAACAGAGGAGCCTGGCAGGCTACAGTCCATGGGCAAAGCACAGAGTCGGACATGACTGAGTGACTTTCACTCTTGCTTATATGTCAAGCACATGCTGTTTTTTGCTTCAGTCCTTCTGCTGTGAAGACCTGCTCCCTTCTCCCAGCCTGTCTGTCCCCCACTCCATACCCCTCACCTTTCACCCACCTAGCCCTTCCTCATGAAGACCCCCTTAGCCTCTCTCAGCCTGCTCCCTGGCCTGGATCAATCCCCCCTTCTCTTCTCTCCACACTTCACTGCCATCAACTGATTTGCCACATTTGGCTATAATTACATAGATTGATCTGCTCCAACTAGACTGTGATCTCTTTGGTAGAGAGGTTATATTCTTGGTGTCCAATGTCTGGTATCAGAATTTCTGAAGGTAACGTCTGCACACTCACCCTTTAATTACAATCTCAAGGGGGCTAGGCCTCAGTATCTTGTTTTCTTTTTTTTAACCTGCTTTCCAGCTGATGCTTAAACTAGTTTGAAAACCCCTGTGTCCTAAAACCTAAACTTAGCTGGATGAATATATTTCAAGGTACCTATGTCTTTTCTGTGTGGGGCTTTGGGAGGAGAAATGCTTTCTGGGCACTGGGTCAGAGCTGAAAAAGCCTAGTGCTTTTGTAAAAGATCACGAGATCACTCTGCTGTCTCCATTCATTCCTTTCTGTTTCTGGGGATGCATTTTTGTGCGCAGGCTTTTCTGCCTTGGGCCCCTTTTGTCAGTCGTCGCTCGTCTGTGAGTTGAGGCCCTGACTGCCTTCCCACAGAAGGAAGAGTCGTCTCTGAAGATGAACTCAACAGGCCACCTTCAGAATGTGCCCAACACCACCCTGCTCCACGTGCCTCACGCCCAGGGAGGGAACAGTACCAGTATCCGGGAGGGTCTCCAGGAACCCGTCCACATGGCCACCTTGGTGACCTGTACCTTTCTGCTCGCAGTCATCTTCTGCCTGGGCTCTTACGGCAACTTCATTGTCTTCTTGTCCTTCTTCGATCCGGCCTTCAGGAAATTCAGAACCAACTTTGATTTCATGATCCTGAACCTGTCCTTCTGTGACCTCTTCATTTGTTGCGTGACGGCCCCCATGTTCACCTTCGTGTTGTTCTTCAGCTCAGCCAGTGGCATACCGGACACTTTCTGCTTCACCTTCCACCTCACCAGCTCGGGCTTCATCATCATGTCCCTCAAGACAGTGGCAGTGATTGCCCTGCACCGGCTCCGCATGGTGTTGGGGAAGCAGCCCAACCGCACGGCCTCCTTCCCCTGCACCTTGCTCCTCACTCTGCTCCTCTGGACCACCAGTTTCACCCTCGCCACCTTGGCCACCCTGAAAACCAGCAAATCACACCTCTGCCTTCCCATGTCCAGTCTGATCGCCGGAGAAGGGAAAGCCATCCTGTCTCTCTACGTGGTCGACTTCACCTTTTGTGTGGCGGTGGTCTTCGTGTCCTACGTCATGATTGCTCAGACACTGCGGAAGAATGCTCAAGTCAGAAAGTGCCCTGCTGTGATCACCGTTGACGCTTCCAGACCACAGCCTTTCATGGGGGCCCCTGTGAAGGGAGGTGGCGAGCCCATCCAGTGTACCATGCCGGCTCTGTACAGGAACCAGAATTACAACAAACTGCAGCACGTTCAGACCCATGGATACACCAAGAGTCCCAACCAGCTGCCAACCCCTGCGGCCAGCCGGCTGCAGCTGGTATCAGCTGTCAATCTGTCCGCGGCTAAGGACTCCAGGGCAGTGGTCACCTGTGTGATCATTGTGCTTTCGGTCCTGGTGTGCTGTCTTCCGCTGGGGATTTCCTTGGTGCAGGTGGTTCTGTCCAGCAATGGGAGCTTCATCCTTTACCAGTTTGAACTGTTGGGGTTTACGCTTATATTTCTCAAGTCAGGATTAAATCCTTTTATATATTCTCGGAACAGTGCAGGGCTGAGAAGGAAAGTGCTGTGGTGCCTCCAGTACATCGGTCTGGGTTTTTTCTGCTGCAAACAGAAGACCCGACTTCGTGCCATGGGAAAAGGGAACCTCGAAGTCAACAGAAACAAATCCTCCCATCATGAAACAAATTCTGCCTACATGTTGTCTCCAAAGCCCCAGAAGAAATTTGTGGACCAGGCCTGTGGCCCAAGTCACTCAAAGGAAAGTGTGGTCAGTCCTAAGATGTCTGCTGGACATCAACACTATGGTCAGAGCAGCTCTACCCCCATCAACACTCGGATTGAGCCGTATTATAGTATCTACAACAGCAGCCCATCCCAGGAGGAGAGCATCCCACATAACTTACAGCCAGTAAACTCCTTTGGGTTTGCCAATTCATATATTGCCATGCATTATCACACCACTAATGATTTAATGCAAGAATATGACAGCACATCAGCCAAGCAGATTCCAGTCCCCTCTGTTTAGAGTCGTGGAGGCTAGCGAATCTTATATAAACTGTTTTGGTTTCTGATACTAATTGATTTTTTAAAAATTTTGGGAGACCAGAGGTACATCAAAACTTAAAGACCTAGACAGTTGACACTTAGGACTATCTTTTATCTGAAGTATTGGCATCTCTTGGTTTGCTTTGCAGTTTCTTGACATTTTAAGAGTAGATGAAAAAGTATTATTTTACACCTGACCTGTACTCCAATCTTTTGTACTAAATTTTTAAATAGATGCCAGGGAATGGTTTTGCTACTGTATTAAAGTAGGGAAGGAACTGATTATGATCATTTGAGCCAATGTTATGATTCTTTGAAGTATGAGCTGGATTTTTTAAAGACTATGAAGGTATCATCTTTACTGAGGTATTATTTTTATTAACTGGATTATAAATTTTAATCCTTTGAAGCATTCAAATGGGGTCAATATTTTTCTTTTTTGGTAGCAGGCTTATTGGAATAAATAACACATTGTTAAATCAGAAATGTATTATTTATAGCTGTATTTACCAAAAATGCACAAGCATTAGTTACTTTCTTTTCATAAGACAGTCATCTAAGAATAAAGTACTATGATTATTACCATTTCTAATTATAGATATTATTCTTTTGTGTCAGCTGAGTAGCTGTATAGTTCTTTCAAAAAGAAATCCGTTTTTTCTTGCTAAAAATGAATTATTCTATTTCAGAATGATCTTACCCAAGAAACTTAGTAAAGAGGACTGCATCTCTAGTAGAGTGATGCTCTTCTTGGGAGAGCAGGCGCTAACTGTGGTCATCTCATCAGGGTGCTGTTCTGTCATGTGGGGAGTGGGCTAGACTGTTGTATGTGTTAGACAATCTTTAATTATTGTCTAAGAAGGCGTAAGGATGAAATGGGGGTGTTTCAACTTATGCTTTCCTTCTGTGTGAGGATGGTTTGTTCACAACCTGACAAAGAGTATCTAAATAACTATTTAGAAAAAAATTTTTTGATCTTTGTTTATATATTACCATGGTAGAAAAATTCTTAAGATGATCTGTTTTCAAACTAATTGTGTTACTTCTCTCCCATGAGTCTTAAACTGGACATGGGCAGTAAGGGGAAATAGATTAAGTATTTCTACACTTTAAACTAATTTTATTATATACTCAGTGATGCCTAGCATAACAACTGTAAACTTATTTTTTTAATGTAAAAATGTTTTCATGATGTAGTTGACTTTTGAACTCAGTACGATTTTGGAACTATAGCTTCTAGAAAAGATGAGCATCAAGATACAAAACCTATCTTTATAAATTGCTATATTCAAGAACTGTTACTACAGATTGGAAGGCACTTTGTCCCTTTGGATGAAAGGTGTTCAGGTTATAGCATCCTCTCCCATGCTGTTCCTAAAATCAGAGATTATGAGAGGCATGGAGAAGATAGTTAATACTCAATTAGAACTCTCCTCAGTCTCGTCTAATAATTCTGACCTTCCAGTATCAACCAGTCATTTCTATTTCCAAGGTTTAAGTATGAGATATGGATTTTATTTTGTTTTTAAATTCAATTTTTAGGACTCTCTCCTTCCCTTCCCTCTCTCCCTTCTATCCTTTATTTTTACTATTAAATTTTATAACAGAAGAAAAAATATCCACTCTCACTTTTTTTTTTGGTAATTGAATGCTATTTTTGGAAGTCACATGACCTATTTCAATTGTGCTTTTATATTTTTAATACAACTCTGTTTTCATTTGTTAATATTACCATGAAATAGTTTGATATATAACCTCTTTTTAACAAAGAATTAGGAAATCTAATATCCTCTCCCAAGATCATTTGAAGAATGGTGGCAAATGAGGAATTAAACATTTATCTAAATTCAGAACCTGGTATTTATTTCAGTAAGCCAAACAGCTTTTAAGTAATAACATTAATCAAGAAGCTATTTCATACTTTTTAAGGTATGAATCTCTTTTTGGCCAAGCGTTTCAAATGTGACTCAATAAAAGATATTTTTAAAAATTTTCTATTGTACTTGTAAAACTAAAAATTACAGGTTTCCTTTGTGACTTTTGAGTTTGAGATGATTTTGACCCATGTTTGGCAGGTAAAAATCATAGCATAAAGAAAATTAAGCATGTGCATATGAGGTTTCAGTCTCTTTATGCTCATCAAGAAATTATGGATTTAACTTGCATGAAGTACATAGTGGGCTAGATTCTTTATATCTCTGTATCTATGTCTATATGTAGGTATATGTAGATATAGATATAGAGGTAGGAATATGTAACTTGTCTCTTCATAAGTTATATATGTCTAGCCATATCTATATCTACCTGGAGATAAAGATATAAATAGGCATATATAACTTCTTCATAAGGGCTAAAATGAAAACTTTTATAAAAGTAATGAGAATTCACTTATATGACTAATTAAGCAGGGCATATTAATTAGTTCTCTTGATGCTTTATTGTGATGCAAAGTATGTGATTCAAACATTTTATAATTGTTCTGATGTTAACCATTAAGCCAGATTTGTATTACTGATGCTTTTAATGTTCTTTTAAACTGATGTTTGGAAAATAAAAATAATGAAAATCCTGACATTTCTGAAAATCAGACTGCAATACTTTTATGTTCCTGTTCAATCACTTAAAAACCATCAGAGAATAGCTGTGTTGAAACTCCGAGAAAGTTCTTTTCCTTAAAAGACGAAATAGCTTGTTTGACCACATTTTGTAGCATGCATTTATACTCAGAATAACTGGGAATAATTAGCTCCAAAGGTTATTTACTAAACTAGGTTTATCACCTAGAGGGAAAATTTCTGACTAAACATTTCAAACACTTCTCTGAAATGACATGAATCTGGTAAAAGATACAGAGTTCTGGATATTTCAGTTTATCAATCAGGGTTTGATTTTAAGAATCAGGAAACATTAGTTTAAGAAGAAAAGGACTGAATATAGGAAGTCAGATGTCTTCTCAATCATTAGAAGGTCAAGGCTCTTCGACAATGGGTCTTCAGGAAAATTCCAAATAAATGCTACCAATAGCCAGCAGAGCTGCTCCTTCTGCTATAGCCAGGAAGGGAGGGATTCAGGAGATTTCCTTGGACCTTGGACTTCAAGGACACTGGCTGCTACACTGCCACTACCTTTACAGCCAATCTTGTTGACACCTCCAAAGCAAATGCTGAACATCAAAGCAGTGCTGCGGAAAAACATTGGTACCGGACCTTTAGTTGGCAGAACCCAACTTGCCTTTAAAACCTGAGGTTCCGAGAACCTGGAAAGTGTGGTTACACTAAAAAGGTAAACTGAAAAGAGGTTCAGGAAAGATCATGAGTTCCAATCCACTCCATCTTCAAGGGGGTCCATCTTTTTGGTGCTCAACATTTATAGCCACTCCTTTAGCTGTGCGTCCAAAGAACACCAGCAAGAACAGCGCCACTCACAACTGCTCTCATTTAAACAAAAGCATGCTTCTCTCCTCCACAGGAAAGATGCAAAGTCCAAACAACTACCCTCATTCTTGCAATGAACTTTTCTAGTTCAGTCAAAAATCTCAACTTTATATTCTGTAACATAAGGATGAGATTGTAAAGTTTACCACTGAATGGTCAGGCCACTCAAGAGGGCTGCTGTCTTGCTGCTTGTACATCCTGTGCCTGCCCTACCAGCACCCTGTGTACATGGCTAACCTTCCTACAGGCTTGCTCCAGGCCCCAGCTAGTGATTGTTTCTGTGAAAGAGGGAGTGGTGTGCCTTTCCACTAGTTTAACTAGGGTAACTAATGAGCCCACCTGATGTCAATTCCCCCATCACTGGTCATCTCCCTGCACTCTGGCATAGACTGCCGTCTTGTCCTGCCTGCTCACTGCTGCCCATGGTGGGGTGTCACTCCAGGACCTTGCTTCAGTTCCTATGATCCATTAAACCATTTGATACTGACCAGGGTTCTTGGCCTTCCCTAGTCAACACAAATTGATAAGAGGCCTGTCACAGTAGTGGGGAGAGAAAATAAGTAACAGTTCCCTTGCTCACTCCCAGAGGTGAGGAGAGCTGGTTTCTTATATGGGGTGAGGGTAGGGGTAGTCCAGAGGTCAGGCCATAGGGGTGGCTTAGGTGTTTTTCTAACCTCTTTATTGATGTTGAGTCCAGGGGGCATGCACAGTACCTTGCTTTTTCTCCCGATACACCCTGGTTGTTTTGTTTTCTTTTTTTGCTAAGTCATGTCTAACTCTGTGACCCCACAGATTGTAGCCCACCAGGCTCCTCTGTCCATGGGGACTGAAACCTTGTTTTTATTCCCAGCTCTCCAGAAGCAGCAGTTGGTTTTTTTTTTTTTTTTTTTGGACCTTTTGTATTTTTGTCCAGAATTTGCCTGAACTGTGCATCATGCAGTTACGTTCAGTCCCTTACAGTTTCTTTGTATTATGTTGTTCGAGGAGACATTTGTCCAGGTGCAAACATTGCAGCAAAGGTCCCAGGTCCCGGCCTGTCATACACTGAGTCTCTGCTGCTGACTCCTGGCTCTTCAGCCTTGAAGCTGGGCAAGCACAGGCCTTATAGGCCTGTAGGGTCCAGCTCCCAAACCAACAAACACATATAGAAAGCAGCAGGAAAAATGGGGTTAAGAATAGGAATTTGGTGGAAATGTATCATAAGGAAGAAGACATGGGAGCTAATATAGGCCTGCCTAGCTTCTTTCTTTCTTTATTTTTGGCCGTGTTGGGTCTTAAGTGCAGAGGGTGGCTCTTCATTGCAGTGCATGGGCTTCTCTCTAGTTGTGATGTGCAGGCTTAGTTGCCACACAGCATGTGGGGTCTTAGTTCCCTGATCAGGGATCAGCCCCCATCTCCTAGATTGGAAGATAGATTCTTAACCACTGGATCACCGGGGAAGTCCCAGGCCTTACTAGCTTTTGATCAGGAAGTCGAAACTTCTTCCACCATTCCCTACTTCTTATCCCTTCCTCTGAGAAAATAAATAACTTTTATAAAATAGTGGAGGGAAGGAAATACTAAGAAAACAAAACTTAAGGAACATAAAGCAGGATTACAGAAATAAGACAGCAAAAAAATGTAAATGCCTTATGTTGCTTACAAAAGACAAAGGTCCTTGAATTATAAATGATATGCAGGGAGTTCCCTGCCAGTCCGGTGGCTCAGATGGTAAAGCGTCTGCCTACAATGTGGGAGACCTGGGTTCAAACCCTGGGTTGGGAAGATCTCCTGGAGAAGGAAATGGCAACCCACTCCAGTATTCTTGCCTGAAAAATCCCATGGAGGGAGGAGCCTGGTAGGGTACAGTCCATGGGGTCACAAAGAATCAGACAAGACTGAGCGACTTCACTTTTGCTTTCACTTTCCCTGTCAGTCCAGTGGTTGGGACTCTGCACTTGCATTGCTGAGGGCCTGGATTCAATCCCAGTTCGGAGAGCTAGAATTCCCACAAGTCAGGTGGCACAGTTGTAAGAAAAAAAAGATGTGCAAAATTTGTTGCTTGGAATAGATAAATGTAAGATAAACTGATGTAAAAATTAAAAGATAGGGAAAGTAGATCATGCTTTGATGAAAAAAAAGAAGGGCATTACAACATTAATAGCAGAGAAGAACTGAAAACAAACCCATATTAAAGAAGAGAATAAATATTGATAAATAGAACACCCAAATAGTAAAATAATAACAGTATTCATTCATTCAGTGGATATTTAATGAGTACTCTGTGCCAGGAACTTGAGATACACTGAAGTTTCTGTTCTCCAGATAGTTACATTATGCTGACAAAGATAAACAGGTTCAGTTCAGTTCAGTCACTCAGTCGTGTCCGACTCTTCGCAACCCCATGAACTGCAGCATGCCAGGCCTCCCTGTCCATCACCAACTCCCGGAGTTTACCCAAACTCATGTCCATTGAGGCAGTGATGCCATCCTGCCATCTCATCCTCTGTCATCCCCTTCTCCTCCTGCCCTCAATCTTTCCCAGCATCAGGGTCTTTTCAAATGAGTCAGCTCTTTGCATCAGGTGGCCAAAGTATTGGAGTTTCAGCTTCAACATCAGTCCTTCCAATGAACACTCAGGACTGATCTCCTTTAGGATGCACTGGTTGGATCTCCTTGCAGTCCAAGAGACTCTCAAGAGTCTTTTCCAACACCACAGTTCAAAAGCATCAATTCTTTGGGGCTCAGCTTTCTTTACAGTCCAAATCTCACATCCATACATGACTACAGGAAAAATCATAGCCTTGACTAGATGCACCTTTGCTGACAAAGTCATGTCTCTGCTTTTTAATATGCTGTCTAGGTTGGTCATAACTTTCCTTCCCAGGAGTAAGCATCTTTTAATTTCATGCCTGCAGTCACCATCTGCAGTGATTTTGGAGCCCCCAAAAATAAAGTCAGCCACTGTTTCCACTATTTCCCCATCTATTTGCTATGGAGTGATGGGACTGGATGCCATGATCTTAGTTTTCTGAATGTTGAGCTTTAAGCCAACTCTTTCACTCTCCTCTTTCACTTTCATCAAGAGGCTCTTTAGTTCTTCTTCACTTTCTGCCATTCTTCATCTGCATATTTGAGGTTATCGATATTTCTCCCCACAATCTTGATTCCAGCTTGTGCTTCATCCAATCCAGTGTTTCTCATGATGTACTCTGCATATAAGTTAAATAAGCAGGATGACAATATACAGCCTTGACGTACTCCTTTTCCTATTTGGAACCAGTCTGTTGTCCATGTCCAGTTCTAACTGTTGCTTCCTGACCTGCATACAGGTTTCTCAAGAGGCAGGTCAGGTGGTCTGGTATTCCCATCTCTTTCAGAATTTTTTACAGTTTATTGTGATCCACACAGTTAAAGGCTTTGGCAGAGTCAATAAAGCATAAACTGGTTAACCAATAAGTATATAATTTTTATATAGTGCTATGTTCTATGAAGAAAAACAAAATAGTTAAGACAGAGAAAGTGTCAGGGATGTTATTTTTATGCAGGGAAGTTAGAAACTACTTGGGACAATAATAGAATTGACTACAGTATTATTTTTATTATAATTTAGTTTTAATTTCCATTATTATATTGATTTTAAGCTACATTAAATTGATTTTAAGATGCATCTTCAATTTAATAACAGCTTTGGAGAATAAGTAAACATTATTCAATTCAAGATAGATCTGAATTTCCATTATTATATTTCTTTGGGTCAACAAATTATTTAGAAGTGATTTTCTTGGTTTCCAAATGTTATATTTCAATTACTGGTTTTTAACTTGATGACACCATGGCAAGTGAGATCTATACAATTCCAGCCCTTGAAAATTACTTGACATTTGCTTTATGTTCTCGTATATATGGACAGTTTGTTTAAATGATCTGAGTATACTTGAAAAGTATGTGTATTTTGAAATTGTTGAGTAAAATGTTTTCTAGAGGTTCATTCGTTCAAGTCTATTGGTTCTGTAGTTCATATTCATATTTTGTTTGCTTGATCCAAAGAGAGAGGGCAACAAAAGTGCTTATGCACGGAAGGTAGACTACTAGTATGTGGTTGGTGTGCGTGAGGACCATGCAGAATAGTTTAGAAAGGGGAGAGAGAACTGGTTACTTGCTGGGTTGTTACAGTGGAGGTCAGTGAGGGGAGCTGCTATGGGAGTGTTATTTTAAAAATTCAGAAAATAAGATTGTAGGTATTACTCAAAATTCACTTCTGAACCTTATTACTATGTAAGCATGCATTTGTACAAAGTTATAATCAGAATGTATATCTTATCTTCTGTTTTTTTCCTGTTGAAGTGATCACATTATCAAACTTTTGAAGAGCAGATTCATTGTTGAATACTGTTGAAATTACTCCCAAACCTATATCTGTTCAAGGAAAGTAAGGTGGAGGAAAATTGCCTTCAGGCAACCTAGCAAATAAGAAAGAGAGTTGGGAATTGAATATTTCCTTATAGACTGCTCTTATAGAACTTTTTTAAGGCATCAAAACTGTGTTGGCAACAAGGAGTGTATGTCTTGGTGGAAGGTTTAAATTTAGAAACTCCAGGTGGGGCTAATAGTAAAGAATCCACCTGTCAATGCAGGAGATGTAAGAGACATGGGTTCGATCCTTGTGCTGGGAAGATCCCCTGGAGGAGGAAATGGCACCCCACTCCTGTATTCTTGCTGGGAGAATCCCATGGACAGAGGAGCCTGATGGGCTGTAGACCACTGGGTCACAAAGAGTCGGACATGACCAGAGTCTGAGCATGAGCACTTCTTGATCTAAGAGTTATTCTAGACAAAAGAATTTGTCTCCTGTTTTAGTAACATTGTTAACCTCATCTGATTCACCACCCACTGTCCACTTTCTCACTACAGCCCTGCTTCTTAAGTGATAAAAAGTGCTCCACTGTACCACCAATATGCATTCTACAAGTTCGGACTGTGAAAATGCACAAGAGCAGGTACTAACAATAGCCACTGGGCTTACAGGATAGTGTGTTACTGTTACTGTGTTAGTCGCTCTGTCATGTCCAACTCTTTGTGACCCCATGGACTATAGCCTGCCAGGCTCCTCTATCCGTGGGATCCTCCAGGCAAGAATACTAGAGTGCATAGCCATTTCCTTCTCCAAGGGATCTTCCTAACCCAGGAGATTGACCAATTTCAGAGGTTACAATGTGAAAAATTGCTTATCTTAGAACTGGTAATATAGAACGTTCAGTATGAGCTAAGGGAAAACACAGAATTACGGTCCTCATAAATAATTTTAAGGATCTTTCTTTGACACTAAGATTTTGAATAGTTCCTTGGGCAGCCACTCTTTACATCTAAAATCAATTCCTTCATAAGATTCCAGATAGGAATTCTTTTTTAAAATGAGAATGGGCAGTAATGAAAGGGCAGTGGTCTTCCAAAGAAACAGCAGAATGAGGCCATAAATAGCCTTCTCAAGCAGCTCAGTTGTAGGGGCCTGAAAATGAGCATCTACTAACTGGTTCCCTTTGTCCTGCTCCAGATACTTGCACTCCAGTTTGAAGATCTCTCCTCCCCTAGGCCACCAAGCACTTCAGGGTGGCAGCAGGTTCAGATTCCCACCAGATTTAACTTTGGACTGTGGCTCATCCTTGAGTAAGTCTCCATAACTCAGCCAAGCCAGGTTGTGGAGTCTCCCCTTTCAAGGTCATCCTCTTCATTCTGTTTATTGCCAATAATACATGGAGACTACAGTGGGACATTTTGATTCTCAGAGGTATGTTTTTTCTCCCTTATTCACTTAAAGCAGTTGTTGTTTTTCTTCTCCATTAACGAAAGAGGTCTGTGGTCTCATAAGAAAGATTTGTTCTCACTGCCTTCCTACTGGAGTTCAAGAAGAAAGGCCAAGAGTCAGCGAAGACTGTTTACAATAGCTAGGACCTGGACGCAACCTAGATGTCCACTGACAGATGAGAACAAGATATGGTACATACATTCAATGGAATATTACTCAGCCATAAAAAGAATGAGTTTGAGTCAGTTCTAGTGAGGTGGATGAATCTAGAGCCTATTATACAGAGTGAAGTAAGTCAGAAAGAGAAAAACAAATATCATCTATTAACGTGTATATATGGAATCTAGAAAAATGGAATTGATGAACCTATTTGCAGGGAAGGAATGGAGACTCCAATATAGAGAATGGACTTGTGAACACAGTAGGGGAAAGAAAGAGTGAGATGAATGGAGAAAGTAGCACTGACATATATACACTACCATGTATAAAAGAGATAGCTGGTGAGAAGTTGCTATACACACAGGGAGCCCAGCCTGGTGCTCTGATGACCTAGAGGGGAGATTGCAGGGAGGGGAGGGAGGCTCAAGAGGGAGGTGATATGTGTATAATTATGACTTATTTGCATTGTTGTATGGCAGAAACCAACACAACATTGCTAAGCCATTTTCCTCCATTAAAAAAAAAATCAGTGAAGACATCAGGTCTGTGGAATGGTGAGAGGAGAGGAAGGCAGGTGGTTAGGTAAAATGCTCACCTCTCCAGGGATCCAGGCTCTAAAGAGGGCAGGCCTAGACTGAGTTTACAACCACGGGCAAAGCAGCCAAACTCCACCACGGGGAGGACTCCGCCTTGACAGGTGACTGGGGAATGTGCTTCAGCGTGGACGAGTCAGCAGCATTGGCCCAAGGGTGAAGTCTGATTGAAGTGAGGGCTTGAAGCCAGATGCGGTAATTTTTGAGGGGTTGGAGAAGGGACAGGAGATGCAGAAAGATAGGAAACTAGGCCCCTACTTCCTCACCAACCCCTAAATATGGATTTGTTGATTGAGAAGCAGGTGCTGGCAGTGATTGTGATATTCAGTGCTTCAATACCGCTTAAACACTAATAACAATCATTTTATCTCTCTAATCCTAACCTCTCCCTGAGCTCCATGCTGGTCTATCAAGCTGCCTATTCAACAACTCCACTTGGATGTCTAATAGATGCCTCAGATTTTATTTTGTTAAATTAGATTATTTTTTCTTTTTTTTTTTTTTCCTGTGCTGGGTCCTTGTTACAGCGTGGGGGCTCAAGCTGTCGTGGTGCATAGGCTTAGTTGCCCCACAGCATGTGGGATCTTAATTCCCCAATCAGGGATCAAATACATGTCCCCTGCATTGGAAGGAAGATTCTTAACCACTGGACCATAAGGGAAGTCTCAGGTCTTAAATTTTAATGTGTACAAAGCTGAATTCGTGATTAGAACTCACTTCCCACCAAACTTGTGCCTCCTGCTGTTTTATCAGCTCAGTAAACAGCACAGAAATGACCAGTGCATAGCTTTGTCAGAGCCCTTGACTCTTCTTTTTCTTGCGTGCCATGTCGAATTGATAGAGCAATCCTGAATTATCGTGAAAATACACTCTGAATCCAACTATTTCTCAGCTCCTTCCTCCCTATAATGCAGCCACGGCAAGGGCTTCGGGTGATATGCTGGGGCCACACAGGCTTCCTGGCTCTTTCTCACATGCTTCTACTTTGTTTCCATGTCAGGGAATTAATTTCCCCAAGAATGCTTCAGTCTGGAATGGTCTTCCCCCAGGGCCTTTCCTCGTTTCCACATTCAACACAGCTCACCACCCCAACACTATATGTCCCTCTGCTATATTTTATTTTCTCCACGATTCTTATTCCCCAACATTATGTTACTGTATTAGTCTGCTCGGGCTTCCATAACCAAACCACAGACTAAGTGGCTTAAATAACAGAAATTAATTTTCTCAAAATTCAGGAGGCTAGAATTCCAAGGTCAAGATGCCATCAGGATTGGTTTCTTGTAATGTCTCTTTTCCTGGCTTGTGGAAGGCTGTCTTCTCAGCATGTCCTCACATGGCCTGTTCTCTGTGTGTGCATGGAGGGAGAGGTTTAAGGGGTCTCTGGTGTCTCATCCTCTTCTTATAAGGACACTAATCCTATCAGATTAGGGCCCCCCTTGTGACCTAATGTAACATTAATTCCGTCCTTAAAGGCCTTATCTCCAGAAACAGTCACAATGTGGGTTAAGAGCTTCAAACAAGAATTTGGGGGTGGGGGAGGGCACCCTTCAGTTCATAATAGTTACACTTGATTGTTTACTGTCTCACCATTAGAAAAAACTCTAATAAGGCAAGTTCAATTCAGTTCAGTCACTCAGTCGTGTCCAACTCTTTGCGACCCCATGAATCGCAGCACGCCAGGCCTCCCTGTCCGTCACCAACTCCTGGAGTTCACCCAGACTCAAGTCCATTGAGTCAGTGATGCCATCCAGCCATCTCATCCTCTGCCGTCCCCTTCTCCTCCTGCCCCCAATCCCTCCCAGCATCAGAGTCTTTTCCAATGAGTCAACTCTTCGCATGAGGTGGCCAAAGTACTGGAGTTTCAGCTTTAGCATCATTCCTTCCAAAGAAATCCCAGGACTAATCTCCTTCAGAATGGACTGGTTGGATCTCCTTGCAGTCCAAGGGACTCTCAAGAGTCTTCTCCAACACCACAGTTCAAAAGCATCAATTCTTTGGTGCTCAGCTTTCTTCACAGTCCAACTGTTTGTCTATTTTGATCAGCATGGTATTCCTAATACCTGTTAGTTCTTGGCCCTGGTGGGCTTCCAGTGATGACTGTTGACTAAATGAATCATATAATACATGATTGAGTGGATAAAGCCCATAAGTGATGTCAACCCAGGTTTCTGACTGGCTTACATTTTCCCCATGGTTGTTACTTTTGTATCTCTCTCTGTATTCCCAGGATGATTATCAGCAGGTCACTGATGAAAGGGGATATAGGTCTTGATTTAGAAGGAATACAAGGCACATTGTTTCTCTGTTTACTCAGTTAGGAGACCAGCTCTAAAGGCATCTTGTCTCAAGGGACCACCCTGGCTGCCCTGGAGATGCCAGACAACCTGCATTCATTCTCATTTGAATTTCTTGGCTCATAATGCAGCCTGAGGACTCTGAGGATGAAAGAAAACTTCAGCAACCACAAAGGAGTTAAGGAGAAAAGGAGTAACTGGTTCTTGGAGGGACAAAAGAGAGGATACAAATTGCTTTAAAGTAGATGACAATTTGAATAAAGGTACAGATTCAGAGAGATTTTACTTTTAATAAGAGATAGTTAACAGGTAATCTATTTAGGTCCAATGTCTTTGAGATTAATTTTACCAAAGTAAAAATATCACTTTATTGTTTATGGAAAAAATAGTGAATTTTCCTTCCTTTATTCCAATAAAGAATTCTGATTAAAAAAAAATACACTTATATGGTGCCAAGATAAGTTCAGTTTGTTTCTCTGAGTTCCATTTCTGTGACGGTTTGCCCTTTTGACACTTTCTAGAACCTTCAGCTGCTTGTAGCATGCTGATGAGTGGGGATCTTTCAAATGGGAACCTTGATTCTCATGCAAAGCCTGATGTTTTGCAAAATGTACCTTGTTCAGATGCCAGAAAGGCCTTAAAAAGTAGAGCAGTTCACAAAGAGGGCTTTATGCCTGTCTTCTGGGGCCGTGAAACTAGGATAGGTTTTGTAAACTGTATAAATGCTTTGGATTCAATACATTTCATATCTGACATTAACAAGAATTCACAAAAGCTTCTTGCTCATTTGATTGGGTTTAGCAACAGTGTATGTCAAAGAAATGTAAGAACTGATTTTATTAGTATTACTCTGAGGAAAGGTATGACTGGGAATTGTATTCTTCACAGAGAACCATAATGTTAGACATTTTCTTTGAGGAGTTCAAACTACCTCAGAACTAGCATGTTTTTAGTTCATGGGGTGGAGACTGAAAGTTTAATTTTCTTGGGAATTCCCTGGTGGTCCATTGGTTAGCTTAGGACTTGGCGTTATCACTGCTGTTTCAATCCCTGGTCAGGGAAATAAGATCCCACAAGCTGGGTGGCAAGGCCAAAAGAAGAGAAAAAATAATTTTCTTAACTTTGAGGTCAGGGGCTTTACTCAGTCATTGCCCACAAGTGGGGGAAATGAAACCCCGAAAGGAGACACAATGTACTCCTGTTAGGAAGGAGAAGCCTCAAATGGAACCATAGGAAAGCAGTGTAAGGCATCAACAAATTAAATAATGTGTGAGTGTGGGGGACACTTGAGTGAAAAAGAATACAGGCAGAAAAACTGGATAATTCTACTCCTTTCTTTCTCAACCATTGTAAAATTAAGGAAAATATTTTTTTCCTCCAAGCACCAAGCACTGAAAAATAAGGACTGTTAGGAGACCCATGGGAATTGGAATAGTTGAGTTAGATTTTATAAGGTGTGGTTAAGAGAGAAGGAGGGCTTCCCTGGTGGCTCAGGGGTAAAGAATTTGCCTGCCAATGCAGGAGACACGGCACAGGTTCAATCCCTGGGTTGGCAAGATCCCTTGAAGAGGGGAATGGCAACTTACTCCAGTATTCTTGCCTGGAAAATCCCATGAGCAGAGGAACCTGGTGAGCTACAGTCCATAAGGTCACAAAGTCGGAACGACTGAGCAACTCACACACGCACACACATACTTAGGTTTACACGCTTAAGGAACAGAAAGAGTTGGGCACAACTTAGTGACTAAAAAACAACAAGGAGGATGAAATGTCAGTCATTTACTCAGCAAATAATTGTAGAGTGTCAGTTTTATGCAAGGTCTGAGGGGAAACAGACATATTCTTTACTCTGATAAATACGAGATAAAGGAATTTTTATCATTTAAATCATAAATACAATCTGGATCTAGAGGATCTAGTTGCTCTTGCATTGTTTACTATCACAAGAGGATTATCAAAGAAGGTAGAATTTGATGGCATTTAACCAAGCCATAATTTCCAATTATTCTTGTTAGTGAACTTTCATTCGCCAGATTTGTGGGTTGCATTAGCTTAAGAAAGGTTAGTGGGGCGGGAGGGAAAGGGTGTCATATATTACCAGGACAAAATCAGTCATTTCCTGCTCCTTGCAGGACATTTTGCTGAGTCCCTCTCAGGTGGAAGATGATAATCGAGAATGGTTAACTGGCCAGATGCTCTGTGACTAGAAAGCACTGTGGCATATTATGTACAAACATGGACTCTGGAATCTAAACTGGTTCAAATGCTGGCTCAGCCAACTGTAGTTTAGTTCAACTCTTGTAGCCTTATTTTCCTTACCTGTGAGTTAAAGATAGTAATCCTGACTCACAGGGCTGTGAACATAGCATATCTATGGGCTTAGCCTAGTGCCTACTATTCAATAAATGTTCAAGAAGTGACAGTTACTTTTATTGTTATAAAAGCAGAGTCTGCGTTTCTACCTCAGGGGCATGGGGTCAATCCGTGGGTCAGAGAACTAGGACCTGCATGACACAGTGAGGCCAGGGGCAAAAAAAATAAAAAAAAAGCAGAGTCTGGGATACCCTGTTATCTGAAATTCAAATAATGACTCAAAATTGTTCACAGCTGGCTCCTTTGAGGAGTGACACTTTCTTGGAGGTGGTTAATGGAAGTTTTTCCAACCGATGATTCATTAAGATGGCTTAAGAACATTAATAACTGTTAAGTATGAAAAACTAATCCAGGAAAAAAATGTCTTCCAATTTCCTTGACCAATTATTAGTATTTTCTAATCTATGGGATAATATTTGGAGCTGATAGAATTTTTAAGTGTATCACAATCTTTTAAAAATTATTGATTATCTAGTTTTGGCTGTGCTGGGTGGGTCTTCGTTGCTGCATGTACGCTTTCTCTAGCTGTGGTGTGTGGGCTTCTTATTGCAGCGGCTTCTCTTGTTGTGGAGCTCGGGCACCCAGTAGGTTCAGTGCATGGACTTAGTTGCCCTGTGGCATATGCAATCTTCCTGAACCACGTATTGAACCCAGGTCCCCCACACTGGCAGTCCCTCAACCACTGTACCACAGGGAAGTCCTTGGATAGAATTCTTAAATGAGTAAGTTGGCCTTTATTGCGATTAAAGACCACTGGAGACTAATTTGCAAACCACTATTTTATTGAGGACAGGGAAGCTTTTAGAATCTATCAAAGTTCATTTATTTTTGGCTGTGTTACTCAGTAAATTTAGATAGTAAAACAGATTTGACTCACTGGGTTGTATAATCTAGTTTGTTGGACTTTCAAGGAGTTTAATTTTTAGTATTCTTTCTTTACAAAATGAAAATTATGTTTGTGATTCAGGCAAATATACAAGAAGCTATATTTTGTCTTAAATTTAAGGCAAAGCATAGTCTATTGAAAGGTGTTGGAAAGCAATATAACATATTTGAAATATATAATGTAGTATATGATTAGACGTGAGAGATTTCATAGTCTCACAAATGTCTTCCATAGTTGAGATGATTAACATTTCTAGAACTTTCGTTTGATTTACTTGCTTTTGATGAACTTTTTCACATATAAAAAATTCTAGAATTCTTGAAAGTTTACAAATTGGTGTGGATGCAAAACACCACAAGCCCTATATTCCATGTTAGTAATTTTGCCTCTCTCCTTTGCATTTTGTACGTCCTTGTTTATTGTTTTTTTTTTTTTCCATTTTGTTAAGTTCTGAGATTGTCAGGCCAGCCTTTATTTGCCTTGGGTTAGGGTTGTGTTAGCTATTTGGTGCAACTGGGTTAGTAATTTGGCCTGTTTATGTACTACCAAGTTTAAGCTTTGTCAGAAATCATGTCAGGCCTTTTTTGTATATCAGACTAACTGAAAAGGATAGTTCACCAAGAACTATACACAAAGTTTACTATTCAGTTTAGCCAAGATAATTTGTTGCCTTTGTTGCCAGTCTTTTTAATCAAGGATGACTGAACTGAACTGAACTGAATAGGGGTATGAGTATATAAACAAGGCCCCATCTAGTGGTATTTTGAAGAAAAGCAGGTAAAGCTGAAAAAAGTTGGAAAGAAGTCTGTCACAACCTGTCCCTTGGACTGAAAGATCCAGCTTGTCAATTCTAAAGGAAATCGGTCCTGAATATTCATTGGAAGGACTAATGCTGAAGCTGAAACTCCAATACTTTGGCCACCTGATGCCAAGAACTGACTATTGGAAAAGACCCTGATGCTGGGAAAGATTGAAGGTGGGAGAAGGGGACAACAGGATGAAATGGTTGGATGGCATCACCGACTCTATGGACATGAGTTTGAGTAGGTTCCGGGAGTTGGTGATGGACAGGAAAGCCTGGCGTGCTGAAGTCCATGGGGTCGCAGAGTTGGACACAACTGAACTTACTATTCTTCAACCTTCCTGTAAAGATGAGGTGCTGGTTATTTTCCAGATACCCTAATCAGGAAGGCTAGGATGTGTGAAATTGTTTTAAGTGCCTAAGTCAGTAATCCTCAAGCAGAGGAGAATTTATTGAAAATAAAGAGAACCACTCAGAAACATTCAAAATGCATATAAATAGGCTCTGGCATAAAGAATCTGATTTAGCACCCACCTTAATAGATTGGGCTTCCCTGTGGCTCACCTGGTAAAGAATCCGCCTGCAATGTGGGAGACCTGGGCTCAACTCGAGTTGGGAAGATCCCTTGGAGAAGGGAATGGCTACCTACTCCAGTGTTCTGGTCTGAAGAATTCCATGGACTGTATCTAGTCCATGGGGTCGCAAAGAGTCAGACATGACTAAGCAACTTTCACTTCACTTAATAGAGATTCCACTTTAAGGAAGACTTCTCAAAGTCCATTAGGCATATTATAGGTGAGCCTCTTTTCCTTCCTATTAGGTATTCAGCCCACTTACATGGAAGAATGGCTGCACAATTGAGGTAGCAACAAACAATTTGGAAATCAAAAGATTTCACAGACTACTGATAGGGGACCCGAGTTTATAATAGAAGAGTTATGGAGATACCTGGTCTAGTGCACCTCTCAAAGAAGTTTAAGCTGTTAGCCAAAACAGAAGACTGACAATTTTTATTATGACTTCTATTTTTAAGAATCTTCTGTAGTAAACAATTCCAATACAGTTTTTCAGAATTCCCCTCCCCCAACCCACTGCTCTTACAAAATAAAGAGTTTGGCTTTGACACTGCTGCTGCTGCTGCTAAGTCGCTTCAGTCGTGTCTGACTGTGTGACCCCATAGACAGCAGCCCACCAGGCTCCCCCGTCCCTGGGATTCTCCAGGCAAGAACACTGGAGTGGGTTGCCATTTCCTTCTCCAATGCATGAAAGTGAAAAGAGAAAGGGAAGTCGCTCAGTCGTGTCCAACTCTTCATGACCCCATGGACTATAGCCTACCAGGCTCCTCCATCCATGGGATTTGCCAGGCAAGAGTACTGGAGTGGGGTGCCATTGCCTTCTCCGGTTTTGACACTAACCTTTCACAATTCTAACTCTCTCCTTTTATACCTATAATATAAATGAGAAGGTAAATCTGTTTGTCTTAATTGATACAATAAATATAATTTTATAATTTATTAAAGAAATACATTTTAATGGCTTTGGTCTCTGATCTTATTATGTCAGTAGGAGACAAGGGAAGTACTAGGAAGATAAACTAACACTTACTGGGAACCTGGTGTCGAATACTGGGGCTAGGCTTTTTAAAAATAGAGAAAATTAATACACTGATACAACCACCTTATGAAGTAATAAGCAGTCTCTCTACAAAAGAGGAAGCGAGGCTGGAAATGGTTAACTGCTCTGTCCAGGATCACATAGTTAGTAAGTCAAAGAGAGTATCTGGGCCTAAGTGTGGATTCAAAGTACATGCTTATTACTGTGTGTGCTGCTTCCTGCTATTAAAACGTACAGAAAGCCTTCTAACAGTCAACTGTATTCACCTTATCTCAAATTAAAATATCTTTGACCAGACTGCTGAAAAGGAAGAAAAGTAAAAAATTTTACGGCTGCTTTTCTGTCCTTATTTGGACATGTATGCTCAAAATACAACAGGATGATGTGTGAAACAGAGTAATGGAGAAAATAAAGAAACTGAATAACCTGCCATTGACTACATGACAACACTGCTTGTGGACAGTTTATTCACTTTAAAATAGACACTGTGATATAAAGTTGTCCAGAACTAAAATCTGTAGTATATAGTAGGCAAGTACAAAGGACAGCTGGCACAGTGTGCTTTGTTAAGATAAATCATTCTAAGTCAAAAGGTAAGAATGATTTACTGTCTATACCAGGTACAGATTTTGGGGGAAAACACACTCATGTCAAGGAGATATGATATAGATAGAAACAGATAAAAGTTCTGAAAGAGAAGCAACCCATTGCAATAAGAGTCTCTTGAAGTTAATGGAGGAAAAGAAAATTTACACATGAGGCTTCACAGTGTGCCCAGTTTCTGGTTTAATACCTGGCAGAGAGCAGTTGCTAAATAAAAATTTGCTAAAAGGATTTCAGGCACTAGAATTTACATATTTAATAGTCTCTCATTTAAACAACCTATCAATTTCTTTCTTCATTATCTACTAGCTATATATAATTTACATAATAAATCTATTATTTAAAAACTTTCAATAGGTACAACAATTATATGACATTTCATTAGGATGAACTCTAAATTGCTTGGACAAGATTTATTTTGGAATCACATTATCCAAGCAAAGAAAGACACACAATCAGTTCCTAAGACACAACAAAAATGAAAAAGGTGAGACAAACGTCTGCCTTAGAAGTTTATCAATAACCTCTTATATACACATATATATTCACAAAGTGGTTGAGAGTCCTTTTATACAATCTTTTATATGAGGTCCATGACTGAGAGCTCTGTAACAGGACAATGGTCAGACAATCATCGTGACTTCCAATGGTTTTTTTCCCCTGAACTTTGTTATCCTTTAGTTGGGGAGAGAAAGAAGTCCATTTTCATCTGCTGTATCTAAAATTTTACAGATCACTGGAGATTCAACCTAAAGAACAATGAAAATAAAACCATTTTAAAGTTGCTAAGATGAATACTTTATTCGGTATTCTGCTGAATGAATACATATAAATTTGGTAAATGTATATGAGTCCTTCTTTTGGATAAGTCATCCAATGTTATTTCTACAAAGTGAATTTTTTAGACAACAATTTTTAGTCATCCATATAAAATGCTAGATAGGTAAATAGTTATTTTTAAGTAAAAGATGTAAGAAAGAAAAGAAGCAAAGGGCAAGAATAAGAAAGAAATACATAGCTACGTCTTACATAACAAAATGTAGAAGAATATGGCAAAATAATCAGTTGCACCATTCAAGAAAAGGGTAAAGAAAAATGGCCAAGGATGGGCCAGGTGTTAAAATGATCAGATTTAAGATAATGATAATAAATATAATGGAGGAAATTAGAGGAAATAAGTGGAAAACATAGACAACATGTGTGAATAGATGGGGGATTTTAACAGAGAAAATAAAACCATAAAAAAAAAAAAACCGAAGAGGAATGTTAGAAATGAAAAATATAGCAGGGATAAATTCATTCAGAGGTGGACAGGGACACAGAAGAGGAAAGAGTCAATAAACTTGGAGATAATTCAATAGAAATGATGTGACCCAAACTGACACAAGAAAAAGGTAAGAATAAGATAAAAGAAGATTTGGGGACAACTTGAAATTAGCATATTTTAATCAGAGCCCCAGAAATAGATGACGGGCAAAATTTTTCCAAAACTCAGACTCAACACTTAGGAACTTGGCATTTTAAAAAATTTTATAAATTATACCTCAATAAAAAAGATGTCAATTTTTACAGAGGTGATATGAGGGCTATATTAAATTCTGGAGACTACTGAATGTCCTTTCTAGACTTAATGCTAAACATTAAAATGTGGCCCCAAACTGAATTCCTGAATATTAGTTTTCCACTTACCCCAAGGATATACTGACAAGAGTGAGGCTCTAGCATATATACAGTGACAGCATGAGGAGAATCTGATTCTTTACACCTAAAACAGAGAGTACTTTAAGGTATTGCCCAAACCACACAAAATTATTTTTTTTTCTTTTCAAGGATAAAAATATCTTGTAAGTGGTTCTATACAATTAATAACTGAAATAGCCTAATTTGACAATAACTATTAAAATAATAACAATTACAATTATGATTTTACTATCTTATAATAAAACGATTTTCTGAAAAATTCATAATATTAATAAATATAATTATATCTTATATAAACTTTTGCCCATAGGAGGAAAATTAAAGAGAAAGGCATAAAGCATGATTTGATGGTCTAACTTACTTTAGTTTTACAGTCACCTGTCTTGGTTTGTCAGTAATATCACAAATATCTCCATTTCCATAAAAATGTGACACCATCCTGAGTCAGAAAAACAAACAAGTTTTATTACTTTCACTCATTCAGAGTAACTTTAATGGGTAGGGTGAGATGGTTAGAGGGCTCAATTTTGCAACTATATTCCTTAAAAATACATATTTTAAGGTTATGTCACAGAGAAAGTCTTTCAGGTTCTATAGAATATCAAATTGAGATACTTCTTACTGATTTAATTAATAAGAATGATCTTATTAATAACTTGCATATTATTTGCTGCTGCTAAGTAACTTCAGTTGTGTCTGACTCTGTGCGACCCCATAGACGGCAGCCCACCAGGCTCCCCCGTCCCTGGGATTCTCCAGGCAAGAACACTAGAGTGGGTTGCCATTTCCTGCTCCAATGCATGAAAGTGAAAGGTGAAAGTGAAGTCACTCAGTCGTCTCCGACTCTTAGCATGGACTGCAGCCTACCAGGCTCCTCCGTCCATGGGATTTTCCAGGCAAGAGTAATGGAGTGGGGTGCCATTGCCTTCTCCTGCATATTATTTACTTGTATACAAATAGTTAAGGTTAAACTGCTTTTTAAAAAGTTTTCTTTTAAAGTTAAGCACTTCCCCAGCTCCTCTTTTCCCCTATTCTGAATATTGTTTACTTTGTCAGTTTTCCCTTCTTCCTACCCTCCATTTAGCTGCACTCCTTAAAATAATGTAATGCAGGAGTAAGAAGGTAAAGCCTATGCTAAGCTATAAATCCCAAAGAGCAGGAACTAAACAAAAGTTTAATTTTGTTAGCCTCATACATCTGTGCTTCAACATTTGTTGCACATGATACCATGAGCTACTTTCACTTGAAAAACATAAACATTTAAAAAATATTTGATCTGTTTAGTATATTAACACTTAAATGAATATCTCTTAACTTTGCTAATTTTGATTTTGGTCAGTCCAAGAAGTCAGTACATTCTGAAAACAGATCTCTCAATACCATCTGTGCTAGGAAGGACAAAGTTAACATCTGAGAAGGAAAAAGAATGAATGATTTAAAATTCACTGGGTAATGGACTATAAGCAAAGCTAAAGCTTAGTTATTCTTGGGTAAGAAGAAATTAATTTCCTTCTGCTATAACAAGATAAACCTAATAGTCCAAAGAAATGTTGAGGCAGTTTTTCAAAAAAAACATTGTTTAACTATTTTCAATCATTACTGCACAACGGTTAAATAACAAAGGAGAATGCTAGAGTATATTTAAAGAGAATTAAGTAACTTAAAGAGGTAAAGATTATACATGAAGGGGTAAAATGCTTTATGACAGGGTTAGACCTAATACCTGGAATTGCAGCGGTGTAACACTAACACCAACACTGTCAAAGGAAGTAGTCCAAGTTCGCTGCATGCAATTGCCAGGCACTACACTTTACACCAATTACCTCATTTAAATGTCATAACAGTTCTCTGAGGCAAATACTGCTAGACATGAAAAGTGAGGCTTGCAAAGACTATGTAATTTGCCCAGGGTAGTAGGTGAATTGCTAGTGTTTGAATCCAAGGTATCTGACTTCAGAAACTCCTCTTTAACTATTACGCTGTGTTTCCTCTTAAAAAAAAACTAACCTAAAAAATGTCCCAGAAAAAAAATAACAAAAAGATTTTACTTTAAATTAACGTTTTCCAATATTCTGAGTTTCAAATATTCTAAGATCCAGAGACAAATAAAGTTAGTATTTACCTGACTGTCTGGGTACCATCATCTTGAAGGTGATAGGCTCTGGCGGTATTCTTCTTAGCCCATTCAATATGTTCTTCTTGGTTCCATGTCCCCACAACCACAGAGGTTTTCCCACTATCCTTGTCCTAATATATGAAAAAATATTTGTGACAATGAATGTTTGGTGACATCAAGGTGACATTTATGCTGATGGGCTATAAGCTACAGAACTTATCTTCAACTGCACACTGGATATCTATGTTTAGATGTAATAATGTTAGTCAAACTTGATGAGGAGAAATTTGAGCTCATTACTGTTTATTTCTTGTTTCTCTGAATTATGAAACTGGCACTTTCTAGTCAGGTTAAGTCCAGATGTAGTTATTGTGACTCTGTTGCCTTTCACTCTACATTTATCAGTCCTGTCACTTTCCTGGAGATGTTCTTGGCTTCACTCTTCTATTGGTCTATTATTACCAGCATCTCACCCCTCAACTACGAGTTTACTCTCTCACACCTAGATACTGTAACTACATACTACTGTGATTCCTACTTCAATCTCTGGCCTCTATCTCTTACTCGTTATACAAGTTTCCATATTATTCATTTGATGATGCACCCCATACTGCCCTTTACATGGACTTCTTCCTTCTCTCTCATTTTTCTTTCCTTCCTGTCTTCCTTTTTTCCTTTGTATTTTATGCCAGGGACCATGTTGGGTACTAATATACATATGATGAGTAGAATTAAAAACCCTTACAGAGGCAAAAAGGCACAGCCACTGTATAGTGGAGCTTACTGCCTAGTGGAAGAGACAGAGCCATTAAACATTCTTTTAGCAACCACACCGTAGATTCCTAGATAGACAGGTATTAGATTGGCATAGTAAACTGTTTAATAAGAGGTTGGATATAGAGATTGTCTGGGTTTGAATTCTGGTTTCACCATTTACTCCCTATGTGATTTTAGGCAAGTTACTAAATCTTTGCTTCAGTTTCCTTATCTTAGAATAACACTACTCATCTCTTATGAGCATTACATGAGTTAATATGTGTAAAGCACTTAGAATAGTGCCTGGTATACAGTGAGTACTATGTCTGTTAGCTACTATTATTTTTCTATACCCCAAAGTTCCCACCAGAGTTCCTCAAAAAGTTCTAGGTTATACTACCTTAGCTTAAGTAAGTGTGATAAAACCTAGTGTTGGCAAGTGTATAGGAAAACAGTCATTAATGGGAATGTAAACGATCCAACCTTTGGAGGCAACTGTTCAGTATGCATCTATTCTGACCCACCAAGTACATTTCTAGATGTGTGTACTATGAGCGTACTTGCAAAAGTTTACAAACGCAACTATTTAAAAATGTTCACTAAGACGCTATCACAGCAGAAACTGGAAACAACTCAAAGATCATCAATAGAGATCTAATTAATACACTGTGTGTATAGGCATAATTCTCTGTACCTGCTGAAATAAATGAAATCAGTTGTTGCTGACATGGAAAGATCTCCAAGATACTAGGTGAAAAGAACAAGTGCATTCAGTATATCCCGTCTGTATAAATAAAAAGGTTATATCAAATTTATGTATATGCATTATTTTTTCCCCTTTTGGTTGTTAACTAAGAAAATGTTAACAGCTGTTACTTTTGAAAAATGGGACAATAGTGGAGGAGAATTTTACTTTTCATTCTATTCTATATTGCTGGCATATATTCCTTTAATTAAAAAAAAAAAAAACAACCAGTGGGTATTATCTGGACTGTACTTAGATGGTACTGTATCTTTTTTGTATTAATAAATGTTATTAAAAAATACATCTACAGATGTAAAACATCTACAAAGCAGCAAGAATAAGAGGAAAGCATGATGAAATGGGACAGCACAGGTTTAATGGAAGAAAAAAAAAGTCTTAGTTTACAGATGCCACATGTATTTTTTTAGAATGATTTAAATGTGGAAAGTGAGTTGATCTTTCCTGATATGATCCATCATGGAATTTAAGATCAGCTCAAAACATCTCAAGAGGGCAAATATGGTATTTTCTAATTACCAGTTGTTATTTATTTTGGGGAATAAAGAGCCTTTTAAAACAACCAAATCAATATTTATTAATGTTCGTCTTCAGGGTCTAGTAGTTTACCTTACTAAATGAAGTACAATTCAGAATTTAAGCAGCTTTGATTCAAGTGTGAGAGAATGCTGATTTATGACACTATAAAAGAATAAAGAGCATTTAATCTTAAAACTTAAACTTGGATCATATGGAACCTTCTTTTAGCTGAGAAACTTGCTGTATCTATCCTATTTTACTGACACTAGTGACAACATTCTATCTTACCATTCACTTTCTTAAATATGAGTTATAAAATGGCTAATTTCTTAGCCAAAGCTGAAGAGGTTAGTCACAGTACTATATTATTCTCCCAGACTGACAGTAATGCAAGAATCTGAGTAGTTAACAAACCAAGTTACTTTAAGATGACTGATGTAGTCTTAACTAACAACAAGCTTTCCATTTCCCAGAATTTAGAGATGTTTTGTTGAATATTTCCATATTAAAATCATCTTATATTTAAAAGTAACACCAATCCCACTCCTCTATTTTTCCACAAAAGATTTTTCAAGCTTTAAACCATTTAGTGATAGAATGATATAAATACTGTGCCATACCTCATGGTATTGATGTACGTGTTTGCCATAGCAGAATTCATATTTCCACCAACCAACACCCTACAGGAAAGGAAACAGATCAAGTTTCAGTACAGAGAAAGGGGTACTGGGGTTTTTCTTAATATTGCCACGTGATAGTAATGAACATATATGTAGTAAAAAAATTTGTACCAGCAATAATATGGTTGAAAATCACAATTAAAAATTACTAATAAACTTAAAAAATGGACAGAGAATAACCTTCTTGGTAAAATAAAGTAAAATGAAAATTCTACTTATAAGCATATTTTGCACTGACGCTCTGAGTCAGAGGCAGAATTCCACCTTTGCAGATATTAGCTCAAGTTTTAAATGAGCTAATGTAGGGTCATAACCAAAATACAGGCTATACAATCACTGGTGCCCATTCTAGCAATTAGCCAGAATCACACACGAATTACTTATTTAAATATATATGTATTTTTTTATCAAGTAAAGGTCAAGTTTTAGCCTGTGAGTAAAGAGAAATCATAATGACTATGCCTTATAGTGAGATGTAGAGAAATGTCTGCTGGAAAGCTTCCAGAATCCTGCCATTTCTCTACAGACAAAAAATCTTTTTCAGTGCTGCTAATGTCTCTTGATAAATAACATACAAAGTGAAAGCTGTAAGATAAATACTTAAACTGAAGGGTTATTTCTCACCCCATGAAAGCAATAGGAACCACTAAGGAACTCTTTTATGAGCTGGTCATCTGTCAATTTGGATATGTGGGTTGTTCCAACAGTGAGCATTGGCTGAGAACCAACAGCAATGGGTTTGTGGATTGCTGGAAATCTCTCTTCCTTAGTTGATTGCAAATCTTCCTAAAATTAAACAAACACATATTTACAGGCTTCAGTATGACTTAAATTAACTTTAGAAAATTTGGAAAATAAAAGTTGTCCACTCATTTTTATTGTGCTTTAAGAAAATGAATTTTGCAACACTTAATAGCATAGAGAAAGCTCTAGTCAAGTGTTAGTTCCATCTACCAGTTAGGGGTATGGTGACCATTCTTAACAATACAGGGATAATTTCTACTTCGTATGTTTTGTCTCATTACTCTTAAGTACTTCACTATCTGTTAGATTTTATATTTTGTTTAAAAAAATGTGGTTACTATCTATAAAGAAAGGATAATAAGCAGTCTAATAAAGGGCTAAGTGGGAACGAATATGAATGTTAGTTGTAATTATTCAAATGTAGCAGGACCTGGTTGCTGCCCTGGAGCAAACTGTGGTGTAATAAAGGAAGGGTACAGGGAATAGCAGATTCAGAGGTATGGGTGATTCAAACAGACTGATGAAGAACTGAAACATAAAGACTTCACAAAGAGAAAACCCTTGCTTAATTCATGAAACATTAATAATCTGTGACTTATGTGAAGGTCTGTTATGTGTTGTGTGGACGTGCACATGAACCTGAGAAAGCGGTAAGAGCAAAGATGTGTGGTATGGTATGAGAGTTAAAACCAAAGACAGAAGCAGGCACTACATGCTGGAAAACTGTGTAATGCCAAGTCTGAACATTAACTTTTAGGTTTTAGACAAAGATATGGTATGATCAGATTTTTAAGTAATTACTTTTGCAGTCACAGGGAAGAAGGGATAGTAACAAACCTGGAGGTGGAGAGTCAAGTTAGGAGCTCAGAAACCCAGGCCAGAGATGAAGAGACTCAAATGTAAGGGAGTGACAAGCGGGGTGGAGAGAAGAGGACAGTTATGAAAGAAGTCAATGATTTAGAAGCTGGACGTTATCTGGGTGCTGACAGTGAGCAGAGGGGAAATGAATCTAGACCACAACTGAAGGAATGAGTGTACCAGTGAACTGAATAAAACAACAATAAAGAAATTAAACAGTAAAATGTATGTAGTTACTGTAGTTGCCATTGGCCAGTTGTGGTTCTTTTCTTGTTTTCATCTTGTATAACAGGAGTCACTGGATGGTTATGTTGGAAACCAATGAGCTTATCCTCTCTCTTCTTCAATGTTAAGAACAAAGACTGCCAAGATGCCTTCTTGTTTATTTTTAAAAAAACCTTGACTTTTACATGGCTCTTTCTACATTTATAGAATGTAGGCTCCTTCTACATTCAGAGCCTATACTATGCTCCTGGCACTATTTTAAATGCTGAATATTAAAAATGAAGGAGACATAGTTACTACTCATAAGAAGATAAGGTCTAATAGAGTAAAGCAATTACTTAGAATACATGAGACTTATAGTAAGGTCAGTGAAGAAAAGAATACTGCACAGTGAAACCTGTAGCTGAGAAAAGGGGAAGAGGTAAGAAGAAACATGACCATTTATTAATGTTTCTTTAGGACAGAACATCTACTTTTATTTTAAGGAAAATTACCCCAATAAAAGCAAGATGATAGTAGTTTCTGAATCAGGGTTTGGAAATTCAGAAAATAGATTCTTAATAAATCCAGTCATTTCCAAATTAATGTGGTATAATAACATAGGGCTTCCACTGTGGCTCAGTGGTAAAGAATCTGCTTGCCAATGCAGGAGAGGTGGGTTTGATCCCTGGATTGGGAAGATTCCCCAGAGAAGGAAATGGCAACCCACTCCAGCATTCTTGCCTGGGAAATCCCAAGGACGGAGGAGCCTGGCAGGCTATAGCCCAAGGGGTCACAAAGAATCAGATACAACAATCGGAGAGCCAAATATATATTTTGTTTAAAAAAAATTCTTTATGGTAAAGCTTAGTTCATACTTGAAAGGCAAACCATATGCCAAATATTAAAAAAAAAGTTATGTGTAATAAATTAAATTTCTAAAAAAAATTATTCTGAAATAAAGATGACCAGTTCTAAGTAATTACTCACAGTATTACCTAAGATTTCATACACAACATGTACTATCAAGATGCTAGGTATTTTGAAAGCATTATAGCTATCACCTATAGCTTTAAAAATTTTTTTCTCAACTTGTGGATTTAACTCATAAAAGAAAAATAAACTGGCACTTCTTCCTTGAAGAATAATTAAAGTTGGGTTTGTGAAGAATTTTGATGGGACTGACTTTTTTAAGTACTCGTTAGTACTGAAATCATTATTAAGAAGAAGATGAGAAAATAATTACATTTCCAATCTTTCAATACAGCACTTCAAATCAAATGTAGATTATGGTTAAGATAATGTTTCCTCCTTATCATAATAGCAGAGTTCACAACATCCACAAAGAGTCTGGCAATATTTTCACAATTAGTATTCAAGAGGAAGGGGTGATAAAGGCCTTGTTACTGCTGCTGCTGCTAAGTCGCTTCAGTCGTGTCCGACTCTGTGCGACCCCATAGACAGCAGCCCACCAGGCTCCCTCGTCCCTGGGATTCTCCAGGCAAGAACAAAGGCCTTGTAGTTAAATGTTAATTAACCCACTGTTAAATATTAACAGCATACTAGGTGGCACCCCACTCCAGTACTCTTGCCTGGAAAATCCCATGGATGGAGGGGCCTGGTGGGCTGTAGTCCATGCGGTCGCTAGGAATCGGACATGACTGAGCGACTTCCCTTTCACTTTTCACTTTGATGAATTAGAGAAGGAAATGGCAACCCACTCCAGTGTTCTTGCCTGGAGAATCCCAGGGACGGGGGAGCCTGGTGGGCTGCCGTCTATGGGGTCGCACAGAGTCGGACACGACTGAAGCGACTTGGCAGCAGCAGCAGGTATCACACAACAAGCTGGAAACTCCAAGTAATGAAAATTTAAAAAATCTTCCCTCCCTTTTAATGAAGAACCATAGGAAAAACAACCTATTTTAACCATGTAAGTGCTATAATGGAGGGCCGAATAAAATACACGCTCACAGAAGAGGAAAGATGGATCTCATATGCAGGTAATCCATTAGAAATCCTGGTTCATTTGCAAACAAAGTAACACTGAAAGCAGATGTTCATGCTTACCCCTGATGAGTTTCTATTAGTTCATCAGGTGCAGGGAGGGAGGGGAGAAGACAACAGAAGAAGAGGGAAAACAGTATATCCACAGGCAAGGAGGTTGGAAGGAATGTGGTACTTTTAGGAAATGCTTAAGTTGTTCAAAATAGCTGGTATCAAAGGAATGGAAATGAGAGATGAGGCTGAAGCCAGATCATGAATGGTCCTCTATTCTTCTTTGATAAAATGATTGTATGAACAACAATTTCATTTTGAGGTATCAGTTCAGTCGCTCAGTCGTGTCTGACTCTTTGTGACCCCATGAACTGCAGCATGCCAGGTTTCCCTATCCATCACCAACTGCTGGAGTCTACCCAAACCCATGCCCATTGAGTCGGCAATGCCATCCAACCATCTCATCCTCTGCCGTCCCCTTCTCCTCCTGCCCTCAATCTTTCCCAGCATCAGTGTCTTCTCAAATGAGTCACCTCTTCACATTAGGTGGCCAAAGTATTGGTGTTTCACCTTCAACATCACTCTTTCCAATGAACACCCAGGACTGATCTCCTTTAGGATGGACTTACAGATCACGTTAAATACCAAATGGTTAAATAAATTATCAAATGTGCATTTCAGACAGAACATTTTATCAGCTGTGTGGGAAGGATTAGAAGGAAGATGTGTGAGATTAGTTTTAGGTCTTAAGAAATGATGAAGTTCTGAACTAAAGACAGGTTTGAAAAGCAGTCAGAGGATAACACTGATAGCATTGAGAGATAAGCAAAATGACTTAGGTTTCTGACTTGGACAACTGGGTAGAGCATACAGCTTTAAAAGGAATGGTGAAGACAAGAAACGTGTCACTGTGAAAGAGGAAAAAAAGATAAGTCTGAGATAATTGAAAATGTATACATGTCCAATAGGCAGATGAAAAGGGAAGATGGCATATCAAAAGGGAAAAGCAGTAGAGACAAGTGGTTAAGAGGGACAGATTCTAGAATCAGACTGCTTTGATTGTAATCTCTAACCCATCACTTATCACTTCCCCTCTGAACCTCAGTTCCCTAACCTGTGAAGGTGGGTAATACTATATCTTATATGCTGTTGTAAGGATTAGATAATAGCTGTAAGGACTCAATTGTTGTTTAGTTGCTAAGTCTGACTCTTTTGCGACTCCATGTACTGTAGCCCGCCAGGCTTGTCTGTCCATGCGATTTCCCAGGCAAGAATACTGGAGTGGGTAGCCACTCCCTTCTTCAGTAAAGATTCAATACATGTTAATAATTGTGATTGTGATTTGTAGATGTATATTTATAATACACAGGCATGGAAATGGAAGTTGAAAGAATAGTCCTGGATGAGCTCACCTAAGGAGACAATGTACAAAAAGGAGAGAAAGGACCTGTGAACAGAACCAAGGGAACTGTAACATTTTAAGAAGCAGGAATTAGAGAAAGAGCTAGTACACAGGAGAAGAGAACCAGTGAGATAATGAACTGAAGCAAAGAAAGGAGAAAAAGTTCAAGCTTCAAATGTTCAGCTAAGATCAAGTTATGCACATGTCCAGCAAATTTAGAACCAAAGACAGCTGTTGATCTTAGTAAGAACCATTTAAGGAGAATGATAGAATGATGGTTTGATAAATAGCAATGAGTTGAAGAATAAATAAAGTATTAAGAGATGGGTTGTAGTCTATTTTTTTCAAGACGCTTAGCTGGGAAGTTCGTTTAACTAGCTGAAAAATTTAACTGAAATGAACAGGATGCCAAACTTTAAAATATTATGGAATCATGAGTGTAAGAAAATGCTAAAATAGTCTGGGAAGTACTAGAATAAGGAAAATTAAAATCAAGAGAATTGGAATTGACAATTTTGAGTCAGGAAAATAAATTACTATTACCATACTACAGAAATCATTAAAATACTGACATATGCTATGATTTTTGGAAATGGAAGCACTGAGAAAACACTGTTCGATAATTCTCATACCTCTTTGTTTCTCCTAAAAGGCACCCTTAGTATTTCTTCCTGTTGTTCCAACTGTCTCAGGGTGAGGGGTTTAAACGGCGATCCTGGTAGTGACTGGCAAAATATGTCATTCACAGGAGATGCTCTGAATCTGTTCAGTGAAAACAAAGTGTTAAAGCTAAGCATACAACATTTTAAATCGTGTGCATTTCATGTTTAAAATATTAAATCCACATCCTACCTATATTTAGGATGATTGCACAAGAGTGGTGTCAAAATGACAACTTCATATTCACAAGTTGTAACTTCAGCTACTGAAAGAATTTCATGCTTAGATTCAGGATGACATATGTACATCACAGTACTTGATCTGGGCCGGTTCTGTTTCAAACTACAAGGTGTACCATTTCCCATTCCCACTGGATAGTAGGGTGTCATCTGACCTTCGATATTTTTAGTGGGAATCTTAAAAAAAGAGTATAAGACAGACTTTTCATTAGAAATAGAGGTGGGGTGAGAATGGGAGAAGCACTTATTCTGAAAGGAAGAAAACTACATTTTATTTATAAACTAACATTTATTTAATATAATGGTAACACTTCTGTATTTTCTATAAGCTCTCCTAATGTTCTTTTGGTTCATATTCTTACTTAATATATACATATTTTCAGGGCTAATTTAATACAGCATAGAAGAAAATTTTCACTTGGTGCTAAAATTAAGATGTACATTTATATAAAGGATTACAAAAACATATTTAATATGAATTATCTTCAATAGTTACAAAGAAAGAGACCAGGATAAAATACACAAACTTCCTATACTGGGCTGGTCAAAGCTTTCTTCACTAAACCCTCAGTGGATGCCTGTGTTAGAATTTAGATTCTAGAAGTCTGAAGTTTGATTTGTCAAAAAGTGGGGCTACACAGTTAATACTATCTTCTAAAACAGAAATCTAAATATTACACTGATTCATCAGTCTGGTTACTCGTCTTTCCTGTTATTAACAGACACACTTCTCAGCATATAAACTCTTAAGTAAATCTATTCAAGGCCAACAAAAGACAAATGAAGACATTTTTATGGAATGGGAGAATAAAGGAGATCATCTCAGAAGACAAGGATTATTAAGGAGTTAGCTCCCACACTTTTATCAACAAACACAAGAAAAATTACATGGACGGGCTTTAAAAAGACGTTGTTAATAGTATCTCCAAGCAAGCTCTTTGGAGGCAGGGAGCTTATCTTGTATCACTTTGGTACCCTGTCAGTGCTATATCCAAAACAGGCAATAAATAAAAGATTCTAGAGAAAAATATTTTGAGGTTTCTTGTATGCTGTTTTCATGCTAATGTCTGGAATTAGAAAATCCTGGGTTCAAATCCCAGCTCTGAATTCACCAGCCTTATGACTTTGACCCAATTTCAGTTCTTGTCATTTGTAAAACCAGAATAATAATATATACTCAAAGGCTATAGGGAGAATTGAGCATTACTCTTGATTATATGTCTTGCACATCATCTGGCTTATAAACCAGGGCTCAAAAATGTGAGTTTTCTTCCCTTACCCTTTCCTCTTCCTTTATCATTTCACACTTTGAATTTCATCTTGCTATACTCCAGAGCCTAAATATTTTGAGATAAATGTTTTATCTCAAAGGTAGTCTGTAAAATTAAAACCTTTTAAAATAGCAATGCTATGTGTGTCTATGCACAGCTAATCAATTCCTCCAAAGCCACCTTTTTAAATTACAGGCACCCCTTTTAAGTAATTTGTAAGACTTTTTGCCATTTTACTTTACTTCTAATAAAAGTATCATTATGATATGAAACCATTTGTAGGAATATTCTCCAACAGTAAGTTATTTAACTTTATGGAAATTTTAAGGATTCAGAAATCATTCTTTAAACCACAAGGGCACTTAAAATTGTAATTAGTCACCCTAAGGAATAGTTCTTTTTTAAACAACCCTACTTTTCAGTCATCAATTATGCATTCAGATTCAATAAACATTCATGAAAGGTTTGTATTATATCTAGCATTCTACTTTGCACTGCAGAATAAAGAGATAAAAGACAGTCCCTGCTTTTAAGAGGCTTGCAGTCTGGTAGCTTGTTATTTACACATACAGTTTATCTGTTTTACCCACAAGAGATAGGGTTCAAACAAAAGAAAAAAAATGTAGAAGCTCCTATTATAATTGCTTGCAATGTTAAATAGAGGGGAAGAACCACCGCTAAGCACAGAAGTGATTTAATGCTATTACAGAAACTTTCCCAGACACATCTTTGATAAATTCATTTATTTTTGTACGATCTTAAAAGTAAATAAAAGCAATATAGGATAACTTTTGCAGAAAAACCTAACAGATTGCAAATTTTCTTTTACCAAATCCTTTGACGTATTTGATAGACAGTTAAAGAACACCTGGCTATATTCTGTCAATTAAGTTACATAAATTTGTGTTTAGCTGTTCAGAGTAAAAAATCACCAATTATCACTTGCCTCTTTCGATTTTTCCTCTTCTTCTGCTTCTTGTTCTGTGGATTAATACAAAAGCAAGTATAAATAATGAGTGGTGACTTATATACAAGACATAAAATGACTAAGTCTTCAATTTGTAACCTTAAACTTCTTTCTAAAGAAGACTCAAAGCATACACATAATTTTTATCTTACTACTTTAAGCTAATTTTCTTGAAATGGTTTCTTTTGAAAGAACAGTCATTTAATCATTTTATCTTTATCTAGGAAATAGTCTATTTGAGGCATAAAAACTGGTCACAAGTTTTCTTCTAAAATGTTTTTATCTCAGTGAAAGGTTTATTCTTAAAAGAGTTGGCCAATTTGAATAATAGAGATCAATAAAAACATTTCATAATTTGAGGGATTTATCTACATGTCTATTTCCATATATAAAGACTTTGCTTAAACCAAGCAAAAGCTAACACTATATAAATATAACACTGACATGTATATCTCACCAGATTTAAAAATTAATAGGTAGAAAAAAAGCAACAATGTTTGTTAAAGCAAAAAATAATGGAAAGATCTCTTTGAAAAGGTTTTCTAAGGCATTGTTTAGAAATTTAACTGTTTTACAATTCATAAAGTCTCCAAGAAGATCTTTTATTTTTTTTAATCGATTGGCTGCATCATGTGGCATGTGATATTTCAAGTTTCCTGACCAGGGACTGAACCTGTGCCCCCTGCACTGGAAGCGTGGAGTCTGTAACCACTAGACCATCAGAGAAGTCCTTCCCACAAGATCTTTTAAATTCCAATTTGAATATATACTTTAAACCAAATACTAACATTATTACTAAATCACTCTGTAGAAACAAACCTTTTTCAGATAGAAGGTTCTTAGCCAACATATTTCCAAGGTAGTACTCGTGAATATTTACTTTCTATATTAAAAAAAAAAAATGTAGTAAGTATTTTTCAAATACATTTTTAAAGAACACAAATTAAAAAAAAAATCTCATTATTACAGTTTTCATTTTACAATGTTCCATATTTTATAGTTTGAAGAAAAAAATACCTGACCACTTTCTTTCTCTTCATGGTACTGCCGAACGTGTTTTCCGTGACATACTTCATAAGTCCAGTAAGACTCAATCTAAGAGAGATGGATGTATACAAAAGCCACATAACTCAACTGAATTACTTTTTGATATTTTAAGCAACTGAGTAGATTTCTCCCAAGATTTAGAATAAACTTTCATTAAATGAAAGTTATTACTATGCCTCAGAAAATATGAAATTTCTGAAGCCTATTCACTGTTTTCACTAATTAGATAAAAGTAAAAATTCTGTGAAGCAAATAGGTCTACACCTGGGGTCTGTAATCAACACCCAGCCAAGGGACCATTTTCCACACAGCCTAAAAGATAACAATGAGCACTTTTTATTAAAATTGTATACAAGGAAACTTTCTTTTGATCTGAAAAACATTCAAAGCAGTTTGGTAAGTGATATATTTGATAAGTGATATTACTGGGTGTTTGACGCATATACAATACTATACAGGAATTTAAACTTTCAAGGGTTTATTGGCTGCTGGAAAATTTATTTTCTAATTATCAAGTGAACATAAAATACATACTCTGTAGGAGCAACTGCTTTGTTTAAATAGGGGCTCCAACAGCTCTCTTGGATTCGGGCCTTTATAATCCTTTTCTTCTTCCTATGAAAGAATTAAGAGTTTAATATCGTTAGTCAGGAGCTTTCTTCAACTCTGCTGTTTAGCTATTAACTCATTGGTCAAGTCACAAATGCTTGGAAATAAAAGGGGAAAAAGTCAAAAGATTTAATAAGATCCTATGGTATGCCATTTCTTTCAAAAGAATTGAAATATATGCAGCAACATGGATGGACCTAGAGATTTCTATATTGAGTGAAGTCACACAGAGAAAGATAACTATCATATGGTATTGCTTATATGTGGAATCTAAAAAAATGGTACAAATGAACTTATTTACCAAAAAGAGAGTCACAGATGTAGAAAACAAACTTATGGCTACCAGGGGGGAAGGGCGGGGGGAGGGAGATAAACTAGGGGATCAAAACTGACAGATACAAACTATTATATATAAAATAGATAACTGTTAATAGTAAGAACCTACTGTATAGCACAGAGAACTCTACTCAATACTCTGTAATGGACTACATGGGAAAACAATCTAAAAAAGAATGTATATATGTAATGTGTAACTGATTCACTTTGCTATATACCTGAAACTAACACAACACTGTAAACCAACTATACTCCAATTAAAAAAAAAAAGAACTGAAGTATAAAACACAGAGCCATAGAAAAATTTTCAATTCTTCCTTTTCTTAGAAAAAGGTTTCTGAGTATCAGTTTCCTGAACAATTCTTATACACCTACTTGAGAATTTCTAGCTATAAAAGCCTCAAATAGTTGAATCTTACATAATACACTGGGAAGTTTTAAGATACTTCTCAGTTTTCTAATTTTACATTTCATACTCGAATGCCATAAATATGTGTATAATTGTGTATGTGTATATTTGTGTCTTAAGGTTTAAAACAAAATGAAATAGATAGCTGTCTTTCACAGATCTTAAATCTGAACAAAACTTCTTAAGAAAGCACTCAATGAGTTTAATACTTCCATTTTGGAGATTGTGAAAATATTCTGTAATTAGCTCAAAAAATTGATTGAGTGGAGGAATTGAGTTTCAAATTTGTTCAGGTTCCACAGCTAACTATAGCCTATACCTCAGCCTCCTGGCTCCTAGGCTGGTGTCTTTTCCATTTTACCATGCTGCCTCTGTTTCATCTTGAAAGAAGTCATTGCCTTAAAGGATGGATAAGAGGCAGTTAGCGCACTTTAGGAGGAAGAAACGGGCAAGAGCTAAGGTAATGAGAAAGTACAAGGTACCTACAGATTTATTTACTAGCAGTTCTTTATAAAAAATGTCACATATACATAATCTAAGAATTCAGGAATAATGGGATTACTATTTTTATGGTAAGACAGCATTACTGAGAAACCTGTTGCTCAATTTTATTTTAAAGTATGAAGTTGCAATGTTTTAAATAAATGTTTGGTAACAGGAATTATCAATGTATTTACAAAAACTTACCTCGTCCCCACTTGCCACAAGGGGAAGAATGCATTTATATTTTTCTTTATGTGTAGTTGTCATGATGACATAATTATCTTCTTTATACAAAACTCCAGTTGTAGGCTAGAAATAGAACAAAAAAATGTACATTATTTTCTCTGATTAAACTAAACTATAACTTATCATTTCAACAGAGGGTTTTCAAACCTATTTACTTCCAAAGGCAGGAAAAAAGTCTACATATTTTTTAATGATAAAATGGAGACAACAGATTTTTTCTTGGTGTTACAATGTAACAGAAAAAAAAAAGGAACAAAAATATAGTTTGGAGTATAAAGGAAAAAAGGAAAAAAAGTAGTAATGCAACAGACTGAAGTTATAATATGGATTAAAAAGCATTTAGAGGCAGTGAATGTTCATGGATACACCATCACTGAATACTTATTACCACCTATACATGAGTCTACAGCAACTTACAAACATACCCTCAATTCTTTTTGATGGGACCTCTGAACCTAAGATAGTGCAATAATTTTCATATATGGGTAACATATGGATAAATGACTATGAATCCTCTGTGCTAATTTAACTTTTTTAGTATGTATAAGGGTCAGCAAATTTTTCCTGTAAAGGGCCAGATAGTAAATATTTTAGGCTTTGTGGGTCATATGATCTCTATTGCAACTACAATGGCACCCCACTCCAGTACTCTTGCCTGGAAAATCCCATGGACGGAGGAGCCTGGTGGGCTGCAGTCCATGGGGTCACTGAGGGTCGGACATGACTGAGCGACTTCACTTTCACTTTTCACTTTCATGCATTGGAGAAGGAAATGGCAACCCACTCCAGTGTTCTTGCCTGGAGAATCCCAGGGATGGGGGAGCCTGGTGGGCTGCCGTCTATGGGGTCGCACAGAGTCGGACACGACTGAAGTGACTTAGCAGCAGCAGCAGCTATACCATTGTAGGAAATAAGTACACAGGCATTATTATGTAAATGAATAAGCATGGATGTTCTGAGAAAAAAAAAAAAAACCCAAAAAACCTTACAGAAATCAGGTTTGGAGTGCGCCAGCCTAAAGGTGTATTTTGCTGACTCATGGTATATATCAACAAGACTATCGTTAAAGTGTTCTACAGTATAAAACCAAACAAATTCACAAATCAAAAAGAACCAACACAATTCAAATGAACATTTCAATTACTATAACTGGTATTATTTTACAAAAAAGAAATCTCTGCTTTGTGACAGAAAATATATCACTAACTACTAAGGCAGATGGAGAAGGAAATGGCAACCCACTCCAGTATTCTTGCCTGGAGATTTCCACGGACAGAGGAGCCTGGCGGGCTACAGTCCATGGGGTCACCAGAGTCGGACACAACTTAGTGACTAAACCACCACCACCACCACTAAGACAGACGTTTTCAAAGTCTATGAGCAGTATTCTGTGGCAATTCAGTTCTCTCTTTTCTCTTCTGACAGTAGATAAAATCACTAAACTATTTGGCAATCCCTAGTAATGAAAGAACCACTCTTATTACAGACCTCTACTCTTTCCTCAATTTAACAAAACAACTCTTAACTATAATAAAACCAGTAGTACTTGAAACTTTAAGTACTTGAAACCTTAAACACAAATAGAAATCAGGGCCATGTTTTCCCAAGATAATAAAGCAAAACAAAAAACAGCAGTAAATACTGACTGTATGAGCTATATGACAGTACCATTTGAGCCCTTTACATTATTATCTCATCAATGCTCAAAACAAGCATTGTACCCATTTTACTGAAAAGGAAACTGAAGCCCAGGGCTTAAATAATTTGTCCAAGGTAACACAGTTAGTAAACAGCACAGCCCAGAGAAGAAACCTAGCAGACTGGTTTAACATATTTGAATCAGCTTTGGTTAACATTTTCTTAGATTACTATACAGCGTGTGCTTGCATATTAAGTCGCTTCAGTCATGTCCTGGACTATAACCAAGGATCCTTATTTAAAAGAACATTATAAGTGAAGACAGGAATCAAAGAGATTTGAAAGTGAGAGTTGCAAAGCCAAATTTATGATAAAGGGATCCTTAGAAACATTTATTCAGTTTAGCCAACAAACTGCTGTTAAGACATAACATTTGTATCTTTTGGTATTTTTCAGATATAGTCAGAACATATGATGGTGAGTTGTGCAAAGAATGACTCACATTCATTTAGCTAGCAATAGATGACTTGAAGTTTTGTCAAATCATTCCTGTACTGCAGTGAAGGTGGACAGTAGCATATGTCTTAAATGCATTCCTTTCTATTTGTGAAGTACCTGCAATCTAATGTTCAGAACTGGATTAAATAGCAATACTGACTCATTTACTAAAATGTTCAGAACAGTGCTAACAATGGAAAAAGAAACTGCTTGTTTGGAACCACAGCAAAGAAAGACAATTCTTTCTTTGTAATTAAAACTATAATCTTGCGTTTTATGTCTATATGATGAAATTTATTCCTTGTTTTTAAGGTTTAGGTAAAAGGTAACAGAAATAGAAACCATCTCTATTCTTATTTGAAGATTTGTTGTTGCTGCAAAGATTTATTTTTCATTAGTTTAGGAAAGGCTGCTGCTGCTAAGTGGCGTCAGTCGTGTCCGACTCTGTGTGACCCCATAGACGGCAGCCCACCAGGCTCCTCTGTCCCTGGGATGCTCCAGGCAAGAGTACTGGAGTGGGTTGCCATTGCCTTCTCCATAGGAAAGGCTATTTTCCTCCTCAATAGAACAGACCAAATAACATTTCTTCTATCTGAAAACTCTTTGCTGAAATAGTGTATCATTTATTGGGATCACAAAGTAAACATTTTAAACAAATTTTACCCGACTTTTTTTTTTTTCCTTCACTTCTAATTACAAAGAAGTTTTAATAATGACTTTTTAACAATGGACTTTTTAATAATGGAAATTAGAGGAGAAAAGCTAACTTTTTGGCTTTTAACTTAAAAAAATTTCTGCTTCCTTTTGATTTTGTAAAATAGGTTTTTACTTAAAAAATGAATTCTGAATGCACAAAATCACAGACAGTGTTTAAAAAAACTTGTTTTATATAACTTGACACCTTACAGTATTTCCAGTGCAAGAGGCAATATTAGCGATATGATAAAAATCAGATTTTAATATAATTAGACTAATCAAGGAGGGGTGTAGTCTTCAAGATTAAGGAACCTGAAAAGTATCTTGGCAAGTGTGAAATTTCTAATGCTTGACACAAGTCTGGAGGAATTAAGACAGAGGATGAGAAAGAAAGCTATCCTGGAGAATCTGTAAAATAAACTCAATGGTACAACTTGTTAAGATATAGGACATGATTCATACCATGGAGATGGTCACCATTTCCCCCAAAGGTAGCATTTGTTTTCAAATGGGAATACATTTCTGTATTAGCAAAAGAAGTTGAAAGAAAATTAGACTTATTTTGCAGTTTTCCTTTGGAGATGTTCATGAATTCTGTGTGAAGTAATGAATAATTGAACATTTTAAAGACACAGAGATGATGTTTCAGAAGGAAAATACACACAAAACCAAAACTGACTGCTAAAAACCAGTAAAGAAAGAATATCATAATCATGAATTATTGGAAACATTAAAAAATGTATATATTTTTGGCATTTGATAATTTTTCTAAGTAAATTTGAAAGATGATGTATCATTCTGATATATCTGAATGGCAAGAGAATATAAAGCACAGAAGAGTTTTAAAGATTAAAAAACCTGAGATCTTTTAATCCAATCCCTCTCAGTTTCAGGTGGTAGAGAGAGAAAGGATCTTTATCCTAGTTCATTCAGCTGCTTAGTTACACACAAATGTCCATCCAACTGGCCTATAAAACAAAATGACGGTGCCAGGTGTGGAGGGCTGTAGTTTCAATTACACAAAGTAGGGAAGTGAAGCCTTGAGATTAAGAAAATGTTAAAAAAAGATCAATGATAATGGTTCTTGAGGCTTATTTTTGCGGGAGGGCGATAGGCCTTTTGCTAAGGCATAGGAAAATGTCTTTGGTTTTTTCCTAAAATAACTCAAACTTAAAAAAAAAAGGAAAAAAATGCTTCCCAAATTTTCAAACAAGCCCATCTTAGATTATGCTTTATTGTCAAATAAAAATAATTAAAAACAAAATTTCAAAATAAAATTGTTAAGATATAGGAAAGGTTGGTCCACCATACATTTAAATCCTTTTCCATCACCTTTTGCAGCCAGCAAACAACAGTGCCAGAAAGAAAACGGAACAGTTTGGTAATAACTTCTAAAAAGGCTAGTTTTAGTCACCTGCATATAGGTCAGTAACTTTTTAGGGCCATATACTAGCATGCCTTTTTTAATTTAAAAAAAAAAAAAAACCACATTGATGTAGAGTAAAAAATTTTAATGACCACATTCTTTAAACATTTGCCAAGTTCATGCCTAGTGTGCTCTTCAGAAATAATCAGAGGTTGGACTAAAATATTCTCATCTCCAAGTTGTAGCTGACTTATAACAAACTTATATAAACATTTTAATATATTAGTATTTTCTGAATAAGAAACCTACTGTATAGAACTGGGAACTCTCTTTAATGCTCTGTAATGACCTATAGTGGAACAGAATCTAAAAAAGAGTGGATATATGTATATGTATATAGCGTATATGTGTAACTGATTCAGTTTGTTGTACAGCAGAAACTAACACAACATTGTAAATCAACTATACTTCAATAAAAATTAATTAAAAATATCTCCTGGCATTAATGCAAAGACAAATTGGCTTCCCAGAGAAATACCTACTTAAATTTAAGAATCACTGAACTATCAGAATGGAAGAACTGAAAACAGAAAGGAGAAACAAACCAGGTATGAAATATTAGCTAAAACCAACACCAGCAAATAGAAATCTGGGTTGTGGAAATGACGACATCCCTTATCCTGGGACATTCTGTGCTGATATGATAGTATCACATATTCATGTTTTAGTGATATAGTAACAGAACAATATACTAAAATAGTCTTCCAAGTAGAACGACTGCAGATAATTGGAATAAGAATTAAAAAAAAAACAAAAAAACTTTTCAGGGGCAGGTGGGCTGTTACATTTTCTCTGATTTCCATTTTAAATAAATGAATTAATTACCATACGGTAAGTATCACAAGAGCCTATTTTTTATTGGCCGACAATGGATAGGAAGACTTTTCGGAAGTCCACTTCCCAAAGGAAGGACTGCAAATATTCATTACTTCGAGATTATAAATACGTTTTTCAATGTAGGAAAACTGACCATAAAATCTCATGTTCTGGAGTCTTAAGTAACAGTTATAATACATCAAAACTGTAAAGGACATTCTGCATAGTGTCGTTAACATGTCACCGGCCAAACAGCCCTCTCAGAGACAACTTGGAAGGGAAAAGAGCTGTGCGGTATATGTATACTGTGCATATACGAGAGAGAACACGAGTATGAGAAAGGGAACTCATATCCACAGTACAACTGACTGTGTAGGAAGGGTGTGTAATACTCCTTGAAAGAGAGAAGGTTGCTGGTGGAGGAAGAGCTGCAGGTGACTTGCCAGAGAGAAAACAGATGCGCCTGACGTGGTTCTAGAAAAGCTGCTTCCACGGGGGGGGGAGTGTTGGTAAACTGGAGAGACGGATTTCTTTAAAAGGGAGAACAGGTGACCCCTGGATCCTGAATGTGTAGGCATGGAGGCACATCCACACTACGTGTTTGCTAAGCACTTGCTGTATGAATGAACGAACGCGGGGTTAATGAAGCTTTGGACTAGGAATGAAGCATGCGCCTGCAGAAGAGGTTCTAGGGGAAAAAAGCGTAGAATACCGAGAGAAGGGGCCGAACTCTTAAGTGCCAGGAAGAAGAGAGATGGCTACCGGGTTCGCAAGGGCACTGACCAGAGAGAACTCGGTGCCGGGCCAGTTGACTCGGAAAGGTATGTCATCGCTGAGCTGGGGTAGCGCTCGGCCGCCTCCGGACGCCTCCAGGAGACCGCAGAGGACCAGTAACACCGGCCCGCCTGGGACCAGACTCCGCGCGCCGCCGCCTCCTTCCTCCATCCTCCGCCGCCGAGTTCTCCAGCCGCCGCCACAACCTCCTCGGCCCACAGAGGAGAGGAGGGGGAGGAGGAGGAGGCGGCGGCGGGACTACCAAGCGTCCAGGCAGCCCGGGGCCCAACCGCCGCCACGTCTCCTTCCGGAGAGCCCGGCAACGCCGTCCCCGCCCCCTTGGGCTTCCCACCACCGTTTCCGGGGCCGGTGGTGTATCAACATCCGGGGCCGCCGAACCGTCTGCCTACGGAAGCCTGGACGGCGGTAGCGCTTCTCTTGTTGACCACAACTGCGGTCCGGCGGCGGAGAGCGAACGCAGTGGCTTGCCAGGAGTGGACGCCCAAAGACTGGGCCTTGGGCCAGCCGTTTCCTCGGCGGCGAAGTAGCAGCACGGAGAGCTGGTGAGTCCGGGAGGCGGGCGGCTCTCAGCACAGAGTAGGCGGCGGCTTGGCCCTCATGGAGCAGCCACCGGAGAGCGGGGCTGGTGCAGGTATTCAGATGAGAAAATTCGAGGTGGCGAAGAGAAGTGAGAAGTGGTGGTGTTTCTGACTACTCTTCCCTCTCGCTGCTCCTGTTTTCCCTTTTCTCCGCACGTAGCGTCTGTACACTTTTATCTTTCCCGCTGGAAGTTTCTCTCCGCCTTTTACTGTGGGCCGTGGTCACCTGAGTACTTTCTGCTCCTGACTAACAGAGAGTAGATGGCTAAGTTTCTGCAGCTGTGGGTTCGGGGATACTGAGCCGAGAATACCGGTCGTCCCTCCGTATAAGAATTCTACGCTTCTCCGAGGGTGGCCCAGATGCAGACTCTCCTCTTGGGGAGGGCAGCTAGATTTTCCCTGCGTTTTTACCCGACGTGGGGCTCTCCCTTCATCCCAGAGTTGAAGCGCTGTGTCGCTGTTTTATGTAGGAAGCCGATACGTTTCTTTAGGTAAAGTTCAAGGCCATGTGACCCTAAGGTTATGAATTCACATAAGACTTAGACACCTCTCACCGTATTCAAAATAACACACAAAGTTTTGCATTCTCCCCGTCATTAAAAGAAATGCCATTGTTTTAATCTCTAATATAATGGGTTTGGGTAAACTTCGGGAGTTGTTGATGGACCGGGAGGCCTGGCGTGCTGCGGTCCATGGGGTCGCAAATAGTCGGACACGACTGAGCGATTGAACTGAACTGATAATGGGTCATACAGCGTCAAATATAGAGCATTTATCGTTGTCTTTCTGGAGGTGAGAAAAGCTAGACCTTCGTGCTAGATTTGCTAAAGACTGTCGTCCGTCGTGTGTTCTCTCTGCCCCTGCAATTTGCTCCAAGTCAAAAAGCAGGAAGAACATCCTTTTTCTATTTTTTGTTTTGAAAGTTTCCTATTTCTTTTTTAACATAAGGAATCCACGGCATAAAAGAAAATTAATTTTTTTCTAGAATTGAGATGTTGTTCATTGATTTACCTATTGATGTTTAGTGTGTATGTGAACAGTGGGCTTGGTAAATGGCAAATAAATGAATCTCTGTCCTCTGTCTCATGGTATAGCAAGGCAAATTACACAGACAAATAATGGTAGCCTATTATGGTAATGATAAAATAGTTAACACTTACATCACATTCCTTCTGTGCACTCGTTTAAGTACTTTATTATGCTGCTGCTGCTGCTAAGTCGCTTCAATCCTGTCCGACTCTGTGACTCCATAAACGGCAGCCCACCAGGCTCTTCTGTCCCTGGGATTCTCCAGGCAAGAACACTGGAGTGGGTTGCCATTTCTTTCTCCAATGCATGAAAGTGAAAAGTGAAAATGAAGTCGCTCGGTCGTGTCAGACTCTTAGTGACCCCATGGACTGCAGCCTACCAGGCTCCTCCATCCATGAGATTTTCCAGGCAAGAGTACTGGAGTGGGTTGCCATTGCCTTCTCTGACTTTATTATGAGCCAGGTACTATTAGATTATGGGCTTCCCTGGTGGCTCAGTGGTTAAGAACCTGCCTGCCAATGCAGGAGATGAGGGTTCCACCCCTGGGTGGGGAAGATCCAATGGAGAAGGAGACGGCAATCCACTCCAGTGTTCTTGCCTGGAAAATCCCATGGGTGGAGGAGCCTGGTGGCCTACAGTCCATGGGGTCTCAAAGAGTCAGACATGACTGAACGATTAAAACAGCAATAAACTATAGATTATAGAGTAGAGGGATGTTAAATTATATAATAGAGTAGATGTTAGATATAAGGAAGGACAGAAATTGGGTAAGAAAGTCTTGCCAGGAGAAGTGACATTACGATTGGGGTTTTAAGGATTTATAGGAGTTTATCAGGCAGCACCATCCTTCTAGGTGGTCCCTTAGGGCTTTTCAGTGTAGTCAGAGTATAGGGCAGAGTGGAGTCAGAGAAGATTAATGGTGTCTTAGAGCAACAGTTCCAATTAATTCAGTTCAAGATTAATTCCAAATGGATTAGATACTTAAATGAATAACAAAAAGAAAACAATAGGTATTAAGATTGTATATGGGTCTCCTTCCTTAATAAAAATTTAGTCAGTTGTCACACACATAAAAAAAGAAAACAATAGGAAAAAATTTAGAGGAATAATTTAGTGATCTTGTTATGTTGGTGGTGGTTTAGTCACTGAGTCGTGTCTGACTCTTGCAACCCCATGGATTGTAGCCTGCCACGCTCCTCTGTCCTCTGTCCATGGGATTTCCCAGGCAAGAATACTGGAGTGGGTTGTCATTTTCTACTCCAGGGGATTTTCCTGTCCCAGGGATTGAAGTCAGGTCTTCTGTATTGCAGGCAGGTTCTTTACGAACTGAGCCACTAGGGAAGCCTGATCTGTAAGAGAGGAAACCCTGAAATCATGGAGGAAAAAAGATGTATTTGACTAAATAGAAATGAAAAGCATTTGTCTACCCAGATTTAGTCTTTGGGACTGTAGTAATGGAAGCTCCAATAACAGCAAAACACTCAAGATAATTTCTGGTAAAGGTCATTGCTGCTTAGAAACTAGGGTTATGTAAAAGAAAATGACTCTGAAATATGCTACTGAGGTAGATGGTCAGACTTGTGTGAGGAAGTGACAGCTGAGTTATGATTTGAAATGAGGAGGAGGAAGCCACACAGTAGTTTCTAGCAGGAAAAGCTTGTGTTGGAGGGATTGAAAGAAGGCTGGTGTTGATGGAGTGAAAGAGGGCACTTTGTAGATGAAGTTTGAGAGGCTGGAAGAGGCCAGCTGGGCACAGATCTGTAAGTAGGAGAGCGATGTGGTCTGATGTACGTTCATGAAGATCATTATGGTTGCTGTGTGGAAAATGGACTGTAGGGGATGTTGTTGGCTGAATTGTGTTCCTCAAAAGGATATGTTGAAGTCTTAACCCCTGGAACCTGCAAGTGTGAACTTACTTGGGAATCGGATCTTTGCAGATGTAAAGTTAAGGTCATACTGACTGAAAGTGGGCCCCAATACAATGTCTAATGTCTTTATAAGAAGAAGGAAATTTGGACACAGAGAGGATGGAGGCAGAGATTGGAGTGATGTGTCTACAAACCAACTAAAATTTGCCAGCGACCACCAGTAGTTAGGAGAAGGCAGTGGCACCCCACTCCAGTACTCTTGCCTGGAAAATCCCATGGACAGAGGAGCCTGGTAGGCTGTAGTTCATGGGGTCGCTGGGAGTCAGAGATGACTGAGCGACTTCACTTTCACTTTTCACTTTCCTGCATTGGAGAAGGCAATGGCACCCCACTCCAGTACTCTTGCCTGGAAAATCCCATGGACAGAGGAGCCTGGTAGGCTGTAGTTCATGGGGTCGCTGGGAGTCAGAGATGACTGAACGACTTCACTTGCACTTTTCACTTGCCTGCATTGGAGAAGGAAATGGCAACCCACTCCAGTGTTCTTCCCTGGAGAATCCCAGGGACGGGGGAGCCTGGTGGGCTGCAGTGTATGGGGTCACACAGAGTCGGACACGACTGAAGTGACTTAGCGGCAGCGGCAGCGACCAGTAGTTAGGAAGAGATAGGGACAAATCCTCTCCTAGAGGTTTCAGGGAGATTTTGGCTCTGCTGACACCTCGATTTCAAACTTCTAACTTCTAAAACTGTGAAGCAGTACCTTTCTGTTGTTTTAAGCTACCAGGTCTGTGGTAGTTTGTATGACAGTGCTAGGAAGCTAATGTAGGGGCTAAGTGTGGCGACAGGGAGACCAGTTAGGAAGCTGTGGAAATGGGGAGCAATAGTCTACTTTGGAATGTATTTTTTGAGTAGAACATCTTGAATTTCCTGGTGGATTAGATGTGGCATGTTCTTACAGAGATGAATTAATGATGCTTTGCTGACAAAGGTCCATATAGTCAAAGCTATAGTTTTTCTAGTAGTCATGTACGGATGTGAGAGTTGGACCATAGAGAAGGCTGAGTGCCGAAGAATTGACGCTTTTGAACTGTGGTGCTGGAGTAGACTCTTGAGGGTCCCTTGGACTGCAAGGAGATCAAACCAGTCAATTCTAAATCAACTCTGAATATTCATTGGAAGGACTGATGCTAAAGCTGAAGTGCCAATACTTTGGCCATCTGTTGTGAAGAGCCAGCTCATTGGAAAAGACCCTGATGCTGGGAAGGATAGAGGGCAGGAGGAGAAGGAGATGACAGAGGACAAGATGGTTGGATGGCACCACTGACTCAATGGGCATGAGTTTGAGCAAACTGGGAGACAGTGAAGGACAGGGAAGCCTGGTGTGCTGCAGTCCATGGGGCTGCAAAGGGTCAGATTTGACTGAGCGACTAAACAACTATGTTTTATGAGGAACTGGTGGTGAAGTTTACTGAAACAGGGAAGAAAATAATGTGGACTGATGGGAATCATGTGTTTTGTTTGTTTTACTTTTTATTTTGAAGTGATTTCAGACTTACATAAAATTTATTTGTAAGAATCAAGCCTAGATTCTCCAGTTATTAACATTTTATATATGTGGTTTGCTTGCAATAATAATAATTTTGGAATCAATGGTTCTATTTTGGACATGTCAAGTCTTATTACTTTTTAAAATTTATTTTAATTGGAGTATAATTGATTTACTGGACGTGTTAAGTTTTAGATGTCATCAGTTAGACATCCAAGTAGAGCTAACATGTTGATTAAACCTGAGGCACAGGTGGGGAGGTCAGAGCTGGAGTTATAAATTTTGATGTTATTTGCATGTGCCTGTGTGCTAAGTTGCTTCAGTCTGTCTAACTCTTTGTGACTGTATGGACTGTAGCCCACCAGCCTCCTCTGTCCTTGGAATTTCCCAGGCAAGAATACTGGAGTGGGTTGCCATTGCTTTTTCCTGCCTGACCCAGGGATTGAACATGCATCTCTTTTGTCTCCTGCATTGGCAAGAGGGTTCTTTACCTCTAGCGTCACCTGGGGAGCTCTATATGCACGTAGGTATATTTAAAGCCATAGTGCTGGTTGCAATCCTTGAGGGAAAAGATGAGGATAACAAAAGGAAGAGGAGTCATTGCAACATTAGATACTGAACAGCATTGAAGAATTAACAAAATGGACTGGGGAGGCATGCCCAGTAAAGAAAGAAAGTCAGAAAGCTGAGATATCAAAGAAGTCAAGAGAAAGAGCTGTACCAGTTAAGTAAATGCTTTGAGGAGTTGTAGATGATGAGGATAAGTAAGTAAGCAGTGTATTTGGCAGCATGGTGGAGGAGTAGAGGAGAAAAAAGGCTTGATTGGACTGAAGTGGAGGGCTTGTTTATCTGTACATTAAGTTAAAAACATTATGCTTTTGCATTTCAGCAGAGCATATGCCAGTTTCTAAAAGCCTTGGTGCTGTTGACATTTTGGGCCGGGTAATCCTTTGTTGTGAGGGGCTGTCTTGCGTATCATATGATGTTTAGTAGTATCCCTGGCTTCTGTCCACTAGATGGTAGTAGCAGCCTTACTCCCTCCCCCTTTGCCAGCCAAGTTGTGACAATCAAAAATGTCTGCAGACGTTGCCAGATGTCCCTTGGCAGGCAGGATGGCCCATGGTTGAGAATGTATTTCTGGTTTAGACTTTAAAATGAAAAGCTTGAATATTAATGGTAAAGCTTTAGGCAGTAGCTCACTGAGTGAGAAGATATTTAGTGTCAAGCAGGGGACCTTTCTAGCACTGTAAAAATTTTACAACTGTAGTGAATACCTGCTTTGCCTGTAAGGCAAGTGTCTTGTTTGCATTATATCTTTGATGATTCCGTAAGACACTTAATCTTACCTTATATTGATGTCATTATTATGCATATCAGTTACCATAGAGGATTTTGAATATAAATATGTAGAAGATTGTCCTGAATCTGTATTAACCCCATCATTACCTAGAAATTATTTTGAAAAAATAGTCAATATTGCTTCATTTGATAGTCTTGACTTTTTTCATGTAAGTATGGTACAGAAAACACAGTCTTAAATTTTGTTTAACTTTCTGCTTCATGGATTCCAGGATAATGCCCCTTAATCCGACAAAGCTACCTTTTTCTGCCTGCAACGGAATTAGTCTTAATATGGCAATTTTCAGTTAGCCGCAGAATTATAGATCTGGGGAGAGAGCAAGAAAGTTGTGCAGTTATTTATCTAATAAATATGGTTTGGAGGCACTGTCCTCAGTTCGAAGGGTGTTATAAAAATGCTGTTGTTAAGCTGCTAAGTCGTGTCTGACTCTTGCGACCCCATGGACTGTAGCCCATTAGCCTCCTCCATCCAGGTGCTATAGAGATAAAATATTGCAGACATTCAAAAGAGGGGTGATTACTTTTAGTGAGAGATAGGGTGAATGAAGTGTGAAAACCAATTAAATAGTCTCTGTTTTAATATGTGACAAGGGGGTCATTTTATGTTTGTGGGAAAAGGATGTTTTAATAGATTCTGCTGGTGTAATTCACCTATAGGAAAACCAACCAGATCCCCTCATCATAAAATATGTAAAAAGTAAATTGTGGGAATTCCTTGGAAGTGCAGTGGGAATTCCTTGGCAGTGTAGTGGTTAGGACTCAGTGTCACTCCCAAAGGCCTGGGTTCCATCCTTGGTTGGGGAATTAAGATCCTACAAGCTGTGCTGCACAGCCTAAAAAATAAAAAAGTAAATTGTAAATGTGTTAAAGATACATATTCATATGAAGCAATTAGGAGAATATTTGTATAATTGAAGTAGGGATGATGTTTTTTAGTAAGATAGGAAATCTAGGTGCTGTAAAAGGAAAGATAGACCTGCTATAATAAACTTTTTAAAATTAGTAATTTTTAAAATTAAAAATGTGCAAACCTTTTGGCCTAGTGATTTTATTTTTTTGGACTCTCATTTAGAAGCAAAAATCCTGACACTTAAGGATGTATGTATAAAGGTAATTCATTGTGGCATTAGCTGTAATGACAGAAATTACCTTTGCATATCTTATTTTCTAATAATAAGGCATGGCTGAATAATTACATGCGAACTCTATACAACCGAATTAAGTGAGGCGATTAGGAGCAGGGGCTCAGGGGTTAGGCCAGTGAAATTCTGATCCTACCTACTGCATGTGTGACCTTGGGTACATTACTTAACCTCTTTAGAGCTCAGTTTTCTTACCTTTAAAATGGAGAAAATAACAAATGTAAGATGTAAGAACTATTAAGAAGATTCATATTTACTATGTATTTTATTAATTTAATAGATGTTGTGCCCAGGTACTATTTTAAGCACTTTATAGATATTAAATTTATAATTGACTTATTTCTCATAATAACCCTCAAAGTTAGATTTTATTGTTTTCTCATTTTACTGATGAGGAAACTGAATCACAAGAGAGGTTAGTATGTTCTAATATAATTCACGCACAGGTATAAAATTCTATATCTCTGCCATATTATAAAATATGGCTGAATAAAATTATAAATTTTTTTTCAAATTGAAATTTTTATGAGAAAGAAATGAGAACTAACCAGATGGGCTTTGAGTTAAAAGTTATCCCAGATCTCTATATTGTTTCTCATTTAGAAATATAAAGGGAAAAATCGATAAAAATAAAGACATTTGCTCAACTTTAACAGCTGGCATGCAGTCTGAGGTTGTTTATCAGTAATTACTCCAGAGACTGTGAGACAGTGATTGCCCTTTTCTGTTAATTTCCAATACTGAACTTTTTTCTCTCCCAATTTCTCCTTTATATATAATTTACTCTGTGGTAATAAGAAGACTTTAGAGGACTGGGATACACATTTTGGGAAAAATAAATGATGAGAAAAGCTTTGGCCTTCGGACATTTTTGGTTAAAATGCAGCATGTATACCGGTGACAGAATGCCAGCAAATACACAGATGGGAATATGAATACTGGATGCACTCATTTCTTAGGTACAAGGAAAAAAGGGAGATTGGAAATTTGATTTCAAACCAAGCTAGAATGTTTCTGTTTTCAATCCCATGCCTTATACTTTTGTTCATGTTTTTTCCTAAGAATTTTCTGTTAGAATGAGTTTTTAAAGCATAGTGTATGCAACACCTGTGTATAAATAGCTGTGTAGCATTCTTGCCAAGCCTGGGTATAAGAAACTTATCAAACAAAAAATGTGGCACATTCTACAAGACAACTGGCCTAAACATTGAAAAAAACTCAATGACTAGGAATATAAAAAGACTTTTCTATAAATATGTATATTATTGTCTATTATCTGTATACTAAGATATATACTGTTATCACATCTTAGAAAAATAACACTGGTTTCAACTTTCACCATTTATTGGCCTTCCCCCCCATGTAGGATCCAATCAAAGGTTATGCCTTGTATTTAATTGTCTTAAAGTCTGTTTTATTTTTAAAAGTTTTTATTGGAGTATAGTTGATTTACAACTTTGTGTTGCTTTCAGGTGTACAACAAAATTAATCTATAATATAGATATATACACACATACAGTTTTTTATGATCTTTTCCCATATAGGCTATTACAGAGTATTAGATAGAGTTCCCTGTGCTGTACAGTAAGGTCTTAGTAATTATCTATTTTATATATAGTAGTGTGTATGTCAGACCCAATTTAAAATCTGTTTTAAACTATAACAGTTCCCCTTGGCCACTGCTTTTAGAGCTCTCTCTTAAGTTTTTTGTATTATTAACGAAATAACTGCTGCCAATTAAATTTATGACTTGCCATCTAGTGTAAGACTCATCTTGATTTCAGAAGTCTGAAAGTGAAATAAATACATTAACACAATATGGCAACTTGCCCAAAGTCATAGCACTGGCAAGCAGTGGAACTGGATCTCAAAGCCAAGCAGTCTTGCTCCTGAATCTGTTCTTTTGGCCATTTCTCAGTGCTGCCATTTTGTTTTTAGTGAGTTACTGCATGTAAGGCTATTTTTAGTACAGTGCCTTCATTACATATTAAGTATGTAATGTGTGTAGCTTTTAATATAATTTTCAGTACTTCCCAGTTTGCTACTACTATATGTTTATTACATTTGCATTCTGACTTTATTCAGTTTTTCTGTGCTTTGTTTATAGGTTGATTCTCAAACTTCACAATATTGTTTATGCAACTACCATTCACTATAAAATCCAGAGGTGTAATTTGAACTGCAGAGAAGGAAATGTAATTGTGTCAGTCCTCTACCGTTTAAAATGTCCCCTTAGCTCTCTAAAATTAGTACCATCTTTGCTAAGTGAGTCCATTTTGCTCTTAAAGATATATTTTGAGCTCTGAAACACTTCGTTCTAATTACACTAGTTGCTTTTCAAATCTGATGCGTATTTATCTATTACCTATCTGTATATCTATATTTTTTCCTGTAACTCTCCTGGGTTAAATCTACTTTTTTATGTTATTCCACATCATCCTTATTTCACATTTCTCTCCCACCTTGTTGGGGTATAAATAATTACAAGTAATTTTTTTAAGGAAAAAATATAAAGTAGATATTTTAATTTTCCCAGGCCTGGTATATCTGAAAATGCATTCATCTTGCCTTCTCAGTTAATAGTTTGGGAATAGAATTCATAGTTCAATCATTTTGTTTTGCTTGAAACTTTGAAGATCATTCCTTTGCAGCTTGCTATCTAATATATCTGATGAGAATCTCAAAGCTAGTCTGATTCTCCTTCTTTGCAACTAATATTCCTTTTCCTCTGGGATATTTTATTAAACTTTTTTTGTCATTGGTTTTATCATGTTTTATACATGAACTGTGAACTTCCAGATGTTCAAGCTGGTTTTAGAAAAGGCAGAGGAACCAGAGATCAAATTACCAACATCCGCTGGATCATGGAAAAAGCAAGAGAGTTCCAGAAAAACATCTATTTCTGCTTTATTGACTATGCCAAAGCCTGTGACTGTGTGGATCACAATAAACTGTGGAAAATTCTGAAAGAGATGGGAATACCACAGCACCTGACCTGCCTCTTGAGAAACCTATATGCAGGTCAGGAAGCAACAGTTAGAACTGGACATGGGACAACAGACTGTTTCCAAATAGGAAAAGGAGTACATCAAGGCTGTATATTGTCACTGTGGTTATTTAACTTATATGCAGAGTACATCATGAGAAGCGCTGGGCTGGAAGAAGCACAAGCTGGAACCAAGATTGCTGGGAGAAATATCAATCACCTCAGATATGCAGATGACACCACCCTTATGGCAGAAAATGAAGAGGAACTAAAAAGCCTCTTGATGAAAGTGAAAGAGGAGAGTGAAAAAGTTGGCTTAAAGCTCAACATTCAGAAAATGAAGATCATGGCATCTGGTCCCATCACTTCATGGGAAATAGATGGAGAAACAGTGGAAACAGTGTCAGACTTAATTTTTTTGGGCTCCAAAATTGTGACTGCAGCCATGAAATTAAAAGATGCTTACTCCTTGGAAGGAAAGTTATGACCAACCTAGATAGCATGTTAAAAAGCAGAGATACTACTTTGCCAACAAAGGTCTGTCTAGTCAAGGCTATGGTTTTTCCAGTGGTCATGTATGGATGTGAGAGTTGGACTGTGAAGAAAGCTGAGCACTGAAGAATTGATGCTTTTGAACTGTGGTGTTGGAGAAGACTCTTGAGAGTCCCTTGGACTGCAAGGAGATCCAACCAGTCCATTTTAAAGGAGATCAGCCCTGGGATTTCTTTGGAAGGAATGATGCTGAAGCTGGAACTCCAGTACTTTGGCCACCTCATGCGAAGAGTTGACTCATTGGAAAAGACTCTGATGCTGGGAGGGATTGGGGACAGGAGAAGGGGACGACAGAGGATGAGATGGCTGGATGGCATCACCAACTCGATGGACATGAGTTTGAGTGAACTCCGGGAGTTGGTGATGGACAGGGAGACCTGGCGTGCTGTGATTCATGGGGTCGCAAAGAGTCGAACACGACTGATCGACTGAACTGAACTGATGAGATATTTCTTTCTAGCTGTGGATCTTTTTTCACTTATCCTTCATTGCACCCCTTGAGTCCTATTTGTTCACTTCTGGGAAATTTTCTAATATTATTTCTTCAATTATGTTTTCCTTGGGCTTCCCTGGTGGCTCACGAGGTAAAGAATCAGCCTGCAATGCGGGAGACCTGGGTTCGATCCCTGGGTTGGGAAGATCCCCTGGAGAAGGGAAAGGCTAACCACTCCAGTATTCTGGCCTGAGAATCCCATGGACAGAGGAACCTGGCAGGTTCCATGGGGTAGCAAAGAGTCGGACAGGACTGAGTGACTTTCACTTTCACTTTCCATTTTCTCTGTTCTATTCAGAATACCATTTGGATAGATTCTTCCAAGTAGAAAAAAGACAAAAAAAATTAGGTAATATGGAAGATCAGTTCAAGAGATCAGTTTCCTTTGATTATCAGTTCTCTTTTTTGAATATCTTTTGTCAGTGTGGTTTTTTTTTCTTTCCTGTTTCCATAGTTTCTTTCCAATTGCTCATTTTTAATAAATGCAGCATCTTCATGAATTTCTTTGAGGATAGCACTTACAAATGTTAAACATTTATAAGTTTAAAAGCTCTGCTTCCTTAAGGTGAGTTGATTGTTTTTATCCTTTTGTGCTTTTGCCATTCCTCAAAAGTATTAAAAAAAAAAAAAAAAAAGGATTTTTGAGCTTTTTGTAAGTGTGCAGAGTGTCAATTGTTGGGCCTCACTTTACTGTGAAATGAAGAAAAGAGGGTGAAATGAAGAAAAAGAGCTGTTCTTCCTCCTCCCTGTGCCCATTTGAAGAAGGCTTTATTGAGCATGAAGGTGTTCTGATGCTTTCAGGATAGATGGTTAAATTAAAAAAAAAAAAAAAGTTGTGTTTTAAGCCTGACACCAGCTTTGTTGCTGCTGGCTTCTGTGTGTAGAGGAATGAGATAAAGGTTTGGTGTGTCCATCTCATATGGATGTTTTACGTGTCCCAAGCTTTGTCCTGCAGCCCCCTTCTGCTGTCGCTAGGTTTGGTTCTTCTCCAGACTCTGTTGGAGGCAAGGCTTCTGTGCGGCTGCAGCTTGCTCATGTGTGCGCATGCTCACCTGTGCACCTGCATGTTGGTTCTAGACTGCAGTTTTCTCTGTTCTTGCTTCACCCTCAGTATAATCCCCCCTGCTTTCTCTTTCCAGAATGCTTGCATGCACTTCAGTGGGACTTTGATAGGAAGTGAAAGAAAATGCACACATGCTTAGTTTGTCTTATATAAAGTAGGTAATTGATAGGTATTGTTGAATAAATCAGGGTTATTGAGAAAAATTGGGCAAAACATACTTCTTTTTAAATTAAAAAAAAGACTTATGACCTTAGAATACAGGTACTTAAATGAATCCTTTTTTCAAAAAATGTTTATTTATTTGGCTGTGCCCGGTCTTAGTTTCGGCAAGTAGGATCTTTGATCTTCCTTTTGGCATGTGAGATCTTTTATTGTGATATGCTGACTGTTTTTGCATCATATGGAATCTAGTTCCTGAACCAGGGATCGAACCTGGAACCCCTGCTTGGGAACTTGGAGTCTTAGCCACTAGACCACCAGGGAAGCCCCAGATAAATCCTTTTAATTCTTTTAACTTATCCTGTTTCAGGAAAGAATCTAATTGGGGTTAAAACTTAAAAGGTGGGGGCGGAAAGGAACCTGCCATCTCTCACTTTTCCCCCTACCAGAATTAAAGGGCTTAATTCCATTTTGTTCCTTTATAGTGCTCAGCACAGTGCTTAGCATGTTCTAGTAATCAGTGATAGTTAATATGTTCTTTTAACTTAAACTCTTTTTATCTCTTGTTGGGGATTAATATGTGTAAAGTACTTAGAGTAGATTTTCGCATTTGCAGTAAGTGCTCCATACGTGTTAGCTACTATTCTTTGCTACATGAACAGCTGTTTTTTGTTTTGTTTTTTTTTTTCTGTGAAGCTTTCTCTGATCTTTTTTTTTTTGCTTTCTCTGATCTTGTTAGTTTGAGTTAACAATTTATCTGTCTCTATTTTGCTTATATTTTATGTCCCAGTCCTTATGGTGAGTAACATTGATTTGCTTGCTTGTGCATCTCTCCAGCAAATGTGCTTCTTGATAGCTGGGAGCTATCTTTTTCTTTTTGTATTAATTTACTCTTTATTTTTGGCTGTGCTGGGTCTTTGTTGCTCAGCAAGGTTTTTTTTCTAGTTGAGGCCAACATCTGGGGACTACTGTTTGTTTCAGTGCGAGGACTTCTCGTTGAGGTGGCTTCTCTTATTGTGGAGCATGGACTCTAGGTGCAGAGACTTCGGTAGTTGTGGCTCTCGGGCTCAGTCGTGGCAGCTCGAGGACTCAATAGTTGTGGCGCATGAGCTGAGTTGCCCATGGCATGTGGGATCTTCCAGGACCAGGGACCTCACCTGCGTCCCCTGAATTGGCAGGGGAATTCTTAACCATGGCACTACCAGGGAAGTCCTGAGCTATATTATTTATCCAGGTAGTGTTGGTGCATAAGTTATTGTTTGCCACCTATCATTAGTCCCTCTTTTTTGCTGGGTCTTAATGATTGAGGAGGGTGGTGTGACTGGAGCATGGAGAGTGTGCATTAGTAGGAAGTGAAATGTGACAAGTATGTTGACACTAGATTGTAAGTAGTTGAATACCAGATTAAAGAATTTGAGCTTTATTTCATATGCTCTGGGAGGCATTTTCATTACTGACTAGATTAGTTCCATATTTTAGAAAAATAATTGTGAGTGCAGAGTATAGAACGTGATGCAAAGAAGACATAAGATTAGAGGCAAGAAGATGTAGGAAACTCTTGCTCTTGCTGTATTACAAGGTTCTTATTTTAGTTAAGAAATCTTACAGCTCATGCTTGAACGATGTCTTAACCAACACAAAACCTAAGTCACATCACAGATAACTTCAGGGCTTCCTTGCTGACTTAGCTTTGAGTTCTTATTAAGATCCAACCAGTCCATTCTGAAGGAGATCAGCCCTGGGATTTCTTTGGAAAGAATGATGCTAAAGCTAAAACTCCAGTACTTTGGCCACTTCATGCGAAGAGTTGACTCATTGGAAAAGACTGATGCTGGGAGGGATTGGGGGCAGGAGGAGAAGGGGACGACAGAGGATGAGATGGCTGGATGGCATCACTGACTCGATGGACGTGAGTCTGGGTGAACTCCGGGAGTTGGTGATGGACAGGGAGGCCTGGCGTGTTGCGATCCATGGGGTCGCAAAGAGTTGGACATGACTGAGCGACTGATCTGATCTGATCTGATATATGTTTTAATAATGCTAAAATTTAATAGAAACAAGGCACACAACTACAACAGTGAAAGTGCTGCACGCAACATGCCAACAAATTTGAAAAACTCAGCAGTGGCCACAGGACTGGAAAAGGTCAGTTTTCATTCCAATCCCAAAGAAAGGCAATGCCAAAGAATGCTCAAACTGCTGCTCAATTGCACGCATCTTATGTGCTGGCAGTGTAATGCTCAAAATCCTCCAAGCCAGGCTTCAACAGTAGGTAAACTGGGAACTTCCACATGTTCAAGCTGGATTAAGAAAGAGCAGAGGAACCAGAGATCAAATTGCCATATTCGTTGGATCATCAAAAAAGCAAGAGTTCCAGAAAAACATCTACTTCTGCTTTATTGACTACACGGAAGCCTTTGACTGTGTGGATCACAACAAACTGTAGAAAATTCTCAAAGAGATGGGAATACCAGGTTACCTTACCTGGCTCCTGAGAGATCTGTATGCAGGTCAGGAAGCAACAGTTAGAACTGGACATGAAACAACAAACTGGTTCCAAATTAGGAAAGGAGTACGTCAAGGCTGTATATTGTCACCCTGCTTATTTGACTTATATACCGAGTACATTATGTGAAATGCCGGGCTGGGTGAAGGACAAGCTGGAATCAAGATTGTTGGGAGAAATATCAGTAACCTCAGATATGCAAATGACACCACCCTTATGGCAGAAAGCGAAGAAGAACTAAAGAGCCCCTTGATGAAAGTGAAAGAGGAGAGTGAAAAAGTTGGCTTAAAACTCAGCATTCAGAAAAATAAGATCATGGCATCCAGTCCCATCACCTCATGGCAAATAGATGGGGAAACAATGGAAACAGTGACAGACTTTATCTTTTTGGGCTCCAAAATCACTGCAGATGGTGACTGTAGCCATGAAATTAAAAGACACTTACTCCTTGGAAGAAAAGCTATGACCAACCTAGACAGCATATTAAAAAGCAGAGACACTACTTTGCCAGCAAAGGTTTGTCTAGTCGAAGCTATGGTTTTTCCAGTAGTCTTGTATGGATGTGAGAGTTGGACCATAAAGAAAGCTGAACACCAAAGAATTGATGCTTTTAAACTGTGGTGTTGGAGAAGACTCTTTCCCTTGGATTGCAAGGAGATCCAACCAGTCAATCCTAAAGGAAATCAATCCTGAATATTCATTGGAAGGACTGATGCTGAAGCTGAAACTCCCAATACTTGGGCACCTGATGTGAAGAACTGACTCATTTGAAAAGACCCTGATGCTGGGAAAGATTGAAGGCGGGAGAAGGGGACCAAAGAGGATGAAATGGTTGGATGGCATCACCGACTGGATAGACATGAGTTTGAACAAGCTGTGGGAGTTGATGTTGGATAGGGAAGCCTGGTGTGCTGCAGTCCATGGAGTTGCAGAGAGTTGGACATGACTTAGGGACTGAACTGAATTGAACTGAACAAAACTACATTTTAAAAAAATTGTGAAAATATTCATTTTCTACAAAAGCCAATAATTGGTGATGTTTTAAACTTGTTTGTTGTGTTTTCTATCCATTGTTCAACATTTAATGTGTACTGTGTGCATGGAAGTAATGTGGAACAAATTTTTTTTGTTTGGGAAAGGAGATGAATTGTTTTTCATACATTAAATTTGAGGTGTTTATATAGCTCAGCTGGAAGTACCTTACATAGATGTATGAGTTGTAAAGAGTTTGAGGAAGTAGACTAGTGATCGAAAGTTTACTAAGGATGGTAATCAAAGCCTAGGACTCTTATCAGTTTGCATATCTGATAAACAATAGTCAAAGATGTAAATAGAAATGCAGCAGAAGTGTTGAGCTTTTTTGCTTTGCAACACTCTGCCACACTTCCTTGTATTTCTGTTTACGTCTTTGACTATTGTTTATCAGATACACACACTGATCGAGGGATATCATTAGTGTCTGATGCATCAGAGTTGTAAAGAAAGATGAAGACTCAGATCTTTGGGTGGAATCAGAAAATCATTGGAGACCAGAGACTACACGGAGTGGGTGGAGAACAGCAGAATAAAGTTAGATCGGAGGGACATTTCCAATAAGGAAATAAAAAAAATCTTGTGCGTAGTGTGATTTTATTTTAAAGCCTTAGAAATTCATAAAAATAGATTGTTAGGGAGTTCCCTGGTGGTCCAGTGGCTAAGACTTTGCGCTCCCAATGCAGGAGGGGCTGGTTTCAATCCCTGGTCAGGGACTAGGTCCTACATGTAGTACCTAAAGATCTGCATGCTGCAACTAAGATCCGTTGCAGCCAAATAAACAATAAATATAAAAATACAGATTGTTAAAAGCTGAAAAAATTCACAGAAAATATAGTTAATTTTTGTTGAAAAAAATAATTGGAATATCCTATTTTGTATGTAAATTTTTATGTGATGTGATGAGAAGGAATTTTAAGTACATTTATCATATAACTGACTTTGAAAGAATCAGGGATATAAATTATAGGAGTAAGATGCTTACATTGATATTCACAACTACTCCAGTTACAATTTAAAAAAAAATTTGTTTTTATGAAAAAGATAAATTAATATGATAGAATAAAATTTTGACTATTCAGTGTTTTAAAATCAGTCTTGAAGGAATAGATCACGTTCATGCTTTCAAATATTCAGTGTTCACATCACAGCAAACTTGATTTCCCTAAATGATAATAACTTTTTATGTATGGAGATGGTATCTAGACTGTGCTTACAGTTCTTAGTAGATTGAAGAGTAACTGTTATTTATTTGGGAGTGGGGAAAGGAGATATAGTGGCCTGGAGCAGGAGGAGAAAGATCTACTTTAATATCCTCTCCATTATACAGATTTTTATTAAAATTTTCTTTTCTCAATATAAGGTTTATACTCATACTTTTCTTGAATTCCTAAAATTTAACACCTAACTAAGATTTGCCTCTTGAGAAATTATTATGCAGGTCAGGAAGCAACAGTTAGAACTGGACATGGAACAACAGACTGGTTCCAAATAGGAAAAGGAGTACATCGAGGCTGTGTATTGTCACCCTGCTTATTTAACTTATATGCAGAGTACATCATGAGAAACGCTGGGCTGGAAGAAGCACAAGCTGGAATCAAGATTGCCAGGAGAAATATCAATAACCTCAGATATGCAGATGACACCACCCTTATGGCAGAAAGTGAAGAGGAACTCAAAAGCCTCTTGATGAAGGTGAAAGAGGAGAGTGTAAAAGTTGGCTTTAAACTCAACATTCAGAAAATGAAGATCATGGCATCTGGTCCCATCACTTCATGGGAAACAGATGGGGAAACAGTGGAACAGTGTCAGACTTTATTTTTTTGGGCTCCAAAATCACTGCAGATGGTGACAGCAGCCATGAAATTAAAAGATGCTTACTCCTTAGAAGAAAAGTTATGACCAACCTAGATAGCATATTGAAAAGCAGAGACATGACTTTGCCAACAAAGGTCCGTCTAGTCAAGGCTATGGTTTTTCCAGTGGTCATGTATGGATGTGAGAACTGGACTGTAAAGAAAGCTGAGCGCCGAAAAATTGATGCTTTTGTTGGAGAAGACTCTTGAGAGTCCCTTGGACTGCAAGGAGATCCAACCAATCCATTCTGAAGAAGATCAGCCCTGGGATTTCTTTGGAAAGAATGATGCTGAGGCTGAAACTCCAGTACTTTGGCCACCTCATGCGAAGAGTTGACTCATTGGAAAAAAACTGATGCTGGGAGGGATTGGGGGCAGGAGGAGAAGGGGACGACAGAGGATGAGATGGCTGGATGGCATCACTGACTCGATGGACGTGAGTCTGAGTGAACTCCGGGAGTTGGTGATGGACTGGGAGGCCTGGCATGCTGCGATTCTTGGGGTCGCAAAGAGTTGAACACGACTGAGCGACTGAACTGAAGATTTGTTCTCTGAGGACTGAGTCTGAGTTATGTGTGATGAGGGGAGAATGAGAGAGACTGCTTGGGAAGGGAGGTCCCAGAGCTATAAAGAGACTTGCGCTTTTGCTAACAAAAATAACTTTTGCTCTAGATAGCTTACTACCTTTATGATAGATTCTTAGTCACTTGTGGGCTCCAGACCCTAGCTGCCAATTTAGTATTGTTTATCTTATCCATTTTAGTTATGTTTCTCCCCATCGCAGTGGAAATGAATGTTCCTGTTCCTGGGCTCTTTGGATCATGGTCTCCCTATAAATGTTGATGGTATATCACATGTGTATTTTCTAGTTAACTTCTATTAATAACTAAAAGTCTAGAAAGATACAAATGTGGCCCGATCCCAAAGTAATCCCTCTCCCTTGATATGTAACATGTATTAAATGGTAAAAGAATCACATTGGGAATTACAAATTTCTTTGGACTTAGGTTTATTTGTAGAATGAAAGGCTGAATCTCTGAATACATCTGTGTGATTCTGAGCTATGTATGGCATGTGACTCTTGGACAGGCTAATATTTGTGGGAATCTGTATACATCTATCAAAATTAATATCTCTATCTAACAAGCCACATATTATTTCATTACACACACAAAAAAGATGTAGGTTAGTAAAGATGTGGATTTTTAAATATATTGTAGACTCTTGCGCTTTAACAGAGACACGGACTTCTGCTTCTTACTGGATGTGTACTTGTATACAAGTTACTGTGAAAACAAGCTGAGAGGATGCTCCTGTGTGTAAAGTGCCTAGTACATCCTTATGAAATATTCATTAATGAATGTTAGTGCTTTTCTTGTTGTATAGGACAAGAGAAATGCCTTCTAGAAAGCTAATACTGAAAATGTTGGAAAATATTTTAAATTTTATATAGCTGACTAAATTACCAAGTAAGGTATTTATAACAAATTAAAAAAAAAAAACATGAAAAGGGCAGCTTTATTTTACATGAACAACTTTGGTACTAATTATTAGTTTCACATTAAATCTAATGTGATACTGAAATTCTTCTCATGTTGAAAGATTTTAGAGAGACTGCATGTCCTGTTGAGAAGGAAATCACTTCTAATAAGAACTGATCTGATTAGTCTGAATCAAGATTACTTTTGCATGTGTTAATTATACATGGTTCCTAGGTGGGTAGCATCATCACACTATTTAGTGGATACCTTTGTTAAGTGACAAGATGTAAGAAGGAAAAAAAAAAACTGTAGCAAATGATCAGGTAACACCACTTCTTACTTTAAAAAATTACAATTCTAAATGCCATTTCAAACAGCAAACTTTCATTATATATGTTTCTGTTAATTTGTAATATCAAAAAGCCTATCTTTTTTTTTAAAGTTTCAGTATAAGATTAATACAAATTGAATGATAAATTGTTAGACATAATTTGTATAATTTGTGCTTTTCTAGCTGAAAGGGTTTTTACTGTGTAGTCAAATACATTTATTCAAAAAAGGAGAGATACAGTACATTATAATTCCAAGGAAATTTTTATATTAGAATGCTAACTTTTTGGCTTAAATTGGAGTTTCATTTAAAATCTAAACAAAGAAGTTCACGATCAAGGCCAAAATCTTGTCTATATTACCATACATATCTAATTATACGTTATTTTAAGCTTATTTATTTTAAACCATGATTACAGAGTAACATATGGGAATATATTAAAGGCATAGTCTTATTATAATTACTGGACTTTTGGTCTAATTCTCCACAACTTTAAAATAGTATTGCAATATGAAACAACAGAATTGTATTTATTTAGATAAAAACAAGATCTGAACTGAGTCCTTCATTGTATTTTTCTAAAGAACTTCTCATGAGCAAGTATTCAATATCATATAGCTGGAGAATCATTCATTATATTATTGAAATGAATTTTTTCTTTAACTATATCCCAATATTTTGAGTATGTATGAGTTTCAGGCCAACTGCAATTAAACTATGAATTTAGATATTATCTTGACTACAACATTAAACACAACTAAGATTATCAAGTAAACATGTTTACAAATCATATTGCCATTGTGTAATGAAGCCATTCTCTGAAGATTAAAAGTTCTGCTTGTTTGGAAAAATCAATTAGGTCTTTTTATGCAATTGAAGTTCTGCTTTCCTTCTAAACGTTCCTTTACTAATTTTTCTAAAGAGAAAAGATGCTCATCTGCATCTTCTGGCACAAGGCTTCTCATAGAATTTGCAAGTTCAAAAAGATATTCTGTATTTTTTCCACTTGGACCAGCTGCATTAAAAATTTGTTCAGCGATGTCTTCCAGAGGTGCAGGACCAAGATAATTAGGATTATCACATGTTCCAATATATAGCAACACACTGAATGGTTCTGTTGTGGAATCTTTTGGATAAAAAATGACTGTTGTGGTCCTGTAGCCTCCTTTCTCTCTGAAATCAAGGTATGCTTTTACTTCTTCTTCCTTTCCTACTGGCAGTTTGTAAGCAACACCCCATACAGAACCCTGTTGAAAAATGAAAAGAAAGTTTTATGTAGTATTTACAAGGCTAAAATAGGTGAAGATAGATTATGAGCTAGAAGGTATCTTCTATATTCTTAGAAATCAGTGCAGTTTTGCTTCCCTTAATGTACAATGAAGAGGTATATACTAAATAATAAAGGAAATAAGCATTTTAAATTCTTCAATCTGAATAATTAATTTCCTTATATACAAGGATAATTATATTTGTTTAAATTTTTAAAATTATGTCTTTTAACTAATGGGACTTAAATGAAAAATATCAGATCTTCATTTAGTCATTAAAAATATAGTTCTAAATCTTTAATCCATAAGCATTTCACTGATAGTATGCTGAAACCCACTGGAGTGGGTTGCCATTTCCTTCTCCAGTGAATCTTCCTGACCCAGGGATCAAACCAACATCTGCATTGATAGGTGGATTCTTTACTGCTGAGCCACTAGGGAAGCCCTTATAATATATTAGTTGTTCCCTTGTTTGCAAAAAGTGTTCTATATTTTTTTTATTATTATTTTTGTTAACACTAAAAGCCATTCACTTTTATTAATAACCATGTATTGATTTCACACATAGTTGAAATAAAACCTTTTACAATCCATGGTATGATCCATGATTAAATACACATCAAAAGTACAGAGAAAGATATTCATTTTTTTATATAATGATGTGAGATTTGTGATTTTTACAGCTTACCAAACAAAGCCTAGGAAGCACTTAGCAAGCATGATATACACTAATTCCATGCCTTTTCCAGGAGGCATTTCTAATATGTTTCTAGGTTGCTGCTAAGTCACTTCAGTCGTGTCCGACTCTGTGCAACCCCATAGACGGCAGCCCACCGGGCTCCCCCCGTCCCTGGGATTCTCCAGGCAAGAACACTGGAGTGGGCTGCCATTTCCTTCTCCGAGTTCTGTATTTTAAAAGCTCTGTAATAAAGTAATCAACTATTAAGGCAATAGGTTCATTTATTTGTTCATTTCTTCACTGAGTAAACTTTCAAATATCCTCAGTAAATTACTCCATCCAGAATAGTAAATGGCAAACTCTTTGTCTAGGGAGCCTATGAACAGTGTCAGTAAAAGCAATGTACTTTAGCTGCAAAGATTTTTTGTAGTATCAATAAAATGTCTGTGATACAAGCAAGATTTATAGTTTGTAACACATTTTTTAGTTTCTTGACAACTTTTAATTATTAAACTTCAGGTTGCTAAGTATTTTGAATAAATTTACATTCTGTAGGAACAAAGTACCTTTTATTACCTCTAATTAGGAGTTTTAGTTACCAGTTTGGAGCCATTTTTTATGGATGTTTTTCCTAATGTAAGTTATGAAAGCATTTCATAATTTCACCATTATTCATCTGCTGTTGCTAGCTGCTTGATTTTTATTATTTTTGCTGCTTTGATTTTTATATATCAAAGATCTTTCTAAAGTTAAATACTTCACAATGTAAAATTTGGATCTCAATAAAATGCTTGAAAATATTTAAGAAACAGAGAACTATCACATAAGTAAGTTTTCTAGTACTCCATACTTTTTAAAAAACCTGTTGTGCTATCGATAAGATTAGGCAGTAAAGAAAGTGATAATTCATGACTGAGATTTTTGCTGAAATATTAGACTCCTAGCAAATGTGAGGAAAGCTTTAAGGCTTTCATTTAATTCTTTGTGTTCATCTGGCTGTCTGAGGGTTGGCTCCATTAATGTCAAAGTGAAGTCGCTCAGTCTTGTCTGACTCTTTGCGACCCTGTGGACTGTAACCCAGCAGGCTCCTCAGTCCATGGGATTCTCCAGGCAAGAATACTGGAGTGGGTTGCCATTTCCTTCTCCAATTAATGTCAAAGGAGACCATAAAATTCTCAGTCAACAAACTCATCAAGAAGGGAAAAATGAGACTACGCGCCATTGGCTTTTCGTTGTCTACCTTGAATTCTGCATCCCAACTTTTCCCAGCACGTAAGAAGATATACAGCTAATACAGAGAGGAATTTCTAGGCTCAGTGTAGTTCAAGTTATCTGTGATGACTGCTAATAAGATTTTACTGATTATTAAAACTGTGAAACATGTTAACACTTTATGATTAAAGACTATACAAAAAAGAATTATTATACCATACCGCAGGGTCTTCAACAAGAGTCACAACTCTTCCAGGCTGTTTTAAGAAAAGTAAAAAAAAAAAAAAAAAAAAAAAAATTTTTTCCTGAATTAAAGTTCATTAACTGAGCATTAGCAACTTACTGTTGACATGGAATATTTTAACTTCATTTGTTTATACTGAGCACTTTTTAAAAAGTACTTATTTTTTATGATAAATTTTAAAGAGAATTAAAAGAATCTATCTTATCCAAACTATCTTGGCCTTTTAAAAAAATTCTCTTAAATTTGTGTATAATAGGTATATTGTATTCACTTAGAACGGATATTAAAAAACACACCTGTGACTGAAATCAAAAGCAAAAGGAAGAAGCAACTATAATAAATATTCTTATCACTTTTTTCCTCTTCAGGGAATAAAGATTGCTATAGTGTTCCACTGAGGAACAAAACATGAAATTCCAGGGTACTTTCCTATAGAGAAGTGGTTCTCAAGTGTAGATAAAAATTACTTGGAGGTAGTTTCTGATTCTGTAAGTCTGGAACAGTCTGAGAATTTCCTTTTTTTTTTTTTTAATACAAGTCCTACCTCGTGTCAAAGGTTGTGTATTTATTGACATTAGTGAGAAAGTTGTAAGCCACAGCTTTACCTACTTGTATGCCTGCTGTGTGACACAGAGTGAACCTACACCATTCAGATATTTGTGCTATCCTTGTTTCTATTTCCCTCTAGTCTTTGTCCATTTGTATAGATAATTTGTAATCATGGAACACATGGAATTTTGGATTATGTTTTTAATTTAATTTTCCTGTTAGTCTTCTGATACTTATTAACAGGTGCATGACACTCTACCATCATCAGTGAGCTATAATTTAAACATCTTTGTACTGCTGGACATTTATATTTTGCTTTTTTTCTATTTAAGATAATGCTACAGTGAGGATACATATATTGATAAGGGGTCATGTAGGAATTGCCGTATTACCTTCGATTTCAAAGTGATTTTGGAACTATTTATTGAATACCTATTCTTTGTTGGAGAGACGATAAAACTGATTCTGGTTTTTAAAAGCTTATATTGTAAGTCTGGAATATGAACTTATTAACATATGAAATAGGTAGAGAATACTTAAGGGTTGTGATGTATGCTGTTTATTAAGTGAAGTAATAATTCTGAGTCTTGGGTGGTCAGAAAGAAAGACACAATTCTGAGTAAGGGTCTAGAAGCAGAATTAAACCAGGCCAAAGTGTCTGACTTTAGCAGAGGCTTCTCCATGAATGGAAGATGATTCAGAAAGATAACTGGAGAAATAGTCAAATTTGAAAGCTGAAGATTGGAGTTGAAATTGGGGGACAATGGAGAAAACAAGCCACTGAAATTTGGGAGAAACAGGAAATGAGGCGCTACTGTAGCACTCAAGTTAGTAGGTGACTGGCATGATAAAAGCAGATGCTTTGGGAAGATCGGTGTGTTAATTTGCTGTTCAGTCACTCAGCTGTGTCTGACTCTTTGTGACCCCCATAGACTGCAGCATGCCAGACTTCCCTGTCCTTCACCATCTCCCGGAGCTTGCTCAAACTCATGTCCACTGAGTCAGTGATGCCATCCAACCATCTCGTCCTCTGTTGTTCCCTTCTCCTTCAGCCTTCAGTTTTTCCCAGCATCAGGGTCCATCAATACAAGGATGTTCATGGCGGTAAAGTATATAGTATGCACATTTAAGTGGGAAGGAGGTAGACTGTGAACAAGTAGTGTTAGTGGTCTGTGGGACAAGCTGTGCTCTCCACCTTTCCTTGCTTCCCCTTTAACCAGCTTAGTCACTAATTCTTGGTAGCTTTATCTTCTGATTATTTTCTAAATTTGTTTTCTCATCATCCTTTAGTTTCCTCAGGGTTTTCGCTCTCTGTCTCCAGTTTGTTCTACATGGCCCTAGGTTGACTTTTTGTTGCAAAAATTGGGTTTTGAGTTTTCCTGTGCTTTAAATTTTTCAGGGTTATAATATTCTACAGAATAAAAATTCCTTTGCATGAGTTAACTACAAACCTCACTTCTTACCACTTTCCTTCTCAAGCTGTAATGAATTATTTATAATTTTTCAGTTCAGTCGCTCAGTCGTGTCCAACTCTTTGCGACCCATGGACTGCAGCATGCCAAGCCTCCCTGTCCATCACCAACTCTCAGAGCTTGCTTAAACTCATGTCCATCCAGTCGGTGCTGCCATCCAACCATCTCATCCTCTGTTGTCCCCTTCTCCTCCTCCCTTCAATCTTTCCCAGCATCAGGGTCTTTTCACATGAGTCAGTTCTTCTCATCAGGTGGCCAAAATATTGGAGTTTCAGCTTCAGCATCAGTCCTTCTAATGAATATTCAGGACTGATTTCCTTTAGGATTGACTGGTTGGATCTCATTGCAGTCCAAGGGACTCTCAAGAGTCTTCTCTAACACCACAGTTCAAAAGCATCAATTCTTGGGCACTCAGCTTTCTTTATAGTCCAACTCTCACATCCATACATGACTATTGGAAAAACCATAGCTTTAACTGGACGGACCTTTGTTGGCAAAATAATGTCTCTGCTTTTTAATGTGCTGTCTAGCTTGGTCATAGCTTTTCTTCCAAGGAGCAAGTGACTTTTAATTTCATGGCTGCAGTCACCATCTGCAGTGATTTTGGAGCCCAAGAAAATAAAGCCTGTCACGGTTTGCATTGTTTTCCCATCTATTTGCCATAAAGTGATGGGACCTTTACAAACATTCATATCTTTGAATATACCAGTGCCCAGAGTGGAATGGGCTTCCCTGGTGGCTCAGACGTTAAAAGAGTCCGCCCGCAATACGGAGACCTGGGTTCAATCCCTGGGTTGGGAAGATGCCCTGGAGGAGGGTGTGGAACCCACTCCAGTATTCTTGCCTGGAGAATCCCCATGGACAGAGGAGCCTGGTGGGCTATAGTCCATGGGGTCGCAGAGTCGGACATGACTGGTGACTAGGCACAGCACAGCATTGCACAGCAGAGTGGAATGCCCTTCTTTAGAATCCCTTGGATATCCTCCTGCCACTCTTTTTTTGTAAAGGCTTGGCTGTCTTTTGAGGCAACTTTGCAGCAGCTCCTTCTAAACTCTCATTGCACCTTTTCTCTTACAGCACTTATTAGGTATTGTTGTTTGCATAGGTGTTTTCCATTTATATGTGGGCGCTCAGTAGTAATTGTTGAAAGGGGAGAGGTAGTCAAGTCCTTGATGTAGGTGGTGACAATTGAAACAGAAAACAAAGAGCATATGTAGGGAATCATTAAGGGAAAATAGATGGGTCCCTTTGACTGCTTATGGATGAAATACACATAGACTATTGACACTACTGATATATTTACCCAGAAATATTTTATAAAACTTAAGCTGTTTGTTCCTATTATTATTGGGGAAACAATGTTAATTTGAAAGTGTACTTAAATTTTGGGGGGAGGGCATTGAAACTGAAGAAGGGGTCTTGAAAGGTGAATAGGATTGGAGGATGTGAAATATGAGCCATGTTGGGTCCTTTCATTGGGTAATGAGTAATGTTTCTGATCACCATCTAGAAATGTTAGAGATTTAGTAAATATTCATGATCATCTCTTGTGTTAAAATGTTTTCTCTTTTTGAAATTGAAATATATTCTTTCTGATGTGAACACTTTTTCACATTTAAATAAATCCTTAATTTGATAAAAAATTGCTAGTTTTGTTAGAAATAAATGAGATGCTTAATTAAACTTAGGAAGATATTAAAGTTTAATGAAGCTAAAAAGAAAGCATAATTAGGAAAGGAAGTAGGTTTGGCATTTTTCCTACAAATGTCACATTACAGTATGTAGAAATGAGTCCAACATTTGTTTAGTAACATCACATTTCATATGTACTGATGACTAGCTCACTAGGAGCTTATGTTGCTGTAAAAAACATAGTGCTATGTAGAATCGACATTATTCTGCTAATTTGCTAGGTATTTCTGTAGCCTTTTGTATTTCTGTTTGTCATACAGTTAATATTTATATAAGGCTTGTGCTCCATTATAATAGAAAATGTGAAGTAAAATAATGTTCTTTCTGCTAAAAGCAGAACAGTATATTTAGAAAATGTTTGATGCTTTAGGTTTTCCTTCAATATGCTAGGATGGGTTCTTTAAATAAAAATTGGTATCAAACTGTTAGCCATTGCAGCACCCCCACCCCCAACTTTCCTACCTTATATTTTAGAATATTTAAGTAAAAAGAGATATTGATTTTATAGCTACCTTCTTTAATATTTTATTAAAGACTCATGAATTGTTGTATTGACTTGGCAATTTCTTATCATCAGTTTGTTTTGACAGTGTACATAACTCAGTGTGCTGTGTAACAAACATTTTGGTTGAGAGTAGAGTACTGAAATATGCTGTTCTAACCATTTTCTTAAGTATTTAATACTTGGTTTTTTAAACTGAAGCCTAGTAAGGCATTCCTTTGCAGAATGGCAGTTTTAAGCTCTCAAATCTGACAACTCAAAAGGCATTTTATTTAACTTTAAAGTCTTAAATGTTATTTTACAATATTCTTGGAGATAGTTTGGACATGAAATCTCTTTTGGCCTGTAAATTTGCATTTGGTGGTAAATCACTCCCCTGTTTTCAAGTCATTGTCTACCTTAAAGCCAGATTCTTAATTTACCAACTCTAGTTGAGGTAGAATGGCTTTTTTTTTTTTTTTATGATTTTAATGCTGTGTCTCATTTATGAGCAGGTGCAAACTACAGCCTTCTTCTCTTCCCTTTTCCATGATGCAAGACTACAGGTATTTCTTTGGAATTAACCTCAATCTCTTTCTACATCTGATTTCTAGCATTTTAGATTTCCTGCTTTTGAGCCAGTATTAATTTTTTTTTAAAGAAAGTGGTAAACTCATATAATTCTTAGTATTTTAGACAACATATAAGCAATTAAACATTTTGTACTCTTTTAAAAGTTAGCTATAATAAGTGTTCAACTTATCCAAATTATTACCCAAAATTTAGTTTTCCTTATGGATTACTTGTCTTGCAGACAAAAACGAGGCTGATTTGCATAAGCAGTGAGCTGTTATTCTCTGTATTTACAGTGTATTAAGATAAATGTCCCTGCATAACTGACTGAAGAATGGATCAGAGAACTTAATTTCACATTTACAATTTAGAGGAGAACCACTGAAGAAAAAACATTAATGTTGGATATAGTATTGGTACTGTGCTACTTAGGTAACAAAGCCGGACTTAACTTCTGAAGTACCTGACAACCAAGGTGGTCAACATAAGTTCCTTTATAACCAGAGATAATTTTGGAAACTAGTTTTTCTGTGACCATAGGTGTCATAAAACCTTTGGAAAGATATAAAGAAATCCCAGAAATAACATGCACGTTTAAACTCAGACCAATGAAAATCTGGCAGAATGTAAAAATGCCAACAAACTTAATTGCTAAGAAGCTGAATTTACTAGTTGATTTTAGTATTTCAACTCCGTGGTGACAGGAAGGTTTATCTTCCCACCTTTTTGTGGCGGGGGTGGGGGTGGGGAGGGAGGGTAGCTGCCAAGAAATGGCAGGATCCCCTCTCAGCACGTTAGCCTTGTGGGAGCTTGTGCCCACGTTTCTTGCCTCCTCAAGAAGTAACTGCCGCCAGCATCTCCAGCGGCTTCAAAAGGACTGCCCTTGGTTTAGGATCCCAGAGTAGGGGGCAGGTGGCCGAGGAAGGTGCACAGAGGTAGCAGCAGTATCCTTAACCTACTGACCTTCGGCGGTGGGGTGTGAGTCCTGCAGAGCTGGACAAGGACTTGAGGAACAGTACTCCGGGGACAGTAAATGTGGGGGACAGGTTGCGCCTCACCTTGCCAGGAACTCCGCGGTGGTCGGTGCTGCCCTGCCAGAAGCGCCTGCTGTAGCCTGAGATATAGCCAACCAGCTTGTCCTGATAGGGGAAGTCCACCTTCCAGATGAGAGACCCGTAACCAAAAACCCACATCCTTCCCTTGCTTTTCCTCCGTGGTGGCTGGCGGTGGTGGCGGCGGCGGCGGCAGCGGCCGTCCCCTCTTCGTGGTCTCTGAGCTGCTGTCTTGGAGGTGCTGCCGGCAAGAGTCTACGACTTTCCGGACGCAAGAAACCGGCTGCGTAGGCGCAAAGCCCGCACTCCTTCTTGGGGGCGCAAAGCACACTGGGACTTGCAGTTCGCGGAACGGTTTCCTACTCTGTCTCAGTCAACGTTGTTATTTTGTCTCCTTGTTTAGGGTATTTGGAAGCATTGATTTCCTCTCTGGTAAGCAATGGATTTTTCAGCCGCCTCTGTTTATCACCCTACTTTTCCTGAGGTGCGTGTAGTCAGAAGACTACCGTACCCACAATCCTTTTAGTGTGGCTTTAAGGTTGGGTGTATTTACTTTTTTCAAATGGGAGGAGGAGAGAGAGGGTGGGTATCTTGGGTGGCGTGGTTTAGATACACGGAGACGAACTGTTTATGGGCACCTTATGTGGCACGTAGAAAGACATTTCTTATGCTTTGAAAACTGGATTTCTGCCCATTTAACAAGAGCTAGGGGAATGCAAGCTCGGATTGTAATCTGTATTTGACTTTATTTACATTAAAAAAATCTTTTTTACCTTTCACAAACAAAGTTTACTACAGAAGTTTTGTGGCTATGGAAGCGCTATCATTTCAGCAAAAACTGCTTATAAAAATTTTCTGTGTGAAACGATCTTAGTCATCTTTAGTATACTCAGAAACTCACTCAGAAAAATGTAGATAAATGTTTTTAGCTTGTGCATAGGCTTTGGAAGCCATATGTGGGACCTCCTGGGATCTGTGTACGTTTCTCTGTTGAAGAATTGAACAGATTTCATGAATTTATCCCGCAGGTCAAGTATCCTAAAAAACGTTTTGATCTTCAGGTTAGAGCTGCTGCTCGGAAATACTGTTCAGGAAGCTCACTTGGGCCATCAAGGCCATGTTTATGTATGTGAGAACAGAAGCCTAAAGAAATGCTTGTTCTTTTTTAATGTTTTATAGTCTTCAACTGTGTAAAAGAATACTAGAACATCCAGGTTCAAAGAGTATTATTTATACTCTTTAAGAAGTCAGCAGAAAAATGTCACAAAGAAAAACTTAATTTAAGAGTAACCAGGTCTTAACTTTCTTCAAATTGTGGTTTCACATTGCCTGGAATGGTTAGTTTCCCTCTCCCAATTTTTCTGAAAAATTTCAAACATACAGAAAAGTTAGAAATACAGAGTGTGGTGACCATTTATGTCCTCCACATGGATCCAATAATTAACATTTTGCCACAGTTGCTTTACCTTTTATTTCTCTTTATATACTTTTAAATCTGAAATGTCTGAAGCTGCTTGTGCTGTGACTTAACTGCTAAAATAATTCTAAGAATAAGGACATTCTCTTAATAACCAGAGTGCCAATATTACATCTAAGAAAATAAACAATAATTACATCATCAAATATTTATTCTGTGTTCAGATTTCCTTAATTGCCTCAAAATTTATTTTTATAGCTGATATTTTACCAGTTTAGGTCCAGCTGAGGTATATTTATCATACATATTTGTTAGTACATTATATGTATTTTCTTTGTATTCTCTTTTAGTCTAGAACATAGGTTTTATTGAAAGAGATCTTTATTTATTTGCCTTGGTTGCACACATGGGCTCTTCAGTTTTGTTGAGACATCCAAAATATTAGTCACAGCATGTAGGATCTAGTTTCCTGAGTAGGGATTGAACTCTAGCACCCTGCATTGGAAACTTGGGATTTTAGCTACTGAACCAGCAAGGAAGTCCCTAAGTAAGATAAACAGTTTATTCATGTTAACTTGTTGTATTAAGGGTTGAAGAGAATGATCCTGCTATTATAGTACATTTCTTTTGGACTCTCTTTCTCTTAAGTGCAAAGATATCCAGTTCTGTTAATTTTTTTCAGATTACTGCATATTAATCTGGATCTATTAACAGTATTTGTAACTGTGAGAAAAGCCAGAAGGGATGCTTACTTGTTTTTACTTGAATGCTGTTTTTAATGTCTTTGGAATAGTATTCTTGTGTGTGTGTGTGTGTGTGTGTGTGATTTTCCTATGTAGAAAAAAAAGTTTTTTTCTCTTAGATGAATATGTTTATAAATTGTCCTAAAATGTGTGATTTGTTCTTTTTTGTGAAACTTGGATGTAATGGCCCTCGCTACAAGTAGTGTGGTTCAGAAATGTACAGTTTAGCATTCAAGATTCTCCATAATTTGGCTACCTCTGTAATCTCAGTTTTCTACTGTGTACCTAATCCTTCCCAAGTGAATTGATTGCTTCCTTTACTCTCTGGACCTTACTCACCCTTGCTTGTTCATTTCCATACTTTTGGTTATGTTTTTTCCTTCTGTCTAGAAATGCTCTTTTGCATGTTATCTCAGTGTCACAGCCTCCCTTATCTTTTAGGTACAGCTTGAAGTAGTTTTCCCCTGCTTGACTACTCATGACTCTCTATCTATACTTCTCTTATGGCGCTTTCTGTTTTCTATTTTGAATCACATATATTTATTGTTTCTGTGAGATGGTACATAACGAGATAGAATCTATGTCTTTGTGATCTTATATGTTCCTTATTGCTGATCATTTAATTGGTGTTCAGTAAATAATTATTAACTGAATAATTAAATGTTCTGTAGTAGTAAATATCTTCACTTTCTTAGTAATGGACCAGTTGATTCAATCAGATTAAATCATAGCTAACATTAGCTCTCTATAGAATCAGTTCCTGCAGATACAGTTTTAATATTTAAATATGACCATTGTGTGTGTGCTCAGTCGCATCTGACTTTTCGTGACCCCATTGACTGTAGCCTGCCAGGATCCTCTGTCCATGGAATTTTCCAGGCAAAAATACTAGAGTGAGTTGCCGTTACCTGCTTAAAAGGATCTTCCCAACCCAGAGATTGAGCTGAGTCTCCTGCATGTGAATCCTGCATTTGCAGGCGCTTTCTTTACCTCTGTGCCATGCCACCTTGGAAGCCCCAAATATGACCATGCTACTACTGCTAAGTCATGTCAGTTGTGTCTGACTCTGTGCGACCCCATAGATGGCAGCTCACCAGGCTCCCATTCCTGGGATTCTCCAGGCAAGAATATGGAGTGGGTTGCCATTTTCTTCTCCAGTGCATGAAAGTGAAAAGTGAAAGTGAAGTGGCTCAGTCATGTCCAACTCTTCGCGATCCCATGGACTGTAGCCTACCAGGCTCCTCCGTCCATGGGATTTCCCAGGTAAGAGTACTGGAGTGGGTTGCCATTGCCTTCTCCAAAATATGACCATGCTGCTGCTACGTTGCTTCAGTCGTGTCCGACTCTACGCGACCCCATAGATGGCAGCTCACCAGGCTCCCATTCCTGGGATTCTCCAGGCAAGAATATGGAGTGGGTTGCCATTTTCTTCTCCAGTGCATGAAAGTGAAAAGTGAAAGTGAAGTGGCTCAGTCATGTCCAACTCTTAGCAACCCCATGGACTGCAGCCTACCAGGCTCCTCCATCCATGGGATTTTCCAGGCTAGAGTACTAGAGTGGTTTGCCATTGCCTTCTCCAAATATGACCATAGATACGTTTAAATTTTTCTAGCAGTACAAGAAATACTGTGTATGCTTACTTTTAACCTCTTTGCTCAAATCCACCTTTCTGATTAAATTATTTAGAATATGGCTGTAGAAACCTTTTTACCCATACTGGACTAGACATGTTAGCGTTTCCTGAACTACCTCCTAAGATCTTTAGAAAAACTGAAGGAAGGATGAAACTGAAGTGTTACTGAGAAAGGGCTACCCCTTGGGAGATAACCATTGCCCTGAAATCCTGGGTCTTAGCCCAATCTGCCTCATAGCTTGACTAACAAGAAATTGTCTTTGTAAGAGTCACATTCTGAGCTATACAGGACACTGACTCCAGGGGAACTTGAGATGAACTTTGAAGGGAGATTGTGAGAAGAGGGTAGTAATTCTGTGAAAAACTTTCTGGGCTGGTTTAGAAAAGCTGAACCCATCTCTTTATGATGCTCTTTGTTCATTTTAGCATATTCGGTCAGTGGGGCTGTTTGATCAAGGAAAGAGAACCTGAGAGTTTCGCTCCTTCTGGAAAGGACTTGCAGGTGCAGAAAAACTAGAATTACTGCTTATTTTTGTTCTTTAAAAAAAGTCTTTCACTTCTTTCTGTTTTTTTTGTGTTTAGCTTTTTCCTGTAAAGGGCTATGAAATTAATTCTTGAAGCTGAATGTTACTGGTAGTTAAATGGCCATCCCTACACAGTAGAGTATACATTTGGGGTTAACTGAGGGCCTTACGCTCTCTCATCAACAGCATTCCAATGACTGTATTTTGTTGGAGTCTGAATGGAAGAAGAAGGCTGCAGGAAAAAGTTGTTCAGACAAGGAGTGATAGAACACTTTAAACTCCCTTGATACCTTTAATATGAGCACTCTAAGGAATCCTACCCCAAACAGAGACTTCCTGGTTTAGTCTAGCAGAGGTGATGACATGACAGGTTGCTATCTCTACCTCAGGCTCTTCCTCAGCACTTATGTAATAGATGCCACAGATCAGCTGTGATCTTTTAATATTTAGGAGTACAGTATTTATTGATGATAGTGTTTTCTTTCTACCTTGTTTTGTAGATTGGTCAAAAGAATGGATTTTACAGAGGCATATGCTGATACATGCTCCACGGTTGGACTTGCTGCCAGAGAAGGCAATGTTAAAGTATTAAGAAAACTGCTCAAAAAGGGGCGTAGCATTGATGTTGCTGATAACAGGGGATGGATGCCAATTCACGAAGCAGCTTATCACAACTCTGTAGAATGTTTGCGGATGTTAATTCGTGCAGGTAAAGTTAATTCACCGTATGAAAGGCTGGACTTACAAGCTGTATTAATAAAAAAAGTGGTAATACATGACTTACTAACAGTAATATTTGTTTACCTTTCTGTAGTCATACAGTGACTGCCTCTGTGTTATTAAGAATGGTTAGATTGCCCACCTTGAATTATGTAAGCATGGTGTTTCAGCTACACATCTATAAATGTTGTCCTTTATATGTAGGTGCTTCTGCCTGGCTGATTTTTCTTGCTAAGCTAGGTGATATGGCAAAAGTATCTGCTGTTTTAATTTAAGTATTTGGTAGTTACTGGTTATGTTTATTTTTTATTCTTTCTCCAAAGAAAAAGAGCAGTGCTGCTGAAATTGAGGATGTGAGTATATTAGTCTTTTTTAGAAATACTTTATGGTTTCCTTAATTTTGGGACTCAGCAATTAGTTTGCTTTTATATTTAATGAGATACAGAAGAGAGCGGGACGGACAAGATCTCTGCTTTTATGGTGTTTTTAATCCTGTGAGGGTGGGAACAGACAATAAATACCTAAGCAGTTAAACAAGATAATTTCAAAAGGCGAAAGTGTTGTGGAAAAATAAAACAGAGTAATGGGACAGAGAGTAATCATGTACATCTTTTTCCAGCTCTGTATTTGATTGACTTCATGCTCATAGGTTGTGATCATGCTCATAGGTTGAGGTCAGCTATGTGGAAGTGTTTTTACCCCAGAACTCAGCCAGTGCTACAAACCAATACCATAAACTTTTTTTTCCTTCTCCCTCTGAGCCAGTTACACATTTGCCAGCACACTGCTGAGTGAAGAGCTCAGTAAATGAGACTAAGCAAAGAGTTTGACACTTAGGAAACAGGGCATGGAAAGAGAGCTAATGGTGATTGAGCCCTGCTTTGTGGCAATCATTGTACTAGGTGCTTGATTTACATTATTTATCTAATAAATACAAAGCTGCTATTGAGGCTTTGTTATACCCATTTTATTGTTGAAAAGATCAAGCAAGGCTTAGAGAAATGGACTTGTCAAAACTTATATAATGAACTAGGAAATTTGACTTGAATCCTTTTCTCTGACTCATGTTTTCCCACTATAGCATGCTTCCAGTGTTTAATCAAAATAAGCATTTTTAACGTTCAGTTAATTTAAACTGAGATTGAACATAACACTCCATGTTATGACATTTGGTGCACTGTTTACGTTTCATTAATCATGGAAACTCAGATTTTTCTTTTCTTTATACTTACCAAAACCAGGCATAGCTATTCAGAAGGTAGTCTTTTAGGGCTATAGCTCATCAAAATTACTGATTTCCTCATGGATTAGAAAGAAAATAATCCTTACAGTGTTTTTGGCTTGGCTTTTTGTTTGTTTTGTTTTAAGGGATGAGTGATAGGAAGGCTAAAGTCTCTAAAAATCATGATGCAGGCAGTTTGTCATGGTTGCTTTTTAAATCACATGTTCTAGAGTCTTATAGTTGAACGTTTAAAGGTACTAAAAAAATAAGATTTATGACTCAAATTTTAAAATGCATGTGTTCAGAATTTGTTTGAAGTTAATTCTATAGCTTGAATTCCCAAACTATCTCCGGTGACAAAGGCATGGATTTGAATATTTGTTTCTGGTTAAAAAGCTCATTCTAGATACACTGTTATCTCTTTCTACATCAGTGTTTCCTTTTTTTCTTTTTGGCCACTCAGAACGTGGGATCTTAGTTTCCCGATCAGGGATTGAACCCACACCCTCTGCATTGGGAACAAGGAGTCTTAACTATCGGAGCACAGGGAAGTACCCCCACATCAGTTTTATGTTATAATTTTTTTTTCCTTTTAGCTGCTGAATAAAATTAAGCATGCTTTTGACTTAATATGTTTGAACTGGCTATGTAAATCATTTGTGTTTTCTTTTAGAAATTAAAAATACCATCTTCATTGTTAATGACTGTTTTTTTTTTAGACTTGATGTTTTTAGAGGATAAGATGGCCACCCATAGTTAACATAGTTGATATAAAGGTCAAATAAAAATCTCTTGCTATTTTTATTAGAGTTCACTATTATGAAATAAATTTTGGATAAATCTAATTTACTTGCAATATATACACAAGGATTAGGGTGGACTCATTTGAAAAGACCCAGATGTTGGGAAAGATTGAAGGCAGGAGGAAAAGGGGACGACAGAGGATGAGATGGTTAGATGGCATCACCGACTCAATGGGCATGAGTTTGGGTAAACTCTGGGAGTTGGTGATAGACAGGGAGGCCTGGTGTGCTGTGGTTCATGGGGTCGCAAAGAGTCAGACATGACTGAGCAACTGAACTGAACTGATGAAGAATTTCAGTAGTACGTGAACTGTGAACTTCCAGATGTTCAAGCTGGATTTAGAAAAGGTAGAGGAACCAGAGATCAGATTGCCAGCATCCGCTGGATCATTGAAAGCAAGAGAGTTCCAGAAAAACATCTATTTCTGCTTTATTAACTATGCCAAAGCCTTTGACTGTGTGGACCACAACAAACTGTGGAAAATTCTGAAAGAGATGGGAATACCAGACCACCTGTCCTGCCTCCTGAGAAATCTGTATGCTGGTCAAGAAGCAACAGTTAGAACTTGACATGGAACAATAAACTGGGTCCAGATTGGGAAAGGAGTACATCAAGGGTGTATATTGTTACACTGCTTATTTAACTTACATGCAGAGTACATCATGAGAAAAACTGGGCTGGATGAAGCACAAGCTGGAATCAAGATTGCCGGGAGAAATATCAATAACCTCAGATATACAGATGACACCACCCTTATGGCAGAAAGCGAAGAAGAACTAAAGAGCCTCTTGATGAAAGTGAAAGGAGAGTGCAAAACTTGGCTTAAAACTCACCATACAGAAAATGAAGATCATGGCATCCGGTCCCATCACTTAATGGCAAATATGGGCCAACAGTGGAAACAGTAACAGACTTTATTTTTTTCAGGGGCCAAAATTACTGCAGATGGTGACTGCAGCCATGAAATTAAAAGTCACTGGCTCCTTGGAACAAAAGTTATGACCAACCTAGATAGCATATTAAAAAGCAGAAATATTACTTTCCCAACAAAGGTCTGTCTAGTCAAACCTATGTATAGATGTGAGAGCTGAACCATAAAGAAAGCTAAGCGCCAAAGAATTGATGCTTTTGAACTGTGGTGTTGGAGAAGACTCTTGAGAGTCCCTTGGACTGCACAGAGATCCAACCAGTCCATCCGAAAGAAAATCAGTCCAGAATATTCATTGCAAGGACTGATGCTGAAGTCCAATATTTTGGCCACCAGGTGCGAAGAGCTGACTCATTTGAAAAGACCCTGATGCTGGGAAAGATTGAAGGTGGGTGGAGAAGGGGACGACAGAGGATGAGATGGTTGGGTGGCATCACCAACTCAATGGACGTGAGCTTAAGTAAACTCTGGGAGTTGATGATGGACAGGGAGGCCTGGTGTGCTGCAGTCCATGGGGTTGCAGAGTTGGACATAACTGAGTGAGTGAACTGACTGACTGACTGATGGAGAGAAGAAACAGGATTTTCAGAGGGTAGGAGCATGTATATGACTTGTTCTAGCAGGTGGTGACATTTTTGGTCTCAGTCTTCTTTGAGTTTGGTTGTTCTGTATGGTTCTGATTCACTAACTAGAAAAATCCAACTAAAATGAAACAAAAGGTCTATATAACCTATTACTCACTTTCAGAAATGTTTTCTGAATTCCCCTGCCTCATCCCTTAAAGTTCGTACTTTATTCAGGTCCTCTGCCTTTTAAAGAAAGATTATAATTAGAACTTTTCTGAGTGATTCAAAAAAAAAAAAAAAAAAAAGACCAGTGGAGATTGGTCAACATACAACGTAACTGACTACGTTGTAAAAGTCTAGCTAGCATACAGTTTCATATAAGGAGGTATTTTTAAAGTGATGGTGACCTCTGAGCATTTCTAGTCTTAAAGGGTGAAGTGAGGTTTCTTCTGCTGCTGATGACAGTGGCATCTTCCTATCTGTACCAGTTAACCTGGTATTGTGGGTTAATCTTAGAAGTTTCCAAAGCAGGTTTGACATTTCTGTCGTTCTTTATGCTTTCTATACCCTTGTTTTATATGATTCATAATTCTCTTGTCCTTTTGTGGCTCAGCTCTTGCATTATATTGTCTTTTATTATATAATTTCTGCCTTTTTGAACTTCATCTAATATTAGTGACCTGTCAGAGATTCCTAAAGCATTCTATTAGTACACTAAAGTATGAAGGTGCTCAGGCCTAGAAAAAATAATGGAAGAGTCTTAAATGGTGAGAAAGGCTTTGGCTTACCATTATTTTGGATCCAGAATCTAGCCTAGAAATCAGTCATACATGGCCTTCTCATTCAAGTTGGAGAAAACTCAAGTGTAGTATGGATTACTTAGAAGTTTAATATGCATATATATGTATATATTATATATATATATAAAAAATATATTTCACTTTAGCTTTCTGTATAAAGTTTTAGCACAAATCACAAATTTGCTTTTCTTCTTTCTTGTATTGGAAGTTTGGTGTAATTGGTATTGACAGTTAATCATGCCGTTCTATATTAAACTATTTGCTGACTAAAGGTTACTTAAACTTTTGTAATTAATTATAACGTTATGAACAAGTGTGTTTACGTGGTAAATAAATGATCTAACTCATAGTGCTTTATATTAGTTCATATTAAGAAAATATTACGCTGGGTATGATAACAGATATTAGAAATCCTTAGATAAATAAGGCAATTTAGCTTAGTGAATGTGTATTCAGGGTTATTGCAATCATTGTCAAGACTATCATGACAGAGGAAGAGAGCTGGCTAAACTTTGAACATAATGATAGTGAGAATTTATAGTCAAGGAACAGAGTGAGGAGATTCATGAATGGAAAACCAGTAAGAGGGGGTAGCAGAGTAGGGGGATTCTTGCTAAACTGACTCAGCAGGATTTTTTCTGGAACTGTGCTAGGGAGGCCAAAGATACGACTGGGGAGTGTGGGGCCTGGGACGGGGTCTAGATCTATTCAAGAAGGCTCAGAAGAGACTGGCTAAAGTTTTATCAAGGAGAGGATCGTCATCACTCCCCAGCCTCCTTACTGGCCTCCCTTCAGGTCCTCCTGCTCTCTGTTCTCCTTTCACATAAGGAGTATTCTTCACTGCCTCTCCTTCCCCAGCACCTGCTCATCACTGAAATGTCAGCTCATGGGTCCCCTGCCCTCGGAAGTCTTCGTTGATCTCACAGACCTCAGGCTGGGTCTTCCTAACTAAAGATCATGCAGAAACTGTTAGAATATCTCCTGCATTAATAGAGATTAGGATGGGGACTCTTTATTACAGTCTCAGCCTGTTGTCACAAAGGCATCACCACCACTGGAGGTTCTGTGAGCAGAGCATGAATACAGATGACTGGGAAACTGCTTGGGTATTTGTTTAAAAGTGTTAAGTTAATGAAAATTGCTTATTACGCTATTTTGCAATTTAAAAATAAAGAGTGAAAAATTAAAAGATTCAAAACCAAGTTAATGTGTTGCTTTGAACTCTTAGTTCTTTATCAAGCTCTACAGCTATGTCGATCTCTGCATTAATTTAAAAAGTACTCGTGGGTGTATTCCCTCATGTTTTGTAGATTGTTTTTGTTAATAACAAGTAATACAATTAAGTTTAAGGGGGAAAAAAAGAGTTGTGTTCAGATGGACCACATTATTCTATTATTCTAAGTTTAACACATGGTTTAATTTTTAAAGTCTAGGCTCCCCTCAATATTTTCCTTGTTTTATTTTTCTAAATTCTTTGTTATTCTTATCTACTCTCCCCAACCCCTATCAACATCAGTCACTTTACTAGTATAAAACCAGTCAATCAAGTAACATTCAGTTCTGTTGACATTTTGCTTAGAATTATAATAAATTTATTATTATTTTGGGAAGAATCAGCATCTCTATCATGTTGAAATTTTCTTTTTGGGAGCTATTTATGTATCTGTATCGAACCTATATCTCTGTATAAATGTTCTATAGAAAATTTCAACATATATAGAAATAGATTACAGTTTTGTTTTTTTTTTTTTAATTTGTTTATTTGGCTGTACCAGGTTTTAGTTGTGGCATGCAAATTCTTAGTTAGAGCATGTGGGACCTAGGTCCCTGACTAGGGATTGAAACCAGGCCCCCTGCATTGGGAGTGTGGAATTTTAGCTACTGGCTCACCAGGAAGTCCCTTAATGTGATAGTTTTGTGGATAGCTGAATAAATGTCTGTTTCTGACTTATCTGGGGAACACTTTCTTGGTGATAGGAACTTTTAAAATAAAACTACTCTATCTTGCCATTTAGTTGTGTATCTTATAAAGTTGGGGGCTGATTTTTTAAATTTGTGTTGTAGCTTAGACCCCCAGTAGTGAGTTATGATTATAAGAATTACTTAGAACCAATGATTATTTTAGTCAGGAGCATTAGTTTTAATTCTGATATTTCAAGAAAGATACTACTTAAAAATTGTCTACTTTTTGTTTTTATCAGTACTCTCAGAAATGCCTTCCCCAGTCATCTTACAGCCCATCCCTCTATTGTGGGTTTAGAATCTGATTGTTTTGGAAGCCAAGTAAGAAAGTCACTTAATATTACCTTTTGTTGTGGAGTTTCAGAAAATTTAATGTGGACATTATTTCCATAACTTGAGTTACCAAAACTTAGAGATTTTCTTAACAAACCCCAGAAAACTTAAAAGTCAGTTAATTCATAAGTTGCTTATTTATTGTTGGTTACAATTCAATTTATTTGGAGTGCATTTTATTATTTAGAAATGCAGTCTTCATTAGTGAGTAGAATGTAGTTTTAGCTTAGAAAAGGTGTATTTTAAACTGCCTTCATCTTATTAGTTGAGTGCAAAGAAATAATGCTACAAATGAGACCATTTTCCTCATGGAAATTCGGAAATTCAAAAAATCAAGTTTGTTAATATTTCAGTAAATCTTTAATCTTGCTCTTATGTTTCCTTTTAATTCCTGCCACTCTCTTTCCCTCAATTACCAAAAAATAGAGGAGAAATGAGTATGTGGGCAGAATCTGTGTTAAGACTACTGGAGAGCTGTTTACACTGTGACCCGTATAGAACTTTTTCTTGGTTTTCTAGAGTTTTAAACTACAAGACCTCCCATTTATACTTATCTTTTAATATTTTATTAAATTCTTCTTAGAATCTTTGCTTTTTAATCCCAAGAAATAGAAGTGATATCTTCTAATTGATAGTTTATTCTTTCATAGATTCATCTGAAAACTACATCAAGACAAAGACATTTGAGGGCTTCTGTGCATTACATCTTGCTGCAAGTCAGGGACATTGGAAGATCATACAGATTCTTTTAGAAGCTGGGGCAGATCCGAATGCTACTACTTTAGAGGAAACCACACCACTGTTTTTAGGTGAAGTATGTTATTTATGTTACAGATAAGAATTTTTATTTTTTTATTTTATATTTTGCTTAAGAAACTAAGTCAGATTTTACCTCAAGCTGTTGTATGTACGGCAAATATTATATTGCCATTTCTTTGATTTTGAAACCAGAAAGGTGTTTTTAAAGGTTCTTCTTCATTTTCTACCCTTGAGTGATAGCATCTGGGAATAATCTTTTTTGGGGGGGAGGATATCTTTAAATGTCTATTTAAAGTTATAAAATCTTTTGTAAATTGTAGTCACCATTATTGTTCTCAGTGTTGCTCTGAAGACCAGGTACAGTTTAAATTGTAGCAGTAGTTACAAGGTTACCTGTGAATATTTTATGTTTGCTTCTGTGTTTTCTTAGCATTAAAAAATTAAAGTTTTATGGAAGAAATTAACAGGCTAAATCTTTAATGCCAGTTAATTTGTTGCCTATATGGATCACTATTCAGGCTTATTCCTTTATGGTCTATTTTTTAATTCATTAAGAACAGAGGCCAAAGTCTAAAGGGCATACTTCCAGTACCTGTCTTTTATTCTTCCCTCCTTATCTTTCATCATATTTGTCTTCAAGCACTCTGTGGTCCGTAAAGTTTAGTGGAACGTGAGAAAATTAAGAGAATAAATTATTTATATAGAATCAAAGTATTTGGACTATAGTTTGGTTATGCCACATGTTATTTGTAAGTTCACTTGTTTACTGTATGATTCAGTTTCCTCACTTACAAAATGAGAGTAATAGTACCCACCTAGTCTTTATTAGGCTGCAAATAAAATGTCTATGAAAATAATTTTTTCCTTGTGAATTTAAAAATACATATTCTTAAAATTTGTGTACAGTAGAATTCATTCTTTTTAGTGAACAGTTGTATGAGTTTTGATGTATGTATAAAAATGTGTAATGACAGTGATAATCAAGACACAGAAGAGTTCATCACCTTCCAGAATTTCATCATGTTTCATATTTTTATCAGCGTTCTCTCCTAACTTTACGCCTACAACCACTGATCTGTTTTCTGTTTTCATCCCTATATTTTGCTCTTTTTTTGGCCCTGCCGTATGGCTTGGGGAAATCTAAGTTCCTTGACCAAGGATTGAATCTAGGCCATGGCAGTGGAAGCCCAGAGTCCTAACCACAAGACTACCAGGGAACTCCCCTGTAGTTTGCTTTTTAACAAAATGTCATAAATATATGGGCTTCACTGGTGACTCAGACGGTAAAGAATCTGCCTGCAGTGTGGGAGACCTGGGTTCAATCCCATGGTTGGGAAGATCCCTTGGAGGAGGGCATGGCAACCCACTCTAGTATTCTTGTCTAGAGAGTACTCACGGACAGAGGAGCCTGGTGGACTGTAGTCTGTGGGGTCACAAAGAGTGAAACACGACTGAGTGACTAAGCACATAAATATATATGAAATAATACAACATGGGACTTTTGAGACTGACTTCTTTCACTTAGCATGCTGCTTTTGAGCAACATACATATTGTTGCATGTATCAATAATTCTTTCATTATTGCTAAGTAGTATTCCATTGTATGAGTGCACCACAGTGTATCCATTTATCAATTGATGGACATTTGAATTGTGATGTTCAGTGTTCAGTGATTGTGAATAAATCGCTACAAACTTTTGCATGTAGGTTTTGTTTTAAATATAAGGTTTCATTTCTCTTAAATTAATATTTAGGATTGTTAGGTCATGTGGTAAGCATATATTTAACTTTGGAAAAGTTTGGAAGTGAAGTGAAGTGAAGTCACTCAGTCGTGTCTGACTCTTTGCGACCCCATGGACTGTAGCCTACCAGGCTCCTCCGTCCGTGGGATTTTTCAGGCAAGAATACTGGAGTGGACTGCAGTTTCCTTCTCCAGGAGATTTTCCCGACCCAGGGATTGAACCCAGGTCTCCCACACTGTAGGCAGACACTTTACTGTCTGAGCCACCAGGGAAGTCCAAGTATATATTGAACTTTGGAAAAGTTTGGAAATTTCTTACAAAGTGACTCTACCATTTTGCATTCTCTCCAGTAATGTTTGAGTTTCAGTTGCCCCACATCCTTACCATGTCATTTGGAACTGACAGCTTTTTCTTTTGCTTTTTTACATTTTAGTCATTTTAATAGGAATTAGTGGTATCTCGTTGTGATTTTAATTTGTATTTTTCGTGATTGCTAATGACATTGAACATCTTTTCTTGTGACTGTCATTTTTCCTTTTTTTTTCTATTCTGTTATTAGACAAAAGTGTGTTTTGTTTTGAAATAATTTCAGATTTATGGAAATAACATTACAAAGATTCTTATATGCCTTTCACCCAAAGTTTGTTCTTTTGTCTTTGTCCACTGTATCATTTTTTCTCACTGTATACCCATATGTCATTTATTGGAAGCATTTTTAGATTAAATTATACACAGAAAGCTTCTTTACCTACTTTTGTGTGAACTTCCTAGAGGCAATGAAATTCTTTTATATATCTGCTATAAAGTAATCAAGATCAGGAAGTTAACATTGATGCAGTACTTTATTTAATCTACAGATTGTATGTAATTTGCAGATTTCTCAGTTTTGCCAGTTGTTCCACTACTCTCCTTTTCAGCAAATAAATTTTTTTTTATTGGTTCCGGGTCAGTCCAGGATTATTTTTTATATTTAGATATTATGTCTCTTTAGCCTCCTGTAACAGTTTTTCAGTCCTTATCTTTTATGATTTTAACATTTTTGAAGAGTTTAGGCAATTTGTTTTGTAAAATGTCTTTTAGTTTGGATTTCTCTCATGTTTTTTCTTGGGAAAGTGCAGGTAATGTATTTCTCCAGGAATACCACAGAAGTGAAATGATAGTGCATTTTATCAGGAAGAAAATGATCTATTACTGATGATATTAATTTATAAAAGTGTTTTCAATATGTGATATATACTGTTATGAAGATGTTTCATGGAGGCCTTGCTGTAATATGATTTGTATTTCCTGAGGGGGAGATTACTTTTATATAAAGTTTCTTTTTTCCCACATTCACATTTGATCCACCTTGAATATTCTGTACAACTGCATAGAAAGCTTAAGCTTTCACTGAGGCTGTGCTGTGTGCTATCTTTATTCATAGAGACGTGAACAAAATGAATCAAGACCTGTCAGAGATAAAGGGTTCAGAGTATTAAAAGAGGGAAACAAAAGTCACCCTGGGATGACAGGGGAAGATATTGTGTGTAGAGTACTGTATTAATAGTAACAATAATACTTATTTATCAGAAAAGTGTACTAAGCCCTGTGTCAGGTGTTTTAGGTGAATTGCCTTTATTTTAAACTGCAATTCTATGAAATATGTACTGTTATTATTTCAACTCTCACAGATGAGGTGATGTAAAAACACTGTATTTTAGAATCAGGAGTGCTGTATATAAGTTTTGATCTTGCTGTTGCTTGTGCATTGGTTAGAATAGCGTTTCCCGAATTGATTCAGTGAGCTAATACATGTTCATTGACAGAAGGATTCCAGATCAACATACATTTGAGAAATACTATGTCTTGTATTCCCCCAATGCAGAAAAACAGAAAACAGTAGCCATGTAGTTTTATGTGTCTACCTAGTCTGTATCCACTGTGCTCCATGTTATCCTATTTTAGTATCTTCATAGTTCTTATCACTGGCTGCAGTTATATATTTGCTACTTTGTTTATTGACTCCCCTCATTAGAAACAATGTTCCATGAGAGCAGGGATTATATTTTGTTCACTGTCCTAACTCCCAAACTTAGATCAGAGGCTGGGATACCATAAAGTGAAAGTGAAAGTCTCTCAATCGTGTCCTACTCTTTGCAACCCCATGAACTATACAGCCCATGGAATTCTCTAGGCCAGAATACTGGAGTGGATAGCCTTTCTTTTCTCCAGGGGATCTTCCCAACCCAGGGATCGAACCCAGGTCTCCTGCATTGCAGACAAGTTCTTTATCATCTGAGCCACCAGGGAAGCTTCCTACTAAATATAAATATTTAGTGATTTATATTTCAGGATATAGTTAACTTGCAATTTTTATGTTAATGGAGGAAGAGTGATCAAGATAATTCAAACCAGCGAATAACTTTTAATCACTTATTTTCAGTCATTTATTAGGATTTATTTAGCTTAAATAAATCCTATAAATTCTGTACTGCTAAATAGGATTTATTTAGTTTCTTTGGCAGCAAATTTTCCACCCTAATTATGTTTTGTATCGGGTAATACAGAAATATTTTGACTTAAGCAGTGACTTTAAACCAAGGAGATGTAGTACATAGAGTACTTCTACATGCTCAAGTACTGCATCAGTTGTTTTAGATTCTTGTTTGGAAGTAGGGAAGTAGAGTATTTTTTAAAAAGGAAGAGAATAGGAAAAGTACAAGCCTGAGCTTTTGCAAAAACATAGTGATGTAAATGGATATATGACTCTCCAGTTAGGTATTTCTTTTTTTTTTTAATTTTTTTTTGGAGGATAATTGCTTTACAATATTGTACTGGTTTCTGCCATATATCAACATAAATCAGCCACAGGTATTCATATAGCTCCTGGCTCTTGCACCTCCCTCCCATCTCCCACCCCATCCCACCCCTCTAGGTTGTCACAGAGCACTGGGTGTACTCCCTGTGTCATTGAGCAAATCCCTACTGACTATCTGTTTGACATATGGCAATATGTATGTTTCAGTACTATTCTCTCAAATCATCCTACCCTCTCCTTCTCCCACTGAGTTCAAAAGTCTATTCTTCATGTCTGTGTCTCCTTTTCTTCCCTGCATGTAGGATCGTCAGTATTGTCTTTCTAGATTCCATGTGTATGTGTTAATAATTAAGATATTTGTCTCTTTCTGACTTACTTCACTCTGTACAATAGGCTCTAGGTTTATCCACCTCATGAGGACTGACAGGTACCAGACCACCTGACCTGCCTCTTGAGAAATCTGTATGCAGATCAGGAAGCAACAGTTAGAACTGGACATGGAACAACAGACTGGTTCCAAATAGGAAAAGGAGTGCGTCAAGGCTGTATATTGTCACCCTGCTTATTAAACTTATATGCAGAGTACATCATGAGAAATGCTGGACTGGAGGAAGCATAAGCTGGAATCAAGATTGCTGGGAGAAATATCAATAACCTCAGATATGCAGATGACACCACACTTATGGCAGAAAGTGAAGAGGAACTCAAAAGCCTCTTGATGAAGGTGAAAGAGGAGAGTGTAAAAGTTGGCTTAAAGCTCAACATTCAGAAAACGAAAATCATGGCATCCGGTCCCGTCACTTCATGGGAAATAGATGGGGAAACAGTGGAACAGTGTCAGACTTTATTTTTTTGGGCTCCAAAATCACTGCATATGGTGACTGCAGCCGTGAAATTAAAAGACGCTTCCTCCTTGGAAGAAAAGTTATGACCAACCTAGACAGCATATTGAAAAACAGAGACATTACTTTGCCGTCTAGTCAAGGCTATGGTTTTTCCTGTGGTCATGTATGGATGTGAGAGTTGGACTGTGAAGAAAGCTGAGTGCCGAAGAATTGATGCTTTTGAACTGTGGTGTTGGAGAAGACTCTTGAGAGTCCCTTGGACTGCAAGGAGATCCAACCAGTCCATTCTGAAGATCAGCCGTGGGATTTCTTTGGAAGGAATGATGCTAAAGTTGAAACTCCAGTACTTTGGCCACCTCATGCAAAGAGTTGACTCATTGGAAAAGACTGATGCTGGGAGGGATTGGGGGCAGGAGGAGAAGGGGACGACAGAGGATGAGATGGCTGGATGGCATCACTGACTCAATGGACGTGAGTCTGAGTGAACTCCGGGAGTTGGTGATGGACAGGGAGGCCTGGTGTGCTGCAATTCATGGGGTTGCAAAGAGTCGGACATGACTGAGCAACTGAACTGAACTGAACTGAATGTGCAACAGTTAGAACTGGACATGGAACAACAGACTGGTTCCAAATAGGAAAAGGAGTATGTCAAGGCTGTATATTGTCACCCTATTTCTCTTATATGCAGAGTACATCATGAGAAATACTGGGCTGGAAGAAGCACAAGCTGGAACCAAGATTGCCGGTAGAAATATCAATAATCTCAGATATGCAGATGACACCACCCTTATGGCAGAAAGTGAAGAGGAACTCAAAAGCCTCTTGATGAAAGTGAAAGTGGAGAGTGCAAAAGTTGGCTTAAAGCTCAACATTCAGAAATGAAAATCATGGCATCTGGTCCCATCACTTCATGGGAAATAGATGGGGAAACAGTGGAACAGTGTCAGACTTTATTTTTTTGGGCTCCAAAATCACTGAAGATGGTGATTGCAGCCATGAAATTAAAAGACGCTTACTCCTTGAAAGAAAATTTATGACCAACCTAGATAGCATGTTAAAAAGCAGAGACATTACTTTGCCAACAAAGGTCTGTCTAGTCAAGGCTGTGGTTTTTCCAGTGGTCATGTATGGATGTGAGAGTTGGACTGTGAAGAAAGCTGAGTGCCGAAGAATTGATGCTTTTGAACTGTGGTGTTGGAGAAGACTCCTGAGAGTCCCTTGGACTGCAAGGAGATCCAACCAGTCCATCCTAAAGGAGATCAGTCCTGGGTGTTCATTAGAAGGACTGATGCTAAAGCTGAAACTCCAATACTTTGGCCACCTCATGCGAAGAGTTGACTCACTCATTGGAAAAGACTCTGATGCTGGGAGGTATTGGGGGCAGGAGGATAAGGGGACGACAGAGGATGAGATGGCTGGATGGCATCACTGACTCGATGGACACAAGTTTGGATAAACTCTGGGAGTTGGTAATGGACAGGGAGGCCTGGCGTGTTGCGATTCATGGGGTCGCAAAGAGTCAGACATGACTGAGTGACTGAACTGAACTGAATGTGCCATTATATATCCTCCTCATGGATGGTTGGATGGCATCAACAATGAAATGGACAGAACTTGGACAAACTCTGGGAGATGATGAGGTACAGGGAAGCCTGGCATGCCGAAGTCCATGGGGTTGTGAAGAGTTGGACATTACTTAGCAATTGAAGAACAACAATGTTCCATTGTATATATGTACCACAATTTCTGTGTCCATTCATCTGTCGACGGACATCTAGGTTGTTTCTATGTCCTAGCTTTTGTAAAAAGTGCTACAAAGAATTTTGGGGTACTTGTGTCTCTTTCAGTTATGGTTTTTTCAGGGTGTATGCTCAGGAGTGGGATTGTTGGGTCATACGGTAATTCTGGCTTCTCAGGTGGCACTGGTTGTAAAGAACCTGCTTGCCACTGCATGAGACGTAAGAGATGCGGATTTGATCCCTGAGTCAGAAAGATCCCTTGGAGGAGGGCATGGCAGCCCACTCCAGTATTATTCTCTAGAGAATCCCATGAACAGAGGAGCCTGAAGGGCTACAGTCCATATGGTTGCAAAGAGTCAGACATGATGGAAGCGACTTAGCATGCACACACACACGCATGGTAGTTCTATTCCTAGTTTTTTTTTTTTTTTTTAAGGAATCTCTATACTGTTCTCCATAGTAGTTGTATCAGTTTATGTTCTCACCAACAGTGCAAGAGTGTTTCCTTTTCTCCACATCCTGTCCAGTATTGTTTTTAGATTTTTTAATGATGGCCATTCTGACAGATGTGAGGTGATACCTCATTGTAGTTTTGATTTACATTTCTCCAATAATGAGCAATGTTGAGCATCCTTTAATGTGTTTACTAGCCAGTTGTATGTCTTCTTTGGAGAAATATCTGTTTAGGTCTTCTGTCCATTTTTTGATTGGGTTGTTTTTCTGGTATTGAGCTGCATAAACTGCTTGTGTATTTTGGAGATAATCCTTTGTCAGTTGTTTTGTTTGCAATTGTTTTCTGAGGATTGTCTTTTAATCTTGTTTATTGTTTCCTTTGCTGTGCAAAAGCTTTTAAGTTTAATCAAGTCCCATTTGTTTACTTTTGTTTTTATTTCAGTTACTCTAGGAGGTGGGTTAAAGAGGATCTTGCTGTTAGTATGTCAAAGAGTGTACTGCATATATTTTCCTCTAAGTGCTTTATAGTTTTTGGCCTTACATTTAAATCTTTAATCCATTTTGAGTTTATTTTTGTATTTGGTATTAAAAAGTGTCCTTGTTTTATTTTTTTTACATGTAGCTGTCCAGTTTTCCCAGCACCATTTATTGAAGAGGCTTTTTTCCATTGTATAATCTTGCCTCCTTTGTCAAAAATAAGGTGCCCATAGGTGCATGGGTTTATCTCTGGGGTTTCTGTCTTGTTCCATGGGTTTGTATTTCTGTTTTTGTGCCAGTACCATACTGTCTTAATGACTGTAGCTTTGTAGTAGAGTCTGAAGTCAGGAAGGTTGATTTCTCCAGCTTCATTCTTCTTTCTCAAGATTGCTTTGGCTATTCAGGGTCTTTTGTGTTTCCATACAAATTGTGAAATTTTTTGTTCTATTTCTGTGAAAAATACCATTGGTAGTTTGATAGGAATTTCATTGAATCTGTAGATTACTTTGGGTAGTATAGTCATTTTCACAGTATTGATTCTTCTGATCCAAGAATATGGTATATCTCTCCATCTGTTTGTGTCATCTGGAATTTCTTTCATCAGTGTCTTGTAGTTTCTGCATACAGGTCTTTTGTCTCCTTAGGTAGATTAATCCCTTGGTATTTTACTCCTTTTGTTGCATTTGGTGTTTCTTAAGTAAGGTGATCTAGGCTCTAGTGTCTGGTCTGCACTGTGAAATAAGACAAATTTTAGTAATCTGCTTTGCTTGCCTGTATCTTTCTCCCTCTTTTAAATAACTGTAGTGATCTGTGTTTCACTCTATAGTGGAAGAGTCTTTTTTTTTTTTAATTAATAGAAAATCCAGAACACTTCAAGGTTTGAACCAAACTATGGATGATAATTTCTAGATGAGGAAGAGTGGTTGGACCACCTGGACTTAAAGTGAGAAAGAGGAACTGCCCATGTAGTATAGCTTCTTTCCCCATCTGTAGAGTTTATCTTCCAAAGTTGTTCATTGCTGAAACTTTGGAGTATGTTGCCTCTTCCCCCAAGGGAAGCTATATTCCCCTTGCATGTCATTGTACCTATCCTGTGGCTCAGAGTGAACTTAAACTGGGTGATCAATGGATAGAAATTTAATACAGAATTCTGAAAACTGCAGGTAGCTGGAAAAGTCATCAACATCAATGGTGTGTCACTGTGATTGAACTGAAGGCTGAATGCAGAGAGTTAGAAAATTTATTACTCCACTGTTTGTAATGGGAATATCTTCCCTGTACAGAACTCACCAAGATTTTCATAAAATTGAGTTTGGAAGGCAGATTTTCAGTTAGATGGCAGTAAGAATTAAATTGAGAAAACCCCACAAGAAAGGGGAAATGTACCAAACATCTCTGTATCTTTCCACATGAAAATTGTTCTTACAGAACATCATTTGCTACATGCAACTTAAAGTTTATGTTTGACAAGGAGTCTGCCCTTTATTTCTTTTCTTGCCTTCTTTCCCAGCTACTTTTCCTTTGCTTCATAAATGCATTCACAGTAAGTATTCTAAACTGCTTTGTAAATAAGAATACCTTTATGTATAAATATAGAAGATTCTAAGTGAAAATATAGCTGATTATGAAGGAAATAGGTTTTCTCTTTATTTTGCTAAATTTAAAACAACACTGATAAATTGGAAGCTAAAATCCAACCTACTGTGACTTCATAGGACAGTTTTCTGTGATAACTGCACAACATGCTGTTTTGGCTTTTGATGGACCATTTTTCATTTTTTGTTCTTCAGAGTCTGCTTAGTCTGTGTAACCTTCAACATTAAACGTAACCTTCAACATTAAACATAACCTTCAACATATTTATTAGTAAAGTGTTTTATAAACAATGTTATGTGAGGCTGCCTATTTCAATGTGTATGTTTGCTCAGTCATGCAGCTGTTACAACTCCATGGATTGTAGCCCGCCAGGCGCCTCTGTCCATGGAATTCCCCAGGAAAGATTACTGGAATGGGTCACCGTTTTCTCCTCCAGAGTTTCTTCTTGATCCAGGGATTGAACCTGCCTCTTCTGTGTCTCTTGCATTGGCAAGAGGATTCTTTATCACTGAGCCTCCTGGGAAGAGGTGCCTATTTCAACATTAAATATATAAAATATGTCATACTTAAGCTCATGTGGCTTATCCTTTGATTCTGTTGGTATATTACAGAGTTGAACAAACCAACATAGATTTCATTTTTCACTTGTATTTTCATGGATCAGTGATTATTCATAGAGTTATTTTTTGAGGTGCTATGAATTTTGAGGTTTAGCATTCATATATTTAATATTAATTAAACTTAATCTTTGGAGTTATTTTTAGATCTTTAAATAGAATGATTAATCATCTTCTTCAAGGATTGTAACCTTAGCATTTTTATTTGAGGGCATGTTCTTGAAAAGAGAAGTTTGAGTTTTCTCAGGTTTGAAGTATGGCTGTTCACTAAAAGGTTACATTTTAAAAATGTTAATTTCTTGTTCTGTTTACTTTCTTGATGTAAAATATCATACTGTTTTATGTTTTAAGACTATATGTTTTTGTTCCATAAGGTAAGCATGCTGCTGCTAAGTCGCTTCAGTCGTGTCCGACTCTGTGTGACCCCATAGACGGCAGCCCACCAGGCTCCCCTGCCCCTGGGATTCTCCAGGCAGGAACACTGGAGTGGGTTGCCATTACTGGCATCTTAATACCTTCATTTTATTTTTTCTTATAGTTCTGTGATTAAATAGCTTAGAAGTTTATCAGCAGTTATTTTGCCATGATTTTTCCAGTCTTGCTTGGAAGACTAAATTGTTTTCTTGAAATGAGTCATCTAAAAGGACCCATGAAGATAATGTTCCTCGAATTCTTTCATATTCATAATTGAATAATGATTTTATTTATTTTTAAATTATTTTTGGCTGTGTGGCTCGACTTGTGGGATCTTAGTTCCCCGATCAATGATTGAAATGGGCCCTCAGCAGTGAAGTGCAGAGTCCTAACTGCTGGACCACCAGAGAATTAAATGATTTTATATTAATATAGCAGTTTAATTAGGTAAATTTGGGACACATTTTTTTGAGAAACTTTGTAGTGGATATTTATTATATTCTAGAGTTGAAGTTGGAGGCCTCTGATTTTCTTTTTATAGTGGCAGTATTTTGTGTCTTTCAGAGTTTTCTGAGACATGAAATGCTATTTCAATATTTATTTTAGTAAGTCTTTCTGTAATTATATCTTTAAATATTTATTCTGTTATTATGATGGTCTTCTTGGGCTCCAGTTATTAGTTTATTGTTTGTCCTTTTTCATATCTATCATTTACTCTAAACCTGTTGTGTTTGTTTTTACTTTTCCTGCTTTGTTCCTTTTCAGAAATGTCTGTTTTCTTTAGTATTTTTTACAGTTTCAATTGCATTTCTATGATAACTTAATTTTTTCCAGGTCTTTTCTAAACTGTCCAGGTTTATATTACATCAGATATTATCCAGTCATCTTTTACCTGAGCACTTATATCTCAGTTCGGTTCAGTCGCTCAGTCACGTCGGACTCTTTGCGACCCCATGGACTGCAGGATGCCAGGCTTCCCTGTCCATCACCAACTCCCAGAGTTTACTCAAACTCATGTCCTTTGAGTGGGTGATGGCACCAAAATCTCATCTTCTGTAGTCCCTTTCTCCACCCACCTTCAGTCTTTCCCATGCATGCTAAGTCACTTCAGTCATGTCCGACTCTGTGTGACCCCATAGACGGAAGCCCACCAGGCTCCCCCGTCCCTGGGATTCTCCAGGCAAGAACATTGGAGTGGGTTGCCATTTCCTTCTCCAATGCATGAAAGTGAAAAGTGAAAGTGAAGTCGCTCAGTCGTGTCCGACCCTCAGTGACCCCATGGACTGTAGCCTTCCAGGCTCCTCTGTCCATGGGATTTTCCAGACAGGAGTAATGGAGTGGGGTGCCATTGCCTTCTCTGAATCTTTCCCAGCATCAGGGTTTTTTCAAATGAGTCAGCTCTTTGCATCAGGTGGCCAAAATATTGGAGTTTCAGCTTCAGCATCAGTCCTTGCAATGAATATTCTGGACTGATTTCCTTTCGGATGGACTGGTTGGATCTCTGTGCAGTCCAACGGACTCTCAAGAGTCTTCTCCAACACCACAGTTCAAAAGCATCAATTCTTTGGCTCTCACTTTCTTTATGGTTCAGCTCTCACATCCATACATGATTGTTGGAAAAACAATAGGTTTGACTAGATGGACCTTTGTTGGGAAAGTAATATTTCTGCTTTTTAAATATGCTGTCTAGGTTGGTCATAACTTTCCTTCAAGGAGTAAGCGTCTTTTTATTTCATGGCTACAGTCACCATCTGCAGTGATTTTGGAACCCCCCAAAATAAAGTCAGCCACTGTTTCTATTGTTTCTCCATCTATTTGCCATGAAGTGATGGGACCCGATGCCATGATCTTAGTTTTCTGAATGTTGAGTTTAAAGCCAACTTTTTCACTCTCCTTCACTTTCATCAAGAGGTTCTTTAGTTCTTCTTCACTTTCTGCCATAAGGGTGGTGTCGTCTGCATATCTGAGGTTATTGATATTTCTCCTGGCAGTCTTGATTCCAGCTTGTGCTTCATCTAGCCCAGCGTTTCTCATGATGTACTCCACAGTTAAATAAGCAGGGTGACGATATACAGCCTTGACGTACTCCTTTTCCTATTTGGGACCAGTCTGTTGTTCCATGTACAGTTCTAACTATTGCTTCCTGAGCTGCATGTTCTCAAGAGGCAGGTCAGGTGGTCTGGTATGCCCATCTCTTTCAGAATTTCCCACAGTTTATTGTGATCCACACAGTCAAAGGCTTTGGCATAGTCAATAAAGCAGAATTAGATGTTTTACTGGAATTCTTTTGCTTTTTCAGTGCTCCATCAGATGTTGGCAATTTGAAATCTGGTTCCTCTGCCTTTTCTAAAGCCAGTTTGAACATCTGGAAATTCACAGTTCACGTATTATTGAAGCCTCGCTTGGAGAATTTTGAGCATTACTTTACTAGCGTGTGAGATGAGTGTTATTTCGCAGTAGTTTGAGCATTCTTTGGCATTGCCTTTCCTTGGAATTGAAATGAAAATTAACCTTTTCCAGTCCTGTGGCCACTGCTGAGTTTTCCAGATTTGCTGGCATATTGAGTGCAGCACTTTCACAGCTTCATCTTTTAGGATTTGAAATAGCTCAACCTGAATTCCATCACCTCCACTAGCTTTGTTCGTAGTGATGCTTCCTAAGGCCCACTTGACTTCACATTCCAGGATGTCTGGTTCTAGGTGAGTGATCAAACCATCATGATTATCTGGGTTGTAAAGATCTTTTTTGTGTAGTTTTTCCTTGTATTCTTATCACCTCTTCTTAATATCTTCTGCTTCTGTTAGTCCATACCATTTCTGTCCTTATTGAGCCCATCTTTGCATGAAATGTCCCCTTGGTATGTCTGATTTTCTTAAAGAGATCTCTAGTCTTTCCCATTCTATTATTTTCCTCTATTTCTTTGCATTGATCACTGAGGAAGGCTTTCTTATCTGTTCTTGCTATTCTTTGAACTCTGCATTCAAATGGGTATATCTTTGCTTATCTCCTATCTTATCTTTGCTTTTTGCTTCTCTTCTTTTCACAGCTATTTGTAAGGCCTCCTCAGACAGCCATTTTGCTTTTTTTGGATTTCCTTTTCTTGGGATGGTCTTGATCCCTGTCTCCGGTACAATGTCATGAACGTCCGTCCTTAGTTCATCAGGCACTCTATCAGATCTAGTCCCTTAAATCTATTTCTCACTTCTACTGTATAATCGTAAGGAATTTGATTTGGGTCATACCTGAATGGTCCAGTGGTTTTCCCTAATTTCTTCAATTTAAGTCTGAATTTGGTAATAAGGAGTTCATGATCTGAGCCATAGTCAGCTTCTGGTCTCCTTTTTGCTGCCTGTATAGAGCTTCTCCATCTTTGGCTGCAAAGAATATAAATAGTCTGATTTCGGTATTGACCTTCTGGTGATGTCCATGTGTAGAGTCTTCTATTGTGTTGTTGGAAGAGGGTGTTTGCTATGACCAGTGGCACAACTCTGTTAGCCTTTGCCCTGCTTCATTCTGTACTCCAAGGCCAAATTTGCCTGTTACTCCAGGTGTTTCTTGACTTCCTACTTTTGCATTCCAGTCCCCTATAATGAAAAGGACATCTTTTTCGGGTGTTAGTTCTAGAAGGTCTTGTAGGTCTTCATAGAACCATTCAACATCAGCTTCTTCAGCGTTAATGGTTGGGGCATAGACTTGGATTACTGTGATATTGAATGGTTTGCCTTGGAAATGAACAGAGATCATTCTGTCGTTTTTGAGATTGCATCCAAGTACTGCATTTCAGACTCTCGTTGACTGTGATGGCTACTCCATTTCTTCTAAGGGACTATTGCCCACAGTAGTAATGGTCATAATGGTCATCTGAGTTAAATTCACCCATTCCAGCCCAGTTTAGTTTGCTGATTCCTAAAATGTCGACGTTCATTCTTGCCATCTCCTGTTTGACCATTTCCAATTTGCCTTGATTCATGGACCTAATGTTCCAGGTTCCTATGCAATATTGCTCTTTACAGCATCAGATCCTGCTTCCATCACCAGTCTCATTCACAACTGGGTGTTGTTGTTGCTTTGGCTCCATCTCTTCTTTCTTTCTGAAGTTATTTCTCTACTGATCTCCAATTGTGCCTTTTTACACCAGCTTCATTTTTTTCCTCTTAAAATTTACAGCAAAAGGTTTAGCCACAGTTTTCATTCATTTTCTGGCAGTATTTTTATAATAAGAGTTTTGTGTTTTTGCTGTGTTTTTTGGTCTACCAATAGTTTTCCCCATAACTTTCTTCCCCCTTTTTGGTGTCTTTAATAGATGTGTGCTTGTTCCTTTGTGATAACTTATCTGGAAATGTGAGATTTTTGCCTAGATTTCACCTTTGTTTTAGGAGAATTTCAATAGGACGGAGCTTGAGCCACGTTCCACACTGGCTAATTTTCCTTTTGACTCATGGTTTTCAGAGAAGGTGCTGGCGACCCACTCCATTACTCATGCCTGGAAAATCCCACGGATGGAGGAGCCTGTTAGGCTGCAGTCCATGGGGTCACTAAAAATCGGACATAACTGAGCGACTTCACTTTCACTTTTCACTTTCATGCATTGGAGAAGGAAATGGCAACCCACTCCAGTGTTCTTGCCTGAAGAATCCCAGGGACAGGGGAGCCTGGTGGGCTGCCGTCTATGGGGTTGCACAGAGTCGGACATGACTGATGTGACTTAGCAGCAACAGCAGCAGCATGGTTTTTGGGTGTGAATTCATTTGTTGTTCAGTTCCTCAGTCATGTTTGACTCTTTGTGATCCCATGTAGCACACCAGGCTTTCCTGTCCTTCACTATCTCCTAGAGTTTGCTCAGACTCATGTCCGTTGAGTCAATAATACCATCCATCCTTCTCATCCTATTTTGTCCCCTTCTCCTACTGTCCTCAATACTTTCCCAAAAGCATCATGGTTGTTTTAGAAAAGGCAAAGGAACCAGAGATCATATTGCCAATATCCAGTGGATCATTGAAAAAGCTAGAGAGTTCCAGAAAAACATCTATTTCTGCTTTATTGACTACACCAGTGCCTTTGACTATGTGGATCACAACAAACTGTGGAAAATTCTGAAAGAGATGGGAATACCAGACCACCTGACCTGCCTCTTGAGAAACCTGTATGCAGGTCAGGAAGCAACAGTTAGAACTGGACATGGAACAACAGACTGGTTCTGAATGTGTCAAGGCTGTATATTGTCACCCTGTTTATTTAACTTATATGCAGAGTACATCATGAGAAACACTGGGCTGGATGAAGCACAAGCTGGAATCAAGAATCCTGGGAGAAATATCAATAACCTCAGATATGCAGATGACACCACCCACAAAGAAGAACTAAAGAGCCTGTTGATGAAAGTGAAGGAGGAGAGTGAAAAGTTGGCTTAAAACTCAACATTCAGAAAACTAAGATAATGGCACCTGGTCCCATAACTTCATGACAAATAGATGGGGAAACAGTGGAAACAGTATCAGACTTTATTTTTTTGGACTCCAAAATCACTGCAGATGGTGACTGCAGCCATGAAATTAAAAAATGCTTCCTCCTTGTAAGAAAAGTTATGACCAACCTAGACAGCATATTGAAAAGCAGAGACATTACTTTGTCAACAAAGGTCCGTCTAGTCAATGCTATGGTTTTTCCAGTAGTCATGTATGGATGTGAGAGTTGGACTATAAAGAAAGCTGAGCACCGAAGAATTGATGTTTTGAACTGTGGTGTTGGAGAAGACTCTTGAGAGTCCCTTGAACCGCAAGGAGATCCAACCAGTCCATCCTAAAGGAAATCAGTCCTGAATATTCATTGGAAGGACCGATGCTGAAGCCAAAGCTCCAATACTTTGGCCACTTGATGCGAAGAGCTGACTCATTTGAAAGGACCCTGATGCTGGGAAAGATTGAAGGCGGGTGGAGAAGGGGACGACAGAGGATGAGATGGTTAGATGGCATTACCGACTCAATGGACATGATTTTGGGTAAACTCCGGGAGTTGGTGATGGACAGGAACACCTGGTGTGCTGAAGTCCATGGGGTTGCAAAGAGTCGGACATGACTGAGTGACTGAAGTGAAGTGAACTGAACTGAACTTTTCCAATGAGTGAATTCATTATCTTTCACTGATTAGTTGATATAGGCAGCTGTGGGGGTTTTGCAAGGCAGCTTCACTTCGTGCAAGTCCAGACCAACTAGTCCTACAAGTGTAGCATGTTTGTGTTATTCCTTATTTAGACCCAGCTCTTCTGACTTTGAGATTTCAACTCTGTCCATATGTATTCTTCCTTCCAGTTCATGAATCTTATCCCTCTGCTGGACATTTATGTTTTGCCCCTCAGAGGGAGCCTCCATCTCACCTCTGAGAAGTTTACTTTGCTGGCTACTTGTGAGAGGTGCAGTTGACACTTTCTGCCCTTTGTCCCACAAGTACCCACGATTAACCTCTGTTTTGAAAGCTCCTACCTATTTTTGATCTGAAGTTTTAGTGGGATTTGTAGTTTTGCTAAAAATGCAGAATGTGTTATTTCTTATTTTCTTTGCTGATTTTGGATTAATTGCTCTTTAATGCTTTCTAAGAAGAGTAAGGGGAACTACTTTATCCACAGTATTAATATTGGAAGCCCATATTTTTAAAGTAAGACAAAAATTCTTGATGTCAGTAGTTTGTATAGTTTAATATTCTAGTATATGGTAGAAATAGACTTAAATGAGCCATTCCTCACCCCATCCTGCTCATACAATGCAATCTCTGTTCTCTTTAGATACCATAGAGCAGTGCTACTCAAAAATGTCAGTGTGTTGATAAGGGGCTTGAGCCATAACGTAAATCAGTGATTTACATTTGTGCAATTTCCTTCATCAAAATAGTTTTCTTTCAAGAAAAATGTCAGCTGAACTAAACAATATGTTTTATGGACATAATTGATTTATATTCTGGTAAAAATTTCTCATTTTGTTGAGGACTGATAACAGTTGACCAACAGGCTATGAACAGGATTGAGTAGCACTGCTGTACAGTATGGATGTGTGGCTGTTAGGTGGGATCATTGCATAGTTAATGCAGTTGTTCCTTTGTTTATGATTATTATTGCCACTAGCCAATTGTGTAATGAACATCACTGGTTAGCATGGCTGAAATAAAAGTGTTGCTTTTCTATAATTAGGAGTCTTTGGGATGAGGGATGTTTTGCCATATACTTTTTCTTTGCTAGGGACTCCTCAGTGTAGTGGTTTATTTCTCTAAGCCATACTGTGGAGAGATCATGCAGAGGTGGCTCCTTTAAGGAGGATACTGCTTTATGAGAATTTCAGGAATGTGAATTGGATAATTATAAAGAGTTGTAGAATTCACTGTTATAATTCTGGATGAATATGTAAATTTAAAGATGTGCTGTCTAAAATGTTTCTCTCAGCTCTGTTGGTGGGGAGACATGTGGAGAAATAATAAAATAGTAGAATTTTAGTTTTTTGTCTCCTAAGACTTCCATGTGATTGAAAGATGTGCTTTTCTGGATATGGTCTCTGTTGTCTAATTGCCCATTTGACTTCTCTGTATCAGAAATAGAGACATATCATGGAATTAGGTACTTTCATAAGCTTTGTTATTAATATATTCTTAACATAATAAACTTTGCCCATGAGGTCATGGTTTTTCCTATCAATATACCTTTTTAAGATTGTTAGTTATTGGGAGACACCAGATCCTTTATAAGAAGTGAACTTTTCATTATAACTTTAGAAAAATATTTTCTAAGCAATAAAATACTACATTTTAGACCAAAGATTGGCTCCTCTTGTGGTTCAGCTGGTAAAGAATCCACCTGCAATGTGGGAGACCTGGGTTTGAACCCTGGGTTAGTTTTGTTTGTTTTTTAATTTTATGTCAATTTAGTAGTTCTCCCTTATCTGTGGAGCATATGTTGTTCCAAGATCAGCAGTGGATGCTGGAAACCTCAGATTATACCAAACCATGTGTGTACTGTTTTTTCCTATAAATGTATACCTATGATAAAGTTTGGAGAAGGCAATGGCACCCCACTCCAGTACTCTTGCCTGGAAAATCCCATGGACAGAGGAGCCTGGTAGGCTGCAGCCCATGGGGTCGCTAATAGTCGGACACGACTGAGCGACTTCACTTTCACTTTTCACTTTCATGCATTGGAGAAGGAAATGGCAACCCACTCCAGTGTTCTTGCCTGGAGAATCCCAGGGACGAGGGAGCCTGCTGGGCTGCCGTCTGTGGGGTCGCACAGAGTCGGACACGACTGAAGCGACTTAGCAGTAGCAGCAGCATGATAAAGTTTAACTTAAATTAGGCCCAGGAAGAGATTAATGGGCTTTCCTGGTGGCTCAGCTGGTAAAGAATCCAACTGCAATGCAGGAGACCTAGGTTCAATCCCTGGGTTGGGAAGATCCCCTGGTGAAGGGGAACGCTACCCACTCCAGTATTCTGGCCTGGAGAATTCCATGGACTATAGTCCATGGGGTTGCAAAGAAGTCAGACATGACTGTGCGACTTTCCTTTTCACTTCTCAGACTAAAGCTTCAGGGCCAAGACACATTATAGAAATATATTTGAATATATAGGAACAGTGCTTGAAACTATGTATATATCTTTAATGGGAAAGACTTACTTTAACTGTTCTGATTATAAAATTTGTTTATTTTTTGGCTTCTCCAACTTTATTTTTTATATTTGAATTTAATTCTTTTTTAACACTGCAAATATTTTGTATTGGAGTATAGCCAATTAACAATGTGATAGTTTTGTGAATGGTGAAGGGACTCAGCCATATGTATATATGATTCCATTCTACCTTAAACCCCCACCCCCATCCAGGCTGGCACATAACATTGAGCAGAGATCCATGTGCTATACAATAAGGTTTTGTTGGTTATCCCATTCTGATTATAAAATTTAATTATGAGATAAATACCTGTGGGTAGTCCAGCTTACCCAGTGACATTTTTGAAATAATTTTCCATCTTTGCCAGTCACTTTATTAAAATGAAAGTTTGAAACTAACATGTACCATCAGTGGAGTTAGTATAGTACTTTGCTGTCCTAGGAATAGGTAATCTTAGAAAAACATAAAATCTGAGGTCATAGAATTCGTAGGATGAATTCACAACAGTGGAAAAAAATTTATTTTTCATTGCTTGTCTAGATTCCTTTCTAGTGCCACCAGATGTCAGTGTAATCACAGGACCAGAGAAATACACAGTAGATAAAGTTGTTGCAAATATTCTTTTTTGCTTTGTGAAAGAGATAGGGAAAAGGTTTGCACAGATTAGATAAGCAATGAAAATTATTTTATTGTTGAATTATATAGAAAAATGAAGTGCATAATGGAGAATAGATGCAGAACTTCAGAGTGTAGATGCAGTTAAAAATTCATGTATAAATCAAAGGTACTAATATAATATATAGGTAATCTCTGAGACCCCTCAGAAATCACCAACTTCTTGCTGTAAGTGGAGGAGATGTCCAGCCTGTGGTTAAACTGTTCTATACATGCTTCATTTCAGTTCATTTCAGTTGCTCAGTCGTGTCTGACTCTTTGTGACCCCATGAATCTCAGCACGCCAGGCCTCCCTGTCCATCACCAACTCCCGAGTTCACTCAGACTCAGGTCCGTCGGGTCAGTGATGCCATCAAGCCATCTCATCCTCTGTCGTCCCCTTCTCCTCCTGCCCCCAATCCCTCCCAGCATCAGAGTCTTTTCCATTGAGTCAACTCTTCGCATGAGGTGGCCAAAGTACTGGAGTTTCAGCTTTAGCATCATTCCTTCCAAAGAAATCCCAGGGCTGATCTCCTTCAGAATGGACTGGTTGGATCTCCTTGCAGTCCAAGGGACTCTCAAGAGTCTTCTTCAACACCACAGTTTAAAAGCATCAATTCTTCGGCGCTCAGCCTTCTTCACAGTCCAACTCTCACATCCATACATGACCACTGGAAAAACCATAGCCTTGACTAGACGAACCTTTGTTGGCAAAGTAGTGTTTCTGCTTTTCAATATGCTGTCTAGGTTGGTCATAACTTTCCTTCCAAGGAGTAGGCGCCTTTTAATTTCATGGCTGCAGTCACCATCTGCAGTGATTTTGGAGCCCCCCAAAATAAAGTCTGACACTGTTTCCACTGTTTGCCTATCTGTTTGCCATGAAGTGATGGGACCAGATGCCATGATCTTCATTTTCTGAATGTTGAGCTTTAAGCCAACTTTTTCATTCTCCTCTTTCACTTTCATCAAGAGGCTTTTTAGTTCCTCTTCACTTTCTGCCATAAGGGTGGTGTCATCTGCATATCTATACAGCCTTACTGATCATGATATTTCTCAGTAGAATTGTGGTCAAAATCTGAGCCTCAAGATGAAAGAGTATATTTCTAGCTTGTAGATGTAAAACTCAACTCACTACAATTTTTGCGTTTCGACAGAACTTGTCTACAGGAGTTCCTTAGAACACAGTGTCACTTTTGGCGTTTTTCCAAAAGAGCATTCAGTAGGATAATCACGTTTTTAAAAGTCCTTCCTTTAGAAATTTATTCTTTAATGAATGCTGCATTAAATAATGATCATTGCTTACTATTTTTAGTTTGAGTTTCTTATTCCTAGATTTATTACTTATATTTTGTGTAGCTCTTTATTTCTTACCCTGTTTCTCCCAGATGAGAATCCTGTGTTGAGTCCACGTGTTCATGAAGTCTTTGTGTGGGCCTTGTGACTGCACTCAGTGTGCTCCATGCCTCAGCCTAGTTTTGATTTTGGTTAGAAGTTTCATGTGCGGCTGCTTCCATTTCCTTCATTTCATCTTTTCAACAATATTTGATATTCAGGTTATGTTATCCCAGATTACTTCTTTTTCCCTCTTAAATATAGGAAATGGAAAAACTGTGTTTCTTCAACAGTATAAATGTCTCCCTATAAATTATTGCAGGAAATGATGTTCTCATATCATTTTTGCTTTCTTAGACTTCAGTTTGTACAGTTTCTTCAGCACAGTAGTCTGACCTGTTGTGGGAAGAGCAGTGTCCCTGTCCTCAGAGCTTCTGGTTTTTCTTTTCTGCTGTCTCAGCTAGAGTCTTATAGACAGAATCTGTTTGGATTGAAGAAAGGAAAGCCTTTCTCTCCACTCTCTGTATTGCCTGGGGTCTGTCTTCAAAATGAGATGTTTTATTTCATCTTTATTCTTTATCCTTGAACTTTGGTCCCTGTTGGATGGCAGTGTAATATCAAATCTTATGATTCTACTTTCTTTTTCTCTTTGAGAATCCACAGTACTTTTCCAGGTTCCAGAATTACTCATTTCCTTTCTCTCCTTGAACACCTGTCTCAAACCATAGGAACCACAACTAATGGCCTGGCCCCCTGTCCTCATTGCCAGGCATGTATCTTGGAGGTAGATATGCCTAGTATTCTAGGTTAAATTCCAGTTCAGTTAAATTCTAAAATCTAGACCAAAGCTGTCCGGTGGAACTTGCTGCTACTGCTGCTGCTAAGTCACTTCAGTCATGTCCGACTCTGTGTGACCTCATGAACAGCAGCCCACCAGGCTCTCCCATCCCTGGGATTCTCCAGGCAAGAACACTGGAGTGGGTTGCCATTTCCTTCTCCAATGCATGAAAGTGAAAAGTGAAAGTGAAGCCTCTCAGTCGTGTCCAACTCTTCGCAACCCCATGGACTGCAGCCCACCAGGCTCCTCCATCCATGGGACTCTCCAGGCAAGAGTACTGGAGTGGGGTGCCATCATCTTCTCCGATGAATGAGTCTACCTATTTGTAAAAATGTGACTGATGAAAACAGTGCAATCACTAGGTTAACACACTGTGTGAGTTCAGTTGTCAAGAGGGACCAACTCAAAGGACATCACACAATCTATAAACCAGCTGGAAGGAGCCATCCAGACTTTGCCCTGCCGAACCGTTTCTGGGCGATGATTAGACAAGTCCTCATAGATGATATACTGTGTGCAGAAGCGCTGATCAGAACCAAGTTTGGCATGGTATGCGACTGTATTGATGGTTTGAGTCACGTCACTGTCTGGCTTGGGCTTTCTAATGAGGATGTGGGCCCCACTGGCTGCGACAAGCTTAAAAAGGTTGTCCTTTGGATAGTGTTTGAAGGTTCCCCCAAAATAGAAGTAACATCCATCAAACCACTTTGGCAACAGCTGTTCTCTGTTGAGCCTGCTTTTCTGTGGTCCTTCAGGAATTTCAACTTTTCTTCCTGTTCACATTCTTTGCTTGGTAGACATGCTTTCACCCATTCGAATTTTAGGATCCAGCATCCACTGAGAATTCCAAGCATACATTTCAGGGTGCTTTGAACTGTATCACCAGGAACAATGATATGAGTTACTGTACTGTCAAACTCAGCACATTTTTTAGCCTTAAGAACCCTTGCAATCTCCAGAAATTGAGAGCAAGAATGAAGTGTAGTGACTCCTGAGAAGACAGTCTCTGCAAACTATCTTCCGTCCAAGAAATCCTTGCCATTAGGTTGTAATGGGAAGTGTGGGCATCACAACAGAATTTCCAGTCCTGTTTCTAAGAGATGCAGAAGCAGCAGTCAGAGCACTGGTGGAAACTCTGTTAAGCAAACAGTGCTCTCAGAAACATGCCATTGCCTGGCTGTTCTTCACCACCTTCAAACAAAGTTGGTGACACATTAAGGAGGAAAAGCCGTACTGTATTGGATGAATCCGTTAGCCTTTCACCAGCTACACTGCCTTCTACACTGAACAGTCCAAGTTACAGACGAATGATGTGTAGTCCCTCAGCAACAAAGCTGTGGCCCATTAGCCTTACAGCTGTGAAGAGAAATCATCGAGGAGAGACTTTGCTCCATATTGCTTCAATTAAGGGTGACATCCCTTCTGTTGAATACCTCTTACAAAGTGGAAGCGACCCAAATGTTAAAGACCATGCCAGATGGACACATTGCACTAAGCCTGCAGTCACGAGCACCTGAAGGTGGTGGAGTTGCTGCTCCAGCACAAGGCGTTGGTGAGCACCGCTGGGTTTCAGAATGACTCACCTCTTCATGACGCAGTGAAGCAGGGGCATGTGCACATTGTCAAGCTGTTACTTGCCTTGGAGGCTCCAGGGAGGCAGTCAACATATTTGGTCTGCGACCTGTGGATTATGCAGACAGTAAAAATATGAAATCGCTGTTGCTGCTACCGGAGAAGAAGGAATCATCATCAACCAGTCATTGCTCAGTAGTAAACACTGGTCAGCATCGGGATGGGCCTCTTGCACTTATAGGCAGTGGACTTTCTTCCGAACAACAGAAAATGCTCAGTGAGCTTGCAACAATTCTTAAGGCTAAAAAATGTGCTGAGTTTGACAGTACAGTAACTCTTGAAAGTGTCCTAAATTTGTACTGTCCAATCACTAGCCTAGTGTGGATCTTGAACAGTTTCCATGAGGCTAGTTTGATTGAGGTATTCAAATTTTCATTTAATTTTAATTAATCAGATTTAAGTAGCCACATATGGCTGCTGGCTTCTGCATTGGAGAGTGCAGCTCTTCGTACATCCTTAAATGAGCTATAGTCCTCTTCTGTCTTTGGAATGTTGGTCCTCTTTGCCATAGCATGTAGTACTAGGTGGGTCCCATGTAGAGAGGTGAGGGAACAAAGAAGACACCAACTTATTCTGTCAACTTTGCTTATCAGTAGGATGGTAGAAATTGCAACTGAATTTCCCTCATTATTCTCAGTTGATTAGGTGATTATCAGACTTATGCTCCAAACCATCTAAAGAAGTGTCTTTAGGTCTGTGAAAACTTTGACAGGAAGTGGAAGGACAAAAAAAAAGTGTAAAGGTTCTGTGTTAATAAACATCTGCCTACCTGTAGACCCAGTTCTGTTTTTTGAAAGAGAGAAAAATCAGGTAAGTGAATGACTGTTCATAGAGGAGGTGACCATGGAAAGAAAGGATTATGGGCTTTGAATTCCTATTTTGAATGGGAAATAGTGTATATGTTTGTAAGATCAGTTATGGCTGTGGAGGAGGAAAGTTAAACACAAGCATTTATTAAACTAATAAAGCTGATTTGTGGGTGATTATCATGGAGGAAATAATTTGGACAGTAAATTGGGGAAACCTGAGAGTCTGCACTCTCATTTTGAAGGGGACCTGAATATGCAGTTCCTGTAATGCTGGTGATGTTTGCTGCAGTTAATTGGGTTGATGGTCAGAAGAATTGATTCCGCAAAGGCGACAGACTGACCTTAGGGTACATGGAGTGTTGGTGACCAGTAAGAGAAGTTTAATCAGAGGTCTGTATAATTGAGGTAATTTTAATTATGGCCTAATTCCTCATGATTGAAAAGCTAATAACCTTCTGAGTATCCTATTTGTAGAGTTTGTTAGGAAGAGAAGTTGACCAGTAGTTTATCAGGAAGTGGGTAAGGGGACTGAGGGAGGGAAAAAAGGAACATTTATTGAGCACTTAATATATTTTACTTATATTAATTATTTAGTCAAAATAAAAACCCCTAGGTAAGTAGATTAGTCCTGTTTTATAAGTGTGAATGAGGGAATAACTTGCTCATAGCTGGGCAGAGTGCCTGACTACACAGTCTGTGTTCTTTCCATTAGAGTTAGGACACCATTATGATCCTAAATTATAATTCAGATATGTTTGAGACATCTGAGCATTTGTGTGAGCATGAACCAGTAGATGGCAAATTTGGGGGTAGAATTAATGGTTTTCAGGTGGGGATTTTTATTTGCGTGACCGGGAGGTAGGGGGGCTTTTGGGAAACATGGGTATTGGAGAACAGCCTGGAATTCATATTTGAGCCCTGTAGTGAGAGGAGCTGAAAGCAGAAGGTGAAGGATATGTTTCTGTGAGCAGCTCTGAGAGGAACAGGGTTATTAGTGGCCCTACGCTGTAGGAGGCTTAGGGACAGAACATGTTGAAGGTTAGGGTACAGGGCATCTTTTCCACGGGTGCTCAGATACATAGCATGTTGCCTATACAGTGGGACTGCAGGGAAACCAGCAGTACTTCGGCATCTTGCATATTCAGAATTGGGAGATAAACCTATGGCCTGGGTGACATTCTCATTGGCACTGTGCCAGTTATAAACTTCAAATGGCCTTTACAACTGTGAACCACCAGGAAGGTGTCTCAGAGCAGAAGATGACAGGTTTAGGAGACTAGAACTAGTCTTTGTTGGGGTAGAATTTGTTAGGTAATGCAGTTTCCATATAATGCAGATGGGGCCATGAGCTAGTGAAAAATACTAAAAACTTTTATTGTGAAGCATTTAAAATGTATTTGAAAAGAGAATATAGTGAACTCCAGTATACTGTCAGCCAGTTATAGCTGTTATCAAATTGTTTCTTCTGTAACCCCAATGTCAGGATTTGAAATTGTAGTTTACAGTTAACGTGACTTGACTTGTACCCAAGTTAATGAGTCCCAAAGGAACTCAGAACAAAGACAGTGTTATATTTTGTTTATTTATTCATATCTTGACGACTTTCAAAGAGAATTTGAGGTAACTGATGCTTAAGGTAAGAGTAAACATTACACATCTACCAGAATGGCTAAAAAAGAAAAGATTGAAAATGCAGAGTGTTTATGAGAATGTGGAGCAACTGGAAGATAGATTGCTGGTGGGAGTGTGAATTTGTTTTAGCCACTTTGAGAAACTGTTTGGAAGAATTTACTAAAGCTAAATATGTACATATCTTCTGTCCCAACAATTCCATCCTTTGGAATATATGCAAAAGTAATGTGTATCACTGTTCACTAAAAGTGACATGTACTAGAATATTCTTATTGTTGCACACTCTTTAACAGCCCCAGACAGAAAGCTATCCAAACAGCATCTACCAGCAATAGAGCGGGTAAATAAATTGTGTTCTATTTACACAATTGCACAATTACACAATTTACACAATTACACAATGAAATGGTATACGGCAACAAAAAGGAGTGATCGGCAACTGGAGGCAATAATACTGACAGATCTTATTAATATAATGTTGAACCAGAGAAGCTAGATGTAATAGAGTTCAGATCTTCCTCAACTTAGGAAAGGGTTACATCCCAGTAAACCCACTGTAAGCTGAAAATGTTGTAAGTTAAAAATCCACTTAATACATCTAGCCTACCAGACGTCATTGCCTAGTCTAGCCTACCTTAAATGTGCTCATGACACGTTCATTAGCCTACATTGTGCCTTACATTAGGCACAAACATCTTATACAAAGCTTGTGTTATAATAAAGTGTTAAATATCTCATGTAACTTATTGAAACTATACTGAAAGTGAAAAACAGAATGGTTGCGAGTGTGTCATTTGTTTATCCTCGTGATTTGTGGCTGGCTGTTGGGGAGCTGCAGCTTGCTGCCACTGTCCAGTGTTGTGAAAGATGGTCATACCACATGTTGCTAGCCCAATCAAAATTCAAAGTGCAGTTTCTTCTGAATGTGTCTCCCTTTTACATCATTGTAAAGTCAAAAAATCATTGTTGAACCATCTTAAGTTGGGGACTGTCTGTATTTTCTGGCTCTTTGCAGAAAGTTTGCTGACTCCTATTCTTTTTAATATTACCGGGACTAGTTGAGGGAGTCCTAACTAATAGCTGGGAAGCTTGGTCTCCAGTCTGATAGACATTAGCTCTGTGACATTGGGCAGATCACTCAACTCCTCAAGATTTATGTTCCGAACAAGCAGGTGATGAGCTGTGCTCCTAGAAGTTGCTACAAATTCATTTTTCCTTAAAAAAAAAAAAAAAAGGCAAAAACACCTAACTTTTTTCAGGACTTACAAAATTTGACTTCTTTCTACCTTTGTTGCTTTATTTCCTCTCCTAACCATCTTATTATTCCTTACACATACTCAGCTCTTCTACCTCACTGCCTTTACACTTCTTATTTCCTGTTTGGAGTACTCGCCTTCCACTTTTTTGCATGCTTACTGCTTCTTGTCTCTCTCTGTTCAGAAGTTTCTCTTTCAAAGAGATGATGTCTGTCCCATTTTCTACTGTGGCATTCTCCCAACCAAGTACTAACCAGGTCCGACCCTGCTTAGCTTCCGAGATCAGACCATAGCATTCTCAAACTCAGTTACTGCCTGTTACTTTACCTGGTTAGTTTCACTTTTTTTTTTTTTCCCAAAAAATAATTTCACAGTTACTTTTGTTAGAACTTATTTTATCAGTGTGCTTACTTATTATCAGTCCCACTAGAATAGAAGTTCCATGAAGGCAACTACTTTGTAGGTTGGTTGCTTTCTATGCCTCTTGTGCTTAGTACTGTCTTTGGCACGGTTGAATGATTGGATTAATTATTGACTATTGCTGAGTCTTAAAGGACATGGTAAAATGGTCAGTTTTCTTTTGAATGCAAATAAGAGCCCTGGTGATTGGATTAATTATTGACTATTGCTGAGTCTTAAAGGACATGGTAAAATGGTCAGTTTTCTTTTGAATACAAATAAGAGCCCTGGACTGGAAAAGGTCAGTTTTCATTTCAATCCCAAAGAAAGGCAATGCCAAAGAATGCTCAAACTACCACACAGTTGCACTCATCTCACACGCTAGTAAAGCAATACTCAGAATTCTCCAGGCTTCAGCAATACATGAACCGTGAACTTCCAGAAGTTCAAGCTGGATTTAGAAAAGTCAGAGGAATGAGAGATCACATTGCCAACATCTGTTGGATTATTGAAAAAACAAAAGAGTTCCAGAAAAACATCTATTTCTGCTTTATTGACTATGCCAAAGCCTTTGACTGTGTGGATCACAATAAACTGTGGAAAAGTCTGAAAGAGATGAGAGTACCAGACCACCTGACCTGCCTCTTAAGAAACCTGTATGCAGGTCAGGAAGCAACAGTTAGAACTGGACATGGAACAACAGACTGTTTCCAAATAGGAAAAGGAGTACATCAAGGCTGTATATTGTCACCCTGCTTATTTAACTTATATGCAGAGTACATCCTGAGAAACGCTAGGCTCAATGAAGCACAAGCTGGAATCAAGATTGCTGGGAGAAATATCAATAACCTCAGATATGCAGATGACACCACCCATATGGCAGAAAGTAAAGAAGAACTAAAGAGCTTCTTGATGAACGAGAAAGAGGAGAGTGAAAAAGTTGGCTTGACGCTCAACGTTCAAAAAAATAAGATCATGGCCTCTGGTCCCATCACTTCATGGGAAATAGATGGGGAGCAGTGGGAACAGTATCAGACTTTATATTTTTGGGCTCCAAAATCACTACAGATGGTGACTGCAGCCATGAAATTAAGACTCCTTGGAAGGAAAGTTATGACCAACCTGCTGCTGCTTCTAAGTTGCTTCAGTCGTGTCCGACTCTGTGTGACCCCATAGACGGCAGCCCACCAGGCTCCCCTGTCCCCGAGATTCACCAGGCAAGAACACTGGAGTGGCTTGCCATTTCCTTCTCCAGTGGATGAAAGTGTAAAGTGAAAGTGAAGTCACTCAGTTGTGTCCGACTCTTAGCGACGCCACGACTGCAGCCCACCAGGCTCCTCCGTCCATGGGATTTTCCAGGCAAGAGTACTGGAGTGGGTTGCCATTGCCTTCTCCCAACCTAGACAGCATATTAAAAAGCAGAGACTTTAGTCAACAAAGGTCTGTCTAGTCAAGGCTATGATTTTTTCCAGTAGTCATGTATGGATGTGAGAGTTGGACTATAAAGAAAGCTGAGCCCCGAAGAATTGATGCTTTTGAACTGTGGTGTTGGAGAAGACTCTTGAGAGTCCCTGGAACTGCAAGGAGATCTAACCAGTCCATCCTAAAGGAAATCAGTCCTGAACATTCATTGGAAGGACTGATGCTGAAGCTGAAACTTCAGTACTTTGGTTACCTGATGCCAAGAACTGACTCTTTTGAAAAGACCCTGATGTTGGACAACAGAGGATGAGATGGTTGCATAACATCACCGACACAATGGACATGATTTTGGGTAAACTCCAGGAGTTGTTGATGGACAGGAAGGCCTGGCGTGCTGCTGTTCATGGGGTCGCAAAGAGTTGGACATGACTCAGTGACTGAACTGAACTGAACTGAAGAGCCCTGGAAAAAAATTAAACTATTATTATAGCTAAGTTGGTTTCAGTGGCTTGTTGTTTGCACCCCCTTTTATAATCATTTAAATTCTTCCACAGAGCTGTCAAGTATGTGTATATAATCATCCTTAACTTACATATAATGTGAAGTCTTAAGTACAGTGACTACTTCCAAAACACTGGTTTGCTGATTTTCTGGGATCTGTAAGTGAATATGGCTTTTGTTTTTGTTTTTAAAATCAAATTTTGTAAAATTTCAGGCATTATTTCTTCAAGTATGTTTTTTTGGTGCCTGATTCTTATTCTTTTCTCCTGGGACTCCAGCTAATGTATGGTGCACTGTTTGATGTTGTGCACAGGGCCCTAATATACAGTTGGTTTTCCTTTAGTGTTTTTTTTCCCTCTCTCATTTCTTTAGATTGGATGATTTATATTAATGTCTTCAAGATCATCAACTCTTCTACTATCTCTGTTCTTTCAAGCACATCTGTTTCTTTTTTCAGTTCTAGAATTTCCATTTAGTTCTTTTTTTTTTTTTTTAAGTTTTTTCCCTCTGCTCAGATTCTCTCTCTAGGCTCTCTGTATACCATAGATATTAACATATTTTTATAGTAGCTGCTTTAGTTAATCTATTCAATCCAGAATCTGGACCGTCTTGGGGTTAGTTTCTCCTTACTACTTTCTGACTTGTATACTGGACATTGTGGATAGTATTTCATAGAGACTTGAATTTTGTTATCCTCTGAGAAATAATGATTTTTTTCTTTTTTAAAATAATAGATTATTTACTGGCTTATCACCTTAAATATGTTTAGATTTGGTTTTATGCTCTGTTGAGATCATATTTTCCAGGTCTGACCTCCAGGAGGACTCCACTCCCATCCTCTGCCTGCATTTTGATCAGAGCTTATTTAGGCTTTATTAGAGAAGGTCTGGAAAATCCCATGGATGGAGGAGCCTGGTAGGCTACAGTCCATGGGGTCTCTAAGAGTCAGACACGACTGAGCGACTTCACTTTCACTTTTCACTTTCATGCATGGGAGAACGAAATGGCAACCCGCTCCAGTGTTCTTGCCTGGAGAATCCCAGGGACGGGGGAGCCTGGTGGGCTGCCGTCTATGGGGTCGCAGAGAGTCGGACACTACTGAAGCGACTTAGCAGCAGCAGCAGCAGCAGAGAAGGTCTAGAGTAGTGCTTAGTCTTAGATGTCTTTATTCCGAGGGCTCTGCCTTTTGGATTTCTTAGATAGATGCCCGGAGTGTTAATGAGGTATTGAAGTAGCAAGCCATGTGGTTTCACCACTCTGACCGGGCCAGAACTCCTAGGAGTTCCATTGCCCCTCAGCGCTGTTTGTCTTCTGGTTGTCTGTTCCACTCTTAACTCTTTAGCAGTTCTCTGGTAAGATTCATCTTCCTTGTACATGTGTAACCCGAACCTCAGGAAGGATTCTTTGCAGACTTCCACAGTGGGACTTCCCCTCAGCACAGTTCTCTTTTCTCTTGGGCTTTGCCCCGCCAATTTCAACTGCTTAAACTCTGATCTCTCAGCTCAGCGGACTGCTGCACTCTTCTGGGCTGTTTCCTGTTCTTGGAGTATTCTTTCTTCAACCTTACTCTTTTTATGCCTGGACTTGAGCTCACTGCCCCATAATCTAGAAATGTCCCCAGGCAGATGGCTGGGGTCATCATGGATCTCACCTCATGTATTTCCTTCCCTTTCTTTAGGAGTCACAGTCTTTTGCCCATGGTTTAATACTAGAAAAAGTTGTTCTCTGTTTTCTATTGTTACAATGGCTCGTTTAGTGCCGTTATATTGTCATATCAAGAAATACAGTTCTGAAACCTGTTCTGTTTGGAGAGGAATGAATTCTTAAAAAGAGAAAATCTCATTTTATTTTAGATATTTACGTTTCATTCACCTAGTCAATGCTTATTTGTTGTTGGTCTTTTGTCTGAGATTGGCCTTGAGCACGTAAGGGGAAGGGGACCCAGTTTCTCTCCTCAAGAAGCACAGTTTCCTTATGATAAGGAGGAACAAATATTAAGTTCAAATTTGGGTATTTTTTTAAATTAACTTTTATTGAAGCATAATACACTTGGTCATGGAATGGTTCCCACTACCCCTCCAGTTTGTTAACTTGTTATATAAGAATAAGAAGTTACTCAGTTCTTCCAAAGGAGAGGCTTTGATGGTAGTGTTACCAGCCAGGGTTCTTGGCCTCCTTAACCAATAGAAATTGATCAGAGGCCAGACTAGAAATTCAAGCAAGGCTTTATTGGAGCCCCTGCTATAGCAGTGGGAGTGAGAACAAACAGCAGGTTCCCTTGCTCATTTCCTAAGTGGGGGCGAGCTTGTTCCTTATGTGGGGTGTGGGTAGGAGCGTGAGGAGAGTTTGGGCCAGAGGAGTGGCTTAGGTAGCTTGCCAGCGTCTTATGTGGTGGTGTGTGCAGGGGGCCTGCGCAGTACCCTGCTTTTGCCCCTGACCCCCTTTTGCTCTAGGCTCTTCAGAAGTGGCATTTGGGTTTTTTAGTCTCTCTTGTCCAGAATTTGCTCCATCTATGCATGCATAGTACTTTTTAGTAGCACACAATCTCTTGTTATTGTTGCTCGAGGAGATGTTTGTCCAGGTGCAAGCATGATAGCAGGTCTCAGGTCTCAGCCTGTCTCAGTAGGGTGTAAGCTCTAAATACACTTTTCTAAACCACTATTTTTTAATTATTACCTGTTAGTTAACCAGTTGCTTTGAGATAATTAGCCAAAGGTATAAAAGTACTGCTTTGCCACTGAGAAATTTTTTCACTAGACATACAGAAATCAGATATCTTAGTGTATTTATGATACTAAAATTTTTCTCTCTGACTTCTGTACTATATTTAATAATCAAAACAAAATTTTTTTCTACTTTCATTTTTAGAAGGTCAGCCTAATTCATGGAAACAATCTTATTTTCACTCTGTTTCATATATCACCACTGACAACCTGATAATCTTCAACTCAGGGTCTTGACTGTAGAGTGATTTTTGCCAGCAGTCACTGATAATGATGTATGAATTGGATATGAAACAAATTTACTTCCTTTTCTATCCTGACCTCCACCCCAAAATAGGTTGATTTTAATTGATTATAGAAAAATAACTTAGCTTGAAAAACTGTCATTCTTTGCCTGATAAAATGTCCTTGAATATTAACTTAGAAATAAGAGAAGTTAGGTTAAACTACTTCAGTGATACTATTTCAACCAAGGTGTTTGAATATCTGAAACCTTCCAGTATAAGAGAATTCTTGATTAAAGAACTTCTTTATCCTTATGAGGGAAATTTAAGGATTTTATCTTTCCATTGTTTCATCTATATTACCATTTTTCAAGTGTGGTCCTTTGTCCAAATGTCTAGTGCCTTTTTAACTTTTGACTGAGACTTGTTGATTCTAACTTCTTGCCTCCTACAACAGTAGAAGATATAGAATAACTGTATGCTTGAAATGAAATTGAAAATCTTGTTTTTCAAAACACGTTTCCCGTCATCAGGCACAGAAATCAGAGCTTCCTATATACATCTCTGCTATCCTTGTAGGTACTGATATTTCTTCACAGATACAGTTCTAAAAAGTTAGTGTAATAGCCTGATACCTACAGAATTCACAGTGTACATAATTTGCTAATGGTGTATGTGTGTACTTACTTTGTTAATGTCTAACTATCTTCTGGCGTTCTATTTTTTCATTAACTCCTCCAGAATTTCCCTTCATAACAAAATTTTGTGGTGGATAATATTGTTAAAGTTCAGCCCCACTGTTTGTTGTATCAAGTTAATAGCATTATACCTATGTCCATCCTCATTAGGTAGGGTTCAGTTCAGTTCAGTTCAGTCGCTCAGTTGTGTCCGACTCTGCGACCCCATGAATCGCAGCACGCCAGGCTTCCCTGTCCATCACCAACTCCTGGAATTCACTCAAACTCACGTTCATCGAGTCAGTGATGCCATCCAGCCATCTTGTCCTCTGTTGTCCCCTTCTCCTCCTGCCCCCAATCCCTCCCAGCATCAGAGTCTTTTCCAATGAGTCAACTCTTCGCATCAGGTGGCCAAAGTACTGGAGTTTCAGCTTTAGCATCATTCCTTCCAAAGAAATCCCAGGGCTGATCTCCTTCAGAATGGACTGGTTAGATCTCCTTGCAGTCCAAGGGACTCTCAAGAGTCTTCTCCAACACCACAGTTCAAAAGCATCAATTCTTCGGCACTCAGCTTTCTTCACAGTCCAACTCTCACATCCATACATGCCCACTGGAAAAACCAGAGCCTTGACTAGGCGGATCTTTGTTGGCAAAGTTATGTCTCTGCTTTTGAATATGCTGTCTAGGTTGGTCATAACTTTTCTTCCAAGGAGTAAGCGTCTTTTAATTTCATGGCTGCAGTCACCATCTGCAGTGATTTTAGGTCTCTATCGGAGAAGGCAATGGCACCCCACTCCAGTACTCTTGCCTGGAAAATCCCATGGACGGAGGAGCCTGGTAGGCTGCAGTCCATGGGGTCGCTAAGAGTCGCACACGACTGAGCGACTTCACTTTAACTTTTCACTTTCGTGCACTGGAGAAGGAAATGGCAACCCACTCCAGTGTTCTTGCCTGGAGAATCCCAGGGACGGGGGAGCCTGGTGGGCTGCCGTCTATGGGGTCGCACAGAGTCGGCCACGACTGAAGTGACTTAGCATAGCATAGGCATGCAAACTCTTCCTTCAAATAATCTATTTTAGTGGAACTTGGGAGTTATTTAGTAGAACCCTGCTTATTTGAACTAAAAGGGGACTCCAGACAAACTTAGGAGTGTTGTTAAAGAAATGCATATTATTTCACTACATGCATTTCTTTAACAACACTCCTAAGTTTGTCTGGAGTCCCCTTTTAGTTCAAATAAGCAGGGTTCTACTAAATTTTCACTGGTTAATAAAAGAACATCATTGTAACAAAGAGTGTTGTTTATTATGCTAAAAATATCTAAAGTACAGACTTGGAGTATTATGCTTTCAGTTTGCTTGTCAGTTACTGTTGTCATTTGTGATGAAATGGTAATAATAGCCAATGTTTCAATTCTTTTGAGACCGTTTCTCCAGACTGATGCTGTTTCTTCTTACCTGTTCATCCCATGCCCCTTCCAGTTACATTTTTAACAAAATAGAAACATATTGTCTCCATTATCAGAGAGAATAAATATTTGCCTCTTGCTTCCATTTCCTCTATATCTTTTAAGATACAATTGACAATAATTTTGTGTGTGTTCCAAAAGAGTATATATATTAAGGATTTGGGTTGAGATAATTGTGATAAATGTTTTATACTTGAAGAAGGAGTACACATATGTTTTGATTTGTTGATAGAAATGGTCACAGTATTGTGAGTTCTGGGCTGAATAAATGATGGAAACATCCCCAGAGTGCCCAGTCATACAAACATGCCTTTTTACTGATGATAATTTTTTTAACTGCTGTGTTGCAGCTGTTGAAAATGGACAGATAGATGTGTTAAGGCTGCTGCTTCGATATGGAGCAAATGTTAATGGATCCCATTCTATGAGTGGATGGAACGCCTTGCACCAGGCTAGTTTTCAGGTAAACTCTGCATTTATTATTTCATTTCCATGTAAATTGTGTGTTTTACCCTTTTAAAATGACAATTCTATATAGTCTTTGCTTCCTACTTGCCTGTGATTTATGGTGGTTCATGCAGTACAGAAAGGCAGTCTAAATGGTAATGATCATTCTGAATAAGCCTGCTGCTCGTAGTTCTAGCAGCTTTGGGCTGCAGGGATTATGTAAGTTTTTCAAATGTTGATAGCATAGTTAAGAGGCCATCAGAATATTTGGGATATATAAATTGATAGGAGCAATGGCTTATTATATTTATAGCACTTTGTTTAGATAACTGTGATAACACCTTAGTGCTTGGGCTTGCAAACTAATTTTGCAGGATTTTATAAGGATTCTAATTCCTAGAGATCGTTGTTTTATCTGTTTATGTTTAATGGGCTAGCTTAAGGTACAGAATAATGATTAACACTTTCTTCCCATTGCCCAAAACACTTTTAAAAAAGAGTTTTCCTTTAGGGAGGATAAAAAGCATATACACACACAACAATAAAAAAAGAGATATCTTCTATTTTCTTTGTTTTCTCATTTAAAATATGAATCTGTGCCTTAGGGAAATGCTGAGATCATAAAATTGCTTCTTAAAAAAGGAGCAAACAAGGAATGCCAGGATGACTTTGGAATCACACCTTTATTTGTGGCTGCTCAGTATGGCAAGCTAGAAAGCTTGAGCATACTTATATCGTCGGGTAAGACTGATCCGTTAGCCTTTGCACTATTACGATCATGAGTTTAATGCTGTTTCTTCCTAGGAAGAGTAATTCTTAACTAAATATAAATCAGGTTCTGAAATTTATTGTCTTATGTTAGTGGTAAATAAGAGTACGTACAAGTTAATTTGTAAGCCTGGTTACTAAGTCTCTATTAACTAACATGATACAATGCACAACTATTAACTTACCTCAGGAGAACCTTAATGATCTATTGCTAAAGCAGGTTTATTGGCAAGTTGAATGATGGGGCTGTCCTTCATTATAGCTACCTGAACGGTTCCAACTTTCTCGGGCACATGACTAATACAGTCTTAATTAATCTTTTAGATAGCTATTTTGTACATTAACCCTCTGACTTGTGTATTTTGGTTAATTGTGTGATATTTAAATGGGTTTATTTCAAAGCCTGTTTACACTATTATGTTAATAAATAGCAACATAAACCTGCTTAAAAGTTTTTCAGTGACAACCATTACATATTCAGCACTTGGTCAGAGAAGATGGTGTTGAGGTGGCATGCTTATTACTCTGTGAAATTTCTGTGACCAGAAACATTTGTTTTATAAGGGCTCTTCAGTTCTTCTGACACCATTGCTGTGCGCACAGTGCTAACCTGACAAAATATGGATAGTCAAGAGCAGATGGGAGAGACACCGGATTTGCCACCACACAATGTTTTTTTAATACCTAGGCTTTTCACATATCTTCTATAATATCTAAACTTTTAATAAATTACCAAAACGAAGTTTATTTAGAGCACATATTTTCTTATTTCTGCTTTCTCCTTATAAACCTTGAAATACTCAGGTTAACATAGTAAGCAAGAGAAACAAGCATTCGTTAAGTGTAAAATTAAGATATGTTACAAATATCAGGTCTGTAAATCTTTGGAGTTGAGATAATCCCTAAAATCATTTATTCAAGCATGTATTTTGTTGTTGTATTAAGAATCCCAGACTCTGAGCTGTTTAAGTGACGTGCCAAAGATCTACAATAGAAGCTATTCACTGGTGGAATCGGGACTCGGACACAGGACTTTGATTTCTCATCTTCCTTCCTCTGTGCTGTACCTTCCCACAGACTGTCATGATGCATTTTATGACTTCCAGTCCCCAAAATTCCAATTATTAGTGTGTAATACTTAGAATGAAATAGGTTAAACTGCAGGTTAGTTACTCTCTCCTCATGCTAAGCCTGTCTCCTGGAACACTAAGCACCTGTTTTTTTTTTTTTCCTCTCTGAATAGTTATGAACAGCAAGTTGAAAAGGTATATAGGTATGTTTATAATGTAACTATACATGTTTCTAACTCTTTAAAATGACTTTCAGTGAATTCTTCCTCATTACCCAACTTTTTTTACCTGAAATTTTACAAAGACTGGTTCCTTATTCTTATACATTAAAATTGTCAATCAAAACAAAATATTGCTTAAAAAAGAAAGTTAAGTAGGTTTCTTTTTTGACTTAATCTTTCCTCAGCTATAGTGTTCATTTCTTTCTAATGCTGACAGTAGGTGAGGCATCCACCTTGTACAAGTCAAGAAGATTCAGTGTATCTAGATGTGTTGAATACCCAGTTGGAATTTCTGACTCTTCCGTGAATTCTGACTTACCATTTGTATTTTGCATTGTTCTTACGCATGTCAGGGCTTTGGTTTATTCAAGGTGTATTTATGAAACCTCCTTTTAAATAAAAAATTGTCTTCCCCCTTGAGGATGATGATTTTTCCACTGAGGTGTATTCCAGAAATTTAAAAATTTTCATGGTCATGTATTAACACACACATACTTAGCATACTTAGCACATTATTTGTCCATGAGAAAAGTTTAAGGAAGTCTGCTATTTTTGAAACCTTCACAGAAATTGAGGTCACTAAACTTTTTCACATCTTTATACATTTGCTTCTAAATAATTGATTAGATTTATGCTTAAAAATTCAGCTTAGAAATCCATTTAAATAGAGCCTTTTCCTTTTATTGTGGGCTCTGTTCATCACACACTGGTCATGAAGAAAAGGAATGTAATAGAGAGTATAGTCAACATTAGTTTAAAGTTATAGCCCCTGTGTATATCATTTCTACTGGAATTTTTTTCACGACTCAGCCTGAATCAATTAGTGGCATCTATAAAGTCTCATAATTTAGATTTTTTTTCTTATTCTTTCAATAATGATCAGAAATGTTATCTGTATTTGATGATTTGCATATTTTTTTAAATGATTGCTTATTAGACCCTCAGAGTGTTTGTTGGAGGAAGGGTTAGAATGAAATGAATCCTTCATAGGGTAAAATTCATATTTTAGCTTAAAAATGAATTCTAAAATATTAATCTTTTTTTTCTTGTTAACATAAAAGCAAAAACAATTTAAATGATTACCAATAAGAAATTGAAAATTAATGTTTCAACAACAGTATCCATTAAGGAGGACAATCTGTTGTACTATGAAAGCCTTGTAAGGCAGCTGCTTTGAATTGTTTGTTGATTGTCTTTTTTTTATTTTTGCATTAAAGAGGGTTATATGTTAAATGTTTTATTTTAGGTGCAAATGTCAATTGTCAAGCTTTGGACAAAGCTACTCCCTTGTTCATTGCTGCTCAAGAGGGCCACACAGACTGTGTGGAGCTTTTGCTCTCCAGTGGGGCAGATCCTGATCTTTACTGTAATGAGGACAATTGGCAGCTACCTATACATGCAGCTGCACAGATGGGCCATACAAAGTAAGTGCTAAAAATGAAAAGTAAAAATGGTCTCATAATTCAGAGCTAGTAAGAAATTAGATCTTCTGGACCAGACCCTTTACCTCCAGGCATAATCTTTGATGTTCCCTTCTCTGCTGATTTGCTTAATGGTTAGGTCCACCCCCGCATCTGTCTCCCATGCCATCCCCTGAAGTTCATAGTCTTGCACTTTCTTAGAGTGAGGCAGAATGGCCCAGGAGACTGTCTCAGGGTGTTAAATCTTCCCTCTGACTTGCTTAAGCTACTCTTCCACTCCTTTCCAGTTTTATCCTAGACATCTTGAGGTACTGATCTGATGACTTTATTCAATGTACTTATATTACCTCCCTGACCCCAGAAAGGTTTTGGATTTGTGATCTCTGTTGGAGTTCTTTTTCGTGGGGTCTAGGCAGTCCTCCACATCTTGAACCCTTTGACTGGACTTCTCTTTGTCTGATTTCAAATTCAACCTGGTTCTTTATTCTGCCTCTGTTACTCTTCTTCCCTAGCCAGAAAGTCAAATGAAATTTTTGGAGAGAGAGAGAGACTTAAAGAAAGTTGAAACTCCCTGAAATTGGGAGTTCTAAGAATCTTAGAAATTATTAAACCTGGTTTTACCTTGAGAATATGGCAGCCTATCTTAATATGGATTGGTACCAAACAGTTTTTTTTTTTTTTTTTTTTTAATTTTATTTTATTTTTAAACTTTACATAACTGTATTAGTTTTGCCAAATATCCAAATGAATCCACCACAGGTATACATGTGTTCCCCATCCTGAACCCTCCTCCCTCCTCCCTCCCCATTCCATCCCTCTGGGTCGTCCCAGTGCACCAGCCCCAAGCATCCAGTATCATGCATCGAACCTGGACTGGCAACTCGTTTCATACATGATATTTTACATGTTTCAATGCCATTCTCCCAAATCTTCCCACCCTCTCCCTCTCTCACAGAGTCCATAAGACTGTTCTATACATCAGTGTCTCTTTTGCTGTCTCGTACACAGGGTTATTGTTATCATCTTTCTAAATTCCATATATATGTGTTAGTATACTGTATTGGTGTTTTTCTTTCTGGCTTACTTCACTCTGTATAATAGGCTCCAGTTTCATCCACCTCATTAGAACTGATTCAAATGTATTCTTTAAAAATATATATTTAAAGTTTTTAGAGTCTTATTACTGCAGTAGTAATTTTTATAGCTATTGTTGTTGCTGTTGCTGTTGTTGCTGCGTCGCTTCAGTCGTGTGCGACTCTGTGCGACCCCGTGGACTGCAGCCAACCAGGCTTCTCCGCCCATGGGATTCTCCAGGCAAGAACACTGGAGTGGGTTGCCATTTCCTTCTGCAATGCATGAAAGTGGAAAGTGAAAGTGAAGTCGCTCAGTCGTGTCTGACTCTTAGCGACCCCATGGACTGCAGTCTACCAGGCTCTTCCGTCCATGGGATTTTCCAGGCAAGAGTACTGGAGTGGGTTGCCATTGCCTTCTCCCAAGCTATTGTTAGTATTATTTAATTTAAAAAGTAATAGTGAAATGGTCTTGTCTTTAGTATTTAATATGTTTGTATAGTAGAAAAGCAGATGCTGTAATTAGGTTATTATGCCACTAGGTGTCATGGTATTTTACTGTTTTCTTAAACATATTTGTAATCTTGTTTGTGCCTTGTTGAAGAATTTGGTCATGGACAGGAAGGCCTGGCATGCTGCAATCCATGGGGTTGCAAAGAGTCGGACACGACTGAGCTACTGAACTGAACTGAAGAGTATATTTTTTCCAACTCACTTAAACATTTTTAACACATTTTTTACATGTAAGAGACACTCGACAGGTTCTTTATTGTAGCAAAATACTTAGGTTTAAAAATTTGATGTTTTTCTTAACTCTTGATATTTTATTTAATCATAAATCTACAGTTATACTCTGAGCTTAAAATTGATTTCAGAACCCTCTTGAGAATTTGCCCTTATTTGTTCTCAATTTTGAGAATTCTGTTGGTCACTGATGATTTTCTTCATAGTAAATATAGGCTCTCCTTAAATATTGTTATCTTAGTCCTATTTTACCTAAGGAAAAGTGGCAAGGAGAAAGAATGTTACAAATATACTTTGGTGTAGCTCTCCCTTTCTTTTCCCAGAAAGAGGAGAATTTCTGGCTTATATTATCCTTATAGTGTAGGCTAGTCCTTTCTCTCCAGCTGAGTGCTGGAGGTAAGTCTACAAATAATCTAAGAACTTTTTAATGATTTTTGTTTAGAACTTTCTCTCGTTAGCAACCGGTCTTTTAAATAAATCTGCCATAACACATAAAAGAACTCATATTCTTTTCTGAGAATAGAATATTTTAGCAGAAATTCTGATTTCTTCCTGATGTAAATACTGTTCATTTCATGTCTCTTATCATCCTAAAAAATTCTTACTAATTAGAAAAATAAAACTTTGGTTGCTACTTTACAAAGGAAAATAATTTATTGTCTTGATATAAGTTTGTATTTAGTGTAATGAAGTTTTAAATAATTTATTAGATCCTAAAATATCTCATATAAAATTTGAATTCTGGGGACTCGAGTAGTGGTGGTAATGTAAACAATTAGTAAAAAAATTAAAAAGGACAATATGTTACCTAGTTACTTTTATAGGAACATTATTTAGTTTTTCAAATATGTTTCAGGGCCTTCTTATGAAGCAACAGTAATAAGCATTTTGGAGTATGTAGCTTGTAATAATTTATTGTACGTAGAAAGTACACTGAAGACAGACAGACTTCTTAAATTCAATCAATGGGTGACTCAAACTATGTCCTGTAGAAATGTCTGCAATTATGTATATACAGAAACATACTTCTGAATTTGTGTATTTGCAGAATCTTGGACTTGTTAATACCACTCACTAACCGGGTTTGTGACACTGGGCCAAACAAAGTGAGTCCTGTGTACTCAGCAGTGCTTGGAGGGCATGAGGAGTGCCTGGAAATGTTGCTCCAGTCTGGCTACAGCCCAGATGCCCAGATGTGCCTCGTCTTTGGATTCAGTTCTCCCTTGTGTATGGCTTTCCAAAAGGAGTATGTATATCTACTTTACTTTCATTCTTTTTGGCTGTATGGAGATGTGTTTCCAAATGATTTTCTTTTGTGATAAAATAGCATGTCTTAGAGCTAAATTGGGAACTTAAAAACAGAAAAACAGACAAAAACAAAAGCCTCTATGATGTACCTTTGGTGGTTTCACTAATCAAACTATAACAAAGACAAGGTGATGATGTCAGGTTTTTTTCCTTTTCTCTTTGGAGCTGGATGATGTTTTTTGGTGTAGCAATTTTAGGGGATATATTTAATATATTAAAGTAAATGCAGGAATTCTCTGATGTCTTTGATCTTCAAAACACTTCAAGAATTAAAACAAACTTTAAGTTATACAATGACTAAGGCCTGAGGATTTAATGTTTAACATGGTGACTATAACTGACAACATTGAATTATAAAATTGAAATTTGCTGAGAGTAGAACTTAAATGCTCTCAAAAAGATAATTATATGAGGCGATAAATGTTTCCATGATGTATATGTGTATCAAATCACCACATTTTATACTTTAAATATCTTGCAATCTTATTTGTCAGTTATACCTCAGTAAAACTGAGATAAAAAGATAAAAAAGATTTTAAAATTTGTCAAGTATTGTATTGACTGTTTCAGGTTATTTGTCATTTGAAATTTATAAGCCTTGTTAAGAATCTAAAATAAAACTTTATTTTTATAGATATTATAGCACTTTTAATGTATTTGGTATATAGCATTTATTTCTGTAGGTCACACTAATTAAATTTAAAAATTTTAATGTTTCTTTTGCTAGTCTACCATGATCCTATGAGTAGAATAAATGAAGAATTATTGATAGATTATTGATTAGCTTCTGGCCAAACTAGACAAGATTTGTCTATCTGACTCATAAGGTTTTAAAATAGAATAAATAAAAAAAGGCTTTATGTAAGAAAAGCCATATTGAGTAAAATCTGTGGTCCAACCAATAGTAAAATAAGTTGTGCAGCTAGAAGCTGTTATTTTTAATGATGCAAAAGAGGTTTGTGGGCTAATCTCAAATTTCATTGGCTTTCCTAAATTCACCATTACGGATTGCTAGCTATGACTTAAAAATTTATCAAGAACTTATTTGCTAAGCTTTTCTTTCTCTATCATCTCAACATTTGCTGTTTAAAATAGTAGTTCATTTTTATTTGTTCTGAACTTAAGCTTCTAGGTACACACTGTACTCTGAGTATTGTAGTTTTGGTTAATCTAGTATCTGGGATCCACTCTGTGCATAACTTTCATGATTTCATAGTTCACTATATAGTTTCTTTGGTTTTATCTTTCTAAACAGGAGGCCTAGTTACTTTAGTTTGCCTCACTAGGGCTGTACTGTTGACTTTAGTTGATTCAGTTGTTATTATATATATGTTTCCATTTTTTTTTATTATTAGATTAGAATTGAACATTTTTTTATTTGATAAGAACATAATAGTTTTGTATAGTTGTATGTCTGTGTGTCCAGCATATCAAGAATCTGTTTTAGCCTTCATCTTAGCTTTTGGAGGAATGATATTTTTGGTTCTTCTGTCATAGCAGCTTAGCTCATAGTCTTATAAGTGTAGTTTGAATTAAACATGTTAAACCATAGCAGTGCTCCTATTAACACCAAAATACCTTAAAATGAATGTTTTTCTGGCCTGAGGAATTGGGTAGAATAGAACCCTCTGGGACAGGGTATGAGGGAAATCCTGGAGAAAGAGAGCTGGAGAAAAGGTTTTCTTGATTCTGTGTACAAACCTACATATGTCCAGGGCCTATCCAACCTTTGAATTCACAGGGCAGAAATTATTGACAACAAGATTTGAACTATCACCCAAGTCTCAGGTCCAAGTGGCACATTTCATGGGGCCAGACTCAAAGCAGCATAGCAAAGGCTTGAGAACTGAATTTGCATTGAAGTAACTGTCTGTAGAGGTGAAAAAGAAATTGTAGTCTAAACCTAACTAGGTTATATACCTCCTAAAACAAACAAACACATTCAGTATTATGGTCAAAGAATTATAGCAGGACCCAGGGCCCAGAGTCTACACACAGCATTACTATTCATAATATCCAGGATACAATCTAAAATTACTTGACAGAACCAGAAAAATATGACCAATTTTAGAGGGAAAAGACAATTAACATGTGTCAGCCCTGAGATGATGTAGATGTTGGAAATATGTAATGAGGTAAACACACTTGAAATAAATGGAAAGGTAGATATTTTCAGCTTAGAAGTAAAAATTAGAACCAAATGGACTTTTTAATAAAAACTGAAAAGTGTAATATCTGAAATGAAAAGTTAGCTGTATGAGCTTCATAGTGGAATGGAATTGACAGAGGAAAGAGTCAGTTACCTTGCAGATAGACCAATATAAATTATCCAAACAGAAGAACAGAGAAAAAGAAGATTGGGGGGACAGAAAAGAATAGAGCCTCAGGGACCTGAGGGACAATATCATCAGTGTTGACATTCATGTCATTAGGATCCAGAAGAGAGGAGGAGATTGTGACCGATAATGGACAAACACATCCCAACATTAGATAAGGACACAAGTTTATAGATTTAAGAAGCTAAGTAAACCAAAATATGAGAAGCTCAAAGAAAAGCATGCTTACAAAATAATCAAACTGTTGGAAACTTAAAGAAGTAACATTGTGGTTTATGGTGGTCTTTGGTCACAGACATGAGCAATTAGACTTCGTTTTTTACTATTCTTGGCAGTGTTGCTATGTGAAGTGGCCCTATGTATCATAATTGAAATCTTTTTTAGTGACTTTAAAAGGACTTGTCATGTATTTGATTCCATGTGGGAACTTATAATTGGAGCAAATGTATTTTTAATTAGTAAGGTAGGTTTTCAGTAAGAAAACTCGCTGGAAAATGCTATTTGTTAGTCCATAGGAAAAAAGCCAAAACATCAGAATATCTCTTTGATGAGGGTACATTCTCTCTGTCTTTACAGTTTACTTTTTATTTGTTTGCCAGAGCCATGGCAGTAGACTTAATTTTGAAACATCTTTGCCATTATTTACCTACCCAGTGGGAAATTTAATTGAAAGGGAAACATTTCCCAAGAGACTAAGGCTAAGAGATGGTAGCTTTATTATCACATATGCTCACATTTAATATTTGTATATACATATAGTGCACTGCACAGTGTCTGGCACATCAGAAAAAAATATCAAGGTTAATTCTCTTCTTCATTTCTGGAGGACATATCTTTTGCCATCCTCTGTTTATCTAAGAATAGCATCAATTAAACTTTTAGTCTTTAAACATTTACATAAGCTAATGTCAAATTCTTAGTTTGCATGTAATCGCTCTACATAAATGGGAAAATCATTTGATTATTTTGAAATTCAGTGTAAAGCTGATCGAGCAAGAAAACTGTGAATTCTTCCAGTAGGTTTTGTTTTAGTATTTCAAGAGGGTAACATAGATAGTGCCTGGGGAAAGAAATTGAAAAATTTGTTAATTTTTTTATTTCTTTCAATATGCATCTGAAAATTTGAGTTCTCTAGGTTACATACTTAAAATTATTTAAATTAATTAGAATTACCTTTCTAAAGGACAATTGACTAATTTTGTTTAAAAATAGCTTTTTGTTCTGTTTCTTCTTAAGCCAGTGTATGAATTTCCTGTATTACATTTACCAATTATGAATAAGAATTTGAGTTTTGGTCACAAAAATAATACCAGGGAACTTGGAAGACTATTTTCCAAAATTAATAATTAGATATTTGAACTTTCAGATATTTGGTAATAGATAATAAGTTTAGTGGTGTAAGTTTTTTTCTAACATTACAATAGTAAAAAATGTTGATCAGTTTTCACAATCAGTAACCAGACCAAAAAATAAAAAATAATTGCAAGCCATAATGGAAACATGATTAACCTAACAATATAAAATAATTACATGCAGTTTGGGGAATTAAGTAGAGTGATATGGAAAGTGGAAGTGCATACATGCACATGTTTTCGTGTCGTTCCCCCCCCCCCCCCCCCCCGCCCCCGGCCAGTCTGTGTTTTTGGTTGGTGCATTTAATCCATTTACATTTAAAATAATTATCAATACATATGATCCTATTCGGAGAAGGCAATGGCAACCCACTCCAGTACTCTTGCCTGGAAAATCCCATGGACAGAGGAACCTGGTAGGCTGCAGTCCATGAGTCGCTAAGAGTCTGATATGACTCAGCGACTTCACTTTTACTTTTCACTTTCATGCATTGGAGAAGGAAATGGCAACCCACTCCAGTGTTCTTGCCTGGAGAATCCCAGGGACGGGGGAGCCTGGTGGGCTTCCGTCTGTGGGGTTGCACAGAGTTGGACACGACTGAAGTGACTTAGCATCAGCAGCAGCATGATTCTATTATGGTTTTCTAATTTGTTTCAAGTTTATTTTGTGTAGATCTTATCCTCCTTTTGTGTTTCCTGCCTAGAGAAGTTCCTTTAGCATTTGTTGTAAAGCTGGTTTGGTGGTACTGAATTCTCTTAACTTTTGCTTGTCTGTAAAGCTTTTGATTTCTCCATCAAATCTGAACTAGAGCCTTGCTGGGTAGAATATTCTTGGTTGCAGGTTCTTCCCTCATCACTTTAAAATATATTGTGCCATTCCCTACTGGCTTGTAGAGTTTCTGTTGAGAAATCAGCTGATAACCTATGGAAGTTCCCTTATATGTTATTTGTCGTTTGCCCCTTGTTGCTTTTAATATTTTTGTCTTTAATTTTCACCAGTTTGATTACTATGTGTCTTGATGTGTTCCTCCTTGGGTTTATTCTGCCTGGGACTCTCTATGCTTCTTGGACATGGTTGACTATTTCCTTTCCCAAATTAGGCAAGTTTTCAGCTATTATCTCTTCAAATATTTTCTCAGATCCTGTCTCTCTCCTCTCCTTCTGGGACCCTATAATGTAAATGTCAGTGCATTTAATGTTGTCTTAGAGGTCTTTTAGGTTGTCCTCATATTTTTTTTTTCATCCTTTTTTTAATATTCTGTTCTGTGGCAGTGATTTCCACCATTCTGTCTTCCCAGTCACTTATCTGTCCTTTTGCCTCAGTTATTCTGCTGTTGATTCTTCCAGTGTATTGTTCATCTCTGTTTGTTCTTTAGTTCTTCTAGGTCTTTGGTAAACATTTCTTGCATCTTCTCCATTCTGTTTCCAAGATCCTGGATCATCTTCACTGTCATTATTCTGAATTCTTTTTCTGGAAGGTTGCTTATCTCTATTTTATTTAGTTGCTTTTCTGAGATTTTTATCTTATCCCTTCATCTGGGACATGATCCTCTGCCTTTTCATTTTGCTTAATTTTCTGTGATATGGTTTTCATTCTGGTGACTGTGGGATTTTCTTGCTTCTTCTGTCTGCCTTCTGGTGGATGGGGTGTCTTGTCGTGGTTTCTCCTTTGTCTTTGGACATGGGGTATCTTTTTTTGGTGAGTTCCAGTGTCCTGTCAGCAGTTGTTCAATGGCTAGTTGCAGTTTCAGTGCTCTGCTATCTTGAATTGATCTCCAGTTTTGTTTTGTTTTATTTTGGCTATGCTGAGTCTTTGTTGCTGAGTGGGGTTTTCTCTAGTTACAGGGAGCGAGGCTACCCTTCTTTGTGGTACGTGGTCTTCTCCTTTTGGTATCCTTTCTTGTTGTGGAGCATGGGCTCTAGGGCACAGGGCTTCAGTCGTTGTGGCATGTGGGTTCAGTAGTTGCAGTCCCTGAGCTCTAGGGCTTCAATAGTTGTGGTGCATGGGCTTAGTTGCTTCATGGTATGTGAGATCTTCCTGGACCAGGGATTGAACCCACAACTGCATTGGCAGGCAGATTTCTTTACCACTGATCCATCAGGGAAGCCTGTGGTATGAGTTTTGAAATTTTATTTGTATAGTAACAATGTGTTATTATAGTAATGTTGGTTTGGTATAAGATCATTGTATAAAAGATTTAATCAACGCTTATCTGACTTTAGTTATTAATGAGTCAAAAGTTTTTTTTAAGTTAGTTTATTTTAATTGGAGGATAATTACTTTACAATATTGTGGTGGTTTTTGCCATACATTGACATGAATCAACCATGAGTGCACATGTATCCCCCCATCCTGAACCTCCCTCCCACCTCCCTCCCCACCCCATCCCTCTGGATTGTCCCAGAGCACCAGTTTGGGGTACCCTGCTTCATGTATTGAACTTACACTAGTCATCTATTTTATATATGGTAATATACATGTTTCAGTGCTATTCTCTCAAATCATCCCACCCTCGCTTTCTTCTACACAGTCCAAAAGTCTGTTCTTTACACCTGTGTCTCTTTTGCTGCCTTGCATATAGGATTGTCATTAATGTCTTTCTAAATTCCATATATATGTGTTAATATACTGTATTGGTGTTTCTCTTTTTGATTCATTTCACTCTGTGTAATAGGCTCCAGTTTCACCCACTTCATTAGAACTGACTCAAATGTGTTCTTTTTCTTAGCTGAGTAAAACTCCATTGTGTTTATGTACCTTACTGTTTTTCTGCCGATGGACATCGAGGTTGATTCCATGTCTTAGCTATTGTAAACAGTGCTACAGTGAACATTGGGTACCTGTGTCTCTTTCAATTCTGCTTTCCTCAGTGTGTATGTCCAGAAGTGGATTGTTGGGTCGTATGGCAGTTCTATTTCCAGTTTTTTAAGGAATCTCCACACTGTTCTCCATAGTAGCTGTATCAGTTTGCATTCCCACCAACAGTGTTTTCTCCACACCCTCTCCAGCATTTATTGTTTGTAAACTTTTTGATGGCAGCCATTCTGACCAGTGTGAGATGGTACCTCATTGTGGTTTTGATTTGCATTTCTCTGATAATGAGTGATGTTGAGCATCTTTTCCTGGTTAATTAGCCACTTGTATGTCTTCTTTGGAGAAATGTTAGTTTAGTTATTTGGCTCACTTTTTGATTGGTTTGTTCATTTTTCTGGTATTGAGTTGTATGAACTGCTTGCATACTTTGTCAGTTGTTTCCTTTGCTATTATTTTCTCCCATTCTGAAGGCTGCCTTTTCACCTTGCTTATAGTTTCCAAAACTTTTGTTTTCTTATTTGTATGTTTTCTGGCATTTCTCCTGAGATCTAGAAATTTAACATTTCTGATGCTCTTTGCACTGTTGGCCTGTTACGTTATGGTAAAGTTATCTGCTTTTACAAACAGTATAATTAATATCAAAAAGTGATGAAGATAATAAATAATGGCTCTGGGTTTTCCTTTATTTTTTGTTTTATTCAGCCAATTTAACTTTTTAGCTCAGGATTAGCATTCTGAAACATTTTTACTGAGTATCCCTTGGAGAGAATAGGCTTCTATTTGAAGCAGTGACCTTTAGCTCTTCTCATACTCCAAAGCATGATGGAAAGTTGTCTTGTCTCCTCCACTACTGTACAAAAGAATTCCTTATCCTTTGGGGCTAACAAGTTAACAGCTTCAGTGACATGAAGCCAGTCTTTCAGGGGCATAGCTGAGTAATTCAACTCAAATGAGAAAATACAAGAAAATGACTTCTTTAACTGGAATGGGTGAAAGAGATGGGAAGTTGAGAAATTACAGGAAATTTAAACAAATATTAATGCCTTTTATATATGGCTGTAGAAAGGGCTCCTGGCTTAACTGACCTGATTATGTTTTTCTAATCAATACTGATCATTGTTATCCCGCTAATTTTATAAAAATAATTGTGTCCATTCTTATCATTATATCACACATGAATACATCTGACACAATGTAATGTTTTTATTTTATTTTCAGCTGATGGTTAAAAGCCATTCAGTAAAACTTACTATATGACCTTTTAATAATTCAGCTAAAAAGTCGGTTGTAGGTTTTGTTGGGTTATTAAGATATTTGTCCATTTCCATTTGTTTAAAAGAAACCTTATTAACATGTTGAATTTCCTTTTACTGTGCTTCTTTTTTATCTGAGCCTGTTTCTGTGCATAGTTTTGAACTTAAAAGGGCAGTATGATGGAAAATGTACAAGCCCCCAAGTAAGGTTTAGACATTGCTTTTTTGGTTTTTAAACTTCTCTTTCTCTGTGTATTATAGTTTTCACTGTTACATAATATGAAGTCTCTTAATGTGTCATAAGTAGTTCTTGATATTTGTGTTAAATAAGAAGGACTACTCTAGGACTTGAAGAGTTTTTCTTATTCACCATCAGGGCTTGAAAGAGAATTTGTATTAAGTGTTAAGAGGAACACATACATATTCCCATGTAATTTATATTTTAACCAAAGTTTTATCTAAGCCTTTATCTTGCTAACTGACATGTAATAATCAAGGGCATTGTAGAGCACTGAAGTTACTTGAGTTGCTGGAGCTTGTTATGTATATTTGAGATGTATAATGTAACAGAAGCTCAGGGCATGCTGAAAAAGTTTTATGATCCTCCAGTTGTATTTTGTGTTTATTATTGACCATGTAAATGGTAGTTCTGTTGAAAAAGGGTTTATAATGTAGCAGTAGGTAGTTTATAAAAGCCTTTTAGGAGTGTGCTCTTATTCCTTCTAATACAAGGCAGTGTGATAACTGGAAGGAGTTAGAACTGTGTTTTGTAGAATACTCTTTCTATACATTGTTAATAGATAATACATAGGATAAAATGGGTTCTTTAGTTAATTAAGTTTGGAATACACAGGGTTAAGCAGTGGTAATTAGATTTGTTTCCTGAAGGGCTTCTAAGAATTTTTCTTATGGTGGTGTGTTTTATGAATTCCTAAGGAGGGATGAGTCTACCAAAGTTTGAAAAATTTGGAAACATAGGATGAACTTTACAATAAATACACTATTATTCCTGTGTTTACAGACTTTTGGGGCATTTTATATCCTCTTTATTATGCTTTTTTCTGATTAATGATTGGATCCATTGCTTTAATTCTAAAGGTACTTCCTCTGAAGTGTATCCAGAGTTTGAAGAAAAATACTTGCGCATACATTTTAAAAATGTAACTAGCATACTGTTTAAGTTCATCCTGTATTTCTCTCTTATATGGACTAGTGTATACTATAAAGGGTCTCTCAAATATTTTAATTATGGAGGCTTTTTTAACATAGATCATTTGCAGGGACTAGTGTTCCATGGAACATACTTGAAGAAACAGATCTGGCCTTAAAATAATTCCCAATTTGACTATTTCCTGAGATGTTTTGTTTTTATAATGTAGGAGAGATATTTCTGATATTTGTGATATCATATTCACTGTTGGATTTTGATTTGCTATTATTATCCCAGTTTTACAAATTACTAGTTTTGTGATTAAGTTTCAGTTTTTGCATCTAGAGTGGAGGTGGTAATAAAAGTTACTTTTTAGGGTTATTGTGAATATTAAGGCAAATCTTCCATGTAACACATTTATCATAGTTGCCTGGTGTAGAACAGATAAAGGTTGTTATTATGGAGAGTTATATGTGCACATGTTCTTCTAACATTTAGAGATGGTTGGTTGGTTTATCAATGGCCTTGTCCTTAAATTTTTCTTAGCATGAATCACATGGCGAGATGCTATATTTGAAACTTGAATGGGAAAGCCTCTTGGTTTTATAGTTTTTTTCCTAAACAGAAAATAGATTCTCTAGCTATCTGTGGCACTTAATATAACAGGGGCATTTAGGGCTCTCATTTACCTTTGTATCTGCAAAAATACGTCGTCCTCTCTGAGGGCTAAAGCACCTGTGGTTAGGCCATTGATACTTTCACGTTGCTTGAGGGAAGAGTTCAGCCAGTTTCTGAAGTGCACATGTAAACATATATGCCTTGAAAATTAAGGGTTCTTGAGAATTGTGTATCACATTTTTAATGAGGCAGTGTCTCCAGCTTTTCCCACTTTCCTATATGTTTGTTGGAATGTGTCCAACAGTCCATGTCATGTGTTACTCATCTGTTTTGTGGTGGAATCAGCAAGTAATAACTGCTGGATAATGAGAGCCTAATGAGGTCAGAGTGGTTGAAAGAAATCGCTTATAACTGTTTAAAACCATCAGTCAGACGTATATCCTGTAAGAGTGGATATGGATACATATGCATGGTTGAGTCACTACACTGTTACCTGAAACTGTCACAGGATTGTTTGTTAATCGGCTAAACCCCAATACAAAAAAAAAGTATATCCTTTAGCGTTTCTTGTGGTGCAGGACTGTTGGCAATAAATTCTTTTAGCTTTCCTGTATCTGAAAATAGCCATAAGAAAGAAAAGTATATACAGGGCTCTTTTCAAGAACAGTGATAAGAATGATGGTGTTTCCAGGAACAAATATCAATATATACTAGACAGACAACAAAGTTAATTAATTTTTATAAAGAAAATTTTAGAATTATAGCTTTTTATTTTCTAATTGTTATGTATATTGTTGATAATAAAGAGAATTAGTATTTAATCTTTTAACTGAAGAAAAGAAGCACAAATTGGAGAGCAAATAAAACAGATTTACAAAAATTTACATAAGTGATATATATGTATATGATGTTTAACTGCTTTGAAACCTTGGACTCAAGTTCTCAGAAGTAGTTGGTCTCACATGACAATGGTTTAAATGTTTTATATTTGTTTTTTATATTCTTTTTATGATTCTTAATTATTTAGGTTCTTTAATACTATGAATAATGAATTTTTTTTATTTCTTGTTATTTAAAATAGCATTAATGTCAATTTCAGAGGGAGACTTATTTTATTCTTGCATATTTTCTTTCACAGCTGTCTGCGTAGTGAATGTACATGTTTATTGAACTTTGTTAAAGTTATATCATAAACAGTTTTTTAAATGTGATCACATAACCATCATAATTTTGGTTTTTAATGACTATGTCATATTTTGCACATATCTCCTCCTCTGTTAAACAGTTAATTTATTTAAAAAATCTGTTATAGACAATACTGTGGTTAATATATTTGTGCAAATAACATATAATTTATTTTTGTCTCAGGTAGATTCCCAGGATTCATGTTTATTATATTTAAATTTGTGGCATTTTACTTTGCATATCATTTTGTTTTACAAATACTTATATAATGCTAATTCTGTGTGCCAGGATGGTTAAGTAACTTGCTCAAAGTCACACAGCTAGTAAGTGGCTGAGCAGTCTGGCTCCAGTCTGTGCTCTTTATAACTTTGCTATAATACCTCTTTTGACACCTTTTGCCAATTAGCTCTCTCATAAAAAAGTTAAACTTACTTTCAGTCATTTTAAGCACAACTTAGCAGGATGATAATTTTTAAAACAGGTAACCAATTCAGCAGGTATAAAATAATACACTTTCATTCAGTAAAACACTTGATAAAGATTAATTTTAAAAAATGTAAAGCTTTAAGTTTTTGTTCATAAAAAAGGCTATTTGATTGCTATCTACCACTAGAAATTTAAAAGAAAGAGGGAAATTGATCCTGTCTTTTTTGACTGATCATATTGTTTATTAACTTTGTTTAGCAAGTATTTTGTAGTATAGATAATTAATTGTGCATAAAAAATCACAATTTGAAGAGTTTTACTTGTCAGTGATAATTTTATTTAAGGTAAGTGTTTTAAATTCTAAGGGCATGACTTGTTCATAGTTGAAAATTAAAAACCATGCAACGTGGTGTAAATTAAAAGACACTTACTCCTTGGAAGGTAAGTTATGACCAACCTAGATAGCATATTCAAAAGCAGAGACATTACTTTGCCAACAAAGGTTCATCTAGTCAAGGCTATGGTTTTTCCTGTGGTCATGTGTGGATGTGAGAGTTGGACTGTGAAGAAGGCTGAGCGCCGAAGAATTGATGCTTTTGAACTGTGGTGTTGGAGAAGACTCTTGAGAGTCCCTTGGACTGCAAGGAGATCCAACCAGTCCATTCTGAAGGAGATCAGCCCTGGGATTTCTTTGGAAGGAATGATGCTGAAGCTGAAACTCCAGTACTTTGGCCACCTCATGCGAAGAGCTGACTCATTGGAAAAGACTCTGATGCTGGGAGGGATTGGGGGCAGGAGGAGAAGGGGACGACAGAGGATGAGATGGCTGGATGGCATCACTGACTCAATGGATGTGAGTCTGAGTGAACTCTGGGAGTTGGTGATGGACAGGGAAGCCTGGCGTGCTGCGATTCATGGGGTGGCAAAGAGTCAGACACGACTGAGCGACTGAACTGAACTGAACTGAGTCTCAATCCACTGGACATGTAAAACCATCCACTATCACATCTGCCATTCTTTTTTTAAATTATTTTTAATTGAAAGATAATCACAATATTGTGTTGGTTTCTGCTGTACATCTAATTACAGTGTTGTGTTGATTTCTGATATACATCAACATGGATTAGCCATAGGTATACATATGTCCCCTCCCTCTTTAGCATCTGCTATTCTTATTTTCCAGTCATAACTACTATTAACTATTTGTAAGAATTTTTTTTAATTTGAAAATCTTCTCTTCCCTTCCCCTTCCCCCCCTTCCCCTACCTTCCTTTCTTTTTACTGATGGAGCTGTGACTTCTTTGGAATTGTAAATATTCTTTTGAAGTATGGAGCTCAGCTAAATGAACTTCATTTGGCATACTGCCTGAAGTATGAGAGGTTTTCAGTATTTCGCTACTTTTTGAAGAAATGTTGCCCATCGACACCATGGGACCATATATCTGAATTTATAAATCACGCAATTAAAGCACAGACAAAATATAAAGAATGGTTGCCATCTCTGCTACTTGCTGGATTTGACCCACTGAATCTACTGTGCAGTTCCTGGTAAGAAATCCTACTACTGTGGACTTGACTCTTTTCATTTCCCCCAATTTCTTGAAATCCCTGTGTTTGGAAGAGACAGTTACTGTGTGTGTTTTGATTGTGATGGCTGTGTTGGGATGAAAGAATTGGGGACCTGCTAATAGTGAGATTGAATGTAAGGATTGTTTATTGCTAAGTCATGTCTGACTCTTTTGTGACCTCATGGACTGTAGCCCACCAAGCCCCACTGTTCTTGGGATTTTTCAGGCAAGAATACTGGAATGGGTTGCCATTTCCTTCACCAGGGGATCTTCCCAACTCAGGGATTGAACCTGCATCTCCTGCTTGGAAGGCAAATTCTTTACCACTGAGCCACTGGGAAGCCCTGAATGTAAGGATAGAATCCTAGAAAAAGGTCAGAGGCGGTTAGAAGAGAACAGAAAGGAGTGGGTGCCAGTGAATCCTCTCAAAAGGGCTGTTTCTTCTAATTGGGCCATCCCTCATGCTTCTTTTAAAATGCCTGCAACAGAATGGTTGTAGCAGCTTTGGTGATTTCTAGCATCCCTTAGTCAACTAGATGGACACGCCTATCCTGTAGCGTCTTGTCTGTTTGAACTTAGTCTCTCTCAATAAATACTGATTTCTGAAGCAGCTGAGGATACAACTGTTTACCTCAAGTGGTTTCCCAGAAGGGCATTGCCTATGAGTGATTATATGAAAGTTGAGTCAGAATTTTTCTAGGGCAAAAGGATAAAAGTTGTTCTATAAGCCTTTGCAGGAGTTACGTGTCTAGATGAACTGAGAAATTATTGATAATTGTAGCAGTGAGAGAACTCTTTTGGCCTGATAATTTGAGTCAAGTGAGAAAATAGAATAAAAGTCTCTAGGAATATAGAGAACATGGGGTGTTTTATAAAATTTCAATGAAATATTTGGAAGATTTCATTTTTGTGCTTCAGAACTACCATTTACTAAAATAATTTTTGGGCAAGTACTGAAATTTTGGATTTCAGCAGAAGAGTGCTTTGATATCTTGTTATTTAAATTTTGCTTTTCAAAGTGGTCCTCTCTGGGATTCATGCAGGCAACACTGGTGCTTCCTACTTGTAAATTTAATTTGCATTTCTGTGACTCCATCTTCTACCTGGTGGCCTCTCCATCTATATTGTAAAGAAAAGATCTTTATTTGGCAGGATCCCAGTATATCACCTTTTTATTATGTCTACCATAATATAGAATTCAACAATTTTCTCTAAGCAGAGATTTAAAATTTTAGGTTTAGGACTATCATGTCTTTCTGATACTGAATGTTTCAGTTTGGTGGCTTGTGAGGAAAAACTGCTATCTGATAGGTGGTTTGAGGAATATAGAAGTAAAGCAAAATTTAGATACATGTTCTAATCTCCACTTTACTTTTTGTTTATAATTTGCAATGGTTTGAGTCCCTGATTGTATTTACTTCTTTTTCCAGCAGTTGATTGATTAATACATCATTATCTGTCAAGTACTCATTGTTGTAACTCTCTGTATACCATTTCAATAAATTTTCACAAAAATTCATAGTATTTTTTGATAACTGAGATATAAAACTATTGACAATTAATTGAGAAATATAATTTTTAAAAGTTATTTGTATATGTTTACTTGTCCTAAGAAACCCCCTTTACATGTGCACATGTGCGTGCACACATACACTCACTGCTGAGATATGAATACTCACTACTGAATGCTATATCTAGCTATTAACAGAGCTATTTAAGTACCTTTAACTTTTTACTTAGTGGATTTTATTGTTGTGTCTGGGCTTCTGACAACTAGTAGCAGTTGCCCCTCACCATTCCCTCCCCAAAATGCTTCTGTAAATCCAGCTCATAGAGATACCGTGGGCAGTCCTGGCAGGGTGTTCCCTTTCCTCTGTCACTCCATTTTGTTCTTACTCCCGAGGCACCCGCATTTTTCTCAGCCACACTCCTTGTGTTTTACTACTGAAGCTACTTACTCGGCTCCATCTTACTTCCTATTACTTTCAGCCTTCATGCTCCATTCTGATTTTTAGTTTGTTTATTTCTTTAACCAACACTTAAAATATTGCCTGATATACAGTAGCTACTATGATTGATTCTTTACTGTTAACTCATTTAATATAAAATATAGTAGACACTATTATCATTAATTTATGGAGAAGGAAATTGAGGCACAGAGTGTTCGACATACTTGCCAAAGTTCACACAGCTATTTAGTGCTAGAGCTTAAGATTTGGACCCAGGCTGTCCAGTAGTATAGCTCAAGTCTGTCTTTGTAGCCCCTATGCTATTCTACCTTAGTCCTGTGTATCCTCAGGATTGTGATAATTTTGTCACTTAATTTCAGGTACCTTGTTAGTCTCTCAGTTGTGTCTGACTGTTTTCAACCCCATGGACCCTGTGTCCATGAAATTCTGCAGGCAAGAATACTGGAGTGGGTATCCATTCCCTTCTCCAGGGGATCTTCCCAACCCAGGAATCGCTCCCGGGTCACTTGCATTTTAGACAGAATCTTTACCATCTGAGTGACAAGGGTACTTTAATCTGTTGCCTAAACTGGAGGAATCTGGGCCAACTTTTCTCTTTCCTATTCCTAAATTAAGAATAACCTATATAAGGAAAAAATTAAATGTATCCTCTTTTCTTTCCCTCCTCGGACAACTACATAGACTGTTGGAAGAAAAGGGAATTATTTAGCTTTATCCTCCTAAAAGGCTTCTAAAATCGTCTTCTATCCCTAGTTCTTCTATGGGGTTCCCTGCCCCTCATGTGAAAACTTGCCTATTTGAGATTTTTTTGTGGTAATAAGCCACTGGATTTGTGCTTTGTTTATTGGATGTGTTTGGATAGAAAAAAGTTAATAAACAGTAAACTACAGATTATTTTTAGTAAATTGTAAAACTTTCAGCTATTTGAATTGAGAACAAAAATTGTGTGTATTTTACTCTGAAGGAATAACTTTAGTTACTTTATTAGAAAAAACACGATAGAAAATTTCACTTTAGCAGTAAAAATGCATAACACGGTCAAATTTTTGTTCGCTTATCTTTTATTGAATGGATAAAGCCAGTGTTTATGCTGAATGTGATGAATGTTTTGCTTTCTTTGATCAGTTTACATTCAAAGATCTGTTTTAAAAAATTATCCCATAAAAATTCCAATATGTTGTTAAAGTGGATTTTGGTTGTATTTTATTTATATCACATGTATGTCGGTTGCTTAATCTTTGTCATGTCAATTACAAATGTCTTTCCTAGATATTGCTTGTCTTAAATAGTCTTTAAAAATGTATCTGACTAAATAATTGCCTGTCACAATATAAGCTGCAGAGTTGAAATATTTTAATGCAAGACTAGGTTTCCCTCTCACCATCAGTGCAATAGACAAATAATAGAAAGTGAATGTCATCTGTGCATTTAGTTGATTAACTGTCAGTCATTTATGATTGTACATCTGCTTTGTACAATGTAGTGGTTAATGTAGTGCAGTAACAATACATTTTTAGTGGCACTGTCAGCATTGGTAAAATACTCAACATTGTATTAACTAAAGCTGTGTAAACAGATTTATTGTGTGTGTTTTTAGATAACTGCATAAAAATGACTTTGTGTTTGATCACAGTGAGATTTAAACCACATTAAGGTAGAAAAATGAAACCATTAGAAAAGAAATAAGGAACCAGAACTGAGAAACCTTTGGTGTGGGTTCCTAGAAAGTGAAGGAGATTGTTTGCCTTTGAATATATTTTATCATTTCATGTATTCTCAGTATTTTCTGATAAATTGTGACTTCACTGAGAACTTCTTGAGAAGTAAAATGTTTCCCCGAGTGTTTGTGCTGTAGTTTCTTTTTCCTTATATGAGTTTGCTTTTTTTTTTTTTTTTTTTGCATTTCTTTTCCATGGGGATGGTCTTGATCCCTGTCTCCTGTGCAGTGTCACGAACCTCATTCCATAGTTCATCAGGCACTCTATCTATCAGATCTAGGCCCTTAAATCTATTTCTCACTTCCACTGTATAATCATAAGGGATTTGATTTAGGTCATACCTGAATGGTCTAGTGGTTTTCCCTACTTTCTTCAATTTCAGTCTGCATTTGGCAATAAGGAGTTCATGATCTGAGCCACAGTTAGCTCCTGGTCTTGTTTTTGCTGACTGTATAGAGCTTCTCCATCTTTGGCTGCAAAGAATAGAAGCAGTCTGATTTCGGTGTTGACCATCTGGTGATGTCCGTGTGTAGAGTCTTCTCTTGTGTTGTTGGAAGAGGGTGTTTGCTACTGGGATTTCTTTGGAAGGAATGATGCTAAAGCTGAAACTCCAGTACTTTGGCTACCTCATGGGAAGAGTTGACTCATTGGGAAAGACTCTGATGCTGGGAGGGATTGAGGGCAAGAGGAGAAGGGGACGACAGAGGATGAGATGGCTGGATGGCATCACTGACTCGATGGATGTGAGTCTGAGTGAACTCTGGGAGTTGGTGATGGACAGGGAGGTCTGGCGTGCTGCGATTCATGGGGTTGCAAAGAGTCGGACACGACTGAGTGACTGATCTGATCTGCTCTGATATGAGTTTGCATGTTAGAGAATTAAAAATTTGGGAAATAATTTTCATACTCTAATCAGTCATTTCAGGAATACTTTGGACCCTGAATTACATAAAGTAAGTTGTCTTTGAGATGACAAGTTTAGAGTATTATTCAGTTTGTTTCTTTTTATTTTGCCCTTTCTTTTGTCCTTGCTCAGTAATGTCTCCAAAAAAGCGACCTTGAAAAGAATTTCTGGTTTTGAAGTAGTCACCAGAGACCCTAATGATTTTATTTTTCTTCAAACAGTGTGATGTTAGGGGAGTATCTAATTGAGTACAAGATGAGTAATCTTATTAGAATTTAAGTTGTCTTTACGCTTTGACTAAATTTCATGTGTACAATGTTATAAGGCCCACTGAGAATATAATACTGAAAATTCCAAGTGGGTTCTAGTAATATGAAATATTTATATAGTATTTTATAGTTTTAAAAGTCTGTTCAGCTATTTTTATGAACAGTCTCCTGAAATACACAGGGTAAGTGTTATTCTCATTTTAGAGACCAGTGTCTAGGGCTTAAAGAATTTAGGCAACATGTTTGTAAGTAGTAGAAGTGTTGTTAGAAATCAGAACTTTTCTTAGGTCATTGGCCTTTCCATTAGGATTCAAGTACTTACAAAATTTGGGAAGTCTCTTTTGGGTAGATTGGTAGGAAATCTGACATTATTTTGAAAAAAGAGAAGTAGAACTGTTTATCTTCACTTCTTTCAGTCCTTAAAGACAAAACTTGTTCTGGTAATCCTCTAGAGTCATATCTATAACGGGGAAGGTTCTTGGGAAATAATTTTCATACTCTATAATCAGTCATTTCAGGGATACTTTGGACCCTGAATTACATAAAGTAAGTTGTCTTTGAGATGACAAGTTTAGAGTATTACTCAGTTTGTTTCTTTTTATTAGAACCGTTGTAGTAAATAAATCTCTGAGGGTTGGTCAGAAATAGGCTGTCTCTCCCATACACCAGTTTAGGGACAGCTTTGGCTTCCCTAATAGCTCAGTTGGTAAAGAATCTGCCTGCAATGCAGGAGACCCCAGTTCGATTCCTGAGTCAGGAAGATCCACTGGAGAAGGGATAGGTTACCCACTGCCATCTTGGGCTTTCCTTGTGAGTCAGCTGGTAAAGAATCCGCCTGCAATGCAGAAGACCTGGGTTCAATACCTGGGTTGGGACGATCCCCTGGAGAAGGGAGAGGCTACCCACTCCAGTATTCTGGCCTGGAGAATTCCAAGGACTGTATGGTCCATGGGGTCACAAAGAGTCAGACATGACTGAGTGACTTCCACTTTTGGGTGTTTAGGCTTTATCCTTTCACTGTTAAGTGTCTGTAAGGATGACCAATCTAGATTTCGCAAGATGGTCCACTTGGGAGGAAATAATGGCATATCCACTAATGACAGTGACACTAAATCTGTCTTTTCTCACCACTGCTGCTGGGGAATAGCAAGGCGTTCTATCTCTGCTAGAGTGAGCGACTTCACATTCACTTTTCACTTTCATGAATTGGAGAAGGAAATGGCAACCCACTCCAGTGTTCTTGCCTGGAGAATCCCAGGGACAGGGGAGCCTGGTGGGCTGCCATCTATGGGGTCGCACAGAGTCAGACACGACTGAAGCGACTTAGCAGCAGCAGCAGCAGAGTAGAAACTCCTCTTGTCATCTTTCAGACAACTACATGCACAGTCACTTGAGTTTCGTGTAGGAACCTGATTTGATGATTTTTCCATATCCACTGAACTTGCCTTTTGTTTCATTAATATTTTCTTTGCTGCAGTTGTCTGTCTGCCTCCACATCAGGATGTTGTAAGAATTGGTATATGGTATTTGTTTTCACAGTGAACCTTTGGTGAATTTTGTATCTAAATGTGTATTAATATCTTGCCAATGTAGGATTGACTCAGTCAGTGATGACATTCTTATCTTCACTTTGGAGTTTACTAATTGGAGGAGACTTCCTCCAGCTGTTGAAAAGATGCTCTCTGCTCGTGCCTCAAACTCCTCTTGGGCTCTACAGCAACATATTGGTAAGAAAGTACAATTTTTAAATATATGTCACTACTTTTTTTTCTCTGTCTTCACTAGCTGTGTTGTAATTTTAAGTGATAAGACCCACTGGAGAACATAATTAAATTGGACATCATTTGCATTTTCTTTATGTGGGGAGAGGATGATGGGACTGTGAGGGAGATCATAGTAATTTCCTTAAACATAAATCATATCTGATTTTATAAGTTTAGCCTAAGGAGTGTGTAAAGAATAACAGGTATTCAGTGATATTTTAATGATACCCTTTTGTTTTTAGTAGGGTTATGCAAGCAAAAGTGAATCCTAAAAATTGTGTTGGTCAATATTTAGTTTGTGGTCAGAAAAATGCTAAATGTAATTTTCCTCTTTGGAGTGTGTGTTGATGTGTGTGCTCTCTTTAATATTTTATTGTCTCTAAAAGGAAGTATCACCATTCTTTATTGTTAACTTTTCTTACTGAATGTATGCCAGTGTGTTGGTAAGATATAACTGTGCAGGTGAGCTGGGTAGAAATTTTGTGAATTGATTGATATTTTAAATGACTATTTTAAAACAAATTATCAACTTACTCTCACTTAAAAAAAAAAAGCTTTTAAGCTAGTTAAAAAAGAAAGAGGACGCAATAGAAGATTATACACAAGGGAGCCGAATTAAACTAAATATAACCTAGGCAAAGTATTTCTATTTACTTATGTAGATTTATTTTAATCTATTTTGTTCACCAGATTATGTCTTAAGTTAGGAAAATTATTTCTTCATTACTATTTTTGCATGAAATATCACTCTTCATAAAACATGTTGAGTAGGTTTTCAAAAAGTGAACTTAGCATATGTAGAAATATCTTCTAATTTCTTGGAAAATTACATTTAAGTAAATTTTCTCAGTCAAAAACAGACATTCAGGAAAATATATTCTTGAACTGAGGTATATTCAAACTCTTAGGTTTATTTTTGCAGAAAAAGTATAATCTCTTTGGAGTCTCTAAACCTTCCAGTACAGAATTTCTTAAATGATAATGTTAGAAAGCTCATGTGCATGAGAGAATTGTATCTGCTCTTGCTAATTATGTATGCAGTGGTAGAGGGCAAATATCTATTTGGGAACAAAAAGGCAAAAAGAAGGAGCATATGCCAAGTGGGAATGGCACCCCACTCCAGTACTCTTGCCTGGAAAATCCCATGGATGGAGGAGCCTGGTAGGCTGCAGTCATACTTATGGGGTCGCTAAGAGTCGGACATGACTGAGCGACTTTACTTTCACTTTTCACTTTCATGCATTGGAGAAGGAAATGACAAGCCACTCCAGTGCTCTTGCCTGGAGAATCCCAGGGACGGCGGAGCCTGATGGGCTGCCTTCTGTGGGGTCGCACAGAGTCAGACACGACTGAAGCGACTTGGCAGCACAGCAGTAGCAGCAGCATCAGTTAGTAAAGATATATGAGAGTTTATTCTGAAGACTTTAACATATGGCAGGTTTGTCTAGATGAAGGTAAGAATTGTACATGAATGCATTATCCTGTGGTAGACTAAATCCATCAAGGGCTTCTTGTTTAATTAGGCACTAGGTGGAGCTTGCTAGGGTAATAATCATCATCTCTTAAGAGGATTTTATTTCGGCTGAAGATTTACAAAAGCCTTTCTCAGAGGTATTAATGTAGCTAATGCTTGTCTAGTCTGTTTCTCTTGCCACAACCTCTTTTGGTTCCAGTCCCATATATCCAACTGACTTTTGGACATCTCTTCTTGGTATCCCACATTTTGACATATTCAGAATTTGAACTTGTCATTTTTCCTATAAATCCTGATGTTCCTTCTGTCTGTTTCCTCGTTCAGAAGGTGAGGTGATTTGAGAGTGCTGCTTACCAAGAGAGTGGGTTATTCCTGGCAGCTGTTTGTTATTTGTTTCATCCCTCGCAGAGGTATTCAACAGGAGTGATTTTTGCTCCCCACAAGGGATAGTTTGATTGCCACAATTGGTAGGGGTGCTGTTGCCATCTAGGGGACAGAAGCCAGGGAGATGCTGCTAAATACCCTACAGTGTACAGGACAGCCCCCACAACAAAGAATACCTGACCTGAATGTTGCTAGTGACCAGGTTTAGAAACCCTGATCCACCTTGACTCTATGTTACCCAGTGTTATAAAGGTCTTTTACTCCTATATCAGGAAGACTTTTAAAACCCTGTTCTTACTGCAGACTACTCAAGAAATGCTTGTGTTCTTGGTTTCCCAAGATATTCTCAGTTATTCCAGATATTCCACTGAGAATATCTTCTGCAGGTAACGGGAGCTGTTATGATGATAGATTTTAAGTAAGGCTGGAAGGAAAAGATATGCCTGTCTACTCACTTGCCTGAGTTTCAAATGGGATTGTGATTCTCTTTCTTTCTGTAGTTCAAGACTGTCTTCATGTACCCAACTCTTTTTTTCTTTAGTTTTCAGGACATGCAGTTTCTGTATGTTGGTCATCTGTACTCTTCCCTCCTTTATTTGGATTTTGAGATACAGGATTTCTAAGCAAAAGCATGGCCAGAGTTTTAACACCGAAGGTGGTGAGCTCAGAAACACAGTTCTTTGATTACCTTCTAAGTATAGGACAGTCTTGCTTTCACCCCAGTTTCTCCAGTAACTTATCATGGTTTTGAAAGCTACCTTGTCAAAATATTTTGATTTTTTTTGGAAAGGATGCTTCTTGTGGCTCTGCTACTATTGGTAAGCCCCTAGAATAATCTCAGTTCTCTAGCTCCTTTAGGTATACCAGTATCTTTCCCAAGGGAAAGATTTTCTCTATTCTTTTCCTAAGCTCTTTTCAAGTCTTGGAGATGCCTTATACTTGCTCAAAATTCTCCATTCCTCATCCTTTTCCTCCTTAAAAACATAGCACCTTGCCCTGATAGTTTAAAAATAAAAGAAACAGTCAGTTCCTTGCTGCTCATCTTTTACTCATTTAGTCAGATTTGTTTTCAGATGTTCTTTTGCATTAGAAAGGAAAGTATACTGGGTAAAATTTGCTGACTGGTTGCAGTTTTAATAGCAATTTTTTGATCATGTACCTGTATATACCTCTTAGAAACATCATTTTAAATGTACATAGCAATACACTTCTTAATAAAAAAAAAAATGCAAACCTCTGGCCAGCTGACCAAGATCAAGCCTAGGTGATTATGTGCTTCTGGGAAAAGCACTTGGCTTTAGTTCATCCTGAACCTTTAGTGATCAAATATGAACAATTCTATCCAGAGTATTACATGGATCTGGATTCTACAAAGGATCCTATAAGGGCCCCTTGAAACTCTCGACTTATTTTTTTCAGTGTTCTTCTGTTTTGTTCTCAATAGGATTTAAAACAGTTTATACGTATAGATTATCACACAAAAAACAGTAAAACAAGTTCAAAGTGGAAGCAAAAGAAAAGCATGGAGTCAGGAAATGTTTATCAGTGTAATCTGAAACTTGTCTGTGGATACACTGTAAATTTGGCTGTGACTGAGCTCTACAGTTCTTGCTCTAGGTTACAGAGTTCATAACATAAAACAAACTCATTGCTTAGAAGTACAGATATTCTTGGATGTTGTGCTAGACAGTTGCCTAGAAAACATCTTGGTAGCCATGGTTTCTTTATGTTACCAGTTTCCATTGTGGCCTGTTGCTGTCATACCAAGATATTGAATTACCATGATAATTCAATAAAAGGACTTCTTAAGGGGGCCTTGGTACTCAGGTCTCTGTTGCTCTGACTTGACTGGGGCTAGATTTATACTATCTGGAGGGTACCCGAGTGTACTTTGAGCAGTTGTCTCTAAATACTGTAATGCTACTCTCAGTTTTAAATAAGTTATAGTTAGCAATGCATTCAAAATTAGACTACCTAAGAAGTATTAGAGTGCAGCTGCTTTGTGTTGCAGACTGAGAGCATATTTCTAGGAAACAGTCGATCTTAAAAGTAGAGGTAAAAGAGAAATGAAAAAATAAAGGTTGATAGGCTAAGTATTCTATTGTGAAACCCAGCAAACACATAAGAACTCCTGCCTAAATATGGTAGACTGAGTGAGTATAAAAGTTTATTTATTTTTTATTATTTTTTTATAAATTTATTCATTTTAATTGAAGGCTAATTACTTTACAATATTGTAGTGATTTTGCCATACATTGACAAATATTCCAAGTTTGAACCAAGTTTCCTATGAAACTTTAAGCAGCACTGCTAGTTTTGAGCAATGCTCCTTGTTCATATACTCTTTAAGAAAAACCATTTGTGGTCAGTACATCAAGCTAACTATTTGTGGTAACTTATCTTGTGAGATTGTTATATTTACAGTTAAAAACTAGGGAATAACAACCAGAAACAAAATATAGGTTTAGGAGTCAGTCAGTCAGTTCCATCCCTCAGTCATGCCGGACTCTTTGCGACCCCATGGACTGCAGCACACCGGGCTTGCCTGTCCATCACCAACTCCTGGAGCTTGCTCAAACTCATGTCCATCGAGTTGGTGATGCCATCCAACCGTCTCATCCTCTGTCATCCCCTTCTTCTCCTGCCTTCAGTCTTTCCCAGCATCAGGGTCTTTTCCAGTGAGTCATTTCTTCACATCAGGTGCCCAAAGTATTGGAGTTTCAGCTTCAGCATCAGTCCTTCCAATGAATATTCAGGGCTGATTTCCTTTAGGATTGACTGGTTTGATCTTGCAGTCCAAGGGACTCTCAAGAGGCTTATCCAATACCACAGTTCAAAAGCATCTGTTCTTTGGCACTCAGCTTTCTTTATGGTCCAACTCTCACATCCATGCAGGATTACTGGAAAAACCATAGCTTTGACTAGATGGACCTTTGTTGGCAAAAGTAATGTCTCTGCTTTTTAATATGCTGTCTAGCTTGGTCATAGCTGTTCTTCCAAGGAGCAAGTGTCTTTCAATTTCATGGCTGCAGTCAACATCTGCAGTGATTTTGGAGTCCAAGAAAATAAAGTCTGTCACTGTTTCCACTGTTTCCCATCTATTTGCCATGAAGTGATGGGACTGGATGCCATGATCTTAGTTTTCTGAATATTGAGTTTTAAGCCAACTTTTTCACTCTCTTCTTTCACTTTTATCAAGAGGCTCTTCAGTTCTTATGTGCTTTCTGCCATAGGGCAGTGTTATCTGCATGTCTGAGGTTATTGGTATTTCTCCCAGCAATCTTGATTCCAGCTTGTGCTTCATCCAGCCCGGAATTTCACATGATATACTCTGCATATAAGTTAAATAAGCAGGGTGACAATATACAGCCTTGATGTACTCCTTTCTCAATTTGGAACCAGTCCATTGTGTCCATGTCTGGTTCTAACTGTTGCTTCTTGACCTGCATACAGGATTTCTCAGGAGGCAGGTTAAGGTGGAGAAGGGAAGGGCAAACCACTTCAGGATTCTTGCCTTGAGAACCCCATGAACAGTATGAAAAGGTTTGGGAATAGTTGATCCTTTCTGGTAGTAATTTGTTCCCTGCTTTATTGAGATATAATTGACATATAACATAGTATAAGTTTAAAGTGTACCTTTTTAGTAATAATTAGCTAGCATTCCAATTGCCTACTCAAGCCATATCTGGTTTAAAGTAATCAGGCATACCAGTTTTCAAAAGAACATTTGATTTTCTGTTCTCTATGAAGAGCATGTTTCTTATTCAAAAGTAGTGCATGAAGTTACTTGTTAAAAAGTTGGATGTTCAGGTACAAATTTATTTCAGGCTAATGGAAAATTTTAACTCTTCTGACTGTTTAACTCCATGGTAATGATATGGTGCCAGTCTGCCTGGACATCAGGTAGAGTAAAGTGGTTAAAGATTGGAGCTCTGGAACTATACACTTCTACTACTTTCTAATTGTTCAGTTCAGTTCAGTTGCTCAGTCGTGTCTGACTCTTTGGGACCCCATGAATTGCAGCATGCCAGGCCTCCCTCTCCACCAACTCCCGGAGTTCACCCAAACCCACGTCCATCGAGTCGGTGATGCCATCCAGCCATCTCATCCTCTTTCATCCCCTTTTCCTCCTGCCCCCGACCCCTCCCAGCATCAGAGTCTTTTCCAATGAGTCAGCTCTTCGCATGAGGTGGCCAAAGTACTGGAGTTTCAGCTTTAGCATCATTCCTTCCAAAGAAATCCCAGGACTGATCTCCTTCAGAATGGACTGGTTGGATCTCCTTGCAGTCCAAGGGACTCTCAAGAGTCTTCTCCAACACCACAGTTCAAAAGCATCAATTCTTCAGTGCTCAGCTTTCTTCACAGTCCAACTCTCACATCCATACATGACCACTGGAAAAACCATAGCCTTGACTAGATGGACCTTTGTTAGCAAAGTAATGTCTCTGCTTTTGAATATGCTAGGTTGGTCATAACTTTCCTTCCAAGTAGAGAGGTTATTTAATATCTCTGAGCCTTGATTTCCTCAGTTATAAGAAGAAGTAATAATAATATCTCCCTTACATTGTTGTCACAATAAGTTTTGTCATTATGGCAGAGATGGACTGTATTTATTTTTAATTGGAGGATAATTGCTTTACAATGTTGTGTTGGTTTCTGCTGTACAACAGTGTCAGTCAGCCATAAGTATACATATATTCCCTCGCTCTTGAGCCTCCCTTTTACCCCACTCCCTAATCCTACCTCTCTAGGTGGTCACAGAGCATCAGACTTAGCTCCTTGTGTTATATAGCAACTTCTCAACTACCTATCTGTTTACACATGTTAATGTATATATTTTGATGCTACAGAGACAGACCTCATATAATTGAGTTTCGTTTCATTTTGCTCTTCCTTAGAACACAGGAAGAATGCATTGTTCTTCTTTTTATGTGATTGGTTTAAGTGGGCAAAGCATACGTCATATTGGATGTGAATACTCAGTGCTGTCACTTTCCTTTGCTGGGAAAATCTGAAAGCCATGTTTGAGATGACAGTGACACGAGATAGAAGTAGCCTGGAACACTGAGTTGTCACTTCAGGACACTTCCCTTGGAGAATCACCTGACCCAAAGAGGATTTGTATGAGCAAGAAATAAACGTTTGTTGTATTCGAAGACACTGGGTTTTAGAGTGTATGTGTTATCACAGCATAACACAGCCTGTAACCAAACTAACCTGTAATCAGATCCTGCCCCAGAGTTATTGACCAGGGACAGACCATTGAAAGCTATGCATGTGTGCTGTCACTTCAGTCATGTCCAGCTCTTTGTGACCCATGGACTGTAGCCCACCAGGCTCTCTGTCCATGAGATTTCCCAGGTAAAATACCGGAGTGAGTTGCCATTTCCTTCTCCAGCGGATCTTCCCAACCTAGGGATTGAACCTGCATCTCCTGCTTGGCAGGCAAATTCTTTACCATCTGAGCCATCAGGGAGGCCCAAGTTAAATAAGCACAGTGACAATATACAGCCTTGACGTACTCCTTTCTCAAATTTGAACCAGTCCATTGTTCCATGTCCCATTCTAACTGTTGCTTCTTGTCCTGCACACAGGTTTCTCAGGAGTCAGGTATACCTCAATTAAAAATAAAACCCATTAGTAATTGCCTGTCATCTTTAAAAACTGAACATGTGACCTTCTATTTGTAGAGTAGGAAACTTGTGACCTCCCAGACGTGAGCCATGTTATGAGCCTTCACAACTTAAGCAGAATCGTGCTTTGCTTAACAGTGTCCTGCACACTGCCCTTATTACTGGATTTAAGAGCCAAGCTTGTGGTTTTTATTTCTTGTTTGTTTTTTAAGTTAAGTTTATAGTTAAATTTTAACAAGATTCCATATACTCATTTATAATTTCATAATTTTAGCTTTACACAGCCTCTTATAAATCCAAGTGATGGATTTTAGTTTTGTGTGTGTGTGTGTGTGTGTGTGTGTGTGTGTGTCTATGTGGTGGGGAAATCTGACGTAGCAAATCCACATTTGCTGGGACATTTTGCTGTTAAAACTGATTTGATTTTGTCAGCAATCAGTTGCTAAGCTAAGAGGAGAAAATGTTGCCCTAGAACAACTTAATGTTGCTAAGATACTTAATGTCCTAAGTATCACATCAGGTCACCAGTATTATTTAAAGCCCATTTTACTGTTCCCATATACTGCATTGGATATATATGCAGGCAGACCCCTGGGACAGCTATATCCTAGTTAAAAGAAAATTCTTTTTCAGATCCCAAATATTTATTTTATGGTGGGAGGGCAGACAGGACAGAAACTTTAGTTTTTGATAACTTGTTCATTTGAGAACTTGTAACCACTCAATCTGTAGTTTTAGTTAGTTCTAAATGTGGAGCATAAGCATAAGTCTTTAGTGAAGAGAATCTATCATGTAAATATTTCTGTAGGTGCACATTTACAAATTTAGCTGTTTATATTTATTAATTGCTAGTGAGTGAGTCCTTTAATTATATGTCAGCTATGTATCAGATACTGATTTAGAATCTGTGAATGAAAAACACAACTCTTTAGTGGAATGGCTAAAAGGGAATGATGCAGGGTCATGGCAGAATTTCTTTTTAAGGTGAGAGACACTTGAACATATACATTAAGGGATCTCAGTTTTTTTCAGAAAAACATTAAGGATTTGGAGATTAAAAACAATAGCTTATATAATAAGATTTCAGATAAGCCAGAAGGAGATGGGTAGACTCAAATAGTCCCCTTCCTTTGAGAAGAAGAGACGAGAGTGAGTAGATACAGATAAGTTTATAGTTTGAGTATTTGAGAAAGAGCGCATAGAAGATTTCCTGTTTTTACTTAGGAGTAGGAGATAAAATCTTGCTGAAAAGGAAATTGAAGTGAGAATTTGGTAGGAGAGCCTTGATTTAGAATGGTGGTTGTGGGAAACTGGGAACCAGTATAAGAGATTTGCCGAGCAGCCCTGTAGACCTTGTGGAAGTTGAAAGTGGTATACTTTATATGGTTATTTTTTCCTCAGATTGCTTCATTTTCTGTGTATTGGAAAGAAGGAAAATGGTTAGATTGGTCTGGGAATTGTCAGAGCAGGTACAGCAGAGTTGAGGATGATAAAATAGGGTAAGTGATAGGCCTGTGGATGCCAAGTAAGAAATCAGAAAGGAAAGGGATCTGGTAAATTTGACAGCAGGAGAAGTTGGGGCCCATGGTCTCAATAATATTAATGACCAGGGGTAGTGACAGTAAGGGAGAGTACACTCTGGAAGGATAGGAAGTGGCGTATGTTGGAATTTAAAGACAGAAAAATGCGAGTCTGAAGATGGTGCAGAAGGACTGAAATTGCCACTGAGGCACTATGATAGGTGTGACAAGTTGTGGAAGAATGAGAAAATTATAGCTCAGAAATTGATCAAGGAGGTAAGTTTTGGGGGAGGATCAGGCTTCTGTGAGGACAAGAGGTGAAAAGAGTGTTCTGTACAGGGTTCTAGATGAAGGTGGGCTTGTATATGATAAAATGAGGGGTTCCTGATAACTTTATGGAAAGGTTTTGGGGAGAGTTAAAATCTATAATATTGAGCTTAATTAATCTTTTCTCATTGTCTCAGACTGCTGTTTTTATTAATAGTTCCCTAAATAAGTTAGGGGAATGAAGAATGAATTTTTATTTTCTAAAAGAGCTGAGACCATGATTTATTTTTTCACTTGATTACTATAGGAAAATGCTTATGCTGGATGATTTTACTTAATTTTCAAGTCTTCCAGGCTTGAGAGAGAGGCATCTTAAAAACGGGAGAGAGGAAGATAAAATTGCTTATTGGTGATCAAGTTCCTTTTTACTTTCTCTTTTCTGTAATAGTGAGGTTATAGTTGTAAGAATTGAACTTTGATTTTTTTTTTCCCACTTAGCATATATGGCTGAGTGTCTTGTACATATGGGTTAGGTTAGTGCTTCCAAAAGTGAATGACCTGGCATCCATATTTGTGATGTACCTTAGTGAATTGTAGTTTAGATTTGACTGTTCAGTGGCTCTGTGGTTACATCATCTAGTTTTAACTTAACTAATTCTCGAAAATTGGTTAACTGGCTTAAAAAGATTTCTGTGAAAAAATGTTTTATGTGAATAATGCTAAATAAAGGTATCAGTACAAGTGAACCACCAAGTAATCATAGAACTACCTCCTGTTCTTCCCAGATAGTCATGTCATATGATGAAAATACTGACCACCCAATCTAAGCTGACAGCAAGTTCAAAAGTATCAAGAAAAGTATTTAAAATATAGTTCACCTTAGAAAAATAAATAAAAGATGGTTCACTTTTACTCATGTTAGCAGTGAGCCTTGATGTATGTAATGTGCATTGAGATAATAAGGAAATGAAAATATTGTAATCAGCAGGACACTCTTAATGAAAGCATCCAAAACATAAGTTCTGTGATTTTACATGAATATTTAAGTCATATGATGCTCAGTCATTGTTTTTATAAACTGACTAATAGTGAAAAAACAAAAAGTTACATACCATTGGGGAAATGCATGTTCTTATTGACACAGTAAAACACACTGAAATAATATCAGGACAAAGTAAAATGTATTTCTTGTTAGCAAATACTGTTGAAAGGAGTGTAGTAAACATTGCTAAAGAGTTAAAAGAATAAAAATATAATCCTGCAAGTAGGATGTGTGGTACATTAAGTTGGAAGAATATAACTGCCTCAGCTTAGAGTATTTGTTAAGATTCTGCTTCAATTAAAAAAAAAATACAGTTGCTTTTCTGAGAGTCACTAAAGGAAATATATACCAGAAATGATATATTTGTAACAATGATGACTTATTTAATAGAATTTTTTTTGTTGTTGTTTGGAAAGCTGTGTAAGACTGTCTACTGATGGAGTGGTTTACTTTTCAGTAAATGTGAGGAAATGGAGATAACATCACAAATGAAATGAGTTGATTGCATCATTAAGAGTCAGGCTAATACAGGAAAGGAATTGAAACCAGAATTGCTTGAAGTATTAATAATATTGTTGTGAGTAATTTTATAAAAAACACAACCTTTAACATATATAGAATCTTTGTAGTACTTTATTAAAAAGAGTCCTTTAACTTAATGATAAATTACATACTTTGGGGAAAATACAGCTGTTCGTCTTTAATCTTTTTTTCCTTGAGGATAAATAGCTATGAATAGAATAAAACCTAATACATATATCATGAAATTCTATTGATTTAAGGTAAAAATGATATTGTAACTGAATGAAAAGGCAACAGCTTTTTGAAAGAAATTTTGCTACGAGATGATCTTAAAAACAGATGCTAAGAAATATTTCTATTATTACAAGATTTTCTTTTCAAAAACAATGTACATGACCTAAGTGTGTATTGACACACTTAAACTACATGGAAATAATTTCCTAAGATTTTGAATACATTTAATAATAATGTGAAAAAATGAAACTTTCTAATTAGCTTGTAAACTGATACCAGGGAAAATAGAAATTTGGCAGATGAATTTTGATAAAAGTTTTGCATAATATAGTGACTTGCCATGTTAGATATGGACCTAACAGAAGTAGAAGATACTAAGATGAGATGGCAAGAATATACAGAAGAACTATACCAAAAAGATCTTCATGACCCAGATAATCACGATGGTGTGATCACTCACCTAGAGCCAGACATCCTGGAATGAGAAATCAAGTGGGCCTTAGGAAGCATCACTAGGAACAAAGCTAGTGGAGGTGATGGAATTCCAGTTGAGCTATTTCAAATCCTAAAAGATGATGCTGTGAAAGTGCTGCACTCAATATGCCAGCAAATCTGGAAAACTCAGCAGTGGCCACAGGACTGGAAGAGGTCAGTTTTCATTCCAATCCCAAAGAAAGGCAATGCCAAAGAATGCTTAAACTATCGCACAGTTGCACTCATCTCACACGCTAGTAAAGTAATGCTCGAAATTCTCCAAGCCAGGGCTTCAACATTACGTGAACCATGAACTTCCACATGTTCAAGATGGATTTAGAAAAGGCAGAGGAACCAGAGGTCAAATTACCAACATCTGCTGGATCATCGAAAAAGCAAAAGGGTTCCAGAAAAATGTCTATTTCTGCTTTATTGACTATGCCAAAGCCTTTGACTGTGTGGATTGCAACAAACTGTGGAGAAACAAACTTACAGAGAAGGGAATACCAGACCACCTGACCTGCCTCTTGAGAAATCTGTGTGCAGGTCAGGAAGCAACGGTTAGAACTGGACATGGAACAACAGACTGGTTCCAAATAGGGAAAGGAGTATGTCAAGGCTGAATATTGTCACCCCGCTTATTTAACTTATATGCAGAGTACATCATGCAAAATGCTGGGCTGGATGAAGCACAAGCTGGAATCAAGATTGCTGGGAGAAATATCAATAACCTCAGATATGCAAATTACACCAGCCTTATGGCAGAAAGTGAAGAACTAAAGAGTCTCTTGATGAAAGTGAAAGAGGAGAGTGAAAAAGCTGGCTTAAAACTCATCATTCAGAAAACTAAGATCATGGCATCCAGTCCCACCACTATATGACAAATGGATGGGGAAACAGTGGAAACAGTGACAGACTATTTTTTTCCGGGGCAAAAATCACTGCAGATGGTGACTACAGCCATGAAATAAAAAGACACTTACTCCTTGAAAGAAAAGTTACGACCAACCTAGACAGCATATTAAAAAGCAGAGACATTATTTTGCCAACAAAGGTCCATCTAGTCAAGGCTGTGGTTTTTCCAGTAGTCAGTCATATATGGATGTGAGAGTTAGACCATAAAGAAAGCTGAGCGTCAAAGAATTGATGCTTTTGAACTGTGGTGTTGGAGAAGACTCTTGAGAGTCCCTTGGACTGAAAGGAGATCCAACCAGTTCATCCTAAAAGAAGTCAGTCCTGAATATTCATTGGAAGGACTGATGCTGAAGCTGAAACTTCAATACTATGACTACCTGTTGCGAAGAGCTGACTCATTTGAAAAGACCCTGATACTGGGAAGGATTGAAGGCAGAAGGAGAAGGGGACAACAGAGGATGAGATGGTTGGATGGCATCACTGACTTAGTGGACATGAGTTTGAGTAAACTTCAGGAGTTGGTGATGGACAGGGATGCCTGGTATGCTGCAGTCTGTGGGGTTGCAATGAGTTGGACACGACTGAGCAGCTGAACTGAACTGAAATATCCACACATTGGAGTTAAGTACTCAAAAGACTTTTCACTAATTGAGTGTGTAGCCAAAACATTTCAATTTCACTAGATTAGAAGATGCTTAGGATTTGTATGATATATTGTACAGTTTATAATGTTTTGATTCAGAGAGGTGTCAATTATGTTCATAGTATAGATGAGACATTATGCCCATTTCATAGAAGAGGAGCTGAAGGTTGAAGCACTTAAATGACTTGTTGAAAGTCACACAACTGGTTAATAATGACTCCTCAACTCCAGCTCAGCTTCCCTGATAGCTCAGTTGGTACAGAATCTTCCTGCAGTGTAGGAGACCCCGGTTTGATTCCTGGGTTGGGAATATCTGCTGGAGAAGGGATAGGCTACTCACTGCAGTATTTTGGGGCTTCCCTTGTGGCTCAACTGGTAAAGAATCCGTCTGCAATGCGGTATACCTGGGTTCGATTCCTGGGTTGGGAATGTCCCCTGTAGAAGGAAAGGCTACCCACTCCAGTATTCTGGGCTGGAAAATTCCTTGGACTGTACAGTCCATGGGGTCACAAAGAGTTGGACATGACTGAGTGACTTTCACTTTTGCTTCACAACTCCAGCTCAGGGCTTGTTACTAGGTGGTGCACTTTCCATTCATTCTCTTCATTGCTGTTCTGCTGGTCATTCTTTAAGTTTTCATTTCCTGTCCTAATCTATCTCTCTCTTTTTTTTTTTTTTTCCTAATCTATCTCTTATTTATACTCCAGCATCTTTAGATAGTTTCTTTTTATATTTGTTTAAGTTTTTAGTTGTAGTAAGTGGAAGAGAGAGAGAGACTGTACAAGTAAGTTAAGGAAGACTGAGAACAAAAGGATGGAACCATAAAGACATTATATTAGTGATGAAAATACACATTGTAGTAGATGGCCCAGAAGTTAGATGAATGCATTTGATGTGGAAAACCCTGCAGAGGAACCATAGAAATAAAGTCAAGGCAGATACATCATTTAAATATTGGCATGAGGGCAGGCTAGTGATGAAATGGTTCTGGAAAATATAGGTAATGGGTTTGTATGATGTATATGTATTGCTGTACTATAGTAAACTTGGCATTAACAAGCATAATTAAGAATTTTGGGGTTTATTTTGATCATTTTCATTTTACTACAATTTCATATAACATGTGGCCTTCTATTTTGATTGTTATTTGTGCATACGACAAAGTTAACAAAATTGAAAACTTCTATGTAGAAATGAATAGGTAAAGGTTGCTTGTCTGCTCATAGATCTGTAAGTAAACTGGGTTTAACATATTAACTTGAAAATGATTGGGTCAGAAAAGTGACCCAAATATAGTGTGGTTTTATACATCATTTTCTAGACTATGATCAGTGCCATAATGTTGGAAAAGAGAGATTTATTTAACAAATCTGATTTTAACAGGTTTTTATGAAATTTATGTTTTACATACAATTTCTGGGCTTTTCCATATTATAAATTCAAGGCTTGTCTTGATCTTCTCTCAGTCTAGTGGCAACACATCTGGAAATACTATGCATCACTAAAACTTTCATAGGAATTTTGCATGCCTTGAAATATTACATATATGCTTATACAATTCCCTTAGTATTCACTGGCATATTAAACTAAGATGGCATTGATGAATATATTACTGTCTATGTTAAAATGAATATAGTTCTTACCTTTAACTGTTTATCAGGCCAGTGATCTATTGTGCTCACAAGAGGAAAATCAAAATAGTGCATTAAAAGTAGAATCAGTAACTGGAGTAACTATACTCTTTCCTTTTTAAAATTATTAAATGGAAAGATCTCTTGACATTTATAATAGTTTCAGTGGTTTAGAAGATGTTAAGAGAATTATTTGGGAAGGAAAGTTACGACCAACCTAGATAGCATATTCAAAAGCAGAGACATTACTTTGCCAGCAAACGTCCATGTAGTCAAGGCTATGGTTTTTCCAGTAGTCATGTATGGATGTGAGAGTCGGACTGTGAAGAAAGCTGAGCACTGAAGAACTGATGCTTTTGAACTGTGGTGTTGGAGAAGACTCTAGAGAGTCCCTTGGACTGCAAGGAGATCAACCAGTCCATTCTAAAGGAGATCAGCCCTGGGATTTCTTTGGAAGGCGTGATGCTGAAGCTGAAACTCCAGTACTTTGGCCACCTGATGCGAAGAGTTGACTCATTGGAAAAGACTCTGATGCTGGGAGGGATTGGGGGCAGGAGGAGAAGGGGGCAACAGAGGATGAGATGGCTGGATGGCATCACCAATTTGATGGACATGAGTTTGAGTGAACTTCAGGAGCTGGTGATGGACAGACAGGGAGGCCTGGCATGCTGCAATTCATGGGGTCGCAAAAAGAGTTGGACATGATTGAGCGACTGAACTGAACTGAACTGAACTGATCACCAGTTTAGAAAACCCTAGACATGGGGTGCAATCATTTGGATCTGGTATCAGCTCTGTTGTTTCTGTACAGTGTCAACATGGGCAAGTCATATAAGCTTCCCATAATAAATGTGTAAGTGTGAAAATGTTAGTACTTAGTCGTGTCCAACTCTTTGTGACCCCATGAATTGTAGCCCACCAGGCTCCTGTCCATGGACTTCTCTAGGCAAGAATACTGGAGTGGGTAGCCATTCCCTTCTCCAGGGGATCTTGCCAACCCAGGGATGGAACCTGGATCTCCTGCATTGTAGGCAGATTCTTTACCATCTGAGCCAGCAGGAAAGTCCCTAATAAAAGTGTACTGGTCCAGTTTGGCTTGATCACAGATGATTAAGCTTTCTACACACATACCCGCATAAACAGATGAATGGTTTATTTGGTTGTAAAAGATAGAGCAATAGGGCTCCTGTGATGTAGTCAGATGGCTCTGAAAGGCTTGTCTGCACTACAGGAGACTGTGGGACAGCTAGAGGCACACTCCTTGGTCAGACTGAGGAGTTTGTAAGTCAGTGTAGTCTGTCAAATTGATGAAGCTGGAGAAATATTAAGGATTCCTTAGCTCTGAGCCAGCCGCTCTCCTCCAGGTTGCACAGCCATCCTTTATCTTCCTTTTGGATTTTTAATAGCTCTCTACATTAACAAGAATGTGCAGAAAGAAAGGTTTCAGTTTAACCAGGTGCATACTAAACTGTAATATAATATGAGTAGAAATTATCTTAAACAGTCTCACTTTAACTCACGTGCTCTGTAGTCTTACCATTTTCTCTGTCAGTTCCTTCTGGCTGTGCCCATGGCATAATCAGTGTTTGCAGTGCTTAGGACATTTTGTCTGTACCAACCGAGGTGTGGGTGCTTACCAAGAATCAGTTGTGCTCATTTCTGAAACTTTTATTACATTTGTGCATATCCAGTGACATTAGGGCCAACTATTGTTCATGATCTCAGAGGAAGAGAGGGCTTCCTTATGTGTAACAGTTGAACATGGGCCACCTACTTGTTGAAGTTGAACCCTACTTACTACTCCTTTGGAAAACTGTTGGGGTTTGCAGTTTGAGCTTGGTTTCCAAATGGTTTCCTGCTGATCACTCCAGTGTTCCCCTTATCTATGTTTTCTCATCTTGGAAGTGAGACTGATTCTTCCTATAAGTTTACAGATAAGCGGAAAATTTTAAAGAGTATTAAATATGGAAACAGCGGAAGTAAATGTTCTCTATATTGTTGTGCTGTAGTCTTATTTTTATAGTGGGGAATCTATGTGACTCATGCTTTAAGGGAATACTCTTCTTAGACTTTGGTTTTATTTACAAAATAAGATAACTCTGTTGCTTTTCTAATTTGGCATTTTGAAACACTATGACTTGAGTTACCCAAATTCTGAATGAACTAAACTTAAACCGGTAAGCTTAAACTAAAATCTAAGATGATGGACTAACTTCAGTGATTTGGAAGATATTACTGATGGCAGAGAACTAGCATGTCTCAGGCCCTGTGGGTTATTATTAAAGAACCCTAGACTTGAAGTCAGACCAGCAGGTCTGATATCAGTTGGGCTCTTGATTGTACTTGTCTTTACTGCTCTGATCCTGGTCTGGTAATCTTTGGTTCATTTCACAGGCATTTATAAAAGATTTCTTGCACTTACAAAAGGCATTAGGTTTAATTCACATAAAACCAGTATCTGTTTTTAGTACGCCTAGTTTTCATGAACATTAACTTCTTTAGTTAACACTTTTCATGTTAGTAAAACCACTGTCATGTGATTCTTAATTAAGCATATGTGGGTTATCCTTTTAATTGGTTATTAGCTTTTAGCAGCAGGGGTTTTAGCATGTATACATATACATGCATGTTTTGGGGTCATATGCACTTGAGTTTGAATCCTGGTCTACCATGTATTAGATGTTTGGCCTTTGAAAAGTTACTTAAATCTCTTGTTCTCTTGTCTCTATGAGAGCATGCAAATATGTACCTCACAGTAAAGGAAGATAAAAATAGAATGTGTATGGGCATATGGCATAGTAGGCTTTCAGTAAAGGTTCCTTTTCTCTCTCTATCAATTTTAAAATTTCATTCTATATCATGGATAAAAAGAGCAAAACGAATATAAGCTACATATTTATTCACTTGATGTGGTACGTCTGGAGACCATTTGCAGCGAGAGTGAGTGGGAAGTAACGTTTGCTATTGTGCCCTTCTATCGTTTCTAAAGTTAGATCACCCATTTCTTAAGTCCCAGCTGGTATTGCCAGATACTTAGAATTTGAACATTAATTCTATATGGTGCTGGGTATTGACTTTGGAATGTGTGGCCAGAAATTGGAGGAAGAAGAACCAGGAAAGTTGTAAAATGAATAAATAAATGGAGTTTATTTTGGTCATCTTGGCTCAAGTAATCTTTCAAAAGTAAGTCTAAGTAACATACCACTTGTTTTTACTAACAGAGGTGAGGGGGAAAAAGGGCATTTACCTTAATGGATTGTTACACTTTCTGGTTCAACATTTTTATCTTTCTTTTTATGTTTGTTTCTCCAGCCTCTGTTCCATCCCTGACCCACCTTTGTCGTTTGGAAATTTGGTCCCGTCTAAAACTAGGACACCTACAGTCTGATGACTTTATCCGTCAATTGCCTCTTCCCAGAAGCCTACATGATTATTTGCTCTATGCAGAGGTTTTGAGGATGAATGAAGTTCCAGAACTGGCAGTTTTTCAAGATGGAGAAATCAGTGAAACCACTTAACACAGTTTTTGTCTTACTCTGAAAACCACCAAGATAAGGAGCCATGGAGTACAAATTCTTCACAATTTTATGGTCACAAAAGATGATTTTTGTTTGTGTGGTTGGTTAGGCTTTAGAGGGCAGTGGTTTAATGGAAATGTTTACAACTAGGCTACCTGGTAAAAAAAAAAGTGTTGTAAACTTCATGTAAGTTACTTTATTGCAGTTTTATCATCAGTACTCTTTATGTTGTAATATTCATTTTCTGCTTTATTCTGTTAATGAACTGTGAATGCTGCTTCTAGTGCTAAACATGGCCTATTTCCACCTATGATTCTGTGTTTACCTAGGGCTAGAGCTTAGAAGAAAAGGCATAAGTCTTCACTGGAAGTATACACACAGTGAAGTTGAGTATCTCTTATGTTTATAAAAGAACTGTATTATATTCTGTTCTCATCTCTTAATTTATTTGAAATTCATTGGCTTTTCACAGGTAAACTCAGGGGAGAATTCTCTTTTTAAAGACTATAGAAAATAAATCATTTTGCTGTTTATTTTTTCCCCCCAGTTCTTTGATACTCTTTTTGGCTAAAAAAAGATTCCTGTTTCTGCAAAGGCAAGAACAGACTTAAATTCAAAGACATGTTGAAAAAAATTAGGTCGATATTGAGATAAATGTGCATTTTACCACATTTACTTAGTATTAATTAGGAGACTGGGAGAGACATTTCTGTGGTATCTTTTTTAAAGAAAGAAAGGTATGTATTTCTGAGTTGCTCACGATCAGATGAAACATTGCAGGTCCATTCAGTCTCCAGATCAGAGGGCAGCTTTAATCTTATGAAGCAGTGGTTGCTAGTTCTGTTAATGTTATAGTGTGTTTCCTTTTTACTATCTGGGTACGTTATCAAATAGTCCATGAAATTTAAACCTTAGAGACTAGGTTAATGAGATACTACCTCATTGGTTTTACACTTGTTTGCTAAGAATCTAGAGTCAGAGAGGACTGAATGTTGTATCAAGTGAGCTATGATAAGAGGCTGTGGGCATTTGTCTTGAGAGAAAGGTTTAGGAAAGCATACTGTCATGTTAGACAACTAGAGATGGGGTCCAAGGGAAGGCAAGTATTCTATCCTATTTGGATTCTGTGACTTAAGATAGATGGGAGTGGGTCAGTCAGATTCATCTCTGATAGACTTTTGCTATTTGATAAAAGCAGTGATGATGGCATACCAAATGATGGAGACATTAAGGTCCAAAAGGATAACTAAATTCAGCTTAGATTGGAACTACAGTTGCTGCCTGTGGGGTGGAAATAGAGTTTGAAGTGGGTATACATGCAGAAGTAAGGGTGTATAGGGAAGAAACAGGTGGAAATTCTAATAGTAAATTCTAAAAAAAAAGTGTGTACTATGTAGTATTTTTTAAATGTCTGTATCTTTATTTTTTTTAAACCCTAATAGTCTTTGCTTTTAACATAATCAGTTTTTTGTTAGGGTCCAGTGTACATAGAATGTTTATCTTGAATCTTTTCATGGTTTTTGGGTGAAATCTTTTCATATGTTTTTGTGTATGTTTAAATATGTAATAAATTCAACTATTCATAACTTATCATTGAGCTCTTATTCTTAAAAACTTAAAAATATTTCAGATACATTAGACCCTTAGTATTTAAAGTATAAATGATTTTACTTATTGTATGCAATATCTTTCTTTTAGGCTATTTTATAATACATAAATATTATTTTTATGACTAATAGCAAGGACTCAGTAAGAAATCCAATCCAGAAGTATCTAAAAGTAAGTAAATTACACTAACAACTTCTGATCAAAATGATACATCCAGGTAGTGTGAACTTGAAGCTCTGCCCTACATGTACCATGGTGCTTTAGTATTCTTAAAGTCTCAGTGAGCCTGATGAAGAACTCCATACAGTGGTTTTCTAATGGTGGTACATAGTATCAGAGCAGGACACAAATTGGTTTTAATAACAGTTGTCAAGAGTTTATCCTACATTGATTTGATGTTGTCCCTTAAGTGCATTTCCTGCTCAACATTCCTGTCATAGGACATCTTTCTGTGATGATTTCATATAATAATGGTAATCTGGACATCACATTTTCTTAAGTAAACTTTTTATTGACATTTAACACATATAAGAAAAGTATACATATCATAAGTATACAAACTGATTATAGTTGACCCTTGAACAACATGGGAGTTAATGGACTCCTACCCTCTACAGAGTTGAAAATCTGCTTATGACTTGCAGTCAGCTGTCTATATCTCTGAATTCAATTATGGATCTAATCAAGTATGGTAGTTTGGATTGCAGATTGTGTAGTATTGTAGTGTCACTGTTGAAAAAAGTCTGTGTATAAGTAAACCTGCACCAGCTCAAACATGTTGAAGGGTCTACTATATTTTTACAAAATGAAAATGTCTGTGTAATCAGCATGCAGTTCAAGAAGCAGAACATTATTAGCATGCTGGAAGTTCCTTTTGTGGCCCTTTTAGTCTCTGTGTTCTTGCCAGAAAGGTAACCACTCTTCTGGGGTTTAGCACCAACAATCTGTTTTTCCTGGAATCATCCACTATGCCCTCTTTAGTTTCCTCCTACTTTTGTGTGCATTTTCCGATTCATTTATGTTATCATGTATAATAATAGTCATTGTACATCATTTCTTTGTTTCCCTCTCCCTTTTGCCCATGTAGCAAGTGTCTTGATATGCAGCTTTCTGCATCCCAGATCAGTTACCTACCTCCATGTCCCATGACCACTTGTGACATTGATAATATGTTACATGATCAGTTGATATCTCAAACTTTGGATCTGTTCTCGCCTAAGTTTATCTGTAAACCTGTATGAAAATTGTAATACTTCATAGATCTTGAAGTATAGTCTCAGGTACAGTTTCAAGACCTCTGAGTACTTTTGATTGGTTATTCTAAAATTCTACTATAATTGTGTTGGGCCTCAAAAGCTTATAAATAATAACTGTGATAAGAATGTAAATAACTGTGTCTTCTGAAACAGTGGACTTGGTTCCATCAGCATGAGGTATAGAAAGAAGTTGAAAAAGTCTGTCTAAAAGTTTGTCTTTCATTTTTTATGCTCCTCTTTATTCTTGGAGACCTTCATGGATCACAGCCTTGTCTTGGCGAAGGGGCTTTTGTAACTCATTGAGGCTATGAGCCATGCTATGTAGGACCACCCAAAATAGATGGGTCATAGTGAAGAATTCTGACAAAATGTGATCCTCCGGAGGAGAGAATGGCAATCCACTCCAGTGTTCCTGCCTGGAGAACCTCATGAACAGTATAAAAAGGCAAAAAGATGTGTGATACTGGAAGATAAGGCCCCTCAGGTCAGAACATATCTAGTATGCTCTTGGGGAAGAGTGGAGGGCAATTTCAAATAGTTCCAGAAAGAATGTAGCAACTGGGCCAAAGTGGAAACAACGTTCAATTGTGGATCTGTCTGATGGTGAAAGTAAAGTCCAGTGCTGTAAAGAAGAATATCGCAAAGGAACCTAGAATGAATCAAAGTAAATTAGACATGGTCAAGGAGGAAATGGCAAGATCGAACATCAATATCTTAGGGATCAGTGAACTAAAATGGACGGAAATGGGTGAGTTTAATTTAGATGACCATTATATCTACTACTGTGGGCAAGAATCTCTTAGAAGAAATGGAGTAGCCCTCATGGTCAATGGAAGAGCCTGAAATGCAGTACTTGGGAGTAGCCTCAAAAATGACGGAATGATCTCAGTTTGTTTCCAAGGCAAACCATTCAACATCAAAGTAATCCGAGTCTATGCCCCAACCACTAATGCTGAAGAAGCTGAAGTTGACCAATTCTGTGAGGACCTACAACACATTCTAGAACTAACACCCAAAAAAGATGCCCTTTTCATCAAAGGGGGTTGGAATGCAAAAGTAGGAAGTCAAGAGATAACTGAATAACAGGCAAGTTTGGCCTTGGAGTACAAAGTGAAGCAGGGCAAAGGCTAACAGAGTTTTGTCAAGAGAACACATTGGTAATAGCAAACACCCTTTTCCAGAAACCCAAGAGATGACTCTACACATGGACATTTCTAAATGGTCAATAATGAAATTATATTGATTGTGTTCTTTGCAACTGACTCATTTGAAAAGACCCTGATGCTGGGAATGATTGAAGGTGGGAGAAGAAGGGGACGACAGAGGATGAGACGGTTGGATGGCATCATCGACTCAATGGACATGAGTTTGAGTAAACTCTTGGAGTTGGTGATGGACAGGGGAGGCTTGGCATGCTGCAGTCCATGGGGTCGCAAAGAGTTAGACATGACTGAGTGACTGAACTGAACTGATTGGACCAGGTGCCATGATCTTAGTTTTCTGAATGTTGGGTTTTTTAAGTTGCCATTATCTTCCTTACCTCCACCATAGTTTGGCCTCAGGTCAAGCAACAGGGACCAGAGATCAAATTGCCAACATCTGTTGGATCATCAAAGCAAGAGAGTTCCAGAAAAACATCTGCTTTGTTGACTATGCCAAAGCCTTTGACTGTGTTGATCACAATAAACTGTGGAAAATTCTGAAAGAGATGGGAATACCAGACCACCTGACCTGCCTCTTGAGAAATCTGTATGCAGTTGAGGAAGCAACAGTTAGAACTGGACATGGAACAACAGCCTGGTTCCAAATAGGAAAAGGAGTATGTGAAGGCTGTATATTGTCACCATGCTTATTTAATTTCTCTGCAGAGTACATCATGAGAAACTCTGGCCTGGATGAAACACAAGCTAGAATTAAGATTGCTGGGGAAATGTTAATACCCTCAGGTATGCAGATGACACCAGCCTTATAGCAGAAAGTGAAGAAGAACTAAAGAGCCTGTTGATGAAAGTGAAAGAGGAGAGTGAAAAAGTTGGCTTAAAGCTCAACATTCAGAAAACTAAGATCATGGCATCTGGTCCCATCAATTCATGGCAAATAGGTATATAAACAGTGACAGACTATTTTTGGGGGCTCTGAAATCACTGCAGATGGTGACTGCAGCCATGAAATTAAAAGATGCTTACTCCTTGGAAGGAAAGTTATGACCAACGTAGACAGCATGTTAAAAAGCATCTAGTCAAGGCTATGGTTTTTCCAGTAGTCATATATGGATGTGAGAGTTGGACTATAAAGAAAGCTGAGCTCCGAAGAATTGATGCTTTTGAACTGTGGTGTTGAAGAAGACTCTTGAGAGTCCCTTGGACTGCAAGGAGATCTAACCAGTCCATCCTAAAGGAGATCAGTCCTGGGTGTTCATTGGAAGGACTAATGTTGAAGCTGAAACTTAAGTACTTTGGCTACCTGATGCGAAGAGCTGACTCATTTGAAAAGACCCTGATGCTGGGAAAGATTGAGGGTGGGAGGAGAAGGGGATGACAGAAGATGAGATAGTTGGATGGTATCACTGACTCAGTGGACATGGGTTTGAGTAGGCTCCATGAGTTGGTGATGGACAGGGAGGCCTGGCGTGCTGCAGTCCATGGGGTTGCAAAGAGTTGGACACTGAGAAGCAACAGGGAGGGAACACAGCCCCGCCCATCAAAGAAAATTGGATTAAAGATTTACAGAACAGGGCCCCGCCCATCAGAACAAGACCCAGTTTCCCCCCTCAAGACAGTGTGTCCCATCAGCAAATTTCCATAGCCTCTTATCCTTCTCCATCAGAGGGCAGACAGAATGAAAGCCACAATCACAGAAAACTAACCAAACTGATCACGTGGACCACAGCCTTGTCTAGCTCAATGAAACTATGAGCCATGCTGTGTAGGGCCACCCAATATGGATGGGTCATGGTGGAGAGTTCTGACAAAACGTGGTGCACTGGAGAAGGGAATGGCAAACCACTTTGGTATTCTTGCCTTAACCCCACGAACAGTATGAAAAGGTAAAAAGGTATGACACTGAAAGATGAACTCCCCAGGTTGGCAGGTGCCCAATATGCTAACTGGAGATCAGTGGAGTAATAACTCCAGAATGAAGAGATGGAGCCAAAGCAAAAACAACACCCATTTGTGGATGTGACAGGTGATGGAAGTAAAGTCTGATGCTGTAAAGAGCAATATTGCATAGGAACTTTGAATGTTAGGTCCATGAATCAAGGCAAATTGCAAGTGGTTAAACAGGAGATGGCAAGAGTGAACATTGATATTTTAGAAATCAGTGAGCTAAAATGGACTGTAATGGGTGAATTTAACTCAGATGACCATCATATCTACTTCTGATGGCAAGAATCCCTTAGAAGAAATGGAGTAGCTATCATAGTCAGCTGAGCAGGATAAAAACATTCTTTTTTAAAAATTCTGTATCATTTGCATTAAAGGAGCAATACAAAGAAATGAAAACTGCTGAATGGGCAAAGACTAGAGCTCTCTTCCAAGAAAATTGGAGATACTGGGGAACATTTCATGTGAAGTTGGGTGTGATAAAGGACAGAAATGGTAAGGACCTAACAGAGGCAGAAGAGATTAAGAAAAGGTGGCAATAACAGAAGAACTATATAATAAAGGTCTTAATGACTCAGATAACCAGATGGTGTGATCACTTATCTAGAGCCATACATCCTGAAGTGTGATGTCAAGTGGGCCATAGGACGCATTACTTCGGACAAAGCTAGTGGAACCGATGGAATTCCTGCTGAACTCTTTCAAATCCTAAAAGATGGTGCTGTTAAAGTGCTGCACTCAATATGCCAACAAATTTGGAAAATTCAGCAGTGGCCACAGGACTGGAAAAGTTCAATTTTCATTCCAGTCCCAAGGAAGGGCAATGCCCCACCAAAGGGCAATGCCAACGAATGTTCAAGTGAAGTGAAAGTTGCTCAGTTGTGTCTGACTCTTGCCACCCCATGGACTATACAGTCCGTGGAATTCTCTAGGCCAGAATACTGAAGTGGGTAGCCTTTCCCTTCTCCAGGGGATCTTCTCAACCCAGGGATTGAACTCAAATCTCCCACATTGCAGGTGGATTCTTTACTAGCTGAGCCACAAGGGAAGTCCAAGTGGATCACAACAAACTGGAAAGTTCTTAAAGAGATGGGAGTACTAGACCACCTAACCTGTCTCCCGAGAAACTTGTATGCAGGTCTAAAAGCAACAGTTAGAATTTGACATGGAACAATGGACTGGTTCAAAACTGTGAAAGGACTATGACAAGGCTGTATATTGTCGTCCTGCTTATTTAACTCATATGCAGAGTACATCATGTGAAAAGTTGAGTTGGACGCATTCCAAGCTAGAATTAAGATTGCTGTGAAATATCAATAACCTCAGATATGTAGATGGTATCACTCTGATGGTAAAACTAACAAGGAACTAGGGCTTCTCTGTTGGTTCAGACGGTAAAGGATCCTCCTGCATTGTGGGAGACCTACGTTCGATCCCTGGGTTGGGAAAATCCTTTGGAGGAGGGCATGGCAACCCACTCCAGTATTCTTGCCTGCAGAATCCCCATGGACATTGGAGCATGACGAGCTACAGTCTATGGGGTTGCAAAGAGTTGGACATGACTGAGCGACTAAGCACAGCATAGCAAAGAGGAACTAAAGAGCTTCTTGATGAGGGTGAAAGAGGAGAGTGAAAAAGCTAGCTTGAAACTCAACATTTAAAAAATTAAGATCATGACATCGGGATCCATCACTTCATGGAAAATAGAAGGTGAAAAAGTGGAAGCAGGGATAGATTTTCTTTCCTTGGGCTTCAAAAATCACTGTGGACAGTGACTACAGCCCTGAAATTAAAAGATCCTTGCTCCTTGGAAGGAAAGCTACGAGAAACCTAGACAGCATATTAAAAAGCAGAGACATCGCTGTGCTGACCGAGATTCACATAGTCAAAGCTGTGGTTTTTCCAGTAGTCATACATGGATGTGAGAATTGGACCATCAAGAAGGCTGAGCGCCAAAGAATTGGTGCTTTTGAACTGTGGTGCTGGAGAAAACTCTTGAAGGTCCTTTGGACAGCAGAGAGATCAAACCAGTCAATTCTAAAGGAAGTCAACCCTGAATATTCATTGGAAGGACTTTAGCTAAGGCTGAAGCTTCAATACTGTGGCCACCTGATGGGATGAGCTGACTCATCGGAAGACCCTGATGCTAGGAAGGATTGTAGGCAGCAGGAGAGGGGAGTCGGAGAGGATGAGATGGTTAGATAGCATCACTGAGTCAATGGATATGAATTTGAGCACACTCCAGGAGATAATAGTGGAGGACAGAGGAGCCTGGCATGCTGCAGTCCATGTGGTTGCCAAGAATCAGACACTACTTAGCAACTGAACAGCAACAACTATATTGTTGGAGGTATATTCCCCTAATTATATTTCTTGTTTGATCATAGAAATATTTGAAGAAGCACTTTCAGTTTGATTATTATCTTAGTACTAGCAGGTCTATAGTACTGTTGTGGAAAGATTTTAAATGATGTGAATGGTTAGGTAAAAGGCTAGTGTCAAGTTTCTAGCAATATAGCCATTTTCAATTGTGTGATCGAGTGTTTTAGATCTAACTCTTAGGGAGAATAACCAGTAAAATGTCACACTGGCTTCCATTTTCATTGGTTCATCTTCAATTAAAGTAAATGGAACCTCACCCTGCTCGCTTATCCAAATACTCAATTTAAAAAGGATCTCTAAGCCAAAGGGATCTCTAAAACTTTACCTTTGACCCTTTGGTACTAGTAATTCCCCTGACTTTTCCTGTGCCAGAGCACTTGCCTCCTCCTTTTTCTCTTACCCCAAGCAGCCACATAACTGAGGTGTCAAGATTATGTGTAAGTGAGAGTCCAAACCAGTAAATTGCATTATCCATTACTCTGTGTGACCTGGATACTTATTTGAAAGATAACCTGGAGTGAGTGTCCCTGCATCAGGAAAGGAGTGCTAAGTACAGTGAACTAGAGCTATATAGAGCTAATACCAGATGTCTGAGTTTATACCTACATATTCTCCCTAGAAAGTGGTGTTTATGACTTCAGGTAAATAGGGCCCATGCTTGAAGGCTTAGAGACTGTCATAATAGTATATGAACATGCTTGGTATTTTTCTCTTTATCCTTTTTCATTTTTTAATAAAACATCTAAGGAAAATTTAATATTCCTGTGTGCAACTTTGGGGTTTTTTTGTTTTGCTTTCTCTTCCATTTAGAGATGGAAGAGAAAGCCTCGTTTCTTTTTGAGGCTATTGTTCATCTATATATTATTATTGTTGTTAATTAAATGAAAAGTGGTCATTGAATCATAATACCTGGAAATAAGTAAACGTTTTCTTTTTTGTTGGAGTTAATAAAAACCTGTGGCTTTCATGAGACAGGGAACTGATTATGCTTAGTATTTTTGTTACATTTTGGTAGGAAAATGTATAGCCTTGTTTGTAATGACATGTCAGTGTTTACACTGAGAGGAGGCCAGTCTGAATTATATTTTTTATAGAAACATATACATATAGCCATAAGAATAATAGCATTTTAAGTGTTGCATTTTAAAAGGAAAAAATTATTAAAACTCAGGAAGAAAAGGGAAGAAGGAAGATGGAGCTATAGTCCTATAATCCAAACTTAGTATTTCTATTTACTTATATGTTGTAATATTTTCTTTCCCTTACATTTATAAAAATCTGTATAAAACTTTGAGGACAGTTTTTGTTTTTTCATAGTTAAAATCAGTCTCACTTTACCATTTTGTACCTTTTTCTATATTGTTACTGATACCTGTAGCCAGGCTCAAGCCATGACTTATTACAAATTATGAGTTGGTAGGAAAGAAAAATAATGAGGCATTTCTGACTTGATTTCTTTCTTAAGACAGCTGCATAAAGCAAACAACCCTTTCCTCTTTGTGTGAGAAGAAAAAGAATGGAGGTGAGAGCCTGTGCTAGTCATCTGGTCCAGCCCAGGATAGTTATGTGATTGCATAGCCTCTGCAGTACTCTGTTATAACTATGTACAGTGTGTGTTTTTAAGGATGGAATTTGAAATACCATTGTTGCAGTAAAAATTAGTGTCTGCATGATTTTTCTGTCTCTTGGCTTCTTTTTCATGCATATCACTAATAGATAAAGCAGAACAGGTGGTAATTGCCATTGGCGCACTGTGACTTGTGAATAGCATCTGTTTATGTCTTTTTTACCATCAAATGGTTAGCATAACCTTCTCTTCACTACTTTTCTATATGGATGATGAAAGTCTTATCATGAGTCATTGTAAGGTGCTAATTAACACTCTTTTTCTAATATGATGGAATAGGTGAAGAAGAAAGTCCATCTGGTCTCTAAATATGACTATGATTTGAATCAAACTATTAAACAGAAGTCTTAATACTTTTGAGGTTATTTTGGAATATTGGATCAAGTAATATGTGCCAAAGAGATCAATTGCATGCCAGAGTAGTTCCATAAATAGATGCATTCGTTAGTAACATGCAAGCTAAATTTAGATTTTGACACGTCAAAATTATTTATTTTAGACAATAAAACATTCAAATCCTTATGGTCATCTAGCTTATAATTACTTCATTTTATTCAGCCCACTCTTGAATGTCTTAGTGTCATGTTTGTTTATGTGTGCTGATGTAAGTGCATACCTTTTTATTTATTATGAAAAGTTCAAAGCATATGAAAAAAATAAGAATTATATAATGAGCTTCCATGTTCCCATCACCCAGCTTTCATAATTATCACCTCATGGCCACTCTTTGCTTTCCCCCACAAGTTCCCTTTCTTCCATATCCATTTTGAAATGAATTGCAGACATAACATTGGTAAATATATTAGTATATATCCTTAGAAGTCAGATTCCCTTCTAAAAAGCATAATGATAATACCATCATTATACCAACTTAAAAATGAATAATTTCTTCATATCAAATATCCAGTTAGTATTTGCATGTTTTTAATTGATTGGTAGCTTTTTAAATGGTTTTCTTAAATCCAGATCCAAAAATATCACTGTGATGTGATTTTTTTCTTTGAAATTTTTTGGTTGAAAATACTAGGTTGTTTTCTTACAGAGTTTCCCATGGTTGACATTTTGCTAATTGCTTACTCATACTGTCATTTAACATATTCTCTGGTTTTTTTCTTGTCTTAGTTATATATTCCTGTGTAATACATTGCCTCAAATTTAGCAGCTAAAATAATAATTAACTATGTAACTTATTTTATACATAGTAGTTTGTAACTTTTTTTAATTTTTTATTTTATTTTTAAACTTTAAAAAATTGTATTAGTTTTGCCAAATATCAAAATGAATCCGCCACAGGTATACATGTGTTCCCCATCCTAAACCCTCCTCCCTCCTCCCTCCTCCCTCCCCATACCATCCCTCTGGGTCGTCCCAGTGCACTAGCCCCAAGCATCCAGTATCGTGCATCGAACCTGGACTGGCAGCTCGTTTCATACATGATATTTTACGTTTCAATGCCATTCTCCCAAATCTTCCCACCCTCTCCCTCTCCCACAGAGTCCATAAGACTGTTCTATATATCAGTGTCTCTTTTGCTGTCTCGTACACAGGGTTATTGTTACCATCTTTCTAAATTCCGTATATATGCGTTAGTATACTGTATTGGTGTTTTTCTTTCTGGCTTACTTCACTCTGTATAATAGGCTCCAGTTTCATCCACCTCATTAGAACTGATTCAAATGTATTCTTTTTAATGGCTGAGTAATACTCCATTATGTATATGTACCACCACTTTCTTATCCATTCATCTGCTGATGAACATCTAGGTTGCTTCCATGTCCTGGCTATTATAAACAGTGCTGCGATGAACATTGGGGTACACGTGTCTCTTTCCCTTCTGGTTTCCTCAGTGTGTATGCCCAGCAGTGGGATTGCTGGATCATAAGGCAGGTCTATTTCCAGTTTTTTAAGGAATCTCCACACTGTTCTCCATAGTGGCTGTACTAGTTTGCACTCCCAACAACAGTGTAAGAGGGTTCCCTTTTCTCCACACCCTCTCCAGCATTTATTACTTGTAGACTTTTGGATCGCAGCCATTCTGACTGGTGTGAGATGGTACCTCATAGTGGTTTTGATTTGCATTTCTCTGATAATGAGTGATGTTGAGCATCTTTTCATGTGTTTGTTAGCCATCTGTATGTCTTCTTTGGAGAAATGTCTATTTAGTTCTTTGGCCCATTTTTTGATTGGGTCATTTATTTTTCTGGAGTTGAGCTGTAGGAGTTGCTTGTATATTTTTGAGATTAGTTGTTTGTCAGTTGCTTTATTTGCTATTATTCTCTCCCATTCTGAAGGCTGTCTTTTCACCTTGCTAATAGTTTCCTTTGATGTGCAGAAGCTTTGAAGTTTAATTAGGTCCCATTTGTTTATTTTTGCTTTGATTTCCAATATTCTGGGAGGTGGGTCATAGAGGATCCTGCTGTGATGTATGTCAGAGAGTGTTTTGCCTATGTTCTCCTCTAGGAGTTTTATAGTTTCTGGTCTTACGTTGAGATCTTTAATCCATTTTGAGTTTATTTTTGTGTATGGTGTTAGAAAGTGTTCTAGTTTCATTCTTTTACAAGTGGTTGACCATATGTCCCAGCACCACTTGTTAGAGATTGTCTTTAATCCATTGTATATTCTTGCCTCCTTTGTCAAAGATAAGGTGTCCATATGTGCGTGGATTTATCTCTGGGCTTTCTATTTTGTTCCATTGATCTATATTTCTGTCTTTGTGCCAGTACCATACTGTCTTGATAACTGTGGCTTTGTAGTAGAGCCTGAAGTCTGGTAGGTTGATTGCTCCAGTTCCATTCTTCTTTCTCAAGATCGCTTTGACTATTCGAGGTTTTTTGTATTTCCATACAAATTGTGAAATTATTTGTTCTAGCTCTGTGAAGAATACTGTTGGTAGCTTGATAGGGATTGCATTGAATCTATAGATTGCTTTGGGTAGTATACTCATTTTCACTATATTGATTCTTCCAATCCATGAACATGGTATATTTCTCCATCTGTTAGTGTCCTCTTTGATTTCTTTCACCAGTGTTTTATAGTTTTCTATATATAGGTCTTTAGTTTCTTTAGGTAGATATATTCCTAAGTATTTTATTCTTTCCGTTGCAATGGTGAATGGAATTGTTTCCTTAATTTCTCTTTCTGTTTTCTCATTATTAGTGTATAGGAATGCAAGGGATTTCTGTGTGTTGATTTTATATCCAGCAACTTTACTATAGTCATTGATTAGTTCTAGTAATTTTCTGGTGGAGTCTTTAGGGTTTTCTATGTAGAGGATCATGTCATCTGCAAATAGTGAGAGTTTTACTTCTTCTTTTCCAATTTGGATTCCTTTTATTTCTTTTTCTGCTCTGATTGCTGTGGCCAAAACTTCCAAAACTATGTTGAATAGTAATGGTGAAAGTGGGCACCCTTGTCTTGTTCCTGACTTTAGAGGAAATGCTTTCAATTTTTCACCACTGAGGATAATGTTTGCTGTGGGTTTGTCATATAGAGCTTTTATTATGTTGAGGTATGTTCCTTCTATTCCTGCTTTCTTGAGAGTTTTTATCGTAAATGGATGTTGAATTTTGTCAAAGGCTTTCTCTGCATCTATTGAGATAATCATATGGTTTTTATTTTTCAATTTGTTAATGTGGTGTATTACATTGATTGATTTGCGGATATTGAAGAATCCTTGCATCCCTGGGATAAAGCCCACTTGGTCATGGTGTATGATCTTTTTAATGTGTTGTTGGATTCTGATTGCTAGAATTTTGTTAAGGATTTTTGCATCTATGTTCATCAGTGATATTGGCCTGTAGTTTTCTTTTTTTGTGGGATCTTTGTCAGGTTTTGGTATTAGGGTGATGGTGGCCTCATAGAATGAGTTTGGAAGTTTACCTTCCTCTGCCATTTTCTGGAAGAGTTTGAGCAGGATAGGTGTTAGCTCTTCTCTAAATTTTTGGTAGAATTCAGCTGTGAAGCCGTCTGGACCTGGGCTTTTGTTTGCTGGAAGATTTTTTTTATTACAGTTTCAATTTCCGTGCTTGTGATGGGTCTGTTAAGATTTTCTATTTCTTCCTGGTCCAGTTTTGGAAAGTTGTACTTTTCTAAGAATTTGTCCATTTCTTCCACGTTGTCCATTTTATTGGCATATAATTGTTGATAGTAGTCTCTTATGATCCTTTGTATTTCTGTGTTGTCTGTTGTGATCTCTCCATTTTCATTTCTAATTTTATTGATTTGATTTTTCTCCCTTTGTTTCTTGATGAGTCTGGCTAATGGTTTGTCAATTTTATTTATCCTTTCAAAGAACCAGCTTTTGGCTTTGTTGATTTTTGCTATGGTCTCTTTTGTTTCTTTTGCATTTATTTCTGCTCTAATTTTTAAGATTTATTTCCTTCTACTAAGCCTGGGGTTCTTCATTTCTTCCTTTTCTAGTTGCTTTAGGTGTAGAGTTAGGTTATTTATTTGACTTTTTTCTTGTTTCTTGAGGTGTGCCTGTATTGCTATGAACTTTCCCCTTAGGACTGCTTTTACCGTGTCCCACAGGTTTTGGGTTGTTGTGTTTTCATTTTCATTCGTTTCTATGCAAATTTTAATTTCTTTTTTGATTTCTTCTGTGATTTGTTGGTTATTCAGCAGCGTGTTGTTCAGCCTTCATATGTTGGAATTTTTAATAGTTTTTCTCCTGTAATTGAGATCTAATGTTACTGCATTGTGGTCAGAAAAGATGCTTGGAATGATTTCTATTTTTTTGAATTTACCAAGGCTAGCTTTATGGCCCAGGATGTGATCTATCCTGGAGAAGGTTCCATGTGCGCTTGAGAAAAAGGTGAAATTCATTGTTTTGGGATGAAATGTCCTATAGATATCAATTAGGTCTAACTGGTCTATTGTATCATTTAAAGTTTGTGTTTTCTTGTTAATTTTCTGTTTAGTTGATCTATCCATAGGTGTGAGTGGGGTATTAAAGTCTCCCACTATTATTGTGTTATTGTTAATTTCTCCTTTCATACTTGTTAGCATTTGTCTTACATACTGCGGTGCTCCCGTGTTGGGTGCGTATATATTTATAATTGTTATATCTTCTTCTTGAATTGATCCTTTGATCATTATGTAGTGACCTTCTTTGTCTCTTTTCACAGGCTTTGTTTTAAAGTCTATTTTATCTGATATGAGTATTGCTACTCCTGCTTTCTTTTGGTCCCTATCTGCATGGAAAATCTTTTTCCAGCCCTTCACTTTCAGTCTGTATGTGTCCCCTGTTTTGAGGTGGGTCTCTTGTAGACAACATATGTAGGGGTCTTGTTTTTGTATCCATTCAGCCAGTCTTTGTGTTTTTGTTGGGGCATTCAACCCATTTACGTTTAAGGTAATTACTGATAAGTATGATCCCGTTGCCATTTACTTTATTGTTTTGGGTTCGAATTTATACACCGTTTTTGTGTTTCCTGTCTAGAGAATATCCTTTAGCATTTGTTGGAGAGCTGGTTTGGTGGTGCAGAATTCTCTCAGCTTTTGCTTGTCTGAAAAGCTTTTGATTTCTCCTTCATACTTGAATGAGATCCTTGCTGGGTACAATAATCTGGACTGTAGGTTATTATCTTTCATCATTTTAAGTATGTCTTGCCATTCCCTCCTGGCTTGAAGAGTTTCTATTGAAAGATCAGCTGTTATCCTTATGGGAATTCCCTTGTGTGTTATTTGTTGTTTTTCCCTTGCTGCTTTTAATATTTGATCTTTGTTAATTTCAGGCCAGGTTCTTACTCTAAGCGATGCAGCCCGCGCCACGCCTCCGTGCCCAGCCCCCGCTTGCTAATGGCGTGTGCAGGAGTCTGCGCTGCTTCTCCACTGGGGGAGTTACCGTAGGGCTCGCAATCTGCGAGTTTTAATTGTTTATTTTTTCTCCCTGTTGTGTTGCCCTCTGTGCTTCCAAAGCTCGGCACAGATTCGGCAGTGAGAAGGTTTCCTGGTGTTTGGAAACTTCTCTCTTTTTAAGACTCCCTTCCTGGGACGGAACTCCGTCCCTCCCTCTTTTGTCTCTTTTTTTGTCTTTTATATTTTTTCCTACCTCCTTTCGAAGACTTGGGTTGCTTTTCTGGGTGCCTGATGTCCTCTGCCAGCATTCAGAAGTTGTTTTATGGAGTTTACTCGACGTTTAAATGCTCTTTTGATGAATTTGTGGGGGAGAAAGTGTTCTCCCTGTCCTACTCCTCCACCATCTTGGCTCCTCCCCTGAGTTTGTACCATTTTATCCCCTACCACTATCATGCCCTTCCCCTCTTCGCTCTTCCAACCTGTAACCACTAGTTTGTTCAGTAGTGGTTTATTCACTGTATCTGTAAGTCTTTCTGTTATATTCATTCATTTCATTTTTTTAGATTCTGCATATAAGTGATAACATACAGTATTTGACTTCACTAAGCATAATACAGTCCAGGTCCATCTATGTTATTGCAGATGGCAAAACAAAACCTTGTGTGCACCAGGAACCAAGGATCCCACGAGACTGAGCCAGACCTGCCTTTGAGTGTTTGAGTGTCTCCTGCAGAGGCACAGGTCAGCAGTGGCCTGCCACTGGGATAGGGGCTCTGGGTGCAACAGACCAGAACAGAGGCGTGGCATGTGGCATCAGTCCTCTTGGAGGACATCACCATTATCTCACCATAGAGCCACTGAGCAGAGTACCCACAAACTGGAAAACAATTATACCAAAGAAGTTCTCACATTGTTGGGAAAGTTGTAGGGCCCACGACAGGTTTCCAAACCTGGGGATCTGGCAAAGGAACTGAGAACCCCCAGGGAATTTGACTTTGAGATCCAGTGGGATATGATTACAGAACTTCCACAGGACTGGGGAAACAGAATGTTGGAGGGCACAAAGAAAATCTTGGGCACATCATGACCCAGGAGAAAGGAGCAGTAACCCCAAAAGAGACTGAGCCAGGCTTGTCTGTGAGTGTTCAGCAATCTCTGTCCAAAGCATGGTTAGACTGTGGCCTGCTGTAGGGATGAGGCACTGAATACAACAATCCTGGAGCCACAGCATTCTGGCATAAGTCCTTTCAAAGAAGGCTGCCAGCAGCACCATTACCCCTACCATAGTGTGGCCTGAGGCCAAATGCTGGGAGGAAACACAGCCCATCCATCAACAGAAAATTGGATTAAAGATTTACTGAGCATCAGATCAGATCAGTCGCTAAATCATGTCCGACTCTTTGCGACCCCAAAAATTGCAGCACGCCAAGCCTCCCTGTCCATCACCAACTCCTGGAGTTCACTCAGACCCACGTCCATTGAGTCAGTGATGCCATCCAGCCATCTCATCCTCTGTCGTCCCCTTCTCCTCTTGCCCCCAATCCCTCCCAGCATCAGAGTCTTTTCCAATGAGTCAACTCTTCGCATGAGGTGCCAAAGTACTGGAGTTTCATCTTTAGCATCATTCCTTCCAAAGAAATCCCAGGGCTGATCTCCTTCAGAATGGACTGGTTGGATCTCCGTGCAGTCCAAGGGACTCTCATGAGTCTTCTCCAACACCATAGTTCAAAAGCATCAATTCTTTGGTGCTCAGCCTTCTTCACAGTCCAACTCTCATATCCATACATGACCACAGGAAAAACCATAGCCTTTACTAGATGGACCTTTGTTGGCAAATTAATGTCTCTGCTTTTGAATATGCTGTCTAGGTTGGTCAAAACTTTCCTTCCAAGGAGTAAGCGTCTTTTAATTTCATGGCTGCACTCACCATCTGTAGTGATTTTGGAGCCCAAAAAAATAAAGTCTGACACTGTTTCCCCATCTATTTCCCATGAAGTGATGGGACCAGATGCCATGATCTTTGTTTTCTGTATGTTGAGCTTTAAGCCAACTTTTTCACTCTCCACTTTCACTTTCATCAAGAGGCTTTTTAGTTCCTCTTCACTTTCTGCCATTAGGGTGGTGTCATCCGCATATCTGAGGTTATTGATATTTCTCCCGGCAATCTTGATTCCAGTTTGTGTTTCTTCCAGTCCAGCATTTCTCATGATGTACTCTGCATATAAGTTAAATAGACAGGGTGACAATATATAGCCTTGATGTACTCCTTTTCCTATTTGGAACCAGTCTGTTCCATGTCCAGTTCTAACTGTTGCTTCTTGACGTGCATACAAATTTCTCAAGAGGCAGATCAGGTGGTCTGGTATTCCCATCTCTTTCAGAATTTTCTACAGTTTATTGTGATCCACACAGTCAAAGGCTTTGGCATAGTCAATAAATCAGAAATAGATGTTTTTCTGGAACTCTCTTGCTTTTTCCATGATCCAGCGGATATTGGCAATTTGATCTCTGGTTCCTCTGCCTTTTCGAAAACCAGCTTGAACATCAGGAAATTCATGGTTCACATATTGCTGAAGCCTGGCTTGAAGAAGTTTGAGCATTACTTTACTAGCGTGTGAGATGAGTGCAATTGTGCGGTAGTTTGAGCATTCTTTGGCATTGCCTTTCTTTGGGATTGGAATGAAAACCGACCTTTTCCAGTCCTGTGGCCACTGCTGAGTTTTCCACATTTGCTGGCATATTGAGTGCAGCACTTTCACAGCATCATCTTTCAGGATTTGGAATAGCTCAACTGGAATTCTATCACCTCCATTAGCTTTGTTTGTAGTGACGCTTTCTAAGGCCTAGTTGACTTCACATTCCAGGATGTCTGGCTCTAGGTCAGTGATCACACCATCGTGATTATCTGGGTTGTGAAGATCTTTTTGGTATAGTTCTTCTGTATATTCTTGCCATCTCTTCTTAATATCTTCTGCTTCTGTCAGGTCCATACCATTTCTGCCCTTTATCGAGCCCATCTTTGCATGAAATGTTCCTTTGGTATCTCTGATTTTCTTCAAGAGATCTCTAGTCTTTCCAATTCTGTTGTTTTCCTGTATTTCTTTGCATTGATCGCTGAAGAAGGCTTTCTTATCTCCTCTTGCTATTCTTTGGAACTCTGCATTCAGATGTTTATATCTTTCCTTTTCTCCTTTGCTTTTTGCTTCTCTTCTTTTCACAGCTATTTGTAAGGCCTCCCCAGACAGCCATTTTGCTTTTTTGCATTTCTTTTCCACGGGGATGGTCTTGATCCCTGTCTCCTGTACAATGTAATGAGCTTCAGTCCATAGTTCATCAGGAACTCTATCTATCAGATCTAGGCCCTTAAATCTATTTCTCACTTCCACTGTATAATCATAAGGGATTTGATTTAGGTCATACCTGAATGGTCTAGTGGTTTTCCCTACTTTCTTCAATTTCAGTCTGAATTTGGCAATAAGGAGTTCATGGTCTGAGCCACAGTCAGCTCCTGGTCTTGTTATTGCTGACTGTATGGAGCTTCTCCATCTTTGGCTGCAGAGAATATAATCAATCTGATTTTGGTGTTGACCATCTGGTGATGTCCATGTGTAGAGTCTTCTCTTGTGTTGTTGGAAGAGGGTGTTTGTTATGACCCGTGCATTTTCTTGGCAAAACTCTATTAGTTTACTGAGCATGTCCCCACGCATCAGAGCAAGACCAGATTCCCACACAGCCAGTCCCTCCCATCAGGAAGCTTCCACAAACCTCTTGCACTTATCCATCATTGGGCAGATGAGAATGAAAACCACAATTACAGAAAACTAACCAAATTGATCACATGAATCATAGCCTTGTCTAACTCAATGAAACCATGAGCCTTGCTGTTGTAGGCCCACCCAAGATGGACGGGTCATCGTGGAGAGTTCTGATAAAATGTGGTCCACTGGAGAAGGAGATGGCAAACCAATTCAGTATTTTTGCCTTGAGAACCCCATGAACAGAATGAAAAGGCAAAAAGATAGGACACCAAAAGATGAACTCCCCAGGTCGTTAAGTTCCCAATATGCTACTGGAGAAGGGTGGAGAAATAGCTCCAGAAAGAATGAAGAGGCTGAGCCAAAGTGAAAACAATGCCCAGTTGTGGATGTGACTGGCGATGGAAATAAAGTCCAATGCTGTAAAGAACAATATTGAATAGGAACCTGGAATGTTAGGTCCATGAATCAGGATAAATTGGAAGTGGTCAAACAGGATATGGGAAGAGTGAACATCAACATTTTAGAACCAGTGAACTAAAATGGACCAGAATGGATGAATTTAATTCAGATGACCATTATTTCTACTACTGTGAGCAAGAATCCCTTAGAAGAAATGGTGTAGCCCTCAAAGTCAACAAAAGAGTCTGAAATGCAGTACTTGGGTGCATCCTCAAAAATGACAGAATGATCTCTTCATTTCCAAGGCAGACCACTCAGTATCATAATTAAGTTTATGCCTCAACCACTAATGCTGAAGAAGCTGAAGTTGAATGGTTCTATGAATACCTACAAGACCTAGAAAGAACTAACACCCAAAAAGGATGTCCTTTTCATCATAGGGGACTGAAATGCAAAAGTAGGAAGTCAGGAGATACCCAGAGTGACAGGCAAATTTGGCCTTGGAGTACACAATGAATGAAACAGGGTAAAGGGTAGCAGAGTTTTGCCAAGAGAACTCACTGGTCATAGCAAACATCCTCTTCCCACAACATAAGCAATGACTCTACACATAGACATCCCCAGAAAGTCAATACCGAAATCAGATTGATTATTTCCTTTGCAGCCAAAGATGGAGAAGCTCTATGCAATCAGCAAAAATGAGACCAGGAGCTGACTGTAGCTCAGATCATGAACTCATTGCCAAATTCAGACTTAAATTGAAGAAAGTAGAGAAAACCCCTAGACCATCCACATATGACCTACATCAAATCCCTTATGATTATACAGTGGAGGTGACAAATAGATTCAAGGGATTAGATAGAGTGCCTGAAGAACTGTGGACTGAGGTTTGTAACACTGTACAGGAGATGGTGATCAAAACCATCCCCAAGAAAAAGAAATGCAGAAAGGCAAAATGGTTGTCTGAGGAGGCCTTACGAATAATTGAGGGGAGAAGAATAGTGAAAGGCAAAGGAGAAAAGGAAAGAGATATCCATCTGAATGCAGAGTTGTAAAGAATAGCAAGGAGAAAGATTTCTCAGTAATCAGTGCAGAGAGATAGAGGAAAACAATAGAATGGGAAAGACTAGAGATGTCGTCAAGAAAATTAGAGATACCAAGGGAACATTTCATGCAAAAATGGGCTCAATAAAGGACAGAAATGGTATGGACCTAACAGAAGCAAAAGATATTAAGAAGAGGTGGCAAGAATACACAGAACTGTACAAAAAAGATTTTAATGAGCCAGATAACCACGATGGTATGATCACTCAGCTAGAGCCAGACATCCTGGAATGTGAAGTCAAGTGGGCCTTAAGAAACATTACTATGAACAAAGCTAGTGGATATGATGGAATTCCAGCTGAGCTATTTCAGATCCTAAAAGACAATGTGTTAAAGTGCTGCACTCAATATGCCAGCAAATTTAGAAAACTCTGCAGTGGCCACAGACTGGTAAAGGTCAGTTTTCATTCCAATCTCAAAGGCAGTGCCAAAGAATGTTCAAAGTGCTGCACAGTTGCACTCATCTCACATGGTAGTAAAGTAATGCTCAAAATTCTCCAAGCCAGGCTTCAACAATACATGAACTGTGAGCTTCCAGATGTTCAAGCTGGATTTAGAAAAGGCAGAGGAACCAGAGATCAGATTGCCAATATCCACTGGATCATAGAAAAAGCAGAATTCCAGAAAAACATCTGCTTCATTGACTACAGTAAAGCCTTTGTGTGGATCATGATGAACTGGGCAAAATTTTTGGAGACGGGACTACTAGCCCACCTTACCTGTCTCCTGAGAAATCTGAGGCAACATTTGGAATCAGACATGGAATAACAGACTGTACCAAATTGGGAAAGGAGTATGTCAAGGCAGTATACTGTCACCCAGCTTATTTAATGCCTATGCAGAGTACATCGTGCGAAATGCCGGGCTGGATGAAGCACAAGCTGGAATCAAGATTGCCAGGTGAAATATCAATAACCTGAGATATGCAGATAACACCACCCTTATGGCAGAAAGTGAATAGGAACTAAAGAGCCTCTTGAATGAAGGTAAAAGAGGAGAGTGAAAAAGCTGGCTTAAAACTCAGCATTCAGAAAACGAAGATCATGGCATCCAGTCCCATCTCTTCATGGCAAATAGATGGGGAAACAGTGGAAACAATGACATACTTTATTTTCTTGGACTCCAAAATCACTGCAGATGTTGACTGCAGCCATGAAATTAAAAGATGCTTGCTCCTTGGAAGAAAAGCTATGGCAAATCTAGACAGCATATTAAAAAGCAGAGACATTACTTTGCTGACAAAGGTCCATTTAGTCAAAGCTGTGATTTTTCCAGTAGTCATGTATGGATGTGAGAGTTGGACCATAAAGAAAGCTGAGCATGGAAGAATTGATGCTTTTGAACTGCGGTGCTGGAGGAGATTCTTGAGAGTCCCTTGGACTGCAAGGAGATCAAACCAGTCAATCCTAAAGGAAATCAATCCTGAATATTCATTGGAAGGACTGGTGCTGAATTTGAAACTCCAATACTTGGGCCACCTGATGCAAAGAACTGACTCACTGGAAAAGACCCTGATGCTGGGAAAGATTGAAGGCAGGTGGAGAAGGGGACAACAGAGGATGAGATGGTTGGATGGCGGCACTAACTCGATAAACATGAGTTTGAGCAAGCTCTGTGAGTTGGTGATGGACAGGGAGGCCTGGCGTGCTGCAGGCCATTGGGTGGCAAAGAGTCAGACACGACTGAGCAACTGAACTGAAAATGTCTTGTTTTTGGCTGAATAGTATTTGTGTGTATGTGTGTGATCTTCTTTATTTATTCACTGTTGATGATTTTTTTTCTTATCTTGCTTATTGTAAAAAATGCTGAGCAGTACTTTGGGGTACATATATCTTTTTGAAGTAGTGTTTTCATTTTCTTTAGATATATACCCAAGAATAGAGTTGCTTGATCATATGGTAGTTCTGTTTTTAGTTTTTTGAGAGACTTCCATGTTGTTTTCCAACCAGGCTAAACCAATTTGCTTTCCTTCCAACAATGTACTAGAGGTTTCCTTTTTTCTACATCCTCTCTAACATTTGTTATTTGTGGTATTTTTGTTGATAGCCATTTTGACAAGTGTGAGGTAATAATAGCTTATTGTTGTTTTGAGATGCATTTCTCTCATTATTAGTGATGTTGGGTATCTTTTTATATACCTGTTGGCCATTGTTATATCTTCTTCCTAAAAATATGTGTACTGGTCTTCTGCCAATAACTTAAGTTGTTTGGTTTTTTGATATTGAATTGTAGGAATTGTCTTATATTTTGGATTCCAATCTCTTTTCATTTATATCATTTGCAAATAATTTCTCTCATTTAGTAGGCTGTCTTTTTGTTTTGTCAATGGTTTCCTTTTTTTAGGTCCCAATTGTTTATTTTTGCTTTTGTTTCCTTTTCCTTAGCAGACTGGTCCCCCTAAATATTACTACCATGTATTCCAATGAGTGTTCTACCAACTTTTTCTCCTAGGAGTTTCAGTTTTTGGTCTTACATTTCCTGAAGCTATCTTTTTAATCCACTATTCTTATTTCTATAGTCAAAGGTTGCATAGTTCGCAGAGCCCAGTGCAAAATGAGAACATGGGGCTTTTTGTTCAAATTTCAGGATGGGAACAACAGACCATTGAACCCAACATGGAGCCATTCTAGAGCACAGAGACCTGTGTGATGGCACAGATGATAAAATCAACCGTGGATTTAGAGACTTGATTAGATTGACATCTGATTCTTACACACTTTTTTCCCTTACACTACTGCTTCATAGCTGAAGAGAACTTTATTTCTGTGATGTTGGCAGCCACTAGTGATTCTTAGCTAGATCTATTAATTAATTATAGATTCATTTTTCTACTGGCTGTAATACTTTAAAAAAGAGAACTTCCCTTAATTATTTGGTTATCCTGACATCTAATACATATAGGAAAATAGTACAATGCTTGGTTCTTTTGAACAATGAATTGATTCTCTAATTTTTTAAAAAAGATGATCGATAATTTTTTATTATTAACATGAACATGGATTTTTTTTAGTATATTGTAATCCATTGTAGTTATTACCCTTATTGATAGTCAGATTGTTCCATTTTAAGCTAACAAGTAGGCTTTGATAGTTTTCTTTTCTGATGATAAGAAATTCTGTTTATTGTGTCTTGTTTCCTTCCTCAGAACTGGAATTAGCTACTTTTCTAAAGAGCTTTGTTTACTTTTTTCAGAGATGCTATTTATAGACTATAATACACATAGAGATTAATCTCAGCATTAGGGATGTTCACTTCTTCTAGTTTCATCATTGTTCAGTGAACAGAACTAAGAAATAAGTATATGTTAATTCTGTTCATATTCTGCAAATTGATTCTTCAAATCCAGGAGTACATTTTTAAACTATAACTTCAGTGGTCTTACATCTGCTCATTTCCTTTGTTTTATGTTGAAAATCCTACTTCTCAGTGATGATAACAATAACCCATTTGTTTTATACAAGATTTACACACAGTAGTCTCAATAACATTTTCTACACTACCATCAATAATATTATAATATTGTTTAAAAATTTCCTCCCTCTCAGGTTCTTTTTGTTATTTAAGTGTATCTCACTAGGGTTATGGGGCTTCCCTAGTGGCTCAGAGGTAAAGAACCCGTCTGCAATGCAGAAGCCACAGGAGACGTGGGTTCAATCCCTGTGTCAGAAGATCCCCCAGAGAAGGGTATGGCACCCCACTCCAGAATTCCTGCCAGGGGAATCCCGTGGACAGAAGAACTTGGTGGGCTACAGTCCATAGGGTCACAAAGAGTTGGCCACGACCACAGCAACTTAGCATGCATGCACACACACAGGGTTGTATGGTCAAATTGTTGTTTCAGTCACTTGAATACACAGGATTATATGTTTGATTTTCAGTCTTATAAGGATTTTTAAAATTTAATGTTGCTTCATAATTGTAAGAGGTATTTATATGGTTCAAAGTTAAATGTAAAGAAAAAAAGTATATTCAGATAAATCTGGCTTCTGTTTCCTGTTCATCCTCTTTTCTGACTCTTTCAAGAGAAGTTTTTTTTGGTATATTTTATAATTTTTTAAAATTTGTTTGAAACAAAAGCATATGTTTTCAAAGCCCTTCCTTATATAGGGGTAGTATATACAGTTTTCTCCATCTATTTCATTTAATAATGTATCCTGGAAATAATTCTATAGTAGTATATAGTCTTAATTTCTCTTCACAGCAGCAGTGCTGATATACCATGATTTATTCAGCATTTCCCCTATTGATGAACATTTGGATTATTTCCAGTCTTTTGCTTTTAAAACTTGTGCTACAGTGAATAGTTTTGTGCTCTTTGTGTGTGGTTTTTTTTTTTTTTTTGGCCAGTTTTGCTTTGGAAGATTCCTAAAATTGGGATTGCTGTGTCAAAAGGTAAAATGCATACATGAATTTGCCGGATACTGCCAAATTCCCCTTCAGAGGCAAATAGTGTATACCTGTAATGTAGGAGAGTGTTATTAGAGAAGATTGTAAAACTCTTAGCTATTTGCCAACCTGATAGGTGAAAAATATGTATCAGTATAGTTTCAGTCTGTATTTCTCTAATGGAATATCTTTTCCGTGGATGGTAGGAATGGATCCAATATTAATGATTTCTTTAAAATGTATATGGATATCCTAACAACATTTATTAGAAAATTCATCTTTTCCCCTTTTATTGAGATACTACTACTGACACTACATATCAGTACACTTTTTTGTTTTCCACTCTCGTGTCTTCTGATTATGCACGTGTACTGAACTGTTTTAATAATAGAGGACTTGTAGTATGTCTTAAAAACCTGACAAGACCAACTCCTCACATTGATATCTTCTTTTCTTTGTGACTGTTTTCCCTTTTTGTTCTTTCAGGCTAAATTTATTAATTAGTTTAGAGAAAAGTGACTTCTGAATGATGTGTCTTCTGATGATGTAATGTGCAAGAACACTGTTTTACCTGCTGTTCAAATTTACTTTTATATCTTTCAGAAGTATTTCCTAGTCTTCTTCATTTATGCTTTTTAACTGGGTTTTTGTTTATAAATATGAAAGCTGTTGATTTTGTGTTAATTTTGTCATCTACCACTTTACTAATGTCTCTGTTTTTAGTAAGCTTTCCCGTTGATTTCCATTGAATTACTATTATTGTTTCTACAAATATATCATTATGCCATCTAAACACACAGCTGTTTCCATCTTCCTTTCAGTTCTTAAACCTCAAAACTTCCTCTTATCGAATCATACTGATCAGTGCTTCCATCCTTTGGAGTGCTTCTGGATAGGTGAACACCTTGAGGTGCTGGGACAGCGGTGCACCTAGAGGAGTTATGGAAGTTCCTCGCCTCTTGTCACCTTCCTTGCACCATGCAGCTCTTTCATTTGGCCTCTCCTGAGCCATATTCTTTGTAATAAATGAGTAACAGTAAGCAAAGTGCTTTCCTGAGTTCTTTGGCCCATCCTAGGAAATTATTGAACCTGGGGAGAGGGTTGTGAGAACCCCCAGTTTATAGCCAGTTGGTTAGAAGTATGACAGGCTTGGACTTGTGACTGGGTCTGAAATAGGGATACTGAGCCCATAACTTGTGGGACCTGACACTTACTCTTGGTAGATAGTTTCAGAATTGAATAAAGTTGTAGTACACCCAACTGGTGCCAGAGAATTAGTGAGTGTAGGGGGAAAAAAACATACATTTGGTGTCAAAAGTGAAATAAATATTAAGAGTAATGAGAAAAATAAATGTTGTATATAGAGGACTGGAAGGAAATGTTTTTTTCCTCCTCTATTACTTAGTGTTGACTGTTCTGGATTCATTTTCCCAGGTGAATGCCATTTCAACATATAGGCAAAAGATTTTTTTTTAATTCTTAAATTTTTAGTCTTTTCTGAATTCCATTTCTTTAGTTCTCTTCTTCAGTGACTCTCTGTTGTATACATTTTGAAATCTACTTTGTCTACCTTCTGAACCCATTGCTTTCCTTCAAATTATTATTTTTTTCATTTCCTTTTGAATTAAGTTTTTTTTTTTCCTTTTCATCTTTTATTTCTCTTTCAGCATTACTGATTGTGCATATTTGCTGTGTGTTCCTTCTGGTTTAGTATTTACTTCGGAAATAAATTTTTTTAACTTTAAATTGTTTTCTAAATTTTTTCTTCTCTCTTTTCAAATCTGCAGTCCTCTCATTTGAGTTTTTTCTAATTCTGGTTAAATGTCTGATCATCTTTTTAGTTTCTTCTTTAATTTTCATTTTGAAATACAAGGTTATAGTTCCCATGACATTCCCATGCCATGTCTCTCTGGCATGCTTATATTATCAGTATGGTGCTACTCTTGTCATTCTCTTTTATCTTTATATTTGCTTTTAATGGAATTCTACCCTTTTCCATTGCTTTTTTTGTATTGAATAGATATTTTCTAGTGTACGAGTTTAATTCCCTTGTCATTCCTTTTACTATGTATTTTTGAATTATTTTCTTAGTGGTTGCTCTGGGGATTAACACCACAGTCTGTAACAATCTAGCTCAGGTTAATATCAGTTTAAGTTCAATATTCAGAAACTTGACTTCTATATAGCTCTATTTCCCCCTCCTTTGTGCTGTTATTGTCATTCAATTAAATCTTTATGCATTGTGTGTGTGTTCCTTTCTAACCATTGCTAGATTTTATGGAGGCCAGATACCTTGTGTCTTTAATTCATAAGACTTTGGATCAAAAGCTGAATTTAAAAACTTGAGAAACTAATCTGAGTAAACTCACCTGCAGTTTGGCTTGATGCATACTTGTCCTTAGTCCTGAGCCTATTGTTAGGATAAACAAGTCTGGGGGTTGGGCTTTGAGAGAGGATTGAGTATAATTTGCATGTGGGGGGGATGTAAATAATTTTTGGTTTACAGAGTGAACTCTAAATTGACAGGCCTCCCATCAAAACAGTTTTGGGTATGAATTGGCTTTAGCTTTAGTGACTTGCTTCTAGCCAATAGAATGTGTTAGAAGTTATAAGAGGCTAGGTCATAAGACACTAGAGGGTTTGTTCTGTGCTCATTTGCATTCTCCCTCTCACCTCACCCTTAAAACTTAGCTGCCTAGGTGTTGTGGCCAACAGCCTCAGCAAAAGTTTCCACCAACAATCAGTATCAACCACCAGACATAAGCTAATAGGTTTTCAGGTGCTCCCACTCAAACTTTGAGCTTCCCCAATTGTCACTGGGCCTACCCTGATGGCTCAGTGGGTAAAGAATCTACCTGCAATGCCAGGGACACAGGAGATGCAGGTTTGATCCCAGGTGAGGAAGATTCCCCTGGAAGAGAAAAATGGAAACCCACTCCAGTATCTTGCCTGAAAATGCCCACAGACCATGGGGTGGCAAAGAATTGAGCACAACTAAGCAACTAAGCATTATCATCAGTAGACACTAAGTGGAAGATCTTTGAGCTGTCCCCACCAATTGCTGCTCCAATTGCAGATTTGTGAGCAAAATAAATGTTTTAATCCACTACTTGAGGTGATTTTTAAAGCATCAGTACTCACCTCCAAGTATGTGTGAAAATTACTCAGTCATGGCCAACTGTTTGTGACCCCTTGAACTATACAGTCCATGGAATTCTCCAGGCCAGAATACTGGAGTGGGTAGGCACTCCCTTCTCCAGGGGATCTTCCCAACCCAGGGATCGAACCCAGGTCTCCCAGATTCCAGGAGGATTCTTTACCAGCGGAGCCACCAGGGAAGCCCAAGAATACTGGAATGGATAGCCTATCCCTTCTCCAGCAGATCTTCTCATCCCAGGAATCAACCCGGGGTGTCCTGCATTGCAGGCAGATTCTTTACCAGCTGAGCTACCAGGTACCTACCACCCAATTAAAGTCATAGCTAACATTGTTTCATTTATATTCCCACCCATTTTCCCAACTAGTTTGAAGCAGATTCTGAAATTCATATCATTTCTTCCACAGATATATGTATGTATGTATAGGTATATATACACACACAAATACTCTTTTTAAACAACATAAACATAATGTTTTTTTAATCACATCTAACAGTTACTGAATATTGTCAAAGAGCCAATGTTTGAGTTTCCCTACTCACAAATTTTTTTTAACACATTATTTGTTTGAATCAGGATACAATTAAATCCCACATTCTATAATCAGTGTGTCTTTTAATCTCTTAAAAGTCTATAGGTTTCCTCAACATTTTAAAGGACCTCCTTTGTACAACGTTTTAGGACGTTTGTACACTAAGATCAGTTCAGTTCAGTTCAGTCGCTCAGTCATGTCCGACTCTTTGTGACCCCGTGAATCGCAGCACGCCAAGCCTCCCTGTCCATCACCGACTCCCGAAGTTCACCCAAACTCATGTCCCTCGAGTCAGTGATGCCATCCAGCCATCTCATCCTCTGTCGTCCCTTTCTCCTCCTGCCCCCAATCCCTCCCAGCATCAGAGTCTTTTCCAATGAGTCAACTCTTCGCATGAGGTGGCCAAAGTACTGGAGTTTCAGCTTCAGCATCAGTCCTTCCAATGAACACCCAGGACCGATCTCCTTTAGGATGGACTGGTTGGATCTCCGTGCAGTCCAAGGGACTCTCAAGAGTCTTCTCCAACACCATGATTCAAAAGCATCAATTCTTTGGTGCTCAGCTTTCTTCACAGTCCAACTCTCACATCCGTACATGACCACTGGAAAAACCATAACCCTGACTAGACGGACCTTTGTTGGCAAAGTAATGTCTCTGCTTTTATAGATAGCCTTAAATTACTTAGTACAAAAGAGATATGCAAAGACTATGAAACGAAGAATATGATGACAGAAACTGGATGAATATAGTGTTGAAAGATTTGAAAAAATAAAAAAAAAATACTTTTATCATCTTCAGGCTGTAGGGGCTGTGGTATTCAGAGACCTATGCAAGGCAGAAAAAAGACAAAAATAAAGAATGGAAAGTTTCACCATGTCCCAAAAGACTTCACAGATGTCAAGTGTAATGAGCCAAAGGAGTAAAATATCTGTTTTTTCATTATTTCCCTTAGAACAACTCCATTTGAGACTATTGATCCTTGCAGCCAGTTTGAGCTTTCATTCTCAAGTCTTTATAGTTCTTCATCTGCCAAAGCTTCTAAGATAATTTGAATCACAAACTCACAAAATTACTGAGGAGCCCTTTAAAATTGAGATTTTACTCTGGGGGAAGATAGATGTGAGAGCAGTTTTACTGTAACAAGAGTAACCATAAATATTTCAAGTGTGATTCAGACAGAGAGGGGGACACCTCAGCAGAAGGGATTTTCTTGCTTATTCAATGTTGGTGGTACATTGGGCTGTGCAAGACCAGTTGTTCCTGTTTACAAAAAATGCAGATAATAGTGGTCTTGACAGTGCTTTGACTATCTCTCTCCAGAATATTTCTAAATCTAAATGGGATGCTTTTTAAGTGGTTCAGAGGGCAGTTTATTCATTTTGTCCTTTTTTAATCCCCTAAAGACTCACTGCAAGAAATAGGGGATATTTATGATCTGTGACTAATACCTAGTAATGGTGATGAACAATGACTTTTGTCACTTAAGAGCTACTTGAAGAAGGAGAAAGACCTTCAGTGATCATCCGCAGGGCATTTTTAAAATTTAATAAACTACTGTTACTGCTTCAGTAATAAAAGTGTAATGGTTTGTTAGACATAAAAGTTGCATGAAATTTATTTAAAGACAATTTTGGGGTCAGAATGGGAGAGTTACACATGTAATTATCTTGTTGATCAAGGTGAAAAAGAATAACTTGGTTTTAGTGAAAAACATAAGACAGCATGCTTATTTTATTTTCTTTATTTATTATGGCCTTGGGAAGATATTAGATATTGGTAGTGGCTGCAGTTTCAGAGCAATAATCCTATGGCAATAAGACTTCATATCATTTAAATAGATTGGGCTTTGGAGGGGAGGAGATGGGTGTAGAATTCTAGAGAGCACTGGCAATCAAATGAACTTTTTGTTGAGCTTAGACAGTAGCATGTTCAGGCTCAGGATGATTTGGGTAGTCAGAACTTCTTCCCAGGATCTTTTGAGTCCAAACACGAATAGCTACAGGATTGGGGGCAACCCCCACAGTTAATGGGTGACACCTTAATTTTATCTAGAGGTCAGAATTGGAAAGACCCAGTAACTATATCAACCATCCAAAAAAAAAAAAAAAAAAAAACACCCCACAAAACCCTGAGATTGCTTAGCTACCCAAAAGTTGCTATTTTCTTCTTTATTGTCTAATATAAATAGCCATTATCTTTGTACTAGCTGTATATTGCTACATAACAAATAACCACAAATATAATGCTTTATAACACCACACATTTATTATCTTACAATTTCTGCAGATCAGGAATCTGGACAGATTAGCTGAGTCTTTTGCTTCAGGGTTTCTCACGATTTTCTTTTTTTCCCTTTTTAAAATTTATTTATTTATTGGCTGTGTTGCATCCTCACTGCTGTGTGCGAGCTTTCTCTAATTGTGGTGAGCAGGGGCTACTTGCTAGTTGCACTACAAGGGCTTCTCGTTGAGGTGTTTTTTCTTGTTTCACAGCACTGCCCCTAAGGTGCATGGGCTTAAGTAGTTGCAGCTTGAGGACTCCAGAGCACAGGTTCAGTAGTTGTGGCACATGGGCTCAGTTGCCCCGTGGCATGTTGGATCTTTCCAGACCAGGGATGGAACCAGTGTCCCCTGCATTGCAAGGTGGATTCTTGACCATTGGACCACCAGGGAAGTCCTTTCATGATTTTCAATCAAGGTGTCATCTAGGGTTAAGGTCTCATCTAATAGCTTTACTGGAGAAGGCAATGGCACCCCACTCTAGTACTCTTGCCTGGAAAACCCCATGGACGGAGGAGCCTGGTAGGCTGCAGTCCGTGGGGTCGCTAAGTCGGACACGACTGAGCAACTTCACTTTCACTTTTCACTTTCATGCATTGGAGAAGGAAATGGCAACCCACTCCAGTGTTCTTGCCTGGAGAATCCCAGGGACAGGAGAGCCTGGTGGGCTGCAGTCCATGGGGTCGCACAGAGTTGGACACGACTGAAGCGACTTAGCAGCAGCAGCAGAGAAGCATCTGCTTCTAGGTTCATGTAGTTGTTGGGAGGATTTAGATCTTTGCAGCCTGTTGAACTGAAGGCTGCAATTTCTTGCTGACTATTGAGCAGAGATCAACTTCACTCTTAGTTACCTGTTGACCAGAGGCCACACCCAGTTCCTTGCCACATGAATCTCCCTGACATGGATGCTTGCTTCATCAAAGCATGCAAGGCAAAAAGGCAATAAAGAGAGTTTGCTGGCAAGGCAAAAGTCACTACTGTGTAACTTAATCATGAGAGTGACGGATCTTTGCCATCTTCTATTTTTAAATGCAAGTCACAGGTCACATCCACACTAAATGGATTACATAAAGTGTGAACACCAGGAGGTATTGACAGTTGTGAGCTATTTCAGAGTTGGCCTACCACAAATATTATTTTATTAATATTAAAAGATATGTTCTTTTAGAAAATAAAAGCAGTATGGATAAATTTAAAAAGAATCCTGCAATCTCACTATCCAGAGACAAAACCACTAATATTGGTATATATTCTTCCAGCCTTTTTTCTACTTTGTATGTTATTAAAATGAACAAAAATGTAGTCATAACGTGATACACTTTTGGATAATCTATCTCATTTAATTCTTTAAGGATTCTTGCAAGATACTAAATAAACTCTGATACCATTTTAAATGGCAGCATGTATTTTTGCCATAATTTAAACTTAGTTTACTTAACCAAGGGTTACCAACTTTTTATGTAAAGAGAAAGATAGTAAATATTTTAGGCTTTGGGGGCCATACAGCCTTTGGCAACTACCCAACTCATAATTTCCATATGTTATAAAATATTATCCTTCTTTTGATTTGTTTTATCATTAAGATGTCAAAACTATTCTTTGGTCATAGACTGGATGAAAAACTGGTGAGTTGGGATTGGCCTGTGAGTCATAGTTTGGTTTATCCTATTACTTCTAGATAGATATTCTAAGAGTTTCGTATTTTTGGTACTATAATTAGTACTTAGACTAACATCTTGTTAGCTAAATCTATGAGCCTATTTATGATTACTTACTGAGGACAAATTCCACTTCCACTTTTTATTTATTTATTATTGAGGTATGCGTGCTTTCTCAGTTGTGTCCAACTCTTTGCAACCCCATGGACTGCAACCTACCAGGCTCCTGTGTCCATGGAATTTTCCAAGCAAGAATACTGGAGTGGGTTGCTATTTCCTATTCCAAGGAATTTTCCCGACCCAGGGATCAAACCCACACCTCCTATAGCTCCTGCATTGGTAGGCAGATTCTTTACCACTGAGCCATCTGAAAAGCATTATTGAGGTATATATACTGCTGCTACTGCTACTGCTACTGCTAAGTCAATTCAGTCGTGTCTGACTCTGTGTGACCCTATAGATGGCAGCCCACCAGGCTCCCCTGTCCCTGGGATTCTCCAGGCAAGAACACTGGAGTGGGTTGCCATTTCCTTCTCCAATGCATGAAAGTGAAAAGTGAAAGTGAAGTCGCTCAGTCATGTCTGACTCTTAGCGACCCCATGGACTGCAGCCCACCAGGCTGCTCCATCCATGGGATTTTCCAGGCAAGAGTACTGGAGTGGGGTGCCATTGAGGTATATATAGTTGATTTTAATATAGTAGTTTCTGGTGTACAACATAATGATTCAAACTTTTATAATTGGATTACACTCCAATAACATGGTTATTATAAAGTGTTAGCTATGTTCCCTGTGCTGTACAAAATATCCTTGTATCTTACTATTTTATACATTGTAAATTTGTATCTCTTTATCCTCTACTCCTATCTTGTCCCTCCTACTAACCACTTCTCTCCTCACTGGTAACCAACTAGTTTGTTCTCTATATTTGTGACTCTGTTTCTTTATTGTTATATTCACTAGTTTGTTTTATTTTTTAGATTGTGAGTGATAATATACAGTATTTGTCTTTCTCTGTCTGACTTATTTCACTAAGCATAGTACCCTCTAAGTCCATCCATGTTGCTGCAAATGGCAAAATTTCATTCTTTTTATGACTTAGTAATTTTTCACTAAGTATATATATGTGTGTGTATATATATACCACATATTTCACTGTGTGTGTATATATATATATATATATATACCTCATATGGACTGTTCATGGTCTTATATATGTACATGGACTATATATGGACTGTACATCGTCTTATATAAAAAGACTGTACATTGAGTTATACATGGTCTACACATGGACTTTATAGTCCACAGGGTTGCAAAGAGTTGGACATGACTGAGCAACTTTCACTTTCACTTTCATCTTCTTTATGCATGTATCTGTTGATGTACACTTAGGTTGTTTCCATATCTTGGCTATTGTGAATAATGCTAAGCACAACATTGAGGTGGATGCATCTTTTCAAATTAGTGTTTTTATTTTCTTTGGCTGTATATGCAGGAGTGAAATTGCTAGATCATATGTATTTCTGGTTTTAGTTTTTTGAAGGACCTCTATATTATTTTCCATCCTGGTGAAACCAATTTACATTCCCTCCAACAATGTACTAAAGTTCCCTTTCCTCCACACTCTTGCTAGCATTTGTTATTTGTAGTCTTTTTGATGATAACCATTCTGACAGATGTGAGGTAATACCTCATTGTGGTTTTGATTTACATATCTCTGATGATTAATTGAATATCCTTTCATATACCTGTTGGCCATCTGTATGTCATCTTTGGAAAAATGTCTATTCAGTTCTTCTACCCATTTTTTAATTGGGTTGTTTGTTTTATTGATATTTAGAGCTGTTTATATATTTTGAATACTAGCTGTTTATCAGCCATGTCATTTGCAACTATTATCTCCCATTCAGTATGTTGGCTTTCCATTTTATTGATTTCCTTTGCTATGAAAAAGCATTTAAGTTTAGGTCCAATTTGTTTATTTTTACTTTTGTTTCCTTTGTCTTCAGAGACAGATCCAAAAATATATTTTTGTGTCAAAGAGTATCCTGTGTTTGCTTTCTTCTAGAAGTTTTGTGGTTTCTGGTCTTAAATTTAGGTCTTTAATCATATTTAGTTTATATTTGTATATGGTGCAAAAAAAAGTTCTAATTTCGTTCTTTTACATGTAGCTGTCCAGTTTTCCCAGCAGTTCTTATTGAAGAGACTGTCTTTTCTCCATTGTAGATTCTTGCCTCCTTTGTTATAGATTGATTAACCATAAGTATGGGTTTATTTCTGGGCTCTTTTATTCTGTTCCAATGAGCTATGTAGCTCTTTTGTGTCAGTACCATACTGTTTTGATGACAATGGCTTTGTGATATAGTCTGAAGACAGTGTGATGCCTCCAGCTCTGCTCTTCTTTCTAAAGATTGATGTAGCTATTTGTGGTCTTTTGTACTTCCATACAAAATTTAAAAGTATTTGTTGTGAAACTGTGAAAAATGCCAGCATCTTCATTTTTTGCCTTGTCTGTTCTCTCAGACCCCTTGGGGAAGATGTATCATTTAGGTGCATTCTCTGGGAAGAGTTTAACTGGATCTCTGCGGTCATAGAGCAGGTCTTGTATTCCCGACAGGGGTGCATAGAGGCCAATGGGCTCACGTGTGTTTTTGCTTTTTTTTTAAATTAATTAATTTTAATTGTTTTTTAAATTATTTTATTTTTAAAAATTTATTTATTTTAATTGGAGGCTATTACTTTACAATATTGTAGTGGTTTTTCCATACACCAACATGAATCAGCCATGGGTGTACATGTGTTCCCCATCCTGAACCCCCCTCCCACCTCCCTCCACATACTATCCCTCTGGGTCATCCCAGTGCACCAGTCCTGAGCACCCTGTCTCATGCATCAAACCTGGACTGGCGATCTGTTTCAAACATGATAATATACATGTTTCAAAGCTATTGTCTCAAATCATCCCACCCTTGCCTTCTCCCACAGAGTCCCAAAGACTGTTGTATACATCTGTGTCTCTTTTGCTATCTCACATATAGGGTTATTGTTACCATCTTTCTAAATTCCATATATATGTGTTACTATACTGTATTGGTGTTTTTCTTTCTGGCTTACTTCACTCTGTATAATAGGCTCTAGTTTCATCCACCTCATTAGAACTGATTCAAATATATTCTTTCTAATGGCCGAGTAATATTCCATTGTGTATATATACTACAGCTTTCTTATCCAGTCGTCTGCTGATGGACATCTGGGTAGCTTCCATGTCCTGGCTATTACAAACAGTGCTGCAATGAACATTGGGGTACACGTGTCTCTTTCAATTCTGGATTCCTCGGTGTGTATGCCCAGCAGTGGGATTGCTGGGTCATATGGCAGTTCTATTTCCAGTTTTTTAAGGAATCTCCACACTGTTCTCCATAGTGGCTGTACTAGTTTGCACTCCCAACAACAGTGTAAGAGGGTTCCCTTTTCTCCACACCCGCTAGAGCATTTATTGTTTGTAGACTTTTGGATAGCAGCCATTCTGACTGGCGTGAAATGGTACCTCATTGTGGTTTTGATTTGCATTTCTCTGATAATGAGTGATGTTGAGCATCTTCTCATGTGTTTGTTAGCCATCTGTATGTCTTCTTTGGAGAAATGTCTATTTAGTTTTTTGGCCCATTTTTTGATTGGGTAATTTATTTTTCTGGAATTGAGCTGCAGGAGTTGCTTGTATATTTTTGAGATTAATGCTTTGTCAGTTGCTTTGTTTGCTATTATTTTCTCCCATTCTGAAGGCTGTCTTTTCACCTTGCTTACAGTTTCCTTTGTGGTGCAGAAGCTTTTAATTTTAATTAGGTCCCATTTGTTTATTTTTGCTTTTATTTCCATTACTCTGGGAGGTGGGTCATAGAGGATCCTGCTGTGATTTATGTCGGAGAGTGTTTTGCCTATGTTTTCCTCTAAGAGTTTAACAACATTAATCTTCCAGTCCATGAATGCAGTATCTCTTTCCATTTGCTTGTGTAATCTTCAATTTCTTTTTTTAAAAATTGTCTTATAGTTTTCTGAATATAGGTCTTTTATCTCCTTCAGTTCAGTTCAGTCGTTCAGCCGTGTCCGACTCTTTGTGACCCCATGAATCACAGCACCCCAGGCCTCCCTGTCCATTGCCAACTCCCGGAGTTCACTCAGACTCATGTCCATCGAGTCAGTGATGCCATCCAGCCATCTCATCCTGTGTCGTCCCCCCGACCCCTCCCAGCATCAGAGTCTTTTCCAATGAGGCAACTCTTCGCATGAGGTGGCCAAAGTACTGGACTTTCAGCTTTAGCATCATTCCTTCCAAAGAAATCCCAGCGCTGATCTCCTTCAGAATGGACTGGTTGGATCTCCTTGCAGTCCAAGGGACTCTCAAGAGTCTTCTTCAACACCACAGTTCAAAAGCATCAATTCTTTGGCGCTCAGCCTTCTTCACAGTCCAACTCACATCCATACATGACCACAGGAAAAACCATAGCCTTGACTAGACAGACCTTTGTTAGCAAAGTAATGTCTCTGCTTTTGAATATGCCATCTAGGTTGGTCATAACTTTTCTTCCAAGGAGTAAGTGTCTTTTAAGTTCATGGCTGCAGTCACCATCTGCAGTGATTTTGGAGCCCCCAAAAATAAAGTCTGCCACTGTTTCCACTGTTTCCTCATCTATTTCCCATGAACTGATGGGACAAGAAGCCATGATCTTCGTTTTCTGAATGTTGAGTTTTAAGCCAACTTCTTCACTCTCCTCTTTCACTTTCATCAAGAGGCTTTTTAGGTCCTCTTCACTTTCTGCCATAAGGATGGTGTTATCTGCATATCTGAGGTTATTGATATTTCTCCCAGCAGCCTTGATTCCAGCTTGTGCTTCTTCCAGCCCAGCGTTTCTCATGATGTACTCTGCATATAAGTTAAATAAACAGGGTGACAATATACAGCCTTGATGTACTCCTTTTCCTATTTGGAACCAGTCTGTTGTGCCATGTCCAGTTCTAACTGTTGCTGCCTGACCTGCATACAGATTTCTCAAGAGGCAGGTCAGGTGGTCTGGTATTCCGATCTCTTTCAGAATTTTCCACAGTTTATTGTGATCCACACAGTCAAAGGCTTTGGTATAGTCAATAAATCAGAAATAGATGTTTTTCTGGAACTCTCTTGCTTTTTCCATGATCCAGCGGATGTTGGCAATTTGATCTCTGGTTCCTCTTCCTTTTCTAAAACCAGCTTGAACATCAAGAAGTTCATGGTTCACATATTGCTGAAGCCTGGCTTGGAGAATTTATATCTTTAAGTAGGTTTATTGCTTGATATTTTATTCTACTTAATTCAGTTGCAAATGAGATTATTTCCTTAATTTCTCTTTCTGATATTTTGTTGTTAGTATATAGAAATGCAACAGATTTCTATTATTTATTTTATATCCTGTAACTTTATCAAGTTAATTGATGAATTCTAATAGCTTTTTTGGTGGCATTTTTAGGATATTCTATGTATAGTATCATATTATCTAGTAACAGTGACAGTTTCACCTCTTCCTTTCCAGCTTGGATTCCTTTATTTCTCTTTTGGTCTAATAGCTGATGCTTGTTGTTGTTATTCAGTCACTAAGTCCTGTCCGACTCTTTGTGATCCCATGGACTGCAGCACCCCAGGCTTCCCTGTCCTTCACTATCTTTCTGAGCGTGTTCAAACTCATGTCCATTGAGTTGGTGATGCCATCCAACCATCTCATCGTCTGTCGCACCCATCTCCTCCTGCCCTCAACCTTTTCCAGCATCAGGGCCTTTTCCAGTGAGTCAGCTCTTTGCATCAGGTGGCCAAAATGTTGGAGCTTCAGCATCAGTCCTTCCAATGAATATTCAGGGTTGATTTCCTTTAGGCTTGACTGGTTTGATCTCCTTGCAGTCCAAGGGACTGTCAGGAGTCTTCTCTTCTCCAACACCACAGTTCAAAACCATCAGATTTTCAGTCCTCAGCCTTCTTTGTGGTACAGCTCTCAACATCTATACATGACTATTGGGAAAAATATGATAACTTTGACTAGATGGACCTTCACCAGGAAAGTGATGTCTCTGCTTTTTTAATATGCTTTCTAGGTTTGTCATCTTTTCTTCCAAGGAGCAAGCATCCTTTAATTTCATGGTTGCAGTCACTGTGTAAGGTGATTTTGGAGCCCAAGAACAAAAAGTCTGTCACTGTTTCCTTTTCTCCCCATCTATTTGCCATGAAGTGATGGGACCAGATGCCACAATCTTAGTTTTTTTAATGTTGAGTTTTAAGCCAATGCTATGCTGAATAAACGGAGAAGGCAATGGCACCCCACTCCAGTACTTTTGCCTGGAAAATCCCATGGACGGAGGAGCCTGGTAGGCTCCAGTCCATGGGGTCGCTAAGAGTCAGACACGACTGAGCGACTTCACTTTCACTTTTCACTTTCATGCATTGGAGAAGGAAATGGCGACCCACTCCAGTGTTCTTGCCTGGAGAATCCCAGGGACAGAGGAGCCTGGTGGGCTGCTGTCTATGGGGTCGCACAGAGTCAGACACGACTGAAGCGACTTAGCAGCAGCAGCAGCATGCTAAATAAAAGTTATGATAATGAGCAGGCCTTCTTGTCTTGTTCCTTATTTTGGAGGAAATGCTTTCAGCTTTTTGTTGTGTGATATAAACTGTGGCTTATTATATATGCCCTTTATTATGTAGAGCTTTGTTCTTTCTAGAACTACTTTCTGGAGAGTTTTTAAAAAAATTATAAATGGACATCGAATTTTGGCACAAGAGTTTTCTGCATCTGTTTATATGACCATATTGTTTTTGTTCTTCAGTTTGTTAATGTGGTGTATTGCACTGATTGATTTGTAGATATTGAAATATCTGTGTATCCTATGGATAAATCCTACTTGAACATGGTGCATGATCCTTTAAATGTATTGTTGAATTCAGTTTGCTGATATTTTGTAGAGGATTTTTGTCTCTGTGTTCATCAGGGATATTGGCCTCTAATTTTCTTTTTATGTGGTATCTGTCTGATTTTGATATCAGAGTGATTCTAGGCTCGTAGAGTGAATTCATGAGCATTCCTTTTTCTGCAGTTTTTTGGAATAGTTTGGCAAGGATAGGCAGTAACTCCTCTCTAAATGTTGGGTAGAATTACCTATGAAACTGTCTGGTCCTGGAGTTTTGTTTTTTGGGAGGTTTTTTCTTATTATTCCTGATTCAATTTCATTATTAATAGTGGTCTGTTAATATTTTCTATCTCTTTCTGGTTCAGTTTTAGGAGATTGTACATTTCTAGTAGTTGATCTATTTCTTCCAGGTTGTCCATTTTATTGCCATGTTGTTGTTTGTAGTGGTTTGTTTTTCTTCATATTTTTGTGTTGGCATTTGTAACTTCTCTATTTTCATTTCAGATTTGTGTCCATTCTCTTTTTTTTTTTTTTTTCTTGATGAGTCTGGCTAAAGGCTTATCAATTTTGTTTATCTTTTCATATAAATAGAGGTCCCAGAGCTGGTTTTGGACCACTGGTGCACGGTGTGGCCAATTCCTGACACAGTTGGTTGTCTGGATGGTGATGTTCTAAAGCTTGTGTTGGCCTGCTGGTGGGTGAACTGGGTCCTCCCATGGCAGGCCGTGGGGCTGAGGTTGTCCTAGGGCTTGTGTCCACCCACTTGTGTGTGAAGCTGGTCCTGAGGCTAGAGCAGACTTGATGGAGGGTGGTGCCTGGGCCCAGGGCATTCTGGGGCTTATGCCTACCCCACTGCTGGGCAGGGCTGGGTCCTGCTATCTGGTTGCAGGGCTTTTGGGGTTTTGATTTTAGTGCCTACACAGTGGTGTGTGGGTTGTATCCTGAACCCTCTACTGGCTGTAGGTTCAGGGTGTCTTAAGACAGCCTGTCTGCTGGTGGTTGGGGGTGTGTGGACCTGCCCAGTTAATTGCTTGGCATGAGGCATCACAGTACTGGTACCTACAGGCTGGTCGGTGGGGCTGGGTCTGGGTCTCAAGCCTAATAGGCTGGAGGAAGGATTCCAAAATGGGCCCTTGCTATCACCAGTGTCCACATGGTAGAATGAGCTCCCCAAAATGGCTGCTGACAGTATCTGCATCCCCATGATGAGCTCCGTTGCTTCCTACCTCTCCTGGGACTCTCCAAAATTAGCAAGTAGGTCTGACCCAGACTCCTTTTAAATTACTGCTTCCACCCTGCGTCCTAGAGTGCATATGATTTTGATGTGTGCTCTTTAAGGCCGGAGTGTCTATTTTCCACAGTCCTCTGAATATCCTGAAAGTAAACTCCACTGGACTTCAAAACCAAACCTTCTGGGGGCTTGTCTCCCAGTACAGATTCCCTGGCTGGGGAACTTGATGTGGAACTCAGATCCCTTGCTTCTTGGGCCGAAATTCTGCAATGGTAATTATTCTTCCTTTTGTGGGCCGCTCACCTGGGGCTGTGAGTCTTGAGTATACTGCAGCTACACCCCTCTTACCTGTCTTGTAGTTCCTTCTTCATATCTTCAGTTGTCTTTTCTGGTAGGTTCCAATCTTTGTCATCGATACTTCTGCAAATAGTTGTAATTTTGGTGTGCCTATGAGAGGATATAAGCTTAGGGTCTTTCTACTCTGTCATCTTGAGAACTCCCAGAGGATGCATTTCTGAAAGTGTAATTATTGGGCCAAAAGTTAGGCACATACAACTTTTAAAAAAATTTTATTATTTCTCTCTTTGCTGTGCTGGGTCTTGGTTGCAGCACACAGGATCTTTGATCATTTCTGCAGCACTTGGGATCTTTTAGTTGCAGCATGTGAGATCTAGTTCCCTATGTGGGGATCGAACCCAGTCCTCCTGTATTAGAAGCGTGAAGTCTCAGCCAGTGGACCACGGGGAAGTTCCTAACTTTGCACATAATTGGTAAGTTACCCTCTACAAAGGTAGTGTAAAGTCCATCCTCCTACCAAAATATGTCTGTCTTCTCTACCACTGGGTATTGTCTTTTTAGGAATCATTGCCAATTCGATAGGTTAAAAAATGTCAAAGAATTTCCCTTTTTACAAATAGTTTAGATTATATTTTAAATTAACATTTGAAAATTTTATTTCAGATCTGTGGTTTTTTTTCTTCCTCACTGTACATCTGGATGTCCTAAGATAACTTTCTCAGTTGAAATGACATGCATATGACTGAGAGCCACTTAGCTATTAAGAATCAGTAGTATTCTGCTTATGCCTGGTACAGGAAATTATTGATTACAACACTGGTAAAATCTCTCCCTGTTTGAGCCATTGACTTTATATCACCAGAGGGAAAATAAATAAGTTGGCAATATAGACATTTTATAGTATTTAAGATAATATGCTAATTATACCAAAGAAGGAAATATGCCAATAGCTTTGGGCTATTTTGGTGAATGAAAAAAATGTAAATTTCAAAAATGTAAATCCATATCTATATTTATATATACTGTATCTTTCACGGCTTGATTCTGTTTTCTTCTTAAAGCTCAGATGTGTTCATGTCACTTCTGTTATTAATTTTTTTCTGATTCCTTTTTTTGCTATGAAATCTAGACTTTTTCGTATAATATTGAAGATTAAATAAGAACCATTTCAGTCTTTTAAATTTCATATACTGCTGCTCTTCCATAGGAAGTAATACTGAAAATAATATCAAGCAACATTTATGAAGGTTTAAATGATAAACCAGATATTGGGGTAAGTGCTTTGAGATAGATATTATTTTTACTATTTTAAAGATGGGAAAATAGGTTTAGTGACTGTAAGTAGCTTTCCCAAGATCAAATGCTAAGTAGAATTTACTTTTCCCTCGCACCTGGCCTCACTACCCTAAATAGTAAAATATATTTATTCTTTGGTAATGTAAGGTTCTCAGTTGACTGCCCTGTCTAGCAGAGTCCAGCAGGGTCTCAGAGAAAAGGTGTTTTCTCCCCTCTGCTTTGGAGGACTTAGAGTTCCATTTGGTTCAGCAAATTATTTCAAATAACAGTGATGGAGATGAACTTTGGAACAATATGCTAATTTCCCTCTTCTGGACACATGGAATATAGCAGAATGCCCAAGATGGGAAACAGAGCACCCATAGAGTATTTCATTGGATAATAAAATTCTTCAGTGGTTTTTTTTGAATTGATGATCTTTGGCAGTTATATATTTTATTTTTATACTCCATGACAAAATGCAGCAATAATAATTTAGGGCATGAGGGACAGTAATAGGTTGTCAATTATTATTACTTTTAATGAAATGACAGTCTCATTGGAAATGATGGGGGATTAATGATTTAAGCAATAAGCCAAAATCGTTCCACCTTGTCCAAAAGAGATTGAAGAAACATCTCCCTTCTCAATAACTTTTCCTCCCTCTGGTTTAGAGGACATGATTTGAAAGCTGAAGAAATGCCTAAATTTGTTAGGGAGGATAACATGACTCTACAAATTGCTGGGGTTCCTCCCTCCCTGCTGTTGTATATGAAATAACTATGAGCTCTGTTGAAGATGCCAATACTGCATAGTGTACATTGTTGCCAGTGGCAATGCTTGGCATCTGAAGAGTCATTCTATGCATATAAACCTGAGGCTTCTTATTAGAAAGCCCTAAGGTAAACAGTCCTAGGGCATTGCTGGTTCCTGACTCCCCTTCCTATCACACAAAGGACATTCCTTTATAAGGAATTGCTGAAGGGACTTTATCCCTTTCAGTCATTTTCTCACATTGGATTCTGCATCAGGAGGCTCACAGAGGAACATTATTTGAAATTTTACTTATCAAGAAAATTTGCAAAGGAACTATGATAGTGTTTAGTTTTTCACCACCCAAAGTATGCAAAAGTGTATGGTTCATTCATTAGCCTTTGTCATAAAATATTCTTATTGGTGTTCAGTTGCTCAGTCGTGTCCGACTCTTTGCAATCCCATGGACTGCAGCACTCCAGGCCTATAGAAGGAAAAAAATGGATCCCAAGTTTTTCCCTGCCTCCTTCTTTTCCTTCCATTTATTGAGAGACAAGTATCCATGTGAGGTTGGTGACTTTCTTGACTCGCTGTATAGTTAAAGCTACTGGAAAGCTGTATAAAGAAAGGCACAGCAACAGCCTTTTCACAAGCAGAAGATTGTTCCAGATGCATCTCTTCTCACTGGCCTCTTAGGATCTTAGATTTGGTTGGTTCTGTTGGCTTTAGTGGACGCTTGGTCTTCACTTCTAGCCTCTTTCTATAGTGATTCAGGTGGATGGTCTGCCTGGGTTTCAGTTTGGCTCTTCTCAAGATGTTGCAGCTCACCTATGGGTAAGTTATAGACCTCTCTGTGCCCAGGCTCTGGATATCTCCCACCTGGCCCAGACTACAGCCACTGGGCTTCCACTTCCCTGGAAAGAGGGCACTGAATTCAAGGCAGTGTTGAAGGTACTGAGGGAAGAGGTACTTGAGGGGAATATAAAAAATTAGCAGGTAATGTTTCCTACTCTTTAGAAGTTATAGTCAGGAAGGATAGATGAGTGGCACACTTGAAAGATAATTTATGATTTAAATAATATGATTCGTTCTAATGAGGTGGATGAAACTGAAGCCTATTATACAGAGTGAAGTAAGCCAGAAAGAAAGACACCAATACAGTATACTAATGCATATATATGGAATTTAGAAAGATGGTAACGATAACCCTGTATGCGAGACAGCAAAAGAGACACAGATGTATAGAACAGCCTTTTGGACTCTGTGGGAGAGGGCGAGGGTGGGATGATTTGGGAGAATGGCATTTAAACATGTATAATATCATATGTGGAATGTATCACCAGTCCAGGTTCAATGCAGGATACAGGATGCTTGGGGCTGGTGCACTGGGATGACCCAGAGGGGTGGTACGGGGAGGGAGGTGGGAGGGGGGTTCAGGATGGGGAACATGTGTACATCCGTGGCGGGTTCATGTTGATGTAGGGAAAAACCAATACAATATTGTAAAGTAATTAGCCTCCAATTAAAATATGTATATTATATTAAAATATTTATATTAAATATATTTATATTAATAAATATAATATATTTATTATATATTATATTTATATAAATATAATATATTATATATATATATGATTTGTTCTAATGAGGTGAATGAAACTGGAGCCTATTATACACAGTGAAGTAAGCCAGAAAGACACCAATACAGTATACTAATGCATATATATGGAATTTAGGTATATATATATAAAATTATATATAATATATAATATAATATATATTATAATTAATATAGTGTTTATTATATATAATATATTATAAAATATAATATATTATATTAATAAATATATATTTATTATATTTATATATAATATAATATATTTATATTTAAAAAATAAATACTATGATTCATAGGAAATTATAGGATAGCTATGAAAAGCATTCAGCAAGTATTTATTGTGTATCTATGCTCACAGTATTTTTTATTTTTCTAGCTGTGTTGTACTGTAATTATTATTGGCTATAGTTGAGAGAGAATATGTCCTGTTAATATTTTGGTATTGGCTTAGTATATATTATATGAGGTATATTTATTTTAATGAAATTGATTAGAATATGCTTAATTAAAAGTCGTACTTATGCAGAGTACATCATGAGAAATGCTGGGCTGGAAGAAGCACAAGCTGGAATCAAGATTGCTGGGAGAAATGTCAATAACCTCAGATATGCAGATGACACCACACTTACGGCAGAAAGTGAAGAGGAACTAAAAAGCCTCTTGATGAAAGTGAAAGTGGAGAGTGAGAGAGTTGGCTTAAAACTCAACATTCAGAAAACGAAGATCATGGCATCTGATCCCATCACTTCATGGGAAATAGATGGGGAAACAGTGGAAACAGTGTCAGACATTATTTTTTTGGGCTCCAAAATCACTGTAGATGGTGATTGCAGCCATGAAATTAAAAGATGCTTACTCCTTGGAAAGAAAGTTATTACCAACCTAGATAGCATATTGAAAACAAGAGACATTACTTTGCCAACAAAGGTCCGTTTAGTCAAGGCCATGGTTTTTCCAGTGGTCATGTATGGATGTGAGAGTTGGACTGTGAAGAAAACTGAGCGCCGAAGAATTGATGCTTTTGAACTGTGGTGTTGGAGAAGACTCTTGAGAGTCCCTTGGACTGTGAGGAGATCCAACCAGTCCATTCTAAAGGAGATCAGCCCTGGGTGTTCTTTGGAAGGACTGATGCTAAAGCTGAAACTCCAATACTTTGGCCACCTCATGCAAAGAGTTGACTCATTGGAAAAGACTCTGATGCTGGGAGGGATTGGGGGCAGGAGGAAAAGGGGACAACAGAGGATGAGATGGCTGGATGGCATCACTGACTCAATGGACGTGAGTCTGAGTGAACTCCGGGAATTGCTGATGGACAGGGAGGCCTAGCGTGCTGCAATTCATGGGGTTGCAAAGAGTCGGACACGACTGAGTGACTGAACTGACTGACTGATTAACTGACTTATGTTTTATATTTAGTTTTGAAATTTCATGCTTTCAGTATATCTAATGGGAAAAAATTAAGCATTTGTGGTTTTTTTGGTTTGTTTTATTGACAACAAATTACATAATACTGAATATGCTTTAATTTTGAATTATTTAGAATGCACATTGTGGGCTTAACCTCAGGGGAGATCAGATGAGGCTTGTAGACACATTGGAATATAAATGCATTACCCAGATATAAGTGGATTTATGGTGAATATGGTATTGGATAGTATATTAAATTATACATTGAATAATTTATATTCAATGTATATGTATCTTCAAGATATATATAAAGCACCTGGCCCTGCTGCCAAGGTGCACAGTAGCCCCTTCAAATTGCCTAGAGAGTATAACTGTTATTGAGAGTTTTCAGTGTGCCAAAGAACTAAGACAAGGATCCAACTAAGCAGAATGTGAAGAGCTTAAGTGCAAGGGTAGTGGGAGGAAGAACTGTATTGAGAATTGAGTAGCCTAATAAAGAAAAACATTCCAGAAGGAAGGGAAAAATTGCCAGTTAATTTCTTGGCAAGGATGTAGTTTTATTTTGATCCTCATGTTGCAAGCATCTTCACTTAGCAGTTTAGATGCTAAGATGGAATTATGTTCAGTGACTAAAGTACTCCACTTGTTTCTTAAGTTCACAGCCATCTTAGAAAGTATTATAGTACTTAAAGTGTTCTGGAGACTTGGTCATTAAATATTTTGTGTGAAATGTGACATGCTGAAAAGTTTCAGAAATTGAGATATGGAGAGGAAGATCAAACTTCCCATGGGTTGCTCTTTCCTGCCCACACAGAAACGTTTTTTTAATACAACTCTGACCATATACTAGTGTTTGCTGATTGGGATACATGTATTTTGCTATTTTATACCCCTTTCCTCTCTCAAATTTGGTACTCTAGTATGCTCCAGTGTTCTTGCCTGGAGAATCCCAGGGATGGCAGAGCCTGGTGGGCTGCCGTCTATAGGGTTGCACAGAGTTGGACACAACTGAAGTGACTTAGCAGCAGCAGCGCAGTATGAAATAAAATGTATTTTCATAAACAAAGCGATTTTCCCCTTGTAATACTACTTCAGGGTATTTTAAAATATATGTACCAGTCAGTCCTAAAGGAAATCAATACCTGAATATTCATTAGAAGGACTGATACTGAAGCTGAAGTGCCAGTACTTTGGCTACCTGATGCAGAGAGCTGACTCATTGGAAAAGACCCTGATGCTGGGAAAGATTGAAGGAAAGAGGAGCAAAGGGCAGCAGAGGATGAGATGGCTAGATAGCATCACCAACTCAATGGATATGAATTTGAACAAACTGCAGGAGATAGTGAAGGACAGGGAAGCCTGGTGTGCTGTAGTCCATGGGGTTGCAAAGAGTCAGACATGATTTAGCGACTAAACAACAACAAATGTTGAAAGTACTTGAATGTTTTCCTCAAGGAAATTTCTGTGTAAAAGTATGGTGTATGTTATACATGTGTACATATGGGCTGGTGAAGATCTGTGTTAGAAAGGGCAGTCTCGTATATGCAGTCTTTTGGCCCCCACTTGGTGGTGTAAGAATGAACCTTGGGCTTAGAACACTTCCTCACTAAGAGACAAAGCTTCCTCACTAAGCTTGTGCTGGGTTTATCAACTTGTATGGGAACATCTTTCCCTTTTCAGGCTCAATGCATGCTCTTTTGTCTCCTTTAGAAGTTTGTTTCATATAGCACTTGTCCTCCAGAAGAGTGAACAGGGTCTTTCTACCGTGGTACCTGAGAGGTGCAACATAGGAAAATTGCCCTGAATATGTTTCTGGTAGAGACCCACAGGCTGTGGGGGGTTGACACCCACTATTGAAGATAATCTTCCATTGTCTTTTCTCTATGTGTAAAGAATTCTTTCATCCAGGGCTTGACTGCATTGTATTCTTCTTGACTAATCTGACACTAAGATGCAATAGGCAGAAGCATGTAGAGTCCTGCCCTGGAATTTGTAAACTGATTCGAAGTAATCTGCTTGACAGTCTCAAAAGGAGCTAGAAGAGTGCAAGTGATTTTATCTGAGATTGGCTTGCTGATATGGATTGAATATTTATTTGTACCTCCTCTAAAGTCATATGTTGAAGTCTTAATTCCTAATGGAGGTTGGGTTCTTGGGAGATAATTAGGTTTAGATATGTCATGAAATTGGCACTCCTTTGATGGTATTAGTGCCCTTTATAAGAAAAGGAAGATATTAGAAGGCCCCTCTTTCTCTATCATGTGGCTTTACTGAACTAAAAGTTCATTCAGTAAAAGAACTCTTACCAAGAACTGAGTCTGCTGGCATCTTGATTTTGGACTTAGCCTCCAGACTATGAGAAATAAATGTTAAGCCATGGGTAAGTATATTGTCAAAAATAAAATCTTTCTAATGCTGTTTTTTAAAATAATGGAAATATTGGTATACCCTAGACAGCAGAATTGGATGACCCTGAGCTTATCTCCTTCGGTGAAAGTGGAAGTTACTCAGTCATGTCCGACTCTCTGTGACCCCATCAACTGTAGCTTGCCAGGCTCCTCTGTCCATGAAATTCTCCAGGCAAGGATACTAGAGTGGGTAGCCATTCCCTTCTTCAGGGGATCTTCCCAACCCAGGGATTGAATGCAGGTCTCCCCCATTGCAGGTGGATTCTTTACTGTCTGAGCCACCAAGGCAACCCATAGGCACACCAAAATTACAACTATTTGCAGAGCAACTATCTATGAGAACAACCTAAAGACTAGCAGAAAAGAGTTTCTACAACTAAAGATATAAAAAAAGAAACAAGACAAGTAGGAGGGGTGGAAATGCAGTAGAGTCAAGACCCACACTTGCAAATGGGTGACCCATAGGCAGAATAATCACAATTGCAGAGGTTCTCTCCAAGGAGTGAGGCATCTGAGACCCACATCAAGCTCCCCAACCCAGGATTCCTGTACCAGAAAGACAAGCCACCAGAATGTCTGGTTTTGAAAACCAGTATGGGGCTTCCATATAGGAGAGCCAGAAACGTAGGAAATGGAGCCTCTGCACTTCAAAGGTGCACACAGTATTCCACAGGCTCTGACTTCCAGTGAAGAGGCAGTAATTTGAAAGGAGCCTGGGTCAGACTCAGAGGGCCTTCTGGAGAGGCAGAAAGCGGCTGAGATTTTCCCTGGAAACATATAGACGTTGGTGGCAGCCATTTTTGGAGCTTGTTTTATCATGAAGACACTGGTGCTGGCAAGCACCATTTTAGAGTCCTCCCTCTAACCTATTAATGCTAAAGGCTTAATTATCTGCCAGTGAACTGACACCAGCCTTGGGCCCTCTGTGACCTAGAGCTGTTCCTCCTACCTGTAGGCTGGCACCAGCCCCAGACCCTCATAACACCATACAACCAGCTGCTCCAGGACCTAGCCCCACGTAGCAGCTGGTCAGCACCAGCCCCATGACCCCCTGGACCACAGTCAATTGTGCCTGTACAAGGCTCCACCCACCAGTGATCTGGCGTAAACCCCCTTGGGACTGGCAACCAGCTGTCCCAGGACCTGCTTAACAGCTACTGCATGAGCCGGGGCCTGGAAGTCAACCAGACTGCAGTGTGCCCACAGTTGTCAGTCCTACAATGAAAGAGCCCATGCAGGCCATTTGGGGGCACACCAGAAGGGAGTGTGCATCTGGATCTCACAGGATATCCTATATAAGGCTACTTCTCCAAGATCAGGAAATGTAACTGACCTACCTAATGCATAGAAATAAAACAGAATTAGGCAAAATGAGTACATAGAGGAATATGTTTCAAATGAAGGAACAAAACTAAACCCCAGAAAAAGAACCAAGCAAAGTGAGGATAAAGAATCTACCCAATAAAGATTTCAAGGTAATAATCATAAAGATGCTCAATGAAATTGGGAGAAAAATAATCACAATGAGAAGTTTGGAAAACAGTTGGAAACTGTTGGAAAATATAATTAAGAACCAAACAAAACTATATATATAGTAACAGATAAAACACACTAGGAGTCAACACTAGCTTAGATGATACAAAGCAACAGATTAACAAACTGGAGGACAGAACCAATTAGTAGTGGAAATTACTAATGCTGAATAGAAACAATAAAAAAGAATGTAAAAATATGAGGATAGTTTAAGAGACCTCTGGGACAATATTAAATATACTAATATTTGCCTTATAGAAACACAGAAGAAGAAGAGAGTGAAAGGGGCAGGGAACTTATTTGAGGACATACTAGCTGAAAACTTAACCTGAGAAAGGAAACTGACAGCCAAGTTCAAAAAGCAGAGTGTTCTAAAACAGAATCAACCCCAAGAGGACTATACCAAAATGCATTATAATTAAGATGAAAAAAATTAAAGATACAGAGAGAATTTTAAAAGCAACAATGGAAAAACAACTAAAATATGTTCAAGGGAACATGCATAAGACTAGCTGCTGACTTTTCAGGATAAACTTCACAAGCCAGAAGGGAGTGACTTGATATATTCAAAGTGATGGAAAGAAAAAAGCCCATGACCAAGAATATTGTACCTGGCAAAGCTATTAATCAGATTGAAGGAGATATAAAAGAATTTTACAGATGAACAAAGGCTAAAATATTTCAGCACCACTCTAATTGGAAGATAGAAGACCACAACTAGAAATAGGAAAATTCTGAAAGGAACAATATTGTTAGTAATGGTAAAAGTAAAGGTAGCAAATCAACCACTTATAAAGCTAATAGATTAAAAGACAAAAGTAGTAAAGTCAACTCGGATTGACCCTTAAATAGCATGGGGATTAGGGACGCACATGCTTTGAGCAGTTGAAAATACACATGTAACTTATAGTTATCCCTCATATATAAGCTTCCATGTCCACAGTTCCTTCATATTTGAGGTTCCACATCTTTGGATCTAACCAACCACTGATTGTGTAGTATTTACTATTCAAAAAGATCCACATAGAATTGTACCTGTGGAGTTTAAACATGATTTGCTCCAGGGTCAACTCTATATTCATAAAATGTAGTTAAGGGATACACAAAACAAGTATATAAAATGTTGTCAAAAACAGTAAGCATAGTGGGGGAGTAAAAATGCAAGGCTATTAAAATGTGTTCAAACTTATGAGATCATCAACTTGAAATAATTATGTGTGTGTGTATTTTTGTTCAGTTGCCAAGGCGTGTCCAACTCTTTGTCCCCCCATGGGCTGTGCATGTGTGTATACTCATGGTAAAACAATCTCAAAATCTTGTAATAGATAAAATAGACAAAGATAAATGAATCCAAACACAAAAATAAAATAGTCCTCAGAATCAAGGGAAGAAAGCAAAAGAAGAAGAAATAGAAAAGAGCTACAGAAATAACCTGAAAACAACAAAAGGACAGTAAGTACACAGACTAGATGCTCCTATCAAGACAGAGAAATTGATTCCAAAACAAGACCCATATGTATGCTGCCTACATATATATGAAGATACTCACTTAAGATCTAAAGACAGACTGAAAGTGAGGAAATGAAAAAAGATCTTCCATGCAAATGGATATGAAAAGAAACCCAGAGTAGCTGTATTTATTTCTGACTAAACAGATATTGAAACAAAGACTATAAAAGGCAAAGAAGGACATTCCATTTCCAGTTCAGTTGCTCAGTCGTGTCTGGCTCTGTGACCCCATGAACCGCAGCACGCCAGGCCTCCCTGTCCATCACCAACTCCCAGAGTCTACCCAAACCCATGTCTGTTGAGTTGGTGATGCCATCCAACCATCTCATCCTCTGTCGTCCCCTTCTCCTCCTGCCCTAAATCTTTCCCAGCATCAGGGTCTTTTCAAAATAGTCAGCTCTTCTCATCAGGTGGCCAAAGTATTGGAGTTTCAGCTTCAACATCAATCCTTCCAATGAACACCCAGGACTGATCTCCTTTAGGATGGACTGGTTGGATCTCCTTGCAGTCCAAGGGACTTCCAAAAGTCTTCTCCAACACCGCAGTTCAAAAGCATCCATTCTTCGGCGCTCAGCTTTCTTCACAGTCCAACTCTCACATCCACACATGACCACTGAAAAAACCATACCTTGACTAGATGGACCTTTGTTGACAAAGTAATGTCTCTTCTTTTGAATATGCTATCTAGGTTGGTCATAACTTTCCTTCCAAGGAGTAAGCATCTTTTAATTTCATGGCTGCAATCACCATCTGCATTGATTTTGGAGCCCCAAAAATAAAACCAGCCACTGTTTCCGCATCTATTTGCCATGAACTGATGGGACCAGATGCCATGATCTTCGTTTTCTGAATGTTGAGCTGTAAGCCAACTTTTTCACTCTCCTCTTTCACTTTCCTCAAGAGGCTCTTTAGTTCTTCTTCACTTTCTGCCATAAGGGTGGTGTCATCTGCATATCTGAGGTTATTGATATTTCTCCTGGCAATCTTGATTCCAGCTTATGCTTCATCCAGCCCAGTGTTTCTCATGATGTACTCTGCATAGAAGTTAAATAAGCAGAGTGACAATTTGCAGCCTTGATGTACTCCTTTTCCTATTTGGAACCAGTCTGTTGTTCCATGTCCAGTTCTAACTGTTGCTTCCTGACCTGCATACAGGTTTCTCAAGAGGTAGGTCAGGTGGTCTGGTACTCCTGTTTCTTTCAGAATTTTCCACAGTTTATTGTGATCCACAGAATCAAAGGCTTTGGCATAGTCAATAAAGCAGAAATAGATGTTTTCCTGGAATTCTCTTGCTTTTTCAATGATGCAGCGGATGTTGGCAATTTGATCTCTGGTTCCTCTGCTTTTTCTAAAACCAGCTTAAACATCTGGAAATTCACAGTTCACGTATTGCTGAAGCTTGGCTTGGAGAATTTTGAGCATTACTTTACTAGCATGTGAGATGAGTGCAATTGTGTGGTAGTTTGAGCATTCTTTGGCATTGCCTTTCTTTGGGGTTGGGATGAAAACTGATCTTTTCATCCTGTGGCCACTGCTGAGTTTTCCAAATTTGCTGACATATTAAGTGCAGCACTTTCACAGCATCCTCTTTCAGTATTTGAAATAACTCAACTGGAATTCCATCACCTCCACTAGCTTTGTTCGTAGTGATGCTTCCTAAGGCCCACTTGATTTTACATTCCAGGATGTCTGGCTGTAGGACAAAACATAATGATAAAGAGATTGAATCAATAAGATATAACAATTGTAGATATGAACCTAGCATAGGAGTATTTAAATACATAAAGAATACATTAACAAACATACAAGAGATTGACAGCAACACAATTATAGAAAGGGGCTGTATCACCCCACTTACATCAATAGCTTATCCAGACAGAAAATCAGAAAACATTGATCTTAAATGACACATTTTATTTGACGGGCTTAATAGATGTATAGAGGACATTCAATCTAAAAACAATATAGATTCTTTTCAAGTGCACAGGGAACATTCTTCAGGATAGATCATATGCTAGGCCACAAAGGAAGCCTCACTAAATTTAAGAGGGTTGGAATCGTATCAAGCACCTTTTTGACCACTGTAATATGAGATTAGAAATCAACTACAAAAAAAATAAAAAATAAAAAAGGGAAAAAAGTGTAAAAGAAACCTGCAAAAAACACAAACACGTGGAGGCTAAACAATATGCTATTAAACAACTAATGAATCACTGGAGAAATCAAAGAGGAATTTAATAAAATTCCATGGAGATGAAAACACAATGATCCAGAATGTATGTGACAAAGCACATAAAGCACTTCTCTAAAAGAGTTTATAGTGATATCAGCATATCTCAAGAAACAAGAAAAATCTCAAACCTTAAACCAAAAGGAACTAGAAAAAGAACAAAACCAACATTAGAAGGAAAGAAATTATAAATTCAGAGTTGAAATAGATGAAATAGAGGCTGAAAAGAGAGTAGAAAAGATCTATGAAACAGCTGACTCTTTGAAAAGAAGAAAAAAATCAGTGAGCATTTAGCCAGACTCATGAACAGAGAGCACAAATCAATAAAATCAGAAATTAAAGAGAATTTGCAACAGACACCACAGTAATACTAAGAATAATAAAAGTTTATGATAAGCAGTTATATACCAATAAAATGAACAGCCTAAAAGAAATGGATAAATTCCTATAAATATACAATCTCCAAAGACTGAATCAGGTAACAAATTCATTACTTTATATGAATTTGAATCAGTGGTGAAGCGAACAAACTCCTAATAAACAAAAGCCCAGGACCAGATGCCATCACAAGTGAATTCTACCATGCATTTGAAGAAGAGTTTACACCTATCTTTTCCAAAAAATTGAAAAGTAAGAAGGGCTACTGAGGGACTGCCTTGGTGGTCCAGTGGTTAAGAATCACCTGGCAATGCAGGGACATGGGTTTGATCTGTGGTCCAGGAACTAAGATCCCACATGTCATGGGGCTGCTAAGCCCATGCCCCACATGGGATCCCTTGCACTCTAGAACCCCTGAGCCAAAACTACTGAAGCCTGCATGCCCTAGAGCCCATGCTCCACAAGAGAAGCCACCACAATGAGAAGCCCATACACCACAACTAGAGAAAGCCTGCACAACAACAAAAAGCTCGTGGGCCACAACAAAGAACCAGCACAGCCAAAAATAAAAAATAAACCGCCAAACTAAACTAAAGTGCTTCTGAGCTAGTGATATGAGATCAGCATCACTGACACCAAAACCAAAGATATCACAAAAAAGAAAAATACAGGTCAATATTGCATATGAACATTAATGCAAAAATTCTCAACAAAATATTAGCAAACCAAATTCAACAGTATATTAAAAGGACCATGATTAGGGGCTTCCCAGATGGCTCAGTGGTAAAGAATTTGCCTGCCAATGCAGGAGACACTGGTTTGATCCCTGGGTCAGGAAGATCTCCTAGGAGGAAATGGCAGCCCACTCCAATATTCTTGCCTGGAGGATCCCATGGACAGAAGAGACTGGCAGGCTACAGTCCATGGGGTTGCAGAGAGTTGGCTATGACTCAGTGATTGAACTCACACTCATGCAACCATGGTCACATGGGATTTATCCCAGGGATGCAAGAATGGCTTAATATCTGCAAATCAATTTGTGATACTTCATATTAACAAATTAAGAATAATAATCATATAATCATTATAAAAAATTATGCAGAAAAGTATTTTGACAAAATTCAACAATGATTTAGTATAAGAACTTTCAACAAAGTGGTTATAGAAGGAATATACCTCAATAAAATAAAGGCCATACAAAGTACAAACCTAAAACAAACATCATACTGAACAGTGAAAAACAAAGTATTTCCCCTAATACCAGGAACAAGGCATGAATGCCCACTCTTGCTATTTTTATTCATCATAATATTGGCCTATAGTCCTAGCCATAGTCATAGCCACAGCAATCAGACAAGAAAAAAGAAATAAAAGGAATCCAAATTGGAAAGAAGTAAAACTATCACTGTTTTGCAGATGTTTGCAGATGTCCTAATACTATATGTATAAAATCCTAAGGACACCAGCAAAAAACTGTTGAAGTAGTAAATGAATTCAATAAATTAGCAGGACACAAAATTAATAAAAATCTGTTGTGTTTCTATACTAACAATAAACTTTCAGAGAAATTAAGAGAACAGTCATACTTATAATCACATGAAAAAGAACAAAATACCTGGGAGTAAATCAAACTGAGAAATAAAAGACCTGTACTCAGAAAACTATAAGACATTGATGAAAGAAATTGAAGACAATGCAAATAAATGGGAAGACATTTTGTACTCTTGAATTTCAGGAACTAACATTGTTAAAATGAGCATATTACCCAAGGCAATCTACAGATTCAATGCAATCCCAATCAAAATACCAGCAGACCAAGAGTATATTCTAAGGAGTGTAATTCTAAAAGAATTAAGTCAGAGAAGACAAATACCATGTGATTTCACTTATGTATGGACTAAAAAACAAATGAGGAAACATAATAAAACAGAAACGAACTCACAGAGAACAAACACGTGGTTTCCAGAGGGAAGAGAATGGGGGGATGAGTGAAATAGGTCAGGAAGATTTAGAGGTACAAACTTGCAGTTATTAAATAAATCATGGGGATATATATGTACAGTGTAGGGCATAAAGCCAATATTACAATAATCCATATGGTGACATGATACATATAATTTTCAAGGTTATTTTGTAATGTATAAAAATGTTGGTCAGTTTTGTACCTAAAAGTAATATAATAATGTAAGTCTGTTACATTTCAAATAAAAATAGATTAAAAAAAATACATTAGAGCCACTATTTTATTTCATTCAAATCAGGCCTGAAGGAAAATGAATAAGACATAGAGACTTGAGGTCTTTCTAGGAATTACCCAAGGAATGAAGGATTTTCTATGGCATTATGGACACCAGGTTGAATAGTTTCCCATGATAACTATATAGTATATTTGAAGTTAATGGTTACATTCCAAAGTAGGTAACATTAGAGTTGGAGCTTCAGCTTCAGCATCAGTCCTTCCAATGAATATTCAGGGTTGATTTCCTTTAGGATTGACTGGTTTGATCTCCTTGCAGTCCAAAGGACTCTCTAGAGTCTTCTCCAACACTACAATTAGAAAGCATCAATTCTTCACACTCAGCCTTCTTTATGATCCAGCTCTCACATCTGTACAAGACTACTGGAAAAACCATAGCTTTGACTATGCAGAACTTTGTCGGAAAAGTAATGTCTCTGCTTTTTAATATGCTATCTAGGTTGGTCATAGTTTTTCTTCCAATGAGCAAGCATCTTTTAATTTCATGGCTGCAGTCACCATTTGCAGTGATTTTGGAGCCCCCCCAAAAAAATCTGTCACTGTTTCCATTGTTTCCCCATCTATTGGCCATAAAGTGATGGGACCAGCTGCCATGATCTTTGTTTTCTGAATGTTGAATTTTAAGCCAGGTTTTTCACTCATCTCTTTAACCTTCATCAAGAGGTTCTTTAGTTCCTCCTTGCTTTCTGCCATAAGAGTTTTTTCATCTACATATATGAGATTATTGATATTTCTCCTGGCAGTCTTGATTCCAGCTTGTGTTTCGTCCAGGTTGGCATTTTGCATGATGTACTGTGCATATATTAAATAAGCATGCTGATGATATACAGCCTTGATGTATCCCTTTCCCAATTTTGAACTAGTCCATTGTTCCATGTCTGGTTCTAACTGTTGCTTCTTGACCTACATGCAGGTTTCTCAGGAGGCAGCCAAAGTAATCTGATATTCCCATCACTTTAAGAATTTTCCACTGTTTGTTGGGATCCACACAGTCAAAGGCTTTAGTGTAGTCAATGAAGCAAAAGCAGATGTTTTTCTGGAATTCCTTTGCTTTTTCTATGATCCAATGAATGTTGGCAATTTGCTATGGTTTCTCTCCATTTTCTAAATCCAGCTTGTACATCTGGAAGTTCTTGGTTCATGTACTATTAAAGTCTAGCTTGGAAGATTTTGAGCATTACCTTGCTAGCATGTGAAATGAGTACAATTTTGTGGTAGTTTGAGCATTCTTTGGCATTGCCCTTCTTTGGGATTGGAATGAAAACTGGCCTTTCCAGTACTGTGGCCACTGCTGAATTTTCCAAATCTGCTGGCATACTGAGTGCAGCACATTCACAGCTTTTAGGGTTTGAAATAGTTCAGCTGAAATTCCATCACATCCACTAGCTTTGTTTGTAGTAATGCTTCCTAAGACCCACTTGACTTCATAATCGAGGATGTCTGGCTCTAGGTGAGTGATCACACTGTTGTGGTTGTCTGGGTCATTAAGATCTTTTTAGTATAATTCTTCCATGTATTCTTGCCACCTGTTCTTAATATCTTCTGCTTCTGTTAGGTCTATACTGTTTCTGCAGAGAAGAAAATCCCATGGACTGAGGAGCCTGGTAGGCTGCAGTCCATGGGGTCGCTAAGAGTCGGACACGACTGAGCGACTTCACTTTCACTTTTCACTTTCATGCATTGAAGAAGGAAATGGCAACCCACTCCAGTGTTCTTGCCTGGAGAATCCCTGGGATGGGAGAGCCTGGTGGTCTGACGTCTTTGGGGTCGCACAGAGTTGGACACAACTGAAATGACTTAGCAGCATACTGTTTCTGTCCTTTACTGAGCCCATCTTTGCATGACATGTTCCCTTCCATCTCTAATTTTCTTGAAGAGATCTTTAATCTTTCCCATTCTATTGTTTTCCTCTATTTCTTTGCATTGTTCACTTAGGAAGGCGTTCTTATCTCTCCTTGCTATTCTTTAGAACTGTGAATTCACATGGGTATATCTTCCTTTTCTCCCATGCGTTTCACTTTTCTTCTTTTTTTTTCCTCAGCCATTTGTAAGGCCTCCTCAGACAACCATTTTACCTTTTTGCATTTCTTTTTCTTGTGGATGGTTTAGATGGAAAAAGACCCTGTTGCTGGGAAAGACTGAAGGCAGGAGGAGAAGGAGACAATGAAGGATGAGATGGTTGGATGGCATCACGGACTCAATGGACATGAGTTTGAGCAAGCTCCAGAAGATGGTGAAGGACATGGAAGCCTGGCATGCTACAGGCCATGGGGTTGCAAAGAGTTGGACATTACTGAGCTACTGAACAACAAAGGTGTGTGTTGTGCTCACTTAGTCTTGTCTGTCTCTTTGACCCCATGGACTGTAATCAGACAGGCTCCTCTGTTCATGGAATTTTCCAGGCAAGAATACTGAAGTGGGTTGCCATTTCCTACTCCAGGAGATCTTCCCAACCTATGGCTCACACCCATGTCCTTTGGATCTCCTTTATTGGCAGGTGGATTCTTCATCATTGCACCACCTAATGTGTTACAAATATATTCAAGGGTTGACCCTTGAACAACATGACGGTTAAGTCACTGACATTGTGCAGTCAAAAATATGAGCATAACTTTGCAGTCAGCACGTATCCATAGTTCTGTTTCTTTGATTCTGCATCTGAGGATTGTACCAACTGAAGGTTGTGTAGTCTTATGGTATGTATTTATTGAAGAAAATCTGTGAATCAGTGACCTATGCAGGTCAAACCCATGTTGTTCAAGGGTCAAATGTAATCTGTGGGTTTTGGCTATAAAATACTAAGTATGATGGTCACAAGACATGGAAAAGATATAACTTTCTTCAAGGGCCAGTTCCCAGCCTTTAAGTTCTTGTTTTCCACCAGGATCTTGTTTTCATAGTATGGCACATATAACACCTACCACTGAGTTTTGCAACTGTTGGTAAAAAGCAAGTTGCAAGAATTCAGAGAGTTCTTTTACTTGCTATTTGTTTAAATTGTCTTTGTAACCTTGAACTTGTCACCTAATTCTTCATTCTTATTTGAAAAACCAGAAACTGTGTTGCACAGGGGTTTTTTGAAGACTTGATAATTGTAAATTATCAAAAAAGTGAACTATTAGGTGATGAAGCACACATGTATGTATGTTTATTGTAGAACTTGGTCTTATGTGCTCATTACTTTGCAACATGATTTTACAGTTTTCTCTGGGTCACTCTTTTCCTTCCTCTGAACAAAGTTATGTGTGGTTTCTGAAATCCTTATTTCCTGTAACTAAAGATTTTGTAAAGAGTGTACACTAGAGTACTGTAGTTGCTCTGAAGATTTAAAAAGGTATGTATTTATTCTGAGTATTGATTTAATAAGATATATTTGTTAATAAAAAGATTTATTTTTTTATTTTGACTGCACTGGTCTTCGTTGCTGCACACAGGCTTTCTTTTGTTGTGGTGAGCAGGGGGTGGGCTGCTCAGTGTGATGGCTTCTCTTGTTGTGGAGTACGAGCCCTAGGCCCACAGGTTTCGGTAGTTGCGGCTCATGGACTCAGAAGTTGTGGCTTGCGGACTTCAGAGTGCTGGCTCAATAGTTATGGCATAAGGTCTTAGTTGACCCACAGCATGTGGGTCAGGATCTTCCCAGATCTGGGATTGAACCCGTGTTCCCTGCATTGGCAGGCAGATTCTTTACCATTGGACCACCGAGGAAGCCCATTTTTACACTACATGAGTGCAGGTTTCTCAAATGCTGAGTTTCTCACAATGGGAGCATTTATCTCCCATTAATTTGTTCTTTTGCTAAAATCTTCCATTACTCTTTAGTATTGTAAGGCCGAAACATGGTAAGCTGCTGCATGATAATCTGAATTTTCAGCCCCAAGTACTCTTAAAGCTTTCATGACTACCTTTTTCTTTCCAGTTTTAACTGCTTCCTCTGCTCACTGCTCTCCATGCATGTTTGACACATGTGGTCATTCTTGCCCCTCCTTGGAATGTTGCCCTGCTCTCCTTTCTTATCTGAGACTTACCCATTTTGCAAAGCACAGCTTATGGCTACCCTGATCTCTTCCCTGTAGGATGTGTTCTCCCTCTTTTGAGTATCTGTCTACTTGTTCCTTCATCCATCTTTCTCCCATCTTTGTTTTGTCTCAAGAATGGATTGGAAGATCCATTATGAATGCAACTCTATTTATACTTCTTTGAATCTCCTTAATTTCTAAGTTTTGCAAACCTAAGTATGATTAGTTGATGGATGTTGTGGATACACTATTTGATTCCACCCACTAGTATTGGGAATAATGTTTAATATTTCCCCAATGAGACTATTTCATATTTTAAAACTTTTTAAGCTTGTTATTTTGTACTGTGGTATAGCAGTTAACAGTGTTATGATAGTTTCAAGTTAAAAGCAAAGGGACTCAGCCATACATATGACATAACATTAAATAGAGTTCCAAATACTATACATAGTAGGTCTTTGTTGCTTATCCATTTTAAATATTGCAGCATGTACATGTCCATCCCAAATTCCCTATCTTCTCCTCCCAGCAACCATTGTTTATTCTCTAAGCCAATGAGACTATTTCAGATAAGTCATATAAGGTTACCAAAGGATGAACAAAAGATAAGATAAATATCACTGGTGAAATTAATGTATACATTTAAATTTTGAAATGCTCAATATAAAAGAGACCACAAAATTGCTTGTGTTTATTAGTATCATGAATTTCTTTAGTGAAGTCTTTTTTTTTCATGTTAATCTCAGACTCCTAATTTATCTCCCCTCACTTCAGTGAAGTCTTTAATTCCTAACCATATGTAATTTTTAGTGCAACTAAAAAGTAGAATTCAACCCTGAAACTGGCTAGTTCTTTTGGCAGACAATTATATGCTTAAACTTGAATTTCCCCTAAGCTATTTGCTTCTTTATTTAAGTATTTCTTCATAACTTTACCATTTCTTAAATATGTTATTTCATTCATTCAATAGTTTTGCATTCACTGAAGGTTAAAACAGGCCACAATGAGTAAACACATTAATAAAGTGATTATTCTACAGGAAGTAAGCAGAGGAACTTAGATATCATGAGTCCAGTGAAGAGCATTCCAGAGGAAAGGAATAGTAAGCATAAACTTCTGGAGGTAGAAGAACTTCAGTAATGGAAAGAAAATCACTGTGATGGTCCACTGTGAGGCAGGGTGAGAATAAGAAGAACCAAAGTTGAGGAAGGGGCCAAAGGCTGGATCAAGCAAGTCCTCATGGGTCACAAGAGGAGTTTGGGTTTTATTTAAAAGACAATGGGAAGCCTTTGAATGGTCTGAGGCAGAGCAGTGATATGATCTGATTGAATTTTGAAAAGGATCTCTCAGCCTATTATGGGAAGAATGAATTGGAAGGATCATGAGCAGAAGGAAAAAGGCCTGTCAAGAGATTGGTGCCATGGTGGCTTGGGCCAGAGTGTCAGCAGTGGAGATGAAGAGGAGTGTATAGTTTTGTTTCCTTTTTTTTTTTCTTCTGAGTGTATGGTTTTGAGGTAAATTTGGAGATGGAACCCACAGAAGTTGGTGGTAGATGGGATGTGGCGGGTGAGGTAAGGGATGAATACCATGACTTTTCACCTATATGCATACTTACTCCCCCAGTCATTTTTGCTTTTACTAAATATAAGACTTTCAGATCTTAAAGAAAGACTAACAAAATGAATAGAGAAACAAATGCATTCATGGCTTTAAAAATACTGTGAAGTACTTGCTTAAAATTCTGAACACTTACTTGGTCTTACAGTGGATTTTGGCCAAAGGCAGTAAAATTATAACATGCACATCGGGTGCATAGCTGGCCAGTTTGTGGGATCATTTTGAAAAGTATAATGAAAAATGTTTCTGTCTCTTGAACCACTTCCGAATGTAATGTAAGTTCTACCAGTCCAACTAATTTTATATGCACAGAAAGTGGTACAACTCCACAGGAAATATAAATTTTTCATTGACTAGCAGCCTGTAACTGCTTTAAGTGTAATTACACATTTTTCATTTAAGATCAATTTCACAGAATCATTTTTATGACCTAAGGCTGCCTTCTTAATAATTGGGTGCAGCTAATTTATTAGGGTTTGCATGTGTTGGTATTGCTGTCATTCTTGCCTGGGTTTAATAGAAACAGGCTTCACATGGATATGGAAAAGACTCTGTGGTTTCGTATTTATTTCCCTTATGCCAATCCAGTGAACCCTGTTTTGTTTCTTGGCATATACAGTTCAGTAGATATAACCTGTTCTTCAAACATCTCAGTAGACAGATGATGATATTTTCCATCCAATACCAGGGAAGATGCCCCCTCAGAACACTAAATATGATCTATCTCAGTTGAAGCAGCGTGAATAATTCATGAAGTTTAGGAATAATCAGGTTCTAGGCTTTGGGAAATTTTTAGTTGATGTGAAAAGGTTAACTTTTTTTTTTTCATTAAAGGAAAAGATCCTAAGAAGCTGTCTTCTGTGGCAAGATTCAAGTATTGTAGAGATTCCAGTAAAGCAGTACAGGGCTGGGGGTAGGTAGGGAACCATGTCATTTTCTGCAGAGGGATGTGTACTTTTATACACACTTAATTCAATATATTTGTTTTAACCTTCATCTCCTCTCTTATGTAAATAGAGCAAGAGGCCTGACTTCACTGACTGGGAGGAGTCTAGAATTAAGCGTTGCATCCCAAAGCTCGAGTTCTTTGTCATATGAACCATTAGGATGAACTTGGCCCTTGGGAATTTGTCTTCTGACTGTGCTCTGAGTCAGGAGTCCTAGAGAAGTAACCAACAGTCTTGCCCAAGGAGGCTCTTTGTGGACTGTGACTCCACTGTCTATTTCTTCTAGTAAGGGCAGCTTGGATTTTTCAGTCTTCCTTCCATGAGAGATATAGATCTTTTCCTTTTTCTCAAGTATGCTAACAGCGGATCAATGTAGATGTTAAGTATGAAAATGATACATTAGTCCTGCATGAGAAGTTGACCAGCAGGACAGTAGTCTGTGAAGTGGCAAAACTGATGCTTCTAGGAAGAGCATTTTATTGGTAGGACTGTGTGGAGGAAAGGCGTTTGGCAATGGTACTTTGGGTAGGTTTTGAGTGAATTAGGGAATTTGGATGAACAGTTAGAAAGGAGAGGGCATTTTAAAAGGCTAGTGATGGGAATGGACATGGCTTGTTAGGTAATAGTGGGGATATCAGTTTGGCATGCACAGGAGGTCTATACCAAGGATATACATTTGGGGCCAGGTTATAGAGCCTTTGAATGCTGGAGTGAGGCATTTGGACTGAAGGCAGTGGTGAACTTTTGAAGTCTTTTGGGTAGGGACAACATAACCAGTATTTAGGAAACAGGGTTAGTAGCAGGATTTGAAGTTAGTTGGTAAAGAAAGAACTCCAGGGGGGGTTCTAAGATTTTTGGCCAGTGCACTTGACTTTAGGGTTAGTTACATGACCACACATGTAGGGAAATTCAATGGTCTTTTCTCCTTATGAATTCCAGTGATGGGCCCCATTTCCTCAACCTCCAAAATGAAGAGCCACTTAGAGCAGCAGGTGAGGCTCCTTGCAGCATTTCTCCTGAAATATAAATGGCAGGATAGCATTTATGGCAGAAACTTGGACAGTGTTACTTCAGAATTGATCATAATTGCCCTATGACTTTGCACTTGCTCCTGCAGCATGTTGGAACATGGAGTGCATAGTCTTGTGAGCTTTCCTTATCTTTGACCAGACCATGCATCCACAAGATGGCCTGAGATCTCCAGACACTGATATTTGGGGGTTTTGTCCCAAAGCTCCTTGGGACACTTGTTCCTTGGAAGGAAAGCTATGACAAACCTAGACAGCATATTAAAAAGCAAAGATATCACTTTGCTGACAAACGTCTGTATAGTCAAAGCTATGGTTTTTCCAGTAGTCATGTACAGATATGAGAACTGGACCATAAAAAAGGCTGAACACTGAAGAACTGATGCTTTCGAATTGTGGTGCTAGAGAAGACTCTTGAAGCTCCCTTGGACTGCAAGGAGATCAAACAAGTCAATCCTAAAGGAAATCAACCATAAATATTCATTGGAATGACTGATGCTAAAGCTGAATCTCAATATTTTGGCCATGTGATATGAAGAGCCAAATAATTGGAAAAGACCTTGATGTTGGAAAAGATTGAAGGAAAAAGGAGAGGATGGCGACAGAGGATTAGATGATTAGATAGCATCACCGACTCAATGGACATGAACTGGAGCAAGCTCCAGGAGATAGTGGAGGACAGTGAAGCCTGATGTTCTGCAGTCCCTGAGATCACAAAGAGTCCATGGGCTCACAAAGAATACAACTTAGCGATTGAATAACAACAACAACCCAAAGCTCCAGGGTACATAGGAAAGCTGGGAAAACAGCATAAATGTTGAAAATTAGGCAAGGACTTCAAGTCAGAGGACTGTGAATTCCCTCAGGGCACAAATCCATTTCACTATGCTCATCCATAGTATATATACAGTAGTGATGAATACATATCTTGTACACACACTCATTGGTACAGCATCTGGCACACAGTAAGTGCTTTACAACATCTGTTGAATGAATAAGTGAATGTTGTTGAATACTCTGCACATCCTCTGGACCTCCCGGCTGCCTCACTGGATGAGCTATCTGTGTGTATGCATGTATGTTTGTATCTACTTATCTATCTTTCTAGAGAGAGATTGAGGTAGACTAAGACCAAGATCTTACCAAGGTCTTACATCAGACTATGTCCTTAAGGAAAATCAGTGAGAACTGAATGAATGAGGGAGAGAGAAATGGTCATTTGTAGGACTGTATGATCAGCAGCTTGAGGCCTACATGAGATTGGTTCTCTGGTCTAGTTCCCTGGGGCTTTTGGAGGACCGACTGAGAGATGAAACCTTATAATGGCTTTAAAACAACCCCTTTACAATGTTAGGCTTCCTTCCATGTTTTATGGTTAGAACTATGGCTCTGTGGCTCAGTGACCTGTCCAGAAATGTTGTTTACCATGTTTGTGGACCAAACGAAGAACGGGATGGTGTCATCCTAGGGCCAAGGCCATGCTTGAAATAATAGAGATAAAGCTAGTGGATCAGGTTTGGGTCTTAACCATGAAAAGCTTTGTTTACATCGGAGCTTGGACTGTCTCCATTGGAGGGAGCCATTGCAAAATTTTAAAGAAGGTAACTGTAATCCTCTCATGTATATTTTAGAAACATAACATGGTTGAAATGTACATGGAATTGGAGAAGAAAAAAATGGAAAGCAGAGAAATCAGTAAGAATGCCATTAGCATGCCCAGGAGACCAGTGCGGTGAGGTAAAGGTGATTTTTCAGAATTTCTCTATCTGATGTCATGTTGTGGGGATGCAGTTTGGTCAATGATGCAGCTAAATCTACAAAATGGCAGAATTCTTCTATATTTCCACTATAGTTTAGTAAGTTAGGGGGTTAGTTATGTCCATCAATAAATCGACAAATTGTTAGTCTGGGATTTTGCCATCTGGCGGAATTGCATCTCCTTATATTTTATTCTTTGCCAAAAGGCATGTTTTTGGTTATATTGCTTTTATACTTGTAGAAGTTGAGTTGGAATCACATAAAATATAACAGAGCATTATTTACTGAGAAGCACTAAAGAGATGGACCCCTCATACCTCAAAGTAGTTGCCTGATCCATCATAGCATACAAGATGTAGCTAGGGAGGAATTTAGGATTGGGCTCACCTTCACAAAGGGTAATAAACATACAGGTTCCCTGGCTTTGGTCAGATGCACTGTGAGAACTGTTCTTTGCTTAGCCTGTTAAATTTCTTTTTCCTCCATGCACCTACCTGACATAATCACAATTCCTGGGACTGCACGGGTGTGGTCTGAGTTTAGTCAGAGCCAGGTATGTGAAGTAGCTTTTTAAACATAAGTTTGGTGGAAGAATCTGATAATTGTGTTCTTAGCTAAAAGGAAGGGGAAGCCGTCATCATTTGTTTTCACTCCATGAATCCCTTTTTTTTTGCGGTCCCAGAGTTACAGCTTCTGGAGTAATCATGAAAGAAAGGGAGAAGATAGCCCAGTTTTGACAAAAGCATGGTAATTAAGAAATAAAAAATTTCTTCTTCTTGATTGAAGGATCAGCTAACAGCCTTGCTTAGTGCTAATTTGGAGGTCCCACCTGTCAGAGAAAGCTCACCTCTAGCATTTTTAGACCAGGGTTTGGCAAACTTGTCCTGTCAAAGGCCAGGTGGGTAAAATTTCAGCCTTTGTAGGCTATACAAAGGCTTCTGTCAAGATTCTCAACTCTGCCACTGTAGTGAGGACAGTAGCCACAGACTATACCTAACTGAATAAGCATGGCTGTGCTCTAATAACTCTTCATTTATAAAATAGGTGGTGGCAAGATGTGGCCTATGAGCTGTGGTTTGCTGACTGCTAGTCTAGGTGATACCTATATAATAGAGAAGTGGCTTAAGGTAGATATGACTTCATTATCAGACTTATACTACATCCCCCACCCACCACCTAGTTTTTCATGTTTGCCGCTAGGTGCCTTCCTATGGAGAAGGCAATGGCACCCCACTCCAGTACTCTTGCCTGGAAAATCCCATGGACAGAGGAGCCTGGTAGGCTGCAGTCCATGGGGTTGCTAGGAGTCGGACACGACTGAGCAACTTCACTTTCACTTTTCACTTTCATGCATCGGAGAAGGAAATGGCAATCCACTCCAGTGTTCTTGCCTGGAGAATCCCAGGGACAGGGGAGCCTGGTGGGCTGCCGTCTATGGGGTCGCACAGAGTCGGACATGACTGAAGCGACTTAGCAGCAGTAGCAGCAGCAGCCTTCCTACAAATAAAACAGAAAATTATGTCAGCCTCCAAACTTTGCAGCTTGATTTATTTAAGAACTGCAACCATGTCAAGGTAAATAAAAGAAATGCCAGAAGTCATTATGGGTATGTTGGCAAATATCATATTTGTTGATGGACTGGATAAATGCTAATCATGGGATAGTGGGTGATCATATAAACAGGTAGAAATTTATCTTTTTTATTCTTTTGGTATACTCAAAAGAGGACTGTTGTTTGTTTGTTTGTTTGCATGGCTGTGAATACTTGGGTTTCTTAGTTCATGTTCCATTGACTTTCCAGCTCTGGTTTTATCATTGCTCCTAGGTTATGATGCTGCACTGGGGACCATTAGGTATTAGGTTGCCTTTCTATTTTTTTTTTAATAGGTGAGAAAACCCATTGTATTCAACCCCTCTTATGCACTTGTTTATATAGTCTGTCTTGCCTGTTTCTTGTTCTAGTTCTACAGATCCCTGAGTGATGTCACCTGGTACAACCTATAGCATCTTGCTCCCCACTCAGGGTTTTCTAGTTGAACACTGCTGTGGACACCCATGCCCACACCACAATCCATGAATAGTGAACTTTCAACAAATGGGTATGGGAACCAGCAGATAAATTCTTTACCTTTCTCTCCTATGTGGGATGATCCTGAAATGCTGTTTATACAACTTCTCGAGGATGCAGTCCTACAAATCAAGCAACCAGTCACACTTAGTGGTGTGACCAGTTCCATGATGCATCAGTGTATTGGCTCTTGGTCCTTCTGCACTCTTCTGTCCTTCCCTCCTGTTTTCTGGAATCTTACTTTTTAATTAAATACTAGCTACAAGTCTTCTGGCTCAGGCTCTGCTTTCTGGGGAACCCAGGCAAGGTCTCTGCTCTAGGAATAAAACAGCTTACAAACCAAAGGAATTGCCAGCCCTAAGAGAACACATGCAGGAGAAGATCTTGTGGATGTCTTGTAGGGAAGAAATGCAGGTGCGGAATATAAGCCTGGGGGAAGCAGCTCCTCAACTGGATTACTCAGCAGCTTGATGGCACTAACAGTCCCATTTAAAATATATATATATTTTTGGCTGCATTAGGTCTTTGTTGAGGTGTGCAGGATCTTTGCTGTGTGACACGGGTTTCTGTCTAGTTGCCGTGCATGGACTCTAGTTTGTGTCATGCAGGCTCTCTAGTTGAGGCGCCCAGGCTCAGTAGTTGCGGCATGCAGGCCTAATTGCCCCACAATGTATGGGATCTTAGTTCCCTGACTAGGGATTGAACCTGTGCCTCCTGTGTTGGAAGGTGGATTCTTAATCGCTGGGCCACTAGGGAAGTTCCAGGATCCCATTGTTTGTTGTAAGGGAGGTGGTGATCACCCTGGCACGTGGTACTGCAGTCATTCATGCTTCTTTCACCCTAGTTCACTGGGATGCTGTACAGGTGGAAGAAGAGGTCCTGGGTAATGTGGTGAGTATACTGATGGAGCAGTGTGGGGCGTGATGAGGACGATGGAGTGCTATGGCTTCTGTTAACTGCATTACTCTTATTTTATACAAGTCTTTAAAAAATTTCTTTTATTGAAGTATAGTTGATGTACAGTAAGTGACTGAGTTATATATATGTATATGAAGTGAAGTGAAGTTGCTCAGTCATGTCCGACTCTTTGCGGCCCCATGGACTATAGCCTACCAGGTTCCTCTGTCCATGGGATTTTCCAGGCAAGAATACTGGAGTGGGTTGCCATTTCCTTCTCCAGGGGATCTTCCCAATCCAGGGATCGAACCCGGGTCTCCTGCATTGCAGGCAGATGCTTTACCCTCTAAGCCACCAGGGAAGTCCATATACGTATATATGTGTGTGTATACACACACACACACACACACACACACACACACACACACTTTCTTTTCATATTCTTTTCCATTTTGGTTTATCTCAGGATACTGAGTGCAGTACCCTATACTATACAGTGAGACCTTGTTCTTTATCCATTCTCTATTTATAATACTTTGTGTCTGTTAATCCCAAACTCCCAATCCTTCCCTCCCCTACTCACCTCCCCCTTGGCAACCACAGGTCTGTCCTCTCTGTGAAGTCTGTTTCTGTTTTGTAGGTAAGGTAGTTTATGTCATATTTTAGATTCCACATATAACTGATACATGTGGTATTTGTGTCTCTCTTTCTGACTTACTTAGTATGATAATCTTCCTTCCATATTGCCACAAATGATGTTATTTAATTAGTTTTTCTGGCTGGGTAGTATTCCATTGTATATATGTACCACATCATCTTTATCCATTCCTCTGTCAATAGACATGTAGGTTGCTTCTGTGTCTTGGCTATTGCAAACAGTGCTTCAGTGAACATAGGGGTGCAAGCAGCCTTTTGAATTCTAGTTTTGTCCAAATATTGTTCAGGGGTGGGATTTCAGGGTCACATGGCAACTCTGTTGTTATTTTTTTGAGTAATTTCCATACTGTTTTCCACAGTGGTTGTACCAATTTACATCCCCACCAAAAGTGTGGGAGAGTCCCCTTTTCTCTATACCCTCCCCAAACATTTGTAGAGTTTTTTTAATGAGGGCCATTCTGACTGGTGTGAGGTGGAACCTCACTGTAAGTTTGAGTATGCATTTCTCTAGTAGTTAGCGATATTCAGCATCTTTTTATGTTTAACTGCGTTACTCTTAAAAACAAATAAAAAAGACAGTAGTAGACTATTATAGTCAACTTCCAATGCATGACATGCTTTGAAGCCAGAAGGCCTCTGATGACAGCCCTGAAGGAGGCTGTCGCCACTTGCAGATTCAGGAAGGCTGCGTGGAATTGTAAGGATCTCGTTAGAAGAGTGGCAGAGCTACAAATGAGGCTGAATGAGTAAGCCCAGCAGGTCTTTTTTGTCAGAGTCAAGGCCGTGGTTGGAAACAAGTGGGGCCCAAAGGCTTGAGATGGACCCATTTGGTAGATGTGTCTGAGAACAGTACATCCCCAGATTGTCCTGAAGGCCCCAGGATGGCAGAATTAGCCCCTGTAGTCCGTGAAAATGACCTCACCTGAGGCAGATCCTTGAAAGAAAATGCTCATTCTCAAGATCTGTCCCTCCCACACTTGTAAATCTCCAGCTGATAAAGTAAGGTCTTCCCACTCCAGTACTCTTGCCTGGAAAATCCCATGGACGCAGGAGCCTGCAGTCCATGGGGTCACTGAGGGTCGGACACGACTGAGCGACTTCACTTTCACTTTTCACTTTCATGCATTGGAGAAGGAAATGGCAACCCACTCCAGTATTCTTGCCTGGAGAATCCCAGGGACAGGGGGAGCCTGGTGGGCTGCCATCTATGGGGTCTCACAGAGTCGGACACGACTGAAGCAACTTAGCAGCAGCAGCAGCACAGCCTAAAAAGGGAAGAAGTAGCTTAGATGCCAAAGGTATTGCAGATCTTGGAGGAACCTGTATAGGAGGGGATCTTGTGCGTGGGTGACTGCAGAGTCTGGATGGAGAGACTTTATTGACACAGGGCACTCACCTGTGCCTCTAGGCTCAATGTTCTGGCAGTAACATCTGGAATCAGCACAGAAAGCCATGGGAACTGCCTCTGCTTCACTTCTCTTAGTGCTTCCTCCTCTGATCTTACTGATGATTTCACTTGCACCTGGAGGACCCATTTTGCCTGATGGTCTCACATCTTAAGAATTCGCTCAGAACACAAAGTAACCGCTGGCTGATATTTGTTCTGGCTTATTTTTGTGAGTCTGTAGGAGGGAAGGATGGTGTACTCTGTTCTGCATTTTCTAACACATCCTCATCTCAACCCTGGCGCATGTGCCTCCCTTCTCTGTGAACAGCCTTGGCCAGCAGCCTCAGGAGGCATTGAGGATGTAACTCATAGCAAGCAGAATGTGGCACTGTCACGGAGGCTCAGGGTTCCCAGCTGGGTATGTGACATCTCAGAAGGTGGGAAGAATTCTGTTCCAAATCTGATCTTAGGATTGGAACCAAGTTCTAGCAATCCCTTCTCACAGAGACATAAGGATGGTGAGAAAAAATAAATGAGGAATATCATGGCAAAGCAGGATGCCCACTCTTGGTCTGGCCTAATGCCTTAATGGGAAGGTATACTGCTCGCAGCTACCCTGTTTCCAGCTAATGTTGTTGTGAATAATTATTACTTTCCCTCCAGTAATGGTCCTTCCAGCTCATTTACCCAGCAGTAAAGATTCTGATTCAGCATTGTCTCTTTTTTTTAAAACCAGCCTCTAGGATTTTTCTATTACTTTTCTTGATCGTATTAGTTTCATGCTTCAGCTGTTCATGCTTCTATAACTGCATCTGCATTTTTGTCTCCAGTCCCAGGCTGATTTCAAACAATATCATCAGTGTTAGAGCCTTAGAAGGGGAAAAAATGAAAAGCTCCAAGTAGATTGAGTGGCAAAAAAAGAATGAGACAACATCTGGGCCATCAAAAGCCCCTACTGCTCAAACCTCCTGGTTCGCAAATGAATTTATAGTGAGTTTATTCACATATTTTCATTTGAATGTGTCCCCTAACCTCATTCCTAGTTTTGAGGCAATGATAAAATATATTTTTTCCCAGCTTGGTCTTTTCCTTCCTGATGAGCTTCGATTAGAGGCTCTAAACTTCTTAGGGCTTGTTGAAAAGCTATGAACTTTGTTACCTTGAAACCTACTTGATGAAAACAAAAGAAGTTGTGCTTAACCTCTCTTAGCAGCTCATCAGTTGCTTTTCTTCAAAGGTTCAGCCCTGAGTTTGGCTCTTGCAGTCAGAGAAATTCACCAGATTGGAAATACATGTTAACCTGCAGTGCCACAGGTACATTCCAATCTCAGAATTGTGACCATACCGTTGTACCGTTATTAGTTGTGTTATACTAAGTAAGTTATTTCACCTCTCTGAGCTTCCTTCTGTCAGTTGTAAAATCTTACTGAGCTGATGCAAGGTTAAAGTTTGCTAAGCGACTCACATAGAGCACATAGTAGGTATACAGTATATGATTGTTTATATCAGATAAGAAGGCAAGTTGTGTATATGTTGGTGCTTCTGCATCTAGTGTCTGCTTACTTGCAGCCTAGGATTGGGTTTGCACAGTACATCAAAAAACAGACTTTAAAAGACCAATAAGAATTTCATGGAGAGAAAGAAAAAGCACTGGTATTTATTTATTACTATCAAACAAATTTGTTTTTTTATATGCTGAGCAGATCCTCCTCAAGCAAAATTATCAATGAAATAGGCACACCATTAGATTAGGAGATACATCGTCAAGTACAATCAACTTATTTGCCCATCACAGCTAAGTATTACACAACACACAGAAGAATAACAACTAATATTTATGGGTCACTTTGTATATTCCAGGTGCTTGATGATTAATATTTCATCCAATCCTCACAACTATCCTGGGAAGCAGGCACTGTTAGCTCCTGTGTGTTCCCAGGGAGGACCCTGAACCTGAGAGAAGATGGGTAACTGATGAGTCACCTGGAGCCTCACGGCCTGTGGTTAAGGAGCAGCTGTACCTCAGCCCAGGTCTCTGACTCAAAGTTCTGACTCAGGTTGCCCTGCTGCTCCCTTCTCTGGTGCGTTATCATGATGACCTTTAACACCAGGCGAGCAGCAGTACTGCCTTAGCTGCAGCCCTACTGGGGACACTGCAAGCCATATTGAAGCCTAAGGCACAACACAAATGTGTATCTCTAGATACACTGATCAAAATATCTTTCTACATTTTGAAACACTCTATTGTCAACTGTCATAAACATGCAGAGTTGGGGACACAATGGCCCCTCTGCCTGGAAACCTTGGGCTAATAGGAAAGTAGTGTTTATGTTGCAAAATAAGAGTCTTAAGCAAACAAACAACAGCAGCCTACTTTATTTAAAATTTTGATACTTTGTTCATCATGGAATTTTTCAGTATTAATTTTGATTTTTAAAAGTACCACATTAAAATATTACATATCTCGATTATAGAGTTTTTTGGTGTCCCTTCACATTTTTGTGCTTGAGATACAAGCCTCACACACCTCACCTGAATCTTGGCCCTGCTTAGTTGGAGTAAAATTTCAAGGAGAGAATTGTCTTTGTTTTTTTTTTTTGTTTGTTTGTTTTTTAACCTAGCTGAAGGGAAGATGAGGGATGAGACTCCCAAGGGCAGAAGCAACCAACAGTGACCACTAAATTGAGCTATAGGGACAAGGAGGGGAATTTGATTTTGTTTTCTTTCTCTGAAAGAAAGAGGGAAAGAGAGAAGGAAGGAAGGATGGTGATACAGAGCCAGTGATGTGAAGAGTAGCTGGGCTGGGTGGGGAGCAGGGCCAGGAACACTCCCAGGTCTAAAGTGGCTGCAGACAGTTGTGAATGATGCCATGTATGGTTCCATTTGAAAAGGCATGTGTCCTTGTGGTGTGAACTGTCGTTGCCTCACTGAAATCTTCACTAAATCAGATTTAACCCATATACATTTCAGGTTGTTCAGATTAAAAAAGGGACTAAGTTCATGCTTCATGAGTGTTGTGGGGAACAGATCAATTTCAGCAGGATCCTGGAGGCAGAGGGCCTAGGCGAACCTGATTCCCTGGGAATTTGTACAAATTGTGGGAAAGCCCTGCAGTCTCTCTCTGGTGGAGTTCTGTGGGATGGTGGAAGTGGATGAATCCCTCCTCTTTCTGAAGTCTCCCTGCTGCTCTGCTCTCTGCTCGATAAAACTCACCGGACTATTAGGCAAGTTTATGAAACTTTTATTGAAGGGACAAGGGAGTCTCAGAAGAGTGGTTCTCTGTGAGCCTTATCTTACTCAGAACCACACAAATGGGGAGGCCTTTTCAGGCTTAGAACTTGGCTAGGAGGGCATTTTGTCCTTCCCTCCAATCTCACTCCCATGGGACACCCCTCTTCAAGGCCCTGAGTCAGGCTTGCTCCCAAGCCACACTCTGTGATGTTCAGCAGCAGCTCTGCTGTTGGGGGCTTCCTGCAACTGCAATAGCAACCAGTGTCTTAGGCTTTTGCCAAGGGTTGTGGTGAGGTATACGGTGGCCCCTGGGCCTGTACATGGGGGTCAGTGTGGGTGCTCTGAATGAGGATCTGTTTTGCTAGAAAGGCATTTCCATGGCTGATTTTCTTACTCACCTCCTTAAGAAGTAAGCCCCCTCACCAGAGTAAGCATTCATTTTTCTTAGAAACCACACAGTTCAGTCTCATAGGACAAGGAATGTTTTCCCTATCCAGCTTGGCTTTGGCTTTGCAGTTTTCAGAAGAGTAGGTCCTATCATTGCTGGGCTGAGAAAACATTTGGCTCTTTCCTGCCTCACCTGGGCCTGACTTGTTTCAGAGAGAAACCATGTCTGCTGTAAACATTATTTTTATTATCTGATTGGCACCAGTTCCAATCACACTTCATTAATTCCACTCATCCCTTTGCAAGTTAATATTAAAACCACACATGATTTGGGAGTGAATAACTTTTTACACCCCTTACCCAAAGTAAAAGTTCTTATAAGCACAAATATCTGACCAGTCACTGTTTCAGTCATGATGTAATTCTTGTCCCAAGTCGATCATTTCTTCTTGGAAATAAAATTAAACATGTAATAGAGTAATAGAGTGACCTTGTGTTCCCCAGTTGGTCCCTTAACACTCACACACACTTCTTTTACCTGCCATACTCCAGTGGGGATATTCTATGCCAGCCAAGCCATTTTCCTTTCTGTTCCCCAAATGTGCTATTTTTATTCCTTTATAGATGAATGTAAACTTCTCTAGCAGCAGACCTACAAGTACAGTTTACTTTACCATTCAAAGTGGATGTACATTGTCCTCTGAAATTATTGGTTGGGATTATATTGCTTCTCTTGCAATTATTAAACATTTCTAACCAATACCTCCAGACTCTACCCTTTCTTCTGTAAATATTTGACCATTATAGAATTTCAATAGTAACATAAATGGAATGTTTATAATATGCCAGGCACTGAGACCAGACTTTTACGTGTTAAGAGACATCCTGATTGAATACAAATCTCTGGAGTCAGGGAGTCTAATATTCAAGCTGAGGCCCTGCTGTGTACTTTGATCACCTTGAGAAAATGCTTAAACTCTTTAGTTTATGCATCTGTAAAATGAGGATACTTACAAGTATCTTGTGCAGAACACAAGACCTTCAAGATCTGGTCACCACTTTCCCTTCTTAGTCACTCGTCTGCTCAGGAAGCTTCTGTTCCAACCAGTTATGTTCTTGGACACAACAGGTTCTTCCTTTTCTCCATGGCTTTGCAGGTGAGGGTACTGTTTGCTCACTGTAGAATGTTCTTCCCTCTGTTCATGGCTGTCATGAATTCTCAAGTCATTAGCCTAAGGAAAGCCTTAGAAAGCCTTCCCCTACCCATTGAGGGCAGGACCATTGAGTCCTGTCGTCTTTTAACTTACTTTGCAGAGTTACTGATGTTTTTCCTTGTCTGTCTGTCTTTCTAGATAGTAGGATCTTTAATACTGAGCCCTGAGTTCCAGTTTTTTGTCCTCAGGAGGAGTCGTGTATTTCTACCTTTTAGGCTCAAATTGATGAACAGACAAATCACAGAAAAGGAAATCTGAGTAGTTTAATAAACTTATGAAAAGCAGCTCAACCTCACTGGTGATGAGGAAAAGTTTAAAACCACAGTTAGATGTCACTCCATACTTTTCAGAGTGACAAAAATTAAAAAGTCTGATAAAACCTTTTTTTATCTGCAAAGATGTGGGCAGCAGATCCTGCCATGCACTGGTGATGGGAGTGGCAACTAGAACAATCACTTTGGAGTAATTCTACAACAGCAAGTAAATATGGAGATGTGAGTGTGTTAAGATCCAACAATTCTAGTCATAAATATTGCACAAGAAGAAAAGTACAAGTGTTTTCATTGTGGCATTATTTGCAATGCTGAAAGTCGAAGATGATTTAAATGCTCATCACCAAAAGAACAGATAATATATCATGATGTGTTTATGAAGTGAGATACTATATGTATCAACATGATAAATTTCACACACTCACCATGAGTAAAAAATAAATTGTAAAGGATGCAGTGTATCATTTACTTAAAGTTTAAATAAGCATGCAAAACAATATCAAATATTATTTAAGTACACCAGCATATGTAGAAAAAAATATAAAGGGATGCTCATGAATGATACACCAAAATAAAGTTTATGGTCATCTCTGTGAGAGAGGGAGCAAAATGAACATAGGAGCCTAATGTATTTGAAATGTTTTATTCTTAATCTGTGTAGTGGGAACATAGATGTTCACTTTATTGTTCTTAATTACTCTATTGTCTCTGGTACTTAATTTTTTTCAAATGAACAAATCTTTCATTATTAAAATAACTTTTAAGGCCCAGGTATTGGACTTGGACTTGAATTAAAATCCTTATTCTTCTCTTTGATATCATGACTTGACTATGTTTTAATAGGATCCCTGTTAAATAGACTGAAAAGCATCAAAAGAAAAAGCAGGAAGGCCGGACAGGAAGCTTTTGTGGGAATCAAGGTGAATCTTAATTTCCCCATAAATAAAATGAAGATAGTAAGTCCATATTCCACAGAGTTATGTTAAAGTCAAATGAGATTAACTCAGGTCAGGAAGATAACTCAGCATCTGACACATATATTGAATATTCAATTAATACTACCTGTGATAAACCTAGAAGACTCTTATAAATTTGTTAAATTTCAAATGAAATAATGTCAGTTGCCATAGGGGGTCAAGGAGAGGGAGGAATGGGTAAAGGTGGTCAAAAGGTACAAACTTCCAGTTATAAGATAAATAAGTTCTGGGGATGTAATATCTACCATAGTAACTATAGCTGACAATACAGAAATACATATTTGGAAGTTTTAAGAGAATAGATCTTAAAAATTCTCATAATAAGAAAAAAAATTATGTTCGCGTGAGATGATGGATGTTGACTGGAGTTATTGTGGTGATCATTGTGCAATATATGCATATATCATGTCATTATGTTGTACATCTTAAACTATACAATGTTATGTGTCAGTTATATTTGCAATAAAACTGGAAGAAAAATGATATTAGTTATCAATAACAAATATAACATCAGTTCCCTTTCTGCCCACCAGACTCCTCAAACCCTCAGTCCTAAAGGTGAATGTTGCATCCAGGTTTTCAGGTTTAGAGTTTCATTATGTCTTTTCTTTAGGTCATGGCTACACAGGTCAATATTTGTCTTTAAAGTTGGGTTAATGTCCCTGATTTCTTGGCTAATTTGCATAATTGAGGTGCTCTGGGCAGGGTCTATATAAATACATGGTTTGTTCAACTCAGAGGAGAGTATTGACACATTAAATGTTCTCTCTCACCCACATGCACACCCTTTGCAGTTCATCCTGCCCCTTGCATTACTCTTCTTGCTTTAAGTTTTTATTGGCTTTCAGGTTACTTCAAACTGAATCCCCTTAGCCCACGCCACTCTGTTGCCCATGCTAGCCTTCCTTTCCATCCTTTCTCTGCCCCAGCAAAACTGCTTCCACCACTGCATCAACAATCAGGTGTCAGGACAGCCCTGAAATGTGCAGGCCTGTTGTCAGTCTGACCTCTCATGGAGGGATAGAAAAATCAAGGAACCAAGGACAGATCTCCCATGCCTGCTGCAGAGGAGAATAATATAAAGAATAGTGCAGTAGTAACTAGGCAGACATCAGAAAGCTGGGTCAGGCAACACGCCAAATTTTGTAATAAATTTTGTAATAATTCCCTCCTACTATTTAATTGAATAATAGCTGTAAAGTCAGTTATGAACATCATGACTTAATTTTCTAATTAATTGAAACTACATAGAGAATCTAAAAGTCTTAGGAAACAAATCTTTCTGTGCTGCAAACCTTGCTCAAATATCCTGGAGCTGAAATTCCAGGATTCAAATCCCAGCTCTGCCTCTACACAGAGAGGTAAGTATTTAACTTATGACCTTTGGTAAAACATATTATCTCTGTGCCTCTTTAAAATAGGGGGAATACTGTCTATTTCACAGGTTTGTTGTAAAGATTAAGTAATTGATTATGTATAATTTTAAGTGATATGTGTAATCTTAAATGAAGATTATATATAAATCATATAATCCCTAATAATAGAAAGTATGCAATAATTATTAGCTCTTATGCTCTGCCTGCAATGTGGGAGACCCAGGTTCAGTTCCTGGGTTGGGAAGATCCCCTGGAAAAGGGCATGGCTACCCACTCCAGTATTCTTGCCTGGAGAACTCCATGGACAAAGGAGCCTGGTGAGCTACAGTCCATGAAGTCACAAAGAGTTGGACATGACTGAGTGACTAACACTTCTCTTCATTCTCTGCCTAATCTGATTGGACCAGAAAGTCTTTTGTGTCTTCATGTTAGTTGTTCATATTTTATTTTATTTTTTTAAAATTTAAATTTATTTATTTTAATTGGAGGCTAATTACTTTACAATATTGTATTGGTTTTGCCATACATCAACATGAATCCTCCACGGGTGTACACATGCTCCCCATCCTGAACCTCCCTCCCACCTCCCTCCCTGTACCATTCCCTCTGGGTCATCCCAGTGCACCAGCCCCAAGAATCCTGAATCCTGCATCAAACCTGGACTGGTGATTCATTTTTTTTTTTTTTTCTCTCCTTTTTTTTTTTTTTAATTTTATTTTATTTTTAAACTTTACATAATTGTATTAGTTTTGCCAAATATCAAAATGAATCCGCCACAGGTATACATGTGTTCCCCATTCTGAAACCTCCTCCCTCCTCCCTCCCCATACCATCCCTCTGGGTCGTCCCAGTGCACCAGCCCCAAGAATCCTGAATCCTGCATCGAATCTGGACTGGTAATTCGTTTCTTATATGATATTATACACGTTTCAATGGCATTCTCCCAAATCATCCCACCCTTTCCCTCTCCCACAGAGTCCAAAAGACTGTTCTATACATCTATGTCTCTTTTGCTGTCTTGCATTCAGGGTTATCATTACCATCATTTCTAAATTCCATATATATGTGTTAGTATACTGTTTTGGTTTTTTTCTTTCTGCCTTACTTCACTCTGTATAATAGGCTCCAGTTTCATCCACCTCATTAGAACTGATTCAAATGTATTCTTTTTAATGGCTAAGTAATACTCCATTGTGTATAGTTGTTCATATTTTAAAAACACAAGCATGAACACTATGAGGGTAATCATTTTGCAATATGTAAGTATATTGAATCAACCCTATACACCTTAAACCTATACAATATTATATGTCAAACTTTACCCCAGTAAAGCTGGGAAAAAAAGAAAAGCACAAGCATGATTTGATTATGTTTTAACAGGATCACTGTTAAATAGACTGAAGAGTATCTAAGGAAAAAGGAAGACCAGAGAGGAGGTTTTTATGGGAATCAGGGTGAAGGATTATGGTGGTTTTGACAGAGTGGTAACAATTGAGATGGTGAGAGGTCTATACAACAACATCTCCTAAATCTGTGCTTTGTGGTACACATCTTTATCACAAATCAAATGTCTCTCTGTGAGTGTGTGTGTGTGTGTTATATGTATGCATGTGTATGTGTATCTCTGAGCTCTATTCTATTCAGTTTATATATTTCTTGGTGAGCACCATATTATTTTTAGTACTAAGGTTTTGTGATATGTATTAATATCTGGTAGAATAAGTACTACCTTTTTGCTCTTCTTTTTCAAAGTTAACTTAGCTGTCTGTGTTCTTTTATTTTGCTATAAATGTTTGTAATAAATTTATCAAGTTCCTCAAACCAGGTTTTGTTTGGGATTATACTAAGTCTGGAAGTTAATTTGGAGAAAATTGGCATCTTTAGCATGTTGCTATCACATCCATGAACATGGTTGAGCTTCTCAATTTATTCATGTCTTCTAAAAAAAGTTTTTATTGAAGTATAGTTGATTTATAATCTTGTGTTAGTTTTGGGTGTACAGCTAGGTGAATCATTTATACATATATCCCCTCTCTCTCTCTTTTTTTTTTTTTTAATGTTCTTTCCCTATCTAGGCCATTACAAAGTATTGAGTAGAGTTCCCTGTGCTAACAATAGGTCCTTATTACTTATCTATTTTATGTATGCTGCTAAGTCGTTTCAGTCATGTCCGACTCTGTGCGACCCCATAGACGGCAGCCCACCAGGCTCCCCCGTCCCTGAGATTCTCCAGGCAAGAACACTGGAGTGGGTTGCCATTTCCTTCTCCAATGCATGAAAGTGAAAAGTGAAAGTGAAGTCACTTAGTCGTGTCCAACTCTTAGTGACCCCATGGACTGCATGCAGCCTACCAGGCTCCTCTATCCATGGGATTTTCCAGGTAAGAGTACTGGAGTGGGGTGCCATTGCCTTCTCTGATTTTATGTATAGTAGTGTGTATATGTCAGTCCCAATCTTCCAATTTAATACTCCCGCCTTATCCCCTGGTAACTGTAAATTTGTTTTCTACATCTGTGACTCTACTTCTGTTTTATAAAAATTTTATTAGTACCCTTTTTTTTTTTAAGATTCTACACATAAGTCATATCTTTTATAACCTATAATTAGAATCTTAAAATATTCTCTTTGAAGGCCTTATATGTTCTTTCTTAAGTTGATAATTCATAAATATATTCTTGTAAGGAGTTTTTAGTAAATTGATTTTGTTTCTAGAAACCTTGTCTAGATTCTTATTGGAGTTCATAGTAGATCTCTTTATATTCTTATGTTTTCATATTTTATGTAATGTATTAGTTTGGAACTGAAGTTTATAGTTCTTGGCCTGAAAATTGAATTTCTAATTTTAATAAGAATAAAAAATTCAAGATTCCTACTTTTCATAAGCATTAAACAAGATGTACAATTCTCAGTTCACTTCAGTTCAGTCGCTCAGTCGTGTCCAACTCTTTGCGACCCCATGGACTGCAGCACACCAGGCTTGCCTGTCCATCACTGACTCCCGGAGCTTACTCAAACTCATGTCCATAGAGTTGGTGATGCCATCCAACCATCTCATCCTCTGTTGTCCCCTTCTCTTCCTGCCTTCAATCTTATGTACAATTCCAGGATCTTAGCAAAACAGCAATTAAGAATAAGTATTTATGCCATTATATTCCACCAAACCACATTCCCAAACATAGTCTATCTCCTACTGTGGTGGTGATAACAGCAGTAACGAAACAATTCTAATCTTTCAGCTTAAAAATATTCTCAACATAGTAATTCAGAAGCAGATATGAATATCTCAATTCCTTATGTGTTTAATTACACAGAAGTTAAATGTCGTATTTTTATTTTTATTCATAATACATAATTGTCTTTACTGATAATATGAATACTAATGTTATATTGTTTTCAATTTTGTTCACATATTGCATATATCAATTTGATGCAAGGCAAGATTTAGAATTATTTATCAACAGTAAAATTCACCAGGTTTCTAAATATTTAAACACAAGTCTATAAAAGGAATCTATCTTCCATTTTATTTATTTACATATTCTCTCACATAAAAGCATACAGAAATCCATCAGTTTTTAACCAAATCAGAATTACAGTTTTTCAGATTTAAAAGGGTTGCCCATTTGTATAGATTTACAGAGAAGACTAATTGTGAATTTCTGTGAGTTACTCAAATTACAAATTATATGTCATATAACATTTTAGTAAACATAAATATTCAAACTTGGTAGTAATTTAAAAATATTTCTAACAGTACTAATTATTTTTCTCCTTAATAAAACGGCAAGTGATATCATTTCTAGTTGGGGATAGTCCAATGAAAACACTAGCATAATACTTTGTTTCTAGGCCATTTATAAGAACACTCACACAGGTTCATTCTCTGGGACATGATATTCTTCCATTTAGGAGTTTGAAATGTTCCAAAGGAAAGGAATACATTGTATGCCAAAGATGTTTCTTGAAAATTTAGAAGCAGCATAATTAGTCAACACCAAGGAAACAATTAATTTATGGCATGTCCACCTCATGAAATTCTGGGCAACCATTGAAATTTGAATGCTGTACAGCTTGTGAAAAAGCATCTGTGTTGCTGCGTAAAGAAGGAAAATCTATCAAAACTAAACAATTACAAGATTTTGACTATATGTCTAAAACAGCAAATTCCTTAATTGTTACTAGGTGAGGAGATTTTGGGAGACTCCTTCATTCTTCAGATTTTTTGTGGTGATGAAAGTGAAAGTAAAAAAGGGAAGCCCAAGAATACTGGAGTGGGTAGCCTATCCCTTCTCCAATGGATCTTCCTGACCCAGGAATCAAACCAGGGTCTCCTGCATTGCAGGTGGGTTCTTTACCAACCGAGCTATTCAGTTCAGTTCGGTTCAGTTCAGTCGCTCAGTCGTGTCTGACTCTTTGTGACCCTGTGAATCGCAGCACGCCAGGCCTCCCTGTCCATCACCAATTCCCGGAGTTCACTCAGACTCACATCCATCGAGTCAGTGATGCCATCCAGCCATCTCATCCTCAGTCGTCCCCTTCTCCTCCTGCCCCCAATCCCTCCCAGCATCAGAGTCTTTTCCAATGAGTCAACTCTTCGCATGAGGTGGCCAAAGTACTGGACTTTCAGCTTTAGCATCATTCCTTCCAAAGAACACCTAGGACTGATCTTTAGAATGGACTGGTTGGATCTCCTGGCAGTCCAGGGGACTTTCAAGAGTCTTCTCCAACACCACAGTTCAAAAGCATCAATTCTTTGGAGCTCAGCTTTCTTCACAGTCCAACTCTCACATCCATACATGACCACTGGAAAAACCATAGCCTTGACTAGACGTTGGCAAAGTAATGTCTCTGCTTTTGAATATGCTATCTAGGTTGGTCATAACTTTCCTTCCAAGGAGTAAGCGTCTTTTAATTTCATGGCTGCAGTCACCATCTGTACTGATTTCAGAGCCCCCAAAAATAAAGTATGACACTGTTTCCACTGTTTCCCATCTATTTCCTGTGAAGTGATGGGACCAGATGCCATGATCTTCGTTTTCTGAACTTTGAGCTTTAAGCCAACTTTTTCACTCTCCTCTTTCACTTTCCTCAAGAGGCTCTTTAGTTCTTCTTCACTTCCTGCCATAAGGGTGGTGTCATCTGCATATCTGAGGTTATTGATATTTCTCCCGGCAATCTTGATTCCAGCTTGTGCTTCTTCCAGCCCAGCGTTTCTCCTGATGTACTCTGCATAGAAGTTAAATAAGCAGGGTGACAATATACAGCCTTGACGTACTCCTTTTCCTATTTGGAAAAAGTGTCTTGAGTGTCTCCTTTTGTGCTGGGTGCTATACTAGACATGTTGTATACATAAGTTATTATTTTCACAACAACCTATCAATATTTCTCAATCTTTAGTGAGGATCAGAATACTCTGGAAGGCATGTTAAAATACAGGTTGCTGGGCTCAATCTTCAGAACTTCCAGTTTAGTAGGGTTATTGTATGGTTTAAGAATTTGCATTTATAACAAATTCTTCAAAATATTGGTGCTGCATGTCCAGTGCTATGTTGTTGTTATTGTTCAGTCACTAAGTCGTGTCTGACTGTGGCCCCACTCTTTGTGGCGTGCTGCAGCACGCCAGGCTTCCCTTCATTATCTCCTAGAGTTTGCTCAAATTCACATCCATTGAGTTGGTGATGCCATCCAACCATCTCATCCTCTGTTACCCCTGTCTCCTCCTGCCCTCAATCTTTACCAATGAGTTGCACTTTGCATCAGATGGCCAAAATATTGAAGCTGAAGCTTCAGCATCAGTCCTTCCAATGAATATTCAGGGTTGATTTCCTTTAGGATTGAGTGGTTTGATCTCCTCTCAGTCCAAGGGACTCTCAAGAGCCTTCTCCAACACCACCACAGTTCAAAAGCATCATCAATTCTTTGGCACTCAGCCTTCTTTATAGTACAACTCTCACATCTCTATATGACTATTGGAAAAACCATAGCTTTGACTATATGGACCTTTGTCAGCAAAGTGATGTCTCTGCTTTTTAATATGCTGTCTAGGTTTGCCATAGCTTTTCTTCCAAGGAGCAAGCATCTTTTAATTTCATGGCTGCACTCACCATCTGCAGTGATTTTTGGAGCCCAAGAAAATAAAATCTGTCACTGTTTCCATTGTTTCACCATCTATTTACCGTGAAGTGATGGAACTGGATGCCATGATCTTAGTTTTTGAATTTTTAATTTTAAGCCAGCCTTTTCACTCTCCTCTTTCACTTTCATCAAGAGGCTCTTTAGTTTCTCTTCACTTTCTGCCATTAGGATGGTATCATTTGCATATCTGAGGTTGTTGGTATTTCTCCCAGCAACCTTGATTCCAGCTTATGATTCATCCAGCCTGGCACTTTTCATGATGTACTCTGCATATAAGTAAAATAAACAGGGTGGCAATATACAGCCTTGTCATACTCCTTCCCAATTTTGAGCCAGTCTGCTGTTCCATGTCTGGTTCTAACTGTTGCTTCTTGACCTGCTTACAGGTTTCTCAGGAGACAGGTAAGGTGTTCTGGTAGTCCCATCTTTTAAGAAGTTGAATGTCCACCTAATATTTGTATGTTAAAATCCTAATCCTAATCTTCAGCATAAAGGAGGGGGGCCTTTGAGAGGTAATTAGGTCATGAGGGCAGTGACCTCATGAGTAGGAATAGCCCTCATAACAGAGGCCTAAGAGAGTTACATCTTTTGCCTTGTGAAAACACAGCAGAAAGACAGCTGTCTGTGAACTAGGACGCCATATTTACCAGTGCCTTGATCTTGGACTTCCCAGCCTCCAGAACTGTGATAAATAAATTGCTATTGTTTATAGGACACCCAGTCTATAGTAGTCTTTTATAGCAGCCTGAGCAGACTAAGGCATCCAGGGTCTATACTTTCAGAACCACTGATTTTTTAATAAAGGCATTTCTTCTGCTTTACAAATGAGAAAATTGACAGTCAGAGGTTTAACAACAAAGCTAGTAAGTTGTAGGGCCGGAATTTAATCCCAAGATTGTCTAACTTAAAGTTTGTTCTTTTAGCTCTGTGCTTCACTTGTTCTTTAAGTGTGATCCTGTTGCTCAGCCACAAAGTCTGTCAGTTATGTTGTCAGGGTCATCCATCCAAGGTGCTGCACAGCTAGATTATTGGTTACTCAGAGATTCCACAAAGTGGCATATACTTGGAGGAATCAGAGTCTGGCCCTCCAGGCCCCAAAATTCAGAGATCTTGTTGGCATTCCTGAGTTGATTGGGCTGATGGGAGATTCTTTTCATGAAAAGTCTCAACAGGCTGACATACAAAGTCTGGATACCAGCTTAATAATTTACTATGACAAATTGAATTGCCTTGGGACCAGAAATTCCTGGTTGACCTGACAGGTGTGCTCTCCCTGGAGACATATTATGTGCATGGGAAACAAAATTATCAAAAGGCCGCTTGTCAACCATGGATGCAGGACTAGGGCACTTAACATGGCTCCAGTATTTCATGTTGTTATCTCTGTTGGCATGTTCCAGTGCATATATTTCCAGAAAAGAGATAACACATCAGGTGGATTAGCATTCACATTAGACTGAGCAAGTGCTTCACTGGTCCCTGGATGCTGCTCAGATGGGGCCACACTATTGGCTGCTGGGAGTCCCCTCTCCCCCATGTTTCTAAGACCAGTTTTTCTTCTTTCCTTCATAGCTTGAATGTGATGAAAATCAAGATTTGTGAATCTGTGACCATTATGAGCTGAATATTTATGCCCTTTCCAGGTTCATATATTGAATCCTAACCACCGAGTTAAGTAGGCGATGATCATGACCAAAGAGGGTTATTGGTCATTCACACTTATGCAGAGCAGTGTGTGCTTAAGAGCCTAAACAATATGCATTCAAATCACTTATGAGCTGTGTGACCTTAGGCAAGTTACTTAGTCTCTCTGTGCCCAGTATCCTTATTTACACAATAGGGATAACGAAAGTATCTAAAAGGACTATAGTATCCTTTAGATACTAAAAGTATCTAAAAGTGTCTATTAAATAAAGTGACTAAATGATTTTGAGCTTCCTTTATGGATCAGATGGTAAAGTATCTGCCTGCAGTGCAGGAGACCCAGGTTCTATCCCTGGGTCGGGAAGAGCTCCTGAAGAAGGGAATGGCAACCCACACTAGTTTTCTTACCTGGAGAATTCCATGGACAGAGGAGGCTGGCGGGCTACAGACCATGGGCTTGCAAAGAGTTAGACACGACTGAGTAACTGACACACACAAATGACATCATTAGTAAAAAGAATAATTTTTTTGAGCAGTTCAGAAAGCAACTGGAAAGGTTTGGGTAGGCTTTGGTATCTTCTCTTGGAGCTACTCTCTGAAGGTATTTCCATGCCTTCTATTTTATCACCTCCTAAGGATGACTTGCCAGTGAGCACTTGATAATGTGTTGTTGTTCAGTTGCTAAGTCATGTTTGACTCTTTGCAACCCCATGGACTGCAGCATGCCAGGCTTACCTGTCCTTCACCATCTCCCAGAGCTTGCTCAAACTCATGTCCATTGAGTGGTGATACCATCCAACCATCTCATCATCTGTTGTCCCTTTCTCCTCCTGCCTTCATTCTTTCCCAGCATCAGGGTCTGGAAGGCCACTTTCTTAGGTGTTCCCCAGAAGTTCCACTAGAGGTGACAGAACCTCAACATGGTTGGTGTAAAGCAGGAACAGTGTGTTTTAATCAATTGTGTGTGGTCGATGGTGGTTAAGAATTACAGATTTTCCCTCAGAGAAGATACTTTCTTGGTTTGGTATGGATCAATGTAGGCATCTGTATTCTGTCTCCAGAATACTGAAAAATTACCTCTTCCTGAGAAAGGACACAGACTGATATATGTGTGACTGCTTCACTAATGCGCTTACAATATGTGTTTGTTCAGAAAAAGTCTTTGCCTTGTCAGCTCCCATTTAGAGGAACGTTTAGGGTTTGAATTTCAGGACATTCCAGTTTAGAAGTTTCTTTAATTTGTTATGCTTCCCTTTATGCCTAGAACTGCATTTTTTAATATCAAGGCAGATGGTGTGTAAACTCTTAGGAACTTTACACCCACAGTTTGCTTGATATGCTCGTAAGGCATTTCTTTAGAGTATAAACTTTCTTCATTCTTATTATGACATAGCTGCTAGATTTTCATCAACCAGCTTAGAAGAATTTAGGTGTATCCTACCTGTGTTTGTACCTTAAGCAGTTATTTCCAGCTTTTATTTCTTGTAATTTGATATGTATTTCTTTTTCTCTTTCAAGCAAATCTTGCAATATTTTCTATAGATATTTCATTAAGGAGGAATAGACGTTGAGGTCCCGAGTGTGTGAAAAATGAACTTATGCCAAGTTATGCTCAAAGTCTTTGGATGGTAATGTGTTCTGAATAATGAAATAGAGGTTGGTTTGTTTTTTTTTTCCCCTTTGTTACAATAGAGAAGAAGGCTGCATGATTTTAGGTCAGGTCTTTTATATATGAAGTTTTAAGGTGGGACAGAGATGCACACTGGCCAACCTATTGATGAAGTGGATTAGAATTCAAAGGTTTAGTTGTTTGTTTTTTGTTTTTTTTACAAGTGTGAAGTGTTAACTTTCTACAATCCCTGTTCTTACTGTCAGTCTTTTCAAAGACAAATATTTATTACATACTCATTATTTACCTAGCATTGTATCTACTTTCATGAGGAACTTAAGACTCCTCTGTCCATGGAATACTAGAGGCAAGAATACTGGAGTGGGTAGTCATTCCCTTTTCCGGGGCATCTTCCCAACCCTGGGATTGAACCCAGGCCTCCTGTATTGCAGGCAGGTTCTTTACCATCTGAGCCACCAAGGAAACCGTAAAAATATTTATTGTTGTTGTTGTTGTTCAGTTGCTAGGCTGTGCCAACTCTCTGCAACCCTGTGAACGGCAGCATGCCAGGCTTTTCTGTCCTTCACTGTCTTCCTGAGTTAGAGCAAACTCTTGTCTATTGAGTTGGTGATGCCATCCAACAATCTTATCATCTGTTGCCCCCTTTCTTATACCCTCAATCTTTCCTGCCTTCAGGGCCTTTTCCAATGAATCAGCTCTTTGCATCAGGAGGCCAAAGTATTGGAGCTTCAGCTTCCGCATCAGTCCTTCCAATGAATATTCAGGTTGATTTCCTTTAGGCTCAACTGGTTTGATCTCTTTGCAGTCCAAGGGACTCTCAAGAGTCTTCTCCAACACTCCAGTTCAAAAGCATCAATTCTTCAGTGCTCAGCTTTCTTTATGATCCAACTATCACATTTTTACATGTCTACTGGAAAAACCATAGCTTTGATGATACAACCTTTGTCAGCAAAGTTATGTCTCTGCTTTTTAACACACTGTGTAGGGCAGACACTGAGAATCAGTTGCCAAACATAGCATACCTTCTGGAGACGTGTTTGGAGGAGTCTCCTCTGGCCACTGTGGAATTGTGGGCAAATCGGCTAAGCACTCCTGATCTTACTCCTTTTCAGTCAGACATTGGAGTACAGGTTCCTGAAGACCACTGCCAGCTCCTGGACAGAGCTTTTGTTAGAAAATGTGTGTTCCCAACAAGTTCCTGGAATTCTTTAAAATCTCATGGATTTGAATGCAAGAAAAGGGAAAATGTTTATTATCTCTAGATTAACCTTCCTGCTGGGCTTTCAAATGGATCTGAAATATCCATTTACATGCTACAACAGTAAAAAGCTTCTCAAAGGTTATTTGAAATCTGAGCTGATTGCAAAAGGATTGATTACCAGCAAATGTGGCAAAATGACCAAGAGGGATTCAGGACAACGTCTAACACACTGTGATGCTCAATAAAAGGTCATTGACTAGAGATGAGCTTAAGAATTTCTTAGCAGATCATGAACATTCATGTGCTTTACTGCTTTCCCGACTTCCTCCGTGCCCCAAATCTTTCCTCATTTCATGCCCAAACTAGTTACCAAATGTTGGCAGAGGAAAGCTGGAGTCCTGCTGTGTTTATTTTGCTTTTATTTGTTCTGGATTTAGAGTTAAAACCTTCCAGTAGATGAACTGTATCAAGGGCTTTTCATTTCATATCGTGAAGTGTGTTGTTATGCACAGTTCATTCTATTAAAAAACGAAACATGTAGATCTAAATTAAAATGCAGACTGTGGATCCTCAGAGGGGGCTTCTGAAACATCGGGTATGAAATGTTGCATAGGTTTCTTGTTAACCAGAAAATGATTTTAGCAAGCAACCCTTCCTGCAGCCTTGGGAAGGAGCTGGGATATTGTGAGCCTCTGAAGCTGCAAGGTGGGTGCTGGATATTATGCACATTTATCTCGGTTGCCAGGAGCTCTACATTGCCATCTGTCTCAAGCCTTACCAGAGCTACCTGTGGTTTAAAGGCTGGAAAAGTCTGGACAACAAGGAGGCTTAGGGAAATAATGTGGCAATAAAATATTTGCAATTTTTTGGTGAACTCTCCTCTTGAAACTGTGTGCGGTGTTCAGCTCTTTCTCAGATTTCATGCTGTGAGGATACCTTCATGATGATTTTTTTTAAAACAGCATCAGCTTCCTACGGTGGACACAGTCATAACATGGTGTCTAGGAATACAGTTATCAGCGCTTATATTTAAGCTATTTGGTAGTGCTCTCAGTGGAAAGAAGTCTGGGGAAAGAGGTCTCCGTTAGAGGAGCTGAAATTGTTCACTAACCTTGGGGTCCTCTATAGCCAAAGGTAATAACAGCACTAAAACCGTCATCAGTAGAGTTCAGAAAAATCCTCCTTCAGGCTACATTTCCTGTAATTGTCTCAATGCGGTGGCATTAATACTGACACCTGCCCCTTCTGTCTTCTGCAACTGCATTCTAAAGTCACAGCTTTGGGAATCAGATTGAAAATTGTGGTTACTCAGTGAACTGTGGACCACTAAGGCCTTAACTAGGTATGTGAAGGGGAAATGGAAATTGCCCAGGTAAATGAAAATGTCACAGTACATATGTTGTGTTTTTATTTCAGCCTTAAAGACCAAAGCCTGAGTCATGCAATATAATCTGAAAAAATGAAGCAAAGACTTGTAATGGTAATTGGCTAACAGCTCTAAAAGATCAAGTATGGGCTAGCTATGTTGTTACTTGCTCTGTGACCTTGGTCAGGGTCCTCTGTGAGTCCTGTTTCCAGATTTCTACAATGAGGAGCAGTGAGGATCCCATGACACACACTCACCAAGCCCAGGGCTTGGCACATTGGGAGGTTCAATATTTCTACATTTTTATTTCCGTCTCTTTTCCTGTCCCTCTTTTATATTGTTTTCTGTGAGACAAAGTTAAATAGTAGAAGTAGCAAGGTGACATCAGAAGTCATGCTTTCATGTTTATTTAAAAACAAAAATCAGTATTGAAGAGATTTTCCTTGATGACACCAAGTAAATAAGTTATCTAATATGGACAGTAACCAGAATAAAAATAATTTTACTTTTTGCACGATCACATGATTTCAAGATGTTCTATTCTGACCCTTAGCACCTTGCCTGTCCTTCTGCATTTCCTCCATGACATTCCTGGCATCCTTCATCAATAAATGCTTATTAAACATCCAGTTGATTAGAAGTAGAGGTAACTTTAGGACCTTTGAAAGGCCTCGGCACTAGGAAATGGGGAAACTAAGTCTCGGGGCTCCCTCTGACTTGTTGTGGTTCTTTGGGCAGCTTCAATGAGATAATTATTAGAAAAGTCAATGTCAAAGTCCTTTTTGCACTCTCTCCTTGTAGATGGAGATGTTGTGAGCCTAGGTCCTTAAAGGGCTTCCGGTGTTCAGCTTGGTGATAGAACGAGAGTAGTACTTCATGAGTTCTTGAAAGGCAGGTGTGTGGGTTAGAGGTCCCAAGCCCATGCGGTTGGATAGGTAAATGATGGAGGATTGGTGCCCAAGAAGAGCAGAAATGGTGGAGACTCATGAGTTGGAGGGCATAGTACTTGTAACCTTTGCTCTAAATTCTTCTGAACTTGTTTAAATGCTAACCTGTAAAAATGGCATCTGTTGCTGGACTGGCTTCAGGTTGCTGCTTGACAGATTCCAGTAGGAATGGCAGGTTGGAAACTCAGGTGAACCGAGAAAGGTGCTGACCTGCCTCTTCTGGGTATTGTTCTTTTGGAGAGGGATGGGCCCCAGTCTTTGTTTTTTTTTTTTTTCCCTGTTTCTAAAGGTTTCAGCCTCATTAGAGCCTCTTATCCTGGGAAATCAGCAGAATCTTAACTGCTGAAATTTCTCTGAGTCAGCATGAAATGCTGATGAGCTTCCAGTCACACCTTTGGTTTGTTTTGCAATTCAGAATTGGGTTTCCCTGCTGTGGCTGATGCAGTTGGCTTTGGTTATAGTGTAATAAATTCAAATAAACATTTATGAGGGTAAGTAATCATATTTTATGCAAACAAATTATTCTTCCTTAAAAGTCACTTATAAAAAATGCATGCTATTTCTTTTCTCAGTCAGCATATTAAGCTAATAAAAGTTATTGTCTCATCAAAATTCCTTTCACGACTGTTTATTGTCCCATTTATGTTAAATTTAGAAGACTGGTCTCCATTTTGTTTCTCCCCTCCTGCCTATTGAAATTTTATACTCTTACCACTTGTATAAGAAATCATGATTAGTTCATATATCCCATTATTATTGCAAAAAACTAGAGATAGCTCCTTCTGAGAGAGGACAATGTCCGTTAAAAGTGTACATAGTTTCCAAATTCAAGGAACATGATTTACTAGCTTATTAAAATTTAAATTCAGTTTGAGTGCCCAAGAATCTATGCTTTCGAATTGTGGTGAGGGAGAAGACTTGCAAGTCCCTTGGACAGCAAGGAGATCAAACCAGTCAATCTTAAAGGAAATAAACCCTGAATGTTTATTGGAAGGATTGATGCTAAAGCTGAAGATTCAATATTTTGGTCACCTAATGCAAACAGCCAACTCATTGGAAAATACCCTGATGATGGTAAAGATTGAGGGCAGGAGGAGAAGGGGGAGATAGAGGTTGAGATGGTTGAATGTCATCACCGAATCAATGGACATGAGTTTGAGCAAACTCCAGGAGACGGTGAAAGACAGGAAAGCCTGGTGTGCTGCAGTCCATGGGGTCACAAAGAGTTGGGCACAACTTATTGACTGAATAACAAATTAAAGCTAATGGCTTTGTGATGCCAAGTGTCTTCTTGGTCAAATGGTCTAATACTTTCTTGGCTTATTTTAGGTATGCAGTTTGCTTCCCTATGGAGGAATGCCTGGTGGCTGCTAAGGGATGTATGTAGGATGTTATGGAGAACATTCTTCAGTCCCCTCCTATGAAGGTAGAGCACAGTAAACTTCAGGTTTGTCACCTTGATATACTCATTTGAACATGTGCATTTGTTCCTGGAAGGTGCGTCTAGGGAAGAGAGTGAGGAGATATGCTTTTGTTTCTAAGGGAATCTGGAAGGGAGGTTAGGAAAATGAAATTATGAAAATGAGGGATTGAGGGGAAATCTTTGTAGGGCGCAACTATTCTGAAGTATTCTGCTGGGAGGGACCTGCAGGGGAACAAAATTTGTCACCCCAAAATGTCTCTTTGGCATGCCAGTTATTCCTAGCTGAAAGCAATCAAGGCTCAAAGACTTGGGAAGAAACTTTGATCTTCCTTCTGGTTGTCTAAAGAATGTAGACAGGAACCTATGAGGAAGGGAGTGATCATTACACCATGAACCAGGTGTGTAGACAGGAAAGAACCCAGCAAAGTCTGTTAGAATTCCTCTCTGTGTCCCAGACACGACTGAGTGACTGAGCACACACTGTGTCCCATTATCTCTGCAGGGCCCAGCAAACATTTATTTAGCAAACACTTGCTTTTTCACATCTATGTCAATTGCCTTCCTTCTCCTCAACTCCCAAACCACTACCCCCAATATCCTCTTTAGTCTTTAGCTGAAGATGGTAGTTAAGCAGAGGTTTTCAGCCATTTTTGTAAATTACTCAGTTTTCCTGTGACTCTCCCATGTATTCAGTTCAGTTCAGTTCATTCATTCAGTTGTGTCCAACTCTTTGTGACCCCACAGACTGCAGCACTCCAGGCTTCCCTGTCTGTCACCAGCTCGCACAGCTTGCTCAAACTCATGTCCATTGTGTCGGTGGTGCCATCCAACCATCTCATCCTCTGTTGTCCACTTCTCCTGTCTTCAGTCTTTCCCAGCATCAGGGTCTTTTCCAAGGAGGAGTCAGTTGTTCGCATCAGGTGGCAACAGTATTGGAGTTTCAGCTTCAGCATTAGTCCTTTCAAAGAATATTCAGGATTGATTTCCTTTAGGATTGACTGGTTTGATCTCCTTGCAGTACAAGGGACTCCCAAGAGTCTTCTCAACACCTCAGTTCAAAAGCATCAGTTCTTCAGTGCTCAGCTTTCTTTATAGTCCAACTCTCACATCCATACATGACTACTGGAAAAACCATAGCTTTGACTAGACAGACCTCTGTCAGCAAAGTAATGTCTCTGCTTTTTAATATGCTGACTATGTTTCTCATAGCTTTTCTTCCAAGGAGCAGGCGTCTTTTATTTTCATGGCTGCAGTCACCATCTGCAGTGATTTTGGAGGCCAAAAACATAAAGTCTGACACTGTTTCCATTGTTTCCCCATCTATTGTCTATGAAGTGACGGGACCAGATGCCATGATCTTTGTTTTTTAAATGTTAAATTTTAAGCCAGCTTTTTCACTCTCCTCTTTCACTTTCATCAAGAGGCTATTTAGTTCTTTGGTTTCTGCCATAAGGGTGGTGTCATCTGCGTTATCTGAGGTTATTATATTTCTCCCAGCAATCTTGATTCAGGCTTGTGCTTCATCCTGCCCATCATTTTGCATGATGTACTCTGCATCTAAGTTAAATAAGCAGGGTGACAATATACAGCCTTGACGTACTCCTTTCCCAATTTGGAACCAATCTACTGTTCCATGTCTGGTTCTAACTGTTGCTTCTTGACCTGCATACAGATTTCTCAGGAGGCAGATAAGGTGGTCTGGTATTCCCATCTTTTTAAGAATTTTCCACAGTTTCTTGTGATATATACAGTCAAAGGCTTTGGCATAATCAATAAAGCAGAAGTAGATATTTTTCTGGAATTCTTTTGCTTTTCTGATGATCCAACAGATGTTGGCAGTTTGATCTCTGGTTCCTCTGCCTTTTCTAAATCCAGCTCGAACATCTGGAAGTTCATGGTTCATGTACTGTTGAAGCCTGGCTTGGAGAATTTTGAGCATTACTTTGCTAGCTTGTGAGATGAGTGCAATTGTGCTGTAGTTTGAGCATTCTTTGGCATTGCCTTTCTTTGGGACTGGAATGAAAACTGACCTTTTCCAGTCTTGAGGGCACTGCTGAGTTTTCCAAATTTGCTGGCATATTGAGTGCAGCACTTTCACAGCATTATCTTTTAGGATTTGAAATAGCTCAGTCGGAATTCCATCACCTCCACTAGCTTTGTTCATAGTGATGCTTCCTAAGGCCCACTTAACTTTGGACTCCAGAATGTCTGGCTCTACATGAGTGATCATACCATTATGATTATCCGTGTCATGAAGATCTTTTGTGTATAGTTCCTCTGTGTATTCTTGCCATCTGTTCTTAATATCTTCTACTTCTGTTAGGTTCATACCATTTCTCTCCTTTATTGTGTCCATCTTTGCATGAAATGTTCCCTTGGTATCTCTAATTTTCTTGAAGAGATCTCTAGTCTTTGCCATAATTCTATTGTTTTCCTCTATTTCTTTGCATTGATTGCTGTATACATGTTATTAAACTCTTGTTTGATTTTCTCCTCTTAATCTGTCTCATGTCAGTTTAATTCCTGGATCAGCCAGAAGAACCTAGAAGAAAGGAGGAAAATTTCTTGCTCCCTTACAGACCCTAAGCAGATAATCATGATTTGTAAGTGTCCTCAGTGAGTGGCCCACTCTGTGCTACCGACTATGTTCTCTAAGGAGCATGCAGTCTGCTTGGGGAAACAGCCAAAGCCATCTGAAACCACAGGCTAAACCAGACTCCCCAGATATTGCAGTGGTGTAGAAGGCTCCTGCTGAGAATGCAGCTCTCTGAGAAGAAACCCTCTGAAACCCACTTGAGTTCAGCTTGCAACTCACATGAGTGAGTCTACAGTGTGGTTACTTCTTGACAGTCAAATATAATTCTCTAGAGTCACTGCTTCTGTATATTACAGGTTCCATTAATAAGATGATGGCATCTTACTGGACAAAACCTTGTATACCCAGAATAAGCACCTGCATATTATCCCCCAAAAGCCTGAGATGGAGGAGACCATGTCAGAGCACAAAACATGTATAGGCTTGTGTCAGGTAATAAGGGTCTCGATCGTATTTGCCCACTTACTGGCTCTGTGACCTTGGGCAGATCACTTAACTGTTCTGCACTTTGGTTTCCTCATCTACAAAATAGGGTTAATAGAACCTACTTCCTGGGGCTGTTGTATTAAAGAAGAGAACATATGTAAAATATCCATGATGGTACTTGGAATAAAATAGGTACTCAGAAATTGTACCTTTATTACTTTTATTGTGGTGATTTCCCATAATAGTAACTCTAACATAAAACAGTTAAACTGATTTGCATGTACTACTTAGATATGCAGTCACTCTGGTTATTTAAATCCATTTTTATTCCATATTCAGTTTGAGGTATAGTTCCTGTCATGAATATTACTTTCAGTCTTTATACCAGAAACACTCAGAAAATTATTGCTAGCAATGTATAATAATTACAGTATTTTTGAATTCATGTTTTAAAAAATAACCAGTCATAGTTATAAATACCTAAGTGTAATATTTCCCTTTACTGAAGGGAAAATATTTTTTATTTATTGTAGTTCTAGCTCTGAAAATAAACACCACAGTGTAAACATACCAGCAAGGCTGTCTTGAGTTTAAAAATCAGTTAAAATAAATTTAATATCAGGGACAGATAATGAATGAACACCTCAAACCTCTCTTTGAGAATAGATAAATTCTAAGGGTAAAGGTGCTGAAAAGTAGCTAGTCAAAATGAAATGTTGTCTCAAATTCTGGGTGAAACCAGTGTGTTATCACCATCATTGTTGATAAGTTTCCTGGGCTTTTGTTGTTGTTGTTAAGTCACTAAGTCATGTCCAACTCTTTTGTGACCACATGGATTATAGCCTGCCACGCGTCTCTGTCCATCAGGTTTCCCAGGCAAGAATACTGGAGTGAGTTGCCATTTCCTTCTCCAGGGGATCTTCCTGACCTAGGGATTGAACCCACATTTCCTTCATTGGCAGGCAGATTCATTACCATTGAGCCATGGAGGAAGCTCTTGCTGGGCTTACTAATGTTTTATAATTTGGCTTTGCCTTTCATAGAAATGAGGTCTCACCCTGCAAAAATATCAGGGGTCTTCACATTCACAAGTGAACTTTCCAGCTCAGAGAAGAACTGCTAATATTTGAAAGGTGTGTTGATGTTTGTAAGTAACTCCAGCCAGGGACTTCCCTGGTGTTTCAGTGGTTAAGAATTCTCCTTGCAATGCACCGGATGCAGGTTCAATCCCTGGTCAGGGAATAAGATCTCACATGCTACAGAGCAACTAAGCCCTTGTGCCCCAATACTGAGCCTGTGCTCAGGAGACCATGCGTCACAACTAGAGAGTCCGTGTACCTCTCTGAAAGCTCTCTCATGATGCACTGAAGATCTCGAGTGCTGCAACCAAGACCTGATGCAGTCAAGTAAATAAACAAATATTTTAAAAGAAAGCACATCCATTTCCCACAGGACCCACAGTTTTTGATTCTGGAGTCAGAGTAATTATCACTACACCTCTGTAGCTTCTGCCCCACTGTCCCCATGTAGCTTCTGCCTCTCTGTCCCCAGCTGGTCTCTGTTCCTGGGGTCATTCCTCCCTCTGTTCTTTCCATCAACCGCCTTTCCTCCTCTATGTTGACACTGACTCCCTTGAGCTGTTGTATTTGTTGCTATGGTCCCATTATTCTTGATTTTGCTTAATTGCATTCTCCCACGATCTATGTTGTGTACTTCTTGGGTTGCTGGATTCTTCACTTCTGTCCCTGGAGACCACTGAAGTCACATTCTGAGTCACATTCTGAATCATTCTGATCTGGCCATCAACTTACTCCACCTTTGGCCAAGCTTCAACTCCCTCCACCTGCAAGGAAGTCCTTCACATGAACTGGTCACTGTGTGAATTGATGGTCTGTTTTGAGCCTTGCTACAATCGGGTGAGTCCATGTTGCTTATATAACCTAGAGCTAAGAGGAGTTCATTTACTATTTTTTCTCTCTTGAATTAATCCTCTGGCTTCGGAACCCACTCCATGGGCCAGATGATGTCTCAGGCGGCCATGTGTGTGTATGTCAGTGTAAGAGTTCTCTCTCTACATACAGTGGAAAAATTTTTCTGTCAGTTTAAATGCTGTTGCTATAGGAGATTGTGTTCAAGTTACAATCTGCGATCTGTTAGTGGGTCATGAAATCAACATGACAGGTTGCAGCCAAGTAGAAGTTTTTCATTAAACAATAAAGTAGAATTAAAAAATATCAGAGAGCATCTTAATGTGGATGTAGTGTCTTTACATCTCTTTCTCTCTTCCTATCGTCTATCATGTTTGTATGTGTATATATATGCTGGGTTGTCATATAAGTGTATTTCTCACTGAGGTTCCCAACCAAGAAAGTTTGAACTAGAATTCAAATTCTGGTAGAATTAGAGCAGAATTTCACCAGGAAGAATATTTTCTTTTGTTTTGAAAATTAAATACCTCCTTGGGATTATGGCTTCATAAAAATTGTGATCCCTCTGTGTACCCTTTCCCCCACCTCCATCCCAACCACAACATGACCTGCTCAGAAGAAGGCATTCAAGACAGAAAATGATATGTGTAATAAAGTTTCTACCTCCACTGCCACTATCCTAACCTCTTTCCATGGTTAAGAAAGCCCAGGGTTTGGGGTCTCTGCAAATAAATAAGAGAGGCATATGGGAGACGTTGCTGGAGGCTGAGGTTTTTGTTTTTTTTTTTTAATTTTATTTTATTTTTAAACTTTACATAACTGTATTAGTTTTGCCAAATATCAAAATGAATCCACCACAGGTATACATGTGTTCCCCATCCTGAACCCTCCTCCCTCCTCCCTCCCCATTCCATCCCTCTGGGTCGTCCCAGTGCACCAGCCCCAAGCATCCAGTATCGTGCATCGAACCTGGACTGGCAACTCGTTTCATACATGATATTTTACATGTTTCAATGCCATTCTCCCAAATCTTCCCACCCTCTCCCTCTCTCACAGAGTCCATAAGACTGTTCTATACATCAGTGTCTCTTTTGCTGTCTCGTACACAGGGTTATTGTTACCATCTTTCTAAATTCCATATATATGCATTAGTGTACTGTATTGGTGTTTTTCTTTCTGGCTTACTTCACTCTGTATAATAGGCTCCAGTTTCATCCACCTCATTAGAACTGATTCAAATGTATTCTTTTTAATGGCTGAATAATACTCCATTGTGTATATGTACCATAGCTTTCTTATCCATTCATCTGCTGATGAACATCTAGGTTGCTTCCATGTCCTGGCTATTATAAACAGTGCTGCGATGAACATTGGGGTACACGTGTCTCTTTCCCTTCTGGTTTCCTCAGTGTGTATGCCCAGCAGTGGGATTGCTGGATCATAAGGCAGTTCTATTTCCAGTTTTTTAAGGAATCTCCACATTGTTCTCCATAGTGGCTGTACTAGCTTGCATTCCCACCAACAGTGTAAGAGGGTTCCCTTTTCTCCACACCCTCTCCAGCATTTATTACTTGTAGACTTTTGGATTGCAGCCATTCTGACTGGTGTGAAATGGTACCTCATAGTGGTTTTGATTTGCATTTCTCTGATAATGAGTGATGTTGAGCATCTTTTCATGTGTTTGTTAGGCATCTGGATGTCTTCTTTGGAGAAATGTCTATTTAGTTCTTTGGCCCATTTTTTGATTGGGTCATTTATTTTTCTGGAGTTGAGCTGTAGGAGTTGCTTGTATATTCTCGAGATTAGTTGTTTGTCAGTTGCTTCATTTGCTATTATCTTCTCCCATTCTGAAGGCTGTCTTTTCACCTTGCTAATAGTTTCCTTTGATGTGCAGAAGCTTTTAAGGTTAATTAGGTCCCATTTGTTTATTTTTGCTTTTATTTCCAATATTCTGGGAGGTGGGTCATAGAGGATCCTGCTGTGATGTATGTCAGAGAGTGTTTTGCCTATGTTCTCCTCTAGGAGTTTTATAGTTTCTGGTCTTACGTTGAGATCTTTAATCCATTTTGAGTTTATTTTTGTGTATGGTGTTAGAAAGTGTTCTAGTTTCATTCTTTTACAAGTGGTTGACCAGATTTCCCAGTACCACTTGTTAAAGAGATTGTCTTTAATCCATTGTATATTCTTGCCTCCTTTGTCAAAGATAAGATGTCCATATGTGCGTGGCTTTATCTCTGGGCTTTCGATTTTGTTCCATTTATCTATATTTCTGTCTTTGTGCCAGTACCATACTGTCTTGATAACTGTGGCTTTGTAGTAGAGCCTGAAGTCAGGTAGGTTGATTGCTCCAGTTCCATTCTTCTTTCTCAAGATCGCTTTGACTATTCGAGGTTTTTTGTATTTCCATACAAATTGTGAAATTATTTGTTCTAGCTCTGTGAAGAATGCTGTTGGTAGCTTGATAGGGATTGCATTGAATCTATAGATTGCTTTGGGTAGTATACTCATTTTCACTATATTGATTCTTCCAATCCATGAACATGGTATATTTCTCCATCTGTTAGTGTCCTCTTTGATTTCTTTCACCAGTGTTTTATAGTTTTCTATATATAGGTCTTTAGTTTCTTTAGGTAGATATATTCCTAAGTATTTTATTCTTTCCGTTGCAATGGTGAATGGAATTGTTTCCTTAATTTCTCTTTCTGTTTTCTCATTATTAGTGTATAGGAATGCAAGGGATTTCTGTGTGTTGATTTTATATCCTGCAACTTTACTATAGTCATTGATTAGTTCTAGTAATTTTCTGGTGGAGTCTTTAGGGTTTTCTATGTAGAGGATCATGTCATCTGCAAACAAGGAGGCTGAGGTTTGAGGGTACAGAGGACAGAAGGACAGATGGATGGAAGGTCAGATAAACATGTAAGCAAAGCTGGTATCATGGAGGTAAGAGAGCGAGGAGAACCCATATACAAAATTTTAAGGAGTGATGGGGTTGGAGGAAGGTGGCAGTGGGGAGGAAGTGAGAGAGAGTACCTGAAAAACTTCAGCACATGGATGTACATTAGTCAGCTTTAAGTTACATGTTCTACGCTGCACCCCATTACTTTCAAATCCTCACACAGAAGCTTGTTTTGCTCACAGCCTTGTATTGGTCGTGTTCTTCAGAAAGAAGTCAAAAGATAATAGTCCTAGAGCTCCTAAGGTAGAACTAAGAGTACCAGTTAGCATCTAGAGAACTTCTGTGAAGCAGGATTGACTCAGGTGTGGAAGCCAGATAAGCCTCTTTCCCTCAAAGACACCAGGTGCCATTTGAAAAGGCAGGAAGGATAAGTACTGATATCTTGTGGTGTTGATGTCCTCCAGCCAAAAAACACCAGGAACAGAAAAGCAGTGAAACAAGCTGAGGCACTGCTTGTTAAACTGTGTGGCATCCCAGGGAGAGGATGTTCATTACAGGATTTGAGGTTGTGTTGGTGATGTGTGGGGAGGTTTTAAGGAAACAGAGCTTTGCTCTGATTGGATGCTATCAGAAGGAGGGGTAGTTCTCTGATTGGGTATCTTAACCAGACTAAAGGAGAGGCTCAAGGTGTAATTGTAAAGAAACAGCAGTCACTTTTGTTACCAGGGATGGGGATATTTCGGTGTTTTGTGGGTTGGACAATGTTCATGGTTAATCTGTGTTTATGCATATGGAATTGTCCTGTTTCTGTCTTTACCCATCATGGCCACAGAGTGGCCTTGTCTGACATTGATGTTCCATAAAATTGTTTATGTTCAACAGAAGAACACCCAACTGTGTGTGCCAGGCCAGTTCCTGGATTTCAGGGGCTGCTTTTCTCTTTCCCAAGAGTATTATTGTTTGAATCATTTTACCTGAGTGTTAAGATAGGCTTTAAGATTGGGGACATCAAGGCGACACACATACTTGTGTGGTTAATATGTAATGTATTTTATATATACATAAAAGTTGCCTAGGTAGTTGTTGTCATGCATGTTAAGTACTAAGCTCCCTCCTTGAAAGGAGGGGACATTCACATCCTCTCATTAATAAAGGAAATTCCCCATCTCTCTTGTGAATCTCATTCATACCATCAAACTTGCAAATTAACAAATTAGAAAGCTGTGCCCCTGACTTAAACGTTTTCTAGTGTAATTTGAGCCACAAGGTCATATGTCTTTAATGATGAATAGAACTGATTACCTCCATACATTATAATGGGATCCTGTGGCTATGGAGTTGCAGCATTCTTACTAAAAACCAGAAACCCCGCAGATAGTCTGAAGCAGGCAGCTTCCTCAAGGCAGCTGGTGGGGCTGGGGAATGGTGCTGGCAACACAACATGTCTATGTGCTAAATTCAGCTGAGCTCCATTTGAAAGACAGCTGCCTGGGCTGCAAAGGAAAACTTAGATCTATAATGAATCACTGCACAGCAGAGTGGGTTAATACAATGTTATCACCAAGAAATCATTTATAATGATGGTGGATTATACAATGCAGCAATATGCTGACTTTAATTCTAGTGCCATATGGCTTTAGGTTTAAGTTTATGCCTTTGAGGGGGTGGGATGAGATGGTTTAAGGCTTTTTACATAGAGAAGATCATAAAAGCATGATGTTATTTTATTAGTAGAGTGGAAATCTCAATAAAATATAGACCCAAGACAGAAAATAAAGATGGAGGGGAATATAGCAAATGCAGGATGACTTTTATTATTTTGTAGTCAGTGAGAACTGTGGGATATTTATGGTTTCTTTTCATGATTCCTGAAACAGTAGGTGATTTCAGAATGCCCAGCTTCTACTGTGGGGCTGTAGCAGTAAGTGCAAACCTGTCTCTGAGTACTTGGATTAGGGGTGGCATGGAATGCATATGTCCTAGTCAAGAATTTTGCTGGAGTAATGCTGAATTGAGTGATGATAATTCTAGTAATAGCTAATCATTTTGAAGTATGCAGTATCAGATACTGGGTAAAGGTTTTCATACCTATCTAACTAATTCTCAACACAAATCTTTAAGGTTGAAAATTGCAATATTTCCTGTCGTATCAGTAAACAAGGATGTTACAGTCATCAGCAATTCCAGTGCTCCAGGGCACTCAGGAAGGAGAAGAATTCCTGTGATTGACAGCCATTAGGCTGCAGCCACTCCCTCTGGGGAGCTCTGAGGAACTTAGGATGTGAAAAACACAGGATACTGGCCCTGGATACCTGAGATGCGTATGAAAGAAATTATTTCAGTGAGCCCAGACTCTTGCATCTTCCCATACATAGAAAAGCACTAAGTTCCTTAACTTGGGATATCTGAGTTTTTGTTGCAAGCTTCTATATAACCTAGTTACTCCCCCTGCCTCCTTGGAGTAGTTCTCTCAAGGCTACTTGAGTTGCTGCCTCCTGGGCTTAAGTCCTAAAAATTTCACTGAATAAAACATAACTCTCAACTTTTAGGTTGTGACTGTTTTTTAAGTCAACAAGGTACTAATTCTGTTATTTTACAGGATTGGCACACTGAGGCTTTGAGTAGTTAAATCATTTGTTCAAAGTCACACAGCTAATAAATACAAGGTTTAAACTGATATAAATAGAAGAGAAAATGAAAATATTCAGTGATTGGAATACCAAGAAGTGTTTCAGAGGTAGAAACATCTGTTTGGATTTCTTGGTCCAATTAAGGCATTAATTGAGGATCCACCCTGCAGGGTGTCAACAAAGGCACTGGATCTCCGCTGTCCTGTAAACAAGCCATCTACACGAATGAGAGTGCAATTAGCCTCAAGGAGGAGTGGGGGAGGCCTGGACATGGAGGCCATGGGGCCCATGGCAGTAGAGATGGTTACCAAGAAAGTGACAGGCTTCCATGAAGACACCTGTAGGCCACATTCTACTTTGACATATATCTTATGATTTAAAATGCTACCTACAAGTGCCCGCAAAGGTTACAGGCTCCCTGTTTCTCAGAAAAGACCTTTGGAGTTGAGAGGTGTCACTCAACTTGCTTAAAGTACACAGGACAAAAAGCTGTGTCTTCTAAGTGCAAAACTCATTTTGGATCACAGCAGGTGCAGGTCACCTGCACTGAGATAAAAGACTTCACCAGATGCCCTTCTCTGTACGTCTTTCCCCTGTTCTAGCCAAATGCTCACTCTGGTGTCAGCTGTGAGTCTTGGGTCTGCCAGGTGTTGGGACTGATGCCCCCATCTCCCCAGCTGCTACAATCAGCAGGGCTACAAGATCAGTTGTGCGTCATCTGGCCTGACTGATGACTCTGTCTAAACTCCTGGGCTCTCCTTGTTCACCCTCCTGAGCTCTGGTCTGTGGTTGCCTGTGACCTGGGATACCTGTGCATCCTTCAGATCCTGTCTGCCTCCTGTTCTCTGTCCCAGCCACTCCACTCGTCTAGCACCTGCCTCAGGTCTCGAGCCCTGTGCTTCATTATCCCTTAGCTCTCCAGGGCTAAATCAGTCTTTTATTCTTAATTTGGGGAGTAGTTTATGATATAAAGAGCTTCCCTGGTGGCACAGCTTGTAAAGAAGCTGCCTGCAATGCAGGAGACTTGGGTTCAATCCCTGGGTCAGAAAGATCCTCTGGAGAAGGGAATGGCTACCCACTCCAGTATTCTTGCCTGGAGAATCCCATGGACAGAGGAGCCTAGTGGGTTGCAGTCCATAGGGTCGCCAAGAGTTGATAAAATATTGACTTTATTTTTTCAAATATAAAGTTACATTAAAATATTGAATATGCTTTTAAAAAGACAGGTATTTCCCTACCACTAGACCCAAGACATATCTGATATTCCTCTCTGAGATTTTACACTGAAGTGAGTAAAATCCTCTAGCATAGTGGTTCTGAAACCTGATTTCCCATTAGAACCTTTGGGAAGCTTGAAAGAATGTTTGTGGCCCACCACTCTGCACTCCAGAGACTCTAATTTAGCTGCTCTAAAGGGTGGGCTCAGGAAACCACAGATAATTCTAACATGTAGCCAGGATTAGAAACTATTAAGCTAGGACTATCAGTGTTTTTAATGTTAGGTGAAACTTAAGATTTGCCTTAGAAGGTAGGACTGCCAGATTTAGCAAATAAAAGTCCAAACAAAAGTCAACTTGTTGAATTTGAATTTCAGATAAATGACAATTTTTATTATAAGTATATCCCACACAATATTTAGGACATATTTTCACTAAAAATTATTTGTTATGGAGAAGGCAATGGCAACCCACTCCAGTACTCTTTCATGCCTGGAAAATCCCATGGACGGAGGAGCCTGGTAGGCTGCAGTCCATGGGGTAGCTAGGAATCGGATGTGACTGAGTGACTTCACTTTCACTTTTCACTTTCATGCATTGGAGAAGGAAATGGCAACCCACTCCAGTATTCTTGCCTGGAGAATCCCAGGGACGGGACAGCCTGATGGGCTGCCGTCTCTGGAGTTGCACAGAGTCGGACACGACTGAAGTGACTTAGCAGCAGCAGCAGCAGGCATCTTGCAGGGTGACAATATACAGCCTTGATGTACTCCTTTTCCTATTTGGAAGCAGTCTGTTGTTCCATGTCCAGTTCTAACCGTTGCTGTCTGACTTGCATACAAATTTCTCAAGAGGCAGGTCAGGTGGTCTGGTATTCCCATCTCTTTCAGAATTTTCCACAGTTTATTGTGGTCCACACAGTCAAAGGCTTTGGCACAGTCAATAAAGCAGAAATAGATGTTTTTCTGGAAAACTCTTGCTTTTTCCATGATCCAGTGGATGTTGGCAATTTGGTCTCTGGTTCCTCTGCCTTTTCTAAAACCAGCTTGAACATCAAGAAGTTCATGGTTCACGTATTGCTGAAGCCTGGCTTGGAATTTTGAGCATTACTTTACTAGCGTGTGAGATGAGTGCAGTTGTGCGGTAGTTTGAGCATTCTTTGGCATTGCCTTTCTTTGGGATTGGAATGAAAACTGACCTTTTCCAGTCCTTTGGCCACTGCTGAGTTTTCCAAATTTGCTGGCATATTGAGTGCAGCACTTTCACAACATCATCTTTCAGGATTTGAAATAGCTCAACTGGAATTCCATCACCTCCACTAGCTTTGTTCGTAGTGATGCTTTCTAAAGCCCACTTGACTTCACATTCCAGGATATCTGGCTCTAGGTCAGTGATCACACCATCGTGATTATCTGGGTTGTGAAGATCTTTTCTGTACAGTTCTTCGGTGTATTCTGTGTATACTGTCACCCTGCTTATTTAACTTCTATGCAGAGTACATCATGAGAAACGCTGGGCTGGAAGAAGCACAAGCTGGAATCAAGATTGCCAGGAGAAATATCAATAACCTCAGATATGCAGATGACACCACCCTTATGGCGGAAAGTGAAGAGGAACTAAAAAGCCTCTTGATGAAGGTGAAAGAGGAGAGTGAAAAAGCTGGCTTAAAACTTAATATTCAGAAAACAAAGATCATGGCATCTGGTCCCATCAGTTCATGGGAAATAGATGGGGAAACAGTGGAAACAGTGTCAGACTTTATTTTTTGGGGCTCCAAAATCACTGCAGATGGTGACTGCAGCCACAAAATTAAAAGATGCTTACTCCTTGGAAGAAAAGTTATGACCAACCTAGATAGCATATTGAAGAGCAGAGACATTACTTTGCCAACAATGGTCCGTCTAGTCAAGGCTATGGTTTTTCCAGTGGTCATGTATGGATGTGAGAGTTGGACTGTGAAGAAAGGTGCGTGCCGAAGAATTGATGCTTTTGAACTGTGGTGTTGGAGAAGACTCTTGAGAGTCCCTTGGACTGCAAGGAGATCCAACCAGTCCATTTGAAGGAGATCAGCGCTGGGATTTCTTTGGAAGGAATGATGCTAAAGCTGAAACTCCAGTACTTCGGCCACCTCATGCGAAGAGTTGACTCATTGGAAAAGACTCTGATGCTGGGAGGGATTGGGGGCAGGAGGAGAAGGGGAAGACAGAGGATGAGATGGCTGGATGGCATCACCGATTTGATGGACATGAGTCTGAGTGAACTCCAGGAGTTGGTGATGGACATGGAGGCCTGGCATGCTGCGATTCATGGGGTCACAAAGAGTCGAACATGACTGAGCGACTGAACTGAACTGAACTGAACTGAAGCATCTTTCATTTTATTTGACAAACTTATTTTTAGGGAGAATCCCTATAGTTTAGAAAAAGGATTTTTCTTTTTCTTGTTTGATTGATACTCAAATTAATGCTGTTCTTTGTGCTCATGTTCCATTGAGAAGGTGTATAAAACCAAGGATTCCTGCTTACGCTCTCCCAGAAATTTCTCCAGGAGAAAGCCTTACATATTCAAAGAAATCAGCATTTCAGCTAGCAGTAAATTTCTCACTGTCTAGTTTCCTCTCACTTTTGCATACTCTGGTTGGTGGCTTATCCAGCCAACTTTATAATCAGACCAACATGCTAGTTTCTTTTTTGAAACAAATTATCCCATAAGTCAATTTTCCTAGCTTAGAACAAAAAAGTATGCCAAAGAGCTCTTTTTCAAAGAACTATGGGAGACCTAGGAACAAAGTGTTGCAGTTGAAGTGGGAGGAGCGTGTGATGGGATATGGAAAAGCATGTGTTATATTGGCTTTGCCAAATGGAAGCAAAGTGATTGTAAACCAAGATTTCATCAATAATGCATCTTTATTTTGAAGACATTAGAGGTAACTAAGTGTTTACAAGCTTTATGACAGTTCTGACATTTTAATGGACCCTTAAATGAAGTGAATTATTAAAAAGCAGACTTTGGATGAGGTCATGGACTCTTTAAGTTTAGGAATCAATAGAAATAGACTGTGTATGCCAATATGCTACAGCTATGCCAGTAATTTGTGCTGTCAGGTTATTATAATGGAACAATGAGAACCTGCCTTCTTCCCCTTACCGCCCACCCCTCTAACATTTGTCGAGATGATCAGATACACAATACGGATCCAATACTGAAAGCCTCATCTTTTTCAGTTCTCATTTGGAAAATATACCTATGTGTTGATTAAATCATTAGGCTGAAAATAGCAAGAATAAAAATAAAAAGAAGATAGAGATGGTATATATCTCTTCTTGTCTTTTTCTTAATGATCTGATTGGTTTTTGTTTTTTTTTTTTTTTTTTTGCCTGATTGCAAACATCTGGATTGCTCCAAACATCAAGTGTTACTAGTATTTCAAAATTAAAAAAGAAATCTTTTCTCCAAGTGGAATATTCTGTACAAGACCAATCTGTATGTAATACAGATAAAAAAGCAGAGCTTTTCACTTGAAGAGGGGGCCAGAACCAAGCTCTAATTTCTCAATTCCTCCTACCCTCATCTGAGATATTTCTGCAGAACCCTTAGCATTCTATGGAGCTCATGTGCTTAGTTGCTCAGTCATTTCCAACTCTTTATGACCCTATGGACTGTAGCCCGACAGCCTCCTCTGTCCATGGGATTCTCCAGGCAAGAATACTGGAGTAGGTCGCCATGCCCTCCTCCAGGGGATCTTCCCAACTCAGAGATCAAACCCAGGTCTTCTGCATTGCAGGCAGATTCTTTACTGTCTGAACTATCAGGGAAGCCCATGGAGCTCATAGAATCTATGAAAACCACTTATATAGATCATCAAATTTATTTTAACTTGTTATTTAACTTCAAGTTGTTTGGATATTTGCAGTCATTCAGATGGTTATTAATAGGACCAACCATTGTTCATTTGTGAAAGGATCTGTAGAATATGGCAGTTTAGTGCTCTTAGTATCAAAATCTTGTCAGAGTGCTCAGTTTTCAATGTATTGTTGGAGAAAAAGAGATGTCGAGAGATTTGCATTCAATGGCAGTAGCAAATGCCACTTGTCATTCATTTTAACTCATCCTTTTGAATTGGAGGCTGTAAGGCCTTAGTGTTCCGTACTTGTATCTGAGAAAGAAAGTAAGTGCCCTGAGCACAAAGGCATTTGGGACATAGGAGAGAAACAGTTCTGCAAACTCTTGCTGTGGTGAAGACTGAGGGAGGTTCATGGAATGCCCTCTCCTAGATGTGCACTGGCTGTTGAACACTTTCACAATTCAGAAATCAGGTTCTTAAACTTGAACCACATTTTCTAAATGGTATGAGAGAAATAAGTGAGCAGGGAGAAAAATATCAAAGAGGTTTTAAAACTTAGAATGCCTTCAGTTGAAAATAACAGAAAAGACATCTAAAAGTGGCTTAAAAGTAGGAATATGTATTCTCTCATAGAACATGTTCTTAGGGAGGGCAGTTCTCGGCTTGATTACTTCTGTGGCTCAGCATCATCTAGAACCCAAGTCTTACCATTTGTCTGCTTCGCCATCTTTATCTAGTATTTTCTCTCTAATCTGTCTTCTTGTGATCACAAGGTGACTGACATGTTTCAGGCATCATACGCAGGTAACCACTTTGATGGAAAGGTCTTTTTCTATCATTGAGAAAAATTATTCTAGAGCCCGCTGCACCCCCACCCCACCGCGCCGCCCTGATTTCTCCTTGCATATCATTGGCCAACATGGTGAGACAAGCCTTAAAATAATCATAGCAAAAGGAACTAATTGTCTTGGGCCAGTCGTGACTAACCACCTGGAGCTGGGGAAGAGCCCAGTAACCCTAGAAGCACTTGTCTCTTCTGTGGTTATCAGGAAAGAAAAGGAAGAGTTTCAATCAGTAGCATTTACCACTGGTTCCAGATTTGTTACATTGCCATTTTTTTGTGGAGGGACATTCAGTGATCTCCAGTGAGCCCTAGAAATGTTGTAAAAAATTTAAAGCTAAGCTCCTGTGAACTATTTTTAATTTAAAAATGAATAAGCTAAAGAACAATTTTTATTATTTTTTTAAAATTTTATTTTATTTTTAAACTTTACAATATTGTATTAGTTTTGCCAAATATTGAAATGAATCCGCCACAGGTATACATGTGTTCACCATCCTGAACCCTCCACCCTCCTGCCTCCCCATACCATCCCTCTGGGTCGTCCAATTTTTAAAAAATCTATTTACAGTATATACCAAAACAAACTCCAGATGGATTTGAGGTAAATACAAGAAACAAAACAAAACACCTCTTCATAAGTTCTAGAGAAACTAGAAGAAAATAGAAGCTCATATCAGAGGAAAAATGTGAACTGTCTTAGCTTTGGAGCAATATAAAGTAATAGAAGGAATAACATAAAAGTGTTGGTACATTTGAATGTAAAAAATTATGAATTTTTGTATAATGAGAAAGCTAATAAAACTGGACAACTGGCTGGAAAAGCATTTTAATCAAAGATTTTTACAAAAGGTTAATATTTCTCCCTAAGAAAGGCAATGCCAAAGAATGCTCAAACTACCACAAAATTGCACTCATCTCATTCTCTAGTAAAGTAATGCTCAAAATTCTCCAAGCCAGGCTTCAGCAATACATGAACTGTGAACTTCCAGATGTTCAAGCTGGTTTTAGAAAAGGCAGAGGAACCAGAGATCAAATTGCCAGCATCCACTGGATCATTGAAAAGGCAAGAGAGTTCCAGAAAAATATCTACCTCTGCTTTATTGACTATGCCAAAGCCTTTGACTGTGTGGATCACAATTAACTGTGGAAAATTCTGAAAGAGATGGGAATACCAGACCACCTGACCTGCCTCTTGAGAAATCTGTATGCAGGTCAGGAAGCAACAGTTAGAACTGGACATGGAACAACAGACTAGTTCCAAATAGGAAAAGGAGTACCTCAAGGCTGTATATTTTCCCCATGCTGATTTAACTTATATGCAGAGTAAATGCTGGGCTGGAGGAAACACAAGCTGGAATCAAGATTGCTGGGAGAAATATTGATAACCTCCGACATGCAGATGACACCGCCCTTATGGCAGAAAATGAAGAAGAATTAAAGAGCCCCTTGATGAAAGTGAAAGAGGAGAGTGAAAAAGTTGGCTTAAAGCTCAACATTCAGAAAATGAAGATCATGGCATCTGGTCCCATCACTTCTTGGGAAATAGATGGGGAAACAGTGGGAACAGTGACAGACTTTATTTTTGGGGGCTCCAAAATCACTGCAGATGGTGACTGCAGCCATGAAATAAAAGATGTTTACTCCTTGGAAGAAAAGTTATGACCAACCTAGACAGCATATTAAAAAGCAGAGACATTCCTTTGTAAGCAAAGGTTGGTCTAGTCAAGACTATGGTTTTTCCAGTAGTCATGTATGGATGTGAAAGTTGGACTATATAGAAAGCTGAGTGCCGAAGAATTGATGCTTGTGAACTGTGGTGTAGGAGAAGACTCTTGAGAGTCCCTTGAACTGCAAGGAGATCCAACCAGGCCATCCTAAAGGAAATCAGTCCTGAATATTCATCAGAGTGACTGATGTTGAAGCTGAATCTCCAATACTTTGGCCACCTGATGTGAAGAGCTGACTCATTTGAAAGGCCCCTGATGCTGGGAAAGATTGAAGGTGAGAGGAGAAGGGGACGACAGAGGATGAGATGGCTGGATGGCATCACCGACTTAATGGATGTGAGTTTGAGTAAACTCTGGGAGTTGGTGATGGACAGGAAGGCCTGGTGTGCTGCAAAGAGTTGGACACGACTGAGCGACTGAACTGAACTGAATATTTCTAATCTGTAATTTTATATTCAAATTTATAAGAAAGTATATTCATTAAGACTAGAATAAGTATAAAATAGAGGAGGAGATAATTCACAAGAGGGGAAACAAGTAATAAATATGCAAAAAACTCCTACAACCTTGTTAGAAACCAAAGAAATTCAAATGAAAGCAAACTTGAGATGCAATATTGTACCTCCTAGCAAAACTTTAAAAGATTATAATACAATCATGATTGTAGTATAGCTGATACATCTGTTCATTGCTGAGGAATTGATGTATCTTTTTGAAAAAATACATATGACAATATGTAATGATAGCCACAAAGATGGTCACAAACTTTTTATTGTAATTCAAATACAAAAAGTTTATTTTGACCAAATAAATCAAGAAAAGCGAGAAGCTGTATATTCAAAGATATTCACTGCAATAAAAGCTCTAGAAGGAAAAACTGGAAACAACTGAAATGCGCAATACATGGAAATGGTTTAATAAATTATGATCAAATATTAATCAAATATTTAAAATGGTAACTTTGAAGACAATAACTAGGGAAATGTTTCTGACAAAATATGAGAAAATGGCAAAAGTCAGAATTGTATTTGCATTATGGTAATTATATAAAGCATTTCCATATGGAAGTGTGAAATGGAATGCTGTGCTGTGCTAAGTTGCTTCAGTTGTGTCCGACTCTTTGCAACCTATGAATTGTAGCCTGCCAGGCTCCTCTGTCCGTGGGATTCTTCAGGCAAGAATACTGGAGTGTGTTATCATTCCCTTCTCCAGGGGATCTTCCTGACCCAGGAATCGAGCCCTCATCTCTTACCTCTCCTGCATTGGCAGGTGGGTTCTTTACCACTAGTGCCACCTGGGAAGCCCATGAAATGGAATATCTACTGCCATATCAATAAACAAGGATGTAACAGCCATCAGCAACTTTGGGCCTCCAAGTGTGAATGAGGGCTACCGAAACGGAAAAGAAAGCCTGTGATCCGGCAGATGTGCCTACCCCGCTCCCAGGTGATTGCTGAGTAGATCAGGGGAATGTGAGAAATCAAAAAACAGGTTGTTGGCCCCAGATAGCTGAGATCATATGAAAAGGATGACTTTAATAATCCCACACTCCTGCATCTTCCCATACATGAAGCGGAAGTGTTTGTTACTCAGTCGTGTCTGACTCTTTGAGACCCCATGGACTGGAAGAGTGCTAAATTCCTTAACTTGAGATATCTGGTTTTCCTTAATTAATAGTAATCTTTGATGTTCAGACTGCCTGCCTTCCTTTGTTATAAGCTTGTATATATCCTTGTGTATATCCTTATCCCTCTCCCACCTCCTGGGAGCAGTCTCTCAGGGCTACCTGAGATGCTGTATATCAGCTTGAAGTCCTAAAAATTTCCCACCAAATAAAATAACTGTATTTTCAGACTGTGAATATTTTTTAGTCAACAGAAGATAATATGCAAACAGAAGATAATATGCAAAAATGAAAATCATATTGGGAGGAAGGGCTATTTGTATACATTAATTGTACAAAATATTTTTTTATTGTAGCTGTTTCAGTCATCTATTCCTATGTAATAAATTAGTGGCTTAAAAAGCAAGCATTTTTAATTTCTCAGTTTCTGTCATCAGAAATTTGTAAGCAGCTTGGATGATCCTGGCTCATGGTCCCTCACAAGGTTGCAGTCATTTGAGACTTGGCTGAGGTTGGAAAATCTGCTTCCAAACTCACATATGTGACCTCAGTTCCTTGTTTGCATGGGTCTCTACAAGGTTTCTTGAGTGTCTCATGGACCTTCTCCTAGAGTGAGTGATAAGAGAAAAAGGAAACAGAGAAAGAAAGGATGAAAGGAAGGAAGAAAGGAAGGTAAAGAGAAGGAAGTAAGTAAGAAAGACAGATGACACAGGAGGAGGAGGAGTGCCTTTTATGACCTGGTCTTCCATTCTTCTACTGTCATTTCCTTTGTATTCTATTTGTCAGAAGTGGGTCACTAAGTATAGCCCACATTCAAAGGGAAGGGAAATAAGCTATATTTTTTGAATGGAGGCATGTCAAAACATTTGTGAATATATTTTATTTTTTTAAATTTTATTTTATTTTTAAACTTTACATAATTGTATTAGTTTTGCCAAATATCAAAATGAATCTGCCACAGGTATACATGTGTTCCCCATCCTGAACCCTCCTCCCTCCTCCCTCCCCATACCATCCCTCTGAATATATTTTAGATTGCCAGAGTTATTTAGATTTCTTTTCATTTAGCAATATGCTGAGACAGAAAAGTGGATGACCCATTTAACATGTATGAGGTGTATGTGTTGAGTTAACATGTATGAGGTTTATGTGTTAGCATGTATGAGATATATGTATTGAGTGAGGGGAAGTATTAAAACAAAAAGAGGAAGTGACCCATCATGACAAAATTAAAAAGATAAAGAAAACAGACTGTGCTCTCAGGTAAAGATAATAATTTCTGTACCTGTGGGGGCTGCAACAGTGGTATTGCTGGTTTGCTCCTCATTAAGGTCTAGAGGAATGGGTAGAGGAACAGTGTCTTGCCAGCAGATGACAAGAAGTTTCCTTTCTTTCTAACAACACTACATAGGATAAGCATAACATTTTCTTAGCCACCTCTGAGGGGCCTTGTCTGCCTTGAAAGCTCTGTTTGTTGGGTATACATTTCATCTAGATGAACAATTACCTCTGAGTCATCACAATGCATTTGGAATTCAATGTTTTTTTTTTTTTGTTTAAATCACAGAACATGAGTTATGGTCTGTAATTACTAAACACACATGGAAATATGAAAAGCAAATGCCAGTTAGTGCTAAAGCTACAGCTGAGTAGACCAGAGCATCCTGCTTGGATTCTGAACTGTTTTTCATTATTTATATTCAGCTTTCAATTGTCTTTGGTACTGGGCACTAGACACCTCACTAGGCTATTTTTAAGGTTCTGGTTTCCTCCTGCTCAACTCTTGGTGACTTTAAATGTTTCTGGGTCTTCTGTTAGACAACATGTGGGAAATATGATAATGATGATGTTGAGAATAAAACTCCATGGTGTCTCTGAAGGGGAAGGTTGGAGAACTTTCAATGGATTTATTTATGTATTTGGCTGTGTCCAGTCTTAGCTGGGGCATGCAGGATCTTGATTGCGTCGTGTAGGACCTTTCCTTGTGGTGCATGGGCTCAGTAGTTGTGGCACGCAGGCTTACTTGCTCTGTGGCATGTGAGGTCTTAGTTTCTCGACCAGAGATGGAACCAGAATCACCTGAATTGCAAGGTGAATTTCCAGCCACTGGACCACCAGGGAAATCTCTTCAATGGATTTTTGAAAGGTTGTTTAATCCTAGGAGTCAATGTTATCTAGTGAACAGAGCATGGACTTTGGAACTGAAATGACCAGAATTTGATGCCTTGCTTCATCACTTTACTCATTCAGTAAAGGTTTATTGAGTCAGACATTGTGATGGATGCCAGTGATATAGCAAGGAAGAAGCTGTGGCACTCTCAAAGAGTTCAGTCTAGAAGAGAATACAGATGAGAAAAAGCGCAGGTCAGTCCAAGGTGCTAATAGGAAGCATTTACCCACTCTTGGTGGTGGGAAGTTCCAAGTCAGGAAGGATTTCAAAAAAAAAAAAGAAACATTTGCACTGAGCTGAAGAGCGGAGCAGGAAGAACAGGTACAAGGATCTGGAAACAAGAGTGAGTATTGACATGTTGTGCATCTGAAGTAGGTCTGGATGGTTGGATGGCAGACATTGCTGATTAGTTGACCTGAGAGCCATTTCTATCTTCTGTTTTCTTTCCCATCTTCTCTTATAGAGGCCTCTCTTGCAGCTAATGATGACTATGTGGTAAAAGTTCTGGGCAATGAGATATTAGCACAGTTTGCTGGAGGAAATCTGGAAAGTTTTTGTTTTTAGGATTAAGGAGGAAAACTTGGTTGCCACAGGCTTTTGCCCTTCCTCCTCCTTCTTCCTCTGAATGCTGATAGAATGCTTGCAAGAACATCTACCATTTGTGATCCTGAAGTAACAACACAGCATATTGGAATAGTGTGAAAAAGAAAAGCAGAAGGAGCTGATACCATAGAGTTATTGTGATAGCCCTGCGTTTCCTACCTGGACTTCTTAGATGAAAAAATAAATATGGTAAGCTACCATATGCTACAATTCTAACTGACAGAGAATGTATCATCAGTTTGAAGTTTGAGCTAAGAAAAAAGATGAGGTTGTAAACCATGTTAAGAAATCTAAGCCTTGTCTCAAGGGTGATTGGAAACCTTTGAGAAGTAACTTAATTTCTCTAAGCCCCAGTTTCCTCATCTGTAAAGCAGGAAGAGTAATGTTACTTGTGAAGATTAAATGGGATAATGTATTTAAAATATCCAATAGTGTTGGCAATTAATAGGCAACTTAATAATCTACAGCTGTTTCTCTGGTAATAACAATAATGAAGAAGAAAAAGAATTCAATTATCTGTGCAACCCTGAATTGGCAGATATAATATACAACTGCTTTGTTTTCTGTGTCTTTCTTCTTCATTTATTCATTCATTTACCAAATATAAATTAAGCAACATTTGTGTGACAGGTGCCATGTTAGGCCAAGATTGAAATGATCCTTGTTCTCATAGAATTTAACATTCTATAGAGAAGAGACAAAAATAAGCAAGCAAACTGGGAAACAAGATAATTTCAACTATGATTGACTTGCTGTACAGGTTGTATAGTAAGTTGGTGACAGAGCTTGGAAGTGAGTCTCTCATAGACAAAAGAGTTCCTAATGAATTAAAAATACCAAAGAGTCTAAAAAGACCAAGGGAAACACAAGGTAAGATTAATGTGCTTCCTTAAACAGCATTATTAGATGCTATGGAGCGTACATTGTGGAGAGGAAGGTTACAGAGAGGGAGAAAGAGCTGGGGGGCCCTAAAAAGCCCTCTCTTTAGACAGTTTCTTGGGCTTTTAGTAAAGTTGCTTCTCTGTCTTGAACACAGACCAAGCCCAGTGGCACTCCCTGGCCTGGGAGTACAACTCTACCTTAGCCTGCATGAAGGAGCTAGCATTTTATAGGAAAACAGGGATAATTTTAAGGGAGTATTTGTATGGACTTGGAATTAGACTGGGCTGAATCTGAACCCCAACCCTTTACAGCTGTGTGATTTTAAGAAAGTAACTTAATCTTGCTAAGTCTTGATTTCCTAACTATACAATGAGCAACAATAATACTTATTAACTGCCTAAGGTCATTTTGAAGATTGAATGAGCTAACCTATTCCAAACATTGTAAGCATTCAATAGGTCTTAGCTCTTTTGTTGTTGTCAGCTTCCCGAGGGGCAGAATCTGACCTACTATCTCACCCATCAAACTCAACCATCGGTTTAGGGAATTCACAATCTCCTTCTCTCTTTTTAAATTTTTTAAAAGAACCGTTCTATTTTAATATGAATGATTTTATCCACTTAGATCTTGTAAGGAGTCTCTAACTATTACTGGAAGTCATTTGGTGCTCTCAGAGGAAAGTTCTCTCTGCTGGGATTAAATCTTTCAGCCCAGGACACTTGGATTTACAAAGTAAGTGGACTGTCCGTTAGCCCTCCACTGGGAGTTTGTTCAGAAACCAGGATATTTCAGAAGAACTGTACAAAAAAGATCTTCACAACAAAGATAATCATGATGGTGTGATCACTCACCTAGAACCAGATATCCTGGAATGTGAAGTCAAGTGGACCTTAGAAGTCATCACTATGAACAAAGCTAGTAGAGGTGATGGAATTCTAGTTGAGCAATTTCAAATCCTGAAAGATGATGCTGTGAAAGTGCTGCACTCAATATGCCAGGAAATTTGGAAAACTCAACAGTGGCCACAGGACTGGAAAAGGTCGGTTTTCATTCCAATCCCAAAGAAAGGCAATGCCAAAGAATGCTCAAACTACCACACAATTGCACTCATCTCACACTCTAGTAAAGTAATGCTCAAAATTCTCCAAGCCAGGCTTCAGGAATACATGAACTGTGAACTTCCAGATGTTCAAGCTAGTTTTAGAAAAGGCACAGGAACCAGAGATCAAATTGCCAACATCTTCTGGATCATGGAAAAAGCAAGAAAGTTCCAGAAAAACATCTATTTCTGCTTTATTGACTATGCCAAAGCCTTTGACTGTGTGGATCACAATAAACCGTGGAAAATTCTGAAAGAGATGGAAATACCAGACCACCTGACTTGCCTCTTGAGAAACCTATGTGCAGGTCAGGAAGCAACAGTTAGAACTGGACATGGCACAACAGACTGGTTCCAAATAGGAAAAGGAGTACGTCAAGTTTGTATATTGTCACACTGCTTATTTAACTTATATGCAGAGTATATCATGAGAAACGCTGGGCTGGAAGAAGCACAAGCTGGAATCAAGTTTGCCAGGAGAAATATCAATAACCTCAGATATGCAGATGACACCACCCTTATGGCAGAAAGTGAAGAGGACCTAAAAAGCCTCTTGATGAAAGTGAAAGTGGAGAGTGAAAAAATTGGCTTAAAGCTCAACATTCAGAAAATGAAGCTCATGGCATCTGGTCCCATCACTTCATGGGAAATAGATGGGGAAACAGTGTCAGACTTTATTTTTTTGGGCTCCAAAATCACTGCAGATGGTGACTGCAGCCATGAAATTAAAAGACGCCTACTCCTTGGAAGAAAAGTTATGACCAACCTAGATAGCATATTGAAAAGCAGAGACATTACTTTGCCAACAAAGGTCCATCTAGTCAAGGCTATGGTTTTTCCAGTGGTCATGTATGGATGTGAGCGTTGGACTGTGAAGAAAGGTGAGCACCTAAGAATTGATGCTTTTGAACTGTGGTGTTGGAGAAGACTCTTGAGAGCCCCTTGGACTGCAAGGAGATCCAACCAGTCCATTCTGAAGGAGATCAGCCCTGGGATTTCTTTGGAAGGAATGATGCTAAAGCTGAAACTCCAGTACTTTGGTCACCTCATGCTAAGAGTTGACTCATTGGAAAAGACTCTGATGCTGAGAGGGATTGGGGGCAGGAGGAGAAGGGGACAACAGCGGATGAGATGGCTGGATGGCATCACTGATTCGATGGACGTGAGTCTGAGTGAACTCCGGGAGTTGTGATGGACAGAGAGTCCTGGCATGCTGCGATTCATGGGGTCGCATAGAGCCGAACATAACTGAGCAACTGAACTGAACTGAATTTATGTGAATTGGCATTTCTACCTGCTCATTTGTTTTTTCTATATAAGCTTGAATGTGGCTAGTGTCACTTTGCAGGGGCTTTCTCATTTTTTTTTTTAAGTCAGAAAATGTGGTATACATTGATCAAATATTTGTTGAGCACTTACTATGCTCTGGCAATATTTTTAGAGCACACAGTATCTAACTCTTCTGGTGCCTCTCAGGCCATGGAATTTGGGTGGCCACTTGATAGTTGTGTATGATCGAGGCAAGACTGCTTGTAACCAGATGAGCAGCTTGTTTGCCTGTGAATGATCATTGGGCCCTGGAGGACTGCACCTCTTTCCTCAGTTTCATCAATTGTTGAAAGATATCAGCCTTTCATTTAGTTTGGCAATTTTTTCTTCCCTCTATGAGAGACTACTCTTGCACAAACTTTACTGTTGTGACACCATGATTTTAAGATCCACCACCTCCTTATTGGCATCTCTCTGAGTCTGTTTTTATGGAGAATAACTTTTCCTTCTGTACCTGAGCCTCCTGCCACACCATGATGTTAACCAGTTGTGGAAACCATTTTTCTGTGTGTGACCAGTGTGGACCCAGGCAGGTAGACCAATGTAATTTCTCTTGTCTTGAGTTGTGAGGGTAAAACACCATTGTCATCTCTTTATGGATTGGTCCTTCACGAGGACAAGTCCTTGTGGACCTGATGTATTGTAAAACTGAAAAAATAATAGATTATAAGAAAAATCCCAAATAAACAGGAAGACAATTTAAGGACTGGCGTTCCTCAAGAGAAACTGCTCTATTCTCAAAGCCATAGATGATGAGCAGATATTTTTAACTCAGAAATTATTTCTGTGAACAACAGAAATCCAGACTGTTGGCACATTTCCCCCATGTAACAAGGTGGAATTGTTAGCTCAGTGACTCATTGTTAGAGCTGGCATGTCGAAGGTTCTCTTGGCCTCTTTGTTTATTCATGGTAGCAGAATGTTCAAGCTTATGATGCCATATCTGTGTTCAAGGCAGGAGGAAAAGGGGGAGAAAAAGGTAGTGCCAAACACATTTTTCTCACTTACTAGAAAAGTGAAACTTTCCCCAAAGGCTTAGACAACTCATTACCATGACTGAGACACATTCCCCTCAGCGCAAGAATGTCTGGGAAAATGGACAGTGGGTGGTCATGACTGATTTACACAATCAAAATTCATTCCATGGGATGGGAACATATTTCCACCCCAATCAAAATTAAGGTTTTATTAGCCAGAAAGAGAAATACACATTGCTTAGACATGTGTGCCCACAGTTTATTTTTGGTGTCATTTTTGCCATCAGAAGCCACAGGGAATGGGCCGTTGGGAAGTACTTCAGAGCACAATTCTTCCAACTTTATTCCCACTGTGATCCCAAGCACAGCAGGAACCAGGAACCCTACCTGGTAAGTGGGGAAATGTTCTCATGTTGCAATTCCTGTCTTCAGGGGCACTTCCTCCTCCAGTGCGCTCCTACATGGAGACCAGCAGGCTTACCTCATTTCCCAGCCTCCCTCTGAGCTCAGTTCCAAAACCTTTTGATGGCTGCAGAGTAAACAGCAGAGGCTTTCTGCCTGTGGCAGCCACACAAAACTTTTTGGGCTGATAATAGAAGGGAAAATGAGGTGTCAGTAATAGGCGATTATTTCAGCCAACAGATGCTCTTTGTGTTTAAAATGAAAAGCAAAGCAAATCTCTAAACCCTCAACATTAGAGATTCAGAGATAATGTGTGATGAAAGAATTTAGTTAGTATCAGACCTCTACTCAGCAGAAAGGAAACACAGGTTTCATCATTAGTAGCAGGTAAGTGTAAGGTATAGTTCGGGCGGAGGCAGAAAAGAAGGAGAGACGACCTCAACGGAGGTAGGTTACTTTTATTCAGGCACGGAGGGGCGACAGTAGGCTATCAACCAGGCTGAGCACGAGGGGGATGGGGGAGGCTTCATATTTAAGGAGGTTTGTGGAAGCGATAAGGGAAACGTTAGTCAGGTGGGACGTTTTGGGTATTCTTTAGTCGAGATGGCATTTGTAGTTGAACAGGGGGTGATAAGTCCCTGGCAGATGTAGGGGGTGGGAGGTTTCTGGGCAGCGGGTAATAAGTCCCAGGTGGATACAACCGGCCTGGAGCATCAGGGCAGGACCTAAAGTTCTGTTTTGTTTTCTCTGAAGTTAGATGATTGAGCAAGGGCCTTTGAGACCATTGTTTTCTTTTCTAGGCCCAAAGACTCCTTCAGTAAGTATAGTGTCTACACACTGACTTTTAATTTCAGCCTCATCTTATGTTAGTGTTCTCTTGTTCTGGCATGTTTCCTCCCCAGTAGCAATAAATTAAAATTACGACCAGTTGGTTTGTCCTCATATTTTGGGCATTGAAGGCTGGAGGTAGTTGTGAGGAGATGGCAGCAAGACACACTGGGGATCCTGCAGACAAGAGTTTGTCACCACGTCCCTAGGGCACCTCTTCACCAGGACCACACTTGCAGCGGTGCAGGCGAGAGCTGCCCTCTGCTGTGTGCTGTCCATGCTTGGCTGTTTGGCAATTATAAACGCTTACATTGGTATTTACATTACCTTTCCAGAGTGGAGCTTGGGCATGCATTCAGGATGAGAAAAGCCTTCTCATGACTTAGAAAGGAGTGTTAATCTTGGCCCCTTTCATGGTAATTTCTCCCTCCTGCTTTGGGGGCAGCCATGTTGAACTCAACTGAAGGAGTTCTGCGTAACAAGTTCTTTATTTTCCTATCTGGTCTTCTATCTTCTACTGGCTTCTGACTGAGGTTTGCAATTCTATTCCAAATGTCCAGAGTGGCCCCATTACTGATGCTGTCCTGAGCGGGGGCTGGACAGTTTGACTGTGCTTCTCTCTTTAGTCAGTTGTGAGCTGTTGAGGACTAGCCAGAAACACTGATGAAGCTGGGGCAGTACACTTCTTCTCAGGATGGAAGCCCATTCATCTAAATGGAAATCTCCGGTGAGCTGCCAGCCTTACCCTCGATGGCAAAGACCCAGACTTACAGTGTTCTACTAGAAATGAATGAAGGACGGGGGAGAATTCCCCAGGCAAGTGGTCCATTCCTGTGTTTAAAACCATAGGTGAAGTTTTCTTTCAGGATTTATGTTTAACTCGCAATTGAGTGAAAACACAAATTCAGGCTTATTAGTAAAGAAGCTTTGATTATTGTTATGTCTTTTATACATTTAATAGAAAGCACTAAGAAACATGGAACTTAAGCACTATTTTTGGCTGCAGGTAATTTTAAATGAAAAAATGAGGTTGGCCCTGTTTTCTTCCTTCCTTCATAATTTGCTTATAAATGTAAAAATTTTAAACTTACCACAAGGAGAATAATTGAAACAAAATGACTGAAAGGCAAAAAAGACAAAAACAAAACTGCAACATAAAACCCTAGTATCTTTCTTTAAAAAATTTTTTTATTCTTTATTTTCTTTAAAACCAAAAACATTTTGTCTTGGGGTATAGCTAATTAACAATGTTGTGATAGTTTCAGGTGAACAGTAAAGGGACTCAGTCATACATATAATACATGAATCCATACATATACATGTAACTGAGACACACTTCTTCTCAGGATAGAAACACATTCATTGCTCCCCCAAACCCCCATCCCATCCCAGATGGCACATAATACTGAGCTGAGTTCCATATGCTATATGATAGGCTTTTGTTGGTTATCCATTTAAAATATAACAGCATGTACATGACCTTCCTGAAGTTCTTAACTATCCCTTCCCCCCAGCAACCATGAGTTTGAGAAAGTCTGTGAGTCTCTTTCTGTTTTGTAAGTTCATTTTTATCATTTCTTTTTAAATTCCACATATAAGAGATGTCAAATGATATTTCTTCTCTGTCTGACTTACTTCAATCAGTATGACACTCTCTAGGTCCATCCATGTTGCAAAAAATGGCCTTATTTCATTCTCTTTAATGGCGGAGTAATACACACACACACACACACACCCCCCCCCACATCTTCTTTATGCTTTCCTCTGTCGATGGACATTTAGGTTGTTTCCATGTCTTGGCCATTGTGAGCAGTGCTGCAATGAACATTCAGATGCATGTATCCTTTTGCACCATGTTTTTCTTTGGATATATGCCCAGGAGGGTCATATGGTAGCTCTATTTTTAGTATTTTAAGGAATGTCCATATTGTTCTTCATAGTGGCTGTATCAATTTACATTCCTACCAACAGAGCAGGAGAGTTCCCTTTTCTCCACAACTTCTCCAGAATTTGTTTGTGGATTTTTTGATGATAGCCATTATGATCGGTGTGAGATGATATCTCATTGTAGTTTTGATTTGCATTTCTCTAATATCTAGAGATTTTGAACATTTTTTCATGTGCCTATTGGCCATCTGTATGTCCCCTTTAGAGAACTGTCTATCAGGTCTTCTGCCCATTTTTTGAGTGGGTTGTTTATTTTGATGCTATTAAGTGTCATAAGCTGTTTATAAATTTTGGAGTTAATCCCTTATCAGTCATATCATTTGCAAATATTTTCTCCCAATCTGTGGGTTGTCTTTTTGTTTTGTTTATTGTTTCCTTTGCTTTGCAAAAGCTTTTGAATTTAAGTAGGTCCCATTTGTTTATGTTTGCTTTTATATCCATTATTCTGGGAGATGGATTAAAAAAGATTTTGCTGTGATTTATGTCTGAGAGTGTTCTGCCTATGTTTTCCTCTAAGACTTTTATAGTGTCTGATCTAACATTTACATCTTTAATCCATTTTGAGCTTTTTTTTTTTTTTTATGGAGTTAATTGATGATCTCATTTCATTCTTTTACATGTGGCTGTCCAGTTTTCCCAATGCCATTTATTGAAGAGACTGTCTTCCCAGCATCGTGTAGTCTTGCCTCCATTGTCATAGATTAATTGGCTATAGGTGCATGGGCTTATTTCTGGGTTTTCTATCCTGTTCCATTGCCTAGTAGCTTCTTGATTCCCATTTCTTTTGATTCCTTTAAGTTTTCCCTTATCTGCCTTGCAGGTGAAAACCCTAGAATGGCAGAAGGAAGAAATCATCTTTCAGTAATTCCAGAAAAAGCCAGTGTTTATACCCTTGATGGAGTGGACTTATTTCCCACAGGACCCTGTGTGTCCCTGACTCCGCATCCCCCAGTTCCCTGTTGGGTAGGTTTGTCAGCCCTGGCCCATTGCCTGAGATGACGATCCTGGGACTTCGGGCCTGTTCAGTGTTTATAGGGAAGTCTGCCCTGGGGGCTTTGCGGGAAAGGATGTTGTGGGTGGAAATTGTCAGTTTTAACCTTTCTAGACTCTATTATCTTATTTCTATTGTATGTTATTTCCTGATTTGAGGTTTTACAAGTATGGTTTCCAGAATTATTTTAACTTGACCTTTTCACGGATAATCACTTTCACAGGAACCTTCTGTGAGGAAGTGCCTTAAGATTGCCATGTGATTTTGTCGCTGTGACATCTTAGTTCATAGATGATGAAACTGAGGTGGTCTTTTTGGGGGTATTTATCTTCATTATAAGGGACAACATGCAGCAAGTATGATATGAGGCTTAATATATATAACCCATGCCTCTTGTGTTTGAGCTTGTTACCTTTACTCTTAATATGGTCATGAATAATAACATTTTCTCAGGAATATATTCTACTGAGCTGATTTAGGAAGAATCAAAATAATTTTTCTTTTATCTTGTACAGTAAGAATATTGCTACTGTTTAGTACTGTTCAGTTCAGTTCAGTTCAGTTGCTCAGTCGTGTCTGACTCTGCAATCCCATGGACTGCAGCACAGCAAGTCTTCCTGTCCATCACCAATTTCTGGAGTCCACACAAACCCATGTCCATCGAGTCGGTGATGCCATCCAGCCATCTCATCCTCTGTCGTCCCCTTCTCCTCCTGCCCCCAATCCCTCCCAGCATCAGAGTCTTTTCCAATGAGTCAACTCTTCTCATGAGGTGGCCAAAGTACTGGAGTTTCAGCTTTAGCATCATTCCTTCCAAAGAAATCCCAGGGCTGATCTCCTTCAGAATGGACTGGTTGGATCTCCTTGCAGTCCAAAGGACTCTCAAGAGTCTTCTCCAACACCACAGTTCAAAAGAATCAATTCTTTGGCACTCAGCTTTTTACACAGTCCAACTCTCACATCCATACATGACTACTGGAAAAACCATAGTCTTGACTAGATGGACCTTTGTTGGCAAAGTAATGTCTCTGCTTTTTAATATGCTAAATAGGTTGGTCATAACTCTCCTTCCAAGGAGCAAGCGTCTTTTAATTTCATGGCTGCAGTCACCATCTGCCGTGATTTTGGAGACAAAAAAGTAAAATCTTTCACTGTTTCCATTGTTTCCCCATCTATTTGCCATGAAGTGATGGGACCGGATGCCATGATCTTCGTTTTCTGAATGTTGAGCTTTTAGCCAACTTTTTCACTCTCCACTTTCACTTTTCTTAAGAGGCTCTTTAGTTCTTCTTCACTTTCTGCCATATGGGTGGTGTCATCTGCATATCTGAGGTTATTGATATTTCTCCCGGCAATCTTGATTCCAATCTTGAATCTTATGCTTCATCCAACCCAGTTTTTCTCATGATGTACTCTGCATATAAGTTAAATAAGCAGGGTGACAATATACAGCCTTGACATACTCCTTTTCCTATTTGGAACCAGTCTATTGTTCCATGTCCAATTCTAACTGTTGCTTCCTGACCTGCATACAGATTTCTCAAGAGGCAGGTCAGGTGGTCAATATAATTAAAAACCAAATCTTCTCCCAACCCAGAAAACCCCTTCACAAAAATAGTAGAGAAATAAAACACTTTTATTATTGAATGAGCATTAAGCCACGATGTCATGTATAGATCAGGTAGCCCACTAAGAGACTGCAAAGACAGGAGGGCATCTCACTTCTTACATAACCCAGCAGATACTGCCCACTCCATACGTGTTCTGAGACAGACAATAGTTAGTCATCAAGGAAGAGGACTTGATGGAGCCAGTTGCCACAAATAGTTCATCCCAACTTTATCTGGTAACTGGGGCAACTGTCTGTGTTAGCATCTTGGCTTGATCCAGAAGAAAACAGGCCTCATGTCTTTATGACAGGAAGTAGCTTTGCAAATTGGAGAAGCTCCCCTTCTCCACCCCCCTCCCCCCGCCACAATGAGGTTAGGCTCAGACCTTCCCACTGAAACTGGGAGGGAGGGGTGCTACCTCCCTAGATATTTGCCTTTCAAAGGGATGGCTCCTAGGTCCTGTGAGAAAGACATTCTAGGTCCTAGAGCTGACAGATGGCCTTCTCATTTTCAGAAGGATTTATATACATCTCAGAAGGAGAAAGTGAAAGTGAAGTCACTCAGTCTTGTCTGGCTCTTTGTGACCCCATGGACTGTAGCCACGAGGCTCCTCCATCCATGGAATATTCCAGGCAAGAGTACTGGAGTGGGTTGCCATTTCTTTATCCAGGGGATCTTCCTAACCCAGGGATCGAACCCAGGTCTCCCACATTGCAGGCAGATGCTTTTACCGTCTGAGCCACCAGGGAAGGAGAAAATACTTAATGATTATAAATTTTCCAAAGTCGCTGTTCTGAACAAAAGGAGGTAGGAGAGTCTCTTCTATCATTTTCTACAGGAAGAATTAGGCCTCATATTAAAAAGATTTTTGTCCTTACACTACTACTGACTCCCGTAAAAAATGCCCTGGGCGTTAGCCACAGACGAGCTAACCATACTAAACATAGGACAACTTCCGAGAGGAGAAGCTGTGCCTCCCAGGCTCTAGCATGCTTTGGTCCTCCATCAGGAGGGCGTGGCTGCCTGTTGGTTGATCTGTGAGCTGCACCCAGGCAATTGGAGACTCCTCACTCCCTCCTTCTTGGAATATATGTTCTGGCCACCATTTTCATAGCTGGAGTCATTGCAGGGATGCACCCTTCAGAGAGCAATGTGATATTGAGACCATCTGGACGATATACATGACTAAACCCAGTTAAGGCCTCTATATGTTCTTCTAAGATTCTGTCTCCTAAAGCAAAGGAGATAAAAACAGAAATAAGCAAATGGGGCCTAATTGAACTTAAAAGCTTTTGCACTGCAAAGGAAGCTATCAACAAAATGAAGACAACCTACTGAATCGGAGAAAATACTTGCAAATAATATGACTGATGAGGAGTTAATATCCAACATATATAAACGGTTCATACAACTCAACATCAAAAAAACAAAAACAAAAAGAAATATTTTCTGATTAAAAAATGTTCAGAAAAACTGAATAGACATTTTTTCCAAAGGGGAAATGCGGGCAGCCAACAGACACATTAGAAGATGCTCAGCATCGACACTCATCAGGGAAATGCAAATCCAAACCACAGTGCGGTTTCACCTCACATCTGTCAGAATGGCTTTCGTCAAAAAGAACATAAATAAATGTTGGGGAGGATATAGAGGAAGGGAACCCTAGTGCTCTGTTGGTGGGAATGTACATTGGTATAGCCTCTGTGGAAAACAGTCCAGAGGTTTCTCAAAAAGCTAAAATTAAAACTACCACATGACCTAGAAATTCTACTAGATATATATCTGAAAGAAACAAAAATGCTAGTTCAAAGGATAAGTGTACCCCAATATTTATAACAGCATTCTTTACAATGGCCAAAACATGGAAGTAAGCTAAGTGTCCATCAACAAATGAATGGATAAAAAAGGTGAGGTGTATATGTCAATATATACAATGGAACGCTGTGTATGTGCTCAGTTGCTAAGTCCTGTCTGACTCTTTTGTGACTCCATGGACTGCAGCCTGCCAGGCTCCTCTGTCCATGGGGTTTTCCAGGTAAGAATACTGGAGTGGGTGGCCATTTCCTTCTCTGGTATATCTTCCCAACCCAGGGATCGAACTCACATCTCCTGCCTTATCAGGCAGACAATGGAATACTACTAAGCCATAAAAAGAGTGAAATTCTGCCATTTTGCAGCAACATGGAAGGCATTATGCTAAGTGAAATACATCAGAAAAATACAAATATATTATATCACTTATATATGGAATCTTAACAATATAGCAAACTAGTGAATATAACAAAAAAGAAGCTGCTTCACAGATATAGAGAACAAACAAGTGGTTACCAATAGGGAAAGGGAAGTTGGTAGGGGCAAGAGGTAGGGGATTAAGAGGTATAAGCAATTATGTACAAAATAAGCAACAAGGATATATTGCACAACACAGGGGATATAGCCAGTACTTTATAATAACTATAAATAGAAAAAAATACATAAAATTTAAAAATTTAAATTTAAAAATTATAAAAATATATACAATTTATATATAAAAACTATAAATTAAAAAAATCATGAATCACTGTATTGTTCACCTGTAAGTTATATAATATTGTACATCAACTACATTTCAGTTTTTAAAAAGGAGAGAAAGATACAGATTCCTTGTCTTGTGGCCACCCAAGACAAAGCTTGCATGTGTGTTCCTTTGCTTATTAAAACTGCCACCTACCAACCTGGAGTGGTCTAGGGTCTCTTTTCATGGTATCTCCCTGCCCTCTGTGTATGGGAGCCAGTTCCAGATTTCACCGGGGAAGCTCCTATGGTTTCGAACTAACAGCCTGGAGAAGAGTTAAGCAAGAAACTTGTCTAAACTGTAGATTCCTGAATTCCAACCTCCAGTCCCAACCGCAGAGAGTTTAAATCAGTCTGTTTAAAAAAAGGACTCAGTAATTTTAATATTTAGCAATACCCAGCATGAGTTTAATCCAGAAAACCCTCAGATCACAACTTCAAAAAACCGTATCCGAGTGGACTGAGCTCTGAAGACAGAGGGGTCGGTCTATCCTTGGATCATTACTAGCTGAACAGGCTCAGGAAAGTTACTTCTGAGTGTCAATACCTTTATGTACAAGGACACTTGTCAGGATGTGAGGATGTTAAGAATGAGCATAAAATGCCTCGAGCAGTACCTGCAGTGTATCATGTATCATGTGCTCAATAAATAGTCGCTACCATCCCTATTATTATTGCATAAGCCATTAAACATAATGTTTATTTTATTTTATTTTTTTTTGAATTATTAATTTTTAATGCCTTGATGTTAATAATGATGTGATCTGTACATATTTAATAGATATGAATAGTAAATCCTGTACGAACCTGAGGAGGCAGATATTTATCTCCAACATAAAGTTGAAAGGCCACATAAACTCTGAGATATTTGTATGACTAAGGTGAACCTGACCTCATAAATACATTCAATCAGACTATTTTTGCGAGTGACAGAAGTGAACTTGAGCCAGTATAATCAAGATAAAAGAAAATTAGTCACATTTATTATAAGGATGGTTTTCGCTGGTAAAGTATCCACAGATATTTGGCAGAATTCATGGATTCAATCCCTGGGACGGGAAGATCCCCTGGAAAAGGAAATTGGAACCCACACCAGTATTCTTGCCTGAAGAATCCCATGGATAGAGGAGCCTGGCAGGCTATAGACCATGGGGTCGCAAAGGGTCGGGCATGACTGAAATGATTAAATAGCAACAATTATTAGGATCCTGGCTGTTGTCAGAAATGCATGAATAGGAATCTAGTCGCTGAGTATTTGGTAGATCTGGGAGGATGAATGCCTGTGCTGGAGGTGCCTCTTCTTGTCTCCGTTTGTGTTTGAGAGGCTGTTCCATTCTCCCTCCTCTGTAGACTCCCTCCTGCTTTGAATGTAAACCTGAGCCCCCGGATGAGGTGGGAGCCAGAAGCTCTTGCTGGCAACTTGGAAGTGACAAGCATGAAGATAAAGCCAAGGACTGGAGGGCAGACAAGGGAAAACAGAGAGCTGGCATTCCTGGCAGCTTGATCCAGTCACTGTATTGTCCCAGGACCGCCTGTGCTGGACTTCCTGTGATGTGAGGCAAATAAACTATCACTGTTCAGGCCAAAAGTGGGATTTTCTGCTACTGATGGCTGAGCAGTCTCCTTACTGTGAGGGGGATTTGCGTAGTTAAGTCTTGTCACTGTCATTCCCAGTGGCCCTGGGGCAATTGCGTTTGTTCTCCTCTGGCCACATGTTTCAGGGAAATTGTGCCAGATTCAAACTCAATATTGAGTTTGACTAGAGTCTCCCCTCCCTCAGGGGACACGTGCAGTCTGGCCTCTGTTAACTGATTCTCTGTGTGGGCTGCAGTCAGCTCCCGAAGGTGGGCCCGCCTCTCGTCCCTGTCATGACCGAGAGGCAATACACAACTTTCCCCAACAACAGTGTGTGTTTCTTGTCCTTAAACTGTGTCCTGCCCAGGGTCTCACCTCTCAGTGGGCCTCCTGGGACCTCTACCAAGTCTGGTTTCACTAAGGAGTGATAATCCCCACAGGGAGCCATTTTGCCTTGTCTGGTTAACATTTCTGTTTTATAGTCTGCGCACTGGCATTGAGCTGAGGTAACCCCTGCACTGCAGAGGAGGTGAAATGGGGGGGACGGCACTGGGTTTGGGGTCCCACTGTTATATTTACATCATTTCTTAAACACATTATTTCCATCTCACCTTGATGCTGGGTGCCATTTTCTGCACAGTCATTTGCTTTTGCTTACTCACTGATGTTCTTGTCATCCTTCCCAAACCATCTTGTTTACACTATAATCAGGGAAGCCTTTATGACGGATCTGGCAGAGGACTGCTCAAATTCCTGCACATGGATTGGCTCACATTATCAACAGCTAGGACCATGCCTGCCATTATGCTCTCTGGTCCTGTGTCCTGTGCAGGGTGGTGAGCTGAGTAGGAAGCTGCCTTCCCTGTTTGGGCATGGCCATCTTACTCTTTCTCTTCCTCTGAAAACTCTGTCAGGCTGTCAGTATCACTTGAGCTCTGCCTTTCTAGAAGAGACCAGGAGAGGCCTGCCTGTGTTAAGTCTAAACCATGTGTTTTAGCCCCAGTTTAATGAAAATCTCTGCAGTGGAATGAGGAGCACAAGTTTCCTTCATACTAATCAAATGGGTCATGTTCTCTTGTCTCATGGAGTTTATTTCCATCAAGAACATCTCAGGGGAGAGAATCCAAGATAGAATTCAGGTATCCCGAGTCCTCTAGTCAAATAGCAGTTAATAATACTCCTAAGCCATTCTAAACCCTACAATTTATTATCATTGCTAATATTGCAAAGTATTATTAGTATACCGTCTTATTATCATGTTGATTCTTTCTGTTTAGGGAAGGGGTTACCAATCTAAGTTGATGACCTTTGGAAGCTAGGTAGGTAGTGTGAATGAACAAAGTAGCCTGTCTTGTGTCTCCTCCAGATTTCTTGTTCTCTTGTCTATGATAGACACGTGGGTTCAGAGAAACATTTCTCTCTTTTGCAGGGAAAACAAGGTCAAGTTCAATGATAAATGACAGCTGAGACTCATCTTGGTACTAGAAAAACCCAGGGGAATTTCAGAGACTGTGGAAAACTGAAAAATGAATGCCCTGTGTAGGGAAGCTGCTCTGCTACTCATATCCAGCTGATTAAATCCATGTGGGAATACAAGCTTATTGTCACCAGAAGTTCTATATTTAAAAAAAAGCTTCAGATATTTTATTTTTTTTGGGGCGCAGAAATTCCTCAATTTTAAATATTAGTTCAATGTTTTCAAAAACAGACTGTGTGGATTTACAAAAAAAAAAAAAAAAGAAAGAAAGAAAGAAAGAATGTCTGGGAGCCACCAGACTATGCCTTTTGGCTCAGAAGATGAAGCTCAGACCACTTAGCTTGACTCATAACCTTCATGGTTCTACCTGTACCACCTCTTGCTTCCTTTCTTACTTCTCTCCAGACGCACCACAGCCATTCAGGGCTACACTTTGCACTTTCCCCTTTCCTGGGCCTATACTTTTGCAGGTGGCTTTACCTTGGAATGTCCTTCCATGGCCAATTAATTCTATAAATAATTCATTCTTAAATATCCATATCAAAACCATCTCCTGTTTCAAGTGTTTTATAACCTCCCTGCCACTTCCCAACCGGGCAGAGCTACAGTGTCTTGTTTCTCTGGGATTTTTGAGCAAAGAAGAGTCTTCTTACAGGAACTTAGCAGAGTCTTTTGTAATTATTGTGTGCACACTCATCTTTCCTGCGCAACACTGAGGACCTGTTTAAGTGTTCCTAGTACTCTGTGCCATGTGTGGCCCTGGGTCAGTGCTCAGTGACTATTGTGTGAATAGATGAATAAACAAATTCATTCTGCACTACACCTATGCTGTAGTTCATTTTCTTGCAAGATGCCTTCACATTTGTTGTCTCTGTGCATGTGACATCGGTTATCACTTTATGGTGCCCATTTTGAATGGCCTAAAACATAACTAACTCATCCTAGGAATATTTATATATGTTGCTGGCCTTTCAAGGTGATACTGCTCTTTTCCAAAGGAAGACATCTGAAGTGGTATCCTTACTCCTGAGCAAAAACATTAAAATTTAATGCAATCGCTTCATGCTTTGTTAAGAACTTATCTGATCAAGAAGGGATAAGTAAGGGAATATGACATGGGGGACTTTTTTTTTCTTATACTGCTCTTTTTCCAGTGCAGTGGCAGAATTAATAGGGGAGTTAAAAAAAAAAAGGATGAATATGTATGTTATATCCATTGACAAAGCAGTAAAAAGTAGTTAGCTGTGAAATTCCATTTGTATTTAAGTTTACTATTCTAAGTACTATTAGTACTTAGTACTGTTCTAACAACTGTGGTGTTGGAGAAGACTCTTGAGAGTCCCTTGGGCTGCAAGGAGATCCAACCAGTCCATCCTAAACGAAATCAGTCCTGAATATTCATTGGAAGGACTGATGCTGAAGCTGAAGCTCCAATACTTTGGCCACCTGATGTGAAGAGCCCACTCGTTGGAAAAGACCCTACTGCTGGGAAAGATTGAAGGTGGGAGGAGAAGGGGACAACAGAGGATGAGATGGTTGGATGGCATCACCAACATGATGGACGTGCATTTGAGTAAGCTCCGGGAGTTGGTGATGGACAGGGAAACCTGGCGTGCTGCAGTCCATGGGGTCACAAAGAGTTGGACACGACTGAGCAATTGAACTGAACTGAACCGAACTAATTCTATGTACACTCTAACCCCTCCCTCTGACCATCCAAGCCACTTGACATTTTTCTCGTCTTACAGCTTGGAGGTAGGAAATTTTTAAATGTCTCTTTTGGGCTTCCTTTGTGGCTCAGCTGGTAAAGAATCCGCCTACTATGTGGGAGACCTCAGTTTGATCCCTGGATTGGGAAGATCCCTTGGAGAAGGGAAAGGCTACCCACTCCAGTATTTTAGCCTGAAGAATTCCATGGACTGTATAATCCATGAGGTTGCAAAGAGTCGGACACGACTGAGTGACTTTCACTTTCACTTTGGGGTTAGTTTTTAAAGGAAAGCATGCTAAATACAATGGCTAAATTATAAATTTAATCAAATCTGTAATTTAAATAAGACCCCAATAATAATAGGCTGAAAGCTTGTCAGGCTGTGTTGGGTCTGGTTTGTTTTACATCAACACTGGAACTGCAAAGCATAGCCTTTTAAGTGCTTTTACCCATTAGCTTCATCAAGTAATTGCAGGTTTGTAGCCATCAATAACAACGAAGCTTGACACCTTGGGAAGGAGAAGGGAATCTTTCCCCTTACAGATTAGGCAGGAAAGAAAAGTGCCTTAAATGCATTGCAGGCATGTGAGTGTTCAGAGAAGAGAAAAAGTCAGATGAGTGCACGATGCAGTAGCTTTGACCTGCTTAAATTCAGAACACTCATTTCATTCCTCCTTGGTCCCTTTGACTCATTTAGCATCCTATAGGGTCTCAGTAGGCTCACTGCTGGTCATCTCAGCATGAGTAATCTTCAGAAAGTGCTGTTTCTTGTAAATGTAAATTAGAAAAAAAAACTGGTGGTGAGAGTGGGCAAACAGATAGCAAGAGATGGCTTCCTAATTCCAGTTTGTTTAAACAGGGAGGGAAAAAACCACAAAGAAATGAGAAAGTACAAAGGAAAAAAATCTAATTTATCTGAAACCAAGAATTTCTCCCAAATCATTTTTTGAAAAAATTTCATGTTCTTGGTTGACCCTCATCTTGGACAGGTCACAGTTTTCTCTGATCAGAAATATTTATTAGTGTCTCTGGAATGAACAATGGTCTCTTTTGCTCTAAGATGTTTGTGTCAGTAAAAAAAGAGTCACATATGTATCTAGGTTAAGTTAACATTAAAAAACGTTGAATTTGGGACATTAAATTGCCAGATACTTTTTCTCTTGGCTGAGAAAAATTGTTGGGCGCTTTCTTGATGTTATTAAAATAGACAATTTTACTTTTGGTTCAAAATTTACTGAGGCAAACATAAGAGTTCGAGGTATCACTTAAAATTAGTTAAAGCTGGTTTGGAAGGGATGCATTTTGGAGAGAGAAGGTCATACTTAATGTCACTTTAGTAGTTATTCTTCAAGGTTATGAAGTGTTATGGGCAGTGGATGCATATGAGAATTACTTTAAAGTTTACTAATGCCCAGGCTTCCTGCAGATACTCTAATTTATAATGAGGAGAATGGAAGGAGCATTGGAGTATGTGTATGTGTGTATATGTGTGTGTGTTTAACATTCCCTCAAGTGATTCTAATGTGCATTCAGAGTTGAGAACTTCTAGAATCATAAAGATGGGGTGACCTGCTATTGTGAATTAAATTATGTTTCCTTAAAAGATTTGTTGATGTCCATCCATCACAAAGCCATGGACATGGAGGTCTTTCCAGATAGAGTTAACTGTTCTTAAGGGTTCAAGTAACACCTAGCACCTCCTATGCCACTGAAGGAGTGTCTTGGAAATTAAGTGCAAGGCACATGAATGGTGGTGAATTCCCAGGGACTTGAAAGTGACAGAAAGCCTAATCCCTACAATTGTTAGCCTTTTTGGAAATCATGCAGCCCATAAGCATATACTATTTAAAAAATATCGGACAACAGAAATACCCTCCCCCACCCCCTAATAATGACTTGAGTGGGTAGAGGAAGTGATAAGTTCCTGGCCTCAAATGGAGCTTTGTCTTTTGAGGGTGGGGAGACAGAGTGTGGAGTGATGAGGTTCCATCACTACTTACATGCCTCAAAAATATATAGAATATATCCACAAGCCAGATGCTTTGTTTTCATGTTTGTTTTCAGACATCTGAGACCCTGGTTCAATTTCTGGATTGGGAAGATCTGCTGGAGAAGGGATAGGTTACCCACTCCAGTATTCTTAGGCTTCCCTGGTGGCTCAGCTGGTAAGGAATCTGCCTGCAATGTGGAAGACCTGGGCTTGATCCCTGGGTTGGGAAGATCCCCTGGAGAAGGGAAAGGCTGCTCACTCCAGTATTATGGCCTATATAATCCATGGAGTTGCAAAGAGTCAGACACAACTGAGCTACTTTCAGCCCTCTCGCTAAAAACCCACTTCCGTGTTTAATGTTCTTTTATGCTGACCTGCACTACCAACACTGCCCTCAAAATCTAACCATACTATAGGATATTCTGTCATGTGGACTAGGTTCCTGGGAAGCTGGAAGTCATGATTCTTTTAACTTTTAAACTGCCAGAATAGGAAGGAGAGAGAAAACATTCTTACCTATTTGATCACCAGATCACCAGTATGAGCAAAATCCAGAACTCAGTTCAAGGATGACCTGCAGCCATTCGTGTTCATGGGATTTGACCGCTGGAAACCCAAGGTTACCCAAGGCTGCAAGGTTACCATTGTGAAGAAATGACTCAAAGGACTCCAGGTTCTCTCTTCAAGTGTTGTGATGTCTCCACAAAAAAGACTTCTTATGGATTGGGGTGGACCAGAAAGCATCCAAACACCCAGAAAAGGACATGATCAAAGCTGATCTTTTTATACTGTAGTACTTTGCTGTTAAATAACCCAATATCATATTTGCATTTATCTTTTGTTCATCTACTTTCACTTATCAATAGTATTATGTAATAGAGGAAAATGGAAAAATGCAAATGAGTTCAGTTCAGTTGCTCAGTTGTGTCCGACTCTTTGCGACCCCATGAACTGCAGCACGCCAGGCCTCCCTGTCCATCACCAGCTCCTAGAGTCCACCCAAACCCATGTCCATTGAGTCGGTGATGCCATCCAACCATCTCATCCTCTGTTGTCCCCTTCTCCTCCTGCCTTCAATCTTTCCCAGCATCAGGGAAATGAGTCATTTCTTCACATCAGGTGGCCAAAATATTGGAGTTTCAGCTTCAACATCAGTCCTTCCAATGAACACACAGAACTGATCTCTTTCAGGATGGACTGGTTGGATCTCCTTGCAGTCCAAGGGACTCTCAAGAGTCTTCTCTAGCACCACAGTTCAAAAGTATCAGTTCTTCGGTGCTCAGCTTTCTTTATAGTCCAACTCTCACATCCATATATGACTACTGGAAAAACCATAGCCTTAACTAGACGGACGTTTGTTGACAAAGTAATGTCTCTGCTTTTTAATATGCTGTCTAGGTTGGTCATAACTTTCTTTCCCAGGAGTAAGTGTCTTTTAATTTCATGGCTGCAATCACCATCTGCAGTGATTTTGAGCCCCCCAAAATAAAGTCAGCCACTGTTTCCACTGTTTCCCCATCTATTTGTCATGAAGGAATGGGACCGGATGCCATGATCTTAGTTTTCTGAATGTTGAGCTTTAAGCCAACTTTTTCACTCTCCTCTTTCACTTTCATCAAGAGGCTCTTTAGTTCTTCTTCACTTTCTTCCATATTGTATATATGTACACCTGAACTGTTTATTTGAGTTTTGTTAAAGAGATGTCACAAAGGGCTTATGAAAATCATTTTTGAATTGATAATTAGAAAATTGTATAAGCAATCCTGTGATCTACCAATTTGTTTTATCTCAATCAGGATTATGAATCAAGAATTACTGTGTATTTCAGTCATTTTGATTTGAAGTAACTCCAAGTATAAAATGATTACATGTAATGATGTCTCCCAGCCCTTCCATGTGGATATTTTTTAAGTGTACTTGTATTCTAGACCAAAGTAAATATGGCAGAATTTTATACATGAAAAAATAATTTTGCAAATACTTTTTATAATTGTATTATTTCTTTAAAATGTTGAAGCTTGTGTTAGTTTCAGGGAGAGGTGTATATTTTGATAAAAAATACTTGACTTTGTAATTCTGTGTATTCTGTATAATATATAATAGAGCCATTTTAAGACCGCCTTGTCACATTTTTTGTTAATCGTGAAAATGTTATTTGAAGTGATGTTTATGCATTGAGTACATAATGACCAACTAGAGTTAAAGTAAGTGTGAACAGTGAAACATATTGTATGCTGTACAAGATATATTGTAATTTGCTGTTTTAGCATCTGTATTTTGGTTAGAAGATATTATTAAATGCAGATGTTAAGGGTTGGAAAAGTCTAATTTTATTTTTAGAACTAATGGATATAAAGTCAGAAAGAAAAACACCAATACAGTATCAGATAGATCAGATCAGATCAGTTGCTCAGTCATGTCTGACTCTTTGCGATCCCGTGAATCACAGCATGCCAGGCCTCCCTGTCCATCACCAACTCTCGGAGTTCACTCAGACTCATGTCCATCGAGTCAGTGATGCCATCCAGCCATCTTATCCTCTGTCATCCCCTTCTCCTTTTGCCCCCAATCCCTCCCGGCATCAGAGTCTTTTCCAATGAGTCAACTCTTCGCATGAGGTGACCAAAGTACTGGAGTTTCAGCTTTAGCATCAGTCCTTCCAAAGAAATCCCAGGGCTGATCTCCTTTAGAATGGACTGGTTGGATCTCCTTGCAGTCCAAGGGACTCTCAAGAGTCTTCTCCAACACCACAGTTCAAAAGCATCAATTCTTCGGCACTCAGCCTTCTTCACAGTCCAACTCTCACATCCATACATGACCACAGGAAAAACCATAGCCTTGACTAGACGAACCTTTGTTGGCAATGTAATGTCTCTGCTTTTGAATATGCTATCTAGGTTGGTCATAACTTTTCTTCCAAGGAGTAAGCGTCTTTTAATTTCATGGCTGCAGTCACCATCTGCAGTGATTTAATGCATATATATGGAATTTAGAAAGATGGTAACGATGACCCTATATGCGAGTTAGCAAAAGAGAAACAGATGTATAGAACGGTCTTTTGGAGTCTGTGGGAGAAGGCGAGGGTGGGATGATTTGAGAAAATAGCATTGAAACATGTATGTTATCATATGTGAAACAGATTGCCAGTCCAGGTTCGATGCATGATACAGGGTTCTCAGGGCTGATGCACTGGGATGACCCTGAGGGATGGGATGGGGAGGGAGGTGGGAGGAAGGTTTAGGATGGGGAACAGATGTACACCCATGGCTGATTCATGTCAATGTATGGCAGAAATCACCACAATATTGTAAAGTAATTAGCCTCCAATTGAAATAAATAAATTAAAACAGAAATTCGATTTTGCTTTATTAAAATAGCTTATTCCTATGTTGTCTCTTTTTAAACATTTTAGTGTTAATTCTTTTGTGTAGCCAAAGCAGCAATTTCATTTGTACAAGTCACAGCATTGTTTCACATATGATTCATTCAATATATTTCTGTTTCCTTACTTGTTTACATTCCATGGTACATGCTTACATGCTTAGGACTCAAATGGAATATGACTTTTTAAAAAAAGCAGAATAAAAGAGACTGGAAAAAAAAATTTGTTGATGTCCTAATTCCCGGTTTTTATTTGTGAAAGTGAAAGTCGCTCAGTCGTGTCCAACTCTTTGCAACCCTATGGACTATGCAGTCCATGCAATTCTCTAGGCCAGAATACTGGAGTGGGTAGCCTTTCCCTTCTCCAGGGGGTCTTCCCAACCCAGGTCTCCCACATTGCAAGCGGACTCTTTACCAGCTGAGCCACAAGGGAAGCCCTTTTATTTGTGAATACAGTCTTATTCAGAAATAGGGTCTTTACAAATCTAATTGGTTTACACATACACACACATATTAGTTGTTGTTTTTGAAGTTGTTTAGTCTCCAAGTTGTGTCCAACTCTTTGGCAACCCTGTGGACTGTAGCCCTCCAGGCCCCTTTATACAAGAGATTTCCCAGGCAAGAATACTTGGTTGCCAAGGGTTGCCAATTCCTTCTCCGGGAGTTCTTCCTGACCCAGGGATTGAACCTGTGTCTCCTGCATTGGCAGGCAAATTCTTCACTGCTGAGCCACTAGGGAAGTCCACATAAATGTGTGTGTGTATACTCACATATATATATGTATATATTTATTTTTTAATGAATTATAGTTGATTTATAATATTGTGTTAATTTCTGCTGTATAGCAAAGTGATTCTTCTTTTTCATATTCTTTTCCATTATGGTTTATCACAGGATATTGAATCTGGTTTCCTATGCTGTATAGTAAGACCTTGTTGTTTATCTATTCTATATATTATGGTGCTTAGTCACTTCTGTCGTGTCGGACTCTGTGACCCCATGGACTATAGCCCGCTAGGCTCCTTTGTCCATGGGATTCTCCAGGCAAGAATATTGGAGTGGGTTGCCATTTCCTTCTCTGGTGATAAAGTATGAAGTGAGTGAAGTGAGTGAAATGAAGTCACTCAGTCGTGTCCAACTCTTTGCAACCCCATGGACTGTAGCCTACCAGGCTCCTCTGTCCATGGGATTTTCCAGGCAAGAGTACTGGAGTGGGTTGCCATTTCCTTCTCCATGTATTATAGCTACCTCTGCTAATCCCAAACTCCCAATCCATTCCTCCTCTACTTCCCCTCCCCCATGGCAACCATAAGTCTGTTCTTTATGTCTGCGAGTCTGCTCCTGTTTCATAGATCATTTCATTTGTGCCATACTTTTGAATCTACATATGGGTGACATCATGTGGTATTTGTCTTTCTCTTTCTGACTTCCTTCATTTAGAATAATAAGCTCTAGGTCCATCCATGTTGCTGCAGATGGCCTTATTTCATTCTTTTTTATGGCTGAATAGAATTCCATTATATATATGTACCACATCTTCTTTATCCATCCTGCAGATATTAGTTAACTTAAAATGAGGTCACACTGGATTAGGGCCCTAAATCCAATATGAATGATTAGAAGACGAGAGACACAAAGAGACACAGATACACATGAAAGATGACCATGTGAAGACAGAGGCAGAAACTGGAGTTATGCTGCCATAAGCCAAGGAATACCAAGGATTGCTGGCCAGCACCAGAAGCTAGAAAACACAAGAAAGGTTTGTTCCTTCCGGTCTTTGGAGGGAAGATTTAGAACTTCTAGCCTCTTCCAGAACTGTGAGATAATACACTCCTATTGTTTCAAGGCACCTAGTTTGTGGTAATTTGTTATGGTAGCCCTAGGAAACTAGTAGGAGAAGGCAATGGCACCCCACTCCAGTACTCTTGCCTGGAAAATCCCATGGATGGAGGAGCCTGGTAGGCTGCAGTCCATGGGGTCGCTAGGAGTCCGACATGACTGAGTGACTTCACTTTCACTCTTGACTTTCATGCATTGGAGAAGGAAATGGCAACTACTCCAGTGTTCTTGTCTGGAGAATCCCAGGGACAGGGGAGCCTGGTGGGCTGCCGTCTATGGTGTCACACAGAGTCGGACACGACTGAAGTGACTTAGCAGTAGCAGGAAACTAGTACACCTATTGCTCTGCATCTTTTAAAAGTACAGCATGAACTTGTAAGACACTAAAAGAAGCCTCATCTTAATAAGATTTGTTAGATCTTAAAAGAGATTCCAGAATGAGATTCCAGGCTGTTAGCTATTAAAATAATGAGACCAACCACATAAGTTTTCCCAGGACTAAGAAAGTTTTGGGGATGTGGAGCTTTCAGTGAGTATAAAATTCAGAAAAGTCCCAGGAAATCCAGGACAAATTGTTCACCCCAAACAGGATGGAGTCTTGTCCAATCAGATTGTGAGAAAGTCCTTAATGACAGTAGCTAAGCCGATGTGGCTCTTAAATTGGGACAGAACTTAAGTAAAAGCTTGTTAAAACAAATGATTCTGAACTACTCTTGACTTTGGTTTTTTATTTCTTGTATTAGTTTTCTGTGAAGATCAATGTGCTGTTTTTAGACTTTTTAAACATGAAGATTAGCAAATAACCAGATTTCTTTTAACCAATGAACCTGTCACAAGTGAGTAGTTCTTCTGTTTCCTGTCTATTAAGAAAACCAGAGATTAGATGTGGTTTCAGGAGAAGCCTAATGATCTGAGTCTGGCCAGATGATCCCCTTTCAAGAAACACATGGTCATCCCAGAGGAGGCAGGATTTCTATTACATGAATGAGAAATGAAAGGAGCCAGGACCTGAGGTGAGTGAGAGTACCACTCAAGGAATCGTGCAGATGAGCCGCTTCTTGGTAAATCTCATTGGAGAGCCATCCTGATGACTTTTAGGTAAAACTCCCTTATGAAGAAATGGTCATGTCACAGGAGCCAAACCACTTGGCTGAGTTCTAAGATCCACTCTCTTCATATTGAGTCTGGTTATAGGATGAGTCATGTTACACTTTGTATTTCTGTCTGTCACTCATGACAGTGCTTGTAAGAGTGCTAGGTTGGAACTATGATTCTTGAAAGAAAAGAAATATGACTGTGGTGTCTTTGGAATGATGGGCCATTCATTTTCTTTGGTGGAAATTGCAAACTTTTCCTTAGTTAGTATTTTCTAATAGCAAGTAGCCCATGCATTTAGGACAAAACTTTAATTAAATATCTAGTCCAGTTGGATTATTGCCAAGAGGCAGAAGGTATGCTTTCAAAGACACTCACATTTCAAGTGCTACCTTCGGGGAAATAGTGATGTCATGCTTCATACACAGAAGTAACTGTGGGGGCCAGAATAGGACAAAGCCCATTGTATTTTTAATGTTCCACGTTCCATATTGTTGTTGTTCAACATGGACGCTCATTGGATAATGTTAATTTTGAAGAACTATCAAAAGCATTTCATAGACTCTTTGTAGAGACTCACGTTTTTAATGAAAAGTACTAAGTTTGGTCAGGACTGGGAAGAGGCAATCTTGGGGACTAATGCTTTTCTATTCTTTGTGTAACTTTTCTATTCCTAGTCATCTTCTTCTGAAATAAAATCTGAGAATAAAAGGATTGACTCAGCATTTTTATTTTCAGAATATTCTGAAAATTGACCAATAGCTATAAAGCACTTTTCAACTTAAAAACAAAAAAAAATTATTGATGCAGAATAGTGCTATTAACTGGCAGCATGTAACCTCAAGGCACCCAGCCACTGTGTTGGAATCTACACTCACAATCCTGTTGGTGGTTCTCTTTGTGTAACAGGTAATTCCAGATTATGAATCTCTTCCTCACATGACAAAGGCATCTCAGTCTTGGTCCTTTTTGGCCACAGTGGTTAATGGGGATGCCCTGTCAGCCTTATTAGGCAGCATTCTTTACTCTAGACGGAGAAGGCAATGGCATCCCACTCCAGTACTCTTGCCTGGAAAATCCCATGGACGGAAGAGCCTGGTAGGCTGCAATCCATGGGGTCGCTAAGAGTCGGACACGACTGAGCGACTTTCCTTTCACTTTTCACGTTCATGCATTGGAGAAGGAAATGGCAACCCACTCCAGTGTTCTTGCCTGGAGAATCCCAGGGACGGGGGAGCCTGGTGGGCTGCCGTCGATGGGGTCGCACAGAGTCGGACACGACTGAAGTGACTTAGCATAGCATAGCATTTACTCTAGACACCTTCATTAACATTCCACTGACCTCTGTTTCTAAGAAAAAATAATTGGTGATATGTCAAAAGGCAACAGAATGTTCTTCAAAGCTGTTCCTTTTTCTGGGCAAGGGATGATGGTAGAGATGGTATTTATACCTCTGATTTTCTGATTTCTATGTCATAACCAAAGTTGCCAAAGTTATTAGTTTTAGATTCCATTTGAACTTGGCTTTGCACAATGCAAGAAAGCCTCTATATTTAAAACCCACTGCCACAACTAATAGATAAGTCTGAGGCAGATAATCCTCCCCTAGCACACAACTTCATAAATAAGCCATGCGACCCTCTGCATACTCACACTGATTTTTCCTAAGAAATCCATTCTATTCAGTCTTTTAATTTCCCCAGTGTTCACAGCCATGCTGGCATTTTCAAGAGATAAGCCCACACACTTTTTCCTTAGGAAAAAAAAAGGTTTGACTAAAGCAAAATGTGTTCTGTGCTAAATCATTATTTTCAAGCAGTGCCTTTTGTTTTCTTGTTTTTTGATATAATCAAAAGGATGAATCTTAGTCCTGGGAAGAGCACGGCTGCTGATCATGCCAAAACTGGATCTGCCTTAATGTGAACAACTGCTTTCCTCCCCCTAGAGCTGGTGAATGCCACCCAAGAGGATTTGGGGAACCCCAAGTCTCCAAAGCAGAAACAAAGGGAAAGACCTGTTCAAGATTGCTTTAGTAACATGCAGTTAATTTTAATATTGATTTACATAATACCCTCTCTTTTAGCAGTAATTTCACTGCTTAAACCAAGTGGTATTGAAAAAAAAAATGTTTCCAGCTGTCTAACCTCAGAGGCTAACCAAGGAATGCTGCCCTTGTAACAAAAAGCATAACATCCCTTCTTGGCAGAGCCTCTGAAGACCTGGTCTAGGCTGCTAATTCATCTTTTGAGCATTCTTTTAAAAAAAATTATTTTATTGAAGTATAGTTGATTTATAATGCTATGCGAGTTTCTGGTATACAGCAAAGTGACTCAGCTATATATATATATATATGCATATTTTCTTTATTTGTTGTTTATTTTTAAAATTTTACTGGCAGTGGTTGGGATTGGGTTCTTAAAGCTGTCTTGCCAATGACAACCAAAGTTACTTGCTAGAGCAGAAAGCAAGAAAGAAGCAAAACATCTTAAATTATACATTATCTTTAGAATGGGCCTGTGGTTGGGGTCTGGCATGTAGTCATCAGGGGAAGAAATTGGAGGAGGTAGAAGTTTTCATGTAAAAAAAGGCTCAGCAATTGCTTTTAATGTTAAATCCTGTAACTACCCTACAACTCAGCAAGCCTGCTTCTAGGTATTTACTTAGGAGAAATAAATCATATGTTTACCAAAGCAGTTGTACAAATATGTTCAGAGCAGCTTATTTTTCATAGCCTCAAACTGGAAACAGCTCAGTTGTCCATTACCAGGAAGGTAGAAAACAAACTCTGATATATTCACGTAATAACCAATAAAATACAGACATGGATGAACTTCGAAAATACTGAGTGAAAGAAGCCAGATGCAAAATAGTACATACTGTATGATTCTATTTACATGAAGCTCTAGAATAAGAAAGACTGATCTATGGTAATAGTAATTTATATTGCTAATTAATTTCTATTACTAAATCAACATTAATAATAGTAATTTCTATTACTATTCTAATTTAAACCAGGGTTGCCTCTGCATGGTGATGGTGAGATTCACTGGAATGAACACTGGGAACTTTTTGTGGTGATGGAAGTATTTTATATCTTAACCAGCATTATGGCTACACAGATATATACATTTAATAAAACTTATCAAATATACACCTAAAAATCTATGTGTTTTGTTATTTATAAAAATAATCTCAATTCAAAAAAAGGAATAGAAAACAAAGAAAAAATAGTTCAGATTTTCTATTGTTCAAATTTCTAACTGATTAATGTGGTGGCAGTCAGCTAATTAGCAGATCTTTGCAGTGTGAAAAAAATTTTGTTCTCAACCTAATGGTTTGTTTAACTGTGCTCACTAGGAACTCTTAATCCATCAAAAGGATTTTAAGACCCTGATAATTAGTTTTAGCTCTATAAGAGGGCACACAGACGCAATTCATCTTCTTGCCAGGATTGACAGACGCTATTTTGATAAGTACAGGAACCATCAGTTCAAGTTATTTGTCATTAGACCAAAGTAGGGTTTAGATGAGTGGAATCTTTTTATTTGTTAAGAGTTGATAGGTTGACAGTCGCACACACAGTTTTTCTTTCACTCTTTGCTTGTACTAAAATTCTGAATCTAAAATTTTAGAAGAGTTAGATACATCTCCACTGTACTGGGCATTTTGCTTCTGAAAGTCCTGTCTGAAAACTCAACTGCATTTGGCCATAGGAATCACACAGGGCATTTGGTCCCACCTTGAGCAGTTGTCTTCCTAGAGTCATGGGAATTAAGCAGATTCAGGAACATAAAACCAGAGGTGCCAGTAAGCTCCAGCTGCTTTTAAATTCCAGATTTGTGAATCTAGGAGTCTCGGGAAGCTAAGAGGACACCTGAAGATTCATATGTGTTCTATGGACATGAGCTGTAACAAATCAGAGCACCTTTTTTTTAGTACTTAGTGTTTTAATTCCTTATTTAATATTTGGGTACAGTTGTCACTGAAATAAAGTTATATATTTGGGGACTCTGTTGGATGCCGCAAGGTTTGCTAGGTTATTTTTGTTCCTGTTTATTTCATAAAACCATTCATTTGTCTGTTTAGGAGTTTCATGTGGAATTGCAGGTGTGAGTTGAAAGCCAGATGTAAACTAAATTATAACATATGCAGAAGGGACCCCTTACAGATGGCAAATGCATATTTTTCAGCTGACCTACTCCTCAAGTAATAGTTAGGGGGAGTAAAATATTTTCTGTAGACTATGCAATTTCCATTTTATTATTATTTTTTTAAAGCTTCAAATTTGTAATTCAACAGCATTGATGGGATTGAGTAGCAGAGAAAGAGAAAGGGGAAGAAAAATTTGACCCAGAAACAAGTTCATTGATAAACATGTATGAAGCTTGTGGGAACTCAGATTAGATCTCCTTGCTGGGGTAATGGGCAGGGAGAGGGGATGTGAAGACACAGGAGTTCACACTAACTGGAACACATGCAAAAGCAGTCGATAGGGTAAGCAGAGTGGGACTGCAGCCTCAGAAACACCAGCAGTATCCTAATAATTATAAAATGGAAACATTGTGGTTGATTGCACTACAAAACTTAACAACTTCAGGTCATTCAATATTTTTAGCAATAATTCTAGGAGATGAAAGGAATTACAATGTAAAAAGCTATACTTTAAAACATTTGAATACTTAACTCCTAAAGCTTAAAACATGACATTTTCTATAGTAATTCACAATAGAGTTTAAAAGGAGCTTATGACTCTCCTGGTTGGAATTGGCCTGATCAGATTTGGGAAATTTAACCCAAGATAGCAGGTGCCAAACATATAATTTAGGGAAACAAATTATGATCTTGAAAGTCAAAAGTCCACACAGAATTTGATCCTGTAAGCTGAGAAGCTCTATTTTAATGACAACCCCTGGACACTTTTTGGCTACTTGTCCTGAGGTAGAGTCCAACTTGCCGGTTCTGAGGGCTCAGTCTGCTGTGATGAGGATGGGAGGCTCATTTTACTTCATGCTGGGTATGGGAGTGCCCTGAGTGGTCGTCTTTCTCATGTAAAATTCACATGACCATTCTGGCTTTGGTAAATCTCCACTGACACCCTAACTGAGGGAGCTATAGACCCAGGCAGCTTCTGTGCTTCTTGAGGCTGCTAAGAGCTCTGTGTCATATTTGTTTTCGTAAGAAGTGGCCTTCCAAGGTGTGAGTCCTCAAGGCTCATGTTTCCCCTGTCATGTGGATAAAACTTTAGGCTTTATCTTTATTTTATAGTGCTGTGACTCTTTCCATGTGTAGAGTCTTCTCTTGTGTTGTTGGAAGAGGGTGTTTGCTATAACCAGTGTGTTCTCTTGGCAGAACTCTATTAGCCTTTGCCCTGTTTCATTCTGTACTCCAAGGCCAAATTTGCCTGTTATTCCATGTGTTTCTTGACTTCCTACTTTTGCATTCCAGTCCCCTATAATGAAAAGGGCATCTTTTTTGCATGTTAGTTCTAGAAGGTCTTGTAGGTCTTCATAGAACCATTCAGCTTCAGCTTCTTCAGCATTACTGGTCTGGGCATAGACTTGGATTACTGTGATATTAAATGGTTTGCCTTGGAAATGAACAGAGATCATTCTGTTGTTCTTGAGACTGTATCTGAGTACTGCATTTTAGACTCTTTTGTTGACTATGATGGCTACTCCATTTCTTCTAAGGGATTCCTGCCTGCAGTAGTAGATATAATGGTCATCTGAGTTAAATCCACCCATTCCAGTCCATTTTAGTTTGCTGATTCCTAAAATATTGAGGTTCACTCTTGCCATCTCCTATTTGACCACTTCCAATTTGCCTTGATTCATGGACCTAACATTCCAGGTTCCTATGCAGTATTGCTCTTTACAGCATTGAACTTTACTTCCATCACCAGTCATACCCACAACTGGGTGTTGTTTTTGCTTTGGTTCTGTCTCTTCATTCTTTCTGGAGTTATTTCTCCACTGATCTCCCGTAGCATATTGGGCACCTGCTGACCTGAGGAGTTCATCTTTCAGTGTCATACCATTCCCTTCTCCAGTGGACCACATTTTGGCCACCTGATGCAAAAAACTGACTCATTTGAAAAGACCCTGATGCTGGGAAAGATTGACGGCAGGAGGAGAAGGGGACGACAGAGGATGAGATGGTTTGATGGCATCACCGACTTGATGGACATGAGTTTGAGTAAACTCTGGGAGCTGGTGATGGACAGGGAGGCCTAGCGTGCTGAAGTCCATGGGGTCACAAGGAGTCAGACGTGACTGAGCGACTGACCTGAACTGTGGTTCTGTCATCACCAAGACTCCTGCCAGGCCTGGGCCAGCCAGTGCTCAGCAATGTGCTGGGCAGCCCAACACAGCCGCTTCCAGATCAAGCCCCTTTCAGAAGAGGAGTGCAGCCAGACACTCACCAGTGGCTCTCACCTTTGGTAAAAAATTAGCTCATTTTTGTTAAAAATGTAAACAAACTTCTTGGCCAACCCAATGGCTTCTTTGTTTTGTTTTGTTTTCTTGTTTTTCCTGCTCAGAGAACTACTTTGTGTACCTCAGATATGTCATTGTCTCCTGCAATTTTTTGGGGGTTGTGGAAAACAGTTCTTCTGCCTCAATTAAGGAAATAAATGGATCTTTCTAGGTTTTTCTAATTTTATTTTATCTGCTCAGTGTTTCAAGGGATTACGGTTTCTTTCCTTTTGATGAAACACTAAAGTTTCTCAAGTTCTTTTTCCTTCCAAGTATGATTTTCAAATAAATTGATGTATTCCATTCCCTCCTGTCCAGATAGTCACATTCTAAACCACAATGCTATTCCTGTTGGAGATAAAATAGAAGGCTTTTGTTAGTATAATGATTCCATTTTTATGAAGTGGTAGTTTTCAATCAGCTGAATCAGTAGCCACAGCTTAATTGTAAAGTGGCTCACATCCACTACTTTTTGAGTCAACATGTATTTTTCCTCCTTGAAAAGCTAACTCATGCCCACAAAAGGATCTGACACTCATTAACATTAAGCTGCAAACGTCTGTGAACCTTAATATAAAGTCTTCATGAAGCAATTGGCATTTTAACATCTATCCTGTCAGAAGATCAGTGGGATGTTGGTTACCAGCCAGCATGAGTGTTCCTAGGGCAACAGGAGCTCTAGTCCCTAAAATGCATAGAGCTGTGAGGTCCTCCAAGGTCCACCTGCTCAGGTAGGGCTCCCTGATACATTCCAGGTGTTCTGGACTTTGAAGACTTTGAGGTAAATATTCTATGAGTGCCCTTTGTGGAAAGAATCTATTTTAAGAGTTGGTTGTTTTCCTTAATATTCATTGTTCAACTCTTCCAGATGACTGGCAAATGCAATGCTTTTTCAGGCATGGACGAAAACCAAGTCCTACGTCCGACCCCAGTACAGGTACATGAGAAATAAGAATGAGGCTCTTGCCAGCTTTGGGTTTCAATCCTCACTCGTTAGCTGAGGAGATGACAATTTTAAAGGATGGTAAGAGACAAGACAATACCCAAAGAGCCATTTCTGGTTTCATTTTGTGCTTCATTGCTCACCTTAATTCTGTGCTGCCAGAAGTGAGGTGCCTCAGATATCCCTCCTGCCTGGGGATTGCATTCTGTGACATTTCTACAGAATCCATGCCTTTAAGAAGCTTTCCATCCCCTATCTCACATCTCAGGCCAATGCTACAGAAAGGTCATGGGTGTTCCTAATTCGTGGGAAGGGAATACAAGATACTCTGTTTTGGGGTCCAGTATGTTTCCCTTAACTACGTATTTCTTGTCAAATGAGGGTGTATGTAATTTTTTAAAATTACTATTAGTAGTTAACATTGTATAGTACTTTATATATTAAAAAATATAATTTTATTTACTTTTGTGGCTGTGCCAGGTCTTCACTGCTGCGCAGGCATTTCTCTAGTTGTGGAGAGTGGGGGCTACTCTCTAGTTGCGGTGCGTGGGCTTCTCACTGCAGTGGCTTCTCTTGTTGGGGAGCACAGGCTCTAGGGTGAGCGGGCTTCCGTAGTTGTGGTGCACGGGCTTAGTTGCCCCTCTGTATGTGGGATCTTCCTGGATCAGGGATTGAACCCATGTCTCCTGCATTGGCAGATAGACTCTTTACCACGGAATCCCCAGGGAAGCCCTTGTATAGTACTTTAAACTTTCCAACTCACTTCTATATTGACTGTCTGTTGATCTCTCCAAATGGAGGAAATGAGTTTGCGTATGGATCATAATGTTAGAAGATGCTATCTTAAAGAAAATAAAACAAGGAGGGAGAGAAAAAGAGGAATTATGTTTTATCTTATGTTTTAACATGAATTCCCAGTATGAGAAGATTTTTAATTATTAACTTATTCTCTTGTTATAAGTCTCATTGGATTTTCTATTTTGTATTGAGTCAGTTTAATATTTTATGTCTTTTTAGGAATTTGTGAGATTCATCTAAGTTTTCTGATTTGTGGCATCAGGTTATTTATAATATTTTCCTTGTAATATTTTTAATTTTTGCAAGGTCAGTAGCAATGCTCCTCCTTTCATTTCTTTTTTTTTTCCTTTGTCAATATATTAGTTCTCTGTGGCTGCTGTAACAAATTACTGCAAACTGGATGGCATGAAAATATTTTGTACTGACTATGTATTGAAACAATAATTTGGCTATGCAAAACACTTTATTGAAATCAATTTCACTTTTTAAATGTGGCTTTTAAAAAGTTAACAGGCTATCTGTGGCTCACCTTATATTTCTATCAGAGAGCATTGCATTAGAAGGTCTGTTTCTTTCTTGAGAGGCTCAAAGGAGTATGATAAAAGGAGTCTGGTTCTATGGTTAAGAGCCTCTGTGGGTGGTTTAATTATCTGACCCTGGATCAAGCCACAGGGCTAGATGCCCATATAATAGGACTAAATTATCTTGTCCACTGGAATCACTTCACCATGGGTAACTGTAGCATGTCATAATAACATTGTTGAGAATTTGTCCACTTATTCATTCATTCAGTAAATTTGCCAGATACTGGGATTTGGGATACAGGAGTGAACAAAACAGAGGAAAATCTGATTCCATGAAACTCATATTCTAGTTGGTTATGGGCTTGAAGTTAAAGGCAATAAACAAAATGGATATATTTTATGGTATGTTAAAAAACTTATGTAGAAAAATAAACCAGAGAAGGGCAGGGTGGGGAAGGAGGAAGTAATTGCAATTTTAAGCAGAGCTGTTGGGGCCTCACTGAGACTGTGCCACTTGAGGCTAAGACCTGAGGCAGTGAGGGACTGAGCCCCGTGACTGACAGGTGGAGAGTATTCTGAGGAGGAGACGGTGACTACAAAGGCCTGAGGCATGAGTGGATCTGGCTCCTTGTACCTCCTGCCCCTCAAACTGTTCTGTAATAGCAGAACAGGGTTTTGCATATGAGCATATTGTTTTAATACTGATGCTAACTTAGAACATGACTTCTTCTAAGAAATTGAGATCTTTTCTCCTTTCTGGTGACACAAACATGTATGTTACCGGGCAGATTTTCTCTTTCTTTTGGGTCTCAGGAAGTTTGGAAGCAACTCAACAGGCTGTTATGACCTATACACAATGCTTTTTCATTGTTATCCTCACCTTGTTCTAGTTTAGTTCATGCTTCTCTGATTTTCATGCTTAGTCCTTTTTAATTTTACTGCAATGTGTGTGTGTGTGTGTGTGTGTGTATGAGGATACCAACTGCATGTTGGAAGAGGCATTGAACACGCAGGGAAGCGAGAGAGACCAGTAGCAAGATCCACAATTTAAGTGTTGTCAGCCATTCATTCAAAGCATCCTGTAAGCACCTATCATGCGCCTCTCGCTGTGGAATGAAAGAAGCTGCCATGTATAAAAACAAACTCACTTGTGGATAATTGTATCTTTGAAAATGTATTTAATTTCTGGCCGACTCGCCTATGCATCTGTGTCTTTATATTACCATGGGTCAGTTAAAGGTTGTAATCTGATTGTAAACCGCAACGTGAAAGCACTCTGTACCACCAACTCTTCCCCTTTATGCTTTCCATGATGGCTACATGTAAAGTCTGTAGCTGTTGCATCAGCTTTAGAGTTTGAGGCTGGCTATCTGTTCAAATGGGGCTTCCCCGCTGGCTCAGCAGTAAAAAGAAATCTGTCTGCAGTACAGGAGATGCAGGTTTGATGCCTGGGTGAGGAAGATCCCCTAGAGGAAGAAATGGCAACCCATTCCAGTATTCTTGCCTGGGAAATCCCATGGACAGAGGAGCCTGGTGGGCTACAGTCCACAGAGTCTCACAGAGTCAGACATGACTGTGCATGCATGCATCGCATCTTATCTGCTCAGGTGACCAAATTAATACAATCCCAATTTCTCTTTCCAAAGATGTTCAGAAATCTTTCTTAGAAATACTTGGGGCTCCTTTTCATGAGCTAACACACACAAACTTTGAATTCGTTGATTTTTCTTTGGTTGGTAGAGCAGATGGATTGCTAAGGAGTGAGGCACATTTGTGACCGTGGGTGGATACTTTGTGTGGACATTATGCATCTCTTGGAGATTTTGTTGTTGTTGTTGTTGTTGTTTTCACTGTTCTCACCCATGCATTTTCTTCTTCTGCTCCGTGGCTCAGGCATATCTTTTGTGGACAAAAGGAGAAAAAATAATGACAGTTTTGGGTTTGCAGAATGTCTGAGGTCATTCGTACCCAGAGAGATAAGAAAGTTTATTAAGTGTGCACCTGCTGAGGTACTAAAGAGAGGCAGAAAGTGTTTGTCCTTCATCTTTATTCATGAAGCCCTTGAGGGTGACGGGAAAGGAGACTGGCGATTAGGAGACCAGGCAGCCTCGCAGACAGTCAGCCTGTGCAGACACATTCAGTCGTGTGAGTCCCGGCTGCCTCCGTTGATGTGCGTACAGGGCCTTGCCGGGCTGGCCACCCTAGTGTGCTCTGCATTATTAATGCCTTCCCGGGGCACTCGTTGGTATGCTGCGGACGAGGCTGGCTTGGCGCAGTCTCATCTCCACTGAACCCATCCTGTTCACTGTGGTGACACCAGGGCTCCCAGAATGAGGCAGAATTGAGCAAGCACAGCTGGAAGGCAGCAGATTGTCTGGAACTGAGAAAAACACGCATTTAGTCAATTTTAAATTAAGAGGCTTTGTTTACGTTTTCTCAGCTTCTCTTACAGAGTTAGTCAAATTTTAGATTTCCTCCAAAATTAAACAAGTGTCAGGAACAGATGGCAGGTTTATTTTACTTCATTCAACCTGTTCAAGGAGTGTGAACTCGGGGACTGAGCAGTGTGACACAAATTTTCATGTTAAATTGTCAAAAGAAAGCTTGATGCATGGCTCCCCTAAAGAGAACGATTTACATACATGTGAGGCAGTACCCTGGCTTTGGACTGGTCTGTTGTCTGGTGTGTGGCTTCATCCTCTTGTCCCACGGAGCCAGGCTGGTGGGAAGGCAGCTAAATAGGAGGGCAGAAAGACAGGTTTGTACTTGGATTTCTGGCTTCTACCTATCAGGTTTCTTTTAGGGTGAAAGCTTTAGTAAATGTGAATGGCATGGCTAAAATAAAGTTTATTGATGGTGTCAATGATCTCTGTATCAGTGATCCTAACTCCGCTGCCACTTTCAAACCAATTCAGATTGTCTTGTTGCCTTAACTTTTCTGTATCTCTTCTACCCACCATGATCACACTGGAGGGAGAAGGGGAGGGAAGCTGCTTCATTGGCTTTTCAAACAAGGTCCAAGACTTTGTTGCTTCACATTTGAGCTTGCATTTGGGCAAGGCTGACATTGTGTGAAAAACCTAAATAATTTAGACAAAGTTTTACTTGTGATGCCATGACCAGAGTTCCCCACTTTTTACTGATGTGAATAATTGTTTTGCAAGTGCTTTGAAAAACAATTAGATATAATCGCATTGAAATATTTTCTTTGCTTTGGAACTTCTTGTCTCCTAAATGAGGCATTTCATTTGGGAACTAATGGTGGTAAATGGTGGAGAGACAATGATTTTTTTAATGGATAATTTGAGTCTCCATTCCCTACTTCCCACCCTTTCCCCTTAATAGCATATCATGAGTTTTTAAATTATCCAGATAACTACTTTAATCCCCCACGTAATATTGGATTTGTAGAAACAACACATAATATCAGGTTTTTAGGTAAACGTCAAAATACTCTAAATCTCCCGCTTGTTTTAATCTGTTACCAATGTAAAATGACTGCAAAAGTCAATTTCTAATTAAAAATAGAAAAACACTCAGATCAATAGATGCTCAGTTGGTTGGTATTCAGCTAGGACTTCTCTCAAAGGTCCCATTTCTTATTGAATATGCATGCCTGATGTTCTTAGCTACTCAGCAAGGCTTCAGTCATAAAGTAATTTAATACATTGCCATGTAATTCTTACATGAGGTAAACAATTATCCAGATAGCTCAAAGCTTTTAAAAATTTTGTTTTTAGTATCTACAAGCCTCTGACAAACACTAAAAATGTAACAGACAATGTTAAATCTTTTCATTAATAGTAATAGAAAGAAAACACTGACTGTGTCTTTAAAGCATACACCCAGAGAAATGTTCTCATTGCTCACTGTAGCAGGTTTGCAGAGAAGTGATAAGGTAAAAAGATGTAAGACAAATGGCTGGGGAGAGAAGTTGTCTATGAAAAGACTTGCCTCCAAATATTGATGGAATAATTTGTCACAGGATGATTGTGGAGGTGTGCTTTCCTACTCATAATCAGCTGTGTGTGGCCTGCCCTCAGCCTGATACTTATCAAGGTAAAAAGAAAGTGAACTCCTGAATTCTTGTAAGAAAGAAAAGATAAAAGGGTTAAGAAATAATTATTTAGTTTATACTTAACTTTGGGAGAGCCCAAGACATAGTAGGTATATAAAGATCAGTTCAGTTCAGTCGCTCAGTCGTGTCTGACTCTTTGCGACCCCATGAACCGCAGCACGCCAGGCCTCCCTGTCCATCACCAACTCCCAGAGTTTACTCAAACTCATGTCCATTGAGTGGGTGATGCCATCCAATCATCTCATCCTCTGTCATCCCCTTCTCCTCCAGCCTTCAATCTTTCCCAGCATCAGGGTCTTTTCAAATGAGTCAGTTCTTCGCTTCAGGTGGCCAAAGTATTGGAGTTTCAGCTTCAGCATCAGTCCTTCCAATGAATATTCAGAACTGATCTCTTTCAGGATGGACTGGTTGGATCTCCTTGCAGTCCAAGGGACTCTCAAGAGTCTTCTCCAACACCACAGTTCAAAAGCATCAATTCTTTGGTGCTCAGCTCTTTATAGTCCAACTCTCACATCCATACATGACTACTTATTTGAAAGCATAAACATGAATCTGAAGCCCACACTGATTAAATATAGTTTGTTTTTCAGTTCATGAATGTAAATATACTGCACTATATATTTTCATAAGTGACACTTCATATATTTTAAGCATTTACTGATAAACAATAGAGTTAATGATAATGGCTATCATTTTCTGAGTTGCTTACTCTGCATCAGATATTGTCTTCAGTGTCTATTGATTGGATCATCACAATGACCTTGTAGGTAATCATTTTATGAGTGAAAAAAATCTAGGTTCAGAGCACTAAAGACACTTTGGTCACAGTGAAGGTCAGAACATTTGAACTCAAATCTGATTGATTTTTTTATGCTGACTTGATGGGAATCTAATCTATGGTTGAAAACTTAAAAAAGAATTTTACTTTTCTTATAGCTAGTAATATTTTAGAATCTTATTTTTGAAACTTGCCTGTCTCCATTTAAAACTTTCTGAAGATGTCGGCCTGTTTTGTCTAAGCCCTACAACACCCAGTGACTTCTCAGCTTGTGGCAGGAATTGAGGGAGAAACTAAGACTTCCAATAGGAGAGTGAAAGATCGAATCATCACAAGTATCTAAACATCCTTAGAAAAAGTGGCCAACTGAGTCAGAATATAAAAAGTCCCAACAAGTTGATTGAAATATGAAGGACTAACAGCTAATATGTTAAAACCAACTTATTTTTATGCAATTATTAGTTTACAGAGTATTTGCCTTCTCTTGGGAAGTTAAAATCCAAGCATGTAGAAGTGATTTTTATTATGGTGATTTGTAAATATATCCCACATGTTTAAAAATCTCAGCTTCCTTCCATAGTTGGTTAGGACTTACGTGGAAATTTGCAAATAGGCTTAAATTGTTCCCCCTAAGGGTCTTCCTCGGAGAAGGCAATGGCACCCCACTCTAGTACTCTTGCCTGGAAAATCCCATGGACGGAGGAGCCTGGTAGGCTGCAGTCCATGGGTCGCTAGGAGTCGGACACAGCTGAGTGACTTCACTTTCACTTTTCACTTTCACGCACTGGAGAAGGAAATGGCAACCCACTCCAGTGATCTTGCCTGGAGAATCCCAGGGATGGGGGAGCCTGGTGGGCTGCCGTCTATGGGGTCGCACAGAGTCGGACACGACTGAAGTGACTTAGCATAGCAAGGGTCTTACTATGCTTTTGTAGCAAGTTTATTAAAGAATGAAAAGGACATAATGTTATATAGGCAAAATACTGTTTACATTGTTGTCTAGGAATTATTTCCTTTAATACCTTTGAAATCATTCAGAGTGCTGGAAAAGTAGGAGGTGAAAGATAAACAGCAAAATTAAGCTTGAGTACTTAGAACTTTTGGAGGAAATTCAATTTTACTAAAAATAGTCATCAATTCTTTCTCTGGTAAAATTTTGAGTAATGTGAGATATTTGTATGTTCTCATTGATGGGATCTAAGGCTGAGAGAGATGGACTGTTCTCAGCATTTCAGGGAAGCTCACCATGCTTAAATGTTATTTGTTGTTCTGTTCATGAATGTAAATATACTATACTATATATTTTCATGATTGACATTTCATATATTTTCAGTATTTACCTATAAACAATAGAGTTAATGATAATGGCTATCATCTTCTGAGTTGCTTACTCTGCATCAGGTATTGTCTTCACTGTCTTCAGTGTAGCCATGAAGAAAGGAATGATGATAATAGGCAACAGAAAAATATACTGTTTAATTCAAGGAAAATATGGGCAGTTCTCTCTACAAAGGAAGGAACTAACATAAGAAAGGAAGTATTCATTTTCAATTGGCTCCAGATTGTGAAAGATGCTGGGGATCAGACTGAATCTAATTTCAATTCTCTAAGACTATTTATTGAACATCTACCAGTGAATTGGTTTTATTTTAGGATCTATTGGGATAAAACAGTAAGGAAAAGGGGCAAGTTGCTCCCTCAAGGATATTTTAATCCAAGTGGACATGTCAAGAGAAATATTGAAAAATTAGTGTATACACACACTTTCCTTATATGCATAAAAATGAAAGCTGGAGATATGTGAAAGGGCCCACATTTGGCAGAGAAAAAGAGGGAGAAATCAAATGACTTACCTAGTCACTGAGCTTCTGCATGGACTCCGTGCCTTCTGCTCTCTTTGGAGATGGTGTTAGCTGAAGAAAACTGCCTCACTCACTCTCATGCTTCCTTTCAGACATCCCCACATCTAATACGTGATCAACACTTGTTATAAAGACCTGGCTCCTTTGTTCCAATTTAGGATGACTCAGAAGGGTCCTCATGGCTCCAGACCTCCTTGTGAGGTGGGAGCCTTTGTTGGTCCTGCATTGCAGCGTAACTTCTTCCTCTTCCCAGCCATGCCTCCTTTCCCATGCTTCTGCAGAAGCTGGTGCCTAGATCTACCCACCAGCCTCCGTCTCACCATCTTCCTTCCATAGGTTGAGAAAGACAACCAATGATAGCTTCTTGGGTCTATGCATGCCACACCACACTGCTTTTTTTCAGCCTCACTGCTTGTTTCGGACTTTGTTCCCATCTGCCATTCTCTGTGTATCTGTCCTTTTCGTGTCCATTCACTTTTCACTTTTCCTCTTTGTTCTTCCTCCAAAATATAGATCTAAAATAAATGTATTTTATTATATTTATCAAGCAGTGTTAATTGTATCCTGACCTTAAAAAGTACTTTTTCTAGTTTTGTTTCTTTCATATTACACTCTCCTTTCATGCCTTCTCATTTCTCTCTCTCTTTTAAAAATCTATAATCTAACACACTCTCCCATCAAATATAAATTAAAAAATTAGCTCAAACAGCTGCATCTTACTTTTGAAAATATATCTTGGCCCTTAACTAGGGTGACAGTATGTTTTAGTTTTCATTATTTTTACAGCTCAATTAATAATACTGTCCCCTTTTGCTCTCAAAAGTGTCCTGTTTGAGATGAAAAATTATTTATTCACTTTATCCTTAATAGTATTTTGTGGGTTCTTTTTGATCTGCAATGGAAAAATATTCCCCTTTTGTACTTTAAGTGGACATATATCTAATAAAAATTTAATTTCAAAGGAAATAAAAATTGATGTATCATTATCGCTAAACAAAACAAAACAAAATGGCTTTGATCTGACTCAGAAATAAGCCCTTGAACTTTTAGGATTAAATTAAACACTTTAAATGGTTGGGAAGAAATTTGATTTAAAACAGTAACTCAACTAATAACTACCAATAGTCTCTATAATAGTTTGTGACATTTCCTGAAGATTCATACATGTTAACTAAACTCACAGAGGCTTTATTTTGAAGAACTGCTTCACACTTTAAACTCTGAGGACAAAATTCATTCATTCTTGCAAAAGGCCTTGACTTAGCGTTACGGCCAGGACCTGTTCCAGACATTTTGGGAGCATAGTAGTGTTTCTGCTTAATAAATAATTGTACGAGAGAAGCCCAACTTATGAATAGATCAAAGGAAAAAGTAAAACAATGATAGAAAGTAACTGGTTGATGGAACTGATATTCAAGGAAGGTCTTACAGAGGAGGCAATATGTGAATTATGATCTGGATGATACAGATTGGGGTATACAGTGTTCTATGAAGAAGAAACAGTGAGAGCAAAGGCCTAGAGGTGGAGATGAGCTTTTGTATCATGGAACAGAAAGAAGACCTGGGTGTTCGGAGGGCAGTGAGTAGGTGGGAAAGAAGAATAAGTGAGTCTGGTAGTATGGAAGATTTGCAGGATTTTATTCCAAGCAGATTAGTAATACTGGGATAGATACTGGGATATTTTAAGCAGAATGTGACATAATTTGACTTTCACTTTTTAGAAGATTACCTTGGCTCCAAGAGTAGAAGCTGAGAGACAGTCAGGCTGTAGCAGAGATCTCAGCAAGTGAGGATGGTGGCTTGGTTCTATGCTGGGAGTGGAGGACATGGAGTCAAGAGGTTTGCGGTTGGATTGGATGTAGGCGAGAAGAGATGGTGAGTCTGTCTTCTAGGTTTCTGGCTTGAGCAGCTGGTAGGTTGCATCATGTAATGTGTTGAGGAGGACTGGAAGAAGACTGGCTTTTTATCTGTTGATGGAGGCAATTAAAAAAACCTCTTGGGCGGTATAAAATTTAGAATGTATCTAAAAAGATGTTAAATGGGATTTTTCCTGTTGTTTTGAATTTTTAGCTGAAGCTCAAAGCTGAGAACAATAAGCGACCATTGTTCCCTTTTTCTTTTCTTTTTTTTAATTTAATTTAATTTTTAAACTTTACATAACTGTATTAGTTTTGCCAAATATCAAAATGAATCCGCCACAGGTATACATGTGTTCCCCATCCTGAACCCTCCTCCCTCCTCCCTCCCCATTCCATCCCTTTTTCTAAAGAGATGTTAGACTCACTGTCACTTGACATCTTAAGAGGTGGTCAAAACTAGTCCTGTAATCTGCCTCTAATATCTAACACAGAGAAGGATTTTTAAAAGGTGGTTCATGGAAGCAGAATGGTGTGGCATTTTGCATCTCTTTTTGTGAAGGAGAGAGGTATTTTCTACCCCACAAACTGAGAATGGGGACCCAGAGCCCCTTAGAGAGATTGCCAAAAGGAGTACACTAGCCTGCTCCTTCTCATTAGTAAACAACTTTGTAAGTACTGTGTTCCTTTATTGCCCAAGTCTCCTAGTTGGGCTGGAGGTGGGAGGGAAGTATTGCTTGTGCTCATTGCATGTTTTGTTTGTTATCCTAGGTTTTTATGCACATGCACTGTGAAGCATTGCTTCCTATGATGCCAGCAAAGATTTCAAATTTCATTGGTAAGACAAAAGTTCAGTTGGGTAAATTTTCTTACATCAGATCAATATTGGGATCTTAGCACTTGTAGTTGAATCCAATGTCCTCAACTTTTAAATAAGGTAATGAGGGCCAAAAACATTAATTGACATATGCCCTAGGTTATAGTCAGTGAAAGGTATAGCCAGGACTGGCACCCAGATATCCTCTATCTTGGGAATAATTCTTGCCTTAACTATCGTTGTTTTATCAGAGTGGAGGAAACAAAAGAAATTCTATTTTGGGATTCTTTTAGAAGTTGACTAGTAATAGGGATAAGAACAAGCATTTTTTGGTCTTGTCTCCACTGCTCAGAGACACTTACTCTTTACGTCTCTAAAATCTTTCAGTGTGAAAATTCTTTGACATTGTAATTTAAGTAGAAAAAAAATAATTGAAATGCTGCTGATAGCTTATTACATCTTCTCCTTCTTTCTTATACTTTTCTACTATGTCTTTTCTTCTCCTCCTATATTCTTAGCTTTTTTCTGTTTTGCTGGCTAACTGCTGAACCTCACTGAGTTAAATACCTTCTTCCTAAACTCTTCTTTAGCTGCCCCTTGCAAAGAAAGGCGAAGTAAATAACATGTGTGTTTCACCTTCACAGTGACAAATTTCCCTTGGCATTGTATTTAATTAGATTACAGTGAATGCCATGCTGTGCGGTACTATGTTTTATTAAGACCAAAATGTGGTTCCATGATAAAACATGCTGTAAGCCCTGCAGTGCAGTGCAACACGGAATTTGTAGCAACACCTGTGTCTGCTACAGTGTAGATGGTAAATACTAACTGAAATATCTATGTAAGGGAGAAAAAGGCCAGAGGAGATGCTATTATCCAACTGAAAACACTGTCAGCTTGAAGAATAAAAGCACAGTTTATAATAAAAAATTTCAACTTTTATAGTAGTGTGAGAAAGGACTATTTTGTTGTGGGTTTAGCATTGTGGTCTAGGCAGGCATTGCTGCAGAGTGAGATTAGTGAAGCACCTGAGTGTTCATCTGTTCATGTGTCCATTGTTTTAGTAAATATTTATCAATCACTTGCCTTTTACATACCATGGAGGAAATACATGGGATGGTTTCTCTCTCAAGGAGCTTGCACTGCTGATCCACTTGTGAGCCTTGTTTTCTGTATTATTGAAGTGAACTCTGGCCCAATGGTAAGACTTTCAAGAATGATTCTAATCCAACCAATGTTTGTTGACTGGCTATGTGACAAAAATTAGACTAGTTTCTTTCTCTGTTCTCTCAGAGCCTTGGCTGTGTTTTAAAGGTAAATATTTGCTTTTTCCCTTTTATTTTCATTTTTTTTTTGGTTTGGCCATGATATGTGTTAAAAGATATGTGGACTTTTTTTTGTGTGAGGTTGCCTTAACCATTGGCTCTGTTTTTATCTTCTCCCATGGCATAACTGGGGACTCATAGGAAAATATGCAAAGAGACAAAAAAAAATATGGCATGGGAAGAAGCCATATGTGAGAATGTGTCACTCTCTTAGTCAAAGGATGCTGTGCTGGTTGCTGGTATCCATGGAGTGTATTCCAATTTTATGTAACCTGTGTTTAGTTCTGGGCTGCATCAGCTTCTCACAAGGCAAATTTGTCTGGAGTCTGATGCCGGTAAAAAGTCAGAGTGAATGCTGATTGGCATGTGAGAGTTTTCACTTCAGGAGCCAGAACCAGTTAGTCTAGAGGACAGACTTTCCAGGAGATTTTAAAAGCAGTATGGAGACTTTTCTGGTGCCACAGTGGGTAAGAATCCATCTGCCAATGCAGGGGACATGGTCCCTTGTCTGGGAAGATTCCACATGCCTTGGAGCAACTAAGCCCATATGCCACAACTGCTGAATCCCTGTTCTAGAGCCCACGTGCCGCAACTACTAAAGCCCACGTGCCCTAGAGCCAGTCGCAGCTACTGAAGCCAGTACGCCTAGAGCCTGTGCTCTGCAACAAGAGAAGCCACCGCAATAAGCCTATGCACTGCAACTAGAGAGTAGCCCCTGCTCTCCACAACTAGAGAAAGCCTGCACTCAGCAACGAAGACCCAATACAGCCAAAATAAATAAATAATGACATAAATAAAAGCAGTATTGAAGTGAACATAATGAAATCACTATTTCAGGCCTTCCCTTCTATTTGAGACCTTGAAATACCATGAAATGGGGCTGTATTGCTAGCTAGCACCTGCCCTGCCATGGACTCTGAAAAGAAAAGCTTTTGTGGGCTGTGGATTTTCCTAAGTTAGGTAGAATCCAGTTTCCTTAAAGGGCCATTGGTCTAAATCTAAAATATTTCTGAGAAGGTAGCTGGTAGTCCTCTTCAGTGGAAGTGATGGAAACTAGATGGTGTCACAAGACTATTTAGGGATGAGGCACCGTAGCTGCGTTACTAGGACAACAGAGTTTGATCTGTCCCAGCAGTGAGCCCCATCAGGGTTAACACTGGTAGCTGAAGAGCAGCAGTTCTGGTATTCATGAAAATTTCAGCCCCAAAGATGATCTATTGCTGTGACGTGGGTACCACTAGAAAAAGGAGTTACTGACAAAATGTGACAAATAACACAGCTAGATTATACATGAGAAGAGGCTTAAATCTTCCAAAAGCTAATGAATAGATAACAATGATAGCTCAGTCAATGCTGATAAATAATGACAAGTTGCTGGGTAGTGTAATACAGGATTAATTTGTGCACCATTCAGCATACCAGATTTTAAAAAGTCCAAGAGTCAAGTATGTGTAGCATTAAATATGAATGACTGGAATGAAGATGGGACGAAGTGAAAGTCAAATCTGCATGTGCCATTAAATGTGAGCCCACAGTACCTAAAAGCATTTTTTTCAATCTCTTGGAGGATCAAAGGGTACCCGCCTCTTAATGTGTATGTATCTTTTAAATGGGAAAAAGAGTCAATGTAAATAAAAAAGAAAACTGAAAAATGGACAGCTTATTCAGAAGGAATTGCTAATGTGACTTTTGATTCTGACTGTTTGGAACAGTGTGAGCAGTATTGATATTTGGGCCTGAGAATGAAAGGCAAAGAACTGAAGAACAAAGAGCGGCTCTGGTTGGCCATGGACGAGAGTAGAATGGTAGATAATGAGGCGAGGACAGCCAGACACGGAGGGCCTTAGATCTCTGGAAGGATGACAGATGAGAAAGAGTGCCGTCAGGGCAGAGAATGTAGAATCATGATGTCTTTGATGAAACTTCTTCACATCAGTCTAGGTATGCTATAAAGCGGACGGAAAGAAATGAAAAGCACTGTCCAAAGGCCCATCTTTGAGTTCCGATAATGACTAGATAGAAGACAGAACACCTACACATCCATATGCAGACTCTTTGAAGACACCCATGAGAAAGATGTCACTGAATCTTTTATGCATTTATTAGATCGTTTGGAATAAAGTGTTTTGGTTAAAGGCAAAGATGTATGTCTAGCTAGTGAAAAAATAAAGAGACAAACTTACTTGTCTCAATCCAGGGAAAACTAGAGTGGAGACTGTCACCATGTCCTGAGGTGTGGTGTTGATATAGGACCTTTCTTTAGACGTGTAAGCTCCCCAATCCATTAAACCTTTGATATCTCTGTTGCTAACTCGGGGCCCTTTCTTTGGTCTTGAAGCTGGGCAAGTAGAGACCTTGTAGGCCTGCTGGGTACACCACAACAATTGGCAAAGCCAAACAGGAAACCGAGGAAACTCCTGTGAGCGCAGAGATGTCAGGAACCACAGGACAGGAAAAGGAAAGTTCTGGTGCTTGTCCACTAGCATGGGGGCCCCGCAAGTTGTGGGTGTGATCCCCGTCTGACTGTCCACTAACAAGTGGGGTCCCCAAATTGCAGGGGTTATCCTGAGGTGGCTGTCTACTAACGTGTGGGGCCCAAAAGTTCTAGGGGTGATCCCAAAGTTGCGGGGGAAATCCTGGGGTGGCTGTCCTCTAGGGAGTTGTTCATTGTCTTGACTGTTCTTAATTAACGAGAGCTCCCAAGAGGTCTGGAGAGCAATGGCCTCTAATGGCTCTGCTATTGTATCAAGTGACCGTTTTGTATTGGTATTTCTCTTGTGCCTTTGAGATGTAAATCATGTAAATGATCTACCTTGGCTCTCTGGAACTTCAGTCTTCCGTGATCTCTAAGTAAAGGAGGAAAAAAAAAGCTTTTAGGTAAATTCACCTGGTCTTCCCAAGTGGCGCTAGTGGTAAAGAACCTGCCTTCCAATGCGGGAGACCTAGAGAGGTGGGATCCCTGGGTCAGGAAGATCCCCTGGAAGAGGAAATGGCAATCCACTCCAATATTCTTACCTGGAGAATCCCATGGATAGAGGAGCCTGGAGGGCTATAGTCCATGGGGTCCCAAAGAGTTGGACACATCTGAAGCAACTTAGCACATAGCACTATAGAAATAATTATGTTTTGGGAATGTATAAAAAGTCTCTCGAGATTCTGGTAACTTGAAACTGAATTCATTGATTATCTGGGTTATTCTTCTTCTAAGTCACTTCAGTTGTGTCTGACTCTGTGCGACCCCATAGATGGCAGCCCACCAGGCTCCCTCGTCCCTGGGATTCTCCAAGCAAGAACACTGGAGTGAGTTGCCATTTCCTTTTCCAATGCATGAAAGTAAAAAGTGAAAGTGAAGTCGCTCAGTCATGTCCAACTCCTAGTGACCCCATGGACTGAAGCCTACCAGGCTCCTCCATCCATGGGATTTTCCAGTCAAGAGTACTGGAGTGGGGTGCCATTGCCTTCTCCAGGTTATTACAAACAGGATAAAATATTGGAACACTAATTGCCTGGTGGGTCTAACTTTACCTACCTTTGCCTTCTTACGAGAGGAAGACTAAAGCATAAGTTTTCTAATCAGGAAATGTAAAATTACTTGGTTCTTGGTTTTTGCCAGAGAGTAAGATTTCTAAGGGTTAAGATTATAATTGGTCATAATTCTAATTAGTGTAACCAAGTTTCTTTATTGATTACATTGTAATCAGAAGCTTCAGTTCAGTTCAGATCTGTCACTCAGTTGTGTCCGACTCTTTGCGACCCCATGAACCGCAGCACGCCAGGCCTCCCTGTCCATCACCAACTCCCGGAGTTCACTCAGACTCACATCCATCGAGTCAGTGATGCCATCCAGCCATCTCATCCTCTGTCGTCCCCTTCTCCTCCTGCCCCCAATCCCTCCCAGCATCAGAGTCTTTTCCAATGAGTCAACTCTTCGCATGAGGTGGCCAAAGTACTGGAGTTTCAGCTTTAGCATCAGTCCTTCCAAAGAAATCCCAGAGCTGATCTCCTTCAGAATGGACTGGTTGGGTCTCCTTGCAGTCCAAGGGACTCTCAAGAGTCTTCTCCAACACCACAGTTCAAAAGCATCAATTATTTGGCGCTCAGCCTTCTTCACAGTCCAACTCTCACATCCATACATGACCACTGGAAAAAATATAGCCTTGACTAGACAGACCTTTGTTGGCAAAGTAATGTCACTGCTTTTGAATATGCTATCTAGGTTGGTCATAACTTTCCTTCCAAGGAGTAAGCGTCTTTTAATTTCATGGCTGAAGTCACCATCTGCAGTGATTTTGGAGCCTCCAAAAATAAAGCTTGTCACTGTTTCCACTGTTTCCCCATCTATTTCCCATGAACTGATGGGACCAGATGCCATGATCTTCGTTTTCTGAATGTTGAGCTTTAAGCCAACTTTTTCACTCTCCACTTTCACTTTCATCAAGAGGCTTTTGAGTTCCTCTTCACTTTCTGCCATAAGGGTGGTGTCATCTGCATATCTGAGGTTATTGATATTTCTCCCGGCAATCTTGATTCCAGCTTGTGCTTCTTCCAGCCCAGTGTTTCTCATGATGTACTCTGCATATAAGTTAAATAAGCACAGTGACAATATACAGCCTTGATGTACTCCTTTTCCTATTTGGAACCAGTCTGTTGTTCCATGTCCAGTTCTAACTGTTGCTTCCTGACCTGCATACAGATTTCTCAAGAAGGCAGATCAGGTGGTCTGGTATTCCCGTCTCTTTCAGAATTTTCCACAGTTCATTGTGATTCACACTGTCAAAGGCTTTGGCATAGTCAATAAAGCAGAAGTAGATGTTTTTCTGGAAAACTCTTGCTTTTTTGAGGATCCAGTGGATGTTGGCAATTTGATCTCTGGTTCTTCTGCCTTTTCTAAAACCAGCTTGAACTTCTGGAAGTTCACCATTCACGTACTGCTGAAGCCTGGCTTGGAGAATTTTGAGCATTACTTTACTAGCATGTGAGATGAGTGCAATTGTGTGGTAGTTTGAGCATTCTTTGGCATTGCCTTTCTTTGGGATTGGAATGAAAACTGACCTTTTCCAGTCCTGTGGCCACTGCTGAGTTTTCCCAATTTGCTGGCATATTGAGTGCAGCACTTTCACAGCGTCATCTTTCAGAATTTGAAATAGCTCAACTGGAATTCCATCACCACCACTAGCTTTGTTTGTAGTGATGCTTTCTAAGGCCCACTTGACTTCACATTCCAGGATGTCTGGCTCTAGGTCAGTGATCACATCATCGTGATTATCTGGGTCATGAAGATCTATTTTGTACAGTTCTTCTGTGTATTCTTGCCACCTCTTCTTAATATCTTCTGCTTCTGTTAGGTCCATACCATTTCTGTCCTTTATCGAGCCCATCTTTGCATGAATTGTTCCCTTGCTGACTCTCATTTTCTTGAAGAGATCTCTAGTCTTTCCCATTCTGTTGTTTTCCTCTATTTCTTTGCATTGATCGCTGAAGAAGGCTTTCTTATCTCTTCTTGCTATTCTTTGAAACTCTGCATTCACATGCTTATATCTTTCCTTTGCTCCTTTGCTTTTTGCTTCTCTTCTTTTCACAGCTATTTGTAAGGCCTCCCCAGACAGCCATTTTGCTTTCTTGCATTTCTTTTCCATGGGGATGGTCTTGATCCCTGTCTCCTGTACAATGTCACGAACCTCAGTCCATAGTTCATCAGGCACTCTATCTATCAGATCTAGGTCCTTAAATCTATTTCTCACTTCCACTGTATAATCATAAGGGATTTGATTTAGGTCATACCTGAATGGTCTAGAGGTTTTCCTTACTTTTTTCAATTTATGTCTGAATTTGGTAATAAGGAGTTCATGATCTGAGCCACAGTCAGCTCCTGGTCTTGTTTTTGTTGACTGTATAGAGCTTTTCCATCTTTGGCTGCAAAGAATATAATCAATCTGATTTCGGTGTTGACCATCTGGTGATGTCCATGTGTAGAGTCTTCTCTTGTGTTGTTGGAAGAGGGTGTTTGTTATGACCAGTGCATTTTCTTGACAAAACTCTATTAGTCTTTGCCCTGCTTCATCCTGTATTCCAAGGCCACATTTGCCTGTTACTCCAGGTGTTTCTTGACTTCCTACTTTTACATTCCAGTCCCCTATAATGAAAAGGACATCTTTTTTGGGTGTTAGTTCTAAAAGGTCTTGTAGGTCTTCATAGAACCATTCAACTTCAGCTTCTTCAGCATTACTGGTTGGGGCATAGACTTGGATTACTGTGATATTGAATGGTTTGCCTTGGAAACGAACTGAGATCATTCTGTCATTTTTGAGATTGCATCCAAGTACTGCATTTCGGACTCTTTTGTTGACCATGATGGCTACTCCATTTCTTCTGAGGGATTCCTGCCCTCAGTAGTAGATATAATGGTCATCTGAGTTAAATTCACCCATTCCAGTCCATTTTAGTTCACTGATTCCTAGAATGTCGACATTCACTCTTGCCATCTCTTGTTTGACCACTTCCAATTTGCCTTGACATTCCGGGTTCCCCTGCAATATTGCTCTTTACAGCATTGGACCTTGCTTCTATCACCAGTCACATCCACAGCTGGGTATTGTTTTTGCTTTGGCTCCATCCCTTCATTCTTTCTGGAGTTTTTTCTCCACTGATCTCCAGTAGCATATTGGGCACCTACTGACCTGGGGAGTTTCTCTTTCAGTATCCTATCATTTTGCCTTTTCATACTGTTCATGGGGTTCTCAAGGCAAGAATACTGAACTGGTTTGCCATTCCCTTCTCCAGTGGATCACATTCTATCAGATCTCTCCACCATGACCCGCCCATCTTGTGTTGCCCCACGGGCATGGCTTAGTTTCACTGAGTTAGACAAGGCTGTGGTCCTAGTGTGATTAGATTGACTAGTTTCCTGTGAGTATGGTTTCAGTGTGTCTGCCCTCTGATGCCCTCTTACAACACCTACCGTCTTACTTGGGTTTCTCTTACCTTGGGCGTGGGGTATCTCTTCACGGCTGCTCCAGCAAAGCGCAGCCATTGCTCCTTACCTTGGATGAGGGGTATCTCCTCACCGCCACCCTTCCTGACCTTCAACATGGGATAGCTCCTCTAGGCCCTCCTCCGCCCGTGCAGCGAAGGCTCCTTGGACATTGGGTTGGTCCTCCCGGCCGCCACCCCTGGCCTCGGGCGTGGGGTAGCTCCTCTCGGCCACTGCCCCTGACCTCTGATGCGGGGTAGCTCCTCTCGGCTGCCACCCCTGACCTCGGACTTGGGTAGCTCTTCTCGGCCGTTCCTGCACCCTCGCAGCCTGGCACTCTCGGCTGCTGCCCCTGATCTCGGACGTGGGGTAACTCCTTTTGGCCACCACCCTTCTGGCATGGGGTCCTCCCGGCTTCTGCCCCTGACCTTGGACGTGGGATAGCTCCTCTCGACTACGCTTAAGTGCACTGGTCGCAGCTGCCCACACTTAATCAGAAGCTTAACCCTGTCTTTTAAAATCTTGTCTTTTATAGACAATTATTTGACTCTGATGCTTTTGCAAAAGAACTTCATCTTTAAAAAGATTTATAGGAAGGACCTTTGACAGTAAAAGGTCTCTGATAAATTGCTGAACTGGATAAGAATTTAAAGAAGGCTAATGGAAGGCCTGATGGCTTCATAAAAAGTTAACAAAATATTAGTTACTGAGTGAACTGGTGAATATGGTTATAATGTTTATGAATTTTGTCTGGAATAGTACTGGTTTTGCTCTGTGTTTTCCTGATATAGGGAAGGCCTTCCCTTCAAGTTGGGTATAGTTTATAGCAACTTTGTTTGTAGAATTAAACCATTTCCCTGTTTCTCTCTGCCTTGTCCCTCCAGAAATGGAGACTGTTGGGCTCTAAGCAGCCTCATCAGGTGAGTGGAAAACACTGTCTCCTGGCATGTGTAAGAATCTTGCTATTTTGGGGACTTCTAGAAGAGAGAGGTCAACCAAGATGGAGTCTGATGGCAGGCCATTGACATGGCTTTTCTGACCTTGAGAGACCTTGAGAGACCTCAGACTGAATTTTGGGAATTCAGTCTGAGACTCCTGAGGAGTTCCCCCTTGACCAGTTTGAAGGAGCTCATATAGTCAATTGACCAGACTTATTTTGCGAACAAATTAGTTTTTGTTGGCTGTTTGGTGGAGACAAGGGTATTTTACAGATAAGAATATTATATTTCAGTGGATGTTAAATTCTAGTTCTGTTCACTGAGGCCTGTATTTATGAAAGTTATTGTATTTGCTATACTTGTGCCCTGATTTTCTGGAAGGAAAGAAAATCCTATAGTGAAATTGCCATAGAGTGTAACTAGTCATGAAGTGTGATGCTGCTTGCTTTAAAAGTGAAAGTGAAAGTGTTAGTCGCTCAGTCCTGTCCGACTCTTTGAGGCCCCAAGGACTGTAGTCTGCCAGACTCTGTCCATGGAATTCTCCAGGCAATAATACCAGAGTGGGTTGCCATTACCTTCTTGAGGGGATAATCCTGACCCAGGGCTCAAACTTGGGTCTCCTGCATTACAGGCAGCTTCTTTACCATCTGAGCCACCTAAGTCTGTTGCTAAAAGCACAGGTACAATGCTTGTGTGACAATGGGTATAATGTATAGCCTATATAGTATTTCCCCATTAATTTCCCTCTGAGCCTGTTCATGAGACCTGATTATTTTTCTCCCAACATATATAACTAGGCAAATGTAAAGGAGGCCTAGCACTGAGGGACATGATTTGAACTTGTGTTAGGAGCCTGCACCCCAGCAGGGAGGGATTAATATTTTGATAATAAGTGCTTTCTATTGAAAGATTTACAATCAAAGAGGAATTGATGGAAAAATCTGCCTATACTGAGGTATGGGGAAGTCATTCTGGCTTATGCATGGTTGAACTTAAATTTTACTGATCAGAGAAGCCTATTTTGTGGTCTTTCTGACATGCCTTGTACATCTGTTTTGGCCATTGAGGAAAAGAATGCATTTGAAAGTCAGAATGGAGTAGCTGTGTTTCAGACATCCAAGATAAAACTAGGTGGCCATTGTATATGTAACTTTGGACATGTTCCTGTATTACTGAAAACTTGAGTTTTCTGGACTGTATTGCAGACCAGGCCAAAAAAACAAAAACAAAACCAAAAACAAAACTATGCAGGTGTGGTATTATCTCAGAATGTGGTTACTGCTTGTACTTTGCTTAATTGTCATAATCTTCCCTGTGTTGTGCCTGTTATATGTCTTACGTTTTGTCTCCAGTCTGAGAGAGGAAATCTGTTCAAGGTCTGAGGAGCCACACTGGCCTCACTGCGAGATGAATCTAATTGCTGGGTCTACAGCGAGATGCTGTTGTCCTCATCCTCAGGACTTCCATGAAAAACTGACCCGGCTATTGTGACTATGTGTGGACTACTCCCTGTGGGGAAGAAAGACTCTCACCATCTTCCTGTCCTGCATGCCAGTGCATCAGAAAGACCTCTGCTAGTAAACATTACCATACAACTGACTGCCCATGACCCTCCCTGGGCTATGCTGTGTTGAATGGAATAGGCTGTCTTCAGGACACACAAGTCCAACTAGTGGGATTAACTGTTTTTTGTTTGGAAAGACCTAATGGGTCCACCCCTAATGGTACTCAACATAACACACAGTGACAGATCTGTACTGTGACTGCAGACTCCTGGCTAGGTCACCAAAATGTTTCTTTTAAGGATGAGCCTTCCCCTCCACCTGAGTGAGGTTCTGGGTTTGTGAAAACCAGGGGTGGCCTGTCTGTATTGTATTTGTGGTATCTGGTTGCCTTGCCCCTCTACATACCTGACCCCAGGGGTGTCGTGGAAGAGGGGCAGACCACAATTGTAAAGGTTGTGCAGAGTATGTAGGGGTGGAGTGCATGGCCAGGCCACTCAAGATGGCTGCTCTTTCATTCTCTGTACCTCCCTGCCTAACCAGTGCCTGCTTTACTTACACCTACTCACAGGACTACACCTGACCTGTCTCCTGAGAAATCTGTATTCAGATCAAGAAGCAACAGTTAGAACTGGACATGGAACAACAGACTGGTTCCAAATTGGGAAAGGAGTACATCAAGGCTGTATATTGTCACCCTGCTTGTTTAACTTATATGCAGAGTACATCATGTGAAATGCTGGACTGGAAGAAGCACAAGCTAGAATCAAGATTGCCAGGAGAAATATCAATAACCTCAGATATGCAGATGACACCACCCTTATGGCAGAAAGTGAAGAGGAACTCAAAAGCCTCTTGATGAAAGTGAAAGTGGAGAGTGAAAAAGTTGGCTTAAAGCTCAATGTTCAGAAAACGATGATCATGGCATCTGGTCCTATCCTTCATGGCAAATAGATGGGGAAACAATGGAAACAGTGTCAGACTTTATTTTTTTGAGCTCCAAAATCACTGTAGATGGTGACTGCAGCCATGAAATTAAAAGATGCTTGCTCCTTGGAAGAAAAGCTATGACCAACCTAGATAGCATATTAAAAAGCAGAGACATTACTTCACCAACAAAAGTCCATCTAGTCAAAGCTATGATTTTTCCAGTAGTCATGTATGGTTGTGAAAGTTGGACTATGAAGAAAGGTGAGCACTGAAGAATTGATGCTTTTGAACTGTGGTGTTGGAGAAAATTCTTGCGAGTCCCTTGGGCTGCAAGGAGATTCAACCAATCCATCCTAAAGATCAGTCCTGAATGTTCATTGGAAAGACTGATGTTGAAGCTGAAACTCCAATACTTTGGCTACCTCATGCAAAGAACCCACTCATTTGAAAAGACCCTGATGATGGGAAAAATTGAAGGTGGGAGGAGCAGGGGATGACAGAGGATGAGATGGTTGGATGGCATTACCGATGTGATGGATGAGTTTGAGTAGGCTCCAGGAGTTGGTGATGGACAGGGAAGTCAAACGTGCTGCAGTCCATGGGGTGGCAAAGAGTCGGACACAACTGAGCGACTGAACTGAACTGAACTCACAGGACTGACCTTTCTACATACTTGCCCCAGGCCCCAGATAGTGATTGTTCTTGTCAAAGGGGTGGTGAGGGGTGTGACCCTTTCCCTGGTAACTAAGAAGCCCACATGATGTCAATTCCTCTAAAATTACTAACCTCCCCCTGTCCCCTGGAGAGTGAACATTGCCACCATGTCCTGCCTGCCCTCTGCCACACAGGATGGGATGTTGCTCCAGGACCTTGATTCAGACATGTAAGCTTCCCTATCCTTTAAACCATTGATGTTTAAAAAAAAAAAAAAATCCAGGGAAAACCAGTTTTTTACATCTAAATGATGCGGTTGAAATGGGTCTCCCTATTTAGTCAAATAAGCAGCATTGAGCATATCTGGATACCCTTGCCTCCCTCCAGACATCATCTGAAGACAGAATTTGATGAATTTTGTCTAACAGGGTGATCAGAGAGACTCTTGGGAGTTACATTCAGTATAGCAAGATGTGACCCTTGTTTATAGGTTGTTACTGCTACCACTTAACAAATAAGCATTTACTTAATTATTTCTGTTCCTTGGTTTATAATTAATGAAGAAATCAGTTTGGAGGTGTTTTAAATGGAAATGGGATAGTTAGAAGTAATGACTGTTTCTACATATAGGATACTGAAGTATCCAGCTGAGAAGAGAATGATTCAATCATGCTGCCGCCTTTCTTTCTCCCTTGCCTTTTCCCACCTTTCAAGAAAGGAATCTTGGAGCCCAGAAAGCTGCCTTCCATGCCCTAACAATTCCTAAGAATCTTTCAGTAATCAGCATCTCCCTTATGCCCCATTCAAAAATATAGAATGAGAGAAAGGCACAAGAGATCCTTCAGTTGTGTCTGACTCTTTTCAACCCCAAGGACTATACATTCATGGAATTCTCCAGGCCAGAATACTGGAATAGGTAGTCTTTCCCTTCTCCAGGGTATCTTCCCAACCGAGAGATTGAACCCAGGTTTCCCACATTGCAGGCGGATTCTTTACCAGCTGAGCCACAAGGGAAGCCCATAAGAGATCCTAGGTCAGAGAATACTAGTGCCTTTTACCACTCACAGTAAATCTCAACCACCTGCCTCATTAGACAAAACCAACCAACCAAACAAGCTATTTTTGTCAGCAGACAAGAGGATGTTTTTCTTTGAAAGGGTGTGCTGCTTTGTATTACCAAATTTGTTTCCCCTGACTTCCCTGGAAAAGTTGGAAGATTATTAGAAATGGCAAGGACCACAAAAGAGTTATCTAGTTGCCCTGATAGAATATATTAAAACCATATTTTAAGAAACATAGCATTTGCTCATATATTTGTTTATTCATTCAATTATTTATATTTCAAGGTTTTAGGGCTATACTTCTGCTGCTGCTTCTAAGTCGCTTCAGTTGTGTCCGACTCTGTGCGACCCCATAGATGGCAGCCCATCCGGCTCCCCTGTCCCTGGGATTCTCCAGGCAAGAACACTGGAGTGGGCTGCCATTTCCTTCTCCAATGCATGAAAGTGAAAAGTGAAAGTGAAGTCGTTCAGTCGTGTCCGACCCTCAGTGACCCCATGGACTGCAGCCTTCCAGGCTCCTCCGTCCATGGGATTTTCCAGGCAAGAGTACTGGAGTGGGGTGCCATTGCCTTCTATAGAGTTGAGCAAAAACATGGCTTTATAGACTTTATTCTAGCTGGGGATGTAACTAGTTGTGTATGTAACTAGGCACACACATGAGGATATGAGATCACCATAATAATGAGGGTACTTGGAAGCTGGGCACCAAGTTCTGTAAGCATATAAAACACAGAAGCTGAACCTAGACTTGCGGGTTAAGAAAGCCTTGACTTGGATGTTTACGGATGAATAGAAGGTAGTTAGATGTGGTGGGGGCTTCCCTGGTGGCTCAGTGGTAAAGAATCCACCTGCCAATGCAGGAGATGCAGGTCCCCGGGTTGTGGAGATCCCCTAGAGAGGAAAATGGCAACCCATGCCAGTATTCTTGCCTGGAAAATTCCATGGACAGAGGAGCCTGGCATGCTACAGTCCATGCAGTTTCAAGGAGTTGGACAGGACTGAAGTGACTAAACAAAATCAAAGATGTGGTGGGATGGGGGAGAGTGTTCAGGTAGGAGAAATCCCATGAGTTCCACCTCTAGAGGCAGCAAGGTTTTTCTTAAAATTCTCCAGACACAATATTTAACTAGGTTCTAGGGCTCCCTGCACCATGAAAGTTTGGTTGCATTATTTACTAAGTGAAAATAAGTAGTTACCTTCTCTGAGCTTCAATTCCTGAAAGGAAGATAAAAACAGCAAAGGATAAATGATAGTAGCAAGGTCATTGGGTTGTTTTGAATGAAATGAGCTAATGGTATAAACTATTTAGAACAGTGCATAGCACATTCTAAATAATTGCTAGTTATTTTTATTAGATGTTGGCATCCTAAATTCTTACAAGTTTTTGAATCAGGAAAAATCTTTTTCATGTAGCTTAAACGTTTATCAAAGTAATACATATACTATTCTTACAACTTCAAAGTTTAACATCCTTTACTAATTGCCTAATTTTCATTTATTTTCCTCTCATATTTTCTCTTTTATTTCTCTCTTTTTGTAACGTTTCTTCAAAATTATTTTCTCTCCTTTCTGTTCAATTTTTCATTTCCACTGTCATAATTTTAATTTATAAGAACTTTTTTTTAAATGGTTTTTTGAATGTTTCTTTTTAAAAATGGAATACCTTTCTTGTTTTATTGGTGCAACTTATTATTTTATCTTTCTGATGATTATTAATTATAAGACTATGGGTAAGTTTTCTTCTTCATAGCCTCCAAGTTGCCTTTTGATTTGTTTTATTATAGTCTCAGACTTTTATGTAGATGCATTCTTCAAATGTCTGATGATTCTTTACTGTATATTTAAGTGTGAGGTCCTAAAGAAGATTGGAAGCTTTATTTGAGCTCATTTGCTATGGTCTTTACTACAGGGAGATCTGGTTGGGGTTATCTGGAGGCCTCTGGTATCAGTTATTAGTCCATTCTTTGGGACTAGTCAGATATGCAGAGAGGATTTTGTATCCTTTGTGTGTGTGTGTGTGTGCATGAACATGTGTGTGTTTATGTTTATGTTTGTATATGTGCTTGGCTGTCAGCATTTGGGAACCAAGTAGGGGAAGAAATCTGGGAGTGTTACTATCAGTATAATCATTCCTTGGTGTCTGTGAGGAACTGGTTCCAGGACCATACCAGACTGGTTGACCCCCATAACCAGAATCCTTGGCTGTTCAAGTCCCATATATATAAAATGGTATTAGTGTTTGCATATAACTTCCCCACATCCCTCTGTGTACTTTAACGCATCTCTAGATCAACATTCAAAAAATGAAGATCATGGCATCTGGTCCCATCACTTCATGGCAAATAGGTGGGGAAACAATGGAAGCAGTGACAGATTTTGTTTTCTTGGGCTCCAAAATCACTGCAGATGGTGACTACAGCCATGAAATTAAAAGATGCTCGCTCCTTGGAAGAAAAGCTATGACAAACTTAGACAGCTTATTATAAAGCAGAGACATTACTTTGCAGGCAAATTTTCTGGTCAAAGCTATGGTTTTTCCAGTAGTCATGTATGGATGTAAGAGTTGGACCATAAAGAAGGCTGAGTGCCAAAGAATTGATGCTTTTGAACTGTGGTATTGGAGAAGACTCTTGAGAGTCCCTTGGACTGCAAGGAGATCCAACCAGTTAATCCTAAAGGGAATCAATCCTGAATATTCATTGGAAGGACTGATGTTAAAGCCGAAGTTCCAATACTTTGGCCACCTGATGCAAAGACCTGATTCATTAGAAAAGACCCTGATGCTGGGAAAGACTGAAGGAAGGACGAGAAGGGGACAACAGAGGATGAGATGGTTGGATGGCATCATCGACTTGATGGACATGAGTTTGAGCAAGCTCTAGGAGATGGTGAAGGACAGGCAGGACTGGTGTGCTGCAATCCATGGGGTAGCAAAGAGTTGGACATGACTGAGCAACTGAACAACAAAAAGATCATTTATAACACCCGATAAAATATAAATGTAAAAAGGTATGTAAGTCAGTCAGAAAGAGAAAAACAAATATAATAACAAATATATATGGAATGTAGGAATGAACCTATTTCAGGATGAACCTATTTCAGGACAGGAATAGAGATGCAGGCATATGAACAGACTTCTGGACACAGCTGGGGGAAGAGAAGGTGGGACCAACTGAGAGAGTAATATTGAAACATATACATGACCATATGTAAAATGGATAGTCAGTGGGAATTTGCTGTAATGGTGCAGGGAGCTCAACACAGTGCTCTGTAACAACCTAGAGGTGTGGGATGGGATGGGGGCATGGGAGGGAGGCTCAAGAGGGGATACACTTATGGCTGATTCATGTTGTTATATGGCAGAAACTAACACAACATTGTAAAGCAATTATCTGTCAATTAAAAAAAATTTTTTTTAAGATATGTAAATAGTTGTAAATATACAGTAAATGTGCTGCAGTAGTTGCTGACATCCAGAAAATTCAAGTTTTGATATTTGGAACTTTCTGGAAATTTTTTGCTCTGTGGGTGGTTGAATGTGTGGATGTGGAACCTGAGGATATGAAGGACTGATGGTATGTATATATTTATTTAACTTCCTTTATTTCAGTACAGTGGCTTTTTTTTTCCAACTGGGCATGGTCTCCCCCAGTCCAGGGGCCCTTAAACAGAGAATAAACCTTTAGACCTCCACCAGAGCTGGGGAAGCGGATTCACACGGTTGCACTGAATGAAGGCGAGAAATCCTGGGTGTCATTGTATTTGTTCTTAAACAGATTTCCAACCAGTCATCCCACTTTTATCTTCACCTTCACCCTTATATCAAAAGGCACTGCTATTTTCTGGGCCTGTTGGAGGGGGGTCTGTGGTGTAAATTGGGCTTGTTCTTTGTTCTTTTCCTGCAGTCTAAGAAAAATCAGCTTATTTAGGGCCTGCTAAGCCAGAGAACTTGAATTTACTTGCTTTCCTAACTTCCAGTTTATAAAATACGTTATTGCTTTCTCCATTGTTCTTTTGAGTTTGTACCTTTAAATTCTCCTTTATTGTGATTTTTAGAGAGCTTGAGGGAAAGATACATGTGTTCAGTCTACCATCTTTAGCTGAAAGTGAAGGTATTCCTTGACTCCAAGTATTTTCTTATAGAGAGCACTTAACATGGTTGAAGTTTTTTTCTGCTCCTTCTCCCCTTTACTTTACATATATTTTCATGTAGAAAAACCAAAAACCAATTTTTAGTAACATTTCAGTATAACATTCTTATTACCACCAACACTGGTAGTATATTTTCTAATATAAATTCAACATGTTCAGACTTTATGGAAAGGTAAGTTCAAATCACATTCTTTATGTTCTTTAGTAGCTGTTGGTTGGTTTTAATAAAACTGTAATTGTAGTTGAAAGAATGATAGTTAATTCTTTAGAGCTCAGGGACTCATTGTCAATCTGGGAATTGTTTAAATTCCTCGATTTCTATTTCCTTTCTTTAATGCTGCTTTGCTCAGCCTTTCATTTCTCACTAAGGTCTTCCTCCATTAAATTTTTAGAAAAGATAGGAAGTAAAATAAATTCCAGTTACTATCTTTGGTTTAGTTTGATAAAAGTTTCTCAAATGCTTATAGTTTTGTACCAGGCACTGAAGATATGAGCATAAGACTTGGTCTCTACCCAGCCTAGCTCCTTAATTAATAGTTCAGTTCTGAGAAAGTTGATATTAAAATATACAAGACTTTGTTTCTGGTTATCTGTGTATTTTATTTGATATACCCTTTCTACTCATTTAAAAAATTTTATTGTAACTTTTTGGTTTAATCTTTTCAAACAAAGTCAAAACATACAAAGCACTGCTGCTGCTGCTGCTGCTAAGTCGCTCAGTCATGTCCGACTCTGTGCAACCCCATAGACGGCAGCCTACCAGGCTCCTCTGTCCCTGGGATTCTCCAGGCAAGAGTACTGGAGTGGGGTGCCATTGCCTTCTCCGTACAAAGCACTGCCTACCTCTAAACACTTTCCCTAGTAAGTTAACAAATGACTGAAATCCACCATTAATATTCATGCCTTTATTTAAAGATCTGAACCCCATTAAAATATAAAAAAGGCATGGTCCAATTCATACCTCAGTACTCTCAGATTCCTTCCTATCAGTAGATTTGGCGCAAATGGAAAGAACATGGGGCTCTTGGTCATCTATAGGAGATGGTAAGAGATTAGAGGGGATTAAGAGAGAACAGTTCAGTTCAGTTCAGTCGCTCAGTCATGTCCAACTCTTTGCGACCCCATGAATCGCAGCATGCCAGGCCTCCCTGTCCATCACCAACTCCCAGAGTTCACTCAGACTCATGTCCATCGAGTCAGTGATGCCATCCAGCCATCTCATCCTCTGTCGTCCCCTTCTCCTCCTGCCCTCAATCCCTCCCAGTGTCAGAGTCTTTTCCAATGAGTCAACTCTTCACATGAGGTGGCCAAGTGCCAAAAGTAGATCACTAATTTCTCAATGTTTCTTATTCACTTTTGGATTAAAAAAAAAAAAATCTAATCTGTTTTGTTTTTTTTCTGATTCTAGGAAATTAACAATCCTTGAATGATCTTTGTAGCAATTCTCAACTAACTAGCATATTTAATTGACCAAAACATCTTTGTTGCCAACTGTTATGGGCCATTGAGTGTTTATGATGGATCATTAATTCCTGGAGGGAGGAGGCCATGTGTGTCTTTTATTTCTCTTATATCCCTTCTCAGTGCCAACACCTGTCCTCCCAGCAGGAGTGGTGGTGCCTCGGCTAAAGTTGTTGATTACTGAAGGTGTACTGCCATCCTGCTTCATTCCACCCAGCATGTTTCCTCTAGGCCTAAATGTTTTTAAGGCTGTCTTTTCCTATTGAGCCCTCAGATCTGTCCTTTTTTCCAGCTAATTGGCCTGGCCCTTATTACCCCTTGCAGTTGGAATTGATCCCTAGAAGCTGAAAATAGCTCCAGTTAATAGTTCATGGATCACTGAGTTGTCAGGCCCTGCAACCTGTATTGACTATCATTAAAGGGAGGTTGGATATTGAAGGGGCTGGGGAGGCTTCTAAGTGTTTAGATGAGGAGGTTATAGTGTCCCTTACCTTTGCAGAGAGGCAGAACCCCTGGGGAGAATTTCCAGGAGGTGATCCTTTAGGATAGGTTTATTGAGGGGTGATAGAAAGGTCCAGATAACCCATTCTTCAGCTATTCTTTCTTACCAGTTAAAAAAAAAAAAAATGTTTGCACTTGAGTGGCTAGTGCTCAAGCTCCAGGGTCATTCTGCTGCTGCTGCTGCTAAGTCACTTCAGTCGTGTCCGATTCCTAGCGACCCCATGGACTGTAGCCTACCAGGATCCTCTGTCCATGGGATTTACCAGGCAAGAGTACTGGAGTGGATTGCCATTGCCTTCTCTGCCGGGGTCATTCTACTTGGGTTCAAATTCAAGCTTCAATATTCTCTGTTGCAGTTTTAAGAAAAGTTACTTAACCTTTTTGTAACTCAGTTTTCTCATTTGCAAAATAGGGATAATAATACTATCTATCCCTTAAGGTCACTGGGTAGGAATTAAATGAGTTAATATAGGTTAAATGTTTAGAATGTAAGTGTCTGGCATGTGTGGGTGCTCAGTCGCTAAGTTGTGTCTAATGCTTTGTGACCCCAAGGGCTGTAGCCCGTCAGTCTCCTCTGTCCATGGGGTTTTCCAGGCAAGAATGCTGGAGTGGGTTGCCATTTCCTCCTCCAGGGGATCTTCCCGACCCAGGGACTGAACCTGCATCTCCAGCTTTGCAGGCGGATTCTTTACCACTGAGCCACCTAGGAAGCCCCAAGTGTCCAGTAGATGTTAGTAATCATCATTATTATCGTCCAGATGATCAGATCAAAGGTGTCTTCAAGGATCCAGGCGATTTGGAAAATCCCTGACCTCCACATCCCTTTGAATTGCTTCCTACAAGGAAGAAAATAATGATCTGCTCTGTGTAAACCCTCACTGTCACTAGCTTACTAATTAGATTTCCAACTTATCATAGCCCAGAGGGTGACAGACAAAATTAGAGTGTGGAAGAAAAAGTTGTGCCTAAAAATAATGAGAAATTTGCTAACATGTGTTGTTGCTATGGAGGCAGCGCTGTGTAGTGTGTGGGGAAGCAGCAGTGGATGTGGCAAGAGATGACTTCCACCCCCCGGGCAGACCACTTAACCTCTTGGACCCTCTGATTTCTCTCCTGTAAAATGATAATAAGAATATCTGCCTCACAGAGCATTTTGAGAAGTAATTACACAAACATGGGTGCATGTGTGTGTGTGTGTGTGTTGATGTGTGTGCATGTGATGTGCCAGGTACCCTATTAATTGCTCAATAAATAATAGCTAATATAGCTCAATAATAATAGCTAATATTAATTGAGCAATTAATAGGGTGCCTGGTGTATAACAACATTCGTAAGCGTTAGCTGTTTTTCTTATGATGTTATATTAAGGAGTGAAGTCGCTCAGTCGTGTCCGACTCTTTGCGACCCCATGGACTGTAGCCCACCAGGCTTCTCTGTCCATGGGATTCTCCAGGCAAGAATACTGGAGTGGGTTGCCATTTCCTTCTCCAGGGGATCTTCCCGACCCAGGGATCAAACCTAGGTCTCCGCATTACAGGCAGATGCTTTAACCTCTGAGCCACCAGGGAATAAACAGGTATATGGCTTTTTTCCTGAGTCAGCCTGGCTTAAGAATACTTTATAAGAAGGCTCTGTGTATTTGCTACTGAGATTATAAGAATTCAAGGAACAAATAAGGCAAAGCAGTGAAGAACACAGGGGAATATTGTGTCTGAGGGCTCTGAGGATAAGTAGGCATGGATGACCTTATCTGGAATATTAACCTGGTAGAAGGACCCCTCTGACAAGGTGGATTCTACCTGAGTATTGAGTTTAGGACAATCGTAAGCACCTGGGCTTCCCCTGTGGCTCAAATGGTAAAGAATCGGCCTTCAGTGCAAGAGTCCCGGCTTCGATCCCTGGGTTGGGAAGATCCCCTGGGGAAGGGAATGGTCAATCCACTCCAGTATCCTTGCCTGGAGAATCTCATGTACAGAGGAGCTTGGTGGGCTGCAGCCCATGGGGTCGCAAAGAGTTGGGTGCGACTAACACACACAAGCACCTGGGCAGAGTACAACAAAAGAAATAGTCTGTTAAGTTTTGTTATTCAGAGATCTACTTCCCTTGGACAATCGAGTAATCAATAATAAACATTTTTTTGGCCTCATCCTACCCTATCAACTATTCTCTTAGTAGGAAAAATTCTTCCGTTGCTTTCCTTAACACCATTCTCTTGAGGATTTTTTCTGTTTCTGTGATGGCTTCTTCGTCAATCTCTTCTATGTGTTGCTTATCCTCTCAGATGTTGATGATTCCCAAGTATCTCTGCCTCTTTCCCCCTCAATTTATACACTGTGACAGAAAGAATTAGCTTTTTACTTCCAAGTCCAATTTCTCCTTTGTCCTCTGCAACAGATCTTCATTTTATATGGGCTCACCTTGGATAAAGACATGATTTCCCAGCCCCCTTGTAGCCACATGATGAAGAAAAGGTTATTTTGTGTGGTATTTCAAGGAAGAGGAGTTTTTTTCTCTTCTGCCCGTCATCTTCCTCTTGACCCATGGTGAAGATGCAATGGTGGATCTCTAGCAGCCCTCTTGGACCACAAGGGGGCCTTGGGGATGGAAGCCATGTTTTAGGGTGGTGGGGCAGAAAGACAAGACCCTGCCGTAACAGCCCTCAGTTGCCTTCCCCTGAAATTATTTTATATGAGAGTGAGAATTTCTATCTTGTTTAAGCTGTTGCTATTTAGCTATTTTAGGTTTTCCTCTTATGTGCTTGGCACACTTCAAAGAAAACGCAGGCATGGGTGATGAGGTGATTTATAGGAGAAGTTGATGGACTGAAGTGTAGGGGCCATATTTTATTTTGTGGGCACCATCTAAGGTTCTGAGAAGCTTGTACAGATGTGGGAATATGATGTAATGTGCCTTGTTGTTGATTGAGATGGAACTTTCTGCCAGACTGGGGGCTCAAAGTTAGATCCACGTTGGCATGAAGAATGTGATGTTTCTTGTAAGTTAGTAAAGTCAGATTCATCTTGATGCATTCCTAGATGATCTTTATTTATTTATTAATTTTTGGCTATGCTAGGTCTTTGTTGCTGCACAGGCTTTTCTCTAGCTGTGGTGTGCAGGCTTCTCATCGTGGTGGCTTCTTTTGGTGCTGAGCATGGGCTCTAGGGCTCGCAGGCTTTAGTAGTTGTGGCTTCTGGGTTCTAGAGCACAGGCTTTGTAGTTGTGGCACATGGGCTTAGCTGCTCTGTAGCGTGTGGGATCTTCCTGGACAAGGGATCAAACCTGTGTCTCCTGCATTGGTAGGTAGCTTCTTTAACCACTAAGCCACCAAGGAAACCCCATAGATGATCTTTTACACAGACATTCTATAACTTCCTTTTTTTCTCCTTAGTATATTGAGAACCCCTTTCCATGACAATAAATGCACATGTATATAATTTCTTTTAATGAGTGCCACATAGTCTTCTGTACAGATGTGCTGTGATATATTTAACCGATCTTCTTTCTTCTTTCCCAGTACTTGCCAGCTAGTAACTCAGACAGCATATTGGACTGTGGTGCTTGCTGTCACTCATGCATGTATTGGGTGACTTGTCCCTGAATGCTGCCCCACTTCCAGTCCAATGTCATATGACTCTTGACTAGCTTCTGGTAGGCGTTCTCCTGACTCCTTCTGTAGGTTTAGCTGGTCCCATGCTGATACAGGCCCTCTGAAAGGACCTCAGAGTTTTTTTGTGTGTTATGAGGTATTCATGTCCAGATATGTTCATGTCTTACCCATGTTAAGCCCAATTCAAATACCATTAACTGCTCAAAGTCTTCTCTGACCCACACACCAAATGAGAGTCATCTCTCTTCCATCCTAACAGTATAGATCCTTTCCTGTGGTTCTTGTTTGATTTCTCATCTATCTCTTTAGGTCCTAGCCCACCTTATCTCCTCTCTCTAGATCTTGAGTTCCTTAGATAAAAAGATTGATGTTTGACTCATTTCCCAGCCCCAGTAATCACAACATATTTTCACAGCTAGGGCTGAGGAGATGTTTGTGGGGGTGAATGGCATTTCTTTTTATTTTCCTCATGGTATTTCCTCATAGTATTCTTGGTACCCTTGCATCTCAGTATCATTTAGAGGCTTGCCATTTTGATAAAATCTCAGAACTCTAGAGATAAATTTTGAGTGTCTGAAATTACACTTACCATCCTGCAGAAGCAGGTAGCAGGAAATCAGTTTTATAAGTGACATAACCGCATGGTCCTGTGTTGTTTTGATGCTTCAAGAGACATGATTAAGGCAGTAAGAGTGGTTTTCCTACTGTTTCACATCTGGAGATTGTCTCAGATTGCTTTTGACCTAAACTCATCCACCTGCAGAATTCTTTAGCCCTGAAATATTCAGTTAAAACATGTAATGTCTTAAAGTGATCAGGCAGCCAGCCTGACCCGAACCAAAGCTTTTCAAATGGCTGACACACTAGGAATCCTGGGCACTGGGTTTGGATGAGGTTCCTTTCAGCGCTAAGTGGGGATAAAGAGAGAGAGGAGAAGTGGATTGCTTTTTTTTTTTTTTTTCTAGGTGGGGATGTCTAGAAAGCTTAACGAGGCCATCTCTGGGTTTTGCAGTCTGCTGATGGGAGGCCTGGTGTGACGGGCAGTTAATGTTTAAGGACAATGAACTGTCTTGCTGCGTGATCTCTGCAAGATGGTCTTTTATGGTCTCATTGATGAGTCATCCTCTCTGGGCAATCAATTTTTAGCTTGCTATACTCGCTCTGCTTTCCCTATGAATAAGTTTATTTATAATCTTCAATCCTCTATTCCTGTGTGGTCTCTGGTTTTGAACTTTGGCTGGGCACTGACTGGGAAACTTCAGGCCGTTTAGGTGTGGGGTATGTATTTCAAAGTCAAATTGTCTAGACATCTGTTATAGAAGCTGGTGCAACTCTGCTGAGCGTGACACTTGGGAGATGAATTTCTTTATGGCTGGCCTGGCATCGTTAATTTTAGTAAAAAGTTTTTGCATTGTAGTTTTATCCACTAATAGTCTGAAAGTGCTCTGCATTACTAATCCCACAGGCAGGGAGAGATGAAAGCTTCTGACAGAGTCTATGACAGGAAAATATCACCGTTCCAACACCTGATTACTCACTGAAGTTTCCAATGAATCTGCCAAGGTCTGAGCCATCTGCTCCACCTAGAGGTTTTTCTTTTTCCACTTCATATGAGAATGTAAATATGCCAGTAATGCAGGTATACATAAAAAGCATAACAACAAGAGTGATGATGGTGATGGTTACCATTTATCAAGCATCAAGTATCAACCAGGCACTGGACCAGATGCTCTGTGCATATCACTAGTTCCCATCCCTGACTGCCACCCGGGGTGATAAGACAACAAAAATATGCTGGAGTCCTACCCTCTATCAATTAAATCAGAATATCCTCCAATGTTACTCCCAGAGTTCCCTTTTTAAAAATTAACATGAATTTTACATGATTATTAAAGCAATGGATAATCTTTGTAGGATATTTGGATTGGACAATAAAAAGTAAAATTAAAATCATATATGATTCTACCACCAGGAAATCCTCTGTTAACATTTTTAAACAACTTCATTGAGGTAGAATTGAGATGCAATAAACTGCATATGTTTGGAGTGTGCAAATTGAAGTTCTGACACCCTATTGACATTTTGATGTATTTCCTTCTGATCCCTTCCTTCTCTTTTCCTCCCTCCCCTCTCCTCCATTTCCCTCAACACATATAATTGGTATTAGAAGGCATATACATTTTTGTATCCTGTTATTAAAATTTTTTTTAATTTATTTGGCTGCATCAGGTCTTAGTGGCAGCATGCAGGATCTTGAGTTTCATTGCAGCATGCAGGATCTTTTAATTCCAGCATGTGAACTCTTAGTTGCAGCATGTGGTATCCAGTTCCCTGACCAGGAATTGAACCTGGGCCCCCTGTATTGGGAGCATGGAGTTTTAGCCACTGGACCACCAGGGAAGTCCTTCCTGTTCTTTTTTAAATTAACATTTATCATAAGTATTTTCCTGTGTGATCTTATTTCCTTAAATAAATGAATTTAATGGCTGCACAAAATTTTAGCCTTTTGGTTCTCTTATAATTTAACATTTCTTTATTGTTGAATAATTACATAATTTCTGCCTTTTCATTATTAGAAACAAAGATGCAATGAACTGTTATAAACCATTGTTGTTGGATTAGAATTCTTTATTAAAGGCCTTTGGTCAAGTTAAAAAAATCCTTATGCCTCAGCTTTCTCATCTGCAAATGGGGGCTAATGTTAATATCTACCATAAAAGGATGTTGTGACAAGTAAATAAAATATTGCTTTAGTATAGCAATATTTAGCACAGCACTAAGCACTTTATAAGTGTTTAATTTATATTGGCTATTATTGTTATCATCACTGACATCCAGATATCTGTGTGTATGCCCTTCCTCCCATATTAAGTGGAGCCTCTTTGAACACAATAAGATATGTTATGTGTTTTTTCTCTTTTGAAGGTGACCCCACAGTGATAGGCACATAAATTTTAATAAAGTCACTGAATAGATCCATTAGTCAATTAACTGACCCTTTAAAATGGGTTTTCAACCCCCTCAGACTGTTACAACTCCCCTCCAGCCTGAAAAATTGACATGGACCCCACCACTTGTCTCCTCTTCTGCCATGCTCGTCCTCTTTTAATGGATCCTGGCTACAGGGGACTGAGGTCATGGGAGACCTGCAGCAGGGGTGTTCAGGAGAATGAGAATGCTCTTTCAGTGAGCACCTCAGTTAGTTTCCCTAGAAACAACCGAGAGGGCAGGAGATGGGAAGAAAAAGAGGACAGAATAGATGCTGGAAGGGAAGGTAAGAGAAGAACTGAAATGGAGGTAGGAGTCAGCTCGTAGTGCCCTCTGGCCTGATAGGAGTGGGAGTGAAGTTATATGAGGGGCAGGGAACTGTGTTAAGGATGATTGCTGGATGCATGTGTTCCCCTCTTTCTGTGCCTAATCTATGTAAGTGAAAGCAAGTGTACCACAGTCTCAAGTTATTGCAGATCTTAGGATCTACTGATGAGTGCGAGGCAGCCATGAGCAGCAGGTGCCTCCCAGAATTTGCCACCACGTTTGGGGGTGTATAACCATATGGGGATTGGAGGCAGAGCTCTAGACGATGGGTGTTGCCTCTTTCAGCATTTCAGTTACTTCATCTCTGGGCAGGATAATCATTTTGGCTTCTAACTAGTATTTGTTTTCTATTTTTCTTCTTCCTTTTAAGCAGGTTTCTAGGCCTTTAGTGAGTCTGGGAATCAAAGATTCAGAAAATTTTGGCTGTGTGAAAATAGAAGCTGCTGGAAGTCAGTGTCTCTTTCTTCTTTTGGAATAGCTAAACCAAAAAACCAGATTATACCTTGTGTTCTCAACAGGGAAGGGAGAGAGGGGGGAGAGGTTTCCAGAACCTGAGATGCTTTACCTTTATGACAAACGCATGCTTGGCTTCATGGTGGCACCCTGAAAGTTGCAGTGGCTCAGAGGGGATGCCGCACAAGCAGCCTGTGAGATGGGACTCGAGGCACCGGGAGTCTAATAGAAGCAGAGGGCCACCATATCTCCAGGGACCACAGCGGACTTGCTCAGTGAGGATGACAGAATAGCAAAGATAAGCTAAATGTCAGTTCCTGCCTCTGTTTTTTTTCGAGGATCACACATTGCCAATAATGTCAGTGAATTTCCCCCTGGCCTGGCAAGGTAGAGATTGCGAGTCAGAATGAAATTGCTTAAAACAAATGAAAGAAATGGGTATTTCTTGCAAGTCCAAGATTTCATATCCACTGAGCTTATAATTCTTTTTGCATCTCAGGAATGAATATAACATTTCCCCTTGTCACATGGAGGAGGTATAGTTACTATGAAGGTGGAAGTGGAAATGATAAGGACTGTAAGTTCTGTGAGGGCAGGGATCTAATCTGTAAGTCTTCAGTAAGCAGGTATTGAATATGTGATAAGTGAATAAATAAACCAAATATAAACAATTGTTTTTGCTTGACAGGTGTAGGTAGAAAAACTGGGAGATGTACTGGCTCATTCTTTATGTGAGGTGGCATCACCCTTTATTTCTGTGGCCACTTTAGTCCTGATTACTTTCAGCTCACACACCCCACAGAGGACCACCACAGTGGACCACCCAGAGGCTGGAGAATGTCCTCTGTGGTCCGCCTAATAACAGTCTGCCCTGACACTGGAGAGTCAGAGTCGGGGAAGGCAGACACATCCAGTGGCCTTTCTTTAGCCTTGCTGACTTGTCATCAGGCCTATTGCCTAATTTCCCTTAGGCTGCTCCAGGTTCTTTTTAGACACATGATCTAGGAGTTACACACCTGCCTGATCAATAACCCCAGGCATCAGAAGAAGTCATATCATATCCCAAGCCTCTCACCAGCGACACAGCCTGTTTTGGGCTCAGCGCCTCTGTAGCTGGCACAGAAGCAGCCTTCTATTTCTTGTTGACCGCTCCCATTTTCCAACTTCATGGTGCAGAAAGCCCTGATTCAAGCCATTTTCCCCATTAACACTACCTGTGCATGAATGCCTCATTGCTTTCCAAATGTCAAACTCTAATAGAATAATAGGCTTTAACCTAAAGCAGACAGCAAGGCTGATCAGGTGTTAAAGAAGGATTATTAATGAAAATGAGAAAAACAACATATTTAAGAGACAGAGTCAAACGAAGAGAACAGTGGGATGGCAGTTTCCTGTTGCTCGAGGGAAGCAGCTGTAAAGGCACAGCGTCTGCTTTCACAACAGCCATGGGGATGCTCTGTCTCGGGGAGTAATGAAGATTGCACCTTTCATCACAGGGGGGCAGCAAATTTCCTGAACATTAGCTCCTTGCTTCTCACTGAGTCCCTGAGACAGATGTCACAGAGGGTGGGGAGAGATGCTGGCAGGAAGCTGTGTTCTGGAACTACCAAGAATGTGGGCTTGAAAAGTGAAAAGTGAAGTGGAAAGTCGGAGTGATTGCAAGTTGCTTTGGGACCAAAAAGGCCCAGAACAGACTGAGGACCATGAGAGCAGAGCTGAGCAGAAAAAGCCCCACTTCAGTGCTGAAAGCAAGGATAAGTGGGTTTATCTGCCACGCTTTCCGGGGGGTGGATATCTAAGGAAAATTCCTTCATTTAAGGAAAGTTCGTTCCTTTCTGGTCCTGGTTTTACTGGGACAAGAGTAGCTGTTCTTCCTCCCTCAGGTAGTGGCCATGACTCAGTAATTCATGTGATAAAAGTGCTCTCAGGTTGAATTGTAGATTTTATCTGTTAACATTTATTTAACAATTTACTTAGTACTTTTGCACCGTGATGTGGGAGGCACTATGTTTCAGGCAAAGATACGTGAAACAAGTCTTTCGAATCTACATGATGACACGGTAGGGCAGGCAATGCCCTGCCTACAAGATGACTCAGTTTTCTATCTGGGGAAATAGGTGAATGGCGACAAACCTCCATTTAAAGAGCAATTTAAATTTAGAATCATGAGACTTCAGAGGAAGAAGAGCTCATTTCTGGCGTGAGAGCCTAATGGAAAGCTGCCCTTGGAAATAGGGGTCAGGAAAGCTAAGACTCAAGGCTGGGCAGATAGGGTGGAGGTGGCATTCAGGAATAAGGATGAGAACAACATGGAATGGAGCCAAGTGATGTTCAGAGAGTGGAGGGTATCCCATGTGTGTGGAGTGAAGGGCGCATGTGGGGTGGGTGTAAGATGAAGCTGGAGTGTGAAGAAGCAGCATGAGAATGAGGGTCAGAGAAGCCAGGCAGAGAAGTGGAAAAAGGTCCCATTTGAAGCTAATGGGACCTTTGTCAAAGGAGTCTTTCCAGTGACTTGATTTTTGTTGGATGGTATAGGGAAACAGTGGAAACAGTGTCAGACTTTATTTTTCTGGGCTCCAAAATCACTGCAGATGGTGACTGCAGCCATGAAATTAAAAGATGCTTACTCCTTGGAAGGAAAGTTATGACCAACCTAGATAGCATATTCAAAAGCAGAGACATTACTTTGTCAACAAAGGTCCATCTAGTCAAGGCTATGGTTTTTCCTGTGGTCATGTATGGATGTGAGAGTTGGACTGTGAAGAAGGCTGAGCACAGAAGAATTGATGCTTTTGAAGTGTGGTGTTGGAGAAGACTCTTGAGAGTCCCTTGGACTGCAAGGAGATCCAACCAGTCCATTCTGAAGGAGATCAGCCCTGGGATTTCTTTGGAAGGAATGATGCTAAAGCTGAAACTCCAGTACTTTGGTCACCTCATGCAAAGAGTTGACTCATTGGAAAAGACTCTGATGCTGGGAGGGATTGTGGGCAGGAGGAGAAGGGGACGACAGAGGATGAGATGGCTGGATGGCATCACTGACTCAATGGATGTGAGTCTGAGTGAACTCCGGAAGTTGGTGATGGACAGGGAGGCCTGGCATGCTGCGATTCATGGGGTCGCAAAGAGTCGGACATGACTGAGCGACTAATCTGATCTGATCTGATGGGGTGGATTAGAGCAAAGAAAGATGGGAAAGTACCGTTAGGAGATTTCTGGAATAATCCAGATGTGATATATAAGAGCTGAACTAGGTTGATGATAAGGAAATGAAAAGTGAAAGTGAAAGTTGGTCAGTCATGTCTCACTCTTTGTAATCCCATGGACTATACAGTCCATGAAATTCTCCAGGTCAGAATAACTGGAGTGGGTAGCCTATCCTTTTTCCAAGGGGATCTTCCCAACCCAGGGATTGAACCCAGGTCTCCCACATTGCAGGCTGAGCCACTACGAAAGCCCACTTTTGAAAAGAAAGGAAAAAAGGCAAGAAGTTGAAAGAAAGAAAACTCATTAGGTACCATTGGATATAATGATCCCAGGAGAGAAGAAGGCCAAGAATAGGAAGGAGAGGGGTTAGGAATGAGCCTGAAGAGAGGAGCTGAAATAGAACTCAGAAGGGTCTTGGGGCCATCCTCCAGTGCCAGGCTTCATTCATTAGGTACGTGGAACATGTAAACATTCAAGTAAGATGAAGATGGGATCCACTTTGTGTTTTAGGAGGATTTCTGTCTAGGCTGGAGTTCAGAAAACCTGGTGAAAGAGAGAACTGTCAAAGATTTTATAATCTATTGTTCAGATAAAAAATTATGGGATATGATCAAGGACAACAGAAAAGGAGTTATTTTTAAATTAGAATGTAGAGGGGAAGAGAGAGAGGCACTGAAGTTGACTCAGTTTTCTATCTGGGGAAATAGGTGAATGGTGACATCTGTTACTGGAAACCAGGGAAACAGGCAAGGAATGGCTTTGTGGAGGGTGGTGAGTGGTTCAGCTTTGGACAGGCTGAGTAGGAAGTGATATTAGGACATAGAGGTAAAGATATTTGCAAAGTAGTTGGAAATAAAAACCAAGAGCTTACTAGAGAGACACAGGAAATGAAAATGGATTTGTGAGTGAGCTGCAATGGTGTGTAAGTTGCAGCAGAACTTAGAATATAATAATTGGACCAAGGATGGGCTCCTGGGTTAACTTCAACCATTATGAAGCATTTTATAGTCTTGGTAGAGTTCTAATAGCTGCTATATCTTTTGGTCATTAGAGCTCTGCCAGGTAGGTGATCAAAGTTGCATTATAGGCTGAGAGTTTTGGGAGGGCAATCACAAAGATGGGGAGACCCAGTGGCCTGATATCCTATTTTTGTGGAGAAAATTTGTCCATTTTTATTCATTATTTCTTTATTGCTAATGGGTCTTTGGAGGAAACATTCTCCTCTCTACTCTTTGAGCTGAACTTTTTATCTGAACAGATCACCAGGAGAGAAATTTCTTTTAGAAGACAAAGGGCCATGAAGTCGATAAGATATATGTTGTATTAGTCAGGAATGCTTTCAGCAGCAGGTAACTTAAAGAGGTTAAAAAAATAGCAATTTGTGTTTCTTATATAATGAGAAATCATTGAATAGGTGTTGGTTCAGTGGTTCAGTGATGTTGGATCTACTGTTTCTAACTTTCTTGGCTTTTACCTTGTGGTTGGTAAGTGGTTTCCATACTCTTGAGTATCAGGTCCACCTTCAAGGCAGGAGAAAGGAAGGGTGGCACCTATACTGATTTATTTTTAATCAAGAAGCAGAAACCTAACCATAAACGCTACAGAACGCTCTTACTTTTTGTTGCTCAAAACTGTGTCATGCCTTCACTTCGAGCTTCTCAGTGTTTAGAAAAGTGAGTCTTTCATTTTCCAGCCTCTATACTAGAGCCAGGCAAGAAATAAGGAAATGGGAAATGACATTTGGTTGGCCAACCATATCACCTATCATGCTGCTTTGTCTCTAGCACAGTGTTTATTATTATTGTAAGAACTGCAACCATAAAAACAATAGAGCAGTGAAAATAATCCCTGGTTATTTTATAGCATGTTTCACTTAAGATTTTTGTTTCATATTTTCCAAAAATGTCATTCTTTCCTTACAATTCTAGGAGGCTGGTATTCTTTGATAGAGGAAGAAATTGAGTCCAGGTGTGGCTGAATGGCTTGCCTGTGTCCTCAAGTTGGTTGGTAGCAGAGCTGGAAGGATCTGATTCTGGTCACCTGCCCATGGGAGCAGAGCAAAATTGATCAGAACAAAGACCTCAAGTCTCCTGACCTCCCCCCATCCCAAAGCACTCGCCATTGAACCACAAGGCCTTTTGTCCAAATGCTTATTATTCCAAGTTCTGATTTCTTCATGTCTTTACAGAAGGGTTAAAATTTGTGCTTGGAGTTTCAGGATATCCTTCGGGGCTTCCCACACTGTCCTTGGTCATGGATGTGTATGGACAGTAAGAGGCTGGAGAAACACTGCTGAGTCCTTTTCCTCTTTGTGATTATAATTTTCCCTCCTACTTTCCCTTATGGCTGAATAGAAGTAGGTTGAGAGACAAAAAGGACTTTATTAATCATGAAATATAATAAAGTATCTAGGAAACTTGAAAAGTAGGAAATTGTAAATAAACAGCAACAAAAAGCACACATATAACTGTAGCCCAACTGCTGGTCACCCGGATGTCCTGAGATTCTCCAGGAGGCCAGGATCACCCTGCTAATAAGTGAAGCGAAAGTTGCTCAGTTGTGTCCAACTCTTTGTGACCCCATGGACTGTGTAGCACACTAGGACCCTCTGTCCATGGAATTCTCCAGGCAAGAAGACTGGAGTGGGTGGCTATTCCCTTCTCCAGGGGATCTTCCTGACCCAAGGATTGAACCCAGTTTTCCTGCATTGCGGGTAAGTTCTTTTTACCATTTGAGCCAATTAAATTGGTCTGCAAACCCCAGACCATGAGTAGTGAGACAGTGTCCCTCTTTATACCTCCTGAAATTCCTGGGGGAGGGACATATATTTTTCCAGTGAGCTCCTGTTCTAGTTTTTCTCCTTTTGCTTAATTATTTCAGTTTATGATCTATTTCACCAAAAACAAATAGGTAATATCAAACAGTGCTGTACTTGTGCTTAGTCGCTCAGCTGTGTCTGACTCTTGCAACCCCATGGACTGTAGTCTGCCAGGCTCCTCTGTCCATGGGAATTCTCCAGGCAAGATACTGGAGTGGGTTGCCATGCCCTCCTCCCTTCCCAACCCAGGGATCAAACCCAGGTCTCCTGCATTGCAGGCAGATTCTTTACCTTCTGAGCCACCAGGGAAGCCCATACCAAACACTGTGTAATAGTATTTTGAATCTTATCACTTTGTGCTGGTTGCTGTTCTAATTCTTTCTTTTTCTCAAAGTATCACCTACCTGTGGCTGTGTATCCTTCAGACTTCACTGAAGCTTCAGTGTCCTGCTGGGAATTCCCAGAGCTGGGACTAGGCTGAGGTCAATGCTGCACAACCCTGAAATTTTGCATCCTAGGTGCCTCTCTTACCATACCCTAGTCTGGCTCTGAGGATGACATTCTATCACAGAAAAGCAAACAACTTAGGACTGAGTGATAAACATTTCTGTGCTTTAAATATCCAAGTTGTCCATCTCCAGAGCGATTATTGACTATCTCCTGTGCAGAGTCTGGGCTACCTTTCTTTTGAACCCTCTCTGTGACTCATTCCTTATTACTGTTTAGAATGCTACCCTCCCCTGGCCGCTTCTTTGCCTTATATTTCCCTTTAACTCTTCGAACCTGTACCCCCAAACACTTTAGCCTTCATTTGTAAGAGGCTATTGAAAGTTTTGGCTAAACAAAGACCTTGTCCTACCTAAGAAGAACTCTGGTGCAATCCTTAACTGCAGACTGTCAGGCTACAGAGAAGTGGCAGATCAATATACCTGGACCAAGTCTTTGAAGGTGATAAAAGTCTGCAATCAGCTGACCACACTCTGAAGGAGACCTTCCCAGTAGGAAGTACGGCTGTGAGGTGGACAAAGTCATGACCTTGAAGCTGATAAGCCGGGGTGGTGGAACTGGGTACATGCTTGCAACATACAGATCATGTGGATTTGAACCAGTCTCTTAACTGCCTTGAGTCTCAGTTTACTTATCTGGAAATAGTGTGGCGATTATATGAGATAATGCCTATGATGTTTTTTTAAACTATACAGTGCCTGAGAATAGTGTGATTATTATAACAACAATAAAAATGAAGACAGGCTCAGGAACACTTGTTAAAGCAGATTTCTTATTATCTCATAGAGCTGGGTGACATGAGGAGCCGGACTGAGGTAAGGTACCTGATGCGATGGGCCGCAAAGCCCTGCACCAGGAAGGGAGCCCACCAAGTTTTCTGCTCAATGACTTACTGCAGGATGTTGCCCCTCACAGAGCTCTGCTCTCAGGAGTTTCAATTAGGAAGGGGCTAAAGAGGCAAATCCAGTTAATGACTAATTGCTCAAAGTGACAGAAGAATTTTGACCACACTCCTAATAATGACTTAAGAGACAATTTGGTACATGGACGAGTGGGTCGAAGCAGCCTGAGGAAAACACACAAAAACCTCTTCTCTCTTGAGGGTCTGTCTCTCATTCAAGGGTATTTTGAAAGCACCCCTTGATTGGGAGTCTGTTGAGACTTGGCTGCAGAAATAATGTTCAGGACTCCCTCTGTGTCCTGTGTGTGAATTTAATTCTCAGTGTCAGCCAGAGAACAGGGTGAAATTCTGTGCAGTATTTAGTGCTAGTGCTGGGAAAATGGTTGCCACTTGGCTCTGTTACTTTCCTTTTATTTATGAGAGGATATCATACCCTTTAAAACAAATGTTTTGCCTATTATGACATCTCTTCTTTATTGGCTGATTGAAAACATGGAAAATTATAGCTAAAAATTCTATCCTAGCAGTTCAAATCAGAGGAGCTATATCACAAAAAATTAATGAAGCAAATACACTTGTTGGGAGTTAGGGTGGGAACATAGCTTCTTGAATGATGGAGGTATTCTTCAGAACTGCATGTTCAAAGAACAATAGAAATTACCCTCACTTTTCCCTGAGATGTACAGGAGAGTCTCAGCAAGCAGTGGCTTGCTGAAATGAGGAAGAGATTTTTCCATTGTTCTAGTTTTTTTTTTCCCAGACATTTCTAACTAGAAATAACTGGGAAAATTATTTCTGAAATAATGAAACAAGGCACACATCTTATTAATTGATAGCCAATGAAAAAATTTAAATGAACAAAAATCCTGAATTAAGACAGTGAGATAAAATATTAACCTTAATTCAAAGTTTCTTAACAGTAGTAATTAAATACTATTTTATTTAATGCAGAATAATTCATTTTCTCATGTCGCTGGGAAAACCTATTGGCCTGTTTGCAATGAAAGGCGCTGATGTATGCTCTAAATATTCCCAGGTCCAAATGCAGGAAGGAGGAACATTCCCATTTGTGGTTTAGGACTTAATAAGTGAGGCAAAATTCCTTTATCATTCATGGGGAATTGAAGTGTAAATTTTTAAAAATCACAGTAGCAGAAGAGTCAAATACATTTTCCACGGTCAGCCCTGCTTTATAATTAGGATGCTATATTTCAGTTGCAGTACATTTTCAATAAGTGGGACTGAATTTTAGAGAACTGGTACAATTTATCAGATGATGCTTACAGCTGTGATTCAGTAAAATGTCTGCATGTAGAGGATCTGCAAATACTGCTAGAATCGAGTCCTTGTGACTTAAGAATATTACATCATTTTGACTGTAAATGTTGATATCAGTGGGTTACGATGTCTGTAATTCACTTTAAATACTTCAGCATAGATTGGATAACATTAAGAATGTTTGAATTAGTTTAAGCCACATTTTAAAGGGAACCAGTTGACCTAATCAAAAGTTCATGTTCCAGGAGTGATTTTAATGAAGAATTCATCAGAAAAGCCATACTCCATATGAGGCTACTGGGGCCTTCTGTGATATTTATGATTTGGTCAACTCCAGAGATTGTGCTACTTCCATGTGCATAGGAGGGAATTAGATAACCCTTAAGCATCTAAAAAATGTTAGCTGTTCTAACCTACCAACTTAATGGTTGTATACATTGAATTGGCCTGAGCCGTGATCTCAGTCATGAGCTCCTCTTAGATGATGGTCACGCTCTTTCTGTGATCCATGATGGTGCTGACATGTGGTTTGTGCTCAGTGCAGAGTTGTTGAATTAGTGAGTGCATTAATTTTTGCTTGGCACTTTTGTTTTAGGTGAGTTATTTCTTGGGGTCCTGATGTACTTATCATTTAGCTATCAGTGTGAAAATGGAAACTAGGTAGATGTATGGCTTAATAATTATGCAAATTTATAGTACTGGTATGTAATATTGTCATAAATTTAGCACTGATGTCCAGTTAAAGTCTGCTTGATATCAGGAGTAGAAAAATGAAACCAACTATTATAAACATTGTTTACAAACTATTTTTATGTCTGACATTGCTTGATTTAGTCAGTATGACTTGGAGATAAATTTTAATTTTGGAGGTAAGCTAACCTTCATTGTGGATAATCCACTTAAGATAGTTGAGGCAATCAATCACTGGTTGTAACTGGGAAAATGACACTGAATCTGTCCCTCTTTTTTTCTTTTTCAGCTTTTCTTCTCTCTGTTTTCCTCTCTAGCCCTTCCCATTACAACGAATTTTCTTGTTCTAATATCTGTCTTGTCATTTGCAAATTAAGCAAATATTTTAGAAGCCACTCTTCTGTACAAAGCACTGTGCTAGTTGCCTAGGAGGCACAGGGATGAAAAAGGCACAGTCCCTGGCCCCTCGGTCACATGGAAGAAATAAGGGAAAACTTTTTCTTTTGGGGGAAATCATGGGACAATTCATTTGATCTGGACCTTTAAGGACAGGTGGGGGCTTCTTGGATGATGGTAAGAGCTTCCTGGTAGAGAGAAGTGGGTGAATTGAGAATTACAGAGGGGGAATGTTCTGGGTGTGTTTGCATAAAGGTAAATAGTCTAAAGTCAGGTCTCCAGGAGAGGGTGGTGGGTGTCATGTTCATGTATAACTGTCCATGTTTTCAGTCAATAAAGAAGAGATGCCACAGTAGGCAAAGCATTTGTTTTAAAGTGTATTGATATCCTCTCATAAATAAAAGGAAAATAATAGCGCTAAGTGGCAACCCAGAACGAGCCCTGAATTCTGCATAGAACTCCACCCTATTCTTTGGCTGACACTGAGAATTAAATCCACGCACAGGGCACAAACAAAGGGAGTCCTGAGAATTATTTCTTTTTTTAAAAAATAATTTGATTTATTTATTTATGGCTGTGCTGGGTGTTTGCTGCTTCATGGGCTTTTCTCTAGTTGCAGCAAGCAGAGACTACTCTGTAGTTGTGGTGTGCAGGCTTCTCATTGCAGTGGCTTCTCTTGTTGCGGAGCACAGGCTCTAGGACACTCAGGCTTCAGTAGTTGCAGTCCCCAGGCTCTAGAGGACAGGCTGTATAGTTGTGGTGCAAGAGCTTAGTTGCTCCTCGGTGTATGGAATCTTCACCGACCAGGGATTGAACCTGTGTCTCCTGTATTGGCAGGTGGATTCTTAACCACTAAGCCAACAGGGAAGTCCCCTGAGCATTATTTCTGCAGCTATGTCTCAACAGACTCCCAGTCAAGGCGTGCTTTCAAAATGCCTTTGAATGAGAGACAGACCCTCAAGAGAGAAGAGGTTTTTGTGTGTTTTCCTTAGGCTGCTTCTACCCCCTTGACCATGTACCGAATGGTCTCTTAATTGATCATTAGGAGTGTGGTTGAAATTTGTCTATCACTATGAACCATTAGTCATTAATTGGACTTGCCTCTTTAGCCCCTTCCCAATTGATACTCCCGAGAGTGGAGCTCTGTGAAGGGTGACCTCCTATAGCAATTCGTTGAGCAGAAAACATGGTGGGCTTCCCTACTGGAGGAGAGCTTCAGTGCCCACCACACCTCAGGTACCTCACCTCAGTCCAGTTCTATATTTACCATGTCCATGGGTTTTCTTCTTCCTGTTTATTATGGCTGTGGTCACAAAGATTGAAAAAGGGCAGTAGAAGATGAACCAGTTGAGATGGGCAGTGGTGGGTGTAATAAGGCCTCTCATGCTATGCTGAGGAACTTGAGTTTCAATTTGTAGGTGAAAGGGAGCCAGTGAAGAGTTCTGCTTGCAGGATGGCAGATGCATCGTTGAGGGGACAGTATGAACTTGGGATCCTGCTCGGCGTTGAATCCAGACTTTACCACTTACTATGGTGTGACCTTGGCAAGTCACTTAGCCTTCCTGTGCCTTTATAAATAGTACCTCTTCCCTAAGGTTTGCTGTGAATATTAAACAAGATAATACATGCAATGAGGCTTCCCAGGTGGCATAAGTGGTAAAGAATCTGCCTGCCAATGCAGGAGATACAAGAGACCCAGGTTTGATCCCTGAGTCGGGAATATTCTCTGCAGAAGGGCATGGCAACCCACTCCAGTATTCTCGCCTAGAGAATCCCATGGGTAGAAGAGCCTGGAAGGCCATAGTCCATGGGGCCCCAAAGAATCAGACATGACTGAGCACACACACAGGGATAGACTGGATACATGGAATGAACTAGAATTCTGTCTAGCTCATAAGCGCTCAGTAAATATTAGGATCAACATGCTTTATATACTCATGCATGTTCTTCAGTGGTGTGTATAGACAGGCATAGATGAACACAATTTAGTCCTTGTGATAACATGGGGACAGGCTGGGCCAGGGTTATGTTGCATAACTCCAGGGGCCTCTGAACAAGTAAATGATCTGAGCAGGCCTCGTGCTAAGGCCATTTGGCTCCAAGTCCCCTGCTCTTTCTCTGGCATCACTGTTGCCCTAGCAACAATAAGACCTTCTCTCCTCAATGATAGCTCTAAATATTTCTGAATGATGGCATTTTATGGCTTTTTTTAAAGATAAATACATTAGGAGACCCTAGGGATTATATCAAAGCAAAGATTTCTTTTCAGCACCTAAGGATGGGTACTAGTCATTCAAAAGTTTTCAAGAGAGAGGCAAGGGTATGCATATATATATATATATATCCCCAGCTCCTGTTAAAATTACCTTGAATTTTGGAAGATTTTGTTCACGTTTCAGACCTCCTTTCCCTGAGGTGCTATTCTGGATGGTCAAGTGATGAGCAGGAGGTTTCAAAAGAAAGAATGGTATATTTCAGGTGTGCTGCTTAATGATGTTCAAAAGAAGCTATTGTAAGTGATTGGAATGTGAACCCATGGGCAGGGTGCATTTTAATTTCCATTTAAAGTGGGGAGCAAGCCTGTGGGGAGCCAGCCTGACCTCATTTAGCTGGCGAAAGGTAGGTATGTGCATAGCTAATAATGAAAGTATCTTCCATCTGTAAAGGGTTTTATGCTTTGAAAATTTCTTTGACACACTTTATTATATTTTGATCCTTCCAATAGTTCCAAGGAGGCCAGAATTATTCTCTTTTTGGATACATGGAAAATGAGACTCAGAAAAATGCAGCAATGAGCCCAGTGTCACCAGGTTGTCCACGATCACATGGACACAACTGAAGCTCCAGAGGTCACGTCTGGTGCTGTTTCTCTTACAGTGAATCCACCCATGAGATAAGGTGGAATTCCCCTTTTTAAAGTCAAAATTAAATCATTATTATACCAGATATCACTTCTGACTGCACTGTGAATTCATGGCCCAGACAAGCAAAACACTTCATTTCTCTGGATCTTAAAATACTCTTTTGAAGGATCTCAGAGGAGCCTAAATTTCCCCCATATATTAAAATTGTATGATTCAGGCTCTGCGTCAGTTAACCAGAGTCTGTGTTGGTTGGGATCCGAGGTTTGGCCAGACAGACTGATCCAGGATTTCTCTGGGGAGAAACTCCACTCCAAGCTTGCTGACAGCCAAGGATGTTGAGCAAGGGGTCCTTGGCCTATGTGTCCCCTGAGAACTTGAGTGTTGGGGGCCCAGGGGCAGCAGCAATGGTGCTGGTGAGAGCGAAGGCCAGGACAGCACCCTTGAGTGCAGCATCTGCCTGGACACAGCCATGGAGGCCACCATCAGCCTGGGGGGCCTCCTCTTCTCTTGGCCATGTTTACATCAGTGGCTGGAGACAAAACCTAACAGACAGGTGTGTCCCATTGGCAAAGCTGGCCTCAGCAACAACAAAGTCATCCTGTTCCACAGCAGGGGTAGCCCTGGGAAGCAGGCCCCCAGAGAGCAGACCCCTCCTCGCCCTCAATGCCAGAGGCCAGAGCCGGAGAACAGAGGGGGATTCAAGGGTATGGATTTAGAGATGGTGGCTTCCAGATATATTTTGGAGTTGGGGTCTTTCCCTGTGGCATGTTTGCCACAGCATAGACCATGAACGATGGGTGGCCTCCTGCAGCTGTCCCGGGAATGCCCCAGTATGTGGACAAGCAGTTTCTTTTATGCCCCTTGCTCTTTGCAGCGCTGGTGATCATGTTCTGGTTATTGATTGCCTAATGCTGGGCTCCTGGCCCACATCCACAGCAGGGCCTTTGGATTGGTGATACTTCCTTGATGTTTTGCTTTCTGGCTAATCCTGACCTTTGGAAACAGTGGGGTCAGTGACATGTCAAGGAGTCTTGCTTCTCCATCAGAGTTTTGGGACTTAAGACCAGTTGAGGACCCTGGAGTATGGCCACTGACCCTGCTGTAATCTCAGGCCTTAGCATTGAGTCGTCCCTTACCAGTTATACCGTGAAATCCTATTCCAGTGGGCTCAGCAGGTCTTGACTCTGCACAGGGAAGAGGCAGAAGGAGAACTATCAGTACAATTTCACTTGAAGTTAATATTACATAAACATAGGGATGAACAAAATATGGAAACTTCCTTCCATCTCTTTATCCCTTGGTGAGTGGCCTCTGAAGTCAATTGTTGTTGTTGTTCAATCACTAAGTCATGTCTGATTCTTTGCAACCCCATGGATTGTAGCACACCCGGCTCCTCTGTCCTTCACCATCTCCCAGAGTTTGCTCAAACTCACGTCTGTTGATTTAGTGATGCCATCCAACCATCTCATCCTCTGTCACCCACTTCTCCTTGTGCCCTCAACCTTTCCCAGCTTCAGAGTCTTCCAATGAGTTGGCTCTTCCCATCAGGTGCCCAAAAGATTGTGGCACTCCTCATACAGAGGTTCCCCTTCCCCTTCCAGAAACAGACAGTGCTGTTCTGTCTTATTTCCTCCTCCTTCTCCTCAGAAGAGATGCAAGAAATTGCTGTCCTGTTAAGATCATAATTACAGCAGCTGGAGCTGGAGTCGAGTCATGAACTCACCAGAGACCTAAAGATCTTTCATTGCTTCTGGGCCATGCTCAGTGTCTTTGGTTCCAGAATTGTTTGAATGACCTCCTGATTTCCTGGCATAGATTATCCCCAAAGACATGTGGTTACCCATCAGCTTCCCCCCAAAACTATGCACACCTGCCTCCTGCCTGAGGACACCAATGTAGGTGACTGACCAGGTCAGAACCGACTGTGTTAGGAAAGACCTGCTGTCTGGACTTAGGTGGGATTCTGAGCTTGGATGCAGGGACAACTGGGCAAGCAGCCCATCCCCAAGGCTGCAGAAGCTCCTGGTGTATTCCTTTGCCAAAGGAAACTGGGGCCCTTGTCAAGTCATCCCAACAGCATATGGAAGACCACTCTTCTCAGAAGCCAAATTGTCCTTAATGAAGAGGGAGGGACAGGAGAGACCTGCCCATAACTCTGATTTTTGTATGGCTCCAAGACCCCCCATATGTGTGCTGAAACCAGAGAAACACACGACTCTAGAGCAGGCAGCCCCTGGTGGTTGGTAAAGCCAGATACAGAGCCTAGGGGCCTTAGCACGAGGATAGAATGTATTCTTCCTGTGGAAGTTCTCCCTTGGAAACTTCCATGGAGTTTTTCTTGTCAAACCCTTGATTTGATTTTCAACTTCACAAGCTTGTGGCTTCCCTGGTTGGCTCAGATAGTAAAGCATCTGCCTGCAGTGCAGGAGACCCAGGTTCGATTACTACATTGGGAAGGTCCCCTGGAGAAGGGAATGGCAACCCACTCCAGTATTCTTGTCTGGAGAGTTCCATGGATAGAGGAGCCTGGCAGGCTACAGTCCATGGGGTCACAAAGAGTCAGACATGACTGAGTGACTAACACTTTCACTTTTCACAAGCTTACAGAGTGAAGTGAGTTAAAAAGAGAAAAAACAAATATTGTGTATTAAAGTGTGACTTTCCAGGTGGCACAGCATGGTGGTGTAGTGTTAAAGACTCTACCCGCCAATGCAGGAGAAAGGAGACGTGGGTTTGATCCCTGGGTCAGGAAGATTCCCTGGAGAAGGAAATTTCAACCCCCTCCAGTATTCTTGCCTGGGAAATCCCATGGACAGAGGATCAGGGCAGGCTACAGGCCATGGTGTCCCAAAGAGCTGGACATGATGGAACATAAACACATACACATTAATGCATATATATGAAGTCTAGAAAAATGGTATTGATGAATCTAACTGCAGGGAAGGGATGGAGACGAGATGTAGAAAATGGACTTGGAATACAGTGAGGGCAGGAGAGAGTGGGACAAACAGAGAAAATAGGATTGATGTCTATACACTACCATGTGTAAAATAGACAGTTGCTGAATTGGCAAATAACACAGGGACCCCAGCACAGTACTCTGTGATGACCTAGAGGAGTGGGAATGGGTGGGGGAGGGAGGCTGAATAGGGAGGTGATATGTATATAATTATGCCTGATTTGTATTGTATGGCAGAAACCAACACGACATTGTAAAGCAATTTTCCTCCAATTAAAAAAAAAAAACAAACAGAAACGATATTGTAACAAATTCAATAAAGACTTTCAAAATGGTACACATCAAAAAAATTTTTTTTTAATTTTATGATTCTCTCAGTCATTTGGTTTCTGGAACACTAGGTTATGTGGTTCCTTACTTAACTTCCAGGAATGACAGGGGCATTTTAATTTGCTTCCTAGGAATGGCTGACTATTTTGGATTTTGTAAGCACATCTGAAAAATTTTAAACATGTTTTCTTTTATCCCATGGCTTGTGGGAGGAGATTAGCTCAACTAATGAGGTCCATCTTTTCCCCTAATGTGAGTAAAGTAAAGTTACGGTGCTATTAAAAATGCATTCAAATTGATTGGCAGAGATGCCTGTAGGTATAAAGAAGGGAAGGAAAAGTGGAAAGATGGAAGGAAGGAAGAAAGGAAAAACAGACTGTCCTGGTAGAAGTTATAAACTGCAAAATATATGTATTAGAACAGAAAAAGGCATCAGCAAAGTACAGCAGCAGAGAGTATTAAGGAAACCTTTTAAATCCATGATTCTAGCCACTTCTCTTCATAGGCATGGATCACATACTCAAAGAGATTAGATAACTTACCCAGAGTTTATGGTGGACAATAGAAGTGCCAGGACTGGGAAAATCAGGAATCAATTTTTGAATGCTCGTTATGCCAAGGGCTTAAAAAATGTTCTCTCCCAGTGTGATGGCTTGAATTGTAACCTCCTCCCCCAATTCCAGGTTCACGTCCTAAGCCATAATACTCCAGAATGTACTGACTTTATTTGGAGATAGGGTTTTTTATAGAAGTAATCAAGTTAAAATAAGCAATAGGGTCCTAATCCAACATGATTGGTGTTTTTATGAAAAGGGGAAATCTGGACATAGACATGGATATGGAGAGAACACCATATGAACTTGAAGATGGCCACCTACAAGCCAAGGGGAGGGGCCTGGAACAGAGCCTTCCCTCATAGCTCTTAGAAGGAACCAAGCCTGCTAACCCCTTGACCTTAGACTTTTAGTCTCCAGAACTGTGGTACAATGTTTTTGTATTTTAAGCTACCCAGTTTGTGGTACTTTTTTATGACAGTTCTAGAAATTGATTTGGAGAAGGCAACGGCACCCCACTCCAGTACTCTTGCCTGGAAAATCCCGTGGATGGAGGAGCCTGGTGGGCCGCAGTCCATGGGGTCGCTAAGAGTTGGACAAGACTCAGTGACTTCACTTTCACTTTTCACTTTCCTACATTGGAGAAGGCAATGGCAACCCACTCCAGTGTTCTTGCCTGGAGAATCCCAGGGACGGGGAAGCCTGGTGGGCTGCCATCTATGGGGTTGCACAGAGTCGGACACGACTGAAGCGACTTAGCAGCAGCAGCAGCAGAAATTGATTGATCCCAGGACTTCCCTGGTGGCTCAGTGGTAAAGAATCTGCCTGCCAATGTAGGAGACGCCAGAGATGCAGGTTCGATCCTTGGGTCAGCAAGATCCCCCAGAGTAGGAAATGGCAACCTGCTCCAGTATTCTTACCTGGAAAATTCCATGAACAGAGGAGCCTGTGGGCTGTAGTCCATGGGGTCTCAAAGAGTTGGACGTGACTGAGCATGCATGCATGCATATCCTATTAGGCAGACATTGTTTTCCCTGTCTTGTAGGAGGAGCCTGAATGGTGTTAACCTGGGGATTTGGGACCACAGTCTAGGTAAGTCAGATTTGGAGGTCACACCTCTTCTGTTATGTGAGGTGGCTCCTCTGGGAGGGTGAGTTACAATGCAAATGGATCTCCTGTGTCCCTCCTTTGTCCCATAGTGTTTCTGCATGAAACTCCCCATTAAAAACCTCAAAGCATTTAGTGACCATTCAACTTCCTTCACAGTCAAGTTATGTAGTCTTTCTTTTAAAGAGAGGGTTTTTCGTCAAGTGTTTGCAACTGTGAGAATAGGTAGGCCTTGGATAGAGAGAGCTAAGCCCTCAGCTTTAGCAGTTGGAGAATTTAAACACTTCATGCTCTCCAGTGGTTCATTTCACTTTGAACCCAAATGCCTACAGCTGCAACTAGAAATAGTATAATCAGTCAAGTGTCAGGTCACGTCCTGCAGAAGTTAAGATGCAGCACTTCTTTTCAACAGCAGAAAGCCCACTGTGAATGGGGCTAAAATGTGAGGTTAGGAGGCCTGCTGGAGTGATATTAAACAGTGTTAAAAGCAGCTTCGGTGCAGGAGATATGTGTCTGTACCTAGGTGGTTCCACTTCTGGAAACAGAGTTCTAACAAATAGTTTCTCTCAATGGTAGTGCATAAGCTCTGGTAGATTTCTAAACTGAGATAACGATTTTATAGAAAAATTATGTTTTATAGAATCATGTTTTGTAGAAGAAGCACATTTATGTACTTGAAATTTTTTTGTGTTTTGAAATGTCTAAATTTCAGCTTTCTAGCTGTGAAATGTGGTAAAAGCTCCCTTATGGGGTTGTGAGGGTGAAATAAGATGTGTGTTGGGAGGTTTGGGAAAGTTAAAAGCCCAACTCTAAGGGGGAGTTTTAACCAGACTGTAAGTTCACCCAGGTAAACATTAAAACAGCCATAGAATCCATTGATTCAAAGTTATAGCAAAAGTTCCTTCCTCCTAATTTTGAGTCTGGACTGAGTGTACTTGTGTATATCATGTTTTGACCCTTTGGGGGAAAAGCAAATTTAAGGTCTTGATATTATTGACTGGTATCAACTCATACTTGATAAATAACTTAAAGCTTCATCTAAAGGACCTAACAGAAGCAGAAGATATTAAGAAGAGATGGCAAGAATACACAGAAGAACTGTACAAAAAAGATCTTCATGACCCAGATAATCACAATGGTGTGATCACTGACCTAGAGCCAGACATCCTGGAATGTGAAGTCAAGTGGGCCTTAGAAAGCATCACTATGAACAAAGCTAGTGGAGGTGATGGAATTCCAGTTGAACTATTCCAAATCCTGAAAGATGATGCTGTGAAAGTGCTGCACTCAATATGCCCCAAATTTGGAAAACTCAGCAGTAGCCACAGGACTGGAAAAGGTCAGTTTTCATTCCAATCCCAAAGAAAGGCAATTCCAAAGAATGCTCAAACTACTGCACAATTGCACTCATCTCACACACTAGTAAAGTAATGCTCAAAATTGTCCAAGCCAGGCTTCAGCAATGTATGAACCGTGAACTTCCTGATGTTCAAGCTGGTTTTAGAAAAGGCAGAGGAATCAGAGATCAAACTGCCAACATCCGCTGGATCATAGAAAAAGCAAGAGAGTTCCAGAAAAACATCTATTTCTGCTTTGTTGACTATGCCAAAGCCTTTGACTGTGTGGATCACAATAAACTGTGGAAAATTCTGAAAGAGATGGGAATACCAGACCACCTGATCTGCCTCTTGAGAAATTTGTATGCAGGTCAGGAAGTAACAGTTAGAACTGGACATGGAACAACAGACTGGTTCCAAATAGGAAAAGGAGTTCGTCAAGGCTGTATATTGTCACCCTGTTTATTTAACTTATATGCAGAGTACATCATGAGAAACGCTGGACTGGAAGAAGCACAAGCTGGAATCAAGATTGCCTGGAGAAATATCAATAACCTCAGATATGCAGATGACACCACCCTTATGGCAGAAAGTGAAGAGGACCTAAAAAGCCTCTTGATGAAAGTGAAAGTGGAGAGTGAAAAAGTTGGCTTAAAGCTCAACATTCAGAAAACGAAGATCATGGCATCCGGTCCCACCACTTCATGGGAAATAGATGGGGAAACGGTGGAAATAGTGTCAGACTTTATTTTTCTGGGTTCCAAAATCAGTGCAGATGGTGACTGCAGCCATGAAATTAAAAGACACTCCTTGGAAGGAAAGCTATGACCAACCTAGATAGCATATTCAAAAGCAGAGACAGTACTTTGCCAACAAAGGTTCGTCTAGTCAAGGCTATGGTTTTTCCTGTGGTCAGGTATGGATGTGAGAGTTGGATTGTGAAGAAGGCTGAGCGCCGAAGAATTGATGCTTTTGAAGTGTGGTGTTGGAGAAGACTCTCGAGAGTCCCTTGGACTGCAAGGAGATCCAACCAGTCCATTCTGAAGGAGATCAGCCCTGGGATTTCTTTGGAAGGAATGATGCTGAAGCTGAAACTCCAGTACTTTGGCCACTTCATGCGAAGAGTTGACTCATTGGAAAAGACTCTGATGCTGGGAGGGATTGGGGGCAGGAGGAGATGGGGACGATAGAGGATGAAATGGCTGGATGGCATCGCTGACTTGATGGATGTGAGTCTGAGTGAACTCCAGGAGTTGGTGATGGACAGGGAGGCCTGGCGTGCTGCGATCCATGGGGTCGCAAAGAGTTGGACACGACTGAGTGACTGATCTGATCTGATCTGAAAGGTTTTCTATTTCTCTTTGTGTTCCTGGTTCTAATGAATCAGACATGATTTGCACTGGTCACTGTCCAAAGTTTGAGTGAAAAAAAATGGTTAAGAAGGCAACTGGCTATGTCATACTCAGAGTGCCAAACCCAGCCACACGGCAATGTCTCACTGTTCTTTCTTCCAAGCCACCTGGATGGGTTTATGGGAGTCAGAAGGAAAGGAGAGGTCATATGTGATTTGGAGAAACTCGATGGTTGGAGGTGGCAGAAGGTGCCTGTCAAAGTAAGTGTGTGAGATCAAAGTATATGGTGGTGGTTGAGACTGTGGCTCTGGAGATAAGCTTTCTGGTTTAATTCTAAGCCTTGGTGTCCTCGTCCCTAAAATGGGAATGACGGAAGTGTGCTGATGAAATGAGTCACCCTTGTAAGCCTCTGAGGCCCTTCTCATTGTGCTCACTGCCGGCTTTCCTTACTCTCTTCTAGCGATGGTCGGTTTCTGTGTCCTCTCCCCCATCAGGCTCTGAGCTCCTTGAGGAGCCTCCTGGATTCTTCTTCATCTTTTTATCTTCTTACATAAATATTGTTGAGTGGATGAGCTATAAGAGCTCTGGAGTATTGTTCACCTTCACTCTCAGCCTCAGCTGACATTCCCAACATTGAGGATAAGGTGGAAGTAAGTTAGACAGGATTTGTTCAGTCAGAAAATTGCAGAAGTTAGAATGGATAATGGCTTACATTTTTGAAACTCTAATTCTCGATGTAGACAAGACATGCAAATATAACAGATCATGGATAGCACCTAAGTGTCAGTTGCAATTGTTTTAAAAGTTAAGGCTCAATGGTGGGCAGGAACTCTAGTTAATATATTGTAATAACCTATAATGGAAAAGAATCTGAAAAAGAATGTATATATATATGTATAACTAAGGGTCAAAAGAGGCATTGAAGGTTTGTTACTATTTAGAGAGTGTAGCAAGTGTCTGCTTAGAACAAAGTGGCTGAATATAAAATTTGTCTTCAAGGAGCAGCACCAAGGGTAAGGTCATTCTTTTACAGATATTGAGTGGCTCATTTGTCATTACGGTCCTATGCTGTCCTGCCTGTGTCTTTCTTTCTGGCCTCGAGTGGCCTTGCCTTTGTCTCCATCCCATCCTTCCTCTCTTGCTGTGTTAGGGGTGTTGGTGTCATGCTGGTCCTGTCATAAGGGAGGGACCACTTGTCCTGATACTTCCCAGCTTTCACTCTTTCCTTATCCCACATTGATCAAAGCAAAGTAAGCACTCAATAGATGTCGGCCGAATTTAGTTCCTGTCTCCCTCTCTTCTGCCCTCTCTTTTCCCCAAAGCCAAACAGGCTGAAACCAGACACATGTAGCTTTGAGACTCATGCAATTCAACACATTTTCTAGGGTCAGAAATGAATTATTAGATTAGCTCACGTGCTGTGAGGAATAGTAAATAAGCATATAATTCAGTGGGTTTTATACCCACAGTGGATTTACATTTTCCCAGCTCTCAGTTTTGAAGTCTTATTGATCTGTAAAAGGAAACATAGGGCTATTATCATAAATCCCCTAGAATACAAGGGTCCTGCAAATAGATTCAATGGCATGAGTTTGCGTGCTGTGAACTGTTGTGGGGGAGGTGCACTTGGAAGTGGAGGGGTGGGCTGTTCCGTGGGGACAGTTTCCTCCTCTGCTGTCACTATTGGAGCCACCAAGAGGTTGTGAAGCTCATGATCTGTGTGTTTCTGTGTCTGTCTCCTCACTCCTTGTTCATGTAGGATTTATGAAAATGGTTTATTGGAGGGTAGAGTCTGATTGTCCTTTAGAAATTATATTTTCAAAATTTCTTGTATGACTTGACTTTTTGCAGAAATATTTATAAAGTTAAAATTTAAATGGTGTGTGTGTGTGTGTGTGTGTGTGTGTGTGTGTTGTGTGTATGTTGAGAGTGTGTACTATGAAGGGCCCAGGAATGGTTTAGAACCAGCTGGGCCATTTCTACGTTCAAGATAAAAACAAGAAAAGAACCATTTACCCTATTATGGAAAAGAATCTGAAAAAGAATACACACACATACACACATATAAGGAAAGAAGGAAGTATTAGTTGCTCAGTTGTGTCCGACTCTTTGTGACCTTATGGACTGTAGCCCATTACGCTCCTCTGTCCGTGGAATTCTCCAGGCAAGAACACTGGAGTGGGTTGCCATTCCCTTCTGCAGGGGATCTTCCTGACCCAGGGATTGAACCCAGGTCTTCTGCATTGCAGGCAGATTCTTTACTGTCTGAGTCACCAGGGAAGCCTATACACACACACACACACACACATATATATACATACATACAAACACACATACACACACAGATCAGATTAGATCAGATCAGTCGCTCAGTCATGTCCGACTCTTTGCGACCCCATGAATCGCAGCACGCCAGGCCTCCCTGTCCATCACCAACTCCCGGAGTTCACTCAGACTCACATCCACTCAATATCTGTAAAAACTGACCTTACCCTTGATGTTGCTCCTTGAAGGCAAATTTTATATTCAATCACTTTGTTCTAAGTAGATACTTGCTACACCCTCTCAGTTCAGTCGCTCAGTCATGTCCAGCTCTTTGTAACCCCGTGGACCGCAGCATGCCAGACCTCCCTGTCCACAACCAACCCCCAGAGTTTACCCAAACTCATGTCCATTGAGTCAGTGATGCCATCCAACCATCTCATCCTCTGTCGTCCCCATCTCCTCCTGCCCCCAATCCCTCCCAGCATCAGAGTCTTTTCCAATGAGTCAACTCTTCGCATGAGGTGGCCAAAGTACTGGAGTTTCAGCTTTAGCATCATTCCTTCCAAAGAAATCCCAGGGCTGATCTCCTTCAGAATGGACTGGTTGGATCTCCTTGCAGTCCAAGGGACTCTCAAGAGTCTTCTCCAACACCACACTTCAAAAGCATCAATTCTTCGGTGCTCAGCCTTCTTCACAGTCCAACTCTCACATCCATACATGACCACAGGAAAAACCATAGCCTTGACTAGATGGACCTTTGTTGGCAAAGTAATGTCTCTGCTTTTGAATATGCTATCTAGGTTGGTCATAACTTTCCTTCCAAGGAGTAAGCATCTTTTAATTTCATGGCTGCAGTCACCATCTGCACTGATTTTGGAGCCCAGAAAAATAAAGTCTGACACTATTTCCATTGTTTCCCCATCTATTTCCCATGAAGTGATGGGACCGGATGCCATGATCTTCATTTTCTGAATGTTGAGCTTTAAGCCAACTTTTTCACTCTCCGCTTTCACTTTCATCAAGAGGCTTTTGAGTTCCTCTTCACTTTCTGCCATAAAGGTGGTGTCATCTGCATATCTGAGGTTATTGATATTTCTCCCAGCAATCTTGATTCCAGCTTGTGTTACACACACACATAATTAAAGGTCAAAAGGGGCATTGAAGGTTTGTTACTATTTAGAGGTGGAGAAGGCTCTTGAGAGTCCTTTGTACTGCAAGGAGATCCAACTAGTCCATCCTAAAGGAGGTCAGTCCTGAGTGTTCACTGGAAGGACTGATGTTGAAGCTGAAACTCCAATACTTTGGCCATCTGATGTGAAGAACTGACTCAATTGGAAAAGACCTTGGTGCTGGGAAAGATTGAAGGCAGCAGGAGAAGGGGATGACAGAGGATGAGATGGTTGGATGACATCACGGACTCAATGGACATGAGTTTGGGTAAACTCTGGGGGTGGTTGTGGACAGGGAGGTCTGGCATGCTGCGGTCCACGGGGTTACAAAGAGCTGGACATGACTGAGCGACTGAACTGAGAGGGTGTAGCAAGTGTCTGCTTAGAACAAAGTGATTGAATATAAAATTTGCCTTCAAGGAGCAACATCAAGGGTAAGGTCAGTTTTTACAGATATTGAGCGGCAGTTGGGAAGGGCAGTTGGGAAACCTGTGTTCTACCTCTTTGGCTCTGTTCAGTGGAAGGACATGGACTGCTTCTTTGGTGCACCATGCCTAGTGGACTAGGTTGTAGGCATTTTCTTATTCTGCCTTGTGAACAAGCTCCCTTGGAGGCAGAGCTGTGCTAAGCAGTACTTCCTCAGCTATGTGCATTCTTGCACAAAGAAGGGACCATGAATGTCACTTGCATATATGAGTGGACAGAACACTGATGCACAGTACAACTCCATAGAAGGCAGCAGTCAGTCTTTAAGCTGAGGAAATATTTTTTTTTATAAGATATATTAATAGAAAGTATTCATAAAGCAGCATTTCCCAAAGTTGAGTTCCATAGAAGACCAGTCTCTCTCCCCCAAAAATGCACAAAAAGGGTGGGCTTGGAGCTCTAAGGTTTAATATATTTGGGAAATGTTTGTGAACTAGATCTTCCTTTTGGAAATTCATGATGTAGACTAACTTGTCACAGGCTCTGAGAAGTCTTACAGTGAAGACTCTCATCTAACTTTGTTTTATCTAGTGTTTCTCAAACATAGTTTACTTTGGAATAGTTCTTTTTTGCATAATATCAATTAACATCCTAGATAATGATGTTTCTTGTAACACACTTTTGAAAGTGCTAAAGTACAAATCTTAGGGTTAGCAGGAGGAGGATTATTTTGAATTGTACTGATTCTGGCAAAATTATTTTCTTCCTGTCAAAATATAGAGAGGCCTACAAAATGCCTTGTACTCAGTACTACACAGAAGGTAATATTTTACAGTAGGTATTGTTGCCAAGTGAGCATCAGGGAAGCAATGCCTCTCAGGGTTTCTGCAGTGGTACTGAATCTATGCAAAGGCAAAGGAACAAGAATTGCTTTGAGTTGCAGAACTCTGGTACTGACTGAACTCTGACCTGTTGCATAAATAGAATCTGAAGCTTCTCTGCAGCTGCTCAGTGAGTATTTACTAATTACCTACTAGTCTCTAACCCTCTGCTGAGCTCTAATGATGCAACTGAGAAAGGCTCAGCCTTTGTTCTTGTGGACAGTGCGGAAGATCTGAAAGGACACAGGCAAAACCACTGTACCACAAGACACCCTGTGAACAGGGAAGCCTAGTGGGTCATTATCTGCAAAGGAGAAGCCCCTAGTTGAACCTCACTGGGGCAGCAAAGTTTGTTGGAAGAAGGTGGCAGGCATGTAGAGGTGTGAAGGATGAAGGGGACATTGGGAAGAGCATCATGGACAGAGGCAATGGCCTGTGCAAAACCTGGGAGGAGAGCCAACATGGTATGTTTGGAGAACTTAGAGTAGATGAGTGGGGCTAGAATGCTGTGTTTGAGGAGTACGACTGACTGATAGACAGAGTGCTGTACATGTTACTGCTGGATCATGAGGGGCCCTGACTACCATGCTGCTGAGTGTTTTTTTTTTTTTTTTTTAATCTCTGTGATTAGTTCAGGGGACTGGTCCAAAGAGGCAAGCAGCCTGTGGGGACATCCTGGCATGTGAATTGAACAGCTGAGAAATAGGAGGGACTGGATCAGTGGATGACTTAGGACCAGACAATAAGAGAAAGATCTGGATAAGAGTATCTTCCCACACCCACTCATCTATGGATTTCAGTGACATGCTAGTGAGGAGAAATGAGCAGTTAGGCCAGAAGCCCCCCAAACCCATGCATAGTATTGGATGCTTGGTGGTTTATGTGAGTTCACACCTCTTTCTGTGGCCATATTATTTGTTAGCATTCTGTGTGTTATTTATTACAGAGTCCTCATTAATGAATTCTTGGCTAATCTTTCTTGTTTATCTCCTCATTTATTCTGTAAGTGTTTATTGAGCATCTGGCAGGGCCAGGTGCTGAGGATATGATACATGACAAAAGTTACAGTCTGCCCTGCAGTCTAGAGTGGGAGGCTGACGTTACTCAACGAATCTTAGTAATAAACATAAAACCACAATTGTGATAAGTGCCGTGAAGGAGAAGTAAGTACATGGCGGTGTGAGATCAGAGTCTTCAACATCAGGAAAGCCTTCCTTGACAAAGCAGGCTATAGGCTGACAACTGAAGAGTGAACACAAGTTAACTAAGTGTACAGGAGGGGAGAGCAAATAGCACCTATAGGAGGTGGGAGCTTGGTGCATTCAAGCAACTGAAGGGAGTGTGGCTGGAGCCCAGGGAGTAAGGGGTGGTGGTGGTGCAGTAGAGACTGGGAGTTAGAAGATTCTAGTCTCTGTGGAGCCTCAGCGCTGTAAGGAATTTGCTTTTGTTCTAAGAGCAATGCACAAGCTTTGAACACTTTTAAACAAGAGGTTACGTTATCAGATTTCTGTTTTATTTTTCTTCGAATGTCAAGTATCTTCTATATCCTTTTATTATCATCATAATCTTTGTTTGCATCAAGATACATAGCAATGACAGCAGGTTTCTTTTTAAAGCTTTCTATTAAATACTAAATATCTTTCCCCATTTTAATTTTACGTTACTCTGCTGAGAAAAAAATTAAAACAAGTTATCTGAAGCCGGACACACTTCCATGATTAGCTGGGCTATGTAAAAGCTGGTGACTTTGTTCTTTCTGCTGTCTGAACATGTCCAGGCTCTACAAAGTTGGGATCATATTATAATTATTTTTGAAAAGTTTACTACAAATGGATGACCTGTTAGAAGCCAGGTTTCAAAATAAGGATGAGGGTAAGAGAGGGATATTTTCTTTCAGAAACAAAATTTCTGAAGAGTGCCAGTCCAAAAAACAGTTGGGGGAGGGGTAGAATCTCAACATGAACTTCAAACTACTGTCTCTGTGACGGGATAGTAGTGGCCTGGCCAAAGCACAGGATGATCAAGGAGGGGGTCGGCTAAGTTTGACTATTCTCAACTGTGTTAGCTGGGGAATGGAGGAGTTTATTGCCCAGTGGGTGTCAAATGGTTTGACGCTTGATTGGTACTGAATTCTCTAAGAAGTTTCTTCTCAGATTTGTGATTTGAGGTTATGCTGATCGCATCATGGAGAATATATTAGAGGGAGTGAGAATGGATCAGAGTGTGTAGATCTGGCTATTGTGAGAATCCAGGCTAAAGATGGTGGTACCTTGGACTAAAGTGGTGGATGTGGAGGTGGAAAGAAATCAAAGCCTTCAAGCGCCATTTAGGGAGTAAGATTTATGGTCATGGTGATGCATTGTGTGTAGACCAGGGAGAGAGAATAGGTCTCCTAGACTTTGTGCAACTAAGGTAGAGATTTTAGAGAAATGATTGTACGATCAGTTTTAGTTACATAGGAGCTGAGAAAAGAGTTCTGGAGACTGAGATGTAATTTGAGAGCATTGGTGTTTGAAGAGTGATTGGTGCTGTGATACATGTGAAAAGTGTTTGGGAGACACTAAAGACAGGAGGACTCAAGCTGAGGAAAGACTTGAGGGGACCCAGTCTTCAGAGGAGCCTGAGAAGGACCAGCCAGAGAAGAGAAAAATCAGAAACATGAGGTATGAAAGAAAAGGGAAGTGATTACTTAAAAACAAAAGATGTGGTCATCAACGTTGATTTGCCATGGGAACATCAAATATGATGAGGAATAAAAATGAAAATTGGATCTAGTAACATGGAGGTGATTGTTGACCTTAATGAGAATTGATATTTTTTAGAGAGGAGGGGCAAGGGTCTGAATGGAACTTCTTTCATACTATCAGTCAGAAGGACTCCCTCATGATTCTGGGTATTTTTGCTGTGAGCGACTTTGCTGTAGACATCTTTGCCACAAACATTTTTGCCATATAACTTATTGGCTGTAAGGCAATTTTTCTGTGAAAGATAAAATAACTGGCTGAAGGTCTGGTTTGACAGTTTGGTTTCAACTGGTTGGAATGTGTTAGCATGTCTTTGGTTAGAAACATTATTGATGGCTTCAGTGAGCTGACAGAGAGTTGAACCCACATTTCCCATAGAACTTTGGAACATCTACCAACGGACATGTGACAATATGCCAAGAACAAATAATGGGATAGAAGCTTCCACAACATGACACAGACTTCAGTTACCAATATGCATCCCAGTGCTTGGAAATCGAGACTCTTCTTGATGAAGAAAAAGTGTGATGCCGAATGAGGAGATGAATCGACAAGCAAAAAAAAAAAATTTTTTTTTTTTAAGATTTTACTCTCAATAAAAGATTTTGAAGACAAGTGCTTAGGTACAACTCACAAAATAAAACCAGTTACCTTCACAATATTGCCATAAATCTATACATGTTTTAAGTATATTCAAATATTTTGTGTTTTGCAACAAATTCTTTTTAGTTTTCTTGTTCCTTTCTCATGTTTCATTATTTCCATTTTAATGACCCTCTTTTTTCATTATTTTAACTTTTATGGCAAAATTGCCTTATGGCTAATTAGTTATGCAATGAAAATGTTTGCCACAAAAAATACTTGCATCAAAGATCTTTAGGGCAAAGAAACTTATGGCGAAAATATTGGACACATCCTTCATATACTGCAGTATAGAGGCAAGTAAACTAGATGGACTCAGTAGCTGTGTGTATTTCCAGGCTTGATTCTCTGAATGTAAGATCAGGTAAACAGTATCCGTTATACAGTGGTATGGAAATAAGCCCTTTCCTCTGGACTACATGTTGAGCACACACACACACACTGAATGTGCTTTATTTAAGTACCCTGAGGTACATGATTACCTTTTGTCTCACTTATCTTTAACTAAAGGGTATTCAATAGACTCTTGTTAGATTATAATTGCTTTTTTTTTTAAAATTATAGTTTTTGTTTAAAAGTCTTTTGAAATACACTAAAATGCTGAAAGTGCTTCATCAAATTTTTCTGTGTTGAAATGAAGTAGAAGAATTATTAGACTTTATGTTGTTAAAAAAACAAAATCCTCTACTTTTACAGCCATCCCACAGAGAACCTGAAAAAAAAAATGGAAAAACCCCACTTTTTCCCCAGAAGGCTGTAGCTGATTAGTTTTGGTAGATACTGAATGCCTTCAAAATTCCTGCTTAGGTCAAACTCCTTGAATATAATTTATCCTTTGTTTATCCTCTTGGGCAATGAGAATAAGAATTTGTCTCCAACTTGTATTACCCCAGTTTATTGAACCACTCTGCAAAAACTGAAGTGTGATTTACGGTAATGTTTCATAACAGCCAGTATTAATAAAATGGGTAAAGGTTTTGCAGGCTCTAAATTTTGGAGGAAAAAAGAATATTATAGATTGCAATTTAAAAAAGAACTGGGTTAAATTCAGTTTTCAGACACAAGGGCTATCTGTCTGCTTATATTTCTGCTGGTTGTGTGAAAAATGCATTAAGTACCACACACTTATTTAAAAGCCATTTTAATCTTATGTGACCAATGATAGAATGCCATATACTTTCAGAAGGCACATCCATTTTGTCTCGTTCTTGAGGGCAGTAGTTCTCCCCATGTGGTCCTCGGACCAGCAGCAGTAACATCAACTGGAGACTGTTGGATGTAAATTCTGCAGCCCCACCCAGATCTATGGGCTTCCCAGGTGGCACAGTAGTAAAGAATTCGCCTGCCAAAGCAGGAGACAAAGGAGATTTGTCTTTTGATCCCCGGGTTGGGAAGATCCCCTGGAGGAAGAAGTGGCAACACACTGCAGTGTCTTTTGCCTGGAAAATTCCATTGGCAGAGGAGCCTGGCAGGCTCCAGTACATAGAGTCATAGAGTCAGGTAAGACTGAGCGCGTGCGTGCACCGGTACACACGCGCACACACACACACACACACACACACGGACGCACACACCCCAGACCTACAGGAAGAGACACTCAGGGGCTGAGACCCAGGAATTCCTGTTTTGACAAGCCCTGCACACGGTGCTGATTCATGTACAAGTTTGAGAGCCACTGATTTGGGGGAAGAAATATCTCAGTGTATGTTTGTGTCTGCACGTGTATGTGTCCATACTAAAGTAAACACATTTAATTTTTATTTTAGTAAAATGTAAATAAACATTTACACCTCAAAATAAACGTCAAAAACTGTCTCAAAGGGAGAGGAGAAATCAGAATATTTTGCTCGCTCTATGAATGTATGCTCATTTCACTTCTGACTCTTCATGGTTATAGTGTCCTGGGTTCTCCCTAAGCAGTGGCTGTCCCTTGGATTGTCATTCAAGGATTCCAAGAACAGGGCTGTTGATGATTCAGTCTTTGTTACTCTCACCAGGGAGCATGGAGATCATTTCTTTTAAGATTCCATCTAAAGAGCACTTACCACAAGCCAGGCACTGTGCTAAGTATACTTTACATTCAATATCTTGTTTAAGCCTCAAAACAACTCTTTAAGTAGGTATTTTAATCTCTACATCACTCATTAGGACACCGAAGCTCAGAGAGGCTTAAAAATGTACTTGAGCTCACTCAGATGGTCAGCAGCAGACACAGGATTTAAACCCATGTATTTAGTTATTATATCTTGCCAATGTGGATGTCACCATCACGAAAGGGCTTTCTTGTTAGCTATTCCTGTCAACTTACACCTTGAAGCCCAGGGCTCCAGCTTTCTTTTCCCAACCATGATTGGCTTGGAGCTTTTGAATTTGACAATACCATATACTCAGTTAAATAAAGAGTCATTAGCAGGATACCCAAGGATGCTTTTGAGAATTGTGGAGAATGGAGGAGAGATGAACTCGAACATGAACATGAACACTTACGAGAAGCTGGAGGAAATGGGATCTTCATTATATAGGGGTAGAAAGCCCAGCAAAATTGTATCTTGCAATTCTGTGGAAAGTGGAATTTGGAAACGATGAAGGAATATTTAGCTGAGGAGTTTTCCACCATAGTGTTGAACACGTAGTCTGGTTTCTTTTTTGCTACTCATAGTAAGATGTGAAAGGGAAAAGACAAATTGAGGTAAGAAATTTTAAATAAAAAGGAACCAAGATTTGATGATTTGGGAAATTCTCAGCCTATCTGGATTGCAGAAGATGTTAAAAGTAAGAGATTAGCAGACAGAAAATTGTGTTTTCAAGAAAAATCTGAGACTGTGGCTGGACAAACTTCTGCTAATACCTCAGAAAGATCAAAAGGTCAACCTTCAGTCACAGAAGAACTTCTTTGAAGAGATTAAATTTCCTCAGAGAATGATTGGGGCTGTATTAGTTTCCCGGGATCCACCATTTATATTTGTAAACCATGGATGAGAAGGCAATGGCACCCCACTCCAGTACTCTTGCCTGGAAAATCCCATGGACAGAGGAGCCTGGTAGGCTGCAGTCCCTGGGGTCGCTAAGAGTCGGACACGACTTCACTTTTCACTTTCGTGCATTGGAGAAGGAAATGGCAACCCACTCTAGTGTTCTTGCCTGGAGAATCCCAGGGATGGGGGAGCCTGGTGGGCTGCCGTCAATGGGGTCGCACAGAGTAGGACACGACTGAAGTGACTTATCAGCAGCAGCAGGGATGAGAAATTTGGGTATTTTCTAGTTGTTTTTTGTTTGTCCATTTGTTTTTAGTTCCACAGGCTCCTCCATTGCTATACTGAAGTACATTCTCTTTAATCAGTGGTGCCTATATGGAGGGATGGAATTGGTTGGTGTGTGTTCATATGGTACGCCTCCTTTGTTGCCATGGGAACTTTTATTTCCACAAGAGCATGGCTGTCCCCAGAAGGGCACCTCCTAGACTATACACTCTTAAAAGCTTTCCTTTTAATTTTCCAGATGCCAGTTTTCCCATCTGAGACCTGTTTTTAGTATGTTTCCACTTAGGGTGGATTCTCTCCTTCTGGGGTTTATTCTGTCCGGTTCCTACCACTCCCAGACCTTCTCTGCCTTCCCTCCTCTCCCCTCTTGTCCCCTTCCTTCTCCTCTCTTTCCTCTCTTCTCTGCCCTGACTCTCCACTCTGGATTTGGATATTTATTTCCTTATTTACAAGTAATTTGAAGTTTGTAATATTTTTGGATTCATATTATTGGTTTGGATCATGAGCAGTTGTGTTTGTTCTCCTTGTCAATGTGTATATTTTTGTAGGAGGTGGAGAGATTCACATTTAAGTGACTGCATTATTTTACGGCAGGGATTTTAAGCCTTGGTGTACCCTTGACATTTTGGGAGAGATCACTTTCTATAGTGGGGGGCTGCCCTGAGCATTCTAGGAGGTGATGACAGGTTGAAATCATAATGGAGTCGTCACACTTCAGGCATACAAAGTGGAGTCGGGGTGGGGGGCATTGAGGACCTGGTCTCAGACACAACCTGTCCCACTGAGAACTTGAACGTTCTGTGAACTGTACCAAAGTCAAGGATGCTGCCAGCCATTTTAAACATCTGCGTCTGTAGCTGCGAACTTGTGGTCTCAAGGTTGTTTTCTCTTTTAACTGTTTAGCCATTTCAGACTACAACCAATCCTTGCCTAACAGGCACCCTTGCTTCCTGCCTGCTCCAATTATAATTCTCGACAAACAACTTATGTAACCAACTGTGACCTTGAGCTTTTAACCTTTATACGCACTCTCTATTTTGTAGTCCAGAGGAACAAAGTTTAAATGCTTCTTAAATCTGTGTCTACCAGGCTGCAGTCTTAACAAACCCCAAGTAAACACCTTTTTACTTCAATAAGGTCTTCATTTCTGAAATTTTGGTTAATAGATGTTTAGCAGCATCCCTGGCCTTTACTCACTACATGACAGAAACAGCCGTCTCCCTGGTGTGACAACTCAAGATGCCTTTGGACATTGCTAAATGCCCTCGAAAGGGAAAATCACCCCTCAGTTGATCACCACTGTCATATAGGGATTTCTTCTGTCTCCTTTTGCTTCACTTCTATAATTTATTGGAGATTTTCTCGATTTTATTTTTCATTTCTATCATCCTGATTTAATATTCGTTGTTGTGCTCAGTGTTCCTTTTAAAAAAATTAAAACTATATTTTTATTTTTCCCATGAATGCAGTATCTTTTCTTTTAAAAGCATTATTTATAGCTATTTATTATTTTTAATATTTATCTTAAAATCAGTTATTTAAAAATTTGAGAATTTGACATATGGTTGATTTACAATGTGTTAATTTCTTCTGAACAGCAAAGGGACTCAGCTCTACATATATATATATATATATATATATTTCATATTCTTTTCTATTATGGTTTGTCACAGGATATTGAATAAAGACCTTGTTGTCTATCCATCCGATTTAAAATAGTTTGAGTTGTCTATTGTTTTGATTGCTGCTTTGACTAGCTTTGTTTCCTCTAAGTTCTCTTGTTCTGTTAGTTTATTTTGTAGTCATTCTTCTGGGAGAGTTGTTCTAATGTTTGATCACCCTTGGGTAATAATTCATACCTAAGAGTGAAGCACCAGAACACTAACTGGAACCTGTTTGTGTGGGCATGGGGCATATTTGCTGGTCTTCATGTAGGGTCATTGGATGATAGTGATCCCATTTCATTGAAGAATCCTTAATATCAGTATCTATTGGTCTTTTGACCTGATTAGTTTTGCCAGAGAGGATGTGTGTGATCAATTTTCTGCTGGCCAGTTTGGGTGAGGCTCAACAGAAGGGACCAGGGGTGGAGGGTAAGGTGGTGGTGGGTTGTGGTCTCACCTTTTAGTGTGTAGATTTTTCCTTTATGTCTCTGGCTTTTCAGTAAAATACTTTCCAACCTTTGCCAGGTTCCTCTGATGCCAAATCCTTCATGGCTTAATTCTTTCTGAGGGTAAACATGCAATCGTCTGCTGGGGTATAGAAGGAGATCTGGGGATTTGTTGCCCCAGATTTTGAACTACTTTTTCTGTTTTTCAGTCCTATTCCTTATCCTTAGAGACACCTGATGCCTGCAGTTTTCGAGCATTGCATACTTCTTTTTTTCTATCACCTATTCCCAAAGGAATAACTTTTCATTTTCTGTGGTCTTCTAGGTCAGCTGCCTCTTACCTGTTTTTCAGCTCTTAAAACATTTTTTTAAATGGGAAAGAGTTGAGATATATACAAATACACAGCAGCCTTTTGTGCAAATAGATGAATATATTCCATCTGTTGTGTTCAACAGGAACGGCAACATCTTTACTGTAGGGTATTGGCTCACAAAGTGTCCTTGGATCAGCAGCATCAACGTCTCCATGAAATGTGTTACCAAAGCAAATTCTTGAGCTTCATCCCAGACCTTAGGGATCAGGAAACCTGGGAATGGGGCCCAACAATTGGTTATTACAGCCTTCCAGGTGATTCTGATGCACTGAAGTTTGAGGATCACATCCATCATAGATGACCATTAGAACTTTCTAAAAATCAAGACATCTGCCTAAATAACCTATTACAAGATCTAACATTCTTTCCAAACTTTTTTTCTGTTTTAGGGAAACAATTTAGTTTTTCAGTTGTTTGGTTCCTATGAGCTCATTTCTAAGATATCTGGGAATTGAAAGGGCATTTTAATTTTAAATATATTTGATTTTGGACATTTGCTGTTTTTGTAATGTCTGCTTATTTTTCCTAAAAGGCTGCTCATAATTTGAAAATCATTTTTTATTTCTGCTTTTCCTTTATACACTATTTAACTACATTGCCCTCTATAACCCCTTAAATGGAATTCAAATGCATTTCAATTACTTATTTCAATGTTTTTTGAATATTTTTCATTTTTATAGTTATATATTACAGAACACTATGTATCCTAGAACTCTAATTAAAATTCCTTGTTTACCTCTATTTCCTCTCAACTTACTTTCCAAATGTCAATATCTTCAGCTTTTCTTGCCTCAATTTTAAGCTACCTAACAAGAGTAAATACTGAGATGACTTTTTTCCTTTTTATCCTGGAATATTTATTATTATTTTTAGAATTACAAGAAACGGGATGAGTTAGAGAACCTTTCTCTTACTCACACTTAATGTTTACCTGTCTTTGTCCTCACCTGTCAACAGCTTGAGCCAGGAGCATAAATCTGGGTCTCAAGAATCCACAGCTTGCAGGGTGATCTTAGTGATGACACTGGGCATATCAGTGCCTCCTAATAGCTGACTTCAAACGTAGGAAAAGGAACACCAGGGCACAGCTTCTAAGAATAAACTATCTTAGCGATTACATTTGTATAAACCTATTTGCAGTTTAAAAAAAAATATAGTTAATCTTAACAATTAGGGTAGGGTAGGTAAGTAGGGTCAGTTGTGTCTTTATTTGCTTTACAGATGAGGGAACGAGATAATTAGGTAACTGGGACAAGGTTTTTATCTTAGTTTACTAGGGCCAGCATAACAAACTACCACAGGCTGGGTGGCTTATACAATAGGAATTAATTTGTAGTTCTTATAGTTCTGGAGGTTAGAAGTCTAGAACCAAAGTGTCGGCAGACTTGGTTTCTTTTGAGGCCTCTCTTTGTTTGCTGCTGTCCATCTTCTGTCTGTGTCTCAGTGATCTTTTCTCTCTGTACGCATATCCCTGGTTTCTCTCTCTCTCTCTCTCTCTCTCTCTCTCTCTCTCTGTGTCCATAGTCCCTCTCTTAAGTCTATTATTCACACTGGCTTGGGGCCCATCTAATGGTCTCATTTAACTTAATCATCCTTCTAAGGCTCTGTTTCCAAACACAGTCATATTCTGAGGTTCTGAGGGCTAGACCTTCAACATAGAAATTTGGGGAAACATAATTCAGATCATAACAATAATAGGGAGCAGTGGTTCCTCTGATCGCAAGACCAGCTCTTTCTAATTGACCGTGATGGAGGAGAAAGTACAAGATGAAGTTGGAGATAGACAAGAGAAGTAGAAAAATGAAAGAAAGTCCATTTAGGACAAATGCCAGTCAAGATGGCTTCGGGCTATTCTCCAAGGAAACTTCTTGTCTCAGACTTTCTAAATTGTTTAGATTTCTAATTTATTTTTCTGTTCTTAAAAAAAATCTATTCTGTACCTAGCAGATGTTTGTGCTTTCTCTTTAAGCTCTATTGAAAAGCTTCTAATACTGCAGTCTGGCTCAGCTTGAGCTTTTGTAAGTAGAGAGACAAAGTTGCTCGTTCAAACTCAAGCAAATCGCATCTAACTATTTTTAGGTGGTCTGTCTCCTAAAAGCAACATGGAGCTTGAGGAAGTCTGTGATGTTTATGGCTTTCAGGTGCTAGAAAGTCTTGAGCTCCACATAAAGCGCACTCCTCTGCTTGAAGTATTCCCTGTCCTCCTGTTCTGTTGCTAAAAGCTTCAGGGTTTGTGAATTAACGTAGTACCAGATTCTCTCTTTCTGCAAATTCCCAGCCAGTTTTCCTCCTCACTATTTTAGGATTTTAACAAAATAAGATTCTTCTCTCACTGAAGACAGTGAGAAATTACCCTTCTTTCCCCCAAATTATATAATAGAATTTAAGAATGACTGAGATTCATTTTTTTTTTAAATAGAAGCACAGATGTGCCAAGAAAGTAGGGTTTAGTCTCTGGGAATATGAACATTTTCAGAAACTTTGTGTCCTTAAATCTCTTTCCTATTTCTTAAACTATGCACAGGAGTCTTTTGAGGATCAGATTTAATGTGTGATACATTAAAGCCCAGGTTTTAAACTGGAATTTCTGAAAGTGTGGACTGAGCCACATTAAAATCCCTTGGTGTTTACATGAGAGTCACTTGGTGTGTTTGTTAAAAATGCATATATTAGCCATAGACTTCCTGATTCACATTCCAGGATTCTGAATATAACAAGCACCCGGGAACTTTTCCACACCCAAGTGTTAAGAAGTACTGCTTTGAATGAGAGTCTGTTAAAATTAATCTTTTTTCTGCCTTTTTCTTGTTCTAAATCTGCTTTCAGTTTTGACACATGGTTGTAATAGAATCAATCCAGTCTACTATGTACCTAAAGTTTACACTTTGCACATGTGATATTTGGTAAGTGCTAGTGTTGATGGACAGGGAAGCCTAGTGTGCTGCAGTCAGATCATGGGGTCTCAGAGTCAGAGTCTGACAGGAGTGAGTGACTGATCTGAACTGAACTGATGTGTGTATACACCAGGCTTTCCAGGTGCCGCTAGTGGTAAAGAACTCTCCTGCCAATGTGGGAGATGCAGGTTTGATCCCTGGGTTGGGAAGATTCCCCTGGAGGGGGAAATGGCTATCCACTCCAGTATTCTTGCCTGGAGAGTTCCACAGACAGAGGAGCCTAGTGGGCTACAGTCGGACATGACTGAAGCAACTTAGCACGCTTGCATGCAGGTATATACACATGTGTGCAACCTAAGGAATGGATGTGTTAGTCATGCAGTCGTGTCTGACTCTTTGTGACCCCAGGGACTGTAGCCTGCCAGGTTCCTCTGTCCATGGAATTCTCCAGGCAAGAATACTGGAGTGGGTTGCCATTTCCTTCTCCAGGGGATCTTCCTGAACCAGTGATAGAACCCAGGTCTCCTTCATTGCAGGCAGATTCTTTACCATCTGAGCCATGGAGTGCTTTACTTTAATAGAAGAGATAAACACAATATGTGAAGGAGTCCATCTGTGCTTTAGGTTTTATCCTATCTTAGTCTTTTTCTTGGTGAAGGAAATGGCAACCCACTCCAATACTCTTGCCTGGAGAATCCCGGGGACAGAGGAGCTTGGTAGGCTGCAGTCCATGGGGTTGCTAAGAGTTGGACACTACTGAGTGACTTTACTTTCATGCATTGGAGAAGGAAATGGCAACCCACTCCAGTGTTCTTGCCTGGAGAATCCCAGGGATGGGGGAGCCTGGTGGGCTGCCACCTATGGGGTCACACAGAGTCGGATACGACTGAAGCGACTTAGCAGCAGCAGCAGCAGCAGCCTTTTTCTACTGGGAACCAGAGTTTTCTTTGTTAACTCCTCTGTGCATAAATAAAGCAATAGACTAATGGCTCTTGCGAAGTTTGTGGATACCTCGGAGGGGAGCTGGCTCATGATGGGTAACTCTCTACTTAAGGATCTGGTGGTTCAGTAACTGTAGTGGAAGCATGTTCTGCCATTTGTCCTGTGACTTCTTGAACCCCATGTTCCATAGTGGCATGTACTGGCAATTTTACTAGCAGATAATTCAGCTATACCTTCTAAAATTATAGGCATAGGCTGTGCCTACTAACAAAATGCTAATGACTGTGTTCCTGAGTCATTCATTTTTTGTGTGATTTCTACTCCTACAAGGGAAGAGCTAAAGCCTTCTTTTCTTTCCTGCCCTACAAGCGTATAAATGGTCTCAGAAGCTTCTGTATTTCAGGGATTCTAGAGGCAAATGCTGAGGGAGCTCTTGGGAAAGATTTGGTTTAGGAACCCTGTTTTAACTAGTCATTCATTGGACTGATCATTGAAAGAACAGTGAAAGGTAACCCTGGGGTCTGAGTCTGATGACTGGATCATTCTATGAGTGGCGATCTTATGAGGGTAGGTGAGTTTTATGGAGGAAACATCCAAGAGGACATATCCAACAGGATGTCCAGAGAGGGGGGCACTGCCTTAGATATTTGATATAGTTAGACTTTCAGAGTTGGGAAAAGTTTATGACAGCTGCTGAAAGGAATGGAACAACGACTAAAGAATCGTAAGCCCTATTGTGGGCTTCATTGGTTTTAGATACCTTGGTTCTAGAGTGCAATCAACAGAATAATTATAGAACTATCTCTTGCTATACTCCAGGGCCAGAACATGTGAAATGTGATTCTCAAGACTATTGTGTCTTGATTATTCTTCTAACTGAAGCTATTGATTCTAGTCATAAATGTTCTAGGTTTTCACTCTATTATGTATTCTAAGAGCTGGTGGAATAGCTATGAATAGGGGATGAAAACGCCTTGGATACATTTAATTGGTACTGAAAATTATTATAAATTACTTGCCTAAATTTTATAGTAAATCACTGTGTGCAAGCATGCTCAGTCATGCCAACTCTGAGAGCCCAAGGACTGGAACAAGTCAGTCTCCACTGACCATGGAATTTTCCAGGCAAGAATACTAGGGGTTGCCATTTCCTCCTCCAGGGGATGTTCCCAACCCATGGATCAAACCTGTGTGTCCTGCATTGGCAGGCAGATTCTTTACTACTGAGCCACCTGGGAAGTCCCATACTAAATCATAAATCACTACATGAACACAAATGAGATGAAATAATGAAAGAAAATAAAAGAAAAGCGAAATAAAAAAGACTAAATCTTAGCATTTCCCAGTTCACTCAAAGATGTAAATAATTTTAGTTTGGGCCTTCCACAGTGAGAAAGTAGCAAAGAATATGTGTTTTCTTTCTTTTTTTTTCTTTCTAAGACAAAAAGAAAATTTTGAACAATTGACAGGTCTTTATTATCTAGAAATATCTGATTACTTTGAGTTAATATGCAGGGTTCAGTTCTACATTATTGAGCTGAGTGCTGCCCAATAAAATATTAGCCACATGTGCACTTAAAAATTTTTAGTAGACTCATTTAAAAACTAAAAAAGAAATAGGTAAAATAAATTTTAGCTATCTATTTTATTTATTTAACTGAATATATTCTAAACATTATCATTTCAACATGTAATAAATATAAGATAATCATTGAGGTATTTTGCATTCTTTTTCTTACTAAATCTGTGAAATTAGATATGTATTTTAAACCTATGGCACATCTCAACCTGGACTTTCCACATTTAAAGTCCTCAAGAGCCACATGTGGCTATTGGCTATTATTTGGAATCTCAGATATAGAAGAAGCGTGTATTTCGTATTAATGTAAAATATTATTATGTGTTCACAAGACTGCTTGCTGAAATTTTGTAATATACTCTGGAATTTTCCCAGCTAATATCTCTTTGAAGTTTAACTAATTAGAAGAATCTAAGCTACAATGTTTTACCTTAAGGGTTTTTAGGGATCAAGTCTAAAACCATTTTCTAAAGTGAATTTCCTTTTTTGGAAGATAGGAAAATCACAAGTGTTTGAACAAATGAGTTTGTTTTTCTTTTTATTTGACTTTAGAGACAGTAAATTTTGAATTTTAATCTAATATTTGCATGATATATATTTTTTTCCTTGTGAAACAGAAAACACTGATAATCTCTGAAGATTTGGGGAATTACAGCTAGAATTACCACTCCATGTTGGATGTGTTTATGTGATTACAATACTTGCTTCAGTGTATTGGGTGTGAGGACAGCTTCCCAGGGATTTTCTACATCCCTATTAGACATGGAAGTAGTTGGATGATTTCCTTGTTCTTGAGAATGAGTTATTAACAGGAAAATCCATTGGACTGGTGCAGCTATTTGGACAGAAACAAGGGACATTTTGTGTTTGGGTTGCAGACTGAGTCAGTTCAGATAGGGGTTTCAGTAGATGCCTTCACAATTAGATGGTATTTCTTTATTATTTATTTAGCAAATAATTAAATAATGCTTACTAAAAACCAAAAGCTATTCAAGTGCTTAATAAATATTAACTCAATCCACATGACAACCCTTGACATAAGTACTATTATTATTCCACCTTACAGATGAGATGACTGAGGAACAGAAGGGTTAAGTGCCTTTCTGTGTTCTCATAGCTAGTAAGTAGTGGAGCTGGGATTCAAATCCAGGCTTCTGTCTCTACATCCACACCCTTCCCTCCTCCACTCCTATCAGATGTTCCCGCTGGTTGTCAGTGAGAGCTTCTCTCTAGACCCCTTGGCAGATGTCAGTGCCCCATGCTTCTGAAATCCTGGGAGAGAGGTCACTGAGATTTTATTTTCACCACTTCCTCAGAATAGTATATTGAAGCATGAATTTTAAGTTATTAAAAATAAAATTACCACATTTAAAAACAATTTGAGTTTCATAGCTGCCACACAATTTTTCAATGTCAGTAACTGGCCTCTTAAGTCTGGTTTGTCTATATGCAGACTCTTCAGTGTTTTGGAATGCTGAAGAACAATGGGCAACCCATAGAGCCACTAGATGAGAGTGAGGATTTTGGGGGCTTAAGGCAGAGAGGAGCTCCTCTTCCATCATCTCCAGTGTAACCTAGATGTGAGTGGCAATTCTCCTTAGTTTTTCCTGTCAAAGGGCAAACAGGACAAATCAGGCAATGTCTAAACAGGAAGTTCCTTCTATTGAATATATTTTTAGAAGAGCTAAGATTGTCTATAGTTCAGTATGAAAACAAGGGTTGTATATGGGCTAGCCCAAGATGGCAAGGTTGAGAGGCTTAAAAACTTCTGCAACAATGTCAAAAGACACAGAAACAAAAACATTTTCCTTTTGTATAACTTAAAACAGAAGTCATCTTTGCAGCCAAAATGGAGAAGCTCTATACAGTCAGCAAAAACAAGACTGGGAGCTGACTGTGGCTCAGATCATGAACTCCTTATTGCCAGATTCAGACTTAAATTGAAGAAACTAGAGAAAACCACTAGACCATTCAGGTAGGACCTAAATCAAATCCCTGACAATTACACAGTGGAAGTGAGAAATAGATTTAAGGGACTAGATCTGATAGAGTGCCTGATGAACTATGGATGGAAGTTCATGACATTGTACAGGAGACAGGGAGCAAGACCATCCCCAAGAAAAAGAAATGCAAAAAAGCAAAATGGCTGTCTGAGGAGGCCTTACAAATAGCTGTGAAAAGAAGAGAAGCCAAAAAAAAAGGAGAAAAGGAAAGATATACCCATTTGAATGCAGAGTTCCAAAGAATAGCAAGGAGAGATAAGAAAGCCTTCCTCAGAGATCAATGCAAAGAAATAGAGGAAAACAATAGAATGGGAAAGACTAAAGATCTCTTCAAGAAAATTAGAGATATCAAAGGAACATTTCATGCAAATATGGGCACAATAAAGGACAGAAATGTTATGGACCTAACAAAAGCAGAAGATATTAAGAAGAGGTGGCAAAAATACACAGAAGAACTGTACAAAAAGATCTTCATGACCCAGATAATCATGATGGTGTGATCACTCACCTAAGGCCAGACATCCTGGAATGTGAAGTCAAGTGGGCCTTAGGAAGCATCACTATGAAAAAAGCTAGTGGAGGTGATGGAATTCCAGTTGAGTTATTTCAAATCCTAAAAGAGGATGCTGTGAAAGTGCTGCACTCAATATGCCAGCAAATTTGGAAAATTCAGCAGTGGCCACAGGACTGGAAAAGGTCAGTTTCCATTCTAATCCTAAAGAAAGGCAATGCTAAGAATACTCAAACAACTGCCCAATTACACTCATCTCACATGCTAGCAAAGTAGTGCTCAAAATTCTCCAAGACAGGCTTCAACAATATGTGGACCATGAACTTCCAGATGTTCAAGCTGGATTTAGATAAGGCATAGGAACCAGAGATCAAATTGCCAACATCCGCTGGATCATGGAAAAAGCAAGAGAGTTCCAGAAAAACATCTATTTCTGCTTTATTGACTATGCCAAAGCCTTTGACTGTGTGGATCACAATAAACTGTGGAAAATTCTGAAAGAGATGGGAATACCAGACCACCTGACCTGCCTCCTGTGAAACCTGTATGCAGGTCAGGAAGCAACAGTTAGAACTGGACATGGAACAACAGACTGGTTCCAAATAGGAAAAGGAGTACATCAAGGCTATATATTGTCATCCTGCTTATTTAACTTATATGCAGAGTACATCATGAAAAACGCTGGACTGGAAGAAACACAAGCTGCAATCAAGATTGCCGGGAGAAATATCAGTAACCTCAGATATGCAGATAACACCACCCTTATGGCAGAAAGTGAAGAAGAACTAAAGAGCCTCTTGATGAAAGTGAAAGAGGAGAGTGAAAAAGTTGGCTTAAAGCTCAACATTCAGAAAATGAAGATCATGGCATCCTGTCCCATCACTTCATGGCAAATAGATGGGGTAAACAGTGGCAAAAGTGACTATTTTTTTGGGCTCCAAAATCACTGCAGATGGTAATTGCAGCCATGAAATTAAAAGACGCTTACTCCTTGTAAGGAAAGTTATGACCAACCCAGACAGCATATTAAAAAGCAGGGACATTACTTTCCCAAAAAAGGTCTGTCTAGTCAAGGCTATGGTTTTTCCAGTAGTCGTGTATGGATGTGAGAGTTGGACTATAAAGAAAGCTGAGTGCCAAAGAATTAATACTTTTGAACTGTGGTGTTGGAGAAGACTCTTGAGAGTCCCTTGGACTGCAAGGAGATCCAACCAGTTCATCCTAAAGGAAATCAGTCCTGGATGTTCACTGGAAGGACTGATGTTGAAGCTGAAACTTCAGTACTTTGGCCACCTAATGTGAAGAGCTGACTCATTTGAAAAGACCCTGATGTTGGAAAAGATTGAGGGCAGGAGGAGAAGGGGATGACAGAGGATGAGATGGTTGGATGGCATCACCGACTCAATGGACATGGGTTTGAGTAAACTCTGGAAGTTGGTGATGGACAGGGAGGCCTGGCATGCTGCAGTCCATGGGGTGGCAAAGAGTCGGACATGACTGAGCAACTGAACTGAACTGAAAACAGAAGTCATGCTGAATTACCCCAGTATTATTTTTAACTGTGGATGCTGAGTCCAGTGGCTTGTGTTGTTGCCTGATTGAGCACATGATTACTCATTTGTCCCTTATTTTCTGTAGGAATAGGTTACTTTCATGTTGAATTATTTCACACAAAGGCCCAAATGCAATGGAGTTTTTAGTTGTTGGGGAGGGCTGCTGAGTACCTTGACCCAGGTGCCCTGTAGTGTAGTATTGTTCCCTGAAACCTTTCTTAGAATACAGCCTTATTGATAGTTTTATGTTTTCAGTATAGAAAATGGTGAAAGGACTGTACTGTTGGGAACAGTTGCTTTTAGACACATTTGTTGTTGCTGTTCAGTTGCCAAGTCATGTCTGACTCTTCTCAACCCCACAGATTGAAGCACACCAGTCTTCCCTGTCCCTCATCATCTCCTGGAGTTTTCCCAAGTTCATGTCCATTGAATTGGTGATGCCTTTCAACCATCTCATCGTCTGTTGTCTTCTTCTGCCTTTAATCTTTCCCAGCATCAGGGTCTTTTCCAGTGAGATAATTCTTTGCATCAGGTGGCCAAATTATTGGAGCTTCAGCTTCAGCACCAGTCTTTCCAGTGAGTATTCAGCATTTATTTTCTTTAAGACTGAGAAGTTTGATCTCCTTGCAGTTCAAGAAACTTTCAAGAGTCTTCTCTGCACCATAGTTCAAAAGCAGCAATTCTTTGGCACTCTGCCTTCTTTATGGTTCAGCTGTCGTATCTGTACATAACTACTAGAAAGACCATAGCCTTGACTATATGGACCTTTGTTGGCAAAGTGATGTCTTTGCTTTTTAACACACTGTCTAGTTTTATCATAGCTTTCCTACAAAGAAGCAATTATCTTCTAATTTCATGGCTGCAGTCACCATCCACAGTGATTTTAGAGCCCCCAAAGAGGAAATCTGTCATTGCTTCCACCTTTTCCCCTTCCATTTGTCATGAAGTGATGGGACCAGATGCCATGATCTTGGTTTTTTTAATATTGAGTTATAAGCTGGCTTTTTCACTCTCCTCCTTCACCCTCATCAAGAGGTTCTGTAGTTGCTCTTTGCTTTATGCAATTAGAATGGTATCATCCACATATCTGAGGTTGTTGATATTTCTCCCGGGCAATCTTGATTCCAGCTTGTAACTCATCCAGCCCAGCATTTCGCATGATGTGCTCTGAGTATCAGTTAAATAAACATGGTGATAATAAACTCCCTTCTCCATCCTGAACCAGTTAGTTGTTCCATGTGTGTGTGTTAGTCACTCAGTCGTGCCCGACTCTTTGTGACCCCATGGACTGCAGCCCACCAGTCTCCTCTGTCCATGGAATTCTCCAGCCAGGGATACTGGAGTGGGTTGCCCTTTTCTTCTCCAAGGGATCTTCCTGACCCAGGGATCAAACCCAGGTCTCCTGCACTGTAGGCAGATTCTTTACCGACTGAGCTACAAGGGAAGTTGTCCCATACAAGGTTCTAACTGATGCTTCCTAACCCAAATACAGGTTTCTCAGGAGACATAAGGACTAATTTATCTCTGGGGATGACTGTGGGACTGTGAGATTGTGTAGACCAAGAAGAGTATGAACATAAATAGAATTGATTAATATTGACTAACATATTAAGGGACTACACATGCCAGGTACTATCCTAATTTCTTTACACTTATATTATTAAAATGTCACAAAATTCTATCAGCTAGGTACTATTATTATTGCATTTTAAAAACCAAGAAATGGATGCTCAGAAAAGTCAAGTAGCTTGCTTAATATGTCAGAGCTGGGATTTGAACCCAAGTTTGTCTGACTTTATTCTTATAACCATTACACTATACTGAGAGAACATGGAATTAATCTCAATGTAGGAGACAAGAATGTTGGGATGTGTGTGTGTGTGTGTGTGTGTGTGTGTGTGTGTATTGGGAGAGATTTGGTCTAGACCAAGTTTAGCAAGTTATTTTAGTGAAGGACAAGATAATAAATATTTTAGGCTTTGTGGGTCACATATGGTCTCTATTACATAATCTTTTTGTTTTTCTGATTAATACTTTAAAACGGTAAAATCTATCAGTCTGTACAAAAACATGACAGACTGGATTTGGCTTGTGGGCTGTAAGTTGCTGATCCTTGTTCCAAAACCTTTTTATATTGATATACTCCAATAATGAGTATAATTTTTGAAAGGAGATTTGAAATAAGAAATTCCTATATTTATCTATGGCATCTTCTAACTTCAAATTCTATGTTAGTAGGGCAATAGGGCTGCATTCTTATAAAGTAGAAATATTTCACTAAACTTGATAAACTGTAAATAGTTCATATGATATAGGCGTATCTTCATATATTTAATGTTGTTTAGTCGCTAAGTCATATCCAACTCTCTTGCAACCCCATGGACTGTAGCCTGCCAGGCTTCTCTGTCCTTGGGACTCTCCAGGCAAGAATACTGGAGTAGGTTGCCATTCTCTTCTCCAGGGGATCTTCCTGACCCAGGGATTGAACACACGTCTCCTGCATTGGCAGGCAGATTCTTAACTGCTGAGCCAACAAGAAGCACATATTAGTGTGTATATATATATACACACACAGGTATACATATGCACAGATTGACATACATGAAGTTGATTTCCCAATCTAGTACCCAGTCTATTTTCCTATAGGTTATACATTGCAAAAAACCCAAAATAGCTATGGAATAAAAATTTGGTGTGCATTATTGAGTTTCAGGATGGGAAACACTAGGAAGTTACATCCTTATGTTCTCTTCCAGGTTTTAACCCAATCAGGATAAAGGGGTTTGTTGAAGATCAAAATGTTGGCTTTGTTACTGATAGGACTATGTGGAAGAACATAGTTTAGGTGTGAGTTTCTAATTATTGAACTTGGAAATTAGAGTTGTCCACCTTGTCTTTGGCTGCACTGGATAACAACAGCTGTGCTTCCACAGGGCCAAATCTTTCCTGCTCTGTACCATATGCCTCTGAAAGGGTGGACCAAGGCAGTGTCTTCACAGGGAGGCAGATGTGGGTGAGAGGAGGGATGAGTTCTGCAGGTCAAGTCTCCCTGCCCCTAACTTGACCATCACCCCATTAGAGCCAGAAGCAAGAGGCTTAGCCTGAGATTTCCAATTACGGTGTTAGTTTTAGTATCCAAAGTGCAGACCAATCCTGAATGGAAGAGTTGATGCTCAAGTGTGAAAGAAGCACTGGTAGCTATTTTATCATCATTTTATGGGAAACTAGATGGAAACCCTAGATGTCAATTTCACCTTTTTCTTAGCCTGGAAAGGTAAATCTGCTTGGTGCTTTGTGTGTTTTGTCCTGGTCAGTGACATAATGTCAATCTAATGATTTATTGTGCTGCTGAAGTGCTGGAAGTGATGTGGGCTTTGTCGTTTGCTCTGTGGTGGCTTGTCACCCAGGGGCAGGGATGTCTTACATCTGACCAAGCACCCCTCAGCGGCCCAGTGACAGAACTACAGTCATTGTTTTCAATGTGTTCAATTCTGGTCATCTAGGTCAGTTAGCCAACTGGTGGGGACAGAGGCTTGTTTGAGTTAGCTTAAATCAAAGCATCAGAAGCCGAAAAGGATTAAATTGCCCTAGTATTCGCTCTTCCTAACACCAGCCATTGCATAACACAGAAAAACCACTGATTTTTCTCCCTTATCATTCCCAGCTCCTTGCTTTTACTGTATAATTGGAGTGTGGGGCTACAGGAGGGGTGCGGTCATCCTGTCAAGGTCAAGTGGTTTGCTTATTCCTCCCCTCTACACACCCAAGAATCTCAATTAACTTCAAGCAGAAAAGAGCTGGCCTCCCTGCTGGCTCAGAAGGTAAAATATTTGTCTTCAAAGCAGGAGACCTGAGTACAAGCCCTAGGTCAGGAAGATCCCCTGGAGAAGGGAATGGCAATCCACTCCAGTATTTTTGCCTGAAGAATACCATGGACCTACCTGGTGGGCTACAGTCCATGCGGTCGCAAGAGCTGAACATGACTGAGCGACCAAACCACCACCAGACAAAAGCTACAGTGGAGGTTTCAGCCCTGTGGATGCCCTCAGATTGTTGGATGAGCAGATTAATATGTTTTCATCAGATTTTACCTGGAAAGTTAATCCTATATAATAGTTTGTCTGATTTGTGTATTTATTTAAATAGAAAGGATTTAGAAGTCATATGATTGCATTTGTTTTACATTTAATGAATTGTGTTTGTTAACCTGTATTAAGGTTTTTTTAATTTTTTTATTTTAAAGAATAGGAAACAGCAATGTCATGAGCTGGGCAGAACTGAGGGCCCCATTATGGTTAACAGGTACTGATCAAACATCCTCACACAGCAAAGTACAGTAATATCAGTGCTTCCTCAGGATGGGCCACATGCTGTGTTCCAATCAATTTATTAGTCCTGTGTTTATCTTTAGCCTACTAAAATGCAGTATTTCTGGTTTTTCTTTGTAAATGTGTTCAATCAGGAGGACATTTTTTGTGAATGGCAGGAAGGCTGTGTTGAGAGTCAGAGATGAGATTTCTCTTGTGTCATTTAGTAATTCATAAGGAATGGAGGTGAACAGCAGCTGAGCATTGGAAGAAATAAGGGCATTTTGAGTCTGGGGGTCCTCTTAGGTAATTTATGGCAGACACAGAGAATTGATAATAAATCCCACCTCTGTCATAGGAATATAGTACAGGAGCTTTAGGGAGGTTTGAAATTAGTTTTTGCTCAAGGGGTGTGATTTCAGAAATTCACTATTTGATTATGAATCACAATAGTTACACTTGAAATCACTGTTGACTGAAGTATCACTGCCTGGTCCCCCGAGAATGGCTTCTCCTATTCTTTCCTTTCCTTCCACATCTTTGAAGAATCATTTACCAAATGACAATTTCTGTATGAGTAACAAGGTAGCTTCTGATTTTCTCTATTTCCTCTTTTCTCTGATAAAACACTGGAATTGATTTACCTTCATTTCCAACTTCAGATTTCACCCCCAGGGCATAAATGACTCACGGCTGATCATGCTCTAAAAATGTGGATTTTTAACCTTTCTTTGCTTAATATATTTATGACAAGGGTCAGAGAGACTTCACTCAAAAGCAGACGGGGGTTGGGCGGTTCTGCGAGTGAAAGATTTTTCTCTTGCTTTTTAATTTAAGAAAGTTGAAGACAAGTCAGCAGTAAAAGTGAGGCTGGAGAACAGAGCAATCTAAGATTTGGCCACAGTACTTGGTTGCTCAGCAGGACTGAAATGATTTAGTAGAGCACAGATGATGTTAAGTAATAAGTAGGCAAGATCCAAAAGATTAATTGATGGGTTACACACATCAGACATGCAACCCTCCTCCTGGAAATGGGTCTCCTCTCCTCTCCATCCTAATAGGGAGGGGGACATGTCATCCAGCTCTCACACTGAATTATGCCTCTTGGTAACAACTCCAGAATGGCATTTAAATAAATGCCTGTGTGAGAACCTTTCACTCTTTTCTTCTTAGTACAGTGATTGGGAATAGAGGGTGAATTATAAGCAATAAAAAAGATGAAGAAATGACATCTTCACCTCACATCTACCCTTCATGCAGACTTAGAGAATGGTGCAGCTGTTTCACAAAGTAGAATTGAAATTGCATTAGCCTCAGAAATGAAAATATTGTGTGTTGCTGGGTATAAGTCTGAATAGTTAGTTGCTAAAGAGCTAGTCAGTACAGAAATTTCTCTTTACTGTGTATCTAACAATATAATATGGTATGTCTATATTTATTGTCTATGAAAAGACTTTATGATACACTTGTTAAGAGAGATAAAAGTCCTCAAATAGAATGAGATTTGTGATTCTACTTTGTATTGAGTTGGCCAAAAAAGTTCATTTTTGTTTTTTCCATAAGAAAAACCCCAATAGAAAGCATACATTGATATATGTTTAGAAAAATAAACCTCAAAATATTAATAGATATTAAAAACACTTATCATTTGGTGGGATTATGAGGAGTTTTTTTTTTTTTGTATTCTAATTTTTCTAAAAGGGAGATGTTTGTGTGTTAAGAATAAAACACAATTATCAAATTAAAAAGAAAACTCTGAGTCAGTTGAGTTGTCTATCAAGGGTTCATAAACCTGAGGTTTCTTTATGAATTGCAGGTGAAGCACAGAACCTTTGCACAGAGGTTCCCAGAGGCTTTATAACTTAGACTCATCATTTCTGAAGCTGCTGCCTCCTTTAACAGCTTGAAGGGCTGAGAGCCTGAATAGGGGAAATCTTAGAAGTCTCCCAGGCCCTAGTCAGGGCTCCGACTCAACTGATTACCATTCTGGACAAAGTATGTCATATTCGGAAGGGAGACAGGAGCCTGGAAATTATTCCTGGTGAAGACCTTTCTACCCCTACCTGTTCAAAATGATTGAGTTTCAGTTTCTCTACTTCCTCAAAGCTTTCTTTCATGTCTCTAGAAAACACAGAAGTTTTTGTCATGTGGCTATTTTCATTAAAAACAAATATCAAGGATGACCAACTCAGAAAAGACACTGTACTTGACTATTTAAATACATTCACATCTCCATGTTTTCTAATCATTTGCCCAAGGAGGTACCCCAGAGAGCAGGAAGTCCATTACTTTCTACTTAAGGGTCAGCTATCTCTATCCTAACACCCCCACCCCAACTTCCAAGAACTCAGGCTTGTTTATTCAAAAGGGAACTGACTGTTTCCACCAGAGCCAAGCAGAGGAGTCCTCCATAGCTCTCTCTCTCAGAGCCACAGGGTATTGCTGTTGGACTAGGTTCCTGAGGTTGTGGTGCCTAGTCCATATGGGAAATATTGTACCCAAGCTGGGACTCCAGGGTGACTGTTTTATTCATGTCCAGCCTGGCCACCCGCAAAGCACAGGACATAACTGTCTGTTCTTTCAGACCAGACCTCCCTGCCCCAAACCCTTGAACTTGAGTCACCAGCCTAGACTTGCCAAGGAAATTGATTTCATGGAGATTTTTGTCTTCCCATGCCACAGAGGGTCTTGGTCAGAGCCTTCTTGGTCCTTCCTGGTAGCTTTGAACGTCAGGATCAGGAATGCCATGTAAGTACTTCTCATCTCCTTTCTCCCAGTGCTCAGGGATCCTCTTGTAAAAGAATCTAGTGGGAGTTTTGGTCAGTGTGATTAAGCTCTCTGTGTTTGCTTATTTTGGAAAATCAAAATTAGGTTCCTACCCTCCCTTCCATGGAGACTGGGGAGAAGGGTCCTATCTTTCTTGATGATTACATTTTAAGGAGACGGCTTTCAGATCCTTGAGTTAGACATTCCTGGGTTGTAGAAATTTTACATCTCAAAGTGGAGTAGCCTGTCTAATATTTAGTCAAGATGAGGGGAATATTAAGGTTGTCTAGGTCAGTAGCAGCCTTGATGTAATGAAAACGTTCTATTTCACCTCCTCTCACTCCCCTCCTCCATTAAGTAACTACTGTCCTGTTACCTACAGCTCAGGGAGTTTCTGAGGGTGAGTTTTCTATGGAAGGGGCTAACAGGGTTATAGCAAATTTTGTCATAAAATCATTCACAGCATAAAGTGCTTTTCCAACTTCATTGTAATCCATGAGTGGATACTTCATATAATGCTTTGGGTACAAAGGAACTTAAGAAATTATACTTCCTTAAGGAAATGCTGAACTACAAGCTGGGGAATCTATATTTTTTGTCTTTGTGACAACATTGTAAGTTTTCTGCTGCAACCTTATAAACAAACTAGAGCCAATATTCCCTCTGCACCTCCAGGTTAGAAACTCAAAGAAAATTTACTTCACCACAATGCCATTTCTTATTGTATGCAAGTTTAAGATGTGTTGTAATGTGTCTTCATTTGCTTTTATCCCATATAAGGGAGTTAGTAAAATTTATTAGGCTGATAGGTTTTTAGAGACTATTCTGAGTTCCGTATAAATTACTGTAAGATCCACATAGGGAATTACAGCCAGAATTCTTAGTTCTGTTTAGATCAAGACATAATACAGAAACCTCTGTCCAATTAGGAACTCATTCTGTTGTCTCTCTCTGCCTATCAAGTTGGGTTCTACAAACAAGAATATTTCCTGAGTACCTTCACAAGGGACATCCTGTGTTGTGTTCATCACCAGTGAGAAGTAACTTGATGTTTTCATTGCTAATGACTCTCTTGCAAAGTGTATTGACACTTTAGGCATTTGGGAGTCAAATCAACATATAATGAGTGTTCCTGTTCTGTGAGACACACCCACACACTTCTTGCCCACAAATTACTCTATATCTTAAGAGCCAAGATATAGATGTGTGGATAGTGAGGTCATGATGGACTGCTTATATAAATCTTAGGAATATCAGCAGAGATTTCATTTTGAGGTATGTGACTAATTACAAAACAAACTGAAGATATTATTTATCACAAGAGGTGAGAGGATTGAAGAACATGTACAAAATGGACCTTGTTAAGATCTCACAAAGCCTGCTTTGTTTTTCTTTCATTCTCTTTTGTATAGGGCAAATCTCCTGAAAAATTCTCCATGCATATACCTATTTCTTCTTGCCTTCTTTCCTATGCTCATTCTTTACTGCAGATAAATAAATCCATTCTTTTCTAAAATTGAAGTATGGTTGGTGTACAATATTATATAAGTTACAGATGTGTATGCGTGTGTGCTCAGTCCCTTCAGTCGTGTCTGACTCTTTGTGACCCCATGGACTGTAGCCCACCAGGCTCCTCTGTCCATGGGATATGCCAGGCAAGAATACTGGTGTGAGCTGCCATGCCCTCTTTCAGGGAATCTTCCTGATCCACGGATTGAAGCTGAGTCTCTTTCGTCTCCTGCATTGAATTCTTTACCCACTGAGCTGCCAGGAAAGCCCAAGTTCAGGTGTACAATATAATAATTCACAATTTTTGAAGGTTATACTCTATTATTGTTCAGTCGCACAATATAATAATTCACAATTTTTGAAGGTTATACTCTATTATTGTTCAGTCGCTCAGTAGAGTCTGACTCTTTGCAACCCCATGCACTGTAGCATGCCAGGCTTCCCTGTCCTTCATCATCTCCTAGAGCCTGCTCAAACTCATGTCAATTGTGTTGGTGATGCCATCCATCCAACCATCTCATTCTCTGTCGTTCCCTTCTCCTCCTGCCTTCAATCTTTCCTAGCATCAGGGTATTTTCTAAAGAGTCGGCTCTTCACATTAGGTGGCCAAATTCAGGACTGATTTCCTTTAAGATTGACTGGTTTGATCTCCTTGCAGTCCAAGGGACTCTCAAGAGTTTTCTCCAACACCACAGCTCAAAAGCATCAATTCTTCAGTGTTCAGCCTTCTTTATGGTCCAACTCACATTCATACACGACTACTGGAAAAACCATAGCTTTGACTAGATGGACTTTTGTCAGGAAAGTAATGTCTCTGCTTTTTAATATGTTGTCTAGGTTTGTCATAGCTGTTCTTCCAAGGAGCAAGTGTCTTTGAATTTCATGGCTGCAGTCACCATCTGCAGTGATTTTGGAGCCCAAGAAACAAAGTCGGTCACTGTTTTCATTGTTTCCCCATCTATTTGCCATGAAGTGATGGGACCGGATGCCATGATCTTAGTTTTCTGAATGTTGAGTTTAAGCCAGCTTTTTCACTCTCCTCTTTCACCTTTATCAAGAGGCTATTTAGCTTCTCTGCACTTTCTGCCATAAGGGTGGTGTCATCTGTATATCTGAGTTTATTGATATTTTTCCCGGCAATCTTGATTCCAGCTTGTGCTTCAACATTGTGTGAACCAAGAACTTCCAGATGTTCAAACTGGATTTAGAAAATTATTTAGAAGAAGATTTAGAAGAGGAACCAGAGATCAAATTGCCAACATCTGTTGGATCATAGAAAAAGTGAGAGAATTCCAGAAAAACATCTACTTCTGCTTCATTGACTATGCTAAAGTCTTTGACTGTGTGGATCACAACAAACTGTGGAAAATTCTTAAAGAGATGGGAATTACCTTACCTGCCTCCTGTGAAACTCGTATACAGGTAAAGAAGCAACAGTTTGAACTGGGCATGGAACAATGGAATGTTTCCAGATTGGGAAATGAGTACATCAAGGCTGTATATTGTCACCCTGCTTATTTAACTTATACCCTATTATAGTTATTATAAAATATTGGTTATTATTCCCTGTGTTACATACTATATTCTTATAGCTTTTTAATTTACATTTTAAAAATCAAGTCTTTTTAATCATTAAATAAATCTGTCAATATTATAAAAACATCATTTGCCTTTTTTTCAAGAAACAAATTTATAGTGACATGATACTGAGTAATAATAAATCTGATTCAAATGTTAAGATAAAGATGAATGTAAATGTTTGCCTTGTAGCTTATACATAATAGTTTGTACCTCTTAATCCCCTACTCCCATATTGCCCTTCCTCTCTTTCCTTTCCCCAGGTTTGTTCTCTGTAATCCACGAGTCTGTTTCTTTTTTGTTATATTCACTAGTTTGTTGTATTCTTTTAGATTCCATTTATAAGTTTCCACTTACATACACAGTATTTTTATTTCTCTATCTGACCTATTTCACTTAGCATAATACCTTCCAAGTTAAACAGATTCTTTTTAAACTCACTGTCATATGTAATGTTTCTGCCTCTACACCAGGGCTCCCCTCTGATGGAATGTCTTCACTTCAACTCTTTCCCTCTTTTGCTCCCTCTACCTTGCTAACTTCTCTTAGTTAAAATAGGTAATGAAGGTTCATCCACTTTATCCTCTATTCAGATCCACAATAGATTAATTAGATCGTGCCTGCCCACATTGGGAAGGACCATTTGCTTTACTCAGTCCACCAATTCAAATGCTAATCTCTTTTGGAAATACCTTTGTAGACACACCCAGAAAGAAGGTTTACTCAGATATCTGAGCATCCCACAACCCAGTTAAGATCACACATAAAATTGAGCATCAGAGGCAGCATCAGTATAACTGAACTTAGGTTTGGCAGCTGGCTGCTCCAAAGCTAATACTCAAGAAGTGAGTGTTGGCAGAAAGTTGCTCTAGTCAGAAAAGCTGGCAATCTGGGGAGAAGGTGGACTCATGTCCCAAAAGCAACTCAGAAGGTCTGCTCAGGGAAAAAGGGGAGAAAAGGAGGAAAGAATCTCAGTTAATCATTGAGGCAAGAGAACAACTCTGAGCCATTTTCCATTGCTTGCAGGCTGGTTGACTCCTCATGATCTTTCTTCAGATGTTATTTCATCTACAGGATTGCCAAGTGGGCTGTTGCAGGTAAAAAGCTGATCATTCTTTAACTACTTAAATCTTCATTTCCACTTCTTTTAATCTAAGAGAAGAATCTACAGATTAGGCAAGGTATTGTGAGAATTTAGTAGAGCTAAGAGACCGGGGTTCAATCCCTGGGTGAAGTTCCCTTGGAGAAGGAAATGACACCCCACTCCAGTACTCTTGCCTGGAAAATCCCATGGACAGAGAAGCCCGGTAGGCTACAGTCCATGAGGTCACAAAGAGTTGGACACAACTGAGCGACTTCACTTCACTTCAAGTTAGGAGTTAGGTTGAATATTAAATAGTGATCTCATTTCTTAAAGGTTTAAACAGAACAGAAATAGGCAAACATAAAGAGGCAAAAAAGCTGCTCACAAATCCCAACTTGTCAGACATCATTCCATTTCTATGGAATTATGGGCAAAAGTCCATCTTCTATAACTTCATGCTGACATAGGGTGTGAACATGAGACTGTGGCATCCCTTTGCTGACCATTTTAGTTGCCTGCTTACAAACAGGCAGAGCAAGTTATAATTATTTTGATGCCCACAAAGATATAGATGATTATGAACAGTAAAATTAATCCCATTCTCTTGAGGCAAGTTCTTGGAATTGTGCTAGCCATAGATATAGCAGCTTATGTCATGGCTACAGTCTGACGGTAGCTTTTCCCTTCTTGTAGCAGTTATAGTATCTGTAAAACAACTCAGGAATGTGTATCAGACACTGATCTGTGACTCTATCATCCTAGTCATTAGCTGCTTGAGCCTCCTCCTTTGTAACTCATGGAGGGCTGAGAGATTTCAGTTTTCTACAAATAAAAATGCAGGGGGGACATGGAGGAGCCTCTGTATTTGGAGTGGGGATGCAGGGTTCTCCTCCGGTTCATTAGCATCTTATAGATATTATTAGAAATAAAAATTCTTGGGCCCCATCCCATACCTACTAAAGCCTCATCTCTGGAAGTGGGGCCTAGGAAACTATGTTCTAATTTGCTTTCCAGGTGATCCTCATGTACATAAATGTTTGATAAATACTGTGTTTAAATGTTCTGCTCTGTCCTCTTGATGGGGTGCCTCTGTCCTCAGGCTTTAAAACTCTCTGTACTGAGTCTGTTTCTAGAGCTTGTATGGGTCTCTCCCCCAGGTCCATTGAGAGGCAATTTTGGGGGATGAACATGGACATGTGAGGGTGTCCACACACATGTGTGCCAGGCCCCTTGATGGGCAGCATGGAGCTGAGGGCAGGAAGAGAAAGGCAGTGGGACACAGGCTAGGGGCTGGTTTTTCTGTTCTTCTAGTTCTAAATTTGAGCCTACTTTTTGGGTTGTTTTGAACTTAAATTTATTAAGATAGCAGTAGAGAACATATTTTACTTGACTTTTTGCTAACTTGATATTGGGCTTGCCTGGTGGCTCAGTGGCAAAGAATCTGCTTACCAATGCAAGAGACACAAGTTTGATCCCTGGGTTGGGAAGATCTCCTGGAGAAGGAAACGGCAATCCATTCCAGTATTCTTGCCTGGAAAATCTCATGGATAGAGGAGACTGGAAGGCTATAGTCCATGGCGTCACAAAATAGTCAGACATGACTTAGCAACTAAACAACAAAACCAGCTTGATATATATCATTTTGATATTTAGATACATGGTATGAGGGCCTCTGTTTGTACCCTCTGCCTGGGCCTGCAAATATTAAGGTGGAGTCTGATGTAAAGTTTTAATATTAGTTTCCTTTTTGAGTCTTCCACTGGACTGGAACTCCTCGGGGATAATGACTCAGTTTTATTTGACCCTAACTCCATTGCCTCCTGCTGTGCCTGGCATAAGTGACTTAGTGAATGTGTGCCAAATGGTGAATAAATAAATGAATGCCTTTATGAAAATTGAGGCTGTTGGGGAAAGCTTGCCGGGGAGACGCTGGGCCCACATGGTGTTTGTTCCTTGAGCAGGACCAATGAGGCCACAGCAGGCAGATGGAGTGTCCTCAAGCAGACAAGACTCTCTGCTATTATCACATAAATTGTTAGAATTAGGGAAAATAAAGGGGATATAGCAGTGACATGATGTCACCTGATGGAACTGATTTTTCAGACCAAACAAAACTAAGTGGACCTTAAAGTCCAAGCAAGGTGTCAAAGAGAACCGAATGCCACAGATAAATTATAAGTAATGAAAACAGCTGTCAAACTAGTATGAAATCTTGGCCTACTACAATTAAATGTTCAATACAAACTAATTAAATTAGCAGTTCCCAGATGTTGGCTTTACAGACTGTATAAATTATTCATTGAGTCAAGAAGCTCTGTCTATACCAGGGCCTTATTTTGATGGTTCTTTTTGTTTTATGGTTTTTTTGTGTGGCATTCGTTTCTGATTTTTTAAATTGAAGCATAGTTGATGTATAATACACTATTATGTTAGCTTCTGGTGTACTACATGATTTGACATTTGCATACCTTATGAAATGATCATCACAATAAGTCTAGTAATCTCTGTCCCTATACAACGTTGTTATAATGTAATTGACCATATTCCTTAGATGGTATATTGCATCATTGTGGCTTGTTTATTATATAACTGGAGTTTTGTATCTCTTAATCTCCTTCACCTATTTCCACTACTTCCGCCCTGCTCCCTTCTGTTCTCTGTATCTGTTTTTCCTTTGTCTTGTTTGTTATGCTTTTTAGGCTCCATGACTAAGGGAGATCATGCAGTACTGGTATTCTATTTCTGACTTACTTCACTTAGCAAAGTACACTTTAGATACATCCATGCTGCAAGGAGATCCAACCAGTCCATTCTGAAGGAGATCAGCCCTGGGATTTCTTTGGAGCGAATGATGCTAAAGCTGAAACTCCAGTACTTTGGCCACCTCATGTGAAGAGTTGACTCATTGGAAAAGACTCTGATGCTGGGAGGGATTGGGGGCAGGAGGAGAAGGGGACGACAGAGGATGAGATGGTTTGATGGCATCACTGACTCGATGGACGTGGGTCTGAGTGAACTCCGGGAGTTGGTGATGGACAGGGAGGTCTGGCGTGCTGCGATTCATGGGGTTGTAAAGAGTCGGACACGACTGAGCGACTGAACTGAACTGAATGCTGTTGCAATTGGCAAGATTTTGTTTTTATGGCTGAGTAAATTCCATTTTGTGTATGTGTGTATCACATCTTCTGTATCCATTCGTGTATTGATGGACACTTTCATATCTTGGATGTTGTAAAGAATGCTGCAATGCACATTGGAATGCATATATATGTTTAAATTAATGTTTTTGTTTTCTTTGGGTAAGTACTCAGAAGTGAAATTGCTGGATTGTGTGATAGTTCTATTTTTGATTTTTTGAGACCCTCCATACTATTTTCTGTAGTGGTTGCACCAATTTATGATCCCACTAACAGTGCATCAGTGTTCCCTTTTCTCCATATCCTGGGCAGCACTTGTTATTTCTTCTTTTTTCGATAGTAGCCATTCTGACAGATATGAGGTGACATCTCACAGTGGTTTGATTTGTGTTTCTCTGTTGATTAGTGATGTTAAACATCTTTACATGTGTCTGTTGGCCATCTGTCATCTTTGGGAGAATATTTATTCAGGTCCTCTGAATAAATTTTTTAATCATGTTGTCTATTTTTTTTGGTGTTGACTTGTATTGATTCATTGTGTGCTTTGAATATCCATACTGGGTTATTGTTTGCAAGTATCTTTTTCTATTCAGTAGGTGGCCTTTTCATTTTGTTGATAGTTTCCTTCACTGTGCAAAGGTTATTAGTTTGATGTAGTCTCATTTGATTATTTTTGCTTTTATTTCCCTTGTCCGAAGAGACAGATCTAAAAAATATTACTAAAGCAAATATTTTCTTCCAGAAGTTTTATGATTGATTCTTTTGCATATAGCTGTCCTGTTTTTTTTCAATACCATTTATTAAACAGGTGATCTTTTCACCATTGTATAGTCTTGTCTCCTTTGTTGTAGATTTACCGTATAAGAGTGGGTTTGTTTCTGGGCTCTCTATTCTGTTCCATTGATCCATGTTTCTGTTTTTTTTTGTTACTACCATACTGTTTTGGTGATTGAACTTTGTAGCATAGTTTGAAACCAGGGAGCATGATACCTATAGCTCTGTTCTTCTTTCCCAAAAATTGTTTTGGCTATTTGGAATCTTTTGTGTTTCCATAAAAATTTTAGAATTATTTGTTCTAGCTTTGTGGAAAATGCCATTGCTATTTTGATAGGGATTACATCAAATCTGCAGATTGCCTTGGGTAGTCTGGTCATTTTAACATCAACTCTTCTAATCCATGAGCATGGTATATCTTTGCATTTATTTGTCTCATAGTCAATTTCTTCCACCAATGTCTTATAGTTTTCTGAGTATAGTTTTTTTACCTCCTTGGTTAGATTTACTCTTAAATCTAGGTATGCTGCTGCTAAGTCGCTTCAGTCGTGTCCGGCTCTGTGCGACCCCATAGACGGCAGCCCACCAGGCTCCCCCGTCCCTGGGATTCTCCAGGCAAGAACACTGGAGTGGGTTGCCATTTCCTTCTCCAATGCATAAAAGTGGAAAGTGAAGATGAAAGGGAAGCCGCTCAGTCGTGTCCGACTCCTCTTCGTGACCCAATGGACTGCAGCCTACCAGGCTCCTCCAGCCATGGGATTTTCCAGGCAAGAGTACTGGAGTGGGGTGCCATTGCCTTCTCCGAAATCTAGGTATAAATCCTAGTAACTCCTACATATCTTATTCTTTTTGATGCAATTATAAATGGTTTTTTCTTAGTTTCTCTTTTTGATAGTTTGTTGTTAGTGTATAGAAATGGATCAAATTTCTGTATATTAATTTTGTATCCTTTGACTCTACTGAATTTATTAATTCTGATAGCTTTTTGGGTCGCATTTTTAGAATTTTCCCAACATAGTAGTATCATTCATCTGCACAGTGATATTTTTACTTTCTTTCCAATTTGCATTACTTCTATTTCTTTTTCTTGTCTGATTGCTGTGACTAGGACTTGGCAATCCTGTGTTGAATAAGTAATGGTGAGAGTGGGTATCATTGTCTTAGTCCCAGTCTTAGAGAAAAATGCTTTTAGCTTCACACTATTGAGTATGATAGGAGAAGGCAGTGGCACCCCACTCCAGTACTCTTGCCTGGAAAATCCCATGGACAGAGTAGCCTGGTAGGCTGCAGACCATAGGGTTGCTAAGAGTTGGACAAGACTGAGAGACTTCACTTTCACTTTTCACTTTCATGCATTGAAGAAGGAAATGGCAACCCACTCCAGTGTTCTTGCCTGGAGAATCCCAGGGATGGGGGAGCCTGGTGGGCTGCTGTCTATGGGGTCGCACAGAGTTGGACACGACTGAAGCGACTTAGCAGCAGCAGCAGCATTGAGTATGATGTTGGCTTTGGTCCTTTTATGTTGAGTTATGTTTCCTCTATATACACTTTATTGAGAGTTTTAATCATATATAAAATTTTTTGACAAAATTTTGAATTTTGTCAGAAGTTTTTTTGTATCTATTGAGATGATCATGTGATTATCTTTCTTTTTGTTAATGTTGTATGTCATGTTAATTGGTTTGCAGATATTGAACCATCCTTGCATCCCTGGAATAAATCCCATTTGGTCATCATAGTATATTATCCTTTTATTGTATTGTTGAATTCAGTTCGCTAATATTTTGAGGATTTTTTCACTTTGCTAATCAGGTATATGGGCCTGTAGTTTTCTTTTTTAGTAGTGTATTTGTCTGGTTTTAGTATCAGAGTAATGGTGGCCTCATAAAATGAGTTTGAAAGTGTTCTTCCTCTTCAATATTTTGGAATTTTTTTGAGAAGAATAAGTATTAACTCAAATGTTTGGTAGTATTCCCCTGTGAAGTCATCTGGTCCTAGACTTTTGTTTATTGGGAGTTTTAAAATTACTGATTCAATTTTATTACTGATAATTTGTCTGTTGATATTTTCTATTTCTTCCTGATTCAGACTTGGGAGATTGTATGTTTCTAATCTGTGTTAATTCTTTTAGTGTATATTTCATTTCAGTTATTTTATTCTTCAGTTCTGAGTAGTTCTTTTCTATATTTTCCAGTTCTTTGTTGAAGTTCTTACAGAATTCTTTCATTCTTTTGCTGAGTTCAGTGAGCATTTTTATGACCATTGCTTTGCACTCTTTATTAGGTCAGTTATTTAGTTTTCATTTCGTTAGTGGTTTTTCCCTGAGGTTTCATCTTGTTCTTTCATTTGGAACATATTCTTCTGTCTTCTCTCTCTTTTTACTTTCTCTGTTTATCTCTATGAAATTAGGTGAAGCGGTTACTTATCCTGGTTTTGCAGGTGTGTCCTTGTGTGGGCATGTCCCTATATACTGTGTGTGTGCCCAGTGGCTTTGATGGGAGAGTTGAATCTGAATTGAGTGTAGGTTGGGACTTTTTCCACCATGCACTGGGACATTGCCTTATCAGAGCAGGATTGGGACAGAGGGAAAAGGCTAGAGCTGGAGTTTGGCATGGGCTAGGCTTCTCCTGGGATACGCAGGTGGCTGCACCCTGGCCAGGGGTAGACTGGAGCCAAGAAGGGCTAGAACCAGAGCTCAGTGTGAACCACAGCTTCTCCCAGGGCATACTGGCCATTGCTGCCTTGGCAAAGGACAGGATGAAGCTACAGGACCTGGAGAAACAGCCTGGTACAAGCCATGGCTTCTTCTGGGGTGTGATGATGGTTGCCTTTTTCATGGGGCATGGGGCTTGAGCCATGTGATGATGGTCACTGCTTTGTGGGGAATGGGGCAGGTGCGGGATGGGGGGCTGTGACTTGTGGTTTCTCCTGGAGTTTATTGGTAACCAGAGCCCAGTGTATTTTGGGGACAAGCTGGGATGGTCTGGGCAGACTGGCCAGAGAACAAGGCACTTTTTAATCTGCTGCCTCTGTGTTGGGACTGAAAGTGAGCAGTTCTGTATACACACCCTTTAAGAGTGGAGTCTCAGTTTCCCACAGCCCTGTAGTAAGCCCACTGGTTTCCTAAACCAGCCTGGGGGGCTCATTTTCTCAGTGTTGATCTCCTGTGCTGGGATGTCCAATGTGGGGTTTGCACCCCTTGCTCGTTAGGGTGGATTCCTAAGTTTGTGATATCCCCCTCCTCTTTGGGGTGACCCACCAGGCTTGGGACTTCTCAAGTGGTTGTAGTGGTAAAGAACATTCCTGCCAATGCAGGAGATGTAACAGAGGCGAGTTCAATCCCTAGATTGGGAAGATCCCCTGGAGGAGGGCATGGCAGCCCACTCCAGTATTCTTGCCTGGAGAATCCTATGGACAGAGAAACCTGGCAGTCTGCAGTCCATAGGGTCATATGGTCTTGGACACAACTGAAGCCACTTAGCACACACACACATACACACACACACACCAGTCTTGTAGGTTCTGACTAGATCACTTTTCTTTTCTTCCTACCTGTCTCAGTGTGGTGTTTTCTTTGTATCCTTGGTTGTAGAACTGTTCTGATGGTCTTCAGCTCATTCTATGTATTGCTCTATATATTGTTCTGTATGTTTCATATAACATGTAAGTTATAAGTTCTATACTTTCTGTATAACATTCTATATGTTGCTCCATATATTGTCGTAGTTTTGTGTGTTCATGGAAGAAGGTGAGTCCAGGGTCTTCCTACTCTGCCATCTTGATCCTGCTTTGTTTTTGTTGTTGCTGTTGTTCTGCTTGGGTATTTTTCACTACTCTCTCTTCCAGTTCGTGGATCTATTCTTCTGTATCATTTGATCTACTTTTGATTACTTCTAGTATATTTTTATTTTATCTATTATATTTAGCTCTGTTTGGTTCTTCTTTATATTTTCTAAATTTTTGTTAAAATTCTCAGTGTGTTCATCTATTCTTGAGTTCATTGAGTATCTTTATGATCATTATGTTGAACTCTATATTAGATTGCTTATCTCCACTTTGTTTATATTTTTTTCTGTAATTTTGTCTTGTTCCTTCATTTGGAACATATTCCTCACTTTGCCTAATTCTTTGTGTTTATTTCTGTATATTCAGTAGGCTAGTTACCTTTCCTGATCTCGGAGAAGTGGCCTTATGTTGGAGAAGTTCTAGGGGGCCCAGCAGCTTATATGTTCTAAGAGGGCCCCTTATGTGAGCTGCATGGGTTCCTTCGTTGTGTCACAGCCACCTATTGCGAGTGTGCTGGTGGGTGGGGCTGGCCCCAGCCCAGCTGACTGCCAGGCTCTACCTGATGTAGTGGTTGCAGGTCCAATGGTCAGGCAAGGACAGGTCCTGGGATGACTGGCTGCAGGGCCTATGGGTGCTCAGGGCTAGTGCCAGCTTGCTGGTGGGTGGGTAAGACCCCCAGGGCAAATAAGCTGGAGAGAGCACTCCAAAATGGCACTTACCAGCACTCCAGTACTCTTGCCTGGAAAATCCCATGGATGGAGGAGCTTGGTAGGCTGCAGTCCATGGGGTCGCTAAGAGTCAGACACGACTGAGCGACTTCACTTTCACTTTTCACTTTTGTGCATTGGAGAAGGAAATGGCAACCCACTGCAGTGTTCTTGCCTGGAGAATCCCAGGGACGGGGGAGCCTGGTGGGCTGCTGTCTATGGGGTCTCACAGAGTCGGACATGACTGAAGCGACTTAGCAGCAGCAGCAGCATCAGTGTCCTTGTGGTAGAATGAGCTCCCCAAAATGGCTGCTACCCAGATCCCTAGGGGGATCCCAGATGCATAAGTGGATCTGACCCAGGCTTTTTCAAATTACTTCTTCTGTTCTGGAACTTGGAGCCTGTGAGCTTTTATATTCTGCTCTTAAAAGATCAGAATCCCTGTTTTCCACAGCCCTCTGGTTCTCCCATACATAGGAGCCAGGCTCCTCCATCCATGGGGTTTTTCAGGCAAGAATACTGGAGTGGGTTGCCACACACTTCTCCAGGAGATCTTCCTGACCCAGGGATAGAACCCCTGTCTTCTGTATTGCAGGCAGACTCTTTACCATCTGAGCCACCAGGAAAGTCCCCATACACAAGCCCTTCAGAGACTAGTCTTTTCAGGGCAGCTTCCCTGGGCTGGGAGTCGGATTGTAGCTTGGATCCCTTGCTCCTTGGAATTGTTGTTGTTTAGTCACTAAGTCGTGTCTGACTCTTTGTGACCCCCTGGACTGTAGCCCGCCAAGCTCCTCCAAATCCTGTCCATGGGATTTCCTAGGCAAGAATACGGGATTGGGTTGCCATTTTCTTCTCAAGAGGATCTTTCTGACCAGGGATCGAACCTGTATCTCCTGCATTGCAGGTGGATTCTTTTATCACTGAGCCACTGGGGAAGCCCATGCTCCTTGGGAAAACCTCTGCAATTGTGCTGATTCTCCTGTTTGTGGGTTGCCTACCTGGGGCTGTGGGTCTTGACTGTACCCTATATCTCTGCCCCTCCTACCCATCTTGTTTGGTCCCTTCTTTATACCTTCTGTTGTGGAAAATCTTTTCTACTGGTATTCAGGTCATTCTCATAGATAGTTGCTCTCTAAGTAGTTGTCATTTGGGTATGCCAGTGGGAGGAGGTAAGTTTAGGGTCTTCCTACACTGTCTTCTTGGCACATGCCCTAGTTTGGTTTTATTATAATGCTTCATGTCAGATATACCCCCAAATAGCAGCATAATTGGACAATTAGGCATGGATGCTGAACATTTAATAAGTTTTTATACTCTTTCTTTGAAATTCTTCTTTTTCTCCTCTAAACATTTTACCTGAGTCTCTTAATAAATGATGGTTTGTATAATACAGCCAACCCATAGATATTCATTAAAAATCTACTTTGTGTGCGAGGCCCTGGGCCAGGCTGGCAGGAAACTGTGAAGGCTGTTCTGTTCCACAGAGAGCTGAGGGTGCAACTGAGAAGCTAGGACACATATGCAAACAGTGAACCACGAGTCATGTGCCCCAAGTGCCAATTATCTTGTGCAAAGTAGGCAATCTTTTCAGGGTGAAATCCCTTCCAGCTGAGGAGATAAGGGTTGTCCATGAGGAGTGTCCAGCGTCACTCCAACATCCCTTTGAGCGGTGTTTTTCCAACTGTATTGACCTTGAGTTGTAAGTGAAGTGACCTTGACAGTAAGTGAAGTCTTTGATCTCAGAACCAAACAAATTTATGGGTATGAATCACTGAACTGAAGTTTCACTGACAATACTTAACCCTTTCTATGTGTTGTATGCTTTCACCTATTCTATTTTTTTTAATACTCTGTTCTATAAAAAATATTCTCCCTTATGGAAAATAATGCAGGTTGTCCTCTCAATAAACTGTTAAATGCCCCACTAATTAGCTATCATCCACAACCTGAAAGATACTGCTTTGGAGACCTGACTTAAAACCTTTCTGCTTCTGTGTGGTCAGGCCATTCAAGATGGCTGTTCTCTTGCTCTCTGTACATCCCTTTTCCACCAGTGCCTCCTTTACCTGCACCTCACTGACCTTCCTACATACTGGCTTGACCAACATGCTTGTTCGGGTTTTTCCCTAACATCTTATGGAAAAATCCAAACAAACATTTTGGCCAACCCAATACTTGCTGTAGGCAGGCCCCAGCTGGTGACTGTGCTCTTCAAAAAGGCAGTGAGGGGCGTGACCCTGTGCTGGTTTCCTTGGTAACTAACGAGCCCACCTGACGTCAATTCCCCTATACTAACCTTCTGGTCGGGGGTAGTGCAGAGTGGGAGTGAAAACTGCTGCCTGGAAGTGCCCACTGTCTGCTACACACAGTGAGGTGTTGCTCCAGGACCATGCTTCAGACAGGTAAGCTCCGCTGTCCATTATACCACTGAGTCTGTGTTGCTGACTCTGGGTTTTCTCTTTGGTCCTAAACCTGGGCAAGTGCAGGTCTCAGTTTGTAGGCCCATGGGCAGAAGCCTAACTGCTTCCTGCTGTGCCATTTGCCCTCCTCTCTTCTTGATATCCTTCTGTGATATGAAGCTTATGAAATCACCAGTGTCTACAGTGGATTAGCTGGCGGTAATTCTTGGTGTCTGCCTAGGATAGGAGGTCCTTCTACAACAGTTTGAGGACTTAACTTCTCCTTTCCTCCCCACCCCACCCCATCAGGTTGGGGCCGCTTGTGTGGAGTACATAATAAAGAAGAACTGTGGAACCCCTTTGCCAAGCTGACCCACATCCAGTTATTTGTTTCATGTCTTTTTGATCAATTTCCAGATGGTTTTCAGAGAGGAGTAGTAGGATGTGTGAAGAAATAAGTTTGGGATGTGGGAGGAGTGTTTTAACAATATTTTCTTGCCCTTGAGGGATTCCTTCTCATTGAAGATTAAGGTGATTATTCCTAGAGTCAGTTGAATATTAATCTGTCTTAAGGAAACCTTTTTTCTGGACAAATTTATATAATGATAGTTGCTTTTAGGATATCACCAGGTATTTGAATGGAAGAATGCTTCATAAAATGTTACCATCTGTTTATACACCTAAACATTCACAAAGAATCTTATGTTCCTAGCCCTCTGTTTATTGTGGGTTAGCATTGTGCCAGGTTATCCTGGCACATGAAAGCCTCAGAGTCTAGGATGAGAGACAGACATGTAAACTCAATCCCATGAAAGCTCTATGTAGAAGTTTATGCAGGAGACCATGGGCCACAGGAGATGCAACCCTCAACTTCCCATGAAGATCAAGGCAGTGTTTTGGAAGAAGTAATATTATGAGGAAGGAGGTGGAGTTTGCCAGTAAAGAGGCTGAACTTTCCAGGGGGAGGGAAGAGCTTGTGTGCTGCTGCTGCTAAGTTGCTTCAGTTGTGTCCAACTCTGTGCCACCCCATAGATGGCAGCCCACCAGGCTCTGCCATCCCTGGGATTCTCCAGGCAAGAACACTGGAGTGGGTTGCCATTTCCTTCTCCAACAGCATGTGTGAGAAGGCATCAAATACATGAAAGAGCCCAGAGCTGCAAGAAGCTTGGTGAGGGTGGTGGAGAGGAGAGGAGAGGAGGGGGAGAGATGTGCAGAGGTGTGACAAGGAAGGAGCTTTCATGCCATGCCAACATGTGTGGAGTTTAGCCAATGAGATCTGGGGAGAGATGCATTTAAGGATTATTAGTAGAGGAGTGATGTAAGTAGAATTTACATTTTGGGAAGATCACTCTGGTAAACAGCATATTTCTAAGGAATTAAATTGTTCCCAAAGGCCTCATATAAAGACCACGCAATCTTAGAGTGGAAAAGAGGAGTATAGATTAGTGTTTCTCAACCTTGAAAATGCATCACCTGGAAGGCTTGTTAAACCAGGTTGCTGGAACCCACGCACAGAGCTTTTTTTTTCAGTAGATCCAGGGCGGGCCCTCAGAATTTGCTTTTCTAACTAGTTCCCAGGTGATGCTGATGCTGCTGGTCCAGGGATCACACTTTGTTCATTGAATGATGTTTTAGGAAAAACAGTGACCCCCAAAGATGTCTATCCTGATCCTTGGAGCCATCACTACATTATGCTGGCTAGAAAAAGGGAGTTAGGGTTTTGGATAGAATTAATTTATAATTAAGTTATTAATTAGTAAAGCAAGATTGCAAGAGAGCTGACCTGAAAAGAGAGTAGCTTGGATTATTCAGGTGGGTCCAATGTAATCACAAGTGTGCTTAAAATTGTAAGAGATACAGACGAGGAGAATCAGAGGGAGATGTGACATCGCTGGCTTTGAAGGAGGAGGAAGGTGTCTGTGAGTCAAGAAATGGGAGCAGCCTCTAGAAGTTGGAAAAGGTTAAAAGATAACTTCTCACTTAGAGTCTCCAGAAGGAGCATGGCCTGCTGATGCTTGATTGCAGCCGTCAGACTTTTAATCTACAGAACTGTTGCATAGTATAGTTGCACTGTTTTAAGCCAGCTTCCCTGGTTTTTGCCCTCATGTCCAACTCAGGGCCAACAGAAAAAGCCAAATACGCTTCCAAAACAATCACATGAGGTGCCCTGCCTCCAGCTTCCTCACGCCAACAACCGCCCACCAGCGCACTGCTGAAACCTTCCTTTTTTTTTTCCTCTTCTTGTTTTCTCTATAAAGCCTTTCCACTACTCTGCCTGCCTCTGAGTCTCTGCCAATTACAGAGGATGGTGGGTGACTCCCTTGCTGTAGCAAGCTCTGAATAAATAGCCTCTGTTTGTTCTCATTTGGGTGGTCTGCACTGCTTTCCATGAGAGATAGTGCTCTATTCTGCCCCCCTCCTTTTTTTTTTTTGTTTTTTACTCACTGATTATTCTAATGCAGGAATTTTCAGTGGAGGGGAGTTTTGTCCCTCACCCACCTCCCTGAACAAGGGACATTTGGCTATGTCTGCAGACGATTTGGGTTGTCGCAGTTGGGGAATGTTACCAGCATCTAGAGGGTATAAGCCATTATAGGAAATCTGCTAAACATTGACTATGTATAGGAATGTCTCCAACAAAGAGTTGTCTGGACCAAAATGCAAATAGTTCTGATCTATTGACAGAAATTTCTAGTCCTTGTGCAGTAGAGAGGTGCTGTGTGGAGGTGTCTTTATTTTTATGTGAGTGAGACAGTGATACTAAAATAAGAGGTGGCCAGCAATCTGTGTATTTATTGTGACTAGGCTTGGTCTTGTAACATAGTCCTCATTTTTGCTTCCAAAAAAGAATATGACCTCCTTAACCCTGAAGGAGCAGGAAAGTCTAGCATTTAATTTTGCTCCTCTCCTTAGTAACTCCTAGAGATTTATAGTATATGTAAAAATATGCCAATATATTTGCATCTATTTATCTTTATAGATACACATGAAATATGACTATAACATGAAATTTCCATGTATGAGTTGTGGAAATGATCTCTTTACTTCATTGCTATATCATATACACAGACACATACATACATTTGTTTCTAGTGGGTTCTATTTGCAAAGCTACTTTCCTATTTCTCTCTCTGCACTGGTGCCCCTGTCCAATGGAGTGGTTCGTTCAACCTTTATGTATCTGAGACTCTCTCATCTATGGATCTTCAGAGCTGATTTGTGATGCATGCTATCGAAGCCTTCACATTCTTCATGCATTTAAAACAGAGCTGTAGTTGGAGATTTCTTCCACAGATCAACCTCTAGTGTTTCTGACTGACATGCTCAGGAAGGAAGAGGTGAGGTAAGCTGTTAGCTTGGAGCAAGGCATTTTCAATCCTTTTGCTCTGACATTTTTCAAGCTCACAGGCTAATTAATCAATTTCATTAAAAAAAGAGAGCACGTTGCCATGGTATCATGAGGCATGTTTATATGGCAACATTAAGATTTCAAAGTATTTTTAATCTTTAATTACCTACTTCCATTTTTTTTTTGAACTGGTTAAGTCCTTAAAAATTTTTTCCCTTTTGATTATGTGATTTTCTGGCAGTGTTTTCTGATATTGAGATACTAATTGAAACACAGCTGCTTCTCCGAGAAGAAATAAGATCACCTCTGGAGCCCTGGTTGTGTGCAAGATTTGATTAAAAAGTTCCACAGAGGGCATTGTACCAGCTGGCCTTCAGTACCCGTGCTTATACACAAGAAACCACTCATTTATCTCCAGAGACATGACCCAGAAGGAGTTTTATCTATAACGGATGTAACATATGCTTGCAAGGATTCAGAATATTTCTAGAAACATATTCAATTCTAGCTTTTTCTTTCCCTATAGGATCACAGAAATGTTTAGTGTTCATGATAAAACAGGTAACTTTTTACCTTGAAAAATAATTTTCTGGGAGTATCAAGAGACTATGCCCCGATTCATTTAAAAAGCTGTTAACTACTTGAAGTAACAAGTAACCCTGATTTAAAGAGCCCTTTTCTAACTCCTAGTCATTAAAGAGACCAGTGAAGTTATGGAGAGGATGCCATGGAGATTTTGAATTAGATCAGACTGAAACTTTCTTATTAAAGTAGACTAGGAATAACAGCAAAAACAAGTCAGACAAAAACACTCTTCTGTATCTTATGAAGGATGTGAAAATGTATGCAGTAATTTTTTTCTTTTTGATTTACTATAAACTGTCTGTGCTTAGTGGGGTTTGGAATCTTACTAAAAAATGAATACATGGAAAATACAAATGTGTATCTGTCTTTTATTAGGGACAGTCTAACTAGTCTGTCCTCCTCTGGGCCTTTTTTATGCATTGCTATTAATGTTTAATCTGTGGCTTGAGTTGTAATGTTCGTTTATAAGATGTGCCCATTTATAAGATCTACCTTCCTGAACTGACACCTTAGAATTTTCAGGAAGCTCAACACCATTAGTGGTGCTTTTGCAAGAAGCCACTTCTTCAAGGACAAAGGTAGGATCCCAGCAAAGTGGTCTATAAAGACCATTTCAGAAACAGTGTCTTTCAGTGTGGAGAGGCTTCCCTGGTGGCTTAGATGGTAAAGAATCAATCTCTGGGTCAGGAAGTTCCCCTGGAGAAGGGAATAGCAACCCACTCCAGTACTCTTGCCTGGAGAATTCCATAGACAAAGGAGCCTGGTGAGCTACAGTCCATGGGGGTCCCAAAGAGCCAGATATGACTGAGCAACTAAAACTTTCAGTATGGAAACCTCAGACACCACCACCAGGAATTCTTGTTTCTATTTGCAGACTGGCTTACGAGCTTCTGTGTGACCTGGGCTGGCCACTCTCAAGCTTGTGATGACTCTGTCCTTTTAGATTCCATGTGAGAACAACTGGAATTGCCTGATAGGATTACTGGAAAGCCAGTCTAGTTGGTTGAGCTCTGTAGTATAAAAAGTGCTTTATTTTCGGCTATGTCCTATATTAAAAAAAAAAAAATCACACACTGAAAAAAGTACTAAAAAGCTGTCAACACATTTCTTCATGGAACATTTTAAGTATGATTGCTGCTTCTAGTAGCTTTTGAGATAGGATAAAGGTATTATTACAAATTGGACTTTCAGCTAGAATGATCCATCTAGGTAAAGTCGACGTTGTCTAATATTGCATTTTGGTCATATAGCAGTGACCTTCAGCTGTGACTCCAAAGACAATACAAATTCTGAACCCTCTGCAATCTAACAATATTAATTAAACTAGTATTGAGTGTCTTTTAAACGTCAGGGTGTGTGTTAGGGCTGGAGCTGCTACTAAAAGGTAAGATATTGGTCCTGCTTTCAAGATATTAGACTCTCTGATACGATGGACAAAAGGACACAGATAAGAGAAGTAATTTGGGTACAGTGTTCATATATCTAGCTTTTTTGACTTTGGTTTGCAGTTTTAGTGTCTATTCCAATTTGAAGTTTGCAATAGGAAGTTCTCCTAGGAAGTATTTAGTTCCTCTCCCAGTTGTTTTAGGAACATGTTGGAGGGTTGATCTAGTTCAGCCCCTTGCCCTGTGACATCCTGAAAGGCAGGTTGATGTTAATGATGAAGGGCTGGGTTTGAGGGAGAAGAGGTATTGAGATGAAGGCTGGGACAGGCTGGCTTGCGGGGAGCTTTGCTCAGGTTGTACATTTGTCAAATGGGAGAGTGACATGTGGTTAAGAATTCCATCTATTGATTCACACAGGCAGAGGCTCTCCCCAGAGTGGCTCAGCTGCACGCAATATGCATGGGCTCTGCACTGAGATCAGTGAGCTGAATGATGGCAGACCAGCACATGTGGCTGAATGAGTCCCTGTGGATTACGGCCAGGGAGGAACCGTGAGCACTCTTCGTTCAAGCAGGTAGGAGACATAGTGGGTGTCTGAGGCTGCTTGGCTGGCTCTGAAGCCAGATTTTGCTGCTGCTAAATGACCTTCCATGGAAGTCATGCATGGTCATTTTTTTTTTTGGTCTCCCAATTTAAGATTTATGTGTTAAACATAATCACATAATCCCAGTTCTATTGCTCACTTTCAAAGCAATTAGAAGTCTTCAGCTGATGTTGTTCCAGGTGAGCCATAAATACACCTGAAGGTCAGCTTTCATCCCACTTTGGAGGAAAATATATATAAGAAAGTGTGATGAGGACTCAGGAAGCTAGGGAAACTGATAAAACAGTTTACCCTTCACTTGTGTAGTTGGCGTGGTTACTATTCAGAGAAAGCAGTGATTTTTTTTTTCCCTTGGCAATTACATTTTACCTTCCTATAAAGAAAAATGATGCCAAGCCTGGGTGTGGTGCTGTCTGCACTCTGGTGTTTTGTGTAGGTGTTTATCCCAGGCCTTTGGCAGTGTGCCAGGAGTTAGCATGCTGGCCTGTGGCTGGGGGCCAGTGTGTTCTGATATAGAGCCCTGTGATAGGAGTGCCAATGGGGACAGAGGACCCAGTGTTTCCACAAGGACAGGTGCCTTCTCCCTGTGAGAGGCAGCAGCGCTGAGACAGCACTGGCTGGCGAGGAGCCAGACTCTGGAGTTGGCATCTCAGCCCAGGTGCAGTTATCTGATGGGTTGTCATTTAATCTCCTTGCCTCAGTTCGCTTCTTCTCTCATTGTTAATATCAAGTCAGTAATAGCTGCCCCTCCCTCATTACAGGACTATTTTAAGTTCCAATAGGATAGTGATTTAAGGTACTCAAAAAATGTAAAGTGAATTAGCACACATAAATATGTATAGTCATATTGTGGCATCAGGGCTCTATCAATTATTTTTACAGATAATTGAATATTATAAATCAAGCAATTAAAAATTACCATCCTTTAATAAAAGAAAAACCTTTCAAAATATATGGCACATTTTATGGCCATTAAAACTCAGATGACACTGAACATGAGAGTAAACAAGGAGTTGGTAAGTATTTTTCTGTAAAAGGCCAAACAGTAAATAATTTATGCTTTGTGGCCATACAGTCTCTGTCAAAACTACTCACCTCTGTTGTTGTAGCACTCAAGTAGCCATAGAAGCTTTGTTACCCAGGGAGTGGGGCTATGCTTCAAAAAACTTTATTTACACAAACAGGCATTGAGCTGAATTTGGCTCAGATGGGCTGTAGTTAGCTGCCTGTTTGCCTAGTCTGACTTTAAGTGGATGCAGAAATGGTTTGGAGAAGCACTGAAATATTTGTGAATAAGATGTTTAGCTGATTGGGAGCAAGCCTGGGAGAGGCAGCAGGTACAGGATAGCCAGTCTGGAGTTTTTGGAGGTGGTGATCATTAATGGGGTATAATGGATGAGGATCAGGGAAATACCGTGTTTTTAGAGGAGTGACTATTTAAATGCTAAGCTGGGTTACCTAGAGAATGAGGAGGTAAGGGGGTCAGAGTGGTGAACATTGTTGAGATCAGTGGGTTGGTGTTTTTAATGAAGTCAAGCAGTCTTGCAGTGGGAATAATATGAGTACACTGGAAGGATAAATGATGGTGGTCGGTGGGCAGGAACTGGAAATTCCTGTAAGTGGTTCCACTAAGATTGGTGGGAGAGGTAGAGGTGAGGTGAGATAGGGGGAAAAAAAATCAAACTTGCTAGAGGTGAGGAAGTCAAGAGACAGAGAGGCTGTGATGGTGAATGGCTCATCCTTGGAGATATTGACGATGTCAAGATTGATAGAGAAGTAGACAATAAACTAGGTGCTAAATCCACTGGTAAATGAAGGGGAGTTCCTGAGAGGCTCATAGGGGTGTGAGAAAGTCTGCAGCTAATAACTCGAAGTGTTTTGGACTGAAGGAAGAAAGATGACAAATGATCTGGAAGCAATTACTGTGACAAACACTGCCCAGATACGCACTGATCCTGGTGGTGCTTCTTCCTGGGCATACAAACACTATTTCTTAGCCTTCTCTGTCATTAAGAGTGGTCAAGTGATGTAGTTCTGGTCCACAGAATTAGGATGGAACTATGCTCAGCACTTCGATCCTGTCCCATAGAAGCCTTCTATGTGCAATGCTCCATTCTCTCTCTTCTGCTGTCTGCTTGATGGAGACAGAGCATCCTGGAGGAACCCTGGGGGATGCCTAGCCACTGAATAGAAGGATCCTGGGGTCCTGAATATTTGCTGCTTTTGGTAGCTAGTTTGGACTTTATAGGAGCAAGAAAAAACTTATATTGTGTGAAGTCCCTAGCATTACTCTCATACACATACCCTAACTTTTGCTTCTGAAGTACATGGAGTGTGAGAAAAAAATTTTAAAAAATCATAACAACCTAAACCTTAAGAGGGTTTTAAGGAATGTGGTATCATCTGGAGACAACCAGATGCATAATTATAATATTGACTCTAACAATAACAGCAGCAGTGACAATTCCACCATCATCTATTCGACCTCAAAGGCTGTAGGATGTGAGAACTCTGTCCTAGATACTGGGAATACAGTTGGAGGTAGGGATGGCTTTTGGTTTTGAATCTATCGGCTCATTTCCTGTGAAGGCCCAGACATTTTTCACTGGGACTTATTTTTCCTTGTCTCTTTCATTTCCTGCTTGCTTAATTGTGATTTTTCAGATTCCAAATGCAAACCCTTTTGGTATTCTACTTGATATCTTAGTTTCCTCAGAGATCACCATGGGACTTGGCCTCTCTTCTGCTATTCTCTTCACAATCTCCTTAAACTTTGGCTTCCTTACTTGTGAAAAAGAAATAATAACCAATACCTCAAAGAGCTAGTATCAGGAATAAATAACATGATTTCTGTGAGTAAATAACTTAGCACTTTCTGTCTAGCACATAGTAAATCCTTGATAAATGTCAAATATTATTGCCATTGATGGGTCAAGAATTAAATTTATCCAAGCCAAGAAAAGAAAATTATTTCAAGCAGTTGTTCTCAAAGTGTGGTCCCCAGACTAGCAGCATCAGTACCCAAATTCTTGGGCTCCACCCCAGTCCTTCTGAAAGAAACTCTGGAGCTGGGGCCCAGCAATCTGTGATTTAACAAGCCCTCCAGGTAGTTTTGATGCTCACTGGAGTTTGAGAACCATTTTTTTTTTTTTTTTTACAGGTTTTGGCTCTGTCTGTTATTTTCATTTGAGAACAGTTCTTCTGAGGAGAGTCCAATTAATTCCTTAAGCTATTAAGAATAGGAACAGAGAAAATCCTCCAGACCATTAAACATTACTGCCTTCAACTGAGAGCAGGGAGTGGCGGAGTATATGAGACCCTGGGATCTGACCCTGGGTCTTGGACCACACATCGACCTCTGTAGTTTGTCTTGTTTTCATCAACACTACAGAATGTATTTCACAGGCCGGTGACCTTGCAGTGTAAATGCCAGCAACGCCAGGGTGCTGGCAGGTTTATAGCTATAACCCCTCACTACAAAGGGAATGGTCAGATGGAATTATTTTGCCATTTGAAGTGGAGACGCTGGTTTAAAAGCAGCTGGACTCTTGGAGACATCCGCTTAAATATCTTGGTGGATGGCTGAGTCTGGGGCCGAGATCCAGAATGGCTTGTCTGTGACCTTTTTGGATCGATGTCCCATTTGTGCTTTCTGTCTGGCTGTCTTCTGCCTTTTGGCTAGACTAGGTCTCGAGATGTAATTTTTTTTTTAAAGCCACAAATACACACTGGTCAGTCTGAATCTTACTGGTCCTGTTGTCCTATTTCTTTCCTTTCCTGTGCCTTGCTGGGTACTGGAGCTTGGAAAGGAGGTGGAGCCTTCTCAGCTGACTTTCTTACTCCACAAAAGGGGAAACGTGTCTTGAAATGTGAAATGACTCCCCCCAAGGCCCCACAGTAGTTCTCATTTCCAGGATTATAAGCTATCCTTTCATATCTCCTCTCTCCATCCTTTCTTTGTTGATTTCTTCATGCACCTTATTTTGGCATGGATATTCCCCTCGGGAATGTGATTGTGTTGTTGAGTAATGATTTTTTTTCTACAGGAGTCCAAATGACTGCTTTCAGTCTACTGTTTTTGCTGCAGCAAGAATTCATGTCTGCAGAACTGGGTCAGATACTTGTTGTGACTCAAATGTTCAGGTTTCAAGAAACACTTTTTTCTTTAGAGTTGGGTTACTTTCCTTCTGTGAAGTTGTGATTGGTCCCAGAGAGGCAACTTCACTGCTGGGGAACAGCTGGTTGCTCCAGTGGATCTTCTGACATTCAGAGACTTTCAGTGTGGCCCACGGGTTGCAAGCCTGGTCTTCCAGGCTGTCTAGCGGGGCAGCGTTCCCACTGAGCAGGTCTGAACGCCAGCCCTGGAGTTCAAAGATGGCTGCTAGAGCTGCTCTGAAATCAGGGTAGGTGGTAGATCTCTAACTTCCTTTAACAGAATCTCTTTATCTTTCACTTGTGCTCTTTTCCCATTTATTTTCACCATTACTTCATCCCAGTTTAACTGATCAACTCCAAAGTTCAAGAAAGAGTTCTTACAGACTCTTTGTGTCTCCCTAAAATTCGTATGTTGAAACCTAATTCCTAATGTAATGATAATAGAAGGTGGGGTATTGGGAGGTGATGAGGTCATAGGGTCGAAGCCTTATGAATGAGCTTCATGCCCTTACAAAAGAGACATGAGGGAGACCTAGTCATCTGAGGATACAGTGAGAAGACAGCCATCCATAAATTAGGAAGTGGGCACTCACCAGATGCCAGATCTGCCAGTACATTTAATCTCCAGACTTCCCAGCTTCCAAAACTGTGAGAAATACATTTCTGTTGTTTACAAGCCACCCTGTCTGTGGTATTCTGTTAAAGCAGCCCAAATACAGTAAGGCAGAGTGATTTCAAAATCTATGTGCATTCTTAATGAGTGGGCTCTTGAAGGTTCAAAGGATTGAAGCTGTAGAGGTAAAATGACACACCATGTTTAAAATTTTTCCAAGATGAACTCAAGAGTGTGTGCTAAATAGGTGATCTCAAGCATCTAAAGTATATCTCCTGTTATTATCCCCTGTGATAATATACTCTGACGCACCAGGGACCACTGTGATTCCTGTGTGAGGAGGAGAGTTTCAAATAGTCTGGTATGGGTAACACATTTGTATTTGTCTCATCAGGACATCAACCCAATTATAATCCATGGTCTGTGTGAAGTTCTGGTTTGTGTGAATGGGTTATAAATACTTTTGCATTGGCTGCCAAGCATTAGAATTAAAAACTGATTAAAGTTAAAGAAAATGAAGAGAAAGATGGAGTGAGATGGGCAAAAGAGTGTGTGAGAAAGCCCTACAACTCAATGGCAAAAACCCCCTGGCAACCAGATTAAAAATTGAGCTAAGAACTTGAATAGACATTTCTCTAAAGAAGACATACAAATGGTCAATATGTATATGAAACAATGCTCGAGGTAACTAGTCATCAGAAACCTACAAATCAAAACCACAAGGAGACACCAACTTCTACCTGTCAGCTGTTATCAAAGCAATAAAACACAAGTGTTGGCAAGCATGTGGAGAAATTAGAACCCTTGGCCACTTTGATGGGAATGAAAAATTGTGCAGCTGTTATGGAGGATAGAGGTGCATCAAAAAAACAAAAATAGAACTAACATATATATGAATCTCACTTCTGAGTGTTTATCCATAAAAGACAGAAATCAGAATCTCAAAGAGATGATTGGCCCCTGCAAATTCATTAAAGTAATATTCACAAGGGCCAAGATGTGAAAACAGCATAAATATCCATTGTCAGGTGAATGGATAAAGAAAATAATAGAAAAATATTTGGCCTTAAAAAAGGAGATTTTGCAGTATGTAACAACATGGATGCATCTTGAAGAGGTATGCTAACTGCAATAAGCTAGTCACAAAAGGACAAGGACTACATGATTCCATTTATATGAGGTCTCTGAAATAGTCAAATTCATAGAAATAAATAGTGGAATGTTGATTGCCAAGGGTGGAGGGGGGAAGGGGAAATGGGGAGTTACTAATACTAGGCAATGAGCATGAAGTTTTAGTTAAGCAAGATGAATACTTTTTAGAAATTTGCTATACAACATTGTACTTAGAATCAACAATAGTGTATTGCACATTAAACATGAGATCTAGCCTCTTAGTGAATTTTAAAATTTATTGAAGTATAGTTGATTCACAATGTTTTAATTTCTGCTGTACAGCAGAGTGACTCATATATATATATATATCAGTTAAATATATATATATATATATATATATATATATAAAAGCATCTGCTAATCCCAATCTCCCTTCCCCCACCACTTGGCAACCACAAATCTGTTCTCTATGTCTGTGAGTCTGTTTCTATTTTGTAGATATGTTCATTTGTTTCATATTTTAGATTCCACATACAAGTGATATCATATGGTATTTGTCTTTCTCTTTCTGACTTTGTTTAGTATGATAATCTTTAGGTCCATCTATGTTGTTGCAAACTGCATTATTTCATTTTAAAATGGCTGCTTAATATTTCAGTGTGTATGTGTATATATATGTTTGTGTATACACACTCATGCACACACATACACACCACATCTTCTTTATCCATTCATCTGTCCATGGATGTTTAGGTTGTTTTCATGTCTTGGCTGTTGTAAATAGTGCTGCTGTGAACATAGAAGTGTATGTATCATTTCCAGTTAAAGTTTTGTCTGGGTATGTGCCCAGGAATGGGATTGCAGGATCATATGGCAACTCTGTTTTTAGGGTTTTTTTTTAATATAAATTTATTTATTTTAATTGGAGGTTAATTACTTTACAATATTTGTTTTGCCATACATCAACATGAATTCGCCACAGGTATACATGTGTTCCCCATCCTGAACCCCCCTCCCACCTTCCTCCCCATACCATCCCTCTGGGTCGTCTCAGTGCACCAGCCCCAAGCATCCAGTTTCATGCATCGAACCTGGACTGGCAATTCGTTTCATATATGATATTATACATGTTTCAGTGTCATTCTCCCAAATCATCCCACCCTCTCCCTCTCCCACAGAGTCCAAAAGACAGTTCTATACATGTGTCTCTTTTGCTGTCTCGCATACAGGGTTATCGTTACCATCTTTCTAAATTCCATATATATGCGTTAGTATACTGTATTGGTGCCTTTCTTTCTGGCTTACTTCACTCTGTATAATAGGCTCCAGTTTCATCCACCTCATTAGAACTGATTCAAATGTATTCTTTTTAATGGCTGAGTAATATTCCATTGTGTATATGTACCACAACTTTCTTATCCATTCATCTGCTGATGGACATCTAGGTTGCTTCCATGTCCTGGCTATTATAAACAGTGCTGTGATGAACATTGGGGTACACATGTCTCTTCCAATTCTGGTTTCCTCAGTGTGTATGCCCAGCAGTGGGATTGCTGGATCATAAGGCAGTTCTATTTCCAGTTTTTTAAGGAATCTCCACACTGTTCTCCATAGTGGCTGTACTAGTTTGCATTCCCACCAACAGTGTAAGAGGGTTCCCTTTTCTCCACACCCTCTCCAGCATTTATTACTTGTAGACTTTTGGATCGCAGCCATTCTGACTGGTGTGAAATGATACCTCATAGTGGTTTTGATTTGCATTTTTCTGATAATGAGTGATGTTGAGCATCTTTTCATGTGTTTGTTAGGCATCTGTATGTCTTCTTTGGAGAAATGTCTATTTAGTTCTTTGGCCCATTTTTGGATTGGGTCATTTATTTTTCTGGAATTGAGCTGTAGGAGTTGCTTGTATATTTTTGAGATTAGTTGTTTGTCTGTTGCTTCATTTGCTATTATTTTCTCCCATTCTGAAGGCTGTCTTTTCACCTTGCTAATAGTTTCCTTTGATGTGCAGAAGCTTTTAAGGTTAATTAGGTCCCATTTGTTTATTTTTGCTTTTATTTCCAATATTCTGGGAGGTGGGTCATAGAGGATCCTGCTGTGATGTATGTCAGAGAGTGTTTTGCCTATGTTCTCCTCTAGGAGTTGTATAGTTTCTGGTCTTACGTTGAGATCTTTAATCCATTTTGAGTTTATTTTTGTGTTTGGTGTTAGAAAGTGTTCTAGTTTCATTCTTTTACAAGTGGTTGACCAGTTTTCCCAGCACCACTTGTTAAAGAGATTGTCTTTAATCCACTGTATATTCTTGCCTCCTTTGTCAAAGATAAGGTGTCCATAGGTGCGTGGATTTATCTCTGGGCTTTCTATTTTGTTCCATTGATCTATATTTCTGTCTTTGTGCCAGTGATGACTGTGGCTTTGATTTGCATTTCAAATCATGAAGTCAGCCAGGTTGATTCCTCCAGTTCCATTCTTCTTTCTCAAGATTGCTTTGACTATTCGAGATTTTTTGTATTTCCATACAAATTGTGAAATTATTTGTTCTACTTCTGTGAAAAATACCTTTGGTAGCTTGATAGGGATTGCATTGAATATATAAATTGCTTTGGGTAGTATACTCATTTTCACTATATTGATTCTTCCGATCCATGAACATGGTATATTTCTCCATCTATTAGTGTCCTCTTTGATTTCTTTCACCAGTGTTTTATAGTTTTCTATATATAGGTCTTTAGTTTCTTTAGGTAGATATATTCCTAAGTATTTTATTCTTTCCGTTGCAATGGTGAATGGAATTGTTTCCTTAATTTCTCTATTTTCTCATTATTAGTGTATAGGAATGCAAGGGATTTCTGTGTGTTGATTTTATATCCTGCAATTTTACTATATTCGTTGATTAGCTGTAGTAATTTTCTGGTGGAGTCTTTAGGGTTTTCTATGTAGAGGATCATGTCATCTGCAAACAGTGAGTTTTACTTCTTATTTTCCAATTTGGATTCCTTTTATTTCTTTTTCTGCTCTGATTGCTGTGGCCAAAACTTCCAAAACTATGTTGAATAGTAATGGTGAAAGTGGGCACCCTTGTCTTGTTCCTGACTTTAGAGGAAATGCTTTCAATTTTTCACCACTGAGGATAATGTTTGCTGTGGGTTTGTCGTATATAGCTTTTATTATGTTGAGGTATGTTCCTTCTGTTCCTGCTTTCTGGAGAGTTTTTATCATAAATGGCTATTGAATTTTGTCAAAGGCTTTCTCTGCATCTATTGAGATAATCATATGGCTTTTATTTTTCAATTTGTTAATGTGATGTATTACATTGATTGATTTGAGGATCTTGAAGAATCCTTGCATCCCTGGGATAAAGCCCACTTGGTCATGGTGTATGATCTTTTTAATGTGTTGTTGGATTCTGATTGCTAGAATTTTATTAAGGATTTTTGCATCTATGTTCATCAGTGATATTGGCCTGTAGTTTTCTTTTTTTGTGGCATCTTTGGCAGGTTTTGGTATTAGGGTGAAGGTGGCCTCAGAGAATGAGTTTGGAAGTTTACCTTCCTCTGCAGTTTTCTGGAAGAGTTTGAGCAGGATAGGTGTTAGCTCTTCTCTAAATTTTTGGTAGAATTCAGCTGTGAAGCCGTCTGGACCTGGGCTTTTGTTTGCTGGAAGATTTCTGATTACAGTTTCAATTTCTGTGCTTGTGATGGGTCTGTTAAGATTTTCTATTTCTTCCTGGTCCAGTTTTGGAAAGTTGTACTTTTCTAAGAATTTGTCCATTTCTTCCACGTTGTCCATTTTATTGCCATATAATTGCTGATAGTAGTCTCTTATGATCCTTTGTATTTCTGTGTTGTCTGTTGTGATCTCTCCATTTTCATTTCTAATTCTATTGATTTGCGTTTTCTCCCTTTGTTTCTTTATGAGTCAGGCTAATTTTGAGTCTGGTTTGTCAATTTTATTTATCCTTTCAAAGAACCAGCTTTTGGCTTTATTGATTTTTGCTATGGTCTCTTTTGTTTCCTTTGCATTTATTTATGCCCTAATTTTTAAGATTTCTTTCCTTCTACTAACCCAGGGGTTCTTCATTTCTTCCTTTTCTTTTTAATTTAAATTTATTTATTTTAATTAGAGGCTAATTACTTTACAATATTGTATTGGTTTTGCCATACATCAACATGAATCTGCCACGGGTGTACACGTGTTCCCCATCCTGAACCCCCCCCCCCCCCCACCTCCCTCCCCATACCATACCTCTGGGTCATCCCAGTGCACCAGCCCCAAGCATCCTGTATCCTGCATCAAACCTGGACTGGAGATTCATTTCTTATATAATATTATACATGTTACAGTGCCATTCTCCCAAATCATGCCCCCTCCCCCCAACACTGAGTCCAAAAGACTGTTCTATACATCTGCGTCTCTTTTGCTATCTCCTTTTCTAGTTGCTTTAGGTGTAGAGTTAGGTTATTTATTTGACTTTTTTCTTCTTTCTTGAGGTATGCCTGTATTGCTATGAACTTTCCCCTTAGGACTGCTTTTACAGTGTCCCACAGGTTTTGGGTTGTTGTGTTTTCATTTTCATTCATTTCTATGCATATTTTGATTTCTTCTGTGATTTGTTGGTTATTCAGCAGCGTGTTGTTCAGCCTCCATATGTTGGAATTTTTAATAGTTTTTCTCCTGTAATTGAGATGTAATCTTACTGTATTGTGGTCAGAAAAGATGCTTGGAATGATTTCAATGTTTTTGAATTTACCAAGGCTAGATTTATGGCCCAGGATGTGATCTATCCTGGAGAAGGTTCCATGTGCGCTTGAAAAAAGGTGAAATTCATTGTTTTGGGGTGAAATGTCCTATAGATATCAATTAGGTGTAACTGGTCTATTGTATCATTTAAAGTTTGTGTTTTCCTTGTTAATTTTCTGTTTAGTTGATCTATCCATAGGTGTGAGTGGGGTATTAAAGTCTCCCCTATTATTGTGTTATTGTTAATTTCCCCTTTCACACTTGTTAGCATTTGTCTTACATATTGCAGTGCTCCTATGTTGGGTGCATATATATTTATAATTATTATATCTTCTTCTTGGATTGATCCTTTGATCATTATGTAGTATCCTTCTTTGTCTCTTTTCACAGCCTTTGTTTTAAAGTCTATTTTATCTGATATGAGTATTGCTACTCCTGCTTTCTTTTGGTCTCTATTTGCATGGAAAATCTTTTTCCAACCCTTCACTTTCAGTCTGTATGTGTCCCTTGTTTTGAGGTGGGTCTCTTGTAGACAACATATATAGGGGTCTTGTTTTTGTATACATTCAGCCAGTCTTTGTCTTTTGGTTGGGGCATTCAACCCATTTACTTTTAAGGTAATTATTGATAAGTATGATCCCATTGCCATTTGCTTTATTGTTTTGGGTTCGAGTTTATACACCCTTTTTGTGTTTCCTGTCTAGAGAATATCCTTTAGCATTTGTTGGAGAGCTGGTTTGGTGGTGCTGAATTCTCTCAGCTTTTGCTTGTCTGTAAAGCTTTTGATTTCTCCTTCATATTTGAATGAGATCCTTGCTGGGTACAGTAATCTGGGCTGTAGGTTATTTTCTTTCATCATTTTAAGTATGTCCTGCCATTCCCTCCTGGCCTGAAGAATTTCTATTGAAAGATCAGCTATTATCCTTATGGGAATCCCCTTGTGTGTTATTTGTTGTTTTTCCCTTGCTGCTTTTAATATTTGTTCTTTGTGTTTGATCTTTGTTAATTTGATTAATATGTGTCTTGGGGTGTTTCACCTTGGGTTTATCCTGTTTGGGACTCTCTGGGTTTCTTGGACTTGGGTGATTATTTCCTTCCCCATTTTAGAGAAGTTTTCAACTATTATCTCCTCAACTATTTTCTCATGGTCTTTCTTTTTGTCTTCTTCTGGGACTCCTATGATTCGAATGTTGGGGTGTTTAACACTGTCCTGGAGGCCTCTGAGATTGTCCTCATTTCTTTTAATTCGTTTTTCTTTTTTCCTCTCTGATTCATTTATTTCTACCATTCTATCTTCTACCTCGCTAATCCTATCTTCTGCCTCTGTTATTCTACTACTTGTTGCCTCCAGAGTGTTTTTGATTTCACTTATTGCATTATTCATTATATATTGACTCTTTTTAAATTTCTTCTAGGTCCTTGTTAAACCTTTCTTGCATCTTCTCAATCCTTGTCTCCAGGCTATTTATCTGTGATTCCATTTTAATTTCAAGATTTTGGATCATTTTCACTATCATTATTCAAAATTCTTTATCAGGTAGATTCCCTATCTCTTCCTCTTTTGTTTGGTTTGGTGGGCATTTATCCTGTTCCTTTACCTGCTGGGTATTCCTCTGTCTCTTCATCTTGTTTATATTGCTGAGTTTGGGGTGTCCTTTCTGTATTCTGGCAGTTTGTGCAGTTCTCTTTATTGTGGAGTTTCCTCGCTGTGGGTGGGGTTGTACAGGTGGCTTGTCAAGGTTTCTTGGTTAGGGAAGCTTGTGTCAGTGTTATGGTGGGTGGAGCTGTATTTCTTCTCTCTGGAGTGCAATGAAGTGTCCAGTAATGAGTTATGAGATGTCAATGGTTTTGGAGTAACTTTGGGCAGCCTGTATATTGAAGCTGAGGGGTGTGTTCCTGTGTTGCTGGAGAATTTGCATGGTATGTCTTGCTCTGGAACTTGTTGGCCCTTGGGTAGTGCTTGGTTTCAGTGTAGGTATGGAGGCATTTGATGAGCTTCTGTCAATTAATGTTCCCTGGAGTCAGGAGTTTTCTAGTGTTCTCAGGGTTTGGACTTAAGCCTCCTGCGTCTGGTTTTCGGTCTTATTTTTAGAGTAGTCTCAAGACTTCTCCTTCTATACAGCACCATTGATAAAACATCTCCTTTCAAAGACAATGGGCTGCTTTTCTGGGTGCCTGATGTCCTCTGCCGGCATTCAGAAGTTGTTTTGTGGAATTTACTCAGCGTTTAAATGTTCTTTTGATGAATTTGTGGGGGAGAAATGGTCTCCCCGTCTTATTCCTCCGCCATCTTAGGACTGCCTGTTGTTTTTAGTTTTTTGAGGAACCTCCATACTAGCATTAGTAGTGGCTTGACCAATTTGTATTCCCACCAACAGTGTAAGAGGGTTTCTTTTTCTCTACACCCTCTTTGGCATATATTGTTTGCAGATTTTTTAATGATAGCCATTCTGACATGTGTAAAGTGGTACCTCATTGTAGTGTTGATTTGTATTTCTTTAATAATTAGTGATGATAAGCATCTTTTCGTGTACCCATTGACCATCTTTATCTTTTGGGGAGAAATGCCTATTTATATCTTCTGTTCATTTTTCAGTTGGTTTTTTAAAAAAATTATTTTATTAGCTGTTTGTATATTTTGGAAATTAAGACCTTGTGGGTCACTTGCAAATATTTTCTCTCAGATTGCTTTTCATTTTGTTGATGCTTTCCTTTGCTATACAAATTTAGATTAGGTCCCATTTGTTTATTTTTGCTTTTATTTTTATTACCTTGGGAGACTGACCTAAAACATTGGTATGATTTATGTCAGAGAATATTTTGCCTATATTTTCTTCTAGGAGTCTTGTCATTTCTTACCTTACATTTAGGCCTTTAAGCCACTTTAAGTTTTCATGTGTGTGTGCACGAAGATGTGTTCTGGCTTCATTGATTAACATGCAGCTGCCCAACTTCCCCTATCACCACTTGCTGAAGAGACTGTCTTTTGTTCATTGTATATTCTTGCCTCCTTTGTCAAAGGTTAATTGTCCTTAAGTGTGTGGATTTATTTCTGAACTCTCTATTTCGTTCTACTGATGCATATATTTGTTTTTGTGCTAAATTCCGTGCTGTTTAGATTATTGTAGTATCTAAATGGTATTGTTTGAAGGCTGGGAGGGTTATGCCTCCTGCTTTGTTCTTTTTCTCAGTTGCCTTGGTAATTCTAGATTTTAGTTCCATATAAATTTTAGAATTATTTGTTCTAGTTCTGTGAAAATGTCACAGGTAATTTGATAGGGACCTTACTTTGTTGGTTTTTCAGTGTTCTTACCACAGTGGAATTTTAAAAAATTAAATAAATTGAAAATGCAAAAAAAAAAAAAAAAGAAACAGATGCTACCCTCAAAGCCAGACAAAAAAGAGTCCATGCAATTCTACTTATATAAAAAATCCTAGAAAATGCATAATAGTCTCTAGTGACTGAAAGCAGATAATGTTTGCCTGAAAGTGGGCAGAGAGGGAAGGAGGGAGCAGGAGACCCAAGGACACTTTTGGCAGTGATGGATATGTTCATTATCTTGATTGTGGTGATGGTTTCATGATTTGTACATATGTCAGAACATCAAGTTGTGCATCTCACAGAATCTCAGTTATATTTTAATAAAGCTCTGATAAGTATTTGCTATTTTCACTCTGTGACTAAATCTAGTAAAGCACATTTGTTCAAATGACAACCACATCCCCACCCCAGGCCATTCCTTTATTCTCTTGGTACATCTTGTGTGATAGAGATAGATGAAAAGTGAGAGAGAAATCTAGTAGGTTTTGTACCTTTGCTCCCCATCCCTCTATTCCTTCTCTCTTTTTTCAATCCCTTCTCCTCCCTCTACTTTTTTCTTCCCAACCCTCCCCAAAGTCACCAGAATGTGAAAGGCTACATCTGTTTCTGCAAAAGCTATTTTGCAGTGCAATTAAGCATTTCTCACCTTAGCTCCCCAGGAAGCTAGAGACTTGTGTGATCACTGGCATAATGGATGGTACCCAAAGCCCTAGCCCAGGTGTGTGGAGGCAGCACACACATCCATGTGGGTGAGAGGATGCAGCTTTCTGGTGCATGATGTAAGGCTGCTGCTTCCGTCCTCAGGTCTCTTCAGAACTCAGAGCAGCTGCTACCCTCTAGGTGACTGACAAGTCCTGCCATCGTTCACCCACCCAGGCCAGCTGACAAACGGAGCTGGTGCATTGCAGCCTGAATAAATGGTCCTGTAGCCATCTCTGGTTTCAGGCTGAGGGAAGAGATGAACAAGATCTATGACTTGATGGAGTTCTTTCAGTCTGGAGAGAAAAACTGTTTAGAATTTATATCCATGCTCTTTTCCTTTCAGAAAACTTGAATGGGCTCCTAGATATTTTTCTGATATATGGTACCCATTTCCCTATCTGGATATAACAATGGCTACAGTATCCAAATCCTTTGCAGATAATTATTTAGTTTCTGTTATTTTAGTTACTAAAAATAATACATATGTATCTATAATCTAAATGAATATTAAGCATAAATGAGTAATAAGTAGCTAATAAGTAGTGCATTAATTAGTTCAGTCTGACCATTCTGTTGCTTTTCAAAATGAATTAATGATAAAATAGGGATACAGTTAGAATTTTGGGTATTGAGTCCACATTAAACTTCTGAAACAACTATGTTCTCCTCTGACTGGCTTGCCTAACATTATACTATCTGAGACCTCAATTTGTTCTCTAATGAATACCTCTATAAGAGGAGAAATTATATAGACTAACTTTCTTTATATGCTTCCAGCTTAATTATACAACTGTATTGTCACAAATTGACTGAAACAGCCTATTTCAATTTTTTTCCCCTCCATAACCAGCTCTGAATAGATGAACAGAAATAGCTCTCTTCATGTCAGAAACTTTAATTAAACCATTCTGAAAATAAGCATGTGGAAGTACTGGCAGGACCTTAATTTAATCACATTTCCTGCTCAAATGTTCCTGTTGCTTCCTTGAAGGGTTGAAGGTTAGGCTTAGTTCTGCCCCCATTGTTGGGGAAATGGACAAGCAGAGTCTGTGGGATTCAGGAGGCTGTGACCTTTGGTCTTTTGGTCTCTCACACTAAATTAAAATCAGGGTCAGAGGAAGGCATATGGCTGATGGAATATTCTAAGAAATATTCATATGACTGGGTCACATGAAATTAATTGATCCCTATTTACATATTCATGTCATAAATCTTTTAATTTCTTTGATTTCATTTTATTGTTTAATAAAAGTTTATGTCATCATGTATTTGCAAGGACTGCTTTAGGCACTTAAATAGTTACTCCTTTAAATCTTGTAACAGTCTATGAGGTAGAGCCTTTTGCTAGTCTCATTTTATGTGTGGGGACTTAAATAATTTTATTGATCACTTCAGCTATGTTTGAACCCGAAAAAGCAGTCTCCAGAATCTGGGCTGGTAGGCACTGTTTCTTTCATCAAGAAGGAGTGCCTACTTGGCAGGAACCAGCTGCTGCTTCATGTCTGCTTATGCACTGCTGTTACCCCAGCATCCTGCCTTCAAAATAAATTTCTCCAGTGCAACCGTCCCAACTCAACCCACTGGCTGCCCATGGGCTGATTTCTAGATTGTGTGCAACATTCAGTTTTCCTGTATATTTCTTCCAGAATTGTCTCACTTTCTTGGCTTAAAAAAAATTTTTTTTTCTGCTTAAGTATTAACTCTTGGGCTTCTCTGCCCTTTCCTCCCCACTCTCCAGCAGTCACTTCTTCTGGAATGGTATAACTGTGCCCTTTCACAATTCATTCAGGGAGAAGAATGAAAGCAGAAGTGAAATACAAAAAAAAAAAAGCATAATAATACCATATTAGAGGATTATTTTTTTTTTAAGCCCCACACACATTAATAGCTTTCTAGCAAGAGATACCTTATTCTTGAGGAGAAGAGGAAGACAGAGGATGAGATGGTTGGATGGCATCACCAACGTGATGGAAATGAGTTTGAGCAAGCTCTGGGAGTTGGTGATGGACAGGGAAGCCTGGCATGCGGCAGTCCATGGGTTCGCAAAGAGTTGGACATGACTGAGCAACTGAACTGAACCATATTCTTGTCCACATATATGTTAAATGTTAGATGGTAGGTAGCTTTGAGATTTTACATTTTTTTCAGTTGAAAAATAATCACCCTTTCATGGTGGGATCAATACTTCCATTAGAAAAACAATCAGTATTAAAGAATTTGTAATACAATGCTAAAATCAAAAGCAGTGAAAAGCCAGGGAGAAAGTTTTTCAATATAACTGAATTTAATTAGCTTATAAACTGTCCTACTGGCACATGAAGCCTTGTTTAGAGTGATACTAAAATAAAATAATTTGAGGTGTTGGATATACATTGACAAAGATCAGAATGCTCACAAGATTGATTGAATTAGTGCGATTCCTCTGTGCTGTTATTCTCTTCTGTTCCCAGTGAATGCAAAGTTAGTTTAAATCAGAGTGAAGGTCATTAAACCATAGAATTTATTTTTTTTTTAAGATAGTTTGTTGAATTTTTCTGAAAAACACCTTCTGTAGGGAGTGATTCATTTATATGGCTCTGCAAGTATAGGCCATTCATCTTCTTTTTTCTTAACCATCTGTGGTTATTTCACAGGAGTTCAAGTTGAGCCACTTCCTTAGACATCTTTAAAACAGTGTGATGAGTTGCTTATAAAGAACCTAAATTTCTGTAAGAGATTTTGGCTATTAAAAGCCCTACCTTTAAATAACTGTTGATCAATATGTCTTTAAAAAAAAATGTTGGAGAAGGTTTGGCAGCATTGAATTCATTTACTCACTTATCTTTACTTAAAATAATGGGAGAAAACCCAAACCAGGAATGACATCAGTCTGTATACTGTGGTTAAATTTTTTCAGCAAAACCTTTCACAAAGTGTTGTGCTATGAGGGGTGTATGGGTCAGCTAGGTGGCTTCTCTCTGCTCCTCAGGACTCCACACCACCCTAGGACCCTCCCACCTTCCCTTTCTCCCTCAGCTTTGCAGTCTTTTGGGCCAGAGTTTCTCCTGCCTCCCAGAGCTCAACAGTGTCCACTGGCTGCGTCTTCAACTGTAGCTACTACTGTGATAATAGGTGCAAGTGTTTAGAGGAGTTTCTCTATCAGGTAATTTGTATTTAAATAGAGATTTTAAGACTCTGCCCTTACAGCTATCTTAAAGTGTTTTTTTTTTTTTTTAAATTTTATATTATAGTTGATTTACAATGTTGTGTTAGTTTCAGGTGTACAGCAAAGTTTTTTAGTTATACATTGCCTATATCTATTCTTTTTCATTCTTTTCCCATACAGGTTATTACAAAATATTGAGTAGAGTTCCCTGTGTTATACAATAGGTCCTTGTTGACTATTGTATATATAGTAGTACATATATGTTAATCCCAACTTTCCTCTTTGGTAACCATAGTTTGTTTTTGAAGTCTCTGAGTCTATTTGGTAAATAAGTTCATTTGTATCCATTTTTAAGATTTCAGGTATAAGTGATGTAATATAATATTTATCTTTTTCTGTTTGGCTCACTTCACTAGTATGACAGTCTCTATGTCCGTCGATGTTGCTGCAAATGGCATTGTTTCATTCTTTTTATGGCTGAGTACTATTCCCTTATATATGTACCATATCTTCTTTATCCATTCTTCTGTCAACAGACATTTAGGTTGTTTCCATGTCTTGTAGTGTTATCCATAGTCTCTGGATATGTGCTCGGAAATGGGGTTGTTGGATCATATGGTAGTTCTACTTTTAGTTTTTTTTAGGGGACTCACATACTCTTCTCCATAATGACTGTACCAACTTATATTCCCACCCACAGTGTAGGAGGGGAACCCTTTTCTCCACACCCTCTCAAGCATTTGTTATTTGTAGACTTTTTGATGATGGCCATTCTGACTGGTGTGAGGTGCTACCTCATTATAGTTTTGATTTAATAATTAGTGATGCTGAGCATCTTTTCATGTACTTTTTGGCTATCGGTATGTCTTAAAACTATCTTTTAATGTTGGGAACTTTAACTTCTTACATATTGGATTCTTCATTTCTGTGATTTTTCATCAGGACAGCTATTGTCTTGAGCTTCCTGAGTGATGCCCATCATTTAGTGATCATCCTGACCTTCTACCTGACCACCTCTTCAGAAGTAAAGAGCTGAAGACTGATCAGGGTGGTCCCCAGTACCCAGCTTGGGTCGTTTGGTCAACATCCCCTCTGACTAGTTGCTGAGCTATGTTGTTTTGTTTAGTTGTTTAGTCATGTCGGACTCTTTGAGACCCAATGGACTGTAGCCCACAAGGCTCCTCCGTGGGATTTCCCAGGCAAGAATACTGAAGTGGGTTGCCATTTCCTTCTCCAAGGTTATCTTCCCAATCCAGGGATTAAACCCACATCTCCTGCATTGGCAGGTAGATTCTTGACCTCTGAGCCACCAGGGAACCAACTTTGGGTGTTAACTCTTTTGAATTTTGACCCTGCCAATAGGAAGCTAACAAGGTGGAACTAGCTTTGGGGGAGCCAATCAGTGATCAGTGCAGATAGACACAATTTTGAAGATCAAACCACAGTGAAAGTTATATGACTTAGAAATATTCTAAGAAGCATTGTAAGAGTAACAACAAACTTCATAGAAGTCTTCTTTCTGGAGAGAGGAGTTAATTATGAGACATTTATTTGAAAGAGAATAGGCTGCTCCAAAGAAAAAAAGAATGGGCTTCTCTGGTAGCTCAGTTGGTAAAGAATCTGCCTGCAGTGCAGGAGACCCAGGTTCAATCCCTGGGTCAGCAGGATCTCCTGGAGAAAGAAATGGCAAACTGCTCCAGTATTTTTGCCTGGAAAATCCCATGGACAGCGGAGCCTGGTGGGCTACAGTCCGTGGGGTCACAAGAGTTGAACATGGCTTAGTTACTAAACCAGGCTGCCCGAAACACACTCTTCTCAATTGTCAGCTGTTTTTTTATTCTCTCATACTGTATGAACGCGTGGAAAGTTCTGTCCTGAATATAGACCAGGATGAAGCATTAGGAGTTTATGTCTTAATAAAGTGATTCTTACTGATGTGTAGGTAGCTGATGATTCAGAATGAGGTCTTGTCTTAGCTACAAAAAATAGTAGGTCAAATTTATGGCAGGTTGGAAGTTTTCAAAGAGAATTGTCATATTTCAGGTGTAGAGATTACCTCATATGATATTATATATCTATCTATGAGAGCTTGACTATAGTGTGAAGCACTCATATTTATACCTTTAATATATGACACAGATTTTGATTTAGACACAAATTTGAGGAAAGGGGTCTTTATAAGCTTGCCAGTCATGTGGAGGAAGCTGGAGGTTCAAGTCAATGATTTAAATAATGTATCACATACAGCCCAGCTACTGTTGCAGACATTTACACATTCTCTCATTGATATTTCTGGTGATACTGTGAGGTCAGTATTGTTAATTTACTAATTTGAGAGATGAAGCTCAGAGAGGTTATACGATTAGATGTTCAAAGTCCTTTACACAGCAGATGTCTTGAAGCATCTCCTGTGTATTTGTCTATGCGCATCCGTTTTGTAAAGATGAGTAAGTCACATCCTTTGCTCTTAGGAAACTTCTCTGTTAACTCCTATTATCCATTTGGTCTTTCTTTGATATTAAATGGATGTCTCAGCTCCATGTAAAGCAGAAATATTTGCTAAGTGATCTGCCATGGTGTATATTGTGTGGGATTAGGAAGAGATTAGGAGTGGATTCAAGATGTGAAGGATACTGAAGGATACTGTGAAGGATACTCAGGAGGCTGAACTCTCTAGGTCAAAGGAAATTCCTTGGGTTCTGAGAGTTCAATCTGTCCTTACAGGTTGAAAGCGTAGAACAGAAAGATTTAGATTTAAAAATCTTTATTGAAAAGTCTGTTCTCTATGTCTGCATCTGCATAGCTGCCCTGCAAAGAAATAATCAGTACCATCTTTCTGGATTCCATGAATGAATGAAAGTTGCTCAGTCATATCTGACTCTTTGTGACCCCATGGACTACACAGTCCATGGAATTCTCTAGGCCAGAATACTATAATGGGTAACTGTTCCCTTCTCTAGGGGATCTTCCCAACCCGGGGACTGAACCAGGGTCTTCTGCATTGTAGGCAGATTCTTTACTAACTGAACTATCAGAGAAGCCCATACACAGGCTTCCATATATGTGGATTCCATACACAGGTGTTAACATACAGTATTTGTTTTCCTCCTTCTAACTTACTTGGGGCTTCCCTGGTAGCTCAGATGGTAAAGCATCTGCCTACAATGTGGGAGACCCAGGTTCAATCCCTGGGTCGGGAAGATCCCCTGGAGAAGAAAATGGCAACCTACTCCAGTACTCTTGCTTGGAAAATCCCAGGGACTGTAGCCTACCAGGACTACATGGACTGAGGAGCCTGGTAGGCTACAGTCCATGGGGTCGCAAAGAGTTGGACACGACTGAGCGACTTCACTTCTTCTTTTTCTTCTTTTAACTTAATTTACTCTGTGCAATATGCTGTAGGTTCATCTGTGGCTGATTCATGTTGATGGATTGCAGAAACCAGCACACTACTGTAAAGCAACTATCCTCCAATTAAAACAAAATAAAAATAAAATTTTGTTGAATGAATGTTCATTATTGATAGGTTCCTTTACATGTAATTTCCTATCCAATACTTGAAACAACTCTATGAGAAAGTTAACCTTGTTTTCCTGATGAGGTGCCTGGAGCTGTGTGATGCTGTATAAGTTATATGGCTAGTATTTGAAGAGATATGGGTTCAGTTTCAAAACTGCATCCTACCAAGCAGTTATATGGAATATTTCACTTTTGCAGATATGAAAAACTGAGGGGAAAGTTTTGAATGGAAATCTGTTCTTTCCAGTTTCCAATTAAATTTAGTACTGAGAGAAGAGTATTGGATTTTTAAATATTAATAGTTCATTTCATTGAAGTGAATAAGCAACTATGGTGCCAAGGTGTTTATCATATCATATTTTAAAGGTCTCTTATAATATGAATGGAGAAGGCAATGGCACCCCACCCCAGTACTCTTGCCTAGAAAATCCCATGGACGGAGGAGCCTGGTGGGCTGCAGTCCATGGGGTCGCTAAGAGTTGGACTGACTGAGCGACTTCACTTTCACTTTTCACTTTCATGCATTGGAGAAGGAAATGGCAACCCACTCCAGTGTTCTTACCTGGAGAATCCCAGGGATGGTATAATACGAATACACTGTCAAAATTTCTAATGCTGGAGAGAAGTATGTTAAGATAAAGCAATTGAAAAATGATTGAAGCTGTTATTAAGCATAGAGCCCTATATCTGTGAGACAATATGCTGAGAACAAATACTCTACAAATTAAAACAATTTTCATTTATAAATAAATTACAAGTGTGTAAGTTTCATAGCTAGACAGTAAGTTTTTAAACTCATTCTAGCCCAAGCTCCTAGTGAACATAGTTGATTGCATTGAGAGCCTATAAGCAGCTGATTTTTGCAAAGCACTAACTCTGACAGGAACTTTCAAGCAGTTCTAATTCAGAGGTCACCACTGCAAGGTGATTCATTAGCTCTTTAATCATACATATATGGCCAAAGCCACACTTCCCTGATGCACATAATGGATATGGCAAACACGTTCTGCATGCACCACCGTGGCTGACCTTTGAAAGAACTCTACTACCCTTATAGGGTGAAGCTTCTGTTTTTGTTTTTGTTTTTTTAGTTTTCTGTATTCTAATAATCTTTACCCCTCAGTGTGATACCTCCACTAAATACTGCTTTTATTCTAGTTGCTTAAGGTTGAGTCGCAGGCATTAGAGACAACTGGATGAGTCTTGCAAATTGTTTAAATAAGATTTAAAAATGTGACGGAGCCTGCAGAATTTACATGGGCTTTGTCCACATTTCTACTAAATTTCTCAGCTTTCACTGAGTCCTCTCAATGGCTAGAGAAACAGGAGATTCACAGAGTCCCTATTTCAAAAACGCCCATGATGAGTAGGGTCCACAAGCCTTCTGTATACTCTTGCATGTGGCCATGGAGATACATCCATGCCTGCACACAGCCACAAAGAATTAGTATGTTGGGGCCTGTTTCCTATTCTATCTTGTCAAAGGGACACACCTCTCTGTTACTAAAATCACTTGAAATTCAGGAACTGATGATAATTCTGCAGAGTATTCTCTAAGTGGTTTTCCATATTAATAGCATCTGTCCATTTGCATCTCCTTTTCTGTCCTCTGAATTTTCTTTAACTGCTGTCTCTTCCTTTGTTAGATATAGAATTAGTGAGAAGAGTTGGAAGAAAGTTCTCAGAGTTTCAGGGGTAGGAGGAGTAACAGAACAGTGGAAGGCCTGTCCCTCCTCCAAATAAGTGTTTGCTTTCTTAACACATCTGCTATGTGACTGGGGTTACACATAGCATTGCGGTCAGAACACAGTGTGACATGAATACTGTAGAGGTGGCATTAGCCTCATTAGCAGCAAGCCATGAAGGCAACATAAGAGGCCTGCCATAGAGTTACAGGAGTCTTCTTCCCACAAAAGCATCCAGAGTTATAATCCGAACTCTGCATAAAATAAAATAGGTGGGGCTGCCAGTTTTCCACCTCTTTGAGGTCTGCTCCCAGGGTTTAACAGCTCTGTACACTGAGGGTTACTGTCCTTCTGGAAAACAGGAGCACAAAACTTGTCATCTGTAGTCAGTGTCTGTCCAAAAGAAGCTATACATTTTTCGCCATCTAAGTAAAAGGCAAAGTCAGGAGCATTCACTACTGCAGGAGGCAAGCGAACAGTTCTGTTTTCATGCAACAACCAAGGGAGTAAACATAGAAGTATGTTTTGCTTAGGATTATCTTTGATGGTTTAATGAGTCTTTATGAAATTTCAGGTGTATTCCCAATTCTCGGATTGGCCCATAAACTGCATGTTTTAATTACTTTGGAGCATAGAGGGAGATTTTGTTAATCCTTAGCTGTAAGATGCTTGAGTGATTTGAATACTTCAGCCCCTTGGTCAGTAGCATGCATATTCTATATGGAGGCCACATTAACTATGCAAGAAGCCAAATGAGGACCTGTGAGAATGGTGTTCAAAACATGGTCTCAGCAAAAGGGATCTATTGTTGATTAAACTCCACCACAAACTCTCAATGAAACCCACAGCTTCCTATACTCTCAGACCAAATATTCATGGCTAAGTCTCTCAGGATGGAAGCATCATTACTAATAAGTTTTGAGGCATATTTTTTATTAAGTTTATTTTATTAAAAGTTTCAGAAAGAGACTGACATAAATTTACTATAGAAGTGTCATTCACTGGGGTCTTTATCTGTGAAAGATCAAAATTTGCATCTTGAATCCAATTAAAGACATTATCTTAGAATTCAAATCTCCTGAAATGTTTTGGTGACCCTTTTTCTATCCCCACCATCATTTTTGCTTGCATTTGAAAAATTATCATATTAGTAGGAGATAAGGGTGTGAATGTGGCTTCCCAGTTTATGCTAGTGGTAAAGAACCTGCTTGCCAGTGCATGAGACTTAAGAGATGTGGGTTCAGTCCCTGGGTGGGGAATATCCCTTGGTGGGGGGCAAGGCAACCTACTCCAGTATTCTTACCTGGAGAATTCCATGGGCAGAGAGACCTGGCAGGCTTCAGTCCATAGGGTCGCAAAGGGTTGGACATGACTGAAGCGATTTAGTGGGCATGTGTTCACGCGCGCGTGCGCACGTACACACACACACACACACACGCACACAGAGGTGAGAATGCTTAAAAACGGAGTTTAGAAATTAACACCTTAAGCTATAGATGGGGAAACAGTGGAAACAGTAGCTGACTTTGTTTTTCTGGGCTCAAAAATCGCTGCAGATGGTGATTGCAGCCATGATATTAAAAGACGCTTACTCCTTGGAAGGAAAGTTATGACCAATCTAGACAGCATATTAAAAAGCAGAGACATTACTTTGTCAACAAAGGTCCATCTAGTCCAGGCTATGGTTTTTCCTGTGGTCATGTATGGATGTGAGAGTTGGACTAGAAAGAAAGCTGAGCTCCGAAGAATTGATGCTTTTGAACTGTGGTATTGGAGAAGACTCTTGAGAGTCCCTTGGACTGCAAGGAGATCCAGCCAGTCCATCCCAAAGGAGATCAGTCCTGGGTGTTCATTGGAAGGACTGATGTTGAAGTTGAAACTCCAGTACTTTGGCGACCTGATGCGAAGAGCTGACTCATTTGAAAATACACTGATTCTGGGAAAGATTGAGGGCAGGAGGAGAAGGGGACGGCAGAGGATGAGATGGTTGGATGGCATCAGCGACTCAATGGACATGGTTTGGGTGGACTCCGGCAGTTGGTGATAGACAGGGAGGCCTGGTGTGCTGCTGTTCATGGGGTCACAAAGAGTGACTAAACTGAACTGAACCGAAGCTATTTGCAAAAGTGATTATGTACCTAATTCACATTGTTCTCCACCAGAGTTAATTAGGAAACTGCATTCCAATTCCAGTGATTCTGTCGGAGTTAACGTGTTTCTGGAACTCTCCTTTGGAAATGTTTGTAAATGTCAGTTAATAAGCCCCACAAGCCTTCTTCAGTTATTTATTTATATTAACTCCTTTTTGAAAATTCTATTATTTACCTTATTTACCAAATTTTATTTCAAATAATGTTTGGCTATTCAAAAAAAGCCAAAAATATTTAAATATGTTTTTTAAAAAATAATGTATTAGTTTATTAATTGTAACAAAAGTAAATATTATACTAGTTTAGAATGTTGATTCAGAAAACGAAGATCATGGCATCTGGTCTCATCACTTCATGGGAAATAGATGGGGAAACAGTGGAAACAGTGTCAGACTTTATTTTTTGGGGCTCCAAAATCACTGCAGATGGTGATTGCAGCCATGAAATTAAAACACGCTTACTCCTTGGAAGGAAAGTTATGACCAACATAGACAGCATATTCAAAAGCAGAGATATTACTTTGCCAACGAAAGTCCATCTAGTCAAGGCTATGGTTTTTCCAGTAGTCATGTATGGATGTGAGAGTTGGACTGTGAAGAAAGCTGAGCACCAAAGAATTGATGCTTTTGAACTGTGGTGTTGAAGAAGACTCTTGAGAGTCCCTTGGACTGCAAGGAGATCCAACCAGTCCCTTCTAAAGGAGATCAGTCCTGGGTGTTCATCGGATGGACTGATGCTAAAGCTGAAACTCCAATACTTTGGCCACCTTGTGCAAAGAGTTGACTCGTTGGAAAAGACTCTGATGCTGGGAGGGATTGGGGGCAGGAGGAGAAGGGGATGACAGAGGATGAGATGGGTGGATGGCATCACCGACTTGATGGACATGAGTTTGAGTAAATTCTGGGAGTTGGTGATGGACAGGGAGGCCTGGCATGCAGCGATTCATGGGGTAACTGAACTGAACTGAGAATGTTGATAACAGAAACTGGGTGTAGGTTATCTGAAAATTCTCTAAAGTAACTTTGTCATTGTTCTGTAAGTGTGAAACTATCCCAAAATTTAAAAAAAAAAAATTTAAAGGACAGCTCTAATACCTGAGAAATGTTGCCTTTTCTAATATTGACTTTCCTCATTGAGAAAAGAGAAAATGAAGAATAAGATTTAAGAAACTGACCTTTTCTGAGTATCTCTTATGTTCCAGCATCTTATGTATATGTTCTCAGTTACTTCTCATGGTAATCCAATGACAATAGTTATTATTACAATCTTATATGAAAAGAAGAAGGATGCTTAGAAAGGTTAAATGATTTGGCTGAGGACAAATAGCTGTAATATGTGGTAAACTTGAGAATTCAAGCTCATTTTACCTAAGTCTGTCTTCTCTCCATCACATAATATTTCTTCTTTAAAACATGTGTCATAGGCTTTGAAATTTCCAAGAGCAGTTTCTAAAACAATGTCAAGTACAAATTCCCCACAACTAATCACCTTAAACAGGGTAACAGTAGATAAAAAATTTCTGGTATGAATATTCTTAAAAACTAGTCATTGCTTTATAATTAAAGTTTTTACTTTTCTGATGGTGTCCATGAGGGCAGCAGATCTTTCTCATTTGAGGGAATTGAGCTTTCACTTCAGGGACAGTGGATCTCTTAGACCAAGCCCTTCTCTGAACTTGTCATCAGGCCAATGCATCCATTTGGTAGAAAAGCCCAATGTGTGAAAAAATGAGGTTGGCTGTAGGAAATGTAGGCCAAATAAATGCTTCTCTGTTAATGGAAGATTTGGGGCTTTTGCCAACATTATGGCTTATTCAGGTTACCATGGAGAAATAGAGGGCTCTGCTGATGAGGCCAAAGAATGACCTGCTGGCAGCGGGTTTTCACATCTGTGGGGCACTGCCTAGGTGCTCCACTCTTCCAGCTGCCAGCTCACAGGTGGGTGCCTCCCCATGAACTGCCCTCGGATGAAGGGAGCTGCCTTACCGAAGTTTTGTACCTCCTCTGGGCTACCTGCTTCTAATACAGATAGATGTTGGGTTACAAAGACCCAATCCCCTTGCCTCAGTATGAAGCATCTTTGAAGGGCCTCCCCAGCCTCAGAACTCCCTTTGGGATTGGCTGAGGCCTCTCTTTCAGCTCCCTCACACTTCCAACGTCATCCTTTGCTCAGGAGTACTTCTTTTGCTGCGTACAGGTATGGATCCAAGGGAGCCTTGAGATCCATATGCAAATCTCAGAGCCACTTTCCTGGGGAGAACGATCTATGCCACTATCTCAGTGTGTTACTGTCCTCTCTCCTTATGGGAAGAATCCAGGACTTTAAAATGCTCTCTTAAAGTTATAGACATCACTCTTTCCAGGAGACCCCCTCTCACTAGGTTAGTGCCCTCTTAGCAGGTCCTCCAATCTTAGTTAAGTACCTGCCCCAGTAGAACATTTTTGTCACCAAATTGTAATTGAATTGTACTTAATTATGCCAAACTAGTCAAGCCTCTTCAAAGAATTTATATTGGTTTTGCTCCAAAGATAATTTGTGACATAACCACAAGCATTGGTGGGGTAAATCCTGGAAACTTTATTTCTTGCTTTTCAATGCCAGTTAATTCTTTTAAAAATGAGTAAAGAATTGAAATGATTGACATCCTGAAGAAAGAAATCAAGAAAGAAAGCCTGAAAACAGATTTGCCTAGAGATAACATTTTTTCTTGTTTTATATGTGATTCTGAAACAGAGATGTGTATACCACAGAATATTGATTCAGAATTCATGATGTTTCCTTCCAACCAAGAAATGTCTACTTTAAACTGGAGGAAATCATACTGTGCTCCACATAATGTAACTATTTTTACTGATGATGGAATTAGCACCCGTGAGTTAATGCTCCTAATGGCATCTTCTCAGATCACTCCAGCTCATGGTACCAATCCTTTTTGCTGACTCTCCATTGTCTGCTTTGTTTGTGCCACCTATTAAGAGTTAAACACAGATGGGCACTGAATACATTTGCAGAGGTACTTGTATTCAGAGACTCTGGCCTTGAATAAAGGACTAACTCAAACCAGACTGTAAATACTCCCCAACAGAAAATGTCCCTGTGGTTTCCCACATAGAAGTAAAGCTTAAGTGAAGATATGAATTTCATAGGCTCACTGTTTTTCAGTCTCTCAGTTGTGTCCGACTCTTTGTGACCCCATGAACTGCAGTACACCAGGCTTCCCTGTCCTTCACTATCTTCTGGAGTTTAATCAAACTCATGTCCATTGAGTTGATGATGCCATCCAATTATTGGCTCATAGGGTCTTAATTTATGAGCTTTCCAGGAGCTTCCTACTATGGTCAGTGGTCTGGGAGTCAATCCCTTAATATCTGTATTGTTTTTCTCTCATGGAAGGTGTTTTATCTTGCCTCCTCCCTGTGAGAACACTCTTATTCCTCATTTACTTACTGTCCCAATTTTGCTTACTGCTTTACTTACTAATCTAGATTTTTGTGGTTTTCCTCGTTATAGTGACCCTATAAGCCAAGCACAAGAGAAGAACTGACTAATGATGGACTACAGCCAGCCACACAGTCAATTCCTCTTGAAGATTTCACTTATTTTCAGAGCTAGGTAGATCTTGTTGAAGTTGCTGGTCTGCTTTAACCCTGGAGAGTCTTAAATCCCCCTTCATCCCTTTATGCTAGTGATGCTCTTTTCATTACTGGAATTGTTTGAGCTAATAAAGAGAAGCAAGTAGTTTGTGTTTTAACACAAAGCCAATTTTCTTACTGCTAATCATTCTCATGAAACTTTATACTCAGTCCCATAACCACTTGTCTGTTGCATTGAATACCAATGACTCTCTTTTATTGATGTTTTACTCCTCGCATATGTCTCTTGTCTCTTTAGTTAGAGTAAGTGCTCACTGAGGGAAAGGTTCTTGCCTTGTATATTTTTTAATCTTTCAAGAAGCTTAGAATTTTGCTTTGTGTATAACTTGCTGGGCTAAATATACTTTATTATACTTAGCATTCACTTCCACTTCCTTTTTATCCCTCCAACCAATTCATGTAAAAGGGGCTATGAGACTAAAAATGACATTTCTTAGGCTCCTTTTTTTAGCTTTTGGATGGATATGATTTACAGTCATGAAATGAGATGTTAATGTATGGTATTGTAAGGGAGATAGATGGAGGATGGCTTTCTTCAGAGGTATCAGCTGACCTGCAGACTCCTAAGGATGGAGACGTTTTCAGCATCCAGATAACAGGTTCTACTCTCTGGTCATCAGCTTGTGAGTGTGGAGCACATGGATGGGCACAGCAGTAGTTCAGTAACCTCTGGGTCACAGCTTAAGGGGTCATGATTTTGAAGCAAAAAAAAAAAAAAAAAGAAAATCCAGCCTGTGACAGCATCCTGACTTTTCTGCTTTTCCAGTCCTTCCAACAATTTTGAAAATACCAAATTCCCTATTAAGTCCTCTTCTTATTGAAACACGTAGAGTGTTCTCTATTTCTTGCATTGAATCCTGACTGACACGATTGCTCCACATCATTTGTTGGTGTGGTAAAAATATCTCATGCCTGTCCAGATTACGCACACAGAGCTTCTGTATTATAATTCTATTTCCTTTTATGTTTCCGATTTCTGATGGACTCTGAGGGCTTTCAGAATGCTAGGGACCCACCTATATTCCTTTATTCACTTTAAGGGAGGCAGAATCAGCCCCTGCATTCTTCAGAACAAGTGCAAACATATTTAGTTGGTCAGTAACAGAATTATAGCAAATGGGATAATAAAGATAGAAGTTTTGATTTAAAAAACCCAGTTAATTATTGGCAGGTGAATCCTTTCAGAATCTGAATTTATTTACTCAATGCCCCAGTTTAACAGTGAAAAATTTATTTCATTGGTCGCTAGTTTTAAAGTCTTGACTAAATCTCACATGAGTGCTTTTAATTGTGTGGTACAAATCCACATTCTAAATTGAATATTGTGGACTATTCAGTTTTCTGAATGTAATTTTGCATATAACAGGCTTATCACGGAGAGAGCTCAAAACACATTGAAAGATGAGGATTAATGAGGCATGAATCCTAAATCGTTTGGCTTGGCCCAGACTGCACTTCTGGTTGTGGAGTTAGGACCACATCCCAGTTGCCTTGATTCTAGTCCGCTGTGTTCTCCCCTGGCCTTCCTTTTGTCAGAGGTCTTTTGGGTCTGTGATTAACTGAATCCTTTAATTTGAGCTTTCAGTCATTTTTTCTCATGCGTGTCTTCCCTTTGGGTCTGTAAATGAGAACTCCATCCTCTGGCTTGGCAACCTTAGCTCTTGTGAGTACAATGATGCCTGCTTATATATTTTGGGGGGGGGTTCTGACTTCTGATATTTTTATCTTTTTATTTTATATTGGGGTATAGCTGATTAACAATGCTGTGATAATTTCAGGTGGACAGAAAAGTGACTCAGCCATGCACATACATGTATCCATTCTCCTCTAAACTCCCCTCCCATCTAAGCTGCCACGTAACATTGAGCACAGTTTGATGGGTGCTAATATTAACATGGCATTTTATAAATACCTTTCACAAATTTTAGTTATTTGAGCCTCTCAAAACCTTATAAGTAAGTAAGGCAGGCAGGTATTATTATATTAACCTTGTTTTATCAACAAGGAGAGAATTTCTCTGAGAATCTATCTCTGAGAAAGATACAAATATTTTAAAATGAAGGATGGAATCAGTTTGAATTGAAAAACTACTTCAGTAGTACTTCTGTAGTTTAAAAATGTTTGTAGACATTTGAACCATGTGCCCCAGAATTTTAAGTCAATAATATTAAAATGCCTAAGCCTCAAGGTAGTCTGTGGTTAACGAGTGACAGGGTCTTTCATTAACTGACTTCTGCAAGTTAGCATAGTTTACAAGCCAGAGAAGAGGTAAGAAAGATACTTTGCAGGTGAATTTGTGGGCTTTTGGCAGTTTTAGCAATCTAGATTTTGATTCCAAGGCAAAGGGATTCGTCCAGCCTCTAGTTTCCTTTCCTTCCAGTCTCTAGTTTCCTGGTCCACTAGCTATGAATGACTCAAGGGCAAAAAAAGAATGCTTTATTCATTTGTAAACCAAATTTCTTGAACACTGCAGAGGACACAGTCAAATGTCCACAGCTATGCTAGTGGCTCTTATTCCAAAGTTCCTCTGAATTAATTCATTATCTTGTGAAGTATTGTGTTGAATGCATAGCCTCAAATGCTAATGTGAATCTCCAGTCCTTCATTTGATATTCTTTCCTAGTATGAAGCAATCAATTTTCTTGTCATGGTGACTCTTTATAAATGGTTGCTATTTATTACATCTGCTTCTATTCTATCTCCTTCCACATTTAATTCACTCTTCTACTTTATTTCCCTTTTGTTAGATGCCGTTGGTAAATCACAAAGTACAGATAGACTATGAGTGGAACATTTCCCCCCTCTGTTCTAGACAAATGCTCTTTAACCAGAACATTGTGAAAATTAAATTGAGATGAATAGATGGAACACTGAGTTATTCTCCAGGACTTTGAAAAGACCCAGTGCTGTGGCAAGGGCTCCACTTTCCCCTCTGCACCTGTCACAGTTGTGTTCACATTGAGGTATAACATTATGAGTCTTGACTGCCTTGGCTTTTCCAGTGAGCTGAAATGGTTGACAACTGGTTGACAATTCTTCTGTGAGGACTTCCAAGGAACAAGAGTATCTGAGGCTGGCTCTGTCATCATCCTGTTGGTGTTCCATTTTCATGCACAGCCTTCTTTTCTAAGGAAAAAAAAAAAAAGGGCTTTTTTTTTTCCAAGAGTTTTACTCAGAATAGAATTCCTTTTTGATACTTAAGTTATGGGGCTTCCCAGGTGGCTCAGGTGGGTAAAGAAGCTGCCTGTAATGCAGGAGACACAGGAGAAACAGGTTTGATCCCTGGTTTGGGAAGATGCCCTGGAGGAGGGCATGGCAATCCACTCCAGTATTCTTGCCTGGAGGTTCTCATGGACTGAGGAGCTTGGTGGGCTACAGTCCCCCATGTTACAGTCCACAACTGAAGTGACTGAGCACGCACTATTCAAAAAAAAAAAAAAAAAATACTCCTCCTGCCACATCCTTCCAAAGTCTAAGAGGAACTGACTTGGCGGTAAGTATAGCATTTATTTGCTTCTCCATTTACTAAGAAATTCCCAGAGGACCCTTTCCTCAGAAATACAAGCTTGAATCGTGCCCAGTCCTTGTTGCTAATGCTAAGAGAGATGGCAATACTAAAGCAAGCAGCTATTAGCAGTGGCATTTGGACTGTAAGTGGTTTGCAGATGCTGAGGGTGAAACATTTCAAAATGGAACTGAAAGGAAAAGCCAAATTCGAATTGATAAGGAGGCTGTACATGTGCTTCATTTAACTTCAGGCAGACTTTTGAGTACTTGTGTCATATGCAAATATGTACAACAATGCTTGAAATTGGATTTCCATTTTACTTAATTAGATTAGTGTAAGACCTGCATAATAATCAAGAGTAGTAACAGGGCTACTGCTGGGGTTCACAATCTCAAAATGACTGCTAGTTTTGAAATTTAATCTGTCTTCTTGGAATGAGGTTAGTTGGTTGATTTTTGGTGTAGCTAGGGTTGGTTTTAGGCTTCCCTGTGGTTCAGTGGAAAAGAATCTGCCTGCCGAGCAGGAGACATAGGTTTGATTCCTGGGTCAGGAAGATCCCCTGAATGAGGAAATGTCAACCTACTCCAGTAATCTTGCTGGGAAATCCCATGAACAGAGGATCCTACAGTCCATGGGATCACAAAAGAGTCAGACACGACTTAGCGACTAAACACCAACAAAGGCTGGTTTTACTTGTATTTGTGTGGTCCAACTAAAAGACCTCAGTTTTCTTTAACTTGAGTAGGTAGATAAAAATAGAATGTTTTAAAAATTCTGAAGAAGTAATTAAGGGTTTTTTTTTTTTAAATTAAAGATTTCCTGCTCTAACAAAAATAAGTGCAAGTACTATTTTTTCCCAAGTTTTAAATGAAATGGGTAATGAAACCTCACTGCATGTTTTCTCTCCAACATGAATAATAGGAATTTGAAATCCATTATAATTACAATTAGGGTGTTTTCTCTCCAGGTTTTAGATATCTACAGTGTGTGGCCTGCAAAGAGAACAGCTTTACATAATTACAAAAGACAAGGAAGATTGGTTTCAGAAAAGCCAATAGTGGAACAGACGATTACACATAAAATTCTGGGCAAGAAGACAATGACAATACCAAGAGAGAGAGCGCTCAAGAGAGCGATACTAAGAAACCATTCAGAAATCAAGAAAACCCAAATAGCATTTATCCAAGCAGAGAGCAGCTCTGCAGTGTTCTATTAAGCAAAAGGAAGGCAGATGTTCCATCTTGTCCCTGTTGGGAAGATTTTCATTTGTAGCTGGGTGATGTTTTTAAATAAGACTTTCCTAAGTACTGCTTTGTAAAAGGAAATCTAATTTCATGACAGACAAGAGGAATTTTGGGCCACTCTGGTAGCTCTCAGATGTGCAGTTCAAACTTTGACTTAAAAAGCACATGTAGAAATGGAAAAAGTTTAAGCCTTAGAGTTAAGGACCTTATGCCTGCCTTGGCCATTAAGTCAGGCTATCTGCCTTTTCATGCTCCAGTTTCTTCATTGGCTGAGCAGATTATAATAACACACTGTGACTGTGTGAAATTGGTTGGTACACCTCTTAACTTCCCTGAATCTCAGTGGTTTTATCTGTAAAGTAAGATCACTTATGACTTTAGAGAATTTCAAGGTAAGGGGCCTTCATTTTTCTTGTAAGCTAATTTTCAATTAACTCTGTATTTCTCATATTCTGTGGCCCTGCTATTTGCCTTTTATGTTTCATGGAGTGTCAGTGCTTTAAAGAATATAAAGGGCTACTTAAAAATCAAAGTGGGATTTATTGTTAATATAAAAGCAGATTTTGGAAAAAGTTCCAATTTTTAGTCAAAAATGTTTATAAATCATATACCCAGTCTGAGGCAGAACACTTGGGGGAAATTTCTTACCCTAATATTAGTAAGCATAGGGGATAGAATTTGAACCCTGGTCTGATGCTGCTACTGCTAAGTCGCTTCAATTGTGTACAACTCTGTGCGACCCCATAGACGGCAGCCCACCAGGCTCCCCCGTCCCTGGGATTCTCCAGGCAAGAACATTGGAGTGGGTTGCCATTTCCTTCTCCAATGCATGAAAGTGAAAAGTGAAAGTGAAGTCGCTCAGTTGTTTCCGACTCTAGTGACCCCATGGACTGCAGCCCACCAGGCTCCTCCGTTCATGGGATTTCTAGGCAAAAGTACTGGAGTGGTGCCATTGCCTTCTCCGGGACCCTGGTCAGATTGACCTAAGTCTATGTGCCTGATGATTATCTATATTGATAGGTAGATGACTGTTGCTAAAAGCTAAACTTTGTTCAGTTCAGTTCAGTCGCTCAGTCGTGTCCGACTCTTTGCGACCCCATGAATCGCAGCATGCCAGGCCTCCCTGTCCATCACCAACTCCTGGAGTTCACGCAAACTCACGTCCATTGAGTCAGTGATGCCATCCAGCCATCTCATCCTCTGTCGTCCCCTTCTCCTCCTGCCCCCAATCCCTCCCAGCATCAGAGTCTTTTCCAATGAGTCAACTCTTCTCATGAGGTAGCCAAAATACTGGAGTTTCAGCTTCAGCATCATTCCTTCCAAAGAACACCCTATTAAGAGTTTATTTGAGCAAGAATCTATTTGAATCAGGCAATGTTCAATCTAGCAGATAGAAAGGAGCTCTGAAGACCTTTATAAAATGAAAGACTTTTATAGCGAGAAAGGAATGGGAATGAGGAAGTTATACTAAGCAAAATAGTGGGATGGTTATTGCAAGGTTACTTTTCTTTTAGGGAATGACAGGGGTGTATCAGGCACACTGCCTAACTGTTAATCAGATGATTCCTGATTGACTGGCTTAAGATTCCATTTATGAGAGCTATAAGTGCAATTTAGTCTTGGTTTGGTGACTCAGCTGGTAAAGAATCTGCCTGCAATGTGGGAGACCTGGGCTCGAGCCCTAGGTTGGGAAGAACCCTAGACAAGGGAAAGGCTACCCACTCCAGTATTCTGGCCTGGAGAATTCCATGGACTATACAGTCCATGGAGTCACAAAAAGTTGGATACGACAGAGTGGCTTTCACTTTCTTTTCTTTCTTTTGGTGACATGGGGCTTAGCCTGATCAACTCTATTTTGGGGCCTGTTGTCTTTTTTTTTTTTTTTTTAAAGCAAACAAACATTATTTATAATTGTGAGAATGTCCACAACTAAAACTGGTTTAGGGGAAGTGCTGAAAAAGGGGTTTGAAACTTCTTCATTCATTTTCTTTGGGTTCTTAAAGGGCTTAAAAAGTCCCTAAAGCACTTTATTGCTTCTTTCAATGGCCTCCACAACATTAAGAGAGGCTTCCCTGGTGGCTCAGATGGTAAAGAATCCACCTGATGCCTGGGTTTGATCCCTGGGTCAGGAAGATCCCCTGGAGAAGGGAATGGCAACCCACTCCAGTATCCTTGCCTGGGAAATCCCATGGATAGAGGAGCTTGGTGTGCTGCTATCCACGGAGGGCGGGGATGGGGTCACAAAAGCGTCAGACATGACTCAGCAGCTAAACAACAACCACATATCCCAATATGCCATACTATAATGGAATGGTTTGTTTAACTTTGGTCTCCATCCACTAAAATTACCAGCTTTAGGAGAGCAGGGACTCTTGTTTACTTTGCACCTCTGGAATCACTGAGATTGCCTGGCTCAGTAGTAGGAGCTCCAAAAATACTTCTTGAAAGAAAAAGTAGGCTCATAGGGACCTAAAGTCACAGCTGTCATGTGGAGATTATACACCAAGACTTTGTGTATTATACACTAAAGATTATACACCAAGATTTTGTGTATTATACACTAAAGATTATACACCAAGATTTTGTGTATTATACACTAAAGATTATACACCAAGATTTTGTGTATTATACACTAAAGATTATACACCAAGATTTTGTGTATTATACACTAAAGATTATACACCAAGATTTTGTGTATTATACACTAAAGATTATACACTAAGACTTTGTAACAGGAAACTTGAGGCCGCATTTTGTGATTAGAAAATGTTTAAAGAAGACAAATAGCAAACCAATTTGTCTTCCAGAAAGGATAATTTAGAATATTAATGGGGCTGCTGATAAGTTAGTCAAGAAAATTAAGGATGCACTCACAGTGTTTGTGCAGGTAGAGATTGATGACAAGAGCTGGTTTAGAGGGACACCAGCATGTCTGAAAATCAGCCAAGCTGTGACTTGGTTTCTGTGGGCGTAGTAATCTCTCCTGTGTACTCAAGGTGGTTATAAGTGGTAGATCAGGCTTGGTTTCTTAAAGTGCTTTTCCAAGAAATGTCTCTATAATACAGAAAAATTAAGGATTAGAACAGAGAACTTATCTGAACTGATAAAATGAAGAGAATGAAGATACTGAATTCACTAGAACTTGGAATTAAGTCATTTTAGAGAAAATGAAATTTTCAGAATGATATAACTAAAATTAGAAGAAATGATTTAAAGATACATGGATATATATGAAAAACCCAGTTTAACATAACATTTTTTATTGCAGAGTTTTTAAAAGATATAACCCAGCTGTGCATTAAGAGCTTACAAGTTTTCCTCTTGGATTCTCAAAAGGTCCAGTTGGCTCATGGACTTCCTAGAAGTGCAACTTTGCACACTGGAAAGTTGCATGGATGTATAGCACCCCATCTGAGGTGGCCATTGCATGGTGCTAGGCAAATATCTGTGATGTGGTTTGAAGTTCAGGAGGAAAATGCTGAGTTTCTCAAGTGATGAGCTTGGCAGCATAATCTGTATTTAAAAGCTTTTTTTCCTAAAACACCAATGACTGCATACTGTTTGCATATATTCATTGACTTTTTTTCTGGAAGGAGAGTTTGGATAATTGTACCTGTCTTACATTTCAGCGGGCTGATCATTTTCCATGATGCTTTCATATTTGGGTCTCATCAATAAACACAGATTGGTCAGTGAAACTGAGATGGGCCTGGTCCTTTCTTAGCTGGAGATGGTCTTCCACTCCTCTCCCTTCCCCATTTTCTCCTCTAACAGCCCTCAGGGCTCTTTGTTTGCAAGCAACACATACCAATTCTGATCAATTTACAACAAAATGGAATTTCTTGAAGGGTGAGAGTGAACACACAGGTTTGGAGAGAAGGTCCAATCATCAGATGTGGAGCAGACAAGAACCAGGCAGGTCCAGGTTAGTCTTGGTAGCAGAAATGTCTGTACAGGTTGAGCTCTCAAATTAATTTTCTCTAGCTGTTTTCAGCATTTGCATCATGATTCAATTCTTAAAAAGGATTGTCTGATTTGTCTAGCTTGATTAGGTGAGGATAAGACCTCTGATCCAGTGATGGGGAGTTTATTATCCTCAAAGAAATCAAGAATGTGAAATAGATAGTGAGCAATGAGAAAGTAACAAATATACCCAAACCCTGTGGGTTAAGAGAGAACTAAAAGGTAAGTACACTGCTATGCCCTGTATGCACCATAGCAGTTTAATTTCTGTTCCTGACATTTAATTTTGAACACTTCTAGTTTCTTGATATTATTTCCTTCCCTAGTTTATCAGAGTGCTGGTAGACCATTAGTTGACTGTTTTTTTTTTTTTTTGGTGTCTCATATGATGAGTACTCTTGCCTGGAAAATCCCATGGACGGAGGAGCCTGGTAGGCTGCAGTCCATGCGGTTGTTAAGAGTCGGGCACGACTGAGTGACTTCACTTTCACTTTTCACTTTCATGCATTGGAGAAGGAAATGGCAACCCACTCCAGTATTCCTGCCTGGAAAATCCCAGGGACAGAGGAGCCTGGTGGGCTGCCGTCTATGGGGTTGCATAGAGTCAGACTCAACTGAAGTGATTTAGCAGCAGCAGCATGATGAGATTATAGGCTCTGTAAAGTTCCAGTCTCCTAATCTGTGTCCTGTAGGTGAATGAGAACAGAATTTGGAGTACAACAATTTAGGTAAGAAGTTACTAAACAGTGTTCTAGAATTACTGCTTCCAGTGGTTTTAATGTTGTAGCTTTATTGGCATATTTTCATCACAATACTTCACAGTGGGATATCTGCTTTCAGCTTGGTCCATATTTAGGAAGAGACTTCCTATCTTAAGAATTTTTGTTGTTGTTAGTTTTGCTGTAAGAATGCTGTGTGTGTGTTAGTCATTCAGTCAAGTCTGACTCTTTGCAACTCCATGGACTGCAGCCCACCAGTATCCTTGGTGCATGAAATTCTCCAGGCAACAGTACTGGAGTGGGTAGCCATTCCCTTCTCAGGAATAATGCTGTGTAACTCCGCAAATTGCAGTGGCTAGCGACAAAATCTATTTCTTACTCCTTGGTCTGAAGGTCCAGGGACTCTGGTGGACTCTGCTATTCTTGGTTGGGCTTAGCGGAGACAGGCTGAGTTTGGCTCCAGGCTGCACTTGAGGTTTAAATCTGGTCTAAAATTGTCCTTCTTTGAAACCAGTGGCTACACAGAGTATCCTCTTCTCATAGTGGATACAGAATGCAAGGGGCTGGTGAAACTTGCTAGGACTCTTAAGCTCTCAGGTTGGAAGTGACATGTATCAGTTCTGCCTATGTTCCATTGGCCAAAGCAAGTCAGGTGACCAAGCTGAGTGTCAGAAAAACAACAGTAGGGGTAGAGATGAAAGAACAAATTGTAAACAAATCATACAGTCCTTCACAGGATTTAAAAATGCGCTGTTGTCTTCATGCAGCTGCACAGGGATTGCTGCAGAAGACAGCTGGCTGAATGTCCTGATTATAAAGAGAATAGAAAGCTGTGGTACCACACAGGCAGCATTAGCTGTGGTATGGGAAGGAAGAAAAGCTTTGTATAGGAATCAATGATTCAAAAATTTTGTATTTAAGAACACTAAACAAGTGTCTAGGCAGGGATTGTGTACTCAGCAATCAAGAACAGACATTTTGTAGATGGCAGAGGACCTGAGCAGCATGAAGTGAAGAAAAGAGGGGTCCAGATCAGACTCAAAGAAAACTGAGGCTATTCTTTTGGCCAAGCTGGTCAGATTTTAATCACACCCTGTGAAAAGGAATTAAAGATTTGTTTCAGGACCAATCATTTACCTTGTATGGTTTATATATAAACTTATATTGTAAATTATTTGATTTAGAGAAGGTTGCAAAAATCTTTGACACAAAACAGTGTCCACATGACAGCATATTCTCCAATATCTTTCAAATTCAGTATTTGTTTTCAGGGTAGCTCATTCAGTCATTTTCAATGAGAGTTTTGATTACCTTTATGAAGCCCTTGATTGTAGTTACCATATGGCTGGATAGGCACTGTTCAATTTTTTCTTTTAACTTCTCATTTTGTATTTGGGTACAGCCGATTAACAATGTTGTGATAGTTTTAGGTGAACAGCAAAGGGACTAAGCTATACATATATATGTATCCCTTCTCTCCCAAACACCCGTCCCATCCAGGCTGCCATATATCACTGAGCAGAGTTCCATGTGTTATGAAGTAGATCCTTCTTGGCTATCCATTTTAAATATATCAGTGTGTACATGTCCATCCCAAACTCCCTAACTATCCCTGTCCCTCATTCTTCCCCCAGATGCCATAAATTTGTTCTCTAAGTCTGAGGCACTGCTTAATTTTTTTTTTACAGAATAACATATGTATGTTTTTATGAATAACATTTTATTCTTTTATATCTCAAAGAATTGAAGTACAGACACTCCAAATAAAATCAATTTATTTTAAATACAAAGTTAATAAGCAATATATATAGATATCAACCTATTTGATATCTATCAAATATTTGAGCACAAATGACATGAAATTAATTCCTAAATAATGTCCAAATAATACTCTAATCCAGTCAGACCTCATTTTAACTTGATCACATTTGGAAGACCTTCTGTTCAAATAAGCTCATATTCATAGAGATTAGAATTTAAGCATATCTTTTTGGAAGATATAATTCGGCCAACTACAGATGTATATCAGAGTGAAGTGATAAGATGACAATCTCCTCAGTTGACAAGATGTTACCAACAGATCAGCAATACCCTGAAGCTGATCACTGCTCACTCCTTATAAATGGTGTAGTGGAAGCATTACATTTCTAAATATTTTCAAAACAGTGATAGATGCTGCTAATGAGGTTTGGAAGAATAAGGCGAACTGATCATGAGTAGTCATAGTCTCTTTATTGTTTTCAGATAATAATTGAAAATTCAACTTTCAAATAAATGCAAAACAGTAAGTCTAGGGTCAATAAACCTATTGAGAGAAAACAAATCAAGTGATCATACAGCATACTAATTAGCAGTGGGATTACTATATAAAAACCTTTGAATTATCAGGCTGCAGTATCCCTCCTTTTAAAAGAAGAAATTGATTAGGACAGAGATGGTCCAGAAAGAGAGAATATTATAAATAAGAAATAATGTTACCATGTAAGCTATCTGAATTGATGGGTTTGCATTTAGACCTACAGCTATAAGGAAATCGATCCATTTCAGATGGTAGCCACAATAGAAGGAAATTCTGTCATGGTTTGACTTAATGTGGTGAAAAATGCAGAAACCTTTTGATAATGTTCATAAGATTTTTAGCTAGTTTAGTGGGCAGTTTTGTCTTCTATCCTAATTAACAATAAAATATTTCCAGTAAATGCAAGGGAGGTTATTTCAGAGCTTCTGTTTAAATTGTAGAGCTGTTGTAATTTTACCACTTACAATGTTGGTCTAGCTGAAGATGGTGTTTTAGAACATCATATATACATGATGGCAGGGTTTTCATAAAGCATCATCTACATGCACTCTGTATTCATAGAGTAATGAATAGAGTAACTGCAATGAAGTTAAAAATGTGTTAGTACAATGAGTTTTTAGAAATTTAAGGATTCCATGGGTTGGTTTAGCTTGACAGCTCCACCCTCTTATGGGTGGATCGATGGTTTAATTTTATGTGTCAGCCTGACTAGTCTATATGACTATTTGTGTGGTCAATCATTAGATGTTGTTGTGATGGTCCTTTGTAGATGTGATTGACATCTATATCTGACTACATAAAGGAGTTGCTGTGTTGTGCTCAGTCACAAGTAAAGGAGGTTACACTCCAAAATGAGAGTAGGTCTCATTTAATCAGTTGAAAATGTTAAGAGCAAAACTGGAGGTTTCCCAGAAGAGAAAGAATTGTGTCTCAAGACTGTAGCATAGGAATTCTGCCTGTGTTTCTCGCCTATTGGCCTGGCCTACAAATTTAGACTTGCCAAATGTTTCCTATTGTTTGTGTTTCTCTCAAGAATCCTGACCAATGCAGTTGCTTTAGACTGTTACTGAGCATCTACTTGTGGTAATGGCTGTAAATGTGGCAACAGGTACTTTGATGCCCACATCCACTCTAGGATAGTATACAGAGTGCTCAATCCCAGGTAGGAACAAGTTTATTTGAACATCCTTTTGTAAGCAGCACCAGAATCTTGAAGACCATTTCAGTTCTGTCCTTTCAGCTCAGCTGAGTGTTTCTTGATATTTAAGCTTTTTTTTTTTTTTTTTAAATTAGGGCTTTATAATGATAACAAAAGAATACATTGAGAGTGATACTCCACACTCCAGTATATGGTTACATATAAAATATATTATTCACATGTAAAATAAACATGATCACATATATAGTAAACTACTATTTTGTGGTTCTGATGTCTATTTTCCAACTTTGTAATGCAATGAATTAATAAAGCCCACTAGGTGGGAATTCTTTCACTGCTGGCCCTGTCCACACCATCACTATTATTGTCTTGATTCTGTAGGTAGACTGATTAGCTCTTGATTCTTAATGACCTTCTATTGTATTCAGTCTCTGTAATGGCAGGGTTACTTCCTTATACATTAAGGTTCTTATACTAAACGTAGATAATTCTCAATATAAGTCTATAGTTTCTTAAGGAAGTAAAGAGTTTACAACAGCTGTATTCTTTCTCTTACTCTCTTGCTATCCTTGAATGGTAATTTACCAAGGCATATTTCTCAAATGCTTATGCTGAGTAGTGTGCGAGACAGGGGATGAATAAAACACGTGTGGTTTCTTGCACTTGTCACTTTCACAACTCCTCCATAAATAAAGGCCCTGCTGAAACAGAGGACATGTCGATCTTCAGTACGCCACCTTCCAAATGCCTGGGAATCACTTGAGAAAGGATCTCTCTATGCATTGGCATCTCTTCTCTGCTTTTGGAGGACTTGGGATGGGGAAAAAGTCCTCCTTTCTTAAGATAGTTTGTTTGGGACATTAATGAGATTCTTTTGGTTGGTTTGGGATAGGTGATTGTTTATAGTTTAAATATTTCTTTTTTTATTATTTTTTTTGAGTTTATTTATTATTTTTTATTTTTAAACTTTACATAATTGTATTAGTTTTGCCAAATATCAAAATGAATCCGCCACAGGTATACATGTGTTCCCTACCCTGAACCCTCCTCCCTCCTCCCTCCCCATACCATCCCTCTGGGTCATCCCAGTGCACTAGCCCCAAGCATCCAGTATCGTGCATCGAACCTGGACTGGCAACTCGTTTCATACATGATATTTTACATGTTTCAATGCCATTCTCCCAAATCTTCCCACCCTCTCCCTCTCCCGCAGAGTCCATAAGACTGTTCTATACATCAGTGTCTCTCTTGCTGTCTCGTACACAGGGTTAAATATTTCTTATGTGCCTGTGTAAAGTAGAATTCTCTTTTCATCTCTGAACTAAAACACTGTTAATAAGTGGACTCTTAAAAAACCTTATAAATCCTCATATTGAAAGGAAGATGACTTTTTGAGAAGCAGTTGACCCTTGATCAATGTGGGTGTTAGGAGTGCCCACCCTCCATGCAGCTGAAAATCCACAGATAATTTATAGTCACTTTCTGTATATACTGTGTGTTTCTTTCTGTATATACTATGGTTCTGCATCTGCTGATTCAACTAACTGCCTATTGTGTAGTATTTACTGTTTAAAAAAAATCTGTGAAGTGAGCCTATGCATTTCAAACTTGTGTTGCTCAAGATTCAATGTACTATGTCCTAGGTTGTCAACTATATTTTGACTTTCTCCTCTGTGCTTGAGTCCAGATTACCAGGTGGAAGAATGATAGGGTAGTTAATTGAAATTCTTTTAAAGGAAAATAAAGCCCATGTGCAACCACTAGTCTATTAAAATATGTTCCTGTTAAAGAAGGAGTATTTGAATAAAAATTCAACTTACTTTTTAAAAAAAGCCAAATTAGAAAAATTGAAGGTAAAATGAAAGGGTATCTTAAAAAATATTCTGGAAGTTTCTAGTTACAATATTCCAAATTGATCATGTTAATATTCTAAAAAAAATAATACCTGCATGGTTTATTATTCTCCAGGGATACCTAGTCATTGGAGTTGTGCTATTTATTGGTTAGATAGTGTTGGGAAAGTGAAAAAGAGGTACTGACAGAGAAATTAATGAGTTGCTGAATTTTCCCTGAGGTTTCCAAGTGCGTGTATACATAATGATTTTAGTTGCTTATTCTTTTTTCTTCCCACATTACTTCCAATGTCTACTTTGTTTTTGTACAAATTTTTGTTTCTCAAGAAAAATTTCCAAACAATATCATTATTTCTCCAAACTTCTCTTAAAACCTTTTCCTTAGTTTCCATTATGCGTAATTTCATTTTTGTTTTTTCACTACCAAGTGTCTTAAGTGAAATTTTAATAATCTCTTAGCTTTTTACTGTTCACCAGTTTACTGTCCTAAAAAATATGGATTTGATCCCTGGTGCTTTACAGAAACTACAATTGATTATTCTATTGCCTCAGAAGATAAACTTAGCCTTTTCTTTCAGCTGAATTCTATTATCTATTATTGCCTAACAAGTTATCACAAACTGAGCGGCTTAAACTATATACAGTTTATTACACCAACATTTTTGTGGGCCAGGAATTTTGAGCACTGCCTAGCCATGGTCTTTGCTTTAGGGTGTCTCAGAAGGCTGCAATGAAATCATTAGCCAATGTTTGGATCTCATCTGAAGGTTCAAGTGGGGAAAGAGCTACTTCTGAGTTTGCATAGTTATTGGCAGGATTCAGTTTCTTGACACTGTTGATCCAGAGGCACCAGCTCTTTGCTGGGCTCTTGACTGCTTTCAGTGCCTTGCCATGTGTACCTGTCCATAGGGCAACTCACCGCACAGCTTCTTGATTCATCAGAGCAACCAAGAGGGAGCTTCTGTTGTCTAGTAAAGTAGAAGTTACAGTCTAACTTCCTGTAATATAATTATGAAAGTGCTACTCCATCATCTTTGTGGTATTCAATTGATTGGAAGCTAGTTGCTAGGCCAGTTGACTCTCAAGGGAAGGAGATTACACAGGGCATAAGTATCAGGAGATGGAGGTCACTGGGGCCCATCTTGAAGCCTGTCTGCCACAGGGATTGTTTTCTTTTTTTGGGGGGGGGTATTTTTTATCTGACACTGATTTCATTATTTTCAAAGTTGTTCTGGCCTAAAACTTGAGAGTTCTTTATGATTTTGGTTTTTCTCTCTCTTTGTCTTAAATTTTTCATCTGTTTCTGGACTTGTGCCACAGTGGAAACAATAGAAAATCAAGTTACAGTCCTAACAATTATAGGAATGTCTGGGAAGTCTCTTAAATTGTCCTGGCTACAGTTTACTCATCTGTAAAATGAGGTCTAGTACTAAGTTACAATTCTTATCAGTTATAACATTCATTGACCTCAGGTATCTTGAGTTTTCCTATGTGAATCTGTTTCTTTCTTTTCTTTTTCCATTTCACTTCAACCAGACCATCATTCCATTTTCATTTTGCCATTTGCCAACCCAGGACTTTATAGTAACTTTCAGTTGCTTATAGGATAAAAGCCAACTTGGTCTACTTTTAAAGTCTGTCTTCATTCTAACTGGAATTATATCCCCAGCTTTACCTTGTATCCTACTTCCTTCATGGGTTTTCTACCTATGGCTTGACTAAGCCATCCACTCATCACACCTTAATTTTCTTCTTTTTTTTTTCACATTATACTCCTTGCCTGATTGTCCTTCATACTTTCCCTCTGCTTGTGTATTTCCTACCTATTCTTTGGAGTCCAGCTGAACTCTCACCTTTATAACATAGATGTTAGTATGTTGGTTTTGAATTTAGAAAGACTTGGGTTCAAATTAAGGCTATGGTTTTTCCAGTGGTCATGTATGGATGTGAAAGTTGGACTGTGAAGATGGCTGAGTGCTGAAGAACTGATGCTTTTGAGCTGTGGTGTTGGAGAAGACTCATGAGAGTCCCTTGGACTGCAAGGAGATCCAACCAGTCCATCCTAAAGGAGATCAGTCCTGGGTGTTCATTGGAAGGACTGATGCTGAAGCTGAAGCTCCAATACTTTGGCCACCTCATGCAAAGAGTTGACTCATTGGAAAAGACTTTGATGCTGGGAGGGATTGGGGGCAGGAGGAGAAGGGGACGACAGAGGATGAGATGGCTGGATGGCATCACCGACTCTATGGACGAGTTTGAGTAAACTCCGGGAGTTGGTGATGGACAGGGAGGCCTGGTGTGCTGTGATTCATGGGGTCGCAAAGAGTTGGACATGACTGAGCGACTGAACTGAACTGAGGCTTCAAATCCTGGCACTTTATATATAAGCTTTTTTACTTAGGCATATTTAAACACTTTGAGTCTGATCTTTAAAACAAGACTATTAATACCTTGCTCATTAGTTATTGTAAAGATTTGGTAAGATAACACATCAGGTGCTTAATACAGTTCCTAGTACATAACAAGGGACATGGAAATTATTATTGTCCCTGATTTCTTCTAATCTGTTTTAATTTTTCTTAATGTAATTTATGACATGTTGTTGGTTGCTCTTACTCATTTAACACATTTTTTAAATGCCTCTCGTAGTTAGTTGACTATTTTTCTTTGGTACAAGTTTTATTATACCCTAAATTGTGCATTTCTAACCCCTTTATATTCTCTTATCATCTAGAACAGTGATTTGCAGCACATTGATTACCTTCTCCTAAATATGTCATCCATGTTTATGCTGCTGTAACTATGTACTTTTTCATCAGCTCTTCTTTTCATTCTCACACTATCAATTTTTTTCATTCTTTTTGGCTCAGCCTTAAGCATCTCAATTATTCATTCAACAGATATTTATTGAGAGCTCATTACATGCTAGCCACAGTACTCTGCTCTGAGGGGATGTACTGAGGAGCTAAAACCAGCATCTTGTCTGACTTATGGAGCATACAATCTAGTTGGGAGAAAACTGACATTTATCAAATATTCACAGACCCAGATATACATGGCTCCATGAGAAAACTGACCTATTATCAAATAATCATAAAAAGTTGCATGGCCTGATGAGTTACTCTAATAGGGACATTTGATTGGGATATTTGATACTTGAAGAATGAATAAATTCATCTGGATGTAGAGCTGATAGAAGAGCATCATGTAGGAGGGAATATGGTGACAAAGATCAAGGGCAGTAGGTTAGGTGACGTGGAAGAGCCACTTTTTGATCACCTTCATTACACATATTTGGAGAAGGCAATGGCAACCCACTCCAGCACTCTTGCCTGGAAAATCCCACGGATGGAGGAGCCTGGTAGGCTACAGTCCATGGCGTTGCTAAGAGTCAGACACAACTGAGCGACTTCACTTTCACTTTTCACTTTCATGTGTTGGAGAAGGAAATGGCAACCAATTTCAGTATTCTTGCCTGAAGAATCCCAGGGACAGAGGAGCCTGGTGGGCTGCTGTCTCTGGGGTCTCACAGAGTTGGACATGACTGAAGCGACTTAGCAGCAGCATTACACATATAATGATCCTGGCTTATTATGCGTTCTCTCATTGTAATCTTAATAGTTTATTCTAAAATATCAAAACAGTTGAGAAGCTACTACCTATTTTGGAGAATGTATTCTGCAATCACACGATCTGTTGCCTCCAAGTCCAGTTTTGAGCAACAGGAACTGAAAGACAAATGTAGGAAAATGTCAGAGAGTAGGTGTGACCTTGGGGATAAAGGGGCTTGGAGGGATAGCAGGGACCAGATCACACAGGAAATTATATACCAGGATAAGGAGATGTGTCCAGAGGGAAATCATAGGACGTTTTTTTTTTTTTCTCTCAAGCTTTTTTTTTTTTCTTTTTGGCTGCAGCATGTGGGATCTTAGTTCCCAAACCAGGACTCCAACTTGCACCCCCTGCATTAGGAACACAGAGTCTTAACCACTGTACTGCCAAGGAAGTCCCCATAGGATAGTTTTAAGCTGGGGAGTTATGGGATCAGGTTTGCATTTTGAAAGAGAAACTTTGGCTACTATGTGGGAGCAGAGGACTTTCCCAAATCACATTTTGTCACTTGATTTTGTGTGAAAGGATGTCACTGTATAATTATACAATTAACACTTATTTTAGTTTACATTGTATTATAGAATTATCCCTCACTCAACCATATGTTACAGTAAGTAGGATTTGGTTTGCTGTTAGTAAAAGAAGCTTAAACAAATAGTAGCTTAAATACACAGAGTTTTTCTCTCATATAAAGAAACCTGGAAGTAGGCATTCCAGGATGGGTATGAAAGCTTAAGAATCATCAAGGAACAGTGATGCCTTTTACTGCTAAACCATCTCAGTGTATACTGCCTCATGGCCCAAGAAGGCTATTTGAATTCCAGACATCACAGTGGTTTAGCAAAAAAGAGAAAGGATTGATGAAAGGCAAGTCTTCTCCCTTTAAGAACATTTATTGGAAATTATACACAATGTTTCTGTCTCCTAGAACTCAATTACATGCCAGCACCCAGTTCTAAGGAATGCTGGGGTATACAGCAAATTTTCTATGGTGCCATGTGGCTAACTGAAAGTGAATTATTATATACCTATGGAAGAAGGTGAACATGAGTGTTTGGGACAAATTTGGATTCCATATTTTTGGCCACACTTTTTTCTTAGGGAAGTAGGCACAAATCATATTAAGCTTCTAAGGCCAGGATCTGTGGAACATAGGCAAACCTATCCATCAGGTCTGGATATGAATCCTTATATTCTGGTAACCCAAAAACTAAAACTCAGGTTGTCTTCCATAAGCACATCCAATATTCAATAATGGAGAAGAAGCAGGCTAATTTCAATAAAATCTCCCATTCAGAGATGAGAATCGAAAACACCCATCAGTCACCAGTCCTTAGAAATTCCAAATTCCCTATGGGCTGGAACAGTATGGGATAAGTTCCTTGAGTACCTGGATCCCTAGCTCTTTTGGAGGAACTCCCTTGTCCATTATGCTCTGTGGTTCTGGCTTTGTTCCTGGAAAGTTTTTCATTTCCCTTTACTTTCAAGGATACCTCTGAGGACAATCATGGGTAGTAAGCTCTTATGGACGGCCTTGAAACTTTTTCAGATCATGTACTGTTTTTGCTGTCTTTCGGAATGAGGAGCTCAGGAATTGTAGTTTGGAGGCTAGACCGCTATAGACTTGTATTTTCCAAAGATACACCAATTCTTCTTAAAACCTTCCTATTAATTCCCCATCAAGAAGTAGAGTCTGTGTCCTCTTCTCCATGAAACTTGGAACTTTTGGACTGCCTCAAACAATAGTGTAGGGAAGAATGGTACCATGTGACTTCCAAAGCTAGGTCATACAGGATACAACGTCTACCTGATTAACTGATAAACTTGCTCCCTGGAAACCAGCCACCATGTTAACAGGAAGGCCAGGTCACATGGAGAGGTCACATATAGTATTTGGGCTCGGGGACTTAGCAGACGTTTATTAGGCAACAGCCAGCATCAAACACCACCAGACACACGAATGAGGAAATTGTTATGATGACTCCAGCACCAGCCACTGTCTGGTTGCAACTACATGAACAACTCTAGGAGTAAACCACCTAACTGAGCACAGCAGTCTCCCAAAACTGTGAGGGGTGACTGCAATCGCCATTAAGTATTGTAGTTTCATACCACTGAGTTGAGTTCAGTTCAGTTGCTCAGTTGTGTCCATCTATTTGCGACCCCATGCACTGTAGCATGCTAGGCTTCCCTGTCCATCACCAACTCCCAGAGCATGCTCAAACTCATGTCCATTGAGTTGGTGATGCCATCCAACCATCTCATCCTCAGTCATACCCTCTCCTCCTGCCTTCAATCTTTCCCAGTATCAGGGTCTTTTCCAGTGAGTCAGTTTTTTGCATCAGGTAGGCAAAGTATTGGAGCTTCAGCTTCAGCATCAGTCCTTCCAGTAAATATTCAGGACTGATTTCCTTTAGGATGGACTGGTTGGATCTCCTTGCTGCCCAAGGGACTCTCAAGAGTCTTCTCCAACACCACAGTTCAAAAGCATCAATTCTTCGGGGCTCAGCTTTGGTTATAGGCCGACTCTCAACCACTAAGTTAGGGGTTGTTTATTAGGCAGATGATTAATACAAGGCATATGCAGACTAGACATGAACATTTTGCCAATACAATTCTCTGACACAAAATAAAACAGAAAAACAGTCTTTCAATGTGTTCAGTTTTGGTCAATTTCATGTATAAATGACCGCAGTCAAAATTCTTGAATAAACCTAGTTTTTAAGACTGTGATTTTTAAGACTTTTAAAACTTTTAAGACTCCCCTCCACCATGCCTCATATTATTGGTGATTGCATCAGGAGTGAAGGAAACACCTATAATACCATCTTTGCCAGTATGTTCCATCTTTGTAGGGTGGGCTTAAATGTAATTTGCTGAAGTCTTCAACCTCTTAGTTACCCCACCTCCCAATCTCCCCCTACTGCTTCAAAATAGTGAAACTGTAAAATTCAAGATACTGAAGCTGTAAAATTTTTCAACCTAGCAATGTTCTGAATCATTGAACTCTCCATAAACCTACATTTCAGGAGGTAGGTAGAGGGTGCCTCCCTTAGCAAAGTGATGAATTACCTTCTATCTCTGCTTGCATACTGGCTGGCTCTAGCCTGAGTTTAACTTTTTCTTGTAGGTCTTTGTTAAAAGTGAAAAGCAGTAGTCAACAATCATCAACCAGCATTCTGAATCTTTCCTTTTATTTCCCCTAGAGCTGCAGCCTTGGTGGGCATGTTATCTGCCTTGTAAGGTGAACAAATTTCAGTTTGACTAAGAATTTAGACTGCCCTTAAAGCTGTCCTGTCATAAAACAGGGGTCACTCAGTTTTTACTCTGCAGTAACTATATCCTTATTGCACTAGATGTCTACCACATCCATGAAATCAATGACTTTTTTTTTTTTTTAAAGTTCAGCACTTCTAAGAACCCACCTTCTCAATCATTTTGGATTAGATACAGGTATGAGTAATTGATAAATCAAAATAAAATTGCCCTACACAAGACAGAATTCTTTTTCTGCGTAACAGGCAGTGCAGGATTTGTGTGGTAGCTCCCTGACTATCAAGATTCACCTCCTTCTACCTTGATACTCGGACATTCTTAACCTGCTGCCTCATGATCCAGAATAGCTGCTGGAGCTCTAATCATCACACCTACTTTCTAGCCCATAGTAAGGAAAAAGGGAGCAAAGAAGGGTGTGCCTTTTCCTTTGATGTTTGTTACTAGAAGCTGCACACAAAGCAACCACTTATATTCCATTTGTTAGCAATTAGTCACCTGACAATACTTAACTGGGAAGGAAGATGAGAAATGTCTTTATTGTGGGACTTTCCTGTAGTTCAGATGGTAAAGAATCTGCCTGCAATGCAGGAGACCCAGGTTCAATCCCTGGGTCAGGAAGATCCTCTGGAGAAGGGAATAGCAATCCACTCAGTATTCTTGCCTGGAGAATCCTATGGATAGAGGATCTTGGTGGGCTACAGTCCATGGGGTCTCAAAGAGACACAGCTGAGTGACGAACACTACTACTTTTACTACTATGTACCCAGAGTAGCTCTTACTTACATTCTCTTTAAAATCACTTAACTCTGTTTTGTACTTCCTTTACTAGTTTTCTCATGCATTTAAACTTTTAAATGAACTGTGCTATGAAAGGAAAACATTACTGGGAGTTTTTCATCCCCAAATGCTTCCTTTCTGATTAGGCTAAGAAAATCAAGCCTTGCCTGTGTCCTTGGGATCCAGACTCCCAGGACTTCCCTCACCCCTGTTAACTAAATCCCCTAAACTGACCCTCATTAGCCATTCTCCCAGAAAGCACTGGTCCTCCCAGAAGGATTTATTATTCAAGTTTTGTGAAGGCAATTAGAAGTTTATAGTAAGATTTAAATTTGATAGGAACCCCAGTGGCCTTTTCTACATATCAGCTAAATAACCTGACCCAGGTTGCTCCCCCTGCGCCCCCACAGTTTAACAAACTTTGTTGAATCTGACACTAGAAGAACAAATTCTGTTTGCTCCAGTGAAAGCTTCTTTTTGTTTATCAACAATAAGTTGATGGGAGATAATGATTTTTCTCTCATTATATCTAAGAGGAAGATTAATGAGGTATTTAGGTGATAAAACTCACCAACTTCATTTGAAAATGTAAACTGATAGCTTACTATGTAACAGTGCTGGCTGTTGGGGCTAGAGTGACAAACAGAGCAGACCCTGTCTTGACCACGGTAGGCTGCATAGTGGCCTGCAGAGGGGATTCAAGTCCTAATCCAGGGGGCCTGTGAATACGTTACTGTACATGGCAGAAAGGTTTTGCAAATGTGATGAAGTTAAGGATGACATAGGAGATTATTCTGGATTATTTGAGTGGTCTCTAAAAGCAATTGCAAGGGGTCCTTTATAAGAGGAAGGTAGAGGGAGGTATGAGAGAAGAAGGTAATGTGCTGATGGAAGCTGGGCTAGAAAAGGCAACCTGATGCAGAGCCCTGAACCTAGCAGGGAGCAGCTTTCAGACGTGTGGAAAAGCAATGAGAAGCCTTCTCCCCTAGAGCCTCCAGCCTTCCGTTGTTGTCAACCACTATGCTTGTGGTCATTTATTATGGCCACAGGAAACAAGCACACTGCCTTTAAGAGAGTTGACAATTGAGTTGGTTAAAAGGCAATTAAAGTGAACTATGAAATAATGCTTAATCATAACCTTATGAAAGCAATATGAGTTAGCCTGGAAAGACAGTGGTGGTAGTCTAGTCACTCAGTCATGTATGACTCTTGGGACCCCATGGACTGTAGTCCACCAGGTTCCTCTGTCCATGGTATTTCGCAGGCAAGAATACTGGAGTGGGTAGCCATTCCCTTCTCCAGGGGATCTTCCCAACCCAGGGATAGAACCAGGGTCTCCTGAATTGCAGGTGGATTCTTCACTGTCTGAGCAGGGAAGAGGCAAATCAGAAAGAGACGGAAGCTCTGTGTTTCTAAAAATCATTCAGTCTCTTTGAAGTGAAGAATACTTTATGAAAGTGATGGATAGTGGCAAGAAATGAGGCTGAATGAACCATTAAGCAGATGCTACATGATGAATACACAAGTCATACTAAGGAGTTTCTGCTTCCTTCTTAGACTTGGGGAGACATTAAAGAGTTCTGAGCACAGTTATGGCATAATTAGGCCTGCATTAAAAAAAAAAGTGCAAAACAACAACAGTAAAAACCCAAAAGAAACCAAAAATCCAAACAACTTCTTAGCTATAGGGTTGAAGTATAGGTCTCAAATGTATAGCTATATATTTGAGAGTTCCTAATTCCATATTATTATTTGCAGAACCCGTTCTTGGATCATTGAGGTTCATATACATCAGACAATTTATATTTTTATTTGTCTCTTTTCCTAACAATTAAAATTCAATTGCAAATCTTGGGTTTACATATCTACCCTTCTATAGATCTCTTGCTTGCTTTCTCTTCTCCTGAACTCAAGACATATATCTATATGTTTACTCAACATTGCTACTTAGATAGTAATATTGTTGTTGTTGTCAGTCACTAAACGATGCACAGTTCTTTGTGACCTTATGAACTGTAACATGCAAGGTCCCTCTGTCCTCCGCCATCTCAGAGTTTGCTCAGTTTCATGTCCATTGAGTTGGTGATGCTATATAACCATTTCATCCTCTGCTGTCCCCTTTCCCTCCTTCCCTCAGTCTTTCCCACTATCAGGGTCTTTTCCAATGAGTAAGCTGTTCACATCAGGTGGCCAAAGGGTTGGAGCTTCAGCAGCAGTCCTTCCAATGAATATTCAGGGTTGATTTCCCTTAGGATTGACTAGTTTGATCTCCTTGCGTTCCCAGGAACTCTCAAGAGTCTTCTCCAGCACAATTTGAAGGCCACAATTCTTTGGTGCTCAGCTTTCTTTATAGTTCAACTCTTACATCCATATACGACTACTGGAAAAACCATAGCTTTGACTAGATGAGACCTTTGTCGGCACAATGATGTCTCTGCTTTTTAATATGCTGTCTGGGTTTGTCATAGCTTTCCTTCAAAGGAGCAAGCATCTTTGAATTTCATGGCTGCAGTCATCATCCACAGTGATTTTGGAGCCCAAGAAAGTAAAATCTGTCACTGCTTCCACTTTTTCCCTTTCTTTTTGCCATGAAGTGATGGGACCAAATGCTATGATCTTAGTTTTTTGAATGTTGAGTTTCAAGCCTACTTTTTAACTCTCTTCTTTCACCCTCAGCAAGAGGCTCTTTAGTTCCTCTTCATTTTCTGCCATTAGGGTGATGTCATCTGCATATCTGAGGTTGCTGATATTTCTCTTGGCAGTCTTAATTCCAGCTTGTGCTTCATCCAGCCCAGCATTTCACATGATGTACTATACATAAAAGTTAAATAAGAAGAGTGACAATGTACAGCTGTGTTATACTCCTTTCCCAATTTTGAACCAGGCTTTTGTTCTGTGTCAGGTTCTAACTGTTGCTTCTTGACCCACATACAGGCTTCTCAGGAGGCAGATAAGGTGGTCTGGTATTCTCATCTCAATAATTCTCCACAGTTTTGTTGGGATCCACACAGTCAAAAGCTTTCTGGTAGTCAGTGAAGCAGACATAGATTTTTTTTTTTCTGGAATTCCCTTGCTTTCTCCACCATCCAGTGAATGCTGACAATTTGACCTCTTGTTCCTCTTTGAAACCCAGCTTGTATCATCTGGATGTTCTTGGTTCACACACTGCAGAAGTCTAGCTTGAAGGATTTCGAGTGTATCCTTGCCAACATGTGAGATGAATGTGGTTGTACAGTAGTTTGAACATTCTTTGGGATTGCCCTTTTTTTGGTATTGGAATGAAAATGACCTTTTCCAGTCCTGTGGCCACTGCTGACTTATCACACTTGTTGACATGTTGAGTGCAACACTTAACAGCATCATCTTTGAAGAATTTCAAAAGCTCAGCTGTAATTCTGTCACTTCACCAGCTTTGTTGGTAGTAATGCTTCCTCTAGTCCACTGGACTTCACACTCCAGTATGTCCAGCTCTAGGTGAGTGGTCATATCATCATGGTTATCCAGGTCATTAAGATCTTTTTATACAGTTCTCCTGTGTTTTCTTGCCACCTCTGCTTAATCATTTCTGCTTCTGTTAGGTCCTTACCATTTCTGTCCTTTATTGTGTCCATCCTTGCATGAAATGTTCCCTTGATATCTTCAGTTTTCTTGAAGAAATCTCTAGTCTTTCCCATTCTATTGTTTTCTTCTATTTCTTTCCATCGTTCATTTAAGAAGGCTTTCTTATCTCTCCCTGCTCTTCTCTGGAACTCAGCATTCAGTTGGGCATATCTTTTCGTTTCTCTCTTGCTTTTACTTCTCTTCTTTCCTCAGCTATTTGTAAAGCCTCCTCAGAAAACCACTTTGCCTTCCTGAATTTCTTTTCCTTTTGGGATGGTTTTGATGACTGCCTCTTGTACAGCATTACAAATCTCTATCCATAGTTATTCAGGCACTCTGTCTACCAGATCTAATCCCTTGAATCTATTTGTCACCTCCACTGTATAATCATAAGAGATTTGATTTAGGTCATACCTGAATGGCCTACTGATTTTTCTCTACTTTCTTCAATTTATGCTTGAATTTTGCAATAAACAACTCATGATCAGAGCCACAGTCAGCTCCAAGTCTTATTTTTACTGACTGTATAGAGCTTCTCCATCTTTGGCTACAAAGAACATAATCAGTCTGATTTTGGATATTGATGGTCTGGTGATGTTCATGTGTACAGTTGTCTCTTGTGTTTTTGGTAGTGAGTGATTGTTATGACCAGTGTGTTTTCTTGACAAAACTCTCTTAACCTTTGCCCTGCTTTATTTTGTACTCCAAGGTCAAACTTGTAGCCCTGCTGTGGCAAAGGGGCTTGGGTAACTCAATGAAGCTGTGAGCCATGCCCTGCAGGGCTACCCACGATGTACGAGTCATGGTGAAGAGTTCTGACAAAATGTGGTCTATTGGAGGAGGAAATGACAACCCACTCCAGTATTCTTATCTGGAGAACCTCCCATGGAAAGTATGAAAAGGCAAAAAGGAATGATGCCAGAAAATGAGCCCCCCCACCACCGCAGGTTGGGAGGTATCCAATATGTCCCTGGGAAAGAGCAGAGGGTAATTACTAATAGCTCTAAAAAGAATGAAGCAACTGGCTAATGCAGAAACAATGCTTGGTTGTGGATATGTCTGGTTAAAGTAAAGTCCAATACTGTAAACAACAATATTGCATAGAAACCTGGAATGTTAGGTCCATGAATCAAAGTAAATTGGATGTGATCAAGTAGGAGATGGCAAGAGTGAACATTGACATCTTAGGAATCAGTGAACTAAAAGGGACAGGAATGGGTGAATTTAATTCAGATGACCGTTATATCTACTACTGTGTACAAGAATCCCTTAGAAGAAATGCAATAGCTCTCATACTCAACGAAACGACAGAATGATCTTGGTTTGTTTCCAAGGCAAACCTTTCAACATCATAGTAATCCAAGTTGGTGCCCAACCACTGATGCTGAAGAAGCTGAAGCTGATAAGTTCTATGAAGACCTAGAACACATTCTAGAATTAATACCAAAAAAGATGTCCTTTTCATCATAGGGGATTGGAATTGATAGTAATCCATTTCTCAAATGTACCATTCCAAAACTCCTCAATCCCTGCCCACTCTCCAGGAATCTCTGATCTTTTTACTGTCTCTGTAGTTTTGCCTTTCTCAGAGTGTGGTATATTTGGAATCATATAGTAAGCAGACTTTTCATACTGGCTTCTTTCACTTAGTAATATGCATTTAAGTTTTCTCCATGTCTTTTCACAGTTTGATGGCTCATTTCTTTTTAGGACCAAATAATATTCCATTGCCACAGTGTATCCATTCACCTATTGCAGGACAATTTTGTTTCCAGTCCTGTCATGGCAAAGGGGCTTGTGTAACTCAATGAAGCTATGAGCCATGCTGACCACGCTATGTCAAATTGCCGAATAAAGCTGATATAAATATCCATGAGCAGGTTTTTATGTGAACATGAGTTTTTAACTCATTTGGATAAATACTAAAGAGTGCATTTGCTGGATTATATGGTGAAAGTATGTTTAGTTTTGTATGAAACCATTGAACTGCCTTCCAAAGTGGCTGTACCATTTTGCATTCCCACCGGCAATATATGAGAATTCTGTTGCCCCACATCCTCACTAGCATCTAATGTTGTCAGTGTTCCAGCTTTTAGCCCTTGTAATAGGTATGAGTAATATCTTATTTATTGCTTTAATTTGAAATTCCTTGATGACATAATGTATTGAATATCTTTTCATAAGTTTATTTGCTCTCTGTATATAGTCTTTAATGAGGTGTCAGTTAAAGTGTTTGACTCATTTTTTAGATAAGGTTGTTTGAATTTTATTATTGTTGGGTTTTAAGAATTCTTTGTTATTTTGAATAACAGTTCTTTATCATATGTCTTTTGAAAATATTTCCCCCCACTCTATGGCTTGTCCTCTAATTCTCTTGATTTTGACTTTTATAGAACAGAACTTTTTAATTTTGATGAAGTATAGTTCATGAATTATTTCTTTTTTTAAGTTTTAAATTTTATATTGGAATATAGTTGATTAACCATGTTGTGATAGCTTCAGGTGCACAGCAGAATGGCTTAGCCATTCATAAATACATGTATCCATTCACTCCAAACTCTCCACCCATCCAAACTGCCATACAACATGGAGCAGAGTTCCTTGTGCTACACAGTAGGTCCTTGTTGGTTTTCCATTTAAAATATAACAGTGTGTACATGTTGATCTCAAACTCTCAAGCTATCCCTTCCTCTGTCCTTCCCACCTAGTAATCATTAGTTCATTCTCTAAGTCTGTGAGTCTATTTCTGTTTTGTAAATAAGTTCATTTGTATCATTTCTTTTTAGATTCTGCATGTAAGGGTTATCATGTGATATTTCTCTGTCTGACTTCATTCAGTATGACACTCTCTAGGTCCATTCATGTTGCTGCAAATGGCATTATTCATTATTTTCAATGGCTGAGAAATACTCCGTGACGCTTTACCGTCTGAGCCACTAGGGAAGCCCATATATGTACCCACATCTTCCTTATCCATTCTTCTGTCAATGGACATTTTGATTGCTCCCATTTCTTGGCTATTGTAAACAGTGCTTCAGTGAATATTGGGGTGCATATATCCTTTTGGACATGTTTTTTTCCAGAAATATGCACAGAAGTGGGATTGCAGGGTCATATGGTAACTCTGTTTTTAAGGAACCTCCATACTGTTCTTTGTAATGGCTGTCCCAATTTACATTCCCACCAACATTGTAGGAGGGTTCCCTTCTCTCCACATCCTCTCCAGCATTTATTGTTTGTGGATTTTGGTGACAGCTATTTTTACTAGTGTGAGGTGATACCTAATTGTATATTTGAATTATTTCTTTCATAGATTATGTCTTTAGTGTTGTATGTAAAAAGTCATCACCATATTGCAGCTCATCTAGATTTTCTTGTTATTTTCTAGGTCTTTATTGTTTTGTGTTTTACATTAGATCTATGATACATTCTGAATTAAGTTTTGTGAAAAATGTCTTTTTTAGATTTTTTTTTTTTTTGGTACTTGTTGTCCAATTGTTCCAGTACCATTTGTTGAAGAGATAGTGCTGTCCCATCATATTGCCTTTGTGCCTTTGTCAAAGATCAGTTGACTATATCTTTGGGGTTCTCTGTTCTGTTCCATTGGTCTGGTTGTCTATTCTTTCATGAATATTACACTGCCATGATTACTGTAGCTTTATAGTTAGTCGTAAAGTTGTGTGTCAGTCTTCCAATTTTGTTCAATAGGCAACGACTTTTGCAATTGGTCAAGTCAAACACCTTGAAGTTGCCTTTGTCTCCTCTACTTTTCTCATATATATACAGTCAGATAGGAGAGTTTAGATAGAAAAGAGACCCAGAATCTGATCACTTCTTGCCATCTACACTATTACTTTCACAGTCCAAGCCATTGTTACTTCTTGGCTATGTTACTGTAGCTGCCTCTGAATTAAATAGTCTCTTCAATCCTACCCTGCCTCCTTATGGTTTATTCTTAATGCATCAGGTAGAATGATTCTGTCAAAACTTCTCTCTCTCCGTAATATCCTCCAGTGGATCTCTAGCTCATGTAGAGTAGAGGTCAGTGGTCTATTGGGTTTTACATGAGCTACTTTCCATACTCTACTTGTGGATGTAACTTCTACTGCTTCAGTCTAGACACATTAGCTTCCCTGGTGACTGTCAAAAATGCCAGGCATACTCTCATCAGGGCCTTTATGGTTCCTCTGTCTGTAATGATGTCCCACTCATGTGTCTGGCTTCCTCATGCCCATCAAGTCTTTGCTCAAACATCATCTTCTCAGTGGGGCCTTCTCTGACCACTGTGTTTAAAATTGCAAACTCCCCCAATTTTCCTTCACTCTAGCAGCACTCTATACACTCTTTCTGTTTTGTTAGCTCCATAGCACACTTATAATTTAATACTATGTAACTTCTTTATTATTATTTTAAAGATATATCTCTCCTCTACTCCCTTGGAAAGTAAAGTCTATGAGGGAAGACATTTTGCCTGTTTTGTTCATTACTTTGTTTTTAGTTCCTGAAACATTTTCTGGCATAGTAGGTGCTTAATAAGTGAATGAGTGGGTGAATGCTCTGTCAATGACAGCTTTATTTGGAGATATTTCTGTGCTTCTCATTCAGGTATGCAAGCTCATTTGACATTCACAATATACAACTAAGAACCAAGTAGGTCTGCTGGCCTGTTCCATTTTAGACAAAAGAAAGATGTGCCACTGGAAGGCTGGTGTGTAAGCAGTGAGCATCAGTATATCTAAATATACACTGACAAAATAAACTTATATGACACACTATTTAAAATAATTGTGTTTACTCCCTTATCCTGGAGCTTCTTACCAGGTTTGCCACACATGCAGATACTGATCCTTTCATCCCCTAAGGAGGCTGAGTGACTAGAACTCCCAAGCAGCACTCTCTCAAGGGAGCAATCTTGTCTGGGGCTTCTCAGAGTGGGGGCCAAGAGCAGAGAGTCTGGAGCATAGTCTCTGAATGTGCTGGGGATGGTAAAAGACCTCTGGCCTGGCTTCTGTACTGGGGCAGCCTTTTGCTTCAACATCTCCTCCAAACTGCTGCAGAGCGTTCTGCTACCTCTCATACGAAGACATCCATGCAGTACTGGGTCGTCTTATGCTCTAGGTATACTGGCCAAGGGTGCGGTTTAAGGTGATGCCTGCTGGGGGTGGGGAGGCTCACTGGGGTTCCTCATGACTGCACTTTTAGACAGAAATCCAAAAACGCCTTCTTGTCCAATATTAGACATTTCTGTCCATTCTCCATAGATCAGTCCTATTAGTGTGTGCAAACTAGCTGCAGGGTTCTGTTTCACTAATATATGTGTTCTGCAAATCAGGGCTTCATCATTATTTTGAAATACTTGATATGAAAAGTTCAGTTGGATTTAAAATCTCTTCATGTTATTATAAGAAATTGTACAGTTACATTTGTCAAGGGAAGAGCTCTTAAATCCTTTAAATATAATTTCAGCTGTTGTAAAATTTTGAATGGTTGCATAGGAAGATTTATATTTAAAAAAATCATCTGCTAGTAAGAATAAAGTTGCTCTCTGTGCTGCCCATCAAAAATTTATAGAGACCATCATTAAAATGTCTTGAACAGGAATTGAATAAAACCATTTGAACTATAGCCATGCACATAGCTTGTTAATTCAGGTTCCCCCCCCACCCCCAATGGTTAAAAGAGCTTCATTAAAAATGTTGAAAGATTTTAATTGGAAGTTCCATAAAAATGCTATGCTTAATACACTCCCTACCTTTTTGCATTTTATTTTTCTTACCCAATAATGAGGAAAAGGTAATGACTTTTTAACCAGGACTTATGTAGAGGTCTGTCAGTCTCCTTCAATTTACTTCAGTGTGTTGAACAAATATTACCATTTTCTTGATGGTCTTTGGCATAAAAAAAATTGGGGAGGGGGTACCACTGAGAGGGTAATAGGCAGGAAGGCCAGGGGTCTCCAAACGGAGGAAATAGGCTGAAAGTGTCCGACAATTTTTCTCTCTCTCTCAAGTGGCAGGAGGAAACAAACTAGTGTTCTATTTTTTCCCCTTCTTGATACAAATTTAAAAAGAGGTTTCTCTTAAAATTCTGTGTTGCCATAATGACACCTGGTTCCACCTGAACTTAACTCTTCTCAAGCCTTGAGCTAACCAGTGCAATTTTTTAAATGGAAATGTTTGTCTTAAGATATGTTAATGTACTATGCATTTACCCCAGACTCTGTCTTCAAGTCAGTTTCACTTAAAGGCTCAGAACTTACTTGACAAACCAGTATGTTATACTCATACATTGTTCTCCTAATCTATGTTAATGAAACTATACATTTGTATGGGAATCTGTCTTTTTTTCAAGATTCATGTCAATCATTTTATGGCCAGGGATGACTCACCTGGTGCCAAGATTATCTCAAAATGCATCTTCTGGGTGAGGGGCCTGGTGCCATTCTCGGAGTTTTGAGACATTTCCTTTCTTTCATTAGCAGACTGCTAGTAGCTATATAACATCCAGCTAAAGACTAGCGGGGTGGCGGCAGGGGCGTGGGGTGTTGGGGGAGCCGTGGGGGGGGGGTGGTATTCTTTCTGCCCTCTTCTGACGTCTGTGTTAGAAGCTTTCTATATCTCTTTTATACTTTAATAAAACTTTATTACACAAATGCTCTAAGTGATCAAGCCTTGTCTCTGGCCCCAGATTGAATTCTTCTCCTCTGGTGGCCAAGAATCCCAGCGTCTTTCAAGGTTCAGCAACAACCTTTCACTACCCTATGCTGTCCCTTCTTTTCTTGATCAGATAGACTTCTGACTTCAACAAGGAACAATACAACTCAGCCTGTGAAAACCACCAGGAGAGCTGGCCCTGTCATTTCTGGGTCAGAGATGCAGCTAGGCAGGACAGACAAAGCCATTTAAACTCAAAAACTCTTGGATTATTCATACTATTAACAGGGCACTAATGGGAGGCATGCACCCTGCCCCAAAGTCTCAAAATTCACTGGCACAACCCATCGTTTTAAGTCTTCTGATTGACAATGAAACTCTTTCCTTATATGATCCTGGTAGTTGTCCTCTGTATTGGTGTATCCTCCATACTTATTTTTTCACTTGTGATTACAGGGATGTCAGAACTGAATGCTTGCTTCCTTTTTTCATGTCTAATTCCCCTTAAGAATCTATTGTCCAAGACACTTGTTCTTCTGTTAGGTTGAATCATGCTTATCTAATTCTACAGATAGAAAATATCAAAATTTTGTAAAAGAAACATGCACACTATTCCCAAATGTGCATTGTCTTATAACTATGCCTTTTATTTTTAAAATAATTTTATTTATTCATAGGCTGTGCTGGGTCTGCATTGCTGTGTGGTCTTTCTCTAGCTGTGGGGAGAGGGGGCTACTCTCTATTTGTGCGTGGGCTTCTCATTGTGGTGGCTTCTCTTGTTGTGGACCACAAGCTCTAGGGTGACCAGGCTTCAGTAGTTGCAGCTCCCAGGCTCTAGAGCACAGGTTCAATAGTTGTGGCACATGGGTTAGTTGCTCTGAGGCATGTGGGATCTTCTCATATCAGGGATCGAACCCATGTCTGCTGCATTGGCAGATGGATTGTTTACCACTGTGCTACTGTTGCAGGAAGGCAGACCCCTTCCAGGGCCCCAAACTGGGCTCTGGTCTAACACTGGGAAATGAATTGTCTGAGGAGACACATGTGCTGACAAAGCAAGAGATTTTATCAGGAAAGGGCACCCAGGTGGAGAGCAGTAGGGTAAGGGAACCCAGGAGAACTGCTCTGCCTTGTGGCTCGCAGTCTCAGGTTTTATGGTAATGGGATTAGTTTCCAGGTGGTCTTTGGCCAATCATTCTAATTCGGAGTTTTTCCTGGTGGTGTACACATTGCTCAGCCAAGATGGATGCTAACAAGAGGGATTCTGGGAAGTGGACGGACACGCGGTGTCTCCTTTAGACCCTTCCCGAACTCTTCCAGTTGGTGGTGTTTTATTAGTTCCATATTCCTTATCAGGATCTCCTGTCGTAAAACAACTCATGCAAATGGTTACTATGGTGCCTGGCCAGGGTGGGTGGTTTCAATCAGTGTGGTTCCCCTAACACTACCACGGAAGCCCTGCCTTTTCTTTTAAAGACTCTTTAATCAAATACATTTTGTACATTCATTATTTAATCCAATACATTTCTGCTTTCCTTGATCAGTACATTTCCCTTTGGCTATTGCCAATCAGACTATCTTTAGGCCTGGGGAGGGAGAAATCTGGTTCCTGGTAATGTTCAGAAGTCTGGTGTATCATTTCTGATTTAAAATTGTGTTATGAACTTGATAATTCCAATCAAAGAGAAGCCAAGGCAGTAGATCTGCAAACAATTTAGGCAATGTGTAGCTAGTAAATGTTTTCAAATTAAAAAATAATCTCAATTATTCTCCTTTGAGTCTTTTTTTTTTTGGTTTGTTTTCTAGCTACTGTATTGCTTTATATAGATCTCATTCTTTTTGACTAGACTGACATTCCTTTTCATAAAGTAGCCTGTCTCTAATTACACCTAAATGCTTGACAAGATTAGAATATATTCTCTCTTCTCATTACCCATCTAAAAGAGAAACTCACTTTGTGAAGATGTAATTTTATTTTTCCATTTGAGGAGCAACTGAAGATTCACTGAAATGTGAGGAGTGGCAGCATCACTTTCTGTTTTGTTATCTGCACAGCATATTGCAGCAAATTATTTTTCGGATAAATTTTATTCACAAAGGAGACCATAGCTCACTTTTCACATTTTTAGGATATTAAATGCCATGGCTGTTCCCCAATGCATTGTTAAAGGAATGCCTGCAAGATCCAATTCTTTTAGTCAGATCTTCACACTAAGAACTGTTCTCTGTGGAGGAGGCCCTTTGCCATGTAGTTTGGATGTCAGAAGCCAGCTGATTGGTGACAGAATAGAGCTTGGATGTAGCAATTCTGCTTCCTAGAGGTTTGGCTTTCTTCCAAATATTATACTAGTCTGAGCAGAGCTGATTTATAGGAAGCAATTCAGTTGGAGGCATACTGCATCAAATTTGAGTGCTCATCTCACTGTAGTCTATGGACCATGCTATCAGAATCACCAGGCATGATTAAACATGCGGATTTCCAAATCCATTCCAGACTGTGTGAACGAGTCTCTCTGGAAGTGGGATAGGGAATCTGAACTTGCCGTTTGTATCCTTTCCCACATTTCCAATGGTAACTAACATCTTGCCAGACTTTAGTGTATTATGATAACCAGGATATTGATACTGATACAGTCAAGACAGAAAAGTTGAAAATCCTTCAAACTGACCTTTTTATAGCCACACCCACTTTTCTTCCATCTCCAACCTTCCTTTACCTCTTGGATCCACTAATCTGCTTTCCATTCTATAATTTTATCATTTCAAGGATTTTATATAAAAGGAACCATACACTATGTATCCTTTTGAGATTGGCTTTTTAATTCAGGATAATTCTCTGTAGATTCAACCTGCTTATTGCACGCAGCAGTTGCTTCCTTTTCGTTACTGAGAAGTATTCTGTGGTATGGAGAGTATCACAGTCTTAATCATTAGTTTTAGTGATTAAGTTTTAATCATTAACCCACTTAAGTGCATTTCCAGTTTTTAGCTATTATGAATAAAGCTGCTATAACATTTGTGTAAGTTTTTTTGTGTGAATAACAGTCTTTTTTTTCTCTGAAATGAATACCTGGTCATGCAACTGCTCCATAGTATGGTAGTTGCAACTTTAGTTTTTTTTTTTTTTTTTTTTTTTAACTTGTCAGTCTTTTCCATAGCAGTGATCCACTTTCTTTGCATCCTCGCCAGCATGAGGTATTGTCAGTATGTTTTATGTTAGCCATTTTGATATGCGTATAATGGCCTTTCACTGTGGTTTTAACTAACATTCTGTAATAGCTCCACGTTGAACCTCTTTTTTATGTGTTTGTCATCTGCATATTCTCTTTGGGGAAATATCCATTAATGTCTTTTGCCTATTTTCTAACTGTAGTTTTTAAGACTTAAAAAAAAAATGAAATGTAATGTTAATAGCAAAATTGTAGGGAAAGTACAGAAACTTCCCTTGTACTCTCCACAAAAGCAGAGCCTCCCCTATTATTAGCATCCCCCTCCCCACCACAAGGGTGTTACATTTGTTACAACTGATGATCCTACATCGATACCTAATCATTACCCAAAGTCAGTCCATGCTTTGCATTATGGTTCACTCTTGGTATGAGATATTCTGTAGGTTTGGACAAATGTACAGTGACGTGTATCCATCATTATATCACACAGTATTTTCAACACCCTAAAACCTTCTGTACTTCACCTGTTTATCCTTCTTCTCAGCCCTAACCTCTAGCAACCACTGATTTTGTTTTTTTTTTTTTTTTGCTTTCTATGCTTTAGCCTTTTCCAGAATGTTACATAGTTGGATCATACAGTATGTAGCCTTTTCAGATTGGCTTCTTTTATTTAGTCATGTGTATTGTTTCCTCCATGTCTTTTCAAGACTTAATTTCTTGTTAACACTGAATAGTATTTCATCATCTGGATGCACAACAGTTTGATTGTCCATTCACCTACAGAAGGGCATCTTGTCTGTTTCCAAAGTTTGGCAGTAAGCATAAAGCTGCTGTAAATATCTGTGTTCAGATTTTTGTGTGGACATAAGTGGCTCATCTGAGTGAATACCAAGGAGTGCAATTGATGAATCGTACCAGTGAGAGTGTGCTTACCCTTCTTCAGGGGATCTTCCTCAGCAATTGATCTGGGGTCTCCTGTGTTGCTGGCGAATTCTTTATCAGCTGAGCTACCAGGGAAGCCCTTAATTTTGTAAGAACCACCAAATTGCCTTCCAAAGTGGCTGTACCATTTTGCAGTCTCACCAGTAACCTATTAGAATTCCTGTTGCTCCACATCCTCACCAGTATTTGGTGTCATCCTTATCCTGGATTTTGACCATTCTAATATGTGAGTAATGCTATATTGTTTTAATCTGCATTTCTTTGATAACATATGATATAGAACATGTTTTCATGTGCTTATTTGCCATCTGTATATCTTCTTTAATGAGCTTTCTTTGAGTATTTTTTTCCTGTTGAGATTTGAAAATTCTCTATATATTTTATACAGTAGTTGTTTTTTAATTTTTTTGATATGTGGTTTGTTCATATTTTCTCCCAGGCTGTACCTTGTCTTTTCATTCTTTTTCCAAGTTCTTTCACAGAGTAAATATTTTTATTTTGATGAAGTTGAACTTGTCAGCTTTTCCCTGTATGGATTGTATTCTTGGTGTTAAGTTGAAAGAAATCTGCCTAGCTCTAGGTTGCTAACTTTTTCTCCTATATATTTTTTCTAAATGCCATGTAGTTGGGTTTTTTATAGTTGATCCTGTGATCCATCTTGAGTTAATGTTTATACAAGGGATGAGACTTAGGTCAAGTTTTATTTTTGTTTTTCCTTTGAATGCCCTTTTTGTTATGAAAAAGCTGTTTTCTACATTGAATTACTTTTGCATCTTTGTCAACAATCAGTTGGATACATTTGAATGGGTCTGCTTCTGGGTTTTCTGTTTTGTTTCATTGAATTGTGTCTGTCCTACTGGAAATACCACACTGATTTTGTGTAGTTATGTGATGTCTTAAAATCTGTTGGAGAGATTTCTTTCATTTTATTCTCTTTTCAAAATAGTTTTAGTAATTCTAGTTCCTTTGCCTTTCTATATACATTTTAAAATAACCTTGTCTAGATCTAAAAAATTTTTGCTGAGATTTTTTTTTTAAAAGGAATTGCATTAAACCTGTGTATTAGTTTGGAGAAAATAGACATCTTTATTATTTTGAGTTTTCTGATTCATGAACAGGGCTTCCCTGGTGGCTCAGTGGTAAAGAATTTGTCTGCCAATGCAGGAGATGCAAGTTTGATCCCTGGCTCAGGAAGATGCCCTGGAGAGGGAAATGGCAACCCACTCCAGTATTCTTGCCTGGGAAATCCCATGGACGGAGGAGCCTGGTGGGCTACAGTCTGTGGGGTCACAAAGAGTTTGTTATGGATAGGCAACTAAACAACAACAATTCATGAACACATCTCTGTTTATATACTCTTTGAGTTATTTCATCAGCATTTATTAATTTTTAGCATATTTAGATTTATACCTAGCTTATTATTATGTTTCTGGTGATTGGTAGTATTACGTTTAATTTTGTTGTCCACATGTCCATTCCTAAAATATAGACATCCTCTTGATTTTTGTGTGTTTATCTTACATCCTGTTGTCTTACTGAATTCACTTATTTGTTCTAGGAGGTAGTTTTTTTGTTTTTGGTTTTTGTTTTGTCAGTTACTTGGAATTTTCAATATAGACAATCTGCAAACAAGGATAGTTTTATTTCTTCCTTTCTAATCTGTATGCCTTTCATTTCCCTAATATAATAATTAGAAATTCACTATTTCTAGTTCATGTGAAGAGGAGAAATGAGAGTCGGCATCCTTATCTTGTTCCCAATCTTAGCAGAAAAGCATTTAAATCTTGTGCTGTTATGTGTAACACTTACTGTACCCTTTTTGTAGCTTATCTTCATCAGTTGAGGATGTTACTCTCTATTCTCATTTTTCCGTGGGTCTTTATTATTGTGAGTGAGTCACTCAGTTATTGTGAGATATTATTATTATTATTATTGTGAGATAGTCACTCAGTCAAGACCACCTCTTTGTGACCCTATGGACTGTAGCCTTGCCAGGCTCCTTTGTCTATGGAACTCTCCAGGCAAGAGTATTGGAGTGGGTTGCCATTTCCTTCTCCAGGAGATTATCCTGACCCAAGGGATCAAACATGGGTCTCCTGCATTGCTTGCAGATTCTTTACCATCTGAGCCACCAGGGCAGCCTACTCTTAAGAGACATTTCTTAATGGGTATTAAATTTTATCAAATGATTTTCAGTTCAGTTCAGTTCAGTTGCTCAGTCATGTCCGACTCTTTGCGACCCTATGAATTGCAGCATGCCAGGCCTCCCTGTCCATCACCAACTCCCGGAGTTCACCCAAACCCACTCTTCCTCTTTTCCCCAGTTTAGATATAATTGAATTATATCTCAAATATTTTTTCTTCACTGAATATAGAATTGTGTTTTTTCTTCTTTAGCATGTTTATATGGTAGATTACATTGATTAGTTTTCAATATTGAATTAGCCTTGCATTCCCCTGTACTGCCCACTTGGTCTTGGTGTTTAACTCTTTTTATAGTTTATGTTACATTATATTTGCTCATATCATGTTAGCCAGGCTCCTCTGTCCATAGAATTTTCCAGGAAAGAATACTGGAATGGGTTGCAATTTCCTAATCCGGGGGATATACTTGACCCAGGGATCAAACCTGTGTCTCTTGTGTCTCCTGCATTGGCAGGCGGATTCTATACTACCATGCCACCTAGGAAGCTCTTCTAGTCTATGTATTTAGTATAGAAATTTTGCTTTAGTACTGCTTTAATAGTGCACCACAAACTATAATACATTACATTTTCATTTTCATTCATTTTAATGTATGTTTTCAGTTCCCTTAAAACTTCCTTTTTACTAATGGATTATTTATAAATGTGTTCATTAATTTACAGTCATCTTTCTCTTACTGATTTCTAATTTGATTTCATTGTGGTCAGGGAGCACATTTTGTATGATTTTAATTGTTTTAAATTTGTTAAAAGTTGTTTTATGGCCAGGCATAAGGTCTATCTTGGGCTATATTTACTGGAAAATAATGTATATTCACCTTTTGTTGGGTGAAATGTTCTATAAATATTAATTAGTTACTATTGGTTGGTGGTGTTGAAATCTGATATTTTAATTTTAGTTTTCTGTTTGTTATTTGTTTTTGTTTTTTTTTTCCTTATTTTTATGCCTCACATGCTTTACTTGAACATTTTTTAGAATTCCATTCTGATTCATGTATAGTTTTTTTTTTTAAATTGAAGTATAGTTGATGTATCGGAGAAGGCAATGGCACTCCACTCCAGTACTCTTGCCTGGAAAATCCCATGGATGGAGATGCCTGGTAGGCTGCAGTCCATGGGGTCGCGAAGAGTCTGACACGACTGAACGACTTCCTTTTCACTTTCCGTCTGAACGACTTCCTTTTCACTTTTCATTTTCATGCATTGGAGAAGGAAATGGCAACCCACTCCAGTGTTCTTGCCTGGAGAATCCCAGGGACAGGGGAGCCTGGTGGGCTGCCGTCTATGGGGTTGCACAGAGTCGGACACGACTGAAGTGACTTAGCAGCAGCATAGTTGATGTATGATATTATTTGTTACAGGTATACAATATGAGGATTCACAATTTTTAAAGGTTATACTCCATTTATAGGTATTAGATAATATTGGCTATATTCCTTGCATTGTACAATATATCCTTGTACCTTATTTTATACATAATTGCTTGTACCTCTTAACCCCTACCCCTGTATAGCCCCTCCCTCCTTCCTCCTATACACTGGGAACCAATCATTTATTTTCTATTTCAGTGAGTCTGTTTCTTTTTTGTTATATTCACTAGTTTGTTGTCTTTTTTAGATTCCACATGTACATTCTATTATATGCCATTCGCCCTTTTTTATCTGACTTATTTCACTTAGCATAATACCATCCAAGTTCATTCATTTTATTACAAATAGCAAAATTTCACCCTTTTTATAGTTGAGTAGTATTCCATTGTGTATATATATACATTTATATGTAAATATATACATACCACATCCTCTTATCCATTCATCTGTTGATGGACACTGAAGTTGCTTCCATATCTTGGCAGTTGTAAATAATACTGCTATAAATTTTGGGATACCTGTATCTTTTTGAATTAGTGTTTTTGTTACTTTTCAATTTATATTGGAAGTGGAATTGATGAGTCATGATAGTTAATGACTCATAATTAATTTTTAAATTTAATTAGAATTAAATTTAATTTATTTGAATTTCAATTAATTTTTGGAGAAATCTCCATACTATTTTCCATAGCAGCTCCACCACTTTACACTGCCACCAATAGTACACAAGAGTTCATTTTTCCACATGTCCTTGCCAATATTTGTTATTTGTGCTCTTTTTGATAATAGCTATCCAGACATGATATTGTGATTTTGAGTTGCATTTCCCTAATGATTCACAATATTGAGTATCTTTTCATGTGCCTGTTGGCCATCTATCTGTGTGTCCTCTTTGGAAAAATGTCTATTCAGGTCTTCTGCCCATTTTTTTAATTGTTTTTTTTTGTTGCTGTTGTTGAGTTGTATGAGCTATTTCTATATCAGAAAGAGACATTAAGGAAGTAAACACATTGACTGTTGCATCAAAAAGAACAAAATACCTAGGAGTAAACCTACCTAAGGAGGTAAAAGAGTAATACTCAGAGAACTATAAGACACTGATGAAAGAAGTTGGAGATGACATAAACAGATGGAAAAATATACCATGTTCTTGGATTGAAAGAATTATTATTATTAAAGTGATTTTAGAGCCCATGAAAATAAAGTCTGTCTCTGTTTCCATCTTTTCCCCATCTATTTGCCATGAAATGATGGAACCAGATGCCATGATCTTAGTTTTTTAAATGTTGAGTTTTAAGCCACCTTTCACTCTCCTCTTTCATCTTCATCAAGAGACTGTTGAGTTCTTCTTCACTTTCTATTAAAGTGGTATCATCTGTATAACTGAGTTTGCTGATATTTCTTCTGGCAATCTTGATTCCAGCTTGTGATTCATCCAGCCTGGCATTTTGCATGATGTATTCTGCATATAAATTAAATAGGTAGGGTGACAATATACAGCCTTGACGTACTCCTTTTCCAATTTTGAACCAGTCCTTTGTTCCTTGTCCAGTTCTAACTGTTGCTTCTTGACCTGCATACAGGTTTCTCAGGAGGCAGATAAGGTGGTCTGGTATTCCCATCTCTTTCAGAATTTTCCAAATTTTGTTGTGATCCACACAGTCAAAGGCTTTGGCATAGTCAATAAAGCAGAAATAGATGTTTTTCTGGAACTCGCTTGCTTTTTTGATGATCCAGCAGATGTTGGCAATTTGATCTCTGGTTCCTCTGCCTTATTTAATCCAGCTTTTATATCTGGAAGTTCTTGGGTCACATAGTATTGAAGCCTAACTTGAAGGATTTTTGAGCATGACCTTGCTAATATGTGAGATGAATGCGATTGTGCAGTTGTTTGAACATTCTTTGGCACTGCCCTTCTTTGGGATTGGGATGAAAACTGACCTTTTCCAGTCCTGTGGCCACTGCTGAGTTTTCCAGATTTGCTGGCAAATTAAGTGCAACACTTTAACAGGATCATCTTTTAGGATTTGAAATAGCTCAACTGGAATTCCATCACCTCCATTAGCTTTGTTCATAGTAATGCTTCCTAACACCCATTTGACTTCACACACCAGAATGTCTGACTCTAGGTGAGCGATCATGGTTATCCAGATGATTAACACTTTTTTGTATAGTTCTTTTATTTATTCTTGCCACCCCTTCTTAATTTCTTCTGCTTCTTTTAGGTTCATGCCATTTCTGTCCTTTATTGTGTCCATCTTTGCATGAAATGTTCCCTTGGTATCTCTAATTTTCTTGAAGAGATCTGTAGTCTTATTCTATTGTTTCCTCTATTTCTTTGCATTGTTCACTTAAAAGCTTCTGCACATCAAAGGAAACTATTAGCAAGGTGAAAAGACAGCCTTCAGAATGGAAGAAGATAATAGCAAATGAAGCAACTGACAAACAACTAATCTCGAGAATATACAAGCAACTCCTACAGCTCAACTCCAGAAAAATAAATGACCCAATCAAAAAATGGGCCAAAGAACTAAATAGACATTTCTCCAAAGAAGACATACAGATGGCTAACAAACACATGAAAAGATGCTCAACATCACTCATTATCAGAGAAATGCAAATCAAAACCACTATGAGGTACCATTTCACACCAGTCAGAATGGCTGCGATCCAAAAGTCTACAAGTAATAAATGCTGGAGAGGGTGTGGAGAAAAGGGAACCCTCTTACACTGTTGGTGGGAATGCAAACTAGTACAGCCACTATGGAGAACAGTGTGGAGATTCCTTAAAAAACTGGAAATAGAACTGCCTTATGATCCAGCAATCCCACTGCTGGGCATACACACTGAGGAAACCAGAAGGGAAAGAGACACGTGTACCCCAATGTTCATCGCAGCACTGTTTATAATAGCCAGGACATGGAAGCAACCTAGATGTCCATCAGCAGATGAATGGATAAGCAAGCTGTGGTACATATACACAATGGAGTGTTACTCAGCCATTAAAAAGAATAGATTTGAATCAGTTCTAATGAGGTGGATGAAACTGGAGCCTATTATACAGAGTGAAGTAGGCCAGAAAGAAGAACACCAATACAGTATACTAACGCATATATATGGAATTTAGAAAGATGGTAACAATAACCCTGTGTACGAGACAGCAAAAGAGACACTGATGTATAGAACAGTCTTATGGACTCTGTGAGAGAGGGAGAGGGTGGGAAGATTTGGGAGAATGGCATTGAAACATGTGAAATATCATGTATGAAATGAGTTGCCAGTCCAGGTTCGATGCACGATACTGGATGCTTGGGGTTGGTGCACTGGGACGACCCAGAGGGATGGTATGGGGAGGGAGGAGGGAGGAGGGTTCAGGATGGGGAACACATGTATACCTGTGGCGGATTCATTTTGATATTTGGCAAAACTAATACAGTTATGTAAAGTCTAAAAATAAAATAAAATTAAAAAAAAAAAAAAGAAGCCTTTCTTATCTCTTCTTGCTATTCTTTGGAACTAGATTCAGTGCAGTCTCTATCAAAATACCAATGGCATTTTTTCAAAGAACTAACACACAATTTTTAAATTTGTGTGGAAACACAAAAGACCATCTTGAGAAAGAAGAACAGAGCTGGAAGACTCATGCTCCCTGATTTCAGACAATACTACAAAGCTACGTTAGTGAAGAAGAATGGTAGTATCACAAAAACAGACACACAGATCAACACATAGAACAGGATAGAAAGCCCTAAAATAAACCCATGCATTCATGGTCAGTTAATCCACAACAAAGGAGGCAAGAAGATACATTGGAGAGTCAGTAAATGATACCGGAAAACAGTATAGCTACATGTAAATGAAATTATACAACATTCTCTAACACCATATACAAAAATAAACTCAAAATGGATTACAGACCAAAATATAAGACCAGAAATTATAAACTCCTAGAGGAAAATATAGACAGAATGCTCATTGACATAAATTGTAGTAATAATTTTTTAGATCTGTCTCCTAAGACAAGGGAAATAGAAATATCAAATGGGACCTAATGAAACTTAAAAGTCTTTGCACAGCAAAGGAAACCATTAACAAAATAAAAAGACAACCTACAGAATGTGAATAATATGACCAATAAGAGATTAATATCCAAAATATATCAATATCTGTAGTGTTTTTGAGTATATCTCTTTATATAGTTCTTTTGTGGTGGCTCTAGATATAACATTACACATGCAAAATGTTATAAGTGTCAGGAAGCATTTAACAGGAGGCTTCCTGTGTGCTCTTTTGGATCTGTCAGGAATTCTCTGCTCCTTATTAATTCCTGAATATTCAGGAATTCAGAGGAGAGGCAAGCCTCTCCTGGGACTGAGGAATCCAGGCCTTTCCTTCATTAGTGTTTCTATATGGTGATAAGTACCCTCTTCCTTCTTGTGAACCATACGGTAAAAGTGATTGTTTACACCTCTCTCTCTCTTTAATATGGATTGCCTATGTTTTGTAAGTCTGGAATTTTAATCTGTATCTTTGATGAGAATAGTTATCTTGTAAGACACTATAAATACCTAGACAATGTTGAATAAAGCACCTTTGCTCCATCAGAGCTCTGGTCCCTGTGTCTTTCTTTCTCTCTCTCTGTCTGTCTCTCAGTCTGATCCCCTGGAGTGCAGAGGCTCTCTGAGTTCACTTTCCTGCCCAGACTTCTAAGACCCTCTCGAGAAGGTGCTCTGCGCCTTCACCCCATCAAGAGGGCGCCTGAGGCCTCCATGAACAGAGCAAGCCCCGTGCAGGGGCTTTGTTGGCTTTCTGTGTAAACCAAGGAATATCAGCGTCTTTCTCTCCTTTACTTTCTTATCGTCGACTCCGGACCACCAGGTTCCGGTCCATTAAAGGACCCCAACAATAAGAATCTACTGGTGTAATCACTTTGCCAGTTCAAGTGCCATATAGAAACCTTACTTTCCTTTACATTTTGTTTCTCCTCCCTTGTTTATAAATATATAAAAACAATTATGGTATCTGTTAACTTATACATGTTTATAATAAAATTATATTATTATTTTATATACATTTAGAACCTGATGGGCTGCCGTCTATGGTATCGCACAGAGTCAGACACAACTGAAGTGACTTAGCAGCAGCAGCAGAACCACATTAGATAGTTATAATTTTTTTTTCAACCATCAAACATAATTTAGAACTTTAGAGAAGAAGGAAAGTCTATTGTATTTACCCATATTTCTGCTTATCAAATTATTTATTTCTTATTTTTGTTTCCACTTGCTGTTGGAATAAATCACCAAAAATGTACTGGAATAAAACAACACCAATTTATTTTCTTATATTTCTAGAGATCAGAAGTTTGAAATAAATTTCCCTAGATTAAAAGCTGAGGTATCAAGAAGGCTGCATTTTTTTCTGAAGGCTTTTGGGGAGAATCTGTTTGACTTTTCCAGCTTTTAGAGGCCACCTGCATTTCTTGGCTCATTTTGTCTTTCTAATCTGGCAAGATTCAACCTTAATATCTTGTTGTTTTCCCCAACCAGAGTTAGGATCTGTGGTGCTGGCTAATAAGTTCCCAGGTAGAGATATCCATGAATCTTACTTTAACTTTCCCTGGAAATCTTGTTTTCACTTTCCTTGGAATTTAGTCCTGCCAGTTTATGATCAATGATACTTCATCATTTTCTCCTGAGGCATAGCTTATCTCTATGTTTTCTAATTCCTAAAACAAGATTTCTGTTTTTTTGTTTGTATGTTTGTTTGTTTTTAGTACTGCTTCCCAGTTTTTCTCTAGCTACAACACAGGCTGATATATGTGGATGCAACTCTCTGATACCTATCTGTTGCTTGGCCTCCTGGTTATGTGTAGTCTTGATGTTATATCTTTGTACTATATCCAACTTCTGGGAGTCTAGTATTCCCTTAAAATACTGCAGGCTTTAATATTGAACATGACTTTAATCTTGAACATGACTGAGCTTCCTATGTCCTTTGAACATTTCCTTACTCCCACTGCATAGGCATCATTTTGCTCTCATAGTTGAGTTTCATTTAACATAGAATTTTAATATTTAGTGAAAATGGAAAAAAATCTTGGAAAGAAACCTATGCTAAGAATGGCTAATTCAGCTCCATCAACTTTTTATACACCACATTCTCCTTTTTAAAATTTATAGTGGCCTAACCACGACACTTTTTCGGGGCTCCAAAATCACTGCAGATGGTGACTGCAGCCATGAAATTAAAAGACGCTTACTCCTTGGAAGGAAAGTTATGACCAACCTAGATAGTATATTGAAAAGCAGAGACATTACTTTGCCAACAAAGGTTCATCTAGTCAAAGCTATGGTTTTTCCTGTGGTCATGTATGGATGTGAGAGTTGGACTGTGAAGAAGGCTGAGTGCCGAAGAATTGATGCTTTTGAACTGTGGTGTTGGAGAAGACTCTTGAGAGTCCCTTGGACTGCAAGGAGATCCAACCAGTCCATTCTGAAGGAGATCAGCCCTGGGATTTCTTTGGAGGGAATGATGCTAAAGCTGAAACTCCAGTACTTTGGCCACCTCATGCAAAGAGTTGACTCATTGGAAAAGACTCTGATGCTGGGAGGGATTGGGGGCAGGAGGAGAAGGAGACGACAGAGAATGAGATGGCTGGATGGCATCTCTGACTCGATGGACGTGAGTCTGAGTGAACTCTGGGAGTTGGTGATGGACAGGGAGGCCTGGTGTGCTGCGATTCATGGGGTCACAAAGAGTTGGACACGACTGAGCGACTGAACTGAATTGAACTGAACCACGACACATTCTTTGGTACAGTGGGTCTGGGATTCTGTGCAGTTCTGTGCCTATGCTCATAAATTATCTCGTGTTTTGGTTTTAGAGTTTCACATTTCAGTTTAGAGTTTGAGATGATAATTTTCACTGCTGATAGTCACTGTGCTATTTATTCAGGAGGCCATAGACTATGAGGCAAAATAAAACTCCAGCTCTGGAGTCAGACTTCTTGGGTTGAAGCTTGCTTCCATCAATTACTAACAGTGTAAACTTTGGCATTGATTTCACTTCTCTAAGAATATTTATTATTATAACTGGGAATAACAATAATAATGAAATTTGTATATTAGATTTTTAATTAAGATTAAATCAAATTCTAGGTATTAAGATAAGTTTCACAGTTCCTGGCATGCAATAGCTTCTCAATAGATGCTATGATTTTTTATTACATATTTATAGCAAAAATGCAGACTTAGAATTCTAAGCTTAACATTAAGATTAACTGTTAATCTTACCAATGATTAAAGTTTGATTAGAGTTACATTTGGGCTTCTCTGGTGGCTCAGTGGTAAAGAATCCACCTGCCAATACAGGATACATGGGTTCAATCCTTGGGTCAGAATGGGAGAAGGAAATGGCAACCCACTCCAGTATTCTTGCCTGGGAAATCCCATGGACAGAGGAGCCTGGTGGGCTACAATCTGTGGGGTCACAAAAGAGTTGGACTCAGCTTAGTAACTAAACAACAGCAACAACAATTTTACATTTTGCAAATAACCAAAACAATCTGTCTGTTAACTGTCCACCACACACTTGAAGGATTGTCATCTATCAACAATGAATCCACTTATTAATTATAAATAGCACATGGAAATTTATAACTTCACTTCCAAAGCCAGGCATAGATGTGGTTCACAGACTGCATTGCCAGTGAAGGTAATTGAAATGCAAGTTCTTGGGCCCCTCTCCTGACTACTGAATCAGAAGCTTGGGTGTGTGGGGGTGGGGTTGGAGGTTGGGGGTGAGGTTCACTAAGCTGCGCTTCTTAAGCCCTGCAGGGGATTCTGACGCACAGTCAAGTTCAAGAATGGCATTTCGATGAAGTTTGAACTGCTCTGTGCTGTTTCTGTCTCATTGCTGTTGCTGTTGCGTTCACTGTTTTTCCTTTTGTCATGCTCATCATATACCAATAGCTGATCAAAAAACCAAAAGGCCTGCATAGAATTAAACGTTTATGTTAGATTTAGGGGGAAACCATTTTTTTATCTAAAGATAGAGAATAGCTAATTTCTGAACCAAGCGGTCACCTCTCCTGTGAACAGTCACTGGAAATGCCTTATTTCATTTGATTTTCTGTTCAATAGCAACAGCCAAGGCCTCAAGATCTTTATTTTCCTTCCTTGGAAATAACTTCAGAGAAATGGATTTGTTAGTGTCTATGACTGCCTTGGGGATTGTTATTTTAAGGAGACTCTTAATTTAATCTTAGTATAATCCATTTTTTCTTTTTGTGTTAGTGTTTCAGTGCTTATTTCAACACATGAATAAACTTACAGTGACTGCTTAAAAGCATTTTGGGCTGCTTAAAAGCATTTTGGGTACAGCTTGGGTAGTTGTAAATATAATTTCATTTATTTTGAACAGATAATTTCTGGATAAACAGTAATTCAGTTGCTAAAAGCTATCATTGTCATGTTTTTTACATCTTCTAAGCATGCAAAGTGAAGCATAAATATTACATAGAATTGAGAGTGGTGATATTGGGCTTATGTAAATTGAGTATATGGATTCTCAAGAAATAGCATGTTCTTTCCACTTACTTTTATGGGAATCCTAATATATTCAGAAAGTTGACAGGACTAGCTTTAAAGCAGACAAACCTGCACAACTTCAGCTCTCCTATCTCCTTCATGAGGAGTTTGGATAAGTTTTTTAATATCCCAAAACTCGGACTCTTATTTAAAATCAAGGCAAGAAGGCCAGTTCTAGAGGTGTTTGAGGATTAAATGAAATAATACAGGTAAAGCATCTGATGTAGGGTAAACATTCAAAAAATATTACCAGTATGTCTGAGGCATTTTATACATTATAGTTTTGATTTACATTTAGTACTCTGTGTTTGATGAGGCAGTTTATATACCTTTTCATTTTTGGTTCCTTGTTTGAGCTTTCAGTTTTTCAGAGTTATATAGGATAGATCTCTTTATTAGTTTCTTTTTTTCGCAGAAGTGTTTAATGACACTTACTGCCAGATTTGACATTGCTTCATGAAACTTTAGAATCAGATCCAGGAGTGGCTGATCTTGGAGGCTATCCATTAATAGTTCAAGGTCCCTCTTTAACAAGGTATCTGAGGCTCTGACAGAGGAAATGACATACCCAAGGCCTCAGAGCTAGTTGTAGGCATAATGCTATCTGTTCCTTATTAGCTGGTAACTTGTTAGGTTGCAGAGAGAAATGGATCTTTGTCCAAATCTTTCCAGCTTTGTCTTGACCATTTTCTATCTCACACGTCGTGTTTCTGCAATATGTATAATACTGAGGGTTTTCTTGATTCCAGTTCTGCTGATGTTATCTTCTTTGCCTGAAAGACCCTTTCTACTCTTTCCTATTTCCAACTCATTTCTAACTGTGATTCACAAAATAAGAGTTCTTGAAGCTCCCACAGTCCTGTCTCCATTCCTCACCCCCTCCACCCCACACAAGACCTCCCAGGCTGTGAGAGACCACACTGTGTTGTTATGATAAACTGATATATCTGTCTCACTATATTACAAAACTCTCAAGTGCTGGGAACGTGTCTTATTTATTTCTCTATTTTCAATATCTAGTGTAGGGTCTGGCACATTTTATAAGTTCAGCTGATGCTTGTTGAACTGAGCCGTTGTTTGGCTTCTGCAAATTGTATTTTGGATTATCTTTACATGTCATTGTGATGTTCTCCAGTCTAATACTTTCAGACCTTAGTTTTCATGACTCAAGGTTTATTTCTTAATTTTGTACTCATTAAGTAGCTACAAAAATGGGCCCTGTGGTCCAGAGACCTGAGTTCTTCAGCTTTGCCACTTATAAATTATGTGAAGACAGAAAATTTACAAAGTCTCAGTGCCTTGGTTTCCTTCTTTCAATTTTTTTGTTCTGGTGGTTAAAAAAACACACACACACACATAAAAAAATGCATAACACATAGATTAAAAGATTGTTATAATACAAATACCCCTGTCTCTGCCACAGAGGTTGGGAATCAGGACATCGCCAGCCTGCCAGAAGCTACTCTCAGTCCTTTCCTGATCACAGCCCCTCTTTCCACACTAAAGCTGACCTTGATTTTGACCTTATTGATAATTATTTCTGTAGTTTTCCTTCTTTCTTTCTTTTAAATATATATTCTTAAATATTTTAGATCAGTTTTGCCTCTCTTTGTACTTTATATAAATGGAAACATACATTGAACGTTACTTAGTGTATGACGTATTTAGAAATATAATTGACATTTTTTTATTGTGGTGAAAGACATGGAATTTACCATCTCAAGCATTTTTATGTGTACAGTTTAGCAGTGTTAAGTACACACATTATTGTGAAACATATCTCCAGAACTTCTTCATCTTCCAAATCTGAAACTTGATGTCCACTAAACAGTTTCCCTTTCCTCCTCCCTCAGCCCCTGACAAGCCCCATTCTTATTTCTGTGAATTTGACTACTTTAGATGCCTCATGTAAGTGGAATTTTATAGTATTTACCTTTTTGTGCTTGGCTTATTTCATTTAGCATAATGTCCTCATCCATTTAGTAGCAAGTGACAGAATTTCCTTCCTATTAAAAGCTGAATGCTACTCCACTGTATGTACATGCCATATTTTGTTTATCCATGCTTCTGTGGAAGGACATTTGTATTGCTTCCACCTCCTGCCTATTGTGAATGGTGCTGCTATAAACATGTGTAAGCAACTAATTCTTTGAGACTCTGCTTTCAATTTTTTGGTTATACATCCAGAAGTGGAAACTTTAATAATTTTCTTGGTATGGTTTAGTTTTGTAGTTTCTGTAGAAGTAAATATTACAGATAAAAATAACATTGACTATGAATTTATTGATCAGTCTGATCTACTTGCTAGCAATTATAATGGGATGAAGTTAACTCTTAGATAAATTTCAGGCAGCAGAGAAGCTAGGATTGGCTGCCATCACTTTCAACCTTGATAGGCTTTGTATATCGACAAGAGAGATACTAGGGGAAACTAACGGGATTTGAAGTCATAGGAATTGTTTGAAGAACAGAAGGGCTAGAACAGTTGTTCCTAAATTGTAGTCCACAAAACCTGGGGTCTCTGAGACCCTTTGATAAGATATTATTTATTATTTTTACTGAACTGATATTTATACAATGGCGCAAAAGGAATGACAAAACTGTTGATACCTTAATTGTAAATCAAAGCTGTAGCTTTAAACTGCATTCTCCACCACCATACATGTACTATCATTAAAAAAAAAAAAAAAAGAAAGAAAAAGATTGTTCTCAACAAAGCAGTAATAAATATTTTATTAAAATTTGGTCCCTGAGTACATGTCTTTTTAATATTTTATATTAAAAATAGAATACATGCATAAAGCACACTGAAATATGTGAATTGTCTTTAGAAGAAGCATTTGTATGATTTGGTTGCCAGCTGCAATAGCCACTTATGGAACACCATTTTTGAAATACAGACAGAAAAACTTATCAAACTTGTACATTTAGTCAGCTATTTTCATAAGTATAAATGAAATGAGGCTGTTTCTTCCATACACAATACTTACCAGTGAAGAAATTTGAGTGAAAATTAGAATTTTGGAAAACTTGTATTTTTCATTGTAAGCTTGATAGCTTCCCAATAATTGAAGATTTTTTGATGAGTTTGGTGATGTATTAATGAATTTGGTTTTTATATTATTTGATAGAAGGTACCAGAAAGTGAAGAGGAACTAAAGAACCTCTTGATAAAGGTGAAAAAAGAGTGGAAAAGCTGGCTTAAAACCCAGCATTTAAAAGACTAAGATCATGGCATCTGGTCCCATCACTTCATGGCAAATAGATGGGGAAAACGTGAAAAGTGTCAGATTCCATTTTCTTGGGCTCCAAAATCAATGTGGATGGTGACTGCAGTCAGGAAATTGAAAGAAGCTTGCTCCTTGGAAGAATAGCTATGACAAACCTAGACAGTGTATTAAAAGCAGGGCCCTCACTTCACTGACAAAGTTCTGTATAGTTAAAGCTACGGTTTTTCCAAGTAGTCATGTATGGATATGGGAGTTAGGCCATAAAGAATGCTGAGTGCTGAAGAATTGACACTTACGAACTGTGGTGCTGGAGAAGACTCTTGAGAGTCCCTTGGACAGCAAGGAGATCAAGCCAGTCAATCCTAAAGGAATTCAACCCTGAATATTCATTGTAAGGACTGGTGCTGAAGCTGAAACTCCAATACTTTGGCCACCTGATGTGAAGACCTGACTCACTGGAAAAGACCCTGATGCTGGGAAGGACTGAAGGCAGGAAGAAAAAGGAATGACAGAGGATAAGATGGTTGAATGGCATCACTGACTCAATGGACAGGAGCTTGAGCAAACTCGGGGAGATAGTGATGGACAGCAAAGCCTGTCATGCTGCAGTTCACGGGGTTGCAAAGAATTGGACATCACTTAACGACTGAACAACAACAACCAACATTTGGGAGGTTTGCATAACTCATGAACCAATATTTTCCAAATGACCAAAGCTGACATTCGTAATCATGTGTAAGTAAAACGTCCATTTGAAATACAAGATAGATAAGTGATTTTAACATAAGTATGAGTATACAAAATTCATTGACATAGTTCCAAATTTCACATTGCAGCTAAACTTTAAGAAAGTACCATTTGTTCACTTTGGACTTAGTATGCATATGTAATATCCAAAATTATCTGAAAATGCTATTAAAATACTCCCCTTTTCAACTAACCTTTCATGTCTTTTAAACAAAAGAACATAGTGCAATAGAGAATTCAGTAGTCTTCTACTGAGCCTATTAAAAGATATTTGCAAAGCTGTAAGACAATACCTTTCTTCTCACTACTTTTATGTTTTAAAAATAAAGGCACTTTTTATTTTAAAAAATGTGTTTTAACCTGTCATTGGTTATTATGGCTATTTTCATATAAATTATTAATTAAATATATTTAAAACTTCTAATATATTAATAGTAAACATCAATACATATCACCTACAAAACCAAAGTTCTTTTTGGTTGTTAATAATTGTTAATAATGTAAAGTGGTCCTGAGACACTAACTACTGGTCTGGGGAAAACAATACACTTCTGTTCCTTATTTCTTTCCAGATGTTTCTACTTGATTTTCTAAGTGACTTGATCTAATAGCAGTAATTTTATACATTTACACAAACATACAATATCTGTTTTCAAGTTTAAAAACAATTTAAACAAATTTTTTATTTTTATTTAAAATTAATTTACTTTTATTGAAGGATAATTGCTTTACAGAATTTTGTTTTCTGTCAAACCTCAACATGAATCAGCCATCAGTATACATATATCCCCTCCCTTTTGAACCTCCTTCCCATCTCCCTCCCTATCCCACCCCTCTAGGTTGATACACAGCCCTTGCTTGAGTTTCTTGAGTCATACAGAAAATTGCCATTGGCTATCTATTTTACATATGGTAATATAAGTTTCCATGTTATTCTCTCCATACATCTTACCCTCTCTTTTCCTCTCCCCATGTCCATAAGTCTATTCTCTATGTCTGTTTCTCCATTATAACCCTGTAAATAAATTCTTCAGTACCATTTTTCTAGATTCCATATATATGAGTTGGAATACAATATTTATCTTTCTCTTTCTGACTTCACTCTGTATAATAGGTTCTACGTTCATCCACCTCATCAGAACTGACTCAAATGCATTCCTTTTTATGGCTGAGTAATATTCCATTGTGTATATGTACCATAACTTCTTTATTCATTCATCTGTTGATGGACATCTAGGTGGCTCCCATGTCCTAGCAATTGTAAATAGTGCTGCACTGAACAATGGGATACATGTTATCTCTTTCAATTTTGGTTTCCTCAGGGTATATGCCTAGGAGTGGGATTGCTGGGTCCTATGATAGTTTTATTCCTAGTTTTTAAAGGAATCTCCATACTGTCTTCCATATTGGCTGTTTCAATTTACATTCCCACCAGCAGTTCAAGAGCATTCTCTTTTCTCCACACCCTCTCCAGCATTTATTGTTTGTAGACTTTTTGATGATGGCCATTCTGACCGATGTGAGGAGATATCTAATTGTGTTTTGATTTGCATTTGTCTAATAATGAGCGATGTTGAGCATCTTTTCATGTGTTTGTTAGCTATCTGTATGTCTTCTTTTGAGAAATGTCTGTTTAGGTCTTTCCCCCACTTTTTGATTGGGTTGTTTGTTTTTCTGGTATTGAGTTGTATGATCTGCTTGTATATTTTGGAAATTAATCCTTTGTCAGTTGTTTCATTTGCTGTTATTTTCTCCCATTCTGAGGGCTGTCTTTTCACCTTGCTTATTATCCTTTGCTGTGCAAAAGCTTTTAAGTTTAGTCAGGTCCCACTTGTTTACTTTTTTTTTTTTATTTTGGTTATTCTAAGACGTGGGTCATAGAGGATCTTGCTTTGATTTATGTCATCAAGTGTTCTGCCTATGTTTTCCTCTAAGAGTTTTATAGTTTCTTTAATCCATTTTGAGTTTATCTTTGTGTATGGTGATAAAAATCCCATGGATGGAGGAGCCTGGTAGGCTGTAGTCCATGGGGTCGCTAAGAGTCAGACATGACTGAGTGACTTCACTTTCACTTTTCACTTTCACGCATTGGAGAAGGAAATGGCAACCCACTGTGGTGTTCTTGCCTGGAGAATCCCAGGGACGGGGGAGCTTGGTGGGCTGCCGTCTATGGGGTCGCATAGAGTTGGACACAACTGAAGTGACTTAGCAGCAGCAGCAGCATGGTGATAGGAAGTGTTCTAATTTCATTCTTCTACATGTAGTTGTCCAGTTTTCCCAGCACCATTTATTGAAGGGGCTGTCTTTGCCCCATTGTATATTCTTGCCTGCTTTGTCAAAAATAAGGTATCCATAGGTGCATGGGTTTATTTCTGGGCTTTCTATCTTGTTCCATTGGTCTATATTTCTGTTTTTGTGCCAGTACCATACTGTCTTGATGACTGTAGCTTTGTAGTATAATCTGAAGTCAAGAAGGTTGATTCCTCCAGCTCCATTCTTCTTTCTCAAGATTGCTTTGGCTATTTGGGGTCTTTTGTGTTTCCATATAAAATGTGAATTTTTTTCTTCTAGTTCTGTGAACAGTGCCATTGGTAATTTTTCTGGGCTCCAAAATCACTGCAGATGGTGATTGCAGCCATGAAATTAAAAGACTCTTAACTGCTTGTAAGGAAAGTTATGACCAACCTAGACGGCATATTAAAAAGCAGAGACATTACTTTGTCAACAAAGGTCCATCTGTCAAGGTGAGATCCAACCAATCCATCCTAAAGGAGATCAGTTCTGGGTGTTCATTGGAAGGACTGATGTTGAAGCTGAAACTCCAATACTTTGGCCACCTGATGTGAAGAGCTGACTCATTTGAGAAGACCCTGATGCTGGGAAAGATTGAAGGCAGGAGGAGAAGGGGATGACAGAGGATGAGATGGTTGGATGGCATCACCAACTCAATGGACATGGGTTTGGGTGGGCTCTGGGAGTTGGTGATGGACGGGAAGGCCTGGTGTGCTGCAGTTCATGGGGTCTCAAAGAGTCAGACTCGATTGAGTGAGTGAACTGAACTGAACTGAATTTGATAGGGATTGCACTGAATCTGTAGATTGTGTTTGGTAGTATAGTCATTTTCACAATATTGATTCTTCCTACCCAGGAACATGGAATATCTCTCCATCTGTTTATGTCATCTTTGATTTCTTTCATTAGTGTCTTAAATTTTTTTTGTGTGCAGTTCTTTTGTCTCCTTAGGTAAGTTTATTCCTAGATATTTAATTCTTTTTTTGCAATGATGAAGGGGATTGAGTCCTTAATTTCTCTCTCTGATTTTTCATTGTTAGTATATAGAAATGCAAATGATTTCTGTGTATTGATTTTGTATCTTTCAACTTTGCTAAATTCACTGATTAACCCTAGTAATTTTCTGATACTATCTTTAGGGTTTTCTGTGTACAATATCATGTCATCTGCAAACAGTGAGAGCTTTCCTTCTTCCCATTTGGATTCCTTTTGTTTCTTTTCCTTCTCTGATTGCTGTAGCTAGGACTTCCAGAACTATGTTGAATAATCCTGGTGAAAGTGGACATCCTTGTCTTGATCCTGATATTAGGGGGAATGCTTTCAGTTTTTCACTGTTGAGAATAATGTTTGCTGTAGGCTTATAATATATGGCCTTTACTATGTTGAGGTAGGTTCCTTCTATGTCCATTTTTGAAGAGTTTAAATCATAACTGGTTGCTGCATTTTGTCAAAAGCTTTTTCTGCATCTATTGAGATGATCATATGTTTTTTTATTTTTCAGTTTGTTAATATGGTGTATCATGTTGATTGATTTGCATATATTGAAGAATCCTTGCATCCCTGAAATAAACCCAACTTGATTATGGTGTATGAGCTTTTTGATGTGTTGCTGAATTCTGTTTGCTAAAATTTTGTTGAGGATTTCTATATCTATGTTTATCAGTGATATTGGCCTGTAGTTTTCTTTTTTGTGTGTTGTCTTTGTCTGATTTTGGTATCAGGGTGATGTTGGCCTCATAGAATGTTCCTTCCTCTGCAATTTTTTGAAAGGATTTTGGAAGGATAGGCATTAGCGCTTCTTTAAATGTTTGATGGAATTCTCCTGTGAAGCCATCTGGTTCTGGGCTTTTGTTTTTGGGGAGATTTTTGATTACAGCTTCAATTTCAGTGCTTGTTATTGGGTTGTTCATAATTTCTATTTCTTCCTGGTTCAGTCTTGGAAGATTGAACTTTTCTAAAAACCTGTCCATTTCTTCCAGGTTATCCATTTTATTGCTGTATAGTTGTTCATAATAGTCTCTTATAATCCTTTGTATTTCTGCATTGTCTGTTGTAACCTTTCTTTTTTCTTTTCTAATTTGTTGATTTGATTCTTCTCTCTTTTTTTCTTGATGAGTATGGCTAAAGACTTGTCAATTTTGTTTGTCTTCTCAAAGAACCAGTTTGTAGTTTTATTAATATTTACTATAGTTTCTTTAATTTCTTTTTCATTTATTTCTGCTTGGATCTCTCTGATTTCTTTCCTTCTACTAATTTTTTTTTTGTTTTGTTTTTGGTTGTTCTTCTTTTTCCAGTTGTTTTAGATGTAGTTAGGTTGTCTATTAGATTTTTTTTTGTTTCTTGAGGTAGGATTGTATTGCTATAAACTTCCTTCTTAGAACTGCTTTCACTGTATCCCATAGATATTTTGAGTTGTTGTGTTTTCATTTTCATTTGTTTCTAGAAATTTTTTGATTTCCCTTTTGATTTATTCAGTAACCTGTTGATTATTTAGAAATGTGTTGTTTAATTTCCACGTGTTTGGGTTTCTTACAGTTTTTTTCTTATAATTGATATCTAGTTGTGGAAGACGCTTGATATGATTTCAATTTTCTTAAATTTACTGAGGTTTGATTTGTGACCCAAGATGTGGTCTATCCTGGAGAATGTTCCATGTGCACTTGAGAAGAAGGAAGGTGTAATCTTCTGCATTTGGGTGGAATGTCCTGAAGATATCAATGAGATCCATCTCATCTAATGTTTCATTTAAAACTTGTGTTTCCTTATTAATTCTTTGTTTTAATAATCTGTCCATTGGTGTGAGTGGGGTGTTAAAGTCTCCTACTGTTGTGTTACTGTTAATTTCTCCTTGTATGTCTGTTAGTGTTTGTCTTATGTATTGAGGTGCTCCTATGTTGGGTGCATAGATATTTACAATTGTTATGTCTTTCTCTTGGATTGATCCCTTGATCATTATGTAGTGCCTTCCTTATCTCTTGTAATCTTCTTTATTTTAAGGTCTATTTTGTCTGATATGAGTATTGCTACTCCAGCTTTCTTTTGCTTCCCATTTGCATAGAATATATTTTTCCATCCTCTTACTTTCAGTCTACATGTGTCTTGAGGTCTGAAGTGGGTTTCTTGTTACACAGCATATATATGGATCTTGTTTTTGTATCCATTCAGCCAGTCTGTGTCTTTTGGTTGGATCATTTAATCCACTTACATTTAAAGTAATTATTGATATATATGTTCCTATTGCCATTTTCTTAATTGTTTGGGGTTGATTTTGTAGATCTGTTTACTTCTTTTGTATTTTTTTTTGACTATATAAGTCCCTTTAACATTTGTTGTAAAGCTGGTTAGGTGGTACTGAATTCTCTTAACTTTTGCTTGTCTGAAAAGCTTTTTATTTCTCCATCAATTTTGAATGTGTTCCTTGCTGAGTACAGTAATCTTGGTTGTAGATTTCCCCCTTTTGGTACTTTAAATATATCCTGCCATTCCCTTCTGGCCTACAGAGTTTCTGCTGAAAGATCAGCTGTAAAGTGTATGGGTTTTCCCTTGTATGTTACTTGTTCCTTCTCCCTTGCTGCTTTTAATAGTCTTTCTTTGTGCTTAATCTTTGTTAGTTTGATTAGTATGTGTCTTGGTGTGTTTCTCCTTGGACTTATCCTGTATGGGACTCTTTGCACCTCTTGGACTTGATTGACCATTTCCTTTTTCATGTTGGGGAAATTTTCAACTAGAATCTCTTCAAAAATTTTCTCATACCCTTTCTTTTTCTCTTTTTCTTCTGGGACCCCTATCATTCGAATGTTGGTGCATTTGATATTGTCCCAGAGGTCTCTGAGACTGTCCTCAGCTCTTTTCATTCTTTTTACTTTATTCTGCTCTTCAGAAGTTATTTCCACCATTTTATCTTCCAGCTCACTGATTCATTCTTCTGCTTCAGATATTCTGCTATTTATTCCTTCTAGAGTATTTTTAATTTCAGCAATTGTGTTGTTTGTCTCTGTATGTTTATTCTTTAATTCTTCTAAGTCTTTGCTAATTGATTCTTATATTTTCTCCATTTTATTTTCAAGGTTTTTGATCATCTTTACTATCATTATTCTGAATTCTTTTTCAGGTAGTTTGCCCATTTCCTTTTCATTATTTGGACTTCTGTGTTTCTAGTTTTTTCCTTCATTTGTGTAGTATTTTTCTGCCTTTTCATTATTAAATTTTTAACTTACTATGTTTGAATTCTCCTTTTCCCAGGCTTCAAGGAAAGTTGAAATCTTTCCCTGAAGAACATTGAATTCTTTCTTCCTTTTGGTTTCTTCCCTGCTAAGGTTGGTCCAGTGGTTTGTGTAAGCCTTGTATAGGGTAAGATTTGTGCTGAGTTTTTGTTTGTTTGTTTGCTTTTTTGTTTTTCCTCTGATGAGCAAGGCTGAGTGAGGTGGTTATCCTGTCTGCTGATGATTGTGTTTGTATTTTTGTTTTGTTTGTTGTTTAGATGAGGTGTCGTGCACAGGATGTTACTGGTGGTTGGGTGATGCTGCATCTTGTATTCAAGTGGTTTCACTTGTGTGAGTTCTCACTGCTTGATACTCCCTAGGATTAGTTCTCTGGTAGTCTAGGGTCTTGGAGTCAGTGCTCCCACTCCAAAGGCTCAGGGCTTGATTTCTGGTCAGGAGTGAAGATTCCACAAGTGGTTTATTATAGCATTAATTGAGATTAAAACAAATATCCCAAAATGAGAAACCAAAGATGCTGCTAAGTCACTTCAGTCATGTCCAACTCTGTGCGACCCCATAGACAGGAGCCCACCAGGCTCCCCAGTCCCTGGGATTCTCCAGGCAAGAACCTCAGGCAAATGGCAGTTATAAAATCAGACAAATAATAATTAAAATAATGGAATATACACACATATATATACATCCATGAGCAAAGTAGAAACAGTCCACCAAAAATAAAGTACAGTAGCTTGACCCAGTGAACAAAGGAAATAAAAAAATCTATTAACCAGTTAACAACAAAACTGACTAAAGTGCAAACTGGGAAACAAAACTAAAGCAAGTTGCCAAGTGGAAAATAAAGCAATTAAAACTAAACAAATATGTTGAGAGGAAAGGAAAGAAGGAAAAGAAAAAGAATAGATATGCAAAGTTAAATAGAGGTAGATGAAGATTTATACACACTAAAGATTAACTGAAAGGGGAAAAGAACAGTAGTAAAGGAAAACAAAGGAATAAATGTAAAAATATAATCAGTTTAAAAAAATTAAAGTTATAATAAGAGAAAAGAAAAAAAGAAAAAAAAAAAAAAAAAAGGAAAGCTCCACAGACTTGCAAAAGCCCAATGTAGAGGCAGAGGTTTATAAAAACAATAAAAGTGTGAATAAATATACACTTATACATATACACCCATAAGCAAAATGAAAATAGTCCAACAAAAATAAAGTACAATAGATTGACCCAGCGAACAAAGGAAACCAAAAATTATATCTACCAGAACAAAACTAACTAAAGAATAAACTGGAAAACAGAATTAAAGCAAAGTGCCAATTGGGGAGCAAAGCAATGAAAATAAAACTAACAGATATGTTGAGAGGAAAGGAGAGAAAGAAAAGAAAGAAAAAATAGTTATGTAAAGTTAAATAGAGGTAGATAAAGAATATTTATATACATTAAATTAATTAATACATTAAATTAATGCATAAAGATTAACTGCAAGGGAAAATAACAGTAGGAGAAGCAAACAAAGGACTAAATATAGAAAAAATAATAATAGGTTTAAAAAATTAAAAAAAGAGAAAAAAAAAAGGAAAACTCCACAGGACTGCAAAAGTCCAACGTAGAGGCAGAGGTTTATAACAACAATAAAAAATGTGACTGAGGAGAAAAAGCACAAATACTTAATTAGATTTCATAGTGCCAATAAAATTGACAACTACAACAGCGGGGGCAGGGAAAGAAAAAAAAAAAGAAAGAGAGAGAAACATCCAAAAGAATCTACAGAACAAGTCAAAATATACTAATACAATTATGTAAAGTTTAAAAATAAAATAAAAAAGAATAATAAATGTTTTTCTTGAGTCACTGCTGTCAGAGCCCTTTCCCTCACTGGGTCACAATCCACCTTGCCTCCCTAGGATGCCCTCCAACACTGTGCTGATCTCTGGGCCTGCTGTGCTGGCAGCTCAGATTCTAATCTGGTCATACTCCTGTGTGTTCTTTTTTTTTTTTTAAATTTAAATTTATTTATTTTAATTAGAGGCTAATTACAATATTGTATTGGTTTTGCCATACATCAACATGAATCCACCACGGGTGTACACATGTTCCCAATCCTGAACCCCCCTCCCACCGCCCTCCCCATACCATCCCTCTGGGTCATCCCAGTGCACCAGCCCCAAGCATCCTGTATCCTGCATCGAACCTGGATGGTGATTCATTTCTTATATGATATTATACATGTTTCATTGCCATTCTCCCAAATCATCCCCCCACCCCTCTCCCACAGAGTCCAAAAGACTATTCTATACATCTGTGTCTCTCTTGCCTCCAATGTCCACAGCTATCAGAACTAGTGCGTTTTCTTTTGTGGGAGGTCTCAATGATCCATTATATATTCCATATACACAGAATCTGCCTAATTGATCATGTGGATTTAATCTGTAGTTTGTACAGCTGGTGGGAAAGTTTTGGGTCTTCTTTCTTAGCCACAGTGTCCCTGGGTTTCAACTGTGGTTTTATTTCCACCTCTACATGTGGGTCGTCCACTGGGGTTTGCTCCTGAGGCTCCCTGGAGAACTTGGGTTTGCCCCTGTGAGGGCCAGGTGTGGAGGTGGTGCAGCTGCTTGGGTGGTAGGGATTCTGGCAGCACCAGGTACTCAGGGGAATTGGTGGCTAGGGCAGCAGGAAATATAGTGCTCTAGATTGGGGGCAGGAGGAGAAGGGGACAACAGAGGATGAGATGGCTGGATGGCATCATTGACTCGATGGCTGTGAGTCTGGGCGACCTCCGGGAGTTGGTGATGGACAGGGAGGCCTGGCGTGCTGCGATTCATGGGGTCGCAAAGAGTCGGACACGACTGAGCAACTGAACTGAACTGAACTGAGAAGGGTATGGCAACCAGTATTGGCCAATATGCTCCAGTATTCTTGCCTGGAGACCCCCTCTCCCTGACAGAGAAGCCTGGTAGGCCACAGTCTACAGGGTTGCAAAGAGTCGGACACGACCAAAGTGACCCTGCATACATAGACACAAGACTTTTTTGCCTGTGGCACCTCTGGCCCAGTGACAGCTGAGCGTTAAGGTGGTGCAGCTTCTTGGCTTGTGGGGACCCTGGTGGCACCTAGTGTGCAGGAACATGGACTGCCTCCACCGCAGGGGTTATGGCCCTATAAGAGTCTTTTTTTCAAGCCTCTTGTAAACTGGCGATCAGAAGACCTCTTTGGCCAGTCTTTCTCCATAGCTCCACCCATTGAGGCACGTAGAGGGCTCCATTGCCTGGGGTCCTTCTCTGTTGTTCATTGTGTCCGACACATAGAGGGGTCCCCCTGGGTGGGGTCTACTCTGTAGATCGGTGTATTAGGACCCTGGGTGGGGTCCTACTCTAGTTCAGGGCGTCAGGCATTTGATGGACCAGCCTCTCTATTGTTCAGCTGCAGATGCTGGTGTGTGGGGGAGAGATAGGCTTTGGTGATGGCTCCACCCCCTACACATGACTCAGCAGTATCACCCTGCTTCCATGGCTGCCTGGCTTTCCTTCACCGGCATTTCCCACCACAATCTCCTCCCTCACATCCTCTCGATCTTTCTCTCCACAGTCAACAGCAGCCCTCGCCCTGGGATCACTCCACACTCCCGAAACTCCAGATCCCAGCCGCTGCCCCTTCCAGGGGACCAGCGTTCCTGTCCAGGGTATGTATGGCTCTGGCAAAGACTGTCTGATTCTCATTCCACTTAGGCTGCCACAGATCAGCTGTTTCACTCTCAGCCTTAAATGTTTCTCCTCTGACTCAGACAATTAATTGCCCTGATGTGGGGATCAGACCCCTGCTTCAGTTCCCCCACCCACCGAGGGTAGGTCCAGTTCTACTAACACTCCTGTTTTTTTCTCCTAGTTCCTTCATCCTACCAAGTTTTGCGTGGTTCTATGTATTCTGTTCTGCTGGTCAGTTACTCCTGTCCACTCAGCTGGTGTCCTGAATGCACTTCTGTGTCTGAACATGTATTCCTGATATATCCATGAAGAGAGATGTACTTCACATCCACCTACTCCTCCACCATCTAGTTTTTGTTTTTTTTTTTTTTTAAATTTTTGTGTGGGTGGGTATTTTACATCATGCTAAAGTGGTTCTCAGTGTTAATCAAATATGTGGCATCATCTCAAATATTCTGGAAAATCCCATCTTTCTTTCTTCCTTGGCTTTCAGATTTCAGAGCAACGGGACAGAGATTTGACCTTTTATTCTTTTGCCTCAGGAGTTGTGATTTTGTGTTCAACTCTCTTCCAGGCAAGGACTATTTTTGCTTAGGGCTTGAAGATATTTTTAGATGCATACAAAAGAAAATCTGGAATATTTCATGAGTGTTAGACAGGTGGATCATTCTTTTTATTTCTTGACTACATAAAAATGTGATAAAACTAAATATGATGTAGTTCTATTCTAAATTTGAACTATTGATAAGATGCTAACTAGGACATTGAAAATGAACCTCACAATTCTACTCACAGACTCCCTTAAAGGGTCTATATCTGGATTATTATTTAAGATATATGTTAAGTTTAAATTCTCCCTCTGGCCATTTCTGACAGCTTTCCTGATATATCAGGCTATACATTTCTGTAGCTAACACTCATAGTCTCATGGAAAGGAACTTGGAGAAATGAATGGGAAATACAATTAGTGTGTGAATGAAATAGTGGTGTAAATAAACACAGGATATGTCTATTGTTCACAATTGTCTGAGATTTAAAGCAGAAGCTTTGGAGTGATATATTCCAAAGTGTATCACTAAAAATGCTAAATTCAGAGTTAACCGTGTAGGCTTTGGGCTTCCCTCATGGCCTAGAAGGTAAAGAATTCCCCTGTAATGCCAGAGACCTAATTTCAATCCCTGGGTTGGAAAGATCCTCTGGAGAAGAGAATAGCTACCCACTCCATACTTTTGCCTGGAGAATTCCATGGACAGAGGTGCCTGGTGCACTACACTCCATGGGGTCACAAAGGGTCAGACATGTGTTACTGTTTGAGAAAATTGAAACTGCCAATCTAATTATGTGCTTATCAGTACAAGTTGTTGAAATTGTTACCTACCTGCAAGTTTAAAACATAGGCTTTATAAGAAATTTCTACACTTAAAACCTCTATTTTGGGGAGCATAATTTCTACATCTAACACCTACATTTCTTGTGCGTATTTAAGGCCTTTCATAGGAACCTAGGTAAATCTTTAAATCTTTCAATTATTTAAAAATATTTTAACCATGTTGCATGAAGCCTTTATGAAATGTCCTGTCTATCCCTCTGGTGTCATCTTTCCTCATTTCTCCAGATGTATGCAATATTCCAGTCACGTTGAACTCTTTGAAATGTCCTAAACACACCATTCTTTCCCTTTGTATAAAAATCTGCTTTATACATATTGCTTCTTCTGCCCACTATGCCCCATATATTTTTCTTCCTAGATGATGTGTAATCAATTTTCAAAAAATAGTAATAGCACCTTACATTTTTTGTGCTTATATTTTCCAGCAGGAGGATTCCTTCCAGGGACTGCTGGTGGGCTCTTGTTAAACTTAGGAATTATCTGAGGAGATACACATACAAGAAAGCAAAAGACTTGTTTGGGACAGGGCACCTGGGCAGACAGCAGCAGGGTAAGGAAGCCCAGAACTGCTCGACCATGTGGTTTGAAGCCTTAGGGTTTACCATGGTGGGGTTAGCTTTGTGGGTTTCCTCTGGCTAGTCATCTTGCCTATGCCAGTATGTGGTTTGATTCAATTCCCATCCTGGAGGTGTGCCATCTCTCGATCAAGATGGTTTCTAGCATGAGGGTTTCTGAGAGGTTGGCAGGACATGTTATGGGTTGGTGTCTCCTCCCTCCTTTTGACCCCTCCAGAATTCTCCTCGGAGAAGGCGATGGCACCCCACTCCAGTACTCTTGCCTGGAAAATCCCATGGATGGAAGAGCCTGGTAGGCAGTTCATGGGGTCACTACAAGTCAGACACGACTGAGCGACTTCACTTTCACTTTTCACTTTCACGCATTGGAGAAGGAAATGGCAACCCACTCCAGTGTTCTTGCCTGGAGAATCCCAGGGACGGCGGAGCCTGGTGGGCTGCCGTCTATGGGGTCGCACAGAGTCGGACACGACTGAAGCGACTTAGCAGCAGCAGCAGCAGAATTCTCCTGGTTAGTTTTCTGCAGCACTGTGTTCCTTATTGAGACCTCTTGTAAGACAAATCACAAAGTGGTTATTACTGTGCCTGGCCAGGGTGGACAGTTTTGGTCAATGGTTTCCTAACATACTTATTATGAACAAGGTACTTTTCTAAGTGCTCAAACATATTTTGATTCTTTTGATCATCACACTGTTCTATGAAGTACTGTTATTGCTCCCATTTTAAAGAAGAGGAAACTGAGGCACAGAGAGTTTAAATGACAGTTCAAGGACACTGAGCTCATAAGTGATGAAATAATTATGTGAACCCAGGCTCTATGGCTCCAGAGTCCACACTTTTAATCATTCTATAATGCTGCTACCATTTCTAGAAAGACTTCCATGATGTATCTGGGAAGAGAAAAGCTTTTACCTTTGTTCCTCATTCATACCTTGGTTATAGCACTTCCACTGCTGCCATGATTTGTTCAATTAGTGAAACTATGAAGAGCAGGAAGTGTGTCTTATTCAACTTTGTATCCTTAATAGATTACCTAGAAGAATGCTTGTTGACCAAATGAAGTGACCACTTGGAAGAAAAATTAAAACATTATAAATGGCTTTCCTACTTTGAAATTTGCCCCTAGAGTTATAAATACTGTTACAGATTAACTGTTTGTAGATTTGTTTTTGCAAATATCATTTTTTTTTTTAAATAGTGAAGCTTCACTTGTCTCTTCTGTAGAGATTTATTAGCAGAACTGAAGATGACGGGACATCCATCACAATTTGTGAGTGTTAGAATGAGAGTAAGAAGCAACCTTATAGAGCAGCATGACTGTCACTCTTCTTCTCCCTCCTTCCCTCCTTTCTTTCCTTTCCTGAAGAAACTTTCCTGAGCTCAGTGAAGAGACTTTCTCTTAGAATCTGGTCTTCCTGACCCCCAGAGTGACTTTTCCAGCAGAAAGTGTGAAATTTCTTTCTTAAGTTCTTCATTTGTAAGTTAGATTAGTATTCTCAGTTTCTGTGCTCAGGGCATGTTTGAGCTCTACAGTGAATGCCGTATGTGCATTTTTAGACAGTAGTTCTGAAGGATTGGATATTTCTTTACAGGTCAAACCTGCTTTGTTAAAATTTTCCCTTCTGTCAAACAAGTTCCACATTTACAAATGAATTTCTTTTTGATTACACAGAAGTGCTTCCATGCTATCTCATTAAAGATGAATTTTCTCCCTTTAAATTTAAATGTAACTGGAAGAGCTGCCAAAAATCTGAAATACTGTTACAGAAGCAGTTTTCTTTAAATTCAGAGTAAAATAGAAAGGCATCCTCTTTTTAAAAAAAATTTTTATTCAAGTTTCCCTTTATAATTAATTTTTATTAAAGTCTTTGCTAATGGGAATACTTTGGGCAGCTAAAACATTTTCTTAAGAATGTGTAAAGAGTAGAAGGAAACTGGGGGTGGTAAGCGAGGAAAATCTGTGAGAGCTTTCTGTCAGTACTAAAAGGAAAAGTATAGGAACAAATTGTAAATTTAGTCAGAGCATGGATTAAAATGTATTATTTGAAAAGCTACACTTACTTGCCGTCTTTGAAGGCCATGGTCAATGTAGTGGCTACAGTGGTTCAAGGTAACTTGATTAAAATGGAAAGGTATAATTTCAAAGAATTAACATATTCCAGTGCTGTGAAAGTATGATGAGAATGGGTTCACAGTGGGCTTCCCAGGTGTTGCAGTGGTAAAGAATCTGCCTGCCAGTGCATGAGACATAAGAGACATGGGTTCCATCCTTGGGTCAGGAAGATCTCTTGGAGTAGGAAATGGCAACCCACTCCAGTATTTTTGCCTGGAAAATTACATGGACAGAGGAGCCTGGCAGGCTGTACAGTCCATGAGGTGGCAAAGAACTAGACCCAACTGAGTGACTGAGTACACACACATGGGGTCACAGTGGGCTCATGGTACATCTCTTCTTATCATTTACAGTGATCCCAAAGACTTAACCTTAAAAGTCTGTTAGGTTTTGATGCAATGGGAGAACCACTTCTCAAAGCCTAAAATGTCTGAAGAGTATTCAGGTTCCTTAAAAAAAAAAAATCTGTTAGTATTAAATCAAAGAAAAGAATAAGGTCAATTGTAAATCCAAATTTTTATGCACAATGCATATATTCCAGATTCAGTGATGTGTGAGCGCCCCCCACCCCCACTTCCCTTCCAAGCTCTTCTCAACTATCAGCTCTTGGGAATAAGGAGGTAAAAACACTTTCCTTTTGTATTCATTAAAATAGCACCTTTGTTTGAAGACACAACCATTCCAAGTGGAAATCTACTTTAATTAGAACTTGCAGTAGGTAAGATCTCTTTTTCAACTGAATTACTTAATGCTGTGGATTTTTAAGAGCTTTCCCCCTCTGTCTCTTTAATTTCTATTTTCAGAGATAGATAGAACTGGAGTCCATTTTGGGACAAATCTGGTCTATGTTTTAACGGTGAGCTTGCTATGAAAATTCTTAACTCCAAACTGTTTGGAGAAGTCAAGAGTGTATTTTCAGTGCCATCTCATTGCCTAGGGATAAGAGATGATGTTTTCAAAAATGTTTTTGAAAGATGCTGTTTGAAGGAAGGATTGAGGTTTTCTTCAGGTACTGTGCTCTGCAAAAAGGCATGGCTTCTTGCTGTTTTAGACGAATATCCCTAGAATAGGCAGAAATAAAGAACAATTAAAGATATTCCTATAGAGACACACAGACAATAGGCAAAAGAGAATGAATCTTGCTGATTATATGAATAATTCAAATTCATTTGTATTTATTGAGTTCAGTTCTATCACTCAGTTGTGCCCGACTCTTTTTGTGACGCCATGGACTGCAGCACACCAGGCTTCCCTGTCCATCACCAACTCCTGGAGCTTACTCAAACTCATGTCCATTGAGTCAGTGATGCCATCCAACCGTCTCATTCTCCTTCATCCCCTCTCTTCCTGCCTTCAATCTTTCCCAGCATCAGGATCTTTTCCAATGAGTCAGCTGATCGCATCAGGTGGCCAAAGTATTGGAGCTTCAGCTTCAACACCAGTCCTTCCAATGAATATTCAGGATTGATTTCCTTTAGGATTAGCTTATCTGATCTCCTTGCAGTCCAAGGGACTCTCAAGAGTCTTCTCCAACACCACAGTTCAAAAGCATCAATTCTTTGGTACTCAGCCTTCTTTATGGTCTAACTCTCATATCTATACATGACTACTGGAAAAACCATAGCTTTGACTAGATGGACCTTTGTTGGCAAAGTAATGTCTCTGCTGTCTACATTGATCATAGCTTTTCTTCCAAGGAGCAAGTAAGTATCTTTTAATTTAATGACTGCAGTCATCATCTGCAGTGATTTTGGAGCCCAAGAAAATAAAATCTGTCACTGTTTCCATTGTTTCCTCATTTATTTCCCATGAAGTGATGGGACTGGACGCCATGATCTTAGTTTTTTGAATGTTGCATTTTAAGCCAGCTTTTTCACTCTCCTCTTTCACTTTCATCAAGAGGCTCTTGACTTATTGAATGGTTTCTATCAAAACATTGAATTGGATATTTTAACCCTAAATGGTCTTCATTGAGTCAGAGAGATACTGGGAATCAAAATGAGGGATAGCAATGTGGGAACCAACGGAAGAAAAAAGAACCAAACTAGAAATAAACACATAGAGTTACAAAGCAAAATTCAACCAAGTAAGTTTTTAAAATCAAGTTGACTTCATTGAGCAATCCATAAATCAGACAGCATCCCATCAAGTAATAATTTGAAGTCTACAGAAAGGGATAGGTTTTTAAAGGGACGACACTGATCCAGACCTGCCTTTGAGTGTTTGAGAGTCTCCTGTGGAGGCATGAGTCAGCAGTGGCTGACTCCAGGGACGGGGCTCTGGCTGCAGCCGACCTGGGAGGCACAACATGTGGCATAAGTCCTCTTGGAGGAGGTTGCCATTAGCGCCACTATAGAACTTCTGAGCCCATGGCCCACAAACTGGAGAACAATTCTACCTAAGAAGTTCTTGCACTGTTGCAAAAGTTCTAGAGCCCACAACAGATTTCCCAACCTGGGAGTCTGGCAAAAGGACTGAGAAGCCCCAGGGAAACAGACTCCTGGAGGGCACAACAAAACGTTGTGTGCTCCCCAGAACCCAGGAGAAAGGAGCAGTGACCCCACAAGAGACTGAATCAGACTTGCTTGTGAATGTTCAGGAGTCTCCGGTGTAGGTATGGGTCGACAGTGGCTTGCTGTGGGGTCAAGGGCACTGACTATGACAGTCATGGGAATTGAAGTGTACTGGTAAAAGTCCTCTTGAAGGAGGTCAACATTACTCCTACCATATTGGCCTCAGGCCAAACTACAGGGAGGGAACACAGTCCCTCCCATCAGCAGAAAATTGGATTAAAGATTTATTGAACATGGCCCTGACTACCTGAGCAAGACCCAGTTTTACCCACAGTCAGTCCCTCCCACCAGGAAGGCTCCACAAGCCTCTTACCTTCATCCCTCAGAGGGCAGACAGAATGAAAACCACAATCACTGAAAGGGAAGACAGAGAAGCCATAACCAAGCAAGAGATTTTTTTCAATTTAGGTCATCTCCTTTTGGGGACAAAATGTTCTTAATAGATGGGTTATATCCTCTTCCTTTGGATGGGGGACGGAAAAGTTCCCATGTGACAGATTACCTCATTAATGTTGGTCAGAAAATTCTGATTGACCACTTAAGACTACATCCCTTGAGGAGATTGAAGCATCAATTAGGTTGGATATTAAGCCCCATTTGGTGGCATAGCCTAGCACAAGTGTCTCCATTTGGGGCTTATTTACTTTTTGGCAGTGGGGTGAATGGTAACAACAACAAAAAAGTAATGAAAATGAGCAAGGATATTGGAGTTTTAATTCCTCTTTTCTCTGTCACGACCTGTATGACTTTAGATCTGTGTCTGAGAAGTGTAGATGGTCATACTTAAGCTACTCATGTAATGGGATTATAGTAAGGATAATAGTTCAGTTCAGTTCAGTTGCTCAGTTGTGTCTGACACTTTGTGACCCCATGGACGACAGCACACCAGGCTTCCCTGTCCATCACCAACTCCTAGAGTTTACCCAAACTCATGTCCCTCGAGTCGGTGATGCCATCCAACCATCTCATCCTCTGTCATCCCCTTTTTCTCCTGCCCTCAATCTTTCCCAGCATCAGGATCTTTTCAATGAGTCAGGTCTTTGCAAAGTATTGGAATTTCAGCTTCAACATCCTTCCAGTGGACACTTTGGACTGATCTCCTTTAGGATGGACTGATTGGATGTCCTTTCAGTCCGAGGGACTCTTAAGAGTCTTCAACAGCACAGTTCAAAAGCATCAATTCTTTGGCACTCAGCCACAGAACAGGAAAAGGTCAGTTTTCATTCCAATCCCAAAGAAAGGCAATGCCAAAGAATGCTCAAACCACTGCACAGCACTCATCTCACACACTAGTAAAGTAATGCTCAAAATTCTCCAAGCCAGGCTTCAGCAATATGTGAACCATGAACTTCGAGATGTTCAAGCTGGTTTTAGAAAAGGCAGAGGAACCAGAGTTCAAATTGCCAACATCAACTGGATCATCAAAAAATCAAGAAAGTTTCAGAAAAACATCTATTTCTGCTTTATTGACTATGCCAAAGCCTTTGACTGTGTAGATCACAATAAATTGTGGGAAATTCTGAAAGAGATGGGAATACCAGACCACCTGACCTGCCTCTTGAGAAACCCATGTGCAGGTCAGGAAGCAACAGTTAGACTGGACATGGAACAACAGACTGGTTCCAAATAGGAAAAGGAGTACATCAAGGTTGTATATTGTTACCCTGCTTATTTAACTTCTATGCAGAGTATATCATGAGAAACACTGGGCTGGAGGAAGCACAAGCTGGAATCAAGATTGCTGGGAGAAATATCAATAACCTCAGATATGAAGATGACACCACCCTTATGGCAGAAAGTGAAGAAGAACTAAAGAGCCTCTTGATGAAAGTGAAAGAGGAGAGTGAAAATGTTGGCTTAAAGCTCAACATTCAAAAAACTAAGATCATGGCATCCAGTCTCATCACTTCATGGCAAATAGATGGGGAAACAGTGGAAACAGTGGCTGACTTTATTTTTTTGGGCTCCAAAATCACTGTAGATGGTGACTGCGGCCATGAAATTAAAAGATGCTTACTCCTTGTAAGGAAAGCTATGGGCAACCCAGACAGCATATTAAAAAGCAGAGACATTCCTTTGTCAACAAAGGTCTGTCTAGTCAAGGCTATGGTTTTTCCAGTGGTCATGTATGGATGTGAGAGTTGGACTATAAAGAAAGCTGAGCCCCGAAGAATTGATGCTTTTGAACTGTGGTGTTGGAGAAGACTCTTGAGAGTCCCTTGGACTGCAAGGAGATCCAACCAGTCCATTCTGAAGGAGATCAGCCCTGGGATTTCTTTGGAAGGACTGATGTTGAAGCTGAAACTCCAATACTTTGGCTAACTGATGTGAAGAGGTGACTCATTTGAGAAGACCCTGATGCTAGGAAAGATTGAGGGCGGGAGGAGAAGGGGACAACAGAGGATAAGATGGTTGGATAGCATCACCAACTCAATGGACATGGGTTTGGGTAGACTTCAGCAGTTGGTGATGGATAGGGAGGCCTGGCGAGCTGTGGTTCATGGGGTCGCAAAGGGTTGGACATGACTGAGCAATTGAACTGAACAGCTTTCTTTATAGTCCAGCTCTCACATCCATACATGACCACTGAAAAAACCATAGCCTTGACTAGACGGACCTTTGTTGGCAAAGGAATGTCTCTGCTTTTGAATATACTGTCTAGGTTGGTCATAACTTTCCTTCCAAGGAGTAAGCGTCTTTTAATTTCATGGCTGCAATCACCATCTGCAGTGATTTTGGAGCCCTAGAAAATAAAGTCGGCCACTGTTTCCTCTGTTTCCCCAACTATTTGCCATGAAGTGATGGGACCAGATGCCATGATCTTCGTTTTCTGAATGTTGAACTTTAAGCCAACTTTTTTCACCCTCCTCTTTCACATTCATAAGAGGCTGTTTAGTTCTTCTTCACTTTCTGCCATAAGGGTGGTATCATGTGCATATCTGAGGTTATTGGTATTTCTTCCAGCAATCTTAATTTTAGCTGGAGCTTCATCTAGCCCAGCATTTCTCATGATGTACTCTGCATGTAGGTTAAATAAGCAGAGTGACAATATACAGTCTTGACATACTCCTTTCCCAATTTGGAACCAGTCTTTTGTTCCATGTCCAGTCTAACTGTTGCTTCCTGACAGGCATACAGATTTCTCAAGAGGCAGGTCAGATGGCCTGGCATTCCCATCTCTTTCAGAATTTTCCTCAACATTAAAAAAACCCAAAAACTAAGGTCATGGAATCTGGTCCCATCACTTCATGGCATATAGAAGGGGAACAAGTGGAAGCAGTGACAGATTTTATTTTCTTGGGTGGTGATTGCAGCCAGGAAATTAAAAGATGCTTGCTCCTTGGAAAGAAAGCTGTGACAAACCCAGACAGCATATTAAAAAGCAGAGACATCACTATGTAGACAAAGGTCTGTGCAGTCAAACCAAGGTTTTTCCAGTAGTCATGTATAGATGTGAGAGCTGGACCATAAAGAAGGCTGAGTGCTGAAGAATTGATGTTTTCCAATTGTGGTGTTTGAGAAGACTCTTGAGAATCCCTTGGAGATTCTCAAGGAGTCTGCATGGAGATCAAATCAGTCAATCCTAAAGGAAATCAGCCCTGAATATTCATTGGAAGGACTGATGCTGAAGCGGAAGTGGCAATACTTTGGCCACCTTGTGTGAGGAGCCAACTCTTTGGAAAAGACCCTGATACTGGGAGAGATTGAAGGCAAGAGGAGAAGGGGACGGCAGAGGATGAGATGGTTAAATAGCATCACAGATTCAATGCACATGATTTTGAGCAAACCCTGAAAGAGCAGAGGACAGAAGAGTCTGGAGTGGTACAGTCCATGGGGTCACAAAGAGTCAGATATAAGTTAGTGACCAAACAACAACAAAAAAGTGTAACAAAAATAGAGACACCTTGAAAAATGAATGATGGAGGGTAAATATACTCTTACTTATTATTTCTTAGCTAGACATTTTTCTTTACTTTTCAATGATTCAAAGAGCATAAAAGTCAGGTCCCATTTCATAAGCCCTTTGAACAATTGAAGATTTCCAATGCCTCAATAATGATCTATGACATAAATTCCAGAGAATCCTTATTTTGACAGGATTTCAACTGTAGAAGCAAAAGTATAGTGCACTCAAGAACAGGCAAGTTTCACTAAGTTCAGTTCTGTGGTTGAGATGGACATGTCTCCTTCACTTCATCTGTTCTATGCTCATCTATTTCAGGACATGATAAATGTGCTAAAGATTTCAGAAACTTCAGCCTTTTATGTCTTATGCCATTGTTTTGAACTGCCCTTGTTGTTTAATCAAAGCCACACATTAAATTTGCTTCTGTATTAGAAAGCAATAAAAGTTAAGACCATCATTCTTTAGGGATTCTGAACTGTTTTTTTTTTTTTTTTTTTTAAGTATAGAGCAAGTAGCCCTTTGTGCTTTTTTATAGCCCAGAGCTAGACAATTTCTTGTTGATCTGATATGAAGTAGAATCTCTTTTCTGCCTTTGGATCTGTTTAGATTTTAAGTCTTAAAGCTCAACATTCAGAAAACTAAGATCATGGCATCTGGTCCCATCACTTCATGGGAAATAGATGGGGAAACAGTGGAAACAGTGTCAGACTTTATTTTTTTGGGCTCCAAAATCACTGCAGATGGTGACTGCAGCCATGAAATTAAAAGACGCTTACTCCTTGGAAGGAAAGTTATAACCAACCTAGATAGCATATTCAAAAGCAGAGACATTCCTTTGCCAACAAAGGTCTGTCTAGTCAAGGCTATGGTTTTTCCAGTGGTCATATGTGGATGTGAGAGTTGGACTGTGAAGAAAGCTGAGCCCCGAAGAATTAATGCTTGTGAACTGTGGTGTTGGAGAAGACTCTTGAGAGTCCCTTGGACTGCAAGGAGATCCAACCAGTCCATTCTAAAGGAGATCAGTCCTGGGTGTTCATTGGAAGGACTGATGCTAAAGCTGAAGCTCCAATACTTTGGCCACCTGATGCGAAGTGTTGACTCATTGGAAAAGACTCTGATGTTGGGAGGGATTGGAAGCAGGAGGAGAAGGGGACGACAGAGGATGACATAGCTGGATGGCATCACCAACTTGATGGACATGAGTTTGGGTGAACTCCGGGAGTTGGTGATGGACAGGGAGGCCTGGCATGCTGCAATTCATGAGGTCGCAAAGAGTAGGACACGACTGAGGGACTGATCTGAACTGAACTGATACCATGTAGAATTACTCAGAAATATATTTTTAAAAACTTATAAGTACTTGAAAAAAGAGAAATTGAAAAAGTTAAACATTCTTGAAAGAGTTCTATATATATCTTGTTATCATTAAACTCATCCTTTCTGATAGAGCAATTTAAAGTCAAATTATCTAGACAAGCATATAATTTCCAAGAGCCAATGATGGAAAGTTAAGAAGAAGAGGAAATATGTTACATTCTTAGATGGAGGAAGCTTAATGTGTCTTCATAATAAATAATGTCTTCTTAATCATTTTGTAGATTTCTCTTAAGAGAAATATACATAAAAGAAAGGCTCAGGATCAATGGCGTGAACCCTAGATCTAGGGGTTTTGGATGACTAGAAAGGAGGGCTGGAAAGAGAGAATTCTGATGGCTAAAATAAATTCAAATAGATTGTACTGCATGTCTTTCCCTATGTGCTACCTCGTTAACTAACTCTGTTAATGCTTTTGGGCTTCCCTTGTAGCTCAGTGGTAAAGAACCTGTCTGCCAATGCAGGAGATGTGGTTTCGATCCCTGGGTCGGGAAAATCCCCTGGAGAAGGAAATGACGACCTATCCCAGTATTCTTGCCTGGGAAATCCCATGGACAGAGGAGCCTGGTGGGCTATAGTCCATGGGGTTGCAAAAGAGTTGGACGCAACTTAGCAACTAAACAACAACAGCAACATTAATGCTTTTGTGAACTCAAGTAGTACAGCCAAAGCACATTAGTACCAGGGATGAATTTGGAATGAGAGTACTAATATTCCAGACTGGAAGAATTAGTGCTCCTTCAGGTTTTTCAGTTACTTTTTCTGTGTAGCTTCGTTTGTAAACTCAAGTTGCTTCATTTGTAAAATGGGAATGGAAGCACTTCACTTTTCTTAATTTAGCAGGAAGCTGATTCATATGATGTCTTCAAGATAATGACTTTCATCTCTGTGATCTATTCCATGTCTAGATCTGAGTAAAAGGTGATTTTGTTATGAAAAAATTCAATAAAAAATAATGAAAACTTTCTCCCTACCTAGTCTGAGTCTTGAGTAATTGGTCCTAGCTAGAATGAAGCTGGAGAAGATTTTCTGAGTTCATTTTAATCTAGCCAAAACATATCAGGCCCCTCCAGCTGATACAGGACTTGTGTTTAATTATGCACTTGTGGAATGTGGTTCTTTAAGTTAACAATTACCAGATGTTTTGTGGTTAAGACATATCCTAGTCTGACATTGTTTTTAAAACTTATGACTACAGATTTGTTAATATGCTTATAATTCTTTGATATATCTTGAGCTATTTGGAACGTCAAAAAACCACAAAGATGATTACTACTCTGATTAGATGTGTGTGCCTTTCTACTCTTAACAGAACATAGTCAGCCAATTCATTCTTAAATGAATTATGCACAAAATATAGAAGTCTTGTTCAAGCTGAGTAGTTAACCAAGAAAATTGTGTATCTTTGTAACCTTCACCATTTGATAAAATCTATTTTGATTACTTTTTACTGTAGCATTTTCTTACAGTAACGTAGTGTTTCAGCATCATCTCTTTAGTGGTAATTAAGGAAATTATTGAATTAAGGCAGGATTCCTATCATTTCCTTAGTAATTAATACATTCTGCTTCATTTTAGTCTTCTCTTGGTCAAATAATTTTTTAAAAGAATGACAAATTCAAAAGAAGAATTGTTTTGATGAATTTAGGTAGGGGGAATTCATTTCTGAAAGGTTTGACACTTTACATTTTAGACTTTCAGTGAGAATGTAAGAAGCAGAAAACTGACAGCCCGTAACCCAGCTGGATAGTGCTGGTGTGGAGATGGAGAGAGGTGGTACTCTCTGGTTCAGGTTTATTTCCTGTTTTACAAATATACTTTGTTTGTTAAATTTATTTTTTTAAATGGTTTTTATTGTCAGTCTGTATAACATAGAATTGGTTCATTTTGCTTATTGTGTAAAAAAGTAATGAGTACATTCTTATTAAAAATTATGATTCTCCCTCATGCTTTCCTTACCAACCTAGAATAACACTGATTTGCCCTATATCATTCCAACTGATTTATATATTATATATTGTACTACATAAATCATATATATATATACACATATGTATGCATATTTATGGAGAAGAAAATGGCAACCCACTCCAGTATTCTTGCCTAGAGAATCCCGTGGACAGAGGAGCCTAGTGGGCTGCTGTCCATGGGGTCGCACAGAGTCTGACATGACTGAAGCGACTTAGCATGCATGCATGCATTGGAGAAGGAAATGGCATTCCGCTCCAGTATTCTTGCCTGGAGAATCCCAGGGACAGAGGAGGCTGGTGGGTTGCCGTCTGTGGGGTCACACAGAGTCGGACATGACTGAAGCTACTTAGCAGCAGCAGGAGCATGCATATTTATGTATAAATTGTGTATCTTAACAAAGCATGCATTATGACTTGTCCTTTTTAATAATGAATAGAGGAACTTGGAAACATTCCCATCTTAAAACATATACATATAGATGGTAGTTCAGTTTTTCTTTTTTTAATTAAAGCATAATCATGTTGTATACACTGCAGAGATACCTGTTATTTTGGTTCAGGTAATATATCAAGCTTATCTCTCAGATCAATGCATATAAAATGAATGCCCCGTAATTTATGTAACCATTCAGCAATTTGATATTTTCAGTTTTTACTCTTATAAAATATACACTGACAATATTTTTACATGCATCTTTGTTATCAGATAGAGCAATGCTTTAGTATAGGTAACTGTACATAGAAAATAAAGGACCAAGGGTGTGAACATTATAAACTGTGTTAGTTAATGCCATATTATTCTGAGATGGGCATTACCAATTTACGTACTCACCCATAAGGCATGAGACTGCTTGATTCCCCAAATTCTCACAATTACTGGATAATGTTAATGTTAATGTAAATTAATCATCTTAATTTTTGTCAACCTGATAGAAATGATATTGTTTTAATTTTCCTTCATATAATTGCCAGAATTTGATACTCTTACTCTTTTGTTATTTCTTCTATGTATTACCTGTTTATAATATTCCCTTATCTTTTCTATTTAATTATCAATTTTCCTTTTGATTTGGAGAAGTTCTTAATATAATCCACATCAGTTTGTCACTTGTTTTTAGTTTTACAGATAGGGTCTTGTTTATTATTTTAAAATTGGGATGTAGTTGCTTCATAATACTGTGCTGGGATTCCCTGGTGGCTCAGATGGTAAAAATCCACCTGCAGTGTGAGAGACCTGGGTTGGATCCCTGGGTTGAGAAGATCCCCTGGAGAAGGACACACCAACCCACTCCAGTATTCTTTCCTGGAGAATCCACATGGACAGAGGACCTGGTGGGCTACAGTCCACAGGGTCTCAGAGTCAGACATGACTGAGAAAATAAGCACACTGTGCTAGCTTCTGCTGTACAACAAAGTGAACCAGCCACATGCATATATATGTTCCCTTCCTCTTAGACCTTCCTCCTGCCCCCCATTCCACCCATCTAGATCACCACAGAGGACTGAGCTGAGCTCCCGGTGCTGTATAGCAGGTTCTCATTAGCTATTTTACACATGGTAGTGTGTACACATCAATTCCAACCTCCCGGTTCATCCTGCCTTCTCTTCCTCCATCCCCTGTGTCCACATATCTCTGTTCTCTGTGTCTGCGTCTATAATTCCTACACTCCAACTATAGGTTCATCTGTACCATTTTTCTAGATTCCATGTATATGCAGCAATATACAATATTTTGTTTTTCTGACATACTTCACTCTGTATGACAGTCTCTAGGTCCATTCATATCTGTACAAATGACCCAATTTTATTCCTTCGAATGACTAATATTCCATTGTATATGTTCCGCATCTTCTTTATCCATTCATCTGTCATTGAACAGTTTGGTTGATTCCATATCCTGGCTATTGTAAATAGTGCTGCAGTGAACACTGTGGTGTGTGTGTCTTTTTGAAATTATTGTTTTCTTAGTGTATGCCCAGAAGTGGAATTATTTGGTCATGTAGTAGTTCTATTTTTAGATTTTTTTTTAAAGGAACATTTATATTGTTCTCCATAGTGGCTGTATCAATTTAAATGTCCATCAATAGCACAGGAGGGTTCCCTTTTCTGCACACCCTCTCCAGCATTTATTGTTTGTAGATTTTTTGATGATGACCATTCTGAAAGGTATGAGGTGATACCTCACTGTAGTTTTGATTTGCATATCTCTAATTATTAGTGATATTAATTTCATGGCCTCTTGGCCCTCTTTTAAATATCAAATAGTCATCCTTTTTTTCCCCTGCAGTTTGTTTTTGTGTATGGCATGAGAGGTCTAGGTGAAGATATTATTTTTAGATGTGAGTGTTAGTAAGTATGCTATACTTTGTCCTCAGGTTGATTCTAAAAATTATAATCCAATAAGTAGGTTTTACAATAGTATAAGTATGTGAATGTTGTTCCCTGTAAAACCAAGTAGTACATTTGGGCCCTTAGAAAAGAAACAGAATCTATTGACATTAATTTCATGCCTCTCAAAGGAACATGATGTCAAGGATTAATTTTTTCTCTTTTTTAAACACTCAAACACTTGCTCGAAAATGGTACCACATTTCAGTTTGCTTCATATTTAGACTGTTAATTTTTGTACAATTTTTATCTTTTAGGTGTTTTTACTCATCTCTTATATGAAGGCTTTATTCTAGTTACCAGTGGGGTAGAAAGGAATGCCAGTAGTAAAAAGTAATGTAAATTTAACTTTGAGATACCTGATTTTAATTTTTATATGCCTATGAATAAGACTGAATTTGCAAATGTGTATGATGTATTTCATTTACTAAGATGCTAAAGATTTTGGATTTGGAGTCACACATTTGACTCGCATGGTTAAAAGCAGGCCAGGATCCTCGGTTCTTCTTGGCCTCATTTCAAAGCATTCTCTTCACTTCTGGATCTTTCCACGTGAGCACATCATTAGTAAGTCCTGAAATCTGGGGTTCAGGTAGAAACTAAGTCTGGTATTCTCATCGAGATTTCTAAAATGGGGTGGGATCCCAGAGAAGCTGTTTGTTTCTTAGCAGGGGAATGAGGAAAAGGAGCTGGACAATGTACATTCTCCCTAGGTGGCTCAGAGAAATGATGAAGAGGCTTTGGAGAAAGCCATTAAATCTCTGGAAATGCTTGTTATCAATACAGCAACGTGACTATTATGTGACACAGAATAATGTACAGTAAGGTCTTTTAAAATCAGTCAGTTGCCACAGAGTTATTTTAAGACACTGAAGACTTTCTGAGGTTTTCTCAATGCCTAATTATTTTTAAAATGATAGATTACATGTTTAGAATAGGGGCAGGTGGGGAGAGAAATGGGGATACCAGCTTTAGAGCATATAGTTGGTAGAAAAGTACTTCTAAAAGTTTTGCCTTGAATGATGAACTAACACGCTGGTTGGGCTTATTTACTGCAATTTTCTCCTCTAGTTTCCTGTTACTGAATGGTCCATTGACACTCTTTACCTCTGGATTGGAGATTCTTGGCCAATATTCCAACACAAGAATTGACGCTTATCTTATTTACATTTCTTCCTTGTTTAAAAATATACGCAAAAAGAAAAGAAAAAGAAAACACCAAAAAACCGCTGAATTGAAATGCATTGTCTTTTGGTTGGGTTGGGAATCCCAACCATGTTATGTGACCATGACAGAAATTCATCCATCTAGCTCTAGCATCAATGTCTACTCAGAATAAAGTATGAATTCCAGCCTTAATATTGGTGTGTTGTAACTCACCACGATTGTTATCATCCTCTATTAAATAAATCTGCAAGCCATGCTGAGGCCTGGATGTATGTAAATAGCAGTCATAAAAATGATATTTTATGAGGCTGGAGTGAATGTCATGGTTTTCTAAGTTTATGTGCTTATCAAGTCCTAGACAAGCCACCAATAACTGTGTAGCACTGTATTTTGAAGTAACACTGAATGACTAATCTAGGGGAGGAGTGGATAGGGTTGATAACATACTTCAGTTATTAAATAGTTTATTTTAGCATGTCCTTTGAGTTTAAATACTTGGGGTTGACTGTGACTGAGGTTACACAGCAGCAGGAGTGAAAATATTTTCTGTAGAAAATGAGTGGCTGAGACCATTAAAATTGTTTTTTATGAGGGAAGAATGTGTATTCTCTCACAGAGCCCACTATTGATCACTTTAAGGACAGCCTGAATAATGGAGTGACTTGTCAAATTTTTATGAGTTGACATTTAGGAGTATTTTTTATTTAAGAGTGACAATTGAAAGGTGGTTTAATGCCATGTTAGAAAAAATGGAGCTGCTAATCTTATATACAGGATTATGATTATGGAAAAGAAGATGACTTGAAATTATAGAACAAATTATGTTTGCTTTCAGATGCTCTCTGGGGGCAGGGAGCAAGTGCTGGAATTGCTAGGTTTTAAAAATTAAGAACCAGTGTGTGAAAATTAAAATGACAAATTGCTATATATTTCTACATATAACTTCCTGATGTGATTTTTGTCCCTTTAAAATATTTAAAGTTATACAATGGGCTTCCCTGGTGGCTCAGACAGTGAAGAATCTGCCTGCAATGTGGGAAACCTGGGTTCAATCCCTGGGTTGGGAAGATCCCCTGGAGAAGGGACCAGCTACACACTCCAGTATTCTGGCCTGGAGAATTCCATAGACCATATAGCTGCCCATGGAGTCTCAAAGAGACAGACATGAATGAGTGACTTTCACTTTCACAGGCTTGACATGATATCAGAATTTATTTGGCCTAAAATAATTAAATATCATTGTAGCTGTTTATAGTATAGAGTATTTGTGTGGCTGTTAAAAAGATGATCACCTCTACAGTATGCATACTCATTATGGCTTCTGTGACCTCTTCTCTGGGGTTCTTAGGTTCAACCTGTGCAGTCGTATATATTGTCTTCCCTCCCTGATAGATACTTGTGTGGAATAACTCACCTTCTGGACTTTGGATGTGATTATTTGCTGGGTTGATGCCTGGAGTGATGGCAGCCACATTGTTATCTTGATCTGAGAAACTTGAAAGCAACACTTTGAAGATGACAAAATGGAGAGAGAGCACTTAGGTCTTTGATTATTCCATTGTGTCACTAAATTAACCAGCTGGACCAGTCTCTTTCCAGATTCTTTTTAAGTGACATAATAAATGCCTTTATCCTTTAAGACCTATGTAGTTATATATTTTGTTGCTTAACACAGAAGACATTCTAACTGGCATATCTTTGTCTTTGGACTTTTCTTCTTAGCTAGGTAAATATTTGTCTTATATGTAATTATAGCACATCACTGTTTGGACCAGTCACTGGCATGCCTTGAAGCTTTTTTTCATTTGAAATAGGTTTCATGCATTTTTTCCATGTTTTATACATACATACATATATATACATATGTATGTGTGGAATACTTGTGCTTAAAACATGTCTTTGTTTCATGGGTGTGCATATGTTCCCCATCCTGAACCCCTCTCCTACCTCCCTCCCCATCCTATCCCTCAGGGTCATCCCAGTGCTCCAATCCTGTGCACCCTGTCTCATGCATGGAACCTGGACTGGTGATTTATTTTACATGTGATAATATACATGTTTTAATGCTATTGTCTCAAATCATCCCACCCTCGCCTTCTCCCACAAAGTTCAAAAGTCTGTTCTTTACATTTATGTCTCTTTTGCTGTTTCACATAAAGGGTCATCGTTACCATCTTTCTAAATTCCATATATATGTGTTTTTCTTTCTGACTTACTTTGCTCTGTAGAATAGGCTCCAGTTTCATCCACCTCATTAGAACTGATTCAAATGCATTCTTTTTAATAGCTGAATAATATTCCATTGTGTATATGTACCACAGCTTTCTTATCCATTCATCTGCTGATGGACATCTAGGTTGCTTCCATGTCCTGGCTATTATAAACAGTGCTGTGATGAACACTGGGGTACACGTGTCTCTTTCAATTCTGGTTTCCTCAGTGTGTATGCCTAATAGTGGGATTCCTGGGTCATAAGGCAGTTCTATTTCCAGTTTTTTAAGGAATCTCCACACTGTTCTCCATAGTGGCTGTACTAGTTTGCATCCCCACCAACAGTGTAAGAGGGTTCCTTTTTCTCCACAACTTCTCCAGCATTTATTGTTTGTAGACTTTTTGATAGCAGCCATTCTGACTGGTGTGAGATGGTACCTCATTGTGGTTTTGATTTGCATTTCTCTGATAATGAGTAATGTTGAGCATCTTTTCATGTGTTAGCCATCTGTATGTCTTCTTTGGAGAAATGTCTATTTAGTTCTTTGGCCCATTTTTTGATTGGGTCATTTATTTTTCTGGAATTGAGCTGCAGGAGTTACTTGTATATTTTTGAGATTAATTCTTTGTCAATTGCTTCATTTGCTATTATTTTCTCCCATTCTGAAGGCTGTCTTTTCACCTTGCTTATAGTTTACTAGTTGTACAAAAGCTTTTAGTTTAATTAGGTCCCATTTGTTTATGTTTGCTTTTATTTCCATTACTCTGGGAGGTGGGTCATAGAGGATCCTACTGTGATTTATGTCAGAGAGTGTTTTGCCTATGTTTTCCTGTAGAAGTTTTATAGTTTCTGGTCTTACATTTAGATCTTTAATCCATTTTGAGTTTATTTTTGTGTATGGTGTTAGAAAGTGTTCTAATTTCATTCTTTTACAGGTGGTTGACCAGTTTTCCCAGAACCACTTGTTAAAGAGATTGTCCTTTCTCCATTGTATATTCTTGCCTCCTTTGTAAAAGATAAGGTGTCCATGGGTGCAGGGATTTATCTCTGGACTTCCTATTTTGTTCCATTGATCTATATTTCTGTCTTTGTGCCAGTACCATACTGTCTTGATGACTGTAGCTTTGTAGTAGAGCCTGAAGTCAGGCAGGTTGATTCCTCCAGTTCCATTCTTCTTTCTCAAGATTGCTTTGGCTATTTGAGGATTTTTTGTATTTCCATACAAATTGTGAAGTTATTTGTTCTAGTTCTGTGAACTAGATAGCTTGATAGGGATTGCGTTGAATCTATAGATTGCTTTGGGTAGTATACTTATTTTCACTATATTGATTCTTCTGATCCATGAACATGAAATAGTTCTCCATCTATTTGTGTAATCTTGGATTTCTTTCATCAGTGTTTTATAGTTTTCTATATATAGGTCTTTTGTTTTTTTTAGGTAGATTTATTCCTAAGTATTTTAATCTTTTCGTTGCAATGGTGAATGGAATTGTTTCCTTAATTTCTCTTTCTATTTTCTCATTGTTAGTGTATAGGAATGCAAGGGATTTCTGTGTATTAATTTCATATCCTGAAACTTTACTATATTCATTGATTAGCTCTAGTAATTTTCTGGTGGAGTCTATAGGGTTTTCTATGTAGAGGATCATGCCATCTGCAAACAGTGAGAGTTTTACTTCTTTTCCAATCTGGATTCCTTTTATTTCTTTTTATTCACTGATTGCTTTGGCTAAAACTTCCAAAACTATGTTGAATAGTAGTGGTGAGAGTGGGCAACCCTTGTCTTGTTTCTGACTTTAGGGAAATGCTTTCAATTTTTCACCATTGAGGATAATGTTTGCTGTGGGTTTGTCATATATAGCTTTTATTATGTTGAGGTATGTTCCTTCTATTCCTGCTTTCTGGAGGTTTTTTTTTTTAATCATAAATGGATGTTGAATTTTGTCAAAGGCTTTCTCTGCATCTATTGAGGTAATCATATTTTTTTTTCCTTTCAATTTGTTAATGTGCTGTATCACATTGATTGACTTGAAAATATTGAAGAGTCCTTGCATCCTTATGATAAAGCCCACTTGGTCATGATGTACGATCTTTTTAATATGTTGTTGGATTTTGTTTGCTAGAATTTTGTTAAGGATTTTTGCATCTATGTTCATCAGTTATTTTGGTTGTAGTTTTCTTTTTTGTGGCATCTTTGTATGGTTTTTGTATTAGTGTGATGGTGGCCTCATAGAAGGAGTTTGGAAGTTAATCTTCCTCTGCAATTTTCTGGAAGAGTTTGAGTAGGATAGGTGTTAGCTCTTCTCTAAATTTTTGGTAGAATTCAGCTGTGAAGCCGTCTGGTCCTGTGCTTTCATTTGTTGGAAGATTTCTGATTACAGTTTCTATTTCTGTGCTTGTGATGGGTCTGTTAAGATTTTCTATTTCTTCCTGGTTCAGTTTTGGAAAGCTATACTTTTCTAAGAATTTGTCCATTTCTTCCAAGTTGTCCATTTTATTAACATATAGTTTTTGATAGTAGTCTCATGATCCTTTGTATTTTTGTTTTGTCTGTTATGATTTCTCCATTTTCATTTCTAATTTTGTTGATTTGATTCTTCTTCCTTTTTTCTTGATGAGTCTGGCTAATGGTTAGCCTATTTTATTTATCTTCTCAAAGAACCAGCTTTTAGCTTTGTTGATTTTGCTATGGTCTCCTTTGTTTCTTTTGCATTTATTTGTGCCCTAATTTTTAAGATTTCTTTCCTTCTACTAACCCTGGGGTTCTTCATTTCTTCTTTTCCTAGTTGCTTTAGGTGTAGAGTTAGGTTATTTATTTGACTTTTTTCTTGTTTCTTGAGGTAGGCTTGTATTGCTATGAACCTTCCCCTTAGCACTGCTTTTACTGAATCCCATAAGTTTTGGGTTGTTGTGTTTTCATTTTCATTCATTTCTATGCATATTTTGATTTCTTCTGTGATTTGTTGGTTTTTCAGAAGTGTGTTGTTTAGCCTCCATATGTTTGTATTTTTAAGTTTTGTTTTTTTTTCCTGTAGTTGACATCTAATCTTACCACATTGTGATCAGAAAAGATGCTTGAGATGATTTCAATTTTGTTGAATTTACCAAGGCTAGATTTATGGCCCAGGATATGATCTATCCTGGAGAAGGTTCTGTGTGCACTTGAGAAAAAGGTGAAATTCATTGTTTTGGGGTGAAATGTCCTATAGATATCAATTAGGTCTAACTGGTCCATTGTATCATTTAAAGTTTATGTTTCCTTGCTAATTTTCTGTTTAGTTGATCTATCCATAGATGTGAGTCAGGTACTAAAGTCTCCCACTATTATTGTGTTACTGTTAATTTCCCCTTTCATACTTGTTAGCATTTGCCTTACATATTGTGGTGCTCCTATGTTCAGTTCAGTTGCTCAGTCATGTCCGACTCTTTGTGACCCCATGAATCACAGCACGCCAGGCCTCCCTGTCCATCACCAACTCCTGGAGTTCACTCAGACTCACGTCCATTGAGTCAGTGGTGCCATCCAGCCATCTCATCCTCTGTCGTCCCCTTCTCCTCCTGCCCCCAATCCCTCCCAGCATCAGAGTCTTTTCCAATGAGTCAACTCTTCACATGAGGTAGCCAAAGTACTGGAGTTTCAGCTTTAGTATCATTCACCCAAAGAAATCCCAGGGCTGATCTCCTTCAGAATGGACTGGTTGGATCTCCTTGCAGTCCAAGGGACTCTCAAGAGTCTTCTCCAACACCACAGTTCAAAGCATCAATTCTTCGGCGCTCAGCCTTCTTCACAGTCCAACTCTCACATCCATACATGTGAAAAACCATAGCCTTGACTAGATGGACCTTTGTTGGCAAAGTGATGTCTCTGCTTTTGAATATGCTATCTAGGTTGGTCATAACATTCCTTCCAAGGAGTAAGCATCTTTTAATTTCATAGCTGCAGTGATTTGGGAGCCCCCAAAAATAAAGTCTGACACTGTTTCCACTGTTTCCCCATCTATTTCCCATGAAGTGATGGGACTGGATGCCATGATCTTTGTTTTCTGAATGTTGAGCTTTAAGCCAACTTTTTCACTCTCCACTTTCACTTTCATCAAGAGGCTTTTTGATTCCTCTTCACTTTCTGCCATAAGGGTGGTGTCATCTTCATATCTGAGGTTATTGATATTTCTCCTGGCAATCTTGATTCCAGCTTGTGCTTCTTCCAGCCCAGTGTTTCTCATGATGTACTCTGCATATAAGTGAAATAAGCAGGGTGACAATATACAGCCTTGACGTACTCCTTTTTCTATTTGGCACCAGTCTGTTGTTCCATGTCCAGTTCTAACTGTTGCTTCCTGACCTGCATACAAATTTCTCAAGAGGCAGGTCAGGTGGTCTGGTAGCCCCATCTCTTTCAGAATTTTCTGGGAGCATATATATTTATAATTGTTATATCTTTTTCTTGGATTGATCCTTTGGTCATTATGTAGTGTCCTTCTTTGTCTCTTTTCACAGCCTTTATTTCAAAGTCTATTTTATATGATATGAGTATTGCGACTCCTGCTTTCTTTTGGTCTCCATTTGTGTGAAATATCTTTTTTTCCAGCTCTTCACTTTCAGTCTGTATGTGTCCCTTGTTTTGAGGTGGGTCTCTGGTAGACAGCATATATAGGAGTCTTATTTTTGTATCTATTCAGCCAGTCTTTGTATTTTGGTTGGGGAATTCAACCCATTTACATTTAAGGTAATTATTGATAAGTATGATCCTGTTGCCATTTACTTTGTTGTTTTGGATTTGAGTCTATAAAGCTTTTATGTGTTTCCTGTCTAGAGAAGATCCTTTAGCTTTTGTTGAAGAGCTGGTTTGGTGGTGCTGAATTCTCTCAGCTTTTGCTTGTCTGTAAAGCTTTTTATTTCTCCTTCATGTTTGAATGAGATCCTTGCTGGGTACAGTAATCTGTGTTGTAGGTTTTTCTCTTTTATCACTTTAAGTATGTCCTGCCATTCCCTTCTGGCTTGAAGAGTTTCTATTGAAAGATCAGCTGTTATCCTTATGGGAATCCCTTTGTGTGTTATTTGTTGTTCTTCCCTTGCTGCTTTTAATATTTGTTCTTTGTGTTTGATCTTCATTAATTTGATTAATATGTGTCTTGGGGTGTTTCACCTTGGGTTTATCCTCTTTGGGACTCTCTGTTTCTTGGACTCAGGTGGCTTTTCCCTCTGCATTTTAGGGAAGTTTTCAACTATTATCTCCTCAAATATTTTCTTATGGTCTTTCTTTTTGTCTTCTTCTTCTGGGACTCCTATGATTCGAATGTTGGGGCATTTAACATTGTCCCAGAGGTCTCTGAGGTTGTCCTCATTTTTTTTAATTCTTTTCTCTTTTTTCCTCTCTGCTTCAATTTTTTCCACCATTCTCTCTTCCACCTCACTTATCCTATCTTCTGCCTTAGTTATTCTACTGTTGGTTCCTTCCAGAATGTTTTTGATCTCAGTTATTGCATTATTCATTATTGATTGACTCTTTTTTATTTCTTCTAGGTCCTTGTTAATCATTTCTTGCATCTTCTTAATCCTTGTCTCCAGACTATCTGTAACTCCATTTTTTGTTTTGTTTTGTTTTTTTTTTTCAAGATTTTGCATCATTTTTACTATCATTATCCTGAATTCTTTTTCAGGTTATATTCCCTATCTCCTCCTCTTTTGTTTGGTTTGGAAGGCTTTTTTTTTTTTTTTTTTTGTTTCATACATGATATTACACATGTTTCAATGCCATTCTCCCAAATCTTCCCACCCTCTCCCTCTCCAACAGAGTCCATAAGACTGTTCTATACATCAGTGTCTCTTTTGCTGTCTCTTACACAGGGTTATTGGAAGGCTTTTATCATGTTCCTTTGCCTGCTGAATATTTCTCTGCCTTTTCATCTTGTTTAGGTTGCTGTGTTGGGGTGCCCTTTCTGTATGCTGGAAATTTGTGGTACCTCTTTATTGTGGAGGTTCCTCCCTGTGGGTGGGATTGGACGAGTGGCTTGTCAAGATTTCCTGGTTAGGGAAGCTCGCATCAGTGTTCTGGTGGGTGGAGCTGGATCTCTTTTCTCTGGAGTGCAATATTGGCCACCTGTATTTTAATGCTTAGGGTTATGTTCCTGCATTGTTGGAGAATTAGCTTGGTATGTCTTGCTCTGGAACTTGTTGTCTCTTGGGTAGAGCTTGGTTTCAGTGTAGGTATGGAGGCTTTTGGATGAGCTCTTATCGATTAATGTTCCCTGGAGTTAGGAGTTTTTTGGTGTTCTAAAGTTTTGGATTTAAGCCTCCTGCCTCTGGTTTTCAGTCTTATTCTTATAGTAGCCTCAAGACTTCTCCATCCATACACCACTGATGATAAAACATCTAGGTTAATGGTGAAAAGATTCTCCACAGTGAGTGACACCCAGAGAGGTTCACAGAGTTACATGGAGAAGAGAAGAGGGAGGAGGGAGATAGAAGTGACCAGGAGAAGAGGGGGAATCAAAAGGGGAGAGAGCAATCTAGCCAGTAATCAATTCCCTATTTGCTCTCCAGAGTCTGGAACACTCAGAGAGATTCACGGAGTAACACAGAGAAGAGAAGAGGGAGGAAGGAGACAGAGGTGACCAGGGAGAGAGGAGGGGGAGTCAAAAGGAGAGAGACCAATTTAGTCAGTAATCAGTTTCCTAAATGTTCTCCACAGCCCGGAACACCCAAAGAGATTCATAGAGTTAACTAGTGAAGAGAAGGGGGAGGGAGGAGATAGAGGTGACCTAGGGGAGAAAAGGGAGAGTCAAAAGGGGAGAGAGCAATCAAGCCAGTATTCACACTCCTAAGTAAAAATGGGTACTGAAAATTGGATTCTTAAAGGTACAAAATTGATAACAAATACCAAAAAGCAAAGGTTAAAAATCTAGAGTGGAGGTTAGACTCTCAAAAATACAATATTAAAAAAACAAAAATCACAAAAATTATATAAAAAAATGAAATTTGCTTTAAAAATAGGGTATTTTTCTTGCACGGTAATAGGTTTTAAAAATGAAAATTAAAGGTATAATGAACTTAAAAATTTTTTTAAATTAAAAATAATAATGGTAAAATATATCTAGGAATTTCTCTGGACCTGTTGAGGGCAGTGTGCATTCAGCTCAGTTTCAGATAGTTCCTTGTTCCAGCTTATACTTCTTCTCAATGTCTATAGGCCCCTTCCAATGTAGTCGATGCTAACTACAGGGTTTTAATCTGTTGCACCTGTCACTTCCAAAGTGGTTCCCTCTTCTTTGTTTATTTTGGTTTCCTTTGTTTGCAAGTCTCTTCAGTGTCTAATTTCCACCCTGACACAAAGGGGTGAAGGTGGTCATTTATTTAGGCTCACTTGTTCAATTGTGCTGTGGGGAGGGAGGAACACTGCAAACAAATATCAGTGGTGTGTGTGGGGAGTGCTTGCAGTGTCTGGGCCACACTGGGTTTGCCCCCGCTCACAGCATGTGTGCTTTCCTGGTCTACACTGCTCAGGCTCCAGGTTGCTCTGCAGGGAACTGTCTAAAGTGGGCCCTGAGTTGTGTGTACTTCCCAGGTCTAAGCCACTCATTTTTAGGTTCTCGGGTACTCCACAAAGGCACAGACTCGGTTGGGACTGTGTTTTGTGCCCTTCCCAGGTCCGAGCAGCTCAGGTGACCAGGTGCTTGGTGAGAACACTCGCCCCAGGGTGGGCAGTGCGTCTTATCACCTCCCTGGTCCCAGCCGCTCGGTTTCCTGGGTGTGCAGTGGGAATGCCATCTCAGGTGTGCTGTGTGTCTCCTCTGGGGAACTGATCTCTGGCGTGACTCTCCTGGTGGATGTCAACCATCCAGGATCCCAGGAAGACTTGGTTAGCAACTGGGAGCCTGCTTGCAGTTTGGTAGAGGATGCCATCTCTGGGGCTGAGTTTGCCCCTTGCCTTCTGGCTCTGGCTGTCGCCCGCCTGCCTCTTTGCCTCCAGTGGGGGGAGGGGCCTGTCCTCAGCAGGCTATCTCTCCTCTGGTGTTAGCTCAGTCCTTTGTTCTGTGAGCGGGTTTGACAGTGCTTTAGGTTAGAGCTTTTTGCTGGTAAGTTCTCTCTCTCTCTCCTCTTTTTTTATTCTCTCTCTGGCTATCCCACAGTTTGGGTTGCTATCTCAGGTTAGCTCCCTCAGATTGTCCTCAGGGCATTCAGGCCAGGTCCTTACCCTAAGCAGTGCAGCCCGCGCCTCCCTGTTCAGCCCCTGCTTGCTGGTGGCAGATGCGAGCGTCTGGGCTACTTCTCTGCTGGGAGTTACAGTTAGGCGCGTAATCTGTGGGTTTTATTTATTTATTTTTCCTCCCGGTTATGTTGCCCTCTGAGATTCCAAAACTCCCCACAGACCCGCTGGTGAGAGGGTTTCCTGGTGTTTGGAAACTTCTCCTCTTTTACGACTCCCTTCGTGAGATGGGTCCACATCCCTAACTCTTTTGTCTCTCTTTTTATCTTTTATATTTTGTCCTACCTCCTTTTGAAGACAATGGGGTGCCTTTCTGGGTGCCTTGTGTCCTCTTCCAGCGTATAGAAGTTGTTTTGTGGTATTTTCTCAGTGTTCAAATGATCTTTCGATGAATTTGTGGTGAAGAAAGTGGTCTCTCCGTCCTATTCCTTTGCCATCCTTGGACAACCCATGTTTAATATTTTTTTTAACTTTTTGTTTTATATTGGAGTATAACTGGCAATGTTGTGATAATTTCAGGTGAATAGCAAAGGTGTTATTTTTTTTTTTTCGTTGCAAATGTGTTAGTTTTTAATATTAACAGAAACATACTTGGTTTATACTTATTTCCTTAAAATATGTCTGAACAGATAAGGCTTTCCCCACTTTACAGCATAATTAATGAGTCCAGAAAACAGAAGGTTGGGGACCAAAATTACAAGCCTAATAAATGATTTCTTCTCAGATGCTGAAGAGTCTCCTACCTTACAAACTTGACCTTCTGTCCTTCCCTTTAAAATGGACAGGACTTGTAGGCCTGCAAGGTCAGTAAGTTTGTTCCTGTTCTCTGTCTTTGGAAATAATTTAAAACATACATCATCTCTTAAGGTCTTAGTATAACTTTTTTCAAAAAGCACCCTAAAACTGCTAAGGAGGCAACCTGTTTAAGCAGCTCCTGAAAGGGAAGGGAAGAAACAAGAGGACAGATGATTGGTTTAAAGTGATCACAGTCTTTTGATAAGATGAGAGGTTGTCCTGGTCATGGGAGCACGATTCAGGAGAGACTTTAGAGTTGTTGAAGGAGCAGGTCTACTCAGCCATACGTATGCATGTATCCATTCTCCCCCAAACTACCCTCCCATCCAGGCTCCCACATAACATTGAGCAAAGTTCCCTGTGCTGTATGGTAGGTCCTTGTTGATTATTTTAAATATAGCAGTGTGTACATATCCATCCCAGACTCCCTAACTATCCCTTCCCCCGTTCTTCCTTGCCTTGTTTCATGCATTTGAGGTAAGAAGGTAGTAGCACTGGTGGCACTTGAAAATATTACCACACGGAATTTGTAGTCTTGTGAACGGAGAAGGCAATGGCCACCCACTCCAGTACTCTTGCCTGGAAAATCCCATGGACGGAGGAGCCTGGTAGGCTGCAGTCCATGCGGTCGCGAAGAGTCAGGACTGAGCGACTTCACTTTCACTTTTCACATTCATGCATTGGAGAAGGAAATGGCAACCCACTCCAGTGTTCTTGCCTGGAGAATCCCAGGGACGGGGGAGCCTGATGGGCTGCCATCTACGGGGTCGCAGAGAGTCGAACACAACTGAAGTGACTTAGCAGTCTTGTGAAATGTGTGTTCTAATTTATGTTGAATAAAGGCAGCTTTGTCCCAAATGCCGGTTTTTAGGATTCCATTTTCTTCCCTGAGCTTCACACATGCCATGAGAGCTGATGGCAAGGATACATCTGGCATTTTGAAATTTTTCTTGAAACACCCACATGAAGTCACTGAGCTCTATGAACTCAAGGGCTTCTTTCACCTATTTTTCCAACTGGGTAATGTCTTTATTAACCAGAGCAGTGCAGACTGTGTATGATGGAAGGTCAAAACCAAAATGATTTCATTTTTCTTCCTCCCACATTGCTTTTCAAACAAAGTTGTATATAATCTTTTTGCTTGAGTTTAATATGTTTTTATTTAGTTTTTGACTTCTCAGGAATAAATAGGTCAGTTGAGTTCAGTCACTCAGTCATGTCTGACTTTGCAACCCCATGCACTGCAGCACACCAGGCTTCCCTGTCCATTACCAACTCGTGGAGCTTGCTCAAACTCATGTCCATAGAGTCAGTGATGCCATGCAACCATCTCATCCTCTGTCCTCCCCTTTACCTCTCACCTTCAATCTTTCCCAGCATGAGGGCCTTTTCCAGTGAGTCAGTTTTTTGCATCAGGTGGCTAAAGTATTAGAGTTTCAGTTTCAGCATCAGTCCTTCCAATGAATATTCAGGATTGGTTTCCTTAAGGATTAACTGGTTTGATCTCCTTGCAGTCCAAGGGACTTTCAAGAGTCTTCTCCAAGACCACAGTTCAAAAGCATCAATTCTTCTGCACTCAGCTTTCTTTATGGTCCAACTCTCACATCCATACATGACTACTGGAAAAACCATAGCTTTGACTAGACAGACCTTTGTTGACAAAGTAACGTCTCTGCTTTTTAATATGCTGTTTAGGTTGGCTATAGCTTTTCTTCCAAGAAGAAAGCATCTTTTAATTTCATGGCTGCAGGCACCATCTGCAGTGATTTTGGAGCCCAAGAAAATAAAGTCTGTCACTGTTTCCATTGTTTCCCCATCTGTTTGCCATGAGGTGATGGGACCAGATGCCATGATCTTAGTTTTTTGAATGTTGAGTTTTAAGTCAACTCTCTCACTTTCCTTTTTTACTTTCATCAAGAGGCTCTTTAGGTTTTCTTTGCTTTTCTGCCATAAGGGTGGTGTCATCTGCATATCTGAGGTTATTGATATTTCTCCCAGCAATCTTGATTCCAGCTTGTATTCATCCAGCCTGGCATTTCACATGATGTACTGTGTATACAGGTTAAAAAAGCAGGGTGAAAGTATACAACCTTGACATACTCCTTTCCCAATTTGGAACCAGTCCATTGTTCCTTGTCTGGTTCTAACTGTTGCTTCTTGACCCGTATACAGATTTCTCAGTAGGCAGGTAAGGTGGTCTGATATTCCCATCTTTTGAAGGATTTTCCAGTTTGTTGTGATCCACACAGTCAAATGCTTTGGCATAGTCAGTAAAGCAGAAGTAGATTTTTTGAGGGGGATTTTAATATGTTTTCCAGAGAAGGCAATGGCACCCCACTCCAGTACTCTTGCCTGGAAAAACCCATGGACGGAGGAGCCTGGTGGGCTGCCGTCTATGGGGTCGCACAGAGTCAGACACGACTGAAGTGACTTAGCAGCAGTAGCAGCAGTAATATGTTTTCATTTAGTTTTTGATTTCTCAGGAATAAATAGGTACTGTAGACTTATAGACTCTGAAGTTGACTATGACAGTAGAGCATAGCTTATATAGCCAGTTGTCATCTAATTGCAATGAAATTCTTATGTGTATGTTATAATGGCAAACTTATATTTGTTTCCTTTTGTTATCTAAAACTTTTGTTATTAAATTCTTGGTCAAGTGAAGATATAGTTGCTCAGTTAAAAAATATTTATTCTTCCCTCTGTTGAGTTAAACTAAATAGGCAGGAACCATTGGCTCCATTAAATATTCTACCTCCAATATCAGGAATGCTGCTGCTGCTAAGTCACTTCAGTCGTGTCTGACTCTGTGCGACCCCATAGATGGCAGCCCACCAGGCTCCTCCGTCCCTGAGATTCTCCAGGCAAGAATACTGGAGTGGGTTGCCATTTCCTTCTCCAATGCATGAAAGTGAAAAGTAAAGTGAAGTCGCTCGGTCGTGTCCGACTCTTAGCGACCCCATGGACTGCAGCCCACCAGGCTCCTCTGTCCATGGGATTTTCCAGGCAAGAGTACTGAAGTGGGGTGCCGTTGCCTTCTCCATATCAGGAATAATCCCTTATTAAATGTGATCCTTCATTCTCTGAAGTCCATGTTCTATACCAAGGGATGTTCTCCTGTGCTAGGTTCAACTGGAAATGTCATAGTCATCCTTCATGTCTCAGCTTAAGATAGTGTCTTTTAGATAAGATTCTTCAATGTTTTTCTTTCTCTGTTTTCTAAAAGTGATCTCACTAAGAGGAGTGGCAAATAGTATATGCTCCATAATAGCTCCTCTGCTCCAGACAGACTTACTCATGTTGATGATGGGAGTTTAGTCTTATTCATTGATTATTAGTATGTACATTATTTAAAAATTAAAAAAATTATAAATATTTGTTGAATGATTTACAAAAAAATGGTCCTGTCCAACTCTGAATTCTTGCAAAATATTATGCAAGTCATTGCAGTGAATCAAACTATCATGTGCCCAGTTGTACACAAACCATCCTCTTAAGCCAGGCAATAGTACATCTTCTGAACTGGTAGAGAGTGAACCATTTGGGACCTTAATGAACTCAGTCTCTCATAAAAAAACAGAAAATATGGCAAAACAACAAAAATAACAATTTAAGAATGATGGAAATTAACCAAAGACAAAGAACAAACCATATGGCATTCGTGCAAGAGAAAGATGAAAGGATCTTTAATGTTTTAACTGGAGGCTAGTCTCATCCTCTTTGTTTTCCCAGTTCCGTGTCATGGTGCTAGCTGGCAGCCTTGTGAACAATGAGGACTGACATCTTTTGGAGCTCCATTAAATGTTCTATCCCCAGACAGTACATTCCCTGGCCCCCCCCTCCCCACACCACCCAAATTTGCAGCTTCCTGGAAAATCTCTATTTCCAGGGTGATATGACTGCAAAGAGATCCAACCAGTCCATTCTAAAGGAGATCAGTCCTGGGTGTTCATTGGAAGGACTGATGCTAAAGCTGAAGCTCCAATACTTTGTCCACCTCATGCGAAGAGTTGACTCATTGGAAAAGACTCTGGTACTGGGAGGGATTGGGGGAAGGAGGAGAAGGGGACGACAGAGGATGAGATGTCAGTTGGATGGCATCACCGACTCGATGGACATGAGTTTGAGTAAATTCTGGGAATTGGTGATGGACAAGGAGGCCTGGCATTCTGTGATTCATGGGGTTGCAAAGAGTCGGACATGACTAAGCGACTGAACTGAACTGAACTGATGGCTATCTGATTACACTTAGAACTGAGTTCAGTGGAGATGCCCTGCCCCCCACCCCCAGGATGTTACTGAAAATAGTAGTAATATCACAGTTGCCTAAGGCTTTGATTTCAGTTTGGATGAACAAATCCTGAGTGGAAACTTAAAAGGATTACACTCCATGGCTAAGTGGTATTTATCCCATCAATGCAAGGTTGGCTTAAGAAAACCAAACAGGAAAAAAGGATAGAAAGTACATAAAAGTCATCTCAATAGATGGAGAAAAAGCATTTGCTAAAATTTTTTTTTCAGGATTAAAAAAGCTCAAGCTAGATATACAAGGGAATTTACGTCATCTGATAAAGGATATATGCAATAAACCCACAATTAACACCATGCTTCATGTTGAAAGTCTGAATGCTTTCCCTGCTAAGATCAGCAATAGACAAATATGTTCACTCCCATCATTTCTGTTCAATATTGTATCATGGATCCTAGCCATGGAAATTTGCAACAAAAGAAATAAAAGATATCCAAATTGGGAAACAGAAATAACTGAAACTAGGAGATCAAATCAGTCACTCCTAAAGAAAATTAACCCTGAATATTCATTGGAAGGACTGTGCTGAAGCTGAAGCTCCAATACTTTGGCCACCTGATGAGAAGAGCCGACTCGTTGGAAAAGGCCATGATGCTGAGAAAGATTGAGGGGAAAAGGAGAAAGGAGTGACAGAGGAGGAGATAGTTGGATGGTATCATCAAGTCAATGGACATGAGTTTGAGCAAACTTGGGGAGATGGTGAAGGACAGGGAAGCCTGATATGATGCAGTCCATGAGGTGAGAAGAGTCATGATCAGGAACTGATCATCAGAAGAAGACATGATCGAGCAACTGAAAAACAACTTTTTTAGATTCTTTTTCCATATAAATCATTAGATTATTGAGTAGAGTTCCTGTGCTATACAGTAGGTTCTTTCTTATTAATTATCTATTTTATATATAGTAGTATGTATATGTCAATCCCAGTGTCCCAATTTATCCCCCCTTTATCTCCTTGGTAACCATAAGTTTGGTTTCTGCATTCTGTGACTCTATTTCTATTTTGTAAATTAAGTTCATTTGTACCACTTTTTTTAAGATTTCAGACATAGGTGATATCATATGATATTTGTTTTTAATCTGACTTACTTCACTCAGTATGAGACTCTGTAGGTCCATGTCTATTGCTGTAAATGGCATTATTTCATTCTTTTTATGTCTGAGTAATATTCCATTGTATATATGTGCCACATCTTCTTTATCCATTCATCTATCGATGGTCATTTATGTTGCTTCCACGTCCCTCCTATTGTCAACAGTGCTGCAATGAACATTGGGATGCATGTATCTTTTCAAATTATCATATTCTTTAGATATATGCCTAGGAATAGGATTGCCTGATCATATGTAGTTCTATTTTTTTTTTAAAGAAACCCACATACTCTTCTTCATAATGGTTGTACCAATTTACATTCCCACCAACAGTGTAGAAAGGTTCCCTTTTTCTTCCACCCCCTCTCCAGCATTTATTGTTTGTAGATTTTTTGATAATGGCCATTCTGACCAGTGTGAGGTGATACCTCATTGTAGTTTTGGTTTGTAGTTCTCTAATAATTAGTGATGTTGAGCATCTTTTCATGTGCTTTTTGGCCATTCATATGTCTTCTTTGAAAAAATGTCTATTTAGATTTTATGCCCATTTTTTGACTGGGTTGTTTGTTTTTTTTAATATTAAGCTGCATGAGCTGTTTGTATGTTTTGGAGGTTAATCCCTTGTCAGTCACTTTGTTTGCCTCAGTTAACCTTAAAACCTTATTTTGCAGAAAGGCAATTTTAAGCTCCAGATTATGTTTGTAAGCCTCAAAACACCAATTGAAATAGGCCTACCATTCAGTTATGGAGATTTTTGAGCTATTGTAATCCAAATTGATTTTAAGAGAATTAAGTTTGGGGATTCAAAAATTCCCCATAATGGCCATTGATATTCTAAATTACCTTGGTCAGTTAGGCCTATTTAGTTAGAAATGCAGATGAGAAAGGACCATGGTTTTTAAACACAAAATCAGCCAGAGTCCCTATGGGTGGGCTCTCTCAAAATATTTAGATAGCTGGGATCCCAATTCTCAGAGGTTTTTCCCTAGAGTAAAAGAACAATTTTCAATCAGCTTGTACAGCTTCCAATTCAAATAGCTTGTGACTCAGCTTACAAGGTCATACTAGCCAGTTTCAAGGAAATAGGTAAATCAACTATTCTAGGGTTGAATTTTCATTTACATCATGGTTATAATATGGAAGTAATAAGCAGTGAGAATTATGCAACATGCCTGATAGAGTACTTTACACACCCTCAGTAATTGTAGCTATTATTACTATAAGCATGATTTTTTTTTTTTTTTTTAACAAGAAATGGCTTGGGGACTCAATATTCACCATTATACTTTCAAACTTTATAGGTAACACAGGGTGAAAGACTCAGGAATTTGAATGACATAATTTAGAAAGAAGATATAACTGTTTAACATGAAGCTTATCATCAGTACCATTAGTTAAAGGACGTGTATAGGCATAATCAGGGGCCTCCGTGGTAGCTCAGCAATAAAGAATCTGCCTGTCAGTGCAGGAGACATGCATTTGATCCTGGGTCAAAAAGATCTCCTGGAGAAGGAAATGGCAACCCAGTCTAATATTCTTGCCTGGGAAATCCCACAGATAGAGGAGCCTGGAGGACTATGGTTTGGGGATTGCAAAAGAGTCAGACACAATGTACTGACTAAACAACAACAGAAGTAATTATAAATCTTCTTGATTCCTGTAATAAAATTGCACATTTATAAGAAGTCATTCATTTCTGTTGATCATTGCTTTATAAGGTACTGCCAGCTCCTAGAGGAATATTAGTATTGGGGCAGCAGAAATGTGCACTTTAAAAAATGATGCCCTCATCAAGCTGTTAATCTAATTCATAAAATTTACATATGTTCTTTGAATCCTGAATATTCACTGCTTTCCCCAGACTTTAGATGAAGTGAGTGCTTTGAGAAACATTGTAGCACATATTCAGGCCTCTTAGATTTTCAAGAGTTCTTTATGAATTTGCTTCAGGATAGAATAAAAGCATATGTAATTCAGGAAGGGGCTAACACTAAGCCTTTGAATATGTCGCAAAGCAGCAATTTGATACATTAAGTCAGAATCTGCAATAAAGTGTTTAAGTATTTAAGAGGGTTTATACTGCTGGCGGGCTACAGTCCAAACGGTCATGGAGAGTTGGACTTGACCGGGCCACTCACACATATACTGTTGTTATTATCCTGTTACTTAAAACATTTTTGAAGAAAATATATATTGCACTAACACTATCAAAAACATAGTAATAAATTTAAAATGAATTTATTTACCAACAGATCAACATTTATATTTTTAATAATATTTGCAGCTTTTGCACACTACCCTATGTAATATTTAGATAATGTAATTATAGGGTAGACACTGTTTTGTATTTTCTTGTGATACAGTATTATTTTAAATTATTGTGTGGCCCTTTCTCTATTGTGAAAGAAGCCTTATCAAAAAAAAGGTATCTCATCCTTACCACCAGAAAATGTCATGTGTCATTTCAGTGACAAACTAGATTTTCAATACAGTGGTATAGAATCTGCCTGCCAATGCAGAAGATGCAAGAGATGTGGGTTCAATCCCTGGGATCTCCCTTTGAGTAGGAAATAGTAACCCACTCCAGTATTCTTCCCTGGAAAGTCCCATGGACATAGAAACCTGGCAGGCTACAGTCCATGGGGTCACAAAGAGTTGGACATAACTGGGTGACTAAGCACAGATTTTCAACAACTGCCCTGCATTGAAACAAATGACTGGAGCCCGTAAACTCTGTAAAATAAAACTAGGTCTCTTTTACTCACACAAATGACAAAACAAAGCAATGCTAAGTGGCTCTTGCAAGGAACACAGCTATCAACTTTATAGCACAGTGTATTTTGCATGCAAATATGCTTCCAGGCATTGCTGTTGAGGAAATCAGGAAAAAGTGCTTTTTTTTTTCTTTTTTAAACAATCAGCTGTTTCCTAGAATTTTGATTGAGTATGGTAAGATTTAAAGTGCAACAGGGGAGAAGAAATGGTTTCCCTTTCCCATCTATTTTCCTATCCCAGCTGGTGGTGCTTAATGCTAGGTGCATTTAGGAAAGGCTTAAAACCCCGTCAGAACAACCAGTTGTCCAGTCCTACACAGCAGTAATGGCTGGGGTATATGGTAGTAATAATAAAGATAAAAGAACAAGCCAGCAATCTCTGTGCGAACCCTGAGGCTGAGCAACAGTGCTCTTCCAGTAATGGCCCCTTTGAGTCATAACAGCTGAGGGCAAACTCAGTGCATGCTGTTGGCATATCTCTTCTCCATCACTTCCTGTTTCCATATCTAAGGACTTATGATTTTAGCTTCTTTTGACCTCAAATACATTGTTCAAAGTTGTACTGAAAGTCTGTTTCGTATTTCTGGGATCCCTGTAAAATGTTTGACTCAGTAATTCCCACTGAGTAGAGCAAAGCCCTCACATTAATTATTATGCCTTGGATATAGAGAAACGTTCCCTTTTATTGGCTTCAAATTTAATATCCTTTCTTATTCTTCTTATATAAACAACTAGGAAAGATCTTAATAAATTTCTTGTCCATCATTTTAAGATGAATTTTTTCATGTTACCAACTCTTTAGCTTTTGTGATTAAACAATCGTTAATTATTTTTAGTAAATCATTCATTACCATAGTTTCTTGAAAACAATATAGTTCTCTATCAGGTATCTATTGCCACAAAGCAAGCTACCCCAAAACTTTATAACTTAACACAATGATGTTTCTGTAGGTTGGCAGTGCAGGCTGGACTCAGCTGGTGGTTCTTGTCTGGGCCTTGTTTGGATATGCTCAGCTGGTCTGGCTTGTGAGTCTGAGTTCAACTGCTGGGGAGGTGGGACTAGCTGGTTTAGGAACCTCAGCTAGGATGGCAGGGCCTCTCTATGTGCTGTCACTCTCCACTAGGCTTATTTCATGGGGACCATATAAGCACGAGAGAACAGAAATGGGAGAGCAGCAGCTGCACGTTGTCTTGAGGTTCAAGGGACCCATCCCACCAAAATGCTATAAAGGTGACTCTAAAATTAAGATGTTGGAGATAAAGGAAGAAACCTTTGCTGAGTCTCTCTTATCTGATTAAAGCCAGAGTTTTCTGAGAATGAATTTGCTATAAATCCCCTTTCTGTGGGAGCTTCCAGTGAGAAAGGAGACTGCCCATTAGCACTGGGATGAGAAATTTCTAAATATACTTTATCAGAAACTTCCATATCTTCCAGCTTTTCCTCCTGGAAGCCTATATGTTTTCCAAAGAAGCTCTCTCTCCCTCTTTCCCCTATTAAACTGGTATACAAAGCCTTTATTCCTAGCTGTTTGGTGATCCATTCCGTATGGGATGACCCCACATGCCTGTGAATTAAATTCTTTTCTTGTTAACCTGTCTGTTGTCACTTAATTTTCAGGTCCCTGAGTGCCTAAGTACTGGAGTTTCAGCTTTAGCATCATTGAGTCTCAGTGAACTCCGGGAGTTGGTGATGGACAGGGAGGCCTGGCGTGCTGCGATTCATGGGGTCGCAAAGAGTAGGACACGACTGAGCGACTGATCTGAAGTGCCTAAGTTGGTAGAGGAAACATTTTCTTCCTAGTAAAGCCTAGGTTCAGCACTGATGCAAAGTATCTTTGCCACCTTCTGTTAGTGAAAGCTGGTCACAAGGCCAGCTAGAGTCAAGGGATGAGAAAATAGACAAGCTTTTGATATGAGGAGCTGTAAAATGTTGTTACCATTTTCCCAAACCACTATCACATTTTTAGTGTAGGTGGAAAAGAGAAACAAAGTTGCTTGAAAAAAGAAGTTTCTGTACTCCTTTTACCCAGAATTCATGATGATTAATGTCATTTTTCATTCCTTAAGTCTCTATCAGACATTTTCATGTCATTTTCTTGTTTATAAAAGATAGGCTCACGTGATTACCATTTTAATAATATATTGTGAAAATGTTTAACATCAAAATTTACCACAACTTCATATGGCAACCCACTCCAGTGTTCTTGCCTGGAGAATCCCAGGGATGGGGGAACCTGGTGGGCTGCTGTCTCTGGGGTCGCACAAAGTCGGACACGACTGAAGCGACTTAGCAGCATATTTAGTATTGGTATTCATTAACATATGTCAGGACATACATTGAACTTATCTATTTCTGAGCATTTTGATTACTTTCTGTTTCCTATTATAATAAACAATGCAATAATGAACATAGCTGTAGGTATACTCTTGTGTTTGCCTTTGATTTATTTTTCCCTGAGATAATTTTCAGGAAGTGGACATGAGCCTTAAAGATCCTGTGTGTTAATACAGACCTTTTAAAAAATTTCTAAATTTATAGTTTGCCCCTCAAATAAGTATAGAATTCTACTTCTCTCAAGGCTCATTCCACACAATTAATTACTTATACAATTTTAGGTGTTTCGTCTTTATGGCTTTCCTGATTATGCCTATGTTAATATGTTTCTATTTCTTGAGTTTTTAATTATTCAATTTCTATGAGGACATCAATATTTTCAACATGAATTCCTGGAAGGAACTCTGAAACATCTTTATTATGGTCAGAAACATCAGAAAATCTGTTATAACTTTTTCTTGTACACATTCTTCCTGGAGATTTCTCTAGGCTTTGTATATAAGATTACTATTTGTTATCCTAGGAATCCTCTTTGCTTTGAGCTTGAATCCCTGTTTCCTATACCCTATGTTTTTCTCTTTATTGATTTAGTAAATTTTTTGAGTGGAACATATTTTTCAGTAGTTTCCCAAGAAATAACTCAGAGAAGATGAAGTTTTGAAAATCTTTCATAATTGAAAATGTTATAAATTCTATCACATTTGATACCTGGCTTGGTTTGGTATAAAAATGTGTTGGAAATACTCTTTTCACAAATTTGAAGTTGTTTTTCCATTGTCTTCTAACTTCCAATGTTCTTGCTAAAATTTCTTTTGCCATTTTAATTCCTAATGCTTTGTATGTCCTCTTTAACTTCTTCCTAGAAGTTTTTAAGCTTCCCAGGTGGCACGAATGGTAAAGAACCTGTCTGACAATGAAGAAGACTTGAGATGCAGGTTTGATCCCTGGGTAGAGAAGATCCTGGGTGAAGGAAATGGCAACCAACTAGAAACCCATGGACAGAGGAGCCTGGTGGGCTGCAGTCCATGGGGTCCCACAGAGTTGGACAAGACTGAAGGAAATTAGCACCAGAAGTTTTTAGAATATTCTCTTTCTTCTTGGTGTCTTGATATTTTGTGATTACATGCCTTGATAGAGGTCTTTTGAATTTAAATTTTGGATCTCTCTGTGGGTTCTTTCAGTTTATAAATTCATGATTTTGTTACCTGGGAAACACTAGATTTTTTTCCTTGGTAAATTCTTCCCCTATTTTTTATTCTGTTCTCTCTATAACTCCTGTTATTCAAAGGCAGACTACCTTGCAAAATCCTTTTATATTCACATCTTTTCACCATTATTTCCAATACACTGTCTTTATAGTCTTCTTTATTGAAGATTTTTCTGTTATATTTCAATCTTTATTAATGTTGTCTTATAATAGTCTGCCATCATATTTTGAAATTCATCAAGTTTGTGTGGTGTGTGTATCTTTGAATCTCCTCTCCTCCCTATCTCACTCTGTCTTTGTCTCATTTAGTAACATTTTGGTCTCTTCCTGGCTGTAAGAATGATTTTGTCTATAGAAACGGTTTTGTCTTCCAGGTCACTTCTTCCTTCATTGCCTCTATGTTATATGCATTCCTTTGTTGTTTGCTTTAGTTGCCGCCTTCTGTGAGAGGTGTGCTTCAAGGGTGTGGCGGCTCTTGCCTCCATCTGTACTCAGCATGGAAAGCTCACTGGGCAGGGCTGTGTCTCTCATAGACTGAGTCAGATGGTGCAGGGTAATCAGCCTATTTTGTTAGGGGCTCTCCAAATTTTAATTTCAATATCTTTTCTTGTAGGTTAGCCATTTTCCCAAAGAAGAAGCTCCAGTCTCCTCTCTGGGATATTATAAACTTTGCAAACAAATTCCTAGGGTTCAAAGGGATCAGGGAACTGGAGGGTTCATTTTTATGAATGCAGACTCTGGATTATTACCTTCTTTTCAGTAAGGAGCCTCATTCCTAACCCCAGCTGTATTCTTTGTTCCCCAGTTCAGAAAAACTGAGGTTAAATCCCTCCAGAACAGTTCACATTTTTATTGTTTAAACTAGAGATACCCTTTTGGTTTGAGGGTTCATAGAGCTATTGCATATGTAAGTGTTTTCATGGAAAATATTGAGGTCAGCCATGTAAAGAAGTATTTTTAGAGGATGTGCTAAGTTGCTTCAGTCGTGTCCAACTCTGTGTGACCCTATGGACTGTAGCCTGCCAGGTTCCTCTGTCCATGGAGTTCTCCAGGCAGGAATACTGGAGTGGGTATCCTTTCCTGTCTCCAGGAATCTTCCTGACCCAGGGATCAAACTTGGGTCTTCTGTGTTTCCTTCATTGCAGGCAGATAGTTTACCACTGAGCAACCAGGGAAGCCCATTTTTAAGGGATACATTCCCCATTACAGAGTCCAATTTTATAGTTTTGGTGCTTAGACAATGACAGATTTTCTAAATTTAGATCATTCAGGTTCTATCACCTTTGAATCTGGTAGTATAGAAATGTAATATTACATAAAAATTGTTGCATTTAATGTAATGATTCATTTACATGTAAAGTAGAAATCAAAGTGGATGGGAAATTTCCACTTCAGTTTCCCTCCTTTTGTTCTATTTAAAACAAGAACAATTAGCATATTTAGAACTGTCTTGCTGTTATCAGATTGTCAGTTGGTGGAGCTCATTATAAGCATGAGTCCTAGTTTGAACATATGAATGAGAGGCTTATTTTGAAACTATATAGTGCATATGAGTTTGAACTAAAATGGGTAATCTGACTGGGACACTCAGGAGTCGCATGCTTTGATCTCCATTGGCTCTACCATGGCCACTGCTGCTGCTGCTAAGTCGCTTCAGTCGTGTCCGACTCTGTGCGACCCCAGAGACGGCAGCCCACCAGGCTCCCCTGTCCCTGGGACTCTCCAGGCAAGAACACTGGAGTGGGTTGCCATTTCCTTCTCCAATGCATGAAAGTGAAAAGTGAAAGTGAATTCGCTCAGTCGTGTCCGACTCCTATCGACCCTATGGACTGCAGCCTCCCAGGCTCCTCCGTCCATGGGATTTTCCAGGCAAGAGTACTGGAGTGGGGTGCCATTGCCTTCTCTGACCGTGGCCACAGACTCATCCATTTTCTAAGCAGGTAGTAGTGGTCTGAGTTAGGTTGAGGAAGAAGTTGCTACTTCTTTTTGTTTTGTTCCCTTTTATTTGTGAGCAGAGTTAGGAAGAAAATACATGGACAGTTCATTATTTGTTTCAGATTATTTAATGTAAGTTTGTTAGAATCTAATATGTTTTGATCAAAATGAACAATAATTTGGAGCTAATCCAAATTTAGATTTGTGGCTTATTATTTATTTTTGAAATGAGAAAATAAGAGTGGAGTCTCAGGTTTGTGAGAAGTTTGCTCTACTGGAAGTCTGCTCTGTACCATTCTGAGGAGCATAGTCAAGTTGATAATAGATAATTAATAAGGTTGAATAATGCTTTTAATAATAAGATGGACAGAATAACATTTTCAGAAGTAATCAGATCTGGAAATAAAATATTTTTTCTGGATTAGCTCAGCCCAGCTTGAGAATCGGGATATTTGTAGTCAGGATAAAACCTTTTGGTTGGGATATTAGGGGAAATATTACAGGTGGCTTAGTGGTAAAGAACCCCTTGCTAAGGCAGGAGTCTCAGGAGACTCAGGTTCGATCCCTGGGTCAAGATTTCCTGGAGCAGGAAGCGGCAACCCGTTCCAGTATTCTTGCCTGGAAAATTCCATGAGCAGAGAAACCAGATGGGTTACAGTCCATGGGGTTGCAAAGAGTCAGACATGACTGAGCTACTGAGCACTCACTCATGCACTATTAAAAAAGTAACAGGGTAAGATTGTAATCTAAGCTATAGTTGAATAATATATGTAAATGTGATCAAGTATGTCAAACATTTAACCAGCAAAATTAACTCAGCATTGTTTGGTCAATCCTATATATGGTATGTTTGGCTTGCACCACTATGCTGTTTTCCATGTTTCTGTGGCCTTATTTTCATTCAGTTGTAAACACCATTTTAATCTTCAAGGACCAGTGTAGTATAAGAAGGTAACAATCATTTACCAAAGGTGAAGTTCACAATATACCTCTTTTAAGAAAGTGCTGGCTTTCTAAGAGAAGATAAAGTTCCCATCTAAGCAAGTTGTAGAGGAGCTTTGTTAGCATTTTGTTGGCAGTGTTATTATGTTGACTTCATGAAAAAAAGAAAGTATCTGTCAGCGGGGATATAGGTTTGTATGGTAATCTTTGCCATGGACTGCAAATGTCCATGTTTCTCTAATGTGGCAATTTATGGCAATATGAGTTGTTGGGAACACTTGGTATGATCTGATTCAAGAATGGTCAAATCACATCTCATACATGTTCCTTGATTTGGATTCAATATCTAGGTTAGGTTTGGGGACTTGCTAAGTGTGACTTTACAAAGGCAGATATGGCTGGTGAGTGATAAAGCAGTATTTTTAAGAGCTTGACAATATAAAGTGCTATTATTATCAGATAACTGTAATGGAATGTTTTTCAGTAGATGCAAGTAACCTCTTAAGCCTGCTATTATTATTTGATGAGACAATTTAGTTTTCCAATTTGATGTGGCCTTTGAGGTCACTAAATTTGGGTAAATCAAATATTCAGACCAAGTTAAACTTGTCAGAAAATTTAGACAATTTTCTCATTAAAATACTGATTTTTTTCTCCTCTTTCAACTGCTCCTGCAATGTGAGGATGATGTGGATCATACAGGAATTTTTATATAAGAAAGACTTGATTTGTTTGTTTTTTAATCTGAACTGTGAGATTGTTCACAATAAAAAAAATAAAAGCAGGCAATCCTGTTGTTATTACAATAAAATCAACTCTTCTGTTAGGGTGGGTTTCTATAAATCTAGAAATTATACATACCATCATCAGATAATAGTCATATCAATTTACCTTGGAATATTGAATTAAAACTATTTATAAATTTAAAAAAGATCTCAGCTACTTATATTTGTCATAATTCTTCTTAACTTTTTTCCTATATCATGAACTTGACAGATCAGGCATACGAAAGGACAGTCTTTAGCAGTTTTTAAAAATTGGAGGCAAATCAATATATCATACCTGACTTATTATCTCAGGTGGCACTAGTGGTAAAGAACCTGCCTGCCAACACAGGAGACATAAGAGACGTGGGTTTGAACCCTGGATCAGGAAGATCCCTTGGAGGAGAAAATGGCAACCCACTCCAATTTTCTTACCTGGAGAACCCCATGAACAGAGGAGCCCAGTTGGCTACAGTCTACGAGGTCGCAAAGAGTCGGACACTGCTGAGTGACTGACACTTGCCTATCTGAGACATAGAGTACATGAACAAGATGTGGAAGAAAAGTCTGAGAACAAATGAGGCTATTATCTTGGAGTTTCCACAGATTTTCAACTTTGAAAATTGCTCTGGAGGACTCTAGACCAGTCTTCCCCAAGAAACTCTCAAAAGATCACCTAAGATTACTAAGGGAAATGTTACATCTTTCATGATCAGAAAGCTGATGATTCAACTTCTTCTTTCAGGATCATACCAATTTAGTTTCAATCCAGAAATTAAAAAGTGACAGGCAAACTGATGGCTACAGGAAAATCTTGCCTTAGCTACAATCTAGACATCACCCTCTAAACAACAGCAACAAAGAAATCAGCCTCTACTGTTTTCATCAATAAAACTCTCATACTCTCTCTCTTCCAAAATATCCTAATTCCCAAAGCATTTCATAAAAGTTTATCTGATTCCGTCACCTCCCCTAGCTTTATTGATAGCAGTGCTTCCTAAGGCCCACTTGGCTTCACACTCTAGAATGTCTGGCTCTGGGTGAGTGACCACACCATCATGGTTATCTGGGTCATCAAGATATTTTTTGTACAATTCTTCTGTGTTCCTTCCATCTCTTCATGATCTCTTCTCCTTCCAATAGATCTTTACCATTTCTGTCCTTTATTGTGCCCATCTTTGGATGAAATGTTCCTTTGATATTTCCAATTTTCTTGAAGAGATCTCTAGTCTTTCCCCTTCTGTTATTCACCTCTATTTCTTTGCATTGTTCACTGAAGAAGGCCTTCTTGTCTCTCCTTGCTATTCTTTGGAACTCTGCATTTAGTTGGATGTACTTTTCCCATTCTCCCTTGATTTTCATTTCTCTTCTTAGCTACTTGTAAAGCCTCCTCAGAAAGGTACTTTGCCTTCTTGCTTTTCTTTTTCTTTGGGACTGTTTTGTTCACTGCCTCCTGTACCATATTACAAACCTCTGTCCATAATTTTTCAGACACTCTGTTTACTAGCTCTAATCCCTTGAATCTATTCATCACTTCCACTGTATATTTATAGGGAATTTTATTTAAATTGCACCTGGCTGGCCTAGTGGTTTTCCCCGCTTTCTTTAGTTTAAGCCTGAATTATGCTATAAGAAACTGACAATCTGAGTCACAGTCAGCTCCAGGTCTTGTTTTTGCTGGCTGTATACGGCTTATCCATCTTTGGCTACAAAAAATATAATCAATCTGATTTTGGTCTTGAGCATTTGTTGATGTCCATGTGTAAAGTTGTCTCTTGTGTTGTTGAAAAAGGGTGTTTGCTATGACCAGTGCCTTCTCTTGGCAGAATTCTGTTAGTCTTTACCCTGCTTCATTTTGTACTCAAAGGTCAAACTTGCCTGTTACTCCAGGTATCTCTTGACTTCCTACTTTGGCATTCCAATCCCGTACAGTGAAAAGGACATCTTTTTTTTTGGTGTTAGTTCTAGGGGGTCTTCTAGGTCTTCATAGAACTGATCACTTCAGCTTCTTCAGCTTTGGTGGTTTGCACATAGACTTGAATTACTGTGATGTTGAATAGTTTGCCTTGGAAATGAACCGAGATCATTCTGTCATTTTTGAGGTTGTACCCAAGTTTTGTATTTCAGACTCTTCTGTTGTTAATGAGGGCTACTCTGTTTCTTCTATGGAATTCTTGCCCACAATAGTAGATATAATGGTCATCTGAATTAAATTTGCCCATTCCCATCCATTTTAGTTCACTGATTCCTAAGATGTCCATTTTTACTCTTGCATCTCCTGCTTGACCATGTCCAATTTACTTTGATTCATGCACCTAATATTCCAGGTTCCTATGCAAGACTGTTCTTTATAGCATTGGATTTTACTTTCATTACCAGACACATCCACAGCTGAGCATCATTTCTGCTTTGGCCCAGCTGCTTCATTCTTTCTCAAGCTATTAGTAGTTGTCCTCCGCTCTTCCCCAGTAGCATATTGGACACCTTCCGACCTGGGGGACTCATCTTTCAGTGTCATATCTTCTTGCCTTTTTATACAGTTCATGGGTTTTCACAGCAAGTATACTGAGGTGGTTTGCCATTGTCTCCTCCAGTGAATCACATTTTGTCAGAACTCTCCACTATGACCCATCTGTCTTGGGTGGCCCTGCAAGCCAGGGCTCATACCTTCCTTGAGTTATGCAAATCCCTTCACTGTGACAAGGCAGTGATCCATGAAGGGGATATAATCACTTAGGATGAGACTAATTTTTGCCTGGAGTCATTTTCCAGATTTGGAATAGGGAAGTAATGACCAAACAGAGGTTAGTTATCTCAATAAGCTGAAGAGACAGAAATCAGAGTCAGAGAAAATAAGGCATTGGGATTTATGGGGCATAATGCCAGACAAGAGGGAACTGCTTAGTGAAGGAACTGGAAATCTGTGCTGCATTGCATTGGGTCTTTAGGAAAAATATCATATTAATATTATGCAAACTCATTCAGAAAATAGAGCGGGGGGTACTTCATAACAGACATTAAAAAGCCCAACTCAACCCTGATGCCAGTAATAGAAAAGATCATTACAAGAAAAGAAATTACAGATCCATCCCCTCATGGACATAGATGCAAAAATCCTTAAAGTAGTCATATTGAAGGAATAATACTAAGAAGGATAATACTATTAAACCCTCAAGACTAAGAGGATTTAAGATGATGAATTCATGGTTGGTTTAATATTTAAAAATTAATAAAATTCACCATGTTGAAAGAAATAGGAGTAAAATCATATGATCATCTCAATATATTGATAGTTAAGTGAGTAAGTGAAGTCGCTCAGTCGTGTCCTACTCTTTGTGACCCCATGGACAGTAGCCTGCACCAGGCTCCTCTGTCCATGGGATTTTCCAGGCAAGAGTACTGGAGTGGGTTGCCATTTCCTTCTCCAATTGATAGTTAAAGTGCTTGACAAAAGTCAACACTATATGGAAAAAAATTAACAACTCTAATCATCCTATTTATAAGAGTCATTAGATATGAATTATAAACCTAAACATGAGTTAAAATATAAAACTTACATAATAAAACTTAAGCAGACATTTTACTGATCTTAGAAATTTCCTTGATAGGACTCAGAAAGCATTAACCTTAAAAAATAAAGATGATAAATTGAACATTATCAATATTAAAAAGTTTTTGCTCATCAAACATCTTTAAGAAAATGAACATGAAAGAAAAAACTTAGGAATAAGTATACAAAATAGAAAAATTTGACTATGTATCTTGAATGTATTAAAAAAAAAACTCCTATAATTCAATACTTACCGTATTTATAACCAGATTAAAAACGGGAAAAAGACTTTGAACATACACTTCACAAAGAATATTATACAAATGGCCAATGAGCCTGTTAAAAAGTTTCAACATTGATCATAAGGGAAATTCAGATAAAAGCTGTGACAAGACATCACTGGAATGACTAACACTAACAAAAAAGACAATAGCAGATGCTAGTAAGTATATGAAATAGCTAGACCTCTCATATTCTGAAGCTTTTAAATATTTATTCAAGAGAAATGAGTACATATGCCCAGATGTAAACTTGCACAGATACACACCTAGTATCTAAATTGCACAGAAAAAAGTAAAAGTATCTCTATTTGAAGATGATATGAAAGTATATATAGAATAGTCTAACTAAAAATCTCAAGAGAAATGAAAAGATAGGTAGGTCCACACAAAAACTTGTATACAAATATTCATCGCAGCATTGTTCATAATAGCCAAAAATTAGAATAAAAAATTCATCAACTGATGAATGGATAAATATATTTTCTGTAGTTATTTTATTAACATTTTGTACATCTGTATCATCTATAATTATGCTTCCTTTTTTATTCCTGATACTATTTCTCTTTTGACTTGGTCAATCTTTTCAGATATTTGTCAATTTTATTAGCCTCTTTAGAGAGCTAACTTTCAGCTTTGTCTTCTTGATAATATTATTTTCTATTTCATTAATATCTTATAGCCCATTATTTTCTTCTGGTTTCTTTGGTGTATAATTTTTCTTCCACTTTTTAATAGAGATGCTTAGCTCATTGCATTATTAAAACCATATATGTATATTAACTATATTTTCTCTCTGAATTTTGCTTTAGATATATCCACAACTATTAATACGTAGCATTTTGTTCCATTCCATTTAGAATATGTTTTTTTCTGTTCTTTTTTGACTCATTTTAAATTTCAGAACATGGGACTTTCTACCTATCTCTTTCTTATTTTATCTTCAAATTAATGCACATGTGGTAAGAAAATTCTTTTAGATTTTAATTCTTCCACAATTTTTGAAATTGCTTTACTGGTCATTATGTAGTAAGTTTCTGTAAATATTTTAGATGTGCACAAAATGAAAGTGTGCTTGAAATCTTTGGGGTGGAGTGTTCAATATTTGCCATTAGCTCCATTTCAGTGATATTTAAACACTGTTGTATCACTAATATTTTGCCCGCTTGTTCTATTAATTCTAAAAGAAATGTAACATTTTTGTTACAATTTGTGTATTTATTGTTTTAGTTCTATAAATATTCTTTTCTGATATATTTTGAGAATATTATTTTTTAAACTTTTTATCTCCACTAGATCTAAAGAGATAAATTGTAATCTTTTAGGTATAATCTAGGTTTTCAAATTAATTTACATTAGTTCTTCAAAGTAGATTTTGTGATTAAAAATAATTTTTCTTTGTGTTTGGTTATTTTCTTTACAATAATTTTAAAATCTCCTTTATATGTGGTTTTTGTTTTTTAAAAATTGTTTTCTGGTCACTTACTTTGTTGATTCTTTTGAATAGTTCTCTACCTCATTGACATCTGTTTTTGGTTTCGCTTTTCTGTCTCTTTAATCTACTTTTAATTTGTTCTTTCTTTTTGCCTTGAGAACTTAATTCATATGTTTTTATTATTTTATTTTTATTGAGATAAATATCTAAGATTGTGAACTTTCATCTGATCACTTCTTTGTTTCCTGTAAATTAAAGAAATTCTGCAGTTGCAATGTGAATATTTTCTATAACTGAAGCATATTTTAGACAGCTTTTGAATTTCTGATGGAAGGGCCTTTAAAAAAATATTTTTGTTGATTTTTATTCTTTTGCTCTGTTGTCAGATAAAATTATTTGCTTTATTTATGTGATATGGAATTTGTTGAGGTTAATGTTTATGTACGTTTGAAAAGAGGATGAATTCTTTGTTATTGGGTGCAAAGTTTCATATACATCTGTGAAATCTATGTTCAGTTCAGTTCAGTCACTCAGTCGTGTCCAACTCTTTGCAACCCCATGAACCAGAGCATGCCAGGCCTCCCTGTCCATAACCAACTCCCGGAGTCCACCCAAACCCATGTCCATTGTGTCGGTGATGCCATCCAACCATCTCATCCTCTGTCCTCCCCTTCTCCTGACCTCAATCTTTCCCAGCATCAGGGTCTTTTCAAATGAGTCAGTTCTCCACATGAGGTGGCCGAAGTATTGGAGTTTCAACTTCAAAATCAGTCCCTCCAATGAACACTGAGGACTAATCTCCTTTAGGATGGACTGGTTGGATCTCCTTGCAGTTCAAGGGACTCTCAAGAGTCTTCTCCAACACCACAGTTCAAAAGCATCAATTCTTCTGCACTTAGCTTTCTTTACAGTCCAACTCTCACATCCAACTCTCACATGACTACTGGAAAAACCATAGCCTTGACTAGATGGACCTTTGTTGGCAAAGTAATGTCTCTGCTTTTTAATATGCTGTCTAGGTTGGTCATAACTTTCCTTCCAAGGAGCCAGCGTCTTTTAATTTCATGGCTGCAATCACCATCCGCAATGATTTTGAAGCCCAGAAAAATAAACTCTGACACTGTTTCCACTCTTTCCCCATCTATTTGCCATGAAGTGATGGGACCAGATGCCATGATCTTAGTTTTCTGAATGTTGAGCTTTAAGCCAACTTTTTAAGTCTTCTCTTTCACTTTCATCAAGAGGCTTTTTAGTTCTTCTTCACTTTCTTCCATAAAGGTGGTGTCATCTGCATATCTGAGGTTGTTGATATTTCTCCCGGAAATCTTGAATCCAGCTTGTGCTTCCTCCAGCCCAGCGTTTCTCATGAGGTACTCTGCATAGAAGTTAAATAAGCAGGGTGACAATATACAACCTTGACGTACTCCTTTTCCTATTTGGAGCCAGTCTGTTGTTCCATGTCCAGTTCTAACTGTTGCTTCTTGACCTGCATACAGGTTTCTCAAGAGGCAGGTCAGGTGATCTAGTATTCCCATCTCTTTCAGAATTTTCCACAGTTTATTGTGATCCACACCGTCAAAGGCTTTGGCATAGTTAATAAAGCAGAAATAGATGTTTTTCTGGAACTCTCTTGCTTTTTCTATGATCCAGCGGATGTTGGCAATTTGATCTCTGTTTCCTCTGCCTTTTCTAAAACCAGCTTGAACAACTGGAAGTTCACAGTTCACGTATTGCTGAAGCCTGGCTTGGAGAATTTTGAGCATTACTTTGCTAGTGTGTGAGATGAGTGCAATTGTGCTTATTGATACATATTTTTTTCTTCTTGACCTTGTAATGTGAGTGATGTATTAGAGTCTCTGATTATTCGTCTGTTTATGTGTCTCTGTACTGATTTGTTTTTGCTTTATGAAGGTGGTTTCTTATTTAGTATATATATTCTTATATATTCATTAATGTTATATCTTCATTGTAGACATGACCTTTATAATATTTAATACTATACAGTGCCCTTCTGTGTCTCATTTATTGCTTTTGGGCCAGAATTCTACTTTGTTTAATATAAAATCACAACCTTTGTTTTCATACTCTTTCTATTTGCCTAGTATGTCTTTGCCTATCCCTTTATTTAGTTTTGCAAAACCATATCACTTAGAATATTTTAATATATAGCACAGAGTTGAATTTTGCTTTGTGAAACAATTCTAAAATCTTTCCCCTTAAATAAGAAAATGAAGACAATTCACATTTACTGATATGACTGCTCTTTTGAGTCTTAACTCTGTCATAATATTCTATATGATATTTAATGTGCTTTTCAAAACGTTTTTGATATTCAGAAGGTATGTAATTTTTATATAAGACTTTTCTTTATATTAATATTTTTATATTGCTCTTTGTCCCTTTCTTCTTGTTTTGCCTCCTTAAATCATTTTGTTGGGTTTTATCCTATCAGTCATTTTGCAGTCAGTAGCTCATTCTTCTTTTCACTTTATGATTTTCCATTTCTCCTTTCCCTGAACCTGTATGGTTTATATGGCATTCTGCTGTGTGTATGTGTCTTAGTCGCTTATTTATGTCTAACTCTTAGTGACCCCACAGACTGTAGCCCACCAGGCTCCTCTGTCCATGGGATTCTATAGGCAAGAATACTGGAGTGGGTTGCCATACCCTTCTCCATGGTATTCTGCTACCTATATCCATAGCTTTATTTTGGTCTTATAGTTACAATTGAATGTTGTAAATGTTCTCTGTCAACTGTTTTGCAGAAGTGTCCCCACTAAAATTGTGGTTGGGTGAATCTTATTCCAAGAAGTTTCTTTGGAAAGGAGTTGTGAATACAGTTTTCTTTGCATTATTGTATGTTTAATGAATTGTCTGTGATTTTAACAGTTGAACAACAACTTGATTTGGTATAAAATCCTTGGCTCATGATTCCTTGAGTTTTTTGAAAGTGTTGTTACATTATTGTCTTTTTTTAATATGTTGCTAGCAGCAGGCAAGTGACATGAACATTTTATTTAGCTCAGAAGATTTTTTGTTTAATAGTTTCTGTGCAATATGTTTTGGGGTTGACCTTCTTTGTTCATTTTTCCCAGGAACAAGATGAACTCTTTTACTATGTTGATTCAGGTCACATTTCATTTCTGGCAGTTTCTTAGATTGTAGGTTTAGATAGTAATTCTATTCCTTTGCTTCTTTCTTTTTTATAAATATATATATATATATTTCTATACATGTTGGGTCATCTTGTTTGTCTTCTATATATATTTCAGTTCCTTTTTATTTGCACCTCTATTTTTATGTCATTTTTAAATTTTGGGATCTCTTTCATTTTTATCCTCTGTCTCCTCAGTGTTTATCTATTATCCCTAAAGAATTTTGTAGTTTAGTTTTTATTTCTGAACTGATTTTGTATTTTCTTCAATCTATTTCTGGTGTTTGATCAGCTCTCTAAAAACTCTATTTTCTATTTTCCTGTCTGTTTCTATTCTGTGTCTAAATTTGGGATTTTCCTCTTTAAAATACATTCCATAGTTTATTGGAGAAGGCAATGGCAACCCACTCCAGTATTCTTGCCTGGAAAATCCCATGGATGGAGGAGCCTGGTAGGCTGCAGTCCATGGTGTCGCAAAGAGTTGGACACGACTGAGTGACTTCACTTTCAGTTTTCACTTTCATGCATTGGAGAAGGAAATGGCAACCCACCCCAGTGTTCTTGCCTGGAGAATCCCAGGGACGGCAGAGCCTGGTCGGCTGCCGTCTATGGAGTCGCACAGAGTCGGACACGACTGAAGCAACTTTGCAGCAGCAGCAGCAGCCATAGTTTATTGACATTTACTTTACATTGGAGAAAGTTTTCCTGTGGGATGTGTGTATGTGTGTGTTAGTTAATGGGTTAACTGTGGTCTGTACCAGTTCCTCCCACCCCCCGGAATGCCTGAGGCACCCCATGTATGCCTCACAAGACCTTAGGTTAACTTCTTGCCACACTGTTTTTGGAACTGTACCAGGTTAATATATATTTAAAATGTTAATAGTATCAGGACCTGGTTATCTGGTTATTGATTTTGCTTAATGTACAAAGTAAAGAATCTGCCTGCACTGCAGAAGAGTCAGGTTTGATCTCTGGGTTGGGAAGATTCCCTGGAGGAGGAAATGGCAACCCACTCCAATATTCTTGCCTGGGGATTCCCATGGACAGAGGAACCTGGTGGACTATAGTCCATGGTGTCACAAGGAATTGGACATGACTGAGTGACTAAAACACAATGTATGACTCCTGACTTATGAACTGTCGTGGACTTGCAAGGCTGTGAATTGACACAGACACTGCTATGCTGCATAACTAGGGTTTTCTTGATAAACAGGAACATAGTTGGCAGATTTTTCACGTGGAGCTGGTCCACCTGTGTTGACCTTCCTTCTTGCAACCAACTGTTCCCATTCAGGGCTGCAGTCAAAGACTTCTTGATAAAAAATACCAATGATATGCATGATAAACTCAGTGTTTAGCTAAACCTATTTATCCTGTGAATCTTATTTTCATATCAACTCTTAGATCAGTGTTGATTGCCATTTATGGAGAATTTTATCTCAAAAGTTTTCTTATATTAAACATGCATGGATGTTAGAAATCTTTTTCTGTGTATTGTATAGAGTGTTGTATTTTCTGGGACCCGCAATAACCTATGGGAGGTTTTAAGGGTTTGAAGTGAAGTGAAGTGAAGTTGCTCAGTCGTGTCCGACTCTTTGCGACCCCATGGACTATAGCCTATCAGGCTCCTCCGTCCATGGGATTTTCCAGTTAAGAGTGCTGGAGTGGATTGCTATTTCCTTCTCCAGGGGATTTTCCTGACCCAGGAATAGAACCCAGGTCTCCTGCATTGCAGGCAGACGCTTTACTGTCTGAGCCAACAGGGAAGCCCCCTGGGGTTTGGGTTTACTCTATTTCTTAGTTCAGGTTACCTCTTGGTTGTGTTCCAGATACTACGGCTTCAGAACTAATTGCTGAAATTTATGCTAGATTTGGTAGAGATAGCTCATTTCTGTTTCATTTTATGTTAGTTGGGGCAGCTCAAAGTCATGGGCTGAAATCATCTAAAGCCTTGCTCAATCACAGGCCTAGTGTTTGATGACAACTATTGCTTGGAGTCTCAGATCTGCCCCCATGTGGGTTTCTGTGAGGTCTTTCTACATGAGCTTCTTTGGACTTGCTCAGATAATGGTGCATGGGTTCCAAAAACAAGTGTCCTTAAAGTAAAAGACAAATGGAAGCCAAATAGTCTTTTGTGACCTAGCCCTGGCAGTCATGTAGCATTATTCACAATACATTTTATTTAATGAAGCAGTTAAAAAAATCCTAATCAGGTTTAAGAAGTGGAGAAATAGGCTATGCCTCTTGATGGGGAGTGGCATGGTTCTAGAAAACATGTGAGACTAGAAATTTTAGCAATCATTTCACCATCTTGAAAATTGTCAGGCTAGTAATTTCTTCCAAAAGGAATTAACCAGTTTGGGTGGAATTATAAAATTGGCTTAGAATATAGAACAATATTTCTGAAACTTCTGCCATCCACAGACTATCTAATACACAGCCGAACTACCAATTTTAGATGTCAAAAAATTAAGTTTATAGCAATAAAAATACAGGCATAATATTTATAGAACTGATTTTTATTTATACATTTACTAGGTTGATATTATTTTAGCTTTTAAATAATGTATATATTATCAAATTACAACTATCTGAAGCAATAGATCATATCTCAAAACAGGTGGTTTCTTCTCTTACTTCTTATGCATTTATATCAGAAATCACCAACTATTAGAGAGCATTGAAAAAGGCAAATGTCTTACTTGTGTTTGGATGGAATATAAATATGGAAATTATGGGGAGGTCTTTCAGCAAAGATTTCAGCTTTTGGTTAAACGCTCAGAGGAGGGTAATGCCCTTGAAAGCAGGAAGACTGAATGTTTCTTAGAATAAATGGTGATTGATATTCAGCTTTGGTTTCATTCAGCTTTGAAAAGCAATACATTCTTTTGAAATATTTGGTTTTATTTTTAAAAATGTATCCAATAATCATTATCATCTTCTTTCCTCAGTGAATGAAAAAAAATCAAGTATTAAGAAAGAATAAAATTATCTTAGATTGAGTCATTCATATCACAGTTTGGTCTTTTTAAGACAGCCTGATATCTTATTCTCAACATGTAAAAAATCATAATATTTTAGAACTTTTAGATTCAAGCTAGTAAATATTCTAAATATATTCCTGAAGTATTCTACTTTAGTTATATAAAATAGTAGAATTATTCTTTAGCTATTAATGTCATGAAGAAATACTATCTTTAATTTAAAAACACATATAAGCATCTTTCTATTAAGCAGTCAACGTAATCCAGTGTTAATCAGCAGAGTTGTGTATTCAGGCTCATATTTTTCCCAGAGCCCATTGAAATGTCATATGCTCAGTGGCTTCAATTAGATTGTATCTGTCTCTACGCTATTTCCTTTAACACTGGCTTAAGAACCACTGACACAACCTGTTCTTTGAAAAGGCTGTATGTGAAGTAAAACTCAGGAAAAACTACTTATTCCCTTAGTAATGTTCTTCATTACTGTATACATAACTCATGCTGATCAGTACTGGTCTCAATGTATCTTTCTTAAGTCTACATTCCATCTTATAGATTTTTAGCATTAAGGCAAAATGTTATTGGCACATCTCCCTTGTGTATGAATTATACTCTGTCAATAATACTATGTCAGATTCATACTCTGAACATCATTGGTTTTGTTCAACTCTAAATTGAGATGTCCAATGGAATATCCATGTGATAGTAACTTAACTCTTATATTGTATATCTATTGTATTAATTTTCTATGGCTACTGTAACATATTACCACACACTTGGTGGACTAAAGCGACACATGTTTATTCTCTCACAGCAGACAGAATTCTAAAGTCAGCTTCAGGCTGGAATCAACCTGTTGCCAAAGGGTTTGCTCCCTTCAGAGGCTCTCTGGGAGAATCCCTTTGCTTAATTAACTTTTCCAGCTTTCTTGGTTTGTGGCCCTTTCTGTCATTTCAAAGCCAGCCGTGTAGCACTTTGCTTAACACAACTGTGAGGGACACTGCACCATATTTTACTAATGGATGGATTATCCTTTGTATTAGAAAAGAAAGGTGAAAAGTATAGGTCTGATGCAGATGGGTTGATGTATTTGGTCAGGATAACTTGTGATTTTTCTTTTAATTCTGTTTTTGTTATTGAAGAGGCAGAGTTGTCAGCAGAGGGAAGGGAGTATTAAAGTTTGAAGGGGGAGGGAAGATGAAAAAGAGAAATGACTAGGAAAACATAGCAGCATGGAGACTTGTTGACTTGTGGTCATGAATTCAGGGTAAGACCAGTCAACACAGTTGTGTGTTTTCTTATTTATTTATTCCATTTTATTTGGTTATTTAATATCTTTTTTTAATTGAAGTATAGCTGATTTACAATGTCGTGCCAATCTCTGCTATACAGCAAAGTAATTCAGTTAAACACACACATATATATATTCTTATTTTATATTCTTTTCCATTATAGTTTATCACAGAATATTGAATATAGTTCCCTGAATTATAGATTAGGACCTTGTTGCTTATCCATTCTAAATAGAATAGTTTGTATCTAACAGCCTCAAACTCCCAGTCCAATCTCTCTCCTTCCACCTTTCCCCCTTGGCAACCACAAGTCTGTTCTCTGTGTCTATGAGCTTGTTTCTATTTTGCAGATAGGTTTATCTGTGCCATATTTTAGATCCACATATAAGTGATATCATGGTATTTGTCTTTCTCTTTATGACTTCACTTAGTATGATAATCTCTAGTTGTATCCCTTTTGCTGAAAATGGTGTTATTTCACTCTTTTTATGGCTGAGTAGTATTCCATTGTGTACATGCACCACTTCTTCTTTGTCCATTCATCTGTTGATGGACATTTAGGTTCCTTCCATGTTTTGTTTATTGTGAATTATAGTTTTGTCTGGGTATGTTCCCAGATCATAGATCTAGATCATATGATAATTCTATTTTTAGTTTTCTGAGGGACCACAAAACTGTTTTCCATAGTGGCTGCACAATTTACATCCCCATCAACAGTGTAAAAGGATCCCCTTTTCTAGTGGTATGTTTCTTAGTAACATGTAAGAACACAGGGAGGATATGGTCATCGAGGGTATACACAAAGAATAATTATAACAATAGGCCATGGGACCTAAGCCAATTTAGAAGGAAAATGGGGACTACATGTATGATCATGTAGGATCATTGTCATTCTCACTGAATAATTTGGGAAGTCCCTCCTTAAGTAGGTAGTGATTGATAGGAGAAGCTGGTTGCAGTATGGGGTTTTGTGGCAGATTCATTTTGATATTTGGCAAAACTAATACAATTATGTAAAGTTTAAAAATAAAATAAAATTAAAAAAAATAAAATTGGGATTGCAGAGGGTGTTTGGTTACGAGTATAACAAGGTTCAAGTTATAATCATAGGGAGTAGATGACTGAGATGGAGTTTAGGACAGGATTACTGAAATAAGGAGGCCAGTGAACTTAGAGGGCAGCATATTAATAGGAAAACTTATGGATTCAGAAATAAGCAAAACACAAGTAATGGTAGAGAGAGTGAGAATCAAGAGCTAAGTCTTCTGGGAATGAAGGAGGGTGACTCTAAGGTCTGTAGTTAATGGCAGTAATGAAGGCTTTATGGTGTTATGATCTGATGGCATGAGCTTCTAGGAGGACTTATGAAGATTTTAGGAAACTTTGAGGCCCCATGTCTTTGAGTTTGGAAAAAATATCCATTTCATATAATAACGACTAAGTAAGGTTTTTAAGAGACAGCGAGATTTTGTTTGGAACGAGAAAGAGAAGCAAATATTTGGAGTGAAAGGTTATGGTAGAAGGCATTTTACTCATGGCAGATGATTACTCTGAAGGTCAAGAGTTTTTTTGTTTTTTTTTTTAATGTGGGGTCAGTGGCTGGTCCATATCAGGCAGAGTACAGAGCTGTGTGGCGGTGAGGGTCCTGGTGAGGAGAGATGGCCTGGGACTCAGGTGTCCTTGGTGGCCAAGCAAATAAGTACATAAGGCATGATGTTAGGTGCATGGGAAGGTTCATGGCTGTGGCAGCATCGGCAAGAACCCAGACTCTTCTGTAGTATGACCTTGGTAACAGGAACTACTCTGTCTCACATTTCATGGTTCCATGTGGAGAAATCTTCCTGGCCTTTCCCATTGCACTGCTTTTACTCCCAGTCCTGTTGCGAGGGAGAAGACCCTGTGATTTGTGAACTCAGAAGAAGGCAGCGGGTAATCTCAGCTCAGCCGTGTCTTCTGTTCTTCTTCATGTCAGCCTATCTGCAAGAGAGCTGCACTCTGCCATGCCTCTGCCTCATGGGAATGGTCTTACCTCTGTCGGGGGAGATGTGTGACTGTCCTGCTGTGGAATAAGAGGGGTGATAAATTTAATTCAGGGAGACTGCTCTGTCCAGAGCCACCATCCACAACACAGCTTTTTCAATAACTGGTAATTTGTTCCCCAGATCTCTGACTCAGGTAAGGAAGCAGAGTATTGTTGCCAGCCTTTGTGCTAACGGAGAACTCTCAGAGATGCTTTGTTCCCTGCCCATTTCCGAATCTGGTTCCTCAGCCTTGCACTGATTCTGTACTATGCCCTTAATTGTTCCTCAAATAAATCCCTATTGGCTTATTGTAGCTAGACTCAGTTTCAGTGGCTTTGAACCAAGCACTGTAACCAGTACAATCATTTAGTCCTTGTTCTGGACAAACTTCATTGGTTTGCCAGAAAGGTGGTTATGCTTTGCTTGGAAATGGCTAAAATGGCTGCATGTTAGTCTTTGACATTTCATTATAGACAGCCACTGGAGAATGAATCACCAGTCTGGGAAAATCCAATTTTCAGATAATTGTCATTGTACTTTTATTCGCACTCTGCTGTTTTGACTGCTTATGCTAAATTCTCAGACTCACAGATTCACTTGACTGAACATGTAAAGATTCACTTTCTGTGGTCTTTTTGGAGTCAAGTTCAAATGTGTTTATGACATTCTCATGAGTTGTACTTTTTACATTATAATTTTCAAAATTATATTTATTCATCCATGCACAAGATTAGAGCCATTGTTCCATTTTGAGGGAATTGGTGGCATAATGATAGACTGTAATACACACAAAATTATAAATTTAACAACTGTAAACAATTACACAGAAATGTTAATGCAGTGGCTTGAACTGACTACATGCTGTCAACATCAGCCAAAGTAAACAGACCTATGCTGTCTTTGAAGTACTTTTGTGACCTTTACAGACTTAATCATTAGTAAGAATCTCACAGGGATTCTGTAAAAATCATTACTAATCTTATTGTTCTGTTTATCTCTTGCTGTGTTACAAACTACCCCAAAACTCATTGCCAGAAAACAAGACCATGCTACATCTCAGTTCTGTGTGCTGGTTGGGCATGGCTTGGCTGGTTGATCTTCCTTCTCTGCTTGGGATTGAGTGGGATGACTCACCAGTGTTAAGTGATGATGGCTAGGCTGGCTGGGGGCTCTAAGATGCTTCACTTGCATGCCTGGTGTTTATGTGAATGGAGGTCTGTGGTCAGCTGGACACAGCCCTCTCTCCAGGTAGTCAAGAGGTCTTTCTCTGTGGTGTGTTAAAGAGGGATGATGAGTTTCTAACACAGTGGTTTCGGGATCCAGTAAAGACTATCCCAGAAGACATAGGCAGAAGCTTTAAGGTTTTTTAGTAACACAGACTTGATGGTTCAAGAAAGTCACTTTTACATTTATATGATGTGAATTGCTAAGACCAAGCTGGCTTCAGCGGAGGGAAATTATCCTTGCTGTTGTTTTTTAGTTGCTAAGTCACATCCAGCTCTGTGTATCTGACTTATTTGTAACCTCATGGACTGCAGCACGAGTTCTATCCTATCTCTTCTTAATGACAGAAATGTCAAACATATTACAGCCATCTTTTATCCACACTGTAAATTTTAAGTGAATGTGAACAACATTGTTCCATTGCTTTTGTTTCTGAAATAAAGTGTCTGAGGTCTGCTTGACCCTTGAAACAACCAGTGCTCCATGTATCATTTTGAGAAAAGATTTGTCTAGAAGATAATAGTCGTCCTAAAAAACCCTTAAATTCCTGATTGCCAGTGCTAATTAAAAACATGCAATATGATCTCCAGCCCTATTGGGCAAGTAATATTGTATAATAGTTACTATGGTCTCTGGAGGTAGACTTCCTGAAGTTCAAAGCCAGATGCTAAGACTTATTAGCTATACCATATGAACAAATGTCTTAATTTGTCTATTTTATATTTCTCATTTTCTTCCTCTCTATCTGGAGATATCTCCCATGTCACTAGGTTTTTTTTGAAATTAAATGAGAAAATAGAGGTAAAGAATTTAGTACAGTGCCCAGCACTGACATTACTCAATACATGTATATTAGTGATTAATATTGATAAATGTATTTAGGCCCCTGAGGCTCACTGGATGCTTCCTTAAGAACAACAGATGTTTAGAGAATGTGATATTGAAAAATCTGTAATCTGTGCTTTCCAATGATTCTTTTTTAAAGCTAGTAAGACATTCTGTTGATTTATATAACAGAAAATTGAGGATCAAGAGACAGTTAAGCTTGCAAGGACTCTTGGACTGATAGAATACAATGGGGAGGTGGAAATAATATGTCGATATATTGAGAAATAAAAAACTGAACCCAAACCAAACATTATTCTAATGTTTCTGGCAGATTCTATATATGTCCTTTTCTGACCTGAGCTGAATCATTCCTTTTTAGGCAACCTCAGGAGGCAATCCCCACTTTTAAGAGGTCAGCATATTGATGCCAAACAGGACATAGCACATTATAGCCCAGAACTCCTGGACCTGAGCAGTCCTCTGGCTTCAGTCTCCTGAGTAACTGACATGACAAGGGCATGCCTGGCGAAGACCTTCTTTTCTTATTTCAACATGAATTCAGTCACAGATTTTTTTTTTTTTCTATTTGAATACTTTGAACACAGCATGGGTTGTTGTTATTTAGTTGCTAATTCCTGTCCAACTCTGAGAACCCATGAATTACAGCACGCCAGGCTCCTCTGTCCTTCACTATCTCCTGGAGTTTGCTCAAACCTCATGCTATGTCCACTAAGTTGGTGATGCCATCCGACCATCTTATCCTTTCCCACCTACCCTTCTCCTCCTGCCCTCAATCTTTTCCGGTATCAGGATCTTTTGCAATGAGTTGGCTTTTCACATCGGGTGGCCAAAGTACTAGAACTTCAGCTTCAGCCTCAGTCCTTCTAATGAATATTCAGGATTGATTTCCTTTAGGATTGAGTGGTTTGATTTCCTTGCAGTCAAAGGGACTCTTAGAATCTTCCCAAGTGCAACAATTTGAAAGCATTAATTCTTTGGCACGCAGCCTTTTTTATGGTCCAACTCTCACATTTGTATGTGACTACTGCAGAAACCATTGCTTTGACTATGTGGACCTTTATTGACAAAGTGATGTCTCTTCTTTTTAATGTGCTGTTTAAGTTTCTCATAGCTTTTCGTTCAAGGGGCAAGCATCCTTTAATTCTGTGTCTGCAGTCACCATCTGTAGTGATTTTGGAGACTAAGAAAATAAAATATCTGCTATTTCCACTTTTTCCCTATCTATTTACCATGAAGTGATGGGACCAGATCCCATGATTTTAGTTTTTTGAATGTTGAGTTTTAAGCCAACCTTTTCACTCTCCTCTTTTACTTTCATCAACAGGCTCTTTAGGTCTTCTTTGCTTCTGCCATTAGTGTGGTATCATCTGCATATCTGAGGTTGTTGATATTTTCCCCAGCAATCTTGATTCCAGCTTGTGATTCATCCAGCCCAACATTTCACATGATGTACTCTACATAGAAGTTAAATAAGCAGAGTGGCAATATACAGCCTTGATGTACTCCTTTCCCAATTTGAAGCAATCCGTTGTTCCATGTTTGGTTCTAAACTTGGTTGGTGTTGCTTTTTGTCCTGCTTACAGGTTTCTCAGGAGACAGGTAGGGTGGTCTGGTATTCCCATCTCTTTAAGCGTTTTCCAGTTTGTTGTGACCCATACAGTCAAAGCCTTTAGTGTAGTCAATGCAGTATAAGTAATGAGCAGGAAAAAAAAAAAATCCCGTATTGAGATCTCAAAGCTTTCATTCTAGAGTTTCTTGTATCATTCGGGTTTAGATTTGGCTCTGCATGTGACATAAATCTAGGCAATACTGACTTAAGCAAGATAGAAAGTTCTTTCTCTGTCATAGAGCGTGGAAACAGGCAGTTCAGAACTGGTATGGCAGCCTGTAGTTTGTGGACCTGGGTTCCTTTCATTCTGTGGCTCTGTCATGTGTAACTTTAATTTCTAAGGACAGGGTCCAGGATGACTTCTGGAGCTCCAACCATTATATATGCTTTCTTGCCTTTAGCAGAGAGGAAAGAGGAGAGAAAATTATTCCTCCCCATTTTCAGGATACTTTCTGGAGAATCCAAATGACACTTTTTCTTTTACACCTTCTAAGATTCTTTCTGACACCAAATATGTGATATCTTTTCACACCAATTCTCCAATTACTGGACACTCAGTATCTTACAAGTTAATTCAGTTCTGACAATATCTACCTGGAGTTAGTTTCAGACCCCATAAAACTGTCAGATCCTACTTCATATACCAGCTGTAAATGGTCTACGCTACCCACACTGTTTTGTTTGGCTGACCAAAAATTCAGGGATTCCCATGATCCCCTCTCAGATTTGATAATTAGTTAGAATGACTCATGCTGCTGCTCTTAAGTCACTTCAGTCATGTCCGACTCTGTGAGACCCCATAGACAGCAGCCCACCAGGCTCCCCCGTCCCTGGGATTCTCCAGGCAAGAACATTGGAGTGGGTTGCCATATCCTTCTCCAATGCATAAAAGTGAAAAGTGAAAGTGAAGTCGCTCAGTTGTGTCCGACCCTTAGTGATCCCATGGGCTGCAGCCTACCAGGCTCCTCCATCCATGGGATTTTCCAGGCAAGAGTACTGGAGTGGGGTGCCATTGCCTTCTCCTAAAATGACACATAGAACCCAGAAAAACATTTTGCTTACGTTTAGTGGTTTATTGTAAAGGATCCAAATGAATAGCCAGATGAAGAACTCTTTAAAGGTCTTGAATGCAGGAGCCTCTGTTTCATGGAGCTTGGGCACACCTTCTTCCTAGCTTGCAGATGGGTTAGCCAAACCCAAAGCTCCCTAGTCTTACTGTTGAAGAGTTTTGTAAGAGCTCAATCTTTATCCCCTCCCCAGAGGTCCTGACACCGAAAGTTTTAACACTCTAATGACAGATTTTTTTGGAGACTAGCCCCAACCTGAGGTTCTCCAGGGGGCCCACCCTAAGTCACGGTATTAGCATAAATAAGCTCACAAGTGATCTAATGGGGCTTGTTTTGAATAACAAAAGACACTTCCATCATTCAGGAAATTTCAAAAGTTTTAGGAGCTCTGGGCCAGGAATTTGGGATACAGAGCAAATGTTTATTTTTTATTTTAACAGCAAGTTTACTGACCATAATTTAGTTGTGGAGATTGGAAAGTGTTAGTCATTCAGTTGTGTCTTACTCTTTGCAATCTCACGGACAGAGCCTGCTGGTCTTCTCTTGCTGCAGAAATCAGTAATCTAGAAACCAAGCACCACATTCATAGAGTTGGAGAACTCAGGGTTATTATGCCAGTGGGCCCAGAGGAGTTAACACTCCAAAGTCTAAGCCCCGAACAAAGGAGTTACAGAGTTTTTTGTACAGACGGACAGGCACGATTAAGCAGGTTTGCGTGTTTTCAGGGGCTAGGGCAATTGCAAAGAGCAGGACAAGGGTGAGTAAGATAAGCTCCAGTTCCTAATATTGTGAGTCCCCACTTTCTGAGACCTATGTGATCTAGACTTTGCAAGAAGCAAGCTGGGTTACAGAGGCAGAAGGAGCAGGAGGTTATGTAAAATTTTAACTTTTCCTCTTCATTCCCCTCTCTTGATGCTTCTCTCGCTCGTTGTAGAAAGCATCATCTCATGTTTTGGTAGGGCATTCAGAGCTTCCCATCATTTAGGGGGATATATTGAGCTGTTTCCTTTTGTAAGTTTATGGATTTAATCCTAGAGGTTATGAACTGGTAATTACATTGAGAATACAAGGGCCAAACAAGAGCACCACAAAGAGCATGAAGAGAACTGTTAGAGGGAGAAGTCACAATGCCCAGCTCCAGATATTACCCCAGGAGTTAGCTACTTTCTCTTTCCTTTTTATGATTTGTTCCCTTAGCTGTTTGGCCATGTCCCTGAAAATTTCTGATAGGTTTACATAATAGACAGCATTCTTCATTTAAGAAGAGACAGAGTCCTCTCTTTTCAGGTGTCAGTAGGTCTAGCCCTCTCCTATTCTGTAAAACCACCTCAGCCAGGGAGTCTAGTTGGTCCTGTAAGGCCACAAAAGGTTTGCCCATTCTCTCAATGTCATTTGTGAAGCCCTTTGATAGTGTATGGGACCTAATTAACCTTAAAAGCTTCTGCACATCAAAGGAAACTATTAGCAAGGTGAAAAGACAGTCTTCAGAATGGGAGAAGATAATAGCAAATGAAGCAACTGACAACTAATCTCGAGAATATACAAGCAACTCCTACAGCTCAACTCCAGAAAAATAAATGACCCAATCAAAAAATGGGCCAAAGAACTAAATAGACATTTCTCCAAAGAAGACATACAGATGGCTAACAAACACATGAAAAGATGCTCAACATCACTCATTATCAGAGAAATGCAAATCAAAACCACTATGAGGTACCATTTCACACCAGTCAGAATGGCTGTGATCCAAAAGTCTACAAGTAATAAATGCTGGAGAGGGTGTGGAGAAAAGGGAACCCTCTTACACTGTTGGTGGGAATGCAAGCTAGTACAGCCACTATGGAGAACAGTGTGGAGATTCCTTAAAAAACTGGAAATAGAACTGCCTTATGATCCAGCAATCCCACTGCTGGGCATACACACTGAGGAAACCAGAAGGGAAAGAGACACATGTACCCCAATGTTCATCACAGCACTGTTTATAATAGCCAGGACATGGAAGCAACCTAGATGTCCATCAGCAGATGAATGGATAAGAAAGCGGTGGTACATATACACAATGGAGTATTACTCAGCCATTAAAAAGAATACATTTGAATCAGTTCTAATGAGGTGGATGAAACTGGAACCTATTATACAGAGTGAAGTAAGCCAGAAAGAAAAACACCAATACAGTATACTAACACATATATATGGAATTTAGAAAGATGGTAACAATAACCCTGTGTACGAGACAGCAAAAGAGACACTGATGTATAGAACAGTCTTATGGACTCTGTGGGAGAGGGAGAGGGTGGGAAGATTTGGGAGAATGGCATTGAAACATGTAAAATATCATGTATGAAACGAGTTGCCAGTCCAGGTTCGATGCACGATACTGGATGCTTGGGGCTGGTGCACTGGGACGACCCAGAGGGATGGAATGGGGAGGGAGGAGGGAGGAGGGTTCAGGATGGGGAACACATGTATACCTGTGGTGGATTCATTTTGATGTTTGGCAAAACTAATACAATTATGTAAAGTTTAAAAAAAAAAAAAAGATATTTGGCCCAAAGATTAATAAAAGTAGGAAAGCTGCTGGGGGGCTATCCAGGAGAACCAGGTCCAGACATTGATTTGTGACACGAGTATTTCTCTAGGTATGAGAGGATGCAAGAATTTGGACTCATAAAAAGCTTTACCTGAAAACATCTGACTGTCTGAAGGCCTGTTTTTCTGGGTTTTCCCCAGAACACAGAGTGCTTTATTATTTGTCTCCACCCTGAAGTCCTTTCAAGGGTATGTTGAAGGTCAGCATCTTGTAGTGGTCATGATTTAATCTTTGTAGAGGTGGCTGGCAAGGGCCAACTTTCAGTCAGCAGGACCCCTTCATAGCCTCATATTTGACTATGTTTTGGGAGCATTTCATGGTCATTGTGTCCCGTGGTGCTGGGAAGGCTCATTCCCAGGTCTAACAAAGATTCCGTTGACAGGCCACTCAATGTGTTGTCACTAGGCCAGGCCTTGTAAGTAGCAAAAGTCTCTGGACCATACCTGTCTAACTAGCCTCTTAGTCCAGGAAAATATTTCCTCTTGTTGCTTCTTCCCATATCTAGAGTTACATTATTACAATTATTGATCTCAAATGGAATGCTGCATATCAGCATTTTATCACAGGTTCAGTCACTCATTTGGTAACATAAGAAATAATCTTCTGAAACAAGCTGCATAGAAAATAATATAGCTAGCAGTTAATAGTAAGGTCACAAGCAAGAATTTAAGTCAAGAACTTTCATTGGGTATAGCCAGGTATATCCCAGGTCATCTGACTCAGTTAAACGATTATAGCCAAGTGTACATCATGGAGCATCTGACCTTTATCCAAAGATTGGTTACTGAGATAAGCTTTAGAAACAATCTTAGAGTGTCCTTTTTAATAACTTAATTAAATCTTTTAGCCATATAACATAGCAAGGAACTATTTCAGAAGTGAGTCTTAGTAAGCACAGACCTTAATTAACAAAACTAGAACTTAATATTCAGTGAAACATACTTTCTTTTTTGGCGGGGAGAACTCATTGTGAGGACATTAACACTGTAGCCAGGGAAGGCTTTAACCCATCAAATAAAAATGAGGACTGTCAGGAAGCTGGAAGAAGCCAAGCAGCCGTCTTGGATTTCCCATGGCCCTGGCTTTCTTATTTTTAGCTGTTGTTTATCCATTTTTAATTTCCTGATTTAGGAGCAGACTATGGCCATGTTTTAAGGATAGCAAAATGATATCAGGATAGCAAAAGTCTAACCATGAAGGGTTATTTTTTTGTAGAGGCAGAATGAGCTTTGTCTACGTGTACCATAATCTTAAATGTTTATTTACCAAAGTAACAAAAGATTTTAAAAACAAATATAAATCACTTAAAGGCAAAGAAATTCACAATCTGTTATCAAAAGTTGTATTCTACGAAAACTTTGTTCTCTAAACAGAGAGAAGACCAAATTCTAGTCTGGGACCTGCTTACTGTTGATAGCAAAATTTGTTTATCTGCTTAATCTTAGAAAGTCTTTTTCATAAAACTTGAAAATCTAGTAGTATTCTTCTAAAGGCATGAGAGTAAAACCATAGAAGGCCTGTTTAAAATCTGATTCTATTGCAATTGACAAAGAAACCCGGTCATAACACTTTAATATGATAACAAGAATTATAATTGACCATATTTTATCAGGGCATATCAGATCTATATGAATTTCACGTAATTTTAGGATATCTATATTAGTAACATCAACCATATAGTATAACCTGAAAAGATTTTTTTTCACCCCTTTAACAGTACTTCCCTTGTAATTTAACATGTCCAGTGAACCCAGGTAGCTTAATAGCTCTTTGGGATAACTCAGGGGCCCTCCGAAGCATCCCAAAAGTAGCTGGAGATCAAGTTATTTAGGAAGTTTTGTTGATAAATATCAAAAGGGTTTATAACAGTCAGGTAGGATCATATAAGTTACTGTGAAATAATAGTTATTCACTTAGCCAAAGCTAACAAAAGATTTCAAAGGTAAATATAGAACAGATCAATTAAGAGGTAAAGAATCTTAAATCTATCATTAAAAGCAGGTCAACATCTGAAGAAAGTATGTCCTCTTAACAGAGAGAAAGGCTGAATTCAAGTTTTTTGCCAGCTTACTTTAAACTCATTTAGGTAAACTTAATTAAATTTATTTCAAACTTTGTCAGTCCTTTAACTGTGCACAAAACTTTTTTTTCCAGGCTCCACTTTCCACAAAATTTCTAATCACTTTTTGTAACAGTCATCTGTAAGTCAGACCTACTTTCTTTTCCCTTAATAAAATGTAATTTTATTTTTTATAGCTTCTTTATTAAAAACATACATCCTACTTTCTTATTAGATTAGCAAACAAACATTAATACTAGATATTTAATAATTGAATATTTCCTAATTCACATGAATCTGAAATTTATTTAGGTTAATTTTTCTTGTATTTAGAATTGTTTGATTTGTAAGCACTTACTTTTCTTTAGGCCAACTAAATTAGAACTCATTTACAACTAGAACAATATTATCAGAAAAAAAGATATACAGAGACATACATAAATCCAGACAGACAGACTGACAGAGATCTTACAGTTTTCTGTTTGAGATTTAATATATCTTTTTGACCCCTTTTTTTTTCTTCACTTGAAGTTCTAATTTGCCAAGGCTGAGGTCTCAGGCAAAGCTGGCTGTGTATTTCAAGGACATGGAAAGGGTTAACTTCAAGCTTTTCCCTGGGCAGGACTTTTAACAATCTAGTTGTTTTTAATTGCATATGCAAACAGAATTGGTTTTGCAGTTTCCAAAAAGAAAAATTTCTCTCAGTCCGTTCAATCAGCAATCATGCACTCACAGTCATTCAGAGGCTATCACATCGCCTCCCTTCTCCTGAATCCCCAGGTTTTGTTAACTGTTGCTGCCTTCCTGGGAGCCCCAAGGAGGTTATCATTCACGATGCCTCCCTTCCTCCCGAGTCCCAGGTTTCCTTAACTGTTGCTCCCTTCTTGGGAGCTCCAGGAGGTGATCAGTCTCCTCTTCTACCTGTTGGGGTAGGTTCTGCCGAGGACCAGCTCCAGGTCCTTACCTTACCCTGTGGCCCTTCCTGGTGAGTTGGTCTGTCCCTCCAATGAGTCCAGTTGGGGCTTGGCTGTCCAGAGAGTCAGAACACTGGTCCAAAAGAGGACCCAGAATACCATCAGGTGGCGCGCCTCTTTGTTCATCTCAGGGTTCCTTCGCTCCATCCCGGCTGACCCACCAGTCTGGAGGCTCAAGGGGCTGGCCTGGTTGGAATCTTGCTGGGGCCTCCAGAAATGTTGCAGAAACTAGTAATCGAGAAACTAAGCACCACACTCGGAGAGTTGGAGAACTCAGGTATATTATGCCATCAGGCCCAGAGGAATTAACACTCCAAGCTCTGAGCCCTGAACAAAGAGGTTACAGAGTTTTTTATACATGGACAGGCATGATTAAGCAGGTTTGCAGATTTGTAGGGGCTAGGGCAATTGCAAAAAGCAGGACAAGGGTGAGTGAGATAAGTTCTGGTTCCTAGTATTGTGAGTCCCCACTTTCTGAGACCTATGGATCTAGACTTTGAAAGGAGCAAGCTGGGTTACAGAGGCAGAAGGAGCAGGAGGTTACGTAAAATTTTAACTTTTCCTCTTTACTCTGTCCATGGGATTTCCAGGCAAGAACACCGGAGTGGGTTGCCATTTCCTTCTCCAGGGGATCTTCCCTGGAGTCTGCATTGCAGGCAGATTCTTTACCGTCTGAGCCACCAGGAAAGCCCATAATTTAGTTATGTGACCTCATCTAGCTGTAATAGAGTCTTAGGGATGTGGTCAATGATGATATTATTATAAAGAGGGAAAGAAAGGAAGAGTGGATAAGGGGACAACTTCCCTGCTCCTTCATGAATGAGTTTTCTGTCCACTGATGGAAGCTTCTGGGCTGTAGGCCTTCATGCTCTGGTGTAGGCTTGGATTCCATTGGGATGATTTCCCTACTGCTGGCATTAGCCTCACTGATGCTGTAGTCCTGAACATTGTTCGTTGGTCTGAACTTTAATCTGGGACTTTAATCATAGTTAGACTATGACCCTACTTGTCCATATGTCAGTTCCGATTTCATTCAGTTTGGTTTTTTAGATTGTAAGTGTTATGGATAGGAACCATGTGTAGTCTAAAGGTTGTGCCTACTTCCTTGACATTTTAATTGAAAATACATTTATCTGAACACTTATCAAAATATTCAGCATTACTCAAAATAATTCATCTTGATCCCCAACTTTAAGTAACTGAAATGAATTTATTACTTTTGGAGAGCTCTCCTTCAACTTGTAACACCTTTTGCCTTGTCTTTGAATTTTACTTTTTATCTCTGTTCTTTACTTCTGATATGCTTTTTTTATCTTTTAAATCAATGATAAATTTGTTGCAGAAATTCAGAAACATCTGAAAGTTCAGAAATAACACACCAATTTATTTGTTTCCTCTGAAGGACTTTATCAAAAGCCCACTGAGAGTGTAACTTCATTTAAACCAGGCATTCTCGTCAGTTTCTCTGCAATCTCCTTATCTCTTAGATTTTCCTGGAAAGTCTTAAGAGGTGATCTACCTCAAAATTTTCCCCAAAGGTTCACAGTTCAGACTTTGTATTTTTGGCTTTTGTTCTTCAAATGAATTTCGTATTGGTTGCTCTCAGTTTTACCAGTGAGAGAACGTATCGTTTTATGTGAGCCTGGGATGACCTTTCAACAGTCTTTCAATTATTATTGAACATTGTCAGCGTGAAATAGAGGAAAACAACAGAAACAGAAGAAATAGAGGAAAACAATAGAATGGGAAAGACTAGAGATCTCTTCTAGAGAATTAGAGATACTAAGGGAGCATTTCATGCAAAGATGGGCACAATAAAAGACAGAAACAGTAAGGACCTAACAGAAGCAGAAGAGATTCAGAAGAGGCGGCAAGAATACATAGAAGAACAGTACCAAAAAAGGTCTTAATGACCTGGATAACCATGATGGTGTGGTTGCTCACCTAGAACCATATATCCTGGAATGTGAAGTCAAGAGGGCCTTAGGAAACATTACTACAAACAAAGCTAGAGGAGGTGATGGAATTCCAGGTGAGCTATTTCAGATCCTAAAAGATGATGCTGTTAAAGTCCTCCACTCAGTATGCCAGCAAATTTGGAAACCTCAGCAGTGACTACAGGACTGGAAAAGGACAGTTTTCATTCTAATCCGAAAGAAAGGCAACGCCAAGAATGTCAAACTACCATACAATTGGATTCATTTCACATGCTAGCAAGGTAATGCTCAAAATCCTTCAAGCTAGGCTTCAGCAGTACATGAACTGAGCATGTCCAGATAGACAAGCAAGATTTAGAAAAGGCAGAGAGGAACCAGAGATCAAATTGCAAATATCCACTGGATCATAGAAAAAGCATGAGAATACCAGAAAAGCATCTCCTTCATTGACTATGCTAAAGCCTTTGACTGTGTGGATCACAACAAACTGTGGAAAATTCCTAAAGAGATGACAATATCTGATCACCTTACCTGCCTCCTGAGAAATCTGTTTGCAAGTCAAGAAGCAACAGTTAGAACTGGACATGGAACAACAGACTGGTTTAAATTGGGAAAGGAGTATGTCAAGGCTGTATATTGTCACCCTGCTTATTTAACTTCTATGCAGAGCACATCATGAGAAATGCTGGGCTGGAAGAAGCACAGACTGAAATCAAGATTGCCGGGAAAAATATCAATAACCTCAGATATGCAGATGACATCACCCTAATGGCAGAATATGAAGAGGATCTAAATAACCTCTTGATGAAGGTAAAAGAAGAGAGTGAAAAAGCTGGCTTAAAACTCAATATTCAAAAAACTAAGATCATGGGATCTGGTCCCATCACTTCATGGGAAATAGATGGGGAATAATGAAAACAGTGACAGATTTTATTTTTGGGGCTCCAAAATCAGATAGAAGTATCATTTGTGATATATTTCAGAAAGATTGACCTATTGTATGATGTTGAGAGGTATTATGGTGGAAGTTCTTACGTGCTGTTACATTCAGATTCACAAAGCCCATTAGAAGGGCGGCAGAAGTCCAATGGGGTCAGCACAAAATTTTTGTCTGAACACCTGAATTACTGGGAGAATTGAATTGGCAGTTGTGTGTAAAGTTATTTTGGGGAGCTTCAGTATGTTGTAAAGTGTAACAAAAGTTTTCTGGAAACCCATGGTGACTTTGGTGTTTTGCCCATGCTTGCAAGAAGCACTCAGTCTAATGTGGGAGATCAATTCGCAGGCATCACTAGCTATTGGATAGTCAACCTCTGTGTATTGCTAGGTCTGGAGACACAAACAAAGGTCTTCAATAACACGTGTCCTAGCTCTCAGAAACACTAGTCCCGATTTTTCCTTTGCAATTGTTCATATATTTCAGTTTTACTATTTAAAACTGAATTTCAGTGCCTCCATTTCTTTGTATCAGTTAAATGCACTACTGTGATTCCCAGATTGGAAGGAACCCTGGGGGCCTGTTCCCTTCTTAGCAGAACCAGAGATCTCCTCTGATACAATAGCTTACCAAGTTAGCACGATCAATTTAATTCAGTCTTTTATTAGTCACTTTAGACAATTTAACCAAATTAACTAATTCTCCAAAGAGCATAATGTGAAATTAGGTATTCAAGTATGATATCCTTTAAAAAGTGTTACAGACAAGTCACAAATAATAGTTTTTTCTTTGTAAGATGAAAATATGCCAACCAACCTATGTCTTTGAACCCAAGATTTTTTGCCAAATTATTTCTTATATAATAACAGCAATGCAATTCTGTATTTCTAGTAACTTTCTTTAACTTCAAATCCCTTAACTGGCTATATCTTGTTTATTCTTATGTGTTACTTGAGCCTTGCTGCTGCTGCTGCTGCTAAGTCACTTCAGTCATGTCTGACTCTGTGCGACCCCACAGACGGCAGCCCACCAGGCTCTGCTGTCCTTGAGATTCTCCAGGCAAGAACACTGGAGTGGGTTGCCATTTCCTTCTCCAATGCATGAAAAGGAAAAGGGAAAGTGAAGTTGGTCAGTCATGTCCGACTCTTTGCGACCCCATGGACTGCAGCCCACCAGGCTCCTCCGTCCGTGGGATTTTGCAGGCAAGAGTACTGGAGTGGGGTGCCATTGCCTTCGAGCCTTAGGGCAATACAAATTCCAGTTTGAGTTCAAGCCAAGTTTAATCATATCTTGACATAACTGGAAAACTGTTGGATTTGTTGATTCATTTATTCACTCTATTAATATTATCTGAGTGCCTGTTATGTGCCAGACACTGGCCTAGGCATTTGGAATAAAGCAGTGAACAAAACAGAAAAAAAAATTCCTACCTTCATGGAGTTTATACTCTTCCTTGTTTTACAGTGTGGATGTAGAAGGGACAGTCCGTAGTTTCTGGTGCTATATTTGTATTAGGCTCTATACAGACTGCAAATAGACCAGCTAGACACCTGGCATAATCAGAAAACTTCAGTAGTGGGGAGAGGCTGTCTTTGGATTCTTCTCAAGACTGACAATGAACTCCTGACTCAGTATGTGGTGAGTGGTGGTGTTTGTGTGTGAATGTGTGTGAGAGAAAGAGAAAGGGGTAGGAGGATAGAAGACAAGGGAAGAGAAAGTTTAAAGTGTTTCTGAAAGTACAAAAGGGAAAGAGTTCATTCTACAATTTATGAGGGAATGGTTTCCATGTATTTATAAACACAAGTAAAAGAATATGCTCAGAAATACAGGAGTACTTGGCCAAAGAGCGGTGTTCTATGTGAGGAAGGGGGAAGAGGCACCATTCCTGTTAATAGACCTGAAGGCTGATGAGGAGCAGTATTCTATGTGAGGAAGGGGGAAGAGGCACCATTCCTGTTAATAGACCTGAAGGCTGATGAGGAGCAGTATTCTATGTGAGAAAGGGGGAAGAGGCACCATTCCTGTTAATAGACCTGAAGGCTGATGAGGAGCAATATTCTATGTGAGAAAGGGGGAAGAGGCACCATTCCTGTTAATAGACCTGAAGGCTGATGAGGATGTCTTTTCCTAGAGATTTCTTCCTGACCTGCAGCTGGGCTTACTGCTATGGCTCATTTACATCTCAGCAGAAACATCATCTTTTCTGAGAAAGTGGAGTAAATATGTCTCTTTTTTTTGTTCCCATTGTACCTGTGTCCTACTGTGGCATCTCTTGTGTTGGCCAAAAATTTCATTTGGGTTTTCCTAAAATATTACAGAAAAACGCAGATGAACTTTTTTTTTGGCCAATCCAGTATTATCCCATGTTGCAATTGCATGTTGTTTTCACCTAGACTGTAAGCACTATAAGGCCAGGACCATTCCCTCTGTATTCTGTTAGGGCACAGCTGAGTGCCTGCCATATAAGTAAGAGCTTAGTAAATACTTACTGGATCTATACTCTTCTGCTACTCCATTTCCTTGTCATTTTTATATGATTGTAGAAGATAAAAAGTATTTTCCAGGAAGTTTGCTAAAACTATTGCACATGATATGAAAGAAATAATTACTAATTACTGTATTTGGAGTATTGCTTTTTTCTTCTTAATGTAATGCTTTCCACATATTTTTTTCAGTTCTCATAAAAAGCCCATGAGGTTAAATTGCTTTTGAGATCTTCTGTGTGAGTTGGAGGAATTAAGGATTCAGTCTTTTTTTTTTTTTTTTAATTTGGAAGAAATTTTTGTTATTGATAAATCATTGAAACAGAGTATCGAGTAGATATTTTAAAAGGCTTGTGGGTGTGTTTCTTTTTTTCTTTAATTGAAATACAGTTGATTTACAATATTGTGCTAATCTCTGCTGAATAGGAAACTGACTCAGTTTGGATACAATTTCCTCTGCTATATGGTGGGACCTTGTTCCTTACCCATTCTAAACATAATACTTGTATCTACCAACCCCAAATTCCCAGTCCACCCTTCTCTCTTCTTCCCTTCCCCTTGGTAACCACAGTCTGATCTCTGAGACCCTTTGCATTTTTAAACTTGATTACAATTTATGAAAAATGAAATGTGATCAAAAACAAATTTACTGATACTCAGAATATTTATATTAAATAATACATGCATTTTAAAAACTATAGTTGTTTTCTGTATAAAAACTAGAAAATACAGGTGAGCAAAGACAATTAGAGAGTAACTCTGCTAACCAGTTGTTTTTGTGTGTAAATATAAAGTACTGAAACTGGACTGTGCTCAGGTGCTTCAGTCGTGTCCAACTCTTTGTGACCTATGGACTGTAGTTTGCCAGGCTCCTCTGTCCATGGGATTGTCCAGGCAAGAATACTAGAGTGGGTTGCCGTGCCATCCTCCAGGGGATTGGCCCAACCCAGGAATCAAACCCATACCTCTGGCATCTCCTACATTGCAGGAAGGTTCTTTACCTACTGAGCCACGTGGAAGCCCAAAACTGGACTGGCTTCTCTCAAATAATGTCATGTTGTAGTTTCATTGATAACGTGTTTTATTTCTCAATGATACCTAGAATAGTGATGCACCTTACATTTTTTGGATTCTTAGATTTGATGAAATAATATATGTGTGTGCAAATGTAAATATAACAGAAGAGTAACTGAAGACAATTCCAGCTGCCTAATTTCCTGCATTGCACATTTCATCCTCAATCACACAGAACAGCAAGAAAAAACTAAAACCACACAACAACCACTCAACAGAACTTGAAGACTGAGAATGCCCAAATTTCAAAATAACTATAAGTAAAAAGAAGAAGAAGAAGAAAAAAAAGAAACATCAAATCCCAGAAAGTGATCTCTTACATTCCTATCCTCCTGTAAGGCATCCTGACAAACAAAGACAGGCTTTAAAAAGCTGCAGGGAAGAGAAGAGAGGAGCTAGAAACTGGTCTAAGTTTGGGCTAAAATTACTGACAAAAGGAGTAAGTCCACATTAAGTCCAAAAATGAAAAAAAGTATTTTGGGCATATCAGGGCATGGTCTACAAGAAAATAACTAAAAGTTATGTGATTTGATTTTTTGCTTCATTTTTATGCTTTCTTACGGGTTGTTGAAAAATGCAACTACTTCTTCAATCCAAAATTGAGAAATTCTTTGAAAGACAGACACCTTGTTCTTCATTAAAACCCTTAATTGATAAAGGCAACTTCAAGTAAACGCTTTCATGAGTATAAATAGCTCAGGAAAACAGGGGAAGGGCATAACTCTCCTACAGAGGGTTGATAGGCTCAAAGCACTTAAAATTAAGTCTGGTGAGAAAGAAGCAAATTTCAAAAGAATGAGGATGTGTATTTTTGGCAAATTGAGCTACCTGGAATCAGTTTAAAAAGCTAAGTTTTGATAAAATGTGGATATCCAAACAAAAGAAAAATCCTCTGTCTTATATTAGAAGGGGCTTGTGAGATACATTCTCAGTAATTTTCAAGTGTACAATACAGTTAACTATAGTCACCACACTGTAAGATCTCCAGAACTTATGCATCATACAGCTAAAACTTTGTACCTTTTGACCTTCTTCACACATCCTTCGTACCTCCATCCCTGCCAGTTACCATCTATGAGTTCTGTTTTTAGATTCCACATATAAGTGAGATCATAGAGTATTTATCTTTTTCTGTCTTGTATCACTCAGTATAATGCCTTCAACTTTCATCTATGTTGTTCCAAATGACAGGATTTCCTTCCTTTTTAATGTCTGAATAATATTCCATTGTATATGCGTATGTGTGCATGTGTATAAAATAGGTTTTTTTTCTTTATCCATTTTTCTGTCAACAGACACTTAGAATTGTTCTGTATATTGACTGTCATAAGCAATACTATAGGGAATATGGGAGTGCAGATAGCATTTTGAGATAGTGGTTTCATTTCCTTTGGATATGTATCCAGAAGTGGAGTTGCTGGATCACATGGCAGTTCTATTTTTTTTTTTTTTAGCATTGTTCTCTTTTTTGATGAGAAATATTTGTTGCCTTTACATTGTCCTTGTCCTGTCACAGTGTCTTAGTTATATAGTCAACAGATAATTTGTTCTTTTTCTGGATCAAGAGGAGTTGTGTTTATATTTGATGTTGAGATTGTCATGAGATTCTTAACTTTATGTTTCAGATCTTGACCACTTAGAACTTTTACATATTTGAATTAGACAAAAGCTTGATCTTTTAGATGCTGAAAGGAAGTCCTCAAATATTTATGAGTAAGATGATGGATTGTTGTAGATTGTATTATTGACTTCAGTTATTTACTGATGTCCTTGAAATTTACATATCCCCCACATGCCATAAAACTTGTAGTACCTTAATTTTGTGGTGACTTCTATGGGAGGTATCTGTTTTCCCATCTCATTGATGTTGAGTTCTTTTCAATGAGACTTTCTTTAGTTTTAGAATGTAAATTTAGGAGAGTTTAGAGAAAAAAATCAGAGAAGCCACTGACTTGCAGGTGGCATTTCACATCAGTGAAAATGAACCTTTGTTATTATAATCCACTGAAATTTTGGACTGTTTGTTACTGTAGCATAACAGCAAAAGCTGACTGACGCATATGATCTGCTTTATGTTCTTGAATAAACACTCAGGGTTTCCATGTGGGAAATGAATTAAAGGGATAAAAGAGTGACATTGGAAAAAAGTTAGAAAACCATATCAGTATTCTGAGAGAGATGATCGGTGTCTTGGATTTGGGTAATAGTGACAGAATCAGGGAATGAGAATAAACAGGGCTGGGTGATTGCTTACATATGATGATATGAGAAATTTGTCAGAAATTTTAGGTTTTGGTGGAAATAACTGGATGGATGATGATAAGACAGACAGCAATGAAAGAAAACTAGATATGGGGCAGAGAAAGCAGTTATGAAGACATAAGTTTAGTTCCAGATTTCTATAGGGTATCTTAATGCAGAAGTTGAGTAGCAAGTTGGATATATGAGTTCAGAGAAGAGGTCTCAATTAAAGATACACAATTGATATTTATCAACATTTAGATGGAGGCCATAGGAGGGCCTGAGACATCTGAGGAAGAGAATGTAGAATGAGAAATTATGATAGCCTATGGAAAGTCTGCCTCAAACTGTAACATTTGAAGATCAATCAGTTCAGTCACTCAGTCATGTCCGACTCTTTGCAACCCCATGAACTGCAGCATGCCAGTCCTCCCTGTCCATCACCAACTCCTGAAGTTTACCCAAACTCATGCCCATCGAGTCGGTGATGCCATCCAGCCATCTCATCCTCTGTTGTCCCCTTCTCCTCCTGCCCCCTCTCAAGAGTCTTCTCCAACACCACAGTTCAAAAACATCAATTCTTCAGCACTAAGCTTTCTTCACAGTCCAACTCTCACATCCATACATGACCTCTGGAAAAACCATAGCCTTGATGATAAGTGACTCCTAAAAGTAAGCAAGAATAGAAGGAGAAGAACCTTGGGGAAGGGGCTGCTTCTAGGAAATGTAGGAAATATACAAGGTTAGCAAGGAGAATTTTGTAATGTCATAAAGTAAGAATAACATAAAAGAAAAAAAAAACTCCAAATGATGGCAATAGGTCAAATGTACACAGGAGTCAATTGAAAGAACTCCTAATGCCCAAAGCTAGAAATTTGAGCAACAAATACAGCAGTATTGGATTATAATCTGAGGTATAAAATAAATATCTTTGAGTCTAGACTAATGTAAGCAAATGATTAAATAAATGGTGAAGAAGAGAACTTCCTTATGCAGAAGAATTCCAAATAATTTATGGAGGTACTCTGCCATCAAAAATGTAGAATACAGCTTCCCTGGTAGTTTAGTGGTTAAGAATTTGACTTGCAATGAAGGCAACACTGGTTTGATCCCTGGTCCAGGAAGATCTCACATGCTTTAGGGCAACTAAGCCTGTGACCACGATTACTGAGCCTGCATTCTAGAGCCTGGCCACAGCTACTGAAGCCCATGTGCCCTAGAGCCTGTGCTCCACAAGAAGAGGAGCCACCACAAAGAGAAGCCTATGCACAACAATGAAGACCCAGTGCAGCCAAAAAATATGTAGAATGCAATTCTCTACTGCATTAGCGTGGACTCTGCATGGTGTTTTCCTTTCAAAAGAAGATTGGCAAGAGTAAAAAGAATAACTTTACAATAGAGAAACTTGACAAATACTAGTTTAGCCAGGTGATCAAGCTCATCAACACTGATGAGTCATGTTGATGGCATGTGTATTTGTTACAATGTGATAAAAATGTCACTTTAATTCTGTGGTGTTCCTTCCCACAAACACATACTCCAGTCTAATTATGAGAAAACATCAGGAAAGTTCTAGTAGAGGGGCATTCTGAAAATTATTCGCCAATAATCCTTAAAACTGTTAAGGTCATAAAAAAAGGAAAGTCTGATAAACTGTCCCAGGTTAGAGACACTTAAGGAGACTTGATAACTAAACATATGTGGCATCCTGGAAAAAAGAAGGACCTTAGGTGAAAACTAAGAAAATCTGAATTAAAGATGAACTGTAGTTATTACTAATGTGTCAATATAGGTTTATTAGTTATAACAAACATACCTTGATAAGAGTAAGGGAAATTGTGTATGTGACATATGAGGTATCTCTGTACTGTCTTTACAACTTTTCTGTAAATCTAAAACTGTTATAAAAATAAAATTTATTCTTTAAAAGTGAAGTGAAAGTGAAGTTGCTCAGTCATGTCCTACTTTTTGTGACCTCATGGACTGTAGCCTACCAGGTTCCACCATCCATGGGATTTTCCAGGCAAGAATACTGGAGTGGGTTGCCATTTCCTTCTCCAGGAGATATTCCTGACCCAGGGATTGAACCCAGGTCTCCTGCATTGTAGCCAGACGTTTTACCATCTGAGCCACCAGGGAAGTCTTTAAAAGCTGCAAAGATTAAAACCAAGAGGTGGAAGACAGTGAAGAGAGTGGCCTTGAAAGTTGCAAGTGATAAGTTTCCTGTCTGTGACTCTCAGTGATAAGTAAGTTGATAGAAAATTGTTCTTTGGATTTAGTAACATGGTCATCTATCCCCAGAACAAGAGTAGTTCCAGTGGTAGAAGGATGGGAGTAGAAAGCAGATTGAAGTAGATGAAGAGTAAATGTGATTTGAAGGGAAAGAAGCGTTATGTGGAGACATTGTCAAAAAGGTAGCAGAGAAGTGTAGGAAAAAAGATAGGAGGAAGGTTGGAGGATTCAGGAATGATGATTGTTCTTATAAACTTGAGATGAATGGGAAAGTAGATGAAAAGTATTCATCAAGAAGGCAATTATTGAAAATATAGGAGAGTGGAAGTTTAATTAATTGAGTGATGAGATGTGGGATCAAGAGCACACCTGGATAGACCAGCTTTTATTAGAAGGCTGGGCATACCCTCCATTGAAACGGAAGACAGGAATGAAGGATAGATGCTGAAAGAGGGATGTTAGGGGAGATAACTCTAGGTTAAGGGAGTGTCTCTGTTATGGGTTGAATTGTATCCCCCATACAGGATGTTGAAGTCCTAATCCCCAGTACCTGTGAATGGGACTTTATTTGGACACAGGATCTTTGCAGATGATTAAATTAAGGTGAAAGCATTGGGGTGGACCCTAATCTCATATGACTGTGTCCTTATAAAAAGGGGACATTTGAACACAGAGACTTGAAGAATGCCATAGAGATGACTGAAATTGTGGTGCTGTGTCTGTAGGCCAAGGAACACTAAAGATTGCCAGCAAACCACCAGAAACTGGGAGAGAGGCATAGAACAGAATCTTTCTCACAGTCCTCAGAAAGAACAAACTTGATCTCAGACTTCTCACACCTTCGTCTCAGACTTCTGTCCTCCCAAACTGTGAGACAATAAATTTCAGTTAGTAAGCCACCCAATGTGTGGTCCATTGGTATGGGAGCCCTAGCAAATTGATACAGCCATACCTCATTTTATTGCACTTCCCTTTATTGTGCTTCATATATATTGTATTTATTTTTTTTTACAAATTGAAGTTTTGTGGTAACCCTGATTGAGCCAGTCTGTTGGTGCTATTTTTCTAACAACAGTTGCCCACTTTGTGTTTCTGTGTCACACATTTTGGTAATTCTCACAGTGTGAAAAATCCTCTACCAGCAAAAAGTTACAGCCAGCTGAAAGCTCAGATGATGGTTACCATATTTAGCAATAAGGCATTTTTAAATTGAGGTATGCACATTTTTTTAGACATAACATGATTGTGTACTTAGTATACTATAGTATTAACATAATCATAAACTTTTATGCATTGGGAAACCAAAATATTTGAATGACTGACTTTATTGCAATATTCTCTTTATTGTGGATGTCTCTGAGGTGTACCTGTGCACCGTTTGATAATTATCATTTTCACTGTGAAGTATTTGGCGAAAGCATCCTCTGAAAGTAAAGAGGATGGGGGTGGTGGTGGGGTTGGAGTTGGAAGTTAAAGTCAGAGAGGAGAGGAAATGTAGGAAATTCAGTTTTATAACTCTTTAATACAATGTTTGAATAAGACTTTTCACTAATGCAGATTGAACTTTCTCCTAGGGATTAATGGGATTGTGGGAAATGTTCAATGAATATTTTTATAATAATGCTTTAAAAATTATTTTATTTTTGGCTGCACCGGCTCTTGTTGCGGGCAGGCTTTCTCTATTGCAGCGTGTGGGGCCTCCTCTCTAGTTGCAGTGCATGGGCTTCTCATTGCAGTGGTTTCTCTTGTGGAGCACGGGCTCTAGAACATGGGCTTCAGTAGTTGTGGCTCATGGGCTCAGTTCTTCCATGGCATGTGGAATCTTCCTGGATCAGGGATCAAACTGGTGCTGCATTGCAGAGTGGATTCCTAACCACTGGACCACCAGGCAAGCCCTCAATTAATATTTTATATCACTAACATTTATATCCTATGGTAACAATGTAAGATTTAAATTTTAAAAACTTTAAAAAGATAAATTTTGTATGATTTACTTTTTGAGGAATCTAAACCAAAAAAAAAAAAACCCAAATTAAACAAAACAAAGACTTACAGTTTCAGAGAAAAAAAATATGTGGTTGCCAGATGGGAAGGGATGGGGGAATGAATGAAATAAATGAAGGGAATTAAGAGGTAAAAACTGTCAGATATGAAATAAATAAATCATGGGAGATATTGTACAGCATAAGGAATATCATCAGTATCAACAGATGGTTACTAGATTTATTGTAATGATAATTTTGTAATGTGTTTAAATGTGGAATCACTAAGTTGTGCACCTGAATTTACTGTATATTTTAGTAATACAAAAGCAGCTCACTGTCAGTGATTAATTGTGTTGCCATATCTTCATTATGATTCCTTTTCATTTCCTAGAAAGGAATTTTTTAATAGTTGAGCATAGCCTACAGGGTTCCCTGGTGGCTCAGACGATAAAGCATCTACATGCAATGTGGGAGACCTGGGTTCGATCCCTAGGTTGGGAAGATCCCCTGGAGAAGGAAATGGCAACCCACTCCAATACTCTTGCCTGGGAAATTCCATGGATGGAGGAGCCTGGTAGGCTACAGTCCATGGGATCGCAAAGCGTCAGACATGACTGAGCTACTTCATCTAGAGCCTACAATAGGCTTGTGCAATAGAACTTTCTGCAGTAATGGAAATACCTGATATCTGTTCTGTCCAATATGGTGGCCACTAGTCCTGTGGGGTTACTGAGCCCTTGGAATGTACCTGTTGTAATTGAGAAACTAAATTTTAAAATTTAATTAAATTTAAATGGCCACCTGTAGCTAGTGACTACCATACTGAAAGTGTTGGCCTATAAACTAGCTCTAGTTTTATCTCCTAAAGCAAAGACAGACATATGCTTACTCTCTAATTCTCAATTATAAGTGTTAATAATATGGATGAGTATAAATAACTTGGCCTTCCTGGATTAATTCATTTCTTCTTTCTTTTGGTAAGCATTTATTGGGTACCGAGTATGTAAGTTGGTGGCTGGGTACACAGATCATTTTTTTTGGAGAAGTAAAAGTACTTAGGAAGATTAAATTTTTTAAACATGCTGATTATCTAGTTAAATGAAATACAAGATATTCTATTCAATATCATCAAAATCTTGATGAAGACAGAAAACTTGTTCATGAGTTAGTTCCACATATATCAATTATTCTTTTTACAGAGTCTACACCTTTTCTCCATATGAGTGAAACTTTTACTTTCTCAACAGCAACACTGGTAATCAGACTTTTGTGTCTGCACATAAATTGCTTTAAAATAATTAAAAGTTGCCAGGAATCCTAGGAATCCACATGCATTCAGTCTAAAAGATGTTCCCAAGTAAGTCTTTTGATTTCTATCCTCTTTTAATAGATACATAAAACTCTATAAGTAATCACTCCACTAACAGATTTACCTTCTCTTCTAGTAAGCGATTATAGTAAATAAAATTTGAGGCTCTGTCAAAGCTGTGGCCTCAGTAGATGATATAAATTTGCTATAGTGAATGGAACTTCTACAGTGAGACATTTATTAAGAAAAAACTTCTTAGTAGTCTAGACAAAAAAACTTGACAGACCTTAGCTATGAATTCTAACCAAACTTACACTCTTTTTGTTACACTTGAAAAATCTTTCTGACCCTGAGTTTTCTCTTTTCAAAAAATAATTTTATACAGAAATCCCTCTGAAGAGTCTTCGGCATAAGGAGATAACCACATCTGAGGAAAATGTAATTTTAGGGTGTAGGATTTCATAGCAGCCCCATATGTGTATATTATCAAAAATTGGAAATAACTTATCCCTGAAATGTTATGTTTCTTTTAAAATAAACTGTGTATTGTTACAGAAAGGAACTCATGGCAAATTGTTGGTGTTCATCAAAATACAGTAATTATGTACCACATCTTCTTTATCCATTCCTCTGCTGATGGACTTTTAGATTGCTTCCATGTCTTGGCTATTGTAAATAGTGCTGCAATAAACATTGGAGTGCATGTGTCTTTTTGAATTATTTTTTTTCTTCTGGGTATATGCATACAAGTGGTATTGCTGGGCCATATGATCTATTCTGGAGAGTGTCATAGAGACAGAAGTGAGTCAGAAAGAGAAATATAAATATCATGTATTAACACATGTATATATGTGGAATCTAGAATATAGAATAGATGATCTCGTTTGCAAAGCAGAACTAGACACACAGATGTAGACAACAAATATATGAATACCAAGGGGGAAGAGGGCAGTTGAAGGAGATTGGGACTAAAATATATGTACTATTGATATATATATATATATATATATATATATATATGACATATATGTACTATTGATACTGCATATAAAATGGATAACTGATGAGAACATGCTGTACAGCACAGGGAACTCTACTTAATGCACTGTAGTGACCTGAATGGGAAGGAAGTCCAAAAGGGAGGGGTTATATGTATATATATGAATGTGTATGGCTGATGCACTTTGCTGTACAGTAGAAACTAGCACAACATTGTAAAGCAACTATACTCTGATAAAACTTAACTTAAAAATACACTAATGGAATTTAACACAGGGTCATGATATTTGTGGGGGCTTTTACACTTTGCTTTTATTTCTCTGTATTATTTGAATTTTTTATCTAGTGTAAGTTATTTTCTTCAAAAATTGTAATACTGTGTTTACAAGTAAGAAAGATTGAAACACACTTTTGGGTTATATTAAGCAGGGTGTTTTCAAAGAAATAGAACCAACAGGATATGTGGAGAGAGAGAGAGACAGAGTGAGTAGAGGGAGGGAGGGAAAGAGGAAAAAAGAGAGATAATGACTTATTTTAAGGAATTAGCTCATGTACTTGTGGAGACTTGGTAATTCAAAATCTGCAGAGTAGACCAGCAGATTGGAGACCCAGAAAATAGTTGCAGGTCAAATCCAAAGGCCATAGCTAGTGAAATTTCTTCCTGCTCAGGGGAAATCAGTCTTGGTTCTACCAAGACCCCCAACTGATTGTTTGAGGCTCACTCACATTATTAATTGTAATCTACTTTATTCAAAGCCACAAATTTAAATATTAATCTGATCCAAAAAATTTTCACAGAAACATCCAAAATAATGTTTCACCAAATATCTGTACACTGTAACCCAGTCAAGCTGACACACAAAATTAACTATGTATATATGTACACACACACACACACACACTATATATATATCACATCTTTATCTTTTTATCTATTGATGGACAGTTAGATTGCTATCATATCTTGGCTATTGTAAATAGTGATTCAATGAACATAGACATGCATGTATCTTTTCAACTCAGTGTTTTTGTTTTCTTCAGGAAAATACCCTGAAGTGGAATTGCTGGATCATAGTAGTTCTGTTTTCATTTACAATTCTATGGCCAGTACATGAGGGTTCCTTTTTCTCCACATTCTCACCAACAACTTATCATTTATTTTCTTTTTGTTGAAAACCATTTTGATAAGTGTTAGGTGATATCTCATTGTTTTGATTTGCATTTCCCTGATGAATAATATATTGACATATTTTCAAGTGTTTGTTGGCCAAATCTATATATTCTTTGAAAAAGTGTCTAGTCAGGTCTTCTGACTACTTTTTGATATTGAGTTCTTAACATATTTTGGACATAACCCCTTATCAAATATATTGTTTTGCAAGTATCTTCTTTCATTCCATAGACTTCCTTTCTATTTTTGTTGATGGTTTCCTTTGCTGTGCAAAAGTTTTATTTTGATGTAGTTCTACTTATTTATTTTTGCTTTTGTTTTCCTTGCCTGAGGAACAGATTCAAAATAATATTGCTAAGACCAATGTCATAGAGGTTACTGCCTATGTTTTCTTCTAGGAGTTTTATGGCTTCAAGTCTTACATTTTAGTATTTAATCCATTTTGAATTTAGTTTTGCATATAATATATGAAAGTGGTCCAGTTCTTTTGCATGTAGCTGTCCAGTTTTTGCAACATTATTTATTGAAGAAGCTGTCTTTTTCCTGTTGTATATTCTTGGCTCTTTTGTCACAGAGTAATTGAGCATATAAGCATGAGTTTATTTCTAAACTCTCTATTTTGTTTCTTGATCTATGCTTTTTTTTTTTTTTTTGCCAATATATTGTTTCAATTATTGTAGCTTCCTAGTATAGCTTGAAATCAGGGAGAGTAAATACCTCTAGCTTTGTCCTTCTTTTACAAGATTGCTTTGGCTATTTTGGTGTCTTTTGCATTTCTACACATATTTTAGGATTGTTTGTTCTAGTTCTGTCACAAATGTTGGTGTTTTGAAAGGGATTGCATTGAAGCTGTAGATTGCCTTGGGTAGTGTGGACATTTTAGCAATATTCTTTCAGTCCATGAGCATTCTTTCTATTTGTTTGTGTCATCTTCAGTTACTTTCATTAATGTCTTACAGTTTTTAGAGTATGGATCTTTTACCTTCTTCTTTGTTAGGCTTCCTTAGTGGCTCAGACTGTAAAGAATCTGTCTGCAATGCAGGAGACCCAGGTTTGATCCCTGGAGAAGGAAATGGCAACCCATTCCAGTATTCTTGCCTGGAGAATTCCATGGACAGAGGAACCTGGTGGGCTACAGTCCATGGGGTCTCAAAGAGTTGGACACGACTGAGCAGCTAATACCTTCTGTCTTTTGTTAGATTTATTCCTAGGTATTTTATTATTTTTGATGCAACTATAAAGGAGATTGTCTTTTAAATTTCTCTGATAGTTCATTGCTGGTATATAGAAACATAACAAATTTCTGTGTATTAACTTTGTGTCTTGCAACTTTACTGAACGTGTTATTCCTAGTAGTTTTGTGTGTGTGTGTGTGTGTGTGTGGTATCTTTAAGGTTTTCTTGATACATCATGTCATCTGCAAACAGTGACAGTTTTACGTCTTTCCTTTCAATTTGGATTCCTTTTTTTTTTTTTCTTTCCGATTGATTCTTTCCAACTTGGACTTCCAATACTGTATTGAATAAAAGTGGTGAAAGTGGGCATTCTTGCCTTGTTTCTAATCTTAGAGGAAATGCTTTCAGTTTTGCACTGCAGGGTATGATGTGGTCTGGGCTTCCCTGGAGGCTCAGAGATAAAGAATTTGCCTGCCAAAGCAGGAGACATGGGTTTGACACCTGGGTCTGGAAGATTCACTGGAGAAGAAAATGGCTACCAACTCCAGTATTCTTGCCTGGATAATTCCATGGACAGATGAGCCTGGTGGGCTACAGTCCACGGGTCACAAAGAGTTGGACACAACTGAGTGTTGGCTGCGGGTTTGTTGTCTGTGGTCCTTATTATGTTGAAGTTGGCTTAAAGCTCAACATTCAGAAAATGAAGATCATGGCATCCGGTCCCATCACTTCACGGGAAATAGATGGGGAAACAGTGGAAACAGTGTTAGACTTTATTTTTTGGGGCTCCAAAATCACTGCAGATGGTGACTGCAGCCACGAAATTAAAAGACGCTTACTCCTTGGAAGGAAAGTTATGTCCAACCTAGATAGCATGTTCAAAAGCAGAGACATTACTTTGCCAACAAAGGTCTGTCTAGTCAAGGCTATGGTTTTTCCTGTGGTCATGTATGGATGTGAGAGTTGAACTGTGAAGAAGGCTGAGCACCGAAGAATTGATGCTTTTAAACTGTGGTGTTGGAAAAGACTCTTGAGAGTCCCTTGGACTGCAAGGAGATCCAACCAGTCCATTCTGAAGGAGATCAGCCCTGGGATTTCTTTGGAAGGAATGATGCTAAAGCTGAAACCCCAGTACTTTGGCCACCTCATGCGAAGAGTTGACTCCTTGGAAAAAACTCTGATGCTGGGAGGGATTGGGGGCAGGAGGAGAAGGGGACGACAGAGGATGAGATGGCTGGATGGCATCACTGACTCGATGGACGTGAGTGTGAGTGAACTCCAGGAGTTGGTGATGGACAGGGAGGCCTGGCGTGCTGCGACTCATGGGGTCTCGAAGAGTTGACACGACTGAGCTACAGAACTGAACTGATGCTGCAGCAGCATGCTCCCTCTATGGGCTTCCCTGACTGGTAAAGAATCCACCTACAATGCAGGAGACCCTGGTTCGATTCCTGGGTCTGGAAGATCCCCCAGAGAAGGGATAGGCTACCCACGCGGGTATTCTTGGGCTTCCCAGTAACTCAACTGGTAAAGAATCTGTCTGTAATGTTGGAGACCTGGGTTCCATCTCTGGGGTGGGAAGATCCCCTGGAGAAGGGAAAGGCTACCCACTCCAGTATTCTGGCCTGGAGAATTCCATGGCCTGTATAGTCCATGGGGTTGCAAAGAGTAGGACACGACTGAGCCACTTCACTTTCACTTATTCTCCCTCTATATCCACTTTGTTCAAAGTTTTTATTATAAATGGATGCTAAATTTTGTCAAAATAATTTTATGCTGCTACTGAGATAATCATATAATTTTTATCCTTCTTTTTTTTTTGGTTTGTGTTTCTTTTAAGAATTAAAAATTTTTATTATTTGCTTTTGACTGTTTGGGGGCTTTGTTCCTGAGTGCAGTCTCTCTTGTTGCAGCAAGCAGGGGACCACTCTCTAGTTGTTGTGTGTGGGGTTTTCCTTGTGGTAGCTTCTCTTGTTGTGGAACACGGGCTCTAGGGTACCTGGGCTTCAGTAGTTTCTGAGTGAGGACTTAGTCTCCCCACAGCATGTGGAATGATCCCAGGATCAAACCAGTGTTCCCTGCATTAGCAGGCAGATTCTTAACCACTGAACTATCAAAGAAGTCCTTATTTTGCTAATGTGGTGTCACATTGATTGATTTATAATTTTTGAACTTTCCTTGAATTCCTGGAATGAATTCTTCTTGATGTGTATGGTTCTTTTAATGTATTTTTGCATTTGGTTTACTAACATTGTGTTGATGATTTTTGCATCTATGTTTATCATTGATACTGGCCTGGGATTTCTTTTTTTGTGTGTGTGAGGTCTTCGATTTTGGCATCAGGATGATGCTATCCTTGTCTATAACTTTGGAAGTGTTCCTTCCTCTGCAGTTTTTTGGGATACTTTGAGAAGGATAGGTGTTATCTCTTCTTTAAATGTTTCTTAGAATTCATCTGTGAAGACATTTGGCCCTGGACTTTTGTTGGAGTTTTCTGATTACTGATTCAATTTCATTACTTGTAATTGGTCTGTTAAGATTTTTAATTTCTTCCTGATTCAGTCTTGGTAGGTTGTATGTTCCTAGGAATCCACCTGCTTCTAGATTTTATTATTATTATTTAAAAACATTTAAGCTGCTATTGTTGAGGAGGCTGTAGATGTTTACACATTAATTACCTTTATTTTGGAAAATTTTCATTTACTTTCCCCTGTTTATGTCATATCTTCCTGTACTTATTACTATTTTTCTCTTTTATCTAGCCAGTCTTCCTCTAAACATCTGTTTAGAGTGAGCACCCTTCAAATTCTGTTGCCAAACTTAAAAGAGTCCAGTATAATCACAGAAGAGGCTGACTTCTTTAAATATCATGGGAATCTAGAATATTCAGAAGACCCATTCTAATCCTCTAAGTTTTTTTTTCATGTGCCCTTTTAAAATTAATGAATTTGAAATGTAAGTTATTTATGCAGGTATAGAAAATAATCTCTTTCTTGGAAGATTTAAATCATAATTGGCATAGTCAAGAAAGATTCAAAAGTGTAAGTTTATTTGGCAGAGAATTTGTTCTTAATTATAGGTATGCAGAAGCACTGAGCTCTAAACAGATCCCAGCATCCTCACTGAATCCAGTTAGGCAGATACTGTCTTCTTTGTTTAAGACTGCATCTTCTTTATTTTTATTCCTCATATAAAGAAAAAGACACAGTTGTAGTATTAAAACCAATTTATGATCAAATTCTCTGTTCATAAAAGAAAGCAAAATTGAAAAATGCCTTTAATTAATTTGAAAAAGAGTTCATATTTTATAGCTGACATGTTTTTGCCCTTTTTCCAAATTTTCGGCACAAAGAGGTCATTCATACTAAATGTATGAAGAGAAACTACTTTAATTCATTTTTAGACTTTATGTTTTGTCTGGGTTCAAACAACACACAAGCCATTTTTCAAGGGATTAAAAAGGCAAGGAAATTAAAATAAGCTTGCATGGTAAGCAAGTAGTAATCAAAAAACTTCTTTGCCTGAATTATTTGTACTTTTAAATGTTGAAATTGTCTTTCAGCTATTCACATTCCCTTGTGCAGTTTTTCAGAAAGCAAACTAGGAAAAGTGTTAGTGAATTTAAGAAGGCTCTGTCTTTAGTGAGAAGCTTTTTATTTTGTTGCCAGATTTATTTTCCAGTTTGAATTAGAGATGACCAAAATGTATCCTGATATGGCCACTGATTTCACCAAAGTCATTTGTTAGAACTACTTTCCTTTTGGGGCCTGAACTTATTTCCTGTACAATGTTCCAAGTGAAGTGAGGGAAAGAGCAAAATGAGGGAAAGAGTGAATGTGTGTTTTTTATTTTTTTCATCCTAAATTTGTCTCTTTGCTTATACAACAGGAATTGGATATATGCGAACAGGCATTGATTTCTGATGATACTCTTTGCAACACTCCACCTTTCATAATAGATAAACTGTAGCCTCTGAAGAGAGACTTGTTTTAGATTTTTATTGGCTATTCAACCTTGAATAAATTATTTATTTCTCTGAGTTTCATTGCTCTTGTCTCTAAAACAGGGATGGTATATTTACCTTTGTAGGCCTGGTAAGAGAATTCTCATAGTGCATCTGAACAGCTCCTGGCCAATAGAATGTGCTCAGTAAAGAAATGTTGCTATTTTAAAAGAGATTAAATTTATACAGCAACATTGAGCCTACAATAGTATGAAAGATTACATCCCTCCCCCACCAAAGGTTTCTTTTTCAAAATTTGAAATGCTCTCATTATGGTGGATGGATGAATGCCTGAGGAACACAGGGATGTCATTTCTCCTTGTCTCTTTCCAAGTATCTGACGCTAATATTTAAGCTGGAAAGAATAATTAATGACAATGCCTCAGGAGGCTATTTACACATTTATTGTGGAAAACACCAATTTGTTAATTTAATTGAGATTCTGTGTAGTGATTACAATTGTTCTTACATGAAAATACTGACTGATTCTAGGTCCTGGCTAACAAGTGAAATTAGGATAAATTAATATAAATTGATGACCACTGAGACTGAATAAAAAATGCGAGAGTGTTACTTAAATGATTAAAGTTGATGAGCAAAGTGTAAGTAGAATACTAATGAAGGTATTTGTTGGTCATTTAAACTTACAGCTATTGGCTTTTAGCTCTGTTCTAGCTCTTTGAAAAGTACATTTTAGGTACAGGTTAACAGTTTTGAAACAGTACACATATACTGAAATTGAACAATTAAGAAAGTGACGGGTTTCTCTTGGAGTGGGAGACTGCAGATAATCAATTGGAAATAGGCTAGAATGATCCAGGTGATAATAGATTAGGATTAGAGACACTGGAATGAACTCGTGTCTTGCTTGCTATAGAGAGATTTGGACAGATATTTATATGTATGTGTATATACATGGTTTAATATACACACATCTGCTTCCTGTTCTGTCAGCTAAGAGGCCAGAGGAATGATGACACTCCAGTAGTTTCCAGCACACCTAGAGCCCAGCCCTTGGCTCAAATACCATTGTCCTATAAAAGGGCTCCTTGGAGGAAACAGCTAATTCTATGGCCACTAAATATACAAGATGAGCCTAGAGAAATTTGTAGTAACATAAACTAAAATCAAAGTGTTAGTCATGTCCCACTCATTGAGACCCCACCTAGTTCTTCTGTCCATGGAATTCTCCAGGCAAGAAGACTGGAATGCGTAGCCATCCCCCTCTCCAGGAGATTTTTCTGACCCAGGGATCAAACCTGGGTCTCTTGCACTGCAGTCAGATTCTTTACTGTCTGAGCCCCCAGGGAAGCCCAAACATACAGTTAGGAATGCTCAGAAAACAAAGCAAACAAAAAGAAAACAAAAGCACAGTGATGGAAGCATGTATAGGAGGTGCTTGAATGAGCTCCCAATGGTCAAAGCTGAAAAAAAAATTGAGAGAAAAATAAGAAGTAGTAGTGGATTATATCCCAAAGTATAAGATAAGTATTTCTGGGTCCATACTGAGATAAATAAATGGTTGAATAAATGAAAAGAATAGTTGACAAATCTCCCGTGTATAAGAATTCTAAGCAATTTATATAAGTAGCTGTTCTCAAGATGTGAACCATCACTCTATACTATAAACATAGATTATGCATGGTGACTTCCTTCCCCAAAACACACTCCTTTACAGTAGAGAAGCAGGTAGATACATACCACCTCAGCCAGGTGCCCAAGGTGAACATCACCAGTGATAAATCATGTTGGTAGTATGTATGCTTGATATGATATGATATGATGTAAATGTTTGGTGCTTTATCTCTGAGGCCTGCTGCTACTGCTAAGTCACTTCAGTCGTGTCCGACTCTGTGTGACCCCATAGAAGGCAGCCACCAGGCTCCCCCATCCCTGGGATTCTCTAGGCAAGAACACTGGAGTGGGGTGCCATTTCTTTCTCCAATGCAGTAAAGTGAAAAGTGAAAGTGAAGTCGCTCAGTCGTGTCCGACTCTTCATGACCCCATGGACTGCAGCCTACCAGGCTCCTCCATCCATGGGGTTTTCCAGGCAAGAGTACTGGAGTGGGGTGCCATTGCCTTCTCCGTCTCTGAGGCCATCCATCCCTAAATCCATAACTCCAGCTTAATTAGGAGAAACATCAGACAAATCCCCGTAGAGGAATATTCTACAAAATTCTCACCTGTACTCCTGAAAGCTATCAAGGTCACCAAAAACAAAGAAAAGTTATGAGAAATCATCCCAGTCTAGAGGAGGTTAAGGAGACATGATGACTAAATACAATGCTGTATCCTAAATAGTATCTTAATATGGGAAAGGGATATTGGGCAAAAACTAAAGTATAAATAAAATGTGATCTTTATTTAATGGTAATATATGGATTTAATAAATAATAATGTATCAGATCCAGGTCATAGCACCTCAGTCATATCAGTGACTAGTGGCCAGATGTAGGGTGTAAATTGCATACTTGAACTGGTAACTTTCAATTGATATAAGGCATTATGTAACATTTTTCTTAAAGTATCTTGTTATTTTCTTCAGAAATTTTTTAAACTTTGGAAAGACTACTCTTTCTTTTTTTGGTTCTAAATAATTTAAAGCATTGATCTTGTTTGATAATGTTTTCATGAAATTTTATTTTTGCAAAATGAATGGAAACAAATTCTTTTCAAAATCTTATGAACATTCTAGTAACTTTATTACCATATGCTTTCTTTATAGTTACTGTTATGTATTCTAGCAAATTAAACACAAACTGAATGTTTGTGTTGCCTCCCCCTCAAATTCATATGTTAGAACCTAATCCCCAGCGTAATAGTATTTGGAGGTTGGGGCCTTTGGGAAGTGATTAGGTCATAAGGGTGGAGCACTTGCGAATGGCTTTAGTGTCCTTATAGAAGAGACTCCAGAGAACTCCCTCATCTCTTCCACCGTGTGAGGGTATAGGGCAATGGCAGTACTCTATGAACCAGGAAGCAGTTTCTTACCAGATTCAGAATATCCTGGTACCTTGATTTTGGACTTCTTGCCATCTAGAACTGTGAGACACAAATTTCTATTGTTAATAAGCCTTCCAGTCTATGGAATTATGGTATAAAAACTCAAACCGACTGGCACCAGCTATCCTAGGTGTTCCATTTCAAAGTATTTTCCAGCCAATAAGTTTCATTAAAAAAAAGTGTTTTCCCCTCTTTTGGCATTATTTAAAATATTCATTTAATTGGATAATCTAAATTTGCCTTGAAGAAGAACAAGAAGAAATTCAACTGCAGTGTTGCAGTAAATAACCTGAATTTAATTCAGGAAAATTTATTAAACACATACAATACTACGCATTTGATATGGCACAGTGAGCAGGACAGAATTAGTCCATTTTCTCATAGAGCTTCTATAATAATTGAGAGTAAGACTTTGGAAAACCAATTACAATTCATACAAGTGTTGTGGGTAAGAATGACTGGTTGTCAAGGGAGCCCAAGAGCTGAGGGGTGGGGATAGGGACAGGATCTAAACTAGGCTTAAGAAGGTAAGTAATGATGTTTAATCTGAGAATAATAGGCATTAACCAGGTAAGTGGTTCTCATCATGGCTGTTTGGAAATCTGTGGGAGTGTTTTAAGTTGTCACAATAGTGGAGATTGCTACTAATGTTTAGTGTCTGGGTCCAAGGATGACAGATATTTTGCAGTGTGTGAGATGGTTCTACACATCTAAGAATTAACTACTTGAATTTATATGACTTCATAATGCTGCACTATTAGAAAGATTGTGGTTTGTCTGCAAGAATACCATACTACCTCATTTTGTCTGCTTTGATAATCTATATTTCATCTTGACTTGTTATTTGTTTTTTGATTGTTTTGTTTCTATAAATAAGTTTACTCTGTTATGATTTACCTAATTCAGGTTTTTATCTGAGTGTTTACCCTTATCTTTGCTCTTTGATTTTCTGTACTCTGCCTACAAGTGATCTTTTAGGTTCAAACTTACTCATCACTAGCAGGAGAAAATATCAGATTAGGTCATGATGGCTCCAAACATAGCCATGCTTGAGCACTCAAATATATAAATGTGGTATTTTATTATACTTTCCTTTTGTCTTGCCTTCACATTAGGCCTCAGCCATTCATACTGTATTGAATTTTTGAAATTCATGTGTGTAAGGAGGTGTGTATGATCGATAACTTTTGTTCTAGGAGTACAATGAGAACATCATGAACTACTTGTTATATAAAAGGAATATTAGATCTGATAGAGTTTAGGTTTGTCACTATAATCGGGGGTGCTTCTAGCATCTACTGGTGTTGAGTGCCAGGGATGAAGAATATCTTGGCATGAATGGGTCAATTCTGCTCATTAAAGAAAAACTCTGCACTCCACACAGATTTTAAAAATGTCATTGGACTTTCATGGAGATCCAATGGTTCTATGCAATAATACCATCCTTGCTCATTCTTTCCTTTTGACAACCTATAAATTTGCTTTTCACTTTATTCCTATGTCAATTAAGAGTATTTGGCACCTTTTATCACAGACAAATGAGTCTGGTGTTATAACTCATTCTACTAAACTTTTACTCTCATGCCTCCTGGTATTTTAATTTTTCTATTCTTCAAAGTATAGAATAGCTTTTGATTTCCTTCCCTTAATTCAAGCTTACTAATTAAACCAAGTTTAAGCATCTGAAAGTACTTCGTTGCATCTTCCAGTAGACATGCACAAGCTTTGTGTAACTTGAAATACACAATAGTTTTAGTTAATTTTATTTGTACTCTGAATCTTTTAGCTAATATATTTTTGAAATTAAAATGAAATATATATTTTTATTTTAAAACATCTAAACATTTTGGTAGTGTGGAAAAAATGTCTCCAGCAATCTCAAGGAAGAATACTTTGGAACCTCAAATCAGAGAAATAGCAAATCATTCACTTGGCTTGAATTCAAAGAACTTAGAAAGTAAACTTTTACCAACAATTCAGTAAATTATAAAAGTTAATACATCTGTCTCTAGAACTTCACCTTGTCCATCCTAGGGTAACTGAGGCTCACTCCTCAGTTCTGTCTCATTGATAATAAAGATCATGTCTACACCCACTTTTAACTCAACTTTGGCAGTCTTGGACCCAATAGGAAATTCTGATATTTTCAGCATATGGCCACCACGCTATCAATCTTAACAGCTGCTACCTAGACAGAATTCTACAACATCATCTCTAGCTCAGTGATATATGTATGCATAAATATGCATCATGCTGCAAGAGTTTTCATCTGCCCTGTGGAGGGGAATTAGATTTGGAAAGAACCTTGGGAATGTGTTTGTATTAACATCATAATCTCCAGATGAGAGGACTGAGGCTTAGCAAGGAAACCAGTTTTCCTGCTGTGCCTAGTTTTCCTAACCCCCAAATCCCTTATTCTTTGAACATAGTTACTTTATGAAAGTGTTACTTTAGAAAATGATTGCAAGAGGTATAAATTATTTTTCCAATAAAATTTTATGTGATTTAAAAAGTATTTTATGGTCATTGAAATAAGTTTTGATGGGTTGCAATAAAAAATAAAAATAAAACATAAGTGGCTTCTTTTGAGGCTCTCAACCAATTAGCCGGGAGGACCCCATGCCCAAAGGGCGGCGGCCAAGAGGAGTTACGCCACGACCGAGGTCAGGGGCAGCAGCTGAGAGTGTCAGGCAGTGACGGCGCAGAAACGGCGGAGAGGAGCTACCCCGTGTCCGAGGTTGGGGGGGCGGCGGAGAGGAGCTACCCCACGTCCAAGGTCAGGGGCAGCGGCCGGGAGGAGCAAACCCACGCCCGAGGCCAGGGGCGGCGGCCGGGAGGACCAACCCCACATCCAAGGATCGTGGCTGCGCCAGCACAGCAGGGCCTAGAGAAGATACCTCATGTTGAAGGTCAGGAAGGGAGGTGGAGAGGCGATACCCCTCCTTCAAGATAAGGAGCAGCGGCTGCGCTTTGCGGGAGTAGCAGTGAAGAGATACCCCACGCCCAAGGTAAGAGAAACCCAAGAAAGATGGTAGGTGTTGCAAGAGGGCATCAGAGGGCTGACACACTGAAACCATACTCACAGGAAACTAGTCAATCTAATCACTCTAGGACCACAGCCTTGTCTAACTCAATGAAACTAAGCCATGCCTGTGGGGCAACCCAAGATGGGCGGGTCATGGTGGAGAGATCTGACAGAATGTGGTCCACTGGAGAAGGAAATGGCAAACCATTTCAGCATTCTTGCCTTGAGAACCCCATGAACAGTATGAAAAGGCAAAATGATAGGACACTGAAAGAGGAACTCCCCAGGTCAGTAGGTGCCCAATATGCTACTGGAGATCAGTGGAGAAATAACTCCAGAAAGAATGAAGGGATAGAGCCAAAGCAAAAAGAATACCCAGCTGTGGATGTGACTGGTGAGAGAAGCAAGGTCCGATGCTGTAAAGAGCAATATTGCATAGGAACCTGGAATGTCAGGTCCATGAATCAAGGCAAATTGGAAGTGGTCAAACAAGAGATGGCAAGAGTGAATGTCGACATTCTAGCAATCAGCGAACTAAAATGGACTGGAATGGGTGAATTTAACTCAGATGACCATTATATCTACTACTGTGGGCAGGAATCCCTCAGAAGAAATGGAGTAGCCATCATGGTCAACAAAAGAGTCAGTAATGCAGTACTTGGATGCAATCTCAAAATGACAGAATGATCTCTGTTCGTTTCCAAGGCAAACCATTCAATATCACAGTAATCCAAGTCTATGTCCCAACCAGTAATGCTGAAGAAGTTGAAGTTGAATGGTTCTCTGAAGACCTACAAGACCTTTTAGAACTAACACCCAAGTAGGAAGTCAAGAAACACCTGGAGTAACAGGCAAATTTGGCCTTGGAATACAGAATGAAGCAGGGCAAAGACTAATAGAGTTTTGCCAAGAAAATGCACTGATCATAACAAACACCCTCTTCCAACAACACAAGAGAAGACTCTACACATGGACATCACCAGATGGTCAACACCGAAATCAGATTGATTATATTCTTTGCAGCCAAAGATGGAGAAGCTCTATACAGTAAGCAAAAACAAGACCAGGAGCTGACTGTGGCTCAGATCATTAACTCCTTATTGCCAAATTCAGACTTAAATTGAAGAAAGTAGGGAAAACCACTAGACCATACAGGTATGACCTAAATCAAATCCCTTATTATTATACAATGGAAGTGAGAAATAGATTTAAGGGCCTAGATCTGATAGATAGAGTGCCTGATGAACTATGGACTGAGGTTCGTGACATTGTACAGGAGACAGGGATCAAGACTATCCCCATGGAAAAGAAATGCACAAAAGCAAAATGGCTGTCTGGGGAGGCCTAACAAATAGCTGTGAAAAGAAGAGAAGCAAAAAGCAAAGGAGAAAATGAAACATATAAACATCTGAATGCAGAGTTCCAAAGAATAGCAAGAAGAGATAAGAAAGCTTTCTTCAGCGATCAATGCAAAGAAATAGAGGAAAACAACAGAATGGGAAAGACTAGAGATCTCTTCAAGAAAATGATAGATACCAAGGGAGCATTTCGTGCAAAGATGGGCTCGATAAAGGACAGACATGGTATGGACCTAACAGAAGCAGAAGATATTAAGAAGAGATGGCAAGAATACACAGAAGAACTGTACAAAAAAGATCTTCACAACCCAGATAATCACGATGGTGTGATCACTGACCTATAGCCAGACCTCCTGGAATGTGAAGTCAAGTGGGCCTTAGAAAGCATCACTACAAACAAAGCTAGTGGAGGTGATAGAATTCCATTGAGCTATTTCAAATCCTGAAAATGATGCTGTGAAAGTGCTGCGTTCAATATGCCAGCAAATTTGGAAAACTCAGTAGTGGCCACAGGACTGGAAAAGGTCAGTTTTCATTCCAATCCCAAAGAAAGGCAATGCCAAAGAATGCTCAAACTACTGCACAATTGCACTCATCTTACATGCTAGTAAAGTAATGCTCAAAATTCTCCAAGCCAGGCTTCAGCAATATGTGAACCATGAACTTCCTGATGTTCAAGCTGGTTTTAGAAAAGTCAGAGGAACCAGAGATCAAATTGCCAACATCCGCTGGATTATGGAAAAAGCAAGAGAGTTCCAGAAAAACATCTATTTCTGCTTTATTGACTACACCAAAGCCTTTGACTGTGTGGATCACAATAAACTGTGGGAAATTCTGAAAGAGATGGGAATACCAGACCACCTGACCTGCCTCTTGAGAAATCTGTATGCAGGTCAGGAAGCAACAGTTAGAACTGGACATAGAACAACAGACTGGTTCCAAATAGGAAAAGGAGTTTGTCAAGGCTGTATATTGTTACCCTGCTTATTTAACTTCTATGTAGAGTACATCATGAGAAACACTGGACTGGAAGAAATGCAAGCTGGAATCAAGATTGCTGGGAGAAATATCAATAACCTCAGATATGCAGATGATACCACCCTTATGGCAGAAAGTGAAGAGGAACTAAAAAGCCTCTTGATGAAAGTGAAAGTGGAGAGGAAAAAGTTGTCTTAAAGCTCAACATTCAGAAAACGAAGATCATGGCATCTGGTCCCATCACTTCATGGGAAATAGATGGGGAAACAGTGGAAACAGTGTCAGACTTTATTTTTCTGGGCTCCAAAATCACTGCAGATGGTGATTGCAGCCATGAAATTAAAAGACGCTTACTCCTTGGAAGGAAAGTTATGACCAATCTAGATAGCATATCAAAAACAGAGACATTACTTTGCCAACAAAGGTTCGTCTAGTCAAGGCTATGGTTTTTCCTGTGGTCATGTATGGATGTGAGAGTTGGACTGTGAAGAAGGCTGAGTGCCAAAGAATTGATGCTCTTGAACTGTGGTGTTGGAGAAGACTCTTGCAAGTCCCTTGGACTGCAGGGAGATCCAAACAGTCCATTCTGACGGTGATCAGCCCTGGGATCTCTTTGGAAGTAATGATGCTAAAGCTGAAACTCCAGTACTTTGGCCACCTCATGCGAAGAGTTGACTCATTGGAAAAGACTCTGAAGCTGGGAGGGATTGGGGGCAGGAGGAGAAGGGGACGACAGAGGATGAGATGGCTGGATGGCATCACTGACTCATTGGATGTGAGTCTGGGTGAACTCTGGGAGTTGGTGATGGACAGGGAGGCCTGGCGTGCTGTGATTCATGGGGTTGCAAGGAGTCGGACACAACTGAGCGACTGAACTGAACTGAACTGGTTCATTGATTACACACCAGGCACTTTTCTAGGTATTGGGAAGATTTTGGGGCTAAAACAGTCAAGGTTTATGCCATCATGAGGCTCAACCTTGAGTTAAGGAATAATCAGTTAGTAATCAAATAAATATTATCATTGCAGGTAGAGATTAGTCTTGTTAGCAAAATAAAATGGGGTAATAAGATAGACAGCTTTGGGCAGTAGGTTGAAAGTAGGGGACAAGAATAGGTTAAAGGAAGGAAACAGGCTTTTTTGAGGAGGTAATGTTTCATCTAAGGCCTATAAAGGAAACAGAGTCATTCTCAAATGGGAACAGGCCAGCTGGGCGTGCTTAAAGACTAGAAGAAAGGTTGGATTCAATTCAGTTCAGTTATTCAGTGGAGTCCGACTCTTTGTGACCCCATGGACTGCAGCACGCTAGACCTCCCTGTCCATCACCAACTCCTGGAGTTTACTCAAACTCATGTCCATTTAGTCACTGATGCCATCCAACCATCTCATCCTCTGTTGTCCCCTTCTCCCGCCTTCAATCTTTCCCAGTGTCAGGGTCTTCTCAAATGAGTCAGCCCTTTGCATTAGGTGGCCACAGTATTGGAGTTTCAGCTTCAACATCAGTCCTTCCAGTGAATTTTCAGGACTGATATCCTTTAGGACTGACTGGTTTGATCTCCTTGCAGTCCAAGGGACTCTAAAGAGTCTTCTCCTACACCACAGTTTAAAAGCATTAGTTCTTTGGCACTCAGTGTTCTTTATAGTCCAACTCATACATCCATACATGACTACTGGAAAAACCATAGCCTTGACTAGATGGACCTTTGTTGGCAAAGTAATGTCTCTGCTTCTTAATATGCCATCTAGGTTGGTCATAACTTTTCTCCCAAGGAATAAGCGTCTTTTAATTTCATGGCTGCAATCACCATCTGCAGTGATTTTGGAGCCCAGAAAAATAAAGTCTGACACTGTTTCCACTGTTTCCCCATCTATTTCCCATGAAGTGATGGGACCAGATGCCATGATCTTCATTTTCGGAATGTTGAGCTTTAAGCCAACTTTTTCACTCTCCTTTTTCACTTTCATCAAGAGGCTCTTTAGTTCTTCTTCACTTTCTGTCATAAGGGTGGTATCATCTGCATATCTGAGGTTATTGATATTTCTCCCGGCAATCTTGATTCCAGCATGTGCTTCATTCAGCCAAGCATTTCTCATGATGTACTCTGCATAAAAATTAAATAAGCAGGATGACAATATACAGCCTTGATGTACTGTTTTTCCTATTTGGAACCAGTCTGCTGTTCCATGTCCAATTCTATCTGTTGCTTCCTGACCTGCATATAGGTTTCTCAAGAGGCAGGTCAGGTGGTCTGCTATTACCATCTCTCAGAGTTTTCCTCAGTTTAAATTTTCCACAGTTTATTGTGATCCACACAGTCAAAGGTTTTGGCACAGTCAATAAAGCAGAAATAGATGATTTTCTGGAACTCCTTTGCTTTTTTGATGATCCAGTGGATGCTGGCAATTTGATCTCTGGTTCCTCTGCCTTTTCTAAATTCACCTTGAACATCTGGAAGTTCATGGGTCACCTATTGTTGAAGCCTGGCTTAGAGAATTTTGAGCGTTACTTTCCTAGCGTGTGAGATGAGTGCAATTGTGCGATAGTTTGAGCATTCTTTGGCATTGCCTTTCTTTGGGATTGGAATGAAAACCGAATTAACTGAATAAAAAATAAATTAATTGCAAACGTGTAATTAAAATGTGACAAAAACAAATCCTGATAACTTTGGCAAATTCAAAGAATGACAAATGGAAGTTTATTGTGAATTCCCCATCATTTCTGTTTTAAAAGGTATACTAAGTTGTTCATTTGGACGGTGGTATTGTTTTATTTTAGAGACTAGAAAAACACATATGAATGTTTTCACAGTTTCTTTTGTTATCTTGGTCCTCACTTCTGTATCCCCCAAAATATCTTTAATTAAAAAAAATTAACTTCTATTGAAGTATAGTTGCTTTACAATGTTTTGTTTTAGTTTCTCCTGTACAACAAAATTAATTAGCCATGTACTGACATATATCTCCTCTCTTTTGGATTTTAAACTGCCAATTTTCTACCACAGAAATTCTCAGGACACTAACTCTTAGGTTTGGGAATAAGAAATTATCTATACAGTTTATTGCTGGAGTCACAAAAAGGTGAATCATATTCTCAACGTTTAGGTAACAGCTAGATACCTAGTTGGAAATAAGCATAGGTGTGTTTGAATTAAGATAGCAAATCAAATCCCAGTCAAGCTTAAATTGCCCATTTAATATCTACTGAGTAGATAGTATACATTTGAAAATTTGGAATAAACAAGAAGAGGAAAAAGAGAAAAGTGAACTCCTTGTCCCCCCACAGGTCCCTTGAAAAATTCTGAAATGGAGGTTCTTTCAAATATCCTGCCACCTTCCTTTTGTACTTCTCTTCCATTCCCTAATATTGCTCAGTCCAGGTGCCCTGAACTTACTATGCCAGTGTTGCTTCATGTTTTCCACTGAGGTATTCTGTTGAGGGATGCTTCTTTGCCCTACCGAGAGCAATAAATGGTGGTCCAAAGTTAGCTTCCTTGTGTTCTATTTCCCTCCTGCCCCTTTCACACAACTTACCTTACGTTTGCTAGACAGTTTGAGTGGACAATAGAGGCTCAACTCTTTAAGAAGTGTTTGCATTTTAAAAAGAAGGTGTTTGATAACTCAGATGCATATCCATTTAGTGGAAGTTTAGACAATACACATGGAGCACTGAGCATAGTGCCAGGAACTTCCTACAACTTACTTCTCATCCAATTGCTAGTAAAAGTGAAAAAACAAAAAAATTTGCCTTGGGGAGAAGATACTATGATTTATTGTGGTGGTGTTGCCATTTAAGACCTCGTGAGGAGCGCAGATTTAGGCTGGGGAAAATGGTCGTATGTGGGGAAAGTGGGTCTCAGGTAATTTGAGTATAGTAGTTTTTTTAGATTTCTTTGCAAGTTGGGCTTGACTCATAATCTTTGTTTCTATCTTCCTTGAAGAAATAAAGCCATGTATTACATGACCGTTTTATGTTTCTGACTATTTGTTTTCTTGTTTGTGTGTTTTTGGAACATTATACTAGAATGTTAGTTGAGGTTTCTAGATCACTGGTATTCTTCCACATTTTACTTATTCACTGAAATTTACTACAAGCTTTAAACTTCTTCCAACCTTCATTGAAACCCATAGAGTTTAGATTCCAGACTCTCTGGTGGTCATTGATAGATTAAGTGAAGATGGAAGGACTCATTTTATGAGTTATATCTAAGTTAGAAATGCCTTACGTATTTTGCTTTTGTGGTTTTGTTTGTTTTCTTGTGCATGTTAAAAAAAATCTTTAAATACCTAGAAAGAGTGTACCATGTAAACTTAGGACCAACTTATGAAACAAATATATAAAGTGAGGGGAAGAAGTGATGCATGTATTTCATGCTATGCACAGTATACACAATATATGAAGGGCTGTTTTTTTCTTTTGGTCATGACTCTCCCTTTTGATTTCTTTAGAGAATACTCCAATGTCTCTGGATAAGTTGCATTTTCTTCTGTACAAGTTTCTTTTATGGATCTTAAGATGTTTTCAATGTATTATTAATAAGTAGCACAATTCAATATTTATGTGTTCACCACATTATACAAGTCAGAGTGCGTATTCTTTGTATTTTCAGTTTTATAGGAGGTGATTCTAATTTTTCTTTCACTTATCCTTTCTCAATTGCTCATTGAAAGTCTGGCTATTCTATTAAGCTTCATTCAATTTTCTATGATAAATCTCACTTCTCTTCAAAAGCTTTCTTCCAAAGTCCATCATTTCTCATGTTATTGCTCTTTCTACAGACACTCATCAATATTTGAAAGCTGCTATATTATGAATTTTGGCTGCCTGAGATCTCCAGCTTAGATACCACATCAGTCTGTTTCTAGTTATAATTGCGTCTGACCCTCTGACTTTTCAACAGTCTGAATAAGGGGAAATCTTGTATTAGTTTCATAAAAACCGCTTTACTTTTTTTTTTCCCTCTCATTAATAAAGAGAGAACCCCAAATACTTTATTCAGTGGATTAATATCTTGTTTTTATCCTTTGGTGGTAATGGTGAAGGTGAGAACAAATCTACTTTTTTCCATATTTTATAATATGAACAGCAAACATTTTTTTCTGAAAGGTTTAAAAATAGTTATTAATATAGGTTCATTATGGTAAAAGTAGTAAACAAAATTAAGAAAATGTAAAGTACCATTTCCTTTTCTTTTTTAAAAAATTGTATTTATTTATTTTAATTAGAGGATTATTACTTCCCATTCCCTTTTCAAATAAATAATAGTTATGAAAATTGGAGTGTAATCATCCAAAATTTTATGGGCATATGTATTTTTCTTTAAAATATTAAATATTATTGTAAAGAGCAGTCTTTTTAAATTCTGAAGTCTGTCACTATTGGAATTTGAAACATAGAATGGTCCCTAAATTTCTAAGATGAAAATGACATCAAAAAAATCAATTAGGAATTTAATTAGAGACTAAATATTTGGTGTTAATGAGTTTAGAATCTATAACAACTCTATTATGCTTCAAGGTGTCAAAAAAAAAAAAGATTCACCTTTTAGGGGGAGTCTTTAGTCTTGATGTAATCTGTAGTGAAACAGAATGTGTATCTAGAAAAGATGGGATATATAGAGAAGATGGGCATTGTGCCCATATGTCTGGCTTTGCAGGTTTGAGCTGAATACTTTGAAGGTGGCATGAAGGAAAGTGTTTATTGGTAAGAGTATCACGGAAGAAGGTACCAGGGCAATTCATTAGCATGTTTATTCTGTCTGATTTTATTTAGAGGGTATCTTCACTAAATTTTGTTCAATTTAAACAATCCTATGGTTCCTCTTATTACTATTAGAATTCCTTATTACTGGAGTTCTGAAGAACACTTTGTTCACACACAACATTTTTTATGAAAGTCTAAATTATTTTTTATCATTTGCTTAGATTCTACCAATTAAGGAAATTACACAATTTCATGAAAGATGAAGATTACATCTTTTCCCTTTAAAGATATATTTTATAGAGAAAAGAGGAAATGAACACAATTAAGCATGTCTCATGCCTGTAAATCCTTTTTCTGTAATAGCATAAATTGCCAAATTTGTTTTTGTTTTCATGATTGTTAAATCTAATGCTTATTATAGTCATATCATCAGAATGAATTCATGGTAATATAATTTATTAATTCTTAAGTGCTTAGTGAGAAAAACTCCCCTATTAGATAAGAATGGGGCTAACATGAGGCAAACTCATTTTTAAAATCCCAATTTTATATGATTCTACACAATTGTGATTAAATATCTCATGACAACTTTACAGATAAAACACTAGGATGGTGACTGACTGAAATGAACTTAATTTCCATTCGGCATTTATCTTCTAATTGTTTAATGATTCACCAGCAGTGTTCTTTGCATATAGCATAATTTTTGGAAAACAGTACAGAACTCAATATAGATAAGCTACTGCATTTTTTTCTTAGCTAAAATGCTTCTGAAATTTTTGGAAACTGAGAAAATATTGTAAGAGAATCAACATAAAATTAGAAAGTATTAGTAAATAACAAAGGCAACAAGTTAATGGTGAAATTAGAAAATTGCTTAGATAAAGTAAATTTACTAAAATATGAAATTAACCATTTTCCATTTTAATGTTTGAAAGTCAGGATAGTTTACCTGCTTTCTTTTAGTATGTGGAAGGAAAAACTGGACTTTGTCATGAACATATTTGTACCATTTTTAAGATTAATGGAGTTTCAGTTTTCAAGAGGTTATCAATTTCTGAGATCTGTAAAGACTTCACATGGGCATGGTTTTCTTGTCTGTTTTTTAAGGTTATGGAATGTACAGTCACTTCTGAACTTCTGTCTTGAGTAATTACTGAATACCTTGCAGTTGTTAACTCAGGGCAGATTTTATACACTTAAACCTTTGCCTTGAATAAAGTAGGTCTGAGTCCTCAGGTTAGGCAATTGGCTCTTGTGATCTTGAAAGCCAGTTGGAATAAGAGGATTTCTTAAGGAAAAGCTTGGGCAAGGAAAATTTCTTGTGCTTTCACAGTTTTTAAGCTTGTGGATAAGATAGATAAGACCTATTTGTGAATATATCATTAATAGAATATGAGAGAGTGAATTCTTAGGTAGGTTGATAAGAAGTTTCAGGTCCCCAAGGAGGAGAAAGGGGTCTGGGGCTCTTGAGGAGCACACACCAGTATGAAGTTCTCAAGGAGGAGAAAAGGACAAACTTTTTTTTCTACATTGCTTTGTCTTAGTCAATATAACAATGTATCTTGCTTGAGGACCTGTTTCTCCTTAACAGGAACCTTCTGACTAATACTGTCATCTTAAGATGTATGTTGTGGGAGTGGGTCTGGCAAGACCTTTACAACCTTGAGACAAGAAAGCAGAGACATTACTTTGCCAACAAAGGTCCATCTAGTCAAAGCTGTGATTTTTCCAGTAGTCACGTATGGATGTGAGAGTTGGACTATAAAGAAAGCTGAGCACCGAAGAATTGATGCTTTTGAACTGTGGTGTTGGAGAAGACTCTTGAGAGTCCCTTGGACTGCAAGGAGATCCAATTAGTCCATCCTAAAGGAAATCAATACTGAATATTCATTGGAAGGACTGATACTGAAGCTGAAGCTGCAATACTTTGGCCACCTAATGCGAAGAACTGACTCATTGGAAAAGACCCTGATGCTGGGAAAGATGGAAGGCAGAAGGAGAAGGGGACAACAGAGGATGAGATGGTTGGATGGCATCACTGACTCAATGGACATGAGTTTGAGTAAACAACAGAGTTGGTGATGGACAGGGAGGCCTGGCGTGCTGCAGTCCATGGGGTTGCAAAGAGTTGGACATGACTGAGCGACTGAACTGAACTGTAATAATCAATTGAAAAAGTATATAGCTCCCTTGCTAAGACTAGTGGGTGGGGCACTCTCCATCCCACTTTTGATGTCTATGTTAGAAGCTTCCTCTGTCCCTTTTTATACTTCAATAAAATTCTGCTACACAAAATCTCTTGAGTGATTAAGCCTTTTCCCTGGTCCTGAAGCTAAATTTTCTTCTTCAGAGATCATGAATCTAATATCTTTCACTGTAAGCTATCAAATATGTCATTTACTGGAAACCTTATGGATCAATTTCGTTCTACAAATAACACCTTGAAGTAAATATTTTGTAGATGAGCAGATGCTCAGAGTGATTAAATGCATTCTTTATGATTTCACAGATAGAAAGTAACAGAATTGGGATCAAATCCAGATTGAACTGAGGCCAAGATCCATGTATATTTCCACACTACCTGTACTTGTGAAGTAAGGAGGTATGCAAATTGGAATAGGAAATGCCCAGGATGCATACTATCACAATAAAATAAGCCTCCTCTTTGGAGGCCAGATTAACTGTGAATATGTGTGCACCACCAAAGATACTGTTAAATCAAAGCATGGGTTTGTATTTCTGTGGAAAGAAGGTCCTTAGAAACCAGCACATCTGCCAACCAGGCTATGGTATGAGTTGATGCCCATTCCATTCTGAGGTAGAGACGGATACCATAATTTGACAGTCTGACACCTGGATTGTGTTTCATTCTAAAAAAGATGTCCTAGTTTGTCTAATTTGCCTAATGTTTCCTAACCTGTTTCTGTAAAGTGATTTTAGACTTGACAGATAATACAGACAGCTATGCTTTGCAAATGTCACTGTGAAAGGTTTTCTTTAGACTTTTTATTCACCAAAGGTTTATTATTCTAATCTTGCAATTGCACATTAGAAAATCCTCTAAAGAGATGGATAGAACTGTTTAGACATAGTCAATCTATTTTTAAAAAATGTTAGAGACCAAGACAGTTTCAAAAAAGAAGTTGACTCAGGGGTTCATTTCTGGGTAGTTGCACAGTCAGCTGTGAGCTCTGCCACACAGACCAAGAGCATGTTCTTGCTGATGCCAGTTCTGCCTTGAAACTCAAGTTTCTGCTTGGAGATGAGGCTGAGTATGGATCAGATAGCCATTCAGTTCAATTCAATTTGTTTTTCACCCTGCAGGTCTTAACCTAATTTCATTCTCCATTGGAAGGGGATTCTGGTATGGGTACATTTGTAACTTCACTGAAGTATCTGGCAGGAGAAATTTCCATCCCTAGACAGAGGAAGAAGGTCAAGAGGACCATAGTCACTTAGTTCAGAAGAGATATATTACACACTTGCTTTCATGGGGAATAGATTCCATCACTCAGTGTGTAGCAAGACAAGTGGGTGAGCATCACCTCTGCTCTCTCTTATGTATATAGGGCTTCCCTTGTGGCTCAGCTGGTTAAGAATCCACCTGCAATGCAGGAGACCTGGATTCAATCCCTGGATTGGAAGATCCCCAGGAGAAGTGAAAGGCTATCCACTCCAGTATTCTGGCCTGGAGAACTCCATGGACTATATAGTCCATGGGGTCACAAAGAGTTGGACACGACTGAGTGACTTTCACCTTCACTAGAATAAGAATTTAGAGGGCTTCCCAGGTGACATTGGTGGTAAAGAATCCACCTGCCAATGCAGGAGATGCAAGAGATGTGGGTTCAATCCCTAGGTCAGGAAGATCCCTTGTAGTAGGAAATGGCATCCTACTCCAGTATTCTTGCCCAGAAAATTTCATAGGTAGAGGAACTTGGCAGGCTGTAGTCTATGGGGTCACAAAGAGTCAGACGTGACTGAGTGACTGAGCACACACAAGAATTTGGACTTTATGTGTCTTCTTTATTAAAGTGATTTTTAAGTGATACATTCAAATTCTCCATAGACATTGATTAACTTAGTACCTTCCTGCCAAAAATGCTTGCAGATTTAGTTTTATTCCCCAAAACAAAACTTTAAAACCAAAAAAATACTTCTGTGAATGCTCCAGAATTTTTAGGGGCATTTTCTTACATATCATACATGGTTATGTATGTTTCCCACTCATAAAAAGTAAATTTGTTGTTGCAGATAAGAAATATCAGCCATTGTCTAAATTTCCTCTTTTAACATACTTTAAAGGGGATAATTTTTTAGTCAGTTCCTGGATAGTTTGAATTTCTGATATTCAGAAAACTCTATGTGGTTCTTGAGCAGATAGCACCTACCTGTGTATAGGCTAGTTCTTGCCTTTCCTTGCAATGTGGGAGAGATGGGTAGGGGCTGCCAGTCTCCATTAGGAGAGGAGTACAACTGACCTCAATTCACCTCTTTCCTGTTCTTCACTCTACTCCTTATAACTCAGCTATGTGCTCATAAGTTATAGAATGGGGAAAATGTTTATATTCAGTTCAGTTCAGTCGCTCAGTCATGTCCGACTCTTTGCGACCCCATGAATTGCAGCACACCAGGCCTCCCTGTCCATCACCAACTCCAGGAGTTCACTCAGACTCACATCCATTGAGTCAGTGATGCCATCCAGCCATCTCATCCTCTGTCGTCCCCTTCTCCTCCTGCCCCCAATCCCTCCCAGCTTCAGAGTCTTTTACAATGAGTCAACTCTTCACATGAGGTGGCCAATATTAGAAGATACATATATGAATTTAGTTCTGATGCTGAAATAATTTTAAGGCTCTGGGGTTGGATGCAGTAGTTCACTTCTCTTTTGCATTTCATGTTCCTGCAGGGCTGTTAGGGGGTCTGAGTCCCACTATATCACTTGGTGACCTAGGCTTCAGCACTTCTGGGTGCCCATATAGAACCTTCAGCCTGCCTAGTTTCTTAGTCTCCATTCTAGGAAAGGAGAGTGTTGTAGAATCTCCTATGAGTTTTCATTGCCTTGAACTGGAAGCAGCACATATCAATGTCACTGCCACTTCACTGGAAAGAAATAGTTGCATGACTTCATCTAATTGCAAGGAGACCAGGAAACGTAGGGGAGAAAGGGGACAATGGACTATTTGTCTGCTGTGAAATTCTATTTCCAAGCCTCAATAACAGGATAATATATTTAAAGATGTGGATGAGAGAATGCAGATGGTTTGAGAGAGGTAGGAGGTAGGAACTGGAGCATTAGTATTTAGTAAGTTTAATGTTAAGACAGGTGTTGCTATTATAAGATATTATTATAATATTTGGAAATTTTGTTAGAGGATTAATTGTGAACTTTGACTCAAGTGGTAGAGACCGCCTGCAATATGGAAGACCCAGGTTCAATCCCTGGGCTGGGAAGATCCACTGGGGAAGGAAATGACAACCCACTCCAGTGTTCTTGCCTGGAAAAATCCCATGGACTGGGAAGGCTGACAGGCTACAATCTGTAGGGTTGCAAAGAGTTGGGCATGACTGAGTGACTAACACTTTCATTTACAGGTTTAAATCCCTAGAAGTGGAGTTTATAGAAACATTATGGCAAAGATGCTCCATATTTTATAAAATAAATTCCTGTTTTTCTTAGGGTGAGGGCCTACAGATACTTTATTTTGATTTACTTATTTTGATTTCCATTGAAATGAGTCTTAAGATCTTATCACTACTCACATTCATCTTATCTATTTAAATTTAAATCACCACATGTTTAAGTATTGATATATAATTTTATCTACACAGGCCCTTGTCATTACTACTGTAATTTCATTAATTCTTCAGATTATGAAATAATGAACATGGGCCATTTATCTTGTAAAAATTTATATTCAGTCTTATGTCACAAGTTCAAGAAACCTTTAAGCCTCAAGAAAATGAAAGCCCAGAGGTATCAAGTGCCTTGTCCAATGTTTAACTATTTTCTGCTTTGTAACAACACTCTTCTAATACTTGATGGATGGGATTGTCAGGCACAGACATAAGGAAGGAACAGTTGTGACCCTTAAGGATTTCATTTTATGGCAGTGGCTCCTGAACTGTCCTCTCTATGATAATCCCCTGGACTTCTTGTTAGAAACATGGTCTCACAGGTTTGTGCACTGCTTTGGGTTTAGTGGGTCTAGGGGATCTACGTTTGGACAAGCATGTTCCTCATGACCATGGTGCAGCTGACCTGCAGATGTTTGGCTAACTACTGGCTCACATCACAGATCGTACACGTCCATCCTAGTCTCTCCCCTCCCTTCTCTCTCCTCTGTTCTGCTCTATTGAGGGAGAAAAACTGAGAAGAACTTATTAAGTTGAAATGTTTACTTATGTATCAGGGCTCTTGTGTGCAGTGGCGTTGGACTCTGTGTGACCCCATGGACTGTAGCCTGCCAGGCTCCTCTGTCCATGGAAGTTTCCAGGCAAGAGTACTAGAGTGGGTTGTCATTTCTTCCTCCAGGCAGAGCTTTTAGTTGCAAACAGGAAACATTACTCTGGCTGTTTGAAGCAGAAAAGAGATTTATTAATGGGAATGAGACAGAATACCTCTGGAAAGGCTGGAGAACTAAACATAGAGATAAGCTACCAGGCAAAATGCCTAAAATCTACCTCAAAGAAGTTCCAGAGGATAAACCATTGTTGCATGTCTGGGCAATGATGCTGCGGCTTATGCAGATGATGCTTCCAACTCTAAGCACTAAATACTCCCACCAGAAGCTCCACACCAGCTCCCCTGGCCATGTCCAGAAACTGCTTGGAGCTGCCACCGCTTTCACTAGGAAGGATATATGTGGTGCTTGCTTTACTGGGCTGATTCAAAGAGGAGCTCATTTCATCTGATGGGCAGGGCTTGGTCACAGTCTGCATCTGGCACCAAGACAGGCTGGGAAAGAAATACCTGGCTTTTGTGGTGGGAGGTGCCCCCGTCTTCCACCAAGAGTTATGAGGTGATGGTGGCTCCAAGCTACTATGTTGTCTGAAAGAGCAATACCACATTTATTACAGTTGAATTTGGGACATATACAACTTTCTCCTTTTGCCTTGCTGATTATTAGATTATGATGTTGAATTAATTAATGGTCCTGTGTTTATAAATCAGTTTTTATCACATGTAAATGTCAGCATACTTTTTATAAAGTCCTGTTTTCAAAGAAATGTTTAGTTTCATATCCTTCTGATTTAGGAATATTTTGTTTAAAGACCAGTACCTATGTTGATTGAAAAAAAATTCTCTTTTCCATCTCAGAGAAAATTTAGAAAAGAAAGGAAATCTTTTCTTAGAGTTTTGTGGGAGAAATTAATGTTTTACAATGTCAAACAGGAGAAAAAAATTCTCTTCCTCTAGAGGAAAAATATTATTGAGCAGTGAAAGGTTTCCTATTGTGAGAGAATATCTTGGATGATTCAGTATATATGTAATTCTTTTTTCTCAGTGTATTTTTTACATAAGAGCAGATAAGAGGCTCTTGATTTCTTTGGACAGGATGTGCTCTGCAGGTAGGTTTTGTTCTTTGCCCTTCAGCTTCTTTATTGCTAGGTACTGTGTTAGGAAGTATACTGGAGAAAGAAACTCTCAATTTGGTTACTTTAAAACAGGAAAAATGCAACAATAGGTGAAAAATGCTTCATTTGTTCATTTGGCAAATGTTTATTGACTGCCTATTCTACAAAAGTGTTATTTCATGGTCACTACTTCCAAGAAGCTCACAGACAAGTGGAAACTGACCAATAATTGAATTATAAACATTGGATACTGTAAGAGTAGAGAGAAGACATATTTAACTTAAACTGGGAGGGTGTCAAAGCTGGCTTTCTAGAATCAGTAATGCCTTTCAGTATCTTAACGATTAAGATAGAGTTGGCATCCTACTCCAGTACTCTTGCCTGGAAAATCCCATGGACAGAGGAGCCTGGTAGGCTGCAGTCCATGGTGTCTTGAAGAGTCAGACACGGCTGAGAGACTTCACTTTCACTTTTCACTTTCATGCATTGGAGAAGGAAATGGCAACCCACTCCAGTGTTCTTGCCTGGAGAATCCCAGGGACAGGGGAGCCTGGTGGGCTGCCGTCTATGGGGTCGCACAGAGTCGGACACGACTGAAGCGACTTAGCAGCAGCAGCAGACAAACAGTGGCTATGGGAAGTATAACAGGGAACACAGCATGGGTCAGAGGTAGTCACATGGCTCAGAGGCATGAAGGGGCATTTAGCAAAACTTTAGAGACCATGGTTCAGAACTAGGAGAGCTAAAACTGATGGGACAAGTTAAGTGGGGGCAAGTCTCCCCTCAGGACAGTGGAGAAGTTAGGTATCTGTTAGTATACATTCCTGATCACAGGTTGATGGCTCAGATGGAAAAGAATCTGCCTGCAATGCAGGAGACCGTGGTTCAGTCCCTGGGTTGGGAAGATCCCCTGGAGAAGAGAATGGCAACCCACTCAAATTCTTCCCAGGAGAATTCCATGAACAGGGGAGCCTGGTGGGCTGTAATCATCCATGGGGTCACAAAGAGTCAGACATGACTGAGTGACTTTGACTTTCACATTCTTGGGGAGATCAGCAGGAAAGAAAATCTAGAGCACAAGTGAAAGGTTGGCTTTGCTCAGGCAGTGGTTTCTCATCTATGAATATGGACACGTAGGAGGGTTGGGAAGATCCCCTGGAGGACGGCATGGCAAGCCCACTCCAGTATTCTTGCCTGGAGAATTCCATGGGCAGAGGAGCCAGGTGGGCTACAGTCCACAGGTTTGCAAAGAGTCAGGCATGTCTAAAGCAACTAAGCTCACAGCACAGGAGGAAGTAAGGGATGCAAATAGTTTTGTGTAACAGAGGCTTCCTAGAGGTGGGGGAGGAGGGGGAGGCAGCTGCTGTGCCATTTCCTGAGACCTCAGAGGGAACAGGTGGAATAAGGAGCCTAAAGGGACTGTGAAAGCTTGAAATCAAAATCTAATGGGACATATGTTCATTTGTACCCCTTTTTTAAGATTCCACATATAAATGATATCATATATTTTTTATTTCTGTGTCTGACTTATACTTCACACAGTGTGACTATCTCTAGGTCCATCTACATTGCTCCAAATGGCATTATTTTATTCTTTTTTTATGGCTAGTAGATAGGGGGTGGAGGAGGAAGAAATTAAGAGCTTGGGATTGACATATATATACTACTATGTATATATAAAATGGGGCTTCCAGGTGGGTCCAATGGTAAAAAAAAAAAAAAAAATCCACCTGCCAATGCAGGAGACACAGAGTAGGAAATGGCAACCCACTCCAATATTGTTGCCTGGAAAATTCCATCTACAGAGGAGCGTGGTGAACTATATAGTCCATGGGGTTGCAAACAGTTGAACATTACAGAGCATACACATGCTCTGGTGTATGCTGAGCATACATACATGTATAAAATAGATAACTAATAAGAACCTGCTGTATTGCCCAAGGAATTCTACTCAATAATCTGCAGTGGCCTATATGGGAGAAGAATCTAAAAGAAAAAAGAATGGATATAAGTATATTTATAACTGATTCACTTTGTTCTATATCTGAAACTAACACAACACTGTAAAGCAACTATACTCCAATAAAATTTTTAAAAAGAAGCCAATGGGACAAAATAATCAACAAAGGGCCATTTCATAGCCTACTTTCTTTTTCAAAAATCTAGCTTGGCTTTACATTTTTTAAATGGAAATATATTCAACATGAAACATTGTGTAAGTTTAAGTTGTACAACGTGTTGATTCGATACATCTATATATTGCAATGTGATTACCATTGTATTATTAACTAGCCCCTCATGTCGCATAGTTATCATTTCTCATTGTGGCGGGAATCATTAAGATCTAATCTCTTAGTAAGTGTGATGATTGTAATGCAATATTGACTCTAATCCCTGTACTGTGCATTAGATCTTCAGGATTTATTTATCTATTAATACTAGGTGCAAGTTAGCCTTACTTTATTATGTTTCACAGGAGCGTTGGGAGAGACTGGGAGGGAGAGATGTGATCAGCCACATTCACAACCAAGTGAAGCTAGAAATCTTAGGCTCTCACATTCTGTGTACCCAAACTAGTCTTCCTTTGCCAGATAGGGGGGAGGCCAGAAGGATGGGATGGTTGTGCTCCTGCGTTTCTCTTTCTTTTTTTGCTTTCCATGATCAAATTCCTGGAACCATTATTCTGGGTGTTTGGCTTTGTCTCTAAAACTTTGCATCTCTAATGTGTGATGTGAATTTGCCCTGCTGCCTTCGTGTAGCTGCTAAGACTCTTGGTACCTTAGCAGATAACCCATCTCAGACCCAGGTGCATCATATCTAGTGCTTAGACTATGGCAAACTATCTCTTGCACCAGTGGTTCAGACAATATGGTTACTAAATGTGATGTGTTTTGCATCCCAAGTTGCTGGAATTTTTATGAGTTCTTTAATGCTCCACAGAGACAACAAGGTAGAATATTTGAAATAGATGTCATGTTGGGGTGTCCAGGAAAAGGTGGCCATAAAGGAAACCACCTGCTTCACTTTCTTGCATGAATGACTTTAGAATATTTTGCCCTTCTTATTTGAGTTTCTGAAATGCTCATGGTACCCACATCTGTCTACAGTCCTACCACAAAGGGATGTTGAATGTTTTTATTTGCATCTCTAAATTCCTGCAAAAGTTTTAATTTTATTTTACCCACTGGTAAATGTAATAAACAGTGATACTCAGGGAGTACAGATTTAAGCTTGCCTTTCCTCTCTGCATAAAAGTGCATGCTAATGGTTGCTGGATAATTAAAATTAAACCAAGTTTAATAGATGAACAAATTAAAGCAGAGCAAAATGTGCATGCTTCCGTAAGCAGCACACACATTATCAGAGAGGGTGACTCTAATTATTCAAAGATATAGCAAGAGCTATCGAAGGAGCTATTGATTTTTTAAGATAGGAAAGTGTTTTCAGTATTAATGAATTGTATTTGTTTACAAGCCAAATTGTAATACTGTAGAAATTAAAAAGGAAATTGGACCAAAGCTATACAAACCTCACATACTAATCAGGATTTATCAATTAACAGGTCAAGATCTGTTGCTACTACTTTTAACATTTACTGTAAATAACAAGGTAACACATGAATTTATTTTCTTTATAAAATATTATAATATTTCGGACCATCCCCAGGTTTCTATTCCTTTATGAGAGGTAACACTGGACATCAGTTTGGTGTGGATACTTCCAGATGATTTCCAATGTATTTTAAATACATTTGTCTATATATATTCATACATGTTTTACAATGTTGTACTGTGGATTTTTTGTTGAATTGTTTTTTGGTTTCCAAAATAAATGAGATCATCTCTAGGTACCTTTCTCTAAAATGCATTTATCATTCAATCATATGTCTTAGAGATGTCTTTGATGATACATAACAAATCTACTTCAATATTTCCCTTTATTTCATTTTTTCCTCAGTATTATTTGTATCAAAGCAATAAATGCCCCTGATTGAAAAATCAAAAAGGACAAGAAAGGCTAATGTTAAGATGCAACAATTTCTGCTTCATGGCCACCAGCCCCACTTCTCATGGGCAACCAGTCTGAGCATGTGCCTGTTGGTATTATATCCAGGTGTCAAAATAATCTATGCCCATATCATTATTAGTGAGTTTCAACTGCAGACAGTATAGTGACTTCCTCCTTGATGAACTATGATTCCCCTTATGTTGTTGCTACTTCCCTTCTCATTTTCCTCCAATATGGTCCTAACATTGCATGAAGTTTCTCTATTGGCTCTCTTTGCAATAATATTATAGTTAAAATATTTAAATGTTTGTCTCTTATCAATCATGTATAGATATATGGATTCTGATTTTATATAATTGATGCTACCTTTTCTTTCTGATTTCCTTTCCTTTTCACCCTTCCAATTTATTTTATAGCCAATACCCTTTAGAGTGTTAACTGGGATTATGTGCTTTGTTAAGTTGAATCTAAAAGTTGAAAACCAACAAATGGCATTTACATTCTTGTAACTATGTAGTTAAGACATATACAAAGTATATATGCTATCTATGATTTTTCAGTATATAGTTTTCATTTTGTGTTTTGATGGCATTTTATTTTCTCACATTATTTGCCTTTATGATCTTATTTTCAAAAACTCCTTTCAGTAAACTATGGACTCTTCCTTTCCAGAGATCTTCTCAGGGTCATCATTCAATTGTTCCCATTCAGACTATTCTCTAGGCCTGTTCCCATCTTTTATCCTCACTGCTTCTCTAGAATGTTGATCTCATTTCTTATTTTCATGTCTTTTTTGATTTAGGGTTTTCTCAAGTAACTTACTAGGAAAAGGTATCTGAGGGGTAAATTTTTGTGCATGATGAACATATTTTTTTCTCCCTTAAAACTTGATTGATAACTTGGTTGACTAAGGATTAAAGTTTCAAGGTTATTTCTCCTTATGATAATGAAGGCATCTAATATTATTGTGAGCAGTCTGAAGGTGATCAACTTCCTGTGTCCATAACCTTGTTTTTTTTTTTTTTTTTTGCCCCCTCTTTATTCTTAGCATTGTAAAACTTTCCAGCTATTTCTCTGACTTTGGGTCTTTTTCTTTTAACGTAGGTCTTTTACTTTGGAATCTCATGTCTTTCACTCATGGAAACTTTACTGTTTATTACATAATTTTTCTCTTTCATTATCTCTCTCTAGAATTCCTATTAGAATGAAATGTCTGATGCATGGGTCATGCAGATTAATTCTTCATTTATATTTTTTAATTCTCTTCTTTTTATTCTCCTTCTTGGTATATTTGACTTTACATCCAAATTGTCCTTTGGTTTTTTAAAACTTAATATACTTTCAGCATGTAAGTATTTCTGTTTTTTTCTTTGACTCTTCCTTTTTAAATGATCTCTTATTTTTCTATGGAAAAATAGCATCTTGGGATTTCTGAAGATAGGAGTTAGAGGTTTTTAAATGCTTCATTCCCCCAAATTATTCTTTCCCTCTGGCATCACTTTTTTTTTTTCTTTTTAGATCTTTATCTGTGTCTTCCCTTTGGTATTTTTGTTCAAATGTTAGGTGATTGCAATGTTAAGGTCTTCTTTCCTCTTTTTAGGATGAGGATGTAAAAAGCCACTTGGGGAGCTGTGTGCAGGGGTTGGGGGTAGGCCTTGTCCTCTGGAGGCCTCTGCTCTAGGATAGTTGCTCAAATAACTCAAAGGCCAGAATAGATGTCTTCTGTTTGTGGTTGTTCCGTGAGGGGAGAGGTGACTGCAGCAACGCTCTGCACCAGCTTCCCAGGAGCCCTCATTCAGAAGGGCCCCACTTTTGGCTTAAGATTCTGTGTTTCCTATCTTGAAATCAATAATGATCTTATCTTTGAAACTGTTTTCTAAGTCAAATTCAACAGGACAGTGCGGCATGTGCGGAGGTTTTTAGCTCAAGGGGTCCCACCCCCTCTGCATAACAGGTTTGCTGTCTCCACTCTATGCCCTCTGGATCCCTAGCTACTCCAGCAGTACCTCGCCCATGATCTGGTGATCCTTGGGGTGTGCCGCTCGGGGCAGTGACTGGGCTGTGTGTGTGTTTCTGTGAGCTTGTGTCTGTGTGTGTAGTGGGATTGCTAGGGGAGAAAGCAGGTTGTGTTTCACTATTGTCCACCACTCCCTGGTCACAGGTGGCCTGGTCACAGATGTGGGGTGGGCTGAGCTTGGTTGCTGGTCCCACAGGGCCACAGTACCTTTGGGGCAGCTCTGCAGGTGTCACTCAGTGGAGGCTCCTCACCTTTCCAGGTCTAGGAATTGAACACATCTTACAATTTTCAGAGTCATCTGTCCTTTGTGGCCCTTCCCTGCCCTCGGGTTTGCATTTGCAATTTGCACTGGGTCTCCTAAATTACACAGTCTACTCTGAGTGTAGATAATGAGATAATGAGAATTGGGATCACTTTGTCATCGATGTGTGCATTTAAATTTAAATGAGTACATTGACCTGGCTCTCCAAAGTGGCTACCCTTGCATTATTATTACTAGAATTTCCCTATACTCTCACCTCAGTTTTTAACATTGTTATTTTTTAATTTGGCCATTCTTGTGATTGACAGATGGCCTCCCACTGTTTTTTATATTACCCTGCTTATTAGTGAAGTTGACTACTTTTTCATCTATTGTTTCATATTAATCTTTTCATACAATTAACATTTTTATATGGCTAATCTTGTCATGTAATTAATCATTTGTATTTTCTTTACGTGAATATTTTGTGTTCCAGCCTTTGTTTTTTTGTCTTTTTCTTTTTGACTTATGTAGTTATCTATATGGGCTTCCCAGGTGGCACTAGCAGTAGACAATCTGCCTGCCAACGCAGGAGATACAAGAGTTGTGGGTTTGATCACTGGGCCAGGAAAATTCCCTGGAGGAGGGGATGGCAATCCACTCCAGTATTCTTGCCTGTAGAATCCCATGTACAGAGGAGCCTGGTGGGCTCCAGTCCATAGGGTTGTAAGGAATCAGACATGACTAAAACAACTTAGCATGCAGCACATACAGTTGTGTGTGTGTGTGTGTGTGTGTGTGTGTGTGTGTGTATACGGCGGAGTCTGGTGGGCTGCCGTCTGTGGGGTCGCACACAGAGTCAGACACGACTGAAGTGACTTAGCAGCAGCAGCAGCATGTACACTTAGTATTTGCCAGACACTATTCTAAATTTATGTATAACGTCATTTAATTACAACAATATTTCAAGGTAGTTTACTTTTATTATTTTCATTTTACATACTAAAAAATTATGGCACTGAGAGGCTAAATACTATGAAGGAGCTGACACAGTTAGCAATTCTTTGTTATATCCATTGTAAATATTTTCTCCCTATTTTTTGGTTTATAGGGTCTTTTGTTTCCTGGAAAATTTAAAATTTGATCTTATAAAACTCATCAAACTTTTAAAATGTCTTTTGGCTTTTCATGTCTTGTTTAAAAAGATTATCCCAATCTCAACTTCATTTACATTGAAGTTTAGATTTTTAAGCATAGCTATTTAATCTGCTGTTTATACTGAGATTTTTTTCATTTTTCTTGACTTTTATGTGTGAAAAATTTTACTTAAAAAATGTGAATGGCCAATTGTTCCAATAGTTCATCTTTTTTGAATAGTCTTTTACCCATTGATTTAAGTGACATCATGTCATACTCTAGATTCACATATATTCTGTGTTTTGTTTGAGTTCTTAGTTCCTTTCTAGTTTACATTCTTAGTTATTATAGTTTGTGATATGTTTGGATATCAGGTAGGCATTTGCCCTTTATTTTTCTTCTCCAAAATTGTCTTGCATATTATCGTGTATTTAGTTTTTGCTGTGAAGTTGAGAATCAGTTGATGAGGTTTGGTGAGAAGTCCACTTGTCAACTCCATATGGATAGCATTGAAATTGCCATATTGTTTGGAGACAGTTAACATTTTAATTTTAATTATATGTTATATTACTGTATTTATTCATCATTTTTAACATATAGAAAATATATTTTAGAGGTTTTTTAGAAATGAAAATCTTGCTTGTATTTGTATAGTCTTAGTCTTATCTAAGTATTTCCTAGTAGTTGTTATGGTAAGTGGCATTTTTTTTCTGTTATGTTTTCTCGTTGGTTATAGATAATATAGAGGAAAACTATGGATTTTTATACACTGCTCTGGTATCTGATCATTTTCCTTTTTGTACGTCAATTAATTTTTAAACTAATCCTCTTGTTGCTAGGTCTTCAACTAGTATTGCTAACTAGGTCTTCCTTTTCAATGATTTGCCATGATTTCCATTGAAAGACAGCAAAGCCTTCTGAGCCTTATTGTCATGAGAACTGCTTCTCAAGGACTTCATGGTCATCGTGTCCACCCTTACCCCAAACTCATTCCCACTGTACTTTACCCAGAGGCTAGTTTTGTTGGTGTACTAAAATGATGAAAGTAATTCAATTCCTAAATTATATTTTGGAATAATTAGTGCATCCTGCCAAAAGATGCTTGAAAGAGCAGGTGTTCTCCATAGCTCTTGACAATTTACATTGGCCAAATGTTTCTGTTTAAATTTGGAAATTTGGTCTATGTGGGCTCAAAAAACAAGGCTTAGTTTTGGACAAGGGGAAAAATACCTTTAAAATAGCTTCAAAAGGATTTACGTGACATTAATTTTGGTTAGCTCCTTTGATGACTTGGTTCTGGGAACAGGGTTGCCTAGTAGAATACAGGCTGCCTAGTTATATTTGAATGTCAGATAAACAACAAATAATTTTTAGTGTACATTCTATGTAATATTTGAGGCAGATTTATTTCATGCAATATTGGGGACATACTTATAGTGAAAAATTGTTGTTTATCTGAATTTATATTTAATTGGGTGATTTCTGTTTTTCATTGACATCTATTGACACTATCTGGAAAGGCTTTGTGAGCAGACATAGATGTTGCAGTATGTAGACACCAAGAGTAACAGTGTGACCATCTGTTCTGATACAGGAAGTAGCAAAAAATAAAAGATAAAAGATTTCACTTTTTTTGATTTCAGTTTTTTTCAAAACACTTTCACACAAAAAGACTTTGAAGACTATTCATTTACCTTAGTCTGTTCAGGGTTGGAAATGATGAATCTTTCAGCTTCTTTCTTCAGCTTAAGACCCTGTTGTGAAAGTAGCAAAAGAGTCATATAATGTTACATGGAAAGTATTTTAAGATTTCTGTCACTTTTTGAGTTACATGTTTGGATTAGTTCATTACAATTTTATTCACTTAATTACTTAATTTACCTTGTATTTTACATTGGAGTATAGTTGATTAACAATGCTGTTAGTTAACTTGAAACTTACTAGCAATAAGTTTGAAACAATATTGGGCAGAGTTATCTGTTCTGTGCAATAGATCACTGTTGGTTACCCATTTTAAACATAGCAATGAGTACATGTCAATCCCAAACTCCTTAATTTCCCTCAACCCACCTCCCCTCCCATCCCCCTGGTAAGCATAAGTTCTCCAAGTCTATTTCTGTTTTGTAAGTTCATTTGTATCATTTTTTTAAAAGATTCTACATATAAGTGATATCATACAATATTTATCTTTCTCTGCCTGACTTACTTCACTCAGTATGACAATCTCTATATCCATTAATGCCAATGCAAATGACATTGTTTCATTCTTTTTAATGGCTGAGGAATGTTCCATTGTATATGTGTACCACATCTTCTTTATCCTTTCCTCTGTTGATGGATTTCTATGTTGCATCCATGTCCTGGCTATTGTAAATAGTGCTGCAATCAACATTGGATGCTTGTATCCTTTCACACCATGTTTTTTTCTCAGTATATCCCCAGGAGTGGAATGCAGGGTCATATGTTAGCTCTATTTTTAATTTTTTAAGGAGACTCCATACTGTTCACTACAGTGGCTGTACCAATTTACACTCCCACCAACAGTGTAGGAGGATTCCCTTCTCTCCACACCCTCTCTAGCATTTGTTGTTTGTGGATTTTTTTTTTTTTTGGATGATATCCATTCTTACTGGTATGAGGTAATATCTCATATCTTTGATATGCATTTCTATAATTATTAGTGATGTTGAACATCTTTTCAGGTGCCTCTTGGCCATCTGTTATGTCTCTTTGGAGAAATTTCAATTTATATCTGCTCTCATTTTTTTTTTTAAATTGAGTTATTTGTTTTGATGATATTAGGCTGCCTGAGGAAGGCCTTTTTATCTCTCCTTTCTATCCTTTGGAACTCTGCATTCAAATGGGTATATCTTTCCTTTTCTCCCCTGCTTTTCACTTCTCTTCTTTTCACAGCTATTTGTAAGGCCTCCTCAGACAATCACTTTGTTTTATTGCATTTCTTTTTCTTGGGGATGGTCTTGCTCCCTGTCTCATGTACAGTGTCAGGAACCTCTGTCCCTAGTTCGTCAGGCACTCTGTCCACCAGATCTAGTCTCTTAAATCTATTTCTCACTTCCACTGTATAATCATAAGGGATTTGATTTAGGTCCTACCTGAATGGTCTAGTGGTTTTCCCCACTTTCTTCATTTAAGTGTGATTTTGGCAATAAAGAGTTCATGATCTGAGCCACAGTCAGCTCCCATTATTGTTTTTGCTGACTGTACAGAGCTTCTCCATCTTTGGCTGCAAAGAATATAATCAATCTGATTTCAGTGTTGACCATCTGGTGATGTCCATGTGTAGAGTCTTCTCTTGTGTTGTTGGAAGAGGGTGTTTTCTATGACCAGTGTGTTCTCTTGGCAAAACTCTATTAGTCTTCGCCCTGCTTCATTCTGTACTCCAAGGCCAAATTTGCCTGTTACTCCAGGTGTTTCTTGACTTCCTACTTTTGCATTCCAGTCCCCTATAATGAAAAGGATATCCTTTTTGGATGTTAGTTCTAAAAGGTCTTATAGATCTTCATAGAACCATTCACTTCAGCTTCTTCAGCGTTACTTGTTGGGGCATAGACTTGGATTGCTGTGATATTGAATGGTTTGCCTTGAAAATGAAGAGATCATTCTATAGCTTTTGAGATTGCATCCAAGTACTGCATTTTGGACTCTTTTGTTGACTATGATGGCTACTCCATTTATTCTCAGGGATCCCTGCCCACATTCAGTTCAGTTGCTCACTTGTGTCCAACTCTTTGCGACCCCATGAACCGCAGCACACCAGACCTCCCTGTCCATCACCAACTCCCGGAGTCCACCCAAACCCATGTCCATTGAGTTGGGGATGCCATCCAACGGTATCATCCTCTATCATCCCCTTCTCCTAATGCCCTCAAACTTTCCCAGCATCAGGGTCTTCTCAAATGAGTCAGCTCTTCACATCAGGTGGCCACAGTATTGGAGTTTCAGCTTCAACATCAGTTCCACCAATGAATACCCGGGACTCATCTCCTTTAGGATGGACTGGTTAGATCTCCTGGCAGTCCAAGGGACTCGCAAGAGTCTTCTCCAACACCACAGTTCCAAAGCATCAATGAATTCTTCGGTGCTCAGCTTTCTTTATAGTCCAACTCTCACATCCATACATGACTACTGGAAAAACCATAGCCTTGACTAGGCAGACATTTGTTGACAAAGTAATGTCTCTGCTTTTCAATATGCTGTCTAGGTTGGTCATAACTTTCCTTGCAAGGAGTAAGCATCTTTTAATTTCATGGCTTCAGTCACCATCTGCAGTGATTTTGGAGCCCAGAAAAATAAAGTGTGACACTGTTTCCACTGTTTCCCTATCTATTTGCTATGAAGTGATGGGACCAGATGCCATGATCTTAGTTTTCTGAATGTTGAGCTTTAAGCCAACATTTTCACTCTCCTCTTTCACTTTCATCAAGAGGCTCTTTAGTTCTGCTGCACTTTCTGCCATAAACTTGTCATCAGTATATCTGAGGTTATTGATATTTCTCCCAGCAATCTTGATTCCAGCTTGTCCTTCCTCCAGCCCAGCGTTTCTCATGATGTACTCTGAATATAAGTTAAATAAGCACAGTGACAATATACAGCCTTGACGTACTCCTTTTCCTATTTGGAACCAGTCTGTTGTTCCATGTCCAGTTCTAACTGTTGCTTCCTGATCTGCATACAGGTTTCTCAAGAGGCAGGTCAGGTGGTCTGGTATTCCCATCTCTTGAAGAATTTTCCACATTTTATTGTGGTCCACACAGTAAAAAGCTTTGGCATAGTCAAAAGCAGAAATAGATGTTTTTCTGGAACCCTCTTGCTTTTTCTATGATCCAGAAGATGTTGGCAATTTGATCTCTGGTTCCTCTGCCTTTTCTAAAACCAGCTTGAACATCAGGAAGTTCACAGTTCACGTATTGCTGAAGCCTGGCTTGGAGAATTTTAAGCATTATTTTACTAGCGTGTGAGATGAGTGCTTTGTGCAGTAGTTTGAGCATTCTTTGGCATTGCCTTTCTTTGGAATTGGAATGAAAACTGACCTTTTCCAGTCCTGTGGCCACTGCTGAGTTTTCCAAATTTGCTGGCATATTGAGTGAGCACTTTCACAGCATCATCTTTCAGGATTTGAAACAGCTCAACTGGAATTCCTTCACATCCACTAGCTTTTTTTGTATACCCATTTGAATGCAGAGTTCCAAAAAATAGCAAGAAGAGATAAGAAAGCCTTCCTCAGTGATCAATGCAAAGAAATAGAGGAAAACAATAGAATGGGAAAGACTAGAGATCTCTTCAAGAAAATTAAAGATACCAAGGGAACATATCATGCCAACGTGGGCTCAATAAATGACAGAAATGTAGGGACCTAATAGAAGCAGTAGATATTAAGGAGTGGTAGCAAGAATACACAGAAGACCTGTACAAAAAAGATCTTCACGAACCAGATAATCACGATGGTGTGATCACTCACTTAGAGCCAGACATCCTGGAATTCTTGCCCATAGTAGTAGATATAATGGTCATCTGAGTTAAATTCACCTATTCCAGTCCATTTCAGTTTGCTGATTCCTAGAATGTCAATGTTCACTCTTGACATCTCCTGTTTGACCACTTATAGTTTGCCTTGATTCATGGACCTAACATCCCAGTTTCCTATGCAATATTGCTCTTTACAGCATCAGACCTTGTTTCTATCACCAGTCACCAACATGGGTTCAATAAAGGACAGAAATGGTATGGACCTAACAGAAGCAGAAGATATTAAGAAGAGGTGGCAAGAATACACAGAAGAACTGTACAAAAAAAGGTCTTTATGACCCAGATAATCACGATGGTGTGATCACTCACCTAAAGCCAGACATCCTGGAATGTGAAGTCAAGTGGGCCTTAGGAAGCATCACTATGAACAAAGCTAGTAGAGGTGAAGGAATTCCAGTTGAGCTGTTTCAAATCCTGAAAGATGATGCTGTGAAAGTGCTCACTCAATATGCCAGCAAATTTGGAAAACTCAGCAATGGCCACAGGACTGGAAAAGGTCAGTTTTCATTCCAATTCCAAAGAAAGGCAATGCCAAAGAATGCTCAAACTACTGCACAAAGCACTCATCTCACACGCTGGTAAAATAATGCTTAAAATTCTCCAAGCCAGACTTCAGCAATACGTGAACCGTGAACTTCCAGATGTTCAAACTGGTTTTAGAAAAGGCAGAGGAACCAGAGACCAAATTGCCAACATCCACTGGATCATGGAAAAAGCAAGAGGGTTCCAGAAAAACATCTATTTCTGCTTTATTAACTTAGCCAAAGCCTTTGACTGTGTGGACCACAATAAAATGTGGAAAATTCTTCAAGAGATGGGAATACCAGACCACCTGACCTGCCTCTTGAGAAACCTGTATGCAGATCAGAAAGCAACAGTTAGAACTGGACATGGAACAACAGACTGGTTCCAAATAGGAAAAGGAGTACGTTAAGGCTGTATATTGTCACTGTGCTTATTTAACTTATATTCAGAGTACATCATGAGAAACGCTGGGCTGGAGGAAGGACAAGCTGGAATCAAGATTCCCGGGAGAAATATCAATAACCTCAGATATGCTGATGACACCACGTTTATGGCAGAAAGTGCAGCAGAACTAAAGATCCTCTTGATGAAAGTGAAAGAGGACAGTGAAAATGTTGGCTTAAAGCTCAACATTCAGAAAACTAAGATCATGGCATCTGGTCCCATCACTTCATGGGAAATAGATGGGGAAACAGTGGAAACAATGTCACACTTTATTTTTCTGGGCTCGAAAATCACTGCAGATGGTGACTGCAGCCATGAAATTAAAAGACGCTTACTCCTTGGAAGGAAAGTTATGACCAACCTAGACAGCATATTGAAAAGCAAAGACATTACTTTGTCAACAAATGTCCGCCTAGTCAAGGCTATGGTTTTTCCAGTAGTCATGTATGGATGTGAGAGTTGGATTATAAAGAAAGCTGAGCACCGAAGAATTGATGCTTTGGAACTGTGGTGCTGGAGAAGACTCTTGCGAGTCCTTTGGACTGCCAGGAGATCCAACCAGTGCATCCTAAAAGAAATCAGTCCTGAACATTCATTGGAAGGACTGATGTTGAAGCTGAAACTCCAATACTGTGGCCACTTGATGTGAAGAGCTGACTCATTTGTGAAGACCCTGATGCTGGAAGAGTTTGAGGGTAGATTGAGAAGCGGATGACAGAGGATGAGATGTTCACATGGCATCACCGACTTAATGGACATGAGTTTGGGTAACCCCCTGGGAGTTGGTGATAGACAGGGAGGCCTGGCGTGCTGCAATTCATGGGTTTGCAAAGAGTTTGGCACATTGAACGACTGAACTGAACTGAACTGAAGCTACCTGAGCTGTTTATAAATTTTGGAGACTAATCTGTTGTTGGTCACATCAATTGCAAATGTTTTCTCCCATTCTTTCGTTTGCCTTTTCATTGTGTTTATTGTTCCTTTTGCTGTACAAAAACTTTTAAGTTAAACAGGTTTCTTTTGTTTATTTTTATTTCCATTACTGTCAGAGACAGATGGGGAAATATACTGCTGTGATTTATGTCAGTGTTCTGCCTATGTTTTCCTTCAAGAGTTTTATAGTATACTCTCTCACATTTAGGCCTTTAATCCATTTTGAGTTTGTTTTTTGTGTATTGTGTTGAAGAATGTTCTAATTTCATCTTTTTAACAAGTAGCTGTCTAGTTTTTTCAGCACCATTTATTGAAGAGACTGTCTTTCCTCATTATAATGTCTTGCCTCCTTTGTGATAAATTAATTGACCATAAGTGCATTTGTTTATTTCCAGGCATTCTTTCCTGTTCTGTTGATCTATATTTCTGTTTTTGTGCCAGTACCATCCTATTTTCATGACTATAGGTTTTTAGTATAGTCTGAAGCCAGGCAGCCTGATTGCTCCAGCTCTGTTTTTCTTTCTCAAGATTGCTTTGGCTGTAGGGTCTTATGTGTCTTCATACAAATTTTAATATTTTTTGGTTCTAGTTCTGTGAAACATGCCATTGGTAATATGATAGGGATTGCATTGAATCTGTCGATTGTCTTGGTAGTATCATCATTTTGATGATATCGATTATTTCATTCCAAGAATGTGGTATATTGCTCCGTCTGTTTGTGTCATCTTCATTTTGTTTCATGAATGTCTTACAGTTTTTGGAGTACAGGTCTTTTGTCTCCTTAGGTAGTTTTATTCCTAGATATTTTATTCTTTTTGATGTGATGGTAAGTGGGGTTGTTTATTTAATTTCTCTTTCTGATCATTTGTTGTTAGTGTATAAAAATGCACAATGAGCCAGTACCTATGGGCTGCATCAAAATCAGTTCTAAGAGGGAGGTGCATAATAATATGATCTTATCTCAGGAAAGAAGACTCTCAAATAAGCTACCTAAACTTACACCTAAAGCAACTAGAGAAAAAAGAACAAATAAAACTTAAAGTTAGTAGAAGGAAATAAATCATAAGTAGCAGAGATAAATGAAATACAGAAGAAGAAAATAATAGCAAAGATCAATGAAACTAAAATCTAGTTCTTTGAAAAGATAAAATTGATAAACTGTTAGCCAGATTCATCAAGAAAAAAAAGGAAGAGTGCTCAAATCAATAAAATTAGAAATGAAAAATAAGAAATTAAAACTGAGATCATGGAAACACAAAAGATTATAAGAGACTGCTACAAGCAATGTTATACCAATAAAATGGGCAACCTAGAAAAAAATGGATAAATTCTTAGAAAGGTAAAACCTTCCAAGACTGAACCAGGAAGAAACAGAAAATATGAACAGACCAATCACAAATAATGAATTGAAATTGTGATTTAAAAATTCCCAACAAACAAACATTCAGGACCAGATGGCTTCACAGGTAAATTCTATTAAACATTTAGGGAAGAGCAAGCACCTATCCTTCTGAAACTATTCCAAAAAATTGTAGAGGAAGAAACACTCCCAAACTCATTTTATGAGGGCACCATCACCCTGATACTAAAACTAGACAAAGATACTACAAAAAAAAAAGAAAAAAGAAAAGAAAATTACAGGCCAATATCACTGATGAACATAGATGCAGAAATCCTCAACAATGTACTAACAAATCAAATTCAACGACGCTTTAAAAGTATTATACACCATGATCAAGTGGGATTTATCCCAGGGATGCAAAGATTTTTCAGTATTCCAAAATTAATCAGTATGATACACATTAACAAACTGAATAAAAAGCCATATGATCATCTCAATAGATGCTGAAAACTTTTTTGACAAAATTCAGCATCCATTTATGATAAAAAAAAAAAAACCAACTCTCCAGAAAGTGAGTATAGAGAGAACCAACCTCAACATATTATAGGCCTTATATGACAAAGTCACAGCAAATATCATATTCAATGGGAAGAGCTGAAGACATTTCCTCTAAGATCATTACAGTTTTAAAAAGATAATTGAAGTTATGAAAAACCAGGAGTTAGGGCTCTGATTTTTAGTAGTATCTCAGTGTCTCTGTAACTCTGTGACTGTAGCAGGCATGAAATAAGGACTGTTCATAAATACACTGGGCTTCCCTTATGGCGCAGCGGTAAAAGAATACACTGGCAATGCAGAAGACACAGAGACATGAATTCCATCCCTGGGTCAGGAAGATCCCCTGGAGAAGGAAATGCCACTCCACCCCAATAATCTTGCCCTGAAAATCCCATGGACGGATGAGCTTGTGTGCATGGGATTGCAAAAGAGTCTGACATGACTGCGTGACTAAGCAACAACAACAATAAATGTACTGGTTCTCCTCGTTACAGGAATCTGGTGGGATTGGATTTCCCAGTCTCAAAGGCTCGTGACTTGGTTTGGTTAATTAAATATGATTTGAAACTTTAAAAGTCAGTTTATTTACTATGTCCTTACTCCTGCCATAGTGCTCTTGCAACCATGTGTTAAGATGAAACTTCAGATTGCTTGAGTCCCTGAGTGACCATGAGGAACAAAACTGATCCCTCAGACACACACTGAATATGTAGTATGAATGAAACATAGTTTAAAAGGCTTTTAATAGTTTAAAAGGTTCTAAGGCTGGTTGTTCCTGCAGTGTAACATAGCCCACACTGACAGATACATGTGCCTGTCCTCAGTCACTAAGTTGTGTCTGATTCATAAAGACCCTATGGTAGCCCACCAGGCTCCTCTGTCCAGGGGAGTTCCCAGGCACGAAAACTGGAATGAGTTTCCATTTCCTTCTCCAGATAGACACATGTGGTATTGGCTTATTGGTTGGGTGCTGACTGGCAGAAAACTGTTATTAAAGATGAGACAAATGGTGAGCCATCTCCTGTGATAACTGGGAAGGGAGTTAGTGTTCATAACCCCTGGAATAGGACATGGGAACACACTTCAATATTCTTGTCATGATAATCACATGGACACATGAACTATCGTCTACAGGGTTGCAAAGAGTTGGACACATGAGTGACTGAGAACAATGTACTTTCCAAAATTTATCTCTAGGAGATAGAAAATAGAATGTTAGCAGTTTGTGCATTGATGTTTACTTGATAAGGAAACTGAAGAAAGGTGAATCCAGATAAACATTGGCCTTTACAAGCAGGAACAAACTGATAGAGTCCACAAATTCAAATAATTGTAGGGTTGTAAGAGGCTACATTACAAAGCAAGAGAGTTCCAGAAAAACATCTATTTCTGCTTTATTGACTATGCCAAAGCCTTTGACTGTGTGGATCACAGTAAACTGTGGAAAATTCTGAAAGAAATGGGAATAGCAGACCACCTGACCTGCCTCTTGAGAAACCTATATGCAGGTCAGGAAGCAACAGTTAGAACTGGACATGGAACAACAGACTGGTTCCAAATAGGAAAAGGAGTACGTCAAGGCTGTATATTGACACTGTGCTTATTTAACTTCTATGCAGAGTACATCATGAGAAACACTGGGCTGGAAGAAGCACAAGCTGGAATCAAGATTGCCAGGAAAAATCTCAATAACCTCAGATATGCAGATGACACCACCCTTATGGCAGAAAGTGAAGAGGAACTAAAAAGCCTCATGGTGAAAGTGAAAGAGGGGAGTGAAAAAGTTGGCTTAAAGTTCAACACTCAGAAAACTAAGATCATGGCATCTGGTCCCATCACTTCATAGCAAATAGATGGGGAAACAGTGGAAACAGTGTCAGACTTTATTTTTCTGGGCTCCAAAATCACTGTAGATGGTGACTGCAGCCATGAAATTAAAAGACGCTTACTCCTTGGAAGGAAAGTTATGACCAACCTAGATAGCATATTCAAAAGCAGAGACATCACTTTGCCAAAAAAGGTCCGTCTAGTCAAGGCTATGGTTTTTCCAGTGGTCATGTATGGATGTGAGAATTGGACTGTGAAGAAAGCTGAGCACCAAAGAATTGATGCTTTTGAACTGTGGTGTTGGAGAAGACTCTTGAGAATCCTTTCGACTGCAAGGAGATCCAACCAGTCCATTCTGAAGGAGATCAGCCCTGGGATTTCTTTGGAGGGAATGATGCTAAAGCTAAAACTCCAGTACTTTGGCCACCTCATGCGAAGAGTTGACTCATTGGAAAAGACTCTGATGCTGGGAGGGGTTGGGGCAGGAGGAGAAGGGGATGACAGAGGATGAGATGGCTGGATTGCATCACCGACTCTATAGACATGAGTTTGATTGATCTCCGGGAGTTGGTGATGGACAGGGAGGCCTAGCGTGCTGCAATTCATAGGGTCGCAAAGAGTCAGACATGATTGAGTGACTGAACTGAACTGAAGAGGCTACATCCTCCCCATATCAAAAAGGAAAAAAATAAAATTGAGATAGATTTTGATTAAGAAAGGCTGATTAGACTCAATGTATGATCATTACATGTATCGTTAAATCCTCTAGAACAGATAAAATATCTTCTTCAATGTCCAACTAAAGATATGGTACCAAGTAAATCTTGCTATTAGACAAAGTTGCTCAGAAATAAAAGATTAATGTGAGCAGAGCCCTCAGCTAACCTTTGTTGTACTCATAGTTAGACCAAGAAATGAATATTATTTTTTTCTAAGTCACAGAGCTCTTGGATTCCAAGACTGGGATGTCAACTTTAACTTCTTATGTTTTTCTGTAAAATGGGATTAATTATATGTGCCCTGAACAACACTTTAAAATGGGTCCTAAGGAAACTTTTAGAGGTGATCCATATGTTCATTGTCATAATTTTGGCCATGGTATCAATTATATATATGTCAAAACATATCAAAATGTACAGTTTAAGAATGTGCAGTTTAATGTATCTCAATAAATCTGTTAAATACACCTACAAAAATAATACTTGTCCTGTATACACCACAAGACAATTGTGAGATCCATGAATCTGTTAAGTGGCACAAAATTTGTTGGACATCTTTCATATGCTTAGCTTATGCTAGGCTTTAGGAATCCAGACCTGATTTTTTCTTATGGAGTCAGAAAATTTTAAATACTGTATAATCATTAAGCACAGTGGGCTTTAGCTCACAAAGAAAGCTCTGCTCTCTCAGTGTTAGAAATAAAGCTGTCAAAGAATTCCTAGAGGAAATAGAGTGCACTAAATTTTGAATGCCTGAGATTTGTGTCTAGGCAGAGACTATATCGATAATAGTGGGAGAAGGTACAAAATTGGGAATCAATAAGGATTTTTGGGGTGGTGGTACTGGGTATGATTGGAATAGGAAAAAAGACAGATCATTAGTCTCTTGTTTGTTAAGTCAAGAAATTGGACCATTTCTTAAATCCTGAATCATCAAACATTTTTAAATATAGAGGGAAATAGAACAAAAGCTGCCTTTTTAGAAATACTATGGCAACAGTCAAAGAAAGTTTGGAAGGACAGAAAGTACTGGGTAGGTTTATTGAGGTGATACAAAATACTGCAGTGGCCGTTGGGTGGAGAGAAGGGGAAAGATTTGAGAGATGTTTAGAGAATGTCTAGGAATTATTACGATTTGGGTAATGACTGACTCTGAGACCTCTGGCATAAGTGGGGATAGATGAGAATGCAATATAAGAAAGAAGATTTTTGAGGGAAAGCTAGTGTGTTCAGTGTTCTCAATGTAGAGTTTGCTATTTGTCTGTGTGTTGTAAGAGAAGAAAAGTTAAAAATATATAATTGGTTTTATAGAACTTGTTCCTAGACTTAAGGTCTGAGCAAAAAACATGGATATAAAAGTTATCATCTAGGAAATGGTGAAGCTTGGGTTTTGTTGAGAGTGGCTAGAGAGAGGGATAAGGGCAGGAGGCTAAGTGTGAAGTTATAGTGTAATCATATATGACAACTCCCTTTTACTGAGTACCTACCATGAACCAAGCACTGTATAGAGAGATTTACATGGATTATTATATTTAATTTCAATCACATCCTATAAGACAGTGATTGCTATTTCACTTGCCTTACAGAGGAGAAAACTAAACCTCAGAGAGACGGCTTGCCCAAGGTCATGGAGCTGGTGAGTGGTAGAATTAGACTCAAAATCAAGTGATCTGATGTGAGAGTTAGCAGGCTTAATCACTGCATTTTGGGAGAGAGTAATGAAAACAACCAGGAAGGCGTGACCCAGGCATTAGGATAGAATTTGGATGACAGGTATACCTGGGAGAAAAAACAAGAGAGAGAAGATTTTCGAAGAAAACTCAACGAGTGAAGAATTATGTAGTGAAAGGTTCTCAGTGTTGTGGAAACATCAAGGAAAGTAACATGGCTGTTTCTGATGGTTGAGGCAATGTTAGCGACTATGATAAGAACGGAAGAAAATAGTGATTTGAGTAGAAACTAGACAGAAGACTCGTGGCCAGGGATGATCTGTTATTTGTGGGGGGTGTTTTGTTTTGATTTTTTAAATTGGAATATAATTGCTTTACAATGTTGCTAGTTTCTGCTGTACAACAATCTGAATCAGCTATATGTATATATACTTCTCTTCCTCTTGAGTCTCCCTTCCTCTCTCCATTCCACCCTGCTAGGTCATCACAGAGCTCCCTGTGCTATCCAGCAATTTCCCACTAGCTATGTATTTTACACATGGTAGTGTATATATGTCAATGCTACTCTCTCAATTTGCCCCTCACTTCCCCTCTGTGTCCACAAATCCATTCTCTACACCTGGACCTTTATTCCTGACCTGAAAATAGGTTCATCAGCACCATTTCCCTAGATTCCATATATATGCATTAATATACAATAATTATTTTTCTAATTCTTAAGTCCATATGATAGGCTCTAGGTTCATCTATATCACTACAACTGACTCAGTTTAGTTTCTTTTAATGACTGAATAGTATTCCATTGTATATCTGTACCACATCTTTTTTATACATTTCTCTGTCAATGAACATATAGGTTGCTTCCATGTCCTGGCTATTGTAAATAGTGCTATGATAAACATTTTGGGTACATGTGTCTTTTTGAGTTATGGTTTTCTCGGGGTGTATGTCCAGTAGAGGGGCAAGAAAGATGTGATCATGTTTAGAGGCTAAATAGAATCAGTAGGGTAAAGAGGAAGGAGATAGAAAGATGATTGAAATTGGGAACATGGGTGGAGAAAGCAAGAAGAAAGTTAACTTCAATAGATGAAAGGGCACTTTTATTGCAAAAAGAATGAAAGAATTAAGGAAGATTCATAGTCAGCAAGTTTGCAGGGAAAGGGGAGAAAGTTGATATCTATAGTTATTTCCTCTACAGACATAAAAACACTTTGGGAGAGGCAAGTACTGTGCATATACAAATTAAACTTTTTAAGCATTGATAAGATGAACATTTTCTCAAGTTACTTAATAGGATTAAAACAAGCAAGTCTTAAAAGTATGTCTTTCAATCTAGAAAGGATGTCCAGATTTGTCTTTTTCTTTTTAGTCTGTATTAGCATTTTTGCTTGGTGACTAGAGGACAGTCACTTTAATATGAGCTTAATTATATTCAAGAGGCATTGCACTGGCTGATGAAGTCAACAGAAGTTTTCAAAGATTAGATTCCATATATCCCCTCTGGAAAAGTAAATGCCCTCCCTGTCTGTCACTCTGCCTGCCCTGCATGTTTCCATGTTAACTTGATGCCTGACACAGGAAACTCAGTATCTTAGTCAGCTCCAGCTGCCACAGCAGAATATCACAGAATGTTTTGTCTTAAAGAACAGACATTTATATCTTACAGTTCTGGAGGTGGTAAGTCCAAGATTAGAGTGCTTGGTATGTTTTGATTCTGGGAGAGCCCCTTCTATTTGGCTTGCATATGATTGCTTTCTTGCTGTGTCCTCTCATGGCAGAGAAGGAGAGAGAGAAAGAGAGAGAGATGGAGAGAGAGAGAAATCAAGTGAGTTCTCTGGCTGATCTTGTGATCTCATCATGAGGACCTTATCCTTATGAGCTCAAAGAAACCTAGTTAGCTCTCCAAAGCTTGATCTCCGACTTATCTTTGCATTGGAGTTGGGGTTTCCCTAAACATAGGTATTTAGAGGGGACACAACCATCCACTCCATAATACTCTGTGGTCCTGAAAGACTTGTTTCCTTAGATAATCCCTGTTCCTTCTACTTTTATATTATCAGTTAAATCAGAATCTTACTGATCTTTGTTTACTTAAAAGGATTCAGTTGGTGTTATACTTTAAAAAAATAAATATATACATATACATACTATACTTTATTTGCTAAATCAATGTGGAAACTCATTTGTCTTTTAAAATCACAAGTCTCCTGTCTCTGACCTACAAAAGGCATCATAGAATGCATATTTGTGCATGCCTAGCAGAACACATGACACATGACATAATAAATATATGCCTTTTTAACTTCTAAGACTTCTAAATGTCTTTTACAAATTTTACGCAGGATTTTTGTTGTTGTTGCTGAGATTTTTGCTATGCCCTCATGGGGATTTTTGTTTTGTTCAAGCAGAATTTCCTGAAATCAAAAGCAGGGCCTTTAGTGGATACTGCCTGCCTGTTATTTCTTTAGAAAGCTGTTTTCCAATCTGCTGTCGGGTATCAAAACAGCATTCTAAATAGATGAATTATTGAAATGTTTGAGGATGACAAGGGAGCTGAGAAAGGTCCCCCACAGAGGCTGGGTTGGCATTTGGGAGAGAAGTGCCTCGGGCTACCTAGCGACAGACAAGGTAGCTCCGAATGAGGGATGTTTTCCAAGCTTATTGCTGGCAAATACATAACATCTGAGTGATCAGTGATGAGTGGGCTTATGCCTTGAGATGACAAGGCAACAAGATAATGACACCTAAAAATCTGATTGTGCTATTTGATAGAGAAAAGGCCATGTTGGGAGAGGATTTTGAATTGTGTTTTTCTCTATCCCTCCCTCCTCTCCTCTCTTTCTTTCTCCTTTACTTCCTCCATCCCCTGCTCTGTATTTCTTTAACTGAGCTGTTTCTTGTTCTGGTATGATATATACTTTGCAAATATGTGTCATTTAGGTCCCTCAAAATGCTGAGAGGTAGGTCATGTTATGTCCTTTTTAGATTTGACAAGATCAAACAGTAAGTGGATGCAAATTATTTTGGAATAGTTTATGCAGCAAATACCATCTCTTCTGAAATCCCCAGTAAATCTAGCATTAATCACTAGTATTTTATAGAAGTGGATTTTTGGAAGGTGGCTTGAAAAGGAGTTTGAGAACTCTGCTGAAATGTAGGTTATGCTGCTGCTGCTAAGTCACTCAGTCATGTCGGACTCTGTGCGACCCCATAGACAGCAGCCCACCAGGCTTCTCCATCCCTGGGATTCTCCAGGCAAGAACAGTGAAGTGGGTTGCCATTTCCTTCTCTAATGCATGAAAGTGAAAAGTGAAAGTGAAGTCGCTCAGCGGTGTCCGACTTTGTGTGACCCCATGGACTGTAGCCTACCAGGCTCCTCCATCCATGGGATTTTCCAGGCAAGAGTACTGGAGTGGGGTGCCATTTCCTTCTCTGAATGTAGGCTGTACATTGAATGAATATCTAACTCAAAGTGAGGGAAGCAACTCAGATTGCTTCCAGGAAGAGGTATGATTTGAACAGACTTGTAAGAATAGGATTCTGCCAAAAGCACGTAAGTAGGATATAAGGTATATCAGAGAGAGAGAGGAGCACGTTCTAAGGCTGAGAGTCAAGAGCAACTACAGCATATTTGAAGAGCTGTCAGTTGTTTACTTTTGGTACAGGAGGGTTATAAATAATAAAGAATATCACATAGGACTATGTTTCAGTTTCTTTCTTCCTGTCTTTACTTAATCATGGGTCCCCTTAGGGTTATACCAACAGTCAACATTCTGAATAAGCATAAAAGGTATAGAATATTGCAAAGCAGCTACTTCTGTAAAAAAATTTAAAAAGTGATTGTGAAGGAGAGATTCAAGTATAATAGGCTATTTTAAATCATTAGCCAAGGAGATCCAACCATTGTATTAAATGTATTTGTTCTAGTATTGTGCTATATCTATCACTGCTGCCTTTATTTTTTTTGTATGTATATTTCAAGATTTTGGTAAATTCACATTTTTACTTTATTCTCCCTTCTCTAGCCTCATATACTTCTTTTTAAAAATATATTTTCCTTTAAAATTTTATTGGAGTTTGATTGATTTGTAATGTAGTGTTAGTTTCAGGTGTACAGCAAAGTAAATCAATTATAAATATATGTATATACAATATTTTTTAGATTCTTTTTCCCATATAAGTCATTACAGATTATTGAGTACAGTTCCCCCTGCTATACAGTAGGTTCTTACTAGTTAACCTACTTTATATATAGTGGTGCGTATATGTCAATCCCAGTCTCCCAATCAATGCCCTCCCTTTCTGCCCTTGTGACCATAAGTTTGTTTTCTTTGACTCTATTTCTGTTTTGTAAATAAGTTCATTTATAACATTCTTTTTAGATTCTGCATAAATTGATATTATAAGATATTTGTCTTTCTATGTGGGACTTACTTCACTCAGTATGACAATCTCTAGGACCATACATATTGCTGCAAATGGCGTTATTTCATTCTTTTTTATGACTGAGTAATATTCCATTGCATGTATGTACCATATCTTCTGTACCCATTTATGGACATTCAAGCAGGTTCCATGTCCTAGCCATTTCTAAATAGTGCTGCAGTGAACATTGGGCTGCATGTGTCTTTTCAAATTATGGTTTTCTCTGAATGTATGGTTTTTTCAGGAGTGGGGTTGCTAGATCATATGGCAGCTCTATTTTTAGTTTTTAAAGGAAACTCCATACTGTTTTCCATAGTGACTGTACCAATTACATTTCTACCAATAGTGTAGGATGGTTGTCTTTTCTCCACACCCTCTCCAGCATTTATCTGTAGATTTTTTGGTGATGGCCATTCTGACTGGTGTGAGATGATACTGCATTGTCATTTTGATTTGCAGTTCTCTAATAATTAGTGATGTTGTGCATCTTTTCTTGTGTTTCCCAACCATCTATACGTCTTCTTTGGAGAAATGTCTATTTAGATCTGCCCATTTTTTGATTGGATTGTTTGTTTTTTTGATATTAAGTTGCACGAACCATTTGTATATTTTGGAGATTTGTAGATAACATTATTTGCAAATATTTTCTCCCATTTTTGGGTACTCTTTTTGTCTTGTTTTTGGTATCCTTTTCTGTGTAAAAACTTCTAAGTTTAATTAGGTCACATTTATTTATTTTTAAAAATTTTCATTACTCAAGGAACTGAATTAAAAAACATCTTGCTATGATTTATGTCAATACGTTTCTAATCCATATTGAGTTTTTGTTAGGGAGTGTTCTAATCTCTTTCTTTTATATGTAGCTGTCCAGTTTTCCCAGAACCACTTATTAAAGAGATTTTCTTTTCTCCATTGAATATTCTTGCCCTGTTATTGTTAAGGGTTTTTCTTTCTTTTTTTTTTAAAAAAGCATTGAAGTAAAACAGATTTACAATATTATATTACTTTCAGGTGTATAACACAGTGGTTTTTATAGATTGCACACCATGCAAAGTTATCAAATATTGACTATGTTCCCTATACTGTAAATACATCCCTATGAATTATTTATCTTATAATTAGTAGTTTGTACCTCTTAATCTCTATCACCTATTTTGCCTCTCCCCTTCCCAAGTTTGTTCTCTGTACCTGCAATTATATTTCTGTTTAAATTGTTCATTTATTTTTTGATTCCATGTATAAATGAAAACATACATTATTTGTCTTTCTTTGTCTTACTTTACTAATACCCTCCAAGTCCGTCAGTGTTGACACAAAGTGGCAAGACTTTATTCTTTTTAATGGCTGAGCAGTAGTACATTGTATATATATGTTTTACATCTTATTTATCCATTCATCTGTTGATGGAGACATGTTATTTCCGTATCTTGTGAGGTCAGGGTTTTCCTGCTCACCTTCTTTATCCTGCCTCTGACCTGCCTTTTCACCTTCAGAATTAAATTGTTGCATTTATTTCAGGAGCAGACATTTTCCACCTCAATTGAGACTGCTTTAGCTTATTTCACTGTGATGAATACTTAAAAAGTTATGGTCATGCTTTATCCCTGCCTCTTGGGGAAGCATGTTTTGCAGTCTCAGTATTTAAATGTGCACTTGGGATCCATTTGTGGCTCAGTATGATGGTAAGACAAGACTTGGAGGAGAAAGCCAGGGCACTAGTGCTTTTGTGTGTAACTCTGCCACTAACTAGCTTGAGACCTGGCACAAGTAATTTAGTCTATCTGGATCTCAGTCTTTTCCTTTATGGAAAAAGTAATTGGATTAGGTAATATTAAAAGTTGACTCCTTGATGTAGAGTTTTGTGATTTATGTATACTTGAGGTAAGTGAAAGGAATTTAATATGAAACCAGAAAACTTATTATTATGCATTTTATCAAGAAATGACATGAAGTGAACAAAAGTGATCTTTTGAGTTAACAGGAAGCTTAAATTTGTTTTCCAAAAGATTAACTATGGCAAGGAGAACTAACTCAGGGGACCTTGTGTATTATATTGATTTTCTTCTGGCATGCCACATATGGCCAATGGATCATACAGGAATGTATATAGTGGCATTAGGTGACCAAGAAGTACCAATCTTTTATCTTCATTCAGAAAATATTTTTTCATTTTGTTCTCTTGTAAAGTTAACACAGGGTCCCCTCCAGTTCAGTTCAGTCGCTCAGTCGTGTCTGACTCTTTGCAACCCCATGAATCGCAGCACGCCAGGCCTCCCTGTCCACCACCAACTCCCAGAGTTCACTCAGACTCATGTCCATTGAGTCAGTGATGCCATCCCTAAATACCTCTAAAGTTATTCTAAAGTTAAAACTTCAGCTAACTAGTACATATCCAATATTATGCTGTATAGGTTGTTATTTTAAAGTAAATTATAGGAAAATTTAAACCAACTTAGCAAGGTATCATACAGTGGGATTATATTGGAAAATCCTTTCAAAAGCTAATCTTGGCTCCATATGGATTTATTCTCTTGAAATGGGGTGGGCATCTCTTAAGATTAATTATTTGTTAGGCTCCTTAGCTATTCCAAGAGGATGCCAGCCATACTTCAGCTGATATGTATTTTGAAGTCTTTGGATTTTTAGACAACTTTAGACTTTTAGGCATTTAATAGTTTTTCAAGGGGTCACAATACCAACCTTATCATCATTGTATGAAATAAAGTATAATGTAGAAGTTAATAGCACCAACCCTGGAGTTACATTTTCTGAATCTAAATCGGTTGCCACCCCTTACTGAGGGAACTTGACAAGTCACTTCTTTTTCACAGTTTCCTCATTTGAAAACTAGAGGTAATGGTAAGGATTAAATGAATGAATATATTGTAAGAAATCAATATGTTAATATATGGAAAAGTTTAGAATAAACAATTCCTGGCACATAGCATGTGATATCCAAGCATTAGCTATTACTATAATATCTTCACTATCATCATCTCTAAGATTTTTTAAACATACAGTGGAACAAAACAATATTAGGGAGGACTGTGTGGAAGATTTAAAATCTGTCTATTCTTCTAGATATTCCAGACTTTACCCAGATGGTCAAATCATGTCTACAGAGAGGTGGGATTTTGAACCTGTACTGATAATGTTTGTTGTTTTAGTCAGGGAAATTACACACTAAGGTTTTGTTCTTTGCTTATAAGGTATATAAGCAAATTCCGATTGTATGGTTCTTCATGGAGACACTAATTCCAATTGTATGGTTCTTCATGGATATGCTCCTCTGGGCTAAGGATATAGACTCCTTCTATTGTGTGGGACTGCCATCTTAAATATGGTCCTTCAAGGTCACTGTGGAAGAAGAAAGTGAGGGGGTGTTATGCCCAGGCCTCAGCAGAGGGCACATCATTGTGCACTGGCCAGAATCCAGTCTCATGGCCCCAACCTGCCCTCACATGGCTGGGAAATGGAGAGTTTCCGTGTGGATAGGAAGAAAAAGTGAGGTTGAGGCAGTTTCTCTTACATATGCTCCTGCAGAGTCACTTTCTACAAGGCTTTGATCAAGTCAGTATAAGAAACAGTTCAATGCCACCACATCTTGTTTTTATTGAAGAGTGTCATCTTTATGTTAATCCCCAGTGGAGTACTGGGTCTGATCTTAGTTTAAGAATAGTTGTATCTATTTTAGGAAAATTGTTAATGTTTTTCATACGAAAGCTGAACTGAGATTATATTTCTCTTTTCCAATTGGCAGACTGCTCAAATGTTTAGAACCAAATTTGTGGCCCATCTGGATAAAATATATTTCTTGCTCAGTTTTATGCCCCATAGACTTGGTTTTCTTACATTGTTTCTTTCACAACTAGTTCATATTAGTTTTTTGTTGTATTTTATAAATCTTATAAATTATAGCAAATATTTTTTGGAGTAAACAAGATGGCTAATAAGTATAGGTAAAGAAATTCCTTTATGTAGATGTATATATCATGGGAATAGTTATCACTGAGTTAATTGGTTGGCAAAGATTCTCTTCCTTAAACCTCTTGAGAAATAAGACACACCCACTAGTAACCATGGGTCAATTTGGTAGTGATTCTCAACTCAGGAGGTGGGGATAGACCCTGTAGGAAAGTTTATCAGAATGTTGAGTGGGGAGGGAGGAAGGTGAGATTTATCCCCCTTTATATACACCTCAGTATCACTGGTACAGACAGACATTTAAATAGTAAAGCTCTCCTTCACTGCAGTAATACAGCTCCATCCTTCCTTCATAGTTCTGATAAAATGCTTTATATTTATCTCATATGTAAATCTCTATCTAAGAAAAGGGAACGTTCTTTCTCAGAGGACCAGGGAACCTTATCACAATTCAAGTTCAGCTCAAGAGTTGCTTTTGGGCTAAAGTGGATAGATATCTTCCTGGCCAGAGAGAAGTGAGGTGCGAGCCTGCTGTGGACAGGATCTCTTTTCTGAGAAAAACTTGGTTTGTTTGAATTATCCTTTCCTTAACTTCTCATTAACTTAGAAAGGTTTATTTCCTTTGCTGTGGCTATTTCTCCCAAAGGAAAGCAGAATCATACTCTCCAGCGAAGGGCAGAATGCCAGAGAGGAAATGTACATTTCAAATGTACATTTGAAATGCTAGCACTTTGAAAGGAATTGTGTGTCTTTCCTACCACACTATATGTTTGATAATTTCATTTAGATATTGGTGAAGACTCACTGGCTTAGCTAATGCTGTTATGCACACTTTGTAAGTAGAAAGAGGACACAGATTTACCTTAAAGATACAACAGATGAAGCTGGAAAAAGATGGCGTATTTATGATTAGTGTGCTCTGTGCTCGATGTCACCAGCTGAGCCTCTAGCTGTTTCTGTGGTTGGCTGGTATACTATCTTGTAGGCTTCTTGTAAGTTAGATGACGTGGTGACCAACGTTCTTGATGACTACTGATGTTGGCTACCTCCTGATAGTCATAAGTTTGTGCAGCCCCCTCCCACACCGTACCAGGACTGGTCTGTGTGCGCAATACCATAGAACAGAAATGATGGTATTTCTCTTCTGAGACGAGCATATACACAATTGCAGTTTGGGTGCTCTCTCTCTCGGATATTTTGCTCTGAAGGAAGTAGGCTGCCATATTGTGAGAAGTCCGATTCAGAAGCCCGTAGAGTAAGGAACTGAAGACTCTGACCAACAGACAGTGAGAAAGGACGACCTGTCAGCAACCACATAGGTGAGGTTGGGAGCAGATTATCTGGACTCAGTCGAATATTGAGATGACTATAATTCTAGCTGACAGCTTCACTGTGACCTGGTGAGAAAGCCAGAGCCAAACTTCCTAGTTAAGCTCCTCCCAGGGTCTTGATGATTAGGAACTGTTGGAGATAATAAATGCTTTGTTTTGGTCTGAGGAATTTGGGGTAATTTGTTATATGGGGATAGATAACTAATACAGATAAGACAGAATGAACATAAATCTTTCCTCCCAAATACCAGAAAATAAATCACTGGGTTTTCTTGAACATTGAAAGATACCTGACTTTTCTTTCTACTTCAAATTCTTTCCTCCTTAATAAATACACTTACCACTTGGCATTGCAAAGGACATTAGATTCTCTGCTAATGTTGAAACCCATTTGACAGTATCTTGTAGTGGTGATTGAAGAGATGAGATTGCTCTCAATGCTTAGGGTAAAGAGAATTCCCTCCAACAAATCTTGCAGTAATGGTCATTATTAATTATCATCTAGGCAGCTTATTCTATTTTCTGCATTCTTTTGGAGATTCAGAGAAACATCTCCTGTATTGGGAAATAAAATAATTGATTAAGACAGAATCAGTTTCTGGTCAGAGGTTAGCTTTTTCTCTCTACATGTTCTCTTCTCCTGTAGTATTTAGGATAATGGACAGAGAACACATTTCAGGAGCAAGATATTATGTCTTAAATTTTTCCATGAGATGCTGCAAAGCATCATGGAACAGATCCTTCTTTAACATAAAACAGCTGAGTGGGGAAACTCCTTCAGACAACTGGTATCAAGTGTCTATCTTAATGTTTCATTTAAATGAAAAGTGCTTAGTATTTTACTAATGTTTTAATTTATAATACAACTTCCTTTGTAAAGTATAATAACCATAGTTTTACTTCCATTATCTCAGAGATTCAGATGATAATTACCCTAATTTAATAAAGGCTTCCCTCAAAGCTCAGTTGGTGAAGAATCCACCTGCAATGCAGGAGACCCCAGTTCAATTCCTGGGTCAGTAAGATCCCCTGGAGAAGGGATAAGCTAGCCACTCCAGTATTCTTGGGCTTCACTTGTAGCTCAGCTGGTAAAGAATCCACCGGCAATGTGGGAGACTTGGGTTGGATCCCTGGGTTGGGAAAGTGAGATAGTACTAAAGGGTTCTGTGATTTGTCCAAAGCCTTTTAGATATTCAGGAGCGTTCATGACTAGAACTTCCATTTCCTACCTTCATTGCAGGCCTTTCTTTAAAACACAAGAATAAGCAGTTAGTTGAATTCAAAGAAATTTCCTATATACTCAAAGACTGGCTTTTGTACCATAAGGATGGGCCAAGATAGAGAGGTCCTGGGAAGTTTCTTAAATGGGACTCATTAATTCTCTGAGATAGTGGGTATAGCATTTAAAAATTTTTTCTCTTCCTCTCTCTATATATATTTTTAGTTTTGTTTTCTTGTCTTGGTTTTGTGTATATATTTTAAACAGCTTGGAACAGTTTGGACAAGAGCATACAATTTTTTATTACTACTTAATAAAATTAATTTTGATTAAAATAATACTAATGCTAAAATTGAATGGTACTTGTTTTTCTTGGATAACACAGAATTGTATAATATGATAAAAATATTCAGACTATGTTTGAGATTCAACCATGCTGTGTAAATAAAACATACCCCAGAAAAATCACTTTTGCTTGAATCTGCCTAAATTTGCTCATCTATCTTTACTGCACCTTGGCTGAAGTGTGTCGTAAAGGGCACACACTTATTCACAGGGCTGCCAGATATAAGCAGAGACTACTTCCCATCCAAAGCATGGTTAAAAGTAGAGTTAATCTTCATCTGGAGTGAGCTTTATTTCTGTTCTTTTGTCCATGGAGGACATAAATCAGTGCTTCCTTGGAAATAATGTTCTGGTATATGAGTTAAAATTATAATGAATCTAAAGAGAGGCAAGTGAATAAGTCTAAAAATAGATTCCTGTTCAGCAGAATTCATACCCCTCTCCCTTGGACACAATGCTCCTGTTTGTCTCTCTATAGCAGTCAAGAGCATGGAGTTTTGCAAGGGCTTTGTCCCTTGCCTTAATGCAACATGAGCACACCCAAGATCCAGGACCATTTGTCTCTTGTGCAAAGCAATTAAACTGCCAGATTCCAGTTGTGCAGCACCCTTTGGATTTTCCTAACATTAATTTCTATATGAGCCAAGGCAAATGAGCAACTGGGAAACCCAATTAGTCTTCCCAAGGCTTTCTCTGTGGACTATCTCATTTCTCCCCAATGAGAAGACTGTTATACAATTCTGCTGTGTGAATACTAAACATCCATTTATTATCTTAAAATAAGGAAGTACTCCTAAGTAACATCTCATAAATCCCAATTATATAATTTCAGTTTTAATCATTATGCAAATCTAATGAGCCACCTTTGATTTTTGTTGCTCTTGAATATCTTTCAAAAATATTAAAAAAAAAAATCATTACCCACAGAAGTATAGAATAGATTTAAAGAAGGCTGACCAGATAGGTGTTAAATAACTTGAGGAATTCCATCATTTATGAATAAACAAAACTTGGAACTGTGTGTGATGTTTGAATTGAAAGTTTGCCAAGGTCATTACTGTCATCATTGATATGGTTAGTATATGCTCTAACAGAGGGATTTTGATGTCTGGTGTTCTAATATATTTATTGGACATTATGCACCATGACTATTTAGGTACATGAGCCCTGCATTGCTGGTAAGGACATTGGCTTTCTGGTTGCTGATCCCGGCAAGATGCCCAGGCCTCTGTGAAGGTCTCAAGAACCGTTTTCCTCTAGACATAGCCAGGTCCTAGGGGTTCACTCCACTCCTTATGTGTAGGTTCTCCCTGGACTTTTGAGGGGCAGCCGGAAACTCAGTCAATTTTTGTCAAATGAAGGACTGAATTTTTCAGAACAAAGTTTGAGAAAAAGAAGTGAACATTTCCCCAAATCTAATTCTTTAAATAAACACTTTCTGCTTTCTTGTGAGAGTTCTGTCACTTGAGTGACATGGCTTCTTCTGAGTCTTCCTGAGCCCTCCATTGTATCCTCCATTGTATCCATTGTATCTTTCAGAGTGGCTCTTTCATAGACAAGACCTGGGAAGAGACAAAGTCTTGAGATCTCAGAGCCTGGGTATTTAAAGGGACCAGGAATAACTATGAAACAGGCGGAGCCCATGAGTGGACTTTGGGGCAGTTGTGAGTCCCCTGAGATGCCATGCAAATTTTAAGTATTTATCTATTTTTGTATATGTGTTTTTTTTGGAGGGGGGGCTTGTGGAAAGAGAATCCATAGCTTTTATCAGATACTCAAAGGGTGTGGACTCCCAAACCACGAAGAATCATTGCCATTGAGGGTATCAGCAGTAATTACAGACAGACTTTGTAATGTAATTGCTAATGCTACCAGTATCCTAAGTGCTGGGGTTTTAAAAATGCAATTATGAAAGTGATTCTTTAGAAATAGTTTGCTGGGAGACACACAAAATGATATTTGAATAAAAAGCCATGTTATCCAAATAATCAAGACATTGAGGAATGCTTCATTGTTCAAACTTAAACTCAGAGCTGACTGATTTTTTCAGATATGCAAGTTCTTTCCTTGTTCAGCTCTCATAGACTCTGGAACAGAAGTTGAGTGATAATGGAGCATTTGCAAATTATATCTTTCAGGACAACAGAAATGGAAGCTTCATTTTTCATTCTTTTCAATCTAGTAGAGCTCTGATCTCTCATGCCTGAAATATATATATATATATATATATATATATGAATCTATCTTTTCTACTGGCTAAATATTCAAGATAAAAAGGAACCTTCTAGAAGCAGAATAAGTTGAGCACATTGTGTTTTATCTTTATGATGAAATGCCGACTTCCAAAAGGCAAATCCTTCTTTTGAAAAAGTTAAATAGGCAGTTATAAAAAGAGATGGATAAAATTTGGAGGGCTAAGAAAAACCTGTAAAATTTATTCAATCATGGATATATTTCCATTTATTTTTAATTAGTCCTGATACATACATACATACACATATGTATATATACACACACATACATATACGTGTGTGCTAAGTCTCTTCAGTTGTGTCTGACACTGTGTGACCCTGTGGACTGTAGTCTGCCAGGCTTCTCTATCCATGGGATTCTCCACTCAAGAATACTATAATGGGTAGCCGTGCCCTCCTCCAGAAGATCTCCCTGACTGAGGGATTGTACTCTCATCTCTTATGTCTCCTGACTTGGCAGGTGGGTTCTTTACCACTACTGTCACCTGGGAAACCCATATATATGTATGTGTATGTATGTATGAGACTTGGTAATTAAACAGCAATATGTATGTACACACACACACACACACACAAACACTCTACAGTGAAAAAGAGAACAGAATGGCAGGCCGCCTAGTGTTTGTATGGAACTTAATAAGTATTGTCTTGTTTTACTGAAGAAAATTTAATAAGTAGCAAACTTTCAGTCACTTGTTTATTCATTCATTTATTCAGCAGACATTTGAGGTTTACAAGGTGCTAGTGCTTTTGTTAATCTCCGATGTGAAAATATGAACAAGAAGTGCTCTCCTTGAAAGCCAGCCTTTCAGTCAGACAAACTCAACACAACCCAATATGTTCAGGGTCAGTATTGTCAGTGGAAGTGGGTCATAGGGAGGTATTTTACTGTGAGATCTCCTAGGGGTAAACTTGCTGCTATTACATGTTAGTTTTGTGACCATGGTCAGTCAATGTACCACTGAAGACCTCAGATTCTTTATTTTTAAATTAAGTAGCACAACCTCATAGAGTTGTCATGGGTATGTAAAAGCCTGAGTAGAGTAACAATAAATCCTACATAACTATTAATTGTTGTGATTAATTTTTTAAAGTAAACAAAGTACTTGGGAACACAGAGGTGGGAGCTTTGGAAAATACTTAGAAAGGTTCTGGAAAGATACTACAGAGAATATATTCTCTGAGCTGAGTGTGTTTGGGGTGAGAATGATCTTCAGAGGAATAGATAGCATGTAAATACAGAGATGCTTGGTGGAGGAGGGTTAAAGCTATGAAGAAAGGGGCTTTCTAGGATGCTTATATTGTTTTTCCTTCTTATGTTCAACTTACTTTTTTATGGAAGTATAGTTAATTTACAATATTGTGTTAGTTTCAGGTGTACTTCATTAGCGATTCCATTTTTTTTCTGATTATATTCCATTGTAGTTTATTATAAGATGTTGAACATAATTCCCTGTGCTAAATAGTAATTTCTTATTTTTTATCTATTTTATATATAGTACTTTGTATCTGCTATTCTCATACTCCTAATTTGCCCCTTCCCATCTCACTTTCCCCTTTGGTAGCCAGAAGTTTGTTTTCTATGTCTGTGAATATGTTTTTGTATATAGATTCATTTGTATTATTTTTTTGATTCCCCATATAAAGAATATCATGTATTAGTCTTTCTTTTTCTGACTTACAGAAATAAAGTATTCTCTAGGTTAATCCATGTTGCTGAAATGGCAGTATTTCGCTCTTTTTAATGTCTATGTGGAATGGCAATGCACTCTGGTATTCTTGCCTGGAGAATTCCATGGACAGAGGAGCCTGGTGGGCTACAGTCCATAGGGTCGCATAGTGTCAGACATGACTGAGAAACTAACACACACACACAATATCTCAACTTAGTTTTTTATCTCTCTTATAAAAGCACAACTTGCCTTTTAAAGACGTTCTATTCTTGATATCAAAAAGTAACTTAGGTCTAATGAGAAACTGTCATTTTAGGGCCTCTTTATTCCCAGGTAGCTAGTTTCTCAATGTGGATTTATTAAATCCATAATTTAACTAACAAATATAGATTTTCAAATAGAACTATATTTAATTTAAAGGCTAAGGTTTTTAATTTTTGTCTTTATTTCATATATGCATTTCTAAAATATTCCTATTCTTTATCAACCACCTTTTACTGAGAATTCTGTTTTATACAATGTGTTGTTTCATTCATGATTTAGTACTAAATTCTGTTCTTTATTTGCTGTTTTAATTAATAGTGCCTATCTCATTCTGCCATTCCACCCTAAGCAAAAGCTTTTGGAATTTACATATAATTATGTCTGCATGTGTGTACATATATGTATCTTACCAATTTGTAAACATAATTAACACACATTTTCCTAACTCCCTGAATATTTTATGAGATACTGAGAAAAGCAGAGTACAGAAATAGAAATACGGCAGTGACTGACTGACAAGATGAGAAAAGTGCTCTATTTCTTCAGTTGTCAAAAATGCCCTATCAGTTTCATTAAAGTGTATTTATCTGTGATCATCTTTAAATTTAGCCTGAACTCAAGGTCTTGAACCTATGATACTTGAATCCATACAGATGGTGTATCCAGTACGGCAAATAACATTTTGTTATGGGCTCCCCTTATAGTTCAGTTGGTAAAGAATCTGCCTGCAGTGCAGGAGACATGGATTCGATCCCTGGGTTGGGAAGATCCCCTGGAGAAGGAAATGGCAACTCACTCTAGTATCCTTGTCTTCAAAATCTCATAGACAGAGGAGCCTGGTGGGCTGCAGTCCATGGGGTCGCAGAGTTGGGCATGACTGAGCGACTAACACTTACTTACTTGTTGTTTAGTTGTTAAGTCATTTCCTACTCTTTTGTAACCCTATGGACTGTAGCCCACCAAGCTCTTCTGTCCATGGAATTCTCCATGCAAGAATTCTAGAGTGGGTTGACATTTCCTTCTCCAGGGGAACTTCCAGAAACAGGGACTGAACTGGTTGGCAGGTGGATTCTTTACCACTGAGCCACCAAGACAGCCCAAATAACAGTTTACTTGTTACTTTGAGGGACACAGACATTTTGAACAGACTTAGAATTTTTTAAAAAAATCCTTATCAGTTAATGTTTTCAAAATCAATACATATTGTCAGTGCATGCAAATGCTTTTAGAGAATATAGTACCTTCTCTGCACACAAGGGTACTCAACGACTGCTAGCCTTAATTTTCAGATATATTAGACATCAGGGTACTTGAAATACTATTATTTTAGCAATACCTATTCTCATGTTTAATAAAATTCTTATCTATGAAAACATCTGCAAAGAATTCAGTGCTATTAATCTAATTGAAACTATTTGATGACACTGAGATGAATGTTAAAATGACTAATATATTTTGGCGACAAATTTAATTTGCTCTTAAGTACTATAGCAAATGACATTCTTCTAGATCTCTGAATGGTATTGATGTTTATGTGTTCAGGTGTTGCACAAATTAAGGAACTAAATCACTTTCATAGGTAGGAGTTAAATGCAGTAGAGAAGCCATTAAAGTAATTTACAGCTGATGATACGTCAAAGCAGTTTCCTATAAAATCCTACAGAGATGGGAGGGAGTATGAATCATTGAGAATTAAAGAATTTTTGTCTCTAATTACTTTAGCTCTCTTAGGAACCACACATAAATTTTTAATGTAAAAAATAAAGACAACAAACACCAGAGAAGGAACATTATATTTAATGCTGGCTCATTCTTTTTTGTTTGTTTTTCAACACCAGAATTCGGGGATGAGGCTCAATTTGTATATTTGATCTTGAGTGCCTTCTCTCTTCATCGTCTCTAAAACAACATCAGCAACAAATTGTTCATGAGGCCTGTGAGATTTCATTTATTTGTCCTATTGTTTGACTAAAATGAGTGGAGAATGTTTAGAAAGTTTGCTGTCAGTCTGTTTTATTTTTTATGCAAGTTAAATCCTTAGACTTAAAAATAATTTTAGGTACCCTTAAATTTGTATATGAAGTGCAAGTGTGTTAATTGCCATTATTTAACTTAATTAAGATTGCAGTAGGCATCTATTGTTTGCATCATGTAACATCCATTCACTGTTTTCTGGATAAATCACCTCAGTTTTCTTTTGGGAAATCCTCATCTATTCTCCATGCATGAGGGCAGGGTGTGTGTGGCTGGTATGTACCTCAGATCTCCCGATTGGAACATCATATTCCCACAGCCACTGTGGTTGGCTCAAGGATGAATATATGAGCAGAGCTACTTTGTCACCTTGAGAATAAAGGGCCTTGAGAACAAAGTTAATGTGAAAGAAAGTAGAATGAAATAGCAGGGAGAGGCCAGGTGTCAGTGACTTTTGGCCCTTGGAAAAAAGACCTAGGTATTTTAGCTATTTCATCTAAGAAGTTCCCCTTTTCATTTATGCTGGTTTGAATTGGGTTTTCTGTTAACTTACAATTGAAAGAATCCTGGTCAAAACATACAGAAATTTTGAGCTGGAAATCAATGAGTTGCAAGGGTAGTAGGGGTTAAAATGTAGTACAGCTTCATTCCTGTAGCCAATTTCAGAGGCAGGGATTTGTTTTCTGTCTAAATATCATTTCTTTCCAAATAAGATTGCTAAAACTTATGCCTAGATGTAGGCATGTATAAAGAATCAATCTGGCAGTTTTGAAATAAAAATCCTGACAAACTAATCCAAGTTCTTTTATGTTTTCTGAAATAAATGACCTTTTCCTACATTGTGCCTCTGAGATGAAGACAAATCTAGGTTTCAATTTTTCAATAGTCCTAAGGGGAATGTGGCAGCATCCACATCTGCTGTGCCCAGTGCCGGAGGCAGCAGAGACTGGCCTGAAGGCTGACCTTGACCCTGCAGGCTTTGAGGCACAGAGCTGGGCAAGCTGTGCCCATGTGCCTGCCTTGAACTTAGCATTGGGCCAGCATGACCAGAGAAGATGCCCAGATATGTGGTGACATGGAGATCTGCATGCAAGCCTTGCATGAAGAACCTCAGGAAAGGCTGGCTCACCTGGCCTTGTAGAATCAGCTTTCTGGAGACTTTTGCAGGAATACCCATTAATGAACCATCTTACTTAGCCTGCTTAGTGTTTCACACTTAGTCCCTCTATATGCTATGCTTTGTTTGGGTTATGCTTTTAAATGTCCATTATATTTTCCCCATCATTTATTTGTAGTTTCAGTAAGATCAAGGTGTCTATTAGCTCAGTCTACCATGTTGATGTAACCTGAAGTCTGCAATAAGGTTTTAAGAATTAAATTCCCCTAGTAGTCATCATTGTACTGGGGTCATTATAGGGTTGTCAGGTAATTGCAGATTGTGTGTGAAATGGTTAGCTTAGAGCCTGACCCAGATAAGTGGTTATATGCAAGTTGGTGTGGGCAGTAGAAGAAATGGACATATGTGCAGTCCAACATGTGTCTACCTGGCCAAAATTAAGAAAGTATTCTGAAAAGAAAAGGGTAAATTTTCCCTAGCTTCTATCCCTTGGTCCCATCAGGTCTTCATCACTGATAAACACTCTCAGACAACTTCACTGAGCTGAGGGAAAATATCAGTTAATTGAGTTTTGTATGTAACCAAACACTCTTTCAAAAGTGAGGGCAAAATGAAAAAAACAAAACAAAACAAAACAACAGTCCGAAAAAGACTTGGAGAATTTACTAATCCGTGGTGTTTTATAAAGGAAATAAATGTAATTCAGCAAAAAGAAAAGTGAACCCAGAGGGAAGGTATGAATTACAAAAAATATAATAGAAACTTCAAGAAATGAAATTTAACCATTGATGGTGCTTCCCCCAACACAAATAAGATAAAAGCTCAATGCAATAGTAAGATATGTTGTAAAGTTCAAGGGTGCATAAATCATTATTAAGAAGAGTATATAAAGTTGAAAATTTGACTTTTAGAAAATTCACATATTAGGAGATACCTTAACACTTTAAGAAAGAGTTTTCTTCACTTTAAGAAAGATTAAAAGGAAATTTTTAATCATTAGCTTTCAAACAAATATATAAGAAGTTTTTTTTTTTTTTTTTTTTTTTTAAATCAGTCTAATCAAAGACAGGAAAAACTGAGGCCAAGAAATGAATGGTAAGTAGAAACTACAAAATAAGATGGTAGAAATAACTGTAAATGCATAAATATTCAGAAAAACAGTTGTCTAACATTATTATAAGTTACAAGCAATCTTGCCAAGTTACAATATCATGTTGACTTCAGGTTACAGAAATATATTTGTTGTTTTCAGTCACTAAGTTGTGTCTTACTCTTCGCGACCTCAAGGACTGCAGCATGCCAAGAGTTTGCTTAAATTCATGTCCATTGAGTCATGATGCTATCTATCCATCTTCTCCTCTGTCATCCTCTTCTTTGCCTTCGATCTTTCCCACCATCAGGGTCTTTTCCAATGAGTTGGCTCTTTACATCAAATGGTCAAAGTATTGGAGTTTCAGTTTCAGCAACAGTCCTTCCAATGAAAATTCAGGGTTGATTTCCTTTAAGACTGACTGGTTTTATCTTCTTGCAGTCCAAAGGACACTCAGGAGTCTTTACCAGTATCACAATTTGAAGACATCAGTTCTTTGACACTCAGCCTTCTTTATGTCCAACTCTCACATCCATACAAAACTACTAGAAAAACCATAGCTTTGACTATGCAGACCTTTGTCAGACCTCTCCTTTTTAATATGCTGACTAGGTTTGTAATAGTTTTTCTTCCAAGGAACATGTGTCTTTTAATTTCATGACTGTAGTCACCATCTACAGTGATTTTGGAGCCAAGAAAATAAACCCTGTCACTGCTTCCACTTTTGCCCCATCTATTTGCCATGAAGTGATGGGACCAGATGCCATGATCTTTGTTTTTTGAATGTTGCATTTCAAGCCAACTTTTTCACTCTTCTCTTTCACTCTCATCAAGAGGACTTTTAGTTCCTATTCACAATGCAAGATTTCTGCCATTAGAGTGGTATCACTGCATACCTGAGGTTATTGATACTTCTCTTGGCAATCTTGATTCCAGCTTATGATTCATACAGCCCAGCATTTCACATGATGTATTCTGCATATAAGGTAAATAAGCAGGGTGACCATGTATAGCCTTGTCATACTCCTTTCCCAATTTTGAGTTGTTCCATGTCTGGTTCTGTTGCTTCTTGATCTGCATACAGATTTCTCAGGGGATGAATATGGTGGTCTGATACTCCCATCTCTTTAAGAATTTTCCACAGTTTGCTGGGACCACACAATCAAAGGCTTTAGCATCGTCAATGAAGCAGAAGTAGATGTTTTTCTGGAACTTCCTTGCTTTCTCCATAATCCAACAAATGCTGGCAATTTGCTCTCTGATTCCTTTGCCTTTTCGGAACTCAGCTTGTACGTTTGGAAGTTCTTGGTTCACATGCTACTGAAACCCAGCTTGAAGGATTTTTTAAAAAATAATTTAAAAATATTTTAAATTTATTTTTTAATTGAAGGATAATTGCTTTCTAGAATTGTGTTGGTTTCTGCCAAACATCAACATGAATCAGCCATAGGTGTACATATGTCCACTCCCTTTTGAATCTCCCTCCCATATTCCTCCTCATCCCACCCCTCTAGGTTGTCATAGAGCTCATGTTTGAGTTTCCTAAGTCATACATCAAATTCCCATTGGCTATCTATTTTATGTATGGTAATGTAAATTTCCATGTTACTCTCTCCATACATCCCACCCTCTGCATCCTCTCCTAACCCCCTCATGTCCATAGTGAAGGATTTAGAGAATAACCTTGTTAGCATGTGAAATGAGTGCAATTTTATGGTAGTTGGAACATTCTTTGGCATTACCCTTCTTTGAGATTGAAATGAAAACTGACCTTTCCCAGTCCTGTGGCCACTGTTGAGTTTCTCAAATTTGCTGGTATATCAAGTGCAGCACTCTAACAGCATCATCTTTTAGGATTTTTAATAGCTTTGCTGGAATTCCATCACCTCCACTAGCTCTGTTTGTAAGATGCTTCCTAAGGCCCACTTGACTTCACACTCCAGGATGTCTGGCTCTAGGTGAGTGACCACACCATCATGGTTATCTGGGTCCTAAAGACTACTTTTAGTTCTTCTATGTTCATGCCACCTCTTCTTAATCTCTTCTGATTCTGTTCAGTTCAGTTCAGTTCAGTCACTCAGTCATGACCAACTCTTTGCGACCCCATGGAATGCAGCATGCCAGGTCTCATTGTCCATCACCAACTCCCAGAGTTACTTAAACTCATGCCCATTGAGTCGGTGATGCCATCCAACCATCTCATCCTCTATTGTCCTCTTCTCCTCCTGCCTTCAATCTTTCTCAGCATCAGGGTCTTTTCCAATGAGTCAGTTCTTTGCATCAGGTGGTCAAAGTATTGGAGTTTCAGCTTCAGCATCAGTCCTTCCAATGAATATTTAGGACTGATTTCCTTTAGGATGGACTGGTTGGATCTCCTTGGAGTCTGAGGGACTCTCAAGAGTCTTCTCCAACACCACAGTTCAAAAGCATCAATTCTTCGGAGTTCAGCTTTCTTTATAGTCCAACTCTCACATCCATACATGACTACAGGAAAACCATAGCTTTGATTAGACGGACCTTTGTTGGCAAAGTAATGTCTCTGCTTTTTAATATGCTGTCTAGGTTAGTTATAACTTTTCTTCTAAGGAGCAAGCATCTTTTAATTTCATGTCTGCAGTCACCATCTGCAGTGTTTTTGGAGCCGAAGAAAATAAATTCAGCTACTGTTTCCACTGTTTCCCCATCTATTTGCCATCCAAAGTCTTCTGTTAGGTCCTTACTGTTTCTGTCCTTTATTCTGCCCATCCTTGCATGAAATATTCCCTTGATATCTCCAATTTTCTTGAAGAGACCTTTAGTCTTTCCCATTCTATTGTTTACCTTTATTTCTTTGCATTGTTCATTTAAGAAGACCTCTTATCTCTCCCTGTTGTTCTCTGGAACTCTGCCTTCAGTGGGTATATCTTTTCCTTTCTTCCTTGGTTTTCACTTCTCTTCTTTCCTCAGCTATTGTAAAACCTGCTCAACAGCCAGTTTGCCTCTTTGCATTTCTTTTCCTTTGGGGTGGTTTTGATCACTGCCTCCTGTAGTGTTAGAAACCTCTGTACGTAATTCTTCAGGAAATCTGTCTTCCAGATCTAACTCCTTGAATCTATTCATAACCTGCATTCTATAATCATAAGGGATTTTATTTAGGTTATACTTGAATGGCCTAGTGGTTTTCCCTTCTTTCTTCAATTTAAACCTGAATTTTACAATAATAAGCTCATGATCTGAGCTACAGTCAGCTCCTGGTCTTGTTTTTGCTGCCTGTATAGAGCTTCTCCATCTTCAGCTGCAAAGAATATAATCAATCTGATTTTGGTATTGATCATCTGATTATGACCTTGTGTAGAATCATCTTTTAGGGTGTTGGAAAAGGGTATTTTCTATGACCAGTTTATTCTCTTGACAAAACTCTGTTAGCCTTTGCCCTGCTTCATTTTGTACTCCAAGGCCAAACTTGCCTGTTATTCCAGGTGTCTTTTGACTTTTGCATTTCGGTCTCCTATAATGAAAATGACATTTGTGTGTGTGTCTGTGTGTGTGTTAGTTCTAGAAGGTCTTGTAGGTCTTCAGAGAACTGTTCGACTTCAGCTTCACTGACTTCAGTGATTGGGGCATAGACTAGGGCAATGGTTTGCCTTGGAAACAAACCAAGATCCTTCTGTTGTTTTTGAGATTGCACCCAAGTACTGCATTTTGGACTCTCTTGTTAACTATGAGGGCTACTCCATTTCTTCTAAGGGATTCTTGCCCACAGTAGTAGATATAATGGTCATCTGATTTAAATTTGCCCATTCCTGTCCATTTTAGTTCACTGATTCCTAAGATGTTGATGTTCACTCTTGCCATCTTCTGTTCGACCACCTCTAATTTACTTTGATTCATGAACCTAACACTCTAGGTTCCTATGCAATATTGTTTACAGCATTGGACTTTACTTTCACCATCAGACATATCCACGACTAGTGTTGTTTCCTCTTTGGCCTAGATGCTACATTCTTTCTGGAGCTGTTAGTAATTGCCGTCTGCTCTTCCCCAGTGGCATTTCTGACATTTTCTGACCTGGAGGGGTCCTCTTCCAGGGTCATATGTTTTTGCCTTTTTATACTGTAATAAGAATATTCGATGCTAAACTGCTTACAATGGTAAAAAACTGAAAACAGTATAAATATTCACTAGAGGAAAATTAATAAGCAAATTATAACATATTCATATAACATCTATAAAAAATCAAAATGATTATGTGCTCCAAGTATCATCATGAGGTATAATGTTGAATAAAAAAAAAGAAAAAGTAGTTTGTGAAGTTAAATACCTATATAGTGATAACTTTTCTTTAAGGTTTAAATATGCAATTCAATACTGTACAAGAAAGAAGAAGGTGAGCATATATATCAAGCTTATTTGGAATGATTCTGTTTTTAAAAAATGTGAAACAAGTTAAGTAAAAAGAGAATGTTATTAAAAAGTTACATCATAGTTACATGATGCATATTTTGGTTTTATTTTTTAAAACATTTACACGCATGAGTAGTTTATAATAAAAATATTTTTTAAAATAGGAAGACAAAGATGATATAATCAGAATAAAATAGGAAAAAAGAGCAAAAGATGTCAATAGTAATTACAGAGGACATCTGAATGACCAATATATATACTCAATTGCAATTGTAACCAGGTAAATGAAACTAAAGCAAAAATACAAGTTCACGCTACCCAAATAGGCAGAAATTAAAAAAAAAAAAATTGAAAATGCCAAATTGGTGAAGGTATAAGTTAAGATGACCTCTGATGGAAATTACATACTGTAATTCCTTTGTAAAACAACTTATAACTTTGAAGATAAGCATCTCTTATGGACAAAGTATAATTTTATTTTAGAAATCCCTTCATGCAAGTGCACAAAAACAGAAGTGTTCATCAGATCATATGTGAGTGGAAAACTGAGGACCAACCGAAATATACATAAAAGACTGAAAAAATTAAGGTCTATTCACATGATGAAATACTGCATCAATTAAAATGAAAAGAAAAAAACTAAGTCTGAATGTATCAAGATATCAACATTAATCAATATAAGCAATAAATGTTTAATAAAAAATTGTCAAATGTTGCATGGATCATTGTACGAATTATGCAGATTAAAAACATATAGACTCTTTATTTTGCTTTTTGATTCGTTTGTCACCATGTCAAGAGCACACTACCCTAATTACTATTGTTTTAGAATAGATCTTGATATGTGTGGCAACATCTATCTACCTTGATCATTTCCAATAATATTTTCTCTATTCCTGGTCTTTTATTCTTTCAAATAAATTTCAAAAGTAGTTTGTCAAATTTAATTAAGATGTATTGATATTTTGTTTGAATGACATTGAGTCCATTACTCTGATAATTTAGTGGAAATTGATACCTTTATGAGACTGAGTCCCTCTACTCATAAAAAATGATACTTCTAGTTTTAAATTTTCTTCACCAGTATTTCAATGTTATACTTTCTCCAACAATATATTGTGCATCATTCAGCATTATGTTGTTGTTTGTGGCTGTCTTGTCCCACTCTTTTGAGAGTTGGGCAAAAGAGTAGCCTGCCAAGCTTCTCTGTCCATGGGGTTTTCCAGGCAAGAATACTGGAATGGGTTGCCATTTCCATCTCCAGAGTATCTTCCTGACTGAGGGATTGAACCTGCATCTCCTGCATTGCAGGCAGATTCTTTACTGCTGAGCTACCAGGGAAGCCTATTTTTTGGCATTATGGGTAACATATATATTTTGGGGCTTCTCTGGTGGCTTAGAGGGTAAAGCTTCTGCCTGCAATGCAGGAGACCCAGGTTCAATCCCTGGGTCAGGAAGATCCCCTGGAGAAGGAAATGGCAACCCACTCCAGTACTCTTGCCTGGAAAATCCCATGGACAGGGGACCTCGTAGGCTACAGTCCATGGGGTCACAAAGAGTCGGACACGACTGAGCGACGACACATTTGTTTTGTTTATATATTTGTTGGCTGCCTGTTATCTCTGTTTTCTCCCACATTTACCACCTCCCCAGTTAAAAAGTGTAAGATACCTTAGAAAATGAATGCAGCACTTACTCTTTAGAAATGAAAAATATTCTATTTCCTAACATGTCCCTATAATTAATGAAGTTGTGGGTGAGTAGAGGGCCATTAATATATGCCAGATTCTACCATGAATGCTAGTCAGAAATTAAGGGAAAATTAATTGCAAAGAATACACCACTGTGGCAAACATGTCAGAAGGTATGATTTACTAACTGTGTCTAGACTGTCTGATCCAGACAATAGTTGGCAGGCCAGCCTGAATTATGACAGATGTGGCTGACCGATCATCATATATGGGCAGCATTAATAATGTACTTCAAGAGAATGTAAATTTAAAGTGGAAGATTGTGTTTACGAGTAGGGGAGTTGGAGATATTGCCCTGATTTTGTTCTTTTTCTTCACTAATCTGCTTACATATTAGCCATTCTAATGTTATGGTTCAGAATCAGCCAAGTTGTGGGAATATTTTTTCACTACTAAACTTATCTCAAACAACAATAAGAAGTTCTCTTAGTAAAACACATCCCAAAGAGCATTTATTTGTTACAGTTACCTATGTGGCCTTTGCTGTCATCTGAGTCTGTCTATAAACTTAGAATCAAGTATCTAAAAATAAATTATTACTGTTGTACCTCAAATGGAGGTTAAAGCTGGGAGGTAGGATAGTCCAGTTGCTACTTGTATTTAGGAACCATAAACCAACAGTAATTAATAAGTAGTTTTGGCAAAGCTTTGAATCTGGATCCATTGCCTACTTGCTGATGTGGGGAAGACCATTCAGTACCCTGTGGAGCATTTCCAGAATGCTTCTGCCCATTTGTACTACTAGGGCCTTTGGGTGATTTCAAGACTGATGAAATAACACTCTATGTAGAAATGTTTATTGATCCCAGCTTGTCTCTATATTTCATATCAGATAGTAATGAATTTGGAGGCATTTTTGGCTTCTGGTTATAATTTCTGAAGCAAAACTTAGTGCTTATCTATTTAAAAATATATAGCTCTTTGACTTTCTCCTTGGAGAGTTGTAGTAATCAAGAGCAAACAAATCTTAAGTGTGAACTGTTCACGTACCTAGTATGAATTTATTCAACTGTATGTTTATATATTGGCTTACATGTTCCTTTATGTTCCCTGAATGCATCTTATGGTTTGTGTGCCTTGGGTTGTAATTTTCAAGAGGACAGCATGCATTGTGGTTAAATGTTGTGGGCCACATTATAAGCAAGTAGTTGCATAACAGGCGCCATTTGAAGATTGTAGTGGTTGTGGTGGTGGCTCTGTATACACCTGTCTTCAGCATTAGCATCATGGACCTGATTTGCATCATGGACCTGATTAGCATCATGGACCTGATTAGCATCATGGACCTGATTTGGAGCTGGATGTAATTGGTTTGCATGTAAATCTGGACGTGTGTTAGCATTGTTCTATAAAATCAAAGAATTGGTTTCCAGCTTGCCTGCCAAACAGGAAACCATTCTTACTAAAGAGGAGCAGGAAAAACCTCTGACAGAGTTTTAGAGTGAGAGGATGCACAGAAAGAACCACAGTCTGAGGGTTCAGGATAAGAAGCATGGTGCCACGCCAGCTGGCATCACTAGATGTGCATGCACCTTGTGGAGCTTCCTGAAGAAAAGCCAAAGCTCCTTAGCCAGGACTTTGATGAAGACTCTTCTTTAAAAGGAATTTTATGCTAGAGCTCAAGACCAAGAACCTTTGTGAGAACAGTAGTAGAGTGAAAACTTTGTCCTAGCACATCAAAATAAAAGGTGGAAAAAACTAAGGTATCAGAAAAAGATACACATCAGATATGTTTAGAAGATAAGGAAAGTTAATCATGAAAAAATTACTCAGTGCACAGGGAGGATGGGATGGGTCTAGTTGACACCTGGGACATAGGGATTCCTGAATCCTTGGGTGTGTGGGAGGCTGGGAGGTCAGAATGGAAAGGAATGTATCTGTGAAAGTCAGGTGTCTGGCATGGAAATTGGATATTTTCTGGTTAAGACCTCCCTGAGGTGGCTTTCACTGGCAGGGAGCAGCAGAGGCAAGAACAGGTGTGTTTATCCATCTGCCACGCAGTGTCTTATTTGTTCTCCTTGCTCAAGGCCCTTGTATGTCTGAAATTATCCTAGGCAGATGTGGTTGCCATAGCAGCAAGACATCTGTTACTTTCAGTGGTGATAAGATCCTTGGGGCCTGCAGTGATGGCCAGTAGGTGATGACAGTCACAGGTATGTAGGAATTGGGAGAGCAGATATGAGATACCTCAGAAATCTTTATCCCACCACCTGAGTCAAAGAGGAGGGAAACCAAAGGTCAGACTCAGCAGATTCCTCGGTGTCAGCAGGACGGAAGTCAGGGAGCTTCCCAAGAAATTATGATCTGTAGCCCATGTTATCTCTGCCACACGTCAGAGCATCACTTGGTCCCTCATTCAGCTTAACAACTTTGCTCCACATTTTTTTGTCCCTTTAAATTTGGTCCCCCATTTCTGAACATCCACAGAATCTTGGTTCCGTGCACAGAACAGTATAACAAGGATCTTGGAAGTCTTGGGAGTATTTTGTGGCTGCTGCCATTGAATTGAACAAATGGAGTAAGGATTTTGGCTTTTGGACTAAGGGAAACTAATCAAGTTTGCTCTTGCAGGTTGCTGACATATAATTCCAGTTGAGTTCAAGTATTCAACATATCTATAATATAGTGAGAACAATGGCTGTTGCAAATATTGTGGTAAGGTGGAACAAATATTATTGATGGTTGCTTTGTGTCAGATGCTGTGAGGAGAATCTTACGATCCACGTGGGGTTATTAGGCACACATAGTGAGGAGAGGTCATTGGTGGTGCTAGTGGTGAAGAATCTGCCTTTCAGTGCAGAGGATATAAGAGATGCAGGTTTGATCCCTGGGTCAGGAGGATCCCCTAGAGAAGGGCACGGCAACCCATTCCAGTATTCTTGCCTGGAGAATCCCATGGACAGAGGAGCCTGTTGGGCTACAGTCCATAGTGTCGCAAAGAGTTGGACATGACTGAAGCAACTGAGCACACAGCACAGTGATTGCCCAATAAATGCAATGGACGTTCAAGGCCAAGGGAGACCAGGGAGAGAGAAAGTCACAGCTGAGCTGGAGAAATCATAGAATGCTTTGGATTAGGAATTAGGGGGATGTGGGCATGGAGTCAGTACATACCTGCCTCTTATACTGGAGTAAGTCACACAAACTTGCTGGAATGCCTGAGTTCTTTTCGGCTAATAAAAAAAAAAGCAGTTTGGTCACAAATGATTTTCAGAATTCCCTTATTGTTCTAGCCTTAATGGTTTCAGGGTCTCCCTAAAATTAAGAATTAAATCAAACTTGAGGAATTTAGGATTTTGTTATGAGAATGAAGGCACAGGACTTTTCAGGAGCTGGAAACACATGAGCCGAAGTGTGGGACAAGGCAGTGTAAGGTTCTTTTTTAGGGATACATAGTGGTTTGTCCTAAATATTATAAATAAAATGTCAGAAGCCAGATATTTGGAATTAAAACTAATCAATACTACATGGTGGAGGAAGGGGGCAGTATAAATGGATCTAGGCTCATAGTGAAAGGTGTTGATTTCAATTTATCCTTTTTTAACTGTGGCTCACTTGAATCTTTAAAGTTTCTTATTGTGGCTTTTTGTCAATATCATCCTTCAAACTTTAGCAAAAAGCACACATTGAAGAATGATTCTATGTTCCTATATTTTTAACATTAAAGGAAATGGGGCTACATCTTTGATTTCCTGTCCTAGGGACCTGTAGTCTGTTAATAAGACATCACCACCCTCCTTGTCTAGTCCCCTGAGAACATGTGGTAATGGTGAATGTGGGTCCATATCATGAATTTTTGGAACATGTACATTTAGAAGCAGTGTATCTGTTACACAATATGCAGTGTCACACCAACAAGATAAATGAACAAAAACTTATAAATTTTCTCAGATTCTGTGGGAAATGGAGAGTGACACTCCAGTATTCTCAGATTTACGTGGTTCTAATTTAAGCAAATTAGCAGCAGCACTGTTTTAGGGGGTTAACAGCTTTTGTGCAGAAATGATGCCAAGTTTGTTTTGGTTTTGATACATCATCCTCACAAGGTTGCAGTCTTCTTATTAGCTGCCTTTTTATCTCAAAGGCTAGAAGATAGTATATCAAAGGGATTATTTTGATTAGATACTAGATATTTGCTTTCTATTTATAGTTTTAATCAAGTTTCCAAATGATTCATATTTGGAATTATATTCAACAGAACAATGAGTATTGAATATTTCCATTTTGAAGCTACCAGCATGACTTTTCTTGTTTGCTTTCACAGAAATATTTCTAAAGATAATTGGAATTGTGTGTAAATAATCACACTGTAAATATTTAAGTGTCACTTTCCCTTTTTAAAGCAAGGATCTTATCAGTGAAAAATGTAATTAGATTGCTAGCAGCAGTGCTTGAATTAACATCTCTAGTAAAGAGAATATTATTTCCATTATACTTCTCAGGACAAGTAAGATAAATGAGGAGTGGTATGAGTTATCATAGTAATTTGTTACATTACTGTGGAGTAACAAACTAGCCTTATATGCCTACTTGACAATGGAGACAAGTTACCAAAGAACAATGCCTAAGGTTTCGTATAAACTCATTAGCCACTCTTATTTGTAATTGAATAACAGACTAGGTGCAGGAGAAAGGTCCACACAGTTTAGGTAGATTACATAAAGTTTTAACCTATACTAGTTAGACTTCTCTAAAGTACTCATTAACATTGTGAATGCTCTCTATTCCACTCATCCACCCACCTAGCAGCTTGGCAATCTGGAATACACTGGCTTATCATACAAGACATGGTAATCAGAAGTTGCATCTAGATGTTGCTGTTAATGGGTAGTCAAATGGTCTTGAAGTCATTATCAATGGAAGCACTGTAATACTCAAGAAGCTTTTATATCACTGCCTCTCCTCGTATGTGGAGATGTTAGTTTTTCCATTATTGAGTAGTATGGTTGGGGATGATTTCTAATATTGTCTATGGATATGTGATTAAGTGAATATAATTGAAGCATATACAGTTATAATGAATTTGATTTTGGATGTGAACCAAACAGGAAAAAACTGACTATATGAACTGTAGAGAAAAAGATGGATGTATGTTATTGATGGTGCTTAAGAGAACTAGTGTTCAGGGAACAGGTTTGTTGAGTCTAACATGCTACAGAGGCAGAAGAAAGATAATAAATTACCTTGGTCAAGATGTCTAGAGATACTGTAGAAGTAGAGACACAGAAGGGAACAGCCTTGCTCCCTAGTGGTTGTAAATGAGGATAACTCATGAAGATGCCTTGATCCCTTGCATGAAAGATTACTTACTTAATCAGATTTTAATTGAGTGCCTTATGTTCTAGGCCAACGTCTAGGCAACTAGAAATATTTAATAGAACAAAACTGTCTCTCACTGGAAATTTACATTCTAGTGAGGATACACAGGTGACAAACAAACAAATATATAATTTCTTTCTCCAGAGTATAATAAGCACTATGGAGAAAAATGAAGTAGGATAGGTAGAATAAGGAGTGACAGGTAGAGGGAGGTTTTATTGCTGTTTTATAAAGCTGGTAGCATTTGGGACACCAGTTCCTTTTTGAATGGGAGATATTACAGCAGGTGGATTTTCATAGGAATGATCTAAAAGGGAAGGGATAGAGGGAAATATCATGAGATGAGTTACTGACTAAGGATGGAGTATGGGGTCCAGTATAAAAGTGGAGTCTTGGATGTAGATTGAAGCCTGGATAAGTGTGATGATGGGATGGGGAGGGAGGTGGGAGGAGGGTTCTGGATGGGGAACACATGTGCACCTGTGGCTGATTTATGTTGATGTATGGCAAAAAAAATCACTATAATATTGTAAACTAATTAGCCTTCAATTAAAATAAATTAAAAAAAAAAAAACCTGAGGCTAGTGGAGAGGTACAGTTAGTAGTAGTGCCATGATCTGGCTGTGGGAATAGGTGCTAAGTTTTAGGACAAGGTCATTGGGGAGGAGAAATTCAAGGAATGAGTAACAAGGGTATTATTGGATAGCTATCTGGTGGATATTGAAATCAACAAAAAGTAGGACAGGAGGGGTATTGAAGAGAGTTACAGTGAACCAAAGGCTAAATTCTTCAAGGGATAAATGACATGATCCAGGGGTTTTTAGATTGCAATAACAGTATTTAAAAACATAAATATAAAACATTTACCACTTGGAGAGAGACGCTCCTGTCTGAGCCTTCCTCCCTGACTAGAAGACTGGAGAGCAGTTCCGGTTTGCATTGGCTCAGTGGGACTATCCTTTATCTGGAACTTCAGAGACATTGAAAACCAGAAGGTATACAAAATTGATAGTTAAATGTCATCAGTCAAATCAGTCAACTGAAGAAATGGGTACAATTAGGTCATCAAAATGAGGTAGTGCTTGGGTAAAGTAAGAGATATGAGGACCAGGAAGAGGAGAGCATAGGAATGTATGGGGGTCGGATAACTGGAAGGTGACTTAGAGATGGGAAGGACAGAACAGTGAGGCAGAAAGTGGGTGTTATGTGGGCCTTTTAGAGGTCCCTAAAGTGAATGTGGGCCTCCCTGGTGGCTCAGATGGCAAAGCAAATGTGACAGAATTTGTCCAGCTTTACTTAAGTTAAAGGACCAAGATCAGAATAGATCACACTCAATTGCCAAAGAATGTTGTCTTTTTTGTATAATGACTATTTTACAGTTATGACCACCCCAACCAGTGCAAAATCCCATCTCTCCATTCTGACCATTGCTTATCAAAGTTGATATTTTTATCATTTCACCAGCCTCTTTTATTTGGGCATATTGGTGCAGGAAAATTGAGAAGCATTTTTCTTGAATTAAGAATGTTACATCAGTTTTACTGGAAGGACTGAGGGTTTTCATTTGAGACTACCCCACTGGAGGACATTGGGAGCAGCAAGGCAGCATTTGCTGATGACTTCAGGGTGGATGATGGCTTCCCTGGTAGCTCAGACGGTACAGCATCTGCCTGCAATGCAGGAGACCTGGGTTCGATCCCTGGGTCAGGAGGATCCCCTGGAGAAGGAAATGGCAACCCACTCCAGTATTCTTGCCTGGAGAATTCCATGGACAGAGGAGCGTGGTAGGCTACAGTCCATGGGATTGCAAAGAGTCAGACACGACTGAATGACTTCACTTCACTTCACTTCAGGGTGGATGAACAGTAATTAATATAAGTAGGGTAGGATGAGGTGTAGTGAGGTCCTGTTTACCCCACTGATGCTCTTGGGACCCTGGCTGCTGTCTTTTGTACTGACATTTAAAATTCTCCTTTTTCCATCATGTGGTCTGCTCCTCTTATTGAGTCTTTTTATGTTCACAGCCTGTGTAAGATTTTCTAACTAGAAAAGCTGCTCAAAATGCAGAACCTTGCTTCCCATCTCCTCTTTTTACTTCCTGCTGCTGTTCTTGAAAATAATTGCTGTATATAATCAATCCACAAAACTCGAGAATAGGTAGAACCTTTACAGAGTCTACATTATAAATTTAAGATCGCAATCTCTTCCTTTTCACAAATGCCAAAGATGGGGGTCTCTTCTTTCATTTCTTTCCTGTCAAAAAGGCCTAAGTTTAGTTTACTTTTTTTTTATCATCCAAACATTAATTTTGCAAAGCTAAGGAGCTTTTCCAGTTGGAATTTTAAAAGATAATATACCTGAACCCTAAAGCCCCCAATCAGAGGTAATACTTTAGGGACTTTTTCTGGGAGTAAGGATTTTTTTCACATTCCTATTTATCATTTAGTAGATTTCCTGTCTATATGCAAAAATAAGGTGTGAGAGTATGCATTCATCTGTATTTTCTATTAAGGCAAAACGGGCACATATCTTCAGTATTATACCATATTGTACAGGTTATAAATGAACCCTTAGAATTTTGACTTTCAGTCTTGACATAAACATATTATTTACTTACTTTCCTTAATTTATGCTATTTGGTTGTGAGATAAATGAGTTGATTAGAAATAGATTTCTGAAGTTTGAATGTTTTTGGAGAGGACAGTCATTTTGAGTTGGTGCATTATAAAACTCTGGACATGGCCATAAAGTTATTGTCATGTATCTCCTTAAGTGAAAGTGAAAGTTCAGTTATTGTTCCAAACCTTTTTCATACATATCCAGCTTTTACCTTTCCATCATACTTTAGGTAACCTTGCTTTACTTTAGTTGGGAGATTTTGAAGCATCTTTGAAACCATTTGGCTGCCTCAGTTTTCTCCTACATTAAACTCACTTTATCTTTCAAGGTAAACCACAGTGCTATAACATGGCCACAGTTTTCTAATTGACTCTTGTCCAGGCTGTTTTTAGGGCCCTTCAACTGCAGTTGGTGCTTTTGAGAGATCAATCTAAGAAGAATCTGTATAATAAACTTATTTAATCTAGATTCTGTTTATATCCAACCAGTGCTTCCTATGAAGCATTTTAACATAATTTTTACATTTCTGAGTTTTTAACTTTGATTCACTTTTGTTCAGATATTATATAAAGGTGTTGTATTTGCTAGTACACTTGAGAATGTGTAAAATGTTGCAGATTAGAAGTATCCTAATGCCAAGATTTAAAATGAGGATTTTATATGATTCTTTTATAATCTGTATAGCTGGTCCATTGAAGATGTATAACTGGGATGAAATCTTAGTTGTATTAACTAGAAATTTAGCTCACAGTTATCCTGGGAGCAAAGTACTGATTCATTTGTTCATTAATTCCACAAATATTTATTGACCACCTGCTGTGTGCCAAGCATTATAATATAGGCATTGGGAATACAGCAGCGAAAAAAATGGGATAAAAATTTTTGCCCTCAATGAACTCATTCTCCTCTACAATAAACTTCATTAATAACTAAAATACAGGGTGATAAGTGCTAGGAGAAAGAACTAAAGAAGAAAAGGAAATATAGTTGTTGCTTTGGAGACTGAAACAGTAGATTGGTGAGGGAAATACTCATTAAGGAGGTGATTCTTAAGTAAAGATGTGATTTATGAAGAAGGAAAATAACTTGCCTTTTAAAGTGAAGGCAAGTGAAGGAGCATCACTCTTTATGATTACATAACCACAGACTGGTGCTTTCTTTACCCTGTGTTTTATTGAGTTAGAGGTGGGGATCAGAGCAGGGGTAGATCTTTCTAGATCTTGAGCCAGTGGAGCAAACTGTGTGTCCAGGTTTGAGTGTTGTATGTGTTTTTTGACTTAGGTAACTGGGGACCTAGAAATTAATGTCAAAGTTGGAAATGACTCCCAGAAACAATCTGGCTTAACCCTTTCACTGTATGATGAGAAAATGGAATTGCCCCCTAAATGCTTGTTAAGCTAAATTGACCAAAATACTATTTGTGAAGACCCGGCACTAAACCACAAATCTCTTTCCTGGTAGAGTGTTTATTCATAATACTGTTATCAAGGCTGTTGCCCCAGAATCATACCCCTGACTCTCCATCCAACATAAACTATTTACAGTACTCCTATGTAAGTTTCAGAAGGAAGCTGCAAGGAGTTATAAACCTGTTAGAACCAGCTAGGCCCAAGATGGTAGAAGATTTGACTTCCAGTAGACCTTGAGTCCCATTATATGCTCATTGTAATACCTTAGCTTGCTAAACGACACACCCATTAGCATCTTGACAATTGATGATTACATGACAACAACCAGAAAAGAGCATACCAAGACTGAGAAGGAGAGTTGCATCAGTTCTGGGTCCAAACCACACCCATGTTCTAAAATAAGTCATATATATTCCTTCCACTCTTTCTAATCCTCTTGATTTTCACCTTGACTCTTCTATATATAGTACCTCCAATGGAACTGGGTTGAAAAGTGGATTTGCAAACTAAGTTCCCACTTCTCCATTCTTTAGCCATTGAGTAAAGCTTGTGCTGTTCCAGCCTCAGTATTGGTTTCCTTACTGGCTGCATGAATCTGACTAGAGAAAGCACCTCCCTGGCTGAGACAAAGGGTGTCGGCCCAGATTAGGATGCTGGCGCTGGTCCAGCTGATCCATTCAGTAATATATTTCACGTTCTTGCTGCACCACCACTGCCATGATGGTCATTGTGAACTATTTTAAACTCAGTTTATATAAGATGTGACTGGGAAACTTGGGAAAATAATCCCCAGTGATTTCTCTTCTCTATCATTTCTCTTCTTTAAAAGCAATGAACATTGTCATGGCATTGATTTCTGAGACATTGACAACATCACAAGAAGTCTTAAATGGAAGCTCTGGGTCTCCCATTTCAGTTCACAAGACTTTCTTTCAAGTTTTATTTTTTCTTTCTCTTCTCTCTTTAAATGGGCACAGCAGTTGGTTCTCTCTGAGCTACTGATTAGGATTTGATTGCAGTGATTATTTAGTTCTCTGTGCATCATTCAGCTCTAATCTACCCCACTCCACAAAAGACATTTGTGGTTGAATGAAGGTGTGCACATGTACTTCAGCAGGGACCCGTTTAAAGCACAATGCATCCTAGAAGCTCTTCTATTTAATGCAAAATATCCCCTAAATTTTGTAATTATGAATTTGAATTTTTAGTCTTTTGTATACCTAATTTTACAGTTCCCTAGATACTGAAGTTGAGATTTGTAGCATTTCGGGTTGGTGAGCAGGTTGTTTATGAAGTAAGCCTACATTAATGCAAAAGCTGCTTCGTCTCTCTTATATGCCCATTGCATTAGAGAGATGACTTCTGCAATGTGTAATCATAGAGGACATCTTCAGATACTGCTTTTTTGCTAGGCCCACTGAAAATTAAGGATGTTTGTGAGATCAGTTGTATAACTAGAAGATATCTACTAGCTAGACATTTTTTTCTATTAGCTAGACATCTTAACCTACTTAAGATATTTTTTTACATTGACCAACCCTAGAGAAAGAATGTTCTTGATCATTAATGTATTTAATACATTAAATATATTTAATTGTTTCAGATAATGCAAATTGTTACTTACCTGGACTGAAATCAAGTAAATATTTCTAGCAGTGGTGGTCTTCAAAAGATGCTGCACACATAGCCTAAGCTATATAAACAGGTATAGGTTAGTTGACCATGGATTCTGTCAATTCTTTTCATTCGTTTAAAAAATTGTCCAAGTGTGCATGCTTGCAGAGTGCAACAAATACTTATTATGAGTCCATAATGCCTTGGTGGTGGTGGTTTAGTCGCTAAGTCATGTCTGACTCTGGCGACCTCATGGACTGTAGCCCACCAGGCTCCTCTGTTCATGAGATTCTCCAGGCAAGAATACTGGAGTGGGTTGCCATTTCCTTCTCCAGGGGATCTTCCTGACCCAGGAATTGAATCCGGGTCTCCTGCATTGCAGGCAGATTTTTTCCCAACTGAGCTATAAGGGAAACCCCCATAATGCCTTAGATTCTGGGTATACAATAGTGAACAAGAGAGAGTTTTATCCCTCAAGGCATTCATCCCTTACAATGGATGATAAGGAAACTTCTAAGGCCATTTTGTTGAATTATATATGTTATGTCAAGCATCCTGAATGCATTGCCCTATGCATGGTACTAATAATACAGAGAAGATTAATGAAGTACTCTTGCCCTCAGGGAACTTACAGACTAATTAGAAAGCAAGATGTAAGCACATGACTGGATAACTAGCAGTGTAAGGCCTTGTACAGTGACAGATGAGTGATGCTCATTTGGTCCTTTCCTCTGTGTTCCAGACACTGGAACTGTCACTCTGTCACTCTCCTATACTCCGTGGAGGGAGTTCCCAGATGCCTCCAGTGATTTTAATTTCTGAATTTAGAATTCTTCCCTGTTTTACTTTGATCTTTGATTTTTAAACTTCTTTCTCATAATCTCTGAAAGTTTCAAAGGGAAAATATCTAGTCACTCTATTCTCATAGAATCCTCTCTGCTTGGAAGAATAATAATTCAGCGCAGGGGCTGGATTTTCCAGGCATATTATCTCCATTGAACCATTTAAATCCCTTTTTGCTCTCAGTTTTTGATCATTTCAGATTGCATCTGGCGAAGACCCCATTATTGCCACAAACTCTTTAATCAACTCAGTGACCTTCATCACATGGTAGGCAAAGATCCAGAGAGGTAATTTTAGCAGAAGTGAATCCCAAATGTTTGATTTGATGAAGGGATAAAATCACTCTATTCAACCTAAGTGACCCTATTTGGACTTTTTATTTAACAAAATCCTGGATTAGCTTAGATTGTCAGTGACCATCCTTGCATCAGATAAAATATAATTACAAGACAATGTTAACCTCTTGAAATTGGTTTTAAAAGGGAAAGAGATACAATTTGGTAGAAAAAGTGAGAGAGAAAAGGAGAGAGGGCTTTAGAGTAGATTCAGTAGATTTTTTTTAAGATTCTTTATTGCAGATGCTAAATTCAGATTTCTAAATGTGAATACAGCATGTCAGAGTGCTTTGTCATGGTGCAGACTGCATCATTTATTCTGTAGATGACTGAGCAGAGGAATGCTCTCAGGTTTTATGACTAAACCAGAAATACATTTCCTTTCTTATAGATGCCTAAATAATACATACTCCATAAAGCCTCTAAATATTCTTTTATGGGAAAGGGGTTTTGGTCTATGTTTATATAAAGAGATATATTTGGTTCTTTCTTGTTTTAACTGTTGGAGCTGACTTTTCACTTATATCACTGCCTACAATTTCTCTTTATTCCAGTCAGTTTTGTATTCTGATATTGAATTAATCTTTGGGAAATGCTTATATCACTCTTCTGCTCTGAACTTTAGCCTCATGTTGTTTCTCTAACAAAGCTCAAATATTTTATCCTCTTATTCTAAACAATCAGTTCATTTTTTAAAATGTTATTTATGAGTGTTTCAAGCAAATGAAACTACTGCTATTTGTCATATCCAATATAAACTTTTCTATTTCTAAGCCTTTTCCTTAAATATACTCCCTGTTTTCTTAAAATATGTTTCTCTGAACTCTTTTACAGCTAAAGCTTTTCTATATTTTGAGACTGAAAGGCCACTACTTTTACAAAGTTTTCCAGGATCTCCACTACCATAAGTCATCTTTCTCTGGCTTAAACTCCCAGTAAGTTTTATTTGTGTATTTTGATTGTCTACTACTTCTTATCATAATCCATGTTATGTATATGTATACCTGTGTAGATACACACAGAGTTTATATGTATATCTTACTTACATTGCTAGACTAACCTACTGAAGAAAATAATGATATAATCTTCTTCATTGTGCCTTATCTTGGTGTACTGTCTTCCACACAATAGGCATCTAATAAGTGTTCCTAATTTAGAATTTGATATGAGGCTTGTCTGTTTTAATCTATAGCCAAAGATGTAGAATTATGGAAATGCAGAAGTAAAGAGATCCTCACCATAAATAATTTTACTGTGGAGAACAATGAAAGTGATTGTTTCATGATGAAACTATATAAGAGGGTATGTGGTAGCCCCTCCATATCAGTCAGAATTTCTGTCAAGGGAATAGAAGGGCATGAAAATAGCTTGTGTAGTTAATTCACATACTGAAAAACATTAAAATGTGATGCAATTGAAATATTACAGTATATTCAAAGAGGAAGAGTAACAGCATGTTTTAGACTACAGTATTTGGTCCTGGTACCAATAAAGAGGAACAATAGGGTCAGAAATCAAAGGCTACACACAGCTTAGCAGCTATAAATACTTGATTCAGAGAGGTGGCTCTCATTTTTCATGGCATTCAACTAAAGAATTGTGTGGGTTGAGTTTAATATTTAAGATGCAGGGTACACATATTTGCCACCTCTGAAAAAGGAAAGCAAAAGTGGAATAGAATGAATGTTTAAAACCATATTCAAGAAAATGTATTGATATAAATGAAGATCTGAATGTACATATTAAGAGATCCATTTGTGTATGTAAAAACGAACCCAGGGTATTATCTATGAGACAGCAAAGACAGAAGACAGAGTCATTTATAAAGGAAAGGAAGTAGGTTGACATTGACTTTCTTAATAAATGTTCAGAACAATAAGTAAAGGAATAATATCTTCAAGACACTTAAGAAAAAAGATGAAGGATATTATTCCATTCAAGTTGTACTTTAAATTTGTGAAGGTTATAGGAAAAATATGGAACATTCAAGAATTCAGGAGATATTGTCCCTAGGAAACTACTACAAATAAAAAATTTAAAAAGTGGTATGGGGGACTTTGACAGAGAGATCAGTGGTGAATACTTCATATATTTAACTCTAGGTTGAAGATCTTAAAGTTGTAGACAATGGTTAAAGAAGTGTTTGTTAGTGGTAAATGTAATATCAAAGTAAAAATGACAGAAAGGTTGGAGGGAGGAAATTAAATGATTTCTTTGGATATTATCTAAAGCTGACAAATAATAGAAGCTTTACTATATTTAAGTGTACAAAGATTAGGCACTTAAGAAAGATATGAATATTGACTAAAAGAACATGATGAAGAAGAAAGGGTGGAAAAGATGTTATAAATGAATTTTATTGTGATATAATCATGACTCAATATATATTGTCCAGAGGAAAAGAGGGGCTATTACTAAAAATATTAATAAAAAGACAACTGACATAATAAAATTTCAACTTCTTTGATGCCAGAAGAATACAGACACAAAATTAGTGGCATATAGCTAATAATGAAAAGAACTCCAAGGAAATCTTAAATATCATTCCTTGATGTTGTTATTAACAGTGATGTTGATATTGTTACTTTGTGTTTTCTTATATATTACAGAATAAGCCAATAATTAAACAGAGATTTTTCCAGTGTATGAAAAACAAATACTAGTGTTGAATCAAAGAAATTAAATGAAAATCCTGTAATGTTAAATTTATTTCATGATAATATGATATCTGTTTCTGTTCAGTGGAAGGACATGAGAGCAGTGGCAGCTTATCTGGAATCAGCATTGTAATGCCCAAATTTTGTTTTCTAAATACCATTCACATAAAGGAATCGGGATTCTTTGGAGAAACGGCTGACTGTGGACTTGAAGGAAGGAAAATTCATGGTGAATTTAGGAAACCTTATTGTGCTAGAAAGCAAGGAAACCCTTACAGCCTGAAGGGTTGAGTCAAAGGGTCAGAGGGACAAGCACTAAGAGGTTCTCATTTGGCCAAATTTGGCACATTTTGTACATCTGAAAGAATATGACTATAGTTGATTGAAACACATAAGTATTCATGGGTCCATAAAGATATAAAAGAAGAAAACATTAAAAAAAAAATGAATTATGTGCCACCCTTGGAGGCAACCATTAAATTGAATCCTTCTGAAAATTGGTAATTAAAGACCATTATTATACATTTATCTTAGTTCTTCAGTGGGAACTCTAGTTGTGGCAAGCTGCTGCTGCGACTGCTAAGTCACCTCAGTCATGTCTGACTCTGTGCGACCCCATAGACAGCAGCCCACTGGGCTCCCTCATCCCTGGGATTCTCCAGGCAAGAACACTGGAGTGGGTTGCCATTTCCTTCTCCAATGAATGAAAGTGAAAAGTGAAAGTGAAGTCACTCCGTCATGTCCGACTCGTAGTGACCCCATGGACTGCAGCCTACCAGGCTCCTCCGTCTATGGGATTTTCCAGGCAAGAGTACTGGAGTGGGGTGCCATTTCCTTCTCTGATAGTTGTGGCAAGCTAAATACTCTAATTCATGAGCAAACATTTTCTCTGTGGAAGAATATTATGTAATAAATACAGAACAAATGAAAAAATTAAAAAATGCACAAATAATATTGATATATGCTATGTATTTCTATGTTATGTATATATATATACACACACACACACACACACACATACACACATATATCCAGGAAAACCTATTATTTTATACAAAAGTTTTCTGTTAATATTTTTTTGCTGAAAAGCATTCATTCATTCAACAGTCATTTGAGGACCTAGTATGTACCTTTCTCCACTGATCTCCAGTAGCATATTGGGCACCTACCAGCCTAACTCATAGTTTCATTGAGTTAGAAAATGCGGCACTCATCTCACATGCTAGCAAAGTAATGCTCAAAATTCTCCAAGCCAGGCTTCAACAGAACATGAATCATGAACTTCCAGATGTTCAGACTGTATTAAGAAAAGGCAGAAGAACCAGAGATCAAATTGCCAACATCCGTTGGATCATCAAAAAAGCAAGAAAGTTCCAGAAAAAACATCTACTTCTGCTTTATTGACTGCGCCAAAGCCTTTGACTGTGTGGATCACAACAAACTGTGGAAAATTCTGGAAGAGATGGGAATACCAGACCACCTGACCTGCCTCCTGAGAAATCTGTATGCAGGCCAAGAAGCAACAGTTAGAACCAGTCATGGTACAACAGACTGGTTCTAAATCGGGAAAAAGGTATGTCAAGGCTGTGTAATATCACTCTGCTTATTTAACTTATATGGAGAGTATATCATGAGAAACACTGGGCTGAATGAAGCACAAGCTGGAAACAAGATTGCCGGGAGAAATATCAATAACCTCAGATATGCAGATGACACCACCCTTATGGCAGAAAGTGAAGAAGAACTAAAGAGCCCCTTGATGAATGGGAAAGAGGAGAGTGAAAAAGTTGGCTTAAAACTCAACATTCAGAATACAAAGATCACGGCATCTGGTACCATCACTTCATGGCAAATAGATGGGGACACAATGGTAACAATGAGATACTTTTATTTTATTGAGCTCCAAAATGCAACTGCAGATGGTGACTGCAGCCATGAAAGTAAATGATGCTTGCTCCTTGGAAGAAAAGCTATGACCAACCTAGGCAGCAGTTTTTAAAAAGAGACATTACTTTGCCAACTAAGGTTCATCTAGTCAAAGCTATAATTTTTCCAGTAGTCATGTATGGATGTGAGAGTTGGACCATAAACAAAGCTGAGTGCTGAAGAATTGATGCTTTTGAACTGTGGTGTTGGAGAAGACTCTTGAAAGTCCCTTGGACTGCAAGGAAATCCAACCAGTCCATCCTAAAGGAAATAAGTCCTGAATATTCATTGGAAGAACTGATGCTGAAGTTGACACTCCAATATTTGGCCACCTGATGTGAAGAACTGACTCATTTGAAAAGACCCTGATGCTGGGAAAGATTGAAGGTAGGAGAAATGGATGACAGAGGATGAGATGGTTGGATGGCATCACCAACTCAATGGACATGAGTAAGCTCTGGGAGCTCATGATGGACAGGGAAGCCTGGACTACTGCAATCCACAGGGTGTCAGTCAGACACGACTGAATGACTGAACTGAACTGATGTGCCTTTGGAAGAAAAATGATATCTACGGATTTTTTTTGCATTAGGTTTTCAGTCAGGTCATTTAAATAAGCATTATAATTTTTATTTATCTAAAAATTACTGATGTTTATCATGTTTTCATGTGCAAATCAAAATTGCAATGAGGTATCACTTCACACCAGCCAGAATGGTCACCATCAAAAAAATCTACAAACAATAAATTCTTGAAGAGGGTATAGAGAAAAGGGAACCCTTTAGCATTGTTCATCGGAATGTAAACTGATACAGTCACTATGATGAACAGTATGGAAGTTTCTTGAAAAACTAAAAATAGAACTACATTATGACCCAGTAATACTACTCCTGGGCATATATGCTGAAAAAACCATAATTCAAAAAGACACATGTACCCCAATATTCATTGCAGAATTATTTGCAATAGTTAGGATATGGAATCAACCTAAATATCCATCAACAGATTAATGAATAAAGGAGATGTGGTCAGTACAATTCAGTCATTCAGTAGTGCCTGACCCCCTGCAACCCCATAGACTGCAGCACACCAGGCCTCCCTGTCCATCACCAACTCCTGGGTTTACCCAAACTCATGTCCATCTAGTTGGTGATGCCATCCAGCCATCTCATCCTCTGTTGTTCCCTTCTCCTCCTGCCTTCAATCTTTCCCAGGATCAGGTTCTTTTCCAGTGAGTCAGTTCTTTGCATCCGGTGGCCAAAGTATTAGAGTTTCAGCTTCAGCATCAGTCCTTCCAATGAATATTCAGGACCGATCTCCTTTAGGATTGACTGGTTTGATCTCCTTGTTGTCCAGTGGACTCTCAAGAGTCTTCTCCGACACCACGGTTCAAAAGCATCAATTCCTTGGCACTCAGCTTTCTTTATGGTCCAACTCACATCCATATATGACTACTGGAAAAACCATAGCTTTGACTAAATGAACATTTGTCAACAATGTGTCTGCTTTTTAATATGCTGTCTAGGTTGGTCATAGCTGTTCTTACAAGAAGTAAGTGTCTTTTAATGTCATGGGTGCAGTCACCATCTGCAGTGATTTTGGAGCTCAAGAAAATAAAGTCTGTCACTGCTTCCACGCTTTCCCCATCTGTTTGCCGTGAAGTGATAGGACCAGATGCCATGATCTTAGTTTTCTGAAGGTTGAATTTTAAGCCTTATTCACTCTCCTCTTTCACTTTCATCAAGAGGCTAGTTAGTTAGTTTCTTCACTTTCTGCCATAAAGGTGGTGTCATCTGCCTATCTGAAGTTATTGATATTTCTCCTGGCAATCTTGACTCCAGCTTGTGCTTCATCTAGGCCGGCATTTCACATGATGTACTCTGCATAGAAGTTAAATAAGCAGAGGGATACTATACAGCCTTGACATACCTCTTTCCCAATTTAGAACCAGTCTGTTATACCATGACTGGTTCTAACTGTTGCTTCTTGACCTGCATACAGATATCTCAGGAGTCAGGTCAGGTGGTCTGGTATTCCCATCTCTTGAAGAATTTTCCACAGTTTGTTGTGATCTACACTGTCAAAGGCATTGGTGTAGTCAATAAAGCAGAAGTAGATGTTTTTCTGGAACTTTCTTGCTTTTTTGATGATCCTATAGATGTTCACAATTTGATCTCTGGTTCCTAGCCTTTTCTAAATCCAGCTTGAACATCTGGAAGTTCATGGTTCACATACTGTTGAAGCCTGGCTTGAAGAATTTTGAGCATTACTTTGATAGTGTATGTGATGAGTGCAATTGTGTAGTAGAGTGAACATTGTTTTGCACTACTTTTCTTTGGGATTGGAATAAAAACTGACCTTTTCCAGTCCTGTGGCCACTGTTGAGTTTTCCAAATTTGCTGGCATATTGAGTGTAGCACTTTAACAGCATCATCTTCTAGGATTTGGAGTAGCTCAACTGGAATTCCATCACCTCCACTAGCTTTGTTTGTAGTGATGCTTCCTAAGGCCCACTTGACTTTGCATTCTGTGATGTCTGGCTCTAGGTTAGTGATCATACCATTGTGGTTATCTGGGTCATGAATATCTTTTTTGTCTAGTTCTTCTGTGTATTCTTGCCACCTCTTCTTAATATCTTCTGTTCCTCTATGTCCATACCGTTTCTTTCCTTTATTGTACCCATCTTTGCATGCAATATTCCCTTGGTATCTCTGATTTTCTTGAAGAGATCTCTAGCCTTTGCCATTCTATTGTTTTCCTCTATTTCTTTGCATTGATCACCGAGGAAGGCTTTCTTATCTCTCCTTGCTATTCTTTGGAACTCTGCATTCAGATGGGTATATCTTTCCTTTTCTCCTTTGCCTTTAGCTTGTCTTCTTTTCTCAGCTATTTGTAAGGAGTTGTGGTAAATATACACAATAGAATATTACTCAGCCATTAAAGGAACAAAATTGGGTCATTGTAGATATATGGATAGAGCTAGAGACTGTTATACAGAGTGAAATCAGTCAGAAAGATAAAAACAAATGTCATGTATTAATGCATATATGTTGAATCTAGAAAAATAGTACAGATGAACTTATTTGCAAAGCAGTAATAGAGATACAAATATAGAGAGCTAATATATGGACACCAAGGGGGGAAAGGGGCATGGAATAAATTGGGATATTGAGATTGACATGTATACACTGCTATGCATTGGATAGATAACTAGTGAATGCCTGCTGTATGGCATAGGGAACTCTAGTTGGTGCTTTGTGATGTCCTAGGTGGAAGGAAAATCCAGAAGAGAGGGATATGTGTTTACATATGACTGATCCTCTGATTTGCTCTATGGTAGAAATTAGCACAGTGTTGTAAAGCAACTATATCCCAATACATAAAATAAATAAAAAATAAGAGTTATGAATGTCATTAAACTATATAATTTCAGAACTGGAAGGACCAAAAGAAGTCATTTGGTCACTCCCTAATCCACACCCCTTCTCACTTTCTAAACAGGAATCACATTATCCAAACTCATATAATGGATACTTTATGAATCCTATCAGTAACTGAGGAAAGAGAAAGAAATTGACAAACTTCTAAGTAGGTAAAAAATCATTGCACCATATGAATGTTTAGCATATATTTTTAAAATACTAAGTATGTCTTTCATTAATCTGTTTTTAACCTTCAGAAAATTAAAACACACAGATGGCCAATCTAGGTCATTATGATTTTTTTCTTTTTTGACCAAATTGATATTTCCTCTAGATTGATATCAGACTTGAGCTGTGTGACTAAGGCAGCAGTTCAGGGACCAGGGCAGGCAAGTGCCCTCTCCACTCAATAACCAGCAAACTAATTTGATGTTCCTATTGACTTGAATCTGTCTGCTTTATATCTTGAGCCTATGAGTGTGTGACCTCTTCTGCAGAGATCTGCTGCTTCTGGGCATTTTGTAAAGTGCTGAAATTGTCTGGAAAACTGCTCTCTGTGTTTTGTAAAATAATGGAAAGGGAGCATTTCCTATCTGCCTCCTGCAGTGATTTCCCAATAATAAAATTGAAGATGTACATTTAATTTTATTTCCATTTAGTTCTGAGAAAAATCTTGAGGTATTTTAGTTTCTAACTATGACTCCTTATCTGTTATCTTTTCTGATTAATTATGTCTCCTAGCTGTAATTTCTTTTTGACTCTTCTTCATAAAAATGAGCTCCGTATTTTCCTGAGTCATTTTCCTTTTTTGAAACAAAGTAGAAATACAGAGGATAATATTTGGCCAGAATCTCAATCTTGAAACTCCATCCATGCTTTAATGTGTTTCACAACTAGGCAATTAAGAAACTAGCCTTCCCTTTAATCATCTCAGGAAATTAAAGAGATTTTTTTCATGGTTAAATGGCATTTCTGAAAACAATCGAGAGCACTTTTTGTAATTTATGCTGAAATTTTGTTTTCTTTGAACTTCTGTGTGTATATTGGTCACTTAAGAAACAAGGAACTCAATTTTCTCCTTTTCCTTTCTTATTCTTACCTTTGTAATTGTCCTTTTGAAATCTTGTGTGTGTGTGGGGGGGGTGGTGGTGGCAAAAGGAGCTTTTCAATGTACAGGCAACTCTGCTTTTGTTTTAGCCATTATAATAACAAAGCATGTTATTTTATGGAGGTTATGAAGCAATTTAATAATTTGTTTTTGTGCTCACACAACATCAGGCCTTCCATGGGGGCCTTGAAACACTTTCTGGATATATTTATTTCTCCAGGTCCTGGGTCTTTATAGACAAGAAATCTAAAATGGATTAGGTAGGAAATAAACTTTGTCCTAGGATTTGCACTTATGTCACTGTCCTCTTTTTGCCAGGACTGTTGTTTCTGATTCCCTGACTGAACTCTTGAGACCTTGGATCTGCCTGGATTGACTTGCCCTGTCAGATGTTTTCCCTAATGAAACTCCCTCTCCAGACTCCTGCTCACCCTGGCCGCAGGCTCCCGGTAAGTTTTTTTGCTAAGGCTATGATGTCATTGCAGGCTGGCATCCCTTTTCTTCATTCCTGTATCCTCTAACTTAGCATCTTGCCCAGAGTGGGAACTTGATAAACAATGACTGAATGATGGCATTGATTGCAGCACACAGTAACTTGGTCAGAGGTTATGTTGGAGATACTGGGCTGCTGAGAATTTGTGTGGAATCTTCATGTGAGAAAGCCAAAAAGGATGGAGTGGGTACTGAATTATTTACTTGTACACATCTCTTCTTCCTCTTCTGTATTTATTCACATTGAACTGAAATAAGTGTTGATCAGTGCAGGACTGGAAATAGACCATCCTTTGAGTCATATTCTCATTGGCTACCTGGTTTTTCCAGTTTCTATCCTTCATGCCTCCTGTCAGAATGATATGAATCCCCTTTACCTGAGTAATAGTGGAGGGAGGGAATCATAACCATCTTCATTTCAAAGGTAAAGTGCAATGTCTACATGACTCTGGGAGAGAGGGAGAAATTTGGATTGCGAGAAGTTCACAGCTCAATGACAGTAAAAAAAAAAAAAAAAGAAAAGAAATACTTAAATCTAAACTTTTTTGATGGGGCAAAATGTTTTAGGAGGATCAAGAGGCAAGAAACATATAAGTTGTGCCTTCTGTGAACAGCAGGAGCGTAGGGGTCAGGGAAGGAAAGAGACAAGAGAAATGCTCTGAAGATTGGAGGCCTCAGTGTGCTGGGATCCTGACCACAGGCAGCTGTTGAGCTGTAAGTGTGCCTATGAGAAAGCCAAGACTTTCTTGAAGTCTTGAGTAACTGGTGCCTTAAACATGGGCTTTTGTGCCTGTCCTCTTGGAACAGGGTTCCCTGTAAAAGCATGTATGCACTTCATTGACTGTTCAGATGAAGGACAGAACTCTGCCTTCTGTTACTTTGGTTATCTTCTGCCAGCCTCCTTCAGAAGCCAGGAAATGTCTTCCTCTTTATATTTTCAACTTAAATGCATCATGTGGATTTGTATGGCTGCTTTAAGATAGGGATTTGTTTTATTCTTTTTTTTTTTTTTTCCTTTTCTTTCCTACACCTTATCTTGCCATTAACCTTAGACTAGGAAAATGAAAACTCTGGGGGCACTTTGGAGCTTCAGCTGCCCAGACAGCAGAGGCTGAAGGGTTCTCTCCTCTCTGTGTTTTTATGTCCTTTCAAAATGTCAGTTAGTACTTTTAAAATAAAGTCTGCCATCAAAGACATGCTCTTCTCCTCCCTGTCTGGTGTGCCAAAGATAGACATTACTCTGTCTGCTTTAGTTCTCAGTTTCCTGTCATGTTTGGCAAAAATTTAATTGCCTCTCCTTTCAGAACAACTTTTATTTGTTTTCTTTGCTTCAACATTTCCTCTAAAGGAGAGTTCTTGCAGCAGGGGAATGCAGACAGCTTTTGTTTTTGCCGCTCCATGATTGGCTTCCCAGTGTCTTTTAAAATGAAATTTTGTGCCCAGAAAAGATGCCATGGAGGCCAGGCAGTGTTGCCTTATCCAAGGGTGACAGTTCACGTAGGGGGCCAAGTATACTCAGGTTTAATTGCAGGCTGGGGCTCAGAGCAGACAGTGGCATTTCTTTTCTACCTTTGAGTACTGTTCTTGTCCTGTCCTTGCAGACCGAAGTAGGTAATAATGTTAATAACAATAATACTGCCTATCAGTCAGCTTCTCTTACCCCATACTTAACGTTCGTTCTCTTTAGAGGGTTCTTGCTCTCCATCTTGGTGATTTTAGACTAATCCTTCAAAACCTGGCTCTCATGTCATAAGGAATTAACACACTTTCTGCTCTGTTGCCATAGCATTTTTCACATTTATTGTGTATTGACTCCCTTCATGGTTAAAGGATTCATTGTACATGAACCTAACAGCTTAGCACTCCCATTGCTCCCACCCAAGACTGTGAGATGTTTAAGGTTAAGGAATAATAAGGTCTCTTATACATTCTCAAATCCCCAACTTTTAGCTCAGGGTCTGATACATAATAAAATATATTTATCATAAAATCTTAAATGAGACAAAAATGTAAATGGTACTTTTGCATATAGATCTCCCTGTACTTGTCCCATTGGATGCAAGTTTATGTTCCTGACAGGAAAATGGCTTTAACGGGAACTGATTTTTTAAGTATTCACATGAGATCCAAGGATAAAGGAAAAAAGAAAAGTGTTGAAAATGAGTAAAGAAGGGTGACTAGCTGTCTCCTTTGGATTTTTGCAAGAAGTCAGAATCTCTTGAGATTCATAAACAAAGGGAATGATAAGGCTTTACAACTGAGGAAATGAAAGAATATATTCACAATGGTAATATGAACCAACATGAACAAGAAGACATTCTGAGAGGGGATGGGGAGTTCAAGCTTTCCAGGTAAAAAGCTTTGAAGCAGAGTTGAGGACACTGCCACAGGTCTTGAACAAAAAGGAGGAGTGACCCCAAGTGTGAATTCCATTTGGGGGACAAAACATTAGGAGAGGTTGCAACCAGAGCTGGGGACTCTGGAGTCTCAAAGAGAAAGTGTGTTGTAAATCCAGGTGAGGGATGAACTATGTGTGGACTGTGTTGTTAATACCCTCCCAGACAAGTCAACAAGGAGAGGATCTCCAAATTCATGACTCTGTCATGTGTCTTTCACCATTACCTAATTAGGCAGTGTGTTATGGCAGGAGAAGCTCTTTCAGGGGAAAGCAGGCAGGTGGCATGAGTTGTCATTCTTTCCTCTCACACATCAGCTGCATAACCTGAAGGAAGTCACTAATCCTCACTGGTTCTCAGTTGATTTATTTGTAATATGATAATAACTGTACTTTATCTGTGTTAGAGGAAATTATTACATGGAATGATTGAGCTCTTCAGCTATTATAAAATCTATGTATCTTCCTGGAAATCCTACAGTGTCACTTAACATGGCTATTCTTATGTGTCTTTTTTTATATAAATTTATTTATTTTAATTGGAGGCTAATTACTTTACAATATTGTATTGGTTTTGCCATACATCAACATGAATCTGCCACAGGTGTAAACATGTTTCCATCCTGAACCCCCTCCCCACACCATCCCTCCGGGTCATCCCAGTGCACCAGCCCTGAGCATCCTGCGTCATGCATTGAACCTGGACTGGTGACCCATTCCACATATAATATTACACATGTTTCAATGCCATTCTCCAAAATCATCTCACCCTCTCCCTCTCCCACAGAGTCCAAAAGACTGCCTTATACATCTGTATCTCTTCTGCTGTCTTGCATACAGGGTTATCATTGCCATCTTTCCAAATTCCATATATATGCGCTAGTATACTATATTGGTGTTTTTCTTTCTGGCTTACTTCACTCTGTATAACAGGCTCCAGTTTCATCCACCTCATTAGAACCAATTCAAATGCACTCTTCTCAATGGCTGAGCAATACTCCATTGTGTATATGTACCACAGCTTTCATATCCATTCATCTGCTGATGGATATCTAGGTTGTTTCCATGTCCTGGCTATTATAAACAGTGCTGCGATGAACATTGGGGTACACGTATCTCTTTCAATTCTGGTTTCCTCGGTGTGTATGCCCAGCAGTGGGATTGCTGGGTCGTTTGGCAGTTCTATTTCCAGTTTTTTAAGGAATCTTCATCCGTTCTCCATAGTGGCTGTACTAGTTTGCATTCCCACCAACAATGTAAAAGGGTTGCCTTTTCTCCACACCCTCTCCAGCATTTATTGCTTGTAGACTTTTGGATTGCAGCCATTCTGACTGGTGTGAAATGGTACCTCATTGTGATTTTGATTTGCATTTCTCTGATAAAGAGTGATGTTGAGCATCTTTTCATGTGTTTGTTAGCCATCTGTATGTCTTCTTTGGAGAAATGTCTGTGTAGTCCTTTGGTCCATTTTTTTATTGGGTCATTTATTTTTCTGGAATTGAGCTGCAGGAGTTGCTTGTATATTTTTGAGATTAATTCTTTGTCAGTTGCTTCATTTGCTATTATTTTCTCCCATTCTGAAGGCTGTCTTTTCACCTTGCTTATAGTTTCCTTTGTGGTGCAGAAGCTTTTAAGTTTAATTAGGTCCCATTTGTTTATTTTTACTTTTATTTCCAATATTCTGGGAGGTGGGTCATACAGGATCCTGCTGTGATTTATGTCAGAGAGTGTTTTGCCTATGTTCTCCTCTAGGAGTTTTATAGTTTCTGGTCTTACGTTTAGATCTTTAATCCATTTTGAGTTTATTTTTGTGTATGGTGTTAGAAAGTGTTCTAGTTTCATTCTTTTACAGGTGGTTGGCCAGTTTTCCCAGCACCACTTGTTAAAGAGATTGTCTTTTCTCCATTATATATTCTTGCCTCCTTTGTCAAAGATAAGGTGTCCATAGGTGCGTGGATTTATCTCTGGGCTTTCTATTTTATTCCATTGATCTATATTTCTGTCTTTGTGCCAATACCATACTGTCTTGATGACTGTGGCTTTGTAGTAGAGCCTGAAGTCAGGCAGGTTGATTCCTCCCATTCCATTCTTCTTTCTCAAGATAGCTTTGGCTATTTGAGGTTTTTTGTATTTCCATACAAATTGTGAAATTATTTGTTCCAGCTCTGTGAAAAATACTATTGGTAGCTTGCTAGGGATTGCATTGAATCTATAGATTGCTTTGGGTAGTATACTCATTTTCACTATATTGATTCTTCTGATCCATGAACACGGTATATTTCTCCATCTATTAGTGTCCTCTTTGATTTCTTTCACTAGTGTTTTATAGTTTTCTATATATAGGTCTTTAGTTTCTTTAGGTAGGTATATTTCTAAGTATTTTATTCTTTTCATTGCAATGGTGAATGGAATTGTTTCCTTAATTTCTCTTTCTATTTTCTCATTATTAGTGTATAGGAATGCAAGGGATTTCTGTGTGTTGATTTTATATCCTGCAACTTTACTATATTCATTGATTAGCTCTAGTAATTTTCTGGTGGAGTCTTTAGGGTTTTTTATGTAGAGGATCATGTCATCTGCAAATAGTGAGAGTTTTACTTCTTTTTTTCCAATTTGGATTCCTTTTATTTCTTTTTCTGCTCTGATTGTTGTAGCCAAAACTTCCAAAACTATGTTGAATAGCAGTGGTGAAAGTGGGCACCCTTGTCTTGTTCCTGACTTTAGGGGAAATGCTTTCAGTTTTTCACCATTGAGGATAATGTTTGTTGTGGGTTTGTCATATATAGCTTTTATTATGTTGAGGTATGTTCCTTCTATTCCTGCTTTCTGGAGAGTTTTTATCATAAATGGATGTTGAATTTTGTCAAAGGCTTTCTCTGCATCTATTGAGATAATCATATTTCTTTTTCTTTCAATTTGTTAATGAGGCGTATTACATTGATTGATTTGCGGATATTGAAGAATCCTTGCATCCCTGGGATAAAGCCCACTTGGTCATGGTGTATGATCTTTTTAATTTGTTGTTTGCCGGGTGCCAGTGTGAGGACCTCTGCCTGTGGCAAAGGTCATGAGGAAGGAGGCTTGGCATACGCAAAGGCCGGATCGAGCCTCAGGAGTCCCCCTGGAAATTCTCGAGCATCTACCCCCAAAACCAGAGTCTGCCTATTTTACTGCATTGTGCTCTCACCTACACCTCTGACTTTACGGGGGGCTGTCCCCCACCACCTCTCTCTGAAAAAGAGTTAACTTACAGCTCCAGTTAATAAGTTCCTGGGTGTGACAAGAGTGTTTCAACCTACAAACTCCTTTGGAAGTCCTCTAGCCTGCCTGAATAGGTTTTTCCGGCCACATGTGATTGTTCAGAGCCTCCCAACTGTGAGAGGCATGAGATGTTCTAAACTGTCTAAATACAGATTCCTTTGAGCAGTTAAAAGATTGATTAGAAATTGTATTGGTGAAGGGTTTTTCACTTGTTGGGCCAATGTTTGCTACTAAGTTTCCATATCCCTTACCTACTGTGTCCCTGGGAGTGTATTGATTAATATAATTGGTGTACAGGAATGTAAGTAATTGCTTTAATGTTTGTAACCTTGGACCCTTGAGTTAATTCTTTTCTTGTTATAGCCCACCACACCTTTGCCCTATAGGAATACAACTGTAATGCTTTTGGAGGGTGGCGCCTGGCTTTAGAATAATCACCATTAGAGAAAAATAAGTTTTCTGAAGAAAGGATCATAAAATGTTAACGGGCCTCCTGGCCAGAAGATGATGTAAATCACCTAAACTTTTGCATATGATACGTTTGCAGGAAGAAAGCCTGGCTTACTGTTGACTCTACCCCTTCCCCCATTATCCTCTATGCACAACTTAAGGTATAAAAACTACTTTGGAAAATAAAGTGCGGGCCTTGTTCATCGAAATTCGTCTCCCCATGTTGTTCTTTCTCTCACCTTCTGGCTGAATTCCCATTTGGAGCATGGAGGTTCGTCAGCCTACTAATTATGCCTGGGCTTCTAAGATCCAACCGGGGGGGCCTTAGTGTCTCCTTTCCTTTGGGAGAACGGGAGGATGCCTGCGGCCTACGTAGGTGACACAAATTCCTTATCTTGGAATTTTATTAGCTTTCCACGTAAACCAAGTTATTCAGCCTCTTTTCTCCACTGAATTATCTCACTGAGCTATCTTTATTTAGCCACTTTTTATATCTTTAATTCTATCGTATCCTGATTGCCGAAGCCATCTCCCCTTTGAATCCTCTGACTCCACTGGGGCTGGACCCCGGCAGTTGTTGGATTTTGATTGTTAGAATTTTGTTAAAGACTTTTGCATCTATGTTCATCAGTGATATTGGCATGTAGTTTTCTTTTTTTGTGGCATCTTTGTCAGGTTTTGGTATTACGGTGATGGTGGCCTCAGAGAATGAGTTTGGAAGTTTACCTTCCTCTGCAATTTTCTGGAAGACTTTGAATAGGATAGGTGTTCGGTTCAATTCAGTTCACTCACTCAGTCGTGTCCGACTCTTTGTGACCCCGTGAACTGCAGCACGCCAGGCCTCCCTGTCCATCACCAAATCCAGGAGTTCACTCAAACTCACATCCATTGAGTCAGTGATGCCATCCAGCCATCTCATCCTCTGTTGTCCCCTTCTCCTCCTGCTCCCGATCCCTCCCAGCATCAGAGTCTTGTCCAATGAGTCAACTCTTTGCATGAGGTGGCCAAAGTACTGGAGTTTCAGCTTTAGCATCATTCCTTCCAAGGAATACCCAGGGCTGATCTCCTTTAGAATGGACTGGTTGGATCTCCCTGCAGTCCAAGGGACTCTCAAGAGTCTTCTCCAACACCACAGTTCAAAAGCATCAATTCTTCGGTGCTTAGCTTTCTTCACAGTCCAACTTTAACATCCATACATGACCACTGGAAAAGCCATAGCCTTGACTAGACGGACCTTTGTTGGCAAAGTCATGTCTCTGCTTTTCAATATGCTATCTAGGTTGGTCATAACTTTCCTTCCAAAGGAGTAAGTGTCTTTTAATTTCATGGGTGCAATCACCATCTGCAGTGATTTTGGAGCCCAGAAAAATAAAGTCTGACACTGTTTCCACTGTTTCCCCATCTATTTCCCATGAAGTGATGGGACCAGATACCATGATCTTCGTTTTCTGAATGTTGAGTTTTAAGCCAACTTTTATACTCTCCTCTTTCACTTTCATCAAGAGGTTTTTTAGTTCCTCTTCACTTTCTGCCATAAGGGTGGTATCATCTGCATATCTGAGGTTATTGATATTTCTCCCGGGAATCTTGATTCCAGCTTGTGTTTCTTCCAGCGCAGCATTTCTCATGATGTACTCTGCATATAAGTTAAAAAAGCGGGGTGACAATATACAGCCTTGATGTACTCCTTTTCCTATTTGGAACCAGTCTGTTTTTCCATGTCCAGTTCTAACTGTTGCTTCCTGACCTGCAGATAGGTTTCTCAAGAGGCAGGACAGGTGGTCTGGTATTCCCATCTCTTTCAGAATTTTCCACAGTTTATTGTGATCCACACAGTCAAAGGCTTTGGCATAGTCAATAAAGCAGAAATAGATGTTTTTCTGGAACTCTCTTGCTTTTTTGATGATCCAGTGGATGTTGGCAATTTGATCTCTGGTTCTTCTGCCTTTTCTAAAACCAGCTTGAACATCTGGAAGTTCATGGTTCACGTACTGCTGAAGCCTGGCTTGGAGAATTTTGAGCATTACTTTACTAGCATGTGAGATGAGTGCAATTGTGCAGTAGTTTGAGCATTCTTTGGCATTGCCTTTCTTTGGGATTGGAATGAAGACTGACCTTTTCCAGTCCTGTGGCCAGTGCTGAGTTTTCCAAATTTGCTGGCATATTGAGTGCAGCACTTTCACAGCATCAACTTTCAGGATTTGAAATAGCTCAACTGGAATTCCATCACCTCCACTACCTTTGTTTGTAGTGATGCTTCCTAAGGCCCACTTGACTTCACATTCCAGGATGTCTGGCTCTAGGTGAGTGATCACACCATTGTGATTATCTGGGTTGTGAAGATCTTTTTTGTACAGTTCTTCTGTGTATTCTTGCCACCTCTTCTTAATATCTTCTCTTTCTGTTAGGTCGATACCATTTCTGCCCTTTATTGAGCCCATCTTTGCATGAAATATTCCCCTGGTATCTCTAATTTTCTTGAAGAGATCTCTAGTCTTTCCTGTTCTGTTGTTTTCCTCTATTTCTTTGCATTGATCGCTGAGGAAGGCTTTCTTATCTCTGCTTGCTATTCTCTGGAACTCTGCATTCAGATGCTTATATCTTTCCTTTTCTCCTTGCTTCTCTTCTCTTCACAGCTATTTGTAAGGCCTCCCCAGACAGCCATTTTGCTTTTTTGCATTTCTTTCCCATGGGGATGGTCTTGAGCCCTGTCTCCTGTATAATGTCATGAACCTCCATCCATAGTTCGTCATGCACTCTATATATCAGATCTAGTCCCTTAAATCTATTTCTCACTTCCACTGTATAATCATAAGGGATTTGATTTAGGTCATACCTGAATGGTCTAGTGGTTTTCCCTACTTTCTTCAATTTAAATATTAATTTGGCAATAAGGAGCTCATGATCTGAGCCACAGTCAGCTCCTGGTCTTGTTTTTGCTGACTGTATAGAGCTTCTCCTTCTTTGGCTGCAAAGAATATAATCAATCTGATTTTGGTGTTGACCATCTGGTGATGTCCATGTGTAGAATCTGACAGAATGTGGTCCACTGGAGAAGGGAATGGCAAACCACTTCAGTATTCTTGTCTTGAGAACCCCATGAACAGTATCAAAGGGCAAAACGATAGGATACTGAAAGAGGAACTCCCCAGGTGAGTAGGTGCCCAATATGCTACTGGAGATCAGTGGAGAAATAACTCCAGAAAGAATGAAGGGGTGGAGCCAAAGCAAAAACAATACCCAGTTGTGGATATGACTGGTGATAGAAGCAAGGTCTGATGCTGTAAAGAGCAATATTGCATAGGAACCTGGAATGTTAGGTCCATAAATCAAGGCAAATTGGAAGTGGTCAAACAGGAGATGGCAAGAGTGAATGTCGACATTCTAGGAATCAGCAAGCTAAAATGGACTGGAATGGGTGAAATTAACTCAGATGACCATTATATCTACTACTGCGGGCAGGAATCCCTCAGAAGAAATGGAGTAGCCATCATGGTCAACCAAAGAATCTCAAATGCAGTACTTGGATGCAGTCTCAAAAACGACAGAATGAGCTCTGTTCGTTTCCAAGGCAAACCATTCAATATCACAGTAATCCAAGTCTATGCCCCAACCAGTAACACTGAAGAAGCTGAAGTTGAACTGTTCTATGAAGACCTACAAGACCTTTTAGAACTAACACCCAAAGAAGATGTCTTTTTCATTATAGGGGACTGGAATGCAAAAGTAGGAAGTCAAGAAACACCTGGAGTAACAGGCAAATGTGGCCTTGGAATACAGAATGAAGCAGGGCAAAGGCTAATAGAGTTTTCCAAGAGAATGCACTAGTCATAGCAAACACCCTCTTCCAACAACACAAGAGAAGACTCTATACATGGACATCACCAGATGGTCAACACCGAAATCAGATTGGATAGGTGTTAGCTCGTCTCTAAATTTCTGGTAGAATTCAACTGTGAAGCTATCTGGACCTGGGCTTTTGTTTGCTGGAAGATTTCTGATTATAGTTTCAATTTCCGAGCTTTTGATGGATATGTTAAGATTTTCCTTTTCTTCCTGGTTCAGTTTTGGAAAGTTGTACTTTTCTAAGAATTTGTCCATTTCTTCCATGTTGTCCATTTTATTGGCATATAATTGATGATAATAAGTAGTCTCTTATGATCCTTTGTATTTCTGTGTTGTCTGTTGTGATCTCTCCATTTTCATTTCTAATTTTATTGATTTGATTGTTCTCCCTTTGTTTCTTGATGAGCCTGGCTAATGGTTTGTCAATTTTATTTATCCTCTAAAGGAACCAGCTTTTGGCTTTGTTGATTTTTGCTATGGTCTCTTTTGTTTCTTTTTCATTTACTTCTGCCCTAATTTTTAAGATTTCTTTTCTTCTACTGACCCTGGGGTTCTTCATTTCTTCCTTTTCTAGTTGCTTTAGGTGTAGAGTTAGGTTATTTATTTGACTTTTTTCTTGTTTCTTGAGGTATGCCTGTATTGCTATGAACCTTCCCCTTAGCAGTGCTTTTACCGTGTCCCACAGGTTTTGGGTTGTTGTGTTTTCATTTTCATTCGTTTCTATGCATATTTTGGTTTCTTTTTTGATTTCTTCTGTGATTTGTTGGTTATTCACCAGTGTGTTGTTCAGCCTCCATATGTTGGAATTTTTAATAGTTTTTCTCCTGTAATTGAGATCTAATCTTACTGCATTGTGGTCAGAAAAGATGGTTGGAATGATTTCAATTTTTTTGAATTTACCAGGGCTAGATTTATGGCCCAGGATGTGATCTATCTTGGAGAAGTTTTGAGAAAAATGTGAAATTCATTGTTTTGGGGTGAAACAATGTCCTATAGATATCAATTAGGTCTAACTGGTCTATTGTATCATTTAAAGTTTGTTTCCTTGTTAATTTTCTGTTTGGATGATCTATCCGTAGGTGTGAGTGGGGTATTAAAGTCTCCTACTATTATTGTGTTATTGTTAATTTCCCCTTTCATACTTGTTAGTATTTGTCTTACATATTGCAGTGCTCCCATGTTGGGTACATATATATTTATAATTGTTATATCTTCTTCTTGGATTGATCCTTTGATCATTAGGTAGTGTCTTTCTTTGTCTCTTTTCACAGCCTTTGTTTTAAAGTCTATTTTATCTGATATGAGTATTGCTACTCCTGCTTTCTTTTGGTCCCTATTTGCATGGAAAATCTTTTTCCAGCCCTTCACTTTCAGTCTGTATGTGTCCCCTGTTTTGAGGTGGGTCTCTTGTAGACAACATATGTAGGGGTCTTGTTTTTGTATCCATTCAGCCAGTCTTTGTCTTTTGGTTGGGGCATTCAATCCATTTATGTTTAAGGTAATTATTGATAAGTATGATCCCGTTGCCATTTACTTTATTGTTTTGGGTTCGAGTTTATACACCGTTTCTGTGTTTCCTGTCTAGAGAAGATCCTTTAGCATTTGTTGGAGAGCTGGTTTGGTGGTGGTGAATTCTCTCAGCTTTTGCTTGTCTGTAAAGCTTTTGATTTCTCCTTCATATTTGAATGAGATCCTTGCTGGGTACAGTAATCTGGGCTGTTATTGTCTTTCATCACTTTAAGTATGTCCTGCCATTCCCTCCTGGCCTGAAGAGTTTCTATTGAAAGATCAGCTGTTATCCTTATGGGAATCCCCTTGTGTGTTATTTGTTGTTTTTCCCTTGCTGCTTTTAATATTTGTTCTTTGTGTTTGAAATTCATTAATTTGATTAATATGTGTCTTGGGGTGTTTCGCCTTGGGTTTGTCCTGTTTGGGACTCTTTGGGTTTCTTGGACTTGGGTGATTATTTCCTTCCCCATTTTAGGGAAGTTTTCAGCTATTATCTCCTCAAGTATTTTCTCATGGTCTTTCTTTTTGTCTTCTTCTTCTGGGACTCCTATGATTCGAATGTTGGGGCGTGTAACATTGTCCCAGAGGTCTCTGAGACTACCCTAATTTCTTTTAATTCGTTTTTCTCTTTGTCCTCTCTGATTCATTTATTTCTACCATTCTATCTTCTACCTCACTAATCCTATCTTCTGCCTCCGTTATTCTACTGTTTGTTCCCTCCAGAATGTTTTGATATCATTTATTGCATTATTCATTATATACTGACTTTTTTACTTCTTCTAGGTCCTTGTGAAACCTTTCTTGCATCTTCTCAATCCTTGTGTCCAGGCTATTTATCTGTGATTCCATTTTGTTTTCAAGATTTTGGATCATTTTCACTATCATTATTCGGAATTCTTTATCAGGTAGATTCCCTATGTCTTCCTCTTTTGTTTGGTTTGGTGGGCATTTATCCTGTTCCTTTACCTGCTGGGTATTCCTCTGTCTCTTCATCTTGTTTATATTGCTGTGTTTGGGGTGACCTTTCTGTATTCTGGCAGTTTGTGGAGTTCTCTTTATTGTAGAGTTTCCTCACTGTGGGTGGGGTTGTACAGGTGGCTACCAAGGTTTCCTAGTTAGGGAAGCTTGTGTCAGTGTTCTGGTGGGTGGAGCTGTATTTCTTCTCTTTGGAGTGCAATGAAGTGTCCAGTAATGGGTTATGAGATGTCAGTGGGTTTGGAGTGACTTTGGGCAGCCTGTATATTGAAGCTCAGGGCTGTGTTCCTGTGTTGCTGGAGAATTTGCATGGTATGTCTTGCTCTGGAACTTGTTGGCCCTTGGGTGGTGCTTGGTTTCAGTGTAGGTATGGAGGCGTTTGATGAGCTCCTGTCGATTAATGTTCCCTGGAGTCAGGAGTTCTCTGGTGTTCTCAGGGTTTTGACTTAAGCCTCCTGCTTCTGGTTTTAAGTCTTATTTTTACAGTAGTCTCAAGACTTCTCCATCTATACAGCACTGTTGATAAAACATCTAGGTTAAAGATGAAAAGTTTCTCCACAATGAGGGACACCCAGAGAGGTTCACAGAGTTACATGGAGAAGAGAAGAGGGAGGAGGGAGATAGAGGTGACCAGGATGAGATGAGGTGGAATCAAAAGAGAAGAGAGCAATCTAGCCAGTAATTGCTTCCTATGTGCACTCCACAGTCTGGACCACTCAGAGATGTTCACAGAGTTACACAGAGAAGAGAAGAGGGGGGAAGGAAACAGAGGTGGCCAGGAGGATAAAGGGGGGAATTAAAAGGAGAAAGAAAGATCCAGCCAGTAATCAGTTCCCTAAGTGTTCTCCACAGCCTGGAACACACAAAGAGATTCACAGAATTGGGTACAGAAGATAAGGGGGAGGGAGGAGATAGAAGTGACCTGGTGGAGAAAAAGGAGAGTCCAAAGGGGAGAAAGCAGTCAAGCCAGTAATCTCTCTCCCAAGTAGAAATGGGTACTGAAGATTGAATTCTCAAAGGTACAAAATTGATAACAAATACCAAAAAGCAAAGATTAACAATCTAGAGTAGAGGTTGGATTTTTAAAAATACAATATTAAAGAAAAAAAAGTCACAAAAATTATAATATATATATATATATATATATATATATATATATATATATATATCAAGTTTGCTTTAAAAAATAGGATCTCTCTTTTTTTTTGGCAAAGTAATAGTAGGTTATAAAAATGAAAATTAAAGGAGTAATAGAGGACTTAAAATTTTAAAAAATTAAAGAAATTAGAGAATGATAGTAAAAATATATCTAGGACTTTCTCTGGTGTTGTTGTGGGCAGTGTGGGGTCAGTTCATTTTTGGATAGTTCCTAGATCTGGCTTATATTTCTCAAGATCTATAGGCCCCTTCCTATGTAGTCAGTACTAACTACAGGGTTTTAATCTATTGCACCTGTCACTTCCAAGGAGGTTCCCTCTGGTTTAGCTTCTTCTGTTTGCTGGTCTCTTCAGTGTCTAATTTCTGCCCTGACACAAGGGGGCGGTGGTGGACACTTTTTTAGGCTCACTTGTTCAGTCGTGCTGTGGGGAGGGAGGGACTCTGCAAACAAATAACACTGGCGTGTGCTCACAGTGTCTCGGCCACACTGGGTTTGCCCCCATTCACGGTGTTTGTGCTTTCCATGTCTACACTGCTTAGGCTCTAGTTTGCTCTGCCGGGAACTGTCTGAGGCCAGCCCTGGGTTGTATGCACTTCCCAGGTCTAAGCCTCTCAGGTTCAGGCACTTGGGTACCCCTCAGAGGCACGCAGACTCGGTTGGGGCTGCATTTTGTGCCCTTCCCAGATCCGAGCAGCTCAGGTGACCAGGTGTTTGGTGAGTGCGGTCGCTACAACTTATCGCCTCCTCCCCTGCCGCCCTTCTGGGTGTACAACCGGTGCCCCTTCTCAGGTGGATGTTGACCGTCCAGAATCCCAAGAAGTCTTGGTTAGCAATGAAGCCTGCTTTCAGTTTGGTAGATAATGCCTCCTTGGGGCCATGATTGCCCCCTTCTGGCTCTGGTTGCCCTCGCCTGCCTGTCACTGGAGGGGGATGGACCAGTCTGCAGCCAGCTAGTTCTGCTCAGTCCTTTGTTCTGTGAGTGGGCCTGACAGTGTCATAGGTTAGGGCTTTTCTCGTAGCTCTAGTCAGTCCCTTGTTTTGTGAGCAGGTCTGGCAGTGTCTTAGGTTAGGTCTTTTCGCGAGGTAGCTATCCCACAGTCTGGTTTGCTATCCCAAGTTAGTTCCCTCAGATTGCCCTCGGAGCATTCAGGGCTGGTCCTTACTCTAAGCAATGCAGCCTGCGCCTCCCTGCCCAGCCTCCACTTGCTAGTGGCGGATGCAGGCGTCTGCACTGCTTCTCCACTGGGGGAGTTACTGCTGGGCACGTAATCTGTGGATTTTGATTATTTATTTTTCCTCCTGGTTATGTTGCACTCTGTGGTTCCAAGGCATGCCACAGACTCAGCAGTGAGAGTGTTTCCTGGTGTTTGGAAACTTCTCTCTTTTTAAAGACTCCCTTCCCAGGACGGAGCTCCGTCCCTACCTCTTTTGTCTCTCTTTTTATCTTTTATGTTTTTTTCTATCTCCTTTCGAAGACAATGGGCTGCTTTTCTGGGTGCCTGATGTCCTCTGCCGGCATTCAGAAGTTGTTTTGTGGAATTTACTCAGCGTTTAGATGTTCTTTTGATGAATTTGTTGGAGAGAAAGTGGTCTCCCCGTCCTATTCCTCCGCCATCTTAGGACTGCCCCCCCCCACCCCGTGTCTTTGTGTAATTAGTTGATCATATTCACAATGGGTAATTGTCACACAGCACACTTGCGTCATGTGATCCTAAGCAGGACTATCTTGGAAAGGACTTTGTAGTGTTGAAAATCTACATTTAAGAGAGATGAACTTTATATTTTAATAAGAGCATTAAATGTTAAAAGTTGATTTTTCCTTAAGATCTGAAATGTGTAGGGTTGAAGTGATATTTAAATATTACATAGCAGTAGAATTCTCAGAAAAACATAACTTTCTTTTAACTTGAATAATTCTTGGCACTTTGAACTCATCAAAGATATGTCTAGCTTTCTGAAGAATTAGAGGTTCCAGAAGGTTAAGACTATTTCTTAAAATGATTTTTTTATTTCTTAACAGAAGAAATAACATTTAATCAGGTAAATAATCTCTTTTCGTTTCCACCCAGCTCTCAAACACTGTATAAACACAACCATGTTTTTAAAAATATTTTTAATGACAAGATAACATACATATTTATTGTAAGAAAAATGAAAATGAAATGGAGCCTAAAGAAGAAAATTAAAATTATTCTTAGAAATAACTATAGTGAATATTAACATCTATCTTTCAATGTATCTGTACGTATCTATCTTCTAATGTGTGTGTCTGTCTGTTTATGTGTATGGAATCACACATATGCATATACATACAGACGTATACATACATAAATACACAAACATAGATACCATTTTATACCTTGCTTTATTGTTTAATAGATTATCATTTCAGAGTCATTCAAATTATTTTAAATTTTAGGAAAATGCAAATAATAAAGAAAATAATCAGAGCATAATAAAAAATTAAAAATTTCTTTGTCTTTCTTTTCTCTTTCAAAGTTCTACTCTCCATAGATTACTGCTTTCAGTTATTTCAGCTTCAGATTTTCTAATTAATAAACTTAAGTGTCTGTTTCTTAATTTTATCCCAATAACTATTACTCCTTGATATAGAAGTTGAGAAACCAGGACTAAATTCCTACCTTTCTTTCTCTTCTCTATACTTCCTCATTTTAAAAGTTATATTATTACTGTGTTTTGTCTTTTGGTGGGTTTACTTATATCTATGACTTATATTCTGAAAAGTACATTCTATAATGAATCGACTTTGGAAAATATACCATAGCTCTTATGTATGTAAGATGAAGAAAGAACATACCTCATTTTCCTTCAGTCTTACATCAACAAGGTGTGTAACACTGATCCTTTGACCTGTAACTATAATTATGCTTCCTATGTTTCATTTCAAAGTTAATTATAAAAATTGAAGACCCAAATGAACTAATGTAGCTGGTAAAAGCATTGGCTGCAGAACTCTACCACATGACTTCAAAGTCTAGTTCTGCCACTGTCCGTCTGGCCTTTTCAGTTGTGGATATATTTCTTAACTTCTCTGTGCCTTCATCTCCTCTTATGTAAGATGATCATAAAATAGTACCTACCTGATAGTGTTGCTGTGAACATTATGTAAGAGAGTACTTATCAAGTTCCCAGAATAATGCCTGGCACATAGTAAGTGCTTAGTAATATCATTTTACAAGGAGCCCCATGTTCCTTGGAGGAAAAGCTATGACAAACTTAGACAGCATATTAAAAAGCATAGACATTACTTTGCCAATAAAGGTCCATATAAGTCAAAGGTATGGTTTTTCCAGTAGTTGTGTATGGATGTGAGAGTTGGACCATAAAGAAGGCTGACTGCCAAAGAAATGATGCTTTTGAAGTGTGGTGCTGGAGAAGACTCTTGAAAGTCCCTTGGACTGCAAGGAGATGAAACCAGTCAATCCTAAAAGAAATCAACCGTTAATATTCACTGGAAGGACTGATGCTAAAGCTGAAGCTCCAATACTTTGGCCACCTGATGTGAAGAGCTGACTCATTAGAAAAGACCCTGATGCTGGGAAAGATTGAAGGAAGGAGGAGAAGGGAATGACCAAGTATGAGATGGTTGGATGGCATCACTGACTCAACGGACAAGAGTTTGAGCAAGCCCTGGGAGATTGCGAAGGACAGGGAAACTTGGCTTGCTACAGTCCACAGAGTTGCAAAGAGTCGGATATGACTTAGTGACTGAACAAAAACAATATGTTATATGAATGACCCTGTGTCACTAAAGCTGTGCTGCTCAAGGGATTATGTTCTAGGAATCAAAGTGAAATGGTTTACTTCTGTTCATCTCATCGATTATTCAAAATCCTGTGATGTATTAGTTTACTTCACATTTGGACTACGACTTTCTTGTACAACTTTTTGTTTTGCTTAGAATTTCTGATTGTTTTTCATTTATTTTCTGCTAATGAAAGAGAAATTGCCCATATCACATTATCACATTGTTAACCTCTTCAGGAACCTATTTATTACATCCATTTAAATAGAGATTGAAAATAAAGCAGCAACTTAAAGAGGCTTCATTTTTGTAGATTATTGAATTTGATTTGATGTCTATCATGAGGCCTTTTAAGTATCAGATTAGATTCTCTGTTTGACCTCAAAGACCAGCTCAACATATCAATTGCAAGTAGAATTGTTTGACTTCCCCCCCTCCCCCCCGTGGTACTTTCTCCATTTCTTATTATTCTGATTTAATGTGTCAGATATGACAGCTGTATGTAATCCTGACTTTTCAAGAGTTTAGTTCCTCTGGAAAAATTTCCTGGAGAAATAAACTAGGGTTTTTTTTTCTCGCCTCTTCAGGTCAGTGCTTCACCTTCTTTTCTCTGTGCACTACCTCTCTAGTACTTTATTTAAGGCCAGGTCTCTTAGACTGAAGTTTGAAATTGTCCAAATAGCCTTAGTGATTCACTTCCCTGAAAGGAGCTGTGCAGGAAAGCCTTGTTCAGAGCCATCCACGTTTGGATAACTATCTATGTTAGGGGAACGAGAAATAGTTCAGCATTTCTGTAGTTAAGAGAGTATCTGAGGGAGTAATAAGGATAAGGCTGTATAAGTAGACAGGGGTAATGGTGGGGGAGATTATGAAGGATGTAGAACAATTTGGAAAGGAATTTTAAATTTGTTCTATCCTATAGGGAGGGGAATGATGGAAAATATTTTAGGAGAGAAGTGCAATGATCAGACTTGTGTTTCAGAAAACAAATCTTTGATGGAAGTTTTGAAGCTGATTACAAGGAGAGCCTGGAAGGAGAGAGAACCAATTGGAGGCTACTGCATTTAAATTTTTGGCAGTAGAATTTTAACATCAAAACATTTTTTGATAGAATTAATCATATGTACTATTCAGTTAGATATGACAAATCAAAAGCAGAGCTGAAGACCGTGTTATACTGTGAGAATAAGAGTAGGTTTTAGAGGAGAAAGTAAAGAATCCCGTTTTAGGTGTTTGCATGCCTGTGGGATATGCAGATAGAGATGTTTAGTTGGTCCAGTGAATTGGGTATGCTCCTTTTGGGAGATTCTTTGCATAAGAAGGCTGAAGACAGGAAAATCCCAGGGACCACAAGTGTTTAAGGGATGACTGGAGGAAGAGAGGTCGGTGTTAGGGAATGCATCTTGTTCATCTGTGTGTACCCAGTGTCCAGCACAGTCTTTCACAGAAATACTTAATGGTGGATTCTATGGGACTGAAAAGAGACTTTAGGAATGAAGACATGATATCAGGAGTAATAGTGACCTAAAAAGCAAAGACAGAAATATATTTAAGCAAGAAGGACACATTAAATAAGATGAGGAATGTCCTTTGGATTTGACAGTTAGGAGGTCATATTCTACATTAGGTAGGTAGTTTAGTGGGATGGTAGGGCCAGAGCCCTCTTGCAATGACTTGACGGATGTGTGCTATATAAAGAGGAGACAGAAGCTATATTAGTCTTTGAAGAAGTTGAATTGTGAAAGGAAGAGAAATGTGGCATTTATAAGATAAAGGGTAAGAATCTTATTGACTAATAAGCATTCATATTTGATATTTTTTTCAAGGATAAAGGGATGTGAGAAAGGACAGACTATAGAATGGAGAGCAGAGGAATGACCTTTCACTTGATACTGAATGTTCATTCTCTAATATTGGTCACTTGTGTGTGTGTGTCATTTACCTCCAAGAAGACCATTGTTCACTAAGACAGGAGTCTCACCCTATATTTCTATTCTTCCTCAGACAATTAATGCATGGTGTCTTTATTACTGCTTGAGTTACAGCCATTCCATATCACTGTATAAGGAAATATTTAAAGGCAATTCTCTGGATAATTCCTTACTTATTTGTTTTTAAAAGTAGACTCAGTGTTGAAACAGAGCCACAGATCTCTCAGCGGTCAGCTGCAGGCCTCTTGCTGCATGGGTTGGTATGTAGTTGGACGCTCGAATTGGCCCATTTAGTTTTGGCAGATTTGAACATTGTCACCTCTCTCTAAATAGTAAAATTGGCTCTCTTTTGGTCAGATCATAGAGTTGCTAACTCTATAATTTGGATCAGGAAAGCGTGTTCTCTCTCCAAAAAACAAAAGAAAACCTAGTGTGATATTATCCCCATTTCTTTCCATTTCACCTGTTCTGAAACTTTCTTTTTGGAGGGCAAGGATTTTACAAGAGCTCTGGGCCCACAAGGCTTCTTCTATGAATAACTGGCTTTTCAATTTCCTGCATGTCTTTGCACATTCACCTCTCTGCCTATATTCAAGTGAAAGAGGAGACATGTTTCACAGTGAAGCCTTGAACTTGGTGATACCAGTAGATGTCACTCTGGACAGCAGGATGGAGCATCCCTGTTCTTAGCTGTGGTTCAGAATGAGCTGTGGTATTCCTGCTCCTAACCACTTTGAGCATCTCAGGACTGACACATCTGAATTATGACATTCTCTGCATTGCCAGTTTTACCTTTATGTTGTGAAATAAGAGGGCTGGGAGAGCTACCATTTCATCTAATTCTCATTCAGCTAGAATGCCAAATGCTTACATAGTTATACCAGTTGACTAGGCAAGAAGAAAATGGTTCAGGGAAAAAATGGAGGAAATTCCGCTGAGACTTAAGGCAGGGGGCACACAAATAATTTCCTGAGTGTATGTGGCTGGACCCAGACTAAACTGACCTCTTCCCATCTATATAATATTACTTTCCACTCTTGCTCTAATCAGTGATTCTCGATAAAGCTTCTGAAATAGGGAAAAAGAAGAATCTTCCTAAAATTCTCAGAAAACTAATAAAGTTCATAAGTTTCCTTAAATCTTTTTTTCCTTCCATACTCCACCCCCTCTTCACAACTTTTGAAATCTGCTTTAGCACCTGATAAGATCAATGAGCAATTGCAAACAGGTAATGTTGGGGAAAATGAGTCTAGTTAGACAGATTTATATTTTGTAGGCATATGTTTACGGTTGTCATGGTGTATACAATTGTATATCATTATACTTTCTTTTAAAATTGCTGCCATTGAGGACATAGTAAATAATGTGTATGAGATGGTATATGTCAGTTTGATATTCAGTTGCCTGAACAAGAGCAAGGACTGTGCCTCTCATGAATCACCCTCACAATGAGTCTTTGATACTCATTTTACCTTGTGTAACCCCTGCCCAGTTCTGGGTCAAAGTTCTTGGTTGAGCTTTCATGCTTGACTTGGAATTCTCTTCTATCTCCCTTATCAAATGTATACAATCCAGTCAACACTCAGGACCCATCTCAAATTTTCCTCCCCTCCCCTCCCCCCCCCCAACGAAGTATTGGTCAGGCAATAGGGTTATTAAGAAAGTGAGGAACAGAACAGTAAATGCAGGAAAAATAAGGATTTTTCCTTGGGAAGTAAACGTGTTACAGATGTGGGGGTTAGATACAAGGGCTCTGGAAGTTCATGCAAGGAAAGATTACTTCCAGGAGGTGTGATGGGACACATTTGTTGAGGAGGAGATTTGACATTCATCTTCTGAGGCTGAGAAGTGTGTGACTGCTGGCAAAGAGTGAGGAAGAAAGTCCTTTAGGAAGAGAAGATATAAAGAAAAATAGAGATGGGCAAGGCTGAAGGGGGGATGGTGGCCCTAAGCTACTAGGGAAGCATGGGTCCCTAATAACTAGAATTAATAAGGATCAGGCTGGTAAGACTTCCTGCCCGCATTCCCTCTCTTTACTGAGACTGAAGACTAAGGAGCCATAATAAATATTTTCCCTAGCCTGTGTGGCTCTCTTCCTTTTCTCTGTCAGCTGTGATTTCCTATCAATCCTATCTTCCATATTTTCTTTATGATATCTTCTTGAATGGGAATCAATGTGAAGATGCCTGTTTAATAATGTGTGTGAAAGTCACTCAGTCGTGTCTGACTCTCTGCGACCCCACGGGCTATAGCCTGCCAGGCTCCTCTGTCCATGGAACTCTCCAGGCCAGAATACTGGAGTGGGTAGCCGTTCCCTTCTCCAGGGGATCTTCCTAACCCAGGGACTGAACCCAGGTTTCCCGCATTGCAGGGAGATTCTTTATCATCTGAGACAACAAAAGACAATACTTGGCTTCTCTCTGTATCTTGTCAAGGTTTGAGAACCTAGGACTACTACTGATTACCAGTGTGGTATTGTCTCAAAATATGTTATGAAAGACAGGTATATAGAACTTAAAGGCAAAATCTCTTAGATAAAGATGTAACACTCTTATTGAGCAAGAGGAGAAAGAGACACAGACAATGCTGCTTTAATTAAGAGTCTTCTTAATATTTCCTTTATAATTTCCTTCTTGCAGGGTTACATAGCTGTTGAATATATGACATTGCATTGAATAAGTGATTACCTTTCAATTCTAAAAACAGTTTTCTCCCTAATAACTATATTTTCAAAATTCTATTTTAATGCTGTTTTTTTTTCAGAGGTTAAGGATGATCCCAACATTTTATAAAATGAGAATAGGTGTGCTTCCAGGGGCTTTCTTTAAAATTTCATATTATTTTATTCTCAGAAATTAATATATTTACTTACTTGGAAAATAACCGACAGGGTAATCTATAATTTAGATCAGCGGGGAAAGAAAAGGATGACATCCCATTATGTGAAAAGTTTTATGCTAAATTGTCTCTATCCAGTTGTGTGTATTTACCATTCAGCTATATAATGCAGTGAGCTATTGGATTTTCCTATAAGGTATAAAATGTTTATTAATCAAAATGTGTTGGTACAAAGGAGAGGATTGTTTGCTTTGAAAACTAAGGAAAGGGCATAAAGAAGAGAAAAAAAAATTAAATAGCATAATATTTCATTCAGTTTGGAGTTAATGAACATAGAGATCACCTTATTTGAATTCCTGATACTTTTCATTTTATCAAAATTCATTATGTACATAAAAGCTATGGAGATTTCAGATCTATTTGTTGTGGACCTAGATGACTCAAGAAAATTAGTGTTAACTTATAGAAACTTTGTAATAAGGATTCTATGATGTCATTTAAATTAAGGCACATGGTTAATATCTTTTAGTATTGACTTGTATAGTATTTGGGGCTTACCTGATAGCTCTGTTGGTAAAGAATCTGCCTGCAATGCAGGAGACCCTGGTTCGACTCCTGGGTCAGGAAGATCTGTTGGAGAAGGGATAGGCTACCCACTCCAGTATTCTTGGGCTTCCCTTGTGGCTCAGCTGGTAAAGAATCTGCCTGCAATGTGGGAGACCTGGGTTGGGAAGATCCCCTGGAGAAGGGAAAGGCTATCCACTCCAGTATTCTGGCCTGGAAAATACCATGGACTGTATACTCCATAGGATCTCAAAGAGTCTGACATGACTGTATAGTATTTACTTGGCTGTAATATAAAGGTGTAAAAGGATTTCACTCCAATGTTAGGGTAAATATGGTCACCCTTTTTCAGAGCTTTCCATTTTACAGAAGAGTTTTCTTCTCTTAGACTCATAGTACTTAGGACTTCTTATAGTACGTTACATAGGCCACCTAATATATGAGAACAAAGACCATGTTTTTTCTACCTTCCTATCACTGACAGAATCAAAGTGAATTGAACTTAAAATGGGTAAATAAATATTTATAAGTAAATGTCACAGCCCACTCTACAGTCCAGTGTTTAAAACCAAAATGCTAAACATAAAATTACAATTGGGTTAAAAGAAACGAAAATCATGTTGGTGCTACATCCTTTGTATTGTAGTTTAAGCCTTTTGGCTCCAACTCTTACCATGAAAGGTTGAAACAAGCACATGAAAGAACGTAGACACTTTTCATTTCCACTGCTTTACATGTCAGTAAATCTCTTTCTTCCTGCAAAAGTAGCACCTGAATACAAACCTACTACTGTGATTCTGATTCAAATCTGAAATAGTTTTCTAAGATGCAAATGCATAGGAGAATTCCAATATTATATTATAGATGTAGGAAGGGAAAAAAGTCATTTATAAATTATCTCCACATAATCTAAATTATAAGATTCCCAGGTGGTGCTAGTGGTAAAGAACCCGCCTGACAATGCAGGAGACTTAAGAGATGCAGGTTTGATCCCTAGGTCGGGAAGTTCCCCTGCAGAAGTAAATGGCAACCCACTCCAGTATTCTTGTTTGGAGAATCCCATGGACAGAGGAGTCTGGTGGACTATGGTCCATGGGGTCCCATAGAGTCAGACAAGACTTAAGGGACTTAGCACCAATCTAAATTATGTTCAATATTGTCAGCGATTTTCTTCATATAAGGCTTTAGATTGCAAACTTCTTGTCATGGCTATCCAGGAGCAAAACTTCTGTCTTTCCAGACAAAGATTAATTTCTTAAGTAACTTTCTCTATAGGGCTCAGTAGTATAAACTGGAGAGGCCTTGGCAGGTACCAACTTGGAACGCTGATTATTCTCTTTAATGGAAGACACATCAATCAAGAATATTAATGTTCACTCTGCTATCCTAGATGTATTTCTGAGGTTAATAATAATACTAATAATAATATTACTAGGATAACAATAATACTAATATTCACTGATACTTGAGTGTTATTTAGGTTCAAGGCACTGTTCTTATCTCTTAACAGATATTACATCATTATAGCAAACCAATGAGCTAAGTAATTGTATTATCTCATTCTCTCGATGAGAACACTAAGGCATATGTCATTCAGGTTATTGCTCCATGCCCTTTGTGAAAAGCATGTGTGCCAACTAATTATCCTGACTAAGGCTAATCTAGGGGTCATAAGTCAGGGCCTATACTTATATAACAATAGGATAGACACATTTGAGTTTGAGAAAAAGAGAGAAATTTTACTGTATTTCCTAAGCATGCTAACTAATGGTATGAGTTCTTAAAATCTCAAATTAATTTTGCTCTTTAATCCAAACTTTAAAATAGGTTTAGGGTTGTTAAACACTCCAGTCAGCTAGCAATCTTTAGCTGTAGGTTATAAACCAGAATGTTGTGTTCAGTACTTAGGTCTGCTCTTTAACATTACTAATTTTTTAAAGAAAATGTGTTGCATGAATATGGTTATTGGGCATATTTTTAACAATTCTGAATCTGTCTGAATAATGTAAACTTTGATTTTTGTGGGAAAATTAGCTTTAGTTTGAGTTTCTCACAAATGTACAGTAAATGCCAATCTGTAAGCTTGGTAGAAATGCTTCAGTTTTGTTTATCTGTTTGCCACTGGAGTCGGTGTGGAAATTTGAAGCTATTTATGGCATGTATCACTCAGATGTTTCTCATTAAAAAATTAGAATCTATCAGAATAAAGGAAAACTGAAGTAGGGAACAGATTTGAAGCTGAGATTTCCTCTAAGATGAAGGTTGCATGTAGCTTGCTTTTGGTTAGACAATGAGACCTCCTGATGGTTCTTTGTGCAAGGGCATTTTTGCTCTTAAAATTTTGGGAATCTGGAGTCCTGAGTTCTATTTTTGTCTATACCATGACTCTGGGCAAGTTACACTATTTGTGTTTGTTTCCTCAACCACAAAATGAAAGAAAGGAATGATTGGATTACATCATCTTCAAGACCCTTTCCAACAACAAATGCATCATTTTATCCTGTTCTAAACAGAAAATGGCACAGATAAGCTTTACCCCAGTTTGAAGGGGAGCCAACCAATCTAAAATGACAGTGATAAAAAATGGTTAATATTTATTGAGCACTCACTGTGGGCCAACTACTGTGCCGAGAGATTAGCATATATTCACTAATTTTCCTTGTACAGCACTGGGTTGTTGAAACTGGTAAGGATCAGGGTTCTTGGTCCTCTTAATCAATAGGAATTGATCAGAGGCCAGACTTGAAATTCAGGCAAGGTTTTATTGGAGTCCCTGCTGCAGCAGTGGGAGCAAGAGCAAGCCACAGGGTCCCTTACTTGCTTGCAAAGAAAGAGGCAGTTGAGCTGGTTCCTTAGATGGGGTGAGGGTAGGGGTGTGTTCAGGGGTACCTTAGGTGGTCTCCCATCTCTTTGGTAGTGGTGTGTGCAGGGGGCATGTACAACACCCAGCTTTTGCTCCCAACCTCCTGCTTTTGCTTCTGGCTCTTCAGAAGTGGCAGTTGGGTTCTTTTGGTCTCTTTGTATCTTGTTGTCCATAATTTGTCCCAACCGTGCACTGCGTGCAGTTATTTTTAGTCCCTTACAGTTTCTTTGTATTTTGTTGCTGGAGGAGACATTTGTCCAGGTACAAACATTTGCAGCAAAATGTCCTAGTTTCAGGCCTGTCTCAAGACTTCCCACTTAAAAAGGAGGAGGCAGGGGAATAGAGACACAGGTAAAACTTGAAGATCCTTCTTTTTGCAGCCAGTAAAATGTAGAGCAGAAATCCCAATCCAGTGAGCAGGACTTCAGGACCCAGAGCCCAAGACAGTAATATGCCATCCTAGAGGGATTAGAATACTTCTGTGTAGAATTGTTTCTTCCCTGTGTTCTCATCCCCAGTAGGGATAATGGAAAAGATGGAGAAATACTTAATAGCTGGAAAATCTACTCTAAATCTCTTTGGGGACTACTTTATCACTTTGAATGATTTCCAGAACATTCTTCTTTCATGCTTAAGCAAAATGCTGATATAGTGTTATGTTGGCAGAGGTTGTAAAGTGGCTGTCAGGTTGGCATTATAGTGCTACCTTGGGCTTTTTCGATGTCCAGCTCAAAGCAATATTTATATGAGAGACCACAGAGGCTGAATTGCAAAACCTTTCTCATTAAGGCCTTGCTGGTGGCACTTGAGTGTGTCAGTTTTAAGCAGCCACAGGCTCTGGTGAATAGTTGGGGAAACAGAAGACATGCTGCACACATGTGCTCCTCTTTGATGGAATTAAAATTACAAAGACACAGTTCTCCAAAACATTTTGTGGGAGGCATGTCTATGCATTATAAGTGTTCTCTTAGCTTTAGACTATTTGTTACATAATTATATTTTTAAATTTAATTTATTTTTGGCCATACTGAGTCTTCCTTGCAGTGTGTGAGGGCTTTCTCTAGTTGTATTGTGTGGACTTATTGTGGTGCTTCTTTTATGCAGAGTTCATTGCCCAGGTTTTTAGAATCGTGAGGATAGAATGGCTCTTGGATCCGTGGGAGAATATGATAGCTGCGTTGATAATTCTATGAGCTGGAAGGGAATTGAAACTCTAAGGTGCACGGGCTTCAGTAGTTGCAGCACATAGGCTCAGCAGTTGTGGTTAGCGGGCTCCAGAGTGCAGGCTCAGCAGTGGTGCACGGAGTTAGTTGCCCTGTGCCATGTGCTATCTTCCCGGACAAGGGATCGAACCCATTTCCTCTGCACTGGCAGGTGGAGGATTCTTAACTAGTGGATCACTAGGGAAGTCAAGTTTTCTTTATTATAGAGATTTCCTGGTATTCATTCATTCATGTTTACAGTTTATGAACTGTTTTTAGAGTCACATGGCTTGAAAATTGCTAGAGAAACTTATGGCTGATGTGTTAGTCAAAACCACACAGAAGTGAGAGTGAGGCATGGCCCCATCCAATTTTAATGTAATTTTTCATTTCACTTGGAGGGCCTCACATAATGTGTGAAGGGAAGTCTATCTCCACTGCTCTAACAGGTCAGAGAATCTGATTTTAGGTGGCTTTTTCAAAAAATATTCTAGTTAAGACAGTGGTAAAAGTTTATTCTATTAAATCAGACCTTTCAAGTACCTCTGGTGGGCAGGTACTTTCACCCCACTGGTGAAAAAGGGATTCCCAGCCTATGGTTATGGAGGTGACCAAACATATAGTACTCAATACCAGACAAATGAGACTGACAACAGTTTATTAATCCCATTACTCATTGCCCAGGTTTTTAGACTCACAAGGATAGAATGGCCCTTGGATCCATGGAGAATGTGATAGGTGTGTTGATAATTCTATGATCTGGAAGGGAACTCAGGGATAGCCAGGAACTGTGCCTGGTTGCTTTGATAAGGAACTTTGTTTGGCTGTGAATCTGATCTGTGGGAGTGGAGTGGGATTGGAAATTGCAGTTAGGTCATTTGAGGTTTGACCAGATGTCAAGGCCCGTAATATTTGGTCTTAACTTGAGGCCTTACACCAGACACTGCAAAATTCAACCATTGCTCTTTGTGTCTAGATCTTCCTTCTGTGTTAATCTGTTTGGGATACTATTAAAAACACACACACACACATACTGGGTGACTTAAAAAAATGGAAATTAATTTTTTCATAGTTCTGGAGTCTAGAAGTCCATGATCAAGGTGGCAACAAATTCAGTATCTGCTGAGAACACTCTTCCTATCTTGTAGATGACTGATGATCTGTTTCTTCAATGGCCTTTCCTTGGTGTGTGTACATAGGAGGAGAGAGAGAGCGAGAGAGAGAAGGAGAAGGATAGAGAGGAAGGGGAGGGGGAGAGAGGGAGGGAAAGAGAGTATCCATTGTGTTTCTTCTTTTAAGGACACTGGTCCGATAAGATCAGGGCTGTACCCTTATAACCTCATTTAACCTTAATTACTTTCTTAGAGGTCCCATCTCTAAAAACAGTCACATTGGGGTTTGCAGCTTTAACACATGAATTTGGGGAGAATTCATTCAGTCCAAAACACCCGCCCCCCCCCCCCCCCCCATATTTTTCAATACTCCTCACACTTTTCATAATCAGTTAGTATCTATTTCTTTTCTGATAGATTGAATCTTGAAATGTTACTAGTTCCTACCATAGTCTCCCCCACAAAATAGATGCTCTACAATTTGTTGAATAGAGAGAGGAATTTGGATTTTGTTTAAGATACTCAAAACATATCCAACTTTCTTCAAAATTAACTTCTGAATATCATTAGTTAAGGAAATAAGAGATTTGGTCAGCATATTATATTTTTCTTTTTGTCTTTACTGTTCAAAGGAGCACCGATCGTGGTTTTAGTTTTGATTCCTAGATCTGCTGATACCTAATATTTGTCACATTTTGGGGCTTTATCTGTAATATGGAATCAATGATACCTATCCTATGTCTCCGTCTGTGAAGATAAAATGAAAGCATGAATATGAAAGTTCTATATAAGTTACAAATCACCATACAAAGCAAGATAGGATCTAAGAACACATTGCACATACTACAGCAGCATTACTTTGACCGGATTTTTAAAGAGTCTGAGATGCTGTTAAAAATGTCAGTTCCATTCTCCTACATTGGATTTACTGAGTTATTGTATCTGATAGGACCCAGACATTTGAATTTTAGCAAAACCCCAGGTGATTCTAATGCATATTAAAATTTGCAAGCCAATGTACTCTGTTACAGTTAGTTGAAATGAATTAAATAAAAACATCCTCAAGTTCACAAGGAGATACTAGTTTTTAATCAAGAAAAAGCAAATAGTGAAATTGAGTAATTTCCCCCAAATAGCGGCTTCCCATGGCTCAGTTAGTAAAGAATCTGCTTGTGATGCAGGGAAGATCCTTTGGAGAAGGGATTGGCAACCCACTCCAGTATTTTTGCCTGGAGAATTCCATGGACAGAGGAGCTGGGCTGGCTACAGTCCATGGGATCTCAGAGTTGGACACCACTGTGAGACTAACTTTCAGCCTTTCAGCCCTTAAACAGCAAGAAGGGAATGGGTTTACTTGGTTTCTATTGTGTATTTGCTCCAGATTCAGAGCTGTGAATTTAGTGATTCCCAACCCTGATTGATTTCAGAAACACATGAAAACTTTATATCAATTCCTGACCCCGTTTCAGTAAGTCAACTGCAGGATCAGGAAATCTGTTTCTCAAATGCGCATGCGATGGTTATAGACATTGGGGGCAGGCCATTGAATTATGGTAAAACTGATTGTAAAGCCAATAAAATTCACAATTTCTTTACTTAACAAACTTCCTATGTACCAATATCAGTGTTGACTTATGAGATAATGACATTCATTAGTCCTGATACACAAAATGTAGTTTTAAAAAAGGGTGACAAAACTTATTATAGGCCTTGCATCTTTTTGTTCAGTATTGAATTGTGTATCTACTTGGAATAGAGTCACTTTTTTTTTTTTTTTTTGGTTTAAGATGTGCAATTGAAAGCTGGAAACTGACAGAGCCTAGCTGTTCTGACTGAATGAGTTTTAACTTTCAAAGTCTTATGATTTTTATTACCGTCTTCTCTACCATCCCAAGGTTTGAGATGGAATCTGAACACAAAACCTATCACAAATTTATCTGAACACAAAATCTACTTTGTAAAATATATTTTTAATAGTATTTATTCAATTGGAGAGAAGTGAGTCTTAAACACTTCGTTCAGTTCAGTTCAGTTGCTCAGTTGTGTCTGACTCTTTGTGACCCCATGAACCCTAGCACACCAGGCCTCCCTGTCCATCACCAACACCCGGAGTTTACACAAACTCATGTCCATTGAGTCAGTGATGCCATCCAACCATCTCATCCTCTGTCGTCCCTTTCTCCTCCTGCCCTCAATCTTTCCAGGCATCATGGTCTTTTCAAATGAGTCAGCTCTTCACATGAGGTGGCCAAAGTATTGGAGCTTCAGCTTCAACATCAGTCCTTCCAATGAACACCCAGGACTGTTTTAGGATGGACTGGTTGGATCTCCTTGCAGTCCAAGGGACTCTCACGAGTCTTCTCCAATACCACAGTTAAAAAGCATCAATTCTTGGGCACTCAGCTTTCTTTATAGTCCAACTCTCACATCCATACATGACTACTGGAAAACCATAGCTTTGACTAGATGGACCTTTGTTGACAAAGTAATGTCTCTGCTTTTTAATATGCTGTCTAGGTTGGTCATAACTTTCCTTCCAAGGAGTAAGCGTCTTTTAATTTCATGGCTGCAGTCACCATCTGCAGTGATTTTGGAGCCCCCCAAAATAAAGTCTGACACTGTTTCCACTGTTTCCCCATCTATTTGCCATGAAGTGATGGGACCAGATGACATGATCTTAGTTTTCTGAATGTTTAATTTTAAGCCAACTTTTTCACTCTCCACCTTCATTTTCATCAAGAGGCTCTTTCAGATGCTTGTACCCCAGTGTTCATTGCAGCACTGTTTACAATAGCCAGGACATGGAAGCAACCTAGATGTCCATCGGCAGATGAATGGATAAGAAATTTGTGGTACGTATGCACAATGGAATATTACTCAGCTATGAAAAAGAAGGCATTTGAATCAGTTCTAATGAGGTAGATGTAACTGGAGCCTCTTATACAGAGCGAAGTAAGTCAGAAAGAAAACCACCAATATGGTATATTAATGCATATATATGGAATTTAGAAAGATAGTAATGATGACCCTATACGTGAGACAACAAAAGAGACACAGATGTAAAGAACAGACTGTTGGACTCTGTGGGAGAAGGGGAGGGTGGGTTGATTTGAGAGAATAGCATTGAAACTTGTATATTATCATATGTGAAATAGATCGCCAGTCCAGGTTCAATACACGAGGCAGGGTGCTCAGGGCTGGTGCACTGGGATGACCCTGAGAGATAGGATGGGGAGGGAGGGCCAGGATGGGGAACACATGTACACCCATGGCTGATTCATGTGAATGTATGGCAAAAACCACCACAATATTGTAAAGTAATTAGGCTCCAATTAAAACAAAAACAAACAAACAAAAAAAAGAGGCTCTTTAATTCTTCACTTTCTGCCATAAGGCTGGTATCATCTGCATATCTGAGGTTATTGATATTTCTCCTAGCAATCTTGATTCCAGCTTGTTCTTCCTTCAGCCCAGTGTTTCTCATGATGTACTCTGTATAGAAGTTAAATAAGCAGGGTGACAATATACAGCCTTGACGTACTCCTTTTCCTATTTGGAACCAGTCTGTTGTTCCATGTCCAGTTCTAACTTTCACTTCCTAACATGCATACAGATTTCTCAAGAGGCAGGTTAGGTGGTCTGGTATTCCCATCTCTTTCAGAATTTTCCACAGTTTGTTGTGATGCACACAGTCAAAGGCTTTGGCGTAGTCAATAAAGCAGAAGTAGATGTTTTCTGGTACTCTCTTGCTTTTTTGATGATCCAACGGATGTTGGCAATTTGATCTCTAGTTCCTCTGCTTTTTATAAATCCAGCTTGAACATCTGGAAGTTCATGGTTCATGTATTGCTGAAGCCTGGCTTGGAGAATATTGAGCATTACTTTGCTAGCGTGTGAGATGAGTGCAATTGTGCAATAGTTTGAGCATTCTTTGGCATTGCCTTTCTTAGGGATACACTTCTTTAAACTTCACTTACCCAAATGCTTGCATGCTAAGTCACTTTAGTCATGTCTGACTTTTTGTAATCCTATGGGTAGCCCACCAGGCTCCTCTGTCCATGGGATTCCCCAAGCAAGAATACTGGAGTGGGTTTCCATTTCCTCCTCCAGAGGATCTTCCCAACTCAAGGATAGAACCTGAATCTCATTGTTATATAACTTACGATTGTATCTTCCGAGGCTTTCAGACATTCTCATGATTCTTAGTGAAGTGAAAGTTGCTCAGTTGTGTCTGACTCTTGTGACCCCATGGTCTATACAGTCTGGAATTCTCCAGGCCAGAATATTGAAGTGGTAGCTTTTCCCTTCTCCAGGGCATCTTCCCAACCCAGGGATCAAACTCAGGTCTCCTGCATTGCAGGTAGATTCTTAACCAGCTGAGCCACAAGGGAAGCCCTTTGATTCTTAGTGAGTGAAGTGAAGTTATTCAGTCGTGTCGGACTCTTTGTGACTCCCTGGACTGTAGCCTACCAGATTCCTCCGTCCATAGGATTTTCCAGGCAAGAGTACTGGAATGGGTTGCCATTTCCTTCTCCAGGGGATCTTCCTGACTCAGGGATCGAACCCAGGTCTCCTGCATTGCAGGCAGACACTTTACTATGTGAGCTACCGGGAAAGCCTGGGGCCCCTGGTGCTGATAAGCCCCCCCCACCCCCAGGCCCTGAGTGATCCGCATCACACCTGTCTCTGCAGGACCTGTCGCTGAGTCTGATCTCCCCTCCTTTCTCACCCAGTTCCTCAGGTGAGGTGGTGCTCAGGCCCTGTGTTCTCACTGTTGTCGATCAATTAGGTGATTCTTAAAAGAAGCCTAAATGCTGAAAAAGTTCTGTTCACTACCCTCCTTTGAGAGAAGAAGAGAGATGGAATGGCTAACCTATCATGGGCCATGGACTTAATTAGTTGTCAAAAACTGCTAAAATGCAAGTCTTCTGGACATAGTTCACTTCTTACTGAATCAGGTGGGCAAAATACATCCCATCCATATATGAAAAGAATGCTATTGTTACATCGCATGAAAGTGAGTTTAAATGGATGTGGATATTGTCAACATCAGGCATCAAATAATTTTTCGACCTTCCCTCATTGTACTTCCAGTATTCAGAAATTAGCGGGGGCAAGAAAAGATTATGCTACTCCTGCCTTGTGTATCTGCTTCTCGAAACTGTAGCCCATAATTCCTCTTATTGGTCAACTTCTCGGGACATGATTTATAGTTTTCCAAGAACAGAAGTAATTTAAAGGCTCTAAATTCTATTAGAGATTAATTTTAGATAAGGGCCAGAAAGTATTTGACACATTAATGGAATTAACTTCATGGAATCATCTAGATACATATAATGCTCATTAAAAAACAAAGTGGAACACTGAAGCATAGGCAATGATTGTTTTGAGAGCTCTGGATAATCAAAAAGCAATCTCAGGTTATTAGCATACAAGTTTTTAAATTCATCTTATCTTTGTTACTGATTGTGCTATATTATATAATTTTTCTTTTAAAGGAGAGTTGGCAATGGCACCCCACTCCAGTACTCTTGCCTGGAAAATACCATGGATGGAGGAGCCTGGTAGGCTGCAGTCCATGGGGTCGCTACGAGTCGGACATGACTGAACGACTTCACTTTGACTTTTCACTTTCATGTATTGTAGAAGGAAATGGCAACCCACTCCAGTGTTCTTGCCTGGATAATCCCAGGGACGGGGGAGCCTGGTGGGCTGCCATCTCAGAGGTTGCACAGAGTCGGACACGACTGAAGTGACTTAGCAGCAGCAGCAAGGACTGCCTTAAGTCACAGATACATCAAAAGACCCTTCTGATAAGATGTAGTAAAGAGAATTAGAGAAAGGAGTTAACTCTAACAAAATTTTTGTATTTTGACAGAACCAATACTCACTTTTTAAGTATCCCTAGTCTGTAGTGTTTGTTACAGCAGCCCAAGCAAGCTAATACAATTATATACATATGGATATGTATCCTCTTAACATCTTCCCACCTTGTCAGAGCCTAGAAATCTCTTGAAATTGTATGTAAAATATTTTTAGAAGTAGGGCTGGCTACATACTTTCTGGGTTTTCTTGCAAAATGAAAACATGGGCCCTTTGTTCAAAAAGAGCAAGAAAGTACCTTTCTTTTTTATAACCTATAGTACCTTTAAAGTACTAAAATACAATGTTTTTTAAATTTCTTCCATGACGTGTCTTTCAACTTGCCATTCTTAATTTCCCAATAAAGAAAAATGAAAATATTTAAAAGTATTAGTCTGCATTTTACCATTTATATTTATTGTGTACTGCAAGTTTGAAAGGCAAATAATTTTACTAAAGCATTTAACTTGTACACAGAATCACCAAATTTGTACAGTTCTTAATTTGTAGTTTGTACATATATATTTTGTTCTTACCAGAACAGTAGAAACACTGCACATAACTAACGCAACAGTTTTTACCATTTCTTGGTACACATACAGTCAATCAACACTCAATACTGATGGCTTTCCCATATGTGAAGAAGGATTTAAACGAACTATGGGTTACCTTGTCTTTTCCTTCTATAACATCGTTTCAGCATAGTGGGTTGGCTAATGCAGGGAAGGGACAGAAACAAGAAAGGATACAACAGGGCTCCTTGGTCATTAGTTTTCTTTCTGTGTTTGAAGCAAAAGTTTTGATTTGATTTGAAAGAGTGGCCTCTTGGGGCAGTTAGTGCCCTGCTTCCTCGTTAGTAGATGCTCATGTTTGCCTTGTTCTTGTTTTGAGTCTTAGTGAACGTCCACATATTGGGGGTTCACTGAATTCTGTGCTCATGGGTGTTGCAAATTCTGTATACAGATAGAGTGGCAAGGACAGGGGACATGTGTATTTTCCATTCTCCTCTGCTCATGTTCCATCATCCCACTGAACTTCCCTTACAAAGCATACGTTCAAAGGTAAAATCATTAAGAATTCAAGATAGTGACATCAGAGTATTAAAACAAGCATGAGAACCTTCTGAACAAGGGACCTTTTGTGACTGCACAGGTCGCATGTGTATGAAGTCAGCATGTGTAGGGGTGTGTGTGTGCTCATGAACATCCAATAGTATTTTCCTAGCAAGAAGATGCGGAGAAGGCAATGGCAACCCATTCCAGTACTCTTGCCTGGAAAATCCCATTGACGGAGGAGCCTGGTAGGCTGCAGCCCATGGGGTCACGACGAGTTGGACACGACTGAGTGCCTTCACTTTCACTTTTCACTTTCATGCATTGGAGAAGGAAATGGCAACCCACTCCAGTGTTCTTGCCTGAAGAATCCCAGGGACCGGGGAGCCTGGTGGGCTGCCGTCTATGGGGTCGCACAGAGTAGGACACAACTGCAGCGACTTAGCAGCAGCAAGAAGATGAAGACTCTTTTTCATACTTTCAAATGAGTGTCTGGCCTCACAAAATGAAGAGAAGATACTGTTTTAGAGGGATTGTGTTTCAGAGCAGAACTTTGTCACTCTGCGAGGGAGGTGGTCATTCTTATTTTCCTCCTCTGGAGAGAACTGATGCTAGTAGATTTGCTGGTACCAATTGCAAGGCATTAATTGAGCCAATAAGTTTGGAAATATGCCTCCAAAACTTTTACTGAAAGGAAATATGGGTGTTCCAATCACAAAGCATCTGAGCTAGGGTATCTATCAACTTCATTTTTATATATAAGAAAGAGGGGCTCTAGAAAGGAGCTTTCCTGAAGAGCTTGTAACTGTTTAAAAAGTATGTCCTGAGCTTTGTCCTTTAGGACTACACATAAAGCTAGGGGAGAGAGGGGCTCTCAGATGGCCAAAGAAAGGCTGAGACTTTCTTAAATATTTGAAAATAATGCTTTTGGCAAAAGCAGTTGCTGTTCAGTGGTGAGTAACATCTTGGGTCACATGCGGCTGGCAAAATAAATTGCCTGCATCCTGCCTCATCACCTCTGTTAGACATTGATATCACACAGTGTAAAAATGGGTGTTTTACGCAGGGAAAGACACTGACATTTGTGTGCACCACTCTGGAGTCTTTGCTGCTGGTGAATGCTGTGATAATTACACGCAAATACTCATTCAGTCTGCCAACCATTTCTTTGTAATTGACAGTTCCTGACTCCTGGGCTTACTGGAGAATTGTATACTTGGTGCAGCTCAATAAAAGCCAGGAACGGGTTTGTATACATTGCTCTGTCAGGCAGAGTTCTGAGATGTTGGAGTCGTTCATTACAGCCTTTGCTGCATCATCCCACACAACTCCAGCCAGGATTTAGTCACTTGAAAGATTGTTTTCAAGCTTTTAAAGTAAGATGGTTTGTACTCTGAGATAGAAACTAAGAACACCATGAATTTATGGTTCTAACAATACTTTTCTTAGTCATTTAACAATGTGGAGTGGAGAATTTTTTAAATGTTTATTAATTAATACTTACAGGTTGGAACAAATTATTTCTTTCTTTGATTTTGCCCAATAGAAATGGAAATAATTTGAAAAAAGATAGTATAGAGACAGTAGGTGGCAAAATGCAAATGGTTTCTGTCTGTGAAACAGAAATGGCAAGGTTAGGAAAATTCAGAGGTTTCTTTTTCCCCTTCTAGTTTCAAACTCAATATAATGTCAGAAATAGTCAACATAATGGATCATCGCTATTCAACAAATGAAGCAGTCCCTGTTTACAATAAAAACATATGGTAATTTAGAAACAGCAAACACATGCTATAAACATTCTGGGACTGAAATATTTACCTAAAGGCTTGGCTGATCAGTTGCATTTTATGCGCTTTATCAGACGCCTATTCCTTAAGTGTCAGAAAAGAAAGGCAAAGGAATGCATGCCATCAGTGTCAGGGAAAGGGAAAGGTGACTGACACATGGAACACATGATTTCTATACATGCTTTGCTTCCTGTCTCTTAAAAATAATGTGGATAAATGAAAACTCTGAGGTCCTTACAAGTATCTCATTTTCTGCTAAGTTTTATTAATTTTTTTTCCTTTATTACTTGGTTATGATTTCAATCTTATTTCTTCATTTGTTTCTAGACCAAATTCTCAAAATGCATGCCTGTCATGAATCCTCTTTCCAGGCATGCACGATCAGTTAGAAATAAAAGGCCCAGGAACTGTTGTTGGCAATAATTTTTTTCCTTATTGGGCTTGCCACTTCTGCTCTGTTTTTGTCCTAAACTGCCAAGTTCCCTTTGAACAAGGAGCTTTTTATTCCAGCTAAGAGCATTCACCTTCGGGGCCAGGAGACCTGCCCTGACTCCTGCCTTTTCTTCTCCTCCCCAAACATCAGGGTCTCAGCAATAAAGGGGTGTTAATATTCTAAATTTCATATCTCACAGGATTACAGTGAGCATGACATGAGTTAATAAACATACTCGGCACTAGACTTGCTTAACATTATTGAGATTTTTATTGTAGTATTAGAAAGAGAAAGCAAGTTCTAATTAAAAAAAAATGTATAGACTGTTTAAACAGTTACCCAAAGCCTTCAATTGGTCCTCTATATACTGTCACCTGATTTTATAATCTCTATATCTTTCTTGGAATGTGAAGTCAAGTGGGCCTTAGAAAGCATCACTACAAACAAAGCTAGTGGAGGTGATGGAATTCCAGTTGAGCTATTCCAAATCCTGAAAGATGATGCTGTGAAAGTGCTGCACTCAGTATGCCAACAATACTGGAAAACTCAGCAGTGGCCATAGGACTGGAAAAGGTCAGTTTTCATTCCAATCCCAAAGAAAGGCAATGCCAAAGAATGCTCAAACTACCGCACAATTGCACTCATCTCACACGCTAGTAAAGTAATGCTCAAAATTCTCCAAGCCAGGCTTCAGCAATACGTGAACCGTGAAATTCCAGATGTTCAAGCTGGTTTTAGAAAAGGCAGAGGAACCAGAGATCAAATTGCCAACATCTGCTGGATCATGGAAAAAGCAAGAGAGTTCCAGAAAAACATCTATTTCTGCTTTATTGACTATGCCAAAAACTTTGACTGTGTGGATCACAATACACTGTGGAAAATTCTGAAAGAGATGGGAATACCAGACCACCTGACCTGCCTCTTGAAATTTGTATGCAGGTCAGGAAGCAACAGTTAGAACTGGACATGGAACAACAGACTGGTTCCAAATAGGAAAAGGAGTACGTCAAGGCTGTATATTGTCACCCTGTTTATTTAACTTCTATGCAGAGTACATCATGAGAAATGCTGGGCTGGAAGAAGCACAAGCTGGAATCAAGATTGCCGGGAGAAATATCAACAACCTCAGATATGCAGATGACACTACCCTTATGGCAGAAAGTGAAGAGGAACTCAAAAGCCTCATGGTGAAAGTGAAAGAGGGGAGTGAAAAAGTTGGCTTAAAGTTCAACACTCAGAAAACTAAGATCATGGCATCTGGTCCCATCACTTCATGGGAAATAGATGGGGAAACAGTGGAAACAGTGTCAGACTTTATTTTTCTGGGCTCCAAAATCACTGCAGATGGTGACTGCAGCCATGAAATTAAAAGACGCTTACTCCTTGAAAGGAAAGTTATGACCAACCTAGATAGCATATTGAAAAGCAGAGACATTACTTTGCCAACAAAGGTCTGTCTAGTCAAGGCTATGGTTTTTCCAGTGGTCGTGTATGGATGTGAGAGTTGGACTGTGAAGAAGACTGAGTGCCGAAGAATTGATGCTTTTGAACTGTGGTGTTGGAGAAGACTCTTGAGAGTCCCTTGGACTGCAAGGAGATCCAACCAGTACATTCTGAAGGAGATCAGCCCTGGGATTTCTTTGGAAGGAATGATGCTAAAGCTGAAACTCCAGTACTTTGGCCACCTCATGCGAAGAGCTGACTCATTGGAAAAGACTCTGATGCTGGGATGGATTGGGGGCAGGAGGTGAAGGGAACGACAGAGGATGAGATGGCTGGATGGCATCACTGACTCTATGGACGTGAGTCTGAGTGAACTCCGGGAGTTGGTGATAGACAGGGAGGCCTGGCGTGCTGCGATTCATGGAGTCGCAAAGAGTCAGACACAACTGAGTGACTGAACTGAACTGAACTGAAGAGCATTCCCCTTGGGGGCCAGGAGACCTGCCCTGACTCCTGCCTTTTCTTCCCCTCCCCAAACATCAGGGTCTCAGCAATAAAGGGGTGTTAATATTACAAATTTCATATCTTACAGGATTACAATGAGCATGACATGAGTTAATATACATACTTGGCACCAGACTTGCTTAACATTACTGAGATTTTTATTGTAGTATTAGAAAGAGAAAGCAAGTTCTAATTAAAAAAAAAAATTGTATAGACTGTTTAAAACGTTACCCAAAGTCTTTAATTGGTCCTTTATATACTGTCACCTGATTTTATAATCTCTATCTCTTTCTTGCTGCTTCTAAAATTAGCCCTTGGCTTCTTTTCTTCCTTATCGTTCTACCTCTTGTCCTGTTTCTTCTATAAGGAAAGCTTCTTTTCTTCTCCTAATGCACTAAATGATTTTGTTAAGGCAGTTCAAGACTGGTGTCCTTCAATGAGTTTGCACTGGTTGTTCCGTTTGGCAGTCAACACCTCTGACTTTTGTGTCCATAGCCTTTTCTTATGTGATCTGTTGCTTTTTGTGTGCTTATGTGTGTTATAGCTTTCTCTAATACGCTTATTTAGATAAATTCCAAAGTACTACATTTTTCTACATCATACCTGTTAAAGCAGTGCCAAATATCTTTCTTTCTCTCTCTCTCTCTCCATACACACAAAGGGTACTTAATAAATGCTTGCTAAACAAATAAACTATCATCAGCATGCCTCATCTAGGAGTTACAATGAAGTAATTTCTATTTGGAAATCTAGTTTTTCTTGTGCATTGTTATCCTAGCTCTCTGCCTCAGTTTCCATATATACCATTTAGAATATTTTCAGTTATGGCTACATAAAAATGCATTTGAGGATGTTTTACATTTTTTAAAAAATATTTTATTACTAATATGTAAACATTACATTGCTGATGATTCTTCTGATATCAAACCTCAGATGCTGGCCATCTAGACAGGGGACAGCAAATATTTTCTTTCAAAAGTTAGGGTCAGATAGTAAATATTTTAGACATTGGCCACACACAGCCTTCATCGACATATATTCCTTAATATTTTTCTTTTCATTTTAACAACCCTAACAACATTCAAACCATTTTTAGCTTACTGGACAAACACCAAAATGCTGCAGACCATGGTATGTGACTACTGATCTAGATCTCTTGAACTTCAGCTCTTGATGGTTCCATTGCACAGAACTTTCAGTGCATTCTGCCTACTGTACTCTATGCAATTTTTAAAGAGTGAATTTTCCTTGTGGAAATTATTTAAGAAGAGCTGCAAAGATGAAGTATGATCAGTAAGGAACCAGAGGAGTGTTCCTTCAGTATCAAGTTCTTTTACTATCATTGCTGGCTTCACAGCAATTCTGTTAACCCTAACAGCTTGTGACAGCTGGCTAATTCATGGAAGCCTCACCAATTAACCTGTGCGATGTCTCCGTAGGCCCAGGATAATTGTGTTTGGACTAAATATTCCAGGTGGTGTCTTAACATGCCTTTAGGGACACTTCTAACACCCTGGGGGAGATTCCAGGCATGACACCTGTGGGCTCGACCCCAGAAATTTTCCTTGGAGGACAACTCAAATGCCATGTTTTTCAGAAAGCTTTTCTTATTCCCAAGATCTCATAATTTTCTGAGCCCCGTGACACCTGATTGTCACTTTCGTGTCTTTTAATAGCTTTTCCTGACTTCATCTGTAGCTATTCAAATCCTGTTTTTATCCTCTGTGTTACAGCTTATGTACGAAGGTTTTTTTTTTTTTTTTTTCCTTATGTATTTAAAATGCCTCTCTCCTGGTAGATGTTCAAAAACATTGAACTGAATTCAAAACCTACTGATACCCAATTAAGTGATATGTTTCCTGCACCTTCTGTTGGCTTTTAAAGAGATGGAGAACAATCGGACTAAATGATTTACTGCGAGTCTTTTTCCATCAAAAGAGAGCCTAAAGAGAAATGGTTTCCCCACAATATAATTTTCTAGGAGTCTATTCCCTTGCAGTCTTGTCAAATTTGATACATTTAATCATTTCTGAGTCTATGATTAATTCTGGAAGTCTGGCACTTAAGTTTTTAGTAGTTATTTTTAGTCAAACTGTGTCCAAAAAAAAAAAAAATCCAAAAAACTGACTCTGACTTTTTTCCCTTTGGGGTCAGATTCCCACATCCTTTCTTTCTCTTTCTGTTCTGAGAACATATTCCAGGGAAGTCAGTTCTGTTCCAACACTAGAGCACCTGTTAATAGCCACTTAACCATCCCAAGGAGGCATAGATCTTCATCCTGGGCCTGTAACAGTAGGTAAAGAGAAAGCTGGCTTAGTCAAAGTCTTTCTCACCAAACTGGAATATGATCTGACTGCTTGGAGAGGCATCTGTGCAAGCAGGCAACAGCTTTCCTAAATTCAACCAAAAAGGAAGGGGAAAACATATCCTACTGAAGACTCATGCTTTGAAATTTCTTTGGAGAGCACAACCGAGTCTTTGTATAAATCTTACCTGGTGTATTTGCCAACAATAGTTGGTGGAGGCATAGAGAGAAGGAGGAGAAATACCTGAATTAAATGGCTGCCCTGGCAAATTAGTGTGAGAGCAAGTTCTCATTTGACCATCTGGACAATAAGTTATTTGCTGGTGGTCATTCAGAGAAAATAAAAATTGTCCATTTGATGTGTGAAACGTATTTTCTTTAGTTTTTTGCTTCCCCTGTGATAAACCAGTGAATTTCCCTAAGCTGTTTAGCTGTACTATGGGGATTCAATATTGATTCTAACCTTGTAAATGGGGGTAGAATGTGAAGCTGGCTGATGGGCCCCCTAGGGAAGGACACTATGTTTTAGGTCTTTCTTTTATAGAAAACTTAGAGATAAGTTGCTCCATTTCAAAGAATGAAAGTAGACAGCCAAGGAAGACAGCCCTTTTCTTAATCAAATTAATATGAACAGGCTGCCTATGGTATGATGAGTACAAAGAGAAAAAAAGTGGCTTATACCTGCCTTTTTGGTGGACAGTGTCCAAAGTGCTGTTTGCATAAGTGACAGTGAGTGTATTGCATTTTAGAATGTGCAGTGCACAGAGATTATGAGAGCGAATTCTTCCTGTCAGCTGGACCCTTTTGTATCTTGGGTTCGTTGTTAAGTCAGTTCGCTTGTGGTCTGTTTCCTCTGAAATTTGACTTAAAGTTGAGGGCAAAGATAAAATCAGCTGAGAGAGGAAGTTGACAATCTGGTAAATAGCTGTGGCTTTTCTCTTTTAGGCAATAGGTGAGATAACCAAGGATCAAAGCAGTGAATAATATTTCCTTAGGAAATAAGTTTTCTGCTGCTGTCAGATGGTCTTGAATATTCAAAATTGCCCACCAGATAAGCTGACCTACAAATACACAGGGAGACTCGGGGAGGACTGACCTCCCTACCTACCCGAGATTCTTGGCAGCAGTATACAGACTTTTCTCGCCTAGGTGGCAGCAAGGTTCAGGGGTGGATGGAGACTAGTGTACGCTGTTCTTTGAGTTTTTTTTTAATGGACAGCCTGGTTGGGGGGAGGGGGTCTTTCCTCCTTTCATGGAAAATCTATCTTACAAGAGGAGATGAATAGAATAGAAAAGATAGACCTTTACATGTAAATGAAGTGGTGTATGGATAGAGACAGCAAAAGACTGATTCTTATGTATTGTTTCTTTAAATAGCATGATGTTTTTCTTTGGACCTCTGCATTATTCTAGTAATTGGCCTATTTTATACATTTTCACATTATTTTGCACAGAATAACACTGTATAAATTCAATTTTTAAAAGTCCTCCTTTTAAATAGTGTCAATCCCAACTAGTTTGGTTCTATTAATGAATCAACTAATTAACTTACTGATGTTTTAAAAAATTACTGGGAATACTGTATGCCAGTCATTGTACTATATACTGTCAGATAAGAACCAGGAAACTTTCCTACACTAAATTCTTGTACTTTTTAAGCCATAATCATGTGATTGCAAGTTTTTATTTTGTTTGCAATTGTATTGTACATGCAGTTTGTACAGTAAAACTGAATTTTAATTTCTTAACAGCAATTAGTGTTTAATACTTTTATTAAATGTCCTATGATACCCAGAACAGAGTAAAGCATATAGTACTCAGTTCATTTCTTTTGACTGTCTTTGGTTAAGTTTGAGAGTGCTTTTTATATACTGAGAAACAATGACTGTTTCTATACCCACAGGCTGAATTTTTTCTGTGCTGTCTCTTCCCTCTCAACCTGAACTTTGATCATAACTTTATATGGGAAAAATATAAAATCAGACCTGCCTTGAGAAGTGGGAAATTTGAGAAAGCCCATCCTGGGTCGGGAAGATGCCCTGGAGAAGGAAGTGACAACCCACTCCAGTACTCTTGCCTGGAAAATTCCATGTATGGAGGAGCCTGGTAGGCTACAGTCCATGGAGTTGCAAAGAGTCGGACATGACTGAGCAACTTCACTTCACATCAGATAAATATGTAAGAGAAAAACTCTGAGGCAAATATGAGCTAACATCTTGAGAAATGGAGCACAAATGAAGTGGTACAGGTATGTGAACAGTATCCTCTTCAGCTTCTTGTCCTCTGTACCATCGTAATAAGTGGTAATCCTGGAATCATTCTTTGATTCTTCTCATTTACTCTCACTCTATGGCAAACACTTTATCAGGTCCTGTCAATACCACTTCCTGAATCGTATCCCCAAACCAACCATTGAATACGACCACTCTGGTTCAAACCACCAATCTGTCACCTGGACTTTTGCAGTAGTCTCCCACACAACAGCCACTTGACTTTAAAAAATAGAAACCATTTGATGCTACTTCTGTGCTCAAACCTCTGTTTCACAGCAAAATAACAGTAAAAATAAAATGCCCAGGTTAAGCATGAAGTTTGGTCTATAAGGCGCTATAAGAACTGGTCCTTGTCTATCAAAGCGATTGTCTTCTGACCTCCTTTCCACCTCTTCCACTCCAGCTACACTGTTTTCCTGCTGTTCCTTGAGCTTGCTGATCTTATTCATGTATCTGGGCTTTTGGGCTTGCTATTTCCTCTGCTCCAAATGTTTATCTTTGATTTTTGAATGGTTCTATTACTCCCTTCTATCCTAAAGGAGACCAGTCCTGGGTGTTCATTGGAAGGACTGATGCTGAGGCTGAAACTCCAATACTTTGGCCACCTCATGTGAAGAGTTGACTCATTGGAAAAGACCTTGATGCTGGGAGGGATTGGGGGCAGGAGGAGAAGGGGACGACAGAGGATGAGATGGCTGGATGGTATCACCGCCTCAATGCACATGAGTTTGGGTGAACTCCAGGAGTTGGTGATGGACAGGGAGGCCTGGTGTGCTGCGATTCATGGGGCCACAAAGAGTCGGACATGACTGAGCAACTGAACTGAACTGATCGCTCCCTTTATTTAATTTTTGATTCAAATTTTACCTTCTTTGATAGGCCTTGTTTATTTTAGTATTTGAACATAGGCCTAATTGTTCTCTTTACTCTGTTTCTTTTAAAATTTATTTGTAGCACTTTTAATTATCTGATATCATATTCTTTATTTTTTTAGTGTCTTTTTTTTCTACCATAATGTAAACTAGATGAAATTTGAGGGATTTTTTCCCCACCCCATGAGTAATGCTGGAACACGCAGGTACAAAATAAGATTTACTGAATAAATAAATAAAGGGAGTAATGCTATAGCTATTTCTGGGGGCAGGTGTTCAGTGCTGGTACAATGATCTTGATTTGCTTCATGCCATTTCTGTTTGTTGAACCTGACCTTGTGTTAGTAATTTGTTAAAGAGTCAGTGTCTCCTTTGGATCACCTCTGTTTTAGGCATGGGGGCCGCAAGCCACTCAGAACAGGACAGAAATAGAGAAACTTCCAAGTCACAAGGTAGAATGTCATAGAATCATTGCCAAAACAGTCTTAATTGTTTCAGTTTGTAAGTGACAAAATGAGGGTCCATAAAAATAGTAGCTGGAAATACCTGCATGTTCTTGGTTGTTCATCCAGGATTTTTAAGTGTATTAAGTTATTTGATCTGTCCTTCTATTATGTAGGTATTATTATGTTTCATACTTGATGGATGAGGAATGAAGTTTCAGGCACAGTTGCCCAGTGTCTCCCAACTATCAGTAAAACTGGATTCAAACCGCAGTCTCATAATTACCACTTAAGTAATATTTAATGTTTTTATTCCCTGGGGACAAAATGTTCTAGTCTAAAGAAATGGTTTTGCAGAAAATCCCAATCAGCTCTCCTAATTACTGTCTGATTATATTTCTTATATTCTAAGAACCATAGTTTTAACTTTAGTGGATATATGTGTGTGTGTGTGTATATATCTATATCTATATATCAGGCTTCATTGGTGCCTCATATGGCAAAGAATTTGCCTGCAATGCAGGAGACCTGGGTTCAATCCCTGGGTTTGGAAGATCCCCTGGACAAGGAAGTGGCAACCTACTCCACTATTCTTGCCTGGAGAACTCCATGGACAGAGGAACCTGGTGGGCTACAGTCCATGGAGTCACAAAGAGTTGGATATGACTGAGCGACTAACACTTTCACACTTTTTTTCACAGAAGATATTATACCACCTGCTTCATATCATTGAGAGAAGTGATTGATCATGTATTATGTGCTCAGCACAATGCCTGGCACATGTAAATGCTATTGCTATTAATAAAGTATTAACTACTTTTATTCAACCCCTTGGTACCATTTATGGGTATTGCATTACCACAGTTACTTTCTTCCTAGAAGAAAAACATTTCATAGACATCTGGAAATCCAAGGGACTGTAGAGACATCTTACCTTTACTGCTGCTGCTGCTAAGTCACTTCAGTTGTGTCCGACTTTGCGCAACCCCATAGACGGCAGCCCACCAGGCTCCCCCGTCCCTGGAATTCTCCAGGCAAGAACACTGGAGTGGGTTGCCATTTCCTTCTCCTATGCATGAAAGTGAAACGTGAAAGTGAAGTCGCTCAGTCATGTTCGACTCTTAGCGACCCCATGGACTAGGTGGTATATAAGCATGATTTTTAAGTCAAATTTGTTTCTTACAAAGCACTGTGGGAGTTAATGGAAGATATATTTCGCCACTGGAGAAGGACATGGCAACCCACTCTAGTACTCTTGCCTGGAAAATCCCATAGACAGAGGGGCCTGGTAGGCTACAGTCCATGGGTCGCGAAGAGTTGGACACGACTGAGCAACCTCACTTTCGCTTTTCACTTTCATGCATTGGAGCAGGAAATGGCAACCCACTCCAGTATTCTTGCCTGGAGAATCCCAGAGACAGAGGAACCTGGTGGGCTGCCGTCTACGGGGTCACACAGAGTCGGACACAAGTGAAACAACTTAGCAGCAGCAGCATATTTCACCAGTTTTGGCACAAGTCACTCTCCAACTGGTATCAAAAGTCCAATGAATCATTAAACACACTTTATTTTCAATAGAACCACTGAAGAGAAAACGGAAACTTGTCGTTTTCCCTTTAAGGCCATGCACATTACTGAGTTTTCCATCGGCTTGCTGTGCACACATGACTTTTAAAATGAAAATACTATTCCTGTGAAGAGGATGATCAAGGTAGACTGCAACGGATTGTCAATGCAGTAGTTTGGGATGTCAGTAATTCTTAAGCTAAAAGGAATGCTTTCATGATTCAAGAGGATGCCTCTAATTTTACATTTGTTGTCATCTTTCATTTGTTTTCCTATTTTGGAAACATTTACCAACTGCACTTATTAGGCGGCTTCTGATTCCTATGGAAGAATGGTCTGTCTTAAAATTTGTGATACAAGAGGAAGATAGGAGACATTTGTATTTTGATTTCAAAGTATTTTAAAGATTTGATTGTTTATCTACTGTGAGCTTTTGTATTTCATTATTTTAGGCAGCACACAGAAAAGGCTACTTTGTATATTTTTTTTCTGAGACACTTATCAATGAAGCAAGCTTAAAGTACTTTTCCAAAAGAAATAATCACATGTAATTAATATAAAGAAATCAATTGGATCTATTTATTCTCCTCTCCTTATTACAAGAATATATTTAACCTTAGAAGTAAAAACAAGAAGTTTCAGTGTTATTACTTCACATGGCAGAATCACTCAGCTGTGTTTGAAGTATGGATTAGCTGTGTCTTTGGTAGCTGCTGTGACTATCATGCCCCTTAGGTACCCTTCAAGGAAGTTGGAGTAGGACTTTTCAACCAGAGAACGATAATACGATCCTTGGATTCATGGTCCTGGAATATTATCCTTTGGTTGATTTCTGAACTTTATAAAATTGTGAAAGTGAAAGTTGCCTAGTCGTGTCCAACTCTTTGTGATGCCATGGACTATACAGCCTGTGGAATTCTCCAGGCCAGAATACTGGAGTGGGTAGCCTTTCCCTTCTCCAGGGGATCTTCCCAACCCAGGGATCGAACTCAGGTCTCCCACATTGCAGGCGGATTCTTTACCATCTGAGCCACTTTAAGACACCCTAAACAGACTATTGTAAGTATTTACATAAAATGAAAGTGCAGATGAATTTTTTTTATCAGCTTGTTCTAAATGACTGGAAACTGCTATCAATAGGCCAACTAATTATACCTGAAATCCTCAAGGTAAAAAAATTCTGCTTAATAAGGGACTGATATACCTGTCCCCATTTGCCAGAATCCCATGAAAACATGGCCCAAAGGAGGACATTCACTTTCAAACTATTGGGAAGTAAGAAGCATGAAAAATCAAGTATAGAAGGGACACTTTAGAAACTTCAAAGGACAAGAAGAATAAACAATATAGTAATGTGATGTGAACAAAAATTTCAGTGGGGGAAACAAAGGACTGTTCTTATTAAACCGTCATTTGTGGATTGGTCTTGCCACACTTCTGAGCGGACTTCACAAAAAAAAAAAAAAAAAAAAAAAATCATCTCTTCTATCTGTGATTGTTTTGACTGGTGCTTTCTAAAGTTCTTGGGAGGTAGATCATACTGGGAAAATTTAATCAATTCATTTACTCTCAAAACATAGAACCCTTCATTACTCATCTTTGCTGAGCTGGGCTATAATTCTGATTCCCATGAAAATTTCTTGGCTTGGGAGAAGACATCTGTGTCACTAAGGCAGTAAGATGTACCACCCAATGAATTCAGGGCTTTCTTTCATCAAAGTATAGTACTGAGAGTAATTATAATAATCAAGATTTGGCCCTTAATGAAAGCCAATCTGCAAACAGATCTGAAATGAAAACTCTTGAAATCTGTTATTTAAGGCAGCTTAAATATCTTAGGAATCCATGGACTAGGAAAGTCCCAGTTATAGCACTCCAAGTTTCTACAAATATTCTCTTTGTACAAAAGCATGCTTTTTAACAAGTACTATGCCATTGAAGAGGAGAAGGCAATGGCACCCCACTCCAGTTCTCTTGCCTGGAAAATCCCATGGGCGGAGGAGTCTGGTAGGCTGCAGTCCATGGGGTCGCTAAGAGTCAGATACGACTGAGCGACTTTACTTTCACTTTCATGCGTTGGAGAAGGAAATGGCAACCCACTCCAGTGTTCTTGCCTGGAGAATCCCAGGGACGGGGGAGTCTGGTGGGCTGCCGTCTATGGGGTCGCACAGAGTTGGACGCGACTGAAGCAACATAGCAGCAGCATGCCATTGAAGAATAGCAGGAAGGAAGGCATAGAGTTGCAGTGACACATACTATTGTCATTCATACTAGCCATTCTGCAGACTTTGTCACCAGTCATTTTCCTTTCCTGCTAATTTACATGGTTGCTTCTTCACTGGGTGGTTTTCTATGTGTTAAGCTTTGAGTAATTCATTCTTACACCACTCTCCTCCCCTTCCTTGTTTATTTATCACAGAGCCTATAAAGCTCAGTGACATTTGACTTTGCTCTGTTGCTGACTGGGTCATGGAATGCAGAAAGCATGTATGTATCATTGAGTGCATCTCTGAGTGATGGTCTCAGCATCATGTCACATCACATCATGCTTGATGTAGACACATGGCTCAATTCTAAGTATCCACATGTAATCGGGAAGTGAGCCTTCACAGCAGTCTGAGCAGTGGTTTCAGATAACAGGAAATAGAGCAGATTGACCTCTCCATTTTTACCACTGCAATTATAATGAACCCTGTTAGAAGTTGTGTGTGTGTGTGTGTATATATATATATATATATATATATTTATTTATTCACATCTCATTGATAAAACAAATTTTGATAATAAAATTTGATAAACAAATTTGATAAATATTTGATAATGATAAAATTTGATAAACAAATTTTGTTTTGATAATACAAAACAAAAGTATCTGTATAAGACAGGCATTTTCTTTCTGAATTCTTCTCATAATGATGAGGCAGTGCCCCTCCTGGGTTTATTATTGTGATGATAAGATCTAATTCCTGGAACCAGGTATTAATCTAAAGGAATCTATTGACAGAATGAGCTACATGATAGTTATTAGGGATTTGCAATGTGACAATCAAACTAAGGCTATTGAAAAAAAGTTAGACTAGGCCATTGAGAGATTATTTCTGCAAAATGTCTCCACTATAAAATCAATCCAACCTGATACATTAGGCTTCTGTTGCTTGATAAATCAGGAGTATGAATATATTAACCAGTAACACTGAATACTTCCAATTTTAAATTTTTCCTTGATTAAGAACTCTAAGGCACTGAATATTAGTCCTCGAAACTCCTTTGCCTTTAATCCTCCATCCTAAGTCTTTTCCACATTAGAAGCTAATAAAAACTAATCTGAATAAAACAAGATTCTTGAAAATTAATGAAGTAATTAATGAATAATAAGTTGATGAACCTATATTTTTAATATTTGTTGTGTTCCAAAAAACTCAAGAATCTACAATAGAGAGAGATGGAAATGTTTCTGAAGCTTTCACCAGTGGAGAAGTAGGTTGTTCTTTAAAGAATGTGAAGTTGACATACACTTCCCTGGAACTCAGGAGTGTTAGACGGAGGTATTACCCTCGTCATCAGAAGCATTGACTTTCATAAGCACTGGTGGTCCAGTAAAGCTTTCCTTAGTGCTCTCAGTCTCCTGTTCCATAGCCCTTCTGCTCATTTTACTCTATTTATTTATTTTTCTCTGTTATGCTTCTCTTTCATTCTCTATCAAAGCTTCCTCTCCTAGCTATGCCTGACAACTTAATGTGATTATTGGATAAGTGAGGGGTGTTTCAGAAACAGTAGACTGAATTGGTTAACCCTGAAATGATAAACATGGTTAAAAAAAGTATGCTCTATTTTTAGGTAAATTTATCTTTGGTCTATAACATTACTCTAAAATATTTACATTGCCATCAGCTAATATTATTTATCACAGACTCACTGGTAGGTTGTGTTTTAATATGCTATTGTGAAAAAGACTTCCTCATTTCAGTTGATTCAGCATGCATATGTTATCGCTGCTCAGAAAGCTAATGAAAACTTTAGTTACATTCATAATGTATTGTGTTTTGATCAAGGGCAGTAATATTCCCTTTGTTCTCTGTGCTGATCCTGCTACATCTGGAATACTGAATTCACTTCCAGATGCCTTATGATTGTGTATTGGACCATTCCAGTTGGATTACAAATAAAAGATCAAATGTATACACGTATTGATATAAAAAGACATATTGTTTGCTTAAATTTAAAGATATTGCAGGAACCGATGGCCTCTGAAACAGTCTTTCTGATGTGGGGTAAGAGTGAAGTTAAGATTGGATCAGGGTTAGAATGAGGTGAACAATGGGCTGGGAGTGAGCACAGCGTGTCCCTAGGGTGATTTGGGTACAAGTTGAGCTTTAGGCAAATTTAGAGTGTTGAGGGAATGGGAAGAAGCTCGTGAGTGAGTCTAGAGAGGACCAAGGAACACTTTCAAGCTTGCATAGCAGATTGATACATTCTATGAATTTAGGGCACACGTCAGGCTTACCAACATAATACCTCTAGACAGAGTCAACCTAACAATGGACAAAATTAACCTTAGCAGACTGCTCCTGAACTTTTTCACCATCTTTATTATATTCAGTCATCTGAGCATCTTTTATGTCTGCTACAGCTGCTGCTATTTAGTTGCTAAATCGTGTCTGACTCTTTGCAACTCCATGGATTGAAGTCTGCAAAGCTCCTCTGTCCATGGGATTTCCCAGGCAAGAATACTGGAATGGGTTGACATTTTCTGCTCCAGGGGATCTTCCCAACCCAGGGATTGAACCTACATCTCCTGCATTGCAGGTAGATTCATTAGTGCTGCGCCACCAGCTCTTGTGCCTGAAAGTAGATGTAAGTGTTAGTAGCTCAGTCATGTTCAACTCTTTGTGATCCCATGGACAGGTAGACTGTAGCCCACCAAGCTCCTCTGTCCATGGAATTCTCCAGGCAAGAATACTGGAGTGGGTAACCATTCCTTTCTCAAGGGGGATCTTCCTGACCCAGGGATTGAACCCAGGTCTCCTGAATTGCAGGCAGATTCATTACCATCTAAGCAGGAAAGCCCTTATGCTCTTATGCTTGTGTATGTGTGTTAGTTGCTCAGTCAAGTCTGATTCTTTGCGACCCTATGGACTGTAACCCACCAGGCTCCTCTGTCCATGGAATTCTCCATTCAAGAATACTGGAGTGGGTTGCCATTCCCACCCAGGTCTCCTGCATTGCAGGCAGATTCTTTACCATCTGCGCTACTAGAGAAGCTCAAACGATCCTCAAATATGGAAAGGGAATTGATGAAGATGTTAAAGATTAAGAGTTACCCCAGGCTTAATTGTATAAGTTGGGAGTTTGTCAAGAAGAATAATTGGGAAGCCATAGTTCTTGTCACCTAATAACTGAAATGAGGGGCATAATGTGAAATGAATAGCTCTCTTGGCCTTGAGCTTATCAGATATCAGAGTTTAAATGGGTACCTGGAGTTTTGTGGGAGATATCTGAGGAAAGCTTTCTAATAATAAGGGCTATGCAGGGATGGTATGAACACCCTTATAACCAGGGGGTTACCCATTTCTACACATGTACAAGAAGAGGCTGGTGAACTTTGCCTGAATTGGAAATGTTATTGGGGGATCTCAAAGGTCTTTTCTGAGACTGTGATTCTGAGAGGCTCTGAATTCTTCAACCATGAGTTTCAAGATTTTCCTGTTTCAAAATTTTCCCTGAATCTGAAAATTCAGATCACTGAATTTTCTTCTTGAGGTAAAAGCAGAAGTAAAGGAGGTAATGTCTCTAAAGCATCTAGCACATACCCCTTTTTCCTAATCACTGTCTTCCTTTGACTCTTAAAGAAAACATATCAGAAGAAAATTGAGTAACTGAATAGGATGTGCTGTTTAACACAGCAGCATTTCTGTTGGGTGAGAAACAGCCCGTCAGGCAATGGAAGATTTATGGTGTGACTTACAAACACAGTTGATTGAATATTTTCATTTTAGACTTCCCAAACTGTTGCTGACCACCAGTTCTTTGTACTTCTATTTTTGCTCATTTTTAAAAAGCTGTTTGAAACTCCAGCTGCTAAGGCAAGAATGCTCTTTTTCACTGGCAGCATTTTCCTCCATTGGCAGAATCCACAGGCAATTGCTTTGATGCTTTTTTGGAGTTACATTTGGTCTCTGTCATAATTCATGTAAAGATAAGCTGATTGGGTTGTCTGGTTGGTCCCAGATGCTTTTGGCTTTAATGTCCCATCAATTCTCTTTGAAAATGAAGTCCTGGGCCAATCTTGGGTCTCAGGAGACATTTGCAGATGACTTGTTCATGATCAAAAGGCAACATAATTTCCTGATGTCCATATGCTTTCTCTGGAACTTCTTTTGGTGTCCTCAAAAGTGATGTTTCTTATAAGTGGATGGCAGATCATCATTTAGAAAAGGTCTCTAAGCTTCAGAAGTGTCCCTGCAAGTGAGAGTGATGAGGGCTGAACTGTTTTCTCAGAACTCCAGGGAGTGGGTTCTAGAATCCAGAGCCATAAAATCATCCCCCACAGAAATAAAAAACTGGGTTTATTGTTTACTTTTGCATCATGATTATATTAAGTGGGGATGTGTAGAGTAGAAATTATCCTCATTTTTCAGTCTTACATTAATATCTGATCACATAATTCCTCCTAGACAGTTACTTGCAAATCACTTTGTTATAAAGAAATTCAAGGGGCTAGGTAAACCAGTGGTATGATCATGTACAACATAGATTTTCTGGAACTAAGGCTTTAAAGATCGACAGAAAACCATGCAAGTGGCATCTTTGAACTCCATCTGACATTCTACATGTTTATTTATTAATGGGCAAAAGATTTAAACATACATTTCACCAAAGAATATATACTGGTGGTAAATAAGAACACAAAGAAATACTCAACATCTTTACTCATTAGGGTTATATAAAATCACAATGGGGTACAAATATGCTCTAAAATTGGCAAAAATTAACTGACCAAAGTAAGTTTTGGCAAGGGTGTGGAGAAAATAGAACTCTCTTGCACTGCTGGTGGTAATGAAAACTGTACAAACACTCTGGAAAACTATTTGACAATTTCTTAAATATTTAAACATGCACTTACTGTATAATCTAGCCATTCCATTCTTAGATATTTACTCAAAAGAAAAAAAAAAACACCTCAGCACTGTCCGTGTATATGCAAATATTCATAGCATCTTAATTTGTAATAGCCAAAAGCTGGAAATGACTTAATGTCCTTCAATGAGTGAATTGATAAAACAAATTGTGATACATCCATCAATGAATTATTACTCAGCAATAAATTTTAAATGATTAAAATATGTGTGTATGAGAGTGTATGACACTCTATATGTTACACACTTCTGCATCTCTTTAGGAGCAAGCATGGAAGGCAGATAAAGATCCTTCTGTTTTCTACATTTGTTTTCCAAGAAGGACACATCCAACTAGAGGAGACCATGCCAAGGCTGAGCAGCAGGATTGCTCTAAGAGCCAGAGTCTGTGCTTTTTGTGGTCTCAGAGGGACAGTGTGGCACTTAAATAATAGGCTTATTCAAGTTGAGCTTCTGAGTCTCATTTTTCTTTCCCCAACAAATAATCCCCCTTTAAAACTTCTTTTGGCGGGGGGGGGGGGGGGGGGGGGGGGAGGGGAGAGATGTTTGGGCTAACTCTGTGTATAGTCCTGATTGAAATGGTTCCCACCTTGCATGTAACAGAGGAGGAATGATAAAATCCCTAATTAGGAAAATTTAAGAACACCACATAAACCTCTGAAATAATGCTTTCATTTGTGTAAGGAAGAAAAATGAAGATGATAGTGCAAATTCATAAAGTTTTTGGGTGGTGTCAAGGAGCAAATCATTCCCACTTTAAATAAAACAGCTCAGAAGTACAATCAGTGACATCAAAACCATCTGTCAGCTACCTGTTCTTATCACTCATCTTAACCTTTGCCTTCCAGGGTTGTGAGCATTCCAGAGACTGTTGGAAAGATGTGTGTGTCTCACAAGCAGCCATCATCAGGACGCAAACTACTGAACTGAAATAGTGAACTCGTCAACAATGATTAAAGTTATAGTATTTTTAGAAAGGGGAAAGCTCTGTGTTGGTACTTCATGCAAGTGATTTGAAATATTTATTTCAACAAACCTAAGTTTGATATTAGACCACCTTTACTCTATAAATTGAGGCTGTATAAATTGCCCAAGCTCATATAGCAATCCCATGGACAGAGGAGCCTGCTAGGCTACAATCCATGGGGTAGCAAAGAGTCAGACATGACTCTTTGACTTAGCATGCACACACTCATATAGCTGGTAAAAGTTGAGCTGAGATTTGACTCAATTGGACCTCAAACTGACTCTAAAATCTCACTCTTTCCAGGGCCTCTGTTTTCTTTCTGGTGGACAAGATAAGTTGCTTTCTAGACATTGTAATTTTTCTCTCTCTTAGAAGGTTCCTTTTATATTTGACTTTATATTGTTTAAGTATGAACTTGAAGGACCTTCCTAACTGTTACCTATCTCTACTTCCCAGAGATATATCATCACAGAAATAATTTAAAATATTCAGATGCATGAAAATTTGGTGTTACTTTCAAATATCTAATTGTCTATAGGCAAATAGGTCTGGATATTCTAGGGGCACCTGAATTCAAGAAGTCAAAACCTGAAGATTATCTTTCACACTGATAGTTCTGTTGTATTTTTCTCGGTTTCTGTGAATGTCCTAAGCCTCCACCCAAACTGCTAATCTCTGAACCCGGGTTTTATCCCAGATGTCCTTTCTTTAGCTTTCTCTTACCTGTTTCCCCTTCGCATTCCTTCAACTAGTGCTTCAAGTCCTTAACCTTTTCTTACCCTCATTATTCAATACTGATTGCCAGTCTTTCTGCATGCAGCCTAGTACCTCCTGGATCCAAATTCTCCACTACCACTAGAGAGAGAGAGCTTTTGAAAAATAAGTAATGTGATGTTTTATTCCCCTTCAAAACTCCAGACTTTTTAGGGCGTCAGAGAAGGCCATCCATGGTTTTATCTTGTTTACTATTTCCAGATTTCCACTGTGTCATGTTCTTCTGGCATTTCATCCCAAAGGCAGATACATCTACTTGAAATTTTCCAGTTTTGTTTTTGTCATACAGATCATTCTGGTACATCGTTCCATTCTCCCCATTCATTTACATAGTAGAAGGTACCTATTTATCTTTTGATATTCAGCTCAACAACGAATGGCTTTCCAAAGCCATTCTAACATGTTCCTGTAGATAGATAGATTATCTCCAGCTAAGCATTCTCTTCTCTGTTTCCTCTCTGTATTCAGATGTCTGCTGTTGCAAGTTTAAGTTATTTCCTTCTTTACTTTTCTATCTTCCTTGACTGTAAGTTCCTGATGGCAAGATCTGTGGCACCAGGATCTAGCCAGGGCATGGCTCAATTGATTCGCAGCAGTTTGGGGAAACAAATAAATTGAGAGTAAAACCAAGATCTCAAATCTAAAGACTCTAAAAGACAGCATTCTGGCAATGGTCTAAAGGAATAGATCAATAGTGAGCTGAATAGTCAGGATTACATATTTTGCACTTATATTAGTTAAGAAACTTCTTAGAGAATCCATAAATTAGTCTACAAAACCTACTCTGAAGTTTTGTTAGTATCTATACATGAATTGTCATTTTTCTATAAATGTATTTCAATGTGGTCTAGAAAAAAATGAGTTAGCCTAAAACAGTGCCAAAATAACGACTTCATCCCTAATAAAGTGAATGAGTGTATTATCTTAACAAGATGTTGGGTCTAATTAATGCTGATAAAATAGAATATTTTCTCATGCCTATTATGAAACAGCATAAAGTAGACCAATGTAATGGCAAGCACCTCAGAAAATTAGAAATGATTCATTAAATGTGAGATACAACTAAAGAAAAAATGTTAGAAAAATCAAATATCAAAAAACTGATAATCTAAATTATCTATATTTACATATATTCATAATTTATTTTCCCCAACTGTCTGTATTTAGCTCATTTGGAAGTCATGTACAAGTTGCAGCTGTTGCTTAAGTCATGTGTTTCTATATTCTGAGATAATAAGAATCAATTTAAATTCCAGTGCCTCAAAACATAATCAACTTCATATAGACTTCATTGCTTAAGGGCAGTGCAGAAATTGAGAATGTATGGTCTTAACAACTTGGGGTTCTAAGAAATGCAAGTTATTCTCTTTTCCTTTGTTTCTGCTTAAACCACTCTGTTTTGAGTATACCTTTTGCAGTTCACTATTGGATGATCTATTTTTGTTTTCTTCAAATTTATGTCATTTGGTTAGAATAAAAAGCATATAGGCTCACAAATGACAATTTTTAACTGGGAGAAAATAGATTAAATAAAACCAGGGTGTAGGCACCAAAGACCTTATGTCTTCTCATTGGGGTTTGGAATGGGGAACCAACAGCTGAAGCGCACTAGCCTCCATGGTGAGGGCCCATGAGTTCTGACACGCAAATGTGCAGCCAGCTGCCTTAACTCACATTCATGTGAATGTGGACAAGTTGTTTTAGTTTGGTAAATAGTTCTTAGGCATTGTTAGAAGCACATTTATGCAGGTCAGTCTTTCAAATTATAATTGATTTGGTCTACATTTGCTAACATTTACTCATGGTGGTGACGCTGTCCCAGTGGTTTGTACTTTAGTTGTTCCACATGTGTATGGGTATACTCAGCACAGTCAGAGTTACTGAGTAGCTCTTCTTTTTTGCCTCTCTTTATTTTTCATTTCTTCATCTTTTAGTTATTTTTTGCCTCTTCCTGCATTCACTCACTCACTCTAGTCCCCTCTGAATATTAACCAGGTACTGAGCTCCTCAGTTCTGGGCTTGTAACCTATGCCTTTTCTTTAAGAAAGGCAGCTGTGCACTTGGTAAAAATCCTTTCTCCTCACACTTCCCCCTCTTTCCTTCATGCTGCCGCTCCATCCTCCGCTCTCTGAAGTTGTGCATGCTGTCATTTATTGGGTAGATATTGCATGTCAAGTCCTGTATGGCCACTGCATATATATTATTACATCACTTCACACAACCACCTATGAAGGAAAACCAGTTACCTCATATTTCATCCAGGAGAAAAAACAGAGCCCAGTGTAAATTGCCTCAAAGTTTAGAGTTAGTGAGTAAATAGGCCATGAACAAAATCCAGAAGTGTCTGACTCAAAAGTCCATTCTCTTCTATTGCTTCATTTTTACTTCTTTAATAGATTTTTAACTTAACTTACAACTTCTAAAAGTTTTAGAAATCAAGACACTGAACTTGTTACGAGGGCTTTTTTATGGCTGTGACATCTCTAATGTTGGTTTGACTTTCAGAGAGATTACTTTTCAAAATGAATTTGTAGAAAAGTGGGGAGTGTACATTGAAGAGTGATTATTTTCAAAATTCAATTGAATGCTTATACTTTTATAACTAAAACAGTAATTGGAACATAAAATATTTTGACAGCACTTAAGTTTTTATTTTAGAGTAACAGGTCCCTTAATAAGGATCTGTTTAACGGCTGCTGCTGCTGCTGCTAAGTCGCTTCAGTCGTGTCCGACTCTGTGCGACCCCACAGATGGCAGCCCACCAGGCTCCCCCGTCCCTGGGATTCTCCAGGCAAGAACACTGGAGTGGGTTGCTATTTCCTTCTCCAATGCATGAAAGTGAAAAGTGAAAGTGAAGCTGCTCAGTCATGTCCGACCCTCAGCGACCCCATGGACTGCAGCCTACCAGGCTCCTCTGTCCATGGGATTTTCCAGGCAAGAGTACTGGAGTGGGGTGCCATTGCCTTCTCTGCTGTTTAATGGAGACCTTTACAAATTGAACAAATGCAGAGCTCTCCCTCCCAGTCTGACAAGAAGGTCAGCCATCTGCCCTCAGAATTTGAATGATGGGGCTGTCATTTAGGTTGGTGTTGGAAATCAAACTATTGCTATGAATTTCTAAATTACAAAGTGAAGAGAGGAGGACGGTTGGTTTATCAGGATGATATGGAAATTATCTTCAAATTCTTTCCCCTAAATGTCCCAGTTTAGAAGCCACGAAGTATTTTCTCTGGTTTGGGCAATACTAGACCACCTCTCCAGAGAAGGCAATGGCAACCCACTCCAGTATTCTTGCCTGGAAAATCACATAGATGGAGGAGCCTGGTAGGCTGTAGTCCATGAGGTCGCACAGAGTCGGACATGACTGAAGCGACTTAGCAGCAGCAGCAGACCACCTCTCAATCAGACTAAAAAAATAAAATAATTTCCTGTTTTAAATCAGTAATTATTTCCTCAGATTCCAGTGTGCATTTAACACTGTGCTCCATATTATGGATAATATAATATACTTTTAGATACGATACTTGAGCCCAATCTAAAACATTTGGGCTTGCAGTACAGTTGTTGAAATAAATACTTATCAGTTCCAAGAGATTTTGAAGATCAAGAAGAGGAATAAACTCCACAAGTGAAGCTCTTTACTCTGTGGAAAATTTTTGTTTGATTAGAGCAACACACTCACATCCTCAAATAGAATACAAACTGACATAATAATAATAGTTTCCACTTCCAGTGTGTGATTCCAACTTATCAAATAGTCTAGGTTGCAATAATACAGAGACATTTGTATCTAGGAGAAAACTAAAAGGTTCTTGGTATAGTAAACATGCTTCTAAGTGGGGAGATACATCAAATATCATTTTAGCATTCTGGGTACTATGACAGGATATATAGGTAGGTTGGAGGGGCAGTATGTGTGGAGCAGAAAACACAAATGAGATGGAGATGAACTTATAGAGATATATGCAAGAAGTCTCTCAACACTATGTCATTAAAGACCTGTGGCGGATTCATCCTGATATTTGGCAAAACTAATACAATTATGTAAAATTTAAAAATAAAATAAAATTAAAAAAAAAAGACAATAAACAGTGTCACCTTCTAATCTTTCATCTTAAAACTGTGTAGATTCATAATTAGAATTAGATTTTGGATTTTTCACCTTTCCTCTAATGAGGTAAAGCCACATTAGCTTGGTGGTTGCCTTACCTGTTGATGCTAGATACTAGATAAAGCCCTAAGATATTGCTGTTATGGTGATAAGAAAGGAAAGGGAATTATACATTCTTTGGTAATATGTAGGGTATTTGAATCACAAAGCCATCTGGTGAGAGCCTTTTAGTGTGGGATTGATGTGTCATACTGCCCACTCCATCATGATGGCATGAATGATGAGGTCCATAAACGTTCCATATAGCTGGTAAGTCGGAGTGGTCTCTATCCTTAGTACTTTAGGGAAGAAGAACTAAGGGTCCATTTATTCTTGTGTAAATGAAATAAATGTATTAGTAATTATAGTTTTCCATCCAGTCAACTTCAGTTAGGCATTTGGATGCAGCTTTGGCATAATTTGGCTGCAAAGAATATAATCAATCCGATTTCGGTGTTGACCATCTGGGGATGTCCATGTATAGAGTCTTCTCTTGTGTTGTTGGAAGAGGGTGTTTGCTATGACCAGTGCATTCTCTTGGCAAAACTCTATTGGCCTTTGCCCTGCTTCATTCCATATTCCAAGGCCAAATTTGCCTGTTACCCCAGGTGTTTCTTGACTTCCTACTTTTGCATTCCAGTCCCCCATAATGAAAAGGACATCTTTTTTTGGGTGTTAGTTCTAAAAGGTCTTGTAGGTCTTCACAGAACCGTTCAACTTCAGCTTCTTCAGCATTACTGGTTGGGGCATAGACTTGGATTACTGTGATATTGAATGGTTTGCCTTGGAAACGAACAGAGATCATTCTGTCGTTTTTGAGATTGCATCCAAGTACTGCATTTCGAACTCTTTTGTTGACCATGATGGCTACTCCATTTCTTCTAAGGGATTCCTGCCCACAGTAGTAGATATAATGGTCATCTGAGTTAAATTCACCCATTCCAGTCCATTTTAGTTCGCTGATTCCTAGAATGTTGACATGCACTCTTGCCATCTCCTGTTTGATTACTTCCAATTTGCCTTGATTCATGGACCTAACATTCCAGGTGCTATGCAATATTGCTCTCTACAACATCGGACATTGCTCCTATCACCAGTGACATCCACAACTGGGTATTGTTTTTGCTTTGGCTCCATCCCTTCATTCTTTCTGGAGTTATGTCTCCACTGATCTCCAGTAGCATATTGGGTACCTACCGACCTGGGGAGTTCCTCTTTCAGTACCCTATCATTTTGCCTTTTCGTACTGTTTATGGGGTTCTCAGGCAAGAATACTGCAGTGGTTTGTCATTCCCTTCTCCAGTGGACCACATTCTGTCAGACCTCTCCACCATGACCTGCCCATCTTGGGTGGCCCCACACGGCATGGCTTAGTTTCACTGAGTTAGAAAAAGCTGTGGTCCATGTGATTAGATTGACTAGTTTTCTGTAATTATGGTTTGTGTGTCTGCTTCTCGCAACACCTACCATCTTACTGGGGTTTCTCTTACCTTGGGCGTGGGGTATCTCTTCATGGCTGCTCCAGCAAAGTGCAGCCGCTTCTCCTTACCTTGGACGAGGGGTATCTCCTGATGACCGCCCCTCCTGAACTTGAACATGGAGTAAGTCCTCTCAGCCCTCCTGCGCCTGTGCAACCACCACTCCTTGGACCTGGGGTAGCTCCTCTCAGCCGCCACCCCTGACTGCAGCTCAGATCATGAACTCCTTATTGACTAATTCAGACTTAAATTGAAGAAAGTAGGGAAAACCACTAGGCCATTCAGGTATGACCTAAATCAAATTCCTTATGATTATAGAGTGTAAGTGAGAAATAAATTTAAGAGATTAGGTCTGATAGATAGAGTGCCTGATGAACTATGCACGGAGTTTCGTGACATTGTACAGGAGACAGGGATCAAGACCATCCCCAGGGAAAAGAAATGCAAAAAAGCAAAATGGCTGTCTGGGGAGGCCTTACAAATAGCTGTGAATAGAAGAGAAGCAAAAAGCAAAGGTAAAAGGAAAGATATAAACATCTGAATGCAGAGTTCCAAAGAATAGCAAACAGAGATAAGAAAGCCTTCCTCAGTGATCAATGCAAAGAAATAGAGGAAAACAACAGAATGGGGAAGACTAGAGACCTCTTCAAGAAAATTAGAGATGCCAAGGGAACACTTCATGCAAAGATGGGCTCGAAAAAAACAGAAATGGTATGGACCTAACAGAAGCAGAAGATATTAAGAAGAGGTGGCAAGAATACACAGAAGAACTGTACAAAAAAGATCTTCACAACCCAGATAATCACGATTGTGTGATCACTGACCTAGAGCCAGACATCCTGGAATGTGAAGTCAAGTGGGCCTTAGAAAGCATCACTACAAACAAAGCTAGTGGAGGTGACGGAATACCAGTTGAGCTATTCCAAATCCTGAAAGATGATGCTGTGGAAGTGCTGCACTCAATATGCCAACAATACTGGAAAACTCAGCAGTGGCCACAGGACTGGAAAAGGTCAGTCTTCATTCCAATCCCAAAGAAAGGCAATGCCAAAGAATGCTCAAACTACCACACAATTGCACTCATCTCACACGCTACTAAATTAATGCTCAAAATTCTCCAAGCCAGGCTTCAGCAATACGTGAACCGTGAACTTCCAGATGTTCAAGCTGATTTTAGAAAAGGCAGAGGAGCCAGAGATCAAATTGCCAACATCTGCTGGATCATGGAAAAAGCAAGAGAGTTCCAGAAAAACATCTATTTCTGGCTTCTTGACTATGCCAAAGCCTTTGACTGTGTGGACCACAATAAACTGTGGAAAATTCTGAAACAGCTGGGAATACAAGACCACCTGACCTGCCTCTTGAGAAATTTGTATGCAGGTCAGGAAGCAACAGTTAGAACTGGACATGGAACAACAGACTGGTTCCAAATAGGAAAAGGAGTACATCAAGGCTGTGTATTGTCACCCTGCTTATTTAACTTCTATGCAGAGTACATCATGAGAAACACTGGGCTGGAGGAAGCACAAGCTGGAATCAAGATTGCTGGGAGAAATATCAATAACCTCAGATATGCAGATGACACCACCCTTATGAAAGAAAGTGAAGAGGAACTAAAAACCCTCTTGATGAAAGTGAAAAAGGAGAGTGAAAAAGTTGGCTTAAAGCTCAACATTCAGAAAATGAAGATCATGGCATCCTGTCCCATCACTTCATGGGAAATAGATGGGGAAACAGTGGAAACTGTGTCAGACTTTACTTTTTGGGCTCCAAAATCACTGCAGATAGTGATTGCAGCCATGAAATTAAAAGACGCTTACTCCTTGGAAGGAAAGTATGACCAACCTAGATAGCATATTCAAAAGCAGAGACATTGCCAACAAAGGTCCATCTAGTCAAGGCTATGGTTTTTCCCATGGTCATGTATGGATGTGAAAGTTGGACTGTGAAGAAAGCTGAGTGCCAAAGAATTGATGCTTTTGAACTGTGGTGTTGGAGAAGACTCTTGAGAGTCCCTTGGACTGCAAGGAGATCCAACCAGTCCATTCTAAAGGACATCAATCCTGGGTGTTCTTTGGAAGGACTGGTGCTAAAGCTGAAACTCCAATACTTTGGCCACCTCATGCAAAGTGTTGACTCATTGGAAAAGACTCTGATGCTGGGAGGATATTGGGGCAGGAGGAGAAGGGGATGACAGAGGATGAGATGGCTGGATGGCATTACCGACTCAATGGACAGGAGTTTGGGTGAACTCCGGGAGTTGGTGATGGACAGGGAGGCCTGGTGTGCTGCAGTTTATGGGGTCGCAAAGAGTCAGACATGACTGAGTGACTGAACTGAACCGATTGACATAATTTTGTAAAAAATTAAAAATTTTGGAGCAGATTTGCAATTAAACTGTAGTTTACTTTATATGTGTTAACTCTGTGCTTGGAATTTGAATGAACCTGATTTTTTTTATTTTTCATGGTTTTGGAAAAGAGGGAACATTATATGATATAAGACATCTTGTATTTTGCTGACTACCTAAAACTTTCTCTCTGAAATCTGGTTAATGCTTTCTTGATTTTTCATGTTATACACATTAAAGATCAGTTGACTAGGCAGATTGTGAATGCCAGTCTCATTTTTTATTACAAATAAATTAGGTAAATTTATCAGTAGACTAGGTAGCCTTTAAAAAAAACAACACAGTTTTATTTGTTTAGCTAACGCTATTACTATTATTTTCATAGAAAAATGTGTTATGTGGTTATATCCAACTCCAAATGTAATGATTTGGGACTGTAATTCCAAAATTATTACATCTAGCTATAATTTCAAAGGTCTATAACTTGTAGGAAAAAGACTACAGTGTGTAATCAAAGCAGTTGTAGTAGAAAAAATTTGAGTCAATCCATTTTCAAGATAGAATATAATTATAATGATCATGGATATGGATAAATTGGATTTGTTAAAATAACAGTATTTGTTCTAATCTCATTTTCGTCTCTTTATTTTTAAGTATTGAACAGCAGTTTAATTCTTTCTGCCTCCTTTTTCCGTTTCTCTTTATATCCCCACTATCCAAGTCAATCAGGAATTAATTCCTCTTATCTCCTTGCAATATTCTTGAATCTTATCTTACCATTTTCTTTCCTTTGCTACCAATCATATCTAAGCCTTTATTTCCTCATACTTGGATTATTGCTTTGTTCTCTAAAAGTTTCTCTCCCACTAACACTGTTTCCCAAAAGGTCACATTTTTATATAGTTTTTGGATTAATCTTCCAAATGGAGAATTTTCATTAAGTATTTCATTAAAGCAAATGCTTTTACACTCACTTTACAATTTTCACCGTTATGATGAAGGCCCACTTCCTGTCCTAGTGTATGTGATATTCCATCAGCCACCTACATCTGCATTCCCAACCTTATCCTTGCTTTAATCCTCTTCTGGATTCTATGCTAAGACAGAATGGTTTAACAGCTGCAACATTCCACCTTCTAATGTGCTCATTCACTCTATCCCCAGCACTCCAATTTGTACTGTCTTCATTTAATTCCATCAAAACCTAAGATACAAGTTTTACCTCCTTGGTAAGAAAAATAATTGATGAAACTAACTTGCAATGCTTTGTCTACTTCTGAGCTTTCATAGCACTCATATCTATACACCTTCATGGTGATCTGAAGGATGCATGTGTTTGTATATGTGTGTTTATATTTGTATATACATATGCATTCATACACATATATCTCTTTCTCAAACATCAGTTCAGTTCATTTCAGTTGCTCAGTCATGTCTGACTCTTTGTGACCCCATGGATTGCAGTATGCCAGGCCTCCCTGTCCATCACCAACTTCTGAAGTTTACTCAAACTCATGTCCATTGAGTGGGTGATGCCATCCAACCATCTCATCCTCTGTTGTCCCCTTTGCCTCCTGCCTTCAGTCTTTACCAGCATCAGGGTCTTTTCCAATGAGTCAGTTCTTTGCATCAGGTGGCCAAAGTATTGGAGTTTCAGCTACAGCATCAGTCCTCCCAGTGAATATTCAGGACTGATTTCCTTTAGGATGGACTGGTTGGATCTTTTTGCTTTCCAAGGGACTCTCAAGAGTCTTCTCCAACATGACAGTTCAAAAGCATCAATTCTTCGGTGCTCAGCTTTCTTTATAGTCCAACTCTCACATCCATATATGACTACTGGAAAAACCATAGCTTTGACTAGATGAACCTTTGTTGGCAAGTGATGTCTCTGCTTTTTAATAAGCTATGTATGTTGGTCATATCTTTTCTTCCAAGGAGCAAGCATCTTTTAATTTCAAGGCTGCAGTCACCATCTGCAGTGATTTTGGAGCCCCCAAAAATAAAGTCTGTCACTGTTTCCCCATCTATTTCCCATGAAGTGATGGGACCAGATGCCATGATCTTCGTTTTCTGAATGTTGAGCTTTAAGCCAACTTTTTCACTCTCCACTTTCACTTTCATCAAGAGGCTCTTTAGTTCTTCACTTTCTGCTATAAGGGTGGTGTCATCTGTATATCTCAGGTTATTGATATTTCTCCCGGCAATCTTGATTCCAGCCTATGCTTTATCCAGCCCAGCCTTTCTCATGATGTTCTCTGCATATAAGTTAAATAAGCAGGGTGACAGTATACAGCCTTGACTTACTCCTTTCCTGGTTGGAACCAGTCTATTGTTCCATGTCCAGTTCTAGCTGTTGCTTCTTGACCTGCATACAGGTTTCTCAGGAGGTAGATCAGGTGGCCTGGTATTTCAATATCTTTCAGAATTTTCCACAATTTGTTGTGATCCATACAGTCAAAGGCTTTGGCGTAGTCAGTAAAGCAGAAGAAGATGCTTTTCTGGAACTCTCTTGCTTTTTCGATGATCCAACGAATGTTGGCAATTTGATCTCTGGTTCTTCCATCTTTTCAAAATCCAGCTTGAACATCTGGAAGTTCATTGTTCATATCGTGTTGAAGCCTGGCTTGGAGAATTTTGATCATTACTTTGCTAGCATGTGAGATGAGTGCAATTGTGTGGTAGTTTGAGCATTCTTTGGCATTGCCTTTCTTTGGGATTGGAATGAAAACTGACCTTTTCCAGTCCTGTGGCCACTGCTGAGTTTTACAAATTTGCTGGCATATTGAGTGCAGTACTTTCACAGCATCATCTTTTCAGATTTGAAATAACTCAATTGGAATTCCATAACCTCCACTAGTTTTGTTTGCAGTGATGCTTCCTAAGGCCCACTTGACTTTGGACTCCAGGATGTCTGGCTCTAGGTGAGTGATCATACCATCATGATTATCTGGGTCATGGAGATCTTTTTTGTATAGTTCTTCTGTGTATTCTTGCCACCTCTTCTTAATATCGTCTGCTTCTTTTAAGTCCATACCATTTCTGTCCTTTATTGTGCCCATCTTTGCATGAAATGTTCCCTTGCTATCTCTAATTTTTCAAGAGATCTCTGCTGCTGCTGCTAAGAGGTTTCTAGTATCTCCCATTCTAATCTTTTCCTCTGTTTCCTTTCATTGGTCACTGAGGAAGGCTTTCTTATCTCTCCTTCCTATTCTTTGGAACTCTGCATTCAAATGGGTATATCTTTCCTTTTCTCCTTTGCCTTTCACTTGTCTTCTTTTCACAGGAGGCCTGTTTTTAAGGCCTCCTCAGACACCTATTTTGCCTTTTTGCGATTCTTTTTCTTGGGGATGGTCTTGATAACTACCCCGTGTACAATGTCACGAACTTCTGTCCATAGTTCTTCAGGCACTCTGTCTATCAGATCTAATTCCTTGAAGCTGTTTGTCACTCCCACTGTATAGTCCTAAGGGATTTGATTTAGGTCATACCTGAATTGTCTAGTGGTTTTCCTTACTTTCTTCAGTGCAAGTCTGAATTTGGCAATAAGAAGTTCATGATATTAGCCACAGTCAGCTCCTGGTCTTGTCTTTGCTGACTGTATAGAGCTTTACAGGCATAATTATTGAAGATGAGGTCACACTAGATAAGGATGGGCCCTAATCCTATTACTGGCACCCTAATAAGAAGAGAAAACACACAGAGAGGTTGTCACATGCAAACAAAGGCAGACACTGGAGTGAGGAGTCCAAAAGCCAAGGAGGTCAAGGATTTCCATCAACCTGGCTAGGAAGCTTCCAGAGGTGAGAGGATTTCTTCCCCTGGAGTCTTCATAGAGCATCAAACTGCCAATGCCTTGAATTTTGTCTTGCTCCCAGAACTCTGAGAGATCACATTCTGAGATTCAAGGTAGGCATGAATTTTGGGGGCTGCTGCTGCTGCTGCTACTAAGTCGCTTCAGTAGTGTCCGACTCTGTGCGACCCCATAGACGGCAGCCCACCAGGTTCCACCATCCCTGGGATTCTCCAGGCAAGAACACTGGAGTGGGTTGCTATTTCCTTCTCCAATGCACGAAAGTGAAAAGTGAAAGTGAAGTCGCTCAGTCATGTCCGACTTTTCGCGACCCCATGGACTGCAGCCTACCAGGCTCCTCTGTCCATGGGATTTTCCAGGCAAGAGTACTGGAGTGGGGTGCCATGAATTTTGGGGGCACATTATTTAATCCAGTGTGCTACTTTAGGACTATTTTAAGGATTTAATGAGATAATTCATGTAAAGTGTTTGGTGAAATTCACTGATACATGATGAGTGCTCATAAAGTTAGATATTGATATGGTTATTACTACTACCAGATAGATACCCTTGATATCATCAAAGGATCATGTATTTGAAATCAGAGACTTTAGTCATTTGATCACGCTGTTAAAGATGTTTTTAAAATCCAAAGCTCAAATATTTAATAAAGAGATAAGCCATTCTCTATAAATATAAACTAACTACTTTAAAACTATTAGAAGTTTTGAGGGAGCACATGTTTATGAAAATATAGCCATAAAATACATAAAAGGGATAACATTTCAGAGGTATTATTAGGATACTTTGAATCTCGTGGAAACAAGATAGGAAATTAAGGAAAGAATAAGGATATCACTGGAGGAAAATGTTCTACTGTGCAGAGATGTTTTGTTGTTTAGTCTCTAAGTCCTGTCTAACTCTTTTGCGACTCCATGGATGTAACCCTCCAGGCTCCTCAGTCCATGGGATTTCCCAGGCAAGAATACTGGAGTGGGTTTCCATTTCCTTTTCCAGGGAATCTTCCCGACCCAGGATCAAACTCATGGCTCCTGCATTGGCAGGCAGATTCTTTACCATTTAGTCACCAGAGAAGCCCTGTAGAAATGTTAGAAAGCTTAACTACTCAGTCTCTGTTATCCTTTGTTCTTCTTTATCAAGGAAAATAAATTACAAACTGACAAGTAGAGTGTAAGGAAACATAAGTAAGGGAAAATGGAAGCTCAAGCCAGATAACTGTGGGTTACTTTCTCTTTTGAATCAAGTCAGTTCTTCAGAACTAAGGGAATACTTTTGGGATGGAGGTTGAACAAAGATGCAGAGGTGGAAAAGTAGCCACTGTTTTTAATTTTCAAGAATTGCAGAAAATGGAGAGATGCTAGCAAACAGGGCCTTGCAGAATTCCTGGCTTAGATATAGTATTTGCCATACTGTTTTCCTTTTTAAGTAGACTAATAAAGTTGGTATCTCCCCCAAACAAATTTTATAAAACTGATCATTGAATTCACTAAGAGTAACTAGGTCAAACTTTTCCTTTTATAGTAAATGATACAAGTATTTGAATAATACAGGTATTTGAATCTCAGCAGAACATGTGACAGTTTTTTTATAATGTTTTCAGTAACAAGTATAATAAATATGAGTATGACAATATCCTAGTTTGGGAAATTTGTAACTGGCAACATAACTTTATTCAAGGAATTTTACATGCATATAAAACTTAGAAAAATATAATAGGTAGGAGGGTGGGGTCACCTTTAAAATTATCATAATATGGATTTCTGGTCAAGATAGGACCATGAGTTAATGCTGTAATTCATATTCTCTGCTTCAAACACATAGATAAACTATGACAAGGCAAAATAAAAATTACACTGCTATGCTAAAATACAAAACAAAACTAAATCATAAACAAAGAAAAAGAATCTCCATGGATCTGACTCAGATGGAAAACAAAAAAAATGATAACTGTAGATGGACTACACAATTTCTGGCCCTTGACCTCAGCATAAAGTTGTGGTTTCATTCGACCCTTTAGGGACAGAAGAAATCCCCCCAAGTACTTCATGGGGGATGGGACCCTGAAGAAGACTCCTCGATTGTATCCAGGGACTGCTCAAGAAGCTTATGAAAGTAAACTGAGAGAAAAATAAAACCTTGCCATTATATGAGGTATTGGATGTAAGCAAGCAGCTGAAATAGAGATTTGCATGATCCTCTATAATCTCCCAACCAGGTCTGGACTAAGCTGTGCTCTGGACCACTAATTGGATCTGTGATTTTATCACCACCACAATGGGCACGAGTCCTCAATTTCCGTTAGAGTCCTGAGGGCTTGGAAAGTGACAACTGCAAAACCTTTCCATGTGGAGGAAGAACACAGAGAAGGATGGGAAGACAAAATAATAACAGGAACAAAAACTAAATATTCAAAATGGGCACTCAAACCAAAATTCAGATATGCATAAGTAATTGTAATCGCAAAAGACAGCCCATCAACACTCAAAACATGGATTTATTCCCAAAGAAACTAACCATAGTAACCATAGCACAAGGGATTTTAAATATGTGTCTAGAATACTTAAGACAATTTTTTATGAAAAAGCATAATGTTATAAAATATGTAAGCATAAATCAAGGAAGGACAGATGGTTATGTAAAAGGAATGTTAATAATGAAATATGTAGTCATTAAAATATTTTTAAATGGAACAAATTAGATGAACTCTAGATTATACCTGGTGAGTGAGTTTTTGAACCAGAACATGATGGTAAGAAATTCACTCAAACTAGCACACTGAGACAAAGAATATGAATGAGTAGTGAGTAGATATAAAAGGGAGACTTAAAAGTTCCAACATAGACCTAAAGGAGCTTTACAGGAGAATTGCAAGAACTATAGAACATAAATATTTGAAGAGATAAAATGTACAAATTTCCAGAATTAAATCCCTGAATCTTGAGACTGATAGAATGAATAAAACAAATCTACAACTTGGAAGATTATTGTGAGACTATAGTATATAAACAATAAGGAGAGACTCTCTTGCTAATTTTACTAATTAGCCACCATTGCTTATTTTCAAGAATTGCAGAAAATGGAAGAGATGTTAGACAAAAGGCCTTGCAGAATTCCTGTCTTAGATACAATATTTGCCATACTGTTTTTCTTTTTAAGTGACTGATCACTGAATTCACTAGAAGTAACTAGCTCAAACCTTTTTTATAGTAAATGATATAAGAGATGAAATAATACAGGTATTTGAATGTCAACAGAACATCTGACAATCCAGTAAGACAAGATAGGTTTCCCTCAAAGGAATAACACTTCAGTGGAGAGCTGACTTCTCTACACAAGTATATACTAGAAAATAGTAGAACAGTGGTTTGTAAGTGCTGCAATCAGATGATATCCAGCCTAAAACTGTTTAGCAATCAGGAGTTTTTCCCCTAGGCCTATATAAGTTGAGTTTTTAAATGTTAAAAATTATTAAATATTTTAGGAGAAAAGTTTTTAGTGCAGACATTAAAACCATGTAAAATGTGTACTGACTACAAAACAACATTTAAAAAGACAAATGTAAACCACAAGAATTAGAGACAGGAGGATAATTTTCAGTGGGTAATGGAACTTCATATTTGAGACATATTTGGGATGAGATGGAAATTTAGCATAACCTTTGCTTTGTTATAATAATTTATAGTTCAATGTGTTACAAATATAAGGACAGTTACACCTAGGGCTACTATTAAAAAAAAAATCAACAGTTGGAAAGGACATTTAGAAATTGGGACACTTGTGCCCTTTTGGTGGGAACATTAGCTGGTGCAGCTGCTATGTAAAACAGTGTGGAGGTTCCTTCACAAATTAAAAATAGACTAGCCATGTGATCTAGTGATTCCACTTCTGGGTATATATCTAAAAAAAAATTAAAAGAGAGTCTTAGATATATTTGCACACTCAAAGTCATAACAGCATTATGTACAATGAATAAAAGGTAGACACAATTCAAATGTTCATTTACAGATGAATGGATAAGCAAAATGTGGGATATATAGTCAGTGGAAAAAAAATAAAAAAATAAAAAGGAAATAAATTCTGACACATGCTACAACATGGATGAATCTTGAAGATAGTTTACCTTCAAGATGAACCTTGAAGATAGATTGGCTAAAGGAAATAAGCCAATCACAAAATGATAAATACTATAAGAATTGCCTAGAGTAGTCAAATTCACAAAGACAGAAAGCAGAATGGTGGTTGCCAGGGGCTGGAATGAGAGAGGATGGACGGCTATGGTTTAACAGGTATAGAGTTGCAGTTTTGCAAGGCAAAGTAATTCTGGAGATGCATGGTGGTAGTGGTTGCCTAACAATGTGAATGTGTTTTATACCACTGAACTATGTACATCTAAAATAGTTAAGATGGTCAATTTCACTGTTTTTTTTTTTAAACCACAATAAAAAATTAAAAATGTTAATTATTGAAAGAATAGATATATAATCTATGACACACACCAGCAAAGGGAAAATATAATACTTTAGTAATTCCAATAAAGGAAATAAAAAGGGAAAATAAAACCAAAAGACAGGTTAATACATAGAAGAAAATTAGGATGATAGAAGTCAGTGTGATAAATCTCAATACATTATCATATATTCAATATCCTGCCTTATGATGATACTTGGAGTACAAAATGAAGCTGGGCAAAGGCTAACTGAATTCTGCCAAGAGAATGCACTGGTCATAGCAAACACCCTTTTTCAACAGCACAAGAGATAACTTTACACATGGACATCACCAAATGGTCAGTACTGAAATCAAATTGATTACATTCTTTGTGACCAAAGATGGAGAAACTGTATACAGACAGCAAAAATAAGACCTGGAGCTGATTGTGGCTCAAATCATCAGCTTCTCATAGCAAAATTCAGGCTTACACTAAAGAAAGCAGGGAACACCACTAGACCAGCCAGGTGTGGCTTAAATCAAATCTGCTATCAATATGCAGTGGAGGTAATGAATAGATTCAAGGGATTAGATCTAGTAAACAGTGTACCTGAACTATGGATGGAGGTCCGTAAAATTGTAAAGGAGGCAGCAAATAAACCATCCCAAAGAAAAAGAAAAGCAAGAAGGCAAAGTGGTTATCTGAGGAGGCTTTACAAATAGCTGAAGAAAGAGGAGAAGTGAAAAGCATGGGAGAATGGGAAAGGTACACCCAACTAAATACAGAGTTCCAAAGAAAAGCAAGAGACAAGCATGCCTTCTTCAATGAACAATGCATAAAAATAGGGGAAAACAACTGAAGGGGAAAGACTAGAGATCTCTTTGGGAAAATTAGAAATATCAAGGGAACATTTGGCTCAAAGATGGGGACAATAAAAGACAAATGATAGAGACCTAGTAGAAGCAGAAGAGACCAAGAAGAGATGGAAAGAATACATGGAAGAATTGTGCAAAAAAATGTCAATGAACTGGATAACCAAGATTGAGTGGTCAATCACCCAGAGCCAGATATTCTGGAGTGTGAAGTCAAGAGAGCCTTAGGAAGCACTGCTGTCAGTAAAGCTAGTGGATGTGGTGGGATTCCATTCGAGCTATTCAAAACCCTAAAAGATGATATCAAAGTGTTGCATTCAGTATGTCAGCAAATCTGGAAGACCCAGTAGTGGCCACAGGACTGGAAAAGGTCAATCCTCATCCCAGTTCCTAAGAAGGGCAGTACTAAAGACTGTTCAAACCATTAGGCAGTGGCACTCATCTTCCATGCTAGTAAGGTCATGCTTAAAGTCTTGCATGCTAGGCTTTATTTAGCATCATGTGAACTGAGAACCTCCAGATGTCTAAGTGCTGGGTTTAGAAAAGATAGGGGAGCCAAAGATAAAAATTGCCAACTTTCCCTCTATCACAGAGAAAGTAAGGGAATTCCAAAAAAAAAAAAAAAAAAAAGCTACCTCTGTTTAATTGACTACACTAAAGCCTCTGACTGTGTGGATCATAACAAACTGTGGAAAGCTCTTAAAGAGATAGGTATACCACCACTGGAGTGGCGGCTACATGGGGCTGGAGCAACTGTGTGGTGATACCCCACATCCAAGGGCAGAAAAGCCCCAGCAAGATGGAGCAGTGGCTGCACAGTGCTGGAGTGATGTTGAGGAGATATCCTTAGTCTAAGGGCAAAGGGAAGCCCCAACAAGATGGTAGAAGGGTCGATATCACGTTTAGAATCAAACCCCATACCCACCAGAGACACTCGGAGGGCTCAAAAATACCTTGTGCACAACAGGACACAGAGACCCCACACAGATTGAGACAGAACTGTGTTTGGGTGTCAATTCAACTTAGATGCAGAGTACATTATGAGAAACACTGGGCTGGAAGAAACACTAGCTGGAATCAAGATTGCTGGGAGAAATATCAATAACCTCAGATATGCAGAAGACACCACCCTTATGGCAGAAAGTGAAGAGGAACTAAAAAGCCTCTTGATGAAAGTGAAAGAGGAGAGTGAAAAAGTTGGCTTAAAGCTCAACATTCAGAAAACTAAGATCATGGCATCTGGTTCCATCACTTCATGGGAAATAGATGGGGAAACAGTGGAAACAGTGTCAGACTTTATTTTTTTTTTTGCAGATGGTGATTGCAGCCATGAAATTAAAAGACATTTACTCCTTGGAAGGAAAGTTATGACTAACCTAGATAGTATATTCAAAAGCAGAGACATTACTTTATCAACAAAGGTCCATCTAGTCAAGGCTATGGTTTTTCCAGTGGTCATGTATGGATGTGAGAGTTGGACTGTGAAGAAAACTTGAGCACTGAAGAATTGATGCTTTTGAACTGTGGTGTTGGAGAAGCCTGTTGAGAGTCTCTTGGACTGCAAGGAGATCCAACCAGTCCATTCTGAAGGAGATCAGCCCTGGGATTTCTTTGGAAGGAATGATGCTAAAGCTGAAACCGCAGTACTTTGGCCACCTCATGCGAAGAGTTGACTCATTGGAAAAGACTCTGATGCTGGGAGGGATTGGGGGCAGGAGGAGAAGGGGACGACAGAGGATGAGATGGCTGGATGGCATCACTGACTTGATGGATGTGAGTCTGAGTGAACTCTGGGAATTGTGATGGACAGGGAGGCCTGGTGTGCTGCAATTCATGGGGTCACAAAGAGTCGGACACGACTGAGCGACTGAACTGAACTGAACTGAGGAGGTACAAGTCAGCAGTGGACTACTGCGGGGGCAGGGGCTCTGGGTGCAGTAGACCTGGGTATGGCATAAGCCCTCTTGGAGATGGTCACCATTATCCCACCATAGAGCTGTAAGAATTTACACAGGACTGGGGAAGCAGACTCTGGGAGGGCACAAACAGAACCTTGCCCACACCAGGACCCAGGAGAAAGGAACAGTGACCCCACAAGAGACTGACTCAGACTTGCCCATGAGTGTCCAGGAGTCTCTGGCAGAGGTGTGGGTTGGCAGTGGCCTGCTGCAGGGTTGGAAGTATTGGGGTAGCAGTGCCTGCATGGGACCTTTTGAAGGAGGTCACCATCATCTTCATTACCTCCATCACAGTTTGGCCTCAAGTCAAATAACAGGGAGGGAACATAGCCCCTTGGACTGCAAGGAGATCCAACCAGTCCATTCTAAAGGAGATCAGTCCTGGGTGTTCTTTGGAAGGAATGATGCTAAAGCTGAAACTCCAGTACTTTGGCCACCTCATGCAAAGAGTTGACTCATTGGGAAAGACCCTGATGCTGGGAGGGATTGGGGGCAGGAGGGGAAGGAGACGACAGAGGATGAGATGGCTGGATGGCATCACTGACTCGATGGACATGAGTTTGGGTGAACTCCAGGAGTTGGTGATGGACAGGGAGGCCTGGTGTGCTGCGATTCATGGGGTCTCAAAGAGTCGGACACAACTAAGTGACTGAAATGAACTCAACTGAACTGAACACAGCCCCACCCTTCAACAGATAATTTGATTAAAGATTTACTGAGCATGGCCCCGCCCATCAGAACAAGAACAGTTTCCCCCTCAGTCAGTCTCTCCCATCAGGCAGCTTTCATAAGCCTCTTATCCTTCTCCATCAGAGGGCAGACAGACTGAAAACCACAATCACAAAAAACTAACCAGTCTGATCACATGGACCACAGCCTTGTCTAACTCAATGAAACTATGAGCCCTGCTATGTAGGGCCACCCAAGACAGCAAGTCAGAGTGGAAAATTCTTAAAAAAATGTGGTCCACTGGAGAAGGGAATGGCAAACCACTTCAGTATTCTTGGCTTGAGATCCCCATTAACAGTATTAAAAGGCAAAAAAATAGGACATTAAAAGATGAACTCCCCGGGTTGGTAGTTGCCCAATATGCTACTGAGGATCGGTGGAGAAATAACTACAGAAAGAATGAAGAGACAGAGCCAAAGCAAAAACAACACCCAGTTGTGGATGTGACTGGTGATGGAAGCAAGGTGAGGCTGTGAAGAGCAGTATTGCATAGGACCCTGGAATGTTAGGTCCGTGAATCAAGGCAAATTGGAAGTGGTCAAACAGGAGATGAAAAGAGTGAACATTAAATTTTAGGAATCAGAGAACTAAAATGGACTGGAATGAGTGAATTTACCTCAGATGACCATTGTATCTACTACTGTGGGCAAAAATCCCTTAGATGAAATGAAGTAACCATCATAGTCAACAGAAAATGCAAAATTATCTCTGTTCATTTCCAAGGCAAACCATTCAATATCACGGTAATCCAAGTCTATGCTGTGACCAGTAACGCTGAAGAAGCTGAAGTTGAATGGTTCTATGAAGACTTACCAGACTTTCTAGAACTAACACCCCCAAAAGATGTCCATTTCATCATAAGGGACTGGAATGCAAAAGTAGGAAGTCAAGAAATACCTGGAATAACAGGAAAATTTGGCCTTAGAGTACAGAATGAAGCAGGGCAAAGACTAATAGAGTTTTGCCAAGTGAACACACTGGTCAGAGCAAACATCTTCTTCCAACAGCACAAGAGAAAACTCTACACATGGGCATCAGCAGATGGTCAATACAGAAATCAGATTGATTACATTCCTTGCAGCCAAAGATGGAGAAGCTCTATACAGTCAGCAAAAACAAGACTAGGAGCTCACTGTGGCTCAGATCATGAACTTCTTATTGCCAAATTCAGACTTAAACTGAAGAAAGTAAGGGAAACCACTAGACCATTCAGGTATGACCTAAATCAAATCACTTATCTGCCTCTTGAGAAATCTGTATGCAGGTCAGGAAGCAACAGTTAGAACTGGACATGGAACAACAGACTGGTTCCAAATAGGAAAAGCAGTACATCAAGGCTGTATATTGTCACCCTGCTTATTTAACTTATATGCAGAGTACATCATGAGAAACGCTGGACTGGAAGAAACACAAGCTGAAATCAAGATTGCCGGGAGAAATATCAATAACCTCAGATATGCAGATGACACCACCCTTATGGCAGAAAATGAAGAGGAACTAAAAAGCCTCTTGATGAAAGTGAAAGTGGAGAGTGAAAAAGTTGGCTTAAAGCTCAACATTCAGAAAACTAAGATCATGGCATCCGGTCCCATCACTTCATGGGAAATAGATGGGGAAACAGTGGAAACACTGTCAGACTTTATTTTTTGGGGCTCCAAAATCACTGCAGATGGTGATTGCAGCCATGAAATTAAAAGATGCTTACTCCTTGGAAGGAAAGTTATGACCAACCTAGATAGCATGTTCAAAAGCAGAGACATTACTTTGCCAAAAAAGGTCCGTCTAGTCAAGGCTATGGTTTTTCCAGTGGTCATGTATGGATGTGAGAGTTGGACTGTGAAGGGTGAGCACTGAAGAATTGATGCTTTTGAACTGTGGTGTTGGAGAAGACTCTTGAGAGTCCCTTGGACTGCAAGGAGATCCAACCAGTCCATTCTGAAGGAGATCAGCCCTGGGATTTCTTTGGAAGGACTGATGCTAGAGCTGAAACTCCAATACTTGGGCCACCTCATGCGAAGAGTTGACTCATTGGAAAAGACCCTGATGCTGGGAGGGATTGGGGGCAGGAGGAGAAGGGGACGACAGAGGATGAGATGGCTGGATGGCATCACTGACTCGATGGATGTGAGTCTGGGTGAACTCCGGGAGTTGGTGATAGACAGGGAGGCCTGGCGTGCTGTGATTCATGGGGTCGCAAAGAGTCGGACACGACTGAGCGACTGAACTGAACTGAACTGAACTGAAAATGACTGCAGGAGGTAACTTCAGCCATAAAATTAAAAGATGCTTACTCCTTGGCAGAAAGGTTATGACCAACCTAGACAGCATATTCAAAAGCAGACATTACTTTGCCAGCAAATGTCTGTCTAGTCAAAGCTATGGTTTTTCCAGTAGTCATATATGGATGTGAGAGTTGGACTATACAGAAAGCTGAGTGCCAAAGAAATGATGCTTTTGAAATGTGGTGTTGGAGAAGACTCTTGAGAGCCCTTTGGACAGCAAAGAGGCCCAACCAGTGTGTCTTAAAGGAAATCAGTCCTGATATTCATTGGAAGGACTGATGATGAAGCTGAAACTCCAATATTTTGGCCACCTGATGCGAAGAACTGACTTATTTGAAAAGACGGTGGTGCTGGGAAAGATTGAAGGTGAGAGGAGAAGGGGACAACAGAGGACAATTGGTTGGATGGCATCACTGACTCAATGGACTTGAGTTTGAGTAATCTCCAGGAGTTGGTGATGCACAGGGAGGCCTGGCGAGCTGCCGTCCATGAGGGCTCAAGAGTTGGACACGACTGAGTGACTGAATGGAACTGAATACCAGATTGTCTTGCCTGTCTCCTGAGAAAACTGTATGTGTGTCAAGAAACAATAGTGAGGACCCTGTATGGAACAACTGATTGGTTCAGGATTGAGAAAGGAGTACGATTGGGCAGTCTGCTGTCACCCTATTTGTTTAACCTATACACTGAGCACATCATGAGAAATGCTGAGCTGGATGAGTTACAAGCAAGAATCAAGATAGGCAGGAGAAACATCAAGAACCTCAGATATGTGGATGATACCAGTCTAATGACAGAAAGAGAAGAGAAAGTAAAGGCCCTCTTAATGAGGGTGAAGGAAGAGAATGAAAAAGCCAGCTTTAAAGTAAATATTTAAAAAAACTAAGATCATGGCACCTGGCCCCATTACTTTATTGCAAATAGAAGGAGAAGAGGTAGAAGTTGTGACAGATTTCTTCTTCTTGGGCTCTAAAATCACTGCAGATGGTGACTGCAGCCATGAAATCAGAAGATGATTGCTTCTTGGCAGGAAATCTGTAACAAACCTAGACAGTGTGTTGAAAAGCAGAGACATCACACTGCCGACAAAGGTCCATATAGTCACGGCTTGGTCTTCCCAGTGGTCACATACAGTTGTGAGACCTGGACCATGAAGAAGGCAGAGCACCAAAGAATTGATGACTTCGAACTGTGGTGCTGGAGAGGACTTCTGAAAGTCCCTTGGACCACAAGCAGTTCAAACCAGTCAATCTTAAGGAAATCAACCCTGAATACTTACTGGAAGGACTGATGCTGAAGCTGAAGTTCTAGCCTTTTGGTCTCCTGATGTGAATAGCCAACTCATTGGAAAAGTCCCTGATGCTGGGAAAGATTGAGAGCAGAAGGAGAAGAGGGCATCAGAGGATGAGACGGCTGGATGGCATCACCGTGCAATGGACATGAGCTTGGGCAAACTTCGGGAGATGGTGAGGGACAGGGAGTCTTGCCATGCTGCAGTCCACGGTGTCGCAAACAGTCAGACATGACTGGGTGACTGAACAACAACAACATGATGGTACTAACAACAGAAAGACCTAGAGAAAAACCATGCCGGATATTTGAACATAAAGGGATAGAAAAGAATTTATCAGACAAATGTGAACTAAAAGAAAGCTGCTGTGTCAAAATTAATGTTAGAAAAGATAAAATTTAAGGCAAAAATCATGTATAGGACTAAATAGAGTTACTATATATTAATCAAAATTAATCCACCAAGAATATGAAAAAGTTATATACTTGGCACCATTCTGGTTACTGGAGAGGAAAAGTGAATGCAGAGCCAAAAGTTCTGGTCCTCATGGACAGAACACAGGCAAATTTGAAAAATATACAGTCATAGTGGGAGATTTAATCACACCTCTTTGAAGCTGAGGGGAAAATTTTTAGAAGGATTTAGAATGTTTAAATAAGAAAACTAGTGAGCCTGATCTAAAATGTATTTAAAATTATACATGCCATTTGTAAAGATATATATTTTTTTCAAGTGCCCATAGAGCTAAAAACTAAATAACCAGGAATAAATTTAACAAAAGTGCTTAAGGATCTTATTGAGAAAAATATAAGATACTATTGAAGAAGGTTTTAAAAATCTGATTAAATGGAAAGATATAAAATTGCCATGTATGTGGTTACTTAATGTGAAAAATATCACTTAATCTATACATTTAATTCAGCTTCTATTTAAATCCTAATAGGAACTTTCCTGTGCAAACTGATCACTAAAATGTTCGTTGAAGAGCATAAAGTCAAGTATAATTAAGGCAGTTTTGAAGAGAAGTGTATTAGAGTTCTCCAGAGAAACAGAACCAATAGGATGTAATCACAGGAAGAGATTTGTTATAAGGAATTGGGTTACGCAATTATGGAGGCTGAGAAATCCCATGATCTGCCACGTGCAAGCTGGAGACACAGGAAAGCTGGTGGTTCAATTTCAGTACAAGTTCAAAGGCCTGAGAATCAGGGGAGTTGATGGTATAAATTCCAGTCCAGTGGGGATGAGACTCATATTTTAGTTCAAACAGGCAGACAAGAAGTAAGTAAGGGGCAAATTTCTTTTTCCTCTATCTTTTGTTCTATTCAGGCCCTCAGCAGATTGGATGGTACCTACTCACCCTGGGGAGGTGAACTACTTTAGTAAATCCATCGACTCAGATCCTTATCTCGTTGTGAAACACTCTCCTAGACACAGCAGAAATAATGTTTAATCTGGTCACCTCTTGGCCCAGTCAAGTTGACACAAAAAATTAACCATTGCAGAGAGGCACATGGTAGTAGTGCTTCCCTACAAGACACCAAGGCTAATTATAAATTAGGGCGATTAAAATAGTGTGGGGGGAAATGTGGCATTATTTCAGAGAGTATATCGAATGATGGAAAAGAACAGAGAATCCTGAAATGAACCATTAAAATACAAAATATGACAAATGACAGAGATGCCATTATAAATCAAGGGGAAAAGACTAGAGCAGTTAATAAATGGTGCTGGGACAAATCTTATCTCTGTGGATAAAAAATAACATCGTTTTATCCATAGACACAAGGATATGAGCCAGGAAGATGAAAAACAGAAATGTGGAAGCCAGAATTTTAAAACTTTTAAAACAAAATGTATGTTATTTTTATGACCCTCTGGAAAGAGGGAAATTTGTTTAGACTGGACACAGTAGGCACAAACCATAAAGAATAATATTCACAAATTTGATTGCATTAGTGCTATAAAAATATCTGTATAGCTATAAATAAAAGTCACATGTTAGAGAGACTTGAATGATTTATGTCAGAATATATAAAGTTAAAAAAAAGAGATACCAGTAACTCAGGAGAAAAAAAAAAAGTATACAAAAAAGCAATTCATGGACAAAGAAAGCTAGATGCTCAAACACTATAAGCAAAGGCACTTTAGCCTTTTGGTAATTAGAGAAATGCAAATAAAACAACAATGAAATAGAATTCCCATCAGATTAGCATAAAGTATCAAGTCTTAAAATACCAACTGTTGTCAAGATAGTGGAGGAGTAGGCTCTTGGTGTGTGTCTAAATTGGTTTAATCCCCTTACAGTGCTCCTTTATACTATAGCCAAGTAATTTAATGTTAAGGTTTATACCCTAGAGAAACTCTTTCACATGTGCTCAAGCACACACATTTTTGCAGTATTTAATTTTTTATTTTGGTTATTCAGAAGTTAAAATAAATTGACTGGAGCTGTATGTATCAACCCAGACAAATCTCAGAAGTTAAATAGAATAAAGCAAGCTTTAGAATATGACATATGTTTAGTTGACTCTTGAACAACATAGGCTGCCAATCCTCTGAGCTGTGGAAAATTATCTGCATATAACTTGTAGTGTGTGCTAAGTCACTTCAGTCATGTCTGACTCTTTGAGACCCTATGGGCCATGGCCCACCAGGCTCCTCTGTCCATGGAATTCTCTGGGCAAGAATACTGGAGTGGGTTGTCATGCCTTCCTCCAGGGGATCTTCCTGACCCAGGGATTGAACCTGAGTCTGTTATGTCTGCCTGCATTGGTAGGTGTATTCTTCACCTCTAGCAGCAGCTGGGAAGCCCCATATAACTTATAGAGGACCCTCTGTATCCAAGGTGACTCCATATCTGTGGTTTCATTCCCCTTGATTTAACCAACACAAGATTGTGTAGTACCACAGTGTTTATTATTGACAAAAATCCACATAAAGGTGCACCTGTGCAGCTCAAACCCCAGTTGTTCCAGGGTCAACTGTGTGTGTATATCTGTCTATCTGCCTACCTATCTACCTATATGTCTACTGAGAGACTGATATCATTTATGCAGAATTTAAAATATTAAATATTTCTATATTGTTTATAGGATATGTACATATGAGCAGTGAGCAAAACTATAAAATGCAGAGAAGTGATTTGAGGCAAATTCAGTATGGTGGTAAGTTCTTGGGAAAAAGGAAAGGAGTTAGGTTTTGGGAGGATCACACAGGATGATTCAACCATGTTGTGAAATTGTTGGTTGTTGTTTGATTTACTTTGTTCTGATTTGCTTTGTTTTAATATTTAAAATAAACATGGCCAAACATGAAAACTGTGAAAAGTTAGTTGGTGTGTAAGCATTTATTGTTTTAGGTTTTTCTGTGTGTTTAAAACATTTCACAATAAAAGTATATTGTAAATTTATTTTAATATTGGCCTAAAATAACATGGAGAACAAGGCAAACTTTCAAGCTAGTTTCTAAAATTAGATCCAAGAGACTGGCTGACTTAAGAGTGCAAATGAAAATGTGTCATGGCACTTAGTTAACTGTAACTCTTTAGAGATCAAAAGTAAAATAAATGCAGTCAACTCATTGCATATATATTTGGGGTGAAAAAGAATTCAGTTGCCCAAATTGGAGGGACTAATGGCAGGGAGTAACCTCCTTTTTCTTGGAAAGTTTTAAAACAGAACCAGTGACCACAGTCAGTTTCGGAGGGATGGGCATAGTATTTTCTGTGTAAGAGTCAGTGAGATAAGTACTAAGGTCTCTTTGGACAATTGTTGCTAAATATGATCATTTTATTTTCCCTTGTCAATTAAATAGGCACTTCTCACAGGGTTTTCAGGTCATCTCTTTTCACACGAACAGTCATTATCCTGTGACCATGCACACATTTTTACATTCTTATTTTAGGTGGTCTCAACTTTGGATTAGGCTTTGTAGTAGCTAAAATTATTCTCTTTCATGAGCAAATATTTCATTAAAAATGTCAGATGAAATCACTATTCAGTAGCATTTAATAACCACTTACTTAGTGCTACTCTCTAAGCTTTGTTTGTCGTTTCCTTAGATTAGAAAGAATTTTTAAAAGTCTAACAAATTCAGTTTTTATCCATGTACTGCTGCTGCTGCTGCTAAGTCGCTTCAGTTGTGTCCGACTCTGTGTGACCCCATAGACGGCAGCCCACCAGGCTCCCCCGTTCCTGGGATTTTCCAGGCAAGAAGAACACTGGAGTGGGTTGCCATTTCCTTCTCCAATGCATGAAAGTGAAAAGTGAAAGTGAAGTCGCTCGGTCATGTCCTACTCTTTGGGACCCCATGGACTGCAGCCCACCAGGCTCCTCTGTCCATGGGATTTTCCAGGCAAGAGTACTGGAGTGGGGTGCCATTGCCTTATCCATGTACACTATTCTCCAACTATTGAAATCAAGTTATTCAATGGTATTAAAAATAAACTGTATCAATATTATTGCATTGTTTTAGAGGTAGAAGTACAACATCTAACATTGTTTGCAGCTTAGCCTGCAATTTATTTTCCTATTTGTGTTAGAAGTAGAGAAACCAACCTTGGCCTCTGTCTCTGGAGATCACTTGAAAGAAACAGAGGCATGGTCCACTAAGATCACCCTAAAAACCATTTAAAAATTTATTAAAGACTTGAGTTAGTAGTAGGCAGATGGAAAATATAAGTATCCAAATAGAAAATAGATGTTGTGGTGCAGCAGGAAACATAGCTATATAGCCATGAAAAATCAATGGAAGTAACTCAAAAAGGTAATAAATCTCTCTTAAAGAATATTGTCATGTTTTCTGAGCCTGCAACTATAGCCTATATTAAACTTTTTATCTGATGAGTTAAAAGTCCCTTGCACTTTCTTATCTAGTAACAAATTAAGAGTGTTTTCTTCAGTGATTGAGTGGTGGGATAGAGAGATTTTTTCTGGAAAAAAAAACAATCTATTGAAGCCCTGTGCAATTATTCTGATAGGATCTTTGCTGCAGAAAAAACAAGAAACTATATAATTGGTTTCTAGTTTTTATGAGTAAGAATATAGTGGTGTGACCCAGTTGGTCATTTCCTGAATCCTGAAGGAATGCCTGTTCCACAGCCCATGTCTCCAGATCACAGATGCATAATTTGTCGGGTATTAGCTGCCTGTTTGAATCAAAATACATATAAAATGATGGTAATGGAAGGTGGGGAGGATGTCATGTTTATAGAAGAGTGACTGCTAAATAAGAAAGAGAAGTAATTTTTGGAATGTCTGAAAATTTTGTTCTTTTACTCAGAAAGTCCCAGAAAAGATCTAGTTGTGTTGCTAGAAGGCAGTTAGTGGGCATTTTTCAAGCCAGAGACTGAGAACAATGTTTCCACTCCAAACAATTTTAGAATTTGTGTCTAAATGAGCAACTGAAAGCTTCAGGAATGGGTGGTTCCTCATGCTGCCTGGACTCTTTGCATAGTGTTTGTGTCTGTCAATTCTTGCCACTTGTCTTCCCTGTGATGATATCTATTCAGAGAGCTCTTATGGAAAGGACTTTTTCTTAGTGAGTTAAACATTTATAAAGTGTGATATCTTAAGAGAACTCATCACTGCAGAAACATACTCCATGGCTAACATTTCCAGGTTGATTAGAGGCATTTCTAAATTGCTCTGGATCACATTGACTTGGTGGCTTTGAAAGTAATAGAGGGAAACCTTCAAAATAGTTCGACAATATTGGCAGTGCTTCAGAAAGAGGAGAACCAAATGGAAATGTCCCAGGGGAAAATGCACTGCTGAGACAGTTGTAATAGAGTGGATTAAGACAGGACAATGCATATCATGTTTTGCTCATGTATCAAGGCCAGATACAAACATGTTCTGTGGTCTTTTGTTATGAACCAAGCTTTCACTGCATATTGACAGCTCTAATTTTGTTACAAGGACATAATAGATTCATTACTCTCTTAGTATCCTAGTCTGAAAATAACATAGATATTTTTCTTTCAATATTATTTGAAGAAGGTTGCTTATGAATAAAAGATGTACTGGCTTTATGTGTTATACATTGTTTTGGCAAACATAGTTATGGTCCTCAGCTGAGATTTTGACACAGAAACATAGTAACTATATTTCTATTGTGTACAGAAGTTATTCTAGACAAGCAAATGTAATAAAAAGGTACTTTCTAGTCTACCAATTTATGACAGAAAATTTATCAAAGTTTTGTTATTGTATACTGTGTTTTGGCATGTAATTTTTAAGAAGTCTTTATTGGTTGATCTTAATATCATGAAAGGTGAGATAGATTGACAGGTTTTCTTATGATGTATAATATATCCTTTATGACTTGCTTTTTGGATAGCAAAATTGCCAATTCCTTTTTTTAACCTTCATATTTAAGGGGAAAACAAAATGCCACCTTTGTTTCGATTCTTCAACAGCCCAGGGAAGTACAATAAATGATATCATGGCCTGGAATTGAATTTCTAGCACTAAAATGAAATTTTGTAGAAATTTAACATCTTCTGCTTCAGAGGCTAGACAAATTCCATTCCAGTATATAAAGTGTCTCATTTGTGTCTATAAATTTTTTTCTTTTTTGGCAGGAGGAGGGAAGAAGTATGAAGGTGACAGCAGAGGATAGATTTGATTTGACTTTGTCCCCACATGGCTGAAGTGATTCTCTAGGAGATCTTAGGGAAAATTGGGAAGGGGTTGATGGCCTCTGTATTTGAAGAGAAGTAAGCATGAGACAGATACATGATTTTTGTCCTATTATTTGATCTTGTTTACTTTTTTGAATTATATTTTTTCTTGTGTACTATTGTATACTGGACTTCACTATTTTGTATACTATTGTATATTGTATACTATTGTATGCAATGTTTTATACACTATATTGTATACTATTGTATACTGGACTATATTATTTTGTGTACACTATTTTGCATATACTAGAAGGCAATGGCACCCCACTCCAGTACTCTTGCCTGGAAAATCCTATGGACAGAGGAGCCTGGTGGGCTGCAGTCCATGGGGTCGCTTAGAGTCAGACACGACTGAGCGGCTTCACCTTCACTTTTCCCTTTCATGCATTGGAGAAGGAAATGGCAACCCACTCCAGTGTTCTTGCCTGGAGAATCCCAGGGATGGCAGAGCCTGGTGGGCTGCCATCTATGGGGTCACACAGAGTCAGACATGACTGAAGCAACTTAGCAGCAACTGCACTATATTGTATAGTGGACTTCACTATTCCCTTTGGTGGGTATAAAAAAAGATGTACTCCATGAAAGCTTTCTTTTCACAAAGTTTTTCTTTTAAAGAGAGAGTTATGCACATATCACAAACCATCCCCCACAACACACATATTCATGTACACTAAATGCTATAAGAATGCTTATAACAGATATATAATCTGCTTCATGAGTTCCCAATTCTAATCTCAGAGCTTCAGAGCCACTGATTTATAGCTGTTTCTAGTTTGGTCATTTTCTTCTCATCAATAAACATTTATATATATAATTCTGGATTTAGACATTAAACTTCTTAATATGCCAAAGATTTAGCTTTACTGCACTCAATATGCCAGCAAATTTGGAAAACTCAGCAGAGGCCACAGGACTGGAAAAGGTCAGTTTTCATTCCAATCCCAAAGAAAGGCAATGCCAAAGATGCTCAAACTACTGCACAATTGCACTCATCTCACATGCTAGTAAAGTAATGCTCAAAATTCTCCAAGCCAGGCTTCAGCAATACATGAACCATGAACTTCCAGATGTTCAAGCTGGTTTTAGAAAAGGCAGAGGAACCAGAGATCAAATTGCCAACATCTGCTGGATCATGGAAAAAGCAAGAGAGTTCCAGAAAAACATCTACTTCTGCTTTATTGACTATGCCAAAGCTTTTGACTGTGTGGATCACAATAAACTGTGGAAAATTCTGAAAGAGCTGGGTATACCAGACCACCTGACCTGCCTCTTGAGAAACCTATCTTCAGGTCAGGAAGCTACAGTTAGAACTGGACATGGAACAACAGACTGGTTCCAAATAGGAAAATGAGTACATCAAGGCTGTTTGTTGTCACCCTGCTTATTTAACTTCTATGCAGAGTACATCATGAGAAATGCTGGGCTGGAAGAAGCGGGCTGGAAGAAGCACAAGCTGGAATCAAGATTGCCGGGAGAAATATCAATAACCTCAGATATGCAGATGACACCACCCTTATGGCAGAAAGTGAAGAGGAACTAAAAACCTTTTGATGAAAGTGAAAGTGGAGAGTGAAAAAGTTGGCTTAAAGCTCAACATTCAGAAAACAAAGATCATGGCATCTGGTCTCATCACTTCATGGGAAATAGATGGGGAAACAGTGGAAACAGTGTCAGACTTTATATTTTGGGCTCCAAAATCATTGCAGATGGTGATTGCAGCCATGAAATTAAAAGACGCTTACTCCTTGGAAGGAAAGTTATGACCAACCTAGATAGCATTATTGAAAAGTAGAGATATTACTTTGCCAACAAAGGTCCGTCTAGCCAAGGCTATGGTTTTCCAGTGGTCATGTATGGATGTGAGAGTTGGACTGTGAAGAAGGCTGAGCGCCTAAGAATTGATGCTTTTGAACTGTGGTGTTGGAGAAGACTCTTGAGAGTCCCTTGGAGTGCAAGGAGATCCAACCAGTCCATCCTAAAGGAGATCAGTCCTGGGTGTTCATTGGAAGGAGTGATGCTAAAGCTGAAACTCCAGTACTTTGGCCACCTCATGCAAAGAGTTGACTCATTGGAAAAGACCCTGATGCTGGGAGGGATTGGGGGTAGGAGAAGAGGATGATAGAGGATGAGATGGCTGGATGGCATCACCAACTCGATGGACATGAGTTTGAGTAAACTCCGGGAGTTGGTGATGGACAGGGAGGCCTGACGTGCTGTGATTCATGGGGTAGCAAAGAGCTGGACACGACTGAGCAACTGAACTGAACTGATATGCTCTATCAGATAGAAAAGTGTCTAACTATAATTTTTTCCTCCATTTTGTGGCATGCTTAGAACACTTTTCAGTTTCTGTTGGTTGTTTTTATATCTTCAAATATTAATGATTAAATCTCTATATCTGTGTCACTATCTACATGAAGTATGTATCTTTTAATGTGTGTTTATTTTTATAGTCATAGTTGACTTATTATCTAAGGTCAAAAGGGAAAGTTTGAAACCAACTTACGTGGCAAACTTCCCTGGGAATGCCTTGTGTAACATAGCAGCCTTATCAATGCACTGATTTTCACATGGTGCTCTGTAGATCACTAGGAGTATCTTCAGGTGTTTCACTATCGATGATCTTTCTCTTCTGCTATTCTGCAGATCATTTGTCTTTTTGTTTTTCTGTGTCCTATGTTTTGATTTTTGTTTTAAAATGAGGCTGGTTTCCAGGATACATGGATTCTAGCCCAGCTCTTCTAACTTGCTTTGTTACTTTGACTAGTCGTTTTGGCTCTCAAAAGCAGCACCAAGCAACAAGAAGATGGGATTGTATTGGGCTGCTCAGGCTGCCATTACAAAGTATCATAGACTGAGTGGCTTAAACAACAGAAATTTACTTTATCATAGATCTGGAGGCTAGAAGTCCAAAACCAAGGTTTCAGCAGGGTTGGGCATTTTCTGAGGCTTCTCTCAGCTTGTGCATGGTAATCTATTTTTTTTCTTTTTAAGAATTTTAAAACTTTATTTTTTAACATTGAAGCCTTAATTGGCTTGACTCAATTTTTTGTCTTTTTTTAAAATTTATTTATTTTAATTGAAGGATAATTGCTTTGCAGAATTTTGTTGTTTTCTGTCAGACTTCAACATGAATCAGCCTTAGGTTTACATATATCCCCTCCTTCTTGAACCTTCTCTTTTTTAACTTTTTATTTTATATTGGAGTATAGCTGATTCACAACATGGTGATAGTTTCAGGTGGACAGCAAAGGGATTCAGCCATACGTACACATGTACCCATTCTCCCCTACACTCGCCTCCCTCCCATCCAGGCTGCCATATAACACTGAGCAAAGTACCCTGTGCTACATAGTATTTCCTTGTTGGTTGCTGTTGCTTAGTTGCTAAGTCATGTCCAACTCTTTTGTGACCCCTTGGGCTATAATCTGGCAGGCTCCTCTCTCCAAAGGATTTTCCAGGCAAGAATACTGGAGTCAGCTGCCATTCCCTTCTTCAGGGAGTCTTCTCAGCCCAGGGATCAAATCTGTGTCTCCTGTGTTTGAGACAGATCCTTCACCACTGAGCCTCATGGGAAGCCCCCTTGTTGGTTTAAATATAGCAGTGGCTGCGTTTATATTGTGTCCTCAGATGGTCTTCTCTCTGCCTCTGTTTTTTAATTTTTTCTTAATAAGGACACCAGTCATTTTGGATTATATCCCACACCATTAACCTCATTTTAACTTAATTATTTCTTTAAAAATCTTATATCCAAATACAGTCACATTCTGAGACTTTTAGCATATGAATTTGGTGGTGGTGGGGGGCACAATTTAGTCAACAAGATTGGTAATCTCCAATTTTATTTGACTCTAAAATTAAATGAATATTGCTAACCAAGAAGCAGGGACTTGTTCATATTTAATATTTATTATTTAATTTGTAGGTAAAGACAGTATGATGCAGAAAACAATCACTGGTCTTTTCACTGTGTCTTACACAATTGTACAATAGATATTTCTGCCTCTAGGTTTTTCCCTCTGACTTAGCTGCTGACTGGTAATCAAAAATTTTCATTCCTGGGTCACCACAAAGGGCTACATGTAATGTTGGGTATTAAAAAAAAAATACAAACATAAAACAGGAACAGTTAAAAAAAACCCAGCCCAGGTTTATCCAATAGGAAAGTAAGTCTTAGAACAAACATCTGGAAGGGCCAATGGATCACAATTTCTTACTGTAAATATAAGCAAGTGATTAAAAGCCAACTTGGTGACTGGGTGGTAAAAAGAATTCACCTGCCAATGCAGAAGACACTGGTTCAGTCTCTGGACTGGGAAGTTTCCCTGGAGAAGGAAATGGCAATCCACTCCAGTATTCTTGCCTGGGAAATCCCATGGACAGAGCAGACTGGCGGGCTAGGGTCCATAGGGTTGCAGAAGAGACGGACATGACTTAATGTTAATGTAAACATTAACAACAAAAGCTGATTTACCAAATTTAACTCTGCAGTTCGAGAGTATGGTTCCAAATATTACTCCTGACTAGTTGCAAGAAAGGTAAATGCTAATATCCTCTACTCAGAATTAAGGAACTTCCTATCTTTTGGATACATCCTGACAATATAAGATGAAACCAGTTGTCTATTTAATACATTTTTGGGGCATGGATCTTTTGCTATAACTGCATACCCAGTGTGAAAAGAGGTCAGGTATACACAGGATATCTTTCCCCAGCATTTTATTTTCAATGTCTTTTTTATTTACCTTTAAAAAGCTTGTTTTTTTCTTTAGTCTAATAATATTAAGGGGGGTACTTATACCATTATCATGATATAATTTTTAATATAATGTAGTTATATTTAAATCTACTGTTTTTCTATTTATTTTCTGTTTAATCCCAATGGTTCTTCCATTCCCTGCTGCTGCTGCTGCTAAGTCGCTTCAGTCATGGCCGATTTTGTGCGACCCCATAGATGGCAGCCCACCAGGCTCCCCCATCCCTGGGATTCTCCAGGCAAGAACACTGGAGTGGGTTGCCATTTCCTTCTCCAATGTATGAAAGTGAAAAATGAAAGTGAAGTCGTTCAATCATGTCCGACTCTTCACGACCCCATGGACTGCAGCCTACCAGGCTCTTCTGTCCATGGGATTTTCCAGGCAAGAGTACTGGAGTGGGGTGCCATTCTATTCCCTAGGGTTAGCCAAATAACCTATTGAATTTAGTATTCAATATTGAATATGAAGTATTGAAAATGGTGTTATCTTTTGGCTATACCCTTTTATATTTTTTGAAGAAGTCACTCTAACAGTATCATGACTTATTTTAAATTAATATTATACTACTTGATGTCTAATGTAGCCAACTTAAATAGTATAATTTCATTCATCCCCTCCCAATCTTTGTGCTGTTAGATTTTTTCAGCTCTAGATTTGTTTACTTTATAGGGTAATAGTCACAAGTCATAGAAAGTAGGGCTCAGATGTACCCTTGGGAGGTCACCATTCAGCTCTATGCTATCACTTTTCTATTTAAAACTCTCCAGTTTCTTCATCTATCCCTCAGAGTTAAAGACAAAGTCCTAAAAATGGACTGCAAGTTCTTATACAGGACTCCCTGTCTTTGACCTCATATCTAACTAATTTTCTTTTTTCTCTTTCTACTCCAGGAACACTGTCATCCTTTAATTTTGAAGCATAGCAATCATGTACTCCTCAGGGCAATAAACTTAATGGAACACTTTTGCTCCAAATTCCAAGCTCTCACGCCTTCATTTTAGGGCTTTGATCTGAGGTTTCCTTCTTATTGAGGCTTTTCTGGACTTTCTGTTTAAAATTGTAACTCTTCCAAGCATCCTTTCCTATTTCCCACAGTCAGTCATTGTCTTCCCCACCCCCCGACAACATATCACTCATTTCTAATGTATATTCTATTTATTATTTTGCTTACTGTCAGCCTCAGTGACAGTGCAGATGGAAAATGAGAGTACTATGAAGGCAGAAGTTTTTGTTTATTTTGTTTACTATATTAAACATAACACAATAGCATAGGGAACTATACTCAGTACTCTGTAACGATCTCTATGGGAAAAGAATCTAAAAAAAAAAACCAGTGGATATAAGTGTAACTGATTCACTTTGCTGTACTGCAGAAACTAACACAACATTATAAAACAACTAACTATACTTGAATAAAAATTAACTTTAAAAAACACATAGTAAATAGTAAGTATTTCTTGAATAAATGAATATATGTTTTGAGACTTCCATTTTCACTATTGAGAAATCTGTCAGTTTGGTTATTTTTATTTTGTGGATAAAAATACTTTCTGACTAATGATATTCTTATAGAGTTTCTGGTTTCATGGAACAGTAGCTATGAACACATTTATTTTTATGTATTCTGCTTAATGTAGGTTATATTTCCACACCTTGGATTCATTTCTTTCTTTAGCTCTAGAAAATTTGTAGCAGTCATACTTTATGTGTAACTTCTCTTCTTTCTCTTCTCACCTATGGGACTCTGATGCTATCTTCTTTCTTTCATTATTTTTTCATAACATCCACCATAACTACTATCTACTACATATCTAGTACATATCCAGTATCACAGATGCTACACATCTACCACATAACTACTGTCTGCTACATAACGATTATCTACCTCCTACTTGCTTTGGATCTTTTTTCCCTCACCTTTTTCCTTCAGGGAGTAGAAAGTGACTAATATACATTTGATGCTTAATGAAACCTTATTGAATGCTTATAGAATGGGTGAATAAATAAATATTAGCTGTTTTCTTTCTATTCTCAATATTGAACTTCTCTTTCAAATTTTCCATCTGCATTTCTATCTGTGCTACATATGAAATAATTTCTTAAATGATGTCTCTGAATTCATCTTTTCAGTTTTGCTTATTCCGTTGTTTATCTATTAATATTTTTATTTCAACCATTTTTAAATTTCTTTTTTAAGGCAGATGTATTAAAGTTAATTGATGCACAATAAACTGCACACATTTAATGTATACAGTTTGATGAGTTTGCTCACTACTGTAATCAAGGCAATAGCCATATTCACTTCAGTTCAGTTCAGTCACTCAGTCATGTCTGACTCTTTGCGACCCCATGGACCACAGCGCACCAGGCCTCCCTGTCCATCATCAACTTCTGGAGTTTACCCAAACTCATTTCCATTGAGTTGATGATGCCATCTAACCATCTCATCCTCTGTTGTCCCCTTCTCCTTCCACTGTTAATCATTCCCAGCATCAGGGTCTTTTCAATGAGTCAGTTGTTTGCATCAGGTGGCCAAAGTATTGGAGTTTCAGCTTCATCATCAGTCCTTCCAATGAATATTCAGAACTGATTTTTCTCTAGGATGGACTGGTTGGATCTCCTTGCTATCCAAGGGACTCTCAAGAATCTTCCCAACACCATGCTTCAAATGCATCAATTCTTCAGCACTCAGCTTTCTTTATAGTCCAACTCTCACATCTATATATGACTACTGGAAAAACCAAAGCTTTGACAAAATGGACCTTTGTTGGCAAAGTAATGTCTCTGCTTTTTAATATGCCATCTAGGTTGACATAGCTTTTCTTCTAAGGAGGAAGCATCTTTTAATTTCATGGCTGCAGTCACCATCTCTAGTGATTTTGGAGCCCAAAAAAAGTCTGTCATTGTTTCCACTGTTTCCCCATCTATTCGACATGAAGTGATGGGACCAGATGCCATGATATTAGTTTTCTGAATGTTGAGTTTTAAGCCAACTTTTTCACTCTCCTCTTTCACTTTCATCAAGAAGCTCTTTAGTTCTTCACTTTCTGCCATAAGAGTGGTGTCATCTGCATATTGATATTTGCAGATATTGATATTTCTCCCGGCAATCTTGTTTCCAGCTTGTGCTTCCTCCAGCCCAGCGTTTCTCATGATGTACTCTGCATAGAAGTTAAATAAGCAGGGTGACAATATACGGCCTTAATATACTCCTTTCCTGATTTGGAACCAGTCTGTTGTTCCATGTCCAGTTCTAACTGTTGCTTCTTGATCTGCATACAAATTTCTCAAGGGGCGGGTCAGGTGGTCTGGTATTCCCATGTCTTTCAGAATTTTCCACAGTTTGTTGTGATCCACATAATCAGAGGCTTTGGCATAGTCAATAAAGCAGAAGTAGATGTTTTCCTGGACCTCTCTTGCTTTTTCCATGATCCAATGGGTGTTGGCAATTATTCTCTGGTTCCTCTGCCTTTTCTAAAACCAACTTGAATATCTGGAAGTTCACGGTTCACATATTGCTGAAGCCTGGCTTAGACAATTTTGAGCATTACTTTACTAGCATGTGAGATGAGTGCAATTGTGTGGTAGTCTGAGCATTCTTTGGCAGTGGCTTTCTTTGGGATTGGAATGAAAATCGACCTTTTCCAGTCCTGTGGCCACTGCTGAATTTTCCAAATTTGCTGGCCTGTTGAGTGCAGCACTCTCACCGAATCATCTTTTAGGCTTTGAAATAGCTCAACAGGAATTCCATCACCTCCACTAGCTTTGTTTGCAGTGATGCTTCCTAAGGCCCACTTGAAATCACATTCCAGGATGTCTGCTCTAGGTGAGTGATCACACCATCGTGATTATCTGGATCCTGAAGATCTTTTTTGTATAGTTCTTCTGTGTATTCTTGTCACCTCTTCTTAATATCTTCTGCTTCTTTAGGTTCATACCATTTCTGCCCTTTATTGTGCCCATCATTGTATGAAAAGTTCCCTGATATCTGTAATTTTCTTGAAGAGATCTCTCTCTATATAATGGTATATACCAAATATATATATATATATATATATAATTTGATACATAAATGAATATATTTACACACACAATTTTCTGAGTCTTATATAGCACCATATATAAAACAAAACCTGTAAACCTACAATTCAGAAGCTTTTCTTAGAGATAATTTGCATTTGTTTAACCTGGCAGCAGCAAATCTTTAGTTTTCTTCCAGAATCTTGGCTTAATTCAAGAATCTTGAATTCAGCTCTACCTTTTTACTCTTTGCCAAGACTAAATGTCTTATTGCAGTGCTGTTACTGACACTTGTCTTCAGAGCAACATGACTTTCATATTTGCTTACTACTTTCTGATTTTAATTTCTGATTTCACTTTTCTTTTTTTTTTTTTAATATCTCCTGCATTTATCCCTTACCTCCTTGAAGTACAAAAATGTAATAAGCATTATGGATGAATATGTTCTTATCTCTATGTACCTATATGTATATTTGTATGTGTATATATATAGTTTTTTTTCTCCGTGAACTTTCATTTAATCTAGAATATCTTGGTGTGTTTTCTCTACTTTTAATTGAATTTCTTATAGAATTGTGAGAATTTTACTAAAAGGATACCATACTTGGATAAATAATCTATTGTTAACAAATATGGAAGCATCACTGTGTAAGTCTATCAGTTATTTGTATCATTAACAGTAAATATCTGTGTGCTCATAAGGTCAGGTCTACCACTAAAAGGACATTATAATTCTGTATGGAAAGTGAAAGTGGAAGTTGCTCAGTCATGTCCAACCCCATGGACTATACAGTCCATGGAGTTCTCTAGGCCAGAATACCAGCATGGGTAGCCTTTCCCTTTTCCAGGGGATCTTCCCAACCCAGGGATATAGCCCAGGTCTCCCGCCTTGCAGGTAGATTCTTTACCAGCTGAGCCACAAAGGAAGCCCTTTGTATACCTACAGAATATTTCTGACAAATAAATTAAAACTGATTTTTCTGCTAATCTCCTTTAGTGAGATGTTTTTAATATTTTTCCTTTGATGGGAAAAAATAAATTACCACTATATCCCTTTGCAAACAACTTTGGAACTGACAATTATTGTTGCTTTTTGTTGGTATAAAAACATGAACCTGTACATTTAATATTAGCTATGGCTAAATGCTTCCTCCATGTATCTGTTTTTCTGTCTTTTATCTGAAAACACGTCCTAATTGAGTAGCACTCAAAAACCTGGTGCAGATTTTAGACTTGGGAAGAACTTCAGGATAAATACTTACTATGCAATAGTATAATGTTTTAAGACCTGTAGAGGAAGTCAGTGGTCTTTTTTTTTTTTTTTAATGGAGAACTGTGCCTCCTATTTAAAATACAGGCTCTAGTGGTTGCTGTTGATATAGCAGTCGTGGGCATTGTGACAATTTCTTATTAGATATTTTGCATAGTTTTGGAAGAAATCATGCTGATAGGTTTCCTGACCTAAAGTTGATCTTTCTTTCATTATCTAAGAAATTCACTGACATTTAATATTATTTTTATTAAAATAGAGTTAGAAATTATTTTATTTAAAAGTTAGCAATTATTTAGGATGTAGTATAAGTATCTTTAGAAATCTTTTAAGCTTTACCCGTAAAAACCTTTGACTTGAGAATTCTTACTGCTAGACTTCATCCTTCCTTTTTCTCTATGTTACACTTTCAGACCAAAGCAATTAGAAGTGTGCAATTTAGAGATCAGAGAGGGTAGAAGGACAGGAAAGAAGGAAGGGAGGAAGGGACAGTAAAATGTCATATTGAAGAAAGAAGAAGCTGTGTTCTGCTTTAAAAAACGCAAAAACTATCTGGGGTGCCCAAGCCTCCACATACAAAAAAATCCAATTAAAATGATGAAATGAATGACCAAATATTTCTCCAGTTTTTAGACAGATGGGCTGTGTGTTTTAAGTGAATGTCTTAGTTTTTATTTAAAACTGTTGAACTGTGTTATCATCAAAATCTTTCAGGTAACACATTTAAAGAAATAAGCGTGTGTGCTAAGTTGTGTCAGTCACGTTCAACTCCGTGACCCCATGGACTGTAGTTTGCCAGGCTCTTCTGTCCATGGGATTCTCTAGGCAAGAATACTGGAGTGGGTTGCCGTGCCCTCTTGCACAGAATCTTCCCAGACCAGGGGTGGAACCTGCTGTCTCATGTCTCCTGTATCTGCAGATGGGTTCTTTAGCACTAGCGCCACCTGTGGAGTCCTTAAAGAAGTATGTTTCCTTTTAAATTATGAACATTTTGCTCTCTTGCTTAAGACTTTCATTTCTCAATGTGATATGTAAAGCCAATCCACAGTGTACAATTTATTTATTTGTTTTACTTTTTTTTTTTAATTTTATTTTTAAACTTTACATAACTGTATTAGTTTTGCCAAATATCAAAATGAATCCGCCACAGGTATACATGTGTTCCCCATCCTGAACCCTCCTCCCTCCTCCCTCCCCATTCCATCCCTCTGGGTCTTCCCAGTGCACCAGCCCCAAGCATCCAGTATCGTGCATCGAACCTGGACTGGCAACTCATTTCATACATGATATTTTACATGTTTCAATGCCATTCTCCCAAATCTTCCCACCCTCTCCCTCTCTCACAGAGTCCATAAGACTGTTCTATACATCAGTGTCTCTTTTGCTGTCTCGTATACAGGGTTATTGTTACCATCTTTCTAAATTCCATATATATGCGTTAGTATACTGTGTTGGTGTTTTTCTTTCTGGCTTACTTCACTCTGTATAATAGGCTCCAGTTTCATCCACCTCATTAGAACTGATTCAAATGTATTCTTTTTAATGGCTGAATAATACTCCATTGTGTATATGTACCACAGCTTTCTTATCCATTCATCTGCTGATGGACATCTAGGTTGCTTCCATGTCCTGGCTATTATAAACAGTGCTGCGATGAACATTGGGGTACTCGTGTCTCTTTCCCTTCTGGTTTCCTCAGTATGTATGCCCAGCAGTGGGATTGCTGGATCATAAGGCAGGTCTATTTCCAGTTTTTTAAGGAATCTCCACACTGTTCTCCATAGTGGCTGTACTAGTTTGCATTCCCACCAACAGTGTAGGAGGGTTCCCTTTTCTCCACACCCTCTCCAGCATTTATTACTTGTAGACTTTTGGATCGCAGCCATTCTGACTGGTGTGACATGGTACCTCATAGTGGTTTTGATTTGCATTTCTCTGATAATGAGTGATGTTGAGCATCTTTTCATGTGTTTGTGAGCCATCTGTATGTCTTCTTTGGAGAAATGTCTATTTAGTTCTTTGGCCCATTTTTTGATTGGGTCATTTATTTTTCTGGAGTTGAGCTGTAGGAGTTGCTTGTATCTTCTCGAGATTAGTTGTTTGTCAGTTGCTTCATTTGCTATTATCTTCTCCCATTCTGAAGGCTGTCTTTTCACCTTGCTAATAGTTTCCTTTGATGTGCAGAAGCTTTTAAGGTTAATTAGGTCCCATTTGTTTATTTTTGCTTTTATTTCCAATATTCTGGGAGGTGGGTCATAGAGGATCCTGCTGTGATGTATGTCAGAGAGTGTTTTGCCTATGTTCTCCTCTAGGAGTTTTATAGTTTCTGGTCTTACTTTGAGATCTTTAATCCATTTTGAGTTTATTTTTGTGTATGGTGTTAGAAAGTGTTCTAGTTTCATTCTTTTACAAGTGGTTGACCAGAGTTCCCAGCACCACTTGTCAGTGTACACATTAAAATGCCAAGTTTTGCCTTTCTGTATGGCTTCTATTGTTGTCACCCAGAAAGAGGAAGTGTTAAATCTCTTTTCTCCACGTGGAGAGGAACTCAAGGAAGCTGATTAAGAGCCTGGGAAGTGAAGTGAAGTCACTCAGTCGTGTCCGACTATTTGCGACACCATGGACTGTAGCCTACCAGGCTTCTCCATCCATGGGATTTTCCAGGCAAGAATATTGGAGTGGGTTGCTATTTCCTTCTCCAGGGGATCTTCCGGATCCAGAAATTGAACCCGCGTTTCCTGCATTGCAGGCAGAGGCTTTACCCTCTGAGCCACCAGGGAGCATGGGAAAAGAAATTAAAAATGATTATCTGCCTTGTAATAGTGATGAAAAAGTACCTATTCTCTTTCTATAATTCAAAAGTTAATAGCACTTTGGGATTGTAGAAAATGTAAAATCATCAGGGTGAAGGCTGAGACCTGTAGCCCATTATAAGGGAACCCTGTTCTGTTTGGAATTCCAAAGGCAAATTTTATCTGGTAAATCTGAGCATATCAATTCATATTTATCCATTACTTGCACAAAAATAACTAATATTCTCAATTTATGCTTCTAGTCCCGAATTATGACCCTTTTCTAACCTCTTGAAAACGTTGCCAAACCTTGTCCTCTTTTCATCATGTCTTCCCATTTCCTTTTCCTCCATCTAGACTTTTGTTTTCTTCTAATACTACTTGTGACTTGGAGGTTGTGGTCAAAGGCAGAAAAATAGCATGCAATGAAATGAAAGAACTCTTTCACATTCTTTCTCCTCTCTCTCTCTTTTTATCCTGAAGGAACACTGATGAATTCACATTTATTTCCATGGCTCCAGGATCTGAGCTAGTGCAATAACTCTGTCCCCACCAACATTACAATTTCTTCCCTCACCCAGGTTAGCTCTAATGATGTAATCTTTGAGTAATCTTTGCCAATTTTTGTTAAAGTATTCAGGAAAAATGAGATCTATATCTATATGTGAATTTCACAGGTAATACCTTAACCTGTGAGGTAAAGCTTTAATCCCCAATTCGATTCCTGGGTCAGGAAGATCCCCTGGAGAAGGCATAGGCTGCCCACTCCAGTATTCTTGGGCTTCCCTGGTGGCTCAGCTGGTAAAGAATCTGCCTGCAATGCGGGAGACCTGGGTTATATCCCTGGGTTGGGAAGATCTCCTGGAGAAGGGAATGGGTACCCACTTCAGTATTCTGGCCTGGAGAATTTCATGGACTGTATAGTCCATGGGGTCACAAACAGTTGGACACAACTGAGCAACTTTCACTTCACTTCACTTCAAAGCTATTGAGGGTGTTGCACAAAGCGTGTCTTTATATAAGACGCTAATCAAAGTTTTCCTTTACTTCAAGTAAAATCTCTGTATTACTCCATTTCTGCAGCACATAAATAGGCCTATCTTGGATATGAAAGAAACATACTATAGAAATATATGAAAGTCAACTTCCTCTCTCTCTTTTTGTGATCAAACTAAAACTGAAGTGGAAATCTGAATATGTGAGGCAGATTGGTAGAATACCTTAATAGAGGAATAATTAGGATATTAAAATAGTTGTAGATTTTGCTCTTCTGTTTGTCAAGAACATACAATTGCATTTTTTAACCTAGGTGGCTTCATTTTGAATTCAGATTTAGTGGGGCATCCTCTGGTAAGAACGGGGTCAATTAGGATCCAATGACCATTTCTTAGGATCTTCTTTGAAATGAGAGAACACTACAAGAATACAGAGAAGCTGAGAACAAGAGCGAAAGTAGGAGCTCCAGAACTTGGAAGGTATGCCGATATATATATCTTGAAAATATATTTTTTCCTCCCTCATTGCATGAGAACAAGACTACCAAAATACTACTCGAACTTTGGTTAAAACCAAAATTATGAGTCTCAACTTCCTGGGTATCCTCTAATGCTAAGCATTAGTAATATATTAGTTTTATATAATTTATTGTATATTATATAATTTATACTATATTAGTAATATATTAGTTTATTATTTTAAGCATTGGAGTTATTTAAGTACTTAGCTATTAAAAGGTCATTGTAGTCAGAACTGGGTAAACTTAATTTTCATCTTTATGAATGAACTTACTGAATAAGATAGTTTTCATCTTTCTACATTAGTTTGTCATCTTTAAAATCAGGATGTAAACCCCTAGTTTATAATATTTTTGTGGATATTAAGTGAAAATAAGTATTTACCACACACATTTGTTATTGTTGTTCAGTCACTTAGTCATGTCTGACTCTCTGAGACCCATGGACTGCAGCACTCCAGTCTTCCCTGTCCTTTACCATTTCCTGGAGTTTGGTCAAACTCATGTCCATTGAGTCAGTGATGCTATCCAATACCATTTAATAATTTAGTTTTACCATTCTTAAGTAGGATGAACAAAGTTACAAAATGTAATTCCTTTTATTTTAAAATCCCTCATTTTAGATAGGGAACATTTTATTTTGTTTTAGCTCTGAGAATGTAATTATGTACTGTAATCACGTTAGTGATACTGAATTGAAGTATGCATGAGTTAGTCTGCTTAAATCTCCTTAGGCTTAAATGTACTTTGTATCTGTGTGCATATAGAGCCCAGTGTCTAGCTGAAAAGGTGAAACGATTTAGTGAAAGCACTGTGTATTTACAAAGTTTAGATATTGGGATAATAAAGTAATAGACCTTTTGCCTGACTTGTCTTTCATCTGGAGGTGTCTTATGATCGCAGCTGAGGTCCTGTCTATCCAAAGGATGGACAACACAGTGGTAATTTGTTTGAATTAGTATGTTTCTAAATCTTTGAACTTACCCAATTTCTTAATGGGAGAATATTTTAATCTGTGTTTAATTGAAAGAAAAAAAAATCTATATTTTTGCTTTTTCTTTTTTTGGGGGATACACTTGATAGACATTTAAACTCTGAGTGTTCTTTTTAATGTAAAAACTGAATTGCCTTTTCATGTGCTTTAAAACAAAATCCAAGCTAAAATATAAAATTTCTTGCCTCATTTGTTGACAGTGTTAGTCCTTTTATAGAAGTCTCCCAGACTTGCTAAAAGTTCAAAATGACTGAAATTAACTTTATCTATTGAAAATTCCCCCTAGAAATAGAATCTTACTGAGACAAAATGTCAAATCTCATGCCAACAATAAATTAGAGGTGGAAAGAACCTACTAAGTTATTACCTCCATCCAAGTAGCAAGAAATTTTCTGTCTCTGACAGAAAATTATTTTGATATATAATTTATCTCATAGCAACACTTGGAAGACCTTCCAAAGCTTCTGCAAAATTGCCATGTGTCAGGGTGATGTATTTTTAATTTTTATAGCATTTATCTAAAGTGAAGAGTGTGAATGTATAAATTAGTCAATCTGAGTTGACACATGTAGAGTGAAAGGGAAAGAGCACTGGGGCAGAGACAACAGGACTAGAGGTTTATAGGTATTCAACTCCATACCCTGCCACTTGATAGTCTAATATAGATGAAAGTGCTGAGCTCATAACAGATGATTAACACAACTCCTGGTATTTACTTATCAGGTATTTCAGTGATTTTAATCAAAATCTACATTTAATAACTTATATATACATAGACACATATGCATTTGGTAAGGTATATAATAGTGCAGCAGGACAGTCTGTTAGAAGTGTTAAAATTTTTGCTTCTAAATTTTTTATAGCAGTATTAAGATATTGTTTCTTTGAACTTTAATAACATCTCCAAAGTGTGAATACAATCTGGCTCCTGATTCTCTAGTAGTTTCTTGCAGGTAGATTTTTTTTCTTTTTATCTTCCACAATACCTCTGATGCAGTACTGAAAATACACCTTAAAGTTTTTTCTTTTAAAACACTATTTCTGTCTCAGTATTGAAAACACACAATGCTTAGAGTTGTTGAAGAAAAGCATTTTAAAGTAAAAAATGGTTCTAATAGAGAATTAAAAAATCTCTGGAGGCCTATTAGTTGACCTGAGCACTCTGTCTTCTATCTTTGAACTATGAATCTACTCCCACTCTTCTCCTTGGGCCAAAAAGAATTGCAGGAGGCAACCTAGATAGCATATTAAAAAGCAAAGATATTACCTTGCCAACAAAGGTCTGTCTAGTCAAGGTTATGGTATTCCCAATGGTCATGTATGGATGTGAGAGTTGGACTATAAAGAAAGCTGAGTGCCAAAGAATTGATGCTTTTGAACTGTGGTGCTGAAGAAGACTCTTGCAAGTCCCTTGGACTGCAAGGAGATCCAACCAGTCCATCCTAAAGGAGACCAGTCCTGGGTGTTCATTGGAAGGACTGATGCTGAGGCTGAAACTCCAATACTTTGGCCACCTCATGCGAAGAGCTGACTCATTGGAAAAGACTCTGATGCTGGGAGGGATTGGGGGCAGGAGGAGAAGGGGATGACAGAGGATGAGATGGCTGGATGGCATCACTGACTCGATGTACATGAGTTTGAGTGAATTCCGGGAGTTGGTGATGGACAGGGAGGCCTGGCGTGCTGCAATTCATGGGGTTGCAGAGAGTCGGACACGACTGAGCGACTGAACTGAGCTGAACTACAGTTGTCAGGTTTCCCAGATGGCTCAGTGGCGGTAAATCCACCAGCAATGCAGGAGACTTGGGTTTAAACCCTGGGTTTAGAGGATCCCCTGGAGAAGGAAATGGCAACCCACTTCAGTATTCTTTTTTTTTTTTTTGCTTGTATACTTTTTTTTAAAATTTTATTTTATTTTTAAACTTTACATAATTGTATTAGTTTTGCCAAATATCAAAATGAATCCACCACAGGTATACATGTGTTCCCCATCCTGAACCCTCCTCCCTCCTCCCTCCCCATACCATCCCTCTGGGTCGTCCCAGTGCACCAGCCCCAAGCATCCAGTATTGTGCATCGAACCTGGACTGGCAACTCATTTCATACATGATATTTTACATGTTTCAATGCCATTCTCCCAAATCTTCCCACCCGCTCCCTCTCCCACAGAGCCCATAAGACTGTTCTATACATCAGTGTCTCTTTTGCTGTCTCGTACACAGGGTTATTGTTACCATCTTTCTAAATTCCATATGTATGCGTTAGTATACTGTATTGGTGTTCTTCTTTCTGGCTTACTTCACTCTGTATAATACGCTCCAGTTTCGTCCACCTCATTAGAACTGATTCAAATGTATTCTTTTTAATGGCTGAATAATACTCCATTGTGTATATGTACCACAGCTTTCTCATCCATTCATCTGCTGATGGACATCTAGGTTGCTTCCATGTCCTGGCTATTATAAACAGTGCTGCAATGAACATTGGGGTACACGTGTCTCTTTCCCTTCTGGTTTCCTCAGTGTGTATGCCCAGCAGTGGGATTGCTGGATCATAAGGCAGTTCTATTTCCAGTTTTTTAAGGAATCTCCACACTGTTCTCCATAGTGGCCGTACTAGTTTGCATTCCCACCAACAGTGTAAGAGGGTTCCCTTTTCTCCACACCCTCTCCAGCATTTATTACTTGTAGACTTTTGGATCTCAGCCATTCTGACTGGTGTGACATGGTACCTCATAGTGGTTTTGATTTGCATTTCTCTGATAATGAGTGATGTTGAGCATCTTTTCATGTGTTTGTTAGCCATCTGTATGTCTTCTTTGGAGAAATGTCTATTTAGTTCTTTGGCCCATTTTTGATTGGGTCATTTATTTTTCTGGAGTTGAGCTGTAGGAGTTGCTTGTATATTCTTGAGATTAATTGTTTGTCAGTTGCTTCATTTGCTATTATCTTCTCCCATTCTGAAGGCTGTCTTTTCACCTTGCTAATAGTTTCCTTTGATGTGCAGAAGCTTTTAAGGTTAATTAGGTCCCATTTGTTTATTTTTGCTTTTATTTCCAATATTCTGGGAGGTGGGTCATAGAGGATCCTGCTGTGATGTATGTCAGAGAGTGTTTTGCCTATGTTCTCCTCTAGGAGTTTTATAGTTTCTGGTCTTACGTTGAGATCTTTAATCCATTTTGAGTTTATTTTTGTGTATGGTGTTAGAAAGTGTTCTAGTTTCATTCTTTTACAAGTGGTTGACCAGATTTCCCAGCACCACTTGTTAAAGAGATTGTCTTTAATCCATTGTATATTCTTGCCTCCTTTGTCAAAGATAAGGTGTCCATATGTGTGTGGATTTATCTCTGGGCTTTCTATTTTGTTCCATTGATTTATATTTCTGTCTTTGTGCCAGTACCATACTGTCTTGATAACTGTGGCTTTGTAGTAGAGCCTGAAGTCAGGTAGGTTGATTCCTCCAGTTCCATTCTTCTTTCTCAAGTATTCTTGCCTGGGAAATCCCATGGACAGAGGAGCCCATCAGGTTATAGTCCTTGGGGTCACAAAAGAGTTGGACATGACTTGGTGACTAAACAACAGCAAATAACAATAGTTGTCTTTTTCTCCTATAGCTGTGTTTTGAACTTAAGGTAGCTACTTGTTCCTAGCCAGGGTATCTATCAGGTTCCTCCTTCAGTTTCAGAGGAATTCTGCCACACTCTTAATGAGAATATGCATGCTATTTTTAGGGTCAGACATCTCTGAGGGGAAATCACTAATGTAAATCTGTCATTCCAACTTCCCATCTCCTATTAGTAACAATTTCCCTTTGCCCCCTTTATGTGTTTTGCTCATTAACACCTGTCATTTTTTAGGATCTTCTGGTTTTCAGATACCATGCTAAGTTCTTGAAGATGTAACAAGTGAATGAAATATGCTGACTGCCTTTAAGTCACTAATAGTCAATCTCTTTGAATCATTTCTTTCTCTAAGCTTCTGTACCTGTTTTTAAGTGACATCTTTTTCTCCTATTAAATTTCTATCTTGCAGTATCTCTCTCTACCACACCTTTGCGATGTCATTGATCTCATGACTGTACACACCACATGAACACTGACCAATACCAAAAGTACATTGGTGGCCCCTTATTTGCACTGAGTTCCAGTTCCTGTATGCAATTTACTACTCCCTACTCATTGTCTCAAAATTAAATCATCCTGAAATAAACACATGATTCCATCTTCTCCAAACTTGCTCTTTCCACACCTCTCTCCATCTCAGAAAATGGACTTTTCTGCTGCTGCTGCTGCTGCTAAGTTGCTTCAGTCATGTCGGACCCTGTGCGACCCCATAGACGGCAGCCCACCAGGCTCCCCCATCCCTTGGAGTCTCCAGGCAAGAATACTAGAGTGGGTTGCCATTTCCTTCTCCAATGTATGAAAGTGAAAAGTGAAAGTGAAGTTGCTCAGTCGTCTCCGACTCTTAGCAACCCCATGGGCTGCAGCCTGTCAGGCTCCTCCGTCCATGGGATTTTCCAGGCAAGAGTACTAGAGTGGGGTGCCATTGCCTTCTCTGGTTTCTTTCTGAGGTCTAAGCAAAAAACATTGGAGTCTTTCCTAATTTTGGTTGTTGTAATAGTTATTAAATCTTGTTGCCTCTAATACTTTCAGCTCTGATTCTTACAGCTGTGATACTTTAAACCACCTCTATTACTCTAACCTGAATCGCTGTTGTACTAGTTCTCTGTGCTACATAAACAAATGGCCATACATTCACAGCTTAAAACAACATATTACTATATTAATACATTTATTATCTCACAGTTTGTAGGTCAGAAGTCTAGGTGTAGTTTTCCTGGGTGTAGTCTGTGTTCTCTGGTTTGGAGTTGTACTTCCTCAGGGTCCGGTCCAGCTGTTGGTCTAATCGGCAATCTCATCCAAGGTGTGACTGGGGAAAGGTTAGCTTCAAAGTGCCAATAGGTGATTGTCAAAACCTATTTCCTTGTGGCTGCATAACCAAAGCTTCAGTTTCTTGCAGGAGGCTGCCATTAATGATTCAAAACCTTCTGTTGATTTCTGATCCAAGTGCTTCTTGAACATACCTTGTGGAAGTAAGCTAGTAAGAGGAAATTTCTCCACTGGCTTTGCAAGCAAGATGAAGTCTTAAGGTAATCATGGTAATGGCATCCCATCATCTTGACCATTTTCCACTGGTTAGAAGCAAACAAGTCCCATACCCAGAGGAGAGGATTGTCCAAGGGTGTAGACACCAGGAGGCAAGTATCATTGAAAGTCACCTTTCAATGACAACAGGAGTTGTCTGCCACAACTGTCGTCTCTTGCCTAGATTTTTGAAATTGCCTCTTAACTCCTTCCTGGTTTTCCCCTCTCCCACTCTCATTAAATAGTTAGGATGATCTTTAAAAAAAAAAAAAAAAAAAAGCCACATCACATCATTCCTGGACTCAAAGCCTTAAAAGGGTTTCATTTCATACACAGTAAAAGCCCAAGTCTTTGTAAGGCCATACAGGATCTGAACATTTACCTCTCTGATCTTACCTTCAGAGGGAACTGACTACTTTTCTGAAGTGCTTTTCTTGGTTATCCATATTATTCTCTGTATTCTCTTACCTCTTTCAAGTCTTCACTTTAAAATTATCCTTTAAGTGAGGCATTACTAGGATACCTACCTACTATTTAAAAGTGTGACATTCAACTATTCTTCTTTGCTCTGTTTTCTTTCTTAGCATTTGTTACCATCTGATAGCATATATAGTTTTACTTTTTAAATTTATACTGCCCACTCTTCTCCCTTGAATATAAAATTCATAAAACATGGCTCCATGAGACTGTTCTAATTCCTGCTGTATTTCCAGCGTTTATCTAGTGGACACACAACAAATATATGTTGAATAGATTAATGATATATCTCAGTTAGGCCTCATTTTCTTAATATAGATTTCTTATTATCCAAATCCATGGAAATATCTTATAAAAATTCCATTGAAATAATTTTCTGTTCAAATTTTCCCTTTATCTTTACAAGTTTATTCATATATATATATAATTTTATTATATGTAAACTATATAGTTTTATATATTTTTATATATGTACATATATAATATAAATATGTAGTTTTATTTCTCTAAACATTTTGGGAATTCTTGACGAGTGAAACAGCGGCTCTAACTAGAATGACTTGTGTTGGTTTTCTTAACTATTTGTTCATTGGTTTTGAAACTCACACATTAAGGACTTCTAGTAGAGTGATATTTTAATATGCAGCATGAATCTTTTTGTAGAAGTCCTATTTGGTTATAGGGCTTCCCTGGTGGCTCAGAGGGTAAAGCGTCTGCCTGCAATGCGGGAGACCTGGGTTCAATCCCTGGGTTGGGAAGATCCTCTGGAGAAGAAAATGGAAACCCACCCCAGTACTCTTGCCTGGAAAATGCCATGGATGGAGGAACCTTGTATGCTACAGTCCATGGGGTCGCAAAGAGTCATACATGACTGAGCAACTTCACTTCTTACTTCTATTTGGTTATTACATAAAAACTAGGTTACTTCAATCAGGGCTTTCAGAGTTTTACTTAGGACTCTGATTGGGCTTGTTAGTTGATCAAGAGTTTTTGCTACTATTTGGCAGTTAAGGACTGGTCAAATAAGGTTCTATCTTAAAGATACGGTTTTATTTTAAAAATCTCAAAACAATAAACAATGAAGGCTTCGATGTGTCTTTTGCAGGAAAATATTCTTTTTTATTTTTAAAATAACTTTATTGAGGTATAATTGATATACAGTAAACTTCACTTGTTTAAAGTGAATAGTTTTTTTTTTTTTTTTTTGACCTTTATATCCATGAAATTTTTACCATGGTCAAGATAGTAAACATACCCATTACCCTCAAAGGTTTCCTTTTGGCTCTCGGTATCAATAATTCTTCTATCCTCCCTTAAATGTGCTGCTGCTCATTGGTTCCCACTGAGCACCATTTCTGAAAGAAACCATTTCTGGAAGAAAGAAAGATTCTTCTTTCTGTTACTATAGATTCATTTGCATTATATCGGGCTTTGTGTAAATGGAATCATACAGTATGTAATTTTCTGTCTTATTTACTCAGCAAAATTATTTTGAGATTTATCCTTGTGTATTCATCAACCCCTTTTATTGCTAAGGAGTATTCCATTGTATAAATATGCTATACTTTAATTTTTTACATTCACTTTTTGATGGACATTTGGGTGGTTTCTAGTTTTTTTTTTACTTTTGTAAATAAATATTCTATGTATATCTCTGTCCAAGTATTTGTGTAGGTACATATCAAATTGTTTTCCAAAGTGGTTGGGATTTCCCAGCAACAACATATGAAAGTTCTAATTGCTCCGCATCCTCTCCAGAACTGGATAGGGTCAGTCTTTTGATTTTAGACTTTGTAAATAGAGTCAAGTGGTATAACATTATGATCTTAATTTTCTTTTCCCTGGTTACTAAAGATATTTACATCTTTTCATGTGCTTATTTGATATCTATATATCTTCTTTGGTGAACTGTCTTTTCACATCTTTTGCAGACTTGTAATAGAATTTTTTCTCTTATTGAATTTTGAGAGTTCTTTACTCTGGATAAAGTTCTTTATAAGACATATGTTTTGTCAATATTTTCTTTTAGTTTATGAATTATACTTTAATTTTCTTAATAATGTCCTTTTGTTAACAGTGTCTTTTGATGAGAAGTTTTATTTTTGATAAGGTATAATATATCAGTTAATTTTTTTTCTAGGTCAAGATTTTGGTATTTTATCAGAACGATATTTAAAATCTTAAAATGGCATGATGAATTAAGAAGCACTGACTTCTTTAAGATATACTTTAATATAGAAATAACATACAAATCTAGAAATAAACTATAGCCCAGTTAGTTTTTATATGCTTTGACCAATAACGAAATCTCATTGAATTTAATGTATTGTGTTTCTACCTTTAACTTTTCATCTGCCTATCATTTATACACATGGGTATTTCCCTAGGCCTGGGTTTCTTGACCTTGATGCTATTGATATTCAGGGACAGATAATTCTTCATGGTGGGGGATAATATCCTGTGTATTTTAGGATGTTGGCAGTATCCTTGGCCTCTATCCACTAGTTTCCATGGAAACCTCCAACTGTGATGATCAATAATGTCTGCAGATATTGCTAATTATCCCTGGTGGGCAGAATCACCCTTGGCTAAGGATTATTCTAGTCTATTGTACTGATGGGCCTAATACTCCCTGCCCCAGACTGCCTAATTTAATACTTTAAGTCAGATGATGAATCCAGGAAAATATAGTTGTTCCTTTCTCCCTTGATTTGGCTGCTAATTATATTAAGAGAGAGAGACATCCCTTGCTGAATACATATCCATGTAAATAGGCCCTAAATGGTACATTAAATTGTTATTCAATGGAATCCAATTCCATTTTCTATTTTAATGTGAGTAGACACAGGAAAACCATTTGAGTCCTTTTCTTGTGATAGACACAAAGAATTCTAAGTGTACTGTTATTTCTAATTCTAGAAGTGGTGATTTTCTACTTCATAAGAGTTACTCAATGCTCTTCTTTTTCATCAACAGATGATACTAACTTGTATATGAGTTTTTATGATAGCTTACCTCAGGTAGAGAATGTATTATTCACCAGTTAAACTGACTCCTAGTTGCCAACATTTGTACAATTTTAGCTCAAAATATAAATAACTTTATCTAAATTATACAAAGTAATACAGAAAATTTTGAGGGCAAAGAGAAGGAAGAAAATACTTGTAAAATAATCACTACCTTTAGTTCAGTTCAGTCGCTCAGTCATGTCCAACTCTTTGCGACCCCATAGACTGCAGCATGCCAGGCCTCCCTGTCTATCACCAACTCCTGGAGTTTACTCAAACTCATGTCCATTGAGTCGGTGATGCCATCCAACCATCTCATCCTCTGTTGTCCCCTTCTCCGCCCACCTTCAATCTTTCCCAGCATCAGGGTCTTTTCAAATAAGTCAGCTCTTCACATCAGGTGGCCAAAGTATTAGAGTTTCAGCTTCAGCATCAGTCCTTCCAATGAATATTCAGGACTGATTTCCTTTAGGATGGACTGGTTGGATCTTCTTGCAGTCCAAGAGACTCTCAAGAATCTTCTCCAACACCACAGTTGAAATCACTACCTTATATATCACTTAATGTTATTCTTTCAGTTTTATAATACCCATGGGCTTAATTTTTTCCAAAGTATCCACTCCCTATTTCAGACCATTTGTAAGATTTAAAGCATAATTTGGGATAGTATTTTAATTTCTCCTTTGCTGGGGTTCCCTTGGAAAAGATTGGGAATATCTTCTCCCATGACAAAGAGATGGTATTTCTACTATTCTATAGGTTTCAGAAAACAGTTGAGCTTCTTGTCTTCCTCACGGAAATATAAGATTTGAATTTCATTTTTTCCTTTGGGAATGCATATTTACAAATGACACAGGATGAAGTTTGAAAACAAGCAAATGCCAATGACAGTAGGAAATTTCTTGGAATAAGAGTCTGCAGGAATTGTTGGCTAAGACTGAACATTCCTTTTAGGCTTATGACACATTAAGAGACTGTTAGTGCAATTAAAGGAGCTCAAAAGGAAGATGATAAGAGATGCTGATGAAATTCTTGTTTTGAAAGCTGACACCAAGTATTATGATGTCAGTATTAACAGAACTACCCTGTACTGTGGTGACTCAAATAGTGATAGTTAGGTCCTTCTGAAATAATAAATTTGTGGTAAACCATTTATTTTCAGAGCAGGGAAACAAGTGATTGTTGCTTTGAGGCCTTTAGGTCACCAATAGACATCACATTATTTTAATGGGTGAGCCAGTTGTCATTCACCCAAATTACAAGGCAAGTTGCTGGAAGGCAGCATTATATTGTACCATCATGCTGAATGTGGGATGTCATTTTTTCAATTCAGGCTGAGAAAGTTAGAGAAGAATGGTGATTAAATGCTGGGAGTCATTGAGAGTTTGATCTGATTCCACAAACTGGCAGAATTCAGAATGGAAATTCCTGTTACCACCCTTTCTGTGGCAGGGTGAAATGATTGCTAGGGTGGAAGGATCTTTCTCCTCCCTTGCTCCCTTTTCCCTTCCATTTCTTTCTTTCTTCCCTCCTTCCTTTTCCTATTCAAGATGTCAAGAAATTGAAATTCTGTTTTAAAATCTTATTTTATCTCATTAAACTTATTTTTTTCTTTTCACTTTTGCCTTTTTATTACCCCCTTTCCACTTTTTCTCTCCCTAGTCTTTTTCTCTCAATCACTTTGATCTTCCTTATGTGATTTCTTGTCCTTTCATAATTGCAGTTTGTGATAAATACTAACAAGGAGCTACTGTATAGCAGGGAACTCTTCTCAATAGTCTTTATTGACCTACATGGGGAAAGAATCTAAAAAGGAGTGGATATATGTATAACTGATTCGTCTTTCTGTGTAGCAGAAACTAACACACCATTGTAAATCAAGTATACTCCAATAAAAGTTAATTTAAAAAAGATACTAGGAACACAAAAGAATTAGCCAACTATATCTCAGAAGCAGAATTGGCTGTTTCTCTGGTTAGCTGTTTTTCACTTTTGTTTCACATTGGTTTCAAAACTAGTCCTGCTTATGCCCCTGAGGTTCACTGTCATAGAAGTAAAATCATTACTAATTAAAGTTACATATTACATGGAAAGCCAAAAACAAAATAAAATAAACAAATAAAATATATTATTACATATTAATAAGTTACATATTACCATGGAAAGCCAAAAACAAAAGTGTGCTACTTCTCAATTCTTATTTAGGAAATGGGAAATCACATTATATTTTGGGGTAAACAGGCCATGTGGCTCAGTAGAGCATGTTCTATGCACCAAATTATTTAGTAAGCAAGGATGCTACTATATTTCAGTAAACTTGTATACAGTAAAAAATAAAAAAGATACCTATTTGTCTTACTAAAAGGAGGCAGTGTAATAGGCTTCTCCTAGCTCTGTGACCCTGGGCACATGATTGAAATTCTGCAGGGCTCATTTTTCTTATAGAAGATAGAAATAATAGTTTCTTCCTTGTGACTTCACAAGATTAAATGCATGTAAGGCAGACTATTCTAAAAGCTCCAGAATCAGAGCTGTATTTATTTTTTGCTCTGTCATTTGTGATTGTGGTAATATTTAACCTTTGTCTGATAATCATCTGTTATATGGAGATTGTTTTCAAGAGTAAATAAGATAATACATATTGGGCACTTAGGCTCTTGTAACAGGTGTGATTGTAAATGTTATTACATAAAAATGTTTTCCTTTTTAAAAACTACTTTTGCTATAAAATATTAGATGCATAAGATCATGTTTGTGAGATTTATCCTTGTTTTTACATATAAGTATTGTCTATGCATTCTTACTGCTGTTACAGTGTTCTATTGAATGAAGATAATTAAATCATCCAATCAGTTGTACCTGGACATTTAGGTTGAGTCCAGCTTTTGACTGTTAATAATGAGGCTGCTATGAAAATTCTTTATCTCTTGGTGTATATGAATGAATTTTGGTGGAGTCAATACACAGGAATGAAATTGCTAAGTTATAGAGGGTGAGTGGCTTCAGCTTCTATAGATAACACCAAACTTTAAGAGTGTACCTGTTTCTCTTTATCCTTGCAAGCACATACATTGTCAGTCTATTTAATATTGGATACTCTGGTGGGTGTATGTGATATATCACTATGGTTTTAATTTGCCTTTCTCTGATGATTAACGAGAGTCCCTTGGACTGCAAGGAGATCAAACCAGTCAATCCCAAAGGAAATCAGTCCTGAATATTCATTGGAAGGACTGATGCTGCAGCTGAAACTCCAATACTTTGGCCACCTGATGCGAAGAACTGACTCATTGGAAAAGACCCTGATGCTGGGACGGATTGAGGGCAGGAGGAGAAGGGGATGACAGAGGATGAGATGGTTGGATGGCATCACCGACTTCATAGACATGAGTTTGAGCAAGCTTCAGGAGTTGGTGATGGACAGGGAAGCCTGGCATGCTGTGGTCCATGGGGTCACAAAGAGTTGGACACAACTGTGTATGTGTGTTAGCTGCTCAGTTCTGTCTGACTCCGTACAACCGCACGGACTGTAGCTTGCCAGCCTTCTCTGTCCACAGAATTCTCCAGGCAAGAATACTGGAGTGGATTGCCATTCCCTTCTCCAGGGGAACTTCCCAATCCAGGGATTGAACCCCGGTCTACTGCATCACAGACAGGTTCTTTACCATTTTAGCTACAGGGAAGTCCTTATTAATGATGATTAATGAAGAGGACAAATTTTTCACTTGATGGTGGGCCATTTGAATATATCCTACTGTGTGGTGTCTATATTCTGCATTTATACTTCCTTTATTGATTTGATGGCAAACTCCAATTTAATTCTATGACTTGCCTTCAAATTCTTGACACTTGTAGGAAAAAATAATTTAATTTTAATGCAGTCAAAATACCAGTCTTCAAATCTATGGTTAGTGCTTTTGATTTTTCTGTTAAAAAGAAACTTAAAATATTTTCTTTCCCCAAGATTTTATGATATTCTTCTCTATTCCTCTAAAAATTTGATTGTTTTAGTTTAAAATCCACTGGGAATTGATTTTTTGTATGGTAGAAAGGAGGAGTAAAGTTTGTTTTCTTCTTACATGGATGTCTAATTGTCCCAGCATCATTTATTGAAGATCATCCTTTTCTTGTGGCTTTATAGTTCACGTTTGTGATCTGTCAATAGAGGTTCCATATATCTATATATCTGTTCTAGAATCTTAATTTTGTTTCATTGGTCTATTTTTTCTCTTTCTGCCAATGCCATACTGTTTTGTTAATTGTTACTTTATAATAAATAGACCAGATTATCACTTCTTAGTTGGAGAAGGCAATGGCACCCCACTCTAGTACTTTTGCCTGGAAAACCCCATGGACGGAGGAGCCTGGTAGGCTGCAGTCCATGGGGTCGCTAAGGGTAGGACACGACTGAGCGACTTCAATTTCACTTTTCACTTTCATGCATTGGAGAAGGAAATAACAACCCACTCCAGTGTTTTTGCCTTGAGAATCCCCGGGACGTGGGAGCCTGGTGGGCTGCCATCTATGGAGTCACACAGAGTTGGACACGACTGAAGTGACTTAGCAGCAGCAGCAGAAGCAGTCACTTTATTTTAAAATTTTCTTGACTAGTGCTTCCCAAAGCTGTGTGTGAGTCCCTAAGAACCTCTCAGAGGGTACCTGATCCAATCTTTTCTAGTTATGAGTGAGGCTGGATATTCTTTACAATCTTCAACCAAACAGCATATGCAATAGATTTAATTCTGAAGAAGATTTGAGAAAGTGGTAGAAATTAGCAAACATGCAAAACAGGTTTTGTCTCTTCATGTCTGACTTATTTCACTTCCAGATCATCTGTGTTGTTGCAAAAGGCACAATTTCATTCTTTTTTATGGGGTAAGTAATATTCTATTGTGTCTATATGTCGTATTTTCTCTATTATAAATAAACCTAAGAGTCCATATATCTCTTCAATTTAGTGATTTTATGTTCTTTGGATAAATATACAGAAGTGGAATTTTTGGATCATATATTCAGTTCAGATCAGTTCAGTCGCACAGTCGTGTCCGACTCTTTGCGACCCCATGAATCACAGCACACCAGGCCTCCCTGTCCATCACCAACTCCCGGAGTTCACTCAAACTCATGTCCGTTGAGTCAGTGATGCCATCCAACCATCTCGTCCTCTATTGTCCCCTTCTCCTCCTGCCCCCAATCCCTCCCAGCATCAGAGTCTTTTCCATTGAGTCAACTCTTCGCATGAGGTGGCCTAAGTACTGGAGTTTCAGCTTTAGCATCAGTCCTTCCAATGAACACCCAGGACTGATCTCCTTTAGGATGGACTAGTTGGATCTCCTTGCAGTCCAAGGGACTCTCAAGAGTCTTCTCTAACACCACAGTTCAAAAACATCAATTCTTTGACGTTCAGCTTTCTTCACAGTCCAACTCTCGCATCCATACATGACCACTGGAAAAACCATAGCCTTGACTAGACAGACCTTTGTTGGCAAAGTAATGTCTCTGCTTTTGAATATGCTATCTAGGTTGGACATAACTTTCCTTCCAAGGAGTAAGCATCTTTAATTTCAGGGCTGCAATCAACATCTGCAGTGATCATATATTAGTTCTATTTTCATTTTTTTGAGGAATCTCAAACTGTCTTCCACTGTGGCTATACAGATTTACATTTCCATCAACAGGGCACGAGGATTCCTTTTTATCCACAACTGTGCCAACATTTGTTATTTTTGTCTTTTTTATAGTAGACATTCTAGTAGATGTGAGGTAGGTGATTTCTCATCATGGTTTTTGTTTCCATATCCCTGGTGACTAGTGATGCTTGAGTATCTTTTCATGTACCTGTTGGCAATATGTAAGTCTTCTTTGAAAAAAAATGTCTCTTCATATCCTTTGCCTATTTTTTAATTGGTTTGTTCGCTATTGAGTTATATGAATTCTTTATATATTTTAAGTGCCAACCCCTTATCAGATAATACCATTTGCAAATATTCTCTCATTCAGTAAGTTATCTTATCACTTTGTTGATTGTTTCTATTGCTGTACAATAACTTTTTAGCTTGCTGTAGTCCAACTTATTTATTTTTGCTATTGTTGTCTTTGTTTTTGGAGATAGATCCAAAAAAATCACCACCAAGACCTATGTCAAGGAGCTTACTGCCTATGTTTTTATCTAGGAGTTTTATGATTTCAGGTCTTACATATTTAGATCTTTAGCCCATTTTGAGTTAAGTTTGTATATTTAATACACAAATAGAATAGTAAAATGGTATAAAATAGTGGTTCAGTTTTATTCTTTTGCATGTGGCTGTCAAGTTTTTCCACTACCATTTAGACTGTCCTTTCTTGATTGTATATTCTGGGTATACTTTTGTCATAAATTAGTTGACTTTTGTTGTTGTTATTTAGTTACTAAGTCATGTCCAACTCTGTGACCCCCGTGGACTGCAACAGGCCAGGCTGTGAATTAACTTCTAGGCTCTCTATTCTGTTTTGTTGATCTATGTGTCTGCTTTTATGAGTTCTGGCTATTCTTGATCTTTGCATTTTCATATAAATTACAGAAACGTCTTGTCAAGTGTAAAAAGAAAACGAAAAATCTATTTCCGCTTTCACTGTGACTGCATTGAGCCTCTAGTTCAATTTGAGGGATAATTGTTTAATGTTAAGTCTTTTGAATATAAAATTTTACATCTTAATTTATGTTTTCTTACATTTCTGTCAACAATGTTTTGTAGAGTTTTGTGTAGAGACCTTACATATTTTAGTTTGATATTTTTTGTGCTACTATAAATAGAATTTTCTTTCTTTTCTTTTTTGTTTTTGTTGCTTATATACAGAAATACTGTTGAATTGTGTATATAGGTCACTAATTAAGATTTTTCTGCATTTTATTTTGGATTTTCTACTTATGTAATCTTAAGTCCCCTGATAAAGGAAATTTACTTACTTATTCATTTCCAAGTCTTATACTTTCATTTCTTGCCAATTTTTCTTGCTGGATCCTGTAGTACAGGGTTGAATAGGAATGATCACAGCAGATATATTTTTCTTGAACCCAATTTTAATGGAAAAGTTTTCAACTGTCAGTGTTAAATGAAAGCAGCTTTATGTACCATAGGTTTCCTGTAATTATCCATTCTTGTATTAGGGAAAGCATGAAAGTCACTCAGTCGTGTCCAACTCTTTGCGACCAGGCCAGAATACCAGAGTGGGTTGCCTTTCCCTTCTCTACGGGATCTTCCCAACCCAGGGATTGAATCCAGGTCTCCTGCATTGCAGTTTATTTACCAGCTGAGCCACAAGGGAAGCCCAAGAATACTGGAGTGGGTAGCCTATCCCATCTCCAGTGGGTCTTCCTGACCCAGGAATCAAACCAGGGTCTCCTGCATTACAGGCAGATTCGATACTTACTGAGCTATGAGGAAAGCCCTTATATTAGGGAGGTTTATATTTCTAGTTTGCTAAGAGTTATAATCATGAATGAATGTTAAATTTTGTTCAATTCTTTATCTGCATCTATTGAGATGATTATATAATTTAAAATATTTTTCTTTAGTTAATATGGCATACCACATGGATTGATTTTAAACATTATTCTGATATTTTTATTCTTGAAATAAATGTACCTTTGTTGTCTCTCTTACATACTTCTGAATTAGTTTTCAAGTATTTTGTGAAGACTTTTGTATCTATTTTATGAGTGAGATTGACTGGTAAGTTATCCTTCTCAAAATGTCCTTACAATATCTTGATACTCTAGTTGAGCTGATCGTAAAAGTTTGGTAGAACCCTTGAGGCTCCTGGGGCTGATTTTCCCTGTAGGATCATTTTAAACTGTGTGTTCAGTTTCTTTCAAAGTTATAAGACTCTTTATATCTTGGTAAATTTATATTTATTGACATGACATTTTTAATAATATGCATTATGTATGTACAGAATGTCTAGTGAATCTTTGCTGGTGTTCCCTTTTCTCTTCCTGAATTTGATATTTTTTAAACATTTGCCTTATTTCTTTTTTGAAAATTTACCTTAGGAATTTATTACTTTTATAACTCTTTTCAAAAAACCAAATTCTGGCTTGCCAGTTCTTTCTATTGTATATTAATTTTTTATTATATTCTTATTGTTATTTCTTTTAATATATTTTTAAATCACTTTCCTAACATTTTTATGGATCCATAATTTATTAATTTTTCAGTCCTATCCCGTCCATAATTTCATGTATGAAATTAAGGCTACAATTTCCTGAGTAGTATAGCTTCAACTATTTCTTATAAGTTTGATATGTAGAATTCTAGCCAACTTTTAAAAATGTTCAAAATATGTTCTAATTTTCTTGTACTTTGTTATTTACCCATGAGTTCTGGGACAGAAGGTTAGTCTATAATTTTAGATCCACCCTTGCTGGAAATAGATACATTTTATCCTTTTTGAATATCAGAATGGCCTTTGTCTGTGTCTACCTTCTGCAATAATTCTAATCTTCAGTTTAGTTCAGTCACTCAGTCGTGTATGACTGTTTGCAACCCCATGGACTGAAGCATGCCAGGCTTCCCTGTCTATCACCAACTGCTGGAGCTTGCTCAAACTCATGTCCATTGAGTTGGTGATGCTATCTCATCCTCTGTCGTCCCCTTCTCCTCCTGCCCTCAGTCCTTCCCAGCATAAGGGTCTTTTCCAATGAGTCAGTTCTTTGCATATGGTGGCTGAAGTATTGGAGTTTCAGCTTTAGCATCAGTCCTTACAATGAATATTCAGGACAGATTTCCTTTAGAATTGACTACTTTGATCTCCCTGCAGTCTAAGGGACTCTCAAGAGCCTTCTCTAATACCACATTTCAAAAGGATTAATTCTTCGGTGCTCAGCTTTCTTTATAGTCCAACTCTCACATCCATACATGACTACTGGTAAAACCATAGCTTTGACTATATGAACCTTTGTTGGCAAAATAATGTTTATACTTTTTAATATGCTATCTAGTTTGGTCATAGATTTCCTTCTAAGGGGCAAGCATCTTTTAATTTCAAGGCTGCAATTAAAACATCTGCAGTGATTTTGGACCCCAAGACAATAAAGTCAGTCACTGGTTTCCACTGTTTCCCTATCTATTTGCCATGAAGTGATGGGACAGGATGCCATAATCTTAGTTTTCCGAAGTTGAGTTTTAAGCAAGTTTTTTCACTCTCCTCTTTCACTTTCATCAAGAGGCTCTTTATGTCTTCTTTGCCTTCTCTATCTACTATGGTGGGCACAAATCCCTCAGAAGAAATGGAGTAGCCATCATAGTCAACAAGAGTCCAAAATGCAGTTCTTGCATGCAATCTCAAAAATGACAGAATGATCTCTGTTCTTTTCCAAGGCAAACCATTCAATATCACAGTTAACCAAGTTTATGCCCCAACCAGTAATGCTGAAGAAGCTGAAGTTAAACAGTTTCTATGAAGACCTATAGGACCTTCTGTAACTAACAACCAAGAAAGATATCCTTTTCATTAAAGGGGACTGGAATGCAAAAGTAGGAAGTCAAGGGATACCTGGAGTAGCAGGCAAATTTGGCCGTGGAGTACAAAATGAAGCAGGGCAAAGGCTAAAACAGTCGGAATCAAGATTGCTGGGAGAAATATCAATAACCTCAGATACGCAGATGACACCACCTTTATGGCAGAAAGGGAAGCAGAACTAAAGAGCCTCTTGATGAACATGAAAGAAGGCAGTAAAAAGTTGGCTTAAAATTCAACTCTAATCTTTTCGGTTTTAAGACCTCCAACAGTGGTCTAATGAAATTGTTTCAGGAAGGGGAATTCCTTCCAGGGACCAAGAGTGGGCTCTTTCCTAAAACTCAGAAATGAATTGTCTGAGAAACAATGCATGCTGACAAAGCAAGAGGCATTATTGGGAAGGGCTGCCAAGGTGAGTGCAGCAGGGTAAGGGAATCCTGGAGAACTGCTCTGCCAGGAGGCCCACAGTCTCGGGTGTTATGGTAATGCAGTTAGTTTCTGTGCTGTCTCTGGACAATCATTCTAATTCCAGATCCTTCCTGGGGGTGAATTCATCGTTCAGCCAAGATGGATTCCAGCAGGAGATATGCAATGGGTCTCCTCTCTCATATTTACCTTTTCCTAATTCTTCTGGTTGGTGGTAGCATATTTGTTCCTCATTCCTTATCAGGCAGGACCTCCTGCTGTAAGATGACTCATGCAAGTCGTTTCTATCCAGCCTGGCTAGGGTAGGTGATTTCAGTTGCTGATTCTCCTAATAAAATGATGGTGTGATTTCCTATGTACAATATTTAGATGTTCTAGAATGTAATTTATTGGTCAAGTGATAGTATCATTTTACTATCATTTTAATATAATTACATTTAATTTTAAATGTAAGAGCCAAGAAATATTTTCATTTGAATTTAATTGATAATGAATTTTTTATGATAACATTGGGAAGTTTTTATTTAAGCCATTTCTAGGTGATGATATTGAGGCCATATTAGCTCAAATGGTAAAGAATCTGCCTGCAATGTAGGAGACCTGGGTTTGATCCCTGGGTTAGGAAGATCCCCTGGAGAAGGAAATGGCAACCCACTCCAGTATATTTGCCTGGAGAATCCCATGGACAGAAGAGCCTGGTGGGCTACAGTCCATGGGATTGCAAATAGCTGGACATGACTGAGCAACCCACACTTTCACTTTCATTAACCGTAAAGAAAATTATATTCTGATCTATCAGCTATTGTATATAAGTCATATAAAACTTAGATCAGGGTTTCTAACTGTGTACCCTCCACACTAGGGAGGTTATTTACTGTAGTGATAAGAATGTGAGTATTGGAATATCAAGAGTGGTTTTAAGTCATGACTTACTAGCTATGTGACATTAGACATATTACTTAACCTCTCTAAGCCTATTTTCTAGGTTGTTAAATGGAGATGGACTGTCCCTATCTCATGAAATTGACATGAAAATTAAATGAGATTATGTGTATAAACTGCTTAACACATTTCCTGGGACTCTGAATACTTAATAGATCTTCACTGTTCATTTTACTTTGAGGACTATTTCAGTTGGTCTTCTGTATCCATGGTTTCCACATCTGTGGATTTAACCAAAGTCAAGTGGAAAATCAGTGCCCATAGATACAGAGTATCAACCCCACTGTGACATTTTGTATGAGGTACTTGAGAATCTGTAGATATTGGTATCTGTTGGGGTCCTGGACCCAATCCCCCGAAGATTCTGAGGGATGACTGTATTGTATTTCATTTAATTTTATTAAGGAGGACCTCATTCTCTCTGATTTCCTTTAAGTAATATTCATCTAGATGTATATTATCAAGTGGATATATTGATATATATATTATATAGATATCTATATATCTATATATTATATCTATAATATCTATATATAGATATGATATATAATATGTATCTATAATATCTATATATAGATATCTATAATATCTATATATCTATATATTATATATAGATATATATAATATTCAAGTAGATATGTAACAACCTACAGTTCAAACTGCTCTTGACTGTAATTTTCAAAAAACCGCTTTCAAGGAATGCTCCTCTGACTGTGTATATGTGCAGTTGTTTTGGAGCTAACTACAAAGCTTACATTTATGCATGTTCAATTTTATGTGTTTAGATTTTTTTGATACTATACCTACCTTTTATTCATTTATCTGTTATGATAGTTATCATGTTTGACCACAAACAACAGTGTTCATTCAGGCCATTGATGAAAATGTTAAACTCATTGGAACCAAGGTGATACTGAAGTAAATTATGTGTAATATAAGATAACTTGAAAATCTTAATGCATCTCCCACTAAAAGAAACAAATTTAATTTATATAGGCCTTACTCTGGTGGTTCATACAGATCACTATAGTCTTTTCTAAGAGTGAATAGACTTTCATGTTTAGTGATATCTCCAGATTTTTCATGGACATCAAGTCAATAAGTTAGCTTATAATTTCCATAATTAAAAGCCTAGAACATAATTTAAAAAAATTTGATACCAGAATTTTACTGGAATTTCCCCACAGATTATTGCCATGAGATCATTTTTACACTTCCCACATTATGATCATTTGTGGAAAAAACTGCACTTATTTGAAGGAATCACTTACTTTTTCCTACATTTTTTCATGAATAAGCCAAAGCTTAGTCTTCATTCTTAGAAACAGCCAATACTTTTTACTATATTTTTAATTGCTAAGAACTTTTCATAATTTGGCAGTCTATTTTTCTGATGGTACTGCGTACCTACTTATATATTTCATTATTGTCTGATTAAGTTGACATCAGCTCTCTCCCTCCCTTTGTGTGGCAATAATTTATTCTGATGGTGAGAAATAATAGGTCTGCAGTGTGCGTGTGTGTATGTGTGTTTGAGTGTATATGATTCTTTCACTAGATTGTAGTATCTTTCTCTTTAGCAGAGCAGTTAAGCTTTAAGTGTTCTTATGAAGGCAAAGTAAAATTAAGTGCATTAAAAACCATCAGGAGAATGTTAAGATTATAATATATGCTGGCTTTAAATATATATTAATTCCATTAAATATGCACATATATAAAGTGCTAAGTCAAATAATTGAATAAGAAGACTACTTTTCAAAAACCATTATTTCATTAGCTTGTTACAGAGTTACCTACAGAATTCTGTAATTTTATAAGTACAAAGAACATTAGCAAGCACAGAATTAAGAATTTTTATTTTTCAGTGGACAGAACAGAGGCCAAGAGAGGGGAAATAACTTGCCCCCAATCACATGTTTTGGTGGTGAATGGGGCCACATTCATGTCTCTTGATTTCCAGTATGCTTTGATCATTTGCTCTTATAATCTAACAATCTGCCACATGGTAGGAATGGATTTTCTTTCACAGGAGAAGATTTAGTATGTCCTGTTCTGTCTTATTGTGGGAGGAAAAATTGGCAAAGTAGAGCTTGTTTGAAATAATTGCTACAATAAGAAAAAGAATCCACTAGTTTCTCCTTTACTTTGATGTTTGAATTTGCAGAAGTGACCTTTGGGATCAAAGAAATAAAAGATATATTCCAGGATCATCATGTGTGGAGGAGGCAGGATCAGGATTGTGGCAATAATATGAAATTCTAAGGCCTTAAAGGCTTCTTCATTAATTACCTTTGAAAAGTTGTGGTTTTTGTTCTGAACAGAAATGAAACCATGGGCTTCAGGAACAGAATAAAAATATCTAATTCCTGAGGCCTATTCAAGATATTCCTCATAACCTTTACACTGGGCACAGAAAAATGTAACAGATTTCGTGAGTAGACATTTGACCTTTCTTTTCTATTGAAACCATCTTTGGAGTCTCTGTCTCTTTCTCTTACCTGTTGGATACCTCTTCAAAATCCATCTCTTACTTCTCTTCTGCATTACCGTGATCCCCTTGCTCATCCTTTGTCTGTTCCCTTCTCCAAAGACATTGCCTCAAAGTTAATTTCTCACAATTCCTCCTGAGAAACTCTTTCTCTAGTAGCTTGATATTTGAGAGGAACAGGGAGAGGATTTGGGGGCATCCGAGAGCTGTGTCACTGCTCTCAAGGGTCTTTCTCTCCTGGAATGTTCATCTTCTCAGTTTTCTAAGTGGCAAGTGAGAAAAATGCACTTTTAAGTGCATCAACTAGAAGGTTCTATGATGAATGTTATGTTGTTAAAAAATAATCCTGTTTCCTAAGGTATCATATAAAATGAGCAATCTTTATATCCTCATTAGCAAGTTGGTAGTAAAATTTAAAGGTGATTATATCTCTATGCAAATTTATCAAGAGTGTTTCTTTTGAAATCTGTTTCAGAAGTAATTATATTTGGAATGCTGAGTGTATATGCCCCCTTTTTACATATATATTATCCTTAAATAGCATTGGCAATGGCACTGAGGTTATAGGTAGGCAGCCCAAGTGTTTTCTTCCCTTTTCTTTTTTGACATGCTTAGCAAAATAGTAACATTAAATATATTGAAAATGGCAATATCTTAATCATACATGTTTTTCTCATATCTGTGTGGTTGCATAATTATTAATGCCTCTGTGGCTCATATTTTTTTATAGAAATATGTCTTTCATTTATCACATACATAACTACAGCCTTCTTGAATGGAAGAACATAAAAGAAAGCACATAATCAGATTTTATTTTTTGTATCTTCTCATCAGTTGCCTACCTATGTATACAAAAATGAATTCCATTTTAGTTTATATACATGTTACTTTGCGCAGTTGGGAAATAAATTCACTATAAAATGACAGTGATTAAAAACATCACTCCCAGATAATATTTTTCACTTTGACAAGAGTTTTTAATATCTTGATACAATGGAGCAATCCAAATTTGTTCCGTTTCTGGGGTCAAAATGCTGCTTTTTTGTTACTTGTTTTCCTGGAGCATCTCCACAGTACAGCAAATGCAGTCATCTGTTTTGTCTGTAACAATGGTTAAACTGACAGGTCTTTTCCAGGATATCCAAGTCCAGCTGTCATGGAATCATAGGCTATCGGGCCCCTTTCTGAACTTTTGGAGAGAGAAAATTCACTGCTTCATGAGGAGACTAATTTTTTCTCAGTTTATTGAGTTGTTTTTGATATATTACATTGGGTAAATTTAAGGTATACATTGTGATGATTTAATACATATATATTGCAGAATGATTACCACCATAAGATTAATTAATGCATTCATTTCCTCACATAATGAACTTTTTTTGGTAAGAACACTTTAAGATTTAGTCTTCTAACAAATTTAAAGCATTTAATATAGTTTTAACAACAGTCACTGGAGAAGGCAATGGCACCCCACTCCAGTACTCTTGCCTGGAAAATCCCATGGATGGAGGAGCCTGGTGGGCTACAGTCCATGGGGTCACTAAGAGTCGGACACGACTGAGCGACTTGACTTTCACTTTTCACTTTCATGCATTGGAGAAAGAAATGGCAACCCACTCCAGTGTTCTTGCCTGGAGAATCCCAGGGACGGGGGAGCCTGGTGGGCTGCCGTCTGTGGGGTCGCACAGAGTCGGACACGACTGAAGCGACTTAGCAGCAGCAGCAACAACAGCAGTCACTATGTGGTTCATTGGATCCTCAGAAATAGATCTCTCTAATAAATAAAGTTCTCACCTTTTGACCAACATCTCCACATCTCTCCCACCCCCCTAGCCTCTGACAGTCACTACTCTTTGTTTCTATGAATTTGACTTCTTTTAGATCCCACATTTAAATGAGCTTGTATGGCATTTGTCTTTCTCTGTTTGTCTTATTTCATTTAGCATAATGCCCTCAAGGTTCATCCATATTGTCACATATCACAGAATTTCTTGCTTTATCCATTTATCTATTGATGGACACTTAGGTATTTTTTTCATCTTTTCCACATTACAGGCAGATTCTTTACCAGCTAAACCACAATGGAAGCCCTTTTATTTCTTAGCTATTGTGAATGCTTTAGTAAACATGATGGAATACAGATATCTTTTCAAGATAGTGATTTCATTTTCGTCAGATATATATCCAGAAGTGTGATCGCTAGATCATATGATAGCTCTATTTTTAATTTTCAGGAAACTTCTATACTGCTTTCCATAATGGCTACACCACTTTACCCTCCCACCAACATTGTACAGGGTTCCTTTTTTGAGGAGACTGTTTTAAATTCTAGACAGTTTTAGGTAAAAAATTGTTTACTGTTTAATCCAAGTAGTTTCGTTTCTGTAATGTCTCCATTCCTTCTTGTTGTTCCCTACTGAGCCACAAAACCCTGGCTTAAACTGTGTGACCTTAGACTTGAAAACAGCTCACTTTGCTTCTCAGCATGCCTTCTCCTCCCTGATCCCAGTACTCTCCTTTCACTAAGGTGCCATTCTAGCACCCCACTTCCAACCTTACCAGCTAGTCTTGGCTCTCCCTTAGATGAACTCAAGAATGTTGAGGTTTCCTCTGAAATGACAGAAAGAAGGTGGCATAGGAAGAAAATAGAGAGGGAGATAGGGACAGAAAGATATGCAAAGATGCTTGTAGAGAAACAAAGAAACAGCAGAAGGCAGATGTTCCAGAAAGGCAGAGGATGACCAGGGGCTGGGTTGGCACAAGAATACATTCCCATAGGCTTCTGAGTCTTAATATTGTACTTCTTTTAATGAAGCCCTGGGCAGGGTATTAAGTATGTCAGCAGTCTCCTAACACTTTTGATTCTCATTGAGATGCCAGCTGAAACACCCCCTCTTCTTCTCCTTTTTTCTTTTTACAAACACAATACTATTTAGCATTCATTACCACCTGATTCTGTGTCTGAATAAACTTTAGACTCATTGAACCCTACAACATTCATAAAAGATTATACTGTGTTTATTAAATCTGTTTTACAGATGGAGAAACTGAAACACAAACAGCTTAGGCCACTTGTTCCTGTGTATACAGTGAGTAAATGGCATACCAGACATTCCAGCCTATCCCATGCTTATGTTTGCACAACTTTGATTAAATGTACTTTTAATATAATCCAGACTGGACTTCTCTGTTGGCTTAGTGATAAAGAACCACCTGCCAATGCAGAAGATGCAGTTTGATCCCTGGATCAGAAAGATCCCTTGGAAAAGGAAATGGTAACCAACTTTAATATTCTTGCCTGGGAAATCCCAAGGACAGAGGAGTCCGGCAGGCTACAGTACATTGGGTTGCAAAAGAGCTGGACACGGCTTGGTGGCTAAACAACAACTTTTAATAAAAACCAGAATACATTTTACTATATTAATTTTCTTTTTTGAAAAATTTTGCCTATTGTTTCATCCTATCGTTTTTAACCTTAATTCACTTTTTTGTGTGCATGTGTGTGTGTGTGTGTGTGTTTGTTTTTTTGTGTGTGTTTTGTTTGTGTGTGTGTGTGTGTGTGTGTTGGCCTTTTCTCTGTTTCTCTTAATAATCAAATAATGAGCATATTACCTTTCCTCATCCAAAGCATTCATGGACTTGATACGCAGAATGGTCAAGGATGGATTACAATTGTATATGCTGTCGGCCTCTTTTTCCAAGTGATATTGATTCATGTGGCTATACCTTTAGATCAAGACATTTACTTATTTTAATATAATCTAGAATTAATTAGTATCCAGTTATATTTTTCCATCTTATCCAGGATTTTATAATAGTCTAATACTTGTCTATGCTCGTTTATACCAACTGTTTCTATTCTAATGGTTTACCAGAAGCCCTGTCAAATATTTGAGTAAAATTATGTACATTCGAATATTTCCCAAGTAGTTTCAATAGGATAATTTTTCAAGGTAATTGATACTTCAATGATTTTGAATTATGTAAAATAGTTTTCTACAATTAGAGATTTTTCATCGACTCCTTAAAATATAGATATAAGTATATAGTTAAAGATTAGTGTGCCTGTGTATGTATACATGTGTAGATGTGTTTATTTATAAAATTTTTAGATGTATACACTTAAGCCAACTTTATAAAATTTTAATTTCAGAAAAAGAAATTTGACTGTTTATAGTATTAATTATAGTTCTAATCCTAGAAAATTTCAGAGCTCAAGTAGTGAAAGCAGCTTAAGTGGTGAAGAAAAGTATTTCTGTCACTCTTTTGCCTTCTAGAATCATCCAAGTTCTAATTTTATATCATAGTGAATACACAAACCTTTTGACTTTGAGGGAATCTTGGGTAGCAAGGTGGTGTGTTGAATTTCTAAATCAAAGCATAGCCTGTTTTAATTTTCTGCATTCACCTCTCAGTGTCTTTCCAAATGGACTGTTAGAAAATAGAATTAAAAATTATGCATATTGCAGAAATACTGAGTCCCTGGCTTTCTGTAGGGGTATTTGGAAAACTCATTGTCAGTTAGGTATTAAACCTTGCCTGAGTATTTTATTAAATGCTGGGCCATGACAAGTACTCAGTGAGAAATGCTTGAACAAATGGTGCCAGGTTGATGTCCACTGGCAATGGCATGAATTGTCCAACTTCCTTATCTCTGTTTCTGCAGCTTCATTCACTTATCAAAGAGAGAGAGAAGCCCAACCATTTTACAAACAGAAGATGGTCAGAGGGTAAAACAAAATTAGCATGTACGTCAGTAATTGCTCAATCATCTCCCCCCACAAAATCATTGCAAATGACTCTTTTTCTTTGTAGGAATAATTGTGCACCTGCTTTTCACAACACAAAAGCTGGTTTTGCCTTTGTGCATAAAATGTGATTTGGAGAGTTTGGAGATCATGCAACCACATATTTACATAATCAAATGACAAACTGCAATTTATTTTAAGCTCATGGATTCTTTGTTATTCCTTACCCGACAATCATGTAAATAATGCCAAAAGCACTGGTGTCTGTCTGACACTTGGGGGGTTAGGTTTAGTTTGTATAACTCTGTATCAAGGACATATGGTAGAGTAATGAATACGTATGATTCTAGGACATTCTACTGAAAATACCTCCTATTTTTCTGGTACATGCCAAAGCCATTTTTAGAATCTTTTCCCATCTACTCACCTTGTGCATATTACAATTTTTGTTCCCCAGGGAGAAAAGAAGTAAAAGGTTTCTTGTTGATGATCCAAGAAATGTGAATAAAGTTGTTGGCAGATGGTTCACACATTTCATTCTGAAATATCTTATAGTGACAAATAACAAAGTGTATATAATTAGCTCTATGCAGATGGCATGCCAAGTGTTGATATTCATCTCTGCAGACTTTTTACAAAGACACTATTTTAAGAGTCAAGATTCAGAGACAGCCCATGAACTGTCTAGAAGTAGGCAGGGTTTTACAAAAAAAGATCATGGATATCAAGTAAGATTTCCTGGGCCAAGTTTCAAGTTTCAGTCCTATATCCATGTTGTACTCCAGGAGGCATGTGCCAGTGAATTTAGGGGTCTGGGTTTATTGCATTAAGCTATATAACTCTTCTTTCTTTTCCTCCATCTAGCCATGCCTTTAAACCTACTGTTATTTTTACCAAGTACACTTTGCTCTCAGATCACTTCATGGCTGGAGCCTCTTATCAATCAGATTTTAGCTTAAATGTCACCTCTTCAAAAACTCTTTTCCTGTTGATCCAAACACTTCCTATTCTTTTGCATGACTGCTTCCTCTCATGTTATCCTGGTCTATTTTTCTTTTAGCTTTATCATTATATTTGAGATAAGTGATAAGTGAGGGCTTTAACCATCTGGTTCATGGCCATATCCCCAGCGTCAGTTACAGTCCATGGCCTGTGCAAGTTCTTACATATTATTTACAAGAATGACTTTTGTAACTCACTCCTCACTGGTCAAAGGAATTAAGATGCTTAAGCTAATATCTTTTCTGTATTTATCCAATATTAGTATATACAGCCAAAGTTAACACACTAAGCCAGTGTTATCTGTGCTATAAAGATTTTATTACATTTTTTCCCAATACTTTCTTTCATTTAGTTTGATAGCTACATATGGTAGGCAGAGAATATGGAAGCAGACCAGGACTGAATATAAATAGAAAGTAGAGTTTGACATACTTGCTTATTTTCTTTTATAGTTTTTTCTAGTAAATGGATATCATGTCAGTTTAACTTATTTACGTATTGTCTGCCTTGAGGCCGTGTGCCTAACAGATACTATGTGGTATTAATGACATACTGGATATGTTGGAAAAGAAAGCATTGTCTTACTGAAGAAATTGGATTTCATTTCCATTTTGCTTCCTTCATAAATTTATTATTATGATTAAAAATATTCTGTGCCTGGGTTCAATAATCTATATATAAGAAAATATTTATAATATGCTTCTGGATTAGGTGGGGCTAATGAAAAGAATGTAATCCAAAGAAATAGAAGTAGACATTACTTTGCTCTTATTTTGAATTAATCATTTAAAGAATAGCATTCCTGAATTTCCATTTTGGAATCACTGTATTTTCTCATAAATTTTCTTGTGTTTCATGGGACTCACTGCTTAAATGACTTTTTTCAATCTCAGTCCACTGATCTTTTGAGATTTCTGTTTCTTTAAAGCAATTTGAGTGTTTGTCTTGATTCATAGTCTGTTGCAGCTCTCATTATTTGCACCTCTGGTTTTAAGCAGGAACAGTTGAAAATTTTGAGAACTTACTCAGTGAAACATAAACAACAGGTTTAAAGTACCAAAATGGAACATTACCTTCTTCCCCAGTGTCTTTTTAATTGTTAAATTTAAATGCTTTAGACTGAGTATCCATAAAGTGCAATGATTGCCTCAGCTGGGACTCTGCTGTTTTCCAGTTTCTTCATATATTTTTTAAAAAATGCAACTCTTTTGTTTGTAAAGATGTTATAGATTCTATGTATTTTCTCTATTCTCTAAGCTTTTCGTGCACAAAGGGATCCTTATAATAGCCTTGTTTTCAACTCTCATTGCAAAAGTTGGGCACGTTAAAGTCAACAAATCTCTAAACTCTTAATATACGAGGATTCCCATGGGCCTCAAACTGCTGTGAATGGAGAACAGCTGGTCCTAATTGCTCCCTAATGGAAAGGCATCATGGAAAGCAGGTTTCTACATGGTAACACTTCAGAAGCCATGTTATTGTTCAGTCACTCAGTCGCATCCAACTCTTTGTGACCCCATGGACTACAGCATTTTAGGCTTCCCTGTCCTTCACTATCACACTAGACTAGAACTTAACAACAAATGTGTTTCTTTAAGCAAATGAAAGAAAACTTGAGTAAATTACCAATTTCTTCTCCTAGCTCTATGGATATCCAATTTAATTCATAAATTCATTTTCTCCTTTTTTCTGTCATAAATTCCAGTCCAACTTTAGGGTCATTGTCTCCTTGAAATCTTCTAAGCCAATCATGACTAGCATAAGATGAATTTAAATAGTCTGTTTGTCTTCTTCCATTGATGAGCTTAGAAATTAATATTAATAGAGGCTTCAGAGGATCCATTGGAGTGATACAGAGACTGTCATTCATTTTTCACTAGGTAAATGAAGCTTCTGAAACATAGATTTCATATTTTTTTCTGACATGAAGTCTAATTGGCTATTCTTTTCCTATATGGATAGAGGGCTATGTGATGATAGTTACAGAAGACACCTCCTCTTCTCAGATAAATTTATTTCACTTAGAAAAGATTTAGGTCTAATGTTATGGTATTGACCCTAAGTGCAATAGGAGTACAGAGAAAGAAGAGACTAATGTGGTTTCAAATAGATCTAGGAGACTCGGAGAAGACAATGGCCTTTGAGTAGAATACATAGAAAGCACGGCTCATCATTTCAATTGTGAGGAGCCATGAGACAAGCCCAAATTGAGGGGCATTCTTCAAAAAATAACTGTCCTCTATTCTTTGAAAGTACCAGTAACATGAAAGATAAAGAGAGGAGGAGGAACTTTTATAGATTAAAGAAGACTTAAAAGATGAGAATTGAGTAGTCCAGGATTATCTTTTGCTTATAAAGGATACTATTGGGACAGCTAGTGAACTTGGAATAATATCTACAGACTACATACGATATTGTATCAGTGTGCATTTTCTGATTTTGATAAGTACATTGTGATTGTGTAAGAAAAGTCCTGTTGTTAGGAAATTTACACCAAAGTGTTTAGATGGGAATGGGTAAGATGCCTGAAACTTCTCTCAAATGGTTCACAAAAAAAAAAAAAAAAAAGAAAAAGTACGTAGACAGGGAAAGGAGATAGAAGGAGAGAGAGAAAACAAGTTTGGAAAAAAATGCTAAAAGTAATGGTAAAGGCTACAGTACAAGGATGCTATGTGAACTATTTAGTAACTTTTCTGTGAGTTTGAAACTCTTTCAAAATAGAAAGTTAAAGACCTGGCCCTGTGTTCTGAATCCTTCTCTTAGAGCTGAGCCACAAAGGAAAGGGCTGGCTTCTCTGGTGAGTGTTATGCCTGACCCACCTGATCTCTCTTTCTAACTGTGGTAGTTCTTCTAAACCTTTCTTAAGCATTGAAAAAAAGTGCACTTTCAATCCGCAATCTCTTTGGTTAATGACCTCTCTCAATTTATTTACAACACCTAGCATTTTAAGGTGCTGCTGCTGCTGTTGCTGCTAAGTTGCTTCAGTCATGTCCAACTCTGCGCGACCCCATAGACGGCAGCCCACCAGGCTCCCCCGTCCCTGGGATTCTCCAGGCAAGAACACTGGAGTGACTTGCCATTTCCTTCTCCAATGCATGAAAGTGAAAAGTGAAAGTGAAGTCGCTCAGTCATGTCCGACTCTTAGCAACCCCATGGACTGCAGCCTACCAGGCTCCTCCATCCATGGGATTTTCCAGGCAAGAGTACTGGAGTGGGATGCCATTGCCTTTGCCGTTTAGAGGTACTAGGATTTGTATATTATTTTTCTACATTTATACTCAATGGGTAAGATGCCTGAAATTTCTCTTAAATCGTTCAGGGAAAAAAAAAAAAAGTATGTAGACAGGGAAAGGAGATGGAGAGAGAGAAAACAAGTTTGGAAAAAAATGCTATTTATTTTTAAAATTTATATTTTTATTTTTAAAATTTATATCTCTATACCCTTCCAATATTCCCAAAACATTTATGGTGACTTACCATCAAGGGTAGACAAGAGAAGATTTAGAAGGTAAATTATATCAATGTTGTTTCCACTGTGTGTTAGGCACTACACTGAACATTGTTTATAAACTGATTTCTCATAACAGTACAATGAGATATTATAAATATTATTGATGAGAAAAGAGGCTCAAAGAGGTTATGAAATTTTTTCAAGTTCACACAGCTAGTGAATGGTAGAGTCAGAATTTGAACCTATGGTTGTCTAATTTCAAGTTCAGTCTCTTTACTGCTGTGCTGCTCTCCACATATCACATATCTCTACATAAGTTAAAGATCAAAGTACATTTGGTGAAGATAGAATGGGAAGAAAATTATATATAAATATTGTATAGGTTAGTGGTATAATTGCAATAAGAGATAAGTTGTTTTCATTGATGCAAAAATGGAAAGATAACAGTATATCAGGGGAGATAAACTACTGAGTGGAATCAAATTCTAAGAGTGTTCAAGATCTAGGTGTTCTCTGTCTCTAAAATTCCAGGACTTAAAGAACACACTGGTCTTCAAATGCTTCTTGAATTAAACTACCACTGAAAATTACTTTAGCTCAGAATTTCACCAGATATCTTGAAAAACATGCACTTACAGGGCACTTACCAATCTCTTTCACAACTGGAAAATAATGATCTAGAAATTCTTGACTCTTAAAGAGAAAATTTTAAACAATTTATGTTGAGCCAAACCTAAACATCATTTTTGAGAGGGCCAAGAAAGAACTGTAATAAGGGACAGAAATGGGGATCCAGACATTATTTCTTTGTGTCTCCTCAGTTCAGACACTTAAGGTATTTTCTTGACTCCCTCGAACCTGTCCTATTCACATCCATGATTTCATGAGTCAATGAATCATAATTGTATGCATTCTGCATGTTTATTGAGCACTTACTATCTTCCAGGCTTAGTTGTTGTTACTGAGGTTATGTAAATGAACAAGACAGACAAACATTTTTAGGACTTGTGTTCCAATGGGTGAGAAAGGCAAAAAAGGAGCAAAATAAATAAACTCTTGGAGAAGGTCCTGTCATATTTTGGCAAGTGGGCTACAAGGAGTATATATGTGGCATATGATGCTGAACAATGTGAAAGGACTATGGATAGTTAGGAATGGCCTCCCTGAGTTAGGTGATGGTTGTTGTAAGACTTGACACACTGTGGGTTCCATCTAAGTAGTGGAATAACCAAGTTCAGCAGGTGAAATGGTAGGTGCAAAAACCATGAGAAAAGTAAGTATTTGATATTTTCTAGCAGAGAAGGCAATGGCACCCCACTCCAGTACTTTTGCCTGGAAAATCCCTTGTGTGGAGGAGCCTGGTAGGCTGCAGTCCATGGAGTTGCTAAGAGTAGGACACGACTGAGCGACTTCACTTTTACTTTTCACTTTCATGCACTGGAGAAGGAAATGGTAACCCACTCCAGTGTTCTTGCCTGGAGAATCCCAGGGACAGGGGAGCCTGGTGGGCTGCCGTCTCTGGGGTGGCACAGAGTCGGACACGACTGAAGTGACTTAGCAGCAGCAGCAGGAAGAGAAAGAAAGCCAATCAAGCAGTGTTATTTTGAATGAAGAGAAAAATAGAAAATTATGTCAGCAAATTAGGAACATGATAGGCTTTTTTTTTTATTTTATTTTATTTTTAAACTTTACAAAATTGTATTAGTTTTGCCAAATATCAAAATGAATCCGCCACAGGTATACATGTGTTCCCCATCCTGAACCCTCCTCCCTCCTCCCTCCCCACACCATCCCTCTGGGTCGTCCCAGTGCACCAGCCCCAAGCATCCAGTATCGTGCATCGAACCTGGACTGGCAACTCATTTCATACATGATATTTTACATGTTTCAATGCCATTCTCCCAAATCTTCCCACCCTCTCCCTCTCCCACAGAGTCCATAAGACTGTTCTATACATCAGTGTCTCTTTTGCTGTCTCGTACACAGGGTTATTGTTACCATCTTTCTAAATTCCATATGTATGCATTAGTATACTGTATTGGTGTTTTTCTTTCTGGCTTACTTCACTCTGTATAATAGGCTCCAGTTTCATCCACCTCATTAGGACTGATTCAAATGTATTCTTTTTCATGGCTGAGTAATACTCCATAGTGTATATGTACCACAGCTTTCTTATCCATTCATCTGCTGATGGACATCTAGGTTGCTTCCATGTCCTGGCTATTATAAACAGTGCTGCGATGAACATTGGGGTACACGTGTCTCTTTCCCTTCTGGTTTCCTCAGTGTGTATGCCCAGGAGTGGGACCGCTGGATCATAAGGCAGTTCTATTTCCAGTTTTTTAAGGAATCTCCACACTGTTCTCCATAGTGGCTGTACTAGTTTGCATTCCCACCAACAGTGTAAGAGGGTTCCCTTTTCTCCACACCCTCTCCAGCATTTATTGCTTGTAGACTTTTGGATCGCAGCCATTCTGACTGGTGTGAAATGGTACCTCATAGTGGTTTTGATTTGCATTTCTCTGATAATGAGTGATGTTGAGCATCTTTTCATGTGTTTGTTAGCCATCTGTATGTCTTCTTTGGAGAAATGTCTATTTAGTTCTTTGGCCCATTTTTTGATTGGGTCATTTATTTTTCTGGAGTTGAGCTGTAGGAGTTGAAAGAAGTTTGAATTGTGTTCTAAACATGATGGGCGGTCACTGGAGGATATTCGACTGCAGTATTATATGATTTGGTGAACATTTTAAAGTTATCTTTTTGACTGCTTTTTGGGAATTGGATTATAGAAATGCAGGAGTAGAATAACTGAGAGGATGTGGTTGGTTATGACAATAATCTGGATAAGGATTAGGGAAGTAGCTATTGCAGTGGAAATGAGGGGACAGATTTACATTTTGGGGGTAGAGCAGTCAGGTAGGACAGACTAACTGCTGGACTGGAAGTGAATCAGGAAATCAAGGATGACCATCTAAATGTTTGGCTTAAATAACTGGCTTAAATAACTTGAATAGCTAGTGCCATTATGGAAGAAAATTTTATTTTAGAAATGAAATTACTTCCCAGAGTATAGAGTACTCTATAAATATAGGACTAGAAAAATGACCTTATTAAGGTGTTAGTTTTTTTATCCTCTACTCCATTGGGTCATTTTTATAGCAAACATTTTGAAGAATATCAAATGACCTTTTTTCTTAGCACATATATTTCTTCAAAAAATCAGAATGCCAGGCTTTTCTATTATTATATGAATAAAAGAGAAAAAGCTTGCATACTTATTTTTAGAGGCTTAGCTGACAACAAATTAATGATACGAAGAATTAATTTTAGAACTTTCTAAGTACATCATTCAATCACAGACAAATGGTGACCCATAGATGAACAAATATTGATGACTATCCAATGTCCAAAACTGTCTGGTAGATAATTACCACATAATAAAATTTTTTAATAAATGCATGAATTAAGCTATGAAATACTTCCCAAGAAATGTGCTTTGAAATCTGCATAGCTCCATGATGTGGTCTTTGAGTAACTATAGCAAAGTGGCCAGAAAGAAGAAAATCCATTTCTTAGAAACACTAGGTTAAGGGCCAAGGCTCTTAAAGTGAAATATTTCATTTTCCTGCTATAGGAACAGATAGAGCAACATCTCTTCCTTAAGTATTGATAGGCACTGTTTTGTCAGAAGTGCACCAGGATCAACAAGATTCTACTGAGATTGTTTTGAAGACTGGCAGGATTACAGAGAATGCTCAGAGCACCAGGTGTTCTCATTGGACCCTGTGACTCAAACTCTGTATTTTGGGTTGAGTTAGTCTCAACAGCTGTCTGAGTTCTGATCAGCTTCACTGAGCTTTTAATACTAATTTACTTTGTTATCCTTGAAATTTGTAAACAAATGAAACTTTGCATAAAGTTATTAGACCATGGTCTTTCCATAATTTAGCCCAGTCCTTTTCTAAGTTTTAGACAAATGCATTACTTTACATGGTAAACACTTAGGCTGAGTATTTTATATAAGGTCATTAGACCTTTAGGTTTGAAAGTATGCCATTTGGTATGTTTTTGTTGTTGTTATTGTTTAACCATTAACCTATTTATTTTCCTGCTGCTTAATTTACTTTTGCTGTTATCTGTGTATATGTACAATCTTGTTTTATATATATTTTATGTTTCCTGGGTTTTATAATGTATAAGAGTATCTTTCTTAGGTAGTAAGTGGAAAAATAAGTCAAAAAAGTCTGTGCTAATGCAAGACGTGTCTGAAGGCTAATGGTTTGTTAGGCTGGTGACAAATTCATGAAAAGTTAATTGGTCAGACTTAGCCCTGGGTGACCTAAACATCTTTCATGTGAGCTCTCCCATTTTGGTCAGTTTGTGAAAGAGATTTCCTTTGCTTAGTCTGCATTCCAGCATTAACATCATCAGATTGTTGATCATACAGCTCTTTCCTAGCCTCTGCTTGGTTTGGGAACCCAAGACATTATTTGTAAGCACATACTGTTCACCAGTCTTAATGGCCTTTATTTCTTGTCTGTTCTTGGTTTGTCTGTGTTAGAGTTACAACCCCCTATTGGAAGAACTCTGTTGACCAAATCACTAAATAAAATCAGCAGTCTATTGTTCTTGATCAGCATAGCTCTCTTTTATTATTAAAAAAATCATTAATTTACCTTTCTATCTCAGATATTGAGGGGTGTTCTCAATATCCTTTGACAATTTGGGTTTGTCACTATTTGAAATTTAAGACAAAGATAAATTTATAGCTTACTAGAGTCAGGCAGAATTGTGTTGGTCAGGCACAATCCACCCAGTGAAAGAAACCTGCTAATTTTATACATAGTTTTGAGTAGCATGGGATTTAGGGACAGAGGTGCAAATGGTTTGCTCACATCTATGTATGTGTGATAACTGTTGATTGGTTGGCCTTCAGTACTGTATTCACTGGAAAGAATTCATTCCTGATTGTCTGACATCCAAAACCAAAAAGCTGTCACTGATTGTTTGGATTGTAAAAGTGTATTCACAGAGACAGATTTTTAGTGATTGATCAGTGGGTTTAAAACCAGTTCTGGTGGCTACTTGTTAACATAGCTGTGGGACAATCAGTCATTTCCTAGGAGTATGGGAACCTCTCTGTTTTCAGACCTCTATTTTCTTTCTCATTCAGCCAAAACTGCTTCTGTCAAGAGATGGGCTTCTCAACCTCAGTATTATTGATATTTTGAGTCAGATAATTCTTTGTTGTGTGTGTTTATGGTGGAGAGGCTGTTCTGCACTTTGTAGGATATTTAACAGTGTTTTTGGTCTCGCCCTAATTAATCGATGCCAGTGCAGCCATCTTTCCCCAATCATGGCAACCAATAATGGGCTCCAGACTTGCCAAATGTCCCTTTGGGGGTTGGAGACTCAAGGCTAGATCACCCAGATAAAAAACATGGGTGTAGAGAAATGAGTCTCTCTAGTGAAGCCTAGACTTAGGAAAAACCACAGTAGGCTAAATTGGAAGGGTCGGATCTTAAAACAATGAGGAAAAGTATGAAGGCAAGAATAATAGGCTAGTGTGGGTAAAGGACTGTGGGATATAGGAGAATCTTGTTCTGATCGTTTTGTGAGGAAGCTGTCTACTTTGTGTCATCAGCTTATTGCAAGGATCTTTAGTAAGTAATAAATTTCCTCAGAATGTCTGCTCCTGGAGGGCTGCAACTTCTGTATATCTAAAGGGAGTAACTTTCCAGTTCTAACACAAGGTCTCTTCCATTTTTTCTCCAGAGAATTGGGTCTGATAAGGGCAGTAATGTTTAAGTAAGAGGCAAAGTATGCATAATTCAAATCTGTGAATAAATGTACCAGTTAAATATGTCCTGATATCACTGATAAATATGTTGGAATGTTTTAGGTAGAGAACACAAATTTAATAGGCTTTTGTTTCTGCCACTATGAATATTGTGAATTTTTATAGGGACATAATTCAACCAGTATAGAAGCTCAATAATACATGTTTATAAACAATGGATAGAAGCAAATAAATAAACAAAATTAAATAGAATCTATTAAATAAAATCCATTTGGAGATACTTAGAGGATCCTTTATAGCATGGTTCTAATCCTTGTTGCACTTTTATCAATATATAAAACTGTATAAAAGTTATAAAAGATCAAAGTTATCTAAGGTCCTGCCACTCAGATAAAAGACCTGCTAACATTGGTAATAATTCTTTCTGTCCTTGCTCTCTGTTCACACACTTACATACATGCATTATATTATACATAGATGGAACCATATGCTTTGGACAACCTCTCTTGTTAGTAAGTGTGTTGTGTCCATGTATGTATAATAACTTTATGATATGTAAACATTTCTCCATGGTGTATTTGTACCATAATTTAAATGGTTAGTTATCTGTTGATGGGCACGTAAGTTTATAATTTTTTTACTGAAACAAATTACAATACAATGAAGTGAAGTGAAGTTGCTTAGTCATGTCCAACTCTTTGCTGCCCTGTAGAGTATAGCCCACCAGGCTCCTCTGTCCATGGGATTTTCTAGGCAAGAATCTTGGAGTGGGTTGCCATTACAATAAACATACATTTATTTATATATTTTTTATAGATATTACTGAAAGACCAAAATTTCTGTGCTTTGACATTTTGATTCATATTGCCAATATGGCCTGCAGAATTCCCTAACACTTGATCTGAGTGAATACTCTGAAAAGATGCAAGTTGATAAACTTGTGCCATGGGTGATTAAGGGCAGTTTGACTTACTCAGAGTCATTTATGTTTTCCAAGAAGACACCTGGAGAATGGAATTATTTAATTCAAAAGGAAAGAAATATTTAAAATATGATTTGTAGGAAATTGTTTTAAAGTCCCACAACAGAAACCATTTATAACAGTTAAGAAAGTGATACATTTATAAGGCCTGAGAAACAGACAATTAATTTAAAGTTGGAAGGATTAGGTAATCCTTTTCTTTTTAACTTGTATGCTTTCCTCAAGGAATTGGTTAGGACCTTTGATTACTAGCTTCCATTTTAATTACAGGGATAATAAGTGGGTAAAAAGTGATTTAGGCATTCAGAATACACAGAATCCTTTTTGAAACAATAATTTACATATTTAATCTTTTAATTTTACCTTGACATAATGCTTGTATAGCTAGACACCTCCTGATTAGCCCCTGGAGGAAATTCAAAAAAAGAAAAAAAAGAAACTATGATTAGGAGGTGAGTAGACAGAGAGGAAAGGGTGAAGAGAGAGCTGATTTCTGTGGGTGTGAGGTAAAAGAGTATAAAGGATTCGAGTAAGGAGAAAGAATACTTGATGGATTTTCCTGGAAGGAAGTTACACATTAAATACAGAAAAGAGAATGAAAAATTGGAATTTGACACTCTGATCACTGTAATTATCAGTAATGGTCAATTGTAATTATTATAATTTAGAAAAATGAAGGAATCTGGCTGGCACTCAGGCATTTAATTACCGTGTTATGACCACACCATTTGGAAAGCTTTCATTTGCATTCATGGAGATGAATAATTTCTTTTTGATTTCATGAGAAGAAAGCAAATTTCCTCTGCTTTACTTATATCTTACAATCTGCTGGAGAAACTTTGCACTCAGATTCCATTTATGCAAATGATCTGCATTATGAGCACAGAAGTATAGCAACTTTTTCTTTCCTTTGTTGTAAGCTCTTCTCTTTTGAGAAAAGCATTTCCAGTTCTCAGTGCCCTATACCTCACCACTCAATAGTGCGTTCTAGCTGCAAAAATCTCCCTAAAGTGGAACAACTCATTGGCTGAAACCTTATAATATTTCTGTTTGCATTTATGGTGACTTTATACTCTTATTCTGACAAGAACTTTCATATTCTTTGTGTCTCAGCTTTACTGTGAGAGAGTTTATGTGTCATTATTTTTCAGAGATTAGATCTGAGCTAGAGAATTGATTTTTTGCTTATTTCTTTTCTCACTTTTTGCTTATTCTGATATTCATTTCTATGAGGTGAGGCAAGGGTTTGAATTAATTTTCTTAGAGACTATTTGTTATACCAGTGACATGTTAAATAAGTCATATTTCCTCTTGGAATAGAAATATCAGTTTAATCATACATTAATTTCTCCTATGCATTTATATCTATACATACACATATAACATGCATGTATTTTTTTATGGACTCTCTATTTGTACTCTTTTTTTCAACATTATACTCTTTTGATCACAACAAATACCACATAAGTCATATTTTTCTAACCCAATGATATAAAAAGAAGAATCCCTAAAGAATAGTATAAAATTTTTTTAAATTCAGTAGATAATAGATTAGGTATATAAACTGATAATTCACAGAGGAAGAACTGCTATAACCCCATAACAGTGAAAAAAATGAACCAACTGTGAATTGAAATTCATTGTGAGACTGTGATTTCTACACATTAATGAAGGAATTGAAAGAAGTAAGTTAGAATTAAGAAAAGAAAAAGAACAGATGGTGGCAAAGGAATTCCTAGTGACTATCCCCTCCCTGGTAACATCAATTTGAACAACTATCCATGTAAGAAATTACCTTCAGAAGAGCCAAAGATTCCAGGTGAGGGAATACAGAATATTATGGGTGAAGCATAGAAATAAGAAAAGATGTACTGAGGAGGGTAGGAAAGGTAGTTTCTCATGTCCCTCCCACCCCTCCCTAAGCCTAGGTAGCCTAGTACAGAGATACCTTCTCCCTACGGAAGAGGACTGAGGTCAGCAGCCTGCTTCACCTGAGACCCCAGAGGTGGCTCACTTGGCACCAGGCCTACTCTTGTGGCCCTAGATGGCTTCCTGCAAGTTCCTTCATATGCTCAGAGGTCTTGCCTACTCCAGCACTTGCTGATTCAGTATTCAAAATCCTCCCAACAAAGAAAAGCCCAGGACCAGATGGTTTCACAGTGAATTCTACCAAATGTTTTAAAATAGAAAGTATTAACAGCAATCCTTCTCAAAACCTTCCAAAAATTTGGAGAACATTTCTAAACTCATTTTATGAGACCAGCATTACCCATTTCAAAGCTGGAAAAGGACAGTACAAGGAAACAAAACTATATGGTCCAATATCCTTGATAAATATAGACGTAAAAATTTTCAACAAGTAATTAGCAAGCCAAAGTCAAAAAAGCATTTAAAAGGATAATACATCCAAGTTAGATTTTTTTCCTGGGATGCAAGTTTGCTTCAACATATGCAACTCAGTAATGTGCTGCTCCACATTAATAGAATGAATGAAAAAAATGATATGGTCACTTCAACAGATGCAAGAAAAGCATTTGACAAAATTCAGCATCTTTTCATGATAAAAACAACAAATTGGATATAGAAGGAACATATCTCAATGTAATCAAGGCCAAACTCACAGCTAACATATACTCAATGGTAAAAGACTAAAAACTTTGCTGCTAAAATTGGGAACAAGACATGTGTGCCCACTCTCACCATTGCTAATCAACATAGTGCTGTAAGCCCTAGCCAGAGCAGTTAAGCAGCAAAAAGAAATAAAATGTATCTGAATTGGAAAAAAAAGTTACAATTGTGTTCGTTTGCAGATGACATGATTTTGTATATGGAAAGTCCTAAAGACTTCACCCCAAAATGTTAGATGAGCACCGAAGAATTGATGCTTTTGAACTGTGGTATTGGAGAAGACTCTTGAGAGTCTCTTGGACTGCAAGGAGATCCAACCAGTCCATTCTGAAGATCAGCCCTGGGATTTCTTTGGAAGGAATGATGCTAAAGCTGAAACTCCAGTACTTTGGCCACCTCATGAGAAGAGTTGACTCATTGGAAAAGACCCTGATGCTGGGAGGGATTGCGGGCAGGAGGAGAAGGGGATAACAGAGGATGAGATGGCTGGATGGCATCACCGACTCAATGGACATGGGTTTGGGTGAACTCTGGGAGTTGGTGATGGACAGGGAGGCCTGGAGTGCTGCAGTTCATGGGGTCGCAAAGGGTCAGACACGACTGAGCGACCGAACTGAACTGAACTGAAAGAGGTAAAAGACTTGTACACTGAAAGACTTCATGAAAGGTATTTAGGAAGATACTTTCCAAATAAATGGAAAGATATTCCATGCAGATGGATTGAAAGAATTAATACAGTATTGTTGAAATGTTAAAACTACCCAAAGCCATCTATATTGAATCTATATTCAATCCAATCCTGATAAAAAATTCCAATGGCTTTTTTTAATACAATTTGAAAACACACCTAAAATTTGTTGTAAAAAAACAACAACAACCCTGAATAGCCAAAGCAATCTTGAGAAAGAATAAAAAAGCTGGAGGCATCACACTTCATGATTTCAAACTATACTACAGAGCTAGAATAAGCAAATCTTTACATTACTGATATAAAAACAAACACATAGACCAACAGAATAGAATCAAGAGCCCCAAAATAAACCCACATATATGTGGTCAACAGGTATTTTATAAGGGAACCAAGATATTCAATGAGGAAACCATAATCTATTTAATGACATTAGGAAAACTGGATAGCTACATGCAAAAGAATGAAATTGGACCTCTATCTTACACCACTCACAGATATTAAACCAAAATGTATTAAAAACATAAATATAAGAACCCAAAATATAAAGTTAATAGAAGAAAGCAGGTTAAAAGTTCTTTGATATTGGTCTTAGTAACAACGTTTATTTTATTTGACACCAGAAGTACAAGCAAGAAAGCAAATATAAACAAGTGGGACTACATCAAACAAAAAGCTTCTTCACAGCAAAATAGACAATCACCAAATGCAAAGGTGACCTATACAATGGGATAAAATATTTGCAAACCATCTTTTGATAAGGGGTTAATATCCAAAATGGGCTTCCCAGGTGGTACTAGTGGTAAAGAACCTACACACCAGTGAAGGAGACTAAGAGACCCAAGTTTGATCCCTGGGTTGGGAAGATCCCCTGGAGAAGGGCACAGCAACTCACTCCAGTTTTCTTGCCTGGAGAATCCCATGGACAGAGGACGTGGGCTAAGGTCCATAGGGTTGCAAAGGGTTGAACACAACTGAAGTGACTTAGCATGCATGTGATATCCAAAATATAGAAGGAGTCCATACAACTCAATAACAGAAGTAAACAATCCAATTTTAAAAATGGGAAAATTACTTGAGTAGGCTTTTTCCCAAAAATGGCATATAGATGGACAACTGGTATATGAAAAGATTTAATCATCAGGGAAATGCAAATCAAAATCCCAATGAGGTACACCTCACAATTCTTAGAATGATTATTATCAAAAAGAGAAGAAATTATGAATGTTGGTAAGGATGTGGAGTAAAGGGAGGCATTGTACGGTGTTGGTGGGATTGTAAATTGGAACAGCCAGTACAGAAAACAGTACAGAGGTTCCTCAAAAAAATGAAAAATGAAATCACTGTGTGATTCAACAGCCCAACTTCTGGGTATATTTCTGAAGGAAATGAAATTACTATCTTAATAGTTAACTATACCCCCATGTTCATTGCACATTATTCACAATAGTCAAGGCAATGAAATAAATTCAGTGTCTTTAGATTGTTTAAGAATAAACAAAAATTTAAATATATACACACACATACATGTGTATATATTTAAAATTTATATTCCTTTACATTTATATAGGAATATATATATATATGTGTGTGTATAATAATACAATTATATTCCTTTATATAATTTGGCCATATGAAAGAAGGAAATCTTGCCTTTTGTGACAACACGAATGGACCTTGAAGGCATTATACTAAGAAGCATTTCAGAGGTGACAAATACTGTATGTTTTTACTTTAATGTGGAATCTAAAAGAGCTGCACATTAGAAATAGAGATTCGAATTCTAGTTGTCATGGGCTCTGGGTTGGGGAAAGGCAGAGATGTTGGTCAAAGAGTATAAGCTTCCAGCTATAAGATGAATTATTTTTGGGGATCTGATGTACAGCATGGTGACTATAGTAACTTACCACACATATAAAAATGGTAACTATGTGAGGTAATGGATGTTTTAACAACCTTGCTATGGTAACCCCCCAATGTATATGGGTGTATCAGATCATCACATTGTATACTTTATGTTTTATGTGTGAATAATAGCTTAATGAAACTGGAAAAAAAGAGAAAGAAATTCATTAGATTATATATATTTGAAGCAGAAATAAAAATGGAAATGAGATTATCTTTTTATTATTTTTACCTTAAAAATATACATGTATTATTTTTGCAGTTAAAAAATTGAGTACAATGATAACTAGAAACAAATGCAATTTCTGAACACCTAGAGAATCAGAAAATGTTAACATGATTTCAGAATATGAACTGTTCTCATTACATGTCTTAATCTGGAGTCTCCAAAATCAGACCCTGAAATAAGGATTTATGCTCAAGTAGTTTACTGGGGAAGGATACTAAAAAATTCTTGACTGTGGGAAAGAACACAGGGAAGGGATGGCAGTTAATATGTGTTTGTGCTTAGTCGCTCAGTCATGTCCAACTCTTTGGGACCCCATGACTCTTTATCCTGCCAGGCTCCTCTGTCCATGGGGATTCTCCAGAAAAGAATACTGGTGTGTGTTGCCATGCTCTCCTCCAGGGGATTTTCCCAACCCAGGAATTGAATCATGGTCTCCTGTATTGCAGGAGGATTCTTTACCAGCTGAACTACCAGGGAAGCCCGACCTAGGGTATGTTACTGAATATTTGGCCACTGTGAGTTGTTATTGGGTTTCCTAGGTAGCACTAGTGGTAAAGAACCCGCCTGCCAATACAGGAGATAAGAGACACAAGTTTGACCCCTAGATTGGGAAGATCCCCTGGAGAAGGGAGTTATTCTGGCCAAGGGACAAAAGAAATAAGGTATGTACATAAAATCATATAAATATTAATTTGTGAAGGAGACATTAACCTTAATTTTTTGAAAATTATTCAAATAAGGATATTGCATCACTTTAAATAGAGCCTCATCTGCAATTTGTGGACATTTAGTTGTGTGTGTGGGTTTGCGTGTGTGTGTGTGTGTGTGTTTGTGTGTGTGCTTGTGTATATGTTCTCCCTATTCTTAGAGTGAAATTTAACTGGCAATCTATAGTTAAAAGATGAACCGAAAGGCAGACAGACTGCAGTTTCTTATATATACCTTTTTCTCTGTCTTTATACCTGGTAACTGTCATGTACATAATCTTGTATGTTTATATCAGTTTCTCTCTTTAAAAGAATCTTTCTTTTTCCTAGATATGGTCATTTTATTATTAGGCACAATGTTTACAACGTTATGGAACTTCAAAGACACTTCAGCATTTTAAGAGTTGTTTTAATTATTTTCAGAGTAGACCATGAGCATCTGAAAGCTGGAGAAATCTCTCTCAAATATGTGAAGTTATCTTATTATCCAGTCTTTGTAAATGAATTGCAAATAGATTAATTTTTAGCAATAAATATAATCAGTTAAATTCTCATTTGGTGGCTTTGTTGTTGAATGAAAGGGGAAATCTTTGTATGAATTTATTTGATCAAGCTTTCTGTGCACTTGCCACATTCCTTGCTGGCCATTGACTTGACATCCAGCTGAGTTCAAAATGACTGAGCAATGAGGTGATTTCTCTCTTCTTTCTGTCTCTTTCATAGTCGACCTTGTTTAGAGCCTGTTTATTGATTTTTTTTCATTGTAATACATTATGAAGTTGTTTTTACAGTACTGTTCCAATGGGTTATTATTTACTTAGATTTGTAGAAGGATTAATGATAAAGATTCCTGTAAGTAGCTAAAATAGAATTTGTAAATATATGGAAAATGGCAGTAATTAATATGAGGGTAGGGTTCAAAGACAATTTTACTTTTTTAAAGTTTGAAAATGACTGGAGCAAAGCTGTATATACAACAATAAACACTGATAGCCTCTTCAGGCAAAAAATAAAGCCTTTTTCCCTCTGTAGCTCTAGCAGAATCAAAGCCCATAAATCTCTTAGGTATTCCAAATTGTAAATCTCATTTCTGAAAATGGTTCTGGGGATGATACCATGATTAGAAAACAAACTAAAGGCAATTATTAGCAATTGACTGTGATTTACAGCCATTGCTGGTAATCTCTGAGTTTAAGAGAAATAAGCTTCCTTTCAATTTCTTCTATGTCCATACTTTACCAACTATAAACCTTGATGACCTAGTTTTGTCATATGTTTCATTCCCCCAAGGGAAAAAAACAAAAGCTGAAGTGAACTTCACCTTTCCTGTATTCACTTTAATCCACATCAATATTTTAAAGAGGGTTAATGGCCAAGCCTTTATCCTGCTGTGTAGAGTTCTGTAAATAGCCAGGCTAGGGCCTTTACCTGGAGGAGATTTTTCAGTCAGAACTCTTTGCTGTGGCAGATACCCACCTCAGCCTAACTTAAGCAAAAAAGGGTATTTATTGTCTCTAATAACTCAGAAGTCCAGAGAAGGATTAGTTTTCTGGCTCAAAGCAAGGGATGCAAATGAGGTCATTGGGTTGTTCCTTTGTGCTCTTCCCTTCCCTCCTCCCTCCTCCCCTCCCATCCCCTCCCATCCCATCCCTCCCCATTCCATCAATTCCCCTCCTCTTTCTCCCCTCCCCCACTCTAATTCCATCGATTCCCCTCCCCTCATCTCCTTCCCTTACCCCTTTTTTATGCTCTGTTTTATGCTCTCTAGAAGAGGTCACATCCTCTTCTACTGAAGCCAGTTTTGTATCCTTTGATTCGTATCTGGTCAGCCTAACAAACTCTGCCAACCTCTTGGCCTGAAAGAAAACAACTATTTTATTATTATTATTTTTATCATTCTTTGGATCAGAAACTCAGGGCACAGACAGATGGCTCATCTCTTATTTGCTTCATGATGGCAGGAGGTTGAGTATCCAGGATGCCATCTTTACCTACACATCAAGCACTCCAGCTAAGATAGCAAAAAGCATCCATGCTGCTGCTGCTAAGTCGCTTCAGTCATGTCCGACTCTGTGTGACTCCATAGACGGCAGCCCACAAGGCTCTCCTGCCCCTGGGATTCTCCAGGCAAGAACACTGGAGTGGGTTGCCATTTCCTTCTCCAATGCATGAAAGTGAAAAAGTGAAAGTGAAGTCGCTCAGTCGTGTCGGACTCTTTGCGACCCCATGGACTGCAGCCTACCAGGCTCCTCCGTCCATGGGATTTTCCAGGCAAGAGTACTGGAGTGGGGTGCCATTGCCCTCTCAAAAGCATCCATAATGATGATAAAGTAATAATGGTGGACTATAGGTTTCACTGTGTCCCCCTCCCTTTAAAAGGAATCTTATAATACCATGTTAAGTGTTAGATTTTATTCATCCTATATATATATATATATATATATATATATATATATATATATATATTCTTTTCAGTTACTCTAAATGGTTTTAGAGAAAGCACTGTCTATTTTATTTTAAAAACTTGATTGCGTGTCTAGAAATAATCATGTAGTTTTCTTAATTTGTCACTATGATAGTTTATGGTTATAGATATTTATTATTAAATAACTTTTGCAATTCTTGTAAGTAGGGTAAAACACTACTATGCCTCATTTTAATAAAAATTCAACTTTGATCTGTTAGTAATTTAAGGTGTTTATAAGTGAGATTTTCCAAAATTTCCTTTTCTTCTTTCTTTTGTCTGAGATAGGTATCAAGTCATGGTATCTCATAATATTAATTACATATCCTTTCAATGTTTTTTTCCTATGTAAAACATAACATTTTCCTTGAACATTTTGGGAGAAATGACTATAAAATCATCTAGAACAGGAGCTATTTTAATGCAATATTCCAATAATGTTTTCAATTCTTCTATGATTATGTGATATTTAGTTTTTCTATGCTAGAGTTTTCCCAGGTGGCCCTAGTGGTAAAGAACCCATCTGCCATGCAGGAGACAAAAGGGACTCAGGTTTGATCCCTGGGTTAGGACGATCCCCTGGAGCAAGGCATAACAACCCACTCCAGTATTCCTCCCTGGAGAATCCCATGGACAGAGGACCCTGGTGGGCTACAGTCCATGAGTGAGCGAGAGACAGAGAGAGAGAGAGTCACGGGGACCAAAGCTCTGATGGTGTTTTAATCAACATGGTGTGGGCGCAAAGGTGTTTTAATCAACATGGTGTGGGCATATATACTGTATTGCTGCTGCTGCTGCTGCTGCTGCTAAGTCGCTTCAGTTGTGTCCGACTCTGTGCGACCCCATAGATGGCAGCCCATCAGGCTCCACCGTCCCTGGGTTTCATCTTACAAGGCAGTTATTCTCAGCAAAGATAAAGATTAAAATTCCAGACTTACAAAACATAGGAGATCCATATTAAAGAATGAGAGAGTTGTAAACAATCACTTTTACCATATGGTTCATAAGAAGGAAGAGGGTACTTACCACCGTATTGAAAAACTATCGAAGGAAATGCCTGGATTCCTCAGCCCCGGAAGAGGCTTGCCTCTTCTCTTAATTCCTAATATTCAGTAATTAATAAGGAACAGAGGATTCCTGAGAGATCCAAAACAGCACACAGGAAGCCTCCTGTTAAATGCTTCCTGACAATTTGGGATGAGATTAACATTTGATTTGGAAGACTGCCTAAAGCAGATTGCTGTCTTTAATGTGGATGAACCTCATCCAATCGACTGAAGACCTGAGCTAAACCAAAAAACTGAGTAAGAGCAAACTACACCTGCCTCACTACTTCAGCTGAAACAGCAGTCTTTTCCCACGTTTAGACTTGAACTGAAAAATCAGTTCTTGGGTGTTGAGCCTGCTAGCTTTCAGACTGGAACTTACACCATTAATTCTCCTGGTTTGGAGGCTTTTGGATTTGTACTGCAACTATACCATTGTCATTCCTGGTTCTCCAGCTTGACAATTTTAGGTCTTGGGACTTCTCACCTTCCATGGTCACATGAGCTGATTCCTTATTATCTATCTTTCTTCCTGTCTCCCTATACACCTGCATGCATGTGTGTTTGCACATACTCATATTATTGAGCCTTAAGATCCAGTGAAGTTTACTTGGCTAGGTTTTGGGTTTTATTGAGATCCTTCATTTATTTCCTTCCGATTTTTCCCTTTGGAATGGGAATGTCTATTCTATAACTGTCCCCCACTGTATTATGGAAGCATATATCTTGCCTGGTTTCACAGGTTTAGAGCTAGAGAGAAATCTTGCCTCAAGATGATTCATGCCTCGAGTCTCACCTGTATCTGATTTAGATGATATTTAAGGGAAACTGAGCTTCAGACTTAACGTTGGAATGAAGACTGTTGAGGCTGTTAAGATAGAATGAACATATCTTGCATGAGGGAAGAACATGAATTTTGGAAGGGTCAGGGGTTGAGTGCTATAAACTGCATTGTGCTCCCACCAAGTTCATATGTTGAAGCCCTAATGTGACTATTTTGGAAATAGGGCTTTTAGGAGGTAACTGAGCTTAAATGAGGTCATAAAGGTGGGACTCTAATCGGATAGAATTGATGAGTTTATTTAAAAAGCAGGAGAGATGTCTCTTTTTCTCTCTATTCACATGTACTGAGGAAAGGCCCTGTGAGCAGACAGTGAGAAGGCAGCCATCTGTAAGCCAGGAAGAGAGGTCTACCAGCACTTAACTTTGCTGGCACCATGATCTCAGATTTCCACCCTCCAGAACTTTGAAAAATAAATCTGTTTAAACCACCAAGTATATGTTGTTTTGTCATGGCAACCTGAGTTAAGACACTATTATATCTCCTTTAAATGTGTACAGTTTATAATTTGCATATTCATTATTTTTATTAGATTTTTCATAGATATGTCACTTTTTATTAAACAGCCATGTCTTAGGTTTATAGGCAATTGTACTTATCATTCCAGTTCCTAAATCACCTAGTTCAGTTTCCATCAGTTAGCATTTTGTTATTTCTTTAACTTTGTTTGCTTTCCTTCAGTTTCCTTTGTGCAGTCAAAATAATATTTTGAGCTGAATGTTTTGTTCATTTTTTGCCTTTTCCTTGTTTCCACATTTGAAAAGGACAAGACATTTCCTCTGAATATACCTCGTTAGCACATACAACTTATGCTGCATCTTATAGATTTTGAAAGGCTGTAGTTTTATTTCAGTGTGGTTATAGGAAAGAAGATCCTTCTGAAACAAAGCAGGCACATATATACTAATTTTCCTACTGAACCCATTTGTCTATCTACAAGTATATTATACATTCATATATGGAATGATGATTCTCAAGTATCTGATAGGATTTAAAAGAATTAAATATCTCATTAGTTTATAATTTTACACATTTTGGGGAGAAGATAGTCTGTGCAATTTTCTTTCTACCACTGTTGAATTTTATTGGTTCTGTAAAAATATGGCAAATTTTGTGATTCTTCCACATATAGGCAAAAAAGGCAAAAAAAGTTTTGTTTTCAGGATATAGAATACTGTATATAACACATTAATTTAGCATCATTATTATTTTATTTCAATTGTCCATGGTCCAATTAATTGTTTCTATTTATCATTAATTGATAATAGTATATCAGCACAATATAAAAGCTAAATCTTTAAATGAGTAAAGATCATTTGAATAACAAAGCTATAATGATGAGAAGAATGTAGATATTTCCCTACCTTATTTTGTCTCCAAGCAGACAACAGCTTGTCACATGTACACACATTTGTGCTATACCAGTACATGGTTTCCTAGTACAATTTGTTACAAATTACTGTAACAAATTACCACAAATTTAGTGCTTAAAACAACACAGATGCATCAGCTTATAGTTTTGGAAGTAAAAACACTGAAATGATTTTCACTGGGCTGAAATTACAGTTTGGGTAGGGCTGACTTTTTCTGGAGGCTCTAGAGAAGAATACTCTTTCCCTTGCCTTTTCCAGCTGCTAGAAGCTGTCTACATTCCTTGGCTCATGGCTCCATCCCCCATATTCAAAATTAGCAGCAGCCTAACTTTCATTAGGTCCATATTTTCATCAGATCCATATTTCTCTCTCTTTTGTTGTCTAACCTCTACTTCTGTTGTTATGCCTCCTTCTCTGACTCTGTTGCTTCCCTCTTTCACATGAGGCCACCGATACATTGAGAATAAACTCTCAGTTTCTAAAATCTTAATTTAATCACATTTATAAAATGACTTTTGCTGCTGCTGCTGCTAAGTCGCTTCAGTCGTGTCCAACTCTGTGCAACCCTGTAGACGGCAGCCCACCAGGCTCCCCCATCCCTGGGATTCTCCAGGCAAGAACACTGGAGTGGGTTGCCATTTCCTTCTCCAATGCAGGAAAGTGAAAAGTGAAAGTGAAGTCACTCAGTCGTGTCCGACTCTTAGCAACCCCATGGACTGTAGCCCACCAGGCTCCTCCATCCATGGGATTTGCCAGGCAAGAGTACTGGAGTGGGGTGCCATTGCCTTCTCCGAAAATGACTTTTAAATGTAAAAAAAAAAAAAAATACTCATCAGTTCTAGGGATTAGGATATAGACATCTTTAAGAGGTCATTATAGTGCCTATAACACCAGACATCTCTAAAGTACTTTTCCTCAAGCTTTTCATGGTTGACAGTCTTGTAACTATAAATACATTGCTGCTGCTGCTGCTGCTGCTAAGTCACTTCAGTTGTGTCCAACTCTGTGCGACCCCATAGATGGTAGCCCACCAGGCTCCCCCGTCTCTGGGATTCTCCAGGAAAGAACACTGGAGTGGCTTGCCATTTCCTTCTCCAATGCATGAAAGTGAAAAGGGAAAGGGAAGTCACTCAGTCGTGTTTGACTCTTCGCGACCCATGGACTGCAGCCCACCAGGCTCCTCCGTCCATGGGATTTTCCAGGCAAAAGTACTGGATTGGGGTACATTGCTAGTCATTTGCTTTTCATCATAAGTGGAATGTAAATGTGCTGACCTTACATAATCACCTTTTTTTTAATACTCAGGAAAATGTTTAATACAGTGAATTTTAGAATCACTGTGTAACTTTATGATGACTTTGATGTTTGGTTGGATTATTTATGATTCAGTAATGGGCTATTTTGATTTTTGTATGTTAGTCTTCAATTCATTTAGCAGTACAATAATGATTTTTATCATGTTTCAAAATGTGCCCCGAAGATTCTGATTAGAATTATTACTAACCTGCTAATGGGCAGTATGAAAAATAAAAACTAATTGTAGGTTTTTATAAAGGTAGAAGAGTTAATTAATTGCTTTTTCCTGTCCTCAATCCCCCAAGGAAGAATAATATAAGTGCTATGCTTCTGTAATCTAAATGAACTTGTTTTTTAGTTTCTTGGAGCTGGTAAGGAAAAAATATGGCAATTATTTGTCAAATATACAATAAGCCATGTTTTATATGCATTGTTTTCCTAATTTTGACCCCATATAGAGTTAACATATGAATAAAGTATAGAATTAGCATCTTTTATTTATTTTTAAGGATATATGCAAGTGTCAATGAAATGCTTAATAATGATTTTATTTTCTGCATAGTTCATCAAACCAGGAACCTCTGGTCATTCTAGTTTACAACAGTTTTGTATTTGCTCATTGACAGATAAAATATTTATCCTAGTCCTGGACACTTTACTAACTGAAAGCCTGGTGCTATTTGAAGGGAAAAAAAGGGAAGAATAAAAGAGTTCTGAAGGCTATGTATTTATCAGCCAAAATATAAAACATCTCAGAGTGATCTGGTTAAGAACAGCAGCAGCACACATACCTGTGAGAATTCATTTTCTAAAAACTAGATTCACCACTGCAAATTTCTAAAGGTCAAAGAAATAAGAAGGTAGGAAGGGAAAAACAAAACAAGCAAAAACCTTAAGTCATATATTGATCTTCGTGGGTTTCCAGTATAGTTACACAGTGATAATTAACATCAAAATTTGACCTAAAGGATTAAGGGGATTAAAATTAAACTTAACTTATTTTTAGTACAGTGTCTTTACTAATATAGGTCTTAATGGTAATGATATTACATAGTTTCTTCAAATGACCAAGTTGCCATTCATTTTATTGATAAATACTAAGTAGAAAATTAAACACTATACTAAACCAAAAAATAAAGACCTACCAAGGCTATAGGATTAGGATGCCTCTTACAGAATCTAAGTAGTGAATAAGCTTCATACTGGGCTTCCCTGGTAGCTCAGTGGTAAAGAACCTGCCTGCCAATGCAGGAGACAGGGGTTTGATCTCTGGGTCAGAAAGATCCCTTGGAGAAGAAAATGGCAACTCACTTCAGTATTACTGCCTCGAAAATTCCATGGACAGAGGAACCTGGCAGGCTACAGTCCATGGAGTCACAAAGAGTCGGTGACACCCAGACTTCATACTGTGAACTCTAAAATATGGATCTTCTAATAATTTAAACTTGATCAAAAAATAATGCAAAATATGTAGGAGGAAAGGAAAGAAGAAAGAGAACTCAGAAAAGAGGAGATGATCTTGAGCAATTTCAGTTCAGTTCAGTCACTCAGTCGTGTCCGACTCCTTGCAACCCCATGAATCGCAGCAACCAGGCCTCCCTGTCCATCACCAACTCCCAGAGTTCACTCAAACTCATGTCCATTGAGTTGGTGATGCCATCCAGCCATCTTATCCTCTGTCGTCCCCTTCTCATCCTGCCCCCAATCCCTCTCAGCATCAGGGTCTTTTCCAATAGATCAACTCTTCGCATTAGGTGGCCAAAGTATTGGAGTTTCAGCCTCAGCATCAGTCCTTCCAATGAACACCCAGGACTGGTCTCCTCTAGGATGGACTGGTTGGATCTCCTTGCAGTCCAAGGGACTCTCAAGAGTCTTCTCCAACACCACAGTTTAAAAGCATCAATTCTTCGGCACTCAGCTTTCTTCACAGTCCAACTCTCACATCCATACATGACCACAAGAAAAACCAAAGCCTTGACTAGATGGACCTTTGTTGGCAAAGTAATGTCTCTGCTTTTGAATATGCTATCTAGGTTGATCATAACTTTCCTTCTAAGGAGTAAACGTCTTTTAATTTCATGGCTGCAATCACCATCTGCAGTGATTTTGGAGCCCCCCAAAATAAAGTCTGACACTGTTTCCACTGTTCCCCTATGAAGCGATGAGACCAGATGCCATGATTTTCATTTTCTGAATGTTGAGCTTTAAGCCAACTTTTTCACTCTCTTCTTTCACTTTCATCAAGAGGCTTTTTAGTTTAATTTAAATATTTTCATAAAAGTTTATATTTAGTCACTGATCTTCCCATTTTTGGAAAGGGTATTAGTGAGTGAGGATGAACATGCTTTGTTTAACCCCTAAAACTACTTAAACACTATGAATTTGAAGGATGCTAAGCAGAAAAAAAACCTAGAGCCAGACATCCTGGAATGTGAAGTCAAGTGGGCCTTAGAAAGTATCACTACGAACAAAGCAAGTGGAGGTGATGGAATTCCAGTTGAGCTCTTTCAAATCCTGAAAGATGATGCTGTGAAAGTGCTGCACTCAACATACCAGCAAATTTGGAAAGCTCAGCAGTGGCCACAGGACTGGAAAAGGTCAGTCTTCATTCCAATCCCAAAGAAAGGCAATGCCAAAGAATGCTCAAACTACTGCACAATTGCATTCATCTCACATGCTAGTAAAGTAATGCTCAAAATTCTCCAAGCCAGGCTTCAGCAATACGTGAACCGTGAACTTCCAGATGTTCAAGCTGGTTTTAGAAAAGGCAGAGGAACCAGAGATCAAACTGCCAACATCCACTGGATCATGGAAAAAGCAAGAGAGTTCCAGAAAAACATCTATTTCTGCTTTAATGACTATGCCAAAGCCTTTGACTGTGTGGATCACAATAAACTGTGGAAAATTCTGAAAGACATGGGAATAGCAGACCACCTGACCTGCCTTTTGAGAAATCTGTATGAAGGTCAGGAAGCAATGGTTAGAACTGAACATGGAACAACAGACTGGTTCCAAATAGGAAAAGGAGTACGTCAAGGCTGTATATTGTCACCCTGTTTATTTAACTTATATGCAGAGTACATCATGAGAAATGCTGGACTGGAAGAAACACAAGCTGGAATCAAAATTGCCAGGAGAAATATCAATAACCTCAGATATGCAGATGACACCACCCTTATGGCAGAAAGTGAAGAGGAACTAAAGAGCCTCTTGATGAAAGTGAAAGTGGGGAGTGAAAAAGTTGGATTAAAGCTCAACATTCAGAAAACGAAAATCATGGCATCCGGTCCCATCACTACATGGGAAATAGATGGGGAAACAGTGTCAGACTTTATTTTCGGGGGCTCCAAAATCACTGCAGATGGTGACTGCAGCCATGAGATTAAAAGACGCTTACTTTTTGGAAGGAAAGTTATGACCAACCTAGATAGCATATTCAAAAGCAGAGACATTACTTGGCCAACAAAGGTCTGTCTAGTCAAGGCTATGGTTTTTCCTGTGGTCATGTATGGATGTGAGAGTTGGACTGTGAAGAAGGCTGAGTGCCAAAGAATTGATGCTTTTGAACTATGGTGTTGGAGAAGACTCTTGAGAGTCCCTTGGACTGCAAGGAGATCCAACCAGTCCATTCTGAAGGAGATCAGCCCTGGGATTTCTTTAGAGGGAATGATGCTAAAGCTGAAACTCCAGTACTTTGGCCACCTCACACAGAGTTGACTCATTGGAAAAGACTCTGATGCTGAGAGGGATTGGGGGCAGGATGAGAAGGGGACAACAGAGAATGAGATGGCTGGATGGCATCACTGACTCGATGGACATGAGTCTGAGTGAACTCCTGGAGTTGGCCATGGACAGGGAGGCCTGGTGTGCTGCGATTCATGGGGTCGCAAAGAGTCAGACATGACTGAGCAACTGAATTGAACTGAACTGAAGCAGAAAAATATTAAAGTGTAATAAAAACTTGTTTTATTTTGTTTTAAAAATTTGAATAGTAAGCATAATAATTTTTGTTTTAATATTCAGTTCAGTTCAGTTGCTCAGTCATGTCTGACTCTTTGTGACCCCATGAATCGCAGCATACCAGGCCTCCCTGTCCATGGCCAACTCCAGGAGTTCACTCAGACTCACGTCCTTCGAGTCAGTGATGCCATCCAGCCATCTCATCCTCTGTTGTCTCCTTCCCCTCCTGCCCCCAATCCCTCCCAGCATCAGGGTCTTTTCCAATGAGTCAACTCTTCGCGTGAGGTGGCCAAAGTACTGGAGTTTCAGCTTTAGCATCATTCCTTCCAAAGAAATCCCAGGGCTGATCTCCTTCAGAATGGACTGGTTGGATTTCCTTGCAGTCCAAGGGACTCGCAAGGGTCTTCTCCAACACCACAGTTCAAAAGCATCAATTCTTCGGCACTCAGCTTTCTTCACAGTCCAACTCTCACATCCATACATGACCACAGGAAAAACCTTAGCCTTGACTAGATGGACCTTTGTTGACAAAGTAATGTCTCTGCTTTTGAACATGCTATTGGTCATAACTTTCCTTCCAAGGAGTAAGCGTCTTTTAATTTCATGGCTGCAGTCACCATCTGCAGTGATTTTAGAGCCCATAAACATAAAGTCTGACACTGTTTCCACTGTTTCCCCATCTGTTTCCCATGAAGTGATGGGACCGGATGCCATGATCTTCATTTTCTGAATGTTGAGCTTTAAACTAACTTTTTCACTCCCCACTTTCACTTTCATCAAGAGGTTCTTTAGTTCCTCTTCACTTTCTGCCATAAGGGTGGTGTCATCTGTATATCTGAGGTTATTGATATTTCTCCTGGCAATCTTAATTCCAGCTTGTGCTTCTTCCAGTCCAGCGTTTCTCATGATGTACTCTGCATATAAGTTAAATAAGCAGGGTGACAATATACAGCCTTGTCGTACTCCTTTTCCTATTTGGTACCAGTCTGTTGTTCCATGTCCAGTTCTAACTGTTGCTTCCTGACCTGAATACGGATTTCTCAAGAGGCAGGTCAGGTGGTCTGGTATTTCCGTCTCTTGAAGAATTTTCCACAGTTTATACTTTATACAAAAGAATATTATAGCATGTGTAGGTTAAAACACATAAAAATATAACCAACATGAGCATATTAATGTTGTTTGAGAAATAATGCTCTACCAGAAATCTTAAAACTGTTTGATTCCTCCCTCACCAATATGATCCTCCTTTCTCTACTCATAAATGGCTATATTGTCAATTGTATTTATATAATTTTTTGCTTTTATAAGTTTACCACATATTTAGTTTTGTATGTTTTTGAATGTCACATAAAACTGGATGTCCCTCTAAATATTGCTTTTCAAAGTTATTGATAATATGTTTCCAAGGTTCATCCATGTGTGTTTGTGTAAGTTGTCCAATGTGGATAGAATAATCTAGTTGGTAAATATTCAAATATTTATAACTCAGGCTTCTTCCATGTATATTTGGATTCTTTCCACTTTTTTTTACTATCACAAAACAACATTTCTATGAACATTCTTGGATGTGCCCTCTGGTGTACAGAAGGAAGAGTTTCCTCTGGTGTGCATGAATAGGAGTAAAGTTTCTGAGTTAATGCTTTTTCAGTCATGCCCAACTCTGCGACCCCATGGACTGCAACATGCCAGGCTTCCCTGTCTATCACAAACTCCCAGAGCTTTTTATTAAGGTATTTTATGTCTAGAAAGCTTTCTAAACTCTATTATTATTATTTTGGGTTTTATCCATAGATAATCATATATCTGGAGAAGGAAATGGCAAGTATTCTTGCCTGGGAAACCCCATGGGCAGAGGAGCCTGGTGGGCAAAAGTCCATGGGGTTGCAAAGAGTCAGACACAGTTTAGTGACTAAACAACTACAAAATCATATATGTATTACAATAGCAATTTTCATTATCCTCTAATCAGTCTTTCTTTTATTTTATTTGCTTCTTATACATACAGAATTCCATATCTTGGCTATTGTGAATAATACTACAGTGAATGTGAAAGTGTAAATACCTTGTTGATATCTTTTTTTTTCATTTCCTTTCAATAAATACCTAGAAGTAGGACTGCTAAATCTTAAAGTAGTTCTAGTTTTAATTTAAAAAGTGACCTCCATACTATTTTCCATAGTAGTGAATCTGATATATAATACATTTCCACCACAGCACACAGGACTTCCCTTTTTAAATTACAATTTTGTGTGGGTATATGCCCAAGAGTGGAATTGTTGGGTCATATGGTAGTTCTGTTTTCAGTTTTCTGAGGAACTTCCATACTTTTTTCTATAGTGGCTGTACCAATTTAAATTCTCAACAGTGTAGGAGGGTTCTCTTTTCTCCATACCCTCTCCAGCATTTCTTATTTATAGACTTCTTAATGATGGACATTCTGACCTATGTGAACTATACTCATAGTAGTTTTGATTTATATTTTCTCTAATAATTAGTGATGTTGAGCATCTTTTCATGTGCTTACCAGCCATCTGTATGTCTTCTGTGGAGAAATGTTTATCAAGGTCTTCTGACCACTTTGACTGGGTTGCTTTTGTTGTTACTGAATTATATGAGCTGTTTGTGCATTTTGGAGATAAAGCCCTTGTTGGTTGCATTATTTACAAACATTTTCTCCCATACAACAGGTTGTCTTCATTTTATTATGATTTTCTTTGCTGTGTAAATCTTGTAAGTTTGATAGGTCCCATTTGTTTATTTTTGTTTTTATTTCTTTTGTCTTGGGAGGCTGACCTAAGAAAACATTCGTATGATTTATGTCAGAGAACATTTGCATTTCTTTTATTCTAGGAGTTTTGTGGTGTTATACTTAATATTTAAATCTTTAATCCACTTAGAGTTTATTTTTTTGTATGGTGTGAGAGCATGTTCTTACTTCATTGATTTACATGCAACTGTGCAACCTTCCAGAACCACATGCTGAAAAGACTTTTTCCCATTTTATATTCCTGCCCCCTTTGTCAAAGATTAATTGACCGTAAATGTGTAAGTGTATTTCTGGGCTCTCTATGCTGTCCCATTGATCCATATGTCTGCTTTTGTACCACTACCAAACTGTTTTGGTTACTGTAGCTTTGAAGTATTGTCTAAAGTCTGGGAGAATAATGCCTCCTGCTTTGTTGTTTTTTCCTCAGGATTGCTTTGACAATTCTAGACCTTTGATGGTTTTATATAAATTTTTGGATTATTTGTTCTAGTTCTGTGAAGAAAGCCATGTTTAACTTGATAGGAATCACAATAAATTTGTGGATTGCTCTGGTAGTACTGCCATTCTAAAAATATAAATTCTTCCAATCTGGTGAAATTTTAAAAGAAATGTTTGTTTGTTTGTTTGTTTTTACATTTCTTTTCTGATATTTAATTGTTAGTGTAAATACATATCACTGATTTCTGAATGTTAACCTTATATCCTGCTACTTTGCTGAATTATTTTATTACATCTGTAGTTTTTGTGTGGAGTCCTTAGGATTTTCTATATATTGTATCATATCATGTGCATATAGTGGCCAAAAAATATATGCACCTGTATGTTCATAGCAACACTATTCACAAAAGTCAAGACATGGAAACAACCTAAATGTCCACTGACAGATGAATGGATAAACAAGATGTGGTACATATATACAATGGCATGCTACTCAGCCATAGAAACTAATGAAGTAATGCCATTTGCAGCAACATGGGTGCAAACCAGAAATTATCATATTAAATGAAGTAAGTCAGAAAGAGAAAGACAAATATCATATGCTATCATTTATATTTGGAATCTAATATATGCCAAAAATGAGCCTTTCAACAAAACAGAAACAGACTCACAGACATATAGAAGAGACTTGTGGTTGCTGAGGGGGTAGCGGAGAGGGAGAGGAATGGAGTAGGAGTTTGGGATTGTTCAGTTGCCCAGTCATGACTCTTTATGACCCCATGGACTGCAGCATGCCTGGCCTCCCTGTCCCTCACCATCTCCTGGAGTTAACCCAAGTTCATGTCTAGTTTGGGATTAGCACATGCAAACTATTATTAATTTATTTGGAATGGATAAGCAAGGGCTTACTATATAGAACAGGGAACTATATGCAGTCTCATGGGATAAACCATAATGAAAAAGATTATTAAAAATATATACATATATATGTAACTGAGTCACTTTGCTGTACAGCAGAAATTAGCACGTCATTGTAAATCAACTATATTTCAATTTTAAAAAATAGAGAATGAAAAAAAATTCCCTTTTCTCCTCATCCTTCCCAATATTTCTCTCTTGTCTTTTTAATGAAAGCCATTCTAACATGTGTGAAATGGTATCTCATTGTAGTTTTAATATGAATTTCTCTGTAAGTTTCTTTTTGTGAGTGGTGCATGATAGAACTCTAATTTCATTCTTCATGTGGCTATTCAACACCACTTATTGAAGAAACTATCCTTTCCCCTTAAGAATTTGGATCACTTGTTAAATATCAGTTGACAATATATGTGTGGGTTTATTTCCAGGTTCTTTTTGTTCAATTGATCTATGTGTCTCTTTTTATGCCAGTACTTTATTAATTTGATTACTACTGTAGAATGGATTGACATGAGGAAGTATGATGCCTCCAGTTTTGTTCTTCTTTCTCAAGGTCACTTTGGCTATTTAGGTCTTTTATGATTCTAACAAATTTGGGGATTACTTTTTCCATATCTGTGAAAAATGCTATTGGGTTTTGGCAGAAATTGCATTGAATGCATATTTGGCTTTGGGTAGTATGAACGTTTCAACAATATTAATTCTTCCAGTTCATGAACATAGGATATCTTCCCATTTGTTTGGCCTTTTTAATTTCTTTTGCCAAGTTTTGCAGTACAGATCTTTACCTCTTTGGTTATATTTGTTCCTAAGTATTTCATTGTTTTAATGCTATTCTGAATTCTTTATTTCTTTATCAGGTATCTCATTGTTAGTGTATAGAAACACAACTGATTTCTATGTGTTGATATTGTGCCCAGCAATTTTTGAATTCATTGATTGGTTCTAACAGGTTTTTGGTGATGTCTTTAGGATTTTCTCTATAGAAGATCATATTATCTGCAAAGGGTGATAATTTTAATTCTTTCCTTTGAATTTGTGTTTCCTTCACTTTTTTTTCCTTTCCTAATTTCCCTGGGTAGGACTTCCAGTACTTTGTTGAATAGGAGTGGTAAGAGCTGGCATCCTTAGCTTGTTCCTGACCTTAGAGGCAAAATGTTCAACCTTTTACCATAGATTACAGTGTTAGATGGGGACTTATCATATGTGAGCTTTATTATATTGAAGTATGTTTCTTCTATATCTAATTTGTTGATAATTTTTATTATAGAAGAATGTATTTTGCTGAATGCTTTTTATGCACCTATTGAGATGATCATATATTTATAGTTCATTCTGTAAATGTGGTGTACCACATTTATTAATTTGCATGAGTTGAATCATCCTTGTGCTTCAGGGTTATATTCATCATGGTGTATAATGTGCTGTTTTAATGTGCAGTTGAATTTTGATCACTAGTATTTTTTTTTTGAAAGTATTTGCACCTATATTCATCAGGGCTATTGGTCTGTAGTTTTTATATAGTGTGCTTATCTGACTTTGCTATCAGGGTAATGTTATCTTCATAAAACAAGTTTGACAGTGTTTTCTCTTCAGTTTTTTGGAAGAGTTTGAGAAGGATGGCATCAGTTCCACTTTAAAACTTGGTAGCATGCACCAGTGAATGCTGGGAGAATTAAATATGTCCATGAGACTCTACCAAGGGTAGATATATAGAAGCTTGCACTTGGATTCTCCTGGCATTCACCCATGTTCTGTTTTATCTTCCTGACTTTAATCTGTATCCATCTCTGCAATTAACTATAACTATGGATATAACAAACCTTCTGAGTCAAGTGAGTTCTTCTAGCTAATTACTGAGCATGAGGGTAGTCTTGGGGTCACAGTATAGTTCAGAAGTGAAACTTACCAGAATGACACTGACTCACTGAAATATGGCAAAAACATTATTTGGGAAAAGGAAGGATGAAGAGACTGGAGGATGACAAATCTTTGAAACCTAAGTGGCTACCAAGTCACCTATGATATAGGACAGCAGCTGTGAAGTGATTAGTTACTCTAAGTAAAAGTTATCAATGGAATTTAGAATTGATAGATCTATTTCTTGAGGAGTTGGCTCACTGGATGTATACAAAAACACAAAATAATGAGAGATAAGCCAAATATGAAATTCTTGGTTATTTTTTTTTCTGTAGTAGATAAAATGAAAGAAAAGGACAGGGTTGGTGTAGGTCTTGGCATTAGATTTTGACCTTCCTGTGCTTTGCCCACTAGCTTCAGGGCTGTTACCTATAGGAAAATGTATTATAGAAAAAACAGGTAGCACTTTTAGTATCTATGGTCTTTAAGAAGGTAGTTCAGGTGGCAGGGGTAGATGTGAGTGTCATTACAAAACCAAGAAGCTATTGAAACTGGGGAATATTGTGAAAGAGTTGTCTGATTTTATGGATTAATATAATCAACTTCCTGAAGAACTTTTACTAGAGTAAATTGTGAGGTTGACTAACTTTGAATCAAATCTTCTCAGTTTTGAATCCTTTGAAATGGAGGTGTATGTTTGGGTTGATACAGCACCCATAGCTTGCTATTGAACAACAAAAACTGGCTGCTGCACATTATCCAAACACATAATAGGTTTCTTCCTGAAGGGATAGCTAGCTTGGTGGACTGAAGAAAAAACAAGATAAAGTTTGCTTATCCTGAGAACTGTCCTTTCCCTCCTTCACATGATAAGTGGAACTCCCCAACTAAAGTGGCTGATATGCTGCATATGAAAGGCATGCTGGAATAATTTTATACTTATTAGGATATTCATCCATTTAATAGTCTCTTCAACCATATTGTGGTAAAAACTATGATTCTGTGTGCGTGCTAAGTTGCTAGTCATGTACAACATGCGGTGCTATGGACGGTAGCCCGCCAGGCCCATCTGTCCATGGGATTCTCCAGGCAAGAATACTGGAGTGGGTTGACATTTCCTCCTCCAGGGGATCTTCCCTACTCAAGGATCTAACTTGAGTCTCTTACATCTCCTGCATTGGGAGGTGTGTTCTTTTCCACTAGTGCCATCTGGGAAGCTAAATACTATGATTAAATGGGTCCTTTTTGCATGGGTACTCCATGCCCCATGCTGTAAAAATCAGAGAAAGATCAAAAAAGTAGGTTGCAAAGATTTGTTGTCTCAACTCCCCTTTCTGAGACTCAAAGATTCTAAGAAAATTAGAATGATTCACAGTGATTGAGGAAAGACAAAGAAAATAATAGTCAAGAGATCCATCACAGCAAGCTGAAAGTCTTTAAATAGTTACTATGGAATTGGATGAATAAAAGGCCCCTGATGGATTCTAAACAAAAGCCTTCAAAGATTGATAAACAGATGGGAGCCGCTCCTGGTTCCCTAACATTGAAGTGCTCTAGACAAATCTTCCATATTTACCCTAGTTTAGAGAAGTTTAAAAACCCAAAAGCAAAGGTCATAATAACATATATGACCTCAGGTTACCAGAGGGTGATAGTCTAACTAATAAGGATGAGGACTGATCTAAGTGACAGGGTCTCCTGGCCTGACCCTTGGTGGGGCCCAATGCCACATGCACATGTGTGAACAAATGAGAAAGGACAGGATGTTGGGGAGAATCCTACCTGGAGCTACTTGTCACGGAAACCCCAAACCTATTGAAAAAGTCCTAACAGGGGCTATAGTTAAAATGAGATGGTATAGAGATGCAATAGTCAATGGGACTAAAGTAAAAGCTTGGGTGAAAAGTAGAATGTTTGAAGAGACTTTATGTGACATGATCATGTCTCCTTTACCTAAATGTATTATTTGAATGGATATTATGTCTGACTGGAGAATACTTCTACTTAATATTATAAAGCAGAAGGCATATAAGTTTGTCCTTCAAGTAGTATTAACTGGACAGGCTAGATGAGAATTTATAGTATATCCTGTACAGGTTATTAATTTAAAACAGTGTTAAATAACTGGTAGATGGAAAGAGATTATCACTTTAATGAATGACATGTTAGAAATTGGAGTACTGATACCACTAAATTTTCTGTATATCTGCCCTTTGTGACCCATCCACAAAGCAGATGGCCCAGTAGAGACAAGTAGTAGATTATCAAGGCTTGAATGGAGTAGTACTATCTCTAGTATCAGCAGTCCCTGGTTATGGTATAAAAAGAAATACAAGGTAAAGGAAACTGGTACTAAATGACTGATCTTGCAAATGCTTTTTGCTCCATTCTGATCTTATGGAAGGGCCAACCGGTTTGCCTTCATCTGGGATGAAATCCAGTTTACCTTTATTATGTTGCCATAGGGTTATTTGGAGTCATCAATTTACTGGCATAATTTTGCTAGAAGGAATTTGGATTTGAGGCATGTCCCAAGTATGGCAATACACTATCTTGATAATATGATAATATCATAAACTAAAAAATAAACTAGAACAGACAAATTTTATGGTGATACACATGAATAGCAGAGGCTGCTTGATAAATCCAGGAAAGATGGAAGAACCCACTCAGATGGTAAATTTGTTAGGAATAACCTGGGCAGGAGACTCATGACATTCCGCAAAAAACTGAAAGCAAATCACTGTATTTCCTATCTCTGGAACTAAGCAAGAAATCCAGTAAATGGTCAGGGTGTCTGGATTTTGTAGGATGCATATTCCACGACTAGTAATATTGTTGTTTAGTTGCTAAGTCGTATCGGAATCTTTTGTGACCCCATGGACTGTAGCCTTCCAGGCCCCCTCTGTCCATGGGATTTCCCAGGCAAGAATACTGGAGTGGGTTGCCATTTCCTTCTCCAGGAGATCTTTCTGACCCAGAGATTGAACCCGCATCCCGTGCCTTGGCAGGCAGATTCTTTACCATTGAGACACTTTAGCCTCTATCTATAAAACTGCCTGAAAGAAGATGGTTATTTGAATGCGAACCTAAATAACACCCTAGTCTATCAGAATTTCAAAAAGCAGTGTCTCAGTCACTGCATTTCAACTTTTATAACTAGCACTTACTCCTTGGAAGGAAAGTTATGACCAACCTAGATAGCATATTCAAAAGCAGAGATGTTACTTTGCCAACAAAGGTCCATCTAGTCAAGGCTATGGTTTTTCCTGTGGTCATGTATGGATGTGAGAGTTGGACTGTGAAGAAAGCTGAACGCTGAAGAATTGATGCTTTTGAACTGTAGTGTTGAAGAAGACTCTTGAGAGTCCCTTGTACTGCAAGGAGACCCAACCAGTCCATCCTAAAGGAGACCAGTCCTGGGTGTTCATTGGGAGGACTGATGCTCAGGCTGAAAGTCCAATACTTTGGCCACCTCATGTGAAGGGTTGACTCATTGGAAAAGTCCCTGATGCTGGGAGGGATTGGGGGCAGGAGAAGGGGACAACAGAGGATGAGATGGCTGGATGGCATCACTGACTCGATGGACATGAGTTTGAGTGAACTCCGGGAGTTGGTGATGGACAGGGAGGCCTGGAGTGCTGCGATTCATGGGGTCGCAAAGAGTCGGACACGACCGAGCAACTGAACTGGACTGAACTGAATTAGCACTCAGATACAATTTTGGAAGAATCTGTAACTTGCATAGACTGGAGGTTATGGCAAAATCCCATGAATGCCACCTAACAACAACAGCTACAGTTTGTACCAGAAAATTTCCACTTGTGGTGGTATGGTACAAGCCACTCCAGAGACGGCTATTGACTTGTTACTGAATGTTACTAGGATAAAATAGATACTGAAACCTAAAATGCCTATAATGTCCTGGGTAATATTAGAGAAGCACTCTAATAAGGAAGTCAGTGTCCAGAAGAATTCAATAATATAATGGAAATGGTTTGTATAGGGACACACTACCTGAGGAATATAAGGAAGTACTTACCATATCCATGAACAGATAGCCTCTTTTCCTCTTGGACTGACTTGGAACCATCCGAGTTGTTGCCTGATCCTACTGCCATATGAGGGGTGCACTATGAACAGACTTCAACTGATCAAAAGGAAGATGCTTGGTTTATGGATAACAGTTCCAAGTCTACTCTTTGACAGCCCACTACACCATGAGTGACTCTTGGGAAAACTGTGATTGATAAAGGTAGCAACAAATCATCTCAGTTGACTTACCAGCATGCTGCTTCCTTGTAGTGATGGAATAAACAATCAGAAGAACCCTGATGTTTGGGTGTATATAGACCCATAAGCAGTGTCTCTGCCATATAGTCAAGCAGAAGGGCAGTGAAAAACTTTACAGTTAAAAGTAATACCTGTATGGAGCATGGATCTATCACTATCACTATAAGAACTTATTTGGTACATTAAGGTAGTGTAGGAGCAGGCAGCTAGATATGAGCAGAGAAAGGGGTTGTTGTTGTTCAGTCACTCAGTTGTGTTTGACTCTTTGTGATCCCATGGACTGTAGCATGTCAGTCTTCCCTGTCCCTCACCATCTCCCAGAGATTGCTCAAACTCATGTCCATTGAATCAGTGATGCCATCCAACCATCTCATCCTCTGTCATCCCCTTCTCCTCCTGCCTTCAATCTCTACCAGCATCAGGGTCTTTTCTAATGGGTCAGCTCTTAGCATCAGTTGGCCAAAGTATTGGAATTTCTGCTTCAGCATCAGTCCTTCCAATGAATATTCAGAATTGATTTCCTTTAGGGTTAATTGGTTTGATCTCCTTGAAGTCCAAGTGACTCCATGGTTAATAGGTTGGGCATAGGTGGTACTGGTCCTCAGGGAAACACTAAGGTGGGGTTCACTGTGTTTGCTAAGTTGATAGAGAAGAACATGAATTGTGCCCACCAGCACAGGACTAGAAAAGAGCAAAGAGAATAAGAAAAATGGCACCCACCAGCAGTCCCCTCCCTGGAAGAAGTTCTATTAGATCCCTGCTGCTCCAGCACGTGCCATAAAATTAGCCAATGAGTCTCCTCACATGATCCCGGCACTTTTCAAGGTTCTGCCTCTGCACTAGGACTGGGAGTGAGTTTGTGTATGAGCCCTTCAAGAGCAAAGTTTCAGTTCCTCATATTCGTTTTGCTTTTTCAGACTTAAGTCCTACTAGTTTTAAAAGCCAAGAATTACAAGTGGGAGGTCATCTTCTTGGTGTAGATGCCCTGGACCGGGGAGCTCTATGTGGGGATGGACCCCTCACTCCTGAGACGGGACCTCCTCAGTTGTGATGTCTTTCCCACTTGTGGGTCTCTGTACCAGGGACGTGTGTTCTGACTACTATATCTCTGTCATTCTACCTGTCTCAGTGTGGCCTTTTCATTATATCCTTTGTGATAGAAAAATCTTTTCTGCTACTCTGCATTTCATTTTCAGAGATAGTTGTTCTCTATGTATTAGCTGTAGTTTAATGTGTCTTTGGGAGGAGGGAGGCCTGGGATCTTCTTACTCTATCATCTTGATCTGGCCCTTACGTGATTTTTTTAATGATGTGTTGGCATACAGAAACTTCAGTCTATATATTCTATCTTCAGTTTTTAGTTAATGATTTTGTTATCATTTCTTCTATTGCATTTTGGGTGACAGTGATTTTCATCTTATGCTGTTGGAATTTTCCATTAAAATATATTTCAGTTAAAATATATTTTAATATATGACATGAAATGTGGATCTGACTTTATATTTTTTTTCACAACAGTTAGGTAACCAGTCCACGTACATTTCAACTCAGTCGAATTCACGGGATGTGTCTTTTATTTTAGCATATAAAAAATTAAGAGCAAAAAGACAAAACCAGACATATTGAAAAGTTTTTTCTTTTACTTCTACCTTTCCATCATTGAAGTTTCTTTTACCTTTATTATTTTTTAATGGAGTATAACTCCTTTATTGGAGAAGGCAATGGCACCCCACTCCAGTACTCTTCCCTGGAAAATCCCATGGATGGAGGAGCCTGGTAGGCTGCAGTCCATGGGATCGCTAAGAGTCGGACACGACTGAGTGACTTCACTTTGACTTTTCACTTTCATGCATTGGAGAAGGAAATGGTAACCCATTCCAGTGTTCTTGCCTGGAGAATTCCAGGGGCGGGGGAAGCCTGGTGGGCTGACGTCTATGGGGTCGCACAGAGTCGGACACGACTGAAGTGACTTAGCTTAGCTTAACTCCTTTATAGTGTTATGCTAGTTTCTGCTGTACAACAATGTGGACCACTATTGTTGCTGTTTAGTCACTAAGTTGTGTCCAACTCTTTTGCAACTCCATGGACTGTATGTAGCTCACCAGGCTCCTCTGTCCATGGGATTTCCCAGGCAAGAATACTGGCATAGGTTGTCATTTCCTTCTCTAGGGAAACTTCCTGACCCAGGGATCAAATCCGCATCTCCTGCACTGCAGGTGGATTCTTTACGGCTCAGCCATCAGGGAAGCCTGGATCAGCTATATAAACATATCTTGAACCTCCCTCCCACCCACTTATCCCAGCCCTCTAGGTCATCATACAGCCACAAGCTGAGTTCCCTGTACTATACTATAGCTTCCCACTAGCTAGCTATTTTACACATGGTAGTGTATATCTGTCAATGCTACTCTCTCAATTCATCCCACCCTCCCCTACTCTCCCATCATTTGTGTTTAAATATAATACAGTTGCTCATTTTATTTTATATGCTTGCATCATTAAATAAAACACTACATAGATTTTATTTCTTCCCAAATACTGGCAAAGTTTCTTTTTTCTCTACTCTTATTTCTTCTTGGCTAGTTTTGCCAATTATAATATAGATTGCTTGTGGATGGATATGTCTAAAAGGATATTTATATCCAAGCACAGCTAATTCTAGTCACAGATCTAGTGTCAAAATAAAGTAATCGGCATATATCCTGTTCCCTGCCTTTCTTCACCAGTTTCAGATTCTGTTTCAGGAGGCAAAAATACAGCCCCTTTTTCTTCTGCAGTGACAATCCAAGTGAGATAACAGAGTGTTCAATTAGCTGAGCTAATGGAGCAACTCTCCCAGTTAAACAGTGAGAATGGTTTTGAAGCCTTCATGCTTCCTGTTCAATTTCAGTCTTTCTGATAACATTTTTAACTGCCTAGTGAATTCTTTTTATTTAAGGGCATTCTTCCCATTCTTTATTAGTAGTTTGATAGTCCAGCTAAATCACAAAGATGTCAACCTTGTTGGCCCATGGAGCAACATTTGAGTCTTAAATGCAATACTTTTCTACAGCCCATCTTACCTCTTCCATCTTTGAAATCATTCAATTTTAGGGGTGGATTACCAGCTGTGGGAGAAATCTTTGCCATAGTCTTCCTCATAGTTTGCTCCAGACCTGCTGTCTTCCTGGATAGGAAGCTTTCAAATGTCTGAGAGAAGGAAGTTGAATTGTCACTTTCCCTGAAATATGCGGTGTTGACAGCAAGTGTAGTAATTAGCAGAAAATAAGGAATGCCGATATAGCACTGGGACTAGTAGTTAGAATCTATTCTTTTAACTCTGTCAGAGCTGGAGGAAGCTGTGATGAGCTGCTGTGTCTGTGGCAATGGGAGAGTACTGGATTTGCACTCAGAAAATCCGAGTCTGAGAACAGGCTCTAAAACTTACTGTGAAGGTTGATACACCCTTCATCCTTCAACCTATTTCCCCATCTTTATTACCTATGATTACCTGAGAGATGACTTTGAAAGTATTTTATAAATCCAGCATCTTGTACAAAGTAAAACAAAATGTTATTATTGTTATTCCTGATATACAAACAATGAAGGAAGGAAGGAGTTTTATTTATAGACCTTTTCTAGGAAGACATGTAGAATAAGACTGTGTGGTGGATGACAGGAAAAAGCAAACAAACAAAAAAACAGAATTAAAGATGATCAGTCATCTTATAGGTTGCGTAAGTTCCAGGTATGTCCTTCAAAATCCAGTCAGAACATTTAGACTTTATTTACTTTGCTTGAAATAGATACCATGAGAAGATGCTATTTTCTTACTGAGTAGGTAAGAGCTAAAATCCAAGTCTTTAAAAATAGGTTCATGTATTTATCCATCTTTCCATCCATCTATCCACTTATTCATACATATGATTAATATGCATTCTGTATTGATTCTGCATAAGGTACTATGTTAAGCTATGTGATTCCAAAGACAAAAAAGACAAGGCTTCTGTTTTGAATGTTCTCTAAGACTTAAAGAATATATGCATATAGCAATTGCAGATGTAGGTGTTCTTTTTAAAATTAAAATATTAAAAGAAGGCCAGATAAATAAAATTAAAGGTATGTATGAAATCATTCTTAGCTACAAATTTAAAGTCTGTTTTGTATCATTTTTGAGGGGCCCCTGAATACTCTTCTTTTTTTCCATTTTCAGGCTGTTCAATTTTACTCTGAGATGGCTAGTGTGTAATTCTTATTTTAAAACATCTAGATCTATTTAAACTTTTCTTATTAAGTCAGAACCAGTATACTAGTTGAAACAATTGTGTTTAAGCATCTTCTAGTCTGTGTAGCCAAGTTACCAGATTTGAAAACAAGACTATTGAAATAAGAAATAACAAGAGTATTGAAATAAAGCTGAACCTTCCAAAATACATGGGCCCTAAACAGGCTAAGAATTTAGTTTACATTCAAAGGTTTTCTTTGTGCATGTGTTCAACATTTATTTAAAAGGCTTAAAAGACACAGGCTAAGGCATATTTTGTTGTTTGGTACTTTCTATTGTAGAGAAAGAAGTCAATCATTTTATATTTCACTAATTGTTCTTGGGTAGAGACATCTGAGTTAACTGGCAACAAATCTGAGATTTACTGAAGTGATGTTTTAGTACTTTTTATAAGTTGGCTTGGTTGGCAGCTAACCAGTTGGCTTCCCATAATCTGGCTCAGAAATAAGCCATGCCTATTCTTGTCTTTTATACTTTACCTCTGCTTAGAGGAAAAACATCACCCAGGTGTCAGGGAAGAATCAGATCTCAGTGTTATCAGCCTTCTGATCTCTGTTCCACTCCCTCACCTTTAGGGAATTCTGATTAAACAGCTATCAAGGACTACAGGCTATACTTAAATTAGGCTTTCCTTTCTTCCTCCTTTCTTTAAAAGTACAGAGAAATTTTATCAGAGAATATTTAGAAACTATATAAGAAAATAAAAATTACTCAAGAAAGGCAAGATTACTCATATTTTAGTGCATTTCTTTCTATTTGTTTTATAAATATACATGTCTAGGTAAATGTGCATGTATACATTTCAAAATAAGACTTTTTAAATTAATATTTTGTAACCTTTTTTGTTTGCTTAAAATACAAGCATGTTTTTAAAAAATATTATTATACAACATAATTTCTTATCTGTACTCCAATGCATGGCTTTACTAAAGCTGACTTGCCAATCCCCTGGTTATTTCTAAATTTACATTACAAACTATTTTATAACATCTTATAGCTTTCATGTATGTATATATATAATTATTTTATTTGATGAACTATTTTACTATAAGTGAAATAACTAAAGAAAGTGCATATATGAGACATATATTAGAAAAATAAATTTCCAAATTATATCCCAGAAATGTACAAATTTATATATCTTTCATATATGTGACTACAAACTCTGTCAAAAGCCTATTTTTACAAAATAAAATTCCGTGAGGCATTTCTTTTCTTTTTAAGCATCATAATATTCATAACAGAAGAAGAATTAATTTAATTCACTTTTATTATAGCTTTCTTTTAATAAATATTCTAATGAATTCTAATGAGATAGTCTTGAAATGACAAAAAAGGCAGACTAATTGAGAATTAAAGTAATAATTATAATTACTTTAATAATGTGAATGGATAAGAAGTAACAAATATACAAAATCAAAGCAAAAGAAAAGCAATCAATTAGTTGAATTAGTGTGAATTAAAATTTAATAAATTGCTTAACAGAATGGAAAAAGTTACGCATCATGACAGAAGTTTTTGTTGTTGGTTTATTGCCAGTAACCTACAATGTTCTGCAAAATTTTAGTTTTTGATAATGTTTTCCTACAAATACAGTTCTAATAACATATTAATACCAAATGTATAGGACCAAATGTTTATAGGACTAATGAAAAATGCACTGAAAAGGATAAGATGTATTCGAACCTGATCTGCTATTAGTATAGATAAAGTTGTGATACAAAGTGAATCAGCAGTTTCATCGCCCAAGAGCAGAGTGACTCAGGTAATTCCCTACTCTGGAATTACCAAATCAGATCCTGCATTTTAGCAAGATCAAGGGATTTCTATTATGTTAAAGTTTGAGAAGCACTGACTTAAAAGCAAACAAAGAAAAAATTTTATCCCTTTTAAATAAAAGATGTTTACCAAAACATCTTGTCATTCTCTTCTTCCAAGGGTTAATGATAGAATAAACATAAGTAACATAGATAAAGCATATAACATGATTTCTTGGCACCCAATAAGTGTTCAAAATTGATAATGGTAGCAAGTTAATTAAGTTTTAATGATTGTTTGTTTGTATTAAAGTCGCTCAGTCATGTCCGACTCTTTGCGACCCCATGGACTCTAGCCCACCAGGCTCCTCCATCCATGGGATTCTCCAGGCAAGCATACTGGAGTGGGTTGCCATTTCCTTCTCCAGGGGATCTTCCCAACCCAGGGATCAAACCCAGGTCTCCCACACTGCAGGCAGACGCTTTAACCTCTGAGCCACCAGGGAAGCCCAGTTTTAATGTCCTCATCTGTAAATGGAGAAGGCAATGGCAACCCACTCCAGTACTCTTGCCTGGAAAATCCCATGGACAGAGGAGCCTGGTAGGCTGCAGTCCATGGGGTCGCTAAGAGTTGGACATGACTGAGCGACTTCACTTTCACTTTTCACTTTCATGCATTGGAGAAGGAAATGGCAACCCACTCCGGTGTTCTTGCCTGGAAAATCCCAGGGACAGAGGAGCCTGGTGGGCTGCTGACTATGGGGTCGCACAGAGTCGGACATGACTGAAGTGACTTAGCAGCAGCAGCAGCATCTGCAAATTAAGGAATGATAAGAATTTACGTGTTTTTTGGAAGAGTATAAAAGTATGATACATGTAGATTGTGTGTAAAACATTGTAACATGACTGGTATTCATGTATTATCCATAGTGGATGAATCTGTAATGCTCCCTTGATTTGGCATGATGCCACCATGATCCTGATCAGTATCACTACATCTAACATTACTATGTGAACATTTTGCTTTAAACATGACAGACATTACATTTATAGTGATGAGTAGATATTGTTATTCCCATTTTATAGGTAAGAAAACTCCTGGTAAGAGGGTTTAAATGATTTGCCCAAGTTTTCTCAAGTAGTAGGTAGGTAGTCAGGAGCTTAAAGCCATTAATGTCTGAATTCAAAGCTCATGGTTTTTCTTCCAATTATTAGAAGGTGAATGAAAAATACATGGTTGATTTGATGGCCCTGTTCTTCTAGCAGAAAAAAAAAAAAAAGCTAATTTTGTGAACCAGCAAGGGAATAACTTCTTTGTCAAGGTCTCTAGTCTATAGATCAAGTTTCTTAATTGCTTCCTGCAGAAGGAAATGGCAACCCACTCCAGTGTTCTTGCCTGGAAATTCCCATAAATAGAGGAGCCTCGTGGGCTACAGTCCATGGGGTTGCAAAGAGTTGGACATGACTGAGCATGCATGCATGCTGGTCTATCTTATGGGTCTGAATTCTTTAAACCAATTTAACTCTTCCACTTAATGTTTGAAATACAGAGCATAGTATATTATAAAATATTGTGAGATGTTTGTAAGTAGAAGATGGAGTGGTCACCAAAGTTTAGTTTACTGTAAAATTTGTGTAAAAGAAAAGCAAACAAGCTGTTCTAACAGCATTGTCTTTACAAAAGAATAATATAAGATAGTTAAATTTTGTCAAAATCCATCCTTTTGAGAGTTGGAGCTGTGAAAATTTGCTGTCTTTATAAGACAAGGTATCAGGTGAAGGGTAAAATGTGTAAGTAAACATTTACTCTGGAACATCACATCTCCCAGAGGAAGGCTTTTCTACATCTATCTCCTTTCTGATATGATGCTTTGGCAGGAAGTTTTTATTTCTAACTGACAGAAAAAAATAGGGATGATTCCTGAGGACTTGAAACTTATTGGTTTCAAACTTTGAAACTTCAAAGAATTTCCTTCATGCTGATACTTAGTTTTATAACAACTACAACTGTTTAAAATGAGCAATAGATGAGAATGAAAGTTTAAATGGTCAGGTGATTTGGACAATCTGACCTTATTTGTTAGTGAAATGTCTATGATATATGTTCTATAAGATAAATCAATTTTTCTTTAAAAATAGATATTTTATTTGGTTTGTAGATACCTGTGTAAAACTGAAATAAGGAATACACTTCTTTCTGAAGATTGGAGATGGGCCTGGAGAGTGAGGCTGAGCCAGACAGACTCATGGGTCTCTTTGGTATCTACCTCATTTCCCTTTCCCATGGGCCCCAGAATTTGGTACTACTGGAACAATCTAAGAACATTCACAAATTTCATTATAATTCAATGTCAAGTCTTTGGACCCAAGAAATTAATCAGGCAAGTAAGCAAAACAGAGGAGGCCATAGTGTTACGAACAGTTCAAGTATAGAAGGTAAATGTCTTTAAATTGATTAAATGTAATGTGAAGCAAAAAGTGTGGCAAGTCTGTTAAAGAGTTAATGGGACTTAAGATTTTACATAGACCATGGTGTCCTCCTTCTGATCAGAGCCCTTGTGGAGGCTGCATCAAATTCTAGGTAAGGACATATACAAAGTCAATGTTGGCAAGTGTGAGATAGCCAGAGGAGGAGGTGGAGGAGTGCAGTGTTGTAATGTTGAAGGTTCTGAGAATCATATTGTGTGTGGAACGTATGAGGAAACTGGACCTTGTCAATACAGGAAAAGGACAAATACAAGAGATGACAAGAGGCAAAACCAGGGAGTTCTCTTCAAACATTTGAAACACTTCTCTATGGCAAAGGGTTTAGATATCATCAGGGTAGCTAAACAAGGGCCAAGGATGGAAATTCCAGGGATAAAAATTTGACTTAATCAGCAATGTAATTATAATCAATTAAATAAAGTTCTTTTAAAAGGACTTGTGGGTAGAGTAACATGCTTTCACCAGAAATGCTTAAATAATGGTTAAATCAGTATCTTTCAAACTTACTCCATACAAAAAATAACCTAGGCTTCCTGGTGAAAATACAGACTTCTTGATTTTCCCCTGGAGTTCTGATTCAACAGGTCAGGAAAAAGGCATAGATACACATAATTTTTAGCCGGCATATCATGTAATTTTTATAAGTAAGATAGTTTGGGAAAGCCTTTGCTGTTCACCTGCTAGCGATGTAGCAGGAAGTTTCTTGATTTTGATGAGAAGACTGTTTCTCTGATGCTGAAGATTCTTTTTAAATTTCTGTAGATTCTCAAAAGACTTAGTGATTGACTTTCATTGTGATCACTGTAGTAACATTTTAAACTCATATTAATTTGAGACATAATATATACACCACTGTGGATAAGGTGTTTTATCTTAAGGTGTGAAGATATTTTTAGAAAGTTTAGGAATAAGTTAATCATCAGTATTCAGGTTTTTAAAAGATGTGCATATTTTCATACTTCAGTATGGGATTTTCCTGTATGTCATTCCAGAAAAAATAAAGGTGCATCTTGCTGGTTAATATGATGGATACCTTTTAAAATAACATCCTAAGGTTGAAAAAAATACTATTTTTCATAGCATAAGCTATTAAAGTTTTAGCAATTTATTAACCCACAGTTCAAGATGTGTATTTTTGGATGATTCAGAAAAAATTAGACTCTGACATTTCAGACTGTGGAACTGATGGCTGTTAGCAGAAACATGCACTTTTAAATGATTATTTTACAAGTGAGTTACAGTAACCATCTAGGGATCTATGTGCTTCTGACTTTGTGTCAATTTTGTTTCTGTGATAATTGAGCCAACTCTGGGATAATGTCAGAAATTTTATTTTGCAAAATGAAGAAAAATGTGTCAAACTAAACTAAGGAAACATTCAGAAACCCTTTCTAGTTTTTGGGAGCAAAACCAATTTATCAGCATTCACTGTCACTTTCTTTTACTTCTAGAGGGGAGAAAATGGAAATTTAGACACAGGCAAACTTGCCAGCATTTGTTCTGGAGGAAGAATAAGAATAAGGAGAATTAATATACTGGTCATTAGGTGGAACAATAAAGCTGATAAGGTTAAGGACTTCTGAGCAGCTTGGAAACATGGTTATGTAAAAAAAAAGAATCTGGCCAAAGGGTTTTCAATTTCCAAGAAGAGCATGACCTTTGGGCAAACACACAATGCTATTTCTGTGGCTTTAGAATTTGTCCAAAAATTCTTTGATTCTCTTCCTCCAGGAGGTAGAGCCTGTATTTACTTCCCCCAAGTGCTGTCTTATTTCCTGTCTTCTAATAGGTAAAATAAGGAGGAAGTGGCAGTTTGTGACATCAGAGACTAGGTAATGAAAAGCCTCTGTGGATTCTGTCAGATTGTTCTAACTTGTTCCTTCCAGAATCATTCAGGCTGTGAGGAAACTCGGGTAGTCTATGCAGAGGTCCATGTGGCAAACAAGTCTGACCTAGATTTCTGACACAGAAAAACCTCTGGATAGTAACTTTTTGTTGTTTTAGATACCGACTTTTGAGGTAAAAGTTGTTACTCAGCAATAGGTAACTATGTAGTCACTTACTTCCATGTTTTTTTCTACACCTGTTAGGAGTCTTTTGGGTCCTATTCTTCTGCCCAACTTAATTACTGTGTCTTTTAAAAATAAATGTTTGGGTTTTTGTATACGGTTCAATCAATATTTTAGAAGAGACTTGAGACAGGTTTGTATCCTTTCTAGCTAAATCTTGTCTCTGTTATAAAAACGAAATATGGTGGCATATAGGGAAGAATAAATAAGTATGTATATTTTGCTTTCTAATATAATTAATTGTATCTATGGGGTTAAAAATAAATGCCCTTATTATTTAAGACATTTTAACTGAAAGCCTTCCAACTGATACATTCTAACGGATCTCTATTTACCTTTACATAATTTCAGATACATATGTGTTATCTATTTAGAAATTGTTAGAAAGAAATCCCCAGAGATTCTTGTGAAAATGGCCTTTCTTCCCTTAGTACTGGGAGAATCCCTTTTGCTCTATTTAAATATGTTATTCTTGGCAAAAATACCACAAAAATGATGTGTGCCCTTCTCAGTGTACTATATCAAGTATCACATGATATTTGTATGTCTCATTGTTGGTGATGCTAACTTTGAACACAGTTGAGGTGGTATGTTCCAGGTTTTGTTAATATAAAGTTATTATTTTTCACCTTGTAATTAATAAGTATTTTGAGACCATGCACATATCCTATTTAATATCATGTTTTCCTATTAATTTTATCGGAGGATAATTATTACTGTGCTGTTTGACAAATGGTGATTTTCTATTACTGCTTATGCATTTAATAATTGGAATTCTGCTATAAGAAAGAGCATTCCCTTCTTCCCTTTAGCTTATTCATTCAATTATTTCTTTAGAATTATTTGGTACTATTTTTGTAACTTTCTTACAAATATAAAATTATTTCAAAATAAAAGTTAGTAAACTTTAAAAATCTCTTAATGTTCAAATGTGTAAGGCATAGAGGGATCTGGTAACTTGCGCACAATTGCACTCATCTCACACACTACCAAAGTAATGCTCAAAATCCTCCAAGCCAGTCTTAAACAGTATGGGACCTGTGAACTTCAAGATGTTCAAGCTGGATTTAGAAAAGGTAAAGGAACCAGAGATCAAATCGCCAACATCTGTTGGATCATTGAAAAAGCAAGAGAGTTCCAGAAAAGCATCTACTTCTGCGTTATTGACTATGCCAAAGCCTTTGATTGTGTGGATCACAACAAACTGTGGAGAATTCTTCAAGAGATGGGAATACCAGACCACTTGACCTGCCTCCTGAGATATCTATATGCAAGTCAGGAAGCGACAGTTAGTACTAGACATGGAACAACAGACTGGTTCCAAATAGGATAAGGAGTATGTCAAGGTTGTCTATTGTCACACTGCTTGTTTAACTTCTATGCAGAGTACATCATGAGAAATGCTGGGCTGGATGAAACATAAGCTGGAATTAAGATTGCCGGAAGAAATATCAATAACCTTAGATACGTAGTTGACATCACCCTTATGGCAGAAAGCAAAGAAGAACTAAAGAGCCTCTTGATGAAAGTGAAAGAAGAGAGTGAAAAAGTTGGCTTAAAGGTCAACATTCAGAAAACAAAGATCATGGCATCTGGTTCCCTCACTTCGTGACAAATAGATGGGAAAGCAATGAAAACAATGACAGTCTTTATATTATTGGGCTCCAAAATTACTGTAGATGGTGACTGCAGCCATGAAATTAAAAGATGCTTGCTCCTTGGAAGAAAAGCTATGACCAACCTAGACAGCATATTAAAAAGCAGAGACATTACTTTGCCAACAAAGGTCTGTCTAGTCAAAGCTATGGTTTTACCATTAGTCCTGTATGGACGTGAGAGTTGGACTATAAAGAAAGCTGAGCGCTAAAGAATTGATGCTTTTGAAGTGTGGTTTTGGAGAAGACTCTTAAGAGTCCCTTGAACTGCAAAGAGATCCAACCAGTCCATCCTAAAGGAGATCAGTCCTGAATATTCATTGGAAGGAATGATGCTGAAGTTGAAACTCCAATACTTTGGCCACCTGATGTGAAGGGCTGACTCATTTGAAAAGACCCTTATGCTTGGAAAGATTGAGGGCAGGAGGAGAAGGGGACAACAGAGCAATAGATGGTTAGAAGGCATCATTGACTCAATGGACATGAGTTTGGGTAAACTCTGGGAGTTGGTGATGGACAGGGTGGCCTGGTGTGCTGCAGTCCATGGAGTCGCAAAGAGTTGGATGTGACTGAGCAACTAAACTGAACTGAAATAATGTGTACATCACTCAAATAACATTAACAGAATTCTCAAAATCACCATTGACTTTTCCAACTATAATATGATATCTACTAGAGTATAATCATTGTATATGGAAGTTTAAGACAAATATTATTATAGTACTCATGTCTTTCAATTATTGGAATTCATCCTAGTAAACTTCCTTTCACTGTGTATATCTTCAAATTCTAAATAATGAATGAATTTATTTTTAAGGAAAGGACCATATGTTGAGTGGTCTTTAAGTTTATCCCAGTTTTTCCAGTGTTAGTATTAGCTTGAAGAATAGAGAAATAAGCAAAATAAAAATATTTTATTTATTTTTTAAAATCATTAATCTCATATTTTGATTTATATGCTGTCAAGGAAACTAAACTTCATTGAACTGGTACCACTCAACTGAGTCTATTTTAGGTTTTTATACATATATGAGATAGTACTTATTCACACCGATAGTATTTTCATCTATATTGTTTTTCTTTAGTTGCTAAGTCATGTCCAACTCTTATGCGCCCCCATGGACTATAGCCTGCCAGGCTCCTCTGTCCATGGTATTTCCCAGGCAAGAATACTGGAATGGCTTGCCATTTCTTTCTCTGGGGGATATTCCTGACCCAGAGATTGAACCCGGGTCTCTGGGTAGGTGGATTCTTTACCACTGAGCCACATGGGAAAACCCTTTTATCTGTATTAGAATAATGCATTCACAAAACAACTTTTGTGGTGGGTACTATTTTCATCTTACACATGAGAACATGGAATCAGAGATGTGAGTTATCTTTTTCATGTCTCATGTCTCCAGTGAAAACTATAAGGATTCTGATTGGAAACCCCATAATTTTTTCCTTTATATTATGTTACAAGAACTATGTTCAACCAAATTATTCCATATTAATTGAGATAGTAATAATTTTTATCTGTATTTTATTTTCTTTGCTTTCTAACACATTTTCTTTTACTAAATCCTTTGGTCCTTTTTACAAATTTATTTCATTATTGTGGTTACTGGCTTGGAGTGGATGTTGGAACATATCCATTTTCTTGAAATGCAGTTTGATAGGGCTGTTTCACAGGGATAGAAATAGAAAGGACATTAAAGTCTCTGTTATTGTGTTTATGGTTACTTGATGTTATTAGAAACTGACTTATGATTGGTAGAGTATGGCTTCTAGTCTTCTTTACAGTACATTGTTTAAAGCGTTTCCATTTTTTTTTTTTTTTTTTGACCGAGAAAGATACAACCTGAAAGAGCTTTCTTTCAGATACAGCGTTAGTAGCTCTATTTTCAGTCAGCATTAGTTGGCAAAGAGGTGTCCAGGTGATTGCCCTTGGCTTTATCTTGAAGAATGTGTCTCTGGAAGATTTCCCAATGAGTTTGGATGATGTGAATGGTGAAGAAATAGCAACACTGGCTGGTTAGAAAAAAATAGGAATACAAAGGGGAATTCATAGCATACACTACATTTTCAAAAGAATGATCCTTACTAGAAGATGAAAGGTACAAATCAACCTGAAAATAAATTTTGTGCAGCCAGAAATGGAGTATCATGTGAAAGATAATGCTTCTTTTTTCAAAGAATGTGTGATTATCCATAATCATAAAGTCTGCATGGTTTATAAATTGAAAATGTTATAATGATTAATTATATGTGTCATCTTGACTGACCATGGGATTGTTGGATAAAACATTATCTCTGGGTGTGTATGTAAGGGTATTTCTAGATACAACTGGCATTTAAACCTGTGGACTCCGTAGTTTGTTCTCCCCCATGTGAGTGGGTATCATCCAGTCTGTTGAGAGCCTGAACAGATCAGAATGCAGAAGGAAAGAGGAATTCAGTCTTTATTCCTGCTTCACTGACTGAGCTGGGACATCTTATCTTTTCTAGTCTTCACATGAGGATTTATACAGCTCTCCTGGTTTATAAGATTTCAAATTTACACTGAATTTTACCATTGGCTTTCCTCAGTCTCCAGCCTGCAGATGGGAGATCATGGAATTTACCCTCCAAACTGCATGAGATAATTCCTCACAATAAATCTCTATAAAAGAAATATATTTATTTGCATAGATTCATTACATATAGGATTACATATTAGCATAATATATATTTCTATATAATAGAGATATATATCTAATATCTATATAATGTTTATCTATATAGATAGATATCCTACTAGTTTTATGTTCTCTTGAGAACCTTGACTAATACAGGAGGAACAAACTATTTTAAAACAAATGATCTTTAGCACTTTGTACACAACTGCTGTCCAGTAAATATTTATTGACATTGATCAATGCCTTTATCTGGAGTCAATGAATTGAGTGCAGTACCTTCAAGAATTAAAGTCATAGTGTCTTAGATATGAAGAGCTGCTCATATCATCCTTGTGACCAAAAGCCTATAACTATTTAATATCTAAGATCTGTGGCACTGTCAAGTAAGAGAATATTGTTATAGTAATAGGAAATAGTTTTTAATGTCATAATTTGATTCATTCCTTTTCTTAATCTTCTAGTGGAAAAATAGCATAAAAATAAATCCAACTGGCTAATGAATTTTTGGAAGTAAGATCATAGTAATCAAATGTCATTTTTATCACATCACATCAAGAATGTATGCTATCACCATGACTCATCACTGTTTTTGTTAATTTGACTAACTTGCTCAGGTAGTGTTTATTATTTTCATTCATAGTTGCTCTTATTATTCTTCTTACTTATTTTCATAGTATACTCTTTGGAAGGAAGTTGTTACTTCAGCCCATACTTAAGGAATGAGAAGCCATGTTCTACCTCTTTGAGGATGAATGAAGTTTGTACATAAATTAGTGGGAATTCTCCTGCATGGGAAACTTGTTTCTCCCATGTATGTATTCAGCCATTTATTTACCTAAAAATATCTCCATGTGCTTCATCTTTTCAAATCTCTTCTTCCCAAATTCTTTGTTACCACTGATCCATTCACAACTCTATGGTTTCTCCTTTTCTAGAATATCATATAAATGGAATCATGTACTGTGTCACCTTTTCAAAGAAGTGGAGACAGTGGCTTTCTTTTTTCTCTTAACAATATTTATTTAAGATCCATTCATTTTTTGCATGGCTTGATTACTCATTCCTGGTTATTGCTGAATAGTATTCCATTAGACAAATTTGCCACAGTGTGCATCTTTTCATCTACCGAAGGACATCTTAGTTGAGAAAGTCAAGTGCAGTAAGTCTCTACATATGAATGAGTTCTATTCTGAGAGTGCATTCATAAGTTCAATTTGTAAGTCCAATACAGTTAGCCTGAGTACCCAACTGACACAATTGGCTATATAGAACTGTACTGTAATAGGTTTATAATACATGTCACACAAACAATACGTAACACACAAAAAAACCCAGAAAACATTTTAATCTTATAGTACAGTACCTTGAAAAGTACAGTAGTGTAATACAATAGCTGGCATATAGGGGCACATTTGCATCTTTGAAAATTTGCAACTTGAAGGTTTATATATAGGGGATTTACTGTATTTAATCCAGGTGCAAACATTATTTTGACTCAAAATTGGCTACAATTTACTTAAATGCTTCAACCACTAATTAATTCTATTTTTAACATCAGTACTGCCACCTACCTCCAGCTGGAAACAGATGCCCACAGACATAATATCCATTAAGACATAGGATTCCCTGTGGTCTTTTTCAAGAGTCATCCTGTAATAGAGAGGCTGAGCAGCACACTGAATATTTGAAATCACAGAAACAAATGGAGAAATACATTCCTGTGTCATTTGGGACACTATAAGAATTGAATCAGGGGAGACTTCTTTAATCAGGTAAATCTTGAGTCAGCTCTTCATAACTTATGAATAATTATGGAGACTAGATTAGAAGAGGATTTGTATTCCAGAATCGTTAAAGAACATGGAGCTCTAACTGCAAACTTATCTCACTCTTAATTTTCACCAAAGAAAATATGGAGGCAGAAATAAAAATGCACTTATTTGTGCATTTGCCATCTTTTATGAGTTTCCCAATTTGACAGTTCATGATAATGTAAATTTAAGTTTGGCTTTTCTCAAAGTGGGTGGCATTTGATCATAAGTGTAATTGGGAAATTAGAAAATTCTAGTATGAGGAGTTTAAGTTAAAAAGTGGAACTATTGTCATGTGATTCAGGAGTGATTTCCATAGAGTGGAAATCAGATTGCGTGACTTTAGAAAATAGCTCCAGAATTCAAAATTTTAATCCAAAAAGTGTCTGACACTCATACATTCACTGAGTAGAAATACTATTACTCCTGTCATGAGAAGAGTGATAATATAGAAGGTATGAAGGTTTTATTTTTTTAAATACTGTTTCATTTTAGATTTCCTGAAGGCTTTTAGTTGATGAGGATAATAATAGCATTATTATTGATATATTTATGAACTGTAAATGACAGTGCCAGGTACATTTATGGTGATATCATTCTATATTTGCCACAGATGTATGTGATATCTACTATTATCTATATTTAAAAACATTAACATGTTCAAGGCCACACAACTTTTAAGGATGTCACTCTAACTCAAATCTGATCCGATTTAAAGCTAAAGCCCTTTTTCTTAATGACTATGATACACTGATAAGCAATAATGCTTGTACTAACCCCGTCTAAAAATCAATTTATTGAGATATAATTTACATGAAATACAATGTACCCATTTAAAGTGCACATTTAGATAAATTTTGGGAAAATTTGCACAGGAAGGAAATCATCAGCACAATAGAAGTGTGGAATATATCCTTCACTTTAAAGAGTTACTTTGTGTCCCTTCTGATTCAATCCCTCTTTGTTATTCAGCTAAATCATGTCCAACTCTTTATGACCCCATGGACTACAGCATGCCAGACTTCCCTATCCTTCACTATTTCCCTGAGTTTGCTCAAATCCACGTCCATTGAGTTGGTGATGCCATCCAACCATCTCATCCTCTGTTGCCCCCTTTTCCTCTTGCCCCTCAGTCTTTCCCATCATCCGAGTCTTTTCCGAAGAGTCAGCTCTTTACAAAAATCCCTCTGTGCCTACATTATTTCTTTTAGTAGTATTTGTTTTCTCTAGAGATTCATCTAAGCAGTTTATACTATGCAATCTTTGGTATCTGGCTTCTTTTATTTGTGAAAGTGTTAGTTGTTCAGTCGTGTTTGACTGTTTGTGACCCCAGGGACTGTAGCCCGCCAGGATCTTCTGTCCATGGAATTTTCCAGGCAAGAATACTGGAGTGGGTTGCCATTCTTTTCTGCAGGGGATCTTCCCAACCCAGAGATAGAAACTGCACCTCTCCCATTGCAGGCAGATTCTTTACAGTCTGGGCCACCACTTAGCAGAACATTTTTAGGCTTATTTGTGCTGTGATTTTGTTCAATAGGCGCTTCAAGTTTCTAAGTAGTATTCTGTTGTATATGAAAATAAAAAGCTCATTCTCCTAATGATGAACATTTAGGATGTTTCCAGTTTGGGGCTGTTACAAAAAGAGTTGCTATGAAAATTTAGGTATAAATCTTATTTGAGCATAGGTATTTTTTTGGTCAGTGCTTAGGAAAAGGATTGTTGAGTTGTATATGGTAACTATATTTTTAATTATTTGAGTAACTACCAAACTGCTTTCTAAAGTGGTGATGCCATTTTGCATTCCCACTGGCAATGCATAAGGCATCAGTCCTTACTATTGTCAGAAAGTTTACTTTTAGTAACTCTGATGTGTGTTTAGTAGTGTCTCACGGTAGTGTTAATACACATTCACCTGATGATTAATGATGTTGAGTATCTTTTTATGTATTTTCTTTGATAAGCGTTTATTCAAATTTGGCCTATTTTTAATTGGTTAGTTGTATTCTTATCAAATAGTAAGAGCTCTTTTTATAGTTTGGATTCAAGTGTCTGTCACATGTAATGTGATCATTTTCTTTTACTTTGTAGCTTTTCATTTTCTAATGTGTTTCTTTTTCTTCTTCTTTTTGAATGAGGTCTAATTTATCAATTCTTTTCTTTTATGATCTGTCCTTCTCCAGGACTACATAGGAAATCTAGCCTATCCCAGCATCATGAAAGTTTTCTTTTATGTTTTCTTCTAGACAATTTATACTTTTGGTCCATAGACTTAGGACTATAGTGAACACTGAGTTAATCTTTGGATATGGTTGATGATCAAAGTTCGTTTTTTTCAAAATTACTTCATTGCTAAATGTTGAAAATACTATCCTTTCTTTATTGAACAATTTTCTACCTTTGTTGAAAATCAGTTATCATATATGTGTGAGTTTATTTCTGAATGCTTTATTCTATTACTTTGCACTCTCTCTATATAGTTATGCCAATACCACACGGTCTTGATCATTATAGCTTTATGGGTATGTCTTGAAATCAAGTAACATAAGTCCTCCATGTTGTTCAGTTTTATAATTATTTTAGTATTCCTCATTCTTTTCATTTCCATACAAATACTAGAATCAACTTGTAAAATTTATTAAAAGTGTCTACAGAAATTTTGAGGGGAGGTTGGTGGAATTGCATTAACTCTATAAGTCAGGTTGGCAAAACTTTAACAATATTGTCTCCCAATAGTTAAGTATGGTATGTTTCTCTTAGGAGTTCTTTAATGTATTTTACTCAAGCTTTACCATTTTCAACGCATCCATACTCTTTTTAAAGTGTCAGATATCCAGTAAGTCTTTAAGATAAACCCATCAGATCAGATCAGATCAGATCAGTTAGTCATGTCTGACTCTTTGTGACCCCATGAATCGCAGAATGCCAGGCCTCCCTGTCCATTACCAACTCCCGGAGTTCACTGAGACTCATGTCCATTGAGTCAGTGATGCCATCCAGCCATCTCATCCTCGGTCGTCCCTTCTCTTCTTACCCCCAATCCCTCCCAGCATCAGAGTCTTTTCCAATGAGTCAACTCTTCGCATGAGGTGGCCAAAGTACTGGAGTTTCAGTTTTAGCATTATTCCTTCCAAAGAAATCCCAGGGCTGATCTCCTTCAGAATGGACTGGTTGGATCTCCTTTCAGTCCAAGGGACTCTCAAGAGTCTTCTCCAACACCACAGTTCAAAAGCATCAATTCTTCGGTGCTCAGCCTTCTTCACAGTCCAACTCTCACATCCCTACATGACCACAAGAAAAACCATAGCCTTGACTAGACGAAACTTTGTTGGTAAAGTAATGTCTCTGCATTTCAATATGCTATCTAGGTTGGTCATAACTTTCCTTCCAAGGAGTAAGCATCTTTTAATTTCATGGCTGCAGTCACCATCTGCAGTGATTTTGGAGCCCAGAAAAATAAAGTCTGACACTGTTTCCACTGTTTCCCCATCTATTTCCAATGAAGTGATGGGACCAGATGCCATGATCTTCGTTTTCTGAATGTTGAGCTTTAAGCCAACTTCTTCACTCTCCACTTTCACTTTCATCAAGAGGCTTTTTAGTTCCTCTTCACTTTCTGCCATAAGGGTGGTGTCATCTGCATATCTGAGGTTATTGATATTTCTCCTAGCAATCTTGATTCTAGCTTGTGCTTCTTCGAGTCCAGCGTTTCTCATGATGTACTCTGCATAGAAGTTAAATAAATAGGGTGACAATATACAGCCTTAACGTACTCCTTTTCCTATTTGGAACCAGTCTGTTGTTCCATGTCTAGTTCTAACTGTTGCTTCCTGACCTGCATACAGGTTTCTCAAGAGGCAGGTCAGGTGGTCTGGAATTCCCATCTCTTTCAGAATTTTCCACAGTTTATTGTGATCCACACAGTCAAAGGCTTTGGCATAGTCAATAAAGCAGAAACAGATGTTTTTCTGGAACTCTCTTGCTTTTTCCATGATCCAGCAGATGTTTGCAATTTGATCTCTGGTTCCTCTTCCTTTTCTAAAACCAGCTTGAACATCAGGAAGTCCATGGTTCACATATTGCTGAAGCCTGGCTTGGAGAATTTTGAGCATTACTTTACTATACAGTCAGCAAAAACAAGACCAGGAGCTGACTGTGGCTCAGACAATGAACTCCTTATTGCCAAATTCAGACTTAAATTGAAGAAAGTAGGGAAAACCGCTAGATCATTCAGGTGTGACCTAAATCAAATCCCTTATGATTATACAGTGGAAGTGAGAAATAGATTTAAGGGCCTAGATCTGATAGATAGAGTGCCTGATGAACTATGAAATGAGGTTCATCACATTGTACAGGAGACAGGGATAAAGACCATCCCCACGGAAAAGAAATGCAAAAAAGCACAATGGCTGTCTGGGGAGGCCTTACAAATAGCTGTGAAAAGAAGAGAAGCAAAAAGCAAAGGAGAAAAGGAAAGATATAAACATCTGAATGCAGAGTTCCAAAGAATAGCAAGAAGAGATAAGAAAGCCTTCTTCAGCGATCAGTGCAAATAAATAGAGGAAAACAACAGAATGGGAAAGACTAGAGATCTCTTCAAGAAAATCAGAAATACCAAAGGAACATTTCATGCAAAGATGGGCTCGATAAAGGATAGAAATGGTATGGACCTAACAGAAACAGAATATATTTAGAAGAGATGGCAAGAATACACAGAAGAACTGTACAAAAAAGAGCTTCATGACCCAGATAATCACAATGGTGTGATCACTGACCTAGAGCCAGACATCCTGGAATGTGAAGTCAAGTGGGCCTTAGAAAGCATCACTATGAACAAAGCTAGTGGAGGTGATAGAATTCCAGTTGAACTATTCCAAATCCTGAAAGATGATGCTGTGAAAGTGCTTCACTCAATATGCCAGCAAATTTGGAAAACTCAGCAGTGGCCATAGGATTGGAAAAGGTCAGTTTTCATTCCAATCCCAAAGAAAGGCAATGCCAAATTATGCTCAAACTACTGCACAATTGCACTCATCTCACATGCTAGATAAACCCATAAACTATTAATATTACTTCTTTGGTGGCCAAAAATTAAATAATTATATTTATTTTCTTTTAACTGGAAAAATCACTATGAATGTCTAAGCCCGAGGGACTAAATACTAAACATATTTCTAAATACTGGTAGTGATGAATTTCCACTTGGAGGAAGACATGGTATTTGAACTCATATAAACTAGAGGAACAATTTTTATTTAATGCACATTTACTGAGTACTTACTATATGGCATTGTTTTAGATGCTAGGGACATAGCAGTGAACTAAGACAAAATTCTTGTACTTCTGGAGCTTTAGTTATGAACTTTTATAACGACAGAGCATCATTAATATGTCAAGTTGATAGCAGGGAGCAACAATTGATTACAGTCAGGTAGCAATAATTTGAAGTAATAAGATGAGCAAGATCAAATTAGTAATATGCAGAACAGAAGGAACTTCAAAGTTGGTATTTATTAATGAAGAAGAGACTTTAAAATTATAGTCATAGAAACATTATCACCTTTGTATAGCACTTCATATAGTACTATGTGTTAACATTTTTCAAAATCTGAAATTGAGATAGTGGATGGCCCTAAAACATCAATTATTTCTCAGTGATAGCACCAAGTGAAAACACTGATAGAAAACTGGTTTAAAACCTGTCCAGTAATATTTGTTATTAAAATGACTTCAATTTCATAGCAGTGAAGTTTGTAAATACGGAATAAAATGTCCTGGAAACTATAAAATGATTCACTCTGAGATCAGCTTTGGATTTTAAAAGGATGTCATAGTAATTCAACTAAAAGTTATCTTATTAAATCTGTGTCTAATTTATGCTGAGCCACTAATATGTGGTTGGTAAGAGTGAAAGGTTTATTGTATGTTTCTGGCTATGGTGGCTTGCAGCAAAATTTGCTGAAAGATGTAAAACTGAATAGCATATTTGACATTAGAAGTAGTGAAAGGCAAAATAATACTTAAATGAAAGTCATACTGTCCTTAATGTGGTGGATTTTTAAAAAGTGAAACCCTAATGTTGCTAAAATTATCACTGTAAAAATTAGCCCCCCATTACTAATTTTCAACATATATTTAAAATATTTTGGAAGCCATGCTTTGAAATTAATTTAGAAAAAAAATTTTAAATTAGTATTTATTACTTAGTATATATAATATTTCATTGCATAAATCATTTCATTTAATCCTTTCAGTAATCTAAGAAGGTAGGTACTACCATTTTCTCATTTCATAGATAAAAATCTAAAGTTAAGGTTGATTTATACTTATAGTTTCAAATAGCTAGTAAGAGAGAGAGCTGACAGATTCAGACATATCTAGCTTCAAGCTTATGTTCTTTAACACTGTATGACTCTGGTTAATAATTAATGTATAGTGAAGGAAAAATAGAAGAACTTATGGAATTTTATTCCTCTAAAACGACCATTTCAGCAGTAAGCCTTAAAATATATATCAATATCAGTGGCTTTACTTAAGTAGTTGAAGGAAAAATTATAGGATATCATATAATTTAGTTGGTTGGTTACCTTTTTTCTCCTCTTAAAGAACTAGGAATTACTTACATGCTATTATCCATTTAAAACAAATACCTCTGAGTGTCTTATGCCAATAAGATTTAATTTTTTTTTGGTTAATTTATTAAACATGGAATTTTAAGTTCAAGCTAATTTGTAAAAGCACAAGGATAAAAAAATCAAGCTAATGAGAAAGCTCTGTATCACCCTTTCTATTGTACTTGTGCAAAAATAATGCTTTCAGTGTTTTAAAAGAGAAAAGTACAATTAAGAATGTATATGAACATATAGCTGTGAGAAAACAGAATGCTGAACACAGCATTAAAACATAATAAGAGTAAAGACATATAATAGAAAATTTGAGGTCCAAAATAATTGAAATTTAGAAAAGATTATTTAGCCATAACTTGGAAGAGTTTATTAATGTAAAAAAAAAAAACAACCAAAAATATTGAAACATCACATCCATCTAGGGATAATGAAATATTTCTTATTGCCATTTTGTGGAGGCAGTTAAATTGAAATGTTTTTAAACTTGAAGACATAGATTGATGCAAATGGAGAAATGAGTTAAATTTTAGATTAAATGTAATATATTCAGGAAATGATCTTATGAATACTTTTATTGTTTCAAGTAAGATTTATAAGGGGCTGGGAATAGACTAGTGCAGATCCATCAATAGCACATTATCAGGAGAGGCTGGCTACTTTTCAACGTAGTATGGAAGATTAGGAAAGGACATACAGAAAGTTAAAGGAGAAGATATTCAGAAGAATAACAAGAGAGGAGATTTATATGGTAGCTTCCATAAAGTAATGACTTTGAAGTGCCTTTAAGAAGAGAAAGATAGCAAATCAGCTGTTTCTCATTCTGTTTAAAGTAACAGATCCAGCAGCCCAGGAATAGGAAATAGAGGAGACAGCAGCCTCTGCAGAGTGCACTGGGAGGACAAGTCACAGGGAGGCGTGACGAGATTGAGGAACAATCCAGTACTGATGCTCCATGGCAGACTGCTGAGCTAGACTTGCTAAATGACTGGAAATGGAGTTTCAGAGTCAGTTCAAATAAACGTGGGTGTTTTGCATATCTCTTCCCTGGGTCATGAGGCTTTCCATGTAGCTCAGTGGTAAATAATCTGCCTGCCAAGCAGGAGACATGGGTTGGATCCCTGGGTGGGGAAGATCCCCTGGAGCAGGAAATGGCAATCCACTCTAGTATTCTTGCCTGGAGCATTTCATGGACAGAAGTGCCTGGCGGGCTTCAGTCCGTGGGGTCACAGAGAGTCAGACAGGGCTTAGCAACTAAACGGCAGCAGCAGCAGCAGCAGCAGCCCCTCGGTCACAGCAAACCAACATAGCATGTCAGTTTCTTGGAGCTGATGGAAAAAATTAGTACCATTGTTTCCTTCCAGTGGTGATGGGTCCAATATTGTGTTTGGAAACACACTTAAGCTATGTCTACTTACTTTTGATATTGTGCTCTCATTCTGTCCAAGTGGCATGACCTGCCTGGAAGTCAGCTTTGTGGTTGGCGGAGGCTTACAGCTCTCAGCAGCAGTGACTGGGCCCATTTGTAGTCCACAGTATATAGTGATTTTATGTGATCACATAGTGATTTTATGATGATTTTATAGTGATTTTATGATGTCACAGTCTAATCAGAACAGTTAAAAAATCATTTTAGTACTGAAGTGTAGCAGGTAAGGATTTGCATTTATAGCCTCAAGAGATAGAAGTTAAATTTTTAAAATTGCAGTTTGAACACCTGGCTTCCCTGGTGGCTCAGATGGTAAAGAATCCACCTGCAATGCAGGAGACCTGGGTTCAATCCCTGGCTTGGGGAGATCCCCTGGGAAGGGCATGGCAACCCACTCCAGTATTCTTGCCTGGAGAATCCGCATGGACAGAGGAGTCTGATGGGCTACAATCCATGGGGTCGCAAAGAGTCGGATGCGACTGAGCGACTAAACACATGAACACTTGAGATACAGCTCTTAACCAATGTTTAAGTGTACAATGAAAGTGAAGTCGCTCACTTGCGTCGGACTCTTTGTGACCCCGTGGACTGTAGCCTACCAGGCTCCTCCGTCCACGGGATTTTCCAGACAAGAGTACTGGAGTGGGTTGCCATTTCCTTCTCCAGGAGATCTTCCCGACCCAGGGATCGAATCCGGGTCTCCCGCATTGCAGGCAGACGCTTTACCCTCTAAGCCACCAGGGACAATACAGTATAGTTAACTCTAGGCACAGTGTTGTAGAGACAATCTCTAGGATGTATTCATCTTACTTAACTAAAACTCTATGCATATTGATCAGTAACTTCTCATTTTCCCCTTCCCCCAACCTCTGCAACCACCATTCGCACTCTGATTCTATGCATTTGATTATTTTAGATACTTTATGTAAGTGGAATCATGAGGCATGTGTTTTTCTGTGATAGGCTTATTTTACTTAGCATAATGTCCACAAAGTTCATATGTACTGTCACATGTTAAAGAACTACCTTTTTTTCAAAGGCTGAATAACATTCTCTTGTACACGCACACAATGTTTTCTTTGTCCATTCATCTGTTTAAGGACATCAGAGTTGTTTCTGCATCTTGGCTATTGTGACTCGTGCTGTAGTGAACATGGGAGTGATGTAGTATCTTTTTGAGATCCTGATTTCAGTGATCTCAGGTAAATGCCAGAAATGGGATTTCTGAAAGCTTCTTTTCTATTATCAAAAGGAGTATGTATTTGAGTACCTTTCCCAGAGTCCTTGCCAGCTCCTGTGCAGTGCACAACTCCAGGCAAGCCATGCAGGTGGACAATGTTGTACAATGGGTGTCCCAAAGCTGTGCAATGCCCTGCCCCCTTGTCAGGATGAAAAATATAATCCTGTCAGTTTGAAGCTTCTAACCCTACATCCCTTTGTTCCTGAGATTTTTCTCTACATACAGGGCATGGTGGGCATCATTCATCTGATTTTTTATGTCATTCGCCCTGTTCACATATCTGAAATACCGTTGGGTGATTCTCTGTCCTGTGGTCCTTCAAATTGTTAATAGGTGGAAAATTCTCTGAGGAAGGACATGTCAGGCCCCCTGCTGGAGGTAAAGTTGAGATTACAGCTCATAATTGATAAAGAGTTTTTCTTATATTAGGACTGTCAAGGTTTCTATTCAAAGATTTTAATGTTAATTGACTAGTCTGATTTCTTTTAAATTTTTTTATTGGGATAAAAGTCACAAAATATAAAACATTATTTTAACCATATTTACCTGTACAGTTCAGTGACACCAAGTACATTCACATTGTTGCATAACTCCCACCATCATCTATCTCCTGAATTTATCACCTTCCTAAACTGAAACTCTGCCCCCATTAAACACTAACTCCCCATTCTAACCCCCTCCCCCACTAACTCCCCATTCCACTCCCAAGCCCCTAGCTCCTGGCATCTATCTGATTCTATGAGCTTGACTGTTCTAGGTATCTTGTATAAGTGGAATCAAATACTGCACTTGTCAGCACTTAAAGTATATTGGAATGTGTTTTTAAGGTTAATATATGTCCTATACCTTCTTTTTTTTCCCTGTGTTATACAGTAGGTTCTCATTAGTTATCTATTTTATGCATGTTGTTCTGTGCTTAGTCTTTCAGTCGTGTCTAACTCTTTGCAGGCCCATGGACTGTAGCCCTCCAGGCTCCTCTGTCCCTGGAATTTTCTGGGCAAGAATATTGGAGAGAGCTGTCATTTCCTTCTCTAGGGGATCTTCTTGACACAGGAATTGAACCTGTTTCTCTTGCATCTCCTGCATTTGCAGTCAGATTCTTTACCACTAGGGCCATCCGGGAAGCAACAGGATATATATGCCATAGCTAAACAAACAGTAATGGGTAAAATAAAATTCACAAAAAGGAAAATGAGGAACCTTAGGCAATTATTTTGTAGATAAGAGAGGAACTAAGTTTTCAAAGGTCTTATGTCAATCCTAAGGAATTAGTGAAGAGATAGGCATTGAAATGTTTTAGGCAAGGAAGTGGCATGGTCAGATGTGAGCTTTAGGTCCCCCATACTGATGTCATTAAGAGTTGAACTGAAAAGGCTACACCAGTTAGACAGAAAAGGAAGGGATAGGTTTTAACTAAGTAGTGAATGGAGAGAGGGAACCTCATGTAGATATAGCTGACAAAGAGAGTGTCAGGAGAAACTATAGTGGGGAAGACAGCACTACATTCTTCATGCATGACTTTCTGTCTCCTCAATCAGATTATACCCATCTTCAGATTGAGACAATGTTATCTATTCATTATTTATTCCCCATAAACTCTAATAGAGATTTGGCTCATAGTTTTTGCTCAGTAAACATATTTTATTTATTTGACCAATAATACTAGAATAAGATCTCTGTGTTCTGATATTTTAATCTGATTGTGTTTTGTATACTTGTGTGCAGTCAATCTATTCTAGAGGCTTTCTGACATGGTATTATCAATTACTGGGAATTTTGTGAAACTCAGCCCTCTTTATTTTATCTTCAATAAACCTGACTTGATAATAGGTATTGATGTAAATAAAGTTTAAGTGTTTTACCATTGTCATTATGTCATTGGGATGCTAATTGATTTTAATACTAGACCACATTTATGGCTTATTTTATTATTGATATTTTATGTACTCCTGTTCTCCTTGATGGCAAAGAAAACACTGCATGTAACTTCCCTGTTCTCTCTCTCTGTGTTAAAAAAAAAAAACAAACTAGTCAAATCTAGTATGTATAAGTACATAAATGTATGCATATATGAAAAAATAATATATATACATATAAATACCTGGGTGTATATATATATATAAAATATATTTTTTCATATGTATAGTGTTTCTGATTCACTGACATAGACTGAAAAGCTCACAAAGTCATCTAAGTAGCAAAATCCATAAGTCTCATTACTTCAAAAAGTCTATTTAATAGGAATCATATATTTACTCATGACAAGGCAACAGAGCCTATTGACTACATTTCTTGCTTTTTAATTGAATTATAATTAGCAATATTATGCATGCAGGCATGCTAAGTCGTTTCAGTCGTGTCTGACTCTTTGTGACCCGATGGACTGTAGCCCTCCAGGCTCCTCTGTCCATGGGATTCTCCAGACGAGTATACTAGAGTGGCTTGCCATTGCATACTCCAGAGCAATATTATAGTTTGTATTATAATTATAGTATTTATAGTTTACATATGATATTAAAGTTTACATACAATATTAGTTTCAGGTATATAGCAGTGATTCAATAGCTTTATATGTTGTTCAATTTTCACAATACGAGCAGTTACCATCTGTTACCATATAAAGTTGCTACAATATTTTTGACTATACACACTATATGTCTATTCAGGTTCTCCACTCCTTTTTAAATTGGGTTGGTTGTTTCTGTTTTTTGATATTGAGTTATGTGAGTTCTTTATATGTTTTGAATATCAAACCCTTATTGAATATATCATTTATAAATATCTTCTCCCAGTTAGTAGATTGCCTTTCATTTTATTGGTCATTTTCTTTACTGTATAAAAGCTCTTTTAGCTTGATATAGTTTCATTTGTTTATTTTTGCTTTAGTTGCTCTTGCCTGAGGGGACACATCTAAAAAAATACTGCTGAGACTGATGTCAAAGAGGATACTGCCTATGTTTTATTCTAGAAATTTTATGGTTTCGGGAATTACATTTACGATTTTAACTCAGTTTTGAGTCTATTTTTTTATATGATATATGAAAAGTGATTTAATTTCATTCTTTTGCATATAGCTGTCCACTTTTCCTAATACCATTTATTGAAGGGACAGTCTTTTCCCCATTGTATATTCTTGATTCTTCTGTCCGTTGTAGATTAATTAATCATATGACCGTGAGTTTGGACTCTATTCTCTTCCATTTATATGTGTCTCTTTGCGCAAGTTCGACATGGTTTTAATTACTGTAGCTTTGTGGTTTGATTTCAAGCTTGGAAGAGTGATACTTCCAGCTTTGTTCTTTTTCAAAAGTCTGTAACTATTTTCAGTCTTTTGTAGTTCCATTCAAATTTTAGAAGATTTATTATAGTCCTATTAAAAATGACATTGGTATTCTGAGAGATTGTATTGAACCTGTAGTTTGCTTTGGGTAGTATGGACACTTTAATATTAATTCTTGCATTCGATGAGCATGGTAAATCTTTCCATTTATTTGTGTCATTTTCAGTCTCTTTCCACAAGGTCTTAGAATTTTCAGAGTACAGGTTTAAGAACTGTATTCTTTGTTTAAATATAGTCCTAAGTATTATTATTTTGATGCAATAGTAAATTAGATCATTTCCTTCATTTCTCTTTTACATAGTTCGTACTAGTTTATAGAAATGCCAGAGATTTCTTTTTTTTTTTTTCAGAGATTTCTGTATATCAGTTTTGAATCTTGCAACTTTACTGAGTTTATTTATTGTTCTAATACTTTTTTGGTGGAGTCTTGGGTTTTTCTACATAGTATCATGCCATTTGCAAATAGTGCCCATTTTCCTTTCCAATTCGAATACCTTTAATTTCTTTGTTTGTTTGTTTGATTGCTGTGTCTAGGACATCCAATACTAGGTTGAATGAAAGTGCCAAGGGTGAGCATGCTTCTCTTTCTCCTATTCTTAAAGGAAAAGTTTTCAGCTTTTCACCATTGAGTATAACGTTAGCTGTGAGTTTGTTTTATATGGCCTTTATTAATTTGAAATAAGTTTCCCCTATACCCACTTTGTTGAGAGAGTGTTTTTAGCATAAATGGATGCTGAATTTTTTCAAATGCTCTTTCTGCATCTATTGACATGATCAAATGAATTTTATCCTTTGTTTTGTCATGATCGTATGATTTTTATACTTTATTTATCTTTGCAATGTGATGCATCCCACTGGTTGATTTACAGATACTAAACCATGCTTGCATCGCTGGAATGAATCTCATTTGATCAAGGAATATCATACTTTTAATGTATTGTTGATTCACTTTGTTACTATTTTGTTGAGGATTTGACATCTATGTTCATCAGTGAGCATTGGCTTGTAATTTTCTCGTGTTGTAGTATCTTTGAATGGTTTTGATATCAGGGTTATGTTGGCCTTGTGAAATAAATTTAGAAGTATTCCTTCCTCTTTCCTTTTTTGTAATAATGTGAGAATAACAGGTGTTAACTCTAAATTTGGTAGAATTAACTTGTGTAGCCGTTTGGTTCTGAACTTCTTTGTGTGTGTGTGAGAGGGGGTTTGATTACTGATTCAATGTTGTTACCAGTAATCAATCTATTAAGATTTTCTATTTCATCATGATTCAGTTGTAGAGGATGTGTTTCTAGGAATTTATCCTTTTTTCTCTGTTGTCCATTTTATTGATGTATAATTGGTCATAGTAATCGTTTATGATCCTTTGTATTTCTGTGGTGTCAATAACTTCTCTTATCTGATTTATTTATTTGGGATCTTTTTTTCTTGATGAGCCTGGTTAATGGTTTGTTGATTTTATCATTTAAAACAATTGACTCAGTTTATTAATCTTTTCTACTATTTATTTTTTAGCCTCTATTTTATTTATTTCTGCTCTGATCTTATATCATTCTTTCTAATAACTTTGGAATTTGTTCATTCTTCTTTACTTTAAATGACAGATAGGTAGCTTATTTGAGATTTTTGTTTTCTCAGCTAGGGTTGTTTCTCTCTGAAATTCCCTCTTAGGACTGCTTTTACTTTGTCCCATAGAGTTTGGACCATTGTGTTTCTATTTTCACTTGTCTCAAGATATTTTTTTAATTTCCTCTTTGATTTGCTCAGTAACTCATGGTTATAATAAAGAAGCAAGCTGTTTAGTATCCAAATGTTTATGTTTTTCCAGTTTCCTTGAATTTGATTTCTAGTTTCATACTGTTATGGCCAAAAAAGATGCTTGATGCAATTTTAATCTTTCTGTATTTATTGAGATTTATCTTGTGGCCTAATATGTGATCAGTTTTGGAGAATGTTCAACATGCACTTGAAAAGTATATGTATTCTGCTGTGTTTGGATGATATGTTCTAAAAATATCTATTAACTCCATTTGATTTAACATGTTATTTAATGCTAGCATTGGCTTATTGAAATTCTGTCTGGATGATCTATTCATTAATGTAAGAGGGGTATTAAAGTGCCATACTGGTAAAGAATCTGCCCACGACACAGGAGACCTAGGTTCAATCCTTGGGTTGGGAAGATCCTCTGGAGAAGGGAAAGGCAACCCACTCCAGTATTCTGGCTTGTAGAATTCCATGGACTGTATAGTCCATTGGGTCACAAAGAGTTGGATATGACTGAGTGACTTTGATGTCTATGTCTCTCTTTATTGGTTAATATTTGCTTTATATATTTAGGTGCTCCTATATTGGGTTCATAAATGTTTATAATTGTTACATTATCTTGTTGGATTGACTACTTTATCATTATATAGTGCCCTTTCTTGTTTTTTGTTATAATCTGTTATAAAGTCTATTTTACCTGATATGAGTGTTGCGATGCAAGCTTTCATTTTGCATGGAGTATGTTTTTTTCCCATCTTTTACTTTCAGTCTGTTTTTGTCTTTAGATATTAAGTGAGTCTCTTGTAAGTAGCATGTAGATTAGTCTTGTTTTCCTTTATCCATTTAGCTACCTTAATTTTCTGATTGGAGCATTTAGATCGCTTATGTTTAAAATAAAAGTGATAGGTATGTACTTATTGCCATTTTGTTACTTGTTGTTTTTGTAGTTCTTTTCTATTTTTTCTTCTCTTCATTTACAGCCTAATGGTTTCCTTTAGTGTTGTGTTTGGATTTCTTTCTTGTTACTTTCTGTGTGTCCAGTTATTCTGAGGTTCTTATATATTGATCTGTATATATAGCCATCTATTTTAAGCTGTTAAGTCACTGGGCTCCCCTGGTGGCTCAGCTGATAAAGAATCTGCTTGCAATGCAGGAGACCTGATTTCAATCCCTGGGTTGGGAAGATCCCCAGGAGAAGGGAATGGCTACCCCACTCTAGTATTCTTGCCTGGAGAATTCCATGGACAGAGGAGCCTGGTGGGCTAGAGCCTATGGGATTGCAGAGTCAGACCTGACTGGGCGACTGAACAACACTGAAGTTTGAAGGCATTCTAGAAACACTGTATTTTATGCTGTCCCAAATTTTGTTTAGATGGCATATCTTACATCTTTTTATCTTGTGTATCCCTTAACTACATGCTGTAGTTATAGTTAATTGTGTAACTTTTGTCTTTTAATGTATACTTGCTTTTTAAGTGGCTGATCCACTGTTCCTACTATATATTTGCCTTTACCAGTGAGATTTTTCCTTTCATATATTTTCTTATTTCTAGTTGTGGCCTTTTCTTTTCCACTTACAGAAGACCCTTTGACATTTCTTGTTAAGCTCTTTTAATGCTTATGGACTGCTTTAAATTTTGATTGTCTGTGAATTGCCTCATATTTCCTTCAATTCTGAATGATAACCTTAGATACAGTACACTATTTTGTATTTTTTCCCCTCTCCACACTTTATATAATATATATACTACTTTGTATAGTAGTATATCCTGCTATTCCCAGGGGATTCCCTTGTATGTGATATGTTGTCTATCTGTTGCTGACTTTAAGGTTATCCGTAACTTTTGCCATTTTAATTACAATGTCTAGAGTGAGTCTCTTTAGGTTCATCTTGTTTGGGATATTTTTTTTTCTTCTGTGCTTTCTATACCTGGATTCTATTTTCTTTCTCAGGTTAGAGAAATTTTCAGCCATTATGTCTTCAAATAGTTTTTCTGTCCCTTTCTCCTCTTTTTGTATACCTATATTGCAAATGTTACTGATACTGTGCTTGATGTTGTTCCAGAGGTCCCTTAAACTCTCCTCACTTAAAAAAATTTTTTTTCTGTTATGATTGGGTGATTTCCTCTTCTCTATCTTCCAGATTACATATCTATTCTTCTGTATTCTTTAATCTGCTCTTGATTTGCTCTGGTGTATTTTAAAATTTTAGTTTTTGCATTGTTCACTTATGATCATGTTTTGTTTTTTTTTAATTCCAAGTCTTTGTTGAAGTTCTCTCTCAGCTTTTTAATTTTTCTGAGTTTGGTAAACATTCTATGATCCAGTTTTCCCTGGGGCTTTATTTGTTCTTCTGTTTAGAATATATTTCTCTCTCTTCTCATTTTGTTTGACTTTTGCTTTTTGTTTGTATGAATTAGGCAAAACAGGTACTTCTCCTGGCCTTGAAGGAGTGGTCTTCCGTGGGAGCATGCCCTGTGTAGACTACTTGTGCCTGGTGGTTTGGCCATCTTAAGCTCAAGTGGTGTGACCTGGGTGCAGTCCCTGGAGAGTGATGTGCCCAAGGCCACTTTAGCAAGGTAGCTGGGTCTAGAGTGAATGTGGTCTGGGGGCAGTTCATGGGGAGCATTGTGCCTGAGGCTGCCTTGGTGGGGCAGCTGCAGTTGGAGCAGGCACAGACAAGAGGAAGTCCTAGGACGACTCAAGCAATGTTGCTTGCTGATACCTCTAGCCCTAGAGAGGGCTATAGCAGTTTCATGCTCATTTTGCAGAAACCATAAGATTAGTAAGTGGATTTCTTTCCCATATCATCTAGGTGCCCTTTAAACTGCTAGTTTTTTTTTCTTTTTTTTTTGCTGTGTCCCATGGTGGGTGGCTCTGTACTTGGGCCCCTCAGCAATATTCCTCCCCATTGAAAGTCACTGCATTGGAGCTGGGGTTTCCATAGATACTTGTATCTGTTTGCTACTCATTTCTATGTGGTCCTTGTATGCACAGTAGTTATTCAACGAGTCTGCAGGTCCTCTTGAGGAGTTGCTCTATATGTAGGTATAGATTTGGTGTGTCCATGGGAGAAGTAAGCTCAAGGTCTTCCTATACTGCCATCCTGTAACCTTCTCCACATTTCTTTTTCTTTGACCAGAATTATGTATCAACTCAATATGGTAACATTCATTTTTCTCATACTTATTTTTGACTAATGACTTAAAATACTCACATACCTATACAGATGAAAAACCATTACTAATATATGCAAATTGGTAGAACAAATCCTTCAAAACCTGAAATCTGACGTGAGTAAATAGAGAATGGGATCCTCGGATGTAAAACAAAAATCAAATCTCAGACACAGGAAGCATAATGCAGACTGAATTCATGCCTAATCAGCCAACAGGTAGTTGGAACAAATTCCTCAACAAACATTCATTAAACACCACTATGTATGCATCAAGCCCTCATTTTTGGAGTCCATGATACATCAGTGAGCAGAACAAAAGCATATCCCTTATTAGTGGAGCTTGTGTTCTAGTAAGAATGAGATTTTTATACAATCCTGCCAAGAAGCAATTTATTGGATTGTGCTGGATTTCAATTAAGAAATATTGATGATCTGTAGAGAAGGAGGAAGTGTCTCTATGATATTAAGAATGGCTATAGAAATCAAAACACAATAGAAATTTCTGGGTAAATGTCAAAGACACACTGCTTCTTTTAGTAATTTTGTGTAAAACCTGTCTCATTTTTCTCTAACAATTTCTATTTCTTGATATGAAGACTCTTCTCATTTGTAGAGAATTATATCATTTATCTGGTGACTGAGGTTATTTTGTGAGTGGCCTATTTTATGCCTCTTCTTTTCCACCTAAGTGTGATTGTACAATATGCTGTGTGCTATTTATTGATTAGTTGTACTGTGAAGGGACAGGAAATGTTACATATTGATGACCCATGTGAGGGTTTAGTCCTGTTAAGCTATATGCACTTGTTTCTTTTAGGACAAAATATGAAGTAATCATCCTGAAAATTTTATCTTTGGAATCTGCTCCTTTCAAAGAAAGCAAAATCTATAAATAATTTATGGCTCTTTCAAAAAAACAAAACAATAACATCTAAACTCCCAAAGCATTTGGTAGCTGGCTCCATTTTATTTGGAAAAATAACAATATTTTAAAATAAAATCTTACTAAAATAAAATCCCAGTGTTATGCTTATGGGAATGCTAGATAGTGATTGTTAGACAATGGTCACAAGAATTATATACTTAAAAAAAGAGAGAGGCTGTGTAATGAAGGATTATCTTGATAATTCTAACTATAGGAACATAGAACCCTCCTGCCAGTTCAGGAGACATAGAGACGCTGGTTCGAGCTCTCTGTCAGGAAGATCCCCACTCCAGTATCTATCCCTGGTAGTTCATTATGAATGGATGTTTGAAGTGATTTTTTGTTTTTTAAATTTTCCTTTGAAAACCATAAATGAAGAAAATACATTAAAAATACACATAATTCATATAGAGTTTGGACATAGTCACAAATGGACTCACACTATTTTAGGGAGGTCTCTGATTTGCCATTGTGTATAAGTGTATATCGAGTTAATTTCCAGATATGCAAGGTTAAGAGCATGATGTTGTTACATTTTTACTTCCAGGTGCTAAGGGTTGAGTTCAGAAGACAGTGGCATAATCAGAAACTTGCCAGTGCGTTCTTCAAGGTCACATTCTTCCAGTCTACAAATCTAGGTAGGCAGGTTTTAGTCAATATTCCACACAGCAGTAGGTAGGCACAAAATAGATGTATTGGAGACAGTATTGATTCTGATGTCTGTTGCTGCATGTATACTCCTAGAAAGTCCCTCCTTTTTTTTTTTTCCTTTCTTTTCCTTAGAGGATAATTTCTCTCTCCTTTAAAGATTCCTCTCTGAGCATCTACTCTTGCAAGAAAGGCCACTTTCTATGACGAATTCCTGTCATTGCCTATACTGTGATGTAAGTAATAATTTGTATTATTAACAAAGAAAAATGCAATAAGAAAAGTCTCATATTTATAGGATACCCCACTACATTTAGTACTGCCATGTATTTATCACTGAAAATGTCTAATTAAATGGATATAAAGAGATAAGAGGCAGATTGAATTAAGAAGATCAGCACTCTCTGATTGTGTGTTATTTGGTTATAGTTAAATTCTGGTCTCATTGTTAGCTATACAGCCTTTCCTAGATTATACTAGAATGTTCTGCCTTCATTATGTGATGCATTTTTGTGATGGGATACCACAGTGACCCCTGGTCTTTAATGAAAAAGTGGATAACTTACAACATCTAGGGGTCTTGAGACCAAAGGTGTTTGTTTTAGTGGGAATCATATCTGAGAAAACCTGAGAAGAACATGGCAGTGAAAAGCAAATACTGATTTGGAGAGTACAGGCTTCCCTGGTAGCTCAGAGGTAAAGAATCCAGCAGCAATTCAGGAGCCATAGGAGACACAAGTTCAGTCCCTGGTTAGGGAACATCCCCTGGAGGAGGGCCTGGCAACCCACTCCACTATTCTTGCTTGGAGAATCCCATGGACAGAGAAGCCTGGGCAGGCTACAGTCCATAGGGTCACAAATCATACATGACTGAAGTGACTTAGCACACAGTACATCACTCAGAGATGAGGATGTTCTAGAACAAGAGAGGAAGACAGAAGTGAATTACTCCCTCTAGACCTGAGAATCAGTAGGAAATATGAAAGCAGAGAGGAGTGGTGACAGCTGACTCAGCAATATGCCAGATTACTCCAAGGCTCTTGATCTCCCTAGTATCTTGCTTCTTCTCTCCTTCCTCTGTCTCTTCCAGCCATCTTTCATAGAACCTCCATCTGGTATTTAATGAGCAATTCCTTGTTGCCAGACTTGGGGCTCAGTGCTAAGGAGATAAGGTGATGCTGACCTTGGGGAGTTATTTGAGATCTCTGATAAAGGTATGAGAGGATAATTACAGGTTGCTTGAGGGGCATGTAGAAGGGATTAGGATCCCACATCTCAGAGTTAAGAATCAGTACAACTCTTCTCAGATGGAGAGGGGAGAACGTGATGGTTTTAAGGGTTTCTTAGGGAGTCAAGAGAATCAGTGTGACTAGAACCCAGAGAACTTGGTTGTGTGTGGCCAGGGGAGTAGTGCAAGAGAGGAGTGCATGAGAAGGGATAGGTAGAGAAAGTCTGAGAGATAATCAGGAATCGATTATAAATCTCTTTTAAAAATATAATAATTTGGACATTATCCTGAGGACAATGGGGACCTGTTGAAGGATTTTAATCAAGAAGTGACATGATTAGATTTAGATTTTTAAAAGATTGCTTTGGCTGCCATGTAGAGAGAGGATCAGGAGGAAATTAAATTTATCTATTATTCATTAAGGCATTAAAATTGGTCAGGCAGCATTTTCACAGGCAAGACTTCTCTTCATTGACTCAAAAATTTTAAAGGCAAGATTTGAGCTCTTGTTTTGTGACTTAGAAAAAACATAATGAAGACAAATAAAAATGAGAGAGCAACCATGTTTACTAATGCATGGTGTTTACTTCTCAGATTTAAGAATTATTTTTATAATAATTTTTCCCATATGTCTCTAGGCACACACACCTTCTGTAACTAAAACAGCAATTACCATTCTATCTGGATTTGTTTTAAAATATAAGTCAAGGGAGATCAAAATTGTCCTTCCCTTATTGTCTTATTTGAAATAAACATAAATCCATATAAAAGCTTATCAAAGTGATTTACCATGGCTTGACCAATTATCTCCCACCTCCAGGCCATTCTTGGTTAATGATGACTGGGCACATTTCAGCCTGTCTGACACTAAGCTCATAGCTTAGGGGTCCCCAACTGATAACAGTAATTATTCACAATATTTGGATTGTAAGATGGCCTGGTTTCTGCCACAATGCCCTTATTTCCTGCTTCAAAGTCTTTGTGAACAGTATAGTGACATGGGCAACTTCAAGGGACTGATATTATGAGCCTGCAGGTTGGGGATTTCTCTTCCCAAGACTAGTCACAGAGTCTGTGTTTGATTACTTCCTCAGGAGAATTGCTCATCGCACAGAATTATCACACAATTGAACACAGCTGGCACTCTGGCCTCAAGAGAAACCAGAAAAAGACTGGGGAGGATAAATGACAGGTAGGTCAAACATAGGCTTAAGAAAGGCACCTGGAAAATAGAGAATCTCATTATAAGTTTAGGGATACATTAAATCCTTGGAGATTTCTTTTCACACTCAGCTGAATTCTACTAAAATTGCAAAGTAGTATCATTTGATTGTTAGTCTTCCTAAAATCAAATTTAATATAGTTTTATACATGTTTTTCTAATGTATTCTCATCTTTTTTTGTGAGCTGCATGGTCTATTATTGTCAGTTGGCAGCTGAGGAAAATGAACAAAAATATTAAATAACTTATCCAAGGTCACATAATTAATTAAAAAAGAACAAGGAAAATATTCCAGTTCAACTTCCTAACTCAGCTTTTTTCCACTCAGTGGTAATCAAAACAGATTTAGATGTAATCTTTAAGGTCTACAAATAAAAAGTTACTTGGTCCATAGTTTGGGGTTTGATTTGAACATTATTCCTCACCCCATCACCTTTTTGAAACTGGAGCAAATACTAACAAAGAAAAGAAAATATTAGAATACGACAAAATTTGATTTTGTGAGGAATTTTTTATCCTGTCTTGGAGGTTTTGTTTTTTTCTTTCTCTGTCTAAACACAAGTTCCTTATTGTTTTCCTATTTACTTCCTTATTTTAAGAATAAAAATAGAAGATTGGAAGGAATGGATATGGGAATCTCAAAAACTCATTTGTTTAACTCAAATATGAGAGTATCAGATACTGTCATAGCAGTGTAGAAGACTAAGAGGAGGAGAAAGCTAAGCTTAACAAAGTGCCTCAGTGGGTTTCATTGAGTTCCCACAGTGCTACTGTAGAGGGCACTAGTGGGACGATTTAAGGTAAAAAAATGAGACAAAATTCCCACATTAGAGAAGTTTTGCAGCCTAATTAGAGAAATATACACATTTGAAACAATTAGGTAACTGTACAAGGTAATATGTGAATAAGTGTAAAAATGAGTGATTCTTGGCTACAGTTTGTTTTTGCTGAAAATAAAATATCCTAAAGTTATTCTAAGCCACAAAGCATAAAAGGAGTTAGATTGGATACCTGAATATCTTTGCCCAAGGCAGGAAATGCAGCAAACATCACAAGAATGCTGTTAGAACCCTGGTCAGCAACTGCCTTCAAACTTCATCTCTGTTCCCTTTGCATACCTACCACATTCCTTCCTTATTTTTCTGTAGATCAAGATTTTCCTGCTTTATTATGCACATGGCCAACCACAACTCCCATGTTATTCTGAATTTTATATTTTTCATCTAAGTAATCAAGCCAGGGTTATTAGCTATCTATCTCTGAGTCCCAGTTCGAGTTATTATGACCGAGGTCTGACTGGTTCATCTTGGGACAAGTCACTACTTCCTCATTCAGTCAGCTGTGGCGGAGTTGGAGAGCCATGCATACAAAACAAATGCAGGCAAGCTTCTGGGGGAAGAAGAAAGTTCTATTAAAAATGTGTCATATCTTAGTAGAAAATCTTATACTATTTATAAGAGAAACTAATTCAGAAAAAAATTATGGGCTGAGATGTTTGCTGGAAGGCCTTGGGAACTGGTAGAACATAAAGAATCAGGAATATTTAGATTAGTGCAAGAGGATGGAGGCAAGGGATAATTACAGATAGAGCAATAGATATGGCACAAATGTAGAGATGAGTCAGGTGTGTTTGAGGAGCAATGGGTGGATGGATTTTCCTGGAGTTAAGTGTTCATGTAGTATAGTTTTGGGGAAATGACTCAATATTGATTATAATTAAGTTTGCATGGGGTTCCAAGCTATTAAGGCACTCAAATTCAGCTTCTAAAGCTTCAGTTCTGTTGCTCATTCAGCCTCACTGTGATTTCCAATACTTCTGTATCAGCAGCTATGGAGGGTAACCACAGTTATTGTGAGGACAGAGAACAGATGTCACGATTTTAGGTGAGTAGCAAGGAAGCAGAAATAAGACATGTAGGCCTATATTTTGAGAAGTTTAAAAGTAAAGGGAAAGAAAATTTCAGAACAGAGTATGGGTTTGGGTATGTTTTTATGGTTTTAAATGGATATAGAAACCTTGAAGTGCTTCACCAGAGGTGAAGGAGTGCCTGAGGATGAGGAGAAAGAAATGTTTAAATGCAAAGTTCCAAGAAAAATGGCACAGGTGGAGGGGTCAGCTCTCCAGAAGAGTAGGCACTGCTCTTCCTTGGTTAGCCGCGCCAATTAAGGGATGGTGAAATGTGAAGACATTTCAAGACAATTAGTCAACAAGCTTCTTTATTCCTAGTTTCCTTCTTTATCAACAGATAAAAATATGTTTGATACAAAGGTTTTGTGAAAATACCATTAGCAACTGTGTATAACTGCTTAGAACACAGTAGAAACTGAATTTTTGGTGGCAATAAGTGTCATGTTGAATGCTAGTAGGCTAGACTCACTACAGATTCCATCAACTTCCTCATGTTCCTCATACTCCTTGCTGTTGGCTGGGGTCACGGGATCATGCTGGTCGTGGGCTACGAGCAGAAGTGATGCAGATTCCTTCTGGGAAAACATGTGACTAGCCAGTGATTCTCCCATTGTCTTTCCCTCTGTCCAGCAAGGAAATGTTCCATATGGTAGGGACACTGTCAGTCTGAATGAAGTAGTTTCACCTTCTATCTCATCTTGGCTAGCATCAGTCATGTGTCATGATGAAAAAAATGGACTATTCAGGGTTAATTGTTAAGTCTGTATAACCTAGCCTATCCTGATTATTACTACCACCACCAGGCTAATGGCAGTTTCCACACCCTAGTTATCTTGTTTCTAAGAATATATGTTAAAGTAGAGCCTAGTTTAAGTATTTCTATCTAGCACTGGGAATGCTCCATAAAGTTAAATTTACTTAGCTTCCTTTCAGAGTGGTTCAGAAAGAACTGTTTCAGCATGGACCAAGTGCCATGTGCTGGGAGTTGAGGACACAAAGTTAAAATAATAACTATAGTGAGTATGTATCCAGTTGCCTTATTCCAGGTGTAGTGTGCCTCACAACGAAACTATGAGTTTCACAGTCAACTCCATTTTACAAATGAGGGAACTGATCCCAGAGAGATTAATTACTCTACCAAAAGCATAGAGCTAATGGGTGGTAAAATTAGAATTCTAAGGCACTAGAATTTAGATTTTCAATCACTTTGTTATATTTTCCCCTTATTCAGCGGTATCTACCCCAGGGAAGTCCAGAATCTCTGGAAAGAATTCTAAAATTCTAAGCCATGGATTGGGTACGTTAGAATTAGCTGAGAAATGTTTACAAAAAATAGGTATTTCATGACCCCTTCCTAGACTCAGAGTCAGAAGCTCTATGCTAAGGTTTCGCTTATTCTAGTTGCCAAACAGGTTTGGGAACCACTGTTAGGAGTAATATAGGCACTTAAAAATTGTAACATGATGAGAGAAAAGAGAGATTATTTGAAAAGTCCAACAGAATGTATATGGGACAGTTAATTCTGCTTCTGAAATTATAAGGTGAGTTTGTAGTTGAAAGAGGAGGGGGAAACAATTTGGTTAAAAAAAAGAAAATCCATGACATAAGAGAAGCAAACAGAAAAAGAATATTTAGTCCATTTAACCTCAAAATGTTGGGGTTTCATAGGTCTTAATTTCCCTTCTTTCTCTACATTTTCTCCTAAAGTGATCTTAATTATTGCTATCGGTCTAAATACTACCTCTATATGGTTAAGTGCATGTTAAGTCGCTTCAGCCATGTCTGACTCTTTGCTACCCTATGGATTGTAGCTCATCAGGCTCCTCTGTCCATGGGAGTCTCCAGGCCAGATACTCGAGTGGGTTGCCTTGCCCTTCTCCAGGGGATCTTCCTGACCCAGGGATTGAACCCACGTCTCTTATGTCTCCTGCCTTGACAGGGGTCTTCTTTACCACTAGCGCCATCTGGGAAGTCCTGCTTCTATATTCAGTTCAGTTCAATAGCTCAGTCTTGTCCTACTCTTTGCGACTCCATGAATAGCAGCACGCCAGGCCTCCCTGTCCATCACCAACTCCCAGAGTTCACTCAAACACACGTCCATCGAGTCAGTGATGCCATCCAGCCATCTCATCCTTTGTCGTCCCCTTCTCCTCCTGCCCCCAATCCCTCCCAGCATCAGAGTCTTTTCCAATGAGTCAACTCTTTGCATGAGGTGGCCTTTAGTGACTTCCAAATTTATCTGTTCAGCCCTGAGTATCCCCTAAGATCAAGGCTCTTATTGGAATTGGTTACTGGTCTTTCCTACAGATATTTCACAAGCTTTGAAAACTTAATACATCAGAAACTCTTGATTTCTCTCCTAAACTAATTCTTCAAAACTTTTGAGTCTTCATAGATGACACTGGTCCTGTTACCTATTGTTGCATAACAAAGGATCCCAGAACTTAGTGGTCTAGAGTGATAATTTATTTTTATTATTATATCCCATGATTCTGTACATCAGGAATTTGAGCAGGGCACAGCGGGAATCACCCACCATTCTGCAGACATGCCATAATATCTGGGGCCTCAGCTGAGATTGGGCTTCCTTGGTGGCTCAGCTGATAAAGGATCTGCCTGCAGTGTGGGAGACCTGGGTTCGATCCCTGGGTTGGGAAGATCCCCTGAAGAAGGGAAAGGCTACCCACTCCAGTATTCTGGCCTGGAGAATTCCAAGGACTATATAGTCCATGGGGTCGCAAAGAATTGGACATAATTGAGCAAGTTTCACTTTACTTCACTTCAGCTGAGACAACACTACTGGCTGGAAGTTGGAAGAGCTGGGGGCTGGATGGGCAGGTCTTCCTCTCTGCACCTCCTTGTCACTCCTGCCCTGCTGGAACCTCTGCCTGGCTTTCTCGTAGCATGACTGACTCACGGTAGTCAAACTTGTATCTGAAACTCCAAGACACTAAAAACAAATGTCCCCAGAAACATGGGCAAAGCTTCTTCTAGCCACACCTCAGAAGTCCTAGAATGTCCTTTCTGCTGTATTTCTGCCTCAGACAAGTTCAATCTAGAATAAAAAGGGTATGTGGTACAGTAATGGTGAGAGTGGAGTTTATAATCTATCTCTCAATGAAGAGACTAGCAGAGAATTTGTAGCCAAGTTTAATTTACCACAGACACCATCACTCAGTTGCTCAAGCCTGATATTAGTGATTAATCCTTAATTCCTTCTTTCTGTGGTCTCCAGTAAATCTTGGTCTCACCTCCACAACTTATCCTGAATCTACTTCTTCTGACATTACCATAGTCCAAATTGTCACCATCTCTTGCTTGCAGATGCACCTTGACTTCTTTCCCAGTTGTCTTTCTTGCCTTCCTATGATGGTATTCTCCACCTAGAAGTCAGTGTGATCCCATTACTTCTGATTAAACTACCTACTCCCTGGCTTCCTTTTACATTGAGAAAATCCAAATTCCTTTACAGGGCTTATCCTGATCTATCCCCTGCTTAACTCTCTAACCTTATGTCAAATCATTTTACCCTAACTCATTACACTCAAGACACACTGCTCTTCACACAGGACCTAGAGCAGTAGTCCTCAATGGGAGAAATTTTGCCCACCCTGCAAGAGGCATTTGGCAATGTGCTGAGGTGTTATTTGCTGTCATGCAGTGGGTAGAGACTGGAGATGCTTCTAGATACCCTCCCAGGCACAGGAAGACCCCACAAGAAATGCTGATTCTGACAAAGGTTGAGGTATTTCTGTCTGTCAACCAAAGAAGTGCTACACTGTGCAATTCACTTTGTCCCAGCAGCTTTAAAATATGATTCTTTACACATTAGAAAATGTGGAGAGTTTTCATTATTTCAATTATTTGCATAAATTGATGCTTTGCTACTATTTTTGAATCATATTATTTCAAATTTGAATCATTCAAAACCATATAAAATGCATTGTGTGTCATTTCCAGTCTACCTAGTTTAGGAAAGAATGAAGTAGCATTTTCTCTCTACTGCTCCATCTTTTTTTTTGGAGGTCTCAGGGCATGTTGAGAATGGCTTGCCTTCTCTTGTTAGTAATCAGCAGCAACTCCCTGTGATTCTATAGCTTTCTCAGGGACCTGGTTACCACTGTTGCTATGGAATCTGATTGGACCTTAGACTCTAAAGGTTGATGGTGCCTTAGTCCTTGGGGTTTAGCTCAATTCCCTTCTTCCCAACACTCCTTCTAGTACTTGCTAACATGAACTTGGATTCCAACATTATCCCTGACCCTGAAATGCATTTATCGACAATATTCTGAGCAGCATGAAACATACGCTTTGGTCAACCTTAATATAGATTAAGGTATTCCAGGAAACATAGATTTGTGAATTCTTCCTTTCTTGTTCATCTCTGCCCCTACTACTTGCCTACAACAGAGTCTCTGCAAGGGAGGGTGACTGGCTACCTCTGTATAACATGAGGATAATACTTTTTCTGGCCCAACCCAGACAGAAAAGGAAACAAAGACATACACACTTGCATTTCATCAGGCACTTGGTTCATTGGGGGAAAAAAAGCAGGATATCAAGGAATACCCAATTTAATCATTTGCCAATTCTGCTTTTGGAGGTAAAAAAAGTCCTTTGAGGTCAGATTTCCTGAGAGTCTGATTGAAGTATCACTGGCAACTGTGAAATCTGAAGGTTCAATTGGGGGTAGCCACCCCAGGAAAATAGCTGATTCTTTCTGCTCACCTTTCATTTCACTCTTAAAGAAAATTTTCAGGGACAATAACCTATAGAAAGCTATTGACACTTTAGGTTATCCTCAAGATAGCTAAATGGAGAATAAAAATTTATTGTAAGCATCTGTGTAATACTTTGAAATACACATAGGATTTCTTCCTGCTTGTTTTGCATAATATCTGCACTCAGCAATATCAAAGGAAAAAATGAGCTCTTTTTTATAAGCTGTTGTGTGCCTGTTTTGTTAAGTAAAATCCCTTAGTCTCATTAGACCAAAAAAGACTATGACCTCTTGTGGAAGCTAGGTGAAGCATTTTATTGCAATAAGCATTGTGTAGGCAAAAACACATTGAAATACGTGTGATAGTTTTCATGATCCCCTGATCATAGCAGCTTGAAGTGGTTTCTCCCTGTTGTGAGCTCCAATATCATGTATCTGCTCTGGTCATAATTCCTTTATATATTATTATGTTTCATGATTATTTAGTATATTTACTTAACATACTACATGTCAGCCATTTTTTGGTGGCTGAAAGTGAAAAGTGAAAATGAAGTCGCTCAGTGGTGTCTGACTCTTTGCAACCCCATGGACTGTAGCCCACCAGGCTCTTCCATCAGTGGAATTTTCCAGGCAAGAGTACTGGAGTGGGTTGCCATTTCCTTCTCCAGGGGAACTTCCTGACCCAGGGATTGAACCCGGGTCTCCTGCATTGCAGGCAGACACTTTACAGTCTGAGCCACCAGGGAAGCCCTTTGGTGGCTGAGATTATAAATAAAACACAGTTTCTTCCCCTAAACTACTCACAGCCTACTAAGAAATTGCATAAAAATAAATATACAATTACAAGGGTTTATAAAAAGAGTGCTAACAGAGATTTGTGGATAGTGCTTTGAAAGCTCAGATGTATTGGTAATATATACCCTATTTTTTGAACTAATTTGTAAAAAGAAATTTTTCCCAGTGGCCATTCCCATAATAACTTGAATTTATTTGGAAGATATTCAGTGTTTATTACTTTAGTTTCATTTTTGGGAGAGGATATCCTATAGAATTGTTAAAGTACTATTTTTATTGAAGTACAAAATATACAAATGGCATGATACAGCCTACATTTATATTTCAGTGAAATATCTAAAGGAAATATGGCCATGACACCGCACCCCAAAATGGTGTGCTAGAGATGACTTGTACCCGCTTGTAGGATCCAAATGTTAAACATGCAGGAATTTTGCCACTAGATCTTCAAATTCTGGTAACTTAACATCAGGCAGCATGACTATATGTAACTTTGAGGAACTTTGTTTCAGAAAACAAGTTGCTAAACATTTAACATCACAAATTAATCACTGTTGATTAATAAATAGAAAGTTAACAGCATCTCTGAAACCATTCCTAGGTCCACTTCCAGTCACCAGCCATTTCATTTTAGAAGTAGCCACCAACTGACATCTAGTTAATTTACTATTTTGGAATTGTATAGCTTGAGGAAAGAGCTGATTTATGGAAGATGTGAAGCTTGAATGATTCGTGGGCTCTCTTGAAATAAATACTTAATTATAAGTACAATATTTGTTACAGGGCCTTAGATTGAATCTGAGCAAGTTAAAGATTATCCATATTCTCTTCATAGTAAATCTAACTCTGCTAGCATGTACATTTTCTTTCTTTTTTTCTGGTCTTGTTTCTATCATTTACCATTGTATTTGAGAGGTTCATCTGTGTTGTTGCATGCAGCAATCTGTGCATTTCATTGTTTGAATTACCACAATGTACTTATCTATGCTATTGTTGTTTACAATTTGAAGCTTCTACCAATACTTCTGTTGTAAACACTTGTTTTTTTTTTTAATTTAATTTAATTTTTAAAATTTCACATAATTGTATTAGTTTTGCCAAATATCAAAATGAATCCGCCACAGGTATACCTGTGTTCCTCATCCTGAACCCTCCTCCCTCCTCCCTCCCCACACCATCCCTCTGGGTCGTCCCAGTGCACCAGCCCCAAGCATCCAGTATCGTGCATCAAACCTGGAGTGGCAACTCGTTTCATACATGATATTTTACATGTTTCAATGCCATTCTCCCAAATCTTCCCACCTCTCCCTCTCTCACAGAGTCCATAAGACTGTTCTATACTTCAGTGTCTCTTTTGCTGTCTTGTACACAGGGTTATTGTTACCATCTTTCTAAATTCCATATATATGCATTAGTATACTGTATTGGTGTTTTTCTTTCTGGCTTACTTCACTCTGTATAATAGGCTCCAGTTTCATCCACCTCATTAGAACTGATTCAAATGTATTCTTTTTCATGGCTGAGTAATATTCCATTGTGTATATGTACCACAGCTTTCTTATCCATTCATCTGCTGATGGACATCTAGGTTGCTTCCATGTCCTGGCTATTATAAACAGTGCTGCGATGAACATTGGGGTACACGTGTCTCTTTCCCTTCTGGTTTCCTCAGTGTGTATGCCCAGCAGTGGGATTGCTGGATCATAAGGCAGTTCTATTTCCAGTTTTTTAAGGAATCTCCACACTGTTCTCCATAGTGGCCGTACTAGTTTGCATTCCCACCAACAGTGTAAGAGGGTTCCCTTTTCTCCACACCCTCTCCAGCATTTATTGCTTGTAGACTTTTGGATCGCAGCCATTCTGACTGGTGTGAAATGGTACCTCATAGTGGTTTTGATTTGCATTTCTCTGATAATGAGTGATGTTGAGCATCTTTTCATGTGTTTGTTAGCCATCTGTATGTCTTCTTTGGAGAAATGTCTATTTAGTTCTTTGGCCCATTTTTTGATTGGGTCATTTATTTTTCTGGAGTTGAGCTGTAGGAGTTGCTTGTATCTTCTCGAGATTAGTTGTTTGTCAGTTGCTTCATTTGCTATTATCTTCTCCCATTCTGAAGGCTGTCTTTTCACCTTGCTAATAGTTTCCTTTGATGTGCAGAAGCTTTTAAGGTTAATTAGGTCCCATTTGTTTATTTTTGCTTTTATTTCCAATATTCTGGGAGGTGGGTCATAGAGGATCCTGCTGTGATGTATGTCAGAGAGTGTTTTGCCTATGTTCTCCTCTAGGAGTTTTATAGTTTCTGGTCTTACTTTGAGATCTTTAATCCATTTTGAGTTTATTTTTGTGTATGGTGTTAGAAAGTATTCTAGTTTCATTCTTTTACAAGTGGTTGACCAGAGTTCCCAGCACCACTTGTTAAAGAGATTGTCTTTAGTCCATTGTATATTCTTGCCTCCTTTGTCAAAGATAAGGTGTCCATATGTGCATGGATTAATCTCTGGGCTTTCTATTTTGTTCCATTGATCTATATTTCTGTCTTTGTGCCAGTACCATACTGTCTTGATAACTGTGGCTTTGTAGTAGAGCCTGAAGTCAGGTAGGTTGATTCTTCCAGTTCCATTCTTCTTTCTCAAGATCGCTTTGGCTATTCGAGGTTTTTTGTATTTCCATACAAATTGTGAAATTATTTCTTCTAGCTCTGTGAAGAATACCGTTGGTAGCTTGATAGGGATTGCGTTGAATCTATAGATTGCTTTGGGTAGTATACTCATTTTCACTACATTGATTCTTCCAATCCATGAACATGGTATATTTCTCCATCTGTTAGTGTCCTCTTTGATTTCTTTCACCAGTGTTTTATAGTTTTCTATATATAGATCTTTAGATTCTTTAGGTAGATATATTCCTAAGTATTTTATTCTTTCCATTGCAATGGTGAATGGAATTGTTTCCTTAATTTCTCTTTCTGTTTTCTCATTATTAGTGTATAGGAATGCAAGGGATTTCTGTGTGTTGATTTTATATCCTGCAACTTTACTATAGTCATTGATTAGTTCTAGTAATTTTCTGGTGGAGTCTTTGGGGTTTTCTATGTAGAGGATCATGTCATCTGCAAACAGTGAGAGCTTTACTTCTTCTTTTCCAATTTGGATTCCTTTTATTTCTTTTTCTGTTCTGATTGCTGTGGCCAAAACTTCCAAAACTATGTTGAATAGTAATGGTGAAAGTGGGCACCCTTGTCTTGTTCCTGACTTTAGAGGAAATGCTTTCAATTTTTCACCATTGAGGATAATGTTTGCTGTGGGTTTGTCATATATAGCTTTGATTATGTTGAGGTATGTTCCTTCTATTCCTGCTTTCTGGAGAGTTTTTATCATAAATGGATGTTGAATTTTGTCAAAGGCTTTCTCTGCATCTATTGAGATAATCATATGGTTTTTATTTTTCAATTTGTTAATGTGGTATATTACATTGATTGATTTGTGGATATTGAAGAATCCTTGCATCCCTGGGATAAAGCCCACTTGGTCATGGTGTATGATCTTTTTAATGTGTTGTTGGATTCTGATTGCTAGAATTTTGTTCAGGATTTTTGCATCTATGTTCATCAGTGATATTGGCCTGTAGTTTTCTTTTTTTGTGGGATCTTTGTCAGGTTTTGGTATTAGGGTGATGGTGGCCTCATAGAATGAGTTTGGAAGTTTACCATCCTCTGCAATTTTCTGGAAGAATTGAGCAGGATAGGCGTTAGCTCTTCTCTAAATTTTTGGTAGAATTCAGCTGTGAAGCCGTCTGGACCTGGGCTTTTGTTTGCTGGAAGATTTTTGATTACAGTTTCAATTTCCGTGCTTGTGATGGGTCTGTTAAGATTTTCTATTTCTTCCTGGTCGAGTTTTGGAAAGTTGTACTTTTCTAAGAATTTGTCTATTTCTTCCACGTTGTCCATTTTATTGGCATATAATTGTTGATAGTACTCTCTTATGATCCTTTGTATTTCTGTGTTGTCTGTTGTGATCTCTCCATTTTCATTTCTAATTTTATTGATTTGATTTTTCTCCCTTTGTTTCTTGATGAGTCTGGCTAATGATTTGTCAATTTTATTTATCCTTTCAAAAAACCAGCTTTTGGTTTTGTTGATTTTTGCTATGATCTCTTTTGTTTCTTTTGCATTTATTTCTGCTCTAATTTTTAAGATTTTTTTCCTTCTACTAACCTTGGGGTTCTTCATTTCTTCCTTTTCTAGTTGCTTTAGGTGTAGAGTTAGGTTATTTATTTGACTTTTTTCTTGTTTCTTGAGGTGTGCCTGTATTGCTATGAACTTTCCCCTTAGGACTGCTTTTACCGTGTCCCACAGGTTTTGGGTTGTTGTGTTTTCATTTTCATTTGTTTCTATGCACATTTTGATTTCTTTTTTGATTTCTTCTGTGATTTGTTGGTTATTCAGCAGCGTGTTGTTCAGCCTCCGTATGTTGGAATTTTTAATAGTTTTTCTCTTGTAATTGAGATCTAATCTTACTGCATTGTGGTCAGAAAAGATGCTTGGAATGATTTCTATTTTTTTGAATTTACCAAGGCTAGCTTTATGGCCCAGGATGTGATCTATCCTGGAGAAGGTTCCATGTGCGCTTGAGAAAAAGGTGAAATTCATTGTTTTGGGATGAAATGTCCTATAGATATCAATTAGGTCTAACTGGTCTATTGTATCATTTAAAGTTTGTGTTTCCTTGTTAATTTTCTGTTTAGTTGATCTATCCATAGGTGTGAGTGGGGTATTAAAGTCTCCCACTCTTATTGTGTTATTGTTAATTTCTCCTTTCATACTTGTTAGCATTTGTCTTACATACTGTGGTGCTCCTGTGTTGGGTGCATACACTTGTACATGCCATTTAGTGCAAATGAGTTACATTGCATTGGGTATATACCTGCAGTTGGCATTGTGACATCATGGGGTGTTCATGTGTTCAGCTCTAGTAGAGAGTGACAAAGGGTTTTTCTGACTGGTGATAAAAGTGTACGGTCCCAACAGCAGTGTATGGGAGGTCCAGTTCTACATTCCTGACAAATGAGGGTTTTGTGAGACTTGAAATTCACCATTCCGGTGGGTGTGAATTGCCCTGATAACCAGTTAGCTTTAGTATATTTTAAAGCAAGTTTTGGCCCTTTTGATATTGAGATTTTCTTTTGTGTAGTGTTTGTGCATTAAAAATTGGGTTATTTATTTTTAATGTCTTATAGCAGTTCTTTTTATATTGTGGATATGAATTCTTTGAGGGATATATGCAATGCAAATATTTTCTCTCATTTTGGGTTTCACTCATTTAAAGTTACCTTTTAATGAAGTCAAGTTCATGATTTTAAAGAAATTTAATTTTACATTCTATTTAAGATTTATGAAATCTTTTCCTCCAACAAAACATTAAGAATACTCTGTGTTTTTTCTAAGAGCATTATTGTTTTTGTTTACTGAAAAATATCTATCACTATGATGGAGGAATTTCCTATATCTTTTACTTCTGTCAAGTTTTGCTTTATATAATTTGAATATTATTCACTGCAAAGAAATTTAGAATTATAATGTGTTCCTGGTGGGTTTGATATTCCCTTTATCTTCAGTAATACTTCTTGGTACAGAGTCTATCCTTTCTGATATTTCTATGCTTATAATAGTTATCTTTTATGTACTATTTATATTATACACTTTCCCTTCCTTTATTTTCAATATATTTGTATCTTTATTTTAATGTAAGTCTATTTGATATGCTTCTTCCAGCCCAGTGTTTCTCATGATGTTCCCTGCATATAAAATAAATAAGCAGGGTGACAATATATAGCCTTGACATACTCCTTTTCCTATTTGGAACCAGTCTGTTGTTCCATGTCCAGTTCTAACTGTTGCTTCCTGACCTGCATACAGGTTTCTCAAGAGGCAGGTCAGGTGGTCTGGTATTCCCATCTCTTTCAGAATTTTCCACAGTTTATTGTGATCCACACAATCAAAGACTTTGGCATAGTAAATAAAGCAGAAATAGATGTTTTTCTGGAACTCTCTTGCTTTTTCCATGAACCAGTGGATGCTGGCAATTTGATCTCTGGTTCCTCTGCCTTTTCTAAAACCAGCTTCAGATCAGATCAGATCAGTTGCTCAGTCATGTCCGACTCTTTGTGACCCCATGAATAGCAGCACGCCAGGCCTACCTGTCCATCACCAACTCCCGGAGTTCACTCAGACTCACATCCATCGAGTCAGTGATGCCATCCAGCCATCTCATCCTCTGTCGTCCCCTTCTCCTAGTGCCCCCAATCTCTCCCAGCATCAGAGTATTTTCCAATGAGTCAACTCTTCGCATGAGGTGGCCAAACTACTGGAGTTTCAGCTTTAGCATCATTCCTTCCAAAGAAATCCCAGGGCTAATCTCCTTCAGAATGGACTGGTTGGATCTCCTTGCAACTGCTGAGGCCTGGCTTGGAGAATTTTGAGCATTACTTTACCAGCGTGTGAGATGGCTGCAATGCTTTGGTAGTTTGAGCATTCTCTGGCATTGCCTTTCTTTGAGATTGGAATGAAAACTGACCTTTTCCAGTCCTGTGGCCACTGCTGAGTTTTCCAAATTTGCTGACATATTGAGTGCAGCACTTTCACAGCATCATCTTTCAGGATTTGAAATAGCTCAACGGGAATTCCATCACCTCCACTAGCTTTGTTCGTAGTGATGCTTTCTAAGGCCCACTTGACTTCACATTCCAGGATGTCTGGCTTTAGCTCAGTGATCACACCATCGTGATTATCTGGGTCATGAAGATCTTTTTTGTACAGTTCGTCTGTGTATTCTTGCCTTCTTAATCTCTTCTGCTTCTGTTAGGTCCATACCATTTCTGTCCTTTATTGAGCCCATCTTTGCATGAAATGTTCCCTTGGTATCTCTCATTTTCTTGAAGAGACCTCTAGTCTTTCCCATTCTGTTGTTTTCCTCTATTTCTTTGCATTGATCGCTGAAGAAGGCTTTCTTATCTCTTCTTGCTATTCTTTGGAACTCTGCATTCAGATGCTTATATCTTTCCTATTCTCCCTTGCTTTTCACTTCTCTTCTTTTCACAGCCATTTGTAAGGCCTCCCCAGACAGCCATTGTGCTTTTTTGCATTTCTTTTCCATGGGGATGGTCTTGATCCCTGTCTCCTGTACAATGTCACGAACCTCATTCCATAGTTCATCAGGCACTCTATCAGATCTAGTCCCTTAAATCTATCTCTCACTTCCACTGTATAATCATAAGGGATTTGATTTAGGTCATACCTGAATGGTCTAGTCTTTCTTCAATTTAAGTCTGCATTTGGCAATAAGGAGTTCATGGTCTGAGCCACAGTCAGCTCCTGGTCTTGTTTTTGCTGACTGTACAGAGCTTCTCCATCTTTGGCTGCAAAGAATATAATCAATCTGATTTCGGTGTTGACCTTCTAGCGATGTCCATGTGTAGAGTCTTCTCTTGTGTGTTGGAAGAGAGTGTTTGTTATGACCAGTGCGTTCTCTTGGCAAAACTTCATTAGCCTTTGCCCTTTCTCATTCCGTAAGCCAAAGCCAAATTTGCCTGTTACTCCAGGTGTTTCTTAACTTCCTACTTTTGCATTCCAGTCCCCTATAATGAAAAGGACATCTTTTTTTGGGTGTTAGTTCTAAAAAGTCTTGTAGGTCTTCATAGAACCATTCAACTTCAGCTTCTTCAGCATTATTGGTTGGGGCATAGGCTTGGATTACCGTGATATTGAATGGTTTGCCTTGGAAATGAACAGAGATCATTCTGTCGTTTTTGAGATTGTATCCAAGCACTGCATTTTGGACTCTGTTGACCATGATGGCTACTCCATTTCTTCTAAGGGATTCGTGCCCACAGTAGTAGATATAATGGTCATCTGAATTAAATTCACCCATTCCAGTCCAATTTAGTTCGCTGATTCCTAGAATGTCGATGTTCATTCTTGCACTAGCTGGAATCAAGATTGCTGGGAGAAATATCAATAACCTCAGATATGCAGATGACACTACCCTTATGGCAGAAAGTGAAGAGGAACCAAAAAGCCTCTTGATGAAAGCGAAAGAGGAGAGTGAAAAAGCTGGTTTAAAGCTCAACATTCAAAAAACTAAGATCATGGCATCTGGCTCCATCACTTCATGGGAAATAGCTGGGCAAACAGTGAACAGTGCCAGACTTTATTTTTTGGGGCTCCAAAATCACTGTAGATGGTGATTGCAGCCATGAAATTAAAAGAGGAAGGAAAGTTATGACCAACCTAGATAGTATATTGAAATGCAGAGATATTACTTTGCCAACATAGGTCTGTCTAGTCAAGGCTATGGTTTTTCAAGTGGTCATATATGGATGTGAGATTTGGACTGTGAAGAAAGCTGAGCACCAAAGAATTGATGCTTTTGAACTGTGGTGTTGGAGAAGACTCTTGAGAATCCCTTGGACTGCAAGGAGATCCAACCAGTCCATCCTAAAGGAGATCAGTCCTGGGTATTCATTGGAAGGACTGATCCTAAAGTTGAAACTCCAATACTTTGGCCACCTCATGCGAAGAGTTGACTCATTGGAAAACACCCTGATGCTGGGAGGGATTGGGGGCAGGAGGACAAGGGGACGACAGAGGATGAGATGGCTGGATGGCATCACCGACTCGATGGACATGGGTTTGAGTAAACTCTGGGAGTTGGTGATGGACAGGGAGGCCTGGTGTGCTGTGATTCATGGGGTCACAAAGAGTCGGATATGACTGAGCAACTGAACTGAACTGAACTGATTCTATATGCAGTTGTTTTTATCCAATCTGACAAACTTTGTAATTTAGAGTTTTTAGTTCAGTTACATTTAGTAAAGTTCTGATGTATTTACTTTTAAATCTACTATCCTATGATTTGATTTATAGTTCTCCAATGTGTTCTGTGTTCCTTTTTGCCATGGTAATTTTTCTCATTTTATAGTTTTTTGCAAATATTTTACACTTTTCCCTATTGGCTTGCTAGGTATACCTTTGTTTACTATTTGTATTGTTTGCCCTAAATTTTACAACACATCATCTGACTTATTCTAAAAAATTAGTATTTTTACCACTTCTTCTATTTCTAATTAGACTTTTGCTGTTTTTTTCATATATTTTATTAAACATATGTCAAAATATCACAAGACAACATTCATATTATTTTACATAGTTAATGGCCATTTAAATTTAGCCACATATTTATTTCTATAATTCTCATTCCTTCATGAGCTGCCATGATTCTATGTTCATTATCTAAATATTAAATGTCCTTTAATATTTATTTTAGTGCATGCCTTTTTTCTTAATTATAGTAGCTTTAGACTAACTCCTGAAGTCAGATTATGTCCTCCAACTTTGTTTTCTTCTTCAAAATTATGTTGGCTCTACTGCATCTTTCACACATCTATATAAATTTAAGGTCACCTTGTCAATTTCTAGAAATAAGTTAAAACTCATTTTATTCTTTGACTTTTACTATTAGTTTCAGTATCTTTTTTGAAGACTGCTTATTTTTATATACTTGATCATGTTGTCTATGAATAAAAGGATTTTAGCTTCTTAATTTCCAACCTGTATGACTTTTCTTCAGTTGCACTTGGTAGGACCTCCAAAACTATGTTGAATAGAAGTGCTGAGAAGGGACAGAAAAGTCCTGTTCCCAGACTTAGGGACAAAAGTTGTCTTTTCCCTTTAACAACTTTTATTAGCTGTAGATATTTTACAGATGCCTTTTATTGAGTTGAGGGTATGGTTTTCTATTCCTGGATGTTGAACATGTGTTAGTTGCTCAGTTGTGTCCTACTCTTTGCGACCCCATGGATAGTAGCCCACCAGGTTCCTCTGTCCATGGAGTTTCCAGGCAAGAATACTGGCAGGAATTTCTTTCTCCAGGGGATCTTCCCAACCCAGGGATCGAACATTGGTCTCCTGGATTGCAGGGAGATTCTTTACCATCTGAGCTAAATGAGCTAGATGTTGAGGGTTTTTATAAATGGGTGTTGCATTTTTAAAAAAAAATTATATATGCTGTATATCGAAACAGTCATGTGTTTTTTCTCTTTATTTAGTTAATATGGAGAATCATATTGTTTGATTTTCATGTATTAAACCAAATTTATACTGCTTCAATAAATCCCACTTGTTCATGATGTATTAACCTTTTTGTAAATTTTTGGCTTCCCCAGTGGCTCAGTGGTAAAGAATCCACCTGCAGTACAGGAGATGCAGGTTCAATCCCTGGGTCAGGAAGATCCCCTGGAGGAGGAAATGGCAGCCCATCCCAGTATTCTTGCCAGGGAAACCCCCTGGACAGAGGAGCCTGGTGGGGTACAGTCCATAGGGTTGAAAAGAGTCAGATAGGACTGAGTGACTGAGCAGACATGCATACAATTTGCTAACATTGCTAAAGATTTTTGTATCTATATTCATGTAGTATGCTACTGCTGCTAAGTATATTGCCTGTAATTTCTTTTTTTGTAATATCCTTTTTTGATTTTAGATATCACAACTAAGACTAAACTACAACAACAGAGTAGCACTGGCCTCATGGAATAAATTGGCAATGGTTTGTTTCTCCTCCATATTCTGAAAAGGTTTGCATAAAATTTGTTGTTATTTAGTCACTCTGTCATGTCCAACTCTTTGTGACCCCACAGACTGCAGCATGGTAGGCTTCCCTGTCCTTCACTGCTTCCCAGAATTGCTCAAACTCATGTTCATTGAGTTGATGATGCCATCCAACCATCTCATCCTCTGTGGTCCCCTTCTCCTCCTGCCCTCAATCTTTCCCAGCATCAGGGTCTTTTCCAATGAGAATTTTTTTTTTTTGCATATAAATAGCATTTTTTCATTTCTAAGTGTATAATAGAATTCATCAGTGAATCATCTGTCTCTAAAGGATTTTTGTATATGTGTGTGTATGGAGAGGAGGGAGTGGGAAAGTTCTTATTTATGAATTTGGTTTCTTTAGCTATATAGTTACACTATATCTCCTTGAGTTAACTTTGGTTATTTGCACATTTCAAAAGTTGGCCTGTTCATTTACACTTTTCATTTTATTGACATAAGTTTTTCATTATCTTATTTTAATGTGTGCAGGATTGGTAGTGATTTCCCCTATTCTATTCTTCTTTGTAGACATAGATTTTGTCTTCTTTCTCTTTTTTTTTTTTTCTTGATGAGTCTAGCTTGAGATTAATACTTTTTATGAATATGTTGTTTTTCTGTAGTGTTTATATCTTTTCTCTTCCACTGATTTGTACTCTTATTTTGTTCCTTTTATTTACTATGGGTTTAATTTTCTTTTTCTAGCTTATAAAATACAAGAAAACTGATTTTATATGTCTTTTCTAACATAAGAACTGAAACTATATATATTCTGTGAGCACTATTTTAAATTCATCCTATAAATTTTTATATGGTATATTTTTATTTTCATTCAGTTGAAAATAATTTCTAATCATATATGAGATTTCTTTATTTTACCTCTGTGGTTTTTAGAAGTATGTCAATTAATGTCCATATATGTTTGTTACTCATTATTAATTTAACTCATTTGTGATCAAAAAACACATTTGGTATGATTATAATCCTTTTAAATGTATTGAAAATTATTTATGGACCAGCAGAGGTCTGTCTTGGAGAGTGTTTCATGTGCATTTGAAAAGAATTGTATTCTCTCTTGTTGAGCGGAATGTACTAAAATGTTAACTAGATTCATATTTATTTTGTGCCTGCTTGTTTTATGAATTACTAAAAAAGGACTTTGAAATTTCTTGCTCTTATTATGGATTTATTTGAATCTCCTACATCTGTTTTTGGTTCTTGTCTTTTGAAGCTCTAATTTTAGGTACCTATCATTTAGGATTTGCATTTCTTTAAAGAATTGTACCTTTTAAATGTACAGTAGATTCTTTTTATTCAAGGTAGTTTTGTTCTACAATGTCACTGAATACTGAATTAGTGAATAGTGGTATATTGCTCCCAGGGAAATTATATACACATATGTACATGTATGGCATAGATTTTCATCTTAAATCCTGGAAACAAGGTGTCCTGTCCTGCTAGATTCTTCTTTATTTTACAGAAAAACATAATGAGCTTCAAAAGTGTGAAGTGACTTGCCTGAGGCTGCACCACTAACATATGCCAGAGCTAGGATGTGAGCCCTGTCCATCTGTTTCCAGAGATGTGTATTACTGCACTACATCACACTGCCCTCTGCTGTCTCTTCCTTTTGGTCATCTTGGTGTGAGAACTGAAAAAAGAAGGCAGAGCACTGCTTAGTTCAACCTCAGCTGGAAATGTGCATGTTGGAAGGCTAAAATTTGTCCCTCCCTACTCTGCCCATGTCCAAGAATAACCATGAAAATATGGGGTTGATTGGGGAATTAAAAATGTTAGCCAGGAGGTGAATTCACAAATATGGAATCCACAAATAATAAGGATCAACTGTACTTCAACTGATAAGGATAAGGAATATTCCTTATTCTGAAATCTATTTAATCTGACATTAAAATAGCCACTTTTCTTATAATGAATGTGTTTGCATGGTATTCTTTTTCCATCTTTTTTTTAACCTGTAGTTTATATATTTTATAATTAAAGTGAGTTTCTTTTAACTATAGTTGGGTTTTGAATTTTTATAAAGCCTAACAACTTGATCCTGCTGATGTTTTATCCATTTATATGTGATGTTATTACCATTATGATTTAAATCTGCTATGTTTCTGTTTCTTATTATTCTTGTCTGTACTCTAGTCATTCTTTTTTTCCCATTATTTTTGCGTTAAGTGACTTTTAGGATTACAACTTATTCACTAGTTTCCTGTTGCTATACCTCTTTGATTTGTTTCTTTAGTTTTTTCTCTTGGGCAGAGATTCTTGTAAGTCCTTGAGCCTCTTAAGGTCAAACTTTTCACAATGATGCTAAGTATGATTTGCATTTTCATCTCTTTATTTTACAAATGTACCATGGGGTTTTCCAGAAACTAAATATCATGTCTGGTTAAACAGATTAAAGATGCAGCAGGTATGAGAATCTAGCCATCTTTTCTTAGACCAATGTTAAAATAATTTTCAAGATGTGAACTAGTGATACTTTTCACTACTCTTTTGTTACACATAGTATTTGTCATTAAAATATGACATGTATATTAACATACAATGAGTTTATCATTGTTTTTAAACATTTAAAAATTAATATTCAGTATGATAAACACTGATAGAATTAATATAAATAATCTCTCTAGAGTAGGGTATCCAGTAATTTTAAGACTCTTGAGTTTTTCTAAGATCAAAAGTTGGAAAACTACTGCCCTGACTTTATGATATGCATCTCTAACTTATCACAGTCTGCTGCTGCTGCTAAGTCGCTTTAGTCATGTCCGACTCTATGCAACCCCATAGACGGCAGCCCACCAGGCTCCGCCGTCCCTGGGATTCTCCAGGCAAGAACACTGGAGTGGGTTGCCATTTCCTTCTCCAATGCATGAAAGTGAAAAGTAAAAGTGAACTCTCTCAGTCGTGTCCGACTCTTAGCGACCCTACCTGCAGATAATACCATAACATATTGCCTATAGTATAAGAGCTCTGCAATGGTATTTTTTCATCTTCTATTGCTTTGATACTTTTTATTCCTACAGATGTTATAAACTCCACAAAACACAGTTAATGTTTTCTCTTTAAACAGTCTTTTACCTATATATTGGGTTGGCCAAAAAGTTCATTCTGATTTTTCTATAGGAATAATGGAAAAATGCTGGATCATGGAAAAAGCAAAGAGTTCCAGAAAAACATCTATTTCTGCTTTATTGACTATGCCAAAGCCTTTGACTGTGTGGATCACAATAAACTGTGGAAAATTCTGAAAGAGATGGGAATTCCAAACCACCTGACCTGCCTCTTGAGAACCTGTATGCAGGTCAGGAAGCAACAGTTAGAACTAGACATGGAACAACAGACTAGTTCCAAATAGGAAAAGGAGTACGTCAAGGCTGTATATTGTCACCCTGCTTATTTAACTTATATGCAGAGTACATCATGAGAAAAGCTGGGATGGAAGAAGCACAAGCTGGAATCAAGATTTCCGGGAGAAATATCAATAACCTCAGATATGCAGATGACACCACCCTTATGGCAGAAAGGGAAGAGGAACTAAAAAGCCTCTTGATGAAAGTGAAAGAGGAGAGTGAAAAAGTTGGCTTAAAGCTTAACATTCAGAAAATGAAGATCATGGCATCTGGCCCCATCACTTCATGGGAAATAGATGGGGAAACAGTGGAAATAGTGTCAGATTTTATCTTTTTCGGCTCCAAAATCGCTGCAGATGGTGACTTCAGCCTTGAAATTTAAAGATGCTTACTTCTTGGAAGAAAAGTTATGACCAACCTAGATAGCATATTCAAAAGCAGAGACATTACTTTGCCAACAAAGGTCCGTCTAGTCAAGGCTATGGTTTTCCCTGTGGTCATGTATGGATGTGAGAGTTGGACTGTGAAGAAGACTGAGCACCGAAGAATTGATGCTTTAGAACTGTGGTGTTGGAGAAGACTCTTGAGAGTCCCTTGGACTGCAAGGAGATCCAACCAGTCCATTCTGAAGGAGATCAGCCCTGGGATTTCTTTGGAAGGAATGATGCTGAAGCTGAAACTCCAGTACTTTGGCCACCTCATGTGAAGAGTTGACTCATTGGAAAAGACTGTGATGCTGGGAGGGATTGGGGGCAGGAGGAGAAGGGGACGACAGAGGATGAGATGGCTGGATGGCATCACTGACTCAATGGACGTGAGTCTGGGTGAACTCTGGGAGTTAATGATGGACAGGGAGGCCTGGTGTGCTGCGATTCATGGGGTCGCAAAGAGTTGGACACGACTGAGTGACTGAACTGAACTGAACTGATACATAAGAAACAATCTATTAAAATATAATAGTAACAACAGCAGCAGCAACAACAACAAATATATTTGATAAAAGTAGAAAAAACATTTGAAAGACCTGGCTAAGGATCTACAAATAAAGAATGTGAAGAGCTAATCCTCACTCTAAGTATAAAAGACTTGAAGGGAAAAGTCATAACTAAAAAGATACATCTTGAAATTTGAGGCTTAATATGTCCATTCTCTCCAAATCAATCTATGGTTACAACTAATGCATAATAAAAATTCAAGTGGATGAATTTGATTGTAACTTTTTATCTTGAATGAATAAGAACATGATATAAAGAAACATTGTCTTAAATGCCAAGGAGGAGCCATGTTTTATCAAATAGTAACATATTATAAAGTCATAACATTGCTAATATAGGAATAAGTACCTGGAAAATCCCATGGATAGAGGATCCTGGTGGGCTACAGTCTATGGGGTCATAAAGAGTCAGACACAACTGAAGTGACTTAGCACAGCACAGCACAGACATTGATTATGATCTTTGTAGCCAAAGATGGAGAAGCTCTATACAGTCAGTAAAAACAAGACCTGGAGCTGACTGGATCAGGTTCAGAACCACTGTGGACAGTGAATGCAGTCATGAAATTAAAAGACACTTGCTCCCTGGAAGAAAAGCTATGACAAACCTAGTGTTCTGTGTGTGCTTAGTCGCTGAGTCCAACTCTTTGCGACTCCATGGACTATAGCCTGTCAGTCTCCTCTGTCCATGGGGATTCTCCAAGCAAAAATACTGGAGTGGGTTGTTATGCCCTCCTCCAGGGAATCTTCCCAAACTAGGGATAGAACCCAGGTCTCCCGCATTAACAGGCAGATTCTTTACCATCTGAGCCATCAGGGAAGTCCATGACAAACCTAGACAATGTATTAAAAAGCAGAGACGTCACTTTGCCAAATAAGGTCCATTTAGTCAAAGCTATGGTTTTTCTAGTAGTTCAGTATGGATATGAGAGTTGGACTTCAAAGAAGGCTGAGCAGTGAAGAACTGATACTCTTAAACTGTGGTGCTGGACTCTTGAGAGTTAATTGGATAGCAAGGAGATAAAATCAGTCAATTCTAGAGGAAATCAACCCTGAATATCCACTGGAAGAACTGATGCTGAAGCTCTAATACTTTGGCCACCTGATGCAAAGAGCCAACTCATTGGAAAAGACCCTGATGCTGGGAAAGATTGAGAGCATGCTTAGAAGGGGTTGACAAAAGGATGAGTGGTTGAATGAGTCACTGACTCAATGGACACGCACTTGAGCACACTCTGGGAGATAGTGAAGGACAGGGAACCTAGTGTGCTGCAGTCCATGGATTCACAAAGAGTTGGCTATGGATTAATGACTGAACAACAAGTCTGAGCTCCTTATTGCAAAACTCAGGCTTAAATTGGAGAAAGTAGGGAAAACCATGAGGCCATTCAGGTTTGACCTAAATCAAATCCCCTATGATTATACAGTGGAGGTGATGAATTCAAGGGATTAGCTCTGGTAGATAGAGTGCTTGAAAAACTGTGGACAGAGAATTTTAACACTGTACAGGAGACAGTGACCAAAACCATACCAAAGAAAAAGAATGCAAGAAAACAAAGTGGTTGTCTGAGGAGGCTTTACAATTAGCTGAGGAAAGAAGAGAACTGAAAGACAAGAGAGAAAGGGAAAGGGAGAAAGAGAAAGGGAACTGAATGCAGATTTCTAGAGAACAGCAAGGCGAGATAAGAAGGCCTTAAATGAACAATGCAAATAAATATAGGGAAACAACAGAATGGGAAAGACTAGCGATCTCTTTAAGAAAACTGGAGATATTAAGGGAACATTTAATGCAAGGATGGCATGATAAAGGATGGAAACAATAAGGACCTAAGCCTAAGAGATTAAGAAGAGTTGGCAAGAATATACAGAATAACAATACAAAAAAGGTCTTAATGACTTAGATAACCATGATGGTGTGGTCTCTCACCTAAGCCAGACATCCTGGAGTGTGAAGTCAAGTGGGCCTTAGGAAGCAAGCAAAGCTAGTGGAGATGATGGAATTCCAGCTTAAGTATTTAAAATACTAAAGGATGATGATATTAAAGTGCTGCACTCAATATGTCAGCACATTTGGAAGACCCAGCAGTGGCTGTAGAACTGGAAAAGGCAGTTTTCATTCCAATCCCAAAGAAGGGCAATGCCAAAGAGTGTTCAAACTACTGTACTGCTAAGTAGCTGCTAAGTAACTTCAGTCATGTCCGACTCTGTGCAACCCCAGAGACGGCAGCCCAGCAGGTTCTCCCATCCCTGGGATTCTCCAGGCAAGAACACTGGAGTGGGTTGCCATTTCCTTCTCCAGATGCACTCATTTGACATGCTAACAAGGTTATGCTCAAAATCTTTCAATCTAGGTTTCAGTAGTACATGAACTGAGAACTTCTAGATGTACAAGCTGGGTTTCAGAGAGGCAGAGGATTCAGAGATCAAATTGCCAAATTCATTGGTTCATGGAGAAAACAAAGGAGTTCCAGAAAACCATTTACTACTGCTTCATTGACTATGCTAAAGCCTTTGATTGTGTGGAACACAACAGACTGGAAAATTCTTCAAGAGATGGGACTACCAGACCACCTTACCTGTCTCCTGAGAAACTTGTATGCAGTTCAAGAAGCAACAGTTAGAACTGAACGTGGAACAACTGGTTCAGATTTGAGAAAGGAATATGACAAGGCATATACTGTCACCTTGCTTTTTCAACTTATATTCAGAGTACATCATGTGAAATGCCAGGCTAATAGATTAGATAGTAGATTAGAAGGACATGAGCTCACAGCTTCATACAAAAACACCAAAATGTCAACTTACTGCTGAACAACCATCAGCAACAACAACAACAAAATTCTGGAACCTACCATAAAAGATACCCTACATCCAATGAAAAAGAAGCCACAATGAGACAATAGGAGAGGCACAATCAGAATAAAATCTTTTCCAGCCACAGTGCATGAGATTAGAAATTGATGATAAAAAACACAAACAACGTGGAGGATAAACAGTATGCTACTAAATAATGCATGGATCACTGAAGAAATCAAAGTTAAAAAGTACCTAGAGACAAATGAAAATTAAAGTATAACGATACAAAACCTATAGGATGCAATATAAGTACCTAGAGACAAATGAAAATTAAAGTATAATGATACAAAACCTATAGGATGCAATAAACTTCCCACTATAAAAGGGAAGTTTATAGTGATACAATCTTATTTCAAGAAACAAGAAAAATCTCAAACAACCTTATCCTTATACCTAAAGCTACTAAAGAAAGAAGAAGAAGAACAAAAAAACCCTAAAGTTAGTAGAAGGGGAAAAGGCAGAAATAAATGAAATAGAAATAAAGAAAATAATGACAAACAATGAAAATAAAAACTAGCTCTTTGAAAGATAAACAAAATAGATAAACCTTTACTCAGACTTATCAAGAAAAAGGAGGAGGAGTCAGATCAACAAAATTAGAGATGAAAAAGGACATGTTACAACTGACACCACAGAAATGCAGAGGATTTCAGCATAGAAGAGACTACTGCAAGTAAGCACAAGCCAAAAAAATGGACAACCTAGAAGAAATAGACAAATTTTTATAAAGATACAATCTCCCATGACTGAACCAGGAAAAAATAAATAGGAATAGACCAATCACAAGCACTGAAATTGCAAGTGTGATTAAAAAGCTTTCTACATACAGAAGTCTAGGACAAGATGGCTACACAGATGAATTGTATCAGAACAACATCACCCTGGTACCAAAACCAGACAAAAATACCAGAAAAGAAGATGAAAATATTGATGAACACAGATGCAAAAACACTCAATAAAGTATTAGCAAACTGAAACCAATAACATATTAAAAAGATTGCACACCATGATCAAGTGGGAATTATTCCAGGGATGAAGAATTTTTCAGTATCTGCAAATCAATCATTGTGAAACACTATATCAAGTTGAAGAATAAAAACTATGATCACCACAATAGATGCAGAAAATGCTTTTGAGAAAATTCTACACCCATTATGATAAAAACCTTTCAGATAGTGGGGAAAGAGGGAACTTACCTCAACATAATAAAGGACTTATATGGTAAACCTTATACCTAACATCATACTCAGTGGTGAAAAACTAAAAGCATTTTCTCTAAGATCAGGAACAAGACAAGGACATCCACTCACATCACTTTTATTCAAAATAGCTTTGGAATTCCTAGCCATGACAATCAGAGAAGAAAAAGATGTAAAAGGAATCCAAATTGTAAAAGAAGAAATACATTTGTCATTATTTAAAGATGCTACCAGAAAACTACTAGAGCTCATCAAAGAATTCAGTAAAGTTGCAGGAGACAATATTAATACACAGAAATCTGTTGTTTTTCTATATACTAAAAATAAAAGATCCAAAGAAGATGTCTCTTTACATCAAATAAACAATCCCATTTACCATCACATCAAAATAAATAAAATACCTAGGGATAGTCCTACCTAAGCAGGCAAAAGATCTGTACTCTGAAAACTATAAGATGTATCAGCAAAGAAATCAAAGATGACACAAAAAGATGAAAAGATATACCAAGTTCTTGGATTGGAAAAATCAATATTGTCAAAATTACTATATTACCCAAGGCAATCTACAGATTCAGTGCAATTCCTATCAAATTACCATTGGTCAATTAATCTATGACAAGGGAGGCAAAACTATACAATGGAGAAAAGATAGTCTCTTCAATAAATGGTGCTTGGTAAACTGGACAGCTACATATAAAAAATGAAATTAAAATATTCTTTAACACCATACACATAAATAAATGCAAAATGGATTCATGACCTAATTTAAGACTGGATACTATAAAGCTCTTATGGCTGAGCCCCTTTGCTGACCACCTAAAACTATTACAACATTGTTATTTGGTGATATTCCAATACAAAATAAAGTTTAAAAAAGTTAAATAGAACTATAATGAGATATCACCTCACGTTATTCTGAAAGACTATTATCAAAAAGTCTACAAACAGAAATGCTGGCGATAGTGTGGCAAAAAAGGAACCCTCCTGTAGTGCCGGTAGGAATGTAAATTGCTACAGCCATTATGGAGATCATATGCAGGTTCCTTAAACTGAAAATAGAGCTACCATATGATACAACAACCCCACTACTGGGCTTATATCCAGAAAAAAATATGGTCAGAAAGGATATTTCCAGCAATGTTCTTTTCAACCCTGTTTACAATAGCCAAAATGTGGAAGCAAACTAAATGCCCATCAACAGATGAATGGCTAAAGAAGATATGATACATATATACAATAGAATATTCCTCAGCCATAAAAAAGAATGAAGTAATGCCTTCTGCAGCAACATGGGTGGACTTGTAGATTATCATACTAAGTGAAGTAAGTCAAAGAGAAACATCGTATGATATTGTTTATATGCAGAAAAATCTTAAAAAACATATAATACAAATGAACTGATTTACAAAACAGAAGCAAACTCAGAGAACAAACTTATGGGTATCAGAGAAGGGTGTGGGGGAGGGATAGGTGGAAAGTTTGGGATTGACATGTACACACTGCTATATTTAAAATAGATGACCAATAAGGACCTACTATATAGCACAGGGAACTGTGCTCGATACTCTGTAATAACTAACATGGGAAAATTTTTTTAAAAGGATAGATATGTATATGTACAACTGAATCACTTTGCTGTATACCTGAAACTAACACAACATTGCTAATCAACTATACTCCAAAATAAAATAAAAATTACCAAAAATATTTAACGAACTAAAATATTTAAAATAAAATACAGTAAAATGATATTTATGAATTTAAAATAAAATCAATAATTCCTAAAAACCTGATGGTCAATGGCTAAATATAGCTAATATATAAGCTCAATTTACAAATTCATTATGGAGCATGCCTGTACACTTATGCATGGCAGAAAGATTCTTTTCCATCTGAGCCACCAGGGAAGCCCAAAAAAAAGCACATGACCTGCTAATTTGTAAAATACCAAATTCAATTCACAAAGAGATATAGGACAAGATTTTTTGCTCAGTGGTAAGAGGGGAAATACAAGAGACAAGGATTAGGCCACTTGAAAGAGCGAGTAGGATAATTTAGACAAAACCCAAAAAGAAGAGCAAGGAAAATGAGCAAGATAAGATGTGTGCCTAGTTGAATTACTTTTTATTATCAACATTTCACTCCCTTGGTGAAATGCACTTTCTTGCCACAATAAAGTTAAGTTGGGCTTTATAATTTTCTTTGGCTAGATTTTGGCTATAATTTTCTTTCAGGCAAGAGTTTTTAAGAACCACTTTGTATTTTACAAGATTTTATTTTATTGGCTAACATAATGGAGAATATACATATAGACACTGCTCACCTGGATCCAGAGGGAAAAGCGTTTGCAGCAGGCCCCCCATCTCATGCCCCAAACCACAATGGAAATGTCTGGGGAAAAATAGACCTTTGCTGTTGTAAGCCACTGAAATGATAGGATTATTTATTATTTCAGCATAACCTAGTTGTCTGGTACATCTGGTCAACTTTATTTTTTGCCCTCCTGTGGGAAAGTTGTTTGGAAGAAATGCCAAACAAAAGAGATTATCTGCTCAAGAATGTATATAAAGAACAGAAGGTTTAGTGGGAGAGTAATGTTCACAGATTTACTTGTCATGAGTAAAGAGATTTAGGTAGAAAGTGATGGGATATAAATGTAGTATAAAGGGAAAAGATAATAGAAGGTAGATGGTCAAATGTCTGGACAAGAAGTCTATATTTAGTTGAGGACTTGAGTGACACAGAGCTTCAGTTTGAAGACAATTATGTTTTTCTTCCTTTTCTTATGATTTTTATTAACTATTACTTTGCCTAAAGTATTTCTATGGGAAAAGAAATAGGATGGAGGAGCAGCATGCCAAATTATCAGTGAATAAATGTCCCATTCTATCTCTGCTTCAATTATATTATCATAAAACTCCTAAGACCCTTTAACTAGAGTTTTTACCAGGAGAATCCTAATAATCAATCTTGTCAACTGTCCATTTTCTAGGGTGTCTAAAGAATGGAAAGAAATCCATAGAGACTGCAGGTATAGAAGTTATGGGTTAATATAAAGCTTTTTGTATCATAAACAAGACTGCAATGCAGGTGCACATAATTCTAGTCTACTGTAGGACCTAATAAAGTACCCTGGCTCAGCAGTTGAAAAGCTAGGAGTTGCTATTTTTGTGCAAAGATTTCAGACCCATGGCAGGATACTGAGCCATAAACTGTGTTTGCCTCTTTGGATGGTAAATGACCTGCTATTCTGCAGTGTGTTCACTGTGAGAACACTGAGGACATGAGCAGGTCACAATTATCCTTTGCGGCTTATCAACTTTGAGATATCCTCAATGTGAGTTCAACTGCTTCCGTGGTTTCCTTTCTTTTTTTTTTTTTTTTTCTGGACTGGCAACTTGTTTCATACATGATATTTTACATGTTTCAATGCCATTCTCCCAAATCTTCCCACCCTCTCCCTCTCTCACAGAGTCCATAAGACTGTTCTATACATCAGTGTCTCTTTTGCTGTCTCGTACACAGGGTTATTGTTACCATCTTTCTAAATTCCATATATATGCGTTAGTATACTGTATTGGTGTTTTTCTTTCTGTCTTACTTCACTCTGTATAATAGGCTCCAGTTTCATCCACCTCATTAGAACTGATTCAAATGTATTCTTTTTAATGGCTGAATAATACTCCATTGTGTATATGTACCACAGCTTTCTTATCCATTCATCTGCTGATGGACATCTAGGTTGATTCCATGTCCTGGCTATTATAAACAGTGCTGCGATGAACATTGGGATACACGTGTCTCTTTCCCTTCTGGTTTCCTCAGTGTGTATGCCCAGCAGTGGGATTGCTGGATCATAAGGCAGTTCTATTTCCAGTTTTTTAAGGAATCTCCACACTGTTCTCCATAGTGGCTGTACTAGTTTGCATTCCCACCAACAGTGTAAGAGGGTTCCCTTTTCTCCACACCCTCTCCAGCATTTATTACTTGTAGACTTTTGGATCGCAGCCATTCTGACTGGTGTGAAATGGTACCTCATAGTGGTTTTGATTTGCATTTCTCTGATAATGAGTGATGTTGAGCATCTTTTCATGTGTTTGTTAGCCATCTGTATGTCTTCTTTGGAGAAATGTCCATTTAGTTCTTTGGCCCATTTTTTGATTGGGTCATTTATTTTTCTGGAGTTGAGCTGTAGGAGTTGCTTGTATCTTCTCGAGATTAGTTGTTTGTCAGTTGCTTCATTTGCTATTATCTTCTCCCATTCTGAAGGCTGTCTTTTCACCTTGCTAATAGTTTCCTTTGATGTGCAGAAGCTTTTTAAGGTTAATTAGGTCCCATTTGTTTATTTTTGCTTTTATTTCCAATATTCTGGGAGGTGGGTCATAGAGGATCCTGCTGTGATGTATGTCAGAGAGTGTTTTGCCTATGTTCTCCTCTAGGAGTTTTATAGTTTCTGGTCTTACATTGAGATCTTTAATCCATTTTGAGTTTATTTTTGTGTATGGTGTTAGAAAGTGTTCTAGTTTCATTCTTTTACAAGTGGTTGACCAGAGTTCCCAGCACCACTTGTTAAAGAGATTGTCTTTAATCCATTGTATATTCTTGCCTCCTTTGTCAAAGATAAGGTGTCCATATGTGCGTGGATTTATCTCTGGGCTTTCTATTTTGTTCCATTGATCTATATTTCTGTCTTTGTGCCAGTACCATACTGTCTTGATAACTGTGGCTTTGTAGTAGAGCCTGAAGTCAGGTAGGTTGATTCCTCCAGTTCCATTCTTCTTTCTCAAGATTGCTTTGGCTATTTGAAGTTTTTTGTTTTTCCATACAAATTGTGAAATTATTTGTTCTAGCTCTGTGAAGAATGCTGTTGGAAGCTTGATAGGGATTGCATTGAATCTATAGATTGCTTTGGGTAGTATACTCATTTTCACTATATTGATTCTTCCAATCCATGAACATGGTATATTTCTCCATCTGTTAGTGTCCTCTTTGATTTCTTTCACCAGTGTTTTATAGTTTTCTATATATAGGTCTTTAGATTCTTTAGGTAGATATATTCCTAAGTATTTTATTCTTTCCTTTGCAATGGTGAATGGAATTGTTTCCTTAATTTCTCTTTCTGTTTTCTCATTATTAGTGTATAGGAATGCAAGGGATTTCTGTGTGTTGATTTTATTTGCAACTTTACTATAGTCATTGATTAGTTCTAGTAATTTTCTGGTGGAGTCTTTAGGGTTTTCTATGTAGAGGATCATGTCATCTGCAAACAGTGAGAGCTTTACTTCTTCTTTTCCAGTTTGGATTCCTTTTATTTCTTTTTCTGCTCTGATTGCTGTGGCCAAAACTTCCAAAACTATGTTGAATAGTAATGGTGAAAGTGGGCACCCTTGCCTTGTTCCTGACTTTAGAGGAAATGCTTTCAATTTTTCACCACTGAGGATAATGTTTGCTGTGGGTTTGTCATATATAGCTTTGATTATGTTGAGGTATGTTCTTCTATTCCTGCTTTCTGGAGAGTTTTTATCATAAATGGATGTTGAATTTTGTCAAAGGCTTTCTCTGCATCTATTGAGATAATCATATGGTTTTTATTTTTCAATTTGTTAATGTGGTGTATTACATTGATTGATTTGTGGATATTGAAGAATCCTTGCATCCCTGGGATAAAGCCCACTTGGTCATGGTGTATGATCTTTTTAATGTGTTGTTGGATTCTGATTGCTAGAATTTTGTTCAGGATTTTTGCATCTATGTTCATCAGTGATATTGGCCTGTAGTTTTCTTTTTTTGTGGGATCTTTGTCAGGTTTTGGTATTAGGGTGATGGTGGCCTCATAGAATGAGTTTGGAAGTTTACCATCCTCTGCAATTTTCTGGAAGAGTTTGAGCAGGATAGGCGTTAGCTCTTCTCTAAATTTTTGGTAGAATTCAGCTGTGAAGCCGTCTGGACCTGGGCTTTTGTTTGCTGGAAGATTTTTGATTACAGTTTCAATTTCCGTGCTTGTGATGGGTCTGTTAAGATTTTCTATTTCTTCCTGGTCGAGTTTTGGAAAGTTGTACTTTTCTAAGAATTTGTCCATTTCTTCCTCGTTGTGCATTTTATTGGCATATAATTGTTGCTAGTAGTCTCTTATGATCCTTTGTATTTCTGTGTTGTCTGTTGTGATCTCTCCATTTTCATTTCTAATTTTATTGATTTGATTTTTCTCCCTTTATTTCTTGATGAGTCTGGCTAATGGTTTGTCAATTTTATTTATCCTTTCAAAGAACCAGCTTTTGGTTTTGTTGATTTTTGCTATCGTCTCTTTTGTTTCTTTTGCATTTATTTCTGCTCTAAGTTTTAAGATTTCTTTCCTTCTACTAACCCTGGGGTTCTTCATTTCTTCCTTTTCTAGTTACCTTAGGTGTAGAGTTAGGTTATTTATTTGACTTTTTTCTTGTTTCTTGAAGTGTGCCTGTATTGCTATGAACTTTCCCCTTAGGACTGCTTTTACTGTGTCCCACAGGTTTTGGGTTGTTGTGTTTTCATTTTCATTCGTTTCTATGCAAATTTTGATTTCTTTTTTGATTTCTTCTGTGATTTGTTGGTTATTCAGCAGCGTGTTGTTCAGCCTCCATATGTTGGATTTTTTAATAGTTTTTCTTCTGTAATTGAGATCTAATCTTACTGCATTGTGGTCAGAAAAGATGCTTGGAATGATTTCTATTTTTTTGAATTTACCAAGGCTAGCTTTATGGCCCAGGATGTGATCTATCCTGGAGAAGGTTTCATGTGCGCTTGAGAGGAAGGTGAAATTCATTGTTTTGGGATGAAATGTCCTATAGATATCAATTAGGTCTAACTGGTCTATTGTATCGTTTAAAGTTTGTGTTTCCTTGTTAATTTTCTGTTTAGTTGATCTATCCATAGGTGTGAGTGGGGTATTAAAGTCTCCCACTATTATTGTGTTATTGTTAATTTCTCCTTTCATACTTGTTAGCATTTGTCTTACATACTACGGTGCTCCCGTGTTGGGTGCATATATATTTATAATTGTTATATCTTCTTCTTGGATTGATCCTTTGATCATTATGTAGTGACCATCTTTGTCTCTTTTCACAGGCTTTGTTTTAAAGTCTATTTTATCTGATATGAGTATTGCTACTCCTGCTTTCTTTTGGTCCCTATTTGCATGGAAAATCTTTTTCCAGCCCTTCACTTTCAGTCTGTATGTGTCCCCTGTTTTGAGGTGGGTCTCTTGTAGACAACATATGTAGGGGTCTTGTTTTTGTATCCATTCAGCCAGTCTTTGTCTTTTGGTTGGGGCATCAAAAGCTTTTCAGACAAGCAAAAGCTGAGAGAATTCTGCACCACCAAACCAGCTCTCCAACAAATACTAAAGGATATTCTCTAGACAGGAAACACAAAAATGGTGTATAAATTCGAACCCAGAACAATAAAGTAAATGGCAACGGGGTCATACTTATCAGTAATTACCTTAACCGTGGTTTCCTTTCACACTATTTAAACTTCCTTTCTTCTTTTAAATCCCGTATCTAACCTTGACTGAATCCTCTTTCTCTTCTGATTTCTATAATATCTATGGACTCCATATTTCTGTCTTAGTTCTCATTTCATTCTCTGCATAATCTTTTTGGTTGTTCCTTCCAGATTTCAGTGTTAGATACTTGATACTACCTACCTCTGTGTCTCTGAATCAAAATTTTACCACTGAGATCTAGAATTATATCTTGTTTCCCTGATACCTCAATTTTAAATTGTCCTAAATGAGTTTCTAATTGTACTTCTAATGTACAACTAATGGTACCATCATTTACTGAAACACAAACTCAATAGCCTAGGTGAAGCCCATAATTTCCTTTTCTTTTATTCTCTGAATCTTTTTAATCTTAAGTCCTATCTGTCAAATTTCTTGATTCTTCCTTAATTTGTCTCCTTCTCTTCATCTCCAACTTAATTGAATGTTGTCACTTCTTACACAAACTATTGTAATAACACTTCAGAAAGTCCCCTTGGCTCTTGCCTTCTCTTCATCCAGTTTACCCACCATGATGTCTTACCATCTACACTGAGAATTATGATTCTAAAACACAAGTTAGGTCCTATTACTCCACTTCTTAAACGTTCCAGTGTTTCTCCATTGCCTAATCTGTATCATTCATCTTTGTGTACACACAAGACTCTTTGTACCTAGAATCTTGTCCATTTTTCTATTTCCACTCATATCACCTGGTGTCCCTAGAAGTGACCTCATTGTGTTCCTTCATGCCTCTTAGCTGTACACATATTCCTCAATCTGAAATAGCCCTCTACTGCTTGTCTACTGGTCAAATGTTGGGCAAACTCCTACTCTACATTCAGGAATTAGTCTAAGCACTCCCTGCGCAAAACACTGGGTGAAAAGTGCTTGTATATCAGGCTGTACCTTCCTTTTCAAAGCCTCATATCAGTATTATCAAACATAGCCCTTTGTTTACTGGTCAAGTTTTTATAATAGACTGAATGCTCCTTTAGGAAAAAAAACTCTATCTTCATATACTCACAGCTCAGTTCAGTGGCTGGCACATAGTAAGTGATCAATAACAAGTGTTAAATATACCAGTGAACAAATAAATGCACATATCTTTCTTTGGCTTTAAAAGAATACAGTATATCCCCTCTTCCTGCTGCACTGGGAACAATAGTTTGACCTTGACCACTTATTAGTTTTATTTGCTCATGAGATTAACAAAGGTATAACACTTTAAGCCTGTAGGACAGCAGCAGTACTGGGTGAGGGCTGAGGGCTAACAATGCTGGATTTCTTGTGCCCTTGTGTACTTTTGGGGATAATTAAAACTTATTTTTCTATTCTGGTTAGTGTCTTGCATGCCCAGATAGAAGCAAAGGTAATCATGTTAAGAAATCTTTCTCTGTTTACATTTTTAAAAGAACCTTTTCTTCCTAGAAGAAAAAAATTTAGTTGTCATTTTTTTCAATTTAAATGTCAAAGTGAAACTTTTTTTCAGTAATCTGTACAAAATGTGTACTTTTGATACAGTAACCTATATCCAGGTTGGTCTGAAATTGTTGCTGATTTTGAACAATTTAGACTTTATAGGTCATACAGTGATGTATTTCCTTGGTTTCTGGGATCTGGCACTATAACATGCTCTGGGAGGTGAAGCTGGGTCGGGGGAGGTTAGTGTTTCTATTTAATAAAAACCATTATGTTATACAAAGAACAAAGCAATTGTTTCAGACAAGGCATGTAAGAATTTGGTTAGATCTGAAGACTCAAATGAAAATGAGATAAGCTAATTTTGATTCAAAAGCTGCAGACTCTGCCTAGTAGTGAATGAAGGGTTCTCTGAGGTTGTTGTCATGGCAACCAGCACTGGAGGGAGCTAAGCTTAGAGTGCCCTTGTCCTCCAGCACTGTCAGGTTAGAGATCCCCTATCTGGAGGAATGGTGCTGGTGAACTGGTAGTGAGAAATCACCAACTGAACCATGTACCCCATTTAGCCATTTATTAAATCTGTCTTTTTGTGCACATGTGTACAGCTAACTATAATTAACTCATAGTTATGATTCTATCCTACGTCCCATCAGGTTACAAACTGGAAGTGCTTCCAACAGAAAACCAGAAGCTTTCAGGGTCTTCATCTGCCTTTAAAAAATATTTTGCTGAGAATTTTCTCAATTCATCGCATTTCCACATGGGCCTCTGTTTGCTTTGGGGAACAATTAGTTCTGGACTTACTATAAGAAATGCTTGTTATCTACCTCTCTCTATCCCTGCCTTGGTTACTCCCTTAACAGCCCCATATAGTAAGCTGTCAACATGTTAAGAGAGAATTGATGGCATAATGATTTTCTCAACGTAGGGAAGAGACTGAGGGGACATACAATCTCTATCAGAAGGTTTACCAGAAGCACCTTTAAGTAAAGATTCCATCTACAGCTCTTGAAAAGCTCTTTTAAGGAGCTGGCAGTGGTTTCTGAAACAGAATTTTTGTTAAAACTTTTCTAAATCCTTCCTCCTCCTCCTTATCCTCTATTATTCACCCATATCACCATTATCCCAACAATAAGTTTACAGTGAACTCTTGTGGATTGCTTCTAGTATTGCTTAGTGACAGTTTACATAGGTAAGAATTTTGGAAACATTTTAAAAGTGGAATAATAACAATATAATAATTTCCAAGTCCCTAATGTGAGACTGTGCTAAACACTTTATATACTACTAGTTCTTTTAAATCTTGGCAATCCAATGAAATGATATTTTCATCTCCATATTATAAATGAGGAAATGAATCTTAGAAAGGTTAACAACTTGTAACAAGGTCAACAACTAGCCTGTGTCAGAACTAGAACCTGAAAACAGACTTTTCTGGCTCCAAAGTCTGGTGTTCTTAACTGCTCTATTGCCTCCCAAAATCAATATAAAGCTTTAATATTGATGTTAACATGATAATTTTCTTCTCAATAATCACTTTTGGCTTTCTATTCTTATTAGGCAGAATTCATATCATATGCCTACTGTATGTTGACTTGAAATAGACTTTAGATATTTTTAAAATATTTCTCAGCAAAGATGGGTTTATTCCAGATAAGCAGAGAACTGCAAGTCAGAATCTGCAACTGTGTTGATCTATGTGCAAGTTCCCCTGTAGCAAAGAAAAGAGAATGCTTTTATAGTGAGGAAGAGGAAATTGGGAGGGCTGTAGAAACAATGAATACATGACCTTTCATTGACCAAGTCCTCACCAGGAAAGCAGAGGAGTCTTTCTCCTTTGTGCTGGACTCTGCTACCATCAGTGCGAGAACTCCCCAGTCTTGTCTCTCAACTCTACTTAATTTAAGTTTCTATGTATTAATTTTTAGCATTTCATTCTTGATCAAGATCTTCCTGTGAAAGCATCACTGATCGACAATCAGGTCTTCTAGTTTCAGAGGGTTTTTTTTGTCACTCATGTTAAGGAAGTATCTTTCCTCATGTAGTATCTCATGTAGTGGGGAAAGTGCCCAATTTGGAACCCTATTAAGGCCGCATTTGAGTAACAAAGAAGGGTAGGAGGGACATCGCTCAGATACTTTTTTAAAGTTTAAAGTTCATATGTTATCAAATCATAGATATTGGAGATTATCTGAAGCATTAAATCATTATCAATGGTTGGCAACAAACTTCCAATAGGCCTGATCTGGATATCTTGGGAAAACATCAGATGTTGTCTGCTTCAATTTTTGAACATCTGCTAATTGGGATGTCAAGGACAGAAGGGTTCATATCAAACTTTCCTTTAAGACTTTAAAAGGCTATATTTTCCTGTTCTTCCCATAAAATTGGGTCAAGTCTGCTGCTGTTGAGTAAAACATATTGAGGTTGGCAGTAAGAGACATTCATTTTATGCAATAACCAACCTGCCTGAGAAAACCTTATATCTGGCACTTTGTCTGGGGTTTTGGGAAACTGAGGACACAATGAAGTCTTTCTGGATTTAAGTGTAGCCCTGGTTCTGATATAAGATGCCCTAAATATCAAGCCTTGGTTTGGGCAAACTGCAGTTTTTCTTTGGTATCCTTATATTCCTTTAAGGCTAAAGCTTCAGCAAGTGGATGCTTTTTTCCTGTGAGGAGGCTTGAGAAAGAGGGAAAAGAAGCAAATCATCCATGTATTGAAACAAAGTGCAACCTCTAGGGAGCTTTAGGTCATCCAGATCAGCCTTCAGGATTTGAGAGAAATAATAAGGGCTCTCTGTATAATCTTCAGGCATTACTGTCCAGGTAAATTTTTTTCCCCAAGTGAAGTCAAAATGATTTTGGCTAGCTTCATCAACTGGCATACTAGGGAATACCCTGTGTGAATCAATTACACTAAAGAATTTACTTTCAGTGGTAATAGATGGTAGTATGGTATAATGATTAGGAACAATAAGGTGTCTATGGCTAACAGCATTAATTTATTGCTCAAAGTTCCTGGAAAATTTCTACCCTCATCATGTAGATTTTCTCACTGGTAAAATGAAAGTGTTACAGAGACTAATACAAGGGATAATGAGGCCTTAAGCCTTGTAATCTTCTATCATAAGCTTTATGCCTTGAAGGGTTTCTTTATTTATAGGGTATTGGATAATTATGGGAAAAGGTTTTGAGAGGTCTGTTTAAATGTTGATGGGAGGTTCACTGAGAATTTTGCCAACATCAGTTGGAGAGTTTGCCCATCAGAAAGTGGTAGCTGATTCATTAGGGACAAATGATCAGTGTTTCCAGAATCAGCTTTAGTGCTGTCAGGGATAGAACAAATGAAAAATCTCAAAGGGTCATTTAATTCATCTGGTTGGGTATTTCATTACTTATTGTCACTTCCTAAAATTATTTCCCCCTTTTGAGAGAAAGAAATTCTGACGAGTTACTACTCTGAGAATTCTTGGCCTAATTCATGGATAAGAGTTAAGAACTAAGGAGAAAAGGATCTCTATCTGTCAAAGGGCCTTACGCAAAAGGAAATAGGTTCAGAGACAGGAACCTCCTGAGATTCTTGGAGATTCCCACTACTTGAGAATGGCTTTAGTATTCCAATGCAGGGGTTGTTTTATAGTCATGAGGTTGAGCAGTGAGAGTGTGGCTCCACTGTCAGTTTGGACTAAAAGAGATTTGTCCCCAATCTGGAGAAGTGTTTCTTTCAAGTCATTTAAAAAGGAAGAAAGTGAAAAGTCACTGTGATTGCCAGGAAAGAAGGGGAGTCTTCTCTTGAGCTCTGCTCTCATGACAGGTGTGAGAGGTCTCCCTCTTTCTCCTGATTCTATTTAATTGAAAAAATGAAAGTGAAAGTCACTCAGTTGTGTCTGAGTCTTTGCGACCCCATGGACTGTAGCCTGCTAGGCTCCTCTGTCCATGAAATTCATTCTCCAGGCAAGAATACTGGAGTGGGTTGCCATTCCCTTCTCCAGGGGATCTTCCCAACGCAGGGATTGAACCCAGGTCTCCCGCATTGCATTGGATTCTTTATCGTCTGAGCCACCAAAGAAGATCATTTAATTGAGGTTCCTGTTTAATCATTTGTTACATGTGTGCCAGCTGATATTTTAAGCACTTGGATTAGTTATAAACATGACAGGTTAGCACTCTGAGTTTTGGATTCTACAATTTAAGGGTGGGGGTGCTAAAGTCAAACAAGAAGATAAGCAAACAAGATTATTAGAGGTAGTGATTCATGCTCTGAGGGTGGGGGGGGGGAGCAGTAATGGAATGTGTCTTGAAGTTTCTGTGTATAATGGTAGAGTAATTTAAGAACATGAAATCATTAGGGAATAACTATTTATGAAGGGAACATTTCCTCCAAGACTCGAATAGTGGGAAAGGGACATTCTGTCATGGATTAGGCTACAAAGTTGTCTAGGCAGAAGTTCTGAGGGAGGAATATACTTAGCATGTTTCAGAAATTCAAAGAAGGTCAGTGTGAATCAGGGAAAGTGAGAAATGAAAAAAAAGGATGATAAAGTGTAAAATTAGTAGAGTGGACAGGGATCAAATCATGCAGAATAATACAAATTGTGAGAAAATGATTAGATTTTATTCTAAATACAAAGGAGAAATGTTAGAAAACACTAAGCAGGGTGATAACATGATCTGCTTTGTGTCTTTAAAACAATCCCATGACTGTTGGGTAGAAAATGGATTATAGAAGAAAGGACAAGAATATGGGCAAGGAGATCTGTAAAGAAATTATTAGTGTAATCTGGGTTAAAAGGAGGGTGGTTTGGATTAGCTGGTGACAGTGGAACTGGAGAGAACTGGGCAGAGTCAGGATACATTTTGAGAGTACTATCAATCAGTTCAGTTCAGTTCAGTCGCTCAGCCATGTCTGACTCTTTCTGACCCCATGGACAGCAGTATACCAGGCTTCCCTGTCCATTACCAACTCCTGGAGCTTACTCAAACTCATGTCCATTGAGTCAATTATGCCATTCAAACATCTCATCCTCTGTCATCCCCTTCTCCTCCCGCCTTCATTCATTCCCAGCATCAGGGTCTTTTCCAATAAGTCAGTTCTTAACATCAGGTGGCCAAAGGATTAGAATTTCAGCTTCAACATCAGTCCTTCCAATGAATATTCAGGACTGATTTCCTTTAGGATGGACTGGTGGGATCTCCTTGCTGTCTAAGGGACTCTCAAGAGTCTTCTTCAACACCACAGTTCAAAAGCATCTATTCTTCAGTGCTCAGCTTTCTTTATAGTCCAACTCGCACATTCATATTATCACATCCAGTACTATCAATAGATCATGCTACTAGATTGGCTACAGAAGTGTCAGGCATAGGGAGGAATTAAGGACAATCCCAGATTAATGTCAACTCTGTAGTTTTGAACTTGAGTGACCAGGTAGATAAATATGACATTTATTGAGACGTAGACAACCAAGTAAGAAGCAAGTGATAGAGTTGGGGTAATCAACAGCTTCATTTTAAGATTAAATAAAAAGTCTTTATCCTGGTTTCCATCTATATGTACCTATATCTAATTAGGTGCTATTTATACAGTAGTATTTCATATCTGTTCATTGGGTTAACATGTGGAAAAATCAGTTCACTTACCTAGTTTCTCTTAAATTCAGGCAAAATCCTCTACTGTGAAAAGCTTACTGATTCTGGAATCCTGTTGTCCAATTTTGGAACAGGTCAATTTTGCTCCATTTAAATCACTAAATAGGCATAATCACTTGTACTCTAAATTGTAAAATTTGCCTCCTCCAAATTCACCAGACTTCTGCAAAACCTTTATAAAACCTTTATTAACCCACTGCAAGAAATATTCACTTCCTAAGTGAATACTTTATTCATATAACAGCCAAAGCTAGAGAGCCCAAATATCACTTAATCAAAATTAGCTTTCTTTTCCTTGAAGTAAATTGCAGATTCTTGCAAATAATATAGAATGTGACCTATGTTCCATATGATAAGTGAAATGCCTCCAATCACCCAGATTGCTCAACAAGACAGACTTATTCTTTCACTCATATTTTAATTGCTGTAATGTCAGCCTCAAAGCTCATTATGTTTTGAAGGCACTGTATCTTTGGTGTAAAATATTTTTATTGAGAAAATGAATTTTTTTCCTGCCTTGAGAATAGCTCCCTAATTAGAAAGCTCATACCATTAGTGCAAGTATATCACATTAAACATACACTCTGATGAATTGATAATTCATTTCAATCCCAAATTATAATCATTTTATTACCTTTCTGCAAGAAAGAAACCTCGAGTGAAAAGAGAAAAGCACTATGATATTTTGAAAAATTGGACTGTTCTTGGCTCACTTAGGATTTCTTGACAGTCACGGTTGCCTAGATGGTTTATAATAATTTTATTTATTTATTTTTGTTTTATTCTTTCAGCAGTCAATTGGCATTTGAACCTACTGCCTCCAACCTGTCACCCTACTGAGACCGTGACATAACTATTTATATATAATTTTGCAATAATCTCAAAATTTTTTATCTTTGAAGGAGCTGCAAGAAAATTACTGTCATCATTAAAATATCTTCCATTTATTCTAATCATTATAGTGATCATATGAAGAGCATGGTCTATATCTTCCTGCAGACACTGAGTTGTGCCAGCAGAGAATGATTGTCTGCTATTGTCACAGAATCAGCAGTTTTAGGCAGCATATAATACATTAGCTTTCAAATTTTCTTCATTAGAAACTCTCCAAGTTTAATTTACTCCACTGTATGGAGGTTAAAGATCTGCTGGTAAAGCATTCATCATTAACAGTGATCATTCATCGTCACATTTGAGTAGGCAAATTCTACTTTTGGAGATTTTCCTGCTAAGGAGAATTAATGAGAGCTGTGAAATCACAGTCAAGCTCCAGGCCACAACTCTAAAGGTTGAGACTTAAAAATTGAGAAGAACCTAAGAATCTCAGTCAAGTGGCAGAGTTGGGTCCTTGTCAGGGTAGACAGGCAGAGAACAGAGACAAGAAGGGAGGCTGGAGTGACCTAGAGAGCCAGCCTTAATAATTTTGCCAGCTTGACTAAACTTTTGATGGGTGTCTTCCTGACTAGAGGCTCCTGACTTTTCTTTCTTAGAGAAACCTGCAACTGTAAATTCTTTCTCCATTCCTTTTGAGATGTAAATCATGTATAACCCAGGAATGTCTTTCTCAAGAACCTGGGAATCTTCCCTTTGAACTATAATCATCAAGAAAGATGACCTAATCAGTTGAGAAAAATCAATGAGGACTTCAATCTTTCAAAGTGGATCCTATTGACCACTTACATGAGAATTACTCAAATAATTAATGAAATGCACATATCTGGAGTATTGCAGAAAGTCTTAAATTAGCTGGGCATGAGCCTCAGAATCTCTTAAATAAGTTCCTGAGTTCTTTCTTTTACATACGAAAATCTGAGTATAACTGCTGTAGAGCAAGTGATTACAGTAAGCTTCATTAAAAAAAATTAAAAAGTAAAAAGTCATGAAAAAGAATTTCAAACAATGGAAAGGAGAATTTTAATTCTGTTTTTATAATGATAAAAGCAAAGAGATAGAGGTTTTCAATCTATATTGCACTGCGATAGAAATCTTAAATCACTTGATTTTTCTCCCTTTGTTATTTCCCCCCATAAAAGACATCATCAATTGAGACTGTATTGTCCTCCTAACATTTTCTATTGGAGAAAATTCCAGGATTTTTTTCATTTGTTCATCAGAATGTACATGATTATGTTTGGCATTGCTTCTGTGTACATCATGCTGAATTTCTCACTGCAACTGAAATTTCTTCTTATTGAAGCCATTAGGATTATGGAAAACTAGGGATAGTTACAGGAGAAAAGCTCTTTCCTTTTACTTTCCTTTTTCTAAGCAAAAAATTACATGTAAAAAAATCTATTCTCTTATTTGTAGAATAAGGAAAATGATGTCCTAAACCAGGTCCTAGAAAATTGCCACAAGTCAATGACTTACAGCACAATGATTTAATTTTTAGAGGCCCCTTTTTTCTGGAAAATGTGTCTCTTGATCCCTTTATCCCTGTAATTAACAACTTCTATATCTTTAAAATCAATTCTGAAGGAAGGTTCTCTGTCAGCAATTATTTAAAATAGAAAGTATAAATTTATTATATCAGTTTTTCTTTCTGATATTTCCACTTTAGGAAGCTTTCCACCATAGGTCAAACATTTTACACAAGGAGGAGGAGTGAGTAGTTCTAGAAGCAGGAAGGCCTTTCTAGTGTCTCTAAAATTAACCCATTTCCTCCTAATAACACCATCTTCTCTAAAACAAATCTTTTCCTGAGAAAGAATACACATCCACTTCCCTTCTCCTTGGTGAAAAGAAAGTAGTTCCCCCACAACATGAAAACCATGAAGGAAAAGAGGCAGAAGATCAAGTGAGGGAAATGTAACTAAACAACCTACTAGCTTGGGACTTTGCAATCTGTGTTTTCTTATTCTTTTGCCCATTTCTTATCCACTACTACAGATAGAAGCATTTGGATTTGAACGTGGATTTTCCCTGCCACAGCTTCCTACCTGCATGGACAAGAGAACCCTGGCATGGAATGGGGGCCTTAACGATGATCTCAGACCTAAGTCAACAGAAATGATACACTAGACCTTGATTTCTAGATGGAGAACCAGGAGTAAGTGAGGCTGCTAGAGTTCGCTTCTACGTACACACACACACACACCTTCCATAATTAGTAATCAGTGGCGGAAGTGCAGGAAATCATAAGTAGGTTAAATTGCTTTTTTGTTTTCATGCTCTCCTTTGTTTGCATTTGTCCTGGTTTGGAAAACCCCTCTCTGTGTGGGAAGCCACACTGCAGCACTTGGTACAATTAAAGGCGCACTGAGAGACTACAGTTTAAAGAGCTCTCTCAGACAGAGCCTTTTATTTTTAGGAGTGGATAGCAGGGGCTCTGTAACACACTTAGATTGGGAGAAACACTGTGCCCTAAGACAATAAGGGAGGCTGTGAGACTTCCAGCCATTCAGAAGAGGATCTCATGCATACTCAGAGAAATGAGCTTTGGAGATTTTTTTTTTTTTTAACCCGTGTAACTTTTTTTTTTCCTAATAAAGCTGAAGATAATCAAGTTTTTCTTTTCAACATAGTAAAATAGCATAGCTAGAGGCATGAGGGAAAGCTAAGTGGCTATAAATAGAGAGATGTGGTGAAGGCCAAGTACTGATGGAGTGCAGACCAAAGGTTTGGGGAGGTGATCAGAGCAAAAAACTTAAAAGGTGACATGGGCTAGGAAGACATACAGGAATAAGAATTTTGCATCTGGGCAGGACCTGAGAAGTGTGTATGCAAAGGTGGATTGGTTGTAGCATTGCTGCCTGGCAGAGTCATCCATTTTTTTCTCTTCAAAAAGCACTATGTATCAAGTCTTGTGCTAGATCCAGAGGCTACTTAACAGAATACATGAGGGCTACTTTCTGGAATAATATAAAGATATAAATGTAGTAACTGATAATTATGTTTAAATAGGATCCAAATAAATAGAAAATACAGAATACAATGAAGCTGCCAAATGAAAATTAGTATTTGCAATCTACTACTTACTGGCCACTGCAGTGGCCAACCTTCAGCACACCCTGAAAGGAGTTCAGGGTGCAGATCAGGAATGAGACACTATACTCAGAAAAACATACAGAACAGGCCTTCAAGACAGAGATTTTCAGAAGAAGGTTCTATGACCCCAAATGCTTGTATTTTCTCATATTTAGAAAAGCACTAAAATCATTACTTGCCTGCTCCTTGTGACTAGCAGCAAGCCCCTGCCAAAATGCATGCTTGACTGCACATATCCCCCTCCTCTAAAATCATATATCAATATAATGTTGACCTTCCCCTCCACCCCTTCCCAGCAATTCCCGAGGGCTTTCTGAGATGCTGTCTCCCAGCCTATAGTTCTCGTTTTGCCCCACATTAAACTTAACTGACAACTCTCATGTTGTGCATTTTTTTCAGTTGACGTTACCAAACTTTAAAATATTTTTATTTTGAAGTTTTCATAAATTACATATGAAAGTATTTGCAAAATTTTAAGAATAAAAATGAAACATTAAAGATATGTCCATGTACCTTATTCTTTAACATACATGAGCATAAATATGGACTCGTACTTTATATCCACATGTAGACATCTCCATCTGCAGATGTATTCTTGATGCATTAAGACAGTATGTTTCTGGCACAAAAATAGAAATATAGATCAATGGAATAGGATAGAAAGCCCAGAGATAAACCCACACAACTATGGTCTCCTAATCTTTGACATAGGAGGCAAGAATATACAATAAGTGGTGTTGGGGAAACTAGACAGCTAAATGCAAAAGAATGAAATTAGAACACTTTCTAACACCACACACAAAAATAAACTCAAAATGGAATAAAGACCTAAATGTAAGGTTAGATAGTATAAAACTCTTTGAGGCAGAACCCTCTTTGAAATAAATCACAGCTAGATATTTTTTGACCCACCTCCTAAAGAAAATAAAAATAAAAAATGAGACCTGATTAAACTTAAAAGCTTTTACACAGCAAAGGAAACCATAAATAAGATGAAAAGACAACCCTCAGAAGGGGAGAAAATATTTGCAAATGAAGCAACTGACAAAGGATTAATCTCCAAAATACACAAGCATTTCATGCAGCTGTATATCAAAAAAACAAACAACCTGATCAAAAAGTGGACAGAACACCTAAATAGACATTTCTCCAAAGAAGACATACATGTGGCCAAAAAACACCTGAAAAGATGCTCAACATCACTATTTATTAGAGAAATGCAAAATCAAAACTACAGCAGCAGTGGTCAGAATTTCCATCATCAAAAAAATCTATTAACAATAAATGCTGGAGAGGGTATGGTAAAAAAGGAAACCCTTTTACACTGTTGGTGGGGATGTAAACTGATACAGCTACTATGGAGAATTAGTATGAAGGTTCCTTAAAAAACTGAAAATAGAACTACCATCAGTTCAGTCCAGTCGCTCAGTCATGTTTGACTCTTTGCAACCCCATGGACTGCAGCACACCAGGCTTGCCTGTCCATCACCAACTCCTGAAGCTGGATCAAACCCATGTCCATCGAGTCAGTGATGCAAATCAAACATCTCATCCTCTGTCATCCCCTTCTCTCCCTGCCTTCAATCTTTCCCAGCATCAGGGTCTTTTCCAGTGAGTCAGTTCTTCCCATCAGGTGGTCAAAGTACTGGAGTTTCAGCTTCAACATCAGTCCTTCCAATGAATATTCAGAACTGATTTCCTTTATGATTGACTGGTTTGATCTCCTTGTGGTCTAAGTGACTCTCAAGAGTCTTCTCTAACACCACAGTTCAAAAACATCAATTCTTCAGTGCTCAGCTTTCTTTTTTTTTTTTTATAGTCCAACTCTCATATCCATACATAACTACTGGAAAAACCATAGCTTTGACTAGACCTTTGGCAGCAAAGTAATGTCTCTGCCTTTTAATATGCAGTCTAGGTTGGTCATAGCTTTTCTTCCAAGGAGCAGGGGTCTTTTAATTTCATGACTGTAGTCACCATCTGCAGTGATTTTGGAGCCCCCCAAAATAAAGTCTCTCACTGTCTCCATTGGTTCCCCATCTATTTGCCATGAAGTGATGGGACCTGTCATGATATTAGTTTTTTGAACGTTGAACTTTAAGCTAGTTTTTTCACTCTCCTCTTTCACTTTCATCAAGAAGCTCTTTAGCTCCTCTTCACTTTCTGCTATACAGGTGGTATCATCTGTGTTTCTGAGGTTATTGATATTTCTCCCGGCAATCTTGATTCCAGCTTGTGCTTAATCCAGCCCTGCATTTCACATGATGTACTCTGCATATAAGTTAAACAAGCAGGATGACAATAAAGAGCCTTAATGTACTCTTTTCCCAATTTGGAACCAGTCTGTTGTTCCATGTCCAGTTCTAAGTGTTGTTCTTGACCTGCATACAGATTTATCAGGAGGCAGGTCAGGTGGTCTGGTATTCCCAACTCTTGAAGAACTTTCCAGTTTGTTGTGATTTACACAGCCAAAGGCTACCATAAGACTCAGCAAATCCCAGTCCTGGGCATGTACCCAGAAAAAAAACATAATTCAAAAAGAAACATGCACCCCAGTGTTCACTCCAGCACTCACTATTCACAATAGCCAGGACATGGAAGCAATCTAAATGTCTATCAAGAGAGGAATGGATAAAGAAGATATGGTACACATACAATATGGAGTATTATTCAGCCATAAAATGGAACAAAATTGGGTCATTTGTAGTGATGTGGATGGACCTAGAGTCTGTCATACAGAGTGAAGAAAATCAATGAGAAAAACAAATATCATACTATATATGGTATATACCATATATATATATATAAAATACTGATGAACCAATTTGCAGAGCAGGAATAGAGATGCAGAAGTAGAGAATGGACATGTAGACACAGGGAAGGAAAGGTGGGATGAACTGGGAAGGTAGCATTGACATATGTACACTGCCATGTGTAAAATAGTTAGCGGGAAGCTGCTGTATAGCACAGGAAGCTCAGCTCGGTGCTCTGTGATAACCTAGAGAGGTGGAATAGAGGATGGGTGGGAGAGAGTTCCAAGAGGGAGGGGATATGTGTATATATATAGCTGATTGATTTTGATAGAAACAACACTGTAAAGCAATTATACTCCAATAATTTTTTATAGATCTCCAAAACTCCAGTTGAAAGAAGATTTTAAGGAAATAAATAAGATGATAAAAGTAGACAAGATTTACTAGAATACCTATTCATTTGCAACACACACATGAAAAGTAATCTCCTGAGGAATATTTTCATAATTCAGATGAATTGGAACCATAAGTAATTATGATGACTCTATGTACAGATTAATTGTCAATATGCTACTTCAGCTTATTTAAAATTAAAAACTTCATTTTATATTCTAAAATTATAAAATAGATCTAATGTAAATGCAATTATTTTAATTATCAGATTTTTTTCAATGATCTATTTAATTGAAATATTATTTCCTATATAGAATACCTGCTAACTCCTTGAAGAGATTTGAAATAGCTGCAACAATGACCTCATTAGTATAGAATAATAATTTGTTGAAAATGAAAAATAAGCAAATAGGTAATATGACAGATTACAAAAAATGAGCACAGTCTTTCTTCCCTCCATTTGCACTATACCTATGATGTTCTTCTCAGCATGAGGGGAGTCTATTTCCCACTCCTTAAATCTGGTGTGATGTTGAAACTTACTTTGTCTCTGAGAAAGCAGTAGGATAGAGATGTGCTAGTTGTGAGTCTAGGATTCTGTTAACTTTGCATACCGCCTACCCAACCCTCCACAGCTGCCATAAACATGTGAACAATCTTTGGCTTGTAGAGGATAAGAGACCATATGGAACTAAGACCAATATGGATCAGACATTCCTCATCCATGTTAGCTGCTGGTTGCTGGCATTTCAGTGAACCCAGTTGAGAACAAAAAAATCCAGAGCTGAATCCACCTCAAATTGCCAACCTACAAAACTGTATATTATGTAAATGGATGTTTTAGCCACTCAAATTTTGGAATAGTTTGTTACACAGTGATAGCTAAACACTACAGGAAATGAATGAGATGAGCCACAGAATAGAATTTTTAAAATAACATGGCTTTAACTTCCAAATCTATAAATCAGTAGCAAATAGAGCAACGTTATAACAATACCCATCAGATCTTACTGAAACCAAGAAAACTAGAAGAATCTTGGTAAGTAAAACACAGTTACTGAATTGTATTTTTCTGATTTCTTATTTACACAGTGCAATTTCCAGTAAAAACATTTTTCATCTCATAGTAACAATCATTATTGCTCCTATTTTAGTAACCTATAAAGAACATACTTACAAATTATATAAAAATGCAGGTCTAATTTTTTTATTTCAATGATGTTAAGTTTTTATTTATAGCAAATGACAAAAGTCTTTAAGATAAATCCTAATAAGCAAATAGTAGATCGTTGAGAAAATGTTGGAATAAATAGCAACTTCTAGTCCTAACAAACTATGAAATATTAGTCAATTCATTTTCCTTCCGTAGTTCTACCAATGAATAAAAAAGTCCTCTGACCACCTAGTCTTAGAGGGTGTCTATCAAGATGAAGTGAAATGGTTCATCTTAAAATACTTCACAAAACATAAACCACTCAGTTCAGTTCAGTCACTCAGTAGAATCTGACTCTTTGTGACCCCATGGACTGAAGCATGCCAGGCCTCCCTATCTGGGGTTTACGTGAACTCATGCCCACTGAGTCAGTGATGCCATCCAACCATCTCATCCTCTGTCATCCCCTTCTCCTCTTGCACTCAACCTTTCCCAGCATCAGGGTCTTTTCAAATGAGTCAAGTCTTTGGATCAGGTGGCCAAAGTATTGAAGTTTCAGCATCAGCATCAGTCCTTCAATGAATATTCAGGACTGATTTCCTTTAGGATTGACTGGTTGGATCTTCTTGCAGTCCAAGGGACTCTCAAGAGTCTTCTCTAACACCACAGTTCAAAAGCATCAATTCTTTGGTGCCCAGCTTTCTTTATAGTCCTACTCTCAAATCCGTACATGACTACTGGAAAAACTACAGCTTTGAATAGACAGACATTTGTTGGCAAAGTAATGTCTCTGCTTTATAATATGCTGTCTAGGTTTGTCATAGCTTTTCTTCCAAGGATCAAGTGTCTTTTAATTTCATGGCTTCAGTCTCCATCTACAGTGATTTTGGAGCCCCCCAAAATAAAGTCTATCACTGATTCTATTGTTTCCCCACCTATTTGCCATGAAATGATGGGACCAGATGCCATGATCTTAGTTTTCTGAATATTGAGTTTTAAGCCAACTTTTTTACTCTCCTCTTTCACTTATATCAAGAAGCTCTTTAGTTTTTCTTCACTTTCTGCCATAACGGTGGTGTCATCTGCATATCTGAGGTTATTGATATTTCTCCTGGTAATCTTGATTCCAGCTTGTGCTTCATCCAGCCCAGCGTTTCTCATGATGTACTCTGCATATAAGTGAAATAATCAGTGTGACAGTATACAGCCTTGTACTCCTTTCCCAATTTTGAACCAGTCTGTTGTTCCATGTCCAGTTCTAACTGTTGCTTCCTGACCTGCATACAGATTTCTCAGGAGGCAGGTCAGGTAGTCTGGTATCCCCATCTCTTGAAGAATTTTCCACAGTTCATTATGATCCACACAGTCAAAGGCTTTGGCAGAGTCAGTAAAGCAGAAGTAGATGTTTTTCTGGAACTCTCTTGCTTCTTCAGTGATCCAGAGGATGTTGGCAATTTGATCTCTGGTTCTTCTACCTTTTTAAAATCCAGCTTGAACATCTGGAAGTTCATGATTCACATGCTGTTGAAGCCTGGCCTGGAGAATTTTGAGCATTACTTGGCTAGTTTTTGAGATCATTGCAATTGTGCAGTAGTTTGAGCATTCTTTGGCATTGCCTTTCTTTGGGATTGGAATGAAAACTTGCCTTTTCCAGTCCTGTGGTCACTGCTGAGTTTTCCAAATCTGTTGGCATATTGAGTACAGCACTTTCACAGCATCATCTTTCAGGATTTGAAATAGCTCAACGGGAATTTCATCACCTCCACTAGCTTTGTTTGCAGTGATGCTTCCTAAGGCCCACTTGACTTCACATTCCAGGATGTCTGGCTCTAGGTCAGTGATCACACCATCATGATTATCTGGGTTATGAAGATCTTTTTTGTATAGTTCTTCTGTGTATTCTTGCCACTTCTTCTTAATATCTTCTGCTTCTTTTAGGTACATACCATTTCTACCCTTTATTGTGCCCATTTTGCATGAAATGTTCCCTTGGTATCCCTAATTTTCTTGAAGAGATCTCTAGTTTTTCTCATTCTATTGTTTTCCTTTGTTTCTTTGCATTGATCACTGGGGAAGGCTTTCTTATCTCTCCTTGCTATTCTTCAGAACTCTGTATTCAAATGGATATATCTTTCCTTTTCTCCTTTGCCCTCATTTCTCTTCTTTTCACTGCTATTTGTAACACTTCCCCAGACAACCATTTTGTCTTTTTGCATTTCTTTTTCTTGGGGCTCGTCTTGATCCCTGCCTCTTGTACAATGTCCCGAACCTCCATCCATAGTTCTTCATAAAGCATTATGTAAATGTAAAGTTATATCATGCTTTTACATCAGAGGAATAGCCTTTCTTCTAGGTTGAATAAATAGAAAAAGGAGAAAGAATTAGTCTCTAGTAAAGACTAATCACTTTATTTTGTGAGATAAAGAAAGCACTTTGTTGCCCTTCCCTGAGAAGTTGAACAGAGACCATCTGGTGGGTCCTCCAAGCATTTCATAATCGATCTCACATTTCATTAATCAACTATGGGCATTTAAAAAGGCTACCTGTCCTCTTCTAGTTATTGCTTAAAAGGAAAAATTATGCCCTGGGTGACTATGTTCTGATTAGTAATATTCACTGTGCTCTTTCTCATATGTCATCAGTTCAGTTCAGTCACTCAGGCATGTCCGACTCTTTGCGACTCCACGAACCACAGCATGCCAGACCTCCCTGTCCATCACCAACTCCCAGAGTCCATCCAAACCCATGTCCATTGAGTCAGTGATACCATCCAACCATCTCATCCTTTGTTGACCCTTTCTCCTCCTGCCCTCAATCTTGTCCAGCATCAGGGTCTTTTCAAATGAGTCAGCTTTTTGCATCAGGTGGCCAAAGTATTGGCATTTCAGCTTCAACATCAGTCCTTCCAATGAACACCCATGATTGATCTCCTTTAGGATGGACTGGTTGGATCTCTTTGCAGTCCATGGGACTCTCAAGAGTCTTCTCCAACACCACAGTTCAAAAGCATCAATTCTTCAGTGCTCAGCTTTCTTTATAGTCCAACTCTCACATCCATACATGACCACTGGAAAAGCCATAGCCTTGACTAGGTGTACCTTTGTTGACAAAGTAGTGTCTCTGCTTTTTAATATGCTGTCTAGGCTGGTCATAACTTTCCTTCCAAGTGGTAAGCATCTCTTAATTTCATGGCTGCAATCACCATCTACAGTGATTTTGGAGCCCAGAAAAATAAAGTCAGCCACTGTTTCCACTGTTTCTCCATCTATTTCCCATGAAGTGATGGGACCAGATGCCATGATCTTAGTTTTCTGAATGTTGAGCTAAGCCAACTTTTTCACTCTCCTCTTTCACTTTCATCAAGAGGCCCTTTAGTTGTTCTTCACTTTCTGCCGTAAGGGTGGTGTCATCTGCATATCTGAGGTACTCATATTTCTCCTGAGAATCTTGATTCCAGCTTGTGGTTCATCCAGCCCAGCATTACTCATGATGTACTCTGCATATTGTCCTCAGTTCAGCTCAGTTCATTTCAGTCACTCAGTCATGTCCGACTCTTCGCAACCCCACGAATCACAGCACGCCAGGCCTCCCTGTCCATCATCAACTCCCGGAGTTCACTCAGATTCACGTCCATCGAGTCAGTGATGTCATCCAGCCATCTCATCCTCTGTCGTCCCCTTCTCCTCCTGCCCCCAATCCCTCCCAGCATCAGAGTCTTTTCCAATGAGTCAACTCTTCGCATGAGGTGGCCAAAGTACTGGAGTTTCAGCTTTAGCATCATTCCCTCCAAAGAAATCCCAGGGCTGATCTCCTTCAGAATGGACTGGTTGGATCTCCTTGCAGTCCAAGGGACTCTCAAGAGTCTTCTCCAACACTGCTGTTCAAAAGCATCAATTCTTCGGCGCTCAGCCTTCTTCACAGTCCAACTCTCACATCCATACATGACCACAGGAAAAACCATAGCCTTGACTAGACGGACCTTTGTTGGCAAAGTAATGTCTCTGCTTTTGAATATGCTATCTAGGTTGGTCATAACTTTCCTTCCAAGGAGTAATTTTAATTTTAATTCTTTTAATTTCATGGCTGCAGTCACCATCTGCAGTGATTTTTGAGCCCAAAAGAATCAAGTCTGACACTGTTTCCACTGTTTCCCCATCTATTTCCCATGAAGTGATGGGACCAGATGCCATGATCTTTGTTTTCTGAATGTTGAGCTTTAAACCAACTTTTTCACTCTCCACTTTCACTTTCATCAAGAGGCTTTTTAGTTCCTCTTCACTTTCTGCCATAAGGGTGGTGTCATCTGCATATCTGAGGTTATTGATATTTCTCCCGGCAATCTTGATTCCAGCTTGTGTTTCTTCCAGTCCAGCGTTTCTCATGATGTACTCTGCATAGAAGTTAAATAAGCAGGGTGATAATATACAGCCTTGATGTACTCCTTTTCCTATTTGGAACCAGTCTGTTGTTCCATGTCCAGTTCTAACTGTTGCTTCCTGACCTGCATACAGATTTCTCAAGACGCAGGTCAGGTGGTCTGGTATTCCCATCTCTTTCAGAATTTTCCACAGTTTATTGTGATCCACACAGTCAAATCCCCCACAAATATATAAAGTCAAGGGAAGCTTATAAAAATATTATGTTCACTAAGGACAGCTAGGGGAATGAAGGGGGAACAGAGTGGGGGATACAAATAGAGAGACAGAGTAAGCGGGGGCAGACAAGTGTTCTGAAACAGTAAACTTCAAATGCGTTTCTCTTGGTAAATCATGGTTCTTAATTTTGGGGGACAACCTGTTGTTAACACTATGGAGTTCATAATGACTTGCTTTGCTTTTTAATCTTTTAATCTACTTACATGAGAATGAAGTGCTGATAAAATTAGGGTTTTAGTGTCTATGCCTACATGGACCATTTTTCTCTGCCCTATAGAATTATCCTATGTTGAGCTGAGCCCTTATCCCCAACCAAGTCTACTAAGAGTATGTGTTATGGGTCCTTACGGGTCTATAGTGGAATAAGCAATCATAGAAACAACTAAACAGCCTGTCAGTTGGGGGAGGGTTATGTTCTCATATTCTCCCTCTCTCTTGCCCCTTCCTCTGTCCCTTCCTGCCTCCCTCCCAGCCTACTAAGTTCAAAGATTCCTTGATTTCTTTAATAGTGACAAATCTTTCAGGAAACAGTTAAAAATAACACTCCAAGTTGAAATATTCCTGAGAAAGTTCAAAATTCATTTTAACAATTGCTTAAGTTATCACTAATAAATCCTCTCTGAAGGTAGCATATCATAGACTGGAGGCAGTCATGGAATTGTGAGATTACCCTAATGGAAAATTGAGAAAAAACAATAACAGTTAGAGAACAGCATTGGTTTTGATTTTGAAGATGAACTTAGTAGATGTCACAGCCTGGGCAAGGAATTACCCTACATAGGAAGTAATGTGGATGGATCAGATTAAAACAGTATAGGAACAACAATTCAAAGGTAGTGTGCTCATAAGGGTGAATCATTCAAGCCATTTCGGTTGAGAGCACAATCTAGTGGTTAGCAGCTTCTGGTATCTACTTTGCAGTCTGGTCATTGCATGGTATAGACATAGTTCTCAAACTTCAACTCCAATGGATTAAAAGTTTGTCTTCAGTTACATCAAATATTTTCAGTTTATTTTATTAAGGAATCAGAGCAAGGGAAAAGTCAAATAATATATTGGTCTAAAAGGTTAAATCACCAGCAGAGGATTAAAAGGCAATGGAAGAGAAGGCTCCTCTGAGGATATTTTGTGTGAGATGACCTGGAACAGATCCTCTTACTCACAATAACCAATTACTCACTACACCTTGCTCTTTTCTAGCAGGTATTATTGGCAATGGCAGTTACTGCAGGATTTAGTCATTTCAGCAGAGACACCCAGATGTGAAATGGGTGCTGATTATGGTTGGCAGGCAAATAAGATATTCTTCTTACATAAGACTGAAGAACAATTCCAAATTCAAAGTGTGGAGGCTCTTGAAAATAAATCTAAACCAAACAAAAAAATCCCCATCTTAAAATTTTGATAACTGGATCACATCTATCCTTTCTTCTGGCCACTCTAATAGCTACCATTTAGAAGAAAACTCCAGCCTCTGTATTGTATCTAAGCATTAATCTACAGGGTAATTACATAAGCCCTATAGTGAAAGTTTAGCTAACAAGCTTTTTTTCTGCAGGGTGAAAAATTTATTATTTTGCTTGTGGCAAGGTCTCAATATGATATCAGAAATGAATATCAGGTATTCTGTGGTTGAATTAATATATCCATTTGAAACTATAATTCTGCCTGTGAAAGAAATAAGCGTTTTTCATTCACATCTTGTGATTTTTGCCAATTTGTTATTCAACTCCATGTTACAACTTTATGTAAAACAGAAGCTTTAGAGTAATATATAGACTGCCACTGCACTTCAGAAAGGGAATGATTAAAATAAGCCCCAAAGAATTAATCATCTCTGCCTATAATAAAATCTTACACACAATTTTTGGTGTATACTGACATACTTTGAACTATATCAGAAAGTCAACTTGACAGAAAATAAGTAATATTTCTTATTAAATCATTTTTTAAAAAAAAGATTTTGGGGATGAAAACACATTTTCTTTACCTTTAGTCATTTTTATTCTATTACCTGTTCTTCCTTATAATTCACATAGAAAAATTGACTAGCCTTAGAACATGGTTCCATTTGACACATGGATAACTTTGTTATCTAAAAGATACTTTGGCCTGATTGAAAGGTATGAAGTTAGAAATTAAACCTGCATTCTCAAATTGGGTGGTGTCAAAACAAAACCATAGAATGTCCTTATGCCTCAAATGCATCATTTGAATAATGAGGAAAATAACACCAAAGTTATTGTGGGAAGTAAATGGTATAAATTTCAAAACATATTTTAAAATTACAAATACAATATAAGTATTAGTTAAAATGGTACTGTAGCAATCATTTAATAAACACAGTATTCTTTTGATGAAAACAAAAAGGACAAAATAAGTAATCTTATTCCCCATTTTATAGCTGGAACATACTTCATGCTAGAGTTCACTGGATGACTATAATCAATAAAGAAAAATGTACAGCCTCTGTGTTTATATATTATACAAGAAAGGATTCTGTGAATAACATAGATGCCTCAGCTACATTCTGAACAGAAACTTCACCCTACTGTTCAAGTCATAATTAATTAGATAAAGGATGGACACCTTAGTAATGGAAGTAATCATTAAGTTGCCGAAGTACATGAGACAACATTAGAAATCTTTCCAATTGAAGTTTCTCTATATTAGGTAGACACTGACAGAATCATCAATTCAATCTTGCAAAGAGTTTGAAATTAGTCATCAAGAACAGATCACAGAGTAACAACATAGGAGCATAGGAGCTGGTAAGTGGTGTCCGTAAACAGAGATTATAGGCAGGAGAAAGCACCAGGCATAAGAAAATTGAAGCCTTGAATAAGCAAAGCCAAAGACTGAGAAAGGAGTGGAGAGTTCGTTAGTTGAGAGAAAGTATGAACAATGAGGTGAGCATAATTGACATTAGGAAAAAAATGGAAGCAGAGATAGAAAGTTCTTATTACTGTGTATCAGAGTAGAGTTATAGATTCTTGGTGCTGAAGGGCCAGAAAGATAACTTAATTCAAAAAACTGCAGCATTTTATAAACCATAGCCAATTAAATCTGACTAACTGACTTTTGAGTCAACTCCTTGTTCTTCATTGCTGCTTTTCCTTGATAAGGATTAGTCAATAATCTCCATAAATTGAGGCAGTATCTGCATTCTCTACAACTGAAAAATAGCTTATCTTGGCACAATGGAAACGTGGCAATGAGATCCATATTCTTTACCTCTGAAGTTAGATAATATATTCATAAGAGATCTAGATAACTATTTGTAGCTTTTCCAAGACTCTTACTGCCTTTTTTTCAGTTAAATTTAAAAACAAAATAATCAAAACCTCAAAATATCTAATAATATCAAACCTCAAATTATCTTACCTACAAATTAAGAGTTGATCCTTCAGGTTATGAAAGTTGCTCTTATCTTCTTTATTTCCCTCTAATCTGAAGCCAGATGACTATACTTTAGAAACTGGTAGAACTATATCAAAAGAACTAAGATTTAAACCCAAATCCCTACACCATCAAATTGACAGTTGTTTAGAAGCAATCTTTTCACAGGGTTAAAATGTGAACGAATGTGTCTTATATTTATAACCCATTGTATTATGTAAATACCCATACACATATTCGCATCACATACCACACACACGCACACAAATTTCTACCTTATTTGCTGCTTACAATCATATAAGAAGGCAAATTATATTACCCTTATTATCCACTTGTCAAATGAAGCAGCATGGGATATTTAAATGCTTTGTCCAAGATTCAACAACAATTCAGAAGTGGAACTAAAAGTCAGGAGTCCTGGCTAAAAGTCCATTCACCTATATGTGGTGCCACACTCCTTAATCACACCCATCACAGACGTGTCAACTTAAGAAAGATTTCAAAGACTGTTAGTAGACGTATAGTATATTTGAAAATGCCTGAATTTCAGGGAAAAATGTGCAATGTGTGGGAGGTATTGGGGAGGGAGATAAAATGTTGTGCTCTCAGAAATTCCCATCACTCGACTGCCTATATAATACCCATTGCACCGTGGGCTGCACTTTCTAGAATGAGTTAACCATCTAAGTCTCCTGGGTGGTGGCCTTCAGCCCAAGGCAGTCAGCTTTAGGTCTGGGAACATATTCCCAACTTTCAACCAATGCTTGCTTCCCAAAGGCAGGGAGAGAATAGGATTTGTTATTGAAAAGAGAATAAGTCTTCTCTTCACAGAGATGTGACTGTATTGATATAGAACACTGCCCAGGAATCACAAATAACTACTGTGAACTGATGATGAGAAACCTTAGAAATCAAAACAAAATGCTAAGCTACAGGTCTAGCTAGGAAAGAAAAAAAAAACAAAACAGCAGAGTTTTAAAAAATAGACATCAAGTATGAATTTTTCATTACTTTTGAAAGCAGAAATATAGACTTTTGGCAGATGAATTATTTTATGATAATCTCACTGTCTTTTAAATACATGAATGGATACAAGAAAAGTGAATTTAGTTTGGGGAGAATGATCAAGTTATGTGAGGTTGCTCTGTGAACATGAATTCTACAGATACCAGAAATTCTGAAATATTCCATCAAATCAATCTGTGGCATGATGAAACTTCCTTGAACCATACTAAGCAAGCACTCTGCCAAGTATGGGTTAGTTTTTCTCTAGTTCTGCTGTAAAACTGTTAACTTAGATCTTCCTTCATCATCAATTTGAAGATTGCCTTGGGCTTCCCTGGTGGCTCAGACAGTAAAAGCATCTGCCTACAATGCGAGAGACCTGGGTTCTATCCCTGGGTGGGGAAGATCCCTGGAGAAGGAAATGGCAATCCACTCCAGCACTCTTGCCTGGAAAATCCCATGGATGAAGGGGCCTGATAGGCTACAGTCCATGGGGTGGCAAAGAGTCTGACTTGACTGAGTGACTTCACTTCACTTCACTGGTATTGGATCCTAGGTATTTTTTTCTTGATTACTCTACTTTAGTCCAATAACTCCCTCAGAAAATATTCATGGAAGGTAATCATTTTAGACATTTCATATAAAAATACCTTCATTCTAATTTATACTAATTATTGGTGTCAGTTATGATAGGCTTGGTAGGTTAGTGTGTTTAAAAAAGTGAATGTGTTAGTCACTTCATCATGTCTGACTCTTTGCGACCCCAAGGACTGTAGCCCACCAGTTTCCTCTGACCATGGAATCCTCCAGGCAAGAATACTGGAGTGGGTAGCCATTCCCTTCTCCAAGGGGTCTTCCCGACCCAGGGATAAAACCCTGGTCTCCTGCATTGCAGGTGGATTCTTTACCATCTGAGCTGCCAGGAAGCCCATGTCCATGTTCAAGTGTTCCATGACATCAAAATCTCCTTAGACATCAGTCTTTATGGTTTGACTAATTCTCTTTCTTCTATTTCTTTGTATTTAACCAGTACTTTCTGGGACATCCCAAATTTATTTTTCATACTTTATTGAATTTATCATATGTTGTATTTTTAATACCTACAGCTCTTGGTTTTCCTCTCATTAATCCTTAATAGCAGCATGACAACCTGTTCTTGATTCATGGGTACATTTTCTTATCTCTCTGAGGAGATTAATATTTTTTTCTAAGTTTCTTATAAATTAATTATCTGCTTTTCCTATAAATTGTATATTTTTCTGCTTGTTTGCTCTGGTGTCTGACTTTGGTACTAGAGATTTTCCTCAACGACTGCTGGTTCTTGACTGAATTCTAATACTAAACAATGGGAACTGAAGAGTTGACTGGGAACCAAGAGAACCCTATGAAATTTGTCAACCATGGGTCTTCTGAGAGGTGCTTGACATTTCATTGTGGAAAAACACCACCGTATATATCTTAGGTCTTTTCTCCTGAGCGTTTCTGATTTCCCAAGGTATAATAATAGCAAGGGCTCCTCTCATGTCTCAACAGGTAAAGAGTCTGCTTGCAATGCAAGAGATGCAGGAGATGTAGGTTCAACCCCTGAGTCAGGAAGATGTCTTAGAGAAGGGAAAGGCTACCCACTCTAGTATTCTTGCCTGGAGAATTTCATGGACACAGGAATAATAATAAACAAACACTATCGGAGAAGGCAATGGCATCCCACTCCAGTACTCTTGCCTGGAAAATCCCATGGACAGAGGAGCCTGGTGGGCTGCAGTCCATGGGGTCGCGAAGAGATGGACACAACTGAGCAACTTCACTCTCACTTTTCACTTTCATGCATTGGAGAAGGCAATGACAACCCACTCCAGTACTCTTGCCTGGAAAATCCCATGGACAGAGGAGCCTGGTGGGCTGCAGTCCATGGGGTCGCAAAGAGTTGGACACAACTGAGCAACTTCACTTTCACTTTTCACTTTCATGCATTGGAGAAGGAAATGGCAACCCACTCCAGTATTCTTGCCTGGAGAATCCCAGGGACGGCAGAGCCTGGTGGGCTGCCGTCTATGGGGTTGCACAGAGTCAGACACGACTGAGGCGACTTAGCAGCAGCAGCAGCAGCAGTGCTTATTATATGCCAGACAGAGTTCTAAGTACTTCTAAAATTCTTTTTAATCTCTACAACTCTATATAAGAAAGGTATTAGTATTATTTTTATTCCAGTGTTGTATATGAGGACACTGAGATAAAAAGAATTAAAGCTACTTGCCCTAGGTCACATAGCTAACTAGTAGTATAGAAACAGGCAGCCTGATTCCAGTGTCCTCTACATGATATTACCTATTAAGTTCACACTGGGAGAGTGTAACTTCAGTTACTTGGGTTAAAAGGGCCAGGATATCATCATTCTGTGTGTAGATAGATATTCAATTAAATTCTGTTTTTCTATAAAGTATCCCTGACTTCAACACTGCCAGATGCCTCCTCTTGTACTCATCTGGTTCAGAGACTTTGTTTTACCCTTTCTAGAGAATAAACCTCAAGGCTTCCGCAGGATCATAGAAGGAAAACTGTCCTACTTTTTGGCAAGAAAGGAAAATCTGCAGTTTAAAGGCTTCCCTGGTGGCTCAGACAGTAAAGAATCTGCCTGCAATGCAGGAGACCTGGGTTTGATCCCTAAGTTGGGAAGATGCCCTGAAGAAGGGAATGGCAACCCACTTCAGTATTCTTGCCCGGAGAATTCCATGGACAGAGGAGCCTGGCAAGCTACAGTTTATGGAGTCCCAAACAGCTAGACATGCCTGAGCGACCAATACTTTCACTTTCAAAGCCTTTTTAAACAGACTTTTGGCCAAGTCTTTTTTTATTACTTGTATGCTATTCTCACTTCCAGTGGAAACTGGTGCCATAGATTCATGAGCTTTGAGGTACACTTGTGTGTGAGTAGGTGTGTAAATCATGTTGCTTCACAGTTGTCATCGTTGCCAACTTAGAATTAATTTTAGATGGCTAAAATATTTGCCACATATTCTTTTGGTTTTCAGTCCCTGAAATTTTGTTGTTATCATCTCTTTTCCCATTTGGGGGAATTTATGCTTTTTTAAAAACCCCTTTACGATTTCAATAAGGTATTAGTAGAGAGCAGAGACAAATTTTATTTTCAAGAGTTTGTGTGAACTGGGGATTTGTTATGTATTTTTCATTCACAAACATCTATTTTAGATGAACTACTCTCCTAAGGGAAGAATGGCAACTAATCTTGGCAAATTTAGTTATAAGATATCACACCTGGGATTTGGGAGAATTATTATTTGCTAAGAATTCCACTATATACTAGGCAATGGGATAAACACTTTAATCACCTTTACTTGCTAATTTGCTCATTTGATAAATATTTATGTGCCAGGTTTTATGAATTTTGTGCATAGATTCCAATAAGCAGTTGTTTCAGTATAAGGAGATGTGACCCTCGGGAGGCATTTGGCAATGTTTGGAGACATTTTGGTTGTCAAAACTGCTGGAGGCAGGGGGGATGGTGCTATGGGCAAACATCCAGTAGGCATAGATGTTATAGAAATGCTGCAAAACATTATATAATTCATAGGACAGTCCCCTACAACAGAGTTATCTAGTCCCAAATGTTGGTAGCACTAAGGTTGAGACACTCTGAAATAAAGTCTTGTGAAAATAATAACTGATTTAAATGATAAAAACTGGTTTCTTGTACCAGGGCTGACTTAGCTACTCTGATTCTTGTGCCTTGGTTCTCTTTGATTTTATCAAAAAGGGAGCTTCCATTGCATTGTGATAAACCTGCTACTCTACAGGATATTTTGACCCAAAGAAGGGAGAATTTTCCTGTTTACTTTTCATTGTCTGCTTTTGTTAGAATGGAGTAGAAGACTGCTCTCCTTAACTACAGTTCAGCTGTAACAGTAGCAATAAAGGTTTATGAGGACAACCCAAGATAACCTGCCCCTAGCCTTAAGAAAACTGGTCAGAAAATGTGGTGGAGGCATCGTTCACACTTCAGCTCACAAAAACAGGAGGAAGCAACCTCTTGCCTCAGAGAAAGCTGGCTCGTCATGGGAATGTGAACTGCCACATCACCTTTGTGAATTAAAGAATTGTTCTCATTGTGCCAGAAATGTAAACTAGATCCCACAACTGAAGGTTTCTAAAGTTGTTAGACTTTCTGAAGAACATCTCATGGGGAAAAGTCTATTTAGGAAAAAAACATACAGTTTCCTTGAGTCATAAAAGATTTATTGTGTGAGGGATTTGTTATACCAGAGAACAAAGATACTGTAAGAGAAATCATCTTCCATAAAATTGTACCACTGCTTTCAAATATAATGAAAAATTCATAGCTCATTTTTTTTCTCCAGCAGAGTTGATCATTTTAGAGTGAGAAGTCATATGTTCTGTATTATCTTTGATTTTAATGTGGAAAAAGAAAAGGTTTTTATTTTTCTATGAAATCAGATGATAGTATCATTTCTACATAAGTGTCTCTTCATTGCTGTCTTCTGACCAACCCTCCCCTTATTTCACCTGCATCTTTAAGGATGTCTAAGTCTTTCCTACTATGAGCTTTGGGCAGTGGGTCTTTATCACATGTGTGTTGGCAGGGGAGGATTATTATTTCCGTAAAAAAGAACCAGGAACCAAGTATAGAAAATTCAAAGCTTTGTCTATGTTGTCCTATTGCTCTTGGGTTTCAAAATACAGGCTCATAATATTGATCAGTTTGTACAATGCAACTAGCAATTTTGAAAGCAATATGGTCACTTTTTTGCAATAAGATCTCAATTAAGGTAAATACTTCTGTAATTATGTCATTCACATTTTGGCCCATTTTCTAACATGGAGAAATGAAATGAACATGTGAAAATGAACATGAAATTACCTTCTACTATCTTGTCTAAATCTTTATCTTTTTCTCCTGAATACACTACTACCATTATGCATGCTCTTTTCAATTAGAATATAAGGAGTAATCAATTTTTTCCCCACAGAAGAGATGTTTAAAATTACACAATGGATATTTAGGCAAAGCCTATTATATTCTTCAAGTTAAACTAAGAGTTGCCAGATGCAGCAGAAACAAGAAAGTAGATTCGTGAGTATTTGTGTTTCAGTTCAAAAATACTTAAATAATTAATCACTTCAAAATTTTAGCTAATTCTTTGAAAGGAAATGAATTTCCTGGGACCTTTTATATTTCATACCTTTCTTAAGAACTTTTGGTACTTAAGTGAACATGAACATTTCTCTCAAATATCATACATATTTCAATAAGGCTCAGTTAAAACTTTCCATAAAATCAATAAAAATGTAATTCCAAGAGTTCTTCCTATATACTTAGGATGGTTTGCAGTCATCCTTGAATAGCAAGTTATCTTCAGTTTAGGTGTTTAGTTGTGTCCAACTCTTTGCAATCCCATGGACTGCAGCACACCAGGCTTTCCTGTCCATCACCAACTCCCAGAGCTTGCTCAGACTCATGTCCATTGAGTCGGTGATGCCATCCAAACAGTTCATCCTCTGTCATCCCCTTCTCCTCCTGCCTTCAATTGTTACTAGTGTCAGGGTTTTTTCCGATGAGTCAGTTCTTCCCATCAGGAGGCCAAAGTATTGGAGTTTCAGCTTCATCAGTGCTTCCAATGAATATTCAGGACTGATATCCTTTAGGATTGACTGGCTGGATCTCCTCACAGTCCAACGGACTCTCAAGAGTCTTCTCCAACACCACAGTTCAAGAGTATCATTTTTTTAGCACTCAGCGTTCTTTATAGTCCAACTCTCACATCCATACATGACTACTGGAAAACCCATAGCTTTGACTAGATGGACCTTTGTCAGCAAAGTAATGTCTCTGCTTTTTAAAATGGTGCCTAGGTTTGTTATAGCTTTACTTCCGAGGAGCAAGCATCTTTTAATTTCTTGGCTGCAGTCAGCATCTGCAGTGATTTTGGAGCCCAAGAAAATAAAGCCTGTCATTGTTTGCATTGTTTCCCCATCTTTTTTCCATGAAGTGATGGGACCAGATGCCAAGATCTTAGTTTTTTGAATATTGAGTTTTAACCCAACTTTTTCACTCTCCTCTTTCACTTTCATCAAGAGACTCTTTAGTTCCTCTTTATTTTCTGTTATAAGGGTAGTGTCATCTACATATCTGAGGTTATTGATATTTCTCCCAGCAATCTTGATTCCAGCCTGTCCTTCATCGAGCCTGGCATTGTGCCTAATGTACTCTGCATATAAGTTAAATAAGCAGGGTGACAATATACAGCCTTGACATAGTCCTATCCCAATTTGGAACCAATCTGTTGTTCCATGTCCGGTTATAACTGCTGCTTCATGACCTGCATACAGATTTCTTAGGAGGCAGGTCACGTGGTCTGGTATTCCCATCTCTTTCAGAATTTCCCACAGTTTGTTGTGATCCACATAGTCAAAGGCTTTGGTGTAGTCAATGAAGCAGATGTAGATGTATTTCTGCAACTCTCTTGCTTTCCAGTGACCCAACAGATGCTGGGAATTTGATCTTTGGTTCCTCTGCCTTTTCTAAATCCAGCTTGAACATCTGGAAGTTCAACACGGTTCATCTACTGTTGAAGCCTAGCCTGGCGAATTTTGAGCATTATTTTGCTTAGCATGTGAGATGAGTGCAATTATGTTGTAGTTTGAACATTCTTTGGCATTGCCTTTCTTTGGGATTGGAATGAAAAACTGACCTATTCCAGTCAAGTTATCCTATTTTACCATTTTTGTCTCACATAACCTTGAAAATCTTCTTTATTAGTTTCCATCCCCATTGAAATGCCAATCATCCTAAAAACTTGTGAGCCTTGCAAGTGGACAATAAAACCAAACGCACTCCTTTTGACTCGATTAATTGTGTAAACTTAATGTCTATTTCTTCTCTAAGGTTTGTGATGTTAAGCTCAGCCTTTATGATTGATTCACTTAAGAAGGATATTGGGATAAGTGCTTGGTAAATTCTAAGTCAAGCAATCAAAAAACTGAGGAAAAGTACAGCCACTATGGAGAACAGTATGGAGGTTCTTTAAAAAATCAAAAGTAGAGCTACCATATGACCCTGCAATCCCACTCCTGGGCATATATCCAGAGAAAAACAAGATATGAAAGGATACATGCACCAAAACATACATTGCCACACTGTTTATAATAGCCACAGCACAACCTAAATGTCCATCAACAGAGGAATAGATAAAAAAGAAGTGGTACATATATACAGTGGAATATTACTCATCCATTAAAAAGAATGAAATAATACCATTTGCAGCAACATGGGTGGACCTAGAGAGTGTCATCCTGAGTGAAATACATCAGACAGAGAAGGAGAAATACCATATGACATCCCTTGCTAAGTTGCTCCAGTCGTGTCCAACTCTGTGCGATCCCATAGACGGTAGCCCACCAGGCTTCCCCATCCCTGGGATTCTCCAGGCAAGAACAATGGAGTGGGTTGCTATTTCCTTCTCCAATGTAGGAAAGTGAAAAGTGAAAATGAAGTTGCTCAGTCATATCCGACTTAGCAACCCTATGGACTGCAGCCTACCAAGCTCCTCCATCCATGGGATTTTCCAGGCAAGAGTACTGGAGTGGGTTGCCACTGCCTTCTCCGATGACATCCCTTATACGTGGTATTTAAAAAGGAATGATACAAATGAACTTATTTACAAAAAAAGAAAGAGATTCACAGACTTAGAAAGCAAACATAGTTGCTGACTGGCAGGGATAGTTAGTGAGTTTGGGAAGGTCATGTACACCCTGCTATATTCAAAAGCATAACCAACAAGGAACTATTGTGTAGCACAGAACTCTACTCAATGTTATGTGCCAGCCTGGATGGGAGGGGGTTTTGGGGGAGTTGGATACATATATGTGTTTGGCTGAGTCCCTTCACTGTTCACCTGAAATTACAACATGGTTAATTGGCTATACCTCAACACAAAATAAAAACTTTAAAGTTTGAAAAGAACAAAATAGATAAATTAAAAGAAAAAACAGCAAAAATGAGAGAATATGGGAGAAACCCTGAATGTGCTTCTTGACAGCAGTAATGCAATGCTGAGGTGCACAGCCTATGAGCCAGACTGCCCAGGTTTAATGCCCATCCTTACCTCTTAGCTAACTGTGTGACCTCAAGAAAGTAACTTGGTGTCTCCAAACTCAGTTTTCTCATCTAAAACATGAGGAAAATAATAGTACCTATTTTGGAAATTCTTGTGAGTATTAAATGAGGTAAAACATGTAAATACATAGAACCATGCCTAGCATATAGCACTAGTTCTTTGAGTGTTTGTTCTTATTACTTCATCACCTCAAAGAGTCTAAGTCTGAGAATAAAGGATGAAAGGACCAAGTGTCTGGCAAGTGCAAGGCACACTGGATAGGCCTGAAAACTTCACCTTCCTGAGAGCTTTCTAACTATGCATGAGGGGTGAAAGAATGAAACAAGAAGACAAGACCAGGGATGCAGACATGGAGCTGAATCCAATGCTGAATCCCAGCACTGAGGCAGCGCCAAGGACGGCAGCCACATTCAATGATCTGACACTCCACCTCCTCTACCTTAGTTCAGTTTAGTTCAGTCGCTCAGTCATGTCCGACTCTTTGCAACCCCATGGACTGCAGCACGCCAGGCCTCCCTGTCCATCACCAACTCCCAGAGTTTCCTCTACCTCAGATCAGATCAGATCAGATCAGTTGCTCAGTTGTGTCTGACTCTTTGCGACCCCATGAATAACAGCACGCCAGGCCTCCCTGTCTATCACCAACTCCCGGAGTTCACCCAGAATCAAGTCCATCGAGTCAGTGATGCCATCCAGCTATCTCATCCTCTGTTGTCCCCTTCTCCTCTTGCCCCCAATCCCTCCCAGCATCAGAGTCTTTTCCAATGAGTCAACTCTTCGCATGAGGTGGCCAAAGTACTGGAGTTTCAGCTTTAGCATCATTCCTTCCAAAGAAATCCCAGGGCTGATCTCCTTCAGAATGGACTGGTTGGATCTCCTTGCAGTCCAAGGGACTCTCAAGAGTCTTCTCCAACACCACAGTTCAAAAGCATCAATTCTTTGTCACTCAGCCTTCTTCACAGTCCAACTCTCAATCCATACATGACCACAGGAAAAACCATAGCCTTGACTAGACGGACCTTTGTTGGCAAAGTAATATCTCTGCTTTTGAATATGCTATCTAGGTTGGTCATAACTTTCCTTCCAAGGAGTAAGCATCTTTTAATTTCATGGCTGCAGTTACAATCTGCAGTGATTTTGGAGCCCAGAAAAATAAAGTCTGACACTGTTTCCACTGTTTCCCCATCTATTTCCCATGAAGTGATGGGACCGGATGCCATAATCTTTGTTTTCTGAATGTTGAAGCCAACTTTTTCACTCTCCACTTTCACTTTCATCAAGAGGCTTTTTAGTACTTCTTCACTTTCTGCCATAAGGGTGGTATCATCTGCATATCTGAGGTTATTGATATTTCTCCCAGCAATCTTGATTCCAGCTAGTGTTTCTTCCAGTCCAGCATTTCTCATGATGTACTCTGCATAGAAGTTAAATAAGCAGGGTGACAATATACAGCCTTGACGAACTCCTTTTCCTGTTTGGAACCAGTCTGTTGTTCCATGTCCAGTTCTAACTGTTGCTTCCTGACCTGCATACAGATTTCTCAAGAGGCAGATCAGGTGTTCTGTTATTCCCATCTCCTTCAGAATTTTCCACAGTTTATTGTGATCCACACAGTCAAAGGCTTTGGCATAGTCAATAAAGCAGAAATAGATGTTTTTCTGGAACTCTCTTGCTTTTTACATGATCCAGCAGATGTTGGCAATTTGATCTCTGGTTCCTTTGCCTTTTCTAAAACCAGCTTGAACATCAGGAAGTTCATGGTTCACATATTGCTGAAGCCTGGCTTGGAGAATTTTGAGCATTACTTTACTAGCATGTGAGATGAGTGCAATTGTGCGGTAGTTTGAGCATTCTTTGGCATTGCCTTTCTTTGGGATTGGAATGAAAACTGACCTTTTCCAGTCCTGTGGCCACTGCTGAGTTTTCCAAATTTGCTGGCATATTGAGTGCAGCACTTTCACAGCGTCAATTTTTAAGATTTGGAATAGCTCAACTGGAATTCCATCACCTCCACTAGCTTTGTTTGTAGTGATGCTTTCTAAGGCCCACTTGGCTTCACATTCCAGGATGTATGGCTCTAGGTCAGTGATCACACCATTGTGATTATCTGGGTCGTGAAGATCTTTTTTGTACAGTTCTTCTGTGTATTCTTGCCATCTCTTCTTAATATCTTCTGCTTCTGTTAGGTCCATACCATTTTTGTCCTTTATCGAGCTCATCTTTGCATGAAATGTTCCTTTGGTATCTCTGATTTTCTTGAAGAGATCCCTAGTCTTTCCCATTCTGTTGTTTTCCCCTATTTCTTTGCATTGATCGCTGAAGAAGGCTTTCTTATCTCTTCTTGCTATTCTTTGGAACTCTGCATTCAGATGTTTATATCTTTCCTTTTCTCCTTTGCTTTTCACTTCTCTTCTTTTCACAGCTATTTGTAAGGCCTCCCCAGACAGCCATTGTGCTTTTTTGCATTTATTTACCATGGGAATGGTCTTGATCCCTGTCTCCTGTACAATGTCACGAACCTCATTCCATAGTTCATCAGGCACTCTATCAGATCTAGGCCCTTACATCTATTTCTCACTTCCACTGTATAATCATAAGGGATTTGATTTAGGTCATACCTGAATGGTCTATTGGTTTTCCCCACTTTCTTCAATTTAAGTCTGAATTTGGCAATAAGGAGTTCATGGTCTGAGCCACAGTCAGCTCCTGGTCTTGTTTTGCTGACTGTATAGAGCTTCTCCATCTTTGGCTGCAAAGAATATAATCAATCTGATTTCGGTGTTGACCATCTGGTGATGTCCATGTATAGAGTCTTCTCTTGTGTTGTTGGAAGAGGGTGTTTGTTATGACCAGTGCATTTTCTTGGCAAAACTCTATCAGCCTTTGCCCTGCTTCATTCTGTATTCCAAGGCCAAATTTGCCTGTTACTCCAGGTGTTTCTTGACTTCCTACTTTTGCATTCCAGTCCACTATAATGAAAAAGACATCTTTTTTGGAGGTCTTGTAGGTCTTCATAGAACCGTTCAACTTCAGCTTCTTCAGCATTATTGGTTGGGGCATAGACTTGGATTAATGTGATATTGAATGGTTTGCCTTGGAAACGAACAGAGATCATTCTGTTGTTTTTGATATTGCATCCAAGTACTGCATTTCAGACTCTTTTGTTGACCATGATGGCCACTCCATTTCTTCTGAGGGATTCCTGCCCGCAGTAGTAGATATAATGGTCATCTGAGTTAAATTCACCCATTCCAGTCCATTTCAGTTCGCTGATTCCTAGAATGTCGACATTCACTCTTGCCATCTCTTGTTTGACCACTTCCAATTTGCCTTGATTCATTGACCTGACATTCCAGGTTCCTATGCAATATTGCTCTTTACAGCATCGGACCTTGCTTATATCACAGTCACATCCACAGCTGGGTATTCTTTTTGCTTTGGCTCTATCCCTTCATTCTTTCTGGAGTTATTTCTCCACTGATCTCCAGTAGCATATTGGGCACCTACTGACCTGGGGAGTTTCTCTTTCAGTATAGTATCATTTTGTCTTTTCATACTGTTCATGGGGTTCTCAAGGCAAGAATACTGAAGTGGTTTGCCATTCCCTTCTCCAGACATTCTGTCAGATCTCTCCACCATGACATGCCCATCTTGGGTTGTCCCACGGGCATGGCTTAGTTTCATTGAGTTAGACAATGCTGTGGTCCTAGTGTGATTAGATTGACTAGTTTTCTGTGAGTATGGTTTCTGTGTGTTCAGAGCTACATAAGTCCAAAATAGCTTATCAACTTTCTTTAAACATGAGAGGCCACAGTAGCTGGATTTATCTTTTTTTAAGTGGTGGGTTTTGGGGAGGTTTCTTTGTTGCTTATTTTCCCCAGACAGCAAGTTAGAGAAAAATATCAGACTGAATTGGACCAAATTCCAGATTTTTCCTCCATAGCTATGTGACTTTGGGGAAGGTATGTATTCTTCTTTTTTGAATATCTCTAATAAATATTTCATAGTTTTGTTTGTGTGGAAGATTAAATGATTTACTCTCTATAAAATGACTCACATGGGTCTTGTGGTACCTAGTACATAGGAAGTACTCAATACACATTAGACCAACTTTCCCTGCAGAACAAAGGTCAGGCAGGTTTGTTTGTAGCCTGTGATAAAAGACTGAAATTCAGTACGCTTGAGGTTCCTTAGCTCTACACAAGCTCACTCCATGAGCAGCATCTACCTACACCATTCTACTTCACTCCCCTGGGAATCAGGCTTGAGGGGAACCAACACAAATGTGAAGATCCTGCTAGTTTTTGCTCTATCAATAATAAGGAAAGGCAAGGCCAAAGAATGTTCAAACTACCATGCAATTGCATTTAATTCACACACAAGCAAAGTATGCTCATAATTCTCCATGCTAGGCTTCAAGTGTATGTGAACCAAGGACTTCCAGATGTTTGAGCTGGATTTAAAAAAGGCAGAGGAACCAGAGATCAAATTGCCAACATCTGTTAGATCATAGAAAAAGCAATAGAATTCCATAAAAAAATCAACTTCTGCTTCATTGACTATGCTAAAGCCTTTGACTCTGTGGATCACAACAAACTGTGGAAAATTCTTATAGAGATGGGACTACCAGATCACTTTACCTGCCTCCTGAGAAACCTGTATGCAGGTCGAGAAGCAACAGTTAGAACCAGGCGTGGAACAGCAGACTGGTTCCAAATTGGGAAAGGAGTACGTCAAGGCTGTATATTGTCACCCTGCTTATTTATCTTTTTTTTTTTCTGATATAATACTAATAAATCATGTTGGTATGTGTGGTTGTCACATAGGATTCACAGGAGATTTAAATTCACAGTTGTCAACGTAAAGGATTCATGCTATTTAGCTTCTTCATGAATCTATACAGAGTACATCATGCAAAATGCCCGGCTGGATGAAGCACAAGCTGGTATCAAGATTAAAAAGTGAAGTCGCTAGTCATGCCCTACTCTGCAATTCCATGGATAGTAGCCTGCACCAAGCTCCTCCATCCATGGGATTTTCAAGGCAAGAGTACTGGAGTGGGTTGCCATTTCCTTCTCCAGGGAATCTTCCCAACCCAGGGATCAAACCCAGGTCTCTCACATTGTAGATAGACGCTTTACTGTCTGAGCCATCAGGGAAGTCTTAGGCAGACACTTCACTGTCTGAGCAACCAGGGAAATCAGTATTAAGATTGCTGGGAGAAATATCAATAACCTTAGATATGCAGATGACACCACCCTTATGGCAGAAAGTGGAGAGGAACTAAAGAGCCTCTTGATGAAGGTGAAAGACAAGAGTGAAAAAGCTGGCTTAAAATTCAACATTCCAAAAACTAAGACCATAGCATCTGGTCTATCACTACATGGCAAATGGAGAAATAATGGAAACAGTGGCAGACTTTATTTACATGGGCTCCAAACACTGCATATGGTAACTGTAGCCATGAAACTAAAAGATGCTTGCTCCTTGGAAGAAAAGCTATGACCACCCTAGACAGCATATTCAAAAGCAGAGACATTACTTTGCCAACAAAGTTTCATATAGTCAAAGCTATGCCTTTTCCAGTAGTCACATATGGATGTGAGAGTTGGACCATAAAGAAGGCTGAGCACCAAAGAACTGATGCTTTTGAACTGTGGTCTTGGAGAAGACTCTTGATAGTCCCTAGGACTGCAAAGAGATGAATCCAGTCAATCCTTAAGGAAATCAATCCTGAATATTCCCTGGAAGAATGGATGCTGAAGGTGAAGCCCTAAAACTTTGGCCAACTTATGTGAAGAGCTGACTCATTAGAAAAGACCCTGATGCTAGGAAAGATTGAAGGCAGGAGGAGAAGGGGATGACAGAGAATGAGATGTATAGATGGCATCACCAACTCAATGGACCTGAGTTTGAGCAAGCTCCAGGAGATGGTGAAGGACAGGTAAGCCTGACATGCTGCAGTCCATTGGGTCACAAAGAGTCAGATTTGACTGAGCCAGTGAACAACAGCAGCAGCAGCAAGCAATCTCTAATCTCTGAAAAAAAAATCCTCTTAAATGAAGATTTAGTATGTCGTGTTTGAAATCTATGGCAGGAAGTTTATGGAGTAGGTTCATGCTTTCCTTCCATCAGGTCGAGTCAGTTTGTTCCAGATACTAATAACAATCATGAGTATAAAATATGTACAAATAGTTAACATTTGTTAAATGGCTAATATGCACATGCACATGCATGTATGGATGCGAGTGCATGCACACACACACACACGCCCAGGCACTGTTGTAAGAGTTTTGCACATATTGATTCATTTAATTCTCACAACAACCAAATGAGCTAGGTATGAATGAGGCAAAGAACCTTTAAAATATGTGATCGTGATCACACAGCTAAAAGAAACACACAATTTTTTTTTTAATTTTATTTTTAAACTTTACAATATTGTATTGGTTTTGCCAAATATCGAAATGAATCCGCCACAGGTATACATGTGTTCCCCATCCTGAACCCTCCTCCCTCCTCCCTCCCCATACCATCCCTCTGTGTCATCCCAGTGCACCAGCCCCAAGCATCCAGTATCATTCATCAAACCTGGACTGGCGACTTGTTTCATACATGGTATTATACGTGTTTCAATGCCATTCTCCCAAATCTTCCCCCCTCTTCCTCTCCCACAGAGTCCATAAGATTGTTCTATACATCAGTGTCTCTTTTGCTGTCTCGTATACAGGGTTATTGTTACCATCTTTCTAAATTCCATATATATGCGTTAGTATACTGTATTGGTGTTTTTCTTTCTGGCTTACTTCACTCTGTATAATAGGCTCCAGTTTCATCCACCTCATTAGAACTGATTCAAATGTATTCTTTTTAATGGCTGAGCAATACTCCATTGTGTATATGTACCACAGCTTTCTTATCCATTCATCTGCATGGACATCTAGGTTGCTTCCATGTCCTGGCTATTATAAACAGTGCTGCGATGAACATTGGGGTACACATGTCTCTTTCCCTTCTGGTTTCCTCAGTGTGTATGCCCAGCAGTGGGATTGCTAGATCATAAGGCAGTTCTATTTCCAGTTTTTTAAGGAATCTCCACACTGTTCTCCATAGTGGCTGTACTAGTTTGCATTCCCACCAACAGTGTAAGAGGGTTCCCTTTTCTCCACACCCTCTCCAGCATTTATTGCTTGTAGACTTTTGGATCGCAGCCATTCTGACTGGCGTGAAATGGTACCTCCCACACAAAAAATTTATCCTATAAATGTGGATTTATAATGTCATTTTCCTTTTAATGGATGCCAACTTTTTTTTTGTCATTGGTAACATTTTTTATACTTAAAAGGTAATCTTGCAACATCTTTTTGAGTTTAGTTAACTTTCACCTTGATTCATGCTTCCCCCACCCTCTAAGATCTTAAAGAAGCAGCTGACTAGGTTCATTAACAGAGTCCTCATTACATTAATATCAGTATTATATCATAGTATCCCAGATTATACAGTAAAAATGCCCAATAAATTGTGAATGAGTGACTCAAACAAGGTTTCAGTTATCTATTATCACCTAATGAACCACTCTGAAAACGGCTGGCTTAAAACAGTCCTTCTTTATTGTCTTATGCACTATTTTGGGTTGACTGGGCTAAGCTGGGCAGATCTCTCTGGCTGTCCCTCATGCAAGTGCAATCAGTTAATAGCTAGGTTGAAATCATCTGAAGGTTGTACTAGGCTGGAAAACCTAGTTGACCATTAATACTGACTGACATCTGAGAGCTCAGCTACAGTTGTTAGATAACCCTTTCATTTAGTTTGAATTTATCAGAGCCTTGTGGCTGGCTTTTGAGCAGGAATGTCCCAGGGACAAATATCCCAAAACGGAAGAAGAAGCTGCCTGGTCTATTAAGCATTAGCATTGTATCACTTACTCTAGGGCTAAAATATTAAAATATGACATTTGTGAGCCCTAGGCACTCTTGCTTTCATGGACACCTTCTTCTATTAGACAAATAAATTTACATAATTATACTTTATGACACTGTTGACAAGAAGATAAATATATGTTACAATATTTTCTTAAGCCTACATGTTCATTTTTTAAATTCTGATTTTAAAAGAAATGAAAACATTATCATGGGTCCCTATGTGGAGAAGGGAATGGCAATCCACTCCAGTATTCTTGCCTGGAGAATCCCTTGGACAGAGGAGCCTGGTGAGCTCCAGTCCATGGGGTCACAAAGAGTCGGATATGACTGGGTGACTGACACAAAAGTGTCATGGCCCTAGACATATCTGATGGGTACGTTAGCTCTGACTTCCTTTTCTATTGATCAAAGCAACTACAGGGCCCACTGGATTCAATGGGATAGAGAAATCTACTCTATTTTTTGATGGTGGAGGGACAAGGTAATATTGCAGATGAGCAGGCAGATGGGAGATATTATTATAACCATATTTAGAGAATAAAATCTTTCAAAATGATCATGCTTCTGAGAAACAAGAGTTTTTGCTGTCTTTGTTTAAATGCACGCATAAAAACACTAAGATCTACTAATACAATAGTCATTGAGAAGGCTTAAATAATATTTCCTAGTATTCAGGAAAATATAAAACAGCTATACTATCTTCAAAATTCTAGCATACAAATATAAAGATATATTATAGGCCCAGGAAATTGTTGCTGCAGCAATCATAACTTTATAGAAATTTTCAATAAATTTAAATGAGTTCATGAAGGAATATCTACCTCTATGCACAAGTCAAAAACATAGTACTAAGGAAATTGATGTTATGCTAGAGTGTTTCAATTTCAATGCGAGGTAGAAACTAATGGAGTAAACGTGTCCATAGCATAACATAAAATAAATTCAAGAGTTGTGAGTATCCATGTTGGTTTAACAGACCTGGTTATTTTCTACCTCAAAGATTGATAAACTTTGTTGCTGAAGACAATTCTTTCTATGTTCTGAGAAAGTTAAGTTTTTCTCTCCCTCCTCCTCCTCTTTCTCCCTCTCTGGCCACTTTCACCTTCTGAAACATTTTCCAAATAATAGAAATGCCACATGTAGATGACAAAGCGAAAATTTGGTACATTAAAGATTAGCCAGCATATTTTTCCTCTTCCTTTTGTAGAAATACAAAATTACTTTTATACCTGATTAATATACTAGACTGCAATGTTATAAGTTCACTTGCTCAGAGCCATTTCAAAACACCAATTATAGTAGCACAGGGCTATCTTGGAAGGCTAGAATGAACAGATTGTCTGGTCTGTGGAAGATTGATTTTACATGTATAAGACAAAAACTATTTGAGTCAAAAGAAAGAGCCAGTTGTCTGAGTCAATGTTCATACAAAATACTCATCTCAAAAACAGGAGATGTATTAAGAATGGACTAGATGACCAGACAATTTTAAAATATAAAACAGAAGGTGATGCTTAAAATAGAAGCAAGAAGTTAGATAGCAATTCTGGCATTCCAAATATAGGAGAAATTAGTCTTTAGCTACCTAACATACATTCTTTTGGGAATTTCATCCCCACTGTTGTTGGGGAAATTGACCTTCTCACTAACCCTTTTTGGCCCCAGGATGGATGTGATTCATATTCAAGTTTCCATCTTATCGACTTATGGAACTCTGATCCAGTTGATTTTACTTAAGGATTTTCTGAAATAATTCTTAAGAAATAATCATTGTAATGGATATTTGTTGACTATTATGTACCAAGGACTATTCTAAGCATATTGTATATATTGGATCATTTAATTTTCTCAGTAATTCTAAGAGAAATAACACTATTAGGCACATTTTACAAATAAGGAAACTGAAGCAGAGAACTCAGACAACTTGCTTATTAAGTAGAATATTCAAATCAAAATTAAAACCCTGGCGTTCTAACACTAGGGCCTGCAACCTATATCTCACCTTTGGGGCCTTCACAGTGGAAAGAACACACATGGTTACAGGAAAGTTCCACAGAGAATATTAACATGGTCAGTTTTAATTGGTCTAGAGAGTTGCATTCATTGCCAAAGATATAAAAATAATGCTCATTATGATAAAATCCTTATAATTACAGATATACTCATACTTGTGAAGTTTTCAAATATTTAAAATATTCAATTTGCACTCCCTTCTTGAAATCTTTTCATATATATATATATCATATGAACTTTTTACTAGAAATGTGTCCAAAAAAGGACCATTTCATTTTACTGGAATTCTAATAGAAATTAGTTTCTCTCAGCTGATTAGAAAACATATATCTCAATGCTAGGAAAGCAGCATGGGTGTCTGCACTGTTTAATGGCAGATCCATCCCTGACTCCAGCCTTTTCTGGATCGAGGATTTGAGGAATGAACATCGTCACTTGTATTCAAGGTTCTCCAAGATAGAGATAAAAATCTAATTTCTAAAGCACTACTTAGAGAGTAGCCAGAGGACTCTCCTTGTTCCGTCAATAAATTAAAAGCCTCTGTCCGTGGCCCATCAGTCCTATCCCTCCCCTAGCTCCTACGTTCACCCTGACGATAAATCAATAGGCCAATCCTAAAATGTTTCAGCAGCTGTAGAGAGGGGTGTATTTGCTGGTACCAGACTCTGTGCTCCTCGTACACTCTCTGGACACAAATAATAGAGCTCTCACTTTGATGTGTGGGGTTAAGAGAGAACACTCTATAAGTATATATGACCCATCAGAGTCTATAAAATAAAGTTGCTTCTATTCTTGAAATTGGTTCTACAACTCAGATTGTATAGTCATAGTGCAAAGTAGTCTGTCTGTCCTGAATAGCCCAAATTTGTTGCTTCCTTTGATCCTTTTATTCCATAAGGCTTCTTATTCTCTGTGTCTCACCTACCCGTTTCATTGAGGTCAAACTTTCTGGCCCTTAGGTAAGCCCCAAAGTACAGAGTAAGTCAAATAATGATAGGGTTGATTATTTTTTTTCCCTTCCCACGATTACTCTCTCCATGGAAGAACCAGGGACTGCTATCCATTATTATACTTGAAAGGGAATAAAAATGTAAAATAGTGCCAAGAGACTTTTTGGTCTTGTTCTCCTATCTAAATGTTCAATTTTCATTGTAGCCTTCATATGCAGAATTATTAACTGAAACCACCTCCTACAAAGTACCACATGATTCTAGAAATGTAGCATCAAAAGCATCAGCATCTTTTACCAGCATCTTAGCTTTCATTTTACTGACAAAAATACAGTTCTATGCTAGCATTTATTTTTCCCAAGCTGTCTTTATATTCTTCTCCTAAACTTCATTGTAAAAATTCTACATTCTGTTGACCCTCTTTTACTAATAGTGCCAACTTTCAATTTCATTTTTCTAATTATTTGCATAGGATAATTCATTTAGGTATTGTTTAGATTTTTGAAGATTATGATAATTTGACTTTTCTGCTTGAGAAGAAACTGCCCCTCCTCGGAGTAGCTGGTTCTTAGTGTAAAGGACTCAGTCTAGAACATGCCTTACTTAAGCAAACTAACCACTAAAGAGCCCTGCCTCTTTTGACTGGCTGATACATCCAGGAGGTAATATTCCTCTCTCTGCCTTAATCATCACAGAATCAGCTGGTGGGGTGGTGGTTTGGTCACTCAGTTGTATGAGACTCTTTTGCAACCACATGGACTGTAGCCCACCAGGATCTTTTGTCCATGGCATTTCCCAGGCAAGAATACTGGAGTGGGTTGCCATCTCCTTCTCCAAGAGATCTTTCTTACCCAGGGATCAAACTGTGTCTCCCGCATTGGCAGGTGGCTTATTTACCACTGTGCCACCAGGGAAACCCTGGCAAACATGGACTACCCCTGAAAGCCTAGAACTTACTGAAACTATTCATGCTAGCTAATCCTAAACTGTTTACTCCAGCTTGTCTCATCTTTTCTGCATAAACCCAAATAAAGGCTGTGGCCTTAGTTCCCCCTCAATCCTGCCCCTTCTGCCTCTTGACCACCTTTGTGTCTTTCTTATGTGCCTCCAATCTCTAGGATGATCTGTGAGTATCATACTTCATTTTCTTACTCAACTCCTCTATCTTCTCTTGGGGCCATGTCTGACTGATCATCACAGAAAAGAATCAGAACAATTTCTACTGGACCCAGGGATCTCTTAATTGACAAAAATGTTACTTAAAATACTCTGCTTTACGTGAACTTGTCTGCAGAGGGATTATTCGTTACAGCATATGATGATAAATACCTCAATAGAACATGGTGTTCAAAGCATGAAAGTGAAAGTGTTAGTCACTCAGTCATGTCCAGCTCTTTGTGACTCCGTGGACTGTAGCCCTCCAGGCTCCTCTGTCCATGGAATTCTTTAGGCAAGAATACTGGAGTGGGTTGCCATACCCTTCTCCAGGGGATCTTCCCAACCCAGGGATCGAACCCAGGTTTCCTGCATTGTAGGCAGATTCTTTACTGTCTCAGCCACCAGGAAAGCATGGAAATACGAAAGAATGCTTGTTTTGGTGGAAAGATGAGTAGTTCCAGATGTTAAGAGATTGGAGAAGGGGTATAAGTAGGGTTACAGAGTAAGGAAAAATAAACATATACAGAGGAAAGGGGTCATTCAAAGTTTTTTTGTTGTTGCTGTTATAGCAAGAAAATGAACTTTTATATAATGGTTTTCAACTCTCTTCTGTCTGCTCTGATACACAAGGGAGAAATTTACCTGAAAGAGGGAAAAACAAAACCTTCAGTTGAGTTCAGTTTGGTTGCTCAGTCGGGTCTGACTCTTTGCAACCCCATGAATCACAGCATGCCAGGCCTCTCTGTCCATCACCAACTCCTGGAGTTCACCCAGACTCACGTCCATCGAGTCAGTGATGCCATCCAGCCATCTCATCTTCTGTCGTCCCCTTCTCCTCCTGCCCCCAATCCCTCCCAGCATCAGAGTCTTTTCCAATGAGTCAATTCTTCGCATGAGGTGGCCAAAGTACTGGAGTTTCAGCTTTAGCATCATTCCTTCCAAAGAAATCCCAGGGCTGATCTCCTTCAGAATGGACTGGTTGGATCTCCTTGCAGTCCAAGGGACTCTCAAGAGTCTTCTCTAACACCACAGTTCAAAAGCATCAATTCTTCAACACTCAGCCTTCTTCACAGTCCAGCTCTCACATCCATACATGACCACAGGAAAAACCATAGCCTTGACTAGACGGACCTTTGTTGGCAAAGTAATGTCTCTGGTTTTCAATATGCTATCTAGGTTGGTCATAACTTTCCTTCCAATGAGTAAGCATCTTTTAATTTCATGGCTGCAGTCACAATCTGCAGTGATTTTGGAGCCCAGAAAAATAAAGTCTGACACTGTTTCCACTGTTTCCCCATCTATTTCCCATGAAGTGATGGGACTGGATGCCATAATCTTCGTTTTCTGAATGTTGAGCTTTAAGCCAACTTTTTCACTCTCCACTTTCACCTTCCTCAAGAGGCTTTTTAGTTCCTCTTCACTTTCTGCCATAAGGGTGGTGTCATTTGCATATCTGAGGTTATTGATATTTCTCCCGGCAATCTTGATTCCAGCTTGTGCTTCTTCCAGCCCAGCGTTTCTCATGATGTACTCTGAGTATATGTTAAATAAGTAGGGTGACAATACACAGCCTTGACGTACTCCTTTCCCTATTTGGAACCAGTCTGTTGTTCCACATCCAGTTCTAACTGTTGCTTTCTGACCTGCATACAGATTTCTCAAGAGGCAGATCAGGTGGTCTGGTATTCCCATCTCTTTCAGAATTTTCCACAGTTTATTGTGGTCCACACAGTCAAAGGCTTTGGCATAGTCAATAAAGCAGAAATAGATGTTTTTCTGGAACTCTCTTGCTTTTTACATGATCCAGTGGATGTTGGCAGTTTGATCTCTGGTTCCTCTGCCTTTTCTAAAACCAGTTTGAACATCAGGAAGTTCACGGTTCACATATTGCTGAAGCCTGGCTTGGAGAATTTTGAGCATTACTTTACTAGCATGTGAGATGAGTGCAGTTGTGCGGTAGTTTGAGCATTCTTTGGCATTGCCTTTCTTTGGGATTGGAATGAAAACTGACCTTTTCCAGTCCTGTGGCCACTGCTGAGTTTTCCAAATTTGCTGGCATATTGAGTGCAGCACTTTCACAGCATCATCTTTTAAGATTTGGAATAGCTCAACTGGAATTCCATCACCTCCATTAGCTTTGTTCATAGTGATGCTTTCTAAGGCCCACTTGACTTCACATTCCAGGATGTCTGGCTCTAGGTCAGTGATCACACCATCGTGATTATCTGGGTCGTGAAGATTTTTTTTGTACAGTTCTTCTGTGTATTCTTGCCATCTCTTTTAATATCTCTTGCTTCTGTTAGGTCCATACCATTTCTGTCCTTTATCGAGCCCATCTTTGCACCAAATGTTCCCTTGGTATCTCTAATTTTCTTGAAGAGATCTCTAGTCTTCCCCATTCTGTTGTTTTCCTCTATTTCTTTGCATTGATCACTGAAGAAGTCTTTCTCATCTCTTCTTGCTATTCTTTGGAACTCTGCATTCAGATGCTTATATCTTTCCTTTGCTCCTTTGCTTTTTGCTTCTCTTCTTTTGGGAATATCTAAAACAGTTACCACCATGCTTGCTAAATATAACTCCTTTCTCTAGCTCTCAAAAAAGTTAGAATGAATATTGCTTAAGAAAAACAATATTAAACAATTATTCTAGCATCTTTATTATATAAAGCATATAAATCATATAAAAAATTTTCAGCTTTGTTAGTAGTAACAAAAAATATGAGACTTATTTCTCATCTGAGCATAATCCATTTGTGTCTTTACAAAACATTTGAGAATCACTGGAAAAGAACATGGTTTGGGTGCAGGGAGAACACTGAAGGTAGAACACCAGCCAGAAATGAGTGAAATTGTACAAGTCACTTCCAAGTTTACAAGTGACAACAGGGGTGAGAGCAGAGGAAGACTAAATATATCTGAGGATCAAATTGTTGTTCAGGTTGAAGGATAAGAATAAAATCCTAGTGGCTAAAATGTTTAGGCTAATCCTTGGATGATGAAGTTATCATTGTAAGAAAAGTAGAATAAATATGAGGCACATATTTAGTGGTGAAAGGAAATGATGAACAGAGGAAGATAAATGTATCACATGGGAATGCATTGTTCTGCAAACTTACACTTCTCACTAATAGTAACAAATAAATAGGGTTTTTTTTCTTTCATAAATAAAGTTCAGACATTGACAGGTATTGGAGTTGATCTTCTACTCAGGGAGATCTTCAGACATGCAGGCTTTTTCATTAAGGTTGAAAACATTGAGACATGAGTCAGGAGCCTTGAATAAAGATAAGTGTGCATAACAATTTCCGAAAGTTGGTAATAAAGGGAAAGGAGGAGAAATCCAAAATTAACATAAAAGAAATGAAAATAGAATCCCAGGGATAGTGGAGCCTGGTGGGCTGCCGTCTATGGAGTCGCACAGAGTTGGACACGACTGAAGCGACTTAGCAGCAGCAGCAGCAAAAAACAAAAACATGCTGCTAGTATTGGGGAGATTTAAGAACAACCATGAACTATGGGGAAAGGAGAGTGAAGAAAACAACAGGCAATAATAAAGAGAATAATTAATGTCCCAGAATAATGGTAAGCATTTGTGTCAAGAGCACAGGTAGGTTCTGGATTTCAGAGAAAACTGTTTTGTTTTGCTTTTTAAATCTAATTTCTGTGTTCCTTAAAATTCTCTCCAATGCTCATGTATCACAATTATTGAAAGAAAGAAAAAATATTGTTGGTTTCATTTCATGTCACACTTGGAATCAAGTAGAGATTATATATGTACACAGTACACGCATTCACATTGTTCCTTTTCCCTTTTTCACTGAGATAAAAGGGAACAATATAGGGAAGGAAACTGACTCAGATACATTTAGAAATAGACAGAAGGAAACTTAAAGAGATTCACTAACTGTGATCTTTCTCTCCCTTAGAATACTGCTTAGACTTAAAAAAAATTAGCAAATTAATACATTCTTTATTCTCCTTGAAAAAGGGAATCCTCTATACCTGTGAAGTAGCTATTACAGAAATGCTGATGATTTGGGTCTTGTGAATGTACAACTCAGTTCATAAATTAAGGGGTTAGAAGACCTGGATTCATGGGTGAAACCCTGTCTTTTCTATCAGAGCTGTCCAACCTCAGGTTTAAAAGCCCAAATCCTAACATTTGAGAAAAAATAGCAACAGCAGAGATTGTAGTTTTTTTTTTTTTTTAACTCTGAAACTGAAAATAATCAAAATGACACTAACAAAGTTCCTGTTTATCAATATCAATTTCCCTGGGAGTCACGGAAATACCACCTTTGGATATCTGAATAAATAACTTCCAAATTTTCTAACTCTAGCATGTTAAATTCTAAAAGCAAACTACACAAAAGATTTGAGGCTATAGAGAACGTTATCATACATGTAATACAAAATCCAGCCCAACCTCTTCAAAATGCCTCAATAACCTTCCATTGTATTTGACACTTTGGACTCCAATTACCTCTTCACATCTGCATAGGATAAGTGTCCATTTACTTGAAAGGTATGGTCCTTTACATTGCTCACATAATGCTATCCTTTTAGTGTGCTATAGGATGGCTTGCTGAAAATAGCTTTAAGGGAAAAAAAAAAAAAAGAGTGATTTTCTTTCATTTTCCCACCTTGCAGTTAGCTATTAAGGAGGAAGATTCCAGCTTCATCTTAGCCATTTACTGTTATCAAAACTGTAGAGTTACAGCCCTCTGTTGCTGGAGTGGGAATAATCATTATAACAAAATATCCAAATATGATCCCATTGCTCCTCCAGAAAAGATATCTTTCACTTCCTGGACTGAACTATTCCATGATACTCATTTATCTTATGCCTTTCTATATTTCACAATAAAAGAACCTCCATGTACTTAAGTAGAGCTAAATTAAGCATCTTCCTAAGACATTTGAGACTTTCAACACAACCTATATACATGTGACAAAATGAGCATGAAGACCTCATTAGTAGCATCTAAGTACTATTCAAGACCAATTAGGACATCCAACAGCAGTAATGTGCTCTACTTGAAAAGATTTCTTGAAAGACAAAAAACTTAAGAAACACCTCTAATAGAGACCTTCATGCAACTTCTCTAATTGTAAATATAACCAACAAATATTGGCCTATGTGTGTGTGTGTGTGTGTATAAGAGAGAAGTATGTTGGCCTTATATAAGTGATAAGGCCAACATAATTCTCTCTTCATGTCATTACCCTGAGAAGAGCTGAAACAGCTACCTTTTAAAATAACACAGTTAAGCTCTTTCACAGACACAAATTGGGCCTTTTGAGAAGTAAGGGCTAACAGAAACAAAATCACTGCAGAGAAAAATGTGAACGTGGTTCTCAGGACACATCTGTCGTTTATGGCAGCCCCAAATCTTTTAACTATCCTTGCCCCATTCTGGTGGGTTTCCAATATCATCAAGCTAGCCTTTCCTTGGTAGAAGCACTAAATGAACAATCCAAGGCTTCCTTAACATGAGGTGTAGACATTTGATCAGCTTTCATCAGGAAAATAAAGGCAAAAGTAAACAGTTTGTGACTGAGGAGTTCTGGCAAACAAGACCTCATGAAATTGTTGGGTTCGCTGAACCAGCTATAGGAAAAGGTTAGTTTCTGATTCCTGTGTGTATAGATTCAACTAACTAGTGGAAAAAGCAAGGATATTTCTACTGAAACAGTTTTGTGGTAGGATAGGCATTTCTCCTGCTTTAAGCTATATAGCATCTAAGATTGGTACCTGGCTCTCATAGATATTCTGTAAAATATCAAATTCCTTATAATAAATCTATTTTATACTTTATCTAGAATAAATTATCTTGTCTAAAACAAAACGCTGACTGATAGATTGTTTGGTTTAGAAAAGGTTAATGTGTATCTAGGATTCCTGGATGAAAAGCCCAGGCTAACCTTTAGATGTGTGCGGCTAATGGAAGCAGCTCTAGAGGTCATTTACTATTTCAGAACCTATGGGTTTGACAAGCAGTTTTGCTGTTGTCAATCTTATTTTGATGTCTGTCTGAACTCCCAATTGTGAGGAGGCATTTCCTCATCATAAAATAGTATATTAACATAAATATGTTTAAAAATTATAATGTGATTTTGTATAGACTAACTCAGTTTCCCCAGAGGTGTACTACCTCTAGGTAATTTCACTACTATTATTTTATGTTCAAAGATTTTCAAAGAATTCATAGTGGTTTTGCTATACCTCTAAAGTTCCTATATCCTAAGTCTATGAGAGTAGTTCCTGAGGATTTAATTTCTAACACCACACTACCATGAAAGGAGATTAGGAGTACCACAACTGATAGTCCTATCATTAGCCCTAAATGCTTAAAAGGAAAAAAAAAAAAATCTTTGGGGAATGCCCAGATTACCCGCTATACTGTCACACTGCTTCTAACACTCTATGAATTGCTATTTATTATGTTGAATGTTTATTGTCTGCTATATATGCAGAGTACATCATGAGAAACGCTGGACTGGAAGAAACACAAGCTGGAATCAAGATTGCTGGGAGAAATATCAATAACCTCAGATATGCAGATGACACCACCCTTATGGCAGAAAGTGAAGAGGAACTAAAAAGCCTCTTGATGAAGGTGAAAGTGGAGAGTGAAAAAGTTGGCTTAAAGCTCAACATTCAGAAAACGAAGATCATGGCATCTGGTCCCATCACTTCATGGGAAACAGATGGGGAAACAGTGGAAATAGTGTCAGACTTTATTTTTCTGGGCTCCAAAATCACTGCAGATTGTGACTTCAGCCATGAAATTAAAAGACGCTTACCCCTTGGAAGGAAAGTTATGACCAACCTAGATAGCATATTCAAAAGCAGAGATATTACTTTGCCAACAAAGGTCCATCTAGTCAAGGCTATGGTTTTTCCAGTGGTCATGTATGGATGTGAGAGTTGGACTGTGAAGAAAGCTGAGCGCCAAAGAATTGATGCTTTTGAACTGTGGTGTTGGAGAAGACTCTTGAGAGTCCCTTGGACTGCAAGGAGATCCAACCAGTCCATTCTGAAGGAGATCAGCCCTGGGATTTCTTTGGAAGGAATGATGCTAAAGCTGAAACTCCAGTACTTTGGCCACCTCATGCGAAGAGTTGACTCATTGGAAAAGACTCTGATGCTGGGAGGGATTGGGGGCAGGAGGAGAAGGGGAGGACAGAGGATGAGATGGCTGGATGGCATCACTGACTTGATGGACATGAGTCTGAGTGAACTCTGGGAGTTGGTGATGGACAGGGAGGCCTGGCATGCTGCGATTCATGGGGTCACAAAGAGTTGGACATGACTGAGCGACTGATCTGATCTGATCTGATGCAAGTACTGTGGAGAAGGCAATGGCACCCCACTCCAGTACTGTTGCCTGGAAAATCCCATGGACAGAAGAGCCTGGTAGGCTGCAGTCCATGGGGTTGCTCAGAGTTGGACACGACTGAGTGACTTCACTTTCACTTTTCACTGTCATGCATTGGAGAAGGAAATGGCAACTCACTCCAGTGTTCTTGCCTGGAGAATCCCAGGGACGGGGGAGCCTGGTAGGCTGCTGTCTCAGGGGTCGCACAGAGTCAGACATGACTGAAGCGACTTAGCAGCAGCAGCAGCATGCAAGTACTGAAGAGGGTATGGCAACCCACTCCAGTATTCTTGCCTGAAGAATCCCATGGACAGAGAAGGCTGGCAGGTACAGTCCACAGGGTTACAAAGAGTTGAACATGACTGAAGTGGCTTAGCATGCACACGTGTAAGTGCTACGTGGGCAAGAGTCTTCATTTTATTTAGTGAGGTAACCTAAGCCCCTAGAACAGTGTTGGTATAACTTTGAATTAATATTTATTCAATGAAACAAGTTGGCTACAATTAGCCTCCAAATAAGGGGACAGATACTCTCTCTGTGACTTACTTTCAGTTCATAATTCTCCATATGATGAGTCTTATTCATCACTGATCTCTGGTATATATTTCAGGGACAATTCTGAGTTTTCTCCTTTTCTTACCAAATAAACTTTGACTTCCTAAAGGGTCAAAATGGTAGTTAATATGAATTTTTTTTAATTTAATTTTATTTTTTAACTTTACAATATTGTATTGGTTTTGCCATATATCGAAATGAATCTGCCACAGGTTCAGGATGGGAACACATGAACCATCTTTTTAAATATTTATTTTCATTTTTTTGTATCCCCCAAAATATAATTGAATTTAACATGGGAAAAACATAATAAAAAAGCAAATAAATATCCTTAATTGACAAGAATTTTGGATATTTTATCCTTTTAATGGAAGTTTAAATTGGAAACTTTTTCCTGCCTAGTGTAGCTATGTTTTTCTATCTAGTTTGATATACTATAAATATAGATCAGTTTATTTTGCAGCCTGTCAAGGCAAAGTGTGGCAGAAACAAGAGAACTAGATTTGATTTTAAGCACAGAAATTCTTCCAACTTCTGGTAAAATATTACTTAAAAAAATCTGAACACCATAAACTTTTAAAAAAAAAAAAAGTTAGTGTCCCATATCAGGCACCTGTATATGCATTAGCTTATTAAGTGCTTACAACAACCCACAGGAATGGGTATGATAAGTCAGACCTTTAGAGATACAAATGGTACTCTACCCTTTACTTTTACATTGATTTTTAACATATGCTCTGCAAAATAAGATTCTAATAGCAATATGATATTTTATTCACTCCAAATTTGAAGTAATTTTATCATATAAGACAGGTTGGACTTGTGATCATAAAGCAAGTCCATAGGTAAGTTCACAAAATGGAAGCTGGCTTCATCAGGGCAAGCAAAGTAAAGGGGCCAGAGAGAATCCTAGCGAGACAAATGTCAGACTTTTGCAACCTCATTTTGTGACATTCTGTCACTTTTACAATATTTTATACATTAGATGCAATCATGAAGCCCAGCCCACAATCAAGAGAAGATTACACAGTATGAATACCAAGAGGTGGGAGTTATTGGGTCTTGGAGAGACTTGTCAAGTAGTATTTCAGATGTTTGTTTCTATTTTCACAGACCTGCCTCAACTTTCTTCCTCTCAAGGGATAATTTAAGAGGTGATCACAAACCTGAGACTTCCCATCACAGGTCCTATTAGATCTTCATGATATGGCACCAATATGACCTGTTGCTCATATTTACTCTGGTTCTGGTTGCTACACATCTTCCTGATTTTATAGTTATTGTGAGTAGATGGGCTTTTTTGTACTCCACTCTCTATCTGCCTCAGGTCACTTCTCATCTTCCAGTCACAACAAAGGTACACGCTCTACCATTCACTAAGTGTTTTTGTATGCCATGTGCTTAGGAGGTATTATTCAATTAAATACCTACAACCTCATGAACAGTATGAAAAGACAAAAAGATATGACACTGAAAGATGAGTCCCCAAGTTGGTAGATGCCCAATATGCTACTGGAGAAGAGCAGAGAAATAGCTCCAGAAGGAATGAAGAGGCTGAGGCAAACTGGAAACAATAACTAGGTATGGATGTGTCTGGCAGTAAAGTAACATCTGAGGTTGTAAAGAACAATATTGCATAGGAACCTGGAATGTTAGACTCATGAATCAAGGTAAATTGGAAGTGATCAAACAGGAGATGGCAAGAGTGAACATCGACATCTTGGGATCTGTGAACTAAAATGGAGCAGAATGGGCAAATTTAATTCAGATGACCATTATGTCAACTACTATGGGCAATAATCCCTTAGAATAAATGGAGTAGCCCTCATGTCAACAAAAGAGTCCAAAATGCGGTACTTGGGTGCACTTTCAAAAACAACAGAATGATCTCTGTTCATTTCCAAGGCAAAATATTTAATGTCACAGCAATCCAAGCCTATGCCACAACCACTATGCTGAAGAAGCTGAAGTTGAATGGTTCTATGAAGACCTACAAGACCTTCTAGAGCTAACACCAAAAAAGGATGTCCTTTCCATCATAGGGAATGGAATGCATAAGTGGGAAGTCAAGAGATACCTGGAATAACAGGCAAATTTGGCCTTGGAGTACAAAATGAAGCAGGGCAAAGGCTAACAGAGTTTTGCCAAGAGAATGTACTGGTGATATCAAACACCCTCTTGTAATAACACAAGAGATGACTCTACACATGGACAACACCAGATGGTCAATACCAAAATCAGACTGATTCTATTCTTTGCAGCCTAAGATGGAGAAGCTCTATGCAGTCAGCAAAAACAAGACAGGGAGCTGACTGTGGCTCAGATCATGAACTCCTTATTGCAAAATTCAGTCTTAAATTGAATAAAGTAGGGAAAATCACTAGACCATTTAGGTATGACCTAAATGAAATCCCTTATGATTATACAGTGGAAGTGATAAATAGATTCAAGGGATTAAATCTTGTAGACAGAGTGCCTGACGAACTATGGATGGAGGTTTGTAACATTGTACAGGAGGTGGTGATCAAATCCATCCCCAAGAAAAAGATGCAAAAAGGCAAAATGGTGGTCTGAGGTGGCCTTAAAAAATATCTGAGAAAAGCAGAGAAGCAAAAGGCAAAGAGAAAAGGAACGATATACCCATCTGAATGCAGAGTACCAAAGAATAACAAGGAGAGATAAGAAAAGCTTCCTAAGTGATCAGTGCAAAGAAATAGAGGAAAACAATAGAATGGGAAAAACTAGAGATCTCTTCTAGAAAATTAGAGATACCATGAGAACATTTCATGCAAAGATGGACACAATAAAGAACAGAAACATTATGGACCTAACAGAAGCAGAAGATATTAATAAAAGGTGGCATGAATACACAGGAGAACTATACAAAAGAGATCTTAATGACCCAGATAACCACGATTGTGTGAACACTCACTTAAAGCCAGATATCCTGGAGTGTGAAGTCAAGTGAGCCTTAAAAGCATCAGTACAAACAAAGCTAGTGGAGGTGATGGGATTCCAGATGAGCTATTTCGAATCCTAAAAGATGATGCAATTTTAAAGTGCTGTACTCAATACGCCAGCAAATTTGAAAAACTCAGTAGTGGCCACAGGACTGGAAAAGGTCAGTTTTCAACCCAATCCCAAAGAAAGGCAATGCCAAAGAATGTTCAAGCTACTGCACAATTGCACTCATCTCACACACTAGCAAAGTAACGCTCAAAATTCTCCAATCTAGGCTTCAACAGTACATGAACCAAAAACTTCCAAGATGTTCAAGTTGGATTTAGAAAAGGCAGAAGAACCAGAGATCAAATTGCCAACAACTATTGGATCATAGAAAAAGCAAGAGAGTTCCAGAAAAACCTACTTCTTCTTCATTGACTACGCTAAGCCTTTGACTGTGTGGATCATAACAAATGGTGGAAAATTCTTCAAAAGATGGGAATACCAGACCACATTACCTGCCTCCTGAGAAACCTGTATGCAGGTCAACAAGCAAGAGTTAGAACAAGACATGAAACAACAGACTGGTTCCAAATTGGGAAATGAGTATTTCCAGGCAGTATATTGTCACCCTGCTTATTTAACTTATGTGCAGAGTACATCATGAGAAACGCCAGGCTGGATGAAACACAAGCCAGAATCAAGACTGCCGAGAAAAATATCCATAACGTCAGATATACAGATGACACCACTCTTATGGCGGTAAGCGAAGAGGAACTAAAGAGCCTCTTGATGAAACTGAAAGAGGAGAGTGGAAAAGCTGGCTTAAAACTCAACATTCAATAAACCAAGATCATGGCATCAAGTCCAATCACTTCATCGCAAATAGATGGGGAAATGATATAACAGTGACAGACTTTATTTTCTTGAGCTTCAAAATCACTGCAGATGGTGACTGCAGTCATGAAATTAAGATACTTGCTCCTTGGAAGAAAAGCTATGATAAACCTACACAGCATATTAAAAAACAGAGACGTTACTTTGCCAACAAACATCCATATACTCAAAGCTATGGTTTTTCCAGTAGTCATGTTTGGATGTGAGAGTTGGACCATAAAGAAGGCTGAGAGCCAAAAAACATGCTTTTGACCTGTGGCGTTGGAGAAAACTCTTGAGAGCCCCTTGAACTACAAGGAAATCAAGCCAGTCAATCCTAAAGGACATCAATCTTGAATCTTCATTGGAAAGACTGATGCTGAGCTGAACCTCCAATACTTTGGCTACCTGATGCAAAGAACTGACTCATTAGAAAAGACTCTGATGCTGGGAAAGATTGAAGGCAGGAGGAGAAGGGGATGACAGTGGATGAGAAGTTTGGATGCATCCTTTACTCCATGGACGTGAGTTTGAGCAAGCTCTGGGTGATGGTGAAAGACAGGGAGGCCTGGCTTGCTAAAGTCCATAGTGTGTCAAAGCGTCGGACACACTGAGTGGCTGAACAACAACAATACCTACAACCACTGATGGGATAGGGATCATTTCAATTTTACAGGTAAGAAAACTAAGGCTTATAAAAGGTGTATATCAACATCATGAAGCTAATGAGGGATAGTTAGGGAATTTGAGAATGTCATGTACACACTGCTATATTCAAAACGGACAACCAACGAGGACCTATTATATAGCACATGGAACTCTACTCAATGTTATATATCAGCCTGGGTGGGAGTGGGGTTTGGAGAGGAATGGATACATGTATATGTATGGCTGAATTCCTTTGCTCTTCATCTGAAACTACTGCAACATTGTTTATTGGGTATACCACAATACAAAATAAAAAGTTAATAGTTCAAACAAAATAAGGATAGGTATATGTCAACATCATGTAGCTAATGAGTGAAAAACTTGGACTCAATCACAGATCTACTGAAATGAAGAACTCAGGTCTATAACCTCTGCTTTCTCCCCCTAAATCTCATCCTTGATATAACTTTATATGCTGTTATTACATCTTACATACTAGCAAATAGGACTTACTTCTCTGTATTAAAAACAATTTCACTTTAATAATAATGTCTTGTGCTTAAAATTAACTTTAATGGTAGTGATAACTGCACTGAGCTTAGAGTAAGCCTCTATTTCTGACCTTTTGTGTTGTATTAGGTGTTATAAAAGTCATCACTTACAAATGAGGGGAAAATGACACAGGGGATAAATAATTTGCCCATTTTCACAGTTATTATGAAGTAAACAGCTGTGCCTCACTTTAATTCACTTGCTCTTTGCACTGTTATATGCTGTGTTTTGATTATGTTTTCTTCTTGCCTGTGAAATGTCAGTGTGATTAAATGACAAATGATAACACTGGCAACTTCAACTTGCCACCTTCCAATCCACCCTTCATTCATTACCTTTTTAATTTGCTAAGTATTCACATATTTGCACTTAGAGTGTGGCAACATAATCCATGCCAACTTCTCTCCTTGGGGCTGATGTGACCTCAGTGCCTAATACAGCCTTCATCTGTTCCATTTCACCCAATCTTCTTGAGTCAAAAACCTCCTTCTTCAGCTATTACTGGCTGACCTCAGTCCCCTTGCACAACCCACTCAGCATAAGCAAGGATTTTCAGTTGCCCACAAAGTCGGGGTTTGAAATACATTTCCATTACTGTCCCTCCCCACTACACTCCACCACAGCATCACCAACTCTCTGCTTGTCAGACACCTTCTTATCTGTAAGATGTGAGTATCCTGGGGAGAGGGCAAAACCTCTTCATTCTACTTAGTCCTCTGGAAGCCCAGTTCCCAGTCATTAAAAACCTCAGCTTCATCTATTGAATCTATTAGGCATAAGGCACTGTGGGAGTCTTGAGAGAACACCTCACATTGACTCATTTGCTCCCCAGGCAGCCAGAGAACCAGGACGAAGTTATATATTGTCATGGCATTTATTGAGCCCAATTCTGTCCTTGGTTTGCAGAAGAATATCATTTATGGTTAAGAATACCCCAAAGTTGCCATTTATCTTACCCTTTCTCTGAAAACTGTCAATGCTTCTGCTTGAGTTTTGTGGAATGGTTACCCTCTAAAAATTATTCTCTATCTCATCTTTTTATTCCTTTGTCCACTTTCTACCTATTGTTCACTGATTGAAACCATACCCAGCACAATCAGGGCATCTAAAGCACCCAGTCAATACCAAATGCTTTTTCCTTCAGTTACTGGTACAAGCTTGAAAGTCAGATTTATTGTCCTCTTATTTCTCTGGTCTCCAAACATGTAGCTTCTTATTTTAATAATGTTGACTGTATTTGTTCAGGTTAAAGCTTGTGTGGGTACAGTTTTTTTTTTTTTAAAAGAACAGTTTTTTTTTTTTTTTTTTAAAGCTGCAGCCCAGCATTGCTATTCCCCAGGACCAGAAGCAGAGGATATATACTTTTCTTACGTTAAAGGGTTACCTCTGTAAAGGAGACTACAATGTAGTCATAATTGTTATTTGGCAAATCAAACTGCAATGTCTTTCTTAGGGGCAGCATTGTATAATTTGGGAGGAGGAGAAGTTTGGCTCTCTTGCAAGGGATAATCTGCTCATCACTACCACTTTTAATTTTACCAAGTTTACCAACTGGATTTGCCTCATTTGCTCTTGATTTACTGTCTTCTCATTGAGAAATGACACTAATGAGTACAGATCAATGCAGTCTCCTAGACAGAAGGGCACATAAGCTAAAATTGCCTGGGCTTCCACTTCTGGAAGGGAATCTCCTGCTCTCTGCTGGGGGCCATGTGCAAGTTGAATAGCTTGTCTGAGCCTCAGCTGGCTCACATAAAAGGGAATAACAGTACTTTCTTCACATTGTTGGTGTGAGGATTAAATGAACTAAATTAAATAAAGTGCTAAGTACAATCCCTACCACAAGTAAGTGCCCCAAATATGTGACAGCTCTTGCTAAGGAGAAAGAGAGGACCAGTGGGCATCTCCTTATTCCCTTAAAATCTCTAGCTGGGGTGGATTATGTCCTCTGGGGAAATACTCACAGCCTCCAGCCTGTACTGGCCTATGTATCCCTTATTAGCAAAGGCTAACAAGGCCTGTGTCCTTCCAGGCCTGCACTGTGAATCAAGGAGTTGATCATGGGAGCTGCAAGCAGGTACCCTCTCCTAGTTTTCATCAGGAAAAGGAACACCTCCCCAGTATGTTCTAATCTTATCTAGTCTTATCAAATCATTCTAACAGTTTATATCATTGCCTTTCTTCCAGTAGAATAGCAGGAAAATGCAACATTTTAAATAACTCTGGGTGTAGGCATGCCTAACCTCTTGCTCAAACCCAGACACATAGGATTCTATATCTAGCAAAGTGTGCTGGCTGGGCTTCATGAACTCATTTGCACTGAGGCCTGTATATTCCCTTGACATCCAGAGGCTATCATTACCTGCTAAGATCCCATCGGAAAACAGCTCAAGAAACAGGAGCTGTAGGTCACCAGGGGCTCCTTGAACTGAAATGAGAGACAGCAGGACAGAGTGAAAAGCACTGGGCCAGGGCTCAGCTTTACCATTAATCACCTGCCTGAACTTGACCAGTCATAAGGCCTCCAACCTTCCAATCACTTTAGCTGTAACATGAGAGAACTGGACGAGATCAGCATTTTTCACAGTGTTTCATGGAATATCAGCCCCAAGGGATGGGCCATAAAAAAGAGAGCTCTGTGATTAAGTTAGTTTTGGAAATGCTACCTATCAACCAAGTTTGGAAGAGCTGTTTTGGGAAATCTACCGGGTTTATTAGGGCACAGTTTTTTAAGATGTTTAAGCTTGTTTCAGCCAGCTGTTTCTAACCTGCTTGACCACTCTTTCCGTTTGTTTTTCCTCCTATGTGCTATTGTTAAGTTCCTCATTTCGGGTACCCACAGACAATTCTGTGAGAGACATAGTCATCTATAGAGTATCATCTAATCATGACTCCAAGTTAGTCTCTGATTTATGAGATTTCTGATTTAAACTAATCTCCAGGCAAAAAGACAGGCCACAGAGGCAGGTACAGTCGATGCTCTGGCGTTCATTTATACCTGCTCGAAAGCTCTTTGTTTGGAACCATTTCTGAAGGTTCAGGCTGAAGGAATTTTTCAACAATAGGAGCAGACCCACAGGCACAGAGCAAGCCAGAAGTGGCAGAGTAAATGCTCCTGGAATCAGCTCAGGACAAATGACAGAAAAGGATTTAGTGGATAAATGCTCCAGCTTCATCATCCTCAGGTGAGATAACTATGTTCCACACTGACTCCCAGAATACCCCAGTAGGATTAAACTTGAATTGTCCTTAGCAGGAACTTTGTGGATAAAGAAAGATGTCATCTTAGGTTGTTTCACTTATCCCCCACCCCCCACTGGGACCCTGTGATCACCTTCCAAGTGAACTATTGTATTAGAATCCTTGTCACAATATGTGCTACTGGGAAAACCCAAGGTAAGTCAACCACCCTCCGTACTGAATGATGACCCTAGATTGTAGCACTCCACTGATGAAAGTATGCAAAACAAGTCTTCAGGAGACTGAAATTGTAAACTAAGTTCAAAAATCATGTTCTGGAAGCAACTAATACAATGAGCATTACACCAAATAGAAGTTAGTAATTAGAAAAGATCCCAGGTGGATTTTTAAGCATCCTATTAGTTTGATGGTCCCCAAGAGAGAATGCAGCAGGGTCCATGGGACTGCAGTGCACTTACTTATTTGACACTTCTCCTTCTCATAAGGGTATATAGATATTGGAGGGAGGGTTGTTGGAATGAATTACAAGGGAAGCTTTAGTTATATAGCGCATTCTAACAAGAGCTGAAATTAAAAAGATTAGGAAGTAATAAAACAAAAATGAGAATGACAACTGTTCCATTATTTTCAAACATATTTAACCTCATTGAAGAAAAGCTTTAAAATCAATCCTATCCCACTGATGTTAAAATAATTTAATATCATGAAGAATTGTTCTTATATATAAATAATCATCGTAAGTAATTACTCATCAGTAATTCTCTATAAGATAGAAGGGACATAACAGTTTTCTGGGTCATTAAAGATTACTTGGCCATGAAGGTAACAATATTGAAATACAGTATCAGAGTGGAAAAGATCTAACCAAACCTTCCACAGGAGGACCTAACCTTTCCAAAGTTCCCTCAGAGAACATCTGTAGTGATGACTGTTTTACCATTTCCCTAAAACAACCCATTTCCTTGCTGAGTGGCTGCTGCTTATATTGAGCTAAAATCTGACTCCCTCTACCTGTTGGTTCTTATTTTACCCTCTATTTAGAAATACAATTTGCCTTCTCTTATTTGACAGCTCTCCTTTATATAGGAAAAATAATATTTCTATTTTAATCATCAGCTGCAAATTATAGAGTTAGGAAGTTTAGCTCTATTTTTGTAATGAAAATACTATTTCTCCTTTCTCCTCAATGGCATTATTTCATGGATGTTGTCTATTGTAACCATGACTGATGATATTATCATTCTAAAATTATATAGTGACTTGCATCTAACTTTAAAAAATTCTGAGTAATGGCAAAGATATTCTACAACTTCACTTAGTGACCAAGTCTTGAGCCCAACTGTGCTATGGTGGTCTAATTATCCCTAATTACCTAATTTGATGCTTTAAAACTTGGGATTTTGAATACCACTAAGATCTTCATAGAAATTGAATCTGCACAGAATTAGCCAGGCATTTTAAACAGACGAGCTGACACTCCACAAGTTGGATACTTAATTATGAATTTGATCCTTTAAGCTCTATCATATTAGGATATTTTGGAATCAAATGCCTGTTTGATAGTGTGATGCCTCCATGATAGATGATAGCCTGGATTACTGCCAATAGGGTAATGGAAAGATTACAAAACTGGCGGGGAAGTTACAGGATGAGTCAATGTTTCTGAATGATGAATTTGAGTCAATGTTATATAATGGGAACAAATAGAATTTAAAGATAGACATTGAGTTATAATATATACTCTTCAAAATGTATGTGATCTTGGCAGGTGGTGGTGGGGGGAGGAATGTGTGAGTCTCAGTTTCCAGGACTATAAAATAAAAATAATTAAATTTTTTATCCTTATTATTTGCAAAGTGATTGTTAATGTTTAAATCAAATGCTTCTATTAGAAACTTCCATTATGAAGTACCATGCAAATATATATTATTTTTTAATTTAAGTCTTTACTATCATATGCCTCCATATGATTTGTCTTTCCTCAAAAAAAAAGAGAGAGAAAACTAACCTGATCCGAGACAAGAACTGTTTATATATCTGAAAATAATTAGTTTTATATTATCAAAATTTGAATCCCTTCTATCATCTGTCCTGACCACTGTCATTTACTAATCTGTGTTCACAGTAGCACCCTAGTGTGGTATGGCTGGACTTGGAGATCAGGATGCACCCTAGTGTGGTGTGGCTGGACTTGGAGATCAGGATGCATTATGGTACGTTAAGGGCAAAACTGCAAGTGAATTAAAGAGACAGGGTTTCCTCTTGGGTTCATACTAAGAGTGCTTTAAGGAGTAACTAAAAAAAATGAAGACATCTAGACTCCTTGCTGAACAATTACATTTGGTAACTTATAAAATAATACTGACTTCTCTATCTGCTCACATTTTATTTGGCAGTAAAACACCGCATAAGTCACCTTGCTCTAACATCTTCAAGTAACTCTATCTGTACTGAACCCAACAAACAAAATCATGTGTGTAGGGAGCCAACAGATTACAGTTACCAAAACTTGTTTTGAAAATATATTGTATTTGATATTTTAAGGTGGACAAAGTAAAGGCTAGGATCTTGAACGTTTTTCCTTGGTAGGTCTGGAATTTTGTCTGGGCAGCTGTTTTTTTTTTTTTTTTTTTTTTTAAGTCCTCTATATGATCCTAATGAACATGAAAGTTTAAGAATCCTTGCTTTGGGCTAGCTACCACTGTTTATTTTGTTTCATTTTTATAGCCAAGTCTACTTCTCCCTGTGATTCAGATGCTTTACAACAAACTCTTCACTGCTTCTCTTTATGAACTAAAAGAGCAAGTTTTTGCAGAGTTGAGATAGGCCACATTTCTTCTGTGCTTTTAAACTCTATTAAATGAGAACAGACAATAGCAAAGGGGCATACATGTTATAACAATGGTGTAGAGAATGAGAAAAGAGCTATTGATGATAGAGATTTCAACATATTTGATACTAAAAATCAAAAGGGAGAAAGCTAACTACTAAAGGAGGTAGAGGAAAATGGAGCCTAGACAATATCAAGAGCAAGATTCACTCAGTGAGAGAGACAGCCAGGCTGCTAAGACCACGGAGACATTCATAAGTGTAAGGTACTAAGGTAGGCTGGGGTGAGAATTGAAAGTGAAGATAGGACTGCTATTAATTTAAACATAGTTAAATTGCTCAATCCTCCAGATATGATTTCTCACAGCTGTTTTCTCCCAAGGCAAAAACAATAGCCACAACAAAAAGCGAAACACAAAAAAAAACCCTATAAGAAATGTAAATCAGTCCTAAACAGATAAGACAGACCATAACCTAGCGTTATAAGATTCCACCCAAGCGTGAATAAATAGCCTTTTGCCTATAGGTGTGTGTGTGTGTGCATGCTGAGTCACATGATTGAGTCCTACTCTGTGTACACCTGTAGCCAGCAGCTTACCAGGCTACTCTGTCCATGGGATTCTCCAGGCAAGAATACTGAAGTGGGTTGCCATGGCTTCTCCAGAGGGTCTTCCCTACCCAGGGATCAAGCCCACATCTCCTATGTCTCCTGCGTCAGCAGGTGGGTTCTTTATCACTAATGCCATCTGGAAAGCCCTTTGTCTATAAACTGTGAGGCAAACCCATCAATGTATAAGCCCTGCAAATGTATACAGATCCTCCAGTCAGCTTCTTTTTTGTCTCCTTCCTAAATGCAAACAGATAACAAGTATCCCACAATATATGATCAAAGCCTACACATTATAAAAGATTTAAGATGAATAAACAAGAAAAAATGATGCATAAAAGGGAGATAGATCAAGGAATATAGAAGACTTATGCATTAAAATATTCAGTGCAAAGCAGTGTAAGCCAAGGATATATTTTATCCATATATTAAGATCATGGTGCCATGTGAAATAAACAACAAACTGTTTTTGAGAAACTTTGTGAGGAAAACACAAACTGTTTCTGAGAAAGTAAAGAAGAGTACCAGTAGAGAAATCCATCAGACCTGAAAATAAAGTCAAGATAATTAGCTAAAGAGTATGGGGAAGGCGATTTCAATAAAGGCATAGAGAAGCATTCTAAGAGTTACAACTTTTAGTGGGCATTCCAGAAAAGGAGTTCAGAGAAATAGGGAGAATTACCTCACAGAAATAATGGAGGAGAACATTCTTCTCCAGGTTAGATTATACCAAGTATCAAAATAATTAATAAATATACTTACATGTGCTACTATTATAAAATTTCAGGATATCCAAGAGTTGATTCTCTTACTCTTGGAGGTAGAGAAGTATACATGTTGGGAGGTGCTTATTTAACTTATATGCAGAGTACATCATGAGAAACGCTGGACTGGAAGAAACACAAACTGGAATCAAGATTGCCAGGAGAAATATCAATAATCTCAGATATGCAGATGACCCCACCCTTATGGCAGAAAGTGAAGAGGAACAAAAAAGCCTCTTGATGAAAGTGAAAGTGGAAAGTGAAAATGTTGGCTTAAAGCTCAACATTCAGAAAATGAAGATCATGGCATCTGGTCCCATCACTTCATTGGAAATAGATGGGGAAACAGTGGAAACAGTGTCAGACTTTAATTTTTTGGGCTCCAAAATCACTGCAGATGGTGACTGCAGCCATGAAATTAAAAGACGCTTACTCCTTGGAAGGAAAGTTATGTCCAACCTAGATAGCATATTGAAAAGCAGAGACATTACTTTGCCAACAAAGGTTCGTCTAGTCAAGGCTATGGTTTTTCCTGTGGTCATGTATGGATGTGAGAGTTTGGACTGTGAAGAAGGCTGAGCGCCGAAGAATTGATGCTTTTGAACCGTGGTGTTGTAGAAGACTCTTGAGAGTCCCTTGGACTGCAAGGAGATCCAACCAGTCCATTCTGAAGGAGATCAGCCCTGGGATATTTTTGGAAGGAATGATGCTAAAGCTGAAACTCCAGTACTTTGGCCACCTCATGGGAAGAGTTGACTCATTGGAAAAGACTCTGATGCTGGGAGGGATTGGGGGCAGGAGGAGAAGGGGATGACAGAGGATGAGATGGCTGGATGGCATCATTGACTCGATGGACATGAGTCTGAGTGAACTCTGGGAGTTGGTGATGGACAGGGAGTCCTGGCATGCTGCGATTCATGGGGTCGCAAAGAGTTGGACATGACTGAGCGACTGAACTGAACTGAACTGAATTTCTCAAAAATAGAAAATTACAATGGAGGCAGTAATACTGCATGCTAGAAAACAATGGGACTATTTCTTCAAAGTATCAAGGGAAAGTTTTTTTCAAGCTAGAATTTTAAAGTCAGTGAAATCCTTACTCAGCCGTAGTGTTATGAGATTCCAGAGTTGATGGACTCAATGCAGAAGAGGAGGGAGGGAAGGCCCAGGAACAAAGTTGTGCAGCAGGGCTAGAGAGGAACAAAGCCAGACTGAAGTAGGAAGCTTGATGGTCCTGGGACAGAGGCTCCAGAATAAAGAGAGAGGGAAGACTCAACAAAATACCAGATATAATAGAGATCATGAGCAAAACAACTGGGGATGAAAGAAAAATACAGAAAATACAGAAAAAGAGAACAAAAAGTTGTACAAAACCTGTGGTGGATTCCTTTTGATATTTGGCAAAACTAATACAATTATGTAAAGTTTAAAAATAAAATTAAATTAAAAAAAAAAAAGAAAAGAAAAGAAATTCATGGCATAAGACTTACCTCTAAAGTGAACCATAGTTACATAGTAATTGTAATGTAGAATAAATAGTATTCTAATTATTGTCTATCAGTTTAATTAAACAAGGATATAATTTTACTAGAACACAAAGGAGAATATATAAGATCTTGTGTAAAAAGCTGAAACTCATGTATCATGGTAAGAAGCCAAGAGATCTTGTCTAAAATCATTAAGAAATACTGTAAAAAGTCACATACTATTGAGGGGTAAGAAGCGACTCCCTATAGTAAATGCTGAAGAATTTTAAATAATTGCATCTGGAGAGGAAATCTGGAAAAGCTTAGAAAAGGGAACTTACTTTTCTTAAAAACTTCAATAATTATTAATTTATTTTAACCATGGGAATTTTAATCACAGTTTGAAAAAAACGCTTTGAAAATATTAAGTGCTTATGACAACTCTGAAGGAGTGGAGGTGGTAAAGGCTTCCAAAAGCTACTGCAGGCATTGAAGGGAGGAATAGCTTCTTGGTATTAACACATGACTGATTTTAAGCATTATTCAGATATTATTTCAAAAAAAAATTAGATATGTTTGTTTCAGTTATGTGATACAAAAACTTGTGTTTTTCCATGAAGTTTTATCTTACTCTTTCCCTTTTAACTTACATTTAGAAAGAATTTCAGATTTACAGAGAAGTCACAAAAGTAGTGCAGAGTTCCAAAATACACTTCGCGCAGGTTCTCTTATTGTTAACATATTATGTAACCATCAACACCATCAACACAAGGACACTAACTAAGACTGATTCACTAAATCTAACTTATAAATCTTATTTGAATCTCACCAGTTTTCCACTAGCACCTCTTTTTCTGTTTCAGGATCCACCCAATCTCCCACATTCTGTTTAGTTGTCATAGCTCTGTGGTCTTCGCTACTCTCTGGCAGTTCCTCAATCTTCCTTTGTGTTTTATGATCTTAATGCTATTGAAGAGCCAGCTACTCTGCAGAATGCCCTTCAAATTGGATTTGTCTGATGTATTCTCACAACTAGATTAAGGTGATGCATTTTTGGCAAGAATATTACAAAAGTTATATGTACCCTTGTCACTTTATCATATTGGAAGGAATATGATGTACAAGGATTTCCTTACTTCGTTAGAACGGTGTCTGCTAGACTTTTCACAGTAAAATGGAATGATTATTCTTTATGTAATTCTTCCTATTCTTTATGCAATTACATCCTTTATGTAATTCATTCTTTATGTAATTCACAGTGATGGGTCCTTAGCCTTTCTAACTAACATTTCATCTAAGTCATTAAATGTTCAATACATACAAAATGCTATTTAACTGTTATTATTTGAAGCTTTAAAATTTTTCCTTAAAACGTATTCATTTCTTCATTCAATAAGCATCTTTTTAATTATTTAGGACATGCTCCATAAAACACTATGTTCAGGTTGGTGGTTATTTATGTTGTTGACTATGATCTTATTCAGACTAATACAAATTTGACTGTACCCTGTATAATATCTATAAACAGGAATTGTTATCCTAAACACGTCTTTTGGCATTGCCTATGATATGGGGCTATAGTGGAGTTTCTCCCTTCTTAGCAGTGACTGTTGTGGGGTGGGGTTGTTGGCAGCGGGCAGTGCGGGGGTGGGGGTTGCTGCCTTCTGAATGAGTTCCACATTATGAAATCTATGCACAATGGAGCAGATCAGAGATACACAAAGTCTCTTTAGACAGAACATTCTCGTGATCAGCCTTCCTTGACTGTAAATTGATTGAATGCATTAACAAACTTAAAGAATGTGTTCCATCCAAATGGGATGAGTCAGGCAATGAAACACAGAAGAGTCAATTTGTAAACATGAGCAGCATCTCCCCATGCAGGATCCAGAGGAGAGTTTCCATCCCCTTCAGAACAACTGCATTCAGGCCTACTGTAATCAAATCTCCAAGTGCTGCAACCAGAGCCTCGTGTTTTGAGCCCAGCAGACAAATCATGAGTTTAAGACACCAACACAGCAAAGTCATTAAAAAAATTATGTTTTTTTAAAAATTAGGTTCAAAAGAATATAATATTTGATATTTCAATGAAACTATAGAACTATTCATCATGGGGAAAGTAAAAATTTTGTTAGACTTTCCACATTTTTGTGTGGCTTTATAGTGTTTACTTTTTGAATAACATAAGGGAAGTGGGGAGGCACACTAAAATGTTTACGGCCTCAAAAGATCTTAATCTTGCCCTATTCTGATCCTGTGCCCACCAAGCAATCTCAGTGTTATAATTTAGCTTCTGTGTAGGAGTTGTTACATGGTTTCCTGGAAGAGAAAGTTGACATTAGCATTCCAGTCATATAACAGCTATTTTTCTCATTGTAAATCAATAAATAGGCATTCTGGTTTTATGCATTGGTCTGTGAGCTTGTTTAATTTGAGTCTGCCCCTGAGATATGAGGTACTCTCAGTGAATGACAATATCAGGTATCCAGGTCTGTCAATCTAAAACCCAGAGTTGGGTCAATGTAACCAAATGCAAACAAAAGGAAACCTTTTGCAAAAGTGTCATCTAGTTCCTCCTGGAGACAACTTTTTAATTAAATTTTTACTTTTTAAACATCCATCCATGTTTGAGGATTAACTCTTTAGAATAAAAGCTCTTTATCAAGAAAGCACCATATGTTCATGTTCAATGAAATTAAAAAAAATATATATTAATGGCCAGCAAGAAAAACAAAGTTCATTCCAAGTCTATACCTATGTGGATGGAAAAGTCTTAACTAACCTCTTAGGAGCAAGCTTAATTAGGAAAATAGACTTAGTAATAAACAGCATAATGACAGAAGTTAAGATGCAAAGAGAATCATTCCCTGAATACCAGTATGTGGTGATTTAGCTGGACTTGATAATCGCTTGTTCTTCTTCTAAAGAGTAAAATCTAGAGAAATAAGACAACACATGCAAAACTCTTAGGACAGAGATACTTCCAAATCTATGATGAAATATAGGCTAGGGGAACTACTTTCAATAAAAGACATCTCTTGAGAAGAACATAGATAATAGAGTCAAGGTTTTTAAAGAAAAACCTTCAATCAAGAAAGCTGGTCTGGGAGATTCAGAAAATGATACTGGGCCAATTGGCAACAGTGAATGTGATTTCATCTCTCTAGGGTTTATTTTCTTGATCTATAAACTTAGAGGTTTACTTAAAAGTCCTATAATTCTAGTATCAAAGGAGTTCTCAGATAAGTAGGGGTTCAGAGAAGAAAGGAAAGTGTGGGCTGGGATAGTTAGACACAGCTTTAAGGGTTAGAGTCCTTAAGAATAGGTAGAGTAAAATTGGGGAAAATCAGGAAGACAGAAAAGCTTTCATGAGAATGCAGGAAAATAATTTTTCTTCTAAAGGAAATTGCAATAGCTCATTAGATATCCCATATCTACCTTGATGCAAATTTTCTCTTCAATACCCTTTTAAAAATAAACATATATTTACCATCAGAACACACCCTGATGCTGGGGAAGACTAAAGGCAAAAGGGAAAAAGGGCAGTAGAGGAAGATGGTTGTATAGCATCACTGACTCAATGGACATGAGTTTGAGCAAACTCCAGGAGATAGGGGAGGACAGAGGAGCCTGGTGTGCTGCAGTCCATGGCATTGCAAACAGTGAGACACCACTGAATGACTGAACAACAGCAAATATCTAGTATCTATTTTTCAAAACCAGATAGGTCATCAGCATCCCTCTGTGAAGTTTCTCTAGCCTCCTGCCCACTATTTCCCTGATTTCCCCTGCTCCTGCAGTTCTACAGTGCTCACTCTGCCTTGATCCCAAGATGTTCTCTTTTGGATTCATGAGCTCTTCCTCTGTGCTCCACATGACTCTCTACTCCACCCCACTTCTCTGGCAAACACCTTTCAAATCATCCTCAAGGGCCCAGCAGAGCACACCTCTTCTTCTATGAAGTCTTCTCCTTCCTGCCCCACCTCCTTTGAAAACCCGCGGACCGCTTTCTTTGGCCATCACTTTTGGCGCACGCAGTGAATCCTGGGTTATGCCGCACCTTTGGTTGCTTGCTTATGCAACAGCTTCCCTGTGAGTTCTCTTAGGTGTGATGCGTCTCATTTGGCATTGTCACCTCAGTAGCTAGCGAAACAGGTAGTATATAATAGATGCTCACTGAGGTAAACATACACTCACCAGTGAAAATGTTGGGTAAGTTAAGTGAACTCGAGGTGACTGTTACTCCTCTCCCTCTTTCTTGCCTTAAAAAACGAGATCCCATGACTCACATAGAGAATTTTTATTTTTTAAACATCCATCCATGTTTGAGGATTAACTCTTTAGAATAAAAGCTCTTTATCAAGAAAGCACCATATGTTCATGTTCAATGAAATTAAAAAAAAAAAATAATGGCCAGCAAGAAAAACAAAGTTCATTCCAAGTCTATACCTATGTGGATGGAAAAGTCTTAACTAACCTCTTAGAGACAAGGTATCACTCTTCTCTTCTTGCCATACTTAACTGTTTTGGTACTATGAGTGTTTGCCTTCAAAAAAAAGGTTTCAATAATAGATTGCTAACTAGGCATAAATGAAAGCAAAATGAGGGCTCCACAAGAAAGACATTTTATGAATCATCGCCGCCTTAAATTTCTACCCTAGTATTTTGTCCAAAGGGCTCTCACTCACTAATGACTTGGGGGAAAAAAAAACATGCAAAAAGAAAGTTATCAGATCTATCAATTGTGCTTACAACTAAAGCTATTGTCACTTTCCCCCTGAAAATGTTAAATAAAGGCCAAGTCAGATTATAATTTAGCTAACATTTTTTTCTTTTCACAATAAGCAAAATAGATGCCAAGTGGAGTAGAAAGTATTGCTTTTCTCCTTCTCTAATGGACTGATGACTGCCTGGGAGAGACTAACGAGCTTTTTGGAGTCCACAACTTTCTCAGTGCCCGGGACACATCAGGCTTGATGCTATTCCTGCCATTTAAAGATAATGAACCATCATCCTTTGTCACAAATAACTTAGTTCAGTTCACTTGCTCAGTCGTGTCCGACTCTTTGCGACCCCATGAATCGCAGCATGCCAGGCCTCCCTGTCCATCACCATCTCCTGGATTTCACTCAAACTCACAAAGCTAGCAACCTTAAGCAAGAAAAACTGCTTACTAACATTTCACACCATTAAAACATACCCAACTTGCTTCATTTTTGTTCCTTTGCTACATTCTTGCTATTTTTCTAGGGCTCTTTCCTGATACTTAATTCAATAAGAGTTTCTTCTTTTGATTACCCTCATCATGCTCTTTCTCATTTTGTTTAATTTCTTTTAAATCCAACTTTTCCAAACCTTGTAAAGTCCATTATAACACACAGGGTATTCTAAACATTTGACTAAGGAATATTTTAGTCTCCCTTCTCTGGGTTTTCTATCCAGTGATCTTAAAACTACTTTCAAAATAGTATTTTAAAATTGTTCTACACAGACCTTGCTTCAAACTAAAAAAAGCAGTATAGCTACAGTATTCAGATATTACAATGAAATCCTTTCCTATCTAATTTATAACTATTCAGATTTCATTTAAAGAGTATTGACACATTTTATCAAGGGCTCTCACTTCAATTTTAAACAAAAACATAATCTGGCAGGGGGTGGGGGGGTGGGTAGAGGGTAAGGAAAATGAAAAAGTAGTTACATAAGGAAATAAAAAAGAAGAAATAGGTACATAAGAGCTTAAATGCTTTAAATTGCTAAGTTTTCGTACTACATTATGTCCTGTTTTTTTTTTTTTTTTTAATGATCCAGAAAGGTTCATTGGGACCATTTCTAAAGCTCTAGATGAGTAATGTACTGGAGTGCTTCTGGAATACCAACAGAACTGAGATTGAATCTTCGTTCACTATTTCCTTAGAAGACTCTCTAGGATTTGGTTTATTTATCAAAGGTAAAGTGCAAAATTTCAACACAGGTGGTCAGGGATTAACTCACAGCCCTAATGTGCACTGACTTCTTTCTATCCTTCAAGTTCATACTCTATACAATGGAAATTATAACTGTATCTATGTCATAGGGTTGTTGTGAAATGAGATAATACATTTATAGGACTTAGGGCTTGGCACATGATGAACATGTTATAAGCTCATCATGCTAATCATACTATTATTATCTGTATAAAGATTATATCACTTATTATCACATGCAATTGTCATATGGCATAAATTAAATTACAACTATTTTTGTGATGATTTGCAGTTTATAGAGCATTTTTCACATGCCCAGAGATATATTTAATATGTTCATATCCTTCACAAATAAAGTTTTGTGTTAATATATGCATTAAGAAATAGCTGTTTCAGCCTTTATAAAGAATCATCTATAAAAACCTATGAACTATAAAAAGAAAATAAATGATATTATTTAAATAAATGCTGGAGACAGTATGGAGAAAAGGGAACCTTGCTGGTGGGAATGTATTGGGTTGGCTAAAAAGTTCATTCCAGTTTTGTAACAACAGCTTACAAAAAATCCCAAATGAACTTTCCAACATCCCAATAAATTGATACAGCCATTATGGAAAATAGTATGGAGGTTTCTTAAAAAGCTAAAGATAGAACTACCATATGACCCAGCAATCCCACTACTGGGCATATATCCAGAGAAAACCATTAGTGAAAAGACACATACACCCCAAAGTTCACTGAAGCCTTATTTACAATAGTCAGGACATGGAAGCAATGTAAATGTCCATCAACAGAAGAAAAGATAAAGAAGATATGGTACATACATATAATGGAATATTACTCAGTCATAAAAGGGATGAAACTGGGTCATTTGCAGAGATGTGGACAGACCTAGAGACTCATACAGAGTAAAATAAGTCAGGAAGAGAAAAACATCATTATATTAATGCATATATGTAGAATATAGAAAAATGGTAAAGATGATCTTATTTGCAATGCAGAAATAGAAACACAGACTTAGAGAACAAACATATGTATACCAAGCCGGGAAGCTGGGATGGAATGAATTGGGAAATTGGGATTGACATATATACATCTCTATGCATAAAATAGATCACTAATGAGAACCTACTGTATAGCACATGGAACTCTACTCAGTGCTCTATGGTGACCTAAATGGGAAGAAATCCAAACAAGAGGGGACATATGTATACGTATGGCTGACTCACTTTGCTGTATGTGAGAAACTGACACAGCAGTGGAACGCAACTGTACTCCAATTAAAAAAAAAAAAAAGATAGGGCACATATATACCATGGAATACTACTCAGCTATAAAAAAGAACGAAATAATGCCATTTGCAGCAAAATGGATGCAACCAGAGATTATTATACTAAGTGAAGTAATCCAGAAAGAGAAAGACAAATTCTGCTTATATCACTTATGATATCACTTATATGTGGGATCTAAAATATGACACAAATGAGCCTATGTATAAAATAGAAACAAACTCACAGACATAGAGAACAGACTTATGGTTACCAAAGGGGAGGGCAGGGAGGGAGAGGGATGGACTGGGAGTTTGGGGTTGGTCAGTTCAGTTCAGCTCAGTTGCTCAGTTGTGTCTGACTCTGCGACACCATGGACTGCAGCAAGCCAGGCTTCCCTGTTCATCACCAACTCCCAGAGTTTGCTCAAACTCAAGTCCATCAAGTCAATGATGCCATCCAGCCATTTCATCCTCTGTCGTCCCCTTCTCTTCTGCCTTCAGTCTTTCCCAGCATCAGGGTCTTTTCCAATGAGTCAGTTCTTCACATCAGGTGGCCAGAGTACTGGAGTTTCAGCTTCAGTATCAGTCCTTCCAATGAATATTCAGGACTGATTTCTTTTACGATTGACTGATTGGATCTCCTTGCAGTCCAAGGGAATCTCAAGAGTCTTCTCCAGCACCACAGTTCAAAAGCATCAATTCTTTGGCGCTCAGCTTTCTTTATAGTCCAACTCTCACATCCATACATGACTACTGGAAAAACCATAGCTTTGACTAGATGGACCTTTGTCAGCAAAGTAATGTCTTTGCTTTTTAATATACTGTCTAGGTTGGTCATAGTTTTTATTCCAAGGAGCTAGTATATTTAAATTTCTTGGCTGCAGTCACCATCTACAGTGATTTTGGAGCCCCCAAAAAATAAAGCCTCTCACTGTTTCCATTGTTTCCCCATCTATTTGCCATTAAGTGATGGGACTGGATGCCATGATCTTAGTTTTCTGAATGTTGATTTTTAAGCCAGCTTTTTCACTCTCCTCTTTCATCAAGAGGCTCTTTAGTTCTTATTTGCTTTCTGCCATAAGGGTGGTGTCATCTGTGTATCTGAGGTTATTGATATTTTTCCTGGGAGTCTTGATTCCAGCCTGTGCTTCATCCAGCCTGGCATTTCGTATGATGCATTCTGCACATAGGTCAAACAAGCAGGGTGACAACATACATACGTGACATACTCCTTTCCCAATTTGGAAAGGTCTGTCTAGTCAAAGCTATGGTTTTTCCAGTAGTCATATATGGATGCAAGAATTGTACTATAAAGAAAGCTGGGTGCGAAGAATTGATGCTTCTGAACTGTGGTGTCGGAGAAGACTCTTGCGAGTCCCTTGGACTGAAAGGAGTACATCAAGGCTGTATGTTGTCACCCTGCTTGTTTGACTTATATGCAGAGTACATCATGGGAAATGCCAGGCTGGATGAAGCATAGGCTGGAATCAAGATTGGATTGGTAGATGCGAACTATTACATTTAGAATGGATAAACAACAAGGTCCTAATATGTAACACAAGGAACTGTTAATATAGTCAATATCCTATGATAAATCATAATGGGAAAGAATATTTAAAAAATAATGTATTAAGAAAAAGAAGATAAATGATACTGTTTAAAATATATTGCAAAATAATCAGGCTCCTCTGTCCATGGGATTCTCCAGGCAGGAATACTGGAGTGGGCTGCCATGCTCTCTTCCAGGGGATCTTCCCAACCCAGGGATCAAACTCACGTCTCCTACATTGCAGGCAGATTCTTTACCATCTGAGCCACCAGGGAAGGCCAATCATGATAATATGTAACATTTATTGTATAGTGTCTATACATATACAACATGGTAAGTGCTCTATTTGCATTGCCATATCTAACCATCATACAAACCTCTGAGGAAGGTATGTGAATTAAATTAAATTAAAAAGCTACATGAATAGCTCAAGATTATATAGTTAGTCTAGTCAAGGCTATGGTTTTTCCTGTGGTCATGTATGGATGTGAGAGTTGGACTGTGAAGAAGGTTGAACGCCGAAGAATTGATGCTTTTGAACTGTGGTGTTGGAGAAGACTCTTGAGAGTCCCTTGGACTGCAAGGAGATCCAACCAGTCCATTCTGAAGGAGATCAGCCCTGGGATTTCTTTGGAAGGAATGATGCTAAAGCTGAAACTCCAGTACTTTGGCCACCTCATGCGAAGAGTTGACTCATTGGAAAAGACCCTGATGCTGGGAGGGATTGTGGGCAGGAGGAGAAGGGGACGACAGAGGATGAGATGGCTGGATAGCATCACTGACTCAATGGACGTGAGTCTGAGTGAACTCCAGGAGTTGGTGATGGACAGGGAAGCCTGGCGTGCTGCGATTCATGAGGTCGCAAAGAGTCGGACATGACTGAGCGACTGAACTGAACTGAAGGCTTTGAACCCAGGCAGTCTGACTCTAATTCTTATATTACCAATAAGTGATTCACTCTTCACAGACCATATAGTACCTTTAAAACAAATCAGATAAATAACTAAAACTGTGTGTTAGAATGGTAATTACTTACCATTGAATCAATTATTGTTACCTCTTATCTTTAGTTTTCAGGCTAACTATAAGATAATATACTTTGTGCTTAATTTTCTGTAGTTCTAAATGATGATATATGCTGTGGTACCTATATACAATGGAATATTACTCAGCCATTAAAAAGAATACATTTGAATCAGTTCTAATGAGGTGGATGAAACTGGAACCTATTATACAGAGTGAAGTAAGCCAGAAAGAAAAACACCAATACAGTATACTAACACATATATATGGAATTTAGAAAGATGCTAACAATAATCCTGTATACGAGACAGCAAAAGAGACACTGATGTATAGAACAGTCTTATGGACTCTGTGGGAGAGGGAGAGGGTGGGAAGATTTGGGAGAATGGCATTGAAACATGTAAAATATCATGTATGAAACGAGTCGCCAGTCCAGGTTCGAAGCACGACACTGGATTCTTGGGGCTGGTGCACTGGGACGACCCAGAGGGATGGTATGGGGAGGGAGGAAGGAGGAGGGTTCAGGATGCGGAACACATGTATACCTGTGGTGGATTCATTTAGATATTTGGCAAAACCAATATAATACTGTAACGTTTAAAAATAAAAAAAAAGAAAAAGAAAAAATAAATGATGATATAATGAGGTATGAAATTATTTTTTTTTAAATTTTGATTAGAAATCTTTGGACCTCATTAAGCCATGGGTTGGTGTTTTTCACTTTTTTTTCTAGAAAATTTTCAGCCATGGTGACCTTAAGTAATACCTCTATCCTATACCCCTGAGCAGCAAAGTTCTAGGTAAATTCTAACCTACCTTTTTGTACACTAATTCATTTTTCTATAGTTTTTAATTTGGTGTTAAACACACCTATTGAGTTCCTAATGTGGGTTAGTTTTTTGTTTTAGTTTCAGAATTTCTACTTGGTTATTTTTCAAGCCTACTATTTTACTTTTTATAATTTCCTACAGATATTTAATAAATGTATGTCTTTCATTTTTTTAAAAGATAATAAATTTGTTTTTAATATTTGTTCAGTTATTCCAGTCTGTTTATCTTTTATCTGCTGCTTCACTTTTTTGTTTGCTTATTTCTGTATATGCTCAGTAATATTTGTATTAAAAAAATTATTTGTAGAAACAACTTGAGGCTTAAATAAAAGCCTCATTCTAACTGAGAAGATTGTTGTTTACTTCTGCAATCTCTTTGGGGCTCCCTACCAGTCTGAGAACATTTTCCAGATCATCCAGAGTACAGGCATCTTGGCTGCACGTTCACCTAAGAGGACATTTATCTCTGGTTCAAGTTTTCCCTGACAGTAGAAACATTCAGAACCTTAGTATGTCAGATGAACTCTCCACCTGGGTGAGACACTGTGTTTTAAGTTTTGTCCTGTTAGTCTCATAAGACCACCATAATGAAAGGTCATTTTCTTAGCCTTTTGTTTTCAAATAAGAAAATGTCCTTAGGAAAAAGTTCATATTTAAGATTTGACCCTACATTTATGATTTCCCATTTATTCCAGCATTTTGGCCTGGTAATTCCTTGCCTTAAAAAACAACAACAAAACACCTCTTTGGTGCATTTTAAGTTTGTCCCAAATAGAACAGTTGCTCTAAATTTCCTAGCCTGCAATTAGTAGAAGCAGATGTTTCAGCTCCATACACTTATCAATTGTTATATTTAGTTTGCAGTTCAAAATTGTCCTTCCCTTGGACTGATATCAAATATTCCTTAAATAACATTAATTACTGGTACTAACACCCACCCCAAGCAACTTATTAGAAATCATGGTGAGAATCCAGCTCTTGGCTTTGCAGTCTGAAGCAGCAAACACCTATCAAACATTTCAGTGTCTTGGCCCTTTTCCAGCTGTACTGCTCCCAGGAAACTCCAGTAACCCCTCCAAACTAGACATCTAAGGAGAGGTAGCCACTTTAAGGAGAAAGGAGATAAAGGTCGTGTGGTCTTTAAAATACCTCGAAGGAATACTAACACTTTAGGTTAATAGATAAAAATCATCAGCGTGACTACATGTACCAGGCCATTCCCTTATTCCTAGTGGCACTGATTCTGGATTAAGATGATCTGATTTCTATCTCAGTTGTACTGTTCAGATGTTTTCCTCGCTTCTCATATGTTTCTTATATCTTAGGCTAAAGGAGAGTTATTATTAATCACAGAAATTTTGATACCAAAGAGTTATTTTTATGGTCAACCTAGCAAACACCAGTTTTTGGCTCTGCCAGTCCCTGGAACACAAGAACACTAGAAGTTTATTTTCATTTGCTTATCTCACCAAAATGTTAGCCATTTCATCAGGAGTCCATCTCATATCAGTGAACTTAATTCCCACTGGCATGGCTTTAAAAGAACATTTTATTTTTTTGTCTACCAACTTACTAAGTCTTTGATTAATCAATGCTTTCCCAGGTCTATTGCTTGATTTTTTTTTTCAAATGAAGCAGTAAACATAGGGTTGCTACCTCTATCTTCGTTCTAATGATAATGTGTCTTTTAAAAATTTCATTTAGGAACTGTTCATATTTATAGAAACTTACATATGACATTATATAATTAAAAGCACTATCATCAGTTATTTATTGATGAGCCCCAAATTGTATGCATACCAAGCCAAAAGGAAGAATTCAGTGTTTGAGAAGTTTTAAGAGTAATAGAAAAGGATTCATTAATTAGTCAAATCCATACACTTTTAACCTGAAAGCACACTTGATACCATTTAATAAGGATTTACTGGAGCATAACTTTTGCTCAGAATGCCCGGAATGAATAAAAGTATAAAATATGATCCCTGTCTTTAAAAGATACAATGTTTTTCATATTGTTGGAAGAACAAGAAATAAAGTGAGAAGGGGTGAGAGGTGGCAGAGGTAGGGAGCCACAGGAGGGAAAACATATTAGGAAAAATACATGAAGCATGAATATATTAAAAGCTTCTGCCGTAGCAGGTGGAACAAAAGCCTGGATAAAAAGTTTTGATGTTACTAAGGACCTAAGATTGTTAGCTGTGGAAATCATTAATTGTCATCTACTATGGATTTTATGACCAACCTAGATAACATATTGAAAAGCAGAGACATTACTTCGCCAACAAAGGTCCATCTATTCAAGGCTATGGTTTTTCCAATAGTCATGTATGGATGTAAGAGTTGGACTGTGAAGAAAGCTGAGGGCTGAAGAACTGGTGCTTTTGAACTGTGGTGTTGGAGAAGACTCTTGAGAGTCCCTTGGACTACAAGGAGATCCAACCAGTCCATTCTAAAGGAGATCAGTCCTGGGTGTTCTTTGGAAGGACTGATACTGAAGCTGAAACCCCAGTACTTTGGTCACCTCATGAGAAGAGTTGACTCATTGGGAAAGACTCTGATGCTGGGAGGGATTGGGGGCAGGAGGAGAAAGGGATGACAGAGGATGAGATGACTGGATGGCATCACCGACTTGATGGACGTGAGTTTGAGTGAACTCCAGGAGTTGGTGATGGACAGGGAGGCCTGGCATGCAGCAATTCATGGGGTCACAAAGAGTTGGACACGACCGAGCGACTGAACTGAACTGATGGAGCCCTTCTACATTTTCTGGACAAGAAAATAAATGATGAGTAAGAGTTTATGGTCATTATATATTTTCTCACTATGTCTAATAGAAATTAAAGAATGAGTTTGTGTTTGGTAAAAGTTGGAGAAAAAAAACCTAGAGAACACCTTAAGAATCAAATATTTGAAATGGCCCAAAAATGTTTTCAGAAAAATGTCACCAGCTTAAACCTCTGGATATTAAGATATGGTAAGTCTGGTACAGTACCTGGGAATCATATAAACATGTTTGGCAATCACTAGCTGTGAGAGAAAATAAATGCTAGTCTAAGGTAATAATGGTAGAAATGGAGAAGAAATTTATTAAAGAGAGTTTCCCAAGAGGAGGCTCAGTAATCTTTGGATTCCAGACATGAAAGGTAAGAGAAAGAAATACTTTGTATCAAAGATGATTCTGAAATTGTCACCTAATAGGTATATAACAAATCTTATTAACTGATTCAATACCATTAACATTTTAAAGTTAGATTTCATAAGAATAATTGAAGGAAGAATTGAAGGAAAGCAAACCATTAGTCCTTAAACATACAGAGAAAGTGGGAAAGAGCAAAATTAGAGCAGAATACCAAACCCCTAACCTCCCCTGAGTTGACTTGTAATTCAATTACAGTGGCAAATCAACTACATAGGAGAAAAAAAAAAAGCATATAATCAGGGAGTAATTGATCACATTTAATTTCCCTAGATGCATAGCTCAAGAAAGCGGAAATACTTTGACATTATCAAGTAGAAATTTTACCTAGCATGAATTTTTGGGGAATTATTTTCTCTCTAAAGGCAGCTTTCATTTGTGTTAATCCTTAAAATGGGTCAGTCTGGAAGCAATGAAGATAAAGAGAAAAATCAATTTCTAGTGCATGACCATGAGTCAGAACAGTCAGTCTTTTTTTTATTAACTCTTAATGAGTGAACTACTTTTTGGAATGAAGGAGGGATATACTAACAATCTCAATGGATTACTTCAAGCAAGTCTCTTTTTCTCCCTCTGCTTATCTCTTAACCTTGAAAGACAGGGAATTGGACTAAATAGTCTCTGAAGCTTTACTGGTTCTAAGCAGCTTCTGCAGTATCAGCTGAATGGTTGATGTTCTTAAATTACTAAATGTACTATCTAAATTAGCATTTAAGAAATGTGAGAGGTTCATAAAAAGCCCAGGAAGAAGGATAATAGGATAATATATATTAAAATTATTATCCAATTCATTCCTTTTTATGAATTAATATTTATTATTTATTATTGAAAAAAGAGGGAAAGGATGTTATTATCATCATCACTTTTTTAAAAAAGTGTGAAAGTTCAGCATTTGTCATTATTATTTTTTTAATGCCACTATGTAAACTGCATTAACACAGACATACAATTTCTTCAGGGATTTCCCAGATGTAAATTAAAGTTTTCCTATAGGATAGCCAGCTTATCATTTATTATAGCCATTAAAATGAGTAAATTCTATTTTTGAGAGGGAGAAAGACAAAAATAATAATTAACATATCATTCTAGCTTAAGGGGCTATTAATTTCAGTGAACTGTATAAGCACATACTTTCATGGCACACAAACGTGCCTTTGTCTTGCATTGTACATTTAGTGTTTCTGTTACAGGACTACACACAGAGGTATCTCTACTGATAGAAAGGGATAGGAACAGATTTTTCACAATTTCTGGTAGCTGCTGCTTCTCAGATTTATCATTTCTTCTTCATTAGTCCTCCTCAGGGTCTTCCCTTCCAATGGTCACGTCTATTTCGCTCTGACTATCCGTCAGAGTCAGGTGCTTACTGCTAGCTTCCTTCCTTCTCTCTTTAGGCTGCATGAATGCACCAACTATGTTTGGCCATGGGACAACTGGCTCTAGCCTTTCTGTTTGGCCATGTTGGATACCACAGAAAATATGCAGATGTAAGCTATGATGAGTTTGCTATGTAAGCAAACTCATGCAGCATGCTACTGTTGCTTTATTTCTAAATGGAATACATTACTTTTTACTTCATTTATACAAAATATTTGAGTTGGGCCAAAGGTGGGATTATTAAGTGGAGTTAGGCAACTACTTAAAAACATATTGTGTAGTATGGGCAGACTAATTCCCTGATTGCTAGGCTCTTCAGGCTATTTCCTAATATTGTGAAATATTAAGGGATACTGAAACTGACATCAAGGGTCCTAGGAGATCAGTTGGAAAGAGTCTGAGTGTGGTTCTTAAGTGTTTTTCAAAGATGCACTGACTAGTTTGGACTAAAAGATGCCCGAGGACACTGGGCTAAAAGAAAATATACAAGACTTCCTTGGACTGAAGTAAAGGGGAAAAAATGTGGGGGAGTGGCCCAGACAGATCATCAGTGCACAGCTACTTAGAGGGAAGAGGGGAAGTTTCAGAACATTATGGACTAAAATCAACTTGCTATTAGTATGTGGTCTCTGGGAAGAAGAGCCCTTGTAATAGAGAACTGTATCACTAGGATTCAACAGCTAAAATCTCCGAATGCTCTTAGAAAGAACTGGTCAAGAGATGCTCACTCCTAGGAAACTGGGTAAAGAGACTGAGGTTAGGAGTTTAGGAAAGGAGGCAGGGATGGGCTGAGGCAATAGGCTTGGGTTCAGAGAATAGAACCCCACAAAGAGTCTGACTACTATCCTTCACCCTGAAAGAATGACTTTACATTCACGCATGCCACTGACTCTGTATACTCTAGTGCAAAAATCACTGGAAAATATTGACCTTGCTGATATATGGAGTAGGGGACTTGAAACGTTGACATTGGAGTATTGTGACCTACTTGTACATACCAACAGGTCTTAGTCAAGGTATATTGGTCATGCATATTCTATAAACAGCTTGGTCACAATATTAAAAGCTAAAATTCTGGAGATTTTATAATGTTCCTGGTACTTGTAAGTGTTTAACATGGATAATATAATGTAATACTTACGATTATTAGTACTCACACTTCTGTGTAGTTGGGGTTGTTCACATTTTATAGGTAAGGACACAGAAATACAGAGACGTTAAGTAACTTGCCTGAGATCACACAGCTGTTAAAGGTAGGAATGGGATATGAAATTGGACATCCTAAATCTAAGGGACATGTATAATACATTACTTCTTTGACAGTCTCAAAGCGAGAAGAGAAACGAGAACCGTTTCTATAACATTTGTCTGTACAATTGTGTGTGTATATGTATGTATGCTGCTGCTGCTGCTGCTGCTAAGTCGCTTCAGTCATGTTCGACTCTGTGCAACCCATAGACGGCAGCCCACCAGGCTCCCCCGTCCCTGGGATTCTCTAGGCAAGAACACTGGAGTGGGTTGCCATTTCCTTCTCCAATGCATGAAAGTGAAAAGTGAAAGTGAAGTCGCTCAGTCGTGTCCGACTCTTAGCGACCCCATGGACTGTAGCCTACCAGGCTCTTCCATCCATGGGATTTTCCAGGCAAGAGTACTGGAGTGGGGTGCCATTGCTTTCTCTGTATGTATGTGTGTGTATATATATACACATATATGTGTGATGTATACATATGTATACATGTATGTGTGTATATGTATACACATGTATACATGTATACATATGTATACACACTTACTTTTTTTTCCAAATTCTTTTCCTCACTGCCTCTATTAGGTCTGCTTTTCCAAAGTAAAATTAATGCCATGGTCTACTGCATAATGTAAATAGCTCAAACAACCAGTTCATTGGTGAAAAAAGTAAATAGACTATTATCTGATAACAGATAATTAAAGTTGTCCATATTTATAGAGCTCCCTATTTGCCCAGTGCCCATAGCTATCCCAAGACATCTAGCAGATATCTTTAATTCACAGACTGCTCTCTTAATGCCTTCTACAGGAGCTCTCAGAGCCATGCAAGATAATTGCTTCTGTTTGAAATAGTGTCCTTCTCTTCAAATAGCAGTTAATTTAGGAAGCAGTATGCTAGACACCTTTATTACACAACACTTTATTACACAACACTTCTTAGTACACAGATTCCTTGGTACACTTGCTCTGGTCACTGTTGCTTTCACTGCAAAGTACAGAGTGGAGCCCAGGACTCTATGCAGCCTAAAAAATGACAGAATCTCAAAACAAAGTTCTCTGTGACACCATTTACCCAAAGGGCAAGACTCATGTCTCATCCACCATACACAGTGGATGGTGAGGCCATTTGTAGCCTTCTTCACTACTGTTGGGACTTCCCTGGTAGCTCAGTTGGTAAAGAATCTGCCTGCAACGCTGGAGATCCTGTTTTGATTGCTGGGTCAGAAAGTTCCCCTGGAGAAGGGATAGGCTAACCACTCCAGTATTCTTGGGCTTCCCTGGTGCCTTAGTTGGTAAAGAATTTGCCTGAACTGCGGGAGACCTGGGTTGGGAAGATTCCCTGGATGAGGACATGGCAACCCACTCCAGTATTCTTGCCTTGAGTATCCCTATGAACAGAGGAGCCTAGCGGGCTACAGTCCATGGGGTCACAAAGAGTTGGACATGACTGAGCGAGTGAGCACACAGACATCACTACTGTTGGGTAGCTAGGTTCCTCTGAACTCTTGAAGAACAAAAAGAAAAGAAACTTCTACATTTTGCACCATATTTAAATCTTATTGACAAAAGAAATTAAGGAATGCTTAAGTAGAACAGGTAAGGGAATAAAATCAAACCATTCTACAGCTGTTACAATTCTACCTCTGTTTCTCTTTAGCTAGCACTAATGTCTGTATCTTGTATGAATTTTTAATTAAGGTAAATTATTGAATTATAGTTCTATCTACCCAAAAATTTCCTCTCACTCCATGAGTCTATAAGCTATATCTTTAATGAGAATACCGAGTTCCCTTTTTACTTCTAAAGGGAAAAATCATATTGTCAGTTTGCAATTCAGAACTGGTTTTGCTGTTGTCTGCTGCCATATTCTTGACTGGCACTGATGTATTAGAGAAAGAAGTTACTGAAGCCTTGTTGCAGGCACTTCTGCATCCTTAGAATGTGAACAGAATATATGAGTCAGGAAAAATCTCTTCAACACAAGATAATAAAAAGTTCAATTTGGTACTGTTTCACTTATGTTTGGGCAAGGCAATAAGACTTGTATTACCTTCCTCCAGATCCTGTGTTAACTATTCCAAGTGTGTGTGTTTTAGGTGGTGGTCTTTAGGTAAAAGGCTGTTTTTGTATTTTTTATTGAAATGAACAGCTCCAAGCAAGGGATGAAATAGATAGAGATTTACATTTACCCCAAGGGGGAAGCTTTAAGTACAGTGGTTAGATCTAATGATCATACATCATTAGAAATGCAAATTGCGTACTCTAGGGACCAGAAGCAGAGAAGGCAATGGCACCCCACTCCAGTATTCTTGCCTGGAAAATTCTATGAATGGAGGAGCCTGGTAGGCTGCAGTCCATGGGGTCGCTAAGAGTCGGACACGACTGAGCGACTTCACTTTCACTTTTCACTTTCATGCATTGGAGAAGGAAATGGCAACCCACTTCAGTGTTCTTGCCTGGAGAATCCCAGGGACAGTGGAGCCTAGTGGGCTGCCATCTATGGGGTTGCACAGAATCGGACACGACTGAAATGACTTAGCAGCGGCAGGGACCAGAAGGCATAATTCTCGACTTCAGAGGTTTTCACGTAAAGAAACAGTGCTGTTCATTTCCTAAGGTTTTCAGATAGCACCACGGCAAATTTGGAGTGGCCTGTGATAGTCCCAGATCGAGAAAGATGTAAACTTGTGAATTAATAACAAAGATAATGTAATATTGCTTTGATTTTTAATATAAAGTGTTTCAGTCCTGGAGAGGGAGATAGAGTTCAATACTACTCATGATAATACATCCTGCTTTTCTTACTAACTTCATTCATTATATTTCATACCATTTTACTAGTGCTGTGTCCTTCTCTGTCTTTATTTTCCCTTAAAGAATTAATTTGAAGTTAAATGCTACCATGGGGCAATAGAAACCTTTTTAATGAATGTGGTTTAGATATTGCATTTATTGCAAGTGGTACAAGAGATTCTATATTCAATACAGCGTATATGCTGAGTGCCAGGTACTGTTCCAAGAGCCTTACACACATTTAATTTTCACAACCCTGCTAGGAAGATGCTATTGCCATTCCCATTTTATTGATTAGAAAACTGAAGCATAGAAAAGCTAGATTAAATTTCACACAGGCGGAAAATAAAAGAATATGGATTTGTATCTACAAAAACCAGTTTCAGAGACTGTGTTTTTAACCAGGCTAGCTATGTAATAATTTAACATCCAAATTGAGATAATTTTGAGAGTTGAAAAGGACCCTGCTTATAATTAAACTGGGAACATAGATGTAAATTAAGGTGATCTAAAGCAAACAATGGAGAAGAAAATGGCAACCCACTCCAGTATTCTCGCCTGGAGATTTCCTTGGACAGAGGAGCCTGGTGAGCTCTGGGGTTGCAAAGAGTCAAACTTGACTGAGTGACTAACACACAACACACAAAGCAATCAATGATATATGGTCACCCTACTGTTAATCTCCATTCTATGCTGCTCCAAGTGTATTCCTACACTTACTATGTTATCAAACAGAAGTAGGGTAATTGTAGCCATATAGTAAATATAGGCCTTTTATCATTTATAGAAGTGTTGTTCTGGAAACATACACACTTAGAAGAACAATGCAGATAGTGGAGTGCAGTTTATTACACCAGCAGGCCCAAGGCAGAGTCTCCTCTTAGACAAGGACCCCAACTAGTTTTTGTGAAAACCTTATATAACCTAAGTGTATGTGCCCAAACCCACTTCCCCAAATTCCCTGAAGTGAGTCTGAACAAAGGAAAAGAAAGACACAATCAAAGTTAACCCTTGATTCATATGCCTTAAGTCTAGGTAGTTAACAGTGGACAATTATCAATAGGCCTGTGGTCATACCCCAATAAGCATAATAGAATGTATGATTCTATTCAGTTACACAGATAATTAGGGTATTCTTTTAGGGAAGGAGAGCCCTGAGGATCTTCCTTCTGGGGGCCTGGTTTTCCAGTTGGTATGTCATTTCCATAGATGCTGGACATATAGCTCAAAGTCCCTAGTCCGGCCCAAGATGGACTCCTGCTTTCAATATAGAGCCTGTTCTGTTTCCTCCTTCAGAAGGATGATGAAGTCTTTCATCAGTAACGAATCCATTTCTCAGTCTCTACTACAATATAGAATATATGCTACTATTAAGGGTGCCACTTTAATTACATATTTTCAAGTGTCCACCAGCTTCTCTGTCAGAGGGAATTACCTACATCCCACATACTTAAGAAAGATTTACTGCTATGAGAATAAAGTCCAACTTTAAAATTCCCATCGCATAGTCACTCATCACAAAATAAAACTAATGCTGACAAGTCAAAACAAATTCAGCAACATCAGTTTTGTCAGTTTTCTGCTATAACAATATTATTTCTAGAATACAGATCAGGCTAAATTATCATTAAGGTAACATCATAATACTGTGTTTAATGAAAATACAAAATGAAAGTACATTTTAAATTTATTTCTAACTCATTGAATAGAGTTATGTGCTAAGAGACTGATGGAGTCTTTTCTAAGGACAATGAGGATTTAACTGGAAAAATCTCATTTGCAGAGAGTAACTCAATCTCAGCAGATACCCCTGGAATTCAACTACTCAGAGTCAGAGCATTTCCTACACATGAGAAATTTTCTTTAAAGGAAAGATATGAAGCAGCCATAAGTCAAATGCAGGGTCATTATGTGTGCAAATTTGTTCTTATAATAAATGGGATTAAAGACTCTGAGCTTTAAGCAAGCCACTGGAATAAATGGGCATATGAAGGAACTTTAACCAGAAGGTAGTTTCTACTTTCCATTTACAGAAATACCTCTATAAAAGCCTGTGTATACTAAACCATCATTTATTTTGAGCTTAGATGTCAAGATGTAGCATATCTTAGTTGAATTATAAGAAGTAGTCATTCCAGTAATTTTGTCATTCAGTGAGGGGTAGGGGAGGGAAGAGAAATTTGATATTTGCCTAAGCAATTATGTGGCACAATCATCTAGTTAAAGGTTAAAATAGTGAATGCCAGAGAATATCAACAGGAATGGTGGGGTAAAGATCTCTGAAAACCTTCTTCCCATAAAATCAATGAGAATAATAGAATTATCTATAAATTTAGATGTCCATAAGGTGCATTAAAAAACTTTGATACATACTTAGGAATCTAGAAGTCCTTGCACATATGGGCTGTGTATATGCCCTGGAAAGACCAAGGAAGGGCCTAAACTCTCAAATAGACTAACCTTGAGGCTCTGTGCAAATAGGAAGTAAAAGCTAAGGAAGCTATAACCTTCTTGTTGGAGTTTTGAAGGCATACTTGCACAATCATACCAAGCTCCTATACAGCTCTGATCTCTCTTTCCTTTATACTGCTATTGTCACAAATTGCATTTATATAAATTGTGTGTTTATCAACAGAGATTGTTACCAATTGTTATTGCTTTATGTAGTTGCCTTCTAATTCAGACAGGAGGAAAGATTATAAATAAAAAATAGATGTATTTTCTTTTTTAGTGTACTTTATCATACATTAAGTATTAATCATAGCCTTTTGAGTAATCACAAATTTTTAAAAAATACTATAGTAATGCAAAACAGAGCATTTTAAATGATGCACTAAAATCATCTCTTCAATACAAATCAAGGCATTAATAGAGGAGTATGGAAACAACAATTCATAACACATGCAAACAACAAATAGCAAAATGAAAGATGTTAAATCATAATTATCAATAATTAATTTAAATGGAAACAAATTAAAATGCTCCACTTAAGAGGTAGAGATTAGAAGAATGAATTAAAAATGATCTAACTGTAAATGAATGGAACTTATATGCCAAATAAACAATAAACACAGAGATCTGGAGTGGCCATGCTCATTTCAGACAACATAGGGTTTACGGAAAAAACTGCTTGTAGAGAAAAAGAAAAATATTTCCTAATAATAAAAGTGTCACTCAATCAAGAAGATGTAACAGTAGTAAACATATATGGACCTAACACCAGAGCTTCAAAATACATGGGGCAATATATGACAGAATTTTAAAGAAAAGATAATACAGCACTGGTAGTTGGTAACGTTAGTATTTCATTTTCAATAATGATTAGAACACCTATCCAGAGAAACAACAACTTGAACAACACTATAAGCTGACTAGACTCAATAGATGTCTACATAATACTCTATAGAGTAGCAAAACATATATTCTCAAATGCACATGAAACATTTTCAAAGAAGACCTTATACAATCTCATGAAATGAGTCTTAATATATTTAAAAGGATTGATGTACAAAGTATGCTTTCTGACCAAAATGTAAAAAAAAATTAAAAATCAATAGCAAAGGGAAATGTGGACAGGTCACAAATATGTGAAAATTAATAATTACATTCCTAAATAACTAATGAATCAAAGAGAAAATCACTAGGAAAATTAGAAAATATTTTGAGATGAATGAAAATAGACAACATACCATACTTATGAAGCACAGTGAAATGATTCCTGCCCACATGGAGCTTTTAGGTAGAGACTAGCAACAGATACAATAAATTTTCCTGTAAGTAGAGCTGACAACTATTGTGTAAAATAATTCCTATCTGTGTCACAGTCTGTTTTTCATCACAGTTCAGCACACAGTCCACTCTGTTACATGGCATGTTTGGAGGAATAGACTTTTTTTGGAAAGGAAAAACTAACAAGATTCTGTTAGTAAAGCAGAAGCACACTGGTTCTGCATCTTTCCTCCTTCCCAGAGAGGCAAACTGGGGCCAAGGTACTCAGCTGGATATGCTAGAGGCACCTATAAACCAGAAGAGGGATTCTTCCGTTTTCATAGGCAAGTGTGAAAAAGCATTATTTTTAGTGGAGGAATACTCAGAACACTTTGGTCCAAGACAGTCTGGCTTTTATGTCACCTGCTTAGAGCTACTGTCTGGGAAGCTGGAACTGGCAGTTGGAACCTTCTCCCAGTGCTAATCTGTATTTTCAAACAATAAGGACTTACAGTCTTCCATTTTTCATTCCTCCATATACTAACTGAGGAAAGGAGCCCATCAAACTATGGAAGCTGACATGGGTTCAAGGTCCAGACCTGGACCCTGATAGCTCATTGTTTAGGCAAAATTGAAAGTAATTATGTATCTCTATCCCAGACTTGACTCAAAGGATTTTGACTATTAACTGAATCAATATTCTCAATTTCATATGATTTTTTAGCATATTTGAAAGATACTGATTATCACATTTTAGAATTAAAAAAAAATGTAGATGAGTAAACCATGGACTAATGAAACCTCCCTTCCATCTTGAAATGAAGGGATTGCCCATGATGACGACCACATACTGACAGACTAAAGAGATTTCAGCCTCAGACTCTCACTCTCTCTGGAAACACTATTGTCATGGTACATTTAGCAAATGCTTTATTATAATTGAACTTCTATGGAACTACATATTATGCAAATAAATTAATTATCATTTGTAGCATTACAATGGCTAGTAAATCAATTCATAATTATATGACTCTTCAAGTAAATAGAATAACACTCTTTAAATTTCCCTGCTGAAGAGCTAATGCATAATATGCTCAAATAGCAAAGCAATAAAACAGTGAAAGGTAAAGCAACATTGTATGCTGAATCACAAAGCAACATTGTATGCTGAATTGTTTATATATCAAAATAGTATTAAATAGTATTTAATATTAAATAGTAGTAATATAGTAAATATTTAATATTATTTAATATTTATCAAATACTATTAAAATAGTAGTAATTATCAATTGCCAGATGCAATAAAATTGTGAGGAGAAATTTTGCTGATCAGATGTCATGTCTACTGATTCTTTTCATAAGTTTAGAAGCATCCAATGAACAACTGTTTTTTAACATTTTTAATATTTGTGAAACACTTAGAAGTAAAAGGGATCTAAATATATCTAAAATATAATAGAAATGATGCATCTTCAGGCTAGGTAAGGAAATAAAATTCCATCTCTGCAGGGTGCCTAGAAGCAACTATAGCAGGTACTGAGCATAAAATGAAGCCACAGTGACAGCAAATTTTGCTCTCCATCCCTTTACCTCTGAACACACCAAATATCCAGAAGAACTGCCCATAAATAGATCCAATATGCTTTTATCTTCATAATCAGTAGCTGACATCTGACTCCAGAACAGACTATTTTTTGACTCAACCATCTTAATTTCTATCATTTTCAAATCTGGAATATTGATCTCAAGAAGCCTCCTGTATTAAGAGGAGATTGTTTTGCCAAACAAGAATGATTGATGAAGTAAAATTTAAAAAGATAAAGAAAAAACTCACCCTCTCATTGCACTTGCAAAACACACAGGTTGGACAAAATACTGCTAGTGGTATTATTTTTGGCATCTGAACGGAGAAAGCCTCTCTAGAAATCAAGATATAATCCAGTTGAGAAGACAGACATCAGATGAATCTGGAGCTCTAGAGAGACAGTGAGAATAAAGCATCAGTAAGAAACCATTCCTTATTTTGTGTTTATTTTCTTGTAGAAGTCTGAGGATCCTGTCATCCAAAGAATGTCTATAATCCAAATATCCAGGGAAGTGTTTGATTTATCCCAGAGGCTGCATACATTTAAAGGCCTTCACTAGGTAAAATAGCCAAGTTGGCTTATTTTATTTTATTGCTACAATAGAAACTGCATATGTACATATACACTAAGAGCCATGCTCTGAAGAGCAAATGGAATGTATAATGAGATATGGCTTTGACATGCTTGGTTGGCAATGTTTTCTCCATTCCATAGTAAATCACAAGAATGGCAGCAACATGCTGTCAGAATGTAAGATAAATAATCATTTTCCTAAGTCCCAGGCAGTTTCAACCTCTAGATGAGAATAAAAACCAATTTAGAAGCAGGTTTATTTTTGTGGAATGTAGTCACGAGAGCCCAGTTCTAACAACAGGGGGCCTGGGCTCTCTAAAATACTTATCTGTAGCCTTGGAAATTCATTTAAATCTCCAAGTTCTAAAATCTATGAAATGTGAAGATTTGAAACCTTACCAATTCACCTGTGATACAATGTTGTAAGCTTGACATCAAATAATATTAAAATAGTAGTGATTATCAATTGCCAGATACGATGAAATTGTGAGGAGAAATTTTGCTGATCAGATGTCATGTCTACTGATTCATTTCATAAGTTTAGAAGCATCCAATGAACAGCTCTTTCCAGCACTTTTAATATTTGTGTAGCACTTAGAAGCAAAAGGGATCTGAATATATCTAAAATATACCAGAAACGATCTATCTTTAGGCTAGATAAGGGAATAAAACTCCATCTCTGCCTAGAAGCATTTGTAGTGGAAATTAGTAGAATCCAGGAAAGTGGAAGTGGTGGGCTAGCAGGGCTGAGTAAAAATTTGGCTTGATATGAAAAATCTGGTAGATAAAAAACAACTAGCTGTGTGTGCATGCATGTGTGTGTGTGTGTGTTTGTATGTGTGTGTGTGTCTGTATGTGTGTGTGTGTGTGCATTCTCTTCTGCTGAGTGACCCTGATTTCACTGGGGCCACCGTCACAGTCGGGTGAAGGAGTCCCTTAACAATTCAGGCCCTGGGGAAGCTTCAATTACAAAACTGAAGCTCAGGGTGTGGGACCCAGAGTCCTTCTAAATTGCAGGAAGTCTCGTGCTGACCTATTGTACTGAAAGACACTGATAGCGTTTGGTACTTCTCAACCCACTTCAGAAACCAAAACTGAGCTGAAGATACTCCTTGATTTTGCTAAAATTATCGAGTCCCTCTCTTTGCTTTCTTTAGGGGGAAAAAGAAAAAGAGATATTCTGACAGAGAAAATCGCTTAAACACAGACACACATACAAAATACCATACAATTGCCTTTACTGACTCTTCTTCCTATGTTAGGTTTTTGCAGAATTTACTCATTCCACTCTTTCTGTGTAAAGTCAAGATTTGAAGCAATAACTATAAGAGGTATTTTACTAAGATCTCTGTAGGTGATTGGGCCCAAAGTTGTTCAACATAAAAACTCAAGCAAGGCATTCTCTACAGAAAAGCCAGCGTGATCTTTACAATAGCTAAACCTAAGCATATTCCTGCCATGCTGAAAATCTCCAGACTATTGCCTCCCACTGCTCTTAGAATAACAGCCTAAGTCCTTACTGCAGCCCAGATGTGCCTCCTTGCCTGTAGTGCATTTTCTGCCTGCCTCCTCATTTGCTTTTCATACCCCACCTCCCTGGATCACTGCACCTGAGGGCACGGATTCTTTCTGTTTCCCAGACACGCCAGGCACATTTAAACCTTTAAGACTCTGCACTTAACTGCTTCTGCTTGAAAACCACTTCCTTTAGCTAATTCTTATCCTTCTGATCTCATGTTAAATGGCTCTTCCTCTGCCAAGCCTTTTCACTGACCTTAACTAAAGTTTTCTTCTCTGCTTGCTGCTCTGTTAGCTTTTACAGTCAGTAACTAACTTATACAATATGTATTCATATGTTTGTCCTTATCTCTCCCCTCCCACCACCCCCACCAGAATGTCACCTCTGTGAGATCAGTGATCTCATCCTTTTATGTACCATCATATCTGCAATGCCTAGAACAAAGTTTTGTACACAGTACAGACTCAGTTTGTTAGGTGAAGGCAGTTGCCCTAAACTCTGCAATGTTTTTAAACAATTGAAATCAATTCAGCTCGACAGCCATGCATATTACATATTACAGAATATTTGAGATAGAATACATTTGAGAACCAGCTGCCCTTTTTAATTTTACTAGAGATGAAATGCTGAGAAGGCAATGGCACCCCACTCTAGTACTCTTGCCTGGAAAATCCCATGGACAGAGGAGCCTGGTGGGCTGCAGTCCATGGGGTCGCTAAGAGTTGGACTCGACTGAGCGACTTCACTTTCACTTTTCACTTTCATGCATTGGAGAAGGAAATGGCAACCCACTCCAGTATTCTTGCCTGGAGAATCCCAGGGACGGGGGAGCCTGGTGGGCTGCCGTCTATGGGGTCGCACAGAGTTGGACACGGCTGAAGCGACTTAGCAGCAGCAGAGATGAAATGAGACTTCACATAGACAAAAGTTTTGACTAGGGTTGCCTACCTAAGAGTTACATAGTTACCCCTGGGCCTGTAGTCCTACTACAACCATATTACAGAAGAAAATAAGTCCCCAGGAGGGAGAAAAGGAACAGGCTGAGCTGACTCCATCTGGAAAGACAAGGAAACTCCATCTTGCGCTTTCAGTGAGCTTTGGACTATGTGCCTGGTAGCCGTGGGGATAATACACCTATGGCTAAATTGGCTTCCCGAACTGATAAACACCAGATTCCATAACAAGATTTCCTGTCACCAAAAAGAATGTAATAATCCTCTATGTAGTCAATCACCTTAGTAATCTTTATGGCACCCACTGGTGTAGGCTATAATGTATATAACCAGCTGACCCTTCTGATTATGAATCATGGCTGTAACCTGATTGTATCTCCCTTTAACACTTTCCAGGCTAGGTTTAAGGAATTTGGGGATATGGGCTTGAGCAGTGCACTTAAAGTATATAAGGTTTTCACAAAAGTCAGTCGGGGTCCCTGACTAAAGAGGAAACTCTGTCTCGGACCCTCTGGTGTAATAAACTACACTTCACTATCCACACCGTCCTTCTGAGTGAGTTTGTTTCCTGGAGCCTTTGGCTATAACATTTGGTGCTTTGGCCTGGAAACTCCTCACTTTGAGGAGACAGGTCCCATTTGGGGCTACTCCAAGACCTCATGGCTCAGATCTTCTAGATGGGAGAAGGCGCCTCGCCCTTTTGGAAAGATTCCTTTCCTTGATGGCTGGATCTTTCACGTTAGTGGGTAGTGGATGGCAGCAGGGGAGTTGAGCACTCAGGTAAGGAGCGTTCATGAGCTTCCAGCAGGGTGGAAGAGGGAGTCTGATTAACCCCCTGGGAGGGAATGGAGAGCACACTGACCATGAATGTTACAAAGGAGGTGATGTCTGCGTCCTCCTGAGGTAAATTGTGAGAGGCGATTGTGAGAGGGATTTGGGGGGAAGAAACTTGGTCTTTGTGTGCTCATATTCTGCCCTCCCCAAGGAGGTGTCCCATTTGCTGTGAAATTCTTGACCCCTTCAGAACTGTCAGGCTAGAAGGAGGGGGTTACATAAGTGAGTACGAACTGGCTTTTTCAGAGACAGCCTGGGATGTGGGATATTTAACCCATCTGTGTTTTTATCCACACCCAATCAAGCCCACCAATGCAGAATGGACTTTAAAGTTAAGAAGAAATAGTCGTGGCCACGTTGTGTTCTGGTTTGGCCATGCCGACTGGTAGGTGAAGACACACTGATCCCCCTTCTCCTGGGATCTGTCAGGTAAGGCTCTTCTCACCCCAATTAGGAAGGAGGCAGAATGGCAGAGGACACCACAAACTAAAAAATAGTGGAAGCAGTCAATGCAGTAATCACAGGAGAGCCAGGACACCCGGATCAATCTCCATATATTGACTCATGGCTAGAGTTAGCTCAAGACCCTCCTCCTTGGATGAGGTTCTGTATCCAGAAGGGAAAGGGAAAAATATTTAATGGCACAAAAATTGACTGATGATAAAAAAGAAATTCTATTCTACAGGATTTGGACGGGGATGACGTGCCCCCTCCCCCATACCGGATGATGACGCACCCGCCACCCAGTGCTCCACTGGAGCCACCTTGGTGCCCTATCCAGGGCCAGCTGGAGTTCCTGCAGAAGCTGCTGCTCCTCTGCTAGCTCTCCCGGGGATCATAGAGACACCATCTGGGCAGGCTCCGATCCAAGCGGTGGAGACCTCTGGTCAATGCCATCAGGATTCCACCTCAGCCCAACCTCCTCACAGTTGGGGATTGTATCCCCAACTCCCGGTGAGTACTGATGGGAAGGGGGAAGAAAATACAGGAATTAGACAGAGGCTGTGCTCCGCCAAGGAATGGGGGAAAGAACCCCACTACAGATGCCCCTCAGAGAGCTACTACAGCCTCCAGTTCAGGACGCATGTGGGCACTACCATGAGCCCCCTGTAGCCTATTATTACCAGCCATTTTCCTCCACGGATATATTATACTGGCAGAGACACACTCCACCATACTCTGGGGGGCCACAAGCCATGATTAGGCTAATGGAGACTATTTTTCGAACCCACCACCCTACATAGGATGACATAATCCAACTACTAGTCTCCCTTTTCAGCACTGAGGAAAGACACAGGATCCTAACTGAGGCCAGAAAATGGTTACGAGAAATGGTACCTGAGGGTACCACAAACCCACAGCAGTGGGCAGAACTAGCCACCCCTGATAAGAGGCCAAGTTGGGACTGTAACAGAGAGGAAGGGAGGGACCACCTGGAGAGATATCAGGTGACTATTTTACAAGATCTCAAGAGGGAGGCCCGAAAAGCTATGAGTATCGCAAAACCCTCCGAAGTGATTCAAAGGGAAGCCAAATCACCCTCTGAGTTATACGAAAGACTGTGCGAGGCCTATAGACTTTATACCAATAATCCAGAGGCCAATAGATCCAGAGGCCATTGGATCTCAGATGGTGATAAATGCAGCCTTTGTGTCTCAAGCCTACCCTGATAATGTCAGATGGGGGGATACCAAGTGACTCATGAATTTTTATACATCCCTGAATGCCCAATACCTTTGTTGGAAAGAGACTTACTGTCTAAACTGGGGACACAAGTGACCTTTTCCCCCTGCAAAAGACCCATTCTTTGAGTGGGCTCAACCACCTATTTACTCTCCCTCTTGGTAACCCCTCAAGATGAATGGAGGTTGCACAATCTCCCAAAAGGAAACTGGACAGGTTAAAAGTCGAGAGAGAGTTAACTCAACAATTCCCTGAGGTCTGGGCAGAAGACCACCCCTCTCCCCGGGGGTGGGGGCGGTGGGGGAGGAGGTGGTGGGGGTGCTTGGAAAGCAACAAGTCCTAGTGGTAATAGGACCAATCCCGGTACAAGTACATCAACACTCACCTTGGGCCTGCCTGACCTTGCTAAGCTGTTTACTCTTTACATGACTGAAAAGGACAAGGTGACTATAGGAGTATTGTCCCAGGCTATGGGGTCATGGGACAGACCCGTGGCTTATCTCTCAAAATGGCTGGACAGTGTTGTCACTGGGTGGCTGGGATGCTTATGGGCAGTTGTTTCAGTTGCCTTACTGGTCCAGGAGGCAACCAGCTGACTTTGGAACAAGATTTGATCATAAAAGTCCCATATAAGCTCAACACTTTCCTGCAAGGGGACCCCCATGAGTGGCTGTCGACATCCCAGATTACTCAATACCAGGGACTGTTATGTGAGAACCCCCATGTTACTATTGAGACTTGTCAGGCCCTGAATCTGGCCACTCTCCTTCCTGTGGGGGAAGGTGGGTCCTCACATGATTGCAAGGAAATCCTAGAAGTTTATGCCAGCAGACCTGACTTGAGAGACCAGCCAATCCCAGACCCAAATTGGGTCCTGTACACCAATGGCACCAGCCTGGTGAGACAAGGACAATGACTGTTGGGATATGCAGTAGTCAAAGAAAAAAACCATCGTTGAGGCTAGCTCTCTGCCATCACACTGGTCTGCTCAATGGGCCAAACTATATGCTCTAATCTGGGCCCTCCAGCTGTCAAAACGTAAGAAGACAAACATTTACACAGACTCCAGATATGCATTTGCTACTTTACATGGGCAAGTCCACCCAGGGGGACTTTACATGGGGGATGTACACCCAGGGGATGTACATGGGGCTTTATATAAAGAGACAGGTCTTTTGAAAGCCAATGGAAAGGACATTAAAAACAAAGAAGCAATCTTGACTCTATTAGATGCTGTATGGGAACCTGAAAAGGTAGCAGTGATGCATTGTCGGGGTCAACAAAAGGAAGACACCCCCCAAGCACAGGGAAACTGACTAGCAGATAAATCTGCAAAACATGGGGCTGAGAAATTTGGGGTTGCTGGTGGGGGATCTATCAGGACCTTTGTACTCTCAAAAATGCCTGAGTTAATTTTGACTCTCCCACAGTATACCCTGGCCCAAGACCAGCTGGCTGAAGCAGAAAGAGCCTCCAAAAATGAAAAAGGTTGGTGGGAATTGCCAGATGGCAGGTTACTTGTACCTGAGGCATTAGCCCCCACACTGGTATCTCAGGTTCACCTGGCAACTCACTTGGGACATGACAAAATGGAAAAATTAATTCAAAAATATTTCTTAATTCTATGACTTTTCTCCTTATGCAGAATGGAATCCTGGAACTGTTCTGCTTGCTCACAGGTCAATGCTGCCCTTGGACATAAACAAAAACCTCCAGGAATACAGTTAAAAGGCACTCCACCCTTTAAACATTTAGAAGTGGACTTTACTGAGATAAAACCCTGCCGACACTATCATTATTCAGTGGTCATGGTATGTACCTTCTCAGGATGGGTGGAGGCCTTTCCCACCTGAACTAAAAAAGCAAATGAAGTGGCTCGCTGTCTGCTTTGAGAAATAATCCCCAGATTCGGGTTCCCAACTAGTATAGGGTCAGACAATGGCGCTACCTTTGTAGCTAACTTAATTCAACAGGTATGTAAAGCTCTAAATATCAAGTGGACATTACATATGGCATATAGGCCCCAGAGTTCTGGGATAGTGAAATGAACCAACTGGACACTGAAAGAGACACTCTCCAGGTGGATCATAGAGACTGACTGCTCCTGGGTGGACTTGCTTCTGACGGCTCTGCTCAGACTCAGGATGACCCCATGGTCCCATGGCTATTCTCTGTACAAAACTGTGTATGGGAGGCCCCCTCCCATAATAAAACAGGTGTCAACAAATTTGTCTCAGGTAAGGGGAGGGTGAGATTTCACAGCAGATGGAACAACTGGGTAAGGTAATAAATCAGGTAACTAAGTTTGTACAAAAAAGGGTGCTGTTCCCCCTTGGGGATCAGGTGTGGTCAAGGACTGGAAACATGACTCCTTGGCGGCACATTGGCAGGGTCCATATACTGTTGTTCTAACCACCCCTACAGCAGTTAAAGTTGCAGGTGTTGCTCCCTGAATCCACCACACGAGGGTGAAGAGAGCATACCACGCAGACCTGGAGGACGCCGAGTGGACTACACAGAAGGACCCCGCTGATCCCCATGAACCCAAGAGCATCTTAAGAAGAAGAGATGAAGCTCTACAATTAGCTGCTGCTACAAGGACTTGCTGGTATCATCTTGAGACTAACCATAGTTTCAGTACAAAGAGGGACATGCGCTATAATTAAAGTTGAATGTTGTGTATATGTTCCTGATTTATCTGACAATATATCAGCTGCCCTGCTGCTGCTGCTGCTAAGTCACTTCAGCCGTGTCCGACTCTGTGCAACCCCATAGACGGCAGCCACCAGGCTCCCCCATCCCTGGGATTCTCCAGGCAAGAACACTGGAGTGGGTTGCCATTTCCTTCTCCAATGCATGAAAGTGAAAAGTGAAAGTGAAGTCGCTCAGTTGTGTCTGACTCTCAGCGACCCCATGGACTGCAGCCTACCAGGCTCCTCCATCCATGGAATTTTCCAGGCAAAGTACTGGAGTGGGGTGCCATTGCCTTATGATGTGAAAGGTCAGGTAAAAGCCATGTCTGATTATAATCTTCTTTTTTGGACTTCTATCATGGGTAAAGGGTGATTGGTGGAAAACTATATTATATTAACTATTCTGTTATGTGGACCTTGTATTCTCCAATGTGTTGTTAACTTTGTATCACAGAAACTGACTTCATTTACCCAAATACGTACCAGGAAACCTAAAATGCAGTAAATCCCAGTGAGTGATACTCATACTGGAAGTTGAGAGCATAAAGGAGGGGATGAGGGAGGAAAGAAACAGGCTGAGCTGACTCCATCTGGAAAGAGAGGGAAACTCCATCTTGCGCTTTCAGTGAGCTTTGGACTATGTGCCAGGTAGCTGTGGAGAAAACATACCTATGGCCTAACTAGCCTGCTGGACTGATAAACGCCAAATTCCATACCAAGATTTTCCATCACCAAAAAGAATGTAATAATCCTCTATGTAGTCAGTCACCTTTGTAATCTTTATGGCATATGCAAAGAGTTGACTCACTGGAAAAGACTCTGATGCAGGGAAGGATTGGGAGCAGGAGGATAAGGGGATGACAGAGGATGAGATGGCTGGATGGCATCACTGACTCGATGGATGTGAGTCTGAGTGAACTCTGGGAGTTGGTGATGCACAGGGAGGCCTGGGGCGCTGGGATTCATGGGGTTGCAAAGAGTCGGACATGACTGAGCGACTGAACTGAACTAGTGTAGGCTACAATGTATATAACCACCTGACCCTTCTGATTATGAATCATGGCTTTAACCTGGTTGTATCTCCCTTTAACACTTTCCAGGTTAGGTTTAAGGAATTTGGGGATGTGGGCTTGAGCAGTGCATTTAAGGTATATAAGGTTTTCACAAAAGTTGGTCAGGGTCCCTGGCTAAAGAGGAAACTCTATCTCGAACCCACCAGTGTGATAAACTGCAGTGAGTTTGTTTTCTGGAGCATTTGGCTATAACACCCATAGAATTCTACTGAAATAGGCATAAATCAATCTGGTCAATGTGTATGTTTTGGTGGCTTAATATTAGGTATGTATGAAGGCTAAGCATTTTAGCCACATTTATACCTGGATGAAAAATTAGCCTTGAGCCTATGTGCTTCCAAGAAATAGAAGAATGTTCCCAACTGGTATCAGCAATTAAAGACATCACAAATCTTTTCTTGTCATTCTTAGAAAAACTGTTCAAGAAACAAGGCCACAATCACCACAGCAACTCTAAAACATCAAAACAACTAGCTTTTTGAATAAGGTGTAGGTTTCCACAGTTTTCTATAAATGTCTTTATGTTTCTTGTGTAGAACAGGGAGTATAGGTTGTGTGTGTAAAAAGCTGTAATTTGAAGTGAAGGGATAGAGGATGAAGTTGTTATCACCCAGATATAATTACAGTTGCCATAAACATTCAAAGCTGGCCATATTTACCTTATGAGGACCTAAGATTAGAACTCAGTTAAATGCCTCTTTTTTTCTTAGGAATCTCTTTTTTATACTTATTGTATTTATTTTTATCTTTTCTAAATTGAAGTTATACTCGATTTAGTATGCTGTGTTAGGTTCAGGTGTACAGAAAAGTGTTTCAGTTATACATATAAATATATTTCTCTTATAGGTTATTATAAAATATTGAGTGTTGTTCCCTGTGATATAGGGCTTCCCTGATAGCTCAGTTGGTAAAGAATCCACCTGCAAAGCAGGAGACCCCTGTTTGATTCCTGGGTAGGGAAGATCCACTGGAGAAGGGATAGGCTACCCACTCCAGTATTCTTGGGTTTCCCCTGTGGCTCAGTTGGCAAAGGATCCGCCTGTAATGAGGAAGACCTGGGTTCAATCCCTAGGTTGGGAAGATATCCTGGAGAAGGGAAAGGCTACCCACTCCAGTGTTCTGGCCTAGAGAATTCCATGGACTATATCATGGGGTCACAAAGAGTCAGACACAACTGAGAGATATACAGTAGGTTCTTGTTGGCTATCTATTCTATTTACAGTAGTGTATATGTTAATCCCAAACTCCTAATTTATCCCTTCCCTACACCCTTTCCCCTTTGGTAGCTCTAAGTTTATTTTCTATGTCTGTGGGTCTATTTCTAGTTTGTATGTAAGTTCATTTGTATCACTTTGTTTTTAGATTCTACATATAAGTGATATCATATTTTTCTTTATCTGGTTTCCTTTACTTAGTATGAGACTCTCTAGATTCATCTATGTTGCTACAAATGGCATTATTTCATGCCTGTTTATAGCTGAGTAATATTCCACTGAATATACATACCACATCTTCTTCATCCATTTCTTTGTGGATGGACATTTAGGTTGCTTCCATGTCTTGTCTATTGTACATAGCGCTACAGTGGACACGGGTGCATATGTCTTCTCAAATTATGGTTTCAGATTGTTGGATCATATGGTAGTTCTATTTCTAGTTTTTTAAGGAACTTCCATACTGTTCTCCATAAATACTGTACTAATTTCCCATCTAATCAACAGTGTAGGAGAGTCCTTTTTTCTCCACACTCTCTATAGCATTTATTATTTGTAGGCTTTTAGATGATGGCCATTTTGACTGGTGTAAGGTGACACTTCACTACTGTTTTGATTTTCACTTATCTAATAATTAGTGGTGCTGAGCATTTTGCTGGGACAGATCTGAAACAGGAGGAATAAATGGAGGTGTCCTATGCTACTTACATGTATTTACTTGCACATTATTGTAATATAGTCGAAGTAATAGATGGCACAAAACACAGCCAAACCACATTAACACTCTTAGATCAGCGATACACTGAAGTCGAATAAGCTTATAATTTGCAATCTCCTCTCACTCTTTGTTTTTAGAATTTCTTTTTCTTTTTAGTATTTATTATGCTTTCAAAATACATTTCTCAGCCCACAACACTAAGAGAGATTTTGTTTATATTAACATTCAACAGAGAAAATACTATTATACAATCTAATATTTGGTTGAAATTAAGTTTAATCACTGTCTTCATCAAAATAACTATTCACTGCATAATGAAATTCCACTAATGCCATATCAGCTGCATTATAAAAGATAAGCATAAATCACAAAATGATATCAAATGTGTATATTAAAATAATTCATAAGAAAACACTGGTATATTTAAAACTATTAGAATACTGTTAAGTTTCTCTTTGTAACCTTATTGTTTCAGTAGAATGAGTTTTCTGGAGGTCAACCAAGTCACCTCTTGGCCTCTAGATAGAATTTTGAAAAATACAATGTCCATGTAAAAACTCTATAAATATATTTGGAACCTTGGAGAGAAATCAGGAGAAAAGAACTTTACTACCTTACCCAGTTATGGTTTAGAATATTAACGCTTCTAATATCTAACTATAGACCATCTCATTGAGATCATGACTGTTTTGCTTGCTGATTATGTTTAGAAACTTCCAATTACTGATATCAAATCAAACTTGAGAACAGAGATATGTAGAGATCTAAGACTTAAAAAATAGGGATGGAATTACATCACATTTGAGAAATAAAACTATTAAAATAAGTTGTGAAAGAGGGATAAAATCCATACAGTAAAGTGATAAATTAATTAATCTAAGCAGAAAAAGCAAATAAAGTACTAATGAGTTCTATGCACTTGCTGCCAACCAACAGGTGGTATTCTAGCCCACTGTTTCATGTACTATAAAACTGTCTCTACATAAATAACTATGCTCAGTGACTGTCTTTCTTACATAGCAGGGCTTTTGTGAGGAGTGATGAATTAAGAGTTTCAGTTAGCCAATGCCACAAAAGAGTCAGTCGATAGTCTTTTCTACATATATGGTATAATAACTATACAAAGTGACATGTAATTTCACTTTTCTTTTTTTTTAAACTTGTGAACCATTTTACAACATTAAAGATAGATACACAGTGTGAGAAATATAAATGAATCATTCATGCCTTACACTGTTTTTTAGAACCTCAGGAAATTCAAGTCATAAAAGACAGTTTTATTATTGAGATCACTCAGAAAACTCAAACAAAACTCCAAAAAAATTAAAAACAAATAGATTCAAGGGATTAGATTTGATAGAGTGCCTGAAGAACCATGGACAGAGGTTTGTGACAGTGTACAGGAAGCAGTGATTAAGACCATTCCCAAGAAAAAGAAATGCAAAAAGGCAAAATGGTTGTCTGAAGAGGCCTTACAAATAGCTGAGAAAAGAAGAGAAGCTAAAGGCAAAGGAGAAAAGGAAAGATATACCCATCTGAATGCAGAGTTCCAAAGAATAGCAAAGAAAGATAAGAAAGTCTTCCTAAGTGATCAATGCAAAGAAATAGAGGAAAACAATAGAATGGGAAAGGCTAGAGATCTCTTCAAGAAAATTAGAGATGCCAAGGGAACATTTCATGCAAAAATGGGCACAAAAAGGACAGAAATGATATGAACCTAACAGAAATAGAAGATATTAAGAAGAGGTGGCAAGAATGCACAGAACAATATAAACTGATTTTAAGGACCCAGATAACCACAATGGTGTGATCACACACCTATAGCCGACATCCTGGAGTGTGAAGTCAAGTAGGTCTTAGGAAGCATCACTAAGAACAAAGCTAGTGTAGGTGATAGAATTCCAGCTTAACTATTTCATATCCTAAAAGATGATGCTTTGAAAGTCGTGCTTTCAATATGCTAGCAAATTTGGAAAACACAGCAGTGGCCACAGGACTGGAAAAGGTCAGTTTTCATTTCAATCCCAAAGTAAGGCAATGCCAAAGAATGTTGAAACTACCACAGAATTGCACTCATCTCACACACTAGCCAAGTAATGCTCAAAATTCTCCAAGCAAGGCTTCAACAGTACATGAACTGAGAACTTCCAGATGCTCAAACTGAATTTAGAAAAGGTAGATGAACAAGAGATCAAACTGCCAATATCTGTTGGATCATCAAAAAAAGAAGGGAGTTCCCTAAAAAACATCTACTTCTGCTTTATTGACTATGCCAAAGCCTTTGACTGTGTGGATCACAAAAAAAATGTGGAAAATTCTTAAAGAGATGGGAACACAGATCATCTTACATGTCTCCTGAGAAATCTGTATGTAAGTCAAGAAGCAACAGTTAGAACCAGACACGGAACAACAGACTTGTTCCAGACTGGGAAAGGAGTAGCGCAAGGCTGTATATTGTTACCCTGCTTATTTAACTTATATGCAGAGTATATCATGCGAAATGCTGGGCTAGATGAAGTACAAGCTGGAATCAAGACTGTCAGGAGAAATATCAATAACCTCAGATTTGCAGACGACACCACCCTTATGGCAGAAAAGGAAACAGAACTAAAGAGCCTCTTGATGAAAGTGAAATAGGAGAGTGAAAAAGCTGGCTTAAAACTCAACATTCAAAAAACAAAGATAATGACATCCAGTCCCATCACTTCATGGCAAATAGATGGGAAACAATGGAAATAGTGAGAGACTTTATTTTTTGTTGGCTCCAAAATCACTGCAGATGGTGACTGCAGCCATGAAATTAAAAGACGCTTGCTCCTTGGAAGAAAAGCTATGACCACTTAGATAGCATATTAAAAAGCAGAGACATTAGTTTGCAGACAAAGCTCCATCTAGTCAAAGCTATGGTTTTTCTAGTAGTCATGTATGGATGTGAGAGTTGAACCATAAAGAAAGCTGAGTGCTGAAAAATTGACACTTTTAACTGTGATGTTGGAGAAGACTCTTGAGAGTTCCTTGGACTACAAGGAGATCCAACCAATCCATCCTAAAGGAACTTAGTCCTGAATATTCATTGGAAGGACTGATGCTGGATCTGAAATTCCAATACTTTGGCCACCTGATGTGAAGAACTGGCTCCTTGGAAAAGACCCTGATGCTGGGAAAGATTGAGGGCAGTAGGAGAAGGGGATGACAGAGGATGAGATGGTTGGATAGCATCACCAACTCAATGGACATGAGTTTGAGCAAGATCCGAGAGTTGGTGATGGACAGGAAAGCCTGGCATGCTGCAGACTATGGGGTCGCAAAGAGCTGGAGACAATTGAGTGACTGAACTGAACTGGTTTCTTACTGTTACCCAAGTATAGATATAGTGGATTGAGATATTCATATCTGACAGCTTCATTACTTAGCATTACTTTTAGGTTATGGAGGGAACCCTCAACTGCTCTCCTGAAAGGCCATTCTGAATCTGGCTGACTAAGAACTAGAATCTAGTCCTCCCCTTGATAGTAAGAGTCACACTCTCTCACTTCCAATTATTCACAAGATATTCTCTTCTGATTCATCTTTCCACTGTAGCATAACACATTAGCCTGAGATGAACAGTTGGCCATAATTCTCTCATAAGAAGGCTGGACTAGATTTTTGTATCTTAAACTTGTGTCCTTTCCCACCTGCTCCCCATGAAAATAATGATGATTGAATAACAGATTGAGAATAACTATCTATACTCTTCTTGGGATAAGGCATGAAAAGATGTATGTAGCACACAGCGCTGAGGGGCTTCCCTGGTGGTCCAATAGATAAGACTCTGTCTGCCCAATGCAGGGGGCCTGGGGTTCATCCCTGGTCGGGGAATTAGATCCCACATTCCTCAGCTAAAAGGTCTCACATGGAGCAACCAAGACCCAATACAGTCAAATAACTAAATAACTAATTAAATGCATATTATTTTGCATTTTTTTAAAGAAAAGCACAATGCTGACTTTCCACTTTATAAGTCTACTATTCAAAAAGTAGCCCATTTTCAGAGATAATATTTGAGAGAATCCAGATAATGCTAGCGGAGAAGGCAATGGCAACCCATTCCAGTACTCTTGCCTGGAAAATCCCATGGACGGAGGAGCCTGGTAGGCTATATAGTCCATGGGGTCGCTAAGAGTCGGATGGACTGAGCGTCTTCACTTTCGCTTTTCACTTTCATGCATTGGAGAAGGAAATGACTTAGCAGCAGCAGCTAATGCTGGCATTTTCACCTTCAATTTAGCTGTCCAAATGAAATGAAGAGAGCTATCTGCCTTAAGAGAGATCCTATGAGAGTATGAACAATGTGGTTTTTCCAAGTATCCATCACTCAGCCTCAAACACACCCAAAACATCTGTGGTGCAGTGTGGTTCCAGCAGTTGGTTGATGAACAGAGTAGAAGAAGGAAACCAATTTCATATTTCAGAGGAAAAATATTAAAGTTAAGAGCCTTTATTGGTATAAGGTCACTTGCATACAGCTGGATTTCTGGAACTGGTTCCAGTCCTTTCTCAGTCTCTGAGGTAAATCTCTTGTTTTCTGTCTCAAAAAAAAAAAAAAAAAAAAAAAAAAAAAAGGCTTGTAATAGTCTGGTGTGAGGAATTCTGGTGTCACTAGCCCAGATTTCTACTTTTATCTCATTTTATTTTTTTTTATTTAAATCTCCTCCCTAAAGAAATTCATGTTGTTCATGTAATTCAATGGGGTCTATGAAATGTTCTTTAGAATGCATATTACTTGAAGGAGGCATAAGCAGATTTAAAATGCAATAAACCCACTAGCCCCTGACCTCGGACACGGGGTAGCTCCTCTCGGCCGCTGCCCCTGACCTGGGACTTGGGTAGCTCTTCTCCGCCGTTCCTGCGCGGTCACAGCCTGGCACTCTCAGCCGCTGCCCCTGACCCCGGACGTGGGGTAACTTCTCTTGGCAGCCACCCTTCAGGCATGGGGTCCTCCTGGCTTCTGCCCCTGACCTCGGACATGGGGTATCTCCTCTCGACTGCGTCCGAGGTCAGGGGCGGCGGCTGAGAGGAGATATCCCAGGAACGAGGTCAGGGGTGGCAGCCAGGAGGAGCTACCTCATGCCCCCGTGCCCGAGACAAGGGGCGGCGGCCGGAAGGACCAACCCCACGTCCAAGGAGTGGTGGCTGCACGCGAGCAGGAGGGCCTAGAGGAGCTATCCCACGTTGAAGGTCAGGAAGGGCGGCGGTGAGGAGATACCCCTAGTCCAAGGTAAGCAGCAGTGGCTGTGCTTTGCTGGAGCAGCCATGAGGAGATACCCCATGCCCAAGGTAAGAGAAACCCAAGTAAGATGGTAGGTGTTGCAAGAGGGCATCAGAGGACAGACACACTGAAACCATACTCACAGAAAACTAGTCAATCTAATCACACTAGGACCACAGCCTTGTCTAACTCAATGAAACTAAGCCATGCCCGTGGGGCAACCCAAGACAGGCATGTCATGGTGGAGAGATCTAACAGAATGTGGTCCACTGGAGAAGGAAATGGCAAATCACTTCAGTATTCTTGTCTTGAGAACCCCATGAACAGTATGAAAAGGGAAAATGAAGGATACTGAAAGAGGAACTCCCCAAGTCAGTAGGGGCCCAATATGCTACTGGAGATCAGTGGAGAAATAACTCCAGAAAGAATGAAGGGATGGAGCCAAAGCAAAAACAATACCCAGCTGTGGATGTGACTGTGATAGAAGCAAGGTCCGATGCTGTAAAGAGCAATATTGCATAGGAACCTGGAATGTCAGGTCCATGAATCAAGGCAAATTGGAAGTAGTCAAACAAGAGATGGCAAGAGTGAATGTTGACATTCTAGGAATCAGCGAACTGAAATGGACTGGAATGGGTGAATTTAATCAGATGACCATTATATCTACTACTGCGGGCAGGAATCCCTCAGAAGAAATGGAGTAGCCATCATGGTCAAAAGAGTCCATAATGCAGTACTTGGATACAATCTCAAAAACGACAGAATGATCTCTGTTCATTTCCAAGGCAAACCATTGAATATTACAGTAATCCAAGTCTATGCCCCAACCAGTAACGCCGAAGAAGCTGAAGTTGAATGGTGCTATGAAGACCTACAAGACCTTTTAGAACTAATACCCAAAAAAGATGTCCTTTTCATTATAGGGGACTGGAATGCAAAAGTAAGAAGTCAAGAAACACCTGGAGTAACAGACAAATTTGGCCTTGGGATATGAAATGAAGCAGGGCAAAGACTAACAGAGTTTTGCCAAGAAAATGCACTGGTCATAACCAACACCCTCTTCCAACAACACAAGAGAAGACTCTATACATGGACATCACCAGATGGTCAACACCGAAATCAGATTGATTATATTCTTTGCAGCCAAAGATGGAGAGGCTTTCTACAGTCAGCAAAACAAGACCAAGAGCTGACTGTGGCTCAGATCATGAACTCCTTATTGCCAAATTCAGACTTAAATTGAAGAAAGTGGGGAAAACCACTAGACCATTCAGGTATGACCAAAATCAAATCCCTTATGATTATCTAGTGGAAGTGAGAAAGATATTTAAGGGCCTAGATCTGGTAGAGTGCCTGATGAAGTATGGAATGAGGTTCATGACATTGTACAGGAGACAGGGATCAAGCCACCCCCATGGAAAAGAAATGCAAAAAAGCAAAATGGCTGTCTAGGGAGGCCTTACAAATCACTGTGAAAAGAAGAGAAGCAAAAAGCAAAGGAGAAAAGGAAAGATATAAGCATCTGAATGCAGAGTTCCAAAGAACAGCAAGGAGAGATAAGAAAGCCTTCTTCAATGATCAATGCAAAGAAATAGAGGAAAACAACAGAATGGGAAAGACTAGGGATCTCTTCAAGAAAATTAGAGATACCAAGGGGACATTTCATGCAAAGATGGGCTCGATAAAGGACAGAAATGGTATGGACCTAAAAGAAGCAGAAGATATTAAGAAGAGATGGCAAGAATACACAGAAGAACTGTACAAAAAAGAGCTTCATGACCCAGATAATCACGATGGTGTGATCACTGACCTAGAGCCAGACATCCTGGAATGTGAAGTCAAGTGGGCCTTAGAAAGCATCACTACGAACAAAGCTAGTGGAGGTGATGGAATTCCAGTGGAGCTATTTCAACTCCTGAAAGATGATGCTGTGAAAGTGCTGCACTCAATATGCCAGCAAATTTGGAAAACTCAGCAGTGGCCACAGGACTAGAAAAGGTCAGTTTTCATTCCAATCCCAAGAAAGGCAATGCCAAAGAATGCTCAAACTACCGCACAATTGCACTCATCTCACACGCTAGTAAAGTAATGCTCAAAATTCTCCAAGCCAGGCTTCAGCAACACGTGAACCATGAACTTCCTGATGTTCAAGTTGGTTTTAGAAAAGGCAGAGGAACCAGAGATCAAACTGCCAACATCCACTGGATCATGGAAAAAGCAAGAGAGTTCCAGAAAAACATCTATTTCTGCTTTATTGACTATGCCAAAGCCTTTGACTGTGTGGATCACAATAAACTGTGGACAATTCTGAAAGAGACGGGAATACCAGACCACCTGACCTGCCTCTTGAGAAATCTGTATGCAGGTCAGGAAGCAACAGTTAGAACTGGACGTGGAACAACAGACTGGTTCCAAATAGGAAAAGGAGTACGTCAAGGCTGTATATTATCACCCTGCTTATTTAAATTATATGCAGAGTACATCATGCAAAACGCTGGACTGGAAGAAACACAAGCTGGAATCAAGATTGCCGGGAGAAATATCAATAACCTCAGATATGCAGATGACACCACCCTTATGGCAGAAAGTGAAGAGGAACTAAAAAGCCTCCTGATGAAAGTGAAAGAGGAGTGTGAAAAAGTTGGCTTAAAGCTCAACATTCAGAAAACAAAGATCGTGGCATCCGGTCCCATCACTTCATGGGAAATAGATGGGGAAATAGTGGAAACAATGTCAGACTTTATTTTTTTGGGCTCCAAGATCACTGCAGATGGTGACTGCAGCCATGAAATTAAAAGACGCTTATTTCTTGGAAGAAAAGTTATGACCAACCTAGATAGCATATTGAAAAGCAGAGACATTACTTTGCCAACAAAGGTCTGTCTAGTCAAGGCTATGGTTTTTCCTGTGGTCATGTATGGATGTGAGAGTTGGACTGTGAAGAAAGCTGAGCGCCAAAGAATTGATGCTTTTGAACTGTGGTGTTGAAGAAGACTCTTGAGAGTCCCTTGGACTGCAAGGAGATCCAACCAGTCTATTCTGAAGATCAGCCCTGGGATTTCTTTGGAAGGAATGATGCTAAAGCTGAAACTCCAGTACTTTGGCCACCTCATGCGAAGAGTTGACTCATTGGAAAAGACTCTGATGCTGGGAGGGATTGGGCGCAGGAGGAGGGGGAGATGACAGAGGATGAGATGGCTGAATGTCATCACTGACTCGATGGACGTGAGTCTGAGTGAACTCCGGGAGTTGGTGATGGACAGGGAGGCCTGGCGTGCTGCGATTCATGGGATCACGAAGAGTCGTACACGACTGATCGACTGAACTGAACTGAACTGAAACCCACTAACCGTCCTAATGAATGATTATATTCCCTGTGTGGTCAGTTTTATATACATGCAACTGAAATTAACAGTGCCAAAAGAACTCACTATTTTTTCATGGATATTGATTGAAAATTATTAGTCAAGTGATTATATCATTTGTACCACAAAGCCTGAAATATTCCATTTCTGTATATAATTTCTGATGAATCTATATGCTCTGTGCCATCTTCCTTTATGTGATAAAATGTAAAAATCTCCTAAAAGAAAAGGATTTTTCCCTTCTATCTCTTGGTGATTGTAAAATTCCAGCATCACCATCCACTTCATCCAATTAGCCCTGAACAGTCTTATATAGTTAGTCTTCTTCTTTTGCTTTAATTTTTAAATTAAATCATAAAGTAGTGATGGTAAAATCTATGGTAAAGATTTTATGTACCCCTCAAAGCACTTTTTAGTATAAACTAGGTTAATAACTACTAAATGAATTACATCATTAAATTATATTTCCTTATTCTTCTTTCAGCTTGAACTAAAGTTCTATTTGAAGTTACTCACTTCCTCATCTCCATTCACAGTACTTTACAAAAAATCAGTATGTAGGAAGTTAGGAACAAAACATTCTTTTCTTTCCACAACTGTGATCCTGTTCTGTTACTATCAGACCTGACATATACATGTAATTAGCTGGAAGGTCAATGTTTTATTTTTTCAAGGCCTGAAAAATTATTTTATTTCACCAAAAGACAAACTTTGTGTATAATGAGACTTCAAAACATACAAAGAAAGAAGTGTTTTGTACAATATCCAAATTAGCATATGAAAAAGAATTTGCCAACAGAACACTTCAACCTTGGTGTGCTGCTGCTAAGTCACTTCAGTCATGTCTGCCTCTGTGCGACCCCTGAGACGGCAGCCCACCAGGCTCCCCCGTCCCTGGGATTCTCTAGGCAAGAACACTGGAGTGGGTTGCCATTTCCTTCTCCAATGCAGAAAAGTGAAAAGTGAGAGTGAAGTCGCTCAGTCGTGTCCGACTCTTAGCGACCCCATGGACTGCAGCCCACCAGGCTCCTTCGTCCATGGGATTTTCCAGGCAAGAGTACTGGAGTGGGTTGCCATTGCTTCATACTCTTGATTTTTTAATTGACAGGTTTTACAATAAAAAACAACCTGTAGATCCATGATTTGGCATATATTACTGGGAAAAAATGATGGAAAATAGTGGTTCAATAACAGTCAGAAGGAGTATGGGGTGCCAGGTGGGAGAGAGTGATACAGTGATACACAATATTATTAAAAACCATTAATATATCCTTATTTGTACAAAGAGTGAAAAGGGTTGAACCTGCATCAAACAAAGTGAGTGAGAAGGGACTACATACTCATTGATGAAAATGATCTGATAAAAATAGGTTTTCTGTAAATAACTAGGATTTATTTAATTATATGACTATGTGACTATATCATTTGGACATAAAATTGTATTGGTTTATAGCATATGTTTTATCATTACCAGAATGGTAATGGTAATCTACTATGATAAGAATAAAGATACAGAGCACTTATTCTGAGAAAGGCTTATAACACTCTGAGAAAGAGGTTTGGCATAGGGTTCTGGTACAATTACTTACAAATATACTTCTGTCACTCATTTGCCACTGATTCTATCTAGGTCTCATGAATTCATAAGTATTTTACTATACCATAGCACTCTTCCCCTCCCAAAAGGAAAATTCAATCCAAGAGTTATTGGTATAACTATCAGCGTGAACTAGAGACTCAAATTCTACCACTTACTAAAGCAAATGCTCCTTGGAGGTGAAGAGGTTATTAGTGTTGGCACTTCCATCCTGCCCTTCTAGCTTCTACCACCTATTGCCTGTTATATAGTAGATGCCTACATTAAGGAATTCATAATTGATCTCAAGAAAATAGTTTCTTCCTGGGACTTAACATAAGCTTAATTAGAGGAGTAAATATAAAAAAGGCAGGGAGAATAATTCATCTGTTTCCTTGTTTGACAGAGATCATAGAACAGAATAACAGATATCAGTTCAGTTCAGTTCAGTTGCTCAGTCATGTTCGACTCTTTGCGACCCCATGAATCGCAGCACGCCAGGCCTCCGTGTCCATCACCAACTCCCAGAGTTCACTCAGACTCACGTCCATCGAGTCAGTGATGCCATCCAGCCATCTCGTCCTCTGTTGTCCCCTTCTCCTCCTGCCCACAATCCCTCCCAGCATCAGAGTCTTTTCCAATGAGTCAACTCTTCGCATGAGGTGGCCAAAGTACTGGAGTTTCAGCTTTAGCATCAGTCCTTCCAATGAACACCCAGGGCTGATCTCCTTCAGAATGGACTGGTTGGATCTCCTTGCAGTCCAAGGGACTCTCAAGAGTCTTCTCCAACACCACAGTTCAAAAGCATCAATTCTTTGGTGCTCAGCCTTCTTCACAGTCCAACTCTCACATCCATACATGACCACAGGAAAAATCATAGCCTTGACTAGAGAGACCTTTGTTGGCAAAGTAATGTCTCTGCTTCTCAATATGCTATCTAGGTTGGTCATAACTTTCCTTCCAAGAGGTAAGCGTCTTTTAATTTCATGGCTGCAGTCACCATCTGCAGTGATCTTGGAGCCCAAAAAAATAAAGTCAGACACTGTTTCCACTGTTTCCCCATCTATTTCCCATGAAGTGATGGGACCGGATGCCATGATCTTTGTTTTCTGAATGTTGAGCTTTAAGCCAACTTTTTCACTCTCCACTTTCATCAAGAGGCTTTTTAGTTCCTCTTCACTTTTGAAATACAGATTAGAAGATGCTATACTGGGACAGTTTTATGCTTATCTTTACTCTGAGATTCTCTAAATGTTGCTTTCCAGAGCAATTATAGACCCAAACCCTGAGATGCAAAATCACAATATCTCTCTCATGGAATTTGAATCAAATTGCCAAATAAGCAGAGTGTCTCCACTGGGCCAGGCTGAAAATATGACAAGTAGGAAATTGCCTATATGGAAGATTCTGGTGTCTCTCCAAATGACACATACATTGGAAATCACTACTTCTATTATTACTGATTAAGTGACCTACAAATGTGTGGACTTTGTCTCTGGGTCTCATCTAATTCAATAACCATTAATTTTACTTTTATTATGTTCTAATACATTGTATAAAACTGTGGGTATTTCAAAGGTGAACAGGACATAATTCCACCTTCAAATATGTCAAAATACAGTGAAAAGACACACAAAACTACTTGTGATATGTCATTAGTTCATTAGATTAATTGTTTCAGAATGTGATCCCCAAGAAAGTGAAATACTAGCTGGGATGATCCAGTGACCAATGGAGGGCAGAAGGTGGGAACAGTTTTTTAGCATCAATAGGTGTGGTAGAAGGAATTCAAAGAGCAAAACTAATTGGCAGGTCTATGGTGAAAATGCACTACTGAGTTAATCTAACAAATTCATAGCTGTGGATATAATTTTCATGCTATTATTCTTACTGAAACTAAATTGCTGGAAGCTGTGAATAAAAACATCCCCCAAAGTTGAACTTCTTGAAAACATTTTGGAGGGTCAGATCATGCTCTCAGGATTAAAAAAAAAAAATAATAAGTTTGTTCTGGGTCCTGAGGGAAAGGACTCTAAGTGGTGACATAAGTTAAAGAAATGCTCTTCTTTTTGTCCTGCTTATGGGAGGACAAAGAGGCAAAATTTAAAGACAAAGGTGCAAAAATTAGTAGTCTCCTTCTTGAATATAATGCCCAGAGGTTTGAGAAGAGTCTATATTTGTATAAGACATATAGCAACCAACAGCATCTTAATGCAGGCTAAAAAAGAACAGTATCTATATTTTTTTTAAAAAGAGATAAGATAGAAGATCTCTCTCTTTGATAAAGACAGATTTTTGTTGTATTTTATTCAAGGTGCAGAGGCAGAGACATGAGACAAAATAGCAGGTTAATGAAATTTAGGTCTTTGGTTGTTAATAAAATAAGCAATCATAGGAAAAATGAACAATTAAAATTTAAAGAAAAATATATAATGAGAGCTCATAAAATCATGCTAGTTTAATACAGTATCATTTTGTTTCAGTAGTTAATTTTAAATTTTTTAGGAGTTGCTTGGAAGATCATAAGAATTTCAGATACTTAGAAATGAATACCACTTGGACTTTATGACCCAGCTTAAAGTGATTGTGGCAGTAGGGAATACTGTATAGAAACTGTGGCAGGCCCTCAAAAGACAATCACAGGAATGACCTTGAGGATTTTAAAGTAAAGTCATGCTTTCTTCAAATGATTTGCTTTCAAAAAATCACTCTTGGCTTAGACCTGAAGTATCATAATGCAGGGAAGTGTTAAGACTGTCACCTTTGGAGCTAGGTTGTCTGAATTTGAATCTTAAATTTCTCCCTCATTAGCTGTATGGCCAGAGATGTAACAAACTGTGCCACATTTCTTCTCTGAAGATTGGAGACAATAGCACCTACTTTATGTGTCACTGTGATGATTCAATAAATTACTGTACATAAAGCCAATAGTAAGTTCATTATTTATGCTTTGTGGTTATACCTCGATCTTGGTGGAAACTCAATCTCTGCACTTGGGACACCAAATGATCACACAGCTTGAGCTATGGGACATAAACTGGGTGTTATCTGATCCACCGAATGCTGAAGCACGTTCAAGGGCAGCCTGTCATCAAAAAGGCTGTGGTACATATTTGATCAGGCTCCACTGAGACCTAAAGGAGGCACTAGCAAGTGTTATGAGCAGGTGGTTAATATCAGCACACTTCCTCTTGCTTCATTGCCACTTTCTTCTCCACTCTTTATGAGAAGTACCCTAAATCCTGTGAGCTAGCATTTTTGAACCTGGTTCAAAGATGGTTCTCCATGATATTCTCCATGATATTCCAGCTGAAAGGGGAGGCCTCTTTGCAACAGGTGGGTCAGGGACTTGGAAAAAATGAAATTGATTATTTGATGAAACAGTAATCTTAAAAAGAGGCTTGTGGATGAGACTCTTAGAATGGGCACAGAGTGGAAGGCTGTCTATATTCCATGGGAATGTTTATCAAAAGATAGCAGTGACAGAAGAGACTCTGAAGAATCAGGTAGATAGATGATTCACCCAGAGGATGAAGTCTCTTTACCTGGACATTCCTGTCCTTGTTCAAAGGCTCATAAACAAAGTGGTCATGATGGTAGAAATGTAAGTTATGCAAGGGATCAATAAAACAGACTTATTCACAAAATGGCTAATAGTGCTTAGCACCCAGTCTTCCAGTGGTAGAGATCAATGTAAAGTCTGAGGTTGCATCCTGACTCAAGGGAATCTGTTTATAATTTCATTTCTTTTTGACTCCAGTTATCAGGAAGATTTGGTGTTCCTGGACTATATACGTATGGTACTTGTATGCCTTCCCTGCCTGCTATGCTTCTGTCAGAAATGTGTCTGCTAGGTTAGGGTGTTCAAACAGCATCCTATTTCTGACCATGGAATTGGACAGAAAAAGAAATAAGGTGATGGGTTTATGCTCATGTATTCATAGCTCTTGGCACACATTCAAGCATTCGGAAGCCATGGACATTATGACAAATGGAAATGGCATATAGAAGACCCAATTGTGGTGCCAGCTATGGAGGCACCTTACAAGGTTGAATTTGGTCCCCCAGAAGCAATATATGCTGTGCATTAGGGATAAATATACATTTCATTTTGAATCTTAATATCTACCAAAGGTACCTACTAAAATGATATTATTAGAAAGCCTTGATTCTAAGCAAATTTTTGTTTTTGGCACCAATTAAAAACTATTTCTTATATGCTATGTAACACTATCTCCCAAAGTGTATTTCACTTAACACTACCTCCCTCCCCAGGATATGTTAGTAAAGGCTCTGTTGTCAAATAATTTTCAAAATTTGGGATTGGACTAGGTTAAATAGGCTTTGCCAGGAGCCAGCACGGGAGTTCCCACCCATGACAAAGGTCATGTGGAGAGGCCTGATATACAAAGGCGTGTCAGGACTTGAGGGCCCCCCCACCCCCCGGACCTGCCTGAGCATCTACCCCAAAACCAGAATCTGTCTGTTTTACTATTTTACGACTTTCACCAACTCCTCCGACAGTCACGGGGGCTATCCCCGACCACCTTTTCTCTGAAGGAAATCAACTTAGAGCTCTAGCTAATTAGCCTCCTGGGCATAATAGGAGTGTTTCAATCCAAACCCCTCAGATGGCTGTCTAACTTGCCTGACAGGTTTACCCCGACTCCTACAGCTACGCATATGATTATTTACAGTCTCCAACCGCGAGAGGCACAGGAAGCTTAAGATATTCAAATAGTATAGAGCCTCTCGGAGAGTTAGAAATTGTTAGAACTAGTAGAAGATTTCATTGTTGAGCCAATGCTTGCTGCCAAGTTTCCACATCCCTGTATTATATTCTTGGAAGTGTATTAATTAATATAGTTGGTACATAGAAAAAATAAGTAGTGGCCTTGGTGTTAACAACTTTAGACTCTTAAGGTAATAAATTCTTTCCTTGTTGTAAACCCACTGCACCTCTGCTTTATAGGAATGAAACTTTAACACCTTTGGAGGATGGCGCCAAACCTTTAAAATAATTACTCTTAGAGAAAATAAGTCTTATGGTTGACAAACCTTTATCAGAGTCATAAAATGTTAACAGGCCTTCTGGCCAGAAGATGATGTAAATCACCTAAACCATTTGTATACGATAAGTTTGCAGAAAAGACAGCCTGGTCTCAATACGGATCAAAGACTGCTGACTTTGCATGATTTCACACCCCCTATTATCCTCTATGCACAACTTAAGGTATATAAGCTCCCTTTGAAAATAAAGCTACGGGCCTTGCTCAAAGCGTGGTCTCCCCGTGTCATTCTTTCTCGTTTCTTTCTCTTTCCTTTTCCTTTTCAGGCTGATCCCCTGGAGCTCAGGGGCCCTCTGCATTCACTTTCCTGCCTGGGCTTCTAAGACCCACTCAAGAAGGTGCCTAAGGTGGGGTACCTTCCGCGATTCGAGAGGGCGCCTGCGGCCTACGTGAACAGAGCAAGTCCTGTGCTGGGGCTTTATTGGCTTTCTGCGTAAACCAAGGAATATCAGCCTCTTTTCTCTCCTCTATTTTTTTAACTGCAAAATTCTTTCCTTATCTCTTTCTCTATTTCTATCCTTTTCGCCAACGCTGTCATCCTGAGGGAATCCCTGGATCCAACCTGGGCTGGACCCCGGTAGGCTTCATAATTCAAATACCCCTTCAGAGCTTATAATATGGCAGTGTACCTAGTAAATTTCCAAAGGAAGTATGTAGTAGCAGTATATCTCAAATTTATTTGATCATGGAACACTATTTATTTTTTCAGAACAGCTGTTTTTATGTTATTGTGCTACACGGAAAAGTTCAATGGAAAATTTGAGAAGATGCCTTAAACAATATCTGGACAGAAATAATCAAGCAATTGGTGATCAGAAAACTATTGCTATTATGTTTATAAAGAAATTGCAAAAATTGCAATAATAATATCCCAGGATAAATAGGCTTGTGGATTTGGTATAGACATACTATTGGGCAGAATTCTTTAGCTTTAGGAAAGCCAGTTATCTAGAGGTGACAAATCATGAACCAAAGAGTAATAATATTCCCACATTCCCAGTTATGTCCACTTAACAGTATTAAAATCAAAGCAATGAGAAACATGATGTATTCTGGATTCATAAATATTTAGCAAAAATAGTTAATAGTTTCTAAGAAATTATTGAAGGTCTAGTCTCTCTTTTAGACAGGCATTGTTGTTCATTGTTCAGTTGCTAAGTCATGTCCAATTCTTTGTGATCCCATGGACAACAGCATGCCAGGCCTCCCTGTCCATCACCAACTCCTGGACCTTGCTCAAACTCATGTCCATTGAGCTGGTGATGTCATCTACCTATCCCATCTCCTGTCACCCTCTTCTCCTCCTGCCCTTAATCTTTCCCAGCATCAGGGTCTTGGTTCAGTGAGTCAGCTCTTCACATCAGGTGGTCAAAGTACTGGAGCTTCAGCTTCAACATCAGCCCTTCCAATGAATATCCAGGATTGATTTCCTTCAGGATTGATTGGTCTGATCTCCTTGCAGTCCAAGGGACTCTCAAGAATCTTCTGCAGCACCACAATTCAAAAGCATAAACTCTTCACTGCTCAGCCTTCTTTATGGTCCAACTGTCACATCTGTGGGCTTGCCTGGTAGGTCAGCTGGTAAAGAATCTCTCTTTAATGCAGGAGACCCCAGTTTGATTCCTGGGTCAGGAAGATCCCTGGAGAAGGGATAGGCTACCCACTCCAGTATTCTTGGGCTTCCCTGGTGGCTCAGCTGGTAAAGAATGAGCCTGCAATAAGGGAGACCTGGGTTCAATCTCTGGGTTGGGAAGATCCCCTGGAGAAGGGAACAGCAATCCACTCTAGTGTTCTGGCCTGGAGAATTCCATGGACTGTACAGTCAATGGGTCACAAAGAGTTGGACATGACTGAACGACTTTCATGTCACTTCTCATGTCTGTAAAACCATAGGTTTGACTATGAACCTTTGTAAAAAAAGTGATTCTCTGCTTTTTAATATGCTGTCTAGGTTTATCATAGCTTTTCTTCCAAGGAGAAATTATCTTTTAATTTTGTGGCTGCAGTCATTGTCTGCAATGATTTTGGAGCCTAAGAAAATAAAATCTGTTTCCATTGTTTCCCCATCTATTTGCCATGAAGTGATGGGACTAGACACCATGACCTTAGTATTTTGAATGTTGAGCTTTAAGCTAGCTTTTTAACTCTCTTTCATTCTCATGAAGAAATTCTTTAATTACAACTAATATTTATAATATTTTTTAAAAGTTTATTTTGATATATAGCAAAACAAATACAATATTGTAAAGTTAAATAAAATAAAATTAAAAAATAAAAAAAATTAAATTAAAAAAAGAACAAGTAAAAAAAAAGTTTGGTCAAAAAGATTTGTAAAATACAGTAAAGATATGAATATTTGCAAAGTAAAAATTAATTTATTTTTGTTTTCAGAATATTTTGAAACAGGGAGATGGCATTTAGTTCTCATGATCTGGCAAGCTACCAGGTAAAGAAATGGAGCTGTTAATGTTCCACCTGTGACAGAAGATACAAAAGTAACCACCATATGACCCAGCAATCCCATGCCTAGGCATATATCCTGAGGAAACCAAAAGGGAAAAAGACATGTATCCCAGTGTTCATTACAGCACTATTTACAATAGTTAGAACATGGAAGTAACCTACATGTCCATCAACAGATGAATGGATAAAGAAGTTGTGGTATATACACACAATGGAATATTACTCAGCCATAAAAAGGAAAACATTTGAGTCAGTTCTAATGAGGTGGATGAACCTAGAGCCTATTATACAGAATGAAGTAAGTCAGAAAGAGAAAGATAAATATCATATACTAACGCATATATATGGAATCTAAAAAGATGGTACCAAAGAATTTATCTGCAAGACAGCAATGGAGAAACAGACATAGAGAACAGACTTATGGACATGGGGAGAGGGGAGGAGTGGGTGAGATGTAACATGGAAGAGAGTAACATGGAAACTTGCATTACCATATGTAAAATAAATAGCCAGTGGGAATTTGCTCTATGATTCAGGGGTCTCAAACAGGGGCTCTGTACCAACCTAGGGGTGTGGGATGGGAGGGAGGGTCAAGAGGGAGGGGACATATGTATATCTATGGCTGATTCACATTGAAGTTTAACAGAAAACAACAAAATTCTTTAAAGCAATTATCCTTTAATTAAAAAATAAATAAACTTTAAAAAGTAACTAATTGAACAGTCCTGCTTGATTTCTGGAGAAGGCAATGGCACCCCACTCCAGTACTCTTGCCTGGAAAATCCCATGGACGGAGGAACCTGGTAGGCTGCAGTCCATGGGGTCGCTAGGAGTCGGACACGACTGAGCGACTTCATTTTCACTTTTCACTTTCATGCATTGGAGAAGGAAATGGCAAGTCACTCCAGTGTTCTTGCCTGGAGAATCCCAGGGACGGGGGAGCCTGCTGGGCTGCCGTATCTGGGGTTGCACAGAGTCGGACACGATTGAAGCGGCTTAGCAGCAGCAGCAGCAGCTTGATTTCTAATATTAGAGAAAACCTAGGGAAAACTGAGGGATAGGCATGAAATGTTACTTAAAACTGAACAGCCCCCATGTGCTGATGGGTCCTTTGCTTTTGTCTTGGGAAGAATAAAACTATCATACACTTCACGGTGCTATTTTGGAGCTAACAAAACCTGAAGCTTCTAATGCGATGCTTGTATAGCCTCTTCTATGATCAAAGGATCGCATACGTCATACTCCTATTCTCTCTTCTTACAAGCCTTTCTTTCCAAGATCTACTATGTCAGTACTACCAAGAGTTAAATTCTGTATTTGAGATTAAGTTTCTCCAAGTAGACATAAGCATAAACCTTTGAACTGGAAACCATGTCATTTAAAATAGGCTGCAAGTTACTAGAAATAGCTATTTTACACACTAATGGTGTTCTTGTGCCATCACTTCAAGTTTTTGACCACTTTACCAAGGTTCACTTGTTAATGGTTAACCAACCATTTTGATCATGTTCAGCCAAAATTGATCCATTTGTTTGTCAACAAGTAGAATGTGGTGAAGGAGGAAACAGCTTCTAAAGCCTAGCTTTGTATATTACATTATAGAAAACTATGTAATCACCTCTATTTAAGGCATTGTAGTAGGCCAAACTGGGTTTCCCTGATGGCTCAGTGGTAAAGAATCTGACTGCAATGCAGGAGACCTGGTTTCAATCCGTGGATTGGGAAGATACCCTGGAGGAGGGCATGGCAACCCACTCTAGTATTCTTGCCTGGAGAATTCCACGGACAGAGTCTGGAGGGCTATAGTCCATAGGGTCATGCGGAGTCAGATATGGCTGAAGCAACTAAGCAGCAACAACAGCAGTAAGCAAGCCAGGGATTCTAACTAGGAGAAGGGAGAAGATGGTTTTTTTAGTCAGACTAAATTCACCATTTTGTAAAATGGCCTTCATTCTCTCTGATTCATATGTATACAATTGCTGATATAATTTGTTATAGTTGAGAATGTTAATTTATCAATGGGCCTAAAGTTATGTTGTTGTTCTTTTTGGTAGAGTCCTCTAAGATTGCTATTTCTTGTAGATACTGTGACATAAAGAATAATATTCTCTTGGTCAAGGTCACTGGAAACCAAAAATAAATGTACACACACACATACACACACACAGACATTTTTGTACATTCATGGTAAAAAAAATTGTTAAAACTTGAAATATATAAAAATGTCAAAGATTAGTAGAATTTCTTGATTAAAATATTCAGCCATCTCAATAATATGGATATACCATAATACCTTTGAGAAGGAAATGGCAACCCACTCCAGTCTCTTGCCTGGAGAATCCCTTGGACAGAGGAAACTGGTGGGCTACAGTTCTTGGGGTCTCAGCGTTGGACACGACTGAGTGACTGACACACACACATAATTCCTATTAATTCCTAGCTAGAATAAGTATTTAAAGCATGTTAGTTCTTGATAGCATTAATAAGAATACTAATTGTTTATGTTTACTAAGTTTTTGCTATCAGTCTCAATGATAGGCGTTGTTTCTAAGTAATTTTATTTATTCTTACAACATAATGCTGTTTACATGATAACCAAAACTTGGAAAGACTACATACCTTATCCAAAATAAATAAGATAAAACAAATCTACAAAATAGTGGCACTAGGATGAAAACTTAAAACAGTCCCTGTACACTAGTCTTTGAATGATCCTATTCTTTCACTGAAAAAGCACTGTATTGGTGTATCTCTGATGGCACTTGAAACAAGTTTACTTCCAAATAAGCCTATTTATGCATAAGTCCTATCCTATGTAGTATATCAAAAATGTCTTATATGAAATTAGGAAAAAAAATTCTTTCTAGTTTCTGTCACATATCTGCAAAGTATCCTTTTCTGTAGATGATACTCAAATGATGATTAATTTCATGAATATTCCAAAAAGACTGTAAAATAATACAATTTATCAGTCAGTTAAAAATGGAGACTAGAAAAAAGTTATAGAAGAAAGTCATTATCATTTCTTCCCTTTCCTTCCTATTTACCTTGAAAGTTTGGACCTCATTCACTTATTAATTATGATTATAAATAAAAATAAAATCAACTTATGGAGGAGAGAGGGAAAATAAGTAAATTATGCAATAAAATTTTAACGCTTTGACTTATTTTATACTGTTTCTGTACTCTCATTTAATATCATTTCTGTACTCTCATAAATCATAGCAAAAAGGTAAAAACTCTTTCTTCTCCAAGGTGTTACACAGCTTTTTATGTTCTATACTATACAGATAACACATTTTATCAGTCACTTGTGTACTTTTCTGCCTTTTCACTGGACTCTGAGATCTTTCAGAGGTCTTTATATCCTCAATACAAAATAATTACTGAATAATACATGAATGGATTAATCAATGAATGAATGGAACTGAACCAAAGAATATGAAAATGGCAAAAATATAATAAGCTCAGCTCTTGAAGACTTTATACTCTATTATGCATGTATAAAATATCATTACTGAAATATAACTGTAATAACAGAGCTATGCAAATAGAAGCACAGAGAAGGGCCACCTATGAGGAATCAGTTCAGTTCAGTCGCTCAGTCATGTCTGACTCTTTGCAACCCCGTGGACTGCAGCAGGCCAGGCTTCCCTGTCCATCACCAACTCCTGGAGCTTGCTCAAACTCATGTCTATCGAGTTGGTGATGCCATCTAACCATCTCAGCCTCTGTCTTCCCCTTCTCCTCCTGCTTTCAATCTTTCCCAGCATCAGGGTCTTTTCCAAAGAGTCAGTTCTTTGCATCAGGTGGCCAAACTATCAGAGTTTCAACTTCAGCATCAGTCCTTCCAATGAATATTCAAGACTGATTTCCTTTAGAATTGACTGATTGATCTCCTTGCAGTCCAAAGGACTCTCAAGAGTCTTCTCCAACACCACAGTACAGAAGCATCAATTCTTTGGTGCTCAGCTTTCTTTATGGTCCAACTCTTACATCCATACATGACTACTGGTAAAAACCATAGCTTTGACTAGATGGACCTTTGTCGGCAAAGTAATGTCTCTGCTTTTAATATGCTATCTAGGTTGGTCATAGCTTTTCTTCCAAGAAGCAAGCATATTTTAATGTCATGGCTGCAGTCAACATCTACAGTGATTTCAGAGCTCCCCAAAAAATAAAGTCTCACACTGTTTCTATTGTTTCCCCATCTATTTGTCATGAAGTCACGGGACCAGATGCCATTATCTTTATATTCTGATGTTGAGTTTTAAGTCAACTTTTTCACTTTCAACAAGAGGCTCTTCAATTCTTTGCTTTCTGCCATACAGGAGCTGTCATTTGTGCATCTGAGGTTATTGATACTTCTCCAGGCAATCTTGATTTCAGCTTGTGCTTCACATGATATACTCTGCATAGAGGTTAAATAAGCATGGTGACAATATACAGCCTTGATGTACTCCTTTTCCAATTTGGAATCAGTATGTTGTTCTATGTCTGGTTGTAACTGTTGCATCTTGACCTGCATGCAGATTTCTCAGGAGGCAGGTAGGTCAGGTGATCTAGTATTTCCATTCCTTGAAGAATTTTCCACAGTTTGTTGTGATCTACACAGATAAAGGCTTTGGCGTAATCAATAAAGCAGAAGTAGATGTTTTTCTGGTATTCTCTTGCTTTTTTGATGATCCAACGAAGGTTGGCAATTTGATCTCTGGTTCCTCTTCCTTTTCTAAATCCAGCTTGAACATCTGGAAGTTCATGATTCACATTTTATTGAAGCCTGGCTTGGAGAATTTTCAGCATTACTTGGCTAGCATGTGAGATGAGTGCAGTTGTGTGGTAGTTTGAACAGGAATCCTTATAAGGTCTTTGTGGGGAAGAGTCTGGGGAAAAGTCCTTTAGACAATTACCTGAGTGGGTCTTTGACAGATGAAGGGGAGAATAAGGGCAAAAATAGCACACTAATTAAAGGAGAAAATACGAGAAAGGGCATAAAGATGAGAAATTGTTTGTTGAATGACTAACAAATAGCTAACATTTAATGCAACATAAGGTAATGAGATGTTTAGGGATGAGATTGGAGAGGTGAATCAAATCGAGCTCTTGATCATGAGGTTTAGGGGATGGGAAACCACTAAAAGGATTTAAGCTTGACAGTGATATGGTCAGACATGTGTCTAAGCAGGACAAAATTAAACAAGGGATAAAAAATGTATTTTACTTATTTAGGTAAGAGTTATAGAGGGCTTATACTAGGGTAGATGTAGGAAACAAGAGGGGAAAAGCCTTATAAGTGTACAGTTCCTTCTCCTTTATAACCCACAGCCTTCTTTTATTTTCTATTAATAACCCTTAGCCTATTACATTAGAGTCAACCACATTAAACTAGAAATGTGTTAATCTTGAAATCAATGACATGTGGGAGGTATGCAAATGGGAAAAATCAAGAATATACCTCAATATTCCAGCTTGGATACTTGGGAAGATAGTGATGTTGAGACATCACAAAAAGAAAGATTTGTAGATATGGTCAAAGGGTAGGATTAACAAAGTTAGTGGGAGTGATGGAATTCCAGTTGAGCTATTTCAAATCCTAAAAGATGATGGTGTGAAAGTGCTGAACTCAATATGCCAGCAGATTTGGAAAACTCAGTAGTGGCCACCAGACTGGAAAATGTCAGTTTTCATCCCATTCCAAAAGAAAGGCAATGCCAAAGAATGTTCAAACTACCGCACAATTGAACTTATCTCACACACTAGCCAAGTAATGCTCAAAATTCTCTAAGCAAGGCTTCAATAGTACATGAACTATGAAATTCCAGATGTTCAAGCTGGATTTAGAAAAGGCAGAGGAACCAGAGATCAAATTGCCAACATCCACTGGATCATCAAAAAAGCAAGAGTTCTAGAAAAACACCTACTTCTACTTTATTGATTATGCCAAATCTTTGGCTGTATAGATCACAATAAACTGTGGAAAATTCTTCAAGAGATGGGAATACCAGACCACCTTATCTGTCTCCTGAGAAATCTGTATGCAGCTCAAGATGCAACAGTTAGAATCGTACATGGAACAACGGACTGGTTCCAAATTGGGAAAGGAATACATCAAGGCTGTATATTGTCACCCGGCTTATTTAACTTTATGCAGAGAACATCATGTGAAATTCCAGGCTGGATGAAGCACAAGCTGAAATCAGGATTGCCAGGAGAAATATCAATAACCTCAGATACACAGATGACACCACCCTTATGGCAGAACTAAAGAGCCTTTTGATGAAAGTGAAAGAGGAGAGTGAAAAAGCTGGCTTAAGACTCAACATTCACAAAACGAAGATCATGGCAGTCGGTCCCATCACCTCATGGCAAATAGATGGAGAAACAATGGAAACAGTGAGAGACTATTTTTTTGGGCTCCAAAATAACTGCAGATGGTGACTTCAGCCATGAAATTAAAATATGCTTGCTCCTTGGAAGAAAAACTATGACCATCTTAGATAGCATATTAAAAAGCAGAGACATTTCTTTGCTGACAAAGGTCTGTCTAGTCAAAGCTATGATTTTTATCAGTGGTCATGTATGGATGTGAGAGTTGGACCATAAAGAAAGCTGAGCACCAAAGAATTGATGCTTTTGAACTGTGGTGTTAGAGAAGACTCTTGAGAGTCCATTGGACTGCAAGGAGATCAAACCAGTCAATCCTAAAGGAAATCAATCCTGAATATTCATTGGAGGGACTGATGTTTAAGCTGAAGCTCAAGTACTTTGGCTACCTGATGCAAACAACTGACTCATTGGAAAGGATCCTGATGCTGGGAAGGATTGAGGGCAGGAGGAGAGGGAGACAACAGAGGTTGAGATGGTTAGATGGCATCACCAACTCAATGGACATGAGTTTGAGCAAGGTCCGGGAGTTGGTGATGGATAGAGAAGTCTGGCACGCTGCAGTCCGTGGGGTCGCAAACAGTCAGGCATGACTGAGTGACCGAACTGAACTGAAGAATGAGATGGTGCTTATATATTCATTTCTAGACATGTCAAATTTGAGATTCTGTGATATGTCTAGGTAGAGAAGTTTCATAGATAGTTGATTTTGAAACTGAGTACAAATGTGAGTTATAACTACAATTTCTATATTTATTTATTTTTAAATTTTATTTTATTTTTAAATTTTACATAATTGTATTAGTTTTGCCAAATATCAAAATGAATCCGCAATTTCTATATTTAAAATCAAGGTATTAGCAGTGACTGGGTACTGAAGTTGCAGCATATGAAAAAGTGCAGGAGTCTAGAACTAGAAAATAAGTAGTCTGAGGAGATAGCCTTGAGCAGTAGCTCTAGTTAGTGGCGAACACAATCACAGTTCATGAGAAAGATGGACATGGTTAAGACATGGTAAGTAAAGATGGGTAAGCCATACACAGTTAAGACCTAGCATGGTAAGGTACAATCTAATCGGAAGAGTTTGATATTAAGGACTGACTGCAATAGAAAATTTTAGTATTGAAGAGTGACAAATAGTGTCAGTTTAATAGAATTCCAATAAAGACATTAAAAAAAAAAATACCCTGAATTTGCAGGTTGGGAGCCACTAATGGCCTTCCAAAAAGCCGTTTCAGTAGAAAAGGTAGGAAAGGGCCAGGTTGCCATGATAAGGGAGAGAATCTCTAGGAGATTCTCACTGCACTCTAGGACATCAAAGCCTCAAAAATTCGGCTTATGTTTATTCATTTACTTTTAGCCTAGCCCTTCATGCTTCCTAATTCACAAATTCTTTTTTCAAGCAACATGAATTAATGTAAAAATGCCATCGGTTTTCATTAGAATACACTTTAAGAAAGACAGATTTAGAAGCTATACATATTTAACTACAAACTTAAAATAATGTACTGAAAGAAATAATGTAGAAGAGATCAATGGAGGCTTTGTAATAAATAATATATCATTTCAAAAAATTCTGAAGTGACTATTTTAAAATCTCCTTAATTTTTATGAGAATACTGGTGGGCCCTGATATTTACCTTGGCTGTATATAGAAAACATATGGTGAAAAGAAGAATAAAGCTATATTGCTTTGGGGGATTTTTAGATTTGCTTATCTAGATTTGAACAGAAACTAAATAATAACTAAGTATATTGTTGTGAGAGGGAGGGCAGTGAAACTGCTGATGTAAGACAAGCAAAAAATTTGATCTATCATTCATACTCCCCTGTAATGTGTCAGAAACAACTATTTTCTTTCCTACAAAATGTGTTACTGGATTGGAAAATATGATACCATCAAATAGCCCAGCACCAGTGTATCTAGTCCATTACAGGATATTGTGGGACTTCTCATGCTAAAGTGGCTGGCTTAGTTCAGTTCAGTTCAGTTGTTCAGTCATGTCTGAATCTTTGCAACCCCATGGACTGCCATGCGCCAGGCCTCCCTGTCCATCACCAACTCCCGGAGTTTACTCAAACTTATGTCCATTGAGTCAGTGATGTCATCCAACCATCTCATCCTCTGTTGTTCCCTTCTCCTGCCTTCAATTTTTCCCAGCATCAGGGTCTTTTCAAATCCAGTCAGTTCTTTGTATCAGGTGGCCGAAGTACTGGAGTTTCAGCTTCAGTGTCAGTCCTTCCAATGAATATTCAGGACTGATTTCCTTTAGGATGGACTGGTTGGATCTCCTTGCAGTCCAATGTACTCTCAAGAGTCTTCTCCAGCACCACAGTTCAAAAGCATCAATTCTTCAGCACTCAACTTTCTTTCTAGTCCAACTCTCACATCCATACATGACTACTGGAAAAACCATAGTTTTGACTAGATGGACCTTTGTCGGTAAAGTAATGCCTCTGCTTTTTAATATGTTGTCTAGGTTGGTCATAACTTTTGTTCCAAAGAGCAAGTGTCTTTTAATTTCATGGCTGCAGTCACCATGTGCAGTGATTTTGGGGCCCCCCAAAATAAAGTCAGTCACTGTTTCCACTGTTTCCCTATCTATTTGCCATGAAGTGATGGGACCAGGTGCCATGATCTTAGTTTTCTGAATGTTGAGTTGTTGATTTTTAAGCCAACCTTTTCATGCTCTCTTTCACCTTCATTAGGGGCTCTTTAGTTCTTCATTTTTTAAGGGTGTTGTGATATGCATATCTGAGGTTATTGATATTTCTCCCAGCAATCTTGATTCCAGCTTGTGCTTCATCCAGTCCAGCATTTTTCATGATTTACTCTGCATATAAGTTAATTAAGCAGGGTCACAACATACAGGCTTGATGTACTCCTTTCCTGATTTGGAATCAGTCTGTTGGTTCAATGTCCAGTTCTAACTGTTGCTTCCTGACCTGCATACAGATTTCTTAAGAGGCAGGTCAGGTGTTTTGGTATTCCCAGCTCTATAAGAATTTTCAACAGCTTGCTGTGGTCCACATAGTCAGAGGCTTTGGCATAGTCAATAAAGTAGAAATAGATGTTTTTCTGGAACTCTCTTGCTTTTTCGATGATCCAACAGATGTTGGCAAATTGATCTCTGGGTCCTCTGCCTTTTCTAAAACCAGCTTGAACATCTGGAATTCATGGCTTTGAAGCCTGGCTTGGGAAATTTTGAACATTACTTTGCTACTGTGTGAGATGATTGTAATTGTGAGGTAGTTTGAACATTCTTTGGCATTGCCTTTCTTTGGGATTGAAATGAAAACGTTTCCTGTGGCCACTGCTGAGTTTTCCAAATTTGCTGGCATATTGAGTGCAGCACTTTCACAGCATCATCTTTTAGGATTTGAAATAACTCAACTGAAATTCCATCACCTTTACTAGCCTTGTTCGTAGTGATGCTTCCTAAGGCCCACTTGACTTCACATTTCAGGATGTCTGGCTCTAGGTTAATAATCACACCATCGTGATTATCTGGGTCATGAAAATCTTTTTTGTATAGTTCTTCTGTGTATTCTTACCACCTCTTCTTGATATCTTCTGATTCTGTTAGGTCCATACCATTTCTGTCCTTTATTGTATCCATCTTTGCATGAAATGTTCCCTTGTATTTCTAATTTTCTTGAAGAGATCTCTAGTCTTTCCCTTTCTATTGTTTTCCTCTATTTCTTTGTATTGATCGTTGAAGAAGGCTTTCTTATCTCTCCTTGCTATTCTTTGGAACTCGGGCCTCAGTTGGGTATATCTTTCCTTTTCTCCTTTGCCTTTTGCTTCTCTTCTATTCACAGCTATTTTTAAGGCCTCCTCAAACAACCATTTTGCCTTTTTGCATTTCCTTTCCTTTGGGATAATCTTGATCACTGTCTCCTGTACAATGTCACAAACCTTAGTCCATAGGTCTTCAGGCACTCTGTCTATCAGATCTAATCCCTTGAATCTATTTTCACTTCCACTGTATAATTGTAAGGGATTTGATTTAGGTTATACCTGAATGGTCTCTGTGCAACCCCATAGACAGCAGCCCACCAGGCTCCCCCATCCCTGGGATTCTCCAGGCAAGAACACTGGAGTGGGTTGCCAGCACAGAGTAGGACATGACTGAAGCGACTTAGCAGCAGCAGCAGCAGCATACCTGAATGGTCTAGTGATTTTCCCTGCTTTCTTCAATTTAAGTCTGAATTTGGCAATAAGGATTTAATGATCTGTGCCACAGTCAGCTCCCAGTCTTCTTTTTGCTGACTGTATAGAGCTTTTCCATCTTTGGCTGCAAAGAATATAATCAATCTGATTTTGGTACTGATCATCTGGTGATGTCCATGTGTAGAGTCTTCTCTTGTGTTGTTGGAAGAGGGTGTTTGTTATGACCAGTGTGTTCTGTTGGCAAAACTCTATTAGACTTTACTTGCTTCATTCTATAATCTAAGCCCAAATTTGCCTGTTCTTCCAGGTATTTCTTGACTTCCTACTTTTGCATTCTAGTCCCTTATAATGAAAAGGGCATCTTTTTTGGGTTTTAGTTCTAGAAGGTTTTGTAGGTCTTCATAGAACCATTCAAGTTCAGCTTCTTCAGCATTACTGGTTGGGAAATAGACTTGGATTATTTTGATATTGAATGGTTTGCCTTGGAAATCAACAGAGATCATTCTGTCATTTTTAAGATTGCATTCAAGTACTGCATTTTGGACTCTTGTTGACTATGATGGCTATTCCATTTCTTCTAAGGGATTTTTGCCCACAGTAGTAGATATAATGGTCATCTGAGTTAAATTCACCTATTCTGGTCCATTTTAGTTTACTGATTCCTCAAATATCAATATTAACTCTTGTCATCTCCTGGTTGACCACTTCCAATTTGCCTTGATTCACGAACCTAACATTCCAGGTTCCTACGCAGTACTGCTCTTTACAGCATTGGACTTTACTTCCATCACCAGTCAGATCCACAACTGGGTGTTGCTTTTGCTTTGGCTCCATCTCTTTCTTCTTTCTGGAGTTATTTCCCCACTAATCTCCAGTAGCATATTGGGCACCTACTGACCTGGGGACCTCATCTTTCAGTGTCCTATATTTTTGTCTTTTCATAATGTTTATGGGGTTCTCAAGGCAAGAATAGTGAAGTAGTTTGCCATTCTCTTTTCCAGTGGACCATGTTTTGCCAAACTCTCCACCATACCTGTCTGTGGCCCTATACAGCATGGCTCCTAGTTTCATTCAGTTAGATAAGGCTGTGGTCCATATGATCAGATTGGCTGGCTTAAAGGTACTTTTTAATATCACAATACATTAGTATATAGAACAAGTTACTGACATTTAAGAAAAAATTTCTCTCTATTGTTTTCAATTATGAATATCTTTATATGTATGTTTGTATGTGGCAAAGGTGAAGTCATTTTTGTTTTTTTTCTTCAGAAGCAATATAATTTGCTTAGGAGTAAGTGTGAAAATATAACAGACCAGACCAAAATCACTGATAACAGAAATGCCTATGTCACAATGAATTCATCATCAAATGAGATATTTTTAAGGTATATACACATTGCAAATTCTCCCTATATAATAGGAAAGGACAAACCTGACTCCATATTAGATCTGTTCCTTTAACTTTGGTGCTTTGTAGCCTGTGCTTAGTCATGCTGGTCCTGCACCTTTTATAAGAGAATGTTGCCAATAGATTGAAATACACAGGATAGCCTATTGTCAGGGTTCTGATTTTACAGTCCACTCATATAGAGATAAAATTTTATAGAACAAAGAATAATGTTTGTTTTGTTGGAGGTTTTCAGTAACATTGTGACCTAACTGACATGGACACCTGCAAGAACAAAGGATTTCAACACCAAGATGTTTGCAACAATGAAACATGCCCCTCTCTCAGCTTGCTTTTAAGAGTGCTTTGCTGAAACCATTAGGAAGGTTCCGGGGTTCCTTTTGAGCATAAGTCACCAGTCTTCTTGTGGCCCTGCAGTAAACCTTTCTGTTTCAAACTCCCACATTTTGGTATTGTTTGGCCTCACTATGAGTCAGGCCCAAGAACTTGCATTCACTAACACCTATACCACCACTGCCCATTTTATATCAAGAAACACTGTATTTAAATAATTTGCTATCAGTAGCTCCTGGATGAAACTGAACAACTTGTGGACTAAGGATGAGCCAGTGTCTTCACTCAAATGTGTGTTCTGTTCTCTGTGCACTGGTTAAACCCTTCTTCACTCACTGGCTCAGTTAAGACCAGAAAACATTAATTAAAATATCAGATAACCAGTGAGACACAATATCACTGGAGTGGAGAGAAAAATGAGATTTTTAATAATTATTTAAATTATCCCTTATGTTATTTCCTTTACATAAGACTGCTATATAGTTCTTCCATAAAAAGCGAGAATTAGAAGCAACTGAAAATTAGTTACATACATCTATAAACATCTACTGATCACTGGATCTATGCAGATCATTCACTAGGTGCTATCAGGAATAAAGGAACAATGTGATGATCCTCATCATCAAGAACCATGAACTAAATCAATGCATGAATGCACAGACATGCATTTTGGAGTAAACTAAAAAATGCATTTTCTCTGAAACTCCATACACAGCAAATATGACTCAAAAACATTTAAACTCTCATATTTTTTTCCTTTCTGAAGTAGTTAGCTCATAATAATAACCAACATCAAAATTTTCTAAGTCAGTTATACCATTCAATCATAATGAAATAAAGGTCACTGGCAAAACAAACAAAAATGAATATACCTTAATGAAAAAGAAAAAAAGTCTTTATTTTCCTAATAGTAATAGCAAAGAAAATAATGGTGATAAAAATAGTTATCATTTCTTAAGTACTTATTATCTGCCAGGCAGGAGACTTAGTGATTTATAAATCTTAATTCATTTAAGCCTGCAAAGAACTATTTAAGACAGAAGAAGCCTCATTTTACTAACAAGGAAAGCAAAGATAACAAAAATGAAGAAACTAATCTAATGGCACATATTGAAAAATAGGAAATCTTGGACCCAAACCTACATTCTTAAATGCTACACAATGCAATACATACCTATGCATGCTGTTCTATATGTAAAAAACAAACAAACAACAACAACAACAAAAACACATTTACACTGAATTTTATAGTGAGAGATCTTCCTACTGACCATCAGTCATATTCATCAGTAAAGGTAAATCAAATTACTTGCTGCAACACTGCATTTCCTGAAGGCAGGCAAACCAATATATCCTACTGCCCAAGCTCCTTTTAAAATTCAGTGCTGACTCCCTTTGATTGAGGAGTGGACCCTGTATTTCTCCTCCTTAAATATGGCCAGATCTGTAACTATGGCACAAGTGAACGTATGTTACTTCTGAGGCAACTGATAAAAGCTTATTTAGTTTCCACGTGGTTTTCATGAGATTTGAACTCTTAGAACTCAGCCACTCTGCTGTGGAGAAGTCAAGATGCCACATGGAAAGGCCATGTGCAGATGGCTAGGCCACAGGGTCAGCTAAGGTGCAAGGAACAAGTCTTTAGGTGACTCCATTCTCCTGGATCTGAGCTGCTCCCAGTGATGTCCTGTAGAGATGAAACACACTATGCGCACTGAGATCTGTTCAAATTTTAAGTCTCTCATCAAAATAAATGTCATTGATTTTAAGGCATTTAATTTTGGGTTAGTATGTTACACAGCTTCCCAGGTAGCTCAGTGGGTAAAGAATCTGCCCACAGTGCAGATGAAGGAGACATGGGTCCAATCCCTGGGTTGGAAAGATTCCCTGGAGGAGGGCATGGCAACCCACTCAAGTATTCTTGCCTGGAGAATCCCATGGACAGAGGAGCCTGGTGGGCTTAGCACACATGTTACACAGCAATATATAGTCACAACATCTGTCTAACTTCACAGTATTGTTTGTCCTAAATGAGATAATACATACAAAAATATATTGTGAGCAGCAGAAAAATATGTGATTTTTATTGTTTTTGTTTGTTTGTTATACTCTTACTACCGAAAATATGGTCCACTGAAAAACAGCATCAGAGTAACCTGGGAGAATGCAGAATCTGAGGCTCCACCCTAGATCTACTGAATCAGAATCTGCACTTTAATAGTATCCCCAAGAGATTCCTATGCATATTAAAGTCTGAGAAGCAATAGTATAGACTGCAGAACAGGTCTATGATTACGAAGGATATGTCAGTGATCAAGCTTATGTATTGCTTAGCCTAAGAGAATAGATATCCTATGGATAGACACTAGCTCCTCGTCTACTATGGATAGAAATGTTGAACCAGTAAAAATTCCTCTGCATTTTCATGGGGAAATTCATGAGGAATAAAAAATGTTCAAAAGCTCTGTCTCTTTCAACATGAGTGGAAGGCTGACAGAGATGACCCAGCATGATCTGACAGATGGTATATGTCAGATGGATGAGTGGAAAAGAAGAAAAAGAGCCTTTCAAAGTATCTGATTGTAGTTTTAGCTAAAAGCTACCTTTAAGCCAATTTTCCAGAGTCCTGTATCTTCCAAATGTTTTGGATCAAGGGCTCACTATTCCAGGATTTTGCAGGTTATTTGGCTAGCTAGATTGCCAATTACCTGCATGGGTACAAGTAAGCATCCTTGCCTGTGCTTCTACCTAATTTAAATTTCTGGTTTGAGGAATAAATATAAGCCATTAATATGGCATTGTTAGATCAGAGCATTTTCAAGTTTAATTCAACCTCAATGTGTTAAAATTTTCAATCAGATCTTAATTTCTATCTCTGTTCGGTACTTACCCTAAATCTTACCCTATATGCTTTTCCTTGAAGAAAAATGAACATATAAGGATTTTATCATCACTGAGATAATCTAATCATTATTTAAAAGACAATAACTAGTTAACAGAAAAATAACTAGGACTCTAAAAAACAGCAAATGCTTTTGAAAGTGGGAGAGAAGAAAAATTTACAATTTTTTTTCCTTAAAATGTAAACACAGTAATTTAAATACGCACACACACACACACAATGGAATACTACTCAGCAATAAAAATGTTATATTTTGCCATTCAAAAACATGGATGAACCTAGAGGGTATCACACTTAGTGAGATAAGTCAGACAGAGAAAACCAAATACAGTATGTTATCACTTACATGTGGAATATAAAAATAAATATAACAGTAATAATAGAAATGATCTTTATCTACACTGTTAAACATGGTAACCATTATCCACAGGTGGCTTACTGAGTGCTCAAAATGTGGCTATTATAACTAAGAAACTGTATTTGGGGGGTTATTCTATTTTAATTAATTTAATTTAGACTTTTCTCTGAAGAACAGAAACATGAGGGGCTGAGATTTAGGTTTTAGAAAACCCATCCTCCAACTAAGATTTCTAGGCATCTTCATACACAAAGCACCCTGTTTCAACCTGCAAAGATGCCAGAATAAAAAAGAAAGGAAGATAGTATAGTGGCTAGAAGCCAATGAGCTGAGTCTGAGGAAACATATTAGAGTCCTGAAGCCTGCTCCCTCATTTGAAAAATGACATTGGAGTAAATAAGTTCTAATGCACTTTCCAGTGGTAAAATTATATGATTTTTAGGGAGATCTTGATTAGTTTCTACCCGTACCATTTCTTTCCCTTATCTTCTCTCTAGCAACATCTTGAGATTCCTTCTAACTTCACCAAATTCACAAACACCATTTCCAACAGCAATTTCATCTTCCTCATCTCACAAGCCAATTAGGAATACTTTTCCTGTGGTTAACGTTTTCCACTTTAAAAGAGCCAGGTAATATACTCATCCAGCTTCTGAGATATGGTAAAGGAATTAATTCAAAGCATGACTTATTCTTCCTATTCTCTTGTCCTTTCAGAGTCATGAATCACAGTTATTTGGACTTGGTATTTATACTTGCTTTGCCTTAGGATGTTCCTTTTTTTTTTTTTAGCAATGGTCTATTCCACAGCTTCTCTAAGAAATATGCTCTATGCCCAAGGCAGCTCTCTTTTTTCTTACTTCACATTAAATGTACTTCTCTTTAATTCTCCACTCTTCACATTTACTAGGGCTACTTTTCTTTCATGTACATTTCAAATACATTTCCTCAGCAAGAATCTGGTCTAAATGACATATATTTCCCACCCCTAATTATCCTTTTAACTTGTTTCTGTTCACTCTCAATCCATCTCTTTCCCTATCGGCCTTCTTAGATTAAAAATAAAACAATTATTCATCAATTTCAATCACATCGTTTTAGTTTCCCATGCTTTTCTGCTAACATAGATTGAACTCAATTTAAAACAAAAATTTGCATCTCTTCCTTTTAAAGAAATGTGCTTGGAGGTTTAAAGTAATTTTGAAGGTGTTTCACATTTTGAAAACAGATTTCCTACAAAGTATCAAATCCTATAAAACATATTTAGGGCATTAACTTTCTGAAAGTCAATATCAGTATGTTTTGTACCATTCATATTTTTTGAAATATTGGTATTTAAAAGCAGGAAATAGATTAAAAAAAAAAATCCAAGATTCCACTGTAATGTTTCTGACAGTTAAGGGGCACTATTACCAAACCAAACTTGGGTCACTCCCAATGTGCAGCGAAGCAAATTTACTGACACTGAGTGGTGGTGAAGGGAAGTATGGTATTTATTTTCAGAGGACTAAGCAAGGAGTATGGGCTGGCAGTTCATGATTAAAACAAACAAACAAACTTCCCAGTAGCTTTCAAGGAAGGTTTTTAAAGGCAGCATTTAGGGGTGAGGGCTGCAGGGTGCCAGGGTGCATAACTTTCTTTTGATTGACTGGTAGTGAGACAACAGCATAGTTTTCAGGAATCTTAATTATCTAACTTCTGTTTCTGATCAGTCTGAGATCTAGTGTTAGAGCTAGCTGGTAGGCTACAGTCCATGGGGTCACTAAGAGTCAGACACGACTCAGTGACTTCACTTTCTCTTTTCACTTTCATGTATTGGAAAAGGAAATGGCAACCCACTCCAGTGTTCTTGCCTGGAGAATCCCAGGGACGGCGGAGCCTGGTGGGCTGCCGTCTATGGGGTCACACAGAGTCGGACACGACTGAGGCGACTTAGCAGCAGCAGCAGCATGCCACTATCATCCTCCATCTGAGTGGGGGCGGTGGGGGTCGGGGGGTGGGGTGGGGGGAGCGGTCTTAGTTCCTAAGGAACTACTCAAAGGTATGTGTCAGATTGTTATGTATATTCCTTGAGGAGGAACTAAGACTGCTTTATTGCTGAGCTCTTGTCATTACTTTTCTTGTTGAATTGCTTTTCCTTTGTTTCTACATGCCTTCACTTGCCATAATCAGTGACTGCTTGTGCCTGCTCTTTGGAACTTGGTTGGGAAAGGTCTAAAAGAATAAAAAATTTTTATACAAACAAGAAACAGGGGATATGGAGGGGTTTTTGTACCCAGAAGGGCCCCACAGGGTCTTGCTCAGTTTCAGCCCCTCTTTTTCCCTGATATTCCTCAATCCTGAAGGAACAGAGGCAAGACAAGAAAGGAAATAAACTTTTTTATACAAAGTTTAACCATAAATTTAGCAGGAGAACTCAGGGGGATTCTGCACCCTACCAGGCTCCTCCATCCATGGGATTTGCCAGGCAAGAGTACTGGAGTGGGTTGCCATTGCCTTCTCTGTTTCAACAGTATAAGCATGCCTAAATTTAATCCATAGAGTTTCAAAAGATCCAAATGGCCTTAATACTTCACCAGTCTGTAAGAATTTGGGGAGAAATGGATGAGTTTCAGAGGTTTCCAGAACAACCTGGGCCTAGAAAGGATTTTCAGGAAAAGTCCAAATTAATGTAGAGCCCAAATCAACCCTGAATATTCATTGGAAGAACTGATGCTGAAGATGAAGCTCCAATATTTTGGCCGCCTGATTTGAAGAGTTGACTCACTGGAAAAGACCCTCATGCTGGGAAAGATTGAAGGCAGGAGGAAAAGGGGATGACTGAGGATGAGATGGTTGGATGGCATCACTGACTCAATGGACATGAGTTTGAGCAAATCTGGGAGACAGTGAAGGACAGGGAAGCCTGGCATGCTGCAGTTCATGGGGTCACAAAGAGTCAGGTATGATTTAGCCACTGAACAATGACAACAACAAGAATCTTATACTCAACCTACAGCTGATTGAAGAAACCGTTATCTCTAATGATCCAAACTGTTAGGGAATCATTGACTGAAACTGCTGCCATGCCCATGCATGAGTTGCGTGAGTTATCTCACAACAAGAGCTACTAATAAGGAAACTAACTGGGAGAATTCAGGAGGGGCCAAAAGGAAGGAGGAGCCATCAGTCCATATCTTCTGCCAACCTCCCAGAATCCTTCTCTCTGGACTCCATCTTGGCAGAGAAATATGCACACTACCAAGAAGAATCCCGAGTCAAACCAAATATGGGCCAAGCAAGATAACTAACCAGAGACAACCTAGATACCAACCCCATTATCATAAAACCTGAGACTGTGAGCCACACGGCAGAGCAGTTTTCCTGGGTTCCCTTACCTTGCTTCTCTCCACCAAAGCACCCCTTTCCAATACAGTCTTTTGCTTTGTCAGCACATGTGTCTCTTCAGACAGTTCATTTCTCAGTGGTAGACAAGAGCCCATGCTTGGACCCTGGAAGGGGTCCCCTTCTTCAACAAAATTGGCTCTAGAGGGAATAAGACAGAGGGGACAACTCTGCCCCAGCCTCCAGCTCTCTCAATATGTCTCACTATAGTTCCCTTTCCCTTTATGAGAATTTCAGTCCAAAATGCTGGGAAATTTGGAATTCCTATCAACAATACTTTAAATCTGAATAATCAATAGCTATGTTTCTATGCCCCCTTCCCACATCTCAGCCTGACAAGAATTCTAGCTCTTTCAGTAATTTTCTTCATTCTCATTTATCAAGTTCTCTCTCATGCTTTCTGAATAATTAAGAAAACTGTGTGACCTTGTTTGCCCTTGGAGTTCATCACAAAAATATTTCCTTTTTGGCAGCAGACTCTTGCAGCATTGGGATATGAAAAACCTGTCTCTAGTGAGGGCAGCTATTTTTATTGTTTTCCTTCTGAACCAGCTCTGCTTTGTCAGCCAAAATATTTGTATCCTTTTCATTTTGCCCTTTCAATACTCTGTTTCTCAAATGGTATCATCTGTGTCTTCTCCATCCTCCAGGCACAGCCTGAGGAGGGCAGCTGGCCTTTCCCTACTGCATTTAGCCTAAAGAAACTGGCTGCCACCACCTCACTGAACAAAGGCTTCTGAATCCACATTCCAGATGTGGCTGCCTACTCCTTTTAGAGTTCCTCTGAACCATCTACCCCAGGCATCATCAACCTGTTTCACCAATCACCTCCCAGGAGCCAAGCTTCCTTCATTGTCCATTATTCCCCAAACTCTCACCACATCCTGCTTTTGATGTCCCCTGATGGGTGCATCCCCTGTGCTATGCCCTTTCAGTCCTAAACCTTTTATCTGGATCTCCAGAATTCATGTTCTCTGATTAGTAGGTCTTAGTATATTTTCAAGATTTTTCCTGAATTTATTGTTTATCATCAACCCTTGACAGTGTAGGGGTTCAGAACAAGCCTCCTCAAAATGTGTCACTCTTGAGTGAGGATTATTTTGAGCTAAAGGTAATGGAGACCCTGAAGGCTCAAAACTATTGCCCCTCTCAACTACCTAGAAGAATTTAAATTGGGATTTCTTTTTCTAGAAAAGAGTTATTCCCAGAGATAAATTTTATCCAAATGGCCCCATCTATATGGCAGAGCAAACATCTAACAACCTAATACCTACTCTTCTTATTGTCCTGTGAATGACTCATCTGTCCTTGGAAGCACTAGACCCCTAACCTATTTTGTAGCTCTGGATGGAATACAGACCTCATTTTATCTTTCTGTCTTTGAACCTCTCATGTATGTGGGGTTTCCCATAAATATGAAACTAAATGCTATTTTCTCCTATTAATCTAATAACTTTTAGACCAACCAGAGAAAACTAGAAAAGGTAGACGAATGTTTTCTTCCTCCTTGACAACAGAAGTCTATTTAACTATTGGAAAACATTTCCCCTTTGACTAAGTGAAGCTGGTTTTTCCTTCCAAGGTTGGCAAGGCTTTCTCCTTTCTCTCTATTTGATATTTATTATTATTTCTGTCTCTTGCCAAATTTGCTGTGAAACATGGGCTCATAGTCACAGACTCATAGAGAATAATTACTAATGTTCAAATCCAAACTCTAACTCTGTGCTCTTCTACCAAGTATTTTACCTCAATTTCCCTCAACTTTCTCATTTGTAAAATGACAAAAGTACCTTATTCAAAAGAATGTTTAAATCTTGTAACATAATGATTAAATAAATAAATGTGCAAATTACTTAAAATTGATTTAAATTTATTTAATTGATTTAAAGTAAATCAGATTCACTTTTATTACTGAAATAAGGGTTCTGAGAAGACCTGAAATCAAATAAAACCAGCTTTTTAAATTCATCCCTTCAAATGTATTTAACTCAAAACATCTCTTTTTAAAAAATGTAATTCTTTTATGTTTCCCTGAAATCTCCATTGCTAAGAAATTAATTTGGGAAATCCTGATCTTGAGTTTTAAATAAAAACAAGTAAAAGCCCAAGAAAGGTGAAATTACTTCAGGAATATTATAATGATGAATGCACACAAATCCTAAATTAGAATCCAATTCTCATGATACTTTGGATGCTAAAATTTAATCCATTAAAAAGAAACTATAAAGGGTTTGTAAGAGTTAAATGAGAGTTCTTTTTAAAATAGTCAAAGCTACATAAATGCTATTTCATATCATCTTCTAATAAAGAGATTATTGAACACTACTTGCTTTCTTTTGTTAGGAGAACCAGGGATTGAAACCTCCTGCTGCCCAGGCACCATAGTAACCACTTGTGTGTGTTATGTTAAACAGGAAGTCCTGGTAAGGAATACAGAATGAACAAGCTACCACAACCAGAAAAATTTGGAAAAGGTCAAAAGGAAAGAAAAGACTCCAGTCCTTATGTCCTACCAACTTCCCAGAATCCTTCTTACTGGAATCCACCTTGTCTGAGTGATGCGTGCACCCCCAGGAAGGACCCTGAATCAGAGTGATTGGTCAGAAACAACCCAAAAACTACCCCAATAACCATAAAACTCAAGACTGTGAGCCACATGGCAGAGCAGTTCTCCTATGTTTCCTTACTCTGCAGCTTTCTGCCTGGGTGCCCCTTCCCAATAAAGTCTCTTGCTTTGTCAGCACATGAAGAGACATCTTCAGACAATGCATTCCTGAGTATTAGACAAGAGCCTACTCTTGGGCCCTGGAAATGAGTCCCCTTTCTTGCAACAGTAATTCTTTCTGTTTCATCTTTAAATTGACTAATTTTTATAGTCATTTTATAGGCAATGTGCTGTTATATATTAATATGTTTTGTATGTAGTGATAAAATTAAAATTCATATTCTAAGGTAAATCAAGGAAAATTTAAAAAAATCTGACTATACTACCTAAAGCAATCTACAGATTCAATGCAGTCCTTATCCAATTACCAATGGCATTTTTCACAGAACTAGAACATAAAATTTTACAATTTGTGTGGAAACACAAAAGATCCTGAATAGCCAAAGCAATCTTGAGAAAGAAAAAACAGAGCTGGAAGAATCAGGCTCCTTGACTTCTGACTGTGCTACAAAGCTACAGTAATCCAAACAATATGGTACTGGCACAAAAACAGAAATATAGACCAATGGAATTGGATAAAAAGCCCAGAGATAAACCCACACACAAATAGTCACTTAATCTATGACAAAGGAGGCAAGAATATACGATAGAGGAAAAAAACCTCTTCAATAATTGGTACTGGGAAAATTGGACAGCTACATGTAAAAATATGAAATTAGAACACTTCCTAACACCATACACAAGATAAACTTAAAATGGATTAAAGACTCAGATGTAAGACCAGACACTATAAAACTCTTAGAGGAAAACATTGGCAAAACACTCTGATATAAATCACAGCAGGATCTTTCTTGATCCAACTCCTACAGTAATGAAAATAAAAACAAAAATAAACAAATGGCATGAAATTAAACCTAAAAGCTTTTGCACAGCAAAAGAAACAAAAAACTAGACAGACAATTCTCAGAATGGAAGAAATTATTTGCAAATGAAGCAACTGACAAAGGATTAATCTCTAAAATGTATAGGCATCTCATACAGCTCAATTAAAAAAAAATAACAAAACCAAACAACCTAATCAAAAAAAAAAGAGAGAGAAAAAACTGAAATAGACATTTCTGCAAAGAAGACATTCAGATGGCCAACAGATGCATGAAAAGATGCTCAACATCACTAATTATTAGAGAAATGCAAATCAAAACTAATGAGGTATCACTTCACACCTGTCAGAATGGCCATAAAAAATCTACAAACAGTAAATATGAGAGAGAGTGTGGAGGAAAGGGAACCATCTTGCACTGTTGTTGGTAATGTAAATTGAGAACAGCTATGGAGAACAGCATGGAGGTTCCTTCAGAAATGAAAAATAGAACTTTCATATGACCCAGCAATCCCTGGGCATACACCCAGAGAAAATCATATTTCAAAAATGCACATGCATGACAATGTTCACTGTACCACTATTTACAATAATTAGGACATGAGTGTCTGTGCCCAGGCACCCAGTTGTATCCAACTCTTTGCAACCCTATGCACTGGAGAAGTTAGGATATGGAAGCAACCTAAATGTCTGACAGGTGAATGGGTAAAGAAGTAGTACATATATACAATGGAACATTATTTCACCATTAAAAGGAACAAAACTGGGTCATTTGTAGTGCTGTGGCTGGACCTAGAGTTTGTCATTCAGAGTGAAGTAAGAGAGAGAAAAATGTTATATTAAGACATATATGTAAAATCTAAAAAACAGGTATAGATGATCATATTTGCAAAACAGAGACACAGACATAGAGAACAAACATATGGAAACCAAGGGAGAAAAGTGGGGGTGGGATGAATTTGGAGATTGGGATTGATTTATATACACTATTGATACTATGTATTAAATAGATAACTAATGAGAATCTTCTGTATAGCTCAGGGAACTCTACTTAGTGCTCCATGGTGAACTAAATGGGCAGGTAATTCCCAAAAGAGGGTATATATGTATCCACAGAGCTGATTCACTTTGCTGCACAGTAAAAACTAAAACAGCATTGTAAAGCAGATATACTCCAATAAAAAGTAATTTCAAAAAACAAAAATTTTCTCTTTTGGTCTCTTTCCCTTCTACTGTGCACTGCATAGTTGCATTATGCATCAGCCAAACCTCCCCACTGGCAGAAATATCTGCTCAGTCATGATAAATATTTTCCTAGTGCAAGGTCCATCTAGTCAAGGCTATGGTTTTTCCAGTAGTCATGTATAGCTGTGAGAGTTGGACTATAAAGAAAGCCGAGCGCCGAAGAATTGATGCTTTTGAACTGTGGTATTGGAGAAGACTCTTGAGAGTCCCCTGGACTGCAAGGAGATCCAACCAGTCCATCCTAAAGGAGATCAGTCCTGGGTGTTCATTGGGAGGACTGATGTTGAAGCTGAAGCTCCAATACTTTGGCCACCTGATGCAGAGAGCTGACTGATTTGAAAAGACCCTGATGCTGGGAAAGACTGAGGGCAGGAGAAGAAGGGGACGACAGAGGATGAGATGGTTGGATGGCATCACTGACACAATGGACATGGGTTTGGGTGGACTCTGGGAGTTGGTGATGGACAGGGAGGCCTGGCGTACTGCAGTTCATGGGATCACAAAGAGTCGGACATGACTGAGCGACTAAACTGAACTGAAATGAACCAACAAGATAACTCCATCCTTTCTGATATTGCAAGGGGCCATGATGAACCAACATTTTGTATTTACAGGTCCAGATTGTGCAAACTATGTCATTTAATGTACAGTCCTTTGTCTCAAAAACTATTTAACTGTGTTGATCTCTAATGGACAGAACAGCTCTTGGAGTTTTCTGAAATGCTATTCCTGGGTTATAACTTTCACTTTGGCTCAAATAAAATTTTCCTTTTCTTTCTTAGATCAACTGATTAATGTTGACAATAGTAAATGGACAAATCTTATGTATGCAGGTGCAGGAAACCTGGGTTCCTTCCCTGGGTTGGGAAGAACTAGAGAAGGGAATGGCAACCCAGTCCAGTACTGTTGTCTGGAGAATTCCACAGACAGAGGAGCCTGGTGGGCTATAGTTCATGGGATGGCAAAGGGTTGGACATGTCTGACTAATACACACATGTTTATGTATGTGTGTGTGAGCAAATGCACACATATTAAGTAAAATTTTTAAAAATGTATACACCTGTGAATATAAACCACGTTCCTATCAGAATACTGAACATGTTAATCACTTACACCACTTCCTGGTCAATTGCTCCAACCTCAGGGAAGCAATGACTTTTATGATTTTGATTTTCTTTACTATAAGTTTGTTTTAACTCTTCTAGAACTCCACATGGATGGAATTACATAGTATATACCCTTATGTTCAGCTTCTCTCAATCAGGACAGCATTACAAAATTAATCCATTGTTTTGATACTGTTGTGATGTCAGTACTTTATTCCATTTTATTGCTGATTAGTATTCTGTTGTATTGAGAAATGGCATATTTTCTGCTATCTCAGTAAATAAGGATGTCACAAGCATCAGCTATTGCAGCCCTCCAATATAAGCCAGTGAGCCCTGAAGAAACTCAGGAAGGAAAATAATACCTGCCATCTAGCAGCCATCAGACAGCAGCCACTCCCTAAGGTGAGCCCCAAGGAAACTCAGGATGGGAAAATACAGAATACTGGCTCCAGATAGCTGAGTTGCATACGAAGGCAATGATTTCAGTAAGGCCAGATTTTTGCATCTTCCTATACATAGAAAAGTGCTAAATTCCTTTACTTGGGATATCCAGTTTTATTTAATTAACAGAAGGAAATGGTAACCCACTCCAGTATTCTTGCCTGGGAAATCCCATGGACAGAGGAGCCTGGTGGGCTACAGTCCATGGGGTTGCAAAAGTCAGATATGACTTAGCCACTAAACCACTACCACCAATCCTTTTGATGGTCCTTGTTGCCTTTCTTGCAAAACAACCAAAAAAACCCAAAAATGCCCTATTGCAAAACTGCTATAGATTCTCGCTCCCTCCTCACCACCTTGGAGCAGTTTCTGAGTTTTCTGAAATGCTACAGAAAACTTCCCAGGCTACAGTCCTCATTTTTCCCCAAATAAAACTTAACTCACGATTTTCATGCTGTGTGTTTTTTTTTTTTTTTTTTTGGTTTTCTTTTTTAAGTCAACAGTGTAAATATACTACAATATGTTTATCTACTCTGGTGTTGATTGTCTTTTGGATTTTCCTAGTCTGAAGTCTCTTGATCTTTAGTTGGCAAGCTGGAGACCCAGTGGAGCAATGGTACAGTTCCAGTCTGAGTCTGAACCAGGAGGCCTTATGGGGTAAGTTCCTCCAAAACCAGCCTTACATACACACCTAGGATAATGTTGTATTTTGGCAGCCCATGGCCCAGTCAAGTTGACATATAAAATATCATCACACCTAATTTGGGGTTATTATAAATAAAAAATGCTTGAATAAGTGTTTTTGTGGATATGTGATTTCATTTTTGTCTACTAAATTTTAACAGTGGAATGTCTGGGTTGCCTTTTTAATTTTAACTATTGTGTTCTTGCCTGGAGAATCCCAGGGACGGGGGAGCCTGGCAGGCTGCCATCTGTGGGGGTCGCACAGAGTCGGACAGGACTGAAGCAACTTAGCAGCAGCAGCAGTGGGTATATACTGTTACTTATTGTAATTCTAATTTTCATTTCATTAAATTTTATTTCCCTGATGACAAAAACTGCTGAGTACTTTTTCATATGTAAATTGGCCATTCAAATATGTTCCTTTATGAAGTATTTCTTTCAACCTTTACTTATTTTTCACTGTATTATTCCTTTATTATTGTTAAGTTTCAGGAGCTTTTTTATATAGACTGTATACAAGACCTTTGGACAGATATATGTTTTGTAAATGTATTCTCCTACTCTGTGTCTTTCCTTTTCATTTTTAAATAATATTATTTTGATGGACATATACTTCTAATTCTGATGGATTCTAATTTTCAGTTTTCTTCTGTGGTTACTGCTTTCTGAATTCTGCTTAAAAATTTTCCCAATTAAAGGGAAATTTGACTAGATGGAAAAAAATCTAGAACCTTACTATACATATTTGAGAAAGATTTCCTTTACATGAAATCACTCAAAGGTTGAAAATAAGTGGATGAAAACATTATCTCATGCAAAGGTTGTAAGAAATCAAAAAAAATTAAAATGGTCCATTTTCAAGGGTGGCTGGCATTGAGTAGAAATTACTACCAGCCAAACTTGTATGCAGGTAAAGAAGCAATAGTTAGAACTGGACATGGAACAATGGACTGGTTACAAAATGGGAAAGGAGTAGATCAAGGCTTTATATTGTCACCCTGCTAATTTAACTTACATGCAGAGTACATCATGTGAAATACCAGGCTGGATGAAGCAGAAGTTGGAATCAAGACTGCCAGGAGAAATAATCAATAACCTCAGATATACAGATGACACCACCCTTATGGCAGAAAGAGAAGAGGAACTTAAGATCCTCTTGATGAAAGTGAAAGAGGAGAGTGAAAAAACTGGCTTAAAACTCAACATTCAAGAAATGAAAATCATGGCATCCGGTCCAATCACTTCAAGGCAAATAGACGGGGAAACAATGGGAACAGTGACAGACTATTTCTTAGGCTCCAAAATCACTGCAGATGTTGACTGCAGCCATGAAATTAAAAGACACTTGCTCCTTAGAAGAAAAGCTTTGACAAATCTAGATAGCTTATTAAGAAGCAGAGATATTACTTTGCCGACAAAGGTCCATATAGTCAAAGCTATGGTTTTTCCAGTAGTCATGTATGGATGTGAGAGTTGGACTATAAAGAAAGCTGAGCATGGAAGAATTGGTGCTTTTGAACTGTGATGTTGGAGAAGACTCTTGAGAGTCCCTTGTACTGGAAAGAGATCAAACCAGTCAATCCTAAAGGAAATTAGTCCTGAATATTCATTGGACAGACTGATGCTGAAGCCGAAACGCCAGTACTTTGGCCACCTGATATGAAGAACTGACTTCTTGGAAAAGACCCTGATGCTGGCAAAGATTGAAGGCAGGAGAGAAGGGGATGACAGAGGATGAGATAGTTAGATGGCCTCACTGACTTGATGGACATGAATTGGAACAAACTCTGGGAGTTGGTGATGGACAGGGAAGCCTGGCATGCTGTAGTCCATGGGGTTGCAAAGAGTCAGACATGATTGAGTGACTGAACTGAACTTAAATTTGTGCCTAACAGCTTACTGATGTAGTAACCAGAAGGATTACAAAACTGGAAAATCCAGGCAAACAAAGGGAGGGTAAGATGCCTAGGGTTTCAGGCAGGCTCATTCTATTGGTGAATTCAAAATATAAGAAAGGGAATAGGTGTGTAGGAAAGAAGGAATAAGATGTCAGAGCGGGGTCAGCCCATTAAGAGGGAGAGAATAAACCTAGGCAACATCTGGGACGATTGTTCACCCCATAGTACTCAATCAATGAGGAACTCAGAGAGGGACTTGCATGCCAGGAGATAAATAGCTTGTTGTTACTACCCTGGGTGTGCCTGCCCACTGGACATCTGATCTTGACAAGACTGTCATTAAAGCCTCGCTTCCTGCTGCACCTCCTGTCTCTAAACCCTTTCTTTGGGTTTGGGCTGGAGGGCTTTATTTCCCACAAGATTAGCCATAAATTCAAAGTATTATATTTACATAAAATGAACAATCTTAAAGATATTGCATATTGCCAGAAATAAAGATAGACATTTTATAATAGCAAAATAAATAGTAGATTTATCAGGAAGGCATAAAAAGAATAAAGATTTGCTATACCTAGTAACTCTGTTAAACACACAATTAACAAGTACAGATGAATATTTTCCAACCTTTATCATATAATTGACAGGACAGCAAGACCAAAACTCATCAAAGAAAAGTTACTATCAATCACCCTGACCTGTGTGCTAAGTCACTTCAGTCATGTCTAACTCTTCGTGATCCTAAGGACTATAGCCCAGCAGGCTCCTCTGTCCATGGGATTCTCTAGGCAAGAATACTGGAGGGGGTTGCCATGCCCTCCTCCAGGGGATCTTCCTTACCCAGGGATCAAACCTGAGTCCCTTTGGTCTCCTACATTGGCAGGCAGGTTCTTTACCACTAGCACCACCTAATTGACATCTATGTACCACAATATTCTGAACAGCAGAACATAGATTCATTTTTTTCCTGTAAATTAATTTATTTATTTTAATTGGAGGCTAATTACTTTACAATATTGTAGTGGTTTTAAGCACATGGAACATGACCAAGATATATCACATTCTGACCATAAAACAAGTCTCAATAAGTTCCACAATGTTGGAGTAATATAGTGTGCCCTTTAATCATGAAATAAAAGTGGATATCTAGAAAAGTCTCACATATTTGGAAAATAAGCAATACCCTTTATAAAGCATATCAAGAATGAGATTAGAGAATATTTAAAACTAGATAGTAACCTAGGGCTTCCCAGGTGGCCCTAGTGGTGAAGAACCCACCTGCAATGCAGGAGATGAGGATTTGATTGTTGGGTTGAAAAGGTCCTCTGGAGGAGGGCAAGACAACCCACTCCAGAATTCTTTCCCTGGAGAATCCCTATGGATAGAGGAGGCTGGCGGGCTATAGTCCATAGGGTCACAAAGAATTGGACATGACTGAAGTGACTGAGCCTGCACACACTAAGTACCTCCTATACCCAAATATGCAAGAGCATGTATAGCAACACTTACAGAGATATTTATATGTTCCCTAGTGTCTTCAAAATAGTGGTTTCTAAATATTTTCCCCAGAGTTTATGGGGGAAATTATTAAAAGTATTTGCCATTATTAAAAGTAAAATCATCACTTTTTCTTTAAATAAACTAGTATTTGTAGTCAAAAATGAAACTCTCTATACTTTTACATTTTTGAAGAAGCTGATAATTAGTTATAACATATCTCTTATCTCCTAACTTGAAATTTATGGTAGTAAAATAGACATAACCAGCATCCTCAATGAACAAAACCACTGTATTCTCTATCAGTGAGGCTAGAATGTCCTAGAGGACTCCTATATGCTATTGCTATTGATTCAGCAAATTTTTCTACTCCAAAGAGCATTGAATCCTTGGAATTACCCTTTCATCAGTTTGTATTTTCATAAAGCTTCCTTTCTACTATCAGATAATTTAGCCACAATATATGTGATTGAGACTTCAGAATCTAAATACATGCTAAGTTTTCTTTAAAATATCCAAATCATCCAGTTATTTATTCCTTTTTGTTAACATCTTTTTGATGTCTTTTATTTAATAAGATACACTACTGAATTTTTTATTTATATCACAACTCTTTAAAAACTGATTAGCAATAAGATGGATCAAATTTTCCAGAGCCTCTGGAAAAAGAATTACTGTTTAGCAATTGTGTTAAATGGTTTCAATGCTGGACCTGTTTCTGATACTTCCCTGTTTGGTTCCCTTTCCATTATTATTCAGCTCTGGAAACTTAATAGTCATTCTTTTTGCCTCATTTTATGAATTGCTAATATCTGGCCATGTGGACTAGAAAACTGTGAAATATCACATGTTTATCAGCTGCTTCCCTATATATCCTTCTGCCCTCTACATGCAGGTCAGTTATTCTCTCCCACACTGTGATGTGGAACTAGAAGCCAGTACTCCCTGGGATACAGTATTACTTTGATGGTGCTACATAACAAAATACTACAGATTGGGTGGTGTAAACAACAGAAATTTATTTCCTCAAAGATCTGCTGCTGCTGCTGCTAAGTCGCTTCAGTTGTGTCCGACTCTGTGCGACCCCATAGACAGCAGCCCAACAGGCTCCCCCGCCCCTGGGATTCTCCAGGCAAGAACACTGGAGTGGGTTGCCATTTCCTTCTCCAATGCATGAAAGTGAAAAGTGAAAGTGAAGTCGCTCAGTTGTGTCCGAATCCTAGCGACCCATGGACTGCAGCCTACCAGGCTCCTCCATCCATGGGATTTTCCAGGCAAGAGTACTGGAGTGGGGTGCCATTGCCTTCTCCGCCTCAAAGACCTAGAAGCCAGAAATCCAACGTCAAGGTGGGGGCAGGTTTTGTTTCTTCTGAGGCCTCACTTCTTGGCTCACAGGCAATTTCTTGCTGTTTGTTTGTGTTTAGTCGCTAAGTTGTGTTCAACTGTTTGTGACCTCACGAACTGCAGCATGCCAGGCTGCCTTGTCCTTTGCTATCACTCCAGTTCATTTCCACTGAGTCAGTGACGCTATCTAACCATCTTATCCTCTGCTGCCCTTTTCTTCTTTGGCCTTCAATCTTTCCCAACATCAAGGTCTTTACCAATGAGTCAGCTCTTTGCATCAGGTGGCTGAAGTTTTGGAGCTTCAGCTTCAGCATCAGTCTTTCCAAGGAATATTCAGGGTTATTTCCTTTAGGATTGACTGGTTTAATCTCTTTCCAGTCCAAGGGAATCTCAAGTCTTCTCCAGCATCACAGTTCAAAAGCATCAATTCTTTGGTGTTCAGCCTTCTTTATGGTTCAATTTTCAATACTGGAAAACTATAGCTTTGACTATGTGCACTTTTGTCAGCAAAGTGATATCTCTGCTTTTGAATACACTGTCTAGGTTTGTCATAACTTTCCTTCCAAGGAAAAAAGAATCTCAGTTTCATCACTGCAATCACCATCAGCAGTGATTTTGGAACCCAAGAAAATAAAATCACTGCTTCTATTTCCCCCCCTCTTATATTTACCATAAAGTGATGGGACTGGATATTTTGTTTTTTGAATGTTAAGCCAGCGTTTTCACTCTCCTCTTTCACCCTCATCAAGAGGCTCTTTAGCTCCTCTTCACTTTCTGCCATTAGAGTGGTGTCATCTGCATAGCTGAGGCTGTTGATATTTCTCCTGCAATCTTGATTCCACATGACCTTTTGATTTGCATGTGTGTCCCTAGCCCTACTGTCTTTTGATGTCTAGATTTCTTCTTTTTATAAAGACACCAATCAGATTGGGTTAGGACCCTCCCTAAAGGTTTCATTTTAACCTGATCTTCTTTTAACTTGATAACTTGATCTCCAAATACAGTCTCATTCTGAGATACTGGGTCCTAGGGCTTTAACATATGAATTCAGGGGTAGGACACACTTTGCCTCATAACAGATACCACCTAACCCAGGGGTCCCCAACCTCTGGGCTCCAGCTGGTACCTCTTGCCAGACCAGTGGTAGTGTCAGATTAGAAATAAAGTGCACAATAAATGTAATACACTTGAATCATCCTGACACCATCCCCCCCCCTTCCCAGTCCCTGGAAAAATTGTCTTCCAAGGAACTGGTCCCTTGTGCCAAAAAGGTTAGGGATCACTGATCTAACTCAACTAAAATATCAAGTCCCTCTTTTTAGGCTTATTCCTCAGAGTAACCTTGTGTCAAGTCAAGAATGAGGAAACTTGTGAAGGGATAAGGCATGGTCAGAAAGCAGAAAATAGCAGCAGACCTTAACTATGATTGCGTATAAGAATCACATTTATCTTGTATTTACTTTCTTGTTTAATAGAAGAAGATAAATGTCCAGGTTCCCACTGTTTAGATGTATAAGAGCCAGTGTGTTCTTAGTGGTTCTATGTCTTTTTTGTGTGTGTATGTGTGACCTAGAAGTTGAGTCTCATTCTTACATTTGGGGAATTCCTCATCATGTGAGTCTTTAGAAGAAGGCAGAGCCTGCCTTTAACAACAGATGTTGAAGATGCCACATGCTCATTATTATTATTTTTTTTTTTTGCCTCAAAGGCATAAGCACTTGACCTAGAATGTATTACCTCTGGATTTAGAACTGAGAGTAACATAACAGGAGAGTGCACTGGGGGGAGCACATTTTATGCAGGTGCCAGTAGCATCAGTAGCAGCAAGGAGTTTCCAGGGGCAGCAGTTCAGCTTCTAGCACCAAGCATCAACATATGGCAGCTTTGCAAGCTGCATCCAGGGTTCCACAGCAGTAGCATGCACACTGACCTGGGTTAGTGGCATAATTTTACTGTCAGTCCTCTATGCTGAACACCTTCCTACTCCCTCCTATTCTGCAAGCCAGGCTCAGCCACCTTTCTGGAAATTCTTTCAGTAAGCTTCCTTGCCTTAAGACAGCCAGAGTTAAGTTTCTGTAGCTTAAAAATGTGTGTAGGTAGGAAGAGAGAAGAAAGACAGCATTCTAAGGTCCTTGAATTGAGTCTTTAAAACACTTTAATAGTTAAAATGCTACATAAAACAAGTCCAGGCTTTTTCACTCCCTTTTGTAGCTCAAGCCTGATTCAGCTTGTGTCCAACAGGACCCTTAAAATTAGCTATTCAGAATAGGGTACATGTACTTCTCAGAATACACAAAAATATTTTCAAGATATATGTGAGCATAGCTTGAAGATAATTCATTATCTACAGTCTGTGTGTATATTCTCACACAATACACATTTATATGTTTGTGTATATTATACATGTATATATGTTATACATATATATAAAATGCATGATATATGGACATTTAATGCAGGAAAAGTTCACAAAAGTGAGCTATTTTAACCACAAATGTTTACCACTGTTACATCTTTCCATTCATTTCTCCTCCATTACAATTCTTTTTGTGTCAAGTGAATTTGGAGTGGCACCAGATATTTTTGTACTTGAGTTATGGGAGAGTTAAATAAATGATGGCCATACATTTGGATTATGTTTAACAGGATATATCTATGTGATTTGTGGTCACTATCTTATTAAGTTATTACTAGTCATCACAGTGTGGTTTTCATAGGTTGTTTCTAGGAATATCACACACTGGGTCAACTCATTTGGCATTGTGACAGAGAGGCAGACAGCCAGAGGTCATTCTAGGATATGAAGGAATCTTATAGTCTCTGGTCACAAAAGCATGTGGTTATTGGAACAGAAAAAAGGTTTAAAATTTATGAGCCCAGGAGCTTGCCTTCTCTGGAGAACTTTTCTAATCATCTGATATGTGAAATTCTAAGGGGAATATCCACCCAGTATTCCTCATCCACACCTTGTCAAAACAGAAATTCTCTTTTGTCAAAAATATACTTGTAATGCAACACAGGCAATTATAATGCCCCACAGTTTTGTTTTTCTTTTTTTTTGATAGTACATGCAAGTAGAATGTCAGAATTCTTGCTTTTGTAGGTCACAAACCTGTAACAGCACTAAAAGTAATAAATGGATCTGCAGGAGGTAATATATGAAAGCAACTTGAAGTTTTTCCCAAAATTTGATAATTAATCTAAAAATTTCAGATTCTTAATGAGTTGTGAGGTTAAAAGAAATTCTTCAATACTACCAAAATTGTTTTGATTAATCCTTTTAGAGAACACTGAGTTACTTCTATATTCTAAAAATATTACAAAGTTGTAATATGAAAAGGAGAGCAAAGAGTTACCAGGAAAAACTGTAGGGAAAAAGAAAAGGTGTCAGACAGTTCAGAAATAAAATTTATTCTGATGATTTTGGGGGATTTTGTAATATCTGGTATTCCTCACTTTTATTCTAAAATTGTATTGAAGAATAAGTGAAGCATGAAGTACTCACATAAATGTAGTCATAGAAAGTGTCATCCACTTTGAAATAGTGTTGATCTATAAAATAATGAACTATATAAAACCCTAAAAGATGATGCTGTTAAAGTGCTGTGCTCAATATGCCAACAAATTTGGAAAACTCAGCAGTGGCCACAGAACTGCAACAGGTCAGTTATCATTCCAATCCCAAAGAAAGGCAGTGCCAAAGAATGTTCAAACTACTGCACAATTCCACTCAGTTCACAGACTAGCAAAATAATGCTCTAAATTCTCCAATGTAGGCTTCAACAGTATTTGAACTGAAAACTTCCACATGTTCAAGCTGGATTAAGAAAAGGCAGGGAAGTGAAATGAAAGTTGCTCAGTCATGTCCAACTCTTTGCAACCCCATGGACTGTAGCTTGGCAGGCTCTTCTGTCAATGGAATTCTCCAGGCAACAATACTGCAGTGGGTTGCTGTTCCCTTCTTCAGGGGATCTTCGTGACCCAGGGATCAAACCCAGGTCTCCTCCATTGCAGGCAGATTCTTTACTGTCTGAGCCACCAGGGAAGTCCAAAGGCAGAGAAACCAGAGATCAAATTGCCAACATCCATTGGATAATAGAAAAAGCAGGAAAATTCCAGAAAAAAACATTTACTTCTGCTTCATTGACTATGCTAAAGCCTTTGACTGTGTAGATCACAACAAACTGTGGAAAGTTCTTCAAGAGATGGGAATACCAAACCACCTTACCTGACTCCTGAGAAACCTGTATACAAGTCAAGAAGCAATTGTTACAACTGGACATGGAACAATGAACTGGTTCCAAATTGGGAAAGGAGTACATCAAGGCTGTAGATTGTCACCCTGCTTATTTAACTTATATGCAGGATTCATCATGCAAAAAGCCAAGCTGGATGAAGCACACTGGAATCAAGATTGCTGGGAGAAATACCAATAACCTCAGATATGCAGATGACACCACTCTTTATGGCAGAGCAAAGAGGAACTAAAAAGCCTCTTGATGAAGATGAAAGATGAGAGTGAAAAAAAACTGGTTTAAAGCTCAACACTCAAAAAACTAAGACCATGGCATCTGGTCCCATCCCGTCATGGTAAACAGATGGGGAAAAATGGAAACAATGAGAGACTATATTTTCTTGGGCTACAAAATCACTGCAGATGGTGACTGCAGCCATGAAATACCCTTGCTCCTTAGAAGAAAAGCTATGACAAACCTAGAGAGAATATTAAAAAGCAGAGACATTGCGACAAAGGTCCATCTAGTTAAAGCTATGGTTTTTCCAGTGGTCATATATGGATGTGAGTTGGACCATAAAGAAGGCTGAACACCGAAGAATTGATGCTTTTGAACTGTGATGTTGGAGAAGACTCTTGAGAGTCCCTTGGACTGGAAAGAGATCAAACCAGTCAATCTTAAAGGAAAGCAATCCTGAATATTCCTTGGAAGGACTGATGCTGAAGCTGAAGCTCCAATACTTTGGCTACCTGATGCGAAGAGCTGACTCATTAGAAAAGCTCTGATTCTGGGAAATATTGAAGGTAGGAGGAGAAGGGGATGAGAGAGGATGAGATGGTTGGGTGGCATCATGGACTCAATGGACGTGAATTTGAACAGGCTCTGGGTGTTGATGAAGGACAGGGAGGCCTGGTATGCTACAGTCCATGGCATTGCAAAGTCTCAGACATGAATGAGCAACTGTGCAACAATAAAATAATAACAAAAATCAAGATAAATAATATTTTCATCATGCCCCCAATTTTCTTCATGGTCCTTTGTAATCCACTGTTTCCTCTACTCTCAACCTTAGGCAACCAGTAACGTACTTTTTGACACTAAAGATTAGTTTCGATTTTCTATTTTTTTTTTTTATGGCTAGGCAAGTTTGCTTTTTATTATTTTTTATTTTTATTTTTTTTACTTTACAATATTGTATTGGTTTTGCCATACATCAACATGAATCCACCATGGGTGTACACGTGTTCCCCATCCTGAAACCCCCTCCCACCTCCCTCCCCATACCGTCCCTCTGGGTCATCCCAGTGCACCAGCCCCAAGCACCGTGTATCATGCATCGAACCTGGACTGGCGATTTGTTTCATATATGATATTATACATGTTTCAAATTTTATGTAAACATAAACACATAGTATTTTTTGCCTAGTTTCTTTTCACCAAGCATAATAATTTTGAGTATGTATATTGTTGCATGAATCAATTGTTTTTTATTGTTGCTGAGTAGTATTCCATTTTATGAGTAGGGCACTTTTTTTTAATGACTCTCTTGCTGATGAACATTTGTGTTTCAATTTTGGGCCATTACAAATAAATCTTCTATATGTATGTTTATGTACTTAGATGCTCAGTTGTGTCTGATTCTTTGCATCTCTTTGGAATATAGCCTGCCAGCTCCTCAGTTCATGGGATTTTCTTGGCAAGAATACTAGAGTGGGGTGCCATTCACATCTCTTATATCTCCTGCATTGGCAGGTGGATTCTTTACCACTAGTGCCACCTGGGAAGCTCCAAGTCTTCTATGGACTTTGTGTATATATTAAGTATTTGGGTGGACATATGTGTTTTACTTCTCTATAAAATGGTTAGATCATATGGGGGATATGTTTGACTTTTTAAGAAACTGTCAAATTTTTGCAGTGCCAGTGCCATTTTGCATTCCTACCAGTAGTGCGTATGAATATTAGTCACACTGCAGCTCCATCAACACGATATGACCAATTTTCTTATATTTTTAGCCAATATAACCACTGTGTAGTATCTCATCATGGTTTTCATTTAAATTTTCCTCATGCATAATGAAATTGAGCCAGCTAGGATCTTTTGCACATTTTAAAAAATTGAGCTATTTTCATTCTAATTATAGAGTTGTTATGTTTCTTTTATGTATTGTAAATGCAAGTTTGTTTGACAAAAAGGTGCAATTATTTTCTCCTAGTCTGTGGGACACTTGCTACGTGCTTTAATGGGAGTGTTTCTCCTCTGGGAACTAGGATCTCTAAATCAACAGAGCCCATAGCTGCTCCTAATCTGAGGAAGAGGTGCTATTGGATCAGGAATGGATATAGGGGAATCTGAGCGACTTGCTTATAAAGCTTGCTTGTTATCTTTATCTTGCCCATGTTTGGTCCCAAATGTGCTACTTTCATCTTATAATGTAATTTGCCTGGATGTGATTAGCCTTATGGATAGGTAGTTCTGACAGAACTCAATTTATGATGGATAGCTGTAGCTGCATGACCTGGGGCACTGGGGTCGGACATGTCATCTATACCAGTAGGATAATTCTCCTTTATAGATGGAACAAGTCTATGTTGTGATTCTCCCATTGGGGCTTGCCATAAACTCATTATGGCCTCTTTTCTTATCACTAATATTTAATTTTAATTAAGTAGCTTAATTTTGTAGCTTAAGCTAATATAGCTTAATTTTCATTTCTTTTTTTTTTTTTGGTATAAGTTTGAGAATACTTGCATATGAATGCCATAGATAGTATATTCTTTTTTGGATCTTTTGGCCCAAGAAGCCAGACTATCGTATCACAGCTTAGTCATCCAGTTTAAAATGATGCCACTCTCCAAGAAGCTTGGTAAGAATTACTGCAACTTCTTGAGTGCAGCAAAGACAACAGCAACAAATGGAAAAAAAGAAAGAATGTCAGCCTCTTCTCCAAAATGGCTCAATTTAAAAGTATATATTCATTCACTTACAATCCTCATTATTTATGGATTCCATATTTGAAAATTTGCCTATTTGCTAAAATTTTACTTACAGTTTTAAAATCTATACTTGGGGCATTTCTGTGATTATTCTTGAGCATGTACAGATTGGCAAAAAATGTGTTGCCTGATGCAAATTTCCCAGCTGAGGTCCAGTAAGGCAATGGCCTGCCTTCTTGTCTCAATATGAGAGCTCTTATATTGTAAACAAGTGCAGAATGGTATATGGTAAGGCAAGGCTCTGAGTCAAAGATAGTACCAAGGGGATTAGCAAAAAGAGGCATATTTTATTAACATGATAGCAAAACACTATATAGAAGGTTTTAAAATGATGCTTGCATTTTACTTTGGTCTTTGTTTACTGTGTTTACCAATCTATATCTTCTTAGCCCTTGATTTCTTTACTTTTTCCTGTCATGAAAGTAGGTGGAATTCATAGCCATTTGCAAGTTGCCCAGAACAACAAGAATTTATCAAAATGAAAACTTGGCAAATAGCCCAAGAGCTTCCCTCAAACTGTGAAGCATCCAAACCTGCGGGGGTTAGAAACTAAACTCTTGATCTAAACACTTGTAGGTCTTTGTAGTTCTCTTCAAATAATACATTGATACGTAGCCTTAGGCATGGATGTTACCAGGTCTGAAAACACTCACATGCACACATGGAGCTATCAGCCATCCTAAGTACTTTCCAGCTTGTATGTCAATTCCTTCCGTGTCTCCAGACCACCAAGGCAAGTCTAACACTTAGAACTCACTCCAAATAACAACCATAAGAACAGAGCAGGTGCCAGGATCAAAATTAAGTATAAATTCCTCAATATCACCCAGAAGAATTTTTAAACAGTTTCTATTTTCTTAAAAAAAAAAAAAGAAAAAAAAACCTGGTATATACCACTAGTGCCAATGCAGAGAACAGTTAAGTTTGCTAAATGAGGAAGGCAATACCTCCACATATGCATAATTTAAAACCCTGGAATTAAGAGGGCCATTATTCAATTTTTTTTAGAAAGGATTGCTCAAGCTAGATGATATTGTTCACAAATATAGCAGGAGAGGTTTCTGCTGTCTTTTTCCACAGCCTGGCCTGCTTCCTGCCTAAGAGCAATGCATTACTTTGACCATTTACTTTGCATATATTACTAAGTTGCTTTTTGAATCGTGATTGAAATGTAAATCAAAACACTTTCACACTGGATTTGAACTTAGGAACCCTGGTATGTGTTTCTACCTTTTCCTATACCTTATATTTAGTTGAATAATTTCAAGAAATATACCTCCCTGGGAAGTGAAGCAAAATATGGAAACTAGTTTTTCTTTCAAGGTACTTTGAATAAGAGGTCTAAGAGTGGGCAAGAGGTGTATGATAAAGGATTTTTTCCCCTTTTCCCATAGATTATATAGGAATGAAAATTATGGAAAAATCCCAACATTTTCACTACCAAAGTCTCAAGAATAGTAGCTATAATACTTTTATTTTTTGTAGTTTAGGTATAATAGATAAAAAAGATTGTGGCAATCTCCAAATGTCACTCCCCCTCTCTATATCTACATTAAGGTACCCCATGTTATTCAATTATCCAGTGATTGTGTGCTCTAGTGGACACTAAAATCCTCTTTTAAAATAATATCATTCCCTTCTCTTGTGATTGTTACACACAAAACATTAAAATTTAGTCATGAGACATTGGCAAAGTCTTCTGGGTGGTCTGAGGAATTTTATTTACACTTTAAAGGGACCCAAAAAAAAAAAAAAAAAGATAGCCTCTCTTCCCACTTTGTACATAGTTGTGTGAGGTTAAAAGCCTTGGAACTGTGCACACATTTTATGACTAGGAGGAGACACTAATAAGAGCTTTTAATAATTTTAGTATAGAATATCCTAAATAATATTTAGGTTAAGTAACATATACCCACATTATATGTAAGTTAGGAAACTAAAGATTGAAAACTAGCTTTTTTCTGACTCTAAATCATTTGTCTACTTTAATAACAATTACTTCTCACCCCCATATTGGTATGAAATAGCTGATTATTGAGAAAATGGAAAATGCTGATATTAATTTTCTTACCAACATGAAAGCAAAATTCTGTTAGATAGTTTTAAAAGTTAGATGTTTCTATTTATGTGGTTACTATGTTGGATATATTTGTTTTGCTCAATAGTCACTATAGGTAATCAGATCAGATTCAGATCAGTCGCTCAGTCGTGTCCGACTTTTTGTGACCCCATGAATCGCCGCACGCCAGGTCTCCCTGTCCATCACCAACTCCCGGAGTTCACTGAGACTCATGTCCATCAAGTCAGTGATGCCATCCAGCCATCTCATCCTCTGTCGTCCCCTTCTCCTCTTGCCCCCAATCCCTCCCAGCATCAGAGTCTTTTCCAATGAGTCAACTCTTCGCATGAGGTGGCCAAAGTACTGGAGTTTCAGCTTTAGCGTCAGTCCTTCCAAAGACATCCCAGGGCTGATCTCCTTCAGAATGGACTGGCTGGATCTCCTTGCAGTCCAAGGGACTCGCAAGAGTCTTCTCCAACACCACAGTTCAAAAGCATCAATTCTTCAGCGCTCAGCCTTCTTCACAGTCCAACTCTCACATCCCTACATGATCACAGGAAAAACCATAGCCTTGACTAGATGAACCTTTGTTGGCAAAGTAATGTCTCTGCTTTTGAATATGCTATCTAGGTTGGTCATAACTTTCCTTCCAAGGAGTAAGCGTCTTTTAATTTCATGGCTTCAGTCACCATCTGTAGTGATTTTGGAGCCCAGAAAAATAAAGTCTGACACTGTTTCCACTGTTTCCCCATCTATTTCCCATGAAGTGATGGGACCGGAAGCCATGATCTTCACTTTCTGAATGTTGAGCTTTAAGCCAATTTTTTCACTCTCCACTTTCACCTTCATCAAGAGGCTTTTTAGTTCCTCTTCGCTTTCTGCCATAAGGGTGGTGTCATCTGCATATCTGAGGTTATTGATATTTCTCCTGGCAATCTTGATTCCAGCTTGTGTTTCTTCCAGTCCAGCGTTTCTCATGATGTACTCTGCATATAAGTTATAAGCCGGGTGACAATATACAGCCTTGACGTACTCCTTTTCCTATTTGGAACCAGTCTGTTGTTCCATGTCCAGTTCTAACTGTTGCTTCCTGACCTGCATATAAATTTCTCATGATGATACTAAATTATAATTAGTTATAAAAGGTTTTAAGATTTTCATTCAGCATTTACCTTTGATGTCAAATTTTAGGTCCTCAGTGCTTCTTTACAAATGTTTCTAGTTCAAAATTATAAGTTGTCTTAAATTCTCTCTGCCTTTAAATACAAACATCAGCATCAACATCACAACATCATTTTCCTATATCCTTTCATATTCTCCCTTCCTAGATGAGTTCAGTGAAAAATGAAAAGTCTTGGGAAAATTCCTTTGGCATTTAACTTCCTTCATATATGATCCAATTTATATCTAACAATACCTTCTCCTTCAAACTATCTTTAGTCTCCTTTCTTTTTTAAGACATTGTTGGCATCATATCCCACCTCTAAGCATCTCTCCAAGCTTGGTTGTTGCCTGGTATTCTGTTGCAGATCACCTTCTCCAATACACTTTCCTGACTCTTTCAGTCTAGTAGGCTTTGTTTCTTATCATTCTGAGTGTAATGCTGCATGTCTGAGGATTTTGTGTATTCCCAGAGCCTAAGCACATTTAGGCAAGTATTATTTAAAATGTTTCTTATCATGTCTCATAACTTTGTTGATGTTTATTACATACTTGATGGAATGCACATATCAGTGTCTGTGTGTGTGTTTATATACATATGTATATATACGTGTATTCCAGATATCAAACAAAATCCATTATAAATACTATGCAGTACTTATGTGAGTGCTCAGTTATGTTCAACTCATTGTGACCTCATGGACAGTAGCCCACCAGTCTCCTCTGTCCATGGAATTTTCCAGGCAAGAATACTAGAGTGGGTTGCCATTTCCTGCTCTAGGGGGTTTTCCCGATGCAGGGATCAAACCTGCATATCTTGTATCTCCTGCATTGGCAGACAGATTCTTTACCACTGCACCACTGGGGAATTCCATAGTACTTATACAATATATAATATGCCAATGACTATTGTTCTACAAGTTTTAATTAAAAGTATTTAATCCTCACAATAACCTGTATAGGACAGGTAATTCTGGTATCTCCATTTTGATAAGGAAATTTCTAAATTACCCAAATCACACAATAAGGAATTGGTGGAACTGGAAGACAGGCCATCTGACTTCAGAATCCATGAAGCTTACTATACTGTGCTTCCTTTATGGAAATATTCATCAGCCATGGTTATGATTCAAGCTACACTCATCTCAGATAGTACATATTGCATGCTTCACTTAGAACCTACATTACTTAGAAAGGAATATACATCTAAAAATTACTGAGCATTGTAGAAAAGATGACTAATTGCCATCAAAATGTTTATTCCAGACTTCCCTGGTGGCACAGTGGATAAGAATCTAGCAGCCAATGCAGGGGACACAGGTTTGATCCCTGGTCAGGGAAGATTCCACATGCTGCAGAGCAACTAAGCCCTATGCATCATAATTACTGAGCCAGCACTCTATAGCCCAAGAAGCTGCAACTACTGAACCCATGTGCATCAACTACTGAAGTCTGTGCTCCATAGAGTTTGTGATCTACAAGAGAAGCCACCACAATGAGAAGCCCGGTACCACAATGAATGCTAGCCCCACTCTTGCTGCAAATAGACAAAGCCCTCATGCATCAGTGAAGCCCTAACACAGCCAAAAATAAAATAAATAATAAAATTATTTTTTAAAAATGTATATTCCTTCTTCCTAAATACACATCTGTTCCTGAGAGGGAGTTATCTAGCAGGGATTGTATTTCTTAGGTTCTCTGCACCTTATATCCAGGTGCAGCCATGTTTCCAGTTCTCATCAATGGACTGTGAGCAAGATTGATTTGTATCAGTTTTAGTCAGTTCAGTTCAGTTGCTCAGTCATGTCCGACTCTTTGTGACCCCGTGAACTGCAGCACACCAGACCTCCCTGTCCATCGCCAACTCCCGGAGTTCACCCAAACTCATCTGTATCGAGTTGGTGATACCATCCAGCCATCTCATCCTCTGTCATCCCCTTCTCCTCCTGCCCCCGATCCCTCCCAGCAATGTATCAGTTTAGGGGCAAACATTTTTAAGAAATTCATAGTCTTGCTTGTCCTGTGTTTTGTCTTCTACCAGCTAGATGTGGAAGAGTGTAAGGTTCATTAGGTAAAAAACTGAAAGTTAAAGTATTAATTACTCAGTCCTGGCTGACTCTTTGTGACCACATGGATTGTAGCCTGCCAGGCTCCTCTGCCCATGGAATTCTCCAGGCAAGAATACTGGAGTGGGTTGCCCTTCCCTTCTCTAGGGGATCTTCCTGACCCAGAGGACCGAACCCGGATCTCCTGCATTGCAGGCAGATTCTTTACTGTCTGAGTGAACAGTGAAGTTCAAACCAAAAAGGATGATTTTTTTTTAATGGGTCCTTCATAGAGGGAAATCATAAGCCACTGGGATATTCACATCTGACTATTAAGTAAGCACCAAATAGCCATCTACTAAGAGTAAGTCTTTATTCAATTTTAAAGTCTGTTACAACACCCAGACTAATGTAGGCAACTAATGTAACTAATTTTCTGCAACTAATGTAGGCATGTATTAGAGGCCAGAAATGACACATATTTTCTTAGATGACTTATAGTATATTCTGAAAGGCAAGTACTTCTATTTCTGTAAATACTATGGTATCCCTGAAATTGATTAATTTGTTGAAGAGAGTGCCTGGCTGTGTACCATGTTACTACAATCTGGTGTCTATCACTTGCATCTTGTTTTTGAGCGTAAGAACCACACACCCAGTATTTCTTTGCTGAAATATAGTCACACTACTTTGAACAAGAGAAGCTCTTAACAGACATCTATCCCCTCACTTCTTCCTGGCTAACAAAAGCATGATTGTATTGGTGCACCCCAGGTGATGGATTACACTTGACCTAAACAAGTTGGGACAATAGATTTCTCAGTTCCCACACTCTGTTGCTGTCCACGTAACAGAGGCCATTTGGAGAGGTTTTGAGAAAGATTTCTTCCCTTGTGAAGGGAACAGAAGCAGGTGATTCCCCCTTTTCTGGTTAAATATGGATAGAATGATAGAAGCTTCCGTATTCATTTTGTAACCATGTAAAAGAAGCCATGATCGTTACAGAGGGGGATAAATGAACTTCAGTAATAACTCACCTCTCAAAACCTTTTTCTATATTAAAAAAATCCCTAGATGTGGATGCCATAGTATGTTAGCTTTTCTGTTATTTAGAGCTGAAAATTATTCTAATCAAGGAAACTGTCATTCAGAAAACTTTTAGTGTAATATTTATCAAAATATACCAACATCCCATAAGATATATCATAGTTTTTATGACACTTTAAATGACTCTATCAATACTGATTTTTTTTTTAACTTTCCTATTTGTATCTACCATAAAATCATTATGTTTCTTTAGCATATATTCTTGGCAGAAGTTTGGTTTGTTAAATATGAAGAGTTTAACTTGTTAAATATGCATTCATTTTATTCATGGCTTTTGTATAATGACATTAGAGGAAAACAGAAGAGTAGAGAAATTTGCAAGGTAGGAAAGGCCAAATACCTTAATATCTGGTATTTAAAATATTGAATCAGACAAGTTAAAGAATTCAAAAGGGGCAAAAGAAGTTGAACAGCTGCATGTAAATTGATGAAGTTAGAACACACCCTCACACTATGCACAAGAATAAACTTGAAATGGCTTAAAGACTTAAATATAAGACAAGACACATAAAATTCCTAGAGGAGAACATAGGCAAAACATTCTTACCAATCAGTCTCCTAAGGTGAAAGAAATTAAAACAAAATAAACAAATGGGATCTAATCAAACTTACAAGCTTTTGCACAGCAAAGGAAACCATAAGCAAAATGAAAAGACAGCCTATAGGAGAAAACATTTGCAAATGAAGCAACCAATAAGGGATTACTCTCAAAAATATACAAACAACTCATACAAACTCAATAACAAAAAAGTCCAATAGAAAAATGAGCAGAAAATCTAAACAGACACTTCTCCAAAGAAGACATATGGATGGCCAGTAAGTACATGAAAAGATGGTCAATCACTAATTAGAGAGATGCAAATCAAAACTACACTGAGTTACCACATCACAGCAGTAGGAATGGCTCTCATCAGAAAGTTTGCAAATAACAAAACGCTGGAGAGAGTGTGGAGAAAATAGAACCCTCCAATTCTTTTGGCGGGAATGTAAGCTGGTACTGCCACTATGGAAAACAGTATGGAGATTCCCCAGAAAACTAAAATAGGATTACCATGTCATCCAAAACTCCACTTCCAGACATATATCCAGACAAACTGTAACTCAAAAGGATACACGCACTCCTGTGTTCATGGAAGAATTATTCACAAAGGTCAAGATATGGAAACAACCAAAATCTCCATCAACAGATGAATGAATAAAGACAATGTGGCACATGTATACAATGGAATACTATTTAGTCATAAAACGAACACAATAATGCCATTTATAGCAACATGGATTTACTAGAGATTATCATACTAAGTGAAGAAAGAGAAACACAAAAACTACAATGATATCCCTTATGTGTAGAGTCTAAAATATGATACAAATGAACCTATCTACAAAGCAGAAACAGACTCACACATAGAGAACAGCCTTGTGTGGTTACCAAGGCCAGGGTGGAGGATGGGTGGGAAGTGATGGATTAGGAGTTTGGGGTCAGTGGGTGCAAGCTATTACATATAGAATAGATGGACAACAAGGTCTACTGTACGGCACAGAAAACTATATTCAATGTCTTGGGCTAAACCATAACAGAAAATAATATTAAAAAGTGTGTGTGTGTGTGTGTGTGCGCATGTGCGTGTGTGTGTAACTGAGTCACTTTACTGTACAATGGAAATTAATACAACATTGTAAATCAATTATACTTAAGTTTTTAAAAAGACCAGTAAAGATCCCTTTACTGTTAATTAGCTTTTTTCCTAAGTCTGGCTGCCTTATCTATAGATGGTATTAATGACAGTATGTAGTTCACTGAGTTTCCAATCCCATGCCCAGTGTCATGAATATTGACAGCCTTCAATAAATGAGAACTGTTTTCACAATTATTAAAATTATCTAGGAACAATAGTGGTTCTGAAATGTCAAGGTATCTTTTGTAAAAACACTGCCATGAATCACTGAAGTGATTTAGGAGGATAACTATATTCCCTTACTTCCTTTGAGTAAAAGCTGTACAGTAACTTTAAAATTAGGGATGGGATGCATTCATTTACTTGGCTTTTAACTTCAAAACTACCTTAAATTTAAAACAACTTCTAAACTTCAATACTTTTATTGAAGTATTTTGTCTCTTTAGACAAAAACAACATGCATCATACTACACTGAGCCAGTCATGTGAATGTTAAGCAACTTTCCTTCTACTATGTTCCCAAAGTTATTTTGAAGTATATTGTCAAAAATGTTGCTAGAAATTTCAGTGTAGGTAAGTTGACAACTTTCAAAAGAGATTAGTCTATAGAGAATATTTGTCCTTTGTATAAACTACTTTTAATTACATGCTTTATCCTGCTAGGTTAAGGGTTATTCTAACCTCTAAGGAGTATGAGAAAATTTATATGGCTCTAGTCTTCTTTTAAATTACTCTTCCCTGCTTTTAAAATAATAGAATAAAGTCAATCCTTTAAGTGGATAAGACGTCAAGTTGGAACTTGATAAAATACTTTCAACTATTGGAAACAGACTCTGTCAAGTATTTGATCTTTGCATCTTCTGTAGTTTATTTTATAGTTTATTTTAATTTCAAGAATTACTTTGAATGCCTTGTCTTACAAATGAGGTAATTTTGTAACTCCAAGTTTTTGCGGGGCAACTTCGCATCACTTAGATATTAGGTTACTAAATGCAACAGGAAAATGGATTCAAAATTGTCTGCATAAGAAGTGTGCTGGGCATTTAGAAATCTAGCTCCAAGACCAGATGCTGTCAATAAACTCACGGTGTGGCATGTGGGAACACTTCTTTCTTCTGTTCATGATAATTTCCTCAAATATGAAAGCAAAGGAACTGAACTAGAACTCTATGGCTTCAGCTTCTTTCAGCTCTGGAACTCTGTGTTGCACACTTATTATGATCAGGGCTCTCATATAATAATATAGATAATATGAAAAATTTTTACAATCCTTAAGAAAAAATAAAATGTCCCCATAGAAAACCTGACAAAGATTGTGGATATGCAATTTACAGAAGAAGAAGCACATGACAAATAGCCTCATTAGTAGAGAAAGCAAATAAACAGCAATAAGATAGATTCTTACCCATCAGATTGAAAACAATTTAAAATTTTGGCACTGTTAACTTTTAGTGATACTACAAGGACAGACATCTTTCACACATCCCTGCTGAGAGAACCTATTGGCTTAGCTACTTTGGAGATTTTGGAAATAGCTTTCTAAAATTAAACTATACATTGTACAACTCCTAGACATTCTATTTAGCTATATTTTTACCAGGAAAAAAAAATACTTTCCCAATTCATAAGGAGACTTAGTCAAGAATACTACTGAATTGCATTACATGTAATAAAGACACATTTCTGGAAGAAAAGCTGATGCTTATTAATAGAAGAATCATGTACTAAGTTGTACTCTACCTATACTATGGAATACTATGTAGAGAGGAATGAGGTAGATACACTGCTAATCTGTACAAATATGACAGATCTTTGTTCATTTGACACAGAACAATATAAATAGCATGGTAGTATGTGCACCATCTGTGTGTGTGTATACATTTCAAAAGGTCTGAATATTAAAGAATATTCTTCTTAATATGAAGACCTTCTTGGGAAACAGGGAAGTGACAGATATTCATGGTAAAAGAGCCTTCTCTCTAGTGCCTGAAATGTTTGCAATTATAATGTGATCATAATTATGAAATTAAAAATTATTGAAAAAAGAGGATTTAATTCTTTTATATTACCTTGAATTTCATCAAAAATTGTCAATATCAATTTTTTCTAAAATACATTGACTATAGATTTATGGCTATACTTCAAACTCTCAATTCTATTCTATTGATCTATACATCTCTCTTTACATCAGTACAACACTGTCTTGATTACCAGATATTTGTAATTCTCATATACCTGCTATACAGCCTTTCAACTTTCAGCTTTATTTTTATATTGCACATACATATTTTTCTGAAGCATTATGATTAAATAGCTTTTCCCTTAGTGTAAAGAAACAAAGAAACAACAAACTTAAACTACTACTTTGTAGAACTGCTTTCTCAGCAGACATAGGGACTATGCTGGTGTATGAAAATTTTAACGGTGTCATGTTTATGTCTCCCTAATTTTATATATTAAACAGAAATTTCAAAAGATTGTCCAGAAATATCAATCAACCTTGCTATCTCTTTAGTTATCTGAATTTTTTTTCTCTCTCTCCCCAACCCCTGTCTTATTCTCTCTTTAGTAGCTGGTCTCTTTATTATTTTTTCCTAAATTATGTATATAGAAATACCTCAATATATCATTTAGTAAATATTTTTTCATAAAATAATGACAACCATAAGTCACATATATAAAACACTATAAAATTTATAAAGCATTTCACAATTTATCCTTATTATATGTAGGCAGCTGTCATTATAGCTATTTTACATATGGCAAAACTGAGGATGATTGCAAAAGCAATTAAAATGACTTCAAACAAGAAGTATGTGACAAAGTACTCAAAAATAAGCTCTTGATTCGAATTCTGTCTTTTTATTGTGGACTTATTAAAAAGGTAATATGAAAGTAGTTAGCAAACTGTAAACACTATAGAAATTTTTAGGTGGTCTTTATTGTTATTAACTTGATTATTGTTATACAGAAGAAAATTAATGTATAATACCAAACACATTCCTCTATAAAAAAACTATCTGTATTGAAAGTTCTCCTGAGGCAGGGTTTAGGAGATACCTATAATGAGACTGCTTCATTAGACAGGTAAGTGAGATAAAGGGAACAGGAGCTAAAAACCTTTAATTCCTGGGATATATGTGAATTAGGATGTAATAACCACATTAAAAAGATGCCAGCTGGGCTAATTGTTGCAAGCTATTTGGATGGAGCCAATGTTTCGAACTATCACACTATAGAATACAAAATATAACCTACAGAACAGGACACTTTATGCAATGGTAGTAAAAACTATCAGCAAAACTAACTAATGTTTCCCTAAGGCTGAAAAATGCTTTTCATTTCTACCATATAAAGCCTATACAAAACAAGTCCCTATGCTATCTATTCAAGTGAAAGTAAAGTGAAAGTTGCTCAATCATGTCCAACTCTTTGGTACCCCATGGACTCTAACCTGCCAGGCTCCTTTGTCCATGGGGATTCTCCAGGCAAGAATGCTGCAGTGGGTAGCTGTTCACTTCACCAGGGGATCTTCTCAATGCAGGGATCGAACCCAGGTCTCCCTCATTGCAGGTAGAATCTTAACCATCTCAGCTACCAGGAAACCCCCTTTAAAAATTCTCTTGCCAATGTTCCACATGACCCAGAGAAAGTCAGTCTATCATTATTTAGTTCCCTGTTGTGCTTTTATCAATTTATTGCCTCTCAGCTTCTAATCCAGTTTTCATTGCCTGCTCTGTAAACATTTCTCCTTGGGCCCTATAAATATTTCTCTGTACACTTTTGATGTTCACTGTATTTTTTTTATTTGTAAGAAGAAAAGACTAAACCTATTTCATAGGATGACTATTATAATAAAATCTATGGAAAGTGATCTTAGTGCTTACGTTCTTTCTCCGTCTTATCCAACTCTTGCCTACATAGATTCAGGTAAAATTCATCATGCACATTAAAGTTTAAAATAAAATTTCATGCTCATGAAAGCCAAATAAAAGTATATTGTTCATGATTAAATTAAAGCATATTTACTACCATGTGAACATGCTCAATAGTATGCATTGAATGACATCTTCCATATTATTCAAGATGTCAGTGATTATTCTTGTCTGTTATGGTTTAATATTAAGTGTATTAGTCATTTGTTTTTCCCTTGCGGTCAAGTAACAACACGTATTTTGTATCCTTATAATACCAGGCACAATTTGAGGAAAAAGTAAATATTCAAAAATTGCACATTGATAATGTGTTAAGTGATAGCTCACAATTTCTAACATGTTTATCATTTAAAATGTTGGATTTATTACAAAACTTAACTAAACTTCTCTCTTTTCTAGATATGAGGTGTACTTTTTGTTCTATAAATGTTGAACTACAGTACAATTTTATTTTCTAAATTAACTTATTGTGCCTCTTCCTGAACTTCTGACTTTAACTGTCAGTCACTGTCACAAGACATGTCTCTAGGCATGAACCAGTCTTGAAGCTAAGGAGAAATGTGAGCTGCATTGAACAGAGTATTATGTCTCACTACTTCCACAAGTAGTAAAAAAAAAAAAAAAAAAAAACAACAGAAGAATCCTTTCAATGGGGTTCACCCTTCATGAGAAGGAGGATTTCCCTGGGGGGGGGGGGGGGGGTGTTTCTGAATAGGCAAACCCATCCAGCACTTCAATTTTCAGATGGCTGACCATGTGAATGTACATAGTCATTCATTATGAAGAAAACAAGTTCTCTTGACATTTGGAATAGAGCAGTGAATAGCAAAGCATAACTCCAGATCTGAACTTCTCATGGGTAGCAAAAGTAACAAAGTTTTCAAAGATGACATTAAGAGAAAAAAACAAAAAACAGATCTTGGGAAAAATGCCACTTACAGACTATACAAAATTCAATTACACATAGCCTTAATGACAGGAATTTATTTTGCTTTTGAATTTTTCTTTATTCTTACAAAATTGTACACATTGTGAGACAATATCAACACAAAACAACAGCAAGTCAAAAATGAAAGTTATGAGTTCCATCTCCCAGAAAGAACCAATCATTAACTTGAGTCAAATATTCCCATGAATGGCACAGATTTTTAAAAATTGCCATTGAAATCCAAAAATTGATAAACTATCTATTAAACAGGTTTTATTTTTTTTTTCTTTTAGCCAAGCAAGGGAACACAAGGTAGAAATAAGTTTTAGTCTTAAAGTGTAGATTAATGATAGCAAAAGGAGTAAGAGACAGGGGCTAGACATTTTGGCTAAAGTACACGTCATAGTCCCTCTTTGTTCTCTTCTTTTTGGACATTACACAATTGATTTCCATTCCCTACTGGGTAAGCGGTTGAGGGATAGTCATAGAAGGCGAGATGTCTAGTTTGCTTGTACATCTTGAGAAGCTGTCTTATACTTTATTTCACACCCTTTGCTATTGAGGAGTTGCCCCTTGCTATGGATTTCCCTTTGTAAAGTGGAGATACTTTTTCTCATTTGCAATGGACCAAAAGATAATCTGTCAATTATCTAATGACAGATGAACTAGTGCAGAAAATTAGGACTCCATCACACTTTCTTTGCACATGGATGATCATTAGTTGAATTCTCTCCTAATACATGTAATGGGGAAGGCAATGGCACCCCACTCCAGTACTCTTGCCTGGAAAATCCCACGGACGGAGGAGCCTGGAAGGCGCAGTCCATGGGGTCGCTGAGGGTCGGACATGACTGAGCAACTTCACTTTCACTTTTCACTTTCATGCATTGGAGAAGGAAATGGCAACCCACTCCAGTGTTCTTGCCTGGAGAATCCCAGGGACGGGGGAGCCTGGTGGGCTTCCGTCTATGGGGACGCACAGAGTCGGACACGACTGAAGCGACTTAGCAGCAATACATGTAAAGGGTAATCTGAAGCAAAGCATGCCCTCGTAGGACAATGTGGACGGATAAAATAAGTCTGTCATGGAGAAAAAAATAAGAATTTCCTAGCCTCAGAAAAGTGCCAGTACCTGGTTTAATATACTGTTTTAAACATCACACTAAGTTATTAATAGTACTGAGTTCGTTAAACATTTTGCATTCAGCTTCCAATGGCAGCCCACTCCAATATTCTGGCCTGGAAAATCCCTTTGATGGAGGAGCCTGGTAGGCTACAGTCCATGGTGTCACAAAGAGTTGGACACGACTGAGCAACTTCACTTTCTTTCTTTCTTTCCAATGATTGATCTGCCTTCCTGATGTCAAGTCTCCTTAAAGGCCTGGCATTGACATTAAGTTATGCTGGGGACTTGATTTATCCTTGGCCTACCATTCCTGTGGCCAGTTGCCATGGCATCCTATACCACATAGGATGTGTGTTGCTTTTTATAGGAGACAAGTGCAGACTGTGACAAAGTTAGGAAGGAAAATGAGAACTGGGGTGAAGAATACAGAAGTATAGCAAAGGAAAAAGTGCATACAAGAAAAAGAAGAAAATTAAGAAATTTATAGCTACTAAAGGGCAAACTGGGGTAGGGGTAAATTAGGAGTTTGGGATTAATATAACACTACTACATATAAAAGAGCTAACTAACAAGGACCTACTGCGTAGCACAGGGAACTATATCCGATATTTTGTCGTAACCTATTAGGGAAAAGAACCTGAATCACTGCGCTGTACACCTGAAGCTAATACAACATTGTAAATCAATGATACTTTACTTTAAAACAAGGTTGGTATATAACAGCAAGAAAAAAATACTGTAATTTGGATGAGAATAATTTAGATTATACCACAGTCTTTCTGCTTCTTACTTTTTTAGGGAACTTATAAAAATCATTTAATCTCAATTTCTTCACATATGATACAGATAGTAATATCTGCCTGACTTCCTAGGATTGCAATAAGAATCAAATGTGGCAAAGTGGAAAAGGGACCTATGCTTTATAAAGCACCATAAACATACACAGTCTAAGTTTAAATCTTTATCACATTCAAGCTCTCTATTCTGAGGTCGGGACTGGATTCCAGCTTCACAATAATGGGTCCAAAATAATGCTAATAAATAAATTAACACATAAATATACAAATAAAAATATGTGAATGTGTAAATGAGGAGGAGGCAATTTTAGCAAAGTTTCCTGTGAGTATGTAGCACTATAGAGGGAGTTAGAGAAGAAAATTATATATATATATAACCCTAGAAGTCAATCCATCATGAACGCCTCGCTTGAAGAGACTTATCTCAAGAAGTGAGTTTGAAGAATTCTGATTCCCTTTGTTGTTCAGTCACCCAGCGTGTCTGACTCTTTGTGACCCCATGGACTGCAGCACACCAGGCCTCTCTGTCCCTCACCATTTCCCATAGTTTGCCCAAGTTCATGTCCATTGCATCAGTGATGCCATCCAGCCATCTCATCCTCTGAGGCCCTTTTTCTCTTTCTGCCCTCAATCTTTCCTAGCATTAGGGATTTTTCCAATGAGTTATCTGTTTGCAGCAGATGACCAAAATACTGGAGTTTCAGCTTCAGTATCAGTCCTTCCAATGAGTATTCAGGATTGATTTCCCTTAAGATTGACTTTGAAGGAGATATATGAACTTAGGGCCAGTGGTAAAATTTTTTAGTTTATCATTTTTTCAAATTAAATTATAGTTGATTAACAATGTATTAGTTTCAGGTGTATAGCAAAGTGATTAATTTATACAAGTATTTATTCTTTTAAATTCTTTTCAGACTTAAGTTATTACAAAATATTGAGCAGAGTTCCCTATGCTATACAGTAGGTCCTTGCTGTATTTTAAATACAGCAGTGTGTACATGTCAATTCCAAATCCCAAATCTATTTTCTCCCTACCTCACCCTTTTCCGCTGATAACCATAAGTTTGTTTTCTATGTCTGTATGTTTCTGTTTTGTAAATATGTTCATTTGTATTTTTTTTTTTTTAGATTTCACATAAAAGTGACATTGTATGATACTTGTCTTTGTCTGACTTACTTTCACTCAGTATGATAACCTCTAGGTCCATTCATGTTACTGCAAATGACATTATTTCACTCTATTTTACACCTGAGTAATATCCTATTGTGTATATGTACCAAATCTTCTTTACCCCTTCATCTGTTAGTGGACATTATGTTGCTTCCATGTCTTCCAGTCCCTTTGGGTTGTCTCTGCAGAGCTACACCAAGTCCTTTCCCCCAGATCTGTTCACTGAAGTGCAAGTTTTAGCATCCAGCTGCTGTGTACACCAGCAGGTGTGTATTTTGGTTTTGGAAGTGCAATGAGTTGGCCAAGATCCTCTGTGCTAGTCTCTCTCTGTCTGTCCTGGCTGCTGCAAGCTGGCTGCTGCACTCTCCTCTGAGCCTCTAAGCTTCCCTAACAGTTTGAGCTGATTTCCCAGCCACTGAAGGAGGCTCCCAGGGTGAGGGAAGGAGGAACCTTTCACTTGCACAGCTCCTTCCCAGGGCCACAGGTCCCATCCTGATTTCTTTTATTTTTCTTTCATCCCACGCAGTTACATGGTGATTTTTCTTGCAGCTTTGGTTGTATGGCATCTTCTACCAGCATTCAGTGGGTATTCTGTGAGAACTGTGCCACATGTAGATGTGTTTTTTATATATTTGTGAGAGGAGGTGAACTCCACTCCCTTCTATTATGCCATCTTGATCTCCCCAGTGGCCGAATTGAGTATGGAGATGAGCATTTCAAAAATATTTAGAAAGTGAATAATTTTTAGCAGGTATGTGCCCATCCATCTGGTCCTATCTTACTATTCTCTAGCTTCTCATATTTATTACGTATGCCTGAATTCAGAAAATCATCAAGCTTTTTGAACTCTGGTTAGAGAAATATAACAAACCACTGTATTCTACAAATGAGCCTAGTCTGAAGTACAATTGGCCCTTTGTATCCACAGGTTCTGTGGGTAGATTTTGGCAGTTCTTCATTAGTATAGAGGTGATTGTCCCTGCCTGTCATGTGGGAGATGGATTAAATTCTCCAGTGGGGAGGCATGGAAATATTTGGGCTTCCCAGGTGGTGCTAGTGGTAAATGAAGGAGACGTAAGAACTTGGGTTCAATCCCTGTTAGGAAGATCCCCAGGAAGAGGGCACAGCAGTCTTCTTGCCTGGAGAATCCCATGGACAGAGGAGCCTGGTGGGCTACAGTCCATGGCGTTGCAAAGATTCAGACATGACTGAAGCGACTTAGCATGCAGGCCTGGAAGCAGAACCCATGGGTATGGAGGCTGACTGTACTAAGGCATTTTATATAAGAGACATGAGCACCTAGAAATCTTGGTACTGCAGGGTCCTGAAACCAATCTCCCTGTGGATACCTTGGCATGATTGTAATGGGATAGTTGCTTTTATGTTTGATTGAAAAAAGGTGAGAATGTCTCACAGCACATTTCCCCAGCTGTCTGCTCCCACCTTGAATATCACATCCAGTATCCCTTTCTCTTCAGTACAAGAGTGGTAATTGAGAAAATGAAGTTTCCTCCATTTGGTTCAGGAGACTCTAAGAGGATACAAGGAGCTTAGAGTAAGGTGGCATTACAAAAGGAAAGAACAGTTCACTAAGAACAAATTCTGTCTCACTCACAGTCTCTTCCCAACCCTACTTCAAATCTTGTTCAGAGGGGAAGAATCTGAGAGAGAACCTGATGGGCTATATCCCAAGATTATAGGGGAGAGAGACGATTGTCTACACATCCCCCGACCCCCTCTATAGAATCTTCTATTTCAAGTTCTGCCTTGTGCTTAATATAATGAAATTATGAGGCTTCTCAGAGCACACTTGTCTTTATGCTGTCTAAACTGGAGAATAAATTTAAGAGTAAAATACGGTAAAAACTCTAGTATTTCACTTTGATTTGAAACAACTCTAGCATAAATAAAGATATGTCTCTAAATATATGAAGTTCCGAAATTTTTAAACTCTAGATTTTTTTCTCACCAGTTTGACAGAGGCTGAACTTCATATTTAGACTCTTTTTCAGGAAATAGAATCACTTTAAAGTAAATAGCATTTTCAAAATCACTTAAATGGCTTTCAAAATAATTTCATTAATGACATTAAATTCCTTTTCCATGCCTTCATTTTCTCTTTCCAGCAATTAGTTCTCCGGTGTTAACATGCTTTTATGTTTTGAATCCATTATTATGTAAAGGAGTTTATTTCAAATTGCTATTTTCTCATTACCTTATCTCATTTTACTCATTAGTATACAATTATATATGTGCTATGTGCTAGAAAATTATAAACTTGCATTTGTAAACAAATATTTCAATCCCAGTTTTTTACGAGGTCATTCTGAATTTCTAGGAAATAGACAACAAGCATATAATTTAACTTTAGCATATAATTTACTACATTTTTACTGCATTTTTTTTAGTAATATTGCATATTTTAGCAATGCATTTACCCTTTAAGGTCACTGAAAAATCCTCTGGGCAATTTTTTCCCTCATTGTATTGGGGCCAATATCTGAGCAAAAAAATTTTTGCTGGGCCCTAAACACTAAGAGTGTGACAACACCATGGCTTTGCACAGCCTGTTTCATGGGCCTAAAATGCTATTCCCCACTTTTGTCTCTTTCCTAGAAAGCTCATGTTCTTTCCTCTAATGCCAGCTCAGGGAGGCCTGGCGTGCTGCAGTCCATGGGGTCGCAAACAGTCGGACACAACTAAGCCACTGAACTGAACTGAATGCCAGCTCAAATTCACCTTTCCTGTGAAGCCTTTCCCAACTCTCTGAGAACAAGTTAACTGTCAGCACTCTCGTCATATTTATCTCCTCTTTATTAGAGTACTCTGCATCAGTTCAGTTCAGTTCAGTTGCTCAGTCGTGACTGACTCTTTGGGACCCCATGAATTGCAGCATGCCAGGCCTCGCTATCCATCACCAACTCCCGGAGTTCACCCAAACTCATGTGCAACAAGTCGGTGATGCCATCCAGCCATCTCATCCTCTGTCGTCCCCTTCTCCTCCTGCCCCCAATCCCTCCCAGCATCAGGGTCTTTTCCAATGAGTCAACTCTTTGCATGAGGTGGCCAAAGTACTGGAGTTTCAGCTTCAGCATCAGTCCTTCCAATGAACACCCAGGACTGGTCTCCTTTAGGATAGAATGGTTGGATCTCCTTGCAGTCCAAGGGACTCGCAAGAGTCTTCTCCAACACCACAGTTCAAAGCATCAATTCTTCAGTGCTCAGCTTTCTTCACAGTCCAACTCTCACATCCATGCATGACTACTGGAAAAACCATAGCCTTGACTAGATGGACCTTTGTTAGAAAAGTAATGTTTCTGCTTTTGAATATGCTATCTAGGTTGGTCATAACTTTCCTTCCAAGGAGTAAGCGTCTTTTAATTTCATGGCTACAATCAACATCTGCAGTGATTTTGGAGCCCCAAAATATAAAGTCTGACACTGTTTCCACTGTTTCCCCATCTATTTCCCATAAAGTGATGGGACCATGCCATCATGGCATGGGAAGATGCCATGATCTTCATTTTATGAATGTTGAGCTTTAAGCCAACTTTTTCACTCTCCTCTTTCAATTTTATCAAGAGGCTTTTTAGTTCCTCTTCACTATCTGCCATAAAGGGGGTGTCATCTGCATATCTGAGGTTATTGATATTTCTCCCGGCAATCTTGATTCCAGCTTGTGCTTCTTCCAGTCCAGCATTTCTCATGATGTACTCTGCATAGAAGTTAAATAAGCAGGGTAGCAATATATAGCCTTGACGTACTCCTTTTCCTATTTGGAACCAGTCTGTTGTTCCATGTCCAGTTCTGACTGTTGCTTCCTGACCTGCAGATAGGTTTCTCAAGAGGCAGGTTAGGTGGTCTGGTATTCCCATCTCTTTCAGAATTTCCCACAGTTTATTGTGATCCACACAGTCAAAGGCTTTGGCATAGTCAATAAAGCAGAAATAGATGTTTTTCTGGAAATCTCTTGCTTTTTCCATGATCCAGTGGATGTTGGCAGTTTGATCTCTGGTTGCTCTGCCTTTTCTAAAACCATCTGGAACATCTGGAAGTTGACAGTTCATGTATTGCTGAAGGCTGGCTTGGAGAATTTTGAGCATTGCTTTATTAGCATGTGAGATGAATGCAATTGTGCAGTTGTTTGAGGATTCTTTGGCATTGTCTTTCTTTGGGATTGGAATGAAAACTGACCTTTTCCAGTCCTGTGGCCACTGCTGAGTTTTCCAAATTTGCTGGCATATTCAGTGCAGCACTTTCACAGCATCATCTTTCAGGATTTGAAATAGCTCAACAGGAATGCCATCAACTCCTCTAGCTTTGTTTGTAGTGATGCTTTCTAAGGCCCACTTGACTTCACATTCCAGGATGTCTGGCTCTAGGTGAGTGATAACACCATCATGATTATCTGGGTCATGAAGATCTTGTAATACAGTTCTTCTGTGTATTCTTACCATCTCTTCTTAATATCTTCTGCTTCTGCTAGGTCCATACCATTTCTGTCCTTTATCGAGCCCGTCTTTGCATGAAATGTTCCCTTGGTATCTCTAATTTTCTTGAAGAGATCTCTAGTCTTTCCCATTCTGTTGTTTTCCTCTATTTCTTTGCATTGATCGCTGAGGAAGGTTTTCTTATCTCTCCTTGCTATTCTTTGGAACTCTGCATTCAAATGGGAATATCTTTCCTTTCTCCTTTGCTTTTCGCTTCTCTTCATTTCACAGCTATTTGTAAGGCCTCCTCAGACAGCCATTTTGCTTTTATGCGTTTCTTTTCCATGGGGATGGCCTTGATCCCTGTTTCCTGTACAATGTCACAAACCTCTGTCCATAGTCCATCAGGTACTCTATCAGATCTAGTCCTATAGTACTCTGTATAGTACCTTATAATTAATTTCCTTCTGTTTGTCTGCCAAATAAACTATGAGCTCTTTAAAGAAATCACAGAATCTCATTAATCTTTTTAATTGAAGTATAGTTGATGTACAAAATTATTTGTTTCAGTTGTACAATAAATTTATTCACAATTTTTAAAGTCTGTATTTCATTTATAGCTATTATAAATATTGGCTATATTCCCTGTATTGTATTATGTATCCTCTTAGCTTATTTTATTTATAGTACTATAAATTTCTATCTGTCCCTCTGTCTTCCCTCTCTCCACTGGTAACCACTAGTTTGTTCTCTGTATCTATGAATCTGTTGCTATTTTGTCATATTCATTAGTTTTATTTTTCAGTTCAGTTCAGTCTCTCAGTTGTGTCCGATGCTTTGTGACCCCATGGACTGCAGCACTCCAGGGCTCCCTGTCCATCACCAACTCCTGGAGCTTACCCAAGCTCATGTCCATCGAGTTGGTGATGCCATCCAACCATCTCACCCTCTGTCATCCCCTTCTCCTCCCTCCTTCAATCTTTCCCAGCATCAGGGTCTTTAAAAACGAATCAGTTCTTCACATCAGGTGGCCAAAGTATTGAAGTTTCAGCTTCATCATTAGTCCTTCCAATGAATATTCAGGACTGATTTACTTCAGGATTGACTGGTTGGATTTCCTTGCTGTTCAAGTGACTTTCAAAAGTCTTCTCCAACACCACAGTTCAAAAACATCAATTCTTTGGTGCTCAGCTTTCTTTATATCCAACTGTCACATCTATACATGACTACTGGAAAAACCATAGCTTTGACTACATGGGCTTTTGTTGGCAAAGTAGTGTCTCTGCTTTTTAATATGCTGTTTAGGTTGGTCATAGCTTTTCTTTTAAGGAGCAAGCGTCTTTCAATTTCATGGTTGCATTCACCATCTGCAGTGTTAAGTGATATCATATAGTATTTGTCTTTTTCTGTCTGACTTACTTCACTTAGCCTAATAGCCTCCAAGCCCATCCACATTACTGCAAATGGCAAAATTGCACTCTATTTTTTTTATGATGGAGTAATGTTCCATAGTATGTATGTATGAGTGAGTGTATATATATATATATATATACACACACACACACACCATAGCTTCTTTGTCTATTCATATGTTGATAGACATTTATGTTGCTTCCATATTTTTGTAACTGTAAATAATGGTTCTATGAACACTGGGTTACATAAGCCTTCTGGCATTAGTGTTTAATCCATGAGAAAAATCAGAACTAACTAGGGACTATCAATTGAGATCAAATTTTTAGAAAACTCTAACAGAACTAATGGCTTTAAAGTATAGAGAAAATGAAGTGATTTTATTTTGCACAAAGAAAATTGGGCTCAAAAAATTTCAAAAGTAATGAGATGTTTACATAAGTGCTACAATGGGTAGTTTTCCAGATACTTCCAGTGTCACCTCAATCATGATAGCATTTGACAAAAGGATTTTAATATTTGAAAGAATAGAAACCGGAGGTCAAAAGTGAAATATCTAGGGGAAAATTGCTGCATATGATTATTCTCAAAATTGTTATGCTTAGGAAGAAAAACTTTTAAAGATATATACAAGGGATGCAGGAAATAAAGTACTTGTGCTTAGAAGACAAATATGTTAGGAACCAAAGAGAATATGAGAAATCCTTGAGTGGTCAACCACAGATGCTAAAACTCCCTTTGTCAGCAATCTAAGGAAAAACTAAACCTCAGGTTTCTAATAATTAGATGGAAATCAGCAGAGATTCTAGCCTTTGAATCACCAATATTTCATAAAATTATCTAATGCTTTCCTCTGGAGAATTACTTTTGGTCAAGAACAACTCAAAACTGTTTGGCCAGGCTGAGCATCCTTGTATTCTAGGCAGATGGCAGACGTTATTATACTCACATACGGGTACTTTCTCTCTCTTCCTTTCATGAACATACCCACATACAAATCACTTTAGTTTCCTGTCTCTTGCTGTTGATGCTGTTTTCTTTGACTAATCCCTCATTTTTAAATCAAAGTTAACATGACATTGAAGTTCCAAAAGTCATTGTCGAGATAAAAACATATACACAGCTGAGCTGTCAGATTTCAAGAGAGCAATCTTTTACACTGTTTAGTAAAATGACATTTGCTTGTCTTTCTCCTTTTTTCTCCTACAAATGATTGCTGAAAAGTTTTGACTAGTTCTACGGAATCATATAATTGAATATCCACCATTCATATATTTAGCTGATAACCTAATCAGTCCTTTGGAAATCTTGACTTATCTATCATTCTCTTATTCTGGCTGCATACTCACAATTCAATTATCAAACTACATCTCATATTTGAATTAAGAAATTCAGTAATTCATTTCTTGGTCACAACTCTATGAGACATGATACACATCACATCACAAAGACCATTGGCTTTTAAGTTGCTGCTGCTGCTAAATCACTTCAGTCATGTCTGACTCTGTGCAACCCCACAGATGGCAGCCCACCAGGCTCCCCCGTCCCTGGGATTCTCCAGGCAAGAACACTGGAGTGGGTTGCCATTTCTTCTCCAATACATAAAAGTCAAAAGTGAAAGGGAAGTCGCTCAGTCGTGTCTGACTCTTAGCGACCCCATTGACTGCAGCCCACCAGGCTCCTCCTTCCATGGGATTTTCCAGGCAAGAGTACTGGAGTGGGGTGCCATTGCCTTCTCCTGGCTTTTAAGTTAAGACCCCAATTTTCCTGAGATTTGTATAATTTAACATTCAAAATAATTTGGAAAGTGTAAGTCACTGACATAAAAAGTTGCCCCCAAAAGAAACTTAAGCACAAATTAAAGATGATTAAAGGACTTACAACAGACATAAAGAATGATTCCAGTGGCAAATTTAGGATTGTTGGATAAGATTGTTTTGTATAATAAACAATGAATTTGGAAGCCGCAATTAAATATTTAACTGCTCTCTAAAAATACGTGACATAAAAATCTTTTTTTAAAAGAATGAATTTTAAGCATAAAACAACAGGCAGTAAAGTGTTTAAAGCAATAGAACAACAAGATGAAAATAAATTCAAGAGACCTATATTCAAGAGGTCAGTTTCTTCATTTAAGCACTTAATGTGGTTTAACTTGAAAAATGCTTTGGTGAAAATATACCTCCCTGATTAGGTATCTTGACTGGAAGAAGAGGATAAATAGGAACAATGATCGAGTAGCAACTGGGAGACAGCAATAGGGCTAAGACCCTGTCTGTATCTCCAGACACATCTTCCATTGTTTATCTTCCCATATTATACTCAGGACATGTTACGCTGACTGCCGTTCACTAACCATACTACACTACTTCATAACTTCGTGATTTCCACATGCTAGTTTATCAGTATACCTTCCCTGTGTCTGATTGGTTAGCATCTCTTTAACACAGATCAGTCTTCACATTTTACATCAACCTTTCCCAGGATTCTTGGGCATTCACTCACTCCTTCTGCTGAGGTATTTCTCACATTACACTATGCTTTGTTTCTTTGCCCATCTCTTCTTCTAGACTATGATATCCTCGGTAGCAGATTCCAAGTCTCTTCAGCTGTCTATCACTAGACACATTTAGTGAGATATATCAAAATAGCAGCACACAGGAGAGTATCTGGGTTGGCTTTCATTTACATGTGACACCTCAGATTACCCAGGATCTCACCTTAAGACTAGTGACTCTCTCTAGCCTTTGAAAATTGCACATGTTTAAATCGAGCAAATAAAACATTCTAACTTTTGGCTGATAATTTTTATATCCTATATCATGGAGTCATGTGGTATACAAATACACAACTAAAATTAATGTATGAGTCATACCTTCCTGTTTAACAGGCTGATTGCAAGAGGACTGGTTTTATGTCAGGCTTTCTCTAGGCCCTTCACATACAATTCCTCATTTTGTCTTTATAATTACCTTGTTCATTTATTTGCTGAATAGTGCCAAATTTCCCTCTGATCCTGCCACTGTCCTAGGGGCATAGGTACAAGATATATCATATCCTTTCCATCATGACATTTATGTTCATGTGGACCAGGCATACTTTAAACAAAGTACACATATTTTTAAGGTGCATTAAGAAAACAAAGTGCAGTTGGGAGATAGTCACTGAGAGGTACTTTTTTTGTATGATATAGTCAGGAAGGGCTTTTCAACTGAGATGACATTTTAAGACCTGAATCATGGGAAAGGGCTGGGTAGAAAAACATGTTGGTGAAAAGTATTCCAGGCTGAGGGAACAAGTGCAATGGCTCTGAAGAGGGCATGAGATCCCTCTGTTCAAAAAATAACAAAGAGCACAGTGAGTAAGAAAATGACACAGGAGAGTTAGGTAGAAGCTAGATCATAGGGGACCTTGTAGATAATTATATGGTACTTTTTAAAATATAATTTCTATTTTTCAAAGTCTATTCAGGCTAACAGACTGGAAACTGGGCTTTACAGGAACAGGAGTGGAGGCAGGAAAATGATACAGTTATTGCATAACTAGCAAGAGACGATGAAGGCAGTTGTGTGAAAGTGAAAGTGAAACTGTTAGTCGCTCAGTCATGTCGAACTCTTTGCGGCCCCATGGACTGTAGCATACGGGCTCTTCTGTCCATGAAATTCTGCAGGCAAGAATACTGGCTAACCAGCAAGAGATGATAAAGGCAGTGGTATAAGTGACAGGATGAAGATGCTTGGAGGATGTAGAGCTGACCTGCTATTTGGTTGGACATGTGGGGTGATGTAAAAATTTCTAGGGAAAACCAAAGATGACTCCTCTAAGTTTTTGGTCTGAGAAATTTGGTAAAAGGCAGTATGACAAATCAAAATAAAAACAGGAGAAAAAGAAAGGTTGAGAAGGATGATCAAAAACAGAGTAGCAAGATGTTGAATGTGTGATCTGTGTTAAAACCACCAACAATGATTAAGAGAGACAGTGGCAGAAGCAATTGCTCATATTTAAGGAAAGAGCCTAGCTCAGTGGAAGGAATCTGCCTGCAACCCAGGAAACAAGGGAGATGAGGATTTGATCCCTAGGTTGGGAAGATCCCCTGGAGAAGGAAATGGCAACCCATTCCAGTATTCTTGCCTGGAAAATCCCATGGAAGAAAGAGGCTGGCGGGCTATAGTCCATGAAGTCGCAAAAGCCGGACATGATTGAATGACTAAACCACTACCACCAAGGATACAGCAGGTTATGAGCAGTGGTAATAACATTACCAAGGAAATAGCAGGTTATGCGCATGAGCAGAACTGATTCATTGGAAAAGACCCTGATGCTGGGAAAGATTGAAGGCAGGAGGAGAAGGGGATGATAGAGGATGAGATGGTTGGATGGCATCACCAACTCAATGGACATAAGTTACAGCAAGCTCAAGGAGTTGGTGATGGACAGGGAAGCCTAGCATGCTGCAGCCCATGGGGTCACCAAGAGTTGGACACGACTGAGCGACTGAACTGAGTAGGGTTAGTGATGACAGCTATAATGAAGAGGGTTGGTGGAAACCAGAGTACAGTGTTACAAAACTACTTTGCTGACCTGATTCATTTTGTCTCAAAATAGGGGGAAACAAAACTGTGAAAACATCTGAAACCTATAAGAGATCCTGATATTGAAGTCGCTGGGTCTTTTTAAAATGCTCTATCCACATAGTGTATAAGTCAAAATACATCTTAGAAAACGTGCAATGTGTTGGCCTCCCTAAAGCTACTTCAAAGGGTCAATTTATTTTAATATAAGTATCTTCAGACAGCAGGTAAAGTGGGACCCTTGAAACAAGACTAAGATAAGCAAATGAAAAGAGATTGGCCTAGGTCAATTCTGCCTGAATTTTCATTTAATCCTCGAGACAACATGATCCTAAGAATATCTTTTGGAGCTAATAAAAAAAGATCAGCTATATGAAAGATGGATGCTATTGTTTCAGATTTTATGAAAATAATGCCAGTTCTCCTAGACAAAATGTGCTTTGAAGCTCTGAACTAAGTATCAATCATACCAATTCAATCTTCATCATACTGTATATATGTAATAGCTGTGGGTATTAAAATAAGGTGTGGTTGGGATATGCCTGGGATATGGTTTATGGCTGTTTGCTTTAATTTGTATTAACAATGCCCTGTTTTGCTTTCAAAATTTTTCTGGTTTGGATGATAAAGTAGTGGTCACACTCATTAAAAATAATATGTGGATTACCTAACCAATTAAGGCAAATAAGTGTGTATTAAAAATGCAAAATCAAGTGCAACACTACAGAGAATTTAATATGTTCCTTTTGAATATATACTTAGCACCCAAATAGGAGGAGGAAGCTGGAGTAAGTAAGCTTGTTCCTTTCTCAGAGATGAAGTAAATTTCCATCTGCACTATTTATCTATATGCTTGGTTTGTGGCAGGCAGTGCATATTAGTCATTATAGTGTGCATCAGAGAGATCTAGATTTAGATACAAATTTGGCACTCTATGGCTTTGTGACACTGGGTAACTCACTTAACCTTTCTAAGCCTTACTTCTCATCTGCACACTGGGGATGATTGGATGTTTCTTATAAAGTTGCCAAGTGTTAGAATTCCATAAATAAGAGATGATACCATTACAATAATCATTATCACCATCATCATTACTCTCATGATTATCATTTCATCCTCTCCAAGATCCCTAGGCAATGTTTCTTCATTAGCTCCTCTTCTTTCTAAACCAACTATTTCCCCTTCATACTTGCTCTATCATTATTTCCAACCTAAATACAAAACAGAATAAACAGAGTAAAACTATGAAACCCAACCCAATGGACATTAGTCAACCTCTACCTCTAGCAGAACTTTAGATATTGTTTTCTCTTCTTTTTCCTCAATTTTTCACCCAATGCAGTTTGGCTTCTACTCATCCCACTACTTTGAAACATTACTCCAAAGAGTAAGCAAAGACTAAAAATTGTGAAAGTTAATTGCTCACCCTCAGTTTAACCTTATTTGACCACCTTCAATATTTGACCTGACTGACCAGAGCCTTTTGTTCCCTTGGAATTTTGTGAATCACCAAATTATCTCCCTATATTTCTGGTCTTTAGCTCTTGATCTAAATTGTGAGATGTATATGTTCACTTTTATGTTCTATAAATACCTGATCCCCATTGGATTTAAAGCCAAGCTCACCTTCATAGGCCTGTTCTTTCTGCATTAACTTCTATTTAGTTAATACGGTTTGAAAAGCATCCAAATCATCCTACATTCCTCTTTTCACACAGGTATCTGCAGCCAGTTAAGTCCCAGAAAATTTTCTTCTTACATATGCCTCAAACTGATCACTTCCTCTTCATTTTTACTATGATTTCCATATGTCAAAATCTATTTCTCACCTGGACTATTACATACAATTTCCTAATCTATATCTCTGTCTCCAGCTCTTCTCCCACTTTGTACATTCTCATTACTGACACAACTATATATATACAATTAAAATTTAAACATGCAGGCTAAAAACTTATAATCCTCCAAAATTTTTCACAACACGTACAAGCTGAACTTCAAATTTCTTGGCATGACCTACAAAAAGAGCTGCTACTGCTCATAGAGCACTTTTGTGCAAATTAGACAAGGTTGACCTTCCTCAAATTAAACACATTAAAAAAAAAAAGCATGTTTCTATTGCACAGTTTGGTCAATCATATGCTGTGACTCTTAGAAATCAATGGGAACCACTGCTAAGCAAATCACTTCCTCAGCTGGACCAGAACCCTGTCTAGGGAACTTTCCATGAATGTACATACAGGTTTCCACAACACTGACCTGTTCTCCCATACCCTGGATAGCGGAATGCATTATGACCCAGTGACCCTACCACTTCAGGACTGTCCCTATATCTTGTCCTACAGATGAGCTGGCCAAGTCAGTGTTGGGGTGGGGATATTAGACCTCCAAGAGTGACAGTGGGTAAAAGAAACCATAGTGGATGTCCACAGTGAGATTAAGAAAAGTCACAGCAGCATGCACCTATGTATCCCAGTATGTGATCCTTGCATGTTTTTCTGAGCCTCTACTGTTTGCAGATAGCATATGTTCACTGTGTAATTATGTCCTTTTAAACATGATACCTTCGTATAATCATCCATCACAGCCGAACAGAGTGATTCTAAGGTTTCCATGCCAGGGCTCTAACTATCTTTCTATCCACCGTTCATATCACTTGCTGCTTTGAAATGTATGTGCTAGTATCACTGAGCTGCCTAATGCCACAATTAAACTGTCCCGTGTCTTCACTCTTGCTTCTCCTTCTCTTCGCAAGTTCCTCACTCCTTCCTTTTATGTGCTTAAATTCTTAATTATTTTTAGGATTAAGCTGAAGAATCATTTATAAATTCTTTTCTGAAACACACACACATACTCATATACTTAACAGGGCAGACCAAGCTTGCAGTTCTCTTTGCTACATTTCATGACACCTTGTTTATACTTCTGCATGATGCTTATTTAAAATTGTCTGTTCATGTATGCCTCCCCAAACTGGACAGTTCAAGTGTCTTAGATATTTTTATATTCTAGAACTTAGCATTTTTTTTTTTGCCATTAGAGTAGGTGTTGAGTAAAAATTTGATGATACCAACTAAAGAGGCAGTAGGAAATGGTATTTCAAGTCCAGTTATTTTGTAAAGTGAGCTCAGTTGATGAGTACTGAGTAACAAACTGTTAATTCCAGTATTATCAAGGCCCCACAGAGGACTGGATATGTGCTTTTCTCTTTCTTGTAAACATTTAAAAAATAGTAGTCAAGCATGTGTAGAAAAAGGGCACAAATCTTAAATTGTGCATCTTGATGAATTACCAAAGATAAACATACCCACATTCTAAGCTCCCAGCTAAGGATATAGAATATTATCAGCATTATAGTAGCCTACACCATGCCCACTACCTGTCTTTTCTGCCAAGGGTAAACATTTTTTTGCTATCACAGGATTAATTTGCCTGATTTTGAATTTTATGTACTGCAATATTATTGTATATGCAATTTTACGTATGGCTTCCTTCCCTCAAAATTTTACTTATGAGATTTAGTCAGGTTGTGTTAAATCATTCTCACCGCCCTAGAGAATCTCAGCATATGATTATGCCACAATGTACCTTTGCATTCTACTCTTGATGGGCATTTTGATTTTTACCAATATTTGATGGCTGCAGCAGCACTGCTATGCCTGCTCTCGTACACGCCATTTGGTAAATATATGTAGCGCCTTTTGCTGAGTATATTCCAAGCATTGCTGGATTAGGGTATACACATGTTGAGCTTTAGGTGATGTTGCCACAATTTCCAACTCCTACCAGCAATATATGCGAGACAGTCTCTCCCTATACTCACCAGCACTGTATAGTGGCAGCTAATTTTTAAAAACAGACTTTTAAAGAGCAGTTTATGTTCACAACAAAATTGAAAAGAAAATACAAAGTTTCTATATAGCCCTTACCCCCACATGTTTACAAAAGCCAGTCACAGAAGAAAAAACATTGCCTGACTCCACTTGTATGAAGTACCAAACATAGTCAAACTCGTAGAATGTTTACATTATCAACTTAAGTCTATATTAGAATTCATTCTTGGTGTTGTACATTCTAATTTTTTAATAGATTATTTTTAGAGCTGTTTTAGGTTCACAGAAAAATTGAACAGAGGGCACTGAGATTACCCATTTTACCCCCAGCTCATATAAATACTCTCCCTCATTATCAAAATCCTGCACTAGACACAGCAAAGGAAGCAATTTAAAGAGTGAAAATACAAACTGTGGCATGGAAAAAAAAATATTCAAAACCATACATCTGATAACAGGTTACTGTCCAAAATGGATGAGTAAACCCTATAACTCAGAAGTGGAAAAAAAAGAAAAAACCCAATTAAAAATGGGCAAAGAACTTGAATAGCCGTTTCTCCAAAGAAGATGTTTATAGACAAGAGGTTTATGAAAAGATGCTCAACATCACTAATCAGAGAAATGCAAATCAATTCTGCAATGAGATCACTGTTAGGCTGGATAATCATTAACAAGCAGCAAAAGATAACGATTGTCAGCCAGAACATGGACAAACTGGAACCCTTATACACTACACTGGTGGGAATGTAAAATGGGGCAGCCACTATGGAAAACAGTATGGAGATTTCTCAAAAAATTAAAAATAGAACTATCATGAAGTGAAAGTGAAACTTGCTCAGTCATGTCCAACTCTTTGCCACCCCAAATACTAAACAGTCCACGGAATTCTCCAGGCCAGAATACTGGAGTGGGTAGTCTTTCACTTCTCCAGGGGATCTTACCAATCCAGGGATCGAACCCAGGTCTCCCGCATCGTGGGCGGATTCTTTACCAGCTGAGCCACAAAGGAAGCCCATGGAATCCAGCAATTCTCCTTCTTGGTATTTATCCACAAAAATTAAAATCAGGATCTTAAAGCTATGTTCATTGCAGTACTGCAGCATTAGTCACAACAAGATGTGGGAACAACTTAAAGGTCTATCACAGATGAATAGATGTTTTAAAATGTGCTATAGTCATACAATGGAATATTGTTTAGCTTTAAAAAAAAAAAAATTCTGCCATTTACAACAACCCGAGTGAACCTTGAGGACATTATGCTCAGTGAAATAAACCAGTCACAGAAGGAAAAATACTGCATGATTCTACTTACATGACACATCTAACATAGTCAAACTCATAGAAGCAGAGAGCAGAATGGTGATTGCCAGAGACTGAAGGAATGAGATGCTGTTGAATGAATATAGAGTTTCCGTTTTGCAAGATGAATAATTTCTAGAGATCTGCTGAGCAACATCTTGCCTATAGCTAACAATACTGTATTGCATACAAACATTTCACAAGGTAGAGCTCATGTTAAATGTTTTTACCACAGTAGTACTAATAGGAGTAGTAATATCATTTCCTACCAGGGTAGTACATTTGTTAAAATTGATTTCAGTTTTATTCATTTTGGTATACATGTTTCTCATTGTTTACTTTGAATTGTTCTTTGTCAACTTTATGTATTTATCAGTCACTTGGGTATCTCTTTTGTGAGATCTCTTTAAGTTTTTTCCTCAGATTGTTTAATGGATGATTGTTTTTTTCCTGCATTGAGTTTTAGAAATGATATGCATAATCTGGATATGAGTCCTTTTTGGATTGATCCATTGGAAATATTTTCTCTAGCTTCCACATATTTATCCTGTAACCCAAACATCTGGATTATCTGTGGGATGTTTCTATTATCTGTTCTTTTTGTTTGCTTGTTTTTGTTTTCTGTATCACTTAGTTCTGCTTTCTATCTTGGCTAATAATTCTTTATTGAATGCTCTGCATCTAGTCCCATCACTTCATGGGAAATAGATGGTGAAACAGTGGCAGACTTTGTTTTTTGGGGCTCCAAAATCACTGCAGATGGTGACTGCAGCCATGAAATTAAAAGATGCTTACTCCTTGGAAGGAAAGTTATGACCAACCTAGATAGCATATTGAAAAGCAGAGACATTACTTTGCCAACAAAGGTCCATCTAGTCAAGGCTGTGGTTTTTCCAGTGGTCATGTATGGATGTGAGAGTTGGACTGTGAAGAAAGCTGAGCACCGAAGAATTGATGCTTTTGAACTGTGGTGTTGGAGAGGACTCTTGAGAGTCCCTTGGACTGCAAGGAGATCCAACCAGTCCATTCTGAAGGAGATCAGCCCTGGGATATCTTTGGAAGGAATGATGCTGAAGCTGAAACTCCAATACTTTGGCCACCTCATGCAAAGAGTTGACTCATTGGAAAAGACTGTGATGCTGGGAGGGATTGGGGGCAGGAGGAGGAGACGACAGAGGATGAGATGGCTGGACGGCATCACCGACTCAATGGATGTGAGTCTGAGTGAACTCCGGGAGTTGGTGATGGACAGGGAGGCCTGGTGTGCTGTGATTCATGGGGTTGCAAAGAGTCAGACACGACAGAGCAACCGAACTGAACTGATACTACATATAAAATTATAGTAACACTGGATGGTGTTATCTTCCTTTGGGAAAGGTTTACTTTTCTTTTGAACAGCAGAGAGAAGATAAGCACACCACTTTGACTCCATTAATGCTGGTGTTTTTCTGCTTTGCCTTTTTCCTCCTAGGGCATAACCCTTCTGCAATTGTAATTGAATGCCTGAGGTGTGTGTCAGGGCTCTCTCTCTTGCAGGCCCTATGCTCCAATTTTTGTCTCCCATGCCCGTGAGACTGCTAAATTCTCTGCTTCCATGTTTAGTCTCTCAGCAGTTGCTGTCTGCTTGGTTTCTCACCGTCTCATCCCAAGCAGGTATAATTTGGGAGTATGCCATTGCCTTAAGAAGACATTTAATGAGGAATTCAGGTTGACTTCTAGCTTGTTTTATTTTCTCCTTGTCTTCTTAAATCCTGGCTATCTAGTAGTCCTGAACTCAGTTTTCATCTCCCCAGTTTGGTGAAACAGCTGCAATTTCTAGCCCCTTACATTCTGTTCGGTCTCTATGGCCCATGCTGCAAATGAGAAAATACTCAAGGGAAAATAAGAGAAAATGTAGATTTATCCTCATTAGGTACAAGTTTCTTTCACGTGCAAGTCATCTTGATGATCTTCGAGAAGGTAAGTTATACCTAATGTTTGTACACATTAAAGGTATTGGAAGTAAATAAATAAATACAAAGGGCTTGATGGATTTAAAATTAAAGAATAATTAAACATAAGTGAAATATTTCTACCTTGTATATCTTTTCCCTTAACTCAAGTTGATTAATTTCTCTCCATTCTTTAAGACTCAAATGCCCCTCCTTCCATAATTTCTTTTCAGATCCCACCAGTCAGTGTAGAGCAGTGTGTCTCTACATTAGTCTATTTGTAAAAATAAGTGTGATTTTTCTGGGCTTTACACTTTAGAGGGCCTATTTCTAGTCCTTTCTTCATTAGGTACAAGTTTCAGGTCTTGTGTCTCTGTCCCTCCAAAGAGGAACCTACTCCTTATCTTCCAAATCATGCACTGGGGACCCTAGCCTACAAAACTGCCTGCCCAAGCAGCCCCAAAGTCATTCCAGTATTTGTGTGTGCCTTTGATCTGGATCCATGCCAATGAATGGGTAGAAATAGCCAACAGAGTACGCACCAGTGGGCTCAAAATGTGGCCAGTGGTTGAGTGCTGATAGGTAGAGCAACATACAGATTAAATGCAGGAACACTTGGCTAAATTTGAATTTCAGATAAACAACAAAATATTATGTGGGACATTTGTACTAAAATATATTTTTTGCATATTTTAAATTCATATTTAATTGGGCATTGGATATTTAAATTTGCTAAACCAGGCAACTCTCCTGGGAATGAATGTCAACAAAGATGGTTTTGTAGGATAAGGTGTTTATCATGGGCATCTGAGGCCCCTCACATTACAGGGTAGAGACAAAAGTGGAAAGAGAAGTAGATTATGAGCCAGTAGCCAAGAGTGGAGTCAGGGGCCTGGTACAGGTTATATCCTTGCGTGCCCATATTCTGTATAAAACTCAATGTCATAGTATTCTAACCATGGATCTAATCTTCCAGGCTGTTTTGGATATATGCCTGTCCAGATAAGAGGCTAGACTATATTCTAATTTATACATTTTAAGCATGGAGAGTCTAGACATATGGTACGTGGGCCTGCATTTGTGCTTCTGCCTAGACGTTGCAGGTACTGGAGGCAGTGCTATTGTCTCTGCTATAGGACTTAATCCACATTTACTTCTGTGTTAGTTAATCTGCATATTCAGTTCAGTTTCCCCTACTAAGTCAAACAAAACACTAAGAAGCTTCAAGTAGAAACTGATATTCTTCTATTTACTAATATTTTTTTAGGAAGGAAAAGTAGCTGAGCACTCCTATCAGGTGTTAATAGCTCAGATGCAAAGTTGAGAGTGTAAAACAGACCCTAGAAAAATGTTATAGGTCAGGTTTATGTCTCACTTAGCTCATCTGTAAAATCAGAATGATGTATAGGGCCCCTTCATCCATTATCCAAAAGATTAAATGAGTTAATATATGTTAATGATGAGAAAGTTACTCAGAAATTGGTTAGCAGGGAACAAATTTTAGTTGGGGCTTCCTGGTGGCTCAGACAGTAGAGAATCTGCCTGCAGTGTCAGAGATCTGGGTTTGATCCCTGGGTTGGAAAGATCCCCTAGAGAAGGGAATGGCTACCCACTCCAGTATTTTTGACTAGAGAATTCCATGTTATTTTTTAATTTATAGTCTTGAGGAATAATGAAGACTTCTTACTAGGATATCCTGACCAATCCTACAGCAGCTAGTGTCAAAGATATTAATTCAAAATCTGTTCCTGTACTTTCTTCCCCATGTCTTTTTCTGGAAAAACCCTGGAATTCCTTATCTGTGGCTCTCAAAATGACTGTTCTATGTTTAAAAAGACCTAAAAAACATTTTTGGGGGGTCTAGAGATAGAATTGCCTGAAAGCAAGTAAGAGGCACAAAATCTCCCAGTAAGAGAAGTCAAGGAAATTTGAAAAGTTTGCATCTCAATAATAAAGCTGAGGAAAGCAACAAGGGAGTTTGAATGCCGGCTTTATAGAAAACCTACGTGTTACCCCAGGCTGTGTTCTTGCTCGTAATAGCTGAATATGGATATCGTAATGGGCTTCTTTGTACTTTGACAACAGCAGATTTCCAAATAGATAAAGCACTTATTTAAAGAGAAAAATGGAAATTACTCTTTAATAGCTTCTTCAAAATGTTGATACAAATCACTGGATGACTGAGCCCTGCCAAGGTCTAAGCCTCCTCACTTGACTGGTGTCTAGAGGAACTCAAGTCTTGTTCTTATCTAGTTTTCTGTCAGTCAGGAGGGATCTTTGACCCTGGCAACTGTCTGCCAAATTCCCTGAGGCTGTAACTTTTTTGAGGATTCCAGTTATTCTGAGAACAACATGCATGGAGAATTTTCCTTTTCTAAAGATTGATGCCCTCCTCCTGCCCAGCAGCAATGTTAGATGTCAAGCAATGAAAATGGAGGATAAAAGAGTGTAAACAATGTCTTTGCCCTCAAGGACCTGATGGTCCAATTGAAGACACAAAATATTTATACCTGAAAATAATTTCAACTAAAAGTATGAGGTTCAGTGACAGAAATAGCATAGAAAGTAATAATAATGATAGTAACACAAAGTCTAACATTTGATTATTTATCACATGGCAACTATTCTATGCGCAACAAAGGAGGGTGTATTAGCTTCCTAGGGTTGCTGTAACAAAGAAGAAAACTAGGTGGCTTAAGACGATAGATACTTATTCCCCCATGTGGTGGCTCAGATGGTAAAGAATCTGCTGCAGTGCAGGAGACCTGGGTTCGATTCCTGGTTCAGGAAGATGCCCTGGAGGAGAAAATGGCAACCTACTTCAGTATTCTTGCCTAGAGAATCCCATGGACAGAGGAACTGGGCGCGCTATAGTCCATGGGGTCACGAATAGTTAGACATGACTGAGTGACTAACAGGGCCCTGACATTTTTAAAGGCCTAAGGGGAGAGTCACACCTTGTCTCTTCCTAGCTTGTGATGGCTCCCACGTTTCTTGGAATTTCTTGAGGCAAATCTGCATCATTGCAAACTCTACCTTTGCCATCACATGGCCTTCCCTCTATTTGTGTCCTCTCCTCTTCTTATTAGGACACCAGTCACTGTCCTTGTATTGAAGGCCCACCCTAATCCAGTATGATGTCATCTTAACTAATTACACCTGTGAAGATCTTATTGGCAAATAGGGCCATATTCTAAGGTTCTAGGTAGACATGAATTTTCACAAGGATACTACTCAGCCCACTACAGAGGGTTACACTGAGTCTAACTGGGACAAAAATAATAGAGATATTTTCATAGAGATGTGGGCCTTGGAAGATGAGTGGCTTTAGGCAGAGAAGAGTAAGGATATTCATTCACCAAGGACTTATTGTGCAAATACTCTGTGCCAGGAGCCCATGGAGATTCAACACCCAGTTTGTATTAGTATTTATTAGGTTTCAAAGAAATGAAAAAGGGCACATCTACAGAAATTAAATAAGATTGGATTTTTTTTTTTCCTCTCTTCTAGGTAATTAAGGTCCAAGGATCAGCTGTTCAGGAGAGTTTTTGTGGCACCACAGCTCCATCAGAGACCCACACACCTATATCTTGGGACTGTCATCCTCAAAGCTGACTTCTGTATTTCATATTCTAAGTCACCTTACAGTCCAGGATGGCTGACTGATCTTCATAATCATCTTGAAGGAGGAGACAGACAAAACAGGCTGTATCTTGAAAGCAGGACTCCATCTTGGGCCAGACTGTGGACTTTGAGCTATATGCCCAGTATCTATGGAAATGACATACCAACTGGAAAACCAGGCCCCCAGAAGGAAGAGCCCCAGGGCTCGAACCTAGACTCTCTGTCACCTAAAAGAATACCCTAATTATCTGTGTAACCTAAAAGAATCATACATTCTACTATGCTTATTGGGGTATGACCACAGGCCTATTGATAATTGTCCACTGTTAACTACCTAGGCCTAAGGCATATGAATCATGGGTTAACTTTGATTGTATCTTTCTTTTTCTTTGTTCAGACTAGTTTCAGGGAATTTGGGGAGGTGGGTTTGGGAATGTACACTTAGGGTATAGAAGGTTTTCACAAAAACTGGTCGGGGTCCTTGGCTAAGAGGAGACTCTTCCTAGGGCCTGCCGGTGTAATAAATTGCACTCCACTATCTGCATTGTCCTTCTCTGAGTGAGACTGTTTTTTGGAATGCATGGCTACAAAAATCTTTGTACTTCAGACCAGCTGTAGAAAGGAGCAGGAGATAGACAAGGGTCACTATTCCTAGCTAAGTCAATTTTCTTGAAAGGTTTTCTCATAGCATTTCCACTTAATAACTTGGTCACATGGCCAAACAATGCAAAGAAAGCTGGACCTACTGCATTCCTAAAAAAAAAAAAAAAAAAAAAAATCAGGATTCTATTATCAGGAAGAAGAGGACAGTGAATGTGGGAACTCTGTTTCTCAGTCCCCAACTCAAGGAGCTCCCAGTCCATTTGGGGGTGATACTAAGTCAATGGATGGATTAATTTCATTTTGCTACTGTAACTAATTGCCATAAACTTAAAACACAAATTTATTATGTTACAGTTCTAGAAAACAGAAGTTCAAAATGGGTCCCATTGGGCTAAAACAAAGATGTTCACAAGGCTGCACCCCTTCTGGAGGAGCTGTAGGATAATCCATTTCATTGCCATTTCAGCTTCTAGAAGTTACCTGTACTCCTTGGCTCCTGGTACCCTCTTTCCATTTTCGAAACCAGAAAAGTTGTATCTCTCTGACTATTATGTAGTCACATCTCCCTTTGACTTTGAACTCAAAAAAGCTGAAAAAGATTCTCCTATTTGAATGACTCATGTGAGACCATATATTGACTCCATCTGGAAAATCCAGGCTTATCTTCCCATTTCAAGCTTCTTAACATAGTTATATCAGCTAAGTTATATCAGCTTACATATTTGCTATGTAAGATAACATACAGGTTCTAGGAACTGAGACATGGATGTCTTTGAGGAGGGCCATTATTTAACCTACTACAATAGACAGAATGTCATATTATAGTTATAACAATAAGGCAAGCACAATAAAGTAAGAACAGGCTGATATATTAAAAAAACAAACAAAAACAAAGGAGTCTAGCTTCATCAATGAACATGATTCGTTAGGGGAAGAAATGCTCCATGTGTAAAACAGATGCTACCTATAAGAAGAAATTTATACTTGAGAGAAGGAAAAGGGAAAATCAAGAGTTCTTAAATATCAAGCCTGCCATAAAATATTAACTTGTATACAATGGAAAATTGATATAGTATAGATATAGTATAGATATTGTATTGTATATATATATATATATACAATATACTATTGTATAGTATAGATATAGTATAGATAATTCTTGATTGAAAGCGTGATTTGACAAAACTGGTAATTTAGAAAGATAAATCCAGTAAAGTGAGTAGGAAAGAGAGCAGTTAACAGATTAAGGAGCTACTACACAAATTCATGTTTGCTGCTGCTGCTGCTAAGTCGCTTCAGTCATGTCTGACTCTGTGTGACCCCATAGACGGCAGCCCATCAGGCTCCCCCATCCCTGGGATTCTCCAGGCAAGAACACTGGAGTGGGTTGCCATTTCCTTCTCCAATGCGTGAAAGTAAAAAGTGAAAGTGAAGTTGCTCAGTCGTGTCCGACTCTCAGCAACCCCATGGACTGCAGCCTTCCAGGCTCCTCCATCCATGGGATTTTCCAGGCAAGAGTACTGGAGTAGGGTGAAATTCATGATGAGAGTTTTTTAATTAGGCTAGAGATAGAGGAAAAGGGAGGGAATTTTGAAAGACATAATGAGTTAAAAAAAATAATAAATGCAAGTAAAAATTGAGGTTTTAAATGTGAATGAGCAACAAGGGAGAATGACAAAGAGTTCACAAGGTAGAGAAAACAACATAATATATAAAGTAAATATTTGCTTTAAAATTAATCCTCATCTACTAAGTTTTACATGAAAGGACTCTGCGATATACTTACATATTTTTTTTTAAGTCCATTTTTTTTTTTTTTTTTTTTTTGCATCTAAATCCAATACTTTGGCCACCTGATGCAAAGAGCTGACTCATTGGAAAAGACCCTGATGCTGGAAAAGATTGAAGGCATAAGGAGAAGAGTCAGCAAAGGATGAGCATCACTGATTCAATGGAAGCGAATTTAAGTTAACTCCAAGAGACAGTGGATGATAGAGAAGCCTGGTGTGCTGCAGTCCATGGGGTTGCAGAGAGTCAGACAGGATTTACCGACTGAACAATAACAATGGCTATAGTTAAAATATCTTGCATTTTTGGTGAATTAGTTAGGCTTAGTTGGCTCATATACTGGGCTCAACTCCATTTTTTCCTGAAGGTGAGCATTCCCACTGACAAAAAATATATATCAAAGCTCTGTCAGAAGACCTAGTCCATGGGTATGCTGAAACCCTCATTAGGTCACATGGAAAAGATCCAAGTAAAGCAAGAAATCATGCCAATATGGTGACTGATCTGATCTGATCTGATGGCCCATAAGATAAAACAATACTTGAGTGGAATAACTGAAGTGACTAAGCCACCATTGTTAAATAATTTATCTTATAAGCTACAGTATATTCTTAAAAATTAAATGCTTCAAGGAGCATTCACGTAAGGAACAAAGCACACATTTTTTATTTGATAAACCCTTGAGAAAAATTATGTATATTAAATTGTACTTTGTAAAATCTATAAATTATCTGTTATGTTTTCAGGAAGAATGTTGGTATAATCAAATATTCAATCATTTCAAGTTTTTCAAGTTAGTATTTTCAGGATCATCTTTAAAACACACTCAGATGGGACCTGTCAGACTTTAAAAGTCCATATAGTTTCCAGAAACAATAGAAACATTTAAGGAACTGTAGAAGGAAACTGTAGGAAGGACTAAAATGGAACTGAGATGTCTTTCCTCCTGAAGGAGGGAGTGGAATACCTAAAATAGTGAAAATGGAGTCACTAAATCACCCAGACTTTGCAAATAGTTGAGCAGGAATTTGAACGGAACTAAAATCCATTTATATAGGTAGAAACCATAAGTCAGATGAATTTGAGCTACTACTTTCAATGTGAAGTCATTTCTGTTCTTATACTAATTTGTTATGAGAAAAATAAATATTTGTACACATATACAAATAAGTAAACAATAAATGACAACAACAGCTTGAATTGTGTCTTTAGATCATGATACCTATGATCTTTTGAAAGTACCAGCCAAGTCTTAACCACTCACATGTAAGTTGAGTTTCTTTCATATTTTACAATAATGACTCTAGGGTCATATATTTCTGCTTCAGATATCAGTTTATCCATTAGAAGCATAAACTTGGTAAAATTACTAAACTTCTCTAATCCTCAGTGCCCTTTTTTTCATAATGAATAAAATAAGAATATGTTTCTCATGGGCATTTTGTGAGAATTTAAAGAGGTAATCCATATAAAAGCATTGATTAGAGGCTTGAAACATAGTACTGAACAAACAGTAAAAATTATGACATGAAAACTTAAGACAAAGCTCCCCCCACCCCCCCAAAAAAAGTAACACCATCCCCCTCAATAAAGAGAGAGATAAGGAGAAATCAAAAATAGGAACAAAGTCATTTCTATTTTCATACTGATGTATTATTTTATTCAACTCAAATCCACCATTCCCCAGCCAGCAGCTCTCAGCAGTCTAACAGTTCACCACCAAACTGACAGCTGGGAGACTACAGATTTGGAGCTCCATGAAAAATACTTTTGCTCTCAGTATAAATGAATATTTACCAGCTGATGTCTGTTGCAGCCCTTTGGCAGGGGCCATACAGGGATAAATATTGGTTTTACCTTTGAAAACTAGAGGCTGTAATTATAAACCAGGAGTTCACATACCTTCAATGAGTAGATTAATTAATTATAAAGCCTCATTAAAAGCCAAGTTCCCCATTAGCTTAAATATGTGATCATACGAACTCTTGATTTATTAGAGTTGAGAAATTCTACCAGGATTTTTTTTAAGTTACAGTGAAGTGAATAATTACCAGCTGAGGACATTATCCATATGACACTACTATGTTAGAAAATTTGCCAGTGGTCAAGAAGAGGAGAGTGAGAATTTTGTTATGATTGATTCAATGTCCTCTCAGTGTCAGGAACCACATAATCGTATCACAATAAATCACTTTCACTTTCACCAAATCTTTAGAAAAACAGGTACCTTATGATCAATATATATCTCTGGGAGACAGTGAGGGACAGGGAGGCCTAGCCTGCTGCAATCCATGGGCTTGCAAAGAGTCGGACATGACTTAGCGGCTGATCAACAACAAAAACACGATCAATGAGTTATTTTAAATGAGGCCAAGGTCCTTTATCTTTGGTCAAGTAAAGAAACGTTTTTGTTTCAAAGACCCCAAATCCGTGGTTTAAAGAGATCCACGAGTCCAGTGAGGTGACAAATAATAGGATTCACTATGGAGAGTGATGAACTGAGAGTTGGCAAGAAATTCAAAGAATTATACAATCTAGTTCCCTGCCTTCAAGTAGAAAACTATCAAAGACTTATCCAATTTGGGAAAATCTCTAGCATGGTTTTATAGGGCTTTTCATTCTGTCTGTTCTAGATGAATAAACTGTGATCGATTATGGAGACAGATATCTTCAAGAGCCAGAACAAAAATGGAAAAGTAAGAGCTAGAAATAGACTGAAGGGCTCTCATACTCTCCTATGGAAAGAATCTTGAAGGTAAACCACTGAGATGTTTTTACTGATTCAGATAAAGAGTTATTAAAAACAAACAAAAAACAAGTCTATGATCTTTCTTTGCCCCACCAACATCCAACCACATCTTTTTACAATTTCTGTCCTAATACCCTCTTTGGTTAGTTGACCATACCTCCCTGTAATCTAGAGATCATCCTTGTTTGCACCAGTTGTTCTGGAGTAAATAGTAACAGTACCCTTTTTACTCTCAGATGTTTACTTATTTGAATAATAAACTATAGGATGATGCTACTTTTAGGAGACATTACTGTTATAGTCTTGATGAAAGGGAAACTTCTAGTCCCAGTGTCCTCTTGAGGCCTCCTTCTAAGTCTATAATAGAGGTAGACATGAAATACAAGCATAATGGATCAGATACTCCAAGAACCTTGAGTGAGTGACACAAATTGATCAGATGATATAATTGATCAGATTCATCAGTGTGGAGGGGCATAAGATCATCTTGGCACTGAGCTATAGCCTTGACAGTAATTTTGGCAGCCTACCTTTTGAGTTCACTGTGCTGCTGCCCTGCTGTTCACATCTGGCCATTCAGTTATCATTATGGGGAGACTCCGAGGTATTTTCAAATATCCCTCTGCTTATTTGGCTTAAAATGATTTCTGTTGCTTACAGAAGAGAATCTACAGTTGCAGTCTGCTAGAGGAAGCCAAGAAAGAAGCAGACTAAAAACTGGTAGCCAAGCAAGCAGAGAATATACACAGTGTTCTATTCTCACAGCACTGACATTTAACTGGAGGGCAACAGTTAAGAACACACATAATAGGGAATTTTTATATTATATTACAGGAGAAAAGAGCTCTGAAAGGAAGGAAGAAAAGAAGAAGAGAGGGAAGGAGAGAAAGAAAAAAAGCCAGATTGAAGGCAGAATGGGGGTAGGATAAAATTATATTGGGTTGTCTGCGTGGTCCTCATTGGGTCATTATTGCATCTGTAAGTATAAAGGTGACATGGCAGTTCCCTCAAAGTAATGAAATCTAAATAATGGTTGAAATACCATTATATATACTTCAGTCTTAGAAGTGTTTACAGTAGCACCATTAATTTATGCTTATTTAAAAATATTTTACAGGGTCTTAAGATCAGCTATCTTATGGATTTAATCAATACATGGATATTTATGAAGGCAGGATATACTTGTCATGGAGTGAATGTTTGTGTCCCTCACCATCCACATTCACATATTGCAGTTCTAAACCCCCAGTGTGATAGTATTAGGAGGTGGGACCTTTGGAAGTTAATTATACCATGAGGATAAAAGCCTCATGGATAATATTATGACCTTATGAAAAGGACTGTGGACAGCTCTCTAACCCTCTCTCCAACAAGTAAGAATACAACTGGGAAATGGCCATTTGCACCCCACAAGAGAGCTTTCACTAGAATTTCACTGTACTAGCACCTTTACCTTGGACTTCCAGACTCCAGAACTGTAAGAAAACAGTGTCTATCATTTACAAGCCACCCAGTCCATGGGTTTTTATTATATCAGCCTAAGTTGATTACAATACTTAAACTGGAGCAACACCTAGTGTTTTCATTCTCCATTACATATCACTTATCTCAATTATATATTGATAATGATTCATGGGCAGGGGATCACGAACAAAAGTTATGTAGGGGAACCTCTTGGAATAAAATTGTTTCTGCTTTGAATTTAACAGATTTATTTTTATAGATTTATGGAATTATAATTGCTTCAAGATAATCATGATGGTGTGATCACTCCCCTAGAGCCAGACATCCTGGAATGTGAAGTCAAGTGGGCCTTAGAAAGCATCACTATGAACAAAGCTAGTGGAGGTGATAGAATTCCAGTTGAGCTATTTCAAATCCTGGAAGATGATGCAATGAAAGTGCTGCACTCAATATGCCAGCAAATTTGGAAAACTCAGCAGTGGCCAAAGGACTAGAAAAGGTCAATTTTCATTCCAATACCAAAGAAAGGCAATGCCAAAGAATGCTCAAAGTACCACACAATTGCACTCATCTCACACGCTAGTAAAGTAATGCTCAAAATTCTCCAAGCCAGGCTTTAGCAATATGTGAACCATGAACTTCCAGATGTTCAAGCTGGTTTTAGAAAAGGCAGAGGAACCAGAGATCCAATTGCCAACATCTGCTGGATCACGGAAAAAGCAAGAGAGTTCCAGAAAAACATCTATTTCTGCTTTATTGACTATGCCAAAGCTTTTGACTGTGTGGATCACAATAAACTGTGGGAAATTCTGAAAGAGATGGGAATACCAGACCACCTGATCTGCCTCTTGAGAAACCTATCTGCAGGTCAGGAAGCAACAGTTAGAGCTGCACGTGGAACAACAGACTGGTTCCAAATAGGAAAAGGAGTATATCAAAGCTGTATATTGTCACCCTGCTTATTTAACTTCTATGCAGAGTACATCATGAGAAACACTGGGCTGGAAGAAGCACAAGCTGGAATCAAGATGGCCAGGAGAAATATCAATAACCTCAGATATGCAGATGACACCACCCTTATGGCAGAAAGTGAAGAGGAACTCAAAAGCCTCTTGATGAAAGTGAAAGTGGAGAGTGGAAAAGTTGGCTTACAGCTCAACATTCATAAAACGAAGATCATGGCATCTGGTCCTACCACTTCATGGGAAATAGATGGGGAAACAGTGGAAACAGTGTCAGAATTTATTTTGGGGGGGCTCCAAAATCACTGCAGATGGTGACTGCAGCCATGAAATTAAAAGACGCTTACTCCTTGGAAGGAAAGTTATGACCAACCTAGATAGCATAGTTAAAAGCAGAGACATTACTTTGCCAACAAAGGTCCATCTAGTCAAGGCTATGGTTATGGCAGTGGTCATGTATGCATGTGAGAGTTGGACTGTGAAGAAAGCTGAGCGCCAAGAATTGATGCTTTTGAACTGTGGTGTTGGAGAAGACTCTTGAGAGAGTCCCTTGAACTGCAGGGAGATCCAACCAGTCCATTCTGAAGGAGATTAGCCCTGGGATTTCTTTGGAGGGAATGATGCTAAAGCTGAAACTTCAGTACTTTGGCCACCTCGTGCGAAGAGTTGACTCATTGGAAAAGACTCTGATGCTGGGAGGGATTGGGGGCAGGAGGAGAAGGGGACGACAGAGGATCAGATGTCTGGATGGCATCACTGACTTGATGGACGTGAGTCTGAGTGAACTCCGGGAGTTGGTGATGGGCAGGGAGGCCTGGCGTGCTGTGATTCATGGGGTTGCAAAGAGTCAGATACGACTGAGCAACTGAAATGAACTGAACTGAACTGAATTGCTATATAATAACCTAGGCATATTTAAGATGTACAATTGTTTAAGTTATTGACATGTGTATACAAGTGTGCTACTATTAGCAAAATCAAGATAATTAACTTGTCTATAATTCCCCAAAGTTTCCAAGTATTCCTTTGTCATCTGTCTTCCCTCCGTTCCACTTTCTCCTATTCCTAGGAAATCACTGATCTTCTGTCTCTGTAGTTTGCATTTTCTAGAATTTTGTTTAAGTGGAATTATGCAGTATGTACTCTCATATTTAGAAAAGCCTTCTTAAAGTAAAATGGACAAACAGTAAACCAATTACATCTAAAGTGCTATCTATACTATTTTTCCCAGTTTCTTTCACTGAGTATAATTATTTTGAGAGTCATCCATATTGATGCATGAATCTATAACTTGTTCTGATTTATTGTTGATTATTATTTCATTGCTATGCTATGCTAAGTCACTTCAGTCGTGTCCGACTCTGTGACCCCATAGACGGCAGCCCACCAGGCTCCCCCATCCCTGGGACTCTCCAGGCAAGAACACTGGAGTGGGCTGCCATTTCCTTCTCCAATGCATGAAAGTGAAAATGAAAGTGAAGTTGCTTAGTCATGCCCGACTCTCAGCGACCCCATGGACTGCAGCCTACCAGGCTCCTCCGTCCATGGGATTTTCCAGGCAAGAGTACTGGAGTGGGGAGCCATTGCCTTCTCCGATTATTATGGATATACAAAATTTTGTTTATACTTTCTCTTATTTATTGAAAATTCAGTTGTTTCCAGTTTGTGGTTACTGAAGATACTATCAATATTTGTATACAAGTATTTGTATAGATAGATACTTTTAAAGATACCAACAGGTGCATTAGCTGTGTTATATTTTAGTGTATTATTGACTTTTGAAGAAATTGCAACAAGTAGTTGCTTTAGTCTACTTTCCCATCAGCAGTGTAGAAGAGATCCAGTTCCTCCATATTTTTGCCAACAGTTGGTAGGTTCAGTCTAATTTTTTCCCAGGTTTATTGTGTATAACAATGTTGTATAAATTTAAGGTATATAGCTTGGTGATTTGATGCACTTACAGATTTCAAAATGATCACTATCATAGCATTAGCTAACACCCCCATCTTGTCATGTAATTACCATTAATATTTTCACTGTGGTGAGGACATTTAAGATATTTCTCAGCAACTTTCCAGTATATAATAGAGTATAATTAACTATAACCACCACACTGTATATTAGATCCTCAGACTTTATTTATCTTATAACTGGAAGATCATACCTTTGACCAACTTCTGTCCATGTTCTCCATCTTCCCAGTCCCTAGCAACCATCATTCTACTGTTTTTGTAAGTTTAGCTTTTTTTAGATTCCACACATAAGTGGTATCACACAGTATCTCTCTTTGTCTGATTTATTTCACTCAGCACAATCCCCTGAAGGTTCATCCATATTGCCAACAAATGAAAGGATTTCCTTCTTCTGGTCTCTTTAATTTTAGCCTTTCTAGTGAGTTTGTAATTGTACCTTGTTGTTATTCTAAATTTCCATTTCCCTAGTGGCTAAAAACATTGAGCATTTTTTTCATGTGCCTATTTGTTTTTTATACATCTTCTTTTGTGAAGTGTTTGTTAAAATCTGTTTTGTTTCAACCAGCTTATTTTCTTCTTATCACTGAGTTTTAAGGGTGTTTTCTATATTCTAGGCACAAATCCTTTTACTAAAATGTTTTGCAAATATTTCTCCTACAATGTGATTTTCATTTTATTAACAAGAATTTCTTGAAGAACAAAAAATTTTAATTTTGATAAAGTCCAATTTATCACTTTTTCTTTATAATTTGTATTTTAAGAAATCTTTGCCTAATATAGTATCACCAATATTTTCACCTATATTTTCTTCTATGTGTCTTATGGTCAACCCTCTAACATTTTGTTCTACGTGCCATTTAAAATTATTTGTATATGGAATGAAGTAAAGGTTAGGATTATTATTTTTTTATTTTCTTATGGCTATGTAACAGTTTTAGCAACTCTTGGAGAGACTGTACCTTCCTCATTGACTTGTCTTGGCAGTGTTACTGAAAATAAATGGACCATACACATGAAGGTCTTTTACTATACCCTTTTTCCTAAACTATTGATTGATACTTTATGTTCAAAGCAATACCACACTGTCACTATCTTTGTGACTATATCTAAAGTTTTGAAATCAGATAAGTTCAGTGATTATTTAAAACTATTTTGGTTATTCTAGGTCCTATATATTTTCAAATAACTTTTAGGGTCAGCTTGTCTGTCACTACAAAATCTGTTAAGATTCTTCATGGGATTGTCTTGAGTCTATAGATCACTTTGTAAAGAATTCACATTTTAACAGCATTGAGTCTCCCAATCCATGAACATAGTTATATCTGTATTTCTTTTAGGTCTTTGTTAATTTCTCTGAGCAATATTTAGTAGTTTTCAGTGTATTAGTCTCAAACATTTTTCAGATTTATTCCTACATATTCAATAAGTATAATGCTATTGTTAATGGTATTTTTACTATAATTTCCATTTTCAATTGTTTGAGTAAAGAAATGAAGTTGATGTTTGTGGTTGGCAGCCTCTAAAATGGATGCAAATGATGCCCACTTCCAAGCATTTGTGGTGTTTTGTATTAGCTGGTTTAGTAATTCACTTCCAATAAAGAGAGTGAAAAGATAAATGAGATATTGCTTCTAAGATTACATTTCAAAAATACTGTGCCTTTCCTCTTACTCATTCTTTCTTGAAGCTCTCAGTTGCCATGTGATTAACTACAGTGTGGAAAAATAACCAAAAAAAAAAAAAAAAAAAAATTGACCTCCAGCTTCAAACAACATTCAGCAAGGAACTAGGGCCCTCAGAATACTGCACAAAAGTATCTGAATCAAGACAACAACCATTTGAAAAAGTTTGAAAGCAGATGCTCTTCTAGTAAAACTTTCAGAAGAGGCCGCAACTTAGGCCAACAGCATGATTGCCTTCTTGTGAGAGGATCTTGAGGGAAAGGCATCCAGCTAAAGCCTACCCAGATTCCTGACCCACTGAATGGCTGGGTAATAAGTGTTTCTTGTTGAGGTAATTAAATCTTGAAATAATTTATTGTACAGAAACAGGTAAGTAGTAAGATGTTTGTACATTAGTCTTTTAACCTAAACATTGCTAAGCTCATTTATTAGTTTTAGTTATTTTGTAGATTTCTTAGAATTTTTTTTTGCCTATGTGATTATGTCATTTACAAATTAGACAATTTTTCTTTCCTATCAACAGTGTATAAGGATTCTGATTTCTCCATAAATTAAACTTATTATCTGACTTTTTAATTCTAGTCAGCTTAATGGATATGAAGTGGTATCTTATTGAGGTTTCAATTTGCATTTCCCTGATGACTAACAATGCCAAGTGGATTTTCACATGCTTGTTGGCTATTTGTGTAGCTTGTCTGGAAAAAAATTTATTCACTTTCTTTACCATTGTTAAATTTGATTTTTAATTATTGCATTATAAGTGCTCTTCATATATTCTAAATACAAATCTCTTATAAAATAGCTGGTTCCAAATATATTCCCTTTCTATGGATTGTCTTTTCACTTTCTTGATGGTAAATTTTGAATCACAAAAGATTTTAACTTAATAAAATCTGACTTATCTATTTTTTTTTTCTTTTGTTATGCTTTGGGAATCTTATCTAGGAATCTTTTGGCAAATTCAAGGTCACTAAGATTTACCCTTATATTTTCTTCTAAGAGTTGTATACTTTTCCTCTTTTACTTAGGTTTTCGATACATTTTGACTTAATTTTTGTATATAGTATACAGTAATGATCCAGTTTTATTCTTTTATATGAGGTTGATTATAATTTAATTTTGCTCTAATCAGAGATTATACTTAGCATGATTTGAAGATTCCCTGGTGAAGGGAATGGCAACCCACTCCAGTATGCTTGCCTGGAGAATTCCATGGACAGAGACACCTGGTGAGCTATACAGTCCATGGTGTTGCAAGAGTCAGACACAACTGAGTGACTAACACTTATTAATACTGTTTTAGTTCAGAATATGGTCTTAAAGTTCAATATACACTTGAAATTTGTATTCTGCTTCATGTACTTTATTTACTCTTTCTTTTTTCCAGTCTTTTTTTATCTTTGCCTTTTAGTTTTGGAAGTTTCTATCGAGATGTCATCAAGTTCAAATACTTTTTCAGCTATGTCAGTCTACTAAAGAGCTCATCAAAAGAAATTTTCATTTCTGTTAAACAAGATCTTTGATCTCTAACATTTCTTTCTCCCTTTTATTCTTAGTATTTCCATCTCACTGCTTACATGATACTTCTATTCTTCCATCTACTTTATCTATTAGAGCCCTTACCATATTAATGGTAGGTGTTTTAGCACAGCAAAGGAAACCATAAACACAACAAAAAGACAACTACAGACTGGGAGAAAATGTTTGCAAATGATGTGATGGATGAGGGCTTAATTTACAAAATATACAGAATTTTCAGACAACTCAATAACAAAAAAACAACCAAACAACCCAGTCAAAAAAAAAAAAAAAAAGGGCAGAAGACCCATTTTTGGAAAAATGGAAAAAATAGACATTTCTCCAAAGAAGACATGCAGATTGCCAACAGGCACATGAAATATACTCAACATCACTAATTATTAGAGAAATACAAATTATAATGACAATGAGGTACCACTTCATACCAATCAGAATGGCCATCATTAAAAATCTACAAATAACAAACACTGGAGAGGGTATGGAGAATAGGGAACCCTTCTACACCATTAGTGGGAATGTGAATTGGTACAACCACTGTGGAAAACATTATGGAGTTTCCTCAAAAAACTAAAAATAGAGTTGCTATATAATCCAGCAAATTCTAATCCTGGGCATATATCATAATTCAGAAAGATACATGTACCCAGTGTTTATAGCAGCACTCTTTACAATAGACAAGAAGTGGAGACAACCTGAGTGTCCATTGATATATAAATGGGTAAAATAAAAAGATGTGGTATCTGTACACAATGGAATACTAGTCAGCCATATAAAAAAATGAAATAATGCCATTTATAGCAATGTAGATGGACCTAGAGATTATCATACTAAGTGAAGTTAAGTCAGAAAGAGAAAGACAAATAACATATGTATATGTGAATCTAAAATATGACACAAATGACCTTATTTATGAAACAGAAGCAAATTCACAGACATAGAAAACAAATTTATGTTTCACAATGTAGAGAGCAGGTGAGGGAGAGATAAATTAGGATATTAGCATATACAAACTACTATACATAAAAGAGTTAAACAACCAGGTCCCATTGTATAGTACAGCAAACTGTATTCAAAATTTTATAAAAAATCATAATGGAAAAAAATGAAAAAGAATGTGTGTGTGTGTGTGTGTATATATATATATAAAACTGAGTCACTTTGCTGTACACGAGAAACTAACACAACATTGTAAATCAATTCTACTTCAATAGAAAATAAATTTAAAAAAGGAAGCATGTCTGTGATCCCCAAAGAGACATGCCAACTATATGTAATGTGCTATCTTGGATGGGATTCTGAACTGGAAAAAAAAATTTAAGTAAAAACTAAAAAAAACTGATAAAATGTGGACTCTGGTTAAAATAAAATACATTAGTTGTTTTAAATTTTCAATCTGATAATTCCAACAGCCCTGCCTTATGAGTTTGGTTCTGACACTTGCTCTGTCTCTTCAAAGTGTGTTTTTATTTTTTTATATGCCTTGTGATCTTTTTCTTGGTAGCTGAAAATGACATACTGGATAAAGAAAACCAGCACTGGTTCTTATACATGTTTCTGCTCACAGGTTTCTGCTCTGACAAATTGTGACTCTCTCTATTTATCTGTCTGTCTCCCCAATTTTGGGTATAGCAGTTTGTATTATGACCCTATTTCCCCAATGGATCTAAGAAGAGTTGTTGATTTTTCAGGTAGTTTAGCTTTTTATGGTTGTTGGGACAGGGTGACAACTTTCAAGTATTTTACAAGCTGGACTGGAAACCAAAAAGTATGGTTCATGTATTGAAAGCTCTGTTTTGGGGTAAAACACATTGAAGGCTATTATGCACATTTGATTACTAGACTTTTTTTATTAAAATGATTATATTATCTCTGGCAATATTTCTTGCTCTAATATGAATTAGTATACACTAATATTCTAATATTAGTATGTGTATGCTAAGTCACTTCAGTTGTGTCTCTTTGCAACCCTATTGCAATTTTCTTTCCATTAGGGTTAGCATAGTAAATCTTTTCCTACTCTATACTTTTCTATATATTTAATGTAAATGTCATGTTAAAAGCACACAATTAGTTCCTACTTTTTAATCCAATTTTAATATCTCTACATTATCGAGCTGTTTAGATGATTTACATTTAAGGTGATTATTGATATGATTAGGTTGCAATCTACCATCTAATATTTATGTTCTATTTTTCAGTTATTTTGTTTCCATATTTCCTGTTTTATAGAATTCTTTGGATTGAATATCTTTTATGATCCTAACATATCTCCTCTATTGCCTTATTATGTTTTTGTTAACTTTTTTATTGGCTATTTTTGGCTTATAGCATGTATCTTTAATTACATCTATTTTAGGTAGTATTATATGCCTTCATAAGCCTAAGAATATACTTTCAGTTTTTCCTATTCTAGTCATCATGGCACTGTCCTCATAATGTAACTTATACATATATCATAAACCCCATTGTTTATGTTTATTATAGTGTTTTTCTCATTTTAAACAATTGTCTTACAAGGAAATTTTAAAAATAAGAAAAATTTTTGTATATTTATCTATATATTTATCATCTACGTTACTCTATTTCCTTGTGTTGTAGATACATATTTTCATCTGGTTTAACTTTCCCTATGTAATATGCGCTTCTTATGATATGTATGATTATGGTCTTCTGGTGATCCATTCTTACAGTGTTGTATATTTAAAAACATTCTTACGACTCAGGAATTATGCTCCACATATTTACTCAACAGATATGAGTATATGCCCATATAAGAGCATATGGATGAATGGTTACAAAATATTTACAATCATAAATATCTGGAAACAACCAAGATGTCCAGCAGTAGGTGAACAGATAAATAAACTGTAATAAATCCATAAAGTAGAATACTATTCAATAATAAAAATGATTAATGAGCTAATGGTCACAAAAATCTTAAGTTCATATTATTAGTTGAAAGTAGACAATTAAAAAAAGTTACATATTGTATGTTATTGATTATATGACATTTGGGAAAAAAACAAAAATATAGAGATTGTAAAGCCTTCCAAGGTGGCACTAGCGGTAAAGAACTCATCTGCTAATACAGGAGACATAAAAGACACAGGTTTGATCCCTGAGTTGGGAAGATCCCCTGGAGGAGGGCCTGGCAACCCACTTAGGTATTCTTGCCTGGAGAATCCTGTGAACAAGGGAGCCTGAAAGAGTCAGACATGACTGAAACAGAACACACACACACACAGACTCTAAACAGATCAGCAGTCATTAGTTCATAAGGGAGGGTTGAATAGGTGAAGCACAGGGGATTTCTTTTAGGACAGCAAAACTGTTTTTAATGATATTATAATGTTGGATTCATGGCATTATACAATTGTTGAAATCCATAGAAATTTATAGCACCAAAGGTGCTTGTAAAATGCAATTAAAAAAATAATTAAGAAGTCAGGGAATCCCAGAGTGGAATGCAAAAGGTGGCAAATGAGTCTAATTGTATTACAAATGTATAAAACAATGTCCTTGAAGCCGGTAGAAGGAAAAAGTTAAATAACTTTGGAGAGGGTAGGAGGAATTAAGAAAGTAGCATATACTCTATCATGTGTAAAATAGATAACTAATGGGAAGCTGCCACAGCTTCCTTAGTGGCTCAGTGTTAAAGAATCTACCTGCAAGGCAGGAGCCACAGGTGATGGGGGTTGGATCCCTGGGTCAGGAAGATCCCCTGGAGGAGGACATGGCAACCCACTCCAGTATTCTGCCTGGAGAATCCTATGGACAGAGGAGCCTGGCAGCCTCTCAGTCCATAGGGTTGCGAAGAGTCAGATACGCTGAAGCAACTGAGTACATATGCACACATTGGAAGCTGCTATATAATACAGTGAGCCCAGCCTGGTGTTTTGTGATGACCTGGAAGGGTGGGATGAGAAGGCGGAGGGATGCTTAAGAGGGAAGGAAGATCTATGTCTATATATATACATATATATATATATATATAATTATGACATTCTGATTGTTGTATGAGAGAAATCAGCACATTTTAAAGCAATTATGCTCCAATTTAAAAATAAATTTAAAAAATTATGGTGTCTAAGACTAAAAGCAAAACTAACTATAATAAGCACTGTACTACAGTAGAGTTGCCTCCCATGTGTATATGCATTAGCAATTATGGAACCACTATATACCCTTATGGCAGAAAGCGAAAAGGAACTAGAGTCTCTTGATGAAAGTGAAAGAAGATAGTGTAAAATCTGTCTCAAAACTCAACATTCAAAAAACTAAGATCATGGCATCCGGTCCCATAGCTTCATGGCAAATAGATGGGGAAACAATGGAAACAGTGAGAGACTTTATTTTCTTGGGCTCCAAAATCACAGCAGATGGTGACTGCAGCCATGAAATTAAAAGATGCTTGCTCCTTGGAAGAAAAGCTATGACAAACCTAGACAGCATTTTAAAAAGCAGACATATTACTTTGCCAAGAAAAGTCCATATAGTGAAAGCTATGGTTTTTCCAGTAGTCATGTATGGATATGAAAGTTGGACCATAAAGAAGGCTGAGCACCAAAGAACTGATGCTTTTGAATTGTGGTGCTGGAGAAGACTCTTGAGAGTCCCTTGAACTGCAAGGAGATCAAACCAGTCAATCCTAAAGGAAATCAATCCTGAATATTCATTGGAAGGACTGATGCTGAAGCTAAAACTCAAATACTTTGGCCACCTGCTGGGAAGAGCTGAGTCATTGGAAAAGACCCTGATGCTGGGAAAGATTGAATGCAGGAAGAGAAGGGGAAGACAGAGGATAAGATGGTTGGATGGCATCACCGACTCAATGGACATGAGTTTGAGCAAGCTCCAGGAGTTGGTGATGGACAGGGAAGTCTGGTATGCTGCAGTACACAGGGTCGCAAAGAGTCAGACATGACTGAGCAACTGAACTGAACTGATATACATATACTGCAATTGAATAATTAAATAAATTAATGATTGATTGTGGGATCCAGGTTTCTTACTATTACAATGGGAGGTTAAAAATAAGCAAGGGAATGAGGCTATAATAATCTATGTGGTAGGAACTTGGAGTTCCAGATATCAATCTGAATTGAGGTTTACCTCATTATAGATACAGTATATTACATATAGAAATATTTATAGAGATGTGCATATATATAGTTTAGTATGCATATAGATATTTCCTTGGTCTGTCAGCTGAGACAATCTATAAAAACATCCCTGTAGCAATGGGCATACCTAGTGCTCAGATCTTGGTTTCTAATATCCGTATTAATACCATTTGGTTGAAACTGGTATTTCTAGGATTGGAGCAGGAAATATAGACTATGAGCCTAGAATACCTTGTGATGTTGGAAAGTAAAGAAATGCTCAAAAACAAAACAAGATCCTGTAATGATGAGGCTATGGCAAAGTGACACTGGAGTCAGTTTAAAAGGCTCCCAATGTTCCCAATTGTTCCAAACCTGGAACAGTTTAATATGGAAAAAAAGTACTGAATTCTAATTCCCAGTATAAAATTAATATTCATGATTGTATGTTGATAATGGCCACCCACTCCAGTATTCTTGCCTAGAGAATCCCATGGACAGAGGAGAGCCAGGTGGGCTACAATCCATGGAGTCGCAAAGAGTCGGACATGACTGAATGACTTTCACTCACATGTTGATCTATATGATTGATTATATAAATATTCTTGTATACATGAGCTCGTATTAGTACACAATAAATCCAGATAATTCTCACATACAGAAGGAAAATCCTAAATAACCTATGTTAAATATTCTGCTCTCAAAGAAGTAACACATTAAACCCCACTTTTAAGTATGGGAAGAACTTAGTGAATTCCTTTCAAAGAATACAGTAAGGAAAGCAGAGGGGAGCAACCATACCATGAAAAAAACGGACAAACGTTAGCTCAGCCAGGTGATCCAAGTAAACGTCAAAGGTAATAAATTATGTTAATAGTATCTACTCTTGAAATTCTGTGATGACTCTGACACTTTTTTCTGTGGTCTTCCCCCCAAGAATATAGAACCTCAGTATTACAGTCTGTTTCTGCCATTATTAAAAAAGTACCATAGACTGGGTGGCTTATTAACAACAGATACTTATTTCTCATAGTTCTACAGGCTTGGAAGTCCAAGATCATAGCACTGGCTAATTCAGTGTCTGAAGAGAGCTCAATTCCTGGTTCACAAATGCCCATCACAGTGAGCTCACATGGTACAATGGGTGAGGGATCTCTCTTGGGTCTCTCTTCATAGGTACACTAATCCTGTTCATGAAGACTTACCTTTGTGACCTCATCCCCTCCCAAATGTCCCACCTCCAAAGCCATCACACTGTGGATAAGATTTCAGCATATGAATTTGAAGGAGGGAGGCAAATCTTTAGTCTACCGTATTCAGTTTAATCATGAAAAAATATCTAACAAATCTTACTTGAGAGACATTCTAAAAAATACCCAACCAGGACTCCTCAACACTGTCATCAGTCATATAAAACAAGAAAGGTATGAAAAATTGTCACATCCAGAACAGAAAAGCGATATCAGGTAAAAATTAAGGAACTATAGATAAAATATGAATTTTAATAATAATATATCAGTATCAAATTATTAGTTTTAACAAACATATCACAATAATATGTTAATAATAAGGGGAACTGGAATAGGAGTTCTTTATATTAAATATAGGAATATAAAGAATAGGAATTCTTTATATTAAAGTTGTAATATTTATTTAAATATACAACTAAAATTTAAATATTCCTTTAAAAAAAAAAACAAGGCCTTTATTTCACCTTTCTTTTTGAAAGCTACTTAATTGAGCATAGAATTCTAGGTTGATAATTTTTTTCTTTCAGTACATTAGAGATTTCATGCCACAGGTTTTTCTGACTTACAGTACTTCTGAGAAGTTGACTGTCAGTCATCTTTGTTTTATGTATGTTTTGTTCATTTGTATCAAGTTGCTTTTCACTGTTTCTAAGCAATTTGATGTGTCTTTGTATAGTTATATATGAGACCCTCTCTAAAGGAAATAGTGGGTATTCATATTTGAATATTAACACATAGAACATTTCTTAAAACCATCAATTTAAGCCTAAAAAATAGAGATGAAAAAAATGAATATGAAGGACAAAAGAACCAAATGTATTTTCATGTTCACTAGGGTCAACCCTTAAAATATTACCATTATGAGATTATAAGAGATGTTGTTACATTTAATCTCCTTATTTTATAAATAAGGAAACTTATGATCAAGGATGACTAAGCAATTTTGTTTTAAATCTCACAGCAATTTAATAGAAGAGTGGAAACTGAACTTATCTTCCTATTGGTTAGTTGTTAGTACTCCAGCATCTGTAGGCTAGAATCTGCTGGTCCAGCCTGGTTGCTGAATGCGGATGCAGGATGAGATATGAGTAGAATGCTACAACCTCGATTTGCTTGCCTAGGCTTCCTTCTATGCAATGAGTTTCATAGCCACAAGAATATAGGAAGTCCGGGACTTGGAGGGTTTAATTATACTTGAAAAAAATACATTGGTTCTTGGCCTTCTGCTGTTTTCTCTCTGGACTGACTCTCATGTGGTATGAATCTCAGTTGGATTAATGCTGTATCTTTTGTGTCACAAGGCTTCAGAGTGACTTGCACTTAACCAACCAAGATCTTGGTTCTTATTTTCAACCTTGGCTCTTGTTTTAAACATAAATGACCTTCATCACTTATGCCTCAGGTTCATTTATGATAAGGAAGACTGATGTGTAGTTATGGTCATGAAACCTGACCTATGGGGTAGAGTGCTGGGAAGTTTCCCACAACATTTTATAACTTGCTGTGGGGAACGGCTGAAAATTACTGCTACTAGGGTGTTACCAGAGAAGCTGCAATATTCCTTTTCATAATCAAATTTTCATAAAATTACCACTTTACTCATTAAGAATAACTATTTCTTGTAGAAAATCACCCTTTGAGGAGGCATTTGGTATGTTTCCAAAGGAATTTACTTAATAAAAAAAAAGTGTCTCTGTATTCCTATCTATTGCCTTTAAAAAACATCTTCCTTATATCAGAGACTCAATAACAGTAAAATGGATAAAAACAAGCAGACCAAGGGATGAGGAACTCGAAAATAAACCAAAATTACCCAGGTGTTCTTGGGTAGTAAATGGTACACACTAACAAAGACAAAACCATTCTTCATGGGAGAATACTCAAAGAAACATCTGTGCCTTTCCCAGATCCAAAGAAATTTTAGTCTGGCAGTATGATACAGATCAATTGATGTAGTTTGAATGGATAACAAAACATCTGCAGCTCTTACCAGACTTAATGCTAGGAACTGTACTTGGAGGTTAAATGTTATGGAGTCTCTGGCTGCAGACATCATTAAGTTAGAGATGTTGACAGAGGAAGAAAGTAAAAATGAAGTCTCAACTACACAAGTATCTAGGTAATAATTTACAATCACACACATATAAACATATACATTTATAAATACTCCCTATGCTGTGATAAGAAATTGTTGTAATTAATCTCAAAGTAATTATCTTTGAGCTGTGAATACTTATGATCCATAAAGCAGAGGATTTTGCTTATTTAGGACAAAGGAATGGTTAAAATGGAGAGGGAAAGTAAAATTGGAGGTGAGATTTCTTTTCAGCTAAGCCAAGAGAGAGATTAATGTCTGCTCCCTGGCAGCTGCCCATTACTAAATTCCTAAGTATTGGACTCTGCACAATTGAAGGCTCTCTGGAAAAATAACTGTTTACTTACAGTCAACAAACAAAAATCCTCAAAAACCCAAGCAAATTACTCTGCCCTGGAAAACCCACAAAAATAAGATCAATTTATTATCATGGGACTTGTGTCACAGAACTCTAAAAACTGGTTTGTAATAGGCAGACTATGTAGCCATACACATACAGAGATATGTGGATTCAAGGAGATTTATCCATGTCTATATATAAACAGCCTCATATACAGCAGATAAAAACATGATAAAAGGGTAAGGCATGAAACAGCCTTTGGATTTTTAACAAAATATCTTCTCCTGTGCAAGAAATGGGATAAACAAATGGGAAATGTGCTGCCCAACAGCCATTTTTAAGGCATAGTGCTAAATTTGCTTGTGTATTTGAGCATCAGGTTTATATATATATAGACAAGCTCCTCCCACATTTTTTGGTACCTTTTAGTACCAGCAAAATAGCTAACAAAAATGAAATAAAATGACCATTTATTGAACATCTCTGGCCTGCAAGGCATCTTGTTACATCCTGTTGTTGTCTGCACAATTTTTCAAGATTAAATGAACAGAAACTACATTGATCTATTCACTTGAGTGGGGTGGCTAATGGTGTGACACAGAAAGCTGTGTTTCTGCTCTAAGAGAAATATGCACTTTTACTTTGACACCAATGAGTGGTGATTCTCTCAATTTACTGAATAACTACAAAGAGCACGCTCAACATTAGTGAACTGATGGCAACATTTTCCAACAGTGGTACAGATTCACAATTATTTACCTCAGCTATAAAATCCAAAAAAGTTTTGAAAGCCAAGAATTTTATAACTTTTTTGGGGAGCAGAAGCTAATCTGAGCCAGTATTTATAGCTCCTTTAAAAAATCCCACTTCATGTAACTACTCATCTATTTAGCTATAAAAAATATTCATATTTGATTGTGGAATGCTGCCCCAGACCCCACTGGAGTTGTTACATAATATGCAGTTTATGTCCTAATTGTGTTCCAAAATATGAAAAATTCTGAATTTTAGAACACATTTGGGAGTGATACTGATAATGGGGGAGGCAATGCCTGTGTGAGAAGAGGAAGGTTTATGGGAAATCTCTGTACCTTCCTCTCAATTTTCTTATGAACCTTCAACTGCTTTAAAAATGTACAATTGTTAAAAATAACACAACACATTTGATCTCAACAGTTGCAGGCAATGGATTTTGAATCTAGGCAGCAAATGATTTGAAACCCTTGGGTTCTTCATTATTTAATAGCAATAATTTTAAAGAATGAGAGTATTCAGAAAAAAAGAATAAACTTCATATTAGTTTTTTTTTAATTCATAACATCATAAAGTTATAATCCAGGGATAATTTATCCTGTCTGCCAAATCCTTTATAATTATTTGTCAGGCCACCAAAAACATTCACAAATTCAAATGAATCCTAATCACATTCTTAACATTAACTTGCAGTCTCTGATATCAGATTAGCTTGTCATGAATTGGTTTATTAGCAACGGCTGATTTTTTTCTCAAAGTGGCAAATAGTCATTTGGTAAATTGCTATTTATTTTCTTTAGGATGTAGACTCATGGGGGCTGGAGGTGAAATGATTCTTAGACCAGGAATTATACTTTCCACTTAACCACTTTCACAATGAGATTGTTTCTGATGCTGCATTATTGGCGAGGGCTATGGACCTTGAAGAAAGCAAATGAATATCGACTTGTGGTGATGGAGATGACATGTCTCCAGAGGATCCCCGGGATTCGCAGAAGACAGAAACAGAGTAATGACATCGGCGGTATTCTGTGAATAGAAAGGAGCTGCGGGCTGTCAGGGGAGGACTGGGATTGCTAAGTGGGCGGTGCACCCGTCAGTCATGCTGAGAGAGAAGAGAAGCGAGGGTTAGCTCTCCTCCCAGACATCTGAGAAGTAAGCCGTGCTGTTCTCCAGACCCTGAAACCATATGGCTGTGAAACCTCATCCCGGACATCGTGGTTCTAAAGAAAACTCATCCATGAAAAAAAAATGAATGAACAATTCTCAATATTCTTGTCAAAACATAAGCTTGTAATGATTTTTAGCTCCCTCAAGTTGTCCTATTTACTGGCTTTGAAAACAAGAATGGCTCGATTTAGAATAGCAATTTAGTAAAAAAAAAAAAAAAAGAAAAAGAAAGAAAGACAGATAGACATGCAGGTCCTTTATTTTTCTGGAGATCCTTTCCTTGAAGTTTTAAAAGCAACTGCTAGTTTCCAAATAAAATTGATTAAATGTGAGTCACTCTAATATGGACCACTGGAGCTGATACTTACATTCTCTGGCAACAGCCCTATGGATAGTGAATAAAAGAAATGAGAAAAACTTCAGTAGTCTAGGAGTTCAGATTGTCTTAAACTGACACACAATGGCTGAGTATCAGAACAGTCTGACATCTCCATGATGCATATTAGAACACTAATATTTTCAAAAAGCCTGACGTTCATCCTCCCTTTTTTTCCTTCTGTTTAGGAATTTTGAGTAAATTTTTTTTTTTCATTCAAAATCCATAAGACACCTAGAAACCCCCAGTAATGGCTTCACTGTGAGCTTAATATAATTATGAATGGTTCTTTGTGGTTCCCTGAATGATTCTTCAGTAGTATCAGCATCACCTGGGAACTTGACAGAACTTCTCCTACTCCATCTGAGACCTACTGACTACAGATTTCCGGATTTAGAACATAGAAATCTGTAGCTTAATAAGCCATCCAGGTGACTGAGACATGTTCAAGTTTGAAAACCACTGGCTTAACACTGCTGCTGCTGCTGCTAAGTCACTTCAGTCGTGTCTGACTCCATGCGACCCCATATACGGCAGCCCGCCGGGCTCCACCATCCCTGGGATTCTCTAGGCAAGAACACTGGAGTGGGTTGCCATTTCCTTCTCCAATGTATGAAAATGAAAGGTGAAAGTGAAGTCGCTCAGTCGTGTCTGACTCTTAGCGACCCATGGACTGCAGCCCACCAGGCTCCTCCATCCATGGGATTTTCCAGGCAAGAGTACTGGAGTGGGGTGCCATCGCCTTCTCTGCTGGCTTAATTTTAGGAAACTTCAAAGGGGACAGAGGTACAGGTAAGGAAATCAACTGATTTTGGAAAATGGCCTGTTTGTGGGTTTTGCATAATAATCTACAAGGTGTTAACACCTAAAATGAAGTCAGTGTCCTTCATGCTATCCTGGCTAGACTCCCACCAAATGATCAGAAAACAGGTGCTTCGTCCAACTGCTTGCTGTCCTCAGAATTAACATCCCTTAGTGGCTCAGATGGTAAAGAATCTGCCTGCAATGCAGGAGACCCGGGTTCAACCCCTGGATCAAGAAGATCCCTTGTGGAAGGGAATGGCTACCCACTCCAGTATTCTTGCCTAGAGAATTCCATGGACAGAGGAGCCTGGCGGGCTACAGACCATGGGGTCACAAAGAGACAGACACAACTGAGTGACTTTCACTTCACTTCATGACATAATGGAGTGTTAAACAGTTACCAGTTTTGTTTGTTTTGCTTTTTGTTGTTTTATTCTCTTCTTTTTTATAGGGTCATGTAAAACCTCAAAGTAGTAAACTGGGTGTTGTGACTTAATATATAATAATTAACTCAATCTCTTGCACTACACAAGTTGGAGAAAATTGTTTGAGTCCCATGTTTTGTTCTTTCGTGGGTGTTCTTGCTAGTCAGATCATGTCAGAACATAAATCAACACAGAGCTTTCTTTGTTGAGAATGTATTCCTGCTGTCCTCCACCCAAAAATATCTACTGGATTAAAGAATGGGCTTAAAGACTGTTTATTGGCATTATTCTCTCAGTGTGATCTGATAACAGTTACCAGGTAGCAGTCTATGGATCACCCTTTGTATGGCCCTGTTCAAAACTACCTGTGCATCTCTTATAAAAGAACATTGTGGAGCCTTTATCCAGAGCTTAGTTTTCCTTACTTAATTGTGATTTATACACACACACACACACACACACACACACACACACATACATATATGTCCCCTCAGTCATAAAGGTTGCTTGGTGGGGTCTGGAAAGCCAATATACATTGCAAGACATTATTCTACTCTATGGGGTAAGAGGAGAAGATAGTTGAGAACCATTCAGTTAGACATATAAGGCCATTCTCAGAAATAGTCCCAGTGAAGGCAGCCAAGTGGTCTAATGCATGTCTCTGCCCAAAGGATGTGAAGAGTGGAATCTGGTTTCAATTAATGTGCAGGAGAGTCCTATAAGACACATTGGGCCTTACAGCAGGATTCTAAGTGGAAAGTAGTCAGGCATGGTCTTAAGAAACATATATCCTAGCATCCCAAATATTGATTCAGGTACACTGAGCAGCAGACAGTGTTCCTTTCTCCCAAGGAGAAATCCTTACCTGAGGGAAGAGTCTCCCTGATACTAGGTAGAACTCTATTTATGAGGAAGTTATGGTTAAAACAATGTAGCAAAGTATTTTTACATCATTGCAAACAGTTTAGGATAAAACACTACTCTTTTGGACAAGTAGGAATACTCTTCAGCAGAGGGAGATCATTTTTTATTTAATCAATAAAGAGGTATGCCCTCCTGGATATCAAACTGAACCTGAGATATAGGATTTGAGCTATATGGATGACAAAATCAGACAGGCCTGTCTATCTGGAAAAGCGCTTCAGGGAAGTAGAAAGTAGAAGATCCATCTCTTGAAAGCCACGAGCTCTGTGGCTCTGGAGGGCAAACTAATTAGGGGGAAATCAAGTCTCTAATTTGCTAACTAAATGATTACGGTCCTTGTTAAGTTCTGTATTTAAGGATCTATTAGCACTTGTGGTATCATTTTAATAGTCTCATCCAGCCTTCAACACAATAAAGAAAACCAAGGACCACAATAAAAAAAAAAAAAAAAAAAAAAGGACCTTACCATCTGGGGCCAGGACGGTAGTCAGGAAAACAATGTCACAAAACCTCAAGAAATCAAAATTCAAGAAGGCAGGTGTCATGTAGTGAGTGACTTTCATTTGGTAGGTTTTTCATCTTGTGCCAAACCTTATTTATTTTAAGTTTTCTCCTATTTAGCAGAGCAACATTGACTTATATCTGACAAGATCCAGTAAGCCTGCATACTGCAGTGATGAAGGTCAAATCAACTTTTCAGTTCCAATCAACAACTAAAATAAAGGGCAAAATAACTCAGCAGGAAGCTGAACTGTGTATCTAATCCACAAACAGAGAGCAGGTCAGTTTCCTATGGCTCACCATAAACTCATTCCCTTCCATGTCTATGACCACTTGATCAATGTCAGACCTTCCATGGATGCTACCCAGCTAGAACTGACTGAGGTAAGAAGACAGATCCTGCAGTGAAAGCGAGCATATATACATATACATATACATATACATATACATACATAAATAAAAGAAGTGAGTTATCAATTCAAAAAGCAAAGCAGTCTTGGAACACTTGAGAATAGAAAGATCTCCTATATTAAAAGAATCTTTAGTTATTAACATAATACAGAGCAGCAAAATAACACTTTGATAATAATATGACTCCTAAATAAGGGTTATGAGATATAAAAATTGCAGACTTAAAGAAGAGATATTATAGGTCAAATATGGGTTCCAAATCAATCTATTGCTCTAGAAAATTAATCTTATTATAAAAGTTAATGAAATAATGTAACATGGTATTGGCCTAGATTGTATGTTATATCAAGAATTTAATATACTTAAAATATATATCAATGAGAAATTTTGACCTAAAAAATAATGTATTTTTAACAACTCCATCATTGAATTTTCCCAGAAGCACAGTATTTTGTCTAGCACCAGCATTCATACATATGTTCATACACAGATTTTTGTCTTTAATTCTATTTTCTACTAAAAGAAATCAAGGATCATTAGAGAATAGTTCTTTCTGTCTATATCCTGGCAAGGAGAAAAATCAAGATGGTCCTGGAGTATCTTACTGTGGTCACAGTGTAGTGTGAAAGTGAAAGTGACTCAGAATTCTCCAGGCCAGGATACTGGAGTGGGTAGCTTTTCCCTTCTTCAGGGGATCTTCCCAACCCAGGGATCAAACTCAGGTCTTCTGCATTGCAGGCAGATTCTTTACCAGCTGAGCCACAAGGGAAGCCCAGAAATACTAGAGTATTGTCACAGTATAAGGATAGTATAATCTGAAAGATGTTTTGAAAGTTTCCAGAAGGGCAAATGAATGTACACCTACTGCCCAATTTTTGACAGTTTGGATATATACTTAATTAGAGCAGTTATCTAGGTAAAAAGGAAAAAAAAAACAAAAATTATCATTCAAAGTGATTAATGATATATGATTAATGATATATACTCTACCAAAGAAAGGGCAAGTTTTCAAAAATATATGCAGAAAAATCAGAATGATACACAATTTGAATTACAAATATGCACTGTTCACTTTTTGGTTAATACCTAGGTTTATAATCACAGCTAAGTAAACCAACCTAAAAGCTTTAAGCTAATTCATAGACATTGCTGCTAAGTCACTTCAGTCATGTCTGACTCTGTGCGACCCCATAGATGGCAGCCCACAAGGCTTCCCCGTCCCTGGGATTCTCCAGGCAAGAACACTGGAGTGGGTTGCCATTTCCTTCTCCAATGCATGAAAGTGAAAAATGAAAGTGAAGTTGCTCAGTCATGTCTGACTCTAGCGATCCCATGGACTGCAGCCCGCCAGGCTCCTCCATCCATGGGATTTTCCAGGCAAGAGTTACTGGAGTGGGGTGCCATTGCCTTCAGGTCCACATTATTTATAATTGATAGGACCTTGAGCCCTGTAATCCTGATGAAGTAATACTTATAAATTTATGATTTCAAGAAATACAAATATATGTGACTGGCTGATACTGGGAAGTCCAGTTGAGTCATCAATTCCAAAGTTTCACTGTAAAAGCTTAATAATTTTACTGTAACTAAAGCAGCAGGTATACAATCATCTTGAAAACATCCCTGATCTAACATAAGCCATTTAATAAAAAGAATTAACCTCTTTGGGGACTAAGATTACTGCAACACTAAGTTTACACATATACACACAATCAATCTGATGGCGATATTTTTGTTTTAGATTATGCTTTTGAAATTACTTTGCAGGTTTATGTACATTTTCTTTACAGGTATTTGAAATACTTAAATGAATAGAGTTTATTAGTTTTATAAGACAAATTTATTAACTTTACAAAATATATTTTTCATAATTAATTTTAATCAATATTTTTGCAAATTGATTTAAGAGAGAATCTGAGAGACTTGTAATTTTCATTTAGTAGGATTTAGTCAATTTAATAAGAATTTAAACACTGAAGAGAAATTGATTCTTTAACTACATAATTATCATGATTTAATGATTAAACAATTGTTAACTGAATCTACAAGCCCAAATCATTGACCGTAAGTCAAGATGTGAAGTGTTTATGAAGGTTCTCCTGTATGCACAAAAAGCCTCTGGGCAGTAAAGAGCTCTCAACAGACCTGAATTATGGAGACTTTATAACCTTATAACTTGTGCTTTAAAGCAAATGGGAATACAGGACATATCTTTGAGAAATATTCCATAAAAAATCATGAAAACAGATTTTTGGTACTTAAAGAGGTATGTGTCAATTATTTGGAAAATGTATGCATGTGAAATACTTTATTCCCTAGATTATGGCATCCAGTCCCATCACTTCATGGCAAATAGATGGGGAAACAATGGAAACAGTGGCTGACTTTATTTTTCTGGGCTCTAAAATCACTGCAGATGGTGATTGCAGCCATGAAATTAAAATACGCTTACTCCTTAGAAGGAAAGTTATGACCAACCTCGAAAGCATATTAAAAAGCAGAGATATTACTTTGCCAACAAAGGTCCTTCTAATCAAGGCTATGTTTTTTCCAGTAGTCATGTATGGATGTGAGAGTTGGACTGTGAAGAAGGCTGAGCGCCGAAGAATTGATGCTTTTGAACTGTGGTGCAGAAGACTCTTGAGAGTCCTTGGACTGCAAGGAGATCCAACCAGTCCATCCTAAAGGAGATCAGTCCTGGGTGTTCATTGGAAGGACTGATGCTGAAGCTGAAACTCCAATACTTTGGCCACCTGATGTGAAGAGCTGACTCATTGGAAAAGACTCTGATGCTGGGAGGGACTGGGGGCAGGAGGAGAAGGGGACGATAGAGGATGAGATGTCTGGATGGCATCACTGACTCAATGGACATGGGTTTGGGCGGACTCCCGGAGTTGGTGATGGACAGGGAGGCCTGGCGTGCTGCTGTTCATGGGGCCGCAAAGAGTTGGACGTGACTGAGTGACTGAACTGAATTGAATATGGGATAAATGAAGTGTTGCTATATTCATTGGTTGGTTTATTGAAGACATGCATCATATAATGATGCTTTCTTAATAGATTTGCACAACTAAAATGATAATTTGCTACTTCTACAGCAATTTCCAGATTTAGCCTAAATTTCCAGACAATATGAATCAATTCTGAAAAGCAAGAATAAGCTTGCTATTGAGAAAGCAGATACATTCTCCTATACTTACAGAATCATGAAGTTGGGGAAAACCTTAGAAAACATTTTAGCCCAGTAACTTATTTTACCGATAAGTGAACTAGCTAAGGGAGGTAAGTATGGATAAGTAATTTATCCATATTATCATAGGTAGTTAATAACAAAGACCAAGTCAGTCTTATTACTCCCATTCTTTCCCATCAAAAGTCTTCATTTTAGTTTGTATACAATTGTCATTTTAGTTCACAAATTTCTACTTAGTTCTATTGATAAGAAAACAAATCTGTAAGAAAAAACTGGAGATTTTCATCACTATTGTACATAGTTTCTTTACATCTCTGCCCTCTTGAATTGCATATCCAAATTTTAAAGTGATATGTTTACAATAGTAGTAATAGAATGCCCGTTATTATTTATCTCTATTGACAGCATGCTTCTTTTATAAATTCATGTCTCTGACAGTATTCATCTGATTTTAGTCCCTCAAATATCCCATCAGATTTTAGGAGACCTTTATCTCAAAATTATTTAGAAAGCCAAGGCAGAATGTACCAAGTTTCAATAGAGCCACAAAGTTAAAAGTAAATGGGTGGTAACGCTAGTTGAAAGGAAGGAGAAAGTGACAGGACCTTGAAGAGTACATACACACACCGACTTTTCACAGACCATCTTCACTTTCTGCCATAACCTGCTGTTCTCAAATAGCAGTTCTCAAATTCTGGTCTCTGGACCTCACTATAACTCTTAAAAATTATTGAAGAGTCCAAAAAGCTTTTGTTTATGTGGGCTATATCTATCAATATAGTTGTCCCTGGGTATTCCCAGGGGATTGTTTCCAGGACCCCTGTGAATCCAAAATCCAGTGATGCTCAAATCCGTGATAAAAAGACATGGTACAATCACCCTTTCCTTGATCTACATACAAAGATTCAACTGACTGCAAAACAAAATCCAGGGGTGCGGAACTTGAGGGTACAGAACCCACAGACACAGAGGGTCCACTGAATTTACTGTAAGATAAAATTAAGAAACTACAAAATTAGTTTCTTATTAATTAGTAAATTATTGGTATATTTTTAGATTAATAAAAAATAAATTCACATTAATACAAATAACACAGCTTAGGAAAAATTAACTAGGTTTTCCAAAACAAAAGCAATGAGAAAAGTTGCATTGCTTGAATTTTTGCAAATCTCTTCAAAATTTTGCTTTAGACAGCTAGATGCTTCTGCATTCAATCTGTTATTTGACTGGCACTTACTAAAAACATTTGGACTCACAGTGGTAGTCGAGAGATAAAGGACTTCACAGACCCCCTGAAAGTGCTTCAAGGCTCCCCAGGGGCTCTCAGATCACACACTAGAAATATTGTCCTACAGTAAGAGAGGGAACCACAGCCGAACTTCATTTAAGCTCAGACCAGCTTCAGATACTCATCTAAACTTTTGGAATGATCCAAATAAAAATACCAACTAATTGAACACCATAAGGGGCTCTCTTTGGCTTCCTATTTTGGAGATGAGTCTGCCACAGGATTTCATGTTTCCAAAAGAGATTCCTATCTACCTATTGTCTTTACTTTTTTGTTTAGTGCTGTGATCACCAACAGTCATTGCATACCCTTTGTCATTGTCATGATCTATATCAGAGTCCCCCACCTATCTATACCTGTATATCTGAATAATCACTGGTTGCAAACATCATATTTTAAAGTAGGAGGTTTGTGCATATATTTAAAAATGAAATTCCTCTTTAATGTACATTCTGAGTTGTTCATTGTTTGGTCGTAACCCTGCTAAAGTGAAGACATACCAAAATTAAGGGTTGAGGAATGACAGCCTAAATGCATGTCAGCAATGAAGGCAAATACAGAATTTGCTCATCAAAATCCACTGCTTTCCTTAGGAAGATAGAGCAAGTCTATGAATACATGATAGAAAGTGCTTCCTTGGTGGTTCAGAAGGTTAAGTGTCTGCCTACAATGCGGGAGACCTGGGTTCGATCCCTGGGTGGGGAAGATCCTCTGGAGGAGGAAATGGCAACCCACTCCAGTACTCTTGCCTGGAAAACCCCATGGGAGGAGCCTGGTAGGCTACAGTCCATTGGGTCACAAAGAGTCGGACATGACTGAGTGACTTTCATTACTTACCATGTCAACAACCAGGCAGGCTCCTAGACTTGCTCTTCAGGACTATATTATGGCAATTATGACTGCATGCTTTCTAAGTCTCAGTCAAGGCTGTAAGACTTCTTATAAAGACAAGCTATGAGAAAAGGCAAGAGTGCTCTTAGGTAGCTACAGCATGTTCCAACTCCCTCCCACCCCCAACAGATCATATATGACAGGAGAGTAGAATACTGATCTTTATCCAAACCATAAACATACACACACTCTCGAAACCCTCACACTTAAACAATCTTTTGTTCTTTTGTTTTGGGTAGGATTATTATTTCCTTTAAAAATGCTTTTAAATGCTACTCTTTAAATTTTGGACAGCACTGGCTGCTGAGTATTTCAAAAGAAGATGTATTTGTCATTGTCAAACTTGTTTACATGAGTCAAGTGACACTGTCATTACAGAAGTACTGTCACCTTTTTTCCCCTCTCTTCTTCTCCAGATTTCAAAGCAATGTCTACAATATTACAACTGTATTTATGTTGACTTGAAGAGGACTGCTTTTTTCCCCCAAAATAGGTGGAATTTAAAGACAACCCCCCAATTCACAAATCTTCAACTCTGTAATGGAGATTAGGCAACTCTAAACAGAAGTGAAATGGGAGGAAGAGTGCTGGGTAGTTTAGATAGGACTACATGCATTTTTCTTTTTTCAACTAAGCTGACACTACATATTTTTATTTATCTTTGTTTCTTTCTGTATAACTTCAGAAATGCAAACAACTCATGCATGCAGATTTTGCACACCACTGCTAAACGGTAGATATTATTTAATGTCTTAAGAAAAATATTTCTCAGCAGGTTTGGATGATATGTAAACCCTGTTCTGCCCATAATCTTTCTGTGGCTTTTTATGTATCTATGAAAATGACCAAGAAAAGACTCAAATCAAATTTGTCTGCCCTAAAGTTTGACTATTTGGCCTATAGTTTATATTTTAAACCTAGGGATACATACTAGAATTTACTGTTAAAACTGATGTCAGTGACTGACAAAGATACTCAGTGTGGCATCAATTAAAAGAAGAGTGAATTTTTAATTCATTCTGTCTTATAAATACTAAGTTACTTAAAATGGTAGTTCAGAATAGTAATTAATTCATTTACCAGGTAGTTTATTATTGCTAAGTGTGACCCCCTGTAAGTTATTTATGTTCTTTAGACCTCATTATAAAGGTAAGTTTAAAATGCCATTACTAACCAGATGTTTGACCTCAGATAATAGTAATAAACTTAACAACTGCAAAGTATTTTGTGTTATAAAAATATTTTTGCATTTATTATCTTTTCCTTTGTACATTTTATCTGCCTTTACCAGATAAAACACAAGATGTACAGTTAAACTGGAATTTCATTAAAAAAAATTATGTATTGTATGTCCCAAGTATGGGACATGCTGTATTTTCATTTGCCCAATCTAACAATTCTGCATTTGAAGAAGCCAAGGTTGAGAGAGATAGACAGTTTACCCAAAGTCATCAGGTTCTTTTTACTCCAAATCCATTCTGTTTTCTCTATACTGCCACTGTGCCTAGACTCTGTAACCTCAGTTTTCACAAAAAAATAAAAGAAGTATGGTAGGAGTGGGTCTAACCAAGGTAACTGTTAAAAGGCCTTCCATTTGCAAGAAGCTGTGTTCCCAGAGATTTCCTGAGGGCAGTGTGAAATAACGCTACACTCTTAGACAGGCTTAGGTTATTGGTTGTAATCAACAGAGTTACTCTTGGCTTATTTAAACCAAGAAGGAATTCAAAGATACTAGGTAGCTTACAGGAAGTCCTGGGAACAAGACAATCAAGTTTGAAGACTGCAGAAAAATGAGCAGTTCCCAAATTCTCCATTACAACTGGCTCGCGAAGACCACAGTGCCACTGCACTAGGCAGAAACCCTGCAGACAGTCCATGCTGGGAGTGGAGCACTCTGAAAGCTGCATGTCTGCCAACCACATTCCACCATCTTCACTAGGAAGGATTCAGTGCATATCCTCCTACTTCCTATGATTCTTCTCTAGATTGAAGTCTTGAATTATGTCTAATTGGTGTTGTCTAGGCCACATTATTGAAAAGAATGAGAAGCATAGAGTAGATCTGCAGCAATTTTTTCTGAGGATGGCAAGAAAAATAGACATTTCAACTGCGCCTTTAGATTCACAATCAGGTTGATGGAAACAAATAGCCCCAGGTCATTCACCTTAAAACCTAAATAAAGAAACAATTGGCCAACCAGAGGTGTAGAATTGGTATAGAGTTTAAAGGCTCAAGAGACAGTTTTCTATGACAATTAACCTGGGGTATCCTCTAATGAACATTAATGAAGTCTCCTTTATGTACCGTTTGCAAGGTCCCCTGGAGAAGGAAATGGCAACCCACTCCAGTATTTTTGCCTAGAGAATCCCATGGACAGAGGAGCCTGGCGGGCTACAGTCCATGGGGTCGCAAAAAGTCGGACACGACTGAGCGACTAATACTAATACTAGGCCACATCATCCCAATGTGTTAACTACAAGGGCAACTGGAAAGCAAGTTCCTGGCTTTTACCCTAGATGAGAATGATTCTTACAATGGGAAATCCCCCATACATAATAAGTATGCCTGGTTTAATAAGTAATGGTTTAATAAATAAATTTAATAAGTAATGGACAGCAGAAAGTATGCCACATGTTAACATTAGCAACATGCTTCACCAGAATAATTGTGTTCATTTTTAGTAGAACTACATCATACTCATTCCCATCACACATCCACTTGTGTCATCTGCCTTAACCCAACCTGTTTTAAAATTTCCTTTCCTCTCAGATCCTAACAAAGAACATACATATTTTATTATATATGGAATCTTCATCCATACAGAAAACCTGACCCAAGGCACCAACTTATAAATGCAAAGTGCCATACTATCTATCCGAATAGCTTTGAAAGCCCCAGAGTTTGCCCCATGTAGTTTCTCAGATCCCCAGGTTTCATTTCATTGTAGGAGAAGAGCATGCCTCCCTTAGAGAAATTCTTGTCACTTTAAATTCCAAGATCCCAGAAGTGTTTGCTTCTCAGCATCCTGATACACGAAAGTACTGACAATTGTTAATCTTTATTATGGATGAAGTTTTTATTTTAAATCCAAGATCTATAAGCTTCTCTATGTAAAGTTTAAATAATCTACACCTGTGCTTCCTGCAGGTTTATTCTGCCTGTAGAACTGACATTGCAAGTGCTCTGCATGGATCATGCAAAGAAAAGAGACAGAATATACGTTGGTTTTCTGAAAATCAGAGAAATTCTAAAAGGACTATCAAAGACTGGGTGTCCTAAATAAACTATTCAGCTACTTCACTGCTTAAACGGAACCCATTGCCTTATAGTGGTCCCGATCTACACTCCTCAGAAACCCTTTTCTTTCTGGTGCTTAGATGAAGAATCTCATTTCAATGACATCCTCACTGCTTAGGTAGGTTCATAGATTCCATTAGGCTAAATAAACGTCAAAGAGAAACACATGTATTTTTTGAGTTTTATTTACCTCATACTAAGTTTTGATTCTTAGAAATTATATCTGAAGAGACATGGGGGAAACAGCCAGTCAGAGCTGAAAACAGCTTACAACTATTTTTAAAAAGTCTTTATTTCTAGTTTAAAATGTTGTGTAGTCCTGCACTCCAAAAAGAAACAACCTAGAATTCAACAGCATTTAAGAAAAATCACAAGGATTTTAAAGTTTTAATCCATCTATTTTGATTTGGGTATAAATGGTACAGGAATAGATTTTTTTGAGGAAATTTTTTCTATATCAATAAAGAAGAGAAAACTATGCAGACTGTCCAGTTAATACATTATTTCTTTTGGTAACTGATTCAGTGGGATAACCTCCATCTTTTCACATATAAATAGGATAATCGAATTTCTTTTAGCAGCCCAAGCTCTCAAGTCATTAACAATTGAGTCAATACCAAAATACTGACATCTCCCCCAATAGAACTTTGACATTTTTCCTATTTTCTTTCTCGGGTAGAAAATAGAACATGTAAAAGCTATTTATACTAAATTTCCTCATTAATTTATACTAAGTGATCCCCTGAAATAAGGAAATTCACATTAAGCATTTTTATCCTCCAATATAATCACGAATGTAAAATTTTCTTAAAGTAAAAATCCAAGTAAGTCTTGAAAACAAAAGAAGTTACCAGAAAGTAATCACTAGTCTTTAACATATGAAGGAATTTAGGTGGGTATTTCTACTAACTATCTAGCAAAAAAAGTCTTCACAAGAATATATGGTGGGAAGACTGTGGTTATGGGCGGATGGTATGTGTATCAGCACCCAGTATCTGCTTCCTGGCTTCTTCCTGAGCCATTCCTCATCCTTGGTGAATCTGTATAAAGTTTATAATAATCTGACAATTTATAGGGCTGTCTTCATCCCTATGGGGTTCCCAGGTGGTGCTAGTGGTAAAGAACCTGCCTGTCAATGCAGGAGAGGTGGGTTTGATTTCTGAGTCTGGAAGGTCCCCTGGAGAAAGAAACGGCAACCTACTCTAATATTCTTGCTGGAAAAAATCCCATGGACAGAAAAGCCTGGTGGGTTACAGTCCATGAGTTCCAAAGGGGTGGACATGACTGAGCGCGCGCGCGTGCGCACACACACACACACACACACACTTCATGCCTATATACTTTACTTGGACACCTTGACAAACATAGTGAAAAGCATGTATATGAATTTGTTTATCTTGCCAACATATGACACTTGGTCTTCATTTTGCAAAGTCATTTGCTCTAAAAAAGAAACTCCATCAGTGGGTGTAGACCCACATGTGAAACCAAGTAGAATGTTAGAGAGAAGATGTTCTCAGGTGGCCCTATTTCTATGTCACACAGGTAACTCTACCTACTCAAATGTATTTATACAATGTATTTATAAAAATGTTTTCCCGTGCTTTTCTGTATTTTCAAGAAAATGTCACAAGTTTCTCAAAAACCAATTAAAAACACAATTTAATCACTGATACCTGTCAGCATTCATTTCAGTATCACACGTGCCAGTCATATTTATGAGGTGTTAGTCACTAAGTCGTGTCTGACTCTTTGCGACCTCATGGACTGCAGCCCACTAGGCTCCTCTGTCCGTGGGATTTTCCAGGCAAGAATAATGGAGTGGGTTGCCATTTCTTTCTCCTCATATTTATGAAGATGACATTTATTTATCTTAGCAAACCTGTTCCTATTCAAGAAGCAATCAAGAATAGGAATAAGGTCGCTGTATACTCTAATATGCAGTGACAGCTAACACACCTAAGTAAGCAGTGCTTAGGCACTAGGGATGGAATTTAAATGTTGGTACAAGCATCCCATTTCTCAAGTTTGGTACCTTGTTTGAACTTTTAAAGGCTTTACTACTAATGAATTTTCTACCTAAGTAATTACAACAGTTGGGCTATGTTTTTTTTCTGGTTGCTAACTACTGAATTTAAAATATATTGGCAGCCAGTTGCTTTCTTTTCTTTATGCTAAAGGAGATACCGATAACCAGTAGACCAAGAGTACTAACTCTATGCTATGAGACTGAGGGGTATACAGGCAAATAGAGGGATGCAGAGATATGGAGCCTATCTTCTGTACCTGGCATACCCAAAAAGGATAGGCAAGGGCTGATTGATTTTTAACTGCAAAATAATGATTTCCTGAGCCTCTCAGTCATTTGTCTAACTATCCCGGTTTGGTGTTTATCATCTCCCTAGAAGTAGTTTATACCTGATTGAATGCACATTTCTGAAAGCTCCAGAGATTATTAAAGTCCAATTGTCAGCCCATAAATCATTCCAAGATTTTATATTATGTGACTCTGAGGCATCCATGCTACTAATTGCAGATTTCCTTCTAAGGCTGTTATGATAGCCAAAGTGCAATTCTTAATCCCCGTGTGACTTAGTCAGCTATTCATAGACTGAGTAACATCACCATCCAGGCTGTAGAAGAAATTGAAATTTTGTTCAAAGGTTAGCCAAATCATGGGTGGCTGAGGCATCTGCCCTCTGATTACCTAATAATTTACAATATTAGCTATATACATGTTACCTTATGATATCCCATCTTGCTTTTTCTTTATTTCAATTATTTCCAAGATTTTTACTTTTATTCTTCCCTAAAATATTTACCAATATAATGTCATCATATTCAAAATAAAAAATGTTCAATTTAAGAAATATTTATTGCAGTATTACAATGTTCCAAGAACTATGCTCGGGGATCACAGTTTGAAAAAAATCAACTAACTGTAACACATATAGATGCACCAATCATAGAATATTCTGCAAAGTTATGAGTGCTATACTAGCTATTGAGGGAATCAGAACCATGGAAGCTTCCCTAGAGATAGTTAACCGTAAGCTAGAGGATGAGAATTCTTCTTGGGGTATAAGAGATATAGAGGAGAGAAGGATCCATGTGGGGGAACACTGGCCAAAGCAGAGGTTTTATAGGAAAGGAAAGGCCAGAATTGAAGTTGGAAAGGGAATCTGGAACTAGTTAAGACCAGTCATAGATTCTTCTGGTCTTGTTCTATCAGAATCATTCCAACCCTATGTATTACCTCTCCAAAACTATAGGAGGCATTACTAGTTCTCAGAATGCCTATTTGTACTGGTTTCCCTATCTTCATACTAGTCATTTTTCCCCCTTCTTTCTCTTAACTATATTCAATCTTTTACCCCATGGGCAGAATGATGTAAGATGCAAACCTGGTCACGGCACTCAGTGTCTCTGTAGCTCCCACCTGCTCTAGCCCATGTGTTCTAACAGGCCACACATCCCCTCCATAACCAGGCCCTTGCTCACCTTCCAGTTTCATTTTTAGGGCATTTTCAATTATTAATCCTTGAATTCAGCATGCTCTCATACCTCTTTGCTTCTGCTGCATCATTAATCTTGAGAAACCCTCCTCTCACTCCTGCATCACCTTGAAAGCTGGTATTTCTTGGAGGGGGCTGCTTTCTAGAATAACAGAAACACACAGCCTACTCTTCTCTGCATTTACAGCACTTCATATGTACTGCAATGAAAACATTTAACATATTGATTATAATATTATATTCATTATATTTTATCCTTCTCCTTATAAGACTACATAGTTTATCCTGTTCATGATTATTTCACCAAGAACTAGTAATTGTTCCTGGCCTCTAGCAAAGGATTATCTTACGGACAAATAAGTGAACTTTACAATTTGAGTCAAAGAAGAGAGAACTGCAAAAAACGAGGGACTGAGTCAGCAGTCATTTTACACAGAAAAGTCAAGGAGAATTAGGGTAAAAGTTATTAATGATACTTTCAATAATTTCTCAACAGATTAAGGTGCATTAAGAAGTGAATTGGTAATAAGCATGTAGCAACAGGAGATCATCTGTACAATATTTACAAGTTGACCATATCTTTAAGACCCAGAGGGAAAAAAAGTGAATGTGTTAGTCACTGAGTCATGTCCAACTCTTTGAGACCCCATGGACTGTAGCCCACCAACTCCTCTCTCCATGCAATTCTCCAGGGAAGAATACTGGCTGAAGTGGGTAACCATTCCCTTCTCCAGGGGATCTTCCCTCCCAAGGATCAAACCCAGGTCTCCTGCACTGCAGGCAGATTCTTTATCATCTGAGCCACTTGGAAAGTGCAGAGGAAGATCCAGGGAAGGAACACTCAGGGAAAACCCAGAGGAAGAAATTAATGAAAAGGGAAAGATTAAAAATACAACACAGATGGGATAATTGATGGGAAATGATTTCAAAGGAGATAAGGAATAGCATCAAATTATATTTGGAGAGACTTGTCTTATAGAGTAAGGAAGATTTCTTAGACAAGTGGTAATGTGGTGCACTGCAAAGTAAACAAACAAACAAACAAAAAACACAAAAAACAGGTAAGTTCACAAGTAGGAGAAATGGGGTTTGAGCATTTATGCACTTATACCTTATGTCTTTACAGTATACCTCATTGCCTAGAGCATAATGATAGTTCAATAAATATGTGCTAAGTGATTGTTAACTATATTTTAGGAAACATAGGCTCACTATTGGAATATGAGGACCTAAGAGAAATGTAACCACTTGGAGAACCTACAGTTGTGGTTCCAAGTGGTAGCTTGGGTAGAATAAAGTTTAGCTCTCCATAATATCTATCTTATATCCATATAAAGTTCAGGTAATAATAGTAATAACAACAGATACTGACTATGAACTGTCTTTCAATCTTAAAGTACTAAAAGTAACTTTAGAAACTTTTGCTATTTTCCTAAATCTATAATATGCAAACTAAATAAACACAGAATGCTATTATATAAACAAAAATTCAAGACAAGTCTCCTAACTTCTATTTCCTTATCAACCTTATGTTCACCCTATATAGAAATGCTAGAACTTCCTCATCCACAGTGAAATCAAGTGAGAGAAGATACTAAAGTGGAGCAAAAAATTTTTAAGCAGCATAAGGACCCAGTTGAAGGTTGACATCATAAATTTATAATGACATCAATTGGCAATATTTTAAAATTGTCTTATTTGGTTCCTGGTAAAGCAAATGTTAAGTGTCTAAAAGAATTTGAGAATGTTGGTAACTTTGGCTATGCGAATCCATGAGTAAAAGACAAGAGCCAGACAGGCTCAGTGTGTTTTCTGTGACAAGCATTTGCTTAACTTAATCCCTACCCTCTTTCCACTGGGCAGCTGGTTGTTCTTATCTCCTATTGCTTCTCATGGCATAAAAGCTCAGAAAGTCCTCTTATCGTGACTATAAGTCAAAACAGGCATCTGAAGTTAGTCTAGAAAAGCCTGCGGATACTTTCTCAGCATCCTCTCATTCTGCTTAGATTTGTCCTAACTCATGCATTATATCATTCATTCATTTGATAAATGTTTATGGAGCACTGACTCTATGCCAGACACTGTTCCATGTTCCGTGCTGCAACAGTAAATAAAGAGGCAAGATCCATACTTTTATGGAACTCAATATTTTGATCATGGAAAAGAGATTTTAAATGACTACACATACACTTAAATTTTTTTGAAAAAGTTATTTTTTATGAATTGGTAAGCTAAAATTAAAAAAAAAACAAACAAACCAAGAAGACTGTCAGATTGATAAGGGACTCTGTAGACTAGAATGTGAGAGTTGAACCATAAAGAAGGCTGAGCACTGAAGAATTGATACTTTTGAACTGTGGTGTTGGAGAAGACTCTTGAGAGTCCCTTGAACTGCAAGGAGATCCAACCAGTCAATCCTAAAGGAAATCAGTCCTGAATATTCATTGGAAAGATGGATGCTGAAACTGAAGCTCCAATACTTTGGCTACCTGTTGAGAACTGACTCACTAGAAAAGACCCTGAGGCTGGGAAAGATTGAGGCAAGAGGAGAAGGGATGGCAGAGGATGAGATGGTTGGATGGCATCAGCAACTCAATGGACATGAGTTTGAGCAAACTCCGGGAGATGGTAAAGGACAGGGAAGCCTGGAGTGCTGCAGTCCATGGAATCGCAAAGAGATGGGCATGACTGAGCAACTAAACAACAAGACTAGGTCAAGAAAGACCTAGTCTTTCATTGACCTAGTCTCATTATTGACCTAGTTTCATTATCAGGAACTCAAATGTGAACTGAGAGTTAATGGATACCAAAGAGCCATTCATGTGACAATGTGAATGTAGAGCATTTGAGGCCTAGGTAATAGGTAAGGAATGAGCTTGCAGTGTGGCTGGAGCACAGGAGAAATTGCAAGAAAGGTAATGTGCTTGGGTCACAGTGAGGGAGGGAGAAAGGAGTACTAGATAAGGGCAAATGAGAAGACGCAAAACAAGTTTCTTTTTGGAATGCTGTGCAGGCTATGATAAATAGTCAACATATTTCTCCCTAAAATGGGAAGCCACTAAACAGTTTCAGCAGAGGTTTGACATGAAATGATTTGTATTTCAAACAGCAATTTAACTTTCACTTCAAGAAAGGATGTTGAGAAGCAATAGGGATGCTATTGCTAGGAAGTTATTGCAGTAGTCTGAGAGAGAGATGATGGTGGCATTGTTTAAAATAGTAAAAGGAAGTAGATGAATGCAAGATGTTTCTAGAGAGACAACTGATAGGACTTTGGCATCTATTGGATGTGGGTATGAAAGAAAATGAGAAATCAAGAATCAGTTCTAGATGTTAGTCTGATGTTGAACTTCAAAGAAATGATAGTGTCCAACCATTCTAAAGAGACAAAGATCTACCTGAGAGTCAGTATACCAGTTATGATTGTAAACTGAAGCTGTTTTTGAAGCTCTTTCAAATATGCTTATTTCGTGTGTGTGTGTGTGTGTGTGTGTGTGTGTGTGTGTGCTCAGTCACTTAGTGGTGTTCAACTCTTTGTAACCCTATGGACTAAAGCCCACCAGGCTTCTCTGTCCATGGGATTTTCCAGGCAAGAGTATGGGAGAGGGTTCCCATCTTGTATCTTGAGCATGACCTAAATTCTTGTGACCTCAGATGAAAATGCTGTAGTCATCTGGGACTTCTTTACTTCTTTCACATACTAAATCTAGTCTGGTACACACAGTTATATTTCTAAAATGTCTCTTAAGTATTTATTCTCTGCTATATTGCATTTGACATTGTCCAGATGTGCTCAGAATCTTCAGTGGACCATTGCTTAGTACCCACAAGTTTCTACTTTGTCTCCAAATTTCTTCATCTATGCTTATTCCCATCAAGCTGCAAGCTTCTGCCACAGTTGTCTTCATAAATCAAGGACTGGATATATTTATATACTTTTGTGGAACATAAATCAGATAAAAAATGTGATGACTCCCAACTTGTGTGTTAAGGCTAAATTCCTGAACTTGTGACATGGTAGCCTTTCCCAGGGGTATATGATTGGAACAACAGCCCTTTCTGATCAAGTTTTGACTGGCCTGAGAAAGAATGAAAAAAGTAGGATTTCTATATCTATCGTGTATCTTTTTCAAATGAGTATGTCAATTTCCCTTTCTTGAAAATGACTGTATACTATTTTGATATTGTGTTCTTTGGATATGTTCTAATATTTCTAGTCACTAGTCAGAAGATACCACTTATTAATAGATGTTAGGGTCCCAGGGAGTTGTAAGCATCGTGAAACCAGTGGGGATGGGTCATCTGAGACAATGCCAATAGTTGCTACTCCAGTCACTAGGGATGCAAGGGAAAATGACCCCAATCAGGAGAGAATTCTTCATCCAGAGAATGTACACAATGCCAGAGAGGATGCTTTGTGAGAAACTGAAAGATATCATAGGACTCTAGACCACTGTGTGTGTGCACTTCAGAGATTTGATATCACCTGATATTCTGTTTTAATAAAATTTTATTTTCCCAAAGCCTGGTAAATAGGCTTACCCATTCAGAGGACATCTGGGTTTTCTGGTATTTAGAAAAAGAGTATAAATTACTATAAAATAACTAGTATATCCTAAGTCACAGGTGCCTAAGTGGCAGCATTATATTATATTCAAATATATCATTGTATTTTCTTATGAGTTTTTTAATATGTGCAAGTTATGACTCTCCAGATAGTTTGTACATCTGTTTTTAGGACATGGGAAACTCCAGTACTTTGGCCACCTCATGCGAAGAGTTGATTCATTGGAAAAGACTCTGATGCTAGGAGGAATTGGGGGCAGGAGGAGAAGGGGACGATAGAGGATGAGATGGCTGGATGGCATCACTGACTCGATGGACGTGAGTCTCAGTGAACTCCGGGAGTTGGTGATGGACAGGGAGGCGTGGCGTGCTGCGATTCATGGGGTCACAAAGAGTTGGACACGACTGAGCAACTGATCTGACCTGATCTGATCATCAAATATTTTTCTATTTTTGATAAGCATTAAGAGAAAATTATGGTTATTTTTAATCATTTGTTGAGTTTAAATAGATTGCTTCCAGGATCAAATAACTTAAACTAGAATCAGCTAAAGTCTTCTCTAGAATTAGCAGAAAGAAAACACCAGAAGGAAATGGAAGGGAGCTCTCTGAGTTATAGGAAGGGTTCCAGTAAGAAGAAGGTGAAAGAAAACATATCAGAGATAAATTTGTCTTACTGGACAAAGTAGTACAGGGTGAGCCTTGGGAAGAGATATACTACTTGGTCTTTCTGAGATGACAAGTCACCAAGCAAGGTTTGTAAATAATAAATGCATAAGAAATTATAGAAACAGCCTGTTGGATTTAAAGCAAAATGAACTCTGAGTCCTCGTGAATCTGTTTCCAAGTTAACCTGATAAAATTACCCTTAATTTAAAATTTCACAGTCACTCCACCATTGGGTGCACATTAGAGGTTGATTGGGTAATTACTATTTTTTAGCATTACATACAATTTAGACCAGACTCAGGTAATGTAGTGTAAATTCTTTCCCTTGAATCTGACCTTAACCACAAAGTCTAATTATCTAACCAGGGCAGTTAGCAGGGCAGAGAGAACCCATTATCTAGAGCAGGTTTTTGCAAAATGCCAGTTCACTCATCATTTATTGGCTAAAAGGCAATCTGACCTTGGGTATGAAGTCATTTTCTGAAAATCATCTTGAAATCCAGTAAATCCACTAGAAACTCTGCAGAAATTGAGATTATGAGCACCAAACACATGTTTCCTAGACACAGCTTGACATGGTAGTGCAGAAAACAGCTCTCATGTTAATATTCTGATTCCAGCAACCACTGCAGAGGTATTTTTGTATTCAGAATGTGCAGTCACAGGAACAGCATGATCGAAAAGCTTGTCGTGTGTTAAATGGCTCAGTGTTTCGCAGACAACAGAAAGTTTCACTTGCACAAAGTACCAGAATTAATGCGTCAAGGTTGGTGACAAGCTCTTAAGCTGATACATACATCAAGGAACTGAGCTTCTCATAACCAACCTGTCATCCTTGATTATGTTCTGGGAAAATGCCCCACATACAAATGTGACTTTGTTTATTAAATCTAATGTATTAAATGCAGTGTACTGCTAAAAATTACTCCCATTTTTATATAGCAGAATGTATTTCCATAAGCTATCTAATAGAGAATAATTTAAACAACATTAACCATAAAGAATTTGGAGAAAACATTGCTATAGTTTGCATTAAAATGTCATGAGATTAGAGAGGCTTAGAACAGATGATTTGAAGGAATCTTATTTTCCTGCAAGTCTATTTCATTTGAAGTATGGTAAACACTGCCTTAAAATATTCTCTCTCATAAACAGAGCACCCCAATCTTAAGAGTTCCTAATGTAGATATTATGAAACTGTTCCTTTGGGATAATGACAAAGAATACAGATGGAAGAGGCAATCATATGTTACTGAGTTAAAAGAAATTGCTAGATCCTTGCTCTCTGTGAAGTTGATTACTAAAACCAATGTGAAAATGTGATCTTGTTAAATTTTAGTGAATGGAGCATATTTGCACAAGGGCAATGGCGAAGACTTTGTTAGAGTGTGAACCAACATCAGTGTGAACCAGTGTCCTGTGACTCTTCCAAACAAATGGAGACTGACTCATGAAAGCCAGGTGAACTATTAATAGTCAGGTATAAGGATTAGGAATTGAGCAGCATCTGGATATGGAAGGTGCAGAGCAACAGGACTGGGTGTGGTCAAAACCTTGAACTAGGCAAGTCCAAGGGATGGGAAGTGTGCAGTGGAGAAAGCATAGGGACCAGGGAGCTATGATGACTAACTAGTTACTCTCCTGGGCCACTGGATCAGAGTGACTTTATTCTAAGAATTATATATGTAGGAAGTCAATACAGTGCATGGTTGCATCATCAGAACACATTAAGATCTCTCATGTATTAACTTTATGATCTTGGGCATGTTACTTTACTTCTCTAAGCTTCAACTTCTCCATCTAAATGGAACAATATGTGTGGGGGTTGCAATGAAGAGACTGCAAAGGAAGTTGATAACATAAGTGGCATATAGTGAGCAAATAATAATATTAACTTTTATTAGCATTGCCTTTGTGCTCCTTCAGATCAGATCAGATCAGATCAGTCGCTCAGTCGTGTCCGACTCTTTGCGACCCCATGAATCGCAGCACACCAGGCCTCTCTGTCCATCGCCAACTCCCGGAGTTCACTCAGACTCACGTCCATCGAGCCAGTGATGCCATCCAGCCATCTCATCCTCTGTCGTCCCTTTCTCCTCCTGCCCCCAATCCCTCCCAGCATCAGAGTCTTTTCCAATGAGTCAACTCTTCACATGAGGTGGCCAAAGTACTGGAGTTTCAGCTTTAGCATCATTCCCTCCAAAGAAATCCCAGGGCTGATCCCAAGCCTGGGATGACCCCTAGCTCTGCAGACTTTATAGGCTCCAGCTATGTTTAGAGGCATATTGAGTGGCCCAGGCAACTGTTAGGTGTAAGATATTTTCAGGTATAGTGGGTCTCCATATTAGTTGCACTTAGTAGACACCTTAGGAGCTTTACAGGAACTGATTCTGTGCTCCCAGTCTCCGAGATTCTAATATGAATGATGTTGGGGGTAACCTAGGTATCAGTTTTTAGAAGTTCCCCAGCCAGGCGATTCTAATGTGCTAGCAAAAGTGTTGTCGCTGTCTTGGAGAACAGCCAACTGACTGGAAGGACTTTTGACAAACTAAGATTTCTCTAAAAGAGGATGGAGTTATGCAGATGGCAGCTATTTAAATCAGCCCTAATAGGGAGATAAATTTAGAACTAACTGTAAATTTCATAGAAAAAGAATAATCAAGAGAGACCAGCAAATTATTAATTGGAAGGTCTACATTTCTTCAACATCTTGGTGGGATGATTACTTATGTGGAAAGTACAATCAGTTCTAAAAAGATTAAAACTTGCATTTGTTTGAATACCCAGCAAGTTGTATATTGACAGTGAGACAAATGGAGATGGAGACAGGGGAGGGACAATGACAGACTAAGACCGAGTCAGAGAAGGTCATTAGTCTTTCAGATAACTTTAAGAAGTTACGTAATTCTTGGGTGCACCAAACATTTCAAGTTCTATGTTTGATGAATCATACTCTAATCCTGAATACTCCTATGAGTTTAGAAGTAGATTTAATAGTGAAGTAGTAAGAGGCCTGGAAGTACCTGATGCAGAAGGAAAAACAGAAGGGAAAAAGAGAGAAGTTCAGAAACAACAGTGGCAGCAGTAGCAAGAAAAGATGGGCTGTCACTAGCTAAGCAATGAACAAGCAATAAAATACAAGGATTGAAGACAGAGTGCCCCAAAACCCAAACTTAACATTTTAGAAAGAAGCAGGAGCAAAAAGAGAAAGGAAAGAGGCTAAGTGGCAGTCTCAGTAGGAAATCAATCATTGGAGCGGATTTGGGTTAGGCTGGGAAGTCTGCCCTTCCCCTTGCTGAGAGGCCCTGGTTCCTAACACAAGTGTCTCTTCTTTATTAGCAGGTGCCAGGTGACTTAAGTCGCAAAGAGTCGGACACGACTGAGCAACTGAACTGAACTGAGGTGACTTAGTGGCCCTTTCCCAAGTTCTTATCTTTGAGTCTCTAGCCAGAAGCACTATTAGAAAGACAGTAAGCAAGCAAGGGCTGATGAGTGAAAGCTCCCTTAAGGATAAGTAAGAAGACTGAATTTGGATCTCAGTTTTCAAAGAAGAAAGAAATCTAATCACTTTTTAATCTCTGATTTTGGCAACTGGGACTTGTTCTCCCAATAGATTCTTCTACAAATCTCAGAGCTATAAACCTTAAATTGCTAACAACAGCATCGCCTCTGCAGTCCATCTTACAGCCCCAAGGTCATCTGTGATTTGCATAATTAGCAGTTCTAACTTATTTTTTTCTTCAAAAGAAAATCAGATTTGTGATTAAAAATAGAATATTATCAGATTCTTGTTCTTCAAATGGTTTTCATTCTAGTTTGCAATTGTTTTTAGGTACTAAAAGAGTATAATAATTAGGATCCATTATCAAGATGATTGGAACACTGAATCACTATAATGACCTCTGTCTATTTAAATCACAGTGGCATGTTCTTATAAATGATAGTTTTATAGCCATTTCTGGAATCTAAACTCAAGGAAGCAAAATAATATCTTGCTGAGACAGGCTCTACCTCCAAGAATGGAATTGTCTATTTTAGCAAGAAAGTTACAAATATTTTCCTTTAAAGCAGCAAGTGGAGGGTGAACATACTCCCACAGGGTCACCAGATGGCAGGACCCACCTGCCAAATGCTCCAGTACCCATGGCACCTACTGCGAAAGGAGAGAAGAGATTTGTACACGGTTTATCAACTTCTCCACTAAACCACCAACTTCTCAAAAACCATAGACCATTCTCTCTCTCTGGGGAATAAGTGATTAAAAAAAAAACAAAAACAAACAAACTTGTGTAAGGAATGGTTTTCCTTCATCCTATTTTTAGAATCTGTCACCCACTCAGTGGATATGGGTTTTGGTAGACTCTGGCAGTTAGTGATGGACAGGGAGGCCTGGCGTGCTGCGGTTCATGGGGTTGCAAAGAGTCGGACACGACTGAGTGACTGAACTGAACTGAACTGAGTGCAATGAGGGTTTCTGTAGAAATATTTTTTCTTACTTCCTGGCCTACCTGGTTACTTATTTAAGGTTTTCACCATAGTTTTTTCCTTTGTCATCCACATAAAGATGACTTCCTTTTAGTATATTTTTTGTCCAATTTATTTGAGGTATAATTGATATAAAAGTTAAAGGTGTACAACATAATGATTTAATACACATATATATAGTAAAATTATAGTAAATTTAGTTAACATCCATCATTCACATAGACACAAATTACTCTTCCTTGTGATAAGAATTCTCTTAACAACTTCCATATATACACTATTATTAACTATAATCACCATGCTACATATTACATCTCCAGAACTTATTTGTTTTATAAGTTTGACCACCTTTACCCAATTTCCCTACCTTCATCCCCAGCCTCCAGCAACCACAAATTGGATCTCTTCCTATGAGATATTTTTTAGATACCACATCAGTGTTATCATACAGTATTTGTCTGTATGGAGGAGGAAAGGATATGGAGAAAAGAAACGCTTATGAACAGTTGGTGGGAATGTAAACTGGTGTAGCCACTGTAGAAAACAGTATGGTTTCTCAAAAATTTAAAAATAGAACTGCCATACTATCCAATAATTATACTTCTGGGTATATATCCAAAGGAAATAAAATTACTAACCCCAAAAGATATCTGTAGATCATGTTCACTGCAGAATTATTTATGATAGCCAAAACATGGAAACTAACAGATGAGTAAACATTAATATATATTTGAAAAGAACATATAGATATAGATATATAGTAGAATACTATCCAGCCATAAAAAGAAGAAAATCCTACCACTTGCTGCAATATGGATGGACCTTGAGGGCATTACGCTTAACAAAACAAGTCATAGAAAGAGAAATCCTGAATGGTTCCTTTAGTATATGAATAGATAAGGGGTTCCCAGGTGGCGCTAGTGGTAAAGAACCCACCTGCCAATGCAGGAGATGTAAGAGATACAGGTTCGATCCCTGGGCCTGGAAGATTCCCTGGATGAGGGTATGGCAACTCACTCTAGTATTCTTGCTTGGAAAATCCCATGGACAGTGGAGCCTGGAGGGCTACAGTCTATACGGTCACAAAGAGTTGGATATGACTAAAGTGACTTATCACGCAAGGGAAAGTGAATGAGAAGATGGGTTAGCTTTGATCATCATGATCCTTTGTCTACCATTGCTCTCTGTGCAGCCACCGATCCATTTCTTCACTGCTGCTCACAGCCTAGGACTTACAGACTCAGAACGCTCCCACACAATGCTGGAACAAGACCTCGTCTCTGCAGGGACACCATCCCCAAAAAGGCAAGCCTCATTTTTAAGATGACCATACATGCTGGTCAACCTGGTTTTTGCCAGTTGTCTTGACATATTTATTAATAGCACTTCCTTTCTTCCTGTAAAATTGTCTCTGTTCCCTTTCTATTGCCGTTCCTCACTTCTACCTCCATCACCACACAGATCTGTCAAGAGATTTCAGATTTTACTGAGTGACTGGAGGAACTTACAAGGAGTAAATTAGAGAATTTCCAACAGAATCTAATACATGTAATTTTTCTTGAAGTCCAACAGGAAACGACTGGATATATTTTAATTTTTATAGGGTCTACCCGTGGACACACTCCAGTTTCTAATGTTTCTCCCATTCTGAATTGCACATAGTCCTGTGTGTGTGCGCACACGTACAAGCAGAAGTGGGGTTGGTCTCCATGAGTCCCTATCAATTATTCTAAATATACACACACTCTGGATATAAAACTATATATATGTCCTATTGGCAAATCAATATTTCTATTTAAGAAAAAGGTCTAAAATAAAAAAAAAATAAACTCTTTTTTATCAAAATAAAAAAAAATAAAAAATAAAAATAAATATACACACACTCTTAATGAAAATACCCTGTTATGTATAAAAAGTAGACCCAACTTTAAGACAGGTCCCCAGAGCTCCTCTTCGAATCAGATTGCCACAGTGAGACCCTCCTGCACAGAACCTTGGCCCCCCTACCTCCCACCCCGGCTCTGAGAACACCATGACCTCTCCACAGTGTCAGACCCCACCCACCTCATGGGAGATGGTCTCACTCCAGGGACCAAGTCTCTTCTCCTGGAAGTACTCAGTAAACAGAATAGTATCCATTTGTGCATTTCCCAAGTCTGATGGATTTAATGTGTTACTAAAGTATCATTTGAGGCCGGAGCAGAGGCAGAGTGCTGTCAGGCTCTAGCTGAATAGTCTGGCAAGGTTTTTGATATCCAGTCTCCATTGAGGATATATCACTAGGAGTTGACTTTGTTGTTTCTCAACATATTCAGCAAATACTTGTTGGAAAACACATCCTCACAAGCACACAAAACCACCTGAAGGTAATCATCGTATCTCATGAACAGTCTAAATTCAAAAGGAGAGAGGAAAACCTATCTAATTGCCCTGCAAGTGGCAAGGCCACTGATGCCCAAAGTGGATATAGCATGCTATGTATTTTATGCTGAATGATGCCAGTCATATGCACCTCTTCTGCTTATTTTCACAATATATTCCCTTCAACCTACAAAGATTAATAAAGAAACCCAAACATTACAGAATTCAGCTTGTGGTTGGTATTAAGGCCTGGGAGGACCAGAAAAAGTGGGTCCCAAGTGCTCTCCTCACAGCCACTTAGAGGAGAGATGATTTCATTTATACTGTCGTATATTCTATCACAAAAAAATTTTTTAATTGCATTTATTTCCTTTTCCATTTTCTTTTTTATTTCTGCATTTTATCTTGCATTTAAACTACTCTTACCTTAAGTCTTTTACATTACACAGGATGTTATGTGTGGTCAGTAGGCAATACCATTAAAAAGAAAAAAGTCTTACCACTACTTAATGGTTTCTGGTGCAAAGATACAACAATATTAAACATAACGTCCAATCAGGCCAGTCAGCTGACGTATTAACACAGAAGTGTTTCATTCCTACTGAAAAGGTGAGCCAACATAGGAGACTAAGATACTATGAAGTCAAGTAGATATAGATTAAAATCCTGGGACTGCCACTTACTCCTTCTATAGTATTAAGTTACTTAAATTTCCCTGAACCTCAACCATCTCCACTGAAAAACAGATATAATATTCCTTACTTTCTAAAGCTCCTAGGAAAATTAAACAAGGCAGCAAATAAATACTGTCTAACGCTATGTGTCGTATCTGCCACTTCTACTGGCAAATAGGTCACTACCCAAACCTTAAAGAACCTTCTTACTTGGTTGCTTGATCATATCTCAAACTCAATGTCCAAAAATGAAGCTGTTCTCTCTTTCTCAAACAACTTCTCCTTGAGAAAGACACCTTACCACCAATATCTGTGAATCACCATTGGCTGTGTCTTCTCCCTTACATTTTATCCAATCAGTCCATCAGTCTGGGGTCCCCTTCAGAACAACTTGAATATTTTCTCTCCTCCTCCTCTTTTTCCATGGCCACTGCTTTAGTTCAGGACTCCAGAATCTCTTTTCTGGATAATCACAATTTTCACTTGTCTTTCTGTCTCTAGTCTCTACCATTTTTAAGTCACCCTCCCAATTCTCCTAGAGTGATTTTTTGAACTACAAATATGACAATATACTTGCTCTCCTTGAAATAATTCAATCACTTCCCTTTGCCTAGGGAATGATTTTCTGCTTCTAACCTTTTATATACAGTACCTCTATTGGTCCTGTTTTACTCTCCCTTTCCTGCTTCTTCTTAACAGGTACTCCCTAGGCGGCCAGTAGGTTGCTGCTCCCTGAGGATACTTGCTCCAGTACTTGTTCCAGCCTCTGGACCTTTGCTCATGCCATTTCCTTTCAAATGCTTTCCCTTTTTGCTATTGAGTTGCTGAACCTAAATTGTGCTTTGAAAGATTCTACCAGAGTCAATTGTTGGGTCTTATAATCCTCAGCTACTCATAAATAAGTTTGCTCTAGCAGTATGTAATGACCTAAACGTCTCCTGCCTAACTAAAGAAAGAGCATATTTGTGTTGTTGTTGTTTTTGAAACTTCGGTATCTAGCACAGCACCTGATACCCTGCCAGGTTCACTGCTGGTGCTGAATAAACATGTGAAGGAATGAGCCAGTGGAAATGGAAACACTCATTTATTTAAACTGACATGTGTCACAGGCCTCATTGTAAAAGAAGAGCTGGTAGTTGTGAAGTGAAAATGCTGCGGACACATAAACTTGAAGCCTGGAAAGAATAATAACTACCATACCAAAAAAGAAATGTCAAAATGAATTTGCAGTGTTGATTTTAAATGTACCCAGCCTGTTTTGGTTCTGGGAGGTTTTGCTGCTGTGCTTATCAAAATGCATATGTCTAACAAAAAATGCGCAGGACTGCCATCAGTTACCCTGCACTGACCTTCTAGGAAGCAGTGTGTTGGTGCAGAAAAATATACCAGTGACTCAAGGCTAGGCTGATCATAATTCACTCATTCAGCAAATATTTCTCTGAGAACCAAACATATACAAGGCACTGATTTTCTATAAAAAAATAGTGTTTTTAATGCAACCAGTGACAGTTGATATACTTCAACAGCCAGAAAGATTCCAAAAGTAATGTATCTGAAGAGGATTGAGGTGTTTACTTCCAGTATAAATTAATTTTTCCACTGCCCTGACCATAAATCATCTTCCCAGGGAAGATTACACTATGGTAAGACCGTCCTCTATTCAGACTCATACATAAAACATGGCACACCAAGGTGGGATGGTGTGGTGTAGGTTCCTAAGACTACCCCTGGGTTGAGTGACTTCCTAGAAGGACTTGTATGACTCAGTATATAATTGTACTCATAACAAAGATTTAGCACAATACATACATACAAAGCAAAATCAACAAAGGGAAAAGGTACATTGGGGAAAAGTTTGGGGGAAACCAGGCACAAGCTTTCAAGTGTCTACTCGCAGCTGAGTCACACAGGACACACTTAATTCCTCCAGAAACAGGATACTAACCTTAGTGTCAACCACCGTTTAAAAATCACAGCGGGTGTGGGTACACTGCTGAAACACATGACCAAAGGAAGCAGCTGGGAAAAATACAAAAAACCAAAAACCTTGCACTGCAATCCCATTGAGATCCAAAAGCTTCATAGTTTAATTCTAATTCACTTTAAGTCCCAATATTTCTAAGAATCATCTAGTTTACCATAGTTTATATTAGAGAATAGACATGTGCAATATACCTCATTGATGCATACATCAGTTCTGCCCTCCTTTTAGACATAACTATGTTTAATACAGTTATTTTTTACATAATTAACTGGCTTCTAGACAAAAGACACTACTGGAGGCTTCTTAAGATGATAAACTCTTAACAATCAAAAAAGGGTGAGAAAACTACAAGCCACATGCCATATTCAGCCTGAAGATTGTTTTTATAGATAAAGTTTTATCAACACACAATCCATGTCCATTCATATACATTTTGTTTATGGCCACTCTTTCCTCCATGGCAGAGTTGGGTAATTGTGATAGAGACTATATGATTTGCAATGCCTAAAATATTCACTGTCTGGCCCTTTACAAAATTTTACAACCTTTTTTTCTATAGGAGGTTAAAACTGAGCTTTATTTCTAGCCCCCACTGAGAACAGGTTTGCTTCTTGCTATAACTTTAGCTTATCAAGGATCCTCATGACCTAAATTCTTCTGGCAAGAGCCAGACTTTCATCTCTTCCTTATATATCCTATTAATTTTTATTGTAATAGTTGCACATCAGAAATGCTGTATCATGAAATAGGTGCTATATAAAATTCTATGTGTCTTAAAGGATAATTCAGACACTGTCCTAATGCATTTTTGCATTCACCCAGCACTTTAATCTGCCCTATATTTGGGTCTCAGGAGAGTGAGTTCTCTACATTGATCCTGCCCACACACTTCTACACTGCTGCTCTGGCTCCTCAATGACAGATCTGGGTTGGCATTTTTCTGTACTGGATGCACAACCTTATGGTGTTTGGTTGAGGGGAGCAAACAATAGTTTCTTTTTTTTTAATAAATTTATTTTTTAAAATTTTATTTAACTTTACAATACTGTATTGGTTTTGCCATATATCAAAATGAATCTGCTACAGGTATACATGTGTTCCCCTTCCTGAACCCACCTCCCTCCTCCCTCCCCATACCATCCCTCTGGGTCATCCCAGTGCACCAGCCCCAAGCATCCAGTATTGTGCATCGAACCTGGTTTCATTTTATAAATTCAGCACCTCTGATCATGAGCAGGAGCTGATGTGTTGAGACCTGATCTTAGGATTTACTTAGAGCCTCCAAATCTGTTATAAGGTCTCTCATTGCCAGGAAGAGGCCTATCTGCCTTCCCCAGAATGCCTCAGTGTCCAGGAGAGGGGCAGCCCACATATGGGGGAAATGACCCTGCAAGTGGTGATAAAGCAATCTCAGGATAGAACACTAGGGAAACCAGTGAAAGTTTAGCTTTTAAAAAAAACTAAATAGATGAATAATTTCTTTTAGTCCATAAACATCCTAATCCTCATCATAACAGTAATAATTCCGGGTAAGATTTTTAAATCTTTACTCTGTATCAAGCATTATTCAGAGTACATTGATCCAGGGATGGAAAACTACAGCCCATTTTGTAAATCAAGTCTGCTTGGAGCACAGCCGCATCATTTGCTTATGTACTATCCATGGTTGCCTTTCTTCTACAATGGTGGAGGTGAATAGCTGCAACAAAGACCATAGGGTCTCTATTGCTATCTGGCCCATTACTGAAAAAATTTGTTGACCACTGATACAGATTATCTCAATTTATTCTTGTGAGAACTCTGTGATGTAGGTAGGCACCATTATTATTCTCTCATAAATGAGGAAATTGAAGAGGTTGAAACATTATTCCCTGGCCACAAAGTAGGTGACCTCAAGGCTGTACATGGTTTTATGGTGACTTTAGGTACCTGGTCCTCATCTCTATCCTGGGCAAAGGAAGACTTTGGGTGAGATGGCAGCTGTGGTGTTTCCTTTTAACTTTGTATGTCCGAGCTGACTTGTCATTTCACACAGCATAGATAAACCAGTGATTGCTACAAAAGCATGATATCCAGTTATGTCAAAGGAGATTTTCCAAATGCCTCTCAGGAAAGGGATTTCACAGAAATATCTAGAGTAGTAAAATGAAATTATGACTCTTATACCACAAAATGATGCCAGAGGCTTGTTCTCTATCATTAAATCACACATTGCCTTGTTCTCTACACTATCATGAACACAATGGCTAGTTCTAGGACAACAGCTCCCATCAAAATCTCTAAAGCACAAAAATTAGCCTAGAGTATCATGGGTATATACAACGTGTAACATGATTATCATGTTATAAGGCAATTTTCTGATAGCCTCCTCAGCAGTCTGATAGCCCTTTGATGTGAGCAGGTTTAAGCTCCTAAGTACTTCTGTCACTTCAATCCACAAGTATTCACTTAGCATCACATGTGCTACACGGTGGCCTGTTTGCTGTGAGAGCCATTGTTATGCTCCCCCTGTTCTATTTTGCATCAGAGGTGCTGCCCCCTGCAGGCTGTCTTTCCTAGTAATTGCGCTGGCTTAGTTGGACACGACTGAGTGACTTCACTTTCACTTTTCACTTTCATGCATTGGAGAAGGAAATGGCAACCCACTCCAGTATTCTTGCCTGGAGAATCCCAGGGATGGCGGAGCCTGGTGGGCTGCCGTCTATGGGGTCGCACAGAGTCGGACATGACTGAAGCGATTTAGCAGCAGCAGCAGCAGTAGTGCCCCCCAAAGGAAAGTACTGAGTAGAGGACAGAAGAAAAATGCCTCTGGTTCTCACTTGCCCTCTCCCTGTCTCTACCTCTGCCTTGGGCAGCATCTCCAGTGGTGAGTGTTTCTCCTCCACAGTTCCAGTTCATTTCCCACCAGAAAGACTGACTGTGATTCCAGCTTCTTTTACTTAGAATCAACCTCTAGGCTGTGTAACACTTTCCTGCTGCTGCTCATCTCTGGCTGCTTCGTGGCTCCATTTTGGTTTGTGTTTATGTCACCTATATGACTACACTTTGGATTAAGTTCTATTTGTTTCCAACAGTTCAAAGGTTTTATGTTCTCCGAGATTTTCTCCTAACAAAGGCACAACATTTGGTCAGATTCAAGCCTCCAGAATTCTGTCACTAACAGCAGCCTCAACGGAAAAGTTTCTAAGTGTGCATGCTTCTTCTGTCCAACCTAAATCAAATCTTGTGATAAAGCCAATTTCTTTTAGTAGATGAAACATCTCTGACCATTTAGATGTTTGTCTAAACCTTTGAATTTAATGTAAAGTCTCCCATTGAAGACCCATTAATTGTACCAAATGAACAATGCAAAAAAGTATGGTCTACAATATCCACGGTCCAGAATATCCACGGTCGAAGAACTTAAAAGTCTTTCTATGCAGATATGATGTATTCATATTAAAGTAATTAAATGATATGGTAAACACCTAAATGTATGGAGGAGACTATAATGGCCATCACTGTAGACTGAAATGAAAGAAATCATTGTAGCTGGGGATTCCTCGGTAACTGCAGGGGATTGGTTCTAGGATTCCCAATGGATACCAAATCCATGGATGCTAAAGTTCCTTATATAAAATCACATAGTATTTTCATGGAACCTACGCATATACTCTGCTGTATACAAGGGATTGAGATGAGAACAGTGGACAGAAAGTTTTGGGGTTATGCAGATCATTAAGACTGAAAAACCTCCTTTATTTGGGGGTGCTATTCACAAGCTGACATTCCACACAGAGACTTTTGAGGAAAAGTCTAATGGACTTTCACTAGGTCTATGGCTTTGAAAATTTTGTGGTCGAAGTTTCTTCTTGGGGAGCAAAGACAAAGGGCAAAGAAATTATGAGTGGACAAACCTCTTAAAAAGAAAGACCTACTCTAGCATCTTTAAGGCTAACCATTAGATGGAGGCATAATGCTCGTTTTTTTGCATTAAATGCCTTGGACTGAAGCGCCATCATTGTTAACCCTGCCAAGAGAGGAAATCATTTGTGATTTCATCTTGCCCCTTTGTTATTTAACCATACATAAATGCTCCTTGAGGCTATAACTACTTTTATTTTTTCTTCTTATTAGGCTAATTACTATGACTCCATTGCTGCCGCAGCTAAGGACAAGATGACACTATTTCAACAAAAGCATATATTTTTAGAGATTAATAACCGAGGCAATCTCTACCCTTAAACAGAACTAGCAGTACATGGAACATTGAGAGAAGAACATTTTAAAATTCTGTTCTATGGAAGACTTATTTAGATCATGTTCTCACAAGGCTGTGGTATAAGTAGAGCACGAATGCACAAAGTCTTCATAAAACTATGTGGGTTTTTTCCAGTCATTTTGCTTTATCATGTATAACTGGATTAAACTCTAAGTTTTTCCATTATGTTATGAAGAAAGAATACTAGTCAAGAAGTCACACAAATAGCCTCTAGATCTATCTTTATGAACTATAAGAAATAGACTACTGTATGTATGCTCAGTTGCTCAGTCATGTCTGATTCTTTGTGACCCCATTGACTGTAGCCTGCCAAGCTCCTCTGTCTATGGGATTTTCTAGGCAGGAATACAGGAGTGGGTTGCCATTTCCTTCTCCAGGGAATCTTCCCAGCACAAGGATCAAACCTATATCTCCCGCAGCTCCTGTATTGGCCAGAGGATTCTTTACCACTGAACCACCTGGAAAGCCCCAGGTTAATATAATGGGACCTTAATTTTTCTCACTTTTCTTCCATGAATAGTAGGATTTGAATAAATAGTTGATATCAGCTATTCAAGTCCCCGGTGTTCTGAGTCCAAGAATCTCCCCATTGGATAGATCATATGAGTACACAATTCTACCATCTGAATTTATTTCAAATTTTGAAATAAATTTTGTATTATAAATATAATTATACATTGCAAATTAAATTTTGAAATATATATATATATATACACACACACACAAACAATTTAAAATTATTTTACTTTTTATGCTCTAATCATGTGTTCACTCATTCATTCAATATATGGGTCACTTAAATTAGCTTTATAAATGCTAATTATGTTTACAACTTTTTGCTTAATAATTGTGGGGTGGGAGTTTTTAGTAGGAAAAAAATCTTAGACTCAGACTTGCACTGTATTTGTGAATTCTACTTCTGTCACAGTAAAGATATGGATGTGAATTATATCAACCATTTAATACAAAAGGGAAAGCTACGTAACAATAATGTTCCTCGTAATGTAGAACTAAGAGATGATATTCATAACTTTGTTTCTGCAGCCAAATATCTCTTATCCTGTCCCAGAAAATGCTCCATTAAACATTTGTCTTCCCTTTAACCAAGAGCTACTTTGAGATTGTGGTTTTTGTCCTTGAATAGTCAGTATACATAGGGCTCTTTAATATTGAGTGATCAAATAAATGAGTGACAGAATGAATGAATGAAAGAAAGATGATTAGAAAGATGTTTTCCCAGGAACTTGCAGGAGAAGAACATTCTGGTTCACAAATTTTCAGGAGGAAAAAAAAAAGAGTCAAACTTCAGTTCTCAATAAGCAATTTGCTCATTAATTGAACATAAGAAGAGTAGTTGTGGCTACAGTATCAACCAGTAACACATATTTAAAATGAAAAATGTTAAAAGATAGACACCATAAGAAATTCAAAACATACATAGAAACAGGATGGTTATCTACTGATAATGGGTGAAGTTGATTAACAGGTCAATCACCATACCCTTCTTTCTAGTTCTGCTTATATTAAAAAAATACCTTTAATAAAGAATTAGAAATAACCAAGTAGGTATGCAGAGCAGGTATTATTTGGTGGTTGTCTTGCTGTGCTCTAGTGATCACAGTCCATAGCACAGGAATTATAAAATAAGAAATTCAGTGCTCGTGATTTTCAAACATAGGATAATTTTGAGTCTGGACAGTATGTCTCTTAGTGGTACCATTTTAACTGAAATGGTATGGACAGTGAGAAAGGAAAGGTGATGTCTCTTGATGGCCTATGTGGAGACCACCAGCCAAAGCAGCAGTTCTCACTGAAATTGTGACATGTTGATCCAGAGCTACCTAGGAAAGAGGGCAGGAAGGATGAAGGGATGTATTTGGTCATACCATATCATATTTTTCTTTTTTGATGTTCCAAAGGAAGAGTGACTGGCCTTGATATCTACTGACAGCCAGTATTAAGGGGGTCAACTTGAAGTGAACTAGTAGAGAACCTATGATATACTGAATTTTAAAAGGTTAGATTTTTCTACCTTTCCTCTCTACTGCCCATGCTTACAATTTTCCTAATCTATTAAAGTGGGAATTACCTTCCCTATGACATATACACCATGTAGTGCGTGCCTGCTTGCTCAGTCACTTCAGGTATGTCTGACTCTGTGCAATCCCATAGATTGTAGCCTGCCAGGCTCCTCTGTCCATGGGATCTCCCCAGGCAAGAATACTGGAATGGGTTGCCATTCCCTTCTCCAGGGGATCTTCCCAATCCAGGGATAGGACCCGGGTCTCCCACATTACTGGCAGAATCTTTACTGCTTGAGCCCCCAAGGAAGCCCCCAGGAAATCCTCTCAGGCTTCATTTGAAATACCACAAATTTGAATAGCATAAAAACTTACTAACTCCTCACTCACTATTTGGCTTTCCACTGTATTTTGATCTGTTCTTTGAATTAGGCAAATGGTAACAGCTGATTCTTAGTGACCCAACAGGACAGTATCTCGGAGGATGCTGAGTGTAAAGTAACTCGCCCTGCCATTGCTTCTGGGGTGCTTAGACACACAGAGCCCAAATCCCTCCCACAGCCCAAATCCCTCACTACATGGTTTCTCAGCTTTCCATCCTTGTTGGAATGGTTGTCTTTCAGAGACCCATTTTTTTTCCTTTTAGGGTTGCCCATGGTCTCCATTTAAACCATTATTCACTTGAGTACAGATGATAGAAATCCAGAAAGACACATCTGCTCTATACTAAGCATTCAATCATCAACAATAACAAAGATTAAAAATAATTATACTAGGGCCACAGTGTTTTTAAAAACATCTTCTAATGTCAAATATATGATTTTGAAAATAATCTGGGCAAACTATGTTCTAAGAAATAAGTGTGTTAAAAATAAAAGGTAATTAATGGTGTGAGAGTTTGTGTTTGTGTGTGGGAGAAAGTCTCATTACACCTTATATAACAAGTTATAACAACAGTTTTCACATTAGAAAAATTAATTTTCTAGAGTCATAATAAGAGGTTTTCTTATGACACACATTTCAAATGAGGCTGGGCTCTAAACTCCAGGGAAAATCCTAAGGGATCCATATTGTGCCAGATAAGGGTGGTCCTTTCCATTTCTTACCCCCTCTGAATTGGTTGTTCAGGGAAGTTTAAAAGAAATTTTTAAGGCATTTGAAAGGGAAAACATATTAACATGTTTTATATAATTTCATTTTATAACTTCTTAAGAAACAACTTGTGTCATAGTTCCCATTCTGAAATCTCTGATTCTAGTCTCGCCTTGCTCCCATCTGTCTAGTTCAGAGCTGCCAGACTGCTATCCTAACCTGTCACTTGAATCCTGACATTTCCCTGCTCTTTGCCTAACCTCACAATATGCTTGGCTTTTTGTCCCGTGGACCTTCACAGCAAGAACCCTTTACCCCTCACCTCTAGGTCCGGATTCATCCTAGATTCTGGGACCACAAGAAGTCCAAGTAGAGCAGGTGTTTATAAATACTGCAGATGACAAATCATCATTAGCAGGACTAGGTTCGTATGTGGAGAGTGAGAACAAAGAGGCATGAAGAATAGCCTCAGGTCTCTCAGTGGGTGGCTGTGTCTTCCTCGGCTATATGAAACTTTGGGGACACATACAATGTACACAAGAAAAAGTCAAGTAGGAAGTTGAATTTATAGACATTATATATATTATATATCATTGTATATTTTATGTGGGTGTTGAAAGTGTTAGTCACTCAGTCGTGTCTAACTTTGCAACCCCATGGACTATAGCCTGCCAGTTCCTCTGTCCATGGAATTTTCCCAGCAAGAATACTGGAATGGGTTGCCCTTCACTTCTCCGGGGGATCTTTCCAACCCAGGGATTGAACCTGGGTCTCCTGCATTGCAGGCAGATACTTTATTGTTTGAGCTGCCAAATGTACATACACACACATACATATTATATATTAATATTATATATATATATGTATATTTTCTATGTAATATATGTACGTGTACACACACACACACACACATGAATATATATATTCAGGAGAGAGGACTGAATTGAAGATGAAGAAGCAAATGTCATTTTCACACAGGTGAAGGATAAACCTAGCAGTGAGTGTTACAAGTCAAGTAGAATCTGTCAAGTGAGAAGGGAAGAAAGCAAGAATATGGGAAAATATAAAATTAAAGCTTGGGTAGGTGAGAAGATGCCCAAGGAATCAGAGAAGTAAACAGCCCCAAATTCTCCTCTGAGCTACAGTTCCACAAGTATCTCACATTTCACAAATCACAAAATGAACTCTCGATCTCTCCCTCAGGCTAACGAACACCATTTTATTGCTCAAACAAAAAAACTTATTCTGCTTCCAGTCACTCCCTACATCCAATCCATCAGGAAATCCTGCTGCTTCTAATTCCAAAATTGTACCTCAATACCCTTAGCCTCTCTCTGTCTCCATTGTCACCTCCTTGATCCAATTCACCAGCTTCTCTCACTGCAATAACCTCTTAACAGTTCTTACCACAAGCCTTGGTCTATTGTAATCCAGTTCATGTTACTGCCCTGCCTGGCATGAAAGCTTTCAGTATTCTGTCACATTTTTAATTCAACTTAGCCACCTTTCAAGAATTATACAAGGTGCTGCACAACCTGCTCCTTCGCTTTTGTTACTCAGCATCATCTTAGACTGCAGTTTCCTTCTCTCATTGTACCACTGTATTATTGGTCAGGGTTCCCCAGAGAAACAGAACCAATAGGACAGATTATATAGAGATACAGATATAGATACACATACAAGAGGAGTTTTATTATAGGAATTAGCTCACATCACTATGGAGACCAGGAAGTCTCAATCTGCCATCTATCAGGTAGAGAGCCAGGAAAGCCTATGGTATAATTCAGTATGTATCTGAATACCTGAGGACCAAGGGAGTCAATGGTTTGTCTCAGTTTGAGTCCAAAGGCCCAAGACCCTGGAGTACCGATGTTCCTGGAAGTAAGATGAATGTCTCAGCTCAAGCAAAACAGCAAATCTTTTTCTCCCCCTTTTTGTTCTATTCAAATCCTCAACAGAGAGGAGAATGCCCATCAGCATTGGTTAGAATGGATCTTCTTTATCCAGTCTATGGATTCAAATGCTAATATCTTCTGGAAACACCCTCACAGACACACCCAGAAATAATATTTGACTGGTTATCCTTTAGCCCAGTCAGGTTGACACAGAGTTACCCATCACAGCCTCTACTACACCCCCACACAAACAGTTCACCAAATAAATATGCCAAACTCTCTTTAGTCGGTGCCTTCATAGGCACTGTTACCTCTGCCTATGCTCTTTTCATGCCTGGTTCTTTTTCTTTTTTCTTCTTTAGGTCTCAGTTTAAATACTACTACTGGGACTTCTGCTTTATCTAAAATATTTCCTCCCTGATCTCATTACTCTTCAAAAAATTTTTCTTCCTGTTTCTTTTAAGCCACTTATAATAGTTTCAATTCTTAAGTGTATAATCATTGGCTATCTTAGTAAGTATACCCAGTCTATCTACACACTTGAGATTATGTTGAATGAGTGAATCAATGAATGAATTTCTGGATCCTCCTAAATTCCAGACACCCACCCAAATCTAAATATACCTCTCGCTGTTGCTGCTCAACTTGCCTGATTCAGTCTGAAGTTACATTCCTGCCCCACAGAGTTAATCATGTTATCAACCCACAAAATGAAGTCACACTTAGTTTATCATTTAAATTCCTTTGCTGTCGGACTTCCGAATTCTTCTGTCTTATGTCCTACTCTTTCCTGTTATAACCCATGGAGTCCATCTAGGCTGGTCTACTCCTACATTATCAAATAGACATGGTGGTTTCTAACAATCAAGCTACATTCAGAGTTAACTTCTACCGAGTGTGTATTCCTCTGTCTTATACAATCACCTGTCCAAGTCTCCTGCAGGACATGTCTAGACTAACTAGTGTTCAAGGATCACACTTTTTTCTTAATTGTTGTGACTCATGCCCTATTTTGCTCTTTCAGAAAGTTTTAATGCGTGTGTGGTGTTTTTTTGGATCACCATTTTTTTATTTTGCCTTATATATTAAAAGTCATGTCTTCATTGTTTGTCCACAACTACCTCGTCAAAATTTGAGGATAATTTGTCCTATTTACCTTGTTTCCCCTAAAATGTCCTAGACATTGTAGGAGTTCAAAAATAACTATTGTTTATTTAAAAATAACCATTGTTTGTTCCTTCATTCACACAAAAACATTTTGGCAGTGATAACTGGGAAATATATTAAGTATGAACAGAGAAATATGGAATTCATACTTGTCATATGCAGTCATATTTTATATTTGGAAAAGTTTTGGTTGATTTCAAAGACTCTGATATAATACAGAAAATGATCTTGCTTTGTACTAAATATCCGTGCACATACATTTTTTGTTTTGTTTTGGAATGTAAAGAAAATAAATGACTAGGTACTATCATAATTAACAAACAGCAAGTGAACATAGGGTTGCTAAGCAAACAGTCCTCCACTGGGACTGAGGTAATGTCCTGGGAGATCCTGCGTGCTGCTGTTTCCATTCTGCTCAGTAGGTACCTTTTTATACTTTGTTGCCCAGTGATTAGTCTACTGGGCATTTCATGCTAAAGTAGTACAGTTATAAATGAGAGACATCGGATTGGTAAACTTTGAATCATAGGGCAATAATGAATTTATTGTCTCTAAAAACAATCTGATTCTCTTTCCTTCAATTGTTTTAAGTTATATAAAGAAAAACTCTAACAGATAATATTTTAATCTTCTCATAAACAAAATATTGGTAGTAAATGGATCTCCAAGTCTGAGCTTGCAGAATTGTTGATGCATTCCCACATTAGCCAAATGCTCTACAATGCCAGGTCTACTGATAGATGAAGCAATTATAGAACAACTCCCATCAGACTAACAAAGCAAAATTCAAAGTTAAGGTTTGGAAATCTGAGAATAGTAAAATATACTTCTGATTCAAGATGGTACACTAATCATATGCACATCTCTTATTTTCATATCAAACCCTCTGAAGCAATAGAAGGTTTATTAAAATATATGTACTTCCATATATAACAATGCTCTCAAATGAACAGCAAATCAAAAACTTTCAGAGACTTCCTAAAAGACACAAAGCAGATGGAGTGAGCATGAGGAAGAAGACCATATCCTAAAATGTCTGAAGAAATGACACCAGCGGTGTGTTCTATGCCCAAAAGTGGTAAACGCTAGAAATAGGCAAGAACTTGAGATTATATAACAACATAATTTCATGGGGAAAAAAGCCATAGGCATTTCAGCAAAGAAGGTCAACTTCTTTCAATCATCTTTCCTCCTTTTGTGGTAAAGCAACAACATGGGACTAACTCTTCTTACATGGAAAACTGGAATATGTGAGCTTGGCAGTATCTGGAGCAGCCATATTAAAAAAGAAAAGTAAAAAAAGACACACCTTCCAAGTAGCTCATCTCTAATTCTCATTCTCTTTCAAAAACAGTTCACAGGGTAAGTAATAGATAAACTTCCTGCCTCTTCCCCTAGATTCACTGCATATTTACAATAGATAATTTAATAGGAAATAACCAAGATAAGCACATGGTCAAAAATAAACACATCTGAAGGCCAACATCAAGACAGAGAGCACAAACTGAAATCAAATTTAATTTGTAATAAAATAGGTATAATTAAAATTTCAGAGGATAGAAAGAATATCACATGCAGCCATTATTTTAGAGTGAGAGATTTTGAATAGAAAAGTGGAAATTTTAAACTAAAGACATCAGTAAATGGGCTGGATAGCAAAGCAAAAGAACAAATTCATGAGCTATATGAAAGTGAAATAAAGTGTTAGTTGCTTAGTCATGTCCAAATCTTTGCAACTCCATGGACTGTAGTTGGCTGGATCTACATTTGAACCCAGGTCTCCTGGATTGCAGACGGATTCTTCACCTCTGAGCCACCAGGGAAGCCCTGAGCTATATGAGAACATCAAAAAATCTCCTTAGCATGAAGCACAAAGGGAAAAAAACATGGAATATATAGAAGAAATATTAAGAGAAATTGAGAATAAACCTGGATTTTCTGCCATGTGTTAAGCAGGAGTTTTGGAAGGAAAACTAGTGAGAAAGGAAAAGAGCTAATATTTGAATAATTAACAGCATAAAATTCCCAAGAACTGAGGAAAGTCAAGAGTCCTCTAAAATAAAAGCATTACAAGTGCTAAGTAAATAAAAGCAATGCATTTAGAAACAAGGTAATGATATTTAAGAACATTCAGATAAAAGAAAGAATAAATTTAAATCTTTTAATAATTATTAACAAACAGATTACCTAGATGGAGGAAAGTCAGACCATTGTCTGACCTCTCAGCAGCAACATAAGATTCAAGAAGCTAATAAAGCAGTATTGTCTAAGGCATGAGAGAGGCATAGAAAATATTTGAAGAAACAATGGCTAAAGTCTTTCAAATTTGTGAACAGTATAAGCCCACAAATCCAAGAATTTCATTGAAACTTAACACTGATAGTTTAATTCCTATGGAAACAATGCAAGTGAGACTACAAAGGAGCAACATCTTTAAAGCTGAAAGAAAAAACTCAGCCTTGAACCGGACACCCAACAAAACTTTTTTTTTTTTTTTCCAAAATCAAGTTGAAATAAGATTTTTTTTTTTCAGAAATACAAAAGCTGAAAGAATTCATCAGAGCAAAGAAATGTTATAAAGAGCCATTAAGGCAGAAGGAAAATGAATCCAGATGAAATTATAGATATACTCAAGGAATAAAAAGTACAGAAAATGAAAACTAAGTAAATATAGAGGATTTTTTCTTTTAATTGTCTTTAAAGGATAAATATACTATTTAAACAAATGAATAACCATATAGCATAGGCTTGAGAGCATATGCAGAAATTAAATGTATAAAAAAACCACAAAGGCTTAGAGGAAAGAAAAGACATTGTTGTAAGGCTTTAATTTTTTTGATGTTGTTTAGTCACTAAGTAGTGTCGGACTCTTGCAATCCCATGGACTGTAGCCCACCATGGACTCCTCAATCCATGGGATTTTCCAGGCAAGAATCCTAGAATGGGTTGCCATTTCCTTCTAAGGGGGATCTTCCTGACCCAGGGATTGAACCTGCGTTTGCTGCATTGGCAGGTGGATTATTTACCACTGAACCACCAGGGAAGCCTTATACAATATATGAATTGTCATGAAGTCACTTGAAGGTAGATTGACTCACGTTAAATATATATACTAAAAACCCAAATGCAAAAATAAAAAAATAACTAAAAATATGAAAGCTGATAAGCCATCAGGAGAAATAAAAATAATGAAAATTATCTAAATACTTAAAGGAGGCAGAAGAGGGACAAAGGAGCAAAGAACAGGAAGAAAAAGAATAGTAATTTCAGGTGCATATTCAATCCTGACCATATAAAGCAGAGAGGTTACTTTGTCAACAAAGGTCCATCTAGTCAAGGCTATGATTTTTCCAGCGGTCATGTATGGATGTAGGAGTTGGACTACAAAGCAAGCTGTGGTGTTGGAGAAGACTCTTGAGAGTCCCTTGGACTACAAGGAGATCCAACCAGTCCATCCTAAAGGAGATCAGTCCTGGGTGTTCATTGGCAGGACTGATGCTGAAGCTGAAACTCCAATACTTTGGCCACCTGATGGGAAGACTTGACTCATTTGAAAAGACCCTGATGCTGGGAAAGATTGAGGGCAGGAGGAGAAGGGGACGCAGAGGATGAGATGGTTGGATGGCATCGCCGACTCAATGGAGATGGATTTGGGTGGACTCCGGGAGTTGATGATGGACAGGGAGGCTGGTGTGCTGTGGTTCATGGGGTCGCAAAGAATCGGACATGACTGAGTGACTGAAATGAACTGAATATAAATAATCACATTAAATGTAAGAGATTTAAAACCATAAGTAAAGGCAAAGACTGTTAGATTTACTATACCTACCTTAAATGTTTATGTATATAGTAACAAAACTTCAAAATTTATAAAGAAAAATCTGACAACTGCAAGTATAATATACAACCATAGTCTGAGATTTAAAAAAAACATTAAGATAAAATTTTTGTGACCTTAAGTTAGGAAAAATTTCAGCTATGACATAATCTACAAAAGAAAAAAGATAAATTGGACTTTATGAAAAGTAAAATTTTCCCTTTGAAAAAATTATTAAAAAATAAAAAGATATTCCCTAGAAAGAGAGAACAAACATCTTTACAAAGCACATATCTGATAAAAGACTCAAAAGTATATCTAAAGAACTTTCAAAATTCAATAACAAGAAGATGAACTGGTTTTTCTTTGAATGGACAAAAGATCTGAACAGACATTCCAACAAAGAAAATACATGAAAGGCAAAAATGCATATGAAAATATTATTATAACAGAATAATACTAATATCACAGAATACAAATTAAAACCACAATGTTACCACATATTTGTTTAAATGACTAAAATTAAACAGATTATAGCACACTTGGTGATAATGTGAAGAATCTGATACTCCCATACACTGTTTATGGGAGTGTAAAATGGTAGTCACTTTGGAAAACAGCTTGCTAGTTTCTCAATAAATTAAACATACACTTATCAAATGATCCAGTTATAAAACTTATAGATATTTACCCAAGAGAATCAAAGTACATGGCTACAAAGACTTGTACATGAACAGTTTTGTAGCTTTTTTCTAATTGCTCCAAACTGGAAATAAAGCAAATGCCCAGTAAGAGTTTAAATGGAAAAATCTGGCATAATCATACAATGCAATTGATTTAAAAGTACAAAATAATAAACTTGAAAATTGCAAAAACATGGAGTGAAAGAAATCAGACAAAAATGGGAGTATACTGTTATTGGATATGTGAAATATTTAAAGACTCACTGACTTAATCCATGTTCCAAAAGTGAAACTTGTGCTTCAGAGAAGAGCTAAGCTCTTTAGTAGTAAAATCTAGGTATACAGGTCCCCTTATTCTTAACTGAGTGTTTAGATTAATTCACCAGATGCTCTGTATTGCTCAATATTTTATATCAGAGAAAGGGAAAATTTGCCAGGAATTTAGATTCCAATATCTAATAAAAAGTCTACATCTGCATGGATATTTATATCATGACACTTCCAGTTAACATCAATGTCACAGGATTTTCAGTACAAAACAGTGTGTTGAGTCTAACATAGTTATGCCATTTCTAATCAAGTATTACATGGAATTATATAAATATATATAAATCCACTGAAATTATATTCTAATACAAAAAGATCAAGAAGTTACATAAATAATAACAATACAACTGAGATAATCACAAGTAATCAACAGAAGTGGAAAGTGTTATCAGATTTCAAAAGAGGAATAGGGAACTTAGAGAGACTAGGAATGATTAAAGGGAAGAGATATTTCATATCATCCTAACAAAGTTTATCTTTTATTTATTTAAAAAGATTACATACTAGTATGAGAAAATCTGAAAAAGCAATAGGAAGAACCATTCTATAATCTCACTCCATAGTTCTATTAGTAAGTTCTCTCCAGATTCTTGATACAAAATTATTTTTATATTAGAGTATAAATTATATTAGAGTATAAATTGGTATGCTATACTGGTAATCATAAATAAAAATTATGGAATCTCTGAAAGTAATGTGTAGTATGATTACTTTAAAACATTCTGAAAATAATGAAAAAGAAAAACTACCCAGAATTCTGCACACAGAGACACTCTCAGTATTTGGTGTACCTTGTCATCTTCTTCATATTCTAGAACTTTTAATGTATTTGATCTTGTACTGTATACATTACTTCATATATAATTAAATGAGAAGCATTCACCTAGTGAAAGAGAATATTTTAAAAGTCTTGCTAATATCTGCCAGTGAGAAATTTGTAAATAACTTGGATTATTCTACTATTATAATTTATATTATTTCTGAATATTTGCTTCATGTTAGGCACTGTTCTAAGTGCTTTACATGCATTAGCTCATATTAATCATGTGACAAATGACTTTAGAGACCAAGAAACTAGATATAAAAATGCACAAAATGATCTTATGATTACCAGATGAAAAAGGTCTTGGTGAATGGGGATAGATTGGGAGTTTGGGATTGACATGTACACACTGCTATATTTAAAATAGATAACCAAGAAGGACAAATGACATAGCACAGGGAACTGTGCATAATACGCTGTAATACCTAAATGGGAAGATAACTTGAAAAAGAATAGATGCATGTGTGTGTTAAACTGAATCTTTTGCTCTACACCTGAAACTAACACAACATTGTTAATCAACTATAATATAAAATGCAAATTAAAAATAATTAAATCTTTTAAATTATGGGCAAAAAATGCACAAAATCAATATAGTAAGGAAAATGTCCATTACCTTCATTATGCAGTTCAACTTTACGTAAGGAAAAAAGATACATTTTGTGACACAATGAACACAATTTTTCCATTTTATGTTTCTATTCTACAAATGGTTCAGTCTTTTGTGGGGTGATAGAAAACAGCTCTGGTTCTTTAAATGAGCAAATACAGGAGTAACTTTCACTGGAACTGTGTCAGTAAATAATTAATAATGATCATCCTGCTAATGTAACTTATATGCAGAGTACATCATACAAAATGCTGGACTAGATGAATCACAAGCTGGAATCAAGCTTGCTGGGAGAAATATCAGTAACCTCAGATATGCAGATGATACCACTCTTATGGCAGAAAGAGAAGAGGAACTAAAGAGCCTCTTGATGGAAGTGAAAGAGGAAAGTGAAAAAGTTGGCTTAAAACTCAATGTTCAAAAAAACTAAGATCATGGCATTGAGTCCCATCACTTCATGGCAAATAGATGGCGAAACAATGGAAACAGTGACAGATTATTTTCTTGGGCTCCAAAATCACTGCAGATGGTGACTGCAGCCATGAAATTAAAAGATGCTTATTCCTTGGAAGAAAAGCTTTGACAAATCTAGACAAAGTATTAAAAAGCAGAGATATCACTTTGCCCACAAAGGTCCATATAATCAAAATTATGGTTTTTCTAGTAGTCGTGTGTGGATGTGAGTGTTGGACCATAAAGAAGGATGAACGCCAAAGAATTGATGCTTTTGAACTGTGGTGTTGGAGAAGACTCTTGAGAGTCCCTTGGACTGCAAGGAAATCAAACCAGTCAATCCTAAAGGAAATCAGTCCTGAATATTCACTGGAAGGACTGATACCAAAACTTAAGCTCCAATACATTGGCCACCTGATGGAAAGAGCTCTCTCCTTAGAAAAGACTCTGATGCTGGGAAAGACTGAAGGCAGGAGGAAAAGTGGATGACAGAGGATGAGATGGTTGGATGACATCACCTACTCAATGGATATGAGTTTGAGTAAGCTCCAGGATATGGTGAAGGACAGGGAAGCCTGGAATGCTGCAGTCTGTGAAGTGCAAAGAGTCAGACATGACTGAGCAACTGAACAACAGCAAAAACTTATTACCTCCAATAGACTTTCAAAATATGTACCCTACTTTCTTTTCTATTTATATTATCAGTTTTTATTTCATTCTGTTGTCAACAGTTTCATCTCAATGTCTTCTTTTCTTATGGTAATTTGTACTTTTCCTTTAGCCTCATGCCTCTGCTTTTTGATCAGGGTTTCACACCAAATTCTAAAAAAAATCTAGTTCCTGCAATAGACTCTTCAGAAGTTCTGTTTTTGGATTCAAAGGTCTTTATAATTCTTCAGTCTAGTGCTTTTCCTTTGTTGTGTTACATTTTTATGGGCCTTACTGGGTTCACTTCTCTTTATTGGTCTTTGATAGGGATAGGCCTATTCAGAGCTTGTAATTGAATCCCTGTGTTACCATATGAATATGAGAATAATGAACTGTCACATCATCTCTATTCCACTTACAGAGGATAATTCGGAAATTCTGGGCCTAAGGCTACATTGTGACCAAAGACAGGGGGAAAAAGCATTATTTCAGAGCATCAACTATTTATGTGTATAATCAGAGGAAACCTACTCAAATGCAGAGAATGTGTTATTTAAAGTAGACTTGTTAAAGATCCCCATTTTTACACCCAGAGACTCCTGGATTTAGTATAGAAGGCAGCGGATGACAAAAGAAACATAATGATGCAAAGCTTTATCTCTTTTATGAGTAGGAGGAGTGTAGGCACATTTTGCTAAATTCCTTTCCTTAATTTTGGTCTGCTGCTGCTGCTGCTAAATCAATTTAGTCGTGTCCAACTCTGTGCGACCCCATAGACGGCAGCCCACCAGGCTCCCCCGTCCCTGGGATTCTCCAGGCAAGAACACTGGAGTGGGTTGCCATTTCCTTCTCCAATCCATGAAAGTGAAAAGTGGAAGTGAACTCGCTCAGTCATGTCCGACTCTTAGTGACCCCATAGATGGTAGCCTACCGGGCTCCTCTGCCCATGGGATTTTTTCCAGGCAAGAGTACTGGAGTGGGGTGCCATTGCCTTCTCTGTAATTTTGGTCTAAATGGTGCCATTTTAAAGATTTGTCCCTTGAAAAGTTTGTGTATCTCGTCATGTGTGTACTGGGGTGTGTGTTGTTGTATGGAAGCAGACAGACATGTAGTCAGTTAGGCCTGGGTTTCAGATATTTGTTATCTTATAAGCATCTATTACATGCTAAATAGCATATTACATTTCACACTACTTGTAAATCTCAGATGAGTTTGGATTACAAAACCTCTTTGAAACATTCCACAGATGCTCCTCTTCCATTTGCTATGAATATTTATCAGTCCAAATGTTCATTTTAGAAAATGACCTACCAGGTGTTATTGTGTCTTAGGCTTTGCATTTGTGATCACGGATAGAACCAAGCCCTATGAACAAATATTAGAAACTAGTGAAGATTAGTCCTGATGAAGTCTGAAGAATAAATAATCTGAGATCTGAGCACAGACATTAACAACTGGCTGTGTCTATGAAGGGCTGTGCCGTCATGCTGTGTTTGACATATTTTGTGCTATTCATTGTCAAAGAACTTTAATATTTTAGCCTCTATCTTGTGCTCTAATCCATTTTGTTTGCTTTCAGTACTGCAAAGGAATCTAATATACCTACTACCTTATATGCCCCCTTCACACATCACGCCCTTGTCATGGCAAAGGGGCTCACATAACTCAATGAAGCTATGAGCCATGGCATGTAGGGCCACCCAAGATGGACGGGTCAGAGCGGAGAGTTCTGATAAAACATGATCCACTGGAGGAGGGAATGGCAAACCACCCCAGTATACTTGCCGTGAGAACCTCATGAACTGTACAAAAGGACAAAAAAGATATGACACCAAAAGATGAGTCCCCCAGGTTGGAAGGTGTCCAATATGCTCCTGGGGAAGAGGGGAGGACAACTACTCAGCCCCAGAAAGAATAAAGTAGTTGGGCCAAAACAGAAATGACACTCAGTTGTGGATTTGTCTGGTGATGAAAGTAAAATCTGATGCTGCAAAGAACAGTATTGCATAGGAACCTGGAATGTTAGCTCCATGAATCAAGCTAATTTGGATGTAGTCAAAATGAGATGGTAAGAATAAACACCAACATCTTAGGAATCAGTAACTAAAATGGATGGGAATGGGCAAATTTAATTCAGATGACCATTATATCTACTACTGTGGGCCAGAATCCCATAGAAGAAATGGAGTAGCTCTCATAATCAAAAAAAAAAAAAAAAAAAAGAGTCTGAAATGCAGTACTTGGGTGTGATATAAAAAATGACAGAATGACCTCAGTTCATTTCCAAGGCAAGGCATTCAAATGTCCCTACCACCAATGCTGCAGAAGCTAAAGTTGATCGGTTCTCTCAATACCTAGAAGGCCTCCTAGAACTAACATCAAAAAAATGATGTTCTATTCATCATTGGTGATTGGAATGCAAAAGTAGGAAGTCAAGAAATACTTGGCATAACAGCGAGTTTGGCCTTGGAGAACAAAAGGAAGTAGGTCAAAGGCTAATTGAATTCTGCCAAGAGAATGAACTGGTGATAGCAAATACCTGTTTTCAACAACACAAGAGACGACTTTACACATGGCCATCACCAAGTGGTCAATACTGAAATCACATTGATTACATCCTCTGTAACCAATGATGGAGAAGCTATATACAGCTTTATACATGAACTTGGACAAACTTCAGAAGATGGTAAGGGACAGGGAGGCCTGGCATGCTGCAGTCCATGGGGTCGCAAAGAGTAGGACATGACTGAGTGGCTGAACAACAACCTTATATGCAGAAATTGTTAAAATTAAGATGCAGAACAGAAATGGTAAGTAAGCTTGCCTGACTTCTACCCATCTTTTGAAGTTCACCTACAGACACCAGCACTTTACCAAGTCCAAGTATTCTAGGTGCTGACTTGCAATAAAATAAGAAGTACTCTACAGCAGACTTTTGAGCAGTGAGGAACAGGTAATTAAGGAGAACCATTGCCTAAGCAACAAGGCCCCACTTTCATGAAAATAATGTAGATGAGTTGGAAGGGCCGGCACTTGTGGTTTGGCAAGAGCCTGTTTGCATGTCCAGATGCTCTGTCTTGTGAGATGCCAATGTTAATCATTGTCTACAGTAAGATGGTAAGTTTATGAGTACTGAATGTACCTGAATAATTTGGTACCGAAAGTGTGGCTTTGCTGGATCAATATGGGATCATCCAGTATTCCCAATGAACATCTTTCTGACTAGCTCAATATGCCAAGTTCATTAAAACTAAAAATCCCCAGAATGTCCTCCTTCCAAGGTTCTTCCTATCTTAGCTATGACAGATCTTAATTGAGAGAAAGGCATATACTAGCATGCAAGGGTTCAGACTAATTCTTACCTCAACTACCTGCCCATTTCTTTTCTGGAAGTTTGATATTCAAATAGTCTGAGAAAAACTATTCTGGTTGTGCTAAATAAAAATAACTCCAGAGAACAGGGGATTATTGACTGAATTTCCTGTTTATAACAGACCTTGTTTTGCTGGAAAGCAGGCTGGCTCAGTCAAAATATAGCAGAGCCTGCCAATGGATTGCTTCTATCTTTTCCTATTGGTCTTGAATGTAGTGATAATCACTGTCTAATTCAGAGAGATGGTTGAATGTAATCCTTAATTTGGAATTGATTATGCTTTCATCTTTTTTTTTAATTAAAAAGCTGTGAGAATATCACAGTTAAGAAGTAATAAAAGTCAAAGCTAGAACTATGGGAATGTAAGAAGCAAAGAATGGAAATAGGGACATAATTTAAAAATTGAAAGGCAGAATGTATGAAAATTAATATGTAGCAGATAATAACCATGAAGAGGAAAACAATGAAAAATGCCACTGAGATTTCAAGGGTGAGACACTAAGAGAATTCTTGCTGCCATTAATGGGATAAAGCCAAGAAGAGAATTTATTTCAGAAGTGAAGGGGGATAATAAAACTGTAAAAAATGATTTTGTATAAGTATGAATGATCTGTAAAATTTTCTGAAGCAGGGTTGAGGTATAAGATGCTTTACTAACCCCATTAGGCTATAGTGACTTTATGGATATAAGCAATAATTTATAACAATATATCTGAAGCTCAATCTCTTATTCTTATTTCCAAAGTATTTTTTTTCTGTATGATGATGTAAACATAATTGAAAAGTCAATCAAAAGGTAAAACTGCATGATTAGACAAAGCCCCGTGCAGTAGAGGCTATGCCACCCAATGTAGAAAAATTCCACCTCCTTTCTGTATTTCCCTATTGCTACCATGTGATAGATTTTATAAATGTTAAAATTGTTATGATTTTCATCAAGTAAAGAAAGTACTTGTAAGAGAATCGTCTTTTAAGTTATTGCAAACCCAGTTTCAGAAAAAAGTGCCCAAATGATTTTCTGAGGTATAGTCTTGTGTTGGTCAGCCTACCCTTTGCTGCTCTACAAGCTATGTAATATTTTAATATTATGAGTCATCAATGGAAGAATATCCATACAGATAGTAGATGTTCAATGCTTATTATTGAGGACATTTGAGCATCAAATACACACAGACTGCTATTTAAAAGAGGCATTCCAGATTCAGCAAGAGTGATACCATGTCTAACTCTGTAGTCTTTTAAGGAGGAAGTAAGTTTAGAGCTAGGATGCCATTTCTTTGATGTGGTAATACAACATGGTCAATTTTCTTTAAATTATTGACATTATTTTTCAAAAGTAGGCAAAACAGAAAAAAAAACTAAAAAATGACAAAGAGAAGACTAAATGGAGATATAATTAAGCCAGTAGAAATGTTTACTTAATGGAAGCCTCAGTGATAATGTGATATTTAAATAACTCTTTAAGTGTATAGAAACCACCCACTTAAAACAGCAGTTCAACAGGCTTCAAGACAAAATACCTATGTTTAAACTCTTCCTTTATGTTTTTACATAAATTTTTAGCTCCTCTGAACATGAGTTTTCTTAAGTATAAAAGAGGATTATAGAAACCTGTTTCATATATACCCCCAATTCATTGACTTTTCTCTGTCTCCATTCTTATCTAATCTACATCACCATTATAATTTGTGTGCATCCCCACAAAAGCCTCTTAAGTAATTTCTCAGCTTCTATATTTGCCATGCCTGCTCCCTCTCCCTGTTTCAACTTTCCATTTAGAAGTTAGTGTGAACTTTCCAAAAATTTTAAATTAAATCAGTCCCCTTCCCTGTGTAAAATCCAATGTTTTCCTTACATTTAGAATAAAATCCAAACTCCCTACTCTGACTTAGCTCTCTGGCTTTATAGGTCACTATGGTTCAACCACAGGTCTTTCAGTTCCTGGAATTTAATTCCTATTCTAAGACCTCTGCACTTCATATTCTCTGTGCTTGGAGTGCTCTTGGGGTTTTATATGTCTGGATTTTCTTAGCTAAAATATCACCTCCTCTAAGGTGTTTCCCCATTATCTAGTCTACAGTCAACTTTAGCCCCTCTCAACCCCAGGAGTCACCTAACATGTTAAATTGTATTTTTTATTCATAGAATTTATATGAATGAAATTATTTTAGATTATAGTATTTATTTGACTGTGTATCAATTGCTTTATTTCATCAGAATCTAATTCCTTATGAGAATGATCTTATATAACTAGCATTGTATATGCTCAGAATCTAAAACAGTCACATAAACATAATGCATGCTGAAATGCATTCAATGAATACTCAAAGTGCAATTGTAAAGATAATGTTTGCAAAATTACCTAGAGTGAGCAAAAGAAAGATGTGAAACACTGTTATACCTATTGTAAGGATATTGTTGAGACCTTTATTTGATTTTGAGAACACCATTCTAAATTCTGAGAACAATTTTACTCTATACTGGTAATTGTTTTGTTTAAATCACATGGCATTGAGCATAGTCTGACTGGCAAGATTTTCTTAGAATGTTTAGAAGCATTTTATAGCTCTACATTTTACACTCTTATTTTCATTTCAATCCTGTCTCCACTTTGCACCAATTCACATTTTGCCTTCTATAGGCTTACTTTCAATCCATGCTATCTTGCTATATTTTATGAAAAATTATCTTCCTGGAATAGAGGGGAAGAATAACCAGAATAAGGGATCCAAAGCCCCAATAGTTAATATTCAGTTAACATAAGGCAAATCTGAATTTGAATGCAAAACTACAATAAGAATTCATAAAAATCAAATTAGACTATCTATCACAGCACCTTACACAGAGCAGGCACTCAAAATAGTGTTTATTTCAAATGGGACCAAATCAAACTTAAAAGCTTTTGCACAGCAAAGTAAACCATAAACAAAATGAGAAGACAATGTGTGGAATAAGAGAGCACATTTACAAATGATCTAATAAACAAGGGCTACATTTCCAAAATATACAAACATCTCATATAGTTCAATATCAAACAAACTAACAAAAAAACAACTCAATCAAAAATGAGCTGGTGATAAGTTGTTGTGTAGCACAGGGAGCCCAGTCTGGTTCTCTGTGATGACCTGGAGAGATGGTATGGGAAGAGGGGAAGGGAGGCTCAGGAGGGAGGGGGTGCATATAAATTTACAGCTGATTCCTGTTGCTGTATGGCAGTGGCAGAAACCAACACAATGTTGAAAAAATTAAAAATAAAAAGTGAGGCAGAAGACTAAATAAATATTTCTTCAAAGAAGACATAGAAATGGTCAATAGGCACATAAAAAGATGTTCAGCACTTATAATTATTAGAGAAATATAAATTACAATGACAATGAGGCATCACCTCACACTGCTCAGAGTGGCCATCACCAAAAACTCTAGAAATATTAATAAAAATCTTGGAGATGGTGTGAAAAAAAGGGAACCCTCCTACACTGTTGGTGGGAATGTAAATTGGTGCAGTCACTATGGAAAGCACCTTGGAGATTACTTTAAAAACCAAAAATAGAGTTACCATGTATGTGTGTTTAGTTGCTCAGTCATGTCTGACTTTTTGCGATGCCACCAGGCTCCTCTGTTCATGGGATTTTTCAGGCAAGAATACTGGAGTGGGTTGCAGTTTCCTCCTCCAGGGGATCTTCCTGACACAAAGATCAAACCTAGTCTTCCATGTCTCCTGCATTACGAGCAGATTCTTTATCAGTTCAGTTCAGTTGCTCAATTGTGTCTGACTCTTTGCAACCCCGTGTACTGCAGCATGCCAGGCCTCCCTGTCCATCACCAACTCCTGGAGCTTACTCAAACTCATGTCCATCAAGTTGGTGATGCCATCCAACGATCTCATCCTCTGTTGTCCCCTTCTCCTCCTGCCTTCAATCTTTTCCATAATCAGGGTCTTTTCAAATCAGTCAGTTCTTCACATCAAGTGGCCAAAGTATTGGAGTTTCAGCTTCAGTCCTTCCAAAGAACATTCAGGACTAATTTCCTTTAGGATTCACTGGTTGGATCTCCTTGCTGTCCAAGGTACTGTCAAGAATATTCCCCAACACCACAGTTCAAAAGCATCAATTCTTCAATGCTCAGCTTTCTTTGTAGTCCGACTCTCACATCTATACATGACTGCTGGAAAAACCATAGCTTTGACTAGACGGACCTTTGCTGGCAAAGGAATATCTCTGCTTTTTAATATGCTGTCTAGGTTGGTCATAACTTTATATGATTCAGCAATTCCATCCCTGAGCTTATATCCAAAAAAAGAAGAAAACTCTAAATCAAAAAGATACACACATCCCAATGTTCATAGTAGCACTATTTACAGTAGCCAAGACATTATGGCAGCCTAAGTGTCCACTGATAGATGAAGGGAAAAAGAAGATGTGGTGTGTGTGTGTGTGTGTGTGTGTGTGTGTGTGTGTGTGTGTGTGTATATATATATATTTTCACAGGCTCAAATTGAAGAAAGTATGGAAAACCACTAGGCCATTTCAGGTATGACCTGAACCAAATCCCTTATGATTATACAGTGGGGGAGATGAATAGATTCAAGGGACAGGATCTGGTAAGACAGAGTGCCTGAAGAACTATGGGCAGAGGTTCATAACATTGTGCATGAGGGGATGACCAAAACCATCCCCAAGAAAAATGCAAGAAGGCAAAGTGGTTATCTGAGGAGGCCTTACAATTAGCTGAGAAAAGAAGAGAAGCTAAAGGCAACAGAGAAAGGGAAAGATATACCCAAGTGAATGCAGAGTTCCAGGGAATAACAAGCAGATATAAGAAAGCCTTCTTAAGTGAACAATGCCATAAAATAGAGGAAAACAATACAATGGCAAAGACTAGAGATCTCTTTAAGGAAATTGGAGATATCAAGGGAACATTTCATATAAGTCAAAGTGAAAGTCATTCAGTCATGTCCAACTCTTTGCAACCCCATGGACTATACAGTCCTTGGAATTCTCCAGGCCAGAATACTGTAATGGGTAGCCTTTCCCTTCTCCAGAGGATATTTCCAACCCAGGAATCGAACCCAGGTCTTCTTCATTGCAGGTGGATTCTTTACCAGCTGATCCACAAGGGAAGTCCAAGAATACTGGAGTGGGTAGCCTATCCCTTCTCCAGGAGATCTTCCCAACTCAGGAATTGAACCAGGATCTCCTGTATTGCATGTGGGTTCTTTACCAACTGAGCTATCAGGGAAGCCCATTTCATATAAAGATAGGCACAATAAAGGACAAAAATGGCAAGTACCTATCCAAAGCAGAAGAGATAAGAAAAAGTGACAAGAATATACAGAATAACTGGACAAAAAAGCTCTTAATGACCCAGATAACCACAATGATGTTGTCACTCACCTAGAGGCAGACATCCTGGACTGTCAAGTCAAGTGGGCCTTAGGAAGCATCACTAGGAACAAAGCTAGTGGAGGTGATGAAATTCCAGCTGAGCTATTTCAAATCTTAAAAGATGATGCTGTTAAAGTGTTGCACTTAATATGTCAGCAAATTTGGAAAACTCAGCAGTGGCCACAGGACTGGAAAAGGTCAATTTTCATTCCAATCCCAAATAAAGGCAATGCCAAAAAATGTTCAAATTACTGTACAACTACACTCATTTCACATGCCAGCAAGAATAAGCTAAAAATCCTTCAAGGTAGGCTTCAGCAGTATGTAAACTGAGAACTTCCTGATATACAAGCTAGATTTAGAAAAGGCAGAGGAGCAAGAGATCAAATTAGCCAATATTCATTGGATCATAGAAAAACAAAGGTAATTCCAAAAACAAAAACAAAAAAATTCTACTTCTGCTTCATTGACTATTCTAAAGCCTTTGACTGTGTGGATCACAATAAACCTTGGAATATTCTTCAAGAGGTGGGAATACCAGATCACCTTACCTGCTTCCTGAGAAATCTATATGCAGGACAAGAGGCAAGAGTTAGAACCAGACATGGACAACAGACAGACTAGTTTAAAATTGGGAAAGGAGTGTGTCAAGGCTGTATATTGTCACCCTGGTTATCTAACTTATATGCAGAGTTCATCATGTGAAATGCCAGGCTAATTAATCACAAGCTGGAATCAAGATTGCTGGGAGAAATATCAACAATCTCAGATATGCAGATGATACCACTTTAATGGCAGAAAGTGAAGAGGAACTAAAGAGCTTCTTGATGAAGGTACAGGAAGAGAGTGAACAGGCTGGCTTAAAACTCAGCATTGAAAAACTAAGATCATGACACCTGTTCCTATCACTTCTTGGCAAACAGATGGGAAAAATGTGGCAACAGCGTCAGATTTCATTTTCTTGGGCTGCAAAATCAATATGGATGGTGACTGCAGCCACGAAATTAAAAGATGCTTGCTCCTTGAAAGAATAGCTATGAAAAATCTATACAGTGTATTAAAAAGAGGAGACATCACTTTGCTGACAAAGGTTTGTATAGTCAAAGCTATGGTTTCTCCAATAGTCATGTATAAATGTGAGAGGTGGGCCATAAAGAAGGCTGAGCCCTGTAGAACTGATGCCAGAGAAATATCAGTAACCTCAGATATGCAGAACACACAACCCTTATGGGAGAAAGTGAAGAAGAACTAAAGAGCCTCTTGATGAAGGTGAAAAAGAGTGAAAAAGTTGGGTTAAAATTCAACATTCAGAAAACTAAGATCATGGCATTGGATCCCATCACTTCATGGCAAATGGATGGGGAAATAAAAGAAACAGTGACAGGCTTTATTTTGGGGGACTCCAAAATCACTGCAGATGGTGACTGCAGCCATGAAATTAAACGATGCTTGTTCCTTGGAAGAAAAACTATGACCAATCTAGACAGCATATTAAAAAGCAGAGACATTACTTTGCCAACAAAAGTCTGTCTAGTCAAAGCTATGGTTTTTCCAGTAGTCATGTATGGATGTGAGAGTTGGACTATAAAAGAAAGCTGAGCGCTGATGAATTGATGCTTTTGAACTGTGGTGTTGGAGAAGACTCTTGAGAGTCCCTTGGACTGCAAGGAGATCCAACCAGGCCATCCTAAAGGAGATCAGTCCTGAATATTCATTGGAAGGAGTAATGCTGAAGCTGAAACTCCGATACTTGGGCCACCTGATGTGAAGAAGTGACTCCTTGGAAAAGACCCTGATGCTGGGAAAGATTGAAGGTGGGAGGAGAAGGTGACGACAGAGGATGATATGTTTGGATGGCATCACCAACTCAATGGACATGAGTTTGAGTAGGGTCCAGGAGTTGGACAGGGAAGCCTGTTGTACTGCAGTCCATGGGATTTCAAAGAGTTGGACACGGCTAAGTGACTGAACTGAACTGAAACTAACACATCACAATATTGCAAATCAACTTAACTTCCACAAAAAACAACAACTTAAACCATAAAAAAGTGTTTTATTTGTTCACATGCTATAGGATTTATAATTTAAATATAATTAATTCATTTTAAACCTATATAATATGTATGATACCTTCAAAATAACTTGTTAGAAATCAAGAGGATATAACAAGTTAGCCCTTTTACTCTTCCCATTTGAGCATAATATACAGTAGGAAGATGAGACATAAAACCAAATACTTTAATATAGGATACAGATTACTCTTGGCAACCCCAGCCTCAGTGTGCTTGCCATTTTCAGAGCTTCTTGCTAAGAGATATGTCTCAATGAGTAGCTGAACTGGAATTGGAGAACATACACAGCCACAGCTGATTGGTCTGGGTTTGCTTTTGAACCATAGGCAGTCTATCCAAGCCATAGGTTGGCCAGTTCTATATATAGTGGTCTGGTGGAAAAGCTCTGACAAAAAGAGTAATGGTGATAATGTGGTCAGCCAGATCCTGTGTTTGGATGGTTTTGAACTGAGACAAGTAATGTAAAGAAGTGGTGACTACAGCCAAAGGACAAAAAGAGAGGCTGAGTTGCAAAGATTAGCCAAGGCCTCACAGTGAGAGCACAGACTGAGAATCAGAAAGGTTCTGGGACTGAGAAGACAAACAGATACCAGACACTTGTACTATGAGCATAACTTTCTCCTATTTCTGAACATCTTATCTCCCTAGACTGTGGAGAAATTTTTAGGTTTATATAGGGGATTGCTACATAGAATAGATCTTTGTCTTTCTCCCAATAAATTCACTTTTCACATTTTTATACAATTTTTAAAGGCTATACTCCATTTACAGTTATAATAAAATATTGTTTATATTCCCCATGTTGTATAATATATCCTTATAGCCTATCTTACACCCAATATTTTGCACTTCCCTCTCCTCTACCTTTATATACCCCCTCCCCCACCACTGGTAACCAGTAGTTTGTTCTCTGTACCTGCAAATCTGCTTCTTGTTTGTTATACTCACTAGTTTTTTTTTTTTTTAGATTACACATGTAAATGATGCCATATAGTATTTGTCTTTCTCTGACTTATTTCATGTATCATAATGCCCTCCAAGTCCATTCATGTTGCTGCAAATGGCAAAAATTCATTTTTTATGGCTGAGTAGTATTCCAACCAGTCCATTCTGAAGGAGATCAGCCCCGGGATTTCTTTGGAAGGAATGATGCTAAAGCTGAAACTCCAGTACTTTGGCCACCTCATGGGAAGAGTTGACTCGTTGGAAAAGACTGATGCTGGGAGGGATTGGGGGCAGGAGGAGAAGGGGACGACAGAAGATGAGATGGCTGGATGGCATCACTGACTCGATGGACGTGAGTCTGAGTGAACTCCGGGAGTTGGTGATGGACAGGGAGGCCTGGCGTGCTGCGATTCATGGGGTCGCAAAGAGTCAGACACTACTGAGCTACTGATCTGATCTGATCTGAGTATTCCATTATAGACACACAGACACACACACTCCACATCTTTTTTACCCATTCATTTGTTGATGGACACAGGTTGCTCCGTATCTTGTCAACTGTAAATAATGTTTCTAGGAACACTGAGTTTTTGCATCTTTTCCCCACTCCTTCCGGTAGAAGGTTAGACTGGATGGAAGAAAAGATCGAGAAACTAAGTGCCTTGCATGGAAGCAAGCAAGGTTCTGTAGGAAATCAGGAAAAGCAGGGATATATAAAAGGAAAGTTAGTGTTTACATGGGACCTTCAACCCATGTCAGCCTGCTGACTCCAGGGTCACAGAGTGCAGCAATGGAGGGCAGCACTGTCCCTTGTTAGCATCTGAAAGTGAAAGTGAAGTCGCTCAGTCATGTCCAACTCTTTGTGACCACGTGGACTGTAGCACACCAGGCTCCTCCGTCCATGGAATTTTCCAGGCAAGAGTACTGAAGTGGGTTGCCATTTCCTTCTCCAGGGGATCTTCCTGACCCAGGGATTGAACCCAGGTCTCCTGCAGTGCAGGCAGACACTTTACTGTCTGAGCCACCAGGGAAACTGAAAACCCCAGTAGGATCTGAGGTGCTATCTCTTCCTCAGTTAATCTCAGAGCTTCCTATTCCCTGTTGGGTTTTGAGTGCCCACTCTGGAAGAAGAGTTGGTTTTATACTTGAATGTATTCCTAGGGGCTTTTTCTAAAGGAGCAAAAAGGGATTTGGAGGTGGGGTGTCTGAAAGTTAAGGTAGCAATGGATATTCTCTTCTCCTTTGTAAATAATACTTTTATACTTCATGTTTGCCAACTCAGGCTTTTTACATGGAATTACCCAAACGGAAGGGGTAGGGGCATTCTGTTCTTCCTCCAAGTGGATAAGGGTGGGAGAAAGGTATTTATTTAAATTCACATTTCTTGAGGAGACACAAATGAGCCTCTGTTCTTAACACCTAAATAGGTTAACTAAAATAAGGATAGTCTACAAAATTGACATACACAGAAGTGAAAATGTGACTTGGCTAAACTTTGGCAAAAGCATGCACATTAGAAATAGTTTAACTGAAAAATAAAATACTCTTGCAAAGAGATTTGCTTCCGCCATGAAAATCTTGTAAAAATGTATATGTCTGAATGAACATTCTAAGACTAGAAAAGACTTCAGAAGTTACCAAATCTAATTTCCCCCACAGTTTACAAATCCTGCCTGCACCCCCGCAGATGATCAAGCTCTCTGTTTCAATACTAAACTTTCAGAGACTATTTTATCCTATCCATATGGTAGCCCCTTGCACTGTTGTGAAAAAGCACAGCTATGTGATAATTGTGAGAAGGCTTTTCCTATGCTATATTAATTCCTGTCTTCCTTTAATTTATATCAGTCTTTGCCTCCCAAACAACAAAGACTACTCCTCACTTACACTGACAAATTTCCAATTTTTGAAGATAATTGGAAAGTTCCCATAATTTATTCATTTCATAAGGTAAATAGCCCCATTTCCTCCGTTAGCCATTCTTAGATAACCTTGAATAATACAGTTCCCTAATGCCTCCTTATCCTGTTGCATTCCACTCTGGTTGCCCGCTGATTTATCACTGAGTGAAGCCAAACAAAACTGACAATAGAATCTTTTTTGTACATTTATATTAATAAGCTTTCAAACATACTAATTTACTTCATGAAAGGTATAAATTCCAATTTTTAACCTATATACATTATATTCATATTCCACAGTAGACATGAAATGAAAAAAAAAATTGCTCTGTTGTGTCCGACTCTTTGCAACCCCACAGACTGTAGCCCGCCAGGCTCTGTCCATAGGGATTCTCCAGGCAAGAGTACTGGAGTGGGTTGCCATTTCCTTCTCCAGGGGATCTTCCCAATCCAGGGATTGAACCCAGGTTTCCCTCATTGCAGGCAGATTCTTTACCATCTGAGCCACCAGGGAAGTCCATGGTAGACATAATGCATAACACAAAAATGTTCAAAGCCTACTGGTTGTTTGCAAGGAGGTTATATCAAGTTTAGAGGATAATAGGAGAAGGCAATGGCAACCCACTCCAGTACTCTTGCCTGGAAAATCCCATGGGCGGAGGAGCCTGGTAGGCTGCAGTCCATGGGGTTGCAAAGAGTCAGACACAACTGAGTACTTCACTTTCATGTTTCACTTTCATGCATTGGAGAAGGAAATGGCAACCCACTCCAGTGTTCTTGCCTGGAGAATCTCAGGGACGGTGGAGCCTGGTGGGGTGCCGTCTATGGGATCGTGCAGAGTCAGACATGGCTGAAGCGATTTAGTAGCAGCAGCAGAGGATTATAAACATTTTATAGTCATCACTTCTCCAGGAGCTGTCTCTTTCACATCTCAACCAGCTCTATGGATTGTGTCACTTTACTCAGGGAAAAAATCAATAGTAGAAAGTAATTAATGAGAAAGCAACAAATTTGGGTGCAAATAGACCAAGAAACACTGAGGTTTTTAATATAAGTATGGTTGCAAGAGACCTCCAAATTTCCCCTGGAGGATTAGTGAACATGTTGAATATTTTTCCTTGATTTTAATTTAGGCCTCATTCCCATTAGAAATTCTACTTAATTAGGGTTTTTGTTAAAATTCCATGATGTTAATTCAATGGAAAAATCCAGTAGTAGTCTATTAGAATTTTTGTGTTAACATTGTACACTTTCTAGAAATATATTAGATATTTTTATTAAAAGTTATAACTATCACAATCCAATTCTCTATTTCAAACAGCAAAAATACTTTTATTCTTAATTATTCAATGAAGAACTATAAATGTACAATTCATTTAGAAGTTATTTAGCATGCAGTTCACTTGGCTGCTATGACCGAAGAATTAGTGCACATTTTTTTAGAAGGAAATGAAGATCTAGCTTGATTTATATTTCAGTAATTAAGACAATGGTTCTTTATCTTCATTACCATGATATAAGATTCACAAGCCTATGGCATGTCTTATAGCACAAAAATATTAGGATATTAACATACTTATCTTGGGCATCATAGAGAGAAATTATTTGAATACATGACACTATATTCAACTTTGCATAAGTATTTTGATAGATTGGTAGTGACATGCCTGGGTCCCTACTCTTAGTTTTTTCTTATCCCTTACCTCTAATCAATTTGAACTACAGGCTTTTATGTTTATATTTATTTATAAATTATATACATCTATTATTCTATTAACATACCATTATAAAAAGAATACAAAATTTAAAGAATCTGATAAACATGAAACAAATATTTTAAATGTATATTTTGGTTTTTATATATTATTGGTTCAAGTTGTTTTGTCCTCACAGTTGCTGAGAACATCAGTATTGAACAATGTGATTGACTGTATCATTCTTGATCAGATTAGCATCTTATTTACTCATCACTTGGTTGCAAGGAACTCCATATTAACAGTAGAAGTGTCCTTTTGCTTACTTATACTTGCATTATTGTTTCATTTTTATTAAGAATTTCTTTGCAGAAACTTATTTTACGAAAGGGAGTTTAATCCATAAATCTATTTTGCCAGGCTGATATGAGATCACAGTGTATTCTAAAGCACAGAATGTAAACAAGGGCAAGAACAAAGGTTTGGATTGAGGCCCATGAATTTGTGTTTTTAAATGAATTCTCCAGAGGATTCTTTGTTTTCAAACCACAGTGTGAGATACTACTTTGGACTCTGTAATCAATCAAAACTTGAGACTAACTCAAAATATCACAAGTGCTTGGGTATCTCAGCACCAAAGCAAATTTGCTCTTAGTCTTGGACTGATTTCACTGTTCAATGATAATAAATGCACTTCTGTATTTTCTAAATGAAGTGAAACAATTTGATATTTCAGTCTAAGAAGCATCTCTTCTTAAGACTTTTAACCTTCATTCTTTCCTCCTTGACATACTCTGGATGGATAGCTGCATATTATCTATTGCCCTCTTGCTGTGATCTGCAATGACTCCTACTTGCTGAACTTCCATGACCTTCCACTATGCCACACTGAGGTAGAGGAGAGACCTAACATGACGTGAGTGTCTAATGTGTGTGAGACATGATTTTAGGCATTTACATTGATTATCTCAAGTAACTAATAATTCTAATAGGTAGGTGTTCTTATCCCTATCTTTCATGGGAATAAATATAAGTTCTAAGAGCTTAAATAACTTCAGATCACTCAGGAAGTAAGAGATAGAGCTGGTATGCCTGATTCAAGACACTCTGCTCTTCTAGTATGTTGAAAGATTGGGATTGACATATACACACTACTATGTATAAAATAGATAACTAATAAGGACTTCCTGTACAGCACAGAGAACTCTGCTCAATACTCTGTAATGACCTATATGGGAAAAAAATCTTATATGAATATACCTAACTGATTCACTTTTCTGTATGCCTGAAACTAACATAACATTGTAAATCAACTATACTCCAATTAAAAATAAACAACTCTTTGCTCTTTTGGAAACACTATGCTGCCTTCTCATCAGTCTTTCCTTACCTGGTGGTGGTTTAGTCGCTAAGTCATGTCTAACTCTTGCGACCCCATGGACTTTAGCCTGCCAGGCTCCTCTGTCCATGGATTTCTCCAGGCAAGAATACTGGGGTGGTTTGCCATTTCCTTCTCCAGGGGATCTTCCTGACCCAGGAATTGAACCCAAGTCTCCGGCATTGCAGGCAGATTCTTCATCAACTGAGCTACAAGGGAAGCCCCAGTCCTAAAACCCATTAAGCTATGTGCTCCTTCTAGTCTTTTTGGCAAGAAGAACAAGCTCCTTTCTGATACAATTCTAAAATTAAAAGATAAAAATTTCTGGTAACAGAGAAATCTTGTATTTATGAATGCAGATATTTACTTAGCCATGAAATTAAAAGACGCTTACTCCTTGGAAGGAAGGTTATGACCAACCTAGATAGCATATTCAAAAGCAGAGACATTACTTTGCAACAAAGGTCCATCTAGTCAAGGCTATGGTTTTTCCTGTGGTCATGTATGGATGTGAGAGTTGGACTGTGAAGAAGGCTGAGTGCCGAAGAATTGATGCTTTTGAACTGTGGTGTTGGAGAAGACTCTTGAGAGTCCCTTGGACTGCAAGGAGATCCAACCAGTCCATTCTGAAGGAGATCAGCCCTGGGATTTCTTTGGAAGGAATGATGCTAAAGCTGAAACTCCAGTACTTTGGCCACCTCATGTGAAGAGTTGACTCATTGGAAAAGACTCTGATGCTGGGAGGGATTGGGGGCAGGAGGAGAAGGGAACTACAGAGGATGAGATGGCTGGATGGTATCACTGACTTGATGGACGTGAGTCTCAGTGTACTCCGGGAGTTGGTGATGGACAGGAAGGCCTGGCGTGCTGCGATTCATGGGGTCACAAAGGGTCGGACACGACTGAGTGACTGATCTGATCTGATATGTTAGACATATCACATTTATTTCCACTTTAGCCATTCTTCAGAATTTACAATGGGAATGTGATAAATACCTATTCTTTTGAAAAGGAAATGAAATCCAACCTGTTTACCATCCTTATACATGGTTATCTCACAATGGTAACCAAAACACTAAGTAAATCAGGGGAAACTATCACAGGTTTTGAGTAAGCAAAGCCCAATTTTAATCCACCTATGACTTAACATAAGTAAACCTGAAGAAATTATTTTACTCCATAAATTGGAAAATCACTACCTGTAAATACAGATTATAATGTATACCCCAGAGTTATTATGGGGATTAAATGAGAACATATATAAAGTAACTAGGATAGCTAACAACAGGAAGCATGCTTAGAAAAACAGTCAAGGGCATGGGAGAAGATTGATAACAACAATATATAAAGATGCTGACTTTATATATTGTTATTTTTGCCATTACTGTAAAAATATGGACATTATTGATCATTTTAATCAGTGCTTAACTAGCTTCTTTTCAAATATTGAGATACTTCTACCTATTTAGATGTAGCTTCTTTAATGATTCCAAAGTATAAATTAGAAAAATAAATTTTAACATTTTCTTTCCCTGTGGCTTAAAAAAAAACACTCCCTGTGGCTTCATGCTATGTGTTTTAAGATTTATTGCAACCAATATAAGAACTCCCGGACAACTCAAGAAATAGAATCTTTTTTCTTTGTTTTCTAATTCACTGTATGTGGAAGACCCATTTTCATAACCAAAGGAACAAGGAACAGTCAGCAGAAACACTGATTTTAAGCACGCTTAGCAAAAGAGTCAAGGGCATGGGAGAAGGATGAGGTTAGAGGGAAGCAAGTGAGACCATGGACTGGAGAAAATATTCAGGGACCGTAATGAGGAAAGGCCCTAGAAGCAGAATGGAGCATGTGGTAAAAGGTAAAAGCACATTGCAAAATATAATTTGTATATATTATTCAAAGAAACTGAGATTAGTTTGTATGGACTCTGTGACATGGGGACAGGCACATGATCTGAATAGAATGAAAAACTAGGCCCTGCAAATACACATACATATACAGTTTACTACTAGAATACAAGGGCTACGTAATGATGCTTAAACAAGATAATCTAAATATTTGCTTCATAAAACTAATAAAAATACTCTTTTTATCCAGTTGTTTTCATTTATATATTGCTACTTCCATGCTTTTATCATTGTCTATGATTTATAAGATTAAAGTAATTTGACAACTCCTGTTATAGGCCAGCCTTCCTTTTAAGTGCTATAGTTCTATTTTCTAATCAATGTTTACTACAACTGTGATATATGTATAGACTGAAAGCTTTCTTGACTTGTCTAAAGTCACACAAGCTAGCAAGTTCTGATGGAGCCTCAAATCCATCCTCTTTCAAATGTTTGATATTGCCTGATTACATTTGTGTGTTATAAAGTAAATGCATGTTTATAGAAATATATCTCAGATACAAGATGACCATCTAAATAGGTATATTTTGGAGAGTAAAGATGCTGTATAATAATTATATCAAAACAACAGGAACAACCCAGGACTCTCAAACCGGGACATAAGGTTGTGACAACAGATTATTTCCAAAAGTTATTACAGCAATTCCTGTCCTTTTTGCAGTGTGACTTTGCTGCTATCTCTTCTGTTTTTCACTCCCCTTGATCTGGCTGGCTTTTGGACTCTTTGACCAAAAAATGTGACAAAAATAACATTCTAGGATTTCTGATTCTTGGGTATTCAAATCTTGAGGTTCCCATTGTCTTCTAGGATGATAGCTGCCATCTAAAGAAGTTTGTGCATCTAGCTAAAGGACCTAGAAGATAAAGGGGGAAAAGACCACATGGTAGTGAAATGAAGCCCCACATGATTGAGCCGACTGGCAAACCAAGAAGATGCCCTATCATCCCAGACAGCTCTCAGTCTTTTGGGCCACCCCAAGAGAGACACCAGACTGAGAATTAGACCATTGTGGGTCCTCTAGTCTCAATGAAAGCCATTTTAGGTTGACACGATGTGGAGAAGAGGTGAGAAATTTCTATTTTAAACACCATCTAAGTGTCAGATACTTAGAATCATAAAAAAAAAACACTATAGTTGTTTTAAGACACAGTATTTGGGGTTCTTTTATTTCTTTCAAGGCCAACTCAAACCCTACCCTTACTCCAACCTATTTTGAACTAGTTGATTTCCATTGCTCACATGTAACTTTCTACTTTGTATGATTTAATGTTTTCACCTATGTCTATGTATCATTTAGGACAAATAGTAGATGCAAGTAACAGAACATACAGTTTAAATGACTTCTCATCTTACCAGATATATGAAGATAGGAGATTACTGGCATTGTATAGTTTCTTAATCATGTCAGTGACATTTCTCAGTTCTCGTAGCCTTTTCCTCATGCTCACAAACTGTTTCAGCCTGACAGAGCGGAGACCAGAACCTGCCCCATGACTCGAGGGTGAGGCAAACTGTGCCCTCGTGATTGTCCTAGTAAGCATGCCTAACAGAAATTCTTGGGGCAGGAGGTGCTCTCTGCCCCGCTTCACTGCCTACTCCTGAGTCTGCCTCCAGTATTTGATTATACTGCGCTTATCAAACTCCCCGGTATAGCTATTCCTTAATGATCTCATGTGACTTCTGCCAATGAGCTGAAAGGAATCATTTTGTCTTCCTGCCATGGAGAACAGGAGGGCCCCCTGACTCCCTGCTTGCCAAATTATATGTGTCTGTCTTTTCATTATTCGCTCGCCCCTGTTTCAGGTCTTTCTCACCCGCTGTGCTAGACGGGACAGCGAACATGTTCAACCATTATAACTTAATTCAATGAAGGAAGAAAAACAGTATTAATTATGTCTCTCCATTTTTAACCAAAATATCTAAATCTTTCCCTTGGCCAACTTCATTCTTTTGTATGTGGGTATCCACTTTTCCCAACACCATTTTTTGCAAACAGTGTCTTGTCTAGGCACCCTTGTTTCCCCATTGTCTAATCTAGGCATCGGAAAAGGCAAGGCACCCCACTCCAGTACTCTTGCCTGGAAAATCCCATGGATGGAGGAGCCTAGTAGGCTGCCGTCCATGGGGTCACTAAGAGTCGGACACGACTGAGCGACTTCACTTTAACTTTTCACTTTCATGCATTGGAGAAGGAAATGGCAACCCACTCCAGTGTTCTTGCCTAGAGAATCCCAGGGACAGGGGAGCCTGGTGGGCTGCTGTCTATGGGGTCGCACAGAGTCGGACACGACTGAAGTGACTTAGCAGCAATCTAGGCATCATTGTTTAAGATCATCTATTCATATACATGGCACCCCACTCCAGTACTCTTGCCTGGAAAATCCCATGGATGGAGGAGCTGGAAGGTTGCAGTTCATGGGGTTGCTGAGGGTCAGACATGACTGAGCAACTTCACTTTCACTTTTCACTTTCATGCATTGGAGAAGGAAATGGCAACCCACTCCAGTGTTCTTGCCTAGAGAATCCCGGGATGGGGGAGCCTGGTGGGCTGCCGTCTATGGGGTCGCACAGAGTTGGACACGACTGAAGCGATTTAGCAACAGCAGCAGCATTCATATACATGTGTCAGAAATATGTCACTGTATCATTTTCCCAGCTTGTGTAGTAGAGGGAGACAAATAAGGAGGAGACTAGAAATCTCCTGAATGTTGTATAAAACATCCTCAACAGTCTGCTATGATATCTACCACAATAATGATTGCATCAACAGGACAAATAGTAAGCACCAAACACATGCTTTTTTTTAATCAATGAAAAAATACTACTTGGTTTCCAAAACAATACTGTGACATAGTCAGAGTAAAATGAATGACTAAATTATCCATTTAATGATAATAATAATAAAATTAAGACTATGTTCTAAGTCACTTCAGTTATATCTGACTTTTTGTGACTCTATGGACTGCAGCCCACCAGGCCCCTCTGTCCATGGGATTTTCCAGGTAAGAATACTGGAGTGGCCATGACCTCCTCCAGAGGATCTTCCCAACCCAGGGATTGAACCCTTGTCTCTTATGTTTCCTGCATTGGCAGGCAGGTTCTTTACCACTAGCGCCACCTGGGAAGCCCAAAATTAAGACTAAGGAAGACCAAAATTTATCATGTATATTTCCCCAATGAGCTTGTATAGAGAAAAGAAATAGTTAGAATGTTTCATTAAATCACAAAAATGACATAAATCAACCCAATATCCCTAAAATCCTAGAATAAGAAAGTATATCAGAAAGCAATGTTGGGAAAAACTAAAACTAAAAAAAAAAAAAAAAACCTCAAAATGAATTAAAGACCTAACCATAAGGCCTAAAACTATGAAATGCCTATGATAAAATATTGTGGAAAAACTTTATGACATTAGAATTGTCAATGATTTCTTGGATATGCCACCAAAATTACAAAAGCAAAAATAGACAAATATAATAACATCAAATTTTAAAGCCTCAACGTATCCAAAGTTACAATCAACAAAGGAAAAAGGCCATCTAGGGAATGGGAGAAAACAATTGCAAATCATGTATCTTATAAGGAGTTAATATCCAAAATATATAAAAAACCCATCAACAACAACTAAATTTTAAAATGTGCAAACTATTTGAATAGACATTTTCTTGGATAAAACATATACAAGAGACAACAAGCATTTAAAAGGTGTTCAACTAGTCATTAATTAGTAATAACAATAATGATCATTAGAGAAATGCAAATCAAAACCACAGTGGGCTATCACCTCAAATGCATTGGGATGGCCACTATTTCGCTATTAAAAAAAAAAAAAATCAAATCCCTTTGTACTGTTGGAGGCAATGTAAAATGATTCAGTCACTATGGAAAATAGTATGGAGGCTCCTCAAAAAATTAAAAATAAAATTACCATATGATATAATAATCCCTCTTATTTTCTTTTGGTTATATACCCAACAGAATTGAAAGCAGGATGCAAAGGAGAAATATGCATATCCATGTTCATTGCAGATATTCTCAACATCCAAAATGTAGAAACAACTCAAATATTCATTGATAAATGAACTGATAAATAAAGTATGGTATATATACACACAGTGAAATATTATTCAGCCTTGAAAAAAGGGAAACTCTTTACATGCTACAACATGGCTGAACCTTGATATAAGTTATGTCATAAAGACAAGGATTTTATGATTCTACTTACTTAAGAACTCTAAAGTAGCCAAATGAATAGAAATTAAAAGTGAATGACTGGTTGGTCAGGGGCTCTAAGGAGTTGGAAATGAGTTGATGTTCAATGGGTATAGAGTTTCAGTTATGAAAAATGAACAAGTTCTGGAAAATCTGTTTTATAATATGAATATGGTTAAAACTACTAAACTGTACACTTTAAAATGATAACAATGAAAAAAAATAAAATAAAATGATAACAATGGTAAATTTTATGTCTTTTACCACAATTAAAAATAAAAATAGTCATCTATATTTTATCCTACTCTATCATCACAAAGCATGTATCTTGATGAAAAGAAGAAATTTAGTTCCCTCTTCCTATTCCACACCAATAGCAACTATACAAAGATGAGTCATTATTGTTAGAATTAATTTCTCATGAAGTTCACTTTCATTAACAATTCCATTTTAACTCTTAGCTTTACCCACTTATATCATAATGACAGATTTCCCTATAAAAATTGGGCTGTTCTTTTCCTCAAGCCAGGAACTCTCATTAAAAGATAATAGAAAGGAAGAGAGAGAGAGAAAGAGAACAAGAGGAAGACAGAAGGTGAGGAAGAGAGAAAAAGAAAGAGGGAAAGAAAGGAAGTTTCTGAACTAGTTAGTCTTGGCTATTTCTACAATAAAGTATTTTAATAAGAAACAGCAGTAGGGTACTATTAGATCATTGGTTGCTTTGAAATTAGAAAGTCTATGATTTCTCCATTGAGAATTAGTTCTATATACTGGATGGTGGGAATTTACATTGAAGTCAAAGAACTTCACTAAATTTTTTCATTAATTAAGGGACATAATTATCAGCAATTGCAGTAATTTCTCTTCTTAAATGCTAACAAATCCCTAATACACTTGGTTGGTTTATCTGTCCCCTTGGTTCCTTAGAGCTGTGATAATTATTTTAGAAATTAAATTCTCAGCCTCAATCTTTGCATTTATAAAACTTTTTTTTTTTTACTGTGCCACTCAGCTTGTAGGACATTAGTTCGCTGACCTGGGATTGAACCCAGGTTATGGCAATGAGAGCTCTGAGTTCTAATCACTGAACCACCAGAAAATTCCGTAAAACATGTTTTACTATTAAGTTGGCGAAGTATGTTCTAAACATGGTCTAATCTGAAAGCAAAGTGGAAGTCAAAGGAGTATTTTATCAAGAATTATGAGATGGGAAAAGCAGCTAAAAACTGCCAAATATTCAGATGTTATTATAAGTGATTTTGGCATCATTTCTGCCACATTGAATGAATTAGTAATCTAAATGTTTTTAGGGAAAGTTGAAGGTGATGACCCTTGAAAAAGTGAATTTAGCATAACCACATATAAAGCAATAAGAGACTTCAACAAAATAGCAGAGGAGACCAAACTGAGATGTTTTCCAGAATTCGCCTCCCTGTATAATCCCAGATTAATGTTGTCCACAAGAGACATTTTCAGGAGAACTGGCTAATGGAGGTGAAGCAGCAGCCACCCATTTTTATGCTGTGGAGGTTGACGTAGAGCATCAGGCACATGCAGTAGCTCAGGAGTGAATTAGGGCAACCAGACCAGCAGCCTCCAGCTCCCATCTATTAATGCATCCTCCCCTTCATCACGTTTGATTTGGGGGCTAACACATGTGTAGCTTGCAGTAAAGAGTCCTACCTTCTCCTTCAGGTGACCCACCACACCAAGACTACAGGTAGTGAGAGATAGTCCTGGGTCCTAGATAATACTCATGAGTTCTAGTTATTCATTCTGTTTTTCTTCCTGAGTGCCAGTCTGGCTAACCAAAATGGCTTCAAGAATTAACACCAGCGAGACCTAGAGCTGGATCCAACAGGTCTCACAACTACATAAAGTTTAACTCCTAAAATAAATCCCTTATTCTGCAACAGTTGATGACTTGTAGGCATTCTGCTTCTCTGATCAAACCATGACTAATTAGAAGGGTTGGCAAGAAAGGCTTTGTAGGGGGTGGTAGGGGAATTGTACTAATGGCCCCAATTATTCATACCCTTTGTCCTATAACTTGACAGTCCCTCCGCACTTTGATTCTGGGCTCATCCATGTGCTTTTCATTGACCAGCAAGATATTATCAAGTGTGATCCAAGCTTGAGAAGCACATGCTCAACTTCCCTTACCTCCTTCCAGAACTAGACTTGCTTGCTCTTGAATCCCTGCCATCAGGCTAGATTGCTGAAGGGATAGGAGAGAGACCTCCCATAAAGCTCAGTCATCATATCCAAGGTCACCTAAACAACTTACTTTCCCCCAGAGGACACATCATTGATCTTATGATTAAGACCATGAGAGATTATCCAAGCCTAGCTAAGGTTCGGAGAAGGCAATGGCACCCCACTCCAGTACTCTTGCTTGGAAATCCCATGGATGGAGGAGCCTGGTAGGCTGCAGTCCATGGGATCTCGAAGAGTTGTACACGACTGCGCGACTTCACTTGCACTTTTCACTTTCATGCATTGGAGAAGGAAATGGCAACCCACTCCAGTGTTCTTGCCTGGAGAATCCCAGGGACGGGGGAGCCTGGTGGGCTGCCGTCTATGGGGTCGCACCGAGTTGGACACGACTGAAGCAACTTAGCAGCAGCAGCAGCAGCTAAGGTTAGTTGTTCAGTTATGTCTGACTCTTTGTGACCCCATGGACTATAGCCTGCCTGGCTCCTCAGTCCACTGGATTCTCCTGGCAAGAATACTGGAGTGGATAGACATTCCCTTCTCCAGGGGTCCTCCTGACCCAGGGATCGAACCCAGGTCTCCTGCATTGCAGGCAAATTCTTTACCATTCGAGCCATGCCTGGCAAATCCCATGGACGGAGAAGCCTGGTAGGCTGCAGTCCATGGGGTCGCTAGGAGTCACACACGACTGAGTGACTTCACTTTCACTTTTCACCTTCATGCATTGGAGAAGGAAATGGCAACCCACTCCAGTGTTTTTGCCTGGAGAATCCCAGGGACAGGGGAGCCTGGTGGGCTGCTGTCTGTGGGGTCCCACAGAATCTGACACGACTGAAGTGACTTAGCAGCAGCAGCAGCAGCAGGTTAGCAGAACAACCCTATCTTCATGAGAAAGATTTTAATCATTTAGACTTTGAGGTGCTTTGTAATGGAACAATAGTTAATTAATGCAGTAAGCATAAATCAAGTTACCAAAAGGAAATCTTTCCCAGATATGGGGGTGAGGGAAGAACCTAGCAACTGCTGACTGTTCATGCCCTATTCCATGTGTTTAATGTATTCTATTTAGTGTTACAATAATTATAAAATAATCTTTTCCCCATTTCACAAATGAAGACAATCTGTTATTTGTCTGCAACTGAAATCCATACAGGTTCATTCTATTATAAAGCCCATACTCTTACTATTTCATTTCTTTCTAGTAAAAGACAGTCACAAACACAAGTGTGCAAATACACATGTAAGCCTACGTCCAGGGCTTCCCAGGTAGTGCTAGTGGTAAAGGACCTGCCTGCTAGTGCAGGAGACATAAGAGATGTGGGTTCAATCCCTGGGTAGGGAAGATCCCCTGGTGGAGGAAATGGCAACCCATGCGATAATTCTTGCCTAGAGAATGCCATGGACAGAGAAGCCTAGCAGGCTATAGTCCATAGGGTCGCAAAGAGTTGGACATGACTGAAGTGACTTAGTACACACACAAGCCTACATCCACTTGCCATTATAGGTGAGTAAGGGATTAAGGCATTGGCAACCCACTCCAGTGCTTTTGCCTGGAAAATCCCGTGGATGGAGGAGCCTGGTAGGCTGCAGTCCATGGGGTCGCTAAGAGTCGGACACGACCGAGCGACTTCACTTTCACTTTTCCCTTTCATGCATTGGAGAAGGAAATGGCAACCCACTCCAGTGTTCTTGCCTGGAGAATCCCAGGGAGGGCGGAGCCTGGTGGGCTGCCTCCTATGGGGTCGCACAGAGTCGGACATGACTGAAGCGACTTAGCAGCAGCAGCAAGGGATAAGATAACTAGCTAGTAAAGGCCTACACAGGTTCTCTGGCAGGGAATGAAGGGTAGAACATATGAGTCATACAGGGGTCTTTTAAAATTTAGTTCTACCTCTTGATTCTGATGCAGTCTGTATGGACTAAAGGATTGGTGGAGTTTGAAGGACTGTTTGGAATCGACCGAGATACAGTAAGTACTTCCTTTCTTCCCATGGCTCTGAAAGGAGAACACTTTGCATGGTGGCTTACAAACACCCAGAGAACAGGTTTCCTCTTTGTGAAGCAAGTCTCATGTGGCTTCAATTACCTTAGAAAACCTCTAGGAGACTGCAGTGGAGCCCCAGGCAAAGATGTATCTTCTTTAACTGCCACCGGCCCATCTCTCATCAGTTAAAAGACATTCATACTTAAAGCAATTCCTGATATCAAGGGGGTAGGGACAAGACCATGATAGGAAAAAAGAAAAAAAAAAAAGGAGACTTCTGTATTAGGAGATGGGGGAACTAGAAAGAAAAGGGCAGAGCAAGTCCAATAATGGGGCTGAGGCCTAGAAGTGCTTAACCTGTGCTCAACCTGTGCTCTACTAGATATGGGCAAAGAGGTCTGCTGATAATCTAGATGCAATAAAAACATGAGGCCAAACAAAATAGAAAGACCACAAGTTTGGGGACATTTCATCTTTAGAAGGTGCTATGATAGATGCTACAATCACTCCACTGAATTTCAACATTAATGGAACATATAACAATGCAGAACAGTGGAGGAAATAATGAGAATACCCTCTTTGGGACAATTCAGTGAAGTTAAAGAAAGGATATTTAATTTCAGATTTATTTTGGTACTGTTAACAGCCTAACTTACTTCAAAACCAGTTTGATAATTTTGGGGCCAAGTTTTAAGCCAAGATCAGTATGGTGACTTCCAACATTTCAGATGTTAAGAGGAGAAACAAAGATCCATAGGGACTGAGTCATTTTTAAAAAGTTGAATAGCCTTGCTTTGTATTAATGTAGGGTCATTTTTTCAAGAAGCTCCAAGCATTTGAGGTTATACTAATCTGATTCAGTATTCTTGACACAGAGAACTTGCAGATGACAGAACTGAGACAGATGAGAGTGAAGTGGCTAAATCTTTCAGATGATCTCTAAAGAATAAAACAAATCACTTGAGTGAGGTGAATGACTGGAGGAAGACTGAAAAAATGATCAAGATGATGGGGTAGAGGTTAACCACATTTCATATTTTTAAGGTGTTTAATTTCCCTCTCTAGCCATTTTTCACTAAATAAAATAAAGATAACATAATATATCAGGAAAATCCCAGAGGTGGCTTCCAGGACCACTTTTAGAAACTATTCATCCAAACCTGCAATCAGAGGTAAGGGTGACTTTGCATACGTGTTAGGACAGCCATGGGTAGAGGATGAGGTACTGCAATACACATGCTACATAGATGTCACCTATTAAATCTGATTTGTTTTTATTTATCATTGTACTCCTTGCTGGACTATTCTTCATATTCAAAAGTATCACATTCTCTAGATAAAGTAATAAATATAGCTATAATAGAGACATGAAAAATTAAAGAAAAAAGGTGGCTTTTTCCATGTGTTTTCCCATATAGGCACCACCTGCTATTATTCTCTGAAGGAACAAAACCTGTATATAATGGCAGCATTGTCCACAAAGTGGAAATCACTTGAAAATTTAGACATCTTAATGCATTTGGGAATTAGGAACTTAATAAATGAAATGAAAAGATTTTTTTAATTCTTTAAAGGCTTGTTATTGTTTTTTATCAATCTGACAAAGGCCATAAGAAATAAAGTCTTATTTGTGATTTTATTCAGCTTATTTTTATCTTTTCAACACAGTCCACATATGAAACTACAAATATATGACTAGAAAATATTTACTATGTCTTTATTATACTATTTTGAAAAGCATTACTACTGGATATTCAGCACTCAATTCAAAATAGGTACTCTATTCCCCTTATTTGGGCCAACAATTTTTATAAATTTATGTCACATAGAAAAGAATATCTCAATTTTGCAAAACAAAGGGATACAGAAAAATAGAACTGTTTCCTGTGTTCTTATAATAGTTTTCTGCTTAAAAACTTCATATTTTCTGTGTCTAAGTTATATATCAAAATGTTTAGACAAATAACTATTTAAAGGGTATCCTGCTTCTGTTTTCTTCAAGAAATCCTGATATCCTTCACCTATAGAAATTGCCACCCAAACTCCAAAATGACAACCGTCCTGCATCTAGAAGATAATGATTGATTTTACTGCAATCACAAAAGAAAATCCTGTAGGTTTAAGGATTACCTTTTGTTACTGAACAATCTAAAACATCACCTGTAACAGCAGATTACAGAAAACAGGACATTTCTTTTCTCTTTGGTTGCTGAGTAGCTGAGTCAGGCCATATGAAGTCAATTGTTGCTATGACAACATATGGAACAGGGAGAAGATAACATGTCTGAATACAGAGAATTCATTTACCTATGATGATTCATTTTCTTCTTTGATCGGAGACACATGCCTGCTTAGGAGGGATAGATGTAGCTATTTTAATTACCAGATATCCATTTAAATTATGTTAATAAAATTGGGTACCTATCATTTTTACTTAAGAACTAGAACATTAACCGTCTACTTCCACTACATGAGCTTTTACTCACCTCTTTATTTTCTGATTAAAAATGACATGGGTATGTAACATATCTTTATGTGTTTTCTTTCTCCTGTCACAATGTGAAATAGAATCATATGTTAAGAATGTAAATAAGTTTTCACTATGGCATACTGTAATAAACATTTTACTTCAATGGTGATACAGCTGAAACATAGTTATGTAAGCCAGGGAATGTGAAAGCCACACAAACCCATAATTCTGAAGTGTTATAATTCAACCATACAAATTTACCCTGGATTGAAATCAGTTACATGCAGTATCTATACAGACAGAAATTTATTTTCAATCAATTTGCTAGAAACTATCTGTTGCTATTTTTTACTTTTATGATTGTAAATCATCAACTTACCTGGTAGATAATTTCCTCCTCAATTCCCATGCTAGTTTATTTTAGTGCAGGAGTTACCAACCCATGGATTATGTCTACTGGTCGATTCAAAACTTTAGAAAATGAATGTTTTGAGAAAATATACCCACAGTCCTCACTGTTTCATGAGGAGGCACATACCTCTGAAAATGGAGGATTTAATTATTTCCTTATCCAAGGAACTCTTAAACCAGAAAAACATTTAGTACTGACACTAGCAGCTGTTTGATTTATATTCAAAAATTATACCCACAAGTGTGTGTGGAATTCTTAGCATAACACAGGGAAGGAAACAAACAATGTGGTTTTGAATTCTCAGTCTGCTATTTACCTCAATTCACATGGTAAATAATTTAGTTCTAGAACTGAAAGTTTTCTCAAAAATTAAGTAGGAATAATTGCAATAGCATATGAACACACCACACTAATGAAATGCCTGATAGACACTGAATAAGACGAAAGAAAATGCTAGAAGCCTGAAATGGTATTAGTGTTTTTTGTTTTTTTTTTTTTAATGTTTTTCATGTCCAGTATTACATGCAAGTTCCTTTTTTGGCCAACTGGGAAAGGAAATTCTAGGAAGCACAGTTCTCAGATTAACCAAGTTGAAAATAGAATAATTCAGCAAAAGAGAAACTTCCTTTTCTCAACTTTATAGTTACTCTGAGGTTGCTTTCATTTTTTTTAGTGTTTAGAACTCTGATATATGGAGTGAAGTATAGATTAAATTTTATCTTTTCCCAAATGGCTATCATTTATTAAAAGCTTTTTGTATTTCCCCACCAATTTAATATGCATCTTTATCCTCTCCCAGTTTGCATATACATTTTGGTCTGAGCTTCCTCTTCAGTTTCATCATTCTTTTTATGCTCTAACAATATATTTTTAATACTTTGTAGGGCTAGCATACTCTAACCGTTAATTAAAAAGTTATTAAATTTAAAATTTTCCCCAACTTTATTGAAATATAATTGACCTATAACATTTTATAAGTTTGAGATTTGCAACATGATTTGTTACACTTAAATATTGTAAAACAATAACCTTAGGTTTATATCGCCATCAGCTCACATAATAGTGATTTCTTTTTTGTGATGAGAACATTTGAGATCTACTCTAAGCATCTTTCAAAGATTATACTATACTGCTATGTAACATCATGATAATGTACATTACATCCCTAGAACTTATTCATCCTATAACTAGGAGTTCGTACTCTCTGAGCAACATCTCCCTAACTGTTCCACTCCTCAGTTTCTGACAGCCACCAGTCTACTCTGTCTCTATGAGTTTGACATTTTTAGATTCTGCATATAAGTGACACCATACAGATTTTGTCTTTCTCTGTCTGACTTATTTCACTTAAGCATAATGCCCTCAAGCCCCATCTATGTTGTCACAAATGGCAGGATTTCCTCTTTTCTTATGACTGAATAATACTTTTGTGTATATCTCATATCTTGTTTTTTCATCCAGAGACAGATGCTCAGCCAAGATATGGAAACAACCTATTGTTAAAAGGCTGTAATTAACCTGGAGGTGCAAATATCTCTTCAAATTCTTCAAGTTATCTTTCATTTCCTTTGGCTATATACCCAGAAGTGAAAATGCTGGAACAAGGTAAATTTTCAATTTTCAGAGGAGACTGTATACTATTTTCCATAGTGACTGTACCGGTACACTCCCACCAACAATGCACAGGGTTCTATTTTTTCCATATCCTTACCAACCCTTGCTCTCTTGTCATTAGTAGTAGGTGGTATCTCACTGTGATTTTTATTTACATTTCTCTGATATCAAGCATCTTTTCATATACTTGTTGGCAATTGGTATGTCCTCTTTGGAAAAAAATGTCTATGCAGGTCTTTTGCCCATTTTTAATTGGATGGTGATAATGATTATTGCTATTGAGTTATATCAACTCTATACATTGTGCATACTAACTAATTCAGATACACGGTTTGCACATTATTTTGATCTGTTCTATAGGTTGCCTTTTAATTTTGTTGATTATTTCTTCTGCTGCACAGAAGCTTTGAAGTTTGATGTAGTCTCACTTGTTGGTTTTTGCTTTTACTGATTGCACTTTTGGTGTCATACCCAAAAAATCATTGTCAAGACTCATATCAAGGAAGTTTTTCCCATGTTTTCTTCTACCTGTCTCAATTTAAGAATTAGAAGAAGAGGAAGAAAAAGTAGGAGGATAAAGAAAATGAGAAAGGGAAAGGAGAAGAAGGAGAGAAGGAGGAGACAACTAGAGAGTTTTAGAGTTTATGATGGTAGTTATGTCTAGAGAATGTAGAGAAAACATTCCTAAAGTAAATGATGTAGGTTCCATGTGGGTTAAATATCTTCACAATCAGAGCTATATCTGCCAGTAAACTAGCCACATGTCAATTCAGAAGTATGTATATATAAGCATGCTGCTGCTGCCAAGTCACTTCAGTCGCGTCCGACTCTGTGCGACCCCACAGACGGCAGCCCACCAGGCTCCTTCATCCATGGGATTTTCCAGGCAAGAGTACTGGAGTGGGGTGCCACCGCCTTGTCCATATATAAGTGTAGTCAGTCAGTATTTACTAAATAGTTAAATTGATATGACTCTCTTCAAAGAAAAAAAAATATTGGCATAAGAGTCATTTACCCCCTACAATATAATTGCAAGAAAAAGTAATTTAAGAATTTTGAAGTTAAAACCTAACTTTTAATACATGAAATGCCTGATTTCTGTGGTGAAAACAGAAAGGCAAATGAGCACATGTGATTACCTTCCATCCCTCTCAGTCACTTAAAAAGTGGTTAAAATACAAAATAAAAGTTCACAGAAAAACAAAGAACAATGTCACAGTTAGAAAAGAGGGTTGGGGAATTTATAAATAATATAAAGCAGAGGAAGTTATGTCAACAGTAACCTCAACTGGGGTGATAAAATTCAACACAAAATAATTAAACACAGAATCACTTAAAAAATAGGTTTTCCTAACAGAATCTGGAATTATCCCAATCAGATGCACCAGAGGCTGGAAGGCAGAGCTGGACAGTCAGTGAGACACTTGATTAAAGTCTGGGGAACAGCTGCAACAGTCCCCTACTCTCCATTCTGAGTTTTGCTTCAAGAATAGGTTTCTGAATTAAGCAGTGAATCTGCTGTTGGATATTCCCCAAGCAAATGTTAGAGCCAAATTGAAGCTAAAGGATGTCTACCGCCTCTCAAATTGAGGAGGGAAACTTACCTCATACCCAAGAAAAAAGGCATCCTGATTATATGTCCCCACTCTGTTTGTTCATAGAAGCCCAAAGTTCTATCAGAATCTGAATTTGTTGCCAATAAAACAGGATATTTGCTGGTGGTAAGAGAACATATCCCAGAAAAGTATACCACAATATTAGTAAGGTCAATACCAGCTGTATATGGAATAGACACAAGAGCATAGTGTAATGACTTAATGAAATAGAAGTTTATTTCTCCTGTAACATTCTTTACTGGTCCAGGGTAGAAAGTAACAGAGGGCTGCTCCCACATAATCACTGAAAAATTCACATTAATAAAGGTTTTGGAGAGGAAATGGCAACTCACTCCAGTATTCTTGCTTGGAAAATCCTATGGACAGAGGAGCCTGGCGGGCTACAGTCCATGTGGTCACAAGAGTTGGACATGACTTAGTAACTAAACCACCACTACCAATAGAGGTTTTGCCATCTTCAATTAATCAAGTCCAAGTTTGATTACCCTAGTCATTTCCACCCCACTCTAAGGAAACATGTACCAAGGAGCTCTCATGAGAGGTCTTCAGGGACCAATCTTGAAAGTGGTACAACTTTTTCTTATGCTCTATTGTCTAGACATGAGTTCATCAACTGCACAAGAATATGGAAAACATGTTCCAGTGCTGTGCCCAGGAAGAAGACGACAAAGATTTTGGTGAGATTCTAGTATAGCCATGTTATTTTTTCTATGTCTATGATTTGTTTTCCAATTTATTATTACCCATGTTAACCTACATATTATTAGTTTTGTTCATGGCAAATAGATGGGGAAAAAGTGGAAACAGTGGGGCTTTATTTTCTTGGGCTCCAAAATCACTGCCAATGGTGACTACAGCCATGAAATTAAAAGACATTTGCTCCTTGGAAGAATATCTATGACAAACCTAAACAACGTATGAAAAAGCAGAGACATCACTTTGCCCACAAAGGTCCTTATAGTCAAAGCTGGTATTTTTACAGTAGTCGGGTACAGATGTGAGAGTTAGACCATAAAGAAGGCTGAGCACTGAGGAACTGATGCTTTAGAACTGTGGTGTTGGAGAAGAGTCTTGAGAGTCCCTTGGACAGCAAGGAGATCAAACCAGTCAATCTGAAAGGAAATCAACCCTGAATACCAATTGGAAGAACTGATGCTGAAGCTGAAACTCTAATACTTTGGCCACCTGATGTGAAGAGCAGACTCATTGGGAAACTCCCTGATGCTGGGAAAGATTGAAGGCATGAGGAGAAGGGGGCAACAGAGGATGAGATGGTTAGATGTCATCACTGACTCAATGGTCATGAATTTGAGCAAACGCAGGGAGATAGTGAAGGACAGGGAAGCCTGGCCTGCTGCAGTCCATGGGATTGCAAAGAGTTGGACATGACTGAGTGAACAACAACAACAAATTGGATGTTTCAGTTTTTATTCATGTTAAAATTTGCAGCTATTTGAGAACTGTTTTATTTAATCTCAAAATTAATTATCTAGAGCCCCTTCTTTTGACACAGACTGGCCATTATACTTCACTTTTACCTATTTTCTTCTAATACAGGTCCTCTGATACTGCTAGTTTTGATTTACTGATTTTTAAAAATTTTATACTATTATCTTTGAACCACAGGTCTTTATTTTAAAATCCTTATGTAACAATTGAATTTTTGGCCTTTTAATTTGTTAATCATTCCTTGTGTGTTGTGTTTTTCTCAAGCTATCACTCAATCTTTGCTAGAGAATATTATGAGTAATTTAATTTTCAGAGAAACTAGTAGATAATAAATTTCTAGATATTAGAAATGTATTTTTTCTCTTATGTGTGGAAAATATTTGAACTATTTTTGTGATCCTAAAGACAAGGTCCTTCCTCTGAAATGAAGGTATCAAAACAACCACAGAGGCAAAGCACTAGCAGAGAACTATTCCAGCAGAGCAGGGAACCCAGAGGGCCCCTTATAACGCATACAGAAGTTTACCCTGACACAGACACTCAGGAAGAATTGAATAAAATTTGACCAGGGCAAAGTCCTGGTATATAACTTAGTAACAGGGCTCATGCCTTAGTTATTTCAATTTAAAAAAGAAGTGTAATCTCATGTTTAAATCACAAAGTACTGAGAGATTAAAATATATACATTAAATATTTACAATGAACAAAATAATGACAGCTATTCATAATTTTCTTTGAGCACCTAATATACGTCAGACCCTATAGTAGACATTTTATATACGTTATTTCTAAGATAATCAGCAATTCATCAAGATGTGTATATTATATACATTTTACAGGAAGAAACACACTTGTTGAATTACCCAGTTCAAAGTCACATAGCTAGTAAATGGGATTCAAAATTAGCTATACCTAAATTTGAATTCCACACCCTTATCTATAAACTACTCCTCTTATCTTAAATCTAAGACTCTGTTTAATTTGGCTCATTCAAAGTAGATTTTGACTTCTCCATCAGTGCAATATCCAACCTGCTAGAGACATACTGAGTGCTTAAAATGCAGGTCAACTGAATGTGCTGTGTTGTAAGTATAAAACGAAAGTATTTCAAAGATAGTAAAAAACTAAGATTGCTGTTGTTTAGTCACTAAGTTGTATCTGACTCTTTGTGACCCCATGGACTGTAGCCCACCAGTTTCCTCTGTCCATGGAATTTCCCAGGCAGGAATATTGGAGTGGGTTGCTATTTTTCTTGCCAGGGGATCTTCCCAACCCTGGGATTGAACCCACGTCTCCTGCATTGGCAGACAGATTCTTTACCATGAACCACCTGAGAAGCCTCAAAATATAAGACACCTAATAAATAATAATTATATTGATTACCTGTTAAGGTGTTACTTTGGATATATTAAAATAAGTAATATATACTATTTTAATTAGCTGCTTTAATTTTACTTTTTAATGTGGTTACAAGAAAATTTTAAATTATGTAAGTGGCTCACATTGTATTTCTGTTAGTGCTGCTCTACAAAAAGCTAAATTTTGAAAAATATAGATTACTTACAGGATAATACAATTGATCAATACCCATGGTAATTTCATAATTAATCCATTTATTCTTTAATTCTCTTAAGAACTATTTATCAATTACCCATTTGTGGCTAAGCTTTGTTTTTTTAGGTACTAAAAGAGATCAGCAGGAAAAATTGGAAAAATGTCCCAGACATCACAGTGGTTACATTCAAGCTGTGAGCTCTGACAACTGATCTTTGACACTGCTTTATGTGCTAGAATATGGTCCAACACCAACTTCTCTATGACTTATAAAACTTAAGAGTTCTAAAATGTACAATTACTATTCAACTTGTGTTAGATAATAGATAAAATAGGTATGTGGAAAAGGGATGGAGTCAAGAGTATTTGTTTAAAGAATCAAATAATTTGTCTTATATTTGCAAAACTATAATTGCTAAAATCTGGACCTTTTATTGGTCTGGTAAAATGTCAGCTGTATAGAGACTTTACTGTATAGTACTGATTATTATTTCCAATCGAAAGATTACAATATTCTATAAATCCTGCATTTCAAGAGGTTCTAATAATGACCTATTCACTGTAATTATAGAAGTCATTGAACCAAAATAAAGGCTTACAGTCCTATAAAGGAGGATTTGATGAATTATCCGGAGAAGGCAATGGCACCCCACTCCAGTACTCTTGCCTGGAAAATCCCATGGTCGGAGGAGCCTGGTAGGCTGCAGTCCATGGGGTCACTAAGAGTCGGATACAACTGAGCGACTTCACTTTCACTTTTCCCTTTCATGCGTTTGAGAAGGAAATGGCAACCCACTCCAGTGTTCTTGCCTGGAGAATCCCAGGGGTGGGGGAGGCTGGTGGGCTGCCATCTATGGGGTCGCACAGAGTTGGACACGACTGAAGTGACTTAGCAGCAGCAGCAGCAGATGAATTATCTCAAAATTCTTATGGGCAGGTTTCCAGCTTTTTCTTTTCCTCTTTTTGTATAAACCAGTATATACTGGGGGCTGTGCTAGTGTGACTGTTGTCATAGAAGTTATCTCACTTAACTGATGAAAGAGCTGGTGGTCCCAGAAGTTAAATGTATTGCTCTAATTTCACATGATCATAAGCATATATATGCAATTCAAAAACTACATTTTCATGCTTTATTTCCTTTAGTATGTTGAATATTCTATGTATTTTCCCAAACAAATTCTGGAATTTTCATGTAGTTAGGAAGTATAAGCCTACATGTCATTTGTTGAATCCCCCTCTAATTCAGTTTCCATACATTTTGGTCCCTAAAATGGTCTTACTCACAGGTTCAAACCCATCTAATTACTATTTTAATCTCCACCTTTTGAAACATCTTTCCATCTCTCATTTTCAACTGCTTTTACAGATATGCACAGTCCAAATTATTTCATTCTGATGTTCTTTAGACTTCTTTCCTAACTTTTCTCTAAGACTCAATTTTCAAAGATATTTCCTTATTCTCTCTCCTTCTATCCCATCTCAGCTTTTTACTATTTAGATCAACTTAGCCTCTCTAGATTCTATTTCCTTATTTTTCAGGACATAGATTCCACATGACATGGAAAACATTACAGAATGTTGATCCTGTGAAAAAGAATTTTTTGTCCAAGAAAGGGTACAGTGGGGAGTAGGAAAATAAGGTAATATGTTAAATACTTATAACTCAGCATCTCATCTTTTATCATGCCCTAGAATGTAATGCCAGGACTGCCATGGCTATCTCAGTCCTGTTCCTAAACCGTAGGTCTGCAATAGGAAACCCCATGGACAGAGGAGTCTGGTGGGCTACAGTCCATGGGGTCACACAACTTAGTGACTAACCAACAAGGTCTGCAGTTAGAAACCTAAGAGCTCTCACTTTAGTTGCCTTTATACCTGGATCTTTGTATCAGTGTTTTACAAGCAGAAGAGATATGGTACTATTCTACCATATGGGTTGATTGTTTATTTCTGAATCATAATTATATATTCATAAACCCTTTGGAATGCTTGTCAGTATATATTTCAGGGCTCTGTGAGTGTGCTCAGTTGATTACACTTTACCCTAGTATTAGGGCCTACCATTACCTGTCACTTAACCTTGCAGCAAGCACATCACCTAATTCATCTATTGGCTCATTCAACCAATTATACTTCCATGCCGTTCACTTCCTTTTCTAAGACTATTTCATTAAGCTAAATCCACCGCTATCCCCGTTTTTCCCCACTGAGCTATAAAGCTTGGAATAACAAATAGTAAATAATTTGGTCAGTTTTTTCATATGACTTTTTATTTTTTTATATCTGAAAACACTAATTTATTTTATTTTTTTAATTTAAATTTATTCATTTTAGAGGCTAATTACTTTACAATATTGTATTGGTTTTGCCATACAGCAACATGAATCCACCACAGGTATTTTTTTAAAACTACACTTAAGGTAAGTAGGACTGCAAATAGCAAAAAAAAAACTAAATTACAGATCTATAGATAATTCTTCAATTAAGTCAACTGCTTTGAGATATCTCTCACTTCACTTTCTAAGAAAGATTCCAGCAAGCAGATAAATGAAACCAGTTTGAACTTCAATCACTTTTAAAAAATTTTATCTAAATTTTTGCAGTTGTGTGCTGAATGCCCAAAAGACTAGGAAAAGGGAGAAGAGAAAGTAAAAGCCTGGATAATCCATTATCTAGAGAGTAATCATTTACTGTGTCTTTCCATTTTGTTATTCAATCCATTTTGGCCCCTGTGCCAAAACTATTAATTCTTTTTATTTTATAAATTAAATATAAAGCTGCTATTTTTGTGATAGGCAAGGTCCTGGTTTTTAAGTCTTAAAAATATTTTTAATCCTCTCTTAGCTCTCCTGTCTTCCTCTGCACCCTCCTTCATCTCTATTTACATTTTGCCACTTGTGAACAGTTTTGTTTCCACTGAGACAGCTGAGCTGGTATTACATTTCAGTGGATAGTTGTCAGTACTGTTTTGCAACAAAATAATAAGAGCTGCTGATGTTTAATTTAGGGCATACCACCATACACATGCACTCAAGTAAAAGAAAAAGAATTGCTCAAAAGTACTATGGAGTTTTCTGATATTTCTCATTTTTGTACAATCATTCCCAAACAGGAAATATAAAATCCAGAACTTGAGCCTTGCATGCACAATCAGCAACCAGTTACAATTCTAGGCTTCAAATCACTCAGCATCCTGTCACCAACCACCTGCCTGGGCTATGAAGGACCTTACAGGTTGTTTCCTCACAGTAAATCAGGATTTATGTGACCTTCACTAAATCAGACAGGAGCCTACACATCAGATAAAATGTCCAATGAAATTAACACATTGTTCAATAGATTTGAAAAAAAGTGGCTACAGACTATTAACCAACTGGAGACATTGCCTTAATTGTCCCTTCTCAATTGCATCTCTCCCTCTCATTTAAATTAATGTCCGAAATGCCTTGAAGGTGAGTTCTAATATGTAACTCTCCTACACAAAATGTAAACATACAAATACACAACATGTTCAGTAGTTGTCTCTATACAACCCCTTGCTGTGCTGTGCTTAGTCGTTCAGTTGTATATCACTCTGCAACCCCATGGACTGTAGCCTGCCAGTCTCCTCTGACCATGGGATTCTCCAGACAAGAATACTGGAGTGGGTTGCCATGCCCTCCTCCAGGGGGTTTTCTCAACCCAGAGATCCAACCCAAGTCTCCCGTGTTATAGGATGTTTCTTGACCATCTGAGCCACCAGGGAAGCCCATACAACCTCTTAGAACACAGAAATGCCCTTCTCAAAGACATATTAAAATACATGGATGAGGATGGCATTATGCCTTATTATGACTTTTTATTTAGTCAGGCAGTAAGTGAATATTTATTGAGTTCTGACTTTGTACAAGGTCTATGGTTCAATGTGATAAATGTGTGTAGAATGAGTATTGTTGAATGAAAAGCATGACTCATGGCTTCTAAGATATTAAAATCAAATTAATACAAGAAAATCATACCAAATCCAGTGATATATTAAAAAGATGGATAAGCCAAAGGAAAAAAAAATCAGTCATGAATTTACCAGCCCAGTCTGTCTGTCTGTTAGTCATTCAGTCATTCCCAACTCTTTGTGACCCCATGGACCGCAGCCCACCAGGTTCCTCGGTCCATGGGATTTTCCAGGCAAGGATACTGGAGTGGTTTGCCATTTCCTTCTCCAACCACCCTGGTAAATCAGTATTAATATTTTGTTAAGCATCTTTCTGTCTAACCCTCTCTGTTTCTGCCAGTCCCTTACATGCATAACTATGACCCATTATTCTCATTGAGAAGCATATAGTGAGCATCTTTCTCTGTCAAATGGACTGCCATACCTATCCTAATAGAACTATAGCAAACAATTTGATGAATGCCCTACAATTTGTTTAACCAATCATTTTAATGGATATGAAGGTTCTCACCAAATTTCAATTTGTAATACATAGGACACACACAAATGCAAACAGCTTTATATATACATTCAACAATATCATTAAAATAAGTGTCCATCACAAAGGCATGCACATTTCTTAAACTTTAAAAATTTTTAACATTTAATACTTATACGGAAATGTAAATATATCAAAGTATAAGCCTGGATGAATTTTCACAAAGAGAGCACACCATGTATTGCACTCATTTCAAGAAACAGAATATTACCTATAACACAAGGCACAGTTTCCCTGGTGGCTCAAATGGTAAAGAAACTACCTGCAATGCAGGAGACCCGGGTTCAATCTCTGGGTTGGGAAGTTCCCCTGGAGAAGGGAATGGCATCACACTCCAGTATTCTTGCTTGGAGAATTCCATGGACAGAGGAACCTGGTTGCAAATAATTGGACACAACTGAGTGACTTTCACTTTAGTTTTCACTTTTTCAGTCTTACTCTCCCTAGAGGGCAACCATACTGACATTACACCAATTAGAAAACAGAATATTTTACATAAAGTAAATGATAAATTAGGATCTCTTTGGTACCCAACATCCTTGTGAACTTTATATTGTTGTATTTTGCTGTGGATTACTTATTTTCAAAGCTTAATAGTTTTCCATTTTGTGAATATACCATAATTTACTTATAGATTACATTTGGTGAACATTCAAAGTATAGAACATTCACCAAGTTTCCAGTGTGGGTTATATGAATAGTATTCTGTGAACTTTTCTATTCATGTCTTTTGTGAGCATGTATGCATATCTGATGGTTATGGGTGGAAATTCTGGGAGCTAGTATATATATTCAGCTCTAGTAGATAAAACTACTACAGATTGTTTAAAAATTATGTTACCCCCAAATTAATAGCTTAAAACAATATTTATTATCTCAATTTCTATGTGTCAGGCATCTGTGTATAACACAGTGAAATGCCTTTGCAATCAAAGAGGGACAGGGACAGGTTTTATTCATCTCTGTTATTAAGTATATCATCAGACATGACTGAAGTGACTTAGCAGCAGCAGCAATTGGTTAAAAATTTCTAAACCTCAGTGGATATAAAGGTAGACTGCATCATGCTAACTCTGGTTAGAGTTCAGATTTAGGTATATAAATGCTCAATAATGACCCCTCATGCTTCTTCATATGTTCCATTCCCCTCTCCATATTATTTTAGGACATGCACAAATTAAATGATTTATATATTTCAAAATTCACTAAGGACATAAAAGGAATCCAGAAACAACGTAAGAATTCAACAGGTCATCTTTTTAAATCCCATTCTTAAATTTAAAGACACAGTAAAATTCTATATGCCTTAGTTAAAAAATAGATGCAGTAACAAAGTCCAAAACACACCATGGTTCAAAACAGTAGAAGTTTATTTTTCATTCAAAGAAAGACTAAAATAGGAATTTTTGATTAGCAGAAGACACCTCTCCAAACAGTGATTCAGCCTCCTTTTATCTTGTAACCACGTTGAATTCCAAGACCACCATTCAACTTCACCACCTGTCTAACCATCATCTTCACCCAGCCAGGGATGGATCACGCGTGGGAATTTTATGACATGTTCCTAGAAAGTGGCTCATTTAGTTTTTGTTCATATTTCATTTTCTGCAACTCAGAATTTCCACTTACTTGTAAACAAGTCTGGGAAATGTGGTTTGTGTGCTCAGGAAAAAAGCTTGGTAAACAAGCTAGCTCTGTTATACAGTTCTACTGTAATATACCAGTTCCCCTACAGTCTTCAGTTCAGTCTCTTTAAGAATAAGAAAGATTGCATTAACCCAAAAGATTGCAATAAACTCAAAAGGCAGGGGGGAAAAAAAGAAAAAACTGACTGGAGACATCAAGGGACTATTAAAAAAAAAATTCTGAAAGTAACTGTGACTCTATGAGGGTAGGTGTAACAGTCAAAAGAACCATATGCTTCTAACTCTCCTCTGGTACACTTTTATATGAATGATTCCCCATCCACCACATTAGCATGTTGCTTATTTATCAAATAAGGATTTAAGGAGACTCTCGTTATCACCAACTACCAGAAAAACCTCCTATCAGAGAAATAGGAGGAGGATGGTGAGAATTTTTACATTTTCCTTTATGGCAGGAGGTGGTCAAGACCAAGGGTAAAGATGAATTGTGAGGCTGGGATTCAGCTTTTTATTTGATAACAGAATAACCCGCAGATGTGCTTTGGAAACTTTACAAGAATTGGAAAACACAGCCATTGTTCTAGTTGTCACACTTGAAAAAAATACAAACAAAGGTTATGTTTCTGCCTGACTGTCTTTATGGATGCGGATGCGTAGCTCCGACAAGCCTCAATCCTCTTTTAAATCTTAAAGACTTAAAAAAAACAAAAGCCTCCTGTCAATTTGGATCAGAAAACAGTAAAGGATAACATTTGCAAAAGTGGCCCCAAGGACACAGATAGTGTTGAAAATCCTTGAAAATAAGATGAATTACCAATTCTCATTATTCATTTGGCTTCCACTGAAGACGAATAGCTAAGTAATTTTCCATACATCACATTACCCAAGGTACAAGGCATATAATATGTTGGCAATCTATTGACTAAAATGTTATTTCCACAACAAGTTTTCCTGTAAGTTTGAGAAATGAACATGCATTAAAAGGAAAGAGAATAGTATTTTTTCACTGTATGTTGCTATAATTTAAAACTAACGTTGCCTGAATGCAGGAAAGGAAAGGATATACATTTCTTTGAGGAAAGAGATTGAGCTACATATACATTTCTTTACAAAACAATACTTAAAATCTATTCATTGGAAGGACTGATGTTGAAGCTGAAACTCCAATACTTTGGGCACCTGATGCGAAGATCTGACTCTTGAAAAGACCCTGATGCTGGGAAAGATTGAGGGCAGGAGGAGAAGGGGACGACAGAGGATGAGATGGTTGGATGGCATCACCGACTCAATGGACATGAGATGGTTGGATGGCATCACCGACTCAATGGACATGGGTTTGGGTAGACTCCAGCAGTTGGTGATGGACAGGGAGGCCTAGCGTGCTGTGGTTCATGGGGTTGCAAAGAGTCAGACATGAGTGACTGACTGAACTGAACTTCCCATGTTAAGAAAATTCATCCTACCCTTTGTTATGTGATGTTGCAGTGCCTTTCAGTAGATGGACCAACTGCTCCCATTCCATGACTATGGGACTGACCATGTGACTTACGGTGCTTTACATCCATCTGAGAGGTTTTAGTATCGTGTGCTTTGAATTGACTCTTTTACCTAGATCCATGAAGAGAAAAGAAAATATGAAGATACAACAATAGGAAATTTTCAGATGTAATTTGGATTATTTAACCTTAAATTAGCAATCAGTTCAGTTCAGTCGCTCAGTCATGTCCGACCCTTTGCGACCCCATGAATCTCAGCACACCAGGCCTCCCTGTCCATCACCAACTCCCGGAGTTCACTCAGACTCACATCCTTCGAGTCAGTGATGCCATACAGCCATCTCATTCTCTGTCGTCCCCTTCTCCTCCTGACCCCAATCCCTCCCAGCATCAGAGTCTTTTCCAATGAGTCAACTCTTTGCATCAGGTGGCCAAACGATTAGTTTCAGCTTTAGCATCAGTCCTTCCAAAGAACACCCAGGGCTGATTTCCTTCAGAATGGACTGGTTGGATGTCTTTCCAGTCCAAAGGACTCTCACGAGTCTTCTCCAACACCACAGTTCAAAAGCATCAATTCTTCGGCACTCAGCCTTCTTCACAGTCCAACTCTCATGTCCATACATGACCACAGGAAAAACCATAGCCTTGACTAGACGAAACTTTGTTGGCAAAGTAATGTCTCTGCTTTTGAATATGCTATCTAGGTTGGTCATAACTTTCCTTCCAAGGAGTAAGCGTCTTTTAATTTCATGACTGCAGTCACCATCTGCAGTGATTTTGGAGTCCCAAAAATAAAGTCTGACACTGTTTCCACTGTTTCCCCATGTATTTCCCATCAAGTGATGGGACTGGATGCCATGATCTTTGTTTTCTGAATGTTGAAGCCAATTTTTTCACTCTCCACTTTCACTTTCATCAAGAGGCTTTTTAGTTCCTCTTCACTTTCTGCCATAAGGGTGGTGTCATCTGCATATCTGAGGTGATTGATATTTCTCCCGGCAATCTTGATTCCAGCTTGTGCTTCTTTCAGCCCAGCGTTTCTCATGATGTACTCTGCATAGAAGTTAAATAAGCAGGGTGACAATATACAGCCTTGACGTACTCCTTTTCCTATTTGGAACCAGTCTGTTGTCCCATGTCCAGTTCTAACTGTTGCTTCCTGACCTGCATACAGATTTCTCAAGAGGCAGGTCAGGTGGTCTGGTATTCCCATCTCTTTCAGAATTTTCCACAGTTTATTGTGATCCACACAGTCAAAGGCTTTGGCATAGTCAATAAAGCAGAAATAGATGTTTTTCTGGAACTCTCTTGCTTTTTCGATGATCCAGCAGATGTTGGCAATTTGATCTCTGGTTCCTCTGCCTTTTCTAAAACCAGCTTGAACATCAGGAAGTTCATGATTCATGAATTGCTGAAGTCTGGCTTGGAGAATTTTGAGCATTACTTTACTAGCATGTGAGATGAGTGCAATTGTGCGGTAGTTTGAGCATTCTTTGGCATTGCCTTTCTTTGGGATTGGAATGAAAACTGACCTTTTCCAGTCCTGTGGCCACTGCTGAGTTTTCCAAATTTGATGGCATATTACCTGGCATAATCTCATCTTGTGCCTGCGTGCTAAGTCTCTTCAGTTGTGTCTGACTCTTTGTGACCCTATGGACTGTAGCCTGAGCCTCTTAAACACAGAGAGTTTTCTGAGGCTAATAGCAGAAGAGGAAATCAGAGATTAAAGCACAAGCAAGATTCAAAACTGGCTTGAGGATGCTGCTGCTGCTGCGTCGCTTCAGTCGTGTCCGACTCTGTGCGACCCCATAGACGGCAGCCCACCAGGCTCCCCCGTCCCTGGGATTCTCCAGACAAGAACAGGGGGCCATATAGCAAGGATCTGAGGGTGGCCTTTAGGAGCTAAGTGCATCCCTAGGTAATAACCAGCAAGAAAATGAGGACTTTGGTGCTACAGTCACAAAGAAATGAATTCTGACTACAACTGGCATGCTTAGAAGCACATTCTTTCTTAGATCCTCCAGATAAAGAGTGCAAACCAGCTGACAGCTTGATTTCAGTCTTGTGAGGCCCTAAGCGGAGAACCCAGACAAATTCACAACAGATATCTCATCCACTGTACAGTGAAATAAGAAGGTGGGTGTTGTTTCAAACTGCTATATTTGTGGTTATTTGTTACACTGCAGTAAAAAAAAAAAAAATACAATGGTCTAAGTTAGATTTAGTATTCTAGGGCTGCCCTTGTTCAAGGCAATATTCAGTGCCAACCTCCTGAATAAGCACAATAGGTAGACATCTATAAAGTCTGTCACCAATTCAGTGTGGTTTCTGGGTGCCCTGGAGTAGTTGTGCTGATCCTAAAGCTCCCTCATTCTTTCACCAGTGCCTAAAATCACTTGAACTGTGAGAAAAGCCTTTCATTAAAAAATACAACCTAAATGGAAATCTCCAGAAAGACATCGTAATGACTTAAATTTACAGGCATACCATGTACAAACTGTGAGTATGGTTCTAAACTACTGCAATAAAGTGAGTCATATGACATTTTTGGTTTTCTAGTGCATATAAAAATTATATTTATACTATACTGTTGTCTATTAAATGTGCAATCGCATTATATCTTCCAAATTACATATATTAACATTAATTAGAAATACTTTGTTACTAAAAATGCCAGCCCCCATCTGAGCCTTCAGTGAGTCATAATCTTTTTGCTGGTGGAGGGTTTTGCCTGAATGTTGATGGCTGCTGACTGGTCCGAGTGGTGGTTGCTGAAGGTTGGGGTGACTGGCATTTTTGTAATAAAGCAATGAAGTTCACTGTATCAACTGACTCTTCCTTTTACCAAAGATTTCTTTGTAGCAGGCAAAGCTGTTTCACTGTTTTTTACCTACAGTGGAACTTCTTTCAAACCTGGAGACTATCCTCTCAAAACCTAATAAACTTTCTGCTTTATCAACTAAGTTTATGTAACATTCTAAATACTTTGCTGTCATTTTGACAATCTTCACTGCATCTTTACCAGAAATATATTCCACCTCCAGAACTACTTGTTTGCTCATCTGGAAGAACTGACTCCTCATCGAATCAGTTTGGTTCAAATTTTATCATGAGATTGCAGCAATTCAGGCACATCTTCAGGCTCCACTACTGATTCCTATTCTCTTGCTAGCTCCAGCGACTTGTTCAACTTGAAGTAACCCTTCAGAGTCATCCATGAGGATTGGATTCAACTTCTTCTAAACTCCTGTTAATGTTAATATTTGACTTCTCCACATGAGTCAAGGGTGTTCTGAATGGCATCTAGAATGGTTGTCGTTTAGTTGGTTAGTCGCGTCTGACTCTTTTGTGACAATTCTCCAGGCAAGAATACTGGAGTAGGTAGCCATTTCCTTCTAACAGAGGATCTTCCCAACCCAGGGATTGAACCCATGGCTCCTGAATCACAGGCCGATTCTTTACCACTGAGCCATCAGGGAAGCCCATCAAGAATGGTAATCCTTTCCAAAAGGTTTTCAATTAACTTTGATGTATCTTTCAGAAGAATCATTGCCTATGGCAGCCATAGCCTTATGAAATGCATTTCTTAAATAATAAGGCTTGAAAGTTTAAATTATCGCTTGATTCGTGGGTTGCAGAATGCACGTTGTTCTAGGAGGTGTGAAAACAACATTAATCTCATTGAACATTTCCATCAGAACTCTTGGGTGATCAAGTGCTCTGTCAATGAAAAGGAATATTTTGAATCTCTTTTCTGAGCAATAGGTCTCAGTAGAGGGTTTAAAATATTCAGTAAAACAAATTGCAAACTGATGTTATCCAGGTTTTATTGTTCCATTTATAGAGCACAGGTAGAAAACATTTAGTAGAATTATTAAGGGCCTTAGGATTTTAGAAATGCTAAATGAACACTGGTTTCATCAGCTTCTTAGCCTCTAAAAAGAGAGTCAGCCTGTCCTTTGAAGCCAGGCACCAACTTCTCTCTAGCCGTGAAAAGTCCTAGATGGTATCTTCTTCAAGTAGAAAGCTATTTCGTCTACACTGAAAATCTGTTGTTTAGTGCAGCCACTTTCGTTAGTTATTTCAGCTGTATCTTCTGGATAAATTGCTGCAGCTTCTACGTCAGCACTTGCTGCTTCACCTTGCACTCTGAGGTTTTGGTGACAGCTTCTTTCTCTAACCTCATGAACCACACCCTGCAAGGTTCAAGCTTTTCTTCTAGAGCTTCCTAATCTTTCTCACCCTTCATAGAACTGAAAAGAGTTAGGGCTTTGCTCTGGATTAGGCTTTGGCTTAAGGGAATGTTGTGGCTGTTTTGAGCTTCCATTCAGATGGCTAAAGCTTTCTCTTTATCAGCAGTAAGGCTGTTTCACTTTTTTATCATTCTTGTGTTCACTGGAGTAGAACTTTTCATTTCCATCAAGAACTTCTCATTTGTATTCACATCTTGGCTAACCTGTTGGTGCAGAAAGACTAGCTTTTGGCCTGTAGGACTGTAGACACAGCCTCCTCACTAGGCTTAGTCACTTTTAGCTTTTGATTTAGAGGGAGAGACATGCACACTGCCATCAAGGCCCTACTGTATAGCACAGAGAACTATACTCAGTATTTTGTAATGACTTGAAGGGAAAAGAATCTGGAAAAAAATAGGTATGTCTATCTATCTATCTATATCTGAATCACTTTACACTTGAAACTCACACAACATTATATATCAACTCTACTTCAATTAAAAAATAAAACAGAATCAAAGATGTTGACATGGCAACAGATCACAGGAAAAAAATAACATTTCTATAAGCCACCCAAGTTTTCTGTAACTGCCAACAACATGTGTGTCTAACTGATCCAAAGCCTCGTCCCTTTAATCTCCTCTTAAGCAATGGACAGTTGTGTATGGCTCTAAGAGGGCAGTGTAATATAGTAATTTAAGATCACATTTCAATCTATGCTTATTGACAGGAGCTATTAGGTTAGTTGAGTGCCAATGAGGGTATTTTGGAAGATTTGATCCCTTCTTTATATGAATCCTACTGCCAATTCATTTATAATATATAACTACTTAGATCTAGAAAGAAAAATATACAGTTGACCCTTGGACAATGTGGGAGTTAGAGGCACAACCCTCCCACAGTCAAAAACCCTTATGATGGACTTCCCTGGTGGCACAGTGGAAGGGATTCTGACTACCAATACAGGGGAAAACAGGTTTGATCCCTAGTCAAGGAAGATTTCACATGTTGTAGAGCAACTAAGCCCATGCACCACAACTACTGAGCCCACTCTCTAGGGCCCATGTGCTGCAACTACTGACGCCCATGCGCCTAGAGCCTGTGCTCCATAACAGAAACCACCACAATTAGAAGTCTGGGCATCACGACTAGAGAGTAGCCCCTACTTTCCGCAGCTAGAGAAAGCCTGCATGCAGCAGAGAAGACCCAGCACAGCCAAAAAATAAAATAAATAATAAAGTGTACATGTAAAAAAAAATCCTTGTATAACATATAGTTGGCTCTCATTATACACAGTTCCTCCCTATCCACAGTTCCCCAACGGCAGATTCAACCGACTGTGAATTGTATACTACTGTAGTATTTACTACTGAAAAATATTAATACAAGTGGGCATGTGCAGCTCAAACTTGAGTTGTTCAAGGGTCAACTGTATTGTCAGGGCCTGGAGGCAGTACAGGTGGGGACTGTGACATTCATAAACATCACAAAGATCCAGAGATTAAACGTTTCCTTCAGCATCTTAGATTCCTTCCCACCTTCCTACTCTCCCCAGTGATGTATATGAAGCTGATGACAGCCCTGTGTCAGAGAAGGTGCTCCATTTCAGGAAACCAGAGGCTCATCTTGTAGCACTTTAGCACTGCAGATTAAAAATGCTCACAGATAGTTTATTTAGATTGATCTTGGTGTTGCAAATCTCAGAAAATTATTTGTCCCCGAGAGAGTTCCTTGACTTTGAAACTTGACATCTGTCCAGGATAAATGAGAAACAGAGACCCCTGTGCCACTTTTCTTAGGTTCACTTTAGAGTCACTTTGTCAGTATTTCATTTCAGCAATGAAGTACCCACTGAGACTTAGTTAAGGAGAGAGACCCCCATGGGACACACTATGCTTCAGAAATATCAGGTCCTTTACAGTCAACCTTTATCAAAGTGACTGATTTGACGATTTGCTAAATAAAACACGTTTGACAGATTGACCCCTAAATTGACATTGAAAAGAGAGGGTTTGTATCAAAGTATCTTTATTTGTTTCATTCAGTCTATATCAGCAGCAGCACCCTGCCAGACTATTTTATATAGAAGATTGAGGAACTAAGTACTTTCATAATATTCCTATCTACATTAAAACATTTAGGCTGAGAGTTCATCTGCCATACAGACATGTTCTGGAATACACCTGAGGCTTTCTCCTAGAAATCCATTTGGCAGGAAGCTGAAAGGCAACCTTTCACTCTTTCCACAATTCTCCAGATTTATAGGCTAACATAATTGATAGAACTATAGCTCTCTCACCAGAGAGATTTCTTTCCACTGACTGGTTTATCACATGATCAAAGCTTTCCTGGGCTGTCAAACCACCTCTTATTTCAGATACACTTGTTGGAGGCTTCACCTCTGTCATTTACCAAAATAGCTGTACAAGAAGCTCAAGGCTGCAACAACTCTCCTATTCAGGGCTAGAGAGAATCACTCTAAATCCTATTTAGGGGATAAAGAATAACTGCACTGTGCCTTCAGTGGAACCAAAACTCATAGTAACCACCCCAAAGCTCTCTCAATGATGGGATAACAAAATCCTTGGCATTATTTTTCATCAATCAACTAAATTGTAATCTTTCATATTCCCTTTGCTATCATAAATGAATTTCTGTGCACCTCAGCACTTAAAGAATTATTAACAGACAATAGTGTCATGATGGCATCTACACCATTCTGCAAGTTAGGATTAATTTTCAACTCTCTTTCAATGAACCTTCCCAGATGCTGCCCAGTGGCCCCTACATAAAGGGGTCAACAACATTTATCTTACTCTGACTTGCCAGGTGATCATTTTCTTTTCCATCCTAGCTTATAATCTTCTCATTAGGAAGCTTGGTCTGAATTTGAAACTGCTATTACCAGAAAAGCGAATTGGCTAATTGTTTTTTTATCAAAATGCCAGAGGGACGCAATAAGGTTAACAATATCAGAGCATTTTATCATTTCTCAATCATGGGAAGGATCAATAAACAACTGTGGGTGACCACTCCTCTGAAAGCATTTTGCCTGAAAAAAACAATAACCATTGGGAACCAATTGAAAGGCATATATTTTCTTCTTTCTTTGGAGATAATGAGAACACTTGATTGAATCTTCTGTTCCCACAGTCTAGACATTCTGGTCATATAACCCATTTTGAGAAAGGTTTTAGTGGGAGAGTAAGTGTTTACATTTCTAGCTATGCCTTTGTAAACCATCACATCTATCTTGTCAGAATCTAAAGCAACCCAATATCCATGCTATGGAAACGTAGGAGGCCCTGAACACTTCTGTTTCACCTTGACTCCCATGGTCTTCATTCCAACTACTATAATCTGTCACCTGTATATAGCTCTGCCCCTCAGCAAGTCTCTTATCATTTATTCTGCAGTTAAATGAAGAATGCATAGAGGACCAATCTGAAGCTGCCACTTTTCAACTCTGAACCCTTCATTGGCTCCCCATTGCCCTCAACAGAAAGTCCAAACTCTATGGAAGTCCTTCATGAACTTGCACCTGCTTACCCAGCCTCATCTCTCAAACTCTCCCTATACCTCAGTGAGTGACTTGGAATTCATTAGCTACCCTGGACTGTCACTTGCCTCCTCCAGAACCTTTGTGCATTTACTTCCCAGGATGAAATACTCCTTCTACATACCCCCACCCCAGCCTTCTAGTTCCTTGCTTAAGTCTATTAAATTTTCCATTCTTAACCTATCCCTAGAAAACTTTCCCTGTCACCCAACCCTCAGATGACTCAATGGCTCCCTTCTTTCTCTCATGACATCCTCTTTTTACATTATTACATATCTTGTTCTCCAAACCATAAATCCAACAGGACAAGAATCAAGTCTATTTTTCTTCACCATTTTATTGTCATCACTGAGCGAACTACCTGATAGAGTGTTTTAGATATTTTTGCTCAATAAAAAATTACCACTAATTTAACTATTTCATAAAATACACCTTTATGGGTAGAAGTCCTGGCATGGCATAGCTGGGTTCTCTGCTCAGGATCTCATAAGACTGAAGCCAAGATGTTGACTGGGATGTGTTATTTGAAGCTTGGATGACTCTTCCAAGTTCATTCAAGTTGTTGTCAGATTTTACTTTCTTGAAGTTGTAAGGCCAAAGTCCTCATTTTCTTGCTGCCTGTTGGTTGGGAGGCTGCTCCCAGCTCCTACAGGTTTCCCTCAAGTCCTACCCACTTGCCTGTCTCATAATATGACTGCCTTATTTCAAGGCCAGCCAGAGAATCTCCCTTCAGGCTGCATTAATGGAGTTGTATAGAATGTGACATAACCATAAGGAGGACAATCCCATCATGTATTCAAGTAAGGTAATCTAATCAGGTTACCTTACTTGAATTACTATGCCTGGCACTCACAGGTCCCACCCAATTCCCTCAAGCAGAGATTACAGAGCATGTATATGCATGCCATAAACAGGTTTCAGGGGGTCATTTTAGGATTCTTCCTACTACATGCATACACACTCAATAATTACCAAATGAATCAGTAAGATAAGAGAACTGAGTTTTAGTCGTAGCATCACCACAGATATTGTGTAAGTTCCTTGATCTCTGAGCTTGGTTCTCCCAATAAGGAATAACAATTGTGGTGAAAAAATTAATCAATGTATTACATACATCCAGGGAAAACCAGACCACCTGATCTGCCTCTTGATAAACCTGTATGCAGGTCAGGAAACAATAGTTAGAACTGGACATGGGACAACAGACTGGTTCCAAATAGAAAAAGGAGTTCGTCAAGGCTGTATATTGTCACCCTGTTTATTTAACTTATATGCAGAGTACATCATGAGAAATGCTGGACTGGAGGAAACACAAGCTGGAATCAAGATTGCCAGGAGAAATATCAATAACCTCAGATATGCAGATGACACCACCCTTGTGGCAGAAAGTGAAGAGGAACTCAAAAGCCTCTTGAAAGTGAAAGAGCAGAGTGAAAAAGTTGGCTTAAAGCTCAACATTCAGAAAACGAAGATCATGGCATCTGGTCCCACCACTTCATGGGAAATAGATGGGGAAACAGTGGAAACAGTGTCAGACTTTATTTTTCTGGGCTCCAAAATCACTACAGATGGTGACTGCAGCCATGAAATTAAAAGACACTTACTCCTTGGAAGGAAAGTTATGACCAATCTAGATAGCATATTGAAAAGCAGAGACATTACTTTGCCAACAAAGGTTCGTCTAGTCAAGGCTATGGTTTTTCCTGTGGTCATGTATGGATGTGAGAGTTGGGCTGTGAAGAAGGCTGAGTGCTGAAGAATTGATGCCTTTGAACTGTGGTGTTGGAGAAGACTCGTGAGAGTCCTTTGGACTGCAAGGAGATCCAACCAGTCCATTCTGAAGGAGATTCTGGGATTTCCTTGGAAGGAATGATGCTAAAGCTGAAACTCCAGTACTTTGGCCACCTCATGTGAAGAGTTGACTCATTGGAGAAGACTGTGATGCTGGGAGGGATTGGGGGCAGGAGGAGAAGGGGACGACAGAGGATGAGATGGCTGGATGGCATCGCTGATTGATGGACGTGAGTCTCAGTGAACTCTGGGAGTTGGTGATGGACAGGGAGGCCTGGCGTGCTGTGATTCCTGGGGTCGTGAAGAGTCGGACATGACTGAGCAACCTATCTGATCTGATCTTCATGTAAAAAATTTGCTGACCCCTGCCTTTGTGTGATTCAACAGTTGATATGCATTGCTAGTCACATTTGTCTGTCTGACAGAGCCTTTCAAGTTAGAAAAGCAGCATAATGAAGATATCCCAAATGAAAATGAAGACTTCTGAATGATTCCAGGACTGCATGTTAAACTGCATTAGTGACCTGGAGCCTAGTGGTAAAGAACCAGCTTGCCAAAGAAGGAGATGTAAGATGTGGGTTCACTCCCTGGGTCAGGAAGACCCCCTGGAGTAGGAAATGGTGACCCACTTGCATTCTTGCCTGGAGTATCCCATGGACAGAGGAGCCTGGTGGGCTACAGTCCATAGGGTCACAAAGAGTTTAACACGACTGAAGTGACTTAGCACCCACAGATGCAAAGTGGCGTGGAGCACAGCATCTCCTTTGAGACAGAGCCACTAAAGTTGGCTGCAATTGTTTGAGTTTTTGCCATAATCAGAAGCCTAGGACTATCCTTCCAGTCATTTTTATCAAGCACTTCAATGCCCTTTCTAGACGCAGACTGTGCTGTTGCATAATCATTAAGGGAAACATAAAAGGCTGCAGAGGGCAGCCCATTCATATTCACAAGTGAAAATTTCTTTTACCCTGTGAATATATAGACCTTTCCCTGTGACCTCAGCAGAGTCCTGAACATAACACCTTTATCATGTCATTTACTACATTATGTTGTCTTTCAGGACGTCAACGCACAACAAGAGGGTCAGCTTCTGGGGTGTCAGAGTAAACAGTCGCCATTACTGTAGCTTGAGGGCTGAAGTCCACCACTCTCATCCCCTCAACCTCTCATCCCCTCAACATTTCAGCCTGCTCTGGTGCCAACAATTTCAGCTTGAATAGTCATTTATTTCAGTGCAAGTACTTTTCCTTCTTGGGAAGTGAATATATCAGTATTGTGAATGTGTAAGTTGTCAACATCTTAGGATTTCTCACCTGAGAGCTTTGTTCAGACCATTCTCTGGGCACATAGTTTTATGAATACTTCAGAACATATTCATGAAAATTTCATGAATAATTCAGAACTCAGCTCAAAAAGAAACTTCTCCATGAAGTCATCCTTAATTTTCTGAGAAAAAAACTGAATTGTCTAGCCTCTCAACAATCACAGCTCCTAAACTGTGCCTTTTGGATCAACAGCATGTTATGTGTACACTATAATTATGTATATAATTATATCATTTGTATAATTTTTCAGCCCACTGAAAAAGCCCTGAACCAACTTCCTATGGCAACAGGATCAAAATTCAAACTATTCCCCAGAATCCTCAGGGTCCTCTATGAAGTGGCCCTGACCACCTCTTTGAACTTGACCCTTCCCCATGGCCCCCTGACTGCTGAGCTCCAGCCCAGTGCCTGACTTGGTACTTGTTGAACACTCTGGTTGCTCCTACTTCCCAAGGGTTGTGCTTGCAGTTTGTCCTACAAGAACACACTGGCCTCAGATATTTGCATGACTGGCACAAGGATCACCACTGCAGAGAGACTTTCTTTGATCTGTTTTCTTTTCTTTGTAGTGTTTCTTGTCACCCACAATCCAGTTTATTTAGGGATTTGTAGCTTGAGTCTCCTAAGAGAATGTAATCTCCATGCGAGAAGGCATTTTATCTATCTCATGTGCCAATATATCACTAAGGCCTAGTCCTGTGTCCAGCATGCACTTAATCTTTGAAAGAATCAACCAACATCTCATTTTCATTGTTATTGACTGAATTTCCTTTAGGTCAGGAGCTTTATATATTTCTCTCTCTCTTTTTATTTTTTGCACTCTCCACTGGGCTCAAGAGCAAAGTGCATTATACCTAGTGCATAATCTGTAATTATGTATTAAATATTGACTATTGAACTAATTAATCAACATTTCAGATAGAAAGATGTTAATAAAGTATTTCAAACAGATTTAGGTAGCTGAAGAGTTAAATAATCATTTACTATTGTCTTGTCCACAGATATAGCCCTGTGAGATCTTCATTTTCTGGCAGTAATACCTGCTCCCTGGAAAAATATTCAGAACTCATTATGCTCATTTTACTTAATCTTCACAAAAGTAAACCAGTCTTTATTAAATATACACAGATGAATGCTCTCAAAATGATAGAAAATACAAATTATTGCTAAAACTGTATGGTATCTAGGTCATGTAGCTTTATCAATACAAAACATTTAATGCACAATACATAATTTTTTTAAAGTTTTAAAAAATATCTCTCTCCCAAACTGCAACAGAACATCCATTATTGAATTAATCATCTAAGATTCTACAAGTCACACTAGTCTATTTTTCTTTTGAAATACTTCTATACCCAAAAGAGATATGACTAGTGCCACACTTATTTCTTTTGAAGTCATATTTTGTATTCACTGAAGCCTGAAATCTGTCTAAACATGCTACTAGAAGGGATGTAGAGATTGACTCTAACCATACACGTCTTGAAGTAACTCTAAGAAAGATCTTGTTTGAGTCTGCTAAATTTGTCTCTCTTGACCAATGGAATTTTCTGTTACATGCTGTTTGTTGTGGCTTTTGCTTTTAGGAGAGAGGTCTTTTAAACAGGTTTACATACTCTTTAAGGATAGAGTATGAACAACATATGTGTTTGAAACCTCTGCATGGTCAAGATGGTAGCAAAAGGGAAAGAGGCAGTAAGCTGAGAAGATTGTCTTGGGCATGAGGCAATTCTAAAGCCAAACCTGAACTACACCACCCAATAGCCATGTAATATGAAGAACACTAATTAACTACTCCATCTCCATTTCTTCCATTAGAAAAACCAAAGTTATTTCTACTTATTTCATAGGGTTATTGTGAAGAGTTAACCCATTCTAAAGGAGATCAGCCCTGGGTGTTCATTGGAAGGACTGATGCTAAAGCTGAAACTCCAATACTTTGGCCACCTCATGCGAAGAGTTGACTCATTGGAAAAGACTCTGATGCTGGGAGGGATTGGGGGCAGGAGGAAAAGGGGACGACAGAGGATGAGATGACTGGATGGCATCACTGACTCGATGGACGTGAGTTTGAGTGAACTCCGGGAATTGGTGATGGACAGGGAGGCCTGGTGTGCTGTGATTCATGGGGTCGCAAAGGGTCGGACATGACTGAGCGACTGAACTGAACTGAACCCAATAGTAATGGATGGGATGCCTTCCTTAACTAACCAAGCAGATTTAATCATTTCCCCCGGCCATCACAACATTATATTGAAGAGTTGTAATGATAACACTGCCATGTAGCTTCTACTGAGATTCTCAGTGCTGTTCTAAGTGTGTCACATACTGCTGATTGCATATCTATATTATTACACCTTATTATTCATGTGTGTGTTTATTCTTTCTTAAACTTGAATTCCTTAAGGAGAAGAATCTTTACTTTTCTTCTCTGTACCAAGCACAGTGAATGGAGTGGATCAATAGTTGCAATCACTTCCCTCTGTTTCCTCAGTAAATTTATCTAGATTAAGCTGTTTCTAGGTCAGTAGATGTACTCCAGATCCTTTTTTCCCCAATAAGACCCCATTCTTTCATTTTCAGTGAGAAATGAGTTAAGGCACTTAGTTGACTTTTCTGTGCTAATCGACCTCCTGTATTTTCAGGCCATAGATAACTTTACTAGAGGAGAGATGAACTGTAGAAAAATGTCCCTCTTTTCTAATGAGTCACTTGACTGTTGATCTGTTCTGTAAAAGAAAAATTAGTGACTCACATTAAGTGGATGTTTTCTGCAGTATCTGACTTTTACATTCATAAATTTGTCATTTTTGTATCATCTACTGCCTAGAGAAAGGTGGAACAAATATTATGGATGTAAAAATGCCCACTGTAGTTTTGAGGCTTCTAAACATCCAAACCATTAAGAGGATGGGTCTTCTGATGTCACACTGGTCTGTAAGATGTTGGTTATCTGAGCTGAACAGTACTAGGCAGAAAGATAAAGGTTCTGTTTCAAGTAGATTATTTCATGAAGAATATGCTCTTGAAGAGGTAGATGGAAACTAAGTATACTCCTTTACTTATGAGGAACTGCACTGCTAAACAAAGCAACAATAGTGGGATATCTGGGAATTCATGCAGTCTGAGAAAATTTAAAAAATGAAGAACTTTGGCAGCAATTGGAAAACAGGTCAGCAGTGTATATCGACAGCACCAGTACAGCTGTGTTACAGCTAGACTTACATTTGCAGGGTCCATCATGTTTCCTTTTAAAGACACAACTATTAGAGTTAATATAGGAATAGTACTGTAGAGACATCTGTTACCAACACATTCAGCATTTTTCTGAACTTACCCAGTATAATATCCAATTAAGGTAGATGACTGCTGCTTGGAAAGAGTAGGAAATTTCTCTTGTGAGTCTTAAAGCCAGAAAGTTGAAGAGGAAGAACACTGGAGAATCTAAAAAGAGTTGCCCTGTGTAGCCTCCTTGTATATTGCTCGTCAGGATTTGCCTTACACCCAGTTTTTACAGTGGTGATCTCTAGTCTTGGATGAAAAGCTTTCATTTCAATTCTTTCTCAAGAACACTTTGAAGTGGCATGGGCCAACACATTGTTTTCTGTCCCTTGTTCTTTAACATGTGTCCTATCTTACGGATTTCTTAATTTTCCTCCAAATGTTATCCTTTTTTCCTTCTAAAATAGAATTAAAATTTTAATCTGCTTTGGAATTTACCTGATGAATACTAGATCATTCTTTCACTTTGTATTCCAAGATGGTACTAATTTTTCATATCAAGGGATATCTCAAATTTTTCCTTATTCATGGAATTTTCTATTTATTACAGTTCATAGTTATTTCTCTACTGAAATACAGTATTTAAAATTTGTATGAATTACTTATAAGTAAGCTCACAATTTTACAATACAAAGATTATTCAATACACCCTTAATATAGAATATTGATTACATAAGCAATAAGATTATGTATTCTACAGTATCAAGTATTTTTATTTAATTTTGCTTTGAGTTCAATTTTTTCATATATCTACCATTTTATTTTTCTGTAGTAATTTTCCAGCAAAGATTACGGATTCAATTCCTTGTGCTTCCCACAACAGGCTGATCCAAAACAGGCGCCAATTTAATGATTTCTGGTTTGTTCATGGTATGAAATTCCTTTGTATGGTCTCCTATATTACCTATTGTTAATTTCAGAAAGGTAAAGACAGATACACTATTTGTGATTCTATCACCCAGACTGCCTAGATGTCCATATTCAGATTGGAAAAATAGTTATTGAATGACAGGGTGACATGGAAGATAATGCAGAAAATAAAGATGAAGAAATTGAAGTCAGGAAATTTGAAACATTGTACAGAGGGCCATTGAGAAAATGTTTTATTCTGCTTAGTGGCGATTATACTCTTCTGAAAGTAGAATATCAGCCTGACTTGGGGACATCACGCCAATTCTAATATCCATTTACTTACAATAAAAAGCAACTGACAGTGGCAGGAAATGCGAATTCAATCTCTGGGTTGGGAAGATCCCCTAGGGGAGGAAATGGCTGCCCACTCCAGTGCCTTTGCCTGGGAAATCTCTTGGACAGAGGAGCCTGGTGGCTGCAGTTCATGGGGTTGCAAAAGAATCAGACATGACTTAGCAAACAGACAGCCAACAACTACCAGCTTCACGGTTCTTCGAACGCAAGGAAATGCTTGTGACTGATGCTCTCAGACCTCGGGCTGCTCACCAGGCTTCCGCAGCACTTTCTAATACCTTTCTGAACATACTGTCTTCACTTAAATTGGTGTAAATATGTTAATTTTGAAAAACGTGTATCTCTATATGAAACAGATGGGTACATTGATGGTATTTTATGAGCAGGGACTTCTCAGCAGTGGCATTCCCTACTGACCCATGCTTTATCTTCTTATCTGTTTACCTGCCAGCATGCTGAACGTGGAAATGTTGGTCAGTTTCCAAGAAAATACAAACTAATTAATTATTCTCTGCTTTTCTAGTTTCTCTGCCCTCATATAGGCAAGTATTATTGGGTTAGCAGGGGTGTAGAGGAGCAAACATTGCTGTTGGGTCCAGAAGGCCTGTATTCAATCCTTGCTCCCAAAATTGTTAGCACCATGATCTTGAACAAGTAATTGAATACCATTGCACTCAATAAATGAGCCCTCCTTTTTTTTGTGTGTTTTTTGTGTCAGACATTGTGTCAGACTCTGAGGATGGGGAAATGAGTACAAGATTGCCCCTATTTTCATTTTTTTTCTCTCTGTCTATTGGGAAACATAATTAAGTAACAGGCAATTAAAATGTCTAACTCTATTCCATTGCTTTTTAAAGTGAAATAACATGAAAGTATCCCAGTAAACTGTAAAGGATTATACAAATATATAGTATAATTTTAGTGTAGTTTATGCCATAGGCACACATAATTTCCCAGATTGAGAAATCTTGGATACCAAGAGTTAAAATATCAAAGAAAAGTTCTTGATTAACAGATGAAATTCTGCAAGACAGTGACAAGATAAAGACCCAATAGAATCTCATTTAAGTCACCACATTCACTAACAAGGCCCCTATTCCTGTGTAATTTTAGCATGAAGGGATTAGCATTTAGGTAATATTCTCGGCCTTGTTTACAAGTGACATGATATACAAATCTGGGCAATGGATTTTATAATTATCCTCAATATTTTCTGCCTCTACTTCTGGGTTGATTATACTTCTCTGCCCCAGTGATAACATGCTTGGTTCTTACTTTGGCCAATAAAATATGAGAGGCAATGTACACCACTTCTGAACAGTTGTTGAAGAGTCACTGTGTTTCATCACCCTGTGTTTTCATCACTGTGTGTTTCTTTTTCCTTTGGTGCTATCACACAGGTAAAGAAATAAACACTCTGAGATAAATTAACAGTGTTCATAAGTGAATTGAGGACAAGTTGTTTCAGAACCAAGCAATATGAAATTTAATTCCATTCTTCTAGATACACAAAGTAAGAAGCTAAATATTTTAATTTTCTAAATTCAAAAGGGAAAATTTGCATTTCAGGATTAAATATAAGATTTTTAAATGTTTTATAGATAACTTCTTACAAATGAAAGATGTTTGCTTCTCTTCTATTCTGAGTTCGAGGTTTTTAAAAACTGTGGAAATGATGTGGCATTTATCAAATGCTTTTTCCATGTGTGTTAAAATGAACTGTGATTGTCTCCTTCATTCATCAATGCGGTAAATTACATTGATTTTGAGATGTTAAACCAACCAGCTTAAACATTTGGAAACTCTTAAGAAGGTACTATTGTTATGTCTGTTTCACACACGAAGAATCTAGGGACAGAGACAGCAGTGATTCACTCTAAGTCACACAAATAGAAAGTAGTGAAGCCAGAACTTGAACCCAAATAGCCAGTCCTGCACTTTTCCATGGAGTTTACTACCACTACCACTTACAGCCTTACCATTTCAATTTTTATTAGATCATAAGAAAAAGATAGAGTTATTTCTATAAAGTAAAAGTGAAAGTCACTCAGTGTGTCCAACTCTTTGCAACCCCATGGGCTATACAGTCCATGGAATTCTCCAGGCCAGAATACTGGAGTAGGTAGCCGTTACCTTCTCTAGGGAATCTTCCCAACCTTGGTATTGCACCCAGGTCTGCCACATTTTAGGTGGATTCTTTACCAGCTGAGCCACCAGGGAAGCCCTATGTCTATAAACCAGTTACCAAAGTCTATTAATAAACCTCAAAGAATGCATGCTAAGAGTACTACATAAATTGAAAAATCATTCCAGATCTGTGAAAACTAAATCTAGTAGTAGCCTTACTTCTCCACATGTTTTAGTTGATATGTTAAAAAGCTAGTGTATTCTTGGATTTGGAATGTGACAAAATGGAGTATGCTCTAAATATAAATGAGTATCAAAGACATATTATTGATGTTTTAGTTATCTACTGCCATGTGCAAGTTACTCTAAAATTAATGGCTTACACAATAAATATTTACTGTCTAATTGTTTCCATGAGTCAGGAATTCAGGAGGGGCCTAGTCCAGGAGTTCTGAGTCAGGGTCCCTACTGAAATAGGAATCATCTGAAGGTTTGACTGAAACCAAAGGATCTGCTCCCAAGATGGCCTCACCCATATGACTGTTGACAAGAGGCCTCTGTTTCTGACTACATGGGCTTCTGCATACGGCTGCTTGAATGTTCTCATAATAAGGCAGCAGACTTTCCCTAGAAAGTGACCCAAGATAAAAGAGTACAAGATAGAAGCCACTATGTTACTGTTTTTTTTTGTTTTTGTTTTTGTTTTTTTTGCTGCTATATCCACATGTCATAAATTTTGCTTTATTCTGTTCATTAGAAGCATCACTAACTCCAGCCTGCACTCAAGGGAGAGCTGTCTCTTAAAGGGAGGCGTACCCAAGGATCTGATATATAAAAAACCCTACAGTGGGTAAAGGCTTAATTCTAAAATAACTCATTTGTTTTAGCCTTCTCAGCTCATTTCCATTATTATCACTGAGAAGTCTGTCTCTTGTTCACTTATACATGAGGGAGTTAGCTACTAGCTGCTAAGAGTTTAATATCACTTTAGTTTATTAATCTTTCTTTTTTTTAAATTTTATTTTATTTTTAAAATTTACAATATTGTATTGGTTTTGCCAAATATTGAAATGAATCCGCCACAGGTATACATGTGTTCCCCATCCTGAACCCTCCTCCCTCCTCCCTCCCCATACCATCCCTCTGGGTCGTCCCAGTGCACCAGCCCCAAGCATCCAGTATCGTGCATCAAACCTGGACTGGCAACTCGTTTCATACATGATAGTATACATGTTTCAATGTCATTCTTCCAAATCTTCCCACCCTCTCCCTCTTCCACAGAGTCCATAAGACTGTTCTATACATCAGTGTCTCTTTTGCTGTCTCGTATACAGGGTTATCGTTACCATCTTTCTAAATTCCATATATATGCGTTAGTTTACTGTATTGGTGTTTTTCTTTCTGGCTTACTTCACTCTGTATAATAGGCTTCAGTTTCATCCACCTCATTAAAACTGATTCAAATGTATTCTTTTTAATGGCTGAGTAATACTCCATTGTGTATATGTACCATAGCTTTCTTATCCATTCATCTGCTGATGGACATCTAGGTTGCTTCCATGTCCTGGCTATTATAAACAGTGCTGTGATGAACATTGGGGTACACGTGTCTCTTTCCCTTCTTTGACAAAGGAGGCAAGAATATACAATGGATTAAAGACAATCTCTTTAACAAGTGGTGCTGGGAAAACTGGTCAACCACTTGTAAAAGAATGAAACTAGACCACGTTCTAACACCATACACAAAAATAAACTCAAAATGGATTAAAGATCTAAACATAAGACCAGAAACTATAAAACTCCTAGAAGAGAACATAGGCAAAACACTCTCCAACATACATCACAGCAGGATCCTCTATGACCCATCTCCCAGAATATTGGAAATAAAAGCAAAAATAAACAAATGGAACCTAATTAAACTTAAAATCTTCTGCACAACAAAGGAAACTATTAGCAAGGTGAAAAGACAGCCATCAGAATGGGAGAAAATAATAGCAAATGAAGCAATGGACAAACAACTAATCTCAAAAATATACAAGCAACTCCTACAGCTCAATTCCAGAAAAATAAGTGACCCAATCAAAAAATGGGTCAAAGAACTAAACAGACATTTCTCCAAAGAAGACATACAGATGGCTAACAAACACATGAAAAGATGCTCAACATCACTCATTATCAGAGAAATGCAAATCAAAACCACTATGAGGTACCATTTCATGCCAGTCAGAATGGCTGCTATCCAAAAGTCTACAAGCAATAAATGCTGGAGAGGGTGTGGAGAAAAGGGAACCCTCTTACACTGTTGGTGGTAATGCAAACTAGTACAGCCACTATGGAGAACAGTGTGGAGATTCCTTAAAAAACTGGAAATAGAACTGCCTTATGATCCAGCAATCCCACTGCTGGGCATACACACTGAGGAAACCAGAAGGGAAAGAGACACGTGTACCCCAATGTTCATCGCAGCACTGTTTGTATTAATTTTTCTTATTTGATATTTTTTAGAGAATTATGAGAAAAAGAAAATTTGAATATATTTGACACAGCACAGAATACAATTCATGTTTGAATAAAGGAGTGAGGTATTAATTTCTTATTTTGTTCTCAATCCAACTTTTTTCTCAATTGCAAATAAAAAGCTATGAGAAAAAACTAAAACTTGTGAGAGAAAAATCAAGCCTTTATCACTGCAAATGTAAACTTTTTCCAAATTCAACCCAACCTGAGTTAAACTACTTACATCAATTGGCAAGTCTTATTTCTACTGGAGGAAAATATCCGTTTTCCAAACCAAAAACTATTTTTCAAAGGGATATTAGATTGAAAAAAAAGAGAGAAAGAATAATTTTCCACCTTTGAAAATTACCTGTCATTGGTATGAAGAGAGATGATGTTTGAATAGAAAACATTTATTTTAACATTTTCCCTGGGTGGAGAAAGTTTTTTCCTATCCTATTCTTTAAATACTTAACCCACATCAAGCACTTTAATCAACTAGGAAATAATCTTAAGTCTATCGTACACTTGTTTTAAAGGCATGTGGACTTTCTAAGTGTTATCTTTGATTTTCTCCTGAAAGTTAATAATGTTGATAGTGCCTTTCCTCACTCAAACAGGTAGTTGGAATACCCAAAGCAAGATCAAACCAACACACAGCCATGAACAATGTAAAAGAATATGACTTGAATGTTCCTTTTCTGGGAATTTCAAGTATCCATTTGAGTGGTGAAAGGGAGCCCTCCTACACTGTTAGTGGGAATGTAAATTGGTACAGCCACTATGAAGAACAGTATGGAGTTTCTTAAAAAATCTTAAAATAGAGCTACTATATGATCCTATAATCCCACTCCTGGGCACATATTTGGAAGAAACCATCAGTTGAAAGAATCCATGTACTCCAATGTTCATTGTAGCACTATTTATAATAGTCAAGACATAGAAGCAATCTAAGTGTCCCTCAGCAGATGAATAGATAAAGAAGATGTGTTACATATATACTGCTGCTGCTGCTGCTGCTAAGTCACTTCAGTTGTGTCCGACTCTGTGCGACCCCATAGACGGCAGCCCACCAGGCTCTGCCATCCCTGGGATTCTCCAGGAAAGAACACTGGAGTGGGCATGTATACAATGGAATATTAAGCAGCCATAAAAAAGAATGAAATAATGCCATTTGTAGCAACATGGATGGACCTAGAGGTTGTCATACTAAGTGAAGTCAGACAGAGACAAATATATGTTACCTAGGTGTGGAAACAAAAAGTGAAACTAATGAACTTATTTACAAAATATAAATAGACTCAAAGACATAGAAAATAAACTTTGAGTTACCAAAGAGGAAAGGTAACAGAGAGGGATAAATTAGGAGATTTAGATTTACAGATACACACTAATATATATAAAATAGATATTCAATTAAGAACCTATTGTATAGTACAGGGAACTATAGTCAATACTCTATAATAACCTATACAGGAAAAGAATCTGAAAAAGAATGTATATATGTGTAAGTGTACGTGTATGCAATGTTCTTATTGCATAATGTATATACATGTAGTGTATATATATGTAAGTGTACATGTATGCAATGTTCCTATTGTATAGGAACCTGGAATGTCAGGTCCATGAATCATGGCAAATTGGAAGTGGTCAAACAAGAGCTGGCAAGAGTGAATGTCGACATTCTAGGAATCAGCGAACTGAAATGGACTGGAATGGGTGAATTTAACTCAGATGACCATTATATCTACTACTGCGGGCAGGAATCTCTCAAAAGAAATGGAGTAGCCATCATGGTCAACAAAAGAGTCCGAAATGCAGTACTTGGATGCAATCTCAAAAACGACAGAATGATCTCTGTCCGTTTCCAAGGCAAATCATTCAATATCACAGTAATCCAAGTCTGTGCCCCAACCAGTAACTCTGAAGAAGCTGAAGTTGAACGGTTCTATGAAGACCTACAAGACCTTTTAGAACTAACACCCGAAAAAGATGTCTTTTTCATTATAGGGGACTGGAATGCAAAAGTAGGAAGTCAAGAAACACCTGGAGTAACAGGCAAATTTGGCCTTGGAATACGGAATGAAGCAGGGCAAAGACTAATAGAGTTTGGCCAAGAAAATGCACTGGTCAAAGCAAACGCTCTCTTCCAACAACACAAGAGAAGACTCTATACATGGACATCACCAGATGGTCAACACTGAAGTCAGATTGATTATATTCTTTGCAGCCAAAGATGGAGAGGCTCTATACAGTCAGCAAAAACAAGACCAGGAGCTGACTGTGGCTCAGATCATGAACTCCTTATTGCCAAATTCAGACTGAAATTGAAGAAAGTGGGGAAAACCACTAGACCATTCAGGTATGACCTAAATCAAATCCCTTATGATTATTCAGTGGAAGTGAGAAATAGATTTAAGGGCCTAGATCTGATAGAGTGCCTGATGAACTATGGAATGAGGTTCGTGACATTGTACAGGAGACAGGGATCAAGACCATCCCCATGGAAAAGAAATGCAAAAAAGCAAAATGGCTGTCTGGGGAGGCCTTACAAATAGCTGTGAAAAGAAGAGAAGTGAAAAGCAAAGGAGAAAAGGAAAGATATAAACATCTGAATGCAGAGTTCCAAAGAAGAGCAAGAAGACATAAGAAAGCCTTCTTCAGCAATCAATGCAAAGAAATAGAGGAAAACAACAGAATGGGAAAGACTAGGGATCTCTTGAAGAAAATCAGAGATACCAAAGGAACATGTCATGCAAAGATGGGCTCAATAAAGGACAGAAATGGTATGGACCTAACAGAAGCAGAAGATATTAAGAAGAGATGGCAAGAATACACAGAAGTACTGTATAAAAAAGACCTTCACGACCCAGATAATCATGATGGTGTGATCACTGACCTAGAGCTGGACATCCTGGAATGTGAAGTCAAGTGGGCCTTAGAAAGCATCACTACAAACAAAGCTAGAGGAGGTGATGGCATTCCTGTTGAGCTATTTCAAATCCTGAAAGATGATGCTGTGAAAGTGCTGCACTCAATATGCCAGCAAATTTGGAAAACTCAGCAGTGGCCACAGGACTGGAGAAGGTCAGTTTTCATTCCAATCCCAAAGAAAGGCAATGCCAAAGAATGCTCAAACTACCACACAATTGCACTCATCTCACACGCTAGTAAAGTCATGCTCAAAATTCTCCAAGCCAGGCTTCAGCAACATGTGAACCATGAACTTCCTGATGTTCAAGCTGGTTTTAAAAAAGGCAGAGGAACCAGAGATCAAATTGCCAACATCCGCTAGATCATGGAAAAAGCAAGAGAGTTCCAGAAAAACATCTATTTCTGCTTCATTGACTATGCCAAAGCCTTTGACTGTGTGGATCACAATAAACTGTGGAAAATTCTGAAAGAGATGGGAATACCAGACCACCTGACCTGCCTCTTGAGAAATCTGTATGCAGGTCAGGAAGCAACAGTTAGAACTGGATATGGAACAACAGACTGGTTCCAAATAGGAAAAGGAGTTCGTCAAGGCTGTATATTGTCACCCTGTTTATTTAACTTATATGCAGAGTACATCATGAGAAACGCTGGGCTGGAAGAAGCACAAGCTGGAATCATGATTGCCAGGAGAAATATCAATAACCTCAGATATGCAGATGACACCACCCTTATGGCAGAAAGTGAAGAGGAACTAAAACGCCTCTTGATGAGAGGGAAAGTGGAGAGTGAAAAAGTTGGCTTAAAGCTCAACATTCAGAGAATGAAGATCATGGCATCTGGTCCCATCACTTCAGGGGAAATAGATGGGGAAACAGTGGAAACAGTGTCAGAATTTATTTTTGTGGGCTCCAAAATCACTGCAGATGGTGACTGCAGCCATGAAATTAAAAGACGCTTACTCCTTGGAAGGAAAGTTATGACCAACCTAAATAGCATTTTCAAAGGCAGAGACATTACTTTGCCAACAAAGGTCCGTCTAGTCAAGGCTATGGTTTTTCCTGTGGTCATGTATGGACGTGAGAGTTGGACTGTGAAGAAGGCTGAGTGCCGAAGAATTGATGCTTTTGAACTGTGGTGTTGGAGAAGACTCTTGAGAGTCCCTTGGACTGCAAGGAGATCCAACCAGTCCATTCTGAAGGAGATCAGCCCTGGGATTTCTTTGGAAGGAATGATGCTAAAGCTGAAACTCCAGTACCCTGGCCACCTCATGTGAGGAGTTGACTCATTGGAAAGGACTCTGATGCTGGGAGGGATTGGGGGCAAGAGAAGAAGGGGACGACAGCGGATGAGATAGCTGGATGGCATCACTGACTCGATGGACATGATTCTGAGTGAACTCCAGGAGTTGGTGATGGACAGGGAGGCCTGGCGTGCTGCGATTCATGGGGTCGCAAAGAGTCGGACACGACTGAGCAACTGATCTGATCTGATCTGTATGTGTACGCATGCTCAGTCATGTCTGACTCTTTGAGATTCCATGGACTATAGCCTGCCAGGCTCCTCTGTCCCAGCAAGAATATTGGAATGGGTTGGCATTTCCTCCTCCAGGGGATCTTCCCAAATGAGGGATCGAACTCAGGTCTCCTGTGGCTCCTGCATTGACAGGCAGATTCCTTACCACTGAGCGACCTGGGAAGTCCATATGTGTGTATGTGTATTTCTATACACACGTGTGTGTGTGTGTGTGTGTGTATAAACTGAATCACTTTGCTGTACACCTGAAACAATATTGCAAAATAATATAAAACTCTAATATAAAAAAAGAATGCTTCCTTGATAAATCCTAAATCATAAGTATGCTAAAAATCTTGAGAATGAAAAGTAAATATCTAAATATTAAATATATCTGGTCATAATAAAAAGTAAATGGTGCATAATAGTGAAAAAAAAGATGACAAGGATGAATGTCAGCTGGTTCAGTTTTCAGAGTTTTTATTCAAACTGGACCAAGTTGGTGGCTAAGGTTTAGGAAACAAATTCTGACTAAAATCTAAGTGATTAAAGGGAAACGCCTATCATTCTCTCTTTGTGTTGTGACTTAAAGGAAAAGAATGCCTGGAGCAAAAGCTATTCTTAACTTCATTGTGGGCCAGTGTATAGTAGATGACAGATTCCTGTTATAAATTTTTGAAGTGTCACAAAAACATCTTAGATAGAGAAATAGATTTTCTCTTCTACAGCATCTTAATGTGTCACTGTTCCCATCATGAAAGTAATAGAATGAGATCAGTACCACATTTTTTTCCATTGCCTCACCTTTTGCCTCTGTGTCATTAATTTCCATAAGAAACATACTGTAAATAAAGAAGGCTTCAGTGAAGATGTTCCTTGGCTAAGCATGTAATAGTAGACCTGGGTTTCTAGTTAGTTACTCATTTAACCAATGTACTGTATGCCCCAAAGAGAAAACCACAAGATTCACGCAGCATATATAAGATTAGCTTTAGGTGCTCTTCAGCCAATTTGGCGCATTGAAGTAAGTCTCAACAATGGCCCTGCTACCCTCCACCCCCACCCCAGTAGTGCTTTTGGTGAACTGGAGGAGTTTTCAGTTATTACAAGATTTTGGGAGAAAGAAGGTTGGAGAGTTCTACCAACTTTATATTTGGTATATTTGGTATTTGGTGGACAAGAACTAGAGATTTTTATCTTTCTGAAATTCCTCAGAGAGTGCCACATGATGAACAATAAAGCATTCTGTATGCCTTTTGAATTTCCAAACAGACAAAGAAGTGAAAAACCTGTTAATAATGATCAGAGCTCAGAATCCAACTCCATTTTACATAGACCGAAAAGACCTTTTGTAGGTAAGTAAGTGAAAGTCACTCAGTCGTGTCCAACTCTTTCTGACCCCATGGACTATATAGTCCATGGATTTCTCCAGGCTAGAATACTGGAGTGGGTAGCCTATCCCTTCTCCAGGGGGATGTTCCCAACCCAGGGATTGAACCCAGGTCTCCTGCACTGCAGGTAGATTCTTTATCAGCTGAGCTATGAGGTATTTATACACTGAATTTTCCAGTATTGCAACTACATTATTAATCAAGAGGAAATTTAGGCTGTTTTGTTCATTAAGCAGATCAGAAGTTATATCCTTGGAAAAACTTGTGTCCTTGACTACAAGTTGCTCACAAGTACACAAGTTGCCTACACAATGCATCTGTGTCAAAGTTCATGTGAAGCTGTGGCATTCAGTGATTCTAAAGTTAATTGTAGGTACAAGCAGCTGACTACTTTGTTACATCTTCTAATGTGATCATATATGCTTTTAGACATCAAATAAATAAGGCAGTGTTTACTGTTTTTAGTTTAAATTATTTTCCTTTTATCTTTTATTTCATTCTAATTATGGGGTTTTACTTTTCTGAGATATAGATAGTATAAAGAGGTCAAAATATTTGTTATAAAAACTGAGGTTGAATCAAGGAATGAAAACCACTGATGAAGAAGCTAAGAATTTGACTGTACTTGGATTTAAATTTTTGTTCTACTATGTGTTAAATGTTATGTCCTAGGGAAATGTTCTTAAGGTCGCTGACCCTCTGCCACCATCTCTAAAATAGATGATGCAGTCCTCGAAATGTTGTGGTCAAGATTAAATGAGATACTGAGATGTCAAGGTCCTGACTTCAATCTGAGTTTTTAAGAATTGATAACAATGGCTTTGCATCCCTTGATGCGACTTAAGACAGCGTTTGTCTATTCATTTCATGGTTCAGTTGAAGAAGTCAGAATAAGTCACCTAAGTTTATAATTGACAGGTCCTCATTCAGGTTTCTTATAATCTGAGAAATTCTGACTCATTTTGTCTAGATTGGGACCCAGGAACAAGTATATACTAAAAGTCCTCCCCAGGTGATCTAATGAGCAGTCATATTTGAGAACCATCTCACCAAACCAACTCAGCTGACTGGAAGAGCAGAAAACAGTAAACAATCTGTTGACATAGGATCACAAAGTTGGAAGTACAACTTCTATGGAATGTAATAAAGTAATAAATTCAAGGACATTCATATATATTGCAGTTGTATGGAGGATGATGAGAACTTATTCTCCATTCTGCTTCTTCAAACATTTCAGTGAGGAAACAAGTCTTTAGGAATGCTCCCTTAGTAGCTGATATACTATGTGGAATGACATCCACTGGTGTCCATTCTGGTGTGCTGGGGTATTATTTAGCTGCAATTTAAATTTTATTTCAGTACAATCTCTCATAAAATTCCTAAAAAGCAATTCTCTCTTTTATCTTAGCTAAATTCAAGTTACCTCATATTTTAAAATCTTTTCCTTTCCTTAAGAAAGCAAAGTGGCTTCCTAAAGCTTACGATTTAAGCATATATAATATATACACACGTATAAATATACCTGTATGGATATATTCACTTTTGATAATACTCTTGGAGCTGATTTCTTAGCCAACAAGGATTAAAGGTCAACACTTCATTCCCAAATCCTTTCCTCTCAAGGCAATTTAAATAACAAATGTAAAATCCATCTTCAGTTTGTGGCCAGATTGTTGCAGGAGCCCGTTTCTCCCAGTCATCAGTTAAATAATAAACTCTGTCTGGTACACAGGAAGCCAACAATGAGAAGCTAAATTTGTGTCTCTTAACAGATGTTTTCAGCCAGGAAAGCACTGATGCACTTCATGCAATCTTTTTCTGAGCAAATCACAGACTTTTTTCAAGCTCTGATCCATAATCACAGGCTCAGAAGCTGAAATGTGAAGGAAAACAATGCCAGGAAGAAGGCCCATCCAGCAGGTAATGCTTCATGGGCCACCACTGTAGCCAGCAAGGAAAGCCGAATATCAGCCATCTGTTTACCACTCAGTGAGTTGTTTTGATTTGATTTTAATCTGAGCAGATTCGCTGGGATACATGGAAGACTGAGTATATACTATAGAAGATGCCAACACATCCTGTAGGGAGAGTTTAGGACAACATGATCAACATTATGCTTTTAAAGAATTCAGAGCAGAGTTAATAGCAGGTCCTTTAAACCTGAGAGGTGGGGGAAACAAGATTTGATCATCATATATATATTCTATTTGTTCATATAGTGTCTGAATTTTTTTAAGAGGAGGGAGAGTTTGCTGTGTTATCTGGTAACATATAAGAGGTCCATACAGTGGTGCAGATCCCTGAAGCATACATGGAGCAAAACAATCAATTCTTTCATGGTCTGTATTTCTCCATGGAGTACAGCTAAAATGTTCTATCAATAAAATAGCATGCAAGAAACACCATTCCACCTATTAAGCACTAAGCTATAACAAATATTTATGTGGTGATATGGCCTGTAAATTTTAAACTGGTAAAATATACCATGGAAAAATCCCCAAAATGAATTAGTATAAAGGATCTATGGGGATTTAAAAGTACCTTTTATAAATTATTTCATCAACCTCCTAAAACATCCTGTTTTTTATGACTTCTATGCCTGTTTTATAGAGGGGATGTAAAGTCAAACAGAGGCACGAGTTTGACTGGCCTGGGTACAGCAAAGGTTGATGTGATTGAGTCATGAATCTTCACAGTCTTTGATAGTCAGCTTGAGGGACTTGGGTCTGTCTACATTGGCCATATTTTCTGGTCAAATGTAATACTTCTACACATATTATGAGTAACTCATGGAAAATCTAAAGAGACATAATAAAGCTGAGAAGTGATTTATTGCTGTCTCCATATTTTTGTCTCCTCTTTCTCAATCATTCAGTTCTGTGCCCTATGGGACTATTTTTGGCACCAATTTTATGTATCCTAGTAGAATATGGTGGGATACCACTAACAATTTACATACCAATCTATGCAAACTACCAATATGTTTGTTGTACTTTATTCCCCTTGTGTAAATACAGAAGAAAGGTCAAGAGGTCAAAGGTCAAGGCAACAAGGAAGGGACACAGACTTTGTGAACACACCTAGGTACAAGATACAGTAGACTTTGAGAGCATACCCTGGTACAAGATGCATTTTGAGGATTTATTAACTCATGGTCCTGGGAGAGTGCCTCACAAATGTTTCTGTGCTATCTCATCTGGATCTTTCCTAACTTTCCAAATGAGTTTCAAATTGAAACTCATATTTCAACTTTCAGTTAGAAAATGTTCACACAAGTTTACACCAGTCGTTTACAAACCAGAGAAAGCCTGTTTGCTCAATAGTGAAAGCAAAGAAGACAGTAAAAACATGCGTCTAACAGTTATATCCATGATGATGTAATCACTCACCTAGAGCCAGACATCCTAAAGTGTGAGGTCCAGTAGACCTTAGGAAGCATCGCTATGAACAAGGCTAGTGGAGGTGATGGAATTCCAGCTGAGCTATTTCAAATCCTAAAAGATGATGCTGTTAAAGTGTTGCACTCAATAAACCAGCAAATTGGAAAACTCAGCAGTGGCCACAGGAATGGAAGAAGTCAGTTTTCATTCCAATCCCAAAGAAGGGCAATGCCAAAGAATGCTCAAACTACCGCACATTTGCATTCGTCTCACATGCTAACAGGGTAATGCTCAAAATCTTTCAAGCTAAGCTTCAAAAGTATGTGATCTGAGAACTTCCAGAATTACAAGCTGTATTTAGAAAAGGCAGAGGAACCAGATATCAAACTGCCAACATCTGTTGGATCATAGATAAAGCAAGGGAATTCCATAAAAATATCTATTTCTGCTTCATTGACTACACTAAAAACTTTGACTGTGTGGATCACAACAAACTGTGGAAAATTCAAGAGATGGGAATACCAGACCATCTTACCTGCCTGTTGAGACACCTGTATGCAATTTAAGAAGAAACAGAACTGGACATGGAACAACAACTGGTTCCAAATTGGGAAAGCAGTACATCAAGGCTGCTTTCTGTCACCCTGTGTGTGACAGCAGTACTGTCAGCCGGCTTATTTAATTTCTGTGCAGAGTACATCATGTGGAATACGGGCTGGATGAAACATAAGCTGGGATCAAGACTGCCAGGAGAAGTATCAATAACCTCAGATATGCAGATGATACCACTTTAATGGCAGAAAGAGAAGAGGAACTAAAGAGCCTTGTGATGAAGGTGAAAGAGGAGGGACTAAAGGCTGACTTAAAATTCAACATTCTGAAAACAAAGGTAATGGCATCCAGTCCCATTACTGCACAACAAATAGATGGGGGGACAGAAATGGAAACAGTGACAGACTTGATTTTCTTGCTCTAAAATAGACTGCAGATGGTGACTGTACCCAGGAAATTAAAAGATGCTTGCTCCTTGGAAGAAAAGCTATGACCAACCTAGACAACATATTAAGAAGCAGAGACATCACTTTGCCAACAAAAGTCCATATACTCAAAGCTATGGATTTTCCAGTAGTCATGTATGGATGTGAGAGTTGGACCATAAAGAAGGCTGAGTGCTAAAGAATTGATGCTTTTGAACTGTGTTGCTGGAGAAAACTCTTGAGAGTCCCTTGGACAGGAAGATCAAACCAGTCAATCCTAAAGGAAAATATTCTGAATATTCATTGGAAGGACTGATGCTGAAGCTCCAATATTTTGGCCACCTGATGCCAAGAGTCGATTCACTGGAGAAGACCCTGATTCTGGGCAAGACTGAGGAGAGGAGGAGAAGGGGGTAGCAGAGGATGAAACAGTTGAATGGCATCATCGAGTCAATGGACATCAGTTTGAGCAAACTCCGGGACACAGTGAAGGACAGGCAAGCCTGGTGTGCTACAGTCCATGGGGTCACAGAGTTGGACATGACTGTGCCACGGAATAACAAACAGTTCTGTCTCCTGAATTTACTTCTTTCTGAGGCCAGTTAGAAAATTAAGTGTGCTGGGAGACTCATCCTTATTGGTTTACCTTCTTAATTATGTGCACTGAGACAACACTGGCAAATTTTTCTATCAGAAGATTATTTTTTTATCTAGTTAACTAGAAAAAAAAATCTGTATTATGTATTTTTAATAAAAAATGAATGCTGCTACTGCTGCTGCTAAGTCGCTTCAGTCATGTCCAACTCTGTGCGACCCCATAGACAGCAGCCCACTGTGCTCCCCCATCCCTGGGATTCTCCAGGCAAGAACACTGGAGTGGGTTGCCATTTCCTTCTCCAATGCATGAAAGTGAAAAGTGAAAGTGAAGTCGCTTTCACTTTTCATTCACAAAAATGAATACCTAAGCATAAATATATCAGTATTGCTTTTTTTATTTTTCCAAGGGAAATAATAAAAATAAGAGTCTGTGGCCCATTCTCCCTGCCAGAGTTTGACATCTGCTTTCCTTTTTTCTCATGGACTCTGGCCCTGAGGAGGAAGATAATCATGAACACACCTTGAAGAAATTCACCAGAAAGTGAGAAGTTCAGTTTCTTCACATGTGACATGGACAAACTACTAACTTCATAGGCTATTTGGGAGAATTAAATGAGTCAATGAATGCTAAGTGCAAAAATGGGTAGATATCAAACAATAGGTGCTAGTTGTCTCATCAGTATCATCTTCATGTCTCGTTTATCACTCTGGCAGATACTTACAACTTGCACCTCCAGATCTATTTCTGCCCTTCTCTCTCCTGCCCATTGCCCTCAGAGGCTGATCTTGCTTCAGGTTTGGATTAACCAACAAGGAACTCAAAAAGGAGGTCAGAAGAAGCCATCCTATAGCCTCCTCCTACCCTTGAATATAAACTCCTTTTGAATAATTTTAATTTGAGTGTGCCACTTGTTTCCTAATGGGACTCCAACTTATAATAAATTCACCTGTTATCTTCATTGGAACATTTAACATTATAAAGGAAACATTGTTTAGATAATTAGCTAGCTAAACTCACAAGTTTCATCCATATAAATCATTTTTAGAAGTCAAACTGAGTAAAGTTTGCTTCTATTCAAATTCAATTATGACATATGTCTAAATTATGATTTCAGCAAAGCAAGAAATAAAGGTTCTTTAGCTGATGTTCAAAAAGGTACAGTTTTCCTGTGTTGAAAATGGGATTTAATATAAGCCTTTAGTCTGATAGGGAGAAGGCAATGGCAGCCCACTCCAATACTTTTGCCTGGAAAATCCCATGGACAGAGGGGGCTGGTAGGCTGTAGTCCATGGGGTCGCTAAGAGTCCGACACCACTGAGTGACTTTACTTTCACTTTTCACTTTCATGCATTGGAGAAGGAAATGGCAACCCACTCCAGTGTTCTTGCCTGGAGAATCCCAGGGACGGGGGAGCCTGGTGGGCTGCTGTCTATGGGGTTGCACAGAGTCAGACACGACTGAAGCGACTTAGCAGACTTAGTGGCAGCAGTAGCAGTTAGTCTGATAAGCATTCTGCCTTAATGGCTTTTTAAATTTTTTTCAAATTCCTAATACGGTCATTTTCATTGTTCATTTTAGGTGCTTAAAGACAATGACAATTCATTTCTCTGTATCCCATTCAAAATATTGATGCTATAAATGTTTTAAAAGTCTGATTCTTTTTATTCTTTTACTTTAAAAAAATATTTTCATTTGGTGTGACATTTTTCTAGTAACATTTACCCATTGATACCAGTATCTGTTACCTTACCTCACTTGAAGAGTCCTGGAGAGAAAACCAAAAGACTTAATTCCCAGCTGTGAATTTTCTAACTTGCTGCCTGTTGTTGTGTAGATGTGCTCCTTACCATCTGCTGTGCCTCAGTGTTCCCATCTGTTAAAGAGGAATGTTTCAAGACATACCTAGCTCCCTGGACTGTTTTCAAATTAATATAAGGTAGGTGAAAGTACTTTAAATGTTACAAACGTCAGGATTTCTAAAGTTATATAACTTATCAGATAAACATATTCTACTTTTTATGAGAAAAACTGTACTGCTTTTTATTTAAAGGTACATTGATGTAATTTCATATCTGAATTAACAGCAAGAAAAAAGTGATTCAAACACACGTAACCTGACATTGGGAGTGCGGAGGGATCTGCTTTGTTGTTTAATCACTAAGTCATGTCTAACTCTCTTGTGACCCCATGTCTTATAGCTCGCCAGGCTCCTCTGTCCATGGAGTTTCCCAGACCAGAATACTGGAGTGGGTTGACATTTCCTCCTGCAGGGACTCTTTCCAACCCAGGGATGGAACCCTGGGTCTCCTGCATTGGTAGGCGGATTCTTTACCACTGAAGCACCAGGGAAGCAGGGACCTGCTTAGTCTATTTCTAAGAATAGTTTTGCTAAGAATTATCCATTACAATTAAAACTCTAGAATGAATTTTCCTAATTCCTATTTCTGGTTTCTAATTGTTTCCAAGAAAAGGCAGAAAATCATATAGCCAATCAGCCTGAAAGATCAGAGAAAATTCTTAAAAAGTGGTAGTTGGATATAAAAAGCAAAGAATATTTTTCTTCACAATTGCTCTACCTGAATCTACAACAGAGGGTTGAGTATATCCAATGAAGAGATTCAAAGAAAATACTCAGAGAAAAATATGCTTAACTTTTACTTTGGTTGGAACATAAGAATGAATATTTATATTGGAACATATAAAATGAATATACTCATATTTAGAAGTTCACAATACAGGAATGAACTTAAATAATTGGGTTCAATATTAATTTCTTTAAGCCTTATTTTCCTGATTTCTTCATTTATTAAAAAAAAAAGTGCATCCATTGCAGACCTACTATGTAACAGGAACTGCCCTAAGAGCTAGAAATTGTGTGTTAAATCTTTATCTAGTAAAGTCCTTAGACATGTGGAGGCTGCATTCTAGCAGTGAATGACAGAAAATAAACTAATAAGTGGGAAAAAATAATATAAATAATGTTCAGGGCTATGAATAAAATAAATGGAAGTGATGTGATCAACAGTGCCTGGCTTGAGGAATTAGGTAAGATTGGGTGGCCATCAAGAAAACCTAAAGAAGTGGCATTTGACTTGAGATGTGCATGAAAAGAGAGATCAAGGTTTGGATTCCAACACAATATTGTAAAGCAATTATTTTCCAAATAAAAATAAACAAACTAAAAAAAGAAGATTTGGAGGTAGAAGATTCCAGGCAGAGGGAATAACAAACAAACCTGAAGGCAGCAGTAAACCTGACAAAGTTGGGGGAAAAAGGCTAATGTGGAGGTAGGTAGGGGAAGGCCTTGTGGATTAAGGTCTGATTTGCATACTATTTTAATGGCAAAGGTAAGCCATTAAGATGTTTTGAGAAGATAAATGGTATTTATTCACTCACTTGATAATTATTTAGCACCACTGGTATGACAGGCATTGATCCATGCTGAGGATTGGGCAACTACAGACAAAAATTCCCATCTCTGACCTAGGGAATGACTGGCCAGCTGCCTTGGAGAAGATCCTTTACATAGGAGCAAAGTCAGAGATGGAGTCTAGAGGAGCAATTCAGGCAAAAGATACGTGGTGGCAGTTTGACTCAAGTAGGGATTGGGCCAAGTTTTGTCTGAATAGTCCAATCACTAAGTCATGTCCGATTCTTTGCAACCTCATGGACTGCAGCACCCCTGGCTGTCATTCACCATCTGCTCAAACTAAATAATAGGGTTTTTAAAAACATTGTGTCATCTAACATTATGTTGTCATGTAGTAAATGCTCAAAAATTATAAACATTACTGTTACAGATGGGCAAGGAGTATCTTTCCAAATTGCACTGATTGTAGGGGTGAGAAACTATCAACATTCATTGGGTCCAGAAAAGAGAAACAGAAGCTACAAATAACCAGCTACTTATTAACAGTAACTGGCATGGCTAAGAAATGGGTAAGAACTGACAACAAAGGATCTTTACATATGAGCAGTAATCTTTGATCACCATTTATTTTCCTCTGGATAGGGGAATATGAAAGAAGGGAGGAACGGAAAAAGATATGGACTGGAGTGATGTGATTCATAACAGTGTCCCCAAAGTATATTATTTACTATGGAAATTGAAAAATATTATACAATCAGTTCCAAGTTGTTGCTTAGAAAAATGCAATAGCAGTTAGGATTTTTTTTTTTTTTTTGCTTTGGTTTATACCTCTTCATTTGACAGATATAGACATAGACACGCATACATATACACACTCATGTGTGTTGTGTGTGTTTATTTTGATGAACTATCTCAAGTATTGCAGATTCTACCCATCTGCCCACAAAATGCTTCAGCATGGATATTCTAAGAATAGGGTATGTTCCCATATAAATATATAATACTATTATCAAAACAAAATCACTAAAATCCCTAACATAGAGCCCATATTAAAATTTCTCCTTATTCCAAATGTGATTTTATAGCATTTTTTTTTTTTAAAACACAAGATTCAGTTAAATTTCCACATGGCATTTGATGGATAAATTTCTTTTAATTTAGGCTGATAATTATCTTTGACTAAATTATAGATTGAAAGTTTAAAGTGCTGATTTAAAAAATTTCTATACCTGTTCTTCAAGATAACTCCTTTTAAGCTATAGAAACACAGTAAAATATATTTTTAATGTCAAGAAAATATGAAGAAATGAATATGACTGATTTTTTTCATCGAAAAGATCTGTGCTGAGGATATGTCAGTTTTGTTTTCTTGGTATACCTTTTTCTCTTTTCCATTTCAGGTAGGAGAACCTCAATTCTCTTTTGTGGGAGCCACATAATACTGTTCATATGGTATGGGAAGGAAGGGCATTTCCACCCCTCAATTTAGGAATAGAAATATAGCCCATGCCTGAGGAATTGGAGAAGTCTATTCCCTCAACCACAGTATAGGACTGGACACGTGACTCAGGTCAGACAAGCCAGCATCAGTAATGGGATCTTGTTAGAACTATTAGAAAGATGTTTTCTTTGTCTGGCATTGTTAAATGGAGCATAAATAAATCACAAAATTTGTAATTACTTCATGTAAATAATTGGTCTTAAAATGCAGCAAAAAAAAAAAATTATAAGGCAGAAGTAGGACACAGGAATTTTGACTGTTGATGTTCTCATCAAGTCCTTAGATCCACCCACTCCTGGAACTGGTCTACCTTTCACCAAGATAACCAGTAAATTCATTCTCTTTACAGTTATAACTACATTTAGTTGTATTTCTGTCTTCTGCAACTGAATCATTCTGGTTAACTTCTTAATCTTTATTAAGTTTAGACTAGAATAGACCTTTGATGCAGCCTTCTCAGTTCATAGATCAAGAAGCTAAGGTACAGAGAAGCTTTGAAAATTGAAAGACTGCACTAGTTACTTCCAGAGCTATAACTAAAAACCAAGTTTCTAGACTTCTAGTTCTTCTGATCTCTTGTAATTTCACTTCAAAGTGTTGTTTGTCAACCATAAAAGCTATGCACTGATTAACTAGATTTTATTAATCTTTCTGTGAGCAAAGAAACCAGGTAAAAAAAGTTTTCTTCTGAAAGTAGATCCAGTGTTTAATTTCAGCATAATACTTTCTATAATTAGTCTTTAGTATGTTAGTAAAAACTAAGTTTAAAATCCTTCAATCAAAGAAAGTATAGACTACTATAAGGCCATTCATGTAACTGGATTTTCTTAGAGATGAAATCACCTTATAATAGGTGACTATTATTTCCTGTGATTGCTGTCTGCAAATATGTTCTACAGGGAACTGTAATTCAATGACATTTCATTTTATTAGCTATTAACTACATAACTGATCCAAATATTTGCTGTTTTAAGAAAAAATAGAATACATTTAAAAGTTTCATGCAATAATATTAAAAAATTCTGTGATGATTACAATTTTAATTGCCCAAACACACTGTATCTCTTTCTTTACCCCCAGCTCACCCATCTGAAACAGATTTTGAGCATCCTGAAGTTATTTTCTTTAATGTCTTTGAGAACATTGAAGAAAAACTTAATACTCTGAAAAACAGGTACATAATCTGGCAATCTCGAAATACAGCATTTACATCGAACTCAAGAAATAACACCGTTCCCTTCTAGTTGCACTAGGGAACAATACGAAAACGACCATGTATTTTGTTTCCTCGTTTTCTTGAGCCTGCTACCCACAGGGTACTTAAATAGATGATTTTCTCTTTGCCATCTCTCTAGTTAACAACAAAAATATATTCAGCTACCAGGAAACTAAACAGGTGATTTAGGTTTCACTTGTCAAATCTATATTTTTCAAATATCCCCTGAGTTAGATTTGAGAAGGTGGTAAAGCTAAGATGGTGGATATTTCATACATATTTAATCTGTAATTTTAAAGAGGTACAGTTCTTTTTTTGTTTGTGTTTCCTGTTAGTTTTGCTGGACCTATATGTCAGCATTAATATGCTTTGAATTGTTTCTATGATATCCCACAGGGTCAAATGGCCAAACTGAATGACTTTAATTTGCCAGTAGGAGATTGTGGCATTCTGGTTCATCCATGTAAGAAGTCTCCACCTTTCTGCCTTCTGCTCCCTCATTCCTAAGTCATATTACATGCACAGTGTCTAAATGGATGACAGGTCCCCAGAAAAGGGCTGACTTAGGTTTTTTGATTATTCCTTAAAGCCAACCACCAAAACTTCTTTATCTAGGAGAAAAGTAATATTAAAATACCTGAAGGTTAATATTTTTAGCTTATTTCAATGCTTTTGATATGAGTACTCAATGAGCAATTATTCCATCCCAGAGTTTATTTCTTCCCTACTTTCAATAGAAGCCAGCTTCTCTACCTCTTATCAGAAGAGTGCTACCTTCTCTTACTTATTTCTTGTCTTAGCTGATGTCACAGTATTCATCAACTACAGGAAAGGAGAAGGAGGTAGCTGTTAAACTCTAATGAACAACATTTTAATTGTATGTTGATGCATTTAAGAAAATGGGAACTCTGACAGTGCCAACTCAAATTAAAAAATCCCATCAGATACCATAGTTAAAAAGGCATGGGATTCCACCGATGACAATATACTGGGTTAGGCGCTCTGACAATGCTCCCACTGAGAACTTAAATGTCTTGGATACAGTACTTTAAAGCATCTTTTAAAGTGCATTTGTTCATCTAAAAGAATAAAAAGACTCTCCTAAGTCCAAAATCTTAGTAAAAACAGGACCCAAAGAGGTAAACAGAACACTGAAGCTGGCTTTTGCTTTAGAGTCTTTGCCAACTCCTGTTGATTTTTAGCTTTTATGTTCTATAAGTGGAGGCAGTAAAGTGGCAGGGAAAAGAGTTTAGGAATCTACTAAAATGGAAAGTCTAACAGAAAACCCCTACAGTTAACTGGTACCTGAGAACATCCATCAGTGTAATGATGGCCAGAAATAAATCTATGACCCTTCTCATGGGGGAAGAATGGAAAACACCCATCTCAAATCTTGGCACTAGACTGAGAAGAAACCTCCGCTGAAAAATGCATACCACAGCTGGTCCTCATAACGATAGGCGGCAAAAACTTTTAACCCTAGTATTTAGTTCAAGCTGATCTAGGAAGGTAATACTCTGAGGTACTTAACAAAAGCAGTAAAAATACATGTTGAATACCAACTTTTAAAACAGATGTCAAAAGATCCCAACCAATAAATTTGCCAGGAATCTACTACAGTCAATAACCACAAAACTCATAATGAAATGACATGAACAAAACCAGCAGAAACCACAGCCATAATAAGCTGAACTTAAAGGCACAGATGTTAGATTATCATAGAATTTAAAGTTAATATGATTAATATGCTTCAAGAAATAAGATAGGGGCCTGAAAATAAGAATGAATATATGATACTGCCAAAACACTTATGAAAAGGAGCCAACATGTAGTAGTAAAAATTATAATTGAAATTAAAACTCAATGAACATCTTATATAAGAGATAGAAGAAAAAGTGTTAGAAAACTGGAAAAGTAAACCTATCCAGAAGTCAGCACAGAAAAACAAGACAAAAAAAAAAAAAAGAAGAAGAAGAACGAAACACGGAGGATGCAGGAAAGATATTTACCAGACACCTGAGTTTTAGAATGAAAAAAGGTAACAACTGATAAAGTTCCCGGAACTGTTTTTAAAACCAAGATTTATATTCAACTTAACAAAGAGGAATAAATTTGAAAACCACCCACATCTAGACATAATATAATGAAATTTCAGAGCAACAAGCAAAAAAAAAAGTCATAACTATCAACATTATGTACATTGTAACTCTAATGGATAAAAAAAAGACTATTAATGTTTTATCAACAAATATAAAAACTTAGTTGAAATAGAAACATTGTAAGAAATAAACATTAAAAAATTAACTAAAGAAATATAAAATCTGAATGACCAATGCTCATATATATCATACCATGACAAAGAACCCAAGGCAAAAACTGGCAAAATGAACAGCTTATATAAAAACACTCAATTCTACTTTTCTTCCACAAATAACCCACAATATGAACATGGTGCAACATGTTCTTTGCGTTATGCCCCAGCCTCATCTCACTGCACCCAGGACTTAGACTGTGCTTCAAAAACTTAACTACTTACAGTTTGCAAATTCCAAGCTGCTTTTTGCTTCTGGTCTTCGCCTGAGCAGTTAATTCTGAAACTTCCTCCTCTATCCACTTTCTGTCTCTTTCAGGGAACTTCTGCTCATTATTTATGATTTCACTCAGGTGTTGCTTATTCTAGGTTGCCGCTGTAACTTGCCTCACCTGACCCTCATCTTGACTAAAGGTCTCTCCATTCGTATCGAATGCATGAATACCTGCCTTTGCAACCTTTAATACTTAAATAATAAAGCCATCTGTTTCTTGGCCCTCTCTCCCAGCTGACCAAGAGTGTCAGGGGTCAGAGGTCAGTGACTTTGAGTTTTCATCTTTTGATAACATGCTGATCTTCAAGATCTAGCACGGTGTTTAAATATAATACTTCACATCAACTTGTTCAATAATTCTCTAATAAATGAATACAATTTATTTTTATATTTAATTAGCCATTTAAGTCATCCATCTCCTAGCTTTTGTTAACAAAAAGCTTTCTGCTTGATTTCCCTACAATTTTTTTGGTGAGAAAAGAATGTATCTACATCAGAAGTGAATATCTCATCTGATTAATAGTCAACCTTAAGTTTTAAACTTGGCATTTTGGCCTTTACATAGATGTCTCTTGAGTGTGCTAAGAGTGGATCAGTTTTCTTGAGTCAGGTCTGATGACCAAGGACCACAGTGCTGATCAAGATAAATGCCACCAGCTGAGGGTTTGTGCAGGCAGCCAGTTACCCTTTCTTTACACAACTCTCTGAACCTGGAGTTCCCTTCCTTCCAGAAATATCCTCACAACATTCAGCAAACTAAACAAGAAAAAAACATAAGAAAAATTAGATTTCTTCTTCTTATTACAAATATTTACATTCTACTTGATTTGAGGCAGCTCACATTATGGGAGAAAGACAGGTTTTGGTATCAAGTAGATTTCAGCTCATTTGGCTCTGATACTTAGTAACCGTGAGTTCTGGGAAGTTTTATAGCCTTTTAAAGCAAGTTTTTCATTTCTAAATAGGACAATAATCTCCACTTCACTTGCTGTGGAAATTCCATGCCAAACATTTGGCCCACTGCCTTGTACCAACCAGGCCCTCAGTTGGTTCACTTCCCTTCCCTGCTGAGATATGAGCCTGCTACAGCTTTGTATAATAATTGAAGTGCATGATTATTTTTCCTGCTAGATTATAAGCTTCTTGTGGGTGAATACTTTTATCATAACAATTTTGTATAATATTATACCTTGGACACAATAAAAACTTAATAAATGTGGTGAATTCCCATAGTTGTGTCATCTTTCCAAGTAAACATACACAGGAAACTGTATTTTAACAACATGGGCTTGGTTTCTACTTTAATAGTAAATAAAAAGCATTTGATGGCCCAGAGCTGTGTTTCAGAACCTAGTTCACCTTACAGTCTTCACGCAGCTGCTGCTGCCTTTTGACCTTCTGGCATGTTCATCCACATTCTCCATCCACCACGTCTGCCTATGCTTACGTAGTGCAGGACTCCAGACCTCTCTTGCCTTTCTGGGTAGCTGCTGGTCAGCCTCATCTTCTTCCCTATTTTTCCCACAGCCCGTCTTTATTTTCTCCCCATAAATGAAATATTTAATGTTATCTAAATGAAGGGTCCTCAATCCTTGGGCTGCAGACTGCTCCCAGTCCATGGCCTGGGAGGAACTGGGCTGCAAAGCAGGAGTGAGTGGTAGGCAAGTGAGAAAAGTTTCATCTGCCACTTGCCATCACCCGCATTACTGCCTGAACCATGCCCCACCCCCCCACCCCACCCCAGGGTCTGTGAAAAAGTTGTTTTCCATGAAACTGGTCCCTGGTGCCAAAATATTGGGAACCGCTGATCTAAACAACACATTCTCTTCCAAAATATAATTTTGGTCATGCTGTTTCCTCTATCTGAACTACTATTAATATTTCTTTGCCTAGGAAATTTCTATTTACTTAAATCCCAGCTAAAATATTTCCTTCCTCATGAAACATTTTTTGACTTACTTTGATGGTTTCTCATGTTTCCCTCTGGGCCCTGTCGACTTAAAAAAAAAAAAAAAAGTGCAGCCTGAGAGTTGTGAGTTAAGTTTTATCTGGGGCAAAATAAAGGAGTATAGCTGGGAGATAGCATCTCAGATAACTTTAAGAAACAACTCTGAAGATGTAGGGGGGAAGCTCAGTATTATATATGATTTTCGTTAAGGGGGCACATGCAGTCAAGCAAACATTTTAGCAGAGGCTTGCTGTAACTCACGAGGAGCAGATGTCTCCATTAAATGATTTTAGTGCTTTCCTAGATATGAGAAAATGTTAAGAATTTAGGCTCATAAAATCTTCTCCTGAAAATATCAAACTATCTTGAAGGCCTATTCTGTCAGTTTTTCCCAGAATACAGAATGCCTCTTTCCTGATCACCTGAACTCCTTTCAGGGTGTATTGAAGGTCAGTCATTGCAGTGGCTAGTGACTTAATCCTTGTAGAGGAGATGGCTAGTGCAGATTTTTAGTTGGGAGCAGTATTCAAATGGATCCATTTGGATCCATTCAAAACGGGTCCATTTTAGGTTAAAAAATCAGGTTACAGAAGTTTTCAAAATAAAGAAACATCAAATTTGAATATGCATAGTTGTTTCACAATTTAAAAAATTCATATTCTTGCAATTAATATTTTAGTTTTTCATACCTTTCAAAATAATGAATAAAAATGTAGTAATATCTGCTTGGAGCTTCCCTAGTGGCTCAGTGGTAAAGAATCTGGCTGCCAACTTAAGAGATGCAGGAGACATGGGTTTGACCCCTAAGTTGGGAAGATCCCCTGGAGGAGGAAATGGCAATCCACTCCAATATTCCTGCCTGGAGAATCCCATGGTCTGAGGAGCCTGGTGGGCTACAGTCCATGGAGTCTCAAAGAGTCAGACATGACTTAGCACACACACACATACGCAATATCTGCTTGGGATCTGAAACAGATGACTAAAGAGTTATAAAATTGGCCCAGAATTACAGAAACACTGTTGGGCAAAGTCCAATTATGTCTACTTTTAACAACAATTTGATCAGTTTGATTTAATGTAAACTTTTGATATAAATGATTGTGACAATTAAAATATCATTTATTATCTGCAGCCCAAGGTAGTTCATCCAACTGATTATCCTTTGTCTTGAAGATCACTGCCTTCAGATACCTTCTGCCCACTCCTTCCTTAAATTTTCACTGCTGCAGATAACCCATTTTCCATACTTTTACCATATGTCATTGTCTTACTCAAATCCATTGCTCAGAATTCTTCAGTGACTGTTACTTGAGAAAAACCAAAAACAATAACCAAACCAAGAAACAAAACCTTTTAGCTTTGGTTTTAAATCCAGTCAGGAAAAACATACAAAAAACACCTGTATTACAGAGAGAGATCACTACAAATGCCCTATTATTATTCTAATAAAGAATTATGTACTTAAAGGAAAGCCTTTAAATGAGTCCTGGTAAGTCAATGAAGAGGCAGACAGAAGAGCCAATTTACATTACAATACCAACCATGCTAAACATTCATGAGAGTTAACTTTAAGAGGGCACTTCCATCAATAATGCTTAGAAGACTCCTCAATAAAAAGAACACTACTCAGCACGTGGAAGGAGTTCACAGGATTGAGCCCTAAGAAAGGCAAGCTTCTGAAAACTTGTAGCTGTTTGAAATAGAAAGTAAGTTAACAAGCTTTTCCAATTCAGCCTCAGGTGTTAGGGTGCACCCTTATATTTCTTAAAACAGAGCTTAGGTTGCAATATGTTTTCCTTCCTCTACAGAGATTAGATTTTGGATTTATCCCTAGGACTATAGACATTTTAGTAGACCTCAAACAAACTGATTTAAAAATATTTTTAACCATAATTGTTTATCACAGAGATGAAAAAGGAATGACTAGTCATGAAGGAGAATGAGAGGCGGAGTTATCTGTCGAGATTATTTGTGCCTGCAAATGCTATCAGGTGGCAGGGTTATTTTGAATTTACATGATCAGTCCTCTCTCTTATAATCTGAGAGGAGAATTAGTAAGTAACTCCATTGACAATGAGAAGGCAAACTTAGGCCATTTCTTAAAAATAAACAGCTGAGAAAACAATGCTTTTATATATAGATAGATATGTGTTCAGAGAAGGCAATGGCACCCCATTCCAGTACTCTTGCCTGGAGAATCCCATGGACGGAGGAGCCTGGTAGGCTATAGTCCATGAGGTCGCTAGGAGTCGGACACGACTGAGCGACTTCACTTTCACTTTTCACTTTCATGCATTGGAGAAGGAAATGGCAACCCACTCCAGTGTTCTTGCCTGGAGAATCCCCGGGAAGGGGGAGCCTGGTGAGCTGCCGTCTATGGGGTCGCACAGAGTCGGACACGACTGAAGTGACTTCACAGCAGCAGCAGATATGTGTTCACAAATTTCATTAAGATTAAATATTGTAAACATGTAAATTGTATCCAAATTAACTCATTTTTAATGAATTTCAATAAATAAATGGGGATTTTGTTACGTTAGTGTTAGGGGAAGCACACTGACTGAAACCACCCACACTGGCCAGGCACCATAGTAACTATTTGCATGAGTTGTTTTACGACAGGAGGTCCTGGTAAGCCACCACCAACCTGAAGAGTTCAGGAAAGGTCAAAAGGAGACACCACATGTCCGACCACCTCCCAGAATCCTTCTCTGGCATCCAACTTGGCTGAACAAGGCACCACCAGGAAGGACTCTGAGTCAGAATGATTGGCTAAAGGCAACCTGGAAACTAATCCCATCACCATAAAACCTGAGACTGCAAGCCATATGGCAGAGCTGTTCTCCTGGGCTTCCTTACCTTACTGCTCTCCACCCGGGTGCCCTTTCCCAAGAAAATCTCTTGCTTTGTCAGCACATATTTCTCCTAGGACAATTCATTTCTGAGTGTTAGTCAAGAGCCCAGTTTCAGGCCTTGGAAGGGGTCCCCCTTCCTTAAACAGTAGGATTTTTAAAAGTATATAACAGAATGATAGTTCAACTACAAAATGATAAGGAAATAATATTACCATCAGTAAGGATGAAGAGAATATGAAATTCTTTTATAACCATTCTTAATTTTTTGTAATAAAATTTGATAACAGATATCAATTCAAAATCATGACTATTCTTTCTTCTAGTAATTATACTTCAAAAACTTTATTCTAAGAAAAATAATAATAGATTGTCATGAACCTTATTTAAGATCAAGCTTATAAGATCAAGCTTCACAAAAATAATGATAAACAAAATTGGAGACAAAGATCCCATTGGAGTTTGACTAATCTCTTTAAAATTCATCTATATAATGGGATACTAGGAATTGCTAATTGTTTTGGAGTTTAGCATATAAGGAAAATGTTACAAATAAGGTTAAAAACATAAGTTGTAAGATAACACCTATAGCATGATTTGTAAATACAATCTCTTATTGTGTGTGTGAAGAGAGGGAGAGGAAAGAGATCAAATTGCAAGAATGCTATCAGTGGCAATTACAGATTGTAGATTTTGATTTTATCACACAGAAATTAGTGCAAAAAGCTACATATTGTAGAAAATTACATGTACCATCTAGAAATGCTCTCAGCTGCTGATAGCAGTGGTTTAAACAGAATAAGTGTGATTTAAAGAGATGTCTGCTTAAAGAAAAACTCTTAATGCTGTCAGTTGTTTCTGACATTGATTTAGCTACCGAACAATGCTATCAGGGCCCCTGATTTTTTCTATTTTTCTACTTTGCTATGCTTAGATCGTCAGTTTTAATCCTTATGCTTGTCTCATCACAGTAGCAAGATGGCTACAACAGCTTCAGCCATTATGCTTGCATTTAAGGCAGAAGAAAGAGACTAAGGAACAATGCCAACCATGTCTGGTATCCTCAGCGAGAAAAGTAAAGCTTTCCCAGAATCGTTCTCTTAAAAGAATTGACTTTATATCTCATTGACCAGAAATGGATCATGTGGTCACCTGTAGATGCAAAATTATGCAATAAAGGGAAGAACTTCGGTACCACAAATGATGTAGACCAATGGTTCTTAAACTTGGCTACACACTTAGGTCAGTGACTGTCAACCAGAATTTTAAAAATGAAAAGTATGTATCTGTCTTGTGGGTAGGTAAGAAATGGGAAACAGTCATTGACAAAATCATAAATTCTTTTAGTGGTTCCAGATTAAAAACATAGTCTTCCTCATTCTATTCTAACCTTTTCATATCAGTTGCTGGCAAGACATTTAATTGCTTAACCCAAATACTTCCTTCATAAAATACAGTGAAGGAGAACATTCATTTCACTTATCATCATGCTAATCCAGGAAAAGGAGAAAAGATAGAAAATTGTGAAACAGTTTGGAACAGACCAAAATCACTACCAGTTTTCTTCTATGGAAAATTCAGTGTTGTCTTAAGAATAAGCATCCAAGTTATCTGATTCTACAAATGTATATGCCTTTCATTATCTTGGAGCTAATTTACAACTTTGCAAGTTGCAAATAACTGATATGGATGCAAGCAATTCTTATTAATAGACATACAAGTATATTTTGTTTAATGGAATTATAATGAAAACCTCTCCTTCCCCTACCAAGTAGTATATAAAATTTCATCTATTTTACATTCATTTGAGCACTCTTATCTGCTAGTATATTATTGTACTTTGAATTCTTCTTTGATCCAGTTGTAACATTTTATTGGTTCATTCCTTAAGTAATGAGTTAAATAAACCGTTTGACATATGTTGCTTTTATAGTTGTATGAGAATCATGATTATACTGTAAGTGTTCTTTAACGGTTGAAAAATGCAGAGGTTAATACATAAAATGGTAATTTTGAATTGACTGTGTGTCTGAATTGATCTCACTAAAGTCTGCTTTACTATTATGAATAAAATCAGTGGCTGATTCTACTAAGTTATGAGAGGGAGATATTTCACTGACAGTTTGCGATATGGGTTTGAACAAATAGAAACAATACCAACAACTCAGCAACAAATCTCTAAAAGAAAGTAGCTACAGAAAATTATATCAAATTTATCAAAAAGCTTATTTACATTTTATGCTTTGCAGTCCTAAATTCAGATGAACACCATCCTACTTGTTTCATTCTGTTTTTCCTTTCTAGGTTAATAAGAACACAACAACAATAATGATAATACTTAGGAATTCTCAATGTGGCTCAAATTTGTGTATATTTGCTTTAAGAATTGGCATGAGTTTTTTATTTAAAAAAGATAAAAACAGGTGAAAGTCTTTAATTTTTCTGAATTTAGAAGAGATGTTTCTAGAATTTTAAATTTTATTCAAAACTATTGTTTAGGAATTCTGTAGAACTTTAAAAATGTGCCTGTATTACTAAAACAGTTAATCTGTTTTTAAACTCTATTCCATGAGATCATATATTTGATAAATGAAAAATAAAAACGAAACTAATGTATTCATTCACTCTGAATTGTTCATGACTTAAAGTATTGCAAAGAAATAGAGGAAAACAATAGAATGAGAAAGACTGGAGACCTCTTCAAGAAAATTAGAGATACAAAGGGAACTTTTCATGTAAAGATGGGCACAATAAAGGACAGAATTGGTGTGGACCTAACAGAAGCAGAAGATATTAAGAAGAGATGGCAAGAATACACGAAGAACTATACAAAAAAGATTTTCATGACCCAGATAATCACGATGGTGTGATCACTCACCTAGAGCCTGGACATCCTGGAATGTGAAGTCAAGTGGGCCTTAGGAAGCATCACTATGAGCAAAGCCAGCAGAAGTGATGGAATTCCAGTTGAGCTATTTCAAATCCTAAAAGATGATGCTGTGAAAGTGCTGCACTCAATACGCCAGCAAATTTGGAAAACTCAGCAATGGCCACAGGACTGGGAAAGTTCAGTTTTCATTCCAATCCCAAAGAAAGGCAATGGCAAAGAATATTCAAGCTATGGCACAATTGCACTCATCTCACATGCTAGCAAAGTAATGCTTAAAATTCACAGAGGTGATTTGTGTCCTCATAATACTCACTCTCTGGTCTATACAAAGTACATTTAAATAGTTTATTTTTACAGCAAAGACATTTAACCTTGGTCTAGTAATGTGAATAAACTTTGGAAAAAATTAGTCAAATACCAAATATTTTTGACCTGTTGGACTTTAGCCAGCAAGTATGAAATTTAATTTAGCTATGCCTGAAGATCTGGTGAAGTAGAAAACATACTCTCCATTGGGACTAACCTACACTATAAATTTTTCCCAATTGTAAAAGTTTGAGTGATAGAATATTTCAATTGTAACAAAAGAAAAAGTAATTATGTAACAATAACCACAAAGAAATGTTCCCTTTAGAATGCTTATAAACTTCAGACCAAGATTGGGACCAGCTAAGCCAAGGATCCATTTTACTGTCAATGAAATCTGAACCAGATCGACTGCAAGCTGCGAGCATCACTATTGGAGATAGCTCTGTGGCAAATGAGTTGCTCAGTTCACCCAAGTGCATATGACAGCCATTTATCTGAAGAGTTGGAATCGTTTTGCTGGTCTGAATGAGGCTTTAAAAACAAAAACAAAAAAACCTGACAATAGCTCTACTTATCCACCGTGCCAAAAGTACAAATGGCACATCTATGTTTAATGCGATGAAGAGTACATAGAATGTTTTGTAGACCAACCATTTGGCAATGTCTCAAGAGAAAGATGTAAATTCTATTTCAACAGCCATTTCTACACAGTCATATTGAAATTCTAGGATTGATGTAAAAGTCTCAGGAAGTTGATGAAGGGAGAGAAGGACAAAGTCATGTTGATAGAGCTCTATCTCCTAGGAAACCACCCCCTCATTTTATTCAATTAAAAAATCGGTGTTCCATAAAATATTTCTTTGTTCAAAGAGTTCCACTGCTAAAAATATTTCACAAGAACATTCCTCTAAACCAGTGGTTCCCAACAGGGGCTATTTTGCCCCATGCATTTGATACTGTCAATGATACATGGTGGTTGTCACAACTTGGGAGTGCTGTAGGCATCTGGTTGGGGGAAGTTAGTGATCCTGCTAAAAATATTACAGAGCACAGGACAGGATAGCTCCCATAACTAAGAATTATCTAACCAAAATATCAATAGTACCATGGTTGAGAAACCGAGCTCTAAAACAGATCTATTATTTCCATAACAACTCTAAATTCTCCTCAGAATAGTTGGGAAATATTGATTTTACCATACCATGAGTATTATTTTTCTTTATTTTCTAGATGAACCCAAGGATTTTTGTGTTTTGTTTTTTGTTTTTCCTTTGAGAAACAGCCTGGTATAGTGAAGAGAGAAAACATATAATTAGATCTGGGTTAAAATTTTGATTCTTCCACTTATTATCTCTGTAGTTTTGTGATGTTTCCAAATCATTCTCAATTTCTTCCTTTGTAAAATGGAGATGATAATATCAATTTATTGGATTTTTTTCAGAAATAAATATAAAATGTATTGGTTGAACTTTTGTTTACATGATAAACAAATATAAAATCTCACTATTGGTAGTTATGCATATAGTAAAAAATCTTTAATAACTCCCTCTGAGGTAATAGAAATTTAAGTGTACAGGTGGTATTGATCAGTTCTGGCCAAGACAGGATTAAGGCTTCCTTTAGCTTTACTAAACTAAACTTTGGGCTTCCCAAGTGGTGATAGTGGGAAAGAACCTGCCTGCCAATGCAGGGGATGTAAGAGACTGGGGTTCAATCTCTGGGTTGGGGAGATCCCTTGGAGGAGGACATGGCAACCCACTCCAGTGTTCTTGCCTGGAGAATCCCATGGACAGAGGAACCTGGTGGGCTACAGTCTCAAAGAGTTGGATACAACTGGAGTTGAACACAACCGAAGCAACTTGGCATGCACGCACAAACTTTAGACAGGGTTCTTGCCAAGTCTAGGCCTTTACCACCTTTTTCTTAGAGCATTGACTTTTAAAAAGTTGTGATTGCAAATTCTTTCCTGACCCCCTTTGAAGTGTATATAAATCTTCCAGGCTCATATCAATTTTATAACCCAGGAATGTCTTTCTGAACAACCTGGTAGCTATCCCTTTGAAGTATAAACATCAAGAAAGACAGAGCTTTAGCTCCTAGTGTCTGTAGGAGGGTAGAAATCTAACTTCAATGGGCAGCAGTTAGAAACCACAGATGGCTTAATCATTGAGAAAAACATTTGCAAACTTAGTAATAATTCAATGTGTCCAACCCATCCCATTGATCAACTTTTCCACTAATGTCCTTCAGTAGTTTCCTACTAGCTCACCCAGCACTTACAGGTCCTTCTGCCTCTTATATCGGTGGCATTGAGTTCACTCTTTCTCCTCTATTGCAATAGTCTTGAATAAAGTCTTCCTTGCTTGTTTAACACCGTCCAGAGAAATTTTTCTTTGATAGCTCCCAGTCTCTGCCCTGACTTCCTTTAAACTATTTATAAGAGAGCTTTACAGCCTAAATTAGTTTATTTCACTTTTCTTGAAGTGAAAAGATCTTCCATGGAAGGTAATAGAATGGAATTACCTTTTTAAAATTACCTTTATTACCTTTAGGAAAAATACAGCCAATTTTAAGTTCCTTTTTCTTGGCACTTATTTTATTTTTTTCTCCTCCATTTTAGTCCTCAAAGCTCACATATCCTGAATGTTTTAACATTATCAATTCCAATGGAATGGAATATAATTTCTTAGACTTCATATATTACATTTCACTCAGCTACTTAAATAATAAAATAATATGACTTAAAAAAAAGAAAAATGAAAATTCAGGAATAGGGTGACAGCTTTATCTAAGAATCTGAATTTAGCCACAGGCCAAATCTGGAGGTCACCTATCTTTACAAATCTTTATTGGAACATAGCAACATCCATTGATTTAAATATTGTCTGTGACTACTTTCTCACTAAAAAGACATAGGTGATTAGTTGTGAAAAAGACTGTATAGTCTAAAAAGCTTAAAAATAATTTACCAGTTCATATAAAGAAGAAGAGCAAGACTAATTACAAGGTTCTGGGCTACAATGACCAGAATGAATGCTTTTTATGTTACTTTTTAAGGTGTCTCTATTATTATTAAAAAAAAAAAAAAAAGCAGAAGAGTTCATGTCTCTTAGGAGATCAGATAAATGACACCCCTATAGTCTTGAACAAGTTGAGAAACATAACTGGGAGCTGTCGATGGCAGCTCTTTTCGTGTTGATAATAACCAAGTGACAGGGTATGGCTTAGTGTCAGGGTCCTTGGAACTGTGAATTGAACCCCATAATTCAGCAGGTTTGCCCTCATGTGGGAAGCTTCCCTAACCACTCCCAAGAGGGGTAGCAATACCTGAGGTGAGAAGAGGAGAGGCAAATATGCCAACTTATTTTTCCTATTGTTCTTCCAATCATTCTACTTCTGAGCTGGAGTGCAGGAAGGCCTAGAAAGAGGACAGAAGAGTGTGGTAGGTAAACTGCTCCTCTAGAAAAGCAGTAGAAGCAGAAAAGATTCCATTTTAATGGAGAGTTCATGCATCAATCTTAATAATCAAAGTGGACAATGGTGTTAAGAGATGGTATATACTTTATATATTACTTTTTTATTTTTAATGTTTTTTAAAATGAACAAAATTTATTTCAGTTTAAAAAAAAAAAAAGAAAGACAATCTTAAAAATATGTTAACCAGTGGTACATACTAAGGTTTGTCTAGAAGTTTTAAGATGAAAGATTAAGAGCAGAAATGTTTAGTCATATCTACATCTTCAAAATCTTGAATGAGGAAAAATACAGGCCATTTTAAGTTCCTTTTTCTTGCTGATGTGCTGGCACTTATTTTATTTTCTTTTTCCTCCTCCAGTTTAGTCCTCAAAGCTCACACATCCTGAATGCTTTAACATTATCAAGTGACAGATAAGGAGAAGATATGCAATTAAGGATAATATTAATGCATGTAAAATATCATAACCTTGCTGCTGCTGCTGCTAAGTCGCTTCAGTCGTGTCCGACTCTGTGCGTCCCCATAGACGGCAGCCCACCAGGCTCCCCCGTCCCTGGGATTCTCCAGGCAAGAACACTGGAGTGGGTTGCCATTTCCTTCTCCAATACATGAAAGTGAAAACTGAAAGTGAAGTCGCTCAGTTGTGTCCATCTCCTAGCGACCCCATGGACTGCAGCCTACCAGGCTCCTCTGTCCATGGGATTTTCCAGGCAAGAGTACTGGAGTGAACCTTATAGATTGTCAAATCATCCTTTTAAATTTTTGTTTGTTTGTTTTTTCAGTTTTGGAGAAGTCTGATCTCCTTTCTTATTCTGTTTAGTAACAGTGCTAACATATAGAAACAAAATAACTCATACTGATAGAGTTCTCCAGAATGAAATGTTACCTTCCTAATATGTAATCTTTGGTGTGCTGTGTTTCAGACTGAGCTGTAACTTCTTGCTCATATCCTCACTTAATCAATAAGAACTCAACTCAGTGTTTTGGGGAGGGGGGGCACTGATAGATTCTCAGAACCCAGTGGATCCAATATCTTAGTAAAGCTGGTTTTGCCTTATAATATTACTTATGGAAAAATATATATGATGGATGATTTTCTATTTACATTACTTGAAGGAGAGTGATGTTTGCTCTTGCACAAGACAAACATCTCATCCAAGATTACGAAAAACAGAACACAATAAAAACACCCAAAACTGAGTAGTGATGTTAGTTCAAGTTCATATGGATGTGTACTTCTCTGTAGCAAATTAAGAATCTACATAGAAACATCATCTAATACATTTGTACCAGTGTTATCGGAAGTATATCATTGTAATCTGGTTTCCTCCTAAATGAATTATTTACCTGGGTCCATAGTATTTTTTAATTTTATTCACTGAAATATTGAAAAAAAGGACAGGACTTTTGGGTATTGCGAACATTATATGACAATACCAATGTTTTATTAAAATGTTGAATTTAGACAACTTAAAATGTATTATTCTCAGGATACTCACAGGGGAGAACCGTTCTGTGACTGTGAATAGTGTAAAGAACCAATTGAGCCATCCATCACATTTCAATAACATTAATTCCCAAAGATCATAACAACTACTACTATTATTACTTTTACTAACATATTAGACAAAAATAGATTTTTGACTGAAGGTATGAAACAAATGCAAACCTGTAAGGCTTCAGGAAGCAGTTAGCTCAATTTCTGGCTCACTATCTCTGACCAAGTATGAAAGTACTACTGGTCGCTCAGTTATACCCAACTCTTTGTGACCCCATAGACTGTAGACCACTAAGTTCTTCTGTCCATGGACTCTCCAGGCAAGAATGCTGGAGTGAGTTGCTATTCCCTTCTCCAGGGATCTTCCCAAACCAGGGATTGAACCCGGGTCTCCTGCACTGCAGGTTGAGTCTTTACAGTCTGAGATACTAAGTAATAAGAACACAAATTATTCCTAGATAAATTACTACTTTTACTAAGGATATCTTGTTACTAAAGAACCTTGACATTATATGCTTTTTGGAACTTTGAGTTTTAAAAGTCTCCTGTAATACATGTTTTGAGAAATTTCCTATCTTATTTCTGTTGTCTGAACTTAGCGTCCTGTTCTTGGATGGTCTGGCTGAGAGAATGTTTCCTTATGGCAAACTGTCACCTTAGTATGAAGAGGAGCCCTGACTGGTAGCATAGCTGACATTCTGATCTGATCCCAGCAGGCACAGACAGACAAGTTGTCATCCTTCCTGTAAAAGGGCTGCTGTGCAGAACAATCCTGTCTGGTGGGAATATGCCAGATTTCCCTGGAGAGATACTACTGCATGTGGTTTTATATTTATTGCAGATTCACTTGATTTGGTAGATGGATTTGGATAGAGATTCTTATTATAAGTCAGACTATTTCTTTAATGCTCTTCGCTGGCATTCCCCCATAGCTATGTCTTGGCTCTGCAAACCCAAAATCTCAGTTTAATGATTGGTATACTCCCTGGAGATTTTTATTCTTCTCCCTTCTCTGTTCTTGGAATTCTCCATAACACTGTGGAGTGGGTCAAGTTAAGAGTTTCAGATAGTTTACAACAATCTTATCAATTGGAGTCAAAAGAATATTTCACTGTTCAAAAGAACATGTATATCTGCCATTTGTTTTCATAGATGGATTAACTTTGCTTGATGCACCAAAATACGTATCTATTTAAGTAGTTAGTTCTATTGTCTCTGTGTCCTGCTGGTAGTCCAATTATCCTATCAAATCTTTGGACCAAAGTTTATGCTATCTGGAGTAGAGATTAGATCAGATCAGATCAGTCGCTCAGTCGTGTCCGACTCTTTGCGACCCTATGAATCGCAGCACGCCAGGCCTCCCTGTCCATCACCAACTCCCGGAGTTCACTCAGACTCACGTCCATTGAGTCAGTGATGCCATCCAGCTATCTCATCCTCTGTCGTCCCCTCCTCCTCCTGCCCCCAATCCCTCCCAGCATCAGAGTCTTTTCCAATGAGCCAACTCTTCGCATGAGGTGGCCAAAGTACTGGAGTTTCAGCTTTAGCATCATTCCTTCCAAAGAAATCCCAGGGCTGATCTCCTTCAGAATGGACTGGTTGGATCTCCTTGCAGTCCAAGGGACTCTCAAGAGTCTTCTCCAACACCACAGTTCAAAAGCATCAATTCTTCGGTGCTCAGCCTTCTTCACAGTCCAACTCTCACATACCTACATGACCACAGGAAAAACCATAGCCTTGACTAGATGAACCTTTGTTGGCAAAGTAATGTCTCTGCTTTTGAATATGCTATCTAGGTTGGTCATAACTTTCCTTCCAAGGAGTAAGCGTCTTTTAATTTCATGGCTGCAGTCACCATCTGCAGTGATTTTGGAGCCCAGAAAAATAAAGTCTGACATTGTTTCCACTGTTTCCCCATTTATTTCCCATGAAGTGATGGGACCGGATGCCATGATCTTCGTTTTCTGAATGCTGATCTTTAAGCCAACTTTTTCACTCTCCACTTTCACTTTCATCAAGAGGCTCTTTAGTTCCTCTTCACTTTCTGCCATAAGAGTGGTGTCATCTGCATATCTGAGCATATCCCAGCAATCTTGATTCCAGCTTGTGCTTCTTCCAGTCCAGTGTTTCTCATGATGTACTCTGCATATAAGTTAAACAGGGTGACATATGTTATAAAAAGTGCTCTAGTTAAAAAAAAAATTAATAGTTCACACAAAACAAAAATTTACTTTCCTCTTGCACACTGGTCCAGTATGATCTAGTGTAGGTGCTACAAGGCAGCTCTGCATAGTCAAGTAGGCAATGATTCAGGTTCATGTGTCCTGGACACTGCCATACTACCTTCAGAGAGGGAGATAAATCAAGGACTAGTCTCAGAGATTTCCTCTCAAGGAAGTGAGGCAGAAGTGTACATCACTTTGACTTACAATTATTGGTATGACCTTAGTTACCTGGCTACTACAAAGGGAATTAGGAAATTTAATCATCATCTGACAACCATATTCAAGCCTCAAATCATGGTATGGACTACAGGGAGGCATATTTTGTGGCACATCCAACAATGCCTACCGTACTACCTGCATCTTCCCAAACTTAGTCCTCCTTTATCTGGAACCAGAGAAGTCACTACATCGCTCTTGTATGTCCTTTATTGGAAGTGGGAGACACTTTTCCCTAGGTCCACTATACGATAGTCTCTTATAGGCCCTAGGCAGAGGTCTACTCCCTCAAGCCTTCCATACTTAGAAACATCCAGGTGGCTAAGAGATTCCACCTTCTTTCTTCATGTATGACTGTCAAGACCAGCTCAACAAGCAGGGTTTCCAAAAATGTGATATGGCAGAATGAGAAATAAGACACAAGATTTCAGTGAAAAGCGAGGATCGGGGGACCAGCACCACTCCAAGGTGAAGGTGCTGAAACTGAACCTAAGTCAGCTTTATTATACTTTCAGCCATGAAGGAAAGAATATGTGGGGAGTTAAGCTATAACTCATGTGGCCTTCAGAGCCAAAGTGATCATTAACCATTGAGTAACTAAGAAACAGTAATCAATAACAAATCAATAACTAAGACTAATATTCTTATACATAGATTTTCCACCAGTTATGTAAAATATGTGACTCTGAGATGCCAGTTGAGAAACAGTCTGGGATCAGTTTTTTGACCCCAGGATTATATCTTGTTTTCAAGACTATGAACTGTTCCCTCTGGACTTGTTCTAAGAGTCTCATGCCTTATAGCATCCAGTTTATCAATAATTATAAATTTCTTTTGCAGCCCTTGCTGAGGCCTGCTTTTCTTTTATTATTCTTGTTTCCTACATATGACCCTAAACTTCTGGGAACACTTGGCAAGTTTTCCCAATATAGTATCACCATGAATCACTCTACTCCCATGGCTATGCCAAGAGCAACTCCAAGATGGGCCTATAAATCTACCCTCGGTGACCTGCCCTCTAGGTAGGGAAAGTGTGCCTTCTCATTTTGCAGGTCCCTCCAACTGGGGTGAGGGGGATTTCTCTTAAGAAGATCATATGTCCTAAAACTTTACCCATGCCTCTCCTCCTTTCCAGTATTTTTGGAGAAACTAGGCAAGAATTGGCTAAGCAATGATTGGGATTATAGAATCTGCTGAGCAATTTACTAATAAACTCTGAGATAAACATTTAGACCAAACTATAAATGTTGAGAATTTATCCCCTCTTATTACTTTCTACTAGTTGCCAATTCTGGGATAAGAACAGTCATACCCAAAATACTTTCTTCAAGATCTTGTCTATACCTTACATTATTTTATAGAGTTGCAACCATAGCACATATCCAACTTTTAGACAATAATTGATATTCATTCAGTAACTGAACAATACCCCATGGTGTTCTTCTTTAATAAGTTTTAAAAATCTCATTATTAATGTCATAATCTTTGTAGGAAGTTCAGAAACTACAAAGAAAAGTGTATTTTATGATTACTCATTACACAAACCAATGCCTTTTGATTATTAAAAAAAATGATTTAAACAATGAAAAAAATTAAAACCCAAAATTCATGAACAATGGCCACACCAGAAACAAACAAACAAAAGAGTTCAATTTTGACCTAAACTCTATTGATGATACCTTACATTTTTTAATTAAATAGAAAAATGTTAAGGGTAGAACAAACACGATTAGGAAGAAAATAAAGTTCAGTTTAGAAAAAAGCAATTAAGACAGGTTATCAAGTTTATATCTCTAGACCAGGAAAATTATATCCCACGATACTGGAATCTCTTAAAGTGATGGCAAATTTCTAAACCATAAAGAAGAAAATAGTATAAATACTGTGATACACAAAATTCAGGGAAAGATGTATTCCTAAAATACTTGAAAAATAAATTCTACACTGAATTCATCAAAAGTTCAAAATATATTTGTGATTTGACTATCTGCATTATACATAATTCTTACATTTTTGAACTTCAAAAATTCTTAATTTTAATACCAAAAGCTACCTGTGTTTTCTTCATATTATTTTGTGATATCCGTTTATCATATATCACATTATATCTTTATATAGAATCTCTTTGTAGCTGTCTATTAATTTTTTTTCAATTGACACAATCTCTGAAATTTTTATTTTATAAGATTCTAATATTCTTAATGTTTTAAAGTTTATGTTAATTCAATAAGTGAGAAATAGTGCCTTTAAGAGGTAAATAGAACAATGTTCCAGTGTGGAGAGAAGAGAACCTTCCTATACTGTTGTTGGGAATGTAAACTGGTACAGCTACTGTGCAGAACAGTATGGAAATTCCTTAAAAATCTAATCACAGAGCTACCGTATGATTGAGCAATCCCACTACTGGGCACGTATCCAGAGAAAAAAATGGTTCAAAAGGATAAATGCACTCTAATGTTCACTGCAGAGCTGTTTACAATAGCCAAGGCATGGTAGCAACCTAAATGTCCATCAACAGATGAATGGATAAAGAACATCTGGTACATATATACAATGGAACATTATTCAGATATTAAAAAGAATGAAATAGTGCCATTTGCAGCAACATGGAAGGAACTGGATATTATCATACTAACGAAAGTAAGTCAGACAGAGAAAGACAAATATCATATGATCTCACTCATATGTAGAACATGAAAAAAATGATACAAATGAACTTATTTACAAAACAAACACTGACTCACAGACATAGAGAGTGAACTTCTGGTTACCATGGAGGAAGGGTGGAGAGGGGATGGATAGATTGGGAGTTTGGGATTGACTTGTACATACTACTATATATAAAACAGGTAAACAATAAGGAGGACCCACTGTATAGCACAGGAACTCTGTTCTGTAATAACTTAAGTGGGAAAAGAATTGGAAAAAGAACAGATGCATGTATATGTATGACTGAATCACTCTGCTGTACACCTGAAACTAATATAACATTGTTAACTATAATTCAATATAAAATAAAAATTAAAAATAAATAAATAAAAAATAAATTCCTTGCTCCTAAATTTTATGATCCTTTCTAATCTATTTTCCCATGCTGCTGCTAAGTCACTTCAGTCGTGTCTGACTCTGTGCAACCCCATAGACGGCAGCCCACCAGACTCCCCCGTCCCTGGGATTCTCCAGGTAAGAACACTGGAGTGGGTTGCCATTTCCTTCTCCAATGCATGAAAGTGAAAAGTAAAAGTGAAGTTGCTCAGTTGTGTCCGACCCTCAGCGACCCCATGGACAGGCTCCTCCATCCATGGGATTTTCCAGGCAAGAGTACTGGAGTAGGGTGCCATTATAAAATTTCCATAGTCAGTGTATATAAAAATTTATATTCTATCTTTTTTAAATTTACCAAACATAACTGATTTTCATACTTTCTTAGTTTTAAAATGGCTACCTAGCATATATTTGAATACATGCACCAGTATGTTAATATTTGGGTTATTCCTAATATCTTGAAATGGCATGATTAATATGTTTCATAGGTTTTTACTATAATGTCCTCTTTAGCATTGCTATCCTTGGAAGTGCCTAATTCTTCCAGTATCTTCCAACAGTTTTTGTTAACAAATAAAGGATAATTTAAAGAAAATAACCCAGATCATAGGATCAGTTATAGAGGAGGAATTTTACTTGACATCATTTTTATTTAAAAACTGGGCATTTAGATTAAGTATCAATCCATCATTTTCCCATATCAGTTTATGAAAACAAATTAGGTAGATAATTATTTCACTTTTCTATTTTCAATCCATAGTGAAATAGTTATGTACTAATGGAAAAACGTTTCATGTGACTACATAGAGGGGACATATGTATACCTATAGTGGACTCATATTGATGTTTGGCAGAAACCAACACAGTTCTGTAAAGCAAAGATCGTTCAATTAAAAAACAAATAAATTTAAAATTTTCAAAAAAGAAAATGTACCTAATAAGCTTTGGATCCAGTGAAAAAAGTTTTGAAGTAGAATGTTAAAAGTCCTAACTGATTTCTTTCAGCTGTTTATGATAAGCACAGGAAGACAGATAGAGAATTATATAGTTTTCAGACAGAATGTAAAAGAAACATAGAGATTCCAGGACAGTATCTCTAGGCAGCAAGTTCCTCAAAAAAAAAAAGAACAAAAAACAAACAAAAAAAAAACAAGTAGTGCCAGTAAAATATGGCCACAAGATCAAGATCACACCCCAGGTGGGTCTATAAGACGTTGGCAACGTTCAAGGCAGAGGATCAGAGACTCTGTCTCAGCTAAAGGGCTTCTCAGATTCGGATGTTGTCTCACTGCACTCTTGATTCATAGTCCAGAAAGAGAAGACACTGTAGCAAAGGTGATATTTGTAGGTATGGCTTTGCCTCGTGAAGTGGGTCATAAGTTCATTTATAGAACACACGCAGTCTTTTTGAAGAGATGGTACACTAAGACTGACAGAAAAATCAAGACAAAAGGGAAAATGCTGAGACTCTTACGTAGCTGTACACATGACATGGAGGATGGAGCCAAGAACCAGGGAGACATACCCTCAGTGAATAAAATTACCCTCAGTGAATAAAACAAGCCCTGACTGAGGATCATTTCCTTTCCCCAAAGCAGGAGAGCTTGACGGCAAACGTCCACTTACGTTTCACAGTCTATATGAACTAGTGACTATTCTGGGCCTCCCATCTTCCCTTGTTTGATGTGACTGTTGTTTGAAGTGACTACTGTGGTTTTCCTGTCCCCATCTGCTTCCTGTGCACTGAATATGTTGGAAATGGGTGGGTGGAATAATGCCCATTTATTTTCCAGGTCTTCAGAATGACTAGAACCCATGTTGATGGAGTGACACCTAAGGACACAAACTGCAGGCATCTGGACCTGATATATAAAATCCTCTATGTTGAGCCTGAGTCTGATGTTGGAATGGAATCACATGGTGAAGGCAATGTTTTGTTACATGCAGGATTGTATTATGGGTTGTACTGTGTCCTCCTAAGTTACGTTGGTATCTTAACTACCAGTACCTCAGAAATATGATCTTTTTGGAAATAATGTTGTAAATGGAATTAATTAAGATGGGGTCACAGTGGAGTAGGGTGCGTGGCCCCATAATCCATTGTAACTGGTATGAAGAGACGCAAGAGGGAGAACATGGCCATGTGATAATGGAGACAGAGATTACAGGGAAGCATCTGCAAGTCAAAGAACACCGAGGATTTCAACTTCAAGAACCAGAAGAGGCAATGCAGGATACATCTCCTTAGGTTTCAGAAGCACCATGGTCCTGCTCAAAACTTGAATTTTTCTTCTGGCCTCCAGAACTACTGTGAGACGATGAATTCCTACTGATTTAAGTCACCCAGTTAGTGGTATTTCTTATGGCAGCCCTAGGAAACTGATATGGCAGTGTGTGTATTTTTGTCTGTGGGAAAGATATAAATAATCTGTAGCCAGAGGGAGAACTATGGTAGATTAAAAGTGACTATAAATTTTTTGCCACACCTCTCAGTAGGAGGGATAGTTTATTTTTTCCTCCTCTTGAATCTGGCTGACCTTATGATTTTATTTGACCAATAAAATGTGAAGGGGATGATTTTGTTTAACTTCAATGACTTGGTCTTAGAGATCCTCAGTTTCTGCTTTTGTACAATGGGAATATTTTCTCTTTCACCATATAGAGAGAAGCCCAGATTACACAGAGAGATCACATGGAGGGGACCTGAGATAATCTGGTTGATGGCCCCAGAAAAGCTTCATGCTAACACACTAGCATTACCTGTCAGTCATTAGCTGAGCAAGCAATTTTAGACTTTCCAACCAATCACAGCTTGAGGAGACTGAATGAGAAGCATCCAGGTAATCACAGTCAATTTACAGACACCTGAGGAATAATAAGTGAATTTTGTTGCTGTAAGTTAATGGATTTGGGCATTTTGTTATGTATAGCAAACCAAATAGCAACCCAAAATATCTTCATGAACTGAGTGATCATTAGGTATCTGATATTGTGCTGAAAACTTTGTATTCGTTATCTCATTAAATCATCGCCAAAATTTATATATTAGGTATCATTCCCACTTTGGATATAAAGAAAGTGAGATTTGGTGAGGTTAAGTTAGAACATGTCCTGGCTATAAAGGGATTGAGAAAGTAATCCTACAGAGATATGTTAAAATTCGATCTGTGGGCTTACCTATTTTAATGTAATTTTATTAATCAATTATATGAACTTGGTGAGTCATCGACTTTCTCTGTGAATGTTTTTTGCTTTTCTCATTCATAAATGACAACTAACAAAATCTTCACTGTAATCCACAGGTCTATTTTGATAATTTTAGGCATATAGAAAATGACCTGTATAGATTATTTAAAATATATATTTTATCTACAAATGCAAAGTATAAGTACTTTCATTGTGAACTAAAAATGAAGTCTCTTATTTTACTATTTTCATTAGTGTACTTACTGCTCCTTTAATTTTGTGTACATATTTTAGCATCAGAACTGGTGAGAACAACTATTGTCCTCCAATTTGAAGGCAGACAGACTTGGAGGCAACAGAATTGCTTTAGATTTTTTTCACCCCCTGTTTGTTTATTCACAATATACATTAACTTTTAGGTTGTGTTTTCAACCACTAGGAGTATTAGATTGATTCGTGAATTCATTTCTTTGAGCCACATCCCTTTCTTGGAGGGAGCCAAACCACTAGAGCTGAAGATATTTTGTGGTATTAAAACCCACACTCAAATATCCACACAACTGCATCAGCATTAGGAAGATGGCGAGGGCATTAATTCAGAGGATTCAAGTGTGTCAGCTAGCCAATTGAAACCTGGTACTGAGGATATGGTTTTTCTGCTTGTTCCCAGGAGACAAGTGTTCACTGAAATGTATTCACTGAAGAAGTGTTTGTTTTCTTCAGGAAAGCAGTCAGCTTAAGAAGGCATTGTTGTTTACAGTTTTCAACTGCAGCCAATATTACACAAAATACAAACACATTGAAGACCAGTGTTTTATTTTATTACCTCATTGTTGCCATGGTTCCGCTTCATGAAGACAAAACAACATTGCCCTTCAGACCAAATGGGTTATTATGTAAAAGGGTAAATAGGTAAAATTATACAAATATATGTATGTTTGTAGGTACAGACTCAAGTATAGGTACTGAAGTAGAGATAGAGGTAATGATATAATCAGAAACAGCTCAAAATAATATCTTATCACTAATGAATTCTGCTAGTTTTCTTTCTGAACTGGTTCTTCACACTGATATCCCCTTAATGGACACTCTCTCCTCTTGTCTAGGCTTTAAGGATCAGCAATCACCTTGACATAGAGTCTTGTGCAGTCCAAGTACCTCCTCCTAGTCTCCACACACATCACCTGCACCAGTCAGGATAGATTTCTCATTGTCCCTCAGAAAAGTTATGTATGATTTTGCCTATGCAACTTTGCTCTTATAACTATATCCTCCTTGTCTGGAATGATCTATTTACTTCTCTACACTTGCATAAGACAAACTGAATTCAAGCTCCATAAAGCCTGCAATAAATTTTCTTTCTTTCACTTGTTTTTTTCCTTCTCTGAAATTCTGTAGCACTCATTGCCTCAACCACTCTCTTGGCATTTTGCCCTGAATTTTTACTTATAATTTTATGTATAGATCCTGTTACCCCAAAGAGCTTGTCAGGCCTTTAAGAGCAGAAATCATGTCTCATAACTGTTTGTCTTCATTGCCTAATATAGAAAGCCCTGTGGGTAGTGTGTTCATGATTAACATTTGATGTTGATGATTTTAATAAATTTTGGTTATTCACAGATCATATGTTATACTTAAGTTCCTGGTCTGTCACGTTTTTTCATTAGATGGTTTCTTTGTCACGATTACATGTTAACAGAGGCTAAGCAACTGCAGATACTTTGGTCCAAAATCATTTTTCTTACAATGAACTATTAAATAGAAGCAGGCAGAAAGAGTTCTTGACTAAATAAGAAGATATTTACAAAACAAGAGAGCTAGACAGAGTTCAAGCTAGAGGGCAATTGTCTAAAAGAAATTTGTACTAAAAATACTGTGAAAATAAACCTCTGATTGTTGGAACCACACAGAGTCAGACACGACTGAAGTGACTTAGCAGCAGCAGCAGGTTTTTCTAGGCTTACTTTATATGTCCTTTCTTAGGAGGACCTAAGCACTAGAAGATTTGTGCTATTTCTTTATAGATTGAGCTAGAACATATAGGGGCCTGTTTCCTTTTTCCCTTGAGACATATTCTTTCCTTGTGTGAATGTGTCAGGCTTACATAAAATATTCTTTTGCCTTAAGCACCCAAACTTTAACTACAATCTCACTCCAACTTTAAAACCCTCAGTATATTATCTGTGATTGCCCATTTAATAATTCCTAATAAGCCATTCTAGAGTGGTGTGACATGCAGAATAATGGTCCACCAAAGATTTCTACATCTTAATCCCCAAGATTGTAGATAGACTACAGAGCAAGGAGGAAATCCTATTAGAGCTGCTAATAGAATTAAGGTTGCTAATCGGCTGATTTTGAAATGGAATACTGACCCTGGATTATCTGGGTGGGTCAGATGTCCTCACAAGAACACTTACAGAAGAGAGGATACCAGAGAGATGGCGTTGTAGGAAAGATTCACCCCAATGTTGCTTGCTTTGAAGATGGAGAAATAGCCCCATGAGTTAAAGGTGGGCAGTCTCTGCAAGCTGGAAAAAGGTAGGAATTAACTTCCCCTTTATGACCTCCAGAAGGAATGTGGCCCTGTCAACACAGTGATTTTATTTTATTTTCCTTTTTTGTTTGTTTATTTGGTGCATTTAAAAAATTTTATTTATTTATTTAATTGGTAGAAAATTTCTTTACAATTTTTTGTTGGCCATGTAACAATGTGAATCAGCCATTATTATATATATGTGTGTGTGTGTATATATATATATATATATATATACACATATATATATATATATCCCTTCCCTCCTGAGAGTCCCTCCTCTTCCCCCTCTACCCACCCCTCCCCACCTTTCCTCTCTTATATGTCATCACAGAGACCAGCTGGGCTCCCTGCATTATTTAGCAACTCTCCACTATTTAAACATGATAGTGTTTATATGTCAAGTCATGTCCAACTCTTTGCAACCCCATGGAGTATAGCCCACCATGCTCCTTTGTCCGTGCAGATTCTCTAGGCAAGAATACTGGAGTGGGATGCCATGCCCTTCTCCAGGGGATCTTCCCAACCCAGGAATCAAATCCGGGTCTCCTGCATTGCAGGCGGATTCTTCACCATCTGAGCCACTAGGGAAGCCCATATGTCAATGCAACTTTCTCAATTCATCACACCCTCACCTTCTCCCACTGTGTACACAAGTGATTTTAGCTTGGGGACATCTGTTTTAGACTTCTAACCTCCAGAATTATTAGAAAATAAATTTGTGTTGTGTTGTTTTAAGCCACTAAACTGGCAGTTATCTGTAATAGCAGCAACAGGAAACTAATACACGTGGTAATTTCACTGATAGCTTGAATGGTCTCCTAAAAATGGGAAAGAAAAAGAACTCCAGTTCCTATTTCACAGGTCTTTTATAGATTAGTATTTTCCCCTTAAATTCCATTTCCTCACTATAGTCTTAGCGCTTCCAGATCTTTAAAGTTCTTTCACGTCCATTATCTCACTAAAACCTCACATCATGGCTGTCCAGTTGCTCTTACAGGGATTACTATTTACATTTAACTGATGAAGATATTGAAGATGTAGAAATTCAAAAACTCACAGTCATGATCCAATAGAGTTCAGTCTAAAAGAAAGAGCAGAGAGAAATGAAACAAACATATGGAATTCAAAAATACTATTTGTTCTTTCTTCATTTCTAAGTCACCTAAGAATTAATATAACCCTTTATCATTTTTTGTCCCATTGTGTAATTACTCCCAGGACTTCCCTGGTGGTTTAGATGGTAAAGAATCTGCCTGCAATGCAGGAGAACTAGGTTTGATCTCTGGGTTGGGAAGATCCCCTGGAGAAGGAAATGGCTACCCACTCCAATGTTCTTGCTTGGAGAATTCCATGGACAGAGGAGTCTGGCAGGCTAGTCCACCGGGTTACAAAGAGTAAGACATGACTAAGTGACTAATACATTTAGAAGAGTGAGAGGGATCACTTCCATAAAGAATTTTAAAATTTAGAAAGGGAAATTAGTGATTAGTCCTGATCTGTAGTAATTTCATAATTCATTCAGGGACCACCCTTGTCTACCTCTTAACCCACATTGCATGCTGTTCCTGCCCTTTATGTTTTAACCTCACCAGCCTTTCTTTCTGCATTGTGACACACTGAGCTCTTTACCACCTCAGAGATTATGTATTAACACTTCATGTTTCTTTTACCCAGTTTTTTCTATGCTTGGGTCTTTTCTTTTAGCTTAAAGTTTACTTCTCATTCCTTTCCTATCACCCTGCCTAGAGTGGACAGTGCTTCCTAGCAAGAGTTTAATTTTCTTTTTAGCACTTCCACTTATTCTTTTATTTTCTATCTCCTCCCTTTTACTAGAATAGTAAACTGTGGAAGCAAGAGTCTTCTCTATGCTGTTCACTAATATATCCACAAGGCTTAGACTATTGCCAGGAAAATATTAACTTCTTGTTGAAGGAATGAATAGTTGCCACACATTCTTGGTGCTTCTGATACTATCGTTAGATCCAATAAACTGAGCTGATGAGTAGTCCTGATGGGTCTAAGGAATAAAGAACAATGTTTAGAAAAGTCAGATGTTAGTAATGAACATTGCAACTTTTCCTACTAAGAATCCATTTGGCTCAGGGATGTATAAAACTGGATAAAATTATTGTTAAATATGTAGTGAAACTGAGTTGGGCAATAGAAACAGACACTTCCTTCCATTCCTTCCATTATATCTATGCTGACATAGATATAATTGTATAAAGCAAAAAAAAAAATTTTGTGCAATATCCAGCACAAATGTATGATGTATGTTGCCCCTGATGACAATGAATTAGGGACTAAAGCGACTACGCATTCACCCATGGCAATTTGCCAGGCTTTTACCATGTGATTTGTTGTCACAGGTGAGTACTGTTAAGATTCACAGGCTCCACTATCTTCACCTTAGAATGATTTAAAAAAGCATAGCTCTCTTCAAGTTTGTACAAATAAGACATCTTTTAAATAGAATTCACAAAATACAATTATTTAGAGAAGAAAATAAGCCATACCCTATGATATAAGCCATAACTATCTAGTCATAGCTATTGTTATCCTTTTGATGCTGAGTCTGGCAATCTTTCCTCTGTGTGTATGTACATGCATGCACAAATACATCTGTTTATTCCTAAAATGTGCCAAGTATCTGACAGATTTTTCTTGAGTAAATAAATAAAGTAATGAATAACTGACTGACTACTGGTGACTTCAGTTTGACATTGAGAATATCAGTTGTTTCAAAGATTAGCCAGTTGTTCCACTTACACTGTCAGTATTTCACTACTCTGCTTTATTCATTTGAATTTTATTTGGCTACTCCAAGCCTTAAGCTTTTAATTTATCCATCTAGTTCTGTTTAAATGCAAGAGTTCCCCAAACTCAATTTAGTAAAAAATAAAACCTACTGAAATATAGCAGACAAATAATAAGGCTGAATTTCTTTTCCTCACATTTATTCTAAGGGAAGTATTTGTTGAACATAAAATAAAGCTTATCTCAATAGATACACTTTATGATACATACTCTTGACAAACTAGAAATGTAAGTGAATTTCCACAAAATGAAATAAGGGAGCTATGGAGAACTTTGCACTAACATTAAATTTAATGGTGAAAAATAGAAAGTTTTTACTCTAAAAATTGGAAAATTTGGAAACAATGAATACTGGCCGAGAATCACTTTTATTCATCCCTGCATTGGTGGTTCTGTGGCATTCAGTGGCTCAGTTGTGTCCAACTCTTGTGTGACCCTATGGACTGTAAACCCACTAGACTCCTCTGTCCATGGGATTTTTCTGGCATAAATACTGGAATGGGTTTCCATTTCCTCTCCCAGGGGCACTGGTGGTCCATGGCAGGTGAAATAAATGCAAGGTATAGAGATGAGAAAGAGAGAAGTAAAATCAATTCTACATGCAGACAGCATGATTTTCTCTGCAGAAAATCTTAAGTAATCTACCAAAAATAGAGAGAGAAAACTACTAAAATTAAGCAATGGATTTAAGAAGTTTAAGGAATAAATGTCAATGTACAAATATCAGTTGCCCTTTTATATATGAGTAACAGTTAAAATGATGAAATCTATGATTTATAGTAGCATGGAAAATCATAAAATGTGCAAAGATAAATTTAGTCTAAGTTGTACAAACTTCTTCACTTAAAACTACAAAATACTGCTTCTAAGAGATATTAAATAAATGTAAATAAACAGAGAGGTCTATCATATTTATAGCTTGCAAAACTCAAAATTGATAAAAAGTCAATATTCTCCAAATTGATTTACAGATATTATTCAATCACAGTAAGAAACTCAGAGCACTTTTTATGGATAGAAATGGACAAGTCTAATTCTGAAATATATGTGGAAATACAAAGGACATGTATAGTGTAAAAAAAAAAAAACTTGAAAATAAATATCAAGGTTGGAGGATCTACATTACCTGATTTCAAGAAGTATTATAAAACTATGCTAATTAAGATAGCATATTGTTGATGTAAAAATAAACAAACAGATAAATGGAGCAAAATAAGGAAGCAAAAAATAAATTTATATACATATCCAATTAATTGATTTTTAATTGGGCTTCCCTGGTGGCTCAGCTGGTAAAGGATCTATCTGCCTGCAATGTGGGAGACCCGGGTTTGATCCCTGCATTGGGAAGATCCCCTGGAGAAGGGAAAGGCTTCCCACTCCAGTATTCTGGCCTGGAGAATTCCATGGACTGTATAGTCCATGGGGTTGCAAAGAGTTGGACACGACTGAGTGAATTTCACTTTCAATTAATTGATTTTAGGCAAAGGTATGAAAATGATTTAATGAGGAAAGGGAAGGAATGGTCTTCAACAAATGATACTTGAACAACTGCATATCTATATCCTGTGATGTCTACCTTGCACCATACAAAAACATTAATTTGGGATTGAATCAGTGACCCAAATGAATAAGCTAAGACTATCAATCTTCTGGGAACAAACATAAGAGAATAACTTCATGGCATGTGGTTTCTTCAATAAAGCAGAGAGTAATTACTGGGAGAAGAAAAAATAACTGATAAAATGCTAATGATCAAAATTAAAGTTTTGCTCATCAAAACAAAGCATTATTAAGAAAGGAATTGACCAGTCATAGGCTGGGAGAAAATATTAATTATACATATAACTGAAAGAGAACTCTTTGCAGACTATATAAATAATGGTTACAAATCAACAATAAGACAAACAACCCAATTACAATAAGCAAAGAATTGAACAGACTCTTCACCAGGGGAGATTTACAGGTGGCCAATAAACATATGAAAAAATGCTCAACATGATTTGTCATCTGAGGAATGCATATTAAAATAACAACGAAATGTCACTGTACCACCTCTAGAATGAACAATATTCAAGTTGAGTAATAATACCAAATACTGGAAAAGATATGGAATAACCAAAACTCTCATACAATGCTTTAGTCATAGTTGCAAAGAAAAAAAACAGTAGGTAAATGTATAAAACAAATTGTGGTATATTCGTATAATTTAGTGCTTCTCACAAATGTAGATGCATACAACATGGGTGAATCTCAAAAACATGCTGCTTGAAGAAATACAGACACAGAAGAGTACAGACTAAGTGATTCCTTCTATATGAAATTTTAAAATAGGTAAAACTAAAATAAGAATAGTGATTGCCTCTGGGTGCAGGGCAGAGAATGAACAGTAAGGTACATGATGGAATTTCCTAGAGGTGATGACAACATTCTATATTTTGTTAAGAGTAAGGGTCCAAAACCTCATCTAACTATACATTTAGCATCAGGGAATTTCATTATATTTAAATTATGCCTCAATTTATACAAAATTTAAAATGTGGAGATAGTATTTCAAATGAATAGGTTCAAATTGTCTCAACTTGATGTTTCAAGACACACAATTTTATAATGGATTTTTAAGTCACTAAGTTTATTGGATATTAAATGAAACAATTAAAGAGGTCAAGTAGTTGAATATATTGCTTTCACCTGTATCAGGAATGTTTTGGTTACAAGAAACAGAAAACTTACTAAGCTGCCTGTTAATCATTCCAGGCATGATTCAGCTTAAAATCTCAGACTCTGTCCTTCTTTTTGAAATATGATTGGTGGCCCTCCAGGAAGACACATTAAGAAAGATGAGAAGCAAAAACTTTTTCATTGAAGTCTTTATTTTTATCAGGGTATGGAAGCCCTCAGCAAAACAAAACAAACAAACAAAAACCTCCTCTTCTTGTCTAGAACTTTGTCCACGCCAGACCATTTTCAATAGGTCTAGAATAGGATTATTGGGATTGTTTTGAAACATCCTTTCAAGTTGTAGCTCAGTCGGTAAAATAATCTGTCTGCAGTTCAGGAGACTTGGGATCAATCCCTGGGTTGGGAAGATCTCCTGGAGAAGGAAATGGCAACCCACTCCAGTATTCTTGCCTGGAAAATCTCATGGACAGAGAAGCCTGGTGGGCTGCAGTACATGGGGTTGCAAAGAGTGGGCCACGACTGAGCGACTAACACTTACTTTCTTACTTACTTACTTCAAGCCTATGCAAAAGCTTTCCTTTTTGAGATCAAGGCATCTCCTCATCCTACCTGTAACATCAGGGTTCATTTCATAGAAAGGAATTAGAGGATGGGAATAATTGTGGGTTGACAATGAACAGTGTCTGACATATATATCCCTTTCCTAACTTCTGTTAAAATGAGTAATTTCCATTATTATATAAATGTATGTATATACATATAAACACATCATATATATCTATATATGTATATATATACACATATATATGTATATATATTTCCCAGTGTAGACAGAGTTCAGCTGTTACAATCTCTTTCTATTCTCTATTCTTTTAATCATTGACATGACATAATTTAATTATTGGTTAAATTTGGGAGGAATTAACAGATTATGTTTAGTTCAGCAGTGACTTTCTGTTTTAGAAGAACTGACTGAAGGTAACACCTAACCTGTTACTCCACCAGGGGAGACTCTATCTCAGTGGGAAAATGTTGTAGGAAAAGGTAGCCCTTCCCAGGTATCAAGGTCTTCCAGTCTTCTCAGGTATCAAGACTGTTTAACTTCAGCCCCTTCTGGAGTTCTATGTTAGCCCTCTAGACTCCTATACCTAAGCTAATTTTTCTAACTAAGCATTTATAAGCAATAAGGTTGATGTTGTTTGTTTTAGTCACTAAGTCATGTCTGACTCTTTTGGGACCCAATGGACTGTAGCCCACCAGGCTCTCTGTCCATAGAACTTCCCAGGCAAGAATACTGGAGCAGGTTGCCACTTCCTTCTCCAGGGATCTTGCTGACCCACGGATTGAACCTGGGTCTCCTGCATTGGCAGGCAAGTTCTTTACCACTGAGCCACTAGGTAATAAAGTTAATAGCTACCCTCTTTATTAATGTCCAATGTGTTCAGAACTTGAGAAAGGAAGAAGGAAGCTGCTGCTGCTGCTGCTAAGTCTCCTAAAAAGTGTTAACATTTGGTTCACTGGCTATAGGATTGAGAATTAAATAAGGAGTATATTTCTGATGCAAAGAGTACATTAGAGAAGATTTTGATGGGATGATGACCATCTCTTTAGCCATGGACTTTCATTTTCCACCGCATATTCTGACCTTAAGAGTTTTTTAGAGGTTTATAATCAGTTTTTAGCTGCTATGGCTTGGCCTCACATTGCAGACTAGGCTATGGCTGGCTTAATTTTTTAAGGTTGTGGAGGTCTTAAGCAAGGACACAAAACGTCCTGACAAAAGCAAGAGAGTCCCAGCAGAGGTACATGGCTCATATGTGTATCTTTACCACAGGTACATGGGAATCACAAAGTTGACTGGGCAAAACTTCGCTATGCCCAAGTGGCCTCCGTGGGCCTTTAACAGGTGCATGTGATCACAGTTTAATTCACAGACTGGGCTTTTTGTAACTGAACTATCTGTGGCAAAGATTGTATCACAGGAAGAACAGAATCTTGATATGCTTCCTTGGTATTGGTGGGTATAAAATATTTGCTGCATTGAAATATTAAGTAAGACAAGTTTCTATAGTTCTATGATTTACAGTTCTCAGAAGTTAAAGTCTTAGTGCCAGGCAGAAAAGCATTGCTAGATGACTGCTCCAGATTTTATCATCTATTCAGAGATAAGGAGATGCTATTGGAGGAATTAATTTTCTTTAATGCAGTTTATATACATATATATGTATATGTGTGTATATATGAGAATGACTAATTCTCAAAGAACTAGTGTACATATTTCAAGATGATTCAGTTATCGTAGGTGGTATGCCAGTGCCCTGAGAGAACATGTTTCACAAGTATAGGGATTGAAAAGTAGAAGAAAGATAGTGTGCTGAGGGACATAAGGTAGAAGTCTTGCTTTTCTCCAATCCTCTAGGGCAGAGGTATCACACTATAGCCAACAGGCCAAATCGGACTGCCAGCTGATTTTATGAATAAAGTTTTATTGGCACAAACCATACCCATTAGTCCAAGATATCTTTCCCTCCACATTGCCAGAGTTAAATAGCATGGTGAGATTATATGACCCCTTGACTTTTTATGGAAAAGTTTGCCAACCCCACCTAGAAGAGGGCAATGATTCTAAAACTTCAGCACGGCACTAGAATTATCTGGAGGACTTGTTAACATACAGATTGTCAAGCTTTCCCTTCAAAGTTTCTGATTCAGATGCTCCTGTTAGGCCAATAATTTGCATTTCTAGCAAATTCCCAGGGATACAGATGCTTCTCATCTGGGGACTGTACTTTGATAACCACTTTCCTAAGAACAAGCTTCTGTAATTTCTATAATTGCTTAGAGTGATGACAGTTAAACCAAATGTGAAGATATGACGAAAAAGCTTAGGTTTAAGTATCAATCACAAGGGGGAGTGACAATAACTGAAAAGGAAAGAAAAGAATAGAGAAAAAGAATGGTAATAAATTAAAAAATAGTATGTCATCAGATTTAGTTCACACTCAAGTACCAGAATTCAAAAAATCATGTGGCTTTAAGAGGACATTAAGAAATTTAAGAAATACATACTGCATATTTTTTTGGGAAAGATGGGCTCCCTTCTTCTGCTTCCCCCAAATATGGTATATACACAGAGGCAAAATAAATCACATTTTGGGAGAATTTTTTTTCTCAATTCGTTGGGAAGGAGTATTAAATTATTTCACTTGAAGAAATGGTACAAATGACAGAACATAAGTAGATGTTCTTACAACCTAAAGGGAGAATATAAACCTGAAAAACGCACACTCCCCTGGTGACCACAGAGGGTAACCCCATCACTGTAGGGAAGCCACTCTAGGATTTAAGGGTGCACTTGTCACGGACACTTATCCAAGGCGGGGGCAGGAGCTGGGCTGGATGGGAGCTGGGCGGGGAAGTGGGGGGAGGGGGACTAGAGGAGACTGGGGGGTGGGGCAGGGCAGGGAGGGGGCACATTCGTTTCACGCAGGTTAGTCACGAGGCCATTCGATTCTCTGCTGGCTTTCATCTCCCTGCTCCTCCAGGTCGCAGATCTCAAAGTCACAGTTTGGGTGTCGTTTTGGTTTGTGGCCAGTTCGTGCAGTTCCAGTAGTGACTGATTCACACTAGTTTCTAATGCAGACTCCGCCCCAGTCTCAGTGCTCCAGATCCTTCCTAACCTGAAGGAAGATTCGGCCATCTCTTCAACGGTTTTTCAGCATGTTCTCGCTTCTCAAAGGGCTGGTGAAGAAAATGCTGGCAAAGTTCTTCTAAGTCACAGCGTCATGGTCAAAGTAGTAGGTCACGGAGAGGCACGGTAACTCTGGTAGAGCTCCGGCAGACGGGCGGTTGCTGGCGCCGCGGAGCCCCGGCGGCGGAAGCGGTCCACTTCCGATGGAGGGGACGTCTGGTCTCTCCAATCATTTTATATTCCCCAGACTGGGATTCTAGACATTTTGGCATCGACCAATGACTGGCATCTCAGCAAGGCATTGTGTCAAGGCCTACACTTCCCTTCGCTGTGGCCTTTTCAACACTAAGAACTGGATTCTGGGATCATTATTTTGCCGGACAAACGGCTCTAGGGCCTGGGTGTGGCTTCCCTTCTCAATACCGCGATTGTGGAGGCAGTGCTTTTATAGTCATTTGGCTCCTTCACTCACTGGGATATTTAAAATGAAATATATCAGAGAATTGACTCTGCAGTTATGGCCCAAAAGGAACAATGCTCCTCTTCTAAGACTGCTTTTTAAAAACCCCAATTCCACGTGGTCAAGATTTTGCTGAAAAAAATTTGAGGTTTTGACTTTAACTTAAAAATTTGGAAGTTTGGATTTTACACTCAAATAAGCAAAATAACTTGAGTTCAGATATTAAGGGATATTAATATTTGGGGATTTTAACTTGCAAGAGGATTTAGCCATTATCTCTTGGAATTTGATAATGGGAGAATGTTTTTTTATTCACATTGAGATGTCCCTATATTGTGAATATTTTAATTATTTGAATATGCTTAATGTTCTTTAAGAATGTCTGGAATGCTATGTGGATACAGTGGTTGGTTGTAATTTGGGATCGCAAACTAAATAGGAAATGATTCTTTATTCTTGGGTACAAAGTGGCCTTGGAGCTGATTTAGATAATGTATTTCTCCCATCAATTTTATCAGTATCTGAAATGACTACCGGTGGTCCTAGGAGGATTCCAGTAGTAGTTAACAATGCAGAGGCAATCTAATGAGGGTGGGGGCAAGATTTCTCTCATAAACTACTGGTCCCCTCTCCCTAAAAGGGCAGCCACACTCCTGTCTGACTACAGGCTTTCTGAAAAAGTTTAAGGGTTTTGAAGAAAAAAGAGAGGAGATTTTACATGGAACACTTAATCCTCCCTCTTCATGTTTCCTGCTTTGAAAGAAACTCAGAATCTGACTGTTCCTTGATTGACTTCAATCCACGGGCAGTAGAGTAACGTACCTGATTGATAAAATTGGGAAGGAAAAATATGTTGATCTGCTGTTTATTTGCTCAGCTTAGATCTACTACTTCCTCCTCTTAGAATTTTTTTTTTTTAATTTACTTTTCAATTGGAGGAAAATTGCTTTACAGTGTTGTGTTGGTTTCTGCCATACAACAATGCAAATCAGTCATAATTATACACATATTACCTCCCTCTTGAGCCTCCCTCCCCTCTCCTCATCCCACACCTCTAGGTCATCACAGAGTGCCAGGCAGGGCTCCCTGTGTTATATAACAACTTCTCACCAGCTATCTCTTTTATACATGATAGTGTATAAATGTCAATGGTACTTTCTCCATTTGTCCCACTCTTTCCTTCCCCCACTGTGTCCATTCTCTACAACTGTGTCTCCATTCCTTCCCTGAAAATAGGTTCATCAATGCCATTTTTCTGGATTCCATATTAATGTACAATATTGTTTTTCTCCTTCTGACATTTCACTCTGTATAACAGGCTCTAGATTCATCCATGTCACTAGAATTGACTCAAATTCATTCCTTTTTGTGGCTGAATAATAGTCCATTGTATATATGTACCACATCTTCTTTATCCACTCATCTGTTGATGGACGTCTAGGTTGCTTCCATGTCCTAGCTATTGTAAATAGTATTTCTATGAACACTGGGGTACGTGTGTCCTTTTCAATTACAGTCTTCTCAAAATATATCCTCAGTAGTGGGATTAGTGGGTCATATAGTAGTTTTGGGCTTCCCTGATGGCTCAGTGGGTGAAGAATCTGCCTGCAATGCAGGAGTCACAGGAGACATGAGTTCAATCCCTGGGTTGGGAAGGAGGAAATGGCAAGTCACTTCAATATTCTTGCCTGAAAAATCCCATGGACACAGGAGCCTGGCCGGCTAAAGTACAAAGGGTCACAAAGAGTTGGACACAACTGAGTGAACCAAGCATGCATGAATTTTAGCAAACTCCAGGGATATGGTGAAAGACTGAGGAGCCTGGCGTGCTGCAGTCCATGGGGTTGTAAGAGTCAGACACAACTTAGCAACTATACAACAATGTTAGTTTTATTCCTAGTTTTTTACAGAATCCCCATACTGTCCTCCAGAGTGGCTGTATCAATTTACATTCCCACCAACAGTTCAGAAGGGTTCCCTTTTCTCCACATCCTCTCCAGCATTTATTGCTTATTGATTTTTTGGTGATGGCCATTCTGACTGTTGTGAGGTGATGCCTCATTGTAGCTTTGATTTGCTTTTCTTTAATAGCTAGTGATGTCTCTTAGAATTCATTGAAGTAAGCTACTCTTAGAAGTACAAGTTGTTTTTCTCAGAGGCAGTTTCTCTACCCTCTGACCATGACAGATGCTGGATGGATGTCTACCTAATTTGGGAATTTGGTGTTAGGAGTCAGTTTCATTCTTAGAACTAAGCTATGGCATTTAACTTAGCATTAAAGTAAGAGAAGTAGTATTTTGGCCTCAAAAAGTTACTCTGCTTTATTTCTCAATATGTTTAGAAATTAAGTGGTAAAGAAGGAGTCTATTTGGTGGAGGGAACGATGTCCTGCCTCAGAAATTCTTAACAGAATTTACCCTTTATTCTTATTACACTGCTTTAAAATTTTTCACAAGGAATATTATATTACAATATGTTATTTTTTAAAGTAAACTGATGGGTGAAGAGATTTTGTCAGTTAAAAAAAAAGCAATAAAAAACTCTATGGTCTATAGATATCCATTAAGATTTATTTTATAAACCTTTTCCCTTAAAATAAGTGAAAGTGTCAGCATCACTCTAAGAAGAGGTGTGTACATTTGCATTAAATAAATTATTCATTTTCTAATATCGTGAAATTGTTTTGTAGTGCCTGAGAATAAAATAAAGCTGAAATAATCTCCATCCCTTGCATTATGCATTGTAGCATTAGAAAAGAAGGTTTTTGTTTTTGTGTTTTTCCAGGAAATAAAAAAAGAAAAAATCTTTCTTTTTAGTCCCTGAGGTACTAAAGTAAGTAACAGAATAAAATCCAATAAAAAAAATTTATTTTATTATTTATTGTTATCACCTTTAGTTAATGGCATGTATGTTTCAATTTCTAAGCACATGGATATGCTTTGGCTGGATTGAATGTCATTATTTTGATTCCCTTTGATAAACTCAAAGTGCTATACCTTTCCTCTTTTTTCATTTTTGAAAATTTTGTATGTTCACTCACTCAGAGTTGTTCCCAGAGCCTGAAAACACCTGATGTAGTCATTGGCACTGGACCTGTATACACATATCTCTGTGGAGCGTTTCTTGTTCAGCCATTCTAAACTCATTATTGACTGTTGATTTTTCCTTCCTAAATAACACTGTTATATACTTACTGCTTATACCACTCAGTTCATTTGTTATTTAATATTTGTTATTTTTATGTCCAATGTGCATATGGCATAAATCTCAAGTTAACTGTAGGCTTTTTAAAAATTTTTTTTAATTTAAATTTATTTACTTTAATTGGAGGCTAATTACTTTAAAATATTGTATTGGTTTTGCCATACATCAACATGAATCCACCACAGGTGTACACGTGTTCCCCATCCTGAACCCCCCTCCCACCTCCCTCCCCGTACCATCCCTCTGGGTCATCCCAGTGCACCAGCCCCAAGCATCCTGTATCCTGCATTGAACCTTGAGTGGCAATTTGTTTCATATATGATATTATACATGTTTCAATGCCATTCTCCCAAATCATCCCACCCTCTCCCTCTCCCACAGACTCTTGGGAGTCTCTTGGACTCCCAAGAGTCCAAAAGACTGTTCTATACATCAGTGTCTCTTTTGCTGTCTCGCATACAGGGTTATTGTTACCATCTTTCTAAATTCCATATATATGCATTAGTATACTGTATTGGTGTTTTTCTTTCTGGCTTACTTCACTCTGTATAATAGGCTCCAGTTTCATCCACCTCATTAGAGCTGATTCAAATGTATTCTTTTTAATGGCTGAGTAATACTCCATTTGGAGAAGGCAATGGCAACCCACTCCAGTACTCTTGTCTGGAAAATCCCATGGACGGAGGAGCCTGGTAGGCTGCAGTCCATGGGGTCACTAAGAGTCGGGCACGACTGAGTGACTTTACTTTCACTTTTCACTTTCATGCATTGGAGGTACATATACACAATGGAGTATTACTCAGCCATTAAAAAGAATACATTTGAAACTGTAGGCTTTTTAAGCCCTAATTTTACCATACATTGACAAGAATCAGCCATGGGTTTACATGTCAATGTATGGCAAAACCCACTATAATATTGTAAAGTAAATAGCCTCCAATTAAAAAAACAACACCAAAACAACAAAAAAAGAGAAAAAAAGCACCAATTTTAATACTTTGCAGATCACTCAAAATATTGTGTTTTGCAGCTCATAGACACTCAAACATCACAATAATGTGATCACTCACCTAGAGCCAGACATCAAAGCTAGTGGAGGTGATGGAATTCCAGTTGAGCTATTTCAAATCCTAAAAAATGATGCTTTGAAAGTGCTGCACTCAACATGCCCTCAAATATGGAAAACTCAGCAGTGGCCACAGGACTGGAAAGGGTCAGTTTTCATTCCAATCCCAAAGAGGGACAATACTAAAGGATGTTCAAACTATTATAAACTGCACTCATTTCACATGCTAGCAAAGTAATGCTCAAAATCCTTCAAGTTAGGTTTCAGCAGTACATGAATAGAGGATTTTTAGATATACAAACTGGATTTAGGAAAGGCAGAGAGGAACCAGAGATTAAATTGCCAATATCCATTGGTTGATCATAGATAAATCAAGGGAATTCCAGAAAAACATCTACTTCTGCTTCATTGACTATATGCTAAAGCCTTTGACTATGTGGATCATACAACAAACTGTGGAAAATTCTTCAAGAGATGGGAATACCAGACTGCCTTACCGACCTCCTGAGAAACCTGTATGCAGATCAAGAAGCAACACTTAGAACAAGACATGAAAGAACAGACTGGTTCCAAATTGGGAGAGGAGTACATCAAGGCAACGTGTTGTCACCCTGCTTATCCTACTCATATGCAGAGTAAATCATGGGAGGTGCCAGGCTGGATGCAGCTCAAGCTGGAATCTAGATTACCTGGAGAAATATCAGTAACCTCAGATATGTAGATGACACCACCATTATGCCAGAAAGAGAAGAGGAACTAAAGATTCTCTTGATGGTGAAAGAGGAGAGTGAAAAAGCTGGTTTAAAACTCATTCAAAAAATGAAGATCACAGCATCTGGTCCCATCATTTCATGGCAAATAGATGAGGAAACAATGGAAACAGTGACAGACTTTTCCTGGGCTCCAAAATCACTGTGGATGGTGAATCCAGCCATGAAATTAAAAGACACTTGCTCCTTGGAAGAAAAGCTATGACCAACTTCGAGTGAGTGAGTGAAAGTCGCTTAGTCGTGTCTGACTCTTTGCGACCCCATGGACTGTAGCCTGTCAGGCTCCTGTGTCCATGGGATTCTCCAGGCAAGAATACTGGAGTGGGTTGCCATTTCCTTCTCCAATGACCAACTTAGCATAATAAAAAGCAGATATCATTTTGCCAACAAAGGTTGGTATAGTCAAAGCTATGGGTTTTCCAGTAGTCATATATGGATATGAGAGGTGGACCATAAAGAAAGCTGAGCGCTGAAGAATTGATACTTTCAAACTGTGGTGCTAGAGAAGACTCTTGAGAGTCCCTTGGACAGCAAGGAGATAAAACCAGTCAATCTTAAAGGAAATCAATATTCAGTTGGAAGGACTGAATATTCATTGGAAGGACTGAGGCTGAAGCTGGAACTCCAACACTTTGGCCGCCTGATGCAAAGAGCCAACTCATTGGAAAAGACCTTGATTCTGGGAAAGATTGAAGGCAGAAGGAGAAGGGGATGACAAAGAATGAGATGGATGGATGGATGAGTGGACCTGAATTTGAGCAAACTCAGGGACAGAGTGAAGGGCAGGGAAGCCTGGCATGCTGCAGTCCATAAGGTCTCAAAGTCAGACACAACTGAGTGACTGAACTGCAAAGACACTCAAACACTTCTGAATGTACCTAACATTCCTAACTGGAAGAAATCATATTCAAGAAAGATAAAGTACACTTTTGGAGCTTCTACTAACTGTATAAAACAATTTATTATGTGTTTATTTTCTAAAATCTATAACATAGTTATAGCTGAAATTATGCCCCAAATTTGAGTAACTAATTATTCATAAATGGTAATTTTAGGTATTATTTTTCATGTGGCTGAAATTAATAAGTGCTGTTTAGAGCCACACTATCTTCTTCTTGGTATGTACTCTTTTGCTTTTATTTGTAAAATCAATTTTATTGAAGTATAATTAGTATATAATAAAATGCATCCATTTGAGAGTACAGTTCAATGAGTTTTGAATAATTACCCATATAACTACCATTATATTCAAGATATAGAACTTTTCCTCAGCCTAGAATTCCTGTGGAGCACAAAGGTCTTTGCATGTGTGTGTGCTTATTTACTTTTAAATTATGGTACTACGCCATAAAAGTAACATTATTTGGTGTAGTGTTTATTTGTAGGGATTTTGGGGGGCATTATCTTTGTGTTATTTTAAGGGCAACTGATCTATAGATTACTATGTGTATTAAACATTTCAGAATTTAATTAGAATTAATAATCTACCACCTCTAGTGGAATGTAATGTAAATGGTAAAGAGTCTGCCTGCAATGGGGGAGGCCTGGATTGGATTCCTGGGTTGGGAAGATCCCCTGCAGCAGGAAATGGCAACCCACTCCACTGTGTAGGTAACTCGAAACCAGATAAGTCTCTTTACTCTTTTAAGTTCTAGTTGTAGTGAATTATTACACATACATAATTCACACACATTCTGACACACAATGACACAGTTTTTGTTTTCTGTTGATGTGTATGTTTTAAAGAATTTAAGACAGAGGTGGATAGTCTATTATATCCACCCGGATATTTAACATTTCTGTTGTTTTTCCTGCATATAATACATTATAACAGTTCCAAGTTTTCTTTTGGTATCATTTCCTTTTTAGGAAGAACTTGCTTTAGCATTTCTTTTATTAGATATGCTGGTGAAAAACTTTTCTTAGTTTTCCTTCATCTGAAGATAAGAATGCTTTCATTTTGTCTTCAATTCTAAAGAATGTTTCAACTAAATATATTATTTTATGTCACTCATTCTTTTATTGTAGCTTTTTATAAATGTTCCATTACCTTTTGGTCTCTATAGTTGCCTCTGGTAAATCAGTAATAATTCAAATACTTGTTCTCCTATATATGTGTGCATGCGTGCTAAGTAGCTTCAGTCCTGTCCTGCTCTTTGGGACCCCATGGACTATAGCCTGCCAGGCTCCTCCGTCCATGGGATTCTCTAGGCGAGAATTCCAGAGTAGGTTGCCATGCCCTCCTCTAGGGGATCTTCCCAACCCAGGGATCGAACCCAGGTCTCTTATACCTCCTGTATTAGGAGCTGGGTTCTTTATCACTAGCACCACCTGGGAAGCCCTCACCTATATGTATACACTATGTCATTTTTTTGCCAGCCATGAAATTAAAAGACGCTTACTCCTTGGAAGGAAAGTTATGACCAACCTAGACAGCATTTTCAAAAGCAGAGACATTACTTTGCCAACAAAGTTTCGTCTAGTCAAGGCTATAGTTTTTCCTGTGGTCATGTATGGATGTGAGAGTTGGACTGTGAAGAAGGCTGAGTGCCGAAGAATTGATGCTTTTGAACTGTGGTGTTGGAGAAGACTCTTGAGAGTCCCTTGGACTGCAAGGAGATCCAACCAGTCCATTCTGAAGGAGATCAGCCCTGGGATTTCTTTGGAAGGAATGATGCTAAAGCTGAAACTCCAGTACTTTGGCCACCTCATGCGAAGAGTTGGCTCATTGGAAAAGACTCTGATGCTGGGAGGGATTGGGGGCAAGAGGAGAAGGGGACAACAGAGGTTGAGATGGCTGGATGGCATCACTGACTCGATGGACGTGAGTCTGAGTGAACTCCGGGAGTTGGTGATGGACAGGGAGGCCTGGCGTGCTGCAATTCATGGGGTTGCAAAGAGTTGGATACGACTGAGTGACTGAACTGAACTGAAGGTTTTTTTTAGCTTTGGTTTTCAGTTTGATTACAGCATATCTGGGTCTGTAGTTCTATGAGTATTTTCTGGTTAGATTTTGCTGAGATTCTCAAATTTCTAAATTTATACCTTTTCCCAATTCAGGATGATTTCCACTGTTATTTCTTCAATTTTTCTTTTACACCACACTCTTTTTCCTGTCTTTCTGGCACCTATAGGATACCAAATTTTGAACTTTGTTATATTCTCCAACAGGTACTGGAGGTGTTATTTATCTTTTGTTTTTCAACTTTTTCCCTCTGTTGATAAGATTATTTTTATTGATCTATCCTTAAGATTACTGACTTATAAGTTTTATCCTTGAACTCATCCAGTGAATATTTTCATTTTATTATTTTTCACTTATGTAGCTTCCAGTTCTAAAATGATTATTTAAAAAATATATCTCTTATCTCTCTAGAGACTTTCTATCTTTCCAATTGTTCCAGAAGTGTTTGCCCTTAGTTTTCATAGAAAGATTAGGAGAGATATTTTAAAGTCTTCATTTCTTAAGTCTAACAATGTGGCAGATTTGGGGCTGGCTTCTATCAATTGTCTTTTCTCTTGAGAGTTTGTCAGACTTCACTAGTTCTTTGTACCTTGATTAATTTTTGATTGTATACTAAATATTTTCAATATTATGCTATAATATGCAGATCTTGTTTAAAGCCTGTGGAAAATATAGTTGTTATTTTTACAGTAAGTAGTTATCCCGGTTATTAATAGGTTTTCACCATAAGCTTCAAACTTCATTTTGTGGACATTGGTTTTAATGTTAGTTGTTTTCAAAGCCCTTACAGTGCTATTTGTTTCTTTCCCCAAATGTCTGCAGCCCGGGGGCCACTCTTAGACCTAGATTGTAATCTACCCTGTAGGTTTTTCTCAAAGGCTTCAGTATACTTGTTTAAGGTCAGATCCACGCATACATGGGCTGACAGGTGAGCGCGTGAGTACATACACAATTTTACGCGATCCCTCCTCTCCTTTGCTCCTTTGAGAACATATTCCAGGTCCAAGGTTTCTTCTTCCTTCTTGATCCTTAGGCTAGAACACCGGAGATTTAGTGTCCCTACACTGCTGTGCATGTCCCATAATAAGAGATGAAGAGAAAAGGAAAAAAAAATAACGGGATTTCCTTTACTCTTTGTAGACTTCCCGGCCCCGTAGACCAGAGGGAGAAGGGATTAGCTTGGAGGTCCTTCTGTCTTCACTCTGCATAGTTCTGGGATGTGTACTGCCTTTTGATATAGGCTGAGAAATATAGGAAGAAAAGAGAAATACAGATTCACTGCCAGATTATCTGTACTCTGTATTCTCAATTCCTTCCTCAATGTTCCTTCCTCGTTTGCATTTTAGAGTCCACAGATAGTTGCATTCACTGGGAAGGACAGGGTGGCACATGTTTATTTTGTCTTAGTCAGAACTGGAACATTCACAGTTGTAGAATAAGATTTATGTGTCTTCTCTTAAACTGGTTACTATGAAATCTCCTTTTGTTGTCCAAATTAATTTATTTAAAAAGGAAATATAAAGGGAATTTCATTGTTTTCTTGTTACTTACTAGCCATCAAGCCCTATTCCTCTCTTTGAAGGGAAAAGGTGGCATGTGAACTATAATTCTATTTCTATTGGGTAAATCCTTTTGTCTCCTAGAAATCCTTTTTCTGGAGAAGAAATAAAGGAAATGTCCACACTTGGTACCTCACTCCTTTTTTCTTCCCCCCTTTGCATTTTCAGAATCAGAGAAGTCAAAGAGAAGGAAAAAAAAAAGATTACTACAAATGTTAATGGTATTCATAGAGTGATTCAATATGTGATTCTTAGAAATTAATTTCCAATACTGGCTTCTTTAGGGTTAGTACAGGTGAATGCTTACTGTTGTTTAAACAACAACAACAACAATACTAAGCCAATATAAATAAAACATTTGAGACACTATGCTTGTAAATATTAAAAAAAAAAAATTAGAAGTTTGGCCCAGAGTAGATTCTGTTAGTAAGAATCATAACAACACATAGAAAAAGCTTGAGTAACCACAAACTAAACTCTTAACACAATCTACCATCTCCTCCTTTTCCATGACCCAAATGCAAGTGAGTGAATGATGTTTAATTCTAAAGTTTAAACTCTAGAAATTAGCTGTCTGAATATTATCTTTTGTAGAAACTTCCATGCTTCATCCAATGCCTGGTACATTAGTTTCCTATCTCCCACTTTAGTTGTTGGTTTGTGAAAGCAGAAGAAATACATTTTTCTTTCTTTTGTCTTTTACTTTTCCTGGAAAGCACTGTTGTAAAACTGAAACATGAATGCAGAATTGAATTCTTATTTCCAAAGCCAATTGACTTTAAATCATATTAAGTTGATGAAATACTAGAAACTGTTCCTTTAACCATCTCTGCATGCCTAAATCCAAATTTAGGCTTTATAGTGTAGCTCTAATTCCATTAAGCAGCTCCCTATTCTTTAGGAATGTAGACTGTGGAAATAGATAAAAGTAAATTGTGTTCTGATTCTTCCTCTGACCAGCTGTGCAACTGTGGATAAGTAACTTGATATCTCTGAACCTCACTGTCCTCATCTGTCAAATAAAGATGACAAGGCAAAAGGAGCAGAGGGTGGCAGAGGATGAGATGGTTGTATGGCATCACTGACTCAATGGACATGAGTTTGAGTAAATTCTAGGAGATAGGGAAGGACAGGGAAGTCTGGATTTTCCAGTACTCTTGCCTGGAAAATCCCATGGACGGAGGAGCCTGGTGGGCTGCAGTCCATGGGGTCGCTAAGAGTTGGACACGACTGAGCAACTTCACTTTCACTTTTCACTTTCATACATTGGAGAAGGAGATGGCAACCCACTCCAGTGTTCTTGCCTGGAGAATCCCAGGAATGGGGGAGCCTGGTGGGCTGCCGTCTATGGGGTCGCACAGAGTCGGACACGACTGAAGTGACTAAGCAGCAGCAGCAGCAGCAGCAGGGAAGTCTGGTGTGCTGCAGTCCTTGGGGTAGCAAAGAGTTGGACACAACTGAACCTCTGAACAACAAGATGACCCTCTCACAAGGTTTTTGCAGTACATCCACTAATAACTCTGTAAATGTTACCTGCCACTTACCACAGTATTTTATTACGATTGAAATATGTTTCCTTTACATAATTAGAGAGCTCACGGACATTTAGACATTATCTACCACATTTTTCAGGTAAAAACCCTGAAGGTCAGAGGCTCAGAGTGATTTTTCTAAAGGGCACAGATAGAATTAGTATGACAAGAATCAGCTAGGCCTTAATGAAATATCACTTTTAACGGATGAACCTCATAATATTCTAAGTGGATAATAGGAGAAGCTCAGCAACCCATATGGCAAGAAAATCTTAGTTGCCTGCTTGATTTTAATTTACACATTTTTTTCCTGCCTGAGAGAAGGGAGGGCAAGGGGAATCAGAGCTGTATCAAATGCAGTGGCATCTGGGCTGATCTAATAGAAATGATCAGGTGAGTCTCCTTAATCCTTATTAGTAGGCTGCCAAGGACTTTTCACAAGAAGTGAATTATTTTAGTGTTAATAAGAAATCAGGCCCAAAATATATTAAATTCTCACTTTCTATCCATATTTGCCATGTCATTCTATTTGCTGATTTTCTTTAGCTTAGTGGTCTATTTTTCAAGTACTAAATACACTGATACTAATCCAGGGGCCTTTGTGAATATCTTTTGGTCACTGGGTTGAGACAACATTCATTTTTTTCAATCTGTTAACTGCAGACAGAAACGAGTGGGCCGTGGAATGGATTTGCCGTGCACGGCTGCTACTCTGCATTATTGAGCATGCTCTCAGTCTCTTGGCATTCTTGGGTGTCCATTTTCAGACAGGGCCCTATTTTACTTGCTGTTTTTTGCTCTTAATAAATAAACTACAAATAAAATGGTGGAAACTTCATGTGTCCCCAGACCACTTGTTTCTTTGGATGCTTCAGATTCAGAAGCACTAGAGACTCCAATAAGGACTGTTTTGACTTTAAAAAAAAAGGAACTATAGTTCTGATCTCGAAAAAAAAGTAAATTAATGTTCTAAAGTAGGTCTATGAACAAAGTATCTGCTACAGAAACTTCTTTGCAAATGATTTTAAAGAATACATCAGGAGGGTCAGGACTGGGAGAAGATGAAGCTGAGGATACTGGGGGATAGAATCAGGCCTGTCTCTACTAAAAATTACTGAGTGCATGAAGGCAATCTATACCTCCTCAGCCTACTTTTACTTTATGCCTGAAAACCACATTAGCCATGTGCCTTGTAAATTATCCTACTCCCATCAAAATCTTAGCAAAGTACCTAAGAAACTATCTCACATAAGGTTTAAAGGACTGATCCAAATTTCAGTGTTATCCCTAACTGATATATCTGCACTTGAATAGACAAATAAAACCTCAAGATAAATGAATGATGGTTTGGACTATATTTCTCATCTTTATTTGGCAGAATAGAAAGGTCTCTAAGATCACACATCTGTCTGCGTAAAACTGTACTAGATTTGAATCATTGTTTTCTCAGACACCTCTTCCTTGTGAAATCTCCCTCATCCACCACAGAAACGATTGCATGATTTCACCCCACTCCAGGTAATCACAGCCAACTGGCCCCTGAGAGGAAAATGCTCCAAGGATTCATTTATAAACCTGGTAGTTACACTGAATTGTGTAGCCTGGCCTACTGGCATCAGGCCAAGCAGATTCCTCTCTGGGTAGGATTCTTCATTTCTTCTCTCACTTCCGTCAGCAATACTGAGTCATGTTCTAGACAGGTCAGACAACGGGGCAAGTCAAGTTTATTATTATTGTTCTCACTCTTATTTTTTACTCATTGAGTTCTCCTTCTAAGATCTGTTCCCATGGCAACAAGACAGGCAACTTTGGTTAAGAAGCTCAGAGCAATGAAACTTGATGGATCCATTTTGCTTTTGTCTCCTCTTGGCTCCTTTTTGGTTGCCACTGACTGTCTCATAGGTCACACTGTCCTTCAGTCCACAGGATATCACTGATGAATTTAAGATCATTTTTATTTCCCTCCCCATGAAGAGAAGGAACTTTGTTTTTCCTGAAACAGGAAGTACTTTTACTTTATCAGAAGCTATTTCACATGCTTTGATTCACTTTTCAGTTCAGTTCAGTCGCTCAGTCATGTGCGACTCTTTGCAACTGAGTGGATGGCAGCACGCCAGGCCTCCCTGTCCATCACAACTCCTGAAGCCTACTCAAACTCATGTCCATCGAGTCAGTGATGCCATCCAACCATCTCATCCTCTGTCATCCCCTTCTCCTTCTGCCTTCAATCTTTCCCAGCATCAGGGTCTTTTCAAATGAGTCAGCTCTTCACATCAGATGCCTAAAGTATTAGAGTTTCAGCTTCAAGCATCAGTCCTTTCAATGAATATTCAGGACTTATTTGCTTTAGGATGGACTGGTTGAATCTCCTTGCAGTCCAAGGGACTCTCAAAAGTCTTCTCCAACATCACAGTTCAAAAGTATCAATTCTTCAGTGCTCAGCTTTCTTTATAGTCCAACTCTCACATCCATACATGACTACTGGAAAAACCATAGCTTTGACTAAATGGACCTTTGTTGGCAAAGTAATGTCTCTGCTTTTTAATACACTGTCTAGTTTGGTCATAGCTTTTCTTCCAAGGAGCAAGCGTCTTTTAACTTCATGTCAGCAGTTACCATCTGCAGTGATTTTGGACCCCAAAATAATAAAGTGTATCACTGTTTCCATTGTTTCCCCATCTATTTGCCATGAAGGGATGGGGCTAGATGCCGTGATTCTAATTTGCTGAATGTTGAAATTTAAGCCAGCCTTTTCATTCTCCTCTTTCACTTTCATCAAGAGGATCTTTAGTTCTTCTTTGCTTTCTGCCATAAGGGTTATGTCAGCTGCATATCTGAATTTATTGATTTTTCTCCCAGTAATCTTGATTCCAGTCTGCGCTTCATCCAGCTCAGAATCTCTCATGATGTACTCTGCATAGAAGTTAAATAAACAGGATGACAATATATAGCCTTAATGTACTCCTTCCCCATTTTGGAATCAGTTTATTGTTCCATGTTCAGTTCTAACTGTTGCTTCTTGACTTGCATATAGATTTCTCAGGAGGTAGGTAAGGTGGTCTGGTATTCCCATCTCTTTCAGAATTTTCCACAGTTTTCTGTGATCCACACAGTCAAAGGCTTTGATGTAGTCAATAAAGCAGAAGTAGATGTTTTTCTGGAACTCTCTTGCTTTTTGATGATCCAGTGGATGTTGGCAATCTGATGTCTGGTTCCTCTGCCTTTTCTAAATCCAGCTTGAACATCTGAAAGTTCAGGGTTCACATACTATTGAAGCCTGGCTTGGATAATTTTGAGCATTACTTTGCTAGTGTGTGAGATGAGTGCAAATGTGCGGTAGTTTGAGCATTCTTTGGCACTGCCTTTCTTTGGGATTGGAATGAAAACTGACCTTCTCCAGTCCTGTGGCCACTGCTGAGTTTTCCAAATTTGCTGGCATATTGAGTGCAGCACTTTTGCAGCATCATCTTTTAGGATTTGAAGTAGCTCAACTGGAGTTCCATTACCTCCAGTAACTTTGTTCATAGTAATGTTTCCTAAGGCCCACTTGACTTTGCATTCCACAATGTCTGGCTCTAGGTGAGTGATCACACCATTGTGGTTATCTGGGTCATCAAGATTTTTGTATAGTTCTTCTGTGTATTCTTGCCACCTCGTCTTAATATCTTCTGCTTCCATTAGGTCCATACCAATTCTGTCCTTTATTGTGCCCATCTTTGCATGAAATGTTCCCTTGATATCTCCAATTATGTTGAAGAGATGTTTAGACTTCCCCATTCTGTTGTTTTCCTCTATTTCTTTGCACTGGTCACTGAGGAAAGCTTTCTTATCTCTCCTTGCTATTCTTTGGAACTCTGCATTCAAATGAATATATCTTTCCTTTTCTCCTTTGCCTTTCCTGTCTTTTTCTTTTCTCAGCTATTTGTAAAGCTATTTTTAAGGCTTGTAAGTATTGATTCACAATACTCCGTTATAAAATCCAAGAAGATGAGTAATGACAGAATTACCTCAAGTACATTGCTTGCTCCCTCAAGGAGCCTTAGCATGGGCCACTTCCTCATCTTAGCCAGCTCTCACTTTCCTCCAGCCAACCCTTGCCTTTCTGTCTTTCTTCAGCCATATCAACTCATATTGTTTTCCCCTTGGCTTAAATGTCACTTTTTTAGAGAACCCTTCTCTGGCCACTCAGACTGGATTAGGACCCACTGCTTCCCCTGCCCATAGCTCCTCTTAGGTTTTCTTCAAAGGATATATTATCATTGGTAAGTACATCTTTTTGTGATTTTTAAGATAATATCTTTTTCTCCAAATAGGCTCTGGACTTCCAAAGATAGAGTATCTAGTTTTTTGGTCTATCATTGAAACCCTAGCACCTAGCAGGGTGACTAATATATAGCTTTTACAAAGATATATTTATTGAAAAATGGATGGAAGAATCTTTCATTTCTCTCTTCTTAAGGCTGCTGCTGCTGCTAAGTCGCTTCAGTCGTGTCCGACTCTGTGCGACCCCATAGACGGCAGCCCACCAGGCTCTGCCGTCCCTGGGATTCTCTAGGCAAGATCACTGGAATGGGTTGCCATTTCCTTCTCCAATGCATGAAACTGAAAAGTGAAAGTGAAGTCACTCAGTCGTGTCTGACCCTCAGCGACCCCATGGACTGCAGCCCACCAGGCTCCTCCATCCATGGGGTTTTCCAGGCAAGAGTACTGGAGTGGGGTGCCATCGCCTTCTCCGCTTCTTAAGGCTAGAAGCTAGTTAACAGTTTATCCAGATGCCTTGGTCAGGTCAGAATGCCATAGCAAAGTACAATTGACTCTATGGAATAAACAATGTAAATGGATTTCTCATTGTTCTGGAGGCTTGGATGTCCAAGATCAGGGTGCCAGCCAATTCAGTGAGAGCTCTCTTTCTGACTTGTAGATGGCCACCTTCTCCTGGTGTCCTCACATAGTGGGGGAGAAAGAGGAAGGGAGAGAGGGAGAGAGTGAGGGGGAATCAGGAGAGAGAGAGAGAGGGAGAATATCTTTTTATAAGGCCACCAATCCTATTGCATAAGGGCCCCACATTTAAGGGCCTCATTTACTCTTTATCACTTCATCAAAGACCTTATCTCCAAATACAGTCATGTTGGGGTTTAGGGCTTCAACATATGAACAGGAGGATTGGGGCACCGTCTTGTCCATCTACATGGGTTAGGTTTATTTGACCTTACGTTCTCTCAGTTCTTGCAGCAGATGTTAACCTATTACTTTGCACTTTCTTGTTTCTCTCTTTTGCAAGAAAACCATTATGCTTTTTGCAAAACAGCATTTGGGTTCCTGCTAGACTTTATAGTCTCTTTTTGTCATTCTTGTCTCTTTGTTACTGTTTGGGTTCCAAGAAAGTAAAAATGTTTTCAAAGTTTGTTTTCTGTGACTTGAAAGTTCTGGTGCAGATTGCCAACACAGAGGTGTATGTATACAAGCAAGACTCAGAGATTATTACTGATTCATTAATACAGTAAACAAACTTCCAGTTAAACTTTCAGTGTTTACCCCTGGGCTTTGACGTTTTCTCAATGGTTTTTATTTTCCTCTAGCTCATATCCTTGACTGCAGGTGAACTCTGGTTCTGGATAGTCTGGCTTCATAGAAAAGTCTTATGTTTGTCTGCAAGGCTTCTATTTAATTTTTAAATTCATTTTTATTACTCTGTACCAGGGAGTCATCTGGAAATGATATTCTTTAATAAACTGTCTTTGACAAATATTATTTTTTTCTTGTTAAAAACTCCTTTTCCTATTTTTCTTCTTCAAATAGCCACTGGCAGTTCTCTGCTTGAGAATGCAATGCTACTAGAGGAACAGCTCTTGCCAAGTGAGGAGAGTTTATTTTTTAAAAATCTCTCCTGCTTTTATGTTATATTTAATCAAAAGTGTACTGTCTTATATTCTTCCCTTTCCTCTCAATTTTGGTTTAAATACTTTTTCTGTAATTGATTTTTCAGTTTTCAGTGAATTTGCAAATGAATGCAAAAATCTGTTATAAGAAACTTTTGGTTTATTAATTCACTACTAGGTTGGTGGGTCATTTCTGAGGGAGTAAGAAAGTTGTATCAGGTATGAACCAGGTGTGTGAACAGACTACTCAAATGATGATTTTGAAGGTCTACAGTGAATAACTTTGCACTTGAAAAAGAAGTTTCAGGTTAACAACGCATTAATGAGGCTATCATATTGACTAGACTTTTGAAACAAGAAATAAGGCTTTTTGCTAATCATTTTACCCTATTTGAATCTCATGCCACTCCCAACCCCTTTTAACATCCCTTTTCAAAAGAGGGATTTTACATCTTTCTGACCCATTAAGAGTAAAACCGGGGCATTCGTGACAAAGGTGACTAGGTAAGGGGCAATAATGTAAACTAGGGTAAAATTCCATTATCTGAATGTTATTAATTCCCTGCCCATGTGCATTTATCTTTACTTAGAATCAGTAATCAGTTTATCAGTTAAAGTGTTAGCACTAAAATGTTACGTACTTTTTACCTAAATGTACTGAATATCTATGTTCCAGAAGATGATGAAAAACTTGAAGTCAAATTGATCATTGTTTCTGCCTTCAAGGATGTTACAATCTACTAGGAAAAAAAAAAAAAAACAAACAAAAAAAACAAACGGATAATAGGTGAAGAGAGGATAGAGAATGAGAAATAGAGAATGATAGAGAACCGAGTTAAGTATGCAGGAATTCAGAGGAGGGAGTGATGACTGTCATTTCATTTGTGGAAATTAAAGAAGGCTTTCCAGCGTAGAGGCATTTGTATACATCCAAGGGATGAATGAGGGCTAGACAAATGGAAAAGACAAAGGTGGGTATTCAGGCAGAAGCAAAAGCCAAAGCTCAGATGAAAGAAATTTGCTCCCTAAATAAGATTGGAAAGGCAAGACTGGAAGAACAAGATCACTACACGTCAGTTAGATTTTTACACATTGTTCTGTGGATCTTGGAGATCTGAAGAAGGGTAGTACAAACAGGGATAAGGAAATACAGAAAAGTATGTAGGTAGACCTGTTTAGACTTGACAACTTATTAAGGGGCAAGGGAGTAGCAGTCAAATCTGAGTCTATAATTTTAGTCCTGGGCAGCTGGGAGAAGGATGTTCTTCTTTGAAAATGAAACGAAGACGTTAAGAAGAAGGTGTTTTGGAGAAGGACATATTTGATTTCAAAAGTAAAAGCATGTTTCTGTACAACAGCCCCAAAACTCATTTATTTAAAGGAATAAGTAGCTTTTATCTAAGGTGTAGACAATGCTTCTGGACTTTAATCCAGATACAATTCCCAGAACTTCATGTTTGAGAGAAATTTATAAAATCATCTCTGTGCCAGTGGATATCTTTTGTTGCCTTCTACTATTTTGTTAAATGAGGTAACATGATAACTTACTATTTGCATTTATTTTGTTTTCACTTAATGTGCAGTCAAGAAAGAAAAGAGTTGGATGAAGGAAAGCCAAAAACAGTCCATGTACAAGGAGCAGAAGCTTAATAAAAAGCAAAAAGGACATTGAGGGAGCAAATAGGAACATGGGTGAGGAAGCAGGTGATGATGATAGAAAATAGTAACAGTTAAACTGGATCCATCTGATGGCTCTGGATTCTAGGATATAAATACAGACATACCCAACTTCAATGCAGGAGACAAAGGAGATGCAGATTCGATCCCTAGGTTGGGAAGATCCCCTGGAAGAGGAAATGGCAACCCATTTCAGTATTCTTGCCTGGAAAATCCCATGGACACACGAGCCTGGCGGGCTGCAGTCCATAGGTTGCAAAAAGAGTCAGAATGACTGAGCATGCACACACCATACTGGCACACACCATTTCAAAAGTTTCCACACACCGCTTTTATAAACCCAAAGAGTTCTAACCAGTGTCAGAGCTCTACTTATGAGGATTCTGGCTAATGGTCTATAGTGGTACGAAAGTTCTATGGTATGTGGAAACCACTGGAAAAGGATGGGCCTAGAGTGTGGGTATTAAGTGGAAGATTGGTCATGTGGAAGAATCTCCAGGTTTATCTTATTATGAAAGAAAAGGTGAGTTTGTGTATCTGTGTGTGTGTGTCTGTATGCTTAACAATTATTTTGTTTAAAGAGGAAGAAAAAATACTTTGTTCTAATTTCTCTTCAAGTGTTCTTTAGCTTCTGACCTAAACCCTAATGAGATTTTCTTCCTTTTTAAGCACAAAAACTTTAAAGAGTACTTGAGTTCTTTTCAGAAAGATTTTTAAAAAATAACTCTCAATTTCTATTGCCTTTTAGAAAATTATGACAAAGGAAAATTAAGTAACACTCATTTGCTCATATCATCTGATTGATAGGCTAGATATTATGCTATTAGGAAGATATAAAAGCTATAGGCTATCTTAAGAATTTGTTGACCTCTTATTATCTTCAAATTCCAAGGTTCAGCTGAAACATAGCAAAATCTAAGTTCATATTCTCCCAGTCTATTTAAAATCCCCACTCATAGTTTGAGTTTTGCCATAAGTGCATGGAAACCTGGTGGAAACAGATAACAGGAAGGTGTTGTTTGATAAACTTCCTTTTTCCATTCCTTCATCTAGTAAGTACATCTTGAATTTCCTTCAAAGTAAAAGCAAAGCTAGGAGCTAGATTGAAAAATTCAAGCAAATTATCAAGAGGTAGCCTATGACAGTAGGGATCTAAATCCCAGGCAAGCAAAATGAGGAATAATGGGTCAGAAATATGAGTTATAAACTGATTATTTATAAATTATAAGAAGGTCAAGTAAGGACCTTGCACAACAAAAGAGCTTGATAGTAGTTGGGGCTAGGAACTTATATGTTTTGTGTCAAAGGACATATACAATATTCAGAACAAGAGACTATGATCTTAAGATAGTGAAATGAGGAAGAAGAGAACTAAAAGTAAAGTGACTGCTTCTAGTGAGAGCCCTTTCTAAATTTTTTAAAATAAAAGTTGTGTGTATTTTGGATCTTACAACATGACGATCTGATATGCATACACGGAGTGAAATGATTACTACAGTTACAGTCAGTCTAATGAACATATCTTCTAACATAGTAACTATTCTGTGTGTGCACAAGTGAAATCAAATTTTAGCATATTCCAATACTTTTTCATACACCTATCGCCCATTTGTATTCCTCTGGAAAAATGTTTATTCAGGCCCTTTACCCATTTCCATTTTTTAACTTGGTTGTTTGATATATATGTATGCTAAGTCACTTCTGTCATGTCTGACTCTGTACAACCCCATAGACGGCAGTCCACCAGGCTCCGCCATCCCTGGGATTCTCCAGGCAAGAACACTGGAGTGGGTTGCCATTTCCTTCTTCAATGCATTGAAGTGAAAAGTGAAAGTGAAGTCACTCAGTCCTGTCCAACTCTTCGCGACCCCATGGACTGCAGCCCACCAGGCTCCTCTGTCCATGGGATTTTCTAGGCAAGAGTACTGGAGTGGATTGCCATTGCCTTCTCCATATAACATTTGAAATATATATAAATATTTTCTATGCATTTTATATCTATCCAGATTAATTATATGTGATCAAATTATCAAAGGGACATGTCATGTGAAACATTGGTAATTCATACTACAGCTGATTGAGCAACTTGAATCCTGATAATCATTCGGATTTGATAATCATGGCTTTACATGATCTCTAAACAATTAGCCCTGGAGAAGGCAATGGCACCCCACTTGGAAAATCCCATGGACGGAGGAACCTGTTAGGCTGCAATCCATGGGGTCGCTAAGAGTCCAACACGACTGAGTGACTTCACTTTCACTTTCATGCACTGGAGAAGGAAATGGCAGCCCACTCCAGTGTTCTTGCCTGGAGAATCCCAGGGATGGGGGAGCCTGGTGGGCTGCCGTCTATGGGGTCACACAGAGTTGGACACGACTGAAGTGACTTAGCATAGCATAGCAAACAATTAGCCCATACATAGATCTACAGAAACAGCTTCTCACCTGCTGATTCTGAGTGGTTAGTGAGATATATCTACCAGAAAATAAATGGTCTGGTTCTCAATGTAAATGTCTCAGCAAAAAGGATTTTTTGCTCATACTAAGCCATTCTACTTTTGGTCATTTTGATTATTTACATTGGTTGGTCCCTGACATCAGCTGATGATGCGCATGGTGACAGCAGCCAATCCCTACTGCCTGTGAGCCAACCAGTAGCTGACCTCACAATTCCATTACTCGGTAACATCAAGAAAAACAGTAATACATGCTTGGAGTGAATAGTACAAATTTGGCCCAGGGAGTTGAAGGTAAAATAAATTTTTACCTGTAAATGAATTTTTTATATCCCATAAAAATTAAAACACTGATCCAAACAAATAAATTATGGAAGTTTCTAGAGTCAGACTTTTAGATGTCAATAAAGCAACACCTGTCTTGACTCCACCCTAAAGCTCAGAAGCTAGACCTTGACTATGAGACGGAGTGGTAGGAAGAGAAAATGCCAGTTTTCCCCTTTGCAATTTCATGACACAACTATAAACCAATGCCTATCTTTGCTGTTTCATATATTATTTCCTTTGTTATAGTACCTTTTGGATTGAAAATAATGAAGCTCCTTGTTTTTCAGTAGAGAGTGTTTGAGGTAATTACTTTTGATTTTGGTAGCTCAAAAAAGGGGAGGAGATTGATTAATTAGTAGTATGGAATGAAATTTCCTAGCAGTTGCCTTGTGACATTTAACCTCTTATTATACTATAGAAAGGTCGGCTATTTTGTGGCATTCTACCAAGCTTGTTTAGATAAAACAATTAAGATTTTGACCATGAACTAGCTTTGCCCATGGACTGAGGAGAAATATTCCTAAAATATCAACCTTAGGGTGAAGATGAGAAACATTTTTAGAACATCAACCTTAGAGTGAAGAGGAAGATGACCTCCTTCCCTAAACAGTACACCAGAACTTCTAAGAACAAGGATAAGCCGCAAAGCCCCAAGTGGTAAGAAATGTAAGCTTCTTCTTTAGGCCTGTTTAGAAAGCTCTAGGAGGGTAAAGATTATTTTTTTCTATTCCACAAAAAAGTAGGTCTTTTCCACTTAACAGAAATGATTTTAGCTTTGAGGATCATGTTTCATCTTCTCCTGATGCTCTTCAGGGTACTGGACCGTTCTCAATGACTCAACGGTGCTAAGATCTTCTGACTCCATCCTGAACTCTGCTTGCCTTGAGCCTGCTCCTGTCGTGTGGCTTCCTCCTATGAACCTGCCAGCCTTCACTCACACTGATGTTGCTTGCACAGTCGATGGCTTCCAAAGCTGACTGGACCTTTCAGCGCATTTTTCTTTTTGTCCTGCCTTCTATAATTATTGTAGATTAAAGGACATTACTAGAAGTGAAAGTGTTAGTCACTCAATTGTGTCCAACTCTTTGCGACCCCATGGACTGTAGGCCGCTAGGCTCCTCTGTCCATGAAATTTTCCAGGCAAGAATACTGGAGTGGTTTGCTGTTCTGTTCTTCAGGGCATCTTCCCGACCCAGGGATTGAACCTGAGTCTCCCACACTGCTGGCAGATTCTTTACCATCTGAACTACTAGGGCAGTAGTAGAAGTAGTATTCCCCACTTACTAGAAGTGAAGGATAGTATTGAAAGTGGTTTACCCCCTTACACCTAATCTGAATTATAGTTTAGGTGCTATGAATAAATCTAATGCTCTCAAGTAAAAGAAGTTAGGACTAAATATTCTAAATTCACATTAGGAAAAATTTTACAATATATTGTGCTTTTGGTTATGTAACTTTTCTATATCTAAACTCCCTTATTTATCTATCAGATATTAATAATCACTCAAACTCTTCCTGAATGATTGAATTCACAACATGCTTCAAAATTCTTCTGTAACACTGGGAAGAAGTTTTAATATAGAAGTCAAATTCATAAAATAAAAATGTTATTATTCAGCCACTATTTTATCAAAGATGACAATTACATGGCAACATCTTGCATATCGATCTCCTAGATGAAAGAATTGAGTACTTCCACCTTAGGTTGTTAGCAGTCTTGAAATACTGAAGCTGCTTTCACACCCTGCAATTATTCAGAATGCATTTTTCACACAACTGGCAATCATACTCCTGTTGTATGAGCAAATTCAAATGCCAAAATGTCAGGAGAGCAAGTGAGACCATCTCTATTAAGGCAAACCAGAGATTTCCAGACCAGATTTCCAAAACCAAAGATTGTGTTGGTGAAAAACTGCACCTCTTTCTCTCCTAAGATTTCTTGATACTATAACAGCTTACACAGGACTCTGGCTAATGCTTATTATGCCTCTCCTGCCCATTCAGTCATCTGTCTCTCCTCTGTTAAAGCTATAGAGACAGTCCTCGTTAGTGCCTTTTTGTCCTATGAACCGGAACCATTGTGGATCAGAACAAAAAAGTAAAAGGTTGAAAACAATTTATTAGACTAGCTGAGCAAGTGATTTCTCAGGGATTCACCCTTGACCTTTTCAGGGGCAATATTTCCATAAATAAATTGGGGCTTTGTTATTTCCCATGAAGATACCTAACCCCAAGCTTTAAAGACATTTGAAAGCTAGAATCACTTTATTGTTCTTTTGCTTTAATGATTTAAGATTGAATGTCATTGTGCTCTCAAGCTTACTAGATAATTGAGCAAATATGTGCTTTATTTGATGATATAGTCATGGCTCTTTAAATATCAATGACTACAGTGTTAGAGTATAAAATAATAGTTGGCAAATATGTAGCTGTTATGAATGAGACACAACACTATAAAATTCATCATTTTAAAATTAATGGGTTTGAACATTATTAACTTAGAATTAATTGATTGTATCTTAAAAAAAAATCATGAATATATAATTATAAATCTCACAGCTCCCTTGAAGAGAAAAGCACTTTACTGGAAGTATAGGCTTTTAAAATTCCTTTCTTGTTTAGTGGGAAGAGTAGCTATTTTTAAAAATAATTGCTTTATTTCTTTAGTGAAGTTTCTGTTTGGGGTTTTTGGCAGTCAAGGCACATTCCATCATTGTCTTTTTATATTTCATTATTTTTCATATTTGCATTATTAAGGAATGGATTGCTTTCAGTAAGAAACATAAGGGTTTATTGTTTGTTATGTTTTGTCTATGGTGAAGGAGTGGTGGGTGGAAATTTGTTTAGCTGATTAATTCTCATCTTGTCGTTCAGATTTTCTAGTGGGTCCTGCACTCATGCAATGACTGGTCAGGTAAGTATTGTACCTTTGACTATGAGCTGATGAGAAAAAGCAAAAGGGAAATAAACTGATGATGAACGGCTTCAACTCTGTGTAAGGCACTGGGGTGGGAAATCTGACTACTCACCACCAACACTCTCAAGATGGTTGATCACTGATTATGTGCACCCCTCTCAGTACTTTAATGCATTACATCATTTAATTTTTACAACTACTCTTTGAAGTAGGCATTAAAAATCTCCACCTTGCAAGTGAGGAACTTAAAGAATGGTCAGGTCATTACATGACAGAGCAGAACCTGTATTTCCCCAAGTGTGTTTTATACAACAGGGTCAAATGAGATGAATCCTAGAATAATAATAAGTAAGCACACAAAAGTATTTGTTGAGTAAATTAATAGAATCATGAGAACTCACTTTTATTCAAACTCAACTAATTACTTATCATGGATTTGTTAGGACTGTAACTGATTGATTTCACATATGATGATTCATTTAGTCTTTTTTTTAAATTCCAGATAAGGAATTGTATACCTTTAGGAAATGGCAACCCACTCCAGTATTCTTGCCTAGAGAATCCCAGGGACGGGGGAGCCTGGTGGGCTGCCGTCTATGGGGTCACATGGAGTCGAACACGACTGAAGCGACTTAGCAGCAGCATTTTATAATCAGAGAAGAATACACTATCAAAGTATACTTAGACAAGATTGTGCACATTCAGGGTGGTATGGCATAGGTATTGGCATATATAAACTACCATGCGTAAAATAGATTGCTAGTGGGAAGCTGTACATAGCTCACAGAGTTCAACTTGGTGTTCTGTGCTGTCCCAGAGGGGAAAGATGGGGGCAGGTGGGTGGGAGGGAAACTCAAGTGGGAGAGGATATATGTGTACACATAGCTGATTCACTTTGTTGTACAGCAGAAACTAGCACAACACTGTAAAGCAATTATATTCCAGTAATGAAATTTTTAAAGAGAAGTATACTTAGAAAAAGAAGTGGAACCTGTCCCCTTAAGTCTGAATGATTACAGTGCCTCCTTTGAGGTGTGTCAGTTGATAGGGAGGTAGACATATGAAAATGAATTGCTCTTAGGCAGTTTTTTTCCCTCCTGTATCTGCAGGATGCAAAAGTGATATAAAAGCTTTTAGTTTCTAATGAAATATTACTTAGGGCAAGTTAAATCAGCTCTTGACAGCTGTCTTATATTGGTTTGAAACAGAGGGAGGAAGAGTGTTAATTAAGTATGGGCTATTAAAAAGAAGATGGTCTGAGTGATTTCAGAAAACTTTCTTCTGCAACTGACGTGTCAACAAACTGTCTCCTGGGAAGAAAGTAGTTTTGTAAGCTCTTTCCTAATCTAACTGCATGCTTAGCTAGGTGGGGGGTTGATAAGCAACATCTGACAGTGGCAAAAATATCCTGCCACATACCCAACCATTCATTTCAAGACTGTTAAGCATCTGTTTTTTACTAGGATCATTTTGGTAATCTCCTTTTCAAATCAGGTCTAGGTCTATAAACACTTAGGAATGTAGGTTAGATAGTGTGGAATGACTGTTACATTGCCAGCTTCATGTTCCAGGATGAACCTAAGTGGTTACTTGGACTCAAACTGCCCCTAAATCTATGGAAACAAAAAGTTGAACAAAATGTTTCTCTTTGCTTTGCTTCATTGTTTTAAGATATTTCTTTCCACATACTTAAACCTTTTGGGGATTCTTATAGAATAGATGGAATAAAACAAAAAATATTTAAAAACTCAGGATCACCCACAATTTCCACTCAGAATTCTTATATGTATATTATTTATCCTTTGGTATTTCTGTGTGTGTATGTGTGTTTGTGTGAGTGTGTGTCTAACATTTCAGTCAGTTCAGTTCAGTTCAGTCGCTCAGTCATGTCCGACTCTTTGCGACCCCATGAATCGCAGCATGCCAGGCCTCCCTGTCCATCACCAACTCCTGGAGTTCACTCAGACTCACATCCATCAACTCAGTGATGCCATCCAGCCATCTCATCCTCTGTCGTCCCCTTCTCCTCCTGCCCCCAATCCCTCCCAGCATCAGAGTCTTTTCCAATGAGTCAACTCTTTGCATGAGGTGGCCAAAGTACTGGAGTTTCAGCTTTAGCATCATTCCTTCCAAAGAAATCCCAGGGCTGATCTCCTTCAGAATGGACTGGTTGGATCTCCTTGCAGTCCAAGGGACTCATAAATGTACATATATATACAGCTCTAAACATATTGAGTATATTAACACATTGAATCTTTGCAACATCCCCAGAAAGTTGGTATTATTATTACATGTACTTTATAAATGATGAACATGTAAATACTGATATCTGCTGAACATAACTATAGATAGTATATTGCTACCATTCTTTACACTTAAGGCTATGGTCTCAAGACTTCCAAGACAGTCCAGTGGTTAAGACTCCATGCTTCCACTGCAGGGTGCATGGGTTCAATCCCTGGTCAGGGAACTAAGATCCCACATACTGCAAGGTGTGGCCAAGAAAAAGACTATGGTCTCTTTGGTTTTTTAGACCATTAGTTATATTTTTTAAGCTTCATTTATTTTGTATAACTGCATAATATTCCATAATACCGATGCATCATAATTTAAAAAGTCTACAGTTATTACACAGTAAGTTATGCTCAAATTTTCACTTTGATAAATGATGCAAGAAGTAATCAGTGTATATTAATATTTCTATAAGTATCTGATTATCCCTTTATGAATACTTCCTGAATGTAGAATTACTGGTCCATCTATGAAAAACATGCTTAGGTGATGGAGAATAGAAAGTATGCAGGCTCTATAAAATGGACAGTGTGCAATGAAAGTTCCATTTACTAACCCAATGTGATGTAATAAGTTACCTCAATTTTCCTATTATTGAAATGGTTAAATCTCTTCAGATTATTTACAGAATTAAGGGAGACAATTCATCAAAAATATTTAACAACAGATGAATGTGTAAAGAAAATGCAATAAAATCATACAGTGGAATATTAACTGGCATATAAAGGAATGAACTACTAATACATGCTACAGATCAGATAGGTAAACTTTGAAAACTTTATTCTAAGTGAAAGAAGTCAATCACAAAAGACCATACACTGCATGATTCCAATCGTTCACAAGTCCAGAATGGGGAAATTTATAAAGACCAGAAGTAAATTAGTGAGTAAGTTTTGGGATTGGGAACACCAGATACATGGGTATAACTAAAAGGTACTAGACGTGATGAAAATGTTCTAAAAGTGACTATGAAGATGATTGCACATATCTCCGAATATACTAAAAACTATTAAATTGTATGCTTTTAAAATGGGTGAATTGTATGGAATGTGAATTATACTCTTATAAAACTGTTAAAAAATTTAGCCCATGAATATTTTCTTATACCATTTTTTATTATACATGTTTTATTTAAAAATATATATTTGCTAATTATACAGATTTCATTTCAAGACTTTGTTATTGATCAGTTTCAATGTTTTATGTATCAACCATTTGTATTTTATTTCTATGACTTTTTCCTCTATTTTTATAATTTTAATTGATTCACAAAAGTTTAATGCATTTGCAATACTAGCCCATTTTCTGTGATATATATTGGAAATAACTTTCTGCATACTGGTGCTGGTATTTGCCTATTAATTTTTATGTGGTATTTTTTAAATTATATAAGTTAATAGAGGCATACTTGGAAATACTGTGGGTTCAGTTTCAAACAAATGCAATAAAGCAAGTCACACAAATTTTTGTTTCCCTAATGCATATAGAAGTTATGTGTACAGTATACTATAGCCTATTAAGTATGCAATAGGATTATGTTTTAAACATAATTTAATTTAAAAATACTTTATTTCTTAAAAATGTAGCCATCATCTGAGTCTTCAGCAAGTCACGAGTATCATCAAAATTCACTAATGACAGATTACCACCATGACAAGTATAATATTCAATAATAATTAAAGCCTTTGAAATATTGCAAGAATCAGTGAAATGTGACACAGAGATACAAAATGAACAAATGCTGTGGGAAAGATGTCTCTGATAGAATTGTTTGATTCAGGTTTCCTGCAAACCTTTATTTTGAAAAAAAGAATCTGTGAAGCACAATAAAATGAGGTATGCCCTGCACAGTATAATTTTTGTTTTATAAACTATTTTTCCTTTTGTTTTCCTATTTAAAAAAAATTCTACCTGTATATCAAGTAATATATATCTACATTTTCTTCTAAATATATAACCCTCTGATATAATCTGGCATTTCATTTCAATGATGATTCAAGGGTTTCTATATTTATCAAATATCACTTGATATCTTGCCAAGCAAAAATATGCTTGAAAATTTTATGAAAAGGGAAATGATTTGTTCCTTTTAATTTGTTTCATATTTTTCCTTTCACTGTTGACCACTAAAATTTTTTTCTAAAGCCTTCCTTCTATAATGAAGATATTGACACTTATTTAATAAAAATGTACACAAGTATGATGCACTTGTTACTTTGAGTTGTTCTATTTAATACTAATCTTGACTTGAAATTAACTTTTATCAAGGTTCGTGCTCTCTAACCACAGATTCTCCTCTTATAACTCAGCTGCCATTCAAAATGGCATTCAAAGGATTGAGTAGAATTTAAATCTCTTGAAAGATTAAAGGAACTCTTTGACATGTCATCTTTTTGAAACTCTGATGAAGGTTCATCTTCCCTTTGTCCAATATCTTTATGAATATTTCAAGCCTTGCCTCTTCATGCTAATCTCACACTAATAAGAGCATCTGTATTACCCTAGCTGTATGTCAGACCTCTGCTGTTGGTATGAAGAGAAAATCAAACACTGTTCTCAATACTGTTAGTATACCTTGAATGGAGGCTTTGCTCATTTTAGTGACTGCTATAGAGGTTTTAATGTTGACTAGTTTTACTTGGGATTTTATCAGATGCTTTTAAGGTAAATAATACTAGTAATCCAGTTTTGCAGGTGAAGAATTGGTAAAGATTAAATACTTTGTCCAAGGTCATACAGGCAGAAATTGATATTCAAATTCTGTGGCTTTATTTTTGCATCTTTCAGTTTTTTTGAGCATAAAACTTACCAATTCTCAACAATTCCATGTATTTATTTTATTCAATCCAATAGAAAAACATATTTTGTCTGTTTCTAACTTTCAGATTCATGCTGAGCAAGGGTATTTATGAACTTGAAATATTCAGAAAACAATCTGCAATATAATTGTTGTTTTGTTGTTCCGACCTATAAGCCTATATTTTCTGCAAGGATGGTGGTGACCATTTTCCTGTAGAAATTCTAATGAAGTCTAATAGTCTAGTTATTTAAAGTAGATTGGCAATAAACTGTCAGAGAAGGCAATGACACCCCACTCCAGTACTCTTGCCTGCAAAACCCCATGGACGGAGGAGCCTGATGGGCTGCAGTCCATGGGGTCGCGAAGAGTCGGACACAACTGGGCAACTTCACTTTCACTTTTCACTTTCATGCATTGGAGAAGGAAATGGCAACCCACTCCAGTGTTTTTGCCTGGAGAATCCCAGGGATGGGGGAGCCTGGTGGGCTGCCATCTATGGGGTCGCACAGAGTCGGACAGGACTGAAGCAACTCAGCAGCAACAGCAGCAGGCAATAAACTGTAGATATGTTGATCACTTTTATTCCTGGATGGAAACTTGGCTATCTGTTCACAAATAGCACTCATAATTAGTTTCATATTTGTAGCCTTGGATATGGTCTAAAGGTTATGATAAAACAAATTAGCCAGATATATTTAAAAAAAAAATTCTATTCACCGTCTTGGTGTCTTTCTTAAGAACTTCGTGGTGGTGGGGGAGAGGATGTTAAAATCTTATCAGCTATACATAATATCAGATTCTGAAGTTAGCCTGGAACCAAAAATCCATAGTAAAGTTTGTTCTCTCCTGAAAAAGTCATGTTAATTCCCTATGATAAAAGAGATCTAGTTACTGGAATTATACCAAATTACCCATATGATCTTTCAGTTTCTTCTCTATCCTGTCTTCTAAATATCTTAGTTTCTGGGACAGTTGAGGTGATTGATAAAATTGTTTTGATTTTTAATCATAGGTGTTATGGCATTAACTAGCAATAATATGAAGAGAATATAACTGTTAATTAAATGAGTCTTAGGTTTCAGTAATGTAATTAATGACCTCTGAGTTTGTTTTGTCATTAAGTTAAAACATGTGGAAGAAATAGGCATTTACTTTAATAACATCAAATACTTTTTTAAAAATAGCTCTGTGAGATATAATTTACTGAAAAATACCACAGAATTCATCCACTTAAAAATGTGCAGTTTAGTGGTTTTTTCATATATTCAGAGTTCAATTTGGGGGCTCAAAAGAAACCCTATACCCATCATCAGTCACTTCCTTTTCTCCTCTAAGGCCTGCTGCTGTTGCTGCTGCTGCTGCTGCTGCAAGTCGCTTCAGTTGTGTCCGACTCCGTGCGACCCCATAGACGGCAGCCCACCAGGCTCCCCCGTCCCTGGGATTCTCCAGGCAAGAACACTGGAGTGGGTTGCCATTTCCTTCTCCACCTCTAAGGCCTAGGCAACCACTAATCTATCACCTGTCTTTATAGAATGTCCTATTCTGGATATTTCATATATAGTAAGTCTGCTACATATGAATGAGTTCCATTCCAAGTGCATGTTCCTTAAGCCCAATTTATTCGTTAAGTCCAACAAAGTTAGCTTAAGCACCCGACTTACACAATCAGATTTATAGTACTGTACTGTGATAGGTTTATAATACTTACCAAACAAATAATACATAAAAAACACAAAAACAAAGAAAACTTTTAAAACCTTACAGTATAGTACCTTGAAAATTATAGTAGTACAGTGCAACAGCTGGCACACAGGGACTGGCATCTAGTGAACAGGCAAGAAGAGCTACTGGAGTCGGGGAGGAGGTGGGAGATGGTAGAGCATAAGAATTGTCAGCAATGGGAGACAGCTACAATTTCACTCATGTCTGACGTTGATGGTATAGATTCTGGTTACTTGCTAGGTTCAATTGTATCTAACCTCTTGAGAAAATGCTCCAGTGATGTCTGGAGAGCAGCTCTTTTTTTCCATCACAGATGATATGGTAGCACTGGATTGCATTCTGAATGACTGCTGAAGGCTTCATGTTATACTGTTGTTCAGTCACTAAATTGTGTCCAGCTCTTTGCAGCTCCCTGGACTACAGCATGCCAGGTTCCTCTATCCTCCAACATCTCCTGGAGTCTGCTCAAATTCGTGTCCACTGAGTTGGTGATGCTGTATAACCATCTCATCCTCTGTGTCTCAAAAACTAAGAGTGCCTGACCAAGTAAGGAAAATTCCCTTATTTCCTGTGTTATGAATCTCTTTGGTTCTTCAGTTATTTCTTCCTCTTGTCCCTCTTTGTCCTTTCTCTGGGCCTCCAATTCCATCAGGTCTTTACTAGTAATCTTTTCATGTGGCACACAGCAAGAAGTTCAATGCAGTTGTCCTCTTGCAGATTTAGCTTTAGCTTCTCACTGAGGGTCACTAAGTTGCTGAAGACCTCTTTGGATTCCTCATCCACCTTCTCAAATCCCCCAAAATTGTGAACAAACTGCAGGCAAAAGTTCTGGCTCTTTTCATGGTGATGGCCCAACCTCATACAGTGCAAAGATACTGGTTCGATCCTTGGGCCAGGAAGATCCCCTGGAAGAGAGCATGGCAGCCCCTCCAGTATTCTTGCGTGGAGAATCCCATGGACAGAGAGCCTGGTGGGGTATAGTCCATAGGGTCATGAACCATCACATATGACTGAAATGACTTAGCACAGCACAGCACAGGTGTTATAGTCCTTCCAAAATTCTTTCAAGGTTGTTTCTGATTCATCACTCATCTTTACTGGCCTGACAAAAAGTGTGATGTAAATAATATTTCTTGAAAGTCTCTATAACTCCCTGATCTCTAGGTTGGATGACCAACTTAGTATTCAGTGCAGATGCTCTGCTTTGACACTGGGAGGTTTCAGGTTCATATAGCTAGAAGCACTGCCACCAAACAACAGAGTTAGTCTATTCTTTGCTGCTTTATAGCCTGGCATCCACTTGTCCTCCTTATTGATGTAACTTTGGTCTGGCATCCTCTTCCAGTTCAGTCCTGTCTCCCTGCATTAAAAACCTGCTTGCATAAATATGCTCCTTCATCAATAATTTATTGAAATGTTTCAGGAAATTCCCAGACAGCTATTGTATCTATACTTTCTGCCTTGTCATTTACTTTAACACTGTGAAGGTTGACTGTAGTCTTGAACTGATGAATCCAGTCATGGCTGGTATTAAAAGATGTGCACTCTGATTCTTTGCTGTGTTTCTTCCTCAAGTCTTCATAAAGGCTTTTAATTTTCTCTTGAGTCAGCCTTAAACTGAGTGGGTCTCAACACTGATGTTGATTCAGCATCCACATGCTGAAGTTTCTCCATCCTCTCCATCACTTTTCCATGCTTCTTTGACAATATTGTTAATATCATCGGCACAACTGAGTTCACGTGTTCCATAATCTTATTCTTGTTCTTTAGGATCGTGCTAAGGGTTAAACGATTCACATTATAAGAATGAGAGACATCTACCATCTTTTCCTCTGCTCCATGCTCTCAATTATTTTCATTTTTCTTCTACTGTTATCCCTTGATGCTTCCTAGCAGTACCAGCTACATTGCTACTGCTTTTCCACTTGCTTCTGGGCAGCCTGGGGTTAAAATAAAGGTACTGTACGACTGTAATCTATATAGCACCATACAGAAAAGCATGACCACTTGCAGAAGATGCACCCATGTGACAATATACACCAGACATGTGAACTAACTTAACGTGAATGCAAACATGAATGCATGTTCATATCTTTAAAAGTTCCCAACTTGAAGGTGAGCATGTAGGGGACTTACTGTAAATTGATTCATATAATATGTGTTCTTTTTGACGGAGAAGGCAATGGCACCCCACTCCAGTACTCTTGCCTGGAAAATCCCATGGATGGAGGAGCCTGGTAGGCTGTAGCCCATGGGGTCGCTAAGAGTCGGACATGACTGAGCGACTTCCTTTTCACTTTTCACTTTCACGCATTGGAGAAGGAAATGGCAACCCACTCCAGTGTCCTTACCTGGAGAATCCCAGGGACAGGGGAGCCTGGTGGCTTCTGTCTATGGGGTCGCACAGAGTTGGACATGACTGAAGCGACTTAGCAGCAGCAGTTCTTTTTGTAAGTGAATTCTTTTACTTAGCAAAGTGTTTTAAAAAGTCATTCATGTTATAGCACATATCAAGACTTTATACTTTTTTATGGTTGAATAAAGAAACTAGTTCCTGAGAAGACTTTAGAATATACACCATAGATTTTTGAATCCCAATTAATTCTCCATATTTCTTCATACCATCAAAGCCATCTAAACATATTGAATCTAAAGAGAGCAGTGTATTAAAAAGCAATTGACTCAAAACATCAATAAAAACCACTTCTGTTTCTAATAACATGTTTTTAATATTAAAAATTCTGGTTATTTTTGGAATTTTTTAAAAAGATGAAAAATAAGTTACTGGTAATCATGCTTGCTAGAATGACTATGATCAAATAACAGATAATGATTGTTGGCAAGGATGTGGAGAAATTGGAACTTTATATTCTAAAGTCTTCTCAGGGACTAGTTTCTTCATCTGAGAGGCATCTTTCCTCTCTGGCCTAGTTGTAGGTTTGAGTAAAGTTAGCAAAGTGTTTATTTTTCCAGGAGAAAGTTGAGGAGAAGTACATAGGATGAGGGACCCAGAAGAACCTTTACAGAACACACTTCTCTGCCTTGTGCACTTAGTCATGTCTGACTGTTTCTGACCCTATAGACTGTAGCCTGCCAGGCTTCTCAGTCCATGGGGATTCTCCAGGCAAGAATACTGGAGTGGGTTGCCATGCCCTCCTCCAGGGGATCTTCCAAGCCTAGGGATCAAGCCCAGGTCTCTCCTATTGCAGGCAGATTCTTTACCATCTAAGCCATCAGGGAAGCCCTTAGTTCCCCCTGAGCTCCTAATCTAAATACTATATGAAAATATATGCTATGATCCTGAGATACTGATACTCTTTGACTGACCTAAACTGGTTGATCGGTTACTTGGTTACACAGTTCTTCTTCCCTCCTAAAGGAAATCAGTCCTGAATATTCATTGGAAGGACTGACACTGAAGCTGAAGCTACAATACTTTGGCCACTTGGTGCGAAGAACTGACTCATTGGAAAAGATCCTGATGCTGGGAAAGAATGAAGGCAGGAGAAGGGGACAACAGAGGATGAGATGGTTGGATGGCATCACCGACTCGATGGACATGAATATGAGCAAGCCCTGGGAGTTGGTGATGAAGAGGGAAGCCTGACATGCTGCAGTCCATGGGGTCACAGAGTTGGACATGACTAAGCGACTGAACTAAACTGAACTCAAATCTATAGAATACACATTTCTAACAGAGTTGTTAATTGATTTTAATTTTTACATATGAATGATGTCGGATTCATGATCTCCAAAGAAGATTTAGCTTCAGGGCCAGTGACCAGGCTTGATCACTCAAGAGCATTTGTGTAGCAAAATTTTATTAAAGTATGAAAAGGGACAGAGAAATCTTCTGACATAGACCTCAGAAGGCGGATGGAGAGTGCCCCACTCACTGGTCTTATCAAGGCCTTATATACTTTTACCAGACACACTCTCACAACATATATCTTAAATTAACAAAATTAGAACTGACAACAGAAAGGTCTTACCAGACCCACTTCCATAATAATTATTTTAAGATGACAGGATTAGTCAGAAAGTTCTCAAGAAGGAGAAACATGTCATCAAGCAGGATACATTGTTGTATATAATCCTTAGTACAGAGTTTAAACTGAGTTGTTTGATGTGTAATCATCAGTTCTGGGCTTCAAGGGAGAAAACAAAAGTTTTATGTGACTAACACTAAGGAATGTAGAGGGGAAAAAAATAAAAAATTCATCCTTTCCTCCTCCTTGAGAATTCCAGACCCCTATCTCCACCTTGAGAACCCCAGACCCCTCTCTCTCCTTCTCAGGGACCCCTGACTTTTTAACTGCCTAGGAATTGACTCTCTCAATATTATCAATGTCATTAGTTTTAATTTGATTAATGCCCATGAACATGCATTAATTTGGTAGCCTAGATTTGTAATCTTGCTTCCCTTTTAATTACATTTGGGTTTAACAATATTTATCAGATATTGGGCTTCCCTTGTGAAATGGCAACCCACTCCAGTGTTCTTGCCTGGAGAATCCCAGGGACGGCGGAGCCTGGTGGGCTGCCATCTCTGGGGTCACACAGAGTCGGACACGACTGAAGCGACTTAGCAGCAGTAGTAGCAGCAGGGCTTCCCTTGTAGCTCAGTCAGTAAAGAATCTGCCTGCAGTGGAGGAGACCCAGGTTTGATCCCTGGGTTGAAAAGATCCCCTGGAGGAGGAAATGGCAACCCACTCTAGAATCCTTGCCTGGAAAATCTCATGGAGAGAGGAGCCTGGTAGGCTGGAGTCCATGGGGTCATAAAGTGTTGGGCACTACTGAGCGACTAACACTTACTTACTTGCTTGCTTACTTACTTATCAGGTATTGGTAAGTCATGGGAAAGATGTTAAAGTAACAGCTAGATATGGGAGCAAGAAAGCAAGAATTCAGTACTGTTTAAAATAACTTTTTCTTAGTTTCTGTAAACATTCTAAATAGTCCAATGGAAAGCAGATTCCATCCATTAAAAGCAATTGGTTTAAGATACAATGAATCAATAGTATTATTTAAAAACTTGTCCCATGATCCATTTTAGGGCCACAACTTTTCAAGATCAGACGGAAGTGGGCATGAAATATTGCACTGTTTTATTCATCCTATTGGAATGTCATGGCAAAATAAGATAAAATTATGGAACTTTCCAGTTTTGACCTAAGAATAATTTGCTTTCACAAAAATCTGCTTTACATTTTTGTCCTGTAACTGTTACACACCTTACAGGAGACACTGACACATTATCCTTGACAACAGAAAGCTGTCTGTAGTTATAAACCAAGCTCAGTTTTAACATCACCTTTACATGCAAAGCAGGTATAGTGAAAGAGTGAAACTTTTATAAACAGGGCCAGAACAGGGACTGAAAACATCACCAACATTTACCAGCTGGAGACACCCCTCTTTGGTAATGACTTTTAAATCGAGGTCCCAGGGCCCTAGAGTCAGTCAGTTGTTTTTCAAGCCCAATGTGAGAAGGAACAACACATGAAGGTCAAGGCTTCCCATTCCTGCTCATATTAATTTGGGTTTCCATATAAGAAAGAGGCACAAGTTTAATATTATTAGAATATTCTTAAATAATATTTCTGTGATATAAGTTTAGGTTCATCAAAATAAGCCAAAGTCTTTCTCTTGCATTCAACTGTGTCATAAGTCAAGACAATCCACATCATACAATCAAGAAGAAAGACTCAACTGGACACAACACTGAGCTTTAAACATGTAACATGTATACATTTATATAAGGAAAATACCAGAGCAATATAAACCAAAAATGTTGTTTGCATCTGAAATATGTGATTATCACCAACTTGTTTTATTTCTCAGAATAATTTTAAATCTCTAAGTCAGAAATATGTGGGTGAGTGTTAAGTCACTTAATTGTGTCCAACTCTTTGCGACCCCATGGCCTGTAATCTGAGAGGCTCCTCTATCCGAGGGATTCTCCTGGCAAGAATACTGGAGAGGGTTGCCATGCCCTCCCCCAGGGGATCTTCCTGGCTCAGGGATTGAACCCATGTCTGTTACATCTTCTGTATCAGCAAGTGGGGGCTTTACCAATAGTGCCACCTGGGGAGCCCAAGTTGAATATTGGGCTAGATATATATTGGGTCAGATATAATATTTCTCCCATATTATAACTTTTACTATGAGAGAAATATTATTATTGGAAGACAGAGTTCTATATTAGCCATAAAGATTAAGAAGGTTGAGGTACTAATTCTGGACCTTAACTAACAATTTGCAATCTTGATCAAGTCACTAAATATCTGATTTTTAGATTCTTCATATTAAAAAATGAGAAGACTACACTAACAAGAGTAAGCAATTTGTAGGGTGCCCTCTGGATCTAAAATTCTGAAAACTATCATATTAGGAAAAGCATCTGGATATTTTTAGTTTCTTAGTGATAAGAAAACCTCCCTCAGCGATCAATGCAAAGAAATAGAGGAAAACAATAGAATGGGAAAGACTAGAGATATCTCCAAGAAACTTAGAGATATCAAGGGAACATTTCATGCAAACATGGGCACAATAAAGGACAGAAATGGTCCTAACAGAAGCAGATGATATTAAGAGGTGGCAAGAATACACAAAAGAACTATACAAAAAAGATCTTCATGAATCAGATACCCACGATGATGTATTCATTCACCAAGATAGACATCCTGGAATGCAAAGCCAAGTGGGCCTTAGGAAGCATTACTATGAACAAAGTTAGTGGAGGTGATGGAATTCCAGTTGAGCTATTTCAAATCCTAAAAGATGATGCTGTGAAAATGCTGCACTCAATATGCCAGCAAATATGGAAAACTAAGCAGTAGTCACTGGCCTGGAAAATGTCATCTTTCATTCAAATCCCAAAGAAAGGCAATGCCAAAGAATGCTCAAACTACTGCATGACTGTACTCATCTCACACATTAGCAAAGTAATGCTCAAAATTCTGCAAGCCAAGCTTCAACAGTTCATGAACCGTTAACTTTCAGATGTTCAAACTAGATTTAGAAAAGGCAAAGGAACCAAAGATCAAATTACCAATATCTGTTCAATCATAGAAAAAATAAGAGAGTTCCAGAAAAACATCTGCTGCTGCTGCTGCTAAGTCGCTTCAGTCGTGTCCAACTCTGTGCGACCCCATAGACGGCAGCCCACCAAGCTCCCCCATCCCTGGGATTCTCTGGGCAAGAATACTTGAGTGGGTTGCCATTTCCTTCTCCAATGCATGAAAGTGAAAAGTCAAAGTGAAGTCACTCAGTCGTGTCCGACTCTTCGCGACCCCATGGACTGCAGCCTATCAGGCTCCTCCGTCCATGGGATTTTCCAGGCAAGAATACTACTGCTTTATTGATTACACCAAAGCCTTTACTGTGTAGATCACAACAAACTGTGGAAAATTCTTAAAGAGATGGGAATACCAGACCACCTGACCTGCTTCCTGAGAAATCTGTATGCAGGTCAAGAAGTAACAGTTAGAACTGGACATGAAACAACAGACTGGTTCCAAATTGGGAAAGGAGTATGTCAAGGCTGTATATTGTCTCCATGCTTATTTAACTTATAAGCAGAGTACATCATGCAAAATGCCAGATTGGATGAAGCTCAAGCTGGAATCTAGATTGCTGGGAGAAAATTCAATAACCTCAGATATGTAGATGACACCACCCTAGAAAGCAAAGAGGAACTGAAGAGCCTCTTGATGAAAGTGAAAGAGGAATGTGAAAAAAAAAAAAACAACTTAAAACTCAAACTTCAAAAAACTAAGATCATGGCATCTGGTCCCATCACTTCATGGGAAATAGATGGGGAAACAATGGAAACAGTGACAGACAATATTTTCTGGGGCACCAAAATCACTGCAGATGGTCACTGCAGCCATGAAATTAAAAGATGTTTGCTCCTTGGAAGAGAAGCTATGACCAACCTAGATAGCATATTAAAAAGCAGAGACATTACTTTGCTGAAAAGGCCCATCTAGTCAAAGCTATGGTTTTTCCAGCAGTCATGTATGGATGTGGGAGTTGGACTACAAATAAAGCTGAGCACCACAGAACTGATGCTTTTGAACTGTGGTGTTGGAGAAGACTCTTGAGAGTCCCCTGGACAGCAAGGAGATCTAACCAGTCCATTCTAAAGGAGATCAGTCCTGAATATTCATTGGAAGGACTGATGCTGAAGCTGAAACTCCAATACTTTTGGCACCTGATGCGAAGAACTGACTCATTTGAAAAGACCCTGATGCTTGGAAAGACTGATAGCAGGTGGAGAAGGGGATGACAGAGGATGAGGTGGTTGGATGGCATCAGTGACTGATGGACATGAGTTTGAATAAACTCTGGGAGTTGGTGATGGACAGGGAAGCCTGGTGTGCTGCACTCCATGGGGTCACAAAGAGCTTGACGTGAATGAGTGACTGAACTGAATTGCAGATTCACATATTAAAAAAAGAGAAGACTGATCTGTCAACAGTAAGCAATTTTTAAAGTGCCCTCTGGAACTAAAATTCTGAAAACTATCATATTAGGAAAAGCATCTGTATATTTTTAGTTTCCATTGCATTCAATATTTTGTTCTTCACATTCAGTTCAGTTCAGTTGCTCAGTTGTGTCCAACTCTTCGCAACCCCATGAACCGCAGCACACCAGGCCTCCCTGTCCATCACCAATTCCCGGAGTTCACTCAAACTCATGTCCATTGAGTCAGTGATGCCATCCAACCATCTCATCTTCTGTTGTCCCCTTCTCCTCCTGCCCTAAACCTTACCCAGCATCAGGGTCTTTTCAAATGAGTCAGCTATTCGCATCAGGTAGCCAAAGTACTGGAGTTGCAGCCTCAACATCAGTCCTTCCAATGAACACTCAGGACTGATCTCCTTTAGCATGAGCTGGTTGGTTCACATTAGCAACACTTAGAATGAGAGAAATATCAGCTCACTGAAAAGCAGACAAGTTGTGGATCACTTACCTTCAGGGTTTTGAACACTTATCACAATCAACTTACGCCTTTATTTTAATAGGCCTTTTATGGGCTCAGCTAATACATGCCCTGTATAGGTGGTGGTACAACAGAATCGTAAACTGAATTCATGGTAAAGAGTGAATAATAAATTTGGATAGAAGTCATACTGTCCCATCAATGAGAAACTATTCATGAAAAAATAGAATTTAAAATGGCATTTTGTGTTGAGATAGATGAGAGAATAGGATAAACATTCAAGGTTATTACAATTAGTAGATTGAACAGGGAGCTAGAAACATATGTTGGTGTGCCCAAGAGCAGATGCCCACTGAGCCTTAGGAGTAAATCATGAAGAGAAAGACAAATATTTATGTTTGTTATGTCTATTATAAGTCTTAGAGGGCAGAGGGCTATAGAACCAGAGCTTCCAAGAATCTACCAGAGATAATCTGCCTTCTATTAAGAAGGTTGAGAGTAGAGAATTCTGTCAGAGGAGGGAAAGCCCATAGAACAGAAAAAAACAAAACAAAACAAAACACACACACCTCAAAGTTAGTCTTTTCTTTAAATATTTCTCTTTCTCCTATGGCTTCTTTTTTGGCCTTGTTAAATTTTCCCTTGCTTGCTTTCCTCATAAAGATGGCTTAGTCTTTCAAAACTTTGCAGAATGATTTGGCTTACCTGCTGTATTTCCTCAAGTTTAACCACAATACTTTTAGAAGCAGGAATGTCAACCTCACCTTATTCATTGAGGTTTTTCAGTGTTATCCTTGTAGAAAACTGTATTAAAAGAATGTACAAGCTGAAATTAAGAATGCATCAAGGACATTGCATATAGTGTATGCCCTGCCACATTGTTTATAATGATGAGGGATGAAATTCAGAAAGTGTATTGTTGTCTGTTGTGGCAATTTAGTAGTCTGTGTTTGGCTAGAGTAATAAACTGGCTTATGCTTCATTACATGACTGACTTCATTAGAGCAAAAGCATGCACACGGTTTCTGTCAATTAAATCCTCATTTACTTTCTCAGGCACTAATTAAGAAGTCCTTATCATTCAGGTAAGGATAAATAATAGAAACAATTACTGTCAGAAACAGATATATTTAATAAGCTTGGACAAGCCACCTGTCTAATTTTGGTGACAACCTTTTACTTTCAGCTTCAGAGTCAGAGGCTCAAGCCTTCATGTGAGTGAAGACTGGCATTAGGAGTTAGGAGAGCTGTTGCTTTCTGTCAAACTCTTCCTTAGCTAAGCAACTTTGTTCTCCCTGTTCTTCTGTGTCTTGGAGAGGACTATGTGGAAACCATCAAAAATGGCATAGGATAAGTGAAGTTTCTCACACGTATAGGTATATAAACTGGCAAAACAAAAACAAAAAACCACCGGGATCTAAAGCAATTCATAGGCAATTTGTTAAGGTTTCTTCAGAGATGTGTCAAGCAACTAGATCAGACAGCTGGGCTGCTGGTGAATTAGCTCTACTTTTTAAATTGAGTTGACCATATTGTCTACACATGGTTCCCTGCGGTCCTTCATCTTCACATTCAGGTAGACCTATGTTTTCTTTTGACCTCATCTAGATTCTTTTTCTGACTGCTAGATGACAAAATTGCTGCCTGTCTTTCAATCTTCAAGAATTCTCTTTCTTGCCTCTATAGTTCAGTAGTTTGAAAGAAAGTAAATTAGACCAATCCATTCATTGTGAATTAGGACTGGACACAGTGGGTATGTAGTAGGAGAATTACCTCTGTGGTAAGACTATTTTCTATAATCCTATGCCATTTCCCTTCATTTAAAACTATTTTTGGCCTTAGAACATACCATTAAACTGGAAACAGTGTTCCACCAAAAAGTAAGGCTGAATAGAAAAATATACTGATGTCTAAGAAATCTGACCCAAATGAGAGCTTTGAGTATACAGAGAAAACTCAATAAATAAACTTACCAAGACTTATATTAAATTATTTGGCAGATTGTTGTTTCTGCTGTTTAAAAAAATAATAGCAATGCCACACCTGCACTTTCCCAGCCATAAATAATGCTTTTTGAATATACCTGAGATTCTTCTCAAATTGGTGGAAGATGGGAGGGCTAAGGATTTTTGTTTTAAGAAAGGAAACTTTTTACAAGTATTTGAATATCAGTTTAGATATAACTTTAACAGCAGTCTTAAAATGAGCAATTCTTAAAACGTGTTTGTGGATATTTGATTATACACAGATACTAAGAAAGGATAAGTTTTATTTTTATTTTTTTTTTTATGAAAGGACAATGTTTATTAAAGATTAGGCAAAGAAGATTTCTACAATGTGAACCAGTGGACATTCATGGAAGATTTTATGAAAAAAATAAGATAGAGGAAGGGATCTTATTTTTCTCTTCCCATTTCTTTCAATTCGTAGAGTTCTGTCTTAATAAATACCTCTCTGGGAGCAAAATGCAGAGGTTGGAAACAAAGCACAGCAGTTAGCCAGATCTGGCCTCAAATCCCATGTCTTCCATTTGCCAACTGTGAGCACTTCCTGAGAAACATATTTAACTTTTCTGAGTCTCAGTTCCTGCATCTATAACATCAACACAAATTAAATATCTACCTTACTGGGTTGTAGTAAAGAATGCCAGTTAATTATCATTTAGGCATATATTATGTGCTGGACTGTTTTCTAATCTTATAACATGTTCCATTGAATTTTCACGATAATCCTATGAAGTGAGAGCTGGTCTAACTCCTACAGTTTAGATGAGAAAAGTGAGGATCAAAAAATTTATATAATATTTCCAAATTATCAAACATGTGATATATGAGATTTGAACCCAGCTTTTCTGTTCCCAGAGTCTGAGTGATTGATTAGCCATTAAGCTGAATACTGAGTATTCAGTTTGGTATCCAGAACAGAGTGAATGGCCTGTGAATATTATTTGTGGATGCTGTCACTGGTAAGTTTATCAATGCCCATAAATAATATCCTTATTTCTTGTCTTAGGCCAGAATCGATTAAAAGGTAAGTACAGGATCAGATGGTAAAGGATATGCCTGCAATGTGGGGGCCCTGGGTTTGATCCCTGGGTTGGAAAGATCCCCTGGAGGAGGGCAGGGCAACCCACTCCAGTATTCTTGCCTGGAGCACCCCCACAGACAGAGAAGCCTGGTGAGGTATAGTCCATCGTGTTGCAAAGCGTTGGACAAGACTGAGTGAGTAAGCACACACACACAGGTTCAGATGGATATCTAAATATTACTGATAAACTGATTAGAAAACATGCCTTTAGAGTCACAGCTAAGAAAGTGTGGTGATATTTTGTTCCTGAATTATTGTTATTGCCTTTTGGAACTCTGAACAACCAACCGAAGGCTCCCCTAAAAGGGCAGTCTTCTCCCACACAGCAGAGAGGGAACCAGACTGTATTCATTTCCTGACTAGGCTGGCTCTGAAAAAGAGAGCCCATATGTTTCCCAGTCATACCTGCTCAGCTCCTTTTTCTGAAGTCTCCATTCAGAGAAGACTATTTTGGTTCCCTAGGAACTGAGTGCGAGTTGGGAAGAAAGACCTGCAGTATCATCTAATGTTCCGTGGAAATGGAAGGCCAGCATTGCTCCTGTCCCAACCCCACGACTGCTATTTCTACTACTACCACTCTTACTGTTGCTACTCTCACTATAATTGCTTCCCAACAAATGACAGACATAGTGACTTAAGAGTATCGCCTGCTCCTCAGAGTGGACCAAGAACTGCCAAAAAGAAGATAACACTGGTCTGGTCCCAAGCCTGGACTCACTCTGAATTTGCTGAGATGCTTGTTCAGCTGAAGAAAAGACTGTGCTCCACAGCGTGGCTGGCCTCGGTCACCCCTAGCAAGGCAGGAGCACTCCCTTTACAGGCCTGCAGATGTCACTGTGGAAGTCTTGCCCCACCTGGAGGGCAAGGAGGAAGAACAACACTGATAATCTTCTTTCTAGATGCCATCTTTATACTTATATATATTAGCTCACGTAAAGGCATATCTATCAAAATGCATTCTGAGAAGTCATCCTCTTCCTCAAACAGAAGAACTGCTCTGTTGGTGATGTTAGCACAACTGTCATTGGAAATGCCATAAGCACAGAGTGAGATGTCTTTTCCTCAGAGATGATTCTTATGTGTTTCCTTAAAAGCCACTTATACAAGAATCTCGAGATGAATATATTCATGACTGCTGCAGTACCAAAAGAAATGCAGTTTTTAACAGAAATTCCTACAGTGAACACAAAGCGAGAAACCCAGGAAATTAGCCATGGTGGGGCTAGATGATTCCATTGTAATGAGGGTGTAAACCAAGAGGTGATCTGATCCCTGTGTCTACAGTTGTTGAAATAATAAGCCACTTAGAAAGAGAGCATATCAGTGGAAGACCTGAATACTATATGAACTTTCAAAGCCTAACTGATAGCTTTACAAAACCCACATTTAATGATGCTCTATCTATTGAAAGCCTTGCCCTATAGTTGTCAAAACAATTGGTTATCCCTTAAAACAATTATTTGCAGATGCACTTAGTTAAAGGCATCTGAGATGGAACTAACAGTGCATTAAGCCCTTGGAAAAAAATCATTGCAATGTCACTAATGTGTTGCTTCAGACTCATGAAAGCAAAAGAATTTAGGCTGGTGAGTCCTCAAGGAAAAGAGCACAGTGTGGACTGTGGACTCTGTAAAAAGCCAGAGGCTAAAAGTCTAGCCAACTCACCCCTACCTCTCAACCCCATCCTTAGAGGAAGTCTCAAAGCAGCAAACTTGCTTGATTCCATTTCAGAGAAGTACAACAGCCCCTGAAAGGATGCAGTTACTTGTTTGAAACAATGAATTCTTTCAGGATGCAATAGGCTTGAGCTTCCCATTTAGTCTGAGGGTCCGAAATGTTTTCCTAATAAGTAACATCTTTAAATTAGGTGAAAATAACACAAGCATTGGGAGCTGTATTTTTTTTTTTTTCCCTCCTCTGTTCTTTTCATGAATGGCAGAATGATATTCATCTTCCTTATTTCCTCTGACAGGACTTCAGGAAGTCCCTGTGTCCTTCTTCTGTGGGGAAGAATGTGAGGCAGGAGGACTACCAGCCCTTCCTCACTGTCACCCCAGAGCCACATGACAGTTTTAAACCACGAGCCGCTTCACATACACAAGCAGTCATTTACATTGGGTATGCTTCTTGAGAAAAAAAATAAGAATTATTTATATATCCTACCAAGTAATTTTTGCTCATCCTCTTTCACCCATCATCAACTAAAAGGCCTGAACACTTTCTGAAACCTAGCTGGGCAACTGAGATTTCTCTCTCTCTCTCTCCTGCCCTCCCTCCTTTCATTCTCTCCCTTTCCCCCCCTAATGATTTTGTAGCAGAATGGGAACCATTTTTCAATATATTCCCTTTCTAAAAATACCTTAATATTTTTAGAGCAGTTCTGGGATTAAAACAAAATTGAGATTCAGAGATTTCCCATACACCCTCATGCTCCCTCCATCATTACCAACATCACTCACAGAAGGTACATTTTTATGAAGGATGACTCTACATTAACACATCATAGCTGCCCAAGGTCAATAGTTTACTTTAGGCTTCACTCTTGGTTTTGTACATTCTATTGGTTTGGACAAATGTATGATATATACATCATTATAATATCATGGAGTATTATCACTGCCCTAAAAATCCTCTTTGGTCTGCCTATATATTTCTCCACCCAACCCCTCCAGACCCACTGAGCCTTTGATTGTATCCATAGGTTTGCCTTTTCCAAAATGTCACTATTGTTAGAGTAATACGGTGGTCAATTTTCACTGTAAAAAATTCCTATTTTGCTGTGGGCTTTTTAACTCATCACCTTTCTTCACATGGTATTTCCAACGAACTTCTCCTAGAACACTTCCACTGACAACACTCAAGTGAAAGTATACTGTCAATGGAAGTAAGTCTCTCGTCTTGTCTACTCTTATCTCCCCTGAACACTCCCTGCTTGTAATTCCTTCTGGTTTTATGTTACACATCAGAGTTTATTTGCTATCATTAATACACTTCAATAATTTTATAATACCATTTTTGACTCCCCAGCTAAACTATTAGCTACTCAAAGGTGGCAGCTGGTATCTCACAGTTCTCTCTCTCATTTTTTAAACTTTTTATTTTATACTGGGGTATAACCAATTGACAATGTTCTGATAGCTTCAGGAGAACAGTGAAGGGACTCAGCCATACATATACACATATCCATTCTCTCCCAAACACCCTCCCATCGAGGCTGCCACATAACATTGAGCCGAGTTCCATGTGCTATACATTAGGTCCTTGTTGGTTATCCATTTTAAATATAGCAGTGTGTACATGTCCATCCCAAACTCCCTAACTATCCCTTTGCACCATCTTTTCCCCTGGCCACCTATAAGTTCATTCTCTAAGTCTTCTCATAGTTCTCTCTTGCTATTAGTATTATCTATCTCAGCAATAGGTACATAAACAATGTTCTAGAAATAATTATTGGTTGACTGAGCCTCTCCCTGAATAATATAGAAGAATTTACCAGTGGGAACTGAAATTATTTATGCTATCTGAAAAACATGTTGTAGATAAAAGAAGATGAAAATACTCATACTCTAAGCACCAAGAACTTGTTTTCTCTATTCAAGATTTCATTTTTTCCCTAACTTCCTCCAGCATGAAATCTAATCAAGCATTTCCTTGCTGCTGATTTCTATATCCACCTCCAAGCGCCTATTGTAGCATATATGTTAATTGTGATTATTTTTAACCAATTCTCGTAGTTGTTTTTAATACAAAATTATATTAAAAACTATACAACTTGCTTCAGTGCAAATTATCTTTAATACAAAGCTCTAGATCAACATGGCATATCCCATTATTTATAATTGCATTCATTATTTTGCTGCTGCTGCTAAGTCGCTTCAGTCGTGTCCGACTCTGTGCGACCCCAGAGACGGCAGCCCACCAGGCTCCCCTGTCCCTGGGATTCTCCAGATAAGAACACTGAAGTGGGTTGCCATTTCCTTCTCCAATGCATGAAAGTGAAAAGTTAAAGTGAAGTCGCTCAGTCCTGTCCGACTCCTCACGGCCCCATGGACTGAAGCCTATCAGCCTACCAGGCTCCTCTGCCCATGGGATTTTCCAGGCAAGAACACTGGAGTGGGGTGCCGTTGCCTTCTCCACGTTATTTTGCTACCAGCTTCCAAAAATAATTAAACACAATTTTCTTGGTAGGTAGTCCAGACAGCGTTAACTTATTGCAGCAATCAACAGAGAATAGGGGCTTCCCTGCTAGGTCAGTGGTAAAAAACTTGCCTGCCTATGTAGGAGATGCAGGTTCGACCTCCGGGTCAGGAAGATCCCCTGGAGAAGGGAAATGGTAACCTACTCTAGTATCTGTGCCTGAAAAATCCCATGGACAGAGGAACTTGGAGGGCTACTGTCTATGGGGTCACAAAAGGGTTGGACACAAAGACTAAACCACCACAACAACAGAATGGTTGGTCCTCTCTAACCTTGCTCTGAATTCAGCTGGGCTCTTCCTTAACAAGTGGGAAACACAAAACTCTTTGTGGTGTTTTACCTTCTTGTCTTCTACTGAAATGTGAGCTCCATGCTCCTCTTTCTTCACAGCTCTCTCATCTCAGCATTAGGCAGTGAGATCACATACAGGTACGTACCAGGCATGTGAAACCTGACTATAAGATTAATTCATTTTATCTGGTGTGACATCTTAATTCTGGTGCTGTCTGAGCCACCTTTTTTTTTTTTTTTAATTTTATTTTATTTTTAAACTTTACATAACTGTATTAGATTTGCCAAATATCAAAATGAATCCGCCACAGGTATACATGTGTTCCCCATCCTGAACCCTCCTCCCTCCTCCCTCCCCATTCCATCCCTCTGGGTCGTCCCAGTGCACCAGCCCCAAGCATCCAGTATCGTGCATCGAACCTGGACTGGCATCTCATTTCACACATGATATTTTACATGTTTCAATGCCATTCTCCCAAATCTTCCCACCCTCTCCCTCTCCCACAGAGTCCATAAGACTGTTCTATACATCAGTGTCTCTTTTGCTGTCTCGTACACAGGGTTATTGTTACCATCTTTCTAAATTCCATATATATGCGTTAGTATACTGTATTGGTGTTTTTCTTTCTGGCTTACTTCACTCTGTATAATAGGCTCCAGTTTCATCCACCTCACTAGAACTGATTCATATGTATTTTCAATTTTTTCCCAAACTAATCAATTTGCAGTTTATCAAGCTTTCCCTCAAAATACGTATTTTGAATGGTGTTAGCTTTTGAGTCTAGGATGAGCTTTACATTTCTTTTGATACATTGTCCCTCTAGCTATGAATTTCTTGTCTGAAAGGCTTTCTGAAGGGTTGAAATCATCTGCCATTAACTCAGACGCTTTGCCTATGACCTCTATTTTTTCTCAGTTAACCTCCTATGCTGAACAATATCACTTGCTCCTGGCCATCGCTTATTTCCCAAGTCGATCCACATTTTTATTAAAACTCAGGATTTGAGAGTTCTTTTTTGGACTGTAATTATTTCTACACAATTGTTTCTCTATTCCCAGTGTAGGTCACTTTTTGCCCCATACTGGAGTTATCCAAATAAAATATATTTTGCTATGCAGGCCTTTGAATGGAAATTGTCTTTCCTTACCAATTTCTAAATGTATCATTATTATTAGGAAGGAAATTCAAAGTTACTTAATGTGGAGGTTAGATTTCTGGCAACTTAAAACTTCTGGACAGAGCTATGAGCCAAGATGTTGGGCAAAATAGCCTACAGAATTCAACTATCTTAGTGGCAATCCTCTTAGAATGTGCAATAGAGATGCTCTCGAGTGACCAATAAAATCGTTTCATCCAGCATATTTGGCTTAATAAGACAATAAAGTTTTTAATATATTTTAAAATGTTTCCATTGTAAATGATCACAAAATCTTAAAGTCTGTATTGCCACATGAGTTATAAAATTACCCTATTTGAATCCCTACTATAAGACAGGTACTTAATAACATATATTGGGGGCTTCCCTGGTGGCTCAGACAGTGAAGAATTTGCCTGCAATGTGGAAGGCCGGGATTCGATCCCTGGGTCAGGAAGGTCCCCTGCAGAAGGCAATAGCTACCTACTCCAGTATTCTTGTCTGGAGAATTCCATGGACAGAGGATCCTGGTGGGCTATAGCCCATGGAGTCACAAAGTCAGACACCACTGAGTGACTAACACTTTCACTACTTTTAACATGTATTGTCTCATTGAATGCACCCAGTAAAGTATATATTCTTTTCCTGATTTTACAAATGAGGAAATAATGGCTCAGAGAAGGCTAAGTATTTACCCTGCTTATTATATCTTCAGAAACAGTCCAAGTCTTAGATTAGGCATTCAAGCATGTTTGGAAAAGATTGTTCAGATAATGTTTAATGTGCTCTGATAGTTTTCTCTTTAAATTTCTAGGCTTATTAAATTTCTTTTCAGAATTCTTTAGTAGTTATACCATTTTGCATAATCCCCATAAGACAGAGAACGCTGTCCTCTAAATAGGCATAAAAGGCCCTGGTCAGTGGTTCTGTTAGCTCACCACATCTTCTAGGAAAGACATGGTGCAGAAGGGTCAGCTTTCTCTTTGTCTGGCTCCTCTTTTGAGAACTTTCTAACATCATTCTGGATCACTGAGCTTTATCTCATTTCTTGATGATACTGGGTAAATAAAGTGACAGGAACATTTCTGTAATTAATCAAACTCTGCTTATTGCAGTGAAGAAATACAGTGTGTGTGTGTAAAAGAAGAATAGATCAAGGGGCTAGGGAGACCTACTCCTGACTTTGATAACTAATGCACTGCCTGTTAAAATCAACATCTTGACAGAGTATTTCTCCTATAGAATCTGATTTGCTGGAAAATAATTCTGACATATGAATTCACAAATTGGGATAAATACATAGTTGCAATTGCTGTTAGGCATCCAGGTTCTTGAAATAGTGACATCTCGCTAGAAAAAAAAATTCTCTCTAACTTTAGTTTGAATGTCATGCACTGATTTTGATTTCTTGCCAACATAATAATAGAATTTATGTTTAAAGCATATTCTGAATTTAGAATAAAATCAAGAAAACACAGTGTGGAGGTAAGGAAAAGACTAAAACAAAGCTTTTGAATATCAATGTTTTGGAATAGTGGGGAAGGAAGCCAGAAAAGCTAGAAAAATTACCAACTGAATTCATTGATTATATGAGGCTTAATTAAAAAACAAAAATCTGTTTTTGGCTTGCTTTGTGCAGGTGATTTCTGTAGGATTTTACCACCTAAGTTTCTTGAATAAAAGCAGAGAGTCAGGTAGATTCCTCAAGCTATTCATATATCTGTCATCTAGTGTTTTAAAGGTCTTACTTCTTAGTCTAATCAGCAAAGAGCAAGGAGAGGAAGGTGTCCTTTTCCCCCCCTCAGTTGTCAATGGCAAAGAAGGAAGAAGAAATGAGGAAGAAAAGGGAAATAAGAATGTGGATTAACTGGTAAAAATATCCTTCTTCCTCTGCCATTTAATATTGGTTGGATTTCCATGAGGAATAAGATATAAACTGTTATTAATAGAAGCCATACACAGAGAACCGAAATATAAATGAAGCCTTGGGGTCAGTTGAAAAAAAGTCAATATAAATTCCACACCATGTTCTAACAGGGCACATGGGTGATCAGCTTCCCAAACTTTGAAAAGACATATTGGGCTAGTTCAGTCCAGTTGGCATTAGAAGTTCCTCCAAAAATAGATTTGAAAGAAAGCTTCTGAGTTGACATAATGATTCTAACAATGGAGTAGGAAATTCCACACTAGTGAAGGGAACAAAGGGGGTCTTAGTATTGGTATATTTATAAATATTGATCAATTTTGGATTCAGCAAGGTGATTCCATGACCAGTCAACTAAGATGATTAGATAGTAAGTCCCCCAGTTGCTAATTATTTGGAGATAAATATATAACCTAGAAAGACAGTGAGGATATTCAGAAGGGAAATATAGGTTGCAGCATACCCAGGACTCTTGTATCATATCTCTATCCTTTTTTGTATTGAAGCTTTCCTTGACTTTACTGCAACTTCTTACATGATGAGAACAGAGTGGGATTGATCTCACTGTTATGAATCATTTACTGGCAGCTCATCCATTACCATTAAGTCACTAGATAAAACTCAGAACATATTCATGATTTGATTTTGTCTCTGTATGTTGAAATTGGTCTATTTCTGGCAGGTTCTATGCAGGCATAAGTGTAATGGATCAACTAAGTTCAGTCTCTGATACAATAGACAGAAGAGAATACCTCATCGTTCTGCATGTCTGTGATACTTGCTTCTATCAAAACAAATTCACAGCTATTATAAGTAGAATAATTGTTTTTCCTGAAGTATCTCTTTATATTCATATCTATTTCATTAATACAAATACATATTTTCCCAATTGTATGTTTATGTCAAACAAAGCTACAGGTTGGACATTTTTTAGGATATGAAAATTTAGTTCTGCATGTTAAAGTAAGTACAATTCACTACTAAATATAATAAAGTAGTTTGCCATTTTTCTGGATCTACTATAGAGTTTGAAGTCTGCATGCCTGGGAAGACATTGTAGGCATTATGTAAAAATGTTTAAGATATTTTTTATCATTCTGAATAAGATTTTCTAGCTCTTATGTCTACAGATCAAAATGGGACTTTATAATGGTTATTAAAAATCTTATAAAATATCAAGAATAATAGTGGTGAAGCTTTTAACAGCTAACACATTGAGAACTGGGCATTTTGTAAAGTATTATACCTAGCAACTTTTGAAATAGGTGCTACTTTAATAGGAAGCCAAGAGTTAGAAGGGTTTCATGGCCAGTACAAAATAAAAATCAATATAATGACTGAAGCCACTAAGTACACACTCACGATATGGTTCTAGGGGCTTCCCTGGTGGCTCCACACTAAAGAATCCATCTGCAATTCAGTAGTATTGTGTTAGCCATTTGGTCATGCCTGACTCTTTGTGACTCCACGGACTGTGGCAGGCCAGGCTTTTCTGTCCAAGGAATTCTCTAGGTAAAAATACTGGAGTGGGTAGTCATTCCTTTCTCCAGGGATCTTCCTGACCCAGGGATCTAATCCAGGTCTCCTACATTGAGGGCAGATTCTTCACAATCTAAGCAACCAGGGAAGTAATGCAGGAGACACGGATTTAATCCCTGGGTTGGGAAGATCCCCTTGAGAAGGAAATGGCAACCCCCTCTAGTATTATTTCTTGGGTTGTCCCATGGACAGTGGAGCTTGGCTGGCTACAGTCCACTGGGTCACAAAAGAGTTGAATACAACCTAATGACTAAACAACAACAATATGATTCTAGAGACCCTGACATTAACTGCTATGCTCCAGTGCATGAATTTTTCTCAAATCTCTGAAACTGTTTGTACCTATGAGTTTTGGCCCAGCAAGAATGTATATTGCTGTGTCACTAGGGACTATGTTCTTGTATCTTTTTGCAGATGAAGAGGGCTATGTTTGAATAAAGCCCACTCAATGAAGTGCAAAAATATAGAAAAACAAAACTGAGATAATTCACGAAGTCTCATCTCTTTAAAACTTCAAAGCAATGAGCAGTTCATTAATGCCATTGACATTGGCCCCATGAAACTCCACAAGTAAAGTAACTTATTTGGATGTCCTCCTGTGACAGCACCAAAACCACAACTAGCTGTTGAAAAACTATCTACAGGAAGATGCTAGAACACACACACACAATGATACCCCATGTCCAAAAACAAAGAAGCCACAACAAGATGGTAGGAGGGACGCGATCACAATAAAATCAAATTCCTTACTTGCTGAGTGGGCAACCCACAAACTGGAGAACAATAATGCCAAAGACATATTAAAAAACAGAGACATCACTTTGCTGACAAAGGTACGTATAGTATAGTCAAAGCTTTGGTTTTTCCAGTAGTCATGTATGGATATGAGAGCTGGACCATAAAGAAGGCTGAGTGCCAAAAACTGATGATTTCGAATTGTGGTGTTAAAGAAGACTCTTGAAAGTCCCTTGGAAAGCAAGGAGATTAAACCAGTCAATCCTAAAGGAAATCAACCTTGAATATTCATTGGAAAGACTTATGCTGAAGTTGAAGCTCCAACACTTTGACCACGTGATACAAAGAGTTGAGTCATGAAAAGACCCTGATGCTGGGAAAGATTGAGGAAAAGAGGAGAAGGGGGCGACAGTGGATAAGATGGTTGGATGGCTCCACTGCCTCAATGGACATGAATTGGAGCAAACTCCAGTAGATAGTAAAGAACAGGGAAGCCTGGCGAGCTGCAGTCCATGGGGTTGCAAAGAGTTGGACATGACTGAGTTACTGAACAACAGCAACAATATCAGTAAAACCACCACCTAATAGAAAAACCTGTAATCACTTTTTAAAATCCAGATGCATATCAGGATCATCTTGAAATTTTTTGAAGAATACAAATGCCCAGGTTTTTTTTTTTTTTCTCTCCAGAGCTCCAGATATGTTCTAATGGGAAGCCATGTTTAAAAACAACTGGACTATATGATGATCTTCACTTTTATTTAGTTTGTTGCACTTTTTCTATTTCATATTTAGTGTCCCCGTTTCATTTAATTTATGTTTTCCACTTTCTCCATCTCTTCTTTTCTGTTTTTGATGTTCTATCTCAAGTCTTTATCAAATGTAGTATAAACTTTTGTATACGTGTGTGTGTATACTATGTACAATATAATATATATATATATATTTTAGAAAACTTGGGAATTTTTGTCTAGCTAAAAAGCTAATGACATTTTGATTCCACTTGTCTGATTTAGTATGGATAGAATGCTAGATTTTTAATTTATATTCACTCAAAACTTTGATATAGTTCCATGTATTTTAGCATCTAGTATTACTGCTAAAAGTCTAGAAGTTTCATTATCTTAGTGATCTTTAAAAGTTTTTTTGAATGAGACTTGAAACTTCTAATCCAATTCTGAGACCATAAAGCAATACTATGTTGTAAAAAACAGAAAAGAGGAAATTAAATGTAATACAGTGTTATTAACTTAAGTACAGATTTTATTCAAATTTCACCAAATTTTATGTTAGTGTCCATTATTTGCTTTCATACCTTATTCATGACTCCACATTGTATTTCATTGCATTGAGGAGCTTCAGCTGCATGCAAATATTCTGCTAAATTCTTTTTTCATTTTTATGTTATTACAAATATTTTCTATTTCCTTGTTATGCCTTCTTAGATGCACCCATCAATTAAAAATGGACATTTAGTTTCCAAATACATGGGAGTTTTAAAGTATCTTTGATGTTAATTTCTCATTTTGATATTAATTTCTCATTTAAATGCTTTCTTTTCTGCAATCACCCTCTGCACTGCTTCAGTCTTCTAACTTTATTGAAGCTTTCAATGGCATGGCTTAGTCAAAGTTCTCTCTTGGTAAATGTCACATTGAGTTTGAATATTTGTGGGTTGTTTTCAAATATCCTCTGATACTGATCTCTATCATAATTCCACAGTGATAAGAGAACAGACTCTTTATTATTTTAACACCTTTAGACCATCAAATTTTTGCACCTGGTCTTATGTCATTGGATATGTTCCAAGGACATAGTTTATAGTCTGTAGGAACTTGAATAGATTTTGTATCCTCTGTGTGAAAACTGTAAAAATCTTTTATGTTGAACTGGTTCATAGTGTTTTTCAGGTCTACTATATCCTACTATTGATGATATCGTAGGTGATATATTCCCTGCATATTCATTTATTTATTTTTTTTTAATTTTATTTTATTTTTAAACTTTACATAATTGTATTAGTTTTGTCAAATATCAAAATGAATCCACCACAGGTATACATGTGTTCCCCCATCCTGAACCCTCCTCCCTCCTGCCTCCCCATGCCATCCCTCTGGGTCGTCCCAGTGCACCAGCCCCAAGCATCCAGTATCGTGCATCGAACCTGGACTGGCAACTCGTTTCAAACATGATATTTTACATGTTTCAATGCCATTCTCCCAAATCTCCCCACCCTCTCCCTCTCCCTGTTCTATACATCAGTGTCTTTTTGCTGTCTCGTATACAGGGTTATTGTTACCATCTTTCTAAATTCCATATATATGCGTTAGTATACTGTATTGGTGTTTTTCTTTCTGGCTTACTTCACTCTGTATAATAGGCTCCAGTTTCATCCACCTCATTAGAACTGATTCAAATGTATTCTTTTTAATGGCTGAGTAATACTCCATTGTGTATATGTACCACAGCTTGCTTATCCATTCATCTGCTGATGGACATCTAGGTTGCTTCCATGTCCTGGCTATTATAAACAGTGCTGCGATGAACATTGGGGTACACGTGTCTCTTTCCCTTCTGGTTTCCTCAGTGTATATGCCCAGCAGTGGGATTGCTGGATCATAAGGCAGTTCTAGTTCCAGTTTTTTAAGGAATCTCCACACTGTTCTCCATAGTGGCTGTACTAGTTTGCATTCCCACCAACAGTGTAAGAGGGTTCCCTTTTCTCCACACCCTCTCCAGCATTTATTACTTGTAGACTTTTGGATCGCAGCCATTCTGACTGGTGTGAAATGGTACCTCATAGTGGTTTTGATTTGCATTTCTCTGATAATGAGTGATGTTGAGCATCTTTTCATGTGTTTGTTAGCCATCTGTATGTCTTCTTTGGAGAAATGTCCATTTAGTTCTTTGGCTCATTTTTTGATTGGTTCATTTATTTTTCTGGAGTTGAGCTGTAGGAGTTGCTTGTATATTCTCAAGATTAGTTGTTTGTCAGTTGCTTCATTTGCTATTATCTTCTCCCATTCTGAAGGCTGTCTTTTCACCTTGCTAATAGTTTCCTTTGATGTGCAGAAGCTTTTAAGGTTAATTAGGTCCCATTTGTTTATTTTTGCTTTTATTTCCAATATTCTGGGAGGTGGGTCATAGAGGATCCTGCTGTGATGTATGTCAGAGAGTGTTTTGCCTATGTTCTCCTCTAGAAGCTTTATAGTTTCTGGTCTTACGTTGAGATCTTTAATCCATTTTGAGTTTATTTTTGTGTATGGTGTTAGAAAGTGTTCTAGTTTCATTCTTTTACAAGTGGTTGACCAGAGTTCCCAGCACCACTTGTTAAAGAGATTGTCTTTAATCCATTGTATATTCTTGCCTCCTTTGTCAAAGATAAGCTGTCCATATGTGCGTGGATTTATCTCTGGGCTTTCTATTTTGTTCCATTGATCTACATTTCTGTCTTTGTGCCAGTACCATACTGTTTTGATAACTGTGGCTTTGTAATAGAGCCTGAAGTCAGGTAGGTTGATTCCTCCAGTTCCATTCTTCTTTCTCAAGATCGCTTTGGCTATTCGAGGTTTTTTGGATTTCCATACAAATTGTGAAATTCTGTGAAGAATACCGTTGGTAGCTTGATAGGGATTGCATTGAATCTATAGATTGCTTTGGGTAGTATACTCATTTTCACTATATTGATTCTTCCAATCCATGAACATGGTGTATTTCTCCATCTGTTAGTGTCCTCTTTGATTTCTTTCTTGTTTTATAGATTTCTTTCTTGTTTTATAGTTTTCTATATATAGGTCTTTAGTTTCTTTAGGTAGATATATTCCTAAGTATTTTATTCTTTCCGTTGCAATGGTGAATGGAATTGTTTCCTTAATTTCTCTTTCTGTTTTCTCATTATTAGTGTATAGGAATGCAAGGGATTTCTGGGTGTTGATTTTATATCCTGAAACTTTACTATAGTCATTGATTAGTTCTAGTAATTTTCTGGTGGAGTCTTTAGGGTTTTCTATGTAGAGGATCATGTCATCTGCAAACAGTGAGAGCTTTACTTCTTCTTTTCCAATTTGGATTCCTTTTATTTCTTTTTCTGCTCTGATTGCTGTGGCCAAAACTTCCAAAACTATGTTGAATAGTAATGGTGAAAGTGGGCACCCTTGTCTTGTTCCTGACTTTAGAGGAAATGCTTTCAATTTTTCCCCATTGAGGATAATGTTTGCTGTGGGTTTGTCATATATAGCTTTGATTATGTTGAGGTATGTTCCTTCTATTCCTGCTTTCTGGAGGGTTTTTATCATAAGTGGATGTTGACTTTTGTCCAAGGCTTTCTCTGCATCTATTGAGATAATCATATGGTTTTTATTTTTCAATTTGTTAATGTGGTGTATTACATTGATTGATTTGCGGATATTGAAGAATCCTTGCATCCCTGGGATAAAGCCCACTTGGTCATGGTGTATGATCTTTTTAATGTGTTGTTGGATTCTGATTGCTAGAATTTTGTTAAGGATTTTTGTATCTATGTTCATCAGTGATAATGGCCTGTAGTTTTCTTTTTTTGTGGCATCTTTGTCAGGTTTTGGTATTAGGGTGATGGTGGCCTCATAGAATGAGTTTGGAAGTTTACCATCCTCTGCAATTTTCTGGAAGAGTTTGAGCAGGATAGGTGTTAGCTCTTCTCTAAATTTTTGGTAGAATTCAGCTGTGAAGCCGTCTGGACCTGGGCTTTTGTTTGCTGGAAGATTTTTGATAACAGTTTCAATTTCCGTGCTTGTGATGGGTCTGTTAAGATTTTCTATTTCTTCCTGATCGAGTTTTGGAAAGTTGTACTTTTCTAAGAATTTGTCCATTTCTTCCACGTTGTCCATTTTATTGGCATATAATTGTTGATAGTAGTCTCTTATGATCCTTTGTATTTCTGTGTTGTCTGTTGTGATCTCTCCATTTTCATTTCTAATTTTATTGATTTGATTTTTCTCCCTTTGTTTCTTGATGAGTCTAGCTAATGGCTTGTCAATTTTATTTATCCTTTCAAAAAACCAGCTTTTGGTTTTGTTGATTTTTGCTATGATCTCTTTTGTTTCTTTTGCATTTATTTCTGCTCTAAGTTTTAAAATTTCTTTCCTTCTACTAACCCTGGGGTTCATTTCTTCCTTTTCTAGTTGCTTTAGGTGTAGAGTTAGGTTATTTATTTGACTTTTTTCTTGTTTCTTGAGGTGTGCCTGTATTGCTATGAACTTTCCCCTTAGGACTGCTTTTACCGTGTCCCACAGGTTTTGGGTTCTTGTGTTTTCATTTTCATTCGTTTCTATGCACATTTTGATTTGTTTTTTGATTTCTTCTGTGATTTGTTGGTTATTCAGCAGCGTGTTGTTCAACCTCCATATGTTGGAATTTTTAATAGTTTTTCTCTTGTAATTGAGATCTAATCTTACTGCACTGTGGTCAGAAAAGATGCTTGGAATGATTTCTATTTTTTTGAATTTACCAAGGCTAGCTTTATGGCCCAGGATGTGATCTATCCTGGAGAAGGTTCCATGTGCGCTTGAGAAAAAGGTGAAATTCATTGTTTTGGGATGAAATGTCCTATAGATATCAATTAGGTCTAACTGGTCTATTGTATCGTTTAAAGTTTGTGTTTCCTTGTTAATTTTCTGTTTAGTTGATCTATCCATAGGTGTGAGTGGGGTATTAAAGTCTCCCACTATTATTGTGTTATTGTTAATTTCTTCTTTCATACTTGTTTGCATTTGTCTTACATACTGCGGTGCTCCCGTGTTGGGTGCATATATATTTATAATTGTTATATCTTCTTCTTGGATTGATCCTTTGATCATTATGTAGTGACCATCTTTGTCTCTTTTCACAGTCTTTGTTTTAAAGTCTGTTTTATCTGATATGAGTATTGCTACTCCTGCTTTCTTTTGGTCCCTATTTGCATGGAAAATCTTTTTCCAGCCCTTCACTTTCAGTCTGTATGTCTCCCCTGTTTTGAGGTGGGTCTCTTGTAGACAACATATGTAGGGGTCTTGTTTTTGTATCCATTCAGCCAGTCTTTGTCTTTTGGTTGGGGCATTCAGCCCATTTACGTTTAAGGTAATTACTGATAAGTATGATCCCGTTGCCATTTACTTTATTGTTTTGGGTTCGAATTTATACACCGTTTTTGTGTTTCCTGTCTAGAGAATATCCTTAAGCATTTGTTGGAGAGCTGGTTTGGTGGTGCAGAATTCTCTCAGCTTTTGCTTGTCTGAAAAGCTTTTGATTTCTCCTTCATACTTGAATGAGATCCTTGCTGGGTACAATAATCTGGGCTGTAGGTTATTTTCTTTCATCATTTTAAGTATGTCTTGCCATTCCCTCCTGGCTTGAAGAGTTTCTATTGAAAGATCAGCTGTTATCCTTATGGGTATTCCCTTGTGTGTTATTTGTTGTTTTTCCCTTGCTGCTTTTAATATTTGTTCTTTGTGTTTGATCTTTGTTAATTTGATTACTATGTGTCTTGGGGTGTTTCGCCTTGGGTTTATCCTGTTTGGGACTCTCTGGGTTTCTTGGACTTGGGTGATTATTTCCTTCCCCATTTTAGGGAAGTTTTCAACTATTATCTCCTCAAGTATTTTCTCATGGTCTTTCTTTTTGTCTTCTTCTTCTGGGACCCCTATGATTCGAATGTTGTATCGTTTAATATTGTCCTGGAGGTCTCTGAGATTGTCCTCATTTCTTTAATTCGTTTTTCTTTTATCCTCTCTGATTCATTTATTTCTACCACTCTATCTTCTAATTCACTAATCCTATCTTCTGCCTCTGTTATTCTACTATTTGTTGCCTCCAGAGTGTTTTTAATTTCACTTATTGCATTATTCATTATATATTGACTCTTTTTTATTTCTTCTAAGTCCTTGTTAAACCTTTCTTGCATCTTCTCAATCCTTGCCTCCAGGCTATTTATCTGTGATTCCATTTTAATTTCAAGATTTTGGATCAATTTCACTATCATTATTCGGAATTCTTTATCCGGTAGATTCCCTATCTCTTCCTCTTTTGTTTGGTTTGGTGGGCATTTATCCTGTTCCTTTATCTGCTGGGTATTCCTCTGTCTCTTCATCTTGTTTAATTTGCTGAGTTTGGGGTGTCCTTTCTGTATTCTGGCAGTTTGTGGAGTTCTCTTTATTGTGGCATTTCCTTGCTGTGTGTGGGTTTGTACAAGTGGCTTGTCAAGGTTTCCTGGTTAGGGAAGCTTGTGTCGATGTTCTGGTGGATGGAGCTGTATTTCTTCTCTCTGGAGTGTAATGAAATGTCCAGTAATGAGTTATGAGATGTCTATGGTTTTGGGGTGACTTTGGGCAGCCTGTATCTTGAAGCTCAGGGCTGTGTTCCTTTGTTGCTGGAGAATTTGCTTGTTATGTCTTTCCCTGGAACTTGTTGGCCCTTGTGTGGTGCTTGGTTTCAGTGTCGGTATGGAGGCGTTTGATTAGCTCCTGTCAATTAATGTTCCTTGGAGTCAGGAGTTCCCTGGAGTCAATTTGGACTTAAGCCTCCTACTTCCAGTTATCGGTCTTATTTTTACAGTAGTTTCAAAACTTCTCCTTCTATACAGCACCATTGATAAAACATCTACATTAAAGATGAAAAGTTTCTCTACTGTGAGGGTCACTCAGAGAGGTTCACAGCGTTACATGGAGAAGAGAAGAGGGAGGAGGGAGTTAGAGGTGACCCAAATGAGATGAGGTGGAATCAATAGTGGAGAAAGTGGGCTAGCCAGTAGTCACTTCCTTATGTGCACTCCACAACTGGACCGCTCAGAGATGTTCACGGAGTTATACAGAGAAGAGAAGAAGGAGGAGGGAGACAGAGGTGGCCAGAAGGATAAAAGGGGGAAATGAAAAGGAGGGAGACAGATCCAGCCAGTAATCAGTTCCCTAAGTGTTCTCCACCGTCTGGAACACACAGAAATTCACAGAGTTGGGTAGAGTAGAGAGGGGTTAGGAAGGAGATACAGGCGACCTGGTGGAGAAAATGGAGAGTCCAAAGGGAGAGAGAGCAGTCAAGCCAGTAATCTCGTTCCCTAGTGAAAAATGGGTCCTGAAGATTGGGTTCTTAAAGGTACAAAATTGGTAACAAATACATAAAAGCAAAAATTAAAATTCTAGAATAGAGTTTGGAACTTCAAAAATGCGATGTTAATGAAAAGAAGAAGGAAAAGAAAGAGAGAAAAAACGAACAAAGAAAAACAAACAAGGTTGCAACAATTATAAAGAAACTACAGGTACAAAATTGATAACTAATACCAAAAAGCAAAAATTAAAAATCTAAGGTAGAGTTTGGAATTTCAAAAATACAATGTTAAAAAAAAAAAAAAGAAGAAAAATAAAGAGAGAAAACAAACAAACCAACAAAAACAATGTCACAAAAATTATAAAGAAAATACAGGTACAAATTGATATCAAATACCAAAAAGGCATAAATTAAAAATGTTGAGTAGAGTTTGGAATTGCAGATATATGATGTTATATAAAAGAAGAAGAGAAAGAAACAGAGGGAAAAAAAAGAAGAAAAAAAAAGTCACAGAAATTATAAAAAATACTATAGGTACAAAATTGATAACATATACCAAAAGGCTAAAATTGAAAATCTAGAGTAGAGTTTGGAATTTCAAAAATACGATGTTAAAGAAAAGAAGAAGGAAAAGAAAGAGAGAAAAAACGAACAAAGAAAAACAAACAAGGTTGCGAAAATTATAAAGAAACTACAGGTACAAAATTGATAACTAATACCAAAAAGCAAAAATTAAAAATCTAGAGTAGAGTTTGGAATTTCAAAAATACAATGTTAAAAAAAGAAGAAGAAGAAAAATAAAGAGAGAAAACAAACAAACCGACAAAAACAATGTCACAAAAATTATAAAGAAAATACAGGTACAAAATTGATATCAAATACCAAAAAGCATAAATTAAAAATCTTGAGTAGAGTTTGGAATTGCAGATATACGATGTTATATAAAAGAAGAAGAGAAAGAAACAGAGGAAAAGAAAATGTCACAGAAATTATAAAAAAAAACTATAGGTACAAAACTGATGACATATACCAAAAGGCTAAAATTAAAAATCTAGAGTAGAGTTTGGAATTTCAAAAATACAATGTTAAAGAAAAGAAGAAAAAGAAAAAGAAAAAAAAAAACGGTCAAAAAATGATAAAATATATATATGAAGTTTGCTGAAGAAGAAAAAAAAAATTGGGTCTTTTTTTTTTTTTGCAAAGTAATAGTTATAAAAGTGAAAATTAAAGGACAATAGAGGACTTAAAAATTTTTTTTTAAAAAATTAAAAAAAAAAAGAAAGATTGATCGTAAAATAGTAAAAATATATCTAGATCTTTCTCTGGTTTTGTTGTGAGTATTGTGGGTTCAGTTCATTTTTGGCTAGTTCCTTGGTCGGACTTATGTTTCTCAAGATCTATAGGCTCTTTCCTATGTAGTCCGTAGTAACCACAGGGTTTTAATCTATGGCCTGTAGCTTCCAAGGCATTTCTCTCTGTTATAGCTTCTTCTGTTTGCTGGTCTCTTCAGTGTCTGGTTCCCGCCCTGACACAAAGGGGACGGTGGAGGACACTTTTTTTTTTTTTTTTTTAATTTAGGCTCACTTGTTCAGCCGCGCTGTGGGGAGGGAGGGAGGGATGCTGCAAACAGATAACACTGGCATGCGCTCGCAGTGCCTCAGCCACACTGGGTCTGCCCCCGCTCACGGGGTGTGTAGCCTCCCTGCCCACACTGCTTGGGCTCTAGGTTGTTCCGCCGGGAACAGTCAGAGGCCGGCCCTGGGCTGAGCTCCCAGGTCCAAGCCGCTCAGGTTCAGGCACTCGGGTAGTCCTCAGAGGCGCAGACTCGGTTGGGCCTGCATTTTGTGCCCTTCCCAGATCCGAGCAGCTCAGGTGATGAGGTGTTTGGCGAGCGCCAATGCTGCGACTTATCGCCTCCCCGCCACTCGGTTATCTGGGTGTAAAACCGGCGCACCTTCTCAGGCAGATGTTGACCGTCCAGACCCCCAAGACATTTTAGTTAGCAAAGAAGCCTGCTTACAGTTTTATAGAGAGTGTCTCTCTGGGACTGCGATTGCCCCCTTCTGGGTCTGGCTGCCTGTCACCGGAGGGGGAAGGTCTGCAGCCGGCTATCTCTGTTCAGTCCTTTGTTCCGTGTGTGGGCCTGGCGGTGTCTTAGGTTAGGGCTGGCTTTTCGCGTGGTAGATATCCCACAGTGTGGTTTGCTAGCCCAAATTATTTCGCTCAGAAAGCGCTCAGGACATTCAGGCCCAATTCTTACTCTAAGGGACACAGCCCGCATCGTGCTTCCCTGCCCAGCCCCCGCTTGCTAATGCCATGTGCAGGCGTCTGCGCTGCTTCTCCGCTGGGGGAGTTACCATAGGGCTCACAATCTGCGATTTTTAATTGTTTATTTATTTTTTTTCTCCCTTTTATGTTGCTCTCTGTGCTTCCAAAGCTCGGCACAGATTCGGCAGTGAGAAGGTTTCCTGGTGTTTGGAAACTTCTCTCTTTTTAAGACTCCCTTCCTGGGACGGAACTGCGTCCCTCCCTCTTTTGTCTCTTTTTTTGCCTTTTATATTTTTTCCTACCTCCTTTCGAAGAGTTGGGTTGCTTTTCTGGGTGCCTGATGTCCTCTGCCGGCATTCAGAAGTTGTTTTGTGGAATTTACTCGACGTTTAAATGCTCTTTTGATGAATTTGTGGGGGAGAAAGTGTTCTCCCCGTCCTACTCCTCCGCCATCTTGGCTCCTCCCCCTGCATATTCATTTATTAACTTTTGTGAGTTTGATATTAAAACTCCAACTAAAAATCTTAATTTACCTACTTAAAAAAATGTATTGTAATATATCGTGGAACTATATGTAAACTTGTTCTGTGTTTTGTAAATCTCCTGTAAATGTGTTGTCATATTTTAATAATATAAAAAATTAAAAAGAGGCCACAAAAATTATAAATTATAAAAATGACTTATTTGAACCTCAGTGGACACTCATGTCTCTTTCCGAGTTCTAGACCAATTTGATCAGAGGCAGTCGATCTTGCCTGAACAGGAGGAGTTCTTATCTGAACAGGAGAAAAATCTTATCACATACTAGCCAAGCCACAAGGTAACCCTAGTCTTGGCATATGCTGATATTTTTATGATTGTTAAGTGTAGTCTACATAAATCCTGTTATCCAGCAAATCTTCCAAACACATGTTGAATCATTATTTCTATTCTTTGATATAGAACTTTTTTTTTTTTGCTGTTTATTTTTTTATTTTTTTTTAATTTTATTTTATTTTTAAACTTTACATAATTGTATTAGTTTTGCCAAATATCAAAATGAATCCACCACAGGTATACATGTGTTCCCCATCCTGAACCCTCCTCCCTCCTCCCTCCCCATTCCATCCCTCTGGGTCGTCCCAGTGCACCAGCCCCAAGCATCCAGTATCGTGCATCGACCTGGACTGGCATCTCGTTTCATACATGATATTTTACATGTTTCAATGCCATTCTAAAAATACATGCATTCCCTCCTCCTTTGATGTATTTCTTCAACTCTTCCTTCAATTCAAGTGACTCTTTTATGGAGTTAATTCAGAGTTTTCCCCCTATCCCTTACTATTTCTTCTGTAGTTTCTTCTGTATCCCTTATTATTTCTTCTGTAGAAATAGTTTGTACTATTTCTTCCCCATATCCCTTACTATTTCTTCTTTTTTCCCTCCTCAAACTCATATGCACCTTTGTATTCCTGAAGTCTGTTACAATTTTACAATTCCTAGAAGATAAAGCACACATTAAAAAAATAAACAAACAAGACAGTTGATAGTTGACCAAGAAACTTTCCTTTCCTGAATGCTTTGAATCAGATCTTCTGTTTATATTTCATTTTTCAAATAAATGATTTTTATTTTCTACATACTGTAGAGGGTGGTAATTCCCTTGACTATTACAGGCATTTTTGAAGTGTTTCTGCATAATTCATACTGAATGTATTCCTTGGAAGCTGGCATTATTGGGGTATGCATATTAATTATTTATATGCAAATTAAGAACCACGAGACCCAGCACCACTGGAATATATAACTCCCACTATCTTTTCTAAAGTAGTATGTTTTCTATACCCCTGTGTTATCATTTCTTTATACAAAATTTTCCAGTTCACCCAAACAAATGTCTGATCATATTAAGATCTTAACTTTTATATTAGCTAAAGCAATTATGAATGTGAGAAGATGGAAATTGTTAATATAAAGTGATTACACTTTATGGCTCATCTTTTTCAGACCCTAGAAGCAGAATTATGTACCTTTTGGATGTTTTTCTTTATTAACTGTATTTTTCAAATACAAATACTTTGAAATACTTCAAATTTTTTCAAAGTATTTTTCAAAACTCCAATGCTTCATTCACCTTGAAGTCTATTTTTCTCATACTTGAGCACTTTCTGTTTATACCCATTGAATTTTTCCCTATGGAAATATTTAGAAAAATATAATTTCAGACTAAAGATGTAATAAAGTTTCACTTGATTATGACCTCCCACCCAACAATCCTTATCCCACAGTGTGACTGCTTCATTGGTGGAGATAAAGGGAATAGAGATAAAGGCAGAGGGGTAGCAATAAAAGAAGCCATCCAGGGATACATTATATTCCAAATACCAAAACATTTTCTGAAATAAATTTAAAGGTAAAACTCTTTACTTGAACTCTTGAATTGACACACACACTGCCTCATTCTTAACTAATGAGTTAACCATGAATCCCTAAGGGAGGGACCAATAGCAGGAGGTGATTTATCCCTACAGTCCCTGGAAGTATTATATGACAGTTATCTAATTGAAGTCAAGGGTAACAGGAAAGGAAACAAAGGATGAACCTTCAACTTGTGGATCTTTGTTTTCAAGAAGACATGCTTGGAAATTGCTACCATTATTCTGGATTAATATTTGGGTTCATAATTCACCTCTGACTGGACCTACATGGAATATTAAATTGAAGAAGGTTGGTCTTTGGCAGTAATGCCTGTGTTAGTCCACTTTGTATACTCATTTTCTCTCTTCTTAGGGTGCCTTTGCCAATTCCCCAAGCCTCCAGTCACTCTTGTTTTCTTTCTTTCACTACCATTCTCTCATCAAAACCTGTACTCCAAAAAGACCTACCCTTAGAAAACTGGAGTAAAAGTCAGATTAAAATCTATTACACATGAGAACAATACGACGGAGGAGTAGGTGGACATGGAGTACATCTCTCTCCGTGGATATATCAGGAGTACACCTTCAGACACAGAAGTACATGCAGAACACCAGCTGAGAGCAGACAAGATTATCTGACCAGTGGAAAAGAAAACACAGAACCATGCAAAACTCAGTAGGATGAAGGAACTAGGGGGAAAAACAGGAGTGTTAGTAGGACTGGACCTGTACTTGGCCAGTGGAGGAACTGAAGCAGGCATGCAATCTCCACTTCGGGGCACTTGTCTGAGTCAGAAGAGGAACATTTAAGGCTGAGAGTGAAACAGCTGATCTGTGGCAGCCTAAATGGAATGAGAATCATACAGTCCTTGCCACAGCCATACCCACCCTGGACAGGGACACAAGTCCCCTGGAAGGCACAGCGGCTGGGAGCTGGAATTTAGGGATTGTGGAGCAATCCCAGGGCAAGGGCTGCTGATGACTGCAGAGAGATGGATGGAGGGGATGTGAGGGAGGAGATTGTGGTGGGAGGAAACCCAGGCAGCCATGGAAGCAAGGCAATACCGCTGAGTCATGCATAGGGGGTGGAGCCATCACCATAGCCTCTCTCTCCCCATACCCAGCATTGGCAGCTGAACAATAGAGAGGCTGGCCCATCAAATGCCTGACACACTGATAAAAAAGTAGGATCCCACTCAGGGTGCCTCTTTAAGTGCCTGATGCACTGATCTACAGAGTAGGACCCCAGCCAGGGTGGCCCATCTATGTGCCTGATGCGTGGAACAACAGAGAAGGACCCCCAGGCAAGGGAGCCCTCTAAGTGCCCAAACAGGTGGAGCTATGGAGAAAGACAGGCCAAAGAAGCATTCTGATTGCCAGCTACAAGAGGCTAAAAAAAAAAAAAAAAAAAAAAAAGACTCTGACAGGGCCATAAAACCTGCGGTGGAGGCAATCCATGTCCTTGCACACTTGGCATTGCCAGGATCTCCACAAGCCAAGCAGTTGTGCCACCTTCACGCTCAACTCTCACTGGGGTAGAGCTGTCAGAACCCAAAACAGTCTTGCATCTATGTGCTCAGGGTCCCTTCCGTACTGTCCTACCCTTTGTGACCCTGTAGACTGTGGCCTGCCAGGCTTCTCTGTCAGGGAAGGGGTTCTCCAGGCAAGAATACTGGAGCATATTGGCCAATACTAGTTTCCATACTCTTCTGGAGCACTACATTTCCTGCTGCTCTAGCTGCCAACTCCCTTGAGTACCTGGTGCTGCCAGAAGCCCTGCAACCCGAGCAGCTGCACCACCTCCACACCTGGCCCTCACAGGTGCACAGGGGCAGTGTGGCTAAGGGAGAAGACCCAACAGCTATACAAGCTGCAGATTAAATCCACATGATCAACTAGGCAGACTCTGTGTCTATGGCATATATAAAAGGTCATTGAGAGCTCCCACAAAAGAATACCACTAGTTGTGATAGCTGTGGACATTGGAGGCAAGAACACATAGGAGTAGGACCAGATTCGAATCTGAGCTGCCCCCATAGCAGGTCCAGAGATCAGCACAGTGTTGGAGGACATCCTAGGGAAGTGAGGTGGACTGTGACTCCCAGTGAGGGAAAGGACTCTGACAGCAGTGACTCAAGAAAAACATTTATTATACTTATGTTTTGATTTGTTCTGTAGATTCTTTTGAATTTTTTTCTTTTTTGTTTCCTTTATTTTCCTCCTCTGTTACAGTTGTCAATTTTCTTGGCACTATGAAATATAATTAAGCTCTGAGCTTTTTTTTCCCCTTTTTCTCAGTCACATTTTTTATAGTTGTTATAAACCTCTGACTCTACATTGGGCTTTTGCAGTTCTGTGGAGTTTTCCTTTTTTTTCTCTTTTTTTAACTTTAATTTTTTAAACCAGTTATTATTTTTCTACATTTATTCCTTTGTTTGCCTTTCCTACTGTTCTTTTCCCCTTGCAGTTGATCTTTAATGTATGTACATCGTCTTAATCTACCTCTATTTAACTTAGCGTATCTTTTCTTCATTTTTTTCCTTTTGTCTTAACATATTTGTTAGTTTTATTTTCATTGCTTTCTTCCCCACTTGGCACCTTGATTTAGTTTTGTTCTCTAGTTTGTGCTTTAGTTAGTCTTGTTCTGGTAAATATAATTTTTGGTTCCTTTGTTTGCCAGGTCATTCTATTGTACTTTATTTTTGTTGGACTGTTTTGATTTTACTGATGGGTGTATATGTAAATGTGTATATTCAGTCACACTTTATTTTTGATATAAACCTCTGCCTCTACATTAGGCTTTTGCAGTTCTGTGGAGTTTTCCTTTTTTTGTTGTTTTTTCTCCTTTTAAATGTCTTCTTCCATTTTTCTTCTTTCTTTTCTCTTTTTTATAATTTTAAATTTTAATTTTTTAAAACCTATTATATTTTTTCTATATTTATTCCTTTGTTTGCCTTTCCTACTGTTCTTTTCTCCTTGCAGTTAATCTTTAATGTATATAAATCTTCTTCATGTACTTCTATTTAACTTTGCATAGCTATTCTTTCTTTCCTCTCAACATATTTGTTAGTTTTATTTTCATTGCATTATTTCCCACTTGGAACCTTGCTTTAATTTTGTTTTCCAGTTTGTGCTTTAGTTAGTTTTGTTCTTAACTGGTAAATATAATTTTTTATTTCCTTTGTTCACTGGGTCAATCTATCATATTTTATTTTTGTTGGATTGTTTTGATTGCTCATAGGTATGTATGTATATATTCCACTATTTTAATTATTTGCCTGATTTTGTAAGTGACATTTGTCTGGGATTCATCTTTGGTTTCTCATTTTCAGATATTTGTTTTAATCTCACTTAGTGCCATAAAAATCCACTTGTAGACTCTTCATTCCTGACAAGAGATCAAGCCCTGAGCCTTTGGAGTGGTAGCACTGACTCCAAGACCTAGACTACCAGTAACCTTAGGGAGTATCATATAGTGAGAACTCACACAAAGTAAACCACTTGAATATAAGGCCCAGGGGTACTCTTCTGCCCCCTTCTGATGCCTATGTCAGAAGCTTTCTCTATCTCCTTTATACTTTAATAAAACTTTACTACATAAAAGCTCTGAGCGATCAAGCCTTGTCTCTGGCCCCGGATTGAATTCTTCTCCTCTGGGGGCCAAGAATCCCAGTGTCTTTGCGTGATTCAACAACAACCTTTCAGTCTCTTGAGACCGACTTCTCTTAGCCATTTCAGCCAAATTTGTGGTTGTGAGCTCAAGGCCCATGCTTTCCATGAGCACGTGCTTCCAAGAGATAATACTCCCCGGACCAAGGAAAAACCCTCCATTCATCATGCTTTCTGGGGTGACTGTGCCATAGCTGTCCGGCTGACAGAGTTGATTACACAGAGTATCAAGGCTGAAAGGTGAAGAGACAGACAGATCCCTGCTTGCAAGACGAGGCTGTGTTTACCATTGTTTCTAAACAGATTCAGGCTTTAGAGAAAGTAACTGGTGGAAAATGGTGAGAAGGGGCTGGCGAAGGCCAACTCTTAGTCCTTGGGGTCTTTTAATTCTCTTAACGCCCAGTTTTGTGTGGAAAGAAATTGCTCTTACTTCCTTCCCATGCCCTTCGCCGTATTTTTCTCCCATATTCATCCTGGGAGTTTCCTTCACCTACAAACAGCCCTGATTTCAGAGCTCTCGACTTTCAAGTTTCTACAGCCCTGGCCTGGGTGAGATCCTGATCCAAGCCCACACTCGCTCAGGAGCTCTGCTTCCTGTTCGTCATCTGCAGGGTTTGGTAATAAGGACGACTGCTGCTGCCAAGTCACTTCAGTCGTATCCAACTCTGTGCAACCCCATAGACGGCAGCCCACCAGGCTCCGCGGTCCCTGGGATTCTCCAGGCAAGAACACTGGAGTGGGTTGCCATTTCCTTCTCCAATGCATGAAAGTGAAAAGTGAAAGTGAAGTCACTCAGTCGTGTCCGACTCTTCACGACCCCATGGATTGCAGCCTACCAGGCTCCTCTGTCCATGGGATTTTCCAGGCAAGAGTACTGGAGTGGGGTGCCATTGCCTTCTCCGAATAAGGACGACACTTGGTGATAATAAAACCCACAAGGCTGCAAGGAGTACCAGCTTCTTACTGCCGCTGCTGCCCGCGGCTGCTGGCCAGACGTGAGCGACCCTTAGACGCAGTGCGGCCTCGATTACCCAACGCACAGCCTCCGTGACACAAGCCCACAGCTTCTGTGACACAAGCCCACAGCTTCTGTGACACAACACTTCTCCTTAGGGCCCGCCCACAGCTACACGGACTAACGGCTAACCGACCTTCAATCCCTGCCACCGCTGCCGGTTACTGGGAGTCTGCGCGGTCGGGGTCTTGCTGCTGCAACATGTCTCAAAAGCCAAAGAGGCCAGGGCTGCCCCAGCTCCCAGGTCGAGCGGGAGCCGGGTGGCGGCGGTGAGGAGGCCCCGTGCACGTCTCGCGGGCTGGGTGGCGACAAGGCGCAGCGGCCGGCCCAGGCCTCCCCCGCCCCCGAGCCATGCTCCCAGAAGCAGCTGGAGCTGAAGGTGGCGGAGCTGGTGCAGTTCTTGTTGATCAAGGATTAGAGGAAGATCCCTATCCGCCGCACCGACATCCTGCGGCACGTGGTCGGCAACTACAAGGACGTTCTCCCAGAGCTGCTGCGGCAGGCGGCCAAGCACCCAGAGTACGTGTTCGGGTACCAGATGGTGGAGCTGGAGCCACGCAGCAACACCTACATTCTGGTCAACACACTGGAGTCGGTGGAAGAGGACACGGAGGTGCACAGCGACCAGGGCATGCCCACCATTGGGCTCCTCATGATCTTGCTGGGGCTCATCTTCATGAAAGGCAATAGCATCAAGGAGACCGAGATCTGGGACTTCCTGCGGCACCTAGGGCTACACCCCACCAAGAAGCACCTTGTCTTCGGGGACCCCAAGAAGCTCATCACCAAGGACTTCGTGCAGCAGCGATACCTGGATTACCTGCGCATCCCGCACACAGATCCCATGGACTACGAGCTCTAGTGGGGCCCGCGCAGCAACCTGGAGACCAGCAAGATGAAGGTGCTTAAGTTCGTGGCTAAAATCTACAACCAGGACCCCAAGGACTGGCTGGCGCAGTACTGCGAGGCTTTGGCTGACGAGGAGGCGAGGGCCAGACCCCAGCCCGTGGGCCCAACTCCAGCCACTGCCCCTGCCCCAACCCCTTCTCCAGTTTCTTGAAATCTGAGACACACCCCAGGGCCCGCTCCCTCCCCGGGGGGAAGGGCTGGAGGTGGGAGGAAGCATCTTGCTTGTTTAAATGCATGGTAGTTCCAGTACGTGTTTGCAAACTTTTCTTCTTGTAATGTTGTAAGTCATTTTGATTCTAAACTTTCATTTAGAGGGTAACTTGTTTTGCTTTGCTTCAGTGTCTATGTTTTTTGGTGTAAAGATCTTGTTAGCTTTGTAAAGCCAATTGAACTTCCTACCCTGATCTGGATCTGCCAAGGAAATATAAGAGAACTAGTCCTTGTCCCGCCTTTGAATTGCCCCACTCTGTAAAGGAAAAGTCTTTGTAAATTGAAAATGAAAATGTAATTGCCTATATCCCCTTTTACCTTAACGCAGCTATTTTAAAAGTCTGTTTTCTATGCATATAAGCATTTTGAGTCATTCTAAGCAATGTGTATAATGTAGTTTTTCCAAATAATTTTTTACATTGATAATTACTATGCTGTGTGGCTGACCATTTTGTTCAATATTTTTTGCTACTATAGTTATAATACTGTATATGACAAGACCCAGCATCACCCAACTACCATTAGCACCCTGTGCAGGATGCTTCATCTAAACAACAAACAAAACAAAAATACAAACCCAATCATCAGCAGACAAGATTACCACCTCACTCAGCCTTGCCCATCAGAGGAAAAACAAACAAGCAAACAAACAAACAAAAATTCAGCACAAATCTCACCCTAGACAAAGCTTACACAAACCATTGGACCAATCTTAGGAGGGCAGAAACCAAAAGAAAGAAAGAATTCAACCTTCTTCAGGGAAAGAATTCAACTTTCTTTGAAGCCTGGGAAAAGGAGACCTCAAACACAGTAAGTTAAAAAAAGGTAATGAAAAAGCAGAGAAATACTACATGAATGAAGGAACAAATTAGAAACATATAAGTCCACATAAACGAAGAGGAAATAGGCAAAATACCTGAAAAAGAATTGAGAATAATGATGGGAAAGATGATCAAAAACTTTGAAAACAAAATGGAGAAAATGCAAGAATCAATTAACAAATACATAGAAGAATTAAAGAATAAAGAGACAGAGACAAACAGCACAATTACTGAAATTAAAAACACTCTAGAGGGAATCAATAGCAAAATATCTGAAGCAGAAGAATGAATCAGTAAGTTGGAAGATAAAATGGTGGAAATAACTTCTGAAGAGCAGAATAAAGTAAAAAGAATGAAAAGAACTGAGGATAGTCTCAGAGACCTCTGGAACAATATCAAATGCACCAACATTCAGATTATAGGGGTCCCAGAAGAAGAAGCAGGGAAGGCAATGGCAATCCACTCCAGTACTGTTGCCTGGAGAATCCCATTGATGGGGGAGCCTGGTGGGCTGCTGTCTATGGGGTTGCATAGAGTTGGACATGACTGGGCGACTTCACTTTCACTTTTCATGCATTAGAGAAGGAAGTGGCAACCCACTCCAGTGTTCTTGCCTGGAGAATCCCAGGGAGGGCAGAGCCTGGTGGGCTGCCATCTCTGGGGTCGCACAGAGTCAGACATGACTGAAGTGCCTTAGCAGCAGCAGCAGCAGCAGCAGAAGAGTAAAGGGAAAAGGGTATGAGAAAATTTTTGAAGAGATTGTAGATGAAAATTTCCCCAACATGGAAAAGGAAATAGTCAATCAAGTCCAAAGAGTCCCATACAGGATAAACCCAAGGAGAAACACTGCAAGACACATACTAATCAAACTAACAATCTAAACACAAAGGAAGAATATTAAAAGCAGCAAGGGAGAAGCAACAAGTAAATACAAGGAAACCCCATATGCGTAACAGCTGATCTTTCAGCAGAAACTCTGCAGGCCAGAAGGGAAATATATTCCATGCAAATGGGAAGCAAAAAGAAAGCTGGAGTAGCAATCCTCATATCAGACAAAATATATCTTAAAATAAAGAATATTACAAGAGATAAGGAAGGACACTGCATAATGATCAAGGGATCAATCAAAGAGGAAGAGATAACAATTGTAAATATCTATGCATCCAACATAGGAGCACCTCAGTACATAAGACAGACACTAACAGACATAAAAGGAAAAAAGATAGTAACACAATAATAGTAGGAGACTTTAACACCCCACTCACACCAATGGACAGATCATCAAAACAGAAAACTAATAAGGAAACACAAGTCTGAAATGATACATTAGATGAGATGGATCTCATTGATATCTTCAGGACATTCAGGACATTCCATCCAAATGCAGAAGAATTACACCTTTATCTCAAGTGAACATGGAACATTCTCCAGGATAGATAACATCTTGGGTCACAAATCAAATCCCAATAAATTTAAGAAAATTGAAATTGTACCAAGCATCTTATTTGACCATAATGCTATGAGACTAGACAAGAAAAAAAAAAAACAAAAACTGTAAGAAACACAAACATATGGAGGTTAAACAACACGTTTCTAAACAACCAACAAGTTACTGAAGAAATCAAAAGGGAAACCACAGAATTTCTAGAAACAAAATGAAAACATGACAACTCAAAACCTATGGGATACAGCAAAAGCAGTTCTAAGAGGGAAGATTATAGCAATACAATCCTACCTTGTACCTAAGAAACAAGAAAAAAATCGAATAGACAACCTAACTTTACACTTAAAATAACGAAAAAGAAGAACAACAACAACAATAACAACAACAAAAACCCAAAATTGGTAGAAGGAAAGAAATAAAAATCCGAGCATAAATAAATGAAAAAGAAATGAAGGAAACAATAGTAAAGATTAATAAAACTCAAAGCTGGTTCTTTGATAAGATAAACAAAATTGACAAGTCTTTAGCCAGACTCATCAAGAAAAAAAGAGAGAAGAATTAAATCAACAAAATTAGAAATGGAAAAGGGAGAGGTTACAACAGATGATGCAGAAATACAAAGGAATATAAGAGACTATTATGTACAACTATATGGCAATAAAATGGATAACCTGGAAGAAATGGACAGATTCTTAGAAAAGTTCAATCTTCCAAGACTGAACCAAAAAGAAATAGAAATTATGAACAACCCAATTACAAGCACTGAAATTGAAGCTGTGATCAAAAATTTCCCCCAAAGCAAAAGCCCCAGACAAGATGGCTTCACAGGAGAATTCTATCAGACGTTTAGAAAAGAGCTAATGCCTATCTTTCTACAACTCTTTCAAAAAACTGCAAAGGAAGGAACACTTCTGAACTCATTCTATGAGGCCACCATCACCCTGACACCAAAACCAGACAAAGACAACACAAAAAAAGAAAATTACAGGCCAATATCACTTATGAATATAGATGCAAATATCCTCAATAAAATTTTAACAAACAGAATTCAGCAACACATCAAAAAGCTCATACACCATGATCAAGTTGGGTTTATTCCAGGAATGCAAGGATTCTTCATTATATGCAAGTCAGTCAATGTGATACACCATATTAACAAATTCAAAGATTAAAAACCATATGATCATCTCAATAGATGCAGAAAAAGACTGACAAAATTCAGCATCCATTTATGATTAAAACTCTCCAAAAAAAATGGGCATAGAAAGAACCTACCTTAACATAGTAAAAGCCATATATGATAAGCCAACAGCAAACATTATTCTTAATGGTGAAAAACTGAAAGCATTCCCCCTAAGATCAAGAACAAGACAAGGGTTTTCACTTTCAACACTATTATCCAATGTAGTTCTGGAAGTCCTAGCTTCAGCAATCAGAGAAGAAAAATAAATAAAAGGAATTCAGATCAGAAAAGAAGAAGTAAAGATCTCACTGTTTGCAGATGACATGATACTGTACATAGAAAACCCTAAAGATAGTATCAGAAAATTGCTAGAGCTAATCAGTGAATTTAGTAAAGTTTCAGGAAACAAAAGCAATACACAGAAATCACTTGCATTTCTATATAAGAATGAAAACTCAGAAAGAGAAATTAAGAAATCAATCCCATTCACCATTGCAAAAAAAAAAAAGAATTAAATATCTAGGAATAAACTTACCTGAGGAGACAAAAGAACTGTACAGAGAAAATTATAAGATGCTAATGAAAGAAATCAAAGACAACATGAACAGATGGAGAGATATTCCATGTTCCTCGATAGAAAGAATCAATATTGTGAAAATGACTACTACCAAATGCAATCTACAGATTCAATGTGATCTGTATCAAATTACCAATGGCATTTTTCACAGAACTAGGACAAAAATTTCACATTTCATATGGAAACACAAAAGACCCTGATGAGCCAAAGCAGTCTTGAAAAAGAAGAATGGAGCTAGAGGAATCAACCTTCCTGACTTCAGATTATACTACAAAGCTACCATCATCAAGACAGTATGGTACTGGAAAAAAAACAGAAATATAGACCAATGGAACAAGATAGAAAGCCCAGAAATAAACCCATGCACCTATGGGTAACTTAATTTTGACAAAGGAGGCAATAATATACAATGGGGCAAAGACAACCTCTTCAATAAATGATGCTGGGAAAACTGGACTGCTACATGTAAAAGAACAAAATTAGAACGCTTCCTAACACCATACACAAAGATAAACTCAAAATGGTTTAAAGACCTAAATGTAAGACCAGAAACTATAAAACCCTTAGAGGAAAACATAGGCAGAACACTCGATGGCATAAATCAAAGCAAGATCTTCTATGATCTACCTCCTAGAGTAATGGAAATAAAAACAAAAGTAAACAAGGGGGACCTGATTAAACTTTAAAAGCTTTTGCACAACAAAGGAAACTATAAGCAAGGTGAAAAGACAACCCTCAGAATGAGAGAGAAAATAATAGCAAATGAAACAACTGAAAAAGGATTTATTTACAAAATATAAAAGCAGCTCATACATCTCAGTGCCAGAAAAACAAACAACCCAGTTAAAAAGTGGGAAAAAGACATAAGCAGACATTTCTCCAAAGAAGACATACAGATGGCTAACAAACCCATGAAAAGATGCTCAACATCACTCATTATTAGAGAAATGCAAATCAAAATTCCAATCAGAATGGCCATCATCATAAAGTCTAAAAACAATAAATGCTGTGGAGGATGTGGAGAAAAGGGAATGCTCTTGCATTGTTGGTGGGAATGTAAACTGATACAGCCACCGTGGAAGATGGTATGGAGATTCATTAAAAAACTAGGAATAAAACCACCATATGACCCAGCAATCCCACTCCCAGGCATATACCCTGAGTAAACCAAAATTTAAAATGACATATGTATTCCATTGTTCATTAACACACCATTTACAATAGCTTGAACACAGAAGCTACCTAGATGTCCACTGACAGATGAATGGATAAAGAAGTAGTGGTACATATACACAATGGAATATTACTCAGCCATAAAAAGGAACACATTTAAGTCAGTTCTGATGAGGTGGATGAACCTAGAACCTATTATACTGAGTGAAGTGAGTCATAAAGAGAAAAATAAATAATGTATTCTAACACATATATACGGAATCTAGAAGAATGGTACTGAAGAACGTATTTACAGGGCAGCAATGGACAAACAGACATGGAGAATAGACTTATGGACATGGGGAGAGGGTGAGATGTAAGGAAAGAGTAACATGGAAACTTACATTACCATATGTAAAATAGATTGCCAATGGGAATTTGTTGTATGGCTCAGGAAATTCAAACAGGGGCTCTGTATCAACCTAGCGGGGTGGGATGGGAGGGAGATGGAAGGAGGTTCAAAAGAGAGTGGATACATGTATACGTATGGCTGATTCATGTTGAAGCTTGACAGAAAACAACAAAATTCTGTAAAGCAATTATTCTTCAACAATAAAAAAAATTAAAAAAACAACAACAACAACAACAACTATCACAACTCCCAGATCATTTTCATGGAAACAAAAGGTAGAGCCTTCAGAAGAGGAAAATTTCTGAATTCCTAGAAATTCAAAGAGCAAAATGCCTATTAGAGACATAAATTTTACTCAGATAAAGCCTACATAGCAGCCTCACATGGGATAAATTAACACTCATTCATAGGCACAGTTCTTGTAAAGGAAAAACCCCAAATATTAATTATTCTTATTAATAAGAAATATGAAGATGATAATCAACATTTCCAAATTCCTGATATTGCAAACATGATAAAATTTCACATAAAAGTCATATCATTATATTTGGAAATCAAATATATTAGGCAAAAGAAATGAAAGCAAAACACTAAATTAAAAAAATGAGTCTAAGCACAAGAGATTAATTTATCTTATCTCTTAACTAATATTTATCTAATACTAGAAGTATCTTCACCCTTCACAGGGCATCTTTGCTTTTACTTAGAATTATTACCTTGCCTAGGCCTTCATCAATTGAGAATAAGAGCCTATCAAGTGTCCTTAACAGCCTTGTCTAACTCAGTGAAACTCTGAGCCATGCCATGTAGGGCCACCCAAGATGGACAGGTCATGGTGGAGAGTTCTGACAAAACGTGGTCCACTGGAGAAGGGAATGGCAAACCACTTCAGTATTCTTGCCTTGAGAACCCCATGAACAGAATGAAAAGGCAAAAAGATAGGACACTGGAAGATGATCTCCAGTCAGTAGGTGCCCAATATGCTACTGGAGATCAGTGGAGAAATAACTCCAGAAAGAATGAAGAGACAGAGCCAAAGCAACAGCAATACCCAGTTGTAGATGTGACTCATGATGGAAGTAAAGTCTGATGATATAAAGAGCAATATTGCATAGGAACTTGGAATGTTAAGTCCATGAATCAGGGTAAATTGGAAGTGGTCAAACAGGAGATGGCAAGAGTGAATATAGATATTTTAGGAATCAGCGAACTAAAATGGACTGGAATGGGTGAATTTAACTCAGATGACCATTAAATCTACTACTGTGGAAAAGAATCCCTTAGAAGAAATGGAGTAGCCATCATAGTCAACAAAAGAGTTCGAAATGCAGTACTTGGGTGTAGTCTCAAAAATGACAGAATGATCTCTGTTAGTTTCCAAGGCAAAACATTCAATATCCCGGTAATCCAAGTCTATGCCCCTACCAGTAATGCTGGAGAAGCTGAAGTTGAATGGTTCTGTGAAGACCTACAAGACCTTCTAGAACTAACACCCCAAAAAGATGTCCTTTTCATTATAGGGGACTGGAATGCAAAAGTAGGAAGTCAAGAAACACCTGGAGTAACAGGCAAATTGGGCTTAGGAATACAGAATGAAGCAAGGCAAAGGCTAATAATAGCATTTTGCCAAGAGAATGCACTGGTCATAGTAAACACCCTCTTCCACTCTTCCAACAACACAAGAGAAGACTACACATGGACATCACCAGATGGTCAACACTGAAATCAGACTAATTATATTCTTTGCAGCCAAAGATGTATAAGTTCTATCAGAAGATGGTCAGCAAAAATAAGACCAGGAGCTGACTGTTGCTCAAAATCATGAACTCCTTATTGCCAAATTCAGACTTAAATTGAAGAAAGTAGGGAAAACCACTAGACCATTCATGTATGACCTAAATCAAATCCCTTATGACTATACAGTGAAAGTGAGAAATAGATTCAAGGGGTTAGATCTGAGAGACAGTGTGCCTGAAGAACTACGGACAGAGGTTTGTGACATTGTACAGGAGACAGGGATCAAGATAATCCCCAAGAAAAAGAAATGCAAAAAGGCAAAATGGTTGTCTGAGAAAGCCTTAAAAATAGCTGTGAAAAGAGGAGAATCAAAAAGCAAATGAGAAAAGGAAAGATATACACATTTGAATGCACAGTTTCAAAGAACAGCAAAGAGAGATAAGAAAGTTTTCCTCAGTGATCAATGAAAAAAATAGAGGAAAACAATAGAATGGAAAAGAGTAGAGATCTCTTGAAGAAAATTAGAGATACAAAGGGAACATTTCATGCAAAGATGGGCACAATAGAGAACAGAAATGTTACGGACCTAACAGAAGAAGAAGATATTAAGAAGTGATGGCAAGAATATACAGTAGAACTAGAAAAAAAGGTCTTGATGATACAGATAATCACAATGGTGTGATCACTCACCTAGAGCCAGACATTCTGGAATGTGAAGTCAAGTGGGCCTTAGGAAGCATCATTATGAGAAAGCCAGTGGAGGTGATGGAATTCCAGTTGAGCTATTTCTAACCCTAAAAGATGATGCTGTTAAAGTGCTGCACTCAATATGCCAGAAAATTTGGAAAACTCAGCAGTGGCTACAGGACTGGAAAAGGTCAGTTTTCATTCCAATCCCAAAGAAAGACAATGCCAAAGAAGGCTGAAACTATGACACAATTACCCTCATCTCACATGTTAGCAAAGTAGTGCTCAAAATTCTCCAAGCCAGGCTTCAACAACATGTGAACCGTGAACTTCCAGATGTGTAAGCTGCATTTAGAAAAGGCAGAGGAGCCAGAGATCAAATTGTCAACTCCCATTAGCTCATCGAAAAAGCAAGAGAACTCTGGAAAAACATCTACTTCTGCTTTATCGACTATGCCAAAGCCTTTGACTGTGTGGATCATATCAAACTGTGGAAAATTCTGAAGGATATGGAAATACCAGACAACCAGACCTGCCTCCTGAGAAATCTGTATTCAGGTAAGGAAACAATAATTACAACTGGACTTGGAATAGCAGACTGGTTGCAAATCGGGAAAGGAATACGTCGAGGCTGTATATTGTAACCCTGCTTATTTAACTTTCATGCAGTGTACATCATGAGAAATGCTAGATGAAGCTGGATGAAGCACAAGCTGGAATCCAGACTGCTGGGAGAAATACCAACCTCAGATATACAGATGACATCACTCTTGGCAGCAAGCAAAGAATAACTAAAGAGCCTCTTGGTGAATGTGAAAGAGGAGAGTGAAAACGTTGGCTTTTTGAGTGTTGAGTGAAAACTCAACATTCAGAAAACTAAGATCATGTCATCTGGTCCCATCACTTCATGGCAAATAGATGGGGAAGCAATGGAAACAGTGACAGACTTTATTTTTTTGCATTCCAAAATCACAACAGATGGTGACTGCAGCCATGAAATTAAAAGATGCTTGCTCCTTGGAAGAAAACCTATGACCAACTTAAACAGCATATTAAAAAGCAGAGACATTACTTTGACAACAAAATTCCATCTAGTCAAAGCTATGATTTTTCCACTAGTCATGTATGGATGCGAGAGTTGGACTATAAAGAAAGCTGAGCACCAAAGAATTGATGCTTTTGAATTGTGGTGTTATAGAAGAGTCTTGAGAGTCCCTTGGACGGCAAGATCAAACCAGTCCATCCTAAAGGAAATCAGTCCTGAATATTCAGTGGATGGACTGATGCTGAAGCTAAAACACCAATACTTTGGCCACCTGATGTGAAGAACCTGTTCATTTGTAATGACTCCGATATTGGGAAAGATTGAAGCCTGGAGGAGAAGGGGATGACCGAGGATCAGATGGTTGGATGGCATCACTGACTCAATGGACATGAATTTCAGTAAACTCTGGTAGTTGGTGATGGACAGGGAGGTCTGGCTTGCTACAATCTATGGCATTATAGAGTTTGACATGACTGAGTGACTATACTGAACCGAACTGTCCTTAAACTGGACCCTTTGAGTCTATCCTATAGAACTTCACCAGAACCTCAGCAAGAAACTCCAGAGTATGGCTCTGTCACAGGAAAAACAAAACAACTAATTGAAATGAGCAAATGAAAATAGCTGGAGATACAGTGAACTTTGACCAGTACAATGTGTCTCTCATTCATGCTCTTGATTGCCCCACCAGTATTGTAAGATTCCTTGATTTGGAATTCCTGAGCTGATTCTGATTCCCAGTGACTTTCTCCTTACATAGCCATTCTTCAGGAGGCTTGACATGCATTTTCTAAAGTGTTTTTTACATCATCTTATTCCTCTGATTAGTGGTCCCATGTTTCCTCATTTTATGAATGCCTCTTTTTCAAGCTAGTGATAGTCAAACATCCCTAGACAACTGACTTCTCCACAGCTCCTGAAAATTGATCTGCTCTTGCTCCATTCAGAACACTTTTCTTATGAAATCTTGGAGTTTCTCTGAGATTGAAAAAATTTGTTTTTTTCACTTTAAATCCACCCCCCCCCCTTTTTTTGGGCATTCTTTGGAGTTTTTATTCATTCTTCAGAAATTATACCCATGCAATTTTCTTCCTTTATCAGAGCCCTCCCAGAAACTACAATCATCCTTTTATTCTATACTGTTTTGAATTTTATAGTTTCATACTTTGGGGTATGTTTCCTTAACTGTATTATAAGCTAAATAAAGCAGTTTTAAAACCTTACACTAATTATGGTTCTCTCTCATAACTCCAAAAAAAAAAACAACATACCAAGCACAAGGTAAGCATGTTCACATAATATTTTTTTTCATTTAATGGTAAGTGCTCAATAAATATCCACTTGATTTTATTAAAATTGAGATGTGGTTCTGAATGTTAATACTGAATACTTAATACTTAAGCTTTGGGATCCTGCTGCTAGAAGGATATAAAAAGAGAAACAAAAGTAAACCAGAATAGGTACTGTATATTGTAAAGTTTTAGAGTTCTGCTTATTTTAATTCAACAAACATGCATTTAAATAATATTTATAGACATTATACTATAGATAAGTATATGGAGATGACTGAGATGAACATGTTTTTATTTTTGAGACAGAATAATATTGCTTTTATAGTAGAAATACAATTGGAGGAACATAGAAGAAAGAGAAATTAATTCAAGATGTGAAGATGAATGATTTCACAAAAATGCTAGATAGGCTGGGCTTTGAAGTGTGGACAAAATATTGACTATATGGAAAGAGAAAGCATTTCAAAGTGGTGATGATAAATTGAGGTTCCTTAGGATTGCATTTGAGTGTGTGTTAAGTTGCTTCAGTTGTGTATGACTTTTTTTTTTATCCATTGGACAGTAGCCAGCCAGGCTCCTCTGTCCATGGGATTCTCCAGGCAAGAACACTGGAGTGGGTTACCATGACTTCCTCCAGGGGATCTTCCCAATCTAGGGATTGAACCCATGTCTCTCACATCTCCTGTATTGGCAGGTGGGTTCTTTACCACTAGCGCCACCAGGGAAACCCTAAGCTAATAGCCAATTAAATACTTTTCTTGTTTTGCTTCCATGTCTTTCCTATAAATGTTTTACCTCTTAACCACTTTCAGTTTGATGCTTTCTGATTTTAATTGACTTTTGCTCAAATAAACTCAAAAAATGTTAATGCACCTCAGTTTATCTTTTAAAAGAGGGGGAAAGGTCTTTTAGTGAGGATGAACAAAAATTAAGAAATGGGAAAATGATTTGAGTGTAGTGAGTTTGGGAAAATGATTAAAGAATGACAATCATGGCTGAGGAGCCGGAAGGTAAGAATGGGAGGGTAACCTGGTGATTTCTAGTTGTAATGTGATTAATAATAAGAAATATGTGTTTGGTCTTCACCCTCCTTTCTGGCACAGAATCCCTAAAACTTTTGGAATTTCCTAGATGGTAAGAGTTATAAAGAGGTCATGATATTCATAATAAATTCATTTCAATCACATCTGAGTTTATGTTAATAAGATGAATTTTGGAAAGTACCTAAGTGTTTGCCAGGGGAACTAAACCTGTGATTAGAGGGTTGGAGCTTTTAGTCCCACCTCCTGACCTCTAGGGAGGGGAAAGGGGCTGGAGGTTAAATCAATTGCCAATGGCCAATGAATTATGCCTCTATAAATGAAGCCTTCATACAAACCCAAAAATACTAGGTTTGGAGAGTTTCCACAATGGTGGATATCTAGAGGTCTTGGGATTGTGGCATGATCTGAGAGAGCAAGGAAGCTCTGTATGCCTTTCTTCATAATTTGTCCTATGCATCTCCTCCTTGTAGCTGTTCCTGTTTTTTATCTTTTTATAATAAATGAATAATCTAGTAAGTAAATTGTCTTCCCGAGTTTTATGAAATATTCTCACCAATTAATCAAATCCAAGGGGTCATAGTAACTTCCAATTTATAGCCAGTCAAAAGTGGAGGTGACAACCTGGACTTGATAATTGGCATCTAGTCAGGAGGGAGTCATGTGGGACTGAACTCTTAACCTGTGGGAGCCCTTAACCTCATGTAGATCATGCTAGAAATTAGGTTAATTGGTTTGAGGTGTAGAAAAAAATTGCACATTGGGCTAGTTACTAAACTTGTTGGAAAATTGAGCTCATCTTACCTCTACTCTCTCAAAGCCCACTAAATTGAAATTAGATGAATTAACAAAGATATGTACTTATATGGATAAAGAGAATGGGAGAAGAGAGAGAATTTTGGAAGATAGATAAATAAAATCTGAATCGACAGAGTGGATAAAATTAAAATCTGAATACTTAACCTAGGGGAAAAAAAAAAGGAAACAAGCCAACACACATTATAGAGAATGTTGGAGGTACAAGTTATCTTGAGGGAAGGAATTCAAAATTAGGCATTAGATTCATTTCTGTATAAGGAATAGTAAGGTACCCCTGTTCAGTTCAGTTCAGTCACTCAGTCGTGTCCGACTCTTTGCGACCCCATGGACTGCAGCATGCCAGGCTTCCCTGTCCATCACCAACTTCTGGAGCTTGCTCAAACTTATGTCCATCGAGTCGGTGATGCCATCCAACCATCTCATCTTCTGTCATACCAAATATCTTCCCAAAGCCTATGTTACCAGGCTACTGCTCACTCCTCAATCTCCATTCTGGATGAAGGGAAGCCTGGAGGTTTACCCATGAGAAAAATTGAACTGGAGATACTTATCTTCATGAATACCAGAGAGCTGAAGATGATGGGAATAAGCACTTAAAAGCCAAATTGAACTGAAACCTCTGTCTCCTCCAATTTAGCCCCCAAATTGCTGGTATCCTCCCCCTCAGTGCCTGGAGGGGAAAGAGTTCTCTTTAAATTAATTTACAACCTCCCAAAATAAGTACAAAGTCATTTAGCAATACAAGTAAACAGTGGTTACTCACTCAGTAATCCTCAGTGAAGGCCTCCAGATAAAAGTTTCCAATAATTTAATTTGTTAAAAATGAATCGAAAGCCAAGGAGAACCTGAAATGTTAAGGAAACCTTCCATGATAAAAGACAGACACCAATAAATAAGTTGGAAACAGAACAAAAGAAATCATTGCAGCAGAAACAATGTAGAAAAAACAGAATAAAACATCTAAATAAAATTATAATTCATGAACTCATTTGTACAGAGAATATTATAATAAAAAGTTAATTATTAGAGTAATCCATTGGTCTCCGGTAACCATAATTATCTCAACTGCTATGGAAGCAATACTCAAATAATATCTTACTTTGTTTACTTATCAAATAAAATGAGAGGTAAATTACTTCTCTTTCATTTTTATTGAATTGTTTGTTATGTACTTCCTTGTATATCTAGACATCAAATAATTATTAAGGGTCTTCTACTATAATTATTAGGTTCTTCTACTAAGAGCTTCCTTATAAAACTCCAGTATTTTTCTAAACAATGCTCTGAGCCCTATGAAGCAGCTCCTCTTCTGTTTTCTTATTCTTGTTAAATCACACTTACTTCCTAGATGTCCTCTCTGTTTTCCACAGGGCCATTATCACCTCAGACCCCTCTAACTTCACTTCCTCAATCTTTGTTCAGTAATTACTTGCAACCTAATTTTTGATAGAATATTTTAGAACAAACATTAAATACTGTTACATTATATATTTCTTCACAATGACACTCAGCTGTCTCATTAGTAACTTTATAGGTGACATACATCATAAAGAACATATTCTCTGGTTTTTCCTTAGGTTTTTGGATAATTTAGAAAGCAGCCTAAATAAACTAGGCGAAATGATTTTTCTGATCATAATTATTTAAGCCTTACATAAAATTTTACCATTGTCAGCTCATTGTCAGTGAATTCATTTTAATAGACACTCAGTTGAATTATCTGTAATTAAACCATATTACATTTTGTGATTTGGATTAATCAAAGAATAAATGAAAGTTTAACTTCATTTTGAGATTTCTTCCATGAAAATGGTTATGCTGTTCAAGTTAAGTCAGCGAGCAACTACCATGGCTTCTAGGTTTTCATAGAAATATATATTTACTGAAGAGTTTGATCTTCTTTTTCTGACAACAGTTATATAGCTCTTAAATACCCTTTTAGTAAATTGGTATTACAAAATACCCATTTAGTAATCAGAATTTGGTGCTTATAGTCAAAACTTGAGCAGCTAGCTTATCACAAAAAATGAAAATTCTTTACCTCAAATTTAACATAAAATCAGTAATGGCAAATAAAATATCTGTTAGAAATGGAAGTAAGGAAAAGTATCTTTTTGGCCTTTTATAGAGTTCATGAGGTTCTCACGGCAAGTATACTAGGGTGGTTTGCCATTCCCTCCTTCGGTGGATCACTTTTTGTCAGAACTCTCTGCTATGACCCGTCCATCTTGGGTGGCCCTGCACAGAATGACTCAAAGCTTCACTAAGTTATGAAAGCCATGACAAGGCAGTGATCCTTGGAGAAGAGGGTGTCAGAGGATGAGATGGCTGGTTCATCACTGATTCAATGAACATGAACTTGGGCAAATTCCAAGAATGGTGAGGGACAGGGATGCCTGGCGTCCTAAAGTCCATGGGGTCACAAAGAGTCAGACACAACCAGGCAACTGAACAACAACAAGGACAAATATTTTATTCTTATTATATTTAACATCTGAAGTTATTATCTGATTCTCATAAGGAGGTGCTTCCCTGGTGGCTTATTGGTAAAGAATCTGCCTGCCATTGCAGGAGAAGCAGGTTCAGTCCCTGGGTTGGGAAGATCCCCTGGAGGAGGAAATGGCAAATCACTTGACTATATTAGCCTAGGAAATCTCAGGGACAGAGGAGGCTGGCAGTTCATGGTGTCACAAAGAGTCGAACATGTCTTAGCAACTAAACAAGAGCAACTCATAAGCAGATCAGCTTTTATGCTATTTTTTTTAAACTGAAGTTTTTGAGTTTAAACTCAATTTTAATTAACAATTAAAATTGTGTGCCCAAAACATCCAAGACATAAGGTGCTATGATTTTTGTTGTGTCTAGTTTCTATTTTGGTACCTTGCATTTCTCCTGACATGTTGTGGGTTTTGTATTATTTTGTATTACTGTATGTTTGTATACAGTTTGTATTACTGTATGTTTTTCCAGGAAGCAACACTTAAAAAAAAAAGCACTGCTGATATAAAAATCCCAACTGAGCTTTATTCATTTTGATTTATCCCATAACTAGACTCAATGTCTACAAGCGATGTAAACTGGAGAGTTGAACAATTAGCTACTAAACACTGTCCCTGAAGCTACTTTTCTCCCGGTTGTTTCTTGGTGTCATGATTATCAGAATAATTACTTCCTCTTTTTTAGTGTAATTGTAGCCATATCTCAGTGCCTGTGGCACAAATATTTAATAAAATGATCTTGGGGGTCTTACAATTTGATTGCTGGGAAAACACAGCATCTGATCAAGCTTCTAAAATGAAAGCATTAATTTTATGTATATAATATCTTGCCTGAAAGTTACAACAGAGAGCTTACAATTTCTGACAGGATTTTTCAAGTTGTATCTCTGAAATACATTTTCAATGAAGGGATAAAAATGTTTAAATTTGTGTTTTAGTCACTGTGTAAAAATGGGATGGAATCCTATCATACAAAGTTAGGTTCAGATGTCAATGCTGATGATACCCCCACATACAAGAATGTATGACAAGGTTTAATACTCACTGAATAAGCTTTCTGGGCAGAATAGCTTGGCTATTGAGCAGATCCAAAACGGCTTGAAAGAGGAGAGGAAAGAGACTGGCTTGGGCTTTTCACTGTGGTTAAGGATGGTGGCTTGGGGTGAGGGGTTGGGACACAGGGCTAGTATGGCTTAAACTTCTTGCCAGAGGGAGCACTAAGCTTTCTTATCCTCTTGCCCAGATGAAGGGCAGAAGGTGAAGAGAGAGGCGCATAGCTTAAAGTCTTCATCAAGCCAATATCAAAATTGGAATCAGAATGTTGAAATTTGCATATAACATTCTATTCCTAATGAATATTTTAGGTTAACTTACTGATCATAATTTGCAAGGTTCCTAGTTGTTAACTAAAACTGATAATTTTTAAAAGATGAGATGTTCATTAAGAGGCTTATCAAATAGAAATAAATGATATGCAGGTTGTTATCTATAATGATGATTTGCCTATTGTTTAATTTTTTTTTGAGTGTTTGTTTATGGCCTCTGCTATACAAAGCAGAGATTTTGACACTGTAACCTGGCTAAAAATCACCTGAAAATCTTGTTAAAACACATTGCTGGGTCTCACCCCCAGAGTTTCTGATTTAGTAGGTCTGAGGTGGGGCCCAATGATGCCAATGCTCTTGGTCCAGGGACCACACTTTGAGAATGACCAATCTTGAGTTCTTGAATTTTAATAATTTGTTTCCCAGTATCTTGTTCTTTTGAGAATTTTTAGCTTTTTGAATATGATTAGATGATAAGTTTGGGGTGTTCATACAGATGGCCAATGGACACATTAAAAGATATTCAACATCACTAATTGTTAGATAAATGCAAATCAAAACTACAATGAGATATCACCTCACACAAGTCAGAATGGCCATCATCAAAATATCTACAAACAGTAAATGCTAGAGAGGATGTGGAGAAAAGGGAACCCTCATAAACTGTTGGTGGGAGTGTAGACTGATACAGTCACTATGGAAAACAGTATGGAATAGTCACTACGGAAACCAATTTTTTAACAGTTTCTTAAAAAACTAAAAATAGAACTATCATATGACCCAGCAATCCTACTCCTGGGTACATATCCACGGAAAACCATTATTCAAGAAAGATACATGCACCGTGATGTTCATAACAGCACTATTTATAACAGCCAGGATATGGAAGCAACATAAACGGCCATCGGTAGAGGAATGAATAAAGAAGACAAGGTACACATATGGGCTTCCCAGGTGGTGCTAGCGGTAAAGAACCCACCTGTCAATGCAGGAGATGTAAAAGATGTAAGTTCAATCCCTGGGTCAGGAAGGTCCCCTGGAGGAGGACACAGCAACCCACTCCAATATTCTTCCCTGGAGAATCCCATGGATAGAGGAGCCTGGTGGGCCACAGTTCATACCGTCGCAGAGTCAAATATGACTGAAATGACTTAGCATGCACACATGCCCACATATACAATGGAGCCATAAAAAGGAACTAAATTGGGTCATTTGTAGAAATGTAGATAAACCTAGAGAGTGTCATACAAAGTAAAGTAAGAAAGAGAAAAACAAATACCATATATTAACACATATATGTGGAATCTAGAAAAATTGTATATATGATCTCATTTGCATAGCTGAAATAAGGGCACAGACAAAGGGAAAAAATGTATGAATACAAAGGCAAAAAGAGGGAGTGCATGGAATTGGGATATTGGGGTTAACATATATACACTATTGATACTATGTATAAAGTAAATCTCAAAGAAAGACAATGCCAAAGAATGCTCAAACTACCACACAATTGCACTCATCTCACATGCTAGGAAAGTAATGCTCAAAATTCTCCAAGCCAGGCTTCAGCAATATGTGAACCGTGAACTTCCTGATGTTCAAGCTGGTTTTAGAAAAGGCAGAGGAACCAGAGATCAAATTGCCAACATCCACTGGATCATGGAAAAAGCAAGAGAGTTCCAGAAAAGCATCTATTTCTGCTTTATTGACTATGCCAAAGCCTTTGACTGTGTGGATCACAATAAACTGTGGACAATTCTGAAAGAGATGGGAATACCAGACCACCTGACCTGCCTCTTGAGAAATCTGTATGCAGGTCAGGAAGCAACAGTTAGAACTGGACATGGAACAACAGACTGGTTCCAAATAGGAAAAGGAGTTCGTCAAGGCTGTATATTGTCACCCTGTTTATTTAACTTATATGCAGAGTACATCATGAGAAATACTGGACTGGAAGAAGCACAAGCTGGAATCAAGATTGCTGGGAGGAATATCAATAACCTCAGATATGCAGATGACACCACCCTTATGGCAGAAAGTGAAGAGGAACTCAAAAGCCTCTTGATGAAAGTGAAAGTGGAGAGTGAAAAAGTTGGCTTAAAGCTCAACATTCAGAAAACGAAGATCATGGCATCTGGTCCCATCACTTCATGGGAAATAGATGGGGAAACAGAGGAAACAGTGTCAGACTTTATTTTTCTGGGCTCCAAAATCACTGCAGATGGTGACTGAAGCCATGAAATTAAAAGACGCTTACTCCTTGGAAGGAAAGTTATGACCAACCTAGATAGCATTTTCAAAAGCAGAGACATTACTTTGCCAACAAAGGTCCGTCTAGTCAAGGCTATGGTTTTTCCTGTGGTGATGTATGGATGTGAGAGTTGGACTGTGAAGAAGGCTGAGCGCCAAAGAATTGATGCTTTTGAACTGTGGTGTTGAAGAAGACTCTTGAGAGTCCCTTGGACTGCAAGGAGATCCAACCAGTCCATTCTGAAGGAGATCAGCCCTGGGATTTCTTTGGAAGGAATGATGCTAAAGCTGAAAGTCCAGTACTTTGGTCACCTCATGCGAAGAGTTGACTCATTGGAAAAGACTCTGATGCTGGGAGGAATTGGGGGCAAGAGGAGAAGGGGACGACAGAGGATGAGATGGCTGGATGGCATCACTGACTCAATGGACGTGAGTCTGAGTGAACTCCAGGAGTTGGTGATGGACAGGGAAGCCTGGCGTGCTGCTATTCATGGGGTCGCAAAGAGTCGGACATGACTGAGCGACTGATCTGATCTGATCTGATAAAGTAAACAACTAATGAGAAGATACTGTATAGCACAGGGAACTCTGGTTAGTGCACTATGGTACCTAAATGGAAAAGAAGTCCTAAAGGGAGAGCATATATATGTGTGTGTAAAGATATATATATATATATATGGCTGACTCATTTTGCTATACAGGAGAAACTAACACAATTGTAATTCTACATAATTGTAATTGTACATAATTGTACACAATTGTAATTGTACATAGTACATATTATAAAGCAATTATATGCCAATAAAAATTAATTTAAAAAAATTTTTAAAAAGGCAAAAATCTTTCAATGTTAAGAATTATTTGGTTACTTTGTAATGTAGGAAACTGATTTAAACATTGTGACTTGGTAAGCCTTGCTCATTGCTTACTGATTCTCTTCTCACCCAACAGAGAGAAGCACTTACATATCAGACACATTCTTTGCATGAATTACATCATCCAACTGGAAGGGAAGTTTTAATCATTGTTACCAACAGACATGTTACCACATGTTTCAACTCCATCTAGACCTGTGGACAGTAGTAAAATATAAGAGTTAATTAATAGAAATTGCTATAAGCAGATATAATATAATACATCAGAACATATTTATCATTTACTGATTATTAGCAGCAATTCATAATTTTTATCATCATATCAAAAAGTTACATGACAATTGGTTCATAGAAATTAGGTCTATGTTTGTAGTATCAGATCCTTTTTAAAAATAAGTTTACTATGATTAAACAGCAAAGTTTAGAATCTGAGAAAGAAATATACAATTGGCATTTGAGCAAGAAGCACAAACAGAATCAGAATCTATGCTTTGGAGCTAGTGTGTATATTTTAGGTCACTACACTCAACATTCAGATGTGTAGATTAGTTAAGAGGGGGCACATCATGTTGTTTTACCTAGATATGGATTCATAAAAAGCACTGGAACCAGAACTTAGAAAGAAAGCATTGGAACAACTTCTCAGGTGAATCATTGTTGGGGAGTGGAGAATGAAATGAGGAACAGGATTATAAACGTTGAGTTTCCTACAGGAGCTGCCTTCTGTCTAACTACTCTGGTTTCAATCATCATTCTTCAAATGGCACTTAAGGGTTAATATATGCTTGAATACTTAAGGAAATGAACCATACAGACTGGGTCCTGTGAGTTTCAAAGAACAGGCACCCTGTTCTTCAGGTGTCATGGGGAGTTATCACAGTTTTAATACCACCATGTTGATTCCCTATCCGATTTCTTTCTCTACTCTTGTATTTTTATTTTCTGTCTACTCTTCTGTTACCAGATAAAAATATCTGTCTCTCCTCTGAATTAATAAAGGCATTTACTACTTGGGTTCTTACCTGTGTGTGTTGCAATAATGACCAGTGATATCCCTTAAAAGTTTTTCTGTTTTTAAATATATATATATATATATATTTCCTGATTATTAGCATTTAACATAAAACCCAATACTTAATAAATGATGAACACCTTGATCAAATTAACATTATCTTAAAGTCTAGTGATTTAAAGATAAATTGAAAGATACATTTTCCCTTCTTTGTTTAATGCTCTCTGGATTTTCACTCTGGTTTTGGTCCGAATCTCAGGTTAGTATTGTCATCTGTTAAGGAAAAAAAATAAGCCAAGTAGTCCAACTTGTTATTTTCTGGGGAATCTTCCTTTACCCACAAGGTTTAGATATCTGTTGCAATAGTTTTACCGTCTGAACCACCAGGGAAAAGTATAGAACATGTACTGAAAAGAAAGACTTTTAATCTGATGTTTTAATTAAATTTAAAATAGGAATGTGTTTTTTCATGTTGTATAGGAGAATTCACATTTGATTTTTCAAATATATTTTCTTACAGTGGAGATCAGATTTGTGTTAGAGTTCAAAAATCTTGAGTCTGTTATACAAATCTATTTCTACTAAAATATTAAATAATTACATATAATATATCTTTCAATAATGAGTTTCTAATTCTCAATCCTGGCACAATCTACAATATGAGAGTAGGAACTATGTTCCCACTGAAAGCAGACTTAGTGATAAGAATGTTTGTTATTTTCCTAAATATAATCTGGGTAAATAATAATATCAAGTCAATTTATTTTCTTGATAATAAAAACAAATCAATAATATCAATGTCATAGATTTAAATATCAGGGATCAAAAGATGAATTTGTTTCCAGTTCGCTGCTTCTAGCCTGAATTCCTCACTAATTTTTGCCAGAAAATTCTTACCTGAGAACACAATCCTTTTCCTTGATCAGCATTTTCAGTATTTAAACATAGCCAAAAAGATAACATCAAAATTTTTTTTCATATCATATAAAGTTCTTCACAATATGGCTTCTACCTCTCTGTCACTCTCATCTCTCACCATTGTCTGTCTCCGTGTACTTTGTAACTGAAAATACTCAACTGCTTCTCTTTCAACAAAGAGCATGCTCTTCCCAAATTCCTTTCCAATAGAAATGCTTTCTATATGAACCAACTTAGATATTTCTTATTCACTTTTTCTGTCTCAGTCTATATTTTTCTGTTTTGTTTTGCCTTCTGAGGAACATTCTCAGACTTTCACTAACAGTAGTGCTTCTTTGCTTCCATGGTCTTAGTACAAATAAGTATTTAAAATTTTGGTAAATTGAATATGAAATTCAGAAATCTGACAGTATATTTTTCTATAGTTTATGCTGTGAGAAAATTCTCTATGATTTTATCATATTCCTGCATGATCCAGATCTTCTAAACAAATAGCATTGTGAGGATGGTCACATAACAGACAGCCGTGAAAACTAGGTATTTTGCCTTTCCAAAGATAAAATCTCCCTCTTTAGAGATGCTTTCTCTCTCTCTCCTTCCAAGGGCATTTGTTTAATGAGTAATCTCTTTCTCTGGAGGAGAGGATGGGGACGTGTGCCAGCAGTCTATAAAAGAGAGTCTCCTAATTTGGAAATCCTTCCCCTATAATGCAGATCCACTCCATGCACAGATAAACACTGACCCTCATCCTCTTGCTCTATGGGGAGAGTGGTTTTGAGAACCAAAGCTAGAGTATTGCTCTTATCACTGCTTTTTACTGTGACTAATAAACCATCTGTGTTTCTGACCCAGGGTCTGGTGTTTCTTAGCATACACACATGAACTGTGGCAGGTTAACCTGTCAGCTTGCAAGCAGGGTAAAATCTCAGACCCTCCTCAGTTGCTTACTTTATAAGCTCAGTACCTGAGTAGTACCTTGCATGTAGTGAATTCTTAATAAATATACATTAAATGAATGATTGGGCTAGTCAGTGAAGGGTAGAGGAAGACTTTCACTGATGTAGCCAATATCAGTAAAAATTGTGAATGATATTGAAATTGACTATAAAGTTTTTGATGTATGTATCTAGCATACCCTTCTGGGATATCTGCATCTTTCATTGTTGTCAAGCTATTTTATTAATCTGTACTAAAAACTGATAGTAATGCAAATGAAAACTCTTTATCCATAGAAAAGCAAATTAACTTTGTCCGGTGAATACTGATCAGTTTTACATCCATTTGTAGATTCATGTCAGCATTGTAGGCTGCCTAAATTACCTATAGTGTATACTGCCTACATTCATACTTATGTTTGTTCAGATTTTCCTTTGAATTGATTTTAACATCTTATTGGCTCATTACCTTTGTTAGAAAAATCTTGGATGTGTGTTCCCTTTATAGTTAAAGTTACATCAATTAAGTTATGATAAAATTATATTAAAGTTAAATTTTAAAAAATTATCCCTAATACCAGTGATACAGCCTTTATATCATGAAGTGTGTAAGGATTTCCTGTGTGTGTGTGAGTGGGTATGTGCATGAAAGAGCTATTCTATTTCTCTGTTTTAGACTGTCCCCATTTTCTTTTCTTTGGCATTTTCCAAACCTATAGATCACGGAGTGTCTATAATCATTGCAATACTTAGACTACCTTATGGTTTTCATATGTGCTGTAGATTTTGTAATATTTAAATTGTTTTGGGAAAAATGCATGGTAAAGTAGACAAAGCGACCTACAAATCTGACCAACTCATTTCATTATAAATCAGAATAATATATATTTTAGGTTTGTAAAATAAATAAATGAACATTTATGATACTTTTAAAAAGGGAGTCTAAGTATAGCCAGCAAAGGAATAGAAAATATCTAGGTAGAATGAATCATAGCCATGCCTTGACATGACTGAGCACCCAGAAGGCATTTATGTTTGAATGGCTGCCGAGAAGATTCACACTGCTGGCTGCAAATCTTGCCAAAAGCAAACTTCTTTCCAGGAAATTATGAAGTTCTTTATCCCAATTTCCCTTAAATAAAACAGTGAAAACCATGTTTTCCAGAAAAATTTGTATTTAGAACATGAAATTAAAGATAGAAAGCCCTTAATCACTGTTGCTATACAGATAGATCCTTCTATTTATAAGCAGTAAATCCAAATAGAAATTCAAATATACAGAAAACTATTATATTGCAAAACAAGAGAAACAAAAAATAACTATCTTTAAAAAAATAACTAGTAAATTAATTCAAATTTCATTAATTTTTTTTTAAACTAATGTCCTTGATTCCAGGATCCAATTCAAGATCTCAGATTGCATTTAGGTTTGTTTCACCTTAGTCTCCTCTCGACTGGGAAAGTTCCTCATTTTGCCATGTCCTTGGCACATTTAAAAAGTACTAGTCTGGAATTTTATAGAATGTCCCTCAATTTGGGACTGTGCAATGTTTTTTCATGGTTAGATTGCTAACTATGAATAGTAATGTTTTATTGGTATGAACACCAGAGGGGTGACATCACTTTGGTTCATTACATCAGCTGTTGCATCATAATGATATATTCTCTTATTGGTGATGATAACATTGACTGCTTGTCTATAGTGATGCTTCCCAAGTTCCTTCACCATGTAGTTAGTATTGCTCTCTTTGTAATAGGGAAGGTAAATATTTTAAGGGAGGTAACTTGAGTCTATGCAAATATCCTGTTTTCTCATAAAACTTTGATTCTGTTTTTTAGCACCTATCGGTAGATCTTGCCTGTAAGCCAGTGCTGCAGAGGATTCTACTTGGCCATTTTCTATCTTCCTCAGTCCTTCTATGTGTATTGATTGGAAGTCTTCTCTTAAGAGTTGCCCCTTCTCACCCATTTGTTCATGTAATCAATTATTTAGGAATATTTTATTGTTTGAGTTATGATTCAATACTGTCAAAATTTAGTTTTTGCTCAAATGATTCCAGCTATGGCCATTTGGAGCTCCTTCAGATTGGCTTCTGTACCTTCCAGTTTATCTTCACATTAAAAAAACAAATTTTTGGTAGGCAGGTGGGGTGGTGTTTCAGCACAATAATATACTCCAATACTCCAACATTATTTTATATTTTTCCTTGCCTCAGCCTGAAATCAATCACTTTTCTAAAGAACCTTGGTCTGATTCTTAGGATATTAAAAATATCTTTTTTTAAACTTACTAATTTGATAAATGATCTTCTTCAAGGCTTTATGCAGCAATTTCCTAGTATTTCATAATTGTTTATGATTTTATTGAGATGTTCCTGTATGTTTCCATTAGAAAACAATATAAGTAGAGTAATACAAATGAGAAGATACCTAATTTCATGTGGTGGTCTTCTATGAACTAAGAAAACAAAAAGCTTTTGTTTTCTTAAAAACAAAAGCAATGAAGAAAAATAAAGAAATTGCAAGTTTCCAGAAGGGCAGTCAATATTTATTGAATTCTCACCTATAAAGAGGACTGCGGGAAGTGCTGTAATAAGCAAAAATGTGGTCCCTGCCCTTAAGAAGTTGTGTTGCCACAGTGAGACCAGGTAATCATTTAATGAACGAACAAGTGCTAGGATCCCATGGGATCACATGGGTCACATGTTACATTGTTCTCAGTGTGATCTCTTCTCCTATGGAAGAACACCTGTACTTTTTAAGTACCACCTAAAATCCAATTCTTTCAAGAATTTTTCCTTCATGAGTTCATTTGTTCCCAAGATACATACCAAACATCTACCATTTGTAAAGCAAAGAGAGGACAAGATGGCAACTAAGATATCTTCCTTGACTTAAAGGAATGTTTAACTCATAGGGACCAATCCTTTCTGACCTTTCAAGTCCATATTGTTTTATTTTTTTTAATTCTGAAAATACCTATGCAAAGTAATAAGCCTCTGAGAATATGTGTGACATTTTCTATTTGCATTATTTTCTATTTAGTCCATGTAGGTTCACTTCATTTCATCATCTTAGAGATTTAATTTGCTTGAGTGAAAGGTCTATATCATCTCTTTTATCCTCACAGTGTTGGCCAGTGATATTTAGCTAATAGATGGATGTAAAATGCTAATTATCATTTCCAACATCAAATACATTAGCACACAGAATGTAAATCTGCTGGATTCAAAGAGCTGTCCTAATTTTCTATTTGCTAAACTGTTGATAATACTTCATGGGGTTGCCATGAGGATGAAATGAGCTACATATCACGTAGCATTTGGAAAAGAATTTAGAACATAGTAAACATTGAATGTTATTAATTTTTAATATGAGTTTATGAGAAGCATTAATATTATATGTGATAAAGAGCACAGCCTATTTACGAGTACTGAAGAGGAGAGTAATACGGTCAGATGTGGATAACGGATATAATTATGCACTAGTGCCAATGTACTACTTGACTGTTCTGTCTCTGTTCAACATTCTCACAAATTTCATTTTTCTTGTTGCAAAAGTGTTTGAAGAGTTGAATTTTCAAGTAAAATTATTTTTATGAGCTTCATTAAGTTAATGAGGTCAGTTTTGTTATGCTCACTAAGTGAAGGCAAATGCCTTCATCTTTCCAGCCTCCTCTCAATATAAGGGTTTGGATTCTTTAGTAAACAACAATTTTCAAAGATGCACATAATGGCATTCAAAATTAAACAACTTTAAATTATTATTATTTAACACTAAAAGATACAGATACTTATGACTGATACATAAAGTACGAAGAACATCTACTAACTACCTAATTTATAATAAGTAAGCAAGGAACTGGATTCTCTTGTGTAATCTTCCTTCATTCCATCACTTGCCTCTTCTTTCAAAAAAGACTGACTCCCTGAATTATGTGTTTATTACTTCATTCTTTTTCCTCATGTGTTTAAAATTAAATTTGTATGCCTGAATTTGTCCAATTTTGCACATTCTTTGATATTGTATAAATGAACACTACTGTATATAACTTGCTCAATTCCTCAGAACAATGTCAAAACTTGTGCATTTATTTACCACTATATGTCATTCATTTTACTGCTATAAAAAAGTCTAATGTATGAATATATCATAGTTTTTTCCCCAACAACTAATGCTAGAAATTTTGGTTTTTAAGGTGTTTTCAGTATTTTTTTCAGCTTTATTGTATATAGCTATTTATTATTGTATATAATTTTAGTATTCATGGATAAGAGTTTTATTGTAAATGTGTTGAATCCACATTGTAAGGTTAAGTTATCCATACCTTAAACTTAGCCATAGAACTTGTTGTTGTTCAATTACTAAGTCATGTTTGACTCTTTTCAATCCAATGGACTGCAGCACACCAGGCTCCTCTGTCCTCCACCATGTCCCAGAGTTTGCTCAAATTCATGTACATTGAGTCAGTGATGATATCTAACCATCTCATCCTCTGTGGACCCCTCCTTTTGCCTTCAATCTTTCCCAGCTTCAAGGTCTTTTTCAATATGTCGGCTGTTCATATTATGAGGCCAAAGTATACCATAGAATACTGAATTATTTAATTCAGGGTACCAATTTACAATGCAAAAAATATTTCTGTTACTCCTCATTCTTGCCATTAGCTTTCAATTTTTGTCAATATGTGAGGTGTGAAATTATACTTTGTACTGTTTTAAGTTTACAGTTAACTACTATTTAGTAATGAGATAATGTTTCTTATGTTTATTGGCCAATTAGAATTCCTTTTCTGTGAAATGACCTTTTGAATTTTTGATTTATGCAGGAATTTGGTATGTTGAGTCATCCTATCTATAAATGAACTATATTTCTTCACTTATTTTAATTTTTAAAAATGTTTTTCAATAACATTTCATTATTTCTTATGTAAAGATTTTACACATCATTTAGATTTATTTGCAGGTTTTCTGCTCAGGAGTTTACTTCATGGAAGGTATTTGACTACCACTTCAATTTCTTTTCTTTTTTTTTTTTTTTAACATATGTCCTAGTGAGAACACCAAATATCTTTACTCAGCAGTTTATTTAGGAAAATGATCTGTTTTTTCATTCAGTCAGTTCAGTCTCAGTCGTGTCTGACTCTTTGGGACCCCATAGACTGCAGCATGCCAGGCCTCCCTGTCCATCACAAACTCCCAGAGTTTATTCAAATTCATGTCGATTGAGTTGGTGATGACATCAATTTCTTTAAGTCTTCTCTGGTGGCTCAGCTGGTAAAGAATTCGCCTGCGGGAGACCTGGGTTCTATCCCTGGGTTAGGAAGATGCCCTGGAGAAGGAAATGGCTACCAACTCCATTATTCTGGCCTGGAAAATTCCATGGGCTGTATAGTCCATGGGGTTGCAGAGTCCGACACAACTGAGCGACTTTCACTTTCAATTTCTTTAAGCTATTCTAGTATTTTTATTATAATGAGTAATTATAATTTTATCAAAATTTTCCATTTTTAACTTTTCACATTTCTTTGCATAATCTTATCATAACATCACTTTTATATTTGTAGTATAATTTGTCCCTTTCTATTTGTCTGATTATCTGTTATTTGTTCCACTTCTTCCTAAAAATCAGTCTTGAAAGTTTGTCAACTTTATTGATCTTTTCAAAGGTTCTATACTTTGATTTTGTTGATCTTCTACTTCTTACTCTATTAATATCTGATGTTCAATATTTCTTTCCTTCTAAATCTTTAGACTTTTCCTCTCCTTTCCTCTCATTTCCTTACTTGTTTGTTTATCTTGTTATTTCCATCCCTTTATCTTTTCTAATAGAAAAGATGGGCTCAATGTTTTCATTTTTAAATCAATTTTGATGAATTCTACAAATTCAACATATATTATTTCTATTGCCATTCAGTTCAACATATTTTCCAGCAGTCTATTATTAGTTTTCCTGTCTTCTACAAGTTCCTGTGAAAAATGAGTTCACTTCCATACATTCTGATTTTATAGTTTATTCTGTTTTGTTTTATTTAAATCTTCTATAACCTTTACTGATTTAATTTTTATTCATTTATCAATTACAGGGAGAATTTGGTAATAATACTCCTCATTGGCCAAATCTTTTTATAATTGCTCTTCAGTCTGAGTCTCTTTCTACTCAATTTTCTTTCTTTTTTCCTCTCCTTCAATAGAGTCAGATAGGTTTTATGAAACTTTTTGTACCTTTTCTTGCTCCCTCTCTTTCACTTTTCACACTTTTTCCCAAAACATTCTCTTGCACATCTAATCCCATTTTTGACATCTGCTTTGCAGGGCAGTAATATGTATATCATCTCTTTTTCATGTTTCTATTTCTCTTCTCTTTGCATCTCTCTGCTAGATTATTTCTCTTATTACATTCTCTTTCCCACTACTTCATTAGAAGTTACACACTCTATGTCTTTGTTTTTAATGATAACAGTAAAAACTGTAATGCATATTTAATTATAAAATATAAACTTGATTATTTTTATGTCATATAATACATTGCTGTTGTTATCACATTACTTGGAACAATGAATGAGATATATCTTAAAATGATATATCAAACTGGATTTTTTTTTTTTTTGCCCTACTTGAACTTTGTTTAGTTTTCTAAGTCTGTAGATTGATGGCTTTTAGCAGTTTCGAAAAATTCATCACTCAAACACTATTTCCACTCAAATCTGTCTTATCTTTCTGTAACTCTGTGTAGACGTACTTTAGATTGTCTTGTTCTATACTCTGTATCTTCTCATTTATCTCTTGTATGCCCCATCTCTTATTCTTTCTGGGCTGCATTCTAGGAAATAATTCAAATTTATATTCTGATTTATTGAATATTTAGCTAATTTCGTTAATGTCAAATCTATTGAGCTTTAAATATATATTGTTCCATTTCTTACTTCTAAGAGTTCTATTTAGATATGTTTTTCATCAGTTTGGTCAATTTTTATGATTTTTTGCTGCTTATTTATATTTTTAATCCCCATTCTTTATCTAATATTCTAATATATATAGTCTCCATGTATCTGATACTGCTGTTTATGGTCTCTCTTATTTATAGTGTCTTGTTTCTTTGTGTTTTGTAACTTTTGCCATACTTTTGTGGTTTTTGAAACTTTGTGGGAATTACCTGAGGTTTGCATTGAAGGCAGGCATGTAAACTTCTGTTCTGGAGACCAGTAGGCAGAGATCATCTCAAACTATAATAATTGATTTCATTGTCTCACATAGGAGACTGATCCAAAATACTTATTTTCAGGCTTGAGGAGCTTGAAAGGGACTGTTGAGATTCCTTTGCCACCTGACTTGGTTGTGACAATAATGTCTTCTTTGTCATTTTGACTTGTCCGACTTCACATACTGTTTTACCTGCAGACATCTATTAGGCTGTCAGGAGGCTTTTATGTCCACAAATTGTCAAACATATGTCGAAGTCTCTGCTTGAGACCCCTCAGGCCACCAAGGTAATATGAAAAAGTGCTGCATAATTTTTTAATGTCTTGCTACCCAAGAGGAAATAAAAAACCTAAGTTCAAGTTTTGGCAAATATCAAAGTACCCTCTACACGAAATCAGTTTCTACTCTAAGTTTCTCCTCTGACTCACTTTCCCCTCCTCTTACGACTCTGGTTTCCTCCTCCAGCGTCTGAGAAATACCTAATTTTCTAGCTCACATAAGGGTATTCATGTATTCCAGGTGTGCAATATCTATTTCAATACTTTTAGTTGTTATCAGTAGACAGATCTTCCAGGCTCTTAGATACCACAGTGCCACAGTGTGAGAAATGGAAGTTTCATCTATGTTCCATTGGTGGGGTGGGGGTGGGAGGGACTGAAATGAGGTTGTTGTTGCCAATTTGACATTGAGAGAAAACACATTTCTAAAAAGTCAGGACTGAGATATTGGATCACAAACTAGCCAGGCTCTTTCCACTGCTACCTGCTCCTACACAGTGTTTACTTAAAATCTTAAGCAACAATGTGAAATTTTTATTTTCAGAATCTATCTTGTTTTGAAATACCTGTTTTCTTTTGCTCTGGATTACTTTGTGTGGGAGTAGCTTCTTTCTACTTCATTACTCATGTGTGCTTTGGTTAAAAAAAAAATAAAAAATAGATTAGAGAGGAAGGCTTTGAGTGGACCTTTGGTCTTTACCTAAATAGAGGGAAACCTGCTGAAATAATACTATGCAGAGAACATGACATCTCCAAATACTTTCCAAATTGGAAATAGTAGAGGAGAAATAGTCAAAAGGGTTTATATCATCTATTAAAGACCCCCATGATCTTTTAAATGCTTCATAGGCTTAAGGTAAGTATCTATAACAATGTAACCCCAGTAAAGAACCAGGGGATCCTCTATAAATAGTCACAGCGAAATATGTGATTCTATCCGTTAATAAAAAATACTTCTCAATTAGGCATTATTTTAAATGGACATTATGAATGACACTGATATCCTTCCAAACTTCTTCACTGGATCATGATTTCCTTTTTTTAAAAGGACTATGTTGCATGTGCGTGCTAAGTCACTTTAGTCATGTCCAGCTCTCTGCAACCCTATAGGTTGCAGCCTACCAGGCTCCTCTATCCATGGGATTCTCCAGGCAAGAATACTGGAGTAGGTTGCCATGCCCTCCAGAGGATCTTCTCAATTCAGGGATCAAACCCAGGTCTCTTGGGTCTCCTGCAGTGGTAGGTGGATTCTTTACCACTAGCACCACCTGGGATGCTCTAGTATGAACATAGAAAGGCCTATTAAAACCACTTAGGTTTAAATTACATATAGTATATTTAAATTACAACCAAAATCACCTAAGTTTTAACTTATTAATATTTTTCCATTTACAGATGTAGTCAGTTTTATATTAAAAATTGACTTTTAACTTCTCTGATAAATGCTTGGTTTCTTAAGTTTAACTGATTAAAATTTCTTAAAAACTAGTCTCATTTATAAATGTATCTGTACTCTCTTGAATATATTATCACAGCATTTTAGATTAATACATTTGATTTTTTTAAAAAGTGTTTTAAGTGTCTAACAGGGCAGCCATAATAATCTAACAAAGTTCACCCTGGGTCTTAAGCAACTCTTATGAATCGGATAACTCAAACTGATAAAGGTAGTAGATCATTTTCTCTTACATTGTTAAATGCTATTAACCAATGCTTGAAATTCTTACACTCTCCAAATTACAATCAAAAGTCTAAAACTGATTTTAAGAACAACATTAAAATAACAAACAATGCTGAAGGATTATCCAAAAATTTTAATGTTATGGATTTTGATTAGTATATCATAGCTTATATTTACATCCTTTTTTTGTGTGTGTAAAGCCATTCATTCACTAAAAAGAGGTCAATTTTACTAAATTAGACAATCTGAAGTTGCAAGGTGATAACTGGGCCAAACACAAGGTTACTTGGACTTCCCAGGTGGCACCATGGTAAAGAAATCGCCTGACTATGCAGAAGACGAAGGTTTGATCCTTGGGTTGGGAAGACACCCTGGAGTAGGAAATGGCAACCCACTCCACTATTTCTGCCTGGAAAATTCCATGGACAGAGGAACATGGCAGGCTTCAGGTCCATGGGATCGCAAAGAGTCGATACGACTGAGAGATTAGACACATACACACAAGGTTACCTAGAAGTCGGGGACTCACATTTAGAACCTGGAACTGGGCAATACTCCCCAATGGATATCCTCACTCCTTTTATAGAAGACTTACAATTGCCATGTCAAGTAGAAATTCCATGTCAAGATTTTAATATGGAGTGTCTCATATCCACCTTATTTGCCAATTTTCTTAACTATTTTATTGGATTAAATTAATCTCTTTATTAACTGAATATATCAATCACTGTTCCATACTCACTTTACATCTAATTTGTATTCAGTGATGATTTCAAAATCATTCCTTGATAGTGTTATCAGATAAAATACTGAGTAGGCAATTAACTTTAACTTCCAGATTGACAACAAATAATTTTAAGTACATTTTACGCTATACTTGGAATCTAATTATACTAAAATATTATTTATTATCTATCTGGAATTCAAATTTAACTGGGTGTCCTTTATTTTTATCTGCTAAATTTGTCAGCCCTTATCCTCTACATAAGATTTCCAGAAGTTATTGTATAAGCTTTACTTTTACTAATATTAAGTTATTCTCTTACCTTTTCTATAGACTCATGGAGGTTAAAACTCTGTCTTTCCTCCCCCTCACCTTCTGGCAAGATACACAGCCTCAAGTAGATGTTAAATGAACATTTGTTAATGAAGCCTTCTTCTGAAAATCTAATTACTGTCAGCCTTCAGATCAGTTTGGAAATTATACAAATGTTGGGCTGGCTGATATGAGTTTCTACAGCAAAAAGAAAATACATGGAGTTACTGAAAGGTGTGTTGTGCCTTCAGACCCTCTTGTGCGGTAACATAATGTCACATGGAGGACAGGTACCACTCATGTCAACAGAACTAACTGAGTGGGGTTACTTTTTATTTTTTTACATGATGAGGTATTCATATTTGTATGTTAGTCAATTTAGTCACTCAGTCATGTCTGACTCTTTGTGGCCCAATGGACTGCAGCATGCCAGGCTTCCCTGTCCATCACCAACTCCCAGAGCTTTCTCAAACTTATGTCCATCGAGACAGTGATGCCATCCAACCATCTCATCCTCTATCCTCCCCTTCTCCTCCCACCTTCAATCTTTCCCAACATCAGGGTCTTGTTTAGTGAGTCAGTTCTTTGCATCAGGTAGCCAAAGTACTGGAGTTTCAGCTTCAGAATCAGTCCTTCCAACGGATATTCAGGACTGATTTCCTTTAGGATAGACTGGTTGGATCTCCTTGCAGTTCAAGGAACTCTCAAGAGTCTTCTCCAACACCACAGTTTGGTTAATACAATATTGCTACTAAGTGAGCACTGAAGACCTATTTTTAGCAAGTTTGCTGCTGAGCTATTCAAGGAGCTGCTGATGCTCCTCTCTAGGCAGGTCATGGTCTGCTGGATGTGGTCTGCAGAGCCCCTCATCAGGGGTTAAAAGCCACACTTCATTAGCAGGCTTTTCCTACCAGGACTTCTCACCAGGGCTCTCCCCGCTGTAAAATGCATACAAACTATCTAGTGGCTCTGATTCCTGAGTGCCATGCATATGCTTGATTTAAGAGATTAATGACAAGGAGAGTGATCTTTAGAATACATTACCGAAAAAATGCAGGACACTCAAGGAGACTGCCCAGAATACCCAACGTTTATTCTCAGGACCAGAGCAGCTTTAGAATTAAAATCTCGGATTTGAGGACCTTACTGATTTTTCACCTACGCAGTTTGAAAAAATTCTTCAGTGATCCTATACTTACTTATCCTTGTATTTCAGATAAGGGTTCGGGGGATGGATGGGGAATCAATATTCTTTCTAGAAACAACCCCAAATAACCTTCAAGTGACTCTGTGAATACGTCAAACTATCACTAAGATTGTGGGAATGAAGAGGGCATTTATGAAGAAATAAAATCCCCACAATTATGGAATATATAGCTAGAGAGATCAAAAATGCAATTTACAAAGAGCACCTAACTATAAAAATGCCTTTTTCTTTCATTATCTGAATAGAACATAGTCAATGTGGAATAATATAAAATTTTAGGGCCAAAAGGAACTGAGCATATTCAAACTTCATTCATGAAATTACAAGCACTGTTAGCAAATTTGATGTACTTATCTTCACAGTTTTATACACATATATGGCAAAATGGGGTTCCAACATATACTGTTTTATTAAATAATTAATGTACTATTTTATAAATGTAATTAACATGCATGCTTAAAATTAATTTCTATATAAATAAATATAAATATATGTTATCACATGAATTATTGAATACTATACATTTTTTTACTTTCCAAAACCAATTTAACCAATCTCATGTGTCAGGACATTAGGATTTTTTTTTCTTTTTCTCTTAATTAACAATTAATATTTCAATTAATATCCTTGTGCAACACCTTTGGATATATTTCATTTGTTTTCTTAATACAAATTCCTGGTATATTGTTTTTAAGTTTTATATTGCTTAAGTTTTTTCAGATATATTTCCACATTGCCTTGTTGAAAGTTTGCCTTGGGTAATGCCACCACCAGAGCGTCAAAGAGCCTCTCTCCACAAAGTAAGATTGTAAAGCAGAGAAGGGAGGAAATCTTATGTCTGCAAGTGGGCATGGAAAGTTTTAGAGAATTTAGAACATAATGTGGGCTTAAAGAATAAGAATTTCAAGGGGAAAAAGAAGATAAATCTTCTGTAATGTTTTGATATTGTTGTTATTCTTCTTTTAAATCACATTTGAGTTAAAAGAATTTCAATGTGCAAACTGGAAAGAAGCTTCATCCTTATTGCTACAGGGTCCCTCCTCCTTCAGTGTTCTAGGGCATCATGGCAGGACCCTTTCTCCTGCACACAGCTGGAGGGAGTGGACTGCTCTCCACTCACATTTCTATTTCAATCATTTTAAGTCATCAATTAACCAAAACAAAATTTATGACAAAAGCAAGGACTTTCCAACATTCAGGAAACTGAATGGAAACTGAAACAAAGTGATCAACTCAAATGTTTCCATGTTCATTCACTCATAGTAGACGTTTATGTTCACATTCTGCTCCTTGCCCCATTCTGCTCCTTGCCCCACGGTCTCTCCTCAACTTGCCTGCCAGCCATGTAGCTTTCCCTGGTTTCTCATATACAGAAAATGGCCCAAAGGAAAATAAGAAGGGTCACAATGGTAGTAATAGTTCCTTCTCAGTTATACATTTGTTCTTTTGCCAGTACAGGTTCTCCACAATTGAGAGCCAAAGAACTTTTTCCAAGCGGTGCTTGATTAGGAGGAACATGAATACTTTTTAAGCCTAAATAACTTTTCCTTTCAAGTCCACCTTTTTTATGAAAAAATGCTATTACTAGTGTGCTGGTAAACAGCCTCCTCCTTCTACTCAGAGTATCATTCAGAAAAAGTAGAACAACAGACAGCCTTTGCTGCTCTTTTGCAATTTTAACAAATTTCCATTTGTGTGTGTGTGTGTGTATGTATAAGCAAATGCAAAACTCCTCTTTTGTAGTGATCAAAACCTAACAACAAAGGCCTGTTGATTGACTAAGTTTTTCAATTTCTAATTAGCAATTTTGTTCTCACCTTTGCAAACACCATAAATAAATCCCTTTTACTTGGAAGCTAAAAGGCAAAGATCCTTCGAATCTCTACATTATGACACATACTAAACAAAGCAAGTCTAGGTTTTGATGTTTTCTTTGGTTTAAACTTACACTGCAAACAAAAAGAAGTAACACCTCAGCCATCAATTCTTAAATCTTACAAAAGGAAATTAACCCCTTTGGAAAAGGACTGCCATCTTCTTCCAAATAAAGATTTTTTATGGTAAAGAAAGAATGTTTTATTAAAAGCCTGTTAACAAGCAACAACAAACAAAAAGAAAAAAAAAGACCTTCCATTTACATAGGACTTGCCATGATCAAAGGCATTGTGGTATAACAGGCATATACAGAGAATTTTTTCCCACAGAACTTTTACCACAATTTAATAAATTGACTTTTATTAGCCCCCAGAACAAGCTGAACATTAAGAGACTTAGAAACTTTCTCATGGTTACACGGTAAGAGATAAAAAAAAATTTGAGCCCAGATATATTTCACTCCAATACCCTGTCCTTTCTATTCACATTATAATATGATAGACCAGGACATAAAATATAGAATAGGCTTCAAATAACTAAATGAACTCATTTTCCTTTGGACAGTTTTCAAGGGAAGTGAGTAAACGTGAATAGAAGTTGAGATACTTTTAAGTTTTCTCTATTTTGTTTAAAAAGATTTTATTGGTATTTACTGGGAATCGATTGTTTTTTGGGGCTTTCCCAGTTGTGCTAGTGGTAAAGAATCTGCCTGCCAATGCAGGAGACATAGAGTGACCAGTTTGATCCCTGGGTTGGGAAGATCTCCAGGGGAAGGGTATGGCAACCCACTCCAGTATTCTTGCCTGGAGAATCCCATGGACAGAGGAGCCTGGCCACAAAGAGTTGAACAGGACTGAACTTAGCATGCATGCATGCAGTTGTTTTATCAATGCTATAGAAAAATGATCTTTTTTTTTTTTTGAAAGATCTTTTTTTTGAAAAGGAGAGTGTGCTAAAACTTGCATTTTAAAATGTTGACCCTTATCCTATGCAAGATGAATATAGTGTGTCCAAAAATGAAGTAAAGATGTTCTGAATATAGTTTTGGTAACAGGAAGCAACTAAACAATCTAGGAGATATTTCCCAGGAGGATATAATGGGATTTGATGTTAGATTAATCCTGAGGAGTATAGAGAATGACATAATTAAATATGAGTTTTCCATGTTAAAAATATAAAAGAATGTGCATGTCCTTATTAGAAATCAGCAGTTGATAAACTAGAGAATGCATATCCCCATTCAGGGCAGTCCTTGACAGGGGATGGCTTAGTGTTTGATTCCTCAAGGGATTAGAGAAATATTATTTAGCATCTAATCTAAACTTGAAATTTGGAGAGAAGTTGTGAGATTACTGTTAGGGATTTGAAGTTTATTCATCCTAGAATGGAAAATGAAAATTACAGTGCTTATATTCATAAAAATTCTGGCTTCAAGAATTGCATCTATGAGTCCTAGAAACATGTGAAAGTGAAGCTTGCCTGGAGGAAACAATCTCTTCATCGTCAAAAATCCAAGACTACACAATCTGCTGTAACTTCATGAGGTAAAGATTTTTAATTAAATCAATAAAAGAAACTAACTTTCATCAGTCAGTCTCCTTACTCCTTTCTCTCAATTAGCAATTTTAACTTGCCCTTATTTATACAGATATATATCCAGGTCAAGGGCTTCCCTGGTAGCTCAGTGATAAAGAATCCAGTCCATAGGGTCGCAAAGAGTCAGACACAACTGAGTGTCTTAGCACATATGCACATATCCAGGTCAACTGCTTGACTCAGGTCAGGTTCAGGAAGCCAAAAACCTTCCTGTCTTTTTTGCCCCTTCATAATCCACAGTAAGTTGTATTATGTTAGGAAGTTGCCTCTAAGATAGTGGTTTCAGTCACATTTGAATCATATGAGATGAAATAAAGGAAAAAGAAAATAAAAAAATTCGGATGCTCAGACCATTCAAATGCATTAAATCAGAATTGCTGTTGATGGCAGTAGGATACTGAAATTTAAAAAATACTCCCCAGGAGATAATGATCTATAGACAGAGTTGAAAACCAGAGCTTTAAGGAAGTGCCATTCTAGAAAATACACTTCTTTCCTGTTCTTTATTCTCCTCTTCTAATTAGTCAGCCATTGATGTTCTTCATTGTGGTGAGTGATACACACTTACTCTGTATATTCTTTTTCTCCTCAAATAAGATTTATACCCACTTTTAAGCACTTGTGACTGCTTAGTTAATTTATTTTCATTTACACATCAACATTGAGACACCACATTATGTTTTAGGAAACATTTATCATGGAGTTTTATGTTTTGCAGAATTGAATCTTCAGTGTGGATCCATCATTAGGTTTCCCCACCTCCTGGGGTTTGATTGGCAGGAACATGTTTTCCCATAGAGTCCTGCCAATAACATTTGTGTACAACAAACAAGACCAAGTCTCAGGAAGGGTTTGAGCTGGCGGACATGACAGACTTTTTGGCAGAAGCTTTCATTATTTAGCATGCCATTGTAATTATTAATACAATGGCATTGTGAGGCCCTAGAAAAGTTGAAATGGTCCTGTGAATCTTGCATATGTTAAGGTTCAATATATTATTAATCAGATCATCACAGAATAGAATATGCCAATATTATATAGGAAATAGTTGGCCATAGCCAATAATGGCAAACTTTACTTGATAATTTTCATGTTGTATACTAAGTATAGAAAGTAATAGATCTCTCACTACATGAGAGAGGATTTCAGGAACATAAACTCTAAGAAAAGAGTAGGTATTACTCCCAGAGCTTCAAAATTACTTCATAGGTAATATTTCTCAAAAGATCTCATAGTGGGCTGATATGATAAGGGCTTTTAATTTACTTACTGTGTTTTCTAAATTTTATTCTCTCCCCCTTTTAAAGCAAGCAAGAAAATCTGTTTCAAATAAAAGTTTCTATCCCTTCTATGGCAATATTTTATTGAGTTATCTGTTCCAATATTACCCTAAACCATTAAAAAAAAAAAAAAACTGTTGAACAAAATATCTAGAGACCTAGAGGTTTTGCCACTGACACATTGTCTAACAGCACGAACCTCCATTTTCTCATGTGAATAAATAGATATATTACCTTATTTTCCCTATTATGCAAAATAGGTGTAAGCATAAAAGGGGTCAAAATGTACAAAAATGCTATTCTTAAAGAACATGTGAACTTATTTTGGGGTTACATATATTGCCACTGGGGAGGAGCACAATATGTGAATACAAAATGTGTTATTTTGGCATGTGGATTGTTATGAGCTGAAAGCAATCAAGACCCAGAGATTCAAGAAAAATTTCTACTTCTCTTTTAACTACCTAGAAGAATTTAGATAGTGAGCTTGGCCAAGAAAGAGCATTATTACCAGAAATAAAGTTTTTATCTGAATGATCTATCTGTATTGCAGGGCAAACATCTGCTATTCTTATTGTCCTGTCAATAACTTTCCCTTCTCTGAAGCCTCAGGCTCCTAACCCATTCCTTGGTTCAAGATGGCATATAAGCCTCAATTGCCTGACCTATAATGTTGGGTTTAACATCTTGGGGCTCCCGTGCATACAAAATTAAATTTATTTTTCTCTGTTAATCTGTCTTACGTCAATTTAATTACCAGACCAGCAAAAAAAACCTAAAAGGAAAGAATGAAAATGTTTTTAGCACCTATATCACTTTTATAACACTTCTCTCCTATATGTTTACCTGAATTATCTTATTGGCACTCAAATATACTTCATCTTTCTTATCTAAACACACACACATATAGACAAACCAACACTTTTTCAGTATTTATATCCTCCTTTATCTATGAGGTAGGTCTTACGCTCTCATCCCCATTCAATTTTTTTAGAAGTTGACCATATGCATTGAATCATTATTTCCTACTTCAGTCTGGTTTCTACTTCCATAATTTTGCTGACACAACTCTTACTAGGGTCACTAGTGATCTTTTATGCCATCAAATCTAAGTAATGTTTTATGGTCTTTATCTTAATTTTTAAGAGGTTTTAACACTGTTGCCTATGCTTTGTATATTCTCTACTTCTCTGGATTTACTTTCTGATTTCCTCTTATCTGTCTGAAAGATCATTTTCAGTCATATTTAAAAGACCATCCTCTTACATGGCTATTGGCATAGAAACAAATTTGGAACTCTTCTACTTTCTTCTCTATATTACATTATTTTCTCAATAGATATTGCTAATCTTCCCACCCTTGTTGTCTGACTTTCAGATATATATATATATATTCCCAGCTAGGATATACCCTCTCAGGTCCACATCCGCATAGCTAACAAAAATGATCCTCAAATCCATCAAGTCAAGTTTTAACTCACACTATTCCATCTATTATGTTCAAACTACTGCACAATTGTATTCATCTCACATACTAGCAAAGTAATACTCAAAATTCTCCAATCCAGGCTTCAACAGTAAGTGAACCCCGAACATCCAGATGTTCAAAATGGATTTAGAAAAGGGAGCCTCTGAACCAGAGATAAAATTGCCAACATCCATTGGATCATCAAAAAAACAAGAGAGTTCCCGCAAAAGATCTACTTCTGCTTTACTGACTACACCAAAGCCTTTGCCTGTGTGGATCACAGCAAACTATGGAAAATTCTTAAAGAGATGGGAATACCAGGCCACCTGACTTCAGATTTCCTGAGAAATTTGTATGTAGATCAAGAAGCAACAGTTAGAACTGGACATGGACCAACAGACCAGTTCCAAATTGGGAGAGGAGTACCTTAAGGCTGTATATTGTCACCTACTTATTTAACGTATCACAGAGTACATCATCAGAGAAGGCAGTGGCACCCCACTCCAGTACTCTTGCCTGGAAAATCCCATGGACGGAGGAGCCTGGTAGGCTGCAGTCCATGGGGTTGCTAGGAGTCAGACATGACTGAGCGACTTCACTTTCACTTTCCTGCATTGGAGAAGGAAATGGCAACCCGCTTCAGTGTTCTTGCCTGGAGAATCCCAGGGACGGGGGAGTCTGGTGGGCTGCTGTCTATGGGGTCGCACAGAGTTGGACACGACTGAAGCGACTTAGCAGCAGCAGAAGCAGAGTACATCATGCAAAATACGGGGCTGGATGAAGCACTAGCTGGAATCAAGATTGCTGGGAGAAATATCAATAACCTCAGATACTCAGATGACACCACCCTTATGACAGAAAGCAAAGAACTAAAGAGCCTCTTGATGAAAGTGAAAGAGGAGAGTGAAAAAGTTGGTTTAAAACTCAATCTTCAGAAAACAAAGATCATGGCATCCAGTCCCATCACTTCATAGCAAATAGATGGGGAAACAACGGAAACAGTGAGAGACTTTATTTTGGGGGCTCCAAAATCACTGCAGATAGTGACTGTAGCCATCAAATTAATAGATGCTTGTTCCTTGGAAGAAAAGCTATGACCAACCTAGATAGCATTTTCAAAAGCAGAGACATTACTTTGTCGACAAAGGTCCATCTAGTCCAGGCTATGGTTTTTCCAGTAGTCAGGTATGAATGTGAGAGTTGGACTATAAAGAAAACGGGGCACCAAATAATTGATGCTTTTGAACTGTGGTGTTGGAGAAGATTCTTGAGAGTCCCTTGAACTGCAAGGAGATCAAACTAGTCCATCCTAAAGGAAATCAGTCCTGAATATTCATTGGAAGGACTGATGCTGAAGCTGAAACTCTAATACTTTGGCCACTTGATGTGAAGAACTGACTCATTGGAAAAGACCCTGATGTTGGGAAAGATGAAAGGCAGGAAGAGAAGGGGATGACAGAGGATAAGATTGTTGGATGGTATCAGTGACACAATGGACATGAGTTTGAGCAAGCTCCAGGAGTTGGTGATGGACAGGGATGCTGTGTGCTGCAGTCCTATATGGTTGCAAAGAGTAGGACACAACTGAGTGACTGAACTGACTGACTGATTTCCTCTAAAGTCTTTTCATAGTCTCCCATCTCAATAAATGGAAACATACATTTAGTTCTATGGATCAGAAATTATAGTCACAGATGGTAACACTGTTTCCTTTATACTTTACATTTAACTTATTATAATACTCTTTTTAACTTTTTAAATTTCTAGATCTCATCTATTCTCATATTTTCACTGCCTTAACATTAGTCCAAGATACTGTCTTCTCTTTCCTGTACTAGGAAAAGCAGTCTCCAAAATATTCCCCCCACATCCACTCTGTCTACTTGTCATTGGTTCTCCATACTGTGGCATGACTGGTCTTATCTAGATGGGACTCAGTTCATTTTACTTTCCTCTTTAAAATATCTCAATGGTTTCACATTGTGTTAAAGATAAAGATGAACATTATTAAGGTGAACTAAGATGCCTGTATAATCTGATCTATGCTGTCTCTTCGGTGTCATGTAATGACACTCTACTCTTCATTTACTGCCCATTATGCCAGCTTCATTCAGTTTTTTCATTCATACTCTCTTTTTTAGAGAATTTTTGGAGTTCATAGCAAAATTAAGCAGAAGGTACAGAGATTTCCCAAGTACCCTTGCCCCTCCCCAACAGACATAGTGTCCTCCATTATGAATATTACCCAACAGAATGATACAGTTGTTACAATTACGAAATGAAATATTTCCTGACATATCAGTGAACACAAAATGTCACAGACATCAGTGATTTCTGGCCTCTTAACATGAATGAAGTCTCTCAAAAAGGAACGCGATGCCTGCATTCCAGCAGATGCCACTCTCCTACCGCGATTGCTGAGAATCTCGGGGTGGGGGATAATGTAAGAAGCAGCCATCTGCCACGCCTGCCAACCCTTACAGTGATGGGTAACAGGATTTGGCCCCAGGTAGCAGAGGTTCATATGACACAATGAATTCTATAAGCCACAAGGCTTTCATCTTCCCATACATAGAACTCTAAATTCCTCAGCTTGATATCTGGGTTTCCTTACTACTTAACAATAATCTTGATGTTCAGATTGCCTGCTCCCTTTGATGCAAATTTGTATATGGCCTGTCTCCCTCTCCTGCCTCCTCAGAATAGTTTTCTCGGGGCTACTGAGATGCTGGCTCCCTGGCTTGGAGTCCTTAACATTCCCACCAAATAAAACAACTTTCTACTTTCAGGTTGTGACTATATTTTTAGTTGACACAATTGATTAACTTATATGTAGCCATCATAATCACCCAAAGGCAGTAGCTGACATAAGGGTCCACTCTTGGTGGTGCATATTCAAAGGGTTTGGACAAATTTATAATGACATGCATCTGCAATTATAATACAAAATAGTTTCACTGTCCCAAAATATCTTCTATGCTCTCCCTATCCATCCCTCCTTCCTCCTATAACTTCTAGAAATCATCAATCTTACTGTCTCAATAGTTTGTCTTTTCTGGAATGTCATTTAGTTGGAAGCACAACATGTGGACTTTTTTGGCTCAGCTCATTACATTTTGTTGTCATTTAGTTTCTAAGATTTGTCTGATTCTTTTGTGATCCATGGACTGTAGCCCACCAGGCTCTTCTGTCCATGGAATTTCAGACAAGCCTACTGAAATGGATTGCCATTTCCTTCTCCAGGTATCTTCCTGACTCAAGAATCAGACGGGAGTCTCCTGAGTTCCAGGCAGATTCTTTACCACTGAGCCATGAGAGAAAGTTGTTACATTTAGTAATACATAGTTAAGGTTTTTCCATGTCTTTTCATGGTTTGACAACTCTTTTCTTTTGAGCACTGAATAATATTCCATCGCTTGGGTGTACCGCAGTGTATATATCCATTCACCTACTGAAGGATATCATAGTCATTTCCAAGTTTTGGCAATTATGAACAAAACTCGTAAAAATATCTGTGTGCAGGTTTTTGTGTGGACATGCATTTTCAATGCATTTGGGTAGATACTAAGGAGTGTAATTGCTGGACTGAATGGTAAGAATATGCTTAGTTTTGTGTGAAAATAGGCATACTATCTTCCAAACTGGCTGTACTATTTCATATTCCCAACAGTAATAAACAAGAGGTCCAACTGTTCCACATTCTTGCCAGTATTCGGTGATTTCAGGTTCTGATTCTATGGTGGTTTGGGAAACCTGCCTGAATTCAAACCTTAAAGAAATAAGGTAAGCTTCTGTATTTAAAATGGATAAGCAACAAGGACCTATTGTATGGTACATGGAACTCTGTGCAATGTTATGTAGCAGCCTGGATAGGAGGGGAGTTTGGGGGAAAATGGATGTATGTATATGTATGGCTTAGTCCCTTCGCTGTTCACCTGAATCTATCATAACATTGTTAATCAGCTATATTGCAATACAAAATAAAAAATTCAAAAGAAAAAATAAATAATTAAGAGAGTCTTAGTCCAAGTCAGCCTAAGGGAGGAAATGTATCAGGGAATCAAGCATAGCATGGAAGAACATGCAAAGGGACCCTTGGCAGGAGAATGAAGCATATAATTGGATAACTATAAAATATACGCTGTGCACTTTAAACTTGTACAGTGATGTGTGTCAATTAATTTCAATAAAACTGGAAAAAATATAAGAGTTACAACTCCTCTAGATCCATGACAAATGTTAGGAGACAAAGCAAGTATGTCATTGTTTGTAAATTGGTATAATAATTTGCTAATTTGCAAATAGTGAACAAGGCCTGAGAATTGCATAACTACATAACTTCACTTATTTTAGAAGGATCTGAATTTGTGTACTTAGAAACACAAATTATTGATAGTAAATATTATTATTTAATTTTAGTTTAATTCTTTTTATTCTTCCTAGAGTTTGAGCCATAATTTTGAACCTCTCACTCTATGCCTGGTGCTATTCTAGAGTTTTTACATTTATTATTAATTCACTTTCAAAATAATTTGAGGTACTGCTATTTTTTAAACTTTATAGACAAGGAAATAGGAACAAAGAAGTAGAATGACTTACTAGAGTCAAACATAAAGGAAGAATTATAAACACTATTGGAACCTAGGTTGTCTGCTCTCAGAGCTACTGTTCTTAACCACTGTTTCAGATTCCTTCTATATTTTAATTTTTATTTAATATTTGAACACCCAGAACAGTGTCTGCTACCTGCTGAGTATGTGATAAATAATTCTTAAACTGATCAGAGTCTTAAAAGAATAAGATAAATCACCAAAAATATTTTTCAAACAGGAATATGTCTTCCATTTGAATTCTAAGCATCCAAAATGGATATAAACTGGGCCATAGGAAGTTAAGGTAATTTGCCACAGTTGAAAAGCTAGTAACTGTCAGAATTCTGATTTTGATACCCCAGAGACGGGAGTCCAGAAGCTCGGCTTAGGACTGCTGCTGCTGATGCTAAGTCACTTCAGTCGTGTCCGATTCTGTATGAACCCAGAAATGGCAGCCTACCAGGCTCCTCTGTCCCTGGGATTCTCCAGGCAAGAACACTGGAGTGGGTTGCCATTTCCTTCTCCAATGAATGAGAGTGAAAAGTGAAAGTGAAGTCGCTCAGTCGTGTCCAACTCTTCAAGACACCATGGACTGCAGCCCACCAAGCTCTGTGTTATTCCCTCAACTATGCAAGCAAATGGGGTATCTTTGCATGTTGTCTTTTTCCCTTTGAAGTTCCTCTTTCCTCCTATTCCCTGCTTCTTAAAATACTAACGTCCCCTAGGAAGCCCCTGAAAGGTAACTTATGCTCACTTCACTATAAATTCTCTCATTTTTCTCCTGCCACTAGCATCATAAAATCATAGAATCTTTAACCTCAGAGATCTTAAACACCATAGATCCTGAGGTACATTGGAAATCGTGTTTGAGATGAAAATGAAGGTCATAGTTGAGTGTTGCTCACACAGCTATTTAAGGATAAAAGTTGAACTGAGATATATTCCTTATGATTCCCTTACTTGGACTATTTCCCACATAATTTTCTACCTAAATATATCTAGTTATTTTTCCCCTGGCTTACGTATTTCTTTTTACTATACAAACTAATTATAACTAAATCATTTTTTCTATTCCTCATCTTTGTGTTCTCCCCAAAGCAAATACACATTCAGAGTGCAAAATTCAGGGCTCAGCACAATGTTGTAAGGTCATACGGACTGCTTAGAATAATGCAAGCAAAAATGAAGGTACGTCAATATAAATTTTTAGTTAGAAATTCATCATGAAGATCAAAGACGGGCTTGTGACATTTTGATGATTGTGTATTATTATGAATTATAAGGGCATTTCACTATTTTAAAATTAAAAACAGTTGTGTCCCAGATGGAAAATTCAGGAAAATTTCCCTGGTTTCTCTTACAACTCAGATTTAAAATCTATGGGAACATTTTGATTATGTTATGCTAATAGATCACATCCGAATGTATGTCCAAAACAATTTCAGAGAAATAAATCATAACCCTAGGGCAGCAGCATACAACAAAGGTCTGTCAGCCATTGTTTCACTTATTTTCACTCTTACTGATTGCTGAAATTTCAAAGGCGATAAATGAAGGTCAACGTACTTAGCATAGAGTGGCTAACACTAACCAGTTAGGCTTGGCTCTCCCAAATGGTAGTTTCCTATAACATTACATTCTTCCTTCATAGCAACAATAATTTTCTGAGTTTATCAATGATACCTATTCATCAAAAAAACTCAATTTGAATAACTAAATTAGACCAATAGTGACTGAAAAGAAGGATTTGTGTAAGGATTTTTTTTTCTTTTTAGTAGACTCTATTTTTAAAAGAAGTTTTTGGTTTACAAGTTGTATGGATGCTTACTAGTTGAAAATACCAAACCAGAAATTATAAAAATATATGCTTTGGCATATGCCTGTAGCTTATTACTATATTGATCAAGAAAATATCAAACCAGAAATTATAAAAAAATATATGCTTTGGCATATGCCTGAAGCTTATTACTATGTTGATCAAAGTTATTAATTGTCATATCTTAAGCAATCAACACAGAATCTGAAACTTGCTAAATAAATGTCTGGTCAAACATGTCATTGCTAAACAAATGTTGGTTGAAATTTAAATAGCAGGACCCTAATTATCTGCACATCAACAGCACCAGATTTGTTCATAGGTGAGAATTATGTGGCTTTGAAACTCCTCAGTTTTACACGTTTTGTGGCCTTTCTTTCCTTCTAATGGCCCTCTTTTAAATAAATTATTCCTTTGTTCTTGACCTTTCAAATATATGGAAAAACAACTAAGGCATTTTATGGTGACTGTATAGACTGAAGCAACTTAGCATGCACACACACACACACACACACACACTTTCTACAATAAAAATTTGTGTTTTGAGGGATTTTACCAAACATAAAGAGCCAAGATCTTGTGGATGGTGAACAATGTACTTTTTAGTGTAAATTTGTAAACAGGTGGCCAAATGGAAAGCAAAATTTGAAAAATCAGGGTGATTGGACTTTACTTTTCCCTTTCGTTCCTGCCAACCCAAAAATGATGCTACCATGTTGTCAAATAGAACTAGGCTCTGCATTTAGGCTAATTTTTAAAAATTATATAATGGTATAATATTTCATCACAAAAGTACGAACATATGTTCAAGTAAATTAAACTGTATTCATTAGATTCTCAAAAGTTCTCTGGCAAGCTTCTTTCCATCTCTCCTTTTTCTGTATGTTGACCTCATTATTCTGGTTGGCATTTTAGTATACATGGAGGTCAAGTCCATAAACATCGCAATTCTTAAAGTTTTATCACCAGAGGGAAAATAATTCTTTACTTTCAGATCAAATGAGAAAATACTGAGGGAGGGCACCAACTAATTAGTGATTTGTGTGGCCCATCAGTTGTGCAGATCACTGTGGCTAGGGGAAGCATTCTGGCTTTCTCTTGATGACTTTCTCTTCTATAGTCAAGTGTCTATTCTTCATCTAGTCTGACAACAACAGCCAAGGAAGTGGGTTCATTTCTAATTTGGGACATATATTTGATGAGAGAAAGGAAAATGAGCTCTTATCCCAAAAGAGAGTTTAATAAAACACAGCCACTTCAAAGGGAATCAGAGGAACATAACACTGATCCACTTATGTCCATAATGGTTTCTAAAAATTTAAAGCAAGCATCATTTCCTTTCTGCTTATTTATTGCATTATCTCCAAGAATATGCTGCATGCAGAGAAGATATATTGCTTTACTTAAGTTTATGTATACTCCACAGTAAACAAAAATCTTATGTGGGTTTTGAGTTTAGTTCAGTTCAGTTCAGTTACTCAGTCGTGTACGACTCTGTAATCCCATGGACTGCAGCACCCCAGGGATCCCTGTCCATCACCAACTCCCAGAGGTTACTCAAACTCATGTCCATAGAGTCAGTGATGCAATCCAACCATCTCATCCTCTGTCATCCCCTCCTCCTCATGCTTTCAATTTTTCCCAGCATCAGAGTCTTTTCCAGTGAGTCAGTTCTTCCCATCAGGTGGCCAAAATATTGGAGTTTCAGCTTCAGCATCAGTCCTTCCAATGAATATTCAAGATTGATTTACTTTAGGATTGACTGGTTTGATCTCCTTGCACTCCAAGGGACTCTTGTCTTGTCCAACACCACAGTTCAAAAGGATCAATTCTTTGATGCTCAGCTTTCTTTATAGTCTAATTTTCACATCCGTACATGACTACTGGAAAAACCATAGCTTTGACTAGACATACCTTTGTCAGCAAAGTAATGTCTTTTCTTTTTAATATACTATTTAGGTTGGTAATAGCTTTTCTTCCAAGGAGCAAGTGTCTTTTAATTTCATAGCTGCAGTCACCATCTGCTGTGATTTTGGAGCCCCCCAAAATAAAGTTTGTCACTGTTTCCCCATCTATTTGCCATGAAGTGATGGAACCAGATGTCATGATCTTAGTTTTCTGAATGTTGAATTTTAAGCCAACCTTTCACTCTCCTCTTTCACTTTCATCAAGAGGCTCTTTAGTTCTTCACTTTCTGCCATAAGGGTGGTGTTATCAGCATATCTGAGGTCATTGATATTTCTCCCTGCAGTCTTGCTTCCAACTTGTGCTTCATTCATCCTGGCATTTCTCATGATGTACTCTGCATAGAAGTTAAATAAGCAGGGTTACAATATACAGCCTTAATGTAATCCTTTCCTGATTTGCAACCAATCTTCTGTTCCATGTCCAGTTCTAACTGTTGCTTCTTGACCTGCATACAGATTTCTCAGGAGGCAGGTCAGGTGTTCTGGTATTCTCATCTTATTAAGAATTGTCCACAGTTTGTTGTGATCCCACAGCACAAGGCTTTGGTGTAGTCAATAAAGCAGAAGTAGATGTTTTTCTGGAACTCTCTTCCTTTTTCAATGATCTAACAGATGTTGGCAATTTGACCTCTGGTTCCTCTGCCTTTTCTAAATCCAGCTTGATCATCTGGAACTTCACGGTTCATGTCCAGTTGAAGCCTGTGATAACTTATGGTGAACGGTGTTGGATTCATGATCTCTGATGAAGAAGATTTAGCTTCAGGACCAGGGACCAGGCTTGATCACTCAAGAGCTTTTGTTTAGCAGAGTTTATTAAAGTGAAAAGGGACAGAGGAAGCTTCTGACAGAACATCAGAAGAATGATGGAGAGTGCCCCCCATGCTAGTTTTAGCAAGCTGTTTTCTGTATGTTAGAAAGCTATTAATCAGATAAGAGAGACACCTCAAGGCTGAAGGAGCTTAGCCAGGCCCGTCTCCCAAAATATGCATTTTTGAGATAGGATGGCAAGAGATGTGTCATCCCCCACCCATAAAACAATTGCTATGAATACTGGTTTTTTGAGCTATTATTAGCCCAAGGTTTGAGAAAAGGAAAAAAAATTAGTCTTAGGTGGAACCATTTAGATGAAAGGCAAATTCCAAAGTAGATACCTAGCTTCATTAACATAGCTTAAGAAAAACATTTCCATAAGAAAAACACATTTGTTAGCTCAGGTCTGAGAAAAGTTAAGTTCAGGTGGAACCAGTTGTCATCATAGCAATACAGAATTTTAAGAGACACTTGCAGCCTATTTCCTCCATTTGGAGACCACTGGCCTTCCTGCCTGTTAGCCTCTCACCTGGCTTGGAGAATTTTGAGCATTATTTTCTAGTGTGTGAGATGAGTGCAACTGTTCAGTAGTTTCAGCATTCTTGGGCTTCCCTTGTGGCTCAGCTGGTAAAGAATCCGCCTGCAATGCGCGAGACCTGGGTTCGATCTCTGGGTTGGTACGATCTCCTGGAGAAGGGAACAGCTACCCACTCCAGTATTCTGGAGAATACTGGAGAATTCCCTGGACTGTACAATCCATGGGGTCGCTAAGAGTCGGACACGACTGAGTGACTTTCACTTTCCCTTGAGCATTCTTTGGCATTGCCGTTCCTTGGGATTGGAATGAAAACAGACCTTGTCCAGTCCTGTGGCTACTGCTGCTATTTCCAAATTTGCTGGCATGTTGAGTGCAGCACTTTAAGAGTATCATCTTTTAGGATCTGAGATAGCTCAACTGGAATTGCATCACCTCCACAAGCTTTGTTCGTAGTGATGCTTCCTAAGGCTTGCTTGACTTCGCATTCCAGGATGTCTGGCTCTAGGTGAGTGATCATACCATCATGGTTATCTGGGTCATGAAGTTCTTTTTTGTATAGTTCTTCTGTGTATTCTTGCCACCTCTTAAGTAAATCTATATATTACATTAGGCTGCCATTTATGTACTTTTGAACTTTCAGCTGATTGCCTTGCCTCATCTCACTGTTTAGTTTTAAAACTCCCACTTCATCTGTATCATGCCCCATGGATGTTCTTAACCAACTGCCATAATATTCTACACACAGAGAATGTAATTTAGCTTTCTTTCCTCCAGTGATCTGTTAATGTATTATTTTTACTTAAAATCCATATAAGCACAGCTTTTTCTGCGCAGTGGTAAAAGGGTAAACAGAAAAACAAAATAAATGCTTGATTTTGTACTATTCCCATAGAGATCTAGAGAGCCCCAAGGAGGAAATATTGAGCGAGTAAATGAATGAGCAGCAAGTGTTCAAAAATAATTCAGAATTAGAGTGAGAATCTATTTCCAATATTCTAGACAGAAACATACAGACCAAACCTCCTTTGGTTTGCTGTCTTCTCTGGTCTTATATCCACCGTGGCCTCCAATGTTCCAGCATTCCCAGTCGGTATGTATGGACAAAGTTAATCTAATGAGTCTGTACATTTAAACTGGAAGAATGAGAAAGGTCTAACTATACTGGAAAGATAATTCCATTGTCCACTTAGATAATCCCTAGTAAAGTGCTCTAGTGAGTGTCCAGTTGCTTCTTTGACAGGGCAAGACCATCCCTTAGGCTATAAATTTGTGAATTTCAGCTGCAGATGCATTAGAGAATCAAGTTAAATGCTTTCATCTTGCTTCATAACTGCTTCATACAAAATGCAAACAGAGAGCACAACTTCACTGCTATATTTTGATCCCTTTAGAGAAAATAAAAAATCCCCCAAATGAAGAGAAATGTGGTCATTTTAACCAAAACTACTCATGATGAGTGACATAAGAATTGTGATAATTCTTTGGATTATTTAAGTGAAAAACATTTTTCTCTTGTAGCCATTAAAGTTGTATCTTCAAAGACCATTTAATGGCATGGGAAATATTCACTACATATTTGGGAGCCAAAAAAAAAAAAAAAAAAAGTAAAAACCCTATCTGTGTGGTTCTAGTCTTGAGAGAGATACAAGCTTTAATAAAGACAAAGAGAAAAATCCACCAATACATCACATTGTTTTTCCTAGGTGGCAGATTTAAAGATGATTTTAATTTTATCCTTTTTAATTATATCTATCTTCCAAGTAACCTGCATCAAACTGGTCTTTTAATATAATGATTAATAGTTTGGGTTCTGGAGTTAGAATGACTGTGTTTGAACTCAAATTCAAACTCTTACTAGGCGGATGATACTGAATAAGTTATATTTTCCTCATATTTAGAATGTCAACAATACTGACAACATTATAACAGCATAGCTGTGAGAATCTAAAGTAAAGAATATAAAACTTCTAACACTGCCTGGCAACAGAGTAAGTTCAATAAATTTCTATTTCTGCTGTTGATAGGAGAGTGATTTTTTCAAGTGATAACTTTTTTTTTTTTTTTGCCTAGGAATAAACATGTACATTGTCCAAGCTAAAATCACTATGTCTTAAATTTATTGGAAGTTCAGCCATTCAACATTTGTTAAGACCTAAGATCACCGACTCGATGGATGTGAGTTTGAGTGAACTCTGGGAAATGGTAATGGACAGGGATGCCTGGTGTGCTGTGATTCATGGGGTTGCAAAGAGTCAGACATGACTGAGCAACTGAACTGAACTGAAGATCAAAAGATCTTCACGACCAAGATAATCACGATGGTGTGATCACTCACCTAGAGCCAGACATCCTGGAATGTGAAGTCAAGTGGGCCTTAGAAAGCATCACTATGAACAAAGCTAGTGGAGGTGATGGAATTCCAATTGAGCTATTTCAAATCCTGAAAGATGATGCTGTGAAAGTGCTGCACTCAATATGCCAGCAAATTTGGAAAACGCAGCAGTGGCCACAGGACTGGAAAAGGTCAGTTTTCATTCCAATCCCAAAGAAAGGCAATGTCAAAGAGTGCTCAAACTTCCGCACAATTGCACTCATCTCACATGCTAGGAAAGTAATGCTCAAAATTCTCCAAGCCAGGCTTCAGCAATATGTGAACCGTGAACTTCCTGATGTTCAAGCTGGTTTTAGAAAAGGCAGAGGAACCAGAGATCAAATTGCCAACATCCACTGGATCATGCAAAAAGCAAGAGAGTTCCAGAAAAACATCTATTTCTGCTTTATTGACTATGCCAAAGCTGTTGACTGTGTGGATCACAATAAAGTGGAAAATTCTGATAGAGATGGGAATACCAAACCACCTGACCTGCCTCTTGAGAAATCTATATGCAAGTCAGGAAGCAACAGTTAGAACTGGACATGGAACAACAGATTGGTTCCAAATAGGAAAAGGAGTACGTCAAGGCTGTATATTGTCACCCTGCTTATTTAACTTATATGCAGAATACATCATGAGAAACACTGGGCTGGAAGAAGCACAAGCTGCAATCAAGATTGCCGGGAGAAATATCAATAACCTCAGATATGCAGATGACACCACCCTTATGGCAGAAAGTGAAGAGGAACTAAAAGCCTCTTGATGATAGTGATAGAGGAGGGTGAAAAAGTTGGCTTCAAGCTCAACATTCAGAAAACAAAGATCATGGCATCTGGTCCCATCACTTCATGGGAAATACATGGGGAAACAGTGGAAACAATGTCAGACTTTATTTTTGGGGGCTCCAAAATCACTGCAGATGGTGATTGCAGCCATGAAATTAAAAGATGCTTACTTCTTGGAAGGAAAGTTATGACCAATCTAGATAGCATATTCAAAAGCAGAGACATTACTTTGCCAACAAAGGTCTGTCTAGTCAAGGCTATGGTTTTTCCAGTGGTCATGTATGGATGTGAGAGTTGGACTGTGAAGAAAGCTAAGCACCAAAGAATTGATGCTTTTGACCTGTGGGGTTGGAGAAGACTCCTGAGAGTCCCTTGGCCTGCAAGGAGATCCAACCAGTCCGTTCTAAAGGAGATCAGCCCTGGGTGTTCTTTGGAAGGACTGATGCTAAAGCTGAAACTGCAGTACATGGCCACCTCATGGAAGAGTTGACTCATTGGAAAAGACTCTGATGCTGGGAGGGATTGGGGGCAGGCAGAAAAGAGGACGACAGAGGATGAGATGGCTGGATGGCATCATCGACTCAATGGACGTGAGTTTGAGTGAACTCCGGGAGTTGGTGATAGACAGGGAGGCCTGGCATGCTGCGATTCATAGGGTCGCAAAGAGTCGGACACGACTGAATGAATGAACTGTACTGAACTGAACTGAAGTTCTCTTCAGGGGCTCAGCTGAACACAAAACTTTCATTTTTGTATAAAGTAAAAGTGTAGCTAGAGCCTTTGATTTAGCTGAGAACATTTATGATGGGTTCTTACTAGTCTCTGTAAAGCAAACATTTGACTGGGAGTTTTATTTATAAAGGAGAAGCATGCCCTATTAAGATAGTGTTCAAGGTTCCCTTTGGTTTCAAAGAAGAGAAAAGCAAGACATTCATTACTTTCCTAAAAGAAGAGGAAGTAGCTTGACAGCCTTCTATGTAATGATGCCCACATTTGTAAGACACGATGTCTTAAAGAAAGAAATGGAAAAAAAGTTAAAGATAACCTAAATTCTGGAGTTGTGAGTAATTCATACTATTTTTATGTTAGCATCTGAAGTTGGGCCAAGACCTGAGTGACTTTTAATCTTGTGTGTCTGGAAATATATGAGGAGAAAATATTGATTAATTCCTATTGCCCAACCATATGCCAAAGTGATGTGAATTAGATCAAAGTCCAGAAAATAGAGGAGGATAGAGCATATTGACATGCTGCAGTCCATGACAAAGAATTAGATATGACTTGGTGACTGAACAATAACAATAAATGCCAAAGTATCACTTTTGCTGTTTTGATTTCAATTCTAATAAATAATAAGATTCAGGCAAAAGAGCTTCCTTGATAAATATTTCTTAAGTACCAGTTGTGCATGTGTATATGTGCACATGTATGTGTTTGTGTTCTTAATATGCTGGATATACTTCTGGGGATGTGAGAAGAATATTCATATTTTTAAATAGTTCTGATTAAGGATTTTAAAGAGTATATGACTCATCTATTTCCCCATTATTTACCACTATTATCTAATATGGACTAAAGACAAATATTTATCTGGTAATAGGTCAAATATTATGGACAAGTTAAAATGATTTGATAATTCACTAACAATTAATATGCTCTTATATATATCTCATTAAATAGCTGTTCTTTTCCACAAAGAATTGGATACAACTTGGCAACTGAACAACAACAACTCCTTTTTTATGATCCAATGGATACCAAATTGATTAGATGTGTTGTTTCACTTTATTCTCTCATCACTGAATTACACAGATATTGTAAGTTGTAACAGTTGCCAGAAAAGGTCAGTTTCATTACAATCCCAAAGAAAGGCAATGCCAAAGAATGCTCAAATTACCGCACAATTGCACTCATCTCACATGCTAGCAGAGTAAGGCTCACATGTTCAAGTTTGATTTAGAAAAGGCAGAGGAGAACCAATACAATATTGTAAAATAATTAGCCTCCAATTAAAATAAATAAATTTAAATTAAAAAAAAAAAGAAAAGGCAGAGGAACCAAATATCAAATTGCCAACATCCGTTGATCATTGAAAAAGCAAGAGAGTTCCAGAAAAACATCTACTTCTGCTTTATTGACTAGGCCAAATCCTTTGACTGTGTGGATCACAACAAACTGTAGAAAATTCTTCAAGAGATGGGAAGACCACCTTACCTGCCTCCTGAGAAATCTGTATGCAGGTCAGGAAGCAACAGTTAGAACTGGACATGGAACAATAGACTGGTTCCAAATCAGGAAAGGAGTTCATCAAGGTGCATATTGTCACTCTGCTTATGTAACTTCTATGCAGATTTCCTTATAGCTCAAACAGTAAAGAATCTGTCTGCAATGCAGGAGACCAGGGTTTGATCCCTGAGTTGGGAAGATCCTTTGGAGAAAGGAAAGGCAATCCACTCCAGTATTCTTGCCTGGAGAATCCTATGGACAGAGAAGCCTGTTGGGCTATAGTCCATGGGGTTGCAAAGAGTTGGACATGACTGAGGAACTAACACTTCACTTCTTCATACAGAGTACATCATGTGAAATGCTGGGCTGGATGAAGCACAGGCTGGAATCAAGATTGTTGGGAGAAATATCAATAACCTCAAGTATGCAGATGACACCACCCTTATGGCAGAAAGTGAAGAAGAACTAAAGAGCCTCTTGATGAAAGTGAAAGAGGAGCGTGAAGAGTTGGCTTAAAACTCAACATTCAGAAAACAAAGATTATGGCATCCAATCCCATCACTTCATGGTGAATAGATGGAGAAACAATAGAAACAGTGAAAGACTATTTTGGGGGCTCCAAAATCACAGCATATGGTACTGCAGCCATGAAATTAAAAGACACTTGCTCCTTGGAAGGAAAGCTATGATCAACCTAGATAGCATATTAAAGAGGAGAGGCATTACTTTGCCAACAAAGGTCCATGTAGTCAAAGCTATTGTTTTTCCAGTAGTCCTGCATGGATGTGAAAGTTGGACTGTAAAGAAAGCTGAGCACCAAAGAATTGATGCTTTTGAACTGTGTTGTTGGAGAAGACTCTTGAGAGTCCTTTGACTGCAAGAAGATCCAACCAGTCCATCCTAAAGGAAATTAGTTCTGAATATTCGTTGGAAGGACTGATTTTGAAGCTGAAACTCTAATACTTTGGCCACCTGATGCAAAGAACTGACTCACTAGAAAAGACCCTGATGTTGGGAAAGATTGAAGGCAGGAGGAGAAGGGACGACAGAGGATGAGATGGTTGGATGGCATCACTGACTCGATGGACATGAGTTTGAGTAAGCTCTGGGATTTGGTTATGGACAGAGAAGGCTGGTGTGCTGCAGTCCATGGGATGGCAAAGAGTCATACACGACTGAGTGACTAAACTGATTGACTGACTGTAAGTTGCAAAACTTCCTGAAAAAGACTCGGTTCAGCTATTCTTATTAAAATAATACACTCATTATTTTTGCATTTTAATATGCTTTGCAGTTTTTTTGTTGTTGTTGAATGCCAGATGTGATATACTAAGTCAAATGAACTCAGGAAATTAAGCCTGCAGTAGTGTGTTGCTTAGGTGTCAAGGGAGGGGAAGTGTTTTATGGTTCTAATATTGAGTTTCTGTCTTTTAGTTAGACTGTACTTCTGGACCATGAATTTGACATGTGCTTCTCAATTCAATCCCCTGCCCTCCCCATCCTTAGGTAAGACAGGACAGCTAGAGGGGGCAGGAGTTTCCTTTCCTCACTTTGGTTAGGCATTGATAATACAACAGGTTTGGTTCTAGTTAACTAGGTTCTCCTGAGGCTAGGCCTTGTTAAAAACAGAATGCTCAGGCTTATTTCAAAATGATTATTTTTCCTCTCCTTCGACTGGAAATCTAAGGGGAACTTTCTCTTATCTTCACTGTTAGTAACTGGTAAAACTCACAAAAACAGACCCCTTTGCCCTAAGATTGGTTCCCTCTCTGGGGTTTTAACTCTCAGATTGGTCTACCTGAACTTTTAGAAATTTTTTTAGTTACGATTTAAATTTTGCTACACTAATATTGGTTCCTGCAGAAGTTTCAGCTCACATATTTCTGGTCCAGTAGGTTGTGCCTATCCATCTCTTCAATTTTTGGGGCAGTGGTTTGCCTTGTGATCTCACTTCTCTAGGTCTAAGAGTGGTTGATTTTTCAGTTTGTTCAAATGTTTGCTTCTTGTTAGGACAGAGTGATAACTTTCAAGCTCCTTACATACCAGACCAGAAGCAGGAGATTTATTCTCATTACTTTTCAAAATCAAAGTAATAAGTATTCATGTTTAAAATGTCAAATACATCTCTAAAGCTTAAAATGAAAACCAGTTCCCCCCACTACCCTCCTTTTTGCTGCTCACCTATCCAGATTCTCAATTTCCCAGGGAAACAACTTTCCACACTTGAAAATATTTCTTCTGACTTTACCTCCATTTCTTCTGAATAATCTCCTCAGAAGGATTTAAAAAAATTATTTTAAAATTTTATATCTGGAAGATTTAATAAGCTATCTGTCAGTTGTATAAAAAAAAAGATTAGGTCTCAAAATTCAACTGCCACATTCTTAACCCCTACCCTTAGGATTTATATAATCTAATTCGATTGAATCAATTATCTTTATTATATAACTCTGTATATATGGTTCATAGCAGGGCCATATAGTAAGCTATGATTGCATTTCCTTTCTTTCTTTCTTTTCCTTCTTTCTTTTCTTTGACTACTCTTCCAAAGTTAGAAAGTTGCCTCATGTTTCCTTAATTATGTATTTACTTACTTCATTTCTATCCAGGTATTTCGTCTCCAAACTGATAGAATTGTGCAACTGCTCTCAGGATAAACACACTAATTGTATTATTTTATCACTGACATCTGTTGGCTCTTTTCCATTAATGCAAGGTAAATTGATTTGCCCTATTTGCCAGCTATAGGGCTAGTATCCTCTTGGGTATTCCCTTGATTCTGTACCATCCTCTTTCTTGATCAATTCATTCTTAGGTCTATGCATGCTATTGTTGTTGCTTGTTCCTTTGAATGTCCTTGAATGTCCACTGTGATCTTGGAATGCCAATTCACATTTAAGAATGAAGCAAAAAGAGCTGATGAGGAGTTCTATATTAAAGATTTGATTTTTGGGTTTTAGACATTTTGCAGAGAAATTGGACAGGACCTAGTTGTTTTTGTTTTTGTTTTTGTTTTTGACCACAAAGTTTTAATCTCTATGGATTTTGATCTCTTAACCCAGTTTCTTCTGAGAAATCTGGCAGTTGGTGTTTTGAGAGACAAGTGGTAGGAAATGTCTGAGAGGCTTATTGTTTAGCATTTGCACTTTTAGGTAAAGCCTGTGTTTTCAGTAAAACACCCCGCCTTTTTCATCCTTGCCTTTCACTGTGTCTGATATCTTTGAATTTCTCTTCCTGGTGAGTTGTCTGCTTTTCTTTTTTTTTTTTTCCCCTCTCACTGATTTGATATCATTCAAATAACTTGATTTTATTCTTCTTCCTTCTTTCCTTCCTTCTCGTCTTTCTTCTTTTATTTCTCGGTTTATATATTTCTGTATGTTTTGTTATCAAACAGTTCAAACTCCAAAGTAAATTAAGGCCATTAGTTAGCTAGAAAAAAACCTCAAAGAGTAAAAGTAATTTATGCTGATCATATTATTCAAAAGCAACAGTATCAATAAAAGATCTAAGAATTTTCTTTTGAAAAATAATGAAACCTCTATTAATGCAGCAATTTTAATTTTAGATTCCTAATTAACTCTTAATTCTAAAGGTGGTGAAGTGCCTAAAGCTTCAAAGAGTAAGGATGCTGTAATTGTATTTTTTTTGAAACTACAATAATTAACATTTAATTCATTAATGTATTGCTGAGGCAGAGCAACTCAACTTGATATTCAGAATATAATTATAATCTTTTCTTCTCAAGCAAAAGAAATAATATTTTTTTGTAAATATCAATGCTGTATGCTTTATTTTAAATTTTCGTTGTTAGTTCATAACATTGAAATAATATTATCACTGGATGATTTAAGGGGTTAAGTTTAGCAGTATTCTTGCCTGCAGAATTCCATGGACAAAGGAGCCTGGGAAGGCTACAGTCCATGGGGTTGCAAAGAGTCAGATATGACTGAGCCACTAACACTTTCACTTTCTTTTATATTTTTATTTCATTAGAATTTGAAGTATTTAATTGCTTATTTTAAAGAAGAAAGCCCCAGTTCTATTCTCACTGTTCTGGGGCTGATGAAATTCTGAATATCAATGAAGAAGCTATTTTGTAACTTGAACTACTTCTTTAATAAAATTTTTTTGGTTCTCATATTTATTCTTGTCTATAGAAGCTAAGATAATATTCCTCAACCAGGAAGAAGTACCATTGAAGTAACAGATAATCAAGTTTAATGTTCCTCAGCAAAATTTCTGTAAATGAAACATTTTTGGCATTCACTACTTCAAGGCTTTTGGGCTTCTGTCCACTTCTCTTAGACTCATGTCCTTCATGTGCCCAGAAGATCTATGACTTCAGAATACATGGAAAGCTGCAATTCCTCCTTAGAAATATTGTTTGTAATATCCCTTCTTTTCCATTTTTCCTGTCCTGCCTTATCTTCAGCACCCTTTAAGAGCCTCCTCATCTTACTTTCTGACTCTATTCCTTTCCCCTCCAAATCAATTCTGCATTTGTTTGTCTTTAGAGCTTCTTAAAGAATGCTTCTATTGAATATACAATGGTTGCATGGTGGCTCAGATGGTAAAGAAGCTGCCTGCAATGCAGGAGAAATGGGTTAGATCCTTGGATCAGGAAGATCCCCTGGAGAAGGGGATGACAACCCACTCCAGTATTCTTGCCTGGAGAATTCCATGAACAGAGGAACCTGGTGGGCTATAGTCCACGGGGTCACAAAGAGTTGGACACGACTGAGCAACTGACACACATAGCCAAGGGGGAGGCAGAGTAGGGAAGGGATGGATTGGGAGCTTGGGATTAGCAGATGCAACTATTACACATTGTATGAATAAATAACAAGGCTATACTATATAGCACAGGTAACTATATCCAATATCCTATAATAATAATGAAAAGAATATGAAATGTATATATATATATATATATATTTCAATCACTTTGCTGTATAGCAGAAATTAACACAACATTGTAAGTCACAATACCTCAAGAAAGTAAAACTTTTACAAAAGAATGCTTGTATTAAATTACCCTTAAAACATCATTGCTTCTTATTTCATTCCAAATTCATTACATGTTAAACTTCAAGTTTCCCTGAATGATTCCTAATCTTCCTTTTTCATTATTGCCATACTGCTGTTTCTGCCATTCAAGATTTCATACCTATGTTTTCACCATTTGTTTACTCTTTGTTGTTTGTTTTCCTTTAGAAAACCCTTCATTTTCCTTGAATAGTCCAGGTCTTACCTGGGTGTCAAATGCAGACAAATTTCTAACTTTTGTGTACATATATATGATTTAATCCATAATTGATGTCTTTACTCTGAGTTATTATAAATAAAATACTTTTCAGGTAAAATCTTATATACTTTACTTATAGCATTATTTTCCCTTTCCTTCCTTTCTTTTATTTCTTCCTTTTTTCCTCCCTTTTCACTCTCTTTTCCTCCTCTGTCCTTTTCATTCCACCTACACTAATACCACACAAATTATAATCATTGTACATGGTAACATCAGATCATGCCAATCATACATTTTCTCTTTTTGCCTTTCAGTTACTGAACCCCTTGACTTTTAACTGAGCAAATGACACCACACCTATATGCGGGGATGTGATTAAGTTCCAGCCACTTGGATACAAAGAAAAGTGACATGTTAGGTTTATGGTCCACATTCTTGCACTTTACTCCTTTTCTCCTTCCAATGGGCTAAAATATACAAAATTATTCTACCTGAGGAGAAGGACATGGCAACCCACTTGAGTACTCTTGCCTGGGAAGTCCCATGGATGGAGGGGCCTGGTAGGCTATAGTCCATGGGGTCACAAAGAGTGGGACATGACTGAAGCAACTTAGCAGCAGCAGCAGCACTTTACCTGAGCCAACTCTGTCCATGCAAAAGAAGACAACCTCATAGAATGAGTATGATTTACAATAGACCTTGAAAAAGGAGTGCTTTATTAAGTTGTCTTGAGTGTATTATTCCATTCTATATTTTTTTGGGGGTGAAGAGACTACATCTTTTATTTCAATATTTATAACTGTGTAGCAAGTTTTTGCTCAAAACTCTTGTTCACATAAAAAGGTGATGTTCATAATGATTTAAATTATTGTTAGGTTTTATATAGAAATGGTATTCATTAAGGATTAAAACTTTAAATTGATATAGATTTTCAAAGTGGATTTTTAAGTTAACATTGCTTGCTTGCTTAGTCACTTCAGTTGTGTCCGACTCTGTGAGACCCCATAGATGGCAGCCCACCAGGCTCCCCATCCCTGGAATTCTCCAGGCAAGAACACTGGAGTGGGTTGCCATCTGCCTCTCCAATGCATGAAAGTGAAAAGTGAAAGTGAAGTCGCTCAGTCGTATCCGACTCTTAGTGACCCCGTGGACTGCAGCCTACCAGGCTCCTCTGTCCATGGAATTTTCCAGACAAGAGTACTGCAGTGGGTTGCCATTGCCTTCTCCGAAGTTAACATTGGTCAGTAGTAAAGATTTGTCTGGATAAATAGAAACATCTAACAAGTACTTGCTATATACAAGATACAGTTTATCTTACATGTATCAAGTTATAAGTATCTCTTTAAAAACCTGTGAAATTGTTATTGTTTCCAATTTTGTATAAGTGGATGGTGGCCAGGAAATAATAATTTTCCCATGGTCATACTGTTAGTAAGAGGAAAACATGGTATTTGAATGTATTAATGCTAGATCTAGATTCTACCCTCTTAACTAGTGTGCTGTATTGAATGGGTACAATATAGGTCTCATATCCATGGAACCAAGTCCCACAGTCAATTAACTACTCTACCTGTAACTCAGATCAGGAAATATATCTGTAGGTAAAACACTGAAGTAAAACAAGTTGCACAAAATCACCCTAGGAAAGTGAAAGTTGAGAAAGTAAAACAGGAATTTTGTATTTATTTTAGAGCAAAAAAAGAATATTAGGGAGAATTTTTATGGAGATATATTTCAGGTTTTCATTTTTGCTCCTTAAAAATTACATCTTAGATACCAGTTTACTTGGATTGAGGACTGAAGTAGTTTAGGACATGCAACCTGAAAATTCACCACTTTATACATTGATTGTTTTGAGCTGAAGGCACTTGCAAAACACAACATGCAGGGAGAAACTTTCTCTGAACTTCTTTTTCTTTTTTTTTGACTAAAGACAAATTCTCTAGAAGAAATCCAATTGTCATAAATCCCTCCCCGGGTGTTTCATAAACCAGAGAAGGTTGACTCTTACCACAGAAGAGCTTGAGCCTAGAGGTGAACATCACATCCAGAAAACTTTGTCACAAACTATCCTAGCTCCCATCAATTTTACTGGGGCCCATTTATTTTTCCTAAGATTTATTGACTCTTTCCTAAGTTACCTACATCTCCCTTCCCTTCCCTCTATTAACATGGTATATAAGCTCGCAAATCTCACTTTTTTGGGGGTGGGTATTCACTTTTTTCCTGATGCCCTTGTACATGTAATATTAAAAATTAATACACTTGTAGACCTCTTAATCTGCCATTTATCAGTTTATTTCATAACCCCAGCAATTGTACCTAAGAGGATGGACAGAAAATCTTTCCTTCCCTATATCAGCTCAGTTCAGTCACTCAGTCCTGTCTGACTTTTTGCAACCCCATGAACCACAGCACACCAGGCCTCCCTGTCCATCACCAACTCCCAGAGTCCATCCAAACCCATATCCATCGAGTCAGTGATGCCATCCAACCATCTCATCCTCTGTCGTTCCCTTCTCCTCCTGCCCTCAATCTTTCCCAGCATCAGGGTCTTTTCCAATGAGTCAGCTCTTTGCATGAGGTGGCCAAAGTATTGGAGTTTCAGCTTCAACATCAGTCCCTCCAACGAACACCCACAACTGATCTCCTTTAGAATGGACTGGTTGGATCTCCTTGCAGTCCAAGGGACTCCAAGAGTCTTCTCCAACACCACAGTTCAAATGCATCAATTCTTTGGCACTCAGCTTTCTTCACAGTCCAACTCTCACATCCATACATGACCACTGGAAAAACCATAGCCTTGACTAGACGGACCTTTGTTGGCAAAATGTCTCTGCTTCCCTATTGATCATGCTTAAATATTCAACCACCTTCTGCATATTCTGCTCTTCCAAATAACAAATCTCTGCTAAGAATTGACACATTCACTGGGCGACAAACAAACTTAGAATTCAGGTACCTCCTGACAAGCCTAGAATTCTTTTGATTCTCATTGTTTTGTAAGCAAATTGTGTCTACTTTCTGACTGAGGGGGAAGCATCTGGCATGACTTTATTTTTGTTATTTTTAAAGGATGAATTTTTAAGACAACCATTGCAGATTCTTAACCACCAGTTTAAATGCCTTAACCAAGTTGAACTTTTTTGAGTCCTACTTACTCAATATCTTTATGTGTGCCATTTTCTCTGGAAAGATTTTTCTTTCACTAATTAAATACGGCTTAGATTTCAAATTTCAGCTCACATCAAAGCTAGCCACTGCCAACCCTCAAATCGACCCATCATATCACAGCCACTGATCTAAAAATGGCAGGAAGGGTTATGTTCTTCACTTGCATACATTGTTTCAAACATTTTGCTTTTAGAATAGAGACCAAAATCCAGTATTTAGGCTTGCAAAGCTCTTTATGGTCAGCCACCCTCTGCCTTCCCAGACACAAAATGATGTGTTCTGTTCCTCACTTTAAGTGTCTTACTAGTAGTACTGTTAGTCACTTAGCTGTGTTCGATTCTCTGCGACCCTATGGACTGTAGCCCACCAGGCTCCTCTGTTCATGGAATTCTCCAGGCAAGAATACTGGAGTGGGTTGCCATGCCCTTCCCCAGGGGATCTTCCTCGTCCAGGGATTGGACCCATGTCCCCTGCATTGGCAGGCAGATTCTTAACCACTGGACCACAAGTTTAAATGTCTTAGCCAGGTTGAACTCTTTTGAGTCCTACTTACTCAAGATCTTTATATGCGCCATTTTCTCTGGAACAATTTTTCTTCCACTAATTAAAAACTATTTATGTTTCAAATTCTAGCTCATATATCACATTCTAAGGAAAGTTTTCACTGATCTGATAAACAAATTAAACTTTTCCTATTATTCACTTTCCTTACTCCAGTAACTTTATTCAACACAATTAATCACAGTTTAAAATATGTTAATTCACATAATCATTTGATGAATATCTGCCTCCTCCAGTCAGCAAGTTTCTGGACAGGAGGGATTGTACTATCTTATTTAAGATTTTAAGATGCCCTAGCAGAGTGCATGACTTACGTTAGGTATACAGTAAATATTTATTGAATAAATGAAATAATAGGAATTGAGGAGAGTATACAACTTGGTTTTTAAACAATGAGAAAATAAATTGTATAATGAGGAAATATTAGATATGCAGATCTCCTAAAATTCATAGAAAAATAATTCATTATTAAAAGTAAACTAATTTTTTTATTTTAAATTGCATGAACAACAACAATTGAAGGCAGGAGGAGAAGGGGACGAGAGAGGATGAGATGGTTGGATGGCATCACTGACTCAGTGGACATGAGTTTGAGTAAACTTCAGGAGTTGGTGATGGACAGGGAGGCCTGGCATGCTGTAGTCCATGGGGTTGCAAAGAGTCAGACACGACTGAGTGACTCAACTGAACTGAACTGAGTAACCTGATGAAAAAGTGAATAATTCAGATTAAACCTGTCACAAGCAGTTCCTTTCTTATAAACTCATTTTCTGAGTCTAGAATGAAAATGAAGGGGGTTATTGTACCAGTACAAAGTGTGTATTGGAGGAGATGGTGCTACAGAAGGAAAAAGATGATCCTTACCAGGGTGGATCAGCTGTCTGAGTATTCAACACATTTCTCTCATATCCACTCTATGCATGTACACAGAACTGATTCCAATTTAATCCTAAATAAATTAAAAAATAATTAAATGCACAACTTGGTAAATTCTATTTTGGTTTCCAAGAGCATGTGCAGAACTCTTCAGGACAGTAAATTCTTGTAACCAAAGTGTGAAAACTTAAAGGAAGTGAGAAAAAATAATAGAAATATTACTCTGAAAAATATTGTTTTAAATATGAACATTTGCTTAGTCCACAAAAATATAAATAAAATATAAAACTTTCTTTAAATTATTAAAATAATAATAAAATGCTCATTCACTGCTCTGAGGGCCAGATTTTGGCAATGGGGTATTGACAATGTCCTCCTGGTAGAGGCAATAAATATATGCATAACAAGATGTGGCCTGAGGTAATGGAAGCAGGAAAAGTCAAGCATGATTTCAGAGACACCAGAACTTTATTAAATTTATTTACATATCAGGCAATTTTTTGATGCTTCATTGGTTTAAAGTGTTAGTCACTCAGTCGTGCCTGACTGTTTGCAACCCCATGGACTGCAGCCTACCAGGCTCCTCTGTCCATGGGATTCTAGGCAAGGGTACTCGAATGGGTTGCCATTTCCTTCTTCAGGGAATCTTCCCAACCTGGGGATCAAACCCGGGTCTCCTGCACTGCTGGGAGATTCTTTACTGACAAGATGCCCATAAATTCTTGCTTGGATGAAGTCAAGATAGAAATATGGTCCAGTCCTAAAGTAATCTAATACAACGGGATAAGTATGAAGTATTTCTAAATCAGTGTCTGGTACTAAATGACAGATGTGCAAATAGAGACAGAATTCCATCCATTTCTTAACAACTTCCTTGGACAGATATTTGCCTTAAGATTTTTTCTGAATGAACCATGAAGATACAGGTTTTATGAAATGAGTTCTTGATGGAAAAGTCAGCTAAGAAGTCAGTAACATTTGCTTATGGACACTTACTCTTTTAGGTCTTTTTTTATCCCATGAAGAGAGAGGCTTGCACGGATGAGAGTAGATATATTTTAAATGGCCCTAATGTAAAGTACTCTTGCCAGGAGACTCCCAAGGACGGAGGAGCCTGGTAGGCTACAGTCCATGGGGTCGCTAAGATTCGGACACAACTGAGCGACTTGACTTTCACTTTTCACTTTCACGCATTGGAGAAGGAAATGGCAACCCACTCCAGTGTTCGTGCCTGGAGAATTCCAGCGATGGGGGAGCCTGGTGTGCTGCCGTCTATGGGGTCGCACAGAGTTGGACACGACTAAAGCGACTTAGCAGCAACAGCAGCAATGTAAAGTCAGCTAGTTTATTATACACTAAAGAAACTTTAGGTTTCAGAGTAGTTTTCTTCCTTTAATACTTTGAAAGAAGTAGAGATTGTTTCCTGGGGGTGGAAAATGTCTATATGGTTGTTCAATTTTCTGTAGTTTTCAAATACATTGAAAATATATTCCTTTTCCTTAAAAAAAAATTATTTCCATCAACATAAGCATTTCGTGGTAAAACCCAATGAAGCTAGCTACTTAAGAATGATATATCTTAAATATAAAATAATATCAACCAGTTTCTTTAAGTTAGGGGATTGCATATTTTTGAATAAAAATATTCTACTTCACATCTTTTCATTAAGAAGAACTTGAGAATATTTGTAAAATTGTTCCTATAAATAATGTCCTTGTTTCAAAGTATAATGTGATTTTCATTTTAAGCCACCTGACTATAATGCTTTGAACATTCCCTTGGAACAGATTACAGTCTGAGAAGGTTGGAATAAAGGGAGTGTGCAACTTTGTTTCAATCTTCCAAGAAATTTAACTCAGGGAGCATTTTTTCTTGATGTTAATCAAAAGTGTTGTTCAGATTATGAAGTTAGAATAATCATAGAAAGAATCAAGTTAAATGATCAAGTTGAATAATGAGACAGAAAACCCAAAAGACAAAACAGTTGTGATTTTTATTCATCCAGTGATGGTATCTGTAAAACCTGTTATAAAGAATTCTAATTAAAAAGAATAGCCTATCCACTCACAAAGAGCACACACAGAACAGAAGAATATTATTTTGGAAGAATGTTAGAGCAGTATGAACTGGAAGATGAAAATGTTCTTTTGCTATCTGGTGTCAGTTACTCACTATACCTCATGAAAAATACTCATTTTCACTTCATGTCCCATTTTTATTAAACATCAGTGTGGGGCAAAGTCTACATTTTAACTTACTAATTATAATTAAGGAGGTAAGTTATGGCAAAATAGGACTGACTCAAAGAAAAAAAAAAAATCACTGTTGCATTGTACACAGATTTTGACCCTGGGTTCTAATTCCAATCATTTTACTTTACGTGAACTCTATCCTTAAGACACTTCAGCTCTCTCTGTACTAATTTGATTATCCGAAAAGTAAATGAGTGGTTTCAGCAAAATCTAGAATCCTTTCAAGCTTCAATTGTTTAATACAGAATGTAGATATCAAGAAGAAAGTAGTGGCTTCCAGTGGGGAGAAGGAAGTGAGAAGGGGCGAGATGGGAGTATAGGATTAAGTGGTACAAACTATTATGCATAAAGTAAATAAGTACCAATGATATATTGCATAACAGGGAATAAAGCCAAATTTGATACTAGCTTTCAATGGGGCATAATCTATAAAAAATACTGAATCTCTACATTGTATACTTGAAACAAATAAAGAAGTGAAATTTGCCCAGTCGTTTCTGACTCTTTGCGACACCATGGACTGTAGTCTGCCAGGTTCCTCTGTCCAGTGAATTCTCCAAGCAAGAATACTGGAGTGGCTTGCCATTTCCTTCTCCAGGGGATCTTCCTGGTCCAGGGATTGAACCTGGGTCTCCTGCATTGCAGGCAGACTCTTTACCATCTGAGCCACCAGGGATGTAAATCAGCTATGGTTCAGTTAAAAAAAAATACTGACTGTGTCTCACTAGCGACCATGGTGAATGACTCAGCTTCTAGAATATTTTCATCATTTTAGTGAGTAACCACTTTAGTTTTAGCTCATTACATCATAATTTGTCAGCGCTGGATTAACATTTATATTCAGTAAGGATTTGTACCAGCTCAGTCTCAGACCATAGTTTTAATAATGTTAGAGAAATAATGTATCCATGCCAACAGAAACATTCCTCCAGACTAATATAGAATCGAGAACACAATATGTAACTGGGTAAGCATTAACAGATCTATATGCATATAAGGAATCACAACAGTGACTATGAAGTTGGAACAAAATTTCACATATGTTATACAGCAGTGAAGATGATAGAAAAAGGATTCACTATCTTGTTGAGAGACTAAGGGCCTTACTTTCTGATCCTCTCCCATACATTTCATGAGGAACCCCTGAGCTATTTAAAGGTACATTTTGACATATATGAAAGTCATCTGGCCCGTAACTTTAGAGATAATCTTATATTGTGAATACTGGAGAATTGACTTAATAGCTAGAGAAATTTGTCTCTATTCCAAAAAATTATCATGACTTAAATTTATTATGTTTCCAAGGGAACACACATGCACATAGATATGGGAGAATTGGTCTAATAGCCCTGTATAGCAGAGAAAATCACGTTTATTTTCTCAAAGTATAAAGAAACTCATTTGAGTTTAATTATTTTGGCTTCAAAAAAATAACACAGAGTCTTATTTTGAAACTAGAATTTCAGTGGAAACATGGTATATAATCCCAAAGGGTAAAGTGCAAAGCAAACACCACCAAACAGGACTTCAACATAGGAATTAGTTGTAGGCATTGTATAATAGTGCCACAAATTATCATTCTCTTTGTTTCATATTAATTCTATTTTAATTACATTTGCCCACAACCCCCAATGGCTTGACACTTATCCACATCTTGAAAAAGAAAAGCACTTTCTTCATTGTTCTAATTCTTTGTTGTTCAATAAAGATAAAATTTAAGCTACTACGTGTGGAATTTTGAATTTTCTAGTATCTGCATTAAAAGTAAAAAGAAAAACATGTAAAATTAATTTTAGCAATGCTTCTTATTTAGTCTGCTGCTGCTGCTAAGTCATGTCAGTTGTGTCCAACTCTGTGTGACCCCATAGATGGCAGCCCACCAAGCTTCCCCATCCCTGGGATTCTCCAAGCAAGAACTCTGGAGTGGGTTGCCATTGCCTTCTCCAAAGCATGAAAGTGAAAAGTGAGAGTGAAGTCGCTCAGTTGTGTCCGACTCTTAGCGACCCCATGGACTGTAGCCCACCAGGCTTCTCCGTCCATGGGATTTTCCAGGCAAGAGTAACGGAGTGGGTTGCCAGTGCCTTCTCCCTTATTTAATCTAATATTTCTCAAACACTGCCACATCAATAAATAATCAATATAAAAATTATTGAAATATTATATTTTTAACCAAGTCTTTGTAATATGGTATATATGGTATTAATAAATTTATAGCACCTCTTGATAGAAATCATCCACATTTCATATGCTCAGTAGCCACATGCAACTAGTGGCTATCATATTAGCACAATTCCACTCAAATACAGAAGGAATATGTGATGTGTGCTCTGTGATGATGTTATACATAGAATTTTATTCTGGGAGTTTAGGTTACAGGCCAATGAGATTATATTTTTCAATTTCTATTGTTGTCATTTGTGGGTAATAATTACAAACATTCCTTTCTAGCCCCTGAGTTCCAAAGTGGGAACCAGACTCAAGTTTCATATTTTAATTACATTTGCCCACAACCTCCTATGGCTTGACACTTATCCACATCTTGAAAAAGAAAAGCACTTTCTTCATTGTTCTAATTTGTTGTTGTTCAATAAAGATAAAATTTAAACTACGTGTGGAATTTTGAATTTTCTAGTATCTATGTTAAAAGTAAAAAGAAAAACATGTAAAATTAATTTTAGCAATGCTTCTTATTTAGTCTGCTGCTGCTGCTTCAATTAAAAAAAAAAGCAGCATTGTGTAATACAGCTTAGATCTGTACCTTTATTATACTTCCCAGTCCTGGTCACTAAGTCCAGCTTTAGTGCTGTCTGTCTGCATGGGGATATACTGAGTGAACTGAACTCTTCCTCAAGTGTGCTTCCCTTGGAGACGAAGAAAAGAGGATGGGTTCTTTCTCCTTGCAATAATCAGATTTTTAAAAATCCCTCTTTTTTTTTTTGAGGAAGGAGGGAATTTGAAAAAAAAAATTTTTTTCCAATACTATTTTGCCTTGGGGAACAGAATGAACAGGAGAATAGTAAGTCTATAAAGCTATTCCTAAATTCCCAAGAGGAATAAGATTCTATTATGGAGAACTATGTAGCAGCATTTTAGAAGGAGGTACACAAAAAGCTTTTAGTTAGAATTATGAGTGATTTTTATTTCAAGAAGTAGGAAAAAATACAAATCTATGTTAGAAGAGGAAGGTTAAAATTCTTTTAACTAAAATTACAGATGAGTTTATTTGAATATTTACCATCAGATCAGATCAGTCCTTCAGTCGTGTCCGACTCTTTGCGACCCCATGAATCGCAGCACGCCAGGCCTCCCTGTCCATCACCAACTCCTGGAGTTCACTCAGACGTCCATCGAGTCAGTGATGCCATCCAGCCATCTCATCCTCTGTCGTCCCCTTCTCCTCCTGCCCCCAATCCCAATCAGCATCAGAGTCTTTTCCAATGACTCAACTCTTCGCATGAGGTAGCCATGTACTGGAGTTTCAGCTTTAGCATCAGTCCTTCCAAAGAAATCCCAGGGCTGATCTCCTTTAGAATGGACTGGTTGGATCTCCTTGCAGTCCAAGGGACTCTCAAGAGTCTTTTCCAACACCACAGTTCAAAAGCATCAATTCTTCGGTGCTCAGCCTTCTTCACAGTCCAACTCTCGCATCTATACATGACCACAGGAAAAACCATAGCCTTGACTAGACGAACCTTTGTTGGCAAAGTAATGTCTCTGCTTTTGAATATGCTGTCTAGGTTGGTCATAACTTTCCTTCCAAGAAGTAAGCGTCTTGGAATTTCATGGCTGCAGTCACCATGTGTAGTGATTTTGGAGCCCAGAAAAATAAAGTCTGACACTGTTTCCACTGTTTCCCCATCTATTTCCCATGAAGTGGTGGGACCGGCTGCCATGATCTTCGTTTTCTGAATGTTGAGCTTTAAGCCAACTCTTTCACTCACCACTTTAACTTTCATCAAGAGGCCTTTGAGTTCCTCTTCACTTTCTGCCATAAGGGTGGTGTCATCTGCATATCTGAGGTTACTGATATTTCCCCCGGCAATCTTGATTCCAGCTTGTGTTTCTTCCAGTCCAGCGTTTCTCATGATGCACTCTGCATAGAAGTTAAATAAACAGGGTGACAATATACAGCCTTGACGTACTCCTTTTCCTATCTGGAACCAGTCTGTTGTTCCATGTCCAGTTCTAACTGTTGCTTCCTGACCTGCATACAGATTTCTCAAGAGGCAGGTCAGGTGGTCTGGTATTCCCATCTCTTTCAGAATTGTCCACAGTTTATTGTGATCCACACAGTCAAAGGCTTTGGCATAGTCAATAAAGCAGAAATAGATGGTTTTCTGGAACTCTCTTGCTTTTTCTACGATCCAGCGGATGTTGGCAATTTGATCTCTGGTTCCTCTGCCTTTCCTAAAACCAGCTTGAACATCTGGAATTTCATGGTTCACATATTGCTGAAGCCTGGCTTGGAGAATTTTGAGCATTACTTTACTAGCGTGTGAGATGAGTACAATTGTGCGGTAGTTTGAGCATTCTTTGGCATTGCCTTTCTTTGGGATTGGAATGAAAACTGACCTTTTCCAGTTCTGTGGCCACTGCTGCGTTTTCCAAATTTGCTGGCATATTGAGTGCAGCACTTTCACAGCATCATCTTTCAGGACTTGGAATAGCTCAACTGGAATCCCATCACCTCCACTAGCTTTGTTCGTAGTGATGCTTTCCAAGGCCCACTTGACTTCACATTCCAGGATGTCTGGCTCTAGGTCAGTGATCACACCATTGTGATTATCTGGGTCATGAAGATCTTTTTTGTACAGTTCTTCTGTGTATTCTTGCCATCTCTTCTTAATATCTTCTGCTTCTGTTAGGTCCATACCATTTCTGTCCTTTATCGAGCTCATCTTTGCATGAAATGTTCCTTTGGTACCTCTGATTTTCTTGAAGAGATCCCTAGTCTTTCCCATTCTGTTGTTTTCCTCTATTTCTTTGCATTGATCGCTCAAGAAGGCTTTCTTATGTCTTCTTGCTATTCTTTGGAACTCTGCATTCAGATGTTTATGTCTTTGCTTTTCTCCTTTGCTTTTTGCTTCTCTTCTTTTCACAGCTATTTGTAAGGCCTCCCCAGACAGCCATTTTGCTTTTTTGCATTTCTTTTCTATGGGAATGGTCTTGATCTCTGTCTCCTGTACAATGTCACGAACCGCATTCCATAGTTCATCAGGCACTCTATCTATCAGATCTAGGCCCTTAAATCTATTTCTCACTTCCACTGTATAATCATTAAGGATTTGATTTAGGCCATACCTGAATGGTCTAGTGGTTTTCCCTACTTTCTTCAATTTAAGTCTGAATTTGGCAATAAGGAGTTCATGATCTGAGCCACAGTCAGCTCCTGGTCTTGTTTTTGCTGACTGTATATTCTTTGGCTGCAAAGAATATAATCAATCTGATTTTGGTGTTGACCATCTGGTGATGTCCATGTATAGAGTCTTCTCTTGTGTTGTTGGAAGAGGGTGTTTGTTATGACCAGTGCATTTTCTTGGCAAAACTCTATCAGTCTTTGCCCTGCTTCGTTCTGTATTCCAAGGCCAAATTTGCCTGTTACTCCAGGTGTTTCTTGACTTCCTACTTTTGCATTCCAGTCCCCTATAATGAAAAGGACATCTTTTTTGGGTGTTAGTTCTAAAAGGTCTTGTAGGTCTTCATAGAACCGTTCAACTTCAGCTTCTTCATCATTACTGGTTGGGGCATAGACTTGGATTACTGTGATATTGAATAATTTGCCTTACCATGCCAATTAAAAAAACAACAATTTCTTTTCCCATTTAGGTTATTACTGAAACTGAAAAAGAATATTAGGCACATATATATGTATAACTGAAGCACTTTGCTGTATCCTTTATACTAGCACAATATTGTTAATTAACAATACTCCAATATAAAATAAAAATTAAAATAATAACAACATGCATATCATGTATCTATTTAACTTTCTAGGTCTCTGTTTCTTATGACCTTCAGGAATCTGTCAGAAAATGACTGATTAGACTGAAAATAAGCACCCTGGGCCAGACATATGTTGTTAGGGTGACTTGTCTATTGTTGATTACAGCTCAGTGAAAAATGGCTGACGTTTTATGCCCAAAAGTGTGTAAGTGGCCTTATTGAAGCTTGCTTTTTTATTCTTTTGTTTTAATGCTGAACAATCAGTGACCAACTGATATGACTTAAAGAAACTGGTTTCTTCCTTTGTCCTCCTTAGTAGTTTTTTATGTTGAAAGTAGCCAAACAAACTAAATTCAAGTTCAGCTTTGCCTGATCGCCCTCCCCACCTGATAAATGATTATCAAGTACAATCACAAAAATATCTGAACGGAGAAGAAAACAAATGGGTTGTTTATTATTTTTCTTTAGTTTCCAAGCTTTATTCTTTTTTATTGTTTAATTCAGTATTTTTTTTCCAGCATATCCAAAAAGATAATAGGATCTGATATTCAGTCAAATCTGAGGTTATCTGTTTTGAACAATCATTTAAAAAAATCATTTAAACAACCATTTAAAAAATATCATTAAAGTTGGGAATTAGAAAACTATAGGTAGTTTCAGACAATGTAGCAGACAAATTATTAAGGCCCTACATAACTGACACACTGAGTTCTGAGAAGAAGTTGGCCTGAGAGACAATGGAGGGCCACTGGAAACTTTATGACTGCACAGTTTTTGTCAAGAGCATATATTATTTCTTCTATTACTTGATACCATTATATAACACCCTTCCTTCATGTCTTTATTCCACCCCTACTAAATACCACCTACTTATTCAAAATCACCAGATAATGCTGCTGCTGCTGCTAAGTCACTTCAGTCATGTCCGACTCTGTGCGACCCCATAGATGGCAGCCCATCAGGCTCCCCCGTCCCTGGGATTCTCCAGGCAAGAACACTGGAGTGGGTTGCCATTTCCTTCTCCAATGCATGAATGTGAAAAGTGAAAGTGAAGTCGCTCAGTTGTGTCCAACTCCCAGCGACCCCATGGACTGCAGCCTACCAGGCTCCTCCGTCCATGGGATTTTCCAGGCAAGAGTACTGGAGTGGGGTGCCATTGCCTTCTCCTAATACTTTCCCCTGAATGGGAGTGTTAACCCAAACCTTCATTTGCTTCTTGGCAGATGTCGAGTCAAAAGAAACAATCAAGCCAAAAGAAGAAGGGATTTATTACTCGCAGCAAGTAAGTAGAACACAGGGAACTTTTTCAAAGCTGTGACATGAGCCAGCACTGCATTGATTTTTTTTTTTTCTGTCCTGAATATATATACCAGAGATGGAAAGCAGTGTGAAACTTATGAAATATTTGGATATAATTAAGGACAGTGAATTATTTTAATAGCTATGTTTGCATTCCTACTATGTGTCTTACATGCTAGACACACTGCTGCTGCTGCTGCTAAGTCACTTCAGTCGTTCTGACTCTGTGTGACCCCATAGATGGCAGCCCACCAGGCTCCCCCGTCCCTGGGATTCTCCAGGCAAGAACACTGGAGTGGGTTGCCATTTCCTTCTCCAATGCATGAATGTGAAAAGTGAAAGTGAAGTCGCTCAGTTGTGTCCGACACTCAGTGACCCCACGGACTGCAGCCTACCAGGCTCCTCTGTCTGTGGGATTTTCCAGGCAAGAGTACTGGAGTGGAGTGCCATTGCCTTCTCCGAGACACACCAGTGACATCAATATAAGATATTCGGTCCTGACTTTAAAGATTTCAATTTTGTTTTAATTAATTTATTTTAATTAGAGGCTAATTACTTTACAATATCGTACTGGTTTTGCCATACATCAACATGAATCCACCACGAGTGTACACGTGTTCCCAATCCTGAACCCTCTCCCACCTCCCTCCCCATACCATCCCTCTGGGTCATCCCAGTGCACCAGCCCCAAGCATCCTGTATCCTGCATCAAACCTGGACTGGTGATTCATTTCTTATGATATTATACATGTTTCAATGCCATTCTCCCAAATCATCCCCCCCTTCCCTCTCCCACAGAGTCCAAAAGACTGTTCTATACATCTGTGTCTCTTTTGCTGTCTCACATATAGGGTTATCGTTACCATCTTTCTAAATTCCATATATATGCATTAGTATACTGTATTGGTATTTTTCTTTCTGGCTTACTTCGCTCTGTATAATTGGCTCCAGTTTCATCCACCTCATTAGAACTGATTCAAATGTATTCTTTTTTTTTATGTAATAAATATATGGACAAAATGTTGTGTTAACACAAATGAAGGAGGACATTCGTCTCACAAAATATCTTCAGAAACTTTTTTTGGAAATCTGAAGGAAGAAGATCTTTCTTCCTTCAGTATAGCACAGATTGACTGCAAAGAAAATCTTTGCAAACGAAATGACTAATGGGAGTTTCAGGTAATTCCTCACTCTATCTGTCTGAATAAATTTTAATTTAATGAAAAAATCAATTTCCATATGTTCTTTGGCATATTATAGACAAAGTTTAAAAACCTGATAACCTTAATGTCTACAAACTATCTGATGCCTGACAAAGCAAGGAAAAATATACAGTTGACCCTTGAACGACTTGGGGGTCAGGGGCACTGATCCTCTGAAGAGTTTAAAATCCACATATAACTTTGGACTTCCCAAAAATTTATCCACTCCTAGCTTACTGGTGATTAGAAGCCTTACCAATAATATAAATGCTTAATTAACAAATATTTTATATCTTATATATATTATATACTGTATTCTTACAATAAAGTAAGCTACAGAAGAGAAGATATTATTAAGGAAATGATGAAGAAAATACATTTATAGTATTGTAATATATTTAATGATAACAGAAATGTATATTATCTGTCTATAAGATAAATCATCTCTCAGTACCTACATTAATATTGTTATATGATACAAAACAAAGTAGATGTTATACATACTACTAACACAGACTTAATCAAAAAGAAAAAGATAATGTGAAAAATATTATTTATTTACAAGTATAACCATTTACATTGATAATGAAGAAGTAACAATATGATCACTTTATGGACACCTAACCTAAACACGAATGAATATATCATCATAAAATTTTCATGGCATATAACTATAAGGCATATAACATATAGTATATTATATAACACATAACATGGCACATAACAGCCATACTCATAATACAATATTGGAAGTGTTTTACATTAACAAAATAATAATAACAAATGCCTATGATAGACTAATGCCCAGTTTTTCCAATTGCAAGAAGGAAGCATACTACACAGTAATGTAGTTCTTTGAAAGCTAAGTTATAAAACAATAAGAAAGCTAACACATATAGACTAGTAGCTACATATATTTTATGCATTTATGACAAAACTTTTCCTTAACATTTTTTGGCATTTCTAGGCTATATAGTATATTTTCAAGTTTTTTTCCTAATTGTTGGAAATATCCAAAAGAATTTCCAATATATTTATTGAAAAAAATCTACATATGAGTGGATCCATGCAGTTCAAGCCTATGTTGCTCAAAGTTCACACTGTATTTCAAAATTTGGCATGTAGAAAATATACCTAGGCAGTTAACTCATTTTCAGATTTGTTGATTGGGCCGGGGAAGGGTTATTGGCATAGAGAAATCAGGGATTGAGGAGGGCAGGATGGTAAGAGAAAACAGAGTTAAATAGGATATCACTGTTCAATGATTACCTCCAACTGTGGGCCAGGCTGAAAAAAAGACACTCTCATATAAGGGAATCAGAATGATGGAATTATTAGCACACAGTGGAAGAATACTATAAAACAGTTTTGCGTTACACTAGGTCAGAATAGTGGTACAGATATTAATTAGTGTTTTAGTGGAGAAACAGCGAGTCCTTTCAGAGAAGTCAATGGCAACCCATTCCAGTACTCTTGCCTGGAAAATCCCATGGACGGAGAAGCCTGGTAGGCTGCAGTCCATGGAGTCGCTAAGAGTCGGACATGACTGAGCGACTTCACTTTCACTTTTCACTTTCATGCATTGGAGAAGGAAATGGTAACCCACTCCAGTGTTCTTGCCTGGAGAATCCCAGGGATGGGGGAGCCTGGTGGGCTGCCATTTATGGGGTCGCACAGAGTTGGACACGACTGAAGCGACTTAGCAGCAGCAGCAGCAGTGAGTCCTTTGCTACTTCTGTTGTAGCATAGCTGCTGAAGAATAACTCACACCAGAAATTCATTTTCAAGAAACTAACATGAAAGATAAGCTAAGTATGCTGAGTAATTTTCACACTTTTTTCCTGCTTTACAATTCTTTTCATGGCATCCCTGGCTGTATCATAGTGGAATAAAACTCTTCAAGCAGAGCTTAATGTAATGTAAGTACACTGGATTAAACACTCAAAAATTTACTTTTAGCCCAAATGAGTTGCAGATACTGGATGTTAGGTCTTTACATTCATTTGGGGCAAATTACTATAAAGGAATTAATTCATTTTTGCGAGGATGACTGTAATTAAATTCTTACCAATATGTGGCTCCAGAAATTACTGTAGTGCCACAATACATTTAATTTTTGCTTCCTTGCTCTTTCTTTACACACAAGTGCTCCTACATGTAAAGTGAAACCCTCATAGCTAGTAGATAGCTCACATTAAGTCGACGTATCATCATAGAGAAAGGTATTTACTGCTCACCTGTTTCAAGGCAACAATATCTTAATTGCTGGATTATAGGTAGTTTTTGAGCATATGCAAATTACTGAAACAAGATCTCCTGTTGTTCTTTCCTTAATTTTCCTGAGTGGGAGAGCTTCAGACCACACATGAGTTAATTTCTATTCTTCATGGTTTAAGACTTTGTGGTATTAAATCAAAGGATAGTGAAACCCCTTCCTAAGAAATTCCAGAGGCGAGGTGGCCTGGCTTGAGGAGGTTTCAGGGACCACAAAAAACTGTAAGGATGAAGACAAAATGACAATTTCATAATTCTAGTAGTTTTGCTCCAAAGGCTCTTAGTCTTTATCCCTGGTATATTTTTCTTTATACTTCACATTCAAACTATGTTTACCTCTTCATGAGTCCTACTAGTATTGCCTGCTGCTGCTGCTGCTGCTGCTAAGTCACTTCAGTCGTGTCCAACTCTGTGAGATCCCATAGACGGCAGCCCACCAGGCTCCCCGATCCCTGGGATTCTCCAGGCATGAACACTGGAGTGGGTTGCCATTTCCTTCTCCAATGCATGAAAGAGAAAAGTGAAAGTGAAGTCGCTCAGTCGTGTCCGACTCTTAGCGACCCCATGGACTGCAGCTTACCAGGCTCCTCCGTCCATGGATTTTCCAAGCAAGAGTACTGGAGTGGGGTGCTACTGCCTTCTCCGAGTATTGCCTGACTTAATACCAAATCTGCCTTAGTCTCTTTTCTTTCATAGTATGTATCATCTTCTTATATATATATATATTATATATATATATTAAAATATGCTTGTTTTGTAATCAACCAGTGCTTCTTCCTCACTACTAGAATATAATCTTTATCAGGGCAGGACCATTTGTCTTTAATATTTCCTGACTTACATGAAATTCCTAGAATAGAGCTCACCTCATAGCAGTGCTCAATAAATATTTATTGTTTGACAACTCAAGGCTAACATCTGAACAAAAATACAAATGTGGTAAATGAGTAAACCGTGTGGGTATCTGCAGAGACCTTGTAACAGAAAGAGGGAACAGCAAGTATGAAAAGCTAAAGATAGGAGTCACAAGCAGCGAAGATGCGAGTGTAGCTAGAAGTGAATGATGGGTAAAGTATAGGGAGGAAAGGCAAATACTAAGTGATGAAGCCTAAATTTAGGCCCAGACAGTCTGACTTAGAGGCAGACTAATATTAATAAATATTAGACCTCGTCCCACCTCACTTCCATACCTGGTTTGTTCAGTACACTGTAGTGGTTTAAGTCAGAGAAGAATCGTAAAGAAAAAAAGTTCACCAGTCCCAAATCTAAACCTAAAAAAAACGATGGTCAAATCTCACCCACTAAGCTGATATCAAAGAATAGTCTGAAGGACTGTGAGGAAAGAATAAATTCTCAAGTAAACTCAGGTCAAAACCAGTGGGCATTTGGTCAATTGTCTAACCAGGAATGACTCAGGGATGGACAACGAATTTTGAGTAATGACTTAGCCTGCTCTCAGCCTCCAGACAGCTGAATGTCCCATTTAAGAAGAGTCTGTGGTGAGAGATAAGACCCCAGGGCAAAGAGAATCCAAATCACAATCCTAGGCAGGGGACTTCCATTTTATACTGGAAAGGGAAGGGGAGCATGTTCAATGCCAGTTGTATTTCTTGTACCTCTTTTCAACTCGTAGGAAAGAAATTAGTGAGCATTTGCTTAATGCACTGAAGATTATCTTCGCTAGGTAGTGTATAGATCCAATAACTTCAAGTAAGATTCAAAGAATTAGAGGACTCTAAAGACCTGTCTATCTCCAATAACCCAGAATATTTCCATGTTATAAATATAATCCATGATTGTGGTCAACATGAAAAGTATTTTAAGTCTTACATTTAGGGAGAGGATGATGTTGAAATATTGTCTACAAATTCAGTGCTTTAAAATTTTCTTCAGCGGGTTTCTGTGTGTAAGTTTTGCTCTCCAATTACAAAACAAATTCTTTTATTTACCGCTGTCACTTTCCTGTCATAGCTGCTCCTCCTTCCCCAACCCTTAACAGAATGACACACCTCATCACAGCTCTAGATATGATGAAAATCTTACAGAGGAAATGCAGTCAGACAATAACAATCAGGGCTAATATCCACTGAGCACAGTAAATGCTATACCAAGAGTTCACAATAATCTTAGGAGCCCACTCTGAGGGATGAAATAAATCTTTCCCTCTACTCTAAGTTCTTCTGGCTAGTTTAAGATTAATATTGAATGAGACAGATCAACAGGAGAAAATCAAATGTACTTATGTGTGCACAAGGGTTCCAATAGGAATATGGGGTCCAAGTACATAGTGAGCAGTTGAGGCTGATATGCCATCTGAGAGAAGGAGAAGGCAGTAGGGGTTTGGGACTTCAAAGAGAAGGAAGGCAGTTCATGTGGAGATGGAAAAGCAAATGTCTGGTAAACAAATGTTCTCTGTGCCATGAGAGACAGTGGGACACAGAGAGGACTTTGGTCTTCAGGTCTTGCTGGGCTCCCCTGCCACAATTAGCCCACATTCTTTGTAGGTATCCCTGGTGATACTGCTTTGCCTGGACCAGACTCTTCATATAAATTTTTTAGTCAGCTAGTGGGGAGGTAAAAAGATAGACTTTTTGTATCTAATCACACTGAAATAATCTTCATACCACAAAAAAGCATTTTGGGGTGGCAAATTTTGCTTTCCTAAACCATGGAAATGTTTTAACTTTTTTTAAAATCAGAAGAAAAAGAAATATTTAGGCCAAAGAAAATGTTCTGATATATGGCATTAATATATGTTTTTTACTAATGTGATTATAAAATGCAATTTTCATATTTTCTATGGAGGAAAGCAAACATGTTTAGGGCCCATGGAATTCAAGAAGTAACTCTGAACTCAATATATGTTTGATGTTTACGTATAAACATTGTCAAGCGTTCTGGTATAGCTTTACCCACACCCTTTTTTTTAATACCTTTTGTCTTTTAGAGTCCATCAAGAAAGTAAGGAGCTGTATACATAAGGCTTCTACTAGGAGGTAGAGTCAGGTTGGCAAAAGCATCCAGTACAGGAAGTCAGAGACCTTTGAATCCCAGCACAGGTGCCTCCTCAATCCAAGGTTTGCTCTGGTCCATGAACCTCAACAATGGCTTCACTGTTTCCCTTACATTCTTAACCTGAGTTTGGTAGCCTGGATCTCATTTGCTGAGTTTTTCTTTAAATTACTGACTTTGCTTCACCCTAAACTAGCCCTTTTTTTGCCAAGAGATGTGATCTTCAGGCTTAAAAGCAAAGGCTAATTCTAAAAAGTTTCTAGAAAAGTTGTATGCTATATATCTGGATTAACCACCAAACCATACCAATTTTGAGTGAATGGGTCATGCTTCAAGTCCTGATACTGAATGTGAGAGAAAATCAGTTCAGTTCAGTTCAGTCATTCAGTTGTGTATGACTCTTTGCAACCCCATGACTCACAGCACGCCAGGCCTCCCTGTCCATCACCAACTCCCAGAGTCCACCCAAACCCATCTCCATTGAGTCCGCGATGCCATCCAACCATATAATCCTCTGTCGTCCCCTTCTCCTCCTGCCCTCAATCTTTCCCAGCATCAGGGTCTTTTCAAATGAGTCAGCTCTTCACATGAGGTGGCCAAAGCATTGGAGTTTCAGCTTCAACATCAGTCCCTCCAATGAACACCCAGGACTGATCTCCTTTAGGATGGACTGGTTGGATCTCCTTGCAGTCCAAGGGACTCTCAAGAGTCTTCTCCAACACCACAGTTCAAAAGCATCAATTCTTTGGCGCTCAGCTTTCTTTATAGTCCAAGTCTCACATCCATACATAACTACTGGAAAAATCATTACCTTGACTAGATGGACCTTTGTTGACAAAGTAATGTCTCTGCTTTTTAATATGCTGTCTAGGTTGGTCATAATTTTCCTTCCAAGGAGTAAGCGTCTTTTAATTTCATGGCTGCAGTCACATCTGCAGTGATTTTGGAGCCCCCCAAAATAAAGTCAGCCACTATTTCCACTGTTTCCCCATCTATTTCCATGAAGTGATGAGACCAGATGCCATGATCTTCGTTTTCTGAATGTTGAGGTTTAAGCCCACTTTTTCACTCTCCTCTTTCACTTTCATCAAGAAGCTTTTTAGTTCTTCTTCACTTTCTGCCATAAGGGTGGTGGCATCTCCATATCTGAGATTATTGATATTTCTCCTGGCAACCTTGATTCCAGCTTGTGCTTCCTCCATCCCGGCATTTCTCATGATGTAGTCTGCATATAAGTTAAATAAGCAGGGTGACAATATACAGCCTTGACGTACTCCTTTTCCTATTTGGAACCAGTCTGTTGTTCCATGTCCAGTTCTTTTTTGTGTGTGTGTGTGTGTGTGTGTGTCTTGATTGGTTTTTATTTATTTATTTTTTTTAATTTTATTTTTAAACTTTCCATAACTGTATTAGTTTTGCCAAATATCAAAATGAATCCACCACAGGTATACATGTGTTCCCCATCCTGAACTCTCCTCCCTCCTCCCTCCCCATTCCATCCCTCTGGGTCGCCCCAGTGCACCAGCCCCAAGCATCCAGTATCGTGCATCGAACCTGGACTGGCAACTCGTTTCATACATGATATTTTACATGTCCAGTTCTAACCATTGTTTCCTGACCTGCATACAGGTTTCTCAAGAGGCAGGTCAGGTGGTCTGGTATTCCCATCTCCTTCAGAATTTTCTGAATCACAGTTTATTGTGATCCACACAGTCCAAGGCTTTGACATAGTCAATAAAGCAGAAATAGATGGTTTTCTGGAACTCAATTGCTTTTTCCACGATCCAGCAGATGTTGGCAATTTGATCTCTGGTTCCTCTGCCTTTTCTAAAACCAGCTTGAACATCTGGAAGTTCACGGTTCACACATTACTGAAGCCTGGCTTGGAGAATTTGAGCGTTACTTTCCTAGCGTGTGAGATGAGTGCAATTGTGTGGTAGTTTGAGCATTTTTGGGCATTGCCTTTCTTTGGCATTGGAATGAAAACTGACCTTTTCCAGTTCTGTGGCCACTGCTGAGTTTTCCAAATTTGCTGGCATATTGAGTGCAGCACTTTCACAGCATCATCTTTTAGGATTTGAAATAGCTCAACTGGAATTCCATCACCTCCACTAGCTTTGTCCGTAGTAAGAGAAAATACTGTCCCTAAAACTGATGTAATTCTAACTAAAACAAGCTACTACTCTGTAGTGACCTCTCTCTCACAAGGGGACAGTTGAGGATGTGATGTTTTAATTATTATTTTTTAGATTGCTGTTATTTCATAATTCTAGCCCTTGTTCTGCAGCAGGTGTTAAGGGGTGACTATACAGTATTACATTAATATTTTTTCTTATTATGGACATAAGAAATCAGGACTGAAAAATCTAATTCTAAGAGCTGTATCTTTTTATTGCATCCTTTCATTCATAGTTGTATTCAATCAGGTATTTAGTTTAAAAAATCAGGATATATTCCATGTCAAGTATGTCTCACATTCCTTGTATTCATTTTGTACTCTATTGGCCTATATCTAAAGTATTCAGTAATTGATATTTTATATAACTTTATATTAAACATATTTGATAAATAAAGTTAGTTTACATCCATCTGAGAAGGGTCTTCTGTGGACTTAATGGACATTGTTAATAGGATCTATCCATTGATTTTAATTTGTCACTCTTTCCCTCTTTCTCTGGGATTGAGCTAGGATGCCTGTAAAGGTTTACAATGAGGAAACAACATCAGGCCTCTGAGTCAGGGCCACTAAGTAGAGATTCAGAAAACAAAATTCAAGATGATACAAGTAAATCAGACAAATATAAAAATTACAGAGGTTAAACCTTTTTCAGTCCTTTGAGAATCGGCAAATTTTTTAAGGCATTCAAGGAGCAGACAATAGTTAATAAACAGGATTTTATTTCTTGCATTATCCAAGATATGACATGTTATTAAACATTTGTATTGGTCATGAAAAAGACAAACTGGAAAATTGTGTAGATGCTTTCACAGCCTCAGTCTTGCATCAGTACATTATTTTTATTCATATTTTATTGGCCAGAATTGGCAGTAAATTCTGCCTGGAGAGCATATCACTCTTATTTTCAGGGTAGAGTTGCCAGATTATGTATGCATAATGCATATACTCACAGGCCATTCAGTTGAATTTGTACTTCAGATAAATACAAATAATCGGCATATACTAAAAATTGTCCTGGTTTGTCTGAAATTCAAATTTAACTGAGCATCTTGTATTTTACCTGGCAATCCTCTCATGCAGGTAAAGGGCCTTGGTGAACACTGGTAATCACTACTTGAATAGTCTAATCAAATGCCCTCAGGCATTTGCTTTTGTTTAGGGAAAACATTCCCCTCAGCTCCCCCAGGAAATCCTTCTGGTGACCCTCAAAGCAAGCCACCTGGACCCTATCTTGGGTGATTGAAGAAAGCTATTTATTATTTTTATTTGTGTTCTTTTCTAATAATGTATTTCTGTAAAAACCATGTTTTACAAACTAGCATTACAGTGACCTATATGGTGGCAGAGCAAATTTAGCTTGCTAAATTGTGTCCTGAGGTATCTGCAGATAGTGCCTATTGACTTTTGTTGAAGGGCAGAGTTTGACTCATAGAGATAGCACAACTTGCCCCTAAGGCTATATTCAATGAACAGAGCAAAGTTTAGAATGGATGAGCAGTTTTAAAGTTACACTAGAACAGAAGCAATGGTCCAGGGAATCAAACTTTTAGAAACTAGCTTAAGAAGTTGGTCTGAGGAGATGTGCATGAATGTGGATTTTAGGGGAAATGATTTATGCTCAGAGGAAGAAATGTCTGGGGAAAAGAGGTGAAAGGTCATGTGTCAGGAAAGTAAGTTCCATGACCATTTCTGTGGTTTGGAGGAGATTCATTCCTAAACTCCAATAATTAGATAAAAAGACAAAATGAACAGCATACTAAAACCAAACAAACAAGACAAAGGATCTGGGTACAACATTAAGCGAGATGGCATAGACACCCTTCTTGGTTCAGATCTGGATTTAGAAGGTTTGTAAGGGTCTAATAGTTTTATAAGCCATTATTATTCACTTCATAGATTTCAAGACATTTTTTCCACCATTAAAACTCACTTAAAGTCATGTTACTTAACATCTATGAAGTCTTAAAATTGTTTGATGCCAGGTCATAATGGTGACTTATTGGTGTAAAAACTTTAACACCTATAGTAAGATCAGAAGACTGCATCAAAGTGACTATGATTAGAAAAAAAAAATAACATATTTTTTTATTAAACCAAACATGGCTAGATTGCTCACAAGAAATATGGGAGGATTGTTGTTTAGTCGCTAGGTCTTATCTGACTCTGCCACCCCATGAACTGCAGCACACCAGGCCTCTCTGTTCTTTGCTATCTCCAGAGTTTGCTCAAGTTCATGTGGATTGAGTTGGTGATGCCATCAAGTCATCTCTTCCTCTGCTGTCCTGTTCTCCTCCTGACCTCAATCTTCCTGAGCGTCAGGGTCTTTTTCAATGAGTCGGCTCTTCACATCAGGTGGCCAAAGTATTGGAGCTTGAGCTTCAGCATCAGTCCTTCCAATGAACATTCAAGGTTGATTTCCTTTAGGATTAACTGATTTGATCTCTTTGCTGTCCAAGGAATGCTCAAGAGACTTCTCTAGCATCACAGTTTGAAAGCATCAGTTCTTTGGCTCTCAGTCTTCTTGATGGTCCAACTCTCACATCCTTACTTGACTACTGGAAAAACAGAGCTTTGACAATACATATCTGCCAGCAAAGTGATGTCTGTGCTTTTTTTATATAATGTCTAGGTTTGTAATAGTTTTTCTTTCAAGGATCCAGTGTCTTTTCATTTTGTGGCAGTCACCATCCACAGTGATTTTAGAGCCCAAGAAAATAAAATCTCTCACTGTTTCCACTTTTTCCCTTTCTAATTGTGAAGTGATGGGACCAGATTCCATGGTCTTAGTTTTTCAGATGTTGAGTTTGAAAGTCAGTTTTCCCACATGGGAGGGTAGAAACAGCAAATAAAGTAAATAAAATGCCTATGGGTTAATCAAAGAGACGATAATAGACATTTTACATACAGATTAAATGTTAGCACTTCTCTCAAAGCATACACACTTTTGGCGAAGGGGTAGATGGGTAGGTGGCAGATAATCAAAGTTGGGGCCAAGAATTCTAAGAACTGAGAAAATGAGATCTTTCATAACTTAGAGCTGATTCTGTTTTTCCCTGTTTCTCTCAATAATTTCTCATTTGTGTGGTTTACTAACCGTAGTACCAGGATTTTCAGTAGTTTACTAGTTGTAGTTATGATTTTTAGTAATCAACATATTTTGAGGGGATTATAGAAAAGGGTTATTATGCAATATAAATGAGGTGATACATGTAAAGCACCAAGAATGTGGCCTGCCACAGCATCAGTAGTAGTTCTTATTTTTTTTTAATTTTATTTTATTTTTTAACTTTACAGTATTGTATTGGTTTTGCCATATATCAAAATGAATCTGCCACAGGTATACACATGTTCCCATGCCAAACCCTCCTCCCACTTCCCTCCCCGTACCATCCCTCTGGGTCATCCCAGTGCGCCAGCCCCAAGCATCCAGTATCGTGCATCGAACCTGGACTGGCCACTTGTTTCATATATGATATTATACATGTTTCAATGCCATTCTCCCAAATCATCCCACCCTCTTGCTCTCCCACAGAGTCCAAAAGACTTCTATACATCAATGTCTCTTTTGCTGTCTCATATACAGGGTTATCATTACCATCTTTCTAAATTCCATATATATGTGTTATTATTTTTTAAATTTTGTTTATTAATTATATCACTATCATTTTAATATAATGGCTCCTCAAATTTAGTCACATGAAATTAATACAAATATTTACTTTCTTTCTCCCCCTAACATCCTACTAACCTACACAAACCCTCTAGACAATTAGTATCACCTGATGATACTTTTTTCATTCTTATCTCATTTCCTTTAATTGGGCCCATATCTAGCCTCTTCAACTAAGTTCTATTTATAGGAAAATGGCACATACATTTCACAATATCAGGGAATCCATCTTGAGGTTTCCCCAGACATCTCTGTCTTCTCAATCACATATTGCCTAGATAGTATTAAATTCTAGCTCCTTGTATTACTAACTGAAAGAATTACATTTTTCTCATCTGTAAAATGGGCTTCCCTTGTGGCTTAGCAGTAAAGAGTCCACCTGCCAATGCAGGCAATACAAGTTCAATCCCTGAGTCAGGAAGATCCCCTGTAGAAGGAAATGGCAATCCACTCCAGTATCCTTGCCTAGGAAATACCATAAACAGAGGAGCCTGGTGGGCTACAGTCCATGGGGTTGTGGAAGAGTTGGACATGATTTAGCAACCAAACATCTGCAAGTTGGCGATAATAATTATTATATATCTCAAGAAGCTGTGAAGACTAACTTATAAGGTAAATATGCCTGACTCAGTTCAGTTCAGATCAGTTCAATCATGCAGTGGTGTCCAACTCATTCCACCCCATAGACTGAAGCATGCCAGGCTTCTCTGTCCATCACCAACTCGCAGAGCCCACTCAAACTCATGTCCATTGAGTCAATGTTGCCATATAACCATCTCAACCTCTCTCACCCCCTTTTCCTCCCCACTTCAATCTTTCCCAGCAAATGGTCTTTTCACATGAGTCAGCTCTTCACATCAGGTGGCCAGAGTATGGGAGTTTCAGTTTCAGCATCAGTTATTCCAATCAATATTCAGGGCTGATTTCCTTTAGGATGGACTGGTTGGATCTCCTTGCTGTCCAAGGGACTCTTGAGTCTTCTACAACACCACAGTTCAAAAGCATCAATTCTTCAGTGCTCAGCTTTCTTTATAGTCCAACTCTCACATCCATACTTGACTACTGGAAAAACCATAGCCTGGAGTAGACGGACCTTTGTTGGCAAAGTAATGTCTCTGCTTTTCAATATACTGTCTACGTTGGTCAGAACTTTCCTTCCAAGGAGCAAGTGTCTTTTAATTTCATGGCTGCAGCCACCATCTGCAGTGATTTTGGAGCCCCCCAAAATAAAGTCAGTCACTGTTTCCACTGTTTCCCCATCTATTTGCCATGAAGTCATGGAACCAGATGCCATGATCTTAGTTTTCTGAATGTTGAGTTTTAAGCCAACTTTTTCGCTCTCTTTCACTTTCATCAAGAGGCTCTTTAGTTCTTCTTCATTTTCTGCCATAAGTGTGGTTTCATCTGCATATCTGAGGTTATTGATATTTCTCCTGGCAACCTTGATTCCAACTTGTGCTGCATCCAGCCAGGCATTTCACATGATATACTCTGCATATAACCTAAATAAACATTGTGACAATATACAGTCTTGATGTACTCCTTTCCTGATTTGGAACCAGTCTACAGTTCTAGCTGTTGTTTCATGATCTGCATATATATTTCTCAGGAGGCAAGTCAGGTAGTCTGGTATTCCCATCTCTTTAAAAATTTTCCACAGTTTGTTGTGATCCACACAGTCAAAGGTTTTGGCATAGTCAATAAAGCAGAAGTAGATGTTTTTGTGGAACTCTCTTGCTTTTTTGATGATCCAATGGATGTTGGCAATTTGATGTCTGGTTCCACTGCCTTTTCTAACTTCAGCTTGAACATCTGGAAGTTCATGGTTCATGTACTGTTGAAGCCTGGCTTGCAGAATTTTGAGCATTACTTTGCTAGTGTGTGAGCTGGGTATAATTGGGCAGTACTTTGACCATTCTTTGGCATTGCCTTTCTTTGAGATTGAAACAAAAACTGACATTTTCCAGGCCTGTGGTCACTGCTGCTTTTTCCAAATTTGCTGACATATTAAGTGCAGCACTTTCACAGCATCATCTTTGAAGATTTGAAATAGCTCAACTGGAATTCCATCACCTCCACTAGCTTTGTTCGTGGTGATGCTTCCTAAGGCCCACTTGACTTTGCCTTCCAGGATGTCTGGCTCTAGGTGAGTGATCAAACCTTCGTGATTATCTGGGTCGTGAAGAGTCTTTTTTGTACAGTTCTGTGTATTCTTGCCAACTTTTCTTCATATCTTCTGCTTCTGTTAGATCCATATCATTTCTGTCCTTTATTGTGCCCATCTTTTCATGAAAAGTTCCCTTGGTATTGCTAATTTTCTTGAAGAGATCTCTAGTCTTTCTCATTCTATTATTTTCCTCTATTTCTTTGCGTTGATCACTGAGGAAGGCTTTCTTATCTCTCCTTGCTATTTCTTGCAACTCTACATTCAAATGGGTATATCTTTCATTTTCTCATTTGCCTTTCCTATCTCTTCTTTTCTTTTTTTTTTTATCTCTTCTTTTCATAGCTATTTTTAAGGCCTCCTCAGACAACTATTTTGCCTTTTTGCATTTCTTTTTCTTGGGGATGATCTTGGTCACTGCCTCCTGTTCAATGTCACAAACCTCTGTCCATAGTTCTTCAGGGACTCTGCCTATCAGATCTAATCCCTTGAATCTATTTCTCACTTTCACTGTATAATCATAAGGGATTTGATTTAGGTCATACCTGAATTATCTAGTGGTTTTCCCTACTTTATTCAATTAAAGTCTGAATTTGCAATAAGGAGTTCATGATATGAGCCACAGTCAGCTCCCATTCTTATTTTTGCTGACTGTACAGAGCTTTTCCATCTTTGGTTGCACAGGATATAATCAATTGATTTTGGTATTGACCATCTGGTGATGTCCATGTGTAGAGTCTTCTTTTGTGTTGCTGCAAGAGGGTGTTTGCTATGATCAGTGTGTTCTATTGGCAAAATTCTATTAGCCTTTGCCCTGCTTCATTCTGTACTCCAAGACCCAATTTGCCTGTTATTCCAGGTATTTCTTGACTTCCTAGTTTTGCATTCCAGTCCTCTACAATGAAAAGGACATCTTTTTTGAGTGTTAGTTCTAGAAAGTCTTGTAGGTCTTCATAGAACCATTCAACTTCAGCTTCTTCAGCATTACTGGTCAGGGCATAGACTTGGATTACTGTGATATTCAATGATTTGCCTTGGAAATGAACAGAGATCATTCTGTCGTTTTTAACATTTCATCCAAGTAATGCATTTTGTGTTCTTTTGCTGACCATGATGGCTACTGCATTTCTTCTAAGGGATTCTTGTCCACATTAGTAGATATAATTGTCATCTGATTTAAATTCACCCATTCCAGTCCATTTTAGCTCGCTGATTCCTAAAATTCAGTGTTCATTCTTGCCATCCCCTGTTTGACCACTTCCAATTTGCCTTGATTCATGGACCTAACATTCCAGGTTCCTATGCAATATTGCTCTTTACAGCATCAGACTTACCACAAGTCACATCCATAACTGGGTGTTGCTGTTGCTTTGGCTCCATCTCTTCATTCTTTCTGGAGTTATTTCTCCATTGACTTCCAGTAGCATATTGGGCCCCTATTGATCTGGGGAGATCATCTTTCAGTGTCCTCTTTTTGCCTTTTCATACCATTCATGGGGTTCTCAAGGCAAGAATACTGAAATGGTTTGCTATTCCCTTTTCTGGTGGACCATGTTGTGTCAGAACTCTCCACAATAACCTGTCTGTCTTGTGTGGCCCTACACGGCATGGATCATAGTTTCACTGAGTTAGACAAGGCTGTGGTCCATGTGATCAGATTGGTTAGTTTTCTGTGATTATGGTTTTCAGTCTGTCTGCCCTCTGATGGAGAAGGATAAGAGGCTTATGGAAGCTTCCTGATGGGAGAGACTGGCAGAGGGGAAACTGGGTCTTCTTCTGATGGGCTCAGTAAATCTTATACCAATTTTTTGTTGAAGGGCTGGGCGGTGTTTTCTCCCTGTTATTTGACCTGAGGCCAAACTATGATGGAAATAATGAAGATAATGTTGACCTCCTTCAAAAGATCTAATGCATGCCCTGCTACACTCAGTGCCCCCAACCCTGCAGCAGGCCACTGCTGACCCATGCCTCCACTGGAGACTCCAGTACACTCACAGGCATGTCTGGGTCAGTCTCTTGTGGTGTCACGGCTCCTTTCCCTGGGTCCTGGTGCACACAACATTCTATTTGTGGTCTCCAAGGGTCTGTTTCCAGTCTTGTGTAAGTTCTGGGGGCTCTGTGGTGGGTTAGTGGTGACCTCCTCCAAGAGGGCTTATGCCATACCCAGGTCTACTGCACCCAGAGCCCCTGCTACTGCACCTGACTGCATGAAGCTATTTAATAAATATTGTTTCCCACCACAATTCTCGGTGGTGGATACTGTTAGCAGTTTTTAAATTTACATACTTTCTACCCAACCTATTTTGATTTCCTTGAAAACAGCCAACATACTTTTATATATGAATGCATCTCTTTTGGTTCCTATTACCATGCATTTCATTTAATGTGTAAAGCCAATACTTGTAAGATATTTTGATCTGGGGATTTAAAATGCTTTGCATGACCAGGGATCTTTGTTGTGAATGAATGTTCTGCATCCTGATTGTATGAATATCAACATGGTTGTGATATTGTACTATAACTATGTAAGATATTCTCACTGTGGACTCTCCTGGGGGCTCAGACAGTAAAAAGTCTGCCTGCAATACAGGAGACCTGGGCTCAATCCCTAGGTGGGGAAGATCCCATGGAGTAGAAAATGGCAAGCCATTCCAGTACTTTTGCCTTGAAAATCCTATGGGCAGAGGAGTCTGGCAGACTACAATCCATGGGGTCACAAAGCACTGGACTCAACTGAGCATGCACACACCATCACCACCACTGGGGGAGACTGGCAAAAGACATGAAGGATCTCTTAGATTATTTCTTATGACTCTATTTGAATCTATACAATTATCTTCAGCTAAAGTTCAATTAAACAATATATTGCATGTTGACTATTGTTGTTTAGTGTTTCTTCTGTTGTGACAGAATCTTGTTTTTCTTGATTTTTATATATATTGGGAGGCTACAGATAATATCTTTAATAAAATAAATTAGAAAGTATAAAGCTCAATTATTTAGGTACTGATTCATGTAAGTATGTTTCTTTTTGTAAACTGTTAAAACCACTTAAATCATCTAAAATCGTTGGGCACTTGGGAGTTTTATATATTCAGGGGCCCCAGTTAGTTTGTGTCTTTTAATTTTCACTTCTTTTGCCAACCAAATGCCTTATTTGCCATTGTCAGCTCCTCTCCTCGGGAGTTATTTCACCTTCCCAAGCATTTTATCACCTCAAATACAACCCATCTGTGTTGTTTCAGGCCAAGTGTAGCAGAAGAGAGCAGTGCCAAGCCTTCTGTGAATTCAGGTACTTTCTTCTGCCCTTGAGCACCAGGAAATGACTTTATCTTTTTTTTTTTCCCCGAATAAAATACAAAATAGCTTTAATCATCCAGTGTTGAAGATCTGAACAAAAGAGGTCAAGGAGATAAGGGCACATTTTGCTAAGATCTCAACCGTCACTTCAGACAGCCAGTGGAGAGGACCTTAATTAAAGTCAAACCTGGGAGATGCCCTTCTGGGGCTGCTGTGTCCTTGAAATAGGATCAGGTTTCATGATCTCAATTCAGATCCATGGCATATCTGATATTCTCCTGTATTATTATTTGAAGCATGTGCACCCACAAAATCCAGGGGAAATTCAATCACAAACAATGCCCTATGTGTTTGGATATATATTCAGGAGACAGTGGTTTTATAATGTAGCTTTGGGTTCAAGTATTTTTCTAAAACATATTCTTCTAACAGTGAATTTGGAATTGCAACATGATTGAGAGCTGTCTTTCTTAGAGACTAGTACTCCTGCAATAATAGTAATACCAGATATCCAAAGAGACAGCAAACATTGCCATATATCATCTATTTTGGAAGTCTTTTTATCCCCTGCTGCTGCTGCTGCTAAATCGCTTCAGTCGTGTCCGACTCTGTGCGACCCCATAGACGGCAGCCCACCAGGCTACGCTGTCCCTGCAATTCTCCAGGCAAGAACACTTTTATCCCCAGGATGCTCCAAATTGAGGTACTAGCTTGACTTTCTGAGAGCTATCCTAGTAGAATTTTGTAAAGATAGGGAATAGGATAAGGAAAAGGAGGACAGAATTACATATACCAACTTTCCCCTTTTATACCTCAACCCCTTATCATCAGAAAGATGAAGCATAACATTCTTCCCACTCTTTCACATTGCAGACTACAGAGCATCCCTGTGTAAATTATTATCCTCTTCACTGAACTGTGTGTTATGTTTCAGTTAAACAGACTTGGATAAAATAGTTGTGGCTGGGTGCACAGTTTGAATTGCCCATGGCTGATCCTTCTTTACATGGCCTGGGTCATAGAAAGAATACTGAAGTGGACATATATGTTAGTGTGTTTAACGCATACAAGGAGGTTTGGAAGGATACACTCAACATAATTGAGTGGAAGTAGGGTAGCCAAAATTGAGGACAAGTAGGAAAGCCAAAAGCGAGGAGTTTAAAGGATATGTTAGTTTCCTTTATTTATAAGAACAAAGTAATTATATATCAAATGGGGAAAATACTAAAAAATATTTACAAGGCAGTCTACTTTTGAAGTATTCTTCTAATATCTATTCTTGGGTAGATAATCTCAGAATGCACTTTTGCAGAGCCATGCACCTTGGGAAATACTAATGAAGTAGTTAAGGGATCACCTTCCCCACTTCCTCCTCAAATCCTAGATCTTAGCAATGACTTCAGATCTGCTTGCAAATATTTAAATAAATGACTTGATAAAATCAATTGATAATGGTCATTTAATTCTGAGAGTTAGGAAGTCTTTGAGTGTTTTTAAGGAGGTCTCTTTCTGTTCTGTTAAAGCTATTGTTATTCACACACTGAACAGATTACATCTAAAAATGTGTGGGTAAATCCCACAGTAACTTACTACCTGTATGATAATTAGGACTTGACCAAATTTGGCTGTTTTTTCCATTTATTTAAATATAGCCATGATAAACAGAATGGGGGCATGTTGGAATAAAATATTAGGCTTCCTTTTGTTGTTGCTATTGATGACTGGTCTTATTGATCTCTGAAATACCTGCAATGGTCCAAAGCAAGAGACATGTAGGCCTAGAAGATAGTAGAACATATTCTTTTCCCTCCATTGGTGTTGATCTCAAGAGAGCTCTTTAATAAACTTCCTACATGCCAATTTCTATCTCAGTCTTTATCAGCCTCCTGAGGAACTCAACTTATAACATAATGTAACCAATATCAAAAGACCAATTACAACCGGGAAGATAATATTTACAATATTTAACACAGATAAAGGACTAAGGAAAAGAAAAACCCAAATAGTAAAACAAGCCACAGACAAACAAAATTTATGTAAAATACATAGTAATGGCCCTTACACCTGTGGCTAGATGTTCAGTACTCATTACAAGAAAAATTCAATTTAAAACTATATTAAGATACCATTTATAGACTAGCATATTGACAGAAATGTAATATTTGATAATACATTATATTTTTGAGGCTGTGGAAAATTGCTGATGAGAACGCAAACTGGTACAAACTGTTATGGAGAGGAGTTTTGCAATATATAAATAAAACTATGCATGCACGTGATAGAGTTTTGCCAAGAAAATGCACTGGTCATAACAAACACCCTCTTCCAACAACACAAGACAAGACTCTATACATGGACATCACCAGATGGTCAACACCAAAATCAGATTGATTATATTCTTTGCAGCCAAAGAACATACAGTCAGCAAAAACAAGACCAGGAGCTGACTGTGGCTCAGACCATGAACTCCTTATTGCCAAATTCAGACTTAAATTGAAGAAAGTAGGGAAAACCACTAGACCATTCAGGTATGGCCTAAATCAAATCCCTTATGATTATACAGTGGAAGTGCGAAATAGATTTAAGGGCCTAGATCTGATAGAGTGCCTGATGAACTATGGAATGAGGTTCGTGACATTGTACAGGAGACAGGGATCAAGACCATTCCCATAGAAAAGAAATGCAAAAAAGCAAAATGGCTGTCTGAGGAGGCCTTACAAATAGCTGTGAAAAGAAGAGAAGCAAAAAGCAAAGGAGAAAAGGAAAGATATAAACATTTGAATGCAGAGTTTCAAAGAATAGCAAGAAGAGATAAGAAAGCCTTCTTGAGCGATCAATGCAAAGAAATAGAGGGAAACAACAGAATGGGAAAGACTAGGGATCTCTTCAAGAAAATCAGAGATACCAAAGGTACATTTCATGCAAAGATGGGCTCGATAAAGGACAGAAATGGTATGGACCTAACAGAAGCAGAAGATATTAAGAAGAGATGGCAAGAATACACAGAACTGTACAAAAAAGATCTTCATGACCCAGATAATCACAATGGTGTGATCACTGACCTAGAGCCAGACATCCTGGAATGTGAAGTCAAGTGGGCCTTAGAAAGCATCACTACGAACAAAGCTAGTGGAGGTGATGGAATTCCAGTTGAGCTATTCCAAATCCTGAAAGATGATGCTGTGAAAGTGCTGCACTCAATATGCCAGCAAATTTGGAAAACTCAGCAGTGGCCACAGGACTGGAAAATGTCAGTTTTCATTCCAATCCCAAAGAAAGGCAATGCCAGAGAATGCTCAAACTACTGCACAATTGTACTCATCTCACACACTAGTAAAGTCATGCTCAAAATTCTCCAAGCCAGGCTTCAGCAATATGTGAACTGTGAACTTCCTGATGTTCAAGCTGGTTTTAGAAAAGGCAGAGGAACCAGAGATCAAATTGCCAACATCCGCTGGATCGTAGAAAAAGCAAGAGAGTTCCAGAAGAACATCTATTTCTGCTTTATTGACTATGCCAAAGCCTTTGACTGTGTGGATCACAATAAACTGTGGACAATTCTGAAAGAGATGGGAATACCAGACCACCTGATCTGCCTCTTGAGAAATTTGTATGCAGGTCGGGAAGCAACAGTTAGAACTGGACATGGAACAACAGACTGGTTCCAAATAGGAAGAGGAGTTCATCAAGGCTGTATATTGTCACCCTGTTTATTTAACTTCTATGCAGAGTACATCATGAGAAACTCTGGACTGGAAGAAACATAAACTGGAATCGAGATTGCCGGGAGAAATATCAATAACCTCAGATATGCAGATGCCACCACCCTTATGGCAGAAAGTGAAGAGGAACTAAAAAGCGTCTTGATGAAGGTGAAAGTGGAGAGTGAAAGAGTTGGCTTAAAGCTCAACATTCAGAAAATGAAGATAATGGCATCCGGTCCCACCACATCATGGGAAATAGATGGAGAAACAGTGGAAACAGTGTCAGACTTTATTTTTCTGGGCTCCAAAATCACTGCAGATGGTGACTGCAGCCATGAAATTAAAAGACACTTACTCCTTGGAGGGAAAGTTATGACCAACCTAGATAGCATATTCAAAAGCAGAGACATTACTTTGCCAAAAAAGGTTCATCTAGTCAAGGCTATGGTTTTTCCTGTGGTCATGTATGGATGTGAGAGTTGGACTGTGAAAAAGGCTGAGCGCCGAAGAATTGATGCTTTTGAACTGTGGTGTTGGAGAAGACTCTTGAGAGTCCCTTGGACTGCAAGGAGATCCAACCAGTCCATTGTAAAGGAGCTCAGCCCTGGGTATTCCTTGGAAGGAATGATGCTAAAGCTGAAACTCCAGTACTTTGGCCACCTCATGCAAAGAGTTGACTCATTGGAAAAGCCTCTGATGCTGGGAGGGATTGGGGGCAGGAGGAGAAGGGGACGACAGAGGATGAGATGGCTGGGTGGCATCACTGACTCGATGGACGTGAGTCTCAGTGAACTCCGGGTGTTGGTGATGGACAGGGAGGCCTGGTGTGCTGCGATTCATGGGGTCGCAAAGAGTCGGACACGACTGAGCGACTGATCTGATCTGATCTGATACATGCACTTACATTTTGACCTACAAATCCCACTTCCATGAATTTATCATAAAGCTACAACTCCAACAATATTAAAATGTATATGCAAAAGGTTATTTTTTCTAGAATTATTGGTAACTGCAAAATAATTGACATAAATGCCCATATATAGACTATTGGTTAAAACAAATGTGTTTATACATTGTTAGTACAATGCATCATAAAGAAGAATGGAGGAGATCTCAATGAATTAATACACAGATTTCCTATATGTATAATATTAAGTACAAAAAGCAGAGTACAAAAGACCAAATTCAGTATGTTAGTTTTTTGTGTAAAAAAGAAGGGAAAATCAGAAAATATGCATTTGCCTATTTGTGCAAAGAGAAACACAAGAAGCATGAAGCAGATATTAATGATATTGGTTAAGTTTCATTGGTAGGAATAAAGTTGAAGGATTTGAGGTGTGAGATTATAGTTGCTTGCATAAAACTTTTATATAGCTTCAACTTTGGAATCATTGATGTTTCCCATATTCAAAATAAGCATCAGGAGGAAAAGAAACAATTAGAATACAAACAGAAATAAATGAATTTAATTGTATTTCAGATTAATATATAAGTTAGTAATATATATACACTTAAAATATATATCAAGTAAGGGGGGAGGAAGAATTAACCCAAGCATCACTTGAATATAATATTAACTATTGTTGGGAAAATATAATTGGAAACAAAATCTTCTTTCAACACAGAAGTGACAAAAGTGTGAAAGCCGCTCAGGTGTGTCCTACTCTTTGTGATGCCCTGGACTATACAGTGCATGGAATTCTCCGGGCAAGAATACTGGAGTGGGTAGCTGTTCCTTTCTCTAGGGAATTTTCCTAGCCCAGGGATCAAACCCAGGTCTCCTGCATTGTGGGTGGATTCTTTACCAACTAAGTTACCAAGGAAGCACTTTCAACCCAGAAAACCCTCCAAAAAGGTGGTGGGGAAAAAACAGTTTTATTATTGTATAAACATTAAGCCCTAGTTTGGTGTGCATCACAGGCAGTTCATTAATAGACTGCAAAGACAGGAAGGAATCTCACATAAGCAAGCACATAACATCCATCTCAGACATGTTCTTCAGGTAAACAATAACCAGTCCTTAAGCAAAGGATTTGATACCATCTTTAACCACACATAAGTGTTAGCCACTTAGTTGTGTCCAACTCTTTGAGATCCCATGGACTGTAGCCCACCAGGCTCCTCTGTCCATGGGATTCTCCAGGTAAGAATACTGGAGTGTGTTGCTATTCCCTTAACTAGGGGATCTTCCCACCTCAGAGCTTTAATCACATATATTTCATCCTAAATTTAACTGACCAACTAGACAGCATATTAAAAAGCAGAGATATTACTTGCCCAATGAAGGTCCGTCTAGTCAAAGCTATGGTTTTTCCAGTAGTCATGTATAGATGTGAGAGTTGGACTATAAAGAAAGCTGAGTGCCGAAGAACTGATGCTTTTGAAATGTTGTGTTGGAGAAGACTCTTGAGAGTCCATTGGACTGCAAGGAGATCCAACCAGACCATCCTAAAGGAGATCAGTCCTGGGTGTTCACTGGAAGGACTGATGATGAAGCTGAAACTCCAATACTTTGGCCACCTGAAGCGAAGAGCTGACTCATTTCAAAAGACCCTGATGCTGGGAAAGATTGAGGGCAGGAGGAGAAGGGGATGACAGAAGATGAGATGGTTGGATGGCATCACTGACTCGATGGACGTGAGTCTGAGTGAACTCCGGGAGTTGGTGATGGACAGGGAGGCCTGGCTTGCTGTGATTCATGGGGTCACAAAGAGTCGGACATGACTGAGCAACTGAACGGAACTGAACTGAGATTTACCTTAGTCAGGGTAACCGTCTGTATTTGTTAATTGACCTTATACATATGAGAGAAAAAGAAATTCTCCTATCCTTATGAAGGACTTCCCTGGTGGCTCAGTTGTAATGAATCCACCTGCCAAAGCAGGAGACTTGAGTTTGATCCTTGGGTCAGGAAGACCCCCTGGAGAAGGAAATGGCAAGCCACTCCAGAATTCTTGCCTGGGATATCCCATGGACAGAGAAGTCTGGCAGGCTACAGTTCATTGGGTTGCAAAAGGGTCAGACAGGACTTCGTGACTAAACAACAAATCTTTATGAATGGAGTTAGGCTTGCAATTTGGATACAGGTGTCAGCTGAACGGTCAGGTGTCAGTTCCTTTGCTCCCACAGAAACTGATGATAGGGGCATTTTCTCTTCTGCTGTTTATCAATTATTTTTTTTTTTTAATATTCCTAGGACCTTGACAAATACTTTCGTGGATTGTAAAACTGGCAACAAGCTCTAAAAAATAGTGGGGGTGAGGGAGGAAATGATTCTATCCCTGTTTTTATCAGGGAGAATTAGGCCTCTTATTTTTAAAATTTGTTTTTACACTATCATCAATCTAAAGACACAGAGCTGTAAACAAATACTAATCTGTGGTTATTAGTAGGCCTGTTTTTCCCAGTGATACAGAACAGCAATTCAGAAACTGCTTTCTCTGTTTTCTATGATAGAGTAAATATTCATATTAAGGATAATGGGAGCCATGTTCCTCACTGATAGGGAAGGGAGTTACAAATACTGAGGTGAGAATATTTTGAATGCACAGTTTGGTGTTGGTTTCAAGTTGAAGGTGTTAGCATCAATTTATATATATTTTTAGTATATAAAGGTAGATATAGAAGAAGATACAGAGACATGCACATATCTACATTCAGAAACTGACACTTCCTAGCTCAGCCATTGAGAAAGCCTAGATGAGATAATGCTCCAGTGGTAACATTTGTGCTTATAAAATATCATTTTGCTTTGAAAAGAGTCTAGTCTCCTTGAGGAAAAAGGGATGATTACAGGGATGGAATTGGAAAGGAAAAGATAAGGCAGAAACATGTTTTTGATTGAGAAGGAAAAGAAATTCTCAAATAATGTGAGAACATGTCAAAAAGATATAGTAGTCAGTTTGAGGAGGTTCTCACTGTCTAAGTTCTAGACAACTTGAGAAACAAAATTAGCACTGAGAGTAAAGGATTATGTCACAAATGTAATTACAATATCTGTGTCCATAATGATATAATATGTAAATGAGAGTACAGAAATACATGGAGGAGAACAGAAAGCTCTTCAGGAAAGGTACAAGGAATGGCAGATAGAAAATCATAATTTGGCAATTACCAGAATAGTCATTTTTCTTGGTAAAGGCCAATGAAAAGTGGACACTATACAATAATGTGGAATGGAAGAGACCATGGAGCATCTGGAATAAGTCAACAGAAAACACATAATCTTCCATCAGGATAATGCAAGACAACTGTAATCAAAAAGTTAGATAGTAATAAGGGTTGATGAAGTTGTACAGAAATGGATTTCTCATACACTACTAGTGGGGATGTAAATACAGAATCACTTTGGAAAATAGTGCAGCATTTCCTCAAAATGTTAAATATAGAATCACCATATGACTCAGAAATTCTACTCTTACATATATAACTATGAGAAATAAAACAAAAAATTTTTGCATGCAAATGTATATAAACATTATTCATAAAAGTCAAATGACTGAGACAAACCAAATGTCTATTAACTAACAAACGGATAAAGGTAACATGGTAATTCATATAATGGAATAATATTTGACTACCAAAAAAGAAATAAAGTACTAACACTGTTGGGCTTCCTAGGTGGCAATAGTGGTAAAGAACCCAAGGCAGGAGATGAAAGAAATGCAGGTTCAATCCCTGCATTGGGAAGATCGCCTGGAAGGGGGCATGGCGACCCACTCCAGTATTCCTTCCTGGAGAATCCCATGGACAGAGGAGCCTGGCAGGCTATAGTCTACAGGGTTGAATAGAGTCAGACATGACTGAAGTGACTTAGCACACATGCACGCACTAACACATATTCCAATATGGGTGGACCTTGAAAACATTAGGCATGTGAAAGAAGCCAGTCATTACAAAAGTAAAATAAATAAATAATAATATCATATGATCCTATTCATATAAAAATGTCCAGAATAGAGAAATCTACAGAGACAGAAAGTAGATTAGTGGTTGCTTAGGGTTAGGGTGGGTGGAAGATGAGGGAATAGGGAGAGTGACAGTCAGAGAGTAATGCTATGGCATTTCTGCTTGAGTTGAAAAAAGTGAGGCAAACTTACTTTGTGATGGTTCCACATATCTGTGTGAATATACTGAAAAAAACATTAAATTGTTTATTCACATGAGTGAGTTTTAGGCTATATGAATTACATCACAGTATAGATACTCCAAAAGAAAAAAAGAAAGAAAGGAAGAAGAAGAAGAGGCATAAGAGGAAGAAGTGGAGGAGGGGGAGGATGGAGAACAGAGGACTAGGAAGAGGAAAAGAAGATGGAGGAGGCAGATGAGACAGGAAAGAGGGAGAAGGAGAAGAAATACAGGAAGAGGAAAAAGAAGAAGCTAGAAAACAAAAGAAAAGTCTGCAGCCACTCAGTCAATTTATCACATTTTCTAAGCTTGGTGGGGGACAGGGAATGTGGGAAGAAAGACATATTCTGCCCAGCTCAGTTCAGTTCAGTTCAGTTGCTCGGTCGTGTCCGACTCTTTGCGACCCCATGAATCGCAGCACGCCAGGCCTCCCTGTCCATCACCAACTCCCAGAGTTCACTCAGATTCATGTTCATCGAGTCGGTGATGCCATCCAGCCATCTCATCCTCTGTCGTCCCCTTCTCCTCCTGCCCCCAATCCCTCCCAGCATCAGAGTCTTTTCCAATGAGTCAACTCCTCGCATGAGGTGGCCAAAGTACTGGAGTTTCAGCTTTAGCATCATTCCTTCCAAAGAAATCCCAGGGCTGATCTCCTTCAGAATGGACTGGTTGGATCTCCTTGCAGTCCAAGGGACTCTCAAGAGTCTTCTCCAATACCACAGTTCAAAAGCATCAATTCTTCGGCGCTCAGCTTTCTTCACAGTCCAACTCTCACATCCATACATGACCGCAGGAAAAACCATAGCCTTGACTAGATGGACCTTTGTTGGCAAAGTAATGTCTCTGCTTTTCAATATGCTATCTAGGTTTGTCATAACTTTTCTTCCAAGGAGTAAGCGTCTTTTAATTTCATGGCTGCAGTCACCATCTGCAGTGATTTTGGAGCCCCAAAAAATCAAGTCTGCCACTGTTTCCCCATCTATTTCCCATGAAATGATGGGACCAGATGCCATGATCTTAGTTTTCTGAATGTTGAGCTTTAAGCCAACTTTTTCACTCTCCTCTTTCACTTTCATCAAGAGGCTTTTAGTTCCTCTTCACTTTCTGCCATAAGCGTGGTGTCATCTGTATATCTGAGGTTATTGATATTTCTCCCAGCAATCTTGATTCCAGCTTGTGCTTCTTCCAGCCCAGCGTTTCTCATGATGTAGTCTGCATATAAGTTAAATAAGCAGGGTAACAGTATACAGCCTTGACATACTCCTTTTCCTATTTGGAACCAGTCTGTTGTTCCATGTCCAGTTCTAACTGTTGCTTCCTGACCTGTATATAGGTTTCTCAAGAGGCAGATCAGGTGGTCTGGTATTCCCATCTCTTTCAGAATTTTCCACAGCTAGGCAAATGCATTAAATCACAGCAATGTGAAACAAGTAGAAGACTCAATCTTTTAGAAATTAAAACTGACTTACTGACAAGAACTAATGTGATAATGCTCTTCATATCAGGTAAAAGACATGAGAAAAAAAGAATGTATGGTATTTGATAAAGTCTTGAATATCTTTACATATCAAATATGTAAAGATATTTAGTATCAGAGACATGCAATGCAGAAAAATGTTGGATGCTACAGATCCATCATAATTCTGTAAACAGTTTCAATTATAATTCACTCTCAATGCTACACTAATTTTTTTGTTTTGATTAATTACAAGATGTGTTTCCTGCACTCAATTAGGTTTTCAATGGATATATAACATAGTAAGAATTTTGAGAACAGGTTTTTTTTTAATTAAATGAGTTAATTCCTAGTTAATTACAAAATAGGTATAACAATTTATTGGGTGAGTAGATAATATAAATGTATTGAAACATAATGAATACTTCTCTGAACTTCATTAAGCTTTCAAATACCCATTTCTATTTAATTATAACTAAATCACCACCATTTATTGCTGAGTTGGAAACACTTTCAAATAATAGCCTGGTTAGTACTGAATTATTTGAAAGTGTTTCCATTAGTACTGAATTCGGAGAAGGCAATGGCACCCCACTCCAGTACTCTTGCCTGGAAAATCCCATGGACGGAGGAGCCTGGTAGGCTGCAATCCATGGGGTCGCTAAGAGTCGGACACGACTGAGCGACTTCACTTTCACTTTTCACTTTTATGCATTGGAGAAGGAAATGGCAACCCACTCCAGTGTTCTTGCCTGGAGAATCCCAGGGACAGGGGAGCCTGGTGGGCTGCCGTCTATGGGGTCGCACAGAGTCGGACACGACTGAAGTGACTTAGCATAGCATAGTACTGAATTAAGGCACAATCCTATGGAAGTCTCTACATAAAGACAAATGAATTAACTAGGAATAAACTTGTCACTATAAGTACTAGAAGAGTTATTATAATTAAGTATATATTTCAAAATATGCAGAAACATTTAAAAACTTGTAGGTTCAAAACAAAAAAGGTTGTATTTAAAAAGTTAATTTTTGCTGTGCTAAATGGTGTCTCATATCAGTATTTTGCTTTAGACCAATTTTTACTTGAGCCGTTTTGTACTAAATTCTGGAGAAGGAAATGGCAACCCACTCCAGTATTCTTGTCTAGAGAATCCTGTGGACGAAGGAGCCTGGTAGGCTGTGTCCATAGGGTTGCAGAGAGTCAGACATGACTGAAGCGACTTAGCATGCATGCATGCATTGGAGAAGGAAATGACAACCCATTCCAGTATTCTTGCCTGGAGAATCCCAGGGACAGAGGAGCCTGGTGGGCTGCGGTCTATGGGGTCGCACAGAGTCGGACAGGACTGAAGCAACTTAGCGGCAGCGGCGGCAGTACTAAATTCTCCAGGCCCCTAACTGAAAGATATTTCAAGAGTTACAGATGAAAATAAAGCATTACTAATTAAAGTGAATGGATTAAAAACATTCATCATTCTAACAAAAATTATAATATACCATACTGGGAGAAAGTTTTAATTCAGTTTTCATACATTTAAAATATAAGTCCCTTATCAGATATATAACTTCCAAATAACTGAACTGCTACAGATTTTACTACTCATCAACCACTAGAACATAGTGCCAAGATTACATATGATTAATGGTCACAGCTCCATAGTGATATTTTAGTGATATTCTGAACCCAGTCACTAGATTAATTCAGTCTTCATTTGGCATTTATTTCTTGTGTTTGAAATGAACACTAGTAAGATAATTTTAAAATAAAATTGTAAATAATAGCTATTCCTTCTCAGCCATATAATTATACATCAATACAGAATACATTAAAACTCCTAACTTGAATATTAAGTCCCTGATACTTTGCATAACAATAAAATTCCTTAAGGAAACTAGAGTAATGGAGAATTACAGTCTCCATAAATGGATTTTCTTCTGTCTCTTAAAAAGTCTGTCACTGAGCCTCATCATCAAGGAAAAGACTTTAAGGATTTCAAGGAAAAGAAGTATCAGAGCAATCAATCCTCAAAAATTTTTTTCATGTCTAACTAAACTTATACATCTGTATGTTAGTTCTATGTAGTCATCACAAGTACATGTTCTATTTAGAATATCTTCTGTATAAGACGAGTTCAACAGTTGAATCTGGACACAGTTTCTGAAGCAGACTGATGAGTTTACATCAGCCCATTCACATTATCTCTATTTAGTTTCCTATATTTTTACAGGATTCAGCAGTTAATGATGGAGTCTTTGGGTCTAGGACACAGCAGTACTGACTGGGTGACACTGTTTTTTTTGCCCTTTGCTTCTCTGACATCAACAGAGCTAACTGGTCAAGTCCTTGCTTATTGTTTGTCTTTTGATTCCATACTACTCAACTGATTCATCCTAATCACAGATCCTGTGTTAATGGTTATTTTGAAGTCATTACTCAGCCATTATAGTAGAGAAAGTTCTAGTTTATTTTTGAAATTCTTCATGAGGCTTTATATTCCCACAGTTACGTAGTTGCATGATGCTTTCCTGGACATGTTTCAGTGGGTTGCTGTCCCTTATATTAATACATGTGGTCTGTCAAATCAGACTTTATACTAATCGGCAAATAACCCTCCTCGCTCCAAATGGAATTATCACTTGCTGCCCCTGATATTCTTACCCATTACGTTATTGTTGCTTTTGTTTAGTCACTAAGTTGTGTCTGACTCTTTGTGACCCCATGGACTGTAACCCGTCAGACTCCTCTGTCTGGGATTTCTTAGGCAAGACTACTAGAGTGGGTTGTCATTTCCTTCCCCCAGGGTATCTTCCTGACCCTGGGATTGAACCTGTGTCTTCTGCATTGGCAGGCATGTGTATATCCATATATATATTAGTACTGAGCCAGCAGGGAAACCCCATTACATTACAGTATTGAGTTATCTCAATCTTTTGTCCATCTAACTCTCATGGCTGTATATGCTTGTGGAAACTAATTTCTTCACTTCTACACTTTCTATACTTGAAACCTTTGATCTGTACTTTTTTTATGGTTTTACTTTTCTTAAAAATTACATCTCAAGCTCAGGTTTAAATTAGATTGGTATATGATTCTAGTCAAGGTGACACACACATCCGCTTACAAAATGAAGTGCCACAGATGGAATCTTAGTATACTAACTCTCATCTTGGGTGTATACATGATTACATACAAGGAAATACTATTAAGACTAAAGAAAAGAAAGGAGAAAACCTTTATTTCTTATGATATTGAAGTAACACTATAGAACATAAGCACTGAGATACAAGGTATTTCCTGAAATTTTTGTGAGCTTATTTACTTTATAACTTGTCTCTACAGTTGCTACATCTTCTGGACAAAAACACTTTCCAAAGTTCCTCTGCTGACTAAATAGCATTCCTTATGCCATGCTATTGATTTTACAGGGCTACACTTTAGCTTCCTTCAGGCCATTTCCTCCGGGCTACTCTTTATTTCCTAAGGCAATAACCATTTTTAATCTTGCCAACCAAGCAAGAGATGGCTTGCTGACAAGAACTCAGCTGCCAAGCCCCTAGTACACTCTCAGTTCTTCAATTGCACTCAAAGAATAATGTGACAGATAAGCAGTAAACTTCTTGTTTTGTTTTCAGATTAACCTACGACTCATATTTCAGGGAAAAAGAAATGTGTTCATATTTGAAAAGATAGAGTATAGAAACTTTAGATAATTTAGGTTGCTTCCCTGGGAATCAAGAATTCCAAACCATGCATTTCTCTCCCTCAAACCTTCTTCTTTAATTCTCACCACTTATGCTATCTCTAATAAGCAAGGTGAAAAGTCCTGCTATATATAGATTGATTATGTATCCCACAAATTCATATGTTGAAAACTTAATACCTAAGGTGATGGACGATACCACCACCACAGAGGCAGGGCCTTTGGGAGGTGATTAGGTCATTGAGGCAGTCTTTGTGAATGGGATTAGTGTTCTTGTAAAAGAAGTCCAAGAGAAATATTTGTCCCTTTTACCACGTGAGGACCCAGCAATAAGTCAACCGTTTGCAACCCCAAAGAAGGCCTTCATAAGAACCCAACAATGCCTACATCCTTATTTTGTACTTCCAGCCTCCAAACTGTGTTTTATAAGTGCCCAGACTGTGATATTTTGTTATAGCAGCCTGAACAGACTAAGACAGGTCCTTAGAATTATAATCACTTTTCTTTTCAATGGGAAAATGGAGGCTCCAAAGTAAGAATTTGTTTTAAAGTAAAAGAATTCATGGCAAGAATCACATTTATAGATATGAGAGCATAAGAAACAGAACACATTATTTTTATATAAAAATATTTTGATTTTTAAATAATTCCTAATATAGCATGGGATAATATTTGTTGGAAAGATCAATTGAGAGATTATGGGCAGCTGATAAATAACAAGTACATAATAAAGGCATTGTATTATGATTCAGTAAGAATAGCAAAACAATTCGCAAATTGAAGCTTCACTGTGGAACGGTAACTCTATGTGGATTATGGTGTAATTCTTTTTTCTTTCTATTTTGAAAGGCTTATAGATTCACAGGTAATGGCAAAGAAATGTATAGAGTGGTCTCTAACATCCTTTTCCAGCCTCTCCCAACATTAACATCTTCTATAATAAAACATCAGAACCAAGTATTTGATATTGGTAATAATGATAGAGTTTTTTCACATTTTACCAGTGCAGATGCACTAATTTGTGTGTGTGTGTATGCAGGTTTATCCCATGTATAATAGCTTCCTATGTCTACCACCACACGCTCTGTCTCCATTCCAAACCCTGGCAACCCTTAATCTGTTTTCCATCTCTGTAATTTATTTATTTCAAGAGCGTTGTGTAAATAGAATTCTATAGAATAAACCTTTGATATTATCTTTTAAAATTAAATATAATTTCTTTGAGACATATCCCAGTTTTTATACACACAAATAGTTTGTTCCTTTTATTGCTAAATACTATTCTGTGGAATTGATGTGTATTACAGTTTGTTTAAACATTCACTCTTTGAAGGGCATTTGGGTATTTTCCAGCCTTGGGCTGTGATGAATAATGGTGCTGTGAACATTAGGGTACATGTTGTTCTGTGAGCATAGTTTTTATTTTTCTGGGATAAATACTCATGAGGGCAGCTGCCAGATCATTTAGCTAAGTGATTTTATTTTTAAAATTTAAAATTTAAAGGAAACCAACAAGCTAAACAAGCTATCTTGAAATTTAAAAAAATTTAAAATTTAAAAGAAATGTTTTACTATCCTACCAGCAATAAATAAGTGATCTGGTTTCTCCACATCCTTTAGTATTGTGATTTTTTTTTGTTCTTTTGATAAGTTTTTAATGATGCCTAATTGTGGTTTTAATTTTCATTTTATTAATGGTATATGATGTCAACCACCTTTTCATATGCTTATTTGTCATACATAAATCTTCCTTGGTGAAAGGTCTCTTCACATCTTTTGCCCATTTTACTGACTGGATTGTCTAGTTTTTTTTTTGTTTGTCTGTTTTTTAAGTTGGCTTTTGAGAGTGTTTTATAATCTCTAGAAACTATTATTTTTTTGAACATGTTATTTGAAAATATTTTCTCGCTTTTCAATTTATTCTCTTCACATAAGTTTCACAGTGAAATTTTAAAATTTTTATGAGAATCTCACTTATGACTTTTAAAAAATGGATTGTGCTTTTGTTGTCTAGTCTAAGATTTCCTTGCCTAGTTTCAGGTCTTGAAGAGTATCACTTATGTTTTTTTCCCCAAAGTTTTATAATTATGTTACATTTAACTCTGTGTTTCATTTCCAATTAATTTTCCTGTAAGTACGAGGTTTTTACTTAAAGCATATAGATTTGTGCACTGTTACATTTATACCTAAGTAGTTCATCTTGTTTGGGATAATTTTAAATGTTATTGCATTTTATCTTGAATTCCAACAATCCTGCTGAACTCATAAATTCAAAGAATTTTTTTTAGTAGATATTTTTGTAAGTTTCTACATCAACATTAATGTACTCTGCAAATAAAAATAGTTTTTTTTCCAACTTATATGCATTTTAATTATTTTTCTGGCCTTTATTATTATTATTATTTTTGCTATTTAGAGCTTTCAGTTCAATGGTAAAAGTGGTCAGAGCATAAATCAGACTTGTTCTCAAACCAAAAGGAAAAGCAATCAGTCTTTTATCAGTCTTTTGAGTATGATGTAACTCTTTTTTTAAAAAAATACATTGATGGATTTAATTTGCCAATTAGTCATTAAGAATTTTGGTATCTAAATTCATAAGATATATTAGTCCATAGTTTTCTTATTTTGAACTCTCTTTGTGTGTGGCTTTGGTATCAGGTAATATTGGCGTCAAAATGATAGGAAGTATGCCCTCCTTTCCTATTTGGGGGAGGGCTTTATAATTACTAATTAAATTTCTGGCTGGTGTGTATGTTCAGTCTTGCAACCGGTTGGACTCTAGCCTTCCAGGATCCTCTGTCCATGGAATTTTCCAGGCAAGAATACTGGAGTGAGTTGCCAAATGGTAATAGCTGAGCGCCGAAGAATTGATGCTTTTGAACTGTGGTGTTGGAGAAGACTCTTGAGAGTCCCTTGGACTGCAAGGAGATGCAACCAGTGCATTCTAAAGGAGATAAGTCCTGGGTGTTCTTTGGAAGGAATGATGCTAAAGCTGAAACTCCAGTACTTTGGACACCTCATGTGAGGAGTTGACTCATTGGAAAAGACTCTGATGATGGGAGGGATTGGGGACAGGTGGAGAAGGGGAAGACAGAAGATGAGATGGCTGGATGGCATCACCACTTTGATGGACGTGAGTCTGAGTGAACTCTGGGAGTTGGTGATGGACAGGGAGGCCTGGCGTGCTGTGATTCATGGGGTTGCAAAGAGTCGGACATGACTGAGTGACTGAACTGAACTGAATAAAATTATGCAGATTGGGTAAACTCTTTTCCCTCAAACTTATTGATTTTACCTTCTGTTATCTCTACTTTACTCTGAGACCCCCTAGAAAGGTTTTTACTTGGTTGTTATATTTTTCAGTTCTAAAATACGAATTCTTTTTTTGTATTTATTTTCTAAGATTTTCTATTTGTTTCAAGAGAGCTTGTAACTATTTCTTAAAGCATGTTTATAATGACTGCTTTAAAATCTTTGTCACATAATTCTAAGAGATGAATAATCTCTGTTGGTGTCAATGATTGTTTTTACTTTTCAAGTTGTATTTTTCTTAGTTCTTGATAAGAGATTTTTTTTTTCATTTTATCCTTGAAATTTTGCATATTATCATATAAGACTCATTTTCCTATCTAAAACTTTTTATAGCAGGTAATCAGTCACATTATTAGACATAGCATGCAGGTCCCTGACGATTTTTGTAAACTGTAAGTTTAGTTTTCAGAAACTTGGCTGTGATACTCTTCTGATGTGTTTTCTTCTTTTGTGCTGTACATAGGTACCAGTTGAGCTTGCCAGTGGGAATGAGCTCAGTATGATGCAACCCCACTCAGTCTTTGTTGATGATACCACTCTGGGTGTATTGACCCACCTCCTGTCCCAAGTGTGGCATAGGGAACCTGATGATACTGACACTTTAGTGAAGCAGGCCTGTCATCCTATGCATGTATCGTGTGGGTCAGGAATCCTGCTGTTGCTGTTGGTGAAGCAGATGAAACAGCTAGTGTTAAGGTATGTGGCAGAAGACGGGTATCTGCCTGAGGTTTACTTGGCCATTGTGAGCACACTATCAGAAGGTGTAGTGTGGGAAATGGGTTGGTTTACCTGGTAAGTAAGATCAGACTCTTACTGTTGGTGGATGTAGATGTATGGTGGGGATGGGTTGGCCTAACAGGACTTTGCTGATATTACCATTCCAGGCAGATTAGATGTACAATGAACTTAAACATCCACCATATACAACAAAATTAAGTAAACATGCAGTTTAATTCTTACTATTTTCTTTTAAATTCTCCATATTGAGATTTTGTCATAACCTATTGATGCTACGAGTCAGACATGACTGAGCGACTTCACTTTCACTTTTCACTTTCATGCATTGGAGAAGGAAATGGCAACCCACTCCAGTGTTCTTTCCTGGAGAATCCCAGGGACAGAGGAGCCTGGTGGGCTGCCATCTATGGGGTCGCACAGAGTCAGACATGACTGAAGCAACTTAGCAGCAGTATTGATGCTTTTGAACTGTGGTGTTGGAGAAGACTCTTGAGAGTCCCTTGGACTGGAAGCAGATCCAACCAGTCCATTCTAAAGGAGATCAGCCCTGGGTGTTCTTTGGAAGGAATGATGCTAAAGCTGAAACTCCAGTACTTTGGCCACCTCATGCGAAGAGTTGACTCATTGGAAAAGACTCTGATGCTGGGAGGGATTGGGGGCAGGAGAAGAAGGGGACGACAGAAGATGAGATGGCTGGATGGCATTACTGACTCAATGGATGTGAGTTTGAGTGAACTCTGGGAGTTGGTGATGGACAAGGAGGCCTGGGGTGCTGCAATTCATGGGGTCGCAAAGAGTCAGATACGACTGAGTGACTGAACTGAACTGAAGTGTGATTTGGAGATTTTCTCTTTTGTGTTCTCATCCAACAATTTCTGCTCACATTTTTCATGATCTTCCAATTCTCTTCTGCATGTCATCTTTTGTTGATGCACTTCATAATCTGTCCTGAGATACCTACACCTTTCAATATAACTTTTGTTACTATTTATAGAATTTTAATGTCTGCACATCAAAGTTAATTTTAAATATAATTTTTTGCCCACTTTTATAATAAGAAAGCTACACTTTTCTTAAATATGTTCTGCAGATGCCTACTAGTGCTACTTACTGAATTTTCCTAAGTGTATGGTGATAAACTTTGTCTTATGCCTCAATATCTGTCTCTGTCTACCTATTATTTAGTAACAGAGATTATATAGTACGAAAAGTAACCTCCTGATTATAGTCCAGGCCTGGCGTGCTGCGATTCATGGGGTCGCAAAGAGTCAGACACGACTGAGAGACTGAACTGAACTGAACTGAACTGATTATAGTCCAAAATTGACTCATCTGAGCAGAAATAAAGATGCCGTTGCACTTTATCTTTAATTACTATGAATTATCTTATGAAAGAGGCATTCAACATATTTTACATTGGATCTGTTTAATACTCAATGAGAAACTAGCTTTGTAAGCACATATATATCTAATTATGTGGCCAGATAGACATGATTGAGTATTAACTGGCATTTTGCATTATTTTATCTTCCTCTGTAGTTTCTAAATGTGTCTATTCGAGATTCATTTTAAGTGTTTTTATTCCCAATTTCATCAAACAACAAATAAAGTTACAAAACATTCACATTCATTTGAACTCTTACTCCAGTTCTCAGTATCAATTAATAATTTTATCCAATTTAATATTAAATGTATTCCAGACTGTTGTATATTTAATTATCTATTTGACTCATCAAGCCTATATTTTTATTAGTAATTCAGAATAAATGCTATCTCAAGCTATTCTATAAAATGACAGAGATAATTGAACCATATATCAACTCAGTTTTCTTCCAGAAATAGAAGAAAAATTTATAATCACTTTTGCTTGAACCATAATACTATTTTTCAAGTCACTCAATCAATACAGGAGTTAAGATAGGAGACCTTGAGGAATCAATACTAACATGCAGCTGTATTTTCATTAAAAAAAATCTATAAGAACATATGTATTTCAGAGGAAAGATGATATTGAAAAAATTAAAAAGTGATACTTCAGTTTATAAATATTAATTCTGTAAAATTCTGAATCTCTTTAAGAAAAGAAAGAGTTGAAAAGATCAAAATGAATTAAAAGGCAAAGCACATTCTATTTGTTATCTGTGTTTAAATGTACTATTGCCTTCTGTTGAGCAGCTAACTGTTTGATGTATTATTACTCTCCCAACTTTAGCAACTACTGTGCAATTGTGCTTGCCTCTGAAATGGCCTTTTCAGCTCTAGCTAAAATATCACGTGATGGGAGGCTTCTCCTTTTACCTCAGTGGGAAGTAAATTCTTTCTTTTGGTTGCATCATTTGTTATCTGTTTCTCTTGTATGTCACCCTTCAATGAAGCGTATGTTAATGTAGCTGTTTGTTGCTTACCTTTGTAAAATGGAAATTATAATATTGAGATTTCATTGTTGTAATTAATTTTAAGTAATCTTTTTGCACACACACACACTATATACATACAAACGTATATATGTATGTACATACACACATATATTTTTTTCTTTTTTTTTTAAAGGCTTCCCTGGTGGCTCAGATGATAAAGAATCTGCCTGCTACATACATTATTTTTTTTGCTTTGGCACTAGTTCAGTTCAGTTCAGTAGCTCAGTCGTGTCTGACTTTTTGCGACCCCATGAATTGCAGCACGCCAGGCCTCCCTGTCCATCACCAACACCCAGAGTCTACCCAAACCCATGTCCATCGAGTCGGTGATGCCATCCAGCCATCTCATCCTCTGTCGTCCTCTTCTCCTCCTGCCTCCAATCCTTCCCAGCCTTAGGGACTTTTCCAATGAGTCAACTCTTCGCATGAGGTGGCCAAAGTATTGGAGTTTCAGCTTCAACATCAGTCCTTCCAATGAACATCCAGGTCTGATCTCCTTTAGGATGGACTGGTTGGATCTTCTTGCAGTCCAATGGACTCTTAAGAGTCTTCTCCAACACCACAGTTCAAAAGCATCAATTCTTCAGTGCTCAGCTTTCTTCACCGTCCAATTCTCTTCACCGCCCAACTCTCACATTCATATGTGGCTACTGGAAAAACTATAGCTTTAACTAGATGGACCTTTGTTGGCAAAGTAATGTCTCTGCTTTTAAATATGCTATCTAGGTTGGTCATAACTTTCCTTTAGCATATACTAATTAGCTTCCATGTCACAAACTCTGTAGTACTATATTTAGCATTGAGTTAGACTAGATAAAATTTTGGAAATTAGTGCAGATTTTATAGACAGTAAAGATAAGGGAATATATGTAAAACATAATATAGGAACATATTTTGTATTCATCAAAGTAAGAACAATACTTAGCCCTGGGGCTTCCCTGTTGGCTCAGTGGTAAAGAAACTGCCTGCCAATGCAGGAGACTTGGGTTTCATCCCTGGAGGATCGCACCTGCTGTGGAGCTCCTCTGTCAATGCACAGCAACTACTGAGCCTGTGCTCTAGGGCCACAAATACTGACCCAGCACAGCCAAAAATAAATAAATAAAATTATTAAAAATAATAATAATACTGAGCCCTGATCCTTTGGCCTGTTCTTACAGGTTAGTTGTGGGATTTTTTTGAATATTCTCCAATAACTATAACTGTGGATAAGCACCAGTGAATCTCTGGAAGACTGCAGCATTCTTCCTCTTTACTGGTGGAGTTGTAATAAAATTTCACTATGGTTAAGAGCATCGACCTTAAAGAAGAAAAGCCTAACTTTGTATGACAAAAAATTTCCAATATTAGTTGTATGACACTTGCAGTTATTAAAACCTCTCTTGGCTTTAGTTTCCTCATATGAAAATAGGGTATTGATAAAAGTATATATTCATTGGGATGTTATAAATATTAAATGAAAGTGTGCAAAATGTTTAGCATTGTCAGTGCCCATAAAAGCACCTTCTATTATTACATATTAGTATTTGGATTCTTAGTATAACATTTGCACCCCTTATTTCACACTGCAATTTTTAAATTTAAAATAGAAAAGAGTAAAGAATAACATTTGTTATTGGTTTCATAGAAAAAACATTCGGGGGATTAAAGAGTAACATGATTTTCTTCACCTTTTCTTCTAAGATTTATTGATCACAGATATTATCTAAATTTGACCAAGTTATTGCATATGACTTGTAATTCAACAATCTAAGAGTAGTGAAAAAAGCAAAATGTTACAGAATTCAAATATTCTAAAATATTTATAGAACATTAAAATTAGTTAAATAAAAAGCCAAAGGAAAAGAATAACATAACACTTGAAATGGGAAAGAACTAATAAAATTGCAGAAACATATTACAGCTAATGTATATAATTTTAACCCGCTGTGAAATCCAGTCAGGTTAACATGTTCTCTCAAATGGAAAGTTAATTGATGTGGGGATTTCACACCATTGATGGATTGCAAATGGAAAGTTCTGGTTTGATCACTATGCCCATTGGACATTTCATGTACCTTTAAAATAAGCTATTCCTCTAAAATAATTTGATCAGTTGATCCCTTGAGGTAAGCTGGGAGAAACTAAGTTTGACAGGAATAAATTATTCAATCATTTTGTGTATTTCCATCTCCAGTTTACTATGCATTTTAGATTAAGTTAGAAGAAGAATTTGAATGATATAATATGGGTAACTTATCCAGCAAACATATACAGAGTCAGCACTAAGGTTAAAAACTATTACAGTCCTGAGGCATACTTGGGTGGCCCAGATAGACCCACCATCTCTTCTAGTAGAGCTTATACTTTTAGAGACTATAAGGATAAAGAAAATGAATAATAATGTAAAAGTATAGAATAAAATTTACTAAATGATAATACCAAGAATAAATAAATAAATAAAACATCTGATGTAACTGAGTGTAACTGGGGAATGATGGTAGTTTAACATTAGGACAGTTGCGGAAGGCCTCCCTGGGAAGCTGAGACCTGAAATAAGAAGCAACTGATGAGTCATCTGGTAGTGGAACATACTACTGTATACAGAAAGCAGTAATTATAAAGTCCTAAGGTGGGTGCAAGGTTGCTGTGGTTGGCTAATGAAAAGATAATTGGCTATAGATGATATTGGAGGGCAAACACTCCAGGTCAGGCAAGGTATTTTAGGCTACTCTAAAAGCTTGAATCTGATACTGAATATTACGGAATACAGCCAAGTACTGTAATTTATTAATTCAGTATATAATGTTAAGCCTATAACTGGTGCCCTGGGAAATTTGGATATGAAATGAATACATAGGGAATGTCATATAGAGATTCTATATGGGAGACAATATATAACATGCTGCTGCTGCTGCTGCTAAGTCGCTTCAGTCGTGTCTGACTCTGTGCGACCCCATGGACTGTAGCCTACCAGGCTTCTCCGTCCATGGGATTCTCCAGGCAAGAACACTGGAGTGGGTTGCCATTTCCTTCTCCAATGCATGAAAGTGGAAAGTGAAAGTGAAGTCGCTCAGTCGTGTCTGAATCTTAGCGACCCCATGGACTGCAGCCTACCAGGCTCCTCCACCCATGGGATTTTCCAGGCAAGAGTACTGGAGTGGGATGCCATTGCCTTCTCCCAATATATAATATAACATCACATAAAAAAAAAAAAATGTGAGCAGAACACCATGAGAATTTAGAAAAGAATACATCTGATTGGGCACTTTGATGCATCTTTATTAAAGGGATAACATATGAGTTGAGTTCTTAAGAATTAGTAGCACTTTATTGAGCTGAACAAAGACAAGAGAAAGTAGAAAATGAAGAATAGTTTTAGAGAGAGAGGTTACATTTTTATGCAACAGTTTTTATTTATTTTCCCCCAGACTTATTAAACTAAAACTGACAAAAATTGTATATATTTAAGGTATACACCTTGATTGTGGTGATTATTTCATAAGAGAGAGGCTACTGTTACTGAAATACAAAGTAAATATACAAATGTAACAAATTTGGAAAGATAATGGGTTTCGATCACTATGGCTCTTAAATGTCAAAGTAAGAAGATAGGATTATTTTTCTTTCAGTTATGGCAGAGGAACATGTCTAGTTTTGAGTAAGAGACTGCATAATCCAAGATGTGCCCCAGAAAGAAACAAGGAGGGCAGCACTTTGAAATGCTGTCATAGCAAGGTGGATTAGGAAGAAAAGTGATTGAGGGATTGTGTAGTGCTCTGGAGAGTCTAATTCTAAAATAGCCCCTGGGACATCCTTTCCATTTCTTACTGCCCTAATCAGTGTTTCACAGTTGGAACACTGTTCCAATCTGTATCTGCCTCCTTTTTCTCTCCCTACAATGTCACCATAAAAATCCATCAAAACACATGTGTTTTCATGAAAAAAGTGAAAAATAGCAAAGGAACTTCTGGGATTAAGAAGATAAAGCCTAAACTCCAATATGGTTTTGAAATCCTCTAAAATCTTGCTTCTTGCAATTCCACCTACTTTCCCTCACTCACTAGGTTACTTACAGTTTCATAAACATCTCAGGAACTTCAGTTACTCACAGTCTTTGTTTATAACCTCTCAATAACCTTAGATATGCAGATAACACGACCCTTAAGGCAGAAAGTGAAGAACTAAAGAGCCTCTTGATGAAAGTGATAGAGGAGAGTGAAAAAGTTGGCTTAAAGCTCAACGTTCAGAAAACTAAGACCATGGCATCCAGTCCCATCACTTCATGGCAAATAGATGGGGAAACAGTGGAAACAGTGGCAGACTTTATTTTTGGGGGGCTCCAAAATCACTGCAGATGGTGACTGCAGCCATGAAATTACAAGACACTTACTCCTTGGAAGGAAAGTTATGACCAACCTAGACAGCATATTAAAAAGCAGAGCCATTTCTTTGCCAACAAAAGTCCATCTAGTCAAGGCTATCGTTTTTCCAGTAGCCATGTATGGATGTGAGAGTTGGGTGGTGAAGAACGCTGAGCACCAAAGAATTGATGCTTTTGAACTGTGGTGTTGGAGAAGACTCTTGAGAGTCACTTGGACTGCAAGGTGATTCAACCAGTTCATCCTATAGGAGATCAGTCCTGAGTATTCATTGGAAGGACTGCTGCTGAAGCTGAAACTCCAAAACTTTGGCCACCTGATATGAAGAACTGATTCATTTGAAAAGATCCTGATGCTGGGAAAGATTGAATGCGGGAGGAGTAGTGGATGACAGACGATGAGATAGTTGGATGGCATCACCGATTCAGTGGACATGAGTTTAAGTAAACTCTGGGATTTGGTGATGGACAGGGAGGCCTCACGTGTTTCAGTCCATGGGGTCGCAAAGAGTCAGACACGACTGAGTAGCTGAACTGAACTGAACTGAGCTTATGATAAACTTCTCAGGTGGTTCAGTGGTAAAGTATCCACCTGCCACTACAGGAGAAGCAAGAGACCTGGGTTAGATCCCTAGGTTGGGAAGATCCCCTCGAGTAAGAAATAGCAACCCACTCCAGTATTCTTGCCTGGAAAATTTCATGGAATGTGAAGCCTGGCAGGCTACAGTTCATTGGGTGGCAAAGAGTCAGATGTGACTTACACATTCACTATTTAACATGTTTCTCAGCTTATAGAAAGAAAATGATTCCAGAAAAATAACAAGAAAGTGGCAAAGACAACATCTACATGTAACTTTTAAAAACCTAAATAACATACAGTTCAGCATTATTAAAATATTACCAAGCAGTGTCATTATTGGAATAAAGAGGCCAATGATAAGAAATTTATTACTTTAATTCAAAATATTAATAAATTAAAGAACAAAACCCAAAAAACATTAAAGAACAACAACAAAAAAACCATCTCGAGAGATATCTTCAAAAAGAGCTAGAAAATAAAAAACAAAATTGTTTATGACTAAAAATTAAGGCCCACACAAATAGAAATATGAGAACATTTAATTAACATGATTATGCTCATTCTGTAAACAATGTCTAAATTCTCGATTTGGGGTAAAATGCCTAATCATTCTGAAGTAAATTAGGAAGAAAGCAAAAGAGTTTTTATCATTACCTTTAATGTTTTCTTTAAGAAGTTTTAGACAATGCGTAAAGACATTAGAATAAAAAGTTATATTTAGGGAAGGAATAAATGTACCTATATTTACTACTGATGTCATTCAGTTCAGTTCAGTGCAGTCACTCAGTCGTGTCCGACTCTTTGTGATCCCATGAATTGCAGCATGCCAGGCCGCTCTGTCCATTATCAACTCCTAGTGTTCACACAAACTCATGTCCATCAAGTTGGTGATGCCATCCAGCCATCTCATCCTGTCGTCCCCTTTTCCTCCTGCCCCCAAACTCTCCCAACATCAGAGTCTTTTCCAATGAATCAACTCTTTGCATGAGGTGGCCAAAGTACTGGAGTTTCAGCTTTAGCATCAGTCCTTCCAAAGAACACCCAGGGCTGAGCTCCTTCAGAATGGACTGGTTGGATCTCCTTGCAGTCCAAGGGACTCTCAAACATCTTCTCCAACACCACAGTTCAAAAGCATCAATTCTTCGGCACTCAGCTTTATTCACAGTCCAACTCTCAAATCCATACATGACCACTGGAAAAACCATAGCCTTGACTAGACGAACCTTTGTTGGCAAAGTAATGTCTCTGCTTTTGAATATGCTGTCTAGGTTGGTCATAACTTTCCTTCCAAGGAGTAAGCATCTTTTAATTTCATGGCTGCAGTCACCATCTGTAGTGATTTTGGAGCCTAAAATATCAAGTCTGACACTGTTTCCCCATCTATTTCCCATGAAATGATGGGATCAGATGCCATGATCTTCGTTTTCTGAATGTTGAGCTTTAAGCCAACTTTTTCATTCTCCACTTTCACTTTCATCAAGAGGCTTTTTAGTTTCTCTTCACTTTCTGCCATATGGGTGGTGTCATCTGCATATCTGAGGTGATTAATATTTCTCCCGGCAATCTTGATTGCAGCTTGTGCTTCTTCCAGCCCAGCGTTTTTCATGATGTATTCTGCATATACGTTAAATAAACAGGGTGACAATATACAGCCTTGACGAACTCCTCTTCCTATTTGGAACCAGTCTGTTGTTCCATGTCCAGTTCTAACTGTTGCTTCCTGACCTGCATAGAGGTTTCTCAAGAGGCAGGTCAGGTGGTCTGGTATTCCCATTTCTTTCAGAATTTTCCACAGTTTATTGTGATCCACACAGTCAAAGGCTTTGGCATAGTCAATAAAGCAGAAATAGATGTTTTTCTGGAACTCTCTGGCTTTATCGATAATCCAGAGGATGTTGGCAATTTGATCTCTGGTTCTTCTGCCTTTCTAAAACCAGCTAGAACATCTGGAAGTTCACGGTTCACTTATTGCTGAAGCCTGGCTTGGAGAATTTTGAGCATTACTTTACTAGCGTGTGAGATGAGTGCAATTGTGTGGTAGTTTGAGCATTCTTTGACATTGCCTTTCTTAGAGATTGGAATGAAAACTGACCTTTTCTAGTCCTGTAGGCATTGCTGAGTTTTCCAAATTTGCTGACATATTGAGTGCAGCACTTTCACAACATCATCTTTCAGGATTTGAAATAGCTCAACTGGAATTCCATCACCTCCACTAGCTTTGTTTGTAGTGATGCTTTCTAAGGCCCACTTGACTTTACATTCCAGGATATTAGTCTTTCCCATTCTGTTGTTTTCCTCTATTTCTTTGCATTGATCACAGAGGATGCCTTTCTTATCTCTTCTTGCTATTCTTTGGAACTCTGCATTCAGAGGTTTATATCTTTCCTTTTCTCCTTTGCTTTTTGCTTCTCTTCTTTTCACAGCTATTTGTAAGGCCTCCCCAGACAGCCATTTGGCTTTTTTGCATTTCTATTCCATGGGGATGGTCTTGATCCCTGTCTCCTGTACAATGTCACGAACCTCATTCCATAGTTCATCAGGCACTCTATCTATCAGATCTAGGCCCTTAAATCTATTTCTCACTTCCACTGTATAATCATAAGGGATTTGATTTAGGTCATACCTGAATGGTCTAGTGGTTTTCCCTACTTTCTTCAATTAAGTCTGAATTTGGCAATAAGGAGTTCATGATCTGAGCCATAGTCAGCTCCTGGTCTTGTTTTTGCTGACTGTATAGAGCTTCTCCATCTTTGGCTGCAAAGAATATAATCAATCTGATTTCGATGTTTACCATTTGGTAATATCCGTGTGTAGCGTCTTCTCTTGTGTTGTTGGAAGAGGGTGTTTGCTATGACCAGTGCATTTTCTTGGCAAAACTCTAGTAGCGTTTGCCCTTCATTCCGTATTCCAAGGCCAAATTTGCCCATTAATCCAGGTGTTTCTTGACGTCTTACTTTTGCATTCCAGTCCCCTATAATGAAAAGGACATCTTTTTTGGGTGTTAGTTCCAAAAGGTCCTGTAGGTCTTCACAGAACCATTCAACTTCAGCTTCTTCAGCATTACTGGTTGGGGCATAGACTTGGATTACTGTGATATTGAATGGTTTGCCTTGGAAACGAACAGAGATCATTCTGTCGTTTTTGAGATTGCATCCAAGTACTGCATTTCAGACTCTTTTGTTGACCATGATGGCCACTCCATTTCTTCTGAGGGATTCCTGCCCGGAGTAGTAGATATAATGATCATCTGAGTTAAATTCACCCATTCCAGTCCATTTCAGTTCGCTGATTTCTAGAATGTCGATGTTCACTCTTGCCATCTCCTGGTTGACCCCTTTCAATTTGCCTTGATTCATGGACCTGACATTCCAGGTTCCTATGCAATATTGCTCTTTACAGCATCAGACCTTGCTTCTATCACCAGTCACATCCACAACTGGGTATTTGCTTTGGCTCCATCCCTTCATTCTTTCTGGAGTTATTTCTCCACTGATCTCCAGTAGCATACTGTGCACCTACTAACCTGGGGAGTTCCTCTTTCAGTATCCTATCATTTTGCCTTTTCATACTGTTCATGGGTCATTTACATTGTACATTTCATACTGTTCATGGGTCATACTGATGTCATTACTTTCCCAGAAAATCCAATCAAAATTACAAATAAGAGTATTCAATAAAATGATTGCCAGCACAATTAAAATTAAAAGAAGAAATATTTTATATAAAATTGTAACCTCTTATAAATGCAATGATAGATTCCATTTAAAATACTCAAAAAAAGATATGAACAATTAGTTTTAATAAGAAAATTGCTAGACCTATCTAAGAGAATATCTATACTTTGGAACTTAAAAAATAAATTAAAAAATTTGGTTGAAAATTGATTAATATTGGCTGAAAAATAATTAGAGATATTGGCCAATTGCTCCACTTACATTTCAGGAGAATTCATAATCATCTCATAGCAGGCTAAATAGGGTTAATGTGATCCAAAAAGCTCCATTTTCCAACAGTTTCAATATATGAAACTAAAGAGAGAAAAAAATGTTTGATCTTAGAAAGGATAGGTTGTTTACATGTCTCTCTATATGTGGGCAGTGTTTCTACACACTTCATTATAGTCTAAAAATAAAATGCTTGAAAATTCAGTTATTTTTATGTTTAGAAACTAAATCTATAGTATTTTTCAGAAATGAAATAAAATTGAGGCTATAACTTTTTAGAATCCAAGTGAACTTAACACTGGGACAAGATAAATATTCATGGAACCAAACTATAATTGAGACATCACTCTAAAGTAATCCAAATGAAAGATGTAATAAAACAACCATTTCAGCACAGAAGAAATCTTATATTTTTATATAGTGCATAATAGATTCTAAGTATAATAACAATTAAAACTGATAAACCATGCTACCTCTAGATATTTATTTTATTATTCATCTATTTTCCCCATAATAGATGCATTCTATGACAATAAGGAAAGCACTGAATAAACTTTGGCAACACAGTAAATCTCCTATTATAAAATGTGCACAATGGTATATGTATATATATAATCTTATGTGAAGTAGGCTTTTGAATAGTTATATTCTGAATTATGCATATTTTGAACCAAGCTTTATGGATTTCTTAAGATGTTTCTTTGTAGGCAGTGTATTCTTCAGATTCTTTTCGTTAGTGAATTCTTTAAGTTGAGTAATTGTGGTATAAAATTTTATTCAACAGATTTAATCAAAAGTTAATCCAACTAAGTTTAGGATTAACAACTGATCACATTCAATTATTGGGGGAAAAAAAGGAGTAGAAAGAAGAGAAGAAAAAAGATGTAATATGTAGAAAACAAACACCAAAATGGCAGACAAAATCAGCCATATCAAAAGGCAGAGATTGTAATATGAGAATTGAGATACAAGTAAACAACATGTAATATGCAGCTATCCACCTGTATGCTTTCTACAGGAGTCATACTTTAAATTCAAACTGTGTCTAATAGGTTGAAAGTAAAAGGATGGGATGAGATATGCATATAAACAGCAACTGTATGACAGTTAAAATGGTTATATTAACATCAGACAAAATGGAGTTTATGATGAAAAGTATTACTACAAATAAAGAGGGACATTTTATAATGATTAAGTGTTTAAAAAATTAAGAAGACAAAACAATTATAAACTTATGCACCTAAAAAGAAGCACTTCAAAATACATGGAGTAAAAATGAATATCTTTGGGAGAAGAAATAGATAATTCAAAAGTAACAGTTGATATTTCAACACTAGTATTGAAATAATTGAGATTTCAATACTAGCAAGCGTAGAGCCACAATGTTGAAGGTTAATCAAGAAATAGAATATGTAAATAGCAGCATAAACCATTTAGACCTGAAGACATTTAAGAACACCTCACACAACAGCAGTAGGACACACTTTCATTTCAAATGCACCATAAGTTAGATGATAAAACAAGTCTCAATAAATTGAAAAAAGATTAATATATGTTTGGCAACTAAATACTACTAGAACTAATGTAACAGTTCAGCAATGTGGCAGGTTATAAGATCAAAGAAAACATCAACTATATTTCCACAGGGTAGTAATGAACCATAAATGAATTTTCAAATATTTCAATTCATATGAACAAAACAAATAAAATTAAAATCTTTTTCATAAATGAAATTAAAATTATTCCATTTAAGTACTATAACATAAAATAGAATGAAATGTCTAATTATGAATTTAACCAAAAATGTAAAATTCTGTAATAAGAAGCCTGAAACATCACTGAACAAATCAAAGAAGACCTAAGTAAATTGGAAGCTACCTCAAAGATATTTCCAACAATACTCATTAAAATGGCAATAATCCTCAAAATAATCTATGGATTCAATAAAATCCCTATCAAAATCTTATCTATCTTTTTGAACAAATAAATAAGTGGTCCTAAACTTATATGCAAATGTAAAGAAGTAATAGTTAAAGAATATTTTAAAAGAAGAACAAAGTTGGATGATTCACACATCTTGATTTCAAGACCTTATCCTAAAGATATAGTTATCAAGATGGTATGATGCCAGCATCGGAGAAGGCAATGGCAACCCACTCCAGTACTCTTGCCTGAAGAATCCCGTGGACGGGGGAGCCTGGTGGGCTGCCGTCTATGGGGTTGCACAGAGTCGGACATGACTGACATGACTTAGCATAGCATAGCATGATGCCAGCATAGGATAGAAATATAAATTAATGAAATAGAATTTGGAGTTCAAAAATAAACTCTCACAATTATTGGTTAACTGATGACAAGTTTTCCAAAGCAATTTAATGAAAAAAATAATATTTTCACTGAATGGTAGAGGGACAACTGTTTATCTACATGAAAAAGAATAAATGTATGCCTCTAGTATGCCTTCTGTTTTATTGACTACACCAAAGCATTTGACTGTGTGGATCACAACAAAATGTGAAAAATTCTAAAAGAGATGGGCAACCAGACCACCTTACCTGAATCCTGAGAAAAACAATAGTAAGAATTGGACATGGAACAACAGACTGGTTCCAAACTGGGAAAGGAGTATGTCAAGGCTATATATTGTCACCCTGCTTATTTAACTTATAGGCAGAGTACATCATGCAAAACGCCAGGATGGATGAAGCACAAGCTGTAATCAAGATTGCTATAACAATAACCTCAGATATGCAGATGACACCACACTTATGGCAGAAAGCAAAGAACTAAAGAGCCTCTTGATGAAAGTGAAAGTGGAGAGTGAAAATGTTGGCTTAAAGCTCAACATTCAGAAAACTAAGATCATAGCATCAAGATCATCTCAACACTTTATGGCAAATAGATGGGGAAATAATGGAAACAGTGAGACACTATTTTTTGGGGCTCCAAAATCCCTGCAGATGGTGGCTGCTGCCATGAAATTAAAAGATGCTTGCCTCTTGTAAGAAAAGCTATAACCAAGCTAGACAGCATATTAAAAAGCAGAGATATTACTTTGCCAACAAAGGTCCATCTAGTCAAAGCTATGGTTTTTCCAGTAGTCATGTATGGATGTGAGAGTTGGACTATTAAGAAATTTAAGCATTAAACAATGATGCTTTTGAACTGTAGTGTTGGAGAAGACTCTTGAGAGTCCCTTGGACTGCAAGGAGATCAAACCAGTTTCTCCTAAAGGAAATCAGTCCTAAATACTCACTGGAAGGACTGATACTGAAGCTGAAACTCCAATACTTTGGCCATCTGAGGCAAAGAACTGACTCATTGGAAAAGACCCTGATGATGGGAAAGTTTGAAGGTGGGAGGAGAAGGGGACAACAGAGGATGAGATAGTTGGATGGTATCACCAACTCAATGGACATGATATTGAGTAAGCTCCAGGAGTTAGTGCTGAACAGCAAAGCCTGGCATGCTGTAGTCCATGGTGTCACAAAGAGTTGGACACAACTCAGTGACTGAACTGACTGACTGATGCCTCAAACTCCTCACCATATTAAACAATTATGAAAATGAATCATAAACATAATGCAACAGCTAAATTTATACAACTTTTAGAAGAAAAATTCAAAACAGTCTTCATGATATTTGGTTAGAAAATTTCTTAGATATGAAAAACAACCAAAAGCAAAAGAAGAAGAAAAAAAAAACATATAAATTGGGCATCCACATTAGAAACTTTTGTGCTTTAAGGGATATCACCAAGGAAATGAAATGGCAATCCTTGGATTGAGAGAAAGCATTTGCAAATATTATACCTGATAAAAGGCCAGTATCCTGAATGTATAAAAATCATTCATAGCTCAGCAAAAAATATATAGCCTTTCTACAAAATGGGTACAAGATACAAATAGATATTTTCTAGGGATAATGAACAACTGACCAATAAACACATTAAAACATACTCAAAATTATTAGTCATTAGAGAACCAAAAATCAAAACCATGATAAGACACCACATCGCAAACACTAATAGGGCTATAAATAAAAACACATTTAAAAGCAATTGTTGATGAGGATATGGAAAAATTTCAACTTTCATGTAATGTTGATGATGTTGTAAAATGGTGCAGTCACTTAGGAAAATAGTCTTAGGTTTTCAGTTGATTAAACTGAAGAAGTTACCATATGTCCTAGCAGTTCTACTCCTAGGTATATTTTCAAGACAAATAAAAACATATGTCTACCCAAAAACTTGTGTATGAATATCAAAAGAAAAATGGTCATAATAGCTACAAGCAGAATTCAAATGTCTTTCAACTGGTGAATGGATAAATAAAATACTGCAGGCACATAAATGAAATATTATTCAGCAAAATAAATGGAATGGAGTGTTGGCATATGCTGCACATGGATGAACTGTGAATACATTTTGCTAAGTAAAATACATTTTGCTAAGCAAACACAAAAGGCTACATGATTTTATTTATGTGAAATGTCCAGAATATACAAATATAGAGAGACAAAAATTAGATTTATTGTTCTCTAGACATAAAGGGGTAAAAGGAGATGAGAAGTCACTGCTGATGTGTTTGGGGTTTCTTTTAAGTGTAGAAAACATTCTATAATTGACTATAGCGATAGCTATACAATGTCTTCCAATATAGTAAAAAAACTGACTTGTACATTTTAAATGGGTGAATTGTATATCATGTGAATTTTATCTCCATGAAGCTGTTAACAAACAAGGAAACGATCACAATAATTAAGAGAAATTCTTTGAACTCTGTCCCTATCTTTAAAGGGAAAATTCAGCTTTCCTTCTTTAGCAGGGAAAAACCCAGTTCTTCCTTACTCTGTATTTCTTTCTTGGGAGTCTCCTTTGCTATTCTAACAGAACACTTCAGTTCTGACACTTCTGATCAATAAATAAGTTAAGGTTTTCCCATACAGTAAGCAATTCTCAGTAACACCAGTGAAGTGTCCCATATTTGTGTGTTATGGCTCAGTAGTGTCTGACTCTTTGTGATCCCATGAACTGTAGCCTGCCAGGCTCCTCAGCCCATGGGATTTTTCCAGGCAAGAACACTGGAGTGGGTTGCCATTTCCTTCTCCAGGGGAACTTTCTGACCCAAGGATTGAACCCAGGTCTCCTGCATTGCTGTCAGAATCTTTACCGTCTGAGCCACTGAGGAAGCCCAATTATTTAACTCAATTCTAATATTATCTGCCTAGAGATACTGTCAGATTCCACAAGTTAACACTCAATCTTACAAGTCTGACCCCTCATCCCCTCCACACATTTCAGATGCCAGTCAAAAATCCATGTTATCACCCATGCTTCTAACCAGTTAGCTAAAGATCAGAGATTACAAGGACCTTCAGTCAGTTCAGTTCAGTCTCTCAGTTGGGTCCTACACTTTGCAACACCATGATGCAGCACGCCAGGCTTCCCTGTCCATAATCAACTCCCAGACCTTGCTCAAATGCATGTCCATCAAGTCGGTGATGCCATCCAACCACCTCATCCTCTGTCGTCCCCTTCACCTCATGCTTTCAATCTTTCCCAGCATCAGGGTATTTGCCAGTGAATCAGTTCTTTACATCAGGTGGCCAAAGTATTGGAGTCTCAGCTTCAGCATCAGTCCTTCCAATGACTATTCAGGACTGATTTCCTTTAGGATGGACTGGTTTGATCTCCTTATAGTCCAAGGGACTCTGAGCACCACAGTTCAAAAGCATAATTTTTCGGCACTCAGTTTTCTTTACAGTCCGACTCTCACATCCATACATGACTACTGGAAAAACCGTGGCTTTAACTCGACGAACCTTTGTTGGAAAAGTAATGTCTCTGCTTTTTAATATGCTGTCTAGTTTGGTCATAGCTTTTCTTCCAAGGAGCAAGTGACTTTTAATTTCACAGCTGCAGTCACCATGTGCAGTGATTTTAGAGCCCTAGAATATAAAGTCTGTTATTGTTTCCAATGTTTTCCTATCTATTTGCCATGAAGTGATGGGACTGGATTACATGATCTTAGTTTCCTGAATGTTTTCCATCTAGTCAAGACTATGGTTTTTCCAGTGGTCATGTATGGATGTGAGTTGGACTATAAAGAAAGATGCTGCTGCTGCTGCTGCTAAGTTGCTTCAGTCTTGTCTGACTCTGTGCAACCCCATAGACGGCAGCCCATCAGGCTCCCCCATCCCTAGGATTCTCCAGGCAAGAATACTGGAGTGGGTTGCCATTTCCTTCTCCAATGCATGAAAGTGAAAAGTGAAAGTGAAGTTGCTCAGTCGTGTCCGACTCTTTGTGACCCCATGGACTGCAGCCTGCCAGGCTCCTCCGTCCCAGGCAAGAGTACTGGAGTGAAAGAAAGATGAGTACTGAAGAATTGATGCTTTTGAACTGTGGTGTTGGAGAAGACCCTTGAGAATCCCTTGGACTGCAAGGTGATCCAACCAGTCCATCCTAAAGGAGACCAGTCCTGGGTGTTCATTGGAAGGACTGATGCTGAGGCTGAAACTCCAACACTTTGGCCACTTGATATGAAGACCTGACTCTTTTTAAAAGACCCTGATGCTGGGAAATATTGAGGGCAGGAGGAGAAGTGGATGACAGAGAATGAGATGGTTAGATGGCATTACCGATTCAGTGGACATGAGTTTAAGAAAACTCTGGGAGTTGGTGATGGAAAAGGAGTCCTGGCATGCTGTGGCCCATGGAGTTGCAAAGAGACGGACATGACTGAGCGACTGAACTGAACTGAACACAGTCAAAGGCTTTGGTATAGTCAATAAAGCAAAAGTAGATGTTTTTTCTGGAACTCTCTTGCTTTTTCGATGATCCGATGGATGTTGGCAATTTGATCTCTGGTTCCACTACCTTTTCTAAATTCAGTTTGAACATCTGGAAGTTCACAGTTCATGTATTTTTGAAGCCTTGCTTGGAGAATTTTGAGCATTACTTTGCTAGTGTGTGAGCTGGATGCAATTGTGCAGTAGTTTGAACATTCTTTGGCATTGCCTTTCTTTGGGTTTGGAATGAAAACTGACCTTTTCCAGTCCTACGATCACTGCTGCTTTTTTCAATATTTTTGACATATTGAGTGCAGCACTTTAATAACATCATCTTTTAGGATTTGAAGTAGCTCAAATGGAATTCCATCACTTCCACTAGCTTTGTTCATAGTGATGCTTCCTAAGGCCCACTTGACTTCTCATCCAGTGTGTCTGGCTCTAGGTGAGTGATCACACCATCGTGGTTCTCTGGTTCATGAAGATCTTTTTTGTACAGTTCTTCTGTGTATTCTTGTCATCTCTTCTTCATATCTTCTGCTTCTGTTAGGTCCTTACCCTATATGTCCTTTATCGAGCTCATCTTTGCATGAAATGTTCCTTTGGTATCTCTGATTTTCTTGAAGAGATCCCTAGTCTTTCCCATTCTGTTGTTTTCCTCTATTTCTTTGCATTGATCACTGAGGAAGGCTCTCTTATCTCTCTAGCTATTCTTTGGGAAATAGCTTCATGGGAAATAGATGGAGAAACAGTGGAAACAGTGTCAGACTTTATTTTGGGGGGCTCCAAAATCACTGCAGATGTTGATTGCAGCCATGAAATTAAAAGATGCTTACTCCTTTGAAGGAAAGTTATAAACAGCCCAGAGCATATTAAAAAGCAGAGATATTACTTTGCCAACAAAGGTCCATCTAGTCAAGGCTATGGTTTTTCCAGTAGTCATGTATGGATGTGAGAGTTGACCTATAAAGAAAGCTGAGCACCGAAGAATTGATGCTTTTGAACTGTGGTGCTGGAGAAGACTCTTGCGAGTGCCTTGGACTGCAAAGAGATCCAACCAGTCCATTCTAAAGGAGACCAGTCCTGGGTATTCATTGGAAGGACTGATGCTGAGGCTGAAACTCCAACACTTTGGCCACCTCATGTGAAGAGTTGACTCACTGGAAAAGACCCTGATGCTGGGAGGGATTGGGGGCAGGAGGAGAAGGGGACGACAGAGGATGAGATGGCTGGATGGCATCACTGACTTGATGGACATGAGTTTGAGTGAACTCCGGGAGTTGGTGATGGACAGGGAGGCCTGGCATGCTGCGATTCATGGGGTCGCAAAGAGTCAGACACAACTGAGTGAGTGAACTGAACTAAACTGATTTTGATATTGAAATGATTTGCCTTGGAATGAACAGAGATCATTCTGTAGTTTTTGAGACTGCACCCAAGAACTTCCTTTCAGACTCTTTTGTTGAATAAGAGGGCTATTCCAATTTTTTCACAGGGATTCTTGCCCACAGTTGTAGATATAATGGTCATTTGAGTTAAATTCGCCATTCCATGTCCTTGAATTGTATTAATTTGTTAGAGTGCTTCCCAGAACTCAGAGAAACACACCTACTAGTTTATTAAATAATATTATAAAAGATATCAGGTGAGTGGCAAGATGAAAGAGATATGAGGATTACAGAAGGGCACACACTTTTGGAATTTTGTAGAGGCTTCCTCACATATGCATGTTTGGTCATTAACTCAATTTTCTGCCCTTTTCCCTTCTCCAGAGAATGGTGGAGGGGGACTAAAAATTCCAAGTCTCTAATGACAAGCCCTCACCCAGGAGCCATCCAGGAGTCCATCTGGAGTTGCCTGATTAAAAGTAAAGATACACCTTCCTGTAACCTGGAAATGACAAAGTTTTAGGAGCCCTGTCAGGCAGAGTTCAAATACCAATATTAGAACAGTATATACTCTTAGTGTTCTTATAGTAGTGTTCTTAGGAAATTATAAGGGCTTTAGGAGCTCTGTGCCTGAAACTGGGGGCAGAGACAAATGTATCTTTTCTATATCTGCCATAATCCAAACTTTATAAAATTACTTTCCAGGACTCTCTCTCCTACAACTCATTCCTGATAACCTGTGTTCTCTTGTTATTTTTTGTGCCTGGAATGCCCTTTCCCTGATGTCTATAGTCAAATCCTGCAAAGACTTGCAGCTTTCCATGAATTTTACATAGAATTGTCTCATTTCTGAACTCTAATCTAACTTTATCCTAATAGTTTTCTTTTTACATTCTATAATATTTTATGTAACCTATTTGAAATTTCTTCACAGAATTTTATTTTTATTTATTTAATCTCCTCATTCTTAACATATAAGTACCTAGCACCTTGTAACATTTCAACATATATATGCTGAGTGAATAAATTAATATTTATATCAACAGATCCAATGATTAAACAACAATGGATGTGGCACAAGGACTCCTATTATTATACACACAGTCTTAGATTGGAATTCACCCTTATAGATAAACAGTATCTAATTTGTTTTGTTAGCCAGAAACCTATATAGAACTCTCCCAGTAATCAGAGTTCTCATAATATATCGCTCTATCATCCACTGAATAGTCCAGACAGTTGTCCTAAGTAGAGGCACTGATCCCATTTAATAGTTCCCAATATAGTATTTGAGGTTGGGGTGGAGTTGTATGTTATCTAAGAGGTCAGAGACTTTATCCATTGGGTTAATTTCTATAGTCATAGTGACTAGAACTGTGTTACATACAGAGTGGCCATTAGAAATTATTTTCTGCTGAATAAATATAGTATACAATGTAACATGGGTACAAGACATTCCACCCAAGGCTTCTTTCATCAGAAAAGGTGCTTAGAAGAGATTGTTTATTACAACAGCTCACACAATAATGTATATTAGTTTTTGTAAGCCCATCTTGATTATCCTTATCAAAATAAGTATGGGTAAGCTGCATATATCGGAGAAAGCAATGGCAACACACTCCAGTACTCTTGCCTGGAAAATCCCATGGACAGAGGAGCCTGGTGGGCTGCAGTCCATGGGGTCGCTAAGAGTCAGGCACGACTGAGTGACTTCACTTTCACTTTTCACTTTCCTGCATTGGAGAAGGAAATGGCAATCCACTAATCCACTCCAGTGTTCTTGTCTGGAGAATCCCAAGGACAGAGGAGACTGGTGGGTTTCCATCTATGGGGTCGCACAGAGTCAGACAGGACTAAACAACTTAGCAGCAGCAGCAGAGGCAAGCTGCATATATAATTTAGATGTTTTATTTTATTTTGAGATAAGAGAAAGCTTCTAACTTATCCTGACTTAAATTAACGAAGAAGATCCTTTAATCACACAAAGCATAAAATATCCAACTTTTTTGGAGAAATTTTGTTTTTAGTAGGCTGAGAACCAAAGAATTGATGCTTTTGAACTGTGATGTAGGAGAAGACTCTTGAGAGTCCCTTGGACTGCAAGGAGATCAAACCAGTCAATCCTAAAGGAAATCAACCCTGAATACCCATTGGAAGACTGATGTTAAAGTTGAAGTTCCAATACTTTGGCCACCTGATGTGAAAAGCCAGCTCATTGGAAAAGAGCCTGATGCTGGGAAAGATTGAAGGCGGGAGGAGAAGGGGATGACAGAGGATGAGATGGTTGGATGGCATCACTGACCTGATGGGCATGAATTTGAGCAATGTCTGGGAGTTGGTAATGGACAGGGAAGCCTGGCGTGCTGTATCCATGGGGTCACAAAGAGTTGGAAACAACTGAGCAACTGAACAACAGCAGCTTTTGTTTTGGTTTTAAAAACATAGTTCTGTTATTTTCTACTTAACTGTTTTTCACTCAACAACTTAGTAATTACTCTAAGAAAAGTTAAATCTTAGCCCTCTTGCATAAAGTCCAAGGAGATATGACCTTTGTGTAAAGACCAATTGAAAAAAAAGAAGAGATATTTATTAATGGTCATGTTTTACAGAAATAATCTGAATATTGCCTCATTCCTTTAAGATAATATACTTAATTTTTTAAAATAAAAATGATAAATTAATCACAAGTTTCTTTCTTATTTAGAGTACCTAAAGATGTTCATCTTCAGTTCTCATGAAGATATAAAGACTAAATGAAGTCAAAGTGTTAGTCACTCAGTCCTGTCTGACTCTTTGAGACTCCATGGACTGTAGCCCGCCAAGCTCCCCTGTCCATGGAATTCTCTAGGTAAGAATACTGGAGTGGGTAGCCATTCCCTCCTCCAGGAGATCTTACTGACCCAGGAGTCAAACCTGTGTCTCCTGTATTGCTGGCAGATTCTTTACAGTCTGAACCATCAGGGAAGCTCACATAATATTCTTGTATTCTTTTCTTTGTCAGAAACCATGAGAGTCAATTTCTAGGTAGGTTGATAAGGAAGTCCTGTGTCCCTGAGGAGGTTCTGGAAGAGGAGATAGGGTCTGGAATTCTCAAGGAGGAAAAAAGGACAAACTTTTTTTTTTTTTTATTCTTTAGTTTAAGTCGCAGAAAACTTTTTCTTTAAGCCCAGAACTGATGATTATACAACAAAATAACTCAGCTTAAACTCTGTACTAAGGATTGTATAACAACAATGTATCCTGCTTGAGAACAGTTTCTCCTTCTTGAAAACCTTCTGACTAATTCTGTTATCTTAAAGTGTAAATTAGGGGAGTGGATCTGTTAAGATCTTTACAATCTTGAGACATTCTTTTGACTTACTGTAATAACCAATTAAAAAAGTATATAGCTCTTTTGCTAAGACTGGGGCACTCTTCACCCCCTTCTGATGTCTGAGTCAGAAGCTTTCTCCGTCTTTTTTCACTGTAAATAAACTTCTTCCACAAAAGAGCCCTGAGTGGTCAAGCTTGGTCTCTGGTCCCAAAGCTAAATCTTTTTCTTCAGAGATCATGAATCCAACATCGTTCACCGTAAGCTATCAAAACAATGTTATTTTTTTAATGAAAGTGAGTGATCTAAGACCTGTTGTAAATGTTTTCCAAGAGAAAGTCTACCCAGTCCATGAACTCATAGCTAACAGCAAGAAATACCCCAGCTTTGCTTCTGCAGGATGGCTCATGGTTCTCTTGGCATATTTCATTCAATTTTGTCCTACTAGTTTTTTAGAAGATGAAAACAATATTCTTTGAGACATACTAAATGTTTGTATTTGGCCAGAATAAATGACAAAGTAAAAAATAAATTTTAGGTTGAAATATAATTTCTTGTTGTATGTGTGTATATATGTTAGGTGTCAGACACTATGTCAGCTACTAAGTATTCATCTTCTATGTGAAGATAATAGATATTTAACTGAGATATGATAGATGTATAGATAAATGAATGGAGAGATATATAGGTGATATATAGATTTTTTTAGAGAAACAATTGCCTTTTTAGTTAATCAGTACTAAGAAACTGAAAAAGTTATTCAATTTCTAAAATTCATCTTTTCATTAAAAATAGCACTTCACTAGGACCATAAACTTGATATCTTTTATTTTCAAAAAGCTGAAGAAATGATAAAAAATGGTGTATCTTTTAAAAACATCTGGAAAAAAAATTTTATTTACTTATTTAGGCTTTGGATAAAATATACATTGTTTTGACTTTCCTGGAAGAAAGAACAAAATATAAGGTGCATACTGATCATGTCTCACCAATTCTAATGGTTCCTCAACAGTATCAAATCAATTTAGACAGCATCCCAGAATTTTCAATTTTCTTATAGAAATGAGATAGGTTGGTCCACCTCCTACTCCACTACCCTGAACTATATGATCTTTCTTTAGTTCTTTTTATTTTTTTCCCAGCAAAAGCAATACTCATCTTATCTTCATGTACTTATTACATCTTATCTTAACAGTAGATTGGAACAGTAAAGCTGACAAGAATCTCTGATGCTTTCAGACTTACATCACCTTAAATTTAGGACTTCTAAAGATTTAATCTGAATTCCCATCAATCAGAAAACCAACTGTTTGTTTAAGCAAGTCACACATTTTAGATAATGCATACTCACTAACCTTCCGTCTACAGAATTACCTGTTTTATTTTCCATCTCAATTTCATACTTTTGTGGGCAAAACCACCAGGGAAATATATTTCAATGACAATATATGATAATGCTGCTCTCTGCACTTCATCTCATTACAGAAGCCTTGTCTTTCTAAAATGGAAAATGGATTTATGTGCCATAGTATTATTTCTGCCACACACTGATACAGTGAAACAGTGTTTGGGTGGCTTCAAGTAAATTTAATTTTCTTTGGCTGCTTCATGAAATGTGAGTCACTCTGAAGCAAATGATGTCACTTTCAAAATTTTTTTTCTTTTTAATAAGGACTCCAAAAGTTAAGTGCTTTTGTTTTGTTTTAGTATGGAGCAGATATCATCTAACATTTTCAGTGATCTTAAAAGTCATTTCAGTTTGTGACTTCCCTATGAGGAGTTTAAAATCTTCAAAAAGTATTCTAGTGTATTTTCCTGCCATTAATTAGGGCTGTATTTAATCTAGTCCAGGAAGGAATTATTTCTGTTGTCAAAGAAAAACTACATAGGATAAAACAAGGTTTTTTCATGACTATTGAAATATAGTCTAGATTATTGCAATAGGGGAGAGAGATTGGTCTCAAGACTTTCGAAGCGAAATTTGGTCACTCAGTCGTGTCTGACTCTTTGTGACCCCAAGACTATAGCCCACCAGGTTCCTCTGTCCATGGAATTCTCCAGGCAAGAATACTGATGTGGGTTGCCATTTCCTTCTCCAAAGGATCTTTCCAACCCAGGTATCAAACCCAGGTCTCGCGGACAGACTCTTTACCGTGAAGGAATTTTAAGCAAAGGGATGAGTTGGTGGGGAAGTACTGCAGGACTTTAGGTAGGGGAGTTGATCAATGTGAATAAACCATCAGTGTTTGCTAACTGGCTTTCATCTAAGTCAAGCTTCTATCATCCCACAGAGCTCAAGGAAAGGGGTTCTGTCTTTTTTTGATGATTACATTTTGAAGGGATGGTTTTCAGGTCCTGGAGAAAGATACTCCTCTCCTATAAAACTGGCAAAGACATTGGGGGAAAAAAATTTACACTTCAAAGGGGTAGAGAAAGAATTTACAGTAGCAAGTAAATGCTGGAGGACAAGGTTGGTCAAGGGCCTGTAGTTAGGATGAAATCTGTCTATAAAATTTAGTCATATGGGAATATTAAGGCAGTCTTGGTCACTGTTCTTTATGCAATACTATAATATAACCTTTGCATACTGATTTAATTTATTACTTCCATGATCAGAATACTTTTTTTTTTCTTTATATATTGATTCTTTTCCAAAAAAAGTTTGGAAAGATTGAGGGGGCATTTGGGATAAAGTAAGTACATCACTTAGTTAATAATATAAATAATTGAACAAATCTTAGCATTTTGGTTTTAGACACTTAAAAATGCTATGTCCTAAATAAATCTTGCTAGGAATTTCTTTTGAGCAAATAATTTAAAGAGGACTGAAAAAAAATAAAGAAATAAATATATATGTTTAAATTCAATATTTTTGCAGTATTCATTTATTCAAGCTTTCAGTAGCAATAGTATTAGGTTTAGTGCATTTTTAAAAATTATTGCCCAGCAACTTAAATCCTTCAATTAAAAAAAACATTAAATTATATAATATGGCATGAAATGTACTCAACCTAGCCTTTAGACTTCTGTTTTCCCTATTTCTCTTTTATTTTTCATTGTTAGTCTTATGCAAGAAAAAAATAATAGATAGCATATATGAATTTTGAAAACTTGTGATACTATTTCAGACTATCTCCACTGTTATAGCCCAATAAAATGTATTCAAGTATTTCATTTGCTACACACTATATATCTAATTTATATTGAATATTTTGAAGACTAGAAATATTCATTTGATTCTGTGTGAGAAATCAGATGGAAAATAACATTTATTGCTATATATGGTACTCTGCATCAAATATTTTGGGATTTCATTTCTCTTATTTCAATTCTTTTAACCACCCTATAAGGTAGACCTTAATATATACATATATATTTTTTTTAACATATGAAAAAGTTTCTAACTGTAAAATCTATTTGGTTAATTTAACCAACTGATTCTTTCTGTTCCATTCCCATAGTCTGATTACAATATTAAAACTAATTCAAACTGCTTGACCATTTGTGAACATTGAGAAATGACAACCTTTAGTTAGTCCAACACTAATGATATTTAAAGACTATATGTTGAATATATATTATGCATTATATATTTATTCCCAACTTTTTTTTTTGCAAGAGACTCATCCATTCCAATCTTTTGCCTTATGACTTGCCTTGTGTTTGTTGAGGAGTCTATGTCTCCATGATATTGTTTGGGGCTTACCCGAGTTTTAGACAGTGAAATGCATGACATGACATGTACCACATCTGAGCAGAGACTTTTAAAGCCATTATGTTTGCCACCAATCCACTTTCTCATTTCCCTAAGCTATAGGAATATTTTGTTTCAAATAAGGACTGCTCCTCAATTCTGGAATTAAAGGACACATAGAGGAGACCTATAGTAGTTGATTCATAGCCCCAACCATGAGACATAAATAGAAATAAATAACTGAAATTTGATGAATTCATGTCACAGCAGCAAAATGATAAATATAGTTTATTTATTTATTTATTTTTTAAATTATTTATTTATTTATTTTTGACTGTGCTGGGTCTTCATTTCTGTGAGGGCTTTCTTTAGTTCTGGTGAGTGGAGGCTACTCTCTCCTTTCAGCAAAGGTAGTACACTGTTGATATATCTATTCATAAAAAGTAATAATTCAAATGCTATGTTAAACCTTATCAGGTGATGGACATTCTAAGCACTTATTGTAATTTTATGGAGAAGGAAATGGAAACACTCCAGTGTTCTTGCCTGGAGAATCCCAGGGACGGGGGAGCCTGGTGGGCTGCTGTCTATGGGGCACAGAGTCGGACACGACTGAAGTGATTTAACAGCAGCAGTAACTTCTCTCCTAGAGAAGGAAATGGCAACCCACTCCAGTATCCTTGCCTGGAGAATCCCATGGATGGAGGAGCCTGGTAGGCTATAGTCCACGGGGTTGCAAAGAGTTGGACATGACTGAGCAACCTTTTACTTTACCATTGTATAGAATAGAATTTAAGATGTATTGAAAAAAAAAGAAAACAAATTGTGAGTGAATCCTCTGAATACATGGATATAAGTTTCAATATAAGGGCTCCTGTTGCAATAAAGATTGGCCCATTTCTGTACTTACAACGTGCTCAGTTGGGCTTCCCTGGTGGTATAGCAGTAAAGAATCTGCCTGCCAATGCAGGAGACATGGGTTTAATTCCTGGGTTGGGAAGATTCCCTGGAGTAGGAAGTGGCAACCCACTCTAGTATTCTTGTCTGGGAAATCCAATGGACAGAGGAGCCTGGTGAGCTATAGCCAATGTGGTCACAAAGAGTTGGACAAGACTGAGCGACTAAACAATACAATATACTCAGTAATTATATTTTCAATATTTGTTGTGTATAATAAGATCCACTTGTTGATGTGCTACTCTGTGATGGGTAACTGCCAGTACTTTCAAGGAAGAGACTGTGTTTTCACCCTCTAAAGATACTAGGAAGCAGTGAAGAATGTGGGAACCATGCTGTTTGCCTCATTTGGCTCCCTCTTTCTCTGAGACATAGACACATTCAATCTACTCTGCTAAATTCTTATTTGCTAAAATTTATGACTTTCCCAGTAGCATTTTACATTTGATTTATTACAACCTGGGTGCTAACTCTACCCCTTGAAAGTAGAGATTATTTTCAGGATATCTGATTGCAGCCAGATATACCATTATTCCCTGTTGGGAATAATGGTGATTGGGACCCTTGGCAAATCACAGCATGAATCCTAGTAGAAATGAATAGAAAGGACAACTTATTGAGTAATATATTTTTTGTCTCCTGAGAACCTAAGTCATGTTCCCGGTTTTGATGATAGATTTTCTTTCACTGTGACTAATCACTCTCAAACAAATACATACTGGCTGGCTCCTGAAAAAAAAAAAAAAAGTATATGGAAGATCAAGGTGGAGTCGAAAGGTTTCACAATGTATGCAGCTTCTACAAGCTTCCATGCTACTGGGAGACTTATCACCCACCTGCACCCTTTACAGATTCATATTGTTTGATTTAGAAATAGAGAGTCATTAACCCCAAAAGAATAAAACATATAAATTACAATGAAGCTTTAATAATTTGGAAATGGAGGAGTTGGTCTGACTACTCTTTTGGGGTAAGAAAACTAACTTTACCCTTTCTAGGCTCTTGGCTGAGACAGCCCCTGCAATAAAAATATTAACAAAGAAAAACAAACAGAGGTTTAATGATACATATAGCTTCTGCATACATGGGAGATACCCAGGAAAACGGAATCACTTTGAAATGGCCCAAGCCACCACCCTATATAACATACCCAGCTAAAGATAACAGATGTATGGGAGTGAGGGAGGCAGTTGTTGGAACCTACCAGGAAAAATACAGTGAATCAGGGTATTATTAAGCAGATTTAAGTCAGTAGCCTTCATCACTGCTAAGAGTTTCTAGAGATTTAGTCATCCATCTATTTCTAGTACAGAAAAGAAGTTGTTGCTGTTGTAGTTGAGTCACTAAGTCCTGTCTGACCGACTGTGACGCAACGGACTGCAATCCACCAGGCTCCTCGGTCCATGAGGTTTCCCAGGCAAGAATCTTGGAGTCGGTTGCCATTACCAACTCCAGGAGATCTTCCTGACCCAGGGATTAAACCTATGTCTCCTGCAAGTCTCCTGCATTGCAGGGGAATTCTTTATTGCTGAGCCCCTTGAGAAGCCCACAGAAAGGGAGACAATCTCACAAATGGCTATTTCCTTCATAAAAGTAAATGTCTCTTAGGAAAGAGTAACTCCTACTTCTTTTCTAGAGCTTCTCCAGTGTCTGCAGTTTCCTAAAAAAATAATTAGCTCAAAATAATCCTTATGTCAAAGAGACATATTTTGGAATGGCAAATTCTGCTTTCCTTCACTCTCTTCTACAGGCAAATAGCACAGACGTACCAAATCAGCAAATGTCTAATATATTTTGTGTAGTTTTGTGTTATGGCTCAATATCCTCTGCCCTTTTGTGGGGAGAGGGTGGAGGCCATTACTGCTACCTCTTTGTTATGCATCATTAGCTAATATGGGCCAAATATTGTGCAGTATTGGACATATTTATCTCCATTACTCTTGGAAAACCCAGTATAAAACTCCCTCTTGTCTTGTTACTTGTTTACTGCAATGAACAGACATAATGCCTGTCTCAAAACTATAATGTCATTTAAACTTTCCCTTATAATACAGTTTTCCTTCTGACCTAGCTTCCAGATTTCTGTCTAACCACAAACATAGATCTAGCTTTCTAAGGAATTTCCTCTTCTATCAAATTGCATTTCATTTCAGGCTGACAGGCTGCCTTCCCTGTCTCACACGAGCAGACTTTTAACAAGCGGCCACCATCTCTACCCTAGGTAACAGTAAACACGTAGACAATAATATGTGTGAGAAATGTCAGCCAATTAGAAAAATAATCTCACAGCTTAATCCTCACAGCAAGTCAATAAGGTGGTCACTGCTATGATTCCCATTTTATAGAGGATGGAAATGAAAGACAGAAATGTTAATTTGTCTACCATAATACAGTTTAGTAAGTGTCTACACCAGGACTTGAACCAGAGCATTAGGCTGTAGAGTCCCTATTCTTAATTACTGTTCCAACCAACTTTAAATCTCAAGCCTGATCCTTTGATAAGCCTGGTAATATTTCTGTTTCTGACCACATATTTTCCCTATAAACTATTTCCAACAAGTTCTTGTTGAATGCTGGCTTATGATATAAATAATTGCTTAGAACGTCTTAAATTGAACCCAGATAGAACTTAAAGATAAACATTATGTTGAAAATCTTTGTGTGTACTTTTTCTTGGTGGTTTTTGAACTTCTAAATCTATAACAAAATGTTCACTGACCCTATTACTCAATGGGACATACTGATTCTAACAGTGTATAATATTTTAGGAATTTTAAAGTGGTGAGAGCTATTGCCAGGCATAACTATTTAGTTTTGTTTTGTTCATAAGCATACACTGATGTGCATTTAAAAGTCTATTGGCATTCCTTTTTCTTCTCCTCCTCTACTTTCTCTATCTCTTCTGTCATCCCCTTCCCTGGACTTCTCTCCATGAACAAATCAGGCCAAAAGCCAAGAGATGGGCTGAGAAAAGCAGGCATTCTTGTGAATCTGAGGGGACCTCCACAACGTGGCACAAGGTTAGAACCAAAGCAGAATAAAGACAACAATGGCAATGATTCTACCTGGGGCAGTAAATATTGAGTAGGTTAAAGAGAATCCGTTTAGGAGGGCAGATAAAGCAGGGTAAAGAGAGTGTCAAAATGGGGTGGCAATAAGAGTAGCTTGTTGCAGGGTGTCAGTGGCCAGCAGAGTGAGCAGACTGTTCATGTAAGAGGCAGTGGGCAGGGATACCCAGTATAAAGTGCTGGATTCAGAGTAGGATGAGAAGAGAATATCCATGGGGATTAGAACAGAGGTAGGAGCAGGTGACTGGTCCATATATAGGAGAGTGTTGATCAAATAAGTAAATTTGATTTCCTACTGTCAAAGAATAGTTGCAAACATGGAATGAACTCTATGGTATTGGATTTGGATTCCTGACAGCATATATATAGTTATCAATATAGAGAAGTAGATATAGAAATATAGATATAAATGTGAGTGTGTCTAAATGAGAGTATGTATGCCTAAATGCATGTTGCTAAGGGTTAAACGTTTGTGTGCCCTCAAAATTAAAACTTTTGAAGCTCTAACCCCTAGCATGATGGTATTGGATTTAGTATCTATGGGAAGTATTGGTATTTAGGTTTAGATCAGGTTATGAAAGTGGGACCCACATGATAGGGTTAGTGCCTTTATAAGAAAAAGGGGATACAAAAGTTCTTTCTCTTTCTTTCTCTGTAAGCACACACTAAGAAAAGGCCAGGAAATGGGTTTTCACTAAATAGTGAAACTTTTGGCACCTCAGTCTTATACTTCCCAGACTTCAGAACTGTGAGAAATAAATGTCTAATTGTTTAATACAGCCAGTCTTTGCATTCATGTGCCCTCCTCCAGGGGATCTTCCCAACCCAGGGATCAAATTCGAGTCTCCTGCATTGAAGGCAGATTCTTTACCCATTGAGCCACCTGCAAAGCCCAGTCAGTCTATAACATCTTGCTATAGCAGTCTCAGTGGACTAAGATATATGTATAATAAGGTGAATGGGAGCACACACATGCTGTGAGCCTAGGAGCAGCACCACCCTGTAATGATCTGTACAACTGATCTTAGTTCTAAATCTTAGATTTTTAAGACAACTGTGGATAAATTTTCATAGATGAGAGATTATATTTGACCCTAGAATTTGTCTATATGTTGATTTTTTATTTTTTTTTAATTTTTTTAAGGAACTTTAGGATCAGGTAACAGTGGCAGCACAGACAATAAGGTAAAAATGTTTCCAGTTTGGGGCAGTCCCAAGATTCACTGTATGGAAAATAAAGAACTATGGACTTACTTTCCAAGGTAAAAATATAACATTATACAATCACCCTTCTATTTTCACAGGTTCCACAGCGATAGATTCAACCAACCATGTATACAATTTGATCCTGTGGAAACATGGATATGCAGGGCTGCCTCTATCATGCCATTTATACAAGGGCTTTGGCATCCTCTGGGTTTAGAATCTGGGACAGGAGTTGGTGGTGGTGGGGATCTGGAACCAATTTCCTCACTAACACCAGAGGATGGCTGTGTATACTTCTACAGAGTTCACAAAGCCTCAGTGCTCAACCATTGCCCCTTTCTCCTCATCCAGATGCTCTTGTTGGTATTTACTGAGATGCACAGACTGACTCTTTTCAATATACCAATTTATGCTAATTGTTTGAAACTAAGTGAGAGAGTGGCAGGCCTTGACTGTTAGGAGGATAGAAAATACAGAGTTCCAACAGATCAACTTTCTGAAGGAGCATTCATTTCTCAAAAGCTGGGTCAGGAGTATCAGCAAAAGAAATACAGAGATCAGATCAGATCAGATCAGTCGCTCAGTCATGTCCGACTCTTTGCGACCCCATGAATCGCAGCACGCCAGGCCTCCCTATCCATCACCAACTCCGGAGTTCACTCAGACTCACGTCCATCGAGTCAGTGATGCCATCCAGCCATCTCATCCTCTGTTGTCCCCTTCTCCTCCTGCCCCCAATCCCTCCCAGCATCAGAGTCTTTTCCAATGACTCAACTCTTCACATGAGGTGGCCAAAGTACTGGAGTTTCAGCTTTAGCATCATTCCTTCCAAAGAAATCCCAGGGCTGATCTCCTTCAGTATGGACTGGTTGGATCTCCTTGCAGTCCAAGGGACTCTCAAGAGTCTTCTCCAACACCACAGTTCAAAAGCATCAATTCTTCGGCACTCAGCCTTCTTCACAGTCCAACTCTCACATCCATACATGACCACTGGAAAAAATATAGCCTTGACTAGACAGACCTTTGTTGGCAAAGTAATGTCTCTGCTTTTGAATATGCTATCTAGGTTGGTTATAACTTTCCTTCCAAGGAGTAAGCGTCTTTTAATTTCATGGCTGCAGTCACCATCTGCAGTGATTTTGAAGCCCAGAAAAATAAAGTCTGACACTGTTTCCACTGATTCCCCATCTATTTCCCATGAAGTGGTGGGACCGGATGCCATGATCTTCGTTTTCTGAATGTTGAGCTTTAAGCCAACTTTTTCACTCTCCACTTTCACTTTCATCAAGAGGCTTTTGAGTTCCTCTTCACTTTCTGCCATAAGGGTGATGTCATCTGCATACCTGAGGTTATTGATATTTCTCCCAGCAATCTTGATTCCAGTTTGTGTTTTTTCCAGTCCAGCGTTTCTCATGATGTACTCTGCATATACGTTAAATAAACAGGGTGACAATATACAGCCTTGATGAACTCCTCTTCCTATTTGGAACCAGTCTGTTGTTCCATGTCCAGTTCTAACTGTTGCTTCCTGACCTGCATACAAATTTCTCAAGAGGCAGATCAGGTGGTCTGGTATTCCCATCTCTTTCAGAATTTTCCACAGTTTATTGTGATGCACAGAGTCAAAGGCTTTGGCATAGTCAATAAAGCAGAAATAGATGTTTTTCTGGAACTCTCTGGCTTTTTCCATGATCCAGTGGATGTTGGCAATTTGATCTCTGGTTCCTCTGCCTTTTCTAAAACCAGCTTGAACATCAGGAAGTTCACTGTTCACATATTGCTAAAGCCTGGCTTGGAGAATTTTGAGCATTACTTTACTAGCATGTGGGATGAGTGCAATTGTGCAGTAGTTTGAGCATTCTTTGGTATTGGAATTAAAACTGACCTTTTCTAGTCCTGTAGGCATTGCTGAGTTTTCCAAATTTGCTGGCATATTAAGTGCAGCACTTTCACAGCATCATCTTTCAGGATTTGGAATAGCTCAACTGGAATCCCATCACCTCCACTAGCTTTGTTCATAGTGATGCTTTCTAAGGCCCACTTGACTTCACATTCCAGGATGTCTGGCTTTAGGTCAGTGATCACACCATCGTGATTATCTGGGTTGTGAAGATCTTTTTTGTACAGTTCTGTGTATTCTTGCCATCTCTTCTTAATATCTTCTGCTTCTGTTAGGTCCATACCATTTCTGTCCTTTATCGAGCTCATCTTTGCATGAAATGTTCCTTTGGTATCTCTGATTTTCTTGAAGAGATCCCTAGTCTTTCCCATTCTGTTGTTTTCCTCTATTTCTTTGCATTGATCACTGAAGAAAGCTTTCTTATCTCTTCTTGCTATTCTTTGGAACTCTGCATTCAGAGGTTTATATCTTTCCTTTTCTCCTTTGCTTTTTGCTTCTCTTCTTTTCACAGCTATTTGTAAGGCTTCCCCAGACAGCCATTTTGCTTTTTTGCATTTCTATTCCATGGGGATGGTCTTGATCCCTGTCTCCTGTACAATGTCATGAACCTCATTCCATAGTTCATCAGGCACTCTATCTATCAGATCTAGGCCCTTAAATCTATTTCTCACTTCCACTGTATAATCATAAAGGATTTGATTTAGGTCATACCTGAATGGTCTAGTGGTTTTCCCTACTTTCTTCAATTAAGTCTGAATTTGGCAATAAGGAGTTCATGGTCTGAGCCACAGTCAGCTCCTGGTCTTGTTTTTGCTGACTGTATAGAGCTTCTCCATCTTGGGCTGCAAAGAATATAATCAATCTGATTTCAGTGTTGACCATCTGGTGATATCCATGTATAGAGTCTTCTCTTGTGTTGTTGGAAGAGGGTGTTTGCTATGACCAGTGCATTTTCTTGGCAAAACTCTATCAGTCTTTGCCCTGCTTCATTCTGTATTCCAAGGCCAAATTTGCCTGTTACTCCAGGTGTTTCTTGACTTCCTACTTTTGCATTCCAGTCCCCTATAATGAAAATGACATCTTTTTTGGGTGTTAGTTTTAAAAGGTCTTGTAGGTCTTCATAGAACCATTCAACTTCAGCTTCTTCAGCATTACTGGTTGGGGCATAGACTTGGATTACTGTGATACTGAATGGTTTGCCTTGGAAACGAACAGAGATCATTCTGTCGTTTTTGAGATTGCATCCAAGTACTGCATTTCGGACTCTTTTGTTGACCATGATGGCCACTCCATTTCTTCTGAGGGATTCCTGCCCGCAGTAGTAGATATAATGGTCATCTGAGTTAAATTCACCCATTCCAGTCCATTTCAGTTCGCTGATTTCTAGAATGTCGACATTCACTCTTGCCATCTCTTGTTTGACCACTTCCAATTTGCCTTGATTCATGGACCTGACATTCCAGGTTCCTATGCAATATTGCTCTTTACAGCATTGGACCTTGCTTCTATCACCAGTCACATCCACAACTGGGTACTGTTTTTGCTTTGGCTCCATCCCTTCATTCTTTCTGGAGTTATTTCTCCACTGATCTCCAGTAGCATATTGTGCACCTACTGACCTGGAGAGTTCCTCTTTCAGTATCCTATCATTTTGCCTTTTCATACTGTTCATGGGGTTCTCAAGGCAAGAATACTGAAGTGGTTTGCCATTCCCTTCTCCAGTGGACCACATTCTGTCAAATCTCTCCACCATGACCCGCCCATCTTGGGTTGCCCCACGGGCATGGCTTAGTTTCATTGAGTTAGACAAGGCTGTGGTCCTAGTGTGATTAGATTGACTGTTTTTTGTGAGTATGGTTTCAGTGTGTTTGCCCTCTGATGCCCTCTTGCAACATCTACTGTCTTACTTGGGTTTCTCTTACCTTGGGCGTGGGGTATCTCTTCACGGCTGTTTCAGCAAAGTGCAGCCATTGCTCCTTACCTTGGACGAGGGGTATCTCCTCACTGCCGCCCTTCAGCTAAAAAATATAAGTAGATTGGTTATTAAGATGCCCTTTGACAAATCAAATAAGCAGTTCTTTTTTTTTTTTTTTTTTGCTTTTTTTGCTTCTAAGCTTTATTTAGCTATAGCCACAGACTCTTTCCTATTCATAGACATTCAGAAGTTGAGTACATTTATTATAAATAACAGGAATATTTACCTCATTAAAACTCAAATGGAACTGAGGGGGCAATGTAGTTTTAATAAGGTATGATTAACATTGATTTTGGACCACAACACATTACTATCATTTCTTTCTAAACCATAGTCTTTATTTTCAAGGCACTGTAATAATTCAGATCATCTTAAATAGCAATTAATTCACTCATCAACTCACATACTTAGTCAGGCACATTGCTGATTGAGTTTAGAGATGAACAAAATAGGCTGTTAATCCTTAGGAATTCGTGGTCTAGTTAAAGAACCAAGAAAACAAGCCACTGACAGGATGAGACCTGTTCTCCTATGCCCATGCTCTAGAAATCAATTGGCATTCTCCCAGACCAAAAACCTTATCCCATTTTTTAGCTCCAGCAAATAAAGAAGTGACCAGAGTTACTGTGGCTGTGATGCAGTCGTCTTGTTATAGCAGAGCTGTTACCTACTAAATATAGGATTTGAGCTATAAAACCACTATTTTTTTTTTTTTGGGCATTTAATTGATTAAGTCTTGCTACTTTCCTGTTGATCTAAAAATACCAATTCTACCACTAGTGAGTACCATTTGTCTGTCATATTATGAAATCTGATTTATATCAAACAGGGGTTTAAAATGGAATAATCTGTAAAGAAATACAAGGAATGATCAAATTCAAAAAATATTCTAGAATTGTTGACTACCAATAAAGTTGGAGCAAGAAAGTTTTACAGGGGAAATGTGTTAAAATATAAACACAGTTTTAGAAGATACAGCATGCCATTTTGAACTAAGCAAATTATTTGACTGGTGGAAAAGCGATTGATTCTAACATGGTTGATTTTTCAGAGTCTTAAATCTAATATCACTAAGTTAGCTCTAATTTAAAAAGGTAATACTACTTACTTGGCAGGTGAAATAATATCTCATGTTCATTTAAAATGAGTTTTAACTGTGGTCATCTTCCATGATAAGATTTCCTTTTTACATCTTGTGCATTCCATAAAAAACTCTTGGTAAGTCAACTTTTCTAAAGAAAATGTAAACTTTCTGGTAGGGAAATGTCTTTATAGCTTTGCAAGCCAGTTCTTTTGAAATACCTCAAAAAAACAAGACTATCGTGTGTATTTTATTAATTCCTGGGTGTGGTGGATAGGCTAGCTGCCAAATACTGACCAAAAGTTTAACAAAAAGGAATGAGAAAGGTAAAGGGGTCAAGTAAGCAGAAGCTATCAAATGCTGTGACCTAATTAGTCAATTTTAATTATATTTTTCACTTGTTATTTTGGTTTCTCTGGAAATAATATGTAATAACGTTGAAACTGCCCAACTTTGGATAACAAACTAAAGCATTCCACAATGATAACAAGAGAAAATTACATGTATATTTAATAGTATATCAACATATGGATCTCACTGCCTTTACTTTCTGGAGAAGCAATGGCTCCAGTGTTTCCATTAGTACTGAATTCGGAGAAGGCAATGGCACCCCACTCCTGTACTTTTGCCTGGAAAATCCCATGGATGGAGGAGCCTGTAAGGCTGCAGTCCATGGGGTCGCTAAGAGTCAGACACGACTGAGCGACTTCACTTTCACTTTTCTCTTTTATGCATTGGAGAAAGGAAATGGCAACCCACTCCAGTGTTCTTGCCTGGAGAACCCCAGGAACGGGCGAGCCTGGTGGGCTGCCATCTATGGGGTTGCACAGGGTCGGACACGACTGAAGTGACTTAGCAGCAGCAGCAGCCTTTATTTTCTGGTATGTACTTCTAAATTTGAATTCTAAAGATGGAAAATCATGTTGTAATGAAATACAAAATCATATAGCCATTGCTCTCTTTTCAATCATGTTCCTTACAAAGTTAATATAATATTCAGACAAAATGATTCAATGACAAAATACTTTGGGGATATATTGGACTAAAAAGAATTAAACATTTTTGTAGTTACTACACAATTTTTTAAAGACCTCAGGTATGATAGACAGCATAGATAATATATATGTAATTAAAGAGGTAGGTATGCTATCTGCTTTTTCTAGTTAACAATGTATCATTGATACCTGTTCAGATCTCTACATAAAAATCCAGCTCATTTTTCCTTACTGGTTGCCTGGTGAACATTCAATGATTCAACTTTTATATCCATGGATTTTTTTCTGAAGTTTGTTGTTTCAAAATAGCTAATAAAATAGATGTATGAATAGCTTTGTGTAACCTTGTCTTCTTTAAATAAGAGAGTTCTAGCAGTGGATTCTGAGAAGGCAATGTCAACCCACTCCAGTACTCTTGCCTGGAAAATCCCATGGATGGAGGGACCTGGTGGGCTGCAGTCCATGGGGTCGCTAGGAGTTGGACATGACTGAGCGACTTCACTTTCAATTTTCACTTTCCATTTTCATGCTTTGGAGAAGGAAATGGCAACCCACTCCAGTGTTCTTGCCTGGAGAATCCCAGGGACGGGGGAGCCTGGTGGGTTGCAGTCTGTGGGGTCACACAGAGTCGGACACGACTGAAGCGACTTAGCAGCAGCAGCAGCAGCAGTGGTGGATTTGCATATTTAGATGCTATCCATTCATATATTCTTTCTTTATTTGAACAATATTTACTGAGTGTCTAGTATGTGCCAGGCATAATTGCAGGCATTCAAGATGCAGTGATAAAGAAGTGCTCTCTTGAAACTTATCTACTATTAGAGGAGACAGTCAATAAACATGCATGCAAATAAACACAGAATATAATGGCAGGTTGTAGTAACTACTGTGAAAATTTTAAAAAGAAAGGCAAATAAAGAACATCTGACAGGGTGCAGGATTGCTATTTCAGATAGTATGGTGGGAAAAGTCTGAGGAAACAATATTTAGGTATAGTATCCAGTGACTTGTGGCAGTCATGCCATGAACAGAAACAAAGATTTCAGACAAAAGTAAAAGCAAATGTAAAAACTAGAGTGAAGAAACTGGTTTGAGGCACAGCAAAAGAGTGAGGCTGAACTTCAATGAGGAAGCAGAAGAGAGTGGTTAAAAGATGAATTCAGAAAATTACAAAGGGTAACTTGTAAGATCATGTAAGATCCTGTGTTCCATGGCAAAGACAATTAGATCTTACAATTAAGTGTGAAAGAAAGAAGTAGGAGACTTTTAAAGGGGGATTAAGATCTGTGGGAAGGCAGGGCAAAGTAGTGTAGTGGGTAGAGGTGACATGATCTGATTTGACTGCTCTGAGAAGAACATACTACAGGGAGACAGGTTGGATGTAGGGGACTTTTAGGAGGCTACTGTGTTAGTTCAACCTAGAGGTTATGATACGTAGCACTAGGACTAGGTATTACTAAGTACTGGGGCTTCTCCAGTGGCACTAGTGGTAAAGAATCCACCTGCCAATGCAGGAGACCCAAGAGATGCAGGTTCAATGCTGGGTCAGGAAGATCCCCTGGAGAAGGGCATGGCAACCCACTCTAGTATTCTTGCCTGGAGAATCCCTAGACAGAGGAGCCTGGTGGGCTACAGTCCATAGGGTCACAAAGAGTTGGACATGACTGAAGTAAGTCACACACTTACACATGCACACACTAGTAAGTACTGGAGTACTGAGGATGTATTTTAAGGGTAGAGCAGACAGAATTTTCTTATAAACTGAGTAGAGTGTGAAAATGAGGTGGATAACTTCAAACTATAGTTATTTTAAACTTTAATGGTCAAACCCATGTCTCTTGTGTCTCCTGCATTGGCAGGTGAATTCTTTACCACTAGCACCATCTGGGAATCCCCTAAACTTTAATAAATAATGCCTAATTATTTAGCAGGCTTCCCTAGTGGCTCACATGGTAAAGAATGTGCCTGCAATGTAGGAAACATGGGTTCGATTCCTGGGTTGGGAAGATTCCCTGGAGAAGGAACTGGCAACCCACTCTAGTATTCTTGCCTGGAGAATTCCCATAGACAGAGAAGCCTGGTAGACCATGGGGTCTCAACAAGTCAGACATGACTGAGTGACTAAATGATCTGATGTGAAATATTTAACAAAACATTTAATTATGTGCTTGCTAATGGTGGATAAAATAATTAATATAATTTTACCTTTCAGTTCAGTTCAGTTCAGTCACTCAGTTGTGTCTGACTCTTTGCGACCCCATGAATTGCAGCATGCCAGGCCTCCCTGTCCATCACCAACTCCCGGAGTTCACTCAGACTCATGTCCATCGAGTCAGTGATGCCATACAGCTATCTCATCCTCTGTCGTCCCCTTCTCCTCCTGCCCCCAATCCTTCCCAGCATCAGAGTCTTTTCCAATGAGTCAGCTCTTCGCATGAGGTGGCCTAAGTACTGGAGTTTCAGCTTTAGCATCATTCCTTCCAAAGAAACCCCAGAGCTGATCTCCTTCAGAATGGACTGGTTGGATCTCCTTGCAGTCCAAGGGACTCTCAAGAGTCTTCTCCAACACCACAGTTCAAAAGCATCAATTCTTCGGCACTCAGCTTTCTTCACAGTCCAACTCTCACATCCATACATGACCACAGGAAAAACCATAGCCTTGACTAGATGAACCTTTGTTGGCAAAGTAATGTCTCTGCTTTTGAATATGCTATCTAGATTGGTCATAACTTTTCTTCCAAGGAGTATGCGTCTTTTAATTCCATGGTTGCAATCACCATCTGCAGTGATTTTGGAGCCCCAAAAAATCAATCTGACACTGTTTCCACTGTTTCCCCATCTACCTTTACCAGTATTGAATTTATCAATATTTCTAACTTTGGCCAATCTAATGAGGAAATGCTATTATTTTAAAATTAGTATTTTCATGAATATTAGAGGGGTTGGATACATTTCATGTAGTTATTGGTATCTACTATTTCTAAATTGGCTGGGGTGTTCTTTGCCTAATGTGGGGTCTATTCATTGGTGTCATTCACCTATAGAAAATGAATATGTTATTGATATCAACCCCTTCTCTTAAATTATTTGTAAATATTATCACATTCTCATTTGATTTAAACTTTATAGTGTCTCTTGAAATAAGCATATTTTAAATTTCTACATAAATAAAAACATTTCCTGCCTCATTTCCTAACTTTCATTTTTTGTTTATTTTTTGACTTTGTTTTGCTTTATTTTGTAGACCTCACCTTACTATAGATTATTATTTTTAAATCTGAATTGTTTTAAGAACACACATTATAAATTTCACATAGAACCACAAAAGGCCCCCAACTGGCCAAAATAATCTTGAGACAAAATAACAAAATTGGAGGCATTACACTTCCCTAATTCAAACTATATTACAAAGCTAGAGTAATAAAAAATATGGTATAGCATGAAAGCAGACACATAGACTAATGGAAAAGGATATAGTTCCTAGAAATAAACCCCTGTGTTTTCAGTCAATTAAATTTTAACCCAGATGCCAAGAACACACAATGTGGATAGTGTAATCTCTTCAATAAATGGTGTTCAGAAAATTGGATATTCACATGCAAAAGATTGAAAATTGGATTCCTATCTTACAAAACTCAGAAAAGTTAACTTGAAATGGATTAAAGTCTTAAATGAAAGACCTGTAACCATGAAATTACTTGAATAAAACATGGAAAAAGCTCCTTAATAGTGGTCTTCTTAGTGATTTTTTAGACATGATACTAAAAGCACAAGGCAACAAAGGCAAAAATAAACAAGTAGGACCACGTCAACCTGGAAAGCTTCTGCAGAGCAAAGGAATCAATCAACAAAACAAAAAGGTAACCTATGGAAATGGAGGAAATATTTGCAAACCTGATATCTGATAAGGGGTTAATATTTAAAATATGTATGGAACACACATACCTTGATAGCAAATAAACAATCTCAACAATTAAAAAAATGAGCAAAGGAACGAAACAGAAATTTTTCCAAAGATGGTATACAAATGGCCAGCAGTTACATTAAAAAGTTCTCAACATCACTGATCATCAGGGAAATATGAATCAAAACCACAATGAGATGTCATCCCACACCTGTTCAAATGGCAATTATCAAAAATACAAAAGATGATAAATGTTGATGAGGATAGAGAAAAGGGAACTATTTTATACTGTTGACAAGAAAGTAAACTAGTATAGCCATATGGAAAGCAGTATGGAGGTTTCTCAAATATTTAAAAAATAGAACTATCATATAATTCAGCAATTTCTGTATATATATCAAAGGAAACAAAATGAGTATCTTGAAGAGATATATACACTTTCATGTTCATTGCAGCATTATTCACAATTGCCAAGATTTGGAAATTATCTGTTTTTGATGCATGGATAAAAAAAATGTGGAATATTACTCAATAAAAAGTTATTCAAGCCATTAGAAAGAAGGAAATCTTGCCAATTGTGAAAACATGGAGTAACCTGGAGGTCACTATGCTAAGTGAAATCAGCCAGACAGGAAAGGGTGAATACTATATGGCATCATTCTTATGTAGTAAAAAAAAAAAAATCAAACTCATAGAAACAGGGAACAGAATGGTGATTGCCAGGGACTGGAAGGTGGGTGAAATTGAAAGATGTTGGTGGGAGAATACAAACTGCTAGTTGCAGAATGAATAATATTTGAGGATCTACTGTATATCATGAAAACTAGAATTTAATTAATGTAATTGTGGTAATCATTTCATTATGTGTGTGTGTGTGTGTTAGTCACTCAGTCATGTCTGACTCTTTGCAACCCCATGGACTGTAGCCCACCAGGACCCTATCAGGGTTCATTATGCATAGGTATATCAAATCATCACATTGTACATATATATATATATATATATATATATATATATAGTTTTATTTGTCAACTTTAAGAAAATCAATTACTAGAGAACATAGAACATTCCATAGAGGTTAGAAATGAGTTAGCAAAACAGGATAATGCTAAGAAGGCAGGGCACTTCAGGGCACATGAGAAGGTGCTCTGCTGCTGCTGCTGCTAAGTTACTTCAGTCGTGTCTGATTCTGTGCGACCCCATAGACACCTGCCCACCAGGCTCTGCCGTCCCTGGGATTCTCCAGGCAAGAACACTGGAGTGGGTTGCCGTTTCCTTCTCCAATGCATGAAAGTGAAAAGTAAAAGTGAAGTAGCTCAGTCATGTTTGACTCTTCACGACCCCATGGGTTGCAGCCTACCAGGCTCCTCCATCCATGGGATTTTCTAGGCAAGAGTACTGGAGTGGGTTGCCATTGCCTTCTCCCTGAAAAGGTGCTCTGCTGCTGCTGCTGCTAAGTCACTTCAGTCGTGTCCGACTCTGTGAGACCCCACAGACAGCAGCCCAACCAGGCTTCCCTGTCCCTGGGATTCTCAAGGCAAGAACACTGGAGTGGGTTGCCATTTCCTTCTCCAATGCGTGAAAGTGAAGAGTGAAAGTAAGTGAAGTCGCTCAGTCGTGTCCGACTCTTAGAAACCCCATGGACTGTAGCTCACCAGGTTCCTCCATCCATGGGATTTTCCAGGCAAGAGTACTGGAGTGGGGCGCCCTTGCCTTCTCCAGAGAAGGTGCTCAGTTCAGTTCAATTCAGTAGTTCAGTCGTATCTGACTCTTTGTGACCCCATGGACTGCAGCACTCCCGGCTTCCTTGTCCATCACCAACACCCGGAGCTTACTCAAACTCACATCCATAGAGTCGGTGATGCCATCCAACCATCTCATCCTCTGTCGTCCCCTTCTCCTCCTGCCTTCAATCTTTCCCAGCATCAAGGTCTTTTCCATTGAGTCAGTTCTTCACATCAGGTGGCAAAAGTACTGGAGTTTCAGCTTCAGGGTCAGTTCTTCCAATGAATATTAAGGACTGATTTCCTTTAGGATGGACTGGTTTGATCTCCTTGCAGTCCAAGGGACTCTCAAGAGTCTTCTCCAAAAAAAAAAAAAGCATCAATTCTTCGGTGCTCAGCTCTCTTTATGGTTCAACTCTCACATCCATACATGACTCCTGGAAAAACCATAGCTTTGACTAGATGGACCTTTGTTGGCAAAGTAATGTCTCTGCTTTTTAATATGCTGTCTAGTTTGGTCATAACTTTTCTTCCAAGGAGCAAGATAACTTCTTTCTCAGGCTATTGGTTATTATCAAGAACTATATTTCTAGTCTCCTTCAGTGAAGCCCAGATTTGATGTGAAACCATTTCAGTGCCCTTATTCACCAATTGCTATGTGGGGATATAGGTGACAAAGTCAGAGGAGAATCAGGCTTATGATTTCAAACAGAAAGAAACTGTGCCGTTGGAAAACAGAGGGAAAAAATCTCTAGTTTTAGCAGACTGTCCAGCTGGAGAGACATTTTGATACTGAATCAAGTCCCACATAATTCTCTTGGAATTCTGGGATGATCATTTAATACAATAATTTAATAATTATTTAATTTATTAATTAAATTTAATAATCATTTAAACAATCAACATTGATGTATAAGTAACAAGTAGCTACATGATATTTCTGCCATAATTTAGTAACTAAAATTAGTGTCTTGTGCAATTTTTTAAGTCATGGTAGACATATTTTTTCAATATACATTACATTATCTTCATCTTTAAAATGATTTTTCTTTATAATGTCCTTGTAGACATTTAATATCATTAAGAAGACAAGAAACCTATAATATTATTCATTCCTGATTCCCATTCCCTAATCTCCAGTGGTTCTCTTTTTTACCCTCAAAGAAATAGTCCCAAGGAATGAGTCACATGCAGGAGTTCATAAGGGTAGTTAAACCTCACTTTTGTAAGCAGTGAGGTTTTTTGTAAACCTTACAATTCGTGTTCAAGGAGAAGCTAAGTAGTCAGTGAATGAAGACTACATAATTAAATAGTTCTGCAGTAAATAATAGTCAGACATGACTGAATGACTTCACTTGCACTTTTCACTTTCATGCATTGGAGAAGGAAATGGCAACCCACTCCAGTGTTCTTGCCTGGAGAATCCCAGGGACGGCAGAGCCTGATGGGCTTCCGTCTATGGGGTCGCACAGAGTCAGACATGACTGAAGCAACTTAGTAGGAGCAGCAGCAGCAGCAGTAAATAATACCCTTCTGCTTTCTGTAGAAGGGAGTTAAGAGACATGTAGAATATATATACATAAAATTTGGCATTGAGTTATTTGATGAATGGATAGATAGGAATATAGCCACAGATAGTATCAGCATTGATGCACTGCAAATTCTTTAGACTCTAAATTCATAAAGATGATAAATATATTTTTCTTATTCAGAAGGACCTGGAGCTGACTGTGGCTCAAACTATCAGCTTCTTACTGAAAAATTTAGGCTTAAATTGAAGAAAGTAAGGAAAACCACTAGACCATTCAGGTATGATCTAAATAAAATCCCTTATGATTATATAGTGGCAAGTAGATTCAGGGGATTAGAGTTGGTAGACAGAGTATGTGCCCAAAGAACTATGGAAGGAGGTTCATAACATTGTAAAGGAGGCAGTGACTAAAAACATCCCAAAGAAAAAGAAATGCAAGAAGGCAAAATGGTTTTCTGAGAAAGTCTTACAAATAACTGAGAAAAAAAGAAGTAGAAGGCAATGGAGAAAGGGAAAGATATACCCAACTGAATGCAGAGTTCCAGGGAATAGCAAAGAGGGATAAGAAAGTCTCCTTAAGTGAACAATGCAAAGAAATACATGAATACAATAGAATGGGAAAGACTAGAGATCTCTTCATAAAAACTGAAGATCCCAAGGGAACTTTTCATGCAAAGATGGGCGCAATAAAGGACAGAAACGGTATGAACCTAACAGAAGCAGAAGAGATTAAGAAGAGGTGGCAAAAATACACAGAAGAACTACACAAAAAAGATCTTCATGACCCAGATAACCACGATGGTGTGATCACTCACCTAGAGCCAGACATCCTGGAGTGTGAAGTCAAGTGGGCCTTAGGAAGCATTACAACAAACAAAGCTAGTGGAGGTGATGGAATTCCAGTTCAGCTATTTCAAATCCTAAAAGATGATGCTGTAAAAGTGCTGCACTCAATATGCCAGCAAATTTGGAAAATGCAGCAGTAGCCACAGGACTGGAAAAGGGCAATTTTCATTCCAATCCCAAAGAAAGGAAACACTGGAGATTGTTCAAACTACCATATAATTGAATTCATTTCACATGCTAGCAAGGTTATACACAAAATCATTCAAACTAGGCTTCAATAGTAGGTGAACTGAGAATTTTCAGAGGTACAGTCTGGATTTAGAAAAGCCAGAGGAATCAGAGATCAAATTGCCAACAACAGCTAGGTCATAGAAAAAGCAAGGGAATTCCAGCAAATCATCTGTTTCATTGACTACACTAAAGCTTTTGACTGTGTGGATCATAACAATCTGTGGAGAATTCTTAAAGAGATGGAAATACCCAGAATTAAGTTACCTGCTTATAAGTAATATAATAATAAGTAAGTTACTTATAATAAGTAAGTTACCCAGAATAACTTACCTGCTTCCTGAGAAACCCATATGCAGGTAAAGAAGCAACAGTTAGAACTGGACATGGAACAAGAGTTCATGGTTCAAAACTGGAAAAGTAATACATCATGGGTCTATATTTTCACCCTGTTTATTTAACTTATATGCAGAGTATATCATGTGAAATGCTGTACTGGATGAATAACAAGCTGGAATCAAGATTACTTGATTGAGAAATATCAACAACTTCAGATGTGCAGATGATACCACTCTAATGGCAGAAAGTGAAGAGGAACTAAAGAACTTCTTTTTAAGGGTGAAAGAGACGACCCAGAGGGATGGAATGGGGAGGGAGGAGGGTTCAGGATGGGGAACACATGTATACCTGTGGCGGATTCATTTTGATATTTGGCAAAACTAATACAATTATGTAAAGTTTAAAAATAAAATAAAATGTAAAAAAAAAAAAAAAGAAATAAAACAATTTGAAAAAAAAAAAAGAAAAAACTTAACTTTCAAAAAATGAAGACCATGGCATCTAGTCCCATCACTTCATGGCAAACAGTTGAGAAAATAGTGGAAACATGGCAGATTTTATTTTCTAAGGCTCTAAAATCACTACAGATGCTGACTGCAGCCACAAAATTAAAAGACGCTTGCTTCTTGGAAGAAAAGCTATGGCAAACCTAGACAGCATATTAAAAAGCAGAGACAACATTTTGCCAGCAAAGGTCTATATAGTCAAGGCTATAGTTTTTCCAGTAGTCATGTACAGATATGAGAGTTGGACCATAAAGAGGGTTGAGTGCTGAAGAATTGATGCTTTTAAATTGTGGTGCTTGAGAAGACCTGAAAGTCCCTTGGACAGCAAGGAGATCAAACCAGTCGAATCTAAAGGAAATCAACCCTGGATATTCCCTGGAAGGACTGATGCTGAAGCTCAAGTTCCAATACTTTGACTATGTGATGTGAAGAACCGACTCATTAGAAAAGACCCTGATGTTGCGTAAGATTGAGGGCAGGAGAAGAAGTGGGGTACAGAGGATGAGATGGTTGGATGGCCTCGCCAACTCAATGGACATAAGTTTGAGCAAACTCTGGGAGATAGTGAAGGTCAGGGAAGTCTGGCAGGCTGCAGTCCATGAGTTCACAAAGAACTGGACATGACTTAGTGACTGAACAACTGAACAATTCAGAAAGAAGAATATTGTTGTTAAACTTTTGACCAACTTAATTCACATTTTTTAAACCTTAAATTTCTTACCTTCAGTGAAGATGCTGAGTGTACTTCTTTTGTTTCAAAAAGCCCTATTCAAAAATATCACTTACTTAAATAACTGCCTTATATCAGAACATTGGCACATTTCTAAATGAGGTTTTAAAAAAAAGCTTTGTTGTCTACAATGAAATGAAGCTATTTAAGTCAAACCATTTGCTCTTTAGAAGAAAACAAATCCTACTATGATCTAGCCAACTGGATACAGTAAGATACAGAACACTAGCTAACCATTCATCCTCACAGCAACTAATTTTCCTATATAATTGGGTGGGTGATTCCCTGGGTGACTATACAAAACTAAATGCCACTGCATAAACAAAAACTTTCAAATTCAAATAGGGAAAAATCTAGGTCTCTAGGATACTTCATATCAATTTTCTTGTTAAAAATAGCAGCAGTATCTCAATACTTCACCTCAAATTTTGGCTTCTAATACCATTTATAATATTAAATGAGTTATAATAACTAGCTCAGTAACTAGAAATTTCTTCATATTACCAGAGCTAAAATAAAGTGAATGTTCTAGAATATAGCTATACAAAGTGTGGTCCATAGACCAATACCATAGACATCACTTGGGTCCTTGTTAGGAGATTCCAGGCTTCTGGACTGAAAATTTGCATTTTTCAAAATATGCATAGAGATTTCAAATATGCATTTTAACAAGATCCCCAGGTTATTTGCATGTACTTCAAAGTTTGAGAAGGAATGTCTTAGGAGACATAGATAAACATATATTCTGCTCCTTCCTGTCAATTTCCTCTAATGCAAATCTCTGAAACATTTCCACTCCTTCAGCCACTAGTTATTCACATATATCTTGTTTACAAAGATTCCCTGGGTCCATTTACTTATTATAATCCTCCTCTCCTGATTGACTATCTAGGTTCCTATCCATTCTCTGAGTCAATAATCAGTCTGTTTCCCTCATGCCTTGTTGGTTTTCTTTGGTTTATCTACACTATCCTCTGCCTCTCCATGTTATCTCCACTGCTGGCTCCTCTCCTGATTGACTATCTAGGTTCCTATCCATTCTCTGAGTCAATAATCAGTCTCTGCTTCCCTCATGCCTTGTTGGTTTTCTTTGGTTTATCTACACTATCCTCTGCCTCTCCATGTTTTCTCCACTGCTGGCACAGGCATACTTAATTTGAATCCCCTTCATGACCTATATAAGATCATACTTTTTCATTATGTTCAAATATACTGAAGTACAGACTTCATAATTAAAGAGAAAAACTTGTGAGAGATTTTTTAAAACTGTTTTAATGTGCACCTAACATTTTGAAGAATAACTGAACATTCTTTGCCATGCCAAAGACTTTGACACTTTAGAAGCAGAAATACAGATATAATGTCTTTAAAGATACGATGCCAAATAATGTTTAAAATGAATAAGAACAATCACAGAATTTAACAGTGATGTTATATTTCAGTTCCAAAAGTCAGTGTTGATTGGTCAAGCATGCTTTGTGTTTCTATTTCTGGTATTTTGAAAAGTTGATAGACCAGTGCTGACTGGAGTGCAGTCAAAGTCCATATTGATTCAAAGCTATTTATCAATAGCTACTAGCAGTCCATTTATCAAATCACAACTTTTTCATGAAAAATTATATCTAACACGTTTGATGGCGAGAAAAAAGAATTTATTTTTTGAATTGCTTTTATTTCACTATCCAGAATTAAAAAAATTTTTTTTCTTGACCTAATGGAGATATTTTGTTGTTGTTGTTTTTTTAGTCACTAAGTTATGTCCCACTCTTTGAGACCCCATGGACTGTAGCCCACCAGGCTACTGTTTCCATGAGATTTCCCAGGCAAGAATACTGGAGTGGGTTGTCATTTCCTTCTCCAGGGGATCTTTGTAACTCGGGGATCGAACATATGTCTCCTGCTTGGCGGGAAGATAATGGAGACATATATTGGTACAAAATTTACCAAATATTTTTATTTTAAATATGACAAAATACAAGGATAAAATGAGGTACCTATATATTAATTGATTTCTGTACTGTATCTGTCACTCTTACAAATCTCTGTTAGTTATTTATATTGATACCTTTATTTTTTGCAGCTTATTTTGTCTTTCTAACTTCTATTAATTAAGTGTATTTAAGACTTGCTTATGAAGAACAATAAACCATAGATATAGTTCTTGTCTGTAGATGAAACCACAAACAGGCAGCCAGGAGACCTAATTCCAGTTGAGATCTTGAGCTCTGACAAGTAGGATATCATTTCTGATCATCAGACTCATAATTCTCAAATTTAAGGGCTCATATAGACATTTTATATAGTCTTTATGGAAAACTCTTGGTTTCCTCCCATAGCTAAGATGTTCAACCCTTTCAAATTTGGGAGAAGTTATTTTCAAAGTGTTTTTTTATGTGTGTGTGTATGAAAACTCTTTTTTTTTTCCAGCAATATTTTCCTGCTACACTTAGTTTATTGCTCTGGATTTCTGGGCATAGAGCCTACTTTGATTTTATTTTTGTTTATGTTCATCATCTTTATTTCTATTTTTAAGGCTGAAGCTTCGTAAATATATTATTACACACTATAAAATTGGCTAATAATACTATAAAATTGATTTTCTATATTTGCACATTCCTTGAAAACCTTGGGTGTTTACTGAATTAGTCTAATTCTTCAAATCTGAGTTGTCACCTCCTCCTTTGCCTGAAGCACAGCAGCAGGAAGTACAAATCACACTCAACAGCTTGACACCAGGAGGAAGAAACAAATACCTCTGCATATAATTTACACATCTGACAGTGTGACACCCATACAGAATGGAAGAAGACAGCTTTTATTTTAGAGAATCTTGGCATTCTTTCTAGTAATTAGGACAGCAAAAAAATCAGCTTGTCTTTTACCAGCGGAAAGGGATTTCAAAGACACATGCTGATTGGCTTCTCTTTATGGCCACTACACTTAGCACAGGACCTGGTGTAGAATAGGCGCTCAATAAATCTTTACTGAGCAAATGAATTGATGTTATTTTGAATAAAAGTGCATTGTTAAAAATTATAATAACTCCATGTAAGGAGTTTGGAAGTCTTTTCCATCCTTGTAATCACACACATCCACAAAAGCTGGACAAACTAAAAATCAATGCATTTTATTGCATTCATTAGAGAACTGAAGTTATAGGGCAGATAGCCACATTGACATATGTTGCAAAAGAAATCAGGGAGTCACAGCTGAGATCTGCTTACCTAGAGTGAAAACTTCTGGAGTCATAAACTGGGAGGAAGAATTAAATGGTTATTTTGACTAATTGCTAGAGGCTGAGTATTGTTTAGGCTAAGAGAAAGGCTGTATATTGTCATCCAGCTTATTTAACATATATGCATAGTACATCATGCTGGACTGGATAAATCCCAAGCTGGAATCAAGATTGCCAGGAGAAATATCAATAACTTCAGATATGCAGATGACACCAATTTATTGGCAGAAAGCAAAGAGGGACTGAAGAGCCTCTTGATGAAGGTGAAAGAGGAGAGTGAAAAAGCTGGCTTGAAACTCAACATTTGAAAAACGAAGATGATGGCATCCAGTCCCATCACTTCATGGCACATAGATGGGGAAATATGGAAACAGTGTCAGTCTTTATTTTCTTGGGCTGCAAAATTACTTCAGTAGTCATGCATGGATGTGAGTGTTGGACCATAAAGAAGGCTGAGTGCCAAAGTATTGATGCTTTCAAACTGTGGTACTGGAGAAAACTCTTGACTCAGGGAGATAGTGAGGGACAGGGAAGCCTGGTGTGCTGCAGTTCATGGGGTTACAAAGAGTTGGACATGACTTAGAGACTGAACCAGAGTGAGGAATTCCTGGGGGCTGCACTCTTAGAGGGACCCCCATACTTTTGCCAGGAATCTCACCAGTTTCTCTCTGTGAATATTTGAAAACATATCCCCTCATAAGCCTGAGAGGTGAGGGGAAACTAATCTTGGTAAAATAAGCCCAGAACTTTCTTTTTTAGCAAAGGGTTACTCTCCAGGGGGAAAGACTACCAGAGCCTTGTCCCACGGCCATGGGAAAAAGACATTCTTCTCACACTCCAGTTTCCTCTAGCCTCCCTGTCTTATCCAATGGATTAAGAACTGAGAGACCTTGCAAGAAGAAACACTTGTGAAAGTCACAGGGCAAACACAGAAGCTCACTAAAAGACAGATATTAAATTGGAAGGTTATAGAAGGGTTCCCTATAGCTGGCTATCACATCAATAGGGCTCCAGTGTAACAATAATGCATCACTACTGAGAGAGCTGCATGACACAGGTTCTCTTTGAGGAGGAATATAAATAGAAATTCAAAGTCAGAAGGAGAAACAAAAATAAAATTACTAGAGGCCTCTGATACCTACAGCTATAGCAAACATTAAAGTCCAACTCCCATCCGGATTACCACACATCGTTGCTCACTTCCGTTCTGTTACCTGATAAAACATGTCTAGCTTGTTTGAACAATAAAATATTACTAGGTACACCAAAAGTTTAGGGGAAAAAAAAACAAAACAAAACAAAACAACTCACAGTCTGAGGAGACAAAGAAAGCATCAGAAGTACAGTCAGATATGGCATACATGTAGCATTCTCAAACAGGACATTTAAAATTACTGTGATTATTAGAAGTATTCTAATGGAAAAGTGCACAAAATTCAAGAAATTTAGCTTATATAAATTGAGAGACAGAAACCCTAAGAAGGAATCAAAAAGAAAAGTTAGAAATTAAAAAAAAAAAGCCTAAAACAGAATGCTTTACTTCCAGGGACTCATTAGCAGACTGGACACAGGTGAGGAAAGAATCGGTAAGCATGAAAAAGGGTCAATAGAAGCTCCCTGAAGTGTAAAAATGAATTAAAAAAAAAAAAAAGAAGAAGACTAAATGTAGCAGGACATTCAAGAACTTTGGGGCAATTTTTAAAAGATGTAACATATACATATCTAGAATGTGAAAAAAAAAAGGAAATATTTAAGTGATAATACAAGTATTAATGAAGTATAATGGTCAACAACAAAAAATAATGACTAAGAACTTTTCAAATTAATGACAAACATCAAAGCACAAATTCAGGAAACTCAGAGAACACTGAGCTGAACAGACAGCAACAAGCTGCACTGAACCACATCATATGCAAATTGCAGGAAACAAAAAGGAAAGAGAAAATCTTTTTCAGAGAAAGATTTTGTTACCTACTGAGAAACAAGGAGAGAAAACATGCTGCCAAGAAGAGATGGAATGAAATATTTAGAGAGTTGAGGGAGAGAGACAAAAAATGTAGAATTCAATATTCAGTGAAATTGTCCTTTAAAAGTGAGTGAGAGTTTTTCCAACCAACAAAAATGGAGGGAATTTATTGCCAGCTGATCTGTCTTGAAAAAAAATGTTAAAATATATTTTATTTAGGCAGTAATAAAATTATATTGGTCATAAGGTGGATCTAATTTTTTTTAAAGGAATAATATTGAAGAAGGAATAAATGAAGCCACAGAACAACTGCTGCATGAAAATAATTTGCCCAATGAAATGCCAGAAAATATGTTCAATTCAGTATTTAAAAAATCAAGAATAGACTTTGAAATTAGAACTATTTATATTAGGATCAATGATCTAGAATATGTAAAGAACTTAGGATACTATCTGTGCTTGACTATGTATGCAACATAATTTTGTTCAAATTCTTAATTAAAACATTGTTGATAGCACTTCTTGATAGTAACACAATACTTAGGTAAAATAAAGGAGATGTATAAAACAGTTCCAGAAAAAAAAAAAAAAAAATATGGAGTAAGCCTCAGGAATATTGCTGGTTAAAAAAAATGTAGTCAGTGATTTCTAATTGTTTGCAAACACTAACCTAAATAATCTAGAAAAGTATCTTTCTCATTTTTAATAAGCTAAATAACATATAAATGGAGAAATAATGGAGGAAAAAAGAAGTTACTTGTGAGAACTTATGGAATTCAAGAAGATAAATAAGGCAAAGTAGTGGAATTCTCCAGGCAAGAATACTGGACTGGGTTGCCATGCCCTCCTCCAGGGGATCTTCCTAACCCAGGGATTGAACCTGGGTCGCTGCATTGCAGGCAAATTCTTTACCATGTGAGCCACCATGGAAGCCCCAAACTAAAAAACAAGTAGCTTTAATCATGAAATTTAATGAGTAACATAAAACCTTATTTCATAATTCCAATAGTCAATAAAAATACACAACTACAGAAGGATTACTGATGGATTATGTGCATGGGCTAAAGGATCTGAATGAAAATAGATTTCATTTCTTTCAACTACACTCAGTTCAGTTCAGTCACTCAAGTTGTATCCAACTCTTTGGGACCTTATGGACTGCAGCACGCCAGGCCTCCCTGTCCATCACCAACTCCTGGAGTTTACTCAAACTCATGTCCATTGAGTCAATAATGCCATCCAGCCACCTTATCCTCTGTCATCCCCTTTTCCTCCTGACTTCAATTTTTCCAAGTATCAGGGTCTTTTCCAATGAGTCAGTTCTTTGCATCAGGTGGCCAAATAATTGGAGTTTTAGCTTCAACATCAGTCCTTCCAATGAACACTCAGGACTGATCTCCTTTAGGATGGACTGGTTGGATCTATTTGCAGCCCAAGTGACTCTCAAGAGTCACTCTCCAACACCACAGTTCAAAAGCATCAATTCTTCAGTGCTCAGCTTTCTTTATAGTCCAACTCTCATGTTCATATTTGACTAATGGAAAAACTATAGCTTTGACTAGATGGGCCTTTGTTGACAAAGTAATGTCTCCACCATCTGCAGTGATTTTGGAGCCAAAAAAATAAAGTCTGACACTGTTTCCATTTTTTTCCCCATCTATTTGCCATGAAGTGATGGGACTGGATGCCATGATCTTAGTTTTCTGAATGTTGAGCTTTAAGCCAACTTTTCACTCTCCTCTTTCACTTTCATCAAGAGGTTCTTTAGTTCTTCTTTGCTTTCTGCCATAAGGGTGGTGTCATCTGCATATCTGAGGTTACTGATATTTCTCCCAGTAGTCTTGATTCCAGCTTGTGTTTCATCCAGCCCAGCATTTCTCATGATGTACTCTGCATATAAGTTAAATAAGCAGGGTGACAATATACAGCCTTGACGTACTCCTTTCCCATTTGGAACCAGTCGGCTGTTCCACGTCCAGTTCTAACTGTTGCTTCCTGAACTGCATACAGATTTCTCAAGAGGCAGGTCAGGTGATCTGCTTTCCCATCTCTTGAAGAATTTTCAACAGTTTGTCGTGATCCATACAGTCAAAGGCTTTGGCATAGTCAATAAAGCAGAAATAGATGTTTTTCTGGAACTCTCTTGCTTTTTTGATGATCCAGCGGATGTTGGCAATTTGATCTCTGGTTCCTCTGCCTTTGTAAATCCAGCTTGAACATCTGGAAGTTCATGGTTCACATACTGTTGAACCCTAGCTTGGAGAATTTTGAACATTACTTTGCTAGTGTGCGAGATGAGTGCAATTGTGGTAGTTTGAGCATCCTTTGGCATGGCCTTCCTTTGGGATTGGAATGAAAACTGACTTTTCCAGTCCTGTGGCCACTGCTGAGTTTTCCAAATCTCCTGCCCAGCCTTGTCTAACTCAATGAAACTATGAGCCATGCCATGTAGCACCACCCAAGACAGATGGGTCATGGTAGAGAGTTCTGACAAAACGTGATCCACTGGAGAAGGGAATGGCAACCCACTTCAGTATTCTTGTCTTGAGAACCCCAGAACAGTATGAAAAGGCAAAAAGATAGGACACTGAAAGATGACCTCCCCAGGTTGGCAGGTGCCCAATATGCTACTGGAGATAAGTGGAGAAATAACTCCAGAAAGAATGAAGGGATGGAGTCAAAGCAACAACACCACCCAGTTGTGGATGTGACTGGTGTTGGAAGTAAGGTCCAATGCAGTAAAGAGCAGTATTGCATAGGAACCTGGAATGTAAAGTCCATGAATCAAGGCAAATTGGAAGTGGTCAACTACATTACTCCTTTAAAATAACTTAAAACATTTAAGTCAGCAATTAAATACAAAATATGATTTGAGATTCACTTAATCACATTTTGCCCCAGCCCTCTCCTCTAAAAATGATATTTATAAGTAATAGATAAGGTTTTAAATAGTTTTGCACAGTTTTTCACTGAATCTTTTTCCTAGGGTAACAGTTCACTTTTAGATGAATTAAAATCATAATTCCATCAGTAGCCCCAATTGGACACCTAATGTTTACAGGATGCTCTGTCCAAGCTAAAGAATATGACACAAAGACAGTGATCCTTATCTTCATGATCCAGGAGAGGATTCTCTAAAAGCTTGTAAAAATGACATCAGTTAGGAAAGATTATCAAGGTAATTAATAAGAAGGTGAAGCCTGATAAAGTGAAAGTGAAAAGCAAAGTACAAAAACAGAGGTTTATATTAATACATTTATCTGGGAAGATTTCCTGAAAAATTTAACTTTTGAGTCAGATTTTTAAAAATCATCATAACCTCCTCCAAACAGTTCTGAATATTTTTTTATTTTATTTTAGCAAAAGAATACTTCAGTCACTTTGATTTTATTCTTAATCCAAGATTATAAAATACACTAATGAAATTGTTCATGTGGGCCTAACTTTTATCACATGTCCATACTATTAACAGAATGGCTTTTCTATAAGTATCTACCTCTAATATTAAAAGCCAGATTAAAAAAAAATGTACACATATCTTGGCTGCCTATATTAAACAAGAAAAAGCAGTGCATTGTGTGTGTGTGTATGTGTATATGAAAGTATGAGGCCTTAACTGAATTATGCTTTACTTAAAGTAGCAGAACTATGAGGGAATTTCAGTAATGAGGTAAAATTGAAATAAAAATTATCTTGAAAAAGGAAAATTTATAAATTATAAATGTAAGAGACAAATCCATAATCAGTTAGCACTGGATAGCCTTCTAACAGGCAAGTAAAAATTAATTAAGACTACATTTTTAAACAGAAAGCATATATATAAAGATATAGGCACAAGAATTCAACTGGTTGATGTAGAAAGAATACCAAATGGAATGATTGGGTCCGAAATTCAGGGTGTTCTGTGCTTAGTTGCTCAGTTGTGTCTGACTCATTGTGACCCCATGGACTGCAGCCCACCAGGCTCCTCTGTCCATGGGGATTTGCCAGGCAAGAATACTGGAGTGGGTTGCCATGCCCTCCTTCAGGGGATTTTCCCAACCCAGGGATCAAATCCAGGTTTCCTACATTGCAGGTGGATTCTTTACTGTCTGAGCCACTAGGGAAGTCCATGAATACTGGAGTGGGTAGCCTGTCCCTGCTTCAGGGGATCTTCCCAATCCAGGAATCGAACTGGGGTCTCCTGAATTGCAGGTGGATCTTTACCAGCTGAGCTACCAGGGAATGTTATTTCAAATGGAAAGATGTAAGGAATTTAACCAGAGAACCAATCACAGCCTGAATTCAAGATTATAATTGGGGGTAGGGGTAGACGATGGGGAGGTAAAACTTGAGACAGAGCCATACAAACAAGACACTGCTGTTAATAAAGAGACAAAGTTAAAAACTGCTGGTTCATGTGGAGATCCAAAAACAAGAAAACATAGTCACTAGACTTAACATGGGACAGGGTTAATGAAGGAGAGATCATAAACAAAGGTGCCAGTGATGGAGGGCCACTGTTAAGTACTTCCAGTTGTATGAGACAAGAGGAAGACACACAGGTTAAACCATCTATATACAGGTGGTGGGGTTGAGGTCTGCTAGTCATGAGGTCTGCTGCCCACAGTGAGACCACAGTGAACACCAACAGCAGTCCTCAGCAGGAAGTCTTGGAATATTAATGATTCAAGTTTTTCCCCAGATTGAGGAAATAATAAAAAGTGTTTCCTCTTTTTAGAAAGAAACCTTACGATGAAACACTTGAGAAAGGATATTCAGGCAAATGAGTTACATTTCCTGAAAAACTATAAAATCCTCATCCAGTCCTTTCTTTTTTGGTTTCTTCCTCTACTCTTGAGAGGAGAAGGCAATGGCACCCCACGCCAGTACTCTTGCCTGGAAAATCCCATGGACAGAGGAACCTGGTAGGCTGCAGTCCATGGGGTCGCTAAGAGTCGGACACGACTGAGCGACTTCACTTTCACTTTCCACTTTCATGTATTGGAGAAGGAAATGGCAACCCATTCCAGTGTTTTTGCCTGGAGTATCCCAGGGACAAGGGAGCCTGGTGGGCTGCCATCTATGGGGGGTCACACAGAGTCGGACACGACTGAAGTGACTTAGCAGCAGCAGCTACTCTTGAGACTCTTTTTTTTTTTTTTTTTTTTAATTTTGCAATTTTCTCAGGAGTACAGATGTGAAAATGCTGTAAAACAGAAGAAGCATTAACTTTCTATGGCTTGGAGTTTTTAACATAAAAATAATAATAAATCTTGCTTTTGCTGGACCAAGGTAACAGTGACACTCTGTTCCCTGGCAGGCATAGAAATATACTCTTATCCCTTATGGAACAGTAGAAATGTTAGTATTAATTTATTTAAGCAGATTTACTTTGAATAAAGAATGCTAGAATACTGCATCAGTTAGCATAGACTGTACAAATAACTAGCAATATCTGTTTATCCTGTTACAGACTGATAATATGCTGAAATATGCAGCAATGTGGGAAGGGATGGTAGGAAAATTCTATTAATAACATATGGCCTGTAAAAATGACAAAATATTTCTCTAAATTAGTACTGTTGCATAAGAATGAAATAAAATGCAAATATACCTCATGGAGTATATTTGCTCCCTGTCTCGCTCCTGAAAAGCTGAGATACCAATACTCAATTCTCTTTGTATTTCTTAAGATTTTGAACTCTAGTGATCCCAGTATCTACTCTGGACTTAGCTTTATAAGTTAGCAAACAACCCTCCAGCAACACCTTCAAAAGACTATAATTACAAATATAGCATAAGACTATCCATTTTCAACATGTTAAACATTGTTGTTTTTAGAAAGCAATTGCTTTTGCTTCCACCCCACCCCCTACCCCAATGCTCAATGCAATCTATACTGCCTGGAAGCCAGACTTTAAATGAAACAGATGCTCCAAGTCTAAATTCTGCAGTGATGGTAAAGTTGTTCCCTAGCAACATAAAGTTATGAAAACTTCAAGAGCACCACTTCACTCAATACAGTTTCTACCATTTAGTTTCATGTACTCAGTGGTTTATTATAAAAACTGAGAATCAAGTCAAAATCAATTGATCCTGCATTAATAAAAAAGAAAAACCATTGCATTGATTCTAAATGACAGATACTTTCAAACTTGGACAGAAAAATCAAGCTTCATACAATACTTTAAAAGAAGGTTTTCATAATGAAATTTAGGAAGGACTATATAGAAAGGGGATAGATTTAGGCTGTAAGTGTATCCAAACAGATACTTTATTTTAAAACATCTAGACATTTTTCCAGTAGTTATGTATGGATGTGAGAGTTGGACTGTGAAGAAGGCTGAGCACCAAAGAATTGATGCTTTTGAACTGTGGTGTTGGAGAACGCTCCTGAGAGTCCCTTGGACTACAAGGAGATCCAACCAGTCCATTCTAAAGGAGCTTAGTCCTGGGTATTCTTTGGAAGGAATAATGCTAAAGCTGAAACTCCAGTACTTTGGCCACCTCATGCGAAGAGCTGACTCATTGGAAAAGACCCTGATGCTGGGAGGGATTGGGGGCAGGAGGAGAAAGGGACGACAGAGGATGAGATGGCTGGATGGCATCACTGACTCAATGGACGTGAGTCTGAGCGAACTCAGGGAGTTGGTGATGGACAGGGAGGCCTGACATGCTGCAATTCATGGGGTCGCAAAGAGTTGGACATGACTGAGTGACTGAACTGAACTGAACTGAAGACATTCTGAAGAAGTGGCTAACTTAATCCAGGCAAGTGACCTGGTGTTTAATTGAAATGCTCTATCCAGGTATCCTCAAATCTTTTGGTTTTAGAACCCCTGTAGATTCTTAAAAATTACTGGGTATCCTGAAGAACTGTTGTTTATATGGGTCATGTCTATTAGTACTACATTTGAAGTTAAAACTTAGAGATTCTGTTTTCACTTATTCATTTTGAAATGAACATATAAGTAATATATTTTATGAAAAATTTCAAAACAAAAACAAAGATAGTTTAGTAAGATAAGTGGTGCTGTTTGACACTTTTATATCTCCTTAAGGTTTGACTTAATAGAAGACAACAAGTTCTTTTCTTCAGCATTTACTGTGGTGTAATATCACACAACATAAAGCCCCTAGAAAATTCTATTGTTTACCATCTTCTCCTTCTCCTCCTTCTCCTCTTTCTTCTTCTCCTATTTAAGTTGTTGAACTGTCCTTTGAGAAATTCAGCAATAAGTATGTTTCTTATTTGTATAAAAGCGTTATTTCCTTGTATAAGAATTTCCTTTCATAAGAAGATGTTTTTGTTTTTCTTGGCCATTGACATTAGGCAAGAGGGTGAAGTGATTATATTTTAGATTCATAGTCAGGCTTCCTTGGTTTGAGGTTCACTGCTCTCTTGCTCTATGACCCTGATTAAGTTTAAGTTTCCCTTATATCATTTATAAAATGGGTCTAATAGCAACATTATGCCTATAGTACTATCAATAGAATTAAGTAGGACTTAAGTGAAAAAGACGCTCCCTGGTGGTCTAGTCAGAGAAGCCTTTCTTCTGGAGAAGAAAATGGCTACCTGCTCAAATAGTCTTGCCTGGAGAATCCTATGGACAGAGGAGCCTGGCAGGCTACAGTCCATGAGGTCACAGAGTTGGACACGACTGAGTGACTAACACTTTCACTTTCAAATGGAAAACACTTGGTTTATTTGCAGCCCATAAATGTAATCACTGGATAAAAATTGTCTGCTTTTATCTCTGATTTTAAGATTGCAAAATATAACACTAAGATAAACATATCAATAAATCACTCAAATAACCATCACTTCCACCCTAACCCCATTCCTAAAAAAAAAAAAAAAGGAAATAGCATGAACCTGGGATTATTGGATGCTTAAGAATTTTATGTAGAGTTGAAGTTTACTTTATTTTTTTAATATTAAGGAAAGCATCTGAAACTATGTGCTAATTCTTTCTTATGTGTTCCTTTCCTAACACAATGTCTCTTAGTATCATTTAGTAGACAGAAAGAAGGGTGAAGATTGGTGCCTTTGCTTAAAGAAACTGTGGAAATAAGTACTAATCCAAATAATTTGAAAAAGGCATAAAAGCACACAGTTTGGTTTTATTGAACGATTTCTTGTAATTGGTAGATTTATGCTTTCTTTGACCTTTGTTCTGGTTTATATAATGACTCAAAAATTACCATAAGTTTTAATCACATGCTGATTTCTCTTAGTGGATCAATTCCAACCACACCATCAGTAGTACACTCTTTTATAGCAGTTGCAGGAAGGATCACGCTTGCAACGTGAATATCATCTTTCATTCCCTAATTTCAAAGCACTCTCAGAATTAGCTCAGTTCTCATAACAACTTTGTAGCTAGATATGCAGTAAACATTTCTTCTTTTTGCCTTGGGACATAGCTTATGAGAGTAATGGCCTGAGATTGCACAAGGTTTTGCAAAGAGCCTATAGGGGATTCCTGAACTTCACAGTAAACATTGCTTCTTCAGAGGAAAATAAATGGATGTTCTTGAAAATCAAACCTTTAAAATGGGAACTTATATGTTTTTGACTGTTAAACATTGGTAAAGTATAAAACAATGTTAAAAAACACAGTTTAACAGTTCAGCAACAATCATACTCCTTTCATATTAGTCATTTTAAAAATGCTATTACTTATTATAGCAAATCAATTCTGATAGTCTTTGTTAGATAAGTTAGGAGTTAGTAGGATTTTGAGAGCTGGGTATTTAGACTGTATTTTAAACATACCTTAGAATATCTGAGCATTGTGTTAGAATAAAAAAGAATGCCTTTTCTGCCACAATATAATAAATTTATGACTTTAATGTGGAGAATCAAGAAAAATAGAAGCTTCTTGGGCAGCTTCTCACCTGTAATCTTTGAGAGAAATAAGCATTGAACTACTATGTCTTCCTTTGAATGCCATAGTTTGGGGTTTCCCAGGTGGCTCAGTTGGGAAAGAATCACCTGCAGTGAAGGAGATACAGGAGATGCGGGTTCATTCTATGGGTGAGGAAGATCCTTGGAGGAGGACATGGCAACCCACTCCAGTATTCTTGCCAGGAGAATCCCATGGACAAAGAAGCCTGTGGGGCTACAGTCCATAGTGTTGCAGAGTCAGACACAGATGAAGCAACTGATTATGCACACTGTAGTTAGAAGCTGTTTTCAAATTCTGGTATCACAGTTCATAAGATTAATATTCTGAAATACAATTCTGAACTCCAAATTCTTATAAAATAGTATGCTAAACATAAATACTTTGTAGTTTATTATAATAATTGAATGAATTAACATATAAAAGAGCCAACAAATCCTCAAAGAAAGCAATTTTTCTTGCTTTTTCCCCTCCTTGCTTTCTTTTTCTTTCCTTCCTTTGTTTACAGCAGCTCAGTTATTTTGCCTAATTAAAAATGCAAATAGCAATTAGATTTCATGAACCCCCATGCAGTGCATTAAATAAAAATGTTGAGACCACATTTTTTTCAATTGTTATAACTTTGCTACGGAGAAGGCAATGGCACCCCACGCCAGTACTCTTGCCTGGACAATCCCATGTATGGAGGAGCCTGGAGGGCTGCAGTCCATGGGGTCTCTGAGGGTCGGACATGACTGAGCGACTTCACTTTCACTTTTTACTTTCAAGCATTGGAGAAGAAAATGGCAACCCACTCCAGTGTTCTTGCCTGGAGGATCCCAGGGATGGGGGAGCATTTGGGCTGCCGTCTATGGGGTTGCACAGAGTCGGACACGACTGAAGTGACTTAGCATAGCATTGCATAGCATAACTTTGCTAAGATATATATTCTTTTTTAATCATTCCTCAACTATTTTATTTAAGCTAAATTGAATGTAAATTATTTCAAATATCAACAAAAGTACTATCATCATCATTCTAGACTATCATCAATAATATTACAGTTCTATAATAATTCAATAATATATGAATAATAATAGTATTAGACTATTACTTTACTATATTAATAGAGTATACTTTTTCTCAGTTCCACAGAGGAAAGTACTGAGACACTTTTTGTACTGAGACACAGTAACTTTTTGAAAGTCACAGAGCTAGTGAGTGAGAGTAAGATCCAACCTGAATTTCTCTTGTGTCAGTCTGGGCATTTAACTACTGCTCTAGATATATTAATAATTTTTGTTTGAACAACTGCCTCAGAAGCTCAGAAAAATTAAAAGACATTTTTCATACTCTTCAGTTCTCTATGGGGAAATTATGAGAATGAACTGATTTTAGTTTGGAGAAGATCAGACAATAACTCATACTTTTGAGGCATATACAGTGCAAGATTATACCTCCAGTTAGAGATTTCCACTGATAGAAATGACCATCCCAATGTCAATAATCCTGGGAAGAAATTAGATTCAAAACTAAAATCAGGAACTGGAAAGGCATGGCACTGACTGAGCCCAGGAGGGAAAGCCTCATGTTTTCCCTTTCTGGATCTTGCCCAGCAATTCCCTAAATGTACTGAAAACTTACTTTTGCCTAATGGAACCAAGACAAAACTGAAGAAATGGAGCCTGGAGGTACTAGGCAGGCAGATTTCAGAAAACTTTCTAAAGATATCTTATAACCTGTGGGTTTGAGAGAAGTTTTGGAAATAAAAATGAGGTATAAATCATTTTCTGTGTTGTAATTTTCTTCTATTATATAAAGTAAGTATCCTCAAATATGTGTTAACTGTGACTCACACCTTAGTATATTATAAGTACAAGTAAGATCAGAGGAAAACTTAAACTTGGATTATACAGGTTCAAAGGATCTGTAAACTTTTTAGTAAATGTGAGTATAAAAGCAAGTAGAAGAATAAAGAATATGTAATTATTACTATCAAGAGAGAAGAAGAATTTCCACTTTGGGCCATGATGCAGTAAGAGTTACTGGATTTCTACGTTCACCTTAAACTACAAAAGTGGAGAAAATATAAAATACTGCTTTGGAATATTAAAGAATGAATGATTAATTTTTATGAACAAAAATGACATTTCTAGAAATTGCCTTGTTGTTCAGTCACTCAGTTGTGTCTCTTTGCAACCCCATGGACTGCAGCCTAGAGCAAGGTTTTTTAACCTTGGATCCTACTGACATTTTGGATCAGATAATTATTGGTAGTGGGGGCTGTAATGTGAATTGCAGGATATTTATCAGCAGCATCACTGATCTTAGTACTACATGCAGTAGCATCACTCTAGTTGTAACAACCTAAAACATTACCAGATACTGCAAATATTGGTCAGGGGAAAAATCATCTGTTTCAAAACTCTGGCCTAGAAGAAGTCCCTAGAATGTAGCATAGAGAAGATAAATCCAAGTAGAAAATGAAGCAACTCTGCTGATTTAAGAAGATAGAGAGCAAATGTTGAAAAGTTCAGAACGGCTATAGTTTGAGAAACAGACTACCAAAGAGGAAGGAGCTCAGAGATAGAGAGAGAGATACAGAAAAAGATACAGAAAGCCCTTGTATTTACCTTGAAGTCTCCTAGATCTGATCTGTACCTTTGTGAAAGGAAAATACTTGAACAGGAAAAAAAAAAAAAAAAAAAGGAAATAAGTAAACGGAACAATTTGTTGAATACACCCATATATAGGAATAGTTTTTCTTCCCATCAACCAGAATTGAAAGACCCTTAAAACATGGGGGGAACCTCAGAAAAGTGCCACACAAATAAAAGGACTAAATTATCCTTCAGTTGAAGGCTGGTCAAAACACATTCTAAGAAACAAAAGCAAGCATTCAATGATTACAAGTAACTTAATTATACATCAGTGACAGTTCAAGATGGTGGTGTAGGAAGACCCTAAACTCACCTCTTCTCACACACAGCAAATTTACATCTACATGTAGAATACTTTCCCTCTCAAAAGGACCTGAGAACTAGATGAACAATGACTCCACAAAAAAGGCAAAAGAGACTCATCAAGAAGGGTTGGAGAGGCAGAGACACAGTCTCACCCAAGATACCACTCCAGATGTGGTCACCTACAAATGGGAGGCATCCTGAAAAATACCCTCTAATTTGTAGGCAGGGTATTTCCTCAAAGAGTGAAAGAATTGTTCCCCATATCAAGCACACTGATCCTGAGGGCTAGCAATGGAAAAAGTAGTCCCTAAAATGTCTGGTTCTGAAAAATCAATGGAGATTAAGTCAAGAGGAATCATAGAAATATAGGAAATGAAGATCTTGCTCCTGAAGGACTCATATGCAAAGCCAGCACAAAAGTAACTGATTAAAAAGCACATTAAAAGCTTCTGTACAATAAAAGAAACTATAAGCAAGGTGAAAAGACAGCCTTCAGAATGGGAGAAAATAATAGCAAATGAAGCAACTGACAAAGAATTAATCTCAAAAATATACAAGTGGCTCCTGCAGCTCAATTACAGACAAATAAACGACCCAATCAAAAAATGAGCCAAAGAACTAAATAGACATTTCTCCAAAGAAGACATACAGAGGGCTAACAAACACATGAAAAGATGCTCAACATCACTCATTTTCAGAGAAATGCAAATCAAAACCACTATGAAGTACCATTTCACCCCAGTCAGAATGGCTGCGATCCAAAAGTCTACAAGCAATAAATGCTGGAGAGGGTGTGGAGAAAAGGGAACCCTCTTACACTGTTGGTGGGAATGCAAACTAGTACAGCCACTATGGAGAACAGTGTGGCAATTCCTTAAAAAACTGGAAATAGAACTGCCATACGACCCAGCAATCCCTCTGCTGGGCATACACACCGAGGAAACCAGAATTGAAAGAGACACATGTATCCCAATGTTCATTGCAGCACTGTTTATAATAGCCAGGACATGGAAGCAACCTAGATGTCCATCATCAGATGAATGGATAAGAAAGCTGTGGTACATATACACAATGGAGTATTACTCAGCCATTAAAAAAAATACATTTGAATCAATTCTAATGAGGTGGATGAAACTGGAGCCTATTATACAGAGTGAAGTAAACCAGAAAGAAAAACACCAATACAGTATACTAAAGCATATATATGGAATTTAGAAAGATGGTAACGATAACCCTGTATGTGAGACAGCAAAAGAGACACAGATGTATAGAACAGTCTTTTGGACTCTGTGAGAGAGCAAGAGGGTGGGATGATTTGGGAGAATGGCATTGAAACATGTATAATATCATATGTGGAATGGGTCGCCAGTCCAGGTTCGATGCATGATACAGGATGCTCAGGGCTGGTGCACTGGGATGACCCAGAGGGATGGTATAGGGAGGGAGGTGGGAGGGGGGTTCAGGATGAGGAACACATGTACACCCGTGGTGGATTCATGTTGATGTATGGCAAAACCAATACAATATTGTAAAGTAATTAGCCTCCAATTAAAATAAATAAATTTATATTTTAAAAAAAGCATCTAGACCATAAGAAAGGGAGACCTATTTACTAATTTAAAAATGGCTGCTGGAGAGGCAGAAACTAGCATTATGTTTCTGGGGACAAGCACTAGCAGATGCCATTTTTGCAATCTCATCCTAACTTGCTGGTGACAGAGCCAACAAACACCATTTTTGATGCTCTCCCTATAGCCAGCTAGCAACAGAGAGCATGCTGTACTCACCCTACATCATAACTGGACTGGGTGAGTGCCCTGCATTCTGCCCACCCTATGGATACTCTAAATGCCACTGGACTGGGTCAGCATACTGAGCACCATGTACTCTGTGCTAAGTCTGAGTTGAAATCAGGACAAGGAAGTAACTCAAACCCCACCCTCCTCATGTAGCAGTTATAGCCCTACTACAGTCAGCATTGTGTGTGTGCATTCAGCCCCACACAAGGAATGGCCATGGAGTGCCTGGTTTCAGTGGCCAGGGAAAACTGTGATTCTGGGCCACAGAGAACGATTACATAAACCACTCCCTCCAAGACTGAAGGTGGAATCCATTTCACTTAATATATGAGACAAACACAGAGAGACAGGCAAGATGAAGATGTAGATGTTTCAAATCAAAAAACAAGGCAAATCCCCAGGAAAAAAAGACTTTAATAAAACAGAGATAAGCAACTTACTTTATAAAGAGTTCAAAGTAATGTTTGGGGAAAAAAATAATTTCACCTATTTAGGGAGAAAAATGAATGAACACAGTCAGAACTTCAACAAAGAGACATAAAATATAAGAAAGTACCACAAGAAAGTCATAACTGAACCGAAAAAAATACACTAGAGTGGTTCAAAAATGAATAAAATAGAAGCGCAAATCAGTAGTCTAGAAGATAAAGCAATGGGCAACAGAAAAGGCAGCAAAATGAAGAAAGGATTTGAAAATGTAAGAATACATTAGTGACCTCTGGGGCAATATCAATCAGAATTACATACATGTTATAGATGTCCTAGAAGGAGTAGGGAGAAAGGACCAGAAAAATTATTTGAAGAAATAATCAATGAAAACTTTCTTAATCTGGTGAAGGAAACAGACATCCATGTCCAGGAGTCCCAGATTGTTCCAAATAAGATAAGCCCAAAGGGAGAAACATGAGGCACATTATATGTTATATATATGTTAAAGGTTAAGGATAAAAAGAGAATCTTAAATGCAGCAAGAGAAAAGCAACTTATTATGCAAAGGATACCCCCATAAGAATATCAGCAGATTTTTTAGTAGAAATGTTATATGCCAGAAGGGAATATCATGACATTCAAAGTGCTAAAAGAAGAAAGAAAAAAAAAAAACCTGCCAACTAACAATTCTCTACCTTACAAAGTTCTCATTCAGAATTGAAGGAGAAAATAAGTGTTTTTCAGATAAGCAAAAGATAAAAGAGTTCATCTTTATTAAACTAAACTAAACTAAAATAAATGCATCATCACTAAACTAAATGCAGTCCATGGGATCACAAAGAGTTGGACATGACAGAAACAGAGCAACAACAATATCACTAAACTGGTCTTATTAAAAATGCAAAAAGGATTTTTCTATGCTAACAAGAAAAGGTACTAATTAATAATAGCAAAGCATGCAAAAATAAAAGTCTTACCAAAAAAAGGCAAATAAATAATAGAGGTAATATGAAGTAAATATGAAGGGTAAAGATGAAAGTAGCAAAACTAATTAAAAATATAATACATAAGTGATACATAAAATAAAAAGATGTAAAATGTGCAATCCCGCTACTAGGCATATACTCTGAGGCAACCAAAATTTAAAAAGACACATGTACTCCAATATTGATTGCAGCACTATTTACAATAGCTAGAACATGGAGGCAACCTAGATGTCCATCAACAGATGAATTGATAAAGAAGCTGTGGTACATATATGCAATGGAATATTACTCAGCCATAAAAACGGAATACATTTGAGTCAGTTCTAATGAGGTGGACTAACATAGAGATTATTATACAGAGTGAAGTAAGTCAGAAAGAGAAATACAAATATTGTATACAAATGCATATATAGGGAATCTAGAAAGGTGGTACTGAAGAATTTATTTGCAAGGCATCAGTGGAGAAACAGACATAGAGAACAGACTTATGGACACAGGGGAGGAGAGAGAGGGTAAGATGTGTGGAGAGACTAACATGGAAACTTACAATACCATATGTAAAATAGATAGCCAATGGGAATTTGCTGTATGACTCAGGGAACTCAAACAGGGGCTCTGTAACAATTTAGAATGGTGGGATTGGGAGGGAGATGGGAGAGAGTGGACATGGGTGTAGCTATGACTGATTCTTGTTGTTTGACAGAAAATGACAAAATTCTGTAACACAATTATCCTTAAATACATAAATAAAATTTTAAAATGTGTATTCAAAAATATAAAATGTATGAGGGAGCAGAAATATAAAGCCTTGGAATGTGTTCAAATTAAATTACTATCAATTTAAAAGTGACTATTATATACATAGGAGGTTATATGTAACTTCACAATAACAACAATGAAAAAATCTTTTGGTATGTACAAAGAAGAATGAGAAAGAAATCTAAACATAACACTAAAGTAAACAAAAACCTTCAAGAGAAGATAGAAAAACCAGGGAGAAACTACAAAGACATCCAGAAAACAAATACAAATGGCAATAAATACTTATCAAGAGCCTGCCAGGCTCCTCTGTCCATGAGAATCTCCAGGCAAGAGTCCTGGAGTGGGTTGCCATTTCCTTCTCCAGGGGATCTTCCCAACCAAGGGATTGAATCCAGACCTCCCACAATGCAGGTGGATTCTTTACCAACTGAGCTACTAGGAAAGCCCTACTTATCAATAATTACTTTAAATACAAATGGACTAAATGGTCCAATCAGAAGACACAGGATGGCAGAATGGATTAAAAAAAAAAAACTTTCTATATGTTGCCTATATGAAACTCACTTCAAACCTAAAGACTCTGCAGATTGAAAGTGAAAGATGAAATAAATAAATTACAAGAATGGAAATGAGAAGAAAAGAAAGCTAGGGTAGCAATACTTATATCAGTCAAAATAGACTTTTAGACAAAAACTGTAAAAATAAAAAAGGCATTGAATAATGAGAAAGGGGTCAATCCAATAAAAATATATAACATTTGGAAGCATGTATGCGACTGACATGTAAGTACCTAAATACATAAAGCAAATATCAACAGAAATAAAAGGAGAAATAGATAGAAATGCAATAATTGTAGGGGGCTTTCATGAATGAATGAAAGGGCTTCCCTCGTGGCTCAGAGGTTAAAGCGTCTGCCTGCAATGCGGGAGACCTGGGTTCGATCCCTGGGTCGGGAAGATCCCCTGGAGAAGGAAATGGCAACCCACTCCAGTATTCTTGCCTGGAGAATCCCATGGACAGAGGAGACTGGCAGGCTACGGTCCATAGGGTCACAAAGAGTTGGACACGACTGAAGCCACAGCAATTGGGAAAGAAAATTAAATAAAAGGAACACAAATTAATAAATTAAGAAGCCAAGTTGTCACTATTTATAGAAGACTTAACACTGTATATAAAATACCCTAAAGAATTCACCAAAAACTTTTAGAATTAATAAACAAATTCTATAAAGTACAGCATACAAAATAAATATACAGAAATTGGTTGCATTTATATATACTAAAGAATTATCTGGCTTCCCAGGTGGCTCAGTGGTAAAGAATCTGCCTGCCAAGCAGGAGACTTGGGTTCAATCTCTTAGTCAGGAAGATCACCTGGAGAAAGAAATGGCAACCCAATCCAGAATTCTTGCCTGGAAAATCCGATGGACAGAGCAGCCTGGTGGTCTACAGTCCATGGGGTCACTATGAGAGTCATAAAATGAGTTAGTGACTAAACAACAGCAACAATAAATTATCAGAAAGAGAAATCAAGTTAAAAATCCCATTTAAAATTACATTAAAAAGACTAAAACACCTAGGAATATATTTAATCAAGGAAATAAAAGCCCTATATTCTGAAAACTATAAAATATATTGTGCTCATGGATTAGAAAAAACCAACATTGTTAAAATGTCTACACTACCCAAAGCAATATACAGACTTAATGCAATTCCTCCTAAAAATACCAATGGAATTTTTTTATACAACTAGAACAAGTAATTTTTAAAAATTTGTATAAGATCAGTCCCTCAGTCATGTCCGACTCTTTGCGACCCCATGAATCGCAGCACACCAGGCCTCCCTGTCCATCACCAACTCCCAGGGTTCACTCAGACTCACGTCCATTGGGTCAGTGATGCCATCCAGCCATCTCATCCTCTGTCATCCCCTTCTCCTCTTGCCCCCAATCCCTCCCAGCATCAGAGTCTTTTTCAATGAGTCAACTCTTTGCATGAGGTGGCCAAAGTACTGGAGTTTCAGCTTTAGCATCATTCCTTCCAAAGAGATCCCAGGGCTGATCTCCTTCAGTATGGACTGGTTGGATCTCCTTGCAGTCCAAGGGACTCTCAAGAGTCTTCTCCAACACCACAGTTCAAATGCATCAATTCTTTGTCACTCAGCCTTCTTCACAGTCCAACTCTCACATCCATACATGACCACTGGAAAAACCATAGCCTTGACTAGATGGACCTTTGTTGGCAAAGTAATGTCTCTGCTTTTGAATATGCTATCTAGATTGGTCATAACTTTCCTTCCAAGGAGTAAGCGTCTTTTAACTTCATGGCTGCAGTCACCATCTGTAGTGATTTTGGAGCCCTGAAAAATAAAGTCTGACACTGTTTCCACTGTTTCCCCATCTATTTCCCATGAAGTGATGGGACCAGATGCCATGATCTTCGTTTTCTGAATGTTGAGCTTTAAGCCAACTTTTTCACTCTCCACTTTCACTTTCATCAAGAGGCTTTTGAGTTCCTCTTCACTTTCTGCCATAAGGGTGGTGTCATCTGCATATCTGAGGTTATTGATATTTCTCCAGGCAATCTTGATTCCAGCTTGTGTTTCTTCCAGTCCAGCATTTCTCATGATGTACTCTGCATATAAGTTAAATAAACAGGGTGACAATATACAGCCCTGATGAACTCTTTTTCCTATTTGGAACCAGCCTGTTGTTCCATGTCCAGTTCTAACTGTTGCTTCCTGACCTGCATACAAATTTCTCAAGAGGCAGATCAGGTGTTCTGGTATTCCCATCTCTTTCAGAATTTTCCACAGTTTATTGTGATCCACACAGTCAAAGGCTTTGGCATAGTCAATAAAGCAGAAATAGATGCTTTTCTGGAACTCTCTTGCTTTTTCGATGATCCAGTGGATGTTGGCAATTTGATCTCTGGTTCCTCTGCCTTTTCAAAAACCAGCTTGAACATCAGGAAGTTCACGGTTCACATATTGCTGAAGCCTGGCTTGGAGAATTTTGAGCATTACTTTACTATCGTGTGAGATGAGTGCAATTATGTGGTAGTTTGAGCATTCTTTGGCGTTGCCTTTCTTTGGGATTGGAATGAAAACTGACCTTTTCCAGTCCTGTGACCACTGCTGAGTTTTCCAAATTTGCTGGCATATTGAGTGCAGCACTTTCACAGCATCATCTTTCAGGATTTGGAATAGCTCAACTGGAATTCCATCACCTCCACTAGCTTTGTTCAGAGTGATGTTTTCTAAGGACCACTTGACTTCACTTTCCAGGATGTCTGGCTCTAGGTCAGTCATCACACCATCGTGATTATCTGGGTCTTGAAGATCTTTTTTCTACAGTTCTTCTGTGTATTCTTGCCATCTCTTCTTAATATCTTCTGTTAGGTCCATACCATTTCTGTCCTTTATCGAGCTCATCTTTGCATGAAATGTTCTTTTGGTATCTCTGATTTTCTTGAAGAGATCTCTAGTCTTTCCCATTTTGTTGTTTTCCTCTATTTCTTTGCATTGATCACTGAAGAAGGCTTTCTTATCTCTTCTTGCTATTCTTTGGAACTCTGCATTCAGATGTTTATATCTTTCCTTTTCTCCTTTGCTTTTCACTTCTCTTCTTTTCACAACTATTTGTAAGCCCTCCCCAGACAGCCATTTTGCTTTTTTGCATTTCTTTTCCATGGGGATGGTCTTGATCCCTGTCTCCTGTACAGTGTCACGAACCTCATTTCATAGTTCCAAAATTTGTATGGAACCAGAGAAATCCCCAGCAGCCAAAACAATCTGAGAAAGAGGAACAGAGCAGGATGTCTCATGCTCCCTGATTTCAGTCTGTACTATAAACCTACAGTTATCAAAACAATATGATACTGGCATAAAAACAGTCCCATAGATCAAGGAATAGAGAGCCCAGAACTGAATATATATGGACAATTAATCTATGACAAAGGAGGCAAGAACGTGCAAGGGAAAACAGATAGCCTCTTCAAGAGACCCTGATGTATAGAACAGTCTTTTGGACTCTGTGGGAGAGGGAGATGGTGGAATGATTTGGGAGAATGGCATTGAAACATGTATAATATCATATATGAAATGAGTTGCCAGTCCAGGTTCGATGCCCAATACTGGATGCTTGGGGCTATTGCACTGGGACAACCCAGAGGGATGGTACGGGGAGGGAGGAGGGAGGAGGGTTCAGGGTGGAAGCACGTGTATACCTGTGGCGGATTCATGTTGATGTATGGCAGAACCAATGCAATATTGTAAAGTTAAAAAATAAAATTAAAAAGAAAGAAAAATAAATAAATAAATGGTGCTGGGAAAGCAAGACATTTGTATGCAAAAGAATGAAAGTACCATTTTCTTACCTCATACACAAAAATAAACTCAGAATAGATTGAAGACTTAAACAGAAGAACTGTTACCTTAGAACTCCGAAAATAAAACACAGGAAACAATAACTTTAACACCGATCTAAGCAATACTGTTTGGACCTGTCTCCTCAGCTAAGGGGAACAAAAGCAAAAATAAGCAAATGGGACTGCATCCAACTAAAAACCTTTACTTAGCAAAGGAAATCAACAGAACAAAAAGGCAGCATAGTAAATGGGGGAATATGCTTGCAAATAATGTATTCAATAAGTTAATGGTACACAAAATGTGTAAAGAACTTAAATAACTCAATTTTAAAAAATTATCCAATTTAAAAATGTGCAGAGGACCTGAATAGACATTTTCAAAGGACCCATACAAATAATCAACAGGCACATGAAAAGATGCTCAACATCAGTAATCACTCAGCTAATACAAGACCACAATGAGATATAACCTTATACCCATCAGAATAGCTATCATCAAAAAGAAAAAATAAATAAAAAAACAAGTGTTGGTGATAACTCTCTTATACTGTTTGTAAGAATATAAATTATTGTAGCCACAGTGTAGAAATTTCTCAAAAACTTAAGAGAATTACTATGCAATCCAACAATTATACTTTTGAGTATTAGCCAAAGAAAATGAAAATAGTAATACAAAAATATACACGAACTCTTATGTTCATTGCAGTAAATTTACAACAGACTACCAACCTAAGTGTCCACCAATAGATGAATGGATAAATAAAAGGTGATATATATATATACATGCTGCTGCTGCTAAGTCGCTTCAGTCATGTCTGACTCTGTGCGACCCCACAGACGGCAGCCCACCAGTCTCCCCGTCCCTGGGACTCTCCAGGCAAGAACACGGGAGTTGGTTGCCATTTCCTTCCACAATGCATGAAAGTGAAAAGTGAAAGTGAAGTCGCTCAGTTGTGTCCGACTCTTAGCAACCCCATGGAGTGTAGCCCACCAGGATCCTCCATCCATGGGATTTTCCAGGCAAGAGTCCTGGAGTGGGGTGCCATCGCCTTCTCTGATGTATATATATGTATGGATATTGTTGTTCAGTCAACCTCACGGACTGCAACACACCAGGTTTCTCTGTTCTCCGCTATCTTTTGGCGTTTATTCATATTCATGTTAATCGATCTGGTGAGGCTATCTAACCATCTCTTCCTCTGCCACCCCCTTCTCCTTTTGCCTTCAGTCTTTCCCGATATCAGGGTTTTTTTCCAATGAGCTGGCTCTTCACATCAGGTGGCCAAAGTATTGGAGTTTCAGCAACAGTCCTTCTAATGAATATTCATGTTTATACTCGGCCATAAAAAACAATGAAATCTTGCCAATTGCAGTGACATTCATGAACCTAGAAGGTATTGTGCTTAGTAAAATAAGTCAACAGAAAAAGACAAATATATTGTATGGTTTTTATTACATGTGGATTCTAAAACAACAAGTAAACAAAACAACGGAAACAGACTAATAGACACAGAGAATAAACTGGTAGTTTCTAGAGAGTAGTGGTGCACGGGGAATGGTCAAAATAGGTGAAGGGGATTAAGAAGTACAAACTTCCAGATATAAGGTAAATAAGTCATGGGGATGCAATGTGCAGCACAGAGAATACAGTAAGTCCCCTTACACATGAAACTTCAAGTTGCAAACTTGCAAAGATTAGAACCTGTGTTGGCATGTACAGTTACATAAATTAGTTCACATGTCAGGTTTACATTGCCATGTGCGTGCATCCTCTACAAGTGATGGTGCTTGTGTCTACTTTACTGTACAGTGCTGTATAGAGTACAGTAGTACTGTATCTTCATTTCAAGCCCAGGATGTTCAGAAGCAAGTGTGAAAGCAGTGGTGATGCGAAAAAAGCAGTGGCCCAGAGAAAAGACAAAGAAAGACAAGAGGAAGAAGTAACTGAAGAAACAAACAGATTTATGACATAGGAAATGGTGAGGGGATTTTCTTAATCTGAGCAGACACTGTAGTTTTTTAAGGCACTGGACCAAATGTAGAATGGTACGTTTCTGAATTGCAGCAGCCATTCATAATGCAATCCAGTGCTACCTTGCCATCAATGATGAGACAAAAGAGCTACTACCCAGAAATAAGTGGCTCATTTTTTCAAGAAGGTAGACAGAATTGAATCCAGCAAAGAACCAGAATTTTGCCATCAACGTCAGGTGTGAGTGAAACTGCATTTTTCTCTCCTTCTCCTATTGCTGACCTTCAGCTCTACCATCTCCCACCTCCTCTCCTTTCTCCAATCAGTAACTCTTCTTGCCTGTTCACTTGATATCAACCCTGTTGTACTGTACTACGGTACTTTTCCACATACTGTAGTATGATTAAAAATGTTTTCTTAAAAAAAAATAAAAATGTTTTCTTAAAAAAAAAGTTTTCTTTATTTTTTGTTTGTTTTTTATATATTACCTATGTGAAAAGTATTATAAACCTATTACAGTACAGTATTACAGTACAGTACAGTAACTAGATAGCCAATTGTGTTAGTTTGGTAAGTAGACTTTGTTAGACTTACAAATAAATTAGGCATAATGAATGTGCTCTTAGAACAGAACTCATTCATATATAGGGGACTTACTGTATAGTCAATAATATAACAACTCTGTATGGTGACAGATGATAACTGGAATTATCATAATGATCATTTCATAATGCATACAAAATATTGAATCATTATTGTTCACCTGAAGCTAATATAATATTGTGTGTCAGCTGCAACTCAGTAAAATAAATTGTGACCAGACCAAAGCCAAACACTACTTAAGGAAATATAACAAAATCTAGCATTCAATAACATAAAACACATACAATCAATGAAGCTAGAAAATATTTCTCATAATATTTCTTCATATAACAAAGACATGTGCAAATACTTAAAAAGCATACTTTTGTGCCATAGATTCAATAAGGCAAAAAAAGTATGAGTATGATAAAGAGAGAGGTAAGCGATATAAAATATTACAAAATGAAAACTTATAAAGAAAATTACATATAAAATAAAAATGAATGAAGGTATAACAATAGAAATGGAGCACAGATTAAAGAAAAAGACTATACATAAAAAGAGCTACAATGAGCTGTGAAACACTAACTGTATTCTATCATGTATAATTGAATCTAAAAAGAGGAGTGGCTGGGAGTCACAGTTTTGAACACAGTAGTAAAGAATGTTCCAAATTTGGTTAAACTCTAAATCCCTACATCCAAGAAGCTTAACAAGTGTCAAACAGAATAAACATAAAACAACACTGGGGATATCAAAATCAAATTGATAAGATTATTGATGTAAAGAAGCATCTTAAAAGTAGCCAGAGGTCAGTAAAAAAGAAAAAAAAAAAAAAAAAGGACCTATTATATACGAAGAAACACACTTAAAAGTGACAAAGCCTTGTTTGTCAAAATTTATGCAAGTAGGAAAAAAATGTAATGATATTATTAAAGTACTTCCAAGGAAAAAATAATCCAGAGCTGTCAGCTTGGCTGTTTTTTTTAAAATAAATTCCAAAAATGGAAGTGAAAGAAAAAGTTATTCAGATAAAAGCCGAGAATTCACATCACTAGCAAGTTGCAACTACAAAAATGTGAAAAGTTCTTCAGACAGAGGAAAAATGGCATCGGACAAGAATTTAAATATATACAAATGAACAAGTGTCAAAAAGTAGAATTATATAATAAATATATTTATATGTCTCTTTAAAAGAATTAAAATAGTTAACTGTGTGAACAAAAGTTAAAATATAATAGTGTATAACACATACAGAACTAAAAATAACATCAAAAGCACAGAAGGGGTGAAATGGAGGCAAAATCTTATCTACTTTCTCTTAATAGGCAGTGGCACTAGATTCGGTAGACTCTAAGATGTATATTGTGTCAATGGTTAACCAAGTTTTTCAGTGCAAAAAAAAAAAAAAAAAAAAGGTGTATACTGTGAACTCTGGATTATCATAGCAAACAAAGAGATAAGAGTTATAAAACAATAGTGCAATGAAAGGAAATCATAGGACTTCCCTGGTTTTCCAGTGGTTGGGAGTCTGCCTGCCAACGTAGGGGACATGGGTTCGATCCCTGGTCTGGGAAGATTCCACATGCAATGGAGCAGCTGGGCCATGCACCATGACGACTGAGGGTGTGCACTGCTGAAGTCCATGTGCTCTAGAGCCTGTGCTCTGTAACAGGAAAAGCACAGAGATATGAAGTCTGTGCCCTGCAACTAGAGGGTAGTCCCTGCTCACTGCAACTAGAGAAAGCCTGGTCAGCAACCAAGACCCAAAGAGCCACAACAAATAAATAAACAAAAATAAACAGAAAACAAATTGTAAAAGTAAGCAACTAAATCAAAAGAAGGCAGGGAAAAAGGAACAGAGAACAACTGAAGCAAACAGAAAATTGATAATTAACACATTCAACCTAATTGAAATGATCTAAAACTCCAATTCAATGACAGAGATTACCAAGTTAAATAAAAAGCAAGACCCAGCTACATGTGGTATATGAGAAACCAATATAAATATATTACAGATTAAGTGTGCTATGTATTATGTATATTAAATATACTATAGATGAAAAAATATACTAATAGATTAAAAGAAAGCTTGAACAGATATATCATGAAAATACTAAGAAAGGAAAGATGAATTAGATATATTAATGTAAGATAAAGCAGATTTCTTATTTAATAAAATTATCAGAGAAAAGGGAAACATTTTATACTGAGGGGTCAATTCAATAGGGATTGTGACAATCTTAAATGTGAGTGCGCCTAACTTTTTAAAAAGTTCCAAAATACATAAGGAAAAAAGACATAATTGAAAGGAGGAGTATACAAACATACAAATTTACTGGAGATAGTTAAAACTTTTTTCCCACTAACTGATAAAGCAGATAGTGAAAAGAATAAAGAAGATCTGAGTAATGTTATCAATCCTTTTCCCTCTTGAACAACCAAAAATAACAAAATACAGCAAGTGAAATCTAGCAACATATAAGAAGAATAAAACATGGCTGAGTATGGTTATTATTTGAAAATAAATCAATGCATTTCATCATATTAACAGACAAAAAAGAAAAAGAATATGCTTATCTTATTAGATGCAGAAGTATTTCATAAAGCACAAAACTCATTAATTAATTGAAAATTTCAGCATCTCAATATGATAAAGGATATCTTTGAAAAAGCTACAACTAACATTATACTTAATAGTGAAAAATGTTTTACTCCAAAGTAAATGACTAATGAAGTTTCTGAAAATATTCTACATGCTCTGTCATTGAAATTATTCCCATCCCCAAGCTTTCATGGACATAATTAAAGTACCACTGGGGCATTTCTGCTGAGCATCTACTTGAAGGAATAAGGAGCCTCTTAGAAAATGACTCAGCCTGAAAGAAGAGTGAGTGCTGGCACAGAAGTTTTTGTTGTTTAACAGCAGACTAGAGTGAAGATGAGGTCAGTCCCTGTAGATTTTTATTCATTTTGTCCAAAAGTTTAACCACTAAAACACCCCACTCTCATTTGCCTCCAGAGTCCTAAAATGAAGAGTAGAACAATATCAATGAAGTGAAAGTGAAGTCGCTCAGGCGTGTCCGACTCTTCGCGACCTTGTGGACTGTCCTACCAGGCTCCTCCATCCATGGGATTCTCCAGGCAAGAATACTGGAGTGGGGTGCTATCCAGTGATAGCAACAAAATATTTAGTTAAAAGATTATAGTTTATTTTCCAGGTGATAACGAAGCCTGAAAGCAGTGAGAAACAGTGGCCTTGGTGTGGATACTGAAACCTTGACATCAAAGGGTCCTCTCCCTAATAATAGTTAAACTCCTCCTCTTCCTTCATCTTACAACCATTATCACTGCTAACACCAACAGTACATTATCACTGTCAGACTCTCATCATAGAACTGAATCAGCTAATTGAAATTATTTATTATTAGCAATTATTGTTTCATTGTAAAAAACACCATAAATCCACTGATAGTCGTTTTATTCCAGGAAGCATTTAGAAAAATGCTTATAAGGGCTTTTATAAAAAGTCTTCTCCCCTGTGCTCCTTTTTTCCAGTAAATTTCTCAAACACTTATACATTTTTTATGAAATTTTGGTGGTATCCGATGACAGAAGTTGGAAATAACTTATATGTTTATTCCTTACCATTAAGAAGCCAATAGCTGGCTAACTGGGTTTTTATACTAATGTTTATTTTCAACTGCTCTGTATTGGTCAGAAAAGTCTAGATTATACCTTTTTCAGCTTTATTGAGCTATTTAAAGTGTGCAAAGTGATGATATGATATACATATACAATGTGAATAGGTACCCTTTGATAATACATGACCCCAAGTTTCTCATTAAAAAAAACAAAAGTTTGTTTCTCTCTCACATTTTATATTCATCATAGTTTGGCTAAGGGGTGTGCTCATCAGAATCATTTAAGAGTTCCAGGCTGACATTCACCCCATTTTCACACTAGTTTCCATGATCACTGTGGTAAGGAGTGAGAAAATGAGTTAATTCTGATATAGGCTCTTAAAACTTTGGCCTTAAATTGATGCATGTGTCTTTTCTTCACATATTGTTACCCAGCTGAATCACATGAATACATATAACTTCAAATTCTGAGTAAGTATAATACTATCATGCCCAGAAGAAGAACTGGTATATTTATGGATAGACTGAACACCCATGTCCTATCTTTGGGAAATCCATCTATCCTCCAAGAAATAAATGAAAACATTTTTTTCAGCTGTAAAAACAGAGGTAAAGTGTCATGCAAAGTTCTTCCTTAAATGCACAAGTACTCACTCAAGACCTATTTGTAGAATGCTTTCATAAATTCAATTTGGACATATCTGATTTTTGAATCAAATTCAAAACATAAATCAAAAGTGAGAAAATTTGTCTAATGTAGACAGTATGACATCAGGGAAAGTAACAAGGGACAATGTGCTAATAATAATAATAATAAAGCCAGCCTATCATATCATCTGGTAAGAATCAGTATAGAAAAAAATCTTCATATTTCATTAATCCCTGAGAGCATCATTTTCTTACTGTACATACAAAAACTGAGTGTGCAGTGTGCACTTGACCCATTAAGAAATTAATTGATGCCCATATTCTTTAGGAATAAAGTAACACATTTAATTTGTGAAATTGTGAATAGCTTCTGATTTTCAGTTGCATTTAAATGCAATTTAAACAGTATTTATTTATTCAGAAGTTTCTATCTCGTTTCCCTCACTCACACAATATAATCTTTCAAGAAAGCTTTTCTAGTTAGATTTCACTATCGTTTGATAGGAACATGTTTTTGTATGGTGAAGTTCAGCTCAGTTCAGTCGCTCAGTCATGTCCGACTCTTTGCGACCCTATGAACCGCAGCACACCAGGCCTCCCTGTCCATCACCAACTCCCGGAGTCCACCCAAGCCCATGTCCATTGAGTCATGATGCCATCCAACCATCTCATCCTCTGATGTCCCCTTCTCCTCCTGCCCTCAATCTTTCTCAGCATCAGGGTCCTTTCAAATGAGTCAGCTCTTCTCATCAGGTGGCCAAAGTATTGGAGCTTCAGTTTCAACATCAGTCCTTCCAATGAACACCCAGGATTGATCTCCTTTAGGATGGACTGGTTGGATCTCCTTGCAGTCCAAGGGACTCTCAAGAGTCTTCTCCAACACCACAGTTCGAAAGCGTCAATTCTTCAGCACTCAGCTTTCTTTATGGTCCAACTCTCACATCCATACATGACTACTGGAAAAACCATAGACAAACTTGAACCAAAAAAAAAGGTCATGGTCACTGTTTGGTGGTCTCTTGAAGGTCCAACCACTACAGCTTTCTGAATCCCTGGGAAATCGGGGATTTCTTACTTTTAAGAAATATACTCAGCAAATCAGTGAGATACACCAAAAACTGCAATGTATGCAGTGGGTATTGGTCAATAGAATGGGCCTAATTGTTGTCCACGACAACACCCAACTGCATGTCACACAACCAACTCTTCAAAAATTGAACGAATTGGGCTACAAAGTCTTGCCTCAGCCACCACATTCACCAAGCCTCTTGCCAACCAACTACCACTTCTTCAACATCTTGACAATTTTATGCAGGAAAAATGCTTCCCAAACCAGCAGGAGGCAGAAAACACTCTCCAAGAGTTGGTTAAATCCTGAAGCATGGATTTTTATGCTATCGGAATAAAAGAATTTCTCATTGGAAAAATTGTGTTGCTTGTAATGGTTCCTAATTTGATTAATAAAGATGTGTTTTATCAGTTATAATGATTTAAAATTCACAGTCCAAAACCACAATCACTTTTGTACCAACCTAATAGTATGTTTTTAGAATTTGTGTTTGCAAACTAACAAATTTTCAGGAACACAATGGACACTAAATTAATGTATCTGTAGGATTCACTGATATGTTTCCATGGAAATATATTCCATACAATGATAAAAGAGAGTAAAGCAAATTGTCTTCCTTTTCAATACATTTTTAAGATTTCACATACTTATATTAAATGTATCACAAAAGGGCTTAAAATGTGATCTTTTTAGTTAACCATGTTTTTACATGATCAAAGAAAGACAAAACAAAGCAAAACTTTTGACTCAGCATTTTAAACATGTCAAGGAGTACACCGCCTATATAAGATATGAAAGACAAAACAAAAACAATAGATTTGTGCTCCATTGCTCCTGTCCTGACTTCCATAGAGGTTATTCAGCCTTTAACAACTGAAGAACCACTTTGTCACTGAAAAGTCACTGAGGATCTCAAATTGTAAGATATATTTAGCTTCATGAAGGGGCTATGTTGAATTCCATGTGGCTTCAGAGTTTGGTGGAAACAGGAAAACACCAGGGAGTACATTTAGGAAAGATGTCCTAAGGTTTGTACTAAGAGCCTATACTAAACAAAACAGAAACAGATGGGTAGCATCCTCTGTGTCAAGTGCTATGAGGATTCTCTCTCTCTCACACACACATACACAAACATACACACACAGCCCATATACAAAGTTCTCTCAGCATGGAGCTACTTTGTTAAAAGCTGGTAACTGTCTTAGTAAAAGGCAAATAAGAACCATAGATAGTGTGAATTTATAGGAGCATATTAAAGAACCAAGGGAATAGTCAAATTGATGTACTCTTTGTAATTATGTTTTCTGTCCCTTCTATCACTAGTCATTACTCAGACTACACAAATTATCTTGATATACATACACCTATTTTTTTGCAGGTAGAGATAATCATAGTATATCTGATGAACATAGATTCAGCTAAGAAAAACATTGAAAAACAAACACCATCATTTTAGAATAGACGAACAATAACAAAGAACACATTTATGGGTGTGATCTTGGTAGGACTTTCAAGGGGGCAGAGGATCGTCTAGATTGATAGCAATATCCTGAAAAATTTTAAATGAGGAAGATTCATAATTCTCTGGAGAACAATAGGGGAGAGGCAAAGAATTATGGGCTTTATGTAACAAAAGATAATAATTCAGTCCATAAAACGTACGAATCACCTCACAACACTGACCTGAAGTGCATAACTGGTAAACTATAACTCTGACTCATTCATACTTAAAGGAAAACAAGATGGATCTTGTGGAATAATGTAGCAGTGTGTTGTGTTCCTCCAAAACGCCCAAACCAATGATTCACTTAAAAGAAGAATTTGAAATGCCCATGGAGGATTTAACAGGCTCACCATGATTGGATAGGCATCAGACTGCCCATCAAACGAAAGAAATGGAAATCAAATATGAACTACTATATCTTTAATTTGACTCAGTGACTCAATTTTCTTCATCTCCAGATTATGGAGGAGGACAACAGATGATCAAAGGAATAAATAGACTATGATCTGTTCATGAAAAGTAAATTAAGACATTTTTTAAATCATGAACATCATGACATTAGTTAATGACTCCTTAAAAAAGACAGGAAAAGGTCGTATTATTAATTTGATGAGCTTACTAAGGGTCTAAGAAGGTTTGAATGTGGTTATAGGAAACAGGGCAATGAGTTAATGGTGATAGGGGGAATATGAGAAGCGTTCCAATATTTTCTATATGTATTGTGGCTGATGCAAAGGTTGAGGTCCTCAAACTTGGCAAAACAGCCAGATTTCCATCATTTCTCCACCTGAATACTTCCACAGTCAGGGGGAAAATCTTCACTAGGTCATAGATCAGGCTTAAACATAAATATTCTATGAATAATTCTTTAGGTAAGTCACATGTTCAATCAAAGTTTACACTAGGAAAAAAGCAATGTTTTCCCTCAAGTTTTGGTCTGATCTCACTCTTCTGAGATAATCCTTAGTAATACAATGTCTGTGGAATTGCCAACCAGGGGCTAAATGCAATAGAAATGCCTGTTATCCTACTCTTATCAGCCAACGTATTCTCCCTCTGACTGTAGACATATTGTCATAAAAATAATGCATTCACATCAGGTATATTTCAAGTATCTCAAGTAATACCTAGGATAATTATTACCTCTGTATTTCAACTCCATATATCCCTATATAATTATTAACTCTCTATATTAATGGTGTTCTAGTAAAATTTAAAGAATAGCTTCATAATGAAATATGTATTTAGTAGCATAAAATATAGAGTACTACATATACCTTAGGGTAACTTGAAGTTTTCAATTAGGTACAAATAGGGGATGCTTTTCTGCCTTTCTTGGTCCTGATGTTAACAAGTAAAAACTGGAAAAAAAAAAAAAAAGAAAAAGCATACCTAGAAATTTTTGGTGGTGCCATAAAAGAAATGAAAGATTATAGGGTCACCATAGGCAGGGAATGATGGAGAGACATGAAGTGGTTAAACCACCTGACACGGAGAGTCTTAACTTCTCTTGACATCTATCATGAGTCAGTGGAGAGAAGCCTATAGTGCAAGACAGGAACAAATTTGGTTCACCTGAAAAGAAAATGTTCCATTGCCCATGTTAGTAAAGAATGCCACACTCTGATTCTTCTGATTTACGTGAGGATGGTAAATCGGTCTAATTCTGGGGTGCAGCTTGGGGAATCCTATTCCAACACCAGATTTATTTGATAATAGAGCTGATATTTGTTTCCCCATCTGTCTACTGCTTTGTCTCTCTATTGCTTCCAAACTTGGGAAGGAAAGCAGAAAGAGAAAAAAACCCTGAAAAATGGTTTTTACTAAAAGCCTATTTTTGTCTTAAAGCAAAAGCAGAAAGCCAAGTAACTTTGAGAAAAAAAATCAACCAGTATACGTCATGACTTTCCTTCATTAATCATTCAACGAGTACTTTTTCATAAAACAATTGTTATTACCTGACAGAGGGCCTCATTTCACTTTGTCACTTTTTGTTGGTTTCTCTGGCCAGCATGACTTTTCTCGTGGAGTCTAGTGCATCTTTCATAACCTATATTAAATATCTCACTATTCATAAAAATTTCTCTGGTCCTCTCCTCTTAGGTGATGATGCACTCTTTCACAAAATCCTCATCAAACTTTATTATTTCTCTCCTATTCTATTTTCTATTTTTTAAAATCATTTTCAAATATTTTTTCTATTGTTACAGTCTCTTGAAAGTAGAAATGAAACCCAGCACAAATAATTGAACACAAAAGGTACTCAGCAAATAGGTATTGAATTTAATTGAATATATACCATCTATATTTGTCACATGATGAAAGAGTGATGTATTTGGGAGGGAAATATGATAATAAAACAGGAGTGCCTTTAAATGAGAAAAAAGAAGATCTTCACTTCAAACAAAGCCAGATTCAGCTGAAGAAACAGTTCGTCAAAATATATTTCTAATCCATATCTTTAACTATACCAGAAAGTGGAAAGTGAAAGTTGCTTAGTCGTGTCTGACTCTTTGTGACCCCATGGACTATATAGTCCATGGAATTCTCCAAGCCAGAATACTGGAGTGGGTAGCCGTTCCCTTTTCCAGTAGATCTCCCAACCCAGGAATCAAACTGGGGTCTCCTGCATTGTAGGTGGATTCTTTACGAGCTGAGCTACCAGGGAAGCCCTAACTATACTAGGGAGGCTTCAAATAGAAATATCTGCCATTCTGTATTTTGTTGAGAGTGAGTTTGTACTCTCATCCTCCCTTTTTTGTAGTCCCCTAATTTTTCTGATTATAAATCATATTATGGATATAAAGATACCTGAATGGACAAGTTCTTGGATTAGACAAGCTTCAAATCATCATTATGATTTGTTGTTAGCAATGATAAGCATACAGCAATCCTTACTTCCTATTTTGATTATTAAATATGCAATAAAAAGCAATATTTAACACCTCACAAAATAAAAGTCATAAGCTTCTTATATAAACAAAATCAGTTGTGTAACTTAGTACATATCCAATCTGACTACTCAACCCTTTGACTTGAGAGGAATGAATCAGCCAACTTGACAACAAATAAATAAATAATGCATACACACAAGCTTATCTTTTCAGTTAATTTTCTCCTTTTTTATTGATATTTAAATTAATTAATTTATTTTTGTATTTTAGTTAGGAGGGGCTCTCTTCACATAGAATTTTATGTGTTCTAATTTTGGGAATTTAGAATTAGGCAAATCATGTAATGACAAAAGGAATGTCATAGTGACCTAAGATTTGCATTATAATTCTCTACTCTAGCCACGGTCTATATTTATTATATAAATAACTTTATATATTATATATAATTTATAATTATATATAATATACAATTTATATATTATATATATTCTTATATAACATTATTTGAGACTTTTCTGCTCATTTTTTTCTTCTTTGGATGGATCCATTTATCTATTGTTGACCCTTGAACAACACAGACTTGAACTGCATAAGTCTATCTACTTTTTTCAACAGTGAGATTTTTTTCAACAGTGAATGTTACAGTACTAGACAATCTGCAGTTGGTTGAATCCAAGAGTGTAGCGTGGCAAATACAGGGGAATCACAGATAAGGGGAGCTGACTGTATATAATAAGTGGATTTTTGACTTGGTGAGAGTACGTATCCCTAACCCTGTGTTATTCAAGGGGCAACTATATTTTGAATTATCTGGGCTTGTGTCAGATGGCATATTATTAAGTAACCTGACAAAAGGCATATTATTAGACTTACTGACAAATTAAATAAGGCATTTTACTCCCAAGGTCACATCCCTTCCCTATCTTAGTCCTAAGGAGAGACTACTAGTATGGCCAGCATGGCATATTTTAGACCACAAACTTATTTACTTGCACAAAACACAATTCATTTGGTTTTCATCAGACAACACCATGGGAAGCCATCATTTAGACTGAAGCAACTTGAAAAGGAGTTAAGTTTGAATATTAGTGTTTGATCAAGGGTTTCGCTTCACTTGTGTTTCCCTGATGGCTCAGTGGGTAAAGAATCCACCTACCATGCAGGAGGCACAGAAGACATGAGTTCTGTCCCTGGGTCTGGAAGATCCCCCTCCTAGAGGAGGAAATGACAACCCACTCCACTATTCTTGCCTGAAAAATTCCATGGACGGAGGAGTCTGGTGGTCTAGAGTCCATGGGATAGCAAAGTCGGACACGACTGAGCACAACTGGCTTCACTGTTGATCTGCCTTTCCTGTCCCCATTTGGATGTATTTACCAAAATCATAGTTATTCTGGATGTGATAGTACAATTCATATTCTTAACAGTAGATTATCAGCATTACCCAGGTCACAGTGGGTTTCGTGGACAAAGACTCAGGCATAAACTTCTTTCTCAGGTAAAAAGATCCAAGGAAATTATTCATTCATTCATTCATTCTTTAACTTACAAATTAATGAAAAGAGTAAAGGTGAAAGAGAAATGTGTCATAGAAAGTTGATAGCTTAAAAAACACTTGTTTTACTCTTAGCTCTGTTGCTGATGAGAAGGAGGAATGGACCTGTCGTGGTGGGGTGAAAGGCTTGAGGGTAGTGCAATAGCCGCAGTGAAGCAGAGATTCTCCCTACGAGAAATAAATCTTTGCTCTGAAATACAGCATCCAGTGACTGAACATAATTTGGCTGTGGGTCACAAGAGCTATGATATTCAAAGAAATGTATCCAGTGCTTTAAGTAGACAAACAGGTGGTTCTAGAATGAGAATCGCTTAGCATTTGTGACAGGCAGTGACATTTTGGCTTTTAGGGGAGAGTCTTTCAAGAATTGAAATTGAGCTAAAGGCTGAGTCACCAGGAATGGAATAGCTTGAAGAGTAACCCAAGACTGAAGGCTGAGAATTAGGATGACCCTGGGGGACTCAGTGCTTGAGGTCACTGCAGCCACCCCAAGCCCACTAGTCCTCACAAGCTTAGTGCAGCATCACAAACCCTAGTCCTCACCTTATGCCTAGTCACGACAGGGCTTAGCCTGTGGTCAAGCTCATCAGTGATTATAATAGAACAAAGCTAACATTCAGTCAGTAAGTTCAGTCACTCAGTCATGTCCGACTCTGCGACCCCATGGACTGCAGCACACCAGGCCTCCCTGTCCATCGCCAACTCCCGGAATTTACTCAAACTCATGTCCATTGAGTTGTTGATGCCATCCAACCATCTCATCCTCTGTCATCCCCTTCCCCTCCCACCTTCAATCTTTCCTAGCATCAGGGTCTTTTCAAATGAGTCAGTTCTTTGCATCAGGTGGTCAAAGTATTGGAGTTTCAGTTTCAGCATCAGTCCTTTCAATGAATATTCAGAAAACTGGTTTCCTTTAGGATGGACTGGTTGGGCAGAAATTGATAAGGGTTGGCAAATAACTCAGGCCCTTCTTGTAATAATATAGTCATATGGATTGTTCTTTAACTTTTTAAAATACACCAGTATCTTTCATTAGCTAATCAAAGAGTTCCCTGACCTGAAAATAAAGCCAGAAGTCTGAAATAAAGGAACATAACTGTAATTTTAGTTGGGCAGATTTGAATAATTGCATGTAGACCCCAAGCAAATGGAATGCTTGAATTGTGGATCTCTACCTACTTGAACTTTTATGAATGTTTTTCTTTTTTTCTTTATTTGAAGAAAGCTGTGGTGAGATAGCCTATATGTGGATACCAAGGGAAAGATGAGATAGAAAGGGGGGCACTGAATCTGTCCTTCCATCTGGGACCATATATGAACCTCTCTTGAAAGGATTTTGCTGTCGCACAAGACTTGGTGATGATGAGGGTATAGAAAGTGTTCCTTTGGACCAGAGGGCAAAAAGGTAGGGTATTCTCACCATTTCTGTTTAGGCCAAATCATATCTTCTGAGTCACAATAAGGATGTGAAAATTCAAAGTTTTAAAACTTTCTGGAGAAGCAGCAAGTCTAGATTAGGTGAGTGCTCTGAATACAACAGGAAGAGGAGAAGCATCTAGATGCAGACTTGCTATGTGTAGGCACATGGGTGGCATTCACTAATTCCTTCTGCTTATTTCATTACAAGGAGAGAAGGAAGAAGAAATGCTCCAAATACTACTTTGTTTTTATCAGTAATGTTCTTCAATTTAGTCTCTCAATTTACTTTCATAAAGCCCTTAAGTCAGGTATTCACATTCTCATAAAATCTAACCTAAGATCTTGAAATTAGTAAGGCAAGGCTTTTCAGTTGTAGCTTCTATGTGTGACCATATAGTCAGATTTGCCTGGTCTTAAATGTTAATGCTTCTCTTTTTACTTTCAAAAATGACCCAGCTCAAATAATAAATTAAATTGTCATTCCTCCATGGGCCATTTGTATCCCGTACTAGATCAAATGAATCAAAATACATGTGGCTGACCTCAAGACTGGGAATCTATATTCTAAACATATATGCAACCGGTCTTTATGTAAACAGTAAAGGTAAGTCAGCCCAAGACTCTCCAAATCCAAAGCCCATGTGAATTTTATTACACGACACTAGCTCTTAGAAAGACATCTATATTTATCTTGATACTGAATTTCAAAATCTAGAAGTTGACGTTTCTTACATTGTTTACATTTATGTTTTCAATTAGTAGTCTAAAGCCTCATATAAGATTTGATGTGTTTTGGACTGAAGGCTAGAAGTTCTCTACCAGCAAAGGAGTCATTTTGCATGATTTATTCATATAAATTCTCCTATAATAAGTTACATAATATGCACAAAGAGGCCAAGTTATGATGGTGTAAATATGTAATTAACACTTATTAAATATTTTATATTTCATTTTATTTGTGTTAACAGCTGAAGGAATAGAAGACTAGGTACAAAAGGTTGACCATTCATTTCTCTATTATTTTATTTCACCATCAGTGAGATTCTTTTGAACTTTTCATTTCCTAGAGTAGGATATTTAAAAAAAGTGAAATTAAAAAAAAGCAAAAACAAAAACAAACTATGTCCCCTGTGGTATAACAAAAAGAATTGGAACTTGGTACAATTTTTTTTTTTTTGAACTTGGTACAATTTTTAAAAAATGAAATCCATTAAGAAAAGGCATACATTCTTTGGAATAATTTCTAATACAGTCCTGGCCCTCCATCATATCTTTCTGTAGCATATGTCTTCTGATTATGCTTCTTTTCTCTCTCTTTCCTTGACATTATCCAAAATTTACAGAGATTCAGATTTCAGTATCCAAGCTGGACCAATTATCACAGTTCAGCAGATGGTATGTTCCAAATGGTCATAACTAAAGCTATGTAATATCTTTTCAGATCAGGCAGGGCAACAGAGTATCATTTTCTTCTACTTTTCTTCTGTGAGATTTTATCTTAGGGGATCCAGAATGAGAGGCAGAGGGCCATCAGCAGAAGAAAATCCTTGCTTGTCCTTTTTGACATAAACTATGGAATTCAGAGTTCAGCAATCAGTGGACCTTGTATCTGCCTAGGGGTCTCCACCAGTAGGTTTGCTGTGGGAATAACATGGAGAACATGCCTGATTTGCTAACTCAGTTAGATCTACATGTAAACTGCTCATGTGAACTTAATTGGTCCCAATACATTGGTTTTGAATGAGAATGCCTTTACCTGTGTATGCCCTGTGCTGTGTTCAGTCATGTCTGACTCTGCGACCCCATGGACTGTAGCCTGCCAGGCTCCTTTGTTCATGAAATGTTCCAGGCAAGAATACTGAAGTGGGTTGTCATTTCCTATTCCAGGGGATCTTCCTGACCTGGGGATTGGCAGGCGGATTCTTTACCTACTGAACCACCTGGGAAGCCTCCCTATATACATAAAGACAAAAACTGAGAACAGATAGTCTATCCCTGACATTTTAGCAAAAGGTAATGGGTCAACAAAATTAATGTATAAATAACTGTAAAAATAGACAAGGTAATAACAAAACATAATAACAAAATCATAATAATATCCTCCACTTTAGATCCCAAGATACTACACTGAAGAGCCTGATCTATATACATGCTGAAGGAATGGCATTCAAAGTGGATTATATACATACGTACACACACAGAGATACAGACACACATGCACACACACACACACAGTCTTTCTAGGAAACTTGAATAATGAAAGGCCAAAGATCAAGATAAACAACTGGGTCAGGTGACACCAATGAAGCTAACACAATAAAAGCATAAGACAAAATTTTTAACAAAAATTAATTGAAACATCAAAGTTATACAATTAGAACACAAAAAGTAATTTGTAGATTTAAAACAATTTTCAAGTGTAAACATATGATAAATAGGGAAAAAGAGAAAGGGATGGAGAGAGGGTGAAAAACAGAACCATAACCAAAACTAAACTAAGAACAAACCACTACTAAGAACCACAATTTTAACATCAAAAAGAAAAAAAAAATTTTTCCATAGTATTCAGAAAAGGAAAACATAAAAACACAAATGAAGACTTGTAAAGGGAATTAAGGAAATTAGTTATTTAGATAATAAAAATCACAACCTGAGAAAGAACAGAAAGATAGAGGAAACACAATTTGAAATTTTGGTATTTATTATTTTCCTAAAAATATTTATTTACTTATTAAACTTTTTATTTTCCTAATTTATTCTCTGCAAGAAGATCAAACCAGTGCATCCTAAGGAAATCAGTTCTGAATATTCATTGGAAGGACTGATGTTGAAGCTGAAACTCCAATACTTTGGCCACCTGATGTGAAGAACTGACTCATTGGAAAAGACCCTGATGCTGGGAAAGATTGAAGGCAGGAAGAGAAGGGGACAGCAGAGGATGAGATGGTTGGATGGCATCACTGACTCAATGGACATAAGTTTGAGCAAGCTCCAGAAGTTGGTAATGGACAGGGAAGGCTGGTGTGCTGCAGTCTATGGGGTCACAAAGAGTTGGACACAACTGAGCGACTGAACTAAACTGAACCTGAAAAACAATTTGAGATTAAAACCTCTATGTTTAAAGAGCTTACTGAAAATACAGTATTTTAAAAGAAACAAGAATCCAAAACAACATTAAATTTCTCATCTGTAGCACTGCAAGCTAGAAAATGATAATGAATAAAGGCTATTTAAAGAAAAGAAACATAATCTTAAAAAAATCTGTACAAATATATCTTTATTCTTTTTTGAGGAGGAAACATTGCTAAAATAAGAAGAAAACATATTGTCATGTATTCTAAGAAAAATACATAAATCCTTATGCAAGAATATCTACCTAAAGCATATAATATATTTGACTACTTTATATACAGGTACAAATGTATGAAAAGTGAAAGTGAAAGTCACTCAGTTGTGTACAACTCTTTGGGACCCCATGGACTATACAGTCCATGGAATTCTCCAGGCTACAATACTGGAGTGAGTAGCCTTTCCCTTCTCCAGGGGATCTTCCCAACCCAGGGATCGAACCCAAGTCTCCCACATTACAGGTGGATTCTTTACCAGTTGAGCCACAAGGTTAGTCCAAGAATACTGGAGTAGGTAGCTTATCCCTTCTCCAGCAGATCTTTCTGACCCAGGAACCAAACCAGGGCCTCCTGCAAATGTATGATATGCAATATAAATGTGTGATAAATAAATCAATGTGTAATGAAATATGAGTTGGAATTTTTGGTATCTGTTCATAAGTTTTCTTGAAACAGATATGGAATATTTTATACCTAGATAGAACCAATTAATTCTTTTTTTAAAGATTTTCACTGGAGAAGGAAATGGCAATCAACTCCAGTATACTTGCCCGGAAAATCCCATGGACAGAGGAGCCTGGCTGGCTCTAGTCCTTAGGATTGCAAAGAGTCAGATGTGACTGAGCAATTACACAACAACAAAGATTTTCATACATGCATTTATTACTGCTGTTCTTAATTCACATGGTGAACTTACATTGACTTCTTTTTCCCTATTACTTGAAAGAATATGAATTATTATACAGAACAGTACTTAAGATCCTCAAAATCCAGAAGGATAGGAAAACTGCCACATTTTAGGTTCACTGAGTTCCTCAAAATTATTGAAGTATCTTGCCAGCACATTACAAAAAATCATATTTAGTCTTTTAGGAAGATTTAGCTTTTGGTGGAATGTTGCTGTAAGAAACTCTACAAGATAGCATCTCTTGGAAAATCTGTTTAAAATCATGAGATACTTAAATAAAAGTGGTTATTAGTGCTTTAATTCTTCAGCTATCAAATAGTTTTCTAAACTACACTGACACAATTAGTATTACTATTCACACTAGTGTAGGACCAAATAATTCAAATTGGTGGCTCTGTGCACATTTGCTCAATCGTGTCTGACTCTTTGTGACCCCTATGACTGTAGCCTGCCGGGTTCTTCTGTCCATGTGATTTTTTCCAGGCAAGAATACTGGAATAGGTTGTCATTTCCTTTTCCAGGGGATCTTCCTGACCCAGGGATCAAACCTGAATTTCATGCATCTCCTGCACTGGCAGATGGATTCTTTACCACTGACTCACCAGGAATCCAAAACTACATTAGCCCGATACAGAATTTAGAGTTGGAGGAAGCACAATTTCTTAAGTTCTTGCCTTGTAAGGAAATGTCCTGAAGAATAATGCCTTGCTTTGGAGTAAGAATAGCACACAATTATAATTTAATGTTGGTGCATTAATGCAGAGATATAGATTAATTATAACTTTGGAGATACTAATGGCCTCAGTAGTAGTCTGGAAAGACATCTAAATCAACATGGCATGGTAAGAAAATATAATCAGGATAAAAGTAGAAAAAGGATAAAATTGATGATAAGCAATAAATATAACTGATTTTAACCATAAATTAAAGTAGAGGAACAAATCCAAGTATATAGACTTTTTACAAATTATCAATTGTTTAAATTCTCATGTCACAGGAATGTCCAGATTGATTTAGAAGTAGGCTCTGATTAGATCTGCCCTACTCAAACCTTGTCTAAGCCAGATGATTCAGCAGAAAATAAAATGCAAAAAAAAAAATGTGCTGTACTGTGGCACAGTAAAAAAAAAAAAAAAGACATAAATGTCTTCTAATTATATAAATCCTTGAGTTCAGAAGTGCCCATTCCATTACTTCAAATAAAAGGCTGCAAGGACATGATTCCAGGAGTTTCTGATTTGGTAAATCCTAGGTCAGTGCAGTTCAGTTCAGTTCAGTCTCTCAGTCATGTCCAACTCTTTGCAACCCCATGAACCACAGCACACCAGGCCTTCCTGTCCATTACCAACTCCCAGAGTCTACTGAAACCCATGTACATTGAATCGGTGATGCCATCCAACCATCTCATCCTCTGTCGTCCCCTTCTCCTCCTGCCCTAAATCTTTCCCAGCATCAGGGTCTTTTCAAATGAGTCAGCTATTCGCATGAGGTGGCTAAAGTATTGGAGTTTCAGCTTCAACATCAGTCCTTCCAAGAACACCCAGGACTGATCTCCTTTAGGATGGACTGGTTGGATCTCCTTGCAGTCCAAGAGACTCTCAAGAGTCTTCTCCAACACCACAGTTCAAAAGCATCAATTCTTCGGTGCTCAGCCTTCTTCACAGGCCAACTCTCACATCCATACATGACCGCAGGCAAAATCATAGCCTTGACTAGACGGACCTTTGTTGGCAAAGTAATGTCTCTGCTTTTTAATATGCTATCTAGGTTGGTCATAACTTTCCTTCCAAGGAGTAAGCGTCTTCTAATTTCATGGCTGCAATCACCATCTGCAGTGATTTTGAGGCCCAGAAGAATAAAGTCAACCATTGTTTCTACTGTTTCCCCATCTATTTGCCATGAAGTGATGGGACCAGATGCCATGATCTTCGTTTTCTGAATGTTGAGCTTTAAGCCAACTTTTTCACTCTCCACTTTCACTTTCATCAAGAGGCTCTTTAGTTCTTCTTCACTTTCCGCCAGAAGGGTGGTGTCATCTGCATATCTGAGGTTATTGATATTTTTCCCGGCAATCTTGATTCCAGCTTGTGCTTCCTGCAGCCCACAGGCAGCATAAATAACAAAGCTTTGCCTATGGCTTTTAGGGCAATAAAGGATGCACTATGAAGATGAGCCCATGCATATTTACCTCTATCCAGGTTCCTTCTTCTGTGCATCATTATGTCATTAACTGATCGGCTGGGAGTAAAGCAATTTGAAACTAAGCTTGGTAATATCCAAGACATTATTTCTATTAATTTTCAAACCAGCCTCTGTGGTTCTGGCTAAACTGAATTTCAGTTATACCCTATTCCCATATGACATAAATTAGTCATTATCATGGTTGTCTTGTAAAGTTTGGGCTTGCTTGAATTTACTCAAATAGTTACCATACATTTGATCATCATCATTCCTTTATCCTACTCTTTTTTTTATGTTCAATTTCCCTTCCTATCTTCTTGAAACACTGTTTTTGGAAGCAATTGCTACAATTATATTGCATAATAAAAATCTTCAATGGCTTATAGTAATGCATATTTATTTTCCATACAAATCTGTGAGGCAATCAAAACATCACTGCTTCAGAATGTGAAGTGGGATGGGTTTAGTTCTGTGTTTCGGGTTAGGTTCACGTCTGTTCGTGAATATCAGTGCTGGGCCCAGGTTAAAGGGACAGCATACATTTGGAGGTTATATTTCTCATGGTGATCACAGGAGCACAAGAAGCAAGCTAGACCACACAAGAATTTTAAGTCTCTACATGAATTATGTCACATAAGTGGCCAAAGTAAGTCACATGGCTAAGCCCGAAACCTGTGGATAGAGAAGTATATATCACTCATACTGGAAGAACTGCAATATAATTCTGTAACAGAGAGAGATGAAGAGTTTGCAATAATAAATAAACCACACACATTCAATATTATAGGAAACTTCTGAGAGCAGGAAATTTGTCTGTCTAAATCTTTATCCCTGGAGTCCTCAAAATTTCATAGGTATAGAATTATAGGTTAACAGAAAATTTATTTAATTATCTTTATTTTATTCTCTTGCTTTCTTTTTCTCTCTCTTTCCTTCCTTTCTTCCTCTCTCCCTCCCTCCTTCCCTCCCTCTCTCCTTCCCTCCCTCCCTCCCTCCTTCCCTCCCTCCCTTCCTTCCTCTCTTTTTCATCAGGATTCTATTGTTCTTTTTGAGATATAAGTTGCATTTCTATTCATTATTTTTAAGGTAAACATTCCTTTTCTTTAATTGCTATATACCTTTGTGTGTGTATGTGTTCAAAATTTTAAATTTTGTGCAATTTCACCACAATGTGTCTAAGTGTGGATTTGCTTTGAATTTATCTTCTTTGATTCTCATTTTGTGGGTGTGTGTTTAAGATTTTTTTTTTCATGTGAACAATTTTTAAAGTCTTTAATGAATTTATTATAATATTGTTTTATGGTTTGCTTTTTTTGGCCATGAGGCATGTGGGATCTTAGCTCCCTGACCAGGGATCAAACGTGCACCCCCTCCACTGGAAGGAGTCCTAACCACTGGACTACCAGGGAAGTCCCTCACTGCATTTTATAAAGTTTTTTAAAATTTTTTATTTTTTTAATATAAATGTATTTATTTTAATTGAAGGTTAATTACTTTACAATTGTATTGGTTTTGCCATACATCAACATGAATCCACCACAGGTATACACGTGTTCCCCATCCTGAACTCCCCTGCCTCCTCCCTCCCCATACCATCCCTCTGGGTCGTCTCAGTGCACCAGCCCCAAGCATCCAGTATCATGCATCAAACCTGGATTGGCAATTCATTTCATGTATGATATTATACATGTTTCAATGCCATTCTCCCAAATCATCCCACCCTCTCCCTCTCCCACAGAGTCCAAAAGACTGTTCTATACATCTGTGTCTCTTTTGCTGTCTCGCATACAGGGTTATCATTTCACCATTACTATTCAACATAGTTTTGGAAGTTTTGGCCACAGCAATCAGAGCAGAAAAAGAAATAAAAAGAATCCAAATTGGAAAAGAAGAAGTAAAACTCTCACTGTTTGCAGATGACATGATCCTTTACATAGAAAACCCTAAAGATTCCACCAGAAAATTACTAGAGCTAATCAATGAATATAGTGAAGTTGCAGGATATAAAATCAACACACAGAAATCCCTTGCATTCCTATACACTAATAATGATAAAATAGAAAGAGAAATTAAGGAAACAATTCCATTCACCATTGCAACGAAAAGAATAAAATACTTAAGAATATATCTACCTAAAGAAATTAAAGACCTATATATCAAAAACTATAAAACACTGGTGAAAGAAATCAAAGAGAACACTAATAGATGGAGAAATATACCATGTTCGTGGATCGGAAGAATCAATGTAGTGAAAATGAGTATACTACCCAAAGCAATTTATAGATTCAATGCAATCCCTATCAAGCTACCAATGGTATTTTTCACAGAGCTAGAACAAATAATTTCACAATTTCTATGGAAATACAAAAAAACCTCAAATAGCCAAAGCAATCTTGAGAAAGAAGAATGGGACTGGAGGAATCAACCTGCCTGACTTCAGGCTCTACTACAAAGCCACAGTCATCAGGACAGTATGGTACTGGCACAAAGACAGAAATATAGATCAATGGAACAAAATAGAAAGCCCAGAGATAAATCTACGCACCTACAGACACCTTATCTTTGACAAAGAAGGCAAGAATATACAATGGAGAAAAGACAATCTCTTTAACAAGTGGTGCTGGGAAAACTGGTCAACCACTTGTAAAAGAATGAAACTAGAACACTTTCTTTATTAACTCTTAAAAAAGATCAAGGTTATTTTATTTCAAATATTACCTTTTTCATTTTTGGTTTCCTCTGTTATAACCACCAGAAACACTTTATTGGTGGCACAATGGTGAAGAATTTGCCTGCCTATTCAGGAGATTCAGGTTCCATCCCTGGGTTAGTAAGATCCCTTGGAGAAGGGAATGGCAGCCCATTCCAGTATTCTGCCTGGGACATCTCAAGGACAGAGGACCCTGGCTAGCTACAGTTCATGGGACCACAAAAGAGTACGACACGACAAAGCAACTAAACAATGAAACTCTTTTAATTAAATTTCCAGAACTTTTATTTTATCTAGCATCTACATTAAAATTTCTGTAATCATTTCAGATTTACCATCTGTTCACGATCCTGCATTTTCTTATTTACCAGTTCATTTATTATGCATATATACATAAAGATTCATATTAATGTGCACATTATCAATATACATAAATATATACATATATGTATTTTCCCCAATAAACCCATCAAAAGTTGAAAATTTCATAATTCAAAAATGCAGCTGTTACACTTAAACTACTGAATCTACTAGCTTAGACTGTTGCTGCTGCTGCTGCTAAGTCACTTCAGTCGTGTCCGACTCTGTGTGACCCTATAGACGGCAGCTTACCAGGCTCCTCCACCCCTGGGATTCTCCAAGGAAGAACACTGGAGTGGGTTGCCATTTCCTTCTCCAATGCATGAAAGTGAAAAGTGAAAGTGAAGTTGCTCAGTTGTGTCCAACTCGTAGCGACCCCATGAACTGCAGCCCACCAGGCTCCTCTGTCTATGGGATTTTCCAGGCAAGAGTACTGGAGTGGGTTGCCATTGCCTTCTCCGTAGATTAGCCTAATCTACCTTAAATTTGCTCAGAACACATAAATTAGCCTACAGTTGGGTAATATCATCTGACATAAAGCCTATTTTTTTAAAATAAGGTATTGAATATCTCAGAATTCATTGAATATTGAAAGTGAAAAACAAGATAATTGTATGAGTACAGAGTGGTTGCAAGTGTATTCTTTGAGATGCTGTGACTCAGTGACACAGCCCAGAATCATCTATCGTATAACATTTATCCAGGAAAAGATCAAAATTTAAAATATGAGCTACTGTTTCTACTGAGAGTGTGTTGCTTTCACACTATAGTAAAGTTGAAAAATACTAAGTTGGGAACTTCATATAGTTACTATTCAGAAAAGCTTATTAGTATTTCACAAGGTTCAGAGCACTTGGGTCTCACTTTGTAGTTTAGATTTCTTATTTAATGAATTTAAATAACTTAGAGAACATTCATTTCATATTCCTTTTTATTTAAGGATCACTTCAAGTTTGGAGTTCTAACCCTAATTGTGTTTGCTTCTCATTAACCAGATGAATTGCTTCTTGGATAAGGGATTTGAAATTTAAAATTACTATCACAACTTTTGAGGGGCTTCTTATTTCTAATCAAATTCTTTGTGATTTGAGTGAGAGATGTGATCAACCACAATAGCATGACTTTTATCAGAGTCTTTGGAATTTTACCATTCCAAAAGCCATTTTAAAAAAGTTATATAATCTCAGAAAGGGAAGAATTTTACTGTTTGGCCAGTATAATTCAATCTCTATATCCATGCAGAAGTCAGACCCTGATTTTCTAATTGTCACAGAAGACTTTCATTCTTCTACCTTGAAATCTGGAAAAAATGAAGTGGTCCCTGACATTTTTTTTAGCAGGACAGATTTATTTTTAGTCTACCCCTTTACTGTGTTAAGCCCTTATAGAGTCCTGCAACCAATGATCCTGTCTCAATTTCCACTTACCAGAACTGACCCCCACCACCCAGAGCAGCTCAAGGGTGAAATAAAGTATCAAATAATCCAGAGTTCAGTCCATTCTTTGTTTCTAATTAGAGCATTTAAGAATTTCTTTTTTCTTAGTTTTCATTTGGATTTATTGATTACTAAGACTATGATGGATTCACATTGTGAGAAAACCCCCAAAATATAGGAACAAAATTTTCTACCCTGTAGCAATATAAGTATAGAAATAAATGAATAAATTCATTTAAATTTGAAGAGCTTAGACTTAATTGGAATTTTTCATATACAGAAGTTATACTTGATATAGAAGTCCAGTTATGAACATAATGGTAGAAAATTTTACAAATATCTTTCAAGAACACATCCTTTTATAGTGCTCATGATATAATACAATTGATTGTACCTTAAGTACCAAGTTTTCTACTATTAAAATTACTACAAGCACTCCATCTAAAGAATACATTCATGCTAAAGATAAAACTCATAGCTACATTTTAAAAAATTGAACTACAGTGATTTACAATGTTGTATTAGTTTCAGCTGTACAATGTATATATTCTTTTTTATATTTCTTTTCCTTATAGGTTGTTACAAAATATTGAGTATAGTTCCCTGTGGTGTACTGTAGGTCTTATTTATTTATTTTACATATCATAGTGTATATATGTTAATTATAATCTCTTAATTTATCCTCCCCTACCTTTCCCTTTGGTATCCATAAATTTGTTTTCTATGTCTGTGAGTCTCTTTCTGTTTTGGAAATAAATTCATTTGTTTCTCTCTCTCTTTTAATTCCACATTTAAACCATACCATATGATATTTGTCTTTCTCTCTCTGGCTTACTTTACTTAATATGGTAATTTCTAGGTCCATCCATGTTGCTGTAAATGGCATTATTTCATTATTTTTTGTTGTTGACTAATATCCCCTTGCACATTTTTATCCATTCATATATCAATGGACATTTGGGTTGCTTCCATACCTTGGCTACTGTATGTAAATAGTGCCACTCTGAACATTGGGGGGCATGTATCTTTTTGAATTATACTTTTTATTTTTTCCTGATATGTGCCCAGAGGTGAGATTGCTAGATCATATGGTAATCATATTTTTAGGTAAATTGTTTTTCATAGTGGTTGTACCGATCTACAATCCCACCAATAGTATGGGGGAGGGGGGCTCCTTTTTCTTCACATATTCTCTCCACCATTTATTTTTTATAGACTTTTTGATAATCCCATTCTGACCCATGTGAGATGATACCTCATCAGGCTTTTGATTTGCATTTCTTTAATATTAATAATTAGTGATGCTGAACATTTTGTTATGTGCCTGTTAGCCATCTGTATGTCTTCTTTGGAGAAATGTTTATTTAGATTTTCAGCCCATTTTTAAATTTAATGTTGTTTTTTTATTTATATTGAGTTGTATGAGCTGTTCGTATAATTTGGAAATTAATTCCTTTTCAGTCGCATCATTTGCAAATAGCTTCTGCTATTCTCCAGGTTGTATTTTTTATTTTGCTTATGGTTTACTTTACTGTGCAAAAGCTTTTACATTTAATTAGATGCCATTTATTTCTGCTTTTATTTTCATTATTCTATGAAATGAATCCAGAAAGATATTGCTGCAATATATGTCAAAAAGTATTCTGTTTGTGGTAAACTTCTTCAGAAAGTGGGCATAGAGGGAACATGCTTCAACATAATAAATGTCATGTATGACAAACCCACAGCTAACATTATACTCAATGGTGAAAAGCTGAAAGCATTTCCTCTAAGATCAGGAACAAGACAAAGATGGTCACTCTTGCCACTTCTACTCAACATAGTTTTGGAATTCCTAGCCACAGCATTCAGAAAAGAGAAAAAAATAAAAGGAATCCATATTGGAAAAAAAGAAGTAAAACTGTCACTGTTTGCAAATGACACAATATTATACATAGAAAATCCTAAAGATGCTACCAGAAAGCTACTAGAGCTTATTAATGAATTCAGTAAAGTTTCAGGACACAAAATTAATGCACAGATATCTGTTGCACTTCCATACAGAAATAAAGGCCTTCAGAAAATACAAATATATACATAAATTTAGATTACAACTTGAAATATAGCAAGTGTGTCTTTGTACAGAGGCTGTGCTGTGAATGTGCTAAGTCACTTCAGTCATGTCTGACTCTTTGCAACCCCATGGACTGTGGCCTGCCAAGCTCCTCTGTCCATGGGATTCTCTAGGCAAGAATACTGGAGTGGGTTGTCATGCCCTCCTCCAGGGGAATCTTCCTAATCCAGGGATTGAATCCAAGTCTCTTATGCCTCCTGCATTAGTAGGGAGATTCTTTACCACAAGTGCCACCTGTGAAAAGTATTGTGTATTTAAATAATAATTACACTTATTTATATGTGCAAATAATTTGTGGATAACAATTTTATTTATTTATTGTAACCACCTAAGAAATAAGTGTCATTATAATACCAGTTTTAAAATGACAAACACTGTGTGTAGGTTGCATGCTTGCTTCAGTCATGTCCGACTCTGCGAGCCTATGTACTGTAGCACCCAAGGCTCCTCTGTTCATGGGATTCTCCAGACAAGAATACGTAAATGGGTTGCCATACCCTTTTTCAGGGAATCTTCCTGACCCAGGGATAGAACCCACATCTCACGTCTCCTTCATTGGCAGGTGAGCTCTCTACCACTAGTGCCGCCTAGGAAGACTGTAGCTAGAGAGAGTGAAACATGTTAGTTGTGTCTGACTCTCTGTGACCCCATGGATTGTAGCTTGACAGGCTCCTCTGTCCATGGGATTTCTCAGGCAAGAATACTGGAGTGGGTTGCCATTTCTTTCTCCAGGGGATATTCCTGACCCAGGGATCAAACCCAGGTGTCCCACATTGCAGATGGTTTCTTTATTATCTGAGCCACCAGGAAAGCCTCTGCCCATGTAGATATTTATATCTAAATGTTTTAAACCATACACAACATTAATAAAATACTGGACAAGTAAGTAAAAAAAAGTGAATGTAGCTAAACCCTATAAAATTTTCTCAGCCTTATTACTACACAGGGAAATGAAAATAAATCCAATTGGATACCATCTTTCTCATCAATCTAAACGAATTTCAAAAGAGAAATTAAAACTACTACTGTAGGCATATATATACTTTGATACTTTGCTGATGGGAGCAATGACCTTAGAGAAAGGAAACTAGCAATAGCTGGCAATTTAAAAAATCCTTTGCAAAGGATGTGTGTATTTTTAAAATACATTCATATTTCTGACTTACTTGTTCTTGTATTTTATTAATGTTGATACAGAAAGCTTCTTTTAAATATGGAGAAAAATGTATATATGAAAGGTATTTGCCATTTTACTTTTTTACTTGATGATAGTTTTCCATGTCTTTTACAAATGTACATTATATATATTTTATATAACATACATACAAACTTTCCACATTCTCAAAAGTTTTCTATATCTAATTTCTGGCTTATCTTAAGTATATAGGCAAGTAATCTTCCAATTTGGCTTTCCATGTGGCTCAGAGGTAAGGAATCCGCCTGCCAATGCAGGAGACATGGGTTTGATCTGTCGATCTAGAAGATCCCCTGCAGAAGGAAATGGCAACCTACTCCAGTACTCTTGCCTGGAAAATCCCATGGACAGAGGAACCTGGCAGGGTTACAGTCCATGGGGTCTCAAAAGAATATGATATGACTTAACGACTACATTACAGCAAAGTTAACTGGTCAAATATATGGAGGCAGACATGGGGCTATGGAAGAAAAATGCAAAGCAGAAGAGGTAGAAAAGCAATCTAGGATAAAATAATGTTAACAGCCTCAATGTCAAGTCATTTTTACAGAGAAAAATGTCAGGTAACTAACATATTCAGAATGTAAGAATTCTGATCATCTGAATTTTCTGGTTAATTAAAACTAGTGTGCAATTCCTTTGTAACTATGACTGAGAGTTAAAAGTCCTTGAGGAATGTATACATTTCTCTTATTGTCTCATAAAATATAATGAAAGCCATTAGAATTTTGGTTGGTTTCTTAGGATCTTATAGTACTAGTGTTTATATTTATAAACATCACTTTCCTACAAGATGCTACATCTATAAACATGAGTGTGACAGAACTTGGATTAAATCTAATTTAGCCCAATACTATAACTAAGGATATATTGGGTCTTGATTTTCTACTAAAAATAGGACTTCCAAACAGTTAAAATCGCAGAATTGGGTGGTTGTTAATGTAGTTACAGATCACACTTTAAAGAAGTTACAGTATTCAGGCCTTGATTCTCTCCTCCTGAACTAGATAAAACTTAGATGTGCATAATTTTGGTAATGTATGTTTATCATCTATGTTTTTCAGAACTCTTCAGTGAGTCAGATGTGCTTTCTTTGTAAAGTAAAGCTCATCTTTTCTAAAAATGACTAAAGCTCATTTTTAGTCTCAGAAGTGCTAAAAATGAGGCAAGGACTGTTTCCTGACTCTCAATCTATTTAGTCATTTCAATAATTTATTCTTGGTATTTTGTTTTCATTGAAGGTTTGGGTACCTAGGCTCTGATATTTATGAATGAGTAAATTGCTGTTTTTCTCTAAGTCAGTGGTGCTTTCAATAATGTGGCATCTACACTTACAGGTAAATATAAACATTCCCCTTCTGCTTCAGCTCAAACCATTACACTCACTATTCTTAGATCCCAATGTAAACTAATTTTTCTCTTTCTCTGCCCCTCCCATCTAGACATTGCACAAAACAATGCATAATCTCTTCCTCAATTCTCACATTCACATACACCACTTTCTGGGGCTAACTCTTGCTTCATACCTCCAATGAAGTGTTACTTCCTGGAGGAGGGTTTCAAGGACTCCTTGGTTAACTTAGGTTTCAGGGTTTCCCATAGTAATTTCACCAACCCCTCATCATATTATAGATCAATGATGTAAAAGCTCATAAATCTGGATGCGTATTCTACACTGACTTACTGGGTTTTTTTGTTGCTTATTATTTATCTCTCCTCCTATATCAATCAGTTAACAAAAATCAGTAAAATATTTCCAAATACATTTCAATATTATGAGGGTATTCTAGCAAGTGTTGTCACATTAACAGAACAAGTAAATTGATGTGTACTTTAATTGACGACTAGGTATATTACATGACTAACAGTGATTCCTAGGGGTGTGCATGCTAAGTCATTTCAGTAGTGTCTGACTCTTTGTGACGCTGTGGACCATAGCCCACCAGTCTCCTCTGTCCATGAAATTCTCCAAGCAAGAATACTGGAGTGGGTTGCTATGCCCTCTTCCAAGGGATCTTCCCAACACAGGGACCAAGCCATGTCTTCTCCATTTCCTTCATTGGCAGGTGAGTTCTTTACTGCTAATGCCAATAAAACACAGTAAAAAAGCAAAACAAAACAAAATTGAGGCAGAAAATTCACCTTTCTTACGTGCCTTATGCTCAGCACAACACAGACCTAATCTAACTTTCTAGGCTTCAGTAGAAATACTTCCCCATATATTCTTTGGGTCCCTACTCATTTGGACTATTTTTAATTTTTGGTACCTAAGTACACCATTCACCTTTCTTCTTCTTAACCTGCACTCATCCATATCTGGTTTGCGATGACTGAGGTGTCTTCCTCATTCACACTCTCTCGACCTCTCACACTCAGTTTCCTATTTCTATCTAGTAACACCTTTGTCAATGTCAAGGAGAGCAACTGGCCCTTACTCATCTGTATATATCTCAGTGCTCAATAGGGTTATTACAAAGTAGGAAAGCAATCCCTTTAAGTTACATTCCATATAGGCAGTATTCTTTTTGTTTTACTGACTGCTTGCAATTTGCTAAATCTTCAAAGTATTCTGTGGCTTTATTTCCTTCCTATATTTTAAATCTGAATTTCCTGTAGGCAGGAGAAATATCTTATTCATCCATTCCCTTGCATAACCTAGGACAGTGCCTTGCACATAACAGCACTTCATTTGGTACTTAAATGAGACTATTTGGATACAGAAAGATCTTGCTGCTAAGTTGCTTCAGTCGTGTCCGACTCTGTGCCACCCCACAGACGGCAGCCCAGCAGGCTCCCCCGTCCCTGGGATTCTCCAGGCAAGAATACTGGAGTGGGTTGCCATTTCCTTCTCCAATGCATGAAAGTGAAAAGTGAAAGTGAAGTAGCTCAGTCGTGTCCGACTCTTAGCGACCCCATGGACTGTAGCCCACCAGGCTCCTCCGTCCATGGGATTTTCCAGGCAAGAGTACTGGAGTGGGGTGCCATTGCCTTCTCCAAGAAAGATCTTACTCCTTGGCAAATAACCCTCTCTTGAATATGAAGGAAATTAGCTCAGTTTATTAAAAGTATGAGAAAAACAGGAATTCTGTTTTGAAAACCATTGCAGTCTTCTGGAGTGCCAAGGCCTTTTGGGGCTTGTGGAATTAACACTCCCAAAAAAGGAATCCATTTCCTGATTACTCAAGAGAGATGCAAGAAAAAAATAACTGTGCAATGACAGACAAGTTGAAAACATAGAAAATAAGTAAATATAATTCAGTTTGAACAGTTGTTTCTCACACACACAGAATTGCCATGAGGCTCTTTAAAAATGTAGATAATGTATTTGCATCTTGGCAAGTATGTTTTAGCTGCTGAGAAAAATACCCCTACTATAGTAAATACATATTTTTTGAAGAAGTGATAAGAATTGTAATGATAATTGAGTAATGTCAAGAAAGAGAAAATAAATACACACTACACACGGAAATATTTAAAGATGAAGTAAACAAAACTCTCAGTTAAAGAAGTATGACTCATTGGCTGTGTCTACACGAAACCGAAAGTACCTGTTTAAATATATATATAAATCAACTAATTATCTAAGTACACTGTACTTAGGATGCTATAAAACTGGCTTTGTTTTGGTTAAAAAGATCTTACTGACATCATGTAAACACAAACTAATGTTATAAAAACAAATATGAACTTTTTTTTTTTCAAGTTAGGAAACAGCTGTGAAGGCATACAGTATTAGATGATAATGATTAGGATTCATTGATCAACAAAGTTATATCATAATCAGTAGACAAGCAGGGATACATTTGAAATGAACTGATTACAGCAGATGCAGAGCACACTAACTGATAGTAAGGACAAATAAAGAAATTAAAAAAAAATTATCATGAAGTATTGAGTTAAATAAAAATATATGAACTAAATAGTTATTTGACTGCTCTGTAAGATTTGAAATTTTTAAAGCTATAATTCATGTACTATTCCTCTGAATAATGGTCAGTTATTTAGGGTCTGATATTGACCCAAATGTATTTTCCAATATCCCACTCTCACATCTTCTCTGATAGTAGTGCTCTAAATTGTCTATGTCTGATGGTTGAAAATTATGCTTACTATTTAATTTTGTGAGGATTAGCAAATAATACTTACAACATAGTTAGGACTCATCATGCCATAGTGGATGAACAAAAATTGAAAAGCATAACTCCAAAGTAGAGAGCATTCATAAATTTTTCTAAATTCCCTTGATTTATCATTTCACAAAAACAGTCACAGATTTACTGTCATTGCCTCTTCTACTATGTATCTTGGTTGATTAAAAAAAATCCTGGTTTTTTACTTTTCAAAAAGAAGTTTCCTAAGATATAATAAACTATTTTCCTGTTGCTCACCAAATTGCTAGGACTTTAGGAAAATTAATAACTTCTTAACATTCAATTTTGTTAATGTGACTAAATTCTTACTTTGCAATGATATTATAATTAAGAAAAGTATCATTATCTAGAATTATACACTATCCAGAATTGTTCCTGACACATGACAGGTGATAAAAAATAGATTTTCTTCAAAAGTATTAATAAATACTTTTTTCAAGAAGTGTTGAATGAGCTTTGTCTCATATGACAAACAATGGTAGGACTACCTGGGACCTTGCATTTAAAGAAGGCTGACATGACATCTAGACTCAGCGATTTGTATGGAATCATGAAGGGGTGTGCAACATTCATGTAACATATATTTTATTTTTCTTGAAAAAGTTGTTTGTCTTGCTCAAGGTCATACAGCACCACCTCAATTAGAATTAGGTTCTCTTGGCTTTGGATTCTATAGACATTCTAGTTAGAATAATATTTTTGTTGAGACAGAGACTTAGTAATATAACTACAAATTATGGACATGTAAGAGACATTGGATGTTGTGTCTTTTGAGACAGGTGAGCTTGTATGACCATTAGTCAGACCTAAAATAAAATAATGCATCTGCTATAGATGGAGTTATTTAGAGCAAGTGATATTGCTATAAATTCTGATAACAGAAATGTATTTTTATGTTTACTTTTACTGTTATCCATTTCAAGAAATATCTGAAGCAATATGTTTGTTTTAATATGTTTTGGTCAAGGAAATTGGCCAGACTCTGTAATGGGTTTACACACTGGTAGTTGTACTCAGACATGAATAAAGGTAAAATGAATAACATGTCTTTTCTTCTAACTTTAGTTTTGCAACTGGATTAGTTTACTCTTAATATGTAATTTCCTCGGCAATTGTATGCTACTTTAGCATTTTTCCAATCAAGTATACATTTGATTCATAAAGACTGAAGCATATAGTTATATCTTGAATAGTCCCTGGGATATCACATCTTTAGAAGCCACTAGGATTATGCACATAAGCTTAAGTTTCAACAGATTGACTTTTAAGATTTAGATATGAGATACTTTCATCATTCTTGAGGGATTTTTAGCTACTTTTTAAACATGAGAGATCAACCAAAATATTTAAAATTGCTGTTCCTCCTTCTCTTAGCAGGGCATCACTCTTTCCTATGTTGTGCTTAATTGTAAATATGTGTAATGCATAAACTTAACCACAATTTGTAGGATTGTGATCCTAAACTTCAACATAAGGTATCCAATTTACTACCACTAGACAGTGATACTGTTCATGGGGTTCTCAAGGCAAGAATGTTGAAGTGGTTTGCCATTCCCTTCTCTTGAGAGTCTATTGGACTGCAAGGAGATCCAACCAGTCCATCCTAATGGAAATCTGTCCTCAATATTCATTGGAGGGACTGATGTTGAAGCTGAAACTCCAATACTTTGGCCACCTAATGTGAAGAAAGACTCATTTCAAAAGACCCTGATGCTGGGAAAGATTGAAGGCAGAAGGAGAAGGGGATGACAGAGGATGAGATGGTTGGATGGCATCACTGACTCAATGGACATGAGTTTGAGTAAACTCTGGGAGTTGGCGATGGACAGGGAGGCCTGGCGTGCTGAAGTCCATGGGGTTGCAAAGAGTTGGACACGACTGAGTGACTGAACTGAACTGAGAGAATGATAGGGCTTCCCTAATCCTTCAGATGGTAAAGAATTGGTCTTCAATGTGGGAGACCTGGATTCGATCCCTGGATTGGGAAGATCCCTTGAAGAAAGGGAATGGCTACCCATGCCAGTATTCTGGCCTGGAGAATTCTACAGAGTAGCCTGGCAGGCTAACAGTCCATGGGGTCGGGAAGAGTCAGACATGACTGAGCGACATTCACAGACAGTTATATCCTATTAGATATATAATCCTAATACATGTTTGCAGAAGACCATTATAGACTGTACTTTTTGAGAAACAGAAAGATGAGGATAGGGCTGGAAAGCAAGGAAATTCCCTAGGGTGTCAAAGAAACTGTTGGCTGTGATTTAAAGGCAGAAGAGAGACTGAGAGAAAGGGAGAGAGAGAGAAATATCTTTGATGATTCAGAAGACTGCTAATTAGGTTATAAGCATAAATATTTCTGAAAATGTCACCAAGGCTTACAACCCAAAACATGATGAAGGAAAAGTCCTAATGACATCTTTAAAATATTTGAAACAGAGATGAACTGAATCTACCAAATGGCACAATAAAACTAAGACTGATAAATTTCAACTGCAGATAAAAGTGACTCAATCACCTTTAATAGCAGCCTGACAGAGCAAAATACAAACTCTTTTCTAAAGGAAAAATTTAAAGTATAAACTTTAGTTTAAATTTAAAATATATACTTTAATTTATACTCTTTATTTTAAAATGTAAAGATGAATTTTGGCAAATAAATATCTTTTGAGATACAGAAAGAAATAGGAAAAATAGACCCATAATCAAAAGCAAAAATAGCCAATAAAGTCTGATCCATAGATGGCCCACATGTTAGAATCATCAGGGAAAAAGAGTATAAAATAACTTGCTAAGTATATTGAAATATTTAATTGACTAATAAATGAACAGATGGATAATTTCAACAGAGAAGAATAAAAAAAGATTTCAATAGAAATATCAGAATTTTAAAAATTTAATATTTTTAAAATATTGAGTTTTTTAAAACTGAGTTCACTTGATGAACTAAACTTTAGACTGGACCCGCAGAAGAAAAGTGAATTTTGAAGTCAGATTAATATAAAAATCTCCTGACCCAAAGATTAAACAGGTCTCTCTCATTACAGGAAGATTCTTAACCATCTGTCCACCAGAGAAGCCCGAAATAAAATATATATACATACAAAAAAAAAAAAAAAAGATCTAAATAGCATGTTTCTATATATGTGTAATGGGGATCAGGAAGAGGAGAATAACACAATAACACAGAAGAAACATTTACAGATACAATGGCTGAAAGTTTTCCATAATTAATAAAAGATATTAATCTACAAATCCTAAAACTTTAATAGCACAATGCAAGATAAATGTAAAGGAGTCTCATAAGCCCATCATAGTCAAAATACTGAAAATCAAAAAAGAAAGAATAAAATTTAATGGCAGCCAGAGAAATAAAGGACAATAGATACCTCATCATCACTGTCATCATCATTGTGATCATGATAATTGTTAGAAGGGGAATAAACATTGAAGAAGGAGGGGGAGGAGAAGAGGATAGGGAGAAGGAAAATGAAAGGAAAATAAAAGGAAGCATTAAAACTGAAGCATTAAAAAAGCAACATTTTTATATACTATTTACAGGAAGTATTCTTTAACTATAAAGAAACATGCTAGATTAAGTATAAGCATGGAAAATATATACCATAAAAATGGAAAGAATAAGAAGCAAGTGAGTCTATTTTTATATCAGAGAAAGTAGTCATTAAGACAAGGAGTATTGCTGGAGAATGCAAAAGAATATTTCATAAATATGAAAAAGGTCAGTCTATAAGGAAGCATACAGTGGAAGTGAGAAATAGATTTAAGGAACTGGATCTGATAGACAGAGTACCTGATGAACTATGGACGGAGGTTCATGACATTGTGCAGGAGACAGGAATCAAGACCATCCCCAAGAAAAAGAAATTCAAAAAAGCAAAAAGGCTGTCTGAGGAGGCCTTATAGAGAAGAGAAGTGAAAAGCAAGAGAAAACGAAAGATATACCCATTTGAATGCAGAGTTTCAAGGAATAACAAGGAGATATAAGAAAGCTTTCCTCAGTGATCAATGCAAAGAAATAGAGGAAAACAATAGAATGGGAAAAACTAGAGATCACTTCAAGAAAATTAGACATACCAAGGGAACATTTCATACAAAGATGGGCTCAATAAAGTACAGAAATGGTATGGACCTAACAGAAGCAGAAGATATTAAGAAGACGTGGCAAGAATACACAGAAGAACTATACAAAAAAGATCTTCAAGCCCCAGATAATCATGATGGTGTGATCACTCACACTCACCTAGAGCCAGACATCCTGGAATGTGAAGTCAAGTGGGCCTTAGGAAGTATCAGTACAAACAAAGCTAGTGGAGGTGATGGAATTCCAGTTGAGATATTTCAAATCCTGAAAGATGATGCTGTGAAAGTGCTGCACTCAATATGCCAGCAAATTTGGAAAACTCAGCAGTGGCCACAGGACTGGAAAAGGTCAGTTTTCGTCCCAATCCCAAAGAGGCAATGCCAAAGAATGCTGAAACTACTGCACAATTGCACTCATCTCACATGCTAGTAAAGTAACGCTCACAATTCTCCAAGCCAGACTTCAGCAATACGTGAACTGTGAACTTCCAGATGTTCAAGCTGGTTTTAGAAAAGGCAGAGGAACCAGAGATCAACTTGCCAACATCCACTGGATCATCGAAAAAGCAAGAGGGTTCCAGAAAAAATTCTATTTCTGCTTTATTGACTATGCCAAAGCCTTTAATAGTGTGGATCAAATAAACTGTGGAAAATTCTGAAAGAGATGGGAATACCAGACCACATGACCTGCCCCTTGAGAACCTGTATGCAGGTCAGGAAGCAATGGTTGGAACTGGACATGGAACAACAGACTAGTTCCAAGTAGGAAAAGGAGTACATCAAGGCTGTATACTGTCACCCTGCTTATTTAACTTATATGCAGACTATATCATGAGAAATGCTGGGCTGGAGGAAACACAAGCTGGAATCAAGATTGCTGGGAGAAATATCAATAACCTCAGATATGCAGATGACACCACCCTTAGGGCAGAAAGTGAAGAGGAACTCAAAAGTCTTTTGATGAAAGTGAAAGAGGAGAGTGAAAAAATTGGCTTAAAGCTCAATATTTGGAAAACGAAGATCATAGCATCTGGTCCAATCACTTCATGAGAAATAGATGGGGAAACAGTGACTGACTTTATTTTGGGGGCTCCAAAATCACTGCAAATGGTAATTGAAGCCATGAAATTAAAAGACACTTATTCCTTGGAAGGAAATTTATGACCAACCTAAACAGAATATTAAAAAGCAGAGTCATTACTTTGTCAACAAAGGTCCATCTAGTCAAGGCTATGGTTTTTCCAGTAGTCGTGTATGGATGTGAGAGTTAGAGTATAAAGAAAGCTGAGCAATGAAGAATTGATGGTTTTGAACTGTGGTTTTGCAGAAGACCCTTGGGAGTCCCTTGGACTGCAAGGAGATCCAGCTAGTCCATCCTAAAGGAGATCAGTCCTGGGTGTTCATTGGAAGGACTGATGTTGAAGCTAAAACTCCAACACTTTGGCCACCTGTTGCGAAGAGCTGACTCATTGGAAAAGACCCTGATGCTGGAAAAGATTGAGGGCAGGAGGAGAGGGGACGACAGAGGATGAGGTGTTTGGATGGCATCACCTACTCAGTGGACATGGGTTTGGGCAGACTCCGGTAGTTGGTGATGGACAGGGAGGCCTGACGTGCTGTGGTTCATGGGGTTGCGAACAGTCAGACATGACTGAGCGACCGAACTGATACTGATAAGGAAGCATAATAATCCTAAATGTTTATGCATCTAATAAGAGACTATACAAATACACGTAGGGAAATTTAACAGAATAAAGGGAGGAACAGAAAAATTCACAGTCTTAGTGGTAGATTATAACACACATCTTGATTAAATGGAAACAATCAAATACATTTACAAAAGATTTGAGCCACAATATCAAACAACTTGCTTCAAATAAAATTCATGGAAATCTACAACCTGACAACTGTAGAAAACACATTCATTTCAAATGTTCATGGAACATTCATCAAGATGAAGAAAGTGGGCCATAAAAGAAGTTTCAATAAATTTCAAAGTCTTGAAATCAGGCAGTGTTTTCTAATAACTCTATTATAATTAGAAATTACTAAGAATGTTATCTAGACAATACAAAAATATTTAAAAATTAATAAGCACACTTCTATATTTGTCATGAACTAAAAAAAAAATCACAAGGAAACAGAATGTTTCTGACTGTAAAAAGATTAAAACACAAAATTTGAAAATTTGTTGGTTGTTGTTAAAACAGAGGTCAGTCAAGTTAGCCTAATATAACAAAATACCATAGACTAGACTGTTTACAAACAACAAATATTTGTTCCTTACAATTGTCGCAGCAGGCAGGCCAAAGTAAAAGTTCTGTCTTTTAGCTGTGTCTTACAGGATCTCTCTGGGTTCTTTTTTCTAAGAACATTAATCCCATTTATGAGGGCTCCATCAGTTCAGTTCATTTCAGTCGCTCAGTTGTGTCTGACTCCTTGCAACCCCATAAGTCACAGCACACCAGGCCTCTCTGTCCGTCACCAACTCCCAGAGTTCACTCCAACTCATGTCCATCCAGTTGGTGATGCCATCCAGCCATCTCATCCTCTGGCGGCCCCTTCTCCTTCTGCCTTCAATTTTTCCCAGCATCAGGGTCTTTTCCAATGAGTCAGCTCTTTGCATGAGGTGGTCAAAGTACTGGAGTTTCAGCTTCAGCATCAGTCCTTCCAATGAAAACCCAGGACTGATCTCCTTTAGAATGGACTGGTTGGATCTCCTTGCAGTCCAAGGGACTCTCAAGAGGCTTCTCCAACACCACAGTTCAAAAGCATCAATTCTTCTTCTTCAGTGTTCAGCTTTCTTCACAGTCCAACTCTCACATCCATACATGACCACTGGAAAAATCATAGCCTTGACTAGACAGACCTTTGTTGGCAAAGTAATGTCTCTGTTTTTTAATACACTATCTAGGTTGGTCATAACTTTCCTTCCAAGGAGTAAGCATCTTTTAATTTCATGACTGCAGTCACCATCTGCAGTGATTTTGGAGCCCCCAAAAATAAAGTCTGACACTGTTTCCCCATCTATTTCCCATGAAGTCATGGGACCGGATGCCATGATTTTCGTTTTCTGAATGTTGAGCTTTAAGCCAACTTTTTCACTCTCCTCTTTCACTATCATCAAGAGGCTTTTTAGTTCCTCTTCACTTTCTGCCCTAAGGGTGGTGTCATCTGCATATCTGAGGTTATTGATATTTCTCCCAGCAATCTTGATTCCAGCTTGTGCTTCTTCCAGCCCAGCGTTTCTCATGATGTACTCTGCATATAAATTAAATAAGCAGGGTGACAATATACAGCCTTGACGTACTCCTTTTCCTATTTGGAACCAGTCTGTTGTTCCATGTCCAGTTGTAACTGTTGCTTCCTGACCTGCACATAGGTTTCTAATGAGGCAGGTCAGGTGCTCTTGTATTCCTATCTCTTTCAGAATTTTCCACAGTTTATTGTGATCCACACAGTCAAAGGCTTTGGCATAGTCAATAAAGCAGAAAGAGATATTTTTCTGGAACTCTCTTGCTTTTTCAATGATCCAGCAGATGTTGGTGATTTGATCTCTGGTTCTTCTGCCTTTTCTAAAATCAGCTTGAACATCTGGAAGTTCACAGTTCACGTATTGCTGAAGCCTGGCTTGGAGAATTTTGAGCATTACTTTCCTAGCGTGTGAGATGAGTGCAATTATGTGGTATTTAGAGCATTCTTTGGCATTGCCTTTCTTTGGGATTGGAATGAAAACTGACTTTTTCCAGTCCTGTGGCCACTGCTGAGCTTTCTACATTTGCTGGCATATTGAGTGCAGCACTTTCACAGCACACTTTTCAAAAGCCCTGCCTCTTAATACAGACAAGGCAATGGCAACCCACTCCAGTACTCTTGCCTGGAAAATCCCATGGACAGATGAGCCTGGTAGGCTGCAATTTGTAGGGTTGCTAAGAGTAGGACACGACTGAAGTGACTTAGCAGCAGCAGCAGCCTCTTAATAACATCACATTGGGGATTTGTAGGATTTCAGGATTTCCACAGATGAATCTTTGGGGACACAGGCGTTCAGTACATAATAGTAGTTTTTCATATAGAGAAGTATAGTTTTAAAACTCTATGTAAGAAGAGATCTTTCAAATAAAAAATTCTAAGCTTCTGCCCTGAGAAGCTAGAGGGGGAAAATTACACTTATTCCAAAGTAAATAGAAGGAAACCAGAAGTATAAATGTGGAAATCAGTAAAATGGAAAACAGATAAAAAATAGATTAAAAATCATAAAAGTAAAATAAAATGGAGAATACTAATGAGATTGCTATAGTCTTGTGAGATGAATTAAGTAATACAAATAAAAAACACAAATAGCAATATCAAGAATAAAAAAGACATTATTACAGATTTCACAGATATTATAAGAAAGATACAAAAGACAACTTATAGCAATATATTGAATACCAAGGAGAAATAGAAAATTCCATATTAAATTGGATTTTTTATAAAAATTTTACTACGGAAAAAACAGCTCCTCTGGTCAGAGGTGTTATGGACAGTCAATTAATTTTATCAAAGATTAAAGAGAGGAAATATATCTTGCACGATATTATACACAAATTCTTTTACAATCTGAAGGAGAAAGAAGCATTTTCCAATTCATTTTAAGAGCCACTATGATGCTAATACTAAAACCAGATAATAGGATTATAAGAACAAAACAACAGCACGCAGATCAATAGCCCTCAAGAGCATCTATGCAAAATTTCTGCACAAAAATCTTAGTAAATTGAATCCATTGATATATAAGAAGGTTGATATTAATAGAAGCATATAGAATGCTTCTATTAATACCAGGATAGAAAGTGAGAGGGTGACAGGCAGGAAGGCCAGGGGTCTCCAAACAGAAGAAATAGCCTGCAAGTGTCAGACATTTTTATCTCTCTTAAGTGGCAAGAGGAAACAAACTAGTGATATTTTTTTCTACTCTACACAAATTTAAAAGGAGATTTCTATTAAAATAATGTGTTTCCATAATAACACCTGGTTTCACCTGAAGTTAACTATTCTCAAATCTTGAGATAACCAATGCATTTTTCTTATGGAAATGTTTGTCTTAAGCTATGCTAATATGCTATGCATTTACCCTAAACTCTGTCTTCAAGTTGGTTCTGCCTAATGGCTCAGAACCTACTTGACAAACCAGTATGTTATACTCAGATATTGTTTCCCTAATCTATGTAAACAAAACTATTTGTATGGTAATCTGTCCTTCTAAGAGATTCAAATTAATTATTTTATGGCCCAGGATGGGCCATAATCTGGTGCCAAGATTATCCCAAAATGCATCTTATGGGTGAGGAGCCTGGTGCCATTCTGAGTTTTAAGACATTCCTTTCTTTCATTAAAGACTGTTAGTGATTATATAACATCCAGCTGAAGACTAGCAGAGGGGTACTCTTTCTGCCCCCTTCTGATGCCTATGTCAGAAGCTTTCACTATCTCCTTTATACTTTAATAAAACTTTATTACACAAAAGCTCTGAGTGATCAAGATTCATCTCTGCCCCTGGATTGAATTCTTCTCCTCTAGAGGCCAAGAATCCCAGCGTCTTTTTGTTCAGTAGCAACCTTTTAAAAGGTTGGTTTGACAATCAAAAACCAATCATATAAATCATCACTTTATAGAATAAATGGAAAAATATATGATTAATCAATAAAGGTAGAAAAAGGGATAAAATTCAGCACTCATTCATTTTTATGGTCTTTTAACAAACTAGGAATAGACAATATCTTATTATATGTTATAAAAAATCATCCATGAAAAAATATTGATGGATAACATCATACTTAATGGTGAAACATTGTATGCATTCCCTCTAAGATCACAAATAGGGCAAGAATAGACTTCAGAAATAAAAATCACACATATACAGTCAATTGATTCTTGAGTTCAATGATAAAAGCAAAGGAGTAGTTTTGGAACAATTGTATATCCATATGGAATAAATGAACTTTGACTTCTACTTCACTTGATGAAAAAATCTAATTTGATATAGAAAATAGATAAATCATAGCTAAAGTCATAATATTTCTCTAAGAAAATATAGCAGATTATTTATACAACAGTAGCTTAAGTGAAGATTTCTTATATTGGGGAAGAGAACTCACTATCCTTAACAGAAGAAACAAATTAATTAAAATTCATAAAAACTGAATATATCACTCCATAAAAAGGCCAATCACAAAAATAAACAGGCAGCCCACAGACTGGGAGAAAATGCTCTATCTTTAGTATGTACATCTGACAAAAGCTTTGCATCTAGAATATATAAAAACCTGTATAAATCAAAAATAGAAAAATAATCCAACAATAATAGGAAAAATATTTAACCATATACTCCCAAATAGATATGTAAAACTGACCAATAAATGCATAAAGAGATATTGCACAACATTATTCACAAGACAGATATCAATTAATTAGGGAATAACTGTCCACATCTACACAAATGCTTAAAGGATTCATATAGCACTAAGAACTGAGGATGTAGAAAAACTGGAACTGTGATACTTTGCAGGGAGTGTAAAATGGTGCAATTGCTCTGGATAAACATTTGTAGTTTGTTATAAAGTTAAGAAAAAACCAACTCTATAATCAAGCATTTCACTCCTTCATGTTTACTCTTTAAAATGAAATATCTACAAAAAGCTTGTAAAGTATGTTCATATAAGTCTTATTCACAATAATCACAAAGGGGAAACATGCCAAATGGTCATCAATAAGAGTATCATTTAATGAACTGTTGCACATTCATACCATGGCATATCATTCAACAATAAAAAGGAATTAAATATTCTTGCCCCCCAAGAAAAGTTGAGTGTTTCCTAAGAATTATCCTTGCAGTGTATACATTTTCTAATAATTGAAAATTTAAAAAATGTAGTCTTCTACACAAATGATTCCTAAAATGTGCAATCAGTATCAGGGCTTATTTTACAATAACATTCCTGATTTATTTTCATTCATTCAATAATATATTTATTTATTATTTAGTATAGGATAAACATTAGTCTTAATATTATATCTGGAAATATAAATAAGATTCCTACTTACATGAGATATTTACTGAGGAAGTAGCACTTATAAAGCCATAATAATTTTATGTTAGTTAAAGGTGTTATAAAGGAAAATAACATAGAAGAAATATAAAGAAGTATGATGGTAAGAATGGATATATGGTAAGAAAAGGGATTAATTATCTACATAGGATAGAGATGAACTCTATGAAGAATGAAAAATTTTACTGATAGCTGGTACAAAGATCTTCTAAAGAACAGAAAGTGACAATAATCTAATTATTTTGGAGGTAATATGATCTTCAGGGACACTATTGGGGATTACCATTGACTTTTTTTCCAAAATAATCATAATATTGTCATGATATAACCTTTCAATAATAAGAAACTAATTCAACTCAGTCTAAAGAACATGCAAAAAATACATTTTGTCCAGTTCAATTCTGTATTTTAAGAAATTATTAATTAATAAAGTTGTAATCAAGTATGTATTCTAAAAGAATTTTAAAGAGTTGGAGATTCATATATTTGGGTTTCCCTAGTGGCTCAGACAGTAAAGAATTCATCTACAATGCAGATATCCAGGTTAGATCCCTGATTCAGAAAGATCCCCTGGCTACGGTCATGAACACCTGCTCTAGTCTTGCCTGGAGAATCCCAGAGACTTTGGAGCCTAATGGGCTAAAGTTCATGGGGTCACAAAGAGTTAGACACAACTGAGTGACTGAAGCTAGGGCTGGGACTCAGAAAGCCAAAAGAGATTAAAGGCAAAAAAGTGTCTAAACCAACCACAGAAACATGGGGAAAAACCCACATAGTACCCTGCAAAGTGCAGCTGCACTGCTCGTTTCTGGTCCTTCTGGCTGTTGTTTTTAGTTTCCATGTGTAGATGCTTCAGCCCCTAACTGTGTGAAAGGTGCTGAAAAACTCATGATATATTATTCCAGTCTTCACTAGTCTCTTTTTTTCCCGTAACACTCTTAGAAAATCATTACATGGTTAAAATATAAAATTGTGTATGTCTTAGATAATATAATTACATGCTTAAAATATGTACAAGATCTCAGAGATAATACAGTGCAGGACTTTTTAACCTTTTTGTCTTTTGTTTTAGACTCCTTCAGAAGTCTGGTGAACTCTGTAGACCATTTTTCAAAATAATGTTTTTATATGCATAAAATATAATACATAGGATTACAAAGAAATTAACAGTATTGAAATACAATCGCTAAAATATTTTGAAAATGCCTAATTTGTGATACAGTAATATGTTTAAAAAAAAAAAAAAGCAGAAGTGCTTTGGCTGCGATGGACCACGCAGAAGCGCGGCTGAGAGGAGCTCCCCTCACCCAAGGTCGGGGTGGCGACCGAGAGTGCCAGACTGTGTCAGCACAGGAGCGGCTGACAGGAGCTACACCACGTCCGAGGTCAGGGGAGGCTGCAGAGAGGAGCAACCCCAAGTCCAAGGAGCGGCGGCTACGAGGGCCCAGGAGGGCTGAGGGAAGCTACTCCATGACCAAAGTCAGAGGGGTGGCCATGAGGAGATACCCCTCATCCAAGGTAAGGAGCAGCAGCTGCGCTTTGCTGGAGCAGCCCTGAAGAACCAATGTCCAAGGTAAGAGAAACCCAGTATGATGGTAAGTGTTGCAAGAGGGCAGCAGAGGGCAGACACACTGAAACCATAATCACAGAAAACTAGCCAATCTGACCACATGGGCCATAGCCTTGTCTAACTTAATGAAATTAAGACATGCCATGTGGGGCCACCCAAGTTGGATGGGTCATGGTTGAGAGGTCTGACAGAAGGTGGCCCACTGGAGAAGGGAATGGCAAACCACTACAGCATTCTTGCCTTGAGAACCCCATGAACAGTATGAAAAGGCAAAATGATAGGATACTGAAAGGGGACTCCCTGGGTCGGTAGGTGCCCAATATGCTACTGGAGATCAGTGGAGAAATAACTCCAGAAGAATGAAGGGATGGAGCCAAAGCAAAAACAATACCCAGTTGTGGATGCGACTGGTGATAGAAGCAAGGTCTGATGCTGTAAAGAGCAATATTGCATAGGAACCTGGAATGTCACGTCCATGAATTAAGGCAAATTGGAAGTGGTCAAACAAGAGATGGCAAGAGTGAACGTTGACATTCTAGGAATCAGTGAACTAAAATGGACTGGAATGGGTGAATTTAACTCAGATGACCATTGTATCTACTATTGTGGGCAGGAATCCCTTAGAAGAAACGGAGTAGTCATCATGGTCAACAAAAGAGTCCAAAATGCAGTACTTGGATGCAATCTCAAAAACGACAGAATGATCTCTGTTTGTTTCCAAGGCAAACCATTCAATATCATGGTAATCCAAGTCTATGCCCCACCAGTAATGCTGAAGAAGCTGAAGTTGAACAGTTCTATGAAGACTTCTAAGACCTTTTACAACTAACAACCAAAAAAGATGTCCTTTTCATTTTGGGGACTGGAATACAAAAGTAGGAGTCAAGAAACACCTGGAGTAACAGGCAAATTTGGCCTTGGAGTATGGAATGAAGCAGGGCAAAGGCTAATAGAGTTTTGCCAAGAGAACGCACTGGTCATAGTAAATACCCTCTTCCAAAAACACAAGAGAAGACTTTACACATGGACATCACCAGATGGTCATCAGCAAAATCAGACTGATTATATTCTTTGCAGCCAAAGATGGAGAAGATTTGGCTTCAGTCAAAGCTTCAGCAAAAGCACAGTCACAGTCAAAAAAAGTCACAGTCAGCAAAAACAAGCCCAGGAGCTGACTGTGGCTCAGATCATGAACTCCTTATTGCCAAATTCAGACGTAAATTGAAAAAAGTGGGGAAAACCACTAGACCATTCAAGTATGACCTAAATCAAATCCCTTGTGATTATACAGTGGAAGTGAGAAATAGATTTAAGGGACTAGATCTGATAGACAGAGTGCCTGATGTACTATGGATGGAGGTCTGTGACATTGTACAGGAGACAGGGATCAAGACCATTCCCATGGAAAAGAAATGCAAAAAAGCAAAATGGCTGTCTGAGGAGGCCTTAAAAATAGCTGTGAAAAGAAGAGAAGTGAAAAGCAAAGGAGAAAAGGAAAGATATAAGCATCCGAATGCAGAGTTCCAAAGAATAGCAAGGAGAGATAAGAAAGCCTTCCTCAGTGATCAATGCAAAGAAATAGAGGAAAGCAACAGAATGGGAAAGACTAGAGATTTCTTCAAGAAAATTAGAGATACCAAGGGAACATTTCATACAAAGATAGGCTTGATAAAGGACAGAAATGGTATGGACCTAACAGAAGCAGAAGATATTAAGAGGTGGCAGGAATACACAGAAGAACTGTACAAAAAGGAGCTTCACAACCCAGATAATCATGATGGTGTGATCACTCACACTCACCTAGAGCCAGACATCTTGGAATGTGAAGTCAAGTGGGCCTTAGAAAGCATCACTACAAACAATGCTAGTGGAGGTGATGGAATTCCAGTTGAGCTATTTCAAATCCTGAACAATGATGCTGTGAAAGTGCTGCACTCAATATGCCAGCAAATTTGGAAAACTCAGCAGTGGCCACAGGACTGGAAAAGGCCAGTTTTCATTCCAACCCAAAGAAAGGCAATGACAAAGAGTGCTCAAACTACCGCACAATTGCACTCATCTCACACGCTAGGAAAGTAATGCTCAAAATTCTCCAAGCCAGGCTTCAGCAATATGTGAACCATGGACTTCCTGATGTTCAAGCTGGTTTTAGAAAAAGCAAAAGAACCAGAGACCAAATTGCCAACATCTGCTGGATCATGGAAAAAGCAAGAGGTTTCCAGAAAAACATCTATTTCTGCTTTATTGACTATGCCAAAGCCTTTGACTGTGTGGATCACAATAAACTGTGGAAAATTCTGAAAGAGATGGGAATGCCAGACCACCTGACCTGCCTCCTGAGAAGCCTATATGCAGGTCAGGAAGCAACAGTTAGAACTGGACATGGAACAACAGACTGGTTCCAAATAGGAAAAGGCTGTATACTGTCACCCTGCTTATTTAACTTATATGCAGAGTACATCATGAGAAACGCTGGGCTGGAAGAAGCACAAGCTAGAATCAAGTTTGCTGGGAGAAATATCAATAATCTCAGATATACAGATGAGACCACCCTTAGGGCAGAAAGTGAAGAGGAACTCAAAAGCCTCTTGATGAAAGTGAAAGAGGAGAGTGAAAAAGTTGGCTTAAAGCTCAACATTCAGAACACTAAGATCATGTCATCTGGTCCCATGACTTCATGGGAAATAGATGGGGAAACAGTAGAAACAGTGTCAGACTTTATTTTTGGGGGCTCCAAAATCACTGAATATGGTGATTGCAGCCATGAAATTAAAAAACGCTTACTCCTTGGAAGGAAAGTTATGACCAACCTAGATAGCATATTGAAAAGCAGAGACATTACTTTGCCAACAAAGGTCTGTCTAGTCAAGGCTATGGTTCTTCCAGTGGTCATGTATGGATGTGAGAGTTGGACTGTGGAGAAAGCTGAACGCTGAAGAATTGATGCTTTTGAACTGTGGTGTTGGAGAAGCCTCTTGAGAGTCCCTTGGACTGCAAGGAGATCCAACCAGTCCATTCTAAAGGAGATCAGTGCTGGGTGTTCATTGGAAGGACTGATGTTGAAGCTGAAACTCCAATACTTTGGCCACCTCATGCTAAGGGTTGACTCATTGGAAAAGACCCTGATGCTGTTAGGGATTGGGGGCAGGAGAAGGGGACAACAGAGGATGAGTTGGCTGGATTGCATTACTGTCTCGATGCACATGAGTTTGGGTGAACTCCAGGAGCTGGTGATGGACAGAGAGACTTGGTGTGCTGTGATTCATGGGGTCAGAAAGAGTCGGACATGACTGAGTGACTGAACTGAACTGAAATATTTTTTTATTTATTAACATTCCATATAAAGAATAAAGTAATGTTATCTCAAAATATTTTCAGCTATATATAGTATCTATAATGTGATATGAAAATATCTGTGACTGATTTCATGGTGTCTAATTCACAGGTGCCACTCTTAGTTTTATCTCTCTATACTTATAATGGAAGAACAGTACTATATTTCTGTTTGAAGTTGTGAAGGATCCCAGATTTAGCATCCCAATCTAGTGAAATTTTTCCTTTTATGTAAGGAAATGATGGAGGGGGAACAGCAGCTTGCCCAACCTAATAAATCTTAGTGGAAAGCATTGGAATTAACAGAAATCACATCTATTCCAACCAAAGGCCAGGGTTCTTAATATCACACTCTGCTAATTCATGAGCTTTCATTTTAAGATCAACACAAGCGTTAGTGTATAAATTGGAGGCATATCCTCATAAATTCTCAGAAAGTATCCTGTAAATGAGGATTTATTACACTGTGCTCACCTCTGTCTTATAAATTACTGCCTTATACCAGAATGATCTGTATATCAATCTATCACTCCCAATAGCCAGTAAAGTCCTATAGAAAAATCACTGTGAGATATTTATCTCATTATCCCTGAGTGTTTGTATAAGACTTTGTGGTATATTGGAACCAAATGTAATTTACTAATTTGTTTATTAAGTCACTGTGCTTTACAGTTGGCTTTTGTTTCATGGGGCATATTTTTGTTTCCTCACTGAACTGAAAGCTTCTGGTGACAGACAGTTTTCACAGACTTCTATATTCTCAAAAGTTCTTAGCATAATGCTATGCACACTTAATAAAATTTCTACAGAGAACAATTAAGTGTTTTTGAGAAGGGAAGATAATATAATGATTAACATAAATTAAAACCTATGTTTTAAATGTTTCTCAAAATATTATAGAAAAATAAATTAATATGAAAATTTACAGTAATAATCAGCTTTACATATTTTATATGTTTAATGTATAATTAAAATATGATATTTTAAATTTTTATATGAACGCATTGGTTTGGAAAGTTCAATACTTTTAATTATTCTCCAAACAGATAACTTAGAGGGTTACTAGTGTAACTCTTGCCAAAGAATCTGCAACTGTGTTTTAAAGGGTGGTATTTCAGAAATAAAAGGATATACATGTTGGGATATTTAAGACATGAACTTAATTTGAATTTTCCACCAACCATATTTTTTTCACATCTGCTATATTTTGATGTCATCTAATTTCACAGAAGTCTTATTTTTCTTACCTTCTGAGGGGAATTAGCTTCTTCACAGGTTTGATAACTTATCCTGTTGTAGTGAGTGGTTTTATCTTTCTATCATGCTGTTAGCCATCTGAGTTAACTCCCTCAGATCCAGCTCTTGCTATATCAAGTCAGCTTGAGATCTAAAATAATGCACAAAGATAACAACATCTGCACCATTAACATGGATAACATGTTCTAATCCTACTAACAACTTTCCTTGACGATTTTTAATACCTTTCTAAGTAACTTTTTAAAAGTTAATTTCCATTTGAGACATGATAGTAATTGGAGATTATAAATGATCAGATAGTCTTTGCCTGTTTTTCTGTCTTGCTGATTGTCTTTAAAATTAAGGTTTATCTCAGTATACTAATTAATTTACTTAACATCCAAGTCCATGGATTTTACTATATTTGATGGTGGAAATCATATTTTATTAAAATTCTTTATATTATTTCTAGTTGAAATTTAAATTGGCAAATTTCAAATGTAATACCAACTTTTGAAAGGAAAAGGTCATGAGATACTGGTATGAGGATGTTTGATGTAATTTTGAATTTGTCCCAGTGATTTAATAGTTAGAATGATACTTTTAAATTTTCACTGTGTTACAGGATCTTTTTAATCAGTGACGAATGAGAACTATTATTATTACGCTGTTAGTCTTCTCTCCTTCTTTCCTTTCCTTTTCTTTCTCTCCCTCTCTCTTTCATTCTCTCATTATTTCCTTCTCTTTCTATCAAACATTCACAACATAGTAATAATAATAATGATAATAAATTCACAGAATTATTTTCAAATGTTACCTTATTACATATGTATAACAATCTTGTGCAGTAGGTATTCTTGCTCTCTTTTTTTAAAAGAAATATCTCAGAGGATAACTACCTTTCCTTATTCATTCAGCTCTGATTCTTACATTAATAAAAAGTTTGGTCACTTAAAACTAAATTGCTTGAGTTTCAAATGTCATTTGAACTTTAAATAAAGCAATTAATCATTAGGATAAATATTAGTATTCATTATCATGGGGTAAAATACATAATTCATACAATTTATCAATGTACTACATAAAATTTCCCCCCAAATCAATTTTAAATTGATTTAAATTTTAATTTTAATTCATATCCTGATTTCTTTTTTAAGTTACTGTAGAAGGCAGAGTGACACCATTATGCTATTATGATACCCATATGCTACAGAAGTGAAACTGAGATAATTCAGTGAACAATTATTGGGTTTACCTACATAATTTCCTTGTATACATTAGGCAAGAAACCTGCAATCAAGTTGAAATTGAATTGCATAACATTATAAATTCTTACATGCTAGAACTGCGGTTTTCCTTATCTTACTATCACACTGCTAGCCATCTGAGTTGATTCCCTCAAATTCTTTTTTTAAAAATCCTCCCCCAGTTGCTTTAAAAGGAAAATGATTTCTCATATCAAACTCAGAAGTGAAGGGAATCTACTTCAAATTAAAAATCCACTTCAAATTAAGCAAAAAATCTCATTTGTTCATTGCATAAATATTATTTTCAATCTTTTATTACAGCCTCCCTTTTGAAAAAGCTTTCACTCTTTCCTTTAATGTTGTTTAAAATCCAAAATGTGCTACTTATTGGTTAAGAGAAATCAAGGCATTGATAAAGTTAAAATATTTGTTTTGAAATGTATATGTGCATCTATTACAATAATAAATCAGCGGGTCAAGCAGTGCTTATTACTATTAAACTAAAAACTGCTCTCATAGGTAGATACTTACAATGACATCACACAGACTTACTTTACATTGAATTTTAACATTATCTTTCATTACAATATTTATTTATTTAATAAGTATTTATTGGCAGTTGACTACATGGTCTAGAATTTCTTAGGTGCTGAGGGTAAGGATACAAAAATCAACAACACAGACAGCTCTATCCCGTTTACTAAGAGCTTAGATTTGAATGGGTAAAATACATGTCTGAAAATGAGAAGTGCTCTGAAGAAAGATTAAGCAGAGAAGTGGGTTAAGGGATGCTAATACAGCAGGGGACAATTTTTAATAAAGTAGTTAAGGATGTGAACATTATTAAGGTTACAGATATGATGCATTATTGTGAAAATTGTGAAAGTGACTTTTGAGCAGAAACTTAGCAAGATAAGTGAGCACTCAAGTGCACGCAGTGCCCACTAGGTACAGGAAACAGCAAGCGGAGGGGCCTTGAGGCAAGGGCATGCCCTGTCAGGACGGTGTGGCTGAGACAGAGTGTGTGTGGTAAAAGTAGGGGTCCAAACAATTGTAACGTGAGAAAGTGACCTTATGGACTACCATAAGGACCAATTTTTCTCTGAGTAGTATGGGAAGCTATCAGAAACTGTTGTGTGATTTTATATTTAAAAGATTTGGATGGATTTAGTATTAATTTAGTGGTATGTGTGGACAAATGGAAGTGAACAGGCAAAAGCAGGAAGACCAGTTAAGAGTCTCTTCCAAAAATACACAAGGAATATGAAAGTGGTTTTTGCTAAGGTGGTAGTGGTTGAGGTGCTGTGAAGTAAATTTTAGGTAGACTTTGAATACCAACAGGATTTAAATATAGATTGCCTATTACTAGAAATTGGATATGTGAGGAAAATGTCTGGAACAATTGGAAAAATGGGAGTTGCTATTTGTTAGGAAGAGAGGGAGTAGCAGGATTTCAGGGGTGTATTAAGAATTTGGTTTAGGGACAATAAAATTTGAGATGACAGGTGTCAAACAGAGATGTTGATCAGAGAGTTGGGTAACTGTGTCTGGAATTCAAACAACAGGTCCAAGCTAGATATGTGAATTTGGAAGTCATCTGCCTGAAGTCACGAGACAGGTGAAAAGTGAAAGTGAAGTCTCTCAGTCGTGTCTGACTCTTTGAAACCCCATGGACTGTAGCCTACAACATTCCTCCATCCATGGGATTTTCCAGGCAAGAATACTGGAGTGGGTTGCCATTTCCTTCTTCAGAGGATCTTCCTGACCCAGGGATCAAACCTGTGTCTCCCACATTGTAGGCAGATGCTTTACCATCTGAGCCACCAGGGAAGTAAAGTCACGAGACCAGATGAAAGCACTTTGCAAAGGAATGTAGACAGAGAAGGGAGGAGGGTCATGAGTTGAAATTTGAAGTCTTTTAGACTTTAAAGTTTGAAGAAGTGAGGAAATCAAGGAAAGGTTAAAAAAGAGTGGTCAGTGTGATTAGGAAGGAACCAGGACTCCTGTGACCTGGAAGCTGACAGAAGACATTTCAAGGAGAATGAACAGCTGTGTCTGTTAGGTCAGATAATGGGACTATAGTCAGATATATGACTATAGCTATTACAAATGTGGAGATGAGCAGTTTGATAGTGTTATGTATGAGTTATCAATTGGCAAGATTTTCACGATAAAAATATGAATAACTATATAAAGGAATATTGCTGTTAAAGGAAACAAGGAATGGGATGGTAGAGGAAAAAAAGATGTACAGTCAAGAGAATTTATTAGGATACCACAACATATGTTTACAGAAGTAACCCAATAAAGAAGGTAACAATTATGATAAAGGATGGAGATAAGAGAATCACTTGAATGATGTCCTTGAGTAGGCAAGGAGGAGAAGGATGCTCTGGTGGAAGACTGACCTTAGAACATAAAATTCATATTTAGTGTATATTACATTATACTGGTGATTAATGCTTGTTTAAAATAAACTTCATGAACATTTAAAATTTCAGATTCCAAAGAACCAGGTCTTATTAAAATCATACAGAAATAAGTATTTTTATTTTCCCTATTTTATAGATATGAAAAAATATAGGTAAAAGTCAGGAAGCCACTACAGTCACAAAATATGCTGCAAAAGTTTAATTTTAATTAGAAATGGACTGAGATGCTCACTCATGCTAAGTTTCTGCTCAAAAGTCACTTTCACAATAATATCATCCTTGACCACTTATTTAAAATTGCTCCCTGCTATATTAGCATCCCTTAACCTACTACTCTGCTTATTTTTTCTTCAGAACACTTTTCAATGTATTTTAATTAGAAATGGACTGAGATCAGCCTTCAATCCAGATCATAGAGTCCTCTAATCCCTCCAGGGATGATATTGTTTCCAAACTTAGCTGTACATGAGAATCACTTCTAAGATTTCATGTTGCCTTATTTTGAAAAATAATCTCTTTTTAAAACTTTTGGATATTCTCATTCTGTAGATTTGGGGAGGACATGGATCATCTATACTTTAAAGTAAGGCATCACACTGGTTTCCAGTGTGGCATCACTGTAGAGTCAGACCTGTAGACTGTATCAAATAGTTTTCTACATACAGATGTTCTCTGCAAGCTGGATGTGTCCCTTAAATTCTACAGAACTCTTCTGATAAATTAGATATGAGCAACTTTAAGACTTATTTGCATAGAGCAGACAGATCTAATTCTTAGAGCAAAATTAAGCTTCCTTGGTCCTTTCCCCTACTAAAATCACACTCATATTCTGGCTATTTCAATTTATAAATCTGTTATGGCAACCCACTCCAGTATTCTTGCCTGGAAAATCCCATGGACAGAGGAGCCTGGTAGGCTGCAGTCCATGGGGTCGCTAAGAGTCGGAGATGACTCAGCGACTTCACTTTCACTTTTATGCATTGGAGAAGGAAATGGCAACCCACTCCAGTGTTCTTGCCTGGAGAATCCCATGGATGGCGGAGCCTGGTGGGCTGCGGTCTATGGGGTCGCACAGAGTCGGACACAACTGAAGCGATTTAGCAGCAGCAGCAGCAGCAGCAAAGGATTTAATTAAAAACTTAGACATTTTGTGTTAGTGTAGGTTCTCTGATAAGTAGAAACAGGGATGGAATTAAATAGCAATACATGTATTAGGGAAAATACCTTGTGAAGGATACAATGGAGAAGGAGTCAGGAGAGGCTTACAGAGCCATTGGACCACCTTATATGTCAGACCCAGAGTGAAAAAGAAGGAAGAGAGGAATTTTCATGCAAACATCATAGACTACAGAGCAGTTCCAAGAAAATTTTGGCAAAGCCACTAATGAATATTTAAGCCAAAATCTCCCAGTAAAGAAGACCAACTTCTCCAGGAGCAGGCCTGCACTAACAGCTCTACCTGGCTCAGCCTTTGAAAGCAGCCATGGGAATTGTGGCCTTTACATAAACATTGCTATAGGTCTTGGAGTTTACTGATGGAACCCTCAATCATTATACTTTCTGCAGTTGGAGATTTGAGGGTCACATTCTTGTGATCACCACACATTTACTTTCTAACAATGTATACATCTCTGAGCTTGTGTTATTTACTCATCCGTTGTTGCTGATTCAGGTTAAAACTTTGCTTCCAGTAACTGTAGAGGCTGAAGGTTACCCCAAATTCAACTTTAAGAACTGGACCAGAGAACCTAATATTCTCTTTTTTTTCATACTACCATTTAAATACATTTTTAATGTCTAGGCTTTCTATTTCTTCCTAGCATTTTTAGAGCCAACATACAGATACACACACAGTCATATCCAACTCTTTGCAATCCATGGACTGTAGCTTGCCAGGCTCCTCTGTCCATGGAATTCTCCAGGCAAGAATTGGAGTTGGTAGCCATTCCCTTCTCCCAGGGATCTTCCTGACCCAGGGATCGAACCTAGGTTTCCTACATTGCAGGTGGATTCTTTACTATCTGCACCACCATAAAAACCATAGGGAAAACAGAATTTACTCTTGTCTGTATGAAAAGAAGGCCCCTTTCCCAAAAGGCACCGTTGAAAAAGACTGAGAAGGTGCCAGTCCTGAGGCTATGTGAACTGAACTGCCCTTAATATAGTACTGATTCCTCTCATTCCTCAACCTTACCAGCTAATGGAGTGTGCCCCTCCAAAGGGCAAGAATTATTCCTGCAATGACTTAACAGAAAAATGTACAATAAGCAAAGCAGTTTTGTTAGGATGATGAATTCTTTATGCTCTGTTTGTGAAGGGATTGGTGTTTACTCCCAGTTATCTCCGTGCTTTGACTTCAATTTAAAATTACCAGGTGTCTGTCCCTCCTAGTGAAGAGATCTAGGATACTGAAAACAGATAAGAATATTCCTGAAGCTCTATTCTTTGTTTTAGCTACAAACCTGGCTGGTTCTGGAGATAGAAAGATAAATATGCATGGTTTCAAATGTCAGGCTCACAGACTATTTAGTGACTTAAAGAATTTGTATTCTGGAAGGTAGATAAGTGTAATGATATTAGAAATCTTGAGATTTTTGTTTTAGTCTTAGTTCTTCTCTATGACTTTGAGAAAACCATTTAGACACATTGTCAGAGACTTCTTATCTGAGCTGTCTGTACTAATAGACAATGTGAATGACACTTCTAGGAATTTTCCAATGTAAGAGCCAACATAATAGTTACTCTCCCATCTCTCATAATCTGTTGTTTTATATAGTAACAGAAATATCAGAGAGAAATTTCTATGATAGTATTCAACTGAGTGTGTGTGTGTATGTGTATGCTTATGTACACACATATATTATATATATATATATACACACACACACACACACACCCCCCTGAAGAAGGAAATGGCAACCCACTCCAGTATTCTTGCCTGGAAAACTCCATGGATGGAAGTGCCTGGTAGGCTACAGTCCATGGGGTCACAAAGAGTTGGACAGGACTGAGCCACTTCACTTCACCTCACTTCACTTCATATATATATATATATATATATATATGAAAGTGAAAGAGGAGAGTGAAAAAGTTGGCTTAAAGCTCAACAGTCAGAAAACTAAGATCATGGCATCTGGTCCCATCACTTCATGGCAAATAGATGGGGAAACAGTGGAAACAGTGTCAGACTTTATTTTTTGGGCTCCAAAATCACTGCAGATGATGACTTCAGCCATGAAATTAAAAGATGCTTACTCCTTGGAAGGAAAGTTATGACCAACCTAGATAGCATATTGAAAAGCAGAGACATTACTTTGCCAACAAAGGTCCATCTAGTCAAGGCTATGGTTTTTCCAGTGGTCATGTACGGATGTGAGATCTGTAAATCAGATTTACAGTCTTCAAAAAGTAATTTAAAATGATTTTTAGACCCCAAAACTATGCCTGGTTACTTGAAACTTCTGTAGGTTTAAGTGAGAAGATCTAAACTTCTGAAAGAGTGTCAACTCAGACCTTCAGCTTCTGACTCCTGAACTGTATATATTCCTGTAAGGCTGGAATCCAGCCCACTGTGTGGGAAGTTCCTTCCAGCTCATCAGTTGAGTTATCAATGGCTATGTGTTTCAATCAAGCAGTGAAATGAAGAGTAAATGAATGTGGTTATTTTCCCATATTTCAGTTTGCTGCCTAGGAAGACTATCATCTGGGACCACCCATTATGCTAATATTATTGCAGCCTTGTCTTTGCATTCCAGTGGGGACTGCTTCTGTTCTCACAAACTGTACCTCACTGAAATCCAGAAGTACCTGGTTTACATATTCACTGCCGCTCTTGACTCCTCAGGGACCATTTCAAAGTACTAGAGGATGGTAAGCAAATTATTTATTTTATTTCAATGAACTGAGGTCAACAAAACATCTGTTTTCTTCAACTTTGCTATCACCTTTATTTCTTTATTTGCTTGTGCCTGTGATTCATTCTGTCTGCCTATACCACAGAGAATCTATGCTTCTATGCTAAAATCTAAAAAATCTAAAATCTAAAATCTATTCTTCCTGTAACTCCTTTACACTAGGATTCTAGATGAAACTAAAAGTTATGTGACATTTGCCAAGTAGAAGTGAGGCACAGGCTGTATCTTCTCGCTGCTTTTGTTGACAAGCAAGGTTGTAGAGCTGAGAATGCCAAGATACTATTGAAGACTGAACTTTTGTTTCAGTGCATATACTCTTTAGTTTCATGAATGTCAGAAGCAATAATAGTGCAAAACTAGCTTCTCAAGTTTAGTTAAGCAACACGGGAGTGCTTTTGAACATGACTATCAGTAGCAGCCCTCTGATTTTCATTTTTCAGCCTTTCAATTTTTGTTTTGCATCTCCCTATTAAATCTCTGTCTCAAATCTCTTCTGATTAAAGTACCTAGAATGTTTTCCTTAACTGCACTGGGCACTGATTGTTGTTTGCTATTTACTTTTTCTCTGCCCTTACTAGAATGTAAGCTCAAAGAGGACTAAGATATGTCTAATTCACCACTGGACAACTAACTGATTAACACTGAAACTCTTCTTGGCACAGAATAAGGGCTAATGAATATTGATGAAATCCCTGAGTGAATTAGTTAACATAAAACTAAATTTAATTTGTTCAAGAAATAGGTTAAAGCATCTAGACCACAATATTTTTGGTGCTGATCTTTTTTGTGTATTTATTTTGAACTTACATGGCTGTAGGGAAAGAAACTACTTCAGAAACCAAGGTCATGATACTCATGGTTTTGCTTTTCAGGATACATAAATGTTAACAGTTTCTGTTGAACAGGTTTTCATTTAGGTGTCAACAAATCCCAGTGAAAAAATATGAGTGCTGGATTAGAAGCTTTCATCCATAGCAATGGCTTTCAAGGAAGTTATTGCCTTTCTGACAATCTGCATATTCATCCTGGTGAATGAAATCCTATTTTTACAACTTGTTTTGCATGAGGAATCTGGAAATAGCATACATATTGGCTGTGCCACAAGGTTCTCAGTTACCCTGGTTCAGCCATATAACCTTTCTTCACTTGCAAATCTGCTTTCCTCTCATCTCCTCTTTTCTCTTCTCCTTTTTTTTTTCTTTTTCAAATAAGAATTACTATCACAAACAGGCTGATGAATATAGCTTACAACATGTCATTCACAGAAGAGAGTTAGCAAGTTTATGCCATGAAGGAGCTTTAGATATTTTGAAATAAGTGACTTCAGATGGAAAGTATCCCCTCCAATCAAGTTGGAATTGCTGTTTATATTATTCTTCTGTCTTACCTACAATACTTAATCAAGTCACAAAGTCCTCTTTCTTCTTCTGTGTATATAAAACGGCTGTTGTGACCATCACTAATGGATAGAGTCTACGGGGTTGGAAGCTGCTGCTGCTGTTAATGGATGCACTTAAAAATGCTTTGTTTTCTTATCTGTTTCTTTCCTTTTTAATAAGTAGTATATAACTTTCTAATTTCTACATAGAAAATATACATTTTAACTGGTTCACCTGAAAAAAATTTAGATAAAGGAAAACCTGTCATTGTCTGACTATTTTAAAAGCTGCCTAAAAGGGGAAAACAATCATACCTCTTTTCTTTTTCACAAAGCAATTTTGGGAGCTTTGAAGCAAAGAGCAATTTTAGCCAATAAAAACTGATTCCCTGGAATGCAGCAGGAAAATGTGGCTCATTGCAACAGAGGAGGGAGTTGGAAGCTGGAGAATTGATGTTACTGCTTCCATTGGGTTTTATGAGTCCATGCGATGCCCTGGTGACGACACACATTCAGCGTACAAACAGCTGAAGAGGCACGTGTCTGCATGTTGATGAGCGTAACCATTCACCATCAAGAGCATGCTTCTTCAGATCTTTTTTTTTTTTTTTATGTTGAGAAAAGAGAGAACACGAGAAAATGTGTTTTGAAGTTCTCTATTTATGGAGGAAGAAATAGAGAAGGGAAACTGGCTGGAGGATTGAAATAAACCAACAAATGAAAGAAGAGCTAAAGGACAGCAAAGGAGATACGGGCAGAACTAGAACGACATTTTTTGGACACTGATGAAATTTTCTCCCAAAGTTACAAAGAAACAAAGCAAGAGGGCTGATTTGGTGTTGCAAGCAAAGAAGGACAATTAGAATAAACAAGAAGTGGGTTCTGCTGGCACATGTAATTCTTAATATATAGTCCCATAGAGAATGACTTTTATCAACTGTTTATTTCCTTCCTCCCTTCCATTGTCTCCCTTCTTACCTTCCTTTCAATTACTGGACTTCATTCCATACATTTTATGGCCTAGCTCTCTGCCTCTGCATATAATGATTCAGACAATTTTTCAAAATTAAATGACCTGATAAAGGTAGCATTATCATTTCCTATAAGAGTTGGAAATATAACTCAGACTTCCTAACTTCCATTCTTTCTCTATAACATCCAATATTATTGTTATTACTATTATTATTATGAATAGTAGTTACTTTTCTGGAACTCAAGCATCCTTGACCATTAACTATAAAGATATTATCCTATAATTTAACATTGTGTAAAAAGCATGATTGATTTTGATAAAACATGTTGCAAAGAAACTTAAAAGTTAATATTAAATCACAATGAAAAATTACAAAATTATACTATTTTTAGTCAGAAACTCAGAGTTATCCCATATGGAATCAAGATCAAACAGCAAATTCTTAATCATTTGAAGTAAAATCCATTCCATTTCTGATATTTCTGAATTGTAAAGGAAGAAGAGAACTATTGTGACCTTTTAAATTTCCTGCTAAAAGGCCATGACTAGTTCTAATAACTGAGGGTTTTGATAGCATTGAAGGATATGGCAGATTTCATATATAAAGAATGAAATATGTGGTGGTGAAAAGGAAGTAAATTGTCTCATGGTACTGGATATCTTTATGTATTTAGACAAGATTTGCTAGAAAATAATGATCAAACGTGGTGATTAAAGTGGCATATCAAAGCAATGATTTTGCTATCTTAGGTAAAAAACATTTCCACTTGAATTATACAAGTAACTGAAAATGAATTTTGTTAAGGAAAAATTCAATCCAAGAATGTAAGTTAATATCCAATACTTCACTATACATGTCATAACCCTTAACAAGAAAAAACTCTATTTAAAAAATTTCATAAAACTGGATTAATGTATCAAGAAGAAATGCCAGGAAAGATTTTCAAAGATCATCTAATTCATACCCTTAATTTGGTAAGTTAAAGAGTAAGTTCAGTTCAGTCACTCAGTCATGTCCTACTCTTTGAGACTCCACAGACTGCAGCATGCCAGGCCTCCCTGTCCATCACCAACTCCCAGAGCTCACTTAAACTCACGTCCATTGAGACAGTGATGCCATCCAACCATCTCATCCTCTGTCGTCCCCTTCTCCTGCCTTCAATCTTTCCCAGCATCAGGGTCTTTTCAAATGAGTCAGCTCTTTGCATCAGGTGGCTAAATTATTGGAGTTTGAGCTTCAGCATTATTCCTTTCAATGAATATTCAGGACTGATTTCCTTTAGGATGGACTTGTTGGATCTCCTTGCAGTCCAAGGGACTCTCAGGAGTCTTTTTCAACACTACAGTTCAAAAGCATCAATTCTTCCGCACTCAGCTTTCTTTATAGCCCAGCTTTCATATCCATCCATTATTTTTTTGAGGCTCCTAAATCACTGCAGATGGTGACTGCAGGCATGAAATTAAAAGATGCTTGCTCTTTGGAAGAAAAATTATGACCAACCTAGAGAGCATACTAAAAAACAGAGACAGTACTTCTCCAACAAAGGTCTGTCTAGTCAAAGCTATGGTTTTTCCAATAGTCATGTATGGATGTGAGAGGTGAATGTAAGTTAGAGAGTAAAGCATATCACAAAGAGGTTAATTTACTGATAGTTTCTGAAAATAACTGCCTTCAAAAGTCAAACTAGAAACCAATGCAACAGTTTTCTCAACAATACTGGATACAAACAATGGAAGGAATAATTCTGGAGAGCCACAAATTTATTCAACGTGGTCTGTTGATCCATACATACAATAAGCTTTGTCTGCAGGCTTGGGTAAAAAATTTTACTTAAATATATACCATATTTCATAGACAAGATAGATAGCTAATTAGTTAATTCACATCAAAGCAGTCTGATTTAATAATATATAGTTTTTCTCAAGGAGAAGGCAATGGCACCCTACTCCAGTATTTTGTCTAGAAAATCCCATGGATGGAGGAGCCTGGTAGGCTGCAGTCCATGGGGTGGCTAGAGTCGGACACGACTGAGCGACTTCACTTTCACTTTTCTCTTTCATGCGTTGGAGAAGGAAATGGCAACCCACTCCAGTGTTCTTACCTGGAGAATCCCAGGGACTGGCGAGCCTGGTGGGCTGCCGTCTGTGGGGTCGCACAGAGTTGGACACGACTGAAGCGACACAGCAGCAGCAGCAGCAGTTTTTCTCATACTTTTAAAGTCAACTAAGAATCAATACAATTCCCAATCCAAGAGTAACTATTATTATTTGGATGTCTCTCAATATTTTTGATATTTAAAAGAGCCCTCATATTTGAAAATATTGCGAAATATGTTCTACCCCATGAATGATTTATCCCTAACAAGTTAGAATTTAACATAAATGTTTATTGCTGAATGATATTCCATTGTATATATAGATATATAATGTTTTATTTATCCATTTAGCCATCTCCATCAGTTGAAGATTTGGGTTGCTTTCACTGTTTTCCTGCTTTGAACATGTTGTTTTGAAAATTTATGTACCAATCTATATGTGGACATATATTTTCATTTCTCTTAGCATATATCAAGTAGTATAATTGCTTATGTTTAATCTTTTGACAAACTGAGCTTATGCTTATTCTTTTGAGGAACTTTAAAATTATCTTCAAAATAACTGTACTATATTGTATTTCTACAGGATTATATAAGGTTTTTAATTTCTCTACTTTTTTGCTAATACTTATCATTACATGTGTTTTTGATTATAGCCATCTAATGGATACGATGTGGTGTCTCATTGAAATTTTCATTTAAATTACTCAAATAGCTAGTGATATTGAGTATCTTTTTGTGTTCTCATTGGCCATTTTATATATGGTATTTCGACCTACTGATCTTTAAAGTCATTCCTCTCAAACATTATATCCTGCGTGAAGTCTTTGTAATTCTGGCCAGTTATAATCTCATTCTTCTCTGACTCAGAATTCCTATATAAAACTTTAGTTAATTTAATAATGATCACTTCTGATGTATAAGATACTAGGTTAAGAGTACTGGAAACATAAATGTGATTTGATATTGATATATGGTCCCAGTAAAATGCACAGCCACATCAAGGAAATAAAATATTTGCATTCAGCCCCATTGAATGCCTTTGGTTTTCCTTTCTGGTTTGTAAAATCAACACTAAATTGCTATTTTATGGTCCAGTGACACGAACAAAGTCAACTGAACTCCAGTCCTAGCCTAAATTCTCTAACTTTGCAATGATCTTAAACTCAAGTAACAAATATCATCACTTGAAAATGAGTGATGCTGGCTTACTTTTTGTCTGGAAATCTTTAAATTTGCAAGTGAAACTTTAAATTGCTTTAAATCAAGTTAACTCAAGCCACCTGAACTCTTCCTTTCTAATGTACAAAATCATACATAAAATTCTAGAAAAGACTTACCTCAAAATAGCCTCACCCATTTCTTCTGAAAAATGCAAATCCCCGAAAATAGAATTTCATTTGAGTAGTCTTTCAAAGTCAAGCTTTATAGAAAAATGCCACTTTCCTATAAAGCCTTTCTCTGTATTTGTAAGGCAGTTGATTGATCCCTGTTTTTGCTCTTACTGTTATATACTATCTTTTAGCTCCATAATGGCAATCATCATGTTGAAATGTGTTAGCTGTTTAAGCCTAACAACCTCCATAAACAGTAAACTTGTTAATGGTATAGGCTATGCTGGATTTCCCTATGAATTGAGATATTAGCTCATATTGCTCTTGTTGTAAAACTTATTTGATTACATGTTATGAATTTTAGATAATTCAATGAGCATTATTGGATGTCTATTACTGATAGAAAGATGAATTCAGAGTTGAATCACATCTCTCTCCCTTGCTACAAAATCTTTTGTAGTAGTCCCCCTGTCTTACCATCTTTAATAAGTATAACCTAGAGCCAGACATCCTGGAATGTGAAGTCAAGTGGGCCTTAGAAAGCATCACTATGAACAAAGCTAGTGGAGATGATGGAATTCCAGTTGAGCTATTTCAAATCCTGAAAGATGATGCTATGAAAGTGATGCACTAAATATGCCAGCAAATTTGGAAAACTCAGCAGTGGCCACAGGACTGGAAAAAGTCAGTTTTCATTCCAATCCCAAAAAAAGGCAATGCCAAAGAATGCTCAAACTACCACACAATTGCACTCATCTCACACGCTAGTAAAGTAATGCTCAAAATTCTCCATGCCAGGTTTCAGCAATACATGAACCGTGAACTTCCTGATGTTCAAGCTGGTTTTAGAAAAGGCAGAGGAACCAGAGATCAACTTGCCAACATCCGCTGGATCATTGAAAAAGCAAGAGAGTTCCAGAAAAAACATCTATTTCTGCTTTATTGACTATGCCAAAGCCTTTGACTGTGTGGATCACAACAAACTGTGGAAAATTCTAAAAGAGATGGGAATACCAGACCACCTGACCTGCCTCTTGAGAAACCTATCTGCAGGTCAGGAAGCAACAGTTAAAACTGGACATGGAGCAACTGACTGGTTCCAAATAGGAAAAGGAGTACGTCAAGGCTGTATATTGTCACCCTGCTTATTTAACTTCTATGCAGAGTACTGAATGAAGGTGAATTTGATATTCCAAATTTTTGCAGTGATGTGTCTTGCTTTTATTCTTATTATTTATTTTTACTGTTTCAGTCTTAAAAGTTTTCAGTCTTTTTGCTCCAGGGAATTTTCTTTTATGATCTTTTTGATAATTTTCCCCTGGTTGTTTTCTTCTCTTAGAATTGTGTTTACTTGGGTGTTGGACCTCCTAGACTGATCATCTGTTTTTCTTTCCTTTCCACTTGTCCATTTCTTTATCTTTTTGTTTACTTTCTGAGGTTTTTCTAGAAATTTATTTTCTAATCATTTTTAAAATTTAGTGTATTTATTTGGCTTTTCTGTGTGGCTTGTGGGATTTCATTAATAGTTGCCCAACCAGGGATCCAGTCCAGGCCCCTGGCAGTGCAAGTGCAGAGTCTTAATCCCTGGACCACCAAGGAATTCCCTACTGATTTTTAAAAAACTATCATATTTGTAATTCCCCAAAGCTCTTTTATTGTATTTTTCTTTTTATACCTATCTATTTCATAGTACAGTATCTTCTTTAATTCCTCTGAGACATTTTAATTATAAATTCTTTGAAATATTCTTTTGTTTAAGGGTGTGTCTCTTTTCTAAGTTCCTATTTTCTTTGACTTTGATTTAGTGTTTTGTTGCCATGTTAGGGGTCTTCTTTAGATGTCTGGTGTCCTTGAAGAGTGGAACTCTGAGAAGCTGGTCAGAAACTGTGCATGCATAGCCTTCTCCAGTGTGCAGTCATGAGATTAGGTGGCAATTGATTAAAAACTAATAAATGTCAGTGTGTAAAGGTCTTTTTTCTGATATGGATCAATACCTGCTGGGAAAGATCCTCTATTCTTTTGCCTAGAAAAAGCATTCTGGGGCTGGATGACAGACAGGAGATGGAGATCTCATGTTGCTGCAGATAGCAATGTTTTGGTCTTTTTTATGTTTGAGTAACAAAATGGCAACCCACTCCAGTGTTCTTGCCTGGAGAATCCCAGGGACCAGGGAGCCTGGTAGGCTTCCGTCTATGGGGTTGTACAGAGTCGGACATGACTGAAGCGACTTAGCAGCAGAAGCAGGAGCAACAAAGTCAAGTTTTTACTTCAGCACTCTACTCTGTATCTGATTCTTCACTTTTTTTTTTTTTTTTTTCTGGAGACTACATCTCTCCAAGTGGTAGTTCCTGGCTGGTTACTGTAGATATGGGAATCTTGCTGATCTGTCTGTTCCTTACAGAGACTTTCAGTTAATCCTCCTGTTTTCAGCCCTCCACCTTCTGCCTTCTGTAGTCCTTAATGATTCCATATTATTTTCCCTTTCTTTCCTTTTATTTTTACTTCTAATTTTTGAACACTGCTAGGGCTTTATCTTGGAGAAGGCGATGGCACCCCGCTCCAGTACTCTTGACTGGAAAATCCCATGGATGGAGGAGCCTGGTGGGCTGCAGTCCATGGGGTCTCGAAGAGTCAGACACGACTGAGCGACTTCACTTTCATTTTCACTTTCATGCATTGGAGAACGAAATGGCAACCCATTCCAGTATTCTTGCCTGGAGAATCCCAGGGACGGGGGAGCTTGGTGGGCTGCCGTCTATGGGGTCGCACAGAGTTGGACACAACTGAAGTGACTTAGCAGTAGCAGTAGCAGCAGCAGCAGAGTACATCATGAGAAATGCTGGGCTGGAAGAAACACAAGCTGGAATCAAGATTGCCAGGAGAAATATCAATACCCTCAGATATGCAGATGACACCACCCTTATGGCAGAAAGTGAAGAGAAACTAAAAGATCTCTTGACGAAAGTGAAAGAGGAGAGTGAAAAAGTGAGCTTAAAGCCCAACATTCAGAAAACTAAGATGGCATTTGGTCCCACCACTTCATTGGAAATAGATGGGGAAACAATGAAAACAGTATCAGACTTGGTATTTTTGGGCTCCAAAATCACTGCAGATGGTGATTGCAGCCATGAAATTAAAAGATGCTTACTCCTTGGAAGGAAAGTTATGACCAACCTAGATAGCATTTTCAAAAGCAGAGACATTACTTTGCCAACAAAGGTCCATCTAGTCAAGGCGATGGTTTTTCCAGTGGTCATGTATGGATGTGAGAGTTGGACTGTGAAGAAGGCTGAGTGACAAAGAATTGATGCTTTTGAACTGTGGTGTTGGAGAAGACTCTTGAGAGTCCCTTGGACTGTAGGAAGATCCAACCAGTCCATTCTAAAGGAGGTCAGTCCTGGGTGCTCATTTGAAGGACTGATGCTAAAGCTGAAACTCCAATACTTTGGCCACCTCATCTGAAGAGTTGACTCATTGGAAAAGACTCTGATGCTGGGAGGGATTGGGAGCAGGAGGAGAAGGGGACAACAGAGAATGAGATGGCTGGATGGCATCACCAACTGGATGGACATGAGTTTGAGTGAACTCCAGGAGTTGGTGATGGACAGGGAGACCTGGAGTGCTGCAATTCATAGGGTCGCAAGAGCGACTGAACTGAACTGAATGTCTTTTCTCTAACATCACTCTAGGCTTCGGTTTGTTTTTCTTTTCTTTAATGTCTAAAAGAGAGTTGGACTATAAACAAAGCTGAGCACCAAAGAATTGATGCTTTTGAACTGTGGTATTGGAGAAGACTCTTGAGAGTCCCTTGGACTGCAAGGAGATCCAATCAGTCCTTCCTAAAGGAGATCAGTCCTGAGTGTCCATTGGAAGGACTGATGTGAAGCTGAAACTCCATTACTTTGGCCACCTGATGGGAAGAGCTGACTCACTTGAAAGGACCCTGATGCTGGGAAAGATTGAAGGCAGGAGGAGAAGGGGACAACAGAGGATGACATGGTTGGATGGCATCACTGAGTCAATGGACATGAGTTAGGGTATACTCTGGGAATTGGTGATGGACAGGGAGACCTGGTGTGCTGCAGTCCATGGGGTCACAAAGAGTTGGACATGACTGAGTGACTGAACTGAACTGGACTGAATATTTAAAAGTAGGGAGCAAATGACTTTCTAAATGCCCTTCCAGATATAATATGTATAATTTTTGTATTAACTCTTAAATCACTTAATAGGGAAGTCTTTGCTAGGTACTTTCCCCTGTTAGATTTTAAAGAAGAAAATATTTCATCTGTGCTATTTTTATATATTTTTCTTTATGCTTCCAACAATGCTATAATACTGTATTATAAATACAAATGGGCAAATCATCAAATTAAAAAAAGAAAAGAAACTATGTTCCAAACCTCATAGCTAGTAAATAGTTCAGTTAATATTTACCCCAAGGCTCTTTCTGTTTCCATAACTCACTATGAATACCTGTGGCAAGTTATCTTTAAGTTCTATTAAAGAACCACAGTGCTTAAGTTTAATACAAAAGTATATCCATCCACAATGCTGTAGATTCAGGGTCTATCCATTGATCAAGAAGATCCCTGGAGAAGAAAATAGCAAGCCACTCCAGTTTTCTTGCCTGTGAAATCCTATGGACAGAGAACCCTGATGGGCTAGTGTGTCAACCACAAATTGGCACTCGCCATTAGTGCTTGCCATCTACTTCTACAATGATTAAATCATGTGCTGCGGCAGCTGCTGACCTCCAATACCCTCTGTAATGAGGCACTCTGTGCTCCTGTAAAACTGGGAGGATAGGTTTTCAAATAGTTAGATATTCTCAGGAGCTGATTTTATGAGCCCAATTCTATTTCTCTTCATAACTAGAAAAGCACTAAAATCTTTCATGGTAAAGACTGTTTCTTGTGACCACCAGAAGCTTACAAGACCAACAAAAGTTTTCTACAAAAAAAATATGTGCTTGATTGCCTATACTCCCCCTTTACCAAAATCATTCATATACTGTCCTTTTCACCTACCTCTTTGAAGCAGTTTCTCAGAGCTATTTAAGTGCTGTCTCCCTGGCTGTAGTCCTCATATTGCCCCAAATAAAATTTAACTCACAACTCTCACATTGCACCTTTTTTTTTTAGCCAACAAGGCAATAGGGTTGCAAAAAAGTGGAACGTGACTTAGCAACTACACAATGGTGACATAATATATGCTATATTTGACTCTAGATTAGCTAGATCATCTTCCTTCTCCTACTCACAATCTCTAACCCAAGTTTACTTTTACTAAAACATATCTAAGGTTTACCCCAAAGTCATATCCTAAATTGCTCCTGTTGTCATATCAGGAGTATTTCTTTGGACCTATGCTGCTGCTGCTGCTGTTAAGTCGCTTCAGTCATGTCCGACTCTGTGCGACCCCATAGATGGCAGCCCATCAGGCTCCTCCCTCCCTGGGATTCTCCAGGCAAGAACACTGGAGTGGGTTGCCATTTCCTTCTCCAATGCATGAAAGGGAAAAGTGAAAGTGAAGTTGCTCAGTCGTGTCCGACTCTTATCGATCCCATGGACTGCAGCCTACCAGGCTCCTCCATCCATGGGATTTTCCAGGCAAGAGTACTGGAGTGGGGTGCCATTGCCTTCTCCACTTTGGACTTACATTTAGGTGAAAATGTACATTTAGAAAATAAACCTGTTTTGACAACAGTTAGTGGTGTCAAGATCAAAGAAGCAATTGTTAGGAAACCTTAAAGTGTTACATTCTATGGGCTCTTTTCACATGTAATTTCATAAAGCAGCATTTCATTCAACCAGTGATAAAAAAATTATATTATGAAAGCCAAAATAATGACTGAATTCCTCCACCCTATGTTATTTAAGTCTGTTAATTGCTTTATTTTGAATCCCTGTGGTTTGGTTAATTGAAGCTATCAAAGTTCTTTAAAATCTTCTTAATCTTGCCAAACTTAGCTTTTGATGAGTCATTTTGAAGTGACTTCTGTGCCACTGTGAAATTTCAACAAATAGAGTCCTGTGTGTGCATGCTAAGCTGCTTCACTCATGTCCAACTCTTTGCAACCCTGTGGACTGTAGCGCACTGGGCTTCTCTGTCCATGGGATTCTCCAGGCAAGAATACTGAAGTGGGTTGTCATGCCCTCCTCCAGGGAATCTTCCTGACTCAAGGACTGAACCCACATCTCTTACATCTCTTGCATTGACAGGTGGGTTCTTTATCACTAGCCACCCAGAAAGCCCAAATAGAGTCCTGGTCCACCAGTTTTCTCTGTATTGGAAGGATTTCAAACTCCAAGGTCTAGAGACTAAATCTTGTTTGGATGTTTCCCAGGAGAGTTCAGGAATCAGAGTGCAATGATGTGGCTTAATATTATGCAAAACTAAACTTTTCAAAACTTCCTCTCAAAACATTCTAAATGTCATGTGCGGTGTGTGCATGCCTGCTGAGTCACTTCAGTCATGTCTGACCCTTTGTGACCCTATGGACTGTAGCCCACCAGACTCTTTTGACCATGGGATTCTCCAAGCAAGAATACTGGAGTGGGTTGCCATGCCCTCCTCAAGGGGATCTTCCTGACCTAGGAATGGAACCATGTCTCTCATGTCTCCTGGATTGGTAGGTGGGTTCTTTAACAATAGCAACTCCCAGGAAAGGCCATTGTGCTTCTGATAGCCAATACTGATAACCAATTCTAGCGTGCTAATATTTCTGACTATCTGGGAATTCAGACAACAAAAGAGATACATTTAATAAAAGAAATACACTTAACAAAAAGACTGTCTTGGAAAAACAAAAATTACAAACTGACCTATTAGGTCATTTCAGCTTTGAATGCAATTTTTTAAAATCACATTCACCACTTTAAAAAATACATGTAGGTAAAGTATAATATTAATTTGGGCACAACAATGTTTGAAGAATAGGAACAAAGATGGAAATTTTCCTTTTTCAATAAAGCTGTTAAAAAATAAATAGAATTTCAAAACTCCTTCCACTAAAACATGGTAAGGACATTGTGATTTGAAGAACAGCATGAGCAGTGAAGAATAGGAGTAAGAAAAGTCAGGATTTGGGGGGAAACAGTGAATAGTTTAACGACTGCTTCTGACTAGGCTTAAGACTTTGTGTGGATCAAAAGAAACTGGAAAATTCTTAGAGAGATGAAAATACCAGACCATCTTACCTGTGTCCTGAGAAACCTGTATGCAGGTAAAGAAGCAACAGTTTGAACTCATGGAGCAACAGACTGGTTCCAGATTGGGAAAGGAGTATGACAAGGTTGTATATTGTTACCCTGCTTATTTATTTATATGTAGAGGACACCATATGAAATGCCAGACTAGATGAATCACAAACTAGAATCAATATTGCTGGGAGAAATATCAACAACTTCAGATATGCAGATGATATCTCTCTAATGGCAGAAATTGAAGAGAAACTAAAGACCATCTTGATGAGGGTGAAAGAGGAGAGTGAAAAAGCTTAAAACTTAACATTAAAAAAAAACTAAGATTATGGCATCTGGGCCCATCACTTAATGCCAAATTGATGGGGAAAAAGTGGAAACAGTGGCAGATTTCATATTCTTGGGCACCAAAATCACTGTGAATGGTGACTGCAGCCAGGAAATTGAAAAATGCTTGATCTTTGAAAGGAAAGCTATGACAAACCTAGACAGCATGTTAGAAAAGCAGAGACATCACTTTGCCAACAAAGGTCTGAATAAAGTTATGGTTTTTCTGGTAGTCATGTACAGATTGACATTTGGACCATAAAGAAGGTTTAGTGCTAAAGAATTGATGCTTTTTGAATTGAGGTGCTGGAGAAGACTCTTGAGAGTCCCTTGGATTGCAAGGAGATCAAACCAGTCAATCTTAAAAGAAATCAATCCTGAATATTTATTGGAAGGACTGATGCTGAAGCTGAAGCTCCAATACTTTGGCCACCTGATGTGAAAAGCGAGTCATTGGAAAAGACCCTGATGTTCGGAAAGTTTGAGGGGTCGGAGGAGAAGGAAAAGACAGAGGATGAGATGGTTGAATTGCATCGACTCAATGGACATGAGTTTGAACAAGCTCTAGGAGATAGTGAAGGACAGGGAAACCTGGTGTGCGTAAGTCCACGGGGTTGCAAAGAGTTAGACGTGACTTGAGTGACTGAACAACAAGTATGTGGTAGGTAGAATTCTAAGATGATCCCCAAGAGTCCTTGGTCCTGATGTACATATATTTACCCAGTTATTTCTCCAAATATGAATTTAAGAATTGCTATATAGGGATTTTGCAGATGTAATTGAGGTCCTTAATTAGTTGACTTTAAGTTAATCAAAAGGAAGATTATCCTGGGTACTCCTGACCTCATCACGTCAATCCTTAAAAAGAGTCAGAGAGATTCTAAGCATTGATAATTTTTTTTCTTCTGACCTTGCAGAAGCAAGCAACTGTGCTGTGAGCTGCCAATGGAATCAGCCCATGTTGCAAAGAACTAAAAGTAACCTCTAGGAGCGGAATGCATTCCCAGCCTGACAATCACCAAGTAAATGGGCATGTCAGCCCTAGGTTTGCAAAAACCTGCATAAATTATGACAACAACCAGTGATTTGGAAAAGAATTTCAGATGACATCAGAGTTTAGCTATCATCTTGATTTAGCCCAGTGAGATGCTAAGCAGAGAAACCATAGGGATTGCACCCAGACTTAGAGAAACAGTGAGATAATAAATGTGTTGTTTTGAGCCATTAAGTTTGTAATCAGTTGTTTCATAGCAATGGAAAACAGATATAAGTTTATAGTGAAAAAAATACAAGACGAGACTAGGATATTGAAAGCGCAATAGAAATACAGTACAAAATGTAAATACTGCCGCCTGGAATCTTCAGTGATTTTGTTTGTTTGTAATTAATTCCTTTCCTTTCAATTGTGTTAGCTTGAAAATGATGAAGGTGTTACTTAATTTTATGATTGCCTCTCAAATTGTATTTAGAATATATGTGCACATTTTCACTAATACCAACCTTTTCTTTGGCTCAAGTTGTGAAGCTATTTATACCACCTCTTTTCTTATGAAATGTACATATGTTTTCTTTTTTTCAATTAGATACAGATATGTTGGACATTTCTGATAATGTGCTGAAATATGTTATTCATGATTCTGCTTTGGAGAATTTAGAAACATTAATTTTCACACATATCAATGTTTGATTCTAAAAGGTAATTTGTTTATTAATGTCTTTTGTATCACCTTCTATGAGTAGTTTATGAAATTCAAGCTACACCTAAAATAAAGAAGTTTATAAATTTTCTGAACATTTTACATGTATCACAGGTATATTGTAGAACTTTTGAAAACTTTAGGAAATAAGTTATTTGGGACTGGAAAATATAATTCATCTGAAAATATGACTAATAAAGTGGCTGATTATTATATGCCTTTAGACTCCTTTACATGTGTATTGCTTCACATTCAAATATTGTAATCAATTCTATGTGCTCTGTGTGTTTTTGTGTCTGCTTTTCTACCTAAATTCATAGATATTTTACATGGTATTTTTATTCCCCAACTCATATTACATAAAGAAGTAGATGCAGATGTAGCAATTATAAATAATCATTAAAGTGAAAAAACATAGTGAACCTAAAGAAAATAGAATTTAAAAATTATATATAATATTCTTGCCTAGAGAATCCCAGGGACGGGGGAGCCTGGTGGGCTGCATCTATGGGGTCACACAGAGTCAGACACGACTGAAGCGACTTAGCAGCAGCAGCAGCAGCATATAACATTATCACCCTGATAAAATTTATGCTTTTAAATATAAAAATGGAATCATATCTCTCAGACATGGTATGTTTGTTTCTTATTAACACTGTTACAAACTTGGTGGCTTGAAACAATAGAAATTTTATTTTTACAATTTTGCAAGTTCAGTATCCAAAATGGGTTTTACTGGGCCCAAGGTATTGATTCTTTTGAGAGTATTTTGGCAAAAATTAACATTCTTACCTTTTCCAGGTTCTATATACTTCTGGTATTGCTTGGTTTGTGACTCCCTTTTATTTTCAAAGTTTGGTATGTAGCATCTTCAGGTGTTTCTCTGATTCAGACACTGACACTCCTGCCAAGCTCTTTCATTTATAAAAGCCTTTGTGAATACTTTTACAGCTAGATAATCAAGGACAATCTCTTCAAGGTCAGATGAATAGCAATCTTAATTCTATCTGTAATGTTAATTCCACATTGTCATGTAACATAACACATACATAGGTTCCAAAGATTAGGACATGAACATTTTTGAAGTGCCATTATTCTACATATCACTGTTGATATTCGCTTTTCACATAAAACCATATATTGCCTTACCCATATACACTGCTATTTATCATTCTTCTTAAATGATTTCATAGATTCTTTTACATGGATGCACCAATTTTTTTTTATCAGATTATCTATTGGCACTTGGTGTATTTGTTTTCTAGTTTTCACTTATTTATATAAATGAGTAATAGTCATTCAATTATTTATATATCTTTTTATCCTCCATATGCAATAGTCAAAAATAATTAAGTGTAGAAAAAACAATTCAATTTCTACCTAAGAGAAACATTAGAAATCATTTTTTGATAGAAGTTCTTGAATCAGAATATCTGGATTCAAATCCTTGTCTCATCATTTACAGTCTCTCTGATCTACAACAAGTCACATAATCATTATGAGCCTCAGTTTCCCCATTTATAATAACATCTACCATTAAGACTGTTGTGAGAACTGAGTATAGTGATTCTGTAAAATGCTTAGAAGACTGTCTTGTCTGTACTGCACAGTCGTCATTGAAACAGTGGTCCACGGGCTGGGTTAAGGTGTTAAGTATGCATCTATGAACAGAACATCACAGTCTTTGCCTTTCAGAAGCATAAAATCTACCAGCCCACATATATTTGGCAACAAGTCTATTTATATTCAAATGATAAGTTAAGCACAGAATTGCTAAATAAAATGATATTATAAATTTAGTACTTTTTGACAAAAAGCATTTAATTATATGGTCTATCCAGTATAACTCATTTGTTTTTCTCTAATGATTTAATCAGCTAGAACTTACATAATGTTACATGTTTATACATGCAGGAATTGCAGTGTTGGCTCTAATTTTAATTAGAATGATATAGTGTGGCTGATTTTGAAATTGTGCTCGCAGTTGATTTGGAAATAAACAATTTTCTTCATTTATGGAAATAAAACCCTTGATAGGATTTTAAATTATATAATTTATTATTCAAAAATGTATGTCAAATTTGACCAAATTTGTTTTTGGCATCTACAGAGAGATTTTTTTTCCTTCCCCATCGTCTATGAATATCTGCTGCTGCTGCCAAGTCACTTCAGTCATATTCAATTCTTTGAGACCCTGTGGACTAGCCTGCCAGGCTCCTCTGTCCAAGGGATTCTCCAGGCAAGAATACTGGAGCGGGTTGCTATGTCCTTTTCCAGGGGATCTTCTCAACCCAGGGGTTGAGCCTGCATCTCTTAGGTCTTCTGCATATGCAGGTAGGCTCATTACCACATTACCATTCCCTCCTGGGAAGCCCCTATGACTAAAATAGACATTAAAATATAATACACAGTCATTTAATAAAATGCTTACTTGTGTCATTGTCTTAGCTCTGTGTTCTCCTAGAAAACAATACACACTTTGCAATATTTTTTTGGATAATGCAATCCCAGTGTGTAGACACAAAGAAAACACAAAACAAGGCAGGAAAGGAGGGGAAGAAAATATAAGGAGGTATGTTCCTAAATGGCTTCACCTAAGTAATAAGTGAGGCTACTTTCTAGTTTTGCAAGGCATTTTCAGAGGCCTAATGGATTACAACCTCTGCTCCTTTCTGTCATCCATATCTGGTTTATAAAGTCCACTCGAAAGGGACTTAAGTCACATGCACATCCATGTTTCCAGGTCTGTTCTCTTCAGATAAGCAATGGAGTAAGATAGGTTCTCTGAGTGGCAGTGTTCCCAGTCCACAGATGCAATATGTACCCTTTTTATTGGATAGTGCCACACAGCCTGTGAGGCTCCCTCACCTATAGTTGTGGCCTTGGAAGCCATGGAGTGAGGTGTGTTTAGAAAACAAGCTTGGCAAATATGTGTGTGAGTGTGTATATGTGTGTGTGTGTGTGTGTGTGTGCGCCTGTGCATTCACAGTGGTGGAGGTGGGAGAGTGAGCACATTACTTCTTTAAAGATTGATCAGTACAATTATGTGGTATTAGTCTTTAAATATATGTTAGAGGCTTTATAGAAAATTTTGCTTTAATGAAGTTTCCAAACTCTCTATTTTTATTTTAATTGGCATGCATAAATATTTTAAACATATTTCTTTTGTTTGTTTTCATGTAATATGGGAGTTGTAAAATGTTTATAATATTTTAAAATTCATCCAGTGTAATATCTGACATTCTTTTCATAAGCAATGCTATTTTTTCATAATTCTTTGGTCATTAAAAGAAATTTTAGGATGTACTTGATAAACTTAATAGGCTAAATTTAATATATGGAAATAAGTACCTCTTAAAATCATTGCAAAGTTTATGCCCAAAACTGTATTCTTTTTTAGTTTGTATTCTAATTATTATTTCATTTTCTATTATAGTATACCATGACCAAATTAGTATAACCAGAGAATGCAAAGATGGTTTAACATAATTTTCCACATCAATGAATCATAGAAGGAAAATTATATGACCATTTCAATAGATGCAGGAAGGTTATCTTATCAAACTCAACACCATTTATGATGTTTAAAAAAGTACTTAATCAAATAGGGAATTTAGTTAATTTGCTTAAGGCTATCTACCAATAAAAGACAACAATATTCACAATGAGGAAGATTTGAAACTATTTACTTTTAAGTCAGAAATTAATAAGAACCCTAATGCCACTGATGATATGGGATGTAGACACACATCACATAGTGTGGCCATAATGTAAAGTTTCTTAAATGAAAGTCATAGCGGAAGGGGTGGTCAGGTGGACTAATAAATATGCTCTGGCCATCATGAGGAAAGGAGTACCAGAGAGGGTGTATTTCTGTAGTAAACATAATTTATGTTTTCCTTCATGGATGTTTGGGAAGTTAGGCTACTCAATTTTGGGATGTTAGGTCTAGAGAAGGTTTACATTTCCTTCTGCTAGACATTAGAAGTCTCCGCTGCCCCCCTTCTACCAGGCTGGGACCACTTCCTTGGAAGAGTTAAAATGCCAGAGTCTGAAGTTAACCTTCTCCCGCTTTGCTGCTAGACCTAACTATAGTGAGCACTCCTATGTGCATATGCAGTTTTCATATAATATTTTGAGGAGGCCTCGAACAAATTCTTGAATATTTTCTTTATTTATCATTGAAGCCCATCAGTGCATCTTACAGTGAGTGAGATGTTCCCTTATTGTTAATTGGCCAGTCTGTTTCTTTTTAAAACATTTTAATAAGGGAAATTTCAAGTATATACACAAGAAAATAGAACAATATAGTAATGTGAAGTGAAAGTTGCTCAGTCATGTCTGACTCTGTGACCCCTTTGGAATTCTCTAGGCCAGAATACTGGAGTGGGTAGCCTTTTGCTTCTCCAGGGGATCTTCCCAACCCAGAGATCTAACTCAGGTCTCCTGCATTGCAGGTGGATTCTTTACCAGCTGACCCACAAGAGAAGCCCAATATGATAATAAAGCAACTAAATAATGCAACTATCACTCAACTTCTATAATTATCTTTAACTCAAAACCAATATTGTCTTATTTACATACAATCCATTTCCCCACTCTGAATTATTTCAAATAATGCCAGATGTCCATCTCATTGGCTACCATGGGTATGGGTCATGGGTTTTCAGCTTATGTTCTAGAGTGACATATACAGCAGATGATTTTCAAATACATATGTGACCATTTACAGATTCTGGTTCTGTTACATATGCTTTGCTATGCTGTTCTAAGTCATTTCAGTTGTGTCCGACTCTTTGCAACCCTATGGACTGTAGCCTGCCAGGCTGTCCATGGGGATTCTCCCAGCACGAATACTGGGGTGGATTGCCATGCCTTCCTCCAGGGGAATCTTCCCAACTCAGGGATCGAACCCACATCTGTCTCCTGCACTGGCAGGCAGGTTCTTTGCCACTAGCAGCACCTGAAAAGCCCTCCTGTTACATAAACATTTTTAAATGAATGGTTGCTGCATACAGTTATACACAATTCTAAGATGATTAGCCTGAAACCTATGCTCATCTCTCCCACTTGGGAAACATACTGAAATGTAAGTAAATGAAAGCAGAGTTAAGGCATAATCTTTAATCAGAACCAATAGACTGCTGAGTTTTCCAAATTCAACACTCAGAAAACTAAGATCATTGCATCTGGTCCCTTCACTTCATGGCAAATAGATGGGGAAGCAATGGAAACAGTGACAGACTTTTTATTTTGAGGGGCTCCAAAATCACTGCAGATGGTGACTTCAGGCATGAAATTAAAAAATGTTTGCTCCTTGGAAGAAAAGTTATGACCAGCCTAGACAGCATATTAAAAAGCAGGCATTACTTTGCCAACAAAGGTCCATCTAGTCAAAGCTATGGCTTTTCCAGGAGGCATGTATGGATGTGAGAGTTGGACTATAAAGAAAGTTGAGTGCCGAAGAATTGATGCCTTTGAACTATGGTGTTGGAGAAGACTCTCAAGAGTCCCTTGGACTACAAGGAAATCAAACCAGTCCATCCTAAAGGAAATCCATCCTGAACACATCCATTGGAAGGAGTGATGCTGAAGCTGAAACTATAATACTTTGGCCACCTGATGCAAAGAACTGACGCATTTTTAAGACACTGATGCTGGGAAAGATTGAAGGCAGGAGGAGACAGGGACAACAGAAGAAGATGAGATGGTTGGATGGCATCACTGACTCAATGGACATGAGTTTGAGTAAGCTCAAATTGATCACCGGGAGTTGGTGATGGACAGGGAGTCCTGACATACTGCAGTCCATGGGGTTACAAAGAATCATAAATGACTGAGAGACTGAACTGAGCTGAACTGATAGACGTCAAAATGCATATCATTCTTGGACTTCCCTGGTCATCCAGTGGTTAAGAATCTGCCTGCCAATGCAGAGGATATGGTTTTTTCCCTGGTCTGGGAAGATTACATGTGCTGATGGGCAATTAAACCCTTGTGCCACAACGACTGACCCACACACCCTAGAGCCTGTGCTTTTCAACAAGAGAAGCCACTGCAATGAGAAGTCCCACCACTGCAACTAGATAGTGACCGCCTGCTGGCTGCAACTAGAGGAAGCTTGCAAGCAGCAACGAAGACTCAGCACAGCCAAAAACACAGAAATACTGTAAAAAAATTAAAAAGCATATCATTCTTTATGATACATATGTTATTATGTATAAAAGTATGCATAACATTGCATAAAGCATAATAGAGTGGGTTTATTTAATGGGCTGCATTAAAACAGTAGACCAGTAAGATCGGAAAGCAGCTTTCTTATTCTATTCTCTGCCCTCAAACCTGTTCTTTAGTATCTCCCTTAGCAATCAATTCGAAACACCTCTGGCAGACTGCACAGCTTCCCAAGCACTTAAAACTTATAACAAACTATTATTTTTAGATAATAAAAAGACCAGGCTAGTGATCAGCCTTCTCCCACTTACTCGAGAACCTTAGGGAAGGGACAAGTGGTTTCTGGCCTTTTCCTTTCCATCTTTATGCTCAGTCTCTTCTCTTTATATCTTTTCCCAACCATTCACTACTACCCAGGGTCTAGGGTTCAGAGCATAGAGAAAGAATAAGACTTAGCTAATAGTTGTACTTTTCACCTTTGGTCAAATGTCTTGCTTCACAACACCATCCCAAGCTGACTCATTTGGGGGGAACACTATCGTTTTGTTTTTCTAGGATCCAGGGATTATTTGACATAGTTAAAAATCCAAAGTGTGCCCAAGTGGATGAACTTGATTATATAGCTACTCCTTCTCTTCCTTGCTCTGCTATTGTCCTGGGTTTGTCTCTTGTGTCCAGACTTTTCCAGTTGAGAGGCAGATATTAGCCTCAAACTTTTCAAACTCCAAAAGATTGCAGTCAAGTTTTTAAGGGATTGTGTCACACACTATCTGGATATCAGCACAGGATGATTGAGAATTTGTCATTGAATGCAGCAAGAGAAGGAAGCTCCCTTCTTTCAGTAGATACCTTGGGTAACTCTCTCATGTGGTACAGGTGAGAGTCCCATCTTTTCTTACTCAAAAGGGGACGGGATAGGGAACTAACAGTGCTCTGGTGGCTCAGACGGTAAAGTGTCTGCCTGCAATGCTGGAGACCCAGGTTCGATCCCTGGATCAAAGATCTTCTGGAGAAGGAAATGGCAACCCACTCCAGTACTCTTGCCTGGAAAATCCCATGGATGGAGCCTGATAGGCTACAGCCCATGGGGTTGCAAAGAGTTGGACACAACTGAGCGACTTCACTTCACAGGCCTGCACATTTCTAAACCTCCACCTTTTCTAATAAAGCATCAGTTCTCTATTTAATAGAGAACCGAGAGAGGATAGATCTCTTAGATAGAGAGCAAGAGGATAGCTCAGCTTAGCTATCTAATAGTGTAAAGCAGTTCCCTTTTGAGTATGAAATTTCATAGCCATCACTGCTACTAACTTTGGGGTTGAGAGACCACAGGAATAATCCCTTCCACTTAATGCTGCAATTATTACACATTGCAATTTTTGTCACAAATGATTTTGGTCTGACTGTGACACAGCACCCTAGATTGTTTTATTTCTTTAATACAGAGAACAAATAATTACTAGCAACTGAGTACTTCCTGGGTGTTGGTACTATGTTAACCACTTTTACAGATCATCTCATATAATCCTCAAAATAATATTATGAAGTAGATATAACACTTATTATATTTATCACCCTTTAATAAAGTCCATTTAGAACACATAAATTTCTTACTATTGCAATTAGACAGTAGCTGAGCTAAAGATATGGGCTTCCCTGGTGGTTCAGATGGTAAAGAACCTGCCTGCAATTCAGGAGACCTGGGTTCAACCCCTGGGTTGGGAAGATCCCCTGAAGAAGGGATATGGACTCAAGAATGTTTGAATAGTGCATCTGTCATCTTAAAAACCACAGTATAGTGTGAATGACTTTTGGCAATATGACATGTCTTGGAATAGGTCTTATGTGTTTGTACTTTAGGAGTTCTTAACCCATTCATTTATTCACTCCTGTGGGAACAAAATTATTTCCAATCTCTTGGATTTTTAAACTTCTAAAATATGTACTATATTTTTCTTTTTAGGAGGAGGGTAATAGATTTTATAGTATTCTTAGGGATACTTGTGGTGAAAAGTTATTTATACATACTTTTTATTTCTAGCATTCTTCTTTCTCTGTTTGGACCCCTACTCCAAAAGAGTAGAAGAGTTGGGATTCTTATATGATTCTTACCATTTTTCCAACAATAAACATGTATTTGGAATTATTAAAACTACCAGTACATAAATGAATGTATGACATGATCTCTGGCCTCATGGAGTTTACAATCTAGTTTAAAATTACGTGAAACTTGTATAAAAAAAAGTGTAAAAAAATAAGGTGGCCTACAATAAGTTTCTACAATAAAGGCAATGAAAAAGTGATAGTGTTAGTCTCTCAGTCATGTTGGACTCTCTGCAACACCATGGACTGTAGCTTGTCAGGCTCCTGTGCCCATGGAATTCTCCAGGCAAGTATACTGGAGTGGGTTGCCATTCCCTTCTCCAGGGGATCTTCCGGACACAGGGATTGAACCTGAGTCTCCTGCATTACAGGCAAATTCATTGCAGGCAGAGTCTTTGTCTGAGCCACTATGGAAGCTCACAGTAAAGGCAATAAATGATTTAAAAATTCAAGAGTTGAAATGAATCAATGTGGGCTTTTCAGCCAGGAAAAAGTTCTTGAGCAGGATTCTTATGATTGGTTATTATATAAACAAATAATGGTCCTGACAGAAGGAAAGCATTTAAGACAGAGACACTGAAGTACCAAATACAGGGCCAGGCTTGCACAGATAACATTTGAAGAAAGTCTTACATAGTACATGTTGTAAAGCAGTACAGAAAAATTTGGAGAGCTGGGTTAGTGTTAAATGTCTTAAATAACTTCTTAATATGTGGAATTACTCAAAGATAATTAGTATGAGAAGAATATATGTAATAATTTTAGACTAGGAGTGGGGTGGGAGAAAAGAAACTGATGGAAGGAAATAACAGGAAGCTAATTATGAAAAAGAAAATGGTTGCAAGAATTTAAACTTCCTGTTGCAAAATTGACAAGTTTATCCTTATTTATATTCATGCTACTGTCTTTTCTTCTAGGGCAGAGCATACTGAGGATTCCAAACACACACAGAAAAGCCAGTCTGCCTGGTTTGAATTTTTAGTTTTCTCCTCTGCAACCTAGTCATAAGGATAGTACTATCTTATAGTGTTGTTCCAAGGATTAAATGAGTTAATATGTGTCATTCAGTTCAGTCCAGTTCAGTCGCTCAGTCGTGTCTGACTCTTTGTGACCCCATGAATTGCAGCACGCCAGGCCTCCCTATCCATCACCAACTCCCAGAGTTCACTCAAACTCACATCCATAGAGTCAGTGATGCCATCCAGCCATCTCATCCTCTGTCGTCCCCTTCTCCTCCTGCCCCCAATCCCTCCCAGCATCAGAGTCTTTTCCAATGAGTCAACTCTTCGCATGAGGTGGCCAAAGTACTGGAGTTTCAGCTTTAGCATCATTCCTTCCAAAGAAATCCCAGGGCTGATCTCCTTTAGAATGGACTGGTTGGATCTCCTTGCAGTCCAAGGGACTCTCAAGAGTCTTCTCCAACACCACAGTTCAAAAGCATCAATTCTTCGGCGCTCAGCTTTCTTCACAGTCCAACTCTCATATCCATACATGACCGGGGAAAAACCATAGCCTTGACTAGACAGACCTTTGTTGGCAAAGTAATGTCTCTGCTTTTCAATATGCTATCTAGGTTGGTCATAACTTTCCTTCGAAGGAGTAATCGTCTTTTAATTTCATGGCTGCAGTCACCATCTGCAGTGATTTTGGAGCCCAGAAAAATAAAGTCTGACACTGTTTCCACTGTTTCCCCATCTATTTCCCATGAAGTGATGGGACCAGATGCCATGATCTTCGTTTTCTGAATGTTAAGCTCTAAGCCAAATTTTTCACTCTCCTCTTTCACCTTCATCAAGAGGCTTTTTAGTTCCTCTTCACTTTCTGCCATAAGGGTGGTGTCATCTGCATATCTGAGGTTATTGATATTTCTCCCGGCAATCTTGATTCCAGCTTGTACTTCTTCCAGCCCAGCGTTTCTCATGATGTACTCTGCATAGAAGTTAAATAAGCAGGGTGACAATATACAGCCTTGACGTACTCCTTTTCCTATTTGGAACCAGTCTGTTGTTCCATGTCCAGTTCTAACTGTTGCTTCCTGACCTGCATATAGGTTTCTCAAGAGGCAGGTCAGGTCGTCTGGTATTCCCATCTCTTTCAGAATTTTGCACAGTTTATTGTGATCTGCACAGTCAAAGGCTTTGGCATAGTCAATAAAGCAGAAATAGATGTTTTTTCTGGAACTCTCTTGCTTTTTCAATGATCCAGCGGATGTTGGCAAGTTGATCTCTGGTTCCTCTGCCTTTCCTAAAACCAGCTTGAACATCTGGAAGTTCATGGTTCATGTACTGCTGAAGCCTGGCTTGGAGAATTTTGAGGGTTATTTTACTAGTGTGTGAGATGAGTGCAATTGTGTGATAGTTTGAGCATTCTTTGGCATTGCCTTTCTTAGGGATTGGAATGAAAACTGACCTTTTCCAGTCCTGTGGCCACTGCTGAGTTTTCCAAATTTGCTGGCATATTTAGTGCATCACTTTCACAGCATCATCTTTCAGAATTTGAAATAGCTCAACTGGAATTCCATCACCTCCATTAGCTTTGTTTGTAGTGATGCTTTCTAAGGCCCACTTGACTTCACATTCAAGGATGTCTGGCTCTAGGTGAGTGTGAGTGATCATACCATTATGATTATCTTGGTCGTGAAGATCTTTTTGTACAGTTCTTCTGCGTATTCTTGCCACCTCTTCTTAATATCTTCTGCTTCTGTTAGGTCCATACCATTTCTGTCCTTTATCGAGCCCATCTTTGCATGAAATGTTCCCTTGCTATCTCTAATTTTCTTGAAGAGATCTCTAGTCTTCCCCATTCTGTTGTTTTCCTCTATTTCTTTGCATTGATCACTGAGGAAGGTTTTCTTATCTCTCCTTTCTATTCTTTGGAACTCTGCATTCAGATGCTTGTATCTTTCCTTTTCTCTTTTGCTTTTTGCTTCTCTTCTTTTTGCAGCTATTTGTAAGGCCTCCTCAGACCTCCATTTTGCTTTTTTGCATTTCTTTTCCATGGGGGTGGTCTTGATCCCTGTCCTCTGTACAATGTCATGAACTTCGGTCCATAGTTCATCAGGCACTCTATCTATCAGATCTAGTCCCTTAAATCTATTTCTCACTTCCACTGTATAATCATAAGGGATTTTATTTAGGTCATACCTGAATGGTCTAGTGGTTTTTCTTACTTTCTTCAATTTAAGTCTGAATTTGGCCTTAAGGAGTTCATGGTCTGAGCCACAGTCAGCTTTTTTTTGCTGATTGTGTAGAATTTCTCCATCTTTGGCTGCAAAGAATATAATCAATCTGATTTTGGTGTTGACCATCTGATTTTGGTGATGTCCATGTGTAGAGTCTTCTCTTGTGTTGTTGGAAGAGGGTGTTTTCTATGACCAGTGCATTCTCTTGGCAAAACTTTATTTTAGCCTTTGCCCTGCTTCATTCCGTATTCCAAAGCCAAATTTGCCTGTTACTCCAGGTGTTTTTTGACTTCCTACTTTTGCATTCCATTGCCCTATAAAGAAAAGGACATCTTTTGGGGGTGTTCTAAAAGGTCTTGTAGGTTTTCATTAATCCGTTCAACTTCAGCTTCTTCAGTGTTACTGGTTGGGGCATAGACTTGGATTACTGTGATATTGAATGGTTTGCCTTGGAAACAAGCAGAGATCATTGTGTCATTTTTGAGATTTCTTCTAAGTACTGCATTTTGGACTCTTTTGTTGACCATGATGGCTACTCCATTTCTTCTAAGGGATTCTTGCCCACAGTAGTAGATATAATGGTCATCTGAGTTAAATTCACCTACTCCAGTCCATTTCAGTTTGCTGATTCCTAGAATGTCAACGTTCACTCTTCCCATCTCCTGTTTGACCACTTCCAATTTATCTTGATTCATGGACCTAATATTCTAGGTTCCTATGCAATATTGCTCTTTACAGCATCCGACCTTGCTTCTATCACCAGTCACATCCACAACTGGGTATTGTTTTTGCTTTGGCTCCATCCCTTCATTTTTCTCTGGAGTTATTTCTCCACTGATCTCCAGTAGCATATTGGGCACCTACAGACCTGGGGAATTCCTCTTTTAGTATCCTATTATTTTGCCTTTTCATACTGTTCATGGGGTTGTCAAGGCAAGAATACTGAAGTGGTTTGCCATTCCCTTCTCCAGTGGACCACGTTTTGTCAGACCTCTCCACCATGACCTGCCCATCTTGAGTGGCCCCACAGGGCCTGGCTTAACTTCATTGAGTTAAACCAGGCTGTGGTCTGTGTGATTAGATTGACTAGTTTTCTGTGATTATGATTTCAGTGTGTCTGCTCTCTGATGCCCTCTTGCAACACTTATCATCTTACTTGGGTTTCTCTTACCTTGGACATGAGGTATCTCTTCCAAGCTGCTCCAGTACTGCCAGGCTGGGATGTCACAGGAGCGGCTGAGAGGAGCTACCTCACGTCCGAGGTCAGGGGCTGCGGCCGAGAGGAGCTACCCATGCCAGAGGTCAGGGGCAGCGGCCGGGAGGGGCTACCCATGCCCGAGGTCAGGGGCGGCGACTGAGAGGAGCAACCCCATGTCCAAGGAGTGGTGGCTGTGAGGGTGCAGGAGGGCGGAGAGGAGTTACTCCACGTTCAAGGTCAGGAGGGGCGGTGGTGAGGCGATATCCCTCGTCCAAGGTAAGGAGCAGCAGCTGCACTTTGTATATCAATTATATCTCAATAAAGCTGTTAGGAGGAGGAAGAATAGTGAAATTACTATGTATACCAGAGAAAATTTGAAAAATAAGTAATCTATGAGTGGGGCCTGATGCATGCTAGGTCCTCGATCACTGTCAAGTTTTTATTTCTGTATCTGTCAAGGCTCAGTCAGCAAAACAGAAAGCACAGCAGTTATTGCAGCAGAGAAAAAAGCTACTATAAATATTTATCTAGTCAGGCATGGAAAACTAGAAATAAAAAAAAAAAAACAAAAAACAAGAAACTGAATTTTTACAGAAATTGTAAGTACAGAAAGCAACTACTCATCCTTAAGGTGAGGGGAGAAAAGGGAAGCAGCTGGGGTTGGCCTAGCCCTTTGAGAAGGAGGTGTTTCCCTGCTGATGAATGAGGAGCTAGGAGAATGACTCAAACAGAGCTGAGACTCAGACCTTAGAGGTAAGAGTTGTAGGTCTTAGGGTGCTTCGGTCTCTAAAGGCATGTGATGCAGAGCTACTAGGAATGACAGAGAAACTGCCTGCTACCTGCAGCAACTAGAACCAACTGTCTCCTCCAGGAGCAAGAACCATGGAAGAGGCGGTGTAAACAAGAGGAAACTAACACAAATAAGCAAACACATATAGTGATTATCTTTCAATAAAAAATAAATTAACTAAAAAAAATAAGCAAACCCCACATCTTTAACCCTTCTCCAGTCATCAGGCCTCTCTCTAGCACCCCCTATTGAAAGAATTTAAAATGGAGCCAGCTGGTAAAAGAGACATTTTGTTTTCAATCCCTGCACTAGCATCAATAAACGACCCAATCAAAAAATGGGCCAAAGAACTAAAGAGACATTTCTCCAAAGAAGACATACAGAGGGCTCACAAACACATGAAAAGATGCTCAACATCACTCATTATCAGAGAAATGCAAATCAAAACCACAATGAGGTCCCATTTCATGCCAGTCAGAATGGTTGCGATCCAAAAGTCTACAAGCAATAAATGCTGGAGAGGATGTGGAGAAAAGGGAACCCTCTTACACTGTTGGTGGGAATGCAAACTAGTACAGCCACTATGGAGAACAGTGTGGAGATTCCTTAAAAAACTGGAAATAGAACTGCCATACGACCCAGCAATCCCACTGCTGGGCATACACACGAAGGAAACCAGAATTTAAAGAGACATGTGTACCCCAATGTTCATTGCAGCACTGTTTATAATAGCCAGGACATGGAAGCAACCTAGATGTCCATCAGCAGATGAATGGATAAGAAAGCTGTGGTACATACACACTATGGAGTATTACTCAATCATTAAAAAGAATACATTTGAATCAGTTCTAATGAAGTGGATGAAACTGGAGCCGATTATACTGAGTGAAGTAAGCCAGAAAGAAAAACACCAATACAGTATACTAACACATATATATGGAATTTAGAAAGATGGTAACGACAACCCTGTATGCGAGACAGCAAAAGAGACACAGGTATTTAGAACAGTCTTTTGGACTCTGGGAGAGGGAGAGGGGGATGATTTGGGAGAATGGCATTAAAACATGTATAATATCATATAAGAAACGAATCGCCAGTCCAAGTTCGATGCAGGATACAGGATGCTCAGGGCTGGTGCACTGAGATGACCCAGAGGGATGGTATGGGGAGGGAGGTGGGAGGGGGGTTCAGGATAGGGAACATGTGTACACCCATGGTGGATGCATGTTGATGTATGGCAAAACCAATACAATATTGTAAAGTAAAAAATAATAATAAAAAAATTTAAAAAAAAAGCAGAATATAGATGGGTGGACTTGACATTGAGAAATAGTAATTTAATAATTCCCACATACTTTTCTTCTCTTGATCTAATAGTTCATCACATGATAGTTGTATAAGTAAAAAAACAAATATATGTGTCAGTGTGTATATGTGTGTGTTATGAAAACGTTTGTAATCAGAGGGTTTACAATGTAGTAAATACTACTTTTTTAGGTGCAGTGTAGTACTTTTGAGGGAGCACAACACTCGAATTTATATTTTTTTCACAACTTGGCAAGAATTTCATCAGCTTGGAAAATGATGGAACCAAACTCAATTTTTCCTTGAATGCTCATATAAAGTGATTCAATTATTTTCTTATTTTTTTAGGAATAAAATACTAAAATTATGTTACTGTTAGAGCTAATGTGAAGATCTAAATGATTACCATATAGTCAAAAGGACACTGGATAGAGATAGAGATAAATGGGAGAGATTAAGAGTTAGGGGTTTTGATCAAATTTTTGCTAAATGTACTGACTATGGAATGTGGTATCAATCACTTTTTCCGGTCCTGTTTTTTCACCTGTTATAATGACTTAGCTAGAAAAGATGACACTTGAAGTCTTTTTTCATTCTAGTATTCTCTGTATATTTCCCATAACAGAAGGCAGCAGGGTTTATTTAGTTAACTAAAAAATTAAATATTTAACTATATAATTATAATTTTATATAAGGTTTCAGATAGTCATTTCGGGGCCTCTGAAAATTGGTGAACAACATAGCTACATTGTTCTGAAGAGTTCATTTTTGATATTTTTAGCTTCCTATTCATACCTATATCCATCTTTCTAGCTATTTGAGGGTGTCATGGCATATTTTCATTTTCCCTTCTGAACGGACCACAAATAAACAACTAGAATGGCGATAAGATGAATAGCTAGAATGACTACAGTTGAATCACTGGAGTGACTATTGTAGCCATTATCTGGCTTTACTGAAGATATTTAAAATTATTCCTATAGGTCAGACTTGTGTTAAGACAAAAATTAAGTAATATGAGCTCCTAACCTGTTGTTTTATGGTCTATTCTTTTTATATATTTCTTTGAATATCAACCTAAAAATAAATAGAAAAGTTTTCTTATCAAGGACTAAATAAAGAACTTAAAAAAATTATTGTTAAGAGTTGTTTCAGGTAGAAATAGATACAGGCAGCAATTCAAAGTGAAATATTTTCACAGTTTTTCTAAGTCTGTTGATAAGGTACAGGAGTAGATCCACATTTCTGCTCAATTTCATTTTTATTTATTTTGATTGAATTATAATTGATATACAATATGATATTAGTTATAAGTATACAAAATTGTGATTTGATATTTTTATACATTACAAAATGATCACTAGGATGTCAGTTAGCATCTGTCATGTATAGTTATTACAATATTATTACTATATTCCCTTGCTGTACAATACATTCCTATAACTTATTTTATAGCTGGAAGCTGTACTTCTTAATCCCCATCACTTCTTTTCCAATCAACCTACCCCCTCCACTCTGTCAACCACTCATAGTTCTTTGTGTCTATCAGTCTGTTTTTGTTTTGTTTGTTCATTTGTTTTATTTTTTAGACTCCACATATAAGTGAGATCATACATTATTTGTCTTTCTCTGTCTGACTACTTTCCTTTAGCATAAGGGATGAGTGGACCTAGACAAAATGACAAAATTTTGTTCTCTTTTATGTCTGAGTAATATTCCATTGTGTATAAACAGCATATCTTCTTTATCATTGGACACCTAGGTTGCTTTCATATCTTGACTGTTGTGAATACAGCTGAAGTGACTCTTATCTTGTTGGTAATAAGACAATCTCACTGATAAGAAGACTTTTAACTCCATATACTGTGATTAAATCCATGTGAATTTATATGAATTCATGTTATTATTTATTTTATTTATATAAAACAAGTTTGTAAGTTGCCTGAACTGCAGGGTCTTATTTATAATATGTTTTGCATTCTTTCTTTATCTGTATATCTAGAATAACTCAAAAGTACACCAAGATACATTTAACACCTAGAACAACTGAATCTAAATATCCTTTTCCAACATTACTGCAATTGTTTATCCTTTTCTTTAGAGAATATGAGCTGTGATCAATGATAATTTGTGAGTCACTTATCATTTGCCTATTCTATTACTTTCTGAGGGTTATCTGCTTTTAAATAATATCTACTGTTTTAAATGTCAAGTCAGTGGCCTTAGGAAGCATCACTGCAAACAAAGATCGTGGAGGTGATGGAATTCCAGTTGAGCTATTTAAAATCCTAAAAGATGATGCTGTGAAAGTGCCACACTCAATATGCCAGCAAATTTGGAAAACTCAGCAGTGGACACAGGACTGGAAAAGGTCAGTCTTCATTCCAATCCCAAAGAAAGGCAATGCCAAATAATGCTCAAACTGCCACATAATTGCATTTATCTCACACGTTAGTAAAGTAATGCTCAAAATTCTTCAAGCCAGGCTTCAACAATACGTGAACCGTGAACTTCCAGATGTTTAAGCTGGTTTTAGAAAAGGCAGAGGAACCAGAGATAAAAATCAAGAGAGTTCCAGTAAAACATCTATTTCTGCTTTATTGACTATGCTAAAGCCTTTGACTGTGTGGATCACAATAAACTGTGGAAAATTCTGAAAGAGATGGGAATACCAGACCACCTGACCTGCCTCTTGAGAAACTTGTAAGCAGGTCAGGAAGCAACAGTTAGAACTGGACATGAAACAAATAGGAAAAGGAGTACATCAAGGCTGTATATTGTCACCCTGCTTATTTAATTTATATGCAGAGTATATCATGCTAAATACTAGGCTGGAAGAAGCACAAGCTGGAATCAAGATTGCCGGGAGAAATATCAATACCCTCAGATATGCAGATGACACCACCCTTATGGCAGAAAGTAAAGAACTAAAGAGACTCTTGATGAAAGTGAAAGAGGAGAGTGAAAAGTTGACTTAAAACTCAACATTCAGAAGACAAAGATCATGGCATCTGAGCCCATCACTTCTTGGGAAATAGATGGGGAAACAGTGGAAGCAGTGTCAGATTTTATTTTTCTGGGCTCCAAAATCACTGCAGATGGTGATTGCAGCCATGAAATTAAAAGACGCTTACTTCTTGGAAGGAAAGTTATGACCAACCTAGACAGCATATTATAAAGCAGAAACATTACTTTGTTAACAAAGGTCCATCTAGTCAAGGCTATGGTTTTTCCAGTAGTCATGTATGGATGAGAGATTGGACTATAAAGAAAATGAATGCCAAAGAATTGATGCTTTTGAACTGTGGTGCTGGAGAAGACTCTTGAGAGTCCCTTGAACTACAGGGACATCCAACCAGTTCATCATAAGGGTGATCAGTCCGGGGTGATCATTGGAAGGACTGATGTTGAAGCTGAAACTCCAATACTTTGGCCACCTGATGCGAAGAGCTGACTCAGTTGAAAAGACCCTGATGTTGGGAAAGATTGAGGGCAGGTGGAGAAGGGGACGACAGAGGATGAAATTGTTGGATGGCATCACCGACTCAATGGATGTGAGTTTGGATAGACTTTGGGAGTTGGTTATGGACAGGGATGCCTGGTGTGCTGTGGTTCATGGGGTTGAAAAGAGTCAGACACAACTGAGTGACTGAACTGAACTGAACTGTTTTAAAGCCCTTTGTGTATTCTAGTTTCCTTTTCTTCTAGTATTTGAGCAAGTTGTTTTAGTAAGAGAGAGCAAATGTAATCAGAAACTATGACTGATGAAAATGTCACCTACTGATTCACTTACATAAATGGCATTTATATGCTTTCTACATATACAATAGATGGAGTTTAGGAGAAACACAGTAATGAAACAAGAAAATGGTGACAGGGTAAAAGATGTACTCTGTGAAAGGTCTGTGAACAAATGGGTTTTCAAACTTATCTACATGTCAACAAAATATAAAAAATATGAATGTTTTGGACAAATGAAAAGCTCTAAGCAATAAAAAAAGCATATACAACAATCATTAAGAGAATTAAATATATTTCCTTAAGACTACAATTTCTTGCCTTCTAATTTTAATTTGATTTAAATTTTTTTTCACCACTCTCAGTATACATTTCATACAAAACCACTGCAGTTCTTTAAGAAGTGCAAAATATTTCCTTTATGGTCAAAACTACTGAGATAGATGCTACACAGTTCCTCCGGCTCCTCAAAGGGTCCCCAGTGTGATTAAGGTCCAGTTACCCTTTGTGAGCAACAGCTTAATAAGACATCCATATTAAATTTTAGATATTTATTATTCATCTGAGAAGAAATGTCAAATAGACTAATGAGTATACAAATGTAGAGAGAGGCTTTGATTGAGTCTTTCCTTAATTCTGACAATTTATTGCATTCTATTTCTCTGTCTTGCTACTGAGAAATTTATGTTGTGCTGCTCGAAGTGTGGTCCATGGACCAACAGCATCAGCATTACCTAAGAAGTCATTAGAAATGTATAACCTCCACACCAGCCCATCTAGTGCATAAGAACTTGAATTTTTATAATATCCTCACGAGTGTATTATGAACATTTAAGATTAAAAAATGCTACTCTATACTGTCTTTATTCAATATGGCAGATGATAGTCAGAGGTGGTTTTTGAGATGTGTTAGAGTGTAAAACACACACCAGATGTGAAAGACTTAGTATGATAAAAGTATATATTATAATGTCTCATTAATGATTTTTATATTGATTTTGCATTGATTATGTGTTACTATTTTGTATATATGGGGTTAATAAATATATTATTAAAATTAATTTCCTATCTTCTTACTTAGTAAATGTGGATATTATAAAATTTAAAATAACGTATGTAGCTCACATAATATTTATATTGTAAACTATTTTTCTAGACTATCAAAGCCTGTGGAAATAAACATTAGGAACTTATATTCTTTCTTCATTTGTTTGTATCAATATTTGAAAATGTTTTCTTAGAGAAAAATATAATACAAATTGTCTTTGAATTTCATTTATCAGACTTTTGTTCAACTAGCTTTGTGGGGCATCACATAGTCATTATTCCCTATTATTTTTTTCCAAATGCTTCATAAGCATGTAATCTGATCCAGATACTGTGTTCTCAGAGAGTTAGTGAAGAAAGTAAGCAAGGTTCCTTTCTTGAAGTCATTTGTAGTCTGTTATGGTTAAGACACAACTAACAACTTATGGTAGAGTATAATGACAAAGAAAGAAGGACTTGGGTTTGGAAACAGTTGACAATCACATTTCCAGGGCTAACATTACCATTGTAGATGGGTTCATAGCAGAGGAAATAGTTGTTTACAGCAAACTTTTAGGTGGCAAGAATGAGAATGGGTGGAGATGGAAGTATTCTCTGTGTATTCACTGAAATCTTAATATAAAAATATCTCCTGCTCTCTCTGCTAGTAGAAACAGCAGTCTTGCTACATATACATAGCTATTAACTGTGATCATTTTAGTGTATAAAGATAATAGAAATGATTCCTTGAGTTTTACTCCTTTGAACTTGGTGCATTATTTTAACCTAACATTTTCTCAGGGAATCCAAAATTTGTAGTTGATCTGCTTTGGAAGTCTAGTGCCTTCAGTCATTTACCTATTGGTCTCCAACCTCATTAGTGGCCTCATATGTGGTGCTCTGACCAAACTCACAATGTAAATCATTTTCATGCCTTAGACAGAAGCATTTACAGAACTTTCTGTGGTTAGTATATTTTCCACACACAATTTGATGGTTTCCAGAGTATGATTTTTTATAAAAAAAAAAAATTAAAGGTAAGCCTCAGTTTGGGATGAGGAGCTGATTTATTTCCTTTGTGATTAGATCACATACATCAAACCCTAGTGAGGAAATTCCATTGTCTTTGATTTAGACCCTATTTTCCAAAGAGATTTAGACAAAAAAATACAAATCCTCCTTAAACAGATGTTTTGTGCCTTTAACCATAATGGCGGCTATGTCTTTACCATATTGTTGAAGCTATACCTCTTTCTATTATCTAGTTAGGAGAACATTTTTGTAAGGAAACTTGCAATCTTGAAAACAATTAATTTATGGAATATATTGATTTAGCATTTTCATAAATTCAGTTCCTTAAAGTGTGGTAGGTTATTGGAGAACCACTCATGTCATTTTCCTCCTACTACAATAACTTGTTGAGTTCATTAAAAAATGGTATGGAAAAAGCAAGGGATTCAGAAAATATCTAGAAAATCTTAAAACAAATGCTTTCCATTCTGGAATAAATAACAGTCATGTCTCAGATGAGTAGTTTGCCAAAAGGAATCTAGAATCATGTTGCTCAAAGCATTTAGAATCTTCAGGAAGAAAAAAAAAAAAAAAAATTGGTGATTTCAATGGTTACCATCCAGGATTAAATGGTAGGAAAAGTTAGAAAATCTCTTGGAAAACATGTCCCTGCAAATGGATTTATGTTGTTGCTTGTTCACTCAGTCGTGTCCAACTCTGCAACCCCATGGATTGTAACATGCCAGGTTTCCTGTCCTTCAGCATCTCCTGAGCTTGCTCAAACTTATGTCCATTGAGTGAATGAGGCCATCCAACCATCTCATACACCATTGTCCCCTTCTCCTACTGCCTTCAATCTTTCCCAGCATCAGTCAGGGTCTTTTCTAATGAGTCAGTTCTTCCCATTAGGTGACCAAAGTATTAGAGCTTCAGCTTCAGCATCGGTCCTTCCAACGAATATTCAGGACTGATTTCCTTTAGGATTGACTGGTTGGATCTCTTTGCAGTCCAAGGGACTCTTGAGAGTCTTCTCCAATTCCACAGTTCAAAAGCATCAATTCTTCAGCACTCAACTTTCTTTATAGTCCAACTCTCACATCCATACATGACTACTGGAAAAACCATAGCTTTAACTAGATGGACTTTTGTTGGTAATGTAATCTCTCTGCTTTTTAATATGCTGTCTAGGCTTGTCATAGCTTTTCTTCCAAGGGGCAAGTGTCTTTTAATTTCATGGCTGCAGTCACCATCTGCAGTGATTTTGGAGCCCAAGAAAATGTCTGTCACTGTTTCCATTGTTTCCCCATCTATTTGCCATGAATTGATGGGACCAAATGCCATGATCTTAGCTTTAAACCACCTTTTCCCTTTCCTCTTTCACTTGCTTCAGGAGGGTCTTTATTTCCTGTTCACTTTATGACGTTAGGATGGTGTCATCTGCATATCTGAGGTTATTGATATTCCTCTTGGCAATCTTGATTCCAGCTTGTGCAGCCCAGTATTTTTAATTATGTACTCTGCATAGAAGTTAAATAAACAGGTTGACAACATACAGCATTGATGTACTCCTCTCCCAATTTTGAACCAGTCCACTGTTCCGTGTCCGGTTCTAACTGCTGCTTCTTGATCTGCACACAGGTTTCTCAGGAAGCAAGTGAGGATAATTCTCTTTAAGAATTTTCCAGTTTTTTGTGATCCACACAGTCAGCTGGTAAAGAATCCCCCTGCAATGCAGGCAACCTGGGTTCAATACCTGGATTGGGAAGATCACCTGGAAAAGGGAAAGGCTACCCACTCCAGTATTATGACCTGGAGAATTCCATGGACTATCTACTGGGTCGCAAAGACTTGGATACCACTGAGTGACTTTCACTTTCACACAGTCAAAGGCTTTGGCATAGTCCATGACGCAGAAGTATACGTTTTTCTGGAATTCTCTTGCTTTTTCTATGATCCAATGGATGTTAGCAATTTGATCTCTGGTTCCTCTGCCTTTTCTAAATCTAGCTTGACTATCTGAAATTTCTCAGTTCACATACTATTGAAGCCTAACTTGGAGAATTTTGAGCATTATTTTGCTAGCATGTGAAATGAGTGCAATTGTACAGTAGTTTGAACATTTTTTGGCATTGCCCTTCTCTGGTACTGGAATGAAAACTGACCTTTTCCAGTCCTGGGGCCACTGCTGAGTTTTCCAAATTTACTGGCATTGCAGCACATTAACAGTATATGGTTTGAAATAGCTCAGCTGGAATTCCATCATCTCCACTAGCTTTGTTCACAGTAATTCTTCCTAAGGCCCACTGGACTTTGCACTCCAAGATGTCTGGCTCTAGGTGAGTGTTCACACCATCATTGTTATCTGGGTCATGAAGATCTTTTTTTGTATAATTCTTCTGTGTATTCTTGCCACCTTTTCTTAATATCTTCTGCCCTGCTGGCTCAGATGGTAAAGAGTCTGCCTGTGGTGTGGGAGACCTGGGTTCGATCCCTGGGTGGGGAAGATCCCCTGGAGAAGGAAATGGCAACCCACTACAGTATTCTTGGCTGGAAAATCCCATGGATGGAGAAGCATGGCAGACTACAGCCCATGAGATCGCAAAGAGTCGGACACAACTGAGTGACTTCACTTTCTGTTGTGCTGCTGCTGCTAAATTGTTTCAGTCGTGTCCAACTCTGTGCCACCCCATAGACGGCAGCCCACCAGGCTCCCCAGTTCCTGGGATTCTCCAGGCTTCTGTCCTTTATTGTGCCCATCTTTACATGAATACATCAGAATGGGAAAGACTAGAAATCTCTTCAAGTATCTCTAATTTTCTTGAAGAGATTTCTAGTCTTTCCCATTCTGATGTATTCCTCTAGGTCTTCATATTCATTTAGGAAAGCTTTCTTATCTCTCCTTGCTATTATTGGGAAGTGTGCATTCAGGTGGGTGTATCTTTCTTTTTTTCCTTTGCTTTCATTTCTCTTTTTTCTCAGCTCTTTGTAGGGCCTCCTCAGATAACCATTTTTGCTTTTTTGCATTTCATAAAATGGATTTATGTAGGTCTATGAAATACAGGCCGTTTTGCCAATTTGATCAGCTTATAGAAAATAGGGTTAGCTTCCCTTCTGGCTCACCTAGTAAAGAATCTGCCTGCAATGCGAGAGATGTAGTTTTGATCCCTGGGTTGGGAACTTTCTCCTTGAAAAGGGAACGGCCATACACTCCAGTATTCTGGCCTGGAGAATTCCATGGACTTTATAGTCCATGGAGTCACAAAGAGTTGAAAAGGACTTTCACTTTCATAGAAAATACAGTCAAATTCTGTGCCAAAGCATATTTATCAGCTCCTCTTTAGGCTGGGTGAATTTTTTTCTCTCTCTGTTCTTATTTTAAAAGTTTTGTTTTTCTTCCTACTGCTGCTAAGTCGCTTCAGTTGTGTCTGACTCTGTGCGACCCCATAGATGGCAGCCCACCAGGCTCCCCCGTCTCTGGGATTCTCCAGGCAAGAACACCGGAGTGGGGTGCCATTTCCTTCTCCCATGCATGAAAGTGAAAGTGAAGTCGCTCAGTCGTGTCCGACTCTAGCGAACCCATGGACTGCAGCCTACCAGGCTCCTCCATCCACAGGATTTTCCAGGCAAGAGTACTGGAGTGGGGTGCCATTGCCTTTTCTTCCTAATTGTCCTGTTTTTCAGATTTAACTTTCAAGCTGCCTCAGTGGAAGTGTGGTACATTTTATTTAAAATAAACAAAGAAATATCTCTGGAAATACAATGTCTCTAAATTCTGTCTCCTGACAAGATGGAAAAGAAAGGAGTACAGGAATCTGGCTCCTTTCCCAGAGCTTAACCTTGGAGATGACACAAAAGCAAGAGGGAAGTTGACAGATCTCAGAACATTAAAACCTCTAGGAACTCCTAGAGAAGCAGAAGGTGGTAGGTTTAGTCTGGTCCTGTACTAAAAGAGGGCCAAATGCACCAACAGGGAACTAAGAAAAGAAGAGTGTTATTGCTGTTCCTTATTTCTCTCTTCCCTAAATTATCTCAGGATATCACTGTTTAATTGTTCTATCTCAGACAAGATCTAAAAGCCAGAATAATCAGTGAAAGGAATAGGAGGAGGGACTAAAGGGTAATAAAACTAATTGTGCTTGAGGGCACATAAGAAAAGACAGTGATAGAGGGACCAGTTTCTGAGATTTCAAAGCATTCTGTCCATTACCTCCTTTGCTCCCAGTCATATATAGTTTACTAGAATGTAGAGAAGAAATCCTTGAGTGTGAGCATTTTGACTCCGTGTTGGAACTGTTTCTTTGACTTGCTTTTTATTGTGTTATTGTGCGTGTGTGCTCAGTTGCTTCAGTCGTGTTAAACTCTGTGTGACACTATGGACTTTAGACAGCGAGGCTCGTCTATGCAGGGAATTCTCCAGGCAAAAATCCTGCAGTGTGTAGCCATTCCCTTCTTCAGGGCATGTTACCAACCCAGTGATTGAACCCAGATCTCCTACATTGCAGGTGGATTCTTTACCTTATGAGCCACCAGAGAAGCAAAGAACTAAAGGGAAATTCTGGAACTAAAATACACAATACCTAAATAAAGTATTCACTAGATGGATCTAACAACAAAATGGAGGTGCCAGAAAAAAGAGTCAGTGACCTGATGATTAATCAGCAGTAAGTATGCAATCTTAAAAAAAAAAAAAAAAAGAGAGGGGACTGATTCCAGGTTTCAGCTCCAACATGTAAACAGGCTGCTGCTGCTGCTAAGTCACTTCAGTTGTGCCCGACTCTGTGCGACCCCATAGACGGCAGCCCACCAGGCTCCCCCATCCCTGGGATTCTCCAGGCAAGAACACTGGAGTGGATTGCCATTTCCTTCTCCAACGCATGAAGGTGAAAAGTGAAAGTGAAGTCACTCAGTCGTGTCCGACTCCGAGAGACGCCATGAACTGCAGTCTACCAGGCTCCTCCATCCATGGGATTTTCCAGAAAAGAGAACTGCAGTGGGGTACCATTGCCTTCTCCATGTAAACAGGCTAGAAGTCATCATTTCTGTCTACCAGTTCAGTTCAGTTCTGTTCAGTCGCTCAGTCGTGTCTGACTCTTTGCGACCCCATGAATTGCAACACGCCAGGCCTCCCTGTCCATCACCAACTCCTGGAGATAACTCAAACTCATGTCCATCGAGTCGGTGATGCCATCCAGCATCTCATCCTCTGTCCTCCCCTTTTATTCCTGCCCCCAATCCCTCCCAGCATCAGAGTCTTTTCCAATGAGTCAACTCTTCACATGAGGTGGACAAAGTACTGGAGTTTCAGCTTTAGCATCATTCCTTCCAAAGAAATCCCAGGGCTGATCTCCTTCAGAATGAACTGGTTGGATTTCCTTGCAGTCCAAGGGACTCTCAAGAGTCTTCTCCAACACTACAGTTCAAAAGCATCAATTCTTCGGCGCTCAGCTTTCTTCACAGTCCAAGTCTCACATCCATACATGACCACTGGAAAAGCCATAGCTTTGACTAGATGGACCTATGTTGGCAAAGTAATGTCTCTGCTTTTCAATATGCTATCTAGGTTGGTCATAACTTTCCTTCCAAGGAGTAAGCATCTTTTAATTTCATGGCTGCAGTCACCATCTGCAGTGATTTGGGAGCCCCCCAAAATAAAGTCTGACACTGTTTCCACTGTTTAGCCATCTATTCCCCATGAAGTGATCTGACCAGATGTCATGATCTTCGTTTTCTGAATGTTGAGTTTTAAGCCAAATTTTTCACTCTCCTCTTTCACCTTCATCAAGAGGCTTTTTAGTTCCTCTTCCCTTTCTGCCATAAGCGTGGTGTCATCTGCATATCTGAGGTTATTGATAGTTCTCCCGGCAATCTTGATTCCAGTTTGTGCTTCTTCCAGCCCAGCGTTTCTCATGATGTACTCTGCATATAAGTTAAAGAAGCAGGGTGACAATATACAGCCTTGATGTACTCCTTTTCCTATTTGGAACCAGTCTGTTGTTCCATGCCCAGTTCTAACTTTTGCTTCCTGATCTGCATATAGGTGTCTCAAGAGGCAGGTCAAGTGGTCTGGTATTCCCATCTCTTTCAAAATTTTCCACAGTTTATTGTGATCCACACAGTCAAAGGCTTTGGCATAGTCAATAAAGCAGAAATAGATGTTTTTCTGGAATTCTCTTGCTTTTTCAATGATCCAGCAGATGTTGGCAAGTTGATCTCTGGTTCCTCTGCCTTTTTAAAAACCAGCTTGAACATCAGGAAGTTCACGGTTCATGTATTGCTGAAGCCTGGCTTACAGAATTTTGAGCATTACTTTACTAGTGTGTGAGATGAGTGCAAATTGTGCAGTCGTTTGAGCATTCTTTGGCATTGCCTTTCTTAGAGATTGGAATGAAAACTGACCTTTTCCAGTCCTGTGGCCACTGCTGCGTTTTCCAAATTTGCTGGCATATTTAGTGCATCACTTTCACAGCATCATCTTTCAGGATTTGAAATAGCTCAACTGGAATTCCATCACTTCCACTAGCTTTGTTCATTGTGATAATTTCTAAGGCCCACTTGACTTCACATTCCAGGATGCCTGGCTCACATTTCAGCACACCAGGCCTCCCTGACCATAACCGTCTCCTGGAGTTCACTCAAATTCACGTTCATCGAGTCGGTGATGCCATCCAACCATCTCATCCTCTGTCGTCCCCTCTTCCTCTTGCCCCCAATCCCTCCCAGCATCAGAGTCTTTTCCAATAAGTCAACTCTTCACATGAGGTGGACAAAGTACAGGAGCGGTGTATGCCTGGATGCAGGAGGACCTGGAGGAGCTACTCCACGTTCAAGGTCAGGAGGGGCGGTGGTGAGAAGATACTCCTCGTCCAAGGTAAGGAGTAGTGGCTGCGCTTTGCTGGAGCAGCCATGAAGAAATAGCCCATGTCCAAGGGACGAGAAACCCAAGTAAGACGGTAGGTGTTGTAAGAGGGCATCAGAGGGCAGACACACTGAAACCATAATACAGAAAACTAGTCAATCTAATCACACTAGGACTACAGCCTTGTCTAACTCAATTCTGTCTACCACCACCCCCCAAATATCAGACAAACCTGAAAATCAAAATTGCTGAAAATACTTACATAAGAAGTAATACATCATCTAAATAGGTATATATTAAAGGAGTTGAGTGAATAATAGCCTTCTCAAAAAGGAAGCAGTATGATCAAATGGCTCCAATATGAATAACACCAAACATTTAAGGAAGACATCTTGAAATGAATTATAGCTTTCTATAATCTCTTCCAGAAACAAAAGCAGAGGGAGGAGTTTCTAACTGAATTGAATGAGACAAACATTATTCTAGTATCAAAACCAGATAAAGACAAGACAGTACAAGAAGGGTACATAACAGAACCAATATCTTCCATGAACAGAAATGCAAAACTCCTCAACAGATATTAGAGTTAAATCCAAAAATGTATAAAAATAATCATACAACATAACCAAGTTAACTTTTTCCAATAATGCAGTTTCAACACTGAAAAATCACATAATGTAATTCATCACATCAATAGGTTAAAACGGAATAATCATATATATATATATAAAATATATATATATAAAATATATATATATATATAAATATATATATATATATATATATATAATGCACTTGACAACATCCAAAAATGCTTCATGATAATATCTCACACTGGAAGTCCTAGCTAATACAATAAAACATTAAAAGGAAATAAAAGATATGCTTAATAGAAAAAGTAAATAAAGTTCTCTTTGTTCATATATGACATGATTCTGTATTAAAAAATCACAAATAATGAACAAAAATACTCCTGGAACTAGAGTACTGTAACTAAGTGGTTACAACTAAGTGGTTGTAGCAAGATTACAGCATACAAGGTTAATATACAGAATTCAATTGATTCCGACATATCAGCAATTAAAAATCAGAAATTGAAATTAAAATATCTGCAAACAGAAATGAAATACTACAGTATAAGTATGTTACAAAATACATACAGGATCTACATGAGGAAATCCATAAAACTCTGGTTAAATAAAGAAGATTTAAATAAATGGAAAAATGGACCATGTAAGTGGATAGGAAACTAAATATTGTTCAGATGTAAATTCTTCCCAAGTTACCTATGAATTCAATGAAATCCCAGCCCAAATCCCTGAAAGTTATTTTGTGAAAATCAGCAAACTGATTCTGAAATTTATTTGGAAAGGCACAAGACCAAGATTAGACAAAACAATATTAAAGAGAATCCATGAAGGTGGAGAACTGACTCTATCTGACTTTAAGATGACTATAAAGCTTCAGTAATCAAAATAACATGACATTTATGAAGTAATAGACAAATAGATTAATGGAACAAGAGAGATAGGTATTTGTGATAGGTTCACACAAATATTGTCAACTGTTTTTTGATACAGGAGCAATGGTGATACAGAGGAGAAAGAACACTTGGGCATTAATTCATATCCAAAAAAAACATGTTCTAGACATAGATCTGACAGTTTCCACAAAGATTAACATAAAATGAATGATAGATCTAAAGTGTAACTCAAAATTATATAGCTTCTGGAAGATGCTGTTACAGGAATAAAAAGAAAAGCCATGGACTGGATGAAAATGTCTGCAAGATAAAGGACTTCTATCCAAAATACAAAAAGAATTCTTAAAATTCAACAATAAGAAAACAAACAATTCAATTAAAAAATAAGCAACGACAGAAGATATGCAAATATAAAACAGCTATGAAAAATTTCTCAACATTTACCACATTAATATTTATTATGATCATATAATTAGGGAATCGCAAATTAAAACAATGTGATAGTACTCTACATACTTATTATAAATGGCAAAAATTCAAAAAGATCGCAATACCAAATGCCAGTGAGGGTAAAGGATACAGAGCAACAGGGATTCTTATTGTTTGCTGATGGGAATGCAAAATCATGCAACCACTTGAAAAGAGGACTCCAAAATTTCTTGCTAAGGTAAATATATAATACACTCTTATCATGCAGTCTAGAAATCATCTCCTAGCTATTTACTAGGAAAATTTATGCCTGTTTTTCATAAACAAAAATATTTATAATAACTCTATAAAGCTGTAAGAAAACAACATATTTTTTAACAGGCCAATAGATAAACTTCACTACTATATATATATAATGGAATATCACTGAGCAATTAAAAAAATGATCTATCAAGCCATGAAAAGAAATAGAGTAACTTTAAATGCATATTTCTGAGTGAAAGAAGTCAATAATCAGAGAAGGCTGCATATTGTGTGATTCCAACTATATGACAATCTGGGAAAGGCAGACTATAGAGATAATTAGAGAATCAGAAATTTGGGGGATTTGCTGGAAGTAGAAGAGGCATAAATAGGTAGAGTACAGAGAATTTTTAGGGTGATAAAACTATTCTTTATGTATGCAATAGTGGATATATGACAATATGCTCTTGTTGAAACCCAGAAAACTGTACAACATAGAGTGGTCCTTAAAGTCAAGTATTTATTAATAATATATCAATGTTGGTTTATTAAATGCAAAAACATGTACTACACTAATGCAATATGTTAATAATAGGGAAAAAGCGATATATAAAATTCTGTATTATTTGGTCAATATTTCTATAAGTCTAAAACCATTCTAAAAAATAGAATATATTAATTTAAAAAGAAGGAGAACTATTGAAAAAGTTAAGAATGTTGGAGACCTGCAGAACAAAATAAAAAGTATAATATATATGGCTAATAATGGTCATTTCAGAATTATTAATTAAAGTCCTGAATTGGAAACATGTAAATGTCTATCAGTAAATTGTATAAATTATTATATCTATATTAATCAAATGGAACATTATATAGTAAAGAAAAGATAATATTAAATGCAACTGCATGGCTTAATATTACAGAAATAATTTTGAAAGTCACACTCTAAAATAAAAATATTACCTACTGAATAATTCAATAGGCATAAAGTTTAAAAACTGCAAAATGAACTCTAACAGTTAACATAAAACTAAAGATTACCTTGAGTAGGGCAGTAAGTAGATCTAGAATTGGTGAAGGTCTTTAGGGTACTAATAATAGTCTTCATATTAATCTAGGTGACAGTTATACAAGTGTATTCACTTTGTAGAAATTAATTGGGTAGTAAACTCAAGTGCTGGGAAGATACAGATGGGTTTCTTCTACAGTGGTAGTAGGCATGTCAACTTGGAAGTTTCTACTGTAACTAAGTATATGTCTATTCTGTGATCCAGTAATTTTACTCCTAGTTGCATACCTGAGAGAAATAAATATATATGTCAAATAAAAGACTTGCTAAGGAATGTTCAAAGCAGCTTTATTCACAAATCCCCAAACTAGAAATAACAAAAATACCTGTCAACAGGTGAAAAAAATAAACAAATAGGGGCTTATTCTCAGGTAACATGAAATAGTGGCACTCATTTACTGAAACACTACTCAGGAATTAAAAAAGATCAAACTATAGTACCTGTAGCAACATGCTCTACTTCACGAATGCAATACTGAGTGAAATAAGCCAGATACAAAAAAGTCAAACAAATAAAACAAACTGATAGTCATGGTACATACAATGAAGGGAGTATAAACTGGCAAAGTACACAGTGAAAATTTATGAAATACCGGAAATATTCCTTATCTTGTTGGCGGTGGTTAAAGGGTTATGTATATGTACAAATGTGTGTGTGTGTGTGTATATATATATATATGTATAATTACAAGATATACATTTAAAACTAGTATGCTGTATAGCCCTTACATATAGATTAGATGGATAGATAACATAACATATATGTACTTCCATAAGATTTTACAGAAAAACACAAGCAAACTTTTTGACCAACCCAATATTAGCGAGGGCAAGAGAAAGAGGGAAAGAGAGAGATTGCTGTTGGAATATAATTATTTTATGAACTAGACCTAGAAGTGAAAAATAGGAGTATCATTAAAATGCCTGTTCACAAGAGATTCAATTTGATATTTTCTTACTAGTAGGTCAAATTTCTCTATGATAAGTAAGTTCGGAGATTTTTTTCCTAATTTTATTTAAAGAGTTTTTATGTTGTAGCAGGTTTTCCTCTGTTTATTAGTCAGGTGGATTACTATGTGTTTGGTTACATACTGAGTGTGAGGTATGGGAAGAAAATGTGAAGGAAACAAAAAAGAAAACCTAGGAAAAGCAGAAAAGTTTAATACAACAAAACTTATAAGTTGTGGGTTCAGCACAGTTCAGTTCAGTTGCTCAGTTGTGTCCAACTCTTTGTGACCCCATGGACTGCAGCACACCAGGCCTCCCTGTCCATCACCAACTCCCAAGTCCCTTGAGTCAGTGATGCCATCCAACTATGTCATCCTCTGTCATCCGCTTCTCTTCCCACCTTCAATCTTTCCCAGCGTCAGGGTCTTTTCAAATGAGTCAGCTCTTGGCATCAGGTGACCCAAGTTTTGGAGTTTCAGCTTCAGCATCAGTCTTTCCAATGATATTCAGGACTTATTTCCTTTAGGATGGACTGGTTGGATGTCCTTGCACTCCAAGGGGGACTCTCAAGAGTATTCTCCAACACCACAGTTCAAAAGCATCAATTCTTCGGTGCTCAGGAATTTAATTTTACTTGGGAAAGTAAATTAAAGAACACCTTTCCACATATTTAGTTCAGTTCAGTTCAGTCACTCAGTCGTGTCTGACTCTTGCAAACCCCATGGACTGCAGCACGCCAGGCTTCCCTGTCTATCACCAGCTCCTGGAGCTTACTGAAACCCAAGTCTATTGAGTCTGTGATGCTATCCAACCATCCCATCCTCTGTCATCCCTTTCTCCTCTAGCCTTCAATCTTTCCCAGCATCAGAATCTTTTCAAATGAGTCAGTTCTTCGGATCAGGTGGCCAAAGTATTGTTGTTTCAGCTTCAGCATTTGTCCTTCCAATGAATATTCAGGACTGATTTCCTTTAGGATAGACTGGTTGGATCTCCTTGCAGTCCAACGGACCCTCAGGAGGTCTGGTATTCCCATATCTTTAAGAATTTTTCACAGTTTGTTGTGATCCATGCAGTCAAAGGCTTTGGCATAGTCAATAAAGATCTTCCAAACCCAGGGATAGAACCCAGGTCTCCCACATCACACGTGGATTCTTTACCAATGGAGCCACAATGGAAATCCAAGATTACTGGAGTGGGTAGCCTATCCCTTCACCAGGGGATCTTTCTGACCCTGGAATTGAACCAGGGTCTCCTGCATTGCAAGTGGATTCTTTACCAACTGAGCTATCTGGGTAGCCCAAATGAAAGTGAAAGTCGCTCAGTCCTTTCTGACTCTTTGTGACCCCATGGACTGTAGTCCACGCAGCTCTCCAGCAGATCTTCCCAACCCAAGAATTGAACTGGGCATCTCTTGCATTGTAGGCAGATTCTTTATCAACTGTGCTATCAGGGAAGCCCCCTCCCTCCTTTCCATATATGGTTCTGGGTCAAACAGAAAGCCATAAAGGAAAAATAGCTCTCTGAATTCCTACTACACATCGTACACAAACATAAATTCCAGATGAATTTCAGATCTAAATGTGTAAGATAAGCAAGAAAGTTTTAAAAGATAGCATAAAAGGTCTGTGAATTTGAAATAAGGAAAGATTTCATAAACAGTATACAAGGAAAGTGGCATTCATGCTGGAAAAAAAAAAAAGGAAATTATTAAAATGAAGGAATTTTTTCCATCTAAAGTCTACATTAATAGAATAAAAGTACTAGCTACAGAGTGAAAGAGGATATCTAAAATGTATATGTCAAAAAACATAATGTATACAGTGTTTGTAATCCTATTTTAAGGTCTAAATAAAGGATTAAAGTTTTCCTATAAATCCTATAAATCTTCCCAGGTTGCTCAATGGTAGAGTCTGAGAATGCTGGAGACACAGGAGATGAGGGTTCAATCCCTGGGTCAGGAGGATCCCCTGGAGAAGGAAATGGCAACTCACTCCAGTATTTCTTCTTGGAAAACACCATGGACTGAAGAGCCTGGTGGTAGAGCTCACTGAATCACAAAGAGTTGAACACAACCTGGCAACTGAGCACACATACACATAAATCTTGTAAGTCAATGAAAAGAAAATCTAGCAAAAGAGTGGACAAAGGATTTCAAATAACACTTCACGATTTAGAGCTTACAGCATAGAAAGGAGATACTTCCCACTGCCAACCACATATTAATACTAAAGTATTAAGGATGCTTTTAAAATCAATGATCATCTGGCACCATTTTTTTTCCTTAAAAAAAAACAAAACAACTAAAAGTATACTTTGTAATATTGTGCTACTTTCTTCTATATAGCAAAGTGTCTCAGTTATACATATACACACATTCTTCTTCATATTCTTTCCATTATGGCATATTAGAAGTTTAGTTCTAGCTCCCTATGCTATACCATAGGATCTTGTGTATCCATTCTATATGTAATAGTTTGTATCTAGTAACCCCAACTCCCAGTCCATCTCTCCCCCCATCCTTCTTGTCAATCATTAGTCTGTTTTCTATGTCTGCGAGTCTGTTTCTGTTTTGTCAGTTCAGTTCAGTCACTCAGTCATGTCTGACTCTTTGTGACCCCATGGACTGCAGCCCGCTAGGCCTTCCTGTCTATAACCAACTCACAGAATTTACTCAAACTCATGTCCATTGAGTCAGTGATGCAATCCAACAATATCAACCTCTGTCTTCCCCTTCTCTTCCCACCTTCAATCTTTCTCAGCACCAGGGTCTTTTCAATTGAGTCGGCTCTTCGAATCAGGTGGCCAAAGTATTGGAGTTTCAGCTTCAGTATCAGTCCTTCCAATGAATATTCAGGACTGATTTCCTTTAGGATGGACTGGTTGGATCTCCTTGCAGTCCATGGGACTCTCAAGAGTCTTCTCCAACAGCACAATTCAAAAGCATCAATTCTTTGGTGCTCAGCTTTCTTTATAGTCCAACTCTCACATCCGTACATGACTCTCAGAAAAACCATAGCCTTGACTAGATGGACCTCTGTTGGCAAAGTAACGTCCCTGTTTTTAATATGTATTGGTAATAGCTTTTCTTTCAAGGAGCAAGTGTCTTTTAATTTCATGGCTGCAGTCACGATCTGCAGTGATTTGGGAGCCCCAAAAAATAAAGACTGCCACTGTTTCCACTGTTTCCCCATCTATTGGCCATGAAGTGACGGGACTGGATGCCATCATCTTAGTTTTCTGAATGTTGAGCTTTAAGCCAACTTTTTCACTCTCCTCTTTCACTTTCGTCAAGAGCTCTTTAGTTCTTCACTTTCTGCCATAACGGTGGTGTCATCTGCATATCTGAGGTTATTGATGTTTCTCCCAGCAATCTTAATTCCAGGTTGTGCTTCACCCAGCCAGCCCAGCATTTCTCATGATGTACTCTGCATATAAGTGAAATAAGCAGGGTGACAATATACAGCCTTCATGTATTCCTTTTCCTATTTGGAACCAGTCTGTTCCATGTCCAGTTCTGACTGTTGCTGCCTGACATGCATGCAGATTTCTCAAGAGGCAGGTCAAGTGGTCTGGTATTCCCATCTCTTTCAGAATTTTCCGCAGTTTATTGTGATCCACAGAGTCAAAGACTTTGACATAGTCAATAAAGCAGAAATAGATGTTTTACTGGAACTCTCTTAATTTTTCGATGATCCAGGGGATGTTGGCAACTTGATCTCTGGTTCCTCTGCATTTTCTAAAACCAGCTTGAACATCTGGAAATTCATGGTTCACGTAACTGACTTGGAGAATTTTGAGCATGTGAGTTTCAGCTTTACTAGCATGTGAGATGAGTGCAATTGTGTGGTAGTTGGAGCATTCTTTGGCATTGCCTTTCTTTGGGATTGGAATGAAAACTGACCTTTTCCAGTCCTGTGGTCACTGCTGAGTTTTCCAAATTTGCTGGCATATGGAGTGCAGCACTTTCACAGCATCATCTTTCAGGATTTGAAATAGCTCAATTGGAATTCCATCACCTCCACTAGCTTTGTTCATAGTGATGTTTCCTAAGGCCCACTTGACTTTGCATTCCAGGATGTCTGGTTATAGGTGAGTGATCACACCATTGTGATTATCTGGATCATGAAGATCTTTTTGTACAGTTTTTCTGTGTATTATTGCCACCTCTTCTTAATATCTTCTGCTTCTGTTAGGTCAATATCATTTCTGTCCTTTATTGAGCCCATCTTTGCATGAAATGTCCCCTTGGTATCTCTAATTTTCTTGAAGAGTTCTCTAGTCTTTCCCATTCTATTGTTTTCCTCTATTTCTTTGCACTGATCACTGAGGAAGGTTTTCTTATCTCTCCTTGCTGTTCTTTGGAACTCGGCATTCAAATGGGTATATCTGTGCTTTTCTCCTTTGCCTTTAGTTTCTCTTCTTTTGTCAGCTATTTGTAAGGCCTGCTCAGACAGCCCTTTTGCTTTTTTGAATTTCTTTTTCTTGGGAATGGCCTTGACCCCTGTCTCCTGTACAATGTCACACACCTTCGTCCATAGTTCACCAGGCACTCTGTCTATCAGATCTGGTCCCTTAAATCTATTTCTCACTTCCACCATATAATCATAAGGTATTTGATTTAGGTCATACCTGAATGGTCTAGTGGTTTTCCCTAGTTTCTTCAGTTTAAGTCTGAATTTGCCAATAAGGGGTTCTGTTTTGTAGATAGGTACATTTGTGCCATATTTAAGATTTCACATATAAGTGATACATGGTATTTGTCTTTCTCTTTCTGATTTAATTTACTTAGTATAATAATCTCTAAGTGCATCTATGTGGATGGAAATGGCACCATTTTTAAAATAAAGCTTCAGAGAGTATGTTTCTCCTATACAAACAAAACAGTTGTTGTTAGTCTTCTGGACTCCTGTGTAGTATATTTCTTTTATTTTCCCATTGTCTGTTTTTCCTTATTCTTTCCCTTTCCCATTGCATAAGAGAGCAGTATTCATAAAGGAATTTCTATACATCTCATGTGATGTTCATCCTTGAGTAGTTAGTTTTCTCATCTTCAGTGTGTAGTCTCAAGAAACCAGATTTTCAGTAAGGGTTGCTTACTTGACCTGGACCTTGTGGGAAGTAAGGGGGAAATTTTGTTCTTCTTGACTCTAAGAAATCTTGCAGTGTTGATGGCCCTGCCCTGCTGCAACTCATAACAATGCTATGCACTTACAGGAAAAATAGCATTCATTGTGTTTAACACTTTGCATACATTATTTCTTTAATTTTCATGATATCTAAGTAGTGAGTACAAACATGATCCCCTTACAAGTACAAGAAACAAAAGAAAAATCTCTTTTTCTTACATAAGTGTCTGTATGTATTGGTATCATTATACATGCATGTATCAGTATCTTTCTGCATTTATAAATGTATACAGGCATACCTTGGAGATATTGTGGGTTTGGCTCCAAACCACCACTATATAGCAAGTATCATGATAAAGCAAGTCACATTAATTTTAGGTTTTTTATTGTATATGCAAGTCATGTTTATACTACACTGTAACCTATTAAGTGTACAAATGGCATTATATCTAAAAAACAATGCACAAACCTTAATTAAAAATACTTTATTGGTAAGAATGCTGTCATTTGAGGCTTCATTGAGTATTAATCACCTTTTTGTGGTAGTAACATCAAATATCATTGGCCACAGATCATCATAACAAATGTAATAATGAAAAAGTATGAAATATTGTGAGAATTACCGAAATGGGACACAGACACATGTACAAACAATTGTTGTGGGGAAAAACCATGCCAAAAGAACTGCTTGGTGCAGGGTTGCCACAAAACATCAATTGATTTAAAAAAAAAAAAAGAAAGAAAGAAAAGGAGAGAGAGAAGAAAAAAAAATACAGTATCTACAAAGCATAGTAAAGCTAAGCACAATAAAATGAGGTAAGGTTGTATATATATGAGAGAAATCTCCTTTTTCAAGTTAATTTTGTATTTCTGACTTTATTATATTAAATAGCTCCTGATGGTTTGGAAAATAAAATTAGAACCAAATCTTCTGTTACCCCAGAAAACCTCTCCTCAAAGGTAGTTAAGAAAGAAAACAGTTTTATTATCAAGTAAGCCCAGGTGGTGCTCGTGGTAAAAACCCACCTGCCAATGCAAGAGACATAAGAGACATGGGTTCAATCCCTAGCTTGGGAAGATTCCCTGGAGTAGGAAATGGCAACCTCCTCCAGTATCCCTGCCTGGAGAATCCCCATGGACAGAGGGACCTGGAGGGCTCCATAGGGAGTCCATGGGGTCAAAAAGAGTTGGGCATGACTGAAGTGACTGAGCATGCAAGCATTAAACCAGAATATGACCTATACCATAGACGATCTGCTAAAAAGATCACAGAGACAAAAGTTTCACCCTTTTATAACTTTAGCAGCTACAGCTTATTACATACATATTTTCAAGATAAACAATAACTAGTCTTCACGTAGAAGAACTTGACGGCAACATTGGTCACACATAGTTCATCCCAAAATCACTTGATAACTGGAGTGATTATATGCATTAGTTAATTGACTTTATTAAAAAAATAAACTTCTCAGATTGTTATTAGAGGAGAGGCCTACTGAAGATAGGTTCCTACTCCTCATAGAAACTGGGATATATGGGCTCTTTCTCCAAAATGACATTTCAAAGAGGTGGTTCCCAAGTTCTTGAGAAAAATATTCCTGGTCTTAAAGCTGGCAAGAGGTTTAGTTTGCTTTTCAAAAGATTTACCTACAGTTCAAAAAGACAGAAAAGAACTTACAATTGTAAGTTTTCTAAAATAAATGCTCTAGGGAAGGAGGGGTATCCCTTTCTTTTTTTTCTTTTTAAATTTGTATTTACCCTTATATTGTTTACATTCTATAGTATGTAATTTACCATAGATTATATATTGTTACACTAATTGTTTAGTTTACATCTTCTGTCCCAACTAGATTACATCTTTTTGGCAATGTAGTCTTGAATTACTGAATTAATGTTTTGATGAATATTATTGAGAATTATGGGAGACTAAACAGGTAAGATATGAGAGATTTCTATCCTTGGAATATCAAAGTATGTAAAAAGCTAGCTAGAGTGAAACAGTTTGCTAACCGTGGAGGTAGGGGTCATTGGGGTAGGCTGGAAAGTATTTTTTCAGTCAAGAAGATATCTGAATATAGAAGAGAAGAGGCAAAACTAAAGAATGTATGACACAGTGAGTATATGCAAAGACTGAATAACAGTAGCCAGTAATCATGATGAGAAAGTATTAGCTAAACAATTTATTGAAATATATCTTTGTGAAGAACAGAAACTGCATAAGATGAAGAGAAAGAAAAATTATGTTTCTTTATTTGAAAATGACTTTAAAAAGTACATTAACTAGAATATCACACTGATCCTGAAATCCATGGAAATTTATTTGAAATTTCCAAAGAATCAGGTATCTTTGAAGATTCAAAACAATAGTTATCAAGGCTGCATTCTATACATTCCAAGGTGTATGAAGAAATGCATATTGTTCAATAAGCATATAATTGTAATACTCCCATTTACAGGTGTCAACCATAAATTGGCATTTGCCAAAAACATTGCCAGAAATCAAGCTATAAGGGCATTTGCCATCTGCCTCTGCAGCTGTTAACCTTCAATGCCCCCTGAGGGAGTTCAGGGTGGAGTACAGCACTTTGTGCTCCAGGGAATCTGGTGGGACAGGTCTTTAGACAGCTGGATATTTATAGGAACTGATTTCATGATTCCATTTCTTATATCTCCTTGTACCTAGAAAAGCACTAAATCCCTTCGTGATGACATCAGATCCTTGTGACTAGTAGAAAACCTTTTGTAAAATGAGTGCTTCATGAAATTTGGAAACTTCATGAAATTTGTAAAATGAGTGCTTCATGAAATTTGGAAACTCAGCAGTGGCGACAAGACTGGAAAAGGTCAGTTTTCATTCCAATACCAAAGAAAGGTAATGCCGAAGAATGTTCAAGCTACCGCACAATTGTACTTATCTCACACACTATGAAAGTAATGCTCAAAATTCTCCTAGCCAGACTTCAGCAGTACCTGAACCATGAACTTCCAGATGTTCAAAATGGATTTAGAAAAGGCAGAGGAACTAGAGATCAAATTTGCTAACAATTTTTAGTTGACAGCAGGTGTTTCACAAAAATACTCAAACTGGAACATTAATAATCTTTGAAATCCAACTACATGTTTGCTACTTTTTTCTGACTTTTCATTCTATTTCCCTCAGATATGTTATTCCTTAGGTATAAGAAAATGGAAATACAAATGAGTTGTGAGCAGATATATTATGGACAGCTTATGGATGATATCAGCCAACTGTTTAAACACATTAACATACTATTGTTTGATGACATCACGTAGAAACCAAATCGTGTTAATAAGTGAAAATACAATAGGACATTAAAAAGATTAGCTGACTGATAAGTACAGTTTTCTGTTTTGCAGTCCTTGAAGGGGAATATAATGCAAATGAAAATATGAAACTCTAGAAATGTCACTGAGACATTCTACAGCATTTAAAACAAACTCTACAGAAACTGAAGAAAATTAGGCAAGACAAATCAAGATAGCAGGAACACATATTAAATACTGCAGCTTAATGTTCCACATTTAGTTATTTAATTTTAGTTCAGACTAAAGGCCAGAGGAAGGGGTTTACAGCCTATACAGAATGAGGGTAAAAATTAATTCTTCTGATTGCCCCCTGATGAATAATATATATTTTTTATTAAAATAAGGTCATTGATGACAATGAGACAAAGAATGGTTTTAACTATTAGGAGTAAAAAAATGAGTGTTTATGGTCTATGTCACCAGGGAGGCCCTGAAAGAAATGAATCTACCATCAAAATCACAAAATGAAACAGATATAACTGTTAAAGCCGGGGTGGGGGGTAGTTGCTGGTAATTACTGAATCATTTTTAGTTAGTCTGAAAAAAAATCTTCTCAATCATGGGTATGGAAGTTCTAAACTCTAAATATTTTTAATAAAGAGATATATGACAAAGTCAAAGAGAGGCAATGCAGCAATACAAATTAAAATGAGTAAGGACTCAAGAAATAAAAGAATGTAAAAAGAACAGAAGATTAAACAGTATAGCATTATCTCAGTGTGCTATTTTAAACCAAGCACAATGTTTAACTAAAAAGAAAAAAAAAAAAAATCAAATCCATCTTCTCCAGTGTAGGATGATAAAGCAGATCAAGAAATGTTTGTAAAGATAAGATTGGCCTTGAAAAGACTAGAGGAGTGCTCAAGGGGGATTTCTCACATTCTGACACTGACTAGAATACAAATGGCTAAGCTAGTTAAGAATAAGAGACTTTCATATCCAAAGAATGAATTGTCTCCATGAATAAATGTGTAAATGAGCAAAAAAGATGGCTTTAGGAGATGAACCTATGAAATTCCAAACAGCTTATTCTTGGTGAGGAAAACAGACATATGTTGCCCTTTCATGCCCTGAATTATGATTCCATGGAACCTTTAAATGTTCTCTCAGTCCAAAAATATTTGAAAGGCAGTTTATAAATGCTTACAGCCTCAGTTCAAACATTTTGAGCAAAATCCTCAGGATTTGAAACTCCCTTTATGGTTAAGGCCTACTTATCCTTGATCATCGTAATTTAGAGGAAGATCAGTGCTTTTTAAAAACCATTGAATCAACTCCCGTTCTCTCAGACTCCATGTCAAATGCTATAATGAATACAGCAAAATAAAAAAGACTTTTATGAACATTTTATGTTTCTATTTTAAGATAAGTTTTATTATAGATTAGTTTTATATAAACCAGTTAAATTAATACAGATAATTATGAAGTTTTAATCAACTTTCATATAGTAGGCTCCCATTGTTATACTTCCCATCAAAGATGTATTACAAAATGCAAAATAAATAAATTCAAATGAGAAATTCCTTGTATTTGTTTCTAAATCACAAATAAAAATGTATTTAGGAGTGATATGCTTTGCTCAATACCTGTATCCCTCAAACACCCTTGCAGATAGATGTGGCCTTAAGTTGATGTTACCAGGAAAGGTGTTTAAGTAGCTATTATTTGTGTTTTTTGCTCACATTTCAGGAAATTCAATTCCTAACTGACATGACACCATAGCATGGGTTGGCAAAATATGGTCAGGGGCCATGTCTGGCCAGGCTCCTGTTTTGTGAATGAAGTAACGTTACAGCACATTCCACCCCCTTTCTCAGACAGGTCTGTAGATGCTTTCAAGCTGTAATGGCAGAGTTTTAACTGAGACCATGTGGCCACAAACTTTAAATTATTTACTATCGTCTCTTTTACCAAAACAAAACAAAAAATGTTTTCTGACCCTTGCTCTAGAGAGCCTCTCACACATAAACAAAGGAGAAATGTTTATAGAGACCATCAAATGTTTGCAATTGTCATATCTTACCTTCTGCTTTGTCCTGACCAAATTTAGTCAGGCTTCTCTCCTTCCTCCAGGTCATTGAATTTTCATATTCTCAAGTATAAGAAAGTTCCAAGAAAGTGGAATGTGTCCCTCCTCTCAGCTTCTACTGGGAATCAACTGTTTAAGGCAAGACCTTTTCCTTTAGTAGACTCATTGATCACTTCCCTTTGTCTATCCAACTTCCCCTTAAGAGTCTAAGAATCTCTGCTTGTCCTTCCTTTATCCTAAAAACCAAAGAGTTTTTCCTGTTTGACTGTGAGATGAGAGATTTCTGAGATTGGAGCATTCTCCCTATTACCGTAGTATTTCTTCTGAATAAAACCTCTCTCTAAATCTGGGTTTGTTTGTAATTTGACAGCTTCTGGTGTCACAATATGGGTGGAGAGCTGACCACTGCTTATACCCTGCAGTCTTTACCCTGGTATTCTTGCTGACATTTCAGACCTCTGTGTCCTTCATGGCTAAGAGACACTGGTAAGTTGCAACTCCTAATCCAGTGTTCTGGACATTTTTATGTATTAGCATAATTGGGATGCTTTAATTCTATTAAACTGACTTCTTTCTATACTTCTGTATTTGAGCAAGACTTCTCATGGCTCTTTTTTGTTTCAGTGAGAATCTTACTGGACAGAAGTCTTCTTGGTTCTTTTTCAGTGAGTATTTACAACTTGACTCTCTAGAGGGAAAATTTCAGCCATTTTATGATGCCTCTCTGCATTTTCTGATTCCTTTCTCAGGGGTTAAACAGATTGGAGCTTTCAGCTCCTCCAGAAAGGTTGCAAGAGGGACTCTGATTACCAAATGAAAACTGTGCATAAAACTGATTTATTATTACTTTCCTCCTTTCTCTACTTGATTGTGTTACCCCGTGGATAACTTTTAATCTACTGAGATTGAGGATAGATTAATTTCAGCTCATTATCTGCTTGACCACTATGGGACTGATTTTGCTCAATACCTTCAAAAATGGCAGTTTTACTAAGGATAACTTGGAGTTGAAAAGCCACTCTGGGGCTTGAGAGCCTCCCTCATTTAGTCCACCTTTAGGGAGCTATTGAATCCTGGGTGTCTAGAATATGCTTTAAATAATGGTCTGCTTCCTTTTTCTTTGATATGAAGAAGCCAAAAACTACCCTCAAGTCAAATGCCAGTCAAGGCCTTCAACAATCTCAATTTATATTATTGAAAGCTGCGCTACTCAATCTCTTGAGGATACTTGTTTTCTTCCTATGCTATTCCTTTTACCCCCAGCTCTAAGAAAGCCTTGTTTTCAACATTTTCCACTCCTTTCTCTTCTGCTCTTCTGTTTGTCCCAGTCTCTCCTACAACCTTGTTTGTGTCTCATTTGTATTTATTCTCTATCCCTGGACCCCATCCCAGACTTGCTAGCTTCTCAGTTCCCCATAGTGTCCTGGGACTTTATTCTTGCTCCTCCAATGTTAAGACTCCAAGGACAAGAAACCAGAGGGATCAAATTACTTCCTCTCCAGCAGATTATTTTTTAACATTTGCTTCAATCTGGCCTGTATGTGAAAATGAAAGATTTTCCTGATCATGTAGAAATAGAGAAAAAATTCCTACACACTTAAGGTCAATCTTAGGGGCATACTCTAGGGACCCTCAGATCTCTATCAGTTGACTCAACTCCTTTTAGATTCTGGAGACACCTCTTTATGGTTTGAAAAATCAAAATCAGTCAAACTTAATGAAAATTTACAGAGAAATCAAAATACCCCTGAGGCCTATAACAAAAATAAGGAAATTGGAGAAAAGCTGTTAGATGCTTAGAAAAGCTGTTAGATGCTTATCTAGAAATTTTGTTTAGGTCTAACTCTAGATAACCACAGGGAATATGCTTTGGTTATCAGCTTTATCAATGGACTGCATGCAGAACTGAGAGAGGCTATTCAAAGACATCACATTAATTCGTAAAGTGTCCTTTTTCTCTGAAATCCAAGCTTTAACACAGCATCATGATGATATACAGGCATATTTCATTTTATTGGCAGGTAGATATGGTATATTTTAGAAATTGAAGGTTGTAGCAACCATGTTTCGAGTAAGTTTATTGATGCCATTTTCCCAACAGCATTATCTCACTTTGTGTCACATTTTGATAATTCTAGTGATGTTTCAAACCTTTTCATTATTATTATATTTGTTATACTGATCTCTGACCAGTGATCTTTGATGTTATCACTGTAATATTTTGGGGTAAGAACTGCACCCATATAAGACAGTGAACTTAATCCATAAATGCTGTGTATGTTCTGACTGTTCCACTGACTGGCTGCTCCCCTATCTCTCCCTCTCCTTGGGCCTTCCTATTCCCTGAGAACAACAATATTGAATCCTATAGTGGGGGAAGGGAGGGAAAGGAAGAGTTGCATGTCTGTCACTTTAAATTAAAAGCCAAAAGTGAGTAAGCTTATTGAGGCACACATTTCAAAAACCACAGCAGGCAAAAAGCTAGTTCTCTTGAACCAACAGGTTACTAAGTTGTGGATGCAAAGGAAAAGTTCTTGAACAGAATTAACAGTACTATTCCAGTAAACACATGAATAATAAGAAAGTGAAACAGCCCTACTGTTGATATAGAGGACGTTTTAGCAATCTTCGTAGATCAAACCAGCTGCTGCTGCTGCTAAGTCACTTCAGTCGTGTCTGACCTTGTGCGACTCCATAGACAGAAGCCCACCAGGCTCCTCTGTCTCTGGGATTCTCCAGGCAAGAATACTGGAGTGGGTTGCCATTTCCTTCTCCAAGGCATGAGAGTGAAAAATGAAAGTAAAGTCTCTCAGTTGTGCCCGATTCTTCGCGATCCCATGGACTGTAGCCTACCAGGCTCCTCTGTCCATGGGGTTTTCCAGGCAAGAGTACTGGAGTGGGTTGCCATTTCCTTTTCCACAAACCAGGTGCAGCACTTCTTTAAGTCAAAGCCTAATCTTCAACAATGGACTTCAGACTTCCCAGGTAGAGCCATGGTAAAAAAAAAAATCCACCTGCCAATCCAGGAGATGGAAGAAACATAGGTTCCATTCCTGGGTCGGGAAGATCCCCTAGAGTAGGAAATGGAAACTGAGTCCATGGTTTTTGCCTGAAAAATTCCATGAACAGGGAAGCCTGGTGGACTACAGTTCATGGGGTTGCAGAGTTGGACACGACTGAGCATGTATGAACAATCTTCAGCAAGGCTGAATGAGGTGTGGAAGCTGGTAGAGATTGGTTTATGAGGTTAAGGGATGAAGACATCTCCATAACAAAAAAGCAAAATGTGAAGCAGCAAATGCTGATATAGAAGCTGCAGTAAGTTATCCAAAAGATCTAGCTAAGAAAAGTAATTACACTGTCTACCTAAACAGCAGATTTTCAATGTAGATAAAACAGCCTTCTATTGGAAGAAGATGCCATCTAGGACTTTCATAGCTAGAGAGGAAAAGTCAATGCCTGTCTTTAACATTTCAAAGCTGACTCTGGTTAGGGGCTAATAGATCTGATGACTTTAAGTGGAAGCTCATTTACCATTCAAAAAATCCTACAACCTTAAAAATTTGGCTAAATCCACTCTTCCTGTACTCTAACAAGTGGAATAACAAAGATTGGATGACAGCACATCTGTTTATGACATTTTACTAAATATTTTAAGCCCACTGTGGAGACCTACTACCCAGAAAAAAAAGTTCTTTCAAAATATTTTTGCTTATTGATAATACTTTGGCCACCTGATGCAAAGATCAACTCATTGGAAAAGACCCTGATGCTGGGAAATATTGAAGGCAAAAGGAGGAGGGGGTGGCAGAAGATGAATTGGTTAGATAGCATCACCAAATCAATGAACTTGAATCTGAGCAAACTCCAAGGGACAGTGAAGGGCAAGAAAGCTTGGCGTGCTTCAGTCCAAGGGATCGCATACAGTACATGACTTAGTGACTGAACAACAACAATAATTGATAATGCAACTGGTCACCCAAGAACTCTGAAGGAGATGTAAGTGAGATTCATGTTTTCATGCTTTCTAATACAACATCCATTCTGCAGACTATGGATCAAGGAGTAATTTTGACTATTAAGTCTTATTATTTAAGAAATAAATTTTTGTAAGTCTCTAGCTATGGAGGGAGAAGGCAATGACACCCCACTCCAGTACTCTTGCCTGGAAAATCCCATGGACGGAGGAGCCTGGTAGGCTGTAGTCCATGAGGTCGCTGAGGGTCGGACATGATTGAGCGACTTCACTTTCACTTTTCCCTTTCATGCATTGGAGAAGGAAATGGCAACCCACTCCAGTGTTCTTGCCTGGAGAATCCCAGGGACGGGACATCCTGGTGGGCTGCCGTCTATGGGGTCGCACAGAGTCGGACATGACTGAAGCGACTTAGCAGCAGCAGCAGGAGCAGCAGTAGCAGCAGCTACGGAGAAGACCATGGCTCCCCACTGCAGTACTCTTGCCCGGAAAGTCCCATGGATGGAGGAGCCTGGTAGGCTGCAGTCCATGGGGTCGCAAAGAGTCAGACATGACTGAGTGACTTCACTTTCAGTTTTCACTTTCATGCATTGGAGAAGGAAATGGCAACCCACTCCAGTGTTCTTGCCTGGAGAATCCCAGGGACGGGGATGGGGCCATCCATGGGGTCACACAGAGTCGGATACGACTGAAGTGACTTAGCAGCAGCAACTTTCATAGAGTGGGTCCTCTGATGAGATATCATTAAGAACATGTGTGACTCGTGGGATGAAGCTGAAATAACAACATTAACAGGAGTTTGGAAGAAGCGGACTCCAACCGTCATGGACGACTTTGAGGGGTTGAAGACTGCAGTGGAGGAAGCAATTGTACATGTGGTGGAAACAGCAAGAGAACCAATCCTAACTCATCATAAAACTTTAACTGATAAGGAGTTGATTCTTATGGATGAGCAAAGAAAACAGCTTCTTGAGATGGAAACTACTCCTGGTGAAGATACTTTGAAGATTGTTAATAAGACAATGAAGCTTTAGATGTACGTAAACTAAGTTAATAAAGCAGTGGTAGAGTTTGAGGATTGCCTTTAATTTTGAAAGAAGTTCTATTGTGGGAAAAATGCTATCAAACAGTATTGCATGCTACAGAGAAATCATCTGTGAAATAAATAATCAATCTATGAGTCAAATTTCATTGTGGTGTTAATTTTAGTAAATTGCTGCAACTGCCCCAGCCTTTGAAAACCACCTTCCTGATCAGTCCACAGCCATCAACACTGAAGAAAGACCATCTACCAGCAAAAAAAAAGACTTGCTGAAAGTTCAAATGATTGCTAGCATTTTTTAGCAATAAATTGTTTTTTATTTATGGTATATACATTGCTTTTTTTTTTTTTTAGACATAATGCCATTGTACACATAAGAGACAACAGTGTAGTATAAATATAACTTTTACATGCACTGGGAAACCAAATTTGTTTGACTCACTTGATTGTGATATTTGCTTTATTGTGATAGTGTAAAATGAAATCTGTAATATCTCTGAGGTATGCCTGTACATACAGGCTAACAAAACTTAGTGTACATAACACAAACTCATGACTCTCTAACTTAAGAAACTTGAGGAAAGTTATTCTAATGCCTTAGGACCGCTCTCAAATTCACCTTAGGACCATTCTCAACTTCTCATCCCTTTTACAGTACCCAAGCCATTTATAATCCACACATTTTACTCACATTCCTGACTCACTTGGAGTTATCAGAACAGACTTAGGCCATATCTTGCAGACAATGTCCTTAAGTGTAACTGTAGGCTGCAATGATGTCCTCCTTGTTTGGTAGAGATACTATGCCTATTGGGGAAAGGCTACCAAAAGAATATCCAAGGTACAAAAAGACAATAAATTCAGAGTGTTGGTGACTTTCCTCTGAGAGATCTGCTTTTGTCTGCCCTCAAATACCCTTAAGTAAATTAGAAGAAATAATAACTCCAGTCAAAGGGGAACCCTCTACCTTTCTGGTAGACAATGGAGCCACATTTGACAGCTCACAATTTTCCACCATTTTGCCTCAGAGTACACAATCTCTGTGGTGCACTTAGATAATTCACCATATGTCTTATACCTTATCTCCTTTTTATATCCTTTGGGCCTCATGCTGCTTGACATAGCTTTTTATTAAGTTTCACCAGCTTGTCTAATAGGCAGAGACTTGCTTTCTAATTAGAATTTTAATATTTCATGTTCACCTGAGGTACTTTTCCTAAAGTACAGGATTCCTCTCCCACTCATCTTTGATCTCTGACAGCTCTGAAAGATAATTCCCTTTTATAGCTTTCTCACCCCCTTTATAGCTCTGAAGCCATTAAAACCCCCCACATTCAAGACATGTTTATTCACATTCCTGACTCACTTGGAGCTGTTGGAACAACAGACTTAGGCCATATCTGGGAGACAAAGTCTTTAGGATGTAGTACACCATCCTCGCATTCTGTTCTTCAATGTCACTCATGTTATCACTGTTGCCTTATACCTCACTTTCTTCACTATACCCTTTCATTCTTATTACCAAAACTTATTTACTTATACATGGGAAAAACCACAATACACTTGAATGCCAGGGATTTACAGAAGGCATCACACATTTTTCCTGAACATTAAGTGCAAATATAAAAGAATTGCTCTTCCCTTATAAATCCAACCTTTATTCAATATGTAGGTGACCTCCTTCTTTGTTCTAAGACATTCAGCAAATCTCTGCAACTCTAATACTTATTAAAAGACTTCTCTAAGAAGGGGCATAAGGTCTCAAGAGATAAAGTTCAGCTCTGTTGCCCCCAGGTTCACTACTTAGGTCATAATATTCCCTCCAAAGGAAAAATCTGATCCCAAGATCATATCAAGGCCATACTTTTGACAGAAAACAGAAAAATTCTGTAAAGCAATTATCCTTCAATTAAAAATAAATAAATTTTTTAAAAAGAACTAAAAAAAAAAAAAAAAGACCATACTTAACAGTCTCCTATCTGAGCCAAGAGACAACATTAAGGATCTCCAAAACTGACTGGCAATTGTAGAATGTGTATTCTTACCTTCTGTGCTAGAGCATCTCCTTTATATCACAATACTAAAAATAACTTGTGTCTGAACCTCTAAAATGGGACTTGCCTACTTTAACATCATTTGAATCCCTAAGGTCTCCTATTGATCCAACCCACTTAGGGCTTCCTGACTGCTCTTTCCCTTTCTTCCAGTTTATTCATAAAAGAGAAGAATATGCTATAGAGGTCTTTTCTCAAAAACATAATGAAAATCAAAGGTCAGCTGGATATTTTCTTCTTACCTGGAATCCTACAGCTCAAGTTTTCCCTTCTGGATTGCTGGCAGTAGTGGAAACTACACAATTAGTTTAAACCACAGGTGACCTTGTGCTAGGTTGTACCCCGAACATTTATGTCTCTTATGCAGTTTGGACCCTTTTCCAACTTTTCCAACACTTTTTGACCTCTCAGTTCACCTGTTATGAAATTCTTCTCCTTTCTCCACCACATCACTATCCACTCTTGTTAAAGTCTCAGTCCTGCCACTTTCCTCCTTCTCCCAACTGAAAGATAACTGCCCGATTCTGGTATGAACACTCAAGCCTCAATCATCTTTCATCTTGGCCTTTTGGAAGTCTTCCTTGAAAATCCAGACCTTACACCATTTGTTGATGGCTCATATCTCTATGTCTTAGAAAGAAACATTCAAGCAGGATACTCCATTACAAATTTTCAAAATCACAGAGAGTATCTCTCACAAGAGCTTCTTATCTTTAGCCAAAGTTAAGAAATTTAACATCTATAGAGACAGTAAATATATTGGGGGTAGTGCATTATTTTTGTATGTTATGGAAATCAGAGGATTAGGAAAACAGCTAGAATGCCAATTAAAAATGAAAAGTAGTTATGTGACTTCTTAGATGCTTTATTATTGCCAAAGAAAATGACCATACTTTAGATATTAATAGAAGTTCTTAAGGGCTACGAAACCCCTGAGGCAAATTTGCTCTCTGATGGGTACATTAAACTGTTATAAAGTTGTTACATCCTCATCATAATCAGATAAGATCCTAAATCTACTCTGAGGACACTTTATCCTCTAGTTAAGGTACTTAAAACCTCCCAACTCAAAGCCTTTGAATGTTCAAAGGCCAATTGGAAACAAGTTGAATGTTTTTTCTAAGCTGTTGTACCTTGGAAACACCCAAATAGCTCCTTGGTCTTTCCTTAGTCCCTTACCTGAAATTTAGTTTCTGACCTTTATAAAATCATTCACCAAGAAAGGAAATAATCAACTCCTGCACCAAGATGGGAAAACTTTATTCTTATTAGAAACAAATGGTGGCTTCATGTTCCACCTCAAAAATATAATTCTGATAAAGCTGCAAAAGTGGGGACAAGAAAAGAAACCTTTCCACCAGGACTTTTTCCTTATTAGTAATTTTATTATCAGATCCCTAAGTTTCATGAAAATTAATATATTCTTATTATCATATCTATATACTCTCACTGGCTGGAAGTTTTCTCTTATAAAAAGACCACGGCCACTACTTTTACTAAATGTTTGTTAGGATAAGTGTTCCCTTCATGGGGAATTCCACTGGCTCTTTAACCTAATCAAGGAACTCATTTCTTTGGTAGTCCTCTAAGCAATCCAATAAATTCTTTCCCTTTTCCCCAAATGACACTGCTTCTATCATTGCCAGTCATCTGAAATGATAGATTTAATGAACTATTAAAATTAAAACTTGTAAATTGATGAAATAATTCAATTTCCTATTGCTTAAGATTTTGTCATTAGCCCTGATTGCTCTCCAGTCCTCTCCTTCTGGGTCATAGCAACTATCCCTATATAAAATAACAGAATGACCCATAGACAATCCCTATTCTGTCTGGACTTCTGAAAATTCTATCCTGGTCAATTCAGACATCTGAAAATTAAAAGGGACTTATTAACTATATCTACAGTAGTTATCAGCAGAATAAGACTGCTCTTCCTCCAGTTCTTTCAGCCAAATTCCTCTGCATCCTAGAAATTAGGGCTTAGTTCTCTGGAGCTGACAGCATTTGAAAATTAATTTTGAGCACATTGGAAGAACCCTTATGTCAACCTCTTTACCATCAATAGTGCTGTCAAACTCCATGGGATACAAACCTGGATTCATGTTTCTCAACTGAAAAGGTATAAATGCTGCTCTAAATGAAAGTCCATTCCAAATGGAAACCTTAAACTGAGGCTTTCTTTAAATAACCCAGAAGCACACAGAGCCATGAAGTAGATAGCTTTAAGATAAGCAGATGACATCATGAAGTAATCAATTTCTACTCTAGATGCCAGAACATGGCCTCCTATATTCCATTAACTACTTTTAGTCTCATTATTTTTCTTGTTCTCCTTGACTTCATCCTTCTCTATACCCTTCCACATCACATTTGATATTCTTATAACTCTTTATATAAAGTTGGATCATAACTTTAAGTAATGAGATTTATACTGTACTACCTATTCCTCTCTCACCAGTCCTGTGACCTATTCTGTCTTGAATATTTCTATCCATGCATGGACCACAAAATCTATGACAGCCCTTTATTCAATTTATAGCATAATCTACAACTCTACGTTTGATTGGTCATATACACCCTTTACTTTATAAGCTTCTGGTTTCGTAAATTCCTATACTACTCTCAGATCTAAGGTCATCCTTTGTGTAATCATTCAGTGGCCCTTTTGCTTTCTACTTTAGATTTCAAAAGGACCCCCCTTCAACTTCAATACTTTTCAAAAAAGACTACTTGTGCTTCTGCTGTGACTTAACTAAGGGCCTTTTCATGTGCCTAAAACTATTTACAATCAAACATGAAAGTGAAAGTGAAAGTCACTCAGTCATGTCCGACTCTTTGAGACCTCTTTGACTATAGAGTCCATGGAATTCTCTGGGCCAGAATACTCGAGTGGGTAGCCATTCCTGTCTCCAGTGGATCTTCCCAAACCCAGGGAAACACACTTTGCCACAATACCAATAAATACACTATCACTATGGGAGGCAAGAGTATATAAATATAATAGACTTAGAAGATCCTAAGCATAATTTTACCCAATATGCTTGGGACTACTCATTCTGTAAGCACAAATCTAATCATCATCCTCTTCTTAATTGGAGGAGATAGCCTCCATGGGTAGCTCAGATGGTTAAGAATTGGCCTGCAAGGCAGAAGACCTGGGTTCAGTCACTGGGTCAGGAAGATCCCCTCAAGAAGGGAATGGAAACACCTTCCAATATTCTTGCCTGGGAAATTCCATGGACAGAACCTGGCAGGCTACCATCCATGGAGTTGAAAAGAGTCAGACATGACTGAACAACTTTCACTTTTTTCTCTCAACATCTCTATCAAAAGAGCACTTATGAATTCCAACATGAAAATTCATGGGAAAATTATCTCATGAACCTGGATAGTCTCTAATGAGGCACTGTTTTGCCTATTGATATCTGCCTACTGTTCATTTCCAAGTCAAACCATTCAACATCATGGTAATCTAAGTCTATGTCCCGACCAGTAATACTAAAGAAGCTGAATTTGAATGGTTCTATGAAGACCTACAAGACCTTTTAGAACTAACACCAAAAGATGTTTTTTTCATTATAGGGGCTGGAATGCAAAAGTAGGAAGTCAAGAAACACCTGGAGTAACAGGCAAATTTGGCCTTGGAGTACAGAATGAAGCAGGGCAAAGTCTAATAGAGTTTTGCTAAGAGAACACACTGGTCATAGCAAACACCCTCTTCCAACAACACAAGAGAAGACTCTACACATGGACATTACCAGACGGTCGACACTGAAATCAGATTGATTATATTCTTTGAAGATGGAGAAGCTCTATACAATCAGCAAAAACAACACCAGGAGCTGACTGTGTGGCTTAGATCATGAACTCCTTATTGCAAATTCAATCTTAAATTGAAGAAAGTAGGGGAAACCACTAGACCATTCAGGTATGACCTAAATCAAATACCTTATGATTATACAGCAGAAGTGAGAAATAGATATAAAGGACTAGATCTGAAGACAGAGTGCCTGATGAACTATGGACGAAGGTGTGTGACATTGTACAGGGGTCAGGGGTCAAGATCATTGCCAAGAAAAAGAAATGAAAAAAGCAAAATGGCTGTCTGAGGAAGCCTTACAAATAGCTGACAAAAGAAAAGAAGCTAAAGGCAAAGGAGAAAAGGACAGATATACCCATTTGAATGCAGAGTTCCAAAGAATAGCAAGGAGAGATAAGAAAGCCTTCCTCAGTGATCAATGCAAAGAAATAGAGGAAAACAATAGAATGGGAAAGACTAGAGATCTCTTCAAGAAAATTAGAGATACCAAGGGGACATTTCATGCAAAGATGGGCTCAATAAAGGACAGATGATATGGAGTAACAGAAGAAGATATTAAGAAGACGTGGCAAGAATACAAAGAACTATACAAAAAAGATCTTCATGATCCAGATAATCACGATGGTGTGATCACTCACCTAGACCTAGACATCCTGGAATGCGAAGTCAAGTGGGCCTTAGGAAGCATCACTACAAACAAAGCTAGTGGAGGTGATGGAATTCCAGTTGAGCTATATCAAATCCTGAAAGATGATGCTGTGAAAGTGCTGCACTCAATATGCCAGCAAATCTGGAAAACTCAGCAGTGGCCACATGACTGGAAATGATCAGTTTTCATTCCAATCCCTAACAAAGGCGATTCCAAAGAATGCTCAAACTACCACACAATTGCACTCATCTCACATGCTAGTAAAGTAATGCTCAAAATCTCCAAGCCAGGCTTCAATAATACACTAACCGTGAACTTCCAGATGTTCAAGCTGGTTTTAGAAAAGGCAGAGGAACCAGAGATCAAATTGCCAACATCTGCTGGATCATCAAAAAATCAATAGAGTTCCAGTAAAACATCTATTTCTGCTTTATTGACTATGCCAAAGCCTTTGACTGTGTGGATCACAATAAACTGTGGAAAATTCTGAAAGAGATGGGAATACCAGACCACCTGACCTGCCTCTTGAGAAATATGCATGCAGTTCAGGAATCAACAGTTAGAACTGGGCATAGAACAACAGACTGGTTCTAAATTGGAAAACTAGTACATCAAGGCTGTATATTGTCACCCTGCTTATTTAACTTATATGCAGAGTACATCATGAGAAACACTGGGCTGGATGAAGCACATGCTGGACTCAAGACTGCCAGGAGAGAATATCAATAACCTCAGATATTCAGATGACACCACCCTTATGGCAGAAAGTGAAGAAGAATTAAGGAGCCTCCTCATGAAAGTGAAAGAGGAGAATGAAAAAGTTGGCTTAAAACTCAACATTCAGAAAACTAAGATCATGGCATCTGATCCCATCACTTCATGGCAAATAGATGGGGAAACAGAGGAAATAGTAAGAGAGTTTATTTTGGAGGGCTCCAAAATCACTGCAGATGGTAACTGCAGCCATGAAATTAAAAGATTCTTACTGATTAGAAGGAAGGTTATGACCAACCTAGACAGCATATTAAAAAGCAGAGGCATTACTTTGCCAACAAAGGTCCATCTAGTCAAGGCTATGGTTTTTCCAGTAGTCATGTATGGATGTGACATGTGAAAGGATGCCATTTCCAGGGCATCTTTCCAACCCAGAGATTGAACCCGGGTCTCCTGCACTACAAGCAGATGCTTTACCATCTGAGCCACCAAGGAAGCCCATGGATTTGAGAGTTGGACTATAAGAAGGCTGAGCACCAAAGAATTGATGCTTTTGAGTTGTGGTGTTGGAGAAGACTCTTGAGAGTCCTTTGGCCAGCAAGGAGATCCAACTAGTCCATCCTAAAGGAGATCAGTCCTGAGTATTCATTGGACGGACTGATGTTGAAATTGAAACTCCAATACTTTGGCCACCTGAAACGAAGAGCTGACTCATTTGAAGAGACCCTGCTATTGGAAACATTGAAGATGGAAGGAGAAAGGATGAGATGGTTGGATGGCATCACAGACTCAATGGACATGCTGCTGCTAAGTCGCTTCAGTCATGTCTGACTCTGTGTGACCCCATAGATGGCAGCTCACCAGGCTCCTGTCCCTGGGATTCTCCAGGCAAGAACACTGGAGTGGGTTGCCATTTCCTTCTCCAATGCATGAAAGTGAAAAGTGAAAGTGAAATCGCTCAGTTGTGTCCGACTCTTAGCGACCCCATGGACTGCAGCCCACCAGGTTCCTCCGTCCATGGGACTTTCCAGGCAAGAGTATTGGAGTGGGGTGCCATCATGAGTTTGAGTAAATGGCGGGAATTGGTGATGGATATGGAGGCCTGGCATGCTGCAGTCCATGGGGTCACAAAGAGTCAGACATGACTGAGCGACTGAACTGATCTGTAATGAAATGCCTACTAACTGAACTGGATCCTGTTAACTAGAAAATATAAATAGCACTTATTAAATTTTGAACCAGACTGTTTTTCTCATCTTAACATCTAAATTTTTGTCTACCTCTAAATTTTCTATTTATTTTTTTCTATTACCTCTAAATTTCCAGGCTTTTAGATGAGCCCAAGGGCTTCTCTGGTGGCTCAGACAGTAAAGAATCCACCTGTAATGCAGGAGACCTGGGTTAGATCTCTGGGTTGGGAAGATCCCCTGAGAAGGGAACAGTCACCCACTCCAGTATTCTTGCCTGGAGAATACGATGGACAGATCCTGGCAAGCTACAGTCCATGGGGTTGCAAAGAGTTGGAGACAACTGAGCTACTAAGCGTGAGAGAAGCTCAAAGGTCTGGACTAACATGTTACAACTACAAATATAGGCACATAATAGCAGCCCTATGAGGGTTCTTAAGAAACTTTAGAAGAAGTTAGAAGATTAACAGTAAAACATTATGACTTGAGTACTGCGGCAGATCATGTATGAACAACCTTTGCGACTAAAGCTGTTGTTGAGTGGGACACGGGAAACTTGACAAAACTCTTGCATCTTCCTTTGTCTATCCCAGAAAATATCCGTGACTATGGATAACATTGTCAGAACTTTCAGCATCATTGCCAAAGAACCTCAGATCTCCACTTAGAGATCCTTCACAATACCTGTGCATGACTCTGGCTTTCTAAAGAGACACATGCATAGCGCTTGGAAGAAGATGACTGGTCATGTTTCTAGAATCCCCTGATATATATGTCATTGCCAAAAATATTCAGACAGTAAATTGGGAAATTCTCAGATTTTCATTGCTGTCTTCATTCTACTATCCAAATGAAGATCCTTTAAGCCCAGCATCTTGGAATCTTTTTAACTGGCTCATTCTAAACCTCATATTCTGGTTATATTCACTTGTTCAACCTTTAGTACTTATTTTAAAAATTCTTTTCATATATATACATACTTTTTTTTTTTTTTGCTAAATGCCTGATTTCTAAGACCCTCCAACAGTTGTCAGTCTGACAGCACACTCACTGTAACATACTGCTAGTCTTTCAGGGATGGAGGTTATCTCACCCCAAAACACTATTTGAACTAATCTTAACCATACAATGACTCTTACTCCATTTCTAATAGTATCTAAGCACAGATTTTGTCTCTTAAACAGCAGGGAAGATTATCAACTTTTCACAATTGGCCATTTCTTATCCTCAGCTTTGTCTTGACTAAATTTTAATCAGTCTTGTCTCCTTCCTATAGAACCCTGACCACCATGTGCTCTACGCATGTGCAAGCACCAAAAACACAGAACCTGCACCTGTTATCAGCTTCTTCTGGTAGTCAATTGACTACTTTGTTCAGTTGCTAAGTCATGTCTGACTCTTTGCAACTCCATGGACTGCAGCATGCCAGGCTTCCCTGTCCTTCACTATCTCCCAGAGTTGGCTCAGACTCACATCCATTGTGTCAATGATACCATCAGACCTTCTCATCCTCAATCTCCCCCTTCTCCTCCTGTCCTCAATCTTTCCCAGTATCAGGGTCTTGGTTGACTTTTAGCATCAGGTGGCCAAAGTACTGGAACTTCAGCTTCAGATCAGTCCTTCCAGTGAATATTCAACTGATCATAGGGAGGCTGTTTTCTTGTTAGATCTCTACTGATCATTTCTCCATGCATGTCTAGCTTCCCCTCTAAAGATTCTGCTTATTTCTGTTTTCTTCATGCTTACTCTATCAAATATTTTTTTTTAATTTGATTAAGAGGCTTGCAGAATTCTGAAATTGGAGTGTTATTCCCTATGGCAATTGCTTTTCTTATGGATAAAACTTCTAAGTTTGAATTTGTTTTTATTTGCACTATTTGTTTTTATGTTGCACTATTGTTACATCATAATTTGTAATAACAAAGTTAATGAATCAACAAAGAAACATGAAGGTGGGGGGGCTTAAATATCTATAAAAAAGAATGAGAAAATAAAATTCTGGTTTATTAATTCATAAAATGGAATAATATTCTGAAGATAAAATGACTAAACTGGAGCTAATCAATTCTAAAGCAACACTGCTTAAATGCATACTTATTTCAAGGGGGAAGAGACAGCACAGTATAATGCAGTTTATACAAAGCTTAAAATTTCCAAAATACTGTATACTGTATAGGTCGATGCAATATACATATGCTGTAAAAGTATAAATATGTAAGTAGGCACTGACTTTATGTGGGGAGAAAGGGAAAGGAATGTTTGGTCAGGAAGATAAAGTAGATATAAATTATACTAGTAAATTTTTCATTTCTGTAAGAATAAAATACAAAAACAGCACAATGTCAACGTTTCTTAAACTTGGTGACAGACACATGGAATTTATTGTTATTCTTTGCATGTTTTGTGTATTTCAAGTATTTCATAATAAATGAAACAAACATGGAAGGAAACTCTAGAACACCAGGAACTGCTGACAAGTAAGAAGTTATCTCTGAACCAATGTTCCTAGCAAATGCAAACAAGGACTTTACCAGTAATTCTTGCACTATACTAGGAGAAGGGATCCACAGAATTCCTAATTCTTTGTATTCAATTCTCTGTTGCAACCTAGGCTAATTTCCCTATCACTTTGACTTGTTTATTAAAGGTAGAAATTGTACATGTATAGATATTTCCAATAACAACCTTTCTATTTTATTGAAACATAAAACTCAAGCACAAATTATTTTTAATCAAATGATGATTTAAGAAAGGGATATTTGTATTTGTTATTTGTTTTGGTCCATTATTTAAAATAAGGGATTTTGCTAATGGAGAACAGAAATTAGTCATAGATCTTTAATTCTGCTTTTAATGGGCAGGAATAATCAATGCATGTTATTGAAGGGCAGCTACCTTTAAAGTTTTTGATCATATACCCTTCAAAAGAATATTTTAAAGTTATGTATAGAACAGTCTTATGGACTCTGTGAGAGTGGGAGAGGGTGGGAAGATTTGGGAGAATGGCATTGAAACTTGTAAAATATCATGTATGAAACGAGTTGCCAGTCCAGGTTCAATGCACGATACTGGATGCTTGGGGCTGGTGCACTGGGACGACCCAGAGGGATGGAATGGGGAGGGAGGAGGGAGGAGGGTTCAGGATGGGGAACACATGTATACCTGTGGCGGATTCATTTTAATATTTGGCAAAACTAATACAGTTATGTAAAGTTTAAAAATAAAATTAAATTAAAAAAAAATAAAGTTATGTACCTTCTCAAAGATTTTTAAATTTGCATATATTTGTTTAAAAAATTAGAACCTTAAATAGATCCTGAGATGCGTTTTTTGGAGTCAGTTAATCCTGTGGTTGCCAGTTCTGCTTTTATGCCTTTTCAGTACATGCAGAGGAGTTTCAAAGGAATTAAAAGGAAGTTAGTCCAAAGACTTTGTTTCTGTTTTGTTTACATTAGCAAGAAAAGTGTTTATGTATGTAATGTTTGTTTGTCATCATGAGAATAAAGAAGTGGATGTAGCTTTTTCCTTGTTAGAAACCTAAACCCACAGTCATTATTTTTTTTTTTAATTTGCTTCATGAACTATCTTGATACTTGGAAACAGAATTTATTTAAGTAAGAAATAAGATATTGTATATCTGATGTAACTAAATGACATAATGAATGGAAGTGTGCAAAAAGAAAATAAATACCCTGCAAGTGAAAGAATTCATATTTTATACATTATTGTAAAAAGGCAATGCTTCATACTTCCACGAAAACTTATTTTGGGGAGTCAAAGGCAAGAGGTTACATGTGTTAAAAAAAAGAATCAATGACTGTGCAAATACAGAATTCTATTAAGTAAATTTACAAATGTAACTTTGGTTAAAAATGCGTTCAATCCTTAGCTATGCCAGTCACTAAATAAATATGTGAACCTGGGTAAAATTATTAGCTTCTCTAAACCTCTGCTTCTCAGTTTGTGGAAAACAAAGGCAGTGATAAGTATATTATGTATATAATAAATATATTTATACACAATATAATATATTTATACACAATATTTTGCTTCCCAGGTGGCACTAGTGGTAAAGAGCCTGTCTGTCAGTGCATGAGACTTAAGAGACACAGGTTTGACCCCTGGGTCAGGAAGATTCCCTGGAGGAGAGCACAGCAACCCACTTCAGTATTCTTGCCAGGAGAATCCCATGGACAGAGGAATCTGGTGGGCTATGGTCCACAGAGTAGCAAAGATTTGGACACAATTGAAGTGGCTTAGCATGTACACAGGCATACACAATAGTAAAGACAGTAATAAAGGCAGTTATATGTCTTATTAATGTGAGGTGCTAGTGTTAGCCTACTTGTATCTAAATTATGGAAAACTTTATTTTTGTTTATCTGATAATAGGATATTATTATTTCCCTGGGAAGAATAATTTTAACATGAAACAGTGTATACACATATTTTTGGTAATGATAATGCTTGTTTAACCTGAAATAGGATTATATCCATACACACATCTATTACGGGAGACAATTGTATGTGAGTGTATGTGTTCTTGGAGGATGACAGTATTAGGAAGAGAAAACACCAAAAACTGAACTAATGCATGCACAATTATGTAACAGTTTTAATATAAAACCAAACCAAACAAAAAGCAGGATAATGATTAAAATCTGAACCAAAGGAATTTATCTAGGTCTTATTTTTCTCAAGATTTCTGATTAACAAATAAACCAAATGACTTGGATGAGGAAACGATACCAATAAATCAACAAAAGAGAAATAGGCTACTGAGTACCTAAGATATCTGTCAAACTGGTTTTATTTAGATCCATAGAAAATGTACTATTTATTGTTCATCAGCTTCTCATCCTTAAAAAACTTGGCAAGTGCAAACAGAAGGGTCTTATAATAATGAACATAGCTTGAGCAACAAAAAGAAAAACTAAAACTTGATGGAAAAGGAAAAGAAAAAAATTATAAATTTGAAAATAAAATGTAATGCTTTTTAATTAAAAAAAATCTGAGGCCAGATATTATATACTATTAATACAATCATCAAATAGCATTAAGAAATAATAGCAGTTTAATAGTGATGACCTCAGTTTATTAAATAAATGTTTACTGTTCTCAATTTTGAAAGTAATTTTATAGAGATTTCAATGCAATTTACAGTAGAACTCTGGAATAACATTATAAAAGTACACTTTTGGATATAATTGGTTTTGCTGGAATTCTCCAAGTAACAATCTTTCTAAATATCTTGTGCTGTTGGGTTGAGGATGGGGTGGGTACAGTGTGGAGAGGGAGGGAAGGTAAGACCAGGAAGGTAAACAGCATGCAATCCAGACTCAGCAAACAGAGCAGAAAGTGGATTTCCTTGTCTTTAGTATTCTTTAGGTTTTATCTTTACATGAAGACAATATTTGGAAATCAACAAGTTTCAAGAAGATTTCAAAAGGGTTGATATTACTCTCCTGTAAGTCTCAGCCAGAATCATCCCATTGGTATTTAATTCAAAGCAGAAAACCACTACCAGGTACCTCCAAACCACAGGCAGTAGTGAATTTTAAGTAGCTCAGTCAAATGCTTAGAACTCCCTATCAGCTACCTGCACAAGTTTCACTAGCACATTTCACCAACTTTACAATAACATGACCCCATGTTTCAGTTTTGTACCAAACCATACAATCTTGCTCAAATTCACGCAGAGTAATCGAGACAGGAGATTTAATACAGTGTGGGGGCGGGGTGGGGGGGGGGGTGGCGGGTATGGGTAGGTGAAGAGGAGTAGGAAATTTTGAGGCACTTGGGTTAAAAAGGCCTCAGCCTTTTGAGAAACTAACAGTAGTTCCCCCGTGGGATTGAATCCCAGTTGTCCAAATATGTAACTAGCTCTATAATGGTATTTGACTTTTTCTTATTTCTTCCTTGCTTTACTCTCAAATTCTCTCACTCCTGCTGCCAGGTATCACCTGCTTAAATAAACTACCTGCTCCCAAGTCTTTATTTTAGGCTCTGATGTCAGGGGAAGACACCGTGATAGCAGTTTCACTGTCTGTTTTTTGGTACTGCATGTTTCACTGTATGTTTTTAATACTTGAGGGCTTAGCACTAATCACATCCAAAATGCCACATTGTATACCAATTTTACATTACAAAAAGCAAAACAAAACAGAAGAGTCACTATAGAGAGGCTGGCAGGAATCCTAAGATAGTTAAAGAGGTTTCAATAAGGCCTAATATATCCTGTGTGATTGGGGGCTCACTCCCTTTTCTGATCTTATTGTTTATATCTATCTCCTTTGTTTTCTGTATGCCTTCTTCTCTAGGGCTTTTTCACTTGCTGTTCTTTTTTTTTTCGGGACCTTTAAGACTCCATCCGGAGAAGGCAATGACACCCCACTCCAGTACTCTTGCCTGGAAAATCCCATAGGCAGAGGAGCCTGGTAGGCTGCAGTCCATGGGGTTGCTAAGAGTCGGACACGACTGAGCGACTTCACTTTCACTTTTCACTTTCATGCATTGGATAAGGAAATGGCAACCCACTCCAGTGTTCTTGCCTGGAGAATCCCAGGGACGGGGGAGCCTAGTGGGCTGCCGTCTATGGGGTTGCACAAAGTCGGACATGACTGAAGTGACTTAGCAGCAGCAGCAGCAGCAGCAGCAAGACTCCATCATTCAAGAATCTGCTCTTTGACACATGTTGGGAGAAGTATTCCTTAATTAGCCTATTGAAAGAGTCTCAATCTATTCCTTTATATCTCCTTGCCCTACTTAAGTTTTTCTCTACCACTTAGCACTGTCTGACATTTTGTTATATATATATTTGCCTGTTTATTGTATGACACCTTCCTATACTATAAGTCTTCCTGGAGAACACATTAATAACACTTTGAAGGAAAACAATATAATTTCAAATCTCTAAAATTTTGACCTACAACATCTGGGAATCAATAAATTACCAGGTGAATTTCTCAGAATATAATCAGGATACAAACTACACGGTAAGTTTGAATGTTTAATAATTAAAGAATTAAAAACTACAATAGGAGATTAGAAATAGGAAATTAGCTACCAAATTATAAAGACAACACTAAAGAACACATGAAGAGTAGATGTGGGAAGCAGCCACTACCCCTAAGACTAAAACAGAACACCCCAAAAAACAGCAAATCTGAAGGTTGGCATCTAGATCTCACTGGAGAAAGTAAGGTTATAGCCAACAGAATGGGAAGAAATTCTATGAAGGATTTGTGCTTGTAGAACTTTCTGGGATGGAATCTACCTTCTGGGACAGTGAGGGATGCCATACATGGGGAGATGTGCTGTGGAATCACTTCAGGTTGCAATCAAAAGCTGTCAACAAAGAGGCAGTAAAGAGAACTTACCACTCACAGTGCATTAAGGTACTATGATCTAGAAAGCTGGCAAAAGTTGTCATGGGGGACTGCCACACACCGTTGACTTGCCAAACATAGTAAGTTAAAAGACAGCCCACACAGGTAACAAAAAGAGGACACCCTTTTTCTTCCAGGCCCATTGAAAGCTCATTGCTTTCAAGAGCTGGAACAAAAGTTAACTTTAATTAAACAGACAAGAGAAATGTTCCAGTATTATAAGCACAACAATATGTGCCAGTCTGGAAGGGAGGACTGTTTGGGAGAGAATGGATACATGTAAATGTATGGCTGAGTCCCTTCACTGTTCACCTGAAACTACTAAAACATTGTTCATTGGCTATACTCCAATACAAAATAAAAAGTTTAAAAAAGAAGAGTGAATTTCATACCCAAAGGATGGAGATATATATATATATATATATATATAGTTATAGTCCATCCCTTGGCTACTTATTTTCATAAGTACCCTTCTAAGACATTTAAACTTCTGCATAACAACAAAGATCATTTTTATTCCAATCCCAAAGAAAGGCAATGCCAAAGAATGCTCAAACTACTGCACAATTGCACTCATCTCACATGCTAGGAAAGTAATGCTCAAAATTCTCCAAGCCAGGCTTCAGCAATACGTGAACCATGAATTTCCAGTTGTTCAAGCTGGTTTTAGAAAAGGCAGAGGAACCAGAGACCAAATTGCCTACATCTGCTGGATCATGGAAAAGCAAGAGAGTTCCAGACAAACATCCATTTCTGCTTTATTGACTATGCCAAAGCCTTTGACTGTGTGGATCACAATAAACTGTGGAAAATTCTGAAAGAGATGGGAATACCAGACCACCTGACCTGTCTCTTGAGAAACTTATATGCAGGTCAGAAAGCAACAGTTAGAACTGGACATGGAACAACAGACTGGTTCCAAATAGGAAAAGGAGTACATCAAGGCTGTACCTGCTGTCACCAGGCTGTCACCCTGCTTATTTAACTTATATGCAGAGTACATCATGAGAAATGCTGGACTGGAAGAAGCACAAGCTGGAATTAAGATTGCCAGGAGAAATATCAATAACCTCAGATATGTAGATGACACCACCCTTATGGCAGAAAGTGAAGAAGACCTAAAAAGCCTCTTGATAAAGGTGAAAGAGGAGAGTGAAAAAGTTGGCTTAAAGCTCAACATTCAGAAAACGAAGATCATGGCATCTGGTCCCATCACTTCATGGGAAATAGATGGGGAAACAGTGGAAACAGTGTCAGACTTTATTTTTGGGGGCTCCAAAATCGCTGCAGGTGGTGACCGCAGCCATGAAATTAAAAGATGCTTACTCCTTGGAAGAAAAGTTATGATCAACCTAGATAGCATATTGAAAAGCAGAGACATTACTTTGCCAACAAAGGTTCGTCTAGTCAAGGCTATGGTTTTTCCAGTAGTCATGTATGGATGTGAGAGTTGGACTGTGAAGAAGGCTGAGCACTGAAGAATTGATGCTTTTGAACTGTGGTGTTGGAGAAGACTCTTGAGAGCCCCTTGGACTGCAAGAAGATCCAACCAGTCCATTCTGAAGGAGATCAGCCCTGGGATTTCTTTGGAAGGAATGAGCTGAAACTCCAGTACTTTGGCCACCTCATGCGAAGAGTTGACTCATTGGAAAAGTCTCTGATGCTGGAAGGGATTGGGGGCAGGAAGAGAAGGGGACGACAGAGGATGAGATGGCTGGATGGCATCACTGACTCGATGGAGGTGAGTCTGAGTGAACTCCGGGAGTTGGTGATGGACAAGGAGGCCTGGCGTGCTGCGATTCATGGGGTCGCAAAGAGTCGGACACGACTGAGCGACTGAACTGAACTGATAACGACAAAACCATTGCCAGTTTTCCAACAACAAGATACAGCTACCATTTGCACAAGTGACGAAGTTCTTAAACTTTCCCCCAAATGCATAATCTCAACAGTTACTATATCCACAACTTTAGTTACAGGACCACTAAATATTCTGTTATCTGTATGTTAAATTGTAAAGCAAATGGTCAACAGTTTTCTTTAAAATTACAATAGACATCTGAAGGCAAAAAAGCATATAGAAATAAGCACATACATAAGTAAAGAACAGAAATGCAAAGCTATTTCAGTCCCCATTTTTTTAATTGGTCAAAAGAGAACAGCTGATATTTAGAGATTCCTTCCCCTTCTACCTATTTCCTATTCTCCTCAATGCTATCCAGGGTCTCAGTTGAAGTTCTTTACCTGGTTGAATGTGCCAACTAAAGGTTAGCACTTGCCATCTGTTTCTATAAGAATGAAGTCACTAGCCACTGCAGTTGTGACCTTCAACACAGCCTGAAAAAGTTCGGAAGGAGAGGAGGAATGAGTTACTCTGTGCTCTGGGGAAAACTGGTAGAACAGACCTTTAGATAGATATTTTCAGGAGAAGATTTTATGAGCCAAATTTCTTGCATCTTCTCATATCTAGAAAAGCATTGAAATCATTCATGCAGACATCTGCTTCTCGTGACCTGCAGCAAGCCTCTGCTAAAATGGGTGGTTGACTCCATGTATCTCCTTCACTAAAATCATACATAATACTGACCTTCTCCCCCACCTCTTCAGAGCAGTTCCTCAGAGCTTTCTGAGAGGCTGTCTCCTGGGTTATCGTCCTCTTTCCTTTGCCCGAAAGGAAACTTAACTCACAACTTTCATGTTGTGCGTTGTTTTTAGTGATCAAATGACTCAAAATTTTATTCCCAAAGTATCTGTATTCTTGTTATCTTTCTTTTTTCAGTTGTGGTTTTCTCTTAACCTTTACTAGTGAATTCACCCTAGTGAATTATTTTGATTGTGTGCAATGTTTTCCTTGTCATTATACAGCAGCAATCTGATTTTCCCTTTGTAATTGGGAACAACTTCTTCAGCCAACAAAGAAACCCTCAGTCCAGCCTGTGGTTTTAGCCACACAGGGATCTAAAATGGTTAACTATCAGTCAAATGTCCTACTACAATGAAGCCATTCCTATGTCCAATGGTTAAAATGTTTCTTCCTTTGGAAGTGAGACCTCCAAACCAGTAAGGTTTAAGATTTCTATTACAGAAAATAAATATTCTGATATTATGTTACTGAGTATAATAGTGAGAAGAGCCACTCCCACACTTCATGACTCCCAGACCACTCTGGCTATGGGGAGAGAGCATGGCATTGGGTTTCCCAGGTGACTCAGATGGTAAAGAATTTGCCTGCAATGCAGGAGACCCAGGTTTGATCCCTCAGTTGGGAACATCCCCTGGAAAAGGGCATGGCAACCCACTCAAGTATTCTTGCCTAGAGAATTGCATGGACACAGTAGCCTGGCAGGCTAAGTCCATGACCTCACAAAGAGTCAGAAATGATTGAGTGACCAACACACACTATGGTCTTTGATTCAAAGTACATACTGGGTCCTGTAAGATAGAACCCTCTCCTTTAGGGTGTTATTTCCCAGTTGATACTACAAAGTAGAGATCAGTAAGCCATTTCACTTTTCAGTGAGTCCAACTGCTTTCAAGCAACCCAGCTTGTTTTAATGTTAGCTCTAGTGGCACTAGCCCATCGTTATATCTTATTTGATAAAATAAGATTCTCAATCAGAAGCAATGCTATGTGGAATGTTATAATGGTTTATAAGGCATTTTCTGAGATTTTGGAAAGTAGAGTTGCTAGACTATTTATAGATAGGAAGGAAAATCCTTATCCAGAACATGAATTTATTTCAGTAAGAAAAATTATCTTCCCAATCCATGATAAAATAAATCTAATGTTTGACAAACTACCACAAGGTGACTGGCTTTTACATCCAGGCAATAATGACAAACTTAGGGCTCAATGTTCATCTCAACTATTGGAAAATTAGGCACCAGCACTATCATTATCCAGGCCATTGTTGATAACAGAAGATACACTATTGTTTGCCCATGCGTAGCTTCTAATTATGCCAATGTAGCTCTTTGTTCAGAGGATTACTGATTAAACAGTGGGATGGCAGGGGAAATAGACTGTCTGACATCCAATGGAGTGTGCTATTTTGTCCAATGGATTATGAGGAGCCCACCCTACAGGTGATATTCTTAGCTGAACATTACCATGAAATTCAAGCATCTTCACAGGCTGTGCCCATTCTGAGAGGTTCACTTATACCTCTTCCCAGTACTTCTTCATCACTAATTTTTCAATCCTTTTTTTTTTTTTTCCTCTCTCCTGTTTTTGACCATCCAGTGAACCAGTTAGCATCTCCCCATGAATTAGAGTGTAGATTGGCACTTCTAGGTATCTCTTAATTAGACAAAGTGGACAACCAAGTATACTGTTTGAAATTTTTCCCATTGGGAGGAAATTTTTACCATACTTCTTAAGTAAGGATTATCTCTGAGTGGGGCTCCAGTGTCCTATTGCCATTTTTTGGTAATATTTCTGTCATATTAGAGGCATCTTCTAACCAGGCTTGAGTACTTTTTTTTTTCCCCCTTCTGTGAATTAGTCTTAAGTAACATCATATATCCCCAAAACTCAGAGACACAGATTGAAGGATATAAGATGATACCAAAAGAGTTGATATCAAAAAGTGTCCTATCTAACTTCTGTGCATATTAGTTATTCTATCTGGACCTTCCCAAGCTGTTTTTACACATAGAGAACTGTGCTATTATTCTCTTATTGTGCAAGCACAATATACTATTCTTTTTCACCAAGGACACTTCAAATATCATTGGCTAAACTTGATCATAAGGCCCAAGCAGTAGAGTGGTTTGAAGTGCTGCCTGAATTTATTGCAGAGTCTCCTCCTGCTCTGGTCTTCCCTTGAAACTGGCAGCCAGTTGACTCGTGGATCTAAATACTGCAATAGTAAACTCGAATATGGTACATGTTGTCTCCAAATTCCTCCAGAATAAAATTATCAAGTTGTTTCCCCCCACCCGCCCCCCCCCACCCCAGTTACTATAGTAGGAGGTATTAGGAGCAGCTGTTTGTCTTTTATCATGAACGCTGTAGCTTTACATGTTCTAGGCCACGAAGCCTTCAGATGGGAGACAATGGTGTGAGATTGTGGAAATTTCACTTAGATGAGAGTCCTCTAACTTTTTGTAAGGTTTCTCACTCATCTTCTAATCATTACATATTTTAGTAAGGCATCTAAAACACTTGCTGTTTCCTGTTCATCAGATATAACCAGTATAATATCTCAGGGTAGAAGACCAGTGTCATTTTTCATAGGATGGCAAAATCATTAAGGGGCTTCTTGGAGGCTCAGCAATAAAGGATTTGCCTGCAATGCAGGACCTCTAGGTTCTATACCTGGTTTGGGAAGATCCCCTGGAAGAAGGGCATGTCAACTTATTCCAGTATTCTTGCCTGGAGAATCCCATTGACAGAGCCTAGCAGGTTGCAGTCCATGGGGTTGCACACAGTCAGACATGATTGAAGTGACTTAGCATGCATGAAAAATCATTAAGACCTCTGCAGACTATATTCAGAGAAGGCTATGGCACCCCACTCCAGTACTCTTGCCTGGAAAATCCCATGGACAGAGGAGCCTGGTAGGCTGCACTCCATGGGGTCGAGAAGAGTCAGACAGGACTGAGCGACTTCACTTTCACTTTTCACTTTCATGCATTGGAGAAGGAAATGGCAACCCACTCCAGTGTTCTTGCCTGGAGAATCCCAGGGACAGGGGAGCCTGGTGGGTTGCCATCTATGGGGTCGCACAGAGTTGGACACGACTGAAGTGACTTAGCAGCAGCAGCAGGAGCAGATTATTTTATGCTATAGATAAGAGGAATTGACTCTAGGACAAGACTGAAGGCCTCATCTTGTTTGGGTCAGGTGAGAGCAAACTGATTTTGGTGGTCCCTGAAAAATAGTATGCGGGAAAGAGGATTTATTTCAGTAAAGGTTCAGTTCAGTTCAGTCACTCAGTCGTGTCCGACTCTTTGCGACCCCATGAATCACAGTACGCCAGGTGATGGACAGCATGCTGTTCATCAACAACTCCCAGAGTTCACTCAGACTCACATCTATCGAGTCAGTGATGCCATCCAGCCATCTCATCCTCTGTCGTCCCCTTCTCCTCCTGCCCCCAATTCCTCCCAGCATCAGAGTCTTTTCCAATGAGTCAACTCTTCCCATGAGGTGGCCAACATACTGGAGTTTCAGCTTTAGCATCACTCCTTCCAAAGAAATCCCAGGGCTGATCTCCTTCAGGATGGACTGGTTGGATCTCCTTGCAGTCCCAGGGACTCTCAAGAGTCTTCTCCAAAATCACAGTTCAAAAGCATCAATTCTTCGGCACTCAGCTTTCTTCACAGTCCAACTCTCACATCCATACATGACCACTGGAAAAACCATAGCCTTGACTAGATGGACCTTTGTTGGCAAAGTCATGTCTCTGCTTTTCAGTAAAGGCAGTACATCTTAAAGAGTAGCTACAATTGGAGTCACTATCTGATTAAGTTTGGAATAGTCCACAGTTACTCTCTGAGAGCTATCCAACAACTGTAAAGGCCAAGTTAGTAATTTAAATGAGGGGAAAGATAGGCCTCAGCCCCAGGTGATGTTACCACAGACTTTTGAACAAAATAAAGCTATTTTCCTCAAATAATCAAGTACTTCCACTAGTAAGAGAAGATCAGAGTGATTGAGGGATCCTGTAGTTCGAATGACAACTAATGATTTCATAATTATCCTGGGAGAAATGAAGACCTTACTGAAAAGCTTACAAAGTTGAGATTAGTTGCTAGTATTTGCCTTTATACCTGGTAAAGCTAGGAGATAAAATCCAGAAGGCACCAGTACCACATATAATTCTTTATTGAACAAATCTTCTTGTTCCTTTACCTGAAGATTCCATCTCACGAAGCTTTTAGTATAGTAATAAGTATAATTCTTGGGTTACAGATCTTGTTTGAATTTAAGTAAATGCTGATTCATAGATAGACTATAATATATCATTTATTTGGGGTTTAAGCAAAAGATAAATTATAAAATTGCCAAGAGAGCTAGTTTTTGATTCAGTCTCCAAAATTATTAATATGAATATAATATAGCAAAATAGTTACTCAAAAGATAGCCAGATTGTTTACAAATGACTTAAACTATAATTTCAACTTTTCTGAATGTTGTTCTTTAAGTATGTGAAAGTGTTGCACTGTATATGCCAGCAAATTTAGAAAACACAGCAGTGGCCACAGGACTGAAAAAGGTAAATTTTCATTCCAATCCCAAAGAAAGACAAGGCCAAAGAATGTTCAAACTACTGTACAGTTACATTCATCTCACACTCTAGCTAAGTAATGCTCAAAATTCTCCAAACTAGGCTTCAACAGTATGTGAACTGAGAATTTCCAGATGTCCAAGCTATATTTACAAAAGGCAAAGGAACCAGAGATCAAATTTTCAACATCCATTGGATCATCGAAAAAACAAGACAAAAACATCTACTTCTGTTTCATTGACTATGCTAAAGCCTTTGATTGTGGATCACAACAAACTGTGGAAAATTCTTCAAGGAATGGGAATACCAGACCATCTTACCTGCCTTCTGAGAAATCTGTATGGAGGTCAAGAAGCAATATGGACATGGACATTAGAACTGGACATGGAATCACAGACTATTTCCAAATAGGGAAAGGAGTACATCAAGGCTGCATATTGTCACCCTGCTTATTTAACTTATATGCAGAGTACATCATGCAAAATGCAGGGCGGATGAAGCACAAGCTGAAATCAAGATTGCCAGGAGAAATGTCAATAACCTCATATATGCAGATGCTACCACTCTTATGGAAGAAAGTGAAGAAGAACTAAAGAGCCTCTTGATGAAAGTAAGAGGAGAGTGAAAAACCTGGCTTAAAACTCAACATTCAGAAAACTAAGATCATGGCATCTGGTCCCATCCTTTCATGGCAAATAGATGGGGAAACAATGGAAATAGTACATTTATTTTGAGGGGCTCTAAAATCACTGCAGATGGTGACTGCACCCATGAAATTAAAAGACGCTTGCTCCTTGGAAGAAAAGTTATGACCAACCTAAACATCATATTAAAAAGCAGAGACATTTCTTTGCCAATAAAGGTCCAGCTAGTCAAGACTATGGTTTTTCCAGTAGTCATGTATAGATGTGAGAGTTGGATCATAAAGAAATCTGAGCATTGAAAAACTGATGCTTTTGAACTGTGGTGTTGGAGAAAATTCAAGAGAGTCCTTTGGACTGCAAGGAGATCAAACCAGTCAATCCTAAAGGAAAACAGTCCTGAATATTCATTGGAAGGACTGATGGTGAAGCTGAAGCTCCAATACTTTGGCCACCTGATGTGAAGAACTGACTCATTGGAAAGACCCTAATGCTAGGAAAGATTGAAGGCAGCAGGAGAAGGGTACAACAGAGGATGAGATGGTTGGATGGCATCCCCGACTCAATGGACATGAGTTTGAGCAAGCTCTGAGAATGGACACAATTAGTGATGGACAGGGAGGCCTGGTATGCTGTAGTCCACGGGGTCACAAAGAGTTGGACACAACTGAGAGTCTGAACTGAAGTATGTGGAAGGTAGTAATTGCCACTCAGTATTTAAAATAAAACTGCACATATCTTACTCAGCAATGGAGAGTTTTGCTTGTAAGACACAGTGTTTCTGATCAAAGTACACTGTTGAATTTAGACATGGATTTTAGGAAATGCATATATCAGAAATTGGTGCACTAACCAGAAGCAAGAGTGCCTAGGGATTGGATGACCTTTGGCCTCAGTCATAGGATTGTGGCTGCCACCAATTGGTTGACTTTGGCAGAAGTTCCCATTGGTTGGGAGGGTTTTTAAGCAGTTTTGGAAGTTCATTTTATTAAGGTCAATTAACAATCAGTATTTCTGTAGAAAAATAGAAATACTTTTATTTTCAAGTATAAAACCAAAAAAATAATATATTTTACAATAATTAGATATGCAGCCTTTCTATTTCCACTATCTGATATACTAAATGATAAAAATTAAAGAAAAATGAAATTTCAAGTTAGTTGTACAAAAAGGGAAACAGTAAACAAATCTCTGTGGGACTGCAATAAATAGTTGTATTCAATGATCTCTGTAGATAATCCATATTGTGAATTAATTCCCATAATTTTAAATTAAAGAAAGCAAAAATTTATATAGCTGACATTTTACAGAGAATAAAAAAAGCTAAACAAATATTTATTTTAACTATATTTTGCATAAATACTGCCCATGATCATATTTTTTGGCCTCTATTACCATATACCATATTCTCCTATTAATTCCTAAGTCCAGTTGTATGCAGTATCCAAAAGCCAAAATTAGAAATTTAGTTTCATGGAAGATTGAAGAAGTGAACAAAGAACTTATTCAGTTTGTGCAATATTTTACCAACAGGTCAAACTTGTTTTCTTTTCAGCTTAGTTCAGTTCAGTCGCTCAGTCATGTCAGACTCTGTGACCCCATGAATTGCAGCACGCCAAGCCTCCCTGTCCATCACCAACTCCCGGAGTTCACTCAGACTCATGTCCATTGAGTCAGTGATGCTATCCAGCCACCTCATCCTCTGTCGTCCCCTTCTCCTCCTGCCCCCAATCCCTCCCAGCATCAGAGTCTTTTCCAATGAGTCAACTCTTCGCATGAGGTAGCCAAAGTACTGGAGTTTCAGCTTTAACATCACTCCTTCCAAAGAACACCCAGGACTGGTCTCCTTTAGAATGGACTGGTTGGATCTCGTTGCAGTCCAAGGGACTCTCAAGAGTCTTCTCCAACACCACAATTCAAAAGCATCAATTCTTCTTTTAGAGATCACCAATTTCAAACTAATATGAATATAGATAACTAGGTATATTCATTTAATTATCTTCAAAACAACTGTTGTACTAAAGAGAGTTGAAGGATGCTATTGTGTTGAAAAAGAGAATAGAACTAGATTTATTGAACCCGTGACATTTTTCTAGGTTCTGTGCTATGTAATCAGCTTATTTTCTCATGTTATCTATTTAATTTTCACAGTGATTGCTATATTTTCTTTATGAAAAACATCACACATAAATACACAAATAGACTTTACATTAAGACAATATTGTAGATGAACAATCTATGACTCAGAAAGATTTGATAAATTTCTCTGGTTAAAAAATAAATTGGGGGAGCAGGGATTCAAATTCATCCCTGCTTAACATATAAGCCCATGGGAGCTCTAAGATGAAATAAAATAAAACTCATTTCTTGTGAATATCAAGAATGTTTAAATATAATATTTATAATTTCTGCTATCTAGCCTATACATGGTTTTGTGGAAGAAACAAGTGAATTTATCAAATAGATTATGTGGATTGTGACTCAGTTATGCTTTTCAACAAATATTATTTATGGAGTTTACTACTCCCCTGCAAATTGAGCCATATACCATGCACACTAAAATGCTTGCCTGGAGAAACTCAAGTAGGGCAGCTCTAATAGTCTATTTTGTTTTTCAAAGTGTCGGCATTCAGCTTATTGGAAGGTACATGATAGAACAATGCTTTCCCCCTTTTCAGTAAATGATGCCACATTTCTTGTTGTTTTCCAATTTTCTAGCTCTCTGTAGTGCTCCATGACTTTCCAGCTACAATTGTGGTTGTGCTGGGTAGTTTATTAGTCAATTCCTTCAACACCCAGGGATCCATTTTATTTGGTCCTGCTGGTTTATGTATGTTCACATTTTTTAAAAAGTATTCCCTGGTGAGTTTTAGTCAGTAGTCATTTTTTCACTTCTTTCCAATTCTGCAAACTTCATTTCCTCTATCAGCATTGCTTTCTTAGTTTGCTATAATGTCTCCAGTTTTTGGTCTCTTATTTCCTGTGAATCATATGCTTTAAAAAATAGCTAATTTTCTCATCTCTTCAGATAAAATGCTCATTTCTCTACTTTTTTTTCTTCTTTTTGCCATTGGAATCTTTGTTTTCTGATATCACATTGAATTCTATTATTGTAAGTGCCCCTTTGCACTTATCCCAGATTCTAACCTATTCATTCCCTGTCTTTATATGGTTCTACTATTTAAGCACATCAGAGTATACCATTCTGATCACTAGGGTATGGATACCTCAATTCACAAATTTTATACTTAAGTTCTCTATTAAATTGATTGATGGAATATTATCCATAGTATAACAAGGACAAATGTGGTATATAGTGTGGACACATACACAGGCATACAACCATAATGCAATTAACATACAGTAATAGTCTTAGTTGCTCAGTTATGTCCAACTCTTTGCAACCCCATGGACTGAATTGTAACCTGCCAGGCTCATCTGTCCATGGAATTCTCCAGGCAAGTATACTGGTGGGTCAGGATCTTCCTGACCCAGTGATTGAACCTGGGTCTCCTGTATTGCAGGCAGATTCTTTACCATCTGAGCCACCAATTAACACAGGGTGATATAAATCGTGAAAGAGCTCTATGTTGCCCATCGTAAGGCCAAGATTCAGATGTCTAAGTTTATACTTCATCAATAATAGCTTCTACATATTAATTATGTTTCAGCTTTGTAACAGGACTCTTTCACACATATCCTGGTTAGCAAAAGGAGAATAGCTACCAGTACCGAAAGAACTAACAAACCAGAGATATTCATTACTATGGAGCTGTGTTTCTGACTTCATATACTGGCAATTACTCTCCCATTTTTAAAGTTCTTTTAGGGATCTAGCCAAAGCGAATTCCATTTGTTATTCAAACAAGTGTTGGACACTCCTTTCAGATTTCATAGAAGTTTATAGTTGCCTTTATAAAGTCAAATGTTTTCCCACAATCTCTATTTAGCTACTAATTTGTACCTCCTAGTTTTTCTCCACCTGAAGATGTTATAAAATTTACATTTAAGATTATAGAATGAAAAAAAAATTATAGAATGGTAGTCTCCCTGTGTTTCTTCTTAAGTGTTTTATCAATGTCGATGGGTCAAAACCCTTGCTAAAACATTTAATACTGAATACAATGGAATAAATTAAATACTTAATACATATACATTGAAATAAGATATCATGGTAAAGCACTTGTTGGTGGAGAATATTTCAATATGGGGTACTGATTCTTATTGGCTAAGAGCTTATAGTGGGCTTCCCTGGTGTCTCAGACAGTAAAGAATCTGCTGGCAATGTAGAAGACCTGGATTCGATCCCTGGGCTGCGAAGATCCCCTGGAGAAGGGAATGGCAACTCACTCCAGTATTCTTGCCTGGAGAACTCCATGGACAGAGGAGCCTGGCAAGCTGCAGTCTGGGGTCGCAGAGTTGGACACAACTCAGCGACTGATGCACACACACACGAGCTTATAGTGCAGTCTATCAGATTAGCTGTTGCTTACTTGGAAAGTAAGAATGCAAATCAAAGCACAGGAAAATTATACATATTGGTATTGTCCTTTAGTGGCATGTATGTGTATATATATTTAATTATACACATTTTCTTTGTCTCAGTCTCTCATATATAGCACACATGACATTTGATGAATGTACTTAAATGTTATGTAGGAAGTATTTTAAAGACAAATAGGATTTCATGCACATGCAAAATATGAAAGATTTTAAAATATGAATATATATCTTTGTTCACAAATTTAACTAATAATTTATCAAGTGCCTAACCCATACCATTTGAATCACATATACTCTTTTAATAATTATGTTTATATTGAGAATGTGATCATAAGGGCATATAGAAGAAAATGGAACAAGACAGAGAATTTTAGTGTTGTCCTCGTATGAGTCACTCTCGGGAAAAGTAAAAGATATAAAGATATGCATTTTTATAAACAGAGAGAGCATCAGTTCTTAAGTCCAAAATCACAAGTGTGAGTTCCAAAATAAGGGATAAAGATAATAGAAAAAAAAATATCAAATATATAATACAAAATAATGAGGAGTCTGGAGGGCTACAGTCCATGGGGTCTCAAAGAGTCGAAAATGGGTCTTCTGTATTGCAGGCGACTGAGCGATTTTCACTTCCACTTTCCTGGACTCCTTGTTTAGTATCCTGCAATAAAGTTATTCTTTTCTACTTTACTCAAAACTGTCTCTGTGATTCAATTTGGTGGTGTACAGAGGCCAGATTTCAGCAACACTTTGGGGTGGCAAATTTTGCTCCTCTACAGAACTTTATTCACAATAAATAAGCAAGACTGGAAAGAATTAAAATATTCAACAAGGGAATGGACCCATTCCTTAAGAAGGCAGAAGTTTTTTCAGCCTAATAAAGGAGTATTCAAGAGAAAATATATTTAATGAAATTAGTAATAAGGTTTATATACTATATAAAATCACTGAAGAACATGATATTACAATATGTAACTGTGGTGAACAACCATGTTGAAGAGAAGGAAGCTGGCAATCATGAGTGACTAAGAAAGTATGACAAATTCCCATTTGTCATAATAGGTGTGGATTATGTAATATCTAAAATATATTAATCAATAGTCTTCATAAAACATCATTTGGAGATGTGGAAGTCCCGATTCCAATTCATGGTTGGGGAGCGGGGGATCTCCCATTACCTACAAGCAGTTGTCAGACACCAACATAGTGTCCAAGAATTCAACTCAGTTCTGACACTGTATTTCAGAGACAGCATCAGATTTCACAGGTTGAGTTTGACCCTACAATATTGCCTCTAATTCCAGCTGCACCTCCACCCCAACTTTAGACATCAGTCACAAGCCTAAGCTGTCATCTGTTCTTCTGACCAACTGACTATAGTTTGAAGGTTCCAGTGACCCCCTATAACTCAGGATGCCAACTGAAAGCCCAGGGTATTTATTACCTGTACTTCTGACCAATTGGCTATAGATCAGAGTCTTCTTGACCTCCTCCTTGGGTTTGATTAATTTGCTAGACTAGCTCACAAAACTCAGAGAAATATTTTGCTTACTAGATTACAGGTTTATTTTAAAAGATTTAACTCAGGGACAACCAGATTGGAGAGGTATATGGGGCAAAGTGTGGGGAAAGGGCTCAGAGCTTCCTCCTCATCTCTAGGCAAGTTGCTTTCCCTGTACCTTCTGGTGTTTACCAACCCAGAAGTGCTTTGAATCCCTTCATTTTAGACGTTTTTAAGGAGGGTTCATTACATATACATGATTGATTAACTCATTGAACATTGGTGACTGATTCAACCTCTAGCCCCTTATCTCCTCCCCAGAGATCAGGGATGGGACTAAAAGTTACAACTCAACCTTCTAAACATAGAGTTGGCTCCTGTGGCAACAAGCCCACATTCTTAGGAGTTATCCAAAAGTTACCTCATTAACAAAACAAAAGACACTTTTACTTCTCTCTTCACATAGGAAATTCCAAGGATTTTAATAGCTCTGTGCCAGAAACAAGACAATGACCAAATAAATATTTCATACTCTAAATCACAATATCAAAGCTAGAAGAATTTAACAGAGATAAGTTAAATTTAACCCTATTTTGGAACAGAACAGGGTATACAAAACAAAAGGTTTGTTTTAATTGTGAGCTTTTATTATTAAGTATTTTTAATGATGCACATGTTTTATTTCAATTATTAAAAAGATATTTATATAGTTGCTTGCCAACCATTCTTGCACGTAAATAACTTAAATGGTAAAATCTATTTGTTAGACAGCTTAGTAATAACTAAATGGTTTGAATTAAAACACAGATACTCTCTGACCCAGCCATTCCATTAACATAAATTCAACATAGATAGTTTTGGATGAAAGCACAAAGATATAAATGGGAATATTCACTGCAGTGTTGCAGTAAAAGACATAAATATCCTTCAATAGAAATTAATTAGGCATTTTTGCTATACCCATGCACTGGATTGCTCTTTTTTTACTTTATTCTCTCCATACTTTTTTGAAGTATTTCAAGTTTTATTGTTATTACATTAAGTAAGATGTAGAACATTATTAAATTATGGTCTTATGTACATAAAATAAGTATATTATGAATATACACATATATATACACAACACTTATATGCAAAAGTATTTTGAGGGAGGGGAATTGAAAAGTAATTGTTAACTGTACTTCAAGAATGACACTGACAAGGATGGTGAGATAGAGAAATTTTGGAGGAGGGAGAGTGTATTCCATCTGTAGCATTCAAATTATTACTCTGAAAATGAATTACATTTTCTATCAAACCATAGTTTAAAATAATTTAAGAATAACATATTTATCTTTGTTTCTTTGAGCTGTGTAAAAGTTATTCAGTTCTTTGTATGTAGCAGGGGCTCACTAATGGTTGATTATATGAATTCCAAATGAAACAGGCTGGCATAGAGAAAGGATCATGTGACCGAAAGGTTGTTGCTGAATCACGCAAAGATGCTGGGATTCTTGGCCTCTGGAGGAGAAGAATTCAATCCAGGGCCAGAGACGAGGCTTGATCGCTCAGAGCTTTTGTGTAATAAAGTTTTATTAAAGTATAAAGGAGATAGAGAAAGCTTCTGAAATAGACATCAGAAGCGGGTAGAAAGAGTACCTGCTTGCTAGCGTTAGCAATGGAGTTATATACTCTCCAATGAATCAAAAAATGTCTGGAGGTTGTAAAGACCTCACCAGACAGTACTCCCATAATTTACATTTAAGATAAGAGGATTAGCCAGAGGGTTTAATCCAGAGACTGTCCTCAGGCAGGATACATTATTGTTATATAATCCTTGTAAAGACCAGACCTACTCCCATAATTTCCAATTTGCTGGCATATTGAGTGCAGCACTTTCACAGCATCATCTTGCAGGATTTGAAATAGCTCAACTGGAATTCCATCACCTCCACTAGCTTTGGTCATAGTGATGCTTTCTAAGGCCCACTTGACTTCACATTCCAGGATGTCTGGCTCTAGGTGAGTGATCACACCATCGTGATAATCTGGGTCGTGAAAATCTTTTTTGTATAGTTCTTCTGTGTATTCTTGACACCTCTTCTTAATATCTTCTGCTTCTGTTAGGTCCATACCATTTTTGTCCTTTATCGAGCCCATGTTTGCATGAAATGTTCCCTTGGTATCCCTAATTTTCTTGAAGAGATCTCTAGTCTTTCCCATTCTGTTGTTTTCCTCTATTTCTTTGTATTGATCTCTGAGGAAGGCTTCTTTACTCTCCTTGCTGTTCTTTGGAACTCTGCATTCAAATGCTTATATCTTTCATTTTCTCCTTTGCTTTTTGCTTCTCTTCTTTTCACAGCTATTTGTAAGGCCTCCTCAGACAGCCATTTTGCTTTTTTTGCATTTCTTTTCCATGGGGATGGTCTTGATCCCTGTCTCCTGTACAATGTCATGAACCTCTGTCCATAGTTCATCAGGCATTCTGTCTATCTGACCTAGTCCCTTAAATCTATTTCCCACTTCCACTGTATAATCATAAGGGATTTTATTTAGGTCATACCTGAATGGTCTAGTGGGTTTCCCTACTTTCTTCAATTTAAGTCTGAATTTGGCAATAAGGAGTTCATGATCTGAGCCACAGTCAGCTCCCTGTCTTGTTTTTGCTGACTGTATAGAGCTTCTCCATCTTTGGCTGCAGGTGATAGACAGGGAGGCCTGGCCTGCTGTGATTCATGGGGTCGCAAAGAGTTGGACAGGACTGAGCGACTGGACTGAACTGAACTGAACTCCCATAATTTACATTTTAAGGTAACAGGATTAGCCAGAAGGTTTAATCCAGAGACTGTCCTCAGGCAGGATACAAAATCCTAAGGAATGTAGAGGGGAAAAAAAAGTGTCCTTTTTTCCTCCTTGAGAATTCCAGACCCCTTTCTCCTTGGGGACCCCTAGACTTCTTATCAACCTGCCTAGGAAATGACTTTCTCATGACCAAAATGGTGTCTCCTACACTTGGGCTAAATAATTCAATGGTAATTTCCTATCTAAAACATCCTTTCACCTAGGAAGTAGTTAACCAACATTCAGTGCCTTAAGAACTGATTGAAAGGATGGCTAAGGTCCTTGTTAGACAGTTATGTGTCTGTGAATTTCATTGTAATTAGGCTTAATGAGGCTGTTACTTCCCTGGGTCCACAGCATCAAATTGTTGGCCAAAGGACACCAAGGCTATTGTATCTCTTCTCAATTTGAATCAAGAATGCTCTTTGCTGGGTAGAAATGTCATTAAGGTCAGGAATATAATGGGGATGAACATACAAGGCAAGGAGAGAGTCTTTTTTTTTTTTTTTTTCCCAACTTTTTTTCCCCCCTAAATACTCATTTGTGGCCTTTTTGCTCTACACTTTTCACAAACTGAGGTCAGTTCACCCCTCTTACTTGTTAAACCCTGGGTTATAGTACAACTCCTAAGCCCATTACCTTTACCTATTGCAGAGACAAAACTGAGATATTTGTTGGATCTATAAATAGCAGTAAGGTAGTGGTTAAGTGCATAAGCCTTGTTCACAATTTGATGACCTGGTTTTGAATGTTAGCTCCATCAAGCACCAGCTGAAAATTCGGGCAAGGTATTTAACCTCTCAGAGCTTTCATTTACTCATCTGTGTAATTCTGAAAGTAAGCCAACAGAGCCATGGTAACAACTATGGTTTTTAGAAAGTTGTATACACAGGGTTTTAAAATAGTGGTTATATATTAACAACAATCAGACTTAAAAAAAGAGTACTTTTTCCAGCAGGAAAATACATTTGTAACTTCTCCTGGGCAAGTGGTATCTCAGAATTAAAAACAAACAAAAAGAGTAGAGTTGGCAGGATGATAATTGTTCTGAGAGTTATCATATGTTCTAGTGGTTATTATTCTATAATAAACTTAGACATTGAGAAATGTTAGGTAGGTAGAATAGGGAAAAGGAGTCCAAAATGATGGTGGCTAAAAGACAAGGAAGGTCAAAGGAAGGTCCGAGGACAAGAGTGAAGACTTCAGGCAGAACAAACAGCACTCCTGGCTAAGCCCAATTTGCATAGGGCAGGCCCAGGTGGAGGAAAAAACATGTAAAAGGAGGAGCCAAAGCGCTTTCTCATGGACTCTCTCTCCCGCGTGCGTGCGCTCTTTCTCTCTCTCTCTCTCTCTCTCTCTCTCTCACTCTCACTCTCTCTCCCTCCCCACGCACTCCTCCACTCTCTTCTCTTCGAGTCTTGGATTCTCCTGCTATCTTCTAAATAAAATGGAGCTGTAACACTGATTTGCCTAAGAGCTGTAGCACGGTTTGTCCAAGACCCGAGAGCTGACGCGCCAAGGGCTTTAATGTCCGTTGCTCCAAATCTTTGTTGTGATGAGACAAAGAACCTAGGAACATACACTCACGTGACAGAAATAATAAGCTTGGAAAAGGTATTGGAGATCCTAAAAAGACTCCTTAGGTTTGGTGTACTATATCCTGTTCCAAGTGCCAGGCAAGTGTATGTATTTACTCTGAAAATCCCTAATAGCAGAAAATGTGCTTAAAATTGTCAAGCAACAGAGAAATAAAAATTCTGGTGACCAAAACTTCTTAGGAATCTTATCTCAAAGCATCAGTTATTTGATCTCACACGTTGATTCCAAACAGAAGATAAAAACTTTGCTTCTCAGTTTCTAAAACCTGAGCACTTACCCTATGCCAAATCCTCAGTCATAAAGGAAGCATAAGTGATCTCTGCCATATTGCAGCTCTTAGTCTATAGAGAGAGACAATAAACAGGTAAACACATGAATAAACCTACAAAGACTAATGGTAATATATGACATGAACTAAAAAATCAGAGCTCAATGGCAGAGAGAATGAAAAATGTGATGGGGTGCATTGTCTATATAGAGAAAGTTTTACATAAAATTACTCTGAGTGGAGTTCAATTTATTCAATATGAATTACAGATGCCTTAATTTGTAAAAAAAAGAAAAAAAAAAAAAAAAAAAAACTCCAAGCAATGTAGTTTTGTAATCACTTCATAAAAAGAAATGAGTACTTTTCAAACCAACTTTTGAAATTATTTCTTTATAACCACTAAATTAAAATTGAGTGCACCAAGAGCGCTCAGCTTTCTCTCACTGTAAACGACAGAAGTTCCATCTGTCATTGTACAGTGTCATTGATTTCATTTTAAATCCTCACTTAATGACTACACACAAAAATCTTTTTTATTAACAGTTAAAAATTAAAGCAAACGATAGAAGTAGTGATTTAAAACTACTAATTTATTTATGATGCTCCAAGAAATTTTGCTGTTTGATTCTTTATTGTCCAAGAAGCAAAAAATAAAACAACAAAACCTTGGTCCAAGGAACTGATACAGACAAATCTAATTGCTGATTGGAACCTCTTATCCTGTATGAGACAGCAAGTTGCAGCTGTTATAGAACCCTTCAGCTGGTCCATTACTTACTGAAAACTTAAACTCTAAATTACTGATTTTTGTTTTGTTTTGTTTTTTTGCCTAAGTCCTTAATATTGCTACCCCATGGTTTTTAAAAGGTTTATTTTTAAAAGAACAATAATGTGAAGGCCAAGTGAAAGACAACAAGTCTACTGGATTATAACTTTGATCTTTTCCTACAATTAGCTCTATTTGTGCTAGAAAGCTCTATGAATCATTTGAATATGTACTAAAGAATTCCCACCTCCTCCTTCCTTCCTCTGTCATATTGATAATTTGAAGAATTTAATCTCTTCTATTTTGAGCATTCATCCCTTTCACCACCCAAATCTGAGATAATATTAGGTAGAATGTGTTTCTGAATCATCCATCACCCCTCCCTCATAAAAACCATAGACATGGTGGTTTTCTTGTTTGTTGCTTTGTGGTTGTCTGTGATTCATAGGTTAGCACTTTTGATTGTACATTTTCCCGGTGGTTTCTATCCAAGTCTGTCATTTCCATTCATTTCAGAGTTAAAGTTTGTATGAGTAAATAGTTTTGTTACCAGAAGAATCTTAAAGGCTTTTGAAAGACTTCTAAAGTAGTCAAATATATTTTAGTATTCAATTGCTCTAACTTCCAAGGTTAAAGCCCCATTTCTCACAGGAACACTTTGAATGCTACAGCAGAACACACAGGGCCTGAGAAGTAGCAAGTGACTGATGATGCTATTGATTTTAGCCTCGGTTGGTTTTCTATATGGAGCTTTACAATTCTCATAAAGCTTTTTAAAATAAACCAAAATAAACTTCCCAGAGAAACAATAAAAGTTAAACACTATTTTTAATAAAAGCACACAACTACTGACACTTTCCATCTCTACTATATTAATAATATGCAAGTGGATTATCTTTCTGGAACCTCAAATTAGTGACATGCAGAAGGTGAACAGATATTTTCAATGTATACCCCATGCAACCTCCAAAGCTATGTTACCACTGTTATGTTATATATTATTATGTTTTACCACCCATCCATGCTCAAGAAACTAGTTACATTTAATATTTTATGATTGTAGTGAATGTCTGAAGCTATTCTATCATGAAGCACTTACAAAGGTAAATACTTAAGAAAATAAGATATGGATCTTCTTTCTATTTTACACGTTGTTAATTTGCTTCAGTTGTCTATAGATTTTGTAAACATTATATTTGTCATTGTTTAGTTGCTAAGTTGTATCTGACTCTTTTGCAACCTCCTGCATTGACTGCAGCCCACAGGGCTTCTCTGTCCATCAGATTTCCCAGGCAAGAATTCTGGAGTGAGTTGCCTGTTTCTTTTCCAGAGATCTTCCCGACTCGAGACTGAACCCAAGATGATCCAATGGCAGGCATTGGGAGGCAGATTCTTTACCACTGAGCTACCAGGGGAGGCTAAACATTATACATGTATATGTTATAGTATTTTTATTTGGGCCATATTTTACTGTGAATTAATTGTATACTCTGAATAGATCAGATCAGATCAGATCAGTCGCTCAGTCGTGTCTGATTCTTTGCGACCCCATGAATTGCAGCACGCCAGGCCTCCCTGTCCATCACCAACTCCCGGAGTTCACTCAGACTCACGTCCATCGAGTCAGTGATGCCATCCAGCCATCTCATCCTCTGTCATCCCCTTCTCCTCTTGCCCCCAATCCCTCCCAGCATCAGAGTCTTTTCCAATGAGTCAACTCTTCGCATGAGGTGGCCAAAGTACTGGAGTTTCAGCTTTAGCATCATTCCTTCCAAAGAAATCCCAGGGCTGATCTCCTTCAGAATGGACTGGTTGGATCTCCTTGCAGTCCAAGGGACTCTCAAGAGTCTTCTCCAACACCACAGTTCAAAGGCATCAATTCTTCGGTGCTCAGCATTCTTCACAGTCCAATTCTCACATCCATACGTGACCACTGGAAAAACTGTAGCCTTGACTAGATGGACCTTTGTTGGCAAAGTAATGTGTCTGCTTTTGAATATGCGATCTAGGTTGGTCATAACTTTCCTTCCAAGTAGTAAGCGTCTTTTAATTTCATGGCTGCAGTCACCATCTGCAGTGATTTTGGAGCCCAGAAAAATCAAATCTGACACTGTTTCCACCGTTTCCCCGTCTATTTCCCATGAAGTGATGGGACCGGATGCCATGATCTTCATTTTCTGAATGTAGAGCTTTAAGCCAACTTTTTAACTCTCCACTTTCACTTTCATCAAGAGGCTTTTGAGTTCCTCTTAACTTTCTACCATAAGGGTGGTGTCATCTGCATATCTCTGAATAGATAGTTCATGTAAAAATCAAAGCAATATAAAAAGGTATATAAGTCTTGTTCTAATATGGTTTATTCTATCACACTTACTCCCTACACAGCCGTTTTTAGTTTCTCATGTAGTTTCCCAGTGTTTCTTTATGTAAATTCTAAGAAATATTAATATATATTCTCTTCCCTATTTTCTCATATACTATCAGTTCAGTTCAGTCGCTCAGTCGTATCCGACTCTTTGCTACCCTATGAATCGCAGCACGCCAGGCCTCCCTGTCCATCACCAACTCCCGGAGTTCACTCAGACTCACATCCATCGAGTCAGTGATGCCATCCAGCCATCTCATCCTCTGTCGTCCCCTTCTCCTCTTGCCCCCAATCCCTCCCAGCATCAGAGTCTTTTCCAATGAGTCAACTCTTCGCATGAGGTGGCCAAAGTACTGGAGTTTCAGCTTCAGCATCATTCCTTCCAAAGAAATCTCAGGGCTGATCTCCCTCAGAATGGACTGGTTGGATCTCCTATACTAAACCTTTTTCTTCAAGAATATATTCTAGAACTTATCTATTCTCAAGATGGAGAGTGTTTCCTCATTTTTTAAATGCTGCATAATATTTTAAAATGTAGCTGTGCTCTTAAATTTTAGCTTGCTTTCAAACTCTAGAAAATGCAAGGTTGATACACTGAAAAAGATGCCAGATGATTAAACTTATACATCTGTTATTTTGCCCATGTTCAAGTATATCTATAGAATAGATTCCCCAAAGTGGGATTGTAGAATCAAAGGATGATACAGTTGTAATTTCAAGAGATGTTGCCAAATTTTGAGGAGCTGTTTCATCTTCACATTCTTGCCAGCGGGTTATGAAAGTATCTTTTCTCCACTGTCCTACAAATAAATTTTGTGGTCAACTTTTGGGATTTTATTTTTTTTTTTTTTTGCATTTCTCTTATTTGTAGGGAACTTAAACACCTTTTAATCTTCTGAAGAAAAGTTTATACACATAATTTTCTTGTGGACTATGTATATACTCTGTTCTTTTATATAATGAGCCATTGGTCTTTTTCTTATTGATTTCTTGGGAATATATATATATATATACACACACACACATATATTTCCTGTATATAAATAGTAATATTTTTTTCTGTGATATAAACATTTTCAGTCTTATTTTTTCTTTTTATTTTTGATTTTCAGTGATAATTTTTGCTAAGCAAAGTGTTGTTTTTTTTCTTTTTTTAAATGTATTTATGGTTTATTTGTCAGATTGTAATGTTGTGGTTTTCAAGTTTTGGGTCATGATCCTTCCCTACTGTAAGGTTATCAAATGATTCATTCATATTTCCCTCAAGCACATGCATAGTTTTATTTTTTTATACTCAAAACTTTTATTGATTTTTGGTTTACATATGTCTTGAGATATGGATCTAAATTCTTTTCCCTACTGGGTAACAACAGAGTTTACCAATTCATATTAACTCCATTAATATGAGAAACTGTCTTTTTTAACAATGTGTTTTTTAAATTTTTTAATTGAAGGATAATTGCTTTACAAAATTTTGTTGTTTTCTGTCAAATCTCAACATGAATCAGCTATAGGTATACATATGTCCCCTCCCTCTTGCACCTCCTTCCCATCTCCCTCCCCATCTCACCCCTCTAGGTTGATACAGAGCCCCTGTTTGAGTTTCCTGAGCCATACAGCAAATTCCCATTGACTATTTTACATATGTTAATGTAAGTTTCCAAGTTATTCTCTCCATACATCTCACCCTCTCCTCCCCTCTCCCTGTGTCCACAAGTCTGTTCTCTATGTCTGTTTCTCCATTGCTGCCCTGCAAATAAATTCTTCACTAACATCTTTCTAGAGTCCATAGTATTTGTCTTTCTCTTTCTGACTTACTTCACTCTATAATAGGCTCTAGACTCATCCATCTCATTAGAACTGACTCACATGTGTTCCTTTTTATGGCTGAGTAATATTCCATTGTGTATATGTACCACACTTCTTCATCCATTCATCTGTCTATGGACATCTAGGTTGCTTCCATGATCTATATATTGTAAACAGTGCTGCAATGAACATTGGGGTATATGTCTTTTTCAGTTTTGGTTTCCTCAGGGTATACACCTAGGAGTGGGAATGCTGGGTCATATGGTAGTTTTATTCCTAGTTTTATTTATTTTTTTTTTTTTTTTAAAGAAATCTCCATACCATCTTCCATTTTTACATTTCTACCAACAGTGCAAGAGGGTTCCCTTTTCTTCACATCCTCGTCAGCATTTATTGTTTGTAGTCTTTTTGATGATAATGGCCATCTGACCGGTGTGAGGTGATATCTCATTGCAGTTTTTATTTGAATTTCTCTAATAATGAGTCATATTGAGCATCTTTCAGTATGTTTATTAGCCATCTGAGATAATGCCTTTTTTACATATAAGATTTCATATTCATTTGGGTTATCCCTAGTCTTTATTTTCTGTTCATTTGGCTTATATATGTATTCATTCATCTTTACCACATCTTTTAATTTTTTGATTTTTTTCAGAGTCTTTCTGAATATTCTTACCTGTTTATTTTTTTCCATAAGTGCTTCAGAATTTGCATAACAATTTTAGAAGCCAGCCTTCTGCTTAAATCTAAATATTAAATCATTGCTATTTATATTGTGCATTTTCTTATTCTTCAACAGTCAGGCCCTTATTTTCCTGGATGCTCTTCAACATTTCCAAATTTGGTGACAAAGACATTAACGTCTTCTAGCTGTGTGCTCCTTTTCACTTTTGAAAGTAACTTTTTCTCTGCCCTTCTGATCATGTGACTTGGCAGGTAAAAATCTTCAGTAATTCTCCATTGTATTTGGTGGCCAACGTATTTATTATACAAAGACCTCCAAAGCTCTCTAGCTTCTGCACATACCATGCATCTCTTACTCATAGGGGATTTTTTGTGTTTCTGAAACTCAGTACTTTATCTTTAATAACAGGATATTTGCAAAAAAGATCATATTCCATTATTTTTCAAAAATGTCTGTAGCTGATATTTGCAAAAAATATCATATTCCATTATTTTCCAAAAATGTCTCTAGCTGTTTTTGGAGCCCTCGACCAAGGTATCAGCACTTCTTTAAAGGTTTTCTTAGCTCTCATGGATTGATTCAGGTACTCCTCATCTGTGCTTCCCTTATATCTCTCATATAGCTTTAATCAAACTTTGATGTGAATGATTATTTTGAAGCATTCACCATGTTTTTCAAGTATACGATTTTGTCTTAATATAGGTACATTCTCATGAGACAAATATTGTAAATGCAAAATAGAAATCATTTAATGCCTATATAAGTGAGACATGGTTTCGTCTTTAGTTAGGAGTTCAAATGCCTAACTCACCTAGAAGTTCACAATATTGATAACAGACTTGAGCAAGCACCTAAGAACCCTGGCAGGGAGCTTAGTATATTTCCATCACAACCTAATAGGCTGTTCACACACATCTTCCAAGATTGTGTGTGGATGACTACATGGAAGTATGTGCCAACACATGGTGTAAAGATTACCCTGCTGCTGCTGCTGCTAAGTCGCTTCAGTCATGTCCAACTCTATGCAACCTCATAGACGGCAGCCCACCAGGGTCCTCTGTCCATTAGATTTCCAGGCAAGAATAATGGAATGGTCACCATTTCCTTCTCGAGGGGATCTTCCCAGTTCAAGGATCAAACGCACATTTCTTGTATTGGTAAGCATTGGCAGGCAAATTCTTTACCACTGAGCCACATATCCATATGTAATATAAGAAAGACCATGTGGTTAATGACAGCAGAGTAGGTAACCAAAGATTAAATTTCCTTCAGAGAAGTGTAAATTCCTTTTAGCAGGTTAAAGAAAGCTATCTCTGACAGTAAATTCAAGAAAGGCTAAGATTGTTTATGTAATATTAGTAGGGAAATGGTAAGTATAACATCTAAGTCACAAAGCATAAAGGAAAAGTATGATAGACTTGACTGCATGAAGTAAAATGTTTGTATATCAAAAGTAGACAAGATCTTGCCTTGTAATCTAGAAGGAAAATATTCATAAAAATATGACAAAAGGTCAATGTATTTGTATAAGTAACTCACATGGCAACATGAAAATTATGTTAAAATTTATAATGAAAAAGTAATATACATAGGACATTCCCAGATAACTTAAATGACTAAATTGTACAGTAATCAAAGAAACATATATAAAAGAAACATTTGTGTATAGTGTATTAAGGTTAAATAAATATACACAATACAAATAAAAGATTGCTTCTTTCTTCCTTATAATTGATTTTATTCCCAATCCTTCAATTCTCTGAGTGGTGGGACAATGCTAACTTTACAATTAACAATACTATCACTTTTTCCTTTATGTAAACTACCTTAAGTCTTAGCAAAAATATGACTTACTTTCTCTTCCTGGAATTCTTTCTTCTGTAGACTTTTCTCACTTAAATGTATTATTCCACCCTTCTATTCATCCTACAGATGTTGGTTTGATTGTCATTGTTTCAGGAAAATGTATCTTGTCCTTTAACTAGATAAAGTCTCTCTTTTAAATGTTCTTATATAATGGCAGAGGAACCACAGACCAAATTGCCAACATCCACTGGATCACGAAAAAAGCAAGAGAGTTCCAGAAAAACATCTATTTCTGCTTTATTGACTATGCCAAAGCCTTTGACTGTGTGGATCACAATAAACTGTGGAAAATTCTGAAAGAGAGGGGAATACCAGACCACCTGACCTGCCTCTTGAGAAATCTGTATGCAGGTCAGGAAGCAACAGTTAGAACTGGACATGGACAACAGACTGGTTCCAAACAGGAAAAGTAGTACATCAAGGCTGTATATTGTCACCCTGCTTATTTAACTTATATTCAGAGTACATCACGAGAAATGCTGGGCTGGATGAACCACACGCTGGAATCAAGATTGCCAGGAGAAATATCAATAACCTCAGATATGCAGATACCACACCCCTTATGGCAGAAAGTGAAGAAGAACTAAAGAGCCTCTTGATGAAAGTGAAAGTGGAGAGTGAAAAAGTTGGCTTAAAGCTCAAGATTCAGAAAAAAAAGATAATGGCATCTGGTCCCATCACTTCATGGCAAATATGGAGAAATAGTGTGAAACAGTTATTTTTGGGGGCTTCAAAATCACTGCAGATGGTGACTGCACCCATGAAATTAAAAGACACTTACTCCTTGGAAGGAAAGTTATGACCAACCTTGACAACATATTAAAAAGCAGAGACATTACTTTGTCAACAAAGGCCCATCTAGTCAAGGCTATGGTTTTTCCAGTAGTCATGTATGGATATGAGAGTTGGACTGTTAAAAAAGCTGAGCACTGCAGTATTGATGCTTTTGAACTGTGGTGTTGGAGAAGACTCTTGATATCACTTGGACTGCAAGGAGATCCAACCAGTCCATCCTAAAGGAGATCAGTCCTGGGTGTTCATTGGAAGGATTGATGTTGAAGCTGAAACTCCAATCCTTTGCCACCTGATGCAAAGAACTGACTCATTGGAAAAGACCCTGATGCTGGGAAAGATTGAGGGCAGGAGGAGAAGGGGACAACAGATGATGAGATGGTTGGATGGCATCATCGACTCAATGGACATGAGTTTGGGTAAATACAAAAGTTGGTAATAGACAGGGAGGCCTGGCGTGCTGTGCTTCATTGAGTCGCAAGGAGTCGGCCATGACTGAGCAACTGAAGTGAACTGAATCTTATTCTGCTTTCAAAGTGCAATCAGTCGATTTAATCACCTATCTCCCCTATTAGACTGCTTTCATCTACACTGCTGAGATTGTGCCTGTTTTCCTATTTTAAAATACACCCATTTTCCTAGTGCCCAGCATGTGTTTTGACACAAGACTGACATTATTAAACATTATTTAAATGAGCAAAAAAACAACAGTTTCTGAGAAGTAGAAGCATCAATTCAGTTCAGATCCATCACTCAGTCATGTCCGACTCATTTTGACCCCATGAAACACAGCACGCCAGGCCTCCCTGTCCATCACCAACTCCCGGAGTTCACTCAAACTCACGTCCATCAAGTCAGTGATGTCATTCAGCCATCTCATCCTCTGTCATCCCCTTCTCCTGCCCCAAATCTTCCCAGCATCAGAGTCTTTTCCAATGAGTCAACTCTTCGCATGAGGTGGCCAAAGTACTGGAGTTTCAGCTTCAGTATCAGTCCTTCCAATGAACACCCAGGACTGATCTCCCTTAGGATGGACTGGTTGGATCTCCTTGCAGTCCAAGGGACGCTCAAGATTCTTCTCCAACACCACAGTTCAAAAGCATCAATTCTTCAGCACTCAGCTTTCTTCACATTCCAACTCTCACATCCATAAATGACTACTGGGAAAACCATAGCCTTGACAAGACAGACCTTTGTTGGCTAAGTAATGTCTCTGCTTTTTAATATGCTATCTAGGTTGGTCATAACTTTCCTTCCAAGGAGTAAGTGTCTTTTAATTTCATGGCTGCAATCACCATCTTCAGTGACTTTGGAGATCAAAAAAATAAAGTCTGACACTGTTTCCCCATCTATTTCCCATGAAGTGATGAGACCAGATGCCATGATCTTCGTTTTCTGAATGTTTAGCTTTAAGCCAACTTTTTCACTCTCCCCTTTCACTTTCATCAAGAGGCTTTTGAGTTCCTCTTCACTTTCTGCCATAAGGGTGGTGTCATCTACATATCTGAGGTTATTGATATTTCTTCCGGCAATATTGATTCCAGCTTGTCCTTCTTCCAGCCCAGTATTTCTCATTAAGTACTCTGCATATAAGTTAAATAAGCAGGGTGACAATATACAGCCTTGACGTACTCCTTTTCCTATTTGGAACCAGTCTGTTCTTCCATGTCCAGTTCTAACTGTTGCTTCCTGACCTGCATATAGGTTTCTCAGAGGCAGGTCTGGTGGTCTCTTTCAGAATTTTCCACAGTTTATTGTGATCCACACAGTCAAAGGCTTTGGCATAGTCAATAAAGCAGAAATAGATGTTTTTCTGGAACTCTCTTGTATTTTCCATGATCCAGTGGATGTTGGCAATTTGATCTCTGGTTCCTCTGCCTTTTCTAAAATCAGCTTGAACATCTGGAAGTTCGCGGTTCATATACTACTAAAGCCTGGCTTGGAGAATTTTGAGCATTACTTTACTTTACTAGCATGTGAGATGAGTGCAATTGTGCAATGGTTTGAGCATTCTTTGGCATTGCCTTTCTTTGGTATTGGAATGAAAACTGACCTTTTCCAGTCCTGTGGCCACTGCTGAGTTTTCCAAATTTGCTGGCATATTGAATGCAGCACTTTCACAGCATCATCTTTCAGGATTTGAAATAGCTCAACTGGGGTTTCATCACCTCCATTAGCTTTGTTCACAGTGGGCCTTTCTAAGGCCCACTTGACTTCACATTCCAGGATGTCTGGCTTTAGGTGAGTGATCACATCATTGTGATTATCTTGGTCGTGAAGCTCTTTTTTTGTACAGTTCTTCTGTGTATTCTTGCCACCTCTTCTTAATAACTTCTGCTTCTGTTAGGTCCATACCATTTCTGTCCTTTATTGAGCCCATCTTTGCATGAAATGTTCCCTTGCTATCTCTAATTTTCTTGAAGAGATCTCTATTTCCCATTTTGTTGTTTTCCTCTATTTCTTTGCATTGATCACTGAGGAAGGCTTTATTATCTCTCCTTGCTATTCTTTGGAACTCTGCATTCAGATGCTTATATCTTTGCTTTTCTCCTTTGCTTTGGGCTTCTCTTGTTTTCACAGCTATTTGTAAGGCCACCTCAGACAGTCATTTTGCTTTTTTGAATTTCTTTTCCATGGGGATGGTCTTCAGATTTTACAAAATCATTGAAGATAAAAGTGATGTATATCCTTTGCCCATTCATTGTAATTTACTGTGAGCTCTACTCATATGAATATAATTTTAACAATCATTATCTATAATAGTGTAAGTCAGAAACAATATAAATGTCCAACAACAGGAAATTGCTAAAATAAATTACTGCACTTTAATGGAACACTTTATAAAGTACACCTTAAAAAATATAAAGGAATAGTTTTAGATGTGGGAAAATAATCCCTATAAAGTCCTAAATGAAGAAAGTAGATTTTTATACATAATGCTTTGACTTTTTTTTTTAAAGAAAGGTACATGCATACACACACAAATGTGTACAAATATTTTCAAAGCCATAATGTGTGAACTCTATAGCTAGAGAATTTCTTCTGTTTGTGCATTTTTAAGTTTATTTCCTGAGTTCAACATGTATTCCTTTTCTTAAATAGTGTTTTTTATTGAAATGGGAACATGAAAAATAATACTAGACCTAATCATGGGATAATTATCACATTGTTTATTTGAAACCTGATAAATCAGTATAGTATGATAAAAATAGTGAGGAAAAATCTGACAGAATAGGAGAAAGAAAGAGTCATGTATTTATCAGCCTTTTAATAAAATGTATATATGGATAAATTGCCATGAATTTTAGTCATGATTTTGTCATGACGATGATTTTAATTTTAAAGGAAAGAAAATAATGTCTTAAACTATATTTGTAACATTTTATTTATAGTAAATATAATTAAAAGCACAATTTGTTTATTTATTTAATTGTAAGCTTTGAGGAATAAAGCAGCACTGATCTTCAAACTCTTAACTCTGAAAAGAAAATGTTGTGGAATTGATTGTGATACTAGAAATGAATAAGAAGAATTGAAAGGATGATGATTGTCAGTGGCTTGTGACTGGGGGAAATGAGGGAGATATTGGTCCAAGGGTACAAATTTTTCATTTATAAGATGAATAAATTCTGGGGATCTAATGTACAGCCTGGTGAGTATAATTAGTGATAAAGGTGATTATAATTAACCAGATAATTAACAATGATAATTGTTGATGTAATTAAGAAGTTACATTTCATTGGGCTTTGCTTTATTGTGGTTTTTACAAACTGAAGGTGTGTGAAGGTGTGTGGTAATGCTGAATTGTGCAAGTTATTGCTGTCATTTTTCCAATAGCATTTGCTCACTTTGTGTTTCTGTGCTACATTTTGATAGTTTCTGTGACATTTCAGACATTTACATTATTGTTATATTTGTTGTGGTAATCTCTGATCAGTGATTTATGATGTTACTATTGGAATTGTTTTGGGGTGCCACAAACTGCCCAAATAAAACAACAATAGATAAATATTGTGTAAGTCTGACTGCCCTACCAACTGGGCTTTCCCCAGTTTCTTTCCCTCTCTTTGTGTGGGCGTCTGTGTGTTAGTCACTCAGTCGTGTCTGACTCTTTGGGCCTCCCTATTTCCTGGGACACAACCATATTGAAATTAGACCGTTTAATAATCTTACAATGGCTTCTAAGAGTTCAAGTGAAAGGAAGAATCAGTTGATATGGCAAACTTCATTGTTGTTTTAAGAAATTAACACAGCCACCCATCTTTAGCAACCATCACCCCGATCAGTCTGTAGACATCAACATGGAGTCAAAACAATCCATCAATAAAAAGATTATTATTTGCTGAAGACTCAGATGATGATTAGATTTTTAGTAATAAATTATTTTTAATTAAAGTATACACTTTGTCTTTTTTAGACATAATGCTATTACACACTTGAATAAACTTTGGTATAGTGGAAACATAATTTTTATTTGCATTGGAAACCAAAAAATTTGTGTGACTAGTTTTATTCAGTTATCTAGATCCAAATTCATGATATCTCTGAGATTTGCCTATACTATATTGTATACTTGAAATTTCCTAAGAGTAAACGGTAAGTGTTCTCACCACACACAAAGAAACATTGGTAATTATGTGAGGGGAAGGATGTGTAATTAATTTGACTGTGGTAATCATTTCACAATATAAACAAATACATATTAAATCATCACATTCTACATCATTAAAAAAACCATGCTGTACAACCCAAATTTATACAATTTTTGTCAGCCATACCACGATAAAGAAGAAAAAAGACAAAGAAAATCCAAGATCTGATTCTGAAGACACTGCTAATTTATTTTCAGGTTTATGATTCTATCACCTTGTAAATCACAAAAGTGAAATCTATCTGTAAATAACTGAAACAAAATAAATTAATCCTTATATCTATTATACAACTATCCAGAAGACATGAGAGCACACAATGTGGACTTCCTTATACTTTGTAAAAATCATAGAAAACAAGATGGTCTCAAAAACCTAGAGGAAAGACATAGGGTACCAATAATGAGCATAAATTTCAAATAGCCAAGGAAAGAAGAAAAGCAAAAGAATGCCAAGGGAGAAAGGGGAAGATATACCCAACTGAATTCAGAGTTCCAGAGAATAGCAAAGAGAGATAAGAAGGGCTTCTTAAATGAACAATGCAAAGAAACGGAGGAAAGCAATACAATGGGAAAGACTAGAGAGCTCTTCAAGAAAATTGGACATATCAAGGGAACATTTCATGCAAGTATATACCCAATAAAGGACAGAAATGGTAAGGACCTAACAGAAGCAGAAGAGAAAAGAAGAGGTGGCAAGAATACACAGAATTATTTTTTAAAAGATCTTAACAACCTGGATAACCACTACTGTGTGGCCACTCTCTTAGAGCCCAGCATCCTGGAGTGTGAAGTAAAGTGGGCCTTGGGAAGCACTACAATCAACAAAGCTAGTGGAAGTAGCAGAATTCCAGCTGAGCTATTTAAAATCTGGGGGGAAAAAAAAATGATGCTGTTAAAGTGCTGTATTTAATACGTCAGCCAATTTGGAAAATCCAGCAGTGGCCACAGGACTGAAAGAGGTCAATTTTATTTTTTTAGTATAAATATATTTATTTTAATTGGAGGCTAATTAATTTACAATATTGTATTGGTTTTGCCATACGTTGACATGAATCTGCCACGGGTGTACATGTGTTCCCCATCCTGAAGCCCTCTCCAACCTCCCTCCCTGTACCATCCCTCTGGGTGATCCCAGTGCACCAGCCCCAAGCATCCTGTATCATGCATCCAACCAGGACTGGCGATTCGTTTCACATATGATAATATATATGTTTCAATACCATTCTCCCAAATCATCCCACCCTCGCCATCTCCCACAGAGTCCAAAAGACTGTTCTATACATCTATGTCTCTTTTGCTGTCTCACATACAGCATTATCATTAATATCTTTCTAAATTCTATATATATGTGTTAGTATAGTGTATTGCTCAACATTCAGAAAACGAAGATCATGGCATCCGGTCCCACCACTTCATGGGAAATAGATGGGGAAACAGTGGAAATAGTGTCAGATTTTATTTTGGGGGGCTCCAAAATCACTGCAGATGATGACCGCAGCCATGAAATTAAAAGACGCTTACTCCTTGGAAGGAAAGTTATGACCAACCTAGAGAGCATATTCAAAAGCAGAGACATTACTTTGTCAACAAAAGTCCGTCTAGTCAAAACTATGGTTTTTCCTGTGGTCATGTATGGATGTGAGAGTTGGACTATGAAGAAGGCTGAGCGCTGAAGAATTGATGCTTTTGAACTGTGGTGTTGGAGAAGACTCTTGAGAGTCCCTTGGACTGCAAGGAGATCCAACCAGTCCATTCTGAAGGAGATCAGCCCTGGGATTTCTTTGGAAGGAATGTTGCTAAAGCTGAAACTCCAGTACTTTGGCCACCTCATGCGAAGAGTTGACTCATTGGAAAAGACTCGGATGCTGGGAGGGATTGGGGGCAGGAGGAGAAGGGGACGACAGAGGACAGACGACAGAGATGGCTGGATGGCATCACTGGCTTGATGGACATGAGTCTGAGTGAACTCCGGGAGTTGGTGATGGACAGGGAGGCCTGGTGTGCTGTCATTCATGGGGTTGCAAAGAGTTGGACAAGACTGAGAGACTAAACTGAACTGAACTGATACTGTATTGGTGTTTTTCTTCCTGGTTTACTTCACTCTGTATCATAGGCTCCAGTTTCATCCACCTCATTAGAACTTATTCAAATGTATTCTTTTTAATGGCTGAGTAATACTCCATTGTGTATATGGAGTATACATATACAGCTCCACAGCTTTTTTTTCCATTCATCTGCTGATGGAAATCTAGGTTGCTTCCATGTCCTGGCTATTATAAACAGTGCTGCGATGAACATTGGGGTACACGTGTGTCTTTCAATTCTGGTTTCCTTGATGTGTATGCCCGGCAGTGGGATTGCTGGGTCATATGGCAGGTCTATTTCCAGTTTTTTAAGGAATCCCACACTGTTCTCCATAATGGCTGTACTAGTTTGCATTCCCACCAACAGTGTAAGAGGGTTCCCTTTTCTCCACACCCTCTCCAGCATTTATTGCTTGTAGACTTGGATAGCAGCCATTCTGATTGGTGTGAAATGGTAAAGAGGTCAATTTTAATTCCAGTCTCAAAGAAAGACAATGCCAAAAAACGTGCAAACTACCCTACAATTGCTCTCATTTCTTATACTAGGAAGGTTATACTCAAAATCCTTCAAGCTAGGCTTCAGCAGCATGTGAACCAATAACTTCCAGATGTACAAGCTGGTTTTGAAGAAGCAGAGGAATCAGAGATCAAATTGCCAACATTTGTTGGATCATGGAGAAAGCAAGGGAGTACCAGAAAAAAAAAAAAAAAATCTACTTCTGCTTCATTGACTACATGGAAGTCTTTTACTGTGTGGATCACAACAAACTGGAAAATCCTTAAAGAGATGGGAATACCAGACCACCTTACCTGCCTCCTTAGAAACTTGAATGGGAGTCAAGAAGCAACAGTTAGAACCCGACATAGAACAATGGACTGGTTTCAAATTGCGAAAGGAGTATGTCAAGGCAGTTTATTGTCACCCTGCTTATTTAACTTCTATGCAAAGTACATCATGTCAAATGTCAGACTGGATGAATCACAAGCTGTCAAGATTACTGGGAGAAATATCAATAACCTCAGATATGCAGATGATACCACTCTAAAGGCAGAAAGTGAGGAGGAACTAAAGATCCTCTTGATGAAAGTGAAAGAGGAGAGTGAAAGTGTTGGCTTAACACTCAACATTCAAAAAACTAAGAGCATGGCATCTGATCCCATCATTCATGGTGAATAGAAGGGGAAAGAGTGGAAGCAGTGAAAAATTTTATTTTCTTGGACTACAAAATCATGGTGACTGCAAGCATGAAATTAAAAGATACTTTCTCTTTGGAAGGAAAGCAGTGACAAACCTAGACAGCATATTTAAAAGCAAGGACATCACTTTGCTGACAAAAGTCCATACAGTCAAAGCTATGGTTTTTTTTCCAGTAGTCATGTACAGATGTGTACCATTTAGCATTTCCTTATTAATTTTAACTATTTTCCTTTCTTTATCAATCTCATTATATAGCTATTGATGACAAATATGGAGACAGATGATAGAGATAGTAGATAGGTACATAGATACATAGATTATCTTGCTCTGAAGGCCTGGCAGAAATAAAAGTAACTATTTCTTGTGTCTTTTTTTTTTTTTTTCCTGCTAACTATACATCTAATAAAATACAATTTACACAGATCTCGGGTTTTTCCAATTTAGTTTCCAAGTATCTTCCAATGAATAAAAAATGTAGGGGGAACAAGTGATTATGATGGATTAGACTATAAATAAAAACACTGGGACTTATTAAGGGAGATAAACTATCATTTTAATTTCACCTGACACTTACATGGCAGTCATAGAATAATGTTAGAAGTATCAGGGGACTAGTAATTGCATGACTCCCCAACTGGGGGTAATTTCAATAGAACTGGCAACGAGGGAGTCCCACAGCCAGTTGCTGTTCAGCAATGTCCAGGATTGACAATTCTCATTATCTTTCACATTTGTGCAGGTAAACTATTTGTAGGCAAGGTAGGCACTGCTTGTCCCTGATATATCAACTGTTACACAAGAAAACATTGAGAATATTCCTCAAGGTGCAGTATGAAAGAGAGCAGAGGCAAAACACTTTACCTGGAGAATATGTAAAGCCAAGATTTACCATCTAGTTTATGCTCTGTATCAAGAATTTTCCAGGGCTCTCACATCACTAGAGGCTATTTTAAATGTTTGATATGTAAGCAGAGGAACAAGAAGGCAGAGATTTCTTCTGCCTCATGTAGAGAAGATAATATGAGTGCTCTATTTAGAAATGTTGAGGCCAGATGCCTTCTTTGTGACACTGTTAACCTTCCTGTCCCTCCTGCTTAGCATCTAACTTGGCCTGACTGCTTTAAAGGTAAAACAAGTGGGAAGAAGTCATGACTTGCTTACAGTGTAAGTGTGCAGATGAATATGTTGTGTGCTGTTTTGGATACTCTAGATAACTTCCCTCCTGGCAATGTATTCTGTTGTAATTCACCACTGCCCCTTTGCCTTATATTCCTGCCTAATAAGATGGATTTCATTTCCACAAATCCAGAAAGACCTCTGAGAATGGAAATAAAATAAGTCACAATGGTTTTGTAACCAACGGACTTGCAATATCTTGAGAGAAATCCTGGAAAGATTTTGATTCAAGGACCAGAAGATTTTAATTCATGGCAGCAGAAACGTTGCCTCTCTTTCTTACATTGTGTATACTTAACCATATGAATTAAAGGTAAGTTTTGGGCCACATTCTAGGTAGGTGACACACATTTATTTCAGTGTAGACACTGTAGTCTGAAGCTTGCCTCTATGTTAGCAAACATCAGTCACTAGCTAAAGATAAGTGAATTAAACTGTTATTGGTTTCCTCAATATGCTGCTGCTAAGTTGCTTCAGTCCTGTCCGACTCTGTGCGACCCCATAGATGGCAGCCCACCAGGCTCCTCTGTCCCTGGGATTCTCCAGGCAAGAATACTGGAGTGGGTTTCCATTTCCTTCTCCAATGCATGCATGCATGCTAAGTCACTTCAGTCGTGTCCAACTCTATGTGACCCTATGGACAGCAGCCCACCAGGCTCCTCTGTCCACAGGATTCTCTACGCAAGAATACTGGAGGGGTTGTCATTTCCTTCTCCAGCCTCAATATGAATTAAAGATAATGTCTGAATCATGTTTTAAAGTGAGGTTGGAGAAGACTCTTGAGAGTCCCTTGGACTGCAAGGAGATCCAACCAGTCCATTCTGAAGGAGATCAGCCCTGGGATTTCTTTGGAAGGAATGATGCTAAAGCTGAAATTCCAGTACTTTGGCCACCTCATGCGAAGAGTTGACTCATTGGAAAAGACTCTGATGCTGGGAGTGATTGGGGGCAGGAGGAGAAGGGGACGACAGAGGATGAGATGGCTGGATGGTATCACTGACTTGATGGACATGAGTCTGAGTGAACTCTGGGAGTTGGTAATGGACAGGGAGGCCTGGCTTGCTGCGATTCATGGGGTTGCAAAGAGTCAGACACGACTGAGCGACTGATCTGATCTGATATGTTACATAATATATAGAAAAGGAAATGCTTTCAGGAATATGATTCAAGTTAAGTGATAAGTGAAGTCACTCAGTCGTGTCCAATTCTTTGTGATCCCGTGGACTGTAATCTACCAGGCTCTTCGTTCCATGGGATTTTCCAGGCAAGAGTACTGGAGTGGGTTGCCATTTCCTTCTCCAAGGGATCTTCCCAACCCAGGGATCGAACTCAGGTCTCCTGCATTGCTTTACTCTCTGAGCCACCAGGGAAGTCCTTATGATTCAAGTTGGGACCTTACAAATCTGTGTACTCTGTGTACTCCCTGTCACCATTCCCAAAGTTAAAACAGGGTGCCAGAACTCTGTTATTATACTCATAGGTTTGATACTAATACTCTAGTATTAGAGTATTATATAACCTCTAATTAGAGGTTATATAATATATAGTATATATTATATATATATATATATAATATATAGTTATATATATATACTAAACTCCTGGAGTAACAGGCAAATTTGGCCTTGGAATACAGAATGAAGCAGGGCAAAAACTAATAGAGTTTTGCCAAGAAAATGCATTGGTCATAACAAACACCCTCTTCCAACAACACAAGAGAAGACACTACACATGGACATCACCAGATGGTCAACACCAAAATCAGATTGATTATATTCTTTGCAGCCAAAGATGGAGAAGCTCTATACAGTCAGCAAAAACAAAACCAGGAGCTGACTGTGGCTCAGATCCTGAACTCCTTATTGCCAAATTCAGACTTAAATTGAAAAAAGTAGGGAAAATCACAAGACCATTCAGGTATGACCTAAATCAAATCCCTTATGATTATACAGTGGAAGTGAGAAATAGATTTAAGGGCCTAGATCTGATAGAGTGCCTGATGAACTATGGAATGAGGTTCGTGGTATTGTACAGGAGACAAGGATCAAGACCATCCCCATGGAAAAGAAATGCAAAAAAAGCAAAATGGCTGTCTGGGGAGGCCTTACAAATAGCTGTGAAAAGAAGAGAAGCGAAAAGCAAAGGAGAAAAGGAAAGATATAAACATCTGAATGCAGAGTTTCAAAGAATAGCAAGAAGAGATAAGAAAGCCTTCTTCAGGGATCAATGCAAAGAAATAGAGGAAAACAATAGAATGGGAAAGACTAGGGATCTGTTCAAGAAAATCAGAGATACCAAAGGAACATTTCATATAAAGATGGGCTCGATAAAGGACAGAAATGGTATGGACCTAACAGAAGCAGAAGATGTTAAGAAGAGGTGGCAAGAATACACAGAAGAACTGTACAAAAAAGATCTTCATGACCCAGATAATCACGATGGTGTGATCACTGACCTAGAGCCAGACATCCTGGAATGTGAAGTCAAGTAGGCCTTAGAAAGCATCACTATGAACAAAGCTAGTGGAGGTGATGGAATTCTAGTTGATCTATTCCAAATCCTGAAAGATGATGCTGTGAAAGTGCTGCACTCGATTTGCAAGCACATTTGGAAAACTCAGCAGTGGCACAGGACTGGAAAAGGTCAGTTTTCATTCCAATCCCAAAGAAAGGCAATGTCAAAGAATGCTCAAAGTACCACACAACTTCACTCATCTCATAAGCTAGTAAAGTAATGCTCAAAATTCTCCAAGCCAGGCTTCAGCAATATGTGAATGTGAACTTCCTGATATTCAAGTTGGTTTTAGAAAAGGCAGGGGAACCAGAGATCAAATTGCCAACATCTGCTGGATCATGGAAAAAGCAAGAGAGTTCCAGAAAAGCATCTATGTCTGCTTTATTGACTATGCCAAAGCCTTTGACTGTATGGATCACAATAAACTGTGGAAAATTCTTCAAGAGATGGGAATACCAGACCACCTGATCTGCCTCTTGAGAAATTTGTATGCAGGTCAGGAAGCAACAGTTAGAACTGGACATGGAAGAACAGACTGGTTCCAAATAGGAAAAGGACTTTGTCAAGGCTGTATATTGTCCCTGTTTATTTAACTTATATGCAGAGTACATCATGAGAAATGCTGGACTGGAAGAAACACAAGCTGGAATCAAGATTGCCAGGAGAAATAGCAATAACCTCAGATATGCAGATGACACCACCCTTCTGGCAGAAAGTGAAGAGTAAATAAAAAGCCTCTTGATGAAAGTGAAAGTGGAGAGTGAAAAATTTGGCTTAAAGCTCAGCATTCAGAAAATAAAAATCATGGCATCTGGTCCCATCACTTCATGGGAAATAGATGGGGAAACAGTGGAAACAGTGTCAGACTTTATTTTTCTGGGCTCCAAAATCACTGCAGATGGTGACTGCAGCCATAAAATTAAAAGATGCTTACTCCATGGAAGGAAAGTTATGACCAATCTAAATAGCATATTCAAAAGCAGACACATTACTTTGCCAACAAAGGTCCGTCTAGTCAAGGCTATGGTTTTTTTCTCTGGTCATGTATGGATGTGAGAGTTGGACTGTGAAGAAGGCTGAGCATCGAAGAATTTATGCCTTTAAACTGTGGTGTTGGAGAAAACTCTTGAGAGTCCCTTGGACTGCAAGGAGATCCAACCAGTCCATTCTGAAGGAGATCAGCCCTGGGATTTCTTTGGAAGGAATGATGCTGAAGCTAAAAGTCCAGTACTTTGGCCACCTCATGCGAAGTGTTGACTCATTGGAAAAGACTCTGATGCTGGGAGGGATTGGGGGCAGGAGGAGAAGGGGACGACAGAGGATGAGATGGCTGGATGGCATCACTGACTCGATGGACGTGAGTCTCAGTGAACTCCAGGAGTTGGTGTTGGACAGGGAGGCCTGGCATGCTGCGATTCATGGGGTCGAAAAGAGTCGGACACGACTGAGTGACTGATCTGATCTGATCTGATCCTTAAAATAGATAACCAACAGAGACCTACTGTATAAAGCAGAGAACTCCACTCAGTAATCTGTAATAACCTAAACAGGAAAATAATTTGAAAAAGGATAGATATATGTATTTGTATAACTTAGTCACTTTGCTGTACACCTGAAATTAACACAACATTGTAAATCAACTATATGCTGTGTTTAGTCACTCAGTCGTGTATGACTCTTTGCAACCCCATGGACTGTAGGCAACCAGGCTCCTCTGTCCATTGAATTTTCCAGGCAAGAATACTGGAGTGGGTTTCCATACCTTGCTCCAGGGTATCTTCAGTCTGGGGATTGAACCCAGACCTCCCGCACTGCAGGTGGATTCTTTCCTGTATAAGCCACCATGGAAGCCCAACTATAGTACAATATAAAATAATTAAAAAACAACAACAACTGTGCATTTGAATCAACTGAAGATCCTGTTACAAAGCAGACTCTTATCTGAACTAGATCTGAGGTAAGACCTGGACTCTGCATTTGTAATGAACTGTCAGGTAGTGATGGTAAAGTTGCCAAACCCTGGGCTAAACATTGAGCAGAAAGTTCCTCAGCACTGCCAGAGTCATTAAACAAAAGATCATTATAGCAACTGGAATTTTAATAAAATGAACCATAAAGTCAACTGGATTTGATTTTATATTTTGAAAGCTGACACCTAAAATATGCTTCAATGCATTTTCATTAGTATTGCTATCAAGCAGAAATTTCAGTGTTTTGTGCAGAAAGCTTCAACTGTAACTTAGGAAGAAAACATGGTAAGATTACAAATCTTGCCTGCTATAGTGCTTCCATATTATATATTCATTTTCTTGAAATACTTTTCATCAGGTACCCAGAGGGTTCCACTGTAGCACCAGGTACTACGTAAAAGAGAATTTAGGAGAACCACTTATCTCTCCTTCAAGATCTAGCTAACTAGCCCCCACCCAAGATATTTGGTTATAAAACCCAATAATATTTTTAAATAACCTACAGGTCATTTTGAACAAACTTAAGGTCTTATTAGGGACTAAGAAATTTTTTCAAATTTTTCTGAGTGCTTTGTGAAACCTCATTTTCAACTTGATCTTTTACCAAATCCCTGCTAGTGAAGTCATTGAAGACCAAAATTTTGCATCAGAAGATAAAACTGCTCTTCTGTGTGTGAGAATGTTAAAGCAATTTTTAAAAAGTTATGTTTTATTTCATTTACAGCAGATATTGTGCACCCAGACCAAAAACAAAAAGTCAGTGCAGCTGTGGTTTAGGAAAATTAACAGTCTCTCCCACGACGCATCATTTTGACAGAAGTCTCAAGTAAGAACTTGGTGACAATATATTGTAAAATGTGCTAAACATTGAAAACAAATATGACTTCTTATGCAGAATTTACTTGGGGTCTCAGAAGGAAACACCATAAAAATTCATATATATATATACACACACACACACACAGTTTAGTCAGTTCAGTTCAGTCACTCCATCGTGTCCGACTCTTTGCGTCCATTGAGTCAGTGATGCCATGCAGCCATCTCATCCTCTGTCATCCCCTTCTCCTCCTGCCCCCAATCCCTCCCAGCATCAGAGTCCTTTCCAATGAGTCAACTCTTCACATGAGGTGGCCAAAGTACTGGAGTTTCAGCTTCAGCATCAGTCCTTCCAAAGAAATCCCAGGGCTGATCTCCTTCAGAATGGACTGGTTGGATCTCCTTGCAGTCCAAGGGACTCTCAAGAGTCTTCTCTAACACCACAGTTCAAAAGCACCAATTCTTCGGCACTCAGCCTTCTTCACAGTCCAACTCTCACATCCATATATGATCACAGGAAAAACCATAGCCTTGACTAGATGGACCTTTGTTGGCAAAGTAATGTGTCTGCTTTTGAATATGCTATCTAGGTTGATCATAACTTTCCTTCCAAGGAATAAGCGTCTTTTAATTTCATGGCTGCGGTCACCATTTTCAGTGATTTTGGAGCCCAAAAACATAAAGTCTGACACTGTTTCCACTGTTTCCCCATCTATTTCCCATGAAGTGATGGGACCAGATGCCATGATCTTCATTTTCTGAATGTTGAGCTTTAAGCCAACTTTTTCACTCTCCACTTTCACTTTCATCCAGAGGCTTTTTGGTTCCTCTTCACTTTCTGCCATAAGGGTGGTGTCATCTGCATATCTGAGGTTATTGATATTTCTCCCGGCAATCTTGATTCCACCTTGTGCTTCTTCCAGTCCAGCATTTCTCATGATGTACTCTGCATATAAGTTAAATAAGCAGGGTGACAATATACAGCCTTGACATCCTCCTTTTCCTATTTAGAACTAGTCTGTTGTTCCATGTCCAGTTCTAGCTGTTGTTTCCTGACCTGCATACAAATTTCTCAAGAGGTAGATCAGGTGGTCTGGTATTCCCATCTCTTGAAGAATTTCCCACAGTTTATTGTGATCCACACAGTCAAAGGCTTTGGCATAGTCAATAAAGCAGAAATAGATGTTTTTTTTCTGGAACTCTCTTGCTTTTTCCATGATCCAGAAGATGTTAGCAATTTGATCTCTGGTTCCTCTGCCTTTTCTAAAACCAGCTTGAATATCAGAAAGTTCACATTCACATATTGCTGAAGCCTGGCTTGGAGAATTTTGAGCATTACTTTACTAGCATGTGAGATGAGTGCAGTTGTGCGGTAGTGAGCCTTCTTTGGCATTGCCTTTCTTTGAGATTGGAATGAAAACTGATCTTCTCCAGTCCTGTGGCCACTGCTGAGTTTTCCAAATTTGCTGCCATATTGAGTGCAGCACTTTCACAGCATCATCTTTCAGGATTTGAAATAGCTCAACTGAAATTCCATCACCTGCATTAGCTTTGTTCGTAGTGATGCTTTCTAAGGCCCACTTGACTTCACATTGCAGGATGTCTGGCTCTAGGTCAGTGATCACACCATCATGATTATTTGGGTCGTGAAGATCTTTTTTGTACAGTTCTTCTGTGTATTCTTGCCACCTCTTCTTAATATCTTCTGTTTCTGTTAGGTCCATACCATTTCTTTATTGAGCTCATCTTTGCATGAAATGTTCCCTTGGTATCTCTAATTTTCTTGAAGAGATCTCTAGTCTTTCCCATTCTGTTGTTTCCTCTATTTCTTTGCATTGATCGCTGAAGAAGGCTTTCTTATCTCTTCTTGCTATTCTTTGGAACTCTGCATACAGATGCTTATATCTTTGCTTTTCTCCTTTGCTTTTTGCTTCTCTTCTTTTCACGGCTATTTGTAAGGCCTCCCCAGACAGCCATTTTGCTTTTTTGCACTTCTTTTCCATGGGGATGGTCTTGATTCCTGTCTCCTGTAGAATGTCACGAACCTCATTCCATAGTTCATCAGGCACTCTATCTATCAGATCTAGGCCCTTAAATCTATTTCTCACTTCCACTGTATAATCATAAGGGATTTGATTTAGGTCATACTTGAATGGTCTCGTGGTTTTCCCTACTTTCTTCAATTTAAGTCTGAATTTGGCAATAAGGACTTCAGGATCTGAGCCATAGTCAGCTCCTGGTCTTGTTTTTGCTGACTGTATAGAGCTTCTCCATCTTTGGCTGCAAAGAATATAATCAATCTGATTTCAGTGTTGACCATCTGGTGATGTCCATGTGTAGAGTCTTCTCTTGTGTTGTTGGAAGAGGGTGTTTGCTATGACCAGTGCATTTTCTTGGCAAAACTCTATTAGCTTTTGCCCTGCTTCATTCCATATTCCAAGGCCAAATTTGCCTGTTACTCCAGGTGTTTCTTGACTTCCTACTTTTGCATTCCAGTCCCCTATAATGAAAAGGACATCTTTTTGGGTGTTAGTTCTAAAAGGTCTTGTAGGTATTCATAGAACCGTTCAACTTCAGCTTCTTCAGCGTTACTGGTTGGGGCATAGGCTTGGATCACTGTGATATTGAATGGTTTGCCTTGGAAATGAATGGAGATCATTCTGTTGTTTTTGAGATTGCATCCAAGTACTGCATTTCGGACTCTTTTGTTGACCATGATGGCTACTCCACACACATACATATATATAATATATTATATATTTGAAAATCTATGTATTAAAAATTCATAATATTCATATATATATATACACACACACACACACACACACACACACACATATATAAGAGGCAGTGATATATAAGCTGGGAAAGTAACATCTAATAAGAGATTTTATGGGTAAATACTTAGGGACTGTCTAACCTCTGCTGAACCTTATAGGTTCAGAAGAACTGGGCATATATGGAGAAATAAGCAATTTGCTGCAGCTGGAGAAAACTGCATATGGATGGAGAATGGGAAGCAGGAGATGCTGAACAGAGAATTTTCTAACAGAATTTTGAGTAGTTACAGAGAATCTTGTGTGCCTTATCTATTGTGGTGCTGAGGATTATCTTACAGCCAAAGAAGAATCATTAAACAAGTCCTTATAAACACTGTTTTCTAGAAAGCTTATATTACTAGAGGTATAGAGGATGGACTAGTTGGAGAAAGTCTTCAGGTCAGCTATCATCTAGGAGCTTATTGATCAGAAAAAAGAAAGATGCTGAAAGCCCAAACCAAACTGTTAGCAGTGGGAATACAGAGGAAGCACAGAGCATGTATATGTGTGTGTGAATGTATATTTGTGTGGGTAGATGGATGTGTATATGCATATTGAGTAATTGGATGTGTGGTACCTCAAAGAGTTACCTACAAATACTAAAATTGTGAATAGTGATGTGCTCCTAATGTAAGATACTGATGAAAAGTTTTAATATGCATATGAATAAATAAGAAAATCTCTACTACATGATGTAATTTTGAATGTGTCTTGTCAGAAAATTAATATGCTTTTTCGTTATAATTTTGGGAGAGATTTGTTAGAAACATGGCCTTGTCTTCCATATTTTTATGAATCTTCTAAGAACAAGGAGTGGCAGAATATACCAACCCAAATACATAACTTTGGCATCAGGATTATTTTTAAAGACATTTAAAAAAAACAGCAGATGCAAGAAGGGTATCTTAACTTCCTCTTTTCTTCCTGAAAATAGGAGATTAAAACTCCAATATGAAAGATGTCCTCTCTGTACCAGGAGAAAGGAAACTTTCTTTGATGGGAAGTCAAAGCCAAGAGTTTTCTGTATGAACAGAGCTTTTCAATTCTTATTTTTCTTTAACCTCTGAATATAGTTTAATTTTCCACAATTGTTTCTCCTTATTCAACCTAATATAATAGCGTGTAGGTTTTGCCATTCCTTTGGGGTTTCATCCCATATGAGGGTTCTTATGTAAAACATATAAACTTGTATGCTTTTCTCCTATTAATTTTTCTTATCTCAGTTTAATTCTCAGGCAAAACCAAAACACCCTAAAAAAGTAAAGAAAATGCCAGCAAAATTTGGGAACTCTATTTTATATAAAGTAAAAAGCACTATTAGAATATATGTTACCAGAGGATACTATAACTTCAGATGCATTTTCCTACCTCTCTTACTTTGAATATTAGGTAAATAAAATCAGTATGAAGGTGTAATTTTTCTACATTATGTTGGTTTAATAGTGACATATTTATACAGAAAGGTGATCACAATAGTTTATGGATATCACTATTCCTGGGGAATGCTTAAATCACTCAAGGGTAATGGTAAGTGTGAGCAGAGGTTTAGCAAGAAATCAGGGAAAAAAAGAGATAAACCAAGTGCATGCTCTGATACCTCCACAGGCTTTCTGTAGGGTTCCAGAACTGATGAATGCAATGTCTTATGAGTGTGAACATACCCTAATGACTCCATATCCAGTAAACACAGGTTGCTGTTGTGTTTACTTGTTTTGCTTTTCTGTCTTCAGTTTGATGGAAATGCTGATTGAAAAATAAGACTGGTAAACTGTGTTTTTTCCTCTCTAATAAATCTAGGGTATATTGGGGCCACAAAATTATTTCATGCCATCATGTGGATACAGTTATTGGGCTTTCAAATTCTGTCTATTGCTCATTTTTTAAAGGTTTTTGAATAGAGACTATCTGCCAAATTCCAATGCAATAGTTACATTCTCTCTCTCAAATAACCATTGATATATTCTTTTTTAAAATGTATAAAAGATCGTGGTGTTTAAGTCTAAGATGATGAATTTATCCAAACTCCTGCTATCAGGGGAAGATTTAAAGACAATAGGTCATATTAGAAACTGCCATATGAATTTTAAAAATGATAGTAAGAAAAGACATTGTTGAAAAAGAGAGTTGGGAAATGTAAAAATATTCCCTAAAATGACTTCTTACTGAAGAGTGAGGTTTAAAATTTTTTGCAGAAAGTTCTCTCTGTGAATCTGACTGTGAGATTTTTTTAGCTCATTGCTTCTTTATAAACACAAAGCAACTTGGATTTACCTCATTTTCTCATACAACAGGGATACTGCTAGTCCATTTTCCAGCCCCATGTGCAAAATAATGGCTCATCTTGCATGCCTCAAAAACTTTTGAATTTAAATTAGGTCATGAAGTTGGTGGGGAGGAAAAAAATGCCAACATTTTTCAATGTTTTATTACCTGAGCTTTCAAATTACTTGAAGAAAATCACAAACTTCTCTAAAATTAAAGGTAGGCACAGCCCCCCCAATCATATTTTTGCCTATACAATTCAGTTACATAATTATATAGGAAATAGTTATTTTTGAAATTTCAATTTTTGTAATTCTTCTAGTGTTTACATGAGTGATCTTGCAGAGGATGACCTGGTGACCTCTGGGGTTCTATACCCAATTTCTGGGGCCCTTAATCTTGAGTATTGGTTTCTATTAAATGGCTGAGTCTAATAAAGTGAACTGTTATACCCAAATTTTGCTTACCTAGCAAAGTTAAAGGAAATAGCATTATCTGTAAATTAGATAATTTTAATAGTATATTCCCTTAATTGCCATCTTTACTATCCTAAACAGCAAGAATGAGATTCTTAAGTTATTGATTGCATTAATGAACGTTTAACATTCTATTTCCTGAATTGTGATTCTCTTGGCTTGGGGCTTAGTTCATTCTCTCCTTGTGTGTGTGTGTTCTCTGGTTCTTTCTCGCTCTCCTCTCTGTTTTTGATCTTTTACTGAGTAAAAACTATAAGCACAGTGTTAGGAATAATTCACTTGACAATCACACACATATCAACTGCGATGTGTTCCTACTCTGTTTTTAAAAGTATTTTTTAATTCAGTATAATCCTTACAACAATTCTAGAAAGCAGGGATTATTGTCATTGCCATTTTACAAATGAAGAAACTAAGAAATTAATTAAAAGTCAATAGGTAGTGAGAGATTAGGAATGTAAATCAAGTACATCAGCTTTCACAGTCATTGTTATTTTCATTATGTAATATAACTTTTAAAATAAACTGATAACTTGGATTTATCTCATATAAACATATAAACAAGGTCATGAGTTATGTTGTAGACAGTTTCCTAAGGGAATAATTCTAAGTCATTATTTAATATAAACCAGTAATTCAACTAGTTTGTTAACCACTGTTTGTTCATTTATTCTATGAGTTCAGGGTTTTGTTGTCCAAGAAAATCCAACCCAAACTTGTAACCATTACCAAGTAATACTTGATCTGAATTTCAGTAATGATTTATGATTCTTAAGCCTTTGATACTAGCTTAATATTACTCTTCATTTTATTTGAAATGTCTCCTTTAATATTCATAACAATCCAGTATTAATACCCTAATATTCCAAATTAGAAAGGCAGGTTCATACAAGTTCACTGTTCACCTATTGTTGAAGCTTGGCTTGGACAATTTTGTGGCAGGGCATACTGGGGACCTTTTGAAGGAACTTGCATTATCCACCACAGTTTGGTCTCAGGTCAATCAACAGGGAGGGAAGAAGTCCTACCTATCAACAGAAGATAGAATTTAAGATTTACTGAGCATGGCCCCGCCCATCAGAACAAGACCCAGTGTCCCCCACAGTCAGTCTCTCCGACCAGGAAGCTTCAATAAGCCTCTTACCCTTACCTGTTAGAGGACAGTTCAGTTCAGTCCCTCAATCCTGTCCAACTCTTTTCGACCCGATGAATTGCAGCACGCCAGGCCTCCCTGTCCATCATCGACTCCCAGAGTTGACCCAAACTCATGTCCCTCGAGTCTGTGATGCTATCCAGCCATCTCATCCTCTGTCATCCCCTTCTCCTCATGCCCCCAATTCCTCCCAGTATCAGGGTATTTTCCAATGAGTCAAGTCTTCATATGAGGTGGCCAAAGTATTGGAGTCTCAGTTTCAGTATCAGTCCTTCCAAGGAACACCTAGAACTGGTCTCCTTTAGGATGGACTGGTTGGATCTCCTTACAGTCCAAGGGACTCTCAAGATTCTTCTCCAACACCACAGTTCAAAAGCATCAGTTCTTAGGCATTCAGCTTTCTTCACAGTCCAACTCTCACATCCATACATGACCATTGGAAAAAAACATAGCCTTGACCAAATGAACCTTTGTTGGCAAAGTAATATCTCTGCTTTTGAATATGCTATCTACATTGGTCATAACTTTACTTCCAAGGAGTAAGCATCTTTTAATTCCATGGCTGCAATCACCATCTTCAGTGATTTTGGAGCCCCCAAAAATAAAGTCTGCCAATGTTTCCACTGTTTCCCCGTCTATTTCCCATGAAGTGATGGGACCAGATGCCATGATCTTCATTTTCTGAATGCTGAGCTTTAAGCCAACATGTTCACTCTCCTCTTTGACTTTCATCAAGAAGCTCTTTAGTTCCTCTTCACTTTCTGCCATAAAGGTGGTGTCATCTGCATATCTGAGGTTACTGATATTTCTCCCAGCATTCTTGATTCCAGCTTGTGTTTCTTCTAGCCCAGAATTTCTCATGATGTACTCTGCATATAAGTTAAATAAGCAGGGTGACAATATACAGCTTTGACATACTCCTTTTCCTATTTGGAACCAGTCTGTTGTTCCATGTCCAGGCCTAACTGTTGCTTCCTGACCTGCATACAGGTTTCTCAGGAGGCAGGTCAAGTGGTCTGGTATCCCCATCTCTTTCAGAATTTTCCACAGTTTATTGTGATCCACACAGTCAAAGGCTTTGGCATAGTCAATAAAGCAGAAATAGATGTTTTTCTGGAACTCTCTTGCTTTTTCAATGATCCAGCAGATGTTGTCAATTTGATCTCTGGTTCCTCTGCCTTTTCTAAAACCAGCTTTAACATCTGGAAGTTCACAGTTCACATATTGCTGAAGCCTACTTGGAGAATTTTGAGCATTACTTTACTAGCATGTGAGATAAGTGCAATTGTGTGGTAGTTTGACCATTCTTTGGCATTGTACTTCTTTGGGATTGGAATGAAAACTGACCTTTTACAGTCCTGTGGCCACTGCTGAGTTTTCCAAATTTGCTGGCATATCGAGTACAGCACTTTCACAGCATCATCTTTCAGGATTTGATATAGCTCAACTGAAATTCCATCACCTCCACAGCCTTTGTTCGTAGTGATGCTTTCTAAGGCCCACTTGACTTTGCATTCCAGGATGTCTGGCTTTAGGTGAGTGATCACACCTGGGTTGTGAAGCTCTTTTTTGTATATTTCTTCTGTGTATTCTTGCCACCTCTTCTTAATATCTTCTGCTTCTGTTAGGTCCATACCATTTATGTCCTTTATCAAGCTCTTCTCTGCATGAAATGTCCCTTGGTGTCTCTAATTTTCTTAAACAAATCTCTAGTCTTTCCCATTTTGTTGTTTTCTTCTATTTCTTTGCATTGATCACTGAGGAAATCTTTCTTTTCTCTCCTTGCTATTCTTTGGAACTCTGCATTCAGATGCTTATATCTTTCCTTTTCTCCTTTGCTTTTCGCTTCTCTTCTTTTCACAGCTGTTTGTAAGGCCTCCTCAGACAGCCTTTTTTTTTTTTTTTTTTTTTGCATTTATTTTCCATGGGGATGGTCTTGATTCCTGTCTCCTGTACAATGTCCAAGAAGAGCTATCGCACGTCTGAGATCAGGGACAGCAGCTGAGAGGAGCAACTCCACATCCAATGAGCGGTGGCTGCAAGGGTGCAGGAGGGCTGAAAGGAGCTACTCCATGTTCATGGTCAGAGGGGTGACCTCATCCAAGGTAAGGAGCAGAGGCTGCGCTTTGCTGGAGTGCCATGAAGAGATACCCCACATTCAAGGTAAGAGAAACCCAAGTAAGACGGTAGGTGTTGCAAGAGGGCATCAGAGGGCAGACACACTGAAACCATAATCACAGAAAACTAGCCTATCTGATCACATGGACCACAGTCTTGTCTAACTCAATGAAATTAAGCCATGCCGTGTGGGGCCACCCAAGATGAATGGGTCATGGTGGAGAGGTCTAACAGAATGTGCTCCACTGAAGAAGGGAATGGCAACTACTTCAGTATTCTTGCCTTGAGAACTCCATGAACAGTATGAAAATGCAAAATGATAGGATAATGAAAGACGAACTCCCCAGGTTGGTAAGTGCCCAATATACTACTGGAGATAATGGAGAAATAACTCCAGAAAGAATGTAAGGATGGAGCCAAAGCGAAAACAATACCCAGTTGTGGATGTGACTGGTGATAGAAGCAAGGTCTGATGCTGTAAAGAGCAATATTGCATAGGAACCTGGAATGTTAGGTCCATGAATCAAGGCAAATTGGAAGTGATCAAACAGGAGATGGCAAGAGTGAACGTCAACATTCTAGGAATCAGTGAACTAAAGTGGACTGGAATGGGTGAATTTAACTCAGATGACCATTATATCTACTACTGTGGGCAGGAAACCCTTAGAAGAAATGGAGTAACCATCATGGTCAATGAAAGAGTCAGTCTGAAATGGAGTACTTGGATGCAATCTCAAAAATGACAGAATGATCTCTGTTCATTTCCAAGGCAAACCATTCAATATCACAGTGATCCAAGCCTATGCCCAAATCCAGTAATGCTGAAGAAGCTGAAGTTGAAAGGTTCTATGAAGATGTACAAGACCTTTTAGAACTAACACCTCCAAAAGATGTCCTTTTCATTGGGGACTAGAATGCAAAAGTAGGAAGTCAAGAAACACCTGGAGTAATAGGCAAATTTGGCCTTGGAGTACGGAATGAAGCAGGGCAAAGGCTCATAGAGTTTTTCCAAGAGAACGCACTGGTCATAGCAAACACCCTCTTCCAACAACACAAGAGAAGACTCTACACATGGACATCACCAGATGGTCAACACCAAAATCAGATTGATTACATTCTTTGCAGCCAAAGATGGAGAAGCTCTATACAGTCAGCAAAAACAAGACTGGGAGCTGACTGTGATTCAGATCATGAACTCCTTATTGCCAAATCCAGACTTAAATTGAAGAAACTAGGGAAAATCACTAGACCATTCAGGTGTGACCTAAATCAAATTCCTTATGATTATACAGTGGAAGTGAGAAATATATTTCAGGGACTAGATCTAATAGAGTGCCTGATGAACTATGGACAGAGGTTCGTGACATTGTACAGGTGACAGGGATCAAGATCATCCCCATGGAAAAGAAATGAAAAAAAGCAAAATGGCTGTCTGAGGAGGCCTTACAAATAGCTCTTAGAGGACAGGCAGAATGAAAACCACAATCACAGAAAACTAATCAAACTGATCACATGGAACACAGCCTTGTCTAACTCAATGAAACTGAGAGCCAGGCCATGTAGGGCCACCCAGACAGATCATCAGGGGAGTTCTGACAAAACGTGGTCTGATGGAGAAAGGAATGGCAAATCACTTCAGTATTCTTGCCTTGAGAACCCCATGAACAGTATGAAAAGGCAAAAAGATATGACACTGAATGATGAACTCCCCAGGTCAGTAGGTGCCCAATATGCTACTGGAGAAGAGTGGAGAAATAACTCCAGATAGAATGAAGAGACAGAGCCAAAGCAAAAACAACACCCAGTTGTATATATGACTGGTGATGGAAGTAAATTCCGATGATGTAAGGTACAATATTGCATAGGAACCTGGAATATTAGGTCCATAAATCAAGGTAAATTGAAAGTGGTCAAACAGGAGATGGCAAGAGTGAACATCAATATTTTAGGAATCAGTCAACTAAAATGGACGATAATGCACAAATTTAATTCAGATGACCATTACATCTACTACTGTGGGCAAAAATCACTTAGAAGATATGGAGTAGCATTCACAGTCAACACAAAAGACCAAAATGCAGTACTTGGATGAAACCTCAAAAACGACAGAATGACCTCTGTTCATTTCCAAGGCAGACAATTCAATTTCAGAGTTAATACAAGTCTATGCCCTGACCAGCAATGCTGAAGAAGCTGAAGCTGAACGATTCTATGACAGCCTAAAAGGCCTTCTAGAACTAACACTCCAAAAGTTGTCCTTTTCATCCGTTCAGTTCAGTTGATCAGTCATATCTGACTCTTTGCAACCCCATGAACTGCAGCACGACAGGCCTCCCTGTCCATCACCAACTCCTGGAATTGACTCAAACACATGTCCATTGAGTCTGTGATGCCATCCAACCATCTCATCCCCTGTCATCCCCTTCTCCCACCTTCAATCTTTTCCAGCATCAGTGTCTTTTCCAGTGAGTCAGTTCTTTGCATCAGGTGGCCAAAATATTAGAGTTTCAGCTTTAGCATCAGTCCTTCCATTAAATATTTATGACGGATTTCCTTTAGGATGGATTAGTTTGGTCTCCTTTCTGTCCAAGGGACGCTCAAGAGTCTTCTCCAACACCACAGTTCAAAAGCATCAATTTTTCAGTGCTCAGCTTTCTTTATAGTACAACTCTCATATCCATATATGACTACTGAAAGAACCATAGCTTTTACTAGATGGACCTTTGTTGACAAATCAATGTCTCTGCTTTTTAATATGCTGTCTAGGTTGATCATAGCTTTTCTTCCAAGGAGTAAGTGTCTTTTAATTTCATGGCTGCAGTCACCATCTGCAGTGATTTTGGAGCCCCCCACCCCCACCCCCTAAAATAAATCCTGTTACCATTTCCATTTTTTCTCCTTCTCTTTGTCATGAAGGAATGGAACCAGATGCCATGATCTTTGTTTTCTGAATTTTGAACCTTAAGCCAACTTTTTCTCTTCTTTCACTTTCATCAAGAGCTCTTTAGTTCTTCTTCACTTTCTGCCATAAGGGTGATATCATCTGCATATCTGAGGTTATTGATGTTTCTCCTAGTAATCTTGATTCCAGCTTGTGTTTCTTCCAGCCCAGCGTTTCTCATGATGTACTCTGCATACAAGTGAAATAAGCAGGGTCACAATATAAAGCCTTGACATACTCCTTTCCAATTTTGGAACCAGCCTGATGTTCCATGTCAGTTCTAACTGCTGCTTCCAGACCTGCATGCAAATTTCTCAAGAGGCAGATCAGGTCCTCTGGTATTAGGGGGCTGGAATGCAAAAGTTGAATGTCAAGAGATACCTGGAGTAACAGGCAAATTTGGCCTTAGAGTACAAAATAAAGTAGGGCAAAGACTAACAGAGTTTTGCCAAGAAAATGCACTGGTCATAGCAAACACCTTCTTTCAACAACACAAGATAATACTGTACACATGGACATCACCAGATGGTCAACACTGAAATCAGATTGATTATATTCTTTGCAGCCAAATATAGAGAAGCTCTGTACAGTCAGCACAAACAAGACTGGGAGCTGACTGTGGCTCAAATCATGAACTCCCTATTGCCAAATTCAGACTCAAATTGAAGGAAGTAGGAAAAAGCACTAGACCATCTAGGTATGACCTAAATAAAATACCTTGCAATTATACAGTGGAAGTGACAAATAGATTCAAGGGATTATATCTGATAGAGTGCCTGAGGAACTATGAAGGAAGGTTCATGACATTGTACAGGAGGCAGTGATCAAGACCATCCCCAAGAAAAAAAATGCAAAAAGGCAACATGGTTGTCTAAGGAGGCCTTACAAATAGCTGAGAAGATAAGTGAAAGCTAAAGGAGAAAAGGAAAGATATACTCATTTGAACTCAGAGTTCCAAAGAATAGCAAGGGGTGATAAGAAAGCCTTCCTCAGTGATCAATGCCAAGAAATGTAGGAAAACAATAGAATGGCAAGACTAGTGATTACTTCAAGAAAATTTAGAAGATTAAGTGAGATGAATATCCAGTGTCATTAAAATGAGAAATTCAAAGGCTAACTTCTCTGTTTCTTTGTATGCCTTTTGTTTCATGCCCCTAAAGTTCACCTATTTTGAAAACACTTCTGTTGTTCATATTATATCAATTCTATTTCTGTATTTTATTAAAATTGTCTAAAATTATCTATATTCATACAATTTCCTGATCACAATTAGTATATGCCTTTGCATATTCAATAGCATCTTGCACTTCTCTAAGAAGCTTGTCAATCTTTCCATAAAATAGAACTGTCACTCTTCTCTCTCTTACATGTCAACATACAGTCCAAAGGGTATTGCTTACTGAAAAAAGGTGAAAGTGAATTCTACCTTTCTCTGATGATTTGTCTTGCTCTTGCTTTTTTTTGGGCACATGGTTACTCCATGTGCCAAAAGAAGTGATAGATAAAAATATGAATGATGTGTATAGACATCATATTTGCCATAAGCATCTATCATCATCCTCTCAGGAGTAAAACAATATATATTCATTATATCAGGAATTTCTTTCCAAATAAACTGTGTTTGCAATGACGATTGTTTTTGTGACAGTTAATTTTAACTTTTCTGGTATCCAATCTTCTCTGACCTTTATTACTGAAATATGAGTCACCACTAAACTATATTTATGTTACGTGTTAATACAGCCCATTAACTGGCATTAACTTCTATAGCTGCTCATGTAATAGGCTAGATTACTGCAGACTTTAGTGGATGAATTGGAAGCTCTAAATATAATATGAAAGCAAAAATAGGATGTGTCCAAAATAGGAGATTAGTCAAATAAATGAATTACATAAATCCTTATGATATAGCAATGTACAATTGTTAAGAACTATAATGCAAAACACAGTATATTTGAAGATAGAATATTCACGCAAACCAGAAGTTCTATATATGAGACACACAATTGCATTCTTCTTTTCCCTATCAGATGTTACCACATTTCAAGAACTGTAAAGGGTCAAAGATATTCCCCTGCTTTAAAAATAACATGTTAGCTTGCTACAGTTTTGTGGATTCTTGAAGAAGAGAGAAGATTATTAGGAAAGAAAAAGGGACTTCTTATTTATGACATAGTCAGCAACGTGAGCTTATTGTCCCCATTATCTCTTCTTGCTTCCCGGGTCCCAAAGAAGTTACGTAGATCTTGGAAAGAAGTTGCATGTGCCATTTGCCTTTTTAATGAGTAACTCAGCTCAGGAAACTACAATATTTTGAGGTGTTTTATGGAAAACCTGCCCAATCTTTGCTTTACTAGCAGAGATTATCTTTATTACTCTTGGGAGCAAGTAAATCTGTTCTCTGTCCCAGAAGCAGATACAATCTCTATCTTTCAAAACTGACTACTCTACAGAAATCCTTGAAAACATTCCAGAATAACAACTTGTCAATGTTCTGCTCAAAAGACATTCAAAAAGAAGAGAGACTAAAGAGATTGTCTTCTGATACCACTAAGTTAAATTGTTCTTAACATCTGTCCTGCTTTAGTTCTACTTTATAAACCACCTGATGTATCACTAAACAATGCATAATTGCTTGCTTTGAAATTAAAATTAATGGAGCATTCAGTGCTTTTTTGTTATTTTTTTAATCCACATTAAATCTTATCCAAGACTTATCCAAGTCCATATATGTAGCTATAGCCTATTCACTACCAGTGCTGTGTAATATTCCTTGTTTGGGTGTGTCAGAACTTATGTATTCCTTGCATTTATTCATTTGGCTTATTTTCATTTATTGTTTATATGAAAATATTTTGAGTCTTTTGAGAAAGTCTCCTAGTACATATATTCAGGAATTTATCTAGAGCATTTTAATAGGAGAGGGAGTGTTAAAACACTTTAGACTTACAATGAATGTCACCATATACTTCAGTGTTTTCTCAATGGGTTAAAGTTTGAAAATATCTTTACTTTTTATTAATGTTCATTATTTGAATACCTACATTGGGTAGAAATTTCAGGTGCTTAGCATTTTTGTCAAAATATGGTATTCCTGCCTAATTCTTTTGCCCATTTTCTATGATTTTTTTTTTTCTTATAAATTCATCAGAATTCTTCACATTTTCTTGGTACTAATTAATAATGGTCAATGATATATTTGGAACTAAGGTCCCCAATTCATGGCTTGCCTTTTCATCTTCATTTTCTTTTATTTCACTTCATTTGATATCTTTTACTATGCTTCATAATCAATGTCTTATTAAGAAGTCCTACTGACTTTCATCTATCACATGAAAATAGATATGATTTACAAATTTTACATTGATTTTAGTTTTCATAAAATATATATATTTATGTATCTATAATATATGTATACATGCCTGTATATAACCAACTTCTCATGTCTATTCTTTCTCCATAGATCTACAATAGCAAGCCTATCAAGTACAACTGTCCATACATATATGAGTCTTTCAGTGGGCTCCTTTTGGTTACATTAATCTATTTATCTATTCCTATTCCATATACAAAATTAATGACCATAGTTTATAATAATAATTGGCATTAAATTAGGCAAATATTTCCATCTGGTCCTGTGTCTTCAGGGAAATTTTGTCTCTTTTGGCTCTCTTTTCCATATAAACTTTAGAATCATCTTATAATGATTCTTATGTGAGGTATGCTCACATATCCACCCGAAAGCATAAATTAAGATTCTATTTAAATAGCTTTGAAAATATAGGATAGTTTAGGAACAATGGAAATTTTAAAAATATGTTCCTTTGATTACTTGAACATAACATGCATCTTCATCAACATATTTTCTCTTGTATATTTTAATGAAAATTATGATAGTGTCTATAAGAGCTTGAAAGTGTTTAGTTAGAATTATTTCTAGTTACTTTGTATTTTTGATGTAATTTAAATTGTGTCTTTGAAATTTCATATTCTAAATGCTTGTTGTTGATACATAAAAATGTAACTGAGTTTTGTATATTGCTTCTGTACCTATCAGACTATTAGTTTTAACTATTAATCTGTAGTTTCTTCTGAATTTTCTATATACATATTAGGTAATCTATGATATATCTATGATAATGAGAGTTTTAAAAATTGTTTTGTATTTTCAATAACTTTGCTTCTTTTTATCTTTTTTAGACTGTCTTGAATATTCTGTATGTTACAGAATAGAATGCTGTTAGTGGGCATCACCAACTTTTTCCTGAATTTGAAGACAATTGCTTGCAGCATTCATGCTTAGTTATTGTAATTTTAACAGTTTTTTGGTAAGTAACTCTTAGGCAGTTTAGAGACGTTTTTCCCTTTTCATAAATTGCTGTAAGTTTGATTTATGTTTATTCTTTTATTTTTATTTTTGTCAAGAATGTGCATTTATCTACTTGTTCATTAGTACATATCCAATGCTTGAAAGAATGACTAGCATATAGTAAATGTTGAACTGGATACTGAATTTTAAACATTTTTTTCTGCATTTATTTTGATAATCACATAATTCTTCACATTAATCTACAAATATACTCAACTATATTATTATATTTTCTAATGTTAAGTTACCCTTGCACTTCTAAATATTTCTATAGAGGAGAAGAGGCTAAGAGGTATGGCAGATTTATCTGTGGCTATACAATTGCACTCATCTCACATAAAGTAATGCTCAAAATTCTCCAAGCCAGGCTTCAGCAATACGTGAACAGTGAACTTCCAGATGTTCAAGCTGGTTTTAGAAAAGGCAGAGGAACCAGAGATCAAATTGCCAATATTTGCTGGATCATCAAAAAAGCAAGAGAGTTCCAGAAAAACATCTATTTCTGCTTTATTGACTATGCCAATGCCTTTGACTGTGTGGGTCACAATAAACTGTGGAAAATTCTGAAAGAGATGGAAATACCAGACCACCTGACCTGCCTCTTGAGAAACCTGTATGCAGGTCATGAAGCAACAGTTAGAACTGGACATGGAACACAGACTGGTTCCAAATAGGAAAAGGAGTACATCAAGGCTACATATTGTCACCCTGCTTATTTAAATTATATGCAGAGTACATCATGAGAAATGCTGGGCTGGAAGAAGCACAAGCTGGAATCAAGATTGCCAGGAGAAATATCAATAACCTCAGATATGCAGATGACCCACCCTTATGGCAGAACTAAAGAGCCTCTTGATGAAAGTGAAAGTGGAGAGTAAAAAAGTTGGCTTAAAGCTCAACATTCAGACTTTATTTTTTTGGGCTCCAAAATCACTGCAGATGGTGACTGCAGCCATGAAATTAAAAGACGCTTACTCCTTGGAAGGAAAGTTATGACCAACCTAGATAGCGTATTCAAAAGCAGAGACACTACTTTGCCAACAAAGGTTCGTCTAGTCAAGGCTATGGTTTTTCCAGTGGTCATGTATGGATGTAAGAGTTGGACTGTTAAGAAAGCTGAGCGCCAAAGAATTGATATTTTTGAACTGCGGTGTTGGAGAAGACTCTTGAGAGTCCCTTGAACGGCAAGGAGATCCAACCAGTCCATTCTGAAGGAGATCAGCCCTGGGGTTTGTTTGGAAGGAATGATGCTAAAGCTGAAACTCCAGTACTTTGGCCACCTCATGGGAAGAGTTGACTCATTGGAAAAGACTCTGATGCTGGGAGGGATTGGGGGCAGGAGGAGAAGGGGACGACAGAGGATGAGATGGCTAGATGGCATCACTGACTTGATGGACGTGAGTCTGAGTGAACTCCGGGAGTTGGTGATGGACAGGGAGGCCTGGTGTGCTGCGATTCATGGGGTTGCAAAGAGTTGGACACGACTGAGTGACTGAACTGAACTGATACAAAATTTTCAGCAAAAGATATTCTTTTTACAAGAAGGATATGGCATCAAGCTGGGACAATTGTTTTAAGATATTATGATATTTTCTTTTTTCCCCCCTCAGTTTTGTAATGCAGAAAGGTAGAAGATGGGATACATTACTATAAAGAAATTAAAATGTATTCATTGCCTTCTCAATATTTAGTTTCCAAACAAGTACATGAAATGATAGACTTATAGAGTAAAGTTTAAAACTTCAGTTCTATCAATCAATGTGTTAGAACTAGCTGTAATGCACATCAACTATACAGACAGAGTCAACGATACTGTTTGTCTTAAAAGGGGATGTGTAGTAAAGCACCCTAAAATTATATTTTTAGCTTTTCTTGTTCCCCATGAATAAAGTATTAGAAAAAAACATAAAAGAGCTTAAATTTATTCTGCCTTATTAATAATATTGCTACATAGTTTTTCATTCTAAACCTGAGATTGTAAATGGTCTTGCTGTTTGAGGCATGTTTATTTCTTCTATATGGCATTTCTTATGTCTAATCCTTTCTTAGAACATTTACTGAGTTTTTTCCCTTTGAATATTCCTCTGCCTGGTTATGTCCTTACATTTATGAAAAGAAACCAGATCTTTTTCTTGCTCTGTAACTCAGAGATAACAGATGCATCATAATGAAGTCATCCTTTAACTACTTACATGTGAAAAGACATAAATATCACCTGCCCCCCCCTCCAACCTCCGCCCCGACACACATACACAGTGGACTTCTTGACATATTTTCCAGGCTCTTTGATTATCAGGGAAGTGTTTCTAAATTCAATATTTACAATTTAATTAGCTTCATAGCAAATTAAATCTATGATATTATTATTGCTGACTGCGTTCTCAATCACTTTGGTTGTGTCCAACTCTTTGTGACCTTATGGACTGGAGCCTGCCAGGCTCCTCTGTCCAAGGGATGCTCCAGGCAAGAATACTGGAGTGGGTTGCCATTCCCATCTCCAGGAGATATTCCTGACCCAGGGATTGAACCCACATCTCTTATGTCTCCTACACTGACAGGTGGGTTCTTTACCACTAGCACCACCTAGGAAGACTTATTGACTACTTTTATTTTAATGACAGAGATTCATCCTAGAAGCATGTGTTTATTTAACATTATCAGTGGTTAATTATAGAAAGAAGAATAAAAGTAGACCATATGTAATATCACTTTTTGGTAAATACATAAAAAACAATCTGTAGCAGATGTAAAGTTGCTTGTATAATTTCTTTGGTTCTGATTAAAATTTGTAATGTGATTATTAATGTTTCCTAACTATCATATATGTTCAACAAAAAGTCCTTTAGGGATATTATAATTCAGGCAATTCTAACCATGGGCAAAGTATCAAACTGGGTAATATAGATATATATATATATAGATATATATATAGTCAATTCAACACTCATATCACACTTTAGGTCCTTTCCAAGTTCTAATCCCTAAGTTTCACTGCTTCTCTCCGTCTGGACCCAGTTCTCCTGCTTCCCCATTTATTGTGGCAAAGCCTGCCTAGGTACCTTGTTCATACTTGGATAAGACTCACTGCATTTGATATCTTCTTTGGAGGTATCTGCATTTAGTAGAGACCTATGACTTGTATGCCCAATATTTTCCCTTTCAACAAAATGTTGGTTGTGCAAAAGTCCATTTAAAATACCTTTCTGTACTTGCTGGTCACCATTAAGGAACTAGAAGGGTAAAGTGCAAAAAAAAAAAAAAAAATAATAATAAATAAATAAATAAATAAAAGCATCCTTTAATAGTGTATTCAAACTGAACCTCAAAGACAAGAACATTTCTGAGATACCTTGTTTGAAAGATGGGAAGACTGATGATGTAGGATCTCTGTAATATTTCATTGTCAGTTTCATTTTCAATGACACCAAGTATAATTTATTTGTCCTCTCTCTAGGAGCAACATTATTTAAGCAAAATTTCTCTCACATTGGTAATCAGATATTTCTCCTGAACACTATTCCCAAGGGTGGTGATACAGAATATGTAGTTGACTCAGTAATACTGATTTGGGAAGGAGGTGGGAGGGACAAAATGTTGATTGCATCTTTTATACTTTTCCTTTGATATTCTCTCTCCTAAAACATCTTGCTTAAGATTCTATCAAGTGACTCCAGCACTTATGACTCCAGAGTTAAATGACTCCAGCAATAGTCTAGAAAACAAAGTTAAATTTCTGGGGCAAATTTCAATTGTTAGATAGTTGCTGTGAATAGTGAAACTAATCAGGATCCTAGGGGACCTTCCCAGTGACAGGCCCCAGTGCACCCCACTTTTTGTTTGTAAGAAAGACTTAGTGTTCTAGGCCTTCCCCAAGTTCCAAAGAATAAATCCAATCATAAAAGTGAGAAAAGTCAGAAACAAAGGAAAACAGTCAAGAAAGACAATATAATAACAGTTTGGTCATAAAACAAAGTTAAGTACTTTTAGTTCCTACTCAAAGTCTACAGATAATATCCAGAGCCAGATCTTTGAGTAGTGTTGCAGATACTAAAACACCCACTATGTGGAAAATGTTAACTGCACACTGGCCACAAACATATAGATCCCTGACTGGTTGGAACCCGAATGTTGATGATTGAGTTTCTCAAATCATCATCCTGTTACCTCACCATCAACCAACCAGAGAATTGTGCCAAAGCTGACTACACACTCTGTAAGTCTCTCCCTCACCCTGACTTTAAAAATCCTTCCTGAAAAACCAGTGGGAAATTTCAGGTTTTTTGAGCATAAGTTGCCTGGTCTCCATGATTAGCCCCATACTGTGTACCTTGCAATAAACGCAAATGCTGTACTTTCCTTCACCCCAAACCAATGTCAGTAGATTGGCTTTGCTGCTCATTGGGTGAGCAGATCAAAGTTTGTTTCAGTAACAATAGGGCATCATAAGAAGTTTTCTGAGGCTTCATTCATACTCTGCTAGAGTATTAAGATCAACTTATGTCTACCATGGGTGAAAGCAGGAGACAGTTAATGTGACAAAATACTACTACAAATTACTTTTCTGGACTATATTTGCCAGACAGAATTATACCTTGGTAATCTGGGGGACATGATTTTTATTGCTAACAAATGATGAGAAATTCCAATGCTTTTGAAATAAATTATTTCTTCTTTTTCACATTTTTTATTTGGAAGTTTTGCCCTGGCTATAGAATTGAATCAACTATATAATTTGGAATTGCTCCTGGGAATTAAGAAATAGAAAGTGTGCATGAAGATCAGCTTGTTTTGTATTTGATTAAATAAGTGTGGCAGAAAAATAAAGTAAAAATATAAAATCAAATATTATTTTGTTTTAACTCAGTATATCAGTGTAGGCCTGTATGCTTTTAAAGCACTTCTCTATTTAAATGTTTTTTCTTCCAGTTTGAGTGTTAATTATATTTGTCATTGCTATACATTACACATCCCTAGTATTTATATATCTTACAGCTGGAAGTTTTTACATTTTCACTTTCTTCATTCAGTTCTCCCTTCCTCCATCATCCATCTCTGGTAACCACAAATCTGATCTATTTTTCAATGACTTTGCAACTGAACAACAACAACTAGATGTTTAAAATTGTTAATCCCTACAATGTTCCCTTGGGATATAGAAGGGGAGTGCTAGTCTTCCTACTTTATGCATGAAACTGTATACACAGGAAATCAGTGATTGATCAGAGGCAAGAATTCAGGTATCCAATCTTAAAAAAAATAATGATATTCCTATTATACTAGTTTAACTTTCATTATACTATGTGAAGAAAAAGTGGGATATCTAAAGTGACAGTTACTTACATGGCAAACACTCTAGTAGTAGCTTTTCAAAAATTATCTCCTTTAATTCTTATGCTAACTCTCTGAGGCTATATACTTTATGAGTTTTATGAATAAGGACGCTAAGATTCAGAGAGGTTAATTAATTCATCCGGTGAAAACAACTAGTATATGGCAAAGTTAGTACCAAAGAATACTACTTTTCAGAAATATTACATAAGCTTCCAACTTATCCATGATCATCAAACTTCACCCATTTCCTAAGCTGCTGCCTGTTTATGACCTCTCCTCTGACTTCTCTTTGCAGCTTCTTTCTGTAAAGTAGTACCTATATGTTGGCATTGGCAACCAAGATAGTAATTATCCTTTGTTAGTGGCTGATGTGGTGCCCATGAGTCACATCTTGTTTAAAATTCAGGGAGATCCTAAATTAAAAATTGTAACTATGCTATCTATGATCCAAAAAAATTAAAAGAGTGGATTTTACATAATTAAGAGCACTGTGGAATCTGAATCTTGCTTACTATAAAATATATCTATAACTTAGAATTAAATAAGATTATACATTTAAAATATCAGACAAGATGCCAGGCATATAGTAGGTCTTTTCCTTTCTTTTTATTCTTCACCTGCCTTTTAGAGATTCTGAATAATAAGTTCTATGTATTGTTTGTTATTTGGGCAGTTTCCTTTTTTCCCTTTAACAAAGACAAAAACTAACATTCACCATATTCTCTAATATGAGGTCATTGCATAAATTCCCTTAGCAATAAGCAATCTGTTTTATATATTTGATCTTGAGATTCTTCCAAATACACTTTTTTAGAAAATGTGGAATATTTTTCACAAAAATATAAAATTTACATTTTTTGAAAACATTTAGTACAGCCTCGATGGAAATCACTTTTTAAAAGATAGGAGTCTTGCATTTGATTTACATTTCTAAATCAGTCTCTATTATGGTTCTACAAAGGTGACTGAAATTTTAATCTTAAGTAGCAATCTTGGAAAGCTTCCAAAGACCAGTTTTTGCCACTTCTTTAATGAAAGCATTTCTCAGGATTGCCTTTCATGTTGGAAATACAGCTTTGTTTGAACAAATAAAGATTTGTTCACAAGTTTCTCAGATTTAAATGCCTTCCCAGACATACTTCTAGTTTGTTGATGCATCTCTCGATCAATTTAGCTCAACCCACCACTCTAAATCTACTTTTGGTAATCTGTATCACATATTTACAACTTAGTTATTTCTCATTACTCCATGAGAATTATCTCCTTTGCTAACTATATATATATATATATATGCTTTGGGTGTTCTATAAAACCAGAGTTAAATCTAATATCAAAATTATTACAAGAGCCTTTGAAGTATTAATTTTATGGTAATTAATTGGAGTTACTGGTGGAATTTTCTATGCAAGAGGAAATTTTCCTCTCTAGCACATACCTTTTAACTCCAGCTTGACCAAAAATAACACATTAATTTGATCTTTTGTACCAATTTTATCAACTCATGGTAAACTGTTATGTTGAAAAGTATTGAGACTATACTAGGGTTCAATAAGTAGTGCCATGATTAATCAGCAATCCCAGGAGATCCTTGAATCAGGTGATGTTTCTCTTCCTAAACCCAGGAGGTAGGGTGGAGTAAGGAATGAATCACAAGACATTGTTTCATTATTATTATGACCATTTCCTCTTTTGGCTTCTGATCTGGTCTCATAGTTTTCAAACCAGTTTTTATATAGGGGAGTTACAATTATTAACTTAATGAATGAAATAATTTAAAAAAATAAAAACAAGCTATGTCCAGGGAAGTCATCAATGGTTAAATCAGAGTGATTATTTTGTTTTCCTGAGTAATTTCTTTTTAAAAGAGTGCATTCTTTATGAAAGTGAAAGCTTGAAAGTGAAAGTTGCTCAGTCTTGTCAGACTCTGTCACCCCATGGAGGGTATAGTCAGTGGAATTCTCCAGGCCAGAATACTGGAGTGGGTAGCCTTTCCCTTCTCCAGAGGATCTTTCCAACCCAGGGATTGAACCCAGGTCTCCCACATTGCAGGTGGATTCTTTACCAGCATTCCCTATAAACAGAATCAAATGCCAAGAATATAAGAAGCCAAAGAGGTATGATTTAAATACTGATATTTTCTATTCTATTCAGGAGGATGACAAAACAATGCCTTTTGAGAAGCTGTAGAGAACAATACAATCTTCTGTGCTTATTTCATAGTCTCTTTTTGTCCTAACAGGATAATAAATTATTGAGACATTTCACATTTTGTTTATAAAATATCTGGGTCATTAATTCTTGAGAACTTACAACATGTAATATGATTCCATCTCATTATGGGATGGGCATTTACACATTAATTTCTTTTTTTATTATCCGCTAATTTATTTCCACTGGGAATCCTTCCTCTTTTTACTCAACATGGTATACAAATCCCTAAGAATCATAGAAATCTTCTAGTAATCACAGTTTTTTATATGCTCAGGAAATTATTGATCAGGTTATCTTTCATGCGGTAGCACTGAAAATTCTCCAGGCCAGGCTTCAGCAATATGTGAACCATGAATTTCTAGATGTTCAAGTTGGTTTTAGAAAAGGCAGAGGAACCAGAGATCAAATTGCCAACATCCGCTGGATCATCGAAAAAGAAGAGAGTTCCAGAAAACATCTATTTCTGCCTTATTAACTATGCCAAAGCCTTTGACTGTGTGGATCACAATAAACTGTGGAAAATTCTGAAAGAGATGGGAATACCAGACCACCTGACCTGCCTCTTGAGAAACCTATATGCAGGTCAGGAAGCAACAGTTAGAACTGGACATGGAACAACAGACTGGTTCCGAATGAGAAAAGGAGTACGTCAAGGCTGTATATTGTCACCCTGCTTATTTAACTTATATGCAGAGTACATCATGAGAAACGCTGGGCTGGAAGAAGCAAAGGCTGGAATCAAGCTTGCCAGGAGAAATATCAATAACCTCAGATATGCAGATGACACCACCCTTATGGCAGAAAGTGAAGAGGAACTAAAAAGCCTCTTGATGAAAGTGAAAGAGGAGAGTGACAAAGTAGGCTTAAAGTTCAGCATTCAGAAAACTAAGATCATGGCATCTGGTCCCATCACTTCATGGGAAATAGGTGGGGAAACAGTGGAAACAGTGTCATATTTTATTTTCTGGTGTTTCCAAATCACTGCAGATGGTGATTGCAGCCATTAAATTAAAAGACACTTACTCCTTGAAAGGAAAGTTATGACCAACCTAGATAGTATATTAAAAAGCAGAGATATTACTTTGCCAACAAAGGTCTGTCTAGTCAAGGCTATAGTTTTTCCAGTGGTCATGTATGGATGTGAGAGTTGGACTGTGAAGAAAGCCGAGTGCCAATGAATTGATGCTTTTGAACTGTGGTGTCGGAGAGGACTCTTGAGAGTCCCTTGGATGGCAAGGAGATCCAACCAGTCCATCCTAAGGGAGATCAGTCCTGGGTGTTCACTGGAAGGACTGATGCTAAAGCTGAAACTCCAATACTTTGGCCACCTCATGAGAAGAGTTGACTCATTGGAAAAGACCCTGATGCTGGGAGAGATTGGGGGCAGGAGGAGAAGGGGACGACGGAAGATGAGGTAGCTGGATGGCATCACCGACTCGATGGACATGAGTTTGAGTGAACTCTGGGAGTTGGTTGATGGACAAGGAGGCCTGGTGTGCTGCTATTCATGGGATCGCAGAGTCCGACATGACTGAGCGACTGAACTGAACTATCTTTCATGACTTACATATTCTACTTTCCTTTGTTTTACATTTCATCCCTCCCCAATATTTAGACTTCAATGAGAATATAGACTACACTCTAGTGTTCTTTTATAATAATTAATGTCAAACAAATAGGAAATTTTCTACTATATACATAGTTTCTCCCAAAGTAGATCAGGGTAAACAAGTTGATCTGAGAAACAGAAAAACTGTGGATCAGAATCTGGCTTGTTATTTAAGATTCAACTTGATATAACTTCTTGCAAAAAGCATTTCTTGAACTTAAACTTAATTTCCCCTAAGGTTGTACTATTTTCTGCTCTTGCATGCTTTAATAAGACTCTATGGTTTCCTGAATCAGCATATATAATATATTTATGTTTATTAGCTTATAGTTAGCTCTGAGTGCAGGAGGGGAAATCTCATGAATTCCCACTATCTGTAATAGTACCTGGCAAAATATAGGCTCTACCTTTTTGGTACAAAAAACTGCTATAATCATGGGCATATGAGAGATATTTGATATCACATTAAGTAAACAATATAGTAAATTTTTATATCACAGAAATACTTTTACTTCAAAATTCATCTTTCTTTTAAAATTAGAATATTTACCAATACTCTGTAAACTAGCACTTTCATTTTTTTAATGATAAAAATTTTACAAACTCAGAGCTACTTTGCATTACTGGAATACTTCTTCATAAAGCCGCAAGTGTTTTACAGTCAGTGATATAGCATTCTAATTACAATGTTTTGAGGGACAAATAAGTTACCAACAATTCTTTACCACTCATTAGCATCTGGCACAGAATACTGTAGTGAAGATCTACAAACTGTGTGAATCAATCAGCTCTTCTAACAGATAAGACTATGAAACCTATGAGACAGAGAAGTGTCATGACCTTCCAAGATATTACAGTAGGCTTATTATGGTGTCAAGGTCAAAGCTCTTATTTCAAATATGAAAGATGAGCGATGAATCTCCAACTGTCTGACATGCTTTCACCTCTGAAAGAAGTGATTATAAGTAAAAGGTCTGCATAAAATATAATGGTCTAACACATGAAATATACTATCCTGCCTACTACAGAATGTACTGGAGAATGCCCTAGGAGCCAGAGGCAGGATTTGGTAAGCTAAGTAAGTTTGCAGTGGTATGTATGTGTGTGCTCAGTCGTGTCTGACTCTTTGTGACCCCCTGGACTATAGCCCACCAGGCTCTTCTGTCCATGGAATTTTCCAGGCCAGAATACTAGAGTGGGTTGCTATTTCCTACTCCAAGGGATCTTTATGCCTATGAAATGGATTGCTTCAAGACTATTCTCAATAGTAGGAGATCATGTTAGCAATTGACAGATTCACCTAACCCTACTTCCTCTTATGCAGTGTGAACCAGAAATGCACATGGAGAGGGTGGCCTGGAAAGAGGCCTGAGTACTTGCTCCTCAATGAAATCATTCATTCAGCTTATATGAGCTGGTGACTTATGATGTACAAGGGATTGTACTAGTGGCTGAGCAAAAGCTGGCATGGCTCAGATCCCATAGATTATTGAGGAAAGTGAACATTATTCATATTATCAGACAAAAGATTATGAACTTAGCATTGCTTTAACTATATTAACAGAAACATGCTTGGTGTTTAGTAAGTGTATTAAACAGAGATTTGATCTTATCAAGGAGGTTAAGAAAGATTTCCATTTGTAAGTGAATAAATTTGAAGAATGACCAATCAGTTTCCAGGTGACCCTAGTGGTAAAGATCCTGCATGCCAACACAGGAGACTTAAGAGATGCAGATTCAGTTCCTGGGTCAGGAAGATCCCCTGGAGGAGGACATGGCAACCCACTCTAGTATTCTTGCTTGGAGAATCTCATGGATAGAGCAGTCTGGAGAGCTACAGTCTAAGTTCAGTTCAGTTCAGTTCAGTTCAGTCACTCAGTCGTGTCCGACTCTTTGTGACCCCATGAATCGCAGCACGCCAGGCCTCCCTGTCCATCACAATGGGGTGGCAAAGAGTTGGACACAACTGAAGCAACTTAGGACACACAAATAGAACAAAGAACACTCCAAGTAAAAAGAATAATATATTCAAAGATTCTCAGATGGGAGAAAGAGAGGATATTTCAAGTAACTGGAAGGTGGAAATATGACTGGAGTAGCATGAAAAGGGATTATTTCTGCTTTTGACCCTTTCAGAAGATGCAGCTAGAAAACAGATGTATATATACTGATCCATGCATACACATTTATATTTATTTCTGTATCTAACTGTATATATTTATTTTAAAATGTGGTTCATACTGGCTTCTCAACTCTCCTTATCTGACACTGAGCATCACTGCTGTCATGATTTACAATATGCTTACTTATTTCTTCAACCATGTTTATTTAGTTTCAGAATTGCTAATTTATATGACTATGAGTAAAAAAAATAACGCTAACTCGAAGGCAGTAATTATATATAGTTATTTTGTTGTTTGCCTTATGATAGGTAGCAAAACATTGTTTTTCAAATTCACTTAGATTAGTTCTTCTCTTCCCCCCCCCCCCCTTTGCAATGCAGTTGTATTAATCATGAGAAATAGGCCGCTTTCTTACAATTTGTATTCCAGTTTTTATTCTCCTCTCTCCCTTGTTATTTCCTTTTTAAAATTTACATTTCAATCTTTGCGGGATACAGTTCTGTGGGTTTGGGGAATTCAGTGTCCTGTGTGTACCATCACAGTTGGGAACATTTGCTCATGTTCTCTTTTATATGTAATCCTCCTCAACTCTAATAAATGAGTGGTTGTAACCCAGGAAGGATACACTGGAAGTCTATGGCATAAGCTGAAGCTACAATCCACAGGCAGATTTTTTTTCTTCTGGAAAGCTTCAGTTCTGCTTCTAAGGCCTTTCAATTGACTCTGATCATATCCACTGTGATTACCAGGGATAATATCCCTTACTTAAAGAAAACTGACTGTGAATTTTAATCATATCTACAAAATATCTTTATAACAACACCTGGACTGAATAACTGCAATCTGTATCCTAGGCAAGTTAAAACATAAACCAACATAAGTGTATTTTTATTTCAGGAAATTTAAAGTAAATGAATGAGATGGTGCAATAAATATTTTCCTATGAATATTTCATCTTCTTTTTTTACTAATACAAATAAAACTAAAAATATGTATTCTCAGCCTACCTTATAATTAGTATGTCTACATGACAGAATTCAAAGCTATAAGATATAAAAGAGGATTTTATGAATTACTCTCAGATAGTACTGAAAGAAGACAGACTTCTTTGACACACATATTTACTTTGGCCTTAGTTCTACATCCATTCCACAGCCTGGACATGGATATAATAGATGGCTTTCTAGCATATTCTGTAATGTATAATTATGAGCTAAAAAGAGCATGGGTTTCTCATAAATCATGAATATCAATAACATTCTTGGACTATCTCCTTTTGGGCTTATCTTTACCTACAAAATAAACCTTATTTTTTTTTTTTAAGTTACTATTATTTTGGTTTTTAGTTACAAGGTGAAATAGTGCTCACACATGAAACTTTAAGCCACAAATATTTGTTTTTAGGCTAAAATTCTAATTGTGTCCACCTAGCTAGCTTACTAATACAAATAATGTGACATAAATCTTGAAATATCTACTTTAAAATCTACTGGAATTTTACTTTTACTCTTTATATACCAAATAGCATAACCAAACAGTAGTATTCAAGAAAAAAGAATTTGTACTTCAGTAGAATTCTGAAAAAACTGACTGAAGTATACATTTGAACCAAGATTGGGCAGATTAAAGACATAACTATTTGTTTTCATGAAATCAGAAATTTGGGTTGCTGAGAAATTACAGTGATCATTTAGATTGATCACTTATTTTACACATGAGGAGAATGCATCCAGACAGATTGAATAATGGGTCCTATGCCACACAGTTCATAAGCATTAGAATTATTCATAGATCTTAGTGCACAGAGTTTAGAGTTATTTGAAGATAATTTCTTTTCACTATACCAAAAGTGATCAATTGGATTAAAATATTAGAGAAGTCAAAAAGATTATTCTGTTTTTTTTTTTAAGGGACATTAACTTCTTCATGGAAAACCAAATTTCACTTAGCTCTAACAAGTTTGTTGCTGTTGTTCAGTCACCAAGTTATGTCTGACTCTTTGTGATCCATGGACTGAAGCACGCCATGCCACCCTGTCCCTCACCATCTCCCAAAGTCTGCTCAAGTTCATGTCCATTGCATCAATGATGCCATCCAGCCATCTCATCCTGTGATGTCCTCTTCTTCTGCCCTCAATCTTTCCCAGCATCAGGAACTTTTCCAGATCAGCATTCAGCAACTTTCTATATGCCTAAACATGAAGTCTGCCATACAGGGATTAAAACTAAAGGCAGTAATTCATGGATGAATTGAGAAACAAGCAAGAATAAGAAAAAAAATTATCTTGGATAATTATGACAACACGACTTTAACAGTCAGGTCTATATTTATTTCTTTTTTAGGTAGATTTTTAAATAATTACCCACAGTTATCTAATTGTGCCTTTTTAATCTCTGTATTGAGCTCTTTGGGGTCTAAGCTTGGATACCCACCAGGAATCACAATATATTTGGAAGAAAAACAAATCCTATTTTGGTAGAATTCCTCTATTTGGGAGAAGTTGTAATGACTCTCATGAAAGAAGAAAACATACTAGTAAGTTAAGGTTGCAGTGCAATAAATGATTCCTCAAGGAGTAATAAACTGGTTAGGATAATCAGTGTTCTAGTTTTTGTGTCCATTTTATTTTTCATACACTTCAACTTACTCCAATAAAAAAAGCAGGGTTGAATTACTGAATCACAGAATCTTGTAATAATAATAGGAAATGATGTAGTCTAAGTGTCTCACAGAAAATTATGATCCGAAATTATAAAATATCTTCTCAAGGCACTGGAAGAAGAAAGAAAGATAAAGAGAGAGAAAAGAGAATTTGTGTGTACGAAAAAATATTCTGATATTAGTACATCTGTACCTCAGATGCTTCCCTGGTAGCTTAGTTGGTAAAGAATCTGCCTGCAGTGCAGGAGATCCCAGTTCGATTTCTGGGTCAGGAAGATCCCATGGAGAAGGGATACTCCAGTATTCTTGGACTTCCCTGGTGGTTCAGTCACTAAAAAATCTGCCTGCAATGCAGGAACCTGGGTTCAATCCCTGGTTTGGGAAGCCTGGAGGAGGGAATGGCAACCCACATCAGTACTCTTGCCTGGAGAATCCCCATGGACAGAGGAGCCTGGCAGGCTGCAGTCCATGGGGTTGCAAAGAGTTGGACATGACTGACCAAATAAGCATACTGTACTTTAGAGAAACGTGAGAGTAGTTTACAAAGTGAAATAATGATTTTATGATGAACTCTATTTTATAGAAATTTGTATTCTTTAATTAGCTTTATGAAAATCCTCTAATTCATTTCCAAAGTTGTACTATTGGATACAGGTCTGGCTATGGTTTCTAAAATGTTTGATTAAAATGTTTCAATATGAGTTTTGGCAGTTTAGATATATAGATATATCTGAAAATCATTTAGGTTTCCTAGCTTCAGTTATCTCTCAGTATTTTTATTCACTGGAAGATTGACAGATTCTGATTTGCCTTTCCCCAATTCTGAGCTTGGTTTTATCTTCAACCATTTTGGATTCAAGTATTATTTTATGAATCAGGTCTAACAGTGTCTATTGGGATGAATGAGAATTCACTGAAAGAGAAGAAAGAAGACAGAAAAGAGTTCTAAGACTGTCAACATGCAATTTGAGACTAATCGGATCTGTAGAAAGAATATTCTCTCATGGTTGATTCTACATAGGTAGAATTTAGAAACCTTCAACAAAAAGGCTTATGATTGAATAGCAATAGTTAGAAGAACATATTTCATTTTATGCAGCTATTTTCTCATGTTTGTCTCAGTTTTCATGGCATTTATATATTTCTTGGGGTTCAGAAATAACTTTCAACACTGCTTTTTATTAAGAGCGAGCAAGCTTACCCATGAAAATTTCACTTTCATTGAAAAATTATTTTGTATTATGCTTACTTTAATTTTTGCTAAATTTTAGTTTAATTTTTTAATGAAAGAAAATAGTTTTTGTTCATAAAAAACTTGGTTTTACTACATTGTTTTTGTAGAACAGATGCTAAGTTTTATATATACCAATATGCTTTTTATTTAAATAGCATTACTGGAGAGAAGGCAAGATGGTAGAGGAGTAGGAAGACATGGAGTTTATCTCTCTCAACAAATGTATCAAGAACACATATACAAATGGAACAATTTTCACAGAGCTCTGACTGAACACTAGCAGAGGGTCTTGGTCACCTAAAAGTACAACAAAGATCCCCATATAACTGGGTAGGATGAAAGAAAAAAGTAGAAAAAGGAAGAGAAGAGGAAGTGGGATAGGACCTTTATCCTTGGTGGGGAGTGAAGGAGGTGAGACAAGAGGTTCTCGCATTTACAGAATCCCGTCACCAGTGGGGAGATGAGCTGGGAGAGAAGGAGAGCTTTAGGGGCTATCAGAGGAGAGTGTGGCAACTGATCTGTGGCATGCAGGACAGAGTGAGATATGTTGTTCTCCTTCGAAGTGACACGAAAGCAGTGCCTTCCAAAAACTACCACTTTTTGTCCCATGGGCTTTTAAACTTCTCTCTTCTAGATTCCCCAGGAAAAAAAGCTCTGATCTATCATGCCTCTTTTATTAATATTTTCTATTCAGAGTTCAACTATCTATTTTGGGGTAACATTTTCTCTATTTAAGCTTTTACTGTTTTCTCATCATTTCCACATATCCCATTTGATTCTGGGTCTGGACTGGAATCCAGAGTTGACTATAACCATTCAGGAATATTTATTTGATTTTTTACACAGACATTGATTTTCATCTCTTTTCCCATCTTCTTGTTATGATGTAGTTGTTGGCTGCGATTGGGTTTATTTTCTGTCCTTCACTTCAATTCAGTTCAGTCGCTCAGTCGTATCTGACTCTTTGTGACCCCATGAATCGCAGCACGCCAGGCCTCCCTGTCCATCCCCAACCCCCGGAGTTCACTCAGACTCATGTCCATCAAGTCACTGATGCCATCTAGCCATCTCATCCTCTATTGTCCCCTTCTCCTCCTGCCCCCAATCCCTTCCAGCATCAGAGTCTTTTCCAATGAGTCAAGTCTTCCCATGAGGTGGCCAAAGTACTGGAGTTTCAGCTTTAACATCATTCCTTCCAAAGAAATCCCAGGACGGATCTCCTTCAGAATGGACTGGTTGGATCTCTTTGCAGTCCAAGGGACTCTCAAGAGTCTTCTCCAACATCACAGTTCAAAAGCATCAATTCTTTGGCACTCAGCTTTCTTCACAGTCCAACTCTCACATCCATACATGACTACAGGAAAAACCATAGCATTGACTAGACGGACCTTTGTTGGTAAAGTAATATCTCTGCTCTCTAGGTCGGTCATAACTTCCCTTCCAAGGAGTAAGCGTCTTTTAATTTCATGGCTGCAGTCACCATCTGCAGTAATTTTGGAGCCCAAAAAAATGAAGTCTGACACTGTTTCCATTGTTTCCCCATCTATTTCCCATGAAGGGATGGGACCGGATGCCATGATCTTCGTTTTCTGAATGTTGAGCTTTAAGCCAACTTTTTGCTCTCCACTTTTGCTTTCATCAAGAGGCTTTTTAGTTCCTCTTCACTTTCTGCCATAAGGGTGATGTCATCTGCATATCTGAGGTTATTGATTTCTCCCAGCAATCTTGATTCCAGCTTGTGCTTCTTCCAGACCAGCGTTTCTCATGATGTACTCTGCATAGAAGTTAAATAAGCAGGGTGACAATATGCAGCTTTGACATACTCCTTTTCCTATTTGGAACCAGCCTGTTGTTCCATGTCCAGTTCTAACTGTTGCTTCCTGACCTGCATATAGGTTTCTAAAGAGACAGGTCAGGTGGTCTTAGTGGACTGTATTTTTTGAAGATACATGGAGAATTCCATTTTTGGTAACTGCCATTAACATAGAGGAAATGGGCTTAATAACTTAATTACTAGATTATATTTGGTGAAGCCTGTATGTCAAGGCTGTATATTTTTATGTTTTTTAGTGACTCAGTTCAGTTCAGTTCAATCGCTCAGTCCTGTCCAACTCTTTGTGACCCCATAGACAGCAGAATGCCAGGCCTCCCTGTCCATCACCAACTCCTGGAGTTTACTCAAACTCATGTTCATTGAGCCGGTGATGCCATCCAACCATCTCATCCTCTGTCATCCCCTTCTCCTCCTGCCTTCAATCTTTCCCAGCATCAGGCTCTTTTCAAATGAGTCAGCACATCACATCAAGTGGCCAAAGTATTGGAGTTTCAGTTTCAACATCAGTCCTCCCAATGAAATTCAGGACTGATTTCCTTTAGGATGGACTGGCTGGATCTCCTTGCTGGTCAAGGGACTCTCAAGAGTCTTCTCTAACACCACGGTTCAAAGGCATCAATTCTTCAGTACTCAGCTTTCTTTATAGTCCAACTCACACATCCATACATGACTACTGGAAAAACCATAGCCTTGAATAGACAGACCTTTGTTGGAAAAGTAATGTCTCTGCTTTTGAATATGCTATCTAGGTCGGTCATAGCTTTTCTTCCAAGGAGTAAGCATCTTTTAATTTCATGGCTGCAGTCACTGTCTGCAGTGATTTTGGAGCCCCCAGAAATAAAATCAGCCACTGTTTCCACTCTTTACCCATCTATTTGCTATGAAGTGATGGTACCAGATGCCATGATCTTAATTTTCTAATGTTGAGCTTTAAGCCAACTTTTGCACTCTCTATAGAGTCAGCAAAAACAAGGTCAGGAGGTGACTGTGGCTCAGATCATGAACTCTTTATTGCCAAATTCAGACTTAAATTCGAGAAAGTAGGGAAAAACACTAGACCATTCAGGTATGACCTAAATCAAATTCCTTATGATTATACAGTGGAAGTGAGAAATCGTTGTAAGGGACTAGATCTGATAGACAGAGTGCCTGATGAAGTATGAACAGAGGTTCGTGACAGTACAGGAGACAGGGATCAAGACCATCTCCAGGGGGAAGAAAAATGCACAAAAGCAAAATGGCTGTCTGAGGAGACCTTATAAATAGCTGTGAAAAGAAAAGAAGCAAAAAGCAAAGAAGAAAATGAAAGATATAACCATTTGAATGCAGAGCTCCAAAGAATAGCAAGGAGAGATAAGAAAGCCTTCCTCAGTGATCAGTGCAAAGCAATAGAAAAAAAAACAATAGAATGGGAAAGACTATAGATCTCTTCAAGAAAATTAGAGATAACAAGGGAACATTTCATGCAAATATGGGCTCAATAAAGGACAGAAATGGTATGGACCTAACAGAAGCAGAAGATATTAAGAAGAGGTGGCAAGAATACACAGAAGAACTATACAGAAAAGATCTTCATGACCCAGATAATCATGATAGTGTGACCACTCACCTAGAGCCAGACATCCTGGAATGTGAAGACAAGTGGGTCTTAGGAAGTATCACTACAAACAAAGCTAGTGGAAGTGATGGAATTCCAGGGGAGCTATTCCAAATCCTGAAAGATGATGCTGTGAAAGTGCTGCACTCAATATGCCAGCAAATTTGGAAAACTCATGAATGGCCACAGGACTGGAAAAGATCAGTTTTCATTCTAACCCCCAAGAAAGGCAATGCCAAAGAATGCTCAAACTACTGAACAATTGCACTCATCTCACACACTAGTAAAGTAATGCTTAAAATTTTCCAAGCCAAGCTTCAACAATACATGAACCATGAACTACCAGTTGTTCAAGCTGGTTTTAGAAAAGGCAGATGAACCAGAGATCAAATTGCCAACATCTACTGGATCATCGAAAAAGTGAGAGCTCCAGTAAAACATCTATTTCTGCTTTATTGACTATGCCAAAGTCTTTGACTGTGTGGATCACAATAAACTGTGGAAAATTCTTCAAGAGATGGGAATACCAGACCACCTGACCTGCCTCTAGAGAAACCTATATGCAGGTCAGGAAGCAACAGTTAGAACTGGACATGGAACAACAGACTGGTTCCAAATAGGAAAAGGAGTATGTCAAGGCTGTATATTGTCACCCTGCTTATTTCACTTATGTGCAGAGTACATCATGAGAAACGCTGGGCTGGATGAAGCATACACTGGAATCAAGATCGCTGGGAGAAACATCAATAACCTCAGATATGCAGATGATATCACCCTTATGGTAGAAAGTGAAGAACTAAAGAGACTCTTGATGAAAGTGAAAAAAGAAAAAAAGTTGGCTTAAAGCTCAACACTCAGAAAACAAAGATCATGGCATTGGTCCCATCATTTCATGGGAAATAGGTAGGGAAACAGTGGAAACAGTGGCAGACTTTTAGTGCCTAAGTAGGTAAATTACTTGGAATAGCACGTTTTGAAGAGATAATATGTTTACTGATACCCACATTATACCAGGTATTGTGGCGGATGTTTTCATGTTTGTCATTTCATTTACATCTTACAGCTACTCTGCAAATTGCAGGACTTAAGTCATTGATTTCAGTTCATATTACTTATGATGTCTTGTATTGGCTTTTCCACACAATTATTTTCCTCCTTTAAGTCTCTAAGAGTGGACAGTACTTCCCAATCACACTGACACCACATTTGACCATATGTCTTGATTAAGGAAATGTGAAATAAGTAATAATTGTCAGCTATGAACAAAATGTTTAAGAGCATGCAAAAGATTTCCCATATATACTTTCCCTATTTTTCAAAATCTACATAAAACATATTCCTAGATCACCCACAACGAACATTCAGTGCGAGCTAGAAATAAGCCTCATGTTGTGAGCCACTATAATTTTTAGGTCATTTGTCCTGCAGTATAACTTATACTCAGTTATTAAGTGGTACTGCCAGCATCCAAATGTTTAGCCCTTAATCAGAAGAAAAGAATACATATCTTGCTTTCAAAAGGTATGGAAGCCATTAAAAATACAAGATCACAAACATAAAAAGTAAAGAAAAATATTAGGAAATCCATTTGTTGTTATTTAGTCACTAAGTAGTGTCTGACTTTTACGACACCCACAAAATCCTAAATGAGGGAAACGGTCCAAAATCATTAGAGGATTTCAGAGAAGATAGTGATTCTTAATTAATTTAAACTACTATTTCTCTCCCTGATGGTATTATTTCTTCTTCTTCACATCCTGAACTTACGATATTTTAGTTCATTCATTTATTTTAAAAATAAGCAGACTATTCTCTATTTATACTATAAATTTATAGTATATTTATTATATATATAGGATATATATCCTCTATTTATACTGTACTATAAAAAGCATAAACACTATACTTTTTAGTAACTATATGCAGGCATCACTATATTAACATAAATATACATTATACAAAGCACAAGGATAAGAGATAACAAAGCACAAGGATAAGAGATAAAATTGAAAGACAACTACTGTGTTTTCACTTATTATGAAATTTAAAAATAAAAACAAACTAGACAATACAACAGAAAAGAAACAGACTCACAGGTGAAGAGAAGATATTAGTAGTTTCCAGTGGGGAGAAGGAAGGTGGAATGGGAAAAATAGAATTAAGGATTAGAGATACAAACTACCATGTATAAAATAAATAAGCTACAAGATATATGTAGAGAGGCTATAGGAAATAGGGACCTTGATAGATTTGCTTGAAGAACAGAGGGGAGAAAAAAAAAAAAAGAAAGACAAAAAAAAAAAAAAAAAAAAAGAACAGAGGGGGAAATGTTCAAATTTTAACAATAGTCAATTGAGATTCTTTATACCCCGAGTTTTAGCAATTTATGCACATTTAGGCTCACTCTGCTTAGCATATCTTGAAACTTGCATTTTAGTTATCCTAATAACTCTCACTCACCTAATCCACTCCAGTTGGTATGAAGATAATTATCATGTACAAATTTGTCATAGAACTAATAATAGGAAATGATAAAATAATAGTTCAGATCTATACAGAGTTAAACTTCTAGATCAATCTTTGTGCATTTAGTACTGTTTAGTATCCATTTAAATTTGTCTCACATACAACAGAATTAAACATTAAAAGAATATTTACAAAAATAGTTTCATCATACTAGTAATATAATTATCTGAGAAAATTGGGAGAAAAATTCTGCTTAGTCTGGGTGTTGAGAAGCCAAAGTTCCATTAATTATTTGCTGACACTCCAGATTAAACGTATCATATATAGACTGCAAAGGGGGAACTGACAGGACTATTCTTCTTCAGTTATGGTTCTTTATTACCTTTCTCTAAAGATCAGGATCACTGTTTCTGTGTTATTAAAGACATTAATCTAAAAATACCTGAAATGACCCTAACAATTGACTTGCTAGTGTGATGATTTGTTCAGCTGACTGATCATGTTAATTAGATTGGTGAACTAGAGAAAATATCCTTAGTTTTAATGTGAAACTCTGAATACGAGAATTTGGAACTTCCAGACAATCAATCTGCTATTAGGGAAGATGAATCATCTTCAGAGTCAAAATAGTTAATGTAAAACTGAATAGATTACAGAATTAAATATTATCACCCACAGAGTTTTTCAGGGATCTAGATACTATGCCTAAGAAGACCTTAAAATTGAATGTAATATCATTGGAACACTTAGTGCAAAGATTTTGGACATATTTTATTAGAATGCTTTCTACTCTGTGGTTTGAAAGTGAAAGTGAAGTCGCTCAGTCGTGTCCGACCCTCAGCGACCCCATGGACTGCAGCCTACCAGGCTCCTCCATCCATGGGATTCTCCAGGCAAGAGTACTGGAGTGGGGTGCCATTGCCTTCTTCAACTCTGTGGTTTAGATTGGGGGGAAAACGTAAGGGAAAGCTATAACATAATTATAAAATAAATGAGCTATTTTCCCCTTTTGATAGTAATGGCTGTTAAATTCTCTAAAATAAGAAAGAGACTGTGGTGGTGGTTTAGTCGCTAAGTCGTGTCCGACTCTCGCAATACCAGGGACTGTAGTCTGCCAGGCTCTTCTGTCAATGGGACTCTCCAGGCAAGAATACTGGAGTGGGTTGCCATTTCCTTCTCCAGAAGATCTTCCTGACCCAGAAATCAAACCCAGGTCAGAAAGAGACTAGAGCACTTCTATTCCTGCATATTTTCAGTACATGGTAGTTTTAGGCCTCAAAGAGCTACTGGACTTAGAAATAATAATAATAAGGAAAACCAGAAATTTAATGTAAATTGGAATGGCAAAGTTAAAATGTTGGTAAAGTTAAGTAAGTAACCCAGGGGAAGTCATGTAGCAGCAACTAGAGGTGGATGTAGCATTTATAAAGGATCAAAAGAAAGCAAAATCAATGGATTTTAAGAAGTCCCCCGATATATTTCCTAGCATTTTAAGACTCAAGCCTTCCAAATATGGATTTTTCACACATAAGTTGGTATAAAGATTTTTTAAAAGTCACCAAAACTTCTGATCTAGATTGAAAAACTCCTCTAACAAATCTTCTTGCTTCCCTTTTGTTTCCAATGAAAACATATTCTAACATTCAAAAGTCAGAGAGCTCTTTATATTAAGATATCTTAACATTATAAAGTAGCAATAAGATCCATGAGATTCCTCTGCTTGCCACTGTCACTTAGAATAAATGTAAATGCCTTATCAAATGTGTCCATGGTCTCTCTCCAAACTTGGCTCTTACTAACCTAGCACTTTATTTCTGTGCTTTAAATGTATTGGACTTGCAGGGATTCCTAAAGTTCCTCCAGTTCTTTCCATTTCATGAACTCTGCACATCCACCCTCTTACTCCATTCCTCATCTCAGTATGGCTCCTATTCTTCAAATGTCAATTTAAATATATTTTCTCCGACTAGCTATCACCAACCACTTAATCTTATGTAGCTGCCACCTGCTATCTGCCCTGAAGCTCTATGTTCTAGTCTGTATAATATTTAACACAGTGTACACCTGTGTATTTGTATTAATTAGGATAGAAGTTAAACCATTAGTAAGCAAACAAAATATATCAAAAACATGAACCCAGGCTTCCCTGGTGGCTCAGTGGTAAAGAATCTGCCTGCCAGTGCAAGAGACATGGGTTCAATCCTTGGTCTGGGAAGATTCCACATGCCTCAGAGCATCTAAGCCTGTGCTTCAACTTCTGAACCTTTGCTCTAGAGCCTGGGAGCAACCACTACTGAGCCCACATGCCATAATTATGAAGCTGCATGCCTAGAGCCCATGCTCCACAATAGGAGAAGCCACCGCAATGAGAAGCCCACCCACTGCAGCTAGAGAGTAGCCCCTACTCACGACAACTAGAGAAAAGCCTGCACAGCAAGACCCAGCACAGCCAAAAGTAAATAAATAAATAAAACAGGCAAGGCAAAAGAAGGGAGACTAAGACAAAGAGTGTAATATACACTACTTCTACTGCTTCCTATTGGACAAAACATTAACTATCTTGTCACACATAGTTGAGAGACAGGCTGGGGAATGTAGCCTAGGTTGGCAATTGCTTGTCCAACTAATTCATTGGCAAGAAAAATAAATAAATATAGTGGAGAACAAACAGAAGCCTTGGCTAAGGCAAATTTTAAAATGACTTAACACCTGTCTTCTCCACTAGCCTGTCCACGAAGACAGAAACATAACCCTGTTTACTTATTGTCTAGCTCAGTGGCTGGCACCTAGAAAGTACTCAATATCCAGACATTAACTCAATAAATAAAATTGATTCTGAATCATTACTGTAAAGTAAATCAGCACATTCTTTTATTACAGCCTTCACAAGTATCTGATATTAGATAATTTATGTGTTTAAGTATGTATTTTCTGTCTTCCTTACTAAATTTTAAGTTCAAAAAGACTAGGCACCTTTACTATTCATTTCAAAGCTATATTCCCAGTACACAGTATAATGTGGAAAATAAATTAATGCATGTTGAATTAATAAATTAAGGTGACATGTAATTGTTTCTTCAATTTATAGGATTTTGACAAGGTTGGGCAGCTGACAAATTTCAGAGCTTTTCTTTTACACAGTATTTCTCTATATTTTTCTCATCATCCTATCCACCCAAGGTGCCATTTTAGACCTTTTTTTCCTGCCCTATACTCCAAGTAAGTTCAGTACCACAGATCTGTTTATGTATTGTGATCCTTTGGAGGGCAACAAACTAGTGGAATATTTAAGAATATTTTGCCTCTTTTCTATCCCAGCAACCAATTTTTGCTCCCTTGAGAATAATATAGCCCCTGTTGAAAATGCTTGCTCAATATCATGACGTTTATTATTTTAGTTTCTGTTATATATGACAAGGAATTTCATTCAGGTATGTCATTGATGAGCTACATAAAACCAAACTATTGATAAATTTTTCAAAAGTAATATGCAAAATCATGGGTTGGAAAGCCAAGTATATGGCCTAATAATAAATACTAAATCAATATTCCTAGAGGAAAGTCTATCTTTCTTCTGTCTTTAACTTACATTTTTCTATGGCTAGCTATAGCCATCTTTACGTGAGTTAATATAATTTGTTAGACACAGGCCTAGCACTTCACATATGTTTTATGATGGAAATCTTGTTTTAGGGAGAAACTCCAAAATTTATGGCTTCAGTATACTTTAGGGTATTATGAAAAGGAAGAGGATTTATTGGAATAACTGGATGAGGCAAAGAAATATTGTAAAATGCAGGTATGGATAAGGTTATTTGCAGTTTTTTAATTAAAATTAATATTGGTTATATACATTATAGTAGTTTTATAATAAATGTATTTATAGTAAATATTGTGTGATTTAATAGAGAATTTTTTCATGTCATTGAAATTGCATCCACATGATTTGTAAATTACAAGCTAATTACAAATCATGATTCTTTTAAATTATACTTTAGATATATTGTTATTATGGCACATCACCAGGGCTATGGGGCTTCCCCAGTGGCTCAGTGGTAAAGAAACCGTCTGCAATGCAGGAGATGCCAGAGATGTGAGTTCAGTCCCTGGGTTGGGATTATAACCTGGAGGAGGGCACTGCAACTCACTCCAGGATTCTTGTCTGGAGAATCTCATGAACACAGGAGCCTGGCAGGATATCATTCAGGGATATCACTTGCTAAATCACTTCAGTTGTGTCCGATTCTGTGCGACCCCACAGACGGCAGCCCACCAGGCTCCCCCGTCCCTGGGATTCTCCAGGCAAGAACGCTGGAGTGGGTTGCCATTTCCTTCTCCAATGCATGAAAGTGAAAGGTGAAAGTGAAGTCACTCAGTCGTGTCTGAACCTCAGCGACCCCATGGCCTGCAGCCTTCCAGGCTCCTCCGTCCATGGGATTTTCCAGGCAAGAGTACTGGAGTGGGGTGCCATTGCCTTAGACCACAAAAAATCAAACAGATTTTGTTAATAGAACAAGAAAAAAATGTTGATTTGGATATTCTAATATGTAACATTCTGCTTATCTCCAAATCAGTTTTCTGGCAAGCCCAGTACTCTGGAACATAGCATACAAGCAATAACTAAAACAATCAACTAAAACAAAAATTATGAACTGCTAAACAGTAGCAATCACAACCAGTGTTTATTTAACACATTTTAACCTGTATTTAAGCCTCTTTTCTGGCCCCATCATGATGATAGTATTTTTTACTTTTAGTTATAGTTATTGACTTATTCCCTATCATTAGACCATTAAAATATAAATTTCTTAGTAGTAAAACTCTATTCAATTTAATGTCACCTAGGAGAATAGAATAATGTTGAAATTACAGTGTAAAAAATTCATAATGTATCCAAAGATTACTATCTCACGTAATATGTCTTATGCTGTCTATTAACCACCTAATACTGACCTCAGTGATTTGCATATTACTGTCCAAATTAATTTAATATATAATTATAATAAATGTGATAATCTGTTCTCCCTCTCTCACACCTAATTAAAAGCAGTACCAACAGAGCTAGACACAGGCACTAGAGCAGAGCCACTAACAAAAGGAAGAGGAACAGAGGGGGGAAAAGAAAAAAAAAAAAAACAAAGGTCAAAAGAAAATGCCAAAGGTAGGGCAGAGAATAAAAAAGAAAGTAATTAGTTACTGGAGTCATTAAGAAAAGGTTGATGATATTCCAGATAATATCTTTAAAAGCAGGCAGGTATATAATGCAATCCAAAACTATTCTCACCCCAAAATACGCAGAATTGAAAGATATAGGCTCTTGAATCAATTATAATAGTTACATGGAAAATTATTCTTAAAACAGATTATTCACATATTATGTTAGATCAAAGATATTACTGTACTGATAATTCAAGACTCTATTTGATTCATTTCAACTTTTGAAGAAATTTCACATGAAAAGCTTATGGTAACTTCTTATAAGAATAAGAATTTTATTTTCTTTAGTAGCTTCTCTGACACCTCAAATTCTTCTTTTAGTTTTTACTCAATGCTCAAGCTGGGTTGTAATGATAAATAGCATTATATTGAATTTGCACTACAGATTAACATAAAAAGATGATAAAGAGGTAAGGTTAGTACTCAGAAAATTCCTGTATTCTCAATTAATTAATTGGTAGGAGACATTTAGGTGAATCCTTTAGACAAATAGCTGAATATGATATGAATTTATTCAGTACAGTCCTACCAGCTTACGTTCTTTTTTTGTATTCCTTAAAGAATAAAACAGAGTGCAACTTTGAAATGTAGGCCTACATGTCAGAAATTTTTACATGTTTTTAAAACTCAAATTTCTGATTAGGGTTTTTATTTTCTTTGCTCAAGTAGCCAATTTAAAAGGGAGCTACCCACTTTCAGGACAACCTTTTAGAATATAATCGTATTCTCATTTATTATGTTTTGTAAAATGGTGACTTCTCAAAACTGTTTTCAAATAAAAAAATATTTTATATATTATAGCATTCCTTTCTCACATGCAATTTCTAACATATCATTTTGGGGTTCCATAGCAATAACCATCACCATAAAATCCAAAACCACCTAAACATTAATATCATTTTTTAAAAACCTTGGAAAAAATGAAACTAACTTAGAAATTATCTTAATCATTATTCTTGTTTTGCACAAAATAAACTTGTGGCTCAGAGTAGGGAAGTGATTTGCTCAAGATCATATATATATATATATATTCACACACACGCACACACAGACATACACACACATATATATGAGGGACTTCACTGGTGAGTCAGTTGGTAAAGAATTCACCTGCAATGCAGGACAGCCAGGTTTGATCTCTGGGTTGGGAAGATTCCCTGGAGAAGGAAATGGCAACCCACTCAGTATTCTTGCCTGGGAAATCCCATGGACAGAGGATCCTGACAGGCTACAGTCCATGAGGTCATAAGAGTCAGACACGACTTAGTGCCTAGACCACCACCACCACCACCATATATATATTTAATAATGGCCCACATAAGGTGAAAACTTAATAGACTCTATAGTTAACATCTCTATAGTTAACATCTAATCCCTTGACATGGGTTGCTCCACACTATCATCTCAACAAAATTATGAATTAGATACCATTGCTATCCTTATTTTACAGATCCATCTTTGTGAGGATAAGAAACATTTTTAAATGTAGAAGACTAAAACTAGAGATCGAGTTTTGTCTTAAAGATCCTTATTTCATATCACATTTTACTGCATAATTAATCTGTTATTTAGATAAGCAACTTAAAATTTAAATTGCATATTTTGTACAGGCTTTATACATAATTTAAAAGCATTTAGAGATTGCTGAATCTTGAGCTTATAAACGATAGAATTGGAGCCATTGTAAATAATTTGTAAATAATAGCTCCAGAAAGAAAGAAGTGGCTGGGGCAAAGTAGAAACAATGCTCAGCTATGGATGTGTCCAATGGTGAAAGTAAAATCTGATGCTATAAAGAACAATATTGCATAGGAACCTGGAATGTTAGGTTTGTGAATCAAGTAAATTGGACGTGGTAAAGCAGGACAGGGCAAGGTAGAACATCAACATCTTAGGAATCAGTTCGATTTGCCATTATATCTACTATTATGGGCAAGAAAATCTTAGAAGAATTGGAGTATCCCTCATAGTCAGTAAGAGACAAGGCCTGGAGCTGACTGTGGCTCAGATCATGAGAACTTTAAGTAAAACTCAAGCTTATATTGAAGAAAGTAGGGAAAACCACTTGACCATTCTTATATGACCTTAAATCCCTTATGATTATACAGAGGAAATGATGAATAGATTCAAGGAAATAAATATGGTAGACAGAGTGCTTGAAGAACTATGGATGAAGGTTCATAACATTATACAGGAGGCAGTGACCAATACCGTCCCAAAGAAAAAGACATCCAAAGATGAAAAGTGGTTGTCTTAGGAGGCTTTACAAATGGCTGAGTAAAAAAGAGAAGCAGAAGGGAAAGGAAAAAGGAAAGATACACCCAACTGAAAGCAGAGTTCCAGAGAATAACAAGGAGAGATAAGAAAGCCTTCTTAAGTGAAAAATGCTAATAAATGCTAATAAATAGATGCTAATGCTAATAAATAGATAAACACAATGCAAATTGGAAAGACTAAATATCTTCAGGAAAATTGGAGATATCAAGGGATATCTCCATGCAAAGACGGTCAAGATAAAGGACAGAAATGGTAAGGACCTAACTGAAGCAGAAGAGATTAAGGAGAGGTGGCAAGAAAACACAGGACTATACCAAAAAAAGTCATAATGACCTAGATGACCATGATGGTGTGGTCACTCTTCTAGAACCAGACACCCTGGAGTGTGAAGTCAAGTGGGCCTTAGGAAGCATTACTACAAACAAAAGTAGTGCATGTGATGAGAATTCCAGTTGAGCTATTTAAAATCTGAGAAGATGATGCTGTTAAGGTGCTGCGCTCAATATGTCAGCAAATTTGGAAAACTCAGCAGTGGCCACAGGACTGGAAAAGGTCAGTTTTCATTCCAATCCCAAAAAAAGGGCAATGTCAAAAAATGTTCAAAAAACCCCATGATTGCACTCATTTCATATGCTAGCAAGATGATGCTCAAAATCCTTCAAGACAGGCTTCATCAGTATGTGAACCAAGAACTTCTAGATATACAAGCTCGATTTAGAAAAGTCAGAGGCACAATAGATCAAATTCCCTAAATTTGCTGGACCATAGAGAAAGCTAGGGAATTCCAGAAAAATATCTACTTCTGCTTCATTGGCTTTGCTAAAGTTTCTGACTTTGTGGATCATCACAAATTGTGGAAAATTCTTAAATAGATGGAAATACCAGGCCACCTTACCTATCTCCTGAGAAACCTGTATGCCAGTCAAGAAGCAACAGTTAGAACTGAACACGGAACAACAGACTGGTTGAAAACAGGGAAAAAAGTATGTCAAGCCTGTATATTGTCATCCTGCTTATTTAACTGTTATGAAGAGTACATCATGTGAAATTCCAGGGTGGATGAATCACAATCTGGAATCAAGACTGCTAGGAGAAATATCAACCTCAGATATGCAGATAATATCACTCTAACAGCAGAAAATGAAGAGGAACTAAAAAAGCCTCTTAATAAGGGTAAAAGAGGAAAGTGAAAAAGCTGGCTTGAAAGTCAACATTCAGAAAACTAAGGTCATGGCATCTGGTCCCATCACTTAATGGCAAATAGATGGGGAAACAATGGAAACAGTGAGAGATTTTATCTCCTTGAGCTCCAAAACCACTGCACATGGTGACTACAGCCACCTTGGAAGAAAAGTGATGACCAACCTAGACAGCATATTAAAAAGCAGAGATATTACTTTGCTGACAAAGGTCCGTGTAGTCAAAGCTATGGTTTTTCCAGTATTCTTGTATGGATGTGAGAGTTGGATGATAAAGAAGGCTGAGCACCAAAGAACAGATGCTTTTGAACTGTGGTGTTGGAGAAGACTCTTGAGAGTCTCTTGGACTGCAAGGAGATCAAACCAGTCAATAATAAAGGAAACTAAACCTGACTATTCATTGGAAGGACTGATGCTAAAGATGAAGCTCCAATACTTTGGCCACCTGATGCAAAGAGCCAGCTCATTGGAAAAGACCCTGATGCAATGAAAGATTGAAGGCAGGAGAAGAATGGGACAACAGAGGATGAGATGGTTGGGTGGCATCACTGACTCAATGGACATGACTTTGAGCAAGCTCTGGGAGATGGTGAAGGACAGGCAAGCCTGGAGTGCTGAAGGCCATGGGGTTGCAAAGAGTTGGATATGACTTAGCAACTGAACTACAAAAGGATAAAATTGATACAGGAATGAAATAATTGACTGCATGCATAAGCAAGTCTGATATCTTTGAAATATAACAACAATATCTAGTATGTAATAATGCAAACTACAATGTCTGAGATCTAATAAAAATTACCAGACAAACTGAGACAGAAAATATGGTCCATAACTCATGTGAGAGTTGAGGATAGAGTGGAAATCAATTAATTAAAAGAGTATTGAAATGTCAGAAAAGAGAATTGGCAGACAGTGTTCTTGATAGAGCTACTGCAAATCTATGAATATATTCAGGATGTAAAGTGAAGAAAGAAGTGGAAGATTTTTTAAAATATATAAATCAAAATTCTAAAGGTAAAATATATAATACCTCATTCAAAAATATATTTGATGGGATTAACAGGAAATTACACACTATAGAAAAAAGTAACTTGAAGGCAGAGTAATATAAATGATTGAAAATGAGCCAATGAAAGTAAATTAATAGAAATAAATAGAATATTAATGGCCTGTGGGACTGTATCAACCAGTCTAATATGAGGTGGTGGTGAAACTTTGAAGAAGATTTTAAATTTTCCAAATTTGATTAAAGTTAAAACTCCTGATTCAAGATGCTAAATGAATCCCAAACAAAAGAAACATAAAAGAAACCATGTCAGAACTAAGCATGATCAAATTGCTGAATACCAATGATGAAAGAGAAAACTTTAATAGCATCCAGGGGAAGGGGAGAAACATTGCTCATAGAGAAGAGAGCTAAACCACACTTCTTAAAAAATATGCAAACCAGAAAGCAATGGAACTACATCTTTAAAGTACTAGAAGAAAAAAGAATACACTCAAACTAGAATTCTATAACCAGTGTAAATACTTTTCAGAAATAAAAGCAAAATAAAGACTATAAAACAAACAGAAGCTAAGAGAACACACCATCTTTAGACTTTCACATTCAGGAAAAATAAATAATGCTAGATGGAAATTTGCTTCTATACAAATTAATAAATAATGCCCAAAGTGGTAAATATGTGTGTACACATAATTATTCTTATTTATTTATTCCCTCTGGGGGCTTCCCCTCGTATATCAGCGATAAAGAATCTGCCTGCCGCTGCAGGAGATACTAGTTTGATCCCTGGGTTGGGACGATCCCCTGGAGAAGGAAATGGCAACCCACTCCAGTATTCTTGCCTGGAAAATCTCACGGACAGAGAAACTTGGCAAGCTACAGTCCATGGGGTCACAAAGAGTCATACGTGACTTAGTGACTAAAAAACAGAAAACAAAAGTAATAACAAATTGGAATTTTTGAAAAAGATTATGAGACCCTGAAACCACACTGTTTCTATACATATCAAAATTTTGCATCTACCTTAGCACCAATAAGTTTCTAAATGTGTTTATAATGTTACCACCCTCAGATTGTATATACTTAAGAAATTGTATTTTTATTTACATAAAATATATGCCTATACACCTCAGAAAAGATTTTGCCAGCTCCCATCTATACTATCTAGTAATAAAAGATATTGCAACAGTCCTCAACTCAGTGTGTATGTGTGTGTGTGAATAAAATTGGAGATTATTTTACTTTTTATAAGTTGAAAGCCATAGTGCATGCGTGCTAAGTCACTTCAGTCGTGGTTGACTCTTCGTGACTCTATGGACCATAGCCCACCAGGCTCCTCTGTCCATGGAATTCTCCAGGCAAGAATACTACAATGGGTTGTCATGCCCTCCTCCAAGGGATCTTTCCAACCCAGAGATAGAACACTCATCTCTTAGGTCTCCTGCATTGGCAGGCGAGTTTAAAACAGCACCACCTGAGAATGAATCATATTGATTTAACCTTGATTTTCTTTCTCCTATGAGAATATCTGCCTCAGTCAGATGGTTGTCTACAGTCTTTAAGACATAGCCCTGCTCAGTGAAAAGAACACTGAAATAAGTAAACCATATTCATTCTCATGCAATACATGAAAGAATTGTAGAAACTTTGTGCTATGAGAAAACAGCCAGACTCTAACACTATATTCTATATGATTAAGATTATATAAAAGCCTGGAAAAACAAATCTGTAATGACAAAAAGCTGACAGTGGTGATGGGGCCATGAGTGATAGGAAAGGACTGATTATAAATGATTGACATTTTGTGTGATACGGATATACTATATCTTGCATGAGACAGAAGTTATACATCTGTATGCATATTTAAACCTATTTAATCACACACTAAAAAGGGTGAAATATGTTATATGTAAATTACACTTCAATAAAACTGCCTCCTTAGCTACCCCGTCTTCCAAAAAATAAAATTATTTTTATCATGATCCTCATACTTCATTTTTGGAGATAAACTGTCTAGAGATTTAAACAGACTAAGGCATGTGCTATGTCTTGCCTATGAGTTCTCTGCATGGTTTTGAATCCACCATTATTCATGTTCCTGAAGATACTATCTGCATATTTAATCAATGAAATTTTCTGAGCTGCTTCTTCCTTAGCAGATCCTTTTTGTTTCTGACATCACTCAGGGTATTGTTAAAATCCCTGCTTTAAGTTAATGAATGTCTGTGTTTGGTGAGTGTCAACTAATGCCCCAAAAGCAAATAGATTATAGTTACTGAGCATTTTCTAGCAGTCACTGTTCCACAGGTAGTAGTCACTGTTCACAATTGTCCACATATATTCACTATTTATTACTCATAACAATCTTGGAGGTATATTTTCCTTTCTCTATGCATAATGAAACTAAGACACAGTGAGTAGATAACTTGCACAAGCTCACAAAGTCAGTCAAAGATGAAACTAGAGTAACTGTCACAAGGTAAGTAGTGAGCAGATAACATCAGTCAGTGCTGCGTGCTGTATTCTAAATGCCACTGTTTTTACTCTCCTTCTGGATTTTACCAGAAACTCCAAACAACATATGTCTCTATTGACAACAACTTGAATTTCATAAAAATGCAAAAATTCAACATTTTTTTTTATTTTGTCAGTCAACCCAGAGACATCAAATTGCACACCATATTCTCCATTTAATAATATAATGTTCCTGATGACTATAGTTAAAATCCACATATAATATACATAGGACTTCCTTTGTGGCTCAGAGAGTAAAGAGTCTGCCTACAATGCAGGAGACCCAGGTACAAACCCTGGGCTGGGAAGAACCCCTAGAGAAGGGAATGGCTACTCACTCCAGTATACCTAACAGTTGTTAAGAAAGTAAATCCTAAGAGTTCTTATTACAAGGAAAACATGTGTTTCTCTTTCTTCTTTTTATTCTACCTATATGAGAAAATAGACACTAATTAAACATTGTGATAATCATTTCACACTATATGTAAGTCAAACCATTATGCCTTAAATTTATATGGTGATAAATATCAGTTATATCTCAAAACTGGAAAAATAGATTAAAATGGAAAAAAAAGTACTCTTCCTTAGAGTTTTTTTTTTTTTTTTTTTTTTTTTCAGTTCAGTTCAGTCTCTCAGTCATGTCCGACTCTTTGTGACCCCATGAACTGCAGCACGCCAGGCCTCCCTGTCCATCACCAACTCCTGGAGTTCACTCAAACTCACGTCCATCTAGTCAGTGATGCCATCCAGCCATCTCATCCTATGTCGTCCTCTTCTCCTGCCCCTATTCCCTCCCAGCATCAGAGTCTTTTCCAATGATTAACTCTTTGCATGAGGTGGCCAAAGTATTGGAGTTTCAGCTTTAGCATCAGTCCTTCCAATGAACATCCAGGACTTATCTCCTTCAGAATGGACTGGTTGGATACTCTTCGCATGACGTGGCCAAAGTATTGGAGTTTCAGCTTTAGCATCAGCTCTTCCAATGAACACCCAGGACCGATCTCCTTCAGAATGGACTGGTTGGATCTCCTTGTAGTCCAAGAGACTCTCAAAAGTCTTCTCCAAAACCACAGTTCAAAAGCATCAATTCTTCAGCACTCAGCCTTCTTCACAGTGCAACTCTCACATCCATACATGACCACAGGAAAAACCATAGCCTTGACTAGAAGGACCTTTGTTGGCAAAGTAATGTCTCTGCTTTTCAACATGTTATCTAGGTTGGTCATAACTTTCCTTCCAAGGAGTAAGCGTCTTTTAATTTCATGGCTGCAGTCACCATCTGCAGTGATTTTGGAGCCCCCAAAAATAAAGTCTGACACGGTTTCCCCATCTATTTCCCATGAAGTCATGGGACCAGAGGCCATGATCTTCGTTTTCTGAATGTTGAGCTTTAAGCCAACTTTTTCACTCTCCACTTTCACTTTCATCTAATACTAAATTATCAATATAATTAATTTTAGTTCTGGTAGTGATTTTCCAGTCATTTTCAATTAGATTAGGATAATAAGCAGGACATTAAAATAACTTTGGCCAGCATGACAAAAATATATTTCATTACTTCTTATGTAAAGTAAGCTATTTCTGGATATCTCTTTAAAAAAAAAAAAAGAAAAGAAAAGAAAGCATTAGTGGGATAAAGTAGTTTGTTCAACTTTTCTCCACCTTGCTACATTTCCTCTCCTGGAGTGACTGTGACAGTGACGATTAGGAAATGACTTCCCTCAGCATCGAGAGTCACCAAGGCCTATCAGCTGTTGATTTTACTGGCTAGATAGGCCTATTATATCAAGGGTTTGAAAGTATCAATACACCTACATGCATCATTTCTCTAATGAAAGAATTCAATATTCTCTTGTCCTTCAGGGAGTTTGAGCTGTTTGCATTTTATCACAACTCTCCACTTCAGTAGCTCTAGAGGCTCTCAATTAGCATGTTCAATTAAAATCTGGTTAAGCATGAATTTTTCTGTACCCTAGCCACCTGAGTAGTAGTAGCTGGGTATCCTATTCACTTATACCTAGATCACGGAAGCATTCTAGTATTAGAATCAACAGCACATCTCTCAAAATGGAGATGTCACCAATACTTATATTGCTACCACTTTTTAAATCTTATTACTCCATCTTCTTATTTTGCCCAGAATGCTACAGAATACTTACTAGAGCAGATAAAAAATAATACAAATTGAACTTCAATCTTTAGAAGTCAAAGCCTCCCACCATGAGGCTTTCTATCATGAATCAGTACAAGACCTGAGATCTCACACAAGAGCTCTCATGAGGTTACATGTTCTGCCATCAATTGCCATTTTTATCCCTCTTCCAAGTTTATTTTCTCTTTACAAGAGTTTTGAAACTCTATATTTCCTTTGTTGATATTTCTGTCCCCAAGTCCTTTGCTGTTTCTCTTCCTAATTGTCAAATTAGATCATGTGTTGCAAGCAAGTTTTAGTAAAAACAGGAGAGTAATCTTTCCAGTCTGAGAGCACTCTCCCCTAACTCAGATAATGCAGCACCAGGACATTGGAGAACTATCAATAACTTGTTTTTTCATTTCACATGGAAAATAGCCATCAAATTTATCCAGTTTTTATTACTTTCTTTACCCTGATCTTTACTATAATCTTTGTTTTCCCTCCAATTTCCTTTTGTTTCATTTGCTATCAGTTGGTCTCATGCTCAGCAAAACTTTCCTAAAGCTAGACCTTACAATGATAACTTGAAAGTTAGGAGTGTCAATTGAATAGGGAGGTAAACCAAAGATCACAAATTAGATTATGGGGAAAGTAAGACAAAGAACGGGAAAAAAAGACCTCCAAAAGAGTCTGTTAATGAGTGTAGTAGAGGGTTGCCATATAAAAACAGGATCCCTAGTTAAATTTGAATTTCAGGTAACAGTACATACTTTCTTATTACTAAGTATGTGTCAAATTTTGCATGGGATATACACTAAAAATTATTTGCTGTTTACTTAAAATTCAAATTTAACGGGGCACTTTGTATTTTTATTTGGCAACTCTGATGTGTACCACCAAGGGTAACTAGTAATCAATACTAAAAAACAAATAATGAATGTGTTTCTTTTTTGTTTGTTTTTCTAAGTAACTCACTTTTATTACTATTTTATTGATGTATAGAGGTGGCTCAGTGGTAAAGAAGAATCCTCCTGCTAATGCAGGAGACACAGGATCAATCCCTGGGTCAGGAATATCTCCTGGAGGAGGAAATGGCAACCCATTCCAGTATTCTTCCCTGAAAAATCCCATGGACAGAAGAATCTGGTGAGCTATAGACCATGGGGTCATAAAGAGTCAGATACAACTGAGCATGCATGCATGCATGTTTGCATGCACATATAGTTGATTTACAATGTTGTGTTAATTTCTACTGTTATATACATATATGCATTCTTTTTTTTTTCTATTCTTTCCCATATGTTTATCCTTGGATACTGAATATAGTTCTCTGTGCTATCCAGTAGGACCCTGTTGTTTATGCATTCTATATGTAATATTTGCAACTACTAACATCCCCATTTCATCCCCTCCACCTCTCCCCCTTGGCAACCAGAGTCTATTCTTTACATCTGTGAGTCTGTTTCTATTTTGTAGATAGATTCATTTGTGGCATAACATCATAAAACTCCTAGAAGAGACCATAGGAAAAACATTCTCTGGTATAAATTGTACACATATCTTCTTAGGTCAGTCTCCCAAGGCAATAGAAATAAAAAGAAAAAATAAATAAATGGTAACTAATCAAGCATACAACAGCAAAGAAAACCATAAGCAAAACAAAACAAACAAAAAAAACAGCCTATGGAATGAGAGAAAATATTTGCAAACTATATGAGCAACAAAAGTTTAATTTCCCTAGTATACAAATAGCTCATACTGGAGCTGAAGAAGATGGTGAAGGAGTATGATGGGGAGGTTGCCAGCCTCCCCATAAACACATCAAAAACTCATTAAGATATGGAACAACTCCTACTAAGCAACCTCTAGGTGACAGCAGAAGACCCCAAGACTCCAGAGGAGCAGGCTAAACTCCCTGAAATGAAGTAGGAGAGAGGATGGAGACATAAAAGGGGAAAAGATGAAGAACTTCTAGATGGGAGCTTCTGTCCTGGAGGAAGGCAGGGAGTCATGAAGCAGGAAGGGTTCCCTTGCACTGGGAAGTTCCCTGATAGTTGGGTCCAAGTGAGAGCTGTGGAATCTCAGAAAATTGGACAAAGCAGAGACCTAGAGGGCAGAAAACAGAGAAAGCTGCACTTCTTAGCCCATAAAAACCTCATGGACTGTGGCCATGAGTAGACAGTGGGCTTAGGGAGCCAAGAGAAGCACATGGAAGCCCCATGGTGCAGAGCGTGGGCCAGGGGTGCCAAGAGAGGAGCGGCATACAAACCTCTTCAGCACACACAAACAGCGGGTGGGCCAGGGAGCTGAAAGAAAAACATATAAGCCCCACGACATAGAGGATGAGCTCAGGGGGCTGAGGGAAGGCCACACAAGTCTCTGCAACACAGAGGGCAGGGTCAGAGAGCCAAGAAAAGATCAACACAAGCCCCTACTTAGCAAGCTTCAGCCTGCAGTGCAGGGCAGCACAGGGGGGAACAGAAGTACCAGAAAAGATTTCACGGACAAGTCGAGGGCTGGTTGCAGTGAAGATATGTTGAGAGGGCCACTTTGACAATGCTGTGAAAATAGATGTGTCTAACATTGCCAAAGCCAAAAGGACTGTCAAAAGACAGGTTGAACCCAGAGACATCTCAAAACCTACTACTGGACTCTGCACTGCCCTTGAGAGAGACAAGATCCAGCTCCATCAACCAGAACAAAGGCACAAGCTCCCCCAACCAGGAAAATATCATAGGACATTAATCCAACCCCATCCACAGGGGCAGACTCCACAACCAAGAAGAATGCCAGGCACTTCCAAACTCATTCTACAAGGTCACAGTCACCCAGATATCAAAACCAGGGAAGGAAAACACATGCAAAAAATAAAATTACAGGCCAATATCATTGATGAACATAGATACAAAAATCCTCAACAAAATCCTGGCAAACATAATTCAACAACACATTAAAAAGTTCATACACTATGATCAAGTTGGGTTTATTCCAGGGATGCAATGATTCTTCAATACACACAATTCAATCAATGTGATACACAATATTAACAAACTGAAAGTTAAAAACCACATGATCATCTCAATGGATGCAGAAAAAGCCTTTGACAAAATTCAGCACCCATTTATAATAAAAACACTTCAAAAAATGTGCATAGAAGGAATCTACCTCAATATAGTAAAGGCCATATATGATAAGCCAACAACAAACATTATTCTTAACAGTGAAAAACTAAAAGCGTTCCCTATAAGATCAGGAACAAGATAAGGGTGTCCACTCTCAACACTATTATTCAACATGGTTGAATAAGTCTTAGTTAGGGCTATTAGAGAAGAAAAAGAAATAAAAGGAATCCAGCTCAGAAAAGAAGTAAAACTCTCACTGTGTGCAGATGACATGATACTGCACATAGAAAACCCAAAAGAAATTATCAGAAAATTACTGGAGCTAATCAGTGAATTTAGCAAAGTCATGGGATACAAGGTCAATACACAGAAATCATTTGCATTTCTATATACTAACAATGAAATATCAGAAACAAAAATTAAAGAATCGATCACATTCACCATTGCAACAAAAAGAATAAGATATATAAAAATAAACCTATGTAAGGAGATAAAAGAACTGCATACAGAAGATTATAAGACACTGAAGAAAGAAACCAAAGATGACATAAATAGATGTAGAGATATTCCATGTTCTTGGGTAGGAAGAATCACTATTGTGAAAATGACTATACTACCAAATGCAATCTACAGATTCAATGCAAACCCTATCTGTCATTTTTCACAGAATTAGAACAAAACATTTCACAATTAATATGAAAACACAAAAGACCTCGAATAGCCTAAGTAATTTTGAGAAAGAAGAATGGAGCTGGAGGAATCAACCTTCCTGACTTCAGACTAAACTACAAAGCTACTGTCATCAAGACAGTATGGCACTGGCACAAAACAGAAATATAGACCAATGGAAAAAGGTAGAGAGCCCAGAGAAAAATTCACACACCTGTGAGTACCTTATTTTTGACAAAGGAGGCAAGAATATACAATGGGGCAAAGTTAGTCTCTTCAATAAGTGGTGCAGGGAAAACTGGACAGCTACATGTAAAAGAATGAAATTAGAACACTTCCTAACACCATACACAAAGATAAACTCAAAATGGATTAAATACCTAAATGTAAGACCAGAAACTAAAAAGCTTTTAAAGGAAAACTTAGGCAGAACACTCAATGACAGAAATCAAAGAAGATCCTCTATGACTCACCTCCTAGAGTAGTGGAAATAAAAACAAAAATAAGCAAGTGGGACCTAACTAAACTTAAAAGCTTTTGAACAGTAAAGGAAACTACAAACTAGGTGAAAAAAACAACTCTCAGAATGGGAGAAAATAAAAGCAAAGTAAACAACTGACAAAGAATTAATTTCCAAAATATACAAGCAACTCATACAACTCAATACCAGAAAAAGAAACAACCCAATCAAAAAGTGGGAAAAGGACCTAAACAGACATTTCTCCAAATAAGATTTACAGATGGCAAAAAAAAAAACAAAACAAACAAAAAAAAAAACACACATGAAAAGATGCTCAACATTGCTCATTATTAGAGAAATGCAAGTCAAAGCTACAATGAGATACCACCTCACACCAGTCAGAAAAGCCATCATCAAAAAGTCTACAAACAATAAATGTTAGAGAGAGTGTGGTAAAAGGGAACACTCTTGCATTGCTGGTGGGAATGTAAATTGATACAGCCACTATGGAAGACAGTAAGGAGATTTCTTTAAAAAAAAAACTAGGAATAAAACCACCATATGAGCCAACAATCCCACTGCTAAGCATATATCCTGAGAAAATAAAAACTGAAAGAGCCTTATGTACCCCAATGTTCATTGCAGCTCTATTTACAATAGCTAGAATGTGGAAGCAACCTAGATGTCCATCAACAAATGAATGGATAAAGAAGCTGTGGTACATACATACAATGGAATACTACTCAGTCATAAACAAGAATGCATTTCACTCAGTTCTAATAAAGTGGATGAACCTGGGACCTATTATACAGAGTGAAGTAAGTCAGAAAGAGAAATATAAATATTACAAGCTAAATTGGAAGTGGTCAAACAGGAGATGGCAAGAGTGAATGTCAACATTCTAGGAATCAGAGAACTAAAATGGACTGGAATGGGTGAATTTAACTCAGATGACAATTTTATCTACTACTGTGAGCAGGAATCCCTTAGAAGAAATGCAGTAGTCATCATGGTCAACAAAAGAGTCTGAAAGGCAGTACTTGGATGCAATCTCAAAAACAACAGAATGATCTCTGTTCGTTTCCAAGGCAAACCATTCAATACCATGGTAATCCAAGCCTATGCCCCAACCAGTAACCATGAAGAAGCTGAAGTTGAATGGTTCTATGAAGACCTAACAAGATCTTTTAGAACTAACACACCAAAAGATGTCCTTTTCGTTATAGGGGACTGGAATGCAAAGGTAGGAAGTCAAGAAACACCTGGAGTAACAGGCAAATTTGGCCTTGGAATATGGAATGAAGCAGGGCAAAGGCTAATAGAGTTTTGCCAACAGAACGCACTGGTCACAGCAAACACCCTCTTCCAACAACACAAGAGAAGACTTTACACATGGACATCACCAGATGGTCAACACCAAAATCAGATTGATTATATTCTTTGCAGCCAAAGATGGAGAAGCTCTAAACAGTCAGCAAAAACAAGACCAGGAGCTGACTGTGGCTCAGATCATGAACTCCTTATTGCCAAATTCAGACTTAAATTGAAGAAAGTAGGGGAAACCACTAGACCATTCAGGTATGACCTAAATCAAATCCCTTATGATTATACAGTGAAAGTGAGAAATAGGTTTAAGGGACTAGATCTGATAGACAGAGTGCCTGATGAACTGTGGACGGAGGTTCATGACATTGTACAGGAGACAGTGAACAAGACCATCCCCATGGAAAAGAAATGCAAAAAAGCAAAATGGTTGTCCTGGTAGGCCTTACAATAGCTGTGAAAAGAAGAGAAGAGAAAAGCAAAGGAGAAAAAAAAAAAAAAAAAAGAAGAAGAAGAAAGATATAAGCATTTGAATGAAAGGTTCCAAAGAATAGCAAGGAGAGATAAGAAAGCCTTCCTCAGCGATCAATGCAAAGAAATAGAGGAAAACAACAGAATGGGAAAGACTAGAGATATCTTCAAGAAAATTAGAGAGAGCAAGACAACATTTCATGCAAAGATGGGCTCGATAAAGGACAGAAATGGTGTGGACCTAACAGAAGCAGAAGATATTAGAAGAGGTGGCAAGAATACACAGAAAAACTATACAAAAAAATATCTTAATGACCAAGATAATCACGATGGTGTGATCACTCACCTAGAGCCTGACATACTGGAATGTGAAGTCAAGTGGGACTTAGAGAGCATCACTAGGAAAAAAGCTAGTGGAGGTGATGGAATTCCAGTTGAGCTATATCAAATCCTGAAAGATGATGCTGTGAAAGTGTTGCACTCAATATGCCAGCAAATTTGGAAAACTCAGCAGTGGCCACAGGACTGGAAAAGATCAGTTTTCATTCCAATCTCTAAGAAAGGTAATGCCAAAGAATGCTCAAACTACCACACTATTGCACTCATCACTCATGCTAGCAAAGTAATGCTCATTTTCTCCAAGCCAGGCTTTAGCAATACGTGAACCGCGAACTTCCAAATGTTTATGCTGGTTTTAGAAATAGCAGAGGAACCAGAAATTAAATTGCCAACATCCACTGAATCATCAAAAAAGCAAGAGAGTTCCAGAAAACCATCTATTTCTGTTTTATTGACTACGCCAAAGCCTTTGACTATGTGGATCACAGTAAACTGTGGACAATTCTTCAAGAGATGGGAGTACCAGACCACCTGACCTGTCCCTTGAGAAACCTATATGCACGTCAGGAAGCAACAGTTAGAACTGGACATGGAACAACAGACTGGTCCCAAACAGGGAAAGGAGTACGTCAAGGCTGTATATTGTCAGCCTGCTTATTTAACTTATAAGCAGAGTACATCATGAGAAGCGCTGGGCTGGAAGAAGCACAAGCTGGAATCAAGATTGCCAGGAGAAATATCAATAACCTCAGATATGCAGATGACACCACTCTTATGGCAGAAAGTGAAGAGGAACTAAAAAGCCTCTTGATGAAAGTGAAAGAGGAGAGTGAAAAGTTGGCTTAAAGCTCAACATTCAGAAAACGAAGATCATGGCATCTGGTCCCATCACTTCATGGGAAATAGATGGGGAAACAGTGGAAACAGTGTCAGACTTTATTTTTGGGGCTCCCAAATCACTGCAGATGGCGACTGCAGCCATGAAATTAAAAGACGCTTACTCCTTGGAAGGAAATTTATGACCAACCTAGATAGCATGTTGAAAAGCAGAGACATTACTTTGCCAAAAAAGGTCCATCTACTCAAGGTTATGGTTTTTCCAGTGGTCATGTATCAATGTGAGAGTTGGACTGTGAAGAAAGCTTATCACCAAATAATCGATGCTTTTGAACTGTGGTGTTGGAGAAGACTCTTGAGAGTCCCTTGGACTGCAAGGAGACCCAACCAGTCCATCCTAAAGGAGATCAGTCCTGGGTGTTCATTGGAAGGACTGATGCTAAAGCTGAAACTCCAATACTTTGGCCACCTCATGTGAAGAGTTGACTCATTGGAAAAGACTCTGATGCTGAGAAGATTTGGGGCAGGAGGAGAAGGGGATGACAGAGGATGAGATGGCTGAATGACATCACCGACTTGATGGACGTGAGTTTGAGTGAACTCCGGGAGTTGGTGATGGACAGGGAGGCCTGGTGTGTTGTGATTCATGGGGTCGCACAGAGTCGGACATGACTGAGCTACTGAACTGAACTGAATTGAACACATATATATGGAATCTGGGAAGATGGTCCTGATGAATTTATTTTCAGGGTAGTAATGGAGAAACATACATAGAGAACAGACTTATGGACACAGAGGGAGGGGAGGAGGGAGAGGTTGAGATGTGTGGAGAGAGTAACATGGAAACTTGCATACCATATGTAAAATAGATAGCCAATGGGAATTTGCTGTATGACTCAGGGAACTCAAACAGGGGCTCTGTACAACCTAGAATGGTGGGACGGGCAGGGAGATGGGAAGGAGCTTTGGGAAGGAGGATACATGGCTGTACCTATGCTGATTCTTGTTGATATTTGACAGAAAAAAAATTATGTAAAGCAATTATTCTTCAATTAAAATATAAACTGAAAAACTAACTCATACAAAGTTTAGATGATGACCAAAAAGAAACTTTATTATTGATTAAAAATATTGCAAAATGTGACTCAGGTATGGACCCTAAACAAACAACCAATCAAAAATAGGCAGAAAACCTAAATAGACATTTTTTTTTTTTCCAAACAAGACATACAGATGGCCAATAGGGACATGAATACATGCTCAATATCACTAGTTATTAGAAAAATGCAAATCAAAACTACAATGAGATATTACCTCACACCAGTCAGAATACCCATCTTCAAAAAAGCTACAAATAACAAATGCTGCAGAGAGTGTGGAGAAAAGCTAAGCCCCCTACACTGTTGATGGGAATGCAAAATGGTGCAGTCACTATGGATAATAGTATAGAGGTTCCTCAGAAAACTAAATAGAATTACCATATGATCTTTCAATCCCACTCCTGGGCATATATCCAGACAGAAGTATAATTCAAAAAGATGCATGAATATGTTTTGAAATCATTCCCACAGAGGACAGGATGGCTGAATCTCTTCCCCAGTATATTTAGGTTTGCTCTGATTGCTTAATCTTGTGTTCCCTTTCCCTTGCCCAACTCCATTCAGAATTGTGGTTGCCTGGCTCAGCAAGTTCCTATGTTTGTGATGCTGGAGAAAAACCATCAATAGAGAAGAGAGACACATGCCCTTGAAGGGGAAAAGTACATCTCTAGACATGGTTTCAGTCCCTTCTGACTACCACCAGAAAGCCTTCTGACTATCACCAGAAATCACTTTTCACCAAAAATCCTTGTCTCCATGGCTGTAGCTCTGAGTGAGTGACATCTTATCTGTGTCTTCCTCTTTCTTCTTCAGTCCAAGAGTTGGTAACGGCTTTCAACACATATTGTTTCCTAGGTTTTTCCATGTCACTTCTCTGACCCTTTAATTCCTCATCCCTCTTTGATTAGTCACTAAAGTATTTTCATTTGAACCATCAGAGATCAATTTATTTCCTGCTAAGATCTTGATAGGCAATGCCAAAGAATATTAAACTACAGCACAATTGCACTCATCTTACATGCTAACAAAGTAATGCACAAAATTCGCCCAGCCAGGCTTCAACAGTACGTGAACCTAGAACTTCTAGATACTCAAGCTGGACTTAGAAAAAAAAGAGGAACCAGAGATCAAATTGCCAACATCCGCTGGATCATTGAAAAAGCAAGAGAGTTCCAGAAAAACATCTACTCCTGCTTTATTGACTACACCAAAGCCTTTGACTGTGTGGATCACAACAAAGTGTGGAACATTATTAAAGAGATGAGAATACCAGACCACCTGATCTGCCTCCTGAGAATTCTGTATGCAGGTCAAGAAGCAATAGGTAGAACTGGACATGGAACGACAGACTAGTTCTAAATTGGGAAAGGAGTATGTCAAGGCTGTATACTGTCACCCTGCTTATTTAACTTATATGCAGAGTACATCATGCTAAATGCCAGGCTGAATGAAGCACAAGCTGGAATCCAGATTGCCAAGAGAAATATCAATAACCTCAGATATGCAGATAACACCACCCTTATGACAGAAAGTGAAGAGGAACTAAAAAGCCTCTTGATGAAAGTGAAAGAGGAGAGTGAAAAGTTGGCTTAAAGCTCAACATTCAGAAAACTAAGATCATGGCATCCGGTCCCATCACTTTATGGAAACAATGGAAACAGTGACAGACTCTTTTTTGGGGGGCTCCAAAATCACTGCAGATGAGGAATGCAGCCATGAAATTAAAAGATGTTTACTCCTTGGAAGAAAAGCTATGTCCATCCTAGATAGCATATTCAAAAGCAGAGACATTACTTTTCCAACAAAGGTCCATCTAGTCAAAGCTATGGATTTCCAATAGTCATGTATGGATGTGAGAGTTGGACTATAAAGAAAGCTGAACACCAAAGAAATTGATGCTTTTGAAATGCGGTGTTGGAGAAGAATCTTGAAAGTCCCTTGGACTGCAAGATCCAACCAGTCAATCCTAAAGGCAATCAATCCTGGATATTCATTGGAAGGACTAATGCTAAAGCTGAAACTCCAATACTCAGCCACCTGATGCGAAGAATTGACTCATTTGAAAAGACCATGGTGCTGGGAAAGATTAAAGGCAGGATGAGAGGGGGATGGCAGTGGATGAGATGGTTGGATGGCATCACTAACTCAATGGACATGAGTTTGAGCAAGCTCCGGAAGTTGGTGATGGACAGGGAAGCCTGGTGTGCTGTAGTCCATGGGGTAGGAAAGAGTCAGACATGGCTGAGCAACTGAACTGAAGATCTTAAGTGACAGCCTGTAAAATTCTATGTGTTTTTCTGAATATGCATATTATTATTTCTCAAAATAAAACAAAAATAAGCAGGAGAAAGGGAAGAGAGGGTGGAGAACAAGTTTTCTAACTGGTTGATTAGTGATGTGGGAAGAAGAATCTGTATAAGCAGAGCTTTGTTCTTTCCTCCCATGGAGCCAGCCTGTGTACAGGAAAGTAGCATTGTGATCTAATAAGTGAGCTCAGTAGGCCAGGATTAAAATAGTGATGAATGTGTTCAATTCAAAGAGATGTCAGCAAATCCAACTGACTCCATGCCCTAGTCACATCTTCCAATATTTTTAATCAGTAATCAAGTTGATTTTTATCATTGTCTAAATTCTGTGTATCTTGAAAAAAATAAATGGGTTATATATGGAGCAACCTAGAATTGCATTTGATGGAAAAAACAGGGAAGAAGCATTTTTGATGCGCATCAAAGATGCTAATTAAGGCCTCATGCATTAGCAATTAGTGACCACACAATTTTTTTTTTTTTTACTTTGATGATGTTCATTGACTTAAATTGTGCCAAGAGATTTGTTCTTCACTTTTGTGGTTGGTTTTTAACTGGCATATCTAGGGTCAAAAACACAAGGTTTTAAGCTCCCTTAAGTATGAGCCAGGAGGAATTTTTATCTCATTAAGTCACAAAATTTTATGTCTGCTTGTGCATAGGCAAATGGTTGCCTTCATATTGGTAAGAGCTTTTAATAGATATTAGCATTCAGGCTCTTAAGTGACCTTTAGCCTCAGATTCAGCTAGGTTTGGTATTGCAGGTGAGGCCAGGGCAGAGATTTGGTCCTTTTAGACAATTTTGGAAGGTACAGTATTTTCTACTTTTACTCTGAGCCATTTTTTCAGGTAAAGTCTTATAACATAAGATAGCTATTTGTGTTTCATGTGTACATATAAAAAGTTTTTTAATTTGTTAATGCCAGGATATAGTAGACAATGCTGAATCAACTCTCACAAATACTAATCACTGCATTTAGAAATAAAGGAGTAAGCTAGAGGGACTATGTACTTAGTTGTTCAGTCATGTCCAACTCTTTGAGACTCCATGGACCATGTGGCTCCCCTGTCCATGGGGATTCTCCAGGCAAGAATATTAGAGTGGTTGCCTTTCCCTCCTCCAAGGGATCTTCCCAGCCCAGGGATCAAACCCAGGTATCCTGCATTGCAGATAGTTTCTTTACCATCTGAGTCACCAAGGAAGCCAGAGGGGCTATAATTTCATAGTATTCATCTTAGGTTTTAAAGGTCATTTCACCTACCAGTGCCCATAGTCTCAGACTGACTCTATATTTGCTAACTAAGAAACTATTGACACTGGCTTTAGATCACAGAACCCACAGTGTGAGAGACTTCACCCATGGAAAGTTGATGGATTGTGTTAATTTACAGAAAAGGAAAAAATGTGGGTAGCTATTACGCAAAATATAGAAAGTCAAAAGAAAGTTTTTAAAAATATTGTGATTAAGAAAAAAAGAATTTCAAAGTAAAAAATAGTTAAGACAGAGAAGAAGGAAACATGTAAACTAATTTTTTTAACAATGATATTAGAAAATAAAATATATAGATTGTTTATTTGAAAATATTGTCTAAGATCTAACAAAGGAAGAAGGGTATACTTTCAAAGGGCTGAGAAGTCACAATGAACAAAACACAACAGACAGGCAAAAAAGACAAAAAACAAAACAAAACAAAACTGTTTATAGGTAGCCTTTTTTTGTCAATGTACAATGATTTTTAGCTAGAAATATCAAGCATTAATCTATTCTTTGCTTACCTTTCTCAAATTAGTAGATTTGTCAGAGCAGTTTTTGGTTTGTAAAAACTTAGAGAACATATTGGTTTCCCAAATGCAAGAGCTCCTGTGCTTCCCATGCACTACCTTACCACATATACAGTTCCTTGTATTATTAATATTCTCACTTAAAGAAGTGTATCTGTGACAATTAATGTCCAACCAATACATCATTAGTAACAAAGTCCACAGTATATATTAAGGTTCACATTTGTGTTGAAAATTCTACAGGTATAATGTGTATAATGTACAATGTTTAGTGGCAAGTATCCACTATTACAATATCATTACAGTATCACATAGAATACTTTCACTGCCCTCAAAATTGCCTGTACTCCATCTATTCATTCCTCCCTCTCTGGTTCCAAAAGTCATGACTACAAATGATTTTTTAAAACTGTCTCAATAATTTAATCTTTTATAGAATGTCAAATAGTTGAAATCAGTAAAAATGCTTTCCACATTGGTTTTTCTTTTAACTTAACAATATGCATTAAAGTTCCTTCTCTTTTTGCAACTTGATAGCTCATTTATTTTTTATTAGTGAATAATATTCTATTGCATTTATGCATCATAGTTTGTTAATCCATTTTTTAATTAAAGAACATCTTGGTTCCTTCCAAGTTTGGGCAGTTGCACATAAAGTTGCTAAAAACCATTGTGTGCATGTTACTATGTGAATATAAAGTTTCAGTTTATTTGGGTAAATACCAAGCAGCATGTTGTTAGACTGCATGATAAGAGTATTTACTTTTTTAACAGTATTTACTTTTTAAGAAACTGCCAAATTACCTTTCAAAGTAGCTATACTATTTTGAATTCTGTTGGTCCACATGCTTGCCATCATTTAGTGTTGTCAGTATTCTGAACTTAAGTCATTCTAACAGATATGTAGTGGTATATCATTTTTGTTTCAAGTTTTAAGATGCCTTAATGGCACTGAACATTTTCTTCATGTGCTTATTTGCCATCTCTATATGTTCTTTATGAGGTTTCCAGATTTTTTTTGGTTATTTTTCATTACTTTTTTTTTTTTAACCTGATGAGTTTTAAGAATTCTTTTTATATTTTTAAATACCATTTCTTTAACAGATATGTGCTTTCTTGAGTCTGTGGCTTGCTTTATCTTTTACAGAGTAATTTTTAATTTTGGTGAAGTCCAAACAATCAAGTACTTCCTTCACAAATCATGCTCTCTATGTTGTATCTAAAAATCATCATCAAACCCAAGTTCATCTATATTTTATCCTATGTTTCCTTCTAGAAATGATTAGTTTTGAACTTTATAGTTAAGGTCTTTAATCAATTTTTGAGTCAATTTTTGTGAAAGGTCTGTGTCTAGATTTACCTTTTTGCATGTGAATGTCTAGTACCAATCCTTGAAAAGACTATCTTTTCTCCATTGAATTACCTTTGTTTCTTTGTCAAAGATCAGTTAATTATATTTGTGCAAGGCTATTTCCCATTCTGTTTTTTTCCTGTATTTCTTTGCATTGATCACTGAGGAAGGCTTTCTTATCTCTCCTTGCTATTCTTTGTAACTCTGCATTCAGATGCTTATATCTTTCCTTTTCTCCTTTGCTTTTTGCTTCTCTTCTTTTCACAGATATTTGTAAGGCCTCCTCAGACAGCCATTTTGCTTTTTGCATTTCTTTTCCATGTGGATGGTCTTGTTCACTGTCTCCCGTACAATGTCATGAACCTCCATCCATAATTCATCAGGCACTCTGTCTATCAGGTCTAGTCCCTGAAATCTATTTCTCACTTTCACTGTATAATCATAAAGGATTTGATTTAGGTGATACCTGAATGGTCTAGTGGTTTTCCCTACTTTCTTTAATTTCAGTCTGAATTTGGCAATAAGGAGTTCATGATCTGAGCCACAGTCAGCACCCAGTCTTGTATTTGCTGACTGTATAGAGCTTCTCCATCTTTGGCTGCAAAGAATATGATCAATCTGACTTCAGTGTTGACCATCTGGTGATGTCCATGTGTAGAGTCTTCTCTTGTGTTGTTGGAAGAGGGTGTTTGCTATGACCAGTGCATTGTCTTGGCAAAACTCTATGAGCCTTTGCCCTGCTTCATCCCATACTCCAAGGCCAAATTTGCCTGTTACTCCAGGTGTTTCTTGACTTCCTACTTTTGCATTCCAGTCCCTTATAATGAAAAGGACATCTTTTTGGTGTTAGTTCTAAGAGGCCTTGTAGGTCTTCATAAAACTGTTCAACTCCAATTTCTTCAGCATTACTGGTTGAGGCATAGGCTTGGATTACTGTGATATTGAATGGTTTGCCTTGGAAATGAACAGAGATCATTCTGTCATTTTTGAGATTGCAATTCCAAAAAATGCTCAAACTACTGCAAAACTGCACTCATCTCACATGCTAGTAAAGTAATGCTCAAAATTCTCCAAGCCAGGCTTCAGCAGTACGTGAACCGTGAACTTTCAGATGTGCAAGCTGGTTTTGAAAAGGCAGAGGAACCAGAGATCAAATTGCCAACATCTGCTGGATCATCTAAAAAGCAAGTGAGTTCCAGAAAAACATCTATTTCTACTTTATTGACTACGCCAAAGCCTTTGACTGTGTGGATCACAATAAACTGTGGGAAATTCTGAAAGAGATGGGAATACCAGACCACCTGACCTGCCCCTTGAGAAACCTATCTGCAGGTCAGGAAGCAACAGTTAGAACTGGATATGGAACAACAGACTGGTTCCAAATAGGAAAAGGAGTTCGTCAAGGCTGTATATTGTCACCCTGCTTATTTCACTTATATGCAGAGTACATCATGAGAAACGCTGGGCTGGAAGAAGCATCAGCTAGAATCAAGCTTGCCAGGAGAAATATCAATAACCTCAGATATGCAGATGACACCACCTTTATGGCAGAAAGTGAAGAGGAACTAAAGAGCCTCTTGATGAAAGTGAAAGAGGAGAGTGAAAAAGTTGGCTTAAAGCTCAACATTCAGAAAATGAAGATCATGGCATCTGGTCCCATCACTTCATGGGAAATAAATGGGGAAACAGTGGAAACATTGGCAGACTATTTTTGGGGGCTCCAAAATCACTGCAGAAGGTGACTGCAGCCATGAAATTAAAAGACGCTTACTCCTTGGAGGGAAAGTTATGGCCAACCTAGATAGCATATTCAAAAGCAGAGATATTACCTTGCCAACAAAGATCCATCTAGTCAAGGCTATAGTTTTTCCAGTGGTCATGTATGGATGTGAGAGTTGGACTGTGAAGAAAGCTGAGCACTGAAGAATTTATGCTTTGAACTGTGGTGTTGGAGAAGACTCTTGAGAGTCCCTTGGACAGCAAGGAGATCCAACCAGTCCATCCTAAAGGAGATCAGTCCTGGGTGTTCACTGGAAGGACTGATGCTAAAAAGCTGAAACTCAAGTACTTTGGCCACCTCATGCAAAGAGTTGACTCATTGGAAAAGACCCTGATGCTGAAAGGGATTGGGGGGAAGAGGAGAAGGGGACAACAGAGGATGAGATGGCTGGATGGCATCACTGACTCGATGGACATGAGTTTGAGTGAACTCCAGGAGTTGGTGATGGACAGGGAGGCCTGGCGTGCTGGAATTCATGGGGTTGCAAAGAGTCGGACACGACTGAGCAACTGAACCGAACTGAACTGAAGGCTACTTCTGGGCTCTCTAGTCAGCTTCACTGATCTATTTTTCCATTCTTTTGCAAATAACACACTGTCTGCATTATTGTAAATTTTAGTTAGTCTTGAAGCCAGGTACTGTAAGTGCTCTTATCAATATCGTGTTGGCTATGCTGAGGTTTTTGCCTTTTTATGCAACTGTAGAATTCGTTTGGGAGTTTGATTGGGATTTCACTGAACATATGGATGAAATTTGGAGAAACCTATATCTTAACAACATCGAATCTTCCTGTTTGTGTTCATGGAGTATTTCCCTGTTTATTTAATTCTTCTTTGAATACTTCATCAAAATTTTGTAGTATTACACAGATATTATATATATTTTGTTAGAGTTATATCTAACTACATAATTTTTTCATATCCTAAAAAATTAATAAACAGAAACCTTAATTGAATAGAGTCAGGAGGCCAGAAGGGAGTGCTCCCACACCCTAGAGTGATAGCAGAGCCAAACAGGAAGAAGAAAAACTCCTCTTAGTCTGTGAGTAAAGAAGCCCTTCAAGTTACAAAGCCCCTAAAAAAAGATTACAAGGCTCAAGGCCTCATTATCCTTCATTACTAGTTCCTGTAATACTACTATCTTACTAATGAGAAAACCTAAGGGCAGGAATAGAGACTCAGACATAGAGATCAGACAGTGTGCACACAGTGAGGTAAGGAGAGTGTTGGATAAATTGAGAGAGTAGCATTGAAACATGCATTACCATTCAAAACCTTGGCTACACTCTAGACCCACATGTTATTGTTTAGTGTCTGACTCTTTTGTGACAGACAGACTCCTCTGTCCATGGGATTTTCCAGGCAAGAATACAGGAGTGGATCGCAGTTTCCTTCTCTCCAGGAGATCTTCCCAACCCAGGACTCAAACCTGCATCTCCAGCAAGTCTCCTGCATTGCAGGCAGGTTCTTTACCACTGAGTCACTAGGGAAGACATAGATAGTGGGAAGTTGCTGTATAACACAGGGAGCTCAACTTGGTGCTCTGTGACAACCTGGTGGTGGTTTAGTTGCTAAGTCGTGTGGGACACTTGCAATCCCATGGACTGTAGCTTGCCAGGCTCCTCCGTCCATGGGATTCTCCAGGCAAGAATACTGGAGTGGGTTGCCATTTCCTTCTCCAGGGGATCTGCCTGACCTGAGAATCAAACCAGGGTCTCCTGCATTGTAGGCAGATTCTTTACCCAACTGAGCTACAAGGGAAGCCCCTTGACAACCCAGAGGGATGGAATGGGGTGGAGGGTGGGAAGGAGGTTAAAGAGGGAGGGGCCATATGTATACTTATGACTGATTCACGCTGTTGTATGGCAGAAACCAGTACAACATTGTAAAGCAATTATCCTTCAATTTAAAATAAAAATTAAAAAGAAAAGATCAGAGGTTTGTCCAAGACCTCTGAGCAATAAACAATGTTGTTATTTCTCAACGCTTTTTTGTTTTTACACAATTTTTTTAACCCTCATACATCACTAACATCCATTTACACCAGATTGTTTTCACCAAATTATTTTTGGTGAAAAATAATTTTTTCATTTTCACCAAATTATTTACTGTATTTGACTCAAGCAGTGCATTCTTTAGTATTCCAGTTGATGAAGCTAACCATTACCTTTTTACCTTCATTTAGGAAGAAAAATCAGAGAAGGCAAAGGCAACCCAATCAAGTAGTCTTGCCTGGAAAATCCCATGGACAGAGGAGCCTGGTAGGCTGCAGTCCATGGCGTCACGAAGAGTCAGACACTTACTGAGCGACTTCACTTTCACTTTTCAAGTTCATGCATTGGAGAAGGAAATGGCAACCCACTCCAGTGTTCTTGCCTGGAGAATCCCAGGGACAGGGGAGCCTGGTGGGCTGCCTTCTATGGGGTCGCACAGAATCGGAAACGACTGAAGCAACTTAGCAGCAGGGAGAAAAATAAGTCACCTAGAAGTAATGTCCATGGGAATTTTACTGAGTGTATTTCTTTAAAATCCTGAAAGCTAATATGGATTGATATTAAGTTTCTAAAGAGTTTTACTTTGTTTCAAATATGGATGATTTGTTTCTTGCCTCTCCTTCTCAAGCCTCTTCATTAGAAGAAAGGAACTGCTTGCTAAAGCTTTTAGCCTTAAAGGTATATAGGGTCCTCAAGGAAAAATTTCAATTTGCCCAGTTTCAATATTTATGGCATCAGATATCGGAACAATGGTTACATTTAAATCCACATAAACTCTGTGGTGTACTAAGTTTTCCCCAAACACAAACTAAGTACCAAATGTGAGTTTTCTCAAGCTAGTTGGTTATTGTTAAAATTATATTCCAAATATCTCTCTTGTGGCCAAACTCCTTGGTGCTTTACTCAATGCTAAGAACCCTGACCCAATTTTATGAGAAGAACTGTACAACATAACTTTCAAGGCCTAGAGTTTGAAGAATCTGACTTTGAGAATTCCAGTATTTAGATTTCCTTTCCCATTTTTGTATATGAAATACAAGGAAATTTCCTTGGGATACTCACACAAAATCATGGGGACCACTCATCTACCCAAAATCTTTCAGGATTGTTTACCAATGATGGGTCACCTCCTGATTCCTCATGATGATCTACTGAAAATTCCTCATCAGTATTTCACTGATGGTTCTTATTTAAAAGGAAGTGAAAGTTGCTCAGTTGAGTCCAGCTCTTTGTGATTCCATGGATTATACAGTCCATGGAATTCTCCAGGCCAGAATACTGGAGTTGGTAGCCTTTCTCTTTTCCAGGGGATCTTCCCAACCCAGGTCTTCTGTTTTGCAGGTGGATTCTTTACCACCTGAGCCACCAGGGAAGCCAAAGAATACTGCAGTGGGTAGCCTATGCCTTCTCCAGTGGGTCTTACTGACCCAGGAATTGAACTGGTGTCCCCTGCATTGCAGGCAGATTCTTTACTAACTGAATTATCAGGGAAGCCCTATTTAAAAGGTGACAATGACAAATACCAAGCTGGGTATGCTACTACAACTCTTTTTGATGTGTTGAGGCAGCATCTTTACCTATGGCTTTCAGCCCAATGGGTGAAATTCCTACATGGTCTTGTACTTTAGCTAAGGACACAACTGCCAACATTTATACAGACAGTAGATTTGCTCCTAGATTAGCTCACGATTTTGGAATGTTGTGGAAACATGTTTTCCTTACTTCCAGCAGAAATAAAGTTAAAATGGTCTTAATGTTCAGGAATTATTGGATATATTATTTTACCTACCACTTTAGTAACTATTAAGACTCAGGGGCATTATAAACTTAACTCTCTGGAAGCGAAGGGAAGTCATCTTGCTGACATTTCCAGAAGAGAAGCTGTCCTTAAAGGGACCAGTGGCAGCCAAACCTCAGTCATGGTCCAAAGAGACATTTACTCAAATGATAACTTAGTAAAACTGGCTACAGAAACTTAACAATTGGCCTCAGGTAAAGAAAAACAAGATTTGAAATTCAACAATTGCAGATTTGATAAAAAGGTAAAGCTCTGAATTGGACCAAAAAACAACCCAGTCCTACCAGAGACTCTAAAATTCCTGCTCTTCACCACTGCACATTCATTAAACCATTGGCTACTGACAAAAGGATAGCATGCATGAATCAATCTGTTAGAGAAACAATAACAAGGCCACAGTGTCTACCTCACTTGTCCTATTTATCCAAAGTACAGCTCACTGAAGCCTGTGTGTACTGCTCCCAGATACATTACTTAATGAACTATTTGAGATCTGGCTAATGGATTTCATACAACATCTTCCATTTCATGGATATAAACATGTTTTAATCATGATCTGTATGTTTTCACACTGCACTGAAGGGACTGAAGCCTTCCCTTGCAGACAGACTACTTCTTTTTCTACGTCTAAAGTCCTTCCAGAAAGATAATCCCTACCTGGGTAACTCAAATTCTGTAGTGACCTGACCATTCTACTGATCAGGTATTTTGACATGTCTGTGCTATTTGGCTGGTTTTATAACACTTTCGCTTTGCTTAACACCTTCAGCCTTCTGATTTGAAGAACACACAAAGGGCATGATTAAAGCTCAACTGGCAAAATTTGTAGGGACCCTTCAAATACCTTGGCCAAAAGCATTGCCACTGATCCTCCTAAGTCTTTGATTTACCTTTTTGGAACTCATATAAACTTTTTTACCCTTCGAGATAGATATTATTCCACCTAATATGTATGCATTTTATTTCATTCTATTGTTTTATTACATTAGTTAGGATTTCCATATGATATTGAATAGGTACAATAAGTGGATATCATTGCTCTGTTACTAATCTATTCTAATTTAGTCTAATCTCACTATGAAAGCATCTAGTTTCTTCCCACTATGTATAATGTTAGTGCTAAGCCACTTCAGTTAAGTCCAACTCTTTGTGACTCCATGAACTGTAGCCTGCCAGACTTCTCTGTCCATGGGATTCTACAAGCAAAAATACTAGAATGGGCTGCCATTTTCTCCTCCTCCAGGGATCTTCCTGACCCAGGGATTCAACTCCTGTCTCTGATGTCTCTTGCATTGGCTGGTAGGTTTTTTACCACTAGTGCCACCTGGGAAGCCAAGTATAATGTTAACTATAGGTTTACTGTAGATGTTCTTTATCAAGTTGAAAATATTCCCCTCTATTCCTAGTTAACTTTGAGCTTATATAATGAACTGGTATTGGATTCTGCTAAATGTTACTTTTGTAACTATTAATTCAATCATGTGATATTTCTTTTTTAGCCTCTTGATGTAATGAATTATATTAATTACATTTCAGATGATGGATTTATCATTACATTTTAAAATTTATAAACATTGCTATTTTCAAAGGACTAGCTTTTTGCTTTTTGGATTAGAGTTGACCTCTTAATAATAGCAACTGGAAAAATATCCTTAGAGATTATTAAAGCTATACTAGGTAGTTACAGAAAATGTGATGAAATCTAACCTAGGAAGAATAGGAAGCTAAGTGTAAAAATACTCAGAGAAAAAATAAATGGCTGAATTTCAAATGACAGTTGTTGTTTATACAAATGCATGTATTGTTTTTCCCATGCAGCTACATTATAGACAAAGATAAATATTTTACTATGTTGGAAATATGCTTTAAATAATATCTGAACACTGGGATTTTTCATTATTGCAATCTCCAGACCTTTCAATATGTTGAGAATGTCAAAAATACTATAGTCTTAGAGATGAGAAAGGATTTTTTTTTTTTTTTTTTTTTTGGTCAAGTGCTTTCTACCTTTCATTTTTAAACAGTCTATAATAATGGCCTTTTGTTGGGATATGTTGACAAATAAAATTATTTCACAGATTGAAACTAAACAAGCCTCATTTTATTCTCCTTAACTCAGGCACCAATTAATTTTGGCATAATATTTGGAGATATCATAAATCATATATAAGCCAGTACTACAGTAATGTTTTATAGTCTATTTAACTCTGGATTTTTCAAAAGAAGAAAATATGAAAGACCGGATAAGAGTTAAGGTCTTAAAGAATTTCACTGAAAAACATTCTACATTACAGTTGCTGAAAGAATCCACCTTGACAAGATACCAAGAATCACACTTGCTGAGTTTAGTAGGATAAGAAATTACATAGAGTGAATTTTGAATTTTAATTACTTTAAACTAAGCGAGCTGGGCTCAAGTCCATACTCTCCAACTAGAATTTGTATTGGTCCCCTTTTTAATATGGTTAGGAACAAAAACCAACTAAGATGAAGGAAATAATAATCCATCCCCACTACTACCCTTTTTTAAATCAAATAACTTTTCTGTTTATGGTTTTCTCCAATGTAAAATATAATGATAGAACTTCCTAGGCAGCTCAGTGGTAAAGAATCCATCTGCAATGCAGGAGACTCAGAAGATGCTAGTTCGTCCCTGAGTTGGGAAGATCCCCTGAAGGAGGACATTGTAAGCCACTCCAGTATTCTTGCCTGGAGAATTACATGGAGAGAAGAGCCTGGCAGGCTATAGCCCATGAGGTCACAAAGAGTTGGACACAACTGAACACACATGCGCGACATTTCCTCTAGTTTGAAAGTTTAACACTTGAAAAAATTAACCTTAAAACTAACCATTATTCTTGATAACATGAAGAAAAAAAGATTGTTTCATAAATGACATATATGATAAAGTATTTTATAGACTTTGTAACTATATTTATTCCTACAAATACACGTGAGGTTTCTGAGGCAGGCAGATATTATCATTTAGAGCAATAGGTACTTCAGTTACCTACATCCCAATTTCTCTCTTCTGCAGTAATCCAATGAGAATTAGATGTCACCCTATATGTACTAGGATCTATACTATAAGTGAGGAACCCTGATAGTTAAATAGGAAAATGGGTATAATAGCCTTCCTTTCCTTTCAATGAAGGGACAGAAATGTATCTCTCTAAGGCAAACAAATTCTCCTTAGAAACAGAAGGGTAAAGATCAATTTTTCATCCTTTGAAAGAAACCAATATTTCTAGGAAGAATAAAAGCCAAGACTCTCTGAATTTACAATTCCTAAGAACATTTTCATGGCTTCAGTTTTTATCCCCTTTGAAATGTAAATACATTCCTCAGACAGTTAAATCTCTTCCAACTGTCTGTCACTGTTCACCTATCCTTTAACTTCAAAATCTCCTCATGACCAAGGTCCCAAATTTCTCTTCTCAGAAAGGCCTACCCATGCAGAAACATAAAAATGTTTATTTTCTGATATTATTAAACCATATTTTGAAACCTGAATTATGTTTAGAACTTATCATTCCTTTAGATAAATGATTCTTAGTATGTGGTTGCTTGACCAGCAGCATCAGTACCAGCCGGGAAACTGTTAGAAGCACAGATGTCTTGACCCCAGTCTTAAACATCTGAGTCAGAAACTCTATGTATTGGATCCAGCAATCTGTTTATTTTCAAGTCCTCATTTTGATACACACCCAAAATTTAAAAATCACAGCCTCAGAAAAATAATGAATGATATTGACATATGGGCCTGACTTTCCCTCTCATTTTTTTCCATTGTGGCAAAATACACATAACATAAAATTTATTTCCTTACAGTTTTTAGTGTAAAATTCAGTGGTATTAAATACATTCATGTGGTTTCCCTGGTGGCTCAGTGGTAAAGAATCTTCCTGTTAATACAGAAGATGTGGGTTCAATCCTGGGGTGAGAAGATTCACTGGAGAAGAGAATGGCAACCAACTCTAGTATTCTTGCCTGGGAAATCTCATGGACACAGGAGCCTGGAGGGCTATATTCCATGGGGTCGCAAAAGAGTTGGACATGACTTAGCAACTAAACAACAACAACAAATAACATTCAAAAGGACTTCCCTGGTAGTCCAGTGGTTAAGAATCCACCCTTGCAATTCAATAGAAGGTGGGTTCAATCCCTGGTGGGGAACTAAGATCCCAAATGCCTCTGAGCAACTGAGCCTGTGCCACAACCACTGGAGCCTGTGTGCAACAACTAGAGAGTCTGTGCGCTGCAAGGAAAGATCCTGCATGGCCCAGTGAGGATCTCATGTGCCACAACTAAGACACAATGCTGCCAAATTAATCCATTACTTAAAAAAATATATTCATATTTTTGTATAACCATCACAACCACTCATCTCTTGCAGTTTGGAATTCTATACTCATTTAGTAATAATTCTTCATTCTCTTCTCCCCTCACCTTTTCACAACCACCATTCTATTGACTGTATCTATGATATTGACTACGCTGAGTATCTCATATAAGTGAAATCATACTATACTTGACTTTCTGTAACTGGCTTATTTCCTTTAGCATAATGTAACCAAGGCCCACCCGTGTTGCAGCATATGTCAGCATTTCATTCATTTTAAGGCTAAATAATATTCCACTCTATTTATATACCATGTACAACTTACCCATTCATCCTCCAATCAACATTTAGGTTGCTTTTATACTTTGGCTATTGCAAATAGTGGTGCTAATTTCCCAAGACTCTGATTTCAATTCTTTAGGGTGTATGCCTAAATGGAGGATTTCTGGATCATATGGTAATTCTATTTTTAAGTTTTTGAGAAACTGCCATAGTGCTTTCCACAGTGGCTATTCAAATTTCAATAGCACAAGGGTTCCTTTTCTCCATATCCTTGCTATTTTCTTTTTTTTTTTAATAGCAAATATCCTATTGAGTGACAAGAAGTATCTTATTGTAGTTTCCATTTGCATTTCTTAATAATTAGTGATGTTGAGAATCTTTTCACATGCTTTTTGGGTATTTATTTACCTTCTGTGGGGAAATATCTATTCAAGTTCCTTGCCCGTTATTAATTCAGTTGTTTGTTTTTATGCTGTTGTTGAATTTTAGAAATTCTATATATATTCTGGATATTAATCTATGTCAAATAGGTGATCTGGAAATATTTTCTCCCATTTTGTGGTAGTCTGAACATTCTTTGGCATTGTGTTTCTTTGGGATTGGAATGAAAACTGACCTTTTCCCATCCTGTGGCCACTGCTGAGTTTTCCAAATTTGCTGGCATATTGAGTGTAACACTTTCACAGCATCATCTTTTAGGATTTGAAATAGCTCAACTGGAATTCCATCACCTTCACTAGCTTTCTCATAGTGACGCTTCCAAAGGCCCACTTGACTTTGCATTCCAGGATGTCTAGCTCTAGGTGAGTGTTCAAGCCATCATGGTTATCTGGGTCATCAAGATTTTTTTTGTATAGTTCTTCTGTTCATGCTTGCCACGTCTTCTTAATATCTTCTGCTTCTGTTAGATCCATACCATTTCTGTCCTTTTTTGAGCCCATCTTTTCATGAAATGTTCCCTTGAATCTGTAATTTTCTTGAAGAGATCTCTGCTGCTGCTGCTGCTGTCACTTCAGTCGTGTCTGACTCTGTGTGACCCCATAGACAGCAGCCCACCAGGCTCCCCCATCCCGGGGATTCTCCAGGCAAGAACACTGGAGTGGGTTGCCATTTCCTTCTCTAATGCATGAAAGTGAACCTTCCCATTCTATTGTTTTCCTCTATTTCTTTGCATTGATCACTGAGGAAGGCTTTCTTATCTCTCCTTGGTATTCTTTGGAACTGCATTCAAATGGGTATATCTTTCCTTTTCTCCTTTGCCTTTCACTTTTATTCTGTTCTCTGCTATTTGTAAGGCCTCCTCAGACAACTATTTTGCCTTTTTGCATTTATCTTTCTTGGGGATGATCTTGATCACTGCCTCCTATAAAATATCACAAACCTCCATCCATAGTTCTTCAGGTACTCTGTCAGAGCTAATCCTTTGAATCTGTTTGTCACTTCCACTGTAAAATGATAAAGGATTTGATTTAGGTCATACCTGGATGGTCCAGTGGTTTTCCTTACTTTTTTCAACAGGGGATGGGTTGCATAATAATTGCCTTGATGATCATTCACCATGATTATTTACTATCTGAGTTATTTAATATAATAGAATCTATTCATTCTTAATTATTCTCAGGCATGGGATAAATTGACTTAGAAATTGTATTCATTTGTTTAGGCCATAGACTGTAATATAGGCACTGTATAAGTGCTTAGACATTTAGTCTCATGTTAAAAGCAAAGAGTTTATTAGTTTCTTCAACTTGAGTTATATAGTACTTCTACTATATTTTCAAAAGTATAATTGTGATAATGCCACCATTATCTATGCAAATTTTGTGTAATTTTAATGGGAATATAGTGCTTTCTGGAACTGGACTTTGGTTTCCTTTAATTATGACATTGATAAACCCTTATCATTGTTGCTGTTGTTGTTCAGTCACTCAGTCATGTCCAACTCTTTGTGACCCCATGGACTACAACACACCAGGCCTTCCTGTCCTTCACCATCTCCCAGAGTTTGCTCAAACTCATGTTCATTGAGTCAGTGATGCCATCCAATAATCTGATCCTCTGTTGTCCTCTTCTCTTCCTGCCTTCAATCTTTCCCAGCATCAGGGCCTTTTCTATGAGTCGGCTTTTCACATCAGGTGGCCAAAGTACTGTAGCTTCAGCTTCAGCATCAATCCTTCCATGAATATTCAGGATTGATTTCCTTTATGATTGACTGGTTGGATCTCTTTACAGTCCAAGGGACTTTCAAGAGTCTTCTCCAACACCACAGTTCAAAAGCATCAATTCTTTGGCACTCGGCTTTCTTTTGGTCCACCTCTCACATTCATACATGACTACTGGAAAAAAACATAGTTTTGATTATACAGACCTTTGTTAGCAAGTAATGTCTCTGCTTTTTAATACACAGTCTAGGTTTGTCATAGCTTTTCTTCCAAGGAGAATACCCTTACCATATGATCCAGCAATTCCATTCCTCGGCACATATATCAAGATAACTCTAATTTGAAAAGATACATACATCCCAATGTTCATGGAAGCAGTATTTATAAATGTCAAGACATGGAAGTAACCTGTGTCCACCAACAGATGAATGATATAAAGAACATATTATATATACACAAAGATACTGGAATATTCCTCAGCCATAAAAAATGAATAATGCCATTTGCAGTAACATAAATGGACCAAGAGATTATCATACTATGTGAAGTAAGTCAGATAAAGACAAATAGCATATGACATCATTTATATGTGGAATTCAAAAAAAATGTTACAAATGAACTTATTTACAAAATAGAAACAGACACACAGACATAGGAAACAAACATGGTTAACAAAGGGAAAGGTGGAAAGGGATAAATTAGAACCTTGGTATTAACGTATTAACACTACTTTATATATGCTAAGTCACTTCAGTCGTGTCTGACTCTTTGCGACCCCATAGATGGCAGCCCACCAGCCTCCCCCCATCCCTGGGATTCTCCAGGTAAGAACACTGGAGTGGGTTGCCATTTCCTTCTCCAATGCATGGAAGTGAAAAGTGAAAGTGAAGTCGTTCAGTCGTGTTCGACTCTTTGTGACCCCATGGGCTGCAGCCTACCAGGCTCCTCCATCCATGGGATTTTCCAGGCAAGAGTACTGGAGTGGGGTGCCATTGTCTTCTCCGACTTTATATATAAAATAGTTAAACAGAAGTTCAACAGCTCAAATTTACTCTGATCCCTTTTCCATGAGGGGAATATTGTTGTAACCCATAACATCTTCATCCTTCATGGTAATTATTACTGATTCTTTGCTTTTTGGTTAATGTTTGATCAGATGCTACCTTCAAACCTCACATCCACTGAACAATGAGGAGATCCACAAGTCTGGTTCACATGTTCTTTCAGTGGTTGGCTATGATGTGAGCTATTGCTGCAACTCTCTCTTTAGGGAAGAGCTCTGCTTTGAATGTGTCCTAAATGCTCTCAGGCACTTTTTCTCTCAGTATTTATCCAGCAACTACAGCAAACAATAGAAGTAATGTATGGGAGGACATCAGAGAAGGCAATGGCACCCCCCTCCAGTACTCTTGCCTAGAAAATCCCATGGACGGAGGAGCCTGGTAGGCTGCAGTCCATGGGGTCGCGAAGAGTTGGACACGACTGAGCGACTTCACTTTCATTTTTCACTTTCATGCATTGGAGAGGAAATGGCACCCCATTCCAATACTCTTGCCTAGAAAATCCCAGGGACGGGGAGCCTGGTGGGCTGCCATCTATGGGGTTGCACAGAGTCGGACACTACTGAAGTGACTTAGCTGCAGCAGCATGGGAGGACATGCGGTTCATAAGAGTGTTTATTTATTGAGGAAATTTCTTTACATAGTACAGTGAAATGAAGACAAGTTACTCTTTGCATAGATGAATGTGTGGGTTAAATATGGATGCCATTGTGGTTCCTGTGCATTCATTAGTCATATCTAATAAAATGTAACTATTTGTGTCACTCTTGAATCACTTCACTGTGATCACCATACAGTTTGTATGTGTAGAACTACAGATTCAAAACTATTTTTTAAAAGTTTATTTATATTGAAAGTGATAAACTATTGTAAATTCCTATTAAAATTTTACTGAAATATCATTGAATATGCTAAAAATAAAGTTGTCTTCCTACTCCTGAAAATAAGAAAGAAAGAGGGAGGGAGAGAGGAAGGAAGGACGTCCGTTTTTCTTGCTTGCATTTTTCTTACAAAGTCTGTGCTGGTCAACCATTAGGTATTTGTTGGCAAAAAGGATCAGAACTCTTATTAAAAGGTCTTTATTTTGAATCAGATGGAGTGATCTATAACTAAAAGAAATTTAGCTACTGAAAGATAATCAATCATACTTTTTTTTAAGAGGCTTTTGCCTTTGCTCACATGCCTTTTTCCCTTTGTCTCTAAGATCTAAACAATGTAGGGTGATTTTGGTATACTTAAGAATTATAAATTTCCCAGTCAAAAATAATACTAATAAACAGATTTTAGTGAAACAATGCTGACATCCAGTGACTACTTAAGCTAATGCAAAATTTGTAAATAACATAGAATCTGAAGTACAGTGTTCATTTATTTGAAGGTCTAGTCAAAGTAAGATACTACTGCCTGATTGATCAATTTATCTAGGTCTGAATCCAGGAAACACCTTGCATAGTCAATATTTCTTGAAGGCTCTGGAAAATCAAAGACTTTATTCAATAAATGCCTATAAAACAGCATGTTAAAGTTAAGGGGCCTAACCACATAGCGCACATTTAAAGTTTTCTGAATGTGGAGTTAAAAGATACATAAATAGGAATTCATTTTATGAAAATGGACACTACACTGTCCCCCACTGAGAAGGGGGGATTAGCATTTGTATTATTGCTATTACATTATAGATGTATATCTGTCAATATATTTCATCAGTAAAATCATTTATAATATTAAAAAAAGTTGCTTTGTGTACTGAATATAGATTTACTCATGCTAAACTAAATGAAAACTATACTAGTAAATACAATAATAATAAACATGGCTAAGTCACTTCAGTCGTGTTTGACTCTGTGCGACCCCATAGATGGCAGCCCACCAGGCTCCCCCATCCCTGGGATTCTCCAGGTAAGAACACTGGAGTGGGTTGCCATTTCCTTCTCCAATGCATGAACATGAAAAGTGAAAGTAAAGTCACTCAGTCGTGTCTGACTCTTCGTGACCCCATGGACTGCAGCCTACCAGGCTTCTCCATCCATGGGATTTTCCAGGCAAGAGTACTGGAGTGGGGTGCCATTGCCTTCTCCAATAATAAACATATTAAATTAATAATAAATTAAAAAAAAAAACCAAAAACCTTAGTTCTGGGGTATCCAATCCTCATAACTTTAGAGTTAACATTTGCTTTTGCTGTTGTTCAGTCTCTCAATTATGGCCAACTATTTGCAACCCCATGGATTGAAACATGCCAGGTGTCCCAGTGATCAATATCTCCTGGAGGTTGCTCAAACTCTTATTCATTGAAGAGATGATGCAATACACTACCTCATCCACTGACATCCCCATATGGCCCAGCCTTCAAACTTTCCCAGTATCAGTGCCTTTTCCAATAAGCCAGTTCTTCGCATCAGGTGGCCAAAGTATTGGAGCTTCACTGTCAGCATCAGTCCTTCGAATGAATATTCAGAATTGATTTCTATTAGGATTAACTGCTTTGATCACCTTGCAGTCCAAGGAACTCTCAAGAGTTTTCTCCAACACCACAGTTCAAAAGTATCAGTTCTTCAGTGCTCAACCTTCTTTATGGTCTAACTCTCACATTCCTACATGACTACTGGAAAAACCATAACTTTGACTAGACACACCTTTGTTGGAAAAGCAATGTCTCTGCTTTTTAATATGCTGTCTAGGTTGGTCATATCTTTTCTTCCAAAGAGCAAGTGTCTTTTAATTTCATGACTACAGTCATCATCTGCAGTGATTTTGGAGCCCAAGAAAATAAAGCCTATCACATAGCCAATGTTTCACCATCTGTTTGCCATGAAGTGATTGGGCCAGATGCCATGATCTTTGTTTTATGAACATTGAGTTTTAAGCTGGCTTTTTCACTCTTCTCTTTCACCTTCAAAGAAGTTCCTCAGTTCCTCTTCACTTTCTGCCATAAGGATGGTCTCATCTGTATGTATGAGGTTATTGGTATTTCTCCTGGCAAACTTGATTCCAGCTTGTGTTTCATCCAGCCCAGCATTTAGAATGATGTACTCTGCACATAAGTTAAATAAGCATGGTGACTATCTACAGCCTTGACATAGTCCTTTCCCAATTTGGAACCAGTCCTTTGTTTTATGTCCAGTTCCAACTGTTGCTTCAAGTTTTGCAGAAGGCAGGTCAAGTGGTCCGGCATTCTCATCTCTTTAAGAAGTATTCACAGTTTGTTGTGATCCACACAGTCAGAGGCTTTAGTGTACACAATGAAGCAGAAGTAGATGTTTTCCTGGAATCATTATGTTTTTTTGATGATCCAATGGATGTTGGCAATTTGTTCTCTGGTTCCTATGTCTTTTCTAAATCTATTATGAACATTTGGAAGTTCATGGTTCACATACTGTTGAGGCCTAGCTTGCAGAATTTTGAGCATTGCTTTGCTAGCATGTGAGATGAGTATAATTGTGCAATAGTTTGAACATTCTTTTGGCACATCTTTGGGACTGGAATGAAAACTGACCTTTTTCAGTCCTGTGGCCACTGCTAAGTTTTCCAAATTTGCTGGCATATTGAGTGTATCACTTTCACAGCATCATCTTTTAGGACTTGAAATAACTGGAACTCCATCACCTCCACTAGTTTTGTTCATAGTGATGCTTTCTAAGGCCCTCTTGACTTTGCATTCAAGAATGTCTGGCTCTAGGTGAGTATGAGGAAACAGTGGAAACGGTGTCAGACTTTATTTTTGGGGGCTCCAAAATCACTGCAGATGGTGACTGCAGCCATGAAATTAAAAGACACTTACTCCTTGGAAGGAAAGTTATGTCCAATCTAGATAGCATATTCAAAAGCAGAGACATTACTTTGCCAACAAAGGTCCATCTAGTCAAGGCTATGGTTTTTCCTGTGGTCATGTATGGATGTGAGAGTTGGACTGTGAAGAAGGCCGACTGCTGAAGAATTGATGCTTTTGAACTGTGGTGTTGGAGAAGACTCTTGAGAGTCCCTTGGACTGCAAGGAGATCCAACCAGTCCATTCTAAAGGAAATAAGCCCTGGGATTTCTTTGGAAGGAATGATGCTAAAGCTGAAACTCCAGTACTTTGGCCACCTCATGCAAAGAGTTGACTCTTTGGAAAAGACCCTGATGCTGGGAGAGATTGGGGGCAGGAGGAGAAGGGGACAACAGAGGATGAGATGGCTGGATGCCATCAGTGACTCAATGGACGTGAGTCTGAGTGAACTTTGGGAGTTGGTGATGGACAGGGAGGCCTGGTGTGCTGGGATTCATGGGGTCGCAAAGAGTCGGACATGACTGAGCGACTGAACTGAACTGAACTGAGGTGAGTAATCACACCATTGTGGTTATCTCAGTCATGAAGATCTTTTTTGCATTGTTCTTCTCTGCATTGTTGCCACCTCTTCTTAATGTCTTTTGCTTCTGTTAGGTCCATACCGTTTCTGTCCTTTATTGTGCCCATGTTTGCATGAAATGTTCCCTTGGCATCTCGAATTTTCTTGAAGAAAGCTCTAGTTTTTCCCATTCTACTGTTTTCCTGTATTTCTTTGCCTTATCACTTAGGAAGGCTTTCTTATCTCTCCTTGTCATTTTTTGGAACTCTGCATTCAGATGGGTATATCTTTCCTTTTGTCCTTTGCCTTTTTGCTTCTCATCTTTTCTCTTTTTCCTTTCACTTCTCTTTTCTCAGCTATTTGCAAGTCCTCCTCAGACAACCTTATTGTATTTATTTTTCTTAGGGATGATTTTGATTAGCACCTCCTTTCCAATGTTATGAACCTCTAACCATAGTTCTTCAGGCACTCTGTCTATCAGATCTAATCCCTTGAATCTATTTGTCACTTCCACTGTGTAATCGTAAGGGATTTGATTTCAGTCATACCTGAATGGCCTAATGGCATTCTCTATTTTCTTTAAGTCTGAATTTTGAAATAAGGAGTTCAAGATCTGAGCCATAGTCAGTGCCCAGTCTTATTTCCGCTGACTTTATAGAACTTCTCCATTTTCAGCTGCAAAGAATGTAATCAACTGGATTTTGGTATTGGTTATCTGGTGATGTCCATGTGTAGAGTCATCTCTTGTGTTATTAGAAAAGGTTGTTTGCTATGACTAGTGTATTCTCTTGCAAAATTCTGGTATCCTTTGCCTTGCTTCATTTGTGCTGCTAGGCCAAACTTACCTGATACTCCAGATATATCTTGATTTTCTACTTTTATATTCCAGTCCCCTATGATGAAAAGGATATCTTTTTTTGGTCTTAGTTCTAGTAAGTCATGTAGGTCTTCATAGAACCATTCAACTTCAGAATATCTTTCCTTTTGCAATCTTGCAAAACATACCTGACTTGTTTTTGTCAAGATCTGTGATGGGTAAGACACTATTTACAAGCTAACAAGTCAGGCTTCCCAGTTGGCACCATGGTAAAGAATCTGCCTACTAATGCAAGAGGAGCAAGGTTTGCGAGTTCAATCCCTGGGTCAGGAAGATCCCATGGAGGTGGAAATGGCAACCCAGTCCAGTATTCTTGCCTAGAAAATTTCATGGAAAGAAGTACCTGGGGCTATAGTATATGGAGTCACTGAGAACTGAACATAATGGTGAATACACACACACGTACATACACACAAACTAGCTAGGCTGCAACTGTTTCTGACTCAAGAGACTCCTGAGTCAGAAATGAGGACAGAATATTACTCCCGGCAATTGCATGAGCAACAATTTTGTGTTAGTTACCTGAGTTCTGAACTCCACAAGACAATACAAAAAGGAAAGATGAAATCTGCCTATGCGTTTGGCAGTAGGCTATGTTACAAATAGCTGTGAAAAGAAGAGAAGCAAAAGCAAAGGAGAAAAGGAAAGATATATACATCTGAAGGCAGAATTCCAAAGAATAGCAAGAAGAGATAAGAAAGCCTTCCTAGGTGATCAATGCAAAGAAATAGAGGAAAACAACAGAATGGGAAAAACTAGAGATCTCTTCAAGAAAATTAGAGATACCAAGGGGACATTTCATGCAAAGATGGGCTCGATAAAGGACAGAAATGGTATGGACCTAACAGAAGCAGAAGATATTAAGAATAGGTGGAAAGAATACACAGAAGAACTGTACAAAAAAGATCTTCATGACCCAGATAATCACGATGGTGTGATCACTGACCTAGAGCCAGACATCCTGGAATGTGAAGTCAAGTGGGCCTTAGAAAGCATCACTATGAACAAAGCTAGTGGAGGTGATGGAATTCCAGTTGAGCTATTTCAAATCCTGAAAGATGATGCTGTGAAAGTGCTGCACTCAATATGCCAGCACATTTGGAAAACTCAGCAGTGGCCACAGGACTGGAAAAGGTCAGTTTTCATTCCAATCTCAAAGAAAGGCAATGCCAAAGAATGCTCAAACTACTGCACAATTGCACTCATCTCACACACTAGTAAAGTAATGCTCAAAATTCTCCAAGCCAGGTTTCAGCAGTATGTGAACCGTGAACTTCCTGATGTTCAAGCTGGTTTTAGAAAAGGCAGAGGAACCAGAGATCAAATTGCCAACATCCGCTGGATCATGGAAAAAGCAAGAGAATTCCAGAAAAATGTCTATTTCTGCTTTATTGACTATGCCAAAGCCTTTGACTGTGTGGATCACAAGAAACTGTGGAAAATTCTGAAAGAGATGGGAATACTAGACCACCTGACCTGCCTCTTGAGAAATTTGTATGCAGGTCAGGAAGCAACAGTTAGAACTGGACATGGAACAACAGACTAGTTCCAAATAGGAAAAGGAGTACATCAAGGCTGTATATTATCACCCTGCTTATTTAACTTATATGAAGAGTACATCATGAGAAATGCTGGACTGGAAGAAGCACAAGCTGGAATCAAGATTGCCGGGAGAAATATCAATAACCTCAGATATGCAGATGACACCACCCTTATGGCAGAAAGTGAAGAGGAACTCAAAAGCCTCTTGATGAAAGTGAAAGAGGAGAGTCAAAAAGTTGGCTTAAAGCTCAACATTCAGAAAACGAAGATCATGGCATCTGGTCCCATCACTTCATGGGAAAAAGATGGGGAAACAGTGTCAGACTTAATTTTTTTGGGCTCCAAAATCACTGCAGGTGGTGATTGCAGCTATGAAATTAAAAGACACTTACTCCTTTGAAGGAAAGTTATGACCTACCTAGATAGCCTATTCAAAAGCAGAGACATTACTTTGCCAACAAAGGTCCGTCTAGTCAGGGCTATGGTTTTTCCTGTGGTCATCTATGGATGTCAGAGTTGGACTGTGAAGGCTGAGCGCCGAAGAATTGATGCTTTTGAACTGTAGTGTTGGAGAAGACTCTTGAGAGTCCCTTGGACTGCAAGGAGATCCAACCAGTCCATTCTGAAGGAGATCAGTCCTGGGATTTCTTTGGAGGAAATGATGCTGAAGCTGAAACTCCACTACTTTGGCCACCTCATGCAAAGAGTTGACTCATTGGAAAAGGTTTTGATGCTGGGAGGGGTTGGGGGCAGGAGGAGAAGGGGACGACAGAGGATGAGATGGCTGGATGGCATTACTGACTCAATGGACGTGAGTCTGGGTGAACTCCGGGAGTTGGTGATGGACAGGGAGGCCTGGCGTGCTGCGATTCATGGGGTCGCGAAGAGTCAGACACGACTGAGTGACTGAACTGAACTGAACTATGTTATAGGAGAGGAACCTCAAGGTTAAGAATCTAAAGTTTTTATCATTGCTAACCATGCCAGTGATTTTGGAGCCCAAGAAAATAAAGTCTGTCACTGTTTCCATTTTTCCCCATCTATTTGCCCTAAGTGATAGGACTAGATGCCATTATCTTAATTTTTTGAATGTTAACTTTTAAGCCAAATTTTTCACTCTCCTCTTTCCCCTTCATAAAGAGGCTTTTTAGTTTTTCTTTGCTTTCTGCCATTAGAGTGGTGTCATCTGCATATCTGAGGTTCTTGATATTTCTTTCAGCAATCTTCTTTCCAGCTTGTACTTCATCCAGCCCCACATTTCACATGAAAGTTAGCATAATTCTTTAAAATACGTGTATAATAGCAAACCAATGCTACATGTGCTTGCATGCAAATTTTAGCTGGTTTTATCATTCATTTCTTTTTATGTGATCCAAAACATAATTTGTCTAGTCATTTCCTTGATTGAGTAAATATTTAAAATGTTTATTAATTGTGACACTTGCAATTTCTAGCTGATTAATGCTTTTTTAACACCTGTTGTAAACCAGGAAGTATACAGAGATGCCACGAAGAACTCTGAAATTAAAATTTAAAGTTAACTCTACTCTTCCTTACATTTTCCTATGCAATTTAAAAAATTGCTTCTTCTTCTGCTCCTCTCCTTTTTTTTTTTTTTTTTGTTGTTGATCATTGGAAATAATTAACTGAAAGTTGCTCAGTCATGTCTGACTCTTTGTGACCCCATGGACTATATAGTCCATGGAATTCTCCAGGTCAGAATACTGGAGAGGGTAGCCATTCCCCTTCTCCAGGGGATCTTCCCAACCCAGGGATCAAACCCAGGTCTACCACATTGCAGGAAGATTCTTTACCAGCTGAGCCACAAAGGAAACCCATTAAATCAAATCATTAAAACAAAAAATCAAATCATTAAAACAATTCCTAATAACCATTTTTAGGAGGTCAAGTCTTCTTAAGTCTATACAGGCAGCAAAATCAAGACTGGGAGCTGACTGTGGCTCAGAGCATAAACTCCTTATTGCCAAATGCAGACTTAAATTGAAGAAAGTAGGGGATACCACTAGACCATTGAGGCATGACCTAAATCAAATCCCTTACAATTATACAGTGGAAGTAAGAAATAGATTCAAGGGATTAGATCTCATAGACCGAGTGCCTGATGAACTATGGACGGAGGTTCATAACATTGTACAGGAGACACGGATCAAGACCATCCCCAAGAAAAAGAAATGCAAAAAGGCAAAATGACTGTCTGAGGAGGCCTTACTTTCACAGCATCATCTTTTAGGATTTGAAATAGCTCAATTGGAATTCCATCACCTCCATTAACTTTGTTCGTAGTGAAGATTCCTAAGGCCCACTTGACTCATATTCCAGGATGTCTGGCTTTAGGTGAGTGATCACACCATCATGATTATCTGGGTCATGAAGATCTTTTTTGTACAGTTCTTCTGTGTATTCTTGCCGCCTCTTCTTAATACCTTCTGCTTCTGTTAGGTTCATAACATTTCTATCCTTTATTGTGCCAATCTTTCCATGAAATGTTCCCTTGGTATCTCTAATTTTCCTGAAGGGATCTCTAGTCTTTCCCATTCTATTGTGTTTCTCTATTTCTTTGCCTATTTCCTCTATTTCATTGATCTCGGAGGAAGGCTTTCTTATCTCTCCTTGCTATTCTTTGGAACTCTGGTTTCAAATGGGTATATCTTTCCTTTTCTCCTTTTCCTTTGGCTTCTCTTCTTTCCACAACTATTTGTAAGGCCTCCTCAGACAACCATTTTGCCTGTTTACACTTCTTTTTTTGTGGATGGTCTTGATCCCTGCCTCCTGTAAAATGTCACAAACCTCCACCCATAGTTCTTCAGGCACTCTGTCTATCAGATCTAATCTCTTGAATCTATTTCTCACTTTCACTGCATAATAATAAGGGATTTGATTTAGGTCATACCTGAATGGTCTAGTGGTTTTCCTTACTTACTTCAATTTAAGTCTGAATTTGGCAATAAGGAATTAATTATCTGAGCCACAATCAACTCCTGGTTTTGTTTTTGCTGACTGTTTAGAGCTTCCCCATCTTTGGCTGGAAAGGATGTAATCAGGCTGGTTTAAGTACTGACCATCCAGTGATGTCCATTCGTAGAGTCTTCTCTTGTGTTTTAGGAAGAAGGTGTTTGCTATGACCAGTGCATTCTCTCGGCAATATTATTAGCCTTTTCCGTGCTTCATTTTGTACTCCAAAGCCAAATTTGCCTGTTATTCCAGGTATTTCTTGACTTCCTACTTTTGCACCCCTACTTTTGTATAATGAAAAGTACATCTTTTTTGGTTGTTAGTTCTAAAAGTTCTTGTAGGTCTTCATAGAACCATTCAACTTTGGCTTCTTCATTGTTACTGATCAGCTCATAGACTTGGATTACTGTGAAATTGAATGGTTTGCCTTGGAAACAAACGAAGATCATTTTGAGATTGCATCCAAGTACTGCATTTTGGACTCTTTTGTTGACTATGATGGCTACTCCATTTCTTCTAAAGGATTCTTGCCCACAGTAGTAGATATAATGGTCATCTGAGTTAAATTCACCTTTTCCAGTCATTTTAGTTCAGTGATTTCTAAAATGTTGATATTCACTCTTGCCATCTCCTGTTTGACCATTTTCAATTTGGTCCTTGAGTCATGGACCTTACATTCCAGGTTCCTATGCAATATTGCTCTTTACTGCATCAGACTTTACTTCCATCACCAGTCACATCCACCATTGGGTGTTGTTTTTGCTTTGGCTTCATCTCTTCATTCTTTCTGTAGTTATTTATCCACTGATCTCCAATAGCACCCACCGACATGGGGAGATGATCTTTCATTGTCCTATCTTTTTGCCTTTTCATACTGTTCATAAGGTTCTCAAGGCAAGAATACTGAAGTGGTTTACCATTCCCTTCTCCAGTGGACCGCGTTTTGTCAGAACTCTCCACCATGACCTTTCCATTTTTGGTGGCCCTATACTGTATGGCTCATAGTTTCATTGAATTAGACAATGCTGTGGTCCATGTGATTAGATTGGTTAGTTTTCTGTGATTGTGGTTTATTTGGCAAGCAAAGGAAAATACATCCTCGAGGCATGAGTGTGGGCTGACCCAAGAGATGCAAAGAGAAGAGAAGCTCCCAGCTCAATTTTGGCTCCTTTTTTATATGTTCTTTCTCCTCCCCCTGAGCCTGCCCTATTTAAATTGGGCTACCTAGAAGGGCTGTTTGTTTAACTTGAGATCCTCACTCTGGTCCTCAGACGTTCCTTTGTTCTATTTTTGCGGACTTTTCCCTTCTTTGTCTTCAAACCACCGCCATTCTGGATTCCTTTTTCCGTTCTAACTACTTAACAGAATCAGAAAAATGGTACAGATGATTTTATTTGCAAAGGAGAAATAGAGACACAAACATAGAGAACAAAGTTGTGGATACCAAGGGGGAAAGAGAGTGGGGGGGATGCACTGAGAGATAGGAATAATGTATATATGTATTGATATATTCAGTTCAGTTCAGTCTCTCAGTCTGACTCTTTGCGACCCCAATGAATCTCAGCATGCCAGGCCTCCCTGTCCATCACCAACTCCCGGAGTTCACTCAAACTCATGTCTATCAAGTCAGTGATGCCATCCAGTCATCTCATCCTCTGTCGTCCCCTTCTCCTCCTGCCCTCAATCCCTCCCAGCATCAGAGTCTTTTCCAATGAGTCAACTCGTTGCATGAGGTGGCCAAAGTACTGGAGTTTCAGCTTTAGCATCATTCCTTCCAAAGAACACCCAAGACTGATCTCCTTTAGAATGGACTGGTTGGATCTCCTTGCAGTCCAAGGGACTCCCAAGAGTCTTCTCCAACACCACAGTTCAAAAGCATCAATTCTTCAGCACTCAGCCTTCTTCACAGCCCCACTCTCACATCCATAGATGACCACAGGAAAAACCATAGCCTTGACTAGACGGACCTTTGTTGGCAAAGTAATGTCTCTGCTTTTGAATATGCCATCTAGATTGGTCATAACTTTCCTTCAAAAGAGTAAGCGTCTTTTAATTTCATGGCTCCAATCACCATCTGCAGTGATTTTGGAGCCCAAAAAATAAAGTCTGAAACTGTCTCCACTGTTTCCCCAACTATTTCCCATGAAGTGATGGGACCAGATGCCATGATCTTCGTTTTCTGAATGTTGAGCTTTAAGCCAAATTTTTCACTCTCCTCTTTCACTTTCATTAAGAGGCTTTTTAGTTCCTCTTCACTTTCTACCATAAGGGTGGTGTCATCTGCATATCTGAGGTTATTGATATTTCTCCCGGCCATCTTGATTCCAGCGTGTGCTTCATCCAGCCCAGCGTTTCTCATGATGTACTCTGCATAGAAGTTAAATAAGCAGGGTGACAATATACAGCCTTGATGTGCTCCTTTTCCTATTTGGAACCAGTCTGTTGTTCCATGTCCAGTTCTAACTGTTGCTTCCTGACCTGCATACAAATTTCTCAAGAGGCAGATCAGGTGGTCTGATAGTCCCATCTCTTTCAGAATTTTCTACAGTTTATTGTGATCCACACAGTCAAAGGCTTTGGCATAGTCAATAAAGCTATGTCAATAAAGATATAGATATTACTATGTATAAAATATATAACTAATGAGATCCTAATGTATAGCACAGGGACTTGACTCAGTTATCTATAGTGACCTAAATGGGAAGGAAATCAAAAAAAGAGAGGATATAGGTATACATTTGGCTGATTCACAATACAGTAAAAATTGACACAGCTGTGCATAGCAATTATACTCCAAAAAAAAAAAAAAAAAAGGACTGACTTTGTAGTCATTTATGAAATGAACTATGAAACAGTAGTGAATAGTCAGTATCTTAGCCAACAAAAATATAAATTTATTTTAAAATTTAAACTTGCAAATATCTATGTAAGTGTCTTTCAGTAATATTTCCTTTTTTTGATTGCCTTTTAGCATTTAAAAAACATAACTCTTGTGAGTCATTTAACTATTTAAGTTAGCATTGTAAAGTAATTGGTAAAAGTTTATAAAAAATGAAGCATTCTTAGCAGTAATACTAGTACTTTTTCCTTATAAAATAATGTATTTAAAATTTAATCAACAATTGCAACTTGGAAAAAGTTTTTAAACAGAAACACAATTTACATAACACATTTTAAAGGGTAGAGATACTTTTTAATAGGTTAAGTGGAAATAACTCCTTAGTCAATTAAACAAAGTATAGTCTTCCTTCTTTATTACTTATAATAATAAAGTACATAAAGACTCATTCTGTGCCATCATTATTCATCTCTTTAGTAGAGTTGAAAAGAATTCGTGAAAATTAATGTTCACAAAAGTTAAGTCTTGGTAATTAGAATAAGGAAGAACAGAAGACAAAGACATCAACATAATTGCTTTTTCCTCAACCCATTGCTAATTTTCAAGATTTGACTGTGATATTGACTGGTTCTCAGCAGCTTATATTGTGCATGGAAATAAAAGACCTAAAGGGTCAGGATGTTTCACTTCTTTATGATGAATTTATCCAAGTGCTCAGTAGAAGGTCTAAAACTCTCGAATATTCAATAAATGTTAATGATTGAATAGATTATCTTCTTTAGAACTATATTAAAAAGAAGAGTATGTTATTGTACTCTTTGAGAGTTCTGTTTTCTGGATTTTTCTTTTTAGTTGCCTTTATGTGGATAGACACCTTGATTTCTCCACTGAAATAATGGCTTTCTAAAACTAACCACAATATTTTCTACAAATGTCTTCTTCACAGCAAAGAAAGAAGCACTTTGTATCTGTTAAAGGATGATTAGAGGGTAACTAAATGATTTTTATGACAAAAAAGAAATAATTTTGCATATTCTTAATGCTCTTACAAATAATATCAGATGAGTAATATGATAAAAATCATAATATTTGTTTGTAATTTATTATATAATTCATATAATGGGCACTGTAGAAAGTATCCACATTACATAATATGTTAGATGAATTGTTTTTACAGTTAATATACTTTAATTTCTAATTAACTTTTCATTACACATTTAATTACATCACAGATCATTTTAATTACTTAGTAGTAATGCACTATCAAGTTATCATGGTATTTTCTGTAGAATCACCAAATAAAGGATATACTCCTGTCCTTTCCAGACAGAATTTGTCCCTAGTTACACACACTGAATGCTCTCTTAAGCTAAACCAATCATCTTTTTCAAATGGTGCAGAAAACATTTCTTGTCTTGATAACAGAAAATGCTCAAGATACTGAGGGCCATTAATGAATTAAATATGAAGAATAATCTTGCCCTGTGTTAATATTAAGCTTACCAATATTTTCCAGAGTGCATTAGTATCTAATTTAAGGCAAGTTCTAGGGCTAAAAGAAAACGTTCCGAGTTTGACATTGCATTTTACTAGGAGAAGTCCTTGTATGAATGGCAAACAGATGAAGCTATTACTCTCTTGAGAATAATTTGCATATTATCTAATATTTTCATGTTGAGAAAGCACAGGTATCATTTTGATTTAAAGACATTTAGTAATTTCTACACAAAAAACCCATGAAATAGACAAATACCCATTTTTCCCTTAAAATGAAACTTTAGAAATAAATTTGGCTTGCACCCATGCTATTTGTAAATAATAAAAGAGCCCTCTGATTAAATGCAGCCAAGCTACTGAAAAATAAAACTTATTCCTTAAAAGTTTATTTGAAATAATATAGTTTACTATTTTAATATATTTAAACATTTTGATTTCATGGTAACAGTAGAAAAGAAACAAGATGAAAATATTATAGGTATTTAAATACTATAGATATTTAATAAGCAATTGCCATCTGGGCAAAACAAGGTCTTGGTTTTATCCATTTATATAACCGAGTCATATTCCCAAAGATTCAGAAAATGCATCTGGTGTCAAAAATAGCCTCAATCAGAAGCTTGAAATGTAGAACTTTGGAGCTAATGTAGTGTGATGGAAAAATCTGTAGAAACTAGAGTATTCAGAGATTCGACATGATTGACAATAATAAAAGTAATATAATAATAGCTATAATTTGCTCTGTCTTTTTTATGTTTAAATTTTCTTTCTGAGAGTTTCTCATTATTAATCCATTTGGTGTCAAACAATCTTATGAAACTTGTTTTCCTGAGTTTACAGATGAAGACTCTGAAGCAGAAGGTATTAATATACTTGCCAAGGAACATGTAAATGGTAATTTCAGGATCTTGGATTCAATCTTTGATGGTATAGCTTAATTATTTCATTTCAACACTTCTGTTACTAATGGAGGGAATCTTGCTTACTTTTTAAATGGTTATAACAGTAACATAAATCAGATATGTTTGTTGTCGGAATTAGCAATGCTAGCACTTCTTTTAAAAATTTTATAAGGCTTTCTACAAATGTTCACTCATCTTCATACACATTAATATGTATCACATGGATATGTCAGTGTACTTATATGAGTATTTGTCCCATTACTTAGATTAGAGGCAAACTTTTTATGTAAAAGTCTCTCAGTTTACACTCTACAGTATAAACTGAGGCTCTGTATCTCAGTTATTTCAACCCTAGCACTAAGCAGGGATTCCCTGGTGGCTCAGACGGTAAAGAATGTGCCTGCAATGTGGAAGACCCAGGTTTGATCCCTGGGTTGGGAAGATCCCATGGAGGAGGAAATGATAACCCACTCCAATATTCTTGCCTGGAGAAACACATGGATGGAGGAGCCTAGTGAGCTACAGTCCATGAGGTTACAAAGAGTCAGATATAACTGAATGACTAACACACACACACACAGCGCTAAGCAGCCATAAACATAATGTAAACAAATGAGTGACTGGATTTCAATGAAACTTTATCTACAAAAACAGATAATAAGACTAATTAGGCTTCAAGCCTAACTTCAAGTCCAGACTTAGATAGCCTTATTGGTTTAGACATGGTAGAAGCAGAGATCTTATAGTTAAGTTATATTTACAAACTCTATAATCTTTATGTACTTGCAAAAGCACATTGTATTAATGTTACTTATAATATTTCCATTATAGTATCTCCTTTAGATAAAGAGAGCAACATTGCAGCACTATAGCTTCTTAGCCTACCTTATTTCTGGGAGTCTGATTATATGACAAATATCTCAACAACTAAAATCACAACCATATACTATATTTCTAAAGCTCCAGGTCAGCAAACAGATTGACATCAGAAGTAATAATTAAATGAACAAAAGCTACTTTCACATATGTTTTCCATGCAGCTCTTTTAAACTGTATATTAAACAACTGGAAGATGGAGATTTTACACACAATGCCAAGAACCACTTAGGAAAATGTGATTCTGCTACTGCTGCTAAGTCGCTTCAGTCGTGTCCGACTCTGTGCGACCCCATAGACGGCAGCCCACCAGGCTCCCCCGTCCCTGGGATTCTCCAGGCAAGAACACTGGAGTGGGTTGCCATTTCCTTCTCCAATGCATGAAAGTGAAAAGTGAAAGTGAAGTCGCTCAGTCATGTCTGACTCTTAGCGACCCCGTAGACTGCAGCCTACCAGGCTCCTCCATCCATGGGATTTTCCAGGCAAGAGTACTGGAGTGGGGTGCCATTGCCTTCTCCCAAATGTGATTCTATGTAGAAGCAAATTTCTAGGGAAGTCTTTATTATATGTAACTGGTAGCTTGTTGCTGAGAAGATGATACTAATGAAGAAGCTGATACATTCACTTTCTCATTAAAATAGAAACATGGACTTCTTATGTGAAAGCAATGTAACTCCTTATGACTGTTTCTGTAGTTTGTTTCCCAGTGAACATAAAGTTGAAAAGAAATCTTACATGCATTTTTATTTGTATGAATAATAAACTAAATCTATATGTTTGGGAAAACGTAATGCTTGATGAAAACAACATTTAACTCTATTTTTTTCTATATTCAAAATATAGATGTAATTTCAACTTGGCAGTTATGTTACAATATTCTGAGTGTTTTCACTTAATAAGCTAATAGAAATTCCAAATTTTGGATTTCTTCAGTCTCAAATGCCTTTGCCTCTAACTTCACAAAATTCATACACAGACTAAAGCACCTTCCTGCCTCTCTGAGAAAAAGATCTTACATACATATACACATACAAATCCATACATAAACTGTAAAAAAAAAAAAAATGTGTATTTGTCTCCAGCTTTGCTTGCTTTCCTTTGTTCCTCAAAAAGAAGAGTAACTCTTCTCAGGCAAAGCTAATTCCTCTTCCACCTCCTTTCTACACTTTAATCCTCTCACAGCCTGATTCTCTTTTATTATCTTCCTGATTCATCAGTGTCTCTTTCTGGAATCTTTATTCTCCCTCTTCTTTCACTCATTTTCTTTAGCATGAAAAGATGAAAATTTTATGAGGTCCTCTGCTTTAGACACTGAGGCACTGTTTTAGCTGTCTTCTTTATAACTTTGCTAAACACCTTTAAGAAAGAATTCCCGTCTTTTCACAACCTGTAAAATAAGGTACCATCTAGTCCTGTTCTTATTAGTATCTGATATGTCTATAAAATAGCTTCTTAGCTATTTCAGGATCATAGATCCTTGTAAAAACCTCATGGAAGTTATGGCTTTTCTCCTTCAATAATGCATATAGAGAGAGAATTCTTTAGGTAAGTTTAGGGTTATCAGACGCCTTGAAGCTCTTCTGTGATGAGGTGATATATTCATCTTAACTAAACATCTCTGCATTTCATTTTCTAATCAATTTCAATAAGTTCCAATATCCCCTAATAATTGTGAATCTTCAACTCGTGAATCTATCCTCAATCTCTTCCATGACATCTGTGCATTACTAGATTTCTCTAAGACACATTGCTTATTCAAATTGTCCTTAGCAACCCTTAATATTCCCTCCAAATCTTTTCTTCTCCTCATTTCCTATCTTGATGAAGTATATCATGGCCTCAAATTTTGGAGATCATCTTTGCCACATTTTTCATTTACATATAATCTATGAGGAAGTGATTTTGACTATATTTATAAATTTATCTGGAGAAGGCAATGGCACCCCACTCCAGTACTTTTGCCTGGAAAATCCCATGGATGGAGGAGCCTGGTAGGCTGCAGTCCGTGGGGTCGCTAAGAGTCGGACATGACTGAGTGACTTCGCTTTCACTTTTCACTTTCATGCATTAGAGAAGGAAATGGCAACCCACTCCAGTGTTCTTGCCTGGAGAATCCCAGGGATGGGGGAGCCTGGTGGGCTGCTGTCTATGGGGTCGCACAGAGTCGGACACGACTGAAGTGACTTAGCATAGCATAGCATAGCATAGCATAAATTTATCAGGTCTTCTTATGCATCTATGGTTTCCAGATGTACCATTTTTAATCATACAACCACAAATCTTATAAACTACCATCATCACTACTTCAAACAACTTCATTCTAGAGTAACTCTCAACAAGTACTAGTACTCATTGTAGTATATTCCATACACTACAAGTAATATACTGATCTTAGCTTAGATGTAGAGACAATTTAACTCTTGCATATACTTTAAGCCTAATGTGTCAATCTCTTATACTTGGCCTGACTTCTAGTCAACAGTGAACTAGTTGTGATGCCTTAAAGATAAAATATAATTTCTTGAAAATTTAGTTTCTCACATCAGAATTTTCTCCCTTCCTCTGATCACCAAGAAACTCCCACTAAACCTTTAAGACTCAGTTCAAAGATTAAAGTCTCAGAAAAACCTTGCCCAACTCGCATTTACAGACCCTGATGTTACCTTTTGTCCAGCCTCAAAGAACATTCACTGGGGAAGCAGGACAATCCAAGGAAAGCAAATGAAATATTTAAGTTAAACATTTTACTATGAATGGGACTGTTTGAGTTACCTCTTAGTTCTTCATACAACTGTGAGGACAACATTTATATTCTTAATAGTTTATGACATTTTTACCATTCTTGCATCAATGTCCCAAGTAGCATTTGTGCTTCAATTTTATATGTTTAAATATTAATAACTATTGTAAGCAAAATGATGTATCCTTTCCTGAAGTGTCCATATCCTAATCCCCAGAACCTATAATTATGATAGGTAATATGACAAGGTGGAACAAAGTTTGAAGATAAAATAAGATTGCTAAATTAGAGAGATTATTTTGTATTCTCTGGATGGGCCTAATGTAATTGCAAGGATTCTTATAAGTGGAAGAGAGTCAAAAGTAAGAGTAAGATGTGACTATGGAAGGATGATCAGAGAGATAAATTACTGGTTTTGAAGATGGAGGCGGCAAGTGAGGCAGGGAGTGAGGGCAAAGAAACGAATTCCCTCTTAGAGCCTGTATTTTAGCCCAGTGAGATCTATGTTGGGCTTGCCTTACAGCAACTAAGATAAATGATATATGATATTTTAGTTACTAAGTTTGTGATAATTTATTGAGAATGAAAACAATATCCAATATTTACCTTTCCATATTTCTGATGGATAAATCTATACTACTGGAAATACAAAACTGCAGAAAATACACCATTAAAAAAGTGAGAGAAAAACAGTAAACAAATTAAAATTTGAAAAGCTAAAAAACAACAAAGTGAGCAAAAAATAACCAGAAGCCTTAGTTTTTAATAATGAAGTCTTTATAATGAATCTATAAAGATAAAATGAAACCAATAAACTAAAACTAGAAAAATCTTACAATAGCTAAGACTACTTCATTCAACAGATTTTTCTATAAATTTCATAAACTGTTCAGAAGATCAATTTTTGAAAAACACATATTAGCTACAATGGATGAATTGGTTGTTTGGAAAAATGATAATTATGAGAAAAGATTTTAAGAAAATTAACTAAGGGGCCCTATATTAAAGCAAAGATGTCAAACACCCTCTGGGCTTACTATTGGGCTGGCTGAAAGTTCATTCAGGTTTTTCTATAAGAGATGATAGAAAAATCCAAATGAACTTTTTGGCCAGCCTTATATTAAGTTATTAGAATATTCCTGATGAATCCTAAATTGATATGAACCATGCACATTGTTTCCTTTATGCTTATGAGCCAATGAAGCACACTGATATCATGTTTTTTATTTTATGTATACTTGGTATGGGCTTCTCTGGTGGCTCAGATGGTAAAGAATCCACCTGCAATGTGGAAGACCTGGATTCAATCCCTGGGTTGGGAAGATTCCCTGGAGAAGGGCATGGCAACCCACTCCAGTATTCTAGCCTGGAGAATCCCCTTGGCCAGAGATGCCTGGCAGGCTACAGTCCATGGGGTTTCAAAGAGTAGGACATGACTAAGCACAGCATATTCAAGCTTATTTTAGAAAAGGCAGAGGAACCAGAGATCAAATTGCCAACATCTGCTGGATCATCAAAAAAGCAAGAGAGATTCAGAAAAATATCTATTTCTGGTTTATTGACTGTCAAAGCCTTTGACTGCGTGGAAAACAACAAACTGGAGAATTCTGAAAGAGATGGGAATACCAGACCACCTGACCTGCCTCTTGAGAAACCTATATGCAGGTCAGGGAGCAACAGTTAGAACTGGACATGGAACAACAGACTGGTTCCAAATAGGAAAAGGAGTACATCAAGGTTGTATACTCTCACCCTGCTTATTTAACTTCTATGCAGAGTACATCATGAGAAATGTTGGGCTGGAAGAAGCACAAGCCGGAATCAAGATTGCTGAGAAAAATATCAATAACCTCAGATATGCAGATGACACCACCCTTATGGCAGAAAGTGAAGAAGAACTAAAGGGCCTCCTGATGAAAGTGAAAGAGGAGAGTGAAAAAGTTGGCTTAAAGTTGAACATTCAGAAAACTAAGATCATGGCATCCAGTCCCACACTTCATGGTAAATAGATGGGGAAACAGTGGCTGACTTTATTTTTGGGGGCTCCAGAATCACTGCAGATGGTGATTGCAGCCATGAAATTAAAAGACACTTACTCCTTGGAAGGAAAGTTATGACCAACTTAGACAGCATATTAAAAATCAGAGACATTACTTTGCCAACAAAGGTTCGTCTAGTCAAGGCTATGGTTTTTCCGGTAGTCATGTATGGATGTGAGAGTTGGACTATAAAGAAAGCTGAGTGCAGAAGAATTGATGCTTTTGAACTGTGGTGTTGGAGAGGACTCTTGAGAGTTCCTTGGACTACAAGGAGATCCAACCAGTCCATCCTAAAGGAGACCAGTCCTGGTTCATTGGAAGGACTGATATTGAAGCTGAAACTCCAATACTTTGGCGACCTTATGCAAAGAGCTGACTCATTTGAAAAGACCCTGATGCTGGGAAAGATTGAGGGCAGGAAGAGAAGGGCCAACAGAGGATGAGATGGATGGATGGCATCACCAACTCAATGGACATGAGTTTGGGTAGGCTCTGGGAGGTGGTGATGCACAGGGAGGCCTGGTGTGCTACAGTTCATGGAGTCACAAAGAGTCAGACATGACTGAGCAACTGATCTGACCTGACCTAAAGTACAGCACACAGCATACCTCGTATCCTATCCCTAGTAGCCTACTAATTAAGTTTTAAGTTTTACTAAACTTTGGAACTCATCAAGTAAAATTAGAGTATTTAGAGATTGTATGAGAAATATGGTTTAATATTCTCTAGAAAGGTGAGTTTTATTTTCAAAATGTTTTCATTTATCTTATTATTATTATTATTTGGTCTTTTTTTTCTTTTCCTCCTGCTTCAGAATTTGGCAAAATTCTTTAGGGAAACAGTATGCATTTAGAGGAGAAGGGGATGACAGAGGATGAGATGGCTGGATGGCATTACTGACTTGATGGACGTGAGTCTGGGTGAACTCTGGGAGTTGGTGATGGACAGGGAGACCTGGCGTGCTGCAATTCATGGGGTCGCAAAGAGTCGGACACGACTGAGCAACTGAACTGAACTGAACTGATGCATTTAAGGCCCTCAACATCCTGCTCCAAAATCTTTTATTTTCTCTAAGCCCTAAGAATGGACTTCCTGAAGTGTAGCATTCTTCGTTCAAATGCCCTCTTGGAAAATGTGGCTGTCATTTTATTTCTCCTGGTTTATCCTCTCTCTGAAGGTCCTAACCATCCAATTCCTCAGAATCTCTTTGAAACTTCAAAGAAATCATTTCTGATTTTTTTTTCTTTTCTTGTGATCTGATAAAAGCAATGATCTCTACCTTACCTGCACACAGAAACTACTCTGACTTAGAAAAAAATTAATTATATTTGATGAAAGTCTCTTTGTGTCATTCTCTAAATGGGTGTTTCCACAATACTTTGGCAATATAGTTGCATTTAGAAACGAGCCTCATGTATAGGCCACTTGAAATTTAAAAAAATACAGAAATAAGTATAAAAATATACAAGAGAGCCTGTTATTAGAGCAGTCATTTTTTTTCCAATTATTTATTGCTTCATCCTACTGCCATGGCTCTTCTAGTCACTGACTTAATTGCCTTTTATATTCCCTTTTAGTTAGAATAGAAATTAATATATATTTTAGTTGGAGGCAATAAAAATACAAGAACTTAGTTCTCAAGGTTCATATTAATACAGAGATATATAAAGTGTAAAAAAATAATCCACAACATCTGTACAAAACAGTATTCATAAAATGCTAGAAAATTCACTCAGTATACTACATAATGCAAAATTTACCTCCCTTATCACCTTTTATCCTCTCCTACCCCTAGTCCTTCTTTCAAAATGATTACCACTGTTACCATTTTTTGTAAGTTCTTACCAAAGAATAGAAAAGAGAAAGAAACATCCCTATCTATTTTTAATTTTATGCAAAAGAAATAATTGCATACTGCTGCTGCTGCTAAGTCACATCAGTCGTGTCCAACTTTATGCGACCCCAGAGACGGAAGCCCATCAGGCTCCCCTGTCCCTGGGATTTTCCAGGCAAGAACACTGGAGTGGGTTGCCATTTCCTTCTCCAATGCATGAAAGTGAAAAGTGAAAGTGAAGTTGCTCAGTCGTGTTCAACTCTTAGCAACCCCACGGGATGGCAGACTACCAGGCTCCCCAGTCCATGGGATTTTACAGGCAAGAGTACTTAAAGTCATTTGGGGATTTAGTCATTAAGTAATTATTATTATTTTTACTGTCTATAATGTTTTTGAAATTGAATTCTAACCTCATTATTGGCTTATGACCTCTCTGTTTCAATTTCTTCATATTAAAAAAATTAAGAAATAATTGTACATATTTCAGAGTATTTGTGAGAATTAAGTAAGTTGCCGCATGTAAAAGCACTTGTAATTTCTTGCCTGATAGATAATAACCATGATATAAATTTTTATTATTGTTCTCAGTATTATTATAATTTGTGTATGGTTTTAGACACTGGGGATTTTTTAGTAACTTGACTGGCAAAGACCTTGATTAAAAGAAGCCTACATTCACATGGGGTTGGATGTGGAGCAGATAATTAACAAGTTAACTAACTAGTAGGTAAAACAATAACATCAACTAGGGTCATGAGCCATGCAGATAATAAAAAGTCGATATAATAGACTAGGACCAATTGAAGAGGGGTATTATCAAGCTGATTCTGATACAATGGTTGTGGAAGTTCTCTGAGATAGTGATATTTGCTCTGGGATGTAAAAAAAATTGTAGCCTCATGGGGATGAGAAGAAATGTATTTTAGGTAGAGGAAATAGAAAATAAAAGAAAATCTCTGATAGGAGATTGAGTTTGATGTTTAAAGTAAAAGGAAAAATGTCAGTGTGGCTAAAAAGCCTGGGGGAGTGATATAAGAAACAGGATTTATAAAGCATGGGGAGAATATCTGTTGTGTTATTGTTGTTGTTTAGTTGCTAAGTCATGTCTGACTCTTTTGTGACCCACAGACTGTAGCCCACCAGGCTTCTCTATCCTTGGGATTTCCCAGGAGAATATTGAATTGGGTTGTCATTTTCTTCTCCTGGGGATTTTCCCAATCCAGGGTTGGAACCAGCATCTCCTTCATTAGCAGGTGGATTCTTTACCACTGAGTCACCAGGGAAGCCCTAGAATATCTGTTATTGGTCATGCTAGTACAGCAACTTGCCCTTTTACTCTGCACAACTTAAGTGGGATGAACTTCACAGAGTAAGTGCTTTCATTTGTTGGAAATCTGGTGATAAAAGGCCGTGTCCAAGTATTCACCAGGGGAGTCCTTTCCTCAGTGCAATGCAGGTGATGGAACCCAATCAAAGGGGCTATCTTACTAAGTTGAGAAGGCAAATACTATATCATAGCTCAGGGCTTCAGGGCTGCTGAAGTGGCTGAAAAGTGCAAAGGTCAAGAGGAGATAGGTCTGCAGAAGGTTGAAGAAAGGTGGAGGGATGAACTAGAAGTCTGCAAATGGGATACAGTAACAAAGCTTTGACAGAGAGCTTGACATCAGATATATTGGGTAGGACTCCATAAGGCCTAGTAAAGAGTAGCTGCTCTGAGGTTGAGAGCAGAACAGATATCAAAGGCCAAGTATTTTTCAGATAAGACAATGAAAGAAATTCTAGGACACAGGAAGGATTCAAGCCTTGCCAAATATTTTACAAAAGGATTAATGGTAAATATTCTTGTCACATATTTTTTTTTTTTAAATCTTCATCAATATAAAAAAAAATTCTTAGCTATGGACAAAACCAAGATATTGGATTTTGTCACCTTGATCTAGTTTGTCAACATCTATAAGTAGTGTAAGATCTATGCTGCAAGGCTAAGAGTACAACTAAAATAGATCCACCCTTATAAAGAATAAATTCAAATTAAGTCTAATGATCAAAAACATTCCAAAATAATTTAACTGCTTATTAGAAAGGAAAATCAAAATTCTTTAAAGCAAAATATTATGTTTTATACTACAGTGCATTAATTTTTACACAAGTATATTATCAACAAGGTGCAACATAAACCCCAAAACATCTATATGCGCAACAAAATGTGACCTGTAATCAGAAAAATGAAAGAGACAATAGAAACAGATGCCAAAATTACCCAGATGTTAGAACTAGCAGACAGAAATTTAAAATGTCTATTATAAATATGTTCAAAGGTTTAGAAAAAAGCATGGTCATATTGAGTAAACATATGGGAACTCTCAACAGAGAAATGAAAACTATTTAAAAAGAAATCAAACTGAATTTTAAGAACTAGATTATAAAATATAGGGCATGAAAAATTCACTAGATGAGCTTAACATCAGATTGGAGACAACAGAGGAAAACAAATCAATATAAATAATCTAATGTAAATAAGAGAAAAATAGGCTGAAAATAAACAAAAGAGCCACAGTGACAGGGAGCACATTATCAGGAAGTGTAAATGTAATTGGAATCTCAGAAGAAGAAGAGTACACATAGGGGCAGAAAAACAAAAAATACCTGAGAAATTTGGGGTTAAAAATTCTCAAATTTGGTGAAAAACATTTCAACTTAGAAATGCATGAACTTCAATGAACCTCAAGCAGGATGAAAACAAAGGCGTACACACCATGCCTAGAAATATCATCATCAAGCTACTGAAAAGCAAAAGTAAAGAGAAACTCCTGAAAAATCAATTGGAGAAGAAGGACATGTTAGAGAGAAACCAAGACAAATTTTGAAAAAAACCTGACTTTTTTTCAATAACAATGGAGGTCAAAATACAAAACAATGGGATTGTTGAAAAACCAAAGAAAATTATGTCAAACCACAACTTTATTTCTGGAGATGATATCCTCAAGAATGAGGCCAAATGATTTAAAACATTGGGATAAGTGAAAGCTAAAGGATTTCAAAGCCAAAAGATATGTACTATAAGAAATACTACTAAAGATCTTACTTCAGAGTGAAAGCAGATGTAAAATAAGATCTACTTGAAGGAATGAAGACCAGTGAACATAGAAAACACATGCTTAAATATAAATATACCACTGTATTTTTCTCATTTTGATTTCTTTGAAAAACAACAAAATTTTACTATGCCAGTTTTTAAAGTCCAACAGAACCTTTCTTTGCTATTGATTAATATCTCTGCACAAAATAAAAGATGAACTATCTCAGGTTTCTGAAAAATAAGAAACAAGAAGGTGAACTGAAAAGGAAAGCTAAAACTTGAAGAGGCAGTGAGTACAGAGGTGAGTTATTCATTTAACTTTAGTTTTTTCTAAATATCTAATTGTGGCTTTGAGCTAAGTCTAAGCACACTGACAGACCTTCTGTGAAAGAAAAATCAGATAAAACTCCAACAGAAACCCCATTTTTCTGGCTGTTGGGGAGTGTGTAATTTCCTCAGTTCTGTCTGATCACAACCAAAATTTGAAGTGATGGACATTAAAGCCCTCTTGGACATATCAGTGTTATAGCTCCGTGTTACAGCTCAGTTTTATTTAAATAAAGGAAAATACATCCTCGAGGCATGAGAGCATGCTGACCCAAAAGACGCAAAGAGACTAGCGTGAGGAGGGCTGGGGAGGGAGAGAGAGAGCCCTGGCCCTTTGGCCTCCTCTTTTTATATGTTTTTCCCTCCCCCTGGGCCTGCCCTATGTAAATTGGGCCAGCCAGGAGTGCTGTTTGTTCTACCTGAGGTCCTCCCTCCAGTCCTCGGACCTTCCTTTGTTCTATTTCCACAGGCTTTTCCCTTCCTTGTCTTTTATCCACCACCATTCTGGACTCCTTTTTCCTATTTTAACTACCTAACATGGCCAAAGGAACCTCCTCTGAAAACAGAAAGTTAATGAGGGAGTATTTCTTTGTTTATTTGATTTATACTTTTTTTTTCCTCTTAGCTTTCACCCAAAGTCAAGCCCAAAGTTTTCAAAAAAATCATTTAAACTTCTACTTTAAAGATGTGGAATACAGAAAGCTAAACTAAATTAAAAGAAAGCAGATTGAATGAAATAATAAAGATGAGCACAAATCAGTGAAATTGAAGTCATAAAAATAATATAGAAAATCTAGAAAATGAAAAGCTGGTTTTCTAAGTAGATGGTTGAGAAAAGTAAGGTAGAAGAGGTAAACTACCAATATAAGGAATGAAGAAACTCTAGATATTTTGAAAGTATAATAAAGAAATACAATAAAAAATGTACGCCTAGTTTTCTTAATAATAAATAACAAAGAAATCTCATAATAAAGTTTTTACTGTGAATGAGTGATAAATTTAGCAAAAATATGACATTTGGATACCCCCAGCAATATTCACTTAAAGGCCAAAAGCAGCAGGGGGGAAACAAACCCAAATTTCATTGAAAGATGTTTTCAACTTTTGGAATAACTTGTCTAATAGAATTTTGTACCATGGTATTTTAATACTATAAGCACTCTCCAACATAGTCATGGTAGTCTTTGAAACTGGAATTTTAAATTTTATATAATTTAAGTGACTTAAATTATGTTTATCTTGCAGACTAAAAAATATAGTCACAATTTGAAAGCAGAGAGTCTTATCTGGTAGGAATGTTTAGGACTCTGAGCCCCGGAGACAGTCTCTCAGTAGCTCTGAGAAAACTGCTCCAAGGAGGCAGGAGGGGAAGTCAGGCTATATACAAGTTTGCAACAAAGGGAGCAGGCAATCTGAACACCAAAGATTAGGTATCAAGTTAAGGAATTTAGCATTCAAAGCATCGGAAGATGCAAGCCTCTGCTGCTGCTAAGTCGCTTCTGTCGTGTCCGACTCTGCGACCCTGTGAACAGCAGCCCACTAGGCTCCTGTGGGATTCTCCAGGCAAGAATACTGGAGTGGGCTGCCATGTCCTTCTCCATCCATGGCTTTTACATGCACCTCAGCTATCTAGGGCCAGTCAGTCCTGTTTCTTCATTCACCTTGCTCCTTGCATTGTTCCACCTCCACAGCAATCACCATGAGGAGAGGCAGCATCCTCTGGATTGCAGTTTTGGGAGCCCTCATTCACATTTGGGGGCCAGATATTTTCATTTCACAGTCTATCCCCATGGTCATAAGTTCGACTTGGGAGACATTTCATGACTTTTTTTTTTTTGGTCCCACAGCACTGGGAGGCTCATCTCAGATCAGGTGAACCTCCTCTTTGATAAATCACTCCAGGTGTTAATTTCCATTGATAAATAACAAAAGATTCTCTGGGTCTTCTAACCTAATAGGATTCAGGAGATATTTCCCTTGTTGCCTCTTCCCATACCTAGAACCACACTATTACAATTATTCTACATTATAAATGTGATCTATTTCTTTAAGATGTTAAGCTGTCATTAATTTGGCCGGCGACTTGGTTATACATCATACACATAATACAAAAGACAATGATCTTATAAAATAAACAGATTACAAGTAATACAGCTAATAACATGAGGAAATTTACAAATAGACCTGCAAGACCAAGGGGTGGGGAGGAAGTGGCAGTTTTAAATCTAAACTGCTGAGAATGTTCCCTCAGCCAAACCTTATAGATAATACTCCTTAATCATCTGAACAATCAACTTTAAGGTATTCCAACCATTTGTTAACTAGTAAGTTTATATCAATATTGTAATACCCAGTTCATATCTAAGCTTTTAGTAAAGCAATGAGGTCTCTAGTTTGTTTATGTCTGTGTATTAGATTTCAAAAAGGTCATCAGTCTACAAGAAGTTGAGAAAGCCCTGAAGATTTTCATGTCTTGGCTTGGCATTAACAATCGCACTGTCAAGGGTGGCCTTTAGAGAAAGTTTGACCTACTGGAAAACAGGCATTTCAACTGGAGCCTTTGTGGAGGAGTTCACTTGATGGGCAGTTTGAAGCAGGAAAAAAAAAAATTTCTCTGCCTGATTCTCAGAAAGATTCTTTACATGCCAAATTTCCACTTTCATTTAGAAAAAGAACAAAAGGAAAAAAGAAGTGAATATATTCATTCAGCAATTACAGTCATTATGCAAACTCATAAATTTAAAATCTTTAGAGCTTACCTCTTGGTGTAGTCTATTCTATTGTTCATCAGTTTGAGGGTATTAAAAAAAAAACGAAAGCATTGAAATAGGAAAGAAAGACAAGTTAAAATTCAAGTTTGCATTCTTAGTACTCCATTCATATTAAAAGTGAGATCAACAGCATTTTGAAAACTTTGGTTGGCTTTGAAAAAAAAAATTATCTAAAATAGATTAGTGTTACTAGGAAAATCTCTGTAAAATGTATATTTTGATATACATTTTTTCCTTGCTTACCTCTATTTTTCCCAAAAATAAAATTTCTTTTTCTCTAAGTTGAGTTTTATCTTTGTTCCACACTAAAAATTCACAACCATATTATTTTATATTAATAATTTTTTTTCTATTTTTTCAGTATATCTGAGACAGGAAGGAAGGGGGCAGGACAGTACTTTAAAACAGTGACATAAGATATCACAAAAACTAGCTGGAATCTACTAGGCTCAAGATTGTGAAAGATTCGACTTCAAGAAAACTGAGTTTCATTATACACTCATTGTAACTCATTAGCATGCAAAATGTCTCACCTACAGGCACCATGACAGTTCTGAGACTGACCATAAAAAGCCAAAAAGTGGGCAGTGGCCTAGTTCCTGAAAATCCCCACCCCTTCCCCAAAATAGTTGAAATAAACCTCCTACTTGTTAATCTATGAAATTATCCAGTCCATAAAAAATAACCTCGTACCCAGAGGCCATATTGTCTCTGAGACAGCCCTCATCCTGTCTATGCAGTGTGTAGCTCCCTGAATAAATCCACTATCACTCTACTTTGGCTCCCTTTTAAATTTTGTACTGTGCCAAGCCAAAGACCCTCACTTGGCAGCCTGTCCTGGGGACTTTCTAGAGTCTTGGGATGTGACTAATCTTTTGTGCCCCATTCTCTTGCAACATCTTTACTATGCTTATAAAACATAAAAAAATTAATATACTGATAGGAGTAGATGCAAGAGAGTAAAAACAAGATGTTAAGATGAAAGTAAAAAATAATGATTAACAACTCAAAAAATTATTCTGTAAAGTTGACCAAATAAATGAGGCTAGAACTGGAATTAAGGGAACATGCTATTGTTATTTTTTAATGTTGGGACTTTATGTTGTGTTTGATATTAATGAGAATAATGTAGTAGCAAGGGAAAGAACTACACTAAACGAGAGATGAGAAGGAACAATGTCCTGGAGAAGAGAAGCAGAGATGAGGTCCAGAGCAAAAGTGAAGAATCTGGTCCTAGATAGCAGCATCAAAGAGCTTATTTACCTTAACAAAAGAGAAGGTAAACTATGTGGATTCAGTGTAGGTTGGCTATTGAGTTATATTGTGTGTGGGTAGGGAGGCTGTCCAAAAATCTTAAGAAAAAAGTCATGCAGGGTTGATTAGCATTTCAGGGCAGATTTCCAGGCATTTCATAGGATCATTTACTGTTTCCTTTCCATAACAATTAGCCAATTGAATGTGATTTTTCATGCTCATCCTTTTATGTCACTTTAAGTAAAATCAAAGTCATTACATATCCTTCTGCCTGCATCACTTTGCCTTAGTTTACTCCATCTATTACATTCTTCTCTCTAGTGTTCACATGGCCTACTGCCTCTTGTTGGTCAGTTCCTTCCTCAAGGACTCCCTTTTCAGAACTCTCTGACTGCCTCATAGGAAATAGCACCCTCCCTCCAAAGATTATTCTTTATCTCATTTTCCTTATTTTTTTAAATCTAAGCATTTATCACCTTCTTATATATTATTTGAGTATAATTCACTTATGTAGTTTCTTTTTTTTATTTCCAGTCTTCTAACTTAAAACATAAGTTTTATGAAGAAAGGCTTTTATCTTTCATTCATTACTGTATCTTCCAAAGCTTAAACTTTAAAGATAGTAGGCTCTCAATATTCCAGCTGAATTAATACATTTTCTCTTAACATCCTTACATTTCTCTATTACATAGCAAATCAATTATTTTGCAAACAAAACAGTTATTTTTATGTATCTGTTTTTATTTTTTATATAAAGTATATAGCTATATACTATACTAAGTGATTTCATATACTTTATAAAAATGCATTGTGCAAAATATGCTTAAAAAGCTTAAAATATCAATTGATAGATTATTGATGATATACTAATTTTCTTTACCCTTCTTATTATTAACTATGAAATATATTTTTTAGAACTACCTTTGGCAAAAGCTTTATGAGTCACTAGAATAAATAATGTATTGTTACTGATTTTTATTTGCTCTTGGAACTTTTTGAAATTTTATTTGAATATCAATTCATGTATGTATGTGTATATATGTTTATTTTTATTTGGAAATAGTATATTCAGAGTTGCTGATAACTGATGGTAAATTTTTATCATTGCATGTAATATTAAGTAGTGTTTACTCTCCATGAGAAAAATAAATATAATCAGCTAAAATATATAATAAATATAATAATATTATATATATAATAATGTTTATAATATATATTATAATGTATACTAAATACAATCAGCTAAAATATCCAGTCTAGTGACAGAATTCAAAAGATGTTTAATCTGTGCCATGCACTGAGAGGAAAGGGTTCAGTAAATGATCTGTAAATAACTGCTTGTTAAATAAAGGGACAAAAGTAGTAGAGGACTTAGAAAAAAAAATCATAGATAATTTCCTCATTCCAACTGATGTTGGCATACTTAAGTATTGTACTATTTTGTTGTTCAGTCACTGAGTCATGTCTGACTCTTTGTGACCCCTGGACTGCAGCATGTCAGGCTTCCTTGTCCATCACCATCTCCCAGAGCTTGCTCAAATTTATGTCCATTGAGTCGGTGATGCCATCCAACCATTTCATCTTCTGTCATCCCCTTCTCCTCCTGCCTTCAATCTTTCCCAGCATTAGGGTCTTTTCCAATGATTCATGTGGCCAAATTATTAGAGCTTCAGCTTCAGCATCAGTCCTTCCAATGAATATTCAGGATTTATTTTCTGTAGGATTGATTGGTTTTGATCTCCTTGCAGTCCAAGGGACTTTCAAGAGTCTTCTCCAACACCACAATTCAAAAGCATCAATTCTCCGGCGCTCAGCTTTCTTTATGGTCCAACTCTCACATCCATACATGACTACTGGGAAAACTATAGCTTTGACTAGATGGACCTTTGTTGGCAAAGTAATGTCTCTGCTTTTTAATATGCTGTCTAGGTCGTGCATAGCTTTTCTTCCAAGGAGCAATCAAAAACTTCTTTTAATTTCATGGCTGCAGTCACCAATTACAGTGATTTGGGAGCCCAAGAAAATAAAGTCTTTCACTATTTCCATTGTTTCCTCATTTATTTGCCATGAATTGATGGGACTGGATGCCATGATCTTCATTTTTTGAATGTTGAATTTTAAGTCAGCTTCTTCACTCTCCTCTTTCACTCTCATCAAGAAACTCTTCAGTCCCTCTTCTGTTTCTGCCATAAGGGTGGTATCATCTGCATATCTGAGGCTATTGATATTTCTCCTGGCAATCTTGATTCCAGCTTGTGCTTCATCCAGCTCAGCATTTACCATGATGTACCCTGCATATAAGTTAAATAAGCAGGGTGACAATATACTGCCTTGACATACTCCTTTCCCAATTTGGAATCAGTCTGTTGTTCCATGTCTGGTTCTAACTTTTGCTTCTTGACCTGCATGCAGATTTCTCAGGAAGCAGGTGAGGTGTTCTGGTACTTCCATCCCTTGAAGATTTTTCCACAGTTTGTTGTGATCCACACAGTCAAAGGCTTTGGTGTAATCAATGAAGAAGAAGTCAATGTTTTTCTGGAAATCTCTTGCTTTTATGATGATGCAACAGATGTTGGCAATTTGATCTATGGTTTCTTTGCCTTTTCTAAATCCAGCTTGAACGTTTAGAAATTCTTGGTTCATGTACTGTTGAAGCCTCACTTGGAGAATTTTGAGCACTACTTTACTAGCGTGTGAGATGAGTGCACTTATGAGGTAGTTTGAACATTCTTTGGCATTGCCTTTCTTTGTGATAGGAACGAAAACTGACCTTTTCCAGTTCTGCATCCGCTGCTGAATTTTCCAAATCTGCTGGCATACTGAGTGCAGAACTTTCATAACATCATCTTTTAGGATTTAAAATAGCTCAGCTGGAATTCCATCACCTCTACTAACTTTTGTTCCTAGTGATGCTTCCTAAGGTCTATTTGACTTCACACTCCAGGATGTCTGGCTCTAGGTGAGTGATCACACCATTGTGGTTATCTGGGTCATCATGATGTTTTTTTGGTATAGTTCTGTGTATTCTTGCCACCTCTTCTTGATATCTTCTGCTTCTGTTAGGTCCATATCATTTCTTTCCTTTATTGTGCCCATCTTTGCATGAAATATTCTTTTGATAACTCTAGTTTTCTTGAGGATTCCCTGGTGGCTCAGACAGTAAAGCATCTGCCCACAATGCGGGAGACCCAGGTTTTCTTGAAGATATCTCTATTTTTTTCCTCTATTTCTTTGGACTATTCACTGAGGAAGGCTTTCTCATCTCTCTTTGCTATTCTTTGGAAGTCTGTATTCAAATGGGTATATCTTTTCTTTTCTCCTTTGCCTTTAGCTTCTCTTAAAGGACATATTTTTTGGTGTTAGTTCTAGAAGGTCCTTGTAGGTCTTCACAGAACCATTCAAGTTCAGTTTCTTCTGCATTAGTGGTTGGCACATAGACTTGGATTAAATCGGCTTAGGTTACTGTGATACTGAATGGTAAGCCATGGAAATGACAAAAATTCATTCTGTCATTTTTGAAATTTCACCCAAGTACTGTATTTTGGACTTTATTGTTGACTAAGAGATCTACTCCATTTCTTCCACTCCACTTCTATTTTTAATACTTAAGTATTACATTAGAGCTTTCTTTGATTTAAATAGAGTTCACTGAGTTTCTATTTGTTGCTCTTCATGCAAATAACTCTTTTTGTTGTTGTTATTTTAATATTATCTATACTCTTCAATTTTAAAGGTGGTTTATTTTTATTTTTAACAGTGTCTATGGTTGAATTATATGTCACATATTTTTTTTTCTATAAAACCAGGTTAGAATATGTCTATACTTAAACTTTAAGCTGAGGAATATTTTTCCTTTTGCATGTTTGCAAAATATACCTTACTTATTCTTGTCAAGAACTGTGAGTCATAAGACACTTTATCTATAAGCTAACAAGTCAAGCTTCCCAGGTGGCTTCATGGTAAAGAGTCTGGCTGCCAATGCAGGAGGAGTAAGAGTCCCACATTCAATGCCTAGGTCAGGAAGATCCCATGAGGAGGAAATGGCAACCCAATCCAGTGTTCTTGCCTACAAAATTTCATGGACAGAGGTGCCTGCTGGTTATAGTCCATGGGGTCATAAAGAGATGGACATGACTGAGCACACACACACACACACATACACACAAGTCAGGCTGCAACTGTTTCTGACTCAAGAGACTCCTAAGTCAGAAGTGAGGACAGAGTATTACTTCCAGCAACTGTGTGAGCCAGAGGAGCTCATGAAATTTTGTGTTAGTTACCTGAGCCCTGAATCTCACAAGGCAACAACAAAAGGGCTAGATGAAATCTGCCCATGCAGTAGGCAGTAGGCTGTGTTACAGGAGAGGAACCTCAAGATTAAGAATCTAAAGCTTCCATAATGGCTAGCCATGCCTGCCTTTTGCTCTGAGAAGAGGCAACATTACTTTCCAAAGACTCTAAGCAAGCCCAGCCTTTGTTCTGGAGAAATATTTTATTTCTAACTTTCAATGTTGTACACTCTTCAACATCTTTGAAAAGGTCACTTGGAAAATTGTACAGTCAGTGCCTTTCTTCCAAAACATGAAGACACACAAGAGACACACGGAGAATTGTCTCCCACAGTTATTCTATCATGTTAGTCAATGTTACCAAGTGGAGTCTGTGATTCTGCATATACTATGCTGGAATCTGCCTCCTGGACTGCTTTAGGACAGGGGTGATGTGAAGTTTACAATTTGACATACAAACTAAAATTCAAAGAAAGTTTAAAAGAAGTTTGTCTACTGTCCATTATGGCCACAATATTCTATTGTTTGTTTAGTTGTTTTATTTCTTTTTTAAAAAAACAACTATATGTCCTTCTGCTACCACAGGGTGTGAGGGTAGAGTTTTCAGATACTTATATTACAGAGTAAAGTTGATGATTATTAAAATTGAACTTGCTTTTCCAAACTTATTTGAATTAAGTGAATGAATTTTTTGAGTCAGAAAGATTCAGAATGTATTTATTCTTAAATTTGAATCATGCAACTGCTACTAAAATAACCTATAGCTTAAGACAATGCATGCATATTAAAATACCAAATTGTTCATTAACTTTCAACATTTGAATGGAAAACTCTGTGATCTGAGGCCACCAAGCACTAAATTATAGTGCTCGTCTTTTCTTGGTGGTTGACATATTTATTTGTAATTTCCCTTGACAATTATTTATTTATTTTTGGCTGCTCAGCTGTGGAATTTTGATTCCCAGACAAGATATTGAACCTAGCCCCTCAGCTGTGAGAGCACAGAATTTAAACCACTTGACCACCAGGGAATTCTCTCCTATGACAATTTGAGAATCTCATAAAAAAGAGAATTTATCTCTTCTGAGTTTGCCGGGGGTGGGGGGGGGGCAGTCAAAACTTGATGTTGGATTTAATGTGATTGTGATATGTATTGTGGAACATTAAATTAAATGACATCACCATAATTGAAGTAAAAATGGATAGTACTTCTTTAGCATATATTTTGTACCAGGCACATTGTTAATTTTTGGTTTATGTTTTATCTCTTTTATTTCTAACAGTGTCTTTTTAGGCAGGCAGTACATCATTTTTGAGGAAAAAACGTTATGTAGCATACAGAGGTTAAGAAACTAAAGCCTGTGCCTGTGTGCTAAATTGCTTCAGTTGTGTCCAACACTTGTGATCCTATGGACTGCAGCCCGCCAGGCTCCTCTGTCCATGGGATTCTCCAGGCATGAATACTGGAGTAGGAGGTTCAAATGTATATATAGTCAAATAACTGGAAAGAAACACAGCCTCTTGAAGGCATTACTTCAACCTCCTTTTTCTTTCCATTCAAGAGCAACAGTTGCATAATTGTGGGCTCCAGATGGGTGGGGAAAACACCCAACTTGGCAACCTGACACACTTTTTCATAGCAATTACAGAAATAGTTAACATTGATTAAGAAATTTTTTCTGGCAAAATTGGGTATCTCAATGCCATATGGTAATTTTGTGATAGAATCTGGCAAAAATTTTACTTTCCAATGAATCTATGACAGGAATCCTGATTCACTAAAGTGCACTTGATGTCAATTATATTTTGAAAGTACTTTCCAGCAGATTGAACCATGGCTGTGGTTCATTTTAAATAAAACTCACTCTAAATAAAGCCAAACATCTTAAGGCATAAATTAGAAAGTAACAAAAATACTTTATAAAAAATTATTCTTCACAGTATAAACCAATTTATTAAAGGGTAATCCTAAGTGGGTGGCACCAGTGGTAAAGGACCCGCCTGCAGTGCAGGAGACATAAGAAATGTAGGTTCCATTCCTGGGTCGGGAAGGTCCCCTGGAGTAGGATATGGCAACCTGTTCCAGTATTCTTGCCTGGAGAATCCTGTGGACAGAGGAACCTACAGTCCATAGGTTCTCAGAGAGTTGGACACCACTGAAGCAACTTAGCATGCACACTAAGTGGTAACTCTCCTCTGAGCTTTACAGCAACCTTAATCTTACTTGATACACATACACACACATATATATATAGCAGATTTTATAAAATGTATGCACAATTTATGTTGAATTAGTTTTTAAAAATAGAGTCACAAAATAGTTCATTAGCCCTTGAAAAACATTTATTCAAACCCCTAATATTACAAATGAACATAACAACAGCCAAAGTGACCCCCAAAACTACTTCTATATTTTTATTGACTGTTTTTGTCTGATATATCAAAAATCTTTTTTATCCCCTTCAATGCATCTAATATTTATATTTTTCTGTCATTTTGGCTGCTAATTTTTCCTACTTGCAACTTTTTGGATCACTATATTTGTATATCTGGTAAAAGCATATTTTTATTATAACAGTATTATGCCATTGCCATTTTCAGTCTATCAATTAGTATCTTTTAACAGGATGGTTTAGTCTAACTAAAATAATATTGATTTTCTAATTTTTAGAACTTCCATTTTCTTTTTTGTTTTCATATCAGTTTTTGCACTCCTTTAAAGACTTTTTTAGATTGAATTTTTGATACCTTTGCCTTTTTATTAATTTGATAATCACACCTATTCTTTTACTGATATAAATAAATTGTTGACTTTCACATAAAATATCAAATTTTATTATTTTTAGAATTGAAAATTTTAAATCTAGCATATCTACTTGATTTTATCTATAAATATGTTGGTTCTTTTGTTATAGCCAAGATTACTTTGACTCTATGCCAAAGCCTTTGACTGTGTGGGTCACAATAAACTGTGGAAAATTCTGAAAGAGATGGGAATACCAGAACACCTGATCTGCCTCTTGAGAAATTTGTATGCAAGTCAGGAAGCAACAGTTAGAACTGGACATGGAACAACAGACTGGTTCCAAATAGGAAAAGGAATTCGTCAAGGCTGTATATTTAACTTATATGCAGAGTACATCATGAGAAATGCTGGACTGGAAGAAACACAAGCTGGAATCAAGATTGACAGGAGAAATATTAATAACCTCAGATATGCAGATGACACCACCCTTATGGCAGAAAGTGAAGAGGAACTAAAAAGCCTCTTGATGAAAGTGAAAGTGAAGAGTGAAATAGTTGGCTTAAAGCTCAACATTCAGAAAACGAAGATCATGGCATCCGGTCCCGTCACTTCATTGGAAATAGATGGGGAAAAAGTGGAAACAGTGTCAGACTTTATTTTTCTGGGCTCCAAAATCACTGCAGATGGTGACTGCAGCCATGAAATTAAAAGACGCTTACTCCTTGGAAGGAAAGTTATGACCAACTTAGATAGCATATTGAAAAGCAGAGACATTACTTTGCCAACAAAGGTTCGTCTAGTCAAGGCTATGGTTTTTCCAGTGGTCATGTATGGATGTGAGAGTTGGACTGTGAAGAAGAATGAGTGCCGAAGAATTGATGCTTTTGAACTGTGGTGTTGGAGAAGACTCTTGAGAGTCCCTTGGACTGCAAGGAGATCCAACCAGTCCATTCTGAAGGAGATCAGCCCTGGGATTTCTTTGGAAGGAGTGATGCTAAAGCTGAAAGTCCAGTACTTTGCTCACCTCATGCGAAGAGTTGACTCATTGGAAAAGACTCTGATGCTGGGAGGGATTGGGGGCAGGAGGAGAAGGGGACGACAGAGGATGAGATGGCTGGATGGCATCACTGATTCAATGGATGTGAGTCTGGGTGAACTCCGGGAGTTGGTGATGGACAGGGAGGTCTGGCGTGCTGCGATTCATGGGGTCGCAAAGAGTTGGACAAGTCTGAGCGACTGATCTGATCTGATCTGATGTTGAAAATTGCATTATCAAAGTCTTCCTCTGTTTTTAAACCAATAAATCTCCTTATGTAGTGTTTTGAATCTATTTTGTTATGAATATATTAAAATTTATTTTTTTGCTCTTGCTGATAGTACCTCTTTCTATAGAACATCTTGTTCTCCTAGCATCCCCTAAACAGAGTCAAAACTGAGAAGACATGTTTTCTATCAGAGTTTTCCTGACATATTATGAATATGAATCACTGACAGTCACTACTACTCAGGAATCTTTGTCTCCCATTTGGCTTCCCATTATCCTGTGGTTAGGATCTTTTTTTTTTTTTTAATGTATTTTTACTATTATATATTTTTTTTCTTACATACAGTCCATTAAACCTGAAACTCTAGGTGTATACACACAAGAACCCTGCTAACCTCGTCACATATTTACTGCTCCATGTATTTTTCTTTCAAACCATTTCAGTGTATCTATTACTCTAATGTTGATAAGAAATCATCTAGCATATTTAGAGTAACTCAAGGCCTGCATCTCAGCTCAGATGTTATTCTCTTTAATTATTTAACCAGTTCATAATACAGCTTGTCAAATGAGGAAGAGCATTTTTTGTAATCACTTATTTTAATTCTTTGAAAGAAAAGAGAAATCTCAAACCAATTTTCCTTATACTTACATTGATGTTACTGGTGGATAAGAAAGCATCATTATACCTTTTGAAAGCTTCAACCTCCATTTTTTTGAAATTCATCATGCTTTGCCTTGTGATACTATCTGCACAGTTTTACTAACCCATAATTAACTTTGTTTAGAATTTGGCTTAGTATTTCACCTTCATAGGAATTTTCATTCTAACTGATAATTATACTGACAAAAGTGATGAGACTGCTATATCTTCTCATAACCACTAAGATTGTGCATCAAATACTTTGAATACCTACCAAGTACTTGTAATTAATACACACAGTTTAATTTTACAATTTATACTTGAAGACTATATCATCTATCATTTTCTAAAAACAAATAAACCCAAACTATTAAATCTTCTCTACAGTATTTCTGTGTTAACATTTCTGCGACTACTCTTACACTAGTTTTAATTTCTTCAAATATGTAGAGATTATAAGAGGACATCAGTTCAGCTCAGTTCAATCACTCAGTCATGTCCGACTGTTTGTGACTCCATGAATTGCAGCACGCCAGGCCTCCCTGTCCATCACCAACTCCTGGAGTTAACTCAAACTCACATCCATCTAGTTGGTGATGCCATCCAGCCATCTCATCCTCTGTCGTCCCCTTCTCCTCCTGCCCCCAATCCCTCCCAGCATCAGTCTTTTCCAATGAGTCAACTCTTCGCATGAGGTGAGCAAAGTACTGGAGTTTCATCTTTAAAATCATTCCTTCCAAAGAACACCCAGGACTGATATCCTTTAGAATGGACTGGTTGGATCTCCTTGCAGTCCAAGGGACTCTCAAGAGTCTTCTCCAACACCACAGTTCAAAAGCATCAATTCTTCGGCTCAGCTTTCTTCACAGTCCAACTCTCACATCCATACTTGACTACTGGAAAAACCATAGCCTTGACTAGACGGACCTTTGTTGGCAAAGTAATGTCTCTGCTTTTGAATATGCTATCTAGGTTGGTCATAACTTTCCTTCCAAGGAGTAAGCATCTTTTAATTTTGTGGCTTCAATAACCACCTGCAGTGATTTTGGAGCTCAGAAAAATAAAATCTGACACTGTTTCCACTGTTTCCCCATCTTTTTCCCATGAAGTGATGGGACTGGATGCCATGATCTTTGTTTTCTGAATGTTGAGCTTTAAGCCAACTTTGTCACTCTCCTCTTTCACTTTCATCAAGAGGCTTTTTAGTTCCTCTTCACTTTCTACCATAAGGGTGATGTCATCTGCATATCTGAGGTTATTGATATTTCTCCTGGCAATCTTGATTCCAGTTTGTGCTTCTTCTAGCCCAGCGTTTCTCATGATATACTCTGCATAGAAGTTAAATAAGCAGGGTGACAATATACAGCCTCAACGTACTCCTTTTCCTATTTGGAACCAGTCTGTTGTTCCATGTCCAGTTCTAAGTGTTGCTTCCTGAATTGCAAATAGATTTCTCAAGAGGCAGGTCAGGTGGTCTAGTATTCCCATCTCTTTCAGAATTTTCCACAGTTTCTTGTGATCCACACAGTCAAAGGCTTTGGCATAGTCAATAAAGCAGAAATAGATGTTTTTCAGGGACTCTCTTGCTTTTTTGATGATCCAGTGGATGTTGGCAATTTGATCTCTGGTTCCTCTGGGTTTTCTAAAACCAGCTTGAACATCAGGAAGTTCACGGTCCATGTATTGCTGAAGCCTGGCTTGGAGAATTTTAAGGATTACTATACTAGCGTGTGAGATGAGTGCAATTGTGTGGTATCAAACTTCAATAATTGTAGCATCATGCTAAATATAATAAAATGGCTGTCTCCTGGCTCTTGGCAATTGAATTTCTTTCATACATTCCATAATTTGTTAACAATACAATAGCATGACTGATTGACAAGTGTTTTGCTCAGTAGATTACAATTTGATGTTCTTTTGTCAAATGGGTTATTTCCTATAATGGCATTATTTTCTTCTCTCGCCACCCACCATACATATATATAAAAACATACACACATTCACAAACATCAAATACAAATGTATGGCATACCAGTCTTTTGATGGGCACTCTGTGGTGCCCTATAAGTGGAAACATGTTTATTTTGAAAGAACAGGAAATAATTAAAGGAGATATTATTTTGGAACTGAATCTAATACATAAGGAAATTATAACTATAAATGAGGAGTCAATATGTATTCCTAGATTCTAAGATATCTTAGGTCCATTCTAGATATTCAGAATGAATTATAAATAGTCTACAAGAAACTCTAGCATCTCTTATAATCATAAAAAAGGTGTATATGAACATATATATAAATATATACCCTGAAAACTTCACTAAGATGTATTATATGTGAAGTTTTAATTTGGTTTAATTTAAAACTAAATTGAAGGTTTAATTTAAATTTATTATGGTGAAATTTTCAATGATATTCCTCTTTTGATGTTTAAGAAGTTTTCAGGTAATTGTATGGCACTACCAATTGATTTCATATGTCTTATTATTTCAATTGAAATATTATTGCTCTTCTATTATTTCTTCCTTTAAATGTGTATGGTTTTTACAACCACCACCTCTATTCTGAGACTGCTAGTTGAGATTAATAAAAGGGACAAAGAATGAAATGTTAAAATAATAGAAATATAAAACAGTTTCCTGCAGAGTAAGAAAGAAATAAATTTTGAAAAGTAACGGCAGTGTTCAACACCAGTGTTAAACAATGCAAATACATTAAGTAGTATGAGAAATAAGTACACATCATTTTATTGGGAATTTAGTAACCTTATCTGTAGTCATTTTCTGGGATAGTGGGTTTCCCTGGTGGCTCGGTTGGTAAAAAAAAAAATCCCCCTGCATTGTGGGAGACCTGGGTTTGATCCCTGGGTTAGGAAGATCCACTAAAGAAGGGAGAAGCTACTCACTCCAGTATTCTGGCCTGGAGAATTCCATGGAGTCCATGCAGTTACAAAGAGTTGGACACAACTGAGCGACTTTCACTCTGGGATAATAAGTAGAAAGTAGAATACCATCAGGTGGAACTAAATGCGAATTGAACTATAGGAAAGTACTATGTCAGGCTTCCCTGGTAGCTTAGCTGGTAAAGAATCCACCTGCAATGCAGGAGGCCCTGGTTCAATTCTTTGGTGGGGAAGATCCCCTGGAGGAAGGCACATCAACCCACTCCAACATTCTTGCCTGGGGAATTCCCATGGACAGAAGAGTCTGGCTGGCTACAGACCATGGGGTCACAAAGAGCCAGAGTCAGACACAACTGAGCGACTTAGCACAGAGCAGCACAGAGTATTATGTCAGGGTATTTTAGCTAAATAAAAAAATTACTATAGAGATAGCATAATCTGCTAAACCTTTTTTTAAAAAATTGTACGTATACACCTAAGAAAAAAATCCAGAGGGCAGAGAAAAAAAAAAAAATACAAGAAATGTTTAATGACACTCTGTAAGCTTGTGAAAGGATTAGATTCCTAGAATATGCAGAGGAATTGTGAAGACAAAGAATAAAATGTTACTCTCTTTGAAAAGCAGAAAGACTGTGCCATTGTAGACACACTTTTCAGATTGAATTGGAGAAATTTAAGGAAAACTAACCTGAAATCTTTCTTACTTTTTTATATTAAAATGCAATTTTATCACTAATAGTGAAGGGTACACATGTACAAGGTCCTTCTTACCAAAACATCTAGAAAACTGTATAAATAATTCTAAATACTGGGCAATATATACTATTTTGTGGTGTTGGGGGGAAAGGAAACAAAGTGAGTCTTTATTTTAATCTGACGTTTAATGTGAGAAGCACTTTCTAGGTATCTGATAAGGGAGGGCATCTCAGAGTAAAAAAGGGCCCACTGAGTTTTGGAATGGTGATCAACATTTAGTGTATCTGAGGAGGCTTGAAGTTGTAGAACAATGTTAGGAGTATACCAAGAACCCTAGAAATCTGCAAAAGGGTCCCTTGAGCACTTGCTGAGTACTAAAATGTGCCATGTGAAACTCAACGAGGGTGCATAAAGAGTGACCAGGGAACTCTCTACTTGATTGGTGACTAAATTTCACACAGTTGGAAGACTTTCTATTTTCCATCAGCTACACTGCAGAGTTGTGTATCACTATGGAAATGCAATTCAGACCAAAGAAGGAAAAAACCCTCTGTAGTGGAGCTTAACCCTAGAGTAAGTTCAGTCCAGTTCAGTCGCTCAGTGGTGTCCGATTCTTTGCAACCCATGAATCGCAGCACGCCAGGCTTCCCTCTTCATCACCAACTCCTGGAGTTCACTCTAACTCATGTCCATCGAGTCAGTGATGCCATCCAGCCATCTCATCCTCTGTCGTCCCCTTCTCCTCCTGCCCCCAATCCCTCCCAGCATCAGAGTCTTTTCCATTGAGTCAACTCTTTGCATGAGGTGGCCAAAGTACTGGAGTTTCAGCTTTAGCATCAGTCCTTCCAATGAACACACAGGACTGATCTCCTTTACAATGGACTGGTTGGATCTCCTTGCAGTCCAAGGGACTCTCAAGAGTCTTCTCCAACACCACAGTTCAAAAGCATCAATTCTTCGGCTCAGCTTTCTTCACAGTCCAACTCTCACATCCATACATGACCACTGGAAAAACAATAGCCTTGACTATATGGATCTTTGTTGCCAAAGTAATGTCTCTGCTTTTGAATATGCTATCTAGGTTGGTCATAACTTTCCTTCCAAGGAGTAAGCATCTTTTAATTTCATGGCTGCAGTCACCATCTGCAGTGATTTAGAAGCCCCCAAAAATAAAGTCTGACACTGTTTCCACTGTTTGCCCATCTATTTCCCATGAAGTGAGGGGACCAGATGCCATAATCTTCGTTTTCTGAATGTTGAGCTTTAAGCCAACTTTGTCACTCTCCTCTTTCACTTTCATCAAGAGGCTTTTTAGTTTCTCTTCACTTTCTGCCATAAGGGTGGTGTCATCTGCATATATGAGGTTATTGACATTTCTTCTGGCAATCTTGATTCCAGCTTGTGCTTCTTCCAGCCCACTGCTTCTCATGATGTACTCTGCATATAAGTTAAATAAGCAGGGTGACAATATACAGCCTTGACGAACTCCTTTTCCTATTTGGAACCAGTCTGTTGTTCCATTCCAGTTCTAACTGTTGCTTCCTGACCTGCATATAGGTTTCTCAAGAGGCAGGTCAGGTGGTCTGGTATTCCCATCTCCTTCAGAATTTTCCACAGTTTATTGTGATCCACACAGTCAAAGGCTTTGGCATAGTCAATAAAGCAGAAATAGATGCTTTTCTGGAACTCGCTTGCTTTTTCCATGATCCAGCGGATGTTGGAAATTTGGTCTCTGGTTCCTCTGCGTTTTCTAAAACCAACTTGAACATCTGGAAGTTCACAGTTCACGTATTGCTGAAGCCTGACTTGGAGAATTTTGAGCATTACTTTACTAGCGTGTGAGATGAGTGCAATTGTTTGGTGGTTTGAGCATTCTTTGGCATTGCCTTTCTTTGGGATTGGAATGAAAACTGACCTTTTCCAGTCCTGTGGCCACTGCTGAGTTTTCCAAATTTGCTGGCATACTGACTGTAGCACTTTCACAGCATCATCTTTCAGGATTTGAAATAGCTCAACTGGAATTTCATCACCACCACTAGCTTCGTTCGTAGTGATGCTTTCTAAGACCCACTTGACTTCACATTCCAGGATGTCTGGCTCTAAGTCAGTGATCACATCATCATGATTATCTTGGTCATGAAGATCTTTTTTGTACATTTCTTCTGTGTATTCTTGCCACCACTTCATAATATCTCTGCTTCTGTTAGGTCCATACCATTTCTGTCCTTTATCAACCCATCTTTGCATGAAATATTCTCTTGGTATCTCTCATTTTCTTGAAGAGATCTCTAGTCTTTCCCATTCTGTGGTTTTCCTCTATTTCTTTTCATTGATCCCTGAGGAAGGCTTTCTTATCTCTCCTTAATATTCTGCATTCAGATGCTTATCTTTCCTTTTCTCCTTTGCTTTTCACTTTTCTTCTTTTCACAGCTATTTGTAAGGCCTCTTCAGACAGCCATTTTGCTTTTTTGCATTTCTTTTCCATGGGATGGTCTTGATCCCTGTCTCCTGTACAATGTCACGAACCTCATTCCATAGTTCATCAGGCACAATGTTTATCAGATCTAGTCCCTTAAATCTATTTCTCACTTCCACTGTATAATCATAAGGGATTTGATTTAGGTCATACCTGAATGGTCTAGTGGTTTTCCCTACTTTCTTCAATTTAAGTCTGAATTTGGCAATAAGGAGTTCATGATCTGAGTCACAGTCAGCTCCTGGTCTTGTTTTTGCTGACTGTATAGAGCTTCTCCATCTTTGGTTGCAAAGAATAAAATCAGTCTGATTTCGGTGTTGACTATCTGGTGATGTTCATGTGTAGAGTGTTATCTTGTGTTTTTGGAAGAGAGTGTTTGCTATGACCAGTGCATTCTCTTGCCAAAATCTATTAGGCTTTGCCCTGCTTCATTCCGTATTCCAAGGCCAAATTTGCCTGTTACTCCAGATGTTTCTTGACTTCCTACTTTTGCATTCCAGTTCCCTATAATGAAAAGGACATCTTTTTTGGGTGTTAGTTCTAAAAGGTCTTGTAGGTCTTCATAGAACTGTTCAACTTCAGCTTCTTCATGGGTATTGGTTGGGGCATAGGCTTGGGTTACTGTGATATTGAATGGTTTGCCTTGGAAACGAACAGAGATCATTCTGTCATTTTTGAGATTGCATCCAAGCACTGCCTTTCAGACTCTTTTGTTGACCACCATGGCTACTCCATTTCTTCTAAGGGATTCCTGCCCACAGTAGTAGATATAATGGCCATCTGAGTTAAAGTCACCCATTCCTGTCCATTTTAGTTCGCTGATTCCTAGAATGTCACCCTAGAGTAAAGCCTTCCCTAAAACTGCCTTCACAGAGTTTATAGACCTTAAAGACACACTAAATTTCATGTTGGTTTAAAACTGCTGAAATTTTTCTCTTTAGGTCCCAAGACCAGTGGTCTTAAATCAAGATGTTGTAAAGACTCGTTCTTCCTGGATACTCTGAGTGAGGATTCATACAATACCTATTTCCTACATTCTAGTGGCTGCCAAAGAACAGCAAGAAGAGATAAGAAAGCCTTTCTCAGCGATGAATGCAAAGAAATAGAGGAAAACAACAGAATGGGAAAGACTAGAGATCTCTTCAAGAAAATTAGAGATACCCAGGGAACATTTCATGCAAAGATGGGCACAATAAGGGGCAGAAACAGTGTGCACCTAACAGAAGCAGAAGAAAACAATACTACCAGCACCTTCTTATTGGGCCTTAGGAAGCATCACTAGGAACAAAGCTAGTGGAGGTGAAGGAATTCCAGTTGCGCTATTTCAAGTCCTAAAGCATGATGCTGTGACAGTGCTACACTTAATATGCCAGCAAATATGGAAAACTCAGCAGTGGCCACAGGACCAGAATATATCAGCTTTCATTCCAATCCCAAAGAAATGCAACAACAAAGAATGTTCAAACTATCACACAATTGCCCTCATGTCACAGGCTAGCAAAGTAATGCTCAAAATTCTCCAAGCTAGGCTTCAACAATATGTAAGCCGAGAACTTCCAGAAGTTCATGCTAGTTTTAGAAAAGGCAGAGGAACCAAAGATCAAATTGCCCATCCAGCATCTGCTGGATCATAGAAAAGCAAGAGAATTCCAGAAAAACGTCTACTTAAGTTTCATTGACTATGTCAAAGTCTTTGACTGTGTGGATCACAACAAACTGTAGAACATTCTTAAAGAGATAGGAATACCAGACCACCTTACCTGTCTCTTGAGAAAGATTGAAGGCAGGAGTAGAAGAGGAAGCCAGAGGATGAGATGGTTGGTGGCACCACTGACTCGAGGACATGACTTTGAGCAGGCACCAGGAGTTGGTGAAGGACAAGGAAGCCTGGTGGGCTGCAGTCCATGGAGTCACAAAAAGTCAGACAGGACTGAGAGACTGAACTGAACTGAGTGGCTGCCATCAATCTAAGTCCTTTTTAGCTTGTAGAAGCATCACTTCAATCTCTGCCTCTATGTTTATTTTCCTCTGATCTTTTATAAGGCACTTGTCATTATGGATTTAGGTTCCACCCTAATTGAGGTTGTCTCATTTTGAGATCCTAAACATAATTACATATGCAACCCTTTTTCCCTTAAAATGTCATATTTCCAGGTTATGCATATACATGTTTTAGGAAGCCACCATTCAAATTACTATGTTAAGTTAAATAATTCAGTCTAAAGGACCAGATATTATATCATCCACCTATAAGAAATGTCCAGAATATGCAAATCTATAAAGACAGAAAGTAGCTTAACCATTACCTAGGTCTGGAGGGTGATGGTACTTGTGGAAGTAGTAAGAACTACTACTTGTAGAAGTAGTAAGAACTACCCCTTCTTTTGTGGTAGTATAATATTATAAAATGGATTGTTGTCATGTATGTACAACTCTGTGAATACAATGAAGTCCACTGACTCCTATAGTTTAAATGGATGAATTATGTCTTATGTGAATCATAATAAGCTTTTTTAACAAGTAAAGAAGAATAAAGATCCATAATAGATTATCTAAATTTCTATCTTAAGAATCCAAAAAGTAGAAAAATTAAAGCCGAACTAGTAGAAGGAAGGAAATAATAAATATGAATATAGAAGTGAACAAGAAAAACTTTTAAATAGAAAAAAATCAAAGATACTGAAAACAGATGGCAATAGATGGATAAAATTGACAAAATTTGAATCAGATTAAAAAGAATAAACAGAAGACACAAAGACAAATATCACCAATGAAAGAGGAGCTAACACCACAGATGATGCAAAAATTACAGTATAATAAACTAATATCATAAAGAACCATAAATTGTAAATTTTACAGGGTGTATACAACTTCTTTAAAAAAAGTTACTAAAATCATTTATGAAAGAGTAACTGAATAGTTCTATATCTATTAAAGAAATAAAATCCATAGTTTAAAACACTCTCATAAAGAAAACAGGGGCTGGTGTCTTTCCTAAAAAAATGACATCTCTTAAAGAAGAAATAATACCAACTTGTGCAAACTCTTCCAGGGAAGAGGAGGAGCAAGTACTTCCCAGTGCATTTTCTAAGATACTTTGATATTGAATCAGACAAAGATTGCACAAGATAACAAATCTACAGACCATTATTACTCCTGAACACAGACAAAAAAACCCTTCATTAACTCACCAGTGAATAATATAATATATTGAAAGTTAATTAATCACAATGGAGTGGGGTTCCTTTCTGTACTGAATTTCAGTAATTATTAACATTCAAAAATCAAACAATGTATCTCACCATATTAATTGAATAAAGAAGAAAAATCATAAGATGAGAAAAGTATAGGCAGATAAAAGACATTCAATAATGTTAATATCCATTCATGAAACATCTTAGGAGTTTATAAATACCATATTTATAAATACATTCTAAATCTGACAGCAGTGGAATATAAATGAGACAGCCTAGAACTGGGGAAGCTGCAGTGAAGCTCTTTAGTAGCTCACTGGTCGCTGTTTTGACCAATATTAGAATCATATGAAGAGCTATTAAAACTTTGAATTGACTTCAGTTCAGTTCAGTTTAGAAGCTCAGTTGTGTCTGACTATTTGTGACCCCATGGACTGCAGCACACTAGGCTTCCCTGTCCATCACCAACTTTCAGAGCTTACTCAAACTCATGTCCATTGAGTCGGTGGTGCCATTCAATCATCTCATTCTCTGTCATCCCCTTCTTGTCCCACTTTCAATCTTTCCCATTATCAATGTCTTTTCAAATGAGTCAGCTCTTCACATCATGTGGCCAAAGTATTGGAGTTTCAGCTTCAGCATCAGTCCTTCCACAGAATATTCAGGACTGATTTCCTTTAGGATGGACTAGTTGAATCTCCTTACAGTCCAAGGGACTCTCAAGAGTCTTCTCCAATACCACAGTTCAAAAGCATCAATTCTTTGGCACACAGCTTTCTTTAGAGTCCAACTCTCACATCCATACATGACTACTGGAAAAACCATAGCTTTGACTAGATGGGCTTTTGTTGACAAAGTAATGTCTGTTTTATAATATGCTGTCTAGGTTGGTCATAACTTTTCTTCCAAGGAGCAAGCATCTTTTAATTTCATGGCTGCAGTCACCATCTGCAGTGATTTTGGAGCCCCCAAAATTAAAGTTACTGTTTCCATTGTTTCCCCATCTATTTGCCATGAAGTAATGGGACCGGATGCTATGATCTTAGTGTTCTGAATGTGGAGTTTTATGCTAGTTTTTCACTTTCCTCTTTTACTTTCTTCAAGAAGCTCTTTAGTTCTTCTTGGCTTTCTGCCGTTAAGTGTGGTGTCATCTGCATATCTGAGGTTATTGATATTTCTCCTGGCAATCTTGATTCCAGCTTGTGCTTCATCCAGTCCAGTATTTCTCATGATGTACTCTGTATATAAGTTAAATAAGCAGGGTGACAATATACAGGCTTCACGTACTCCTTCCCCTATTTTGAACCAGTTTGTTGTTCCATTTCTAAGCTCTGACTGCTGCTTCTTGACATGCATACAGATTTCTCAGGAGGAAGGTCAGGTGGTCTGGTATTCCTATCTCTTTAAGAATGTTCCACAGTTTGTTGTGATCCACAGTCAAAGGATTTAGGGTAGTGAATTAAGCAGAAGTAGATTTTTTTTCTGCAATTCTCATGCTTGTTCTATGATCCAATGGATGTTGGCTATTTGATCTCTGGTTCCTTTGCCTTTCCTAAATCCAGCTTGAACATCTGGAATTTCACAGTTTAAAACCTGGCTTGGAGAATGTTGAGCATTACTTTGCTAGCGTGTGAAATGAGTGCAATTTTGCAGTAGTTTGAGCATTCTTTGAAATTGCCTTTCTTTGAATTGACTTAACCCCTAAAATTAAATTTGAAATTTTGGGCTTGGGCAATTGCATTATTGAACACCCTCTATGTAATTCTTACCTATAGTTATGAAGGATACTCCTTGTACTGATTTCTCTGTATATAATATAGAAGTCCATATCATGTATACACTTAATTATCACAAATGTAATCTACTATAATATGGATGGGCTAAAACTAAAAATTTAACCGAGAGTCAAAGCCAAATTATTCAAGGTGATTTTTGAGTCACTGAAAAGGTATTTATCAGAGAAGCTCAGTAAGCTGTCTTCAATAAGTAATGTGCTGTGCTGTGCTTGGTGGCTTAGTTGTTTCTGACTCTTTGCAACCTCATGGACTGTAGCCCGCCATGCTTCTCTTTCCATAGGGATTCTCCAGGCAAAAACACTGGAGTGGGTTACCATGCCCTGCTCCAAGTGATCTTCCCAACCAAGGAATTGAACTGGGGTCTCCTGCATTGCAGGTAAATTCTTTACCAGCTGAGCTACCAGGGAAGCTTCTCAACACATGATACTATTAGGTTAACCTATCTCATAAAGGGATTACTCAGTTGCAAGACCTCTGACTTTACATGCATTAACTTAGAGGGAGAGAGAGAACAATTAATAAGTGTAATGAGATGTGAAATTAGTCTTAGTAATGTTATTCTCTGCATTCAAATGGGTATATCTTTCCTTTTCTCCTTTCCTTTCCCTTCCCTTCTTTCACTTCCCTTCTTTCCACAGTTATTTGTAAGGCCTCCTCAGACAGCCATTTTGCTTTTTTGCATTTCTTTCTCTTGGTATGGTATTGATTCCTGTATCCTGTACAATGTCGTGAACCTCAGTCCGTAGTTCATCAGGCACTCTGTCTATCAAATCTAGTCCCTTAAATGTATTTCTCACTTCCACTGTATAGTCATAAGGGATTTGATTTAGGTCATATCTGAATGATCTAGTGGTTTTCTCCACTTTTTTCAATTTCAGTCTGATTTTGGCAATAAGGAGTTCATGATCTGAGTCAGTCAGCTCCTGGTCTTGTTTTTGCTGACTGTATAGAGCTTCTCCATCTTTGGCTGCAAATAATATAAATAATCTGATTTCGGTATTGACCATCTGGTGATGTCCATGTGTAGAGTCTTCTCTTGTGCTTTTGGAAGAGAGTGTTTGCTATGACCAGTGCATTCTCTTGGCAAAACTCTATTAACCTTTGCCCTGCTTCATTATGTACTCCAAGGCCAAATTTGCGTTACTCCAGGTGTTTCTTGACTTCCTACTTTTGCATTCCAGTCCCCTATAATGAAAAGGACTTCTTTTTTGGGTGTTAGTTTTAAAAGGTCTTGTAGGTCTTCATAGAACTGTTCAACTTCAGCTTCTTCATGGTTACTGGTTGGGGCATAGGCTTGGGTTACTGTGATATTGAATGGTTTGCCTTGGAAATGAACAGAGATCATTTTGTCATTTTTGAGATTGCATCAAGCACTGTCTTTTGGACTCTTTTGTTGACTATGATGGCTACTCCATTTCTTCTAAGGGATTCCTGCCCACAGTAGTAGATATAATGGTCATCTGAGTTAAATTCACCCATTCCAGTCCATCATAGTTCACTGATTCCTAGAATGTCGATGTTCACTCTTCTCATCTCCTGTTTGACCCCTTCCAATTTTCCTTGATTCATGGACCTAACATTCCAGGTTCCTATGCAATATTGCTCTTTACAGCATCGAACGCTGCTTCCATCACCAGTCCCATTCACAAATAGTGTTTTTGTTTTGGCTCCATCCCTTAATTCTTTCTGGAGTTATTTCTTCATTGATCTCCAGTAGCATATTGGGCACCTACCGACCTGAGGAGTTCATCTTTCAGTGTCCTATCTTTTTGCCTTTTCAAACTGTTCATGGGATTCTCAAGGCAAGAATACTGAAGTGGTTTGCCATTCCATTCTCCAGTGGACCACTTTCTGTCAGACTTCTCAATCATGACCCACGCGTCTTGGGTGGACCCACACAGAATGGCTTAGTTTCATTGAGTTAGAAAAGGCCATGGTCCAGGTGATCAGATTGACTAGTTGTCTGTGAGTGTAGTTTCAGTCTGTCTGCCCTCTGATCCCCTCTCTCAGTGCATACCGTGTTACCTGGGTTTCTCTTACCTTGGACATGGGGTCTCTCTTCACGGCTGCTTCAGCAAAGCGCAGCCGCTGCTCCTTACCTCGGAAGAAGCGTAGCTCCCCTAGGCCACCAGCCCCGCCCTCAGCATGGGGCAGCTTCATCATTTGAATGCAGAGTTCCAAAGAATAGTAAGGAAAGATAAGAAGGCCTTCCTCAGCAATCGATGCAAAGAAATAAGGAAAATAATAGAATGGGAAGAACTAGAGACCTCTTCAAGAAAATTAGAGATACCAAGGGAACATTTCATGCAAAGATGGGTCGATAAACGACAGAAATGGTATGGACCTAACAGAAGCAGAGATATTATGAAATGGTGGCAAGAATACACAGAAAAACTGTACAAAAAAGATCTTCATGACGCAGATAATCACCTTGGTGTGATCATTCACCTAGAGCCAGAAATCCTGGAATGTGAAGTCAAGTGGGCCTTAGAAAGCATCACTACGAACAAAGCTAGTGGAAGTGATGGAATTCCAGTTGAGCTATTTCAAATCCTGAAAGATGATGCTGTGAAAGTGCTACAGTCAGTATGCCAGCAAATTTGGAAAACTCAGCAATGCACACAGAACTGGAAAAGGTCAGTTTTCATTCCAATCCCAAAGAAAGGCAATGCCAAAGAATGCTCAAACTAATGCACAATTGCACTCATCTCACACGCTAGTAAATTAATGCTTAAAATCCTCCAAGCCAGGCTTCAGCAATACGTGAACTGTGAACTTCCAGATGTTCTAGCTGGTTTTAGAAAAGGCAGAGCAACCAGAGATCAAATTGCCAACATCCGCTGGATCATGGAAAAAGCAAGAGAGTTCCAGAAAAATGTCTATTTCTGCTTTATTGACTATGCCAAAGCCTTTGACTGTGTGGATCACAAGAAACTGTGGAAAATTCTGAAAGAGATGGGAATACCAGACCACCTGACCTGCCTCTTGAGAAACCTATATGCAGGTCAGGAAGCAGCAGTTAGAACTGGACATGGAACAACAGACTGGTTCCAAATAGGAAAAGGAGTACGTCAAGGCTGTATATTGTCACCCTGCTTATTTAACTTCTATGCAGAGTACATTATGAGAAACGCTGGGCTGGAAGAAGCACAAGCTGGAATCCAGCTTGCCAGGAGAAATATCAATAACCTCAGATATGTAGATGACATCACCCTTATGGCAGAAAGTGAAGAGGAACTAAAAAGCCTCTTGATGAAAGTGAAAGAGGAGAGTGAAAAAGTTGGCTTAAAGCTCAACATTCAGAAAACGAAGATCATGTCATCTGGTCCCATCACTTCATGGCAAATAGATGGGGAACCAGTGGACACAGTGGCTGGCTTTATTTTTCTGAGCTCCAAAATCACTGCAGATGGTGATTGCAACCATGAAATTAAAAGATGCTTGCTTATTTGAAGGAAAGTTATGACCAACCTAGATAGCATATTGAAAAGCAGAGATATTACTTAGCCAACAAAGGTACGTTTATTCAAGGCTATGGTTTTTCCAGTGGTCATGTATGGATGTGAGAGTTGGACTATAAAGAAGGCTGAGCACCGAAGAATTGATGCTTTTGAACTGTGGTTTTGAAGAAGACTCTTGAGAGTCCCTTGGACTGCAAGGAGATTCTACCAGTCCATTCTAAAGGAGATCAGTCCTGGGTGTTCACTAGAAGGACTGATGTTGAATCTGAAACTCCAATACTTTGGCCACCTGATTGGAAGAGCTGACTCTTTCCTGATGCTGGGAAAGATTGAGGGCAAGAGGAGAAGGGGACGACAGAGGATGAGATGGTTGGATGGCATCTCCAACTGAATGGACATGGGCTTGGGTGGACACCGGGAGTTGGGGATGGACAAGGAGGCCTGGTGTGCTGCAGTTGATGGTGTCGCAAAGGGTCGGACACGACTGAGCGACTGAACTGAACTGAACTGAATGTTATTCTGGTATCTGGTTCTCCAGAGAAAGCCTAGACACTATTACTCCCACTATCACATAGTTTATTTAGTTTCAGTGACAGTTTATAGAATCTAAGTTTCTATATTAGTTGCATGTGTGCTAAGTCACTTACTGTGAGAGTGCTAAGTCACTTCAGTCATGTCCGACTCTTTGCGACCCTATGGAATGTAACCTGCCAGGCTCCTCTCTCCATGGGATTCTCCAGGAAAGAACACTTTAATGGGTGGCCACTTCCTCCTCCAGGGGACCTCTCTGACAGGGGGATCGAACCCAGGTTTCCTACATCTCCTGCATTGGTAGGTGGGTTCTTTACTGGCAGTGCCACTTGGAAAGCCCTTAAGTCGCTTCAGTTATGTCCAACTCTTTGCAACCTTTTGGTCTGTATGTAGCTCGACAGGTTCCTCTGTCCATGGGATTATCCAGTCAAGAATACTGGAGTGGGTGGCCCTTTCCTCCTCCAGTATTCTTTCTGGCCCAGGAATCAAACTTGCATCTCTCAGATCTCCTCTGTTGGCAGGCAGATTATTTACCACTAGTGCCACCTGGGAAGCCCTTCTATATTAGTTAGAATAGATTAGTTTGTCCTGTGGTAACAAATCACTCTAAAATCTCTGTGAACTAACATCAACAACAGTTTCTTATTCCTAGAAAGCCTGCTGAATATCTACATGATTTTCTAACATAACCATCCTCTATATGTACACAGAATGATATTGAAATCCCTAGGGTGCCATCATCCTATTAATGAACTATTTCATATCCATGGCCTATGCATTTGCCATGGCAGTGAATTGCATGGAATTTCTGTTCCCTCAACCCACAAGTGGCCCATATTCATTCTGTTTATCACCCATTAAGCAGTAGTACACACAAGGCTTCCCTCTATCACAAGGAATAAGAGAAAAAAAGACATTGTCTGATACTAATAATTTCTTCCCCAGTAAGTATAGATTGTTTATTTCCAGGTTTCTAATTCACCTGTTAGTTAATATTTTCTTTGTAACTGGGGATTTCTCTAGTTATCAGCCTGAACAGAATTTATGTAATTCCATTTATCCGATGCTAAAGCTCTCTGTCTTCAGAATAAAATATCCATTTGATTATTGCTTCAAACGAAATGAATATTCAGTATTAAAACACTGATACTGAGGTCATATTAAGGTATGTTACAAGATGAAATGGAATAATCCACAGAATAAACTAGTTTCCATATCCTCCTTTACACATATTCAAGCCCAGATCTATGATAGACTATGATACTGTGAATCACTGGCTAATTATATGATTAATTTCCAGATTCTGGTCATTAGTTCCTTCTTTTTCCTAAGGTCTTCAACCCAAATACTCATAAACCTTGTGGAAAGTCTCTGCTGGTTGTCAACACTGAAAAATTTAACTTACTTTTTCATGGTGGTAAGTGTGAAATACAGAATTTAAATTATTTCTTTTTTTAAAAAGTTAGATTTTTTTTTTAAGAAATACTAATCTTTTCTAAATTATGTGCCTTTTGCAAATACCATCATTTAAAGCTTTGTAGTGTTTATATACAAAGTCTGTTGTACAATAAAATTTACTTAAGTACCAAAAGATAATATCACATGACCAAAAAATAAGCTAAAAAATGAACACAAACATACTCATTGATAGTAGAGTTAGATGACAAAGAATTAATGTCACAAAAATAGAAAATGAAGATGTAGAAAACAGATTAAAACACAGACAACCATACCAGAGACTTTGAATTTATATAAAACAAAGTCCATGGAATTGAAAAAATGCATCTTATGAAATTAAGAACTAATTATATGGATTTAAATAGTATGTTAGAAACAGAAAAAGACAGGATTAGTAAACTGAAAGATATATCAGTGGGTAATTCCTAAACTGAAGCAAAATAGGTAAAAGAAAATATATAAAAGACTATAGGGATAGAGAAATAGACTAATACAGATATAACTGCAGTTTGAGAAAGAAGAAGAAAAGGAACACATGGTGCATCAAGCATATTTGAAGAAATAATACTAGCGAAATAAATATACCAGTTAATGGATTCAGAAAGCTATAGAAACCCCAACCATAAGCAAATGAAAACCCTACAGAAAGGCACAGTGTAGCAAAACTATTGGAAACAAAACAAAGGTATACTCAAAACCTTCTTAAAAAAAAAAAAAAACACTGCCCTCCAAGAATAATCAAAAGACTGACAGCCAAAAATTATGGAATTCAGAAAACAGTGGAAGAAGACCTCTGTAAAATGAAATAATTGCCAACTTAGAATTTTATGCTGAAACCATAGCCTTGTGAAATGAATAAAAACTTATTCAGATCACAACTAAAATAAACAGAGACTTCCCTGGTGGCTCCGTGGTAAGGAATCTGCCTGCTAATGGAGACACAGGTTTGATCCCTGGTCGGGGAAGATCGCACATGCCTCAGAGCAGCTAAGCATGTGTGCCACAGCTATTGAGCCTGCATGCTCTAGAGCTCATGTTCTGCAATAAGAGAAACCACCAGAATGAGCAACACTTGTACTGCAACTAGACAGTGGCCCCACTCGCTGCAACTATACAAGAACCCACATAGCAATGAAGACCCAGGACAGCCACAAATGAATAAGTAAACATCAAAAAAATGAAACTAAACAAAGAGACAAATAAAATCCTGAGAGGATGCATCAGCAGCAGACCTTCACTAACAGATATACAGAGAGAGTTTATTCAGACAAAAGCAATTTAAACACAGAAATAGAGGAAACAATGAAACCAATGGATAGAACAAATATGTGTCAACATAAGGAAAGACTATCATAAACATGATAATTATAATGCTTATGGATAAAATGTTTATGTATAAAAATGTTAACTATGCAAACTGTGGTAAGAAGTAACTGGAATAGTGTTCCAAGTTTTTAGTATTTTCAGAGACATTTAAAAACAATTAAATTGTATATGATTTTAGTCTCTAAAATATTAAGAGATTTAACTGCTTAATGAATATTAATGTAAAATTGTAAAAGAAAAATGGGATAACAACATTGCTGTCATTGTTTGGTCGCTAAGTCGTGTCTGACTATTTGTGACTCCATGGACTGTAGCCCACCAGGCTCCTCTGTCCATGGGATTTCTCAGGCAAGAACACTGGAGTGGGTTGCTTTTCTTTCTTCAGGGAATCTTTCCAACTCAGGGATTGAACCCGCAATCCTGCATCTCCTGCATTGACAGTTGGGTTCTTTACCACTGAGCCACCAGGTAATGCTTAACAATGTATACTCAATTAATCCATAATGCAGAAAAATACGAAAGGAGGGGGAAAAAATAGACTAGAAACACAGTAGGTATAAATTAAAATGCATATGAAAGTGAAAGTCACTCAGTCATGTCCAGCTCTTTGCGATCCAGGGATCAAACCCAAGTCTTCCTCATTGCAGGCGGATTCTTTACCAGCTGAGCCACCATACAGAAGCCCAAGAATACTGGCATAGGTAGCCTATCCATTCTGCAGCAGATCTTCCAGACCCAGGAAATGAACGGGTGGGTCTCCCACATTGCAGGCGGATTCTTTATCAGCTGAGCTACCACAGAAGCCCAAATACATATATTTTTACATATATTATTTTTGTGAACTGGATTTTTTAAAAAGTGCATGCTGTTTCTCAAATTCATTTTAAATAAATATGAGTATGCCAAATGTTTGAAAATGAAGTTTTTAAAAATTTACTATGAAAACAGTGGTCAAAGAAAATTGGTACAATTATACTAACATCAGATAACATAGATATTAATGTCAGAACTACTAAACATGGGTATTTCACAATAATAAGAAGTCAACCATTCAGGTAGATATGGTGATGATTATAAACATGTGTCTCAGCTAGTATAATAGAGATAAGCAGTATTTGACATAAATAAATGAAAAAAGTAGTCACATCTATAATCATTGTGAGATGTATTAAACCACATATCCTACAAACCTTATACAAGCAAACAAAAAAGCAATAAGGGTAGAGAAAATATAAAAAGCATAATTAAAACTATGTATTAACAGCCATATAAAAAAAAAAATCTATCCAAGAGAGACAGAAGCATGTTTATTTCATAAGTAACTACATATTTTATACAAGTTTTGGATCATAAAGTATATCTAAACAAAATCAATGGTTGAGATTGCAAAGTATATTTAAACAGAATTTATAATATTTTCTGACTGTAGAAAAAAGTAACAAATGATAATTAGAAAGTCTCCAATTGTTAGAAATTAAGCAACATACTTTCAAACAACTCATGGGTCAAAGAAAAAATTACAATAGAAAATATAATATATTTTAAACAGAAAGAAAATGAAGACACAGCACATAAAACTTTGTGGAAAATGGTGAAAACAAAGCCTACAGGGGAATTTATAGCCTTAAGTACATATATTAGAAGAGAATAAAAACTGAAAAACAATGATCTCAGCATCTATTCCAAGATACTTGGAAATGTATAGCAAAGCATTCAAAGTAAATAAAAGAAAATAATTAAGAAAAGAGAACTCAATGAAAGATAAAAATATACAGAATACATTAACACAAGAGGTGGTTCTTTGAAAACATGGATGATTCTAATAAAATGCTAGCAAGACCTACCAGAGAAAAAAGGAAAAAATTTACAAGTTACCAAATTCAGATAAAAAGTCATATCACTCTGTACCCTACATATATGAAAATGAAAGTGTATTATTAACCTTAACACCAATATATTTAACAATTTTTGAGAAGACAAAAATCCTTGTATATTCTGATTGACACAATAAGTAAAATATATATGAATAGTGCTACTACTATCAAGAGAAACACAGTATACTATTTAAATCTTCCTCAAAAAGAAGATTGCTTCACCAAAAATATTATTTCAAATACTGAAGAAAGAAATAGTAGTCCAGATTGTGGGATGTGTGTGTATGTGTGTGTGTATACAGTGGTCCATTTTATGAGATCCTCAAACCGTAATGCCAAAATCTGACCAGAAAGATTTAATTTTTTCTTAAGTAATTCTGTATTTTGTATCTCTTTACTTGAATATTTTAATCAAAATTATTTCATAGTCTTTATCAGTTAAGTTTATTAGATCATCCGTGGGTGGGTCTGTAGGGATGATGTTAAGATTCTCTTAATTTTTATCTTGATTTCCTTATTCTTGTTATGTCTAATATAGTCTTTTGTTTGTTTCTTTTTTGTTTGTCTTTTGGCTGTTTTTTTGTTTATTTGTTTCTAGCCATGTTGTACTAAAAAATAATGCAGACTCTAGGTTATGCAGTCTTTCTTTTTTTTTTTTTTTTAATTTTATTTTGTTTTTAAACTTTACATAATTGTATTAGTTTTGCCAAATATCAAAATGAATCCGCCACAGGTATACATGAACCCTGAACCCTCCTCCCTTCTCCCTCCCCATTCCATTCCTCTGGGTTGTCCCAGTGCACCAGCCCCAAGCATCCAGTATCGTGCATCGAACCTGGACTGGCAACTCGTTTCATACATGATATTTTACATGTTTCAATGCCATTCTCCCAAATCTTCCCACCCTCTCCCTCTCTCACAGAGTCCATAAGACTGTTCTATACATCAGTGTCTCTTTTGCTGTCTCATACACAGGGTTATTGTTACCATCTTTCTAAATTCCATATATATGCGTTAGTTATGCAGTCTTTCATCAGAGAGGGCACACCATTTCCTTTTGCAGGTATAGCCCTTTCCTTCTGCAGGGGATCTTCCCAGCCCAGGGATTGAACTCAGGTCTCCCATGTTGCAGGTTGAGCCACCACTGGAGCCCCAGATAGAGTGGCAGGCAAATTAATTTAATCCTATCTTGGATGAAGTTTAGTGGAGGAAGGGTAACAGCTTTAGGAAGGCTCAGTCTAATGACTTTAAAGTTTTCAATTTAGAGTTTAATGGACTCACCAGGACTGCTTCTTAGGACCATCCAGATTCTAACACTTTGGAAAAGTCTTCTCTGCTTTTCAGAATGTTCCAGCTAAGAACTGTGCCTCCTGTTTCACCCAGACTTAGAATCTATTGTCTTGAGAGAGAAATTGACACTGTGTTTGAATCCTTTCACATCTCAAATGTCTCATCTTTAGACAAGGGGTCAGTGAACTGTATAGTCCAAGAACCTAATCCATCATACTGACTTTTTTACAGTTTATGAGCTAAAAATGGTTCTTACATTTTAAATGGTTGGAAAAATCCAAAGAAGAACAATATTTCATGAAATGTGAAATTATACAAAATCAAAATTTCAATGTCCACAGTGTATTGCAACAAAGACACATCAATTCATATGTATTATCTACTGTTACTTTGTCTACAATGGAAGAATTGAGTATTTGACATAGAGAAAATATTTACCCTCTGCCCTTTGACAGAAAAAAAAAAAAAATCTTCTACTCTATAAGTCCTAAAATTTCTGTGTTCTCTAGTGATGGCCCTCTATTCAGGCAAAGCTCAGTTTGTCATTAAAAGGCTACAGGAAAAAAATTCAGCTTCAGATTATAAATTTATAAATATATCTCTCAATCCAAAATCTTTATCTCTAAAGTGCTTTTCACTTCAAACATGCTCTGATTTATTTATGTATATACACATATATATAAATACATATATACATTTTTTTTCTTTTATCTACTTTTTGCTTTTTATCTGGTGTTTCTTGACAAAAGTAATCATATATAATAAACTCCTCTGTTCCATTTGCAGATGGAAAACAAGCATTAATTTTAAGAGCTGGGTTACTGACATTTCATTCTGCTCTTTATAAGAGGTATTCAGGGGAAAATAAAGATAAAATTTGAAAACATGTGGGTCATTGGAGAGTTTCTGTTATGCAATGAGACAGCAAATCTCCCAATTCCTTATTTTGCAGATTAACAAATTATGGCTTAGAAAGAAGTGTGAGCAGTTTGTCAGGATCTACCTTTAGATTTTAGTAGTTAGGTGTTGAGTCCTAAACCTCTGGATTTTGGAAACTTTACTCTGTTGCCCCTCTGTATTCTGTGTGACCTTCACTGTACATGCACATATGTGCATCTAAGTTTAGTTAAAGTGGTAGGCTGAGTCTGAGTGTGTGTTTGTGTATGTATGTGTGTACACTTACCTTTCAAGACCTATGTATATTTGTGTTACTGTCACAATTAATAATGCCCTGATATTTAAAGTTATTGTAACTTATCTTTAAACTCTTTGTCCTGTGTTCTTCCCAAGAGGGTTAAAGAGAAAAATGCTAACAGATTTCTAATGCCAGTGTCATTGCAAACTAATTGTTTATTCAAGGCACCAGTTAAGTACAAATTTACATTTTACTTATCACAAAGAAGTATATATTTTTTCAAATTTGTATTCAGCTTTTATAATTTTAAGCAGAGTTTATTCTCCAATACCAAATGATATATACTTATAGTTGCTTCTATATATTGTATTTAGCTTTGTAGGTAGATAAGCATATCCCATATAGAATACAGTGGAAGTACTAAAATAAGTATATTTCTGATTATAGAAATTGACCAAAAGATTAAACCAAGACTGAAGCATACCAAATATACCTTATATATCTAACCTTTTCATTGGTGTTAAATAATATTTACAAAAATTATTAAGTTGAATATATTTTAGTGTCCAGAACAGACATATCAGACTATTATTGATAACATATTTAAGAATACATTTATATTTAGAAAGTCATTCAAATTTTCAAGTTTTTTCTTTTTTAGATGTATTTTTAAATGAAACAAAAATGAATATTTTCAGTGATAAAAGGTACAATTCACAAAGAAGATAGACATCAAAGACCATTAGACACCTAACAACAAAGAAACAAAGATACATAAAGCAAAAATCAGAAATATAAGGGAAAGAAAAAAATACTATAATCATAGTGAGACATATTAACATTTCTCTGAAAATATTTTATCAAGTGCAGAAAAAATGAGAATAAGAACATCTTGAATGATCTCATTAATGTCATTAATAATTTAAATAAAATAGATTTATCAAATTTTCAAGTTTTGCATGAAATTCTTTAGAATTAAGTATTCTAGCTCTACTTTTTTTTTTCTAATATTAAAATTAATTGCAAAAGGGCAGAACTCAGGATGAAGCGTAATTAAGAAACATTTGTTAGCGTTCTACTTTCTACTGAGAGAGCCAATTCCTAGGCAGGCTGATAAGAAGTCCTGGGTCCCCAAGGATGAGAAATGGGTCTTAGGCTCTCAAGGAGGAGATAGGGTATGGAATTCTAAAGGAGGAAAGAACAAACGTCTTTTTTTTTTTTTCCTCTCTACATTCCTTAGTCTTGGTTGCATAAAGTGTTTTTTTGCTTTAAGCCCAGAACTGATAATTACACAACAAACAACTCAGTTTAAAATCTGTACTAAGAATTATATAACAACAATGTATCCTGCTTGAGGATAGTTTCAACTCCTTGAAAACCTTCTGACTAATCCTGTTATCTTAGAATGTAAATTGTGGGAGTGGGTCTGGTAAAACTTTTACAACTTTGAGACCTTCTTTTGATTTACTGTAATAACTAATTAAAAAAGTATATAACTCCCTTGCTTAGGCTAGCCACGGGGACGCTCTCCATCCCCCTTCTGAGCTCTATGTCAGAAGGTTTCTCTGTCCCTTTTATACTTTAATAATATTCTGCTACACAAAAGCTCCTGAGTGATCAAGACTGGACCCCGGTCCCAAAGCTAAATCTTCTTCAGAGATCACGAATCCAACATTGTTTCCTGTAAGCTATCACTCTGCTCATATTAGTAATCTCAAACAAATATCTATAATTTAAATAAAAGACTTTAGGTTTAGCTAAATATCTTTTGGTTTTCATGCTAACATTACTTTACTCTGTTGTTGCTGTGCAGCCACTAAGTCGTGTATGAATATTTGTCCTTCCATGAACTGCAGCACGCCAGGCTTCCCTGTCCATCACTATCTCCTGCAATTTGCTCAAACTCATGTTCATCGAGTTGGTGATGCCATCCAACCATCTCATCCTCTATCATCCCTTTCTCCTCCTGCCTTCAGTCTTTCCCAGCATCAAGATCTTTTCCAATGAGACATCTCTTCACAATAGGTGACCAAAGTATTGGAGCTTCAGCTTTAGCATCAATCCTTACAATGAATATTCAGGGTTGATTTCCTTTAGGATTGACTGGTTGGATTTCCTTGCTGTCCAAGGGATTCTCAAGAGTTTTCCCTAGCACCACAGTTTGAAAGCATCAATTCTTTGTTGTGCAGCCTTTATGGTTCAACTCTCTCATCTGTACATGACTACAGGAAAAATCACAGCTTTGACTAGATGGACTTTTGCTGGCAAAGTGAGGCCTCAGCTTTTTAATGTGCTATCTATGTTTGTCATAGCATGTCTTCCAAGGAGCAAGCATCTTTTAATTTCGTGGCTGTAGTCACCATTGGCAGTGATTTTGGAGCCCAAGAAAATAAAATCTGTCACTGTTATCCATCTATTTGCCATGAAGTGATGGGACTGGATACCATGCTTTTAGTTTATTTGAAACCTGAGTTTTAAGCCAGCTTTTTTACTGTCCTCTTTGCTTTTGAACTGTGGTGTTGGAGAAGACTCTTGAGAGTCCCTTGGACTGCAAGGAGATCCAACCAGTCCATTCTGAAGGAGATCAGCCCTGGGATTTCTTTGGAAGGACTGATGATAAAGCTGAAACTCCAGTACTTTGGCCACCTCATGCAAAGAGTTGACTCATTGGAAAAGACTCTGATGCTGGGAGGGATTGGGGGCAGGAGGAGAAGGGGACGACAGAGGATGAGATGCCTGGATGGCATGACTGACTCGATGGACGTGAGTCTGAGTGAACTCTGGGAGTTGGTGATGGACAGGGAGGCCTGGCGTGCTGCGATTCATGGGGTTGCAAAGAGTTGGACACGACTGAGCCACTGATCTGATCTTCACGCCCATCAAGAGGCTGTTTAGTTCCTCTTTGCTTTCTGCAGAGTGGAATCATCTGCATATCTGAGGTTGTTGACGTTTCTCCAGGCTAGAAATTAGCATAATAGTTACCCTTGTGGTTAAGCTTAGAGGGAGAACAACTGATGATTCTCCATAATTTGCCACTTCCATTGTATTGACTTACACTGTTATTGACACATTGATATTTGATATTGATATTTGAATTAAAAAAAAAAGAAAAAGAAAGAAACTATATGTCAGGTAGATAAAAAGGAAAATGGAGTCCAAAATTGCGGTGGCTAAAAGACAAAGACAGGAAAAGCCACCAAAATAAAAAAAAAAAAAAAGGTCTGCAGCCGGGAGTGAGGACCTCAGGTAAAACAAACAGCTCTCTTGGCTAGCCCAATTTACATAGGGCAGGCTCAGAGGGGAGGAGACAAATGTCTAAAAGGAGGAAGCCTAGAAGGATTGGAGCTTCTCTTTTTTGGGTCCTCCGGCCCTCAAGTCTCGAGGATGTATTTTCCTGTGCTTGCCAGTAAAATGGAGCTATAACACTGGTCTGTCTGTTGCTTCAAATTTTTGCTGTGGCAAGACAGAACTGAGGAAATTACACCCTCCCCTGATACTATATAACAGAAAGTTTTGAGTTGATTAAAATAACTTATTTCTTTAATTTCTATATACATTTGGGGAGTCTTGATGTGTCCAGTATTAGAAGAAAAAATATCAAACATCCTTGTTATTATTGGTTTTCCTGGAACTGGAAGAGACAGGAGAAATGAAGCAGGGTGCAAATCTGATTCAAGAAGGTCCTCAGAAATAATATATAATATGCATACAAGACAGATATAAATTTGGAACAAAAGTGAATTCTTAAATTTGTTTGAAATGTAGCTAATTATTGTCCACAGTCATGCTTTAAATATTAATCACAATATTCTGTTAATATGCTTTTTTGGTAAATGACATAATAGCCAGTTGAGCAGGCACACAAAAAACAGTCATTGAAGGACTGATTGAATCAATGAATAGATGCAAAATTGTGAAAGAAAAATTAAGTATAAATTAATGAAAGGCAAACGAAGGAATAGCAAACAGCAAAGAAACACTTTCTGGTTTTGAATCTTATGGACACATTTTAAATGGTTCAGTGGACTTCCCTGCTGGTTCAGTGGTAAGGAATCTGCCTGCCAAAGCAAGAGACATAGGTTCAACTCCCAGTTCAGGAGGGTTGCTGAACCCATGCACCACAACTATTGAGACTATCCTCTAGAGCCTGGGAACCACAACTATTGACCCCATGCACCACAACTACTGAAGCCCTTGCAGCCTGGAGCCCGTGCTCTGCAAGAGAAGCCACCACAATGAGAAACCCATGCACTGCAACAAAGAGTAGCCCCTGTCAGCTGCAACTAGAGAACGCCTACACAGAAGACCCAGCACAGCCAAAAATAAATAAATAAATAAAATTATAAATGACTGAGTGAGGTATGTATAATTCAGAAGAGGCTAGATATGTTGCAATCAAGAATAATTATCAAATTTTAGTAGCATAAAACAATAGAGCTTTATACCCAACTTCTGTGCTCTATCCAACATGTGCCTGCTGAGAACTTACTATTTCAGATGCATAAAGGTGTTCCTTTTCATGGTTCTGTTAGGTAGGTAGAATAAGGAAAAGAGTCCAAAATGGCGGTGGCTAAAAGACAAGGAAGGTCCGAGGACTAGAGTGAAGACTTCAGGCAGAACAAACAGAACAAACAGCACTCCTGGCTAAGCCCAATTTGCATAGGGCAGGCCCAGGTGGAGGAAAAAACATATAAAAGGAGGAGCCAAAGCGCTTTCTCTTGGACTCTCTCCCGCGTGCAATCACGCACTCTCTCTCTATCTCTTTCTCTCTCTCTCTCTCTTTTTACCCCTTCCCCACGCACTCCTCCACTCTCTTCTCTTCGAGTCTTGGATTCTCCTGCTATCTTATAAATAAAATAGAGCTGTAACACTGATTTGCCTAAGAGCTGTAACATGATTTGTCCAAGACCCGAGAGCTGAGGGCTTTAATGTCTGTTGCTCCAAATCTTTGTTGTGAAGAGACAAAGAGCCAAGGAACATACACTCGGGTGACAGTTCCATGATCACCATGGAATAGGAACAACAAAGCTGCAGGATGCAGCACTTGCTGTTAAATGCTTCAGTACAAAATTTTGTCCAAATCTATAATAGTTTGTTTAAGACTAATCACATGGTCCCACTTAACTATAAGGCGCAGAAATGTACAACTGTATATCAGGAAAAGAGGGGAACTGTATAACAGAGAGACTGGTAATGTCTGCCATGTTGGGGAATTTTCTAAATCAAGAAAAATATGGCACAACAAAAGGCTAAGAACTAGTTATTCAAAGTAGACAACAACAAGCATTAAAAAAAACTGCCTGACATATATCCAGGCAAGATCACATGGACTATGATAGTTTGAGAAGCTGCCACTTACTACTTAGGAGGCTAATGGATTTGAATTTGACACAATGAGTAACAGAAAACAGATCATTAAAAATAGTGAAACAAGAGGATAAAAGTAGCAACCATTGCTATGTATTTATTAAGTGCTTGATAATTCTGGCATTTTTGCTTTGGGTAACTGGAGAAGACAGACTTATAGTAAAAAGATCCAAGATTTGGCCTTGGGCTTATAATTTTGTTGAGCAAATGGAAAAAATGACAATACTACACAGGAGAAAACTAAGTCCTTTTCATGCAGGAAGATATCCAGAACTTGATGACTCATTTGATTTTACAGGAAAAGGACAGAATCAGAAACACAGTTCAAGGTTATACATTTCAGAGATTTAGAGAGAGAGTATTCACATATTTATACTTGAATAAAAATGAGACAACACAAGACAATTAATTTTTTAAACAAATCAAAACAATTGAACACTTTCACCATCAGTGAAAATCATATCAAAGTAGAAATAAGACAAATGGAACTTCTCTATCTGCCTTTGAATAGCAATGTGAAATTAAGATTGAGATAATTTACTATTCATGGAAGCTATTCTGCTTTTAAATTTACTTATACACTCAGATATGTTGGAAAGGTAATGCACTTTGTAATATGGTCTTTAAAATGCACAGTGTGACTAGCATAGGTTAAACATAACATTTAGTTGCAATATCACCCCAAATTATCCTAGCAGGGAGAACCAAAGCAAACCACCAATTTTGACTCCACATGTTTCCCAGATACAGAAAAAATGGATAAATTGGCATCTTTTGTGCTCTCCTTGCTGCATGGAATTTATGAGCAGTGAAATTGTGTGGATGGAGATTTCAGCTCACAGAGAGGCTTCTAGAAGAAAGCAGCAGGAGTTAGTAACTCACAGGGCAACCTGGACTGCAAATGGAACCTAGCAGTCATCATGCTGAAGAGGGTGGGTGGAGATTAGAAAGTAGGAGGTAGTTATTTTAAGCAGCAAACTCCAAGTGTCTGAACTCCCCTGAGGGAAAGAGAAAGCCTGTCAATAGTGGGCATTCTAGAAAAGATTAATTTGGCTTTTCAAACAGCTGTTTCTCAAAGGGTTATGAAAAGATTTCAAAGACTTAATAAGGAGTTATTTTACAGTTTTCTACCATTGCAATTATATGATCTTCAACAAATCACTTAATCTCTCTATGACTCAGATTCTTTCTCTACAAAATGGAGATAATGTCTAAGGATCAGATAATAAGTCAGCAGATCACATGAGGTCTCTCCTAACTTTAGGAGGTATAGTCCTATGATTCACAAAGGCTCTATCTAGCAGCGGCGTACAAAGGTCAATAACTATAATGAGTCTTCTTCATAATTCTGTAACCTTTGAAATAGTGGCCACCTAACTTCTACTTGTGTGTTTAATACCATTTCTGATTTCAGCTAGACCTGCTCTGTCTTGTGGATAATTGAAGAAATCCTTGATCAGTAATGGCTAGGAATTAAGTACCTGTCTCCAACAGTGTTATCAGAATTGAATGCATTAATGGATTAAACTTCCTAACCTACTGCTTAACATACAGTAACTATTCAGTAAGTATTAGTATTGGTGGGTGTACTGACGGTCACCATTTAAATGGTCATTATGCTAATGTTGTTGTCAACCTTTTGCTGATCCACTCCAACATAATACACTAATTCTCTGATGCCAGTATTGGGTGCCACTAATTTCTTATTACCAAGCTCTTATTGTGCATTATTCTATATCCTGCTTCTCTTTCTTTCCCTTGGTCTCATTTCCTGTGCTTGATCTAAATTTGACTCACCAGTTCTTCTAGGAATAAAAAATCCATGCAAGAGTTCTAGGGAGTGTGGTATGTTTGGAGTCTTGATATTTGCTTTGACCTTCTTAATGCTTGTGATCACATGAACTTCCACTGCCTTGAGTTTATAACCCCAGGTTCTACTGTACCCTCTGTTGCCTCCAGGGCAACATCAATCTCACTACACCTGAAGCTGCTAATATATCACACTTTATTCTTAATTTTTGAAAAATAGAAAAGTCAGAATACCACTTTTTACATAGCTGATGTTGGAGAGTATGGGTTTTACTAATATTAGGGGAAGCACACTACTGAAACTGCCCACTCTGGTCAGGCACCTTAGTAACTATTTGCATGAGTTGTTTTATGATAGGAGGTCCTGGTAAGGAACACAGAACTAATAAGCCACCACCAACTGGGAGAATTCAGATCAGTTCAGTTCAGTTGCTCAGTCATGTCCGACTCTTTGTGACCCCATGAATCGCAGCACACCAGGCCTCCCTGCCCATCATTAACTCCCGAAGTTCACCCAAATTCATGTGCATTGAGTTGGTGATGTCATCCAGCCATCTCATCCTCTGTCATCCCCCTTCTCCTCCTGCCCTCAATCCCTCCCAGCATCAGGGTCTTTCCAGTGAGTCAACTCTTCGCATGAGGTGGCCAAAGTATTGGAGTTTCAGCATCAGCATCAGTCCTTCCAATGAACACCCAGGACTGGTCTCCTTTAAGATAGACTGGTTGGATCTCCTTGCAGTCCAAAGGACTCTCAAGAGTCTTCTCCAACATCACAGTTCAAAAGCATCAATTCTTCGGCACTCAGCTTTCTTCACAGTCCAACTCTCACATCCGTACATGACCACTGGAAAAACCATAGCCTTGACTAGATGGACCTTTGTTGGCAAAGTAATGTCTCTGCTTTTGAATATGCTATCTAGGTTGGTCATAACTTTCCTTCCAAGGAGTAAGCATCTTTTAATTTCATGGCTGCAATCACCATCTGCAGTGATTTTGGAGCCCAAAAAAATAAAGTCTGACACTGTTTCCCCATCTATTTCCCATGAAGTGATGGGATCAGATGCTATGATCTTCGTTTTCTGAATGTTGAGCTTTAAGCCAACTTTTTCACTCTCCTCTTTCACTTTCATCAAGAGGCTTTTTAGTTCCTCCTCACTTTCTGCCATAAGGGTAGTGTCATCTGTATATCTGAGGTTATTGATATTTCTCCCGGCAATCTTGAATCCAGCTTGTGCTTCTTCCAGCCCAGTGTTTCTCATGATGTACTCTGCATAGAAGTTAAATAAGCAGGGTGACAATATACAGCCTTGACGTACTCCTTTTCCTATTTGGAACCAGTCTGTTGTTCCATGTCCAGTTCTAACTGTTGCTTCCTGACCTGCAGATAGGTTTCTCAAGGTCAGGTGGTCTGGTATTCCCATCTCTTCCAGAACTTTCCACAGTTTATTGTGATCCACACAGTCAAAGGCTTTGGCATAGTCACTAAAGCAGAAATAGATGTTTTTCTGGAACTCTCTTGCTTTTTAGATGATCCAGCGGATGTTGGCAATTTGATCTCTGGTTCCTCTGCCTTTTCTAAAACCAGCTTGAACATCTGGAAGTTCACGGTTCACGTATTGCTGAAGCCTGGCTTGGAGAATTTTGAGCATTACTTTACTAGAGTCTGAGATGAGGGCAATTGTGCGGTAGTTTGAGCATTCTTTGGCATTGCCTTTCTTTGGGATTGGAATGAAAACTGACCTTTTCCAGTCCTGTGGCCACTGCTGAGTTTTCCAGATTTGCTGGCATATTGAGTGCAGCATTTTCACAGCATCATCTTTCAGGATTTGAAATAGCTCAACTGGCATTCTATCACCTGCACTAGCTTTGTTTGTAGTGATGCTTCCTAAGGCCCACTTGACTTCACATTCCAGGATGTCTGGCTCTAGGTGAGTGATCAGACCTAGTGAGTGATCACACTCCTGGCTCTAGGAGAGTTCAGGAAAGGTCAAAAGGTGACACCATGTGTCCAACCACCTCCCAGAATCCTTCTTGCTGGCATCCGTCTTGGCTGTACAAGGCATAAACCACCAGGAAGGACTCTGAATCAGAACAATTGGCTATAGGCAACCCAGAGACTAATCCCATCACCATAAAACCCAAGACTGTGAGTCACGAGGCAGAGCAGTTCTCCTGGGTTCACTTACCCTACTGTTCTCCACCTGGGTGCCCTTTCCGAATAAAATCTCCTACTTTGTCAGCACATGTGCCTCCTCGGACAATTCATTTCAGAGTGTTAGACAAGAGCCCACTTTCGGGCCCTGGAAGGGGTCCCCTTTCCTGCAACAGTAAGAGATAAATGAATTTACTAAAATGGATCTCAGAATTAGGCAAGACCAGATGGGGACAGCTGCCTCCGGAGGAAATTAGATTGAAGAGGAAAACAGTGTGGGGCTGAGCCCTGGGTGTCCCAAAAATGCCAGTAGAGAAACATTAGAAGTGGGGAAATGTCCTTCCTTGAGGAAACTAGAAATGGCTCTCTCATGATTGCCTGTTCTTTTCTCTGTGAAGGGTGATCTCTAAATCTTTGGCACATTTGGATTATGGGATAGCAGTAAGAGAGTAATGTAATCCCTCTATAAAACCTTTACTTTTTTTATGGAGTTCCATACCGGGAGTTGGTGATGGACAGGGAGGCCTGGGGTGCTGCGATTCATGGGGTCGCAAAGAGTCAGACATGACTGAGCTACTGAACTGAACTGAACTGATACAGGGTAAGTACTCTTGCCTGGAAAATGCCATGGACGGAGGCGCCTGGTAGGCTGCCGTCCATGGGGTCGCACAGAGTCGGACATGACTGAAGCAAATTAGCAGCAGGAGCAGCAGCATACAGGGTAAATGGAATACAAGTTTGTGTTCATAATATAAACCTGCTGCTACTGCTACGTCACTTCAGTCGTGTCCGACTCTGTGCGACCCCATAGAAGGCAGCCCACCAGGCTCCCCCGTCCCTGGGATTCTCCAGGCAAGAACACTGGAGTGGGTTGCCATTTCCTTCTCCAGTGCATGAAAGTGAAAAGTGAAAGTGAAGTCGCTCAGTTGTGTCCGACCCTCAGCAACCCCATGGACTGCAGCCTTCCAAGTTCCTCCATCCATGGGATTTTCCAGGCAAGAGTACTGGAGTGGGGTGCCATTGCCTTCTCCATAATATAAACTTAGCAAACGTAACATTTGATGTTAATTAAAAATAGACTCTGGAGAGAGATACTGAAAGAGCAACATTCTTCCTTAAAACAAAATAAAATATATTTAAAAAAATAAGCTATGTATGAGTTTGTATGTAAAACAAGAGATAAAGAAAATAATTTTTTGAGTAATGGGCATTAATTTACCAGTTGTCATATTTCTTTATGTTATGATCCTCTTCTTTAAAATATGTGACCCAGAGTATCATTTCTGTTGCTTATTTGTCACAATGTCATATCCTCTAAGAACTTCTCTTTTTCATTGTATAAGATAGTACTCCTGGTCATCATCAAGTACTTTCAGGGTATGAATTCATTAAAATATTTTAATAAGGATGAAAAATATTCCATTTTGAAGTATGTCCTAAGGGTTCCACAGGGACTGGTAGCAAACAATAAATTAACAGAAAAAAGGAACTTAATATAATACTAAGTAGCAAAACAATGCCAATAAGTTACATTGGTTTCATCTTTGATAATATGAGTTAGAAAAATACAATTGGTAATCTGACAGGACTTGCTTTTTCTTTCTTCTGTTACAATCTTGTGGTGGGTGTGTCTCATTTGGAAAAGGTGAAGCTGAACTCTGTTCCTGCAATTGCATAAAATGTGCATATTTTATGCACATTTACTATCATTACCAATGTTTCAAAGAGGTTTCAGAGGCATACAGGACTCTTGCTGACCTATAGCAATAATAATATGTATCCTTCACTGGGCACTTGCCTTGAGGAAAAAAATGTGTTAAGCAGCTTGCTTTTAATCTTTCAGCTCTACTATTACTTAAGTGCTATTATTATCCTCCCTTTATCAAAAATAACTTAAAAATAAGCTCAAAGAATTTACATAACTTTTCAATCACAACACCACTAGAAAGAGTCAAAGACAGGATTTTAAACTCTTGTTTGTTTGGCTCCTTAGCCATCCCATAAGACAGTGGATCCCAAATTATTCACTAGGGCATAAGCAAATAGATACACTAAGGAATGGATAGAAAATGTTAAGAAACACAGTTTTAAATTTATCTCATCCTTTAAGTTTTCTATTTTTGAGTATGTTCTGGAAAACAAATGACATATTTGTAAAGTAATATATACAGATAGATATTTATACATAAATTTAGTATGTTAGCTCAATTTTTGTTATATTTTTATTTTATTGATATGGATACATGATCAATCATACTTGGAGAGTGGCTCTAACCAACCGGTTGTATTTGCGGAAGTAACAAAATAAGTGTTTGAGGTTTACTGTACCTCTTTCTGGTTATTCACTTTCTGACATCTTCACTTCCTTAATCTCTAGGCAGCCAGTATCCTCGTGCTATGTGCCAGAAATCAAACATCTATTTATGACTTCGGTCTCCCATAACAGACTCCTTTCAAGTTTAGATTTTCCCCTCTTGTGCTATTTCCTCTAACTCAGTCATCAAGCTTGCCCTTCCCTCAATGCTGCTGCTTGAATGTCAATGGAAAACAAATGGGATCACACAGACTGCTGACCAGTAGTGATGTGACTTCTTTTGGATATCTGTATTTAGAGTGAGGTCTTTTGCATCAAATAAAACTCTTAGAATGAAGAGTAGAGGGAAAACTCATTCTTTATCCTTATTTCTTTACTCAAAGATACAGATTATCAACTGCTTAGAATATGTAAAGGACTTTAGAAATGTGTGTTTTTGAGAGGTGTTTTCACTTTGTAACACTGGAGAAATTATAAAAACCACACATTTTTAACACATGACATTAAATTTATTTTTTCTTTAAACTACGGGTTATTCTGGATGCTGTTCTTCATATTCATCTTTTCTTGAATGACTACTTTTTGTATTTTGCATGTGAAATTTCATAATTTCTGTGTGAAAATACAGTAGTATATTTGACATTTAAGAATTCAAACTTGTCAAAGACTCGATGAAGAACATTCTTAGCCATATCTTTTGCATGACAGGAATCAGCTTCCAATCTTTAAGGGTCTTAGAAAAAAGACCTACAATCTCTTTGAAATAGCAGTACTACATCAGTTTATATTAGTTGTGAAAATAATCCCTGGTCTGAAATGAAAATAAAAACTAGATATTTGATATATTTTGTCTCCTGTGAATCCTCTTATAAATTCACCTCTCTGGAGGGGATACTGAATATAATACACAGGTGAAGGCAGAATTTTTTCTACCTTGTCTATGGAGAAAGAGAGCAGAAGAAAACAATGGACTCTATAAAAAAAAAAAGGTATAAAGAATGTGAGTAAATCTAGTTTGACTTGGTAGGAATGTTAAATCACTTGCAAATTTTGATTTCAATGTAATTTAATTTATTTTGTTTATGAAAAATGAACATATTCATTGCCATGCTTTCAGATGACATCAGTGTTACTGCACTGATTCATCTCAGTAAGCACTTTATCCTAGCACTCCAGATTAAATACAGCAGGCTCAAAGAATTGACAAAACATTCCCACATGAGGCTTTCCTCAATTCCAAATCTATGGTATGTCAGAAAGTTAGACTACAGCGTAAAGCATAGAAATTAACACTTACTCTTGGGATGAAACAACACAGATGTTGAGGTGTTGAATATTGTGCATTAAGTAAACATAATGAATATGTGGTAAATTACACTAGAAACCTATTTCAAAATTCAATTGCTGTATTGGGTGTCTTTGTATCAAAATATGAACTACATTAATTTTGTAGGTACATTCAAGCTACTTTTTTCTTTCTCTGCTTCTTCAAAAAGATCAAACAACTTAAAAGCATAGAACAATTTCTTCTGACATATCCATAACTTTAGTACTTTGAAACTTAAAACATTGATATTTAAGTCAATTAATTTTATGCCTTGGAAGAGGTAGACATATTTTAACTAACTACAGTTCTTTACAGAATAATTCTGCCTTTTTGATATGGCATCATTTATCATTAAAATAAGTTTGCATGTGTGAATCTGTATATATTATATAGTTCAGTCTACCCTTGGATAAATCAGAATTGAAAATAAATCATTCTGTAGCCAGTCTCTGTAGCAAAAATGGATTTTTCTGCATTTATTTATTGAATTAGAGGTTAATTATCTCCACTTTTATGTGCTTGCAATTTATTAAATTCTGTGTTGAGCACATTTGTCATTACATTATTTTATACTATTATTTTGTTTGCTGCAAACTTTTTCCTGCCTGCTAAAAAATATTCAGTTCAGTTCAGTCACTCAGTCATGCCCGACTCTTTGTGACCCCATGAATCGCAGCATGCCAGGCCTCCCTGTCCATCACCAACTCCCGGAGTTCACTCAGACTCACGTCCATCGATCAGCGATGCCATCCAGCCATCTCATCCTCTGTTGTCCCCTTCTCCTCCTGCCCCCAATCCCTCCCAGCATCAGAGTCTTTTTCAATGAGTCAACTCTTCGCATGAGGTGGCCAATAATAGTACAGGAGTTTCAGCTTTAGCATCATTCCTTCCAAAGAAATCCCAGGGCTGATCTCCTTCAGAATGGACTGGTTGGATCTCCTTGCAGTCCAAGGGACTCTCAAGAGTCTTCTCCAACACCACAGTTCAAAAGCATCAATTCTTAGGCATTCAGCTTTCTTCACAATCCAACTCTCACATCCAAAGAAACAAAAAATACTACATGCAAAAAAAGAGTGATTTATTGATGTGTTGTTGGTGCAGGATACATTAATAAAAAACAAATTTTGAAAACACAAAAACATACTAGAATAATAGCAAAGAATAATCAGTAATTGTTGAAATGAACATGACTTTATATATATATATTTTTTTAATTTATTCAATTTACATGTGAAGCTTTATAAAACTAGAATTTATATAAGGGGATAAAGAAAGTACAAGCAACACTATAAATTCAAAACATCAGTTGATTTGAAATAAACCCATGAATCCATTTCATACAGACTCAGATTTAAATGTTATGACAGAATGGCTTAAGAAGTTTTTCACAAAATGAAAATCAATTCATTAAAATGTATTTTCCCAAAATAAGAAACAGTCTGGTTTGCAGTAGACATTTTAAGATGAGTTTTCTTTTTGTGGTCTTCTGCCTTGGGGAAAAAATGGAATAACTGTGACTGATTCATGCTGGTTAATGTAAGGCAAAAACTATCACAATATTGTAAAGCAATTATCCTCCAAATAAAATAAATTGATTAATTAAAAGTAAACAATTTAAAAAACCTTTCTTCAGTCCCTTATAAAAATTAATTTCTATCAATAAGGCAAGCCTGGCACATTATCTCCATGGGAGGTAATAATATATTTACTTTTATAAACTAGTAAAGAACACACTGATCTTTTGTGAACTTAAATCAGTTTACTTAAAAATGATAGTTTCTTTACAATTAGTGAATGAATATTGATACATTATCATTAAATAAATCCATACTTGATTCAGGCTTCCTTCAGTTTAATGCTCTTTTTCTGACATTTATGTTTAGTTGTCACATTTCTTTAGATTCCTCAAGGCTGCCACAGTTTCTCACTTTTGTTTTTGATGACCTTGACTGTTTTGAGAATTACTGGTCAGACTTCTGTACAATGGCCTCTATTTGAATTTGTCTGATGTTTTCCTCATAAATAGACTGAGGTTACCAGTTTCTGAGAGGAAGGCCAAAATAACAAATTGCCATGTTCATATTAAGAGGATAAACTGAGTGGGCTTCCCAGGTGTCACTCATGATATAGAACCCACCTATCAATGCAGGTAGACATAAAAAACACAGGTTCATCCTTGGGTCTGGAAGGTTCCCTGGAGGAAGGTGAGGCAAGCCACTCCAGTATTCTTGTCTAGAACAGGCTGCAGTGCACAGGGTCGCAACAAGTTGGACATGACTGAAGCAACTTAGGATGCATGCAAGGGTGCATAAATGATTTTCACTGCTAATGTTGACCTTGACCATCTTATGAAGCAATGCTTTTCATATGTCTCCATCATATGCTTACTCTCTTTTTACTCCCCTTCCCATGCAGGCATGTGTTCTATACTTATTCTTTAGAAGGAGGTTGCAATGCCTAGAGCATCTTTAAGGACTGGGAAGTCATACTCTTCTTCCTTTAGGTTATAGCAGTTTCAGAAATTATTTGGAATTCTCCCACATGGTATATTTGTCTCTTCTCTCAGATTATTTATTTATTTATTCAATTATTGGTTTATATCAATATGGAATAATGGATATTTGTTTTATGCCTTGGCATACAATCCAAATACTCCAGTACTATTTTATTTGTTGTTCTTTCAAGTTTTCCTGGTTTTGCCCATTGAAAATTCTTTCAGATAGCTCCTGTGTCCTTTTGACTTTCATTCATTGATGTGTTTTATTATTATTTTTGAGCATTTTCTTACTTTCTAACACTGCAATATCTTTGACACTCATATTATACATTAGTATCCCTGTCTTAGAATCAGTCATTTCTCCAAGAAATTGTTTTCTTTAATTGGAGAATAGTTGTAAAACTCAAATACTGGATGCTAGGTGTCTTTGCTTTTGCTGGGATTTCAATGCTAGTTAGTCCATTTTCACAGACAAAGTAAAGAAATATTCTAGCCCCTATATATACATATATATTCATAATGATTTTTATATGCAACTATCTGTATATAAGAAGCCTTTTGATAAAGGTGAAAAAGGAGAGTGAAAAAGCTGGTTAAAACTCAACATTCAAAAAACAAAGATCATGGTATCTGGTCCCATCATTTCATGGGAAATAGTGTGGGAATAATTGGAAACAGTGACAGATTTTATTTTCTTGGGCTCCAAAATCACTGTGCATGGTGACTGCATCCACAAAATTAAAAAAAAAAAAAAAAAAAACTCCTTAGAAGAAAAACTATGACAAACCTGGACAGCATATTAAAAAGCAGAGACATCACTTTGACAACAAAGGTCTGTATAGTCAAGGCTATGGTTTTTCCAGTAGTCCTGTATGGATGTGAGAGTAGGACTGTAAAGAAAGCAGAGTGCTGAAGAATCGATGTTTTCAAATTGTGGTGCTGGAGAAGACTCTTGAGAGTCCCTTGGACTTGAAGGAGATCAAAAGAGTCAATCCTAAAGGAAATCAACCCTGAATATTCGTTGGAAGGACTGATGCTGAAGCTGAAGCTCTAATACCTTGGCTACCTGACGTGAAAAGCTGACTCATTGGAAAAGACCCTGATGCTGGGAAAGATTGAGGGCAAGAGGAGAAGGGATGACAGAGGATGAGATGTTGGGATGGCATCATCGACTCAATGGACATGAGATCGAGCAAGTTCTGGGAGATAGTATAGGACAGGGAAGCCTGGGAGCTGCAGGCCATGGGTCCACAAAGAGTCAGACATGACTGAGCAACTGAACAACAATAAATAGGAATTTATACTAATGTATAAAGTAATCCATTACTATATGGATGATTCTTCCCTCTTCCCTTTCTTTTTTTGTAATTTCTCATTTGTACAATTAGTAAACTGGCTTCCACCATCTGCCATCTATTGATAGTTACTTGTTTGGATTCCAGTATGTATATACAGCAGAATCAAAATTGTTGACTCATTTCCCATTGAAAAAACTTCATCAACTAAAGAACAGTACTTGTGTGCGATTCCTTTCACTGTTAGTCTCGCAAATCCGACTCATCTGCAGTTAATTAGGTCAGTGCCTTCTCTCCCCATTCCCTTCAGTTGTTTCATATATTTGCAATACAGTTATATTGCTTTGTCAAAAAACTCTGAGTTTTTTTCTGGGAGTTATCCAACCTCTTAAATATTTTTGATTGCATTTATTTTTAAAGTTTACTTTGTAGAGTTCTATGAATGTTGACAATGGACAATGTCATATAACATCATTGTAATACCATACAGAATAGTTTCATCATACTGAAACTTTTTTATATATTATAAATATTTTACCACACATAAAAAATTCATTGTCTTCCATATTCATATTTCATGCCCTGTTTTGAATCCTCAACATCACTGATATTTTTTATTCTATACTTTCGCCTTTTCTAGAATGTTATATAATTGAAAACATATAATATATACTCTTTTGCAGACTGACTTCTGTCACTTAGCAATATGCATTTCAGATTCATTCATGTCATTTTGTGGCTTGATAGCTCAATTTTTTGCTTATGAAAACTGTCCATTGTATGGCTATACCACACTTTTTTTTTTTTTTTTTTTTTAATCCATTCACCTGTTAAAGGACATTTGGCTCCTTCTAGGTTTGGTTACTATGAATGAGGCAGCTGTAAGTATAAGTTACATGGTTTTGGGTGTACATAAGTTTTAGAACAGTTCAAATACCCAGAAGTTTGATTGCTGGATCATATAGTAAGATTATGTTTGTAAGAAACTACCAAACTCTCTTCCAGAGTGGCCATATATTTTGTATTCCAATCAAGAATGAATAACAATTTCTCTTGCTTCACAACTTCACCATCAACTACTACCATCAGTGTTTTTTTGTATTTTAACCATTCTAATAGGTATGTAATGGGATCTTGTTGTTTTAACTTGAAACTTTCTAATTATAAATAATGTTGAGCTTCATTTGTCATATGCTTATTTATCATTCTGCACATCTTGTTTGATGAGGTGTCTGTTCAGAGATTTTCCATTAAAAAAAAAAGGATTGTCTATTTTTTTACTATTGGGTTTTTAGAGTTCTTTGTTTAGTTTGGATAACAGTCCACGAACTGATCTGTTTGGCAAAGTTGTTTTTCCAGTCTCTTAACAGTGTCTTTTGAAGAGATTTTTATTTTAGTGACGCCCAACCTAACAGTCTAAGCCACCAGGGAAATCATAACTTAATAGTTTTTTTCTTTTTCCTTCATAGATTATGCTTTTGTCTTTCATCTACAACTTATTGAGATACCATTCCATACATGCACTATGAAGCTATGATAATAATATTAGGAATTATATGAAAAAATGATAAATGAAAAATGATGTTGCCACTGTGGAAATAGTTTGCCCATCCCTTGAAAAGTTATACATGGAATTTCATATGACCTAGCAATTTTACTTCTAAGTATAAATTCAAACGAACTGAAAACAGGTATTGAAGCAAATTCTTGTACATGAATGCTTATAGTAGCATTGTTCACAATATCCATTAACAGATGAATGAATAAACAAAAGTGTCATATTTATAGAATAAAATATTATTCAGAAAAAAAGAATGAAGTACAAATATATGCTTCAACATAGATGATTGTTGAAAACATGTTAAGGGAAAGAAGCCAACTATGAAAGATCACATATTGCATAATTTCATTTACATGAAATATACCAAATATGTAAATCAATAGAAACCTAAAGCAAATGAGTGGTTGTGGGTGAATGGGGAGTGACAGCTTAACCAGTACAGGATTTCCTTTTGGGATGATTAAAATATTTTAGAACTAGACAGAGATGATAGTTGTACAACATTGTGAATGTACTAAGTGCTTCTAAACTGTACACTTTAAAGTGGTTAATTTCAAGTCATGTGAATGAATTTTGTCACAAAAGAAAAAAAAAAAAAACTGACAGGAAGAATAAAAATCTCATTGCCAAATTCAAGGTCACTTAGTTATTCTCTTATGTTCTCTTCTAGAAATTTTATAGTTTTATCTATTTTTGTTTAGTGCTTTAAACAAAAACATATTTTAAAACAACAATAAATGTTCCAATCTAAATATATTTTAGAGCATATTTTCTTGGTTACCTAATAACTAACTAGTTCTGTATATTCTTTTTTAAACAACTTAATGCAATTAGAATTTAGCAAATATATTTTTATACATTAATTTTACTTTGCTAGATTCTTCATTTATTGTAATATATCCATGTTTGCTTGTATAATAAATGATTTCTAAAGTTTTTAAATAAAAGGTAAGTTTGCAGGGCAATGTATGGAATAAAACAGGAAACATTATTTTATGGTGTCTATTATAAATTAAAATGTATAGAAATCAAAGTTTTTTAATTGCCATAATGAAAGGTAAGTTTAATTAGTGTGTTAATTAAAAATATTTACATCTCCTTACATCTCCCTAAGCATTGACTTTGTATTATAAACATACAAAATTAAAATTATAATAAATTACAAAGAAAAACTTATTATCAAACCAAATCAAAATGATATTTTTTCCAGTTTGACTGTCCTCTTTGAAATAGAAAGAACATTATAAAAGTGCAAAGCATGTTCAGAGAGATCAAACCAGAATTTACATTTTATTTTACATTAGGAACCTGAAAACTAATATTAGGAGGCTGGAGCCACCCTCAGTTGTGGTATTAGTAAAGTCATTGTGAGTTAATTTTGGTATTTATTTTCCTTTAGTCCCATTTTCACCTGTAAAATAAATCTCTGAATCATCTAAAGTATTATATTTTGTTGTTTGTATTGCACAACTCAGTTCATTAAATTTAGAAAAGGAAATTACTAAGTAAAAGTTATTCAAAGCAAAGAGCATGAAAGCATTAGTAATATCATTAGAGTGATCTTCTTTTTTGCAGTCTAGCTAGACCTGGCAGCCCTTCATTAGAAGGAGCTGACTAGGTAATTAGATAACTTATATTTTCCACTGAATATTTTATAGGATATTGGGATATTTGGGGTATTCATATATTATATTTAATATCTGCCATTTTTTTCCAGAAGCCATGAAGATATTAACTTAATTAATTGTACGAATATGTTTTGGGTAATATAAGAAAGATACGTGGTTCTAAACAAGGCTGTTTCATCATTTACAGGAGGGAAAATAATTGGAGGAAAAGAAGATGAATTTACTAAGAATGCATATGAATAGCTACAGTAGCTTCAACAACAGGAATAAGTATATCCAGCATATCTGAAATCCTTAGAAATAAAGATTTCAGAATACCTTAGATTTTTCAGACATTTTCTATACAGAGTTGTGAATCCCTTTCTGGCATTGGGCTTAATGATCTCATATAGCTCTTTGGCACATACTTTTCTTGAAACAAATCATATACCATGACCTATGGTTAGCCTCAGCTTTACCTGCTTCTTGCTCCAATCTCCCTCTTTCTATTTTTCGTTTAATCTATGATTACATTCTCACTTGAATTACTACATCATTCTGAAAATACTAAAGCTGTTTTCTTGCTAAGACCTGAATAGGGAATACACGATCTTTTAGAAGGTATTCACTCTGATCTGACAAAAATAGTAAATTGTTCTGTTATCCCCTATGCTGTTTCCTGGTAGAGTTACCACATATCTGTCAGAGGCTCATGATAGGACTTAATTAAAATGTGATAAAATCCATAATGTTCAAATCTTTCTTTGAACAACATTCATTTCTGTTTCTAATACATGCCCAATTCTTGACCCAAATTTCAACAAATGTTGAAGTCTGAGAAAGCCAATAGATATCACTCTTCTTCTGCTTCCTGATAATAGAGATGAAGTCACAGGAAGAGATCATTTTCCTGATGATAAGTTTCCACCCCCACCATCACATGTGGTGAGATTGGCTTGACTTGGTTGGATCTAGTGTGATGGCTTCAATTTGGGCACTTGGGCATTTCTTCGGCTATAAGACCTCATGACAATGCAATAATACAGACTGATCTCTCACAAGGCAGCATAAGGCAAAACGTTCAAAAGTAGCAATGACTATAAGTAAACTTTAAGTAATCCAGATACTTAAAGTTAGGAGTGGTTACGAGCTCCACATTTGGGTTGATTACCCACCTGCCTAGCTCAAATTTACTGAATAAGTAGGATGGAGAAAAAGAAAGATTGTACACCACACACCCCTAACATCAAATTTAAAGTAAGTCACCTCTCTTGTTGAATAAATTGAATAAGTACATGATCATGACTCTGGATCTCACCCTTTGACATGTATAAGCAATAATGAACTAAGTGTTGCATGTGTCTAATAGAGGAAAGAAGTACAGATTTTTACAAGCCAGGCATCTGTAGCAGGTGTGTCAGTGGAATCTACTTCCTTTTTCTAGTACAGCTGCACATGTTTCTGGCAGGCAGCTTGAATTTATGCCACTCAAACTCAGTGATTTTATTTGCTTGGCTCTAGATTCTGGCATGTCTGTGCATAAATTGTTAACTTTATTAGAGCTATAAAAGGCCTGAGTGTTAACATCAAGCATGCAGATGCAGTTCTCCCTTAGCCAAGCACACTTCCTGGACCACCACAATAGTGCAGCTGCAACCATTGTGAGCCATTAGCAGTGACATTCTGTAAATCTTAATCTGTTAACCAGTGGCACTGTCCTAAGTTGATACAAGGTAAACATTTGCTATTTCAATTAGCTAGTGGGTAGAGCTCTATAAATACTCTATTTTTTCCATGAGAGTCTAAGTGATGCATTTGAAGTCAAAATATATACAAAAATTGATAACATGTAATTGCTAATTTAGTATTAAATTGGTGACTTTTTTAATAGCTTGTGTGTTTTGATTTCTCAAAGTGTTTTACTTGAAAAATGGAGAATTACTTTGAAGTCAGAACTTCTTACTGATTTAGTTTTATTTATTATTATTATTTATTTATTTTAATAAGTAGTAAAATGATAAAAAATTATTTATGTATTTATTTTTATTTTTACTAATTCTAATGATAGGGAGATTTGTTATCCTTGAAGGGAAAATCTGTGGATTCTCTTTATCTTTTTGGTTCCTGAAAATTGATTCACATTTCTTCAGATCATTCTGTGGAACAGTGCCATGAAGAATAGAATCAGTAAAGATATGGTAAATTAATATCAATTATAAATACTATAAGGTATCAGTGTCAGACTTTGATAAACAAAGGAGCAATAAGCCAAATGTGATCATGATACTAATTTATTTCAAATGTTTACTAGAAAACTGGTGTTGACTGAAAAAGATCTTGATTTGAGGCAATATACCTTCATAAATGTTGAAGACATTAACACAGAGACATTTAATATATTAATGGAATATCATAAAGATTAGGGCATCCTTCCTCAGACTATTTATTTCTTTTTAACCTGGTGTGTGTTATTTATGTACTATCCCCAAGGATTACAAAGGTAGACAAAATATATGGTTTTTGTCCTCCCTCATGGAACTTGTATTCAGTCTTATTGCTTACCATGGTTACTAAAAGAACTTTGTAATTTACAGAATGCCATTTTTCTAAATATGATTACAATCATAACTCTCTAAATCAGTAAGGGTTTATTTAAGTTTTCTATTATTGCTAAGGGCTTTCCCAGTGGCCCAAGTGGTAAAGATTTGCTGCTGTAATAAACTACACAAATTTGTGGCACTTAAGAGCACACATTAATCTTATAGTTCTGGAGGTCTGAAGACCTAAAATCAAATTTTCAACAAGCTATGCTCCTTTTGGACCCTCAGTGGAAGAATCCATTTCCTTTCCTTTTCCAGTTTCTAGATAAATCCTACATTCCTTATTCCTTGGCTTGTGATCTTCCTCCATTTTCAAAGTCTGGATTCAGTACAGTTCATTGCAGTCACTCAGTCGCGTCTAACTCTTTGCAATCCCATGGATTTCAGCACACCAGGCTTCCCTGTCCTGTCTGTCACCAACTCCCAGAGCCTACTCAAACTCATGTCCATCATGTCGGTGATGCCATCCAATCATCTCATCCTCTGTCATCCCCTTTTCTTCCCACATTCAATCTTTCCCAGCATCAGGGTCTTTTCCACTGAGTCAGTTCTTCGCATCAGGTGGCCAGCGTATTCGAGTTTCAGCTTCATCATCAGTCCTTCCAATGAATATTCAGGACTGATTTCCTTTAGGATGGACTGGTTGGATCTCCTTGCTGTCCAAGGGACTCTCAAAAGTCTTCTCCAACACCACACTTCAAAAGCATCAATTCTCTCTTTCTCACCTCAGCTTCTATTTCTCTCTTTCTCACTTCAGCTTCTATTGCCACATCTTCTTTTCTAACTTTGTTCCTCTTGTGTTCATGTATAAGACCGTTGTGATTACACTGGTTTATTGACTAGAAGACTAGTCTGCTGATCTCAAAATCCTTAACTTAGTCATAACTGGGGTGGCTCAGAGGTAAAGAATCCACCTGCAATGCAGGAGATGCAGGAGACCTGGGTTCAATCCCTGGGCTGGGAAGATTCCTTGGAGGAGGAAATGGCAATCCACTCCAGTATTTTTGCTTGGACTATTGCATGGACAGAGGAGCCTGGCAGGCTATAGCCCATAGGGTTGCAGAGAGTCGGACATTACTGAAGTGATTTAGTCCATCCAGTTGCAAATGGAAAGTCTCTTTTCCCATGAAAGGCAACATATTTTAAAGTTCCAGGGATAGGAATGTAGACATCTTCAATGAGCTATTATTTTGCCTATCACAGACTCTCTATATCAGGGAGACTCATTTATTTGTAAGTTGATAATCTATTATATATTAATACAACATGTGGATGAAAAGTCGAATTATCTAAATATTTTTCTTCAATATCTTACAGCCTGACAATTTTTGAAATAAACTGGATGATGGAATAAAGTTTAATTTTTTTTCCTCACAAGTTGGCTGATGCATCTATATTTATGTACATTTATCTTCATGAAACTTTATAACTTTTGTACTGAAATGGTAAGAAAAGTCATTTATGTCTCCCAACCTTAGTTTTTAATTTTCACAATTCATTAAAATGATGTCTTAATGAGCCATTTATCTGCTTTTTAATCTGGCTCTTTTTTTCTAGATAGCTGAATAAGAATATGTGCTTAATCACCCACTCTGTCTGACTCTTTGTGACCCCATGGACTGTAGCCCACCAGGATCCTCTGTCCATGTTGATTCTCCAGGCAAGAATACTGGAGTGGGTTGACACGCCCTCCTCCAGGGGATCTTCCCAACCCATGGATCGAACCCAGGTCTCCTGGATTGCTGGTAGATTCTTTACCATTGAGCCAGGGATTTGAATTACATTAATTTCATTAAGACTAGAGAAATTAACTATTTTAGTTGTCTCTACCTGTGATGGATAACTTTCTGTTTCAAGTTGGATGGGTCATAGAGTCCAGATATTTGGTTAAATATGTACATGTTTCTATGAGAAGTTTTGGAGATTTACATTTAAATTGATGGACTTTTGGTAAAGCAGATTGTCTTCCATATGCAGATGGACCTCTATTAAAAGAAAGCCAATCAGCTGAAGGCTTGAGTAGAACAAATGACTGACCTCCTATGAGAGAGAGGCATTTCTGCAGCAGACTGCATTTGGATTTGAGCTGCACCTTTTTTCTGAGTCTCAAGCTTGTTGGCCTCCCTTATTAGATTTTGATTTTGCCAAGCATCCACAATTGTGTGAGACAACTCTTTAGAATAAACCTCTTTCTACATATATACACATCCTATTGGTTTTCATCTTTGGAGAACTCTAACATATTACTTAAGATTAAAGTTATCTGCAGTTTGTGGTAAGCAGCTTAAATTCTTATAAAACAACATGAAAGTGAAAGTGAAGTTGCTCAGTCATGTCCGACTCTTTGCGACCCCATGGACTGTAGCCTCCCAGGCTTCTCTATCTGTGTGATTTTCCAGGCAACAGTACTGGAGTGGGTTGACATTTCCTTCTCCAGAGGATCTTCCTGACCCAGGGATCGAACTAGTGTTTCCCACATTATAGGTAGACAATTTTACTGTAGTTATCTATTGTTGCATAATTAACATGCCAAAACATAGCAATAAACATTACTGTCACACATACATACATATGACATACATTACTGTCATACAACCTGTTTGCGGGTTAAGAATCTGGCAGAAGCTTAGCTGACTGATTCTCATTTAGAGTCTTTCATAAAACTGCAACCAGGTGTTATGTTAATCAACTCTGCAGTCATTTGGGGTTTGATTGACTGGAGGTTCAGATTTTAAGTTCAGTCACATGGTGAAAGGCTGGAAGCTTCAGTCATTGCTGCTTGGGCCTTAATACATAAGTACTCAACATTTGTGGTTGGCTTCTCTCCGGGCATTTTGTTTAAGAGATAGAAAGCACAACTATACTACCTAATATGGCCTAGTATTCTAGTTATCAGAGAAGGCAATGGCACCCCACTCCAGTACTCTTGCTTGGAAAATCCCACTGTCATCATTGACTAGTTATTCACTAAAAATAGCCATTCCATACTCAAAAAGTGAGAAATACATGAGGACATAAATATCTAAAGGATAGGAATCATTGGAACCATACTGAATGCTGGCTACCAATATTTTCAGAGGAGTAAAGGGCTTTGAAATGCTTAATACCTATGCCCTGTGGTTTAAACAATAATGAACAGGAGTTGGCAAGCTACATCTTGTCAGTCAAATCCATTCCAAAACTTTTTTTCTATAGCCTTTGACCTAAAATGATTTTTCACATTGTTAGGGGGTTTAAAAAAAAGAAAATCTGATAGCAACCATATGAGGTTAGAAAAGCTTAAAACATTTACTATCTGATTCTTTTTAGAAAACTCTGCTGATCCTTGGTTGTCAGAAACAATATTTGTGACAATATCAGTATCATCACAGTTATATGAAATAAGAAAATATGAATTTGCTAATTATATTATCTTAGGACTACACTTTTGTTTTCATTTACATAAGCCAACAATAAACATTTGTAATTACTGTTGGTTTTTTGTTGTTTTAAAAATATTTTTATAATATCAACTGACATTAGTAATCAAAGACACTATTGACAACTCAAAAATGAAACCATTTTCTTTTAGAAAGCCCTTGGTATCAAATTCACACTAAATTTCACTCTTTTCTTAGCAAAGCCAACTCTAGAGTGGAATAAGCACAGAAGAGCCATAAATGATACTGCTCTCAATGTTTCAGCATTCCTTATATATAGTTCAATCCCTTCCCCTGGCTTCCACCACTCTTATTTGGGGGCTACTATGTTCATAGAGTCTTCTTGTGTTTACTTCTCAGAATAACCATTATGCTGTGGTATCAGTATTGCAGAAACCAAGTTTTACTCCAAAGATGTTTATTCCTATTGATCTGAGATTCAACTATATGAAACATTTCTCCACTGTACGGAAACATAAAGTCAAAACATATTTATTAAAAGCTATATGTTAAATAATATTTTATTTATTGTGTGTGTCACTAAGAAATAAAAAAGGCTTACAGTGAAATTAACAGGTCAGTGGGGGAACCTATCTTTGCAAATGTAAACTTAGCTAACAATCAAGCAAGTATGAATAACGTGCTAAGTCAGTGCTACAGAGAAGAAAGGTATAGAAAACATGTCCAGTCAAATCTCCTACCTTTTCAAAGTATGTCACTGTGTGATATTTGAGTTTATGGTCATGCTAGAATTTGTTCAATTATATGAATGCTGGACTTATTTTTCAGACAGAAGTAGAGGAACATAAAAGGTTTCCCAGGTGATGTAATGGTAAAGAATCATCTTCCCAATGCAGGAGATGCAAGAGATGTGGGTTTGATCCCAGAGCTGGGAAGATACCCTGGAGTAGGAAATGGCAACCCACTCCACTTTATTGCTTGGAAAATTCCACGGGCAGAGGTTCCTATAGCCCACTACAGTTCATGGGGTTGCAAAGAGTCATACATGACTGAGCATGCACACAGTCACAGGGAAATAAAGCTCAGTATTTGATTTTGCCTTATTCACCATTAATAATTTTTTTTTTTTTTTTAGCACCAACAGCTCAGGATGACTAAGAATTTAACTATCCCAAACCTATTTCCAGAAGGCACTGGTAATTATTCATAACATAAAAATTAAAGATAAGAGCTACTGCTGTGATGATACCATGAATATCTTCATCTTCCTTAAACAGCTGTCCAGCTAACATAATGTAACTGAACTGGTGAGAAATTAAACCCCTAATTGTTGCAGATGCTATGAATGAAGCCATGAGACACTATCAGACAGAATGAAACAAATTATTATTTAAAAATGATTTTGTGTGTGTGCTCAATTATTTTTATTCCTACATACAGTGGTAATGATGCTTATGTTGAATTATTTCCTAAAACAATAAACCAAACAGTATTCAGGCTTTTAAAAATTGTTTTTCTTTTTTTATGTAAGCTAATTTATTTGGTTTCTTAAGGTAGAGCTCCTCTGTATAATTGATGTATACGCTTTTGTGAAACTGAATATTAGAAAAGAGCAAGGAAATTGCTGGAAATAAAACCTTTTTTTCCAATCCTTTCCAAAATTTAGTTAACCCTCATTCCAACTTTATCAAAGCAATTATCTGATACATGTGAAAGTTAAATTGGTATAAGTATAAATGTATATTTTCAGGTCTGCCTGAAATTTCTACCTGATTTGAACACTGGAAATGCTTCTTTAAAAGGTAGATTTATTTGTGGTCTTCTTACTAGAAAATCTAATGTCATACATTTATTTCAGGCAGGAAGAATTTTCTGAAAAGAACACTGAAGAACTAAAGGCATGATGAAGTATTCAGTTCTAAAAGTTCCCAGACAATTTGAAAATGTCAGGACACACATTATTCCATTTATATTAAATAACCTGTCAGCCCAGAACATTTGTGAAAAATAATGGTGGTTATTTGTTTGGTATTTCCATTGTCTCTTCATTTAACTTAAAATGGCTCTCCTCCATCCAGAGCATACACTAAAAAAATTCTTTAAAACCATGTAGTCATGTAACAACATTGTTAATATTTAAACTCTAAGAAAGCTAGTGATGTTATCCTTACTATAGACTGTGTTCTACCAAAATTCATACACTGAAACTTAATGCCCAATGTGATGTTATTATTAGTGAAACCTTCAGAGGTGACTTAGTCATGAGGGTGGTGCCCACATGAATGGGATTAGTGCCCATTTTAGGAGACCCCAGACAGCTCCATCACCCCTTTTCCACGTGAAGACATAGCAAAAAGACTGATGTCTATGAACCAGGTAGCAGTTTCTCACCAGACACAAACCTTCTGGCACCTTAATCTTGGATTTGCCAGCCTCCCAGACTATAAGAAATGAATTCAGTTGTTTATATGTCACCTAGCCTTGGCATTGTTTTCTATAAGCAGCTTGAATGGACTAAGACAGTGTTGTAACTCAAAAACTAGTCAAAAATATAGAATATGAATAGAAAGTAATATCACAAAAAAGAGTATTAAACTAAAGACAAAATAGCCTTCATATGACACATACAGTCTAGCTATGGTACTGTGAATGTATACATACTATTTATATTAATAACATCTAATCTAATTCACCTAATAACATTTTATAATAATACACATTGTTTCAGCCAAACCTGTGGGCATAATTTTCTTTTTGTTTTTAATTGGAGTATAGTTGCTTTACAATATTGTATTAGTTTCTGCTCTACAACAAAGTGAGTCAGCTATATGTATTCATATATCCTCTCCCTCTGGGACCTCCCTCACACTCCATCCCCATTCTACCACCAATCTAGGTCACCATAGAGAACCAAACTGAGCTTCCTGCATTATAAGGCAGGTTCCTACTAGCTATCTGTTTTACAAATGCAGTGCACTTGTCAATCCCAATCTCCCAATTTATCCCATTCCCCATTTCCTCCCTAGGTGTCCAGATTTTTTTCTCTACATCTGCTTTGCAAATAGGTTCATCTGTACTATTTTTCTAGATTCCATACATAAGCATTGTTTTTATCTTTTTGATTTACTTTATTTGGTATAAAGATTCCAGGTCTATCCATGATCTGATATTATTCATTTTTATGACAGAGTAATATTCCACTGTGTGTATATGTATATATATATATATATGTATGTATATACACACAGTGTATGTATGTATGTATATACACACAGTGTGTACACACTTGATGCATGTATAAATGTATACATACATATACATATATATGTATGTATATACATATATACATACATACGCACATCTTCTTTATCTAGTCATCTGCCAATAGACATTTAGGTTGATTCCATGTCCTGGTTATTGTAAATAGTGGGGTTCCTGTCCCCATAAGTTTCTCCATAGTGGCTATATCAATTTCCATTCTCTTTTTGGTTAAGGTGTCTTGAAAATTAAACTTAAGACATCATACTAGGCAGACACTGTATGAGAAACAGAGAAAGGCTCTTTAAGACATGGTGCCTGACTTGTCAAGCTGAAATCACGAGTAAACTGAAGAGAATAGAAAGAAGTCAAAATAAAAGCCAAGATATAAGGCCAGCATATAAAGGTGAAAGGAGATAGATCTGTGATGTTCCTGAGAACTGAGGTTAAAATTAATGAGGATATAAGGAAAGAAAATGGATTTTCAGCAATATATGTGAATCATAAACCATGCATAAACCATGGACAGTGAATATTCTGAATTATCCTCCAGGTAAAAATTCACAGTCAATAGAGTCGCAAATAGTCAGACACAACTTAGCAACTCAAGAGCAACAACAAAAATTAGCCATATAAAAATGAGTAAAATATAGTCATTAGACTTTTAAGAACACAGCTATATTAACAAATAAGGACTGTCTTAGTCCCTTTGGGCTACTTCTGAAAGAGATGGGAATACCAGACCACCTGACCTGCTTCTTGAGAAATCAGTACCAGGTCAGGAAGCAACACTTAGAACTGGACATGGAACAACTGACTGGTTCCAAACAGGAAAAGGAGTATATCAAGGCTGTATATCATCACTGTGCTTATTTAACTTCTATGCAGAGTACATCATGAGAAACGCTGGGCTGGATGAAGCACAAAATGGAATCAAGATTCCTGGGAGAAATATCAATAACCTCAGATTTGCAGATGACACTACCATTATGGCAGAAAGTAAAGAAGCACTAAAGAGCCTCTTGATGAAAGTGAAAGAGAAGAGTGAGAAAGTTGGCCTAAAGCTCAATATTTAGAAAACTAAGATCATTGCATCCAGTTCCATCACTTCATGGGAAATAGATGGGGAAACAGTGGAAACAGTGACTGACTTTATTTTGGGGGGCTCCTAAATCACTGCAGATGGTGATTGCAGCCATGAAATTAAAAGAACAACCAGAGATCCAACCAGTCCATTCTAAAGGAGATCAGTCCTGGGTGTTCATTGGAAGGACTGATACTCAAGCTGAAACTCCAGTATTTTGGCCACCTCATGTGAAGAGTTAACACATTGGAAAAGACTCTGATGCTGGGAGGGATTGGGGGCAGGAGGAGAAGGGGACGACAGAAGATGAGATGGCTGGATGGCATCACCGACTCGATGGACATGAGTTTGAGTGAACTCTGGGAGTTGGTGATGGACAGAGAGGCCTGGCGTTCTGCGTTTCATGGCGTCGCAAAGAGTTGGACATGATTGAGTGACTGAACTGAAATGAACTGAATCTCTTCAAAGAGGTCTTTAAAAATAATTTACACCATGTGATGATTCAAATTGAATAAAATTAAAATGGTCATAAATTGTTATGAGTCTGGCAGAAGTAAAACAAAACCTTTCCAGAGAAAGACTCCCTCAAACAAAGCTAGGAATATTCCCTAGAAAACTTTACTGCTGGTGATAGCAGATATTGGAACTATTTATTAAAAAGTAGAAAATTTTTATCAATACAAAAAAAAGCTAAAGTTTGGAAAACTTTAAAATACCTCAAATAAATGAAAATTCAAGAACAGCATTTCTGAAATAATAAAATATTCAGGTCTATACAAAAATGTAAATGTGATCTAACAAACTAGTGTGATTAAGCTTATTGACAACTAAGTTTATAAGTATGTAATTCCATTAGAAGAGCAAAGCCTGCAAATCAAAAGAAGAATAATAAAGAAAAAAGCCTAAAATAATATGTGAATAAAGTTATTCAATGAAAATGTATTTTATAAAAATATTTACAATAACAGTAATACTAGTAATTAGAACTAACACCCCAAAAAAGATGTCCTTTTCACTAAAAGGGACTGGAATGAAAAAGTAGGAAGTCAAGAAACACCTGGAGTAACAGGCAAATTCATCTTTGGAGTACAGAATGAAGCAGGACAAAGTCTTATAGAGTTTTGCCAAGAGAATGGACTGGTCATAGCAAACACCCTCTTCTAAAAACACAAGAGAAGACTCTACACATGGACATCACCAGATGGCAAACAACGAAATCAGATTGTTTATATTCTTAGCAGCCAAAGATGGAGAAGCTCTATACAGTCAACAAAAACAAGACCAGGAGCTGACTGTGGCTCAGATCATGAACTCCTTATTGCTAAATTCAGACTTAAACTGACGAAAGTAGGGAAAACCATGGATGACCATTCACGTATGACCTAAATCAAATCCATAACGATTATACAGGGATGTGAGAAATAGATTTAAGGGACTAGATCTGATTGACAGAATGCCTGATGAACTATGGATGGAGGTTCATGACATTGTACAGGAGACAGGGATCAAGACCATCTGTCTGAGGAGGCCTTACAAATAGCTGTGAAAAGAAGAGAAGTGAAAAGCAAAGGAGAAATGGAAAGATATAAGCATCTGAATGAAGAATTCCAAAGAATAGCAAGGAGAGATAAGAAAGCCTTCCTCAGCGATCAATGAAAATAAATAGAGGAAGACAATAGAATGGGAAAGACTAGAGATCTCTTCAAGCAAATTAGAGATGCCAAGGGAACATTTCATGCAAAGATGGGCTCAATAAAGGACAGAAATGGTATGGACCTAACAGAATCAGAAGATATTAAGAAAAGGTGGCAAGAATACACAGAAGAACTGTACAAAAAAGATCTTCATGACCCAGATAATCACGATGGTGTGATCACTCACTTAGGGCCAGACATCTTGAAATGCTAAGTCAAGTAGGCCTTAGGAAGCATCACTATGAACAAAGCTAGTGGAAGCGATGGAATTCCAGTTGAGCTATTTCAAATCCTAAAAGATGATGCTGTGAAAGTGCTGCACTCAATATGCCAGCAAATTTGGAAAACTCAGCAGTGGCCACAGGACTGGAAAAGGTCAGTTTTCATTCCAATCCCAAAGAAAGGCAATGCCAAAAATGCTCAAACTACTGCACAATTGCACTCATCTCATATACTAGTAAAGTAATGTTCAAAATTCTCCAAGCCAGGCTTCATGTATTGATGAACTTCCTGATGTTCAAACTGGTTTTAGAGAAGGCAGGGGAACCAGAGATCAAATTGCCAACATCCACTGGCTCATCAAAAAAGCATGAGAATTCCAGAAAAATATATATTTCTGCTTCATTGACTATGCCAAAGCCTCTGACTGTGTGGATCACAGTAAACTGTGGAAAATTCTGAAGGAGATGGGAATACCAGACCACCTGACCCTCCTCTAGAGAAACCTGTATGCAGTCGGGAAGCAACAGTTAGAGCTGGATGTGGAACAACAGACTGGTTCCAAATAGGAAAAGGAGTACGTCAAGGCTGTATATTGTCTCCCTGTTTATTTAACTTCTTTGCAGAGTACATCATGAGAAACACTGGGCTGGAGGAAACACAAGCTGGAATCAAGATTTCAGGGAGAAATATCAATCACCTCAGATATGCAGATGACACCATCCTTATGGTAGAAAGTGAAGAAGAACTAAAGAGCCTCTTGATGAAGGTGAAAGAGAATGAAAAAATTGGCTTAAAGCTCAACATTCAGAAAACGAAGATCATGGCATCTGGTCCCATCACCCATAGCAAATAGATGGGGAAACAGTGGAAACAGTGGCTGACTTTGTATTTTGATGCTCTAAAATCACTGCAGATGGTGATTACAGCCACAAAATTAAAAGACACTTACTCCTTGGAAGAAAAGTTATGACCAACCTAGACAGCATATTAAAAAGCAGAGACATTACATTGTTTACAGATGTCCATTTAGTCAAGGCTATGGTTTTTCTGGTAGTCCTGTATCGATATGAGCGTTGGACCATAAAGGAAGCTGAGCGCCAAAGAATTGATGCTTTTGAGCTGTGGTGTTGGAGAAGACTCTTGAGAGTCCCTTGGACTGCAAGGAGATCCAACCAGTCCATCCTAAAGGAGACCAATCCTGGGCGTTCATTGGAAGGACTGATGTTGAAGCTGAAACTCCAATACTTTGGCTGCCTGATGTGAAGAGCTGAAAAGACCTTGATGCTGGGAAAGACTGAGGGAAGGGGGAGAAAGGGATGACAGAGGATGAGATGGTTGGATGCTATCACCAACTCAATGGACATGAGTTTGGGTGAACTCCGGAGTTGGTGATGCACAAGGTGGCCTGGCGTGCTGCAGTTCATGGGATCACAAAGAGTCGGACACAACTGAGCAACTGAACTGAACTGAACTGAATTAGCATTTATAAAGTTTCTATCTGCCAGGTATCACCTTTGTGTTTATTAATTCATTAATTAAGCACTTCATGTGGAATACAGTTAACATTATAGTTTAAATTTAGGAAAAATAAGGAGAGAACTATCTGAGGTTTACTTGTAAAAATATTAGCAAAAATGTTGAACCACTGCTAAAATTAATCAAGAACAAATAGAAGGTACAAATACATAATATTCAGATAAAAAATAGAAAATATAACATTTAGTGCTGATATTAAAAGTTACACATATACTTTGAATAATTTATGCTACTTAATTAGCATGAAGTAGATTGTTTTAAAAACTGAGATCTATCAAGTTGACTCAAAATAAAGATAAAATTTGAATAAATTAATAGCCATTTAAAAAAATCATCTTAGTAGGAGAAGACAATGGCAAGCCACTCCAGTACTCTTGCCTGGAAAATCCCATGGATGGAGGAGCCTGATAGGCTGCAGTCCATGGGGTTGCTAGGAGTGGGACACGACTGAACATCTTCACTTTCACACATTGGAGAAGGAAATGGCAACCCACTCCTGTATTCTTGCCTGGAGAATCCCAGGGACAGGGGAGCCTGGTGGGCTGTCATCTATGGGGTCGCACAGAGTTGGATACGACTGATCCGACTCCATGAGACCCCATAGATGGCAAGCAGCAGCAGTACTAAATATTCAACCACAAATTGTTCTTTCAAGTACAATTTCACAGATGATTTCTTCCAAACTTTCTTGGAAAACAGAATTTCAGTCTTATCTAAACCTTTCTAGAGAGAATAAAATGAGGTTCATTTTCTAAGGCCCATAGAACTGAATCCAACACAAGTTAAGTCAGCATAAAAATTAATATGGCAAGCCAATATCACTTAGGAACATAGATATGATCATTCCAAATATAAAATTCAGATCAAAATACTCATGCATTTTGAAAAGGATCAAGATGATGCTATCTTAGAATACAATTATGGCTTCATTTTGCAAGTTATCTTAAGATAATTCATACAATATTAAATTATAGGAATATACCATATGATCATTTTAAGAGAAACTACAATACTTTTTGATAAAATTCATCTTATATTCATATTATAAAACTTAGCAAACTAGCAATAGAAAGGGACAATATTAATACGGTAAGAGATACCTATAAAAATCTATAACAAACATTAAAATCAATGATAAAATATTAGAGGTATTTTGTTAAAAATCAAAGATTGATAAAAGTATGTCTATGTTCATCTGTTCATCATGTAAGACAATTTCAAGCAATACAAATTATAAGGGGTTGAAAGCATGGGTGTTTTTTAATGTCCTTGATGCAAATTTTCCATAGGACATGTTTTGTATTTTGTAAAATGTTATATAGTGGCACCACATATATCTCTTTTCTTGAAAATATGCTATTTTTATTAATGATATATTTTTGGAATATATTCACATTGATAGGTTACTTTCTATTATTATATATTTTACTTATAGTTAGTATTGTATGATATCTCCTTAGAAAAACTTTCACCTGATCCTTTAGACCATTATTAGAGAGTTATTAACATGACTAGAAGCTAAAATAGCAATAAATAATATCAAATATTAAGGTACTATTTATACAAACAACAGAGCTTCCCTGGTGGCTCAAATAGTAAAGAATCTGCCTGCAGGATGGAGACCTGGGTTCGATCCCTGGGTCGGGAAGATCCCCTAGAAGAGGGAATGGCTACCCACTCCAGTATTTTTGCCTGGGAAAACCCATGGACACAGAAGCCTGGTGTGCTACATACAGCCCATGGGGTTGCAAAGAGTCAGGCACAACTGATCATCTAACACAATTACAAATGATACAACGTAATCAATAAACCCAATGAATAATATGCACATCTTTTATAGAGAGAGCTGCAAAACATTAATAATGTTCTAAATGAACTATGTAATTCACTTAGAAAATTGTAAATAGCTCTACTTATTTTTTGCAAGAAAGCAGCTCTGATAGTCAAGTTGATAATACTAAAACGATAATGATATAAAACAGTTTGCCACTAAAGTCACGTTAGAAGTATTAGAAGACAAACTAACTCTACATGAAATACATATGATAGAAATGGATCAATATTAGGAATATATAAACTGATCAAATATATTGATTTAAAAAAGGAATTCAACAAAAGTCTGGGTAAAACATAAGCATATGCATGTAACAGAAGAGAAAGCTCAAATAATAACAAGAAAACATCAAGAGATTTCAAATCTCTCTAGTGATCATGGCAAGGAAAGAAAAAACACAATTACATACAACTTTCACTAAATTGTAATAAATTGAAAATCAGGAAGATCTATAAAATGGTTGCATAAATAGTGTCACAAAGACTTTGGAGAGCAATATGGCAATTTCTGTAAAATTGAAGATGTGCAGACCATAAACCCCAACAGTTTTACAAACTGTCTTGTACGTGAATGTACTTTGTTGATTTCGTTATAACTGCAAAAAACTGAAAAGAGTAAAAAAAATCTCACTAAGAGGAAAATAGACAAATAAATTGATACCTAAGTTAGCTATATATTTTATTTACAGCCTATATTATATACTATACAATTGCATGTAAAATATATATTGTATAGTATAACATGTATATTACTATATAATAATAATCTTAAGGGGTATATTAGTATGCATATTTTTATAAACATTATAATATATATACATATATCTACATAGAATTTGACATATTAGTGGGAAAGAATTAAATAAAGGTAACCGTAACAGTCTGCATTAAACTAACAGACAATTCACTGACCAATCAAGCTCCTCCATCCATGGAATTTTCTAGGCAAGAGTACTGGGGTGGGTTGCCATTTCCTTCTCCAAAAAGAAATATGGATACATGAATAATGCTATTGTGGACATTTTGTTCATGTCTATGAAATCTACTGGTGTGCATTTTTATTGGATATTTACCTAGAACAGGAATTACTGGATCTTACAATTACTGCTTTACATTTTTTTTTAGGAAAAAATTGAATGTTTTCCAAAATAACTGTACCTATTTTCATTCTCCACATTAATATATAAGAATTTCATTTGCCCCCCATCCTTGCTAATTTTGGGTTCAATTCCTGGGTTGAGAAGATCTCCTGGAGAAGGGAATGGCAACCCATTCCAGTATTTTTGCCTGGAGAATCCCATGGACAGAGGAGCCTGGCAGGCTATAGTCTGTGGGGTCACAAAGAGTCATACATGACTGACTTGCACTTGCTAATTTAGCATTTGGTATCCTCAGTTTTATAAAATGTAACCAAACCTACCATCTGGAATATGGTCATAATCATGTATTTTCTGTTATCTTGACTATTACTGTGTCCATCTAGTGATCCCCAAAATGTTGCTTTTATTTCTTTCTCTTTTGAACTTTAGAAACTGAAACTCACACTATTTCCTTCTCCTGTGTCCATGAAGAGTCTGAATAGATAACCTAATCTCTGTTTACTATTTGTTCACACCATTATTATCCTCATAATTTAATTCAAGAATACAGAAGACAACACATATAAGCATCATCATATTCCTGATAGCTAACTTATTCTCCATAAAACTGTCTTCATTCAACATTATTTTGTGGTTTTCTGTGATCTTTCACAATAGAGACTCATTTATTCTAATTCCCTTTCTCAGTAAAATTTCTCACCCTATTGGAATCTCCCAACAAAGGAAAAAAAATCTATCTTGAATATCTTATTTCATAATGCTTTATATGTATTCAAGGACCAGGTCTGGCATATTTGTGGGCTGATTTAACAAGTAAATCCATATGCCTTATTAGCTGTTCTTGAGTTCATGGAGATGAGCTGACATTTAATGAGTAAATATCGATTCTGTGGCACTGAAACATCTGCCAATTGCTTCCTGAGGCTCTATTATTGTTGAAACTTACCCCTTTGGTTTTACTTTGTGTCTATTTCTAAAGTTTTGTCTAGATCAAAAGTAAAATTGTATTCTTTCTTAAACCTTGCCTAAGGCCTTGAAAAACACACAAGGTCTTTAAAAAAAGTATGTCTTCATTCTTTTACACTTCAACTTTTGCTCTGGTTATGACTGAAACAATCTGGGTTTTTAAAAGTGATTCATTTTCTTAAATGCTTAAACAATACATAAATAAAGACAAAACAATTATTTTGTCTCCTCTCCAAAGTGGGTGCGTGTTAGTCACTCAATCATGTCTCATTCTTTGTAACCCCATGGACTGTAGACCGCCAGGCTCCTCTGTCTATGGGATTCTCCAGGCAAAATTACTGGAGTGGGTTGCCATTCCCTTCTGCAGGGGATCTTCCCAACCCAGGGATTGAACCCAGGTCTCCTGCATTGTATGCAAATTCTTCCGACTGAGCCACCAGGGAAGCCCTAAGTGAGGTCAACTGAAATCTTTTGAGTACTACTACATGAAAAACCATTTGCACTTTTTAATTCTCTAATTAATCCTATTGGAGAAGTATTTTTATTTATATTTCCTAATGGGAAACTGTAACTGGGCAATATGAAAATAAATTGGTCTCATAAACAGTGAGTAGTGGGATTTAGAAATTGATTAATTATATGTTTTTTAATCAGGTTATCATGCTGGGACTGTTAGGATATTAAAAGTAGCAGAACTGCTTCCCACCTCCCCCCCACCACCCCACAATGGATCCTGTGTGTTTCAGATAGTGTTTGAAACCTAGTAAATATTCGATCAATTCATTTTTTAGTCAAATAAATGAGATAAATAATGTCAAATGCTTTAAAATCTAGCAGTATCACGAACAAGATGAATGTGAATAGAGAGGCAGGATGCATAATTAGATCTTTATGGTAGTATTTTGAGTATGAAAGTGTGAAGAATCTTAACCAAGGTCACTTCAGTGGGAATGGAAAAGAAACGACATAAATAAATTATAAGATTGGCAGTAATATAGGATTTCTGTGTGGTTTATACCTCACTGAGGAAAATAACAAAACTGAGCTAGTAGTTGTTTGATACACTTGTATCAAACTTGTTGTTTGATTACACTGCAATTATTTTGCCATCTTTATTATATGTTGTCATTGTACTATACAAAACTTTTTATTCATCACATCTTTACTTTGAACTTCCCAAAGACTCACTTTTTGGCTAGCTCTCAGTGTGGAGTAGTTTTGTTGGTAGTGTGGATACAAATTTTTCAAAATAATTTACTGTGGCTACAAAATCAAGTGTATATAAAATTGAGATATGGCTCTAATTTAAGTCATGTTAATATTTCCCTGCCTAACATAAAGTTCAGACCTTCAAGGAGCACATTTATTTATTTCACTTTATATTTGCATTTCCTGGACATGGTGTGTTATTTGCAAAATAACTACAGTTGTTTAAGTGAAGTAATATTTTGGCTCTTTAGGGATATTTTTCAAAGACCTCTAACTGATGTAAAACTTGAGTAGCTAATATGAGTTAAAGGAAACGATTTCCCTAATATCTGAGGCAGTCTGCATGGGAATTCATCTTTATCAGCAGGCAGTCTGTTGAACACCATAAAAGCTGGATATTATTCATTCTGAAAGCTTTGAGGGAACACTATATGTCACCTCACTGCTTTTTAATAGACTTAAACAGAGGACTTAGGTGTGTGAGAACAAGAATTGCAATGATTTCTCATACATTCAGAATTTGTAACCATGAATATCACATTTAAAATAGACACTGCTTTTTACCCCTCGTATCAGTAAAGAAATATAAATAAATCCACTTTATATTATATTGTATAGTGTGTTGTCACAAATATTAGAATGTTTATACCTGAAAATTAGATTGGCTATTGTTTGGTTGTAGAGATAAAGTTAAAATTCAAAAAGCATAAGTTCTCTAGTAGCCACTCTTTATATCAGGAAGTAGTGTCTTCAAATTTCCCAAATCTTAGTAACAATGGAAACTAATATATTTTGGAAATAAGTCAATTTTGTAAAAGAAAAATCTGAGGTAAATAAGCTATTTGAATAACTTATCATTACTTTCTTTATGAAAGTTGTCAAGTTATATAGTTTTCACAAGTGACTCGAAAACATAATATGCAAACTATGGTTAGCTATTGACTTGGGAATACCTTACTTTGCAATTTCTTTTCTTATTCTTAATTAGACATTGGAGAAGAAGCTTTCCAGTATTTACCTCAACTCTCCCTCTTTCTTTACGTTGGTAATTCTAAAACTTTCCTGTGTATGAGAATCACTAAGGGAGCTTATAAAAATCCCAATACCCAGGCCTCACCTCATGTGAATTAAGTGAAAATGTATGGAGATAAGACATAAGAATAGTAGTTTTTTTTTCTTAGTTGGTTCCAATATAAGATTTTAAACCAGTGCTCTAGATTCTGACGGAGAAGGCAAGGGCAACCTACTCCAGTACTCTTGCCTGGAAAATCCCATGGATGGAGGAGCCTGGTAGGCTTCAGTCCATGAGGTCGCTAAGAGTTGGACACGACTGAGCATCTTCACTTTCATTTTTAATTTTCCTTTCACGCAGAAGGAAATGGCCACCCACTCCAGTATTCTTTCCTGGAGGTACCCAGGGACAGGGGAGCCTGGTGGGCTGCCATCTATGGGGTCGCACAGAGTCGGACTTGACTGAAGTGACTTAGCAGCAGCAGCAGCAGCAGCAGCAGCAGCTAGATTCTGAGTTTCCTCTTTCTCAGGTGAAATGTGTTGTATGAGAATATCAAATGCTTGGTATAAAATTAAATGTCTAATTTCCATATTCAAGTAAAGTGTCAAAAGCTCTGAACCTTTTTTCCAGCTGCTTTTGCTCTCACATTCTTCATCTGCTTCATCCTAAGGCAGATGTCTTGCTATGAATTTTTCACTCTTAAGGCATCTGAGATAAGAAGACACATAGTCCACCTTTCTTTAACAGAGAATTATCTGTGTGTTGCATTTCAATTACACTTTTTAAGAAGTGATTCTATCTAAATAAATAATGCTGAGTTGAGGCTGGAAAACTTAATTACAAATGCATTTAATTTCAAAAATGTAGCAACTGAAATAAATGGCAGATATTCACCACCCTTAAAATATCTATAGATCAAACACCAGATTACTGATAACTCTACTTTCTGTAAATACACACTTTTTTGCTCAGACTTTGAATGAAAATGAAAACCATTAAAAAATAAATGTGGAGTGAATATTATATATGCTAATTCAATTTTTTAACCTTTAATTTTATGGGCAAACATGCACAAGTGAATTTAGTAGTAGAAATAACAAAATCTGCTCAGAATAAAACATTTCCTAAGTGCCTGACCATGTACTCAAGGGCTTCACATTTATCAACACATTTACGTTTAAGACAATAATTATATCCATATTATAGGTGAAGAAACTGATGTTTACAGACTTTACATAGCTTGTCTCCAAGTTCTTCGGCAGATCTAGAATCTACATTTGATTGTATATAATTCTAAAAGTTCTATGTAATCACCATTCTATACTAACCATTAAATAAGATTGCCAACTTATCATGAAAAAGAGTTTATGAGCATAAATTGAGGTTAATGCAAGAGGTGGAAAAATTATAAGACTTGTAACGTTCTATGCAATTTTATATCTTTTTCTCTCTGATGCATAAATCTGTTTATTAAACAAGAATCCCAGGGACGGGGGAGCCTGGTGGGCTGCCGTCTGTGGAGTCACACGGAGTCGGACATGACTGAAGTGACTTAGCTTAGCTTAGCTTAGTTCAGCATCTACTCATAGCACACTGTTCAATTCTAAGAAACCAGGGATGACATACAGGGCCTACCCTCAAGGAGTTTAAAGTTGTGAGGGAGATGAAAATTTGAAACAGCAACTTTTGATTTATGGATTGTTTGGTGTAAGGTAAAAAGAAAAGCCATCCAGATTGCATAGTTAACATACATAGTTGAACAATTAAAGAGTCACCTAGTTCATTAGGACCTAGTAGAAGAGGAAAACATGTGTACACTTTGTTGTGTCTGACTCTTTGTGACCCAAAGAACTGCAGCTTGCTAGGATTCCCTGTCCTATGCTCTCTCCTAGAGTTTGCTCAAACTTATGTTCATCAAGTCTGTGATGCCATCTAACCATCTCATCCTCTGTTACCCTCTTCTCCTTTTGCCTTCAATCTTTCCCAGCATCAGGGTCATTTACAATGGGTTGGCTCTTTGCATCAGGTGGCCAAAGTATTGGAGCTTCAGCATCAGCATCAGTCCTTCTAATGAATATTCAGGGTAGATTTCCTTTAGGACTAACTGGTTTGATCTCCTTGCAGTCCAAGGGACTCTCAAGAGTCTTATCAAGCACCACAGTTCTAAAGCATCAATTCCTTGGTGCTCAGCCTTCTTAATGGTCTAACTCTCACATCCATACATGACTACTGGATAAAACATAGTTTTGACTATGCAGATCTTTGTCGGCAAAGTGATGTGTTTGCTTTTTAATATGCTGTCTAGGTTTGTCACGATGTTTTTCCTAGGAGTAAGCATCTTTTAATTTCCTGGCTACAGTCACCATTGCAGTGATTTTGGAAGTCAAGAAAACAAAATATATCACTGTTTTCACTTTTCCCCCATCTATTTGCCAGGAAGTAATGTGACTGGATGCCATGATCTTAGTTTTTGAATGTTGAGTTTTAAGTCATCTTTTCACTCTCCTCTTTCTCTTTCATCAAGAGGCTCTTTAGTTCCTCTTCACGTTCTGCCATTAGAGTGGTATCATCTGCATATCTGAGGCTGTTGATATTTCTCCAGACAGTCTTGATTCCAGCTTGTGCTTCATCCAGCCCAGTATTGCTCATGATGTACACTGCATATAAGTTAAATAAACAGGGTGACAATATACAGCCTTGGCATACTCCTTTCCTGATTTGGACCCAGTCTGTTTTTCCATGTCTGGTTCAAGCTATTACTTCTTGACCTGCATACAGGTTTCTCAGGAGGCAGGTCAGGTTTTCTGGTATTCCCTTCTCTTTAAAGAATTTTCCACAGTTTGTTGTGATCTACAGGGTCCAAGGCTTTAGTGCAGTCAATGAAGAAGAATTACATATTATCTGGAATTCCCTTGCTTTCTCTATGATCCAACAGATGTTGTTAATTTGATCTCTGGTTCCTCTGTCTTTTCTAAATCCAGTTGTACATCTAGAAATTCTCAGTTCATGTACTGCTAGAGTCTAGCTTTAAGGATTTGGGGTATAATCTTGGTAATGTGTGAAATGAGTGCAATTGTGGTGTAGTTTGAACATTCTTCGGTATTGCCCTTCTTTGGGATTGGAATGAAAACAGACCATTTCCAGTCCTGTGGTCACTGCTGAGTTTTCCAAATTTGCTGGCATATTGAGTGCAGCACTTTAATAAGATCTTTTAAAATTTGAAATAGCTTATCTGGAATTCTATCACCTCCAGTAGCTTTGTTCTTAGTAATGCTTCTTAAAGCCTACTTGACTTCACACTTCAGGATGTCTGGCTCTAGGTGAGTGACCACACCATCATGGTTGTCTGGGTCATTAGGAACATTTTTGTACAGTTCTCTGTGTATTCTTGCCACCTTCTCTTAATATCATCTGCTTCCTTTCGGTCCATGCCATTTCTGTCCTTTGTTGTGCCCATCTTTGCATGAAATGCTCCCTTGATATCTCTGATTTTCTTGAAGAGACCTCTAGTTTTTCCTGTTCTATTATGTTCCTCTATTTCTTTTCATTGTTCACTTAAGAAGGTTTTTTTTTTTTAACTGTCCATGATGTTCTCTGGAATTCTGCATTCATCAAGATGAGCATATCTTTACCTTTCTCCTTTGCCTTTCACTTTCCTTTTCTCAGCCATTTGTAAGGCATACGCAAACAACCATTTTGCCTTCTAGCATTTCTTTCTTTGAGATGGTGTTGGTCACCACCTCTTGCACAATGTTTGGGCCTCCATAAAAACTTTCCATTTTGTCAAGTTATCTTGAGGGTAAATTTGATGGCCAAGGATAACAATAAACACACATATAAAACTCACAAAAATACTTGCAAACACACAAACATGAAAATGGTGAAACATATTTTGAACATGAAACTGGCCATTTGGCTTCATACATACTAAAAAACTCATGAATTTGTTTTTGATCTTTATTTTTCTTTAATTGATGTAGAACTTAACTGTGTTAAAAGTTGGCTTTTTTGGTGTACACTTATTTATGACTGTTGAGAGATGTATCAAATTATGTACTAACACTACAATATTTTTTCAAATTTTTGTTATTTTTACCACATGGGTTCTGCTCCTTATTAGGTATATAAAAAGATATAACAGTAGCCAAAAAAAAAAAAAAAATTTCTAACTTGTAACCAGAGTCACAGTCAAAAAAAAAAAAAAATGTGTGAGTTCAACAGGAAACAAAATTCAAAAGAAAATTAGACTTCTTTTTCATGGAAATTGATCACAAAAGAATCAGGACATTAAAATATTCATATATGTACTACTTCTATAGAGCTTTTGTGAGACACTAACAAGTTATCAAAAGGGAATAAAAGCCTCTTTAAATTACAGATTTCTAATGAAGAGAATAATAATGTGAGCCAAGAATACAGGATGCACATGTGACATGATAAATTAAAAACAAGACCTAAACAGTGGACTGTGCAAAACCATATTCTAAGTAACTGCACATATTTTACTGGAAAAGGTCATGGGCCTACATCTTAATATGTGACACTAGGCTAAAGATCATTTCTGCTCCTTGAGGTAAATACGTAACTGAAAGCATGAGGGATTATTGATCATTTTAACACAGGGACACATGTTCATTTCCAGTTGGTCAAAACTTTACTAGCATCCTTTCTTTTCAGTCATTGGGATGTTTTTCTCTTTGGAAAAGAATCAAATCACTTATCAATGGGAACCTTCTTTTTTTTTTTTAAATTAATTATTTTTATTGAAGTATAACTGACCTATAACATCATGTTAATCCTAGGTGCACAACACAGTAATTCAAAATTTCTATACATTACAAAATGATCACCACAGTCTAGTTACCATCATACAATATTATTGACTATATTTGCCATACTCTATATTTCAAACCCATCATCATTTTTTTTTTATAATGAAAGTTTGTACTTCTTAACCTCCCTAACCTACTTCAATTATCCTCTCATTTTCTATAAAGCATCTTTTATGACATGCTTCTGGAGAAGGCAATGGCACCCCACTCTAGTACTCTTGCCTGGAAAATACCATGGATGGAGGAGCCTGGTAGGCTGCAGTCCATGGGGTCGCTGAGGGTTGGACACAACTGAACGACTTCACTTTCACTTTTCACTTTCATGCATTGGAAAAGGAAATGGCAACCCACCCCAGTGTTTTTGCCTGGAGAATCCCTGCTGTCTATGGGGTCGCACAGAGCTGGACACGACTGAAGTGACTTAGCAGCTTAGCAGATGACATGCTTCTTCTTTGACTTCATACATTATTGTCCCAAATATTGGTATTATGTATACATATACTAATCCTTCTGATAAAGCAGTTTCTATTGCAGCCAAAGCTACATGCAAGCTCTTTGAAAGTTCACCAGCATTAAAGTGACTTGTGTTTAAGGTATACCATCTCTGATATGGGTTTCATCAGTTCAGTTCAGTTCATTTCAGTGGCTCAGTCCAGTTCAGTCAATTAGTCATGTCTTGCTCCTTGTGACCCATGGACTGCAGCACACCAGGCTTCCCTGTCCATCACCAAATCCCAGAACTTGCTCAAACTCAGTCCACTGAGTCAGTGATGCCATCCAACCATCTTATCTTCTGTTGTCACCTTCTCTTCCCACCTTCAATCTTTCCCAGAAAAGGGTCTTTTAAATGAGTTTGTTCTTTGCATCAGGTGGCCAAAGTGTTGGTGTTTCAGTTTCTGCATCAGTCCTTCCAATGAATATTCAGGACTGATTTTCTTTAGGATTGACTAGTTGGAGCTCCTTGCAGTCCAAGGGACTCTCAAGAGTCCTCTCCAACACCACAGTTCAAAAGCATCAATTCTTCGGCACTCAGCTTTATTTATAATCCAAATCTCATATCCCTACATGACTACTGGAAAAACCATAGCCTTGATTAGACTGATCTTTGCTGACAAAGTAATGTCTCTGCTTTTTAATATGCTGTCTAGGTTACTCATAGCTTTTCTTCAAAGGAGCAAGTGTCTTTTAATTTCAGACTGCAGTCACCATCTGCAGTGATTTTGGAGCCCAAGAAAATTAAGTCAACCACTGTTTCCATTGCTTCCCCATCTATTTGGCATGAAGTGATGGGACTGGATGCCATGATCTTAGTTGATTTGACTTAGGTCATACCTAGATGGTCTAGTGGTTTTCCCTACTTTCTTCAATTTAAGTCTGAATTTGACAATAAAGAGTTCATGATCTGAGCCACAGTCAGCTCCTGGTTTTGTTTTTGCTGACTGTACAGAGCTTCTCCCCCTTTGACTGCAAAGAATATAATCAATCTGCTTTGGTATTGAGCATCTGGTGATGTTCAATACCAAATTCGTGAATGATGAACTTCCAGATGTTCAAGCTGGTTTTAGAAAAGGCAGAGGAACCAGAGATCAAATTGCCAACATCTGCTGGATCGCTGAAAAAGCAAGAGAGTTCCAGAAACACATCTATTTCTGCTTTATTGACTACGCCAAAGCCTTTGACTGTGTGGATCACGATAAACTGTGGAAAATTCTGAAAGCGATGGGATCACCAGACTAGCTGACCTGCCTCTTGAGAAACCTGTATGCAGGTCAGGAAGAAACAGTTAGAACTGGACATGGAACAGCAGAGTGGTTCTAAAAAGGAAAAGGAGTGCATCAAGGCTGTATATTGTCACTGTGCTTATTTAACCTATATGCTGAGTACATCATGAGAAATGATGGGCTGGAAGAAGTACAAGCTGGAATCAAGATTGCCAGGAGAAATATCAATAACCTCAGATATGCAGATGACACCATCCTTATGGCAGAAAGCAAAGAAGAGCTAAAGAGCCTCTTGATGAAAGTGAAAGAGGAGAGTGAGAAAGTTGGTTTAAAACTCAACATTCAGAAAGCTAAGTACATGGCATCTGAATAGATGGGGAAACAGTGGCTGACTTTATTTTAGGGGTGGTCCAAAATCACTGCAGATGGTGATTGCAGCCATGGAATTAAAAGATGCTTACTCCTTGGAAGGAAAGTTATGACCAACCTAGATAGCATATTCAAAAGCAGAGACATTACTTTGCCAACAAAGGTCCAGCTAGTCAAGGCTATGGTTTTTCCAGTGGTCATGTATGGATGTGAGGGTTGGGCCTATAAAGAAAGCCGAGCACCGAAGAATTGATGCTTTTGAACTGTGGTATTGGAGAAGACTCTTGAGAGCCCCCTGGACTGCAAGAAGATCCAACCAGTCCATTCTAACAGAGATCAGACCTAGGTGTTCATTGGAAGGACTGATGTTGAAGCTGAAACTCCAATACTTTGGCCACCTGATGCAGAGTGCTGACTCATTTGAAAAGACCCTGATGCTGGAAAAGATTTGTGGTGGGAGGAGAAGCGGATGACAGATCAGATGGTTGGATGTGATCACAGACTGATGGACATGAGTTTGAGAAGGCTCTGGGAGTTGGTGATGGACAAGGAGGCCTGGCGTGCTGCAGTCCATAGGGTTGCAAAGAACTGGACACGACTGAGTGACTGAACTGAACTGAACTGATATGATGTCAATGTGTAGTCTTCTCTTGTGTTGTTGGAAGAGGGTGTTTGCTATGATCAGTGCATTCTCTCGACAAAACTCTGTTAGCCTTTGCTCTGCTTCATTTTGTACTCCAAGGTCAATTTTGCCTGTTATTCCGGGTATCTCTTGACTTCTACTTTTGCATTCCAGTCCCTTAAAATGAAAAGGACATCTTTTTGGTGTGTTAGTTCTAAAAGGTCTTGCAGGTCTTCATAGAACAATTCTACTTTAACTTCTTCAGCATTACTGGTTGGGGTATAGACTTGGATTACCATGATACTGAATGGTTGCATTGGAAATGAATAGAGATCATTGTCTTGCTTTTGAGACTGCACCCAATAACTGCATTTTGGACTCTTTTGTTGACTATGAGGGTTACTCTGTTTCTTCTAAGGGAGTCTTTCCCACATTAGTAAATATAATGTTCATCTGAATTAAATTTGCCCATTCCAGTCCATTTTAATTCACTGATTCCTAAAATGTCGATGTTCACTCTTGCTATCTCCTTCCAATTTACCTTGACTCATGGACCCAACATTCCAGGTTCCTATGCAATATTGTTCTTTACAGTATCGGACTTTACTTCCATCACTAGTCACATACACAACTGCATTTTGTTTTTGCTTTGGCTCCATCTCTTCATTCTTTCCAGAGTTATTTCTCCACTGTTGCATTTGGGTATCTACCAACCTGGGGAGTTCATCTTTCAGTGTCATATCTTTTGCTTTTTCATACTGTTCATGGGATTCTGAAGGCAAGAATATTGAAGTGGTTTGCCATTCCCTTCTCCAGTGGACCTCATTTTTTCAGAACTCTCTACCATGAACAGTCCATCTTAGGTGGCCCTATATAGCATGGCTCATAGTTTTCTTGAGTTAGACAAGGCTGTAGGCCATGTGATCAGTTTGATTAGTTTTCTGGGCTTCCTGGGCCAGGTAAAAAGCTGTAGCTATGAGGAAAAGAAGAGCTTAGGGTGTAAAAAATTCATATTAAAATATCTTTACTCTTCAGTTTACTAATGCTTGTTCTTACAGTACCAGAACATGAACAAAACTATTCATTTTATTTCTCACTATTGCTAGGTTTTCGTAGTGGAGCTGCAGACTACTTTCAAATAGAGATTTGTCATCTTTCCTGCCAAACAATCTCATCAGCCTATCCAGTCTCATGATTATTGCTTTTAATGTGCCAGTCAGAAGACTTTGCTTTAATTTGCCTGTTCATGAGACTGCACCCACCATTCTCTCATTACAGAAGTTTTGAAACATAGCTGAAAGTTTTTGGCATTCCTCGTGTGTGTGTCTATGTGTGTATGTGAATGAGTGTTTATGAGAGACAGAAAGACTATGTCTATAGTCGTAGACCATACTAATTGGGTGGGGAAAGTGGCTAGCTGACACTAAGACCACAGTGAAATACCTTGAAACTAGTGAGATAAAATATAATAATTTGGAATCTTTTATTTATTTTATAGACCTTGAGCAGAAAACGCAGAACCTATAATCTAAAATTGTAAGCATTTTTCATTCTTCTCTTTCTTTCATTCTTCTTTCATTTCTATGATGTATTTCAAATTCATATCTTTATTTAATCAGTTGGATATGAGAAAACAAACAAAAAAAATTATGTCACTGATAGATCAGAAATAAAATTTTGTAAATATTCAGAGGAAGAATTTGACACAGGACACAACATACCAACTGGAAAGATTTAGGGCTTCAAATATGCATACTGTTTTCTGAGCCTTAAATGAAATATCAAAATTTCCTAAATAAGTTATTTTTACCAGGTTTATTTTATATGTTCACATGGCAAATTTTAGAACAAAATACTCATGAGCTATTACATTGTCAAATGAAAGGTACATGCATTTGTATAACTGAATATACTTTAAAATTCCATGTTCACATATTTATGTCATATTATTCTCTTACTAAATTTGCAGTTAGGATATAGTTTTACATACACATTTTATAAATGAATAAATATGTCCCAGTGGAGAAAATGGATGCACAAATATGCATTTATCATATTAAACATTTTTAAGTGCACATTTCTATGGCATTATATACATTTATATGGTTAGGTAACCATCAGTACTGTCCATCACCAATACTTACTCCATCTTTTCATACTAAAACTGTATACCCATTAAACTATAACTTCCCCTGACCCCCAGGCAACCACAATTTTACTTTCTGTTTATATGAATTTGACTACTCTTGTATGAGCTCATGCTTTTGCTCAGTTGTGTCCAATTCTTTGTGACCTCATGGACTTCAGCCTGCCAGTCTCCTCTGTCCATGGGATTTCCCAGGCAAGAAATACTGGAGTGGGTTGCCATTTCCTTCTCCACTGACTACTCTAGGTACCTCATATAAAGAGGAATCATACAATCTTTGTTCTTTGTGTTTGGCTTATTTCTCTTAGGATAAAGTCCTCAAGTTTCATCCATGTTGTGACATGTGACAGGTTTTCATTTCTTTTTAAGGCTGAATAACACCTCAATATATGTAAACATCACACTTTCTTTATTCATTGATCTGTCAATAAACCATTAAGTTACTTCCACCATGTACTGTTGTGAAGAATGTTGCTATGAACATGGGTATACCAGTATCTATTTGACTTCCTTCTTTTAGCCATAGTTATAAACCCAGAGGGCTTATCTGTGGCTCAGCTGGTGAAGAATCTGCCTGCAATGTGGGAGACCTGGGTGCAATCCCTGGGTTGGGGAGATTCCCTGAAGAAGGGAAAGGCTACCCACTCCAGTATTCTGGCCTGGAGAATTCCATGGACTGTATAGTCCATGGGGTCACAAAGAGTTGGACACGACTGAGTGACTCTCACCTTCACTGTAAATGCAGAGGTGGAATTGTTATGCCACATGTTAACATTATATTCAGTTTCTTGAGGAACCACTGTACTGTTTTACACAGTAGCTACACCATTTTAGATTCCCACCAGCAAGGAATAAGAGTTCAATTTCTCCACATTATTGACAAAACTTGCTATTTTCTGTTTCTGTTTTCTTCTTCTGTAATTGTTAATAGTCATTTTTCAGGGTGTGGGGTGACAGTGCATTGTTGTTTTGATTTACATCTCCCTAATGTTTAATGTTCTAATGTTTAATGTGGCTTCCCTGGTTGCTCAGCAGTAAAAGAATCAACCTGCAATGCAGGAAGTGTAGCAGATGCAGGTTTGATCCCTAGGTCAGGAAGATCCCTTGGAGGAGGGCTAGGTGAATGAGGGATAGATGAATGAGTGGACAACTGAATGGAGGAATGCATGTTGAAGCAACATTCAGACTTCCTGGAAAAAATGTTGATGACCTAATGTTACTTCACAGAATATTTATCCTTGGAAAGTGTTAGATTCTCTTAGCTCATGCCATGCCTCTTTTTTGCATTTTACTAAAATGCACTTTTTTGCATATTACTCCAGCATTCTTGCTGGGAAAATCCCATGGACAGAGGAGCCTGGTGGGCTATAGTTCATGGAGTAACAAATGAATTGGACAAGATTTAGAGACTAAACAAAGATTAGTGATATTATGCATCTTTTCATGGGCTTATTGGGTATTTGCATATCTTCTGAAGAGAAATGTTTATTTAAGTCCTTTGCACATTTCTGAATAAGATTATTTAGGGTTTTGTTTTGATTTGTATATATTCTGGGTATTAATTCCTTACCACTTATATGATTTGCAAAATTTTCTCCCATTTCATTTCACTCTGTGCATAGTACCCTTTGAAGCACAAAAAATTTAATGTCGATGAAGTCCAACTAATTTATATTTTCTTTTGTTGCCTGTACTTTTGGTTTCCTATCTCAGAATTCACTGCCAAATCCAATGTTATGAAGATTTGCCACTATATTTTCTTCAGAGTTTTATAGTTTTAGCTCTGAACTTTAGGTCTTTGATCCATTTTGAGCTAGTTTTTATATATAGTGTAAGGTATGGGTCTGGGCTTCCCAGGTAGCACTAGTGGTAAAGAACACATTTACCAATGCAGGAGATACGACACTTGGTTTTGATACCTAAGTTGGGAAGATCCCCTGGAAGAGGGCAACCCACTCCAGTAATCTTGCCTGGAGAATCCCCATGGACAGAGGACCCTGGAAGGCTAAAATCCATAGAGTCGCAAAGAGCTGGACATGACTGAAGTGACTTAACACACACACAGATGCGCACGGGCATGTGTGCGCACACACACACACACACACATGCACACTAGGTATGGGTCCAGTGTGAATTTTTTTTACATACAGATATTTAGTTTTCTAAATCAAATGTTTATAAGACTGTCCTTTCTCTGTTGAATGATTTAACATCCTGTTTGAGATCATTTAACCATATATGCGAGGCTATTTCTGAGCTTTTAATTCTATTCCATTGGTCTAAGTTTGTTTTTATACCAGTACAACACTATTTTGATTACCATTTCATTGTAATACATTTTGATATCAGGAAATGTAAGATCTCCACCCGTGTTACTCATTGTCAAGATTGCTTTGGCTCTTTGGATTGCTTAGATTCCATATGAATTTTAAGATGGGTTTTTCTATTTTTGCAAAGATGTCATTGAATGAAATACCTTTTTCCTTCCTTTCATTTTCTATCTATCTATATATGCATAGCATATGCTTTTTTGTTTGTTTAGTCACTAAGTCATGTCCAACTCTTTTATGACTCCATGAACTGTAGGATGCCAGGCTCCTCTGTCCATGGTATTTCCCAGGCAAGAATACTAGAGTGAGTTGTTATTTTCTTCTCCAGAGGATCTTTCCCACCTAGGGATCTAACTTGTGTCACCTGCATTGCAGGTGGATTCTTTACTGCTGATCCACCGGGATAGCCCCATATTTGCATATCCATAGGTCCAAAAATGGATCTCTTTTAAACATCATATAATTGGATACTGTTTCATCACCTATTCTGCAACATTTGATTGGGAAATTTAATCTATCTACATTTAGGGTAACTACTAATAAAGAAGTATATGCTTTACAATTTTGACACTTTTTGTATGAATGTATACTTTTTTGTTCCTCATCTTCTCCTTTACTGCCTTCTTTATGGTTAGTTGATTTTTTTTGTAGTAACACATGCCTGCTGTTGCCACCTTCTAGTAAATTTTTCACCTCATACAATATATCACAATTGTATTTTTTACAATTGCTATATCTCTTGATATTCTCATTTTGTTCATGTATTATTTTCAAGAATTCCTTTAGATCTTTGTGTTTTCCTTTCACTCTGAGCGTATTTAAGACAGCTGTTTTATAAGTCCATCTCTATTAAATATAATACATGTATCTCTTCAGGAACTGATTCTGAAGATTTGTTTTTTTTCCTTTGAATGGGCTGTATGTTCCCCTCTATTGTGGCCTTTTGTTAAAAATCAGGCAGTTTGAAAAAAACAGCCACCTTTCCCAGTCTTTTGCAGACTGACATAGAAGACTTGCACTTTTTAACAGACTCCTGAACTTTGAGATCAGCCTTGGGTAAAGGCTTAAGGTCTTCTCAGATTTTCTGAGCACGGGTCTTGTTTGGACCTGAGTGTGTGATTTATTTATGTATTCATTTATTGTTTATTTCTCCATGCTGCTTTTAATTTATTAATTTCCTAAAGAGTTTCACCCCAGCTTCTTTTCAGGGCCTAGACGTTCTATTGTATTACTCTTCCCATAATGTCTCACTCCCTGATGTTTTTCACCCTGCCGTACTCCTACAGCTTTCTATACACCTCTGTGCCCACCAATATCTTTTGCAGTCTTGGCCTGAAATTCCAATTATACTTCTATTCACTGTCTGATTTCCAGTCAACTAGAACAGAAATGAGCCCTGAGATCAGTTTACAGACAAAATATTTTAAACATATTACACTCTACTCCTTTCATTCCGAGGAAGGCAACTTGGAATTAGACTACTTCAACCAGACAACTGTATGTCACACGGAGGAAGAAATAAGGCAAGTGTAAATAAAAATATAATGAAGTTTTCTACAAATTGAAAGTGGGTTTTTCTTCTAATTTGTTTTGAGTCAATTGATTTTCTGATTATTTTTCTTCCAGTTTCATTAAGATATAAGTGACATATAGTACTATATAAATTTCAGGTGCACAACATGATTAGACTTACATACATCATGAAATGATTGCTGCAATAAGTTTAGTGAATAGTCCTCCTCTCACAGATACAGAATTAAAGAAATAGAAAAAAAATGCTTCCTTGTGTTGAGAACTCCTAGAATTTACTCTAATAACTTTTATTTGTAAGACATAGTGGTGTTAATTATATTTATCATGTTACATACCAAAAAACATCTCTAGTACCTATTTATCATATAATTGAAACTTTGTGTCTTTTGACTATTTTTCTGCAATTTAACTCCTCCCCACCAAACCCTGTCTCTGATAACCACAAATATGATCTCTTTTTCAATGAGTCTGTTTGTTTAAGTATAATTGACCTACAACACTATGTTACTTCCTGTTACAAAGCATGGTGATTCTATATTTCTGAACATTACAAAATGATCAGTGTGATAAGCTGAGTTAACATCTGTCAAAAGGCAAAAATATTACATGAGTGAGTGAAAGTTGTTCAGCTGTATCCGACTCTTTGCGACCCCATACAGTCCATGGAATTCTCTAGGCCAGAATACAGGAGTGGGTAGCCTTTCCCTTCTCCAGGGGATCTTCCCAACTCAGAGATTGAACACAGGTCTCCTGCATTGCAGGCAGATTCTTTACTAACTGAGCCACAGGGAAGCCCAGATACTGACGATTCTGTTCAAACTGTACATTTCATATATGCGGCTCTTTTATTTTGTAAGTGGAACTTTGTACCACTTAATATCACACACATATTTCCTTACTTCTTATACTTCCCTCTCCTCTGGAAAACATCTCTTTATCTTCTATATACATAATTTGGTTTCTATTTTGTTACACTTATTCATTTATTTTGTTTTCTAGAGTTCACACATAAGTGAATTAGTATGCTATTTATCTTCCTCTGACATATTTCACTTAGCATAATACCTTCTAGGTCCATCCATATCACTGCAAATTGCAAAATTTAATTAGCTTTTGTGGCTGAGTAATATTTCATTGTATATAAATACCACCTCTTTATCTATTCATGTACTGATGGGCACTTAGGCTGCTTCCATATCTTTAGTCAGTTCAGTTCAGTCGCTCAGTCGTGTCCGACTCTTTGCGACTACACGAGTCGCAGCACACCAGGCTCCCTGTCCATCACCAACTCCCTGGAGTTCACTCAGACTCACGTCCATCGAGTCAGTGATGCCATCCAGCCATCTCATCCTCTGTCATCCCCTTCTCCTACTGCCCCCAATCGCTCCCAGCATCAGAGTTTTTTCTAATGAGTCAACTCTTTGCATGAGGTGGCCAAAGTACTGGAGTTTCAGCTTTAGCATCATTCCTTCCAAAGAAATCCCAGGGCTGATCTCCTTCAGAATGAACTGGTTGAATCTCCTTGCAGTCCAAGGGACTCTCAAGAGTCTTCTCCAACACCACAGTTCAAAAGCATCAATTCTTTGGTGCTCAGCCTTCTTCACAGTCCAACTCTCATATCCATACATGACCACAGGAAAAACCATAGCCTTGACTAGATGAACCTTTGTTGGTAAAGTAATGTCCCTGCTTTTGAATATGCTATCTAGGTTGGTCATAATTTTCCTTCCAAGGAGTAAGCGTTTTTTAATTTCATGGCTGCAGTCACCATCTGCAGTGATTTTGGAGCCCAGAAAAATAAAGTCTGACACTGTTTCCCCATCTATTTCCCATGAAGTGCTGGGACCGGATGCCATGATCTTCGTTTTCTGAATGTTGAATTTTAAGCCAACTTTTTCACTCTCCATTTTCACTTTCATCAAGAAGCTTTTGAGTTCCTCTTCACTTTCTGCCATAGGGGTGGTGTCACCTGCATATCTGAGGTGATTGATATTTCTCCTGGCAATCTTGATTCCAGCGTGTGTTTCTTCCAGCCCAGCATTTCTCATGATGTACTCTGCATAGAAGTTAAATAAGCAGGGCGACAATATACAGCCTTGATGTACTCCTTTTCCTATTTGGAACCAGTCTGTTGTTCCATGTCCAGTTCTAACTGTTGCTTCCTGACCTGCATACAAATTTCTCAAGAGGCAGATCAGGTGGCCTGGTATTCCCATGTCTTTCAGAATTTTCCACAGTTTATTGTGATCCACACAGTCAAAGGCTTTGGCATAGTCAATAAAGCAGAAATAGATGTTTTTCTGGAACTCTCTTGCTTTTTCAGTGATCCAGCAGATGTTGGCAATTTGATCTCTGGTTCCTCTGCCTTTTCTAAAACCAGCTTGAACATCAGGAAGTTCACAGTTCACATATTGCTGAAGCCTGGCTTGGAGAATTTTGAGCATTACTTTATTAGCATGTGAGATGAGTGCAATTGTGTGGTAGTTGGAGCATTCTTTGGCATTGCCTTTCTATCTTAGCTATTGTAAATAATGCTGCAATGGATATTGACATGCATATATCACTTCTAGTGTTTTTTTTTTTTAATTTCTAATTTTTTTACAACCAGGAATCAAACTGCAGGGTCATATGTAGTTCTCGTTTTAATGTTTTGAGTAATCTGCATACAGCTTTCTATATTGGCTGCACCAATTTTCATTCTTACCAACAGTGCATGAGAGTTCTCTTTTCTCCACATCCTTGCCAACACTTCTTGTGTGTTGTCTTTTTGGTAATAGCCATTCTGACAGGTGTTAGTTCATATCTCATTGTAGTTTTGACTTGCATTTCCAAATGATGAGTGATATTTAGCTTCTTTCCATGTGCCATCTGTGTGTCTTCTTTTAAAAAAAATTGCCTATTCAGATTTCTGTTCATTTTTAATTGGGTTGTTCATTTTTTGATGCTGTGAGTTCTTTGCATATTTTTGAATGCTAACACCATATTGGACATATCATTTGCAAATATCTTCTCCAATTCTGTAAGTGGCCTTTTAATTTTGTTGATAGTTTCATCTTTGTGCAAAGGTTTTTATGTTTCACATAGCCCCATTTGTTTATTTTTGCTTTTGTTTCTCTTGCCTGAAGAGACATAACAAGAAAATATTACTAAGATCAATATCTAAGAGCATACTGCCATGCTTTCTTCTAAAATTTTTATAGTTTCAGGTCTTATATTTAAGTCCTTAATTCATTTTGAATTAATTTGTATGCATGGTATGAGTGAGTAGTTCAGTTTTATTCTCTTACCTGTAGTTCCCACTTTTCTAACACCTTTTCTATAGACACTATTGTTTTCTCACTGTATATTCTTGTCTCCTCGTAGATAATTGTCCACTTTAACAGGGATTCAATTCTTTTTCTAGTTTCTTTATATGTATTATTAGGTTGTTTATTTGAATGTTTTCTTTTTCCTGAGGTAAGTTTGTATCACATAAATGTCACTTTAGAACAGACTTTGCTGCATCACATAGCTATTGGATGATTATGTATTTGTTTTCAATTGTTTCCAAGTATTTCAATATTTATTTATTTATTTGGCTGCATTGTGTCTAGTTGTGGCACACAGGATCTTCGCTGTGTCATGCAGGATCTTTTGAAGTGGTGCACAGAGGCTCTAGTTGTGGTGCACGGGTTCCAGAGTGTGTGAGCTTCAGTAGTTGCGGCATGCGTTCTTAGCTGCTCTGTGGCATGTGGGATCTTAGTTCCCTGACCAGAGATCAAACCCACAACCCCTGTACTGTAAGGTAGAATCTTAACTGAACCACCAGGGAAGTCCCTTCGATGTGCTTTTTAAATTTCTTCTTTGATTTCACCAATAATCCTCTGGTTATTTAGAGCCATATTTTTTTTTAAGTCTGCATGTGCCTGTGTGTTTTTTTTGCTTTTTTCTCTTTTTTCTAAGAGTTGATTTTTACTCTTATAGCACTGAGTTCAGAAAAGATGCTGATATGATTTCAATTTTCTTTTTTTCTTATTGGGGTATTTGCTTGAATAGGATATATCTTTTGTCTGCAGAGGACCCATGAAGTTACTTTATTTATCTGTAGTTGTTTACTTGATATTTTTGTGGAACAACAAAGACTTGAGACTTCTTAGTCCTTTGTCTTGTTGACATCCAAGAATATATATATTTTGAACTCACATAAATAATTAGTATGAGAACTGAGTAAGATTATTAGATGCCTGAATCCCTGTCTTTCCTCCCATTCTCATTAAAATATAATAAAATTGCCAAAAAATAAACTGCCCTTGGTATCAATACAAGGAATACACTTTAAGTATCAAATTTGAGTATCTTTTATTTCTAGAATATACTCTTGTTGTTGTAAATAATATTCTTGCTCTAATTTTATAGCAAATATCATAATCATATCTTGAGATAAACAGATGCAAGATATTAGAAAATAAATAAATCTCACTTTATGCATAGATGAGTAAATAAATGTTTGGACTTCTGCACCAATTATGTATTACCCCAAAACCAGTGAATAAGTATAACATCATTTATTTATCCATTAGTCTGAATGCTTGCAATTTAGACTGTGATTATCTGGTCAGCATTTCTGGCTTGGCTGTTCTTACTCACATACAGTGGTCTCTAATATTGTAGACTTACACAGTTAGATGTTGACTGATTTTGGCTGATCTTATCTAGGACTACTTTTGTGTTTTGGCTAGACTCCATGTATCTTTCATCTTTCAGCAGATTAGTCTGGGCATACTCTCATGATAATGGCAAAGGTTCAAGGGAGCAAAACTCAGCACATAAGTTAATATCTATTGGAAAAAGCAAATCACACAGTTGAATCCATGACCAACTGAGAAGGCAGGCCACTCTAATCTTAGAGGTAAGAGAATATGAGGTTATATAATAAAAATGATGCATGCAGGAGGATGATAAACTGATAGCATCATTGTAATTACTAACAATGTGAGAAGAAGGTATTTCTTTAATCATTTTGTTGTTCAGTTGTCCAGTCATGTCTGACTCTTTGTGACCCCATGGACCACAGCAGGCCAGGCCTCCCTGCACCTCATCATCTCCTGAAGTTTGCCCAAGTTCATGTCCATTGCATTAGTGATATCATCCAGCCATCTCATCCTCTGATGTCATCTTCTCCTTCTACCCTTAATCTTTCCCACCATCAGGGAATTTTCCAATGAGCTGGTTGTTCGCATCAGATGAACAAAATACTGGATCCTGAGCTTTAGCATCAATCCTTCCAATGAGTATTCTGGGTTGATTTGATTTAAGATTGACTGGTTTGATCTTGCTGTCCAAGGGGCTTTAAGTAGTCTTCTCCAGCACCACAGTTTGAAGGTATCAATTCTTTGGTACTCTGCCTTCTTTATGGTCCAGGTCTCACAGTGGCACATGAACACTGGAAAGACCATAGCCTTGACTATTTGAACCTTTGTCAGCAGAGGAATGTCTCTGCTTTTCAACACACTCTATAGGATGTCACAGCTTTCCTGCCAAGAAGCAATCATCCTCCGAATTCATGGCTTCAGTCACCATCCACAGTGATTTTAGAGCCCAAGAAGAGGAAATCTATCACTACTTCCACCTTTTCCCCTTCTATTTTCCATGAAGTAATGGGGCTGGATGCCATGATTTTAGTTTTTTTTTTTTTAATATTTACTTTTAAGCCGTCTTTTTCACTCTTCTCTCTCACTCTCATCAATAGGCTCTTTAGTTCCTCTTTGCTTTCTGCCACTAGTGTGGTATCATCTCCATATCTGAGGTTGCTGATGTTTCTCCTGCCTATCTTGATTCCAACTTGTAACTCATCCAGCCTGGCATTTCTCATAATGTGCTCACAGTATAGGTTAAATAAACAGGGTGACAACAGACAGGCCTGTTGCACTCATTTCTCAGTCCTGAACCAATCAGTTGTTTCATGCAGGGTTCTAACTGTTGCTTCTTGACCTGCATACAGGTTTCTCAGGAGACAGATACTATGGTCGGGTATTTCTACCTCTTTAAGATTTTTCCAAAAAGTATTATGATCTTACACTGTCAAGCTTTAGCATGGTCATTGAAACAGTGGTAGATTTTTCTGGAATTCTCTTGCTTTCTGTATGATCCAGTGAATGCTGGTAATTTGATATCTGGTTCCTATGCCTTTCTAAACCCAGCTTGGACATCTGGAAGTTCTTGGTTTGCATAATGCTGAAGCCTAGCATGCAAGATTTTAAGCATGACCTTACTAGCATGGGATATGAGTACAATGTTCAATGTTTTGAACATTCTATAGTACTGCCCTTCTTGGGAATTTTGATGAGGATTGACCTTTTCCAGTCCTGTGGCTACTGATGGGTCTTCCATATTTACTGACATATTGAGTGCACTGCTTTGATAGCATCATCCTTTGGGGTTTTAAATAGCTCTACTGGAATTCCATCGTATCCACTAGCTTTGACAGCAGAGCTTTAATTATAAGCCACCTCAAAAATGAATTATTAAACTTTTCAACCATTGAAGCACTTCTGGTATATTTCCTGGTTGTATTTTGGTAATCTGATTAGCTTTAATATCCTTAAATGGAAGTAATAAAGTTTAACTTCCCATTCTGTTGGTCCTTTAGGACATAAAAGCAGTAATTATAAACAGTGCTGCGATGAACATTGGGGTACTCGTGTCTCTTTCCCTTCTGGTTTCTCAGTGTGTATGCCCAGCCTATTATACAGAGTGAAGTAAGCCAGAAAGAAAAACACCAATACAGGATACTAACGCATATATATGGAATTTAGAAAAGATGGTAACAATAACCCTGTTGGCATGAGACAGCAAAAGAGACACTGAGGTATAGAATCAAGCCTATGGACTCTGTGGGAGAGGGAGAGGGTGGGAAGATTTGGAGGAATGGCATTGACATATAAAATATCATGTAGGAAATGGATGTTGCCAGTCCAGTTCGATGCACGATACTGGATGCTTGGGGCTGGTGCACTGGGGAGACCAGAGGGAGGAATGGGGAGGGAGGAGGGAGGAGGGTTCAGGATGGGGAACACATGTATACCTGTGGCGGATTCATTTTGATATTTGGCAAAACTAATACAGTTATGTAAAGTTTAAAAATAAAATTAAAAAAAAAAAGAGAGAAAAAAAAAGCAGTAATTAGTTTTCACTACTAATAATATAGAATTAATTAATAATTTGAATGCAAAGTAGTATTATTATTTGCTTCATATTAACTTGTATACCCAGTGAACTTGAATACATGACATTTCTCCATCTTACTTCCTGACCCAGTGACTAACTCTAATACTTTCATCAATCATGTCCAGGCACTGACTGCCATACTATGCGGATATGGTGCTTGATCTTGGAAGTGTTCTCACTGAGATAACTACTCCATTAAGGAAAATCTGATTTTTATGATATCTCCTGAAGATGTTATATATTAGAGAATATCAATGGGGTTGAGACTAGTAAAAGTTGAAAGCATTAAGATTATAAAAGATTATGGATGCCTGATCAATAGAAAATAAACAGCTATTTATTCTGCATATTTTCTCTGCCAACACTGTGCCATATATTGTAAGAACAAACATATAACATAATTGAATTGTAAAGTTAAAATAAAATTTATATTTCTATTTTATTAGCAGACCTTATTTTCTCCTTCAAAGAAAATGGTAAGCAAAAAATAGAGAGGCTTATTGAATCCTCAACTCATTCATTTTCCTTTTACTCGGTTTTTCCTATCCCAATACTTGAAGCATTTAGCAAAACACAAGTATGAGTAGAATGCGGTTCAAAAAAACATTGAATCTGTTGTTGTAGATAAGAAGCTGAGCAGTAGAGAAATGATTAAGTAACCAAAATTAGCAGGGCTATTTACTAATAGAGTTGGAAATCAACAGTAAGGCATCCAACTCCTGTTTGTTTATTGAGGAATGCTAAGAAGTGAATTCATGTTTTTTTTTTTTTAATTTATTTTTTCAATTGAAGGATAATTGCTTTACAGAATGTTGTTCTCTGTCAAACCTCAACATGAATCAGCCATAGGTATACATGGATGTATTTGAAACTCCCTCCCATCATTTGAACCTTCCTGCCATCTCCCTCCTCATCCCACCCCTATAAGTTGGAACAGAGCCCCTGTTTGAGTTTCCTCAGCCATACAACAAATTCCCATTGGCTATCTGTTTTACATATGGTAATGTGAGTTTCCATGTTACTCTTTCCATACATCTCACCCTCTCTCCCCTCTCCCCATGTCCATAAGTCTATTCTCTGTTTCTCCATTGCTGCCCTGTAAATAAATTCTTCAGTAACATTTTTCTAGATTTCGTTTATATGTATTAGAATACGATATTTATCTTTCTCTTTCTGACTTAATTCATTCTATATAATAGGTTCTAGGTTCATCCACCTCATTAGAACAGACTCAAATGTGTTCCTTTTTATGACTGAGTAATATTCCATTATGTATACATACCAAAACTTCTTTATCTATTCATCTGTTGATGGACATTTAGGCTGCTTCCGTGGTCTAGCTATTGTAAATAATGCTGCAATGAACAGTGGGATACATGTGTCTTTTTCAATTTTGGTTTCCTCAGGGTATATGTCTAGGAGTGGGATTGATGGGTCATATGATGGTTTTATTCCTAGTTTTTTAAGGAATCTCCATACCATTTTCCATAGTGGCTGTATCAATTTACATGCCCACCAACAGTGCAAAAGTGTTCCTTTATTTCCACAACCTCTCCAGCATTTACTGTTTCTAGACTTTTTGATGATGGCCATTATGACAGGTGTGAGGTGATATCTCACTGTGGTTTTGATTTGGATTTCTCTAATAATGATCATATAAGTTAAATAAGCAGGGTGACAATATACAGCCTTGACGTACTCCTTTTCCTATTTGGAACCAGTCTGTTGTTCCATGTCCAGTTCTAACTGTTGCTTCCTGATCTGTATACAAATTTCTCAAGAGGCAGGTCAGGTGGTTTGGTATTCCCATCTCTTTCAGAATTTTCCACAGTTTATTGTGATCCACACAGTCAAAGGCTTTGGCATGGTCAATAAAGCAGAAATAGATGTTTTCCTGGAACTCTCTTGCTTTTTTGATGATCCAGCGGATGTTGGCAATTTGGTCTCTGGTTCCTCTGCCTTTGCTAAAACCAGATGGAACATCTGGAAGTTCACGGTTCATGTATTGCTGAAGGCTGGCTTGGAGAATTTTGAGCATTACTTTACTAGCGTGTGAGATGAGTGCAATTGTGCAGTAGTTTGAGCATTCTTTGACATTGCCTTTCTTTGGGATTGGAATGAAAACTGATCTTTTCCAGTCCTGTGGCCACTGCTGAGTTTTCCAAATTTGCTGGAAGAAGCACAAGCTGGAATCAAGATTGCCAGGAGAAATATCAATAATCTAAGATATGCAGATGGCACCACCCTTATGGCAGAAAGTGAAGAGGAACTAAAAAGCCTCTTGATGAAGGTGAAAGAGGAGAGAGAAAAAGTTGGCTTAAAACTCAACATTCAGAAAACGAAGATCATGGCATCTGGTCCCATCACTTCATGGGAAATAGACGGGGAAACAGTGGAAACAGTGTCAGACTTGATTTTGGGGTGGGGCTCCAAAATCACTGCAGATGGTGACTCCAGACATGAAATTAAAAGACACTTACTCCTTGGAAGAAAAGTTATGACCAACCTAGATAGCATATTCAAAAGCAGAGACATTACTTTGCCAACAAAGGTCCGTCTAGTCAAGGCTATGGTTTTTCCTGTGGTCATGTATGGATGTGAGAGTTGGACTGTGAAGAAATCTGAGTGCCAAAGAATTGATGCCTTTGAACTGTGGTGTTGGAGAAGACTCTTGAGAGTCCCTTGGACTGCAAGGAGATCCAACCAGTCCATTCTGAAGGAGATCAGCCCTGGGATTTCTTTGGAAGAAATGATGCTAAAGCTGAAACTCCAGTACTTTGGCCACCTCATGCAAAGAGTTGACTCATTGGAAAAGACTCTGATGCTGGGAGGGATTGGGGGCAGGAGGAGAAGGGGATGGCAGAAGATGAGATGGCTGGATGGCATCACTGACTCGATGGACGTGAGTCTGAGTGAACTCCAGGAGTTGGTGATGGACAGGGAGGCCTGGCGTGCTGCAATTCATGGGGTCGCTAAGAGTCGGACATGACTGAGCGACTGAACTGAACTGAACTGAACTGAACTGAATAATGACCAATGTTAACCATCTTTTCATATGTTTGTTAGCCATCTGTATGTTCTTTGAAAAAACATCTGTTTAGGTCTTTTTCCCACTTTCTGATTGGGTTCTTTGCGTTTCTGGCATTGAGTTGTATGACCTGCTTGTATATTTTGGAAATTAATCCTTTGTCAGTTGTTTCATTTGCTATTATTTTCTCCCATTCTGAGGAATGTCTTTTCACCTTGTTTATAGTTTCCTTTGCTGTGCAAAAGCTTTTAAGTTTAATCAGGTCCCACTTCTTTACTTTTGTTTTAATTTCCATTACTCCAGGAGGTGGGTCATAGAGGATCTTTCTTTGATATATGCCATCGAGTGTTCTGCCTATGTTTTCCCCTAAGAGTATTATAGTTTCTGGTCTTACATGTAGGTCTTTAATCCATTTTTAATTTATCTTTGTGTATGCTGTTAGGAAGTGTTCTAATTTCATTCTTTTAAATGTAGCTGTCCAGTTTTCCCTGCACCGTTTATTGAAGAGACTGTCTTTGGCCCATTGCATATTCTTGTCTCCTTTGTCAAAAATAAGGTACCGATAGGTGCATGGTATATTTATGGGCTTTCTATTGTTTTATTTATGTATTTCATTCATTTATGTATTTCATTCATGTTTGTATTTCTGTTTTTGTGCCAGTACCATACTGTCTTAATGACAGTAGCTTTGTAGTACAATCTGAAGTCAGGAAGGTCTATTCCTCCAGCTCCATTCTTCTTTTTAAAGACTGCTTTGGCTATATGGTGTCTTTTGTGTTTCCATAGAATTGTGAAATTTTTTGTTCTAGTTCTGTGAAAAATGCCATTGGTAATTTGATAGGGATAACATTGAATCTGTAGATTGCATTTGTTAGTATAGTCATTTTTACAATATTAATTCTTCCTACCCAGGAACATGGAATATCTCTCCATCTGTTTATGTCATCTTTGATTTCTTTCATCAGTGTCTTATAATTTTCTGCATACAGTTCATCTCCTTAGGTAAGTTTATTCCTAGATATTTAATTCTTTTTGTTGCAATGGTGAATGGGATTGATTCCTTAATTTCTCTTTCTGATTTTTCATTGTTAATATACAGAAATACAAGTGATTTCTCTGTATTGATTTTGTATCCTGCAACTTTGCTAAATTTGCTGATTAGCTCTAGTAATTTTCTGATACTATCTTTAGGGTTTTCTATGTACCGTATCATGTCATCTGCAAACAGTGAGAGCTTTACTTCTCTCTTCTGATCTGGATTCCTTTTATTTATTTTTATTCTCTGATTGCTGTAGCTAGGACTTCCAGAACTATGTTGAATAACAGTGGTGAAACTGCATACCTTTGTCTTGTTCCTGATCTTAGAGAGAATGCTTTCAGTTTTTCACCACTGAGAATAATGTTTGCTGCAGGCTTATCATATATGGCCTTTACTATGTTGAGGTAGGTTCCTTCTATGCCCATTTTTTGAAGAGTTTTAATCATAAATGGGTGCTTAATTTTGTCAAAGACTTTTTCTGCATCTATTGAGCTGATCATATGGTTTTTATCTTTCAATTTGTTCATCAGTGATATTGGCCTGTAATTTTCTTCTTTTGTGTTGTCTTTGTTTGGTTTTGGTATCAGGTTAATGCTGGCCTTGTAGAATGAGTCTGGAAGTGTTCCTTCATCTGCAATTTTTTGAAAGAGTTTTAGAAGGATAGGTATTAGATCTTCTCTAAATGTTTGATAGAATTCTCCTGTGAATCCATCTGGCCCTGGGCTTTTGTTTTTTGGAAGAATTTTGATCACAGCTTCAGTTTCAGTGCTTGTAACTTGGTTGTTTATAATTTCTATTTCTTTCTGGCTCAGTCTTGGAAGATTGAACTTTTCTAAGAATCTGTCCATTTCTTCCAGATTATCCATTTTATTGCCATATAGTTGTTCATAATAGTCTCTTATAATCCCTTGTACTTCTGCATTGTCTGTTGCAACCTCTGCTTATTAATTTCTATTTTTTTTGATTTGATTCTTATTTTTTCCTTGAGTATGGCTAAAGGTTTGTCAATTTTGTTTATCTTCTCAAAGAACCAGCTTTTAATATTATTAAACTTTACTATTGTTTCTTTCATTTATTTCTGCTCAGATATTTATGATTTCTTTTCTTTTGCTATTTTTTTCTTCTTTTTCCAGTTACTTTAAGTATAAAGTTAAGTTGTCTATTTGACATTTTTCTTGTTTTGTGAGATAGGATTGTATTGCTATAAACTTCCCTCTTAGTACTGTTTTGCTGCATCCCATAGGATTTGCGTTGTCATGTTTTCATTGTCATTTGTTTCTAGAAACTTTTAGATTTCTCTGATTTCTTCAGTAACCTGTTGGTTACTTAGAAACGTGTTGTTTACACATGGTTGTGTTTCTTACAGTTTTTTTCTTGTAATCGATATTTAGTCTCATAGTGGTGTGGTCAGAGAAGATGCTTGATACGATTTAAATTTTCTTAAATTTACTGAGGTTTGATTTGTGATCCAAGATGTGATCTATCCTGGAGAATGTTCCATGTGCACTTGAGAAGAAGGTGTATTATTCTGCATTTGGATGGAATGTCTTGAAGATATCAATGAGATCCATCTCATCTAATGTATAATTTAAGACTTGTGTTTCCTTATGAATTTCCTGTTTTGATGATCTGTCCATTGGTGTGAGTGGGGTGTTAAAGTCTCCTACTATTGTGTTACTGTTAATTTATCCTTTTATGTCTGTTAGTGTTTGCTTTATGTATTGAGTGCTCCTATGTTGGGTGCATTTATGTTTAAAATTGTCATGTCTTCCTCTTGGATTGATCCCTTGATCATTATGCTGTGTCCTTTCCTTATCTCTTGTAATATTCTTTATTTTAACATTTATTTTGTATATTCAATAACTGCAAGATACATGTTTTTTCAAATGTACATGGTATGTTCACCAACTTAGATCATGTTCTAGGCCACCGAATAAGTGTCCACAAATTTTCAAAGATAGAAATCACACTGTGTTCTCTGATTACAATCTAATTTAATTACCAGTCAATAACAAAATATCTGGGGTTTCCCTGAAGTGGTAAAGAATCTACCTGCCAATGCAGGAGATGCAGATTCAATCCCTGAGTTGGGAATATCCTCTGGAGAAGGAAATGGCAACCCACTCCAGTATTCTTGCCTGGGAAACCCCATGGACAGAGGAGCCTGGCAGGCTATGGTCTGTGATATTGCAAAAGAGTCAACTTAGTGACTTCCCAGGTAGCTCAGTGATAAAGAATTCACCTGCCAATCAGGAGGCATGGGTTCAATCCTGGGGTCAGAAAGATCCCCTGGAGAAGGAAATGGCTATTCACTCCAGTATTCTTGCCTGGGAAGTCCCATGGGCAGATGAGTCTGGTGTACTACAGTTCATGAGGTCTCAAGAGTCAGACACGACTTCACACAGTGACTAAACAAGTCCAAGATACACATACTCCCATACAGGATAAACCCAAGGAGAAACATGCCAAAGAACATACTAATCAAACTAACAAAGACTAAGCACAAAGAAAGAATATTAAAAGCAACTAGGGAAAAACAAAAAGTAACATACAAGGGACAATTTCAGTAATTGTGTTGTTTGTCTCTGAATGTTTATTCTTTAATTCTTTTCAGTCTTTGCTAATTGATTCTTACATTTTCTCCCTTCTGTTTTCAAGGGTTTTGATCATCTTTACTATCATTATTCTGAATTCTTTTTCAGGTCGTTTGCATATTTCCTCTTCATTGATTTGTACTTCTATGTTTCTAGTTTGTTCCTTCATTTGTGTAGTATTTCTCTGCCTTTTCATTATTTTTTGTAACTTATTGTGTTTGAGGTCTCCTTTTCCCAGGCTTCAGGTTGAATTCTTTCTTTCTTTTGGTTTCTGCCCTTCTAAGGTTGGTCCAGTGGTTTGTGTAAACTTCATATAGGGTGATTTATGCTGAGCTTTTTTGTTTGTTTGTTTGTTTTTCCTCTGATGAGTAAGGCTGAGTGAGGTAGTAATCCTGTTTGCTGATGATTGGGTTTGTATTTTTGTTTGTTGTTTAGATGAGGTGTCCTGCACAGGGTGCTACTGGTGGTTGGGTGATGCTGGATCTTGTATTCAAGAGGTTTCATTTGTGTGAGTTCTCATTATTTGATATGCCCTAGGGTTAATTCTCTGGGAGTCTAGGGTCTTGGAGTTAGTGCTCCCACTCCAAAGGCTCAAGGATTGATCTCTGTTCAGGAACGAAGATTTCACAAGTGGTTTGTAATGGCATTAAGTGAGACCTAAACACATACCACAAAATGAGAAACCAAAGATGAACCCCAGACATATGGCATTTACAAAATCAGGCAAGTAATAATTAAAATAATGGAATATACACATATATATGTACATCCATAAGCAAAATCAAAACAGTCCAAGAAAAATAAAGTACAATAGATTGACCTGGAGAACAAAGAAAACCAAAAACTATATTTACCAGTTAAGAACAAAACTAACTAAAGCACAAGCTGGAAAACAAGACTAAAGTATGGTGCCAAGTGGGGAATAAAGCAATGAAAACAAAACTAACAAATATGTTGAGAGGAAAGGAAACAAAGAAAGAACAGATATGCAAAGTTAAATAGAGGTAGGTAAAGAAGATTTATATATATATTAAAGATTAACTGCAAAGGGAAAAGAATAGTAGGAAAAGCAAAGGAATAAATGTAGGAAAAAATAATAGGTTTAAAAAATTAAAAATAAAAAAGAGAAAAGAATATAAAAAAAAAGGAAGAAGAAAGAAAGAAAAACAACAACAACAAAAAGTAAAACTCCACGGAACGGCAAAGTGGAATGTAGAGGCAGAGGTTTATAACAACAATAAAAAATGTGACTGAGAAAAAAACAAATAAAAGCTCAAAAGTTTAATTAGATTTCATAGTGCCAATGAAACAGACAACTGCAGTGGGGGGTAGGGGGAAGAAAAACATCCAAAAGAATCTACAGAACAAGTCAAAACATAGCAATAATAAACGTTTTCTTGAGTCACTGTGGTTGGAGTCCTTTCCCTCACTGGAAGTCATAGTCCATCTCACCTCCCTAGGATGCACTCCAACACTGTTCTGGTCTCTGGAACTGCTGTGGGGGCAACTCAGATTCTAATCTGGTCCTACTCCTGTGTTTTCTTTTCTTCAATGTCCACAGCTATTAGAATTAGTGTGTTTTCTTTTGCAGGAGCTCTCAATGTCCTTTTATGTATTCCATGGACACAGAGTCTGCCTAGTTGATTGTGTGGATTCAATCTGCAGCTTGTACAGCTGGTGGCAAGGTTTTGGGTCTTCTTCCTTAGCCACGCTGCACCTGGGTTTCAATCGTGGATTTATTTCCACCTCTTCATGTAAATAGTCCACTGTGGTTTGCTCCTGAGGCTGCCCTGGAAGACTTCAGTCACCCCAATGAGGGCCAGGTCTGGAGGTGGTTCAGCTGCTTGGGTCACAGGGCTTCTGGCAGCATCAGGTACTCAGGGGAGTTGGTGGCTAGGGCAGCAGGAAAAATAATGCTCTGGAAGGGTATGGCAACCAGTACTGGCCAATACACTCCAGTATTCTTGCCTGGAGAACTCCTCTGATGGAGAAGCCTGGAAGGCCACAGTCCACAGGGTCACAAAGAGTTGGACATGACCAAAGAGATCCTGCGTGCTTAGACAAGACTTTTTTGCCTGTAGTAGCTCTGCCCCTGTGAAAGCTGAGCGTGAAGGTGGCACAGCTGCTTGGCTTGTGGGGATGCTGGCAGAGCCAAGTGTGCTGGGAAATAGACTATGTCTGCCTCAGGAGTAATGGCCCTATCAGGGTCTTTTTTCAATCCTCTTGTAGCTGGCAATCAGAAGGCTTCTTTGGCCAGTCTTTCTCCATAGCTCCACCCATTCAGGCACTTAGAGGGCTCCCTTGCCTGGGGTCCTTCTCTGTTGTTTGGCACATCAGGCACATAGACGGGCCCCCCGGCTGGGTCCTACTCTGTAGATCAGTGCATTATGCACTTTAAGGAGCACCCTGGGTGGGGTCCCACTCTGTATATCAGTGTGTCAGGCATTTGATGGGCCAGTCTCTATTGTTCAGTTGCTGTTGCTGGCATGTGGGGAGAGAGAGAGCCTATGGTGATAGCTCCACCCCTTATACCTGACTCTGCAGTATCGCTTTGTCTCCATGGCTGCCTGGCTTTCCTCCACAGGCATTTCCCCCCACAATCTCCTCCCTCACATCCTCTTGATCCATCTCCATAATCAACAGCAGCCCTCGCCCTTGGATTGTTCCACAATCCCTAAATTCCAGCTCCCATCTGCTATGCCGTCTAGGGGGCCTGTGTCCCCTGTCCAGGATATGTACGGCTGAGACAAGGACTGTCTGATTCTCATTCCATTTAGGCTGCCACAGAACAACCGTTTCACTCTCAACCTTAAATGTTTCTCCTCTGACTCAGATAATTGCCCCGATGTGGGGATTGGACCCCTGCTTCAGTTCCCCTACCTGCCAATGGCAGGTCCATTTCTACTAACACTCCTGTTTTTCCCCCTAGTTCCTTCACCCTACCAAGTTTTGCTTGGTTCTATATATTCATTTCCACTGGTCAGTACTCCTGTCCACTCTCAGCTGGTGTTCTGCATGAAATTCTGTGTCTGAAGCTGTATTCCTGATGCATCCGTGGAGAAATGTACTCCATGTCCACCTATTCTTCTGCCATAATCTGTGTTTTGTTTCATGGTCACAATTGTCATTCCTTAAAAATCTTCTTTTCTGAGAGCTAATGACTATGAGTTTGGATAAACTGAAATTATAAGAGTGTGTGAAAGAAACTAAAGTCAGAGCATTTCAGTTTTCAGAATTTTCTATTGATTTTTTTCCTATGCAAATTCTCCCTTAGCTTTGAGATTTTTAGTTGGCTGACATCATTCTGGCTGACATACATTTTACTCTAGAAACTGCCAACTCTATACTTCATTGCTGACACAGTTGAATAAAAGGTAAAACAGAAAAGTACTGTCTTCTTTGCACTTGTCATTTCTAATTTGCATTGCAGATAAATTTTTAATTACTTTTAGTAGCTTTGTTTTACTTTAATTCTGATATTTGAAATTCTGAAAATCAGTAGTGAAAGATAGACAAGCTTTGATCTTGGTTCAATTTTTAGAGGCTGAAATTACCTAAACTTCCTCTTTTTTTGCAGCAAATTTGTTATCTTAATGGTTGTTTGTTTATCAAAGGATGTTCTAAATAAGAGAATATAAGACTGGTCTAAAATTCAGCATAACCTTTAAGTCTAGATGACTATGTTATCAGTAAAGTTATGAGGAGGTAAGTTATGATACCAGGTTAAGCCGACAAGTTATGACTGAAAAGATATTCTCATAGAATATTGAACTCATTATACATTTTTTGAAAAAAATCAATGATAAATTCAGCCAACCAAGAAGTAAAACAAAATAAGGAAGTCTTTATAAATGAATGATTCTAAGAGGCAAAACCACTTGCTTAGACTTAGAACCGAGTTTAGCAATTTAGAGATTTGTGTTTGCACAAAAGAATATCTGTAAAACAAGAATAGTATAAACTTACATAATCAAGATGTAAGGGCAGGAAAGAAAGAACTGTGTGAAAATCTTTGTCATTAAAAGAAGAATATATATCATTTCTAATTATGTTAAAATATTAGTTCCTAAAATACTCTAATCCTTGGTTATTTTCATTTTTCCTAAATTTAGTAAGTTTTGTTCTTGAGAATTGAAGATGACTTGCTAGGTTATTTTCAATACACCAGTTCTTTCAATTCACTTTTTATTTTTTTAATTCAAGACAATATTAACTTAATATTACACTACATATTTAGAGTGATACTTCTCTAATCTCTATTTATTTTTTGAGCTGTAAATAAATTGGTAAAAGAGATATCAATAGAGCTCTGAAATGAAGTATGCCACATACTACAACTGCATTATTTCAGTAGTAGTCAGTTTAGTCCCCATTTTTTCTTTATTTTTTTCCCCTGTAGCTTTACATTTTAAATAAATGTCATGAAGTATTTTACAAACATAATTAAAGAACACTCCTACATAACTTAATTTTCTTTGGCTAGAGAAAAATCTCAAGCTAATCAAACTTCATGGTTTGAAGGCACCGTCATCCAGACTGCCAAGTCTACTCAAGGCTTAGGACATAAACTTCAAGAAATTAGGGTACAGTTGCAAAGTTAAAGGGAAGAGTCCACAATAAATGATCCTCACTTCTGACATTAACTGTAACTTCACTGGGGGTGTACATGAGCATGCCCAAAATTACATTCAGCTTGAAGATATTTTTTTCAGGACATATTTTCCTCCTGGAATTGATTTGTGACAATATGTTTGACAATATACCTGGAAATTCATAAATTTAAAGTGTCCAGTTTTTATTGGAGCTTCACTACATAGGCATGATGACTTATTGCCCAAAAGGTTGAACTTCAGATCAACTAATAACATGTGACCTGATGACCCTATCCTAAAGCCAATGGTTGTTTTTTTCTGACATGGCCTCTCCCACTTTAAGACTGTCATGTATATTCAACCTTAGCCCTAAATCACACTGTTACTATATGATGACTCTAAAGATTGCCAGGGAAATAAAGATTACCTCCAAGGAGATGAAGGAAAAACTAGGTCTGCATTTGGGAATGATCAAATTATTTCCTGCATTACTATATTTCCTACTTGATGCATCACTTCAACAATTTACTTTTCCAGGGTTCCCCTGGGTGGCTCAGTGGTAAATAATCCACTTGCTAATGCAGGAGACATGGGTTTGATCCTTGACCTGGGAAGATCGCACATGCCATGGAACAACTAAGCCCATGCACCTCAGCTATTGAGCCTGTGCTTTAGAGCCCTGGAACTGCAACTACTGAAACCTGCATGCCTTAGAGATCTTATGTTCTGCAACAGGAGAAGCCAAAACTATGAGAAGCCTGCACACCTCAATTAGAGAGTAGCCCCCACTCACCTCAACTAGAGAAGAGCCCATGCAGCAACAAAGACCCAGCACCGCCAAAAATAAATAAATAAATAAAATTATTAAAAAATTTACTTCTCCCAAGAGTTATATATACTTACTATCTCCAATTATCCATCTCCCTTTGACTCATAAAATCTAGCTTGTCTTTCTTTGCCATCACCATCATTAACATCATTATAATGATATATACCAAACAGGTAATGCATGCCAAAGAGTACTTTACAATTGGTTAACTCAATAATGCGAATATCCTAATGACCTATACATTATTATTACACCATTTTACAGATGAAGAAACAAAGAGAGAAAGAAGTTTAATTATATTCATTACATCACACAGCTGCTAAATGACAGAGTTAGGATTCAAACTCCAAAAGTCTGAGATCGGTACCTATTGCTCTACATAACAGCTACCCATATCAACAAAAAAAATAAAGCAACGTTCCCAAACCCAATAACATTCATGGTGCTAAATCCAATATAGACTTTTCATTTCTCATTTTAGGTGTCCTTCTACAACATTTGGTATGAGTGCATAGGAGCATATGCTCACACACACACACACACACAGACACCTTCTCAGACTTTGAACTCAAATACTTGGGTTTTACTCTTTATTCTAAAACATACTAAATGAATTGGGGAAAATTCCATAACCTTTAATATTTGTCATGCTGGATTTTTGTGAGAAGGAAGTAAAGGATCACTAATGGATACATCCATTCTATATGTTATTTATATTCTAAATCTTCCACCATAAGTTTCAGTTTCACTTTCCATACCAGAGCCCAAGCCACAGTTCTCTCTCATATGACTTCCTTCAAATGCCTTTTCTTATTCCTACTCCTGTGTGACTCTTTCCAAGAAATCAATAGCACTTTAAAATGATTACATATAAAATGCAAAACTTACCATGTTACCCCTCTCCTTAAGTACCCTCTTTAAGTATTTTCTTTGGCAATTATAGAAACATACCTTATCCTTAACATGGTCTGCAAATCTCTATCCTCTTCAGCCACAGTTACCTTCTGAGCTTGGGATATTCTTTCTTTTTTCTAGGACCCTGATATATTGACCATCATTAAGATATTTGGAAGCAGCAAAGTCTCTCCAGTATAATGACTTTCACTCTGTGTGTGACACACACTGTCTCCACTTATCTTCACAATTATAATGTCTATTCACTATTCAGATCTCACTATTAAGAGGTTAGTATTTATTTCTTCATGAATATAAAATACTATATATATAAATGATATACACTATACATATGTATTATATATTACATAGTATATATTTTATAAAAACGATTACAAAACATAATTAATTATAAATAATTCTTCCTAGACTAGGCTTTTTCTGAGTGCAGAAAACAATGTCAATCTTCTTTATCTATTTGTCTTGTAATAACTATCAAATTGTAGGTGACTAACAAATGGCTGTTAAATAAATGAATGCCTTGCAAAATAGATGACACAATATTCTTTATTCAGTCTTGGCCCCAATAAGAAAAACAAAGCAAATAAAAAAATCTGAGTATCTCATATCATATTAATGAGGAGATGGGAATGGCAGCTAATGAATCAGAATATATATAAAAATTCATTAAATCCAAATATCTGATTTGGGATTTTAGCACCTTTCTCTTAGTAGCAATACTTATTGGCTATGTTTTACAATTATTTTGAGACAAAATCTGGTATAATAAAGATAAAAAGCAGATTACAGCAAGAATGGACTCGATTTTTTTTTTTTTAACTCTCTGCTATTTCTGGCCTACTTCATTCTTTACTTTCTGACTGAAAGCTGTCATGTAGTTAAGTCACTGCAATACCCAATGGAAGCACAAAGAATAGTTTATTAGTTTTTTCTGTTAAGTAGAAGTAGACACTGTTTTCAATGTTTGGAACAATTGGGATGGTTTTATTGTAAGGGGGAAATATATACATTTGAGATGAAATAACACTCAAAATATTTTTTTTCATTTCTTAATATTTTAGTCTGATTTATATTTTTTTATCTCATTTCTTATTTTCAAGGACCTCATAGGAACAAAGTAAATAGCTACTACCTACATAAAGATAAGCTTTTCCATGTCATTTCTACTATTAATAGATTGTTACTAAAAAATACTAGGTGTATTTATTTAAAAAATCACAGGACTTGGTATCTCATTTGATCATGAGATTCCTAAGTTAATGCAGTGTGTGTATTCACTGTTATAAAGCATTAAAGTCAGTGCATCCATGCAGAAAAATGCTAGAGTAATCAATGTTTTTTAAAAAACTAAAAACATATGGTTAGGGGTTAGGCAAATTTACATCTGGGTCTATGCTTACAGGATTGTCAATTTAATCATTTATATACTCACAGCAATATCATCAAGAGTCATCAGGTCCCTTAATATATTGGTAAGCTAGCATATTAATTAATATATAGATGCTTGTATAATGACACAGTAAGACCATCAAACTAGCCGGTCAAAATAGCTGTTGAATTTCCTCCCCAAATTTATATATTTCTAATTTGACTAATAAAATACTGGGGAAGAGCTCAAATTCACATTATAGAATGGGCTACTGCTGCTACTAACTGCTAAGTCACTTCAGTCGTGTCCGACTCTGTGCGACCCCATAGACGGCAGCCCACTAGGATCCTCTGTCCCTGGGATTTTCCAGGCAAGAATACTGGAGTGGGTTGCCATTTCCTTCTCCAATGCATATAGAATGGGCTATACATAGTTTATTAGCAGGCTAGTTCACTTTCTCTGATGATTCAAATAGGATTTTTTCTAAGTCAAATTGATTCTCCTTCCTATTATTTTGGGGAGATTTTTCCTCTGTTCCTATAGTCAATATCTGTATTTTCAGAAGCCAGTTATCCATTTCCATTCTTTCTGGATAGCAGTACTCTGACTTTTATTTAGAGTTCTAGTCCATCCTCATGAAGCCTGTGTACTTCTAAAGAAGCTGCCCTCTCCCAAGATACTTCAGTCTTTCATCACAATCCATCACTAGCTTCAAGTATGAAAACATGAATGAGTACACAATAACACAGACTAAGGAACAGTTTAAAGCTAATGCAAGTTAGCTTTAAATATATAGTTTGCATGCTAAGTACAAAATAAAAGTGATTACCAACATTGCACATGTTTAAGTTTTTATGCTTAAGGGTGGAAAGTTAAGAGTAGAAACAAAACCTATATTCCTTAATTCTAAAATGAAATATGTAAAATATAAATATTAACTTTAATTCTATAGGTTAATCTGAATTTATATAAATATATGATAATGATGGCAATTAGCTGTAACTGAATTATTCTCATTAGAGGACAAAACAGGCTTGCTCATCACTATGCTGGCTCTAAGCTTTCAGAATTTAATGAATGTTAAAATATTAAAATCTTATCCAATTTACCATGGAGCCATAATTTGCAAGAATAAATGCATAATAATCCTTTGGACTTCAGAGGTAATTAATGGGCAATATTTTCACAGAGGATGATGATAATTCATTCTCAATTAGCCCAGCTTGATTTAAATCATTGATTGTAACTTGTTTAGTAATAATTTAGTAATAATGAAATTAATATCTCCTATTTTTGGATAAATTGTTAATGAACCCATGGTGAATTTTAACTTTAAACATGAATGCTTATAAATGTCTTCTTGTAAATTTTCTATCTGAGACTGATTTATCCTTTCAGTTATTGCTAACTTTATAGAAACAGTGTGATTTCCTTGAAAATGTTGAGGCTCTAGCCATTAAATTTTGTCCTAGCTCTGCCTTCAAGATATCTCCAAATTTTCCAAGATCAGGTTTGCAAATGCCTGACTCTTCCAAAATTATAACAACAATATTCACTTTCAGGGATTTGAAAAAGATATTGGTATAATTAGCTAGGGCTTCCCAGGTGATAATAGCGGTAGAGAACCCACCTGCCAATTCAGAAGACATAAGAGACATGGTGTTTGACTCCTGAATTGCAAACAACATGTTCCCTCCTGGAGGAGGAAAAAACAACCTACTCTAGTATTCTTCAGAATACTTCAGAACTAGGGTTCTGGAGAACCCTAGACAGAGGAGCCTGGAGGGCTACAGCCCATTGGGTCACAAAGAGTCAGATATGACTGAAGCAACTTAGCACGTACACACGCAAAATTAGATATTTGGTATGATTTGCTATTAAAAAAAAAAGAAACAGTTTACAAAATTTTTTTTTAAATTACTGTCTACATTTCAGAAGAAATGTATTGTAATCATTGTTAATCACACAGATATTTCCCTGATTTTGCTAAAATGGATTTATGAAATTATTTTTATATTCAATAATTTTAGCAAATGAGGAAAATTTGTCAAAAGTGGCAACATCTAATGAGATGGGACTCATTTCAAGTGCATTATGAATTATAATATGATGTTTCTTTTGTCCATGGATTAAGTACATATTTAGAAAACATAGCTATAATGTGTGCTAGAGATACCAAGGGAATATTTCATGCAAAGCTGGGCTCAATAAAGGACAGAAATGGTATGGACCTAACAGAAGCAGAAGATATTAAGAAGAGGTGGCAAGAAAACACAGAAGAACTATACAAAAAAGATCTTCACGACCCAGATAATCATGGAGGTGTGATAACTCCCACTCACTTAGAGCTGGACATCCTGGAATGTGAAGTCAAGTGGGCCTTAGGAAGCATCACTATGAACAAAGCTGCTGCTGCTGCTAAGTCACTTCAGTCATGTCCGACTCTGTGCGACCCCATGGACGGCAGCCCACCGGGCTCCCCTGTCCCTGGGATTCTCCAGGCAAGAACATTGGAGTGGGTTGCCATTTCCTTCTCCAGTGCATGAAAGTGAAAAGTGAAAGTGAAGTTGTTCAGTCATGTCTGACCCTCAGCGACCGCATGGACTGCAGCCTTCCAGGCTCCTCCATCCATGGGATTTTCCAGGCAAGAGTACTGGAGTGGGGCGCCATTGCCTTCTCTGATGAACATAGCTAGTGGAGGTGATAGAATGCCAGTTGAGCTATGTCAAATATAAAAGATGATGCTGTTAAAGTGCTGCACTCGATATGTCAGCAAATTTGGAAAACTCAGCAGTGGCCATAGCATTGGAAAAGGTCACTTTTCATCCCAATCACAAAGAAAGGCAATGCCAAAGAATGCTCAAACTACCACACAATTGCACTCAACTCACACACTAATAAAGTAATGCTCAAAATTCTCCAAGCCAGGCTTCAGCATTATTTGAACCATGAACTTCCAGATGTTCAAGCTGGTTTTAGAAAAGGCAGAGGAACCAGACATCAATTTGTCAACATCTGCTGGATCATCAAAAAAGCAAGAGAGTTCCAGAAAAACATCTATTTCTGCTTTATTGACCATGCCAAAGCCTTTGACTGTGTGGATCACAATAAACTGTGGAAAATTCTGAAAGGGATGGAATACCAGATCACCTGACCTGCCTCTTGAGAAACCTGTATGCAGGTCAGGAAGCAACAGTTAGAACTGAACATGGAGCAACAGAACTGGTTTCAAATAGGAAAATGAGTATTTCAAGACTGTATATTGTCACCCTGCTTATTTAACTATATATGCAGAGTACATCATGAGAAATGATGGGCTGGAGGAAGCACAGCTGGAATCAAGATTGCCGGGAGAAAAATCAGTAACCTCATACATACAGATGACACCACCCTTATAGCAGAAAGTGAAGAACTAAAGAGTCTCTTGATGAAAGTGAAAGTGGAGACTGAAAAAGTTGGCTTAAAGCTCAACATTCAGAAAACGAAGATCATGGCATCTGGTCCCATCACTTCACGGCAAATAGAAGGGAAAACAGTGGCTGACTTTATTTTTCTGGGCTCCGCAATCACTGTGGATGGTGATTGCAGCCATGAAATTAAAAGACGCTTGCTTCTTGGAAGGAAAGTTATGACAGACCCAGACATATTAAAAAGCATAAGAACCAGTCATATTAAAAAGCAGAGACATTACTTTGCCAACAAAGTTCTGTCTAGTCAAGGTTATGGTTTTTCCAGTGGTCATGTATGGATGTGAGAGTTGGACTATAAAGAAAACTGAGCACTGAAGAACTGATGCCTTTGAAGTGTGGTGTTGGAGAAGACTCTTGAGAGTCCCTTGGACTGCAAGGAGATCCAACCAGTCCATCCTAAAAGAGATCAGTCCTGGGTGTTCATTGGAGGGATTGATGTTGAAGTTGGAACTCCAATACTTTGGCCACCTGATGCAGAGTGCTGACTCATTTGAAATGACCCTGATGCTGGGAAACATTGAGGGCAGGAGGAGAAGGGGACGACAGAGGATGAGATGGTTGGATGGCATCACGGACACAATGAACATGGGTTTGGGTGGACTCCGGGAGTTGCTGATGGACAGGGAGGTTTGGTGTACTGTCTTCATGGGGTTGCAAAGAGTCAGACATGACTGAGCAATTGAACTGAACTGATGTGTGGTAACTGTGCACCAGTGAGGTGACTTCCCTTGGGTTCCATATTTTGTTCTGAGTTAAGGCTGAGGAAAATGCTATTATAGTCCCGTATCCCATTGGAACAAACTCTTATGGTTCGTCAGGTCTGATAAGCAACATCATCTCCAGCATAAACTTTGCCAGAGAATCATTGTGCTTACTTGATGATTTTGAGAGTCTCAGAACTCCAATTTTTCTTTAAGAAATGGCATTGTCTATGGAAAAATATAAAGTGAATAGCAAAATAAGAAGAAAATATGAAAACCCATAGTGCTGGTATTTTTCTCTACTTGGAAGCCAGTATCAATAGAGAGGAAGGAAAGATCACTGCAAAACATCACAGAAAATTCAAGTTTGTCTCCTATTTCTGTCATAAAATTCTTCTGTCTTCTGTGAAAAGTTACCTCTCAGGATATCAGTATTTTTTTAAGAAGGAGAGGAAGAAGGTGGTCAAAGAGATCTGAATTTCTCAACCAAAAGCATCACATTTTGAAATTAAACAAAATGCAAGAGTTGAAACTTCATCACAAACCTACTGAGTTCCAAGTTTGTGACTGGAACCAAATAACTGCATATCCAAAGTACACAACTGTTAATCCTGCACATCTGTGAAGCAGACGAATCCTCAGTGTTCTTAGTTCTGATGTTTTCTTCCTTCCTCTGATTTAATGAATTTTAATTAATAGAGTAGTATTATACATAGATACTAACTAAAAGAAGAGAAGAGGAGGCAGTCAACTCCATAACAGACACTCTGCTAGGTGCTACATATAAAAAAGTGAAATATTAGAAAAAAAGGAAATAATTTTCTTTCAAGGTGACAAATGTTAACAATCACAGAAGAAATAGTTAAAATGAGAGGTGAGGCATAAAGAATTAGAAGACGGTGACATATTGTATATTATGGAGTTCAGGAATGCTGTTACAAAAGGTTAGGTGGGATTTGTTTCAGGCAAACCAGAAAGATACACTTTAGGTACAAGAAAGTCTTGGCACAAGAAGAAAGCATAAAGTGATTGGAAACTTTAAAAAAATTATAAACTTGAAAAATATAGCTCTTTCAATATTTTAAGTGACTTTAACATCTATCTTTAAAGTTCAGTTCAGTTCAGTTGCTCAATCATATCCGACTCTTTGTGACCCCATGGACTGCAGCACGCCAGGATTCCTTGTCTATCACCAACTCCCAGAGCTTGCTCAAACTCATGTCCATCAAGTTGGTGATGCCATCCAAACATCTCAACCTCTGTTGTCCCCCTTCTCCTGCCTTCAATCTTTCCCAGCATCGAAGTCTCTTCAAATCAGTCAGTTCTTTGCAGCAAGCGGACAAATTATTGGAGCTTCAGCTTCAGCATCAGTCCTTCCTAAGAATATTCAGGACTGGTTTCCTTTAGGATTGACAGGTTTGATTTCCTTGCTCCCCAAGGGACTTTCAAGAGTCTTCTCCAATACTACAATTCAAAACATCAATTCTTCAGTGCTCAGCTTTCTTTATAGTCCAACTCTTACATCCATACTTGACTACTGGAAAAACCATAGCTTTGACTATATGGAATTTTGTCAGTAATGTCTCTGCTTTTTAATATGTTAAGTTTGTCATAGTTTTTCTTCCAAGGAGCAAGTGTCTTTTAATTTCATGGCTGCAGTTATCATCTGCAGTGATTTTGGAGCCCAAGAAAATAAAGTCTGTCATTGTCTCCATTGTTTCCCCATCTATTTGGCATGAAGTGATGGGACCCAAAGCCGTGATATTAGTTTTTAGAATGTTGACTTTTAAGCCAACTTCTTCATTCTCCTGTTTCACTTTCATCAAGAGGCTCTTTAGTTCCTCTTCGCTTTCTGCCATAAGGGTGGTGTCATATACGAATCTGAGATTATTGATATTTCTCCCTCCAGTCTTAATTCCAGCTTGTACTACATCTAATCCAGTATTTCGCTGATGTACTTATTTTGCATATAAGTTAAATAAGCAAAGTGACAATATACAGCCTTCACATACTTCACTTTCTCAATTTGGAACCAGTCTGTTGTTCCATATCTGGTTCTAACTGTTGCTTCTTGACTTGCAAACAGATTTCTCAGGAGGCAGGGAAGGTAATCTGGTATTCCCATCTCTCAGAATTTTTTACAGTTTGTTGTGACCCACACAGTCAAAGGCTTTAGTGTAATCAATGATGCAGATGTTTTGTTTTCCCCCCCCCTGGAATTCTCTTGCTTTTTCTATGATCCAACGGATGTTGGCAATTTAATATCTGGTTCCTCTGCCTTTTCTAAATCCAGCTTATTTGTTGGAAGCTCTCAGTTAACATACTGTTGAAGCCTAGCTTGGAGAATTTTGAACATTGCTTTTTTAGCTTGTGAGATGAGTGCAATCTGTAAAATTTAAACCCTAGAAAATTGATGAATATTTTACTATAGCATTAAAAATGGTTTGATGGTATTGGCCAAAAGTTAAAATAATAAATTCACTTCTTTGAGAGTTTACTAAATGCCATTTCTGTGTCAACTTGTGGAGATTTTTTTTTTCCATTCAGTAAAGAAATCATTTTTGGCTGGCATTATTCCTATAATTAAATTGAAGAAAGTAGGGAAAACCAATAGACTATTCGTATATGACCTAAATCAAATCCCTTATGATTATAAATTGGAAGTGACAAGAGATTCAAGGGATTAGATCTGATAGACAGAGTGCCTGAAGAACTATGGACAGAGGTTTGTGACATTGTACAGGAGCAAGTGATCAAGACCATCCCCAAGAAGTAAGGCCAAGGGAGAAACCAAATTTTCTGACATTTTGATCTTGGACTTTTAGTCTCCAGAAATTTCAGAAAATAAATTTATGTTGTTTAATCAATACAGCCTATTTTGTATGGCAGTCCTAGCTAATTAATACAACATATTACAGGGGACACAGGATTGTTTATGACCATTCATTGATAACAAGGTTGCTAATAAGTACAAATATTTTGGGTATCGAAAATATATGGTAATAAAGATATAACACTGGAGTCAGTAAACCTCAATGGTGTATACCAGAAATACATCCAAAATGGACGTAGTTCCATTCAAAGGTGTTAGAAAACTAAAGGAAGCTTGTGGAATTATACAGTATTATTATAATTGTTCTAAGGCAACAATTTTGAGTATAGAAGATGTGAGGCAGCCCCAATCTGGAATTTTCTATTGACAAATCATGATGTCACTATGATCAGGCAAAACACCGCTGCATCTTTGTGAACAAATAGGGCAGATGTGAGAAGCCATGTTTTCTGAACATACCCTGGAATGATATTGATGATTATGTTTATAAAACTGTACTCTGTAATATATAAAATAAATCTTGTATATATGTTAGTTAGCTCATTTTCACCAGACTTCAAACCCTTCCCTTTGTGTAGCAAATTCATGGAGGAATTTTCTAAGTTCTGCCAAAGTAGAGCTGAAATAATTTATTACTTAAATTGGAAAAAATACTATATCTTTAAACTTGCTATACTTTAAAAATGCTATACTTTAAACTTACACCTTCATCAAAAATCAATTCCAGATGGAATAAAGATCAAACAAGAAAAGAGAACCTTAAAGCATTTAAAGGTGCATAGGAGACAACATTGGAGAAGGAAATGGCAACCTACTCCAGTGTTCTTGCCTGGAGAATCCCAGGGAAGGGGGAACCTGGTGGGCTACCATCTATGGGGTCGCACAGAGTCAGACACGACTAAAGCGACTTAGCAGCAGTAGCAGCAGCAGGAGACAACAGCTCCATCACCACCAAGTATAAAAACTCTTAATGATAGCTATAAATTGCAAAAGGAGTGCTTGGAAAATTCAACTAGAATAAAATTATACATTTTTTTCATTAAAAGTAACTACAAAATTTATAAGCACAAGTCATAAGCTGGGAAAAGATGTTTGATATTATAAACCAACATTTAATCTTCATAATATAAATTGGAATTATGAAAATTATAAAAAACAAACATGTAAGAAATGAACACATAGTTTAAGGATGATAAACATAAATGCACACCAAAAATGAATGACATGATCAAGCTCATTGGTAATCACAGAAATTCAAATTACAATCCAAATATACAAAATAAAACTATACTAATTTGAGAAAAAAATTAATCAAAATTATATAGGCTAATCAAACCACATATGTGTGAAGTTGGACAGCAATGGAAACTATTCTACGCTGTTTATAGAAGTGATTGAAGCAATCTTGCTAGAAAAAAATAGGGTGTAAAATGAAAATATACACATCTATACTTTTAAAACTCTAGAGAATGTCTTGCATATGTGTTCCAAGAAACATTTACAAGAATACAGCATTATTTATAACAACAAAGCATTGTAGAGTCATATAATGAACTATAATACAACAGAGAAAACATATGTATCATAACAATGCTAAAGAAAAAAGAGTGCATTGCAAAAAACTACTTTGAACATAAACAAAAGTGCAACAACTGCTCTACTAGGTTTACTGTTCACTGCAGATACTCATACCATCATCCTTCAGGTATGAAACAAATGTTCCCATCTACTTTGAGGCCATATGGCTAAGTTTAAAATTAAGTGTAAAGGCATACCTTAGAGTTAGTGCAGATTTCATTTCAGATCATCACAGTTAAGCAAATATGACAGCAAAGTCAGTCACTGGCTTCCCAGTGCATACAACAGTTATATTTACACTATACTATAGTTTATTAAGTGAGCAATAGTATTTTGTTTCCCCCAAATACACACACCTTAATTAAAAATATTTTGTTGCTAAAATTTTTAACCATCATCTGAGTTTTCAGTGGGTCATAATTTTTCTACAATAGTGACAGCAAAAATTGCTGATCATAGATCACTATAACAAATATAATGATAATGAGAAAGCTTGAAATACTATGAGAATTGCCAAAATGTGACACAAAGACATGAAGTGAGCAAATGCTGCTGGAACAATGGCACTGACAGACTTGCACAAAACATGGTTGCTACAAACATTCAATTTTGTAAAAAACACAATGTCTGGAATGATATTGATATTGATTGTCTGCAAAGCACAATAAAATGAGGTATACATGTAGCATATTCTTTTTATTTCTTTAAAAAATTGGTTGAATAGAATAGCAAAAATTGTACATAGGGCAAGATTCAAGATGGTCACTAACAGGAGATCAATAAAGGGACAGAAAAATATTTGTATATGTACATTAAAAATTACCATACCTTTTAAATTTATTAATCTAACTTATTTACTTTAAAAAGGCTTGTTCTTCAGCATCTTCTCTATGACAAATTTTCCTTCAGAATAAAAATCAATTTCCTTCAAAGTACCAATTAAAATACATAAAACTTTCTTAGCAACTAGAGAAAGAACAAACAAAACCCAAAGTTTAGCAGAAGGAAAGAAATTATAAAGTTTAGAGCAAAAATAAATAACATAGAGACAAAAAAACAATAGAAGAGATCAATGAAGCTAAAGTCCAGCTCTTTGAAAAGATAAACAAGTTTGATAAACCTTCAGCCAGTCTCATCAAGAAAAAAGGGAGAGGGCTAAAATCAATAAAATTAGAAATGAAAAAGATGAATTACAGTGGACACTACAGAAATAAAAAGGAGCATAAAAAATACAACTGGAAATATGTTTCAATAAAGTGGACAACCTAGAAGAAACAGACCGATTTTTAGAAAGTTGTACTGTCTCAAAATGTATACTTTCTGAACTCCAAAGAAACAGAAATTATGAACAGAGCAATCACAAACACTGAAATTGAAATTGTGATTAAAAACTTCCAATAATCAAAAGCCCAGGAACAGATAGATTCACAGGTGAAATCTACCAAATATTTAGCAAAGAGTTAACACTTATCCTTCTGAAACTATCTCAAAAAATTCAGAGGATGGAACACTTCCAAACTCATCCTATGAGGCCACCATTTCCCAGATACCAAAATCAGAAAAAGATACTACACAAAAAGAAAATTGCAGGGCAATATCACTAATGGACTTAGATGCAAAAAATCCTCAATAAAATAGTGAGTTGACCAAAAATTTTGTTTGGGTTTCTTATAACATTTTATGGATGTTATCATCAAAAGAACTTTTGGGCCAACCCAATACTAGCAAACTAAATCCCAAAATACTTGAACAGGGTCATATGCCATGATCAAGTGGGGTTTATTGCAGGGGTGTGAGGATTTTTCAATGTACACAAATCAATTACTGTGGTACACTGCATTAATAAATTAAAGAATGAAAACCATATGATCATTTCAATAGATACAGAACAAGCTTTTGACAAAATTCAACATGCATTAACGATAAAAACTCTCTAGCCAGTGAGTACAGAGGAACAGACTTCTACATAATAAAGGCTATATATGACAAACCCATAGCTAACATTATAAACATTATACTTAATGGTGAAAAGATGAAAGCATTTTCTCTAAGATAGGACCACAACAAGAGTGCTCATTCTCATCACTTTTATTCCAAGTAGTTTTGTCAAAGCCACAACAATTAGAGAAGAAAAAGAAAAAAAAAAAATTCAAATTGGAAAAGAAGAAGTAAAACTGTCGCTATTTACAGATGACACAGTTCTATAAATAGGAAATCCTAACGATGTTATTAGAAAACTACTAGAGCTCATCAATGAAGTTGCAGGATACAAAATTAATACACAGAAATGTGTTGCATTCCTATACACTAAAAAAAAAAATATCAAAAAGAGAATTTAAGGAAACAATCCCATATCCTATTGCATCAAAAGAGATAAATACATAGGAATAAATCTACCTAAGGAGGTAAAAGACCTGTACTCTGAAAACTGTAAGACACAGAAGAAAGAAATCACAGATGATACAAACAAATGGAAAGATATATCATGTTCTTGGGCTGGAAGAATCACTATTGTCAAAATGACTATACTACTCAAGGTAATCTACAGATTCAATGCAATCCCTAATATTAACAATAGCACTTTTTTTTTTTTTTTTTGCAGATCTAGAACAAAATATCTTAAAATGTGCATGGAAAAACAAAAGACCTCAAATAGACAAAACAATCTTGAGAAAGCAACATGGAGGAATCAGGCTCCCCGACTTCAGACTACACAATAAAGCAACATAATCAAGACAGTATGGTGCTGGCACAAGACAGACTTATAGATCAGTGCAATAGAATAGAAAGCCTAGAGGTAAACTTATATACCTATGGTCATCTAATCTACGACAAAGGAGACAAGAAGATAAAATAGAAAAAAGACTGTCTCTTCAGTTAGTGGTGTGTGGAAAACTGGATGACTACACATAATATAATAAAATTAAAACATTTTCTAACACCATACACAAAAATAATCTCAAAATGAATAAAGACCTACATGTGAGACCAAATACTATACAACTTTTAGAGGAAAACAGACAGAACACTCTTTAACAAAAAGAGTAGCAATATATTTTTGGATCCACTTCCTAGAGTAAAGAAAATGTTAAAAAATAAACAAATGGGGACTACTTAAACTTAAAAGCTTTTGTCCAGTAAAGGAAACCATAAACAAAACTAAAAGACAAAACACAAAATGTGAGAAAATAATTTCAAAAGATGTGACCAACAAAGGATTCAGTTCACTTCAGTTCAGTCACTCAGTCGTGTCTGACTCTGCGACCCCATGGATTTCAGTACACCAGGAATCCCTGTCCATCACCAACTTCCAGAATACACTCAAACTCATGTCCATTGAGTCGGTGATACCATCCAACCATCATATCCTCTGTTGTCCCCTTCTCCTCCCACCTTCAATCTTTCCCAGCATCAGGGTCTTTTCCAATGAGTCAGTTCTTTGTATCAGGTGGCCAAAGGACTGGAGTTTCAGCTTCAGCATCAGTCCTTCCAATGGATATTCAGGATTGATTTCTTTAGGATGGACTGGTTGGATCTTGCCATTCAAGGGATGCTCAAGAGTCTTCTCCAACACCACAGTTCAAAAGTATCAATTTTTGGGGGCTCAGCTTTCTTTATAGTCCAACTCTCACATCCATACATGACTACTGGAAAAACCATAGCCTTGACTAGATGGACTTTTGTTGGCAAAGTAATGTCTCTACTTTTTAATATGCTGTCTAGGTTGATCAAAACTTTTTTTTCCCAAGGAGCAAGTGCCTTTTAATTTCATGGCTGCAGTCACCATCTGCAGTGATTTTTGGAGCCCCCGCCCCGCCCCCCACCCCCGCAAAAAAATAGTCTGTCACTCTTTCCATTGTTTCCCCATCTATTAGCCATGAAGTAATGGGACCAGATGCCAGGATCTTCGTTTTCTGAATGTTGAGTTTTAAGTCAACTTTTTCACTCTCCTCTTGCACTTTCATCAAGAGTCTTTTTAGTTCTTCTTTGCTTTCTGCCATAAGTGTGATGCCATCTGCATATCTGAGGTTATTGTTATTTCTCCAGGCAATCTTGATTCCACCTTGTGGTTCATCCAGCCCAGCATTTCACATGATGTACTCTGCCTCTGCATAGAAGTTAAATAAGCAGGGTAACAAAATACAGCCTTGACGTACTTCTTTCTTGATTTGGAATCAGGATTAATCTCCAAAATATACAAACTTCACATGCAGCTCAATATCAAAAACATACACAATTAAAAAAAATATGGAGAAGGTCTAAATAGACATTTCTCCAAAGAAGACATACAGATGGCCAAAAGAAGCATGGAAAGATGTTCAACACTGCTTATTATTGGAGAAAAACAAATCAAAACTATGAGGTATCACCTCACACTGGTCTAAATGGCCATCATCAACAAATCTATACTTAATAAATGCTGGATAGATTGTGAAGATAAGGGAACCCTCCAACACTGTTGAAGGGAATGTAAATAGGTATAGTCCCTATGGAGAACGGTATGGAGGTTTCTTTAAAAACTAAACACAGACATACCATTTGATCCAGCAATGCCACTTGCACATATATCTGGAGAAAGCAATATTTTGAAAAGATATAGGGACCTCAATATTCACTGAAGCACTATTCACAATAGTAAAGGCATAAAATCAACCTAAATATCCACTGACAGATGAGTGAGTTTAAAAAATGTGGTACATATATATAATGGAATATTAGTCAGCCAAAAAAATGGAAGATATAATGCCACTTGCAGCAACATGGATGGATCTGGAGATTATAATAGTTAGTGAAGTAGGTCAGACAAAGAAAGAAAAGTATCATATGTATCACTTATATGCGGAATCTTAAAAATCACACAAAGAACTTATTTATAAAACAGAGACAAACTCACAGACAGGAAACAAATTTATGGTTACCTAAGTGGAAAAGTGGAGGAGGGAGGAATTAATTAGGAGGTTGGGATTAACATATACATATTACTATATATAAAATAGATCATCACAAGGACCTATTGTATAACACAGGGAACTTTATCCACTCTGCAATAAACTACATAGATAAAGAATCTGAATAAGAATATGTGTGTGTGTGTGTGTGTGTGTGTGTGTGTGTGTAATTGTGCTGTACACCTGAAACCAACACAACATTGTAAATCAATTATTGATGTTCAGTCACTAACTCATGGCCATCTCTTTGAGACCCCATGGATTGCAACACACCAGGCTTCCCTGTCCTTCACTATCTCCTGGCTGCTGCTGCTGCTGCTGCTGTTGCTAAGTCGCTTCAGTCGTGTCTGACTCTGTGCGACCCCATAGACTGCAGCCCATCAGGCTCCCCCGTCCCTGGGATTCTCCAGGCAAGAAAACTGGAGTGGGTTGCCATTTCCTTCTCCAATGCATGAAAGTGAAAAGTGAAAGTGAAGTCGCTCAGTCGTGTCCGACTCCTAGCGACACCATGGACTGCAGCCTACCAGGCTCCTCTGTCCATGGGATTTTCCAGGCAAGAGTACTGGAGTGGGGTGCCATTGCCTACTCCGCACTATCTCCTGAAGTTTGTTTAAATTCATGCCTGTTAATTAACGTTGATGATGCTATCTGACCACCTAATCCTATGCCACCCCCTTCTCCTTTGCCTTTAATCTTTTCAGAATCAGTCTTTCCTAATGACTTGGCCATTTACATCAAGTGGCCCAAGTATTGAAGTTTCAGAATAAATCCTCCCAATGAATATTCAGGACTGATTTCCTTTAGGATTTATTGGTTTTATCTCCTTGCAGTCCCAGGAACTCTCAAGAGTCTCCTCTTCACCATAATTTGAAAGCATCAATTCTTTGGTCCTCAGTCTTCTTCATGGTTCAACTTTCATATCTGTACAACTATACTTCAATATGAAATACACAAATCAACAATAATCCAATATACAATAAAAATAAATTTAAAACTTCATTTAAAATAACACTCTAACTAAAAACCAAGCATGAAATTAGAAAAAAGTAAAAACACATTATTATCAATATTAGTTATACTTTAATAATTTTATTATAATAAATTATTAAAATTAAAATTTATAATTTTATAATAATAAAGAATCATTTTAAAAATTAGTCTTATGCTAATTTGTGCTGGAATCAAGCAAGCAAAACTTGGGAAGTAAACTAATTCATAATAAAATTTGGCTGAACACTCACCTTGGAATGACTAGGTTAAGATTGCTTTAAAAACATAAAACTTTCTGTTAGAATGTTTAAGAGTTTACAAAAAAGGTATTTTAGGAAAAGTTACTTTTGTGGAAAAATCTGCTGTGATTCATTTATTTCAGCATGTTTGAACAGACCTCTACACTGGATGTTACACATACTTTATGGTAAGACTTAGAAATGAATTTGCTTGTGGCAGTTACATAGTTGTAAGGTTTTTTTGGTTTGAAATAGCTCTGGGTAACTTATATAGAAAGGATTAAGCACTTAAGATATTTTATAATAAAATAACTGAATATATTAAATTTTCTCCAGTTAAGAAGAATGAAATTATGGCAGACACAAGTTTGTTTTCATATACCTTCATATTTTAAATTTCTTATATCAAGATTGTATTGATTTTGTAAACTTAAAAAGCATAAGGGTTAAATAAAACCTTTAAAAATAACTATTTTAAATGCAAACTACCAATAAAAATATTAGCGATCAATGCAAAGAAATAGAGGAAAACAAAAAAATGGGAAACATTAGAGATCTCTTTGAGTAAATTAGAGAACCAAGGGAACATTTCATGCAAAGATGGACACAATAAAGGACAGAAACGGTATGGACCTAACATGAGCAGGAGATATTACGAAGAGGTGGCAAGAATACATAAAATAACTAAACAAAAAAGATCTTCATGACCCAGATAACCACGATGGTGTGATCACTCACCTAGATCCAGACAACCTGGAGTGCAAAGTCAAGTGGGCCTTAGGAAGCATCACTACGAACAAAGCTAGTGGAGGTGATGGAATTTTAGTTGAGATATTTTTAATCCTATTTGAAAGATGATGCTGTGAAAATACTGCATCTAATATGCCAGCAAATTTGGAACACAGCAGTGGCCACAGGAATGTATGGAAAAGGTCAGTTTTCATTCCAATCCCAAAGAAAGACAATGCCAAAGAATGTTCAGACTACCACAGTATTGCACTCATCTCACACGTTAGCAAAGTAATGCTCAACATTCTCCAAGCTAGGCTTCAAAAGTATGTAAACTAAGAACTTCCAGATGTTCAAGCTCGATTTAGAAAAGGCAGAGGAACCAGAGGTCAAATTGCCAACATCCACTGGATCATAGAAAAAGCAAGAGAATTCCAGAGGAACATCTACTTCTACTTCATTGACTACACTGAAGTCTTTGACTGTGTGGATCACAACAAACTGTAGAAAATTTTGAAAGAGATGGGAATACCTGAGCACCTTACCTGACTCCTGAGAAATTTGTATGCAGGTCAAGAAGCAACAGTTAGAACTGGACATGGGACAATGGACTGGTTCCAAATTGAGAAAGAAGTGCATCAGTGCTGTATATTGTCACCCTGCTTATTTAACTTCTATGCAGAGTACATCATGTGAAATAACCAGGTTGGATGAAGCACAAGCTGAAATCAAGATTGCCGGGAGAAATATCAATAACCTCAGATATGCAGATGACACCACCCTTATGGCAGAAACTGAAGAGGAACTAAAGAGCCTTTTGATGAAAGTGAAAGAGGAGAGTGAAAACGTTGGCTTAAAAACTAAGATCATGGCATCGGGTCTCATCACTTCATGGCAAATAGAGAAACAATGGAAACAGTGAGAGACTTTATTTTCTTGGGCTCCAAAATCACTGAAGATGGTGACTTCAGCCATGAAATTAAAAGACACTTTCTCCTTGGAAGAAAAGCTATGACAAACTTAGCATATTAAAAAGTAAAGACATTATTTTACCAACAATAGTCTGTATAGTCAAAGCTATGGTTTTTCCAGTAGTTGTGTATGAATGGGAGAGTTGGACCATAGAGAAAGCTGAGCACTGAAAAACTGATGCCTGTGAACTGTGGTATTGGAGAAGATTCTTGAGCATCCCTTGGACTGCAAGGAGATCCACCAGTCAATCTTAAAGGAAATCAGTCCTGAATATTCTTTGGAAGGACTGATGCTGAAGATGAAACCAATAATTTGGCCACTTGATGCGAAAAACTGACTCATTGGAAAAGACCCTGATGCTGGGAAAGATTGAAGGCAAGATAAGTAAGGGATGAGAGAGGATGAGATGCTTTTATGGCATCACCAACTCGATGGACATCTGTTAAAGCAAGCTCTGGCAGTTGGTGATGGACAGGGATGCCTAGCATGCTGCAGTCCATGGGGTTGCAAATTTAACATGACTGAGCAACTGAACTGAATAAAAACATAAAGACATTAAAACTAAGGGAATTCATGGATGTTAGATTTTAATGATCAACTTAGAAATATGATAGCCAAAATATTTAGCAACTCATACACTCAGAGAAGGCAATGGCACCCCACTCCAGTACTCTTGTCTGGAAAATCCCATGAACGGAGAAGCCTGGGAGGCTGCAGTCCATGGGGTCACGAAGAGTTGGATATGACTGAGTGACTTCACTCTTACTTTCACACTTATATTTACATAATTTACTAATTTTTCTCCTGACTTATTCATTTTATTGTGCATTTTCTTTACAAAAATGTCATTATAGTCAATATTCACTCTATATAAAGAAAAATATATTTGATGAATTATTAAATGAAGTATTTCAAGTACATTTGATAGTATATCTCACAATAGATATGAAAGTATTTTATTAATAGTATGAAGGAAATATAATATTTATAAATTGTATTCCAAAAATAAAGCATATAAATGACAAAAATATTCCCTAAAAAGAAAAGCAAAAACATTGAATCTATTTTCTTTAAGGTAAATACCAACAAAATGTAATACAATGAAGATTTATAACACAGCCGCAAATGTTGAAGTTGATAAATTAATCCATTTAGCTAACGTGTGCTTAGATCACATTAAGGTTCATATTCATTCATAGTTTTTAATGAGTTTCCCTTGTGGCTCAGCCTGTAAAGATTCTGCCTGCAATGAATGCGACCTGGTTTCAATCCCTGGGTTGCAAAGTACCCCTGGTGAAGGGAAAGTCTACCCACTCCAGTATTCTGCCCTGGAGAATTCTACAGACTATTACAGTCCATGGGGTCGCAAAGAGTTGGACATGACTGAGCGACTTTCACTTTCACTTTTATAGTTTTTAATAAATTCAAGATGAACTATAACTTGGAAGAATATTTTCTATATTTGTGTGAAATCTTTTCAAAAGAAGATTTTTGTTACATTCAGAAATCAAGAGAAATAAATAACAAAATTCACTCTATCAAAATGGACATATATGAAGTTATAATCTCTAATACTGGACTTTGTACCTTTAGTCTCTTTTTATATTTTCTGTGTTAATGGCTAAATTATTCCTGCTACATTCATGAATTTAGAGAGCAGGAGGTGTCTTTCATGTTGGCTGCATGATTTTGATTTTGTTTCATATAAGTCTAGGGCTTCCCTAGTGGCTCAGACAGTAAAGAATATGCTTGTAATAAGGGGGCCCCGGGTTTGATCTCTGGGTTGGGAAGATCCCTGGAGAAGGGAATGGTACCCACTCCAGTATTCTTCTTGCCTGGAGAATTCCGTGGCCAGAGGAGCCTGGTGAACTACACGCATCTGGAAGAGTTGGACAGACTGAGCAACTAACACTTTCAGGTTTTTTTTTGTTTTGTTTTTCATTTAAGTCTTTTGGAAGATTTAACATAATTTCATTTGCAAACAAATTTCAGGACAAGAACTACGTTTTCAATTATTCAGTCATGTCCATAACCCTATTTCCCATGGTTGCCATTATGTATGAACTTGACAGTAGATGATTACAAGATGCAGTTTTCATAGCAACGAGAGGAGAATTCTGAACTGCCAATATGCCCTGTGAATGAGTTCTCAAGTCACAATCTAAGGAAAGGAATGACTACCCACTCCAGTATTCTTGCCTGGAGAATTTCTTGGACAGAAGAGCTTGGTGGGCTGTAGTCCAGGGAGTTGCAAAGAGTCCAACTCTGAGTAGCAATCATTTTCACTTTTTTCCTTCTTTACTGCTGAGCCATTGGGAAAGCCCAATATGCCCCTTGGTGGTGATCTAGTCACTAAGTTGTGTTCGACTCTTGTGATCCCATGGACTGTAGCCTTCCAGGCTCCTCTGTCCATGGGATTCTCCAGGCAAGAATACTGGAGTGGGTCCATTTCCTTCTCCAGGGGATCTGCCCAACCCTGGAATTGAACCCAGGTCTCCTGCATTGCAGGCAGATTCTTTATTGAGATATGAGGGAATTAATAAGTATGTGAGTGTGTTTAAAAAAAAAAAGGATCTGAAATCAAGTACTAAAACCCATAGTTTCATTGAATTTTAATGATCCAGGGTCTATTGTATCAAAATATTCTAGAAACATAATAATGTCTTGGTGGGATTCATTTGCCCTCTCAGTTCTGAAATCCTTCACTGTAACCACTGGTTATGCATTTCGGCAAACTCACTCTGTAATAAATTCATCTATTATTTTCATACTTTTATTGGACACCTACTATGTGCCACACTCTACCCTAATTAGTGAGTATACAATGTTGAAGCAAATGGAGATGGATGACCTCTGCCTTTGTTAATAAAGTGCTATTAAGGAAAAGTAATGGTGCTGTGAGCTATCAAAGAGAATAATTACACAAGTGGTAGAAAGCAAGGAGGATATTTACTTAGACAATATCAGTGAGGGACACTAAGGAAAGAGGTAATGTTAAAACCTAGATGTAAAGGAAAGGTAATAATTTTCTAGGGAGACAATCAATGAAGAGGGACAGTGTAAATAGAGTCTCATGGATAAAAAACAATTTAGAATGATTTAGGGACTGAAATAACATATGATTTCTTGAAGATAATGAAAAGTCAGGAAAATGAAAACAAGATTAGGTTGAAGTGATTCAAAGGAACTGGTCATACAGGACATTTTTAAACCACAATTTTCAAAGCATGATAGAGAGACTTTAAAAGTACTTAAGAGAAATGCTCAACCTATATTTTTAAAAGATCACTCCTGTATGAAAAACCATTAAGAGGGGAAGTAGAAGAGAAAGTAGAGTGTTTACTTAGGGAGAGAGCTGCAGTGGCAGTGGTGAGAGATGATAACATGTTTCATGGTGCTGAATTTGAGGTCAAGGGAAGGGGTAGAATTTTGGAAGTAGACTTCAGACAGACATGTTGGTAGCATACTACATTTTGATTATGTTAGCTGTAAAGAGGAAGTGACCCAAGTTGCTCCTGAGTAACAGAGTGGCACTTTTGAAGAATGAAGGAGGAGAAAGATTTGGTAAGTAAGATTAAGCATTCAGCTCTGGTTATATTAAATTTGAAATTTGTGTCAGACATCCCAGGAGAGACAGAACAATATCTGTTGCTTATGTAAGACTTGATCTGAGAAGATAATTTTAGTCCAAAAGTAGAAATTCTCTAATTTCAAATTTCTAGAAGTGCTCAAATGTAAATAGCATTTAAAGTTCAGTTCAGTTCAGTTCAGTCACTCAGTCGTGTCTGACTCTTTGCAACCCCATGAATCCAAGCACGCCAGGCCTCCCTGTCCATCACCAGCTCCTGGAGTTCATCCAGACTCATGTCCATCGAGTCAGTGATGCCATCCAGCCATCTCATCCTCTGTCGTCCCCTTCTCCTCCTGCCCCCAATCACTCCCAGCATCAGAGTCTTTTCCAATGAGTCAACTCTTCGCATGAGGTGGCCAAAGTACTGGAGCTTCAGCTTTAGTCTCATTCCTTCCAAAGAAATCCCAGGGCTGATCTCCTTCAGAATGGACTGGTTGGATCTCCTTGCAGTCCAAGGGACTCTCAAGAGTCTTCTCCAACACCACAGTTCAAAAACATCAGATCTTTGGCACTCAGTCTTCTTCACAGTCCAACTCTCACATCCATATATGACCACAGGAAAAACCATAGCCTTGACTAGACGAACGTTTGTTGGCAAAGTAATGTCTCTGCTTTTGAATATGCTATCTAGGTTGGCCATAACTTTCCTTCCAAGGAGAAAGCATCTTTTAATTTCATGGCTGCAGTCACCATCTGCAATGATTTTGGAGCCCAGAAAAATAAAGTCTGACACTGTTTCCCCATCTATTTCCCATGTAGTGATGGGACCAGATGCCATGATCTTCGTTTTATGAATGTTGAGCTTTAAGCCAACTCTTTCACTGTCCTCTTTCACTTTCATCAAGAGGCTTCTGAGTTCCTCTTCACTTTCTGCCATAAGGGCGGTGTCATCTGCATATCTGAGGTTATTGATATTTCTCCCGGCAATCTTGATTCCAGCTTGTGTTTCTTCCAGTCCAGCGTTTCTCATGATGTACTCTGCATATAAGTTAAATAAGCAGGGTGACAATATACAGCCTTGATGTACTCCTTTTCCTATTTGGAACCAGTCTGTTGTTCCATGTCCAGTTCTAACTGTTGCTTCCTGACCTGTATACAAATTTCTCAAGAGGCAGATTAGGTGGTATAAAGTTATGTATATATATTAAATACTTACTTTATAAAAACTTCCTGTGTTCGATGTTCTTACAGTCATTAGGGAGAAAAACATGTTCACATAGGAAGTTAATATCAGCCTAACGGAACTAATTTTAGCACATTACAGATTTCTGGTTGCTTGTTAGGACTACATTTCAAATAACAAGAAGTTCTACTACTGCAGCTTAAAAAAGATAGAGGCTTAATTGTCCCATACCACAAAAAGTTAGGTATCAGAAAAGTCAAAGCTAATATTATAACTGAATACATCATCAAGGTACATTACTTTCCAACTTATTATACATCAGTTATGGAAACCTATTCAACTCAGTGTTATCAAGTGGTCATTGGGGGGCAATGTCTGCATTTCTTTCTATAATTACTTGGAAAGACTAGTTTTACAAGACCATTCTTAGCTGTACGGAGCCTGACGTACTAAGTATGCTTAACTGAGACTTGGCTAATGGGTTTTTTATTCATAAAGACAAAAGAGGGGTCCTATTATTGGGTAGACAAGTAGCAGTCACTAATATTGGTATAGTCTATGATGTAATACTTTAAAATTTGAGGATCATGATTTGACTTTATTTTGACTTTATTTATCATGATTTTGACTTTAACAGTCATTTCCATAACACTATTTTTTTCTTTTCTATTTTTTTAAACTAATACTGAGTCATAATGTTGTATAACTGAAATTAATATAATGTGGTTTTTAAAACTTTATTTTGTATTGGAGTATAGACAATTAACAAACAATGTTGTGAGAGTTTCAGGTAGACAGAAAAAGGACTCAGCCATACACATACATGTATCCATTCTCCCCCAAACTCCCCTCCCATGCAGGCTGCCACATAACATTGAGCAGAGTTCCATATGCTATACAGTAGCACCTTGTTGGTTATTTTCTCTGCTTATACTTTTAATTTTGTAATGAACTGGAATATTCATGACCTTAATATGTAAGAATATATTATATTAATAGAATGCTGCTGCTATTCTATAACAATCTAAAATATATATACTATACACTAGCAAGAGTATATATACATTTCATACCTGTGATATTATCTTAAAAACTAGAAAATATCTAAATCTCTACCAATGATAAAATAAGTGTATATCAATGCACAGTATAATACAAAATAATTTAAATGTCTAAGACACATCTATATATATACAGACTTAGAAAAACACCAATAAAACAAGAGTTATGTGAAAAGTGTAAGCCACAGATAATTATGGAAATCAGGGTCAGCTAAAAGTTTCTTTAAAGCACCAAATAGTAAATGTTATAGGCTTTACAATCTATAGTTAATTGAGTTAGTTGCAACTACTCAATCCTATCCTTGGACCATGGAAGCAGCAATAGACAATATGTAAACAAAATAGGATGATTGTTTACCAATAAAACTTTATTTCTAAATATTAGATTGGCTCATAAGTTGTGTTTTGCCAACTTTCAATGTAGGGGATTCCCTGGTGGCTCAGTAGAGGATGATTCTACAAGAAAAATCTACTAAAAAAATGGAAACAATAGGTATAATTACTGATGAAAGATACATTTAGTGAAGGAAAAAAGAAAGGTGGAGAGAAGAAATTGGTTTTCTTTTTCAAAGAAGAATTAAAGGAATTCAGCAAAAAAAAGATGAGAGCAAGGAAACTAAAATTTTCACTTACTTTATATAAAATTAAAAGATGAAATATAATTTTACTTAAGCATTGATACTTGACAAATAAAAATAGTTTTTTAAAAAGGAACATTTGGTTTTTGAAACTATATTTATGGCTTTACTTGAATTAAGTGACATAATAATATCAGCCGTTTTGCAATGCTTTCACTTGGACTGTAAGATGAGATCTTCCAGGTTCAAGAACTGATGACTAATAAAAAGATTCTGATTTTTTGTTTAGTTTTTCAACCCACAGTTATTATATTTATAGTTTATGTATAGCACTTGCATAAGAATATATTACCCATGTTCTAGAGTAAACACAGCTTACAATTTAAGTTGAAAGACACAAGATGAATGATAAAAAATATATTAATAGATACAATGGAATTAAGATGAGAATGAACTATGCATTCACTTACACTAAGAGACATCAGTCCACTGGCAGCCCCACACTTTGCTCAGTTACCAGTATGAGACCTCTGTGTGCCCCCTACGGTCTTGTTACTTGAAAAATCTGCTACTACTCTTATCTTGTCTCCGGGACCTAATTCCTTTAATTCCAAATTGATTACTCCAATCCATCTTCATGTTGAATTATAAATCCCATTTTATATTGTCCCTTTACGACATCCTTTGAATACTCACAAATTCAAATCAAAACAAATTGTGACCATTATTTTCCCTATTCAAATGGCTTTATTAAATATTTTTATTAGACATTTTATTAAATATTTACTGTGCCAAACATTTTGCTAAATACTTTATATGCATTTCTTGATTTCAGCTCCACCATAATCTTGTGATATAGACTCATTTATTCCACTATTGTAGGCAGAAAATCTAGAGTTTAGATATGTTAAATATCTTGTCCAAGGTCGCATAGCTAGAAAGTAAGAAAAATTTGAACCAAGCACAGAGAGATTCCAAAATATATTCTCTTTGTTGCCCATAATTTCCTGCCTCATACTGACACTGGCTGGGAAAAAAAAAATCAATTCTATAACATATGGTTAAACAAACCATGTTATTCAACGTGGCTAGACCCTAATGACACCCAGAAATCTTTTATAATTCAGTCAACTTTTCTCTTTTAGATTCCACAATGACTATTGCAAGCAGGTCTTTCCCTGTCTCCTTCATCTCTACTTTCATGCTAAGACATCAATGTCTCTAATTTATAGAGAAATTAAGGAATGTCAGGTGGAATTTCCTAATACTTTCTGCTTACCCCCATGTAAACATCTTATTGTCATCAGCATGTAATTTCACTCCTTTTTATATTGTCTTAATAGAAGATATATTTATTTCCTCAAGTTAAATCCTTCCATCTCAATTCAGGATTCAAAACCCTTCTAACTTCCAAAGAAATTTCCACAAAAGTTAGATGCTTTTTGACTTTGTCATTACTTGTTCTCATCTCAGGCATGGGACTGGTGAAATTGTCTTGGATTAAAATTCTATCCTTGTAAAACAGGTTCTCAATATCTACAAGACTAGCATAAAAGCAGAATAGATAGAACATAGCAGACCTCTCTGAGGAGGCATGCCATTCCTATTGAAAGCCATTTAACAAAGTCAATATATTTTTGGCTTATCATCAAAATTCACTTATAGGGAAGTTCACTGCCGATCTTTTGCTAAAGGTGGTATTTTCAAAGGGAGATGTAGAACCAACAATTGTTTTATAAAAGTTTAAGATCAAATTTGTAGTTTTGTTAATGATTCTTTTTGCTGTCCTTTGTTTTAATTTTTTTGATTGGAGACTTATTTCTCCATTATAAAGGCTCTTTTTTTACTATATTATGGCACACAAGCCACCGTTTAGTTTAGCCTTTACATTATTTGGCTGGTGGAATGACTAGAAATTATTTCTTAGTTTTGAAGAAAAATATGAAATAAGTCTATTTCTGAGCATTTCCTAGGGGAAATATGGCCATGAAGTGTATTGATAAACTTGGGAACTCAGTCCCTTTTTATTCGGATCTTTGATAAATTTCTTCTCTAGAGATATGTCCTTTCAATATCACTACATTTCAGTAATTATGATACAAGTTAATAAACTTCATAGAAGTTAATCATACAATACTTATTTTATTTTCTCACATACTTTAATACTGATTTAGTCAGACCTTGTATAAATACCAAAAATCTGTATAAAATATCATTTCCAGTGCCAAAATATAATTAATCACATGGTTTGAAGGTTTGTGGGTAAAGATTTCTGTATCTTATTTAGATAACTAGGGAGAACCTTCTTATTGAATTACTAAAGCAAGGAAGGGACATTATAAAATTCTGTTCTAGAACATTATAAACATATTTCATTTCACATTTTGTACATCAGTTAATCTTTCAAGACCCTCCTTAAATCTAATTTCCCCTATGATCATACCTTCATAGGTATGTCCAGCCAGAAATAATTTCTTCCTCATTTTGTTACATGTGATTAATACCTCTTATAATAGTCTGCCTGTTTAAACTTTGCACTTCCATTAATAACCAGGATGTTTGACATTGTGTAAAGACAGTTGTGTATCTCATACAATGTCTATTACAGTGTTATATTTGTAGTAAATACTAAAAAAAAAATGATGATGATCACCAATTAAAATATGTTGTGTATATAAGCTGATATTTAAGTGTTGAGAAGCAATTATTCTACTGTACTTTTTGAGTCCCTGTCAGTTGATAAATTCAATCACAGGCGAAAAAAACTCTAATTAAAGGAGTGATTTTGGCAGAAGAATGAATTAAGGGGGTCATCCCTGGGCTGTATTTTGTTTGAAACTCTGAAAAAATTTTTATAGACATCTAAATTTTCAGCTGTTTCAATAATGAAGCTTTTTACATAATGAGAATAGGTATACAAGATTTGCAAATAATTTACATTGTTATGATATACTGATAGAGCTCAGCTAGAGATGGAGTGAAAATATTTAGAAATCTAATTATCAGCTGGAACTGGGTGTGTCTTGCTGGAGACATTATTAAAAATATGTATTAAGTAAAATTCTAGGGAGAATCATGCCTGTACAGTTTCAAGCACCAAAATATGGGTATTTCTTCTAACCTTAATTAACTTTCAGATGTAAAATGTTTATAAAATGACTACTTTCTAAAGGTTAAAAGGTGTGAATGTCATGGTAACATGAGGGTGTATTTTCTGAATCCTGGCTAATAGATTTCAAAATGAAATATGGGTTTACAGGTGTTCTTGGTGTCACAGAACATACTGCATAAAGAACATTGCTTTTTTCCTCTGAAAGCCATTTTCCTTTTCTTCGATATGATAGAGTTGAACAAGGAATGACTGTGGAGCTAAATGTTCTGCATTTAACTAACCAGACATCTAGTTCTGCTTCTAACCAGATATCACCATATGTTTAAGTTCTGAATAACAGGGCACCAATATGAAAGATGGGTTTCACTTCATGTTACTAAAAATTAGTAACATATTACTACATGTCATTTAAAAATAATGTGGACCAACTACTCCTTCTTTTAGTCTTTCCTGACACTCTAGATGAAGTTTTTATGTGAAAAGCTGGAATAATCATTAGGACATAATATGAAGACAACAATTCAGAATGGTAACAAATCCTTACCAGCCTAGACAACATATCTCTGTACTCAGTTAAATTAATAAGGATGTAATATATACTTTAAATTTAGCATGGTAGGTAATTGTGGATAGAGAACTGATGACAAAGAATGAAAATACAGTATCAGAAGGGAAAAAAAATTAAAGTAGAACTCTACCTTACATCACACACACACACACACACACACATACTACTTAAATGTAAGGTTGATAATTATAATAAGCTAATATAGAGGATACTTAGTTTTGAATTTCAGATAAGAACTTTTAGTATAGATATGTCCCAAATTATTTGGAATATATTTATACTAAAAAGTTATCAGTCGTATATCTGAAATCGAATATAACTGGACATCTGACATTTTATCCAGACATTGTACTTAAATGTTAAAAGAAAAATAGTGAGAGTGACATCAAGATCATAGCAGCATAAGTCATCGATCGCACTTGTTTTCTTTTATATCTTCTTTCAACAAGAAAAATTTGTGATCTATTCATAAAAAAAGTGGCTCTGAGGGAGCCACAGTCACCTTTGAGGGATCTAGCATTATACACCATGGGACTGCGAAGAAGTCTCGTCTACTCATGCATCAAGGCAGACAGACCTCAGTCCTGGCACAGACCTTGCAGTGGCCCATGGACAGATCTAATCTGTTTTGGCCACAGTCTGAAAGACCCTGCAAAAAATTGCCTTAGACAGTCACCTGTGGGTGAGAGAGGCTTTGCAGAACTACAAGTTTCCAGGTGACAATTTCCAGCACACCATTGGATCACTGTGGAAATCAATACCGAGGTTTTGCAAAAAAAAATGTCTTGAACTGCTACTATATACACTAGCAATTCCACACCTGAGTATATATCTAAAGGACATGAAAAAAGAATCCCAAAGAGATATATGCACTCTCATGTTAACTGACCCTTATTCACAACACCCAAGGTAGAAAAACAACTGTCCCTCAGTGGATGAATGGATAAAGATTACGTGAAGAAGACGTAACAGATAGCCGTATATATATAAATATATAATATGTACATATATTATAATTATATATAATATATAATTATAATATGTATATTTATATATATGTATAATGAGATATTATTCATCCATATAAAAAAGTCTGTCATATAGTTTGTGGTAACTGGGCAATCCTTGAGGGTATTATATTAGGTGAAATGAGTCAGAAAGATTAAGACAAACATTGAATGAAATCATTTACAAATGGTATCTTTTAAAAATACGAAAAATATATTGTAACCCTGCTTATTTAACTTAGGTGCAGAGTATATCATGCAAAATGCTGAACTGGATGAATCACAAGCTGGAATCAAGATTGCCAGGAGAAATATCAATAACCTCAGATATGCAGATGACACCATTTTTATAGAAGAAAGCAAAGAAGCAATAAAGAGTTTTATGATGAAACTGAAAGAGGAGAGTGAAAAAGCTGGCTTGAAACTCAACATTCAAAAACTAAGATCATGGCATCGGGTTCTATCAGTTTCAGTTCAGTTCAGTCACTCAGTCGTGTCCAACTCTTTGCGACCCCATGAATTGCAGCACGCCAGGCTTCCCTGTCCATCACCAACTCCTGGGGTTCACTCAAACTCACATCCATCAGGTCGGTGATGCCATCCAGCCATCTCATCCTCTGTCGTCCCCTTCTCCTCTTGTCCCCAATCCCTCCCAGCATCAGAGTCTTTTCCAATGAGTCAACTCTTCGCATCAGGTGGCAAAAAGATTGGAGTTTCAGCTTTAGCATCAGTCCTTCCAATGAACACCCAGGACTGGTCTCCTTTAGAATAGACTAGCTGGATCTCCTTGCAGTCCAAGAGACTCTCAAGAGTCTTCTTCAACACCACAGTTCAAAAACATCAATTCTTCAACTCTCAGCTTTCTTCACAGTCCAACTCTCACATCCATACTTGACTACTGGAAAAACCATAGCCTTGACTAGACAGACCTTTGTTGGCAAAGTAATGTATCTGCTTTTCAACATGCAATATAGGTTGGTCATAACTTTCCTTCCAAGAAGTAAGTCTTTTAATTTCATGGCTGCAGTCACCATCTGCAGTGATTTTGGAGCCCAAAAAAATAAAGTGTGACACTGTTTCCACTGTTTTCCCATCTATTTCCCATGAAGTGATGGGAACAGATGCCATGATCTTTGTTTTCTGAATGTTGAGCTTTAAGCCAACTTTTTCAGTCTCCTTTTTCACTTTCATCAAGAGGCTTTTTAGTTCCTCTTCACTTTCTGCCATAAGGGTGGTGTCATCTGCAGATATAAGGTTATTGATATTTCTCCTGGCAATCTTGATTCCAGTTTGTGCTTCTTCTAGCCCAGCGTTTCTCGTGATGTACTCTGCATATAAGTTAAATAAGCAGGGTGACAGTATACAGCCTTGACATACTCCTTTTCTTATTTGGAACCAGTCTGTTGTTCCATGTCCAGTTCTAACTGTTGCTTCCTGACCTGCATACAAATTTCTCAAGAGGCAGAACAGGTGGTCTGGTACTCCCATCTCTTTCAGAATTTTCCACAGTTTATTGTGATCCACACAGTCAAAGGCTTTGGCGCAGCCAATAAAGCAGAAATAGATGTTTTTCTGGAACTCTCTTGCTTTTTCCATGATCCAGTGGATGTTGGCAATTTTATGTCTGGTTCCTCTGCCTTTTCTAAAACCAGCTTGAACATCTAGAAGTTCACATTTAATGTATTGCTGAAGCCTGGCTTGGAGAATTTTGAGCATTACTTTACTAGCATGTGAGATGAGTGCAATTGTGCGGTAGTTTGTGCATTCTTTGGCATTACCTTTCTTTGAGTTGGAATGAAACTGATATTTTCCAGTCCTGTGGCCACTGCTGAGTTTTCCAAATTTGCTGGCATATTGAATGCAGCACTTTCACAGAATCATCTTTAAGGATCTGAAATAGCTCAACTGGAATTTCATCGCCTCCACTAGCTTTGTTTATAGTAATGCTTTCTAAGGCCCACTTGACTTCATATTCCAGGATGTCTGGCTCTAGGTGAGTGATCACACCATCGTGATTATCTTAGTCATGAAGATCTTTTTTGTACAGTTCTTCTGTGTATTCTTGCCACCTCTTCTTAATATATTCTGCTTCTGTTAGGTCCATACCATTTCTGTCCTTTATCAAGCCCATCTTTGCATGAAATGTTCCCTTACTATCTCCAGTTTTCTTGAAGAGCTCTCTAGTCTTTCCTATTCTGTTGTTTTCCTCTATTTCTTTGCATTGATGGCTGAGGAAGGCTTTCTTATCTTTCCTTTCAGTGGATAAATAACTCCAGAAAGAATGAAGGGATGGAGCTAAAGCAAAAACAAGACCCAGTTGTGGATGTGACTGGTGGTAGAAGCAAGGCCCAATGCTGTAAAGAGCAATATTACATAGAAACCTGGAATGTTAGGTCCATGAATCAAGGCAAATTGGAAGTGGTCAAACAGAAGATGGCATGAGTCAATGTCAACATTCTAGGAATCAGCAACTAAAATGGACTGTAACGGGTGAATTTAACTCAGATGACCATTATATCTACTACTGTGGGCAGAAATCCCTTAGAAGTGGAGTAGCCATCATGGTCAACAAAAGAGTCCAAAAGGCAGTACTTGGATGCAATCTCAAAAATGACAGAATGATCTCTGTTCTTTTCCAAGGCAAACCATTCAATATCACAGTAATCTAAGTCTATGTCCCAACCAGTAACACCGAAGAAGCTGAAGTTGAATGGTTCTATGAAGACCTACAAGACCTTTTAGAATTAACACCCCCAAAAAATGTCCTTTTCATTATAGGGGACTGGAATGCAAAAGTAGGAAGTCAAGAAACACCTGGAGTAACAGGCAAATTTGGTCTTGGCATACAGATGAAGCAGGGCAAAGGCTAATAGAGTTTTGCAAAAGAACGCACTGGTCATCGTAAACACCCTCTTCCAACAACACAAGAGAAGACTCTACACATGGACATCACCAGATGGTCAACCCTGAAATCAGATTGATTATATCGTTTGCAACCAAAAATGGAGAAGCTCTATACAGTCAGCAAAAACAAGACCAGGAGCTGACTGTGGCTCAGATCATGAACTCCTTATTGGCAAATTCAGACTTAAATTGAAGAAAGTAGGAAAAACCACTAGTCCATTCAGGTATGACCTAAATAAAATCCCTTATGATTATACAGTGGATATGAGAAATAGATTTAAAGGGACTAGATCTGATAGAGTGCCTGATGGACTAAAGGGGGGATATATAAAGCTAATAAGCAGGAGATTTAAGTTCAAACATAATCAAGAAAATTAACATAAAAAGTAAAAAAATGACATTCTATCTTGACTGACAAAAAAAGAATTCTAAAACTATTAAATGCTAGGGAAAGTGTGAAGCTCTAGGCTTTTTAAATAACTACTGATTTTAGCAATCTGATGAGAAAAACATAGTTTCTTGGAGTTTTTCATTATTTTTTAAAATAGCTATTGTGATTGAGTTTGTATATTTTTCACACATTTAAGGGTTGATTTTATATAGATATGGATATATACCCATGCAGATACTACACACAAATATATAGTTTTTAAAAATCGTCTGTTCATGTCTTTTCCTATTTTTCCATTGTCTGCTAGTTCTTTCTGCTTCATTTTTGTTCATATGAAATCATATGTTTGCCCACTGATCTCTAGCATGACTCCTATTCTTAAAATCAGAATTTGTACAGATCTTTTTTTTACAGAAATTCCTTTCTCCTTGTTACCAATTAAAATGTCAAGAATCAACTCTTTAAAATCATATATTCAAATATCACATAACTATGGTATTCTGAAAAACAAACAAAAGCATCAAACATTTATCTGCTTTTTCCCCAACATGTTCAAATTTTATTGATATCTTTTAATGCCATTTTTACCAGTATAATCATCTTTCAGGATTTGAAATAACTCTATTGGAATTCCATCATTCCACTAGCTTTGTTCATAGTGATTCTTCCCAAGGAAGCTTTCCAGGGTATCTGGCTCTAGGTGAGTGATCACACCATAGTGGAAATCTGGAACATGAAGGTCTTTGTTGTATAGTTCTTCTGTGTATGGCTGTCACCTCTTTTTAATATCTTCTACTTCTGGTGGTCATAGTGGCTCATTTGTATCCAACTCTTTGCGATCCCTTGGACCCCCACCAGGCTCCTATTTGTGTGGGATTCTCCAAGTAATAAGACTGGAGTGGGTTGCCAATTCCTTCTCCTTCTGCTTCTGTTAGGTCCATACCATTTCTGTCCTTTATTGTGCCCATCTTTGCATGAAATGTTCCTTTGGTATCACTAATTTTCTTGAAGAAATCTGTAGTCTTTCTCATTCTATTGTTTTCCTCTATTTATTTGCAATGATCACTGAGGAAGGCTTTCTTATCTCTCCTTGCTATTCTTCAGAACTCTGCATTCAAATGGGTATATCTTTCCTTTTCTCCTTTGCTTTTCACTTCTATTTTTTTCTCAGCTATTGTAAGGCCTCCTCAGACAATCATTTTGCCTTTTGCATTTCTTTTTCTTGGGGATAGTCTTGATCACTGCCTCCTGTAAAATGCCATGAACCTCCGTCCATAGTTCTTTAAGCACTCTTGTCTATCAGACCTAATCCCTTAAATCTATTTGCCACTTCCACTGTATAAATGTAAGGGATTTGATTTAGGTCATTTCTGAATTGTCTAGTGGTTTTCCCTACTTTCTTCAATTTAAGTCTGAATTTGGCAATAAGGAGTTCATAGACTGAGCCACAGTCAGCTTCTGGTCTTGTTTTTGCTGACTGCATAGAGCTTCTACATCTTTGGCTGCAAAGAATATATTCAATCTGATTTTGATATTGACCATCAGGTGATCTCCATGTACAGACCATGTATAGAGCTATTTCAAATCCTAAAAGATGATGCTATTAAAGTGCTGCACTCAGTATGCCAGCAAATTTGGAAAACCCAGCAGTGGCCACAAGAGTGGAAAAGGTCAGTTTTCATCCCAATCCCAAAGAAGGGTAATACCAAAGGATGTTCAAACTACCACACAATTGCACTCATCTCACAAGCTAGCAAAGTAATGCTCAAGTATCTCCAAGTGAGGCTTCAACAGTACACAAACTGTGAACTTCTAGATGTTCAAGCTGGATTTAGAAAAGACAGAGGAAACAGAGATCAAATTGCCAACATCCATTGGATCATAGAAAAAGCAAGAGAATTCCAGAAAACCATGGAATTTTTGGCTTTATTGATTATACCAAAACCTTTGACTGTGTAGATCACAACAAACTGTGGAAAATTCTTCAAGAGTTGGGAATACCTGACCACCCGACCTGCCTTCTGAGAAATCTGTATTCAGGTCAAGAAGCAACAGTTGGAACCAGACACAGAACAAGAGACTGGTTCCAAATTGGCAAAAGAGTATGTCAAGGCTGTATATTGTCACCCTGCTTATTTAACTTCTATGCAGAGTACATCGTGCAAAATGATGAAGCACAAGCTGGAATCAAGATTGCCAGGAGAAATATTAATAACCTCAGATACACAGATGACACCACCCCTATGGTTGAAAGTGAAGAAGAAATGAAGAGCATCTTGATGAAAATGAAAGAGGAGAATGAAAAAGTTGGCTTAAAGCCCAACATTCAGAAAACTAAGATCCTGGCATCTTGTCCCATCACTTCATGGGAAATAGATAGGGGATCAATGGAAACAGTGACAGACTTTATTTTCTTGGACACCAAAATCACTGCAGATGGTGACTGCAGCCATGAAATTAAAAGATGCTTACTTGCTCCTTGGAAGAAAAACTATGACAAACCTTGACAGCATGTTAAAAAGCAGAGACATTACTTTGCCAGCAAAGGTCTGTCCAGTCAAAGCTATGGCTTTTCTAGTAGTCATGTATGGATGTGAGAATTGGACTATAAAGAAAGCTGATCACTGAAGAATTGATGCTTTTGAATGGTGGTATTAGAGAAAACTCTTGAGCATTCCTTGGACTGCAAGGAGACCCAATCAGTCAATCCTAAAGGAAATCAGTCCTGAATATTCATTGTAGGAATTGATGCTGAAGCTGAGACTCTAATACTTTGGCCATCTGATGCAAAGCACTGTCTCACTGGAAAAGACCCTGATGCTGGGAAAGAATTAAGGCAGGAGAAGGGGATGACAGAACATGAGATGGTTGGGTGGCATCACCAACTCAATAAGCATGAGTTTGAGTAGGAGCTGGAAGTTGTTGATGGACAGGGAGGCCTGGCATGCTGCAGTCCACGGGGTCACAAAGAGTCAGACAAGACTAAGACTGAACTGAACTTACTGCCATTTTTAAATCACTTGCTTTTATATACATTTCATGCCTTTTTAAATATATTTCATATTTATAGGACAATAGTCCTTAACTTAGTTTACATATTTTAGATGCAAATTTCAATAACAGACTTCTGTATAACAAAAAAAGGAAAATTACCACATAAGCAATTATTTGCAAAACAAGGTAAAGAACATAGTCAAGACTTCCCATAAGTATGGAATTTTTCACTTGGTCACTCCTCAGTGCTCTGTTCGGTTCAGTTCAGTCGCTCAGTCGTGTCTGACTCTTTGCGACCCCATGAATTGCAGCATGCCAGACCTCCCTGCCCATCACCAACTCCCAGAGTTCACCCAGACTCACACCCATCGAGTCAGTGATGCCATCCAGCCATCTCGTCCTCTGTCATCCCCTTCTCCTGCCCCCAATCCCTCCCAGCATCAGAGTCCTTTCCAATGAGTCAACTCTTCTCATGAGGTGGCCAAAGTACTGGACTTTCAGCTTTAGCATCACTCCTTCCAAAGAAATCCCAGGGCTGATCTCCTTCAGAATGGACTGGTTGGATCTCCTTGCAGTCCAAGGGACTCTCAAGAGTCTTCTCCAGCACCACAGTTCAAAAGCATCAATTCTTCGGCACTCAGCTTTCTTCACAGTCCATACATGATCACTAGAAAAACCATAGCCTTGACTAGATGGACCTTTGTTGGCAAAGTGATGTCTCTGCTTTTGAATATGCTATCTAGGTTGGTCATAACTTTCCTTCCAAGGAGTAAGTGTCTTTTAATTTCATGTCTGGAGTCACCATCTGTAATGATTTTGGAGCCCAGAAAAACAAAGTCTGACACTGTTTCCACTGTTTCCCCACCTATTTCCCATGAAGTGATGGGACCAGATGCCATGATCTTCGTTTTCTGAATGTTGAACTTTAAGCCAACTTTTTCACTTTCCACTTTCACTTTCAGTGCTCTGTTACCTTTTAGTAAAGTACATTTATAAGTTGTCCTGTATTTCCTCATATATTCATGAAAGTATTTTCTGGTCCTAGTTGATCTTAGGTCTTGCAGAAATCTCTACTTACTTCACCATATTTTGGTGTTTATAGCTTAAGAAAAAATTACACATTGTTAAATATTTGACTTTATGCTTGTGAAGTTTTCATATATGAGTCTAACTATTTTAGGAAACTAAAAAATCTAAACTGTATTTTCTGGCCAGAAAGACTTGGCTAATAAACTGTATAGTGGGCATCATGTAAGAGAATGTGATAAATAATACCTTTTAAAAATGATTCACATTTCCAGTGTTTTTTATCTCAACATTTTATATAATCATTATCTGTTCTCACTTATTTCCTCATAATTTAGTTTTAGCCACCATATCTGTGAAATAACAAAATATTTTAATGAATTTCTCAACTAACATTGATTTATAGTTTATATTTTTCCTATTCAAGAGAGTGAAAAATAGGATGAGCACAAGGGATTTTATTAAATTTCAGTACAGCTCTATCAGTTTGTGGGAACTGTGAAGAAATAATTCCATAAATGAAACAGTAGCTACGACAGTGCAAATGTCTCTAGAAATATGAAACTGTTTAAACCAAGAGAAGACAAAATGATAGAACAATTTGATGTAAATGGAGTTAAAATATTGGGTCAAAAATTTTGGAGGTGACTTGCCTACTTTGTGGCAAGCACTGTACTTGTGTTAATGTATGCTGTATATATGTAAATATATATTGCATATATATCGCCACCTTTTTAATCCTTAAAATAACATTTCAAAGCCAATAACACTGTCCCTAACTGACAGATGTGGAAAATGAATGCAGGACTATTAAAGTAACTGACTCAACAACATATTGAGTCTATTAAAGGAAGAGATAGTATTAAAACCCATTGGGCTGTAAACTCAATGCTATTTCTATCATAACTTGCTGCCTCACTTAAATAAGGACATTTATTTTTATTGAGCACAGCTTACAGTGAGTAAATGACAAATTCTGGTAGTATAGTGATGGTTTGCATATAAGCAAGACTCAGATCAAGTTTGTTTTTGCAAGATTATGTGTCAAAGATAAATAAGTTCAGGAATCACACTAAAATTATTTGACTTATATGACTCTTTCTGACATGATAATAGTTAATTTTATTTTCATTGTTTCTTTGAATTAAAGTTTGCATTATAACTTACAGCTTTACAAGGCATTTGCAAAGATAAACATGTGAAATCTTGAATTGCATATTCTCTGATAGTAGGATATGCAAATCTGACTCTGTTAGATGGTTTATTCACTATGATCACGTTACTGGCAACTCTTCATCCTAGAAGCATACTAAATTAGCCTACATGTAAAAAGATAGATTCAATCTAAAATCCTGAGAAAGGCTACTAAGTAATGACAAGGAAGTTTCATGCAGACAACTGAACCTTTCTCTAATTTTCCCCAAGCATCCTCATTAATAAAGAGGACCTAAAGCGCTTCCCAGGTGGCTCTATGGTAAAGAATCCACCTGCCAATGCAGGAGATACAATAGATGTGGGTTCAATTCCTGATTGAGAAAATTCCCTGGAGTAGGAAATGGCAACCCATTCCAGTTTTCTCGCCTGGAAAATTCCATGGGCAGAGAAGCCTGGCAGGCTGCAGTTCATGGAGTTGCAAAGAGCCAGGCATGACTGAGCATACACACACAACTCTGATAAAGGACTGATATTAAGATGTCTCTGGGAAGAACCTGTTTGCTTTTGTAGAAGCTCTCTGAGCAAATAGCAGTCTGATCATTCTATACCCAAGAGATACTTAACACAGACCAGGAAAATTGAGATCATATAAATAGATTTTTTTTCCTTTCAAGGAGACAGACCCAAATTAGATTCTTATCTTAGCACTGAGTAAATTCTCAACCAAATTTGAAACAATCCTATCCTAGATATGACATTTTCCTTGTCTCCAACTGCGTTTTTGAGATGCAGTTTTCACAGAATAAAATTTTATATGATCAAACACCTTTGAATAATTTATGAATTAAACAAGCAAGAAATGACAATAACAGTGACTATTTATAGACTGGTAGTATTAGTTCCCAGAAATAGCATCTTCTAATTAGGATGCTACAGGTGAATAATTAGCACAATGGTAAAAAGCAAAGTGAAAGTATTTGTAAACATTCACATTATTAAATTGAGGAAAATGAAAATATGATTTACAAAAAACCGTGCAGTCTTTTTATGTTAACATTAGCAAAAATGTTTGAAGGAAATTATACCAAAATGGGATTCACAAACCACAGAAACAAAGTTTTATTATTGGAAGAAATGTAAAACACAAGCTGGCTAAAAAGCAACCATTCAAGGACTAAAAGTAAAATGTTCCTGTTATGTAAGTGAAGCAAATGAAATTGAGAGAATTTATGTGATTTTCTACTATAAAAATATATTTAATCATTCTAATTCAAATTTATTTTTAAATTTATGTACAAATTTGAGAAAAAATATCTAGCTTTTCTCTTTCATCTTAATTTTTGAAATGAATGTAACAATGAAGATATATTTTAGCCATATCACAGTAATTAATACAATAAAAAATTAAGCAAGTCACATGAAAGCTCTAATATCAATGCATTACCACACTGAGCTGAATCATAATCTAGCATACTTTTTCTAAAGAGTTTATTACTTTCTTTTACTAATTAGGTATTATACTAATTTTAGCCAGGAGTTGTCTTGCAAAGTAGATAGTTTCTAGATATACTAGAATTTAAAATAAAAATTTTAATTACATTATTGAAATCTGGCCTTTTCACTTATTGGGTACCCTTAATTTAATGAATGCACATATATAAATTTTCAAAAATGCATTATTCTCAATACTTCCTAGGCCCTTGGAGAACAAATCTGAAAACCCAGAAAAGCTTGATAGCAAAAAAAAACCAAACAAACAGTGATTAATAGCAGCTAATGTTGCCAGACAAAATTATTTACTTATAGTAAGTAAAAAGGCCATCAAGAATAGACAAATAGATGATCCTTAGTACTACTTAATGTGAACACATTGCTAAATTCTGTCTAATGCCATCTAAAGCAGGAATGTCCAGCAATAGCTTCCAGAGCATTCCTTAAGAGAGGGTGCTGATATGAAACTTTGATCCCTCTTTAATCATCCCTTTCCCCATTGTAGTTGGAGGAACAAAAATACCTGTCTACAACCTGATTCATGTGAATGATACAAAGATCACCTTAAGGATATAATGAAAATTAACTGGAAAGAACTGAGTTGCTTGAGAACGTCATGAAACAGAAAGAAAGAATGAATGAATGAAAGAAAGAAAGAGAAGTCGCTCAGTTGTGTCTGACTCTTTGCAACACCATGGACTGTAGCCCACCAGGCTCCTCCATCCATGGAATTTTCTAGGCAGGAGTACTGGAATGGGTTGCTATTTCCTTCTCCAGGGGATCTTCCCGATCCAGGGATTGAACCCGGGTCTCCCACACTGCAGGCAGACATTTTACTGTCTGAGCCACCAGGGAATCCCATGAAACAGAAGTATACATCAGCTCTGGAATTTTTATAGATTTTTATTTTGTTTATACAAGTATTAATTTGCTTCTCTATTACTCTGAACCAAACTTGACTACACTATAGACAAATAGTCACATGCACATAATTAAGACAAAAGGAGAATAAAAGGAGAAATAAATTTAGAGGAAATACAAAACCATTTATAATTGATCTGGAGCTTATGCTAGAACGGCTTCCTTTATCATAAGCAATCAAAATATCATCTGTAATAGCACATGACTAAATCTTTCCTCAAGTATGACATTTCCACATAAAAAATAAAACAAAATAAAAATTCTGACACAGAGATAAAATCTTGCAGAAGAGAAGCATCAAAAATAAGAACTGAATTAAAAAAATAGAGAAAATAAACAAATTTTATTAATAAAAAGAAATAAGAGCATCTGCATGAAAAAAGTTCTCAGAAACAAAATCAGAAGGTTAATTTTTTAAAGTCACCATTCTCTCATGATAAATGTGTGTAATGAACAAGTAATTCACACACAAAAAAATAGAAAATGGGCAAAACACATGCAATTGTAATCAGAAAATGTTAATTAACATAAATACTTAACCTTGCTTATAATTAAAGAATATAAATTATATTACAATGAAGATCTGTTTCATATTTCAGCTTAATAATAGTTTACAATTTTTATATTTCTTACTTAAGGCTCACGTTGGCTAAATGGACACCTGTATATTTTTCAATGAAAGTGGAAATTCATGTAAATTGTTTGAAGGAAACTTAGAAAAAATGTTAAAATTAAAAACACATCTTTTCTCAGCAAACAAAACCATAAACAAGATGAAAAGACAACCCTCAGAATGGGAGAACATAATTGAAAATAATGCAACTGACAAAGGATTAATCTCCAGAATATACAAACAGCTCAATATCAGAAAAACAACCCAATCAAAAAATGGGCAGTCTCAGGGAACTCAAACAGGGGCTCTGTATAAACCTAGAGGGGTTGGATGGGGAGGGAGATGGGAAGGAGGTTCAACAGGGAGGGGACATATGTAAACCTATGGATGATTCATGATGATGTTGGCAGAAAACAACAAAATTCTGTAAAGCCATTATCCTTCAATTTAAAAATAAATAAATGGGCAGAAGACTTAAACAGACACTTCTTCAAATAACACATAGAGATAGTCAATAAACACATGAAAAAATGCTGGTCTTTAATAGTGACCAAAATATTGATCATTATTAGAGAAATGCAAATCAAAACTACAATGAGTTATCACCTCATACTGGTCAGAATGGCTGTCATCAAAAATACAGTAAATGCTGGAGAGGATATGGAGTAAAGGGAACCCTCTTGAATAGTCATTGGTAATGCAAATTGATAGTCACTATGGAGAACAGTATGGAGATTTCTTTAAAGACTAGGAATAAAATTATAATTTGACCCAGCAATCTCACTACTGGGCATATACCCTGAGACAATAATAATTCAAAAAGACACATGTACCCCAACGTTTGTTGTTGTTCAGTCACTCAGCCATGTCTGACTCTTTGTGACCCCATGGACTGCAGCATGTCAGGTTTCCCTGTCCTTCACCATCTTCACCCCAATGTCTACTGCAGCACTATTTACAATATCCAGGACATGGAAGCAACCTAGATGTCCACTGACAGATGAATGGTTAAAGAAGTCATGGTACATGTATAAAATGGAATATTGTTCAGCCATAAAAAGGAAAAAAAGTTTGAGTTGGTTCTAGTGAGGTGGAAGAACCTAGATCTTGTTATATGATGTGAAATAAGTCAAAAAGAGAAAAACAAATATCATATATTAACACATATATAAATTGTCAAGGCAGGAACAGAGAACTTGTGAACACAGCATGGGAAGGAAAGGGTGGGATAAACTGAGACTAGCACAGAAACATGCATATTACCATATGTAAAATAGCTAGCTAGTGGGAAGTTGCTGTATAACACAGGGAGCTCAATACAAGCTCTTTGACCTAGAGGCATGGACGGGTGGGATGCAGTAGAAGGATAGAAGATTCAAGAGGATGGGGACATATGTATACTTATGACTGATCCACTCTGTTGTATGGCAGAAACCAACACAACATTGTAAAGAAATACACCCATGGTGGATGCATGTTGATGTATGGAAAAACCAATACAATACTGTAAAGTAACAAAAATAAATAAATAAAATAAACAGTAAAATCTTAAAAAAATAAAAATAAATAAAATAATTTTTTTAAAAAAATGCATGTGCTCTTTCACCCAATATTCCTACTTGTAGAATGTTACCCTGTAAATATACTTACATAAGTATACAATTGGCTTTTGCAAAGATGGTCATTCATAAGTACTTTACCTAAAAACATTATTTATCAAGAAATGACATTTCATTCATACATTCATTTACTTAATAGATAAATATATTTTACATTCTTTTCCGGAGCTGAGAACTCAGTAGTAAAGAAGACAAGAAAATCCTTGCTCTCATGGAATTTATATTCTAAGGGAGCCAGAGAGAGACAAACAACAACAAAAATTAACAAAATTGTCTTTCATATTGACAAATGTTATAAAGACCACAAATAGAGGGAGGTGAAAGCTACATATAACTGGAATAGTTTTGACTGGAGGTACAAGGGAAACTATTCTGAGGAGATGATAATTTAGCTAAAAGCTAACGGATGCTTTGAAGGTTACTCTGCAAAGTTTGAGGGTAGTATGCTCAATGTAATGGCCAGTTCAAAAACACAGTTAATGAAGATAAGCTTGGATATGTTTCAGTAAGTTTCTGTAGTAGTAAAAGAACCTACTGTATAGCACAGTGCTACTCTACTCAGTGCTCTGTGGTAACTTAAATGGGAAGGAAATCCAAAAAAAGAGGGGATGTATGTATATGAATAGCTGACTCACTTTGCTGTACAGGAGATACTAACAACATTGTAAAGCAACTGTACTCAGTAAAAATTAATAATAATAATAACAAAAAGGTAATATGCCAGGTCTTTCAAACAGAATAGAATTTCTAAAGGGAATGAGGGACTTTACATCTTTTGAAGGAGTAAGTTGGATTTCCAAGAATGGTTATTGGAATACGAGAAAACTAGCCTACAAGGAAAGCTATGACTTCTGAGACGACCACAGGATATGCTGAGTTCCAGTTCATGCTGCCAAAGCTCTTATACACAAGTTAGGATAAATCACATAACTGTTGGTGTTCCACACTCACAAAGCTGGTGACCAGATACTGGAAAGAGAAATTTGGCTTCTGCCTCCACCACACCTGCCTCTCAACATCCATAACACTGGAAAATAGATGCTTGAAAATTGCTGTGAGAGCCCATGAGTGCTCAAATTTGCATGAGAGGAGAAAAGGCCAAATGGACAGAAAGAAGTCTACTATTTTTTTTCTATTTTCCAAATGCTTGCACAAGTCCATCTGATTAGCATTTCTAATATCCATCCAGAAACAAAGGCAAAAGAAAGCTCAGGAAATGTAGTTTTCTTTCTTTCTTTTTTTTTTTTTAAGATCTTTCATCTTTAGAAGAAAATGAATTGAAATTAGACAAGCCAGTTCACAGTATTGGGAGAAAATTTAGGAGATGGAGCTGAGAAGGTAAGTAAGAGCTGACTCAGATAGGACTCTTAGGGTTATAGTACGGAGTTTGTATTTTATCCAAGGTACAATGGAAAGACACTGGAATTGTGAAATTGGAGAAATCTGTAACCTTGTTTACATTTTGAAATATTTCTCTTGGAGCAATGTCTAGATGGAATTGTGAATAGAGAGGAGGAAAATTGTCTATAATTATAGTATTGGTGAGAGGTGACAGTGGCTTTGAATTATGTAGAAAATCAAGAGAAGCTGGTTTAGAATACATTTTGAAAAACAGCTAATGGGACTTGTAGATGAATCAGATATGGGAGGTGAGGTAATGATGAGAATTAAATTTAGATCCTTAAGTTTTGATTTGAGGAACAGGGCACATGATGGTATGATATGCTGTCATAAAGAAGCAGAGGAACAGTATTCTGTGAATTGGGGGCATGCAGTAAGGATAAAGAATTCTGTTGGTGAAAGTTTTGAGATTCCTTTTAAATATTAATACATGGTCTGCAATAGAATGTTGGGAGTTACTGAAATATAAACAATATTTAAAGATACTGGTTTCCTGGATATTGTCTAGGATAAGGATATAAATAATGTAAAGAGAAAGGGAAGATCTGTCCCATGATCGTTTCAGTATTAAGCAGTTGAGTTGTAAATAGGATGATGCATTAGGAAGAGTCATGAAAGCCTGGAGAAGAGAGTATTTCAAGAAAGAGGGTATAATCAACTGTGATAAGTTAGTCACTGTATATCCATATGGTATGTTTCTATGCAGTCCTTAAAATAGCTCGAGCAAATCTGTATATGCTAGTATAGAAAGAATATCAACACCTATTGTTAAGTGAGAAAAAAATCTATTAATCTCTTTGTGTGAACAAAATGCACTTATACTTATATATATATACTTTTATAATAATAAGGTATAACAATAAAAGTAGTGAAGAACTATTACCTTTTAGCTTACTCATTTCAACTCACAGATGCATCAAAATGTCCTGTTTCATGAAACTTATTCATTCTTCTTTGGATATGCTTGTTCAGGCCTCTGAGTGACCTCTGAGAGGCTGAATCTCTAGAATAATAAGTGGGCAGACATCCTGGTGTAGTAGACAGAAACTATGGCATTTTAGTCCTTGCTCTGGGTCTCTGCAAGATTGACCTTAGCCAAATTCAGATTTACAAAACCAGATAACCACATAGATGGAAGAGACTTTCTCAACTATCCTTTTCTGTTTTGGCCACTCAATGCAGCAAGTAGGTCCCTCAGTAGTGAGAGTACAAAGTTCTAAACTACTGGACTACCAGGAAATTCCTAGCACCATGTATAGCATTTGGGATGTTGGTTCCCTGATCAAGGATCAACCCTTGACCCTGCATTGAAAATGCAGTCTTAACCACAGGACCACCAGGGAAGTCCCTCAACTATACTTTTTAACCAGTTAAAAACAACAGGCAATTGTGAACTATTGTGATATGTCTAATATAATTCTTATTCATCAGCAATTAAAGCAAGACAATAGTGATAGCAGTGATGACAACAATGAGGCAATGACAGCATATAGTAGCAGCAAAGCTTTCATAAGACTTTTTTCTTTTCAAGGACAACAAAAAGTTCCTTTTCCCCTGGGTTCTTCCTAACTTAACAAACCTGCTTCTCCAAAATGGCTTTCATTTTTCTTTTTCTTTTTACCACCATCAGTTCATCTTTTAGCTCTGCCTGACAAGACAACGGGTCATGGTGGAGAGTTCTGACAAAATGAGGTCCACTGGAGAAGGGAATGGCAAACTACTTCAGAATTCCTGCCTTGAAAGCCCCATGAACAGTATGAAAAGGCAAAAGGATAGGACACTGAAAGATGAACTCCCCAGGTTGGTAGGTGCCTAATATGCTACTGGAGATCGGTGGAGAAATAACTCCAGAAAGAATAAAAGGATGGAGCCAAAGCAAAAACAACACCCAGTTGTGGATGTGACTGGTGACAGAAGCAAGGTCTAATGCTGTAAAGAGCAATAGTGCATAGGAACCTGGAATGTTAGGTCCAGGAATCAAGGCAAATTGGAAGTGGTCAAACAGGAGATGACAAGATTGAATGTCGACATTATAGGAACCAGCGAACTAAAATGGACGGAAATGGGTGAATTTAACTCAGATGACCATTATATCTACTACTGTGGGCAAGAATCCCTTAGAAGAAGTGGAGTATGCATCATAGTCAACAAAAGAATCTGAAATGCAGAACTTGGATGCGATGTCAAAAACGACAGAATGATCTCTGTTAGTCTCCAAGGCAAAAAATTCAATATCATGGTAATCCAAGTCTATATCCCGACCAGAAATGCTGAAGAAGCTGAAGTTGAACGGTTCTATGAAGACCTACAAGACCTTCTGGAATTAACACCTCCAAAAGACGTCCTTTTAATTATAGGGGACTGGAATGCAAAAGTGGGAAGTCAAAAAGCACCTGGAGTAACAGGCAAATTTGGCATTGGAGTACAGAGTGAAACAGGACAAAGGCTAACAGAGTTTTGCCAAGAGAATGCACTGGTCATAGCAAACACCCTCTTCCAACAACACAAGAGAAGACTTTACACATGGACATCACCAGATGGCCAGCACTGAAATCAGATTGATTATATAATTTGCAGCCAAAGATGGAGAAGCTCTATACAGTCATCAAAAACAAGACCAGGAGCTGACTGTGGCTCAGATCATGAATTCTCTATTGCTAAATTCAGACTTAAATTGAAAAAGTAAGGAAAACCAGTAGACCATTCAGGTATGAGCTAAATCAAATCCCTAACAATTACACAGGGGAAGTGGGAAATACATTTAAGGGACTAGATCTGATAGACAAAGTACCTGATGAACTATGGATGGAGGTTCATGACATTGTACAGGAGACAGGGATCAAGATCATCCCCAAGGAAAAGAAATGCAAAAAAAGCAAATTGGCTGTCTGAGGAGGCCTTACAAATAGCTGTGAAAAGAAGAGAAGCAAAAAGCAAAGGAGAAAAGGACAGGTATACCCGTTTGAATGCAGAGTTCCAAAGAATAGCAAGGAGAGATAAGAAAGTCTTCCTCAGTTATCAATGCAAAGAAATAGAAGAAAACAATAGAATGGGAAAGACTAGAGATGTTTTCAAGAAAATTAGAGATATCGAGGGAACATTTCATGCAAAGATGGGCTCAATAAAGGATGGAAATGGTATGGACCTAACACAAGCAGAAGATATTAAGAAGAGGTGGCAAGAATACACAGAAGAACTATACAAAAAAGATCTTCATGACCCAGATAATCACGATGGTATGATCACTCACCTAGAGCCAGGCATCCTGGAATGTGAAATCAAGTGGGCCTTAGGAAGCATCACTATGAACAAAGCTAGTGGGGGTGATGGAATTCCAGATGAGCTAATTGAAATCTTAAAAGATGAGGCTGTGAAAATGCTGCACTCAATATATCAGCATATTCGGAAAACTCAGCAGTGGCCATAGGACTGGTAAAAGTCAGTTTTCATTCCAATCCCTAAGAAAGGCAATGCCAAAGAATGCTCACACTACCGCACAATTGCACTCATCTCACACACTAGCAAAGTAATGCTCAAAATTCTCCAAGCCAGGCTTCAGCAATACATGAACCGTTAACTTCCACATGTTCAAGCTGGTTTTAGAAAAGGCAGAGGAACCAGAGATCAAATTGCCAACATCCGCTGGATCATCGAAAAAGCAATAGAGTTCCAGAATAAACATCTATTTCTGCTTTAATGACCATGACAAAGATTTTGACTGTGTGGATCATAATATACCACGGAAAATTCTTCAAGGGATGGGAATACCAAACCATCTGACCTGCCTCTTGAGAAATCTTTTTGCAGGTCAGGAAGCAATAGTTAGAAATGGACATGGAACAACAGACTGGTTCTAAATAGGAAAAGGAGTACATCAAGGCTGTATATTGTCACCCTGCTTATATTTCTCTTATATGCAGAGTACATAATGAGAAATGCTGAGCTGGAGGAAGCACAAGCTGGAATTAAGATTGCCAGGAGAAATATCAATCACCTTAGATATGCAGATGACACCACCCTTATGGCAGAAAGTGAAGAGGAACACAAAAGCCTCTTGATGAAAGTGAAAGAGGAGAGTGAAAAAGTTGGCTTAAAGCTCAACATTCAGAAAACGAAGATCATGGCATCGGTCCCATCACTTCATGGGAAATAGATGGGGAAACAGTGGAAACAGTGTCAGATTTTATTTTATTGGGCTCCAAAATCACTGCAGATGGTGACTGCAGCCACGAAATTAAGACTTACTTCTTGGAAGGAAAGTTATGACCAACCTAAATTGCATATTGAACAGCAGAGACATTACTTTGCCAACAAGGTCCATCTAGTCAAGGCTATGGTTTTTCCAGTAGTCATGTATGGATGTGAGGGTTGGACTGTGAAGAAAGCTGAGCACAGAAGAATTGATGCTTTTGAACTGTGGTGTTGGAGAAGACTCTTGAGAGTCCCTTGGATAGCAAGGTGATCCAACCAGTCCATCGTAAAGAAATCAGTCCTGGGTGTGCATTGGAAGGACTGATGCTGAAGCAGAAACTCCAATACTTTGTCTACCTGATGGGAAGAACTGAGTCATTTGAAAAGACCCTGATGCTGGGAAAGATTGAAGGCAGGAGGAGAAGGGGATGACAGAGGATGAGATGGTTGGATGAATGGCATCATCACCTCAATGGACATGAGTTTGAGTAAACTCTGGGGATTGGTGATGGACCAGGAGGCCTGTCATGCTTCAGTCCATGGGGTCACAAAGAGTCGGACATGACTGAGGTCTGAACTGACAATTCTTTTATTTTTTCTTGGTCATTGCTTTCTTTCCCAATCTCCCCAGTAATTTCTACAAACCTTAACCATATATCCCCTGTCTGTCTTCATTCTCTATACAGTGATAAGATTCTTTCAACTTTATGGGAAAATCATGACATGATAATGATTCTACATTGTTCCATCTTTAGAATAACAAAATTATTATTAGAATCAAGTCCCATGTATGAGATTGTGTCCTTCTAGAAGTTAAATATATAAGGACAGTGTTCAGGGTTTTTTTATTTTTTTTTTAATGACTTCCGACTCTACACCAAAGTAGATCTCCAAAAGCACATGGAGAAAATTAAAACCTTTTTCATAAAAATGGTGAAGTAAATGCAAGCAATATTCACCTTTTAAATTCTAGTTTCAGAGCATCCTGCATTCCAGCCCTTGTTCATTTTTTGCCTCTTCACTTAGCCCTTGAAGCCAATCCATTTGGACACATCTGAGAGCTGGTTTCTTTGTCCATGCCCTCTCTCCTGTACACTCAGTACTTCATGAGCCTATTTGAGGGCTTCTTGTTTCCCTAGCCAAGGGTTACAACTACAAAGAATGATTGCTCTCTTCTTTATCTCCGTGAAAGATGACATAAATGCCTAGATATCCAACTCCCCTTTCAGAGACCAATTAAATAGAAACAAACACTTTGTCAGATAGAATGATCAAGCAAAGAAATATCTATAATTCGTCTGCTTGTCAGAGCAATGCAATATGTGAAAGAGATTCTGATCTGGATTTTCAATATAGGAACTGATATTCAGAAAATGCTATATCACAGATGGACAAGAAAATATCAGATTATTTTTTCTTCTAAAATATCATGTTTCATAATATGATGCAATAGGAAAGAAAGTATGCAGCATCCCCATTAAAATATCCTTGCCTACAAAATTGAACTTAACATGTACTTCTAACTTTATAGGTAATTTTTAGAAGAACAAGTTAAATGACACCACTGTTTTGAACTGTTAGTCTTATGGCTTAGCAATATGTTTCTGGATCTGTCTCCTCCCTAAGGCAAAGAAAAGAAAAGCAAAAGTAAGCAAACAAAACCTAATCAAATGTAAAATCTTTTGTTCAATAAAGGAAATCATCAGCAAAACAAAAAGGCAATCTACAGAATGGGAGGAAATATTTTTGAATTATGTCTGATAAGTTAATATCCAAAATATATAAAGAACTCATACAACTAAAAAAAAAAACTGATTAAAAACTGAGCAAAGGACATGAAAAGAAGATCTTTCCCAAAACATAAAGATGGTCAACAGGCACATGAAAAGATGCTCAACATCACTAATCATCAGGGAAATGCAAATCAAAACTACAATAAGATATCACCTCACACCTGTCAGAATGACTATTGTCAAAAAGACAACAAATAACAAGTGTTGGCAAGGCTGTGGAGAAAAGGAAATCTTAGTACCTAACATAGTACTGGTAATTGTGGTAGCCACTATGGAAAAGAGTATGAAGTTTCCTCAGAAACTTAAAGATAGCACTGTCATGTGATCCAGCGATTCCACTACTGGGTATGTATCCAGAGAAAACAAAAACATTAATTCAAAAAGATACATTTATTGCAATGTTCATAGCAGCATTATTTATAATAACTAAGATATAGAAGTAACATGAGTATCCATCAACAGATAAATACATGAAGAATATGTGATTATTGGGGAGGAAGAGATTTTCCTCTACCCTTGTAGGATCTTCTGGCCAGTCTAAGAATTAAATTGACATGAGACAGATTAATAGGAAAAAATCAAAGTTTAATAACATGTATACATGGGGAAGAGTCAGGAGAACTAAATAACTTGCAAAAATGGCTGAAACACTCAGCTTAAAATATTATCTTAAGCTAAAGAGGAAAGAGGATGTTGGTGATAGTGGTTTGGGACCTCACAGAAGAGGAAGGCAATTCACATAGAGATGGAAAAGCTAATGGTTGATAAACAAATGCTTGCTGAGCTCTGCAGTGACAATGGGACATAGAGAGGAATTTTAACAAATGAGCTTTCTGAGGTTCCTCTCTGTCCGTATAACTAGTTCATGGTATAGTGACTTATGATGATCACTTCCTTCCTGGAACAAGTCCTCTATCTACATTCTTTGAGCAGTTAGGGGGATGGTCAAAGTTTCTTCCTGAGTGGCAACCCACTCCAATAGTCTTGACTAGAGAATTCCATGGAGAGAGGAGCCTGACTGGTTACAATACATGGGGTCACAGAGTTGGCCATGACTGATGACTGAGTATGTATGTGTATGTGTGTCTGTGTGTGTGTGTGTATGACTCAGCCATAAAAAAGGAATGAAATTTTGAGATTTGAAACAATATGGATTGACCCAGAGGGTATTAAGCTTAGTGAAATGTCAGATAGAGAAAGACAAATATTGTATGTTTTCACTTACATTAATGCAAAATCTAAAAAATAAAACAAATGAACAAATATAAACAAAACAGAAACAGACTCAGATACAGAGAACAGACTGGTAGCAGTGGTTACCAGCAGAAGAAGGGTAAAGGGAGAGTCAAGATAGGGGGAGGGAATTAAGAGGTAGAAACTAATAGGTATAAAATAAATAAGATAGAAAAATGTAGTATATAGTGCAGGAAGTATAGGCAATGTTTTGTAATAACATCACATGAAGAATAATCCACAGAAATATCAAGTCTTAATGTTCTACATCTAAAACTAATATAATATTGTAAGCCAACTATACTTCAATTAAAAAAAAAAAGTAAATTGTTTGACTTACTGATCTAGATAAGAATGCATGCTGTCTTTATAATTAGAGAAATTTAATAAAAGATTTCCATTTTGCAAAACACATTTTTTTAAAAAAGGAATAAATGTCTTGTTGTTTGTGGCCCATGCTCTGTGGCCTCTGCCTCTTTTGCTTCTTCTCTTCAGAAGTGGTTTGTTTGAATGTACTTTCTCTGGTTATGCTGCTTACAATGTCCTATTAGATTTTTATCTTTCTTTATGTATTAAAACTTTATTTATGTTGTGTCTTGCCCCTAAATCCAACATTTCATAGATTCTACTTGCTTTTCCATCCAGTTTTCTGAGCCAGCTCAATCATTTCTCTCCCTAGCTCCAGTGTCCTTAATCAGGCCTACTCACATCTGAGACTCTGTCTACCTTGAAACAGGCTTTAGGCACTTTTCTCACTTTATTATTATTATTTTTTTCTTTTGTTTCTCCTATAGACAAACACACACAAAGAAATTAAAAATAAATAACTAAAGGAAGAAAAAAATCTTGTCCCTAAGACCTAAATAACTGTTGCTGTAATCTTTTACACTTACTTAGTCATGGTTGGTTCTGTGCCTTTATTCTTTGGCCTAGCACAAAGTCACCAGAATTTATAGAGACAATACGTGCCAGGCACTACCTATTTTCTTTTAGCTTTAAATTCATTCTTCTTTTCTGTGATCTATTCTGCTATAGGAACTCTGCAAACTACATTTCACAAATACCTTTGCCATCTTCTTTTTTAATGTTTCTTTTGGAGTGTAGTTGATTTACAATGTATTAGTTTCAAGGGTACAGCAAAGTGAATAAGTTTTACGTGTAAAACTTTGATACATATATACATATTATAATCAGTGTATATATAATATTCTTATTCAGTTTTTTCCATATAATTTATTACAGAATATTGGAGTACATCCTTATTAGTTATCTATTTTATGTATAGTACTGTGTTTATATTAATTCATCTGTCTTCCTGTTAGTTTCTGCCAACAGGAGAGATAGAAAAGACTGAAAAGCAGGAAGGAAGAACTTTGTATCTTTACTTTTCTATCAGCATAGAGCCATCAAAAGGGGAAATATGCCCCACTAGCAGAAACTGTATGTCATTCAGTGACAATCAAGCAATAGCACTTGATTGTAGATTTCAGTCATTTAAAAACATTCTATAGCAAGTTTCATCAATGATCTCCCTGCCATGCATACTCAGCACCATGGATACCAGCAATAGCCATACAGCACCCTATCTATAAGGCCTGAGCCACATTATAAAATGTGTGTGTGCGCTCTGTTACTCAGTCGTGTCTGACTATGCAATCCCATGGACTGTAGTCCATCATGCTCCTCTGTCCATGGAATTTTCCAGGAAAAAATACTGGAGTGGGTTGCCATTTCCTACCTACCACCAGGAAGATCTTCCTGATCCAGAGCTCGAACCCACATCTTTTGCATCTCCTGAACTGGCAGGCAGATTGTCTACTCTGTGCCACCTGAGAAGCCCACATTATATAATGAAATATAATAAATTTCTTACACTAAATCTCTTTTGTTGAAACACCTAATGTATTTTTGTATCCCTTATTTTGACTGAACATGCCACAAATATATAAACAAACATATAAGAAATTTACAAGTTTTTGAATGTAACCAAGAATTTGTTCTATCATTCTTTCCTTTTCTATGTGTTTCTATATGAATTCAGTATTTCATCAGGTAATGATTATTTTAGTTCATTTATGTGAATGTGATAATAAATTATGTATAATTTTCAAAAAAGTTGCACAAAGTGTCTTGGTATGCATCCATTCTCATTCTGAGGTTTTTGAGGTTCCCTGAATTTTTTCTATTTATGCCAGATAAGTCAGAACAAATGATAATATATGACAATTGATCAGGAATAACTGTAATAATAGCCTTTAAAATAATTTTCATTAATACCACAGGAATTACTTATTTATATGTAACACATATGATTTTTAAAGTGAATTTCTACTATAGAAGAATTAGTTACATGCTATGGAAGCAAAATTAAAGTACATATAAACAATATATTATGTAAAATGATACATACATTTTATAGCTTATATGTGAAATTTATTGTCTTAGAATCTCTAGATAAAGGGAAAATATTCAGTCAGTTCAGTTCAGTTCAATCGCTCAGTTGTTTCCAACTCTTTGAGACCCTGACGACTGCAGCACACCAGGCTTCCCCATCCTTCACCAACTCCCAGAGCTTGTTCACACTCATGTCCATTGAGTCAGTGATGCCATCTGATGATGCTGTTAAAGTTAGACCTGCCTTTGAGTGTTTGAATGTCTCCTGCAGAGATACGGGTCAGCAGTGGCCTGCCGCAGGGCAGGGGCTCTGGGTACAGCAGACCTGGGTGTGACATAAGCCTTCTTGGAGGAGGTCACCATTAACCCCACCACAGAGCAGCCAGAACTTACACAGGACTAGGGAAACAGACTCTTAGAGGGTACAAACAACCTTGTGCACACCAGGACCCAGGAGAAAGGAGCAGTAACCCCACAAAAGACTGACCAAGACTTGCCTGTGAGTGTCCAGGAGTCTCTGGCAGAGGCATGGGTCAGCGGTGGCCTGCTGCTGACAAGGTCCACAGCAGGGTTGGGGGCACTGAGTGAGGCAGTGCATGCATGGGACCTTTTGAAGGAGGTCGCCATTTTCTTCATTACATCCACCATAGTTTGGTCTCAGGTCAAACAACATGGAGGGAATACAGCCCTGCCCATCAACAGAAAATTGGATCAAAGATTTATTGAGCATGGCCCCACCCAGCAGACCAAGACCCAGTTTTCCCCAAAGTCAGGGAAAATATTGGGGGTAATTTAATATTTTACCACTTTACAAACAGAAACATACTTGAATAAATTTGAGTCTTAAATCAGGACAATAATATACTATAAATCATAAATAAATATCATTTAATATCCTTTACGGAGAAGATGATGGCACCCCACTCCAGTACTCTTGTCTGGAAAATCCCATGGACGGAGGAGGTTGGTAGGCTGCAGTCCATGGGGTCGCGAAGAGTCAGACACAACTGAGCAACTTCACTTTTCACTTCATGCATTGGAGAAGGAAATGGCAACTCATTCCAATGTTCTTGCCTGGAGAATCCCAGGGACGGCAGAGCCTGGGGGCTGCCATCTATGGGGTCGCACAGAGTCAGACATGACTGAAGTGATTTAGCAGTAGCATATCCTTTAGGCACTCAATTCAATTAAACTGCTATCAATCATTTATATGTACAGATACTACCAGGTCAGCTTTGATGACTAGATAAAACCTATTTACATTAACAGCATCCATTTTCCCTTTAAATTACTCACGTGCTATAATCTCTAAAGGAAATTTTATTAAAGAAATGAAAACACCTTCTATTTACTCACTGCATTATAGAATTGCATATCAATTTTATTCTCTGAGATGGTGAAAATACATTCTTCATTCATTTTGATTAAATATCACCATGTACAAAAATACAGTTAAATTATTCTGTTTTAGTGCATAAAAATCATGCTGAGTTACTTGTTAAACATATAAATTCTTAGGTTATCACCCAGACAACTGAATAAAAATCCATGACAGAAAGGCAGAAGTATCAACATTTTAACAGGCAATTAACATTAGTAGTCAATAAATCACATTTATACAAACACTAGGGGGGTAGTTTTGACTTTTTCTTTATTACATAAATAAAATATGGACTGGATAAGTCTAGCTGAAACACTGTAATAGAAATGCATTTCCAGTAGATTAAACACAATTCAATATTTAAGCACATTAAAAATTTTTAAAAAGCAAATAACGATTGACCTATATTTTAGAAAGATGTCTGTCCCCAATGGCATTTTGGTAATTAGAAAGCTAAGTGTTGATTGAACACAAAATTAATTTTAGTGAAATTCACTATTCTTTGATAATACTAAATAAATAAAATATTATTATCAATTGAGCACTGGTTGTATGCATGCTCAGTCGTGTTCAACTCTTTGTAACCCCATGGACTATATAGCCAGCCAGGCTCTTCTGTTCATGGGATTTTCCAAGCAAGAATACTGAGCTGCCATTTCCTTCTCAAGGGAATCTTCTCAGAGTACTGGTTACTACTTTACTTAATAGCATTTTCAGTGAATTCTACAATTATTAATGAGGAAAATGTAATAGTGCTTCAACAAAGTACTAATTTTTTATCCCAGTAAACCTAAGGAGATGAATAATTCATTTATAATTTACTGGACCACCATTTACAAAGAGGCCAATATTATTTCAGATTATTATTGGGAAAAAAAAAAAAAAAGCTTATAAACATTGATGTTTCCCTCCAAGGTCAGTGAATCCCATTCTTATAAACAAGCATGGTTGTCTTTAGACCACTGCAGATAGGGATTCTTACATATAAGCAAAAAAAAATAGGATTTGGAAGTCTCTTCTAGGATTTTCCTTGTGGCTCAGATGGTAAGGAATCTGCCTGCAATGCCACAGATCTGTATTTAATCCCTGGGTTGGGAAGATCTCCTGGAGAAGGTCATGGCAACCCACTCCAGTATTCTTGCCTGGAGAATTTCATGGGCAAAGGAGCCTGAAAGGCTACATGGAGTCACAAAGAGTTTTATTAACATGTTTTATTAACAAGAGAGAATGGAAGAGAGATGATAGAGAACTGAAGGGAACGCCCAAGAGAAAAACCTATGTTTGAAAATCTGAATTTGCTCCATTCCAAATTAACTTGCTGCCAATAACCTTTAAGGATAATACACATCAGTTGTAAAGGAAATGTGATTACACCTTGTATAATGATGGGTTTGATCATATATCCATTGACTTAAAAAATTAATTTTTATAAGGTAGGTGTTATTTTCTGATATTTCATATGCATTTTGGAGAATTTTATGCATGTGAATAACTTTTCCTCTCAAAAAATTGAAAAGTAAAAATTGGTATATCACCAAGAAATCTGAACACTACAGTGATAATAGCAGTTCTTGGTCTTTTCCTTTCCTAAAATAAAGGCTTTCTTCTTAAAAATTTGTACTTCTTTAAAATTTTCTTTTGGTTAATTTGGAAAAATATGAAGCAAATTTACTTACCATTACATAAATGTGTATTTAAATGAACAGCTTTTATTTTCTTAATTTTAAGAATGTTCACATTTTAACACTATAATTAATTAACATCCTTTCCTTTTCTTTCCTCTGTTTTCTTTTCTCACTTCCTCTTGTTTCTCTTTTTCCCTTCCTCCCTCTTACAATTCCTCCTTTCTCTCTTACTTTCAGGTTCCCAATCTTCACTCACAAGAGATTGTGGAGATCTGACATAAGTCCTTTTAATATAACATAAAAAGTAGGCACTGCATCCATAAAAGTTGAGCATAAAATTACATTCCATTTTAGAAAACTTTAGGTCATAATATGCACCACTGCTATTACATTTAAAAAATATTACATCATAACTATGAAGATTATTTGAAGAACTTATATGTAAAATTCCATAAGTACAAGTATATATAATTTAATTCATTTATATACATGTATATACAAAACTGTCTAGAAGCCTTTATTCCTTAACTTCAGCAAAGCTTTCTATTGGACAATCTCCACTAAGTAGCTATTGCTGCTGCTGCTGCTGTCGCTTCAGTCGTGTCCAACTCTGTGAGACCCCATAGACGGCAGCCCACAAGGCTCCCCCATCCCTGGGATTCTCCAGGCAAGAACACTGGAGTGGGTTGCCATTTCCTTCTCCAGTGCATGAAAGTGAAAAGTGAAAGTGAAGTCTCTCAGTTGTGTCTGACTCTTAGCAACCCATGGACTGCTGCCTACCAGGCTCCTCCACCCATGGGGTTTTCCAGGCAAGAGTACTAGAGTGGGGTGCCATTGCCTTCTCCAAGTATCTATTAAGCCATATTCAATATTAAATGATTACTACAAAATGAGAAACTAAATAAATATATACACATGCGCATACTCTTATGTGATGGAATGGTGGTATTATCTAATGTCATGGTGATAATCAGACTGCAATAATAAGTGTATCAAATGAACACATTTTGTACTTTAAACTTACACAATGTTATATGCCAAATAAGTCTCAATAAAGTTGAGAAAATAAAGATTTTGTGTGAACATTTATTTTTACTTTTCATAAAATGCAGTTTATGAATAGCATGGTGAGTGAACTCCCTGAGACACTGCCATACTGTTTTCCAAAGCAGGTGTTTAATTTTTCATTCACTAAGTATATAAATGAAATCATACAATATGTAGTCTTCTGTGCTTGAGTTCTACCAATTTATCCAGATTTATCTTTTCTTTCCCTCCTAATGAAACTATGGTCTGTCTTTTCATATTTTAGCTATTTTATATATATATATATATATATATATATAGAGAGAGAGAGAGAGAGAGAGAGACAGAGACAGACAGAGAGAGTGATATTATGGTTTTGATGTGCATTTCTCTCATGATTAGTGAATACTCTTTTGAGATCTATCTGATCAAAATTTTGCCAACACGAAATTTTTTCTTTTGTGTGTGTGTCTTATTATTGAGATACTAAAAGACATCAAGAGCTCATTGGAGAAATAACTGATACTATGGCTGGAAAAAGAAAAATGTAAGATGAGCCTGAAGCGAGAAAGCAGTGCATAAGAATTGAAGAATGACAGTACATTAAAGGGACACAGGGATCAATCTGTGTCCCAATCACTAAAGCTGGAAAATCTGAACCAAAAATAAATATATTAATTTACTATAACCCAATGCATTAAATAAATATACACAAGTTCAAATGATGTAAATAATTAAACAAATAAATCCAGAAGTGACAATTCTTCCTTATAGAATACTGCCAACATTGTGTATAGATATTCTCTCTCAATAATTGAGAAATCAAAGGTCTAACTGCAGATGACATTTTATTACTTCATTCAACTAGTATATATTGAATAAATTTCTCATATTGTGTGCTGAGAAAGCAAAGATTAAAAAATATTACTTCTGATCTCATCAGGGAGATGCTAACTTTTCCTTATATAATTTTTATCTTTATGCTTTCCTTTATACAAAAGCAATTGAGGGGCAGGAATGTATTTTAGTAATTTTTTAACCTTTAGCATTTTATTGCAAAGCCAGGCATGCTAGCTCAGCAAATATTTAATAATGATTCTCATAAGAGTGAGAAATGAATAAAATGTGAAATTATTTATTTCGTATCCCTGGTCTTCTTTCCTACAGTATGATTTAAGAAGGAACATGAATGCGACTTGAGCAGATAAGCAAAATACCTATGTTGAGTAGAATTTCTGCTAAGCAATACAAAACAAAACTACTCCTATTTAACATTTCTACTAAGATTTTTTTGGAGTATAGAAAATTTTAATATAATATCATAATTCAGAAATTACCATAACATTGTAAATATATTCTTTGTCCTTAAAAAGTCCTTCATAAATGTGAAGTCTTGTTGACATTGCTCAAATCATTATTTCTTTATCATTTTTCCAGAAATTATAGTATTAGGTTCAAGACTAGGTATATAATACATATTTTATTATGTTTATATATATTATAAGTATATAAATATATTTTTATATATTTTATATATAAAATTTATATATATGTTCTATATGTAAAAGTATAGAACATATTTTTATGTTTTGAATTTGATTGAATTCTGAAACTAAATTTTAATCTACAATTAGTTTTAATAATTACAACACATTTGAGAAAATATCACGTCATATCTATCTTTATTCTCTTATTAGGTTTGCAGTATTTCACAATATTTTAAAAACTGATTTGCTAAAACATGTCTTTATGCTTAAAATTAATGACATATAATATTAAAATTGAGATTCAATAAGGTATTTTATTCTACCTAAATGCATTATTCTCCCTATTTGGTTAAATAATTTCACTGTATTTTGTTTTTATTTCCCAATGTAATAATATTTTATTAATTTAATATATTGATATCCACTTCTTCCACTTTACCAGTAGTTATAACAAGTTACTACTACTGCTACTAAGTCACCTCAGTTGTGTCCGACTCTGTGTGATCCCATAGACGGCAGCCCACCAGGCTCCCCCGTCCCTGGAATTCTCCAGGCAAGAACACTGGAGTGGGTTGCCATTTCCTTCTCCAGTGCATGAAAGTGAAAAGTGAAAGTGAAGTCGTTCAGTCGTGTCTGACTCTCAGCGGCCCCATGGACTGCAGCCTACCAGGCTCCTCCATCCATGTGATTTTCCAGGCAAGAGTACTAGAGTGGGGTGCCATTGCCTTCTAAGTCTAAACTCTAAAGTAATGAAGGATCTTGCACCTCTACTCCTATTCAACTATCAAAATGATTTTTTCTGTTAAGTATATATGTGGCAAAGTATTTTGTGTTTATGTCATTTGTGTGTATGTGTATAAGTATTTTCTCCCATATTCTCCAAGAATCTTTCTTAGTTGCCTCAGATATTTCAGACTCTTTTGAGTATGGAGTAGCTTCAAGCAGAAAGCAAAATAAATAAATAAATAAATAAAACCCTATAGTTATTCATTTAAAAAGTATTAGTTTCACTTAAATTCCCCCCCTAAAACCTTATCTTTTTTAGAAAATTAAATGTTTTCACCTTTAAAATCGGAGAAGGCAATGGCACCCCACTCCAGTACTCTTGCCGGGAAAATCCCATGGACAGAGGAGCCTGGAGGGCTGCATGGCATTTATTCCAGGACTGATTGAAAAGTCTTACAGACATTTGATTTTGTGGCTGTCTATTGAAAAATAACCTAGTAATAACTTTTTACCTACACTTTAAAATATGACCTACAATATTGTTTCTAGCATTTATGTTCTCATACCTTTATGTCTTTCTTACTTGGCAATATCCAATGTCTTTACCATTTTCTATTAATACTGTCAATATCACCTTTAATGGAAAGGGAAGGGATTTTTTATATTCTGCAATTTCATTTTTAAATTTGATTTGACTGTTGTAACCTAGCTGTCTAAAAGTCTAAGTTTACCTATTGTCTAATTTACATTCCTCTTCACTGATTGCAAAGCTTTTTTGTGGTAAATATGTGGAAGAACATTTTATTTTTTGGCAGTTAGAATAAAAGTAAATAAATAATTCCCCAAATGACCCACCATTATAAACTTATTCTTTAATTTTGGCAGTTCTCATACAATCACTTACTTTTATTGTCAAATTATGATTTTATCCTGACATTGTTTGCAGGTAATTTTGGTGTTTTCCTTATTTCTGCCTCAATTTCGGTTTCTTTTAGCATAAATATTCTTAAAGAAATTTGGCCATTTGGACAATAGCACCTCTACAATTTTTTTTTTTTTTTTTTTGGTTTGGGCATATTATAAATTAAACTTCTAAGAGCATTTGTATATATAGACTTGTGTGAATATAACTTTTTATTTCTCTGAGATAAATGTCTATTACTGCAATTGTTGGGGGTGCAAGTTGGTTATATGTTTAATTTTTTAGGAAAATGGAAAACTGTGTGTAGGCTAATTGTATCATTTTATACTCTGAGAAACGCTGGACTGGAAGAAACACAAGCTGGAATCAAGATTGCCGGGAGAAATATCAATAACCTCAGATATGCAGATGACACCACCCTTATGGCAGAAAGTGAAAAGGAACTAAAAAGCCTCTTGATGAAAGTGAAAGTGGAGAGTGAAAAAGTTGGCTTAAAGCTCAACATTCAGAAAACAAAGATCATGGCATCCAATCCCATCACTTCATGGGAAATAGATGAGCAAACAGTGGAAACAGTGTCAGACTTTATTTTTCTGGGCTCCAAAATCACTGCAGATGGTGACTGCAGCCATGAAATTAAAAGGCGCTTACTCCTTGGAAGGAAAGTTATAACCAACCTAGATAGCATATTCAAAAGCAGAGACATTACTTTGCCAACAAAGGCTCGTCTAGTCAAGGCTATGGTTTTTCCTGTGGTCATGTATGGATGTGAGAGTTGGACTGTGAAGAAGGCTGAGTGCCAAAGAATTGATGCTTTTGAACTGTGGTGTTGGAGAAGACTCTTGAGAGTCCCTTGGACTGCAAGGAGTTCCAACCAGTCCATTCTGAAGGAGATCAGCCCTGGGATTTCTTTGGAAGGAATGATGCTAAAGCTGAAACTCCAGTACTTTGGCCACCTCATGCAAAGAGTTGACTCATTGGAAAAGACTCTGATGCTGGGAGGGGTTGGGGGCAAGAGGGGAAGGGACGACAGAGGATGAGATGGCTGGATGGCATCACTGACTCGATGGACGTGAGTCTGAGTGAACTCCGGGAGTTGGTGATGGACAGGGAGGCCTGGCGTGCTGGGATTCATGGGGTTGCAAAGAGTCAGACATGACTGAGCGACTGATCTGATCTGATCTGATGCTCTCCCTAGCAGTCGCACAGAGTCGGACATGACTGAAGTGGCTTAGCAGCAGCAGCAGCAGCAGCAGTTTATGAGTGATCAGGTTTGTTTGCATCTTTATAACAGAAGTTGGTGTTTTCACTACTGATTTTTTTGTTTGTTTGTTTCATTTTGTAGCCTTTCTGAGGAGTATGTAGTAATCTCCCTTGTGTTTTCAATTTAAGATTTTCTTAATGACTAATGATGTTTAACATATTTTAATGTGTTATTTGATCTCTAGATATATCTCTGTATCTACTTCTGTGAAAAGTCTACACATATCTCTTGCCCATTTTCTTATTGGATTGTTTGGTTTGGACTGTTGAGTTTGTAAAGTTCTTTCTATATTTAACAAATTTCTTTGCTAAGTATGTGGCTTGTAACTTTATTGTCTCAGCCTACAGCATATCATTTATCCTCTTTACTGGGTTTTTGGATAGTGAAAGTTTTAAATTTTGATGACATCCAATTTACTAAGGTATTTTTTAATGGGTTACACTTTTGATAGAAGTCTCATTATTTTACCAATAAAACCTTGAAGATTTTCTTCTTTGTTTTTCCTAAAATTTTCATAGTTTTAGTCTAAGTTGGTCATCCACTTTGAGTTCACATCTGTACAGCGTTTGGTTTAAGCTTTCTCTTTTGTCTATGGATGACCAATGGCTCCAGCACTATTTGCTAAAAATATGTCTCTTCTCCATTGAATTGCTTTGGTACGTTTGTAAAAAATCAGAAATTGGTTGGACTTACTTCTGCAGGTCCATTGCTAAGATCTTTATTCTATACCATTGATCTTTTTGTGTATCTCTTTATCAATACCACAATCTTGATTATGGATTTACATACAGAATGTTGCAATAGATTAGACTGATTCCTTCCCCTTCATTCATTTTCTAAATAATTTGAGCTATTCTAATTTTTGACTTTTCATATATATTTTAGAATAATCAATATCTATAAAAATTCTCACTGGGAATTTGATGAGAATTACATTAAAGCTGTGTATTTATTTGAGAACAACTAACATCTTTACCATATTTTCCAATCTATAAGCACAAAATCACTTCCCTTTTTGACCTATGTCCAGGAAGTGCAGAGAAACCTATACAGGATAAATCCTCAGTAATCTGGAATATTACTCATCCATAAAAAGAACAAATAATTCCATTTGCAGCAACACAGATGGATCTAGAGATTGTCACACTGAATGAAGTAAGTCAGACTGAGAAAGACACATATCATATGATATCACTTATATGTGGAATCTAAAAAAATGGTACAAATGAACTTACTTACAAAACAGAAATAGAGTCACAGATGTAGAAAACAAACTATGGTTACCAGGGGGGAGGTTTGGGAGAGGGGGATAAATTGGGAAGTTGGGATTGACATATATACCCTGCATGTGTGTATGCTGAGTGGTTACAGTAACGTCTGACTATTTGTGACCCAATGGATTGTAACCTGCCAGTCTCCTCCATCCATGGGATTCTTCAGGCAAGAATACTATAGTGGGTTGTCATGCCCTGCTCCAGGGGATCTTCCTGACCCAGGGATCAAGCCCAGGTCTCCTGCACTGCAGGTGGATTCTTTACCAGTGGATTTATCAGTGGATTCTGAGCCACTAGGGAAGCCGCATACATACTCTACTATACATAAAATAAACAACTAATATGAATCTACTGTATAGCACAAAGAACTCTACTCAGTACTCTGTAATGACCTATATGGAAAAGGAATTTAAAGAAGGGGGGATATATATATATATATATATATATATATATATATGTATAACTGATTTGGGCTTCCCTGGTGGCTCAGTGGTAAAGAAAAGTAAAAGTGAAAGTTGTTCAGTCGTGTCTGACTCTTTGCGGCCACAAGGACTGTGTATAGTCCATGGAATTCTCCAGGCCAGAATACTAGAGTGGGTAGCCTTTCCCTTCTCCAGGGGATCTTCCCAATCCAGGGATCAAACCAGGGTCTCCTGCAGTGCATGCGGATTCTTTACCAACTGAGCTATGAAGGAAGCCCTGTGGTAAAGAATCTGCCTGCCAATGCAGGAATCATGGGTTCAATCCCTGGGTCAGGAAGGATCTCCTGGAGAAGGAAATGACAACCCACTTCAATATTCTTGCCTAGGAAATGCCATGGACAGAGGACCCTGGTGGGCTACAGTCCACAAGGTCACAAAAGAGTCAGACACAACTTAGAGACTAAAAAGAACTACCAGCTCACTTTGCTGTACAGCAGAAACTAACTCAACATTATAAATCAACTACTCCAATAAATTTTTTTCAAATGATAAAGTCTTAGCACCGACAGTGATTTTAGAAATAGTTCTTGTATTAAGTCATCTTGTCATTTCTTCTAAAGCTATGCTTATGAATTTATTTCATGCTCCACCCTTTTGAGCCAATTTATGCCCTAAAAGACTAACCAAAATTAGAAAAACTTATAAGGAGTTTATTAACCATTAAGAGCACTAAATTAAAATTATCTGATACGTAACAAAACAGTGAATTTATTAAGCACTTGAGAATATATGAAAAGTGAAAGTGAAAGTCACTCAATTATGTTGACTCTTTGGGACCCCATGGACTGTAGCCTTCCAGGCTCCTCTGTCCATGGGATTCTTCAGGCCAGAATGCTGGAGTGGGTAGCCATTCCCTTCTTCAATGGATCTTCCCAGCTCAAGGACTAAACCCAGTTCTTCCACAATGCAGGCGGATTCTTTACTATCTGAGCCACTGGGGAAGCAATTCCGGCATTGCTTTAATAACATAGAAAACATAGAACACTATTGGTTATTGTCTGTGCTAATTGTGTCAACTTCCTTCACTATTATATGCTAAATTCATGAGAGTTTTTCCTTATTCTTCATGAAGTATATCACCCTCTCACCTAAGTATACATCTTTATGTTTAAAATTCCATTGTTTATAGGTTGAATAGTATACCATATCCAGCTTCTGAAACATATATATATATATATATATATATATATATATATAACCATTTCTATAGGAATACTAATTTTTCTCCAAGTTATTTTAGTTGCAGGAGGACTAAAGTGGCTCTTTGGTATATTCCCCACAAAGTTTAAATATGCACTTTTTACTATTAAGTTTATAAACTGAATATTTGATGCCTCACATGCATTTTTCATTTTGAACAAATTAAGCAAAAAACTAAAGTCCATATTGGAATAGAATTATCATACTAAATTTTATCTTAGTTTTAGTGACATATGAATAAGTCCGTTAACATGTATGACCTTCCTGGAGATAACTGCAAAGAGAAGCAGGCTGCTAATTAACTATTTTCAAATTGATGTATCACCTCCATGTGGCTTTCTATGAAAGTTTACAATAAAGGTGAAAGTTAATGGCAGTCTAACCAGGCATGAATAGTGACATAGATCAAGAATGCCATTTACATTCATAAACCAAAACAGCATCAAAGGGTTCTTTGAAAAGCAAAAACTTTAGGTTTGGAGGCCTCAGAAAATCCATTTGACAATGTGTTTTACTGACCCCTGAGGAAAAGGATCAAAAAACAGTAGAGATACAGGAAATTACCATTTACTTTATAAATATTACCTCCTAGGTTTTAGAGGGAAGGGCAAATGAACATCACAACAGTCCTTTACTCTAGAAGTGAGAGTAAGAATAGTAATCAAGATAGCTAAGAAAACTAGTAAAGTTAAAATTACCTTCACTCTAAATGGGAATTTAGAATTTACCTGTTGAGGAGGTTATATATGACATGAGTCCATAGGTCTTTTGGAAATGAGAAGTCAAATAGAAATATAAGAAATCATTTATAATGAGACATATACACACAATAGTATCTCAATTCCAAAGTTGTGAATACAAAAACAAACATTTAAAAATATTAATACTAATTTTTTGCTATTTTCAGTGTATTAATGGATGGCAAAATAATTACAGAAGAATAGGTGATAAGATTAAAAGTATGAGAATGAAATAAAAAATGGGAAAATATTAAAAGAGAGGATCAAAGAAAAGGGGGAGCTGCCTACATACTGTGTTGTGTGCCACTTCAATTGTGTCTGACTCTTTATGACCCTATGAATTGTAGCCCACCAGACTCCTTCATCCATGGGATTTCCCAGGCAAGAATACTGGAGTGGGTTGCCATTTCCAGGAAAGGGAAAGAAATGAGAATGGGAAGGATAATTACAGAAGGTAAATGAAAATTTGGTTACTATGAACCATTAGTACTGTAATCACATTTGTTAGCTCTCCTCTATTTTCTTGAATTACTGATTACTCTGTATTAACAGTTATCATTACCCTTTGAAAATTTAATTAACTCAACAACACAGCTCTACAACTGTTCTTTATCTTTAAACACATTTTCAGGTCCCACATTGAATAACAATGCTAGAAAACTGACCCTAGTTTCTAGTTTCAAGGCTATTATATTTTCAAAACTTTTACATTTAATGTTAAATAGTGGTTATAGCTCTAGAAAATATTTATTCATGGCAAAATTTCATAAAACTTAAAGGACTACATAATTTTTTGTAGGCACTTTTTGAACTTTTATAATTTCTGCACTTTTTGAACTTTTATAAATTCTGATAGTAAAAAACATTTTCATAAAAAGATATATGACAGCTAATAAAAAGCATATGGAAAAATATCATTTCCAACTCAGTTAAATAAAATAACTTTAATTCCCCTGGGCTTTTCAATTAGGATCATAATAATGCCTAATTATTATTGAGTTATTATTTATGTAGCATACACAGTTACAAGTGCTTTACATATAATCAGTTCAGTTCAGTTCAGTCACTCAGTCGTGTCTGAGTCTTTGCGACCCCATGAATCGCAGCACGCCACGCCTCCCTGTCCATCAACAGCATCCGGAGTTCACTCAAACTCATGTCCATCGAGTCAGTGACACCATCCAGCCATCTCATCCACTGTCATCCCCTTCTCCTCCTGCCCCCAATCCCTCCCAGCATCAGAGTCTTTTTCAATGAGTCAACTCTTCGCATGAGGTGGCCAAAGTATTGGAGCCTCAGCCTTAGCATCAGTCCTTCCAATGAACACCCAGGACTGATCTCCTTCAGGATGGACTGGTTGGATCCCCTTGCAGTCCAAGGGATTCTCAAGAGTCTTCTCCAACACCACAGTTCAAAAGCATCAATTCTTCGGCACTCAGCTTTCTTCACAGTCCAACTCTCACATCCATACATGACCACTGGAAAAACCATAGCCTTCATGTTATAAACCAATACAAGTTTAGGAGGTAGGTATCATTTTTGCTTTCATTGTGTAGGGCAGTACACTAAAATATTAGGAGATTTAAAGACTAAGTAAGCCAAGGATACAGAGTGAGTAAGAAGCAGTCCTAAATTGAATAACTTCTGGACCCCTTGTCCTTAGTCACAGAAAATCATTATTTTAAAACTTGTCAACATATTTAAACAATAAGCAGTCTGGTCTTTATTCTGTCTGACTACGTGATAGTTATTACACCTCAAATTATTCTATACCAGTCTGTGAGTCAACACATTTATTTGTAAAATGCCTAGATATTGAAAACAGTTCTTCATAAGGATATAGGGGTAAAGGGAAGCACAAAACAAATAAGACACTTATTATACACACATTATCCATGTGTGATATTAATATTTGCCCATAAAATTCAAATCAGGTCAGTTCAGTTGCTCAGTAGTGTCCAACTCTTTGCAACCCCACGGACTGCAGCATGCCAGGCCTCTCTGTCCATCACCAACTCCTGGAGTTTACCCAAACTTATGTCCAGTGAATCGGTGCTGCCATCCAATAAATTCACCCTCTGTTGTCCCCTTCTTCTCCCACCTTTAATCTTTTCCAGCATCAGGGTCTTTTCAAATGACTCAGTTGCTCCCATTAGGTAGAACAAGTATTGGAGTTTCAGCTTCAACATCAGTCCTTCCACTGAACACCCAGGACTAATCTCCTTTAGGATGGACCGGTTGGATCCCCTTGCAGTCCAAGGGACTCTCAAGAGTCTTCTCCAACACCACAGTCCAAAAGCATCAATTCTTCAGCCCTCAGCTTTCTTTTGGTCTTGCTTCCCTGGTGGCTCAGATGGTAAAGCGTCTGCCTGCAATGCGGGAGACCTGGGTTCGATCCCTGGGTCAGGAAGATCCCCTGGAGAAGGCAATGGCAATCCACTCTAGTACTCTTGCCTGGAAAATCCCATGGATGGAGGAGCCTGATAGGCTACTAGCAACGGGGTTGTAAAGAGTCGGACACGACTGAGCAACTTCACTTTCTTTTCACTTTCAGCTTTCTTTATAGTCCAACTCTCTCATCCATACATGACTACTGGAAAAACCACAACCTTGACTAGTTGGAGATTTGTTGAAAAAGTAATGTCTCTGCTTTTTAATATGCTGTCTAGGTTGGTCATAGCTTTTCTTCCAAGGAGTAAGCATCTTTTAATTTCATATCAGCAGTCAGTATCTGCAATGCTTTTGGAGCCCCAAAAATAAAGTATTCCACTCTTTTCCCATATATTTACCATGAAGTGATGGGACTGGATGCCATGATCTTAGTTTTCTGAATGTTGAGGTTTAAGCCAAACTTTTCACTCTCCTCTTTCACTTTCATCAAGAGGCTCTTTAGTTCTTCTTCACTTTCTGCCATAAGGGTGGTGTCATCTGCAGATCTGAGGCTGCTGGCAACTTGATTCCAGCTTGTGCTTCCTTCAGCCCAGAGTTTCTTATGATGTACTCTGCATATAAGTTAATTAAACAGGGTGACAATATACAGCCCTGACTCACTCCTTCCCCAATTTGGAACCAGTCTCTCATTCCATGTCCAGTTGTAACAGTTGCTTCCTGACCTACATACAGATTTCTCAAGAGGCACGTCAGGTGTTCAGGTATTCTCATCTCTTGAAGAATTTTCCACAATTTGTTGTGATCCACACAGTCAAAGGCTTTGGCATAGTCAATAAAGCAGAAATAGATGTTTTTCTTGAACTCTCTTGCTTCTTCAAGGCTCCAGCAGATGTTGGCAATTTGATCTCTGGTTCCCCTGCCTTTTCTAAAACCAGCTTGAATATATGGAAGTTCATGGTTCATGTATTGTTGAAGCCAGGATTGGAGAATTTTGAGCATTACTTTTCTAGCATGTGAGATGAGTGCAATGCTTTGGTAGTTTGAGCATTCTTTGCATTGCCTTTCTTTGAGATTGGAATGAACTGACCTTTTCCATTCCTGTGGCCACTGCTGAGTTTTCCAAATTTGCTGGCATATTGAGTGCAGCACTTTCACAGCATCATCTTTCAGGATTTGAAATAACTCAACTGGAATTCCATCACCTTAGTAGCTTTGTTTGGTAGTGATGCTTCCTAAGGCCCACTTGACTTCACATTCCAGGATGTCTGGCTCTAGGTGAGTGATCACACCATTGTAATCATCTGGGTTATGAAGATCTTTTTTGTCTAGTTCTTCTGTGTATTCTTGCCACCTCTTCTTAATATCTTCTGCTTCTGTAGGTCCATAACATTTCTGTCCTTTATTGAGGTCATCTTTGCATGAAATGTTCCTTTGGTATCTCTTATTTTCTTGAGGAGATCTCTAGTCTTTCCCATTCTATTTTTTTCCTCTATTTCTTTGCACTGACCATTGAGGAAGGCTTTCGTATCTCTCCTTGCTATTCTTTGGAACTCTTCATTCAAATGGGTATATTTTCCCTTTTCTCCTTTGCTTTTTGCTTCTCTTCTTTTCACAGCTATTTGTAAGGCCTCCTCAGACAGCCATTTCGCTTATTTGCATTTCTTTTCCTTGGGGATGGTCTTAATCATTGTCTCCTATACAATGTCTCGAACCTCTGTCTTTAGTTCATCAGGCACTCTGTCTATCAGATCTAGTCCCTTAAATCTATTTCCCACTTCCCCTGTGTAATCGTTAGGGATTTGATTTAGGTCATATCTGAATGGTCTAGTTGTTTCCCCTATTTCCTTCAATTTAAGTCTGAATTTGTCAATAAGGAGTTCATGATCTAAGCCAGAGTCAGCTCCCAGTCTTGTTTTTGCTGACTGTATAGAGCTTCTCCATTTTGGCTGGAAAGAATATAATCAATTTGATTTTGATGTTGACCATTTGGTGATATCCATGTGTAGAGTCTTGTGTTCTTAGAAGAGCGTGGTTCCTATGATCAGTGGGTTCTCTTTGCAAAATTCTGTAAGCCTTTGCCCTGCTTCATTCTGTACTCTGAGGCCAAACTTGCCTATTACTCCAGGTGCTTTTTGACTTCCTACTTTTGCATTCCAGTCCCCTATAATGAAAAGGACATCTTTCGGGGGTGTTAATTCTAGAAGGTCTTGTAGGTCTTCATAGAACCATTCAACTTCAGCTTCTTCAGCATTATTGGTCAAGACTTAGACTTGGATTACCATGATATTGAATCGTTTGCCTTGGAAACAAACAGAAATCATTCTGGCGTTTTTGAGATTGCATCAAAGTACTGCATTTCAGACTCTTTTGTTGACTCCACTTCTTCTAAGGGATTCTTGCCCACAGTAGTAGATATGATGGTCATTTGAGTTAAATTCACCCATTCCAGTCCATTTTAGTCAGCTGATTCCTAAAATGTCAACGTTCACTCTTGCCATCTCCTGTTTGACCACTTCCAATTTGCCTTGATTCCTGGACCTAACATTCCGGGTTCCTATGCAATATTGCTCTTTACAGCATCAGACCTTGCTTCCATCACCAGTCACATCCACAACTGGGTGTTGTTTTTGCTTTGGCTCCATCTCTTCATTCTTTCTGGAGTTATTTCTCCACTGATCTCCAGTAACATGTTGCGTGGCACTGGAGTGGATGAATGGTGGCTGCCCGGCGCTAGAGCAGTGAGCAGCAAGTGGCCAAAAGGAGATACCCCACGTCCAAGGTCAGGAGCGGGGGCCGTGAGGAGATACCCCACATTCAAGGTCAGAGAAACGTCAGTAAAATGGTAGGTGCTGAGAAAGGGCAGGCAGACAGAAACCACAATCACAGAAAACTAATGAATCTAATCACATGGACCACTGCCTTGTCCCACTCAATGAAACTATAAGCAATGCTGTGTATGCCACCCAAGACAGACGGGTCATGGTGGAGAATTCTGACAAAATGTGGTCCACTGGAGAAAGGAATGGCAAACCACTTCAGTATTCTTGCCTTGAGAACCCCATGAATAGTATGAAAAGGCAAAAAGATAGGACACTGAAAGTTGAACTCTTAGGTTGATAAGTGCCCAACATGCTACAGGAGATCAATGGAGAAATAACTCCAGAAAGAAAATTCAAATAGATGGGTTAATTTCAATACTTGATAGAAGAACACTTACCCATCTCTCTGAGACCTTTATTGCATAATTAGATCCTCAACTAGAATTGTTTAATATCACAAAGGACACTAATGTAAAATCAGAAAATCTGAGCTTTCTTTCCAGTTCTGCCAGTGTGATGGTAGACTTGCTGGATATATAAAGCCCTATCATTCTGATTGCTCATCTCTGATTTGGGGATGACCTAGTAAAGTAGTATTCATCTGCACTACATCTGTGTTCCTGTGATTATCAACATTAAGTATGGTCCCTTGAAAGACAAGAGTAGTTTCTTTAGTTAAAAATAAAATTTAAAAATAGTCAAACCCTAAACTAAATCTTAGGATACGTGCTAAAGCAAGGGTTGATTTCAGAACAAGATTAACTTGCTTTTATTTCTATCCAAATGGCACTGAATATAATTCCATGGTCTGTCTCAGCTGAGTCTAATCCATATAAATACCCTTAATGAAAGAAGCACCTTTATGAATGAGGATGTTAGCAATCCATTTTGGTTTCTCGTCAGTGATGGAGAAAGATATATAATCACATAAGTGACTTGAGCAAGTTTTAGATTTGGAGGGATAAGTTAACAGATATTAAGATAGATGTTCATCGTTGCCTTTGTGATAACAGATAACACCTGTCATCACTGTCTATAGTAGATGTAGCTAATTTAATGCCTGTTCATACTCAGTTTTGGAGAGGGCAATAGCACCCCACTCCAGCACTCTTGCCTGGAGGATCCCATGGACGGGGGAGCCTGGTGGGCTTCAGTCCATGGGATTGCGAAGAGTCGGACACGACTGAGTGACTTCCCTTTCACTTTTCACTTTCCTGCATTGGAGAAGGAAATGGCAACCCACTCCAGTGTTCTTGCCTGGAGAATCCAGGACACGACTGAAGCGACTTAGCATACTCAGTTTTCTATTCTCTACTGCAGAACCAGGCTTAGTTCAGTTCTGTCGCTCAGTCATGTCTGACTCCTTGCGACCCCATGGACTGCAGCACACCAGGCTTCCTTGTCTATCACCAACTTCCAGTGCATGTTCAAACTTACGTCCATCGAGCCCGTGATGCCATCCAACCACCCCATCCTCTGTCATCCCCTTCTCCTCCTGCCTTCAATCTTTCCTAGCATCAGGGTCTTTTCCAAAGAGTCAGTTTTTCACATCAGGTGGCCAAAGTATTGGAGCTTCAGCTTCAGCATCCGTCCTTCCAATGAATATTCAGGACTGATTTCCTTTAGAATTGGCTGGTTTGATCTCCTTGCAGTCCAGGGACGCTCAAGAGTCCTCTCCAACACCACAGTTCAAAAGCCTCTATTCTTTGGTGCTCATCTTTCTTTAAAGTCCAACTCTCACATCCATATATGACTACTGGAAAAACCACAGCTTTGACTAGACGGACATTTGTCGGCAAAGTAATGTCTCTACTTTTTAATACGGTGTCTATGTTAGTCAAGCTTTTCTTCCAAGGAGTAAGCGTCTTTTAATTTCATGGCTGCAGTCACCATCTGCAGTGATTTTGAAAGTGAAAAGTTAAGTTGCTCAGTCGTGTCTGACTCTTTGCGACCCCATGGACCATAGCCCACCAGGCTCCTCCGTCCATGGGATTCTCCAGGCAAGAATACTGGAGTGGGTTGCCATTTCCTTCTCCAGGGGATCTCCCTGACCTAGGGATTAAACCCAGTCTCCCTCATTGCAGGCAGACACTTTAATCTCTGAGCCCCCCAAAATAAACATGCTGTTTCCATTGTTTCCGCATCTATTTGTCGTGAAATGATGGGACCCGAGGCCATGATTTTAGTTACTTGAATCTTGAGTTTTAAGTCAGTTTTTTCACTCTCTTCTTTCACTTTCATCAGGAGGTTCTTCAGTTCCTCTTTGCTTTCTGCCATAGGGTAGTGTCATCTGCATATCTGAAGTTATTGATACTTCTCCTGGCAATCTTAATTCCAGCTTGTGCTTCATTCAGCCCAGCATTTCACATGATATACTCTTCATATAAGTTAAATAAGTAGGGTGACAGTATACAGCCTTGACATATCCCTTTCCCAATTTGAAACCAGTATGTTGTTCCATGTCTGGTTCTAACTGTTGCTTCTTGATCTACATACAGATTCCTCAGGAGGCAGGTAAGGTGTCTGGTATCTCTATGCATATCTATTGCAATTAGTGTCAATGCATATCTATTGCCAATAGATACGCCAATAATGTCAATAGTCAGTGCATATCTATTGGCATTAATGATGGCTTATTTTCATGAGTCAGAATTTTCATATAACTTCACTTCAACAAATATTTCCCTATGTTTTAATAGTATATAAAAATTTGCCTCAAACTTTAGTGCTTTTAAAAATAATTTTAAAGCTCACTCACTTGACCTGTGTGCTTAAAGTTAAGAACTTCTTACAGATTTCATTATTGGGCTTTTGTTTACAGAAGATTGGAGAAATTTTCATGCTTGGTGAACTTCATTTCAAATGCATTTAATTATAAGGAAATGAATTTTAGTTCATCCCAATGAGAAGTATGCTTGGGAAACCAGGGAAACTGATAAGAAGAGGAGGAGGTAGCATACAAATTGTGTCACATAGTAGCATCTTGGGAAATCAAGATGTGACAAAATTAGCAATTGCTCAGAGTCTGTGTGAGCACCATGGGTTTGTAACCCTTGATTTGAGATGCTGCTTCCAAAATAAATTTGGGTAAACAGGATTTCCATAAGGCCTTCTAAAATCAAAGAGGAAGGATAGAAATTATAAGCATATTTTATCCCCCTCCATTCCTTCCTATAACAATCTAGAGAATCTCCCTCTGAAAAGCTCTATCAATTAGAAATTTCTATATTTTGGCAACTTGTTGGATTTTACAGTATTGGTTGGCTGGGATAGAAGGCCAGGAGTGTCCCGAACTAACTAAAATGATGTATAAGATGGAATACTAAATTACAGATATAAAGAAAGTAACATGGAGACATATAAAACAGAGAAAAATTAATTTTTGCTAGGGTGATCAGAAGAATTTTTATGAAGCAGATATTTGAGCAAAGTTTGGAAGGGTTGGTAGAAAATACTTCAGGTTGTGATGACTGTGAATCAATTCTGTATGAAGTAAGTAAAGATCTAGCACAGAATATTGATAAATCAAGTTGACCTAATAGCTTAAAATTTTTGTCTCATCCTTTCACTATATCATTTATTTAGTTATATTTCAGATTCCATAATCAGGAGATGGTATCTATGACCTTGTATCTTATTTTTGAGTTTGACCATATGTCTAGCTTTGGCTGACTGTAAGCAAATGTCACATAAAAAGAGCTTGAGAAAGTAAGTGTCTGTTTCTGGAGCAAGCAAGACAAATGTTGTTTGCCAATGTCTATTCAATTAATTTCATTTCACATTTTTCTGTGCATTCTTGTGTCTGGTTGGTTTGAACTTTCAGTAAGCCTGAGGTATATGCAAAAATATTACTTAATTCAAAGCTTGGCACCTACTTAGGCTAAGAAACTATTCTGGGTACTGTGGACACATCAATAAGCAAAGCAAAGTCCCTATCTCTATTTATTTTATGATTATGATAAGCTTGTGTCAAGGTGGTTATTATCTTGTTAAGGAAATAAAAGTCATCAGAAACAATCAAACACAGAAATGAATGTAAAGGATCCAGGGAGCCTATGTTCTCTTGTCATAATCAGTCTTATCTTTTAATTTATAAATTTAATTTTATAGACAGAGCTGTTTTTGTTTAGTCACTAAGTCATGTCCAACTCTTCTGCGACCCTATGGACTTTAGTCTGCCATGCTCCTCTGTTCATGGGATTTCCCAGGCAAGAATGCTTAAATTTGGTTGCCATTTCCTTCTCCAGGGGATCTTCCTGACCCAGTGATTGAACCTGCCTCTCCTGTATTGGCAGGAGGATTCTTTATCACTGAATCACCAAGGAAATCCACAGAGAATACTGTTGCTCAAACTTTAACATTAATGAAAATTAGTAGATGTTGGATGCTGTACCAGATTCCAAATTTCTAAAAAGCTCCCAGGTGATGGTCATGCCTGATATGGATCAACTTACTAGGCTTTTTCAAGTTTTTGTTTAAAGATAACAGAAAATACATCATTGCAAAATTAAATTCAGGGAACAGATCGTATTCTTTACATTTCTTCACAGACAGCTAGAGGTTTTCAAACTTATTTTCAAGAGTCTAAGAGCTACTAAACTGTGTCTCACTGTTGATCATCTCTTAAAAAAAAAAAAAAAAAAAAAAAACTATTACCTGGAAGATCAGGTAAAACTATTACCTTATAATCAAATATTGTCAGGTGTCATTAATACCCATGTTTCCTATAACTTCTTAATTTATATCTAAAGTCTAGACTTTTCCAGTACTCTTCATGCCTCAGCTTTTGTCCCTGTCAATCTATTCTCATAGGAAAAGACTTGGAGTACCCTGCTAAAAACTTTCAAAATTCCTCCCATTTCACTTGCTATTACCTACATACCATTGCATCATCTTGTCTTCTTCATTCTTTTTACTCGATTTGCTCACTGTACAGTATTATCTCTCTGTTACAACTCAAGCAAAGACTGACTACTTTAGTCCTCTCAACTACTCTTTCTTCTTCCCCATATAGTTCTCTCCTTAACCTTTGGATCCTGGCTCAGGTTGACCAACCCATATAAAGGTACAACTATCCTTTCCTAAAATTCCTTATCCCTCATCACTGCTTTATTTTTTTTCAAGTGGTCATCACCTTATATTACACTACATTTTGAGTTTAATGTTTAATATCAGTTAGCTCAATACAAAGTAAACCCTATAAAGCCAGGATTTTAGTATGTTTTTTTTCACTATATTTTCCCCCTAGAATCCCACCTAATGTAGAAGTTTTTAAAAAATACTACTATTTTTAAAGCATGTACATTATAAATAAATATATAAATTAATACTATCTAAAACCAACAACAATAAAAATTATTTAACATAAAGAATTGGTCTCTAATTCTATTGTATATATTTATATTTTTGGCATTGCCTTCATGGTCTTTAGTATTTTTGTATCTTTGTGCATTAGCAAATAGGCATCCTTAGGAAAGGATTCTAGTAATTCTATGGCCCTATCTCTGACCTGCTACCAACAGGGGCATTAAAGAATTCAACTCTTGTCAAAATCTTTTTATTTAATTGGTTATCAAATAACTTTGAAGAGAGTGAATTTTTTAACATTTAAATTTTTTTCAGATCATTTTTTTTTTCCTCTTGTTTTAAAAAAGTCTACCTTTTGTGGTGTTAATATTAATCACCTTGGGTTTGCTGACAGTAGACTAACTGGTTCCTTTGGAGTATATATCCTGTTATTCTACTTGTACTTTTCCACTGCTTTGGGATTTCACTTTTCTTTTTCTTCCATGTGTTTGTGTGTATGTTCCTTTAAAAGAAGAAAAACTTGTTTTCAGTCATTGGGGTGAGCCAAAGTGGGCCAAATCAGCTTCTGGTGACTTCTCCTAGCCTGAGACTAGGCTAACTTGTTAAATTTTCATGTAGGTGAAAATATCTTGTCTTCGGGGCTTCCCAGGTGGCTCAATGGTAAAGAATCTGCCTGTGAAGCAGGAGACACAAGTTCAATTTTTGGGTAGGGAAGATCCCCTGGAGAAGAAAATGGCAATCCACTCCAGTATTCTTGCCTCAAAAATTCTATGGACAGAGGAGCCCGGCTGACTACAGTCCATAGGGTTGCAAAAGAGTTGGACATGACTTAGTGACTAAACCACCACCACTACACCATCCCTGCTTTTATTTATTTCCACCACCAAGTGTGTGTGTGTGTGTGTGTGTGTGTGTGTGTGTGTGGAGGGGTATGTGCAGAGACATGTGGGAGTAGAGAAGCAGGCAGGAATTAACTGGAGAAGAAATGTTTTGGGCACAAATTTTATTCCCAGAACAAACATTATTAGTAAACTGTTTCTCCTTAAGTCAGCAAAGAATTTCTAATGTAGTTTCTAAAACTAATTGACTTGATGAGATCTGATTATTTTTCAAGATGTACCAGATTTCTAGTCCTTACCATCTGCTAAGCCAATTGGTAGCAAATAAAAATATAGCTGTGAAAATGAATACAAATACTGATTAATTAACCTTCAGTCAAGTGCCTGGAGACCTTATGACTTCCTCCTATTCTTAGATAGAAAGCCATAGCCTTTTTGTATGTATTTGTCATGAGAGAGTTGAAATTCTTTACTCTTTCCTATTCCAGAAAGGGCATAAGAGAGTTTCAAGGAAAAGGCTAATTTAAGCTTAATATTCCTACCAGATTTACTCAAAGAACCTAGAAAGTAATTCAGTTTCACACAGTTCTATAATTAGGATGATAGGAAAATCCTTCTATTCCACAAAGAGCTGTCATCTCTTTCCTTCATCTTTTTCTTTATCAGAACTAAAATTATGGAACTGAAAGAACTGAAGATGTGACAAAAATACACTGATCTTGTTTAATATTGAGGACATTTATATTAATTTATTTACTTACTATAGTAGGAATAGGAAACAAATCATCAGCTATGCATCCAGATATTTTGGTGACCAAATATCTGGGTTATTTGATAAAGTACAGAGATACTTAATTTGCTCCTGTTTTGTAAAATAGGTCATCTCAGTTGGCTCATTGTCGTTGTTCAGATAATAAAATTTTGACACAGCATAGTGGACTGCCTCTTAGTACTTGTTTACTGCTCTGTCTATATTGGAACATTTTCTCCTTAACTCCTGCAACATTTGTTTATCAAGCTTACTTTTATTTCTGATTATTTCTCTTTTTGTTGATCATTTCTCTATAGATACATATTTCTTCATCTAAAATTGTAGAAACCAGATTCGCACTACATTATAAATTTAATTAGTTCACAAAAGTCTTCTTCCCTGGTGGCTCAGATGGTAAGAATACACCTGTAATGAGAGAGACCTGGGCTAGATCCCTGGATTGGGAAGATCACTTGGAGAAGGGAATGGCTCCCATTTCAATATTCTGGCCTGGAAAATTTCATGGACAGAGGAGCCGGGCAGGCTACAGTCCATGGGTCCCAAAGAGTCAGACATGACTGAGTGACTCACTTTTCACAAGTGTTTGTTAGTCGCTCTATTGCATCCAACTCTTTGCGACCCCAGAGACTGTAGCCTTCAAGGCTCCTTTGTCCGTGGAATTCTCCAGGCAGGAATACTGGAGTGGGTTGCCATTCCCTTCTCCAGGGGATCTTCCCAACCCAAGGATCAAACTCTGGACTCATACATTGAAGGAATAGTCTTTACCATCTGAGCTAAATTGTAGAAACCAGATTTGTAATACCTTATAAATTCAATCCGCTCACAAGACACTTGGTAAATATTTATTTCATTAAAACTCACTCAGTATTTGTCACATTATACAGTCTTCATAATTAATCTTCAAAAAGTTCCTAGAACTATGGGATAGTCAAGTCTTAATGCATCTTATATAATTCAGTTCAACAAATCTCGAAGAATTTGAAGTTCACGGAATTTAAAGTTCTTGCTGAAATTCATAGGCTAATTAGTTATTTAAGACAGCATGAAACAAAGCTGAAAGACAACATTACATTAAAAATAATTAGTATTGTTAAAGTCAAACACAAGTGGAGATCAGACTTAAAAATTCTCTGAGCAGATAGAACCAGTTTAGCTAAAAAACTTTTGCAAGACAGGTGAAGCTAACTTGATTTGGGTCACTTGTCTTGCTTATGCTTCTGACAATGAAAAGTGAAACTTAAACTCTTCCCCCAAACTGATACAAGGTAACTACTATCCAATTCCCTTTAATAAAATTCTAAAATTCAAACCAATTTGAAGAACAGTCACAGCCTATACAATATATATAAACTGTTCACTGCCGGGAGCCGGTGAGAGACATTCCACTCGTGACAAAGGTCATGAGGAAGAAGGCTCGGCATACGCAAAGGCGGGATCGAGCCTCGGGAGTGCCCCCGGATATTCTCGAGCGTTTACCCCCAAAAAACCAGAGTCTGCCTACTTTATTGCTTTGTGCTCTCACCTCTGACTTTACTGGGGGCTGTCCCCCACCACCATCTCACTCTCTCTGTCAAAGAGTTAACTTACAGCTCCAATTAATAAAGTTCCTGGGCAATTAGGAGTGTTTAAATCCAAACCCCTCAGATGGCTCTCTAACTTGCCTGACAAGTTTACCCGGACACCTACAGCTATGCATACAATTGTTTACAGTCTCCCAGCCTCGAGAGGCTAGGGAAGCCTAAGATAGTCAAATAGCTTAGAGCCTCTCAGAGAGTTAGAAACTGTCAGAATAAAACTAGTAAAAGATTTCATTGATGAGCCAATGTTTGTTGCCAAGTTTTCACATCCCCTGAATTGTATCCTTGAATGTGTATTAATTAATATAGTTGGTATGTAGAAAAAATAACTGGTGGCCTTGGTGTTAGTAACTTTAGACCCTTAAGGTAATAAATTATTTCCTTTGTAAACCCATTACACATCCGCCCTATAGGAATGCAATTTTATCTTCGGAAGATGGCGCCAAACCTTAAAATAATTACTCTTAGAGAAAATAAGTCTTTGTTGATAAGTCCTTGTCAAGAGTCATAAAATGTTAATAGGCCTTCTGGCCAGAAGATGTTGTAAATCACCTAAACCATTTGTATACGATAAATTTGCAGGAAAGAAACCCTAGTTTTTGATAAGCATCAAAGACTGCTGACTTTGCATCCCCTATTATCCTCTATGTGTAACTTAGGGTATAAAAGCCCCTGTTGAAAATAAAGCTATGGGCCTTGCTCACCAACGCTTGGTCTCCCCATGTCATTCCTCCCTTTAATTTCCAGCTGAGTGTCCATCTGGAGCGCGGATATCCTCTGCGACCATTTATTTGCCTGGGCTTCTAAGACCCACTCGAGAAGGTGTCTAAGGTGGGGCACCTTCCGCTATTCGAGAGGGCGCCTGCGGCCTCTGTGGTCAGAACTAACCTGGTGTCACGGGTTATATTGATTTTCCGCGTAAACCAAGCCACTCAGCTTCTTTTCTCCACTGAATTTTCCTACTGAGCTATCCTCATTCTATTACTCTTTATTATCTCTAATTAACATTTGAATAGGTCGCCTAGCCGTCTCTCCTTCGAATACCCTGGATCAGCTGGGGCTGGACCTCGGCAGTTCACCACATTACATGTGTCTTGATTTGAGTGCTCCCAGTTTATAAACTCTTTTTAGTGTGTGCACAATAAACTTTTACTAATTATTACTTGTGATTCATTGGTCTTACTTCTTTTTTTTCTCAACTTTTGATGATATAAACAGGCCATCTTATTTGAAATGTTGTGTTTATTCTCAAGTAATGACTTGGAAATATAGTTGTGTGTGTTAGGCTCTCAGTCGTGTCCAACTCTATGGGACCCCATGGACAGTTACCCACCAGGCTTCTATGTCCATGGGATTTTCCAGGCATGAAAACTGGAGTGGGTTGCCATTCCCTCCTCCAGAGGATCTTCCTGACCCAGGGATTGAACCCAGGTCTCCTGCATTGCAGGCAGACTCTTTACCGTCTGAGCCACAAGGGAAGCCATGGGGGATATAGTTATATCTATCCATAAAAAGACAATATTTGTGATGCATGATCAACTCAAATTTTTGTTTCTCCTAGAGGATTATGTCTCGGGAAAGAACAATTACAAAGAATAAACAAAAATTTTAAAAATCATTATGTGTTAATAGTACATAAAAATTTTAGACTATTCTGCTATAAATCTTGGGATTGATTTTAGCATGTTAGCTTATCTATATTTTTGCTAACGGGCATTTAGTACCTATGGACTTCCCTGGTGGCTAAGCAGTAAACAATCTGCCTGCAATGCCAGAGACGTGGGTTTGATCCTGGTTCGGAAGATTCCCTGGATAAGGAAATGGCAACCCACTGCAGTATTCTCACCTGAGAAATCCCCCAGAGAAGCCTGGTGTGCTACAGTCAATTGGGGTTGCAAAGAATTGGATGGGACTGAGTGACTGAGCACAGCACAGTCTATCTCTTAAAAACAAATATTTCTTTCTTGTACTAGGGTCAATCATAATTCTCAAGTAATCTTTGGATTTTTGCCTCTAACTCTTTCTCTCCCCCAGAACATATTTTTTGGTATTACCTGAATTTGTGTCTCCTGAATTGCAATTCTTAAAACCCCAAATAAAGCTCTTTGTACTTTGTAGCCTTGATATTGTTCAAGAACACCAAGTCACTGCTTAACATAGGTATCTCTAAGATTATATGCTGATCTAGATTAAGGGCTTGCCTGACACCTCAGTTGGTAAAGAATCCACCTGCAATGCCAGGAGACCCCTGTTTGATTCCTCGGTCAGGAAGATCTGCTGGAGAAGAGATAGGCTACCCACTCCAGTATTCTTGGGCTTTCCTTGTGGCTCAGCTGGTAAAGAATCCACCTGCAATGCAGGAGACCTGGGTTGGATCCCTGGGTTGGGAAGATCCCCTGGAGAAGGGAAAGGCTACCCATTCCAGTATTCTGGACTGGACAATTTTATGGACTATACAGTCCATGGGGTCTCAAAGAGTCGGACACAACTGAGTGACTTTCACTTAACTTCAATATAGGAGACAGATGCATTTGCCATATAAGAGAATAGACATTCATAGCAATTAATTATGCTTTTGAACTGTGGTGTTGGAGAAGACTCTTGAGAGTCCATTGGACTGCAAGGAGATCCAACCAGTCCATTCTGAAGGAGATCAGCCCTGGGATTTCTTTGGAAGGAATGATGCTAAAGCTGAAACTCCAGTACTTTGGCCACCTCATGCGAAGAGTTGACTCATTGGAAAAGACTCTGATGCTGGGAGGGATTGGGGGCTAGGAGGAGAAGGGGACGACAGAGGATGAGATGGCTGGATGGCATCACTGACTTGATGGATGTGAGTCTGGGTGAACTCCGGGAGTTGGTAATGGACAGGGAGGCCTGGCATGCTGTGATTCATGGGGTCGCAAAGAGTCGGACACGACTGAGTGACTGAACTGAACTGAACTGAATTATTTTCTGAAATATCCTTCCCACCATGGCTTCCCTGTTGTTGTTGTTTTTTTTTTTTTTTTAACTTCTATTTATCCTTTAGGACTTGACTTGGACCTCATCTCTTTAGGGATGCCTACCAAGATACATCTTTTTTCCTTTTTATACTGTTCATGGAGTTCTCAAGGCAAGAATACTGAAGAGGTTTGCCATTCCCTTCTCCAAAACTCTCCACCATGACCCATCCATTTTGGGTGGCCCTACACAGCATGGCTCATAGTTTCACTGAGTTAGACAAGGCTGTGGTCCATGTGATCAGTTTGATTAGTTTTCTGTGATTGTGGATTTCATTTGGTCTGCCCTATGATGGATAAGGATAAGAGGTTTAAAACTCAACAATCAAAAACTAAGATCATAGCATGTGGTCCCATCACTTCATGGCAAATAGATGAGGAAACAATGAAAAAAGTGACAGACTTAATTTGGGGGGGGGCTCCAAAATCACTGTGGATGGTGACTGCAGCCATGAAATTAAAAGACACCTGCTCCTTGGAAGAAAAGCTATGACCAACCTAGACAGCATATTAAAAAGCAGAGACATCACTTTGCCGACAAAGATCTGTCTAGTCAAAGCTATGGTTTGTCCAGTAGTCATGTATGGATATAAGAGTTAGACTGTAAAGTGAGTTGAGCAATGAATAATTGATGCTTTTGAACTATAGTGTTGGATTAGACTCTTGAGAGTCCCTTGGACTGCAAGGAGATCAAACCAGTCAATCCTAAAGGAAATAAGTCCTGAATATTCATTGGAAGGACTGATGCTGAAGCTGAAACTCCAATACTTTGGCTCCATGATGTGGAGAACTGACTTGTTAGAAAAGACTCTGATGCTGGGAAAGATTGAAGGCATGAGGAGAAGGGGATGGCAGAGGATATGATGGTTGGATAGAATCACTGACTTGGTGGACATGAGTTTGAGCAAGCTCTGGGAGTTGGTGATGGACAGGGAAGCTTGGCATGCTGCAGTCCACAGGGTCACAAGGAGTCGGACATGACCGAGTGACTGAACTGAACTGAACCAAGACACATTAAGTCAAGATTCTTTTGGGGCTAGTTTTTCAATAAACAAAATATACTGTAAAGGTCACAGAGTTTTAAACATCCTGATTCCTATATCATTCACATGAGAAAAGAAATATCATAGAAACTTCCCTGACCCTTGTCTCAACAAACTGGACAAGGAATTTGCTTATTAGATAGCCTGAATAAGGACTGCTTAGTATGTGATTTTATACAGAATGCTGACTGATTTTCCAATAAGATCATTTATTAAGAAATTGTGAATATCAAACCCAAAGGAAGAGCAGTAGAAATAAAAAGCAGAAAAGGACAAATAGAGCAAAGTCTAATGGTAAAAGTAGAGAAAGTGAATGTCGTTCAGTCGTGTCCAACTAGAGACTGATATCAAATAAGAAATACACAAGATCCAGGGAAAACCTGAAAATGAAGAAAATCTACTATTCAGAGGGGGGAAAAATACATTCTTACAGCATAAAGGAGCTTTAGTAATAGAGAAAACATGCTCCAATGCAAGAGTGAAGATGTTACTGAGAATGTACAATGCTGCTGCTGCTGCTAAGTCACATCAGTCGTGTCTGACTCTGTACGACCCCATAGATGGCAGCCCACCAGGCTCCCGTCCCTGGGTTTCTCCAGGCAATAATACTGGAGTGGGTTGCCATTTCCTTTTCCAGTGCATGAAAGTAAAAAGTGAAAGTGAAGTCACTCAGTTGTGTCCGACTCTTTGCAACCCCATGGACTGTAGCCTACCAGGCTTCTCCATCCATGGGATTTCCCAGGCAAGAGTACTGGAGTGGGTTGCCATTGCCTTCTCCGAATGTACAATGGAATGGACTCAAAGTAACCAAGATTGGAAAGACAAAAAGTATAGGAAATTGTATAATGGTTTACTGGAGTGGGTAAATAAAAACTTATAGTACCATTTTTATGGGAAGTGAATTCAACTCACCTTTGAAGCTGAATCTAGTGCTTTTCCTTAGAAGGAATAAATTTAACTTTAGGAGATTATCCCAAGACAAACTCCAGCCTTTAACACCTGTGGCTCTTAAAGGAATTGCTTTTCTTTCTCAACTGTGGAACAAGAACTTTTGTGTATAAACACTAAATTATTAAGAAAGGAAACCTTTCAATTAATAATTTAATAATGGAAAGAATAAAAAATTTTCAATATCATTGCTAAATTTCTATGACTTTGTTCTGATGCAATCATCATGAAAGATCATATCAATACTATCTTCACATGTTTAAATATAAAAATTAAATAAGATTAAAAGTAGACTACTATTTTGATTCAATCTCACTTCAGATGAATCAGCACCTGGAGAGGAGGAGCAGATATAAAAGCCTCTTTTTTGTCCCAAAGGTCCCAACACAGTTGAATGAGACTATTATTTATGATATATGCAGATGATTCCTTCATTTGTCACAAAAGGGGGAACTGGGGACCTTAAATATTATTTTAATGATACTTTTATTATTTTATAATAATATTTCCGGGCTTCCCCAGTAACTTAGCAGTAAAGAATCCATGAAATGCAGGATACTTTGATTCTTGGGTTGGGAAGAGTTCCTGGAGAAGGAAATGGCAACCTACTCCAGTGTCCTTGCCTGGAAAACACCTGAAGAGAGGAGCCTGGTGGGCTACAGCCCATAGGGTCACAAAGAATCAGACATCACTGAGCACACATACACACAGTACTACTATTTCCACAAATCATAAAAAAATTCTCCTTAAAACATTTTTTGATCAATAACATGTATAAATATGGAAATGGTTCAATAATGGTATAGAATAGAATACTAAGTATAAGACAATTCTTTCAGGATTAGGGTGAAAATCTCAGTGAAAAAGATATAATATTTAAAATCAGTAAATATGATCTTGTTAATAAAAATATTTCCCATTCGTTACAGTATTTCATTGAGAAGAAAGAGAAAATACTCTCTGAAGTACACCCACCAAACTCTTAGCAGAGCACAGAAAGATGACACGGGCTAATGCAGAAAGGATGAAAGTTGATACTTGGAAAAAAAAAAAAAACTGCATCATTTAAGAAGAATATATGAATTGTTGTGCAGTTCAGGTTTTTAAAATATACTTTGAATCCTTTAAGTATTCTCTTCTCCTTTTGCAACTCTTGCTCAGTAATTTAGATATTCAGTTCAGTTCAGTACAGTTCAGTTGCTCAGTCATGTCCAACTCTTTGCAACCCCATGAATCACAGCACGCCAGGCCTCCCTGTCCATCACCAACTCCCGGAGTTCACTCAGACTCACTTCCATTGAGTCGGTGATGCCATCCAGCCATCTCATCTTCTGTTGTCCCCTCCTCCTCCTACCCCCAATCCCTCCCAGCATCAGGGTCTTTTCCAATGAGTCAACTCTTTGCATGAGGTGGCTAAAGTATTGGAGTTTCAGCTTCAGCATTAGTCCTTAAAATGAACACCCAGAACTGACCTCTTTTAGAATGGACTGGTTGGATCTCCTTGCAGTCCAAGGGACTCTCAAGAGTCTTCTCCAACACCACAGTTCAAAAGCACCAATTCTTCAGCACTCAGATTTCTTCACAGTCCAACTCTCACATCCATACATGACCACTGGAAAAACCATAGCCTTGACTAGACAGACCTTTGTTGACAAAGTAATGTCTCTGCTTTTGAATATGCTATTTAGGTTGGTCATAACTTTCCTTCCAAGGAGAGAGTGTCTTTTAATTTCATTTCTGCAATCACCATCTGCAGTGATTTGGGAGCCCCCCAAAATAAAGTCAGCCACTGTTTCATCTGTTTCCCCATTTATTTCCCATGAAGTGATGGGACCAGATGCCATGATCTTCGTTTTCTGAATGTTGAGCTTTAAGCCAACTGTTTCACTCTCCTCTTTTCACTTTCATCAAGAGGCTTTTAGTTCCTCTTCACTTTCTGCCATAAGGGTGGTGTCATCTGCATATCTGAGGTTATTGATATTTCTCCCGGCAATCTTGATTCCAGCTTGTGCTTCTTCCAGCCCAGCGTTTCTCATGATGTACTCTGAATATAAGTTAAATAAGCAGGGTGACAATATCCAGCCTTGACGTACTCCTTTTCCTATTTGGAACCAGTCTGTTGTTCCATGTCCAGTTCTAACTGTTGCTTCCTGACCTGCAAAAAGGTTTCTCAAGTGGCAGGTCAGGTGGTCTGGTATTCCCATGTCTTTCAGAATTTTCCACAGTTTATTGTGATCCATATTATCATCTCTCAATAGATCACCTGATCTATTGCAATGTTTTCTATATGGATGTCCTGCCTGAATACCTTCCCCTTTCAGAAATATGAAGTGTCTCAAATTGGGAGAGGATTATGCATTTTGCCAAATTATAAAATTTTAGATTTTTAAAGGGTTTGGAAAGTCATCTAGCCAAATTCTCACATATTAAGTATAAAGTAAGCATATATGCTATCATATAATAGCTATGCCACTTTAAACATGTCTCAATCTCATTCTCTCATCTCTATAATGGGCAAAATATATGAGACTTATTATACCCAGGAAATTTGCTATAAGGGTCAATAAATAATTATTTTGAGAAACTCAGTGTTGTATTAGCTATTAGTATTATTAATGTTGCCACTTCCCTGGTGGTTCAGATAGTAAAGAATCTACCTGCAATGCAGGAAACTTGGGTTCAATCCTGGGTTGGGAAGATCCCCTAGAGAAAGGAATGTCATCTCTTTTTTAATGTCATCTCTTCACCTAATATTATGCTTGGCATTACTGTGCTTCCCTGGTAACTCAGATGATAAAGAATCTGTCTGCAATGCAGGAGACCCGGGTTCAACCCCTAGGCCAGAACATTCCCCTGGAGAAGGGTATGGCAACAACCCACTCCAGTATTCTTGCCTGGAAAATTCCAAGAACAGAGGAGCCTTGCGAGCTACAGTCTATGGGGTCACAAAGAGTAGCACATGACTGATGACAAACAACACTGAAAAGAAATATAAGGTCTCTTAGAAATACCTAGGTCTTATGTGTAACCTGTGGAGAAGGCAATGGCACCCCACTCCAGTACTCTTGCCTGGAAAATCCCATGGACGGAGGAGCCTGGTAGGCTGCAGTCCATGGGGTCACTAAGAGTCAGACATGACTGAGAGACTTCACTCACTATGTGTAACCTGAGTGTATCCTAATCAAGTGAGGACACCTTTACAATGGTATAAGAATTTTATTCTCTCTGGTGATCCATAAGCTCTGACTGTGCTTTAGAGGGATGACTGTGTATGTTGTCTCATATGATCATGAACAAGTCTGAACATGTTAACTGTTCCTATGATGCCTACTATTGTCTCTACTGCCAACCCCCTGTATTATAAATGCTAATGAGCTTATTTACTCCTCTTGTTTTAAAGCCAACAATCCTTGAGGTATTCCAAATATTACTGAGCTTGCCGTAAAAATTTGGATAATTCCCTTTTCCCTAACATGTTCCCATAGTTTGTCAACTCATTGTGGACATTATTCAGAATCTCAAAAAGGAGCCCAAAGAGCAAGAAGTGTCTTCCTCCAGATGCTGAAATCTTTTGGGGTTCCAAATTAAGAGGGTAGATAAAAATAGTTGCCATGCCATTCTATGATCCTCTCCCTTCTCTTGCATTCCGAGTTCCCTCTGCCTAAAACAAATGCACATGAAAGATACATGTCAGAAGCAAGTCCCGAGATGAAGATTAGTATGCATTGGGTTTATTAAGTAAATGTTCCAAGCAAAAATTTTTATGAGTATAAAGGAACCAAGAAAAAAAAAAAAAAAGGAAGAAACCCAGTAAAGGTTTGATTTCATTTAAAGCCTCATTCTGATCTCTTAGAATAGCTCTAGGGTATAAACTATGCCTCAGTGTTGGCCATGGTTAGAAACAAGGAGGGGGTTTTCATGACCCTGCATCAGTCAGTTATTGACTAATGATTGCCTTGGCATGATGTAAACTTCAAGGAACTTTTGAGTATGTGGGCACAATGGCTCCAGTAGTTTCATGGTAATGTTCCCCTGGTATAATGTTAGAAGCAAAAACACACAGAATGTCCAATAGACACCCTGGTAAACAGGATGCAAGAAATCTAACTATATTTTGATTCATCAGAAATTTCTATAGTCATTACAATATTGGGCTTTTAAATTGTTGTTGTTGGCTAATAAAAGTTTCCTGGGACAGACTGGTACCCAAGTTATTCTAGAAAATACAGTGAATTACACATGCACCCATCTAATCTTACTTGTCTATCTTTCCTTTCATATATGCTTACTTTATAAGATAAATGTTCCCAAAAATATACTACAATGGGTTTCTACTTATACTCATAGAGCAATTTTTATGTGGATACATTTGATTATTCACCATTTATTTTCAGTGAAAATAAATCATAGTATCTGAGAACATTTAGTGCTAAATAGTCTGGAATTTTCTTCAATTTCTGGGGTTTATTGAGGCATTAGTAAAGGAATCCACGGAATAGCTAATAAGCAATGTGGTGGCCTTGAGTGATCAATTTCATTCACTTACTACTTGCTCCAGATACTTATATCAGGTAAAATAAATGTTCATAGCTAACTGTTAACATAATCATTTAATAGAATGATGTTTATTTTTAGTTTAAGTTACATAGTTCTACCTGGCTGAATCTTTTATAAAGTAAAAAGTAATCAGTGCCTTAAATTTCATGGTTTAAACTATCTCTTTAAGTATTCATTTAGGTAAGACTCTATTTTGAAGATAAAATGTGCTTAGTTTTTTGTTCATTTTAACCTGTATTCTTTAAATGGGGGATATAAACTCTACTTTATAAAGAATGTAGAGAGACCTCCTGCATTCAGTGATTTCATGTTTCCTCCCCAGATATGTAATCCAGCATTGAACAAGCAGCATCTTATCATGCTAGATGACATTCTAAGCACTAAGAGATTCTGAAGGTATTTCACTTCACAACTGAAAAATAGTGGAGTGCAGAAGACTAGAGCTGGAGAGGACATCACTGTTTTTGTTTGTTTGTTTTATAATTAATTTAGTTGTTTTTATTTTTGTCTGCATGGGGTCTTCCTGGCTACATGCAGGCTTTTTTCTCTAGTTGTGGTGAGCAGAAGATACTCTTTGTTGTAGTACAAAGGCTTCTCATCCCTGTGGCTTCTCTTATTGTGGGAACACAGGTTCTAGGCTCATGGGCTTCAGCAGTTGCAGGACTTGGGCTCAGTAGTTATGGCTCTATGGCAAAGGGAGTCTTCCTGGACCAGGGATTGAACCCATGTCCCCTGCATTGGCAGGGAGATTTTTATCTGCTAAACCACTAGGGAAGTCCAACATCACTATTTTAATAATAAAAAAAGAGAGAGAGTCCTTTCAATTTGCAGCATCCTGTTAGAGAAGTCCTAAGACCATTCTGAAGTCCTGAGACACTAATATGAGGGAAATATTTGGTCAATAGAAAATCCAAGGTTTTTTTTTTTATTTCTATGTATTTAGTAGGTATGTTACAATCCAAACTTTTGAGAGGTGGCCCTTCATAGATGTTATTCTATATATCTCAGCAACACACTCTCCTTTGGTCACCAGATCTATATGCTCTATGGGTGCCCCCTCTATGTGATGTGTGGATCCTTCTGTTGTAGAAGATTGATTTCTGGGCTGGCCCCATCCAGGTGTTTACCAGGTCCTGGCTTGTGTGGAGGACCTTGTGTGGAGGTAGCCAGGTGCTAATGGGCCAGGTTCAGGGTAGATGGTTAAAGGATTGGAGTCCTGGATCTGGTAGGTGGGACCAGTTCCTGACATGGTTGGCTGTTGGGTATGGGGTGTCCCAAAGTTAAGTATCAGCCCACTGGCTAATAAGGCAGGATCCAGGGTTGGATTGCTGAGGGATCCAAGGTGTCTCAGAACTGGTATTGGCTGATGTCCATGACTGCTGGTTGGTAAATCTGGGATCCATGGAGTCCCAAGTTAGTGCTTACTCAATGGTAGGTGGAATAAGGTCCCACATTTTCTAGTTGCAGAATCCTAGAGGCACTGTAGCTTGTGTTTTGGCCCACTGGTGGGTAGGGCTGGTTCCTGACACAGTTATACAGAATCCAGAGTATCCCAGGAGTGGTAACAGCCTTGTGGTAGGTAGGACAAGATTCCAGGGTGATTGCCTGAGAGAAACAATCTTAAGAAAGAAAAACAAAGCTGGATGTATCATGCTCCTGAATTTCAAACTATACCTCAAAGCTACAGTCATCAAACAATATAGTATTGGCATAAACAGACACACAGATCAATGGAACAGAAGAGATATCCCAGAAACGAACTCACACTTACAGCAACAATCCATCTACAAATTGGTAAAGGAGGCAAGAATATAAAATGGACTAAAGATAACTTCTTTAATAAACTGGACAGCTGCATGCAAAAGACCAAACTGGACATTCCCTTACACCATGCACAATAATAAATTCAAAATGGATTAAAGGTTTAAATATAAGATCTGGAATCATAAAACTTTTAGAAAATATAGGCAGTAAGCTCTTTGACATTACTCTTATTATTATTATTATTTTTTTTTTGTCTTCTCAGCAAGGGAAACAAAAGGTAAAATCAAACATATGGGACCTAATCAAACTAAAAAGCTTTTGCCCTACAAAGGAAATTATCAATCAAATTAAAAGGCCATCTACTAAATGTGAGAAGATATTTGCAAACAATGTATCTGGCAAGGGCTTAATATCCAAATTTTACAAAGAACTGATACAACTTAATAGTAATAAACCAAACAACCTGATCTAAAAAGGGAAGAAGATCTGAATAAGTCAAAGATTCTTTGAATGTTTCCAAAGAAGACATACAGATGATAACAGGGACACAAAAACATGTTCAGCATCACTAATCATCAGAGAAATGCAAATCAAAACCACAATGAGATAACATCTCAAACCTGTCAGAAAGACAATTGTCAAAAAAGACAGCAAATAAGCGTTTGGAAGGATGTGGAGAAAAGAGAACTCTTGTGCACTCCGGTGAGAATATAAATTGATTTAACTACTATGGAACACAGTGCAGCAATCCCCCAACCCCCAAAATTAAACACAAAACTACCACATGACTTAGGCTGGGGATTTACATGAAGAAAAGAACACTAAGTAGATAAATGCATCCCTATGCTTACTGCAGTATCATTTTAAACAGCCAAGATATAGAAACAACCTTAGTGCCCATCAATAAATGGATGGATAAAGACAGTGTGTGTGTGTGTGTGTGTGTGTGTGTGTGTGTGTGTCTGTATACACACATATATACAATGCAATATTGCTCATACATAAAAGAAAATGAAACTTGCCATTTACAACAATATAGAAGGTATTATTCTAAGTGAAATAAGCCAGACAAAGAAAAATATTGTATGCTTTCACTTACAAAAAACTAAAAAAACAAAACAAATGAACAAACTTAACAAAAAAGAAATAGAGTTATAAAGAGGAATAAAACAGCTGATTGCCATAGGGGATGGGTGTGGGGAAAGGAAAGAAATAGGTGAGAGAGATTTGGAGAAACAAACTTCTTCTTGTGAAATAAATGAGCCATTTACATGAAATATACAGTGTGGGGAATATAGTTCCCACACTATATAGTTAATTATATAACTATAATATCTTTGTATGGTGACATACTATAATAAGACATACCATGGTGACCATCTTGAAATATATAGAAATATCAAATTACCGTGTTGTGTCACAGTTGCTAATGTAAGGTAGGTCAATTATAGTTTAACACTGGTGTATGTTATATATGAAAGTTGTTATGAGAGTAACGCCTAAGAGTTCTCATCACAGGGAATTTTTTTTTTAGTTTCTTTAATTTTTACCTATATGGGATGATAGATAATAAACTCATTGTGATAATCATTTCATAATGTATATGAGTCAAAATATTATGCTGTACATTTTAAACTTTCGCAATTCTGTTTGTCAATTATATCTCAATAAAACTGAAAGAAAAAAATTAGCTTTTAATAGATTTTCCTTAAATCTATAGGATATATAGTGGAATAGCCAGTTGGAAGTTTTTAGAAAAGTGTATTCAATGAATTGAGAAAAATTACCCATGGAAACAGAGACATAGTGCATGCTAAGTCATTTCAGTTGTGTCTGACTCTTTGTGACCCTATGAACCGTAGCCAGCCAGGCTCCTCTGTCCAGTGGGATTTCCCAGGCAAGGATACTGGAGTAGGTAGCCATTTCCTTCTCCAAGAGATATAGCAGTGATATTCAAATATGATCTTTGTATAAAGGATACAAAAGGAGAGTAGGAAAGAAAAAATAGATTTGGACAAACACCTTTGGGAATCAAAATATTATAGAAAGAAAAAGAGGAGCCATACACATTAAAAGAGAAACTAGAGTCTATAAGAACAGGGAAGTATCATGGTGGAAGTTTAGTTCTAGCATCCCGAAGAACTGGGACGTGTCATGCCAGTCACAATATAGGAAAGTGTTACATGGAGAATGCAGTCAACTGTCTATTTGGTGAAGCCTAATATTCTTAGTGTTTATGGGTAAATGCTGAAAGGCATAAACTGCTATAGTTCTTTTTTTTTCTTTCTTTTCTTCAATAGGATAAAAGTTGTATTCATTATGCTTCTACTAGCAATGTTCTCTTTACTATTCTCCTAATCCCTTTCACTTCTTTTCAGCTATTAAGATTTGGTTAGTATTTATAATGAGAAGTTACTGAAACTGGAAGGAACTTATAGTGTTTTATTGGAGAGAAGGATGCCATATTTTGTTTCCAGTCTGTGAATAATGAAACTTTCCATTTGACCACAATGCAATAAAAATGATTCAATAGAATGTATTACTCTACTGTCAGTATGTATCAGGAATTACATTTGACATTGGGATACACAGATGAAGAAGATATCTTAAATATAACATTAAATGTAAAGAGAATATGGAGAACTGAATGAGATAAATAGAGATAAATGGGGAGGGCAGAATTGTTATTTTTGTGGCTTCCCTTGTGGCTCAGCTGGTAAATAATCCACCCGCAATGTGGGAGACCTGGATTTGATCCCTGGGTTGGGAAGATCCCCTGGAGAAGGGAAAGGCAAACCACTACAGTCTTCTGGCCTGGAGAATTCCATGGACTGTATAGTCCATGGGATCGGAAAGAGTCGGACACAACTGAGTGACTTTCACTTTTACCCAGGAATAAAAACATTAGCGGTAAGTACATATATCAGAAGAAAAGTTATGACCAACCTAAACAGAATATTAAAAAGTAGAGACATTACTTTGCCAACAAAGGTCCATCTAATCAAGGCTATGGTTTTTCCAGTAGTCATGTGTGAATGTGAGAGTTGGACTACAAAGAAAGCTAAGAGCCATATATAGCTTTTATTATGTTGAGGTATGTTCCTTCTATTCCTGCTTTCTGGAGAGTTTTTATCATAAATGGATGTTGAATTTTGTCAAAGGCTTTCTCTGCATCTATTGAGATAATCATATGGTTTTTATTTTTCAATTTGTTAATGTGGTGTATTACAATGATTGATTTGTGGATATTGAAGAATCCTTGCATTCCTGGGATAAAGCCCACTTGGTCATGGTGTATGATCTTTTAATGTGTTGTTGGATTCTGATTGCTAAAATTTTGTTAAGGATTTTTGCATCTATGTTCATCAGTGATATTGGCCTGTAGTTTTCTTTTTTTGTGGGATCTTTGTCAGGTTTTGGTATTAGGGTAATGGTGGCCTCATAGAATGAGTTTGGAAGTTTACCTTCCTCTGCAATTTTCTGGAAGAATTTGAGTAGGGAGAGGGAGAGGGTGGGATGATTTGGGAGAATGGCATTGAAACATGTATAATATCATATATGAAACAAGTCGCCAGTCCAGGTTCAATGCATGATACTGGATGCTTGGGGCTGGTGCACTGGGACGACCCACAGGGATGGTATGGGGAGGGAGGTGGGAGGAGGGTTCAGGATGGGGAACACATGTATACCTGTGGTGGATTCATTTTGATATATGGCAAAACCAATACAATATTGTAAAGTTAAAAAATTAAATTAAATTAAATTAAAAAAAAAGAATTTACAACTAAAAAAAAAGATATACATATATAAGTGTGAAAAGCAATTCCCATTTCATAAGTATGAAATGTTATATCTCCTTTGGGGCCTTTTCAAAGATTATTGATGTTTTCTTTGATAACAGATAATGATTTTAAACTCAAATTTGTGTTTACCCAGATGACTCACTTTGAAAGAGAAATGCCAGGATTTCTGACTTTTGTTAATAATAGTTTTTAAATTAAAATTTTCTAATTTGAATTGATAAGAGCAAATCTTTTCAAACAATCCAGCTCCTTCCAAAGTCAAATGCTATTTTTTAAAAAAAAACTACTTGAAAATTTAGGCCAAACATATCTTCTTCCTTAACTGCTATGTTCATGATATCAAATATATTACAGTGCATAAGATCATGAATGACCAGTATAGCACAGTGGATGAAATAAGCCCATAGTCTAAAACTTCTAACAAAAAGATGGGAGATAAAATATAAGTGAAGTGAAAGTCAAAAAAAAAAAAAAAAAAGAAGAAAGCTAAGAGCCGAAGAATTGATGCTTTTGAACTGTGGTGTTGGAAAAGACTCTTGTGAGTCCCTTGGACTGCAAGGAGATCCAACCAGTCCATCCTAAAAGAAATCAGTCCTGAATGTTCATTGGAAGGACTGATGCTAAAGCTGAAATTCCAATACTTTGGCTACCTGATGCAATGAGCTGACTTATTTGAAAAGACCCTAATGCTGGGAAAGATTGAAGGCAAGAGAAGAAGGGGATGACAGAGGATGAGATGATTGGATGGCATCACTGACTCAATGGACATGAGTTTGAGTAAGCTCCAGGAGTTGGTGATGGACAGGGAGGCCTGGCATGCTGCAGTCCATGGGGTTGCAAAGAGTCAGACACAACTGAGCAACTGAACTGAACTAAACTGAATGTATATCACCACATAAATATGTGCAACTCACTCCAGTATTCTTGCCTGGGAAATTTCATGGACAGAAGAGTCTGGTGAGCTACAGTCCATGTGATCGCAAAGAGTTGGACATGACTGAACACACACACACACAAAGCATGCTTTAATGCTAGAAATAGATAACTGATAGTCCAAAATGGAGTATGATATGCCCTCAAGGGAGAGAACTGAAGTATTAAAAAATGGTACCTTGAATATCCCCTCTAATAGTATCTCGGAGAGTACCTGAGAGTTGCCTTGTAAAGTGGAAAACCACTAAAAAAAAAAAAAAAAAAAGCTTATGCTATGGAGCTCTAGAAACATAACAATAAACAAGACTACAAGTATTATCAGCACAAAGCATAATTCAAAACAGTACATTCCAGTCCCCTATTTTGGTGGTTTGTAAAAACAGTTATTTCTTGTAAACACAGTCATGGGGATATTAGAATTAGGTTGGGTGACATTTTTTCTAGAGCTCAACTTTTCCTTTTCATGTTTTAAGGCTCATACATTCCATCCCCTTCTGTGTTTTTAGACACCTAAATTTGATAATATCACACTCTGAGAATTAGAAATCCAAGACTTTCATTTGATTCTTTTGGAAGGAAATAGTATTAGTTCTAGGTAAGGATACATTTTAGCAAAATTGCAATAATATAAAATGAAACAGTTTTTATGAACTTCTTTCTATATAGTTTACTTCTTTCTTATTGGAGGCCAGCTTCATAAGATTCAGAAAGGCTGATATATAGTATCATCTCTACTCATTATACCTTGTTTCTTTCTGGGTCCAGGTTATCTCTAGATTATCTGTCTTTGTGGAATTTAATTAATTTCTATTTTCCTAAACTGTACATAGAATAAATGTCTTCACTATGTTTTCTTTCGACTATATCTTAGTAAAATGTAGCAAAATTTATATCTCAATACTTTAAACACACATGAGAATCTTCATCCAAGGTTGTAGGGAAATGAGGTCACTGTGTGTATCTTTTAATGATTACTTCAGATTAAGAAATAAAAAATGAGACAACATCATTTTACCTAAGTATCTAAATTGCAACCCACTCCAGTAATCTTGCCTGGAAAATTCCATGGACAGAGGAGCTTGGTGGGCTATAGTCCATGGTGTCAAAAAGAATCAGAAATGACTGAGTGACTGAATAACAAACAATCAGTCAGGTATTATCTAAGAGCACTACTTGTTGGATCAAATATTTTTATAGAGTAGCTTGGAGACCCAGGATACACTTTTTCTCTGATAGCCAACCATCTTCCCTTTTAAGTCTAGGCCTGTTCTCTCACGTATTTATCCGAGTTCACGAGTATGAGAAGTGCTCCGTTACTTTGTGAACCTGTGGACTGTAGCCTGCCAGGCTGCTCTGTTTATGGGATTCTCCAGGCAAGAGTCCTGGAGTGGGTTGCCATGCTCTCCTCCAGGGGATCTTCCTGACTCAGGGATCAAACCTGCATCTCTTATGTCTCCTGCAGTGGCAGGTGTGTTCTTTACTACTAGCATCAACTGAGAAGCCCCCGTGAGTATGAGAACCTGACACTTTAAGAGAGGATGGATTTTAAATAATCAGCAAAGATCTGGTGAAATGAGACTAATTCTTGTTACCATATGCATTTTTTGTGTGTATGTCAGAAAGATTCATCCTTTTCATGGCTGTCAAGGCTCTATGATTTCATCTCTGCCATCTTCTGGAGTTTATCTTCTACTGTTTTTCCACTAACTTAATTCCCTACTAACACTGGTTTTCTTACTGGGCCTTGATCACAGCAAAGTGAATCCTACCTCCTAACATTTGCAAATACTTTCTCATGTCCCTGAAATTGTTTTCTTTCATTAGCTTCATGGCTTGCTTGCCCATTTCCTGTATCTCTGACCATATAACACCTTGTGCACACATGCTCAGTCGCTTCAGTCATGTCCAGCTGTTTGCAATGCTATGAACTGTTGCCTGCCAGGCCCCTCTGTCCAGGGGCTTCTCCAGGCAATAATACTGGAGTGGGTTGCCGTGCCCTCCTCCAGGGGATCTTTCCAATCCAGAGACTGAACTTGTGTTTCTTGTGTCTCCTGCATTGACAGGCAAGTTCTTTACCACTAGTGCCACTTGGAAAGCCCTTAAAACACCTTAGTCTCCCAATATAAATAGAAAACCCTTTACTTCTGGACTTTCTATCTTTAAGTACTTATTTCTTACTGTTCTTGGAAGCATCTAACAAGGCATTTGATTTTTCTGAACCACCACCCAAACCCACAACAGTGTAAGGTCTGTGAAAATATGAAATTTTGTTTTGTTTTGCAAAGTGATGTATTTCTTACATCCTAAACATTTTTTAACCCATAGTGAATGCTCAGCATTAGATGAGAACACAAAGATACTAGGCCAATTCAGAACAGTGTGAAATGTCCCAAATAGATCAGGATTTTTTAAAAGTCAGTGATATCTCTGTACTTCTAACTAATTCTACTGTTTCCCATTTTTATTTAGATGTTCACTTTCATAGTAAGTTATGTATTACTGAATCAAAGGTGTTTAATTTTCTTAAAATTTTGAGTCACAATGATTATGTTTAATGTCATTAATGTGTCTAAATTTTAAAAGGTCCATAAGCTTTCTATCTTTGAGAAAACAAGAGTCACTCACCACATATCTTAGCTAAGTGGGCATCAGTAGCTCTTTACTAAATGTCATGAAGTTAAGGCAACTGGGTGTGATATCAGATGGAAGATACAATGTACAGATTGGAAATAGTAGGGCAAAGAATAGCTCAACATTGGTAAGGAAAAGAAACAATTCTTAAATAGGTCAACTGCCGGGAGCCGGCATATTGCATATTGAGTGCATATTGCATATTGAGTGCAGCACTTTCCACAGCATCATCTTTCAGGATCTGGAACAGCTCAACTGGAATTCTATCACTGCCGGGAGCCAGCGTGAGGAACTCCGCCAATGACAAAGGTCATGAGGAAGGAGGCTCGGCATACGCAAAGGCGGGATTGAGCCTCAGGAGTCCCCCTGGAAATTCTCGAGCATCTACCCCCCAAACCTGAGTCTGCCTACTTTCTGCTTTGTGCTTTCACCTACACCTCTGACTTTATGGGGGGCTGTCCCCCACTACCTCTCTCTGAAAAAAGAATTAGCTTACAGCTCCAGTTAATAATTCCTGGGTGTGACAGTGTTTAACCTACAAACTCCTTTGGAAATCCTCTAGCCTGCCTGAATAGGTTTTTCTGGCCACATGTGATTGTTCAGAGCCTCCCAACTGTGAGAGGCAGGAGATGTTCTAAACTGTCTAAACACAGATTCCTTTGAGTAGTTAAAAGATTGATTAGAAACTGTATTGGTGAAGGGATTTTCACTTATTGGGCCAATGTTTGCTGCTAAGTCTCCATACTCCTTACCTACTGTGTCCTTGGCAGTGTATTGATTGATATAATGGGTGTATAGAAATATAAGTAGTAGCCTCAATGTTTGTAACGTTGGACCCTTGAGTTAATTCTTTTCTTGATTGAGCCCACCTCACCTTTGCCCTATAGGAATGCAGCTTTGTCCAATGCCTTTTTGGAGGCTGGTGCCTGACTTTGGAATAATCACCTTTAGAGAAAAATAAGTTTCTTAAAATGTTAACAGGCCTCCTGGCCAGAAGATGATGTAATCCACCTGAACTTTTGCATATGATAAGTTTGAAAGCCTGGCTTCGATTAGGACCAGGAACTGCTGTCCTTGCATGACTCCACCCCTTCCCCCATTATCCTCTATGCACAACTTTAGGTATAAAAACTACTTTGGAAAATAAAGTGTGGGCCTTGTTAACTGAAACTTGGTCTCCCCATGTCACTCTCTCTCTCAAATTCTGGCTGAGTCTCCATCTGGAGCGCAGAACCTGCCATGCTTGCTAATTATGCCTGGGCTTCTAAGATCTGACCGGGGAGGCCTCAGTGTCTCCTCTCCTTTGGGAGAATGGAAGGATGCCTGCGGCCTAGGTAAGTGGTGCAAACTTCTTGTTGAAGTTTTATTGGTCTCCCGCATAAACCAAGCTACTCAGCCTCTTTTCTCCACTGAATTTTCCTACTGAGCTATCCTCATTCTATTACTCTTTATATCTTTGATAAATATTTATAAATAAATAGGTCGCCGACGCCATCCCCGCTTCGAATACCCTGGATCAGCCGGGGCTGGACCCCGGCAGTCAACAAATACACTGATCATTATATGATAGCTAATTTACTGTATGTATCTCTTATGCTTACCATATCCAGATGAAAAAGCAAAAATCTGAACGTGGTAGAAGCTGATGGTTTCAATCAATATGAATTATTTATTGATACTTTAATAAGTAGATTAATAATTTTATCTTTTCCACTGAAAACTAAAACTATCCCAAACTTGTGCCTAAATTTATGCCTAAATTTTGACCAAAGGGACAAACAGTAGTGTTATATATCAATCCCAAAAATTGCTCCTAGGGGAGAGTTAACTTTATTTTTGTCCTTCTTCCTTTCTGTTTTCCTAAGAAAAACAAATTTTTTGGTTGAACTTTGATTTGCAGCTTTGGATCCTAAGGTATGGCTGGTTCCCAATTTAATTCCTCTAAGCTCCAAATTTATCCTTTTTGCCAGCTCTATTGATTTATTTTTAATATTTTTTTTTATTTTTTTCAACTGGTTCAACTGGTTCTTCAACTGGCTTTGTTAGTAGAGTGCTGGAAACATACTTCATGATAAAAGAGCTTGCAACCTATTCCAGAACTCTTCAGACTCCTGAAGAACACAGTTTCCCTAATGCTGAGTTCCTGCAACATGAGCCGCAGCTCCAGGCTCTGGCTCCCACAGTGCTTGTGGCCACTGCAGTGCACAGTATCCAGCACCACCCAAAGACTATAAGGTTCCCTGGAACCTTCTTCAGGCAATTTTGTTGAAGAGTGTCTTTGATGAGACACCTCCCATGAATACAAGAGGGCAGAATTCTGGCAAGTTCCAGACAGCATATTTTCCAGCAAGTTCTGTCAGTGCAGCAAGATAGAAACTTTGATTCTGAACTATGAACTTGCTCTCTTCAACAAAACCTGGATCACATCCTTTGTTGAAGTTAGGTAGATAAGGCACAGTCTTCCTTGGGTACCTTATCTGCCCTAGTGAAGTGGTTACATTACTATATTATATCATGTATCTGATACTATGTTAAACATATGTTAACATTTGCTATTCTGATATTCTTTAGAGTCATCTCAATTTTTTACTAATTCATATAATTCCAATAATATTATAATTGATAATTTTCTATATTAAACTTTCCCCATTTTGATTGTGGTGTGATTTCCTTACCCAGAATGGACTTAGTCTAACACATAAGAAAAACATCATGCACTAAAGAAGGCACAGTAATAAGATAACCTGAAACCATGGCAGGTTGAGTCAGCCCCAAACAAACTTCCAAACTTTCACATGAAGAGAAATAAATAACTTTTTTAAATTGCTGTGATTTTTGTTTTCAGCACCTGAATATCATCCTACTTATATAAATAGTTAAACTAATCTTATTTATCTCACATAACACCAAATAGGCCTTTTCAAGTTTTTTGGATAGTAGTGTATAGAGTCTTAGACATCTAGTAGTTTCTTGGTAATTAGCTTTTGAATAAATGTTATATAGCTCATAATAAGAAAACAAGCTGATAGAGAAGTCTTAATAAAATCCCCATAAATAGAAGGACCCCAGTACTATGTAGAAAACACCAAATAATAAAACAAAATAATCCATTATTTCTGAAAGATAAGTGAAGAAAATGATAGGTGAACTTTCAGAAAAAACTGTCTAATTGAAAGATTAGAGTACCATATTCCCAAAATTCCCTTCAAAATATTTATAATAAACAAGATAAATATGGATATAAAGAGAAAAACCTGAGGCATCCTACGTCCCACCTTCCTCTTAGTAGTCCATCTTTTATTGGCATTAGTTCCACAATGTTAAAGCTACCAGCTTCTTAAGAATAAACATTATAGGTTATGATTTGTGGTAAACATAAATACTTTAATTCTTTGATCATTTTTCTGAGGAATCATTTTCTGTGGAATCTATAGAGATAATAAGACATGGTCACTATTTCTCAAGACTTCCAGTCTAGGGGAGGAATTGCATATTAATAGAATGACCTTGATACAATAGAATTGAAAATTATTAGAATACAGAAAGAAGGTTTCTTGTAAATGGAAGAGATAAAGCAACAGAATACAACAGACAGGAGTAGGGGATTTTCTCTTGAGTTGCAGGATTTAAATTAAATATTAACTATAAGAATGTTTTGAAAAGTCAGAGAAAAATAAATCATTCTATGTGATACCTCTAAATTAAATAATTCATGGAGCTCAGAAAAGAAACAGTGACAGACGTTATTTTCTTGGGCTCCAAAATCACTATGGATGGTGATTGCACCCATGAAATTAAAAGATGCTTGCTCCTTGGAAGAAAAGCTATGATGAACCTAGACAGCGTGTTTAAAAGCACAGACAGCACTTTGCTGACAAAGATCCATATAGTCAAAGCTATGGTTTTCCCAGTAGTCATGAACAGATGTGAGAGTTGGACTATAAAGAAGGCTGAGTGCCAAAGAATTGATGCTTTCAAACAGTGGTGCTGGAGATGACTCTTGAGAGTACCTTGGACAACAAGGAGATCAAACCAGTCAATCCTAAAGGAAATCAGCTCTGAATATTCATTGGAAGGAATGATGCTGAAGGTGAAACTCCAATCCTTTGGCCACCTGATACGAAGAGCTGACTCATTTGAAAAGACCCTGATGCTGGGAAAGATTGAAGGCGAGAGGAGAAGGAGACGACAGAGGATAAGATGGTTGGATGGCATCACCGACAACAATGGACATGAGTTTGAGTAGATCTGGAAATTGGTGATGGACAGGGAGGCCTGGCATGCTGCATTCCATGGGGTCACAGAGTCGGACATGACTGAGCGACTGAACTGAACTGAACTGAGACAAGATAGGGAACCAATCTAGAGATTTTTGATCCCCTGGAAGGGGTCTGGCCAACCAGGCTTCAAGCTTAACAACATTCCATTGTTGTTATTTATAATTCCATTTATAAGACTAAACGAACAGTATTAACATGAAAACAGGCTTGCAATTTGCACACACATTGATGATGATATCAGTTTGCATCCTGAGATTATAAAGAGAACCCAGAACTGCAATCTTTGAAGTCTTTCTTATGGAGCAGACTGACTTACTTCCTGGGACCTTTTCACAATTGAGACTCCAGATGTACTGTGTTACAGGACTTCCCAGCACTGTTTGAGTCTGAATGTTGGTCAAAACCCAATTTGGTGATGTATCCTCTGCTGTTTCTATTTCTCTTTTCTTGTAATGTTAGTATATTGAAAATAAGCTAGTTAATTCTCTAATAAATATTGGTATTATTTATTTATATAGAATGAGTAGCTTATTTTGTTAGAAAATACTTTGAACCTGAGATGAAAGTGAAAACACTCAGCAAAACACCATATAATCTTGTATTGGTTTTTCTCTTCAGTATAAGATGGCAACAATTTCCTCTAATGTGTAAAGACAAATCAACAGTTATTAAACCATCACTACTCTTTGTATGGAGATGACTTGAGTTTATATTTTTTCTGTTTATTTTTCTCAGATAATGTTGTTCAAGGAAAAACAACAAAAACAAAATTCTCTGTTTGTGTTTTAGGGTATCTCAAAAGAAGCAGAGACTATACCAGTTAAGCTGTAGTCAGAGAGATCAGTGTACTTAAGACAGGAGCATGGTTCACAGAATCTGGTTAACTGAATCACAACTGAAGAAAAATGACATAAGAAGATCATTTTGAGCTAAACTCTCCAGTTTCTGCTGGTGAAGCAATAGCAAAGGATTTGATTAAAAGTTACTTCTTTTTCCTCTGTATTTGTTAATTTTCTTGTTGTTTTAATTTTCTTGTTGTTGTAAAGAATGAGAATGAGAGCTTAGAAGATGTCAAGAAATAGTTGATTTAACACCTACATTCAAATCAAAAGCATCATTTATCTTTCTAGTGTATTTATTACACCATAATCCCTGGTGAATGGACAATTGTGGTAACATAATATGATGAAAATGAAGTTAGCTAATATCAGGCAACAATTTTTGCCTGTGAATAAATATTCAATGAACAATAAACTGCATCTTTAACATTCAGGTATCCTTAACTACCAGACAGCCTTAACTTTTACATATAGTACTGAAACCTCTCTACTCATCTGAATTTTGAAGATATTATATTTCTCTTTTGGTGAGGAGTGAGGGATGAGAGTGTGAAATAAATATTAGGTGTGAGGAAATAATGCAGTCAACATTTTTTTTAACCTCTCACTGATAAACACTAGGTACTTAGCATGTAGTGTCTTATTTGGTCCTCATAACTATCCTGCTAGAGAGGCTGTATATATCTCTTATCAGGAAACTGAAGGTGAAACAGAGAGTGGTCAAGGCACTTGTGCATGATCACTCACCTAACTGTGGAGCAAAACTGAAAATCAACAGCTACACAGCTTAAATATTAAGATATCTCTGTTTCAACTTTAGGCTATTCAAGCATTTTCCCCTTCTCTCCCTTAGAAATGTCCTAAGTTTAGGAAGGGATGCAAGTCCCCCAATTCTAATTACATCTCTTTCCTTTAACTTAAATCGTCTGAAATGTCAGAAAGCTACAGTTTTAATTACCTTGCTCTTGTTCTGTGGGCATTTCCTCCATGTTATTTACCTGTAAGTTTCAGTTCAGGGCACAGTGAGAAGCTACAGCATCCCAAATATTCCAGGTATGTCAGAGTCAAAAATTATATACCTCTTTAGATATTGAGTCCCTCTTAATTTGAGAAGGGTTAATCACCATTTTTAAGGTAGGTTTTAGGTGACATTTCCATGAATGACAGTGAGCTATGTTAGTCCCAAAATACTCTTTCTCCTGACATATGAAATCTAAAAGACACAGGTTCTGAGAACTTAGAAAAGTGGTGGTTACTGGAGCTGAGTCAACTTAGTGGAATCAAGAGAGAGGACATATTAGCAGAGGTCTCATTATTTTCTGCCCTTCTGTAGGCCAAAGTTTGCTTATTCAAAGTGTGTTTTTGTATCTATGAGAATATTCCAGAGTCACATTTTGTTGCTTTGTAAAAATTTAAATAATGCTATGCTTGTGTGTTTTGATCACAAGGAAGAAGTCATATTATTAAAGGTCATGAGATAGGCTTTTAAAAAGATGAAGCTTGCTTCCATGTCCTGGCTATTATAAACAGTACTGCGATGAACATTGGGGCACATGTGTCTCTTTCAGTTCTGGTTTCCTCGGTGTGTATGCCCAGCAGTGGGATTGCTGGGTCATATGGCAGTTCTATTCACAGATTTTTAAGGAATCTCCACAGTGTTCCCCATAGTTGCTGTACTAGTTTGCATTCCCACCAACAGTGTAAGAAGATTCCCTTTTCTCCACACCCTCTCCAGCATTTATTGCTTATAGACTTTTGGATAGCAGCCATTCTGACTGGCGTGAAATGGTACCTCATTGTGGTTTTGATTTGCATTTCTCTGATAATGAGTGATGTTGAGCATCTTTTCATGCGTTTGTTAGCCATCTGTATGTCTTCTTTGGAGAAATGTCTGTTTAGTCCTTTGGCCCATTTTTTGATTGGGTCATTTATTTTTCTGGAACTGAGCTGCAGGAGTTGCTTGTATATTTTTGAGATTAGTTCTTTGTCAGTTGCTTCGTTTGCTATTTTCTCCCATTCTGAAGGCTGTCTTTTCACCTTGCTTATAGTTTCCTTTGTTGTGCAAAAAGCTTTTAATTTTAATTAGGTCCCATTTGTTTATTTTTGCTTTTATTTCCAATATTCTGGGAGGTGGGTCATAGCAGATCCTGCTGTGATTTATGTCAGAGAATGTTTTGCCTATGTTTTCCTCTAAAAGTTTTATAGTTTCTGGTCTTACGTTTAGATCTTTCATCCATTTTGAATTTATTTTTGTGTATTGTGTTAGAAAGTGTTCTAGTTTCATTCTTTTACAAGTGGTTGACCAGTTTTCCCAGCACCACTTATTAAAGACATTGTCTTTTCTCCACTGTATATTCTTGCCTACTTTGTTGAAGATAAGGTGTCTATAGGTGCATGGATTTATCTCTGGGCTTTCTATTTTGTAACATTGATCTATATCTCTGTCTTTGTGCCAGTACCATACTGTCTTGATGACTGTGGCTTTGTAGTAGAGCCTGAAGTCAGGAAGGTTGATTCCTCCAGTTCCATTCTTCTTTCTCAAGATGTCCATCAGCAGGCAAATGGATAAGAAAGCTGTGGTACATATACACAATGGAATATTAGCCATTAAAAATAATACATTTGAATCAGTTCTAATAAGGTAGATGAAACTGGAGCCTATTATAAAAGAGTGAAGTAAGCCAGAAAGAAAAACACCAATACAGTATACTAATGCATATATATATATATATATATATATATGGAATTTAGAAAGATGGTAATGATAACCCTGTATGAGAGATAGCAAAAGAGATACAGATGCATAGAACAGTCTTTTGGACTCTCTGGGAGAGGGTGAAGGTGGGATGATTTGGGAGAATGGCATTGAAACATGTATATTATCATATATGAAATGGATCACCAGTCCAGGTTTGATGCATGATGCAGAGTGCTTGGGGCTGGTGCACTGGGATGACCCAGAGGGATGGAAAGGGGAGGGAGGTGGGAGGGGGGTTCAGGATGAGGAACACATGTACACCTGTGGCAGATTCATGTCAGTGTATGGCAAAACCACTACAATATTGTAAAATAATTAGCCTCCAATTAAAATAAATAAATTTATATTAAAAAATAAAATAAAAAGATGAAGCTTGATCTAGATCTTGACTAAGAAGAGAATGTGTGTGTGTGTATGTGTGTGAGTGTGTGTGTGTGTTTGTAAGGATGATGTTTCATTTGTGGGGGGATGCAAGAGCAAATTGATATTAAAGTCAGGCTTTATCACTGAGGATGCCAATACAACTACAGTTAACAATTTACAAGTAACACATATTTTAATAAAATGTATAAAGAAACATAAATTTTATAGGGTTAGGATTCTGGAGGATGTTGAATGGTATTAAATCGTGACATATTTAAAACTTAGTACTAAATATTTATTAGTGTAGTATTTAAAATATAAATATATTTTTTCCTTAGGATTGTTGTAAGCCTTCAAACCGCCCTTTAATGCAGCAGTTCTGAGCTTGGACAAAAAGTCAGGTTTCCCTAGGAGAGAGAGTTGTGCTAAGGTTAAGTGTCAATGTATGTTAAAAAAAAAAAAAAGCCACAGAAACAGACTGTATACCAATGATTAAGTAACTTCTGAAAGGTTTAACTAGAGGGGCTGTCCCATAGCTTGAGTTCAGTTCAGTCACACAGTCGTGTCCAACTCTTTGCGACCCCATGGACTGCAGCACGCCAGGCCTCCCTGTCCATCACCAACTCCCAGAGGTTACTCAAACTCATGTCCATTGAGTCAGTGATGCCTTCCAACCACCTTATCCTCTGTCGTCCCCTTCTCCTCTCGCCTTCAATCCTTCCCAGCATAAGGGTCTTTTCAAAAAGTCAGCCCTTCGCATCAGGTGGACAAAGTATTGGAGTTTCACTTCAGTATCAGTCCTTCCAATGAATATTCAGGACTGATTTCCTTTAGGATGGACTGGTTGGAACTCCTTGCAGTCCAAGGGACTCTCAAGAGTCTTCTCCAACAAAACAGTTCAAAAGCATCAACTCTTTGGCGCTCAGCTTTCTTTATAGTCCAACTCTCACATCCATACATAACTACTGGAAAAACCATAGCCTTGACTAGACAGACCTTTGTTGGCAAAGTAATGTCTCTGCTTTTTAATATGCTGTCTAGGTTGGTCATAACTTTTCTTCCAAGGAGTAAGTGTCTTTTAATTTCATGGCTGAAGTCATCATCTGCACTGATTTGGGAGCCCCCCAAAACAATTCTGTCACTGTTTCTACTGTTTCCCCATCTATTTGCCAGGAAGCGATGGGACCAGATGCCATGATCTTAGTTTTCTGAATGTTGAGTTTTAAGCCATCTTTTTCACTCTCCTCTTTCACTTTCATCAAGAGGTTCTTTATTTCTTCTTCCCTTTCTTCCTTAAGGGTGGTGTCATCTGCAGATCTGAGGTTATTGATATTTCTCCCGCCAATCTTGATTCCAGCTTGTGCTTCATCTATCCAAGCGTTTCTCATGATATACTCTACATATACGTTAAATAAGCAGGGTGACAATATACAGCCTTGACGTACTCCTTTTCCTATTTGGAACTAGTCTGTAGCTTCACTCTTTAACAAATAATATGTGTAATACATACTGCTGCCTGTAAATGCTTCGATAAAAGCCATGCTAACCTGAACTTCAAACTCTGTGAAATATGGTTGACCCCCCAAGAAAAACTGTCTATAAAAAATAGTTTTTTAATGAATCCCAGAAAGAAGGATTATGAAGCCAACCAATCAGTGACCCAAAATAGATATTTATCAAAACTGTCTTGGCATTTGGTTCAGCTTTGATGTCTTGATCTCCTGGGTTTATCATATTAATGACAATATAGTGCAAGTATAAGGAAGTTCCTAATAGTCTTTATGTTTCTGAAACCAGGACAGAATTACAAATCCTTTGGGTACATTATGGCCTCAGTTGGGTTTTATTGTACTGCCTTAGAAGAGCTGATTAATTTATAGAATATGATGATTTGTGTGTCTAATGTAGTTACATCCATTCCGCACCAAAGAAAAAATTACCCTTGGGATTCATGTAATAGTTCTAATTAATCCCATCAAGCCTTTGATAGATAATTTATGGAACAGTAATACAGCCCAACAAGCTTCCAATTACACATACACAAAGCAGTCACTTAATATTTCTATTACTGATGTGCTTTATTTTCTTAAAGGTGAAGAAATGTTTATAAAGAATAACTTCTAAATAAAGTAACAGATTTGGATAAAGTAATATTTCAGAAGGTAAGCCTACTATTTGGACATGATACAGACACTTCCTGAAATACTTAAAGAAAAATATATGGGATGGGGAAGGAAGTGGGAGGGGTTCCGGGATGGGGGACACATATACACTCATGGCTGATTAATGTCAATGTATGGCAAAAACCACCACAATATTGTAAAGTAATTAGCCTCCAATTAAATAAATTAATTAATTAAAAAAAGAAAAGTATAACTGAAAGACAGATTTTGTTTCATTGACCTTTGAAGATATGAGAGTTAGGTATAAAGTGTCTTTCTAGAGTTCTTTTCAAAAATAATGGATCAACAAATGTAGAGTTTTTGCTATACTAAAATAATAATAATAATAGAAAAGCATATTTCCAGATCAGGAGACATTGTTAGTTACCTAGATATTTCCCCAAAATTATTACAAGAAATTGAGATCAGCCTTCTAGTTTTCTCGGGTATTCTAAAATCAGACAGTAACTCTCACCCACACCTCTAACACTAAATCAAGTTAGAATTCAAAGAACTCTTTAGCTCTGCTTCTCTTTTGTTAAAAAAGGTGACTGTTTATGTAAATTTAGATGATAAAATGTCAAGGGACTCTGAAGTCATTTTTGCAGGCAGAGATAAGAACTGTCAAAGCATTATGACACATAAGTGCTGGGATATGAACGGATGAGATAGAAGTATCATTAATGTTTTGATAATATTAAAGTGGATTGACTATTTCTTGAATCACCTTAGCTCACTTAACCTGGATTTCCAATAAATGAGACATATTATATAGTTTAAAAATAATTCTCATTCATAAAAATGTGCTTATAATCTTAAAATAATATTTAGTATGCATTTCTAACTTCAAATAAAATGCTGAATTATAAAATGAAAACAAAAATAAATAAAAATAGAAAAAGGATTTTAAATATGGAAATTTCTTTAAGTTCTAAATTACATATTGACAGAGTCTATCATAGGTGATGTAGATTTTTTAAAAGTAACCCAAGAACATATAATGAATTATACATTTATATTATATTGGATAAATTGCACTGACTGAGCACACTTTGGACAAGGCCAGTAGCAGAAGTCTGGCCAATCAATTAGTTTACTTTTTTTCATGGAAATAGATGAAGACTGGAGGAATGTTCAAAATTTTTTTTCAATATATAAAAGTTCTCCAGTCAAATCAGATCAGTTCCACAAATATTCTAGATATGGCCACTGTTACTGGTGTATATTTACTTACATACAGATGTATATGCATACATCTATCTGTCATTTATCTGTCAAAACATACTTATATCAATATATATATATATTAATTTAAACATTTTTTTTACTTCAATGTGATTATACTGGTACACTTGTTCATCTTTCTTTTGTCCCTTAAAATAAGAAATAGGGAGCTTTGTCCATATCATTGTCTTTGGATCTGCTCCCTTTTGGTGGCTGCATAATATTCCACTGAATAAAACAGCATAACTAACTTAACTCTTTCTAATTTTAAACCTTATAAAAATACAATATTTTGTGAATTTATTTTTGCTCATATATAATAATATTTTTCAGTAAACTTCTGAATATAAGTAATTTTCAAATTTTGAAAAATTTACTCTCAAAACAAATTGGACTTTCACAGCTCCACCAAAATGCAGTTAATGCCATTTTGCCAAATCTTGATCAACACTGGACATTATTAATCTTCTAGTTTTAGTAAATCTGTTAGAAGAAATATTGTATCACATATTAATTTGTACATTCTAGATTATTTTAGGCTTGGTGATATTTTAGCTTTTCAACTGCATTTCTCTGAAAAACATATATAGTTATTTGGCAATTTCTTAATAAGTTATTTTTTTGGTATTATTTTTATAAACATTTTAACATTTTACATTATACAGAAGTTATTATAGTTTGCCATTTATCTTTCTTTCTATATGATATCTTTTCATAAGAAATTTAAAGTTTATATGTAGTCACATCTGTCTCTTTTATGAACAGATTTAGGGCTTGTATTTTATGTTAAATGTTGTTGCCAAAATAGAATTTTCAAAATATACCTCAATATTTATTATATTGTAATATATTTTGTTTGTGTGTATATTTACTAAATCTAAAACTTCTTTTTACTAAAACTGGTCACACACATCTATTTTCCCCAATGCATAGTAACTTATTAGCCCAACCTTTCCACCACTTATTAAGAATGCTATATTTATCATCCATGAAATACATATGTACATGGTCTGTGTACTTAATCATTCTTCTTATTTAGCAAGTATTTATTGAGTACTCATCATAGGAACTGTAGATACAGTTCCGAACATGACAGATTACCTCCTCTTGTGAAATTTCTTTCTCTGTGTCTGTGTCTGTCTATATCTTTGTCTGTTTCTCATATAAACAATAAATAATACACATGATAGTTTATAATATGGTATATATATAGATACAGATATCACTAAAATATTATCTATGAGGAATATGAGGAAAACAGTTTTAGTCATATTGGTGACAGGAAAGAGAAAAGAAAAATCACTATTTTATATTAGTTGGTCATTAAACTATGTATGGATTTCCTTGGTAACTCAGCTGGTAAAGAATCGGCCTCAATGCAGGAGACCCTGATTCGACTCGTGGGTCAGGAAGAACCCCTGGAGAAGGGATAGGCTACCCACTCCAGTGTTCTTAGGCTTCCCTGGTGGCTCAGATGGTAAAGAGTAGATACTGTCCCAGAGAAGGCGATGGCACCCCACTCCAGTACTCTTGCCTGGAAAATCCCATCGATGGAGGAGCCTGGTGGGCTGCAGTCCATGGGGTCGTGAAGAGTCAGACACGACTGAGAGACTTCACTTTCATGCATTGGAGAAGGAAATGGCAACCCACTCCAGTGTTCTTGCCTGGAGAATCCCAGGGATGGGGAAGCCTGGTGGGCTGCCATCTATGGGGTTGCACAGAGTCGGATACTACTGAAGTGACTTAGCAGCAGCAGCAACAGATACTGTCTCAGGACTGAAAACATTTTACTGAAATAAGTGGTTAATTATTATTCTAAATGCTGTAAATTTTTCAAATCTACTATTCAGTTCAGTTTAGTTCAGTTACTCAGTCATCTCTGACTCTGCAACTCCATGGACTGCAGCATGCCAGGCTTCCCTGTCCATCACCAACTCCTGGAGCTTGCTCAAACTCATGTCCATCAAGTTGGTGATGCTATCCAACCATCTCATCCTCTGTCATCCCCTTCTCCTCCTACCTTCAATCTCTCCCAGCATCAGGGTCTTTTCCAATGAGTTGGCTCTTCCCATCAAGTGGCCAAAGTATTGGAGTTTCAGCATCATTCCTTCCAATGAATGGTCAGGACTTATTTTCATTAGGATCAACTGGTTTGACCTCTTGCTATCCAAGGGACTCTCAAGATTCTTCTTCAGTACCACAGCTTGAAAGCATCAATTCTTCAGCACTCAGCCTTTACAGTCCAACTCACATCTGTACATGACTATTGTAAAAACCATAGCTTTGCTTTTTATATGGACCTTTGTTGCCAAAGTGATGTCTCTGCTTTTTGATACACAGCCTAGTTTGTCATAGATTTTCTTCCAAGGAGTAAGTGTCTTTTAATTTCATGGTTGCAGTCACCATCCACAGTGATTTGGGAGAACAGGAGAATAAAATCTGCCACTGTTTCCATTTTTTTCCATTTGCCATGATGTGATGGGACCAGATGCCATGATCTTGAATGTTGAGTTTTAAATCAGCTTTTTCACTCTCCTCTTTCACCTTCACTAAGAGGCTCTTCAGTTCCTCTTTGCTTTTTGCCATTAGGGCTGTATCAGCTACATTATCTGAGGTTGTTATTACTCCTGGCAACCTTGATTTCAGCTTGTGATTCATCAAGCTCAGCATTTCACATGATGTACTCTGCATATAAGTTAAATAAGCAGGGTGACAATATACAGCCTTGGCTTACTCCTTTCCCAATTTGGAACCAGTCCATTGTTCCATGTCTGGTTCTAACTGTTGCTTCCTGACCTGCATACAGGTTTCTCAGGAGGCAGGTATTCCCATCTCTTTCAGAATTTTCCACAGTTTGTTGTGATCCACACAGTCAAAGGCTTTAGTATAGTCAATGAAGCCAAAGTAGATATTTTTCTGAAATATTCTTGCTTTCTCTATGATCCAACAGATGACGGCAATCTATCTCTAGTTCCTCTGCTGTTTCTAAATCCAGCTTGTACATCTGGAAGTTCATATACTGTTATAAATGTTAATGGTATTCACTTGTTATATTTTTGCTTTTACACCAAATGTAAATGGATTCTCTTTATCAAGTATGCAAACAAATTTATTATTTACATTTATGGAAAGAACTCATGTATTGGGTTAGCCAAAACTTTCATTTGGATTTTTCCATAAGATATTATGGAACATTTTGGCCAATTCTACGCTTCCCTGGTGTCTCAGACAGTAAAGAGTCTCCTTGCAATGTGGGAGACATGGGTTTGATCCCTGGGTTGGAGAAGATCCTCTGGAGGAGGAAATGGCAACCCACTCCTGTATTCTTGCCTGGAAAATCCCATGGATAGAGTAACCTGGTGGGCTATAGTCCATGGGGTTGCAAAGGGTCAGACACAACTGAGCGTCTGATACTTCAATACATAGAAAGAGTTAAAGTTACATGAGATTTTTAAAAATGAGAGGAAGTATCACATAATGTAGTTAACTGATCATTGTAAAAGTTGATTTTACTGAAGCATGACAATTTTTCCAGAATATTCCTTTGTCAGTTAAGTACTGGTATATTACATCTTATTTATTTCCTACAATTATTTTTATCTATTTTCCAAATCCACTATTCCAAAACATGAGACTGATATAGGACCATATCATTGAGTTACTTTTTTCTGATCTTATCTCTACCAGCTAGGCAAAATACAAACCTTAAACAAGAAAAACATAGAATATAAGCAATGAACAGAAAGCCTAAACCAAAGATAGTGCTGACTTGATTTTTTTTCTTATTTAAATGCAAATATTTTATCTTGCTGAAACATTCACTTTCCATTTCAGAGGCAATTACTGAATGTGCATAGCTCTGCCCCACCCCTCAACTGTCAATAATGCACTATTTCAACCATAAGGGGGAAAAATATTCTTTAACAGTTGTAACCAGACTATTTTTGGATGCATTAGCATCATCCTCTTCCATGTCACAAGCTTCAGTGCACTCAATTCCAGTTGGTTTTGTGACTGCTATGGTGAATTCTACTCAAGGTACCTGACTGCAGATGAGGTTCCTGAAGCAAAGATTTCAGCTATGAGTATTCTCTGTCCGTTTCTAGTTTTCTCCTCTATCTGTCCAAAGCCTGAGCTTTTCTACAATATATCTTTAACCTTTGTCAGTGCCTTCCATAGTGTTCTCAGGAAGTGTGGTGCTCTAAGAAGTATATATAGTATTTATATAGTATAAAATTCATTCATGAAAGGAAAGATTCATATTTAGAAGCACTATGAATTTTTTGAAATAAGTGTACATGGTACAGCTTTTATTATTGATCTATAAGTATAGTCTTTTAAAGGACCAAATGATTCCCAGTTTCATTAGTGCATTAGGGGATGAAATGATCCAAGGGATTTACAGAGTTCCTCCTTATAAGCTAAATTGATAGAGAAGATGGAAATATGCAAGAGACTAAAATAGCTCTATTTAAACTTGAAAAGGACAGTTTGATTTTTTGTTTTTATACAGGGCATTATGTGTGGCATGATGGCTGCATTTGTTAATACAAAGAATAGATTTTTAGGGAAAAAAATAAAGGCTTCTATAAAGACAATCAGGAGTTAAAGTTGATAATGATGGTGATAATGATAATATAACTAATACCACATGAAATTTTGAAAGCCCTATTTCAACCACACCTATTTTCCTGTCAATAGCAGGAGAGCTGTGTCATGTCTCGGTTTCCAGTGTGAGATGGTTTTGATTTGACCCCTCACTCCACTATTTTCCAAGTGACCTTGTAAATTTCTTTTGATCATTTATAAAAAGGGGACATTAATATTAAATGTGATGATGTATATAAAAGGATGGGACATTATAAGTTTTTATACATTCATTATTACCACCATTAAACAAGTAAGAATATTAAGATCTAGAGAGTTTAAATAGCATTCCCATATGATAAAGTTAGTATGTGGTTTTCTGGTCTTCATTCCCATGTAATTGTCCACAGTGATTCTGGAAACAGAATGTTTAAATTTAATCCTGTTCCAACCTATTGACCACATGCTTAGGGGAACATTTTAAAGTCAAAGTGAGGATAATATTTTAAAGATCATCTTGAAATGCAAATAGCTTGGTTTATAAGAAATAGCATTTGCACACTGTCTTGCACTTAGAAATCATTCCATTAATATACATTAATTATGCCATGAAATTCATTTGATATTTTGCAAAGTCAAAATGTTTTTTTTTATTTTTTTCAACAACCCAATTTTGTCTGTATAAACACCTTATTCATTCAGTTAACTTACCTTACTTTTACTTTCCTATATGTGGTCTGTTTAGCTACAGTATCTTTGTACTTCAGTTCAGTTCAGTTGCTCAGTTGTGTCTGACTCTTTGCGACCCTATGGACTGTAGCACGCTAGGCCTCCCTGTCCATCGCCAACTCCCAGAATTGACTCAAACTCATTGAGTCAATGATGCCATCTAACCATCTCATCCTCTGTCTTCCCCTTCTCCTCCTGCCTTCAATCTTTCCCAGCATCAGGGTCTTTTCCAAAAAGTGAGTTCTTTGCATCAGGTGGCCAAAGGATTGGAGTTTCAGCTTCAGCATGTCCTTCCAGTGAATATTCAGGACTGATTTCCTTTAGGATAGAATGGTTGGATCTCCTTGTAGTTCAAGGGACTCTCAAGAGTCTTCTCCAACACCGCAGTTCAAAAGCATCAATTCTTCAGTGCTTAGCTTTCTTTATAGTCCAACTCTCACATCCATACATGTCTACTGGAATTACTGGATGACAAATTAGTTCTAAAAGTATTACAATGCCATCTTTGATACCCGAGTGTGTTGCGTGTGTGTGTGTGTTACAAAATTAACTCACTCTTCCCTATATCCACAATTTTGCACATATCTTTGCATTTTCCCTCATTAAGACATAGGGTCTATGCTCCTGTCTCTTCAATCAGGGATGCTTGTAAGATTTGCTTTGGCAACAGAATGCCACAGAAGCGATAGGAAACACTGAAAATACTGGGAAAATGAATGAATTCCAGGACAACTGTTTCAAGAAATTTGAACACAGAGAAGAAGATTGGCTATAAAAACACAAAGTCTATTTTTATTTTGATGATATTTGCTGATACTGCCACTTCAGTTTTGGTATTACAATAATAAACCAGGAACATGTGGGCCCAGGACCCATGGAACAAGAATCATACAATTACTCTCCACCTTAAATGAAGAGCCCACATCTATAAACATCATGGTAAGTGTAAGAGTAAACTAGAGCTAAAAATGTAACCATCCCATGCCCCAAACTCAAGGCATTATGGAAAAGGTATCAGATCTAACCTCATGCATCAAAGCACAGGTATGGAGAGACAAGGCAAGCTAGGAATTTTTCAGCTGAGAACTTGATTGGGAACACCTGAAGGTACCTGAAAAAACTAACACAGAATGCCTCTAGAGAAGAGCACATTCATTCTAAGACTCTAAAAAATATCTATACATAGTCAAAGAGGTAATGTATAGTAAATAATCAAAAAAAAATTAAAAAGAAGAAGGATATGTAAGGCAAGTAAGCAAGAATAGAAAATACAAGAGATAGCATAAATATAGCCACATATATCTCTGATACTAAAATTAATCAATATGGATTATGCTTAATATGTTTAAAGACATAAATGATAAGATTGAAAATAACTGTAAGGAATAGGTAAAAATAAACTGTAATGTATGAGAGTACTAAAAGACATGAAATAAATCTTCTAGAAATAGAACATAAAATAACTAAAATTTAAACATCAACACAATATATTTGGCAGCACACTGGACAATGTAAAAAAGAAAATAATAAATTGGAAAACAAATCAGAAGAAATAATCCAGAATATAGAACAAAGAGATAAATAGCAAAATTACAGAAGAGTGTATCTGAAATGGGAAGTGTACAATGAAATATGTTGGATTGATGACTCAGAGGAATAGTGGTGGGGAAGATGTAAAGATTATACTTAAAAATATAATGGACATTTTTTTCCCCATTAGTAATGGTAAAAAGAAATCCACAAATTATAGTTTACCAGAGAATCCCAAGGATGATGAAGGAGAAGGAAGAGGAAGGAAAAGCATTTAAAAAAAAAAAAAAAAAGAGGGAGGGAAGAACAAGAAGGAAGGATAACATCCTCGTATTTTTGAAACTGAAGAAACATTAAGGAAAATAAAATGTCCTAAAAGCAGTAAAAGAACAAATAATTTGAAAAGAAAGGCAGCTAGAACAAAAGTGTTCTTCATAATAGCAACCTATAAAGTTAAAGGTAGAATGAGATATCATTGAATTGAAAAGAATAATGGCTAACTTATAGTACATACCCTGGAAAGTATTTTTCAAGAATGAGAGAAAAAAAAACATATTTTCAATAAAAAATGTTCATTACCAACAGATATTCATTAAACAAGATCTGAAAGATACTACTAAATAACATTAAGTCTGAAATGAAAAAAAGAAAATAAAGAAAATTATAAAAATGTTAATAATCATAAATAAAATCCTTCTATATAAAATAGTAATACTCATATATATTATTTTTAAAAATCTAGATTAGGTTAAAATGAATGAATAAAATATTGGTTAAGAGTGGGATAGTAAGAAATGAAATGTTGTTAAGTACTTTTAATTTAACAGGAGATAAAAGATTTAACTTTGATGTTTGAGAAAGTAAGAATGATGATGCAATTTCCAGATAAAGAATAAGAGATAGAAGGTTATTTATAGCTTTCAACACCATGGGGAAAAAATAATTTAAAAAATGCCTAGCAATTAAAAAAAAATAAGCTGAAGAAACAGAATTAGTGCTACAAATACTTAGAACAAAATAAAATTTTAGATTTAAACCCCGAAACAGATTTATATTAAATGGAAAAGGTTACAGTTAAAGATTTTGCAAATTAGAGGAAATAAGTTCAACTATATGGTGTTTGTGGAATATATCAAAAACATAAAGAATTGAAATAGAAGAACAAAAAGATAGTAAAAATTATTTTAAAAATTCATGTCCTTATATTAATATTTACAACTTAGATTTTGACAATGCAGGACAAACAGTACTACAAATAAGTAAGTTGATTTCATAATGATAATGGTTTATAAGAATATATTATTTTGAATTCTCCAGAAACCAATAGCATACACTCAAATTTTAAACCAAAAGCTCACAGTAAAAATGAAAATAATACAAATCTACAAATGTTATAGGAGATTGTAATATAGTTATCTCCCATAAAACAAATAAGTAAACATAAAATTAACAAATTAATAAGTATGACCTAATGGAATACATTGAACAGTATAACCAACTACTGCAACATACCCATTCTTTTTAGTCAGAAACACTTACAGAAACTGCCTCATACTAATCCATAGATAAGTGAAATTTAGCAAGGGGAAAGAACAAGCTCTTTATTTCATTTATGCCTGTTTAAAAACTTTCAAAACAAAATTTCTTCTCTAAATGTCTGAGAAAAAAACATATGAATATTGTTCTTTAAGGGAGCTATTCACTAGATGTTTTATTGAGTCTTTTCTTTACATTTTTCTTTTCTGTTCAAGTGCTATTTGCATGTATATTACAGTGTGAGGCAGAAGTATGAAGATGAACGAAAATAATCATTGTTAAAGATGCTGAAGTTTCTATTTCAAATTAATTAAAAAAAAAAAAAAAATCTATGAGACCAGGCAGACTTGAGTTTGAATCAAGGATCTGATGTTTGCTAATTTCTATCTGTATCTCTAGTCTGCCATTTCACTGAACTTCCTTCTTTAGTATTCTTTGTAAAAATTGGATAAAAATGTCTCTTTTCCTTCCCTCTTCTTTCTTTGTGAGGGTTAGGCAAGTAATATAACTAACACAGTTCCTGGCCCAGATCATGTATGCACACTCATGTACATTTGCTGATATTAGCTATTACTATTATTATAAAGGCCTCCTTTGGTGGTTCAGACAGTAAAGAATCCACTTGCAATGCAGGAAACATGTGTTTGATCTCTGGGTCAGAAAGATCCTCTGGAGAATGGAATTCTCCAGTATTCTGGCCTGGAGAATTCTGTGGACAGAGGAGCCTGTAATAATAGAGCCCCATGCATCTTAAACACATTTAATTTTAAACATAAAATATAATACATTTTATTCAATTATAAGCTTAGTACCAACCTGAAGCATAGGAAAGGAAAAAGAAGTATATTTCAATATATTTTCAAAAGCAAGGTTTCGTAGCAAAACTGACCCATGGTGTTCTATCTTTTGGTCACTGAATATAACCCTTTTCCTGGTGCCTCAGGTAGTAAAGAATCTGCCAGCACTGCAGGAGACCTGGGTTCAATCCCTGGGTTGGAAAGATACTGGCAACCTACTTCAGTATTTTTGCCTGGAGAATCCCATGGACAGAGGAGCTTGGCGGGCTGCAGTCCATAGTGTTGCAAAAGTCAGACTTGACTGAAGGGACTTAGCACACAGCATGCAAGATGTTCTAGTCAGTGCAGGGTGATGTAATTTTAAGATATCAAGGAGATGAACACAATAACATGAAATATATTTCCATCCTTAAAACCTTTATGACCTTCAGTTATAAAGTATTTTTATTTATTTATTTTACCATTTCCATTTATCAGATTTCAGTGACAACTGTTAGCTTCAAATTTCTATAGTTTATCTATTTAATCTTAGGTCTAAGACACTCTTTAAATATCAATTACTCTGAAAGTTATTTTATAGAAGAGTTGATTTGCCACTCATTTTCCAAATAAATGCAAAATATGAGAAGGAAAATAAGCTGCTTATCATTAAAAATACATTTATAGACTGCTTTGTATTAATGGTATACTTGTAGGTTCATGAACATTCCTCTTCCTCAGATTTGTACATAAGAACAGGTTGTGTGATTTTTTTTCCGGGTATTTAACACCACCTTTATCTACCACCATCAAGCTTTTGGTAATGTCCTATAAGAATCAGCTTTTAAGTTAATGTATACAAAGTTTCACTATCTCCTGTGTTTCCAAGGTTTACCATCTATAAGACATCTTGATACAGAAATAATCAACTAAGAAATGTATGAAGTGCCAACTAGATTAGCATTTTCTGATTACATAAGACATTAGAAAACAAATATTCCTCAGTTTTCCTACTCTTTTAAAAATTTTATTTGTATTTATTTTTATTGGAGTATAGTTACTTTACAATGTTGTGTTAGTTTCTATTGTATAGCAAAGTGAATCAGTTATACATATACATATATCCACTCTTTTTATAAAAATTTCTTCCAATTTAGGTCATCACAGATCACTGAGTAGAGCTTCCTCTGCTATACAGTAGGTGCTTATTAGTTATCTATTCTATACATAGTATTATATATATATACATATACATATACATATATATATACATACACATATATGAGAAGGCAATGGCACCCCACTCCAGTACTCTTGCCTGGAAAATCCCATGGATGGAGGAGCCTGGTAGGCTGCAGTCCATGGGGTCGCTAAGAGTCGGACACGACTGAGAGACTTCACTCACTTCCATTTTTCACTTTCAGGCATTGAAGAAGAAAATGGCAACCCACTCCAGTGTTCTTGCCTGTTGTGTCCGACTGTGTGTGACCCCATAGACAGCAGCCCACCAGTCTCCCTTGTCCCTGGGATTCTCCAGGCAAGAACACTTTTCAAAATATATATATATATATTTATATATATATTTCAAAATATATATATATATATATCTGGAGGTTAGGATTGTTCATATATATATATATATATATATATGAACAATCCTAACCTCCAGATTTGTCCAACTTTTCTTTCAGTGTCAGATTTCATTTTCTTGGCCTCCAAAATCAATGCAGACAGTGATTGACAGCCACAAAATTAAAAGGTTTTTGCTCCTTGGTAGAATAGCTATGGCAAATGTAGACAGTCTATTAAAAAGCAGAGATACCACTTTGCCAACAAAGGTCTGTATAGTCACAGCTATGGTTTTTCCAGTAGTCATGTAAGGATGTGAGAGTTGGGCTATAAAGAATGCTGAGCACCAAAGAATTAATGATTTCAAACTGTGATGCTGGAGAAGAAATCTTGAGAGCCCCTTGGACAGCAAGGAGATCAAACCAGTCAATCCTAAAGGAAATCAATCTAGAATATTCATTGGAAGGGCTGGTCCTGAAGCTGAAGCTCCAATACTTTAGTCACCTGATGCAAAGAGCTGACTCATTGGAAAAGACTGATGGTGGGAAAGATTGAGGGCAAGAGGAGAAGGGGGATGCAGAGGAAGAGATGTTTGGATGGCATCACTAACTCAATGGATGTGAGTTTGAGCAAACTCAGGGAGATAATGAAGGACATGAAGCCTGGCATGCTGCAGTTCAAGGGGTCACAAAGAGTTGGAACGACTTAGAGACGATGACAAATTTTACCCCCTTTGTAGCCATAAGCATAGTCTCTACATTGGTGACTTTTTGCTTTGCAGATAAGTTCATTTGTAATGTTTTTTGAGATTCCATATATAAGCAATACTATATTTATTTTTCTTTTTCTGACTTAGTTCACTCTGTATGACAGTCTCTAGGTCCATCCATGTCTCTGCAAATGGCACTATTTTCCTTTTTTATGGTTGAGTAATATTCCATTGTATACATGTAGGATAATAAATACATATTCTTTATCCATTCTTCCTTTGATAGACATTTAGCTTACTTCCTTGGCCTGGCTATTGTAAATAGTGCTGCAATGAACATTGGGGTGCATGCATTCTTTTGAATTATGGTTTTCTCTGGATATATGCCTAAAAGTGGGATTTCTGGGTCATAAGTAGCTCTATTTTTAGATTTTAAGGAACTTCAATATTGTTGTCTATAGGTGGCTGTACCAATTTACATTCCCACAAACAGTGTAGGAGGGTTCCCTTTTCTCCATATCCTCATCATCATTGTTGTCGATTTTTTGCTGATGGCCATTCTGACCAATGTGAGTGGGATACCACAACTGTAGTTTTCATTTGCTTTTCTCTAATAATTAGTGTTGTTGAACAGTTTTTCACATGTTTGTTACCCATCTGTATGTCTGTTGGTGAAATGTCTATTTAAGTATTACAACCATTTTTTTCACTGGGGTGCTTTTTTTTTTTTTTTTTTGAGCTGCATGTGCTGTTTGAATATTTTGGAGATTAATCCCTTGTCAACTGGTTCATTTGCAAATATTTTCTCCCATTCTGAGGGTTGTCTTTTCGTTTTGTTTAAGCTTCCTTTTGCTGTGCAAAAGCTTTTAAGTTTCACAAGGTCCTTGTTTTTGTTTTTATTTCCATTACTACAGGTGGTGGATTGAAAAAAAATCTTGCTGTAATTTATGTCAAATAATTTTCTGCCTATATTTTCCTCTAAGAGTTTTATAGTGTCTGGCCTTATATTTAGGTCTTTAATCCATTTGAGTTTATTTTTGTGTAGAGGGTGGGTTTTGGGGTGCCTACTAGCTTAGTATGACTTTAGGCACCCTGTCTGCCAATGAATGGGACTGTGTTCCCGTCATGCTCGTTGTCTGGCCTGAGGCATCCAGCACTGGAGCTTGCAGACTATTAAGTGGTGTTAGGTCTTGGTGCTGAGATGTGGATCTCTGGGAGAGCTCATACTGACTGATGATATTCCCTGGGGCTGAGAATTCTCTGGACTAGGCACTCACTCAGACCCAATCCTTGGCAAGAGAACCAAGACCCTGCAAGTTGAGTGGTGGGACAAAAAGAAACAAAACAAACAGTAAAAGTAAATCAACCAAACAAAAAAGAAATTAAGCTATCAAAACCCAAGAAAAATAATAAAAGTAAAAACAAACAGCAAAAAAATAAAAAAGAAAACAACCAAACAATAAAGCCCCAAAAGCCAAAACAAACAATAAAACCAAAACTAACAAAAACAAAGATAAAAAACAAAAATAAAAATAGAAAAATAAAAATATATTAATTTTTTAAAAAGAAACAAAACAAACAAGCACAAATTTAAAGAAAAAATATTTACCTGGGGCTTCTGCTCAATCAGTGTGCTTGTCTCCACAATAAGCCACAGCCAACTCCCTGCCCCTACAAGTGGCCCTCCAAGAACTTGAAGTAGGTCTCTGGCCCTACTGTGGGCACTTTTGAGGCAGCTCAGCTCAGACTCTGACCAGGCCCAACTCCCACGTGTATGTGCTTCAAAGTCCACATCTGCTAAAGCTAGACTGGTCTCAGTTGTGGGAGTACTCATTGTCCATTCAGATATTCTGCAGACACTGGGTTTACCAAATCAGTTGCATGAGTTTAATCTGTGGTTTGAGAAGCTGCACAGAGAGATTTCAGTTCCTTTTCCTTAGTTGCACAGTCCCTGGGGCTCAGCTTAGCTTCCTTGCCTGGGTAAAAGGGGGCAAAGACAGCAGTTAACTGGGGCACACTTGCATGCTTAGGTGGGAAGGGAGCCAGCTACAAACTGGGACTTGTGTGCTTACTCATTTGGAAGAGTAATAAGGTGGTCAGAACTGGGGCACATGCATTTACTCCAACAGGATCCTTGTCTAGTGTCCGTGGAGGCAGGGGCCAGCACAAGCTGGTGACAGATTGGGGTGCACTCATTCTGGTGCTAGTCCCTCCCAGTGCCCACAGAGGCAGAGGATGGCTTGTGGGAACAGAGTTTACAGTGGCAGTCCCTCCCCTTTTGCATCACTCAACAGTAATGTCTTGTTTCCAAGGCAGACCGTGCTTCCTCCAGGAGCATTTCTGGCTGTGGAGTTCCTCACACTTGTCCCCTCAGGTTGTCCCTGAACAGTTGAGCTCCTCATTCCCATTCCTGTTTCTTCAGGCTGTCTCTACATAGCCAACAGCAGTCATTTCCCTGGGTCTTCTCTCTTAAACGTACACTTCAGCACCCAACCCCTGCTAGCATTGGTGGACACCTGTCTCGGGCTGGGACACCCAGGTCTGTGGCACAGACCACCCATGTAAGTCTTTCTGTGTCCTGACTGCCAAAGACTGGCCTCTGTACTTTCTTCCACTAGCCTTCGAAACCTTTTTTCTATTTCAGAATATCTCACCATCAGTGACAGGGGCCTCTCCAGGTGTGGAAAGCTCTCTTTTCCTTCAGTCCCCTTCCTGGGTCTGGCTTCCATTCTTTTTCTTCTTTTCTTTTTCTTTCCTTTCTCCGCTTTGTTATCCACAGATAACACTGTGTCTGAGTTCCTCCGCTACTGTTCATCAGGTGCTCTGTGGACATTATACCACTTGTCTATGTATTCTTGATGTACTAGTGGGGAAAGGTGAACCCCAGATACTTCTATCCTGCAATCTTGATCCCAGGTTTCCCACTCTTGGCCTCTCTAACACTCCTGTAAGGTGGTTATTTCTGTTTCCATTCCAAGAGGAATAAAACATAGAGAAAATATACACATTCTGTTCCAGTTGAAGGTGGAAGTGTTAGTGAGGATCATGAATTTAAGAGTTGAGGGTATTTTATTTTTGTATAATACAAGCATTAGCAAAACATTTCTCCTGCCTAACTAACTCTTTAGGTTAGCTCTGCTAGTTTTGTTCAGGTTCTACATTCCTATTATTTATGATGCTTACAATAGGTTTTGTTTTTTTATTTTTTTTTACTTTTTTCTTTTTTTTTTTCAATAGGTTTTAGATGGAATAAACCTTAGCACAACTTTCACAAAATAATCTAAAGAATTCTTTAAATTTTTTAGATAAATTGAATCATACTGGTACAATAGCACACCCACATTTCGTGATCAGAGAGGAGGATATGTTCATCTCCCCTTCTAGGTTCTTCAGTCTGATCTAAGAATTAAATTGACATGAGACAGATCAACAGGAGAAAATAAAACAAAGTTTAATAATATGTACACATGATAGAGATGTATAAAACCAGAGTAACTCCTCAAAATATTTGAAACTCTCACCTTTAGTGCCATCTTCAGCTAAAGGCAAAGGAGAAAGTTAGGGGTAGTGGTTTTGGACTTCAAAGGAGAAGAAGACAGTTCATTCATGGAAATGGAAATGCACATGTTTGGTAAACAAATGTTTGCTGGGACTTGCAGAAATAATGAAAGCATATTAGACTCTGCATCTCTAGGCCTGGGCAAGTTTCTCCCACCACACTTAGCTCATATTCTTTGTAGACAACTCTGCATACAGCTCTATTCTATCCTATAGCCATTTAGTTAAATTATTTAGGCATCTAAGGGGGACTAAAAAGAAAGACTTCCTGACTCTTGTTTTTTAACACATGTATACCTGTGGCGGATTCATTTTGATATTTGGCAAAACTAATACAATTATGTAAAGTTTAAAAATAAAATAAAATTAAAAAGAAAAAAATTATTAATCCTCATACTAAATAGATGGTTTGTGGTGACAAATATTGCTCCCCAAGTACAGTTTAAGAAGAAGAAAAAAGCCAAATGATATATAATTCTATAATAGTATGTATTTGTATAATGTAAATAGTGTATCAGTGAGTATATACATGCATACACACATTAAAATACTAGATAGATCTATGGATAATATTTACTGATTTACTGCTCAATGGATAGATAATAGATAGATACTAGCTATATTATAGATTATATCTGTATAGTTACAGTATCTATTGATCTATGACAAATCAATAGAAAAATCAGTTGATAGATAAACTATCTAGGATTATACATTACAACATCAGAAGCCTAAGTCTGATCACAGATAGTCACATTTACTTGAAAAAAAAGTCTTGCAATCTCCTATTTAAATTCTTATGTTGTTGTTCAGTCGCCCAGTCCTATCTGACTCTTTGCAGTCATATGGACTGCAACATGCCAGGCCTCCCTGTCCCTCCATCCCTTGAAAATTGCCCATGTTCATGTCCATTGCATCAGTGATGCCATCCAGCCATCTCATCCTCTGACACCCTCTTCTCCTTCTGCCCTCAATCTTTCCCAGTATCAGGGACTTTTCCAGTGAGTCAGCTCATCCCATCAGGTGACCAAAATACTGGAGTTTCAGCATCAGTCCATCCAGTGAGTATTCAGGATTGATTTCCCTTAAGATTGACAAGTTTGATCTCCCTGCAGTTTCAAGGGACTCTTAAGAGTCTTCTCCAGCACCACAGTTGGAAGGCATTAATTCCTTGGTTTTCTGCCTTTTTTATACTCCAGCTTTCACAACCATACATGACTACTGAGAAGACTATAGCCTTGACTATACGGACCTTTGTTGGCAGAGTGATGTCTCTGCTTTTCAACACACGGTCTAGGTTTGTCATAGCTTTCCTGCTGAAAAGCAATCATCTTCTCATTTCATGGCTGCAGTCACTATCTGCAGTGATTTAGAGCCTAAGAAAAGGAAATCTGTCACTACTTCCACCTTTTCCCCCTCTACTTGCATTAAGTAATGGGGGCAGATGACATGATCTTAGTTGCTGTTGTTGTTGTTTTAATATTTAGTTTTAAGCTGGCTCTTTCACTCTCCTCCTTCACCCTCATCAAGAGGCCCTTTAATTATTCTTTGCTTTCTGCCATTAGCGTGGTGTCATCTGTATATCTGAGGTTGTTGATGTTTCTCCCGCCTATCTTGATTTCAGCTTGTAACCCACCCAGCCGGACATGTCTCATGATGTGCTCAGCAAATAGGTTTTGAATAAAAAGGGTGACAACAGACAGCCCTGTCATGCTCCTTTCTCAATCTTGAGCAAGTCAGTTATTCCATGCAGGGCTCTAATTGTTGCTTCTTGACCCGCATACAGGTTTCTCAGGAGACAGGTCTGGTATTCCCATCTCTAAGAGTTTTTCACATTTTTTATGATCTACACAGTCAAAGGCTTTTGTGTAGACAATGAAACAGAGGTAGATGCTTTTCTGGAATTCCCTTGCTTTCTCTATGGCCCAGCAAATGTTGGCAATTTGATCTCTGGTTCCTCTGCCTTTTCTAAACCCAGCTTGGATATCTGGAAGTTCTTGGTTCATGTAATGCTGAAGCCTAGCATGCAAGATTTTAAGCATGACCTTACTACTGCTGCTGCTAAGTCACTTCAGTCGTGTCCAACTCTGTGCGACCCCATAGACGGCAGCCCACGAGGCTCCCCCATCCCTGGGATTCTCCAGGCAAGAACACTGGAGTGGGTTGCCATTTCCTTCTCCAATGCAGGAAAGTGAAAAGTGAAAGTGAAGTCGCTCAATCGTATCCGTCTCTTAGCGACCCCATAGACTGCAGCCTACCAGGCTCCTCCATCCATGGGATTTTCCAGGCAAGAGTACTGGAGTGGGGTGCCATTGCCTTCTCCAGACCTTACTACAGATGAGTACAATTGTCCAGTGGTCAGAACGTTCTTTAGTACTACTCTTCTTGGGAACTGGGATAATGATTGACCTTTTCCATGTCTGTGGCCACTTCTGGGTTGTCCAGATTTGCTGACATATTGAGTGTGACACTTTGACAGCATCATCCTTTAGGGATTTGAATAGCTCTACTAAAATTTCCTTGCACCCACTAGCTTTATTGACAGTAGCACTTGTCTTAGCTAAAGCCCACTTGGCTTAACACTCCTAATGTCTGGCTCTGAGTGACTTATCATACCACCATAGTTATCCAGTTCATTAAGATCTTTTTTGTACAGTTCTTCCATGTATTCTTTCCATCTCTTCTTTATCTCTTCTGTGTCTACTAGTTCTCTATTGTTCCTGTCCTTTATTGTGCCAATCTTTAGGTGAAATGTTCCCTTGATATTTCCAATTTTCCTGAAGAGATCTCTAGTCTTCTATTGTTTTCTGCTATTTCCTATGCATTGTTCATTAATACCTATCAATGACTTGTGTAAAATTATTCACTAAGCCATCCCAAATAGGTACTCCCTTGAAAAATTGCATTCTCAAGAAAGTGTTATTTTTTAAAAAGTCACCTTTAAGAGTTAGCATTTATGAGGATTTTATAATTATTTACTAGTTAGCTTGTTAAATGTTTCTGTGAAGAGAATACTTAACCAAGTTCTTGGCATTCAACAATGGGAAAAAAAAACTAGGTAAATTTTCTAGGTTTCTTACACTCTAATTCACTTTTATTAGGTAATTCTCTGAAACTTCCTAATAGTAATGCAGAGAACTATACTATCAATTCATGAACACATTCACCTGATTTTAACAATGTTTGAAGACCAAAGTATATTTAAAATCCTATTATTTTGAACTCCCTACTTCAAAACCTTCTACAAAATTAATCTCTTAAACAAGTTGCCCAAACGAGTCGCCAAATTTAGGAAACTAAGTTTATATAATCTGAGAGATCTTCCTTCAGAAAATAAACTACAAAATTAGACACAAAAGTGCATATTAATTTAGTAATAAAATGTGAATAATGTATTATAAATTATAAAGCAAGTACTACATCATAAGACCAAAAATAGTTTCAGTTCAGTTCAGTTCAGTCACTCAGTCGTGTCCGACTCTTTGCGACCCCATGAATCACAGCACGCCAGGCCTCCCTGTCCATCACCATCTCCTGGAGTTCACTCAAACTCACGTTCATGAAGTCGGTGATGCCATCCAGCCATCTCATCCTCTGTCATCCCCTTTTCCTCCTGCCCCCAGCCCCTCCCAGCATCAGAGTCTTTTCCAATGAGTCAACTCTTTGTATGAGGTGGCCAAAGTACTTGAGTTTCCAAACATATAAATTTTGTATTAATTATCTTCCTGATAATCCTAACAGAGAAGGCAGTGGCAACCCACTCTAGTACTCTTGCCTGGAAAATCCCATGGATGGAGGAGCCTGGTAGGCTGCAGTCCATGGGGTCACTAAGAGTTGGACATTACTGAGCAACTTCACTTTCACTTTTCACTTTCTTGCATTGGAGAAGGAAATGGCAACCCACTCCAGTGTTCTTGCCTGAGAATCCCAGGGACGGGGGAGCCTGGTGGGCTGCCATCTATGGGGTCACACAGAGTCGGACACGACTGACGTGACTTAGCAGCAGCAGCAGCAGATAATCCTAGAATCTATTTTCCCTATATTTTTGGCTGCATGCTTTTTGTTTCTATTCAATAATTTTAATATATTATTTTATACAAAAAATAGAAATTACCTTTATTTGGAATTGATCAAAATTTTTTTCTATTGTTTACAATTTGGAAAAGCTTCTTTCAACTTCATAGCACTTTATTTTTAAATTTGTAGAATTTCTGTTAAATTTGGAAATGGCTATCAATTTTCTCTTTTATATGAACTTTTAGTGTCAGGCACATACTCTATTAACTAAAGTTTTGAATTCTACACAAAGGAATTCTAATAAATATTCTTAAGCATATGCATGACATCTGCATTAGGTTAAATTATATTCCCTGCCCCCACCAAATACACTCAAATCCTAATCCCCAATACCTGTGAATATGACTTCATTTGAAAATAGTGTCTTTGCAGATGTAATCAAGATGAGGTCATATGGGGTTAGGGTGGGCCCTCAAACCAGTGCCTAGTAACTTTGTCAGAGAAATGAGGACAGTTGGATACAGACTCATAGAGGGAACAGGTTCAGAGGGGCAAAGGTCTTGTGAAACAGAGGTAGAGACTGGAATGATGCAACTGAAGTCAAGGAATGCCAATGGAAATTACAAAGAGTCAAAGAAGAATTCTTTCTTGGAGCTTTCAGACAGTTCATGGCACCACCAAAACATGGATTTTGGAGGTCTAGCCTACAGATCTATGAGAAAATAAATTTCTATTTATCATGCTATCCAGTTTGTGGTAATTTGCTATGAGAGCCCTAAGAAATTAATATGTATGTGTGTGCTAAGTTACTTCAAATTGTGTTTCACTCTTTGTGACCCAATGGACTGTAGCCCACCAAACTCCTCTGTCCACAGGATTTTCCAGGCAAGAATACTGAAGTGGGTTGCCATGCCCTCCTCCAGGGTTCTTCCTGACCCAGGGACTGATTCCACATCTCTCATGTCTCCTCCATTGGCAGGTGGGTTCTTTACCACTAGTGCCACCTGGGAAGCCCTAAAAAACTAACATAATAATCATCAAAAAGAAAGCTTTAATACCAACTGTGGTAGTTTTGAAATTTGTTTATAAATTCTTTCATAGTCTTCCCACTCAAGATATAATGCCAATTTCTCTTTTTATACAGTGTGGGCCAGATTCAGTGACTTACTTCTAGTGCAGAAAATATAGCAAAAGTAGCATTGTGAAACTTTGGGGACAAGGTTTTGTAAAGGTACTGTGACTTCTGTCTTGCTCTCTCAGACCACTTGCTCTGAAGTATACCAGCTGCTGGGTTATAAGGACATCCAGGAAGCCCCATCAAGAGGACTGTGTAATGAGCATCCAAAGCCTCCTGCCAACATCCATGCAACCAAACCATTTCAAAGAGGGGCCTCCAGACCCAGTCAGGTCTTGACAGAAAACACATTAGAAACAGAGCTAGATTATACAGCTAAACTATTCCTGGGCCACTAATTCCTCACAGTTTATGTGAGATTAATAAGTGTTTGCTGTTTTATGCTACTAAGTTTAGGATAACTTATCATGCTAAAATTCCAAGTACATTATTTTCAGGGGAAAAATGTTTTTCTATATTTATTGACAATTTAATACACTTCAATTTTATAAATCTGATGATTAGAATGTCTTCCACAAACTTGTTTCTGTCCCTATTTTGCATCTTGTTTTTCTTCCACTTCCCATATGTTTTGCAGCCCTGGGTGCTAGGATACATATCAACTCTGCTCAGAACACTTTTGTCATAATAGGAGTATTTCTCAAGGTTCTTGTTACAATAAGATGGCCAGCAATTACCTAGATATGTCTCAGAGTTCAAACCACATAACTAGATCTTTCTGAACCCAATATGAAAGGTATCCCCAACTCAATTACCCTTAGCCAAATCTACAAAATGCCTGTTGCAACTTCACTACTATTCTACATGAAATATGAAGAGAGTGGAAGAGAGGAAATAGCAGTGAAATGCTAGCAGTCTTAATGTGGTTAAAATATATTTTATCATAAATTCTACAAAAGCATGTGACTATATGAACAAATGATTACGTCTCCTCCTAGAACTGAGAAGGGCCTTTGAGAGACATACCCTAATGGTTCACTTTCATTAGCTTCACTTATACCTCTTGGCCCGAGACATTTTAAAAGCCATATATTTCAATCTGTATGTATTAAACCCAAAGGTTATATTTTATTCATTGGTTATGTCTAAACCTACTGAAGATCAATATGATGTTGTTTTCATAATTTTTCTAAAAATGAATAGACCAGATTTAACTAAGATGCCAATTGAACATTAAATTATATTCTAAATATGTTACAACAAGCTCTGATTCTTATAAAAATAACTATTGCAGAAATGAGCATGCCAACTATTTGTTTAAGATTCATTTGCTCTTAATTGTTTTCTGCTAAATGATGAAATGCACAAAAGAGGATTTCCTAGCCATCTGCTAGTTCATTTTTTTTATTTTATTTTATTTTTAAACTTTACATAATTGTATTAGTTTTGCCAAATATCAAAATGAATCCGCCACAGGTAGTTCATATTTTTAAGAAGTGATAAAGAGTTGCCCATTGCCCCCTTTTCATGCTGCTGCCTCAACATTAAAATGTGCATGATTTTAGATTTTCATAGTAAGGAAACAGAGTGTTTAGAATAAAGGAGGAATTAGGTTATCTTTTTTCTCTTCTTTTGATGGTACAAAAAATATACAAATACATATCTAATAAGGCAAACACTAATATTTGAGATAATTTAAAGACTAAACTAAAGTAGTTGGTCAATTTCCATTTTAACTTATAATGTGCTTGAAAGTTGTCATTCTCACTCAAAAATAAGAAGAAAAAAAAAAAACACTGAATGTAAAATCAGCAACTCTTCTCACATTGAGAATTGAGGTCAGAGGGCCAACCATTATTGCAAACACCAGAGACGCAAGTAAATACACAGAATCACAATTTACCAGGAGAAGAGGCTACCCATAGACACAGTAAAACAGTAATTGATGAGTTTCTGGAGGATCAGTGTAAATTTGCTTGATAGGTAAAATTTAGAGCCCCAGACTTGGAGGCATATTCACATGCTGGTGAATTTTACTTTCAGGAGGACCACCAGGTTCTCATGGCAAATATTTTGGAAAACTTATCCACATGGTTTAGATAGAAGGAGGGGAAGACTCGGAGAAGGCAATGGCACCCCACTCCAGTACTCTTGCCTGAAAAATCCCATGGATGGAGGAGCCTGGTAGGCTGCAGTCTGTGAGGTCGCTAAGAGTCGGACATGACTGAGAGACTTCATTTTCACTTTTCACTTTCCTGCATTGGAGAAGGAAATGGCAAACCACTCCAGTGTTCTTGCCTAGGAGAATCCCAGGGACAGAGGAGCCCGGTAGGAGGCCGTCTATGGGGTTGCACAGAGTCGGACATGACTGAAGCGACTTAGCAGCAGCACCAGCAGAGGAAGATAGCCATTCTGAAATATGACTATGGAAACAGTAGTTAGTTTGAGATATATCCAGAGCATTCTGTGGTTGGGCCTGCCCTCAGTGAAAAATACTTTGCTAGAGACTTAACCAATCTAGGGGAAGAGCAATTAGATAGCTCTAAATCTCTCTGTTGTTTTTGTTGTTGTTGTTGTTGTCTCATATATTAAGAAACTTTAGAAGGTCACAGTGCAGGAACTCTGTCTCATTAAAAAAGAGAGGTTTAATCATACATTTACAGAATGTTTTTCTTCCCCAATACCATATCACCACTTCAATAGGACTATAGAATAATGACATGAGCTACAACTAAGAGAGCTGCAAGCTACAAACTCTAGATAAGAAGGAGTTTTAGGGAAATCCAAAGAAAACAAGGAGAAACAGGATATTAGAGACTGAAGCCTCTGATACCTTCAGCCACAGCAAACATTAATACTAATACCTCGCTAATTAAAAATAAAACCATATATGAAAGGCCTTTTCCACTTAAGTTTCTATGACAATGATCATGTCTGGCTTTCAACAAAATTAGGTTTGCTAAAAGTCAGGGTAAAACATGGCATGAAGAGAAAAAGCAAACATCAGAATTAGACTCATATGATAGAGATTGTGTGATTCTTAGGCAAGGGATTTTAAGTCACTAGGGTGGCTCAGCAGTAAAGAATCTGCCTGCAATGCAGGAGACTATCTGCAAAGCAGCAGATGTGGGTTTGATTCCTGGGTTGGGAAGATCCTCTGGAGAAGGAAATGGCAACCTTATAAGGTTATAAGGTTATACTACCTCTGAATGGTGGAGCCTTATTCGATATTATACAGATTATATACTGCAAAAATCAGGTCAAGTAGTAAAAATAAAAATAAGCATAACAGATATGCTAAGAGAAGAGAGAAAACAGAATCATAGAAAATGCTTAATTAAAAAGACCTTTGCTCCTTGAAAAAATGGTAATTTATGAAAATTCAGATGGCAACAATGCAAACTCCTAAACTTTGTACGAAGTAAATGAGATTATAATTGAGTGAAAGATGGTTTTAATAATGTCTTTCTAATTTAATTCTTTGTAGTCATTTACATTAGGATCATTTCCACTTTCTAATGGTAATGACCTTGTCTCAGAAAATACTAAGAAAAGATGTCTTCTAGTTCTAAACTCATCCATAATATTGATTCATAGTTTTCTGTGAACCCAAATTATTCCCAAGTGGAGAAGGTCATGGAGATCATCTTTCACAGTATAACATTAATGTTAATACAGGTCTTTTTTTTTTCTAGATTATAGCTCAATTAACACATTTTATATTCATAAAGGTGAGGCAGTACTAATAGTCTACTCTATAGGACTTGAGTGACTGAAAGTCTTAGTTCTTCAGTCATGTCTGACTCTTTGGGACCCCATGGACTGTAGCCTACCAGGCTCCTCTGTCCATAGAATTCTCCAGGCAAGAATACTGGAGTAGGTTGCCATTTCCTTCTCCAGGGGATCTTCCCAACCCAGGGACTGCACCCAGGTCTCCTGCATTGCAAGCATATTCTTCACTATTAAAGCCCACCAGGGAAGTCCGTCTTGAGTGACTGAGGAGTTGCAATTGGAGCAGGGATTCAAAAATATTAATGAAAGAGGACATTCATTTATAGGTATGGGGTACTGAGCATTAGAGGCAGCAAGAATTGCCAGTTGGTCAGAATACATTGAAATGCATATTCTTGTCAAAACTACAAGAAAATGAATATGATGGTATAGGAGAAGTATCTCATAGGTCTAGCACATGGATTTTTTTTCATCCTAGTAGTTATTATTTGCATTTACTTTCTAAGGATCAATCTTTGTTTGGACTTTCTGAAAACTCTAAAAGGAAAAATTTATGCTTGATAGAAAATATTATTAATTTAATGTAGGCAAACTGAAAGTGATACAGTGATAAGAGCATTTTCATTTCTGAGGGGCACACACATAAAGATGAAAGCTGAAGAATAGTTTGATAGAGACCTCATGGTAATAGATTTTACCATCAATCCTTTTTTTTTTTTTACTATTTTAAAAAGATTTACTTATTTATTTATTCAATATTTTGACTGTGGTGGGTCTTTGTTGCTGCACATGAGCTTCTCTAATTACGGTAAGCAGGGGCCATTCTGTTGTGGTGTGTGGGCTTCTCATTGAGGTGATCTGTTGTAGAACATCGGCTCTTAGGTGCTCAGGAATCATTAGTTGCAGTGTGTGGGTTCAGTAGTTGTGGCCCACATGCTTAGTCGCTCAACAGCACGTGGTATCTTCCTGGACCAGAGATTGAACCAATGTCCCCTGAATTGGCAAGTGGATTCTTAACCACTGGACCACCAGAGAAGCCCATCACCAAAATTTTTAATCAGAATAAGCAGGAGTTTTTGACTCAAGAAAGATGCATTTTGAATGTACTGAAGATATCTGTAATAGGATGACCTGTTAACATATATTTAAGTTACATACTATGTGGAATAAATTTTTACATGTTTTTGGAAGTTGAAATGTAAACCTATTTTGAAAACACTTTTTAACAAATCAGTTCAGTTCAGCTCAGTCACTAGTCGTGCCTGACTCTTTGCGACCTCATGAATCACAGCACGCTAGGCCTCCCTGTCCATCACCAACTCCCGGAGTTCACTCAAACTCATATCCATCGAGTCGGTGATGCCATCCAGCCATCTCATCCTCTGTCGTCCCCTTCTCCTCCTACCCCCAATCCCTTCCAGCATCAGAGTCTTTTCCAATGAGTCAACTCTTCACATCAGGTGGCCAAAATATTGGAGATTCAGCTTTAGCATCAGTCCTTCCAAAGAATACCCAGGAATGGACTGGTTGGATCTCCTTGCAGTCCAAGGGACTCTCAAGAGTCTTCTCCAACACCACAGTTCAAAAGCATCAATTCTTCGGTGCTCAGCTTTCTTCACAGTCCAACGGTCAACCACTGGAAAAACCATAGCCTTGACTAGACGACCTTTGTTGGCAAAGTAATGTCTCTGCTTTTGAATATACTATCTAGGTTGGTCATAACTTTCCTTCCAAGTAGTAAGTGTCTTTTAATTTCATGGCTGCAATTAGGGATATATAAATTGGCAATAGGAAATCTCTTCACATATAAAATATTTAGTGAGTCAAAGAGGGCACTGAAAACAGTGAAAGAGATTTGAAAGTTATATGATTAAATTACTTACGTGCTTGAAAATGTAAGAATTATTTCAAATTATTATTCATTTTGTATTTTATTTTCTAAATTTTATTGTTATTTTTTTTCCAAAGGGAGTGGAAAAAAGGTTTGTGTGATGCTCCAGAATAAAAGAAGGCATATGATATATGATTTGGTTACAAAATATTTCTTTTTTTTTTAAATTTTATTTTATTTTTACACTTCACAATATTGTATTGGTTTTGCCAAATATCGAAATGAATCCACCACAGGTATACATGTGTTCCCCATCCTGAACCCTCTTCCCTCCTCCCTCCCCATACCATCCCTCTGGGTCATCTGATTTCAGCCTTTTCTTATAACTATTATGTCTTTATACCTTTTCAGCCAATTTAATGCAAAGAGCTGTTTTCTTCATTGAGGGAGGACCATATATTATGATATTGGAGTAACAAAATTATTCATAGCTCTGAACCTTAAGAATATATTTCTTACCAAAAACAAACAAGGCTTTGCAATCTTCTAGTAATAGAATGGCAGGGACTGGGGACACCTAAGTCTGAGTTTCCATTAAGGTAGAGAGTTAAGAAAGTGGTCAGAACCAGAAAGTCCAGAGTAGGCTGCAGTTACCTACAGAACTGTCACTGTTAACCCAAACTGGATCTCATGTCAGTCACAGAATTGGATTCCTTAATAACAAAATAACAGTTTAAAAGATGTTTGCTCCTTGGAAGAAAAGGTATTACAAACCTGTTGTGCTTAATTACTCAGCCATGTCCGACTCTTTGCAACCCCATGTACTGTAGCCCACCGGGCTCCTCTGTTTATTGGGATTCTCCAGGCAAGAATACTGGAGTGCGTTGCCACACCCTCCTCCAGGGGATCTTCCCAACCCAGGGATCAAACCCAGGTCTCCCACACTGCTAGTGGATTCTTTACTATCTGAGCCACCAGGGAAGTCCCTAGGGCATCATATTTAAAAGTAAGCTGTTCCTTGTGCCTGAGGCAATGATGACCCTTAGTTCCATTCCTGTTTAAACACCTGGATCCCCTGCCGTAGTATCTGTTGCCACCTATAGCTAGAATGAAGTGTTGTCTTGGAACCTATTGTACATTTAAGAATAAACTTTTGTAAGAAAAAAAAAAGTAAAAAAAATAAAATAAAAATAAAAGCAGAGATATCACTTTGTCAAGAAAGGTCTGTATAGTCAAAGCGATGGTTTTTCCAGTAGTCATGTACAGATGTGAGAGTTGGACCATAAAGAAGGCTGCATGCCAAAGAATTGATGTTTCCTAACTGTGATGCTGATGAAGACTTTTGAAGAGTCCCTTGAACAGTAAGGAGATAAAATCAGTCAATCCTAAGGGAAAACAACCCTCACTATTCATTGGAAGGACTAATGCTGAAGGTGAAGCTCCAATACTTTGGCCACCTGATGCCAAGAGCCAACTCACTGGAAAAGACCCTTGATTCTGGGAAAGATTAAGGGCAGGAGGAGAAGAGGGTGACAGAGTAGAGATGGTTGGATGGCATTATTGCCTCAATGGACATGAGTTTGAGCAAACTCTGGGAGATAGTGAAGGGCAGGGAAGCCTGGTTCACACCAGGCTACTGGGTTTCAAAGAGTTAGACATGACTGAGCGACTGAACAAAGACAAATAAAGATAAAAAAAGAAAAACATACACAAACACAAACAAAAGACTTCCCGTCTGTCAGTCTAGAGTTCCCTAATCTGGAAACTAGGTTAAACAGGAAAAATTGTCATATACAAAAGAGAATATCTGAAAATGCATTTTAATACATTTTAAAACTTCTGTTCAAAATCTTCAAGGTGCAAGCAATCCTTTGATTTCAGATGGTGAACGTAAGGAAAATGTGTATTAAAAAGAAATGAGTTCGATGCAGGATACAGGATGCTTGGGGCTGGTGCACTGAGACAACCCAGAGGGATGGTACAGGGAGGGAGGAGGGAGGGGGGTTCAGGATGGGGAACATGTGTATACCTGTGGCAGATTCATGTTGATGTAGGGCAAAACCAAAACAATATTGTAAAGTAATCAACCTTCAATTAAAATAAATAAATTTATATTAAAAAAAAAGAAATGAGAAAGAACTGGGGCAATTAGAAACTGATTAGCAAATGGAACCCCAGACTATAATGCTTCAAACTAAACATGGATTTTAGCTATGGGCATGCTGTCAGCACTACTATTGTGATTTCTATTTGAACTCCGCTTTTCCAACAACCAGCTGATTTCCTCCACATTCCATTCCAATAAACACAGGTTTGACTGTAATTCTTAGCATTTCATTGTCACCACACACAATCAACTTCCATAGTACATTATTATGGTCAAATGGAATGACTGGATGGAATTTCAAGTTCATGATTATTTTATTACTGCTATTTAGATGTCTGCAACCCAAGATCACAGGGAGGGTAATTTAATCACATATTTAACAGTTGCTGCTAGATGGCTACTGTTGAAGAAGGGGTTGGATGTTTTCTTAGAATCAGCAGCAGCCCTCAGTGTGGTAAGCACTATTTGCTTTGTCCTCAGTGTTACATTGCTATCTACTTTAGTTTGAATACAGATCAACCTCATTAGTTGATATAGATATAGCTCAACCTCATTAATTGTGTCTTAACAAAATAATCTGTCTCAAAATGTTTCATTTAGATATAAAACTATATTTATTGGCCATTTCATATGAAAAACTTTTCTCTTTACCTCAACTTCACCAATTTCTACATTAAATCAGCAAGCATATATTGAGCATTTATGTTCCACTTGTAATATGACAAACTGTAAGCAAATCATACTCTCAATGAATAGTACAAACAAGAAATATTAAGTTCATTTGCAATTGTGATTCTTTTTTCTTTTCAAAGTGTACATAAAACAGGCACTTTGAAAACTGAGCTGAAATTGAATTACTTTATTGCTGTACCCAATTCTCTGAAAGACTATCCAAAGAAGACCCAAATCTGTATAATACAACAATTTAACATCTCAAGAATTTTTCATATTAATATAAATCTTATAAATTATAATTAAATCTTATAAAAACAAGAGTTTAAGGATGTTAAATAAGCTCCTCAATTGAAGCACTTTCCACACTCTGTCTATATTTCTTATATTGGGTTGGCCAAAAAGTTTGTTCTAGTTTTTCTGGAAAGTGTTAAGGGACAAACCTGAACAAACTTTTTGGCCAGCCCAATCCAATGTTAAACTCTCATTGACCTTTACCTGAGGAAACAGTTGCATTCTTCACAAGAAAAGTGAAGACACATTAGCTTATTGGCTTAATTTCTGCTGGTGCAACAGCTGTGTATAACAGGAATGTGCTCTAAGTGTTAAGTCACTTTAGTCGTGTCTGACTCTTTGTGACTCTATAGACTGTAGCCTGCCAGGCTCCTCTGTCCATGGGATTCTCCAGCAAGAGTACTGGAGTGGTTTGCTATGCCCTCTTCCAGGGAATCTTCCTGACCCAGGGATAGAATTCCCATCTTTGAGGTCTCTTGCATTGGCAGGTAGGTTCTTTACCACTAGCGCCAGCTGGGAAGCCTATAATCATGAATATCATGCAATTAGTTGTCTTTATGTCTCCCTTCCCCAGTGTCAATGATTATCCTGGAGACAAGCTTAATAACTAGTTCCTTGAACAGTATAAAAGCTCAGTTAATGAAGAATTTGACAAAGACAGGGTCATTCTCTAATTCTCTTATCAAAGGGGTTAAAACACATGCAGGGCTTCCCTTGTGGCTCAGCTGGTAAAGAATCTGCCTGCAATGGGGAGAGCTGGGTTCAATCCCTAGCTTGGGAAGATCTCCTGGAGAAGCAAAAGGCTACCCACTCCAGTATTCTGGCCGAGAGAATTCCATGGACTGTATAGGCCATGGGGTCACAAAGGGTCAGACAGGAAAACATATGTGGGGACTTGACAACTACCATGAGCCCCATAGCACCCAGGGGAGAAGAAATCTTTATAGATCCCAATGGAGTCTTCAGAATAACCCAAGATACCTGAGAGACTTGCTTACTACCTTCTGCCTGTCTCCCTCAATCTGTACTGGTCAACTTCAAAATGAACTATTTATCTAAACAGTTTTATTTTTTGTCATATAAAATTTCCCCATAGTCCACAGTTGCTGTGTATAATACACAGACTTGAAATACTATTTTATTTTTGATATCTGGTTCTCACTAATTAAAACTACAAATTGTTCTGTTTCTGTTCAAATTCACTTCTAGTTCATAAGTTGATCCTTCAATTTACTCACCCTCTCACTGTAGTTTTTAGCAATATATGATGACTTTCCTTGAATCCAGAAAAGTAGTTTCTGGGACTTCAGCTCAAGTTAATACTGTAAATGTCCTATATAGTATTTTCCCATGAAAAGAAAGAAGGTGATGCTACAATCATCCATTTCCATTGAACTGAACTGTACAGCCTCCATACTGCACAAAGTAATTTGCTATTTTAAGGGTATGACATTTAATTTTTAAAACATTTCTCAGTGAACTGGAAATTCATTTCATAATTTAAACCCCTCCCCCCTTTCCTCTTAGGTTTAAAAGAGTCCCATTAAAAGACTTTCCTTTTCAAAAATTAACTACTTTCCATTTCTTTTACAGGTACAAGGATGACAGTCTTCTAGCAAACACATTTTGGTAAAGATGAATTTAAACACTGGTTTTTCATTTGTGTTTCATCAAGGAGTAAATTTCTATATCACAGAATGGTACATTTAGGAACTTACTTTTTTGAACTGTGGTCTAGTATTCTGACACATTTAAGAGTATATCAGATATGAAATAACATATATATTTTCCCTGGAATGATGTATCATCTTTCAGTTATCTAGAATCAACTTGACTCCATTGTGAGCATTATATTTGAAACATATTTTTTAGTTGACACAGTAATATTTGCAAATTTAAAATCCAGGACTAACAATACTTTTCCAAAGCTTCATTCTGAGGAAATATCAACAGAGATGATCATTTCCATCTAGGCCATTTCTTTAGGGATAACTGTCTAAATCAGAGGGAAATACCTGGTCAAAGCAATTTATCTTTACAACTACATACTTTTAAACAATAGCTCTAGGATAAACCTAGAGGGAATTTCACTTGCCCTTCTAACCACTTGATAACCACACCTTTATTATCTAGCTACACTTCCTTTATTCAACAAATATGTACTGTATTCCTGAAACTTTTAAAGCTCTTGCTAGTAATTAAGAACACACATATATCTCAGATATGGCCCCTGACTTTGCATCTTTGTTCTTTTTTAAAAAAAATTTAATAGATGCTTTTTCTTATGCTAAAAGAAAAATAAACTGTTTCATGTTTGAAGACAAATAAAATAGTAATTCTATCATCAAAATGCAACTTTTAAAAACTGAGATAAAATATACATAATGTAAAATTTACCATCTTAATCATTTTTAAGTGTATCATTCAGTATTGTTAAATACATTCACATTGTTTTACAATCACCTCTAGAATTCTTATAAAACTGAAGCCTCTACTAATTAACAATTCCCCATTTCCTGCCCCCTCCCCAGACCCTGGTGACCACCATTCCATTTTCTGTCTTTATGAATTTGAGGTTATCTCATATAAGTAGACTCATACAGTATTTCCTTTTGCAACTGGCTTATTTCACATAGCATAATGTCCACAATAATCATCCCTGTTGTAGTGTAAATGACAGTTCAAAGGCAACTGATATGGGGGAAGAGGAGGGAGACTCAAGAGGAAGGTGATACATGCATAATTATGGCCAATTTGTGTTGTATGGCAGAAACAAACACTAACATTGTAAAGTTATTTTTCCCAAATTAAAAATAAATTTTAAGAAAGACAATTTTGGCTAGCATTTTATTTTACTTCTTTCTAGCCATATCTGTATACTTCTACATTTTTCATGTAAAGATTTTGCTTTCTGCTTTATTCACTTAAAATAACAAGTATTTTCTTATGTTTAAAAAGTTTTGTTAAAAATAAGTTTTGGAAGTAAAATTTTAAATGATTGCCTACATGCTTTTATGGCAAATTGAATTTGTTATTTTTCCCTTCAATTTTCCTTTTTTGCCTATTTATTTTGAACCAGATTGATTACATGACATTTAATTGGGGAAATCAATTTGTACATATGTAAACATAAATAAGTTTTGGCATATGTTTACCTACTGATCCATTTTATTTAAAACAGATACTGTGTATCACACACTTCCTGGTACTAGATATAATGCTGGGAAATAATACAAAACACATATTTTCTCCTTTCTTTAAGATTATAGTTTAACACGGGAGATAGATATATCAAACAACTATTTGAACAGATCTAAAAAAAGTGTAGTTATTGCAGGGGCTAACACGGTTGTGCTAAGTCGCTTCAGTCGTGTCCAACTCTTTGAGACCCTATGGACTGTTGCAAGAGCTAAAAGTAAAGGTAAATTAATATATGAGTCTTACAGTAGAGTTATAGTAATCACCAAAATCAGAGAAACCTTCCCAGAGAAAATCAGTTTGGAGTTAGTATTTAAAGAAAGGATAAGAATTACTTAGATGAACAGGATAAATAAAATATCTCAAGCAGGAAATAGCATGTGCAAAAACCTCTGGTAAGAGAAAGGAGATGAATAAAAAGAACTGAAGGTAGGTTGGCATGTCAAGACAACAGAGAGCATGGTGTAGGAAGACTGAAGAAAAAAGGAGGGCCCAATAATACTGTAAGCTTGCAGGTCATGGAAAGAATTTTAAGTAAAGATTTTCAATTTATGATGAGGGAAGCTCCCACTGGTTACAGGGTGAAGAATGGATTGGAGTGCAGCCAGGGTGAGTGCAAAAAGTTTAGTTAATAAGATATTTTTGTAGTCCAGAATAGAGGTAATGAGCACCTCTATTTGATGGTGGAAATGATAAAGGTGGAGAAAAATGGAGGGAGATAAAAATCCCTAACACAAAACTAGATGGTGGGGGAGAGCGAGTTGCCAAGGTTGAGTCTTTGGATTCTGGATTGCATTAACTACCTGGGTGATGGTGCTATTTGTAGGAAGAGTCTGGACTAAGTTTATGGAGAGGAAGACAATAGGTTTAGAATGTCACATGTTGAGTTTTAGCCTTCTTTGACACCTCCACTAAGAGATGGACAAAAAGGCAGTTAGCTATAAAGGGCTGAAGCTCAGACATACTGTTTTATCTTAAAAATTACTGGTTTTTTGTTGTGTTTTTTTTTTATTGTTTTATGACTATTGCTGTTTTTCCATTTACATTATCATTAATGATAATTTAGAATAGCAATTAGCAAACTATTTTCTAAAAAAGGCCACAGAATAAATATTTTAGGCTTGTGGGACACATGGTTGCTGTGCAATTACTCAACTCTGTCCTTGAAACAGTGAAAATAAACATAGTATGCAAATGAATGGTTGTAACTATGACTCAGTAAAATATTATTTACAAAAACAAGCACCCAGTGTTGAGCTGTGATTTGTTGACCCCTCAGAAAATTTATCACACTCTAAATTATTTGAGACAGAAGAGTTGACTCATTGGAAAAGACTCTGGTGCTGGGAGGGATTGGGGGCAGGAGAAGGGGACGAGAGAGGATGAGATGGCTGGATGGCCTCACGGACTCAATGGACATGAGTTTGGGTGAACTCTGGGAGTTGGTGTTGGACAGGGAGGCCTGGCTTGCTGCGATTCATGGGATCGCAAAGAATCGGACATGACTGAGCAACTGAAGTGAACTGAACTGAGTTTACTCTAACTTATCTATCTACATACCTAGTTCTCAAAGTATACTCCTTAGACCAGCAGGCTCACCATCTTATTGTAAATGTAAATATTCTAACCTATTCAGACTTAGGGAAAACAGGAACTCTGGGGATGGAGCCCAGCAATTTGTGGCTGAACAAGCCCTCCAGGTGATTCTGATGCCTGCTAAAATCTGAGACTCACCATAGTAGACTATGGCTGCACATTAGAATTACCTGAAAAGTTTTTTTTTAATTCTTATCCCAGAACACTTCTAGAATAATTAAGTTAGTATCTGAAGATGAAGGCCAACAAATAATATATTTAGAATGTTCTCAGGTGATTCTTATGTTGCTACTAACATTTAAGAGATATTGATTTCATATGATGAAACTAAACTAGGTTGAAGCCAAATTTCTCCTGAAATTTAACTTCAGTAACAATTCACCTAAACTAGTAATATTGGGGAAATTAAAGTTTAAATGGAAGCAGACTTATTCTGACTTGACATTCTGTGTAAAATTCATTGTGTGGGAAACAGTTTAGTTAAAACAGATTATAGGCAAAGTGCAACTAATCTATGAGCCATTTTATATTAATAACTTGTTTTCATTTTGGGTTTTGTGTTTTTTTTTTTTTTTGATAAAAGTTCTATAAATTTCTTCAAGTTCTGGAAAAATTTGTGAGAAGGAACTTAAAAGAAAATTTACCTCCTTTCAGTTCAGTTCAGTTCAGTCGCTCAGTCGTGTCTGACTCTTTGCGACCCCATGAATTGCAGCACGCCAGGCCTCCCTGTCCATCACCAACACCTGGAGTTCACTGAGACTCACATCCATCGAGTCAGTGATGCCATCCAGCCATCTCATCCTCTGTCGTCCCCTTCTTCTCCTGCCCCCAATCCCTCCCAGCATCAGAGTCTTTTCCAATGAGTCAACTCTTCGCATGAGGTGGCCAAAGTACTTTAGTCATTTGAAATTAGAAGGTGATTTCTTTTTTCAAACTTAACCATAAAACATTGGATCACAGAAGATGTAACTTAAGTACCTTAGTCACATTCATCACAGAATCATGCATGTGCTCATATGAATACTGCCACAGAGTTTGACTTAAAAGGAAAAAAAAAAGATATAGTCATTATTTATGCCTGTACAACATATGTAATTGTAATTCAACCATACATTCTATTGTTCAAATTTACTGACACCTAATTAAATAAGATTTCAACAGAGAAGACAGCATTCATTTTACTTAAATTGACTGCTTTAGGGAAAACACTGTCTCAATGATAGTCATCTTGTTGCCTTGAATCTGTGAAATTAAAACCTCAGCATATTTATAGCTAATAAGATGCTGAACAGGTGTATTCCACATGGGTCCTCTCACTTCACTCACTTGAAAGTAATTTTTTTTTTAATTTTCTAAGTATGCTGTATTTACAGAGTTTCAATATGTCAACTTAATCAGAATATATTACAAACATGTTTTTTCCCCAAATAAAAAAGACTTTCATTTAAAATCCTACTTATTCTTATAGGAAAAAGATTTTAGACCCAAGACAGTTTCCATGTTCAAAGTGGCTCTAAGTATTATTAGTTCCATTTGAAGCTTCTGCTAAAACAATGATGGTTTGTGTGAGTTATTTAGAATGTGAAAATTACCAAATTTTATTCCACTTTCATACACATTTATCACAATTGAACTTAAGGCATTCATAGAACATTGCAAATGAAAAGTAAAATATTTATGAAACATTACAGGTAACAGGTAAAAGAGATTCAACTTGTAATGAATTGAAGGAGACATTGGAGAAAATGGGTTAAAACTCTTCAGGTTAATTGCATCATCTTCATCCAGACCAAGGGGAGGAATTTGTCATTAAATTAAATGACAAATACAATTTTCTTCCAGAAGCAATGGAATTATCAAGGTATGATTCGTGTTAAAATCATTTGAAGTAAGAGTTTTAGTCCCTCAGTTGTGTCTAACCCTTTGTGACTTCATGGACTGTAGCCCACCAGGCTCTTCTATCCATTGAATTATCCAGGCAAGAATACTGGAGTGGGTAGCCATTCCCTTTTCCAGGGGATCTTCCTGACCCAGGGATCGAAACCAGGTCTCCTGCATTGTAGGCAGATCTTTACCATCTGAGTCATCAAGTAAAAATCAGGGCATTGGAGGAGACAATGTAGGATTTCCTCTAATAATAGTTTCATCTACAGTTCCACCAATTGCCAGCTGTTTGATCTTAGGTAACAAATGGATCATGAGAAATGCTGGGCTGGAAGAAGCACAAGCTGGAATCAAGATTGCCAGGAGAAATATCAATAACCTCAGATATGTAGATGACACCACCCTTATGGCAGAAAGTGAAGAGGAACTAAAAAGTCTCTTGATGAAAGTGAAAGAGGAGGGTGAAAAAGTTGGCTTAAAGCTAACATTCAGAAAACGAAGATCATGGCATCTGGTCCCATCACTTCATGGGAAATAGATGGGGAAACAGTGGAAACAGTGGAAGACTTTATTTTGGGGGGCTCCAAAATCAGTGCAGATGGTGACTGCAGCCATGAAATTAAAAGATGCTTGCTCCTTGGAAGGAAAGGTATGACCAACCTAGATAGCATATTCAAAAGCAGAGACATTACTTTGCCAACAAAGGTCCGTCTAGTCAAGGCTATGGTTTTTCCTGTGGTCATGTATGGATGTAGAGAGTTGGACTGTGAAGAAAGCTGAGAGCCAGAGAATTGACGCTTTTGAACTGTGGTGTTGGAGAAGACTCTTAAGAGTCCCATGGACTGCAAGGAGATCCAACCAGTCTGCTCTAAAAGAGATCAGTCCTGGGTGTTCTTTGGAAGGACTGATGTTTAAGCTGAAACTCCAGTACTTTGGCCACCTCATGCAAAGAGTTGACTCATTGGAAAAGACTGATGCTGGGAGGGATTGCGGGCAGGAGGAAAACGGGACAACAGAGGATGAGATGGCTGGATGGCATCATGGACTCGATAGACGTGAGTTTGAGTGAACTCTGGGAGTTGGTGATGGACAGGGAGGCCTGGCATGCTGTAGTTCATGGGGTCACAAAGAGTCGGACACGACTGATCGACTGAACTGAACTGAACTGAACAAATGCTCTATGCCTCAGTTTTTGTTCCCCCCCCCCCATACGTAGAGCTAAGGTAATAACAGCATTCATAAACAACTGCAACTTTACTTATTTTATTCTATTCCAATCCCAAGAAGGGAAATATCAAGGAATATTCAAACTACTATACAATCACACTTATTTCATGTATCAGGTAATGCTCAAAATCCTTCAAACTAGGGTTCAACACTATGTGAACCAAGAACTTCCAGATGTACAAGCTAGATATAGAAAAGGCAGAGGAACCAGAGATCAAATCACCAACATCTGTTGGATCATAGAAAAAGAGAATTCCAAAAAAAATCTGCTTCATTGACTATGCTAAAGCCTTTGTATGGATCACAACAAACTGTGGAAAATTCTTTAGGAGATGGGAATACCAAGAAACCTGGATACAGATCAAGAAGCAACAGTTAGAACTGAACATGGAGAAAGGGACTGGTTCAAAATTGGGAAAGGAGTACATCATGGCTGTTTATTGTCACCCTGTTTATTTAACTTTTATATGCAGAGTACACCATGAGAAATATTGGGCTGGATGAATTCCAAGCTGGAATCAAGATGGCCTGGAGAAATATCAGCAAACTCAGATATGCAAATGATACCACCCTAAAAGTGAAGAGGAACTAAGGAGCCTCTAGATGAAGGTGAAAGAGGAGAATGAAAAAGCTGGCTTAAAACTCAACATTCAAAAAACTAAGATCATAGCACTGGTCCCATCATTTCATGGCAAATAGATGGGGGAAAGTGAAAACAGTAAATCACTTGATTTTCTTGAGCTCCAAAACTACTTTGTTCAGTGATTGCAGCCATGAAATTAAAAGATGCTTGCTCTTGGAAGACAAGCTATGACAAACCTAGACAGCATATTAGAAAAGCAGAGAAATCACTTTGCCAACAAAGGTCCGTATAGTCAAACCTGTGGTTTTTCCAGTAGTCATGAACAAATATGAGTGTTGGACAATAAAAAAGGCTGAGTGCTGAAGAATTGATGCTTTCAAACTGTTGTGCTGGAGAGGACTCTTGAGAGTCCCTTGGACAGCAAGGAGATCAAACCAGTCAATCCTAAAGGAAATGAACCTCAAATATTCATTGGAAGGACTGATGCTGAAGCTGAAGCTCCAATACTTTGGCCTTCTGATGAGAAGAGCAGACTTATTGGAAAAGATACTGAAGCTGGGAAAGATTGAGAGCAAGAAGAGAAGGGGATGACAGAGGATGAGATGGTTGGACAGCATCACCAACTCAATGGACATGAGTTTGAGCAAACTCTGGGAAATAGTGAAGGAAAGGGAAGCCTGGCATTCTTCAGTCATGGGGTTGCAAAGAATCGATTACAATTTAGCAACTGAACAACAACCCCAAGCTTACATAGCTAGTGGACAGCAGGTGGATGTGGCACAAAATATTCACATTTAGAAACTAAACTCTTAGCTTCTGCACACTATTGCTTTTAAAGGAAAAAAACATACAACAACTATATTATTCCCCAAATAAATACCATATATACAAGAAAAATGAAAATTCATATATAAAACACATATATATGACAAAATTAGTGAGTATTTTCACCCTCCCCCTAGGAAACCACCATTCTTGAATGGCTGGGGAATATCACACTTTTTCTCAGTAGTTTTACAATGGATTGTAGGTCATATTTCCATAGTTCATAGGACAGCAATCTCCTCTTGTTTCTTCTGACTATATAATATAGACTGGTGGATGTAAGATTTAAAAAAAATTCTTTTTTTTTTGTTTAATCTCACTCATAAAATACATGGTAATCTGCTGAAAATGTGCAGGGCTGAATATGCAACACTGTTAGGCAAAAGATGGCAAGCATAACTGTAAAAGCCCTCTTAATACAGCCTGAATTTAATATTTAATTTTTGTATTAGCTCCAGAAGGACAGGTTGATTTTCTACAGGTATAGCAATATACGTAATAAATACCACACCTCAGGTCTCCTAAAAAGATCACTGGCCAGCATTAACTGTATACATGCTAAGCTGAAATGAGATATCTGATTTTCAGTTTTGAAGCTACAATTACGATTGAGGTGACTCATATATGCATTTGAAAGATCTTATCATTTCCCTTTGCTTTTGAAAAACAGCTTTATAAACTCAACACAGCATTCTCTTGGGGAATAAGAATAAGCTCTCATTAATCCATGAACAGGAATCATGTAGACTGTTAAAACTGCACTGAATGTGAATAAAATTGGGCCAAATAATGACATTTGAAGTAAAACTGAAAGATCTACAATTTATTGCTATAGCTGAGCATTGAATGCGCAGTTAAATTGCAGTTATTTGGAACACAGGGTCCTTTCAAAAACAATTGTTTAGCATTGAAACCATTTCCAGACTTGAATTACGTGCATCGAAGATATTTTCTATTTTCTGTGTGAGGAATGGATTCCAGCCACAGTTGTTCAGAAGGCAAAAGGGCTCCTAACTGCCAAGTTCAATTCCCAGCACTATGGTAAACAGAACAAAAGAGACCCAACTGGAATTTCACCTGAGTTTAAATGACCTTGCAGAAGACCTCTTTACAGCTTTGAACATTATATGATTTCTCTCTTCTTATTACTTTCTTCATATTATTTAATCAACTTCTTCTGCAGGAAGCTGATATGCCAAAATTCAGTAGGAAAAAACCTGATTTCAGTTGATTTATCTGAAATCAACAGAGAACCAAGTGGTTTGCTTTATGATTATCTTTAAGGAGAGTTCTCTCCTTCGTCAAAATGGGATTCTTAAAGGAGCCATTGTGTTTGGCTAGGTCAGTGATATAGTGAAACCTTATAATTCCTCTTATTTCTGTAAACTATCCCTTTGCACGTAAGGATATGATGATGATATTAATGACCAGACATTTGGGAATAATTTTCTGTTTCTGGGAACAGATTAGTATTGTTCCAGCTGAAAGTGAACAAGAGGAGATAATTATAAAATGGCTGATTGGTCATGGTAAATTCTGTGACTGCAAATAGGGCAAAACTAATTGAATCACACAAGGATTTAAGCCATAGCTCTTTTTCTCTCATCTGGGTCACTCTGTCCAGATTACTAAAATGGTCAAATACAAATAATCGTTAAAAAAGATAAATTATTTTTATCTAAGTCCTTTACTTCAATGATGTTGTTTACATCATCTCCTTAATTTCTTTGCTTAGTTGTAATAATATAATTGTCATGCAGTATTAATAATCCTTTTATAAGAGATTTTATGTATGTGTTGATTTAAAAATATTTATTAAGACAATTCTTGTATGTCAGAAACTGTTTTATCTCTCAGCAAAACAGAAATAAGCAAGAAAGGAGTAAGTGCCAAAAAGAAAATAAAAAAGGGTATGGGAGATAGAGAGTGATGATGGCAGGCCTATTTTAGATGAATGTCCGTTAAGTATTCTCTGAAGACTTCACTTGAATATTGTGATCCTTCAGTAGAAAACATGTTTCAGATAGAAGGAACAGTAAGATTAAAGTACCTGGCATGGGAACACGTTCAAATATTTAGGAAAATGTGAAGGATAGAGTGGGATACAGTGAGAAAGGGCAGATAAACATAAGAGTAGATTGTTTAGGCTTTCTGGTGTAAGATCTTGTTCAGTTCAGTTCAGTCACTCATCGGATCCAACTCTTTGTGACCCCATGGATGCAGCATGCCAGGCTTCCCTGCCCATCACCAAATCCCAGAGCTTGCTCAAACTCGTGTTCATGATTCAGTGATGTCATCCAAACATCTTATCCTCTGTTGACCCCTTCTCCTCCTGCCTTCAGTCTTTCCCAGCATCAGGGTCTTTTCCTAATGAGTCAGTTCTTCACATCAGGTGGCCAAAGGATTGGAGTTTCAGCTTCAGCATCAGTCCTTCCAATGAATACTCAGGGTTGATTTCCTTTAGGATGGACTGGCTGGATCACCTTGCAGTCCAAGGGACTCTCAAGAGTCTTCTCCAACACCACAGTTCAAAAACCTTAATTCTTCAGCACTCAGCTTTCTTTATAGTCCAAACTCTCACATCCATACATGACTACTGGAAAAACCACAGCTTTGACTAGATGGACCTTTGCTAGCAAAGTAATGTCTCTGCTTTTTAATATGCTAAGTTTGTCATAGATTTTCTTCCAAGGAGCAAGCGTCTTTTAATTTCATGGCTGCAGTCACCATCTTCTGTGATTTTGGAGCCCAAGAAAATAAAGTCTGTCACTGTTTCTATTGTTTCCCCACCTATTTGCCATGAAGTGATGGGACTGGATGCCAGGATCTTAGTTGAAAGCTGAGCTTTAAGCCAACTTTTTCACTCTCCTCTTCCACTTTCATCAAGAGACTCTTTAGTTCTTCTTTGCTTTCTGCCATAAAAGTGGTGTCATCTGTGTATCTGAGGTTATTGACATTTTATAACCTCAATACTGAAGATCTTGTATGGCATTATAAACTTTGGGGAGAGTTTGGACATATCCAAAGTGCAATGGGAAGGCACTTAGGAAGTGACATGATCTGATTTATATATTCAAAAACACCATTCTGGTTTCTGTTTAGAGAATAAATTTGGGAGGGGACCAAGCATGAAAGGAATGATACCAATTAGGGGACAAATAAGTATAAACTTCTCTTCTGGTGATTTCTTTCTCTTCAGTGAAGAGATGGAAAACATGGGGTTACCAGTGGTAGGTATAAGGAGAGAGAGGAAGGTATGAATTGGTAACTTAGGAAAGTGAAAACAGAGTTGACTAAGGGATTTTAGTAGATGCACAGTTCATGCTGAGAGAGTTTAATAACAGAAGTTGCAAAATTAAAAGGATTTGAGTCAGTTCATCCAACTAATTTAGCAGTAGAGTAAAACAGAGAAACAAAGAACAGGAAATTGGGTGCAAGTTTATAAACTAACTTGAATCAATAATTTTTTTTAAACTTTAGATTTTATTTTCAGAAACCTTTCATATTTCCTCTCTTTTCCTCTGTTCCTCTCTAAGTGACATTAAAGAGTGTAAGACTAACTTTTACCTGGGAATGTAGGGGAGGGGCAGGCCTTAGCTCTGTTCTTTGCTGGGTTGAGGGCCTCTAAGGTACCATCTATCTTTCTGAATGTTTAATGGGACTCACTTCTGAGCCTTTGACCTTCTTCTCATACTCCATGGTCTATCTTCTTCAAAACCAGTACACTGCTAGTCTACTGTTCCTCTCAAGACTCCATATTCTTTCACTAGGGCGCTGGGAACACATGAACGTATCTCTCAATCCCATAGTTTAGTAAGCCAGAAATCCTACCTCAACTCCATTTATCAAGGTGTCTCCCACAAAAATTTCACTTCTTTGCTTCTGAGATATTTTGTTATGTCCTTTTGTGCATATCCAAATGCTGGGAATCTACAAGAATATGAAACTACCACACACTATGAAAAAGTAGGTCAGTTCAGTTCAGTGCAGTTGCTCAGTCATGTCTGACTCTTTGTGACCCCATGAATTGCAGCACACCTGGCCTCCCTGTCCATCACCAACTCCCGGAGCTTATTCAAACTCACGTCCATCGAGTCGGTGATGCTATCCAGGCATCTCATTCTCTGTCATCCCCTTTTCCTCCTGCCCCCAATCCCTCCCAGCATCAGAGTCTTTTCCAATGAGTCAACTCTTCGCATCAGGTGGCCAAAGTACTGGAGTTTCAGCTTCAGCATCAGTCCTTCCAAAGAACACCCAGGACTGATCTCCTTTAGAATGGACAGGTTGGATCTCCTTCCAGTCCAAGGGACTCTCAAGAGTCTTCTCCAACACCACAGTTCAAAAGCATCAATTCTACGGCACTCAGCTTTCTTCACAGTCCAACTCTCACAGCCATACATGACTACTGGAAAAACCATAGCCTTGACTAGACGGACCTTTGTTGGCAAAGTAATGTCTCTGCTTTTGAATATGCTATCTAGGTTGGTCATAACTTTCCTTCCAAGGAGTAAGCGTCTTTTAATTTCATGGCTGCAATCACCATCTGCAGTGATTTTGGAGCCCAATAAAATAAACTCTGACGCTGTTTCCACTGTTTCCCCATCTATTTCCCATGAAGTGATGGGACCAGATGCCATGATCTTCGTTTTCTGAATGTTGAGCTTTAAGCCAACTTTTTCACTCTCCACTTTCGCTTTCATCAAGAGGCTTTTTAGTTCCTCTTCACTTTCTGTCATAAGGGTGGTGTCATCTGCATATCTGAGGTTATTGATATTTTTCCTGGCAATCTTGATTCCAGCTTGTGCTTCTTCCAGCCCAGCGTTTCTCATGAGGTACTCTGCATATAAGTTAAATAAGCAGGGTGACAATATACAGCCTTGATGTACTCCTTTTCCTATTTGGAACCAGTCTGTTGTTCCATGTCCAGTTCTAACTGTTGCTTCCTGACCTGTACACAGGTTTCTCAAGAGGCAGGTCAGGTGGTCTGGTATTCCCATCTCTTTCAGAATTTTCCACAGTTTATTGTGATCCACACAGTCAAAGGCTTTGGCATAGTCAATAAAGCAGAAATAGACATTTTTCTGGAACTCTCTTGCTTTTTCCATGATCCAGCAGATGTTGCCAATTTGATCTCTGGTTCCTCTACCTTTTCTAAAACCAGCTTGAACATCTGGAAGTTCATGGTTCACGTATTGCTGAAGCCTGGCTTGGAGAATTTTGAGCATTACTTTGCTAGCCTGTGAGATGAGTGCAATTGTGCAGTAGTTTGAGCATTCTTTGGCATTGCCTTTGGGATTGGAATGAAAACTGACTTTTCCAGTTCTTTGGCCACTGCTGAGTTTTCCAAATTTGATGGCATATTGAGTGCAGCACTTTCACAGCATCATCTTTCAGGATTTGAAAGAGTTCAACCAGAATTCCATTGCCTCCACTAGCTTTGTTTGTAGTGATGCTTCCTAAGGCCCACTTGACTTCACATTCCAGGATGTCTGGCTCTAGGTCAGTGATCACACCATCATGATTATCTTGGTTGTGAAGATCTTTTTTGTACAGTTCTTCTGTGTATTCTTGCCACCTCTTCTAATATCTTCTGCTTCTGTTAGGTCCATACCATTTCTGTTGTTTATCGAGCCCATCTTTGCATGAAATGTTCCCTTGGTATCTCTAATTTTCTTGAAGAGCTCTCTAGTCTTTCCCATTCTGTTGTTTTCCCCTATTTCTTTGCATTGATTACTGAGGAAGGCTTTCTTATCTCTCCTTGCTATTCTTTGGAACTCTGCATTCGAAAAAGTAGGTAATTGTCCTCAGTTAAGGCAATGGCACCCTACTCCAGTACTCTTGCCTGGAAAATCCCATGGACAGAGGGGGCTGGTAGGCTGCAGTCCATGGGGTCGCTAAGAGTTGGACACAACTGAGCGACTTCGCTTTCACTTTTTACTTTCATGCATCAGAGAAGGAAATGGCAACCCACTCCAGTGTTCTTGCCTGGAGAATCCCAGGGATGGGGGAGCCTGGTGTGCTGCCGTCTATGGGGTCACACAGAGTTGGACACAACTGAAGTGACTTAGCTGATTGAACTTTGACTCACTTCAGTTTAGTTCAGTTCAGTTGTTCAGTCATGTCCAACTCTTTGCAACCCCATGAACTGTACCATGCCAGGCTTCCCTGTCCATCACCAACTCCTGGAGCTTTCTCACACTAATGTCTAGCAAGTCAGTGATGCCATCCAACCATCTCATCCTCTGACTAATTTATTTATGTAAAATTTCTAAGCCCCTCTCCCCCAAGGTACAACCTTACATAAGAATGATGGTGGTGAGGGGTTGGAGCTGGTGGCAAGAACAGTGGTATTTTACCAAATCACTCTTCTTCATACTGGCCTAAAATAAAACTCAATTATTTAGCCCACCAGATTGGCCCCTTGAAATGTAAATAGAATAACAAAATTTTAGAAGCCTTTTTGCCTTTAAATAAACAAAACAAACAAAAAAGTGGCATTCAAGATTCTTGTTATAGATATTTAGAAAATCTTTGAGCTCTGACCTGGTGAGTAGCCTCTTTGTTCCATGGTACATAAGGCCTAGAGATAAAATTATGGAAGAAGTCAAGACCTCACTGTCATACAAAAATGCATTTCTTGTAATACCCCAAATGTTGTCCTTTCAAGAATACAAAAACTGAGATATTTTCCCACCACCTAAATGGTAAAAAGAAAAGAAATTTGGGAAGGATCTTTTATTTTTTTGTACTAAAAAAATAATAATAAATGTGTGTTTGTTTTACTTTCTAGGCAAGTAAAGCTTATTTAATTATCCATGGATACTGATTGAATAAGTATGTAAGATTTACATACTTGTGGCCCAAACATAAATAGGGAGAACTGAGTATTTTTAAAATTAGACACAAGGATTATATATATTTTAAAATTGAAAAAGCATAATGCAACATTAAACAAAAGACCATGGAGTATAACAGCCCAGCCTTTATGAGAGCTGTAATTATGTGGCACACTCTTAATGACTGTCCTTCCTCGTTATTGTTGACCCCAATCCCCTTTGACTTGGACCTTTATAAATAAGTCCTAACAGGATCAAAAACCTTTCTAGCAAATATATTCTTCCTCAATTCACAAAGCTCTCATTGTAGTATTCAACAATGCAAGGTATTTGTTCCTTGGGAATGTGTCCTGTTATTCCAGTTTTAAAGAATGCATTCTTTCAGGGATTCCTGCCTTTCAAAGTGTATGACTAAGGGCTGAGTACCTACCAATGATCCACATATATTTTACTGAGTGGGCTTTATCGAACCATTATTAATTTCTTTATACTCCACACACAACCTAAATATCATCTGAATAAGCATTTTATCTGTAAGTTTCTAGTTAAGAAGAGAATGTTCTGTAGAACAACTTAGTTTTGTTGTTTCATTTTGCTTTAAGTTTTTTCTTTGCCTCTATAAGAGTTCCAAGCATAATTAATTTATGAGCACTAGGCTTGGGGGTTGATGATTTTAAAACAGATCAGCAATATGTCTGCACAGAAACCACAGCTGCTTTAGCTATGCATTTGCATCTGGACTTGTTGTCTCATCCAAACTGAATTTGCTGCACCATCAGGCTCATTTGAAATCTCAGTTCTGTGGGTGTTGATACTCAAATTCAAGTCATTTGAATAATCTAAACATAACCCCAAAAAGAGACAGAACTCTTTACATGATTCCATGTAGTCCACATAAGGTAAAAACATGATTTAAGTGCTGTTCTATGACAAGTGTAAGTACATTCTCATTCAGCTCCTTAACACCTAAGCAGGTACTCAACAGTATAGCCCAATCTTCATGAAACTGTAGCTCTGAAGAAGAAATTAACAGTGTCAACCTTAGAGCCACACTGTCAAAGTCAAATCTAACTTAAAATTTTCCCATCCAGGATTGTGATACAGATGAGAAGATTTAGTATATGTAAATTACTTACAATACTGAATGGCACAGAATATTCCAAACATCCTACGGGGAATTAGCCAAGATATTTCTGCAAGTCTCATATGACCTTGAGATTTGCTTAATTAGCATGGGGCCATTTAACCATTTTAGTAACCTCCAAAATTAGTGTACACTTCTGAAGTAGTATTATTTTAACTCAAATATATTTACTGGCCAATTACCCCATATGGTCTAGAGTATCTATTCTTCTAGCAGAATTTTGAATCATGCTGGTTTTTATTTTAAATACTGTCATAATTTGAACAAAAACAAACAAACAAAAAATCACATGGTTATGCTAATTTTACTGGCCATTCTTTGAGAGTCTAAAATACCAGTATTCAAAAAATATGGTATATACTTTTTTATATCTCCTGATATGCACCACATTAATAAACAATGAATATATTCAATAAAATAAATTCATTAACAATTCCATTAACATGCAAAGAATATACAACTTTTTTCTAATACCTAAAGGAAGTGATAATACTGAACTTTATTATTTAAAATCACATTTTATTTTCTTTTAAAAAAAATAATGTACACAAACTTTCCTAGAAAAAGCTCAAAAAACAAGAAAAAAATAAATAACATTTTAATTTTAAAATGAGAAAACCTAGAAAATACTTTGGAGGAATGTCCTGTAAAATATTCTGTCTAGAAATAGTTTTTGGATAAATGTATATACAAAAATGGACATTTTTTTGTCCAAGTGTTTCTATTTTCATTATGCTGCTTCAGGCTTTAGGATTTATTTAGCCTGTACACCAGATGTACTTATAAACAGCTGACTAAACAATCTTTACTTTTACTGTAACATCTTTATGCATTTCCCTAAGGCACAATTTTAGCATTAATAATGTAGAAGCATGTTGAAGTTTGATTTAGAAAGCATAGCTGACTGTAGTATCAATTGCCAAAAGGAACTGGGGGAACATTTGACAATATTAAAAGTAGAATTGGCTTAATTAAATGTTTAAAATTTTTTGAAAGGCATTTTTAAGTAAAATTAATGATTCTATTCTGCACATGATTTCTGATACCATAAAATTATATACTTGAAGTTTAATTTATAAGGTATCTGTGGTTCATGCCCTTTCTAGACATTATAGTTCTATTGTAAAAATTATAATTGAGTGTAAAGTGATGATGAACAAGAAAGACTTTCCTTCTCTAAAATGTTCTCACCTCATAATCATGTCAATTTCTATTCATTCTTTGATTTAGTCATTTAACAATATTTATTTCATGTTCTCCATGTGCCTGGTAGTAAAGTAATAACTGAATAGTGTGTGCCATTCAATATTATAAGTAATTTACATATACTAACTCTTCTCATCCCTATCACAATCCTGGATGGGGAAATTTTAAGTTAGATTTGACTTGGACAGTGTGGCTCTAAGGTCAACACTGTTAATTTCTTCTTCAGAGCTACAGTTTCATAGAGATTGGGCTACACTGTTGAGTACCTGCTCAGCTTTTGTTAAATTTTCATATATATGTACATCATCTCCTTATATATTTTATTTTCTTCATGAAAGGTTCTAGCTAAGATTCATTTGTGATTGCATTATTTATTGCTAGTCTCCTTATATAACTTGAAGTATTTGGTTACATTTTATAGTGAAAATAAACAAATATAACAAATACTATATATCAAAGAGTCTGTAGATAAGTATAACATGAGGCATTTTGTGACTACAAAGTAAATAAGCAGGGAAGCTCTATCAAAAGGAAGAGAAATTTCCAAGTGTCAGATTGAAAGAACAAAAAAAATTTGGAAAATATAAGTATTATAATGAGCTACATAAATAAAATATTGGTATGTTGTTGTTGTTGTTGTTCAGTCACTAAGTTGGGTCCCACTCTTTGAGACCTCATGGACTGTAGCACTCTAAGCTCTTCTGTCCTCCACAATCTGCCAGAGTTTGTTTAAATTGTCCACTGAATCAGTGATGCTACCTAATCAACTCTTCCTCTACCACCGCTTTCTCCTCTTGCCTTCAATCTTTCCCAACATTAGAGTCTTTTCCAATGAGTCTGTTTTTCCCATCAGGTGGCCAAAATATTGGAGCTTCAGCTTCAGCAACATTCCTTCCAATGGATATTCAGGGTTGATTTCCTTTAGGATTGACTGGTTTGATCTCCTTGAAGTCCAAGAGACTCTCAAAAGTCTTCTGCAGCACTACAATTCAAAACATCAGTTCTTTGGTGACCAACCTTCTTTATGGCCCAACTCTCATATTTGTTTATGACAACTGGAAAAACCATTGCTTTGATTATACAAAGCTTTGTTGGCAAAATGGTGTCTCAGCTTTTTAATATGCTCTCTAGGTTTGTCATAGCTTTTCTTCCAAGGAGCAAACATCTTTTAATTTCATGGCTTAAGTCACTGTCCACAGTGATTCTGGAGTCCAAGAAAAGAAGTCCAAGAAAATAAAATCTGTCACTGATTTCACTTTTTCTCCTTCTATATGCCATGAAGTGATGGGATCAGATGCCATGTTATTAGTTTTATGAATGTTAAGTTTTTAAGCCAGCTTTTGTACTCTCTTCTTTTACCTTCATCAAGGGGCTTCTTTAGTTCCTTTTCGCTTTCTGACCTTAGAGTGATTATCATCTGCATATTTGAGGTTGTAGATATTTCTCCCAGCAAACTTGATTTCAGTTTATGATTCATCCAGCCCAGCATTTCTCATGATGTACTCTGCATGTAAGTTAAATAAGCAGGGTGACAATATAAAGTCTTGTCATACTTCTTTCCCAATTTTGAACCAGTCAGTTGTTCCACGTCTGGTTATTTTGCTTCTTGACCTGCATACAGGTTTCTCAGGAGACAGGTAAGGTGATCTAGTACTTCCATCTCTTTAAGATTTTCCACAATTTTTTGTGATCCACACAATCAAAGGCTTTAGTGTAGTCAATGAAGCACATGTTTTTCTGGAACTTTCTTGCTTTCTTCATGATTCAGTGAATGTTGGCAATTTGATCTCTTGCTCCTTTGCCTCTTCAAACCCTAGCTTGTACATCGGTGTGTCTCTATCATGTAATTCATGTAGTTGTTTCCCACCATATACAAGAGTAAACAAATTTTGCTGAGTAATTGTATCTAGGAACTAATAATAATTACATCAAATTATCATTCCATTATCTGAAGACAAGAGTGAGATTATAATGAAATAGCTTCAAAACCATAATATATTAAGCATAGAATTATGCTTGAGATTATTATATCTACATATGGAAAAACTGATAAAGCCCTTAATAAATATACGACCAATTGAAAATACAGAGAAAATATATATCACAGTTTCAGATATTTAATAATGAAGCTTTCTTGATTGTCATGAATAAAATTAAATGTGTAGTTATTGGTAGCAAATATAAAATTGGATAGAACAGGTCTGGAATAATGTTACTTTCCACAAGAGTTATCCTATATCAGAAGACCTAGAGACAAAGGCAAATGAAAAGAGTGGTGAAAAAACATAAAACCATAGCAAGTAAGAACTGGTTAAAATAACAAACACCCAGGGGGTCACAATAAATATATTTAAATATTATGACTCTGTGTGTGTGTGTGTACAGAAACTACAATGAGATGGAAATTAACACCATTAAATTTTTGTTTAACCATTTGAAAAATTGTGATTGGTTCCTTCTAATTAAAGGAGATCCCCGATCTTAAACATATCTAACTTTAGTTTAATGAATATTTGTTTGACTGTGAAGATTCAAGTGTTAAATAAGTGGCTGAATCACAGAACAAGTACAATTCCTTTTTTCCAATAAATTCCATGGTAATTGAGGCAACTAAAATGGGGAGTTCTCTGATAGGGTGTAAACTGGATAGAAAAAGGAAGCCAAGTCCTAATCTTCAAAAAATCAGAAAACAAAAAAAAACAGAAACAAAAATTATCTATTTAAAGGCTATGAAAACAAATACATTAAAAAGATAAAGAGAAACAAACAGAAGCAAATTTTGGAAGATGCAGCTCAATAGAAGTCAAGGTATACGAGAATTTTGAAAAGGATATCATCAAAAGTCTTCTGTTTTGAAATGATATGATTTGTTTCTTTTCTCATTCAATAAAGACATTCAACTCTTAATTGCATAAAAGGAATAGTGAAATACTGGAGATGCAGTGTTAAGCAAAATAGATGCAAGCCCTGCTCACTTTGAGCTTTTATTTTAGCTATTGTGGTCGACATTATAAAACCAATTTTTCAATTTATTATCTAACCATAATAGAAATGTATATACAATCTAAAAACAGGGTGTTAGGAAAAATACAAAGTGTTATTAAATAACAGAGAGGTATATAACCCAATATGATTTATCATTTCAGGCTTCTTTGAACACAAGATAATTAAACTAAACTTTGAGATATGAGAGCAGACTAATCTGGCGATATAAAACAGGGGGAATAATTCATCAGAGGAACTGAAAAGAGACAATGTAGAGTGAAAGGAATAAAAGGAAGAGTGACCTGAGATGAGTTAGTAAGATTTGGGATTTCAGCTTCACTCTAATGGAAAGTCATGTTTAAAAAGGTGTGTAAAGGATACAATCTAACAACCATCACTCTGGCCACAGTTAGGGGAAAGGTGTGAGCATAAAAACCAGCTCAAATGTAGTTACAATATTCCAGGAAAAGAAAGTGGCAATCTAGCCAAAGAAAGTAGCAGTGAAAACGGAGCAATGTACCAGATTTGAATGATACATAAAGCCTTTCAATAAGAAAGAAAGGAAGGAAATTAAGAAATTAAGGTTGCTGGAGAGAAGAGTGATTAAGTCTGGAAATAAGATTCTGAAGAGGCAGGGAGATGTAGGATATAGAGTTTTGAAATATACAGGCAAGAAAAATAAGTGGATGGTTAATTCAGCTGAGTTCAGTTCAGTTGCTCAGTCATATCCAACTCTTTGCAACCCCATGAACTGCAGCAAGCCAGGCCTCCCTGTCCATCAACAACTGCCAGAATCTACCCAAACCCATGTCCTTTGAGTCAGTGATGCCATCCAACCATCTCATCCATTGTCATCCCCTTCTCCTCCTGCTCTCAATCTTTCCCAGCATCAGGGTCTTTTCAAATGAGTCAGCTCTTCGCATCAGGTGGCCAAAGTACTGGAGTTTCAGCTTCAACATCAGTACTTCCAGTGATAACCCAGGACTGATCTCGCTTATGAAGGACTGGTTGGATCTCGTTGCAGTCCAAGGAACTCTCACAGTCTTCTCCAGCATCACAGTTCAAAAGCATAAATTCTTCAGTGCTCATTTTCTTTATAGTCCAACTCTCTCATCCATACATGACTACTGGTAAAACCATAGCCTTGACTAGACAGACCTTTGTTGGCAATGTCTCTGCTTTTTAATATGCTGTCTAGGTTGGTCATAACTTTCCTTCCAAGGTAAGCGTCTTTTAATTTCATGGCTGCAATCACCATCTGCAGTGATTTTGTAGCCCCCAAAAATAAAGTCAGCCTTGGTTTCCACTGTTTCCCCATCTATTTGCCAGGAAATCATGGGACCTGCTGCCATGATTTCTGTTTTCTGAATGTTGAGCTTTAAGCCAACTTTTTCGCTCTCCTCTTTCATTTTCATCAAGAGGCTCTTTAGTTCTTCTTCACTTTCTGCCATAAGGGTGGTGTCATTTGCATATTTGAGGTTATTGATATTTTTCCCAGCAATCTTGATTCCAACTTGTGCTTCCTCCAGCCCAGTATTTCTCATGATGTACTCTGCAAATAAGTTAAATGAGCAGGGTGACAATATACAGCCTTGACGTACTCCTTTTCCTATTTGGAACCAGTCCATTGTTCCATGTTCAGTTCTAACAGTTGCTTCCTGACCTGCATATAGGTTTCTCAAGAGGCAGGTCAGGTGGTCTGGTATTCCCATCTCCTTCAGAATTTTCCACAGTTTATTGTGATCCACACAGTCAAAGGCTTTGGCATAGTCAATAAAACAGAAATAGATGTTTTTCTGGAACTCTCTTGCTTTTTCGATGATCCAGCATTTGTTGGCAACTTGGTCTCTGGTTCCTCTGCCTTTTTTAAAACCAGCTTGAACATCTGGAAGTTCACAGTTCATGTATTGCTGAAGCCTGGCTTGGAGAATTTTGAGCATTACTTTGCTAGTGTGTGAGATGAGTGCAGTTGTGTGGCAGTTTGAGCATTCTTTGGCATTGCCTTTGGGATTGGAAAGAAAACTGATCTTTTCCAATCCTGTGGCCACTGCTGAGTTTCCCAAATTTGCTGGCGTATTGAGTGCAGCACTTTCACAGCATCATCTTTTAGGATTTGAAATAGCTCAACTGGAATTCCATCGCCTCCACTAGCTTTGTTCATAGTGATGCTTTCTAAGGCCCACTTGACTTCATGTTCCAGGATGTCTGGCTCTAGGTGAGAGTGAGTGATCACACCATTGTGATTATCTAAGTCGTGAAGATCTTTTTTGTATAGTTCTGTGTATTCTTGCCACCTCTTCTTAATATCTTCTGCTTCTTTTAGGTCCATACCATTTCTGTCCTTTATTGAGCCCATTGTTGCATGAAATGTTCCCTTGGTATCTCTAATTTTCTTGAAGAGATCTCTAGTCTTTCCCATTCTATTGTTTTCCTCTATCTTTGCATTGATTGCTGAGGGAGGCTTTCTTACTCTCTTTGCTATTCTTTGGAACTCTGCATTCAAATGGGTATATTTTCCCTTTTCTCCTTTGCTTTTCACTTCTCTTCTTTTCACAGCTATTTGTAAGGCCTCCCCAGACAGCCATTTTGTTTTTTTTGCATTTCTTTTTCTTAGGGATGGTCTTGATTCCTGTCTCTTGTACAATGTCACAAACCTCCGTCCATAGTTCATCAAGCACTCTATCAGATCTAGCCCTTAAATCTATTTTTCACTTCCACTATATAGTCATAAGGGATTTGATTTAGGTCATACCTGAATGGTCTAGTGGTTTTCCCCACTTTCTTCACTTTAAGTCTGAATTTGGCAATAAGGAGTTCATGATCTGAGCCATAGTCACCTCCCTGTCTTGTGTTTGCTGATTGTATAGAGCTTCTCCATCTTTGGATGCAATGAATATAATCAGTCTGATTTTGGTGTTGACCATCTGGTGATGTCCATGTGTAGAGTCTTCTCTTGTGTTCTTGGAAGAGGGTGTTTGCTACAACCAGTGCGTTCTCTTGGCAAAACTCTATTAATCTTTGGATAGTTAGGTATTTTATAAATAAATTATTACTTTATAAAATAAATTACTATAAGTTTTTCTTTTCTGGAAACCACTCTTTTATTGTATTCAACAAGAGACATGGTTTACAAACATTCCATCCATGCACCATGAGGGCAAAGTAAGGCACACCACTGCCTTATTCTCTGTTCCTATATTGAGTCACCAGGGGTTTGGAAGTCAGTGTACAGCCTATTGAAACCCCAGTATCATTTCTTATAATAAATTAATTATCGCCACAGTGCTCCAACTTAAATACTGATCTGGAATTGCTCTGGCCTTTGACTCCCAACTCAATTATATTTTTAAATGATATGGTTCTAGGACTAGTGCTTAGAAAAGGAAAGTGAACACATATTTGAAAGAGGCTAGGGCAGAGAGGGAGAGTGGAGAGTGCTTGATGAGAGAAATATAAATAACAGGATAATAATGTACAGAAACATGATCAGTTGTACAAACCACAATTTCAAGTGAATTTCAGTGACCAAGTCTAGCAGAGGAAATTTAAAGGGAAATATCAAAATCTTGCTTCACCTCTGGCAGTTGACACTGACTGTGTATTAGAAAACAAAATAGATTTAGATCAACAAATAAGTAAAATATTAAGGAATTAGACTTTTTTATTGTATAAAAATATTGTATATTTGTATTTTGATTTTTTATCTTGGTAAAAGGAGAAATCTGCTTGTAATGAAAGACAATTATTTTACCATTGGACTTCAAGTAAATAGTTTTGAGTTATATACATATATATATATATATATATATATATATAAGTTTTAAGTTTAGACCACAAAGTTTCTAGCCTCAGCTGTTCCTCTTCTTGCTTTTTAGAGACTTTTTTTTTTTTTTTTTTGAGAAATTTAACTACTGTATGACAGCTTTGAATAAATCACTGTAGAACAGCTCAGCATGGAAAAGAAAAGGTCATGATTACACTGATAACACTAAGCTCAACAACTTTGAGAGTCAGTCTGCAGAACTTTGTCTTTTTACCTATAATTCAAGGACAATGATGTCTAACCAAAATAATTTACAAAGATTTTTAGGAATGAAAAATATAATGTGTAAAAAATGGTTAATCCTATGAGGAAAAATAATGATGTGTAAAAAATGGGATCACTAAACACACAGTCACTCAATCGTGTCTGATTCTTTGTGATCCCATGGACTGTAGCCCACCAGGCTCCTCTGTCCATGGAATTCTCCAGGCAAGAATATTGGAGTGGGTAGCCATTCCCTTCTCCAGGTGATTTTCCCAACCCAGGGATCAGATCCAGGTCTCCAGCATTGCAAGCAGATTCTTTACCATCTGAGATACCAGGCAACTCCCCTACCCCCCAAAATAGGAGATTTTGGCTTAAATAAAATTTTCCCTTTACTATGTGTTTCATAACATTATTGAATCTAGCTTCCAGAATATAGTATATTTTATCTACCACGTTTATTTTAATCATCTGTGCCTTTGTTCTCACCAAACAAGTACAAATCACTATCATCTGTCACTAGACTAATACACAGAGTTTTCTATTTCTTTCTATATGAAGAAAGATCCAGGTTTTATAGAGTCTGATATTATACAATTGAGAGTATGAGATCTTTAGGAAAATAATATACAAAATTAAGTATGAAATAATATTTACTTAAAATGAAAGTGATAACAAAAACTCAAAATTTCATGCATTGACAAATACCAGCAAATCTGTTTTTAGTTTAAGTACCTGGTATACCTCTACTGTATTTTTCCTTTCTTCATTTGACAAGAATTTTGTAAAAATTTTCCATGAAAGAGGACAGGAAAATAATTTAATCTTCCCTTTGGCATGGTAAACAAAATTTGCTTTTTTATTGTTAATAGTTTTGAAACATGAAGCATGCTATTTCATATCCAAATATACCAGATATTTAAATACCACTATATTCAGTCTTTCAAACACAAGAATTTTGATATATTTTAGTTTTTACAAGTACCATCAAAAAAGAAAACACATATACACACACTACTAGAATTTAAAATTGTATATGTTCCATTACTAAGAAATTTCTTCCAAGGATAGAACTTTGGTTTTTGACTTAGAATCCATAAAACCAAATAAGTCAATTACAACTTGAACAATACCACAACTGGAAGATTTTTCCATAGACTAGCTTTGAATCTTCACTCCTACTTATTTAATTCTGGAGGTGGGCACAGGGCATTCTTATATCAGAATGCAACATCTCTTCTAGATGCAGGAGAGCAGGCACAGTGAACACTGTGGAGAGCCATAAGAAGCTGCACTGATACTGGACTGGGAGCAACAACTCAACCGTATGTGGTAATGATAACAAACCATACAGGTATAACCCACTAAACAGAAGCCAATCACATCCACATTAAAAAAATCCCCTTGGTTGGATTCCCAAATGTCTGTAGCCACTTCAAAGCTGCCAAAGATAAAGGGAATTGTGAGTGTAAAGTCAAAGCCAGAGTAGAAGGAGAAGAGATCTTCATCAATTTCAGATAAAATAGTTTACTACAGTTAGTTTAAAAAGGGATATGTGACCATGTGCATATATTTCTGGAATGCTAGAGTACTCTGAGACCCTATCAAGGAACCACTGCAAGTGAGAGGCTCTGAAAATTAAGTTTCCTTAGCTTTCTGGTACCCCTCTCTGCTTCTATGTGCTTCTTTACAGATGTGGTATTAGCATTTTAGGCTGAGCAAAATGTAAATGTGTAAAATGTATGGTGTTTTTCAGGGTTTTTATCATCTTTGACCTTCTTGAGGTTAAGTAACCAGAAGTAATCCCTGCCATCCCTTCATTCTTTCTGGAGTTATTTCTCCACTGCTCTCCAGTAGCATATTGGGCACTTATCAACCTGGGGAGTTCCTCTCTCAATATCCTATCATTTTGCCTTTTCATACTGTTCATGGGGTTCTCCAGGCAAGAATACTTAAGTGGTTTGCCACTCCCTTCTCCAGTGGACCACATTCTGTCAGACTCATTGGAAAAGACCTTGATGCTGGGAGGGATTGGGGGCAGGAGGAGAAGGGGACGACAGAGGATGAGATGGCTGGATGGCATCACTGACTCAATGGACATGAGTTTGAGTGAACTCCGGGAGTTGGTGATGGACAGGGAGGCCTGGTGTGCTGTGATTCATGGGGTCGCAAAGAGTTGAACATGGCTGAGCGACTGAACTGAACTGAATCCCTGCCATCATATATCAACACAAGATGACTTCCTCCTTTGTCAAATGTAGCCAGAGGAAGGGGGCAGTGTGCCACCCTTAGGAAGATAATCACAATCCCATCAGTAGATTGAGTAGTTTTTAAGAACTTTACTGCATTATTTGGAGCTCACCTTTTCAATCTCAGACAAAAGAGATACAAATATAGAATGAAGAAAATTAAATAGATAATAAGGATAGCTCAGTTGGTAAAGTATCTGTCTAAAATGCTGGAGACTCAGGTTTGATTCCTGGGTCAGGAAGATCCCCTGAGAAGGAAATGGCAACCCATTCTAGTATTCTTGCCTGGAGAATCCCATGGACAGAGGAGCCTGGTGTCTCAAGAGTCAGACATGACTTAGCGACTACACCACCACCACCACCAATAAGAATCTACTATATAGCATACGGAATTCTACTCAATATTCTGTAAAGGTCTATAAGGGAAAATAATCTAAAAATGAGTAGATATATGTATAACTGATTCACTTTACTGTCACCTGTAACTAACATTCTAAACCAACTATACCCTGATAAAAATTTCAAAAAAAGAATATTTGAAAAATAATTTCTATAATGCTACATTTGAAATAGAAATATCAATATAAAAATGTATCATTGAAAAGACCTAGAAACAAAAACAATCTAGTAGCAATGACCCCACTTAAGACTCAGAAGGTAGTCTTGAAAACTAGTTCCACTTAGAACAGCAGGTTACTGTTTCAGCCACTATGTTATTCCAGGAAGCAAGGGACTAAGTGCAAGACTAATGGGAGTCATATCAAGGTGACATAAGAGCCAAACAAGATTTTTCCTATCGGCCAAAGACAGAACAATGTGAATATAAAACAATAACTATTGCAAATGATTAAAGTATACTACATATACCAGATATGTTTATAACAATACTCAAAGCAAAAATAAAGAAGCAGGGGTTGAGAGAGAAGCCAAACACATAATCAAAAGCTCTAATTCAAGAAAACAAGCTAAAGAAAAGCTTTGAGATAATTGAGAAATGGTGGATACCAACTTGACCTTTGTCAGTTGTTTAGTTTGCTATTATTTTCTCCCATTCTGAGAGTTGTCTTTTCACCTTGCTTATAGTTTCCTTCATTGTGCAAAAGTTTTTAAATTTAATTAGGTCCTATTTGTTTATTTTTGTTTTTATTTCCATTATTCTAGGAGGTGGGTCGTAGAGGATCTTGCTGTAATTTACAACAGAGAGTGTTCTGCCTATGTTTTCCTCTAAAAATTTTATAGTTTCTGCTTTTACATTTAGGTTTTTAATCCATTTTGAGTTCATTTTTTGTGTATGGTGTTAGAAAGTGTACTAATTTCATTATTTTAAATTAGTTTTTAAACTAATTTAAACCGGTTTTTCCAGCACCATTTGTTAAAAAGACTGTCTTTTCTCTATCGTGTATTTTTGCCTCCCTTGACAAATAATTAATCTCTAAAATATACAAGCAGCTCGTGCAGCTTGAATAAAAACAACCCAATCAAAAAATGGGCAGGATATCTAAACAGACATTTCTCCAAAGAATACATACAGATGGCTAATAAACACACAAAAAGATGCTCAACATCACTCATTTTATTAGAGAAATGAAAATCAGAACCACAAGGTATCATCTCACAACAGTCAGAATGACCATCATCAAAAAGTCTGCAAACAATAAATGATGAAGAGGGTGTGAAGAAAAGGGAACCCTCTTACACTGTTGGTGGGAATGCAAACTGATACATTCACTATGGAGAACTTATGGAGATTTATTAAAGATTTAGGAATAAAACCACTGTTGTTGTTTTTCAGTTGCTCTGTCATGTCCAACTCTTTGCAACCCCATGGACTGCAGCATGCCAGGCTTCCCTGTCCTTCACCATCTTTATTCAAACTCATGTCCATTGAGTCAATGATGCCATCCAACCATCTTGTCCTCTGTCATCCCCTTCTCTTCCTGCCTTCAATCTTTCTCAGCATCACTGTCTTTTCCAATAAGTCAGCTCCTTGAATCAGGTGACCAAAGTACTGGAGCTTCAGCTTCAGCATCAATCTTTCCAGTGAATGTTTAGGACTGATTTCCTTTAGGATTGACTCGTTTGATCTCCTTGCAGTCCAGGGGATTCTCAAGTGTTCTCCAATATCACAGTTTGAAAGCATCAATTCTTCTTTGGCACTCAGTCTTCTGTATGGTCCAGTTAGCATATATATACATGACTACTTGGAGAAGGAAATGGCAACCCACTCCAGTATTCTTGCCGGGAGAATTCCAGGGACAGGGAGCCTGGTGGGATACAGTCCATGGGGTCACAAAGAGTTGGGCACGACAGAGAAACTGAGCACATGACTACTTGAAAAACCAGAGTTTTGACTATATGAACCTTTGTTAGCAAAGTGACATCTCTGTTTTTTAATACACTGTCTAGGTTTGTCATAACTTTTCTTCCAAGGAGCAAGTGTCTTTTAATTTCATGACTGCAGTCATCATCTACAGTAATTTTGGAGCCCCCCAAAATAAAGTCTGTCACTGTTTCCATTGTTTCCCTATCTATTTGCCATAAAATGATGGGACCGGATGTCATGATCTTAGTTTCTGAATGTTAAGTTTTAAGCCAGCTTTGCACTCTCCTCTTTCACCTTCATCAAGAGGCTCTTCAGTTCCTCTTCATTTTCTGCCTTAAGAGTGGTGTTATATGCATATCTGAGGCTATTGATATTTCTTCTGGCAATCTTGATTCCAGCTTGTGCTTTATCCAGCCTGGCATTTGGCATGATGTACTCTGTATGTAAGTTAAATAAGCAGGGTGACAATATACAAACTTGATATACTCCTTCCCAATTTGGAACCAGTCCATTGTTCCCTGTCTGGTTCTAACAGTTGCTTCTTGACCTGCATACAGGTTTCTCGGGAGGTAGGTCAGGTGGTCTGGTATTCCCATCTCCGGAAGAATTTTCCACAGTTTGTTATGATCCACAAAATCAAAGGCTTTCTCATAGTCAATGAAGCAGAAGTAGTCAACCCAGCAATCCCACTACTGGGCATATATCCTGAGGAAACCAGAATTGGAAAAGACACATGCAGCTAGGACAGGGAAGCAACATCTATCCATCAGCAGATGAATGGATAAGGAAGTTGTGGTACAGATACACAACAGAATTTTACTCAGCTATAAAAAGGAACACATTTGAGTCAGTTTTAATGTGGTGAATGAACCTAGAGTCTATTATACAGAGTGAAGTAAGTCAGAAAGAGAAGGACAGTTGTCGTACATTAACACATATATGTGGAATTTAGAGAGATGAAACCAATGATTCTATGTGTAGGGAAACAAAGGAGACACAGAAATAAAGAACAGAATTTTGGACACAGTAGGAGAAGGAAAGAGTCAGATGACTTGAGAGAATAGCATTGAAACATACACATTTCTATATGTAAAAGAGAGGGAGGAAGAGATATGGGAAGGGGGTTCAGAAGGGATGGGACATATGTATGCCTATGGCCAATTTCATGTTGATGTACTGCAAAAACCATCCCAATATTGTAAAGTAATTATCCTCCAATTAGAGTAAATAAATAAATTTAAAAAAATCAATTTGGCCTATGTGGTCAAATGTTTTGATATGCTACCCACTTCTTTCTTTACCACATTTTTTGTAATGCTCTACCAGACACGCTACCTTTATCTTTCCAAACTCACTTTAGGTCAATCTACTTTTTGTTCCTATGTTTCAGCCCCAAGGAGTTCTTTGAGCTTATTCTCTATGTTGCTAACGTTAGCTTAGAAATTGGCTTCAACATCTCCACTTATGCAATTCTTTTTGCTAACACCGGCATACCACACCAAATTCAACGACAAGGTTGCAGCAAGATCTTCCATTCATTTCCCAAAGCTTTGTGTTGTCAGTTCCACTCTCTCAGAGCACACTTTTGCTTCCTAGCACTTATTCCAGGCTGTAGCTATATATTTGTTTTATGGGGTTTTTTAAATAATAACCTTTCATCTCCATTAGAATAAGAGGTCTCATAGGTGGGGAGCTGTGTCACTTTTTTTCTCTGCTATATGATCAGTGTCTAGGACAGAGACACATGGAAGGTGCCCAATAAGTATGCTTTGAGAGAAGTAACAAAATACCATTTTAAATTAAAGATGAAAAATTCATTAAACATACTTAAAAGTGATATACAGGCAAATACACATGATTCATTCAGGATGCTTTTGATAATGAATGGATTCACATTTTGTTCTTCCCTAAATACTATGGTAACATCATCAGAGCAGTCAGTCACGTCTGGTAATATGTGGGCATATCTTTCTACACTTGATTGTTCACTAAGTTTTAACACAAAGGTTTCAAAAATATTTTAAAATGTATTTTTGGAGACACAACATTTGATAGTCAATTTTGAACCCACACATTTTTTCCATCTCTACTTTTTATAGACTGAAAACCAGTATCAAATGTGACAAAAAAAAGTTATTTCCAAACAGACTTATCTAGACCTGCCAGAAATTTAAGTCAATGGAAATGAAAGAGGCCTCTTCACTCCACTAAGGAATTAGACTGAAGATTTCCACAAACATTCTAAATGTGGCTTCAGTTGGGGCAAAGAATCATTCCTTGTTTCACAAAACTGGGCCTGACTTGGCAAAGATTTTGTTGTGAAGAATGGTTAGATACTAGTTTGTTTTTGAAAATGCTGATTTGGAGTGCCTTTTTCTAGGAGCCACCATGTGAGATAATTATAAAAGGACAAAAGGCAAAATTATAGGATACCCAATACCATCTCACAAAAGAATAATTAAGAATCATAGAGGAGGGAAGTGAAAATGGGAGAGGAAACCTTGCCCCATAAATAATTACCATCTTTGCACTTTTTAAAGCCTACTTCGTTGTCACAAGAAGGAGGAATTTCAAAGGTACTGCAGCAGACTCTACAAAGATACTCATCTTAGTTTCCAAGACAAAGGGTAAAAACATCTGAAGAAAATTCCATATACTATAAGGTAGATAATTAATTTATTCAATCTGAATCATCTAATTATACCTTCTAGACAGTTTGAATTTCTTGAAATAATTATATTTTCATCTTTATTGCTGTTATTAAAACATGGAATAAATGTTCAAAGTGGAGCAGCACTACCCTTAATGACATATTTATTCCTGCATCTGACAGTGTATTTACTTTTTCTGCAATAACTGGTGTGCAATTTTCATAAAACATAATTTACTCTCTTTACACATACAGTTCACTGAATTTTAGTAAGTGTATATAGTGTCATGTAATAACCACCACAGTGAAGATGTAAAATATATCCACTGTCCTAAAAAGTTTCCTCCTGCAGATGGGCAATGAATTTCCTCCTATTATATTAGTCTAAGGCAACTACTCATTTACTTTCTGTTGTAACAATACTGCCATTTCTAGAATTTCATAAAAATGGAATTATACAACATACAGTAATCTGTTCATGTAGTAATCTGTTCCACTTAGCATAATATTTTGACATTTTTGATGTTCACGTATGTAGCATATATCAGGTCTTTATTCTTTATTTTATTGATGAATAGTATTTCAGTATACACACACACGTGTCTGTGTATGTAAAATAACTTATTTAAATTTGTTTATCTATTCACTAGTTGATGGACATGTGGTTGTTTCAAATTTGGGAAGGTTGTTTCAAATTTGGGATGGTTATAAATAACGAATGCTCCTTAGAACAATCATTGAAATTCTTATTTGTGGATACATTTTTTTTTGGTAGTTTCTAAGAGTGAAAGATCTGAGTCATATTTTAAGTGTGTTTAATGATTTGCATTCTTATCAATAATGCTGCCATCATAAAATGAGCTAGGAAGCATTCCCTATTTTTTAACTTTCTGCAAGCAATTTTGTAGAATTCATTTTATTTCTTTTTTTAAATATTTGGCAGAGTTTGCTAGTGAAATCATCTGGACCTAGAATTTTCTTTGTTGGTGGGGAGAAGCAGCTAAAAACATATTCAATTATTTATATGCCTATAACTATCTATATATGTGTGTATATAATTTATATCTATATTATATACATAATATAGATTATATATCTCTTTATAATCTCTCTTTGAATAGCATCTGTGTGTGCACGTGTGTGTGAGTGTGCACACGTGTATTCTACCAGTATATGACATGGTGTTCACTCTCTCTCTCCCCACCCGTTTTCCCTTTCCCTCTCTCCCTCCTTCTCACTATTTAAGAATCCTAATTATTTTTCAGTGAGTTTTCACAGTTTAGTGTCTTTCAGAGAACTGAATTTTAAGTGATTGAATGTATAAGTATTGGATTTTTCATAATATTCTCTTATTATGATTTTTCCATTTTCCACATTCCACTCTTTCTAAACAAGTCACTAAGTCCAGTCCATACTCAAGGCTAGGTGGATTAAACTCCACTTTCTGAAGGGGAACATCTATACATATCATCTGAAATTCTGTATGATCGGTTTGTCCTCTTTTCTCCATCTATCCACCTATTTATTTATTTATATTAGTATGAATTTGCCTTCCCAGGTGGCACAGTGGTAAAGAATCCGCCTGCCAATGCAGGAGATGCAAGAGATGCGGTTTTGATCCCTGGATCAGGAAGATCCCTTAGAGAAGGAAATGGCATGCTGCTGCTGCAGCTAAGTCGCTTCAGTCGTGTCCAACTCTGTGACCCATGGACAGCAGCCCACCACGCTCTCCCATCCCTGGGATTCTCCAGGCAAGAACACTGGAGTGGGTTGCCATCTCCTTCTCCTATGCATGAAAGTGGAAAGTGAAAGTGAAGTCACTCAGTCCTGTCCCACTCTTCGCGACCCCATGGACTGCAGCCTACCAGGCTCCTCTATCCATGGGATTTTCCAGGCAAGAGTACTGGAGTCAGGTGCCATTGCATTGATATTTACAATTGTTATGTCTTCCTCTTGGATTGATCCCTTGATAATCATGTAATATCCTTCCTTGAACTTCCCAGGTGGCTCAGAGGTTAAAGCATCTGCCTGCAATGCAGGAGACTTGGGTTCGATCCCTGGGTGGGGAAGATCCCCTGGAGAAGGAAATGGCAACCCACTCCAGTATTCTTGCCTGGAAGAATCCCATGGACTGAAGAGCCTGGTGGGCTACAGTCCATGGGGTCACAAAGAGTCGGACACGACTGAGCGATTTCACTTCATCCTTCCTTATCTCTTATAATCTTTATTTTAAGGTCTATTTTGTCTGATATGAGGATTGCTACTCCAGCTGTCTTTTGCTTCCCATTTGTATGGAAAATATTTGTCCATCCTCTTACTTTCATTCTATATGTGTCTTGAAGTCTGAAGTGGGTTTCTTGTAGACGACATATATAGGGGTCTACTTTTTGTATCCCTTCTGCCAGACACAACTGAGCACATATACACATGAATATCCATTTTATACTTTGTGTTGAAATCAACACTTGAGAAGAAGGTGTATACTTCTGCATTTGGATGGAATGTTCTGAAGATACCAATGAGATCCATCTCATCTAATGTATCATTTAAGACTTGTGTTTCCTTATTAATTTTCTGTTTTGATGATCTGTCCATTGGTGTGAGTGGGGTGTTAAAGTCTCCTACTATTGGGTTACTGTCAATTTCTCCTTTTAAGTATGTTAGTGTTTGTCTTATGCATTGAGGTGCTCTTATGTTGGGTGTATAGGATTAATTATTTTATTTTGTCCAAAAGACTCTGAATGTTCTGTTCTGACTGCTTTCTTTAGGTTGTTTCTTTTTTTTTCAGTTTTGGTAATTTATACTCTCTTGCTATCACTGATTCATTCCTTAATGCTTTTGAGTCCTCTAATATGCTTGAAAAAGGCATTCTTCATTTTGATTGTTATGATTTTGATTTCCAGCATTTCCATTTTATTATTTCTTATAGATTTTTTTTTCTTTCTGCATAAGTTACCTATCTTTACTTATGTGTTGTCTACCTTTATCTTGAGCACCTGAGACTAACAATAATAGCTATGTTAAATCCCTAATAGTGGCAATATTTGTATCATGTGTGGGATTAATTATGGAAATTTTTAAATCTTTTTAAACTGTGTTTTTCCTTGTCTTTGAGTGGACTTTGTAATTATTTCTTGAACACTGGACATGCTGTATGGAGCCATAGGTCCTGAGGTCAGTTACATTGGAGATGTGTACACCTTTACTTCTGTAAGGGTTTTAGTATGGGAGATTATGATATTATAGTCAGCAGTTGAACTGAGAATAAAGATTATTATTACTATAGTTACCCCAAGAATATCACAGGCTACAAATATCTAGTGATACCTTGTGTTTATGGTGGAGGCATTCCACCATAAACATTCTAAAACAGTGTGTCAGCATGGAGGTGGGGACCATAGGAGAAGGGAACATTTTTTAACATTCTGATTAAAATTCAACCTTAGGCAACCACTATGAAGTTGGGAAAACATACTATTTTTTTTAATCTTCACAAAGATGACATATCAATATATTTAAATAATAGTTAATATCTTAGCTAGAAAATAAGTGCAGTGGAGAGGATTGGGGAAAGATTTAATATGAGTATTCAAAACTACTTGATAAGATTAAAATATTAATCTCTGTATTTTGTCCTTCAAACACAATATAGTACTCTACAAGAATTATAAAACATTGATCATACATACAATTATACCTCATGCAAAGAGCTGACTAATTGGAAAAGACTCTGATGCTGGGAGGGATTGGGGGCAGGAGGAGAAGGGGATGACAGAGGATGAAATGGCTGGATGGCATCACTGACTCGATGGACATGAGTTTGGGTGAACTCCGGGAGTTGGTGATGGACAGGGAGGCCTGGCGTGCTGCAATTCATGGGGTCGCAGTCGGACACAACTGAGCAACTGAACTGAACTGATAGAGTGAAGTCTTCCTTCTATTTATATACATACCTTAATATAGTAGTAATTCATTTATGAGTGCCAATATCCCTAACAAAAAACGTGAAGATTTCTGTCTCTGAATTGTTCTTTCTTGTTTACAAACTTTCTGTCAAGGACTCTGATAACATTCATTTGACCAACTTCGATGATCAAAAGTTAATGTTCAGTTTAATTGATCAGTTGTTTAACATGATTTATTACTGTGTGTTCATTAAACTTCACTTCACTTCACTAACCAATTTTTACATTTCTTTTGGCTAGATTTTTTTTAACAAGTCTCTTCAAATTTGGGGGCTTCCCAGGTGGTTCAGTGGTAAAGAATCTATCTGCCTGCCAATGCAGGAGATGCCGGAGATGTGGGTTCAATCGCTGGATTGGGAAGATCCTGTGGAGTAGGAAATGACAACCCACTCCAGTGTTCTTGCTGGAAAATCCCATGGCCAGAGAAGCCCAGCAGGCTACAATCCATGGAGTTGCAAAGAGTCAGACATGACTGAGTGACTGAGCATCATCCTCAAATTTTCAAAGCTAAAGTGCTCCCAGGTTCAATCCTCAACTACTCTATAAAACTCAGTTTCAGGGAGTTTCCTGGTTGCCTAGTGGTCAGGATTCTGGGCTTTCACTGCCAGTGCCTGGATTCAGCTCTTGGTTGGGGAACTGAGCTTCCTCCCTCTCTAAAAAAGAAAGTGCAGTTCCAACAATATTTTCAAGTCTTTAAGCATTGAACACCACCTATATTTCCTGTATGCTGATAATTAGCAAATGTATGTTTATAATCTGCCTTGAATGTCATAGTCATATCTCTAGCTGCCTATTCAGTATTTTCATTTAAATGTATAACAGACATTTCAAACTCAACATATCCAGAAAAAAAAACACATGCTTTCTGTATAGCCTGCTTCTATTTCTCATTTCTGAAAATAGTTATTCTAGTTTTCCATGTTAGTACACTAAAAAGTATCATGTAATTTTTCTCCTTCTTTCTCTCATACCTCATGTATAACCATCTTTAAACACTTGTTAGCTCAATCCTCAATAGATACAAAAAATCTATTATATTTACTCTACCATCACCATCTATTTCCCAAATTATTGTAATAACCTTTTAAACATTTCCTTTGTGTCCATTCTATGCTCCTTATACATTTATTCTTCACATAGCAATCAGAGCTATTCTTTTAGAATATAAGTCATACTGTGTTGTTTATCCTTTTAAAGCCATCCAATCACTAATCATGTCGCTCAGAATAAAAGCCAGAATACATATAGTCACCTATAAAATCTAGATCTTCAGGTCTTACTATCTTATAATCTTGTATACTTTCCACTCCAGTCCAGCTATACTGGCCTCACTTTTTCCAAATGTCGAACACTATGCAAATTCAACTGTGGTGTTGGAGAAGACTCTTGAGAGTCCCATGGATAGCAAGGAGATCAAACCAGTCAATCCTAAATGAAATCAATCCTGAATATTCATTGGAAGGACTGATACTGAAGCTGAAGCTCCAACACTTTGGCACCAACACTTTGGCCACCTGATGCAAAGAGCTGAATCATTGGAAAAGATCCTGATGCTGGGAAAGACTGAGGGTGGGAGGAGAAGGGAGTGACAAAGGATGAGATGGTTGGATGGCATCATCGACTGAATGGACAGAGTTTGAGCAAACTCCAAGAGATAGTGAAAGACAGGGAAGCCTGGTGTGCTGCAGTCTATGGGTCTCAAAGAGTTGGACACAAGTTAGCCACTCAACAACAACATGTAAATTCAGGACTTTTGTATTTGATTTAGCCTTTGCCTGAAATGTTTTTCTCCCAAAGAGATGCAAGATTTTTCCTTCCCTTGTCGATTAAGCCTTTCCTGATGTTGCTGTTCAGTCGCTAAGTCATGTCTGACTCTTTGCAACCCATGAACTGCAGCACACCAGGCTTCCCTATCCTTCACTGTCTCCCACAGTTTGCTTAAACTCATGCCCATTGAGTCAGTGATGTCATCCAACTGTATCATTCTCTGTCACCTCCTTCTCCTCTTGCCCTCAATTTTTCTTAATGAATCTAATAAAATACCAATATCCTCTTCCCAGAGATCCCTTATGCCCTCCACTGTACTTGTGTGTACAAAGCTGTACCTGACATAGTATATATTTATTTGTATATTGTCTATTTTCCCATTAGGATATAAGCTCCTAAAAGGCAAAAAAATTCCCTAGCCTATTTATTACTGTATTCCCCTTGCCTAGAAGCGTATCTGACACATAATAGTCACTGAATCGATAGTATTTATGCTGAATAAGTAAACGGATGAATAAATCTTAGCCATTTTACTGTCTCCAAAATGTTCTTTCATGGACTACTCTATATAATACAATGGCTTTTTGACTAGAGGCTAGATCTAAATTCCTCCAGTTACTTACAAGATGTTAAACATCTTTTTTATGTCATTTTCTGACCATTTCCAAGTAATGCAAATAATGGAATATTGGTTCACCAAAAACTGAACCCTCCTCAGGCTGAAATCACTAAATTTATAGAGAAGCTGATTATTTGTACATATGACTAGTGGCTAATGATTGCTTTATAGATATCAAATAGTAGCACCAATGGAATCAGAACTTGAAAAAAGGTTTTAAGATTAAATTACTTACTGCAGAAGGAGGTTCAAAGTGTTTTTACTACTTTAGAATTGTCTTTGAGATCATTGGAAATCAAGGATCTTAACCAGGGAAGCTAAAATATCTGATAGGTTTGACATTAAAAAAAAATAAATCCTATAAACTTATGTTGTAGCTGTTTTGAATGACATTTTACATTATTTGTAGTTCTATTCAAATAAAGAAGGTGACATTTTGGTTTATAGCCAAAACAGAAATTGAGTATTTACCTATGCAAATCTCCATGCCACACACACATTCTCCAGTTCAAATAAAAGAGTCCATTTCTAAAACCTTGTATTCTATCCATCTGCCTTCAAACATAATTAGAAGGTCAAATAAAACTTCTAATTAAACACACAGGTTAAATACTTAGATCTAGAGTCTGGATTTAAAAGATAAAACTGCCAGAGAGTCACAGAGTATATAGAATTACAAATTTAAGGCAAGCACATTTAAAACGTACACTGCATGCACACAGATGACTCTGACTCTATCCTAGCATAACTGTATCCATCAAGGAATTATACCATAAACACACCCAAGAGAAATTTTTGCAAACTAATGACGAAAGGTGAATAACCCAGTCTGCATTTATCATTTAGATTTCAACACAACTTTAACCTAATACTGAAACCTTCAAGTTCTGTACACAGTAAAAGAAACTGTTTGTAGAGTTCACACTTCCCTTGAAACCAGCTGCAAATATCCTCTCAGGCAATTCTGTAACACTGCCTAAAGCATCAATGGTGAATTCAGTTCAATGTCACTCAAACACTGTGATTATCTACTACAAAGAACACCAAATTATTAAGTGCAAATACTATGATTTCTTGAATTGTGGTTAGGTCTGGATTAGGACTGCTACCTGCAGAACTACTGTCCTCTGATATCTGATATGATGGCTCATTTCTCTTTCCCAAACTCTAAGAGCTCCCCCCACCCCCCACCCCCAAAAGGACTGTCAAACCTTGCTTTAAAGCCTTGCTTCATTTTTCCTTTACTTTTTTCCACAAATACTATGAAATGATGATCCAACAATTTTATAGTCATACATACAAAATCAAAAATCAATACTACTGAAAAAAAGATAAGTAGAGGAAAAGGGGGTGGACTATCTCAAAACCTTTCTATATAATAATGCAATAAAAATTAAAGTATTGGCATAGATAGGAGGGAACAGAAGAACTTGATTTACAGAAAACTTTCCAACTTACTCTCTTTGTTGTTGTTCAGTGGCTCAGTTTTATCCAACTCTTTGTAACTCCATGGGCTGCAGCACGCAAGGCTTACTCTCTTAGTGACTTCTGAAAAAGCAAGACTGATTTTATCACTGACTTCTCATATGCTGTGATAATTTTCTTTAAAGCATGGTAAAATCTGTCAATAGGTAAATTTTAAAAATTCAAACACAAACACATTTTTCACCTCTCAATAATTCTTTACTTACCCATAACAATGAGAAGACCGTGGACCACGACTAGAAAGTAGTCCCTCCATAGTGGCTGTACTAGTTTGCATTCCCACCAACAGGGTAAGAGAGTTCCCTTTTCTCCACAGATACAAGATGCTTGGGGCTGGTGCACTGGGATGACCCAGAGGGATGGTATGGGGAGAGAGGTTGAAGGGGGGTTCAGGATGGGGAACACATGTACTCCCGTGGCGGATTCATGTTAATGTATGGCAAAACCAATACAATATTATAAAGTAATTAGCCTCCAATTAAAATAAATAAATTTAAATTAAAAAAAGTAGTCCCTCACTTGTTATAACTAGAGAAAGCCTGCATGCAGCAACAAGATCCAGCACAGCCAAAAAAAAAAAAAAAAACTAAATAAAATTATATTTTAAAAATTCTTCTATCTGTTCCCAATATCCTCAGTCAATCTCTATTTGATTATTTTCATCACTATTCTGTGAGTATTCAAATAATTGAGTGTGTGTGTGCTCAGTGCGTCTGACTCTTTGCAACCCTATGCACTATAGCCCACCAGGCTCCTCTGTCCATGGAACTTTCTAAGCAAGTATACTAGAGTGGGTTGCCATTTTCTATTCCAGGGGATCTTCCTGGATCTTCCTGGATCATAGGGACTGAACCTGTGTCTCCTGCATTGACAGGCAGATTCTTTACAACTGCACCAAGTGGGAAGCCTCAAATACTCAAATAGGAGCTCCCAAACTAAAAAGAAACAACTCCTACCAAGACCTCTTATTTTTTTCCAGCAACCATCCCATCTCCCTGTTTTTTCCACAGAAAATTCCTTACAGTGTTCCCTCTCATCACTGCTTCTTCTTTCCAATTTCTAATTCTCACCTCAACTAGTCATCCTGAACTTGTGTCTCTACAACTTCCATGAAATTGTTCTTTTTAAAGACATGGATAACCAGTTAAGCTATTCTTAATTTCTCTTTTTCCCATAATCCACACGATTGAACCATTTAGAAGTTCAGTGGACACTAACTCCAGAACATTACCAAAATCTCTCCAGTTGTTTCCATCTGTATCACTACCAACCTAGTCATAACCATCATTATCTTTTCCTTGGAATTTTCCCAGTCTCTTGTTTGATCTCCCTTCTATTCTTCTTTCTACTCAAACACCAGTCAAAATGAAATAGCAATCAAATCATTTCCCTCCCCTGCTTATAATACTCCAATAGCTTTATTTTGCACCTAAATAAAATTTAAATTCTCTATTATGTCTTAAGAGACTTTATATTATCTGATTCCTGTTTATCTTTTGGCCTCTAATTACACCAAAAAATCTTCTGTTTATTATGCTCTAGCCACAGAAGTCTCTGTACACATCCTTGCAACACCAGGTTCATTCCTACTTTAGGTGTCTAAACTGCTTTACTCTGTATATGCCTCATTCTTTATAGCAAGGGTGGAGATTGGGGCAATTGTGTTATTGCCCTACCAAAACAGTGAGCCTGGAACTACTGAGATAAAGAACTTTACCGGGAGAGGCAAGATTATGAAGATAGATAGGTAGATAGAAAGATAGATAGATAGATCTATATCCTAGATAGATAAGACAGACAGATTTATTTGTAATTGTGCCACCATTTCAGTTACCTCCAGGAGGAGAAGGGGGCAACAGGGGATGAGATGGCTGGATGGCATCATTGACTCAATGTACATGAGTTTGAGCAAACTCTGGGAGATAGTGAAGGACAGGGAAGCATGAAGTGCTGTAGTCCATGGGGTCACAGAGTCAGACACGACTGAGCAACTGAACTGAACTGAACCCAGTGGCCTCTATTTTGAATAGGAATATATGACCATCATAGCAGGTTGGGGAGGAACACATTTTAACTAGGATCTTTCTTCAGAATTGCTAAACCAACATCTGTATAGATAGTGGTGAACAAATAGGTTCCTTTACATAGGACAGATAGAAGTGAATGAAAAATGGACCTTGAGCTTCCCCCATCTGCTTTCCTATCTCCTTCTCTATTACTTTCTTCTCCTTTGAAATATATATTGTCTTAGCTCCACTCTCAGCTTTATAATGCTAATCTCCATATCTCTACCATACCAGCATGCAATCTGGGAAATCTGTAATGTAAAAATCCATATTTTAGTTGATACTCATGATATAAGAATGTTACCATTGCCAGGTATTTATGTTCTAAAAAATACCTGATATTTAATTCTGGCACCATACACTTTTCCCTATAATTAAAGTTTTTTTGGAAGGTATTTGAAAAGGTAAAGGAATTGGGCCAGAGAGCAGACAGAAAGAGGAATATGGTGAGAACACTATTTTATAAAACTGAAACTACCCTCTAATTGCAAAGTGCTCTTTTTCTCCATTAATATTATGGTTGAGAATCTGATTTTCCCCTTTTCTTTCTTCTCCTATTTTTAAATTATTTTCCTTCCTTGGTATTATATCTGTCATGGTTTTATTTCAGCTCTTAATCAAGGCCCACTAGACTGGTTCCAAATAGGAAAAGGAGTACTTCAAGGCTGTATATTATCATCTTGCTTATTTAACTTATATGCAGAGTACATCATGAGAAATGCTGGACTGGAAGAAGCACAAGCTGGAATTAAGATTGCCGGGAGAAATATCAATAACCTCAGATATGCAGATGACACCTTATGGCAGAAAGTGAAGAGGAACTAAAAAGCCTCTTGATGAAAGTGAAAGAGGAGAGTGAAAAAGTTGGCTTAAAGCTCAACATTCAGAAAACGAAGATCATAGCATCCAGTCCATCACTTCATGGGAAATAGATGGGGAAACAGTGGAAACAGTGGCAGACTTTATTTTTTTGGGCTCCAAAATCACTGCAGATGGTGACTGCAGCCATGAAATTAAAAGACACTTACTCCTTGGAAGGAAAGTCATGACCAACCTAGATAGCATATTAAAAAGCAGAGATATTACTTTGCCAACAAAGGTCCGTCTAGTCAAGGCTATGGTTTTTCCAGTGGTCATATATGGATGTGAGAGTTGGACTGTGAAGAAAGCTGAGCGCTGAAGAACTGATGCTTTGAACTGTGGTGTTGGAGAAGACTCTTGAGAGTCCCTTGGACTGCAAGGAGATCCAGCCAGTCCATTATGAAGGAGATCAGCCCTGGAATTTCTTTGGAAGGAATGATGCCAAAGCTGAAACTCCAGTACTTTGGCCACCTTATGCGAAGAACTGACTCACTGGAAAAGACTCTGATGCTGGGAGGGATTTGGAGGCAGAGGAGAAGGGGACAACAGAGGATGAGATGGCTGGATGGCATCACCAGTTCGTTGGACATGAGTTTGGGTGAACTCCGGGAGTTGGTGATGGACAGGGAGGCCTGGCATGCTGTGATTCATGGGGTCACAGAGTCGGACACGACTGAGCAACTGAACTGAACTGAACTGAGAGTTAGAACAGTTCCAATTTTTGCTCTAACATATGTTTTACACTTTGATCAAGAAACCTTTTCAAAAACATAAAGTAAAACTCACAAAAGACTATGTGGGAGGCACTTAGGAAATATGGAGTATTCAAAGTCAGCCCATTAACCTGCTCAAAGTCCTTCAATGTCCTTCCATCATCTTCAGATTAAAATGTAAACCTATAAAGCCATCTGGCCCTGGCTACCTCAAGAGTCTTTTTTTTCCTCCTGACATGCCCCAAGCACTTAAAGCTCCAGACGAAGAAAATCATACCCCACCCCTCAAATGAAATCTCCCATGTCTTCAAGTCAAACACACAAGTGAATAAAAAAGGTCATTAGGAGGGAATAATACTTGAAACAACAACCTGTTTCTCATGCAAAGATAAGTTGGAATGAATTTCCCAGAGAAGATGAACACACCCAAGAAAATACACCATCTCCTAGGACACATAGCTTCTGGTAATCGTATTTATACCTGTCATGATATGAGAATGAATTGTATGCTCCAACAGAATGATTTGAAAAGAGAAATATTATGGATTGTTTTGGATCTATTGATATGATACTGAAATAATTCAGTTAGAGTGTGACAATTTTAACACAGAACTAATAGCAAATTCAAAAAAGGCAGTGCTGACCTTCATGAACAGTAAAATACTGAAAATAAACAATGTTGTAGAACCACAATCCCTTGACCCAAATGATTTTAAGTGACTTCACTACTATTCCTCTGACTAAATAGCTTCTTTAATACAGCAAGTAGATTAATACAGTCAGTACTCAAATTTGTATCACTGGTCCTGAGTATACAGAAGCTTAAAAAAATTATGGAAATATCTTCCCAACTTAAGTAGTAACCACACAGCTCAAGAGTAGAGGTGATGATAGATGATTCATCAAATAATTAAATTTGTATTGTCTAAAATCACTGAGCCAAAGACAAGGAAATGCTTAATTATCTATTACATGTAAGTAATTTTAAACACTTTTATCATTTAATTTTGACATTAAACCTATATTTCAGGTATTATCACCACCATTTTACAAAGGAGGAAATTAAGACTAATGGAGTTTAAGTATCTTTCCAAGGAAACATGGATGGTAAGCAGGAGAACTTGGACTCAAGCCCAGAATTGCTATTCCTAATCCCCATATACAGATAATAATAAATATCTTCAGAGTTTCTGTCATTATTAAATAAGATAGCATATTAAAACACTCCATCATAATATTCAGTTCACATTATGTAAAGGGAAAGCATCCTTCCTGCCTAGTTGTAAGGATGTCTCCATAGGCCAAGTATTTCAACAACTGGATAACAATAATCTTGGCAAATTCCGTACATATTATGGACCCTAACATTGTGGTTGTAAATTTCAATGTTTTCTGTGACAAGTCAATAACAGCAACCTGCTGGCATATATGACTTGTGTAGATTCAGAAAGTTCATGCCACAAATACAGATATTAAATTCAAAATAAAACAAAACAAAATACCTCAGCTGTTCAGCATGAATGCATTCTCTGACATACTAAGCTCATAGGCCAACAGTTTGTGAACTTGACCTACCTGCTGAGGGCAAAGCCAGACAGAATCCTGTTAACTTAGCTTAGAATACAGCATTAGAGAGCTGATACTACATCCCTATCTCTTTCATTCTAAATGTTAACCTCATCTGGTACCAGACAATAGTATCCATAATTTCTAGCATGTAGCCATAATAATATTTACCTAATTTTCCAATGTTTGCCATCCCTCAGGCAAGACTGATAGACCAAAGTTAACACCTAAGTTATGATCTGAACATTATTTCCCTAGTTGAGAACCAATCAGTTTATTTCCCTTGAAAACCTGAAATGAGTGATGAGATTGCAGTTGGTCTTTTTTAAGTGTTCGAGTAGAATAATAATGTGGATTTTGGACTTGAACTTTTGTAAAAGCATTCCAAATTCACAAGGAAGAGAAATACATGAGAAAGCAAAAACCATGTTAAGTATAAAATAGGGAGTTGACAGGGTGAGAAGTGAGCAGAAAAGAGAAGATTCACATTAGAAAGGAGAGATGAAGATGACAATTAGTGATAGAGTGAGAGAAAGAGAGAGAGCCAAATATGATGCAGCTTCTCAGAATTACAGAGGTAACTGTCTCTGGCTCCCACCCTTCTGGGTCTGATTTCCTTGAGCCTTCCTGCAGACTAGCACCCAAATTACATTTCCATGATGGCCACAAGTTTACAATACACAACACATTTTATATAAATGTATCAGTTCATTTTTACATCTTGGTGCCCAAGAGTACTCAGGTAAACACATTATCAATTCTTCCATTAGATGCATTTTTGCTTAATCCTTACATTAAAAGATCTGGAAATTTCTTCTTCTCAGAAACTTTCATTACATATGAGTCAAAGCCTAGTGAAAGTGAAAGTGAAGTCGCTCAGTCATGTCGACTCTTTGCGACCCCATGGACGGTAACCTACCAGGCTCCGCGGTCCATGGGATTTTCCAGGCAATAATACTGGAGTGGGCTGCCATTTCCTAATCCGGGGATCTTCCCAACCTAGGGATCAAACCCGGGTCTCCTGCATTGCAGACAGATGTTTACTGTCTGAGCCACTAGGGAAGCCCTAGTATATCACACCATTTTGTAAATTTCCAAAATTTCTATGTAACCCTGAGATAAGAAACTGGGGATTGATGGATAAAATGCAAAGATTATCTCTGGAAAGCCAAGGATACATCCAGAGATGTATAATTGTTTCATTTTTATAGATATTCATAAATTCTTTCTAAAAGCACTGGCATTACTGATTAATGTAATACCACAGCAATTTTACTGCAATATTTTTGGTATTACGAATACTTTTTAAATTGCATGAGACTATTTTATGTAGAATAAAACACATGCAAAAAAAAGGGCTACTGATCGTTTTTTTTTGGTATGAAGCAATAACAAGAATGAGAAAAAAAATTAACTTGGGTACTCCTGGAAGAGGATATTTGAGTGCTTTTAAAGAGGACAGCATGATATTGAGGGGAAAAAATAAACATATTGGAATATAAAGAAAAATACCCGGTTCTTGTATTAGTCTTAATATAAACAAGCTATTGGAAAAGACACCATTTTTACTTTATACATTGATAACATAATTTTTAAAACAAGAATATGTTTTTGCTATTTCTTTGGACTTGTCTAAGTTGTTTGATATGTGGGTGAATTTAAAATACCCCTTGATGTAAAGATAAAACATTCAGACCAAATATTCTGCTACCAGTAAGCAGAAAGTCTTAGAAAAAAAAAAGCACATCTATTTGAAATTATCATAGCTATGAAAGTGCTGCAGAATTATTTGGGCAAGTTCAACAGAACAAATATCCAAAGAAATGAGAGAAACTTGTGGGGCCATTATTCCTTTAAAGACATATGTCAATTTTAGAAGAGATTCCTGAGATACTGAGAAACTAAACATTCTGAGAGACTCCTGGATTGGAAGACAAACACTGGAGTTTGGACCCTATCAAGGGAAGAAAAGGAGCAGGTTAAATCCCCTAGCTTTTCATCTCAGTTCAGTTCATTCACTCAGTCGTGTCCGAGTCTTTGCGACCCCATGGACTGCAGCATGCCAGGCCTCCCTGTCCATCACCAACTCCCAGAGTTTTCTCAAACTCAAGTCCATCGAGTCAGTGATGCCATCCAACCTTCTCATCCTCTGTTGTCCCCTTTTCCTCCCACCTTCAATCTTTCCCAGTATCAGGGTCTTTTCAAATGAGTCAGTTCTTTGCATCAGGTGGCCAAAGTATTGGAGTTTCAGCTTCAGCAACAGTCCATCCAGTGAATATTCAGGACTGATTTCCTTTAGCATGGACTGATTGCATCTCCTTGCAATCCAAGGGACTCTTTCCATCTAGGATCACAAAATACTATACACTAGATATGTGAGTGAATTAGAAATAGAATTGTTCTCCAAGGGACCAATGTGCTGTTCTTCTTTTCCAGTTTTATTGAGATATAATTGACATAACATTGTGTAAGCTTAAGGTGTCCAACTTAAGCTTATCAAGTATATGATTTAATATACTTAAATAGTATAAAATAATTAACATAGTAGGCTCAATTAACACCTTCATCACCCTGCACAATTACCATGTTTATGGCAAACACATTTAAGCTTTACTCTTGTAGCAACTTTCAACTATATAATACAGTATTATTAACTATAGTCACCATGCTGTACATTAGATCCCCAGAACTTATTCCTCTTGTAACTGAAAGTTTATAGACTTTTTACCCATATTTTCCATTTCTCTTACCCCTATCCCTGGGCAACCTCCATTCTACTCTGTTTCTATGAAATAGGCTTTTATAAATCCTGCATATAAGTAAGATCACAAAGTATTTATCTTTCACTGTCTTATTTATTTCACCTAGTATAATGTCCTCAAGGTTCATGCAAGTTGTCACAAATGTCAGTATTCCCTTTTTTTCTCATGACAAAATATCATGTGTTACGTTCATATAAACACATGTATGTATATACACATATACACATATGTATATACATATATGCATGTATGTGTACATATACACATACACATACATATATATAAATATATTGGAGAAGGCAATGGCACCCCACTCCAGTACTCTTGCCTGGAAAATCCCATGGACAGAGGGCCTGGTGGGCTGTAGTCCATGGGGTCGCTAAGAGTCGGACACGACTGAGTGACTTCATTTTCACTTTTCACTTTCATGCATTGGAGAAGGAAATGGCAACCCACTCCAGTGTTCTTGTCTGGAGAATCCCAGGGACGGGGGAGCCTCGTGGGCTGCCATCTATGGGGTCGCACAGAGTCAGACATGACTGAAGTGACTTAGCAGCATACATATATTCCCTTTTTTCTTGTAACAAAATATTACATGTTATGTTCATATAAATGCATGTATGTATATACACATATACATATATACACAGTGTGTGCTTAGTCGCTTAGTTGGATTTGACTCTGTGCAACACAATGGACTGTAGCTGCTAGTCTCTTCTATCCATGGGAGTTTTCCAAGCAAGAATCTTGGAGTGGGTTTCCATTTCCTCCTTCAGGCAATCTTTCTGACCCGGGAATCTAACACCTGTCTCCTGCATTGGCAGGTGGATTCAAACTGGTGGCTCAACAGTAAAGATGATGATACCACTCTAATGGCAGAAAGTAAAGAGGAACTAAATAATTACTGATGAGGGTCAAAGAGAAGAGTGAAAAAGCTAGCTTAAAACTCAGTGTTCAAAAAAACTAAGATCATGGCATCTTGTCCCATCACATCATGGCAAATAGAAGGGGAAAATGTAGAAGCAGTGACAGATTTTATTTTCTTGGTCTCAAAAATCACTGTGAACAGTGACTGCAGCCATGAAATTAAAAGATGTTTTCTCCTTGCTATGACAAACCTGGACAGTGTATTCAAAAGCAGAGACATCACTTTGCTAACAAAGGTCTATTTAGTCAAAGTGATGGTTTTTCCAGTAGTAATGTATGGATGGGAAATTTGGACCATAAAGAAAGCTGAGTGCTGAACAATTGAGGCTTTTGAATTGTGGTGCTGAAGAAGACTCTTGAGAGCCTCATGGACTGCAGGGAGATCAAATTAATCAATCCTCAAGGAAATTAACCATGAATATCCATTGGAAGGACTGAGGTGAAACTGAAGATCCACTACTTCGGCCACCTGATGTGAAGAGCCGACTCACTGGGAAAGACCCTGATGCCGGGAAAGACTGAAGGCAAAAGGAGAAGGGGGGGCAGAGTGAGATGATTAGATAGTATCACCAACACAAGGGACATGAATTTGAGCAATCTGCGGAAGATAGTGGAGGAAGTTAACCTGTTAACAAGTAAACTTGGAATGCTGCAGTCCATGGGGCTGCAAATAGTTGGATATGACTTAACGACTGAACAACAACATTCTATTGTTTTTTATTATATCATAAATGTAAATGCCTCTTTACTTCTACAGATATTTTCCTGTTAGGATATGAAGACATAAATAATTTCTATATGTTGATTTTATATTCTGCAACTTTACTGAAGTTTTTCGTTAGTTCTAATAATTTTTTGGTGGAGTCTAGGACTTTCCATAAATAAGGTCATATTATCTGAAAACAGATACTTTTCTTCTACCTTTAAGATTTATATGTCTTTTATTGCAAAACTACTCTGTTTAGAACTTCAAATAGTATGTTGAATAGGAGTGGTAAGAGTGGACACCCTTGTCTTGTTTGTTACCTTAGAGGAAAAGCTCTCCACCTTCCATTATCAACCTCTCTTAACTGTAGGATTTTTATGTATGGCCTTTACTATGTTGATGTATATTCCTTCTATTCCTACTTTTTTGAAGATTTTTATCCTAAAAGAATGTTATGTTTTTTCAACTGACTTTTTCTGCATCTGATAAAAATCATACAATTTTTTTATTCACTGTATTAATCTGCATATCACATTATTGATTTGAATATAACAAACTATTCTTTTATCCCCTTTGATCACAGTGTATAAGTTCAAGTTTGCAGTCTCTTTCTGTTCTACATATTTGCATTAATTTTCTGCATGTTCTCACCAGACACCTTTCAAAGTTTACTTTTATCACTATCAGGACATGCACAGGGAGAGAGCCACAGAGTTGGGGGTGTGTGGGTCTGGCTTGCAGAGCACTGGTGGTGCCCATGGGCCAGTTGTGAGAAACTACAGGCAAATCATTTCCAGCAGCTCATTTATGGGCTTACTGATGGAGGCTGCAATATGGTAAATAAGATATGTCTCCCTTAATTACCCTCTGAGCATCATTATCTGCTGCTCTACCAGCCTCTTCATACCTTTAGTCTTGTAGCTCATGACTTAATGCCCTACATGGGGCAAGAGAGAAAAGGACATCTTTGGCTGTGTCCCACATAACTGGGACTCCAAACCCCCACTCACAAGGCCTCACTTTCCCCAGTGTGAAAAATCCTGGGCTAAGAAAGGTCTCTTGACATTTAGTTTTGCTAAATACCTTGAGGGAGGTATAATGTGGGTGAAGTCAAAGTGTTCCTCTTACTCTCTTAAACGAATCTAAACTTGAATATTTTTGCTTCGGTGGTATACTGGAATTTTTCTTCTGGTCTCTTAGATTTCTACAAAAGTCGTTTCATATGTGGGTTATTGTTTAAAACAGTGTTCTCCAGGGACTCCTGGACCACACTGAGACAGGCTGGAACCAGACTATAGACTACTGCAGGTTTCACAGCTGTGAGTAAAGTCTGTACACCTACTGCCTGATGCATGAGTGGGTGAAACTCCTCCTGGATTCCTTGGTATGTGGTGTTGGATCCCACAGTGTCCACAACATGTTGTGTATGAATGAAGGACTGTTGTTGTGGGGTGGGACACAAGGAGGAATGTGTCCAAATAAGACTATTTGGCCATCTTGCTGACCTCATTCGAAAGACCAGTTTTAAATCATTCTGATAACTAATTATATTCTGGTAATCCAGGATTGCTAATTGACTTATAGCTACATGCCTAAAACAAACTTATATCTTATCTGGAATGAAATTATATCATTCTGCTCTTTATCTATCAAACTTATTCATCAATAAAAAATAATCTGACTTATAAGATGACCAAGTGATCTGACTTAAAAAATCAAGAGAAAGAATATAAATAGATACAAAATCATAGTGTATCCAGATAATAGTCTTATAAGACATGGACTTTAAACCAGCTGTGATTCATAAACAGTCTGTGAGCTAAATATTTTTTATACATTTAAAGGTTTGTAAAAACAAAGACACAACAGTAGCAATAATGACGGTAACAAAGACAATTATGGGACAGGGCTGTACATACCCACAAAGACTAAAACATTTATGGTCTTGCTCTTTATATAGAAAAATATTGCCAACTCTGTTCTAGGAAATAAAATGCATTGTTATTTCAGCAGAAAATGGAAACTTTCAAAAACGAAGCAAAGGGAAATTTGAACCTAAAATACAATATCTGATATTGAGCAAACATGAGATTGGGTTTAATTGAAGATAATATACCCTTAGAGACTTAATTGCTCTATATTAGCTTTGAGTGAAGTAGCAAGTGTGGATTAAAAAGGTTGGTAACATAAGAAATACTTGAAGAGATCATAGGTGGTAATTTTCCAAAACTGATGAAAGATATCCAACCATATATTCAACAATTGCTACAAATACAAAGAAAATCACAACTAGGCACAAAAGTATAAACATGCTGAAGACACAGAAAATCTTAAGATTATCATTTTTCAAACAAAATGAAAGGATATACTACCTTCAGTAGCTTAGTAAGATTGACTGCTAACCTCTCAATGAAACAATGAAACACTGCCTTCTGTCTTGGGAGACAATTAAATAACTTCATATTTGGAGGGATGATGAAGGACTAGCTGAAAGTCTTTATGCAAACTGTAGGAAAGTCTTTATCCAGTCAGATTTTCTTCAGAAGTTAGTGTAAAAGAAAGATATTTTACATACACACATGCCAACTAATAAAATTTATCAGAACCAGATATGAATTTAAGAAACACTAAAGTTATACATCAAGTGTAATGAAAAATATCCCAAATTGTGACTATAAGATTAAGGAAAAAATGACCCCTTCAAAATTAAATACTTTCTGCAGAAAAATAGCAGTAACAATAACTTGTATAGCTTTAAATATATATGTAATTAAAATACACATAGCAAACATTCTTAGAATTGATGCTGAGTTATATGAAGAATATAGTTTTATTCAGGAAGGTCACTGGCCTCATAGCTAAGGATGTGCAAGATACAACAATAAATATTATGCTAGATCTTGAATCAAAGTATTTGTGAATTTGAAAGCATTTGCTTTGTTTTGATACAGAAATGTAGAAATTAAAAGTCTGAATCAGATGTTTACCGTTATGTTCTCCTTTCCTGATGGAAAGAATATTAAAAGATCTCTTAAGATATCTCATAGACCTTGGCTGCTGCTGCTGCTACTAACTTGCTTCAATCATGTCTGACACTGTGCAACCCCATAGACGGCAGCCTACCAGGCTCTTCCGTCCATGGGATTTTTCCAGGCAAGAGTACTGGAGTGGGTTGCCATTTCCTTCTCCACATAGACTTTGGGGAATTTATTATTTCCCAGGTCAGTCTTACATGTTCAGAAACTTGACTTTTGTTCGTAAAATGACAATAGATTTTTCTCTCAAGGGAAACCTCCTTTTTACCAAATCGTATTAGTTCATGAAGCCAAATTATTAAATGTTATATGCATATCTCATAATATTCAAAATATACCACCCAGCTGACAACCCTGTATTCTCCATAATGTAATGTTATTTTCTATGAGAATTATCACCAAAAATGGGAGATAGTTTTTGGAATAATCAGACTAGTTTCACTGTGTAGAAACCTATTTATTTATTTATTTTATTTTTTTTAAACTTTACAATATTGTATTGGTTTTGCCAAATATCGAAATGAATCCGCCACAGGTATACATGTGTTCCCCATCCTGAACTCTCCTCCCTCCTCCCTCCGCATACCATCCCTCTGGGTCATCCCAGTGCACCAGCCCCAAGCATCCAGTATAGTGCATCGAACCTGGACTGGCAACTCATTCCATATATGATATTATACGTATTTCAATGCCATTCTCCCAAATCATCCCACCCTCTCCCTCTCCCACAGAGTCCAAAAGACTGTTCTATACATCAGTGTCTCTTTTGCTGTCTCATACACAGGGTTATTGTTACCATCTTTCTAAATTCCATATATATGCATTAATATACTGTATTGGTGTTTTTCTTTCTGGCTTACTTCACTCTGTATAATAGGCTCCAGTTTCATCCACCTCATTAGAACTGATTCAAATGTATTCTTTTTAATGGCTGAGTAATACTCCATTGTGTATATGCACCATAGCTTTCTTATCCATTCATCTGCTGATGGACATCTAGATTGCTTCCATGTCCTGGCTATTATAAACAGTGCTGTGATGAACATTGGGGTACACGTGTCTCTTTGCCTTCTGGTTTCCTCAGTGTGTATGCCCAGCAGTGGGATTGCTGGATCATAAGGCAGTTCTATTTCCAGTTTTTTAAGGAATCTCCACACTGTTCTCCATAGTGGCTGTACTAGTTTGCATTCCCACCAACAGTGGAAGAGGGTTCCCTTTTCTCCACACCCTCTCCAGCATTTATTACTTGTAGACTTTTGGATTGTAGCCATTCTGACTGTTGTGAAATGGTACCTCATAGTGGTTTTGATTTGCATTTCTCTGATAATGAGTGATGTTGAGCATCTTTTCATGTGTTTGTTAGCCATCTGTATGTCTTCTTTGGAGAAATGTCTATTTAGTTCTTTGGCCCATTTTTTGATTGAATAATTTAATATGCTTAAATTGACATTGGGATTACTATGTTTCTTCAAGCAATTTTAATATGTCTGCTTTAGTTTATTTTGGGTTGATTTTACACTTTAAATTACAGAGACTGGACTTCCTTGGTGGTCCAGTAGCTAAGACTCCACACTCCTAGTCTGGGTTCTATCCATGGTCAAAGAACTAGATCCCACATGCCACAAATGACAGTTCATATGCTGCAAGTAAAAGATCTTGCATAGCCAAATAAATAAATATTTTAAAAAATTAATTACAGAATATACTCACATTTCTCTTATTTCTAATATTTTGACTGCTTCACCTATATACTAATGACAGAAATTTTAATAATCTTCTTAAGAAAGATAAAAATACATCAACTATACATATATGTTATTCCAACTTGTGTGCAATTGTGTTTTCCCAACTTGTCTCTGTTGGTTATTGTTGCTCTAAAAATTTCTGATGAGAAATTTAACACTGTTTTTTCAACTTGGTGAACAATGACTTTTTTCACACTATTTACAGCTTCATAAGGATTGACTGACAGGCAGTGTCAAATGGGTAAATGGCTCTCTTTGACATGTTTTAAAAACTGACAATCAGTTAAAAGCTCGTGGGGCAAAGCAGTAATACATAAAGCTAGAGATACATTGAAAATGTACTCAATAAATATATGTATATATACAACTGATTCACTTTCCTGTACAGCAGAAAATAACACAACACTGTAAAGCAAGTATAGTCCAATAAAAATAAATAAATGTACTAAAAAAATGACTACCATAGAAAGTTTTTCAACCAGAGAATTAAGGAGAATCTAGATAATTTAAAAATAATAAGGACATATGACATTGGTCCTAGCTATACCAGAAGATTGGTTAACTTTATCTAGATGGGGAAGGTCTTTATCTATCTATCTATAGAATAGTCCTAAAACTCAAAGTGAATTTTTAATAGCAGATAACACATATACTAAATAGGTATGACTAAATAAGTAGAAAACATAAATGAATTACATTAGAATAGTGTGAATTTAAGACTTTTCATTCTAAAGATCTTAAGAGAATGTGCTGTGTTTCTATTCCTCGCTTAGGCCCTTACCAATGACTGAGTTATAAACATAAGCTCATTTCTTTGCTTGAGTAAGTTATTTCAAGAGAATGTCAAATTAGACACGATAAAGCTTCCCTGGACAAGAAGTAAAATTCAGTCATTTTGTACATGAGAAAACTAGAGATCAAAGAAACGATTTAGATTTTTAAGGCTACACAAGAAGAGATTTATGTAAGTGTTTACACATAGGTAAATAAACTAGCTTAACATAAATGGATGAGTAAGATATGACTTAAAAAGAAAGACATAGAGGGAAGATTTAGTGGTATCAAATGACAAGTTTTGTTAAAAACAGCATTACAAAATGATCACCTCATCAAATAATTGAATGAAACATATTTAACTTAATATAGATGAACTACACATCTAGAATGTAGTTCATCCAACTTCCTCTGAACTCAGCACTATCAAACCAATTCTGCTACACTTTAACCAGCTTCTAGCATGACCTCTCAAGCAGGACACTCACAAATTAGAATCTCTCTCTTCCAAAAGTTCATGGCTTTAGAGCCTGCAGGTGATATTGGTAAAGGATACTCAGGAGTTGATTATAACCAAAATAACAAGTCTTAGAAGACAGCAGAAAGCAGTAGCTATGAAGGGGATATCAAAACAAATTGTAGGAACTAGTTAGGAGTTGGACACGACAGAGCAACTTCACTTTCACTTCTCACTTTCATGCGTTGGAGAAGGAAATGGCAACCCACTCCAGTGTTCTTGCCTGGAGAATCGGTGGGCCACCGTCTATGGGGTCACACAGAGTCGGACACGACTGAAGTGACTTAGCAGCAGCAGCAAAAAAATAGACATAAATCAGTAATCTACTTCTCTGTATCTGTTAACAACTCTTAGAGTGGTTTCCTGGCCTCACTCCCATTTGTTTAGTCTCATATTAGGATAATTTCTTGTTAAGTTCTATATTTCACAGAACAGTTTATAATTAAAGTTGAATGCAGCCTAACTGGACAACCTACATTGATCCAGTTTAAAATAACTGTACTCAGTCATTTCTGACTCTTTCAACCCTATGAACTGTGCCTACCAGTTTCCTCCATCCGTGGGATTTCCCAGGCAAGAATACTCGAGTTGGTTGCCATTTCCTCCTCCAGGGGATCTTTCCAACCAAGGGATGAACCCATGTCTCCTGTATTGGCAGATGGATTCTTTACCACCAGGTAGCCACCTGGGAGTCCCAAAATAACATTGTTCAGTTCAGTTCTGTCACTCAGTCGTGTCTGATTCTTTGAGACCCCATGGACTGCAGCACACCAGGCCTCCCTATCCATCACCAACTCCCAGAATTTACCCAAACTCAGGACCATTGAGTCGGTGATGCCATCCAACCATCTCATCCTCTGTCATCCCCTTCTCCTGCCTTCAATCTTTCCCAGCATGAGGGTCTTTTCAAGTGAATCAGCTCTTCGCATGAGGTGGCCAAAATACTGGAGTTTCAGCCTCAACATCAGTCCTTCCAGTGAACGCTCAGGACTGATTTCCTTTAGGATGTACTAGTTGGATCTCCTTGCAGTCCAAGGGACTCTCAAGAGTCTTGAATAGATCACAAATTTCACTGATTACAGAAATACTGTTTCAAAGAAAAAAGTCATATTTTATGTGGAAGGGACTTAACCAATGCCAAATGGTTAAAAGAAGATGTGACTGAGAACCTGGTATCCTTAGCAATATCAGCGGTTGCCAAACTTAGTGGATTTTTGGAAGCTACATTTCCATACCCATCCACAGGAATTCCAATTATGTAGTCTTGGGATGAGTCCGTAAACTGTAGCTTACCAACAACCATGCCCCCACTGCACACACACAAGCACACAACAAAATGCAGGTGAATATAATAATCAGTTAAGTTAGGGTTCATTATGATGAATGATCTTGGGCATTTCATTTTAGCTCATTCATAAATGTAAGAAGCTATGTATTTCTAAAGTGACTTTTGATTGCAAATTTTATATGTCTGATATAGCCTCTTGCTAGTCTAGTGATTTCTTCTTGAGGATATCTGATCCCCTCAGCATCACTTAGGGAGAGTTTGCTCTCTCTGGAGGCTATCTGTTCCACTGTCATAAAGCTCCCAATGCTGACTCAAAATACTTCAGCTTCTACTGCTTTGTCCAAGTTCTACCCTTTTAAAAGTATGTATTCCTGTCCATCTGATAGCTCTTCAGATGCTTAAAGGCTGGGTTTGCATCCTTCCTTCAAAATTTCTTCTCTAGGTTAAAAAAAGATGTAAAGATTATAACCATGAAAGAATATAGTTTCTTCTCAATAAGCTACTTAAAATGGAACAAGTTCTCAATATCAGTAAGATGATGTCTCACTAGAAAAGAAGAAAAATCAGTGAAATAATTTGGAATTTTGTATCAATACTTACATTTAGAGGAAATCTTGCCAATAAAGAGGCTGAGGAAAATTGTAGGAGTGTTACAGCCTACCAGCAGATGGGGTGTGGTAAATTCCAAAGTGAGAAATGGAAGACTAAGAAAAAAATAATAAAAGTACATACATAATTTTTAAAATTAAACTGTGTAGGCTGTAGCATAGTCTTTTAAAATCATGATATTGTTTTGGATATCCTGTTTCTAGTGATGAACAATTAATCAAATTGATTTGTCAAGATTTCTTTTATACAATATAGTCATTCAAATATAACTAAATTTATAAATTATAACTGAACTAGTTACATAAAACAAAAATAAGATGCAATCTATAAAACAGAGGATAAAGGAGTCATAATAGAAATACTATTTATCTATGAAAATATGAACATGATAAAAATAAATTATACACCAAATCCAATAATTATATAAATAGGTTCCCTCTAACATAAAAAAGAGATTAATTCAGAAAAAATAAAGGAAATACAATTCAGGAAAAGGATTATTAAACTTATTTCAAGCGATGCAGTTACTGCTACTGCTAAGTCACTTCAGTCGTGTCCGACTCTGTGCTACCCCATAGACGGCAGCCCACCAGGCTCCCCCGTCCCTGGGATTCTCCAGGCAAGAACACTGGAGTGGGTTGCCATTTCCTTCTCCAATGCATGAAAGTGAAAGTGAAGTCGCTCAGTCGTGTCCGACTCCTAGCGACGCCATGGACTGCAGCCTACCAGGCTCCTCCGCCCATGGGATTTGCCAGGCAAGAGTACTGCAGTGGGGTGCCATAGTTACTAGCTGCTTGCAAATGTATATGTAACCAAAGCTCCAGGACAGTCTTATCACTCCTTTTTCTTATATAATCAAAGTTTTAGTTTCTTCTTTATTTAGTTTTTCCTTTATTTCTGACAAACTTATTACTTCTCTCCCCACTCTCAAAACTGCTATATGCTTTGCAAAACTGTTGGATCAAAAGTCCTTTTTTCTAAATATGCTGTGGATTGTCTCATGACCATTTTGATCAGTTTTCCTTCTTGAAACTATCTTTAAGTTCAAAGACTTTTAAATGTCCTGATTTTTCATTGTACTTGTGTCTGTCTTTCTGATGATTTTCTTTTTTCCATTTGTCTTCCTACAAAAAGCAAATCTACTCTTGTTTCTCTAAAAAAATATCAATAACAATCAGTCTTTAATATAAAGCTCTACTTCTGAACTCTCAGTAAGCTTCTAATCCCTTATCTCCAACTCTCTCCTTAATATTTCTATTTGAATGTCAGGCTATTATCTTCCAGAATCAAAGACTGTTAAAGTTCCAACTGACCTGGAGATCATCCAGGCAAATCTCAAGTTCCAGATAAGGGTATAACTTGAAAGAATAACCATTCAAAGTCACTCAGATCATAGGGGTAGGACAAAGACTAATGCGGGAGTTCTGTATTTTCCAGTCCAAAAATAGTATGTTATATACCACATACATGATTTCTGTTTTGTTGATAATTTAGACTAAATTCATAAATTTTATAGACCATAATTTATTAAAGAAAATTAGCATGTAGGGAAGGATATGGTTAATATCAACAATTTTAAGCCAAATAAATATGCTTGGCTGTGTTCAAAATTGACTCAAAAAACAATTAACTATTGGACTGAACAAGATTTATTTTTGAATTTTTGAGGACCTATAAAATAATTTGCTTTGATTGGTTCAGTTCTTGTGGGTTGATAAACTTGATATCTCAACTATCTCTCAAAAACCTGAATCTGCTCCAATGGCTGTATTAAGAATGCTCTTATCAAATTTAGATGTTTGGGATGGCAGAAACTTGAGTAACTCTGCCGACCCAGTCCCAGGGAAACACTCGTGACAAGTGGTAAAAAGTATAAGAAAGATAACAATTCAAAGACTCTGAAAATTATTCTAATGACACAGAGAAAGTTAAGAAACATTTATTTTGGAAAATTTACTAAATTTTGGTAAGAACACTGCAAGTCTATGGCACTTGACTATGACCTGTTCCCGTATTCCCCTATTCTCCCTACCCTTCTGTGGTAAGCACAGCCCCCAACATGCCTGGTCCCTCTGACAAGTTTCTCTCATCAACATTTTTAGGCTTATCAGCAGCCTAGAATCTGGACTTACTTTCTCAATTTCATGCCCTGATCACCGATATGCATGTTTATCTCTATTAAAGTAATAAGGCTTGACTGTTTAAAAAAAAAAAAAAGTATGATAATAGAAACATCAATCTAGGCAGTACAACCAGTAAAATAGGGTTTCCCTCTCCCTTTACCTCTCAGTCAAAGATGGTATTTCAACATAAGGGGCAGGCCACTTGAATTTTTCTTCTCCACTCCACCCCCAAACAACAGAGGCTAAACTCCTGGTGAGTGTTGAAACAACTTAGGGGCTTCCTTCCTCAACCCACCCTTTCCACCGAGCAGAGGATTTACTCTAGGCTGACATTTTTCTGGTCTTTATTGGCCTTTCCTCAACTCATTTATTGGGCAAAAGTTCCATATTCAGAGATGTAGGCTGAGAAGCCTACTATACTCACTCAATACCCTCATAATGGGATGGTATCATCCAAGGAGAAGGGGAATACTGTCCCTATCCTCAGCTGTGGAGTAGAGGCTCACAGATTTGCCACGTGAGATAGGCAGGTAAGGAAAAGTGAAAGTGAAAGTTGCTCAGTCATGTCCGACTCTTAGTGACCCCATGGACTATACAGCCCATGGAATTCTCCAGGCCAGAATACTGGAGTTGGTAGCCTTTCCCTTCTTCAGGGGATCTTCCCAACCCAGGGATTGAACCCAGGTCTCCCGCATTGCAGGCGGATTCTTTACCAGCTGAGTCACAAGGGAAACCCAAGAATACTGGAGTGGGTAGCCTATCCCTTCTCCAATGGATCTTCCAGACCCAGGAATCAAACTGGGGCCTCCTGCATTGCAGGCGGATTCTTTACCAACTGAACTATCAGGGAAAGTGAAAGTGAAGGTGAAGTCGCTCAGTCGTGTCAGACTCTTTGTGACCCCATGCACTGTAGCCCACAAGGCTCCTCCATCCATTGGATTCTCCAGGCAAGAATATTGGAAGCCCACAGTTAAAGAAAACTCTCCTCAAAGTTACTGAGAATTTAGTGCAATTTAATTGTGGACACACATGGATCTTCCATTTCTGAGTGGGCTTTATAAGGGAATTTGGATCAAATTGTTGCCACTGCTGCTGCTTCTGCTGCTAAGTCACTTCAGTCGTGTCCAAATCTATGCGACCCTATGGACAGCAGCCCACCAGCCTCCTCTGTCCCTGGGATTTTCCAGGCAAGAATACTGGAGTGGGTCACCATTTTCTTCTCCAATGCATGCATGCATGCTCAGTCGCTTCAGTCATGTCTGACTCTGTGTGACTCTATGGACAGCACCCCACCTTGCTCCTCTGTCCATGGGATTCTCCAGGCAAGAATACTGGAGTGGGTTTCTATTTCCTTCTCCATAATTGTTGCTACATTACTATCAAATATCAGAGTCTCTTTGATTCCAGCTCTGGACCCTAATAGCCAGTTCTGGTACAAACAAAAAAAGTTCTGTTAGATAAGAAGTTAGCTATGCACATATGACAGGCAGCCCCATGGGCTGAATATTCAATAGTCCCTAATCCTGCTATTTACCAACCCGCCCAAAACAGACCCCCATCAGTCCTCCAAAATGGTCATGAGCCTGGAAAAATCCCCCACTAGCCAAGAGGAGGCACATGTGCACATCTCACATTATCTTGTCCTTAGATAACCTTTGGCAGCCATTGGGCTTATTAAAATGTTCATAAATATTCTATGGATAAATACATCTAATTATAACTGACTGAATTATGGGCAGGGCCTGCTCAATAGGGCCTCTTATTATATAACTGGCAGCTGCTGTTAATTAAGACTGTCAATCAACAACCACCTGGATTATGCAAAAAACCTTGCCTTAAAAGCTGTATACCCCAGCCCTCCTTGGCCATTACCTTCCTTGGCCTGGCTTACCTCTCTTGAGGTGTTCTTTCAGCTCTCTCTTTCAATAAACTCTCCTGCAACTGGTAAGAAACAAGGCCCAAGGTAGAAGTAGTAATGGTTTCACTCAACCTTCTGTTACAGGGATAGTCTATGATTCATGGCAAGAATTTGGTCAAAGCACTCAAGGCTCATTTTCTTCTTGCTATATCAAAACTTGATCCTGAACTTTTATATTACAAAGTTGGAGTAACACATTAGCCTAAAACCTGGTCTAAACCCTAACTCATTAAATATTGCAAGCCCTCTCCCAACTCAAAAAAAAAATTATAATACTGAATTTTGGTGAAATCAATGTATAAAAGTATAGTGCCTTTTTTTTTTTTTTTTGCCTGCAAGGACATATTGAATACCTGATCTATTTAGGTTAAAAAAAAAAAAGAAATTTGATAACACACAGGTTGTATGTGTTGATACAATGCAGCTATGACCTCTGTTCTAACCAAAGTATATTTTACATGAACATTTTCTCTCTCACTGAGAAATCTTTACTGGTTTTCTATATATTTCCTTTTAATTGTTATACTTCCTTATATCACTAAGTTTTTTCTTACAATGCAGGGGAAGGGGGGATATAAAAATAATTATCTTAGATATAAAAATAATTATCTCCCTAAAATAGTTTTAAATAATTTGAAAGCTACATATTTTCAAGGAAATACACAGAAAAATTCAAGACAGTTTTAAAATTGTTCACAGCGGTAGTATCCAATCATTATCCAAGACATGTATTCCATTTTCTTGGTTTCGATATGAGAAACAGAAATCCACATATCCACACAAAAACAAGGCTCACTCGTTTTCCCTCCCCTTCTTCAGAGAAAAAGACCTTGTCATAAGTATAAAAGCCTCAGCAAGGTTTAAGATTTAAAATTTCATTAATTTATCAGAAGCATTTAGGCAAATTACCTCAGTGTTGAGACGATACAAAGTAACTTCAAAGTTTCTTTCTTTCTTTCTTTTTTTTTTTTTTTAAACGAGTTTGGAAATACAATGTGTGGCGATTCTTTTCCCCTGGGAAACTTTAACAATTCTGTATAATTAAAAACCGACCTGGAGGATGGGCAAGTCAGAATGGCATTAGGTTTCAGGGCCTCGGAAGCTGGCGGACTCGGACTGTGGCCCCACAGCTGCACCTCACAGGTTGGTGTTGCCGCCCGGGAGATTCCCGAGCGTTGGTTCTGGAGGCAGTGAGAATTGCAGCCCGAGCATGCGCAGCTTGCTGCCTGGGGTGTCCGGCTCCTGTCAGGGCAGTCCCGCAAGAGCGCGACATCTGTGCGGGATCCAGTCTCTACTCCCCTGACAGTGCTCCTGAAAGAGCCCAGACCTCACTATGCCTCCAAGTTTTGTGAGCGGTCAGGAGTCTTAGGGGACTGAGATTTACTTGATACGTGACGTGTACGAGACTCCTGAGAACGGCTCCGGAACCGCGGCCCTCTGGCATCCAGGACACTAAGGTAATTTTTTTTTCAAAACTTGTTTATATATATATGTGTGTGTGTATATATATATATATATACACACACACACATACTTTTTTTCTTGTACAACTGAAGCATGATGTGACTGTCAACACACTCAACAGTTTATACTACAACTATAGTTTTTAAAGAAATATTCAGATAACTAATATACAAGCTATATGTCAGAAGATGATGAGAACAGCTGAAAAACTAGTTACTGGGTGGTGTCCGTTTTACATGAGGTATTGTTTTCATAGATCGATGTCCCTGGGAAGCAAATTCTGGTACAAAGTATTGGGAGAACCCTAAGCAATCCTGTACTGTTTTACCTGGAGTGCCTGGAACATGAGACCTTGACTACTCTTAAACAAGACATTTCTCAAGACTGTATATGTAGAAAGAAATCTTGAGGCATGCCATGATGTCTCCCTTCATGAGAAAGAGTCGGCTTCTTCCATGCTTGTTTTAAAGAACCTGATTCCCTAAGCTACATGTTCCTCTTTAAGGGAATGCACAGTGTGTGCAGGTATCCATCTGACCTTTTATTTGCATTGTTGGGCTTGAGGGTCATGGGAGAACTGATTCAAGCTTTATTCTCATGCTGCTTGCTTTGCTATGAGTAATAACTTCATTTGGCTCTGAACCAGAAGTCCTGTTTCTTTCACAGCTCTGAACTAGGAGTCTCCTTTCTTCTGCTAGCCTTCTTGAAAGGGTAACAGAGTAACTGGTAGTTTCTAAGTAGGATACAGACACATTTCAGACCCTTATACATGAAGAAATTGTGTGTGGGGGGGGGAGGGTGTTTTCTGTGGGGTCGTAAAAGAGGCAAAGCTAGGCAGAAGGAAACGATCTATGGTGCAGTCACACCAAAGATCCCAGACAGTGCTGCAAAGAAATTGGGATCAGGGCTAACCCAGCAGACATGCAACATGGATCAGGGATAACCCAGCAGATATGCAACAAATGGAGACAAGAAGATCTGGCCTGTGTGTCTTTGCATGTGGACTGCCCCCCAAAATGAAGCCTGCTCTTGACATGGTGGCCTCTCTTTGTCTAAAGGCAAGGGAAATAGCAAAGCCCAGGGAGTGCACCCTAGCATCCACTAGGGCTGCAAATAAAAAATATCAAAAGAATGGCCTCTGACAAAACAATGAGTTTTCTCTAGAAATATATGGCTTTTCTCTATTGTCATGCAATAGCATTTGTGAGTTTTAAAAATACACTTCTGAGGTAAAACTCTGTTTTAAAAATTTTAGATTGCATGTGTGAATAGACTCAAGTAAAATAGTAACTTTGGTAAGATTTGTGACTTCTATTTTGTAATAACTGTGCCGTGTAAGCCTTTATGGTTAATTATGGACAGTATCAATTATCAACAACTAAAAACATTTTCCAATTAACTACTGCCTTCTTTCCTCATTCACCCAGACACTCTGGTAATTTCTTATATATTACATCTGAAATGTGGTTTACAAGCATATGAATTACAGATTCGGACTATCTGAGTTAGAATTCTAACTCTTACATTTTTGCTTTACTTTGCACACATTGCTTAATTTGTCTTTGCTACAGATTTCTCTTTATTACAGAACAGATAATGATTGTGTTTAGATCAAAGGCTTACTTCATCACTTGAATCTCACTACTGGATTTTTAAGTGCATAGGGAGAAGGAAATGGCAACCCACTCTAGTACTCTTGCCTGGAAACTCCCATGGATGGAGGAGCCTGGTAGCCCATGCCATTGTTAAGAGTCAGACACGATTGGGTGACTTCACTTTCATTTTTCACTTTCAGGAATTGGAGAAAGAAATGGCAATCCATTCCAGTATTCTTGCCTGGAGAATCCCAGAGACAGAGGAGCCTGGTGGGATGCTGTCTATGGGGTCGCACAGGGTCGGATACAAATGAAGTGACTTAGCAGCAGCAGCAGCAGCAGGGAATGTCTTATTTAATACCAATTAAGTATCACCAATATTAATTGCATGGCCTGACATACAGATGAAATTAACTGCTTGTTGAATAAATGGATTAAATTATAATGCATTTTCAATGTTACTAGGTTTGATCCAGAAACATAATTTTACACTTAGAGATCTTCATAGAAGATAAAGATAAAAGCAAAGCTGTCAGTAGAGATGGTTTTGAGTAACAAATGTAGTGTCTGAGGACAGTGCTAAATGTCTGAAATGTTGTTTAACAAGGGAGAATAGCTAACACCTCCAAACATAATGCTCTTACTTTTTGGTGCACTTGATAGCAAAATTTCCTATCCTTTATTACAATAATGAAAAGTATATAAGCTAGCAGGGACTAAAAGAATAAGAAGTAATATTTTATTATTATTCAAGGTTATCAGTATAATGATATATGAATTATTGTACCGTGTGTGCTTAGGTGCTCAGTTGTGTCCAACTCTGAGACCCCATGGACTGTAGCCTGCAAGTCCCCTCTGTCCATGGGATTTCCCAGGTAAGAATACTGGAGTGAGTTGCCAGTTTCTTCTCCAAGGGATCTTCCTAACTCTGGGATCAAAGCCACTTCTCTTGTATTTCCTTGCATTCACAGGCAGATTCTTTACCAACTGCACCACAGAAGCACTTGAGAAAGTGTACCTGCTTTCTTTGGAGGAACATCATGAAAAAGTTGGTACCTAAGCTATAACTTTATAATTGTGAGAAAATCTAAATGAACTTAAGATAAGGGTAAAAGAAGAGGTCTTAAGAGAGACTGTTCCAAGCAGTTCCAATTTAGCTCAAATGATGAAAATGAGTAAAGTGAAAGAAGAGAAAAAGTCAGAGAGATTATTGGGGTGGGGAAGTCTTTGTTCAGATTCCCTCTAAAGCAGAGCCCAAGCCAGTGATGTAGATATTGATGTTGGCATTTTATTAGAAAGGTGATCCCATAAAGCAGGATTGAAAGCACAGGAAGGGTGATTCGATTAAAAAGAAAAAATTGATATAAGAATAATTATTTTATAATAGGGGCTCAATTTCATCACACCTCCTGAGAAAGATAAATAACAGTTCTTTGAGATATCCTCCTTGAAGGAAAGTTGCATGGCTCAAGGTAACCAGGAAATTAAAATTCCCCTCCAGGTCCTCCCCACCATTCATTTCAGTCCAATGACAAATTAACTCATTGGCTTCTGTGGCCCTACAAAATAGGCGAGCCCTGGACCTTCTCACCACAAAAAAAGGGAGAGACCTGCCTTTTTCTAGGAAAAGACTGCTGCTATTTTGTTAATGAAATGGACATAGTCCGGGACAGAGTCAAAGAACTTAGAGACAGAATTGAACGCCACAAAAAAGAATTACAAAACCTTTACACTCCCCAAAACCTGTTCCAACAGGCCCTCCCTTGGTTACTTCCTTTCTTTGGACCATTGGTACTTATCATTTTATTCCTTTTATTTGGACCCTGTCTCTTCAATCTCTTTCAAAGTTTTCTCCAAGAACGGATTTGGGCCATCTCTCGAGACCAAGTCAAGACTGTTCTTTTCCTTGAAACCCTGATGGCGAGAATAGAAAATCAACACTACGGGCCTTAAACTTCCTTCCTCCCAGACTACAAACCCCTGACCCTCATTTATCAGCATAAAGAAGCCCTGAACACTAACGGCACCCACATCTCTTTCTCTTTTTATATATATTCCTTAAAGTCAAAAATGAAGGAAAGTTGCATGGCTCAAGGTAACCTGGAATTAAAACTCCCCTCTAGGTCCTCCCCACCATTCTGGCAAAACAGAGAACTATCTCACCCAAAGAAAAAAATAGACATTAGGTTGATTATGCCCAGCTCCAAGCTGGCCCAGCCTCTGGCCGATCTCCAGAACTCCTTGCCCCAGCTGTTTAAGAGATAACTACTCCCAGCAACCTTGGAGAAGAACAGGCCCCCTTAAGACGGCAGCTTTCTACACACATGCGTATATATACTTACTCTTCTTAGATAAGTGCAGCAGCTCACTAATCTGACTGTTGCCCCTTTTTGCCTCATTAAAGGTGATCTGTTCCTGTAGAGTGCCAGTCTCATTCTTTTTCTGAATCTTGCCTACTCTAACTCCATACCTTACACTCCTAAAGGAAAGAAGGCTGGGATATTTACTTACAGGCACTACTATCAATTGATCTTGTCTTAAGGCATTAATTCCTCCATATTTCCATATTTCTGTGGGAACTCTCCCAGCCTGGCACTGTATTCTACCCCAAGAGGAGAATCCTTGGACTGGAAGGCAAGTTAAGGATTTCCAATGTATATTTCAGGTGGGATGTTGCCATCAAGAGATCAGTTGGAAACATAAACTGTGGACATGAACTCTCCACAGTAGCTGCATATGAAATCAGAGATGGGCTACAGAGATGTTATATGAGGCACAAACTTGTCTGCTACAAGTAAATAAGCAGCGTTAGACCATGCAAGCCTTGTGTACCTTATTAGGGAGCTTGGAATTTACCTACTTGTGTTTATGAACTGAACAGAGACTAGTATAAGTCAGAGACTATTATGATCAGATAATAGATGGGGAAACAGGGGAAACAGTGGCTGACTTTATTTTTCTGGGCTCCAAAATCACTGCAGATGGTGATTGCATCCATGAAATTAAAAGATGCTTACTCCTTAGAAGGAAACTTATGACCAACCTAGACAGCATATTGAAAAGCAGAGACATTACTTTGTCAACAAAGGTCCATCTAGTCAAGGCTATGGTTTTTCCAGTGGTCATGTATGGATGTGAGAGGTGGACTGTGAAGAAAGCTGAGTGCCGAAGAATTGATGCTTTTGAACTGTGGTGTTGGAGAAGACTCTTGAGAGTTCCTTGGACTGCAAGGAGATCCAACCAGTCCATCCTAAAGGAGATCAATCCTGGGTGTTCATTGGAGGGACTGATGCTGAAGATGAAACTCCAGTACTTTGGCCAGCTGATGTGAAGAGCTGACTCATTTGAAAAGACCCTGATGTTGGGAAAGATTGAGGGCAGGAGGAGAAGGGGACGACAGAGGATGAGATGGTTGGATGGCATCACAGACTCAATGGACATGGGTTTGGGTGAACTCCGGGAGTTGGTGATGAACACGGAGGCCTGGCATGCTGTGGTTCATGGGGTCGCAAAGAGTCGAACATGACTGAGCTACTGAACCGATGGATTTTTCTGGACGTGAGATGCCATCATGTGCTTAATATAAACACTGATGATGAATATATTACAATATCAAAATCCAGTTGGTGGTGATTTCAAAAGGATTACATAGTACTAATTCCAGGGCCTGCCAATGTGGAGAAGAGATTACATGTTTTTTGCATTCTTCTACCTCTCAATTAAAAACTACTTTAAACAGGACATTATATATAAATCATTAACTTTTAAAAGTCCTTAGCAAATATTTTGTATTGTGAAGAGAGTTATTTACTCATTATATTAGTAGCAATTCTGTGTAAAAACCATATTGAAATATAGTGACTTAAAACAGCAATTGCTTATTGCTCACAGTTTGTACGTTGGCCAGGAGCCAACTGATCTAGATTGGGCTTAGCTGAAGTGATTTTGTACATCATTCTTCCAGACCCAGAGGACTGGCCCAAGCACCTTTTTTCTTTGAACCTGGCTGCAGCATAAAAGAGGGCTTCCCTGGTATCTCTGTGGTAAAGAACCCACCTGCAATACAGGAGATGCAGGTCAGATCCTTGAATCAGGAAGATCCCCTGGAGAAGGAAGTGGCAGTCCATCTGTATTCTTGCCTGGGAAATCCCATGGACAGTGGAGCCTAGTAGGCTACAGTCCATGGGATCTCAAAAGAGTCAGACATGACAACTAAATAACAAACAAAGTATAAAAGACCAAGTAGAAACACACAATGTTTCTGTGAGCCTTAGCTTAGAACTGATTCACTATCACAATTGTCTTATTCCTTTAGGCTAACAAATCAGGTGACCAAGCCCAGAGTCAAGAATTAGTGAAGTACATTTTCCTACTTTAGTGAGAAGTCGCATGCCAAGGTGTACCTATAGAGGGTCAAAAAATCAGGGTCACTAATACTATTTACCACACTGTATTAGTTTCATAGAGCTGCTCTAGCTAATTACCACAAGCATAGTAGTTAAAACAAAAGATGTTTATTTCCTTTATAGTTCTGGAGTCCAGATATCCATAATTAAAGTGTTGAAAGGATTAGTTTCTGCTCTGAATTTAGAAACAAACAAACAAACAACAACAACAACAAAAACACTGAGGAGAAAGTTTTTACTCATTGGTCAGACAGCAAAAAAAAAAAGTAAATAGTAAATAAAGTGTTTGCTACTGTTATATAACAATTTGCCACATACTTACCCGGTTGAAACAATGTTCATTTGTAGTTCAAGCCTCCAGCCTACATAGCTGGTTTCAGTACTCTGAGTTTCATGAGGCTGATAGTAAGATGTCAGCTGAAGTTGCAGTTCTTGTCTGGGACTTGGCATCTCCTTCCAAAATCTCTGGTTGGCAGCAGAGTTTACTTTCTTCTTAAGTTTTTGACATGTCCTCCTTCATTAATCAAGTCAGCCGTAAGAGGCTAGGTCTCTCTCACACATTGAATCTCCCCCTTTTCCCTTCCTTCTTATATTTTAAGGTCTCTTTTGGTAGAAATATCATTAGATGTATTAGTTTCCCATCCTGCCTCTGCAACCACTATGTATATATATAAACTTGAGGGGCATCTCATATACTTTCAAGTCTTTATTTCCTAACATATAGAATGAGGACACTGAAGTCTACTTTTTCTCTGAACAAAATTTTTGACACATTGGAATCACTCTAGGGTTTCTTTCAGTTCTAATTTTAAATTATCTGAACAAGGAATTCAGTAATAAAGATGTACTTTTTGCCAAATACATAACAATATTCCCTGATTATTCTCAATAAAAGTTCATTAAATGAATAAAAATGTAAAAAGGTGAATCAGTACTTTTCAAGCTATCTATATTTCACAAAGGGGAAAAATCAAGCAAAAATAATAGAACTGCTCAGATTCCTGACCTCCCTGCAAGACTTATAAATTTTATTAACTGTTTATTCATGTGAAATCTAATATCTGATATCTGTGAGTCAGGAACAGCAATTAATTATACTGCTGTCACTCAAAAAGGAGTAGGTCCTAATACATAACAATGATAAGTCAATTCTATAGAAAGCTCTCTTCTAGATTTAATACTGAATTACCAACCTAAAATAATGTTTTCAAAGGAAAAAGATATTATGTCTCTATTATGTGTGAATCTCTCTATACATTATAAACAAACATTAAGTTAATTTTGTGACATTTTGGTTTATTCCTTGTTTGTTTTATTATGTTTGTTTTGTTTTATAATGTGCTGTGGCAAGGATATTAAGTGGAGAAGGCAATGGCAACCCACTCCGGTACTCTTGCCTGGAAAATCCCATGGACGGAGGAGCCTGGTAGGCTGAAGTCCATGGGGTCGCTAGGAGTTGGACACGACTGAGCGACTTCACGTTCACTTTTCCCTTTCATGCATTGGAGAAGGAAATGGCAACCCACTCCAGTGTTCTTGCCTGGAGAATCCCAGGGATGGGAGAGCCTGGTGGGCTGCCATCTCTGGGGTTGCACAGAGTCGGACACGACTGAAGCGACTTAGCAGCAGCAGCAACAGAGAGCTTTGTTTTAAAGTTGGCTTTTCTATACATATGTTGAATTGACACATCACCTACCAAAATTGCTGTTTTGAATAAAAATGTAATACTTTATTTTTAAAGCCTTATTTGGTGAAATCAGGGTGCGATAGAAGCAGTTTACTCTTTGGAAATGTAGTTGTTAATCAAAATGTGGAAAGAATCTGGAGGGGGGGGGACTTTAAATTACGATAGAAAATTTACCAAGTTAAGATTTTCTAGAAACTACTGAAATTCTGAGACAGAGATTTTTCTGTAGATGTCAATAAAGAGGCTGTCTCATTTTGCAGAATCTGTGTTAATGGAGCTGTTTCATCAGAAACAGATTCCAAGATGGAGAGTTATATACATATTTTTGGGGAAATGGTCTCAGAGTATATAACTTTAAGACAATGAAGGTAGGAAGAAGCAGAGAAACATGCTGACCTACAGTTTAATTGCAACTAAGGTCTTTGCAACCTTGTGTTAGCTAATCATTGACACACTCTGGAAGGAAGTAAAACCTTACCTAGACAATTTATTAAAATTGAGGAGTTTCTAGTCAGGGACATTTCTGAGTCACCAGTAGCCAGTGTTCCCAGCAGCTGGGGGATGAGTGGCCACATTAGATTTCTATTACAGCTGTTTAAAATTTACCTTATTTAATGTCTTTAGACAACATACTTTTATTATCTTACATTTCTGCAGGTCAGAAGTCTTAAGCAGGTATCTTTGAGCTAGAATCAAAGTGTCAGCTTGGATGTGTTCTGTTTCAGATGCTCCAGGGAAAATTCCATTTTCTTTCTTCCTTCTTCAACTTCTGCAGGCTGTCTTCATTCCTTGGCTCAAGATCTTCTTCCATCTTCAAAACTGGTGGAGTCTTATGCTGCATCACTCTAATAGGCATTCCTATTTTTTTCTTCACTTCATGAGAATCTTGTGAGTACACTGGGCCCACCCGGATAATCCGAAAATTTTTTCTGTTTCAAGATTATCTGAGTGGTATTCTTAATTCCATCTGCAACTTTAATTCTCCTTTGCTGTGAAACCTAACATATCACAGGTTCTAGAAATTTGGATGTAGACCTTTTTGAGGGATCGATATTCTGCCTATAACAGGTACATTGATGCCGAGAGATATCTGATTGGAACACACTATATATAGTTGCTAGACTGTTGAATTAAAATAGAGCTATAAATGGGGCCATCTTTATAAATCTTTAAGAGTGGCACTATTCTCACCATTTTCTTCCAGGATGTGATATCTATTTTTTATAGTGTAATGGAGTTAACATTTATATACTGTAGACTAGAATATAATAAGCTTACAATTAAAATTTACAGAACTATGTAAGCATCACTATGGGCTTTCCTGGTGACTCAGACAGTAAAGATTCTGCCTGCAATGCAGGAGATGTGGGTTCAATCCCTGGGTTGAGAAGATATCTTGGAGAAGGGAATGGCAACCCATTCCAGTATTCTTGTCTCAAGTATTCCATGGACAGAGGAGACTGGCAGGCTACAGTCCATGGGTGTGCAAAGAGTCAGACGCAACTGAGTGACTAACACTTTGACTTTCACTCTCAAGCATCACTACAATTCAATATTAAAACATTTTATCAGCCCATTAGTTGTCTCCCACACATTTCCAAATAATTCCCATTCTCATGAGTCCTAGACAATCAATTATCTGCTTTTGGTTTCTGTAGCTTTCATTCTTCTTGACATTTCATGTAATATAATCATCCAATGTATACATTTTTGCATCTGGAAAATGTGCTATGAATTTAACTCATTTTGTTTATCCATTGACTGGTTAACATTCATTTAGATAATTTCCATCTTAGGGATGTTATGAATAATTCTGTTATGATCATTGATGTACAAGTCTTTGTATGGACATAAGCATTTGAGTAAATACCTAGAAATGGAAAGGTAAGGCCATATGATATGTTTAAATACACATGTATTTTTTTTTTAAAAAGAAACTGCCAAACTCTTTCTAAAACAGCTAAATCATTTTTATCCCCACAAGAAATGTATGATGCTACTTATTTTTCTACATCCTTGCCAACACTTGCTGTTTTATGTCTTATGATAATACCCATATTGTGCATATGTGGTGGTATCTCATTGTATTTTTCAACTGCATTTTCCTAATTACAAAGGATATTGAGCATCTTTTCATGTGACTATGTGAATAGGCATTAATATAACTTTGTTGATGAAATGCCAAATTATTTGTTTACTGTTTAGTTGGAATTCTTGTCTTTTAAATACTGATTTGAAAGAGTTACTTGCATATTCTGGGTACAGGTCCTTTATTACATACATAGTTTTCAGACATGACTTGTCTTTTCAATTTTATTAATCTATTTTGAAACACAGTAATTTTTACTGTTGTTGAAATTAAACAATTTTTTTCTTTTATGAATCATATTTTGGTACTGAATCTAAGTTTATGTCCTTAAGCTTTTTTCTTCTTTTTCAAAATTGTTAAAGCTATTTCATTTACATATTAATTTGAATAATCAGCTTGTCAGTTTCTACCAAAAATGATTGAATTTATTGAATTTATAGATCAATTTGGAGAGTTGCAGTCATAAGAAACATGGAGTCTTCTAATCCATACACATGGAATTCTTATTAATTTGTTTGGATCTTTAAAATTTCTCTCAGCAATCTTTTGAACTTTTCACTGTACAGACTTCATTTTCCTCTTTTTAATGATTGAAGTATACTTGACTTATATTAATTTCAGTTTTACAAAACAGTGATTCAATATTTTTATAGATTATGCACCATACAAAGTTATTATATTACCTATAGTTCCTGTATTGTTCAGTACATTCCTGGGATTTGTTTATTATATAACTAGTACTTTGTACTTCTTAATCCTGTTCACCTGTTTTTCCCATTTCACCACCCAACTCACCTCTGGCAACCACTAGTTTGTTTTGGGGAGAAGGCAATGGCACCCCACTCCAGTACTCTTACCTGGAAAATCCCATGGATGGAGGAGCCTGGTAGGCTGCAGTCCATGGGGTCGCTAAGAGTCGGACGGAGCACCTTAACTTTCACTTTTCCTTTCATGCATTGGAGAAGGAAATGGCAACCCACTCCAGTGTTCTTGCCTGGAGAATCCCAGGGATGGGGGAGCCTGGTGGGCTGCCGTCTATGGGGTCACACAGAGTCAGACACAACTGGAGCAACTTTAGCAGCAGGAGCAGCAGCAATGAACATTTTGGTGCCTGTGTCTTTTTTAATTGTTTTCATTTTCTTTAATTAAATACCCAGGCGTGGAATTTCTGGGTCATATGGTAGCTCGATTTTTAATTTTTTGAGGAAACTTCATTTTGTTTTCCATAGTGGCTATGCCAGTTTACATTCCCACAATGTAGGAGGTTTCCTTTTCTTCATATTCTTCCATCAGTTGTTACTACTTGTCTGTTTGATGATAGTCATTCTAATAACTGTAAGGTTATAGATACTTCATTGTGGTTTTGATTTGTATATCCCTGATGAGAGTAATGTTGAGCCTCTTCATGTGCCTATTGTTCATCTGTATGTCTTCCTTTTTTTAAAAAGGTGTAGATTCTTTATTTTTCATATGATAACATATGCAAACATATTTTATATATTTTAGATTCTTCCAAGTGCTATTTTTTAAAATTAGAGGATAATTTCTTTATAAGTTGTTAGTTTCTGCCCTACAACAACATGAATCACAGATGAATGGATAAGAAAGTTGTGGTACGTATACACAATGGAATATTACTTGGCCATTAAAAAGAATACATTTGAATCAGTTCTAATGAGGTGGATGAAACTGGAGCCTATTATACAGAGTGAAGTAAGCCAGAAAGAAAAACACCAATACAGTATACTAAAGCATATATATGGGATTTAGAAAGATGGTAACGATAACCCTGTATGCGAGACAGCAAAAGAGACACAGATGTATAGAACAGTCTCTTGGACTCTGTGGGAGAGGGAGAGGGTTTGATGATTTGGGAGAATGGCATTGAAACATGTATAATATCATATATGAAATGAATCGCTAGTCCAGTTTCGATGCAGGATATGAGATGCTTGGGGCTGGTGCACTGGGATGACCCAGAGGGATGGTATGAGAAGCGAGGAGGGAGAGGGGTTCAGGATGGGGAATACGTGTACACCCGTGGTGGATTCATGTTGGTGTATGGCAAAACCAATATAATATTGTAAAGTAATTAGCCTCCAATTAAAATAAATAAATTTATATTAAAAAAAAAAAGAAGAAAGGAGCAAAGCTTCAGCAGCCTGGCTCTACTGAGCTAACCTTGCACTGTACAACAGCCAATAAACCTCTTTGCTTCAAAAAAAGAAAACATGAATCAGCTATAAGTATACATATATCACCTCCATCTTGAGCCTCCTTCCCAAACTTCCCATCCCACCTCTCTAGGTCATCACAGAGCACGGAGCTGAGCACCATGTGTTATACAGCCACTTCCCACTGGCAATCTATTTTACACCTAGTCATGTATGTATGTCAGTGCTGCTCTCTAAATTTGTTCCATCCTCTCCTTCCTCTACTTCAAGTCAATTCTCTACATCTGTGTCTCTATTCCTGCCCTGAAAGTAGGTTCATCAGTACCATTTTTCTAGATTCCATATATATACATGTGTGTGTGTTAATATATGATATTTGTTTTTCTCTTTCTGACTTACTTCACTCTGTATGACAAACTCTAGGTCCATCCATACCACTACAAATGATTCAATGTCATTCCTTTTCATGGCTAATATTCCACTGTATATATGTACCACAACTTCTATAGCCATTCATCTGTTGATGGATATCTAGGTCGTTTCCATGTCCTAGATGTTGTAAATAGTGCTGCAGTGAACATTGGGGTATATGTGTCTTTTTGAATTATGCATTCCTCAGGGTATTTGCCCAGAGGTGGGATTGTTGGGTCATATAGTAGTTTTATTCCTAGTCTCTTAAGGAACCCTTATACTGTTCTCCATAGTTGTTGTATCAATTTACATTCCCACCAATAGTGCAGAAATGTTCCCTTTCTCCACATCCTCCAGAATTTGTTGTCCATAGATTTTTTGATGATGAACATCCTGACTGGTGTGAGGTGATACCTCATTGAGGTTTTGATTTGCATTTCTCTGCTAATGAGTGATGTTGAGCATTTTTTCACGTGTTTTTCATGTGTGTCTTTGGAGAATTATCTGTTTAAGTCTTCCACCACTTTTCAGTTGGGTTGTTTGCTTTTCTGATATTGGCTGCATGATCTGCTTGTGTATTTTGGAGATTAATCATTTGTCAGTTGCTTCATTGTCAGTTATTTTCTCCCATTCTGACGGTTGTCTTTTCATCTTATTTATGGTTTCCTTTGCTCATCAGAAGCTTCTAAGTCCCATTTGTTTATTTTTGTTTTTATTTCCATTACTGTAGGAGGTGGGTCAAAGAGGATCTTGCTGTGATTTATGTCAAAGAATATTCTGTGTTTTTAACTACATAATGATCAAAGGATCAATCCAAGAAGAAGATATAACAATTATAGATATATATGCACCCAACACGGGAGCACCACAATATGTAAGACAAATGCTAACAACTATGAAAGGAGAAATTAACAATAACACAATAATAGTGGGAGACTTTAATACCCCACTCACACCTATGGATAGATCAACTAAACAGAAAATTAACAAGGAAACACAAACTTTAAATGATACAATAGACCAGTTAGACCTAATTGATATCTATAGGACATTTCATCCCAAAACAACGAATTTCACCTTTTTCTCAAGCACACATGGAACCTTCTCCAGGATAGATCACATCCTGGGCCATAAATCTAGCCTTGGTAAATTCAAAAAAATAGAAATCATTCCAAGCATTTTTTCTGACCACAATGCAGTAAGATTAGATCTCAATTACAGAAGAAAAACTATTAAAAACTCCAACATATGGAGGCTGAACAACACGCTGCTGAATAACCAACAAATCACAAAGAAATCAAAAAAGAAATCAAAATTTGCATAGAAACGAATGAAAATGAAAACACAACAACCCAAAACCAGTGGGACACTGTAAAAGCAGTCCTAAGGGGAAAGTTCATAGCAATACAGGCATACCTCAAGAAACAAAAAAAAAAGTCAAATAAATAACCTAACTCTACACCTAAAGCAACTAGAAAAGGAAGAAATGAAGAACCTCAGGCTTAGTAGAAGGAAAGAAATCTTAAAAATTAGAGCAGAAATAAATGCAAAAGAAACAAAAGAGACCATAGCAAAAATCAACAAAGCCAAAAGCTGGTTCTTTGAAAGGATAAATAAAATTGACGAACCATTAGCCAGACTCATCAAGAAACAAAGGGAGAAAAATCAAATCAATAAAATTAGAAATGAAAATGGAGAGATCACAACAGACAACACAGAAATACAAAGGATCATAAGAGACTACTATCAACAATTATATGCCAATAAGATGGACAATGTGCAAGAAATGGACAAATTCTTAGAAAAGTACAACTTTCCAAATCTGGACCAGGAAGAAATAGAAAATCTTAACAGACCCATCACAAGCACAGAAATTGAAACTGTAATAAAAAATCTTCCGGCAAACAAAAGCCCAGGTCCAGATGGTTTCACAGCTGAATTCTACCAAAAATTTAGAGAGGAGCTAACACCTATCCTGCTCAAACTCCTCCAGAAAATTGCAGAGGAAGGTAAACTTCCAAACTCATTCTATGAGGCCACCATCACCCTAATACCAAAACCTAACAAAGATCCCACAAAAAAGAAAACTACAGGCCAATATCACTGATGAACATAGATGCAAAAATCCTGAACAAAATTCTAGCAATCAGAATCCAACAACACATTAAAAAGATCATACACCATGACCAAGTGGGCTTTATCCCAGGGATGCAAGGATTCTTCAATATCCGCAAATCAATCAATGTAATACACCACATTAACAAATTGAAAAATAAAAACCATATGATTATCTCAATAGATGCAGAGAAAGCCTTTGACAAAATTCAACATCCACTTATGATAAAAACTCTCCAGAAAGCAGGAATAGAAGGAACATACCTCAACATAATCAAAGCTATATATGACAAACCCACAGCAAACATTATCCTCAATGGTGAAAAATTGAAAGCATTTCCTCTAAAGTCAGGAACAAGACAAGGGTGCCCACTTTCACCATTACTATTCAACATAGTTTTGGAAGTTTTGGCCACAGCAATTAGAGCAGAAAAAGAAATAAAAGGAATCCAAATTGGAAAAGAAGAAGTAAAACTCTCACTGTTTGCAGATAACATGATCCTCTACATAGAAAACCCTAAAGACTCCACCAGAAAATTACTAGAACTAATCAGTGACTATAGTAAAGTTGCAGGATATAAAATCAACACCCAGAAATCCCTTCCATTCCTATACACTAATAATGAGAAAACAGAAAGAGAAATTAAGAAAACAATTCCATTCACCATTGCAAAGGAAAGAATAAAATACTTAGGAATATATCTACCTAAAGAAACTAAAGACCTATATATAGAAAACTATAAAACACTGGTGAAAGAAATCAAAGAGGACACTAATAGATGGAGAAATATACCATGTTCATGGATTGGAAGAATCAATATAGTGAAAATGAGTATACTACCCAAAGCAATTTATAGATTCAATGCAATCCCTATCAAGCTACCAACGGTATTCTTCACAGAGCTAGATCAAATAATTTCACAGTTTGTATGGAAATACAAAAAACCTCGAATAGCCAAAGCTATCTTGAGAAAGAAGAATGGAACTGGAGGAATCAACCTACCTGACTTCAGGCTCTACTACAAAGCCACAGTTATCAAGATAGTATGGTACTGGCACAAAGACAGAAATATAGATCAATGGAACAAAATAGAAAGCCCAGAGATAAATCCACGCACATATGGACACCTTATCTTTGACAAAGGAGGCAAGAATATACAATGGATTAAAGACAATCTCTTTAACAAGTGGTGCTGGGAAATCTGGTCAACCACTTGTAAAAGAATGAAACTAGAACACCTTTTAACACCATACACAAAAATAAACTCAAAATGAATGAAAGATCTCAACGTAAGACCAGAAACTATAAAACTCTTAGAGGAGAACATAGGCAAAACCCTCTCCGACATACATCACAGCAGGATCCTCTATGACCCACCTCCCAGAATATTGGAAATAAAAGCAAAAATAAACAAATGGGACCTAATTAAACTTACAAGCTTCTGCACATCAAAGGAAACTATTAGCAAGGTGAAAAGGCAGCCTTCAGAATGGGAGAAAATAATAGCAAATGAAGCAACTGACAACTAATCTCAAAAATATACAAGCAACTCCTACAGCTCAACTCCAGAAAAATAAATGACCTAATCAAAACATGGGCCAAAGAACTAAATAGACATTTCTCCAAATAAGACATACAGAGGGCTAACAAACACATGAAAAGATGCTCAACATCACTCATTATCAGAGAAATGCAAATCAAAACCACTATGAGGTACCATTTCACACCAGTCAGAATGGCTGCTATCCAAAAGTCTATAAGCAATAAATGCTGGAGAGGGTGCAGAGAAAAAGGAACCCTCTTACACTGTTGGTGGGAATGCAAACTAGTACAGCCACTATGGAGAACAGTGTGGAGATTCCTTAAAAAACTGGAAATAGACCTGCCTTATGATCCAGCAATCCCACTGCTTGGCATACACACTGAGGAAACCAGAAGGGAAAGAGACATGTGTACCCCAATGTTCATCGCAGCACTGTTTATAATAGCCAGGACATGGAAACAACCTAGATGCCCATCAGCAGATGAATGGATAAGAAAGTAGTGGTACATATACACAATGGAGTACTACTCAGCCATTAAAAAGAAAACATTTGAATCAGTTCTAATGAGGTGGATGAAACTGGAGCCTATTATACAGAGTGAAGTAAGCCAGAAAGAAAAACACCAATACAGTATGCTAACACATATATATGGAATTTAGAAAGATGGTAACAATAACCCTGTGTACGAGACAGCAAAAGAGACACTGATGTATAGAACAGTCTTATGGACTCTGTTGGAGAGGGAGAGGGTGGGAAGATTTGGGAGAATGGCATTGAAACATTTGTAATAACATGTATGAAATGAGTTGCCAGTCCAGGTTCAATGCACGATACCGTATGCTTGGGGCTGGTGCACTGGGATGACCCAGAGGGATGGTGTGGAGAGGGAGGAGGGAGGAGGGTTCAGGATGGGGAGAACATGTATACCTGTGGCGGATTCGTTTTGATTTTTGGCAAAACTAATACAGTGTTTCAGGTTTAAAAATAAAATAAAATTAAAAAAAAAAAAGAATATTCTGTGTTTTCTTCTAAGGGTTATATAGCTTTTATATTTAGGTCTTTAATACATTGTTGTTTAAGTTTTCACTGTGTTCTAGTCTTTTCCTGAGTTTGATGAGCATTTTTATGACCATTACTTTGAACTCTTTTATCAAGTGCATTACTTATCTCTCTTTTGCTAGTTTTTTCTTCGAGTTTTGTCTTGTTCTTTGGTTTGGAACATATTTCTCTGTCTTCTCATTTTGTTTGACTTTCTGTGTTAGTCCTTATGAATTAGACAATTTACTTGCCTTTCTTGGTCTTGAAGGCATGTCTTTTTTGTAGAAGTGTCCTTATGCAGGCAGTGTATGTCCAGCTGCTTTTGCTGGAGAGGTAGAACTGGAGCCTTGTACAGGCTGGGGCTTCTCCCATGGTACATTGTGAACCACCATCTTGGTGGGTGTTTGGGCTTGGAGTCAGAGCTGAGTGCAGGCTTGGGGTGGTGGGGAGGAGATGGGCAGGGTGCACATTCTGGGGCAGCTAGGATGTCAAGTACTTTGTAATGTACTCCTCTGCACTAAGACTCAGAATAAGTAAGTCTGTGCATTGCCCTTTAAGTGTGGAGTCAAGGTTTCCTGTACTCCCTCAGTTTTCCTGATCTTAAGCTCTGCTGGTATTCAAAACCAGTTAAGGGGATTTGTCTTCCTAGTGTGAGTTCCCAGGGTTAAGATACACAATCTGGGGTGTGAGCCATTCACTCCTTAAGGAGGACCAACCAGCTTATGATATGCTTTCCTCTTTTGAGTTGCCCTCAAGGTATGTGAGTCCTATTTAAATTGCTTCTCCTCCCCTCCTATCCATCTCAGTGTTTGGTTTTGTTTTTCTTTCGATCTTTGTAGAAGAGCTGTTCTGCTGGTCTTCCAGTTGTTCTCAGAGAAAATTGTTCTATATGTAGTTGTCATTTGGATGTGTCTGTGGGAGAAGATGATCTCATGATCTTCCTACTTTGCTTTCTTGATCCCATCATTAAAGCCTTTCATTTCTTTAGTTAAATTTATTACTGAGTACTATTCTGGTTGTGCTTCTAGGAATAAATTTCTTTAAATTACTTTTTCAGAATGTTCATTGTGAGTATGTTGCTGTTCAGTTGCTGAGTCATGTCCAACTCTTTGCAACCCCATAAACTGCAGCACAACAGGCTTGCATGTCCTTCACTATCTCCTGGAGTTTGCTCAAACTCATGTCCGTTGTATCAGTGATGCCTTCCAACCATCTCATCCTCTATCGTCTCCTTGTCCCCTTGCCCTTAATCTTTACCAGGATCAGGGTCTTTTCCAGTGAGTCAGTTCTTTGCATCAAGTGGACAAAGTATTGGAGCTTCAGCTTCACCACCCTGTCCTTCCAATATATCAGTTCAGTTCAATAGCTCAGTCATGTCTGACCGTTTGCAACTCCATGGACTGCAGCATGCCAGGCCTCCCTGTCCATCACCAACTCCTAGAGTTTACTCAAACTCATGTCCATTGAGTCGGTAATGCCATCCAACCATCTTGTCCTCTGCCATCCCCTTATCCTCCCACCTTCAATCTTTCCCAGCATCAGGGTCTTTTAAATGAGTCAGTTCTTCACATCAGGTGGCCAAAGTATTGGAGTTTCAACTTCAGCATCAGTCCTTCCAATCAACATTCAGGACTGATTTCCTTTAGGATGTACTGGATGGATCTCCTTGCAGTCCAAGGGACTCTCAAAAGTCTTCTCCAACACCACAGTTCAAAAGCATCAATTCTTCAGCATTCAGCTTTCTTTATAGTCCAACTCTCACATCCACATATGATTACTGGGAAAACCTTAGCTTTGACTATGGGGACCTTTGTCACAAAAGCATTATCTCTGCTTTTTAATATACTATCTAGGTATGTCATAGCTATTCTTCCAAGGAGCAAGTGTCTTTTAATTTCATGGGTGCAGTCACCATCTGCAGTGATTTTGAAGCCCAAGAAAATGAAATCTGACACTGTTTTCATCTTTCCCCATCTATTTGCCATGAAGTGATAGTACCAGATGCCATGATCTTTGCTTTTTTTAATGCTGAGTTTTAAGCCAGCTTTTCACTCTACTCTTTCACCTTCATCAAGAGGCCCTTTCATTCCTCTTTACTTTCTGCCATTAAAGTGGTATCATCTGCATATCTGAGGTTGTTGATACTTCTCCTGGCAGTCTTGAATCCAGCTTGTGGTTCATCTGGCCTTGGATTTTGCATGAAGTACTCTGCTTGTAAGCCAAATAAAGTAAAATACACAGCCTTGAGGTACTCCTTTCCCACTTTTCAACCAGTCCAGTTCCATGTCCAGTTCTAAGTGTTGCTTCTTGTCCTGCATACAGGTTTCTCAGGAGGCAGGCAATGTGGGCTCTGGTATTCCCATCTTATTAAGAATATTCCAGTTTGTTGTGACCTACACAGTCAAAGGCTTTAGCATAGTTGATGAAGCAGAAGTAGAAATGCAATGGATTTTTGTATATTGATCTTATGTGACCTTCCTAAATGTTTTTATCAGTTCAATGAATGGAAATAAGTATGTGTTTGTGTGCATATGATTTTCTCAAGATTTTATACATGGAGGAGTATGTCATATGTATATAACTATAGATATTTTTACCTTTTTCCAATATGAGTAATTTTATTTAGTATTCATTCTCATAGTACCAACTAGAAACTATTATAATGTTAAATAGATAGTTACTGAGAATGGAAGTACTTTTTTATCTTAATCTTAAGGAAAGCATTGTCTGTCATCATTAATTATGATATTAGCATTAGGTATTTTATTGATGTCCTTTATTAGTTTCAGGCAACTTTATTCTACTTTGAGTTTGCTGTGTTTCATTGGAAATGACGCTAATGGTAAAGAATCCCTGCCAATGCAGGAGACATAATAGACATGGGTTTGATCACTGGGTCAGGAAGATACCCTGGAAAAGGAAATGGCAACCCATTCCAGTATTCTTGCCTGAAGAATCCCATGGACAGAGGAGCCTGGCGGGCTGCAGTCTATGGGGTTGCAAAGATTTGGACATGACTGAATGTCTGAGCATAAATATTGGAAATTAATGTAGAATTCGTTAAATACTTCAAATCTATTTAGATGATCATGTGCTTTTTTTTTTCCCTTTATTTTATTACTATTAACTCTATCATGGCAGAAGTTTTGCCTGGTAATATTATTATTAATATGGCAACTTGGTGAAGGAATTGCAGAGAATTTAATTTAGCTTTCCCACTTCAGTGATTCTTATCCCACAGATTTAAGAACCAGTGTGAGTGTTCTGCTAAGTACAAAGCTTAGCCAATTCAATTATACATTTGGAAAGTAAAGAAATGACCGCTATGTGGGCCTGTCAGCCCAGAAAATTTGCTCTAAGTTGGAATGAGGTCTGGACTATTTTTATTATATGATCTGTCCTCATTTTAATAATGGCAAACCTTCTTGGTGCTTGGATGTCAGTGCCAATCCAGCCCAGGATCCAGTAATGAAGCTTCTGTATCCAATAATTGTCAAAAGATATTTTTGTAATCCACTATGTATACTGTACCCACTACATGGTCACTTAGCTATAAGAATATTGTAGTTAATTATAGGTCCCTTTGGAGGAACAGTGTTAGATTTACAGAAAAAAATTACGAAGATCAGTGCAGTTCAGTCCCTCAGTCGTGTCCGACTCTTTGCGACCCCATGAATCATAGCACGCCAGGCCTCCTTGTCCACCACCAACTCCCAGAGTTCACTCAAACTCATGTCCATCAAGTCGGTGATGCCATCCAGCCATCTCATCCTCTGTTGTCCCCTTCTCCTCCTGCCCCCAGTCCCTCCCAGCATCAGAGTCTTTTCCAATGAGTCAACTCTTCACATGAGGAGTTTCAATACTTCGCAAAGTATTGGAGTTTCACCTTTAGCATCAGTCCTTCCAAAGAATCCCTAGGACTGATCTCCTTTAGAATGGACTGGTTGGATCTCCTTGCAGTCCAAGGGACTCTCAAGAGTCTTCTCCAACACCACAGTTCAAAAGCATCAATTCTTCAGCACTCAGCCTTCTTCACAGTCCAACTCTCACATCCATACATGACCACTGTAAAAACCATAGCCTTGACTAGATGGACCTTTTTTGGCAAAGTAATGTCTCTGCATTTTAATATCCTGTCTAGGTTGGTCATAACTTTCCTTCCAAGGAGTAAGCATCTTTTAATTTCATGATGGCTGCAATCACCATCTGCAGTGATTTTGGAGCCCCCAAAAATAAAGTCTGACATGGTTTCCACTCTTTCCCCATCTATTTCCCATGAAGTGATGGGACCAGATGCCATGATCTTAGTTTTCTGAATGTTGAGTTTTAAGCCAACTTTTTCACTCTCTGCTTCCAAACTAACACCCAAAAAAGATGTCCTTTTCATAATAAGGACTGGAATGCAAAAGTAGGAAATCAAGAAATGCCTGGAGTAACAGGCAAATTTGGCCTTGGAATACAGAATGAAGCAAGGCAAAAGCTAAGAGTTTTGCCAAGAGAATGCACTGGTCATAGCAAACACTCTCTTCCAACAACACAAGAGAAAACTCTACACATTGACATCACCAGATGCTCAACACCAAAATCAGATTGATTATATTCTTTGCAGCCAAATATGAGAAGCTCTATACAGTCAGCAAAAACAAGACCAGGAGCTGACTGTGGCTCAGATCATGAACTCCGTATTGCCAAATTATGAAGATAGTACAGCGTATTTCAGTATACTCATTGCTTGTGTAGACCTTCTTCTTTGTTTAGTCTTACTGACTTTACTCATGTCCAAAGTTATTTAGATCAGTATGTTAATTTTTTACTCTCACCGAGGTTATTTCATACATTTGTATACAATAAGATTGTGTTGCTTATTTTTAATACATTCCATTCCATCCGTTTGACAGAATCAACTTGATTCTCTGAGTTCCTAAATGATTTTTTATGAATATATAACATTAAAATTGACTGTGCTGGAAAATGTTATGTGTTTTGGAAAATACAATGTAATTTATCCACAATTATAGTGTTATATAGAATAATTACACTGCCCTAAGGAATACTCCATGTCTCACTCTATCAGTCTGTGTCCTTTTCTGGAATCATTGATTTTTTTTTTTTTTAACCATGTCTTTAGTGTTTTCCAGAATGCCATATAGTTGGAATTATACTGTATGTGACTGTTTCAGAATGGCTTCTTTTACTTGTCAATGTGCATTTCAGATTCATCCATGTCTTTTCTTGGCTTGATAACCTACTTACTTTTATTGTTGAATAATATTGTTTTGTATGAATGTGGGACAGTTTATGCATTCATCTTTTGAAGGACATCATGGTTGCTTCCAGTTTTGGGTGATTATGAATGCAGTTGTTATAAACATTCATGTGCGGGTTTTTGTGTAGCCACATTTTCAAATCATTTGGGTAAAAATCACACTGGGAGTGTGATTGCTTGATCGCAGGTTAAGGCTATGTTTAGCTTTGTAAGAAACTGCTAGACTTTCTCCCAGAGCTGTTGTACCATTTTGCATTCCCATCAGTAGTGAATGTGTTCTTTGTCCTTAACATTGTCATCAGGAACTGTTATTTTCAAGTTTTTTTATTTTAGTCTTTCTAATTGATGAATACTAGTTTTCCAAGGAATTTTTTGTCCATAGAAAGTTTTGGGAAAATTTACAGCTAGGGAAAAACATTGCAAGTCTAAGAGAAAACACATTGTCTGTTTTCTGAGAATGCAGAGAACAATCTTTATTGAAACAATGTCTAATACTGGTAGATATTCTTTTGCTTAATTATAGTTATTATTGATTGGATTTTGCTTATATTTGTGCCTATGTTTGGGGGTACAATAACCTAGAATTTTACTTTTTAAAAAAATTGAAATGACTTTACAATTATATTGGATTACAGAAACCATTTATTTGCACAAGTTACCTGTGCAAAGAATAGTAAAACTGACCATTGCTTTCATGAATATTGGTCTACTTCACAGAGTTAAAAGTAAAATTTTTCAACAAGACAGTTACAGCATAGATATTCTGATTTCTCTCCAACTGAATGATTTGTAGGCTTACAAATACCTACTTTAATTTTTCTTTTATTTTTACAAGTACATTTGAAAATACTAATTATGTCTAGCTACTATGTGTTTAACTTGCTCCACTATTTATATTAGAGGGAAATACACTTCAAATAAAATGACCTTCTAGTATGTTATAATCTATGCTCTTAATTCCAAATTGGATGTTTATTAGGCACACATTAAAATGCTCAATGTGAGTTCAACTTAACTTTGAGACTGAAACATGTAATTTTCACTATTCATCTGAATTTTGCTGTTAAGCATGCAATTGTAAAAGTCAAGCAGATAATTTTACATTAATAACTGTCTTATGCATATATTTAAGCTATTGTCTTATATTGGATTTGAAAGAGTAAAAGTGATGTAGTTTTTGTAAACTGGTTTCTCATTGAATTGATAAAATCGTATGAACATAACAAGAGTCAAATACATGCCTTTCTGTTTAAAATAAATTCATGTAAATGGAATTTATAACACATTTGTATGTGTCATTCTGTTAATCAGAATTCATCAAAGAAAATATTAAGAAAGTATGGCAAGAATACAAAGAACTATACAAAAAAAGATCTTCATGACCCAGATAACCATGATGGTGTGATCACTCACCTAGAAACAGACATCCTGGAGAGTGAAGTCAGGTGGGCCTTAGGAAGCATACTATGAACAAAGCTAGTGGAGGTGACAGAATTTCAGTTGAGCTATTTCAAATCCTAAAAGATGATACTGTGAAAGCCCTGTACTCAATATACCAGCATATTTAGAAGACTCAGCAGGGCCACAGAACTGGAAAAGATCAGTTTTCATTCTGGTCCCAAAAAAAGGCAATGCCAAAGAATGTTCAAAGTATGCACAATTACACTCATCTCACATGCTAGCAGAGTAATGCTCACAGATCTCCAAGCTAGGCTTCAACAGTACATGAACTGAGAACTTTCAGATGTTCAAGCTGGTTTTAGCAAAGGCAGAGGAACCAGAGATTAAATTGCTAGCATCTGTTGGATCATAGAAAAAGCATGGGAATTCCAGAAAAACATCTACTTCCACTTCATTGACTATGCTAAAGCTTTTGAATGCATGGATCCCAACAAACTGTGGAAAATTCTTAAGAATACCAGACCACCTTACCTGTCTCCTGAGAAATCTGTACGCAGGTCAAGAAGCAACAGTTAGAACCAGACATGGAACAATGGACTGGTTCCAGATTGTGAAAGGAGTACATCAAGGCTGTATATTATCACCTTGCTTATTTGAGCGATATGCAGAGAACATCCTGTGGAATGCCAGGCTGGATGAGGCACAAACTAAAATCAAGATTGCCAGGAGAAATATCAGTAAACTCAGATATGCAGATGATAGCACCCTTATAGCAGAAAGCAAAGAGGAACTAAAGAGCCTCCTAATGAAAGTGAAAGAGGAGAGTGAAAAAGTTGGCTTAAAACTCAACATTCAGAAAACTCAGATCATGGCATTCAGTCCCATCACTTCTTGGCAAATAGGTGGAGAAACAATGGAAACAGCAACAGACGTTATTTTCTTGGGCTCCAAAACCACTGCAGATGGTGACTGCAGCCATGAAATTAAAAGACACTTGCTCCTTGGAAGAAAAGCTATGACCAACCTAGGCAGCATATTAGAAAGCAGAGACATTACTTTGCCAACAAAGGTACATCTAGTCAAAGCTGTGGTTTTCCCAGTAGTCATATACTGATGTTAGAGTTGGACCATAAAGAAAGCTGAGCACTGAAAAATTGATGCTTTTGAACTGTGGTGTTGGAGAGACCCTTGAGAGTCCCTTGTACACCAGGGAGATTAAACCAATCAATCCTAAAGGAAATCAGTCCTTAATATTCCTTGGAAAGACTGATGTTGAAGCTGAAGCTCCAATACTTTGTCCACCTGATGGGAAGAACTGACTCATTTGAAAAGAGTCTCATGCTGGGAAAGATTGAAAGCAAGAGGAGAAGGGGATTACAGAGGATGAGAATACTGGATAGCATCACCGACTCAATGGACATGAGTTTAAGCTAGCTCTGGCAGGTGATGATGGACAGGGAAGCCTGGCATACTGAAATCCAGGGGTCACAAAGAGACAGACACAACTGAGTGGCTAAACTAATTGAACTGAAGTGAATTACCAAGCAAAAAAAAGAAGTAAAATCTCACTGTATTTTTTATTATCTTAACATAGCACTACATTTTGGTAGAATAAATATAGCAAAAAAATCACTTTTTAAATTGTTTCTTATTTAATACTTATTAAAAATAATTTTCACTTTCAGCAGGTTAGCTGTATTCAGTCCAACCTTACCTGAGAACTAAATTCTATACATAACAATATAATAATATTTGTTTAGAGATATCCAAAAACTACTAAGATAGCAAGAATTTGAACAGGCAAGACATCCTAAAAGGGAAGAATAGTTATTTTACACAATATTTGGAAGCAATTTACTTCTCAAAGAATTTGCTGATTCAAAACTGAAGCCTTGGAAGTGAGGAGAACTCTGCATCTGACATGGAGTGTGGAAAGTGAGTATTTGGGTTCAGATCTCAGTGTAGAGGTAGAGCTGCACGTTTTCATTTGAGAAACCCAGGGACTAAAGAGGAAAAAAAGAGTAAGTTAGAAATTGATCATTTTCACAATGACTAAAGCCCAGTTCAGTTTGATCCATGACTACATAAATGAACATAACTTCTTGTCAGAAATAAAAATTAATCAATTATGTATTGAGAAAAAATAACACGTTGAAAAAAGTTATTCTGTGTCTCAGTTTTCAGCACACTGTGTGGCATTCAATCAAAACTAACCATGTGTTTTTTTAAAAAGAAAAAATAATAAAATGGATTTACAACTAATGCAAATATTAGAACTGTTGCACTTAGACATTCAAATATTTGTAATTAATATTAAGTACTTCAGTAATGAAATAGAAAGTATATTTTTAATAGGGAAGTTCTAGAAGTAAAAGATAAAATAGTTGAAAATAAGAACTCAACTAACACAGATGCTCTAATGTTAGATTGTATATCATGAGAGAGGATTGGAATATAGAAAGTTATCTCACATGGAAATATTATAATCGGAAACAAAAAGGAAAAGAATGGAAGATGTATTAAATGTCCTAATAAACATCGAGGATAAAATGGAGAAGTAAATATTCATTATGCATATACTTTTTGTTCAAGTATGGTAAAACTTTCCAATGATATTGACCAGTCATATTTGTAAATATAATCGCTAAAGTTATAAAAAGATATGAATCCAGATTAAAGAAGTTCAAAAACAACAAACATGGTAAATGCAAAGAAATCTCCATCTTTGCTTTTCAGAATAGAATTGATTTCTTGGCAGAAACAATGGTGACCAGGCAATAAAAGATAGTGTCCTAAGCTCTAAAATAAATAAATACAAGAGTAGAAGTCTATACTATGGCTGCCATAGCAGTATGTGTGTATGTGGGTGTGGGTGTGTGTGTGTGTAAATATGCACCTCAGTCTCTCAGTCGTGTCTGACTCTTTGTGACCTTATGGACTATAGCCCACCAGGTTTCTCTGTCCATGGGATTTTTCAGTGCTCTCAAATCCCCAACCTCGAGAAGTATAATTAACTGAAGATCTCAAGTTTTGTGCTCTGAAGTCAGTGCCTAAATTGGTGCAGAAGCCATACTTCTCATAGACTGCTAATGATTGAGTATGGTAGGGACACTGTGACAGGCCCATTTTAGGAGATTAGGGACTCTTCTGGTAGGCATTTGTGGCTTGAAGCCTCCCTCATAGACTTGGTGAATTTTCCCTGAGAAACACTGCAGACTAACACACTTCCATTCAACTTTTCTCATCTTTCTCCCTCCTTCTTGTTCTCCATCTCTCAGAGTTTGACCTGTGTTGCCCTCTGAGCACTCTCTCAGCCTTTCTTTGCCCCCTCCCTATTGTCTCTCACAGACGTTTCTTCTAAACAATTTCTTTCACATCTAATTTTCTTTCAGCAACTTTTTCTTGGAATATTTAACTATTAAAAAATCTCTATAAAATGAAACAGGAATAGAGACATTTTTACAATAAGAAACTCAAATAGAAATTGACAGATTTAATAACCAAACTGCACAAAAGGAAATACCAAAGATATCACTAAAAGAAAGAGGAAAACGATTCCATACAGAAGTACAGAGATGCACAAAGGAACATAGAGAAACTTAGTAAATCTGTGAGTATAATGAATGCTGACTATATAAAATGATACAATGTCTTTTGGAGTTGGAAAATGACAACAAAAGAACAAAAGGTAAAAGTGGATTATGTGGAGTTAAAGTGCTCTCAGTTCTCTACATTGCACAGGAAGTTGGCCCTTTTATGGTATGGGTCTTTTGAATATTCTGGGATTCTACTACATGAGAGGTGGCTGTTGTGAAGAAATAGTGAAGGGATTTGCAGATATAATATTCAGGTCTCTAATCTGTTGACCTCAAATTAATCAAAAGAAGATTAACTTGACAGGACTTGACCTGATCAGGTAGGCCCTTTCAAAGAAGGACCAGACTTCTCCTGAAGGGAGAAAAAAAGAGACTCCCTAAATAGCTTTGAGGAAGTCTGCTGCTAGGAAAGGGCCTCATGACTGGAACTTGAGGCATCCTCTAGAACCGAAGAGTGCCTCATAGCCATAGCCGATAAGAAAGCAGTGACTTCAGTTCTACAACTACAAAGAGAGAATTCTGCCAATAACCTGTGAGAGTGGAAAAGGGCCCCAAATAGTAGATAAGATGGCAGCTCTTCCAGGCCAACATTTTGAACAAAGCCTTGCAAGACCCTGATCAGAGGACGTAGGTAATCCATATTCAGATTCTTGACCCCAAAATCTGTAAGATAATAAATGTTTGCCATTTTAAGTGACTATATTGGTCATTTGATGTATTGCATTAAAATAATTCACAACTCTTAGAGCCATGTTGAACATGTTAGAGTGCATTTTAACATGAGGCCTTACTAAAGATAAAGAGGAATATTTTATAATATGAAAGATTAACCCCTTCAAAGAACAATTCTAAATATATGCAAAACTAATAAAATTATCTCAAATTTATATAAATCAAACTTCTAAAGCAAACAGGTAAAATAGATAATTCTATAATTATCATGGCAGATGTTATCACACCTCTCCTTGAAACATGTTTGTTTTCAGGACCAAGATGCATTTTAAATATAATTGATGGAACAGTAATATTGTGGCTCTACAGAATTAGAAAACAATAACTTACAAAATTAGAACTTGAAGAAGAAGGAAAAGAGTGACTTCAGAAGGTTAGATAGATGTTGAAATTACCCTTTAAAGCAAGCATCATTAAAATCTATTCCTATAGTAGCGATTTAAAATTTTATGCTAGAAAAACCCCTCAGATTAGTTGTTTGTGTACATGATTTTTAGGACTAAAAGGCCAATGACATCATTTGTCTGGTTAGTGTGGCAAGGTTATTATTAAATTTTTATGTCAGTATTTTGTTCAGTTCATTTTGAAGAGTAGGTAAGTATCCAGTTAAGAGACTAATTTTCATTAGGCAGTATTAATACTGAATATAAAACAAACAGAAACTTATAGGTTATACCTTTTAGAAATGTATTAAGTTAATGAGCTATGTTTTAGTATCTATGGTTTATTTTAAGATATATCAGCAGGTAAAATTAAGTATATGTATATATGTGTGTGTGTGTGTGTTTAATTTTTCGATATCTTTCAGTTCAGTTCAGTTGCTCAGTCGTGTCTGACTCTTTGCGACCCCATGAATCGCAGCATGCCAGGCCTCCCTGTCCATCACCACCTCCCGGAGTTCACTCAGACTCACGTCCATCGAGTCAGTGATGCCATCCGGCCATCTCATCCTCTGTCGTCCCCTTCTCCTCCTGGCCCCGATCCCTCCCAGCATCAGAGTCTTTTCCAATGAGTCAACTCTTCGCATGAGGTGGCCAAAGTACTGGAGTTTCAGCTTTAGCATCATTCCTTCCAAAGAACACCCAGGAATGATTTCTTTTAGAATGGACTGGTTGGATCTCCTTGCAGTCCAAGGGACTCTCAAGAGTCTTCTCCAACACCACAGTTCAAAAGCACCAATTCTTCGGCTCTCAGCCTTCTTCACAGTCCAACTCTCACATCCATACATGATCACTGGAAAAACCATAGCCTTGACTAGACGGACCTTTGTTGGCAAAGTAATGTCTCTGCTTTTCAATATGCTATCTAGGTTGGTCATACTTTTCTTCCAAGGAGTAAGCGTCTTTTAATTTCATGGCTGCAGTCACCATCTGCAGTGATTTTGGAGCCCCAAAAAATAAAGTCTGCCACTGTTTCCACTGTTTCCCCATCTATTTCCCATGAAGTGATGGGACCAGTTGCCATGATCTTCGTTTTCTGAATGTTGAGCTTTAAGCCAACTGTTTCACTCTCCTCTTTCACTTTCATCAAGAGGCCACTTTCTGCCATAAGGGTGGTGTCATCTGCATATCTGAGGTTATTGATATTTCTCCTAGCAGTCTTGATTCCAGCTTGTGCTTCTTCCAGCCCAGCGTTTCTCATGATGTACTCTGCATATAAGTTAAACAAACAGGGTGACAATATAAGCATCTAGAAAATCTTCCCTGCTATTTAGGAATGATTCTAAAGCTTCATCCTTAATTGTTGCTGTATCGAGTCATTGGTTAGCAGTGATTCTAATTCACTGATTTCAGCTAAAAGAGAAAAGAAATCCTGTTTCTATAAAGTACTTGCAAATGCCTTTCATGGACATTTCATTTTAAGTGGTCTTTTTAAACCCTTGAAGTAGCTGAAATATATTGAATTTACTAAAGCTCTTGTATAATGTGTCATGGGTACTTACTGATAAACACTTGCTTGATTAAATACCTGTATGTTTGGGAGAATTTGAGCTTAGATTTAATTAATACCTTGAAATGACATAATGGAGATAAACTAAATTTCATCATATTTAAAAATTAAAAATAGCTTACTGGTTGTGCATGACTATATTTGCTTAGATTAGGCCATCATAGAGTGGCTAGACAAAAGCAGCATATTAGTAAATAAAATCAAAGCAGACCAAAAACTAATGGAAAGATAATATAAAGTGTAAATAAAATGCTATTAATGTTCAATAGATGATAAGTTTGCAACCTGTTACTCAATATAACATCTTAAATAAAAGAGAAAAATTAAAAGAGAATAGGGCATTAAAAGAAGGAAGCACCATGAGAAAAATATTGATGATGAAGAGCACATGGAAATATTTGGGAAATACTGAATAGCTTAAGATAAAACACACATGAAATTAAGTGTACAATAAACATTTATTAAATGAATAAATAAAGTTTTTTTATTTATGTGTGTGTGCTCAGTCACTCAGACATGTCTGACTCTTTGCAGCCCTGTGGACTGTAGCCCCCTTGACTCCTCTGTGGAATTTTCCAGGTAAGAATACTAGAGCAGGTTGCCATTTCCTACTCCAGGGCATCTTCCCCTCCCAGGGATAAAAGCCATCTGCCAATACAAGAGACATAAGAGATGTGGGATTGAGACTTAGGCCTTAAGATCATTAATCTATAAATATTTTAGGGAAGGAAATTAATTAATAGTTTCTTAGGGAGTATATGATTTCCTCATGTGATTATTCTGCTATAAAATTACTACAACTATGGATTTACTCTGAACATTTAATTAAGGAATAATATGGAATAGAAACAGATAGTAGATAACTAGTGGTGGAAAGAGTGAAATCATAGAGGAAATTACAAATTCAGAATTAAAAAATAATTGAGGTCTCGTTTAAAAAGAAGTGTAGGTATAATATTAGGAACAATTTTGAGGGCTCACAATGTTCCAGTACTATTTTAAGTGCTTTACCTGTTATGTCTCTGTTACTTCTTACAACCATCCACTTTTTACTATCATCCAATAGTGATAAATACTATTAATACTATCATTTTTCAGATACCCCACTTGTGGCCTAGATAGTTCAGAGAGAAGCAAGTGATGGAGTTAGAATTCATCCATGTGTGATCAAATCTGGGCAGACTCTGGAAATCATGTTCTTAAACTTTATGCTTTGTGAATCAATGTGATTGTCTAATATTCAGTATTAAGTAAGGGGGGAAAAAAAACCTGCACAAAAATAAGTTAATTTAAATGAGGATAATGAGGATAGTGCTGGTATAATTAAGGGTGATAAATTTGTATGTTATTTAAAATATGCATCATCATATGGATAGGAGAAGTATGAAAAATAGGAAGAAGGACTGGCTAAGAGAAAATGACATTAAATCGGGAACATATTGTTTGGAATAAGTTAAATTTATTCTATTATATTCAATGTGTTATCAGGGAGTGCACTTTGCAAATAAATTTAGGGTTGGTTGGAAATGAGAGTGTGAACAAAGTAGAAAGCTAATATAATTTTTAATTTATATGTAATTTAAAAATATGAGATATTAGGAGATGAAGCTGGGATTTGTAGGTGGTGCTAGTGATAAAGAATCTGCCTGCCAGTGCAGAAGACACAAGAGATGTGGATTCAGTCCCTGGGTCTGGAAGATCCCCTGGAGTATCCCACTCCAATATTCTTCCCTGGGAAATTCCATGGACAGAAGAACCTGGCAGGCTACAATCCGTGGGGCATCAAAGAGTCGGACACAGTTAAGTAACTGAGCATATACCTACACACAAGGGATGCAGATACTAAGTTAAACTCTCTAGATCAGTTCAGTTCAGTTACTCAATCACCTCCCACTCTTTGGGATCCCATGAACTGCGGCACACCAGGCCTCCCTGTCCATCACCAACACCCTGAGTTTTCTCAAACTCATGTCCATTGAGTTACTGATGCCATCCAGTCATCTCATCCATGGCCATCCCCTTCTCCTCCTGCTTTCAATCTTTCCCAACATCAGGGTCTTTTTCAATGAGTCAGCTCTTCGCATCAAGTGGTCAAAGTATTGGAGTTTCAGATTCAACATCAGTCCTTCCAGTGAACACCCAGGATTGATCTCCTTTAAGATGGATTGGTTGGATCTCCTTGCAGCCCAAGGGACTCTCAAGAGTCTTCTCCAATACCACAGTTCAAAAGCATCAATTCTTCGGTGTTCAGCTTTCTTTATAGTCCAAGTCTCACATCGATACATGACTACTGCAAAAAACATTGCTTTGACTAGACGATTTGTTGGCAAAGTAATGTCTTTGCTTTTTAATATGCTGTCTAGATTGGTCATAACTTTTCTTCCAAGAAGCAAGCATTCTTTAATTTAATGGCTGCAGTCACCATCTGCAGTGATTTTGGAGCCCCCCAAAATAGTCTGTCACTGTTTCCATTGTTTCCCCATCTATTTGCCATGAAGTGATGGGACCAGATGCCATGATCTTCGTTTTCTGAATGTTGAGTTTTAAGCCAACTTTTCCACTCTTTTTCACTCTTTCACTTTCATCAAGAGGCTCTTTAGTTCCTCTTTGCTTTCTGCCATAAGGGTGGTGTCATCTGCATATCTGAGGTTATTGATATTTCTCCCAGCAATCTTGATTCATTTGTGTTTCATCCAGTCCAGTATTTCTCATAATGTACTCTGCATATAAGATAAATAAGCAGGGTGAAAATATACAGCCTTGATGTACTCCTTTTCCTATTTGGAACCAGTCTGTTGTTCCATGTCCAGTTCTAACTGTGGCTTCCTGACCTGCATACAGATTTCTCAAGAGGCAGATCAGGTGGTCCAATATTCCCATCTCTTTCAGAATTCTCCACAGTTTATTGTGATCCACACAAAGGCTTTGGCATAGTCAATAAAGCAAAAGTAGATGTTTTTCTGAAACTCTCTTGCTTATTCAATAATCCAGTGGATGTTGGCAATTTGATCTCTGGTCCCTCTGCCTTTTCTAAAACCAGCTTCAATATCTGGAAGTTCACAGTTCACGTATTGCTGAAGCCTGGCTTGGAGAATTTTGAGCATTACTTTACTAGCATGTGAGATGAGTGCAATTGTGCAGTAGTTTGAGAATTCTTTGGCATTGCCTTTCTTTGGGATTGGAATGAAAACTGACCTTTGCAGTCCTGTGGCCACTGCTGAGTTTTCCAAATTTGCTGGCATATTGAGTGCAGCACTTTCACAGCATCATCTTTCAGGATTTGAAATATCTCAACTGGAATTCCATCACCTCCACTAGCTTTGTTTGTAGTGATGCTTTCTTTTTTTTTTTTAATTTTATTTTATTTTTAAACTTTACATAACTGTATTAGTTTTGCCAAATATCAAAATGAATCTAAGGCCCACTTGACTTCACATTCCAGGATGTCTGGCTCTAGGTGAGTGATCACACCATCATGATTATCTGGGTTGTGAAGGTCTTTTCTATACAGTTCTTCTGTGTATTCTTGCTACCTCTTCTTAATATCTTCTGCTTCTGTTAGGTCCATACCACTTCTGTCCTTTATCAAGCCCATCTTTGCATGAAATATTCCCTTGGTATCTCTAATTTTCTTGAAGAGATCTCTCGTCTTTCCCATTCTGTTGTTTTCCTCTATTTCTTTGCATTGATCATTGAGGAAGGCTTTCTTATCTCTCCTTGCTATTCTTTTGGAACTCTGCATTCAGATGCTTATATCTTTCCTTTTCTCCTTTGCTTTTCACTTCTCTTCTTTTCGCAGCTATTTGTAAGGCCTCCTCAGACAGCCATTTTGCTTTTTTGCATTTATTTTCCATGGGGATTGTCTTGATCCCTGTCTCCTGTATAATGTCACAAACCTCCGTCCACAGTTCATCAGGCACTCTATCTATCAGGTCTAGTCCCTTAAATCTATTACTCACTTCCACTGTATAATCATAAGGGGTTTGATCTAGTGGTTTTCCCTACCTTCTTCGATTTCAGTCTGAATTTGGCAATAAGGAGTTCATGATCTGAGCCACAGTCAGCTCCCAATCTTGTTTTTGCTGACTGTATAGAGCTTCTCCATCTTTGGCTCTAAAGAATATAATCAATCTGATTTTGGTGTTGACCATCTGGTGATGTCCGTGTGTAGAGACTTCTCTTGTGTTTTTGGAAGAGGGTGTTTGCTATGACCAGTGCATTCTCTTGGCAAAACTCTATTAGCCTTTGCCCTGCTTCATTCCATATTCCAAGGCCAAATTTGTCTGTTACTCCAGGTGTTTCTTGACTTCCTACTTTTGCATTCCAGTCCCCTATAATGAAAAGGACATCTTTTTTGGGTGTTAGTTTTAAAAGGTCTTGTAGGTCTTCATAGAACCGTTCAACTTCAGCTTCTTCAGCATTACTGGTTGGGGCACAAACTTGGACTACTGTGATATTGAAAGGTTTGCCCTGGAAATGAACAAAGATCATTCTGTCTTTTTTGAAATTGCATCCAAGTACTGCATTTCAGGAAGCAACAGTTAGAACTGGACATGGAACAACAGACTAGTTCCAAATAGGAAAAGGAGTACATCAAGGCTGTATATTGTCACATTGCTTATTTAACTTATATGTAGAGTACATCATGAGAAATGCTGGGCTGGAAGAAGCACAAGCTGGAATCAAGATTGCCGGGAGAAATATCAACAACCTCAGATATGCAGATGACACCACCCTTATGGCAGAAAGTGAAGAGGAACTCAAAAGCCTCTTGATGAAAGTGAAAGTGGAGAGTGAAAAAGTTGGCTTAAAGCTCAACATTCAGAAAACGAAGATCATGGCAACTGGTCCCATCACTTCATGGGAAATAGATGGGGAAACAGTGGAAACAGTGGCAGACTTTATTTTTTGGGGCTCCAAAATCACTGCAGATGGTGACTGCAGCCATGAAATTAAAAGACACTTACTCCTTGGAAGGAAAGTTATGACCAACCTAAATAGCATATTGAAAAGCAGAGACATCACTTTGCCAACAAAGGTCCGTCTAGTCAAGGCTATGGTTTTTCCTGTGGTCAGGTATGGATGTGAGAGTTGGACTGTGAAGAAGGCTGAGAGCCGAAGAATTGGTGCTTTTGAACTGTGGTGTTGGAGAAGACTCTTGAGAGTCCCTTGGACTGCAAGGAGATCCAATCAGTCCATTCTGAAGGAGATCAGCCCTGCGATTTCTTTGGAAGGAATGATACTGAAGCTGAAACTCCAGTACTTTGGCCACCTCCTGCAAAGAGTTGACTCATTGAAAAAGACTCTGATGCTGAGAGGGATTGGGGGCAGGAGGAGAAGGGGACGACAAAGGATGAGATGGCTGGATGGCATCACTGACTCGATGGACGTGAGTCTGAGTGAACTCCGGGAGTTGGTGATGGACAGGGAGGCCTGGCGTGCTACGATTCATGGAGTCGCAAAGAGTTGGACATGACTGAGCGACTGAAATGAACTGAACTGCATTTCAGATTCTTGTTGACCATGATGGCTACTCCATTTCTTCTAATGGATTCCTGCCCGCAGTAGTAGATATAATGGTCATCTGAGTTAAATTCACCCATTCCAGTCCGTTTTAGTTCGCTGATTCCTTGAATGTTGATGTTCACTCTTGCCATCTCCTGTTTGACTACTTCCAATTTGTCTTGACTCATGGACATAACATTCCAGGTTCCCCTGCAATATTGCTCTTTACAGCATCGGACCTTGCTTCTATCACCAGTCACATCCACAGCTGGGTATTGTTTTTGCTTTGCCTCCATCCCTTCATTCTTTCTGGAGTTATTTCTCCACTGATCTCCAGTAGCATATTGGGCACCTATGGACCTGGGGAGTTCCTCTTTCAGTATCCTATCATTTTGACTTTTCATACTGTTCATGGGGTTCTCAAGAGAAAAATACTTAAGTGGTTTGTCATTCTCTTCTCCAGTGGACCACATTCCATCAGACCTCTCCACCATGACCTGCCTGTCTTGGGTGGCCCCACACAGCATGGCTTAGTTTCATTCAGTTATACACGGCTATGGTCTGTGACAAGTAGCAGCCGAGAGGAGCTACCCCATGCCTGAGGCCAGGGGCGGCAGCCGAGATGAGCAACCCAGTGTCCAAGGAGCGGTGGCTGTGTGGGAGCGGTGGGCGAAGAGGAGCTTAATCCACGTTCAAGGTCAGGAGGGGCGGCAGTGAGAAGATACCCCTTGTCCAAGTTAAGGAGCAGCGGCTGCGCTTTGCTGGAGCAGCTGTGAAGAGATACCCCACGTCCAAGGTAAGAGAAACCCTAGTAAGACGGTAGGTGTTGCGAGAGGGCATCAGAGGGCAGACACACTGAAACCATAATCACAGACATAAGTAGTCTCATGGAATACTAAACTCAGAAAAGGTTACATGAGGAAATTCCCTTGAGGTCCAGTTGTTAGAATTCTGCACTTTTACTACTGAGAGCCTGGCTTCAATCCCTGGTCAAGACCATGATAAAATGAGACAATGTAAAGCAACCTTATAATATTATTCCAACCTGAAATATAGATAAGTTTTCTCTTCTACCCACAAAATTACCAAATGCCCTATCACTTAGAAACAATGAGTGACTGCTATTTCCTTATCATTTACTTTACTATCTCTCCTTCCTATAGATGAGATTTATTGAATTATAGCATTTCCCTCACTTTCTGACAGCATCTAATCTAGAGCAACCCTTCACTTCTGTAGCATCTCCTGCAAATCACCCAGCCAAAACCTAATCCTACAACACCCTTTTTACAGAAGCATCCTGTTTTTCCCCGTGATGGTCATATTCTCCCTCACTGTAACATTTAATAAATTCACTTTGCATAATTACATATATGTTGTCTTTGGCTTGGGTCATTGGTCTAAAAAAATAATGATTAATTTATTTTCTCAGACATTCTTTCAGCATAATTGAATGCTTACTCCATGATTGGAATTTATTAGACATTGAGTAATAGAGACGATAGAATTCACAGTCCCTTACCATCTATGGCTCATAGCCAATGCCTGAATGAAAGGAAAAATAGCAAGTGTAATTAGTACTATATTGTAAAGTATTAAAACATAGAGAACCATGTATTTATTTCTGATTTTGGTGAATGAGGTTATCTTGAGTCTGGAGATAATGTTTAATCATGACTTTGAAGGATAAGTAGCATTCTGTCATAAATAGAAAGTAATGTGATTATTCACTGTGATAATGAAAGCCTGAGATTTGATTTTACTAGAAACACATTTTTTCATGAGAGAACTTGCTTCCCTAATCATTGATGCCATTTCATAATATTATAATATATGCATCTTTTAAAGCTGCTTTAATTACTTTTGGAAAATAAACATAAATTAATAGGTAACTTTTTTGAAGAGGAAAACATCAGCAAAATACTATTATGTTTACAAACTGGAAGATTGGGATTAATGCATACACACTACTATATATAAAATAGATAAACAATAGGAACCTAGTGTAATAGCATAGCGAACTCTACTCAGTACTCTGTAATGGCCTGTATGGGGAAAGGATATTTTAAAAGAACAGATACATTGGTAAAGAATCTGCGTTCAGTACAGGAGGCCACCTGTAATGCAGGAGATGCAAATTCGACCTCAGAGTCTGGAAAATCCCCGGGAGTAGGAAATGGCAACCCACTCTAGTATTCTTACCTGGGAAATCCTGGCAGGTTACAGTCCCTGGGGTCACAAAAGAATTGAATATGACTGAGTGATTAACCACTGCCATCGTATGTATATATATAACTGATTCACTTTACTGTATATCTGGAACTAACACAACTTATAAATCAGCTATACCTCAATAATAATTGCAAATAATAATTATAAGGAAAAGTTGGAAACTTAATTGTGGGTATTATTTTCTGGAAATTTTTATTAAATTAATAAATTAGATTGTTAAGAATTATGATGGAGAAGGAAATGGCAACCCACTCCAGTATTCTTGCCTGGGAAATCCCATGGACAGGGAAGCCTGGTGGACCGCAGTCCATGAGGTTTCAGGGAGTCAGACACGACTTAGCGACTAAACCACCACCAAACCTTATGAGCTATAGTGCAGAGGTAATCATTAGAAAAATCAAACCCTACTAGTTTTATAACTGCAAAGCCAACATTCCAAAGTCCTATGTCTGCACATAAAGATCAGGGGAACAAGTTAAATAATTTTTTTTTTTTTGAATTCCAAGTGAATTATTATCAACGCATTTATTGATGTTTCATTTATCTTAGTGGTAAATATATTTTAAAACTTTAGTTTAATATACTTAAAAGCCTTATTGGAGTTGTGTGTTTGTGCTTGGCTTATCTAAGAAGCATCACTGATTTTTGGTTTCGGCTACATTATCTTGCTACATTCCTGCATATTTAGAAGATAAATCCAGAGAAGGGGGCCTGCAGCTAAAAAATTTCTTCATTTTCCACTTCGATGAGAGAAAAGCACTTCAGTTTTGGAATCAGTATATGAGGTCATAGGTTTAGAATATAAAATTCCCTGTGATGTTAGTGAAGTACAGTATTAGTAACTTAAGTCCAGAAGTAAAAGTTTATGTTGTTTGAATTCTCTGCTACTAAGGGACTGATTCCTATTAGACTACACATATACTTCACTCATTAGTTAAAATTGTACTTGAAGGTAGGATTTTTTTTTTTTTTAATTTCAGTACAGGGTAAGTGCATTAGAAATCATTGTGGATACTTAAAAGGTTATTGAACAGGAAGAAAAAGTATACACATGCACACATTTACACACTCACTTGTTTATACATATACACATTTAACCTATTCTACAAAAGGTCCAAGAGAGTACCTGATCCTGAAAAACTTCCATATCCCCACTACCAATCTCTCATATTTATCTTTTAAATTCCACAGGCAATATAGATGAGACAAAAGTCATAGAGTGTTATAGAATCCACATCTCACCCTTTCCAAAAGTTCACCATTTTCAGTAATTTGATTTGTATTTTCTAGAATATCTATAATACTATTTAATGGAATAATTCTATACATATGGAATATAGTCTAAATAATTATGTTATTGCCATATACTATTATACATTATCATTTTGTTGTTTAAAAAAATGTTATTGCTGAAGATGTGATTCATTTTTGAGTTTTACTCTTCTGATAACTGTGAGGAACACTGTTATATGCTTGTCCATTGGTCCTATGATTCCTATAAGAAAAATTCTTAGAAAGTGAATTATCATGCCAAAGCACCTCCAACATTTTATAGTTCTTGTTGTATATTTTCAATTTTGCTTATTTATTTAAATTATTTTATTATTTATTTATTTTACTTATTTTTGCTCTGCTGGGTCTTCATTGCTATGCCTGTGCTTTCTCTAGTTTTTGCAAGTGGGGGATACTCTCTAGTTGTGGTGTGCAGGCTTCCCATTGTAGTGGCTTCTCATGTTGTAGAGCACAGGCTCTAGGGCACAAGAGCTTCGGTGGTTGCTGCATGCACACTCAGTAGCTGTGGTGCATGGGCTTAGTTGCTCTGTGACACATGGGAATCTTCCCAGACCAGGGATCGAACCTGTGTCTGCTACACTGGCAGGTGGATTCTTAACTAATAGACCATCAGGGAAGTCCTATTTATTTTTGTTTGAGATGTAGTTTATTTATAATATTAGTAGCAGATATATAATATACGGATTCAGGATTTTTTAGATTGTACTCTGATTCAAGTTATTATAAAATATTGTCATATTCCCTGTGCTGTACAATATATCCTTGTAGCTTCTTTATTTAACAAATAGTGTCAATTTATTTTAGCTATAAGATGCCAGTTTAACAGTTAGCATCATGCAGATTTATTTTTTACATGTATGGCAAAATTAAATCTTATCTGGTGATATATTTCTAAGATTTATGAATATATTTTATATCATTTTATTATAAAGATACTTTGTGATTCTAAAGAACAAATAATGGACTAAAAAATAATTATTTGCTCAACTTTCTAGACAACTTAAATTTGAACAGGTGTTTCCACCTATGAAATAAAATTTCTATTGTGATATATTGCCACATTATCAGAATTCTTTTTATTAAATCATTATGAGAAATTAATAGTTAAAAACATGTTACCATTATATCAAAATAACTTGTACTTCATTACTTAGCAATGTATTGCCATAAAATTATTTTAATCCCCAAACATCCTCACTCTTGTACATTATTACAATTACTTTTTTCACTTTCAAATTCTTGTTGACCTTGAATTTGGTTGCTGCTGCTCAGTTCCTAAGTCCTGTCCATCTCTTTTGTGACCCTCATAGACTGTAGCCTGCCAGGCTCCTCTGTCCATGGAATTTCCCAGGCAAGAATACTGGAGTGGGTTGCCATTTCCTTCTCCAGGGGAATCTTCCTGACCCAGGGATTGAATTTGAGTCTCCTGCATTGGCAGGTAGACTCTTTACCACCAAACCACTTGGGAATACCCAATGTAATTTCACCTATAGGAAGAAGATCCATGAACCAGAAGCAGAAGTTAACAACATTAGCCAGATTTAACAAGGGTGAAAATTAACTACTGCTAAGTTATTCATCTCATTCAATGTTGACTTCAATATGAGAATATTGAGGTTAAAATCTTGTCTAAAAATTGCTCCTGTCTGGCTTTCAAAAATTTCATGTAATAATTAGGGTACTAGATTTTTAGCCACTTGAGTATGGATACAAGCTGAAAAATATATTTTTTTGCATAAACTTCCACTACTAAACTGAGGAAAAAGTATGGGTAACCAGAGTCATAATTCAGCTGTTTAATGTTATCACAGACAAAACTGCCACTTTATAAATTCTCTGGTCAAATTTTCAGAAACATTATGTTGGATTTTATTGGCTACATAATTTAGATATCAAAGAAGTGTTTGTTCGCTGGTTAGTTCTATGAAGAATTTAAAGAAGAAGTTATGGCAATTCTCTACAATCTTGTTCAAGGATAGAAATAGAGGAAATACTTCCTAACTTATTCTGCGAGGCCAGCTTTACTTTAAGACCAAAACCAGAAGGGAAAGAGACACGAGTACCCCAATGTTCATCGCAGCACTGTTTATAATAGCCAGGACATGGAAGCAACCTAGATGTCCATCAGCAGATGAATGGATAAGAAAGCTGTGGTACATATACACAATGGAGTATTATTCAGCCATTAAAAAGAATACATTTGAATCAGTTCTAATGAGGTGGATGAAACTGGAGCCTATTATACAGAGTGAAGTAAGCCAGAAAGAAAAACACCAATACAGTATACTAACGCATATATGGAATTTAGAAAGATGGTAACAATAACCCTGTGTACGAGACAGCAAAAGAGACACTGATGTATAGAACAGTCTTATGGACTCTGTGGGAGAGGGAGAGGGTGGGAAGATTTGGGAGAATGGCATTGAAACATGTAAAATATCATGTATGAAATGAGTTGCCAGTCCAGGTTCGATGCACGATACTGGATGCTTGGGGCTGGTGCACTGGGACGACCCAGAGGGATGGAATGGGGAGGGAGGAGGGAGGAGGGTTCAGGATGGGGAACACATGTATACCTGTGGCGGATTCATTTTGATATTTGGCAAATCTAATACAGTTATGTAAAGTTTAAAAATAAAATAAAATTGAAAAAAAAATAAAAAAATAAATTCTCTTAAAAAAAAAAAAAACCAAAACCAGAAAAAAGATTTTACCAGAAAAGAAGACTAGAGTATAATATCTTTTATAAACATATATGAAAAATAAGTCAAAGACAAATGCCACATGATTTCATTCAAATGTGGAATATAAACAAAGAAAAAAATTAATGAACAAATCAAATGAAAAGAAATACATAAATACAAAGAATAAAATATTTGTACTATAAAGGAAGGGATGAGGGGATGATGAAATGGTTAAAGGCAGTCAATTGTGTGGTGATGAATGGAAACTAAATTTTTGGTGGTAGCCTACTGTAGAGTATACATAAGTAGAAATATCATGTTGTAGATGTAAAACATATAATGTTATAAAGTCATGTTGCCTCAATAAAAAATAAATATTAAAAAAAAACTACATACTATTACCAAGTAGGATTTATTCCACATATACAAGGCTAACTCAGCACCAGAAATAAATTAATGTAATCCATCACATGAAAAAATTAAAAAAGAAAAAGTCATGTGATAAAATGAATAAATGCAGAAAAAAGCATTTGACAAAATTTCAACACCATATCATAATAAAAACTTTCAGTAAACTCGGAGTGGAGGAGAACTTTCTCAAAAACATAATTGTGAGAAACTCAGTGCTTCCTCACTAAGATCAGGAGCAAGGCAGGATGTCCCTTCTCACTACTTCTTTTCAACACCATAATAGAAGGGACTGCTAATGCAGTTCAGCACAAAAAAGAAGGGTAGAAACGTATACAGATTGGGAAAAAAGAAATAAAACACTTTGTTCGCAGATGATGTGATAGTTTATGTAGAAAATCCAAAAGAATCAATACAATCAGGAAGGGGAACACGTGTATACCTGTGGCAGATTTATTTTGATATTTTTAATTAAAATTAAAAAATCTTAAACTAATAAATGATTAAAGTTAAGTTATAGAATACAAGGCTAATATACAAATCAATTGACATCCTATATACCAACAATAAATAAGTCAAATTTAAAATTAAAAACAATACCATTTACATTAGCATATTTACTGAATGTTCTGTTTGATTTGATATTGTTATTTCGGAGACCCTTGTAGAGGGTGTCAAAGCTCTTGTATGGTGTTGTGCAACATAAAGAGATGTACAATAGGCTGGCCCTAGAGGACGTATTATGGAGGGACTATCACAGGTATTTGGTTGCTGACAATGTTTATCTGAGAAGTCATGAAGTAAATTGAGTGAAGTTATAGGCCTGCTATTCTGTTTTCAGTGAAGTTAAGCAAACTAAGAAGCAGCTACATCTATCATTAAATAGATTTTCTGAAGATTGGTACAGGAGGAGAGTATAAGGTAAATTATCTCTATAGAATTGTTCAAAATAAAAGAAACTTTAGGGAATCATACTTTGCTTTTTGTTTTTGCTGGAGGTTATCTTTCATTTAAAATAATTTTGTTATTAAAATATAGGATAATATTTCTAAGTTTCTGTCCTATCATTTTCTCAATATTTCAGCTCTATAATTTTGTCTTTTGAATCAACTGAAGAATGAAAGTCTTGATCAGAGTTTTACTTTTGTCAAATATCCAGCAGGTGTATTTACCTTACCTTATCTTTCCACTGTACTTTTAAATTATTTTAATTATATGGGATTCTAAAGATTTTTCCATCTGTTCCTTTCTCTTCTTATTATTGTTGCTATTTAACTTTTTGAATAGCATTTGGTCCTACCTTCAGTTAATATTTCTATAATAATGCAATAGTGAACACTTAAGCATTTCCTGATTTACATGGTCTGTTAATGTGTCTTGAATTCTCAAGTTCCTTTTCCTAATATGCTGAAAAGTTATTATAATGTTGTTCTACATTCTGGAAAAACTTGATCAAATAGAAAGAGGAAAGCATTTTCTTTGATAGTTTTCCAGTGGTACATGTGAGCAGGCTAGATAGAATGTTGATGACTCCTAGATGAAAAACACTGTATGCGTCAAAGTAATGCTTGTTAACACTTTAGTGAAGTTTGACTTATAGTTGTGGAACATTTCTAGAGCTCTTAAAGTTACAAGGAGTTATTCTTAAATTTATCTTTTGCATACTTCTCAGAAATGCATAAGATGGTAGATAAGCACAGTTTTAAAATACTGATCAACATGCAGTCTAATATCAGATATATCTAAACCAACAAGAGTGTGCTAAAAAATAAGTAGCCTAACACAGGACATGGTTGAAGCAGAATAAAATGATGTGTTGATGATTTTGCCCAGAAAATCCATCACATGTTTGGGATCATCATCAGTGAAAGATCAGAGATAAAAGTAAGAATGAAAATAATATAAAGACACATTTTAATGGAGATAGGGAAGCATATGTGAAGTAGTAAAAAACAAGCAAAAAAACTCCAAAGGGTATTAGCAAGGTTTATGGTAAGTAGAGAAATAAACATGAAGAAAGAAGAAAACGACCTTGACTCAATGTGACAGTCACGCAGTCCTGGTAATTTCTCTAGAGTTTTATGTTAAAGTTTAACAGAAGAATTCTGTTTAGACTGCAAGAACTCAAGCACTTCATTCTGAAATAGAGAAAAGTGAGTTTTCAAAAGCAGCAGGAATGAGGCAGCATCTGTCACTTTTCACTTGGTGTTTCTATATAGGCCCAGAAAATAGACTGAAGTTAAGAGTACCTGTGTTCCTCAGAATGCCATAAACTGTTTTATTTGTTTCATACAAAGCCCATTGCTTTGTATTTCCAACTCATCATCAGATCAAGATTTATCATTATTATTGTCATCATGATTATTATTATGTATCATTAGACTCTCCATTCCCAACAAGAGATCATTATGGCTTAATTTTCCACGCCCAAGGCTTCAACTATTTCCCAAATATAAATGTTTATTATTGCTTCAGAAGGAAACAGCACTGAACTTCATTCAGGAACTTGTCCAGGCTTTAAATGTCTCCATTTGCATTCCTGCTGGCTGCTTTAAAGCTAAAGCAGATGAACGATGTAGATTTTTAAGTTTATATTTGAATGATTGAAGCAGGCTTTATGCAAAATAATTTCCAAAGAATGTAAAATCTCGGTGAAAATAGCAATAAAACAAACACTTTTTAAATCACTTATTTCAATTGGTAAAGACAGCATGGTGTAGTGGAAATAACTGTGGATTGAGGTTTCAAAATTGAGGTTGTAATATTAGATTCAAATTTTTATACAAAGTTGAGCAAACACCAGTTTTCTCAGGCATTTATCAAATATTAAGACTTTTGGTATTGAGCACTGAAGTTCTTCTTAAATTTAAAATTCTGCCATTTTGGGGTCAAGGACAGTGCTTTATTTTAAGGGACTAAGGGAGAAAAAAATACATGTTGGTGAGTTAAGGGATTTGACCTAATTGGTATTCTAATCTTCTTTCAAGTGTTAGTCATGTGGTCTTGTCCGACTCTTTGTGACGCCATGGACTGAAGCCCACCAGGCTCCTCTGTCCATGAAATTATCCAGGCAAGAATATTGGAGTGGGCTGCCATTCCCTTTTTTGTAGAATCTTCTTTAGAACATGTGTGTAAGGAGAATCTGTCTCATATGTTAAAAAGAGAAAAAAATCTGGACTCAAATAATTGAATTTTGAATTACAAATTGTTGGTAACCCAAAAATCTTTAAAGGATAAGTGATATTCAAATGAATAACACAGATATTTATGGTTGGTTTCCACATAGGACTGTTAGAATTCCTTTTTAATTGGACATCAGGGCAAACAACCAAGTTTTAATCTTAATCTTTTGACAGATTGCATCCTCACTTGGCTGTTTTATAGCCTGTGAATTTTCCAGGACCTGTACAGTTCATTGATTATATTAGTCTACACTTGAGATTTTTCACACTTTTAGACTCTACTCTGAAACCATTTCAGAGAAGATAGGAAAGTTCCTTTCCTGTTATGAAAACAAAAAACATGTTTAAACTACATGCACTGAAACTATATATTGACTTCTTACTTTTGTATATAATCTTCAGTTGGAAGCACTGGGTTTTTGTTTGTCTGTTTATTTTGTTTTACTTTTGTAAAATTTACTGGTTAGCTTTACAGGAAAACATTTTTTTCTCAGATTCATATAATGAAAACCCATATAATAAGAACATTGTGTTTTAATATGAAAACTCATTTTGAAAAACCACTTGGAAACCACTTTTAAAAACTGGGAGAAAATGTAATTTATTTCATAAAATATATCTTGCAGGTGAATTTGTAAGAGCTGTTTTTATTTTGCCTTTTAGCTTTGTGTGTTCTGATTTTGTTTTCTCAAAGTAAAACATGAATAACTACTTGTGATTGGTTAGCCCCATTAACCCTTTGTAATGCATCATCTCCACGACGTGATGAAATTTTTCTCCAAGTGCAGAAATAATTTGTTTTAGGAATAAGATGGCTTTTTTTCTTCACCATGTCCAAATTTTGCTTCAGCTTTTCTTGGATATGCTTATTATTGTAGTAATAATAATAATCTGGAATTATTTTATTAACAGATGTGGATATTCTACTTGAGATACCTTGATTGTATGGCACAATAGAGAAAAACATTGGGCTTCAAACTGAGAATTATGTGTTGGTTATGGGTCTGACTTTTTTAAGATTAAAGGAAAAAAAAACTCTAATATCCCTTTTAACTAAAAATCTTTATGATTTCTCTCATTAATCAGCCAAGATTGTACATTTTTCTCCACTTAAATAATGGTAAAGGCATCAAAGAAGCCTGAGCAAAGTTTAAGTTGACTTAGAAGATGTTTGATGACACTCTATTCAGTACTGGGTAATGTTAGTTATCTAGCTGTGGACCATACTGCATGAGCAGTGAGTCATGCAAATAAAATATGGTATCTTCGTGTTCAAAGAGGCACTTGTTCCCAGTGTATTTTAATTTTTTGTCAGTTGTCAATACATCCACACCTGGAACTCATGTTATCAAGTGTTTCCAAACTGTGTATCTCTTTGAAATTGACCAGCTTCAGTCTACATATCAATACCAGAGGAAAAAGTTGGATACTTTTGGACCACTAGTCAAAACTTTCATTAGGCAAGCTGATTTAACTAAAATGTCAGGTAAGACAGTAAACAGTGGGGATGCAAGGACAAACAAGCTAAATTATATACACTATATAAAATTTAGAATTTGTATAAAATTTATATAAATTTATATATACATTGAAATAAATTTGAATAGCAAAACATTGCAAAAATACTTACAGTTGGTCTCCTTTCTTCTCATCTTATTTACTGAAAAATCTTTTCTTGTCCTTTTTAAAGTTCTTCCCTCCTGCTCTTCCACTGTGGTCTTCTTGTTTTATATAAATTCTTTATACAAATTCTAAATCCTCTTTCTTACCTTTTAAATTTATAGTGTCTCAAGTCACAGTTAAGTTTTATTGCAGTGTAGTTACATTTACTAATTATGGCAGAATAGTGCTGGATGTTCACCCAAACTTCATTATTTTCTTCTTATATTTTAAGTCTGTCTTATAATTTAATCTAGAGTTGTGACTAAATTCTAGCTGATTTGATATGCAACAAATCCAGACCTCTCATCAAAACCTCCCATATCTGATTCACCGTATTAGTTCCTCTTATAGTTGGCTTAAATGAAGACTACTCATTGGGTGGATTTGGGAACCTCATGACTTAGAGCAACACTACTACAAGAAAAAGAATCAGGAAATCCTTAATCAGCTCTTGGAAGAATAATAATGGACTTTTATCTTGAGCAGGAATTAAGTGTTATTTTCATATTCTCCTAACATCTGGGAGTTTGTTACTTCAAATGGAATTCTATAGGTCCCTATCTAGTCCATAATTTTTTCATATATATTTTATATTTACTTCTTGTGCTGTGACTGTGAATGTTTTTTAAAGAGAGAGGGTATTTGTGTTTATACAAATTTCTTAATAATAATATATTTTTCTTTGTTTGACCTCTAATCAATCTGAATTGTCTTCATATTGCTCTTTTGTAGGTAACCATCCTCCTTTTCTTTCTCTGCTAATCAATAATTTTTCTGCCCTTAGAATTTTGCCATTTCTAGAGTTCCATATACATAGAATTGTGGAGTATGTAGCATTTTGAGTCTGGCTCTTTAACTGAGAAATATCAATTTAAAACTCATTTATGAGCATGAGTGTTTGATCCCTTTTATTACAAAGTACTATCCCAGATGGCGCTTGTGGTAATGAATCTGCCTACCAATGCAGAAGACATAAGAGACATGGGTTTGATCCCTGGGTTGGGAAGATCCCCTGGAGGAGGTCATGGCAACCCACTCCAGCATTCTTGCCTGAAGAATTTCATAGAGAGAGGACCCTGGCAGGCTACAGTCCACAGGGTCGCACAGAGTCAGACATGACTGAAGCAACTTACTTATTAGCACACGCCTATAGTATACTATTATGGTATATAGATATACCACAGTTTATATAGTCATCATTTGAAAGATGTCTCACTTATTTGAAGATTTAGTTTTTAAAAATAAAACTGCTGCAAATTTTGTATCCTTGTACAAGTTTTTGTATGTTTTGTGCGTTGTTTTTCATTTCTTATTTCTTATGAAATTAATGGATCATTGACTATAAAAAACACTAAAAAATACCTGTATCATTTTTCATTCCCATCAGTGATGCATGAGCGTTCCAGTTACTTCACATTCTTGTTAAGTATATGGTATTGTCAGTTATCTTAATTTAAACCATTCTCGAATGCATGGAGATATATCTTGTTATTGTTTTATTTTGCATTTTTGTAATGACTAATATTTTTGAGTTGTTTTTTTTTTTTCTCATGGGCCTATTTGTCATCTGTTTTTCTTATTTGGAATGATGTCTGTTTTGATGTTTTGCCCATTTATTTACACATGTATTTATTTTACTTAGTCCTTGCCTATTATATTGGCGAGGCAAATAATTAAGTTTTGAAAGCATCTTCTCTCAGCATTTTGAATATATTTCTGCATTTTTTCTTGCATTAAACTTGCTAGTGAAATGTTTTTCTGATGCACATCTATTTCACATTCTTTGAAGATGTTTTTGTCTCTGGAACGACTTGCAATTCTCCTTTAATTACCGATGTTCTCAAATATCACTGCTTCATGTTGAGTTGTGTGTGTATGTGTCCCTTCAGTATGGGACTTTTTTCCTATAATATTGTCATTTTTTTGCTTCTTACCTTTTATGTGAATATAGAACTTCTGGACCTGGTTTTCACATACCTTAATTTGTATCTTGTACTTATTTTGCTGTTACATGATTTTGACATTTTGATATCATTTTAGCTTTATCTTATAATGTATTTTTATTCCACTCTGATATTGTTTTATGTGTGTATATATATATATATATACATATTGTATATATATATTGTTATATATATTGTATAATGTATTGTTCCACTCTGATATTCCCTCGCATATATGATTTTCTGTCTCTTTGACTATATTTTTTCAAGTACCTTCATCACCTGCTTGAGTTCTTTCACATTTTAGAAAACTGAACTGGCTTTTTATACCTGATAGAAGAATTGCCTGAAAATAATAATCTTACATTATACCATTTTCCTTTAGAAACTTGTAGACTTTTATCCATAAAATTCAAAATTCTAGTTATACTGAATTTTAACAAGAATATATCCACCTCAAATAGACCTCAAATGTTCACATATATATTATCATATATTCTGAGAATAAATTGCAAAAGACAAACATTCAGATAAATCCTAGGGCTTTCTGTATTCATCATAGTAAATAAGTTCTCTCTCTATCCTTAAAATACTATTCTTAGTGATACTGTAATTTTATATAGAATGAGAGATTTATCTGCATCTCCATACTTATCTGGAGGGAATGAAGCTGAGGGATGGAAATTGTAATCCCAAAAGGATGAAGAAGTTGAGTCAGGTGGTTTTTTGGTGAGAAAAATATCTGTAAATACGGAAAATGCCAGCAAAATCTATCTGGTGGTAAAAAGAGAGTCTCAGATTATTAAGATAAATGTGAAAATGAGACTAAATTAGAAAACTGGAAAAATGTACAGAACTAAATCTGAAATCTCAGGGCAACTGCCCTGGATAAGCGGAAGTTTGACAGACAATATAATTTCAACAAAACTTCTTAGCCAAAAGAAAGCTATAAGTGTGATACATACTCTTTAAAAGGTGAGTGATGAGATACATGAGAAGCGGTATATTGTTGTGGTTTACAGTTTGGGCATCGCTGCCAGGAACTATGCTGCCAGTTAGTGAATCCCAACTCCATGAATTTCTAGTTTCTCTGAGCTTCAGTTTTATTATATACAAATGATGTGGATATTCCACTTCCTTTTAGGATTTTTATGAAGATAAAATTTGGTAATGCATGTGAAACACTTAGAGAAATGTCTTACAAATTTTATTTATTTCTTTCTTTTTTCTTTTTTTTAAATTTTATTTTATTTTTAAACTTTACATAATTGTATTAAATACTAGGCATTATAATACAGTAAACCTCTAGAAAATCATTTTAACATTTATCCATATTTAGGTGACAGAACAATACGCAATATCCTTTACTAATCTCATTCTGGGTTTTAGGGGTGTTGTTATTGTTTGGTTGCTAAGTCATGTCTGATTCTTTTGTGACCCCATGGGCTAGCCCTCCAGGCTCCTATGCCATGGAATTTCCCAAGTTGGAATACTGGAGTGAGTTGCCATTTTCTTCTCCAGTGGATCTTCCTGACCCAGAGATGGAATATGTGTCTCCTGCATTCCAGGTGGATTCTTTACCTCTGAGCCACCTGAGAAGCCCTCACAGGAGGTACTTAACATAATTTGATCCTGTAAACTCAAAATTGATGCTTTCAAACTCTGGTGTTGCAGAAGACTCTTCAAGAGTCCCTTGAACTGCAAGGAGAGCAAACCAGTCAATCCTAAAGGACATCATCCCTGAATATTCATTGGAAGGACTGGTGCTGAAGATGAAGCTGCAATACTTTGGCCACCTTATGCAAAGAGCCAACTCAATGGCAAAGGCCCTGATGCTGGGAAAGACAGAAGGCAGGAAGAGAAGGGAAAAACAGAGGATGAGATGGTTGGTTGGTATCACCGACTCAAGGACTTGAGTTTGAGCAAGCTCTGGAAGATGGTGATGGACAGGGAAGACTGACTTGCTGCAGTCCATGGGATTGCGCAGAATCTAACACGACTGAGTGAATGAACAACAAACTAAGTACTATTTTTTTATTTTTTGGATACAGAATCTGAGTTTCTGTGTATATGAGTATTTCCCCCAAATTCATGAAGATAATAAGTCCAAGAACTGGAAGTTTGGCTGTGCCTTGATGTTCAGCACCTGCCACTGTGCTAGAGTTCTTTAATTATGAAATAGTTATTTGTATAGTATCTCAAAACAGGTGGATGACTATTGATTTGGCATCAACTGAGGGCTGTGACTTTTAACCTTTAATTTATAAAATAGTATATGTTCATGATTGACAATTAAGTTTTAACAAACTCCTTCTCAGAGCTACTTAAAGGGAAAGACATCATCTTGAGGTGAAGGGAGAAGCATAATGGGGTTGAGTGAGGAGAAAAGGGAAGATCCTTTTGAAGGATCTTCCTGCTTGAAGAGTTCAATATCAAAATATTTCCCAAAAGATTCTGACACTCAGCTTTCCCTTTATATCTTGAGTTTATTGTTGTAAACAAGGTACAGAAGGAAGATAATAGCTGATACTTCCTAGCACTAAGGAATCTGAAATGTGCCCATGAGCAGGACATATAAGCAATTATATGAAATTGTTTATATATCCTGAAAATTAACCTGCCTTTCTCGCCAAGAATGGAAGATCTCTTCCTGCATTCTTGATGAGTTTTTTCAGTGAGAGAATATCATCCCTCATATAATATATGTATCAAGGCAGACTTCATGTTTTGGACCAGGAGGATACCAAGGGAATATTTCATGCAAAGATGGGCTCGATAAAGGACAGAAATGGGATGGACCTAACAGAAGCAGAAGATATTAAGAAGAGGTGGCAAGAATACACAGAATAACTATGCAAAAAAGATCTTCACAACCCAGATAATCACAATGGTGTGATCAGTCACCTAGAGCCAGGCATCCTGGAATGTGAAGTCAAGAGGGCCTTAGAAAGCATCACTATGAACAAAGATAATGGAGGTGATGGAATCCCAGTTGAGCTATTTCAAATCTTGAAAGATGATGCTATCTATGAAAGTGCTGCACTCAATATACCAGCAAATTTGGAAACTCAGCGGTGGCCACAGGACTGGAAAAGATCAGTTTTCTTTCCAATCCCAAAGAAAGGCCATGCCAAAGAATGCTCAAACTACCACACAATTGCACTCATCTCACACACTAGTAAAGTAATGCTCAAAATTCTCCAAGCCAGGCTTCAGCAATACGTGAGCCGTGAACTTCTGGATGTTCAAGCTGGTTTTAGAAAAGGCAGAGGAACCAGAGATCAAATTTCCAACATCTGCTGGATCATTGAAAAAGCAAGAGAGTTCCAGAAAAACATCTATTTCTGCTTTATTGACTATGCCAAAACCTTTGTCTGTGTGGTTCACAATAAACTGTGGGAAATTCTGAAAGAGATGGGAATACCAGACCACCTGACCTGCCTCGTGAGAAACCTATATGCAGGTCAGGAAGCAACAGTTAGAACTGGACATGGAACAACAGACTGGTTCCAAATAGGAAAAGGAGTACATCAAGGCTGCATTATGTCACCTGTTTATTTAACTTATATGCAGAGTACATTATGAGAAACACTGGGCTGGAAGAAGCACAGGCTGGAATCAAGATTGCTGGGAGAAATATCAATAACCTCAGATATGCAGATGACATCACCCTTATGGCAGAAAGTGAAGAGGAACTAAAAAGCCTCTTTTTTTTTTTTTTTAATTTTATTTTATTTTTATTTTTTTTTAATTTTATTTTATTTTTAGACTTTACATAACTGTATTAGTTTTGCCAAATATCAAAATGAATCTGCCACAGGTATACATGTGTTCCCCATTCTGAACCCTCCTCCCTCCTCCCTCCCCATTCCATCCCTCTGGGTCGTCCCAGTGCACCAGCCCCAAGTATCCAGTATCGTGCATCGAACCTGGACTGGCAACTCATTTCATACATGATATTTTACATGTTTCAATGCCATTCTCCCAAATCTTCCCACCCTCTCCCTCTCCAACAGAGTCCATAAGACTGTTCTATACATCAGTGACTCTTTTGCTGTCTCGTACACAGGGTTATTGTTACCATCTTTCTAAATTCCATATATATGCGTTAGTATACTGTATTGGTGTTTTTCTTTCTGGCTTACTTCACTCTGTATAATAGGCTCCAGTTTCATCCACCTTATTAGAACTGATTCAAATGTATTCTTTTTAATGGCTGAATAATACTCCATTGTGTATATGTACCACAGCTTTCTTATCCATTCATCTGCTAATGGACATCTAGGTTGCTTCCATGTCCTGGCTATTATAAACAGTGCTGCGATGAACATTGGGGTACTCGTGTCTCTTTCCCTTCTGGTTTCCTCAGTGTGTATGCCCAGCAGTGGGATTGCTGGATCATAAGGCAGTTCTATTTCCAGTTTTTTAAGGAATCTCCACACTGTTCTCCATAGTGGCTGTACTGGTTTGCATTCCCACCAACAGTGTAAGAGGGTTCCCTTTTCTCCACACCCTCTCCAGCATTTATTACTTGTAGACTTTTGGATCACAGCCATTCTGACTGGCGTGAAGTGGTACCTCATAGTGGTTTTGATTTGCATTTCTCTGATAATGAGTGATGTTGAGCATCTTTTCATGTGTTTGTTATCCATCTGTATGTCTTCTTTGGAGAAATGTCTATTTAGTTCTTTGGCCCATTTTTTGATTGGGTCATTTATTTTTCTGGAGTTGAGCTGTAGGAGTTGCTTGTATATTCTCGAGATTAGTTGTTTGTCAGTTGCTTCATTTGCTATTATCTTCTCCCATTCTGAAGGCTGTCTTTTCACCTTGCTAATAGTTTCCTTTGATGTGCAGAAGCTTTTAAGGTTAATTAGGTCCCATTTGTTTATTTTTGCTTTTATTTCCAATATTCTGGGAGGTGGGTCATAGAGGATCCTGCTGTGATGTATGTCAGAGAGTGTTTTGCCTATGTTCTCCTCTAGGAGTTTTATAGTTTCTGGTCTTACGTTTAGATCTTTAATCCATTTTGAGTTTATTTTTGTGTATGGTGTTAAAAAGTGTTCTAGTTTCATTCTTTTACAAGTGGTTGACCAGAGTTCCCAGCACCACTTGTTAAAGAGATTGTCTTTAATCCATTGTATATTCTTGCCTCCTTTGTCAAAGATAAGGTGTCCATATGTGCGTGGATTTATCTCTGGGCTTTCTATTTTGTTCCATTGATCTATATTTCTGTCTTTGTGCTAGTACCATACTGTCTTGATAACTGTGGCTTTGTAGTAGAGCCTGAAGTCAGGTAGGTTGATTCCTCCAGTTCCATTCTTCTTTCTCAAGATCGCTTTTGCTATTCGAGGTTTTTTGTTTTTCCATACAAATTGTGAAATTATTTGTTCTAGCTCTGTGAAGAATGCTATTGGTAGCTTGATAGGGATTGCATTGAATCTATAGATTGCTTTGGGTAGTATACTCATTTTCACTATATTGATTCTTCCAATCCATGAACATGGTATATTTCTCCATCTGTTAGAGTCCTCTTTGATTTCTTTCACCAGTGTTTTATAGTTTTCTATATATAGGTCTTTAGATTCTTTAGGTAGATATATTCCTAAGTATTTTATTCTTTCCGTTGCAATGGTGAATGGAATTGTTTCCTTAATTTCTCTTTCTGTTTTCTCATTATTAGTATATAGGAATGCAAGGGATTTCTGTGTGTTGATTTTATATCCTGCAACTTTACTATAGTCATTGATTAGTTCTAGTAAATTTTAAACTTTACATAACTGTATTAGTTTTGCCAAATATCAAAATGAATCCACCACAGGTATACATGTGTTCCCCATCCTGAACCCTCCTCCCTCCTCCCTCCCCATTCCATCCCTCTGGGTCGTCCCAGTGCACCATCCCCAAGCATCCAGTATCGTGCATCGAACCTGGACTGGCAACTCGTTTCATACATGATATTTTACATGTTTCAATGCCATTCTCCCAAATCTAAAAAGCCTCTTGATGAAAGTGAAAGTGGAGAGTGAAAAAGTTGGCTTAAAGCTCAACATTCAGAAAACTAAGATCATGGCAGCTGGTCCCATCACTTCATGGGAAATAGATGGGGAAACAGTGGAAACAGTGTCAGACTTTATTTTTGGGGGCTCCAAAATCACTGCAGATGGTGATTTCAGCCAAGAAATTAAAAGATGCTTACTCCTTGGAAGGAAAGTTATGACCAACCTAGATAGCATATTCAAAAGCAGAGACATTACTTCACCAGCAAAGGTCTGTGTAGTCAAGGCTATGGTTTTTCCAGTGGTCATGTATGGATGTGAGTGTTGGACTGTGAAGAAAGCTGAGCACCAAAGAATTGATGCTTTTGAACTGTGGTGTTGGAGAAGACTCTTGAGAGTCCCTTGGACTGAAAGGAGATCCAACCAATCCATCCTAAAGGAGAGCAGTTCTGGGTGTTCATTGGAAGGACTGATGCTAAAGCTGAAACTCCAATACTTTGGCCACCTCATGTGAAGAGTTGACTAATTGGAAAAGACCCTGATGCTGGGAAGGATTGGGGGCAGGAGGAGAAAGGGACAACAGAGGATGAGATGGCTGGATGGCATCATGGACTCGATGGACATGAGTTTGAGTGAACTCCAGGAGTTGGTGCTGGACAGGGAGGCCTGGTGTTCTGTGATTCATGTGGTTGTAAAGATCGGACACGACTGAGTGACTGAACTGAACTGATGATGGCAAATTTAATTCAGAGGAACATTATGTCTACTACCTTGGGAAAGAATTGCTTAGAAGAAATGGAGTAGCCCTCATAGTCTGCAAAAGTCTGAAATGCAGTACTGGGTGCAATCAAAAGTAATGACAGAATGATCTTGGTTCACCCCAAGGCAAACCATTCAACATTGCAGTAATCCAAGTCTATGCCCCAACTACAAATGCAAAGAAGCTGAAGTTGAATGGTTTTGTGATGACCTACAAGATCTTCTGGAATTAACACCAAAAAAAAAAAAAAAAAAAGTCCTTTTCATCATAGGGGACTGGAATGCAAAAGTAGAAAGTCAAGAGATCCCTGGAGTAACAGGTAAGTTTGGCCTTGGAGTACAAAATGAAGCAGGGCAAAGCCTAACAGACAACAGACTCATTATAGCAAATACACACTTCTAACAACACAAGAGAAAACTCTACATATGGACATCACTAGAAAATCAATACTGAAATCAGTTTGGTTATATTCTGAAGTTGAAGAAGGAGAAGCACTATGCAGTCAGCAAAAACAAGACTAGAAACTGACTGTGGCTCAGATCATTAGCTTTTTATTGTAAAATTTGGACTTAAATTGAAGAAAGTAGGGAAAACTACTAGGCCATTCACATAAGGCCTAAATCAAATCCCTTATGATTATGCATGATTATACACTGGAAGTGGCAAATAGATTCAAGGGATTAGATCTGATAGACAGAGTGCATGAAGAACTATGGATGGAGGTTCATAACACTGTACAGGAGGCAGTGACCAAAACCATCCCAAAGAAAAAGAAATGCAAAAAATGTAAAATGATTGTCAGAGGATGCCTTACAAATAGCTGAGAAAAGAAAAGAAGTGAAAAGCAAAGAAGCAAAGGAAACATATATCCATCTGAATACAGAATTCCAAGAAAGAATAGCAAGGAGACAGAAGAAAACTTTCTTAAGTGTACAATGCAGAAAAATAGTGGAAAGCAACAGCATGGGAAGGACTAGAGATCTCTACAAGAAAATTAGAGATACAAAGGAAACAGTTCATGCAAGATGGGCATAATAAAGTATAGAAATTGCTTGGATATAACAGAAGTAGATGATATTAAGAAGAGGTGGCAAGAATACACAGAACTATACAAAAAAGGTCTTAATGACCCAGATAACCAAAACGATGTGATCACTCACCTAGAGCCAGACATCCTGGAGTGTGAAGCAAAGTGGGCCTTATAAAGCATTACTACGAACAAAGCTAATGGAAGTAATGGAGTTCCAGCTAAGCTATTTCAAATCCTAAAAGATGATGATGTGAAAGTGCTGCACTCAATATGCCAGCAGATTTAGAAAACTCAGCAGTGACCACAGGACTAGTAAAGGTCAGTTTTCATTCCAGTCCCAAGAAGGGCAATCCCAGAGAGTGTTCAAACTTACACACAGTTGTGCTCATTTCACATGCTAGCAAAGTAATACTCAAAATCCTGAAAGCTAAGCTTCAACAGTATGTAAACTGAGAACTTCCAGATGTACAAGCTGGATTTAGAAAAGGCGGAGGAACCAGAGGTCAAATTGACAATATCTATTGGCTCATAGAAAAAGCAAGGGAATTCCAGAAAAACATCTACTTCTGCTTCATTGACTATGCTAAAGCCTTTGAGTGTGTGGATCACAATAAACTGTGAAAAATTCTTAAAGAGATGGGAATACCAAACCATCTTACCTGTCTCCCAAGAAAACTGTATAGAAATTAGAACTGAACATGGAACAACAAACTAGTTCAACATTGAGAATGGAGTATATCAAGGCTATCTATTGTCACCCTGCTTATTTAACTTACATGCAGAATGCAATCATGTGAAATGCCAAGCTATATGAAGTTCAAACTGGAATCAGGATTGCTGGGAGAAATATCAATAATCTCAGATATGCAGATGATACTACTCTATGGCATAAAGTGAAGAGGAACTAAGGAGCCTCCTGATGGATGTGAAAGAAGAGAGTGAAGAAACTGGCTTAAAACTCATCATTCAGGAAACTAAGATCATGGCATCCAGTCCCTTCACTTCATGGCAAATATTTGGGGAAGAAATTGAGATAGTGAGAGACTTTATTTTCTTGGGCTCAAAATCACTCTAGGTGGTGACTGCAGCCATGAAATTAAAGACCCTTGCTCCTTGGAAGGAAAGCTATGACCGACTTAGAAAGCATATTAAAAATCAAAGACATTGCTTTGCCATCAAAGGTCTGTCTAGTCAAAGCTATGGTTTTTCCAGTAGTCATGTGTGGATGTGAGAGTTGGACCATAAAGAAAGCTGAGCATTAAAGAATTGATGCTTTTGAACTGTGGTGTTGGAGAAGACTCTTGAGAGTCCCTTGGGCTGTAAGGTGATCAAACCAGTCAATCTTAAAGGAAATCAGTCCTAAATATTCATTGGAAGGACTGATGCTGAAGCTGAAACTCCAATGCTTTGGCCACCTGAAGTGAAGAGCGGACACAGTGGAAAAAACTGTGATGCTGGGAAAGATTGAGGGCAGGAGGAGAGGGGGGTGACTGAGGATGAGATGGTTGAATGATATCATTGATTCAATGGACATAAGTTGAGCAAGTTCCAAGAGATAGTGAAGAGCAAGGAAGCCTGTTTTTAATCTCTTAAATGTGGATTTAATATATGTACATATATTATAAACATGCATATATATATATATGTCATGTTTATATAAGTTAAATAATACAGAAGAATAAAAGGTGTATAATAGATTAATTTTCTACAACTGCCTCACTTTCAGTTCCATTGTCTTGAGTTCGCCGAGCTTATCAGTATGGTGAGCATCCTTCTTTTTACATACTAAGTCATATTTATTATACACAGATTATATTTATATAAACACATGTGCAACATTTAAAAGTGGAATCATAAGCTAACAATGTTACATATTTCCATATAGCTAACACATTTAATAACAATGTAATATTCATAAAACAGATGTATTGTAATTCATGAATCCACTCTGATTTTGATGTATTCATTTTGATATACTACTTTCTATTTTATTTCTGCATTAAAGACATAGGTACATGTATTAGTATGTACTCATATTTGTAGTACTGTGAAACCATCCTTTCTAAAAGGACACATTTATTTTGATTGATTCCCTAGTGCATGAGTGTGCATTAGACTTATTTAGTCAGTTTTATTATGTGATAATGTAGTATTAGCACAGATTTACTCCTATGATATAATAATGGTTGTTGTGTACAGAATAGAGGCAAGTACTCACAAAGTCTACATCCATGAATTATCATAAAATAATCCCAGGCAGGTTTATACATTTGTGTATATATCTCTAAATACATGTACTTTATGTGTGACTACATATATATGACTATATATATTTATATATGACTACATGTATGATTATATACATACATAGAATTTAAATGGAATTTGGTATTTGTTAAAATGACACATTAGATATTGACTCAATATTATAAATTTTTATTGAGTTGCATTATATAAACAAATTACCTATTTATTGTATTATTACATTCATACTTGTTTTGATAGACATCAATTCTATGAGATAGTAACCTAAAAGTTGTCAGTTATAATAATCCTACATAATAAGAAGACTAGAAGTAAGCGTTCCAGGATGATGCAGCAATTAAAATATCCAGTGCAGGAAGCTAAGCTCCTTCTAACTTCCTGCTCTGCTTATTTTAATGTGCAGCATCCCTTTGCATGGTCCTAATGCATGTATGCATGCTAAGTTGCTTCGCTTATGTTTGACTCTTTGTGACCTCATGGACTATAGCCTGTCGGGCTCCTCTGTTCATGGGATTCTCCAGGCAAGAATACTGGAGTGGGTTTCCGTTTCCCTCTACAGGGGTTCTTCTGGACCCAGGGATCAAACTTGCATTTCTTATGTCTCCTGCATTGGCAGGTGGATTTTTACCAACAGGGCTACCTGGGAAGCTCATGGTTCTAATATGACTTCTGTACACTGAAGTATTGCTCCTGTTTTCTAGGCAGGAAGAAGAGGAAAGTGAAAGAAGTGAAACGAAGCTACTTGTGAATCTATTCTATTTAAAAAATGCTTTCCCAGAAGACTAAAACCATGATTTGCTTTATACTCCATTGGAAAGAATTGTTATATGGCTCTTATCTGTAAATGATCTTGGGGAGGGATTTTGTCTGGATAGATTGCCGTTAGGAATTAAAAAGGAAAAAATGGATATGAGGAAAGCCTGCAGGCCATGTTTGTCACAATTATGTATGTGTATTATTTGCATTTATTTGTCATAATTATGAACCATAAGAACCAAATTCTGATGTGCTACAACTTTATATTCATTACAACACCTTTCACAGCACAGGTGTTGGATGAAGATGCATTAATTTATTAAGGAATTTATTATATCTGATAGAGCTTTACTTTTTCTTTGGTTAAAAACTATATATTGACTCTTGTATGATTACACAGTGTTTGTAAAAAGCCAAACATGATGAATTGTTCTTTTGCCTATTCTCATATTCTTGCCTGAGAAACCCCATGGACAGAAGAGTCTCACAGGATACAGACCATGGGGTTGTAAGAGTTGGACATGACTTAGTAACTAAACCACAACCCCATTATTAAAAAGGTATACAGAACAGAAGTGCATATAATGTATCCATGACATTGGCTGTAATGGAAAATTGTCCAAGCCTAAAGGCAAAGGAGAAAAGGAAAGATATACCCATTTGAGTGCAGAGTTCCAAAGAATATCAAGGAGAAGTAAGAAAGCCTTCCTCAGTGATCAGTGCATAGAAATAGAGGAAAATAATAGAATGGGAAAGACTAGAGATATCTTCTGGATAAGGCAATGGCACCGCACTCCAGTACTTTTGCCTAGAAAATCCCATGGACGGAGGAGCCTGGTAGGCTGCAGTCCATGGGTCACTAGAGTCGGACACGACTGAGAGACTTCACTTTCACTTTTCATTTTCATGCATTGGAGAAGGAAATGGCAATCCACTCCAGTGTTCTTGCCTGGAGAATCCCAGGGACGGGGAGGCCTGTTGGGCTGCCGTCTATGGGGTCGCACAGAATCGGACACGACTGAAGTGACTTAGCAGTAGCAGCAGAGATCTCTTCAAGAAAATTAGAGATACCAAGAGAACATTTCATGCAAAGATGGGCTCAATAAAGGACAGAAATGGTAGGAACCTAACAGAAGCAGAAGATATTAAGAAGAGGTGGCAAGAATACACAGAAGAATCCATAGGCTTGGATTACTGTAATATTGAATGTTTTGCCTGAAACCAAAAAGAGATTACTCTGTCATTTTGGGGATTGTATCCAAGTACTGCATTTCAGACTCTTTTGTTTACTATGATGGCTACTCCTTTTCTTTTTAGGGATTCTTTAATAGATATAATGGTCATCTGAATTAAACTCACCCATTCCAGTCCATTTTAGTTCACATGAATTTATTATTATTTTGTCTTTTGTAACAACCAAATCAATGATTGTAGTGTTAATCTACTCACAGATTCATGATGATGATGATGATATTGATTGTAGTAGTAGTAGTATGCCGAAGAGAATATTTTCTGTCTTGAAGAGAGAAACAATATGGTATTATAAGAGGATAACAAAAGTGGATATTTGTGAAATAAAAAGGCTAAATTGTGGAGTTCATTAACATCAGTTTGGTTGTGAAAGATGACTAAAAACTATATTCTCACAGCTCAGTTTTCTCATACTGAGAAAGTTTTCATACAGTTTTCTCAGAGTCTCATACCAGGAGCTTTTGAGAGTAATTAGTTATTAAATCCCAATCTCTACCTAGTTTTCTCATAAAGTGTAAGTCACTCAGTCATGTCTAACTCTTTATGACCCCTCCATGGACGAAAGAGTCCATGGAATTCTCCAGACCAGAATACTGGAGTGGGTAACCTTTCCCTTCCTCAGAGGATCTTCCCAACCCAGGAATTGAACTGGAGTTATCTGCATTGCAGGTGGTTTCTTTATCAACTGAGCTATGAGAGAAGCCCTTTCCAATAAAGTAGAAACTAAAACCATTTCTGAATTACCAATTTATTAAGGAGTACAGGGGATGAGATGGTTGGATGGCATCACCAACTCGATGGATATGAGTTTGAGCAAGCTCTGTGAGTTAGTAATGGACATGCCAGGGAACCCTGGCATGCTGAAGTCCATTGGGTTGCAAAGAGTCAGACACTACTGAGCAACTGAACTGAATTGGACTGAACTGATAAGCGCAAGGACCAGCTATGAAGGATCAAGGGAATGAATTGGGGAAGAAAGAAGAAAGATACTCAGAGACATTTATTAGTTGCCTTCTGCTAAGGACAATTTATTGCTCAGTCTCATAGAACTGGCTCCTGTTAAGCCTAACAAATTCAGTGGTGCCAATGGTAAGTGGTGGCGGGTAGTTGGAGGAGAAAAGAAATAATTTATAAGCCAGCTGCCAACTCTTAGCTTCATTCCGTGGGCCTGAACTTTACATGAGCAAGTATTGTCCTGTTTTTGTTCTAGAGGAAGCACATGGGCAGAGAACAAAAAGACTCTGCCCAGTCTTGACCCTGGTTGCTGGTAAGTGAAAATTTGAAAGTGCTTAAAAACCAGTAGAAAACTGGTGGCTGAAACAGCAGCTCGAAAGGTCTGAAATACCTGATACAGGCACCAAATAATACAGTTTCAAGGTCTTTATTCTATCTATGTAAAATTCACTTCAATAAACACTTTTTCTCATGCTTAGAATGTCCAAGCCTTTGTGAAAGTTCAAGAGGTATGGATGCAAAAATAACAAAATCTCTACCTACAAAGATCCACATTGTAATGTGAGGGGAAGACTGAAATAACTAATGGTAGACTGAGTAAGATAGTATCTGAGTAAGATGCCAAGAGGTTTAGAGATGGGTAAAATGAATTTTGGATTTGGGGATAGAAATTTTGGATAAGTTTAACAGAAGTAAATACATTGAGCTATCTCTTGACATAGAGCATGATGATGATACACAGAGGTGCAGTTCTGATTGATGTTCACAGTCTGAATAAAGGCACTGGAGTTTCAGGCTATGAAAGAAAGATTTGGGTGTGTACAGTTGGGCATGACTGAATGAGTTTGGAGCAGAAGGCAGACCCAGAGAATAAATTACTAAATCTCAGACTGATCCTCAGTATGCAACAGAGTTCTGGAAATAGAGTTATCTGTTGAATGAATAAGCTTTGTGGGAATGTCACCAGTTGTTGGGCTTCCCTGGTAGCTCAGCTGGTAAACAATCTGCCTGCAATGCAGGAGACCCTGATTCTATTTCTTGGTTGGGAAGATCCGCTAGAGAAGGGATAGGCAACCCACTCCAGTATTCTTGGGCTTCCCTGGTGGCTTAGCTGGTAAAGAATCAACTTGCAGTGTGGGAGACTTGGGTTTGATCCTTGGTTTGGGAAGATCCCCTGGAGAAGGGAAAGGCTACCCACTCCAGTATTCTGGCCTGGAGAATTCCATGGGGTTGCAAAGAGTTAGAGATGACTGAGTGACTTTCACCACGTTGTTGCATATACAGAAATGGGCCTGAGGTTATGCTTAAGAAACTCTGAATCAAAAAATAAAGCACAATTCCTGTGGGTGGACTTTTTAGGAGTTTTGATGGGAAATATAAGTGATACTTTATATTAGCATTTAAGATTATTTTAACATGAAACTGATTTTTGTGTGAAATATCTTGTCAGATTCTTGTTCTATGTGGTATAGATTTTAGATAATGCTGTGCTAGAATATAGTGCATGTTGCTGTTGTTCAGTCACTAAGTCAGGTCTGACTTTTCGTGACCCCATGAACTGCAGCACGTCAGGCTTCCCTGTCCTTCACTGTCTCCTGGAGTTTGTTTAAACTAATGTCCATTGAGTTTGTGATGCCATCCAACCATCTCATCCTTTGTCACCTCCTGCTCCTCCTTCCCTGAATCTTTCCCAGCATCAGGGTCTTTTCCAATGAGTCCACTATGCACCAGATGACCAAAGCATTGGAGCTTCAGCTTCAGCATCAGTCCCTCCAGTGAATATTCAGGGTTGATTTCCTTTAGGATTGACTGGTTTGATCTCCTTGCTGTCCAAGGAACTCTCAAGAGTCTTCTCCAGCATGACAATTTGAAAGCATTAGTTCTTCAGTGCTCAGCCTTCTTTATGGTCCAACACTCACATCTGTATACGATGGCTGGAAAAACCATAACTTTGAATATTAAGATGTTTGTCTGCAAAGTGATGTCTCTGCTTTTTTAATATGCTGCCTTGGTTTGTCATAAGCTTTCTTTCAAGGAGCAAGCATCTTTTAATTTTGTGGCTCTATGAAGAGGAAATGAGTGAAATAAGTGAAACCTTAAGCGAATATATATTAATATTTCAATTAATATTCAGCAATATCTTATTTAAGGAAAAGTTTGGAACAGAATTATTAAATCTCTGAATAACAGCTCATCTTATTTTCTGTTGTTTGTATATTAATTAATTATATTATATTATATTAATTACTCTAGTTTAAAAATGCATCCCATCTTGACACAAGTAACAAGCTTACCATTCAAGCTCTGCCCTCTTACATTCAATCCAGCTTTCAACACTAGTTACTTGACTGATGGTGGACCAGTCTTTTCTTATTTGACAAAGAAAGTAGGACTTAGAGATAGTATAGAAAAGAGAAAAATGAAAGGAGAATACAGAAAGAAAGAGTTCATAAATTAAAGATATAAAATTTTTTAAAAAATGGAAGAGGAAGAAAGGAAAAAGAGGAAGGGAGAGAAAGAAGAAAGAGGAGAGAAAAGACAGAAAAAAACCCGTAATTGAATGTGAAAACTCTTAAGACTGAACTCTTTTATATTGTAGAATGGGCATAGGACCCTGAACAAATCTCTGCCTCTGTGGTAGTCAGTTCATTTATTTGTGGGATGTAATTTGTGGAGATTGCACTGTGACATTCAGTTACTTAATTCTCTGTAATTATGAATCACCTATAAAGCCCTAAGGATTATAACAATTCTCTAGAGCCCTGAAGTGAATACCAAGAGAAATTAGCTTGTGTACTAAAGAATTATTCAGGAAGCAATTTTATCTGTCTTGAAGGCACATTTTATATAATTATTTATATAGTCTCCTTAATGAAAAGCCACACCCAAGTATTTGTTTCTACACTTGGAATTGTGTTTCAAATCTGTGGAAATATTTTGACAGCCAATAGAGAGTCATTTAACATAATTATGCATACTCATATCTACTTTTCTCTTCAATATTTCAAAGAAAGGGATTGATTAGAAAAGAAGGGGGTGAATTTCTCTTCATGACTCAATTCAATGAATTTAAACTGTAGATTAAATATTAGTATGATGATCTAATTTCCTTCCAGAACTTCCATTCCTTTTTTCTAAGATGCAGATGCTGAGAACTCACCATTATTAAAATTCCAGCTAAACTAAATATATTTCTTCATATGTTCAATAAATTTTAGTGACACTGGCTTCATTATTTTTGGCATAAATATTAATATTTTATCTTTAAACATTTCTGGGCCATGTATAATCTGTGAAATATAAGTGATTTTTCTTAATTATTATTGATTTGTAGAAAGGCAGATCAGGCTTTCTACCAGCAATGAAACTTATTGCATTTGTTAAGACATACAAATAAAATGTAAGTAATGTATACATGAGATTTTTTTGAAGAAATGAATAGCTAGTACCCCACTAAGAACCAACATCAAATTTATTTCTAGAAGGGTTACAAATGTTAGCAATAAGAAAACTAACTGTTTCTATGTCCTCAGTAACACATTCTAGTCTATCAACACAACATATGAGCAAAGAATCAGCAAAGGTGGATGATGAATGATCAAATAAAAATCCTTCCTAGTTTTAAAGCAAATATTTCTCACTTTATGACAGTTTATCTTTACACTATTATTTAAAATAAAACTAGTATACACATGAAAACTAAATTTAAATTTGCAAAAAGCTGCAGGCTTAGAAGATACTTTTTAGCTTCTCTGTTTTCCCAGTGTTAATAGTAAAATAGGTAAATAAATCTTAAATATGTAATGATAATAACTTCATGGATACTCTCTGAGATCTGTCACAAACTGATTTGGAAACAAACACAGGCGCTTTTTAGAAAATGTTTCACATGGGTTGAAAATATATAAATGTCATAACACAACCAGTCTTGCACAACAAGATGAGGAGCTTATATATACTGGAATCTCCTACAATTCTAAGCAGGAATGACATCTTTATTAGTAAATATACAGCTTTGTTGGAAGTATACATACTTGTATTGATTCAGAGTTCTGCAACATAAGTTAATATAGTGAAATAAACATTTTCACTTATTAATCATGAAATTGCTTCAAATGTTTTAGTAAGCTCATTGGGCATATTGACTCACTGATTTTGTTTAACTAATGTTGATGGAGACATGATATAATAGATAAAAATAAGCCTCCTAGTACACTTGACCTGAAGGTCTCTGGAAACATAGACAAATACAGAAAAAAAGCAAAACATGAGGTGTTCTGAGAACTGTTAACAGGAGAATCCTGGGAGGACGGTAATATTTTAAGCTAATTTGAAAGCAGTAGATTTTGAGACATTTTTATGTCAATTGCAGACACTTCTACACTTGTCATATATCAGGAAGGGAAAATTTAAATCTTTTGAAAAGCTGTAGTAAAATTCACAGGTGGCCCAGTATAAAATTTGCCATCTTAGTCATTTTTAAGTGTACCATTCAGTAGTATTAAGTACATTTACCTGGTTTACAAATTTTTCTTTGAGACTAGGCTTTCGCTTTGAATATATATAAAATAGTGGGATTTCAGTTATTTTAGATATATACCTAGGAGTGGATTGTATCGTGATTCTACTTTTGTTCCTCAAAAAGGAGCTACTGTACCATTTTTATTTTATTTATTTTTTTGTAGTAACTGCTTCATTTTGCATTCCCACCAACGGTGGTCAAGTGTTTCAGTTATTTCACTTCTCTCATGAATGGTTGCTGTTTTCTGAGTTTTTTAATTATTTTTTTAAAATAATGGCCATTCTAATGGATGTGAGGTGGTATCTCATTTTGGTTTTGATTTGCTTTCCATATTGAAAATCTTTTCACGGACTCATTGGCCAATTATATATCTTTCTTGGAGAAATCTCAGTACAAATCCTTTCCCCAGTTTTTAATTAGTTTGCTTGTTTTTGAGTTGTAGAAGTTCTTTATAATTTTTACATTAACCTATAATTAAAGATATGATTTTCATATATTTTCTCTCATTCTGTGTGTTGCTTTTTTACTCTGTTGATTGTATCCTTTATGCACAGTCATTTAAATTTTGAGGTAATATAATTTATCTATTTTTTCTTTTTTGCCTATACTATTAGTATCATATTCTGGAAATATTTGCCAATTTTAATAGAAAGCATGAAGCTTTCTTCTATCATGTGTTTTTTTTCTAAGTGATTTATTTTATTTATAAAGTTTATTGTTTTTTATTTTTAACCTGCAAGAGATTGTATAAGTTCACAGGAAATCATAAATAGTTCACAGAATAAGTGAGTTGAATTGGTCATTTGACATTGCAAAATTCAGAAATAAACTTTATAATCATCTTTGAATTACTCCGTATATGCTCCCTGGTTCCATGTTACACACATTTCCCTGAATCAACACTAATCTCAGTTATGTGTTGGAAACACTTTATCCAAATTGCAGATGTCTTCCCTTCCTTTATTGTATTTTCAATCAGAATAAGACCTTAATTCTAATAGATTTGAATTTTTGATTTCTTTTTCCATAGAGTTTTTGTATGTAATAAATTGTTAAATCACTTCTTACTCCAAGATCACAAATATACCATTTCTGTATTTTCTTTAAAAAATGTTTGCAGTTTTGCCATTCATATTTGAGTTTTTGTATCCATGTGGAATTTCTAAGTATTGTGTAAGAAAAATATTTTTCATATGGGTAAGCAAATGTCCCTCTTCCAACAACACAAGAGATGACTCTACACATGGTGCATACTGAAATCAGATAGATTATATTCTTTGCAGTTGAAGATGGAAAAGCTTTATTATACATTCAGCAAAACAAGACCAAGAGTTGACTGTGGTGCAGATCATGAAATCTTATTCAAAAATTCAGACTTAAATTGAAGAATGTAGGAAAACAACTAGACCCTTCAGGTATGACCTAAATCAAATTCCTTATGATTGTACAGTGGAAGTGACAAAAAGATTCAGGGGATTAGATCTGATAGACAGAGTGCCTCAAGAACTGTGGATGGAGGTTCATGACACTGTACAGGAGGCAGTGACCAAAACCATCCCCAAGAAAAGAAAGTCAAAAAGGCAAAATGGTTGTCTGAGGAGATCTTACAAATAGCTGAGACAAGAAGAGAAGCAAAAAGCAAAAGAGAAAAGGAAAGATATACCCGTTTGAATGCTTCCAAAGAATAACAAGGAGAGATAAGAAAGCCTTTCTCAGTGATCAATGCAAAGAAATACAGGAAAACAATAGAATGGGAAAGACTAGAGATCCCTTCAAGAAAATTAGAGATATGAAGGGAACATTTCATGCAAAGATGGGCTCAATAAAGGACAGAAATGGTGTAGACCTAAAAGAAGCAGAAGATATTAAGAAGAGGTGGTAGGACTACACAGAAGAACTATACAAAAAAAGATCTTAATGACCCAGATAACCACAATGGTGTGATCACTCACCTAGAGCCAGGCTTCCTGGAATGTGAAGTCAAGTGGGCCTTAGGAAGGATCACTACAAACAAAGCTAGTGGAAGTGATGGAATTCCAGTTGAGCTATTTCAAATCCTAAAAGATGATGCTGTGAAAGTGCTGCACTCAATATGCCAGCGAATTGGGAAAACTAGGCAGTGGCCACAGGACTGGAAAATGTCAGTTTTCATTCCAATCCCAAAGAAAGGCAATTCCAAAGAATGTTCAAACTACTGTACAGCTGCACGCATCTCACACACTAGCAAAGTAATGCTCAAAATTCTCCAAGCTAGGCTTCAACAGTACATGAACGGAGAACTTCCAGATGTTCAAGCTGGATTTAGAAAAGACAGAGGAACCAGAGATCAAATTGCCAACATCCATTGGATTACAGAAAAAGCAAGAAAGTTCTAGAAAATCATCTGCTTCATTGTCTATGATAAAGCACTTGACTGTGTGGATCACAACAAACTGCAGAAAAGTCTTCAAGAGATGAGAATACCAGACCACCTTACTTGCCTCCTGAAAAACCTGTATGTGGGTCAAGAAGTAACAGTTAGAAACAGACATGGAACAATGCACCAGTTCCAAATGGGGGAAGGAATACAACAAGGCTGTATATTGTCACCCTGCTTATTTAGCTTATATAAAGAGTACATCATCTGAAATGCCATACTGGAGGAAACACAAGCTGGAATCAAGATTGCCAGGAGAAATATCAATAACCTCAGATATGCAGATGATACCACTCTTATGGCAGAAAGTGAAGAAGACCAAAAGAGCCTATGAGGAAAGTAAAAGAAGGGAGTGAAAAAGCTGGCTTAAAACTCAACAGTCAAAAAACTAAGATCATGGCATCTGGTCCCATCACTTCATGACAAATAGATGGGGAAACAATGGAAACTGAGAGACTTTATTTTTTAGGCTCCAAAATCACTGAAGATGGTGACTGCAGCCATGAAATTAAAGACTCTTGCTCCTTGGAAGAAAATCTATGACAAACCTGGAGAGCATATTAAAAAGCAGAGAGATTACTTTGCTGACAAAGGTTCATCTAGTCAAACCTATGATTTTTCCAGTAGTCATGTACGGATGTGAGAATTGTACTAAAGAAAGCTGAACACCAGAGAATTGATGCTTTTGAGCAGTGGTGTTGAAGAAGACTTTTCAAAGTCCTTTGGACTACAAGGAGATCCAAACAATCAATCCTAAAGGAAATCAGTCCTTGATATTCATTTGGAGGACTGATCTTGAAGCTGAAGCTCCAATACTTTGGCTCCTGATGTAAAGAATTGACTCATTAGAAAACAGACTGATACTGGGAAAGGTTGAAGGCAGGAGGAGAAGGGGGCAACAGAGGATGAGATTGTGGATGGCATTGGTGGACATGAGTTTAAGCAAGCTCCAGCAGATTGTCCTAGGGTTAGGTCAGGGAACCCTGCTGTGGTTGCAAAGAGTCAGACATTGCTCAGCGACTGAACTATAGTGAACCGAGTGTCCCAGTAATACCATTTAACAGTCTCTCTTTTCCGGAGCATCCCTTTTGTTATTTGGGTCTTAAAGAATTCATATGTTTATTTCTGTCCTCTCTTCCTGATCTGCTGTTCTTGTTTTTCTAACCCTGCCCCAACATTACTGTACTTATATAAAACTTTTTAATGTGTGGGTGTGTGTATGTGTGTGCTCAGTTGTAGCTGACTCCTTGAGACCCCATGGACTGTAGCCCACCAGGATTCTCTGTCTGTGGAATTTTCCAGGCAAGAACTCTGGAGTGGGTTTCCAGTTCCTACACCAGGGGAATCTTCCTGACCCAGGAATAGAACCTGGGTGTTTTGCATCTCCTGCATTGGCAGGCAGATTTTTTACCACTGTGCCACCTGGGAAGAATACACCCAACATGTCTCTTCTTTCCTGTTACTTACACTTACGTGCAAATTTTACTGTTGGCTTATCATATCTATTGGAAAAAAATTGTTGTGGTTTTGAGTGACTTTGTAAAAGTCTACAAATTTGTATTTGGAAATTTTGCAATTTTTATAATAGTGTCTTCCCAAATATTAACATTAAATTACCAATGACAATTTATCTATACATCATAACCCCTGAGACAAAAAATATTCTCTCTTAATTAAAGAATATAAATAAATGAATAACTTATCATGTAGAGTTGTAATAATTACTTTTTCCTAACATGTTTTAGTGAAAAGAGAAAGAAAACTATTGTTTTTAGAAGATCCAGTTGTGCTATGGATTATACAGTGGTGTCATTTAATCTTCACAGTGATTTGAAAAGTATATGTCAACATAGTAAACAGTCTGTTCAAAGTCATTGAGTTAATCAGATGTGTGATACTATGATTTGAGTCATGGACAAATTCTGAGGGCTTTCCTGTTTTCAGAATTAAATCAGTTCTTTATAACTTTCAGATCAACAGAGTCAGATATCCATTAATTGTTCACAAGTCAGAATGCAAGCCTTATACTATTCCTTTTAGTATCTTATTGTTTATCAGTCTGAATGTGAATTTTCTAATATTTGTTGGTATTATTGTAATAGGCCTTGTCTAATTATATAATTTTTTCTAAAATTAATGGGCAGAAATAAAACCAATGACACATTACTAAAATAATACATATGTTGTGCACCTGACCTGCCTCCTGAGAAATCTGTATGCAGGTCAAGAAGCACCAGTTAGAACTGGACATGGAACAACAGACTGGTTCCAAATCGAGAAAGGAGTACATCAAGGCTGTATATTGTCACCTTGCTTATTTAACTTATATGCAGAGTACATCATGAGAAATGCTGGACTGGATGAACCACAAGCTGGAATCAAGATTGCCGGGAGAAATATCAGTAACCTCAGATATGCAGATGACACCACCCTTATGGCAGAAAGTGAAGAAGATCTGAAGAGCCTCTTGATCAAAGAGGAGAGTGAAAAAGTTGGCTTAAAACTCATCATTCAGAAAACTAAGATCCCAGCATCTGGTCTCACCACTTCATGGCAAATAGATGGGGAAACAATGGCAGACGTTATTTTCTGGGGCTCCAAAATCACAGCAGATGGTGACTGCAGCCATAAAATTAAAAGACGCTTACTCCCTGGAAGAAAAGTTATGACCAATCTAGACAGCATTTTAAAAAGCAGACATTACTTTGCCAACAAAGGTCCATCTATCTAGTCAAAGCTATGGTTTTTCTCGTAGTCATGTATGCATATGAGAATTGGACTATAAAGAAAGCTGAGTGCCGTAGAATTGATGTTTTTGAACTGTGGTGTTGGAGAAGACTCTTGAGAGTCCCTTGGACTGCAAGGAAATCCAACCAGTCCATCCTAAAGGAAATCAGCCCTGAATATTCATTGAAAGAACTGATGTTGAAGCTGAAACTTCAATACGTTGGCCACCTGATGCAAAGACCCTGATGCTGGGAAAGATTGAAGGAGGGAAGAGAAGGGGATGACAGAAGATGAAGTCAGATGGCATCACCAACTCAACGGATATGAGTTTGAGTAAACTCCAGGAGTTGGTGATGGACAGGGAGGCCTGGTGTGCTGCAGTCCATGGGGTCCCAGAGTTAGACAGGATTGAGCGACTGAACTGAATTGATCTGTGGGCCATACCTAGTCTGTCAGAAACAGTAGCAAATATGGAAGCAATAGGGTTAGGAATATATATGTGTGTGTGTGTGTGTGTGTGTGTGTGTGTGTATATATATATTAGAAACATATGTATATGCTTCCTTTTCAATGTTCATGGATTGTCTGTGACAGAAGAGCATATTTGAAAGAAATTTAATTCAAAAATACTCCTGTTAAATAAGTTTTGACAATTTAAAAAAATCTTTCAGTATAATATATGTAATACTGCACATCTGTAGTTCCATGGTTAATTTAAAGTTTTTTGTTTAAATAAATACACTGTTCAGGAGTTCATTCATTTTTAGAGATGGAAACTTCCCACCATCAAAACAAGCCAGAATGTTTCAGTATAATTCATTGATTTATTGAATACACTCATATGTAGTTGTCATCACAATTCTAGAAGTTAATGTGGACTGATTTTTGTGACAGTAAGACTCAGAAAAATTTTATAGAACCAACATTTGGCAAAACTAATACAATTAAGTAAAGTTTAAAAATAAAATAAAATTAAAAAAAAAAAGAACCAACACCAAAGTTTCAAGAATATTCATAAAGTACAGACTGTTATAGAAGCATAAGTATATATCAGTAACCTATGTTTTTGTGATTCTGCACATTTCTTTTTTTTTATTTTATTTTATTTTTAAACTTTACATAATTGTATTAGTTTTGCCAAATATCAAAATGAATCCGCCACAGGTATACATGTGTTTCAATATATAGATAGTCTGTTAAAAGAAAAACCATGTTGCTTTGTTTCTAAACTAAATGTATAAAACTGAGAAATATGTAAATAACTACAGTAAAATTCTATGCTGATTTTATATGCATAATCTAATAATGAAGAAAGAGATTCAGATCTTAAAGTGGGATATCATGAGTCTTTGATATGGACAGAATAAAATCTCTGTGAATGACAAAAAAAAATAAACTAAATGTATAAAATATTGCTGAATATCAGTGGGCAAGAAAAATAGATGGTGAAAAATGAAAGAACTGTTTCCTCTCATTTTTGATCCTCAGCTGAATGTCATGGCTGCACTAGATATCAGGAGACAGCACAGTTATGCACGACAAACTTTCTAGTCTCATGCATTTTCTAAAACTGAATCTCCCCATTGAAATACAGCTCATATCACAGAATGGAAGGAATCTTAATATTAAAGAGAAATTCCCTTAGATCCATGTGTTTTTTAAATAGACATTTGCCAAGAAAGGCTTTCAGACATGTCCTAATGAGGTTTTAGATTTTGGCATGATCCTTATTAGAAGAAGTAATAGAGAAAGACAAATATACATCGTTTATATGTAGAATTTAAGAAAATGGTACTAATGAGCCTATTTACAAAAAAGAAGTTGAGTCACAGATCTAGAAAACAAACTTGTGATTATTACCAAGGGGGAAAGGAAGGGAGGGTTACATTGGGAGATTGGGATTGATATATGAAAGTGAAAGTCGCTCAGTTATGTCCAACTCTTTGCAACCTCATAGACTATACAGTCCATGGAATTCTCAAGGCCAGGACACTGGAGTGGTAGACTCTCCCTTCTTAAGGGGACCTTCCCAGCCCAGGGATCGAACCCAGGTCTCCTGCATTGCAGGCGGATTCTTTACCAGCTGAGCCACAAGGGATTGACATATACACACTACTACATACAGAATAGATAACTAAAGAGAACCTACTGTGTAGCACAGGAAACTCTACTCAGTACTCTGTAATGACCTGTATGGGAAAAGAATCTAAAAAAGAGCAGATATATGTGTGTATATATATATGTCCGATTTACAGCAGAAACTAACAACTTTGTAAATTAATCATATTTTATTTATAATTTATATTACAATTTGTATTTTGCTTATATTTTAACAATATTTAAATAAAATATTTAAAATTTAATAAATTAAATATTAATAAAATAATATTAAATAAAATATAAACATATTTATGATTTATATATTTATTTATAATTTATTTTTCAATTAAAAATAATTAGAAAAAGAAAAAGTAAGTCTTGAAGCACTGTATATTGGTATAATATACTGTACAAAAAAGGTCTTAATGACCCAGATAACCATAATTGTGTGACCAGTCACCTAGAGCCAGACATCCTGGAGTGTAAAGTCAAGTGGGCCACCAGACATCCTGGAGTGTAAAGTCAAGGAACCATTACTACCAATAAAGCTAGTGGAAGTGATGCAATTCCAGCTGGGCTATTTAGCATACTAAAAGATGATGGTGTTAAAGACCTACACTAAATATGTCAGCAAATTTGGAAACCCAGCTGTGGCCACAGGACTGGAAAAGGTCAGTTTTCATCCTAATTCCAAAGGGTAGTGCTACAGAATGTTCAAACTACTGAACAATTGTGCTCATTTCCTATTCCAGTAAGGTTATGCTCAAAATCCTTCAAGCTACACTTCCACAATACTTGAATGTATACCTGTGGCGGATTCATTTTGATATTTGGCAAAACTAATACAGTTATGTAAAGTTTAAAAATAAAATTTAAAAAAAAAATTAAAAAAAAAAAAAAGAGAAAGAACTTCCAGATGTACAAGCTGGGTTTAGAAAAAGCAGAGGAACCAGAGATCAAATTGCCAACATTTGTTGGATCATAGAAAAAGCAAAGGAATTCCAGAAAAATATCTGTTTTTGTTTCATTGACTATGCAGAAACCTTTGACTGTGTAGATCACAACAAACTGTGGAAAATTCTTAAAGAAAGAGATGGGGATGGCAGACAATTTTACCTGTCTTCTGAGAAAGACTTGCGAATCAACAAGTAACAATTACAACTGGACATGGAACAACTGACTGGTTCAAAATTGGGAAAGGAGTATGACAAGGCTGGATATTGTCATCCTGTTTATTTAACTTATATGCCATGTGCATACATCATGCAAAATGCCAAGCTGGATGAGTTACAAGATGGAATCAAAATTTCCAGGAGAAATATCAACAACCTCAGGTATGGAGATGATTCCACTTTAGTGGCAGAAAGCAAAGAGGAAATAAAGAACCTCTTGATGAAGGTTAAAGAGCAGCGTGAAAGATACAGCTTTAAACTCAGCATTCAAAAAACTAAAAGATTATGGCATGCAGTCCCATCGCTTCATAGCAAGTAGAAGGGGGAAAAGTGGAAGTAGTGACAGATTTTCTCTTTTTGGGCTCCAGAATCACTGCAGATGGTGACTACAGCCATGAAATTAGACACTTGTTTTTTGAAGGAAGGCTATGACAGACCTAGACAGTGTTTTAAAAAGCAAAGACATCACTTTGTCAACAAATGTCTGTATAGTCGTAAGCTATGGTCTTTCCAGTAATGAGAAAGGATATGAGAGTTGGACCATAAAGAAGGCTGAACACCAAATAATTGATGTTTTTGAATTGCGCTGCTGAAGAAGACTCTTAAGAGTCCCTGGCAAAACTAATACAGTTATATAAAGTTTAAAAAATAAAATTAAATTAAAAAAAAAAATAAAATAAAATCAATAGGAGAAAAAAAAAAAAAAAGTCCCTCTGAAACCAAGGAGATCAAACCAGTCAATCCTAAGGGAAATCAAACCTGAATACTCATTGGAAGGACTGATGCTGAAGCTGAAGCTCCAATACTTTGGCCACGTGATGCAAACAGGCGACTCATTGGAAAATACCTGATTCTGGGAAAATTTGAAGGCAAAAGAAGAAGAGGGTTGCAGAGGATGAGATGGTTGGATTGTATCACCAATTAAATGGACATGAACTTGGGCAAACTCCAGAAGTTGATGAGAAACAGGGAAGCATGGATTGCTGCAGTCCATGGGGTCGCAAAGAGTTAGCCATGACTTAGTGACCTGACAACAACAGAATACTAGGAAAAGCAGATGGATGTTCATTGGTATAATATACTAAGAAAGGCAGACATTGCTTCTGTATATATATGCATAAATGAGAAACATGGAGTGCTACTTTTAAAAAGTAAATTAAATGATATATATTCTTTATCATAAATAATTTATATATCATGATATAATGTGTATGGACTTCCCAGATGGTGCTAATGGTAAAGAACATGCCTGTCAATGCAGGATACATAAGAGACAAGGATTCTACCCCTGGGTCGTCAAGATCCCCTGAAGGAGGACATGGCAACCCACTCCATATTTTTGCTTGGAGAATCCCATGGACAAAGGACCCTGGTGGGCTACAGTCTATAGGGTCACAAAGAATCTACTTAGCATGCATGCACACATAATGTATATAGATGTGTGTGTTTTTGTGTACCATGATGTTTATTACTTTTTATTTTATATCTGTTTAAAAAAATTTGTACATTCAATATAAAATATTTAGGAAACACAGTAAATTATATTGTATCAAAATTATTTAAAACATTAATACATGAAGTTTTCCTTCCTTTATACATGAAGATAAACACTACTGATATTTCAATATATATCTTATAGTCACTTATGCTTTCTGTAAATTATTGTTAAATCATAAGCATATTGAGAGATTTATTTGAATAAATTACTTGTAGCTTTTATCCTGCCAAAGATAGAATTAAATAACAATTAATAATGTGATGCTTGATAATTGTTTTCTTATGAGTGGGTTCCATGGTGTATAGCGCCTTCTCCCCTTGCAAGAGTAGACTACTCACCATGAAACCTGGTTATCTTCCAGTTCATGAGAGTTCTCTACCTGCAACTGTGTTTTGAGGAAAGGGCCCTTCAGCTACATATATATTATATAGTCTCATCAATGGTAACCAGCATCAAAATGGGCAGATTCTTTCAAGTTGAGCCAGTGTCTTTCTCGATAATTTTGACACAAAAACAACAGGAAAAGAAAGAGGGAAAATTAAAAAGAAAACACACAGCCTCCATGACACATACAGTGTATTATGAGATACTGTATTCAGCTCTATGGGTTATGAGACAGAGAAAGATCGCTTCAAGAGGGAAAAGAAACAAGTGAGTAAAGAAAAGTAATGATAAGGAATGGAGGAAAATCATGATGCCAGAATTTCTAGAAGCTTTCCAGTTTCAAAGTACACATAACCCATTTCTATTCTTATAATTTAAAATGCTTTAAAAAGCTCTAATTTTTACATTACATGCATTAAGATATAACTTAATACTGTCATAAAGTTTATCTTTTGATGCTGCAGTTATTCTGGGGCTGTAGTCACTCCACAAAGGTAAAATATCACTCTTGAGAACCATTTAAGTGATGAGCTCCTAGCAAATCCTGATGGAGAAAAAAGGTATCTTGATACTGTAATATCAGAATATCTGACTTTTTATTTTACCCTGTGTTTATTTATTATCATTTATCAACTAGCCTAATTTCTTTCATATCTTCAATTTTTGGAAATGCTGTGCTCTAGTTCAATATGAATTTATATTCTACTGTCTAACCATGTTTTGTTGTTCTTCAGTTGCTGAGTCATGTCCAGCTCTTTGCAGCCCCATTGGCTACAGCACACCAAGCTCCTCTATCCTCCACTATTTCTCCGAGTTTGCTCGAATTCTTTTCCATTGAGTTGGTGATGCTAGCCATGTTTAGTCAGTTCCAATACCTGCCTTACTTCTGCTTATCTGGAGTGGAATTGTGTTCATTTTTGTTTCTTTGTTTTTTTTCTTGTAAGTCAAGACTCTCTGTCTATTGCTGTCTAGCCAGTCTGTTCCATGTGTATGTGTTTTGTGCCCTTGATTCATTATACATCTATAAGCATGGGCAATAGAAGGAGAGAGCATACTATAATGTACCAAGAAAGATGCATATTTCTTAAATTTCAAAGTATTCACCTTGGTATTTTAGGGAATATTGCAAATTTCATTTATTTTGTCTATAAAATTCATTATAAATAAAAAAATCACCCATCCTTTTTCTTACATTTGAGATTTTACTTGTATAACTTTAGTTATTTGAGGACAGTGGGAAGAAAATGGGGTTTATATAAGATAAATGTAATTTAATCCCAGCTATTCCCCTGTTACCTGTTTGATCTTGGACTGTTATTTTCATCCTTGAGCATCAGTTCCTTGTTCATCATTTTCAGAATTATTCGGAGGGATTGAAATATGTTGAAATTTAGGGGAATATAGTAGAATTATTAATCTGACACTTTAATCAATTTTCTCTATGCTAAGTTGCTTTAGTCGTTTCTGATTCTTTGTGACCCTACAGACTGAAACTTTGATGCATACCATTTGTAGACAATTGCAGTGAACAATGAGTTGCCCAGGTGGCGCTAGTTGTAAAGAATCTGTCTGTGAGATTCTCCAGGCAAGAGTTCTGGAGTTGGTTGCCTTTCCTTTCTCCAGTGCATCTTTCCAACCCTGGGACTAAACCCCTGTCTCTTGAGTAGCCTGCAATGGCAGGCAGATTCTTTACCACTAGCACCACCTGGGAAGTCAGTTTTCTCTATGACTGTATAAATCAGGAGGTACCAAAACTTTTGATTTGGATTCATCATATTCTAGCATAATTTTTCTTGATTTAGTTTTTTTGAGAAGTGGAATCATATAAGTTATTAAGTTATAATATTCTTTTGAACCATCTACATATCCATCATATCTATATTATTACCACAATAGAAGCTAAGTTGGAGAGGGAAATGGCAACCCACTCCAGTATTCTTGCCTGGAGAATCCAAGGGACAGAGGAGCCTGGTGGGCTGCTGTCTATGGGGTCTCACAGAGTCAGACACGACTGAAGTGGCTTAGCAGCAGCAGCAGCAGCAGCAAAAGCTAAGTAGTGAGTCTTCTTTAGAATCGGATACTCTCACAAAACTGTCCAGTCTTGAAGGATGCTGTAAAACACTATGAACAGACTTGATGCCTTAAAAAGCTTTAAGACATTCTGTACTTTAACCTTTCCATCTCTTGTAACTTTTGTCAAAGTGTTCAGATTATGGGATGAGCAATTAGAAGTGCTACAAAAGTTTTTTCTCTTGATAAAAGTGAATGAGGAGAGTGAAAAAGTTGGCTTAAAGTTCAACATTCAGAAAACTAAGATCATAGCATCCAGTCCCATCACTTCATGGCAAATAGATGGGGAAACAGTAGAAACTGACAGACTTTATCTTTGGGGGCTCCAAAATCACTTCAGATGGTGACTGAAGCCATGAAATTAAAAGACACTTACTCCTTGGAAGAAAAGTTATGACCAATCTAGATGACATATTAAAAAGCAGAGACATTACTTTGTCAACAGAAGTCCATCTAGTCAAGGCTATGGTTTTTCCAGTGGTCATGTATGGATGTGAGAGATGGACTATAAAGAAAGCTGAGCACCAAAGAATTGATGCTTTTGAACTGTGGTGTTGGAGAAGACTCTTGCGAGTCCCTTGCACTGCAAGGAGATCAAACCTATCTTAAAGGAAATCAGTCCTGAATATTCATTGGAAGGACTGATGTTGAAGCTGAAACTCCAATACTTTGGCCACCTGATGGGAAGAACTGACTGATTGAAAAAGACCCTGATGCTGGGAAAGATTGAAGGCGGGAAGAGAAGGGGACGACAGAGGATAAGATGGTTGGATGGCATCACTGACTCGATGGACATGAGTTTGAGCAAGATCCTGGAGCCTTTGATGGACAAGGAAGCCTGGCGTGCTGCAGTCCTTGGTGTCGCAAAGAGTTGGACACAACTGAGTGACTGAACTGAACTGAATGTTTCTCATAGCATTTTTTCAAGCAACTGTCTTAATTTCATGGCTGCAGTCACTCTCTGCAGTGATTTTGGAGCCCACGAAAATAAAATTTGTCACTGTTTCCATTTTTTTCCCCATCTATTTGCATGTGGTGATGGGACTGGATTCCATGATCTTAGTTTTTTGAATTTTGAGTTTAAAGCTACCTTCTTCACTCTCTTCTTTCATCCTCATCGAGTTTCTTAATTTCTCCTTGCTTTATGCCATTAGAGTGGTATCTACTTATACAAGCTTACTGGTATTTCTCCCAGTGTCTTGATTACAGCTTGAGCTTCATCCAGTGTGGCATTTTGCATAACGTATTCTGCATATAAGTTAAATAAGGAGAGTGCCAATATATAGCATTGATGTACTCCTTTCCCAAATTTGACCAATCTGTTGTTCCATGTCCAGTTCTAAATGTTGCTTTGACCTGCTTGCAGAAAGGAGGTTAAAGAACAGCAAAGTAAGAATTGCCTCATAAGAGGAAAAAGGCAAATTTATTTCCTTCAGAAAGAGTTTGATATTGAAAGATGTTCTCTAAGATTGTTATTAAACAAAATGATGTAAATATTAGGTCTGAATGAATCTTTCCTTATTAAGTTTTTTAAACAAATATTTATTGAAATATTGTTGACAACAATATTATGTTAGTTTCAGGTGTACATCATACTGATTTGATGTTTTTGTAGATTATATTCCATGTAAAGTTTTCATAAAATGTCTATATATAAAATACAAGACTATATACCTTGCACTTTAAGTGCATCCTTGTATCTTACTCTTAACCACAAAAATAAAGATTACTAGTATTGTCATGTAAATGCTCATCTTATTTTCAAAATTCTATCTAAATTGGGAGCTATAGGTCAAACAAAGACTTTGAGCTTCAATTAAGTTGATAATAATTCAGAAATAGAAACATGAATCAAAGTTAGATGTAACAAATTTTAGAGGTGACTAAACATAAATGAATGTTTTAGGAAAAATATCACAGTCACACCTTATTTCTCCCAAAAATATTAGCCAAAATCAGAGAGATAAGAAATTCCATCTTTAATGACAGATATTAAATTTGGAAGAAATAACCAAGGCAGATAAGTAAGAGTGATGCATATATGGCTGTAATGTTTCTTTCTCACTGACATTTTTTCTTTTGGTAACGCAGTGAAAAGTAATGGAATACAGCTATTTGATTTATAAAGTCCTTGTTGGTGGGGGGATGTTTGAATTTTAGAGGAGAAAATGATCACCAGTATATATTAGAAGATATATCCATGAAAACTTGACCCCAAAATGAATTTAATTACTATATGTGAAATCTATTTCTAGTTTCCCTGTTGCCAAATGTATGACCAGCATCATTAAATATTACTTGACTCACTCATATATCTTCCTAGTTTGAGATAATCAGAAAATAAATGATTTCTGCAGTGATTAGGATGATGAAAAGCAGTGTCAGAGTTTTTACTTTCCCAATAAAAATAAGAATATTCAAAAGCACTTCTAACTGAAGTATAGTAACAGTTATCAGTTTATCAGATTTCAGAAACTATTTAATAACTAGAAACTACTGAATAAAATATATCTTACATCTGATGTCATAAAACTGAAGTTACTCAAATGGAAACACACACACACACAAGAAATGGTGTTAAAATTCAGTACGCATATCCTGCTAGCATAATCCCTGCTCCCTGGAAACATGGCCTAAAAACCAAGAACCAAGTCATACAATGGCAGCTATTCTGATAACTGACTATGCAGCCAAATTATAATGTGATAGTTTCAGTCTTGGCTTGAATCACAGGTGAAAACTTAGAGCTCTTAATACTCTTTATTCTAGGTTAGAGGATCCAAAGTAGTACAAATGGCAATTAGAAGCCTAAAATAGCAGCACATACATAGAGATATAGTGTTAAGAATAGGAAGCATAGAGAGGGACCTTGTTCTCTTGACCTCCATCTCTCAGTATCAGAAATAAGATACCTCTTAAAAACAGAGCTCTGCAGGTCCCTGAGTCTCTGAGCCAGAAACAGTGGATTTAAAAGAATTCTTAGAATTCTGTTATCCACCATTATGGCCACCATCCTCCTAAGAAAGCATCAATAATTAGGGTCCTGAATAGACATTTCTTCTAAGAAGACTTACAAATGACCAACAGGTATACAAAATATTGCTTAGTGCACTAATCATTAAGAAGTTTAAAATCAAACCCACAATAAAGTATTACCTCATATCTGTCAATACATCTCTTATCAACAAAAACAAAAGACCACAACTGTTGGCAATGATGTGAAAAACTGCAACAATTGCACACTGTTGGTGGGAAAGCAAAATGGTGCAGCCACTATGGAAAACAGTATGGAAGTTCCTCAAAAATACTAAAAATAGGAATAGCATCTGATCCAGCAATCCTGTATTAGATAGTTATTCAAAAGAATTTAAATCATGATTTGAAGACATTCTAGCCTTAATTTTTCTTTCAGTGCTATTTAGTCCGTGAAGTTGCTCAGTCGTGTCCGACTCTTTGCAATCCCATGAACTGTAGCCTACCAGGCTCCTCCATTCGTGGAATTTTCCAGGCAAGAGTACTGGAGTGGGTTGCCATTTCCTTCTCGAGGGGATCTTCCTGACCCGGGGATTGAACCCAGGTCTCCCGCACTGTGGGCAGACGCTTTACCGTCGGAGCTACCAGGGAAGCTATTTACTATAGCAGTGCTAGTTACTATAACCAATGTTTGAAAACAACCTAAATGTCAGCTGATGAATCGTTAAAGAAAATGTGGTATATACATGCAATAAAATGTAGTTCAGCCTTAAAACGAAGGAAATTCTGACACTTGTTGTAACATGGATGAGACTTGAGGACCTCTTGATAAGTGAAATAAGCTAATCCTAGAAAGATAAATACTGCTTGATTCCTCTTATATGAGTTATCTAAAACAGTCATATTCATAAAATCAAAGAGTGGTGTAGTGATTTCTCAGGGACTGGAGGGAGGGGGAAATGGTGAGTTACTAATTAACTGGAATAAAGTTTCAGTTAAGCAAGATTAATGAACTCCAGGGATGTGTTGTACTATGTTGTACCAATAGTCGAAAATAGCAGGCCCTACTCTTACAATGTTTGAGTCTAGCTTTCATGTTGTTCTCTTACAATGATGAAATTAAAAAGGGGTGGGGAGCTAATTAAGATATGATTTTTTTTTTTTAGGAAAATTTTCTGAGGAGATATTATGTAAATTGACCTCTGAGAGGTGAGAAGGGGTGAGTAGTGTTAAGTATATTGAGAAAAAAGTTTTGACAGAAAAAAAAAAAGTGCAAAGTACCTGAGTAAGAAAACTGAAAGCCACTCTTGACAGAGGATAGCAGATAGAGTGAAGAAAAACATAAGCTAAAAGTGATAGGGGCTTGTAAATGAGTAACTGCTGATGCCATAAACTGAAATTGAAATGTAGGTTCTTATTTATTAATCTTCCATTTTTTCTTGCCCTGTTTATATTTGCTCACAGAGATTTGTATTACTTGTTTTATTCCTCATCCTTTGCATCTATTATCCATAAATGAAAGTCTTAAATTTCATTTTATTTTAAGGAATCTGACACAGGCTTTCCACAGCAGGTTGGTTTTAACATTTCATAACACCATCTAGGTCATAGTTATATATGGTATATTTTATTAGGCCAAATTTTAAAAAAATGTATTTCATAGAATGTAAACAGCAAAACACAACTCATAGACATTTATTTCTTATTATTTTTAAGTTTTATTGGCTGTTAATGGGCATATAAAATCTATGAAGCATCATGGAGTAAACAGCAACCCCTATTCTGTTTGTAATTTCTCCCTTTCCAGTGCTCATCCAAAAAAAGTTGTTACCTATATAATCAACATTTACCACAATTTCATTTGTTTCTGGGTAAATGGAAGTTAGAGCTATTCATCATAAACACTGTCTACCACTTTTCACCTTAGAACTCCCATCAGTTAGTGACACAGATTCAACAACCTGACCTAAACTTGCAATGTAGTCATAAAATTTTAAGGGGACTTAATAGAGCCCCTGAACTTTTGGTTAAGAAAAGAAAGATATTACACTTACAAAAAAAGTTGAACAATTGCTGTGGAGGGCAGGAAATACATGAGGAATGCCTGTTGTTGTTGTGTAGTTGCTAAATCATCTTTTGCGAGCCTGTAGACTGTAGTACAGCAGGTTCCTCTTACCTCCACTATCTTCCAGAGTTTGCTCAAATTCATAACCACTGAGTTGGTAGAGCTGTCTAACCATCTCATCCTCTGCAATCCTCTTCTCTTTTGCTTAATCTTTACCAACATCAGAGTCTTCCAATGAGTCAACTCTTTGCATCAGGTGGCAAAGTGTTGGAGCCTCAGCTTCAGCATCAGTCCTTCCAATGAATATTCGAAACTGATTTCCTTTAGGATTTACTGGTTTGATCTCCTTGCTGTCCAAGGGACTCCCAGGAGTCTTCTCTGGTAAATCTCTGTACCTGTCTTTAAGTTAGCTGTGAACCTTCCCCCAAAACAATTGCCAAATTTTCTAACTGTTCTCTTGGGTTTTCAAAGTATGAAAAAAACTAATTCCTCCTGAGAAATTTAGTATCTTTTCCTCCACCTATTGATTCCAGCCGGTTGCTCACTCCATGATCTATTCCTGAACTAAGATTACACTGTAATAAAGATAAGACCAGTACTCACAATTACTTAAACAACCTCAACTCACTCAATTAATGACTCAAATTTTATGGATCAAAATAGGGGACTAAATCCATTCTTACCCCAACTAACTTGCACATCCTTTTCTACAAATGAAAAGTAATGAGAAACAATAAACACGCACATGGTAGTCTTCCTTTCAGTTCAGTTCAGTCGCTCAGTCATATCTGACTCTTTGCAACCCCATGGACTGCAATACTGCCAGGCTTCCCTGTCTATCACCAACTCCCGGAGTTTACTCAAACTCATGTCCATTGAGTTGGTGATGCCATACAACCATCTCATTACTTTGCCAAAAAAGGTCTGTCTATTCAAGGCTATGGTTTTTCCAGTAGTCATGTGTGGATGTGAGAGTTGGACTATAAAGAAAGCTGAGTGCTGAAGAATTGATGCTTTTGAACTGTGGTGTTGGAGAAAACTCTTGTGGGTCCCTTGGACTGCAAGGACATCCTACCAGACAATTCTAAAGGAAATCAGTCTGAATATTCATTGGAAGGACTGATGTTGAAGCTGCAACTCCCAATACTTTGGCCACCTGATGTGAAGAGCTGATTATTTTAAAAGACCCTGATGCTGGGAAAGATTGAAGGCGGGAGGACAAGGGGACGACAGAGGATGAGATGGTTACATGGTAGTCTTAAAGCACAGTAATTATCAACAAAATATTTTCTCATATAAGAAAGCTCTTTAAGGTATAGATCTTCTGTAGCATTACTGTGTATTCACTTGATCTGAAACTGAGTGCCATTTGAAGATGGAGATTTCTTTCTAAATTATGCATGGAAACACTAAAGTGATCTGCTTTTGTTTCTCCTTTCTCTCGCTTCCCCCTTGTTTAGCTCTCCTGTTACAATCAGTCTGAATGCCAAAGATAAGCTCCTGTTGCTCTTGTTTCTTACCTTTTTCTTCCCTTAGAATAGTGCCTAAATATTTCTTTTCCGGTCTTTGAATTACTTCCCATTTTCTGTTGTCTGCCATTTCTCAAAAGGACAGAGTTGGAAAACCTTCATAATTCTAGGTTTTAGGCTTGGAGGATGTTAGGTAGCTAACAGATTATTTAGTTGATTTGAAGTAGAAAAGAAAACTATAGAACATTTTAGGAATGTGTTAGCTCTTCAAAATTCTAATAAAGTAAGTGCTAGTCATTCATTCATGTTCTAACCATCCTATTCAAGACAACACTGTTAGCCTTGCTCTTTTCAATAGAATAAGTGGAATATTAAAGAGAACGTTCAGTTCAGTTGCTCATTTACATTGTTTTTTTTTTTTTTAAGGCTACCTGGTCTTCTGATAAATTTACCTAATTTATTTGTAATAAAAAATGAGACTGGTATTCACAATCTGCCTAGTCAACTGATCTTGACTGTGTATAACATGGAAAATCAGGAAAGCATTAACCAGATTTCAGAGATAAAGTCATATGTAGTCAGCAAAATACAAGATGCCATATATCATATAATGTTTTCTCTTTTCCAAAGCCATAAAAAAAAAAAAAATCAGGTTCATTCAAATTCCAAGCACAGAGTTAACACATATAAAGTAAAATACAGTTTGATTCCAAATCTGCTCAAAATTTTTTCATTTTTTACAAAATTATCCATCAGTTCAGTTCAGTCACTCAGTCGTGTCCGACTCTTTGCAACCCCATGAACTGCAGTACGCCAGGCCTCCCTGTCAATCACCAACTCCTGGAGTTCACCCAAACTCCTGTCCATCGAGTCGGTAATGCCATCTAGCGATCTCATCCTCTGCCATCCCCTTCTCCTCCTGCCCCCACATCCTCCCAGCATCAGAGTCTTTTCCGATGAGTCAACTCTTTGCATGAGGTGGCCAAAGTACTGGAGTTTCAGCTTTAGTATCAGTCCTTCCAATGAACAACCAGGACTGATCTCCTTTAGAATGGACTGGTTGGATTTCCTTGCAGTCCAAGGGACTCTCAAGAGTCTTCTCCAACACCACAGTTCAAAAGCAGCAAGTCTTCGGCACTCAGCTTTCTTCACAGTCCAACTCTCACATCTATACATGACCACTGGAAAACCCATAGCCTTGACTAGATGGACCTTTGTTGGCAATGTCTCTGCTTTTGAGTATGCCATCTAGGTTGGTCATAACTTTCCTTCCAAGGAGTAAGCATCTTTTACCCATGGCTGCAGTCACCATCTGCAGTGATTTTGGAGCCCAAAAAGTAAAGTCTGACACTGTTTTCACTGTTTTCCCATCTATTTCCCATGAAGTGATGGGACCAGATGCCATGACCTTAGTTTTCTGAATGTTGAGTTTTAAGCCAACTTTTTCACTCTCCTCTTTCACTTTCATCAAGAGGCTTTTTAGTTCCTCTTCACTTTCTGCCATAAGGGTGGTGTCATCTGCATATCTGAGGTTATTGATATTTCTCCTGGCAATCTTGATTCCAGCTTGTACTTCTTCCAGCCCAGCGTTTCTCATGATATACTCTGCATATAAGTTAAATAAGCAGGGTTACAATATACAGCCTTGACGTACTCCTTTTCCTATTTGGAACCACTGTGTTGTTCCATGTCCAGTTCTAACTGTTGCTTCCTGACCTGCATATAGGTTTCTTAAGGGGCATGTCAGGTGGTCTGGTATTCCCATCTCTTTCAGATTTTCCACAGTTTATTGTGATCCACACAGTCAAAGGCTTTGGCATAGTCAATAAAGCAGAAATAGATGTTTTTCTGGAACTCTCTTGCTTTTTCCATGATCCAGTGGATGTTGGCAATTTGATCTCTGGTTCCTCTGCCTTTTCTAAAACCAGCTTGAACATCTGGAAGTTCACGATTCACATATTGCTGAAGCCTGGCTTGGAGAATTTTGAGCATTACTTTACTAATGTGTGAGATGAGTGCAGTTGTTCAGTAGTTTGAACATTCTTTGGCATTGCCTTTAGGTTTTATTAATTTACCTTATCTTTTTCTTGAGAATGACTGATCTTTGGAAGTAGCTTACTTGGTCAAACAAGTATCTTTTATTACTGTAGAGGAAACATCCTTTATGTTAAAAGAGTGAAAGCAGTTAGTTCTATGAATACATAAAAACAGAAGAATGTTTCCATCAGTGTGGGATTTTTGAGAGGAAATATAATATCAAGAAAAACAAAGCATTCATGGAAATAATACTTATGTAACTAAGCAGATTCCAAAATTGATTGTGATAACTCTATAAGTTATCCTAATCACCTGATCACTAAGATGAGATAAAGTGAGTATCATATTGGCATAAGAGGGCAATAATGGAGCCACAAAACCAAGCTCAATAAGTTAACAATGCTTGAACATGTTGGAGCCCATTGTCCTCCTTAATAAAATCAAACTGAAAATACCCAAGGCAGACAAAAGAGACAGAATCATTGTATGGAAAATATTTTTGAGTCTGTCATTCCCAAACATGGTTTACTTCCTCTGAGGCTGCAGCCTCCATTTCTTAATATCTTTGTGACTGTAAATAAATTGTTTAACTTTTTTCTGTCCCAAGTTTCTCATCTATTAATGGGTTTATTAGTAGCACTATCAATTAGTAGTGTTGATAAAATTAAAAGGCATATAACCTAGAAGAATGCTTAGACTCTTTTATTCTGTTTTTATTAATACTTTTACTACTACATATGTCTTAGTGGGGTTATATTTCCCTTAAGTGCTCCTCTCTAAGTATTCACTTGGGTATTTTCCCCCAATAATCAAAAACTGATAGTTACTAGAGTAGATCTTTTAATCAAAACTTCATTAAATACTCAGAGCTAACAGAAACACTAAGCTATATTTAAATTATCTTGCTTATAAAATATAGGTCTCTCATCTTCATCTTGGACTATCCTTGAAGATTTTTCGATATTTAGCTACTGGTCATGGAAACATGGTAAAAACCTTCATAAATTCATTTATAAATAACCCCTGGGACAGCTTAATTTCTCAAAATCCAAGTGTAAGGACATGATTTACAGAGGCAGCTGAGAAATTCCTTTTCAATCTGTTCAGTGTACTGAAGCCCTCATTTTAAGTTTCTGTTTCCTCTTTCAAGACATCCGCCTTCCATAGATGAAATAGAAAATGTTCTCCCTCCTCTTCAAGGGAGAGCCCACCAATATACAGTTCAGGCCCTTATCCTGTGACTGCAGACAGTCACTGTGGTCAGAATGCATCATGGCACATGTGCAATGGGAGATACCATTGCTGACCTCTTTTCACAGGACAGCCAAGAGGAACAAGATTTGTACAGAGCAAGTACCCACAATGGTAAATCATTGAAGAGAAACTAAAAGCTTATTCAGGCAAAAAGCTTTTCCTTCACTGACAGGCTGAAGTGTGAGAAATGTCTAACATTCACCTCTTTGGGTTAAGAATGAGGTTTATCCTAAAATGTAAAAGCTGTTTGGCAAAAAAAAAAAAAAAAAAAAAAAAAAAATGCATTACTTTAACTTCAGCCATGGATGTAGCAAGTTTAATGTGAGTTGGTGTATTAGAAAAGCCAGGTAGTAAATCAAATGGAATGTTATATGGGATAGGAAAAGCCTCTGAATAGATTATGGACTATTCCACTAGCCCCTTACCTTAAGTAGGGTAGTAGTAAAATACTTTTGCTAAATAGAGGACTATTTAGCATTACCATCTTGCTAAATGTTCTAAGCATGATTTGGGTATTGTAGACTTCAGGCAGAGGGTCAATGAGGAAGCTTTAGACAGGGTAACTAAGAACAGAGAAAAGGCAATGCAAATATCTAATTTATAATCATAAATTATACAAGTGACTAAAATTATAAACAGACAAATAGCAAAATCTGATAAAGCCAGGCAGAGCTTTAGAAATGAAACCTTTTGAACATTCCTGCCTAAAATTCTTAGTTCAAAAGGTAGCCATGCATGTGGAATTAAAACATACTCGAGTTTCAGGAGGAGAGATATGTTAGGACAATATTCACATACAAAAAAAGACAAGATCTCAAGTGTGGTTAATATTTTTTTCTTCTTTTTTATCATATCTATTCAGAAAAGGGGGGAAAAAGGATAAAGAGGGGGCATGAAAGAGGAAACTGCCTCTGTATCTAGAAGTATTTATAGATAACCCTTTGGAGAGCATAGTGGTAGAGTGGCAGGGTTAGAAGGTGCAGTAGTCCTTTTACTACGATGACATTCAGGGGAAATTGCAGGCATTGCCACCTGGATAGCACTTAAGTATCTGTAGTGAACTTAAGCACTTACCATTGAAAATGAGTAATAGGCCTGTGTTTAAAAGATAACTCTGCTATCTATGTAATATATAAAAGGAAGTAATGAAATTAAATCCTAGTCCATCTTATCCAGATTGTGCTGGCCTTAGCTATTTGCCTGGCTTTGGACAATGACCTAGAATTTAAATGCTATGCCCATAGAGGATTAGAATTAAAACACATCTGAGGAATTTCTAGGCTGAAAGTTTCATCCTTAAAAGGATAGAATTGAATAGACATACAGTGTCTACAATTGTTCATTTTTACTGTTGGTATTTTAAAATGCTTTTTCAGTCATTAAAATAAAATCTTCAAGATTTTTGAATAAAGTAAAAGCTAGGTCATTAAGAACTATCTGTTCCAGGTTTGTCTCTTCCTGGCTATGTGATTGATGAAGTCAGTTCATCTCGCTAGGGTCCCTCTGATCCCTTAAAGTGTTGCACTGTATGTAACATAGCTTCTCCATTCTAAAACTGCGTGGTTCTGTATGGGAGGCCTACTGATACTCATGTTCTAAGTCTCTTTTTGTCTTCCCAGCCTTCTGTTAGGCAGGACCACTGGACTTATTGTCTGTACACTCTGAGTAGAGGTGACACAGATCCCTTCTAGGCAGAGACATAGCAGAGCAGAGCAAGAACACCATGAGGACCCTTAATTCACCACAGTGAAGATGGTGGTTGTACCTTCCACATCATGCACTCTCAGACTGTGCACGCTCCATCGACCTGAGGCCCTGGTTAACAAAATAAAACAGTTTACCTACCAAATAATGTTAAACATATTATGTGAGTGGGTCAATTTTTTAATCATGCCCACTGCTACTTTGTAAAAGCAACTTATAGTAGAGATCACATGCAATTTTAAACATGCTATTTGAAAAGTACTCTATAGATATATGGAATCATATAACTGAAAGCCATGTTTGAGGTCATTCATTTAATATCTCATTTTATAGATACTTGATTTTATAGGAAATTTTGTCTCAAGAGAAAATAGATAATATCATTGATAAGTAAGAGCTTCAGTTCAGTTCAGTTCAGTCACTCAGTCATGTCCAACTCTTTGTGACCCCATGAATTGCAGCACGCCAGGCCTCCCTGTCCATCACCAACTCCTGGAGTTCACCCAAACTCATGTCCATCGAGTCAGAGATGAGATGCCATCCAGCCATCTCATCCTCTGTTGTCCCCTCCTCCTCCTGCCCCCAATCCCTCCCAGCATCAGAATCTTTTCCAATGAGTCAACTCTTCGCGTGACCTGGCCAAAGTACTGGAGTTTCAGCTTTAGCATCAGTCCTTTCAAAGAACACCCAGGACTGATCTCCTTTAGAATGGACTGGTTGGATCTCCTTGAAGTCCAAGGGACTCTCAAGAGTCTTCTCCAACACCACAGTTCAAAAGCATCAATTCTTCGGTGCTCAGCTTTCTTCACAGTCCAACTCTCACATCCATACATGACCACTGGAAAAACCATGGCCTTGACTAGACAGACCTTTGTTGGCAAAGTAATGTCTCTGCTTTTGAATATGCTATCTAGGTTGGTCATAACTTTTTTTCCAAGGAGTAAGCATCTTTTAATTTCATGGCTGCAATCACCATCTGCAGTGATTTTGGAGCCCCCAAAAATAAAGTCTGACACTGTTTCCACTGTCTCCCCATCTATTTCCCATGAAGTGATGGGACCAGATGCCATCATCTTAGTTTTCTGAATGTTGAGCTTTAAGCCAACTTTTTCACTCTCCTTTTTCACTTTAATCAAGGAGGCTTTTTAGTTTCTCTTCACTTTCTGCAGTGTCATTTAATACTTATCTATATATAACTAATATTGGCTGAAGTTCAATTTCTATGATTTTCTGAAAGCTAATCAGGCAATTGTCTGTGTTCTCAGAATTTAGGTATAGCTCCAGATGTAGGATTCTAATCTATTTTGAAATTGAAATAAACAATTTGGGTAATCTGAGGTGGATATTTTAATAGTTTTCTAAAACTTAAAACTTGTCTATTTTATTTGGGGAAGAAAATCAAGGTACTACAGTTATTCCCTCTCCTTAATTTTGTAATGGTTGACTTAAAAAAAATCCATTTTTCAAATAGAGTAGAAATAAATGATGAACAACTTTAAGCTGCCATATAATCATAAATCACTTTTAAGATCAAAATAAAAATTAAAAATATTATCTTGAATCCAGGTCATTTAAAACTTGAAATTATTAGGTAACTTTCCTTGGTCATATACAAGTTAATAGCAGAACAAAGACAAATAATATATATATTTTAAATAACTTTTTCATTCAGTCCTAACATCTGCCATATAAGTATGTAGGGGAAAAAAATTATCCTTTGCTTCCTTCTGTAAGTAGAGTAATGTTACTAACAAAGAGCAATGCCAGAACAAGATACTAGTCTTCCCTATCTTTTTATCAGTGAAATTCTACTTACCATTCTGACCTCAAGTAAGAATCTCTCATTCATAAAAGTTTTCCTTAACATGGTACAGTGACTAGATTCCCTGATTGTTTTACAATATAGTACTTTTCTTTCTTTGGGCTTTTCATAAGTTGAAATACTTTGTTTTGTAATTATTCAGTAAGCAGTCCATAAAGGAATGAAATATTCAACAAATCCAGGGCTCTTTTCACCTGAAATTTCTTTCCCCTACTGCTCCATTACCTTAGATTGCTCAGTATGGTAATAAAGTTGAAGTTTTTCTAACAAATATATGGCTGAGTTCACTTTTATATATACTGATTTTTTAAATAAATAAGAGGTAAGTGAAACACTAGACATATCTTTAATATTAGTTTAGGATGCAGATTTTTCTTCCAAGGTATGGTTCCTCATATTAGGCAAAGTGATTAGCAACTGTGAAAGTGAAAGAAAGTGAAGTCACTCAGTCGTGTCTGACTCTTTGCGACCCCATGGACTGTAGCCTATCAGTTTCCTCCATCCATGGGATTTTCCAAGCAAGAGTGCTGGAGTGGATTGCTATTTCTTTCTCCAGGGGATCTTCCCGACCCAGGAATCGAACCCGGTCTCCCGCATTGCAGGCAGATGCTTTACCGTCTGAGCCACCAGGGAAGCCACTGTAGTAAATAAGAAAAATAAATGTTAATTTGCTTCTCTTCTCTTCTGTAAATGTGCTTGTCACTGCCAACTCAAGCTGGATTGACATGCTATAGGACTATAAAATAATTTGTCACTACAGTTAAGCCTTGTTAAATATTTCAAGGTATTGCTGACATCAGGGAGACGTATGCCTCCAGAGCCTGTGAAAAGGACAGCATTTGCTGAAATTAAACCTTTTCCTGCTTGTCACATACAAGTTTAAATTTTAGAATTACTTTCATTGGAGGTAGGACTTCTCTGGTGGCTCAGATGGTAAAGAATCTGGCTACAATTAGGGAGATCTGGGTTCGATCCCTGGGTCAGGTAAATCCCCTGGAGAAGGGAATGGCTACCCACCCTAGTATTCTTGCCTGGAGAATTCCATGGACAGAGGACCCTGGCAGGCTACCGTCCATGAAGCTGTAAGAATCAAACATGACAGAGTGACTAACCCTTTCACTTCACTTCACTGAAGGTAATATTCCCAGTTTCTTTTCCCAACTCCTTGTCCTTCCAAGATTGATGCTAATTTGACCTTTCTGTAACACATATTTTGTCTTGTCAACTTGCCTTTTTAAAAACCTTCCAGAGCTGTTCCTTGACTCTAGGGTAAGTTCAAACTTCCCAGCCTGGCATTTAACATTATCCAAAATGATGACAAAAGTGCTTACCAATCACATTTCTTTACCCTTCCCCTAAACCACAAGTCCTTGTTCCTCCTACCAACTACTTACTTTGATCCTGTCTTTACTCATCTTCCCATTCCTTTGCATGGCTCTCTCTGTTCTTACTTTGTCTTCATTCTACTTTATTTTCCATTTTATTTTTCTGCTTTATCTCCAAATCAAGAGCTCAGTCTACCTCCTTAGAAGTTGACTATTCTCTTTTTTCCCCCATTTCCAGTTGAAAGTAACACAAATTCAGCCCAGTTACACACCTTTATTTGAATATATGTACTCTTGCCTGGAAAATCCATGGATGGAAGAGCCTGGTAGGCTGCAGTCCATGGGGTTGCTAAGAGTCGGACATGACTGAGTGACTTCACTTTCATTTTTTACTTTCATGCATTGGAGAAGGAAATGGCAACCCACTCCAGTGTTCTTGCCTGGAGAATCCCAGGGACGGGGGAGCCTGGTGGACTGCTGTCTATGGGGTAGCAAAGAGTCGGACACGACTAAAGCAACTTAGCAGCAGCAGCATTCTTCACTGCAGTATCCATTTATGGGTTTTGGGTTTTAACCATGCCTGGTATAGTCTTTGCAGTCTCTTAGGACTGAGAAATATAAAATATGGGCATAAAACATGATTGAAACATTTGAAAAATAGCTTTAGTTATATTGAAAATGGAAAGTAAGACTACTTAAAATAATCCAAGATTTTAAAATCTCTTCAGCAAATGATAGACTTTGGGATTGTGAGATTTTATAAAATAGGATTTCTTTTTTTTTTTTTAATTTTTAATTTTCACTTGTTTTTTTGTATGCATTTTTTTAATTTTATTTTTTAACTTTCAAATATTGTATTGGTTTTGCCATATATCTAAATGCATCCACCACAGGTATAATAGGATTTCTTAATAAGCAAAATAAAATACAGAAATATTTTTCCTAAATACAATTGGTAGGTGGAGTAAGGAAAGAAAATGGGTTATTGTCTATCAAATTCTGGTATTTTATAATAGACAACATTATAAATGTATAGCCTTTTAAAATAGAACAATATATGTAGATATTGGACTGATTCTTTACAGATTAAAGTCATACTTTGAAGTTTAATTTTTTCAATTAAATCTCTGATTTTTGGTATAGCTTTCTCTTTCTTCCAAAGTAGATTATTAGCCACTCTGTCAAATTTCAGTTTGAAGAAGGTGTTAAGAGTTAATCAGGATATCTCCACCTCTTCCCTTTTGTTCTCTGGTAATTTGTAAAAACCTATCCGTGAAGCCCTCTAAACAGCTGAAAGTGTTTATCTGGCCAGCTAGGTAAAAATCACCAACAATTTAGTAGCACCAACAATGAATTAGCAGATAAACTGACAAAGGAAATATGATTTTCCTCTTTTCAAATGATAATTTTAAGAGAAAAAGGAAAGAGAAGAATTTTTAAAAATTATTTAAATGAACACTATAGTGTAATTTAATTTCCTTAATCTCACAACTCTGGTTTCCTAGTTTCTTTCAAGAATGACAAATGAATACAAATGGCTTTTAGCATTTCTAACTTGCATTAATTTGGACACATATTGACAGTTTGTGGTGAACAGTGCTGGTATTCACGGTCTCCAAAGGATAAAATTTCACTCTGGGACCCAACAGAAGTAGTCCCAGTCACTCAGAGCTTTGTGTAACAATGTTTATTCGAGTGAAAAGGATAGAGAAAACCTCCAACAAAGGGCACTGGAAGTGGGTAGGAGAGTACCTACCCTCATTGGTTTAAGGAGGGCCTTATATATTTCTCAGCTGGCTGCTGAGAATAGATAAAAAGAATACTTCAAGGTTGTAAGAGTTCCAAGAGACGCTTTCCCAAGGCATACCTCCTGAGATAATTTCAGCACAAGATTAGCCAGGGAGAACTAGTTCCGGCCAGGCAAAGTCTCTGGGCGAGATATACTGTTGCTGTGTAATCGGGGGCACAGGTCTTGAGAAACAGGTTTCCAGGCAAGATTTGTTGCAATTATTCTTGTTAACATAGAGCCTAAGAAAAGCATTTGAAGGAGTAAGACATTGTCTACCTGTGTAATTATCAGTTCCAGACATAAAGAAAAGCCCAGTTCTCAGTCAAGATACATTGTTGCACAAGGCTTAAGGAAAGCCTGACCAGAATATTCACCTCTTCCTTAGAGGTCCCTGGACACCCTGCCTAAGTTAACTCTCTCAATATCAAATATTTTGCAGTAATTTATTGATTATTTTTAACTATGCATACATCATTAGTAAATTAATTATGCATATTAGTTTCATTTGTGTACATTTAACTGTATTTCTTGGCCAGACTAACACTCCCATAAAAAGCAAAGATTGGCTTCCCAGCTTCAAGGAATCTCTGTGATGACAGGCAAGGGAGCTTGGTTACCACTTTTGAGTCACACGGGCAATTTCTCCTTGATCTATACTTTTAAATTTTGGGCAGACCCTTGAAAATCTGAAACTCTGGAGATGAAATATCTAGGCAGAAAAGGGTTTACAATCCTTGAGATTCAGTATTCTCACATTTAGTATCTCTCAATGCCTCTTCTCATTGATGTAAAAACATCGGCTTAATTTGCAGAGCTGAGGACATCATTAACTGCACCTTCAGATAAAGCATCTCAAAAAAAAGAGAAAGAGTTCTGAGGCAGGAAACTTATAACACTCTGAAAACTGGAAACTTTTAACTTTTTCCAACATTATTTCAAAGTTCAAAATAAAAAGTGAACTCAAGCTTTAATAAAAATATGTTTGTCTATTCATGGAACATGATTTCCCACAAACCTCTCTCTCCTTAATTATTATTTTATAAGTTGCATTTTCCATTGGGCAGGATGCCATTAAAAAATCCTTGGAGAATTTACTAGCACTGTCAGAGCGATCCTGTTTGAACTTTTAAAATTTAAAGCTTGCATGCACACTTCACTTCTCAGTTATATGAGATATATAAACTCATAATTGTATATATGATGATGAATTCCACCATAAATGTAGGCACTTGCTTGTATAATACCAGTGTCCACTCAATGGAAAATTGCTATTTTTCCTATTGAGGAATATTCACGTGTTCAAATTCACATCTGTCCCTTTTATTTTCCCCCAATAACCACTGCTACTACCTTGTTCAGATAGTCAGCATTTCTTTCTTGGATAGGTACAAAGTTTCCCAACTCTTGAGAACATACTACACATTCTTTATCCTGAACTTAGAATGAGCTTATAAAATACATATTTGATTACATCATTCATTCTCTTACTTAAAACTCTGTCATACTTATGTGTTACTAGGATAATGTCCAAACTATAAAGCCACCAAGTCCTTAATGAAATGGTCTCTTGTAAGTCCTTGAGTCCTTGAGCATAAGGACTATCATCTGTTTGTATCTCTGGTGTCTAGTAAGGTGTCTAGCATCCTGAACACAACTCAGGAGGTAATGATCAATCGTGAAAAGTCTGTTGAATGAGTCATGCAAGTAGAATCATCTTATCTGGTGCAATTCTAAATGTAGTGTTCTCCATCATTTTAAAAATATTCTCTGGCAACTTGTCTCTTAAAAATGACATTTCTTGAAAATAAGTTTTTTCCCTGTTTTTTATATACCATTAACTCCTGTGGATTTATTGAAATTCCCCTGTGGTGTTTTCGTTACAGATATAGACTATGTTATTTGACTCATTTTCTAAAAATTTTAACATCCATATTTAGTAAAATCCAAAGTTAATCAATATCTTTATATATTCCAAATAATATAAATATACAAGAACATCTTAATTCATATTTCTCTGCACCCAGTTTATATACTCAATTTATAGTCTTATATTTTATATTTCTTTTTTCTTTTAACCCCAGAAATTTGACATTACACATGATTTTTAATAGTCATTATTAACGTTTACCCATATAATTACCAAATTCTGTACTTGCCATTCCATCTTGTTTATTAATAGTGGAATTATTTTGTTTTGTTCCTGATATACACCTATTAGCAGTCTCTGTAGAAAAGTTCTATTGGTGATAAAATTTATAAGTTATGGTAGCTCTAAAATGTGTTCCTTTTGGCTTTGTTCTTGAAAGATGTTTGCAGTAGACATACAATTTAAGATTGAGAGTTACATTTTCTCAGCTCATTGGGAGTGTTAGTCTTCTGGATTCCATTGTTGCTATTAAAAAGTCAAACATCAATCTAATTAGTATTTATTTGACAAGGATCTTCCTTTCCTCTCTGGTACTTCTTATGGTACTCTAATTGTATTTTTTTATAGACTGTATTTTTATTTTTTTGAAAATATATTAAACATATTTATTTTCCATTTTGTGATCATTCCAGTGTCTGAAGTTCTTGTTGTTTCTGCTTTCTACAGTTACTGTTGTCTTCTATTCATTCTGCATTCTTTTCCTATATATTTCATATTTTATTGTGGTTTCAGATTTCTTGGACTTTCATTTGTAATTATTCTTTTATGACTGTGTTAAAGTTAGTTTCCTCCCCAAAATTTGTATTTGAATCTGATGGATACCTGAAGGCAATAAAAATCTCAGATGTCTTTTCACCCTAAGGATTTTCAGATCATATAATATACCAAATTCAGGTGATATTTCCTCAGGAATTCATATTATACATTCAGACTTAATTGGACTTTCTTGTTTTTATTCTTCAATTTCCCTTCTGTCCAGAATAAAAGTCAAATTTAGCTATTATGTTTTCTATATGTGTAGTTTATTTTTGTTTACTTTTAGGGACCCTGCTGCTGCTGCTGCTAAGTCGCATCAGTCATGTCCGACTCTGTGCGACCCCATAGACAGCAGCCCACCAGGCTCTTTAGGGACCCTAGTTTACAAAAAATATAATATATTCTTTTAGATTATGCATTCAGCCCTGCCATTTTCTGTTGTACTGGCATCAGTGAGAAGTTCATTGTCACTAGAGTTTGAAAGAAACCTTAGGAAAGCTGACTTCAGTATGAGCTTCTCTCTCAGACTTTCCACTCTTACTTTGTTTTGAGGCCTCTGAGTATTTATTTTTAAATTTCTCCTTACCTCAGCCAAGTTTTTAAAATGGCTGTGTTTCTATCTTTTAGCCAGGATTATTCGTTGTTTTGGTCAGGAGGTTTATTTAGGTTATCTCTTTAGTCATGCTTCAGAAAACAGAATTTTCTCCTTGATGTGTTCCTGTCTAAATTTTTTGCCTATCTTTATGAAACTCCCAATGACAAAAACAATTTCTTTAGAAAATAAAAATTTCTAATCTAGATCTCATTGGCCTTCTCTGTCTATTCTGATACAGTTCACACACACACACACACACACACAAAACACTTAAATTTCTACTCCTTGGGCTTCCACTGTAAGACTTCCACTACCCCTTCCACTCATCTTCCATAATTCTGACTCTTATCTTTTTTACTGTATCACTCTTTTCTGTCCATTCTTTTGTTGTTCCCATGTGTGTTGGTTAATTTTATGTGTTCTCCTAGTTAGGCTGTAGTGCCCAGTTGCTAGGTCAAACACCAGTCTAGAAGTTGCTGCTGCTGCTGCTAAGTCACTTTAGTTGTGTCTGACTCTGTGTGACTCCATAGACGGCAGCCCACCAGGCTCCCCCGCCCCTGGGATTCTCCAGACAAGAACGCTGGAGTGGTTTGCCATTTCCTTCTCCAATGCAAGAAATTGAAAAGTGAAAGTGAAGTCGCTCAGTCGTGTCCCACTCTTTGAAACCCCATGGACTGTAGCCTACCAGGCTCCTCAGTCCATGGGATTTTCCAGGCAAGAGTACTGGAGTGGGCTGCCATTTCCTTCTCCAGTCTAGAAGTTACTGTGAAGGTATTTTTAAAATGTGGTTAACATTTAAATTAGCAGATTTTTTATAAACTAGGTTGCCTTTCGTATTGTGGATTGGCTGCATCCAATCAGTTGATGGCCTTAAAAGACTGAGATCTCCCAAAAAGGAGTTCTTCACCCAGACTGCCTTCATACTCACTTTAGACTTAGGACAGCAATATAAAGTCATGCAAGAATCTCTAGCCTGAAGGTCAGCCCTACAAATCTCAAGCAAGGCTCTACAATCATGTCAGTTTGTAAAAGTCAATCTCTGCTCTCTCTCATATACGTGCGTGTATATATATATATATATATATATATGCATATATATATATATGAACCTATAAATAATGATATGATGGCATTTTCTACATATACACATATAATATATATATACTAATTATACAAATATATATACTAATTAAACAAATATAACTTATACATATATAAATGTGTGTATGTACATACCTGTATATATAAAAATGTATCTATGTATAAATATATACATTTATACATAAGTGTGTATGTGTATATATAAGTTTATATGGCAGGGCAGGGAATGGTTTTTGGATTTCTGGGATTCTATAGGCTTCTGGGATTCTCTGGCTCCAAACATGCAGTATCCTTCAAGAAAAGGGAAGAATGACTCCAAAGGCAGTTCACGATCATTAGGGCTTCCACTGGCCCAAAGGACACAGTACCATGGCAGGACTACCTCCTCCTCAGTTCCTTAGAGTAGGGTCAGCTCCTCAGTTTCACACTGCTGACTGCCAGAGGCTGTGGTAATTACCAACGACAGAGCATCTAGACAGAGATATTTTTTCTCATGCCTTGACTGTGTGGATCACAATAAACTGTGGAAAATTCTTCAAGAGATGGGAATACCAAACCACCTGATCTGCCTCTTGAGAAATTTGTATGCAGGTCAGGAAGCAACAGTTAGAACTGGACATGGAACAACAGACTGGTTCCAAATAGGAAAAGGAGTTCATCAAGGCTGTATATTGTCACCCTGTTTATTTAACTTCTATGCAGAGTGCATCATGAGAAACGCTGGACTGGGAGAAACACAAGCTGGAATCAAGATTGCCAGGAGAAATATCAATAACCTCAGATATGCAGATGACACCACCCTTATGGCAGAAAGTGAAGAGGAACTAAAAAGCCTCTTGATGAAAGTGAAAGTGGAGAGTGAAAAAGTGGCTTAAAGCTCAACATTCAGAAAACGAAGATCATGGCATCCGGTCCCAGCACTTCATGGGAAATAGATGGGGAAACAGTGGAAACAGTGTCAGACTTTATTTTTCTGGGCTCCAAAATCACTACATATGGTGACTGCAGCCATGAAATTAAAAGACGCTTACTCCTTGGAAGGAGAGTTATGAGCAACCTAGATAGCATATTCAAAAGCAGAGACATTACTTTGCCAACAAAGGTTCGTCTAGTCAAGGCTATGGTTTTTCCAGTGGTCATGTATGGATGTGAGAGTTGGACTGTGAAGAAGGCTGAGCACTGAAGAATTGATGCTTTTGAACTGTGGTGTTGGAGAAGACTCTTGAGAGTCCCTTGGACTGCAAGGAGATCCAACCAGTCCATTTTGAAGGAGATCAGCCCTGGGATTTCTTTGGAAGGACTGATGCTAAAGCTGAAACTCCAGTACTTTGGCCACCTCATGCGAAGAGTTGACTCATTGGAAAAGACTCTGATTCTGGGAAGGATTGGGGGCAGGAGGAAAAGGGGACGACAGAGGATGAGATGGCTGGATGGCATCACTGACTCGATGGACGTGAGTCTGGGTGAACTCCGGGAGTTGGTGATGGACAGGGAGGCCTGGCATGCTGCGATTCATGGGGTTGCAAAGAGTCGGACACGACTGAATGACTGATCTGATCTGATCTGAAAAGCTAGTGTAATTTACCCTGCTAGATTTCAGACTTGCTTTCTGAAATTTACCCTTTCATTTCCCCTTTGAAGTGGAAAGGGGACCCCTTTGTGCTAGACCCCTTTGTGCTGGTCCATCATTGTGTTTTGGAAGCAGATAACTTATTTCATGGTTTTACAGGTTCTCAAATAGAAATACATTTTGCTTCAGGATGAATCATACCTCACCTATGTGTGACTTATATGATGGTTAGGAGGTATTTTGTACAGAGATGAATTTGTTAAGATTTTTCAAGATGCTGGAATATGGTGAATTTTGTATGTGAAAAGTACACTAATGGGGGCAGGGCAGAGGGTGGAGTATTATGAGGTGAATATGTTCCTAAAAACTTTACACATCAAAAATAATGTAGTATCTCAGAAAGTGATTTTACTTGAAACATCATCTTTACAGAGGTAATCAAGTTAAAATGAGATCATTACCAATAGTTCTAATCCAGTATGACTTGTATCATTAAAAAAAAAAATATGTGGACCCAGAGATACAGGATAGATCATGTGAAGAGAAATACTGGTAAGATGGCCACATATAAGTCAAGGAGAAAGGCCTGAATCAGAATATTCCTTCCTAACCCTCAGTAAGAACTATCCCTGCTGACACTTTGATTTTGAACTTTTCTAGTCTCCCAAACTATGAAATACATTTCTGTGGTTTAATTCAACCAGTTTGTGATACTTTTTTATAGGAGCTTTTGCCGACTAATACACCCGAGCTCTAACCACAGCCCCTTTACTTTCTCTGTTTAGTCAATATTACTTCTGTTTAGTCAATATTTTCAGAAAAACTTGTTTCTCCTAAGGCTTATGACTTCTGAGTTTATTGTATTATGTATAAATTGTCATTAGCATCTATGTCACGTTCCAGTTATTTAAATGCTTCTTAAGCACTTCTACCTTCAAGTATCATCAAATTGTGTCTAAATAAAATGGTCCCCCCTAATCATTTTTTTTTTTTGGTATTATTCACCTTGTTTAAGATCTTTTTATTCATTGCTTCAGGGTCACATTCAGCTTTTCCCTGTGCATCATTCCCTTGTTTAATTGATCCCAAAGACAAGTCTCAACAATTCTACCTTAATACCTCTTCTGTCCTTAGTCTAGCTTCTCAATATAGTATTTTATAATATCTTAAACTAGGAAGCAGCACATTATAACATTATCTAGATTTAAATTTGAATTCCAGATGTCAGAGGATTTGCTTAAACTTTGAGCTTCTCTTTCTTTATAAACATAGCTTTTTCTAAAATTTAAGTCTGATCATGCCAATTTCCTAATTAAATAAAAAAGCAGGAAACTTCCTTCACCTAAAGAAGGTATTTAAACTTCTTAGTATAGCAAATCCATTTATTTTCAAAGCTATTGCTTCTGCCTATTCCTCTAGTCTCTCTACTTTCTGCTTGCAATCTATGCACTTTTAACACTAAACTATTTTTATTTTCCTAAAAGTATTATATATTTATGTCTTTATGTGTCCTCTTTGCTCACAATGTCTTTCTGCCAGCTTAGCTGCTTAGCAAAACTCTTCTTACACTTTTAAGGTCAGAGACAGGGATTCTCTCTTCTGGGAAATAGTTTCTGAATTCCTATACTTATTCATTTATCTGATCTTTGTAAACAGTGGCCAGTAGTATCTGTTAGAATATGTATTGTATTGCATTTACTTATTTGCATATATTTATCTTTTGTGAATATATTTAACCTTTGCTGACAAAGGTTTGTCTAGTCAAAGCTATGGTTTTTCTAGTAGTCATGTATGGATGTAAGAGTTGGACTAAAAAGAAAGCTGAGCACCAAATAAATGATGTTTTTGAACTGTGGTGTTGGAAAAGACTCTTGAGAGTCCCTTGGACTACATGGAGATCAAACCAGTTAATCCAAAAAGAAGTCAATCCTGAATATTCTTTGGAAGGACTGATGCTGAAGCTGAAGCTCCAATGCTTTGGCCACCTGATGTGAAGAACTGACACCTTAGAAAAGACCCTGGGAAAGATTGAAGACAGGAGGAGAAGGGATGACAGAGAATGAGATGGTTGGATGGCATCACTGACCAGATGGACATGAGTTTGAGGAAACTCCAGGCATTGGTGATGATCAGGGAAGCCTGGCATTCTGCAGTCCATGGAGTCACAGAGTCAGACACGACTGAGAGACTGAACTGAACTGAACTGACCTTTTGTGAAAATGTGGATTTCTTGAATATAAGGATTGTGTTATTTTCATTTTGTTCCCAAAGTGTGGACATTTTCTGCTGCCACTTAAATTCAGTAATTCCTCATTATGTGAGTGAATGAGCATAGTAATTATATACAAACTAGATGATTCAGGTTAGGCCATATCAAATGAAAAGTCATCTAGAGGACATAGGAAGAAACTAAATGTTGGACAAACTATAATTTATCATTGTTTTAGTAACTTACATGACATTTTTGTAAGACACAAATTAAAATTTAAATCATAACCATAAAAGTTATGGTGACTAAGTTATAAATATGAATATAGGTCTATATTAATTATAATTCAAACATTTACACCTTGATGATGTTGAGAAAATAACCAAGGATTTATCAGTCCTTTATTAATTTATTGTTAAGACTTGCTGACCTAGATGTCATTTATTTTTTGCATAATCACTATATCAATTGTGGAGTCATATGTTTTCATTTTAAAATTCAACTTTTATCATTTCCATCTCCCAAATGAAGAGGGTTTTCCCTACAATCCCCAAAATAAAGCTGCACTCACAATTCCAGCTCTGTTATCAAATGGGTGTATTCCTTGAATGGTGGTTTAGTCACTAAGTCATGTCTGACTCATGTGACCCCATGGACTGTGGCCCACCAGACTCCTCTGTCCATGAAATTTTCCAGGCAAGAATACTGGGGTGGGTTGCCTTTTCCTTCTCCAATTCCTTGAGTAATTCATAGTAATTCTGGTTGCCTCATTTATAAAATGAGAATAATAATGTTTACATTTGATAGCTTCCAATATTGTTGTGAAGTGTAATGAGACAATAAATATGTTGAAACACAGGAAGTGTGAGAAAACACTTTAAATTATTTCAAGAAGTTTTTAAGACAACATTTTCCAGCTTCAATGGAAGTATGTTGTGTTTCCCTTTGATTAGGGATTTATAAATTTAAAAAAATCAGTGTTTATTATCATTGTTTTTGGGCTTCTCAAGTAGCTCAAACAGTAAAGAATATGCCTGCAATTCAGGAGACCTGGGATCGATCCCTATGTTGGCAAGATCCTCTGGAGAAGGGTATAGCAACCCACTCCATTATTCTTGCCTGGAGAATTCCATGGACAGAGGAGCCTGGTGAGCTACAGAGCTACAGTCCATGGAGTCACATGGAGTTGAACACAGCAGGGCAACTAACATACATACACACATCATTGTTTTTAGCCATGTGATGTTCTATAACAGATAAGATTGGAAAAAAGAACTTCTGTCTTTTTAACTTAACAGTCAGATGACATTGAATTTCCAGGTGAATTTCAATTTCATAATTTTATTTTTATGCCATCATCTGTAAAAGTGCAAAGATAATTGTAATGGGAGTCATGAATGTAAAATGTGATGAATTAGGTCTAAATATTTCTGATATCATAGGTGAATCCCCAGATAAATTATTTTGATGTTACATAGTTATCTAACATTTTTTGATTTCTAGAATGTTTTATTGCATGTCAAACCAAACCTTCTGTTCTTCATAAAACATAGAGTTGTTGCTTTGGCTGAAAGAGATCCATTCCAGAATTCAGATACTACATACTGTCAATGAGATAGGTGTAGGGAAGTTCACTGAGGCTTGCTAAATGCTATCATCTTCAATTACCCTCCAGTTTTTAGAGTTTCTTAAGAAAACCTGATACTTCCTTTTTCTAAAAGCTCCTGCACCAGCATCATGAGTCACAGACGGACAGTTCTGTCAATGCATTTTCTTCTTCTTCTCAGTTGGAATCCACTTGGTCAGTGCGAGCTGTCAGCTTAGATCTAACTCTTTCTGCATTTCTGCACATGTGGAGCAGAAGTTGAGTCCCTGAGCACACTACAAAGCTGTGGTTCTGGCCTTGATGTTTTAAGAAGTTTTCTTTTCTTCCAAGTGGAAGGACTATGATAGTTAAAATGATCATGGTTCCTGTGTTGCTTATTCTTCATAATTTTCCAACTAGCTCTAACAGAGCTAGTTATATATTTCATAGAATAATATTTGCTTACTTAACAATTTTATTAACTGCTTTCGGACATACCAGTTCATTAACAATCTGGCCATTTTTTGCTTTACTAATAGCTAAATTTGGCTGAGATTGATTTTATGTGTATATTAATTGCTCAAATTAAAAATGAATAAATCAGTTAAAGTTCCTTATTTGGGATTTGGAATCAAGTACTAAGTGAACAATTCCTTTTATGAATTTTGAATTAACCATAATATATTTGGTTTTTCTTTCTTTTTTTTTTCTCTTGTTTTGGTTGGAAGTACAGGGCAGCATATCAGAAAGTTTAATGGGTTCTATCAAGACACTGATCTAATTTAAACATTAATCATACTAAATAAACTACAGATCATCATGCCACTTATAATGGTTAAATTTACTGACCACTTGTTCTTAATTGAATTGTTTACCAAGCCTATATATAATTGATACCATTTTTACTTCCAATTTTATCATTTTGAAAATTATAAAAATGTTTTTGTTTGAAATTCACATTAAAAGCTTGCTAATACGTTAGTATGATCTATGAGAGTAGTCAAGGATAAATTTGAGAATATTTATTGAAGATTTTAATTGCTAGCAAAAGGATCTTGAATTTAGTACTGTAAATAGTTGGAAGCCAGAGGAAACATTTGAAGGAAGGGTAAATTGGAGTACATGAGCTTTTACCTCAAGTTTATTGAGATACAACTAACATATAACATTGTGTGAGTTTAAAGTGTATGATATGATTTGATACATATAATTAGTATGAAATAATTACCACTACCATTTGTGTATTTGTATGTGGTAAAAGCATTTAAGATCTGCTCTCTTAGCAACTTTGTAGTATATAAAACAATAATTTAACTATAGGCATCATACTGGGTATTAGATCCCTAGAATTTATTCCACTTGTATCTGGAAGTATGACCCCTTTGACCAACATCTCCCCATCCTCCATTCCACAGAAACCACCATTCTATTCTCTCCTTCTATAAGTTTGGCTCTTTTAGATTCCACATAGGATTGAGATCACAGAGTATTTGCCTTTGTCTGACATGTTTCACTTAGTATAATGTCTAGGAGGGCTTTTTTAAATTGGTAATGTATACATATATATCCAATTTAATTGAATAGTTTGCACATAAGTTTACAAATATGCTGGCAAAAGCAAACCAGTAGCTTATAGTATACACATGGAGGGACTCAAGGGATCATGGGAAGAATATTCAGCAACTGTCAGAGCCTTGGCCACAGCCGAGATTTCTGCAATTTTAAGAATCAAAAATTGCTGCATAAACTGGAGGCTGATTGAGAATCACCAAGGATGCTGGGAGCCTTGAGAGATATGGGAAACCCTTAAGAGAGGTTATCTATACATCAATAACTAACTTAATCTGGAAATATATAACCTACACAAAGGATATCTTTAATTCCTGATTAAAGTACATTTTTATTAAGACTTTGTTCATTCTTTTTCAACCTTTATTCATTGAAAAAATATCTATTGATTGCTTACTGTGTTATGGGCAGTCTGAGGCATTCTGTTATAGTTGTAAGTTAGATAGAAAAGCCTTCTTCCCTCATGAGATTTATGTTGTTGTAAGGTGGGTGGTGGGTGAGGGAAATGGTAAACCAATCCATGTGGAAATCATAGATAGTGAGTTTTACTGCTTTGCTACTTTATATTAATTTGCATGTCTGTTATTACTTGCTTGTATACTCAAATGCTAGAGCTTCCCAGGTGGCTCAGTGGTAAAGAATCTGCCAGCAAATATAGGAGATGTAACTTCAATCCCTGGATCAGAACAATATCCTGGAGGAGGAAATGGCAACCTACTCCAATATTCTTGCCTGGCAAATTCCATGGACAGAGAAGGCTAGGGTTCATAGAGTTGCAAAAGTGTCAGACACTACTTAGCAACACTGCTCAGATGCTACCACCTTTTATGCGTTCCATCTTTTCTCATGCTCTTGATATGTATTTGTTACTGAGTCAAGTGACAGAATAAAGGGAGAATAAGTTGAGGGAAGAATGGAACATGAGGAAGGGAGACTGTGACAATAGACAACATGATGGTTTTGGTTTCATTAGTAATTTTTTATTTTTAAAAATTTACACTAATAGAACTTTTACTGCCACACAATCTTAAATGGACAACTATATTGAAGTTGATGAGAGTGAAATAGAATGAAAAAGCTGGCTTAAAACTCAACATTCAAAAAGCTAAGATCATGGCATCCAGGCCCATCACTTCATGGCAAATAGAAGAGGGAAAAGTGAAAGCAGTGACAGATTTTATTTTCTTGGGCTTCAAAATTGCTGTGGATGATGACTGCAGTCATAAAATGAAAAGATGCTTGTGCAGGAAGCTATGACAAACCTAGACGGTGTATTAAAAAACAGGGACATCACTTTCCTGAGAAAGGTCCATATAGTCAAAGCTGTAGTTTTGCAAGTAGTTGTGTACGGAGGTGAGAGTTGGACATAAAGAAGGCTGAGTGCTGAAGAATTGATGCTTTTGAATTGCAGTGCTGGAGACCACTCTTGAGAGTCTCTTGGACCGCAAGGAGATCAAACCAGTCAATCCTAAAGGAAATCAACCCTGAATATTCATTGGAAGGACTGATGCTGAAGTTGAAGCTCCAATACTTTGGCCACTTTAGTGAAGAGGCAACTCACTAGAAAAGACCCTTATGCTGGGAAAGATGGAAGGCGAAAAGAGAAGGGGGCAGCAGAGGATGAGATGATTAGATAGTATCACTGCCTCCATGACATGAATTTGAGCAAACTTCAGGAGATAGTGAAGGACTGGAGAGCCTGGCGTGCTGCAGTCCATGGGGTTGCAAAGAGTTGGATATGACTTAGCAACTGAACAACAACAACACATTGAACTTAGGTTGAATGATGTTTATGGTCAGTAAATTTGATGCTTAGAAAATTTGCCAAACCATGAGGAAAACAGTAGGATTAATCAGGATGGGGAACACATGTATACCTGTGGTGGATTCATTTTGATATTTGGCAAAACTAATACAATTATATAAAGTTTGAAAATAAAATAAAATTTTTAAAAGAAAAAAAAAAGAAATAAATAATATTTTAAGTGGAAAGAATACTAAGCGAATTTTGAAACAGCATTTATGCTATTTTAAAATTATATTATGAATTGTATCTGACTTTTTCCCAATTATATATAGGAACAATTAACTGCTTTTTGTTTTTAAAGTGTGTATGTATGTGTGTGTGTGTGTGTGTGTGTGTGTGTGCAATAAGTGTGCTGTATTTTAAGTATAAAAGACATGACAATATTTTCAGATACAAGTACCCAAAAATTGTATTTCAGAAAGATACAAAGGTATAAAATAGTGCACTGAATGACAAAAAATGTGCCCTTTTGCATTATAGAAGATCTCATTATCAGTGTGAAAAGTATTAGTAATCAGTACTTCTGAAGCATATTCACTTTTATTTCTTTTCCCTTATTATTATGACTGTAGAAATACCAATAGAGATCACAAAGCTATAATGAATGTTAAAATAGATCTAATCTATTGTTAAATCATGCAATAACAAATTCAAATATAAAAATATGTCTTTGATAGCAATTTTTATCATGAATCTGTAATAATAGTTTTCTACCAATTTCTGTGACAAATCTGAATATACGTAAATCTTCTTTCTTACTTAGGCTTCACTACTTTATTCTGTTTTGCATACCTATTATCACTTGTTTGTATTCTCAAATGCTGCTAATTTTAATAAATTCTATTTTTCCTCGTGTTTTAATATGTATTTGTTGTATTCTGTCTCCAGTGTTCCTTGTTTACAAGATATTTCAGTGTGACTCTTTTGGTTTATTAATAATATTTTACATGCATAAATCAAGCCATACAGATTCTTTTGTTTTTCATTCTGTGCCATGACATGAAGAAATGTCTTATTTTTTTTATTAATTAGAGTATAATTGATTCAGAATTTTGTGTTAGTTTCTGCTGTACAATAAAATTAATCAACTATATGCATACATATGTCCCTCCCTGTTTAGCCTCCCTCCCACCTCCACGTTCCATCCCACTACTCTAGGTCATCACAGAGTACTGAACTGAGCTCCCTGTGCTGTACAACAGCTTCTCATTAGTTACCTGTTTTCCACACAATAGTGTATGTATTTCAGTGCTACTCTCCCAATTCATCCCACTCTCCCTTTCCCCAACAGTGTCCACATGTCCATTTTCTACATCTGCATCTCTATTACTGCCCTGCAAATAGGTTTATCTGTACCATTTTTCTAAATCACATGTATACGCATTAATATATATATTTTTTCTTTCTGACTTTCTTCACTCTGTGTGACAGACTCTAGGTCCATCACTACAAATGATCCAGTTTCATTCTTTTTTATGGCTAAGTAAAAAGAAATGCCTTATAAATCTGCTTGAAGATAATCATCTTAATGAGTTACTGTTTTCAAGAAACAGTAATAGTCATTAGCTACATATTCCCTGTAAACCCAAGGCAACAATATTTACCTGGAAAGTGATTTTCTATTTTTATTCTTTCCACTGCCATTTTGAAGTCATCATCATGTTATAGCAGTTCTAGCTTTGCAAGTTTACCAAATCCGAAGCTACTTTCACAAGCAGTAGGAACATCTGTGAAAACATGAATTAAGAGTACTCCAGGAGAGATCCTGTTGTATCATTTGCACCAGCTAGGTTATGTAAATCACTTTGATATTTCAGTTCCACAAAAGTTAAGTGAAAAACAACAACAACAACAACAAAAAATCCCAAAGGATTAATTTCAACAAGTACTACTCTAAATTAAACCAGTTCTGTGTCCAAAATTAGTCAACAGAAAAGACACAATCTTCCATCAGGGTACCACAAGACCACATATTTCTTTGATGACCAGGCAAAAGCTGTTATGTATGGATGTGAGAGTTGGACCATAAAAAGAGCTCAGCTGAGAGCTAAATGCCAAAGACTTGATGTTTTTGAACTGTGGTGTTGGAGAAGATTCTTGAGAGTCCCTTGGACAACAAGGAGATCAAACCAGTCAATCCTAAAGGACACCAGTCCTGAATATTCTCTGGAAGGACTGATGCCGAAGATGAAACTCCAATACTTTGGCCACCTGATGTGAAGAACTGACTCATTAGAAGAGACCCTGATGCTGGGAAAGATTGAAGGCAGGAGGAGAAGAGGACAACAGAGGATGAGATGGTTGGATGGCATCACTGACTCAATGGACACGATTTTGAGCAAGCTCTGGGAAATGGTGAAGGAAAGGGGAGCTTGGCATGTTGCAGTCCACAGGGTCACTAAAAGTCGGACATAACTGAGCAACTGAACTGAACTGAAGCCATCTGGGAAGCCCAAAATTTCTTATAGGTCATGCCTAATAGTGACAATCTGTCATAGCTTTTATTTTATTTTTATTTATTTTTTTATTTTATTGAGACATCTTAATTTCTGCTTCAATTTTGAAGTAGTGTTCTGTGTGTAGAATTCTTAGCTAAGAATTTTGTCTGTCTTGGAGCACCTAGAATGTAACATTCCACTGCCTTCTGCACTCATAAGTTCTAATGAGAAGTTGGCAGTAATTCTTAATGAGAGTCTTATCTCTAAGATTCCCTGTCCATGTTTTTCTTACGTGTCATTATAATGTATCTGCTGTGGATCTTTTTGAGTTTATCCTACTTGGAATTTACCAATTTTTTTGAATGTATAGGTTAATTTTTTTAATCAAATTTAGGTAGTTTTGGGCCATTATTATATAAATACACTTTCTGTTCTTTTCTTTCTCTCCTAACCTACTTGGACTCCCAGTATGTGTATGTCTGTACACTTGATGGTGTCACATAAGACTCAATCTTTATTTTGCATCCTTCTTATTTATTTCTATTATCTGATCAATTCTCAGTTAACCTTTCTTATGTTTTCTTTTATTCTTTCTTCTGCTTGTTCAAATCTGCTTTTGAAAACCCTATAGTGATTTTTATTTTCATTTCATTTGCTGTAGTTTTTACTTCCAGAATTTTAGTTTGATTCCTTTCTGCAAATTTTGCCTCTCTATTGATTAATTATTTGATGAGACAATTTTCTTTTGGTTTCCTTTGGTTGCATATGTTTTTCTTTAGCTTTTGAGCATACTTAAAATAATTGACTTAAACTCTTAATCTAGTAAGTCCAATGTTGGTGCTTCCCCAGAACAATTTCTATTAATTGCTTTTATTTTCCTACATGTATGCCATGTTTTATTGTTTATTTACATTTTTCATAAGTTTTGTTGAAAACTGGACATTTTGAAAATTATAATATAGAATATTGGATAAAAAGATTATCCCTCATATCCAAGGTATGTTTAGCAACTTTATTGAACTGATTTTTAATGTCTGCATTATCTGCTGTATGTGGCCATTCAAGTCTTTGTTCCTTTAGCTTGTGTTCAGTTAGGTGTTGGCATAGATTTCCTTAAATACCTGGGTTCAAAAAGTATCTTCAAGTCTTTGAAGACAGACTCTGGGACATACATACCTTCTACACACAGTTGGATGGTTTACAACTCACTTCTACTTCATGTTTGCACAAATTCTAAGTATAAGCCATAGGATGCTTTTGAACTGTGTGTGGTGTTGGAGAAGACTCTTGAGAGTCCCTTGGACTGCAAGGAGATCCAACCAGTCCATTCTGAAGGAGATCAGCCCTGGGATTTCTTTTGAAGGAATGATGCTAAAGCTGAAACTCCAGTACTTTGGCCACCTCATGCAAAGAGTTGACTCATTGGAAAAGACTCTGATGCTGGGAGGGATTGGGGCCAGGAGGAGAAGGGGACGACAGAGGATGAGATGGCTGGATGGCATCACTAACTCAATGGACGTGAGTCTGGGTGAACTCCGGGAGTTGGTGATGGACAGGGAGGCCTGGCGTGCTGCGATTCATGGGGTCGGAAAGAGTTGGACATGACTGAGTGACTGAACTGAACTGAACTGAAGAGCTTAGGGCATTTTCAGATCTTTTTTGAGCATGTGCATGAGTACATGTGTTCATGAATTTCTGGTTTCCAATGGATATGTTGGAGCTTTTCAAAACTCGTGTTTCCAAAGGCATCTCATTACTCAGCTTTCCTGACAATCATTTTGGTTATTTTGTTTTTCCTGAACAGTTATCCATTACCTCAGGTAGTACTAGACTAATTCATTTGCCTGTAAAAGTTTTAAACAAATACCTCCTGAGTATCTGCCTCATCAGTGGAAGTGTTCTGAGATAGGCCAAGACAAGCCCTTCAGACATCTTCTATGAAGTCAATAGATAAGCAAAACACCCAAGCACTATTATTTGCAAATGAGGTTCATTCTTCAACTTTAGGTATGTGTACCTGTACCAGAAATGTGGTTGTTAACTTCAAAGCAATCACTGAGCTGGAAAGAGGGAGGGGACCAGTTTATGATAAATACCACAAAACTCTTTATTCTTACTGAGATCTAGCCAGTTCTTTTTTTTCTTTCTTCTTTTCTTTTCAGCCAGTTTTTCTTGATTATGCATTCCTGTGGTTGCTATAAGATTTTTCTTAGTTTCTAGAATTCCAAAAAATTTTATTCGCACAGATTTTGGCAGTTTATTTGTTATATCTATGGAGTGCTAGATTTTTGGAATCTTATTCTGCACATTTGGAGAAGGCAATGGCACCCTACTCCAGTACTCTTGTCTGGAAAATCCCATGGATGGAGGAGCCTGGTGGGCTCCAGTCCATGGGGTCGTGAAGAGTCAGACACGACTGAGTGACTTCACTTTCACTTTTCACTTTCATGCATTGGAGAAGGAAATAGCAACCCACTCCAGTGTTCTTGTCTGGAGAATCCCAGGGATGGGGGAGCCTGGTGGGCTGCCGTCTATGGGGTCATACAGAGTTGGACACAACTGAAGAGACTTAGCAACAACAGCAGCATTCTGCACCTTTCACTGATATCCCTAGTTAGAATATTCTAAAATGTAAAATAAGTGGTTGATTTTGTCTACTAAATCTATTTTTTAAGGTAAACCAAAAAAAAAAACTGAAATAAAAAATTTAAAGTTTAAGTAAGTCTCCTTTGGCATCAGTATGCAAAATGCTTCAGACTGAGGTGTGTCTGAACATGGCATATATTCCAACACATATTTAATATTATTAAAACTTGCTGAAAGTAAACTTCAATATGTTCTTAATATTTCTCCAACTCAACCCTGTCCCTATGTTTCCCATTACTGTTATGACGTGCAGCTGAAACATTGATATCATTTTTCTATTCTCTTTCTTTATATTTCTAGCTCACATATTGTCAGTAAATTGTCAGGACCCCATTTCTAAACACTAACATTTTTAAATTCTCATTCTCTGGAAAAATTTATTGTAGTTTATTCTTAGCTAAAGTTATTCCTCTGAATTCTTCTCCACCAAAGGCTCCAAAAGTAAATTTTTCTTTTTTAATCTATTATCATATTATCCAAAATCTATAGGCAACAAAATTATTTATTGCTTTAAAAATATTGTATATGCTTGTATGTCTACCTCATATGCCTTCTTCACCAATGAAATCTAAAATATTTATATCATTCATCCAATCACAAATACCATTTCTTTAGTTTTCCAGTTACACATGACTTTTTTACCCCTACACTGAATAGTTTTACTAACAATACTTGGGATTTCCCCTGCAATGCTCAACCATCCAAAATATGATGAAAAATATAACAATTACTGCTTTTACTTTTTTCATAACAGAACCTGTATTTATAGATCAAGTGATTATAATTTCATGAAAATCTGCATAAGCATTTATATAACTTTAGGCTAAAATATGGTTCCTTTTTAAAAGATCATTGAAAAGATGTTATATTATAATTTAAATTTTATTTACTCTGGCATCAAGGTTATTTGTAACCCTTTCCTGTCTCCCAAGTCATAATAAACAGATATTTATTTCCTTGATTTTAGGTAAATGGTTTTAAGTGTGCTTTGAGGGAATATTTTCCTTCACATTCCTTGATAGAATTTTTGTTAGGCTATGGGCCAAGCCATTCATACCTCTTTAATATTCCTAGTAATTACTCCACACAGTGCTATTATTGTTCATTCTGCTCTGCCTTTGGAGTAAACAAAGGCCACTGGGTAATTACCTGTAATTTTATTTGTCAGATTTCATCACTAAAAAAAAGAAATATTACTAGTCTTGGGGTGGGCAGTTGTTTCTAAAGTGCTTTCCATTAATGTTCTTATTGTGCTTGCCTAGGTATGACTCATAACTTCTGCAATCTTCTTTACACTGAAGAAACCTTGAGCCTTGGATGACAGCTCCATCATGTCCTGACTGTACCCTACCATCCTAACCTTTATCATCAGCCTTGGAAATTTCTCAAGAACTTTATAGCTGTTATGCTAATCATTTGATTCTCAGAATACCTAATGAGGCAGATGAAATACATATGACCATCTCCTCTTACATATGAGAACACTTAAACCCATAAAGATTAAATGAATTATTCAAGTTTACTGGCAGAAACTAGTTCTTTTGACTACTAGCTCTTATCTGTTTCTATAATGTTTCGTTTGCAGTCCTTGACTAATATAATCTTCCTGGAAAGTAATGGTATTGTGTCTTATATGTAACTGCTTCTATATGCTATCTCAAAGAGATGTTGAAAAACAAATGGTGTTCATTTGAGTAATTTTGAGAACCACAGAAGAACAGAAATTCATTAAAGCTGTATATTTTTGTTATGAATCTTTTTTTTCCCTTAGGGCTAGAATCATTATGCTAAGATGGCATTAATTATTTGTATTACTCTTTTTGTCACCATATATGGATGGGTCATTCAGTGGATCACATGTCTATAAAAAATAACACCAAAATATTGAGGAATTAGTGATAAAAGTGACTTATAGTATGATCCACATGGGCCGATATCCCTTTCTTATCTCCCATTAACCAACTTCTAATTAACTTCAAAAAAATTATCTACTTTTAACTTTAAGTTAAGGTATATCCCAAGCTCTGAAAGAAACAAAAGTTATATGTGCTTTTCAAATTACTCAAATTGCAACCTTTTTAATCCCATTTCCTGTATTTTGGCCTACCTTAAAACTTACTAATCGGAGAAGGCAATGGCACCCCACTCCAGTACTCTTGCCTGGAAAATCCCATGGATGGAGGAGCCTGGAGGGCTGCAGTCCATGGGTTCGCTGAGGGTCAGACACAACTGAGCGACTTCACTTTCACTTTTCACTTTCATGCATTGGAGAAGGAAATGGAAACCCACTCCAGTGTTCTTGCCTGGAGAATCCCAGGGATGGGGAAGCCTGGTGGGCTGCCGTCTATGGGGTTGTACAGAGTCGGACACGACTGAAGTGACTTAGAATAGCATAGCATAGCAACACTTACTAATACTGGTATGTATAAGTAAATATATGTTTCAAAGAATTTTAAGACATGATATTTTCATTCTAGAATTCTTATTATTTTTAAAGTATAACTATCTATCTATATATAGAAACATAATCAAAATAATGATGAATTTTGAGAAGTTTATAATTCTGACATATTTCAGAGCTTAATATAAACACAGTTTTATTGTGGACCACATATTGGTATAGGGAACCTTGTCTTGCTTTTATATCACATAAATAGCTCCCTACCCATGGGGATGACCTTGTTACAAGGTGAAACCAGAGGGAAAATAAAGGATGGAGGCTTCCAAGTATCAAACAGTAAATACTGGATATAATTTTTAATCTCATAGATGTTTAATTCTTATTCAGAACTTAACTAATTCAAATTAACTTTTTAGAAATAATATATTGTCAGATAAACTTCAACTCAGGTAATGATGTGACAGGTTGGAATTTAGTATTACTGCTATACTTTTAAAAGTTTTTCATCACCTTTTCACTGTGTTGAAATGCTCTTGATCTATACTTTCTCCTCCTTATGGGAATTTGATATTGTAGTCAATAACAATATCCTCACAAATGTTCCTGCATGGGGAGAGATGATTGTGTTCACTTACACGTAGTACCATGAAGAGGTTAATTCAAACAGATGCAATCTAATTAAGACATTATCAGGTATCTTCCCCTCTATACACTCACATCACAGAGCTTAGTGTTAGGAAAAAAGTTATAAATTTATTACAGGGTTTTTACATGCTTATATTTGTTCACAAGCCAATAAATTTATAAATTATGATAAAACATTCCTTTACTATATATGTAAAAAATAAAGAATTCATGAATTATTTCCCATAGAAATTACTTTACTTCTCCAGGTCTTTGTTTAAACCAAAATTATGTCCTCTTTATTGGGTAATTTTCTGTTGGAGACAACAACATTATTTAACACTGCATGTCTTTATGCATGATCTCCTCCATCACACACTATTGCCATCATTCTGTTTATTAAGGCAGAACTTCTGAATAATGATCTGTTGACCTTCCAGGAAACTTATCTATTCCACTAAAACATACATGTGATGCTTACGTCTAGATGATCCTAGTTGCTTGACTATCTATATATTTGTGAGATATTTATCATTGACTACAACCCTTTTCACTTACTTGTTCTCTGCTTTGTATTACAGGGGCTGGAAGACTGCAGACTACATTTTCAAATCCATTGCCAACTGGTCTACTATGGGATTTCTTAAGGTGAGACATGTCCAAACAGAAAAAAAGAATAATCTGTGTTTTTGCTTTGGCAGGAATTTCACTTCAGAATTCCAAAGCTTGCTGCTCGGCACAACTGTAGCAGTTCTGCACTGGCTGTGCAGTAACTTCAGTTATACTGTGGTCAGTTCAGATTTGTTGGTTCAACTCCAAGGGTTGAAATGACCTTGTTTTGTCAAAATTTCATTTCTCCAGAACTAGCCTCTCTTTTCTTTATTTCTTCACTTGTATACGACAGATTTAGATTTATAGTTAGTTCACTGTACTAATTCTACTCTGTTTGGAATATTTATAAATCTTTCTTTCTTTTTTTTTTTTATCAAGTTGTCTCTGATACTTCACTTACTATAAAAAGTAGTCCCAGGAAATTGATCTTTAAAGGTGGCAGTCTGTGGTGGATTTCCTGACTTGACTAGGCTTGGAAGTGATAATTTCCTCATTGCCAGAGGAAAATGGGATAATGTAAATGTATGTGCTAACTGAAATTATTTAATTCATTAGTCACTTTTGCTTGCTTCAGTTGACTTTTTTAGTGGGAAATATAATAACACAGGCTTGCTAGCAGTTTCTAGCAATATAAGTTTAAGGGGAAAAGGACAAGCACAGACTTCAAAATTTCAGCACAAATTACAGAATGAAAATCACTAACTTCCTATGATTATGATACAAATATATCTTATCTCAATATAATAATGTGGCAACTAAACTTCAAACCCTAAATTAGACTTTACATGAGGAGAAATAAAATGTAAGTTGATTCATGAACTTACTGCTCTCATTGAAAATTGGAAATTTGATGGTAAAGAAATGAGACCCTAAGAACTGTGATGAGGGCTTGTATGAAGACTCACATCACAGAAACTTGTCCAGTCCTCTTGAGTATCCAGAAGTCCTTCTCTGTCAGGAGGACACTAGCGTTGTTTTGGTTGAAGACCCTATAATGACATCAGCTGTAGAGTCACCATTCAAAGGGAAGAGACTACCCCCCAACCCAACCCCTTTACTGCACCTCATTGACCCAGCCTCAAATTTAGAGTAATATTCCATCACACTTGATCCAGGAGTCTGAACCAGAAAGAGATAACTGATATCCCTAAATATTTTTAATTGCTATATTATTTCAGTAAAAAGCTGGTAAATATAGTAGTAAGTAAGTTTTTAGGGTTTAAGATTAGGGGTTGGAAAATGGAATTATGTATGCCCATCTATGTTTATAAATAAAGGTTTATTGCAATACAACCATGTATTCATTATGTATATATGTCAATGGCTGCTTTTGTGCTATCATGGCAGAATTGAGTGGTTATAAGCTAAACCTCAGGGCCATTAAGCCTAATATATTTATCATTGTGTCCAAGAAGTTTGCCAACCCCTGATCTAGACCAAGGAAGACAGAATGTCACATTCCATTAGGCTAAATTTGTTGATACTGGTGTTTTTATGCAACTCCAGAAGTAATGTGTTTACTAGAGTAACTCAGTTCCTTGGCTCCAGAATTGTCCTATATTTATTGAAGCTAAAATAATAGAAACTTTCTAGTATTAAATGGATGATTATAAGGATATAAGAATGTTTAACTCCACCACCACAAAAATGCACCCCAAGAATACCTAGACTCTCTGCTTTCAATCCAGCACTATAAAATGCATCTGTGAGAGGAGCACCAGTATCATTGTGTGACTGTCCTCTGCACATCTGATGATAGGAAATGTGGCCGTTAAAATCCTTTGCTCAGTTTCAAATGGCATAGTGGAATCTTCGACTGGCAGAAGTGAAGAGGTGGACATAATTATTCTAATGAGAGTAGGGCTGGAACAGTAAATAAGTGTTTTTGTATGTGAAGATTGTTGATGGTTTCTAAATGATCACAGAAATGAAATAGATGGGCATCTAATAAAATGTTACATGGCTGTATAATCAGGAAGACTCTGAATCTGACCTGGATGTCATTTCCCAAAGAGCAGCTCCTTTACATATCTAGTGTCATTTAATGAACAGAAGCTATATCCCCTTGAAGAAGAATTCTATAAATTTCTAGTTACTCTCTGCGAATTGTTATATTCCAGTGGTCTAAGGCTTTTCAGAATATTTCAATAAAAGAGAAAAGTAATACATCTTTTACTACTATGTATTCCCACTCCACACACACATACGTATACACACATTGCTTGGTACCATCATCTTCCTTTTTTGTTTGGGAGGCAGTGTTTACCCATTTGAGTATCATGCTCCAAGTTATCTATTGAAATGCCAGTTTAAATGAGGATCAAAGCAAACCAATGTTCTGCAACAGATTCACGCTACATACAAACTCTTCTGTTCCTTGGGTTTGAGATACAGTAATTTCAATGGCACCCAAGAATTTGTAGTTGACAAGAATGATTTATGGAGCCATTAGCAAGCCCTGAAGTATAATCACAGTGCCAATCCTAAGGCATTTTAAGAAAACTGTGTCCCAAGATACTATTTACGTTTTGAGAACTCGCTCTTGGTCTTCACAGAAATGAAATGCTTTACTACAAAACATCAAGGACTATGCACTCCAGGTGTCACACCTTAAACCTGATGTTATTGGATCAGACAAGCTGTAAAAATCAAATGTGCATTATCAGAATCCCTAAACAAATGGAATAATTGCATATTAAATTGTAGTTGGACAAGTGATGAATACACTGTGAATTGCATAAACAGGAATAATAGAGTTCTAAGGCATCCATTCCTGCTACATTGATTTATTTCTCTTAATGCATTTCTATGGCTTCATACTACATTCCCTATAACTGTAGCACTAAGGAAGAAGATACTTGGACATAGTTTACATATGGTTTTCCAAAGTCTGACATGATATGGAAGGACATTATTTTCTCATTACCACAGTGGTTTTTGGAAAAGACTCTGATGCTGGGAGGGATTGGGGGCAGGAGGAGAAGGGGACGACAGAGGATGAGATGGCTGGATGGCATCACTGACTCGATGGATGTGACTCTGAGTGAACTCCAGGAGTTGGTGAAGGACAGGGAGGCCTGGCGTGCTGCAATTCATGGGGTCACAGAGTCGGACACGACTGAGCGACTAAACTGAACTGAACTGAACAGTGGTTTTAGATAACCTTGAAAGATGATGAAACAAAATCCTTCAAGTGGGCAAATATCCAACCAATGTGTTTTGTTCATTTTGCTGTGATGAAAAGATTTTCAGAGGTAACAGGCATATATTAAATTTGGAGAGTGGCTCAAGGTTTGGCTGTGTGGTCAAAAATATGTAAACAACAGAACATTATTAAACGATGCCAAAGAAGTTTGAAGAGATGCATGGATAAATATTTCACAATAGTCATAAAATATAAGATATCTGTGTCTCACCCAAATTTAGGCAGTATCATTAGTGAGGAGGGCCTCAAAAGGCAATAGACAAGATGACCTACCCTGTTCGTATCAGTTCAGTTCATTTCAGTTGCTCAGTCGTGTCCGACTCTTTGTGACCCCATGGACTACAGCACACCAGGCCTCCCTGTCCATCACCATCACTGAAGTTTATTCACGTCCATTGAGTTGGTTAGCCTCTTTCTTAAACACCAAGTTTCTTGCTCAATGAATTCATCTATACAATTTTATGGCAGTGGGGATAAAGAGATTAATCTGCACTAAAAAAATGGCTTCCCCTCTTTGAGTTAATCTATTTTCTTGCCACTGCAGAGGATCCATCCTACCAATGGCAGAAAACAGTCATAAGCCATCAATATGTCAGCAGTCTCAGTAGGAACCAGTCAAGTATTTGAAGGCAACTTATTGTATCAGGTTCCTTAGATCCTAAAGGGGGTGGTAATTTGTTCTTACTGGTATAGACACTGATTTTTATGGATTTTTATGAATTTGCCTTTTTCTGCCACAGATACTTCTGAAAGCACCACATCCAAGGACTTATGAAATGTCATAAAATAAATTCAATGAACAATATACTTTACATCTTTTCTTCTGGACACATCCTTCATTTCAGAACAAAATAACTGTAATCTTGGGCTTTTGACAAGGAACATAGTAGTCTAGTCAAATAATTGATTACCCAGAAGCCCTGATTTTATAAAATGTTAAAAAGGTCTATCATAATCCTTCCAGTACTTTGTTATCAATTAGCTATATTAAACACCTTTCTCTTGAAATCTTTGGAGTGGTGTCTGTTATCTTGTCTGGATGATGACCAATGTATCTTGCCTTCTTGTGACAAGGTTTGTCTAGTATCTGTTGAATCATTAAGTTCTGGCCACTGCCAAAACCACGTGTAATTCAGATAACTATAAAGAATATCTCTTACTCTCCCATTACCTCCAACAGTATAACAATATGACCAAGACCACCAAACCTGTTGATACTTTAAGCTCTTATGTTAAGTAGTAAGCCTTGTGGGCCATCTGTCAATGTCTATACTATTTTAATTATTTTAACAACTAAATGTAGTTTTCTTGATCATTATTATATTGTTCATGTTAGAGGTAGAAACTTTAAAAAATATTTTGAATATAGGAAATTTTTGAGGACATTATTACTAAAATTTTCTTAAAACTCAGCTTGAGCTTAAAATGGTATCAAAGAAGATCATATTGAAGTAAGTTAGGACATGAAAAAAAGCAGTATGGCTAAGTTGGAGACTGGTTGAAACTAATCCATAAATAAGTTTTTCTTTGGGGTTTTTTTTATCTCCAGAGAACGAGATATCTGGAGACAGTTTTGGTTATCACCATTGGTTTTGAGAACTGTACCTGGCATCTAGTGGGCAGAAAGCCAGGGATGTTTCTCAGTATCTTACAACATGTGACAGCCCCTCCTTCCTCCTAAATGAGCACAGAATTATCTTACCCAAATATCAGTAATGATTAAAATGAAACACCCGCTATAAATGAACAAAATTATCTTTTAAGGGTATACAGGAGAGAAAAGCTATGACAAACCTAGACAGCATATTAAAAAGCAGAGACATTACTTTGCCAACAAAGATCCACATAGTCAAAGCTATGGTTTTTTCAGTAGTCATGTATGGATTTGAGAGCTGGACCGTAAAGAAGGACAAGAACTGAAGAACTGGTGCTTTTGAACTGTGGTGTTGGAGAAGACTCTTGAGAGTTCCTTGGACTACAAGGAGATCAAACCAGTCAATGCTAAAAGAAATTAGTCCTGAATATTCATTGGAAGGACTGATGCTGAAGCTGAATCTCCAATACTTTGGCCACCAGATGTGAAGAGCTGACTCATTAGGAAAGACCCTGATGCTGGGAAAGACTGAAGGCAGGAGGAGAAGGGGATGACAGAGGATGAGATGGTTGGATGGCACCACTGACTCAATGGACATGAGTTTGAGCAATCCCTGGGAGATGGTGAAGGACAGGGACGCCTGGTGTACTGCAATCTATGGAGTTGCAGAGTTGAACATGACTGAGCAACTGAACAACAACAGGACAGAACAAAGACAAACATAAATTGAAAGCTCAGTTAAGCTCATCCCCCAGTGTATCCAAGGAAAAGGAGAAACCCTGATAGCACCAACATTAATTACAGTTGTTGTTTCTGAATACTTTCTCTGTGTCTACTCTTTGTCAGAATTTTTTTTTTATCTCTGTAAGTCTCATTTTCTTAACTACAGATTGAGGTGTCTAGACTCATTTAGACATGACTGAGCGACTGAACAACAAATAATATTGTTGATAGTGAGCTTGATTTTTCACAAAAATATTACATGGTTGCCCTATATATAGGTCTTCCCAGATGGTGCAATGGTAAAGAATATGCCTGCCAATGCAGGAGACACAAGAGACGAGGATTTGATCCCTGGGTCAGGAAGATCCTTTGGAGTAGGAAATGGCAACCCACTCCAGTATTCTTGCCTGGAAAATTCCATGAAAAATGGAGCCTTGTGGGCTATAGTCCGTGAGTTTGCAAAGAGTCAGACCTAACTGAGCATGCATGCGCGCGCGCACACACACACACACACACACACACCCCTTATATATAAAAGTGATGAAGAGTACAGAAATACAGGACACATATTTTTAATTACTGCAGATAGATTCTGGTTAAGCCAGTTAGAAATGTCTTGAAATGCAGTGCTAACTGTGGTAGAAACAGCCTCACCTTTATTCCTTACTGCATTGCCATGTCAACTGAGTCTATGTTTATAATTTCATTAAAATCTATAGTCTAATGTTTCTTAGTATCATTCTAAAGTCTCAGAAACACTTTTAAATAGTGTCATAAGAGAAGAGTTGGCATGTTTTCTTCCTGACTTTCAAGCTTTCAGAATACAAATTAAGAACTATGTTATTCAATAGTTAAGACAGTTTGACATTATGAATGTGCTAAAACTCTGTGACAGGTTTTTTTTAAAGAATGAAGTATCATCTTCATTGCTAGAATATATTTTGAGTGATATGTTCTACACAAATGTTGTCTCATAAAAATCATTATAGACCTGTAAGGTAGAGGTTATCTTTATATGAAAGGACAAAAAATAGCTAATATTACTTAGTGCTTACTATATGTGGAAACTCCTACATTAAGTACTTTATAGATAGGATTTTATTTCTTAATTATAACAAACCACTTCAATCTGAAGTTGAGGAAGCTAAGGCAAAGAAAATTTAACTAGATTGAGAACAAGTTGGTACTAACTAGTAGAGCTAGTGGTTCAATAAAGGTGGCTTTATACAGAAGCCTGCTTATTTGAATCCAGCTAGACTGTCTGATATAAATTAAAACTTTAATGAGAGGGAGAAAAGGAGTTTATGAGTATAATCATTACTTGAGGTCAGCTGTGGAAAGGGAAAAAAAAAGATAAAGAAAGAAATTTCTTGAGAAAAACAAGAGCCTGGAGCCAATAGGTAGAAAGAGAAAGACATAGAGGGGAAAAATAAAGAGAAGATGAGATGATTATAGTATCCTGTACTTTCTATGTTTCACCCAAATACACTCCTTTTTGAAATTTATTTTCATCTGCAAGCAATACAATTTTCTGGGAATTATGGTTCTTGTAGGTTAATCAGTGAGGTGTCAAAATAGGTTTGCACAGTAATACACAAGTAGCTGAAACAAAGAGACTAAAAAGTGAATAATTACTGAGTTTATGTTGGAACCCTACTAATGTTTCAGTGCATGGACACCTACATACAGTTAATAATAGATGTGTAAACAGGAGTTCTCAGTATTTATGTGATACATTAGAAGAAGCTCATTAAGAGACACTATGGTAGGTATCACAGTGTAAAAACTGCTTCAAAATATATGGAGTGCCTGTAAAATAACTTAATCCAAAGTAAATTTTTTTCATAAAAGATATTTAGGAGCTTTATTTTAGCCTGCTTAAAAAAAATTCTGTAATCAGAAATTAAATTCTAATAATTTTCATAACTTGGAAACAATGAAAATCATTAATTACTAAACACCCTGGTGGCTCAGATGGTAAAGAATCCACCTGCAAATGCAGGAGACCCAGGTTCGATCCCTAGGTGAGAAAGATCCCCTAGAGAAGGGAATAGCTACTCGTTCCAATATTCTTGCCTGGAGAATTCCATGGACAGAGAAGCCTGATGGGCTCAGCCCATGGAATTGCGAAGGGTCAGACCCTGTCTACAACAATTAACTAAATAAAGTAATGACATTGCAAGAGCATCAGGGGCCTGATGTTACAATTAGTATTTTGATTACTCCCAAGGCATGACGATATGTCAGTGACAGAGGTCATAAGACCAGCAGCTGGCTTTACCAAGATAGTAATATTGAAAGTCTGAGAACTACACAGAATAGCTTATAGACACCAATATGTAAATATTTGGAGATAACTCCGTGAAGTTGCTGACTTAAGGTTTTCCAGGTGAAAATTCCAAAGCAATAGCTACTTATCTAAGTGTGGGCATTGGTGTAAAGAAACAGAAGTAGAAGGCCTCAAAGCCTAATCTGCTACTTTCTGGACCAAATATGCCACTGGTGCTCCAAACATCTTGCACATCTCGTAAGAATTTTCAAATGATGGGACATTGACTTTTGTGGCGTTATCTCTTGATTTTCTTCCAAATACACACACCATACATGTGTTGTATAGAAATTCATAGTTCTATGTGATAAAAACTCCATTAAACTGTGCTATCCTTTGTCTTAAATTACTGAAAGTCAATACAGTTATCAGACTCACAGGGGTGGTAAGTTGCTATTTGCTAAGTTTCTAGACTGTGTTGAAAATAAATGATAATCCCATCATCAGGTTATTTTTCTGCAGAGGATTTTTATGGAAATATTTAATTTCTGAGTTAGTATAATGGCCTCTTATGAGGAAGAATGATATCCATAGCCCTCTGTCTCTGGCTTTGAAATGTTATTATGCAAATTATTTTTAAAGTCATTTGTCAATATATGCAGACTTGAGCAGTTACTTTCTTAGTTCTATAAAGTCAAGGAATTTTTCTTCTGGCACCATATTTTGCTCTATGTAGTTCTTCTTTTTCAATACTGACTTCTGTTTTAGGACCAATCCATTTTACTTATCAATGCATTATTTAAAAATAATTAAGTATATGTATTATCCCACTCCTTCTTTTGAATCCTTCCAGCTAAGAAGTTCACTTCTTCCTTTTTTCTTTCTGAGAAAAGAGACTGTTGAAAAGTCTCTTAAAATTTTCTAATTGAGAGGAGTGAACTGTTACTTATGGGAATAATAGTACTCTCCAACGTGAGTAACACTTACAAATAAGATCATTCACTGTCTTTATTCCAACCATTTTAAGTTGAATTCCATTTAATTGTACAACCCTACCTTGTTGAAAATTTGTGGCACAATTGCAGATTATTCTTATTAACAGTTATAAATTAGGTAGCTTGGATTTTGGCTTTACTTCTGTCTGCCTTGTGATTTTTAGTTAAATTACACAAATATAATCAATGAGCATGATTTATTCACTGTTGCAAATCAATGGCACCCCAATCCAGTACTTTTGCCTAGAAAATCCCATGGACGGAGGAGCCTGGTAGGCTGCAGTCCATGGGGTCGCAAAGTGTCGGACACGACGGAACGACTTCACTTTCACTTTTCACTTTGATGCATTGGAGAAGGAAATGGCAGCCCACTCCAGTGTTCTTGCCTGGAGAATCCCAGGGATGGGGAAGCCTGGTGGGCTGCCGTCTATGGGGTCGCAGAGAGTCGGACATGACTGAAGCGACTTAGCAGCAGCAGCAGCAAATGGAATTAATGTTCCTAGCCCATCTCCTGTAGGGATGTGAGTGTAATAGAAATACAAAACTTCTGATTGTTCTTTAAAAGCTAACATTTACTTTGCTATTGAATGAAAGGTTCTTTAAATTCTATTGTGCTTTACAATTTTCAAAAGTTTCAAACACCTAATTTTATATAATCCCAAAACTTTTTTTTCCAATATCCCTATATTGCCCTTTTGCCTTCCCTCTCCCCAAGGGTAGCCAGTAGTTTATTCTCTGTATCTGTGAATCTACTTTTTTGTTGTACTCACTAGTTGTATTTTTTAGATTTCACATACAAGTAATATCATATAATATTTGTCTTTCTCTGTCTAACTTATCTCATTTAGCATATGTCCTCCAAGTCTATCCATGTTGCTGCTACAAATTGCAATATTTCATTCTTTTTATGACTGAGTAGTATTCCATTATATATATATATATATATATATATATATATATATATATGTATATGTGGTACATATATACCACAGCTTCTTTATCCATTCATCTGTTAATGGACACTTGGATTATTTTGGCAATTATAAATAATGCTGCTGTGAACTTTAGGGTTCATGTATCCTTTCCAATTAGTGTTTTTTTTCCTTTAATATATGCCCTGGAGTGGAGCTGCTACATCATATGATAGTTCTAATTTTAGTTTTTTGATAAATCTGCATGCTGTTTTCCACAATGGCTGCACCAGTTTACATTCCCACCAACAGTTTAATAAGCATTCCCTTTGTTCCACATACTCACCAGCATTCATCATTTGTTTTCTTTTTTGATAACAGCTCTTCTGACATGTGTGAGATGATAATTTATTGTGATTTGATTTGCATTTCCCTGGTAATTAGTGATGTTGAGCCTCTTTTCATGTCCTTGTTTACCATCTGCATTTCTTCTATGGAAAAATTTCTATTAATTTCTGCACACTTTTAATCTTTTTTTTTAAATGTCAAGTTTATATGAGTTGTTATATATGGTAGATATATCCCTTATCTGTCATGTCATTTGCAAATATTTTCTCCCACTTGGTATTGTCTTTTTGTTTTGCCCATGGTTTCCTTTGTTGTGCAGAGTTTTTAAGTTTAGTTAGGTCCCATTTGTTTGTTTTTGCTTTTGTTTTCTTTGGTTTAAGAGATGGACCCCCAAAAATACCCCTGCAATTTGTGCCAAAGAGCATTCTTCCAATGTTTTTGTCTAGGAAAATTATATTATCCAGTCTTACATTTAGATCTTTAAACTATTTTGAGTTTATTTTTGTATATGATGTAGAAAATGTTTTAATTTCATTATTTTGCATGTAGCTTTCAGTTTTCTCAACACTATTTGTTGAAGAGACTGTTTTATGTTCATTTTATATTCTTGCCTTCTTTGTCATAGAATAGGTGACCATATGTGTGTGGGCTTATTTTTGGGGTTTCTGTCCTATTTCATTGATCTATGTGTCTGTTTTTGTACCAGTACCATGTTGTTTTGATGACTATAGCTTTGTAGTAAAGTCTGAAGTCAATATAATACACCACATTGTCAAATTGAAGAATTAAAAATATATATATTGTTTTTCCAAAGTCTATCTACATGCAAACAACTTACTTGGTTCTACTTCTAATTAAAACATTCTTAATCAAGTCCTATGGTTGGTGAACAGTAAGACACTTAACTGTGTGATGTTGTTTTAGACTGTATTTTTACCCTTAGAATTCACATGTTGAGGCTCTAACTTCCAGTGTGATGGTGTTTGGAGACAATGCTTTTGGGATGGTAATTAAAGATAAATGAAGGCATAAGTATGGGTCCCAGCTCTGATGGAATTGGTGCCCTAATAAGAAGAGGAAGAGACACCCTACCATTCTCTTTCTCCACTGGCACACAACAGAGGAATGGCCAAATGAGGACACAACAGTAAGGTGGTTCTCTACAAGCTAGGAAGAGAGCTCTCACCTGAAAGCAGCCAGTGGCGCATAAATCTGGAACTTCTAGCCTCCAGAACTGTGAAAAAATTAATATCTGTTTAAACTAGTCTGTGGTATAACAGCCCAAGTGAACTAATATAAGTGAAATTTCCAAGTATATCTAGAAATTACAAAATGGAACAAACTCAACAGTCACTTAAATTACATATGGAACTTTATTAAATGATGGAAAGATACCATACACTATCAAAATTTTACTCTATTTTAATACATTACATGATGATTTGCATAAACACCTGGAAATTTGGTGGGCTTCTTTGGGTAGATAACTTTGAGAAATGCTAAGATGATCTTTTGAAAAAACAGACGGGCAATTCCTTTTTGCTGCCTAATATTCAAGGCAAATTTTTCTATATGATTTTGGCATCAACATGAGATTATTAATTTCATATAGAATATCTTTCTGTTATTTGAGCTACATTTCATCACACACACAAAAAGGATTGTATTTTCCTTTAACATGCAACCAATACTTTTTATATCAATCTTTCCTGTTTAAATTATGCATTGCTGATATGAGTTAACAGCATCTTGGAGTGTGGTTTATGATGGCCAAAGATAATTGAACATTGATTAGATTTTGTCCTAGGCTTATTGTATGAAATATATTCAAACTTGGGTTTTTCATCCTTTAAAAAAAAATATTATTTGACTAAGTCAGGTCTTCGTTGTGATACTTAGGATCTTTGTTGCAGCACGTGAGCTTCTCTCTAGATGCTGTGGGCAGGCTTACTTGTCCCATGGAACGTGGGATCCTAATTTCCTGATCAAAGATTGAACCAGCATTCCTTGCTTTGGAAGGCAGATTGTCAACCGCTGGACTGCCAGGGAAGTCCCTCATTTTATTATAGTGACTTTTAACCACCTGCAGGTTCTGCATCTTTCATCTACTCATGATTTTTAATAACAGAAATAATGTACAATAATTGAACACTGAGATTGAGCTTACTAATATTTGAATTTAAATATCAAAATAAATACTATGCAAAATATAATCATTAAGAAGCAATGACTTTTTTTTTTTTTCAAATTCTGCTGCATTGTCTCAAACAGTTTTGAAACTTAATTTTGGAGGCAACTTCAGAGGTAATTTACTTATCATGCACAAATATTTATGTCATTTATTTTTATTTCTTTCTCTTGTTTTCAACATTTCAAATCTACCTTTCCTTCATTTTGTTTTCTGTTAATATTGACTTGTGATTTTAAAAAGATGGGAAATATTAGATTAAAAAACTAACTTTTGAAGTTATTTTGAGACTAGGTTTCTAAGAAAATCCTTATCTGTGACACCTTAAAAAGCAGATAGACACACTTTTCTATCATCAATTCTCTAGAATAAAGATCATAGCCATTAGTAAATCAGATTAGGCAATCATTAAAGAAAGTAAGAAAATATACATTTATCTAATACCAACTGGAGACCTGAAGTCTAAATTGGCTAAAAGGAAAATTTGGATATGTTGTAGTTCCTGATACCTAAAACACTTAATGATATCTCTATCTGCACTGACTTCTTTTCTTTTTTTTGGAAACAAAGGTGAATATTTTTAATGATTAAAGGTACAATTCATAAAGAAGTTAGATGACATAAATGATTAGACACCTAACAACAAAGGAACAAGGATATGTAAAGCAAAAATCAGAAGAAACATAAGGGATAAAAATATATATATAATCATAGTGAGACATATTAACATTTATCTGAGAAAATTTAGGCAAATGCAGAAAACATAGGAGCATCTTGAATGATGTCATTAATAATTTAAATATAATAGTTTTATATTTATATTAATTTATATTAATCTTATATCTTGAAAAACATATTTAAAATATTGTATCTCATAAGTTGTTGTTAGATGTCCAAAGTACATTTAGAAAAACTGGCATAAAAGACAAACGTTATAAAATTTCAAAAAGAAGAATTCTTTTAGATTTCTTTTTTTTGTGACTCAGTTATACATATACACATATATTACTGTATTTTCTGTTATGAATTATTATAAGATGTTGACTGTAGTTGCCTTTGCTATTCAGTAAACCTTTGTTGCTTGTTGCATATCTATTTTTTTAAAATTAGAAATCTAGCATTCTACTCATAATGAATCAAGCAAGTGGAATCAAAATGTTATAAATATTTAAGTTAAGCAAAAATTCATAAGTTTTCTAAAATATATATATTATACACATTATTTATATATATATATGTATACAAAAGCTTTTCTACTATGCTTGATAGAGGCTTGGGAAAGAACATTAAAAAAAAGAAAGGAAAAGATGGAAAAACTGGAAAACAAACTAAATGAAACGGGAGCACTGAATATGAAATAGAAAAAGTGAAACCAACTAGATAAAAGATTTTCATATAGTCCGGTTGTTTTTAAACGTGGCTGCTCTTTATAAACATATCTAGAACTTTAGGGGAAAAAAAGCAGCAATACTTGGGTATTTTTATTTTTCAAAGAATTCCAAAATAATTCTGATATGCATCTGGATTTTAAAAAGTGATTACAGATTTTTTTATGGAATGGTAGCTTTGGTGATAAAAAATTCTATTGTCTTTTTTGTTGATTAATCATGATGCAATGATATTAAGTGAGTAATAGTTACATAATCATGATAGTAAAAGATATTTATCAGTTTACACAATCAATAGGAAGACAAAAAATAAAAGATAATTATAAATGCAAGCCTTAATGGGAACATGATTAACCTAATCATATAAAATAATTATATACTATTTAGGGGATGAAGCAGAGTAATGTGGTATAAGTGGAAGTGCATACATGATCATGTTTTCATCTGCTCAGCCAGTCTATTTCTTTTGGTTGTGCACTGACTTCTGACATTAATTATGAAGAAGTAGGCCAAACTTTTTGATCACAGGTTGAGGGATTAGTCCACCATGAGACTGCCCTTACTTCAGATATCAATAACCAGTTTGGAGATTCACAGGCCACTTTCATTTCTCATCAGCTGGATACAAATTTTGAGGTTCGCTTTACCCTCTCAGGTTTGACAATTTACTAGAATGACTCAAAAAACTTAGTCAATATAATTGGAGCTTTTTTATAACAAAGGGATATTGTAAGGCCCCTACATATGGACCTTCAAGTTGCAAACTTTCAAAGATGTGAACGTGCATTTGGATGAGGAGTCCAAAGAGGTCTTCAGCAACTTAGTGACCCTTTTCAAGAAGCTGGAGCTAGATTTGCAAGAGGATAACTTCACTGAACTCCTTTTTGTGCAACACAAGAAGTTTACTAATAAAGACCTGATGGGATTGGAGGCCCAGAAAAAGGGAGAAGAGAGACAGGAGGCAGAAAAAGTACCTGAGGACACAAAGAGATTCACGATACAGGAAACAGCAAGGGGGTTTTCCTTATTTGAAGAGACAGTTTTAGTTTTTGAGGTATAGGACCTGAACATAGAATGGTGCAGAAATGTTGCAGCATCCATTCAGAATGCAATCTAGTGCTACCTTGCCATCTATGACTAGGAAACAAAGAGTTACTACTCAGACATACTGAATCGCTTTTTTAAGAGAGTAGATAGAATGAAATTCAGCAAAGAGCCAGAACTTGTGCCATCAGCATGAGGCATGAATGAAGTTGCAGCTTGCATTCCATCTCTTATTGCTGATGATTTTTCAGTTCTTCCATCTCCCACCTCTTCTCTCTCCTCCAGTCAGTATCTTTCTGTCTGTTCACTTAGTGCCTGTATGCCAAGTGTTGTTGTTGTGTACTACTTTACTTTCTAAGGTACTGTACTATAAGATGTAAAATGTTTATTTTTGGATGCTTTATGTATTATTTGTAGAAAAGTATTACAAAATTATAGTACAGTACCATATAGCTGATTATATTAGTTGGTACCTAGGCCAAATTTGTTTCACTTATGAAAAATTGTATTTATGATCAGAATGAAACTTGTTCATATACAAGGGACTTACCATACAAATGAGGGATGGGAAGGTATGAAAAGTGAAGCTTGTGACATTCTCAATGATGTATTAGCTTTTTAGCATGTGTGACAATATGCAGATTATTTTCAATCAAAAAATCTCTCTCAAGTTTTGTGTCCAGAGATTGTATTGAGACTTCAGTATGTAAGCACCACTGATGGAAACGTTGTCCATGTGTGTGTGTGTGTGCGTTTTGCCATGTGCCTTTAATATAATTTTTATATAAAAGTTGATTTCTAATGTTGTATTATTTTTATTTTTATTTTTTTTTTATTTTATTTTATTTTTAAACTTAACATAACTGTATTAGATTTGCCAAATATCAAAATGAATCCGCCACAGGTATACATGTGTTCCCCATCCACAGCCATTTAGCTATATATACAGTATAGACCAGAGTGTACTACAAAACTATAGTCATAAAACAGTATGGTAATGGCATAAAAACAAACATATAGATTAATAGAGCATTATAGAAAGTCCAGAAATAAACCCATGCACTTTTTGTCAATTAATGTATGACAAAGGAGGAAACCATATACAATGGAGAAAAGACAATCTCTTCAATAAGTAGTACTGGGAAAACAGTAGAGCTAGAAGAATGGAATTAGAATGTTCTCTAACACTGTATGAGGAGGGCATGGCAACCTACTCCAGTATTCTTGCCTGGAGACGCCCATGGGCAGAGGAACCTGGGGGGACTAGAGTCAAACATGACTGAGTGACTAAGCACAGCACTAACCCTGTATCCAAAAAAAAAATGCAAGCTCACAATTAGTTGAATACCTAATTATAAGATGAGATACTATAAAATTCTTAAAATAAAACATAGATTGAACATCCTTTGGCATAAATCACAGCAATACATTTTTGGATTTATCACCTAGAATACTGGAAAGAAAAGTAAAAATAAATAAATAGAACCTAATTAAATGTAAAAGCTTTTGAACAGCAAAGGAAACATGAACAAATCAAAAAGACAGCCTACAGAATGGGAGAAAATACTTCCAAATTATATGACCAATAAGGGATTAATTTCCAAAATATAACAGCACATACAACTCAATATCAAAAGAAACAAAAAAAATTAAAAATGCACAAAAAATCTAAATAGACATTTTTCCAAAGAAGACCTGTGGTTTAGATTAATCTTCAGTCTCTCTTCCCTCGCTAGAGCCTAATATTATGGGACTGATATCCTAAACCCTCTAATCACATGGTTAGTCTTTCAGGGTAAAGAGTCCATTCCTGAGTCACCTCATTAGCATAAATTATCAGGTGTTTTCTTGCGAGCCTACTATAGGTAACAAAGACACTTCTATCACTTGGTAAATTCCAAAGGTTTAGATGTTACCTCCCAGGAACCTGGGACAAAATTCAACCAAATTCTTTTTTTTTTTTTTAATTTTATTTTATTTTTAAACTTTACATAACTGTATTAGTTTTGCCAAATATCAAAATGAATCCGCCACAGGTATATGTCTTTTACCTTGGTAGAGTTAGTGACATATAACTATTTTTATTTCAGGATATGATGAAGAAAATGCTAACATATTTGCCAAACCAAAAAATAAAATAGCAGCGACAATTAAAATATTAATATCTAGTGAAAATAGGTCATTTTTATTGAATGATTTCCAAGAAATATAGTTCTAATATTTTAAATGTATTTAATAGTTTTGCCCTACAGCATTACATAAAGTATTGTGGATTTCTCATTATTCTGGATTTAAATCTGAAGATGTTGGTTTATTTTTCTGTCTAATGCTTTCAATTTCATGGGTTTCAAAATACTACAAATTAACATAGTTTTTATTTTCAATTATGCAGGTTAAGCGGTCACTATTGATTGCACATTATGATTCAGAGTATCACTGTGCTTGACCCTAATGTGGTGACTTTATATGTGCACATGTTTGCAGATAGGCCAGTGCTAAATGACCATTCGCATATGAAGAAACAGATGATTTCCACAGATTACTTATAATGATTACTGACATTTTCTTTACTTTACTTAAGCTTGTGCAAATTTATTTTCCTCAATTCTCCATTATAAATTTGAATAAATCATGTTAAAACATTAAGGGAAGCAGATGTCTCTTCCCTCATTATTCACTGTTACCTATTCATAGGAATATTGGGTTCCATCAAACTGAGCAATCAAAAATAATTTCTAATCTTTCTCTTCTTATGTGCTGTATACTCTTGGTAGAATGAATGAAAGCAGTCCCTCCCTTTACACATCATTTAGCATGCATTGCAACTCACTACAGGATTGAGAGAAGAGTGATTAATTGTTTACAAGATTGTTTCTACCTACTTGAAACCAAAAATCTTACACACAGGTGTTAACTTATTAAAATCAATATTTATTTAATTATGAGGATGGATCTTTCAAATTTTGTTAAATTATGTCCTAAAAAAGCAATAACTAGAGCTTTTCATCTCTGTGCCATGACAGTCCTGTATCTGCTGGAGTACAATTTAAAAATAATTATTTTCTGAATATAAAATATGTACTCACAGTCAAGTGGAAAGTTGAAAACTTAGAAATCATAATGTATAAAAATATAAACTGCCATACAATAATCCATTTTTAAAATCAACTCTATTAAATATTGATGTATTTCCTTCCTTTCTTTCCTCCAAGACACATTGAGAGGAAGGTAGATAGATAAATAGGAGATCTAGATAATTAGGAGGTAAATAGGAGATGTAGATAAATATACATATACATATATAGTGTCCCATATATATGTATATATACACAAGTTAGACTAAGCCTTGGTCAAATTTAGAATCCTAATTGTTTTTGAAAATCTGAATATGAATTATGAGAGAATGAAAGACTACAGAATTGGATAGTGACAGCCATACAATGAAATCATATATATCCTTTGTTTTCATCTTTGTTATACACAAGACTCTGAGGAATTTACTGCATAAGCTGTGGGGATAATTACAGTAATATATCTCCACTGGACAACTTTCTGTGGGTACCATGTATGCAGGCCACACATCTGTGAAAACCCATAAACACCTCATGGTGAATTGATTTATACTTTTTTTACAAATTGATAATGCAGCTTAAATCACATCACTGAAAAATGAAGGGTTTGCTTACAGGTTATTTTCAGGATACTACTTGAATGTCTAAAAATGCTTCATATTTGTATATTTTTAATTAATATATATTTTAATGTATATTTTTAATTAATATAAAATTGTCATAATTTTATGATGCCCTGTGAAATAGGTAGGGCAGATGCTCTGATTTCCAGTTTTTAATGGCTGAATTGTAGTTCTAACTGGAAAATAACTAAATTGTTAAAATTAAACAGCATATTTGGAGTAAGTGAACACTATTCAACCACAAATATTTATATTTTCTACCTTCCTAGATTACATTCAAATTGTATAAAATAAATAGGAAATGTAAAGACCCACAAAGACATTGATAACAAGGGAGTAGACAATATACTTCAATAAATTAATGAGAAAATGTTTGAAAAAAATGAAAGCAACTGGAAAATGAAGGATAAATGATTTATTAGAAAATAGTTACCTCCAATTTAAAGCCTTTGCTAATGGAAATAATGGCAAGAAGTGAGTTGATTTATCCTCAGGATCCATAATGAATCTCAGAATTTTAGGTTATCAAGTATACCAAGAAGAGAGTGGAACTCCAAGAAAGAACATATATAAATCCAGATAATGTGAGACACAGCCCCTTCTGACTTGTCTGAGAACTTCTACATTCAGGAAATGTGCTTCAGGCTCATTCTTGCAGAATTCTTGTTCAGAGAACCTGAATAAACACTAAATCTGAGAAATATCTCCAAATACCGATATTTTATAGACCCTAAAAAAAAGTGACCACTGTTTTATAGTTAAGCCAGTGAGTTAGTAAAACTGCTAGGAACCAGGAAATTTAATCACCTTTGAATATTTAATTCTTAAATATAAAGATATAGCTGAGAATCAGCAGATGATTGAGAAAATGTTCCAATTTAAATAAGAAAGAATAAAACAGTCAAACAAAAAGTGGAAAAGAATTCCCAAAGAAAAAGTTCATATTGTCAGGTGCAGAGGAAGTTTCAAATTACCACATTTCTTATCCACAGGAAGATAAGAATGTTTGCACAGACACAAGCATACAGTGTTATGGGAAAGAATCAATGTATTATAAATAGCTTTTAAAAATAATTGCCATATAGCCTGGTGGTGTAGATGGCTAAACACCAATAGCAACAACAATACAAAAGATATTTACAAGATAAAGTCAAAGGAATGTCCCTAAAAATAAAATGAGATGATCTTTATAAGAACTGTCAAAATGTAGCAAGAAATAAACCGACTTAAATCTACTCTTTAAACTTCATTCTTTTTTGTTACTCATTAATTTTAGGTTTCATCATATACCTTATTTTCAAAGCTCTCCCTTCTATATTTAATCAGGAACTAAATCTTATTAGTCATATCTAAAAATTACCTTCTGAATCTCATTCTACTTACTCATGCACACTAGTCATTCCTACTTTTGGCTCTTACCCCTCTTGCCAATAACACTGTGACAGCCCTCTAATTTGGGTCTGCCCCTTAATCAAGATTGTTTCATTACCTCCAGTGCTGCCTTTCTAAAAATGTAATTATATCATGACAATTCAAGCTATTTTCTAGTTCTTTTATTGCCTATTACAGAAGAGTGAATTATTCAGCCTGACTTACAAAAGCTTTGTAAATATCTGGTCTGGCTCACATTCTCAGCTTCATCTGCAGCCACAGAGAAGCATTCAACTTCCAGTTACACTAACCTCTTAAATATTTTACACAAAAGTATGACCATCATTCATCCATTGCTTTCTTTCCACATGATTATTGAAGGGGGAAAGGGGTGAATTACTCAAAACTCCTGTGTATTAATCTGTATTTCCCCTCCTGAAATGAACTGATTTTGTTTGGAGGAAGTTATATGCTTGCAAGAAACAAGTGTCTAATTTTTATTACTCTATTTCTATGATGAAAAAAATTCTTTCAGTAATAGATAAGAAAGGAAAGTTGATAATAATTCTCACTGAATTTTTGTTCACTTTGGAGAGAGCAGATATATATCTTTATTATGTATAAAAATGAGAGCTTTTAGGTCAGTGCTGGGGGATTGTTTAAATAGAATGCAAATTGAAAAGGTCACTTTAAGGTCAAACATTACTATTTTGGTTACTGTAGTTACATCTTTTTTGTCTTTTTTCTCATTTTCAGGTATTTCATTTATCATTGTTCTTCCAGTCTTATCTTCACACCCCAACCCTTAACCCAAGTTAGTTTCACATGCAGAATAACAATATTAATGAGCCACTTAGAAAACCTTACGTATACTTTAAATGTGAAAAATCAAAGTTTTGTTAAAATCAGTTTATTTGATTGTTTAATTTAAATATATATATATATATTAAATATATACTTTTTATTTCTAGCATATTAGACATTGTTTATAAAATTTGAATCAATCCTTTAGTATTATTATTTGCATAATAATTTTAACTATGGAAATAAAAAGCAAATATGGAGGCAATTGAATATTAATCTAAAACAAATTTTGTTGTTTTCAATAAACAGCAGTTTTAGTTCAGAGATACAGAGTACCAGAAGTCTCATTCCAACCTCTGCAACTAAAAATTAGTTATACAAACTGCAAATCAATGAAATTAACAACTTTTCTTGAACCCATCAGTGAAAAGACTTTCTAGGACAATCAAGTAACCTAGAATATTGGGAGAGAAAAAGATGCTTGCAGGGAGAAACACAACCTAAGTGTATGGTAACCTAGGACAGACACTGCGGGGGGTTATATATGCCAGTAAGAAGATACAGCTAATGCATTTTGATGGATAGCTAAGATGCAAGTGTGAGAAAGAAAAAGAATGTAAAGTACATAGGGGTATAGATACAGGCAGGGTAACACTCTTTGAGATTTTCCTCTAAGATTTTTGGAAGCTACTCATAAGATTGAATAGAATCCTGGAAAACTTTTCTTGTGATGTTGGCAGGAGGAGACAAACAGTAGCCACTAGTGTCTTATGGAGAGATGCTATACTGATCTCTGCCATCTCTATTATGGAGAAATGGCTTTAATCTGCAAAAAGAAGAAATACAGAAATTATATTGGCAATGTTGCAGCTGAGAAGGGGAGCTGGCAGAGAGATGGAGTTTAAGTCCATGATATGTGCTTCCCTGGTTCAGCAGTAAAGAATATGCTTGCTAATGGGTTTGATCCCTGGGTCAGAAGGATCCCCTGGAGAAGGAAATGGCAAACCACTCCAGTATTCTTGCCTGGGAAATTCTGTGGACAGAGGAGCCTGGTGGGCTACAGTCTGTGGCATCACAAGTTAGACAACATTTAGCAACTAAACAGCAACAACAGCATGGGCAGGGAAGAATGAAAAGTTTGCTGTGACAGTTAGAGGAAGGGAAGGAATGCTTGTGAAGACCAAAGCCCTGAAGCAAAGGGAAACAGAATCTGCCTAAAATTTAGTATGAATTAGAGTATTAGAGAATGGCATCTTCCCACTCCAGTTACCTCCAGGCTATCATGATAAAAATCAAAATAACAGTGGATTACAGTTGAAAGTGCTGCAAGAGACTAATTCTCTGGAAATCAGATATTGAGGAAAGTACTCTGGCAAATTAGCCTACCTAGACAGCATATTGAAAAGCAGAGACATTACTTTGCCAACAAAGGTCCATCTAGTCAAAGCCATGGTTTTTCCAGTAGGCATGTATGGATGTGAGAGTTGGACCACAAAGAAAGCTGAGCACCAAAGAATTGATAATTTTAAACTGTGGTGGTGGAGAAGACTCTTGAGAGTCCCTTGGACTGCAAGGAGATCAAACCAGTAAATCTTAAAGGAAATCAGCCCTGAATATTCATTGGAAGGACTGATGCTGAAGCTGAAACTCCAATACTTTGGCCATCTGATGCAAAGAACTGACTGAAAAAGACCCTGATGCTGGGAAAGATTGAAGGCAGGAGGAGAAGGGGATGACAGAGGATTAGATGGTTGGATGGCATCACCGACTCAATGGACATGAGTTTGAGCAAGCTCTGGGAGTTAGTGATGAACAGGGAAGCCTGGCGTGCTGCAGTCCATGGGGTTGCAAAGAGTTGGACATGACTGAGTAACTGAACTGAACTAAACTGATAAACCCAGTCAGTAAGGGAATATGCAGCCTGTGGTAATTGGAAAGAAAAGCAGTAACAGGAAACTTTAATTCCCAACTCCTAACTTTATTAACACATAGCCCCATTATTTTTGTCTCTGGAAAAAAAGGCATGCACATGTCTAAGTATAAATATATTAGATAGGCTTTAACAAATATTTTATAAATATAAATATAAGTTGTATATATATCTCAATGCCTACACTTATGACTAGCTGTCCAAAAAAAAATAATAATAATAATTGCAGGGCAATTACAAAAAGGTGAAAAAAAGAAATTGCAGCCTGAAGAGACAAAGATACTATCAGAACTAAATTCAGATGTATCACAGATGTTGGATTTAATATACATGAAACTTAAAGTAATAATGCTTAGCATGTTAATGACACTAATAAAAATACAGAAAACATGCAAAATCATCATTTTGAAGGTGATTTTACCATAGACTAAAAATAGTAAGAAATGACCAAATGGAAATGCTAGGGGGCGGGGGAAAATAAAAAGAGAATGATGGTCTAAGATCTACTTCGCAGTTAAATACAACAGCATCAAGGAAACAATCAGTGAATTCCAAGATTGTTGTTGCTCAGTCACTAAGTCATGTCTGAGTCTTCATGACCCCATGGACTGTAGGCTTCCCTGTCCTTTACAGTCTACTGGAGTTTGTACAAACTCATGCCCATTGAGTTGATGATGCTATCTAACCATCTCATCTTCTGTCACCCTCTTATCTTTTTGCCTTCAATTTTTCCCAACATCAGAATTTGGTTGTTTGCATCAGGTGGCCAAAATATTGGCACTTCAGCTTCAGCATCAGTACTTCCAATGAATATTCAAGGTTGATTTCCTTGAGGATTGATTGATTTGATCTTGCAGTCCAAGGGACTCTCAAGGATATTCTCCAGCACCACAATTTGAAAGCATCAGTTCTTTGGTGCAGCTTTTTTTATGGTCTCTCACATCTGTACATGACTAATGGAAAAAACATAGCTTTGACTATATGGACTTTTGTCGAGAAAGTGATCTCTGCTTTTGAATACACTATGTTTGTCATAACTTTTCTTCCAAGGCACAAACATCTTTTAATTTCATGGCTGCAGTCACTGTCTGCAGTGAATTTCAAGCTCAAGAAACTAAACTCTGTCACTCTTTCCATTTTCCCCCTTCTATTTCCCATGAAATGATAGAATCAGATGCCATGGCCTTTTATGTTTCATGTTGAGTTTTAAACCAGCTTTTTCACTCTCCTGTTTCACTCCCATCAAGAAGCTTTTTAGCTCTTCTTTACTTTCTGCCATTAGAGTGATATCATCTGCATATCTGAGATTGTTGATATTTCTCCCAGCAGTCTTGATTCCAACTTGTGATTCATTCAGCATGGCATTTCACATAATATACCTTGCAAAGAAATTAACTAAGCAGGGTGACAATATATAGTCTTGATGTACTCCTTTCCCAAACTGAAACCAGCCTGTTGTTCCATGTCCAGTTCTATTTTTCGCTTCTTGACCTGCATACAAGTTTCTCAGGAGGCAGGTAAGGTGGTCTGGTATTCCCATCTCTTCAAGAATTTTCCATTGTTTGTTGTGATCCACATAGTCAAAGGCGTTAGCATAGTCAGTGAAGCACAAGTAGATATTTTTTGCTTTAATTTCCTTGTTTTCTCTATGAACCAATGAATGTTGGCAATTTGATTCCAAGATGAATCAGTAGAAATCATCCAAAATAAAACAAAAGGAAAATCATAGGAGAATATTAACACTTTTGGAAAAATATCAAATGGTATAATAGATAAATCATTTTAATCTCAGAAAGGGAAAAAAATGGAAAAAATGTGAAGAAAAGTAATGGTTAAGAAATTTCCAAAATTAGGGAAAGACACCAAACCATAGATACAGTAGCTTATAGAACATCACACAAGCTTACAGAGCACCGCACAGATAGCAAAATAATCAACACAGAAAAACTTATTTGTATATGTATCATATTTAAATTACTGAATATAAAAGCAAAGTGAAAATCTTGAAAAGTAGAAAGATACATTACTTATAAAGGTACCAGGGATTAAATTTTATAGTAATCTTCTCATAAGTAACCTTGCAATTAAGAAGACAATGATTGATATTTTTAAAGTGCTGATTAAAAAAAAAAGAAAAGAAAAAACAACTGTTGACACAGAATTACAGGAATGTAATTTCTAGCAAAAATACACATTAATGAAGTAGGAGAAGTGAAGACTTTCTCAGAGAAAACAAAATTAGAATTCATTGCCAGCAGACCTAATGTGTAAGATATTCTAATGAAGGTTTTCAAGCAAAGAAATGTGATATACATAAGAAACATTTTTCAGTAACAAGAGAAAAGAATAGTGTTGAAAATAGGAAAAAATGAAGGTAAATTAAATGTTTTTTGTTATTTTTATTTGCCCTAAAAGATAACTTAGTAGCTAAAGGAAAAATATGTTGAGTGTTATATAGTACATGGATATGTGAAATATATAAGATTGGTGAAAGGGAGAATTTGGAACTATATTGTTATAGGTACCTATATTACAGATGAAACAACATAATATTATTTGAAGGTAGACGCAGATACTAGTATTTATTTATTTATTCATCAAAAAGTAAAACGTTTTGAAGGCTGATACTAACATATTTCATATATATAACTCCACTCCAGTGTTCTTGCCTGGAGAATCCCAGGGATGGCGGAGCCTAGTGGGTTGCCATTTATGGGGTCACACAGAGTCGGAGACGACCGAAGTGACTTAGCTGCAGCAACTATAAATCTATACTAATCAAGTCAGTCATCAAAAACAAGACTGGGAGCTGACTGTGGCTCAGATCATAAACTCCTTATTGCCAAATTCAGACTTAAATTGAAGAAAGTGGGGAAAACCACTAGACCATACAGGTATGACCTAAATCAAATCCCTTATGATTATACAGAAGAAGTGAGAAATAGATTTAAGGGACTAGATCTGATAGACAGAATGCCTGATGAACTATGGACAGATGTTTGTGACATTGTACAGGAGACAGGGATCAAGACCATCCCAAAGAAAAAGAAATGCAAAAAAGCAAAATGGCTGTCTGAGGAGGCCCTACAAATAGCTATGAAAAGAAGACGCAAAAAGCAAAGGAGAAAAGGAAAGATATACCCTTTTTTTTTTAATTTTAATTTAATTTTATTTTTAAACTTCACAATATTGTATTAGCTCCGCCAAACATCAAAATGAATCTGCCACAGGCACACCCGTGCTCCCCATCCTGAACCCCCCTCCCTCCCCCCTCCCCACACCCTCCCCCTGGGTCATCCCAGTGCACCAGCTCCAAGCATCCAGTATCGTGCATCGAACCTGGACTGGCAACTCGTTTCATACCCATTTGAATGCAGAGATCCAAAGAATAGCAAGGAGAGATAACAGCCTTCTTCAGCAATCAGTGCAAAGAAATAAAGGAAAACAATAGAATGGGAAAAACTAGAGATCTCTTCAAGAAAATTAGAGACACCAAGGGGACATTTCATGCAAAGATGGGCTTAATAAAGGACAGAAATGGTATGGACTGAAGAGAAGCAGAAGATATTAAGAAGAGGTGACAAGAATGCAGGAAGAACTGTACAAAAAGGATATTCATGACCCAGATAATCACGATGGTGTGATCACTCACCTAGGGCCAGACATCCTGGAATGTGAAGTCAAGTGAGCCTTAGGAAGCATCACTACAAACAAAGCTAGTGGAGGTGATGGAGTTCCAGTTGAGATATTTCAAAGCCTAAAAGATGATGCTGTGAAAGTGCTGCACTTAATAGGCCAGAAAATTTGGAAAACTCAGCTGTGGCCACAGGAGTGGAAAAGGTCAGTTTTCATTCCAATCCCAGGGAAAGGCAATGCCAAAGAATGCTCAAACTACCACAAAATTGTACTCATCTCACACGCTAGCAAGGTAATGCTCAAAATTCTCCAAGCTAGACTTCAGCAATATGTGAACCGTGAACTTCCAGATGTTCAGGCTGGTTTTAAAAAAAGCAGAGGAAAAGAGATCAAGTTGCCAACATCTGCTGGATCACCGAAAAAGCAAGAGAGTTCCAGAAAGACATCTATTTCTTCTTTAAAGCCTTTGACTGTGTAGATCACAATAAACTATGGAAAATTCTGAAAGAGATGGGAATACCAGACCACCTCATCTGCCTCTTGAGAAACCTGTATACAGGTCAGAAAGCAACAGTTAGAACTGGACATGAAACAACAGACTGGTTTCAAATAGGAAAAGGAGTATGTCAAGGCTGTATATTGTCACCCTGTTTATTTAACTTATACGCAGAGTACATCATGAGAAACGCTGGGCTGGAAGAAGCACAAGCTGGAATCAAGATTGCCATGAGAAATATCAATAACCTCAGATATGCAGATGACACCACTCTTAAGGCAGAAAGTGAAGAAGAGCTAAAGAGCCTCTTGTTGAAAGTGAAAGAGGAGAGTGAAAAAGTTGGCTTAAAGCTCAGCATTCAGAAAACTAAGATCATGGCATCCTGTCCCATCACTTCATGGCACAATGATGGGGAAACAGTGGAAACAGTGTCAGACTTTATTTTTGGGGGCTCCAAAATCACTGCAGATGGTGACTGCAGCCATGAAATTAAAAGACGCTTATTCCTTGGAAAGAAAGTTAACACCAACCTAGATAACATATTAAAAAGCAGAGACATTACTTTGCCAAAAAAGGTCTGTCTTTTCAAGGCTATGGTTTTTCCAGTAGTCATGTATGGATGTGAGAGTTGGACTATAAAGAAAGCTGAGTGTGGAAGAATTGATGCTTTTGAACTGTGGTGTTGGAGAAGACTCTTGAGAGTCCCTTGGACTGCAACGAGATCCAACCAGTCCATCCTAAAGGAGATCAGTCCTGAGAATTCATCAGAAGGACTGATGTTGAAACTCCAATACTTTGGCCACCTGATGTGAAGAGCTGACTCATTTTAAAAGACCCTGATGCTGGGAAAGATTGAAGGCAGGAAGAGAAGGGGATGACAGAGGATGAGATGATTGGATGGAATCACAGACTCAATGGACATTTGTTTGAGTAAACTCCGGGAGTTGGAGTTGTACAAAGAGGCCTGACATGCTGTGGTTCACGGGGTCACAAAGAGTCGGACAAGACTGAGCGACTGAACTGAACTGAAGTGAATACTAATCAAGATAATACCCAATTAATTGTTCATTGATATAGAATAAAGAACCCAGCAACAGATCATCAGAAATATAGTCAGCATTTTATTCAAAATTGTACTCAAATTCTGGTGATGAATGATACTTTTTCAATAAATGGTACTGCACTTATTGTACTTCCACATTAAAAACAAATAATAAACCTTGACTCATACCTCTCACTTCATCCAAGAATTGAGTCAAATAGATTGTAGACAAATATAAAGTGAAAAATTACACAATTTCTGTAAAATATAAAATCTCATGACCTTGAATTTTATGATTTTTTAATATATGACATAAAACATTATATATAAAAAACAACAAGTTTAATTGGCGGCCTTATCAACAAATGTTTTTTTTTTTCTATGAAATTTTAATGTAATGAAAAGGTAAGCCAAATTCTGGAGAAAATATTCATATATCATATATCTGATATTAGCTTTTATCCTGAATATAAAAAGATTTCTAAAAAATTCAGTAACCAAAAAGACTTAATAAGAAAATGGACATAAAATAATAAGAGATGAATTCTGAAAGAAGATATATAAATGTTAAGTAAGCAAAGGTAAAGTAACTCAATATCATATTATTAAGAACATGCATATTAAAATCATACTGAGGAACATTTAGACAGTTGCTAAAGTGGCTGAAAAATATAAAATGACAATATCAAGAGCTGTCAAGCATGCTATTCAAAGAAAACATTTCTACTGCCTGTGAAAACAGAATGGAACCTCCGGAAAAAAAAAAAAAGGTGGTTTATCATAAGGTTGAACATACTTTTAAAATATAACCCAGCAATGATCTATTATTACCAAAGTGCACTGAATATTTATGCTCATACAATAATCTATTAGATGTTTGAATCAGCTCAGTTCACAAATTCCAATATTTGGAAATAAGATACATATCATTTAATAAGTGAATAGATAAATAATGTGGTAAATCCATATGGTGGAATAAACTATGGATTTAAACAAAAAGAATGAGTCTCAAATGAATTTTACTATGGGAAAGAAATCAGAGTCAAAAGTATATATGTTTTGTGATTGCATTTATATAATATTTTGGAAAAGACTAAATTCTTGAAACAGGAAAAAAAAAAAGATCTGTACTTGCTAAGAGGTTTGGGGAGGGAGGAGAGATAGACTGTAAATAGATTGCACATTAAGAATTTTTATGATAATGTGGTATTCTGTATGTTTCTGTAATGGCGGATGTATTATTGTATGCAGTTTCCAAAACCTATTGAAGCACATGGTGCAAAAATTAAATTTTACTATCTGAAGATTTTTTTTCATTTCAAATAAGGGTGTGGTAGGAACTGAAGATAGAAAGTTCCTACTGAGGGACAGTGAAAAATACATCTAACTGAAATAAAATCCAGGACATTTTTATTGAAACTAGTGGGAAGGAAAGTCAGGGGCAAAGTATATAGACAGTATAAGGCTAAAGACAAAAATTATTGGTAGAAAAATTGGAGAAATATGAATAAAGTGCATACTTTAGGTAATTAAATTTCACAGTTAATTTATGAAATTTGATAAAAGTGACATAGTTATGCAAGTTGCTAATGTTAGAAGAAGTAGGGATGGGAATATGAGAATTCTGTGCACAATCTTTGTAACTATTTTGTAAATCTAAAATTATTTTTGAAATCATGATAAAAGATAGTAGCACTTCTGGAAGTTTTTTTTCACATATAAATTTAAAGTCGGTTGGTCTGTCTCAAAAATCCACTGGAAATTTGATAGCTATTATGTTGATTTGTAGATAAGTTTGAAATATTCTGCCACCTTAAAACAGCAAGTCTTTCAGCCTGTGGAAATGATATATTTCCCTGTTCATTCAAACCTTCTTTAATTTCTTTAGCAGTGGTTTATAAGTTTCATTTTACAAGACTTATATCACTTTTGTTACACTTATTTCAAAATATTTTACCTTTTGAATGCTGCTGCTTAAATAAACTTATTCAAATCTTCTTTACCTTTACTCATTTTCTACTTGCTTTATTATTTATTTCTTTTTATTGCCATCTCAGATCTGCTTAGAGCCCATCTGGTTTATACTTTCATTTAAATTACTGGCTTCTCATTGCAACTTTCAGAGAAGGCAATGGCACCCTACTCCAGTACTCTTGCCTGGAAAATCCCATGGATGGAGGAGCCTGGTAGGCTGCAGTCCATGGGGTCACTAAGAGTCAGACACGACTGAGCAACTTCACTTTCACTTTTCACTTTCATGCATTGGAGAAGGAAATGGCAACCCACTCCAGTGTTCTTGCCTGGAGAATCCCAGGGATGGGGGAACCTGGTGGGCTGCCGTCTATGGGGTCGCACAGAGTCGGACACGACTGAAGTGACTTTGCAGCAGCAGCAGCATTGCAACTTTCCCTTTTGTTTCTTTGCTATTATATTCATTTCTCTATTGAATATTCTATTTGTTGCTCATTGTTAGCACACTTATCTTTAGTTCTTTTATTATTTGTTACTATTTTACTTCGAACATTTGAATTATAGCAGCTTTAAAAGTATTATCTGCTAAATTAAATATCTGGGCTTACTCAGAGTGAAGTTATTTTGGCTGTCATTTGCCTTGTTGCTATCTTTTGGTCACTTTTCTGTTTATTGTCATGCTTAATGATTTTTAGTTAATTGAAAATTGTAGTTAATATAGTAATTTTGGACTTTATTTTATTATCCTGAGAGTTATTGTAGTTTTCAATAACTTGTCTGTTCTTAGGTTTTATCTACTATGCAGTTGATAAAACATTTAATCTTTTCTACTTGATTTCTTACAGTATTTTTCCTGTGTGTGTTTGTGTGTGTGTGTGTGTGTTTTATCAGTGGTCACATAATGTGCCTAAGTCCACAAGGCTCTGTGTTCTGTTAAGGTTGTCCTGAATGGGTAGAGAAATCCATTTAAATTCCTTAGAAATTTTCAATAGCCCATACATTTTAGATTTTTCATGGCTCTTTAGGTCATCCCACCCCCACCCCCCACTGCATGTGTAGTTTATCTAATGGCAAGGATAGGTTTGGAGCTCCTACAGCTCTTTTTTTTTTTTTTTTTTCCTTTCAGCTCTTATATGGATCTGTCACTTTTAGGATATCATTAGTATAATCACAAGGTAACTCAGAATAAACATACTTATTGTTTTCTATAGTGCTAATGTCATAGTGGAGAAGGCAATGGCAACCTACTCCAGTACTCTTGCCTGGAAAATCCCATGGACGGAAGAGCCTGTTAGGCTGCAGTCCATGGGGTCACTAAGAGTCGGACATGACTGAGCGACTGCACTTTCACTTTTCTCTTTCATGCATTGGAGAAGAAAAATGGCAACACACTCCAGTGCTCTTGCCTGGAGAATCCCAGGGACAGGGGAGCCTGGTGGGCTGCCGTCTATGGGGTCACACAGAGTCGGACACGACTGAAGCAATTTAGCAGCAGCAGCAATGTCATGGTAATTAGATTTTATAAATTTAAAGTTAGAAAGTTCTATTATACTTGCCATTATGCAATCACTGCATTTTAATGCATATATATATGTGTGTGTGTGTGTGTGTAGGCATGAATATCTATCTGTCTTTCTTTCTTTCTACATTTCTATCTATCTGCGTTGCATACTACAGGTTGAGATGTTAGTCCTAGAAAGCAAGAAACACTGAGTTGATATTACATATTGTTATGTACAATAAAAAAATTGATTTTAAAATCAATTGCACTTTTTTAGCCCTGTGAAAAAGCTATGAATATTTCAAAGGGCATAAAGTTGAAAAGAAAATATACCTTCCAATACTCCTTCACCCTCCAAGATAGAGATTAGTATCTTTTCCCAGATAGAACTGTGAAGAATACAAAAGCTCTCTTATGAGCAGGGGTTAAAATGGAATGAATATCTCCATTAAAATTGTGAGAAAGTTAAGATTTTGCTTACTCATTATGTCCCCCTCCACCAAAGAAGCACACCTTGTGGCCTGATATCATGCAGACCTGGGATAAGTGCCCTGATCCTCAAATAGTCAGATCTGAAATCAACTGTCACATGAAAGAAGAGTGGTAGGAATCTCTCCTTTTCAATGTCCATACATCCAGAGGTGTTAGTACTTATAAGGGCTCAGTTAGTATTCGTCCAGGAAAGTAACCAGGCATGCAACACATAAAAACGATTTTCTACTACTTGCATTGAAGTTCTGTATAGGTGAGTGACCTCCAGGACAAGTCTAAAGTAGACGAGGGCTTCCCTTGTGGCTCAGCTGGTTGGGAAGATTCCCTGGAGAAGGGAACTGCTACCCATTCTAGTATCCTGGCCTGGAGAATTCCATGGACTGTATAGTCCATGAGGTTGCAAAGAGTCATTCAAGACTGAGTGACTTTCACTTTCACTTTTCAAATATTGAGAAGTTTTAATCACTCAATTATACAGAACTTCACTGCAAGTAGTAGAAGATAGTCTTTATAGGTAAAGAGAATTCTATGGATATTTTAACTCTATATTTTTCCTTCTTAGAAAAGAAAATAAATAGAACAAAGGAATACCCCAGGAAAAAGATCACAAAAGCAAGCTACTTGTGATATCCCGGGCCATATACTCAGGCCTTAACATAACTGAGGATGTGTGAATATTGCACTGTAGCCTAGAGATGGTTCTGAAGTAACAAATTGAAAAGGAATGACTTTCTGGAGCTCCACGCATTTTTCTTCTCTTTCTGAATGAATAAAATAGATTCCCTTACCTGGGTAAGATACGAATATGACTTCCTGGCCATTATAAATCAATTTGAAGATTCATTATCATTATCGATGTACTTTTAAGACACACTACTGTGCGTGACACACTACTGTGACACACTGCTACACGTTTGCATGTGATCTGTATAATCTCTTTGTTCTGTGTAACTTCTGTACGTATCTATATAAGTAGCTTCTGCTTCCATTTCATTATAGAACCTTGAAAATCTTATGCTCATATTTCACCTGTAAATTCATAATGTGTACATCTTTGCAGTTTTTCAAGTTTCCATGGTATATAAATCTCCACTTTAAGATTAATTGTTAGACATTTTTGTTATAATAAGTGTCTAATGTTATTTCTGAGAGCAATTTACATGATTATATCATGGATTCCAAGACCCAGATGGGCTTATTCTGTGCATCTCCGCTTTAAAAAACAAAATATTTTGTTTAAGTTGTTTATTATTTTTACAGCATAAATTACTATTTATGAAATGCTTCTGCATATATTTTATGGGTATATGATAGCACTTCTTTGTTTCTATTCTTCAGTCTGTGAATAAGAAAGAAAAAAATATAAATGAAGGGTAAACGGAATCAAAAAAATCCCTGTAATATCTATCTGTGGAGCCATGAAGCAATAAGATGGCTTGATGAATCTTTTATTTTTTAAAAGTATTGAAGTCTCTCTTTCTCTCTCTCTCTTGCTCTCTCTCCCCCACAGAATTATAATTATAAATCTTTTCATAATAATTTAAATCAATATAGTCTTAATGAAATGGTATGATTTTTGGCTGCTGGTTTTATGTGTACTCATGACTTTTGAACAGCTGTTTTTGAGACATAGAAGACAAATCAAACAGCATGAGAAAGACAGACTTTTGAGACGTTGGGACAGGGCATTAGCTATGAAGCACTAGAAGTCTGATAAATATATGCCCTCAGGCCCAACCCAATTAAATACATTTTAAAAAATGGACTAATTCAGATTGGTTTCACAGAGTTGCTGACAGACTCCTTCAAGTACTTAAATTCAGCTCAATTGTGTCATCGACAGACAAATGCCACATCTCCTTCTTCTGACATGATAGACTAAAGGGACTGTGTTGATGCAGTAAGATCTTCTTGAATAAACTCTTTTATTTTTCTTCACTTTATAATTCCTGACCTTGTCAATAGGCAAAGTGATTTTGTTAGGATGAAGAATGAATAATGCTTTATAACAGATGTCTTCAACCCTAGGTGTGCTTATTCCTGAGAGATGCAAAGACTTTCCATAAAGTACATGGCATAGATCATTTTAAGAGAATTGTGTTAAAGATATTCATTTTTAAATGTACTTATGTCTAAAAATGGATCGAATTGAAAATTCTGCAGGTCTGGAAGTTCAGATCCACTGATGTTTCTGAAGCTTCTTTCCCATTTTCACACTTTGCACAGTTGCCTTTGATCCAGATTACTAAGAAAGGCAAATTGATCAAATTTCCAGAATCCTATCTAGCCGCATCTGTATTCTTGGACTCCAACCAAAAAGATAATTTAAAAGCACATAGCTCCTGAGGGAGGGTATAATGGTAGCTAAATAACATGACCTTACCAAAAAAAAAAAAGAAGAAAAAGACAAAACTGGAGAATTAGTATCAAGCTTATTACAGAATTCTCTGTGCTGTAGTCTACCAGACCCTGTCTGTCAATCATCTATCTATCTTAGTATTTGAATTCCAAAGTAAGGTGCCATGGAGCTTGTATTAGCACAGTTATTTTGAAATGAAAGCCACTGTAATAACTAAAATGCAATGAAGTCAGACTTCTTTCTGATAGAAAGTAAAGTCATTTGGATGGTCATTTGACCAAATGATCTGCCAGGCCAAATGCATTTGGATTTTTTTTTTTTTTTTTTGGTAAATTGAATAAGCTAAATGTATAAACATAGTCAAAATAATATTAATAACAAGAATAGTACCAATGATATTTAAAGCACATATGCATAATGCCAGAAATTGCCTCCTTTCTAGTTAAGTGTGAGAGTGTGTGTTAGTCACTTAGTCACATCCAACCCTTTGAGACACCCCATGGACTGTACCCCGCCAGGCTCCATTGTCCAAGGAATTTTCCAGGCAAGAATATTGCAGTGGGTAGCCATTCTCTTCTCCAGGGGATCTTCCTGACCCAGGGATCAAAACCAGGTCTCCTGCATTGAAGGCAGATTCTTTACAGTCTGATGCACCAAGGAAGCCCCTTGATAATTAAGCTTAATGCAAAAATTAGAAATCATTTCGAATGGGCAGGAGATACACATCACTGTTTGCATTTTTTTAAGATACCCAGGGATACAAATTTATGTGGACCACTACTTTTTCTCATTTGGTCCTTGAACAGACTTGCTTTCTGACATTTTTTTTTTTTTAATTACTTTACGTTCAGTTCAGTCCAGTTCAGTTGCTCAGTCATGTCCGACTCTTTGCGACCCCATGAATTGCAGCACACCAGGCCTCCCTGTCCATCACCAACTCCCAGAGTTCATTCAGACTCATGTCCATCGAGTCAGTGATGCCATCCAGCCATCTCATCCTCTGTCGTCCCCTTCTCCTCCTGCCCCCAACCCCTCCCAGCATCAGAGTCTTTTCCAATGAGTCAACTCTTCACATGAGGTAGCCAAAGTATTGGAGTTTCAGCTTTAGCATCAGTCCTTCCAATGAACATCCAGGACTGATCTCCTTTAGGATGGACTGGCTGGATCGCCTTGCAGTCCAAGGGGCTCTCAAGAGTCTTCTCCAACACCACAGTTCAAAAGCATCAATTCTTTGGCGCTTAGCTTTCATCACAGTCCAACTCTCACATCCATACATGACCACTGGAAAAACCATAGCCTTGACTAGATGGACTTTTGTTGGCAAAGTAATGTCTCTGCTTTTGAATATGCTATCTAGGTTGGTCATAACTTTCCTATCAAGGAGTAAGCGTCTTTTAATTTCATGGCTGCAATCACCATCTGTAGTGATTTTGTAGCCCCCCAAAATAAGGTCTGACACTGTTTCCACTGTTTCCCCATCTATTTGCCATGAAATGATGGGACCAGATGCCATGATCTTAGTTTTCTGAATGTTGAGCTTTAAGCCAACTTTTTCACTTAGACAATATCATTGCTATTCATAGAATAGAAATTTCTGATTCCAGTCCTCTTCTTCCACCACATCAAGCTTACCCTCTTTAATCACTGAAAGCTTGTTATCCTATTAAATTTTTTATGCTAAAATTTGATTAATAGACATGCAAAAGCAGTAGAGAGCTGTACTAATAAATATATTTTGAGGTTATTTTGTAATTATAAGGAAGAATACTTCTTAGCAACATGGAAGCCATTTATTAATAATTAGTGGAAGCACTCTCATTACATGCCTGATAGACTAGGTTTGTTGCATCAAACTTCTAATATTTTTAAGTTATTGTACTTCAAAGGGGGTAAAATATAACAAGTTGTGTCTTACAGAATCTTAATGCATGTATATTTAGGGAAAGATCTTATTGGAAATATAATTTATCTATAAATTTATATCTAATTGTGCATATGTTCTGTTTTGCTTGTTAACATTTTTGGGTTCTTAGAATGTTTGGGGGAGAGTGAATAACAGTAATGTTATGGCATTTTTATTTCAAAACATGCTGATTACCTTAACCAAGAATTTTAAGATCCTGTAGCCAATGTCAGCTCATTGCTTTGTTAACTTGTTCACCTTCAGCTTAAAACTGCAGCTTTCCCTCCAATTCAATAGAATAAATTTTTAATAAAGTAAGTTTAACTTTTCTTTAATTAGGCTATATCATAAACCAGTCTACATTTACTTGTCATTTTCTCTCACAATTAAAATTATATTTGGCTTTCTAAGAAAACTCTAAAAATGCTTACTCTGAATTCAAATACATTATTAAGTTAAGCTGTATATATACAAATATCAATTTAACCTACTGTTTAACAGCATAGGTTTTAAAGTTAGGCTTTGGGACTTGAATCCTGGTTCAACTGTTGATTAACTTTCTGATATTAAGCAAGTCCTTCAACTACATCATTTGTTTTGTTTTGTTTTATGAAAGTGAAGGAAATAATTGTAACTAGCCCATATATTTGGAGAATTAGGTGAGTAATCTATACTAATTTTAGCATATTTATTAACTATGGTTAAGCATTCTTTGCAAGTATTTCATCATTGTTATTGATGTGTTCTTTAATCTTGCAAAGACCAAATGTGTTCCATTTCTTAAGTATCAGTGAATGACCTACATTTTCTTCTCTATCTTCTCTAAATACTCAATCCACATATATGTCTTCCTGTCCTGAGTTTCAATTATATTTTTTATCCCATTAATGTATAGTGTACTGATCTTCTTCTTCTTCTTTTTTTTTTTTTAAAGACATTAGCTGTATTACTCTAGATGAAATGTAAGTACTTTGAGGACAGAGTCTAGAGGCCAAATACCTATTAGTCAGTTAAGTTAGCAAAAACTTGTTGAATAACTGATTAAACATAAGACTGGGTATGAAAACTGATTTCTTAAATGGCAAAAACATATAATTTCTTTAAATATCATTTTATCACACTGATGAAATATTTAAAGTTAAATATTTAAAGGTAAATATAACAGAAAAAGAGATGCCAGCAAAACAATTTTGGAATTTTAAATCATATACCTAAATAGTAACAGAGCAGCCAGAGAAAATTAAAAATGATGCTTGCAGTTGGGGAAATGCATAGGTAGGTCTGTATGCATCACGGAGCCCACAAAAGACTCAGACATCAGAAGTATGAAATACAATGAAGAAAGATTAGTTTGAGAATATTTACTATAAAAAAGTGACATAAATTAACAAACTTACGGAAAAAGTCATAACAACTCAGCCAGCTCACACAAAGAAGGTCCACTAATTAACAAGGTAACCAACACCAGTGATACATGCAGCACATTTTCCCTATTTTCTATAGTCTATCATTTGACTATGTTTCTTACATGAATGAGAAAAAATATAACAGAAAGCTAAAACACTCAGAAGAAGCAGACAACGCAGAAAACAATGCAATAAAATAAATCAAACATATTATATAAATACCATTAAATTATACATGCATGCATAACTAAACACTTATAAGAAGCCCAAAAAACTTCTTTGAAATTAAAATTAAGGTATCATAAAACAGAATATAAAAAGAAATCTTGAAAGATAAAGATGATAAAAGCCCCTTCTAAATAGAACACATACACATAGAACACTTGAAAAAGAATAGCAATCACAGGAAACCTGAAATAAAGGACCAGGAAGTCCACTATAAGACTATTAATAATAAAGAACAAACTAAGGAAACAGAGGGGTTATTCAACAAATAAATAATTTTAAAATTTTCAAAATGGAAAGATTTATACAGGTATAAAGTGCCATATATTATTTGAAGATTGTGGTTAAATATGGATATTGTGAACTGTAGAAAAACCACTATGAAAATAAGCTAATAAAAGAAAGCAGTAGTCAATAAGTCAAAAGAAGAGATACAATGGGAGAAAAAGAAACCCAAAAGACGGTAGCATAGATAAATTGGACAAATGAAAAACAATAGCAAACAATCATATTTAAGCCCAACTACATCAACAATTATATTAAAAATAAGTTGTTAAATACTCAAAAAGCAGAGGTTGCCAAACTAGATAAACCCAACAAATGTTATTTACATGAAAACCCACTTTAAGTACAGAAACTGAGAGAAGTTAAAAGCTGTGATGGGAAAAGATATCCCAGGAAAACAATAGTAATCAGAAAATTAAGATCAAAAGTAAAAGTGTTAATTGTTCAGTCATGTCTGACTCTTTGCAACCCTTGGACTGCAGGATGCCAGACTCCTCTGTCCATGGAATTCTCCAGGCAAGAATTGATATTTGGCAAAACTAATACAATTATGTAAAGTTTAAAAATAAAATAAAATTAAAAAAAAAAAAAAAAAGAATGCTAGAAGAAGTAGTCATTCCCTTCTCCAGGGGATCTGCCTGATCAAGGGATTGAACCCGGGTCTCCTACATTGCAGACAATGATTATTATAAATACGAAAGAGACATTTTTAAAAAAATTATAAAGTGGTAAAAAGGAAGAAAATATTTGAGTTTGTAAGATAGAAATAACCATAAATATTCATTGCAGTAGAGACTATTTAAATCATGTACATATATCACCATCAATAGGAGAAAACTGGACACACAGAGATTCTTAAAACTTATACAGAAAAATTCATATCACATGCAAATGTTTGGAAATTTGAACAGAATCAAATTATAGCAATAAATAATAGTGGCAACTGAAGAAAATAGAATGATACTTTCAAATTTTTTCAACTAGAAATTTGTTCCCATTACAATTGTTTTCAAATATAAAGTTAAAAGAAAAAAAAATACAGACTCTTCAAAAACAATTCCCATGCATTAAGGAAAAAGAAATTATGGGAAGATATGCTATACTAGAATAAGGAAGAGTGGGGTGGGAAGACAGATGTGTGTTCCAACATCACAAAATGACAAAGAATAATCCCTGGGAGAGGTGTGTTAGACTTCAAGAGTACAGCTATACCTAAAACCCTAGAAAGCATAAAATTCAGATTCAGTTCAGTTCAGTCACTCAGTCGTGTCTGACTCTGCGACCCCATGAATTGCAGCACGTCAGGCCTCCCTGTCCATCACCAACTCCCAGAGTTCACTCAGACTTAGTCCATTGAGTCGGTGATGCCATCCAGCCATCACATCCTCTGTTGTCCCCTTTTCCTCCTGCCCCCAATCCCTTCCAGCATCAGTCTTTTCCAATGAGTCAACTCTTCGCATGAGGTGGCCAAAGTACTGGCGTTTAAGCTTTAGCATCAGTCCTTCCAATGAACACCCAGGACTGATCTCTTTTAGAATGGACTGGTTGGATCTCCTTGCAGTCCAAGGGACTCTCAAGAGTCTTCTCCAACACCAAAATTCAGATTAGATAAGGACAAAGACATGAGAAGAATATGTTTATGAAAACAATGAAACTGATATATTACCAGATAGGTTTAAATATATGGGAAAGAAATTTATACTTTCTAGTAGGAGCATAGAAAGTTAAGAAAATGGGGAAAATGGCAATTATCTACTCCAGAAAAGACAAAATAAAGTATACAAAAAGAGAAATGTAATAAAAATACTCTACATCATTCAAATGCAGATGAAAATTACATGTCAAAATATTATAGTATTATTTAATATTATAACCAAAATTATTATGTAAAGTAGACTTCTAGATAAGAAAAATGTGTTAAGTATTGGAGGATATGGTGACTAAATTCTCATTTTCCATTTTAGGAAGCCAATGATAACTCAAAACTTAAATTCTGAAAATGTTTATATAATCATATATTTTAAAATATTAAGATATATTCCAAAACATAAAACTGAAAATTTAAGAGATAGCCTTGATATAACAGAAATGCAGAAAGAGAAGAAATAGTGCAGCTGGGACTTGCTGTTTTTCATTTTTAAAACATGGCAGGACTACTGATTTCTAAAATTTTATAGCAATACAACTTTAAAAAACTTTAAAATGTGAAATGATGGAAAGTCTAATAGTCATAAATGCAAATTATTATTGTAATAAAGTGAAGGAAATGATGAAATGTGTCTGGAGATGCTGAAAATATTTATAGATTTTAAAAAAATGTTTGCATTCGAGGAGGTTTGTGTAGGATATCTACAGCATACAATTCTGTTTTGGGGCCATGCCCTATATCATAATTGATCTGTGGTTGTTGTCATGTAACCCCATTGAAATTTACTCATCCTAGAGTGTGATAATTAATTTAATCTAGATATGTACATTGAGACAGATAAATGCCACGGCAATTTACTCCAAATAAAAATCATAATTGTTGTATATTCTGACATTGTTTCTTAAAACTTATGCCTATAAAAGTTTCCTTTCTGTCAACTGTATTTCCTTCCTCATGTCTGAGGAATGGTGCTTTCTACCCACCAATATTCCACACTAGAATGGAGCAATAGGCTTTAACTGTAGCACATATGTTTAAAGACGAAACATTGAATTCTAAGTGTTTTATGTAAACCTGCAGCATGCTGTTTTCTAGAAATTGAGAGCCTGGTAAGTGAATTGTTCAACATTTCAGAGCAACTTCCTTTTGCCTAAAACAAAATGGCTTTTCACTTCTCACAATGACATGCTGTTCATTGCAAACTAAAATTTCTATCTACCTATTTCAGACTGCCTCCAGCAGAGGAACTAACAAAGCTATTGAACTTCTGCAGTAATATGAAATTCTGATAGTGATTTTGTCAGCCTTTTCCATGAGGTTATTTTTTGGACTATTTATATTTTTCCCTGGAAAATGAAGTAAAATAGGAATGCAAGCAAAGTTATATGAGAAATATGAAAGAACACATAAAGAAGAAATGAAATGATGAGTGAAACTATGGGGCTTATAGAGTTTATATAAATAAGAGAAATTTGTCAATGGCAAGTTTTTACTTCTTATGAGTTTTGAGTTCTAATTCTGTGTCAGTTGCTCATATTATCATTGAATCTTCTGATAAAGGAATTGGAGAAAGACTGTATAAAATGTGAAGTTTAATAGTAAATATGGAATTGATTAATCAGAATTCTTTATTTTTTATTATAATTTTGGAACTTGATGAACATAAACTGTCATTTTTACACTCAGATGCTTTATATTTACATGTAAGCATAGTTATATGTGTGAAAGTGTCTTGTAATGAAGCAGATTATCTATTGATTCATCTTTTTATATAGACATTTTTGCATAAATTGGGAGGAGAACGTAGGTAGAATCCTATACGAAAAGTATCTTGTATTCAATTTTTAGCTAGGAGTAGAGAAAGGAGAGAGTCAGGGCAAGCACAGAAGCAAGAACCTTGCATCCTTAAAGTAAAAAATCTTTGTTAAGTCACATCACTCAGGGAGAATAAAATCCATTTCTTTTCTTTTTTAGCTCAAACTAAGGAGAAGAAAGAAAGCAAGGTCATCCTGTTGACTCAGAGCTAGCTTTGATGGCCTAATCTTTACTCTTTCCAGGTCCTCAGAGACATACAGTAAGTAGTAAAAATAAAACTGACAAAGGAACAAACAAGCCACTGCCAGATTCATCTTCAGCCAAAAGATACTGGAGCCTCTTAAAGATTCTTGTTTGACTCACTGAGAAGTTTGCTGTCATCTCTCTGGGAACTTGGAAACAAATGAAAGACAAATGTACTAGACTAAATGATCCTGGAAATAACAGTGAAGCAATGCGTGTGCTTGCTTCAGTCTTGTGCATCTCCTTGTTTAGTAATCCCTAAACTCTCACCTACAGTTGGTGATTTGTCTTTGAAGGGAACTTTATTTGGAAATACCTTAGTTTTAACATAATTGCTTCTACAAAGAAAATTGTAAAGTGACTTGGTTAAATGTTTATTGAAAACAATTAAAAGCTTTTCTCATTTTTCAGAGTAGAAACAGAATTTTAGGCTATTGATGCCAGAAGCAAATTTTTAAAAATATATTTAACTTCTGATTTTAAATTTAAGAAATGATGCTAATAACATTACCTATAGTGATATGCAATTTTATATGAAAAACTGCTACTGCTGCTGCTAAGTCACTTCAGTCGTGTCCAACTCTGTGTGACCCTACAGACGGCAGCCCACCAGGCTCCCCCATCCCTGGGATTCTCCAGGCAAGAACACTGGAGTGGGTTGCCATTTCCTTCTCCAATGCATGAAAGTGAAAGTGAAGTCACTCAGTCATGTCTGACTCTTAGCGACCCCATGGACTGCAGCCCATCAGGCTCCTCCATCCATGGGATTTTCCAGACAAGAGTACTGGAGTGGGGTGCCATTGCCTTCTCCGTATGTGAAGAATCCACCTTTCTATATGAAGAACCCACCTTGCTATTTCAAAAACACTGAAATACTGAACTAAAAATACTTTTTTTTTTTTTAAATAAGACAACCAAACAATGAACACACAATGCTGAGGCTCAAGTCCTTGCAAAGGAAACAACGGGCACTATTAACAACTGGGAGGTGGGAGTGATCCACCAGGGAAAAGATACATGCCTTAAAGGCTAGAGTCCCAACAGGAGTCACGGCTTTAGTCCTCAGGCTGAGAGGGAACCCAGCATTGCTACCCTTGCTTAAAACTTAGAACTGGGAAAAACACACATACAGAAATTGATAATTTAGCATACAAAGGATCAGGTCCTTCATACATGAGTGGAAGACAATTCAGCCATTGAAAATCATAATCCATGGCCAATACTGTGAATGAGCACAGGAACAAATAGCTATAAAACCAAGTAATGAGGCAAGAAAACCTGGAAATCAATTAAAAAATGATCTCAATCCAATGAATTCTATGGAATCCTACCCAAAAGAGCTCAAAACCTGTTCTATAAATAACCTTCTACAACATATTAGTCTGTTCAGTTCAGTCGCTCAGTCATGTCCACCTCTTTGCAACACCGTGGACTGAATCAAGCCAGGCTTCCCTGTCCATCACCAACTCATGGAGCTTGTTCAAGCTAATGTCCATTGAGTCAGTGATGCCATATAAATAACTCATCCTCTGTCGTCACTTCTTTTCCTGTATTCAGTCTTTCCCAGCATCAGGGTCTTTTCTAAGGAGTCAGTTCTTCACATCAAATGGCCAAAGTATTGGAGTTTCAGCTTCAGCATCAGTCCTTCCAATGACTATTCAGGACTGACTTCCTTTAGGATGGACTGGTTGAGTCTCCTTGCTGTCCAAGGCACTCTCAGGAGTCTTTTCCAAAACCACAGTTGGTGTTGGAAAAGCACCATCAATTCTTTGGTGCTCAGCTTGCTTTATGGTCCAACTCTCACATCCATACATGACTACTGGAAAAACCATAGCTTTAGCTAGAAAAACCTTTGTTGGCAAAGTAATGTCTCTGCTTTTTAATATGCTGTCTGGGAGAAGGCAATAGCACCCCACTCTGGTACTCTTGCCTGGAAAATCCCATGGACGGAGGAGCCTGGTAGGCTGCAGTCCATGGGGTTGCTAGGAGTCGGACACGACTGAGTGACTTCATTTTCACTTTTCACTTTCATGCATTGGAGAAGGAAATGGCAACCCACTCCAGTGTTCTTGCCTGGAGCATCCCAGGGATGGGGGAGCCTGGCGGGCTGCCATCTATGGGGTCGCACAGAGTCGGACACGACTGAAGCAACTTAGCAGCAGCAGCAGCAGGTTGATCATGGCTTTTCTTCCAAGGAGCAAGTGTCTTTTAATTTCATGGCTGCAGTCACCATCTGCAGTGATGTTGGAGCCCCCAAAAATAAAGTCTCTCACTGTTTCCATTGTTTCCCCCTCTATCTGCCATGAAGTGATAGAACTGAATGCCATGATCTTCATTTTTTGAATGTGGAGTTTTAAGCCAGCTTTTTCACTCTCCTCTTTCACCTTCAGAGGCTTTTTAGTTCCTCTTCTTTTTCTGCCATAAGGCTGGTGTCATATGCAGATCTGAGGTTATTGATATTTCTCCTGGAAATCTTGATTCCAGCTTGTGCTTCATCCATCCTAGCATTTTGCATGATGTACTCTACGTATAAGTTAAATAAGCAGGGTGACAGTATACAGCATTGACATACTCTCTTCCCAATCTGGAACTGGTCCATCGTTCCATGTCCAGTTCTACCTGTTGCTTCTTGACCTGCATGCAAATTTCTTAGTAGGCACGTTAGGGTCTGATATTCCCATCTTGAAGAATTTTCCACAGTTTGTTGTGATCCACACAGTCAAAGACTGGCATAGTCAATAAAGCAGAAGTAGATGGTTTTCTGGAACTCTCTTGCTTTTTCTATGATCCAATGGATGTTGGCAATTTTATCTCTGGTTTGTCTGCCTTTTCTAAATCTAGCTTGAACATCTGGAAGTTCTTGGTTTATGTACTGTTGAAGCCTGGCTTGGAGAATTTTAAGCATTACTTTGCTACTGTGTGAGATGAGTGCAATTGTGTAGTAGCCTGAACATTCTTTGGCATTGCCTTTCTTTGGGATTGGAATGAAAACAGGCTTTTCCAGTCCTGTTTTCACTGCTGAGGTTTCCAAATTTGCTGGCATATTGAGTGCAGCACTTTAACAGCATATAAAAATGATCAAAGAAAAAAAAATGGAGGATCTAATTGTAGAGCTTGTATAAATGCTTTGCCTGTATTAACCCTTTCAATAAAGATGTTTTAAAAAAACAGGACTTTAGTTTGAATTTCAGAAAACAGTGCTGAGAGAAATGCTAAAAGCTTTTGTTAGCAAGAAGGAAAATAGGGCCAGCAAGTAGGACAGATAGAAAGGTAGTAACAGTGAACAAGAAAGAGTTTCAAACATATAGAAGTATTGAAATATTTGATATTAAATATTAAACAAAATAATTAATATATAATATTATAATTATATGTTGTAAATAAATTGCTGAAAACATTATAATAAAAACGTGGAATATGTGAAGATACTTTTGGGAAAAATACAAGGTTCTTTTAGTGCTAGGAAAAAGGAAAGAGATAATGATTAACATTTGGATTTTGCTGGCAAAAAATAAAGTTATTTGTTTTAGTCAGAATAATGTATATTAAGTGCCAAAACAGATAAACTTATAATTTATATCAGTGGTTTAATAATGAAAATTTACTTCTAACTTATGCAAAGCCTAATGGGAGTCAGGCAGCTCTCCTCCCTCAAGAATCTATGCCTCTGGAGCATATATTCTACAAGATTTTTGCATCAGGAAAGAGAGGTATACTGACTTTTAATTGCCCTGATTTAGCATGAAACAAATCACTTCTCACTGTTCATTAGCTATTGCCCTCAAATGGCTTTGATCTACAAAGAAGAACTGTACAAAAAAAGATCTTCACAACCAAGATAATGATGATGGTGTGATCACTCACCTAGAGCCAGACATCCTGGAATGTGAAGTCAAGTGGGCCTTAGAAAGCATCAATATGAACAAAGCCAGTGGAGGTGATGGAATTCCAGTTGAGTTATTTCAAATCCTGAAAGATGATGCTGTGAAAGTGCTGCACTCAATATGCCAGCATATTTGGAAAACTCAGCAGTGGCCACAGGACTGGAAAAGGTCAGTTTTCATTCCAATCCCAAAGAGAGGCAATGCCAAAGAATACTCAAACTACTGCACAATTGCACTCATCTCACACACTAGTAAAGTAATGCTCAAAATTCTCCAAGCCAGGCTTCATCAATACGTGGACTATGAACTTCCAGATGTTCAAGCTGGTTTTAGAAAAGGCAGAGAAACAAGAGATCAAATTGCCAACATCCACTGGATCATGGAAAAAGCAAGAGAGTTCCAGAAAAACATCTATTTCTGCTTTATTGACTATGCCAAAGCCTTTGACTGTGTGGATCACAGTAAACTGTGGAAAATTCTGAAAGAGATGGGAATACCAGACCACCTGACCTGCCTCTTGAGAAACCTATATGCAGGTCAGGAAGCAACAGTTAAAACTGGACATGGAACAACAGACTGGACATGGAACAACAGATTCCTATTTCCAAATAGGAAAAGGAGTATGTCAAGGCTGTATATTGTCTCCCTGCTTATTTAACTTCTATGCAGAGTACATCATGAGAAACGCTGGGCTGGAGGAAGCACAAGCTGGAATCAAGATTGCAGGGAGAAATATCAATAACCTCAGATATGCAGATGACACCACCCTTATGACAGAAAGTGAAGAGGACTAAAGAGCCTCTTGATGAAAGTGAAAGAGGAGAGTGAAAAAGTTGGCTTAAAAGCTCAACATTCGGAAAACTAAGATCATGGCATCTGGTCCCATCACTTCATGGGAGATAGATGGGGAAACAGTGGAAACAGTGTCAGACCTTATTTTGGGGGGCTCCAAATCACGGCAGATGGTGACTGCAGCCATGAAATTAAAAGATGCTTACTCCTTGGAAGGAAAGTTATGACCAACCTAGAGAGCATATTCAAAAGCAGAGACATTACTTTGCCAACAAAGGTCCGTCTAGTCAAGGCTATGGTTTTTCCGTCGTTATGTATGGATGTGAGAGTTGAACGGTGAAAAAAGTTGAGAGCCGAAGAATTGATGCTTTTGAACTGTGGTGTTGGAGAAAACTCTTGAGAGCCCCTTGGACTGCAAGTAGATCCAACCAGTTCATTCTAAAGGAGATCAGCCCTGGGTGTTCTTTGGAAGGAATGATGCTAAAGCTGAAACTCCAGTACTTTGGCCACCTCATGCGAAGAGTTGACTCATTGGAAAAGACTGATGCTGGAAGGGATTGGGGGCAGGAGGAAAAGGGGACCACAGAGGATGTGATGGCTGGATGGCATCACCGACTCAATGGACTAAGTCTGAGTGAACTCTGGGAGTTGGTGATGGATAGCGAGGCCTGGCATGCTGCAATTCATGGGGTCGCAAAGAGTCGGACATGACTGAGTGACTGAACTGAACTGAAATGTAGAGGAACACAAAATTTTATGAATCATAAAGTCCATATAGATAAATATTTACTAAAGAATAGAAATAAAGTCCTCAGCATGTAAACTAATAGAGGATAAATTGAAATAAAGAAAACTTAATAAGTCAAACATGGTTAAGATAGGAAGTATAACAAAGTTAAGGAAATTTGTATGAAATGGAAGATACAAAATAAGGTTTTATTAGTAATTCTAAGCATGTCAGAGAAGCCAGTAAATTTAAATTCATTAAATTCTCTCATTGTTAGACATAGGTTCATCAACCTGTGTATTTTTTGCAAAGGATTTACTTAGATTACAGAGATGCAAAGGTTGAAATGAAGGTGTGAAAACTAATCAAATAAAATTAATATAAAATTATTAACAACAGAGCATTACAGTGCAAAATTAAGCAAAGATTGCTATATCTTAATGATAAGACAGTGTATCATGCAACAATCATGACCTTATACATAAGAAAATAGCATCCTGATTTGTGAAATAAAATTCAAGATACCAGTCAGCAAAAATGAAAATCCAACATCATGAGAGAGATTCAAAAATTATTTCTTACAATGATATAGGTGAGAAAGAAAATACTAAGTAAGAATATAGGAATAACAAGAAATCACCAGCAATACAAAAGTTATTTGAAAACCAAACTTTTGGAAGAGACTAATAAAGATAAAGAAGAATCCATAGGCATTCTTTAATATTAAAAAAGGGGGAAATACTTCATGCAGGATATTTTTTAAAATATAAACTAATATTTTGCTTAGTAATTTTTAATAATTGCATGCTATAGACAATACCATTAAAAAGTATATAAATTTGACCCAAAGGAACACAAAAAATTGAAAATAATCTTTAAAAAAAATGAATCCTAAAGTCCCAAATGATATACAATTGTCTTTTAACAAAAAATCATGGGAAAAATATTTTTTATGCATACAAAAAATAATGAATCCTCCCTCCTTAAATTTCATTTGTTTTTTTAGAACCACTTTTCCTTTATTTCATGATGTACAGCTCTTTAAAAAAATTTTTTTTTTGCACTGTAGTTGATTTAAATACTGTGCTTCAGGTGTACAGCAAAGTTATTCAGTTATACATAAATATATATTAATTCTTTTTCAGATTCTTTTCCCATATAAGTTATTGCAGAATATTGAGTTGAGTTCTCTGTATTATACAGTTGGTTCTTGTTGCTTATCTATTTTATGTATAGCACTGTGTATATGTTAATATAAAAATTCTAATTTATCCCTCCCCTCCCTTTCCTTTTGGTAACTGTAACTTTGTTTTCAAAACCTTTGAGTTCTAAATAAATTTATATTAAAAAAAGGAAACAATAAATAAAATGTAATTCTTTCTGTGAAAAACAAACAAACAAACCTATGAGTTCATTTGTATTTTGTAAATAAGTTCATTTATATTATCTTTTTAAGCTAGATTCTATATGAGTGATTATATGATATTTGTCATTCTCTGATTTAGTTCCTTTAGTACGATAATCTCTTGGTCCATCCATATTGCTACAAATGACAATATTTCATTCTTTTTATGGCTGACTAAAATTCTGCTGTATATATGTACCATATCTTCATTATCCATTCTTCTGTTTGTTGATGAACATTTACATTGCTTCCATGTCCTGGGTATTTTAAACAGTGCTGCTCTGAATATTGAGATGAATGTGTCTTTTCAATTATGACTTTCTCCTGATATCTGCCCAGGAAAGGGATTGCTGGGTCATTTGGTAGCTCTATGTTTACTGTTTTACTGAACCTCCATACTATTCTCCGTAGTGGTTGTACCAATGTACATTCCCATCAACCGTGTAAGAGGATTCCCTTTTCTCCACACCGTTCCCAGCTTTTATTGTTTGTAGACTTTTTGAAATGATACCCATTCTGACTAGTGTGAGGTGATACCTCATTGTAGTTTTGATTTGCATTTCTTTGGTAATTAGTGATGTTGAGCATCTTTTCATGTGCTTTTGGCCAGCTGTATGCCTTTTCTGGAGAAATGCATATTTAGATCTTCTGCCCATTTTTGTTTGTATTGTTTGTTTTTTGACAAAGAGCTGCATGAGCTCTTTGAAAGAAACAGAAAGTCCAAATATTGCATTACTGTGTTTGAAGAAATAGAGAAAATAGGGAAGAGTTTTATCAGAATGTTGAACTATATGTGTATTAAAAAAATAAATGGACATTGTAGAAATTAAAAAAAAATGATTGAAGTAGATAAGGCAGAACATAAGTGACACATATGAAACACATTTGAGAAACTTAATTTAGTTGCATTTCAGACTAGAGGCCTGGAGAAAATAATAGGAATGTAGGAAATATTCCAAATACTTATTGGGAAACTGGCTGGCAAATTATTAAAACTGAAAAGTTTTCAAATTAGTCACAGGATAGAAAATATATAACCTTTAAAGAAGCAATAATAAAACTGACATCTTGATTTTAACAGAAATTTTGGAAGCCAAAAGCCAATAGAATTACTTCTTGGAAGTGCTGACAGAATTATAGCATGCAACTTTATAATCAGCCAAACTATTTTTCAAAAATAAAAGGAAGAGATTTCCAACACAAATAAAAGTTGAAAAATTCAGAGGATATAATATTGTACTAAAATAGAAATACCTAGGGAACAGGAGAAAAATATTCACAGATAGAACCACAGTTATGCAATAAAACACACATCCATACACAGAAAGGGCAAGTATAAGTATAAAACTAAAATTTGGGGGTTTTAAATACATAAAATATTGGCATATATAGCAACAAAAGTACTAAATCCACATGATTGGTAAAGATAAAGTATGGGAAAGTGTGACATTGTCTCCAAAAATGCAATAGTACTAATTTACTGGTGTCTATAATAAATTAAATATGAATGTTTATTCATATTTAAACCTCAAACCCAGATCTACTGTATTGCAGGCAGATTCCTTACCAGTTGAGCCACAGGGGAAGCCCCTTAATAAACTAAATATGAATGTTGTAATCTCTTAATCAAAATTATAAGGGAGAATATTGACTTACAAACTTGTAAAATAAACAATAATATTAACTGATTAATCAAAACCAAGGCAATAAAGGACAAAGAAAATGAAGAACAAATAGAAAAATTAGAAAATAAATAGCAAGTTGATGGATTTAAACCCAAAAATGTATGGAGAGGTAGCATATACCCATGCAAAAGGCAAAATTTGATGGAGATGATTTTAAAAAAAAAAAGAGAAAAAAACTTATTGCCAATAACAGCCACATTTTCATTACAAAGGTGAAGAAAATCTTTTTTTTTAAAAAGGATATATGTCTAACACCTATGTAAAAATCTAGTATTCTTTAAAGCAAGTATGGTCAGAAATGAAAGAGATACTTTATAATAATAAAAGTCTAGTAGATCAATATTAATATAAAATATTTTTGACTAATAAACTAAAATGTTTATGACTATAAAAATGATAGAACTAAAGGTAGAAATAGACCTATTTGTATATATCACATCTTCTTTATCCATTCATTCATTTATGAAGAGTTAAATTGTTTCTTTATCTTGGTTAGTGTAAATAGTGCTGCAGTGAACAAGAAAATGCAGATGTTTCTTCAGACCTTGATTTCATTTCCCTTAGATATTTACTCATAAGTGGGATTGCTGGATCATGTGGTAGTTCTGTTTTTAATTTTTCCAGGAAACTCCATACTGTTTTCCACAGTGACTGCACTAATTTACATTCCCACTGACAGTGCACAAAGGTTCTTTTTTCTCCATATCCTTATCACCATTCCTGTATTTTTGATAGTAACCATTCTAACAGGCATAGAGTGATATATCTTACTGTAGTTTTGATTTACATTTCCCTGATGATTAGCAACCTTTTCATTTACCTGTTGGCTATACAAATAAAGATATTTGTATATCTTCTTTGGAAAAATAAAATCTATTCAGTTCTGCCAATTTTTAACTGATATAGTCTTTTTAAGAAAATGGTTTGATAGAATTCACTAAAGATAATAGAAAAAAAAAGAGAGAATGCATAACCTTAGTCCTAGTAAGTTCTGTTCTGGCAATGTACTCAGCAGAAATATGTACTTATGTAAAATTCAGGGACATATAAAATAGTTTTAATGATTTATTCATCAGAGTCCCAAATTGAAAACAAGATAAATGTTTATTCACAACAAAACAAACAATATGGCATTACTCTTAAGACAAAATATTATAAGGAAACAAAAAATAATGAATTCTACTACAAATAACAATATGAACAAGTCTTGCTGATGCAATGTACACTGAAGGAAGCTAGACTAAAATGTATAAATATATAATTGTATTTCTGTTATATTTAAAATCTGGAAAAATTACACAATTATCTTTAATGGGATTATACATACATACTGAGAGGGGGCAAAATGTAGGCTTGGCCATGTTCTGTAACTTCATTTTAATGAAGACTACATAGTAGTATATGCATATAAAATGTATCAAGATACATAAATAAGATTTGTGACCTGTGTGTAATTTAAACTTCAATAAAAGATAAACAAAAGGAACAATATATAATCTTTGTACAGAACAATGATCAATAAAATATATATTATGAAAGAACAAGGTATTATTCAGACTGTGAACAAAAGTTATATATTATTTAAGAATAGATCTAACAAAAATCACCCCTGTGATTTTACATTCCCCTCCATGTTAGAGCTTCCCTGGTGGCTCAGACAGTAGAACTGTCTGTTTGCAATGCTGGAGACCTGGGTTCAATACCTGGGTTGGGACGATCCCCTGGAGAAGGAAACAGCAACCCACTCTAGTACTCTTGCCTGGAACATTCCATGGATGGAGGAAACTTGTAAGCTACGGTCCATGGGGTCGCAAACCTGACTGAGAGACTTCCTTTCACTTTTCCATGTTAAAGAAAAGAAGAAAAAAAGTGATTTCAAAGATTTGGTAAGAAAAATTTTAAAAATTCTTTTTTGGAAAAACTAGATCAAAAATTGAAAAGCATCTTCTATTATAACCCCTTTCATATTTTTGATTCTATGATTATATGATTAATTCACAATTGGGTTGGAAATAAATCTTTTTCACTTGTAGCAGCTTCTCCCTTGCATTCTTTCACTTTAGGCTATGGTAGCGTTTCCCTTCTCCAGGGGATCTTCCCAACCCAGGGATTGAACCCAGGTCTCCAACATTGCAGGCATATTCTTTACCAACCCAGCTAACAGGGAAGCACTCATTAAATTATTAATGTTTTTTTTTTTAATTTTAAATATTTCGTGATTTGGGTTTAGATCAAATAAAACAGGAAAAAAATAATCAGGAGTAGCTTGGTAATGTATGAAACGAGTTGATTAAGAAAATACAAATAACCCAAACCTGACAGTAGCATTTAGAATATCAAACAAATGAATTTAAGCTTTAGATTTAATTGGAACATAAAAGTTATCTTTTTGAAGAATTTCTATTTAAAGTCTATTCCTTGAGTACCTATTCACCCGGGTAATATCCATTTTTTACTGGTTAACATACTTGTTTGTAATTTTTCTCAAGTTGTTTCTTGGTAGGTTTTCTATCATTCAAAATATCTTAATACACATAATTTTCCTTTAATATATTTTATTCAGTTCAGTTCAGTTCAGTCACTTAGTCATGTCCAACTCTTTGCGACCCCATGAATCGCAGCACGCCAGGCCTCCCTGTCCATCACCAACTCCCGGAGTTCACTCAAACTCATGTCCATTGAGTCGGTGATGCCATCCAGCCATCTCATCCTCTGTCCTCCCCTTCTCCTCCTGCCCCCAATCCCTCCCAGCGTCAGAGACTTTTCCTATGAGTCAACTCTTCACATGAGGTGGCCAAAGTACTGGAGTTTCAGCTTTAGCATCATTCCTTCCAAAGAACACCCAGGGCTGATCTCCTTTAGAATGGACTGGTTGGATCTCCTTGCAGTCCAAGGGACTCTCAAGAGTCTTCTCCAACACCACAGTTCAAAAGCATCAGTTCTTAAGCATTCAGCTTTCTTCACAGTCCAAGTCTCACATCCATATATTTTGTTAACTTTTTCTATCTCTGATATTTGATAGAAAATGACTTCATAATTCATTTCTGATTGAGTGAAGCAATCTAAAAACCTTTTTGAGTAGGCATATCTACTTGCTTGCAACTTTGTTGCATCATGTTTTTCTTTGAAACCTTCAGAGAAATGTTAATTTACCATTATAAAAATTATTTTGATGAAATTGTAAAGGAAATACAGTCTCTCCACACAAGTATCATCTTAACAGTATGCATCATGAAACCAACACATTTCAAAGATTTAAGCACCTCCTTCTGTGATGTCTCCTGACATCAAAGAATGCAAAAAAAAGAAAATTCTCTATAAATATGCATCAAGTACAGGTGTTTGATTATGCACTATGAAGAGACATTAGGAAAACAGAGCTGTATGTAACCTTTTAAAAAGAAGTACACCCACCAAAAAAATTCATCATTTTAAAAGAAGTGATGTGAAGCATTCTAGTCTTTCATGAAAAATGAAGAATAATGAAATTCTTGAAATTTGGTATTTAATTGTATATTAATGTTAAGAAGGTACCCTGACCAATTCCTTAAACTACCATCTCTTGCTCTTACTTTTCCTTAATAAAATTTATTTTCAAACCACAGGGAATTTTTCAGGTTTTACAAGATATAAACCATAATAGTGACATCAATATGTAGTTTTAATCTTCCCTATGATGTATGTGAAGTAATTCTCATCTCAAAGAGTGGGCAGATTTTCAGGGAAATAGTAAAACAACTTTTATTCTTCTCATACACACAACTGTTAAACACTCAAGGAGGAGCTTCACAATGAGTTCTAATAACAATATATTTTGTGCTTGTTGAGGTATTAGTCACATTTAAATTTTGTAATTGTTTTGATATCTTCATCATTTGAAATAAACATGTATCAGTTCAGGTCAGCCACTCATATCTGACTCTTTGTGACCCCATGGACTGCAGCATTCCAGGCTTCCCTGTCCATCACCAACTCCCAGAGCTTACTCAAACTCATGTTCATTGAGTCGGTGATGCCATCCAACCATTTCATCCTCCGTTGTCCCCTTCTCCTCATGCCTTCAATCTTTTCCAGCATCAGGGTTTTTTCCAGTGAGTCAGTTCTTTGCATCAAGAGGCCAGGGTATTGGAGTTTCAGCTTCAGCATCAGTCCTTCCAATGAATATTCAGGACTGATTTACTTTAGGATGAACTGGTTTGATCTCCTTGCAGTCCAAGGGACCCCCAAGAGTCTTCTCCAACACCACATTTCAAAAGCATCAAATCTTCAGCACTCAGCTTTTTTTTATAGCCCAACTCTCACATACATACATGACTACTGGAAAACCCATATCTTTGACTAGATGGAACTTTGTTAGCATTTTAAAATGCTGTCTAGGCTGCTTTATAATATGCTCTCAAGGTTGGTCATAGCTTTTTTTAAGGAGCAAGCTTCTTTTAATTTCATGGCTGCAGTCACCACCAGTTATGTTGGAGCCCCCCAAAATAAAGTCTCTCACTGTTTCCTTTGTTTCCCCATATATCTGCCATGAAGTGATGGAACTGGATGCCATGATCATAGTTTTCTGAGTGTTGAGTTTTAAGCCAACTTTTTCACTCTTGTCTTTCACTTTCATCAAGAGGCTCTTTAGTTCTTCTTTGCTTTCTGCCATAAGGGTGGTGTCATCTGCATATCTGAGGTTATTGATTTTTCTCCTGGCAATCTTGATTTCAGCTTGTGCTTCATCCAGCCCAATGTGTCACATGATGTACTCTGCATATAAAGTTAAATAAACAGGGTGACAATACACAGCCTTCATGCACTCCTTTCCCAATTTGGAAACAGTCATTGTTCCATGTCCAGTTCTAACTGTTGCTTCTTGACCTGCATGCAGATTTCTCAGGAGGCAGGTAGTTGGTCTGGTATTTTGATCTCTTGAAGAATTTTCCATAGTTTGTTATGATTCACACAGTCAAAAGCTTTGGCATAGTCAATAAAACAGAAATAGTTATTTTTCTGGAGCTCTTGCTTTTTTGATGATCCAAGTGATATTGACAATTTGATCTCGGGTTCCTCTGTCTTTTCTAAATCCACTTGAACATCTGAAAGTTCACGGTTCACGTATTGCTCAAGCTTGGCTTGGAGGATTTTGAGCATTACTTTGCTAGTCTGTGAGATGAGTTCAATTGTACAGTAGTTTGAGTATTCTTTTGCATTGCCTTTCTTTGGAATTAGAATGAAAACTGATGCTCTTCAGTCCTGTTGCCACTGCTGAGTTTTCCAAATTTGCTGGCATATTGAATGCAACACTTTCACAGCATCATCTTTCAGGATTTGAAATAGCTCAACTGGAATTCCATCACCTCCACTAGTTTTGTTCATAGTGATCCTTCCTAAGTCCCATTTTACTTCACATTCCAGGCAGTCTGGCTCTATGTGAGAGATCATACCATAGTGGTTATCTGGGTCATAAAGATCTTTTTTGTATAGTTCTCTGTATTCTTGCCACCTCTTTTTAATATCTTCTGCTTCTGTTAGGTCCATACAATTTCTGCCCTTTATTTTGCCCATCTTTGCATGAAATGTTCCCTTAGTATGTCTCACTTTCTTGAAGAGATCTCTAGTCTCTCCCATTCTATAGTTTTCCTCTATTTCTTTGAATTGATCACTGAGGAAGGCTTTCTTATCTCTCCTTGCTATTATTTGGAATTCTGCATTCAAATGGGTGTATCTTTCCTTTTCCTTTTTTCCTTTAGCTTCTCTTCTTCTCTCCATTATTTGTAGGGCCTCCTCAGACAACCATTGTGCCTTTTTGCATTTCTTCTTCTTGGGAATGGTCTTCATCCCTGTCTCCTGTACAATGTCATGAACCTCTGTCCATAGTTCTTCTGGCACTCTGTTTATCATATCTAATCCCTTGAGTCTATTTGTCACTGCTGCTGTTGCTGCTGCTAAGTCGCTTCAGTCATGTCCAACTCTGTGTGACCCTATAGACAGCAGCCCACCAGGCTCCCCCATCCCTGGGATTCTCCAGGCAAGAACATCGGAGTGGGTTGCCATTTCCTTCTCCAGTGCATGAAAGTGGAAAGTGAAAAGTGAAAGTGAAGTCGCTCAATCGTGTCTGACTCCTAGCGATCCCATGGACTGCAGCCCACCAGGCTCCTCCATCCATGGGATTTTCCAGGCAAGAGTACCGGAGTGGGGTGCCATTGCCTTCTCCTTATTTGTCACGACCACTGTAACAATTGAAAGGGATTTGATTTAGGTCATATCTGAATGGTCTGGTGGCTTTCCCTACTTTCTTCAATTTAAGTCTTAATTTGGCAATAAGGAATTCATGATCTGAGCCACAGTCAGCTCCCAGTTTTGCTTTTGCTGACTGTATAGAGCTTCTCCATTTTTGGCTGCAAAGAATATAATCAATCTGATTTCAGTATTGACCATCTGGTGATGTCCATGTGTAGATTCTTCACTTGTTGGAAGTGGGTGTTTGCAATGACCAACGTGTTCTCTTGGCAAAACTCTCTTAGCCCTTCTTCATTATATACTCCAAGGCCAAGTTTGCCTGGTACTCTAGATAGCTCCTGACTTTCTACTTTTCCATTCCAGTTCCCTATTATGAAAAGGACATCTTTTTTGAGTGTTAGTTCTAGAACATCTTGAAGGTCCTCATAGAACCGTTAAACTTCAGCTTCTTCGGCGTTACTGGTCAGGGCATAGACTTGGATTACTGTGATATTGAATGGTTTTCCTTCGTAATGAACAGAGATCATTCTGTCACTTTTGAGACTGCATCCAAGTACTGCATTTCAGACTCTTGCTGACTATGATGGCTACTCCATTTCTTCTAAGATATTCTTAGGAGATTCTTATATCTACTACTGCCCAAAACCTATCTCACTCTACTGGACCTTGTCTAGAACATTGTCTTTTCACTTACAGTGGGGAATATAGGTTCTGACTAAGGATTTGTGATAAAGTTGGGTCTTTATCTCAGAGCCATCATTTTTCTAATGTTTCTGCCTGTAAGTATTAAGTCTACTGGCTAGATAAATACAGGAAGCAGGGAAAAACAATCAATACGATTATCCTCTAAATGTTGTTACATCAACATTCCCAATTGATTATTTTGTTTATAATTCTGATTAGATAGTCACCTTTGAGAACTCCCAGGAATACAGAACTCCTTCCCCCCCCTCCCCGGACAATATTTGCTTTTTAATATTTATATTTAATTGGAAGATAGTAGCTTTATAGTGTTGTGTTGGTTTCTGCCATGCAATAACAAGAATTTGCCATAAGTATACATATGTCCCCTCCCTCTTAAACCTTCCTCTCACCCACCCGTCATCCCACCCCTCTAGGTTATACAGCAAATTCCCACTAGTTATCTATTTTAAATATGGTAGCAAATTTGGAAAACTCAGCAGTGGCCACAGAACTGCAAAAGGTCAGTTTTCATTCCAATCCCAAAGAAAGGGAATGCCAAAGAATGCTCAAACTACCGCACAATTGCACTCATCTCACACACTAGTAAAGTAATGCTCAAAATTCTCCAAGCCAGGGTTCAGCAATATGTGAATCGTGAACTTCCAGATGTTCAAGCTGGTTTTAGAAAAGGCAGAGGAACCAGAGATCAAATTGCCAAAATCCATTGGATCATGGAAAAAGCAAGAGAGTTCCAGAAGAACATCTATTTCTGCTTTATTGACTATGCCAAGCCTTTGACTGTGTGGATCACAATAAACTGTGGAAAATTCTGAAAGAGATGGGAATACCAGACCACCTGACCTGCCTCTTGAGAAACCTATATGCAGGTCAGGAAGCAACAGTTAGAACTGGACATGGAACAACAGACTGGTTCCAAATAGGAAAAGGAGTACATCAAGGCTGTATATTGTCACCCTGCTTATTTAACTTCTATGCAGAGTACATCATGAGAAACGCTGGACTGCAAGAAGCAAAAGCTGGAATCAAGATTGCAGGGAGAAATATCAATAACCTCAGATATGGAGATGACACCACCCTTATGGCAGAACGTGAAGAAGAACTAAAAGCCTCTTGATGAAAGTGAAAGAGGAGAGTGAAAAGGTTGACTTAAAGCTCAACATTCAGAAAACGAAGATCATGGCATCTGGTCCCATCACTTTATGGGAAATAGATGGGAAACAGTGGAAACAGTGTCAGAGTTTATTTTTTGGGGCTCCAAAATCACTGCAGATGGTGATTGCAGCCATGAAATTAAAAGATGCTTACTCCTTGGAAGGAAAGTTATGACCAACCTAGATAGCACATTGAAAACCAGAGACATTACTTTGCCAACAAAGGTCCGTCTAGTCAAGACTATGGTTTTTCCAGTGGTCATGTATGGATGTGAGAGTTGGACTGTGAAGAAAGCTGAGTGCCAAAGAATTGATGCCTTTGAACTGTGATGTTGGAGAAGACTCTTGAGAGCCCCTTGGAGTGCAAGGAGATCCAATCAGTCCATTCTAAAGGAGATCAGCCCTGGGATTTCTTTGGAAGGAACGATGCTAAAGCTGAAACCAATACTTTGGCCATCTCATGCGAAGAGTTGACTCAGTGGAAAAGACCCTGATGCTGGGAGGGATTGGGGGCAGGAGGAGAAGGGGATGACAGAGGATGAGATGGCTGGATGGCATCACCGACTCGATGGACATGAGTCTGAGTGAACTCCAGGAGTTTGTGATGGATGGGGAGGCCTGGCGTGCTGTGATTCATGGGGTCGCAAAGGGTTGGACACAACTGAGCAACTGAACTGAACTGAAATGAACTGAATGTATATGCTTCAGTGCTACTCTTTTAATTCATGCCACCAACCCCTTTCTCCACTGTGTCCTCAAGTCTGTTCTCTATGTCTGCGTCTCCATTCCTGCCCTGAAAATAGATTTATCAGTATACTTTTCTAGAGTCCATGTATATGCATTAATATACAATACTAGTTTTTCTCTTTCTGATTTAGTTCAATGTAACAGGCTCTAGGCTCATCTACCTTACCACAGTTGACTCAAATTTTTTCCTTTTTATGGCTGAATGATATTCTATTGTGATATTCTACCACAGCTTCTTTATCCATTCATCTGTCAATGAACATCTAGGTTGCTTCCAAGTCCTGGCTATTGTAAATCGTGCTGCAATAAACAATGGGGTATGTGTGTCTTTTTGAGTGATGATTTTCCCACAATGTATCCCCAGTAGTTTTATTGTTAGGTTTTTATGTACTCTCCATACTGCTCTTCATAAAGGTTGCATTCATTTACATTTCCACCAACAGTTCAGGAGGGTTTCTTTTTCTCCACATCCTCTCCAGCATTTATTGTTTGTAGATTCTTTTGATAATGGCCATTGTGACAGGTGTGAGGCAGTGCCTACTGTAGTGTTGATGTGTTTTTCTCTAATAATAAGCAATGTTGAACATCTTTTCTTCACTTGTTTATGTCTTCTTCGTAGAAATGTCTGTTTAGGTTTTCTCCCTGTTTTTTGGTGGTGATACACTCCAGGGGCTGCTTGAGCATTTTGGAGATTAATCCTTTGTCAGCTGTTTCATTCACAATTATTTTCTTCCATTCTCAGCTTTATCTTTGCATCTTTTTTATAGTTTCTTTTGCTGTGCAAAAGCTTTTAAGTTTAATTAGGCCCCATTTGTTTATTTTTGTTTTTATTTTGATTACTCTAGAAGGTGGATCAAAGAGGATCTTGCTGTGATTTATGTCAAAGAAGCTTTTGAAATAAAATTTGCAACACATAATAGAAATTTGGAATGAGATTCTGTTAGAGTGCTTTTTTTTTTTTTTCTTTTTCTTCTTTTGTATTTGCAATGCTTGAAATCAAAAGTTGAGGTGGTGGAAGAACTCCAAGTTGCAGCCTTATAAGTACTATATTAAATAAATGGTCAGCAAAGAGATCATATAAGGAAAAAAGTTAATTTTCTCAGAATACTTTGTTATTTCACTATCACTGCCCCTGAATTTTGTTTTTCCTTTCCTGGATTGTTGGAGAAATATATCTACCTTTAATGAAAAGTAACTATAACCATGAAATAGTTTCCTTTATGTTTTCCCCTACTTTTACACAGAGTTCTTAGTAGTTATGCTTTCCCCAAAGCACTCAACAATAGTGTCTTGTGATAAAATGTAGAGTAGGCTAAATATAGGTAAATGTGAAATGCCCTGCTTATTTTCTATGTAATTAATTGATTGAGCTCACTTTGGGTGCGCTTTTCTTATTGACCAGAAACTTGGATCATTAGACCAACTCAAAAAATGACCTTTTTAAAGGAAGAGTTTCCAATACATTTATTCATATTCCACAGTATTAAGAATAGTGCAATTGAAAACCAAAAGTAATAATTTTGGATAATGTACAGCAGACATTATTTTAAATATAATACAGTGGGATTTCAATTTAAGCATTCTTTATAAGACACATCTCTTTACACAGATTTGAATCAAAGATAGCATCTTGCTTGCAGTTTTCTTTCAAAAGCCAATCCACTAGTCATATTTAAACTCAAATATTCCTGTTTTTTTTTTTTCCTTTGGTGAAGTCATAATAGTACACTAGTGTTTTATTTGAATTGATTTCTGTATGTTAACTTTACTACAAAAAGTCCATATATTAGTCTGTCTTCATTTTACTGTACAGTTAACACAAATATCCACTTAACACATTGTGTATGCTTAATTTTTTGTTGAATTTGACTTACTATATTCTAAAGAATAATAGTGAAATACTACGCAACTTAGTTCAGATTGAAAAATAATTGAGTCTATGCCATGGAAAAATATTAAGATAGGGGAATAAAAATGAGAAAATAATATAAGTATCCATGCTATTACAGATTATACTTTTCATTAATGAATTACTTCCAAAATAAAATTAGGAACTTTCAGAGAGCCATTTGATATTATGATTCTCAAAAGAGTGTTTGCAAAAAGTTAGGGCTAAAAATGTAGGTGTTTTTGTGTGCATTATGCCCATAGAATAGCATTTTGGGGATACTGGATATTATTAAGTGGTTAACTTTGGATTCTGGACCCAGACCATGTAGGGACAAATCTTAGCTATAATATTATCATTGTGTGGAACTGGAGAATTTACTAGAGAGGAATGTACCTTGGTTTCCCCCTCTCTAAAATGGGAATGAATATAGATTTTCCTTATTAGATTTATGTTAGAACAGGGACTGTCAGATGGAAAATGTTTAATGAATAATGTTTTATTTTTGTTGATTTGTTGCTTTGTCATGTTAGGCAAACTTTTTAATTTACCCAAGCATTTTATCAAAGTGAAATATGAGCCATTACTTATTGGAATCCTGTTTAAATGACTCAGAATTATTTAGATATCATTCATCTAAATGATCTCAATTATTTAATATGGTTTTCAGTTCAGTTCAGTTCAGTCGCTCAGTCGTGTCAGACTCTTTGCGACCCCATGAATTGCAGCACGCCAGGCCTCCCTGTCCATCACCAACTCCTGGAGTTCACTCAAACTCATGTCCATCGAGTCAGTGATGCCATCCAGCCATCTCATCCTCTGTCGTCCCCTTCTCATCTTGCCCCCAATCCCTCCCAGCATCAGAGTCTTTTCCAATGAATCAACTCTTTGCATGAGGTGGCCAGAGTATTGGAGTTTCAGCTTTAGCATCAGTCCTTCCAAAGAAAACCCAGGACTGATCTCCTTTAGAATGACTGGTTGGATCTCCTTGCACTCCAAGGGACTCTCAAGAGTCTTCTTCAACATCACAGTTCAAAAGCATCAATTCTTCAGCTCTCAGCTTTCTTCACAGTCCAACTCTCACATCCATACATGACCCGAAAAACCATACCCTTGACTAGATGGACCTTTGTTGGCAAAGATTTCTCTGGTTTTCAATGTGCTATCAAGGTTGGTCATAACTTTTCTTCCAAGGAGTAAGCATCTTTTAATTTTATGACTGCAATCACCATCTGCAGTGATTTTGGAGCTCCCCAAAAATAAAGTCTGACACTGTTTCCCCATCTATTTCCCATGAAGTGATGGGACCAGATGTCATGATCTTAGTTTTCTGAATGTTGAGCTTTAAGCCAACTCTTTCACTCTCCTCTTTCACTTTCATCAAGAGGCTTTCGAGTTCCTCTTCACTTTCTGCCATAAGGGTGGTGTCATCTGCAGATCTGAGGTTATTGATACTTCTCCCTGCAATCTTGATTCCAGCTTGTGTTTCTTCCAGCCCAGCATTTCTCATGATGTACTCCGCATAGAAGTTAAATAAGCAGGGTGACAATATACAGCCTTGACATACTCCTTTTCCTATTTGGAACCAGTCTGTTGTTCCATGTCCAGTTCTAACTGTTGCTTCTTGACCTGCATATAGGTTTCTCAAGAGGCAGGTCAGGTGGTCTGGTATTCCCATCTCTTTCAGAATTTTCCACAGTTTATTGTGATCCACACAGTCAAAGGCTTGGCATAGTCAATAAAGCAGAAATAGATGTTTTTCTGGAACTCTCTTGCTTTTTCCATGATCCAATGGATGTTGGCAATTTGATCTCTGGTTCCTCTGTCTTTTCTAAAACCAGGTTGAACATCTGAGTGAAATATAAAAATGGATAGGTTTAGCTTACATTTTTATTTGAAAAACAATAATTAGCATCTAACCCAAATGATGAAGCTTGACATTTGCTCCTTTTTCTCTTTTAAGTATTGTTTTTTTTTTTATTTGTAGTATTTTCATTTAAAAAATGGGACAAAATCAACTAATCAGATTAAATCTATGAGGAGGAGAGTTATATAATGTCATTTATATTTTTGTTAATTAAATAATGAAATTAATGAAATAACACTGGTAATGCTATTAAAATATTGTTTGAACAATCTGTATTTGTTTACTTTCTGTTGATCTCCAATTAGATTTTTCAGTCCTATCAGTTTGTTTTTTAAGACTTTCTTGTATAAACTAGAAAGAATTTTTAATGGCTGTCTGGCTATCTTTCAAATTCCAGTGCCAGGATGTTGCTACATTTTGACATTTCACTCTTCATTTCTATAAGTCAAATTTGAAATATTCAGATCTAAAAATCACCCTGTTCCTTACAAGATATTTAACAAGCACCTGTGTATCTGTATGTATATGTTCCATTCTGTGGTTCCAAAGACCCACAGAATGAAATTTCATGTACTTCCCACTTGTAGTTTCATGATTGCTACCTATAACTTTGTATGCCTGAAGTCTTGGGATCATATTTGCCTTCAGGAGATTTTTTGAAGACTATCTTTTAGTACAGCTAATTCACTACCACTCATTATTATCTACTATTTCCACTTCTATTTCAAGACCTGAAGAAGTTATGGCCTATTTCTAAACCCCAGTATTTTTCTCTAAATTAAATAGTTTTAGTAGTATTTAGTAGTACGGAGAAGGCAATGGCACCCCACTCCAGTACTCTTGCCTGGAAAATCCCATGGATGGAGAAGCCTGGTAGGCTACAGTCCATGGGGTCGCTAAGAGTAGGGCACGACTGAGCAACTTCACTTTCACTTTTCACTGCCCTGCATTGGAGAAGGCAGTGGCACCCCACTCCAGTGTTCTTGCCTGGAGAATCCCAGGGACGGGGGAGCCTGGTGGGTTGCCGTCTCTGGGATCGCACAGAGTCGGACATGACTGAAGTGACTTAGCAGCAGCAGCAGCAGCAGCAGTAGTATTTAGTTTTCTCTAAATTAACAAGTTTTCTTTAACTTGTTCCTCCAATGATAACTAGCTCAGGAACTCAATGTTTTTCCTTTGAGACAAATATTCTACTGTTCTTGAAACTACTAAAATGTTGAACATGAGCTTGGGGACCTATCTTTGTTTCCAGACCTCTGCAAACTCCACCCTGCCCCTCCTTAAATGTGCACATGCTGTTTTTTCCCCAGACTCCATATATAAACAAACAGGATCACAGAAAGGTAAGGTACTATGCCCATGGTCAAAAAGTCCACATATAGTAGAGTTGAGATTTGAATCCATATAGTTCAACCATGTTGTCCATATATTCAACCACTATGCTACATGCCTTCCATAGACTGCTTTTCTGTTTCTCTTTTACATTTTATCTGGCCTCTATCACTATTCTTAAATTTTAGCTTCCTTTTGATAATGTACATTTTTCAAAATGCTTGAAATGTAGTAAAATAAATTACAAATAGGAATCTATCTAGCCCTTAAGCCAACTCTTCTCTTGTCTTATTTGGGATGAGAAACCTTCTGTCTGTTTTGTACAGGTTTAGTATTAAGCAAACATGAGTTTTCTAGTACTCCAATTAACATATGTCTATGTCAAAGTACTAATAGTACTAGACAAATAATAAACCATATGAATAAGCTTTCTCTTCAGTTCAATTCAGTTCAGTTCAGTCACTCAGTCGTGTCCCACTCTTTGTGACCCCATGAATCGCAGCATGCCAGGTCTCCCTGTCCATCACCAAATCCCAGAGTTTACCCAAACTCATGTCCATTGAGTCAGTGATGCCATCCAGCCATCTCATCCTCTGTCATCCCCTTCTCCTCCTGCCCCCAATCCCTCCCAGCAGCAGGGTCTTTTCCAATGAGTCAACTCTTAGCATGAGGTGGCCAAAGTATTGGAGTTTCAGCTTCAGCATCAGTCATTCCAATGAACACCCAGGACTGATCTCCTTTAGGATGGACTGGTTGGATCTCCTTGCAGTCCAAGGGACTCTCAAGAGTCTTCTGTTAGCTCTTTTTTATTATTAAAAAATGAATTCCAACAGTTTTTTAAGGAATACCTATTTAAAATTTATACACCAATAAATAATGAACCAAACATTTGCATATGAAGCTAAATCTGCCAATTATGGTTACAAATATTACTTCATAAGAGATACCTGGCTTCACAGGTGCACCTGGTAAAGAACCTGCCTACCAATACATGAGACATAAGAGAAGAACGTTCAGTCCCTGGGTTGGGAAGATCCCCTGGAAGAGGTCATGGCAATCCACTCCAGTATTCTTGCCCGAAGAATCCCCATGGACAGAGGAGCCTGGGGGGCTACAACCCATAGGGTCACAAAGAGTTGGACACACCTGAAGTCACTTAGCATGCATGCAAGAGATCACTGGGTACTAGATGTTGTTCTAAAATTTTTTCTTGATTTTGGAGTGGATGTAGTCCTTTTCTGAGACTCTAATGGTGGCCATTAAAATAATGGGCATTTAACTTGCCTTAAAACTAAGCATTCAAAAAACCGAGATCATGGCATCTGGTCCCATCACTTCATGGCAAATAGAATGGGAAACAATGAAAAGGTGAGAGACTTTATTTTCTTGGGCTCCAAAATCACTGCAGATGGTGACTGCAGCCATGAAATTAGAAGAAGAGCTGTGACCAACCTAGATAGTATATTAAAAAGCAGAGACATTACTTTGCCTATAAAGGTTCATCTAGTCAAAGCTATGGTTTTTCCAATAGTGATGTATGGATGTGAGAGTTGGACCATAAAGAAGGCTGAGCACCAAAGAATTTATACTTTTGAACTGTGGTGTTGGAGAAGACTCTTGAGAGTCCCTTGGACTGCAAGGAGATCCAACCATTCAATCCTAAAGGAAATCAGTCCTGAATATTCATTAGAAGGACTAATGCTAAGGCTGAAGCTCCAATATTTTGACCACCTGATGCAAAGTACCAACTTATTGGAAAAGGCCCTGATGCTGGGAAAGACTGAAGGCAGGAGGAGAAGGGGACAACAGATGACAAGATGGTTGGATTGCATCACTGACTCATGGACATGAGTTTGAGAAAACTCTGGGAGATGGTGAAGGACAGGGAAGCCTCTTATGCTGCAGTCCATGGGGTTGCAAAAATCTGGACATGACTGAGCAACTGAACAACAACAGCAAATGGTGGACAGTATTTGGTCAATATCTATTTTAGTTTTGCCACAGAAAGATTACAGAAGAACTAAATATCTAATTGCTCATGAATCTAAACAAAGGATTACTGTTAAGGAAACTAAGTTGATTCTTTAGAAACTTTTCTTTCAGTGTTTGAGTTGGAAAGTGATGAAATATAAGTTGCTTGGGGGCTTTTAGAAAGAATACTAGTGTAGAGAATAAAATCCTTGAGTTCTAGTAAACACTTTTCCATTGACAGATTCTCTCTCATACAGTGAAAGTTGTTCAGCTGAAATGAGATGAGACTAAATCCAACCAGAAGCCTTTCCCAGTGCAAAACTATATATTCATGATAGCATTAATGGCAAAGAACTATCCTAATTATAACATTTAGTCAAAAATAGTAAGCCATTTGGCAGAACTAATGTTGACTATTAATGTGACTTCTCTACTTACATATGCTTTAGTTTCTAATTTCTAATTAAAATTCTCCCTATGTTGATATCTAGCCATCTTTACTAAATGTGTTATTTCACAATAAAGAATGTGTGTCTTTACTAGTCAGAGCATTTTATGTTTTCAATTTAATCTCCTGGTTCTTAACATAGAACTTCAAATCAAATGTTCCCTAGCTTTAGAAGTCATTCATCAGAGACAACAGGTAGGATTAAAGAGGATTGAGTTGTGGCATTTTGTTTTTATTTCATCTTTTAGCCTCCCAACAAAGACTACAGACCATAGTCTTGTTAATCCTGTAGAGCAGGAGTCAGTTTCTGCATCATTAGTGTTAGTGATGAGTGATGCATTTGACAAAGGTTAGAAAGCTTTTAGAACCATTTGACAACAATGACCACTAAAGATAGAAGTGGTTTCCCCACTTGTTTTTCTAGAAATAGAGTGGCAGCATTTTTTCTAAGAGTTCCCATCTGACTCAGAAGACCTTTATCCTGTTCAAATTTGTCAATATTTTACTCATTTGCTGAAGCTCAATATAATAACTACTCTTTCTCCTAAAGATTTTATCTAATTGGAATTAAAATCTTTCTTGTGAGATACATTAGAAAAACACACATGCAAACACTTGGGACATGAGAGATGTTCAATTGTAATCTTACCAGAGCACATTCTGTAATATATATTTTATTTATATTTATCTGAATTCTTATCTTTTCTCCCAAACTTGTCAGTAAGGAAGGCTGAAAGTTGGAATCATATACAATCACATACAGTGGAATTCTGTAACTTCAAAATGCCTAAAGCAGTTCAAGTAACACAGTAGATATGTATTCAATATTGATTAAATTGTATTGAAATGATTAAAAGGATGGAAATATTGATTTAGGGGACACTTTAGTTCAATTTTTGTGTACCACACACACTTGGATTTGTAATCTTTATTGACAGAAGTTCAGGTTTTCTGGAAGAAGATTTTGCTCACCTGCCCCTTCAAAAAAAGTTTTTATCCTATTTTAACTCATCTTCTACATATACAACTTAGAATAAGAGAAACTTCTTAATGTCCCAAACATCTCACTAGTTTTGAATTAATCTTGACTGTCAAAAATAATGTACTGATTTTACCAACAATAAATCACTGAAAAGGAAATTTTCTTTTAAAAATTTACAGTTAAATGGTGGAGATGTGTTGGAGGAGAAAAACTTCTTACAGGTGCAAACTGAAATTATTTCAGTGATTATTATATTAAAGTTGCCAAAATAACTGTGGAGATTATTACGTAAATTTGTGCTAAAAATTCCAGTATAATTAGAAAATACACATATCAGAAAAAAACAATCTCCAAGGAAATTGTTGCACAGAAAATACATAGACACCTTGGAATTTCAAAATAAAGTGATAAAGGGGCTTTGAGTCATATTGAAAATGGATGAGAAGGCACTGGAGCTTGATCTTGAATAATGAATATGAGTTAGATTGTAAGATTCAGAGAGTGTAGGTTGACATAACCATTTAAGCAAAGACAAACTTTGATAATAATCAAAATTATTTGTGGGGGAAAGTAATTTAAATATACAAGGGTTTGATATCACCATATTACAACTACTTCTATGAGAAAAACATAAGTCAAATACTGAACAGAATTTGAAAAAGGAGAATGATGAAACCTGGATCAGGTGATGATGAAGAGACCCCATCCATAAACAGTACATACCTTAGATAAAGACGCATGAGTAGTGCTGTAGTCAAATGATACTCAACAGTCTGTGGTTCAGTGGACACATGGCTCAATCCATCTCCAAAGAGACACAGACATGTTGCATTGATTAACTGAGCAGAGTGTCATATTGTTATGATTTAGATCCTCCAAAGGTATACTCCAAAGTTCAGGAAATTATGCAGCATTTAATTCTAAATAGCCCATTCAGAAGTAGAAAAAACAAATAGGTATAAATTTAACTGAAAAATTTAACCATGGTAACTGTGAGAAATCACCAAGAAGTAATATCTCTTAAATTATGCCAAAGTTCAGGTATGATCTAAATCAAATCCATTATGATTATACAGTGGAAGTGAGAAATAGATTTAAGGGCCTAGATATGATAAAGTGCCTGATGAACTATGGAATGAGGTTCGTGACATTGTACAGGAGACAGGGATCAAGACCATCCCCATGGAAAAGAAATGCAAAAAAGCAAAATGGCTGTCTGGGGAGGCCTTACAAATAGCTGTGAAAAGAAGAGAAGTGAAAAGCAAAGGAGAAAAGGAAAGATATAAGCATCTGAATGCAGAGTTCCAAAGAATAGTAAGAAGAGATAAGAAAGCCTTCCTCAGTGATCAATGCAAAGAAATAGAGGAAAACAACAGAATGGGAAAGACTAGAGATCTCTTAAAGAAAATTAGAGATACCAAGGGAACATTTCATGCAAAGATGGGCTCGATAAAGGACAGAAATGGTATGGACCTAACAGAAGCAGAAGATATTAAGAAGAGATGGCAAGAATACACAGAAGAACTGTACAAAAAAGATCTTCATGACCCAGATAATCACGATGGTGTGATCACTCATCTACAGCCAGACATCCTGGAATGTGAAGTCAAGTGGGCCTTAGAAAGCATCACTATGAACAAAGCTAGTGGAGGTGATGGAATAACAGTTGAGCTATTTCAAATCCTGAAAGATGATGCTGTGAAAGTGCTGCACTCAATATGTCAGCATATTTGGAAAACTCAGCAGTGGCCACAGGACTGCAAAAGGTCAGTTTTCATTCCAATCCCAAAGAAAAGCAATGCCAAAGAAAGCTCAAACTACCGCACAATTGTACTCATCTCACACACTAGTAAAGTAATGCTCAAAATTCTCCAAACCAGGTTTCAGCAATACGTGAACCGTGAACTTCCTGATGTTCAACCTGGTTTTAGAAAAGGCAGAGGAACCAGAAATCAAATTGCCAACATCCACTGGATCATGGAAAAAGCAAGAGAGTTCCAGAAAAACATCTATTTCTGCTTTATTGACTATGCTAAAGCCGTTGACTGTGTGGATCACATTAAACTGTGGAAAATTCTGAAAGAGATGGGAATACCAGACCACCTGACCTGCCTCTTGAGAAATCTGTTTTCAGGTCAGAAAGCAACAGTTAGAACTGGACATGGAACAACAGACTGGTTCCAAATAGGAAAAGGAGTATGTCAAGGCACTATATTTTCCCCCAGCTTATTTAACTTATATGCAGAGTACAACATGTGAAATGCTGGGCTGGAAGAAGCACAAGCTGGAAACAAGATTGCTGAGAGAAATATCAATAACTTCAGATCTGCAGATGACACCACCCTTATGGCAGAAAGTGAAGAGGAACTCAAAAGCCTCTTGATGAAAGTGAAAGAGGAGAGTGAAAAAGTTGGCTTAAAGCTCAACATTCAGAAAACGAAGATCATGGCATCCGGTCCCATCACTTCATGGAAAATAAATGGGGAAACAGTAGAAACAGTGTCAGACTTCATTTTTGGGGGCTCCAAAATCACTGCAGATGGTGACTGTAGCCATGAAATTAAAAGATGCTTACTCCTTGGAAGGAAAGTTATGACCAACCTAGATAGCATATTGAAAAGCAGAGACATTACTTTGCCAACAAAGGTTCGTCTAGTCAAGGCTATGGTTTTTCCAGTGGTTATGTATGGATGTGAGAATTGGACTGTGAAGAAGGCTGAGTGCTGAAGAATTGATGCTCTTGAACTGTGGTGTTGGAGAAGACTCTTGAGAGTCCCTTGGACTGTGAGGAGATCCAACCAGTCCATTCTGAAGGAGATCAGCCCTGGGATTTCTTTGGAAGGAATGATGCTAAAGCTGAAACTCCAGTACTTTGGCCACCTCATGCGAAGAGTTGACTCATTGGAAAAGACTCTGATGCTGGGAGGGATTGGGGGTAGGAGGAGAAGGGGACGACAGAGGATGAGATGGCTAGATGGCATCACTGACTCGATGGACGTGAGTCTGAGTGAACTCCGGGAGTTGGTGATGGACAGGGAGGCCTGGCGTGCTGCGATTCATGGGGTCACAAAGAATCGGACACGACTGAGCAACTGAACTGAATTGAATATTTGATATAGGGAGAAGTATATAGACATATACCAATAATATGGAAGTGATCTAGGAATACGGGTTAGGGAAAATATGTAGATATAGATGTGCAGCTTAGAATAAAAATGCCAGACTTATTGAGTGAGGGATAAAGTTTTTTATGGAAAGGAAATTTCAGCATTAATGTAAAAACAATATGCTTTGGATATTTAAGAGGCTGTGTATCATTGTTGTAAGAAACAGATGGTTTTGCAGCCTTTATCCAACAATAAGGTTCATAAATCACAAACCAGATACAACACCAAGGCCTATTTCAACACCTCTTTTTTAATTCCTAATTAGACACAAAAGCAGTGATTATCACTTAGAGATTCATCTGTAGATGATGTAATCATTCTTTGGTAACACAAAGGAAGGACTTGTGGAGCTCTATCTGCTAAAGCTTTCATTGCATTCTCATGTTCCTATTCCAGGGCTTCCCAGGCAGCTCAGTAGGTAAAGAATCTGCCTGTAGTGCAGTGGACGCTGGCAGATGTGGGTTCGCTCCCTGCGTAGTAAAGATCTTTGGAGGAGGAAATGGCAACCCACTCCAGTATTCTTTCCTGAAAAATCCCATGGGTAGAGGAACCTGGTAGGCTATAAACCATAGGATTGCAGAGAGTCAGACAGGACTGAAGCGACTGAGCACACCCACACATTTTTATCCCACTGAAATCCTATTAAAACTTGGGATATAATCTCTGATGTCAGGAATTAGGTTTTCAAGTATTAGAGTAGTTATTGAGCCACATGATGAAATGTGACACTGGTATGTAGGCTTGTATTATTTTAAATTTTCAAGTTAAAAAAAATATGACTCTCTTAAACACTAAATGATCTTATTTTACATCCAAGAATAGAAACAACATCCACATTTATTTCAAAGAACAGAAACACATTGCTGTGTTTATATAACGTGGCTGTTTCAAAGCACGGATTTTGTTTGAAACTCTCATGACATGTTTGCTTTCCACCTTATTGCAGAATGTCCCTCTTAAACATCCATTATTTAAAACATGCTTGTCTACCCCCAAAAATATAGTAATGTCTTGAGACATTTTTTTAAAGAGTGGATTCAATAACCAAAGTTGATGCCCTACCTAATCATTTATTATTATTTATGACTGAAGAAATAAACTATACTACTCCACTAGTCTCTGTGTGAGTACTAGCATTTATTTCAAAATACTGAGTCTAAGTTTTTACCTCTAAATGGGATATACAATACCCTTCTAACCAAATAATGGGCTTCTCTTGTGGCTTAGCTGGTAAAGAATCTGCCTGGAATGCAGGAAACCTGGCTGCTATCCCTGGGTTGGGAAAATCCCCTGGAGAATGGAAAGGCTACCCACTCCAGTATTCTGGTCTGGAGAATTCTATGGACTGTACAGTCCATGGGGTTGCAAAGAGTTGGACACGACTGAGCGACTTTCATTTTAACTTATCTTTAACCAAATAATTCTGAGAATTTACCTAGATTTTCTTCACTTAATTCCTGGCATGTGGTAGGTTAAAAAGAAAAAAAAAAATCAAGTTAGTTTCTCCTTCCACTGTATATTGTACTATGTGTCCAAGTATGTAACTTTGCTTTTTAATATGCTATCTAGGTTGGCCATAACTTTCCTTCTAAGGAGTAAGCATATGTTATTAGCACCTAGCATAGTAACTGAGATCTAGTATATAATAGGTGATTAATAATGATTTCATGATAAATCTAACAATGATTCTCTAACCATTTGAAAAGAAAAAGCTTTTCAAATTTGAGGAGACATATGATACTTTGAGAAACCCTTCTCAGGTAACTTTTATGTTCTTTAAGCCTAAAGCTTCTCATTTTAAAATAATTTTACTATCCAATGTATTAATATGCGGTGGTAGTTTCATATTGCCAGGTATTTGGTAAGAAAGGAGAGGAAGACTGAGGGTCAAGGAGCAGAATGTGAAATTGGATTGGGGGGATAGGAGTGTCTTGTGATTTGGGGGGGAAGGATTATATTTATGAGATTTTGTAGATCTGAGAAACGAGATAGGGACATTTGATTTGATTGAAGTCTGCTTGAATTAGAAGGGATGCAATGCCACCCACATTTTGCCAGCTAGTATATCTCATTACTACTGAAAAATAATGTGGATCATGTCTTCAATTATATTTATTTCAACTTAAATTATTAATCATGTTTGAATGAACATGATTTCACTGATCTATCTTTATATTTTGGATACATTAGTTTACTTTATTAGCAACAGGTTTGTTCTGACATACTCCCAAACTCTTTGTCACTTCTCACCTTAGATGGTAGTGGTTATGGTTAGAGAATCATTGTTAGATTTATCATGAAATCATTATTAATCACCTATTATATACTAGATCTCAGTTACTATGCTAGGTGCTAATAACATACGCTTACTCCTTGGAAGGAAAGTTATGACCAACCTAGATAGCATATTAAAAAGCAAAGACTGTCCGTCTAGTCAAGGCTATGGTTTTTTCAGTTGTCATGTATGGATGTGAGAGTTGGACTGTAAAGAAAGCTGAGCACTGAAGAATTGATGCTTTTGAACTGTGGTGTTGGAGAAGACTCTTGAGAGTCCCTTGGACTGCAAGGAGATCCAACCAGTCCATCTTAAAGGAGATCAGTCCTGGGTGTTCACTGGAAGGACTGATGTTGAAGCTGAAATTCTAATACTTTGGCCACCTGATGCAAAGAGCTGACTCATTTGAAAAGACCGTGATGCTGGGAAAGATTGAAGGCAGAAGGAGAAAGGGACGACAGAGGATGAGATGGTTGGATGGCATCACGGACTCGACGGACATGGGTTTGGGTGGACTCCGGGAGTTGGTGAGGGACAGGGAGGCCTGAAGTGCTGCAGTTCATGAGGTTGCAAAAAGTTGGACACAACTGAGTGACGGAACTGAGCTGAACTGAATAACATGATAATACCCACACCTAGCCAACTGAATATGATGTAAAAGCAAAATGGTAAATAAAATATATCAAATTGCATGCTATGCTAAAGATTTGTTTTTGATTACTACATTCAATTATTTATAAATATATCTTATTGTTCATCAGGGAGGATTTTCCAGGAAACAATGCATCTGAACCAGGTTCTGAAGGAGGAGGAGAAAATATCCCCTAGAATGGGTAAGGACAAGAGTGTCATAGGCAAAGGGAGTGACTTGGACAAAGAACCAAGAGAAAGAAAGATCATCGTATTTGTTAAACTGCAAGTGATTTGATTTATCTAGAATTCAGTTTCAACAGAGGAGTGGAAAGAAAAGGTATTAAAGCAGAACAGTTTTCCTCCCTCTCTTCATCTCCCCTCCCTTCCTCCTTTCCTTTCCATTTTTCCTTTCCATCTTTCTTCTCTTTTCTTCTCCTTTCCTCCATTTCTTACCTCCTCTTTCTTCCTTTTAATATTGTTCTGCAGATTAACAAGCTCCCTACCAAATATTAGCTTGAAGTCAAAGAATCAGCTCTGATCTCTATCTTTATGGGGTCCTAAGATTCCCTAAGATCCTTATTAATGCAATTGCGTCTCATTTCATTTTTTTCCTACTCTCTTGCTCTTTCATCTAAATGTGATTTGTAGACAGAAAAGTAATTGAAAACTATCCAGTTGTTGTCAATTTTAAAAGAGTTTACTCTGTGTTTTATAAGATATTTGCAACTGACCGAGTTTCTTCTATTAGCAAGTTCCCAAACCACTTTTCTCTAGATGGGATTTAGCTCTGTTCTGTAACAATGCACACTGAATTTCTCATTTGCCCTTAAGCTCCTTGGCCCACTGACACTCCACTTTAAGTTTAATCAGACAGAAAAATCAGAAAAGCTCTGGTCTCAAGTGACCACTTTGACCTTTTTTTTTTTTTTTTCCTGAAAGCAAGAAGAGATGAAATTTGCCTATTTTGTGCAGTCCATATGTGATTCTCCATACACCTGTGTACTGTGTTTGCTTCAAATTCAGGGTGACCAACGTTAATGCTGTCTGTCTCAGTGAGAAAACCAGCACTATGTTTTACAGGCACCATTAGCAATCGTTTCTAGTAGCTATCTGCATGAAGGATACAATGTTCATTAGGAATTTTTTGAAGCTATATAGACCAAAAGATATGAGAAAGTTTCAGAGCTGCTTAGAAGGTCTTAACTAAATAGGGAGTCAGATTTGGTTCATTTATTATAGCCATAGTTCTTTAGCAACAAATGTTCTTAAGATAAGGCAGACTTCTCTGACTGGACCCTGAAAATCATTTGTGTCCTGCACCTCACATCATCCTGCATATGTGTAATTGGTGTTTTCAGTTAATGATATAACATCTATAAAGATATTTTGACTTTTTCTAATGGTTATATGAAATCCAGTGTACTCTTATGTGGTATGTTGCTGCTGCTGCTGCTAAGTCACTTCAGTCATGTCTGACTCTGTGCAACCCCATAGACGGCAGCCCACCAGGCTCCCCTGTCCCTGAGATTCTCCAGGCAAGAACACTGGAGTGGGTGGCTATTTCCTTCTCCAATGCAGGAAAGTGAAAAGTGAAAGTGAAGTCACTCAGTCGTGTCCAACTCTTAGCGACCCCATGGACTGCAGCCTACCAGGCTCCTCTGTCCATGGGATTTTCCAGGCAAGAGTACTGGAGTGGGGTGCCACTGCCTTCTCCCATACCAATTCACATACCCACCAACATTGCACAAGTATTCCCTTTCTCTACATCCTTGCCAATACTTATGTCTTATATTTTTGAGAACAGTCATTTTAACACTTGTGAGATAATACTTCTTTGTATCCTTCTACTGTGCATGAATTTAAAGACTGCTAAGTTCTATGAGTCCTTCTAGAGAATTGTTGAAACTGAGGGTAGGTTGGGGGGCCCCAAAAATTCCAATTCAAGATTAAAAGTTTTTATGTTCTCCTAAAGACCCTGCTTTTATTCTTGTGATAGTGCTTATCATACTGTATTCTAATTTCCTATGCCTAACATAACATTGGCTCAAAGAAAGTCCTCAATACCTACTAGTACAGCTACAGAACTAAAGTAAGTAAAGAAGGAAGAATATCTCAATATACCATATAGAGTTAATTGGTTTAACTTTTTATTTAGTATTGGGGTATAGCCAATTAACAATGTTGTGATAATTTCAGATGAACAGCTGAGGGACTCAGCCATGCATATACATGTATTCATTCTTTCCCAAACTCCCCTCCTAGCCACACTGCCACATAACATTGAGCTGAGTTCCATGTGCTATATAGTAGGTCCTTTATAGTTATTCATTTTAAATATAGCAGTGTATACAGTCAACTGTAAGTTCTTTCTCTAAGACTTGCGGGTCTCATTCTGTTTTGTACATGAGTTCATTTGTATCATTTCTTTTTTATTCTACTTATAAATGATGTTATACAATATTTCTCCTTCTCTGTCTAACTTACTTCACTCACTATGTCAGTCTAGGTCTATCCATGTTGCTGCAGATGGCATTAATTCATTCTTTTTAGTGGCTGAGTAATATTCTGTTACATAAGAGGTTTTTTTTTTGTTGTTTTTTTTTTTAGGTAAGCCAAAAGGTTGTGTGATCAAATGCTTTGAACTTACTAATAAGTAATGGCATAAAAGTGATTATTGAGAAAACAGATATACTTCTATCCCTCTAGCTTGACATCAGTGAGAAAATTCTGGTGACTTATAGTGCCTCTATCTTGTTGCCACAAGATGTCCATTGACATAGAATCTTGTACTAGAGGAAACGAAAAGATCATTTCTCATGTCAGAACCTAGAGATCAATCTTTTCCAGATGAAGATAAAAACTAAACAGATACTCCCAACACAATAAAGGTTAAAACTAAAATTCAGGATTACCAACTGAAAATACAATTAAGAAAGAGTTAATAATTTACCATTATAGCAAACATAAGGAATATATTATAAATGTGAGATTGAAGAGCCTGAGAAAGTTATGAAATGAAATCAACATAAATTGGGATTAATCTCAAGAAGATATAATTAGATTGTGATTGAGGTAAAGAAAATTTAAGTATAATCAAAATAATTGAGTGTTGAAAGAGTATTTTTAAGAGAACAAGAATGAACTGAAATAAATTTTTAGCACCTTCCATATGAAAAGGATACCTACTTCAGTGAGCTTATGTGGATGACTGGTCTATTTAGGAGGTTTATACCTATCACAAAGATGGCTGCTTTGCACTATTATATAGTTATTAATATCATTCTTCTGACTTAGATTCTAGAGCATATCAGGCAAAATTCAAATTACCTTAAATCTCACTATAGAATTTCTCTTTTATAGACAAAGATAATCAGTCCATACAAGCAAACATTGATTCTTTTGATGAATCAATATTTGGAATTCATTCCTATATTATTCATTTATATAATTGGTTAAAGTAAATCTGGAAATCCCTGGACACACTGAGAAAAATCAAATTTATATGCCTGAAAACCTAGAGACAAGATTCAAGTATGTGTTTAACACAAAGTAGTATCAACCTAGTCACTCTGTTTAGGTAGGGAGGACAATTTTCCTCAGGTTATACCTCCTAGTTATTCAGCATGGCTATTCTACCTCAGGAAAGGTGGGCAAGAGATCAAGCAGGAAAGGGTTAGAGAATTTAAAAGAGAAAAATGTTTAGTGAACTCATACTGTTTCCTAGAGTTACAATGTTGGGAAGAAAGAAAAGAAAATTAGTCACACAGTTGTGTCCAACTCTTTGCAATCCCATGGACTGTAGCCCACCAGGTTCCTCTGTCCTTGGAGTTCTCCAGGCAAGAGTATTGGAGTGGGTTGCCATTTCCTTCTCTAGGAGATCTTCCTGACCCATGGATCGAATCTGGGTCTCCTGCATTGCAGGCAGATTCTTTACCAACTGAGCTACTAGTACTCACTTAAATTTGTCAGCACTATGCCTGTCTTGTCACAAACAAAGCTAGTAGAACTTAAAGAACTTATTTTGAAAGATATGATACAAGAAGACACTCTGCCCGGCTCTTTGGGTAACATTGATCTCTCCCTGTCTTTTGATTTTTGAGTAGTGTGTACACGTGTGGAATAGTGTGTGTATGTGCATATGGGTATGTGTATATGTGCATGTGTATGTGAGTGTGACTATATTTTTGTGATGAAATCTTTTGTACCATGGGACATAAATAAGAAATTTACTTTATATCTTTAAGCTTTATTATAAATTTATTTTAAACTTCTCCCTGTTAGAAGTCCAAAAAAAAAAAAATGTACATTCCCTTATCCAAAGAGAATATATGTGTGTGTGTGTGTATTTTTTAACTGCCTTTAAAATAAAAATATGCTCCCTGATTACAGGTAAGGAGCATCCATGTGAAGGTGTATAGAATTATCTAAGGGTTCATTTCTACTACAAATCTTGTCCAGAAAAATTCTCCTAACACCCACATTTTCTAATAATGCACAATGATCTTAAATTGATTATTTTGTCCCTCTGATTAATTTAGTAGCTCTCCTTTACTCAATTGTCTAACAGACATGGTTAGGTGAAACACTGTCTCCAGAGATCAAAGTAAGCATTCATTAGAGGAGAAAGAGTGGAGAGCATTGTCTCTTCATGTAGCCCAGACTTATGGGACTGGGGTCAAACTTCAAGTTAATGCAATTTGGTTTAATAGTCTTTGGAGAGTGATAAGAAGATTGTTTCAGAAAGACATATATTCCCTACCACAGTTTTCTACTCAGGTTATTCTTTCATCAGGTTCATAAACTGCTTCTGTGTTTATGACTCCATGAGTGTACAAATCTCACCTGATGAATTTTGAGGAGCTTGAATGGCAGTAGTAATTTATTTCCAAACCACCATCATGATGGTCAGACTCTTATATGAATAAAAAATATTCATAAAAAAGCAATGACTCAAGAGATGCTAGTGGACTTAATTTTATGGCATATTTTTAGTTTGTTGAATAAGAGTGGAATAGTAAGTTAAAGAGATTCTGATTCTTAGAAATTGAAACCAGATTATTTTAACTTAAAAATAACTCCTTTTGGGTCAGATTACATCTTTAGGCTTTAATTTTTTCATCGTTAAAATGACATTGTATGTTAAACTTATCCCTAAAGTCAGTTTCATCTTGAAAATCATGTTATTATGTGATTGCTGAATGACCATCCTGTTAGAACTCATGAGATTTTGATCTTAATTACTAGGAATCCTAATTGGACAAATAAATAAACATAATGTACATATCAAATAGTTTTTTTATATTTCCAATTAATGAGACATTATAAAATTTAAAATATTCTAAAGTGAGATTTTTGAAATTGTGTATGAAAGAACCCTGCTTTATAAAATGGTTAGTTATAAGAATTCCTTGAATGGTATATGGACCCATTTGCAAGTCCATAAGTGCATTTTATAATGCATATTATAAATGCATATTAATATGCATTTATTAATGCATATTAATGTAGCCTGTTAATAAATACATATTAATATGCATTAATAAATGCATATTAATAGTAGACTACTGTATTCATTCAACTCCATTGTTGCTTTAAACTATCTGCATATCTGGTACCAATGTGAAAGTACTAGTCCCCACTTCAAAAAATAAAAACTCTAGAAGCTACTAGCTTTTTATTAATTCAGTTCCAAATCATATATCTGATCTCTTCTACACATCAAATTCTATTTTGTTTCTTATTCCTCATCAAAGATTGTTTTTCTCACAATGAAACTGACTTCCTTACAAACACAGATTTTGTATGTAGCCACTGTACTTCTGTTGGCTTTAAACTACAATGCTGGACAATTTAATAAGTACTATGTCTATGGGCCATTGTTAGCACAATGACAACATGACAGTAATTATTATGGGAGCAGGTGTTGTGGTATATTCATATATTATGTTTACAACTTATTGTCTGGGTTGTGAAACTAAACCATTAAGTGGAAAAAAGACTATATATAAACAGAATAAATTATGTATCAGATTATTTTTTACAAACCACATGATATATACATAACTTCCAAAATACAGTGAAATATAATAATGAAAATGTTCCAAGAGCTTGACATAAACTATTTTGATTTTGTGGGCCTAATCTAATGTACTTAATTCCTTCCATGTCTTTTATTTAATTTCTTTCCTATTTTCATTGGTGTAGTGACCCAGAGCATGGAGGAGTTGGTTAATTCCAGAAGACTGCTCTTTCCCTACTCCTTTTCTATACAATCCCTGAACTCTGTGAGAAGTTTCTGATTCCAGAGACTGATTGGGCATTGATAGATTCTGCACATTCTTTTCAAAAGCAAGGAAACAGTTGCTCCTCTCACCCCTGTTATTTCTTCTTTCCTCACAGAAGTTAAGAACCAGTTTTTTAATGACTTTATACTTGAGCCTGACTTATCATAGAGTTTTTGAGTTTGAGATTGGGGGTGGTCGGAGACACTGTTTTCTCATTTACTGTAACCTATTAAACCAGAGGGACCTGCAACTAGATTTGGGGAACTAGTTCATATAATAGTAAATAATACCTTGATATTTGTAGTTTTCAGTGCTTTTTCTTCATTGATAAAGTCCTGTTCAATTTGAAATGGCATAAATGCAAAGGTTAAAATAGATAAAGAAATTACAAAAATGGGCAATACCAAAGAATGTTAAAACTACGAGACGATTGCACTCATTTCACATGCTAGCAAGGTAATGCTCAAAATCATTCAAGCTAGGCTTCAACAGTACATGAACTGAGAACTTCCAGATGTACAAGCTGTATTTAGAAAAGACAGAGAAACCAGAGATCAAATTGCCAACATATGTTGGATCATAGAAAATGAAAGGGAATTCCAGAAAAAAAAATCTGCTTCACCGACTATGCTAAAGCCTTTCACTGTGCTGATCACACCTGTGGAAAATTCTGAAAGTGATGGAAATACTAGACCACCTAACCTGCCTCCTGAGGAACCTGTATGCAAGCCAAGAAGCAGCAGTTAGAACCGGACATGGAACAATAGACTAGTTCCAAATCGGGAAAGGAGTACATCAAGACTTATATTGTCACCCTGCTTGTTTAACTTATATGCAGAGTATATCATGCAAAGCGCTGGGCTGGATGAATTACAAGCTGAAATCAAGATTGCAAGGAGAAATATCAAAAACCTCAGATATGCAGATGACACCACCCTTATGACAAAAAGCAAAGAACTAAAGAGCCTCTTGATGAAGGTGAAAGAGGAGTCTGAAAAAGCTAGCTTAAAACTCAACATTCCAAAAACGAAAATCATGGCCTCCAGTCCCATCACTTCATGGCAAATAGATTGAGAAAAATTGAAAACAGAGACTAAAGTCTTTCGCTCCAAAAATCACTGTGGATCATGATTGCAGCCATGAAATTAAAAGACGCTTGCTCCTTGGAAGAAAAGCTATGACAACCTAGACAGCGTATTAAAGACCAAAGACATCACTTTGGTGACAAAGGCCCATACAGTCAAAGCTATTGTTTTCCCAGCAGTCATGTATGGATGTGAGAGTTGGACCATAAAGAAGGCTGAGCACCAAAAGAACTGATGCTTTTGAACTGTGGTGCTGGAGAAGACTTTTGAGAGTCCCTTGGACAGCAGTGAGATTAAACCAGTCAATCTTAGAGAAAATCAACCCCGAATATTCATTGGAAGGACTGATGCTAAAGCTGAAGCTCCAGTGTTTTGGCCACCTATGCAAACAGTCACATCAGGGTCTTTTCATAAGACCCTGATGCTGGGAAAGATTGGGATCAGGAGGAAAAGGGGGTGACAGAGGATGAGATGGTTGGATGTCATCATTTAATCAATAGACATGAGCTTGAACAAATTCCAAGAGAGAGAGAAGGGCAGGGAAGCCTGGCATGCTGCAGTCCACATGGTCATGACTGAGCAACTGAACAAAGTTAGAGATTAAGAAGAAAAAGAGTCTCAGAAGCTGCATAAAGATTGGAGAGATCACAACACAAATTTATTAAAATTTATGAAAATACTGTAAAATTACAGCTTCCCTGGTGGCTCAGAGGGTAAAGCATCTGTCTGCAATGCAGGAGACCTGAGTTCAATCCCTGAGTCTGGAAGATCCCTTGGAGAAGGAAATGGCAACCCACTCTAGTACTCTTGCTTGGAAAATCCCATGGACAGAGAAGCCTGGTAGACTACAGTCCATGGGATCACAAAGAGTCAGACACGACTGAGCTACTTCACTTCACTTCTTCTTCTTCATTAAGAGAGATAATAAATATATATGGATTGTCGACAAAGTATGTGGAAATACAGTGATATGGTTCATTTTTTGATGAAACGTTTCTTCTTCTGATTGATTTTATATTCACATATTGTGAACCAGCTGGAACATATTAACTGGCATCCCAGCAAAATTGATGCCATTGTCTTTTCATTTTTATTCTTCTGCTTTCACTTCTTAAGTGTACCTTATCTCCTCCATCTCCACCTCACTGCCTTTCACAAGATCTTTGTTATGCAAAGTGTGTCTTGTAAAGCCTTACCTGAGAAGCGTTTTAATATGTTGAATCCAGGCCCCTCCTCAAAGCTACTGAATTGGAGCACATTTTAAAACCATCCCAGATAAGAAGTATTACAATAGATAACAGTGCAATGCTGCTATTTATCATTTTACTATTCCCATTTGCCTGGAAATGGGAGCAATGAATCTTGCTGCAAATGAAAGCCAGTTAAGAAAAGGTAGAGAGACAAAACATGGGGACTTTTTTCTGTTTTTCTGTTTTGTTTTCTTCTTTAATAATTTTCCCAGGTTTTTAGTTCTCTGATTAATCTTGGTCTGAAGATGATGGTGATGATGATGATGATGATGATGATGATTTTTAACCAGTTTTTGGCTGTTCTCCTTGGGGGAGATTTTCCTTGGAAAATAGACTGATTAGAAGCCAGGAGTCTGGTTAAACCATGTCTATCAGTGGGCTATGAAGTAAATGAGATGTTGTTGCCCTTAAAATATTGCCTGATGGGTCATGTAGGAAATGTAATAACATTTCACATGAATTTGTCAGGTAAGTGTATGCTCCTCGGTTTTTGTCTCGTCACAACAAAGATTTGGAGTGATGGACATTAAAGACCCCTCAGCATGTCACAGCTATCAGGTCTTGAACAGAACGTGTTATAGCTCTGAGACAGCTCTTTAGAAGTTTAGAAGACAGCAGGAAAATCCATCTTTAAGGTGTGAGGACATGTTGATCCAAAGACATGAAAAGAAGTCCGCCCCAGCGCGCGGGGGGACAGAGAGAGAGAGCCCTTTGGCTCCTCTTTTTATATGTTTTTTTTCTTCCCCCTGGGCCTGCCCTATGCAAATTGGGCTTAGTCGGGAGTGCTATTCTACCTGAAGTCCTCACTCTAGTCCTCAGACCTTCCTTTGATCTTCCTCTGTTCTATTTTCGTGGGCTTTTCTCTTCCTTGTCTTTTAGCCATCACCATTTTGGGGTCCTATTCCCTATTCTAATTACCTAACAAATTGAACTACAATGAAATAGTAACTGCACTCAAAAAACACTTCAAATATCACAGTTAGAATGGGGCTTTCATTTGTCTGTGGAGAGGCCTTAAACAATTCTATGTAGAGAGGTTTCCTAATATATTTCAATATTTGGAAATAAAATGGTTTTGAATTAGGCATGTCTAAAACAGGAAAATTAGTTCAGAGTATTTTATAACATGGACATAATTTTGAGGAAACTCCAGGAGGTAATGGAAGACAGAAGAGACTGGCATGAAGCAGTCCATGGGGTCGCAAAGAATTAGACATGACTTAGTGACTGAACAACAAATATTACAATATGCCAAGCTAGAGATGATAAAAAATCAAGTTAGCAAAGTAAATAAGGAAGTAAAATGGAATATTGAAATCTTAAATGCCACTTGTAGGCATCAGTGGTAAAGAAGACTCTGACTTTATTTTGAAACATTTTAACAATGATAGGCCTGGAGCAGGGCATAGCACTTCACTCCAGTATTCTTGCCTGGAGAATTCCCAAGGACAGAGGAGCCTGGCAGGCTATAGTCTATGGGTTGCAAAGAGTCAGACATGACTGAGCAACTAAGCACAACAATGATAGGGCAATAATAGTGTTTTCAAGAGAACAGGAGGGGACCAGTGAAGTTTTGTGAGGCAGAGAATTTGTTCAGTCCTTGTTAGGTTTTATATTTGTCCATGATTAAGGAGGTATAAAGAAACATCTATTTCTGCTTTATTGACTATGCCAAAGCCTATGACTGTGTAGATCACAATAAACTGTGGAAAATTCTGAAAGAGATGGGAATACCAGACCACCTGATCTGCCTCTTGAGAAATTTGTATGCAGATCAGGAAGCAACAGTTAGAACTGGACATGGAACAACAGACTGGTTCCAAATAGGAAAAGGAGTACATCAAGGCTGTATATTGTCACCCTGTTTATTTAACTTATGTGCAGGGTACATCATGAGAAATGCTGGACTGGAAGAAACACAAGCTGGAATCAAGATTGCTGGGAGAAATATCAATAACCTCAGATATGCAGATGACACCACCCTATTGGCAGAAAGTGAAGAGGAACTAAAAAGCCTCTTGATGAAGGTGAAAGTGGAGAGTGAAAAAGTTGGCTTAAAGCTCAACATTCAGAAAACGAAGATCATGGCATCTGGACCCATCACTTCATGGGAAATAGATGGGGAAACAGTGGAAACAGTGTCAGACTTTATTTTTCTGGGCTCCAAAATCACTGCAGATGGTGACTGAAGCCATGAAATTAAAAGACGCTTACTCCTTGGAAGGAAAGTTATGACCAACCTAGATAGCATATTCAAAAGCAGAGACATTACTTTGCCAACAAAGGTTCGTCTAGTCAAGGCTATGGTTTTTCCTGTGGTCATGTATGGATGTGAGAAGTTGGACTGTGAAGAAGGCTGAGCACTGAAGAATTGATGCTTTTGAACTGTGGTGTTGGAGAAGACTCTTGAGAGTCCCTTGGACTGCAAGGAGATCCAACCAGTCCCTTCTAAAGGAGATCAGCCCTGGGATTTCTTTGGAAGGAATGATGCTAAAGCTGAAACTCCAGTACTTTGGCCACCTCAAGCAAAGGGTTGATTCATTGGAAAAGACTCTGATGCTGGGAGGGATTGGGGGCAAGAGGAGAAGGGGACGACAGAGGATGAGATGGCTGGATGGCATCACTGACTCGATGGATGTGAGTCTCAGTGAACTCTGGAAGTTGGTGATGGACAGGGAGGCATGGCATGCTGTGATTCATGGGGTCACAAAGAGTCGGACATGACTGAGTGACTGATCTGATCTGATCTGATCTTAAGGAGGTATAAATGCCTCATAGGACTGAAGCTAAAATACAATAATAGGTATTAAGGGAATTATCTATATTGAACTATTACTTGAAGAAGATAAGACAATTTAGTATGCGTGTGTGCATGATCAGTCACTTGAGTTGTGTCCAACTTTTTGCAACCCTATGGACTGTTGCTCTCCAGGCTCCTCTATCCATGGGATTTCCCAGACAAGAATACTGGAGTGTATTGCCATGCCCTCCTCTGGGGGATCTACCCAAACCTAATTTAGTTTAGAGAGACAAAAGAAGAGGAGGGAAGGGGAAAAAAGAGAAATGGGGTAGAAGGGAAGGGAAAGAAAAATGAAGGGAAAAGAAGGGAAAAGAAAGGGAATAGAAAGATAGGGAAGAAGAAGGATGAAAAGACCTGAGTGGAAGCGATGATACACAGGAGATAAAAATCTTGAGGACATAAAAGTTTGGTGAGTATGAAAAAGAGAACGGCTAGAAAGAATGCAGGGTTTTTTATTCTTCTGACAATTTGAATAGTATTAAGAGGGTAACAGGCAGGAAGGCCAGGGGTCTCCAAATGGAGGAAATAGCCTTCAAGTGTCAGACATTTTTATCTCTCTTAAGCGGCAGGAGGAAACAAACTAGCGATATTTTTTTTCCTTCTCTATACAAATTTAAAAGGATGTTTCTCTTAAAATATTGTGTTGCCATAATGACACCTGGTTTCACCTGAAGTTAACTATTCTCAAACCTTGGGATAACCAATGCATTTTTCTTATGGAAATGTTTGTCTTAAGCTATGCTAATGTACTATGCATTTACCCCAAACTCTGTCTTCAAGTCGGTTCCACCTAATAGCTCAGAACCTACTTGACAAACCAGTATGTTATACTCAGATATTGTTTCCCTAATCTACGTAAATGAAACTATTTGTATGGTAATCTGTCTTTCTACAAGGTTCAAGTTAATCATTTTATGGCCCAGGTTGAACCATTCGGTGCCAAGATTATCCCAAAATGCATCTTATTGGTGAGGGGCCTGGTGCCATTCTGAGTTTTGAGACATTCCTTTCTTTCATTAACAGACTGTTAGTGACTATATATGGAGAAGGAAATGGCAACCTACTCCAGTGTTCGTGCCTGGAGAATCCCATGGACGGAGAAGCCTGGTAGGCTGCAGTCCATGGGGTCATACAGAGTCGGACATGACTGAAGCGGCTTAGCAGCAGCAGCAGCAGCAGTGACTATATAACATCCAGCTGAAGACTAGCAGGGGGTACCGTTTCTGCCCCCTTCTGATGCCTATGTCAGAAGCTTTCTCTATCTCCTTTATACTTTAAAAAAAAACTTTATTACACAAAAGCTCTGAGTGATCAAGCCTCGTCTCTGGCCTCGGATTGAATTCTTCTCCTCCGGAGGCCAAGAATCCCATGTGTCTTTTCGTTCAGCAACAACCTTTCAGTATCAAGGCAAAGTGTCACAGTGAACATGAGAGGAGAAAATTGTATAAAAGCAGAGCAGTAAAAATATGAAGGTGTCAAATATTGTCAACAGATTAGGAGTGATAAGGACAGGGAAAGACCCCAGGATTAGAGGAATTTAGCCACTCCGAACAGTGCTGATTTGGAGAATGATAATGGAAGAAGATAGACAATTGGGCACGATGAGAGAATCAACTGTGATTATTTAGAAGAAGTGAGGAAGAGTGAATTTAGGCTGGAAAAATAGGGTAGACAAAGGAAGGAGAACATTTAATATATAACATGTGAAGAGCACAGTGGCAGACAAGAATTTGGGAAGGATGAGGACCTTTGAGACAAAACATGTCTTCAATAATTTTGGGTCTCAACATTGCAAAACAGGTATATAATAAATACCAAAATATTTCAACTACTTGCATGCCTTCTTCCTCTTCCCATATTAATGACATAGCATAGACTCCACATTTATTGCTTGCATTATTGCAGTATATTTATACCTATCTTCATTCTCTCTCTCTCTCTCTTTTTTTTTTTCCCCAGTCTTTTCTCTACCAATTATTTACATTATGGAGCATTTTGCATAACCTTGTGGATTTTTTCTTTATCAAATTTGTGAATGAGGCCAAGTGTGCTAGATGTCTGCAATCCAGTTCAGCTAATTATCCTGGAAACTTCATTTTTTTTTTTTTTTCAAATGCCCAGGAAGGCCAAAACATTACAAATATTCTGGTTATAGAATGTAATAATATGAAAAAATGATATTACAAGAAGTTATATGAAAAGCTCAGTAGTTTAGAGAATTAATTTTGAATAGGGAAACTTGTAGAATAAAAGACATTGTGTTAAAATTAATTTTCTGTGTATTCATCCTGTCTCTTTGGTGTATCATGGAATCTCTAACTTTTAATTGAAAACAAATCAGTGCAGAATTTGAATTAGTATAAATTTGATAAAACTGGTTGCAAATATGTAACAATGCAAGTTTTCAAACTCCTTTTGACAGATTTTTATAAAGTGTTATAAATCAATGGAGATACATAAAAATAAGGAATTCCATGAACTTCAGGTAAATGTTTTAACTATAGTATGTGTTATTGAACTCTTATTTATGCTTTTGGAAATTGTAGGGAGATAATAAGCAAAATGATATGTAAAAATTTAATATTGAAGATTTTTATTTGGTTTAGTCCCATTGTTTTCTTTCCCTGATATTATCCTCAAATATATATTTGAGATATCTGTGTAGTTGCTAAATCATGTCCAACTCTTTACAACCCCATGGACTATAGCCTGCCAGGCTCCCCTGTCCATGGGATTTTCCAAGCAAGAATACTGGAGTGCATTACCATTTCCTCCTCCAGGGGATCATCCTGACCCAGTTGAGGTATATGTAGAGGTATATATCCATACATCTCCTATGGATTCTTTTATTCTTGCTTTTCTTCCTGGTGTATCCTTTATTCTTTATTGCTTAGAGAAAAATATAATCACTAAGGTCTTTTTAAGTATTAAAAAAAAAAAAAAAAAAAGCCTCGACATAGGGTAGGCTTTTTAGGACAGGCTGTATTCTTTGTGATGTATCATCACCCCAACCCATGCCATTAATAGAAGAGGGACTTATTTTGATAACATGATTATTTATAAATGAATACTATCTCATTTGGTAGTATATTATACTTATTTTCTTCACTGTAAAATTATGTTTTTGCTGCTGTTGGCATGATGTTTGGTTTTTACTTCATTGTCTAATACATTTCTGATCTTTTATTTTCTTATTTATTAAGCACATGCTACATACCAGGAATATATGATATATAATCTATATAATACTGAAACAAAAAGTCATATCTCTCCCCACTTGGGACTTGCTTTCTAGCAGGAAAGAGAGAGAATAAGTAAATAAGTGGGTTAAAATATTTTTAAATGGTCATCATTGCTGTGGAGAAAAATAAGAGGAAATTGCAGAGACTCAGTAAGAGGAATTTAATATAAGTTGACTAAGGAGAGTCTTGTTAATATAATGTAATTAGGAGGAAATGAAGGAGAAATTCTTTCAATATTAGGCCGAGGGAGTAACAAGTCTAAAGGTCCTGAAACAGGAAGTTTCTTGGCATTAAAAACAAAACAAACAAACAAACAAAAAAAACTTGAGGAGGTGAGAATGACTGGAGGAAAGTAGGTTGGTGAGAAAGAAAGTTGGAGAATTGCAGGTTTCAGGGATTGGATAATTTGAAACCATTTTAAGTACTTTAAGTTAATGTTCTTTGTGAGATGGGAAAGCAGGGAAAGATTTGGGGCAGAGTGCCATAATCTGATCTATATTTTAAAACAATCACTCTGACTTTTGTTTTGAGAATACTCTTCAAGCTAGAGCATAAGTAAGGAGACCAGCTATATGAATATACCAACATATATTTTAAGAATGTTCTCTATCTATGTAAGGTATAGTTCTATAAGTGACTGATTTGATTTCATTTTCTTGGGCTGCAAAATCACTGCGGACAGTGATTGAAGCCATGAAATTAAAAGGTGCTTGCTCCTTGGAAGGGAAGCTATGACAACCCTAGACATCATATTAAAAAGCAGAGACATCACTTTACTGACAGAAGTCTGTATAGTGAAAGCTATGGTTTTTCCAATAGTCATGTACAGATGTGAGAGTTGGTCCATATAGAAGAACGAAAGGCAAAGAATTGATGCTTTCAAATTGGAGAAGTGCTTTCAAACTGGAGAAGATTCTTGAGAGTCCCTTGGACCACAAGGAGATGAAACCAGTCAGTTCTAAAGGAAATCAACCCTGAATATTCATTGGAAGGACTGTTGCTGAAGTTGAAGCTTCAGTAATTCAGCCGAGCTGACTCACTGGAAAAGAATCTGATGCTGGGAAAGATTGAAGACAAAAAGAGAAATTATCTACCTATTCAATGGATATGGATTTGAGCAAACTCCAGGAGACAGTGGAGGACAGAGGAGCATGGCATGCTACAGTCCATGAGGTCACAAAGAATCACACATGACTTAGGGACTGAACAACAGCAACAAAGTAGAGTAAAATAGGTACACTGTCTACTTTCTTGGAGGTTACAATCTAACAGGCAAGTTGCTTTAGAGCTTATATTCATTGTTTTTTATATTTTTTTCTTTTCCTTTTCAGCTAGATTTTGTATCATTTTAAAATTGGATTAGGTATCCAATTATGTACATTTGAATTTGTTCATTTACTCATTCATTCACAGAGCAATCAAAAGCCTGAATGCCATGTTCTGAGATAATAGCTCTCAGATAAGCTACATATTGCTGGCACTGAGTGACTGTTCAACAAAGTCTTCAAGAGTTGAATTGAGTTGAGTATTGGGAGTAATAAAAAGTTGGGAAGATGACTAAAGGGTTAAGAAAAAGTATGATAAGATGTAGTTGGTATGCAGGCAAATTAGGTTCTCTGTGTTGGAGCTGCTGAATTTAATGGCTTTTTTGGAGATCATTGATAAGCTTCTGTATTCTTAGTGTACTTTAGTAACCTCCATTGTCAAGGCAGAACAGTAATGCATGCTGACCTTTCAGAGATGTAAGAGAAGGAGCATGCAAATGATTGTATACAAATGATTAAGCTGAGATTGATCCAATATAAATGCTAACTAGAAAAGGAGACAATTCACTTCATGCTATAATTTCAATGCAGAAGGAAACATCAGACCATTGATTACCCTTCTCATATATGAAAAACACATGAAAATACATTCAGCATTCACAGCTATAGTAAATATTTGTTCAGAGCTCTTGTTAGTACCAGGTTTTCTTTAAAAACCAGATGTTTCTTCTTCTTTTTTTTTTATATGGTCATGAAGTAAATAAGAAATGTGCGCTACCATCTTATAATTTTCTAGGAATAATATGGAGAGGTGGACTTACTGATATATCACTTAAAACAGTCTTTTCTTCCCTGATCATTCAAATGGAAGGGAAAATATCACTGTTAAAGAGTGAAAATCTTTAAATTTTTATTTGTCATATTTATCTGGAAAGGTCTTGTGAATTATAAAAATCTACTCACTTAAATTATGAACCTCAGATAAAATGTTTAGCAGCAATTTTTACTCTTTACCTCAAATTTGCATCATTAATAAAAATTAGGTAGTGATTGATTACTTTATGAAAAATATTCCAATTTGCATTTTATTTACCTATATATTGCTATAGATATTAACTTTAGTGTAGACTCCTTGTTTCTACATTATTTTTAAGTAAAGTAGACCTGATAACAGAGATCCTGATAGAATAAGACAGAGGGTTTACTTATGGAAAAATGTTACATTGTATTACTCTTCAACAATGATCATTTTGTTTGATACCATATAAATTTGGGAGGAAACTCTATAATTATCCGTGTATTTTCCTAACTTTGAATGTCATAGATTTGCTTTCACTTCTTTTTAACATTTTAATAGATCCAATTATACAAAATAGATTCTTTTGTATGCCTTCAATCACAACATTGTATTTGTGAGATTCATAATGTTTCATGAAGTAGTTCAGTCATTTTTATTGGGATAGTCTAATCTATTAAATAAGGAGCTTCCCTGGTGGCTCAGATGGTAGAGAATCCACCTGCAATGCAGGAGACCTGGGTTGGGAAGATCCTCAAGAGAAGGAAATGGCTACTCACTCCAGTATTCTTGCCTGAAGAATCCCATGAACAGAGGAGCCTGGTGGGCCATGGTCCATGTGGTTGCAAAGTGTTAGACATGACTTAGCAACTAAATAACAACAATGCAATAATAACCAAGCATTTTTCAGAGTGTTTCCAACAGAACATAAGAGTTCTAATTAAGGTACATTGTCACCAACAATTGCATTTTATTTTTTCTTCAACCATTCTGATGGAGGTGATTTTGCATTTAGTTTCAGTTATAGTGAGAATTTTAGTTTAAATTTAGGTTAGATTATGTTGATCAATTTGAGCTGTCTTGACATCTTAAAAATACTGTTGTCTTCTGATCCATGTGCAAGTATAACTGGGTGTTTAGCTCTTTAATTTCTCATTGCAATATTTTATAGTTTTCCATGTCCATCTTTTTACAGCTTTTTCCATGCATAGTTAATATCTAAGAATGTTAGTGCATAGTTAATATCTAAGAATGTTAGTGCATATTGTACTTTTTAATATTTTAATTTTGAAATCCTTCTTGCTGGCAGATAGAAATAGTTGATTTTTATATTAATTTTATAACCTAATCCCTAGCTAAGTCCACTTATCAGTTCTAATAGCTTAGAAATAAGGTAGTTTTGATTTCAGTCTTAAGATTTTTACCTTGTTTCCATGCCTTATCACACTAGCTAAAATTACAATGTTGAACGGAAGTGGTGAGAACAGATGCTCTGTCTCCCTGTGTGATGTAAGTTATAGGTTTTTCTTAGATCAATGAGTCAGTTCAGTCACTCAGTCATTTCAGACTCTGCAACCCCATGGACTGCAGCATGCCAGGCTTCCCTGTTCATCACCAACTCCCAGAGCTTGCTCAAACTCATGTCCATTGAGTTGATGATGCTATCCAACCATCTCACCCTATTTTGTCCCCTACTCCTCCTGTCTTCAATCTTTCCCAGCATCATGGTCTTTTCCAATAACTAAGTTCTTTGCATCAGGTGGCCAAAATATTGGAGCTTCAGCTTCAGCACCAGTCCTTCCAATGAATATTTAGGATTGACTTCCTTTAGAATTGACTGCTTTGATCTCCTTGCTGTCCAAGGGACTCTCAAGAGTCTTCTCCAACACCACAATTCAAAACCATCAATTCTTCAGTGCTCAGTTTTCCTTATGGTCCAACTCTCACATCCATATATAACTACTGGAAAAACCATTTACTTAAATATACTTTATGATTTTAGGAAGCATTCTTATATTTTTAATTTGCTGAGATTTTAACAAGAATGGATATTAAATTTGTTGTCACAGTTTGTGTATCTCTTGATAGGATCACATGATCTTTTTATTTTTTCATTCAATTAATATTGAAAATTATATTGATTTTTTAGATGTTATCCCAACCTTTATTCTTGAGACAAATTCCACTTCTTGTTTTAGATTATTGGATTTATTATTAATACAGGATATTTTCTGTCCTTTACCTCTTGTAATTTCTTTGCCTGCATTTTGGAATCAGAGTAATGTTGACCAATCCTGTCGTCTTTTGTTTAGAATCTGCTTTTTATCCCTTTATAGTATGTTTTAAATTTCACATATTTTATTTATCAGTTATTGAATGTCCATTTGATTTCCCCAGATTAATTTGTTGATTTATTATCGTTCTACCTGCTCTGTAAAACTTTGAGTATTTTCCTGGATACACTTACTATGTGCTTAGTTGTTCAGTCATATCTGACTCTCTTGAGATCCCATGGATTGTAGCACACCAGACTCCTCTGCACGTGGAATTTTTCAGGCAAGAATATTGGAGTGGGTGGTCATTTCCTTCTCAGGGGATCTTCCTAGCTTAGGGGTCAAATCTGAGTCTCCTGTACTGCAGGCAGATTCTTTGCCACTGAACCATGAGGGAAGCCCCTTCCTGGATACATTAATGATATTATTTTACAACCCTTTTCAACTAATTCCACTTTCTAAATTTCCTATAAATCAGTTTCTCTCTTCTAATTATCATTTTGTGAATGCATTTTTTTTAATTATTGGGTAGACCTCTCAAATTTTTATTGAATAGTGGATGCTGTGCATGTACATTTTAAGGAGCCCTGATGATGTTATATTCCTTCTGAGGTTCTTCCTTTCCTTCAATGTCTGATAATGTTAATCAAGATGATGCCCATTGCCATCTTGATAAGACTATCTCTGTTTCATCTTCCCCTCCCCCAGGGTTTCAAACCATTATCTTTTACGACATATTCTTGGCAGGTTTCAATTTAAATATTTTACTCAGGACATTGTTTAAAATAATACCATACACATTAGGGATTTTTCACTTACGTTTTTCATCTCCTAGTCTACACCGACTCAGAATGTGGCTATTGCCCTGTAAAAACTCATAGTTAAATTCTAGATGAAATCCAAGTTTATGATACATTTTATTTTGGTTTCTGTGGCTGTGGACCTCTCTCACTGGAATTAAGTAAGAATTCTCAGATGATTGCTTCTGCCCTGAATCAGCAAATACTGCTAAGATAAAAGTGACTGAAGTGATCTCAGGTTTTGAGGCTTTCTCCTTGTCTGTAACTTCTTTGGATCTTGCTGCTTCATTGGCTTACTACAAGTTTTAAATTAATATTTTTCCCAGTGACTTAATTTTTTTAAATGATTTTTTTCTGCAAAAAAAAACAAAAAACACTATTATAAGCCCCAAACTACAAACTGTTAACTAAATGCAGAACACTGTGGTCTCCTTGTGAAAAGTTCCATCAGCATTTGAGCAGTTTTTAGTTTTCTGGCACAGCAGTATATTCTAGGAGTTTAAATTATGTTTTCTCTTCCCCAAACTTTGAATCATCTACTTTTCCAAGGCACCTAAGTTTCAATAATAATTAAAGGATAAGCAAGCTTCTCTTGGTGTAAGAAAGTGAACAATTTGTTTGAGTTTGCCTATGTTGATTTTAATGTGTTTTGAATGAAAAAACAAGATGGATATATCCAGAAAGTCAGAAAGGTCTAAATGTTTGATAGATGTAAATATTAAATATAAATATTTGGGAGTATTAAAAGCCACGGATATAGAATTGAATCATCCTATATAGTATGTTCAGAATAAACAGAGAAGATAGAGCGGGACCCTGTAGAACACAATATTTGTCACTTCTTAAATGAAAGTCTATATGACTCTTATGAACTAGTCAAAACATCGTTATAGTCTAATGCTTAAGAAACAAGTAGCACTTTTTAAATTTATTGAATTTGTGTAAATTTACTACAGATAAGTCAGTGTCTTATTATAGTTTATATACATCGCTTATGCATATCTCGGAGGGGCATTTTTAATAAGAAATGTAAGTGAACACCACCCTCAGGACACTAAATAAATAAACTTCTTGACTCATAAATATATATGTATATTCCAAAGTGTCAAAAGAGCTCTCACTGGTAACTACTGAGTGTTAACATATTATAGCCAATGGACATGTCTTTTAATAAATGAGAATTATGAAGATTAACATGCTTTATGTATAAGTTCTGTTCAGGCACATCATATTACCATTTGCAGTAACTGTTGCCACTGCTAAGGCTGCTAAGTCGCTTCAGTCCTGTCTGACTGTCTGCGACCCCATAGACGGCAGCCCACGAGGCTCCTCTGCCCATGGGATTTTCCAGACACGAGTACTGGAGTGGGTTGCCATTGCCTTCTCCGTTGCAGTAACTACATATTGCCAATTGCCTATTTTTGATTCCTTTTATCAAACTATGTCATATGCATTGTACTCTCACTTTAATGAAAAAATAAATACTATGTTCAGTTCAGTTCAGTCACTCAGTCGTGTCCGACTCTTTGCGACCCCATGAACCGCAGCATGCCAGGCCTCGATGTCCATCACCAACTTTCAGAGTCTACCCAAACCCATGTCCATCGAGTCGATGATGCCATCCAACCATCTCATCCTCTGTCATCCCCTTCTCCTCACTGATCTAGGACAAGACAGAGCCTTGACTGACTCTAATTCATTGCTTTTCCCATTACACATTAACTGGAAAAATAAACCCTTCATGCCCTTGTATTAAGGAGACTATAACATGAGCAGAACCTGTGAAATCAGAATGTGGCAAAGAAGGGAATTCTTGGAAAGATTTCTCTTTGGATTAGTTTTTCAAATGTCATAGCTTAATGATCTTCATAGAATAATTGCTAATATCATGCAGTTAACTGCTGTGCCCTTTAAAATTACCCTTTAACTTTCACCTTCCAATAACAAACTCTACAGAAAGAAGTCAACACTGCACTCAGCCCTCATCTCAGGAGTGGAGAGTTTGGCTCCCACTTGGGAACAAAGAAGAAACATAAGTCAGTTGGAATTCCATATGGAAAACTTGCCCATTCTCCAACATTTATTAATTTATTCAGTCATTGTTTTATAAAACTACTCTATTTTGTTGCTCAAATTGTTCCTACTTCTGCCATTAGGAGCTCTCTCATTCATCTGTGCTCCACTGACATACTCTATCAATGTGAGTTTTGTTCTTTTTAGGTACTTTCCTACTTTCTTGACACTACAAGATGCTTTGTGTTCATCTCATGTATTTCCTGCCCTAGAAGTAGAACCAGACATTTTCCCAAGAAGGGTTAGATCCTTATATTGTAGAATGATTTTAGAAATCAAACAATGGGTGCTATATATGTTCACATTGATTAGAGTATTGTTACTTTAGGCCTTCTCAGATAACAAAGCAAAGAAAAATAGGCATGTTTAATAATCCTTATGCACACACATGTATAAACACATACATACATATACATTCTATATATAGCCATTTGTATCCTTATTAGAGTAAGCATGAATTTATACTGATGTTTCCAAAATTACTTTGCTTCAGTTCAGTTCATTCTCTCAGGCATGTCTGACTCTTTGTGACCCCATAAAGTGCAGCATGCCAGGCCTCCCTGTCCATTACCAATTCCCAGAGTTCACCCAAACCCATGTTCACTGAGGCAGTGATGCCATCCAGCCATCTCATCCTGTGTTGTCCCCTTTTCCTCCTGCCCTCAATCTTTCCCAGCATCAGGGTCTTTTCCAATGAGTTAGCTCTTTGCATCAGGTGGCCAAAGTATTGGAGTTTCAGCTTCAACATCAGTCCTACCAATGAACACCCAGGACTGATCTCCTTTAGGATGGACTGGTTGGATCTCCTTGCAGTCCAAGGGACTCTCAAGAGTCTTCTCCAACACCACAGCTGTAAAACCACAGCTGTATGTAAAAAACATAGCCTTAACTAGATGGACCTTTGTTGGCAAAATAATGTCTCTGCTTTTTAATATGCTGTCTAGGGTGGTCATAACTTTCCTTCCAAGGAGTAAGCATCTTTTAATTTCATGGCTGCAATCACCATCTGGAGCAATCTTTGAGCCCAGAAAAATAAATTCAGCCACTGTTTCCACTGTTTCCCCACCTATTTGCCATGAAGTGATGGGACCAGGTGCCATGATCTTAGTTTTCTGAATGTTGAGCTTTAAGTCAACTTTTTTACTCTCCTCTTTCACTTTCATCAGAGGCTCTTTAGTTTTTCTTCACTTTCTGCCATAAGGGTGGTGTCATTTGCATATCTGAGGTTATTGATATTTCTCCCTGCAATCTTGATTCCAGCTTGTGCTTCCTCCAGCCCAGTGTTTCTCATGATGTGCTCTGTATATAAGTTAAATAAGCAGGGTGACAATATACAGCCTTGATGTACTCCTTTTCCTATTTGGAACCACTCTGTTGTTCCATGTCCAGTTCTAACTGTTGCTTCCTGATCTACATATAGGTTTCTGAAGAGGAAGGTCAGGTGGTCTGGTATTCCCATCTCTTTTAAAATTTTCCACAGTTTATTGTGATCCACACATTCAAAGGCTTTGGCATAGTCAATAAAGCAGAAATAGATGTTTTTCGGGAACTCTCTTGCTTTCTCCATGATCCAGCATGTTGGCAATTTGATCTCTGGTTCCTCTGTCTTTTCTAAAACCAGCTTGAACATCTGGAAGTTCATGGTTCATGTATTGCTGAAGCCTGGCTTGGAAAATTTTGAGCATTACTTTACTAGTGTGTGAGATGAGTGCAATTTTGTGGTAGTTTGAGCATTCTTTGGCATTGCCTTTCTTTGGGGTTGGAATGAAAACTGACCTTTTCCAGTCCTGTGGCCACAGCTGAGTTTTCCAGATTTGCTGGCATATTGAGTACAGCACTTCCACGGCATCATCTTTCAGGATTTGAAATAGCTCAACTGGAATTCCATCATGTCCACTAGCTTCGTTCATAGTAATGCTACCTAAGTCCCACTTAACTTCACATTCCAGGATGTCTGGCTCTAGGTGAGTGATTACACCATCGTGATTATCTGGGTCATGAAGATCTTTTGTGTACAGTTCTTCTGTGTATTCTTGCCACCTCTCCTTAATATCTTCTGCTTCTGTTAGGTCCCTACCATTTCTGTCCTTTATTGAGCCCATCTTTGCATGAAATGTTCCCTTGGTATCTCTAATGATCTTGAAGAGATCTCTAGTCTTTCCCATTCTATTGTTTAACTCTATTTCTTTGCATTAATCACTGAGGAAGCCTTTCTTATGTCTCCTTGCTAATCTTTGGAACTCTGCATTCAAATAGGTATATCTTTCCTTTTCTCCTTTGCTTTTCCCTTCCCTTCTTTTCACAGCTATTTGTAAGGCCTCTTCAGACAGCCATTTTGCTTTTTTGCATTTGTTTTTCTTGGGTATGATCTTGATTCCTGTCTCCTGTACAATATCACGAAACTCCATCCATAGCTTATATATTACCAGAAGATCATTCTAGTCTTCTGCCTTGCACTCTGTCACCTCCGAATCTAACAGTGAGAAACGTGGCTTCCAACATTCACCATTTATTTACTTAATAGTATCAATTCTGTGATATCAGAAATGTTAACCCAAGTGGGAAGCAGTTTTATTAACTAAAGTACAGTGCATACATTCAATTTACTTTGTCTTTACTCTTATGTATTTCACTCATTTCCAAACTTAGGCTAACAAAGTTAGGTTAACACTTTTTCCACCTGCCTCCCTAGATACTCTTTTCAGGGTCTATATTTTTTTGTGTGTCATCTTTCAATTTTTCTAATTATATATTTTAAAATGTTCATTTATAAAAGTGCAACTAATAGCTTTCTGAAAATAATATATTCTCTTGAGAAGCAAATTAATTGCCCCTAGGTAAATATAATATGTATAGAAATCACATTTTATACTCTTTCTTTGGTTAACCCAGAGCCCACATCTATAATAGCTGTATATTCAAAATACTTAAGGGAGTACTGAAACATTTTCATTGAAATTTAAATCAAAAATTTTATTTCTTTTATTTTAAAATATTTTCTCAATATCATTTCCAAACTATTACCCTAACCTATCCCTTACTTTCCTGACTAGTTTGAAGGTTTTCTGAAATATATAATATACTGTTCTGGTGATTGAATTGTATGGAAATGTTGTATTTGGGGGACCAAAGGGCTATGAATGGAAAGTTAGAAAACAATTCAAATAGAAATAATATATAAGAGAATGAAAAATAAGAGGCATGTGATCACTTGGTCCCAGTGGCTGTGGTAGAGAGTATGCTAAATAGGTCTCTCTACCAAATAAGTATCCTTCCATGCGTTATCTGACAGCAATCCAACAGAAATGGGATGGAGAAAGATAGTGGCTTAACTGAAATAAATAAGGATTTCATCAATTACAAATCAGTTTCATGAAAAACAGAAAAGAAAAAATTATTTCTGTCCTCAACTTCATTAGTTTGAGAAAAGAAAAATGGAAGGAGGTTGTCTGAATCTGAAAGTATCCTTCCCATTCATTTAAAAATATTTCCTTTTTGTGTGTTTTAAAAGTAATTGTCACAGAACCAGTAAAATTCAGGCTTTGTTTATTTTAGATGTGGTAAAAAAGAAACATGTTTAAAAATAAGCCACAAGGCAGTAAAATTGATTTCTGGTTTATCTGGTGTAGCTTCAAGTCCCTCATTGAGTCAGGGAATAATTGATTGCTGGAAGCCCTGTAGCTGTGGTTAAAAATTGATAAATGTTAAAGTGGACACCATGGTTTATAGGTTTTTAAGAGTTATGGAACCTCTATATTTCTCTCATCACCATCTCTAGATCATGAGGTAAAATTTAAAAGGCTTTTGTCTTTTTCTTTGTAAATTACATCCAGCTATTCAGGAACCCCAAGGCTGAAGGGGACCATGGGTATCTTTTAGTTAGATGGGCAAATGTATGATTTATAAATGCAAGTTGTATATTGGGCAGTATTTTATTGCTTTTGCATTAGCTACACTAGTTAGAACAAAAATATTTGACGGTCATTTTATAAATGATCAGTTAGCAATCACTTAAAGTTTAATCTTTACTAATAAACAATATTAAAATTAAGGTATTGAAATGTCTGCAGTGTTTCTCTGATTCACAGATTTATAATCATTGCCTTTAGGCCAGGAAGAGAATGAAAAACATGATGGAATCTAGCCCACTTTCTTATTTATTAACTATTGTTCTTTTGTTATATAGAGGCTGAATTTTTTTTAAAGTCAAAAGATAAAATTCTCTAGTTATAACCTTTTCATGTTAAATATATGACCTCTAGAAAGATCAGTTTTAAAACGACCTAATATAAAACTATGCCATCCAAATAATTTTGTTCATAGATAAAGGTGAAGTTTCTTACAGTTTAAAAAAATATTTCACATGACACCTGCAAACATGTTGGAGAGGTTTATACCAAAATATATTTTAACACCTATTTCATACAGTAACAAAACTCTAATAAAAATAAATACCTTCTATGCTAAATTAAGCCAAACTAAATTTTATATTAAATATCAGTTTGTCTCAAAAATAAAATTTATGAAACCTGTGTTTAGAAGTAATAAAATAAATATTTATATATTATAATTCTTATAATTTTTAATGTTTAACATAAATTTACATTGAAGGTGGTTTCAAAGAATTATTTAAAAAAACACTTTGAAAAGCATAAATATATTTTCTGGGTCTATATTAGAGTTTTACTACTATTTCCTTTCTAAGAACTTAAAAGTAATCTGAGATAAACTATATGGAAATAGAAAAAAAAAAAAAAAAGTATACATAAACCTCACTGTTCTTTTCCCCAGGCTGATTTCAATGGACAGAGAGGTATGTTACATACCAGTGATGAACTGATTTATGTTATTACCTTAAATTCCTATATACCCGATCCCAGGCGTGCCCTGCTACCATAAATAATACTTCATATACACCACTTGAGGAATTTATCTTTTTAATGAATATATGGGGAAACAATGTGTGAAATGCTCCCTCAGGTAACGTGATTTTAAAATGTCCAAAATTAAATCAACTAGCTTACTCAGCAAATTCCAGAGACTGCAAGGGGAATAGCCCTTTAGAACCTAGGGACATACAAAATAGATAGTGATGTGCTCCAATATTCCATAAACCCATCAAGTTATTATATACTTAGAAATAATTCAAGTGTATTTCTTTCAGTAAGGCATAAAAGCTATAAAAATGGATCTTATTCTCATAAGCTTAAGAAGTTCACTCAAGACTACTATGTAAATATCAATGGACAAACATAATAATACATGCACAAGACTAGGAGATGTTGTTAATATTCCTGGTGAGACTCTGCTGAATAAACTTAACAATATAAAAAAACATGTACTGTCTTATTTGGTTCCAAATTAATTTTGCCATTATACTTATTTAAAACTCTTACAATTGTGGATTAGTTAAATGTTTAAGTTTTAAAAGACTTGTGATCTGCTCTTCAGTCTTCAGTGTATTCTTAGTTTAATTTAATTTATGCTGTCTGACTCCCACAGCATAGAAAACATTGTTCTTTAGTGCTAAGTGAATTTCAAAGATAACTAAGAGACAACATCAGTTTCTAAAACTTGGCTATTTGTAGGGGAGAAGAATCAGTAGAGGTCTCCTTTATGGCAGTGACAAAAAAAATAGAAGTATCTATGTGTCACTGTTAATTATAATACACTGTGGAGAAAGCATTCTTACTTATTCGCACAGATCTTATAGAGAGTTGGCTTTTCAGTGTCTGGGCCAGTGCATATGAATGGCAGAATGGAATGAATATTATCAGATTGTCAGAATTGACACAGTAAGTAAAAGAAAATACTTATATGTGCATGTATATTGAGAGAATCAATTCTTAGGTTGATAAGGAGTCTGGCGCCCCCCAGATGGAGAAAAGGACAGACTTTTGTTTGTTTGTTTGTTTACTTTGTTTTGTCTTAGTCAATGCTGCTGCTGCTAAGTCACTTCAGTCATGTCCGACTCTGTGCAGCCCCATAGACGGCAGCCCACCAGGATCCTCTGTCCCTGGGATTCTCCAGGCAAGAATACTGGAGTGGGCTGCCATTTCCTTCTCCAATGCATGCATGCATGCTAAGTCGCTTCAGTTGTGTCCGACTCTGTGCTACCCTGTGGACAGCAGCCCACCAGGCTCCTCTGTCCACAGGATTCTCTAGGCAAGAATACTGGAGTGGGTTGCCATTTCCTTCTCTTGTCTTAGTCACGTAAGACATTTTTTTTCTTAAGCTCTAAGTTGTTATGGCAACAATCTATTTCTTCTAAGACTAACTTTCTTTAAAGTGAAAGTGAAGTAGCTCAGTCGTGTCCGACTCTTTGCAACCCCATGGATTGCAGCCTACCAGGGTCCTCCCTTCATGGGATTCTCAAGGCAAGAATACTGGAGTGGGTTGCTGTTTCCTTCTCCAGGGGATCTTCCCAACCCAGGGATCGAACCTGGGTCTCCCACATTGCAGGCAGACACTTTAACCTCTGACAATTTAACTTTCTTTAAGTCCAGAGCTAATGATTACACAACGAAACAATTCATCTTACTCAAGGGTATGTTTTCCTTAAACTCTGTACTAATGATTATATAACAACAATGTACCTTGCTTGAGGACATGTTTCTTCTTAAGAACCTTCTGAATAATAAGGCCTTGATAAGACTACTGAGTAGGGCACAATTACAATCACTGTCTATCAGAAACTTTTAATGTCTTTTTGCTATAAATTGGAGGTTATTTTAGGTAGCACATGCCAAGTACATTCCTGCAGAAGTATATTCCTTAGGGAAGTACGTACCTAGGTGAATAAAGAAGCATCAGTTAAATGTCTTGGTGAGTCACCTACAATATTTATGTATCTTTTATTTTTAATTCAAGTATAGTTTATTTATAACATTATGTTAATTTCTGTTGAGCAGCAAAGTGATTTACTTATACATACATTTTCTTTTTAATATTCTGTTTCAAATTATTTTCTGCTTTGGTTTAAATATAGTTCCCATATGTATCTTTGTAGTATGTAAGAGAAAGCATATAATCATTGAGGAATTCTATGGTGTGAAACTTTTAGACATAGACTCAAGAACAAATTTACCTTATTTTATGTAGTATTTGAAATTATGTATTTCTTTCTTTTTTCTTTATTGTCAAGATATATAAGAAAAAATAATAACAAAATTGATTCATTCCTCCTACTTCATTTTTTAATCAGCATCTGTTATTTATTTACTTTGGTTCATTATGGCCCTAATTTAGACTCATTAAAAGATCTGAGCTGCCCAAGATGGTTTCTTACTTTGGAAGTTCAGGTGCCATGGCCCAAGTCAACCAGGACTGCTGACTTCAGATCAGAGCACATGTGAGATTAGCTAATTCATATGCAATGTCAGAACTATTTTAATCTAGAATAATTGACTTGGCCAGAGTGTGGGGTCAGTAGTGTCATTTACCAAATCTATCTTGATATGATTAGTTGCAGAGAAGAATTTTCAAGAGGCATGGGGCTCCCAAATCTCCATAAACTTCACAGGTTTAGATGTTCAGAAATGGATTTTGGAGTGACTGCTGTGATCTTTGAAGCCTTAGTATATCATTCTCTTGGGCTTTGCCTTTTAGCAAACTTTAGGTGAACAGAAATCATAGACGATAGATTCATCACAAAAGGCCATGACATTAAAGCCTTTAAACATTCTCAGGTAACTCTCCAATAGAGTTACAAAAACGACTGCCCTTATGGCTCTCTGACTATTCTTTTTGTAAATCAAGACCATATACACATGCACACCTTCACACACATGTACATATCAAACACATGTACACATCACACACAAATACTATATCCATTAGGAAATAGTATAGCCAAATTTGTAGCCTAGTTTTATCAATTATGCAAGATTATAACAGCATATATTTTATATTCTTAACCTTACTATTGACTTCTATTTTTTTAACCTATTCTTTGTCTTAATGTATCATTTTTCTCTCTAACATACTTTAATATCACCTATTTTAGCCATTTTTGCAAAAAATATGCTACATATTAAAAAATAAATTTTATAAGCTGCTCTGTGGTGATAAGCAAACTGTAATCTCTTTTGTGAAGACTAATTAAGTTTATGAAAAGATATAGTCTCAGGTCCTACAAAGAAGAGTTAGGAACTGGAGCTCTTTAGCCTAGAGGGGCTTAACACAAAGAAATTGTTTGGCAGTGCCGCTGTTTTTAATATACAGCTAACTTGGTCAACTGGGACAGGACGGCCTCAGAAGAAAGGACGGCCTCAGAAGAATAATCAGTTTTGGCTATCAATGACTCCCTCTATAAAGGTCTGCATTGTATCACCTACAAGGGGATGGAGATTTTGAGAGGGTGGAAATTTTGAGGGGATGGAGTAAGTTTCTCACCACTAGAATTAAAATATACCCTAGATTAGCACTCTCCAAACTTTACTGCTTGTATACAAGCCTCTATTAATAGCTTATTTTTTAATGCAACATACCATACACACATATACCATACATACTTTTTAAAGCCAAGTTTTATCAACCTGGCTTAACTTGGTTACCTTGCAAAACATAAGTCCTTCTAATTATGTTTTTTTCTGTATTCACTCATGCTTTATCATCATACTCTTCTGAACTACTATTGCTTGATTTTACTTCTCAAAGGCACTCATTGTGTCTTTTGAAATACTCACAACTAACTATTCCCACATCCTCAATCTTATCAATAAACTCTCACTTCTTTGTCTTAAGATCTTACAAGTAAATAACTGTGCCCATATTACACTCCTTCCCAACACACACACACACACACACACAAAAGTTATGGAAATGGAATTGACAGCTCTTGCAGTGCCATGCCACTATCAATTCTGTTCTAGCCTAGGTAGATATTTTGAGTACCACAAATACTTACCTCCTTGGCCTATGAATATCCAATCATTTTCCTCACTATATAACTGGAAAGGACTTCTTGAAACACTAAGTATATTATTCCCAGATTTAAATTTCTTTAACTGTTATTTATTATACCACATATAAAATCTCAACTTTTACCATTACTGACAGGGACTTTCTTGATCTAATTCTACATTAGATTTCAGCATTAACCACCTGATCTGCTTGAGATTTATTGAATTGCTGGCACTTCCTGAGAATGCCTTATTCTCTCTCACTTTGGGGACTTCAAGACCTGAGCTTTGCTCTCTCCCTAGAAGGCTATTCTTATTTGAAACATTAAAGGGCTTATTTTACAAAAAAAAAAAAAATTTTGTATAACATTGTATTAATTTAAGGAATAATTTGATGTATATATATATATTGCAAAATTTAGCTAACATCCATCACTTCATATAATTACATCTTTTCCCTTGATCTGACCTTAAGTCAATAAAGTAATCCTTGTTATTGAATATCTCCAGAAATGCACCATAAAGTCAGGGGTTGGGGATTATATCCCCAACATTCAGTGGCATAAGAGAGACTCAATATTTAAATGCATTGAATTAAATTTAATCATTGCATTAAAGGTAGTCAAACTGGCTCTGACATGAAAGGAGGGATGGGTTATTTGATATAAAGTAGTAGAAGTGAACCCAATGAATGAGCACTACTGTGAAATACATTTTAACTGAAAATACTAGAAAACTTCCAACATAGTTATCTAAAAATGGACTGTGCTATCTTGAGACACAGTAAGTTTCTCACCACTAGAATTAAAATATGCTCTAGATTAGCAGTCTCCAAACTTTTCTGCTTGTACAAAGGCCTCTTTTAGTGTCTTTTTAAATGAGACATACCAAACATATGGCTACCCTGGTGGCTTAGTGTAAAGAATCTGCCTGCAATGCATGGGACTTGGGTTCAATCCCTGGTTCAGGAAGATGCCCTGGAGACACAGCAAGTAGACACCTTCTGCAAGTCAGAAAGAAAGCTCTCACTAGGAACTAAATTAGCTGACACTTTGATGGACTTCTCAGCCTCTAGAATTATGATATATACATTTCTGTTGTTTAAGTCACCACTTAATGGTATTTTGTTATGGCAGCCTGAGCAAACTAATAGAGATGACTTAAAAAATAAAAGAAGAATCTCTAGCATTTTCTTCCTATGTATTAATGAATTGTTTTGTGTATCAGCCTAGATTCTTGCTCCTGATTTGGAGATTATTATGAGTTTATGTGATAATATTTTTAAACAATTACAGTTTATATTTTTGGTTTGAAAATCTTATTTTGGGAATAGCATTGAATTTGAAAACATTAGAAAATGTATTAGGTGTGCTATGCTTTTATTATGCAACCAAATGATTAATGAAGTATTTAACATTTTCTGTATGCTGATGAACATGATTCAGTGGCTTATAAGCCAAATATTGTAAACTGGCACTCCTGGGGTATGGCATGATACAAAACAGCATCATTTTGCTAACGTATTAATTTCACTCCTACTGGTTAAATTTAGTTCCCATAACTCCATAAGTTATTCACTATAACATCTACTTCCAAATCATGAAACATTGTCCTGATCAAAGGAAGACAAAAACACAAAGTTGTTAAAGGAAATGCCTATCCCTAGTGTCTCTTGGCTATATACACTTCCAACTTACAGTTTTGTGTATTTGGAAGGACACCAGAAAATTCTTGGGGAAGATTTCTACTCTACCAAATTATTGGAAATATAGGAATAAATTTTACTTCCCAAATATTTAGTGTATCCATGATTAGATAACCTATTTGAAATGTTACTTCAAAAATTAACGTCATATTTTGGCCAACAATTTTATGAGGTCATTTGAGTTCTCATAAAATCATTTCTAAAACAGATCCCATTTGTATACTTAGAAACTTTACTGTGTTGTTTTGATCTTTATAATCTATTTTTTAAAATCACATTGTATCTTTCCTAGTCTGTAGCCCAGAGCAAGTCAATATTTCTCCTACTCTTCTTTCTTTCTTCTTGTATATAAATGATTCTAGAGAGTGGAACAGAGAGGACCAAAAAAAAAAAAAAAGTGGAATTTAAAAATATTACAGAGAACTTACACTTTTTCATAATGAAAGAAGTGAATATTTCTAAGATATTATTGGTGTTATAGATTCAGACCCTGATATAGATTTTCATGCTGTGTACTGGGGACTCCACACTGACAAATCTGACTTTGAAAAGATGTAGAGGCCTGTTTGCATATTGGCTTTTCTGAAGAAGGAAAGCCAGATCTGAGGTCTTTCAGTCCTAGTTGTCACGGACGTAATCTGCTCACACTATGCTGTCTGCTAGCTCTAATTTGTCAACTCTTTTTTAAAATGCCTTGGGTCTGCATCTTTACCTCACCACATTCTAAATCATCTGTCAGAACCTTTGTCAGAGCAAATTTGCAAAAGTATAATAATACTCTGTCTTAACTATCACCACCAATTTTGCTAAAATAGAAATTATTTATTTGTATGAAGTTTGTCATTTTTCTTAACGAAAAAGTTGAAAACATCATGAATATCCAGGAGAAAAAGAGTGGCAGAATTCAAGAATAGTCTAACTATGCAATGCAAAAGTATTTCACCTGCAAAATGATCTTGAAGAATATTTTTTGAGAAATTTATCTGGAAAAATTATTTTACTCTGGACTGGAAAAAGAAAAATGAGGATGGATCAAACTGTATTGTCTCAAATTTAAAGAACACATACATATTTTATGCACACAAATAATATTTTTAAAAGGTGAATGTTTAGCTAGTGCTAAAATATTAATAGTTCTTAAATCTAGATGCTTTACTTATGGTTTTAACATCGGTCTTTAAGCTTGTGTTTTTTAATTCTACAGCAACATGTAACATGTTTACAATCAGAAAAAACATTGTCAAATAACCCACGCACAATCTCTGTCATATACCTGATCGAAGTGTAGGTGGTTATTTTTATCTGTAATTCTGACTCTGTTTTATGAATAATGGATGCCTGGTACCCTAACTTCAAAATTAGTCTGAGGCTAATCAGGGAAGATAATGTGGTCAATTAACTGTGGCTACAATTTGTTCGAGAAGAGTAAGTAGGAGAATGGGGCCCATGTTTGTCATCCTTTCTGAAAGTTATTTGCTTTTCCCTTTATATTAAAAAAAATCATTTTATTTACATTTTAGAACACATGGTCCATATTTTCAACTTTCTGTAATAATTCTACAACTCATTTGGTTGAAACACCAGTCACACTTATAGAGTAACTTCTGATTTTTGATAAGACATTAATAGGAAGACTGCAATATTAAGAACATTATGAAAATAATGGGATCATGGCTTACACCTAGATTAACTACTAGTACTCTATCTGGAAGTTGAATCTATTTCTTTCTCCCTGAAAGTGACACATGGGCATTCTTAAAGAAAGTTTCAATCTTAATAATCTTACACAAATGTTATTACAGTGGAATACTGTGAAACTGTATTTATATAACTGTGGAGAAAAGGTGTTTTATATATAAACCTGTTTCTTAAATATTTAGAACTTAATTTTTTAGGTAACTTTAACATTTATAGTCTGTTAAAGCGTTAATATTTTTCCAAACATATCTTTTTGTGTTTGCTCTAACAAAAGAAAAAGTTAGAGTATTCTTAATCAGTCTTTAATACACATACTATTGTATTTCACAGTTTAAAATATATTTATTCAAACACTTCATGAATTTATTAATGTGTTCCAAGATTTCCTTTTTGTGCCTCAACTGTTAACATAGTACATGAATCCTCAGGGCTTCCTTACCCAGACCTCAGGAGTCAGTCATAAATGTTGAGAAGACAGATGGAAAGAGATAGTTGGGAGGTCTTTAATTTTTTTAACCAAAAGTACACTTGATTTCTTATCATAACTCCTTCCTGTGTTATTCATACACAAGATGTGTCTTTGGTCACTTCTGTGCAGTACACGTGCCTGCATAGTTTCTACTGGTCCATCATGCTTTAGTTCCCGAGTTTAAAATTCTTTTTTTTTATAGGTTTCTTTTTTTTAACTTATTTATTTTAATTAGAGGCTAATTACAATATTGTATTGGTTTTTCCATACATCAACATGAATCCGCCACGGGTGTACACGTGTTCCCAATCCAGTTACTGTGACCAAAAGATCACTAGGCCAGTGTTCATGAGGTTGGAGACACAAACTAGCCAGAACTAGCATTCTTCTAATATTCAGATTTGTTCTTGAGTCAGCTCGCTAGCCCACAGCCTTTTCTTTATAATGAGTTTCTATTTGGGATCAGTAGTGACCCTGTATGCTGTAAAATGCAAGATGTCAGTGAGGTTTGAATCACTTTGAAACAATTGGGGCTTTAATCTATTTTTTTTTTTTTTTCAGATTCCTAGGATGATATGTAAATCTACTCTTATTCTTTGCACCTAGCTGTTCACACCAAGGAGTTAAATCTTTAAGGTAAATACCTATTTCTGTAATCTGTAACTGGTCACAGATTAGTATAGAAAAAAAAAAATGAAATTCTGTCCAAGATAAAATTTTTCTTACATTCTACCATAGAAATGATTGTCAAAACATAAGTTTTGTCTTAAAATAAGGTATCATACCTGATGATTATCATCTTAATGACATAGCATTACCATTATGGCTATAATCAATTATACTTGTCCCCCTCCCTTAACCTGAATATTGATTCATCCTTCAAAGCTTATATCAAAGAATTACTTCTCCAAAGTTTTAGCAAACACTGAAGTAGAATTTCACCATTTAATGGCTTCACAAGCTGCCTTTTATGGCTTATGGTACATATGTTTGCCAATTATAAATGATCCATTTGAGCTAAATTGCCACAGCTGCTAGAACACTTCTTTGCCCATATTTGCAGCAAAAAATAAACAAATAAAAATCTTCAAAACTATAACTTTTCAAAATAAAGGCAAATTTCTCTCAAAAGCCAAAATAACATTTTTTTCCTTCCCATCATTACAGAATAATAGGAGGAGAGAAAGGTATAGGCCAGTATTCAAAGGGTGTTACAGACACAAATGTGAGAGTGATTTTTTTTTTTTCATTCTAATAGGAAGAACACTATGTCAAGCACCTACATTAACAACTCATGTTCAAGAATGATGTAAGGAACTCTTTTATGAAAAATGAAAAGCTCTTAGTGACAAGAACCATGGTTACCATGCAACACTATCAACAAGTAGGTTATCCTTCTTTGGGCATATATTAGACATATATAGCAGAAATATATTTATTACATGAAGCCAAAGGGCAACAGAGCAGATGATTCCCAGAACAGATTTAAACAATACTGATATGACATTCACATTAACCTGGGAGATTTAAAACAACAATAACAAAAATTGTCACCTATGAAACACAATAAAGTGAAAAGGCATCTAAAAATCAATCCTAAAAAATTCTCCCAATGAAGAAGGGGCACCACATAATTTTAAATTCTCAGTAATATTTGCCTAACATGTTAATGAGATTATTAAGATTCTTGAGTAAAACTGATTTATCATACAGAGGCGATTTTTCAGTTGAAAAGGAGAGAAGTCTTGATGTAAGAGTAGTTTGAAATACATAATGTTCCTAGGCTTTGCTCCCATAAGATCACAGGCTTGAAATTAAGTTCAGTTCTTTGAATATTAAGCAAGATAAATTGATTGCAACTCATTTCACCAAATGAATGCTCATTACTTTTTAAAATGATTAATTGAGATATGTAATTCTCTTAGGTATACCTGTGGTGCTACGCTTAAGCAATGGAAATCTCTAGCTTTCAGGAACGTAATCTAGACTTATTTCTCCACTAAATTATTTCTAGCTCAGACATCTTTCTTCTTTTCTTATTATTTCAGAGCAATGCCTATTGCTTTTGGAAAATTCTCCAAATAAAACCAATTTAGTATCTTAAGAAGATCTAAAACGTTAAAAAAAATTTTAATTTATTTTTAGTTAATTTTTACTGGAATATAGTTGCTTTACAACCTTGTGTTGGCTTCTACTCTACAGCAAAGTGAATCAGCTGCACATTTACATATATCCCCTCTCTTTTTTATTTCCTTCCCATTTAGGTCACCTCAGAGCACTGAGTAGAGTTCTCTGAGCTCTCAAGTAGGTTCCCATTAGTTACCTACCTATTTTGTACATAGTATCAATCGTGTATAAATGTCAACCCCAATCTTCCAATTTGTCCTACCTCTGCCCATTCACCAGTCTCCATACGTTTGTTCTCTATGTGTGTGTGTCTATTTCAGCTTTGCAAATTAGACCAATTATACCATTTTTCTAGATTCAACATGCTTGTATTAATATATATTTTTTCTGACTCTGACTTACTTCACTCTGTAAGACAGTCCCTAGGTCCATCTAGTTCAGTTCAGTTCAGTCGCTCAGTCGTATCCAACTCTTTGCGACCCCATGGAGTTGAATATGCCAGGCCTCCCTGTCCATCACTATCTCCTGGAGTTTACCCAAACTCATGTCCATTGAGTCAGTCATGCCATCTAACCATCTCATCCTCTGTCGCCCCTTCTCCTCCTGCCTTTAATCTTTCCCAGAATCAGGGTCTTTTCAAAAGAGTCAGCTCTTCTCATCAGGGGGCCAAAGTATTGGACTTTCAGCTTCAACATCAGTCCTTCCAATGAACACCCAGGACTAATCTCCTTTAGGAAGGACTGGTTGGACTCGCAAGAGTCTTCTCCAACACGACAGTTCAAAAGCATCAATTCTTCAGCTCTCAGCTTTCTTTATAGTTCAACTCTCACATCCATACATGACTCCTGGAAAAATCAGAGCCTTGACTAGACACACCTTTGTTGGTAAAGTAATGTTTCTGTTTTTTAATGTTTTCTTTGTTGGTCATAACTTTCCTTCCAAGGAGTAAGGGTTTTTTAATTTCATGGCTGCTATCACCATCTGCAGTGATTTTGGAGTGCCCCCCAAAATTAAGTCAGCCACTGTTTCCCCATCTATTTCCCATGAAGTGATGGGACTAGATGCCATGATCTTTGTTTTCTGAATGTTGAGCTTTAAGCCAACGTTTTCACTCTCCTCTTTCACTTTCATCAAGAGGCTCTTTAGATCTTCTTCACTTTCTGCCATAAGGGTGGTGTCATCTGCATATCTGAGGTTATTGATATTTCTCTTGACAATCATGATTCGAGCTTGTGCTTCATCCAGCCCAGCATTTCTCATGATGTACTCTGCATATAAGTTAAATAAGCAGGATGACAGTATACAACCTTGATGAACTCCATTCCCGATTTGGAACCAGTCTGTTGTTCCATGTCCAGTTCTAATTGTTGCTTCCTGACCCACACACAAGTTTCTCAAGAGGCAACTCAGGTGGTCTGCTATTCCCATCTCTTTCAGAATTTTCCACAGTTTATTGTGATCCACACAGTCAAAGTTTTTGGCATAGTCAATAGAGCAGAACTAGATGTTTTCCTGGAACTGTCTTCTTTTTCGATGCTTCCAGTGGGTGTTGACAATTTAATCACTGGTTCCTCTGCCTTTTCTAAATCCAGCTTGAACATCTGGAAGTTCACAGTTCATGTATTGCTGAAGCCTGGCTTGGAGAATTTTGAGCATTACTTTGCTAGCTGTGAGATGAGTGCAATTGTGTGGTAGTTTGAGCATTCTTTGGCATTGCCTTTCTTTGGGATTGGAATGAAAACCGACTTTTCCAGTCCTGTTTTCACTGCTGCATTTTCCAAATTTGCTGGCATGATGAGTGCAGCACTTTAACAGCATCATCTTCCAGGATTTGAAATAGCTCAACTGAATTCCATCACCTCCACTAGCTTTGTTCATAGTGATGCTTCCTAAGGCCCACTTGACTTCACATTCCAGGACGTCTGGCTCTAGGTGAATGATCACACCATTGTGATTGTCTGGGTCGTGAAGATCTTTTTTATATAGTTCTTCTGTTTATTCTTGCCACCTCTTCTTAATATCTTCTGCTTCTGTATGGTCTCTACTATTTCTGTCCTTTATTGAGCCCATCTTTGCATGAAATATTCCCTTGTTATCTCTAATTTTCCTGAAGAGATCTCTAGTCTTTCCCATTCTATTATTTTCCTCTATTTCTTTGCACTGATCACTGAGGAAGGCTTTCTTATCTCTCCTTGCTATCTTTGGAACTCTGCATTCAAATAGGTATATCTTGCCTTTTCTCCTTTGCTTTTTGCTTCTCTACTTTTCACAGCTATTTGTAAGGCCTCCTCAGACATCCATTTTGCTTTTTTGCATTTCTTTTTCTTGAGCATGATCTTGATCCCTGTCTCCAGTACAATGTCATGAACCTCCGTTCATAGTTCATCAGGCAGTCTATCAGATCTAGTCCCTTAAATCTATTTCTCACTTCCACTGTATAATCATAAGGGATTTGATTTAGGCCATACCTGAATGGTCTAGTGGTATTCCCCACTTTCTTCAATTTCAGTCTGCATTTGGCAATAAGGAGTTCATGATCTGACCCACAGTCAGCTCCCAGTCTTGTTTTTGCTGACTGTATAGAGCTTCTCCATCTTTGGCTGCAAAGAATAGAATCAATCTGATTTTGGTGTTGGCCATCTGGTAATCTCCATGTTTAGAGTCTTCTCTTGTGTTGTTGGAAGAGGGTGTTTGCTATGACCAGTGCATTCTCTTCTTTGCCCTGCTTCATTCTGTACGCCAAGGCCAAATTTGCCTGTTATTCCAGATGTTTCTTGACTTCCTACTTTTGCATTCCAGTCCCCTATAATGAAAAGGACTAACATGGGTGTTAGTTCTAAAAGGTCTTTAGGTCTTCATAGAACCATTCATCTTCAGCTTCTTCAGGATACTGGTTGGGGCATAGACTTGGATTACCATGATATTGAATGGTTTGCCTTGGAAACGAACAGAGACCATTCTGTCATTTTTGAGATTGCATGCAAGTACTGCATTTTGTACTATTTTGTTGACTATTATGGCTACTCCATTTCTTCTAAGGGATTCCTGCCCACAGTAGTAGATATAATGGTCATCTGAGTTAAATTCACCCATTCTAGTCCATTTTAACTTACGGATTCCTAAAATGTCTGCATTCAGTCTTGCCATCTCCTGTTTGACTTCTTCCAATTTGCCTTGATTCATGGTCCTGACATTCCAGGTTCCTATGCAATATTGCTCTTTACAGCATCGGACCTTGCTTCTATTACCAGTCACATCCACAACTGCGTAATGTTTTTGCTTTGGCTCCATCCTTTCATTCTTTCTGAAGTTATTTCTCCACTAATCTCCAGTAGCATATTGGGTGCCTACTGACCATGGGAGTTCATCTTTCAGTGTCTTATCTTTTTGACTTTTCATAGTCTCCATGGGGTTCTCAGTGCAAGAATACTGAAGTGGTTTGCCATTCCCTTCTTTAGTGGACCACATTTTTTCAGAACTCTCCACCATGACCCAGCCACCCTGGGTGGCCCTACATGGCATGGTCCATCTACATTTCTACAGATAATCTAATGCAGGTCAGGAAGCAACAGTTAGAACTGGACATGGAACAACAGACTGGTTCCAAATAGGAAAAGGAGTTTGTCAAGGCTGTATATTGTCACCCTGTTTATTTAACTTATATGCAGAGTACATCATGAGAAACACTGGACTGGAAGAAACACAAGCTGGAATCAAGATTGCTGGGAGAAATATCAATAACCTCAGATATGCAGATGACACCACCCTTATGGCAGACAGTGAAGAGGAACTCAAAAGCCTCTTGATGAAAGTGAAAGTGGAGAGTGAAAAAGTCGGCTTAAAGCTCAACATTCAGAAAATGAAGATCATGGCATCCGGTCCCACCACTTCATGGGAAATAGATGGGGAAACAGTGGAAACAGTGGCAGACTTTATTTTTCTGGGCTCCAAAATCACTGCAGATGGTGACTGCAGCCATGAAATTAAAAGGCACTTACTCCTTGGAAGGAAAGTTATGACCAACCTAGATAGCATATTCAAAAGCAGAGACATTACTTTGCCAACAAAGGTCCGTCTAGTCAAGGCTATGGTTTTTCCTGTGGTCATGTATGGATGTGAGAGTTGGACTGTGAAGAAGGCTGAGTGCTGAAGAATTGATGCTTTTGAACAGTGGTGTTGGAGAAGACTCTTGAGAGTCCCTTGGACTGCAAGGAGATCCAACCAGTCCATTCTGAAGGAGATCAGCCCTGGGATTTCTTTGGAAGGAATGATGCTAAAGCTGAAACTCCAGTACTTTGGCCACCTCATGCAAAGAGTTGACTCATTGGAAAAGACTCTGATGCTGGGAAGGATTGAGGGCAGGAGGAGAAGGGGACAACAGAGGATGAGACGGCTGGATGGCATCACTGACTCAATGGACGTGAGTCTGAGTGAACTCTGGGAGTTGGTGATGGAGAGGGAGGCCTGGCGTGCTGCAATTCATGGGGTCACAAAGAGTCAGACAGGACTGAACGACTGATCTGATTTGATCTGATGGCTAACTAATTTTCCCTTGTGCATATGCACTACATCTTCTTTATCCATTCCTCTGTTGATGGACATTTAGGTTGCTTCCATGTCCAGGCTATTGTAATCAGTGCCTCGGTGAACACCGGGGCACAGGTGTCCTCTTGAATTATGGTTTTCTCAGGGTATATGCTGAGTAGTAGGATTGGTGGGTAATATGGGTAAATATGCTTTTAGTTTTACAGTGGACCTCCATACTTTTCTCCATAGTGGCTGTACCAATTTACATTCTCAATGACAGTGTAAGAGGGTTCCTTTTTCTCCACACCCCCTCTAGAATTTATTGTTTGTGGATTCTTTGGTGGTAGACATACTGATGAGTGTGAGGTAGTACCTCATTGTAGTTTTGATTTACATTTCTCTGATTAGTGATGTTCAGCATGTTTTCATGTATTTGTTGGTCATCTGTATGTCTGCTTTGGAAAAATGTCTGTTTAGGCCTTCCACTCATTTTTTGATTGGTTTATTTGTTTTTATTTTGAAATTGAGCTGCCTGACTTCTTTGTATATTTTGGAAGTTAATCCATTTTCAGGTACTTCATTTGCAAGTGTATTCTCCCATTCTGATGGTTATCTTTTTGTCCTATTTATGGTTTCCTTTGCTGTGCAAAAGGTTTTATGTCTCATGTGTTTATTTTTGTTTTTATTTTTATTACTGTAGAAGGTGGGTCAAAAATGAACTTTTTGATAAAAGAAACACAATTTACAACCTCCTTTTAAGACCTTATTCAAAGGATAATCTTCTCTCATTGACTCCTTGCATAGCAAGACTGAAATTTGGGGCCAAAATCTCTTTAGTGCATATAAATATTTCACATGATTCACAATTCTAGTCTGTTTCTGCTATTTTTTTTAAGAGTATAATTCTTTCTTCTTATTCCATGAGCATAACTTTTTTCCTGATTGTATTAGTTGAATGTCAATCATTTAAAAATTGAACTAATACAGTATAGTATTAAAACAATCACCTGAAGTTTCATTCAAAAACAACCAGTGTAAATATTTGTCAATGTCTGGCATAACTCTGTATGCATAGATATGGGCAAATATATGTACCATTTTTATGTAATTGGCAATAATTTATAAAGTGAATACTACTTTTAAAAATATTTTTTTGTATTCCTTTTTACTTAAGTTCCCATGTTCTTCCTGTTTCTCTATTTACACATTTCCCTGGCAGGCTACAGTTCATGGGGTTACAGGGTCAGACATGATGGAGTGATTTTGGGCTTCCCAAATGGTGCCAGTGATAAAGAACCCACCTACCAATGCAGGAGACAAAAGAGATGCTAGTTCCATCCCTGAATTGGGAAGATCCCCTGGAGGAGGGCACAGCAACCCAATCCAGTATACTTGCCTGGAGAAGCCCATGGACAGAGGAGCCTAGTGGGCTATAGTCTATAGGGTCACAGAGTTGATGACTGAAGCAACTTAACTTAGCAGCTTCAATGGCCAATATTAAGGAATTTATTGGTATTTTTCTGTATTTTTTTTATTTTAAATTTCAAGCATATTTTTACATTTTCAGAATTTCTTTTTGCAGACATGAGAGCACAATGTTTATACTTCAAAATATTTTACTTTTCTCACTTAACAAATATTAGAGGAATCCCTCTGGGACAGTGCAGATAGTTTTAACTAATTCTTCATAAACACTAAATAAAGTTCTGTGGTAATATGATTTTTTTCCAAAATTTGACTATTGACTTACATTCATTTTTTCACTATAAAAGTGTTATAAAAAGCAAATTCTACAAATATTCTTATGTTCTAGTGTCTTTTTTTTTTTTTGAGATATGATCTATTTTTTATACATATTTTATTTTTAAAACTAATTTATTTGGCTGCCTGGTCTTAGTTGCAGCATATTGGATATAGTTCCCTGTTGTTTTGTTGTTCTGTTGCTAAGCTAGTCCAGCTCTTTGTGACCCGCTAGACTATAGCCTGCCAGGATCCTCTGTCCATGGGATTTCCCAGGCAAGAATACTGGAGCAGGTTACCATTCCCTTCTCTAGGGGATCTTCCCGACCCAAGGATTGAACCTGCATCTCCGGGGATTAAACCTGGGTTCCCTGCATCGGCAACATGGAGTTTCAGCCATTGGACCACCAGGGAAGTCTCTTGGGGAGTGTTTTAAAAACACACTTTGCATACAGCATAAATTAACACAACATTATAAATCAGCTATACTCCAATCAATAAAAGAAAAACCTACATATACTCTCTACTCAGATGAGGACAAGATACAGGGAAACCTCAGGGCTGATACAACACCCCATTAGACAACTCACATTACCTACCTGGGCCATGCCTACAAGTTGGAGTAAAGGAAGGCAGGGGCTACATGTAAAGGACTGGTTGATAGAAACTAAGGCCTTTGCTCAAGAATTACAGGGGACTTCCCTGAAAGTCCAGTGGTCGAGACTTCACCTTCCCATGCAGGGGGATGTAGGTTCAATTCCCAGTGAAGGAACTAAGATCCCACATGGCTCATAGCCCAAAAACCAAAACATAAAACAGAAACAATACTGTAACAAATTAAATAAAGACTTTAAAAATTGTCCTCATCGTTAAAAAAAAAAAAATCTTGGGAAAAAAAAAAAAAGAATTACAGCCCACAGCAACCTCATAAAGTGAGAGCTGGGCAAACAAATACACTTTTCTCCTCCCTCAATCCATTTCTCTGCAGTGCTCACTACTGGCCAAAGCCAACCAGGAGCCAGAGGGCCTTGGAAGACCACTGATGCAGCCTGCACAGGTCAGCCTGCCAGGGTGGGTGGGGTGTGCAGCACAGGGTGGGGAGCAGTGAAGAGTGGATTTGGAGGGCAAAGGGAAGCTTTCCAGTCCATTAATTTATTGACTCACTGGAATATTTTTAAGCAGAGGAGTGACTTTGGTAAGTTGTATTTTGGAAAAATTACTCTGGCAGGAGTGTGGGGAAGGACTGAGGGAGGAGAGCCTAACTTAAGTGCAGAGCTGGAAGGGCCACTGCATAGAGTGGACAGGAAACAAGAGCCCAGACTAGACACCACCAGTGTCTGAAAGAGGAGGGCGTAGACGTGAGGGGCTTTGTTGTTTGTTTAGTTTTTTTCATTGAGACAGAATTGACATGTTAACATTACGTTACATTAATTTCAGGTGTACAACATTGTTGTCATTGTTGTTCAGTTGCTCAGCTGTGCCTGACTCTTTGTGATCCCATGGACTGCAGTGTGCCAGGTTTCCCTGTCCTCCACTTGCTTGCTGCAGATTTCTTAAGTTCACCTTCATTGAGTCAGTGATGCTATTTAACCATCTCATCCTCTGCTGCCCAGTATCCTTTTGCCTTCAATCTTTCCCAGCACCAGGGTCTTTACCAATGAGTTGGTTCTTTGTATTAGGCAGACAAAGTATTGGAGCTTCAGATTTAGCATAGTACAATATAATGATTTGTTATCTGCACACATTGTGAAATGATCACCATAATAAGTCTAGTTAACATCCATAACAATACATAGTCATAATTTTTTATTTCTTATGAGAAAAACTTTTTCTTAATTTAATTAATTTAGTATGTTTGGCTTCACTGGGTCCTCATTGCTGTGTATGGGCTTTCTCTAGTTGCAGAGAGAAGGCATTACTCTTCATTTTGGCATGCAAGCTTCTGTCCTGTTGTGGAGCACAGGCTCCAGGGCACATGAGCTCCAGTATTTGTGGCTACACCACTGCACCTGAAATCTTCCTAGACCAGGAATTGAACCCATGTCCCCTGCATTGGCAGGTAGATTCTTAACCACTGGACCATCAGGGAAGTCCAGGAATACTTTTAAGATCTACTCTACCAAACATTAAGTTATAGGGAGCTAGAACAGTGAAGGGGATCAAATCTGTGTCTCCTGCATTGGCAGGCAGATTCTTCTTTTTTTTTTTTTTCCAACTCGGCATTTTACGTTTTATTTTTTTTTAATATGTTTATTTAATTTAGTTGGAGGCTAATTACTTTACTATATTGTAGTGGTTTTGCCATACATTGACATGAATGTGCCATGGGAGTGCATGTGTTCCCCATCCTGAACCCCCCTCCCACATCCTTCCCCATCCCATCTCTCTGGGTCATCCCAGTGCACCAGCCCTGAGCACCCTGTCTCATGCATCGAAACTGGACTGGAAATTTGTTTCACATATGATAATATACATGTTTCAGTGCCATTCTCCCAAATCATCCCACCCTCTCCCTCTCCCACAGAGTCCAAAAGACTGTTCTATACATCTGTGTCTCTTTTGCTGTCTCACATATAGCGTTATCATTCACATCTTTCTAAATTCCATATATATGTATTAGTGTACTGTATTGGCGGAGAGGGCAATGGCAACCCACTCCAGTACTCTTTTCTGGAAAACCCCATGGATGGAGGAGCCTGGTAGGCTGCAGTCCATGGGGTCGCTACAAGTCGGACACGACTGAGCGACTTCACTTTCACTTTTCACTTTCATGCATTGGAGAAGGCAATGGCAACCCACTCCAGTGTTCTTGCCTGGAGAATCCTAGGGATGGCAGAACCAGGTGGGCTGCTGTCTATGGGGTCGCACAGAGTTGTACACAACTGAAGCAACTTAGCAGCAGCAGTATACTGTATTGATGTTTTTAATTCTGGCTTACTTCACTCTGTATAATAGGCTCCAATTTCATCCACATCATTAGAACTGATTCAAATATATTCTTTTTAATGGCTGAGTAATATTCCATTGTGTATATGTACCACAGCTTTATTATCCATTCGTCTGCTGATGGACATATAGGTTGCTTCCATGTCCTGGCCATTATAAACAGTGCTGCAATGAATATTGGGGTACACATGTCTCTTTCAATTATGGTTTCCTCAGTGTGTATGCCCAGCAGTGGGATTGCTGGGTCATATGGCAGTTCTATTTCCAGTTTTTTAAGGAATCTCCACACTGTTCTCCATAGTGTACTAGTTTACATTCCCACCAACAGTGGAAGAGGGTTCTCTTTTCTCCACACCCTCTCCAACATTTATTGCTTATAGACTTTTAGATAGCAGCCATTCTGATTGGCATGAAATGGTACCTCATTTTGGTTTTGACTTTCATTTCTCTGATAATGAGTGATGTTGAGCATCTTTTCATGTGTTTGTTAGCCATCTGTATGTCTTCTTTGGAGAAATGTCTGTTTAGTTCTTTGGCCTATTTTTTGACTGGGTTGTTTATTTTTCTGGAGTTGAGCTACAGGAGTTGCTTATATATTTTTGAGATTAATTCTTTGTCAATTACTTCATTTGCTATTATTTTTTCCCATTCTGAAGACTGTCTTTTCACCTTGCTTATAGTTTCCTTTGTTGTGCAGAAGCTTTTAAGTTTAATTAGGTTCCATTTGTTTATTTTTGCTTTTATTTCCAATATTCAGAGGATCCTGCTGTGATCTATGTCAGAGAGTGTTTTGCCTATGTTTTCCTCTAGGAGTTTTATAGTTTCTGGTCTTATGTTTAGATCTTTAATCCATTTTGAGTTTATTTTTGTGTCTGGTGTTAGAAAGTGTTCTAGTTTCATTCTTTTACAAGTGGTTGACCAGTTTTCTCAGCACCACTTGTTAAAGACATTGTCTTTTCTCCACTGTATATTCTTGCCCCCTTTGTCAATGATAAGCTGTCCATAGGTGCATGGATTTAGCTCTGGGCTTTCTATTTTGTTCCATTGATCTATATTTCTGTCTTTGTGCCAGTACCATACTCTCTTGATGACTGTGGCTTTGTAGTAGAGCCTGAAGTCAGGCAGGTTGATTCCTCCAGTTCCATTCTTCTTTTTCAAGATTGCTTTGGCTATTCGAGGTTTTTTGTATTTCCATACAAATAGTGAAAATATTTGTCCTAGTTCTGTGAAAAATACTGTTGGTAGCTTGATAGGAATTGCATTGAATCTATAGATTGCTTTGGGTAGTATACTCATTTTCACTATATCAATTCTTCCAATCCATGAGCATGGTATATTTCTCAATCTATTTGTGTTATCTTTGATTTCTTTCATCAGTGTTTTATAGTTTTCTCTCTTTTAGGCAGATATATTCATAAGTATTTTATTCTTTCTGTTGCAATGGTGAATGCATTAATTTCTTAATTTCTCTTTCTGTTTTCTCATTGTTAGTGTATAAAATGCAAGGGATTTCTGTGTGTTAATTTTATATCATGCAACTTTACTCTATTCATTGATTAGCTCTAGTAATTTTCTGGTGGAGTCTTTAGGGTTTTCTATGTACAGGATCATGTCATCTGCAAACAGTGAGAGTTTTACTTCTTCCTTTCCAGTCTGGATTCCTTTTATTTCTTTTTCTGTTCTGATTGCTGTGGCCAAAACTTCCAAAACTATGTTGAATAATAGTGGTGTTAGTGGGCACCCTTGTCTTGTTCCTGACTTTAGGGGAAATGCTTTCAATTGTTCACCGTTGGGGATAATGTTTATTGTGGGTTTCTCACATATAGCTTTTATTATGTTGAAGTATGTTCCTTCTATTCCTGCTTTCTGGAGGGTTTTTTTTTTTTATCATAAATGGATGTTGAATTTTGTCAAAGGCTTTGTCTGCATCTATTGAGATAATCATATGGTTTTTATCTTTCAATTTGTTAATGTGGTGTATTACGTTGATTGATTTGTGGATATTGAAGAATCCTTGCATCCCTGGGATAAAGCCCACTTGGTCATGATGTATGATCTTTTTACTATGTTGTTGGATTCTGTTTGCTAAAATTTTGTTAAGAATGTTTGCATCTATGTTCATCAGTGATATTGGCCTGTAGTTTTCTTTTTTGTGTGGCATCTTTGTCTGGTTCTGGTATTAGGGTTATAATGGCCTCATAGAATGAGTTTGGAAGTTTACCTTCCTCTGCAATTTTCTGGAAGAGTTTGAATAGGATAGGTGTTAGCTCTTCTCTAAATTTTTGGTAGAATTCAGTTAAGCCATCTGGTCCTGAGCTTTTGTTTGCTGGAAGATTTCTGATTACAGTTTCAATTTCCGTGCTTGTGGTGGGTATGTCAAAATTTTCCATTTCTTTCTGGTTCAGTTTTGGAAAGTTGTACTTTTCTAAGAATTTGTCCATTTCTTCCACATTGTCCATTTTATTGGCATATAATTGCTAATAGTAGTCTCTTATGATCCTTTGTATTTCTGTGTTGTCTGTTGTGATCTCTCCATTTTCATTTATAGTTTTATTGATTTGATTTTTCTCCCTTTGTTTCTTGATGAGTCTGGCTAATGGTCTGTGAATTTTATTTATCCTTTCAAAGAACCAGCTTTTGGCTTTGTTGATTTTTGCTATGGTCTCTTTTGTTTCTTTTGCATTTACTTCTTCCCTAATTTTTAAAGATTTCTTTCCTTCTACTAAGCCTGGGGTTCTTCATTTCTTCCTTTTCTAGTTGCTTTAGTTGTAGAGTTAGGTTGTTTATTTGACTTTTCTCTTGTTTCTTGAGGTAAGCCTGTATTGCTAAGAACCTTCTCCTTAGCACTGCTTTTACAGTGTCCCATAGATTTTGGAATATTATGTTCTCATTTTCATTTATTTCTATGCATATTTTGATTTCTTTCTTTTTTTTAATTTCTTCTGTGATTTGTTGGTTATTCAGCCTACATATGTTGGAATTTTTAATACTTTTTCTCTTGTAATTGATATCTAATCTTACTGCATTGTGATCAGAAGAGATGCTTGGAATGACTTCAATTTTTTTGAATTTACCAAGGCTAGATTTATGGCCCAGGATGTGATCTGTCCTGGAGAAGGTTCCATGTGCACTTGAGAAAAAGGTGAAATTCATTGTTTTGGGGTGAAATGTCCTATAGGTCTCTAATTGGTCCATTGTATCATTTAAATTGGTCCATTGTGTTTCTTTGCTAATTTTCTGTTTAGTTGATCTATCCATAGGTGTGAGTGGGGTATTAAAGCCTCCCACTATTATTGTGTTATTGTTAATTTCCACTTTCATACTTGTTACCATTTGCCTTACATATTGTGGTGCTCCTATGTTGGGTGCATATATATTTATAATTGTTATATCTTCTTCTTGGATTGATCCTTTGATCATTATGTAGTGTTCTTCTTTGTTGCTTTTCACAGCCTTTATTTTAAAGTCTATTTTATCTGATATGAGTATTGCTACTCCTGCTTTCTTTTGGTCTCTATTTGGGTGGAATATCTTTTTCCAGTCCTTCACTTTCAGTCTGTATGTGTCCCTTGTTTTGAGGTGGGTCTCTTGTAGACAACATATATATGTGTCTTGTTTTTGTATCCATTCAGTCAGTCTTTGTCCTTTGGTTGGGGCATTCAACCCATTTACATTTAAGGTAATTGTTGATAAGTATGATCCCGTTTCCATTTACTTTGTTGTTTTGGGTTCGAGTTTATACACTTTTTCTGTGTTTCCTGTCTAGAGAAGATCATTTAGCATTTGTTGGAGAGCTGGTTTGGCGGTGCTGAATTCTCTCAGCTTTTGCTTGTCTGAAAAGCTTTTGATTTCTCCTTCATATTTGAATGAGATCCTTGCTGGGTACAGTAATCTGGGCTGTAGGTTTTTCTCTTTCATAATTTTAAATATGTCCTGCCATTCCCTCCTGGCCTGAAGAGTTTCTATTGAAAGATCAGCTGTTATCCTTATGGGAATCTCCTTGTGGGTTATTTGTTGTTTTTCCCTTCTTGCTTTTAATATTTGTTCTTTGTGTTTGATCTTTGTTAATTTGATTAATATGTGTCTTGGGGTGCTTTGCCTTGGGTTTATCCTATTTGGGACTCTCTGGGTTTCTTGGACTTGGGTGATTATTTCCTTCCCCATTTTAGAGAAGTTTTCAACTATTATCTCCTCAAGTATTTTCTCATGGTCTTCTTTTTGTCTTCTTCTCTGGGACCCTATGATTAGAATGTTGGGGCTTTTAACATTGTCCCAGAGGTAGCTGAGATTGTCCTCATTTCTTTAAATTCTTTTTTTTCTCTCTCTGCTTCATTTATTTATGCTATTCTATCTTCTACCTCACTTATCCTATCTTCTTTCTCTGTTATTCTACTGTTGCAGAATAACAACAGAGTGTTTTTTATTTCATTTATTGTATTATTCATTATATATTGACTCTTTTTTATTTCTTCTAGGTCCTTGTTAAACATTTCTTGCATCTTCTCAATCCTTGTCTCCAGGCTATTTATCTGTAACTCCATTTTGTTTTCAAGATTTTGGATCATTTTTACTATCATTATTCTGAATTCTTTATCAGGTAGATTCCCTATCTCTTCCTCTTATGTTTGGTTTGGGGGCATTTATCCTATTACTTTACTTGCTGAGTATTTTTCTGCCTTTTCATCTTGTTTAGACTGCTGTGTTTGGGGTGGCCTTTCCATATTCTGGCAATTTGTGATTCCTCTTTATTATGAAGGCTCATTGCTGTGGGTGGGTTGGATGGGTGGCTTGTCCTTTCCTGGTTAGGGCAGCTTCTTCTGTTTGCTGGTCTCTTCAGTGTTTAATTTCCACCCTGACACAAGGGGGCAGTGGTGGTCACTTTTTTAGGCTCACTTGTTCAGTTGTGCTGTGGGGAGGGAGGAACACCGCAAACAAATATCACTGGCATGTGTGGGGAGTATTTGCAGTGTTTCAACTGCACTGGGTTTGTCACCGCTCATGGCATGTGTGCTTTCAGGGTCTACACTTCTCAGGCTCTAGGTTGCTCTGCCAGGAACTGTCTCTGTCAGGCCCTGGGTTGCGTGCACTTCCCAGGTCTAAGCTGATCAGTTTCAGATTCTTGGATACTCCACAAAGGCACAGACTCAGTTGGGCCTGCGTTTTGTGCCCTTCCCAAGTCCAAGCAGATCAGATGACCAGGTGCTTGGCAAGAGCAGTCACGCCCAGTTGGAGGGTGCATCTTATCACCTTCCCCATCCCAGTCGCTCAGTTTTCTGGGTGTACAAGAGGTGCGCCTTCTCAGGTGTGCCATGTGTCTCTTCTGGGGAGCTGATCTCTGGCTCTAACCCTCCTGGCGGATGTCAACCATCCAGAATCCCTAGAAGTCTTGGTTAGCAACAAAGCCTGCTTGCAGTTTGGTAGAGGATGCCTCTCTGGGGCCACGATTGCCCCCTTCTGGTTCTGGTTGCCCTCGCCTGCCTATCTGCGGTAGGGAATGCACCAGTCTGCAGCCGGCTAGCTCTGCTCAGTCCTTTGTTCTGTGAGCGGGCCTGGCAGTGTCTTAGGTTAGGGCTTTTCGCAGGGTAGCTATCAACAGTCTGTTGCTATCTCAAGTTAGTTCTCTTAGACTGCTCTCAGGACAGTCAGGCCTGGTCCTTACCCTAAGCAACGCAGCCCATGTCTCCCTGTCCAGCCCCCACTTGCTAGTGATGGATGTGAGCATCTGGGCTGCTTCTGTGCTGGGAGTTGCCATTAGGCACGTAATCTGTGGGTTTTAATTACTTCTTTATTTATTTATTTTCCTCCCAGTTATGTTGCCCTCTGAGATTCCAAGGCTTGCCACAGACCCACCGGTGAGAATGTTTCCACGGTATTTGGAAACTCTGTCTTTTTAAAGACTCCCTTCCCATCTCCATCTCTACCTCTTTTGTCTCTCTTTTTATATTTAATATTTTGTCCTACCTCCTTTTGAAGACAATGGGCTGCCTTTCTGGGTGCCTGATGTCCATTGCCAGCATTCAGAATTTGTTTTGTGGAATTTGCTCAGCGTTCAAATGTTCTTTCAATGAATTTGTGGGGGAAAAAGTGGTCTCCCCATCCTATTCTTCCACCATCTCAGGACCACTCCCTAGTGTCTCTACTTTGATAGCATCTCAAGAGTACAACTGCTGCATTATAGGGAATGTGCATTTTCAAAACATATACTATCAGAATATTTTCATGAACAAAGCTACAACATTTCACATTCCCAGGGCAATATTTGTAAATTCCCTTTTTCACATTCCCACTGGCAATGACTGGTGGGGTTTTGATAACAATGTATTCCACTTTATGCATTATATTATTCAGGGATCCAGTTTCATTTTCATTCCATAGGAATCAGTAAAACTCTCTGGACTATTTATTGAAAATCTTCCAATGACCACTGATATTCAGGGAAACTGGTTTTATCTCAGCTGTCTGCATGCATCTGTTTTTAGACGTGATCTTTTGTTCTATTTGTCTATACCAGTTTCAGTATTATATAATAATATATTGCCTTAGCTTCAGTAAACTGTGGTATCTGACAGAACAAGTCCTCATAGTTATTTCTTAGTGATAGTATGGACCAATCTTGATTTTTCTTTTTTACATGTAAATTTTAGTTTGTAAATTCCATTAAAAAAAGAGCAGTTTGAATTTTCATTGAAATTTCATGAAATATAAATCAATTTGAGTAAAATAGGCTTTTCAAGATAATAAAGTTAGTAAGACTATAAATATTATATGTCTCACTATTTATTTAAAATATTTAAAAATATCTCTCAATAATGTTTATATGCTTTGCTATTAAGGTCTTCTGCATATTTTTGATAGATTTATTACAAAATAACATTTCAGTTCAGTTCAGTTGCTCAGTCCTGTCCGACTCTTTGCAAACCCATGAATTGCAGCACTCCAGGCCTCCCTGTCCATCACCAATGCCTAGAGTTCACCCAGACTCATGTCCATCGAGTCAGTGATGCCATCCAGCCATCTCATCCTCTGTCATCCCCTTCTCCTCCTGCCCCCAATCCCTCCCAGCATCAGAGTCTTTCCCAATGAGTCAACACTTCACATGAGGTGGCTAGAGTACTGGAGTTTCAGCTTTAGCATCAGTCCTTCCAAAGAAATCCCAGGGCTGATCTCCTTCAGAATGGACTGGTTGGATCTCCTTGCAGTCCAAGGGACTCTCAAGAGTCTTCTCCAACACCACAGTTCAAAAGCATCAATTCTTCGGCGCTCAGCCTTCTTCACAGTCCAACTCTCACATCCATATATGACCACAGGAAAAACCATAGCCTTGACTACACGGACCGTTGTTGGCAAAGTAATGTCTCTGCTTTTGAATATGCTATCTAGGTTGGTCATAACTTTCCTTCCAAGGAGTAAGCATCTTTTAATTTCATGGCTGCAGTCACCATCTGCAGTGATTTTAGAGCCCAGAAAAATAAAGTCTGACACTGTTTCCACTGTTTCCCCATCTATTTTCCATGAAGTGATGGGATCAGATGCCATGATCTTCATTTTCTAAATGTTGAGCTTTAAGTCAACTTTTTCACTCTCCATTTTCACTTTCATCAAGAGGCTTTTGAGTTCCTCTTCACTTTCTGCCATAAGGGTGGTGTCATCTGCAGATCTGAGGTTATTGATATTTCTCCCGGCAATCTTGAGTCCAGCTTTTGCTTCTTGCAGTCCAGCGTTTCTCATGATGTACTCTGCATATAAGTTAAATAAACAGGGTGACAATATACAGCCTTGACGAACTCCTTTTCCTATTTGGAACCAGTCTGTTGTTCCATGTCCAGTTCTAACTGTTGCTTCCTGACCTGCATACAAATTTCTCAAGAGGCAGATCAGGTGGTCTGGTATTCCCATCTCTTTCAGAATTTTCCACAGTTTATTGTGATCCACACAGTCAAAGGCTTTGGCATAGTCAATAAAGCAGAAGTAGATGTTTTTCTGGAACTCTCTTCTTTTTCTACGATCCAGCGGATGTTGGCAATTTGATCTCTGGTTCCTCTGCCTTTTCTAAAACCAGCTTGAACATCAGGAAGTTCACGGTTCACAAATTGCTGAAGTCTGGCTTGGAGAATTTTGAGCATTACTTTACTAGTGTGTGAAATCAGTGCAATTGTGCGGTAGTTTGAGCATTCTTTGGCATTACCTTTCTTTGGGACTGGAATGAAAACTGACCTTTTCCAGTTCTGTGGCCACTGCTGAGTTTTCCACATTTGCTGGCATATTGAGTGCAGCACTTTCACAGCATCATCTTTCAGGATTTGGAATAGCTCAACCGGAATTCTATTACCTCCACTAGCTTTGTTCGTAGTGATGCTTTCTAAGGCCCACTTGACTTCACATTCCAGGATGTCTGGCTCTAGGTCAGTGATCACACCATCGTGATTATCTGGGTCGTGAAGATCTTTTTTGTACAGTTCTTCTGTGTATTCTTGCCATCTCTTCTCAATATCTTCTGCTTCTGTTAGGTCCCTACCATTTCTGTCCTTTATCGAGCCCATCTTTACATGAAATGTCCCCTTGGTATCTCTAATTTTCTTGAAAAGATCCCTAGTCTTTCCCATTCTGTTGTTTTCCTCTGTTTCTTTGCATTGATCCCTGAAGAAGGCTTTCTTATCTCTTCTTGCTATTCTTTGGAGCTCTGCATTCAGATGCTTATATCTTTCCTTTTCTCCTTTGCTTTTCACTTGTCTTCTTTTCACAGCTATTTGTAAGACCTCCCCAGACAGCCATTTTGCTTTTTTTCATTTCTTTTCCATGGGGATGTTCTTGATCCCTGTCTCCTGTACAATGTCACGAACCTCATTCCATAGTTTATCAGGCACTCTATCTATCAGATCTAGGCCCTTAAATCTATTTCTCACTTCCACTGTATAATCATAAGGGATTTGATTTAGGTCATACCTGTATGGTCTAGTGGTTTTCTATACTTTCTTCAATTTAAGTCTGAATTTGGCAATAAGGAGTTCATGATCTGAGAATTTATTATAAATTTTATGGGTTTATTTTCATGGTCTACATTTCACAAATGATGTTGTAAAAGATTCTTTGTATTCTTTGTGGATGGGATTTGTTGAATGTTTTGCCTTTGAAGATTGTGTCTTGCATCAATTTTAGTTCCTTCTCAGACAAAATAGCTTAAAATATTGTCTCTCACCATTTACTGTATGACTATCTATTTTTTCCAGGGTTTCCATGCAATCACTTATTTCTTTAAATAATTGGACAATTATTTTATATTCATTATCTGATTTTAATGTGCCTGTAGGCAAAAGACAGCTTCCTGTGTTATATATGTTACTGAAATTTTGCTTTTAAAAAATATTTCTGACTTCTGAAAGTTTCCTAACTTTCCAGTCATCTCTGTTGTGACCTGAAATAATGTTTTTAAAATCACTTAATGTAACATTTTAAATTGTTTGTTTCAGGCTGATTTCTCTGTACATCTAGTCCACAAAAATGTTTGAGAAATCTCAAACTCTTGAATACTGATCATGGATTTTAATTAAAAAACAACAACAACAACAACAACAACAGAAAACTTCATGCTTAAATGCCAGAGTCCTTTCTTCCTTCCTTTTTTCTTTTATATCTTTCTGTACATTTGTTTTATTTAGATTGGAATCCATCTCCTCTAATTTTATTTTCTAGAACCTTGCCATTTTAGATAATCTTCTTGTTTTAACTCTAGGAATCTGGTTCCTAGATTCTCCTAAGAGCATTTTAAATATTTTACCAGTCTATGACTCTGTATTGTGTAGAATGCAGGCAGGTCTCCTAAGGTCTCATGAGAAGCAATTCCATAGGCTGTCGTATGGGCAACAGTCTGTAGTCCTTTGAGCTCTCAATATACAATTGCGAGTATATCTCCTCTCTTATGAAACACCAAGAGCAAGCCCTCTGCTCCCAAAATTCTTCATGGCAATAGGTAAGAATTCATTCCTCCCATGTACCTTTACCAAAGCTCCTCCAAAGCAAGAGGAATTTAATACATTCTGCCTTTTCTGTGTGCACAGGTCTTGAAGGATAGTTTGCCTTGTTTGGAACTGGTCTTGTAGTTATCATCAGAATCAATTGGAGAAAATACTACAGAAGCTTTTTTGTTTGTCCTGAGACATATTGTTAAAATGTCTTTGTCTTCCAGTCTTCCCACCAATGCTCAGAAAAAGAAGTCAGATTTAAAATGATAAAGGCATCAGACACTAGTGTTTAGACTGATGACATATTGGAAACTCTCACTGAGTTATTTGGCAGATTATTAAATACCCTCCAAACTCAAATGGTTACTTTAGTCTCTTTTTTAAAAGCCCCTTGTAAAACTTAAAAACAAAACAAAACACTACTTCTTTTCAAGATTTTAATATTATTGACTACTTGGTTGAAAATTATTCTGCTCATGCTCATCCACCTGTTTTTCCTAATTACTTTTCTCTTTAGAAAACTTGTATCACTGAGTTTGAAGAAAATAATGCAATTATTACTTTTTACAGGATACTGAGCTGCACTTTCACCCTTCATTCTCTTTCTGCTCACCTTAGTTCATCCTTGTGTGACTGAGACATCTTTGTGTTCAATCACAGCTGAATTTATCATTACAATTATGAGTTCAAGTCATGAGGAAAGGAATTAAGTTTAGCTGAAGTAGAAGTAGATAGATTCCTCTTAAAAAGATTACTTAAGAAAATGTCTATAGAAATACGAGAAGTGCAATTGAAAAACTGAAGGAAACAAGGTACAATGTCTAAATTTCAAACCTCTCTGATAAGACACTAGGGTAGAATAGTTTAAAGTATCAAGCCACGTTGTCTAGGAGCAAATCTGTTTTGCCATTTATTAGCTTTGTGACCTAGAATGAATTACAATCTGCCCTATTCCCTATAGGTTTCACATCTCAGGATTTAATGAAATGCAGATTTAATTTTGATCCATGGTTGGTAGAACTTGTTTATGTGAAATCTAAGGATAAGGAGGGCTGACTGTATTTAACTTTCACTGCTTCAGTAAAATAACTTTTACCTATCTCATAGGGTTGTTGAGGATTATATGCAAACTAACTATAGAAATATAAATATTGTTAGTAATTGAGCTTCTACTGAAATGAGTCTAAGAATACACTAAAGAAAATAAAACAACTATATGTAAGGAATCATGTGGAGTTAGGCACATACTGAAAACATAATATACTAGTAGTGAGAACCTGGACAAGAAAGCCTATAACTCCTCTGGCCCTCAATTATTTTTATGTAAAATAACAATAGACTAAATTTTCATATATTAGGATATGGGGAAACCATTCTGGGCTTATGCATAACTTGGCCTATACTCTATCTGAACTAGAACAACCTGTCATATGACTTGTCAGACATGCATTGTACATATGCTATAACAAAGAAAAGAACGCATGTGCCAGATTGTTTAGAATGTCTAATTTGAAGATAGGGATAAAAGCCCCTTACCCATGATGCTGATGCTAGAACTTCTTTGAAGAAAAGCTTCCTTTTCCAGACACCAAGTTCATTCTGACTCACTCTGTATGTGCTAATTTGTCTCTTTTGAAAACTTGAAGGAATATACCTCTGTCATGTTTGATCTTTCTTCTGTTTTGACAATATATAAAACTGTGCTGAAAACCATGCTTTCCAGGAGCACTTTCTTTCTTGGGGGGGACTGCACTCCTGGGCTATAGTTCTAGTTTGACTTGAATAAAACTCTTTTCTACCCCTGTTATAGACTGGTTATTGATTATTTGCATTGACAACAAGAATAAGAATATCCCCTTCTTGGAATGTTTTCAGTATTAAAACCCACAAATTTAGTGTTAATGGTCTGCAACCTAGTATAAAATTGCTGTTTAATGAGTGATTATTCTAATTCTAATTGTTTATTACTGTTGTTAATTGACTGGGTAAAAGATATATCTAATGATGGAAATGAATCACACAGAATAGGGAAAAGGTGGACTTTCATAATTTTAAGATGAAATGAAGACTTTTTTTTTTTAACTGTTTATTTAAAATAAGATAGTGGTATACCTTCAATACCTTTCCTTTTTTTCTTAGAAACGAAGTGAAGAAGGGAGAATAGGAGGGAAGGAAAGAGGAAGGAAGGAAGGAAAAAAGGGATATGAAAGGAAGGGAAAGAAAGAAAGAGAAAGAGGAAAGGAAGGAAAGAAAGAACCTATTGATGTTCACTACACGATTTTTCTCAATAGCGAGAATTGGAAACCAATGAGATATCCACCAATAATGAATTGGAAATTAGTTACATATATGATGGTGCATGATAAATATATTACTTTATTTATATACTGTGACTGAAGCCATGGTATTAGTCTAGTGTTAATAATTAGAATGTCCATAACCAAAGTTTGATTTGAACTGAATCCTGTAGTTCTGTGGGCTTCCCAGGTGGCTCTAGTGGTAAAACCTGCCTGCCAATACAGGAGCCATAAGAGATACGGGTTCAATTCCTAGATCAGGAAGATCCCTTTGAGGAGAACATGACAACCCACTCCAGTATTCTTGCCTGGAGAATCCCACGGACAGAGGAGCCTGGTGGGCTATGGTCTGTAGAGTCTTGAAGAGTTGGACATGACTGAAGCGACTGAGCATGCACACATGTTGTAGTCCTGTGTTGGGAAAAATGGAGCATAGGGGATGCCTTCCCCTTCTGACTCCCTATTAGCTGGCTCTCCTAGGAAACTTTCACAAGCACTTGGATCTCTCGATGTAGCAAAGGCATCATTATTATAGATGATGTTTTGAAGTAACTTTCTTAGGCATTAGGCATCTGAAGACACATGTCTAACCTCTGTCTACTGTAGCTTACTTTAGCATAGATTTTACCATTCATCTGTATTTCCCACCTTCATGAACTATATTTCAAAGCTTTTCAAGTGGTTTGGAGTGGACTTGTGGTTTCTTAACCTCAGAGTTATTGACATTGTGGCTGGATAACTCTTTGATGTTAGAGGCTGTCCTTTACCTTGTAGGGTGATTAGAAGTACAACTGGCTTTTACCCACTAGTTTCCAGTAATGTATCCTCAGTGTGATCACCCAAAATCAGAATCATTATGTAAGAAGGTAACATCATGATGTGCCCACATGAAGACAATTCAGTGAGATTCTATAGAGTAGCAATTCTCCCTAAATAAATCATTTTCACACTTTTCTAATCTCATAATCATTTTATCTCTTCCATGTAGGGAGAGATTTTAAGGATCATGAGAAAGACTTGTCTATCAGATCAGATCAGATCAGTTGCTCAGTCGTGTCCGACTCTTTGGGACCCCATGAATCGCAGCATGCCAGGCCTCCCTGTCCATCACCAACTCACGGAGTTCACCCAGACTCACGTCCATCAAGTCAGTGATACTATCCAGCCATCTCATCCTCTGTCGTCCCCTTCTCCTCCTGCCCCTAATCCCTCCCAGCATCAGGGTCTTTTCCAATGAATCAACTCTTTGCATGAGGTGGCCAAAGTACTGGAGTTTCAGCTTTAGCATCATTCCTTCCAAAGAAATCCCAGGGCTGATCTTTTTCAGAATGGACTGGTTGGATCTCCTTGCAGTCCAAGGGACTCTCAAGAGTCTTCTCCAACACCACAGTTCAAAAGCATCAATTCTTCGGCACTCAGCCTTCTTCACAGTCCAACTCTCACATCCATACATGACCACAGGAAAAACCATAGCCTTGACTACACGGACTTTTGTTGGCAAAGTAATGTCTCTGCTTTTCAATATGCTATCTAGGTTGGTCATAACTTTCCTTCCAAGGACTAAGCATCTTTTAATTTCATGGCTGCAGTCACCATCTGTAGTGATTTTGGAGCCCAGAAAAATAAAGTCTGACACTGTTTCCACTGTTTCCCCATCTATTTCCCATGAAGTGATGGGACCGGATGCTATGTTCTTCATTTTCTGAATGTTGAGCTTTAAGCCGACTTTTTTACTCTCCACTTTGACTTTCATCAAGAGGCTTTTGTGTTCCTCTTCACTTTCTGCCATAAGGGTGGTGTCATCTTCATATCTGATGTTATTGATATTTCTCCCAGCAATCTTGATTCCAGTTTGTGTTTCTTCCAGTCCAGCGTTTCTCATGATGTACTCTGTATATAAGTTAAATAAACAGGGTGACAATATACAGCCTTGATGAACTCCTTTTCCTATTTGGAACCAGTCTGTTGTTCCATGTCCAGTTCTGACTGTTGCTTCCTGACCTGCATACAAATTTCCCAAGAGGCAGATCAGGTGGTCTGGTATTCCCATCTTTTTCAGAATTTTCCACAGTTTATTGTGATCCACACAGTCAAAGGCTTTGGCATAGTCAATAAAGCAGAAATAGATGTTTTTCTGGAACTCTCTTGCTTTTTCCATGATCCAGCAGATGTTGGCAATTTGATCTCTGGTTCCTCTGCTTTTTCTAAAACCAGCTTGAACATCAGGAAGTTCACGGTTTACATATTGCTGAAGCCTGGCTTGGAGAATTTTGAGCATTTCTTTACTAGCATGTGAGATGAGTGCAATTGTGCGGTAGTTTGAGCATTCTTTGGCATTGCCTTCCTTTGGAATTGGAATGAAAACTGACCTTTTCCAGTCCTGTGGCCACTGCTGAGTTTTCCACATTTGCTGGCATATTGAGTGCAGCACTTTCACAGCATCATCTTTCAGGATTTGGAATAGATCAACTGGAATTCCATCACCTCCACTAGCTTTGTTCGTAGTGATGCTTTCTAAGGCCCACTTGACTTCACATTCCAGGATGTCTGGCTCTAGGTCAGTGATCACACTAGTTACTACTTAAATTCTGGTGTGCTTCACATTATTTATGTACTATGCTCTTAGTAGAAGCAGGAGGAATCTAACTTTCTGGATTATATATAGTATAGCCATGTTTATATATATCTGTTTATACTACACACCTTTAATATTTTCTGAAAATAATGAAGTAGATTTATGTTTAGTAACATGGAAAGGTATACAAGACATATTTTTAAATGAAAAATAATCATAATTTAAGCATTCACTGTATGTTCCTCTTTAAAAACATAATCTATTGTTTTAAAGGAGTGTGTTATTTTTAAAGAAATGTTTTGCCTATGTGTATCTCTACAAACACACACACACACACATATATATGTATATATACATAAGACTTGGAGAAATATAAAATAATTACAGTTTTTACAATGCTACCATTATTGCTACTAATATTAATAACAGTAAAGTTGGGTTGTAGGGCAGCTTAACATTCACATAATGTAATTACTAAGTAAGTAAGTAGGTGTTAGTTGCTCAGTCGTGCTGACTCTTTGTGACCCCGTGGACCACAGCCCACCAGGCTCCTCTGTCCATGAGATTTTCCAGACAAGGATACTTGAGTGGGTTGCCATTTCCTTCTCCAGGAATCTTCCCAACTCAGGGATCGAACCCTGGTCTCCTGTACTGCAGGCATATTCTTTACCGACTGAGCTATAAGGGAAGCCCATGTAATTACTAATGCCATTTTAAAATACACACTGAAATATAGTAATTCACTACCTGAAAACTAAAAAAAAATCTCCAAAATTAATTTAAAAAATAATTCAGGTAACTTTTGTTTCCTAAATTTAAAAATCAGAAGGGAAATTGGAGAAATGTTTTGGGCTGTAGTTTAGATCTAAGACAAAGAAGAAAGAATTTAATATCATTGATATCAAACAGGAGTAGGGTATGTCACAATTGCCAATTATGTTCCAGCAACTTGTTGAAATTGTTTAAAATTAAGTAATATGTTACCTTTATAAACTCAGCATTTATGCATTTTTCAATAACCCTTCTCCACCTCATTAATTAAGTCTATGTCTTTATTAAGCTTTTAATTAAGTTTTTCTTTGACATTTGGCACACATATTCTGTCCATCTGTTTGGATTTGCCCTGATTTCTGGCCTGCACCACAATATAAGAAATCAGTAGATGTCATTTTGCCAAATGTCAGTTTTTAAGTGTAGAAAACTTGTTAAATTGTTATCTGCCAATTTTCTTGCTCCAAATGAACTTGATCTCATTTTGTCTCTTTAAGTTTGTTTATTCCTGCTAAATTCTCTGCAGATCTTCTGGTAAAGAGTTGGTCACTCCTCTTTCTCCTTCTCCATACTCACTGGGCTTGCACATATTTCTATAAAATACTCATAATGATATCTCTTTTAATAGTCAGTGAACTCCTTGAGAGAGGAGAAGGCAATGGCAACCCACTCCACTGTTCTTGCCTGGAGAATCCCAGGGACAGGGTAGCCTGGTGGGCTGCCGTCTATGGGGTTACACAGAGTTGGACACGACTGAAGCGGCTTAGCAGCAGTAGCAGAACTCCTTGAGAAGGAGAACTTGGGGATACCTAAAGTCAAAGTTGATTGTTTTAGGACATTATGGATTTAAGACTGTTCTATGAAGGATAAATATAGACTTTGTTTTTCATTAACATGATGAAACTTCAGTTCATCTACCTTTACTTTCATCTTTTCCATAACCAACTCACTTTCTCTGTTTGCTCGTCTCTGTTGTCTTAGTATTTCTTTTACATGGTGATTATGACTTTTCTGGTTCTTTAAAAATCATTTTTATCTCCCATGGTTAATTTCCTATTTCAAATTCCTAGAAGAGAAATACTGATTAGTCTCTTTTGTCACTGTTATTGTCATTTTGTAGCATCAGTCACAGGTCTTTGGAGTGCCCCTAGATGATTTACTTTGCATCATATGACTTCCCTTGACCTAATTGTAGTGCTTAGAAAGGGAATATACTAGAATACACTTTCTAAGTATATATACTAGAAACCATTGCTTCCTAGGGCAGCACTGATTATTTCTTTTCCAGCTTCCTTAAAAAGGTAAAAGAGGTTTTTCAGGCAAAGACTGAAAACTCCAATAAAATGACTTGCTGAATACTGCTAATACAAGCATTCTTCCAAGATCACATGTTAGTCTTAATAGGTTATTTTCAATTTCTAGTTTTCAAAACAAAGTTGACCTTTATGAATCTCATGAAGCCCAATGAGAAGTCTCATTTTATTTCTTTGTATTCCATCTCTGGCTCTAGGACAGCTGTTCAATCAAATGCATTTCTTTAGGTTTTATCTGTTTCAGCTCCTGTTGTCAGCAATGATGATTCATAGAGAAGGAATTAAACAAAATGGAGTCTTGTTGTAAATGCACACAAAAAATCAATATTGCCAAGTAGAAGAGAAGAAATCAATACAGAAAGGCATGTTATTGTCAAACTTCTAAAAGGATTTTGCCAACAATGGAAAGTAGGGAGAATTCTGTAAAAATATATTAGCTGTGCTATTCTTTAGTATAACAGACTAAGATAGTATAAAAAGTAAACAGCAAACAACAACCAAAAAATAAAAATCATGAATATATATAGAGATTGAAGTAAAGCAAATGTAAACTAAACTAACCAGAGTATGGTTATTTAAGCAATGCTTCTTAGAAATTAATAGTTCCCTGAAAGTAGACGAGTTTTTTGTTATTGTTGTTGTTGGAGTGAAATATATATGTATATATGTATCTATATAGTTTTAGTTTTTGATCCCTGGGAAAATGAGCAATTGTATACAGGTATCTTATATCCTTTTCTTCAGTGAAAAATACTGTAAGTCAAGATGTCTTTGCATAGACTAAGAAGTCATAGTCATAGTGATAGTGAAGTCGCTCAGTCGTGTCCGACTCTTTACAACCCCATGGACTGTAGCCCACCAGGCTCCTCCATCCATTGAATTTTCTAGGCAAGAGTTTTGGAGTGGGTTGCCATTTCCTTCTCCAGGAGATCTTCCCAGCCCAGGGATCGAACCCAGGTCTCCTGCACTGCGGGCAGATGCTTTACCTTCTGAGCCACCAGGGAATCCCATAAGAAGTCATAGTGACTTTTAATAGATCCAGGCCCTCCAGGAAGAAGCTGATCTGTTTCACCAACACAAGATGGCAGTTTCATGAATGATAGTTTTCTTTTTTAATTAAAAAAAAATTATATTTGCATAAAGAAGAAAAATGGATAAAGGTTTACCACCATAAAGATGAATCTGTCTTGGTATTTATTTCATACATAAAATTTTTGAAGTTCTATGAGAGCAAAGATTAATATTTACTAAACTATCTGTTGTCATATATACAACAGAAGACTGCATTTAATTCCTAATACTGATTATCATTAATAGTATTTTGTATTTTTCAAAGAAATTTTGCAAATAAACTTATTTTAGCCTCACAGAAATCTTGTAATTGATAAAAATAGAGACATAATAGGCCTGTTTTATGAGTGGGGAAATGGTGATGAAGAAAATATTAAATGGCTTGACCTAAGTTACAAAGCAAATCAGAAACTGAAATGTCAATTACTAGTTCTCCTAGATGTGTTTTCTTGCTAGTCCAGACATATTCTCTGTGGTAGGAACAATTGTCCTACTTGAATGAAGAATAATAAAGAAATTATATTTAGAAATAAAACCCATTTCTGCACTGATATCTACACTAACATATATTTGCAGTATTATCTGAGGCAATATTTAGCTCAGCGTATGGGAATACAGATTAATATGTTTCTAAAATTTCAGAAGATAACCCAAAATATATTGTCTTAACTTTTAGTAGACTAGAGTAATCAGGTGCCATAGATTGGTAGGAATAATTGCATTAAAAGCAAACGTTTACAACACATTTACCATAAGCCTAATACTGTAGTGTCTGATTCTATGAGTAAATTATTCATCACATGTAAATTTACAGTTAAAGAAACTGAGCTATAAAGATATAAGTGATTTGCTCCAGACAAGAGCTAGTTTATATTTTCAACAGCAAATGAGTATAAAAAGTGGTATTCTGTTTATTATTAAAGACAGATTGCACATGAATTGATCTGAATTGTTTGCCAGAAAATAGCAGCAAGCCAAACTTAGAATAGTTTTTGTCATTCTATATAATGGACAGGAAGATTTTGACACACTAAAACAGAGTGAGATATACTGAAGATGATCCTTTATATTTTGTACATAGACCTTTTATGAACCATGAGAAATTATGGCTGGGTATCACTAACCTAGAAAGAATCATAGAGTTACCTCCTGAACTTTGATACAAAAAATATTAAAGTGCTCAGGAGAACTGATTTTACAAAAGTTGCTAATTATCTTAGAACATTCTCTAACACCATACAAAAATAAACTGAAGATGAATTAAAGTCCTATATGTAAGATGGAATACTATAAAACTCCTAGAGGAACACTTTTTGACATAAATCACAGCAATAGTTTTTTGGATCCCTCTCCTAACATAAAGGTAATAAAAACAAAAGTAAATAAATGGGACCTAGTGAAACATAAAAGTTTTAGAAATAAATTATAAGCAAAATAAAACCCACTACTATGTAAAAAAATAGACAACTAATGAGAACCTATTATATAGCACAGGGAACTTTACTGAATGCTCTTGGTGACCTAAATGAACAGAAAATCTGAAAAAGAGGGGATGTATGTATATGTAGAGGCTTACTTTGTGGCTCAGCTGGTAAAGAATCTACCTGTAATGCAGGAGACCTGGGTTCGATCCCTGTGTTGGGAAGATCCCCTGGAGAAGGGATCTCACCTGGAGAATTCCATGGACTGTATAGTTCATGGGGTCGCAAATAGTCCAACACGACTGAGCAACTTTCACTTTCATATGTATAACTGATTTACTTTGTTGGATAGCAGAAACTAACACAACATTGCAAAGTAACTATACTCCAGTAAAAATAAATTTAAAAAATGGAAGATGTATGTTGAGTATCAAAAAGAACAAAACTTAAAAGCTTTGCATTGCTAAGGAAACCATCAGCAAAAAACAACAAAAAAAGAAATACTGAATGGGAGAAAATATTTTCAAATTATGTGCCTGATAAGGGATTAATATGCAACATATTTAAACAGCTCATACAACTCAATATCAAAAAAAAATTTTTTTAATGGACAGAAGATGTCATATTTTTTTAGAGAGGAAATGCAAATCACTTATCAATTCAGTTCAGTTGCTCAGTCGTATCCGACTCTTTAAGACCCCATGAATTGCAGCACGCCAGGTCTCCCTGTCCATCACCAACTCCCGGAGTTCACTCAGACTCATGTCCATCGAGTCAGTGATGCCATCCAGCCATCTCATCCTCTGTCGTCCCCTTCTCCTCCTGCCCCCAATCCCTCCCAACATCAGAGTCTTTTCCAATGAGTCAACTCTTTGCATGAAGTGGCCAAAGTACTGGAGTTTCAGCTTTAGCATTATTCCTTCAAAAGAAATCCCAGGGCTGATCTCCTTTAGAATGGACAGGTTGGATCTCCTTGCAGTCCAAGGGACTCTCAAGAGTCTTCTCCAACACCACAGTTCAAAAGCATCAATTCTTCGGCGCTCAGCTTTCTTCACAGTTCAACTCTCACATCCATACATGACCACTGAAAAAACCATAGCCTTGACTAGATGGACCTTTGTTGGCAAAGTAATGTCTCTGCTTTTGAATATGCTATCTAGGTTGGTCATAACTTTCCTTCCAAGGAGTAAGCGTCTTTTAATTTCATGGCTGCAGTCACAATCTGCAATGATTTTGGAGCCCCCCAAAATAAGGTCTGACACTGTTTCCACTGTTTCCCCATCTATTTCCCATGAAGTGATGGGACCAGATGTCATTATCTTTGTTTTCTGAATGTTGAGCTTTAAGCTGAAGTGAAACAGTTCTATGAACACCTACAAGACCTTTTAGAACTAACACCCCAAAAGATGTCTTTTTCATTATAGGGGACTGGAATGCAAAAGTAGGAAGTCAAGAAACACTTGGAGTAACAGGCAAATTTGGCCTTGGAATATGGAATGAAGCACGGCAAAGACTAATAGAGTTTTGCCAAGAGAACACACTGGTCATAGCAAACACCTCTCCCAACAACACAAGAAAAGACTCTATACATGGACATCACCAGATGGTCAACACCAAAATCAGATTGATTATATTCTTTGCAGCCAAAGATGGAGAAGCTCTATACAGTCAACAAAAACAAGACCAGGAGCTGACTGTGGCTCAGATCATGAATTCCTTATTGCCAAATTCGACTTAAACTGAAGAAAGTAGGGAAAACCACTAGACCATTCAGGTATGACCTAAATCAAATCCCTTATGATTATACAGTGAAAGTGAGAAATAGATTTAAGGGACTAGATCTGATAGATAGAGTGCCTGATGAACTATGGATGGAGGTACATGACATTGTACAGGAGACAGGGATTAAGACCATCCCCATGGAAAGAAATCACTTATAGGCATATGAAAAGTTGCCCATCCTCACTAATCATCAGGAAAATGCAAATCAAAACCACAAAACCACAATGATATATGACTTCACTTTTATCACAATGTTTATCATTAAAAAAGAACACACACACATATATATGTGTGTGTGTGTGTTCTTTTATATTTATGTGTGTGTGTGTGTGTGTGTGTGTATATATATATATATATAATTAGGGGAGCATATAAAGAATAGGCAACCCTGGTATACTGTGGGTGGGAATGTAATTTGGTGCAGCTGCTGTGAAAAACAATATGGAGATTTCTCAAAAAACTAAAAGTAGAATTGCCATATGATCTAGAAATTCCACTCTTGGTATATATTAAAAAAAATTAGTTGGAAAAGATACACACACCTCAGTGCTCATAGCAGCATTATTTCCAGTGTCCAAGACATGGAGACAACCTAAGTGTCAGTGAACAGATAAATGGATAAAGAAACTCTGGTATATATGTATGTATATATATACACACATATATAAAATACACACACACATATAGAATACTACTCAATCATAAAAAAGAATAAAATGTTGCTATCTTTGGCAATATGGATGGACTTGGAGGGCATTATGCTAAGTTAAATAAATCACACAGAGAAAGATAAACACTGTGTGATATAGCTTATATGTGGAAACTAAAAAATGCAACAAACTGATGAATAAAACATGAAAGAAGCAGATTCACAAATACAAAAAACAAAATAATAAATAAATACTGGTTAGTGGAGGGAAGGGTCAAAACAGGGATGAGGGAATGGGAAGTACCCACTCTTGAGAGTAAGATAGGTTCCAGGAAGTACTGTAAGACACACAGAATATAGCCAATATTTTGTAGTAAGTCCAAATTGAAGGTAACCTTTAAAAATTCTAGAAAGCTTCTTTCTCTAAAAAATAAAAATTAAAAAATAATAAAGTCTCAGAATTGATTTTACAAAACTTGCTAATCATCTTAGAGAAGTATTACTTGTTATACTAAATAAGTAAACCTCAGAATGAAAATAATGGTTCAGTGCACCAGCCCCAAGCATCCAGTATCGTGCATCGAACCTGGACTGGCAACTCGTTTCATACATGATATTTTACATGTTTCAATGCCATTCTCCCAAATCTTCCCACCCTCTCCCTCTCTCACAGAGTCCATAAGACTGTTCTATATAGCACTGTCTCTTTTGCTGTCTTGTACACAGGGTTATTGTTACCATCTTTCTAAATTCCATATATATGCATTAGTATACTGTATTGGTGTTTTTCTTTCTGGCTTACTTCACTCTGTATAATAGGCTCCAGTTTCATCCACCTCATTAGAACTGATTCAAATGTATTCTTTTTAATGGCTGAATAATACTCCATTGTGTATATGTACCACAGCTTGCTTATCCATTCATCTGCTGATGGACATCTAGGTTGCTTCCATGTCCTGGCTATTATAAACAGTGCTGCGATGAACATTGGGGTACACGTGTCTCTATCCCTTCTGGTTTCCTCAGTGTGTATGCCCAGCAGTGGGATTGCTGGATCATAAGGCAGTGCTATTTCCAGTTTTTTAAGGAATCTCCACACTGTTCTCCATAGTGGCTGTACTAGTTTGCATTCCCACCAACAGTGTAAGAAGGTTCCCTTTTCTCCACACCCTCTCCAGCATTTATTACTTTTAGACTTTTGGATCGCAGCCATTCTGACTGGTGTGAAATGGTACCTCATAGTGGTTTTGATTTGCATTTCTCTGATAATGAGTGATGTTGAGCATCTTTTCATGTGTTTGTTAGCCATCTGTATGTCTTCTTTGGAGAAATGTCTATTTAGTTCTTTGGCCCATTTTTTGATTGGGTCATTTATTTTTCTGGAGTTGAGCTGTAGGAGTTGCTTGTATATTCTCGAGATTAGTTGTTTGTCAGTTGCTTCATTTGCTATTATCTTCTCCCATTCTGAAGGCTGTCTTTTCACCTTGCTAATAGTTTCCTTTGATGTGCAGAAGCTTTTAAGGTTAATTAGGTCCCATTTGTTTATTTTTGCTTTTATTTCCAATATTCTGGGAGGTGGGTCATAGAGGATCCTGCTGTGATGTATGTCAGAGAGTGTTTTGCCTATGTTCTCCTCTAGGAGTTTTATAGTTTATGGGGAGGGAGGAGGGAAGAGGGTTCAGGATGGGGAACACATGTATACCTGTGGCAGATTCATTTTGATATTTGGCAAAACTAATACAATTATGTAAAGTTTAAAAATAAAATAAAATTTAAAAAATAAAAAATAAAAATAAAAAAAAAGAAAAGAATGGTTCAGCTGCACACAGTGTTTAAATAAAGATCATTCAGTTTTCAGAATATTTGTTGGAAAAATAGCTTATAACTAACAATATGGTTTTTTAATAGCAGCAAAATAGGGTAGCAAATTAATCTCTTTTAAATATAGAGACTGAATAAATGGCAATTTTGATAGTGAAGTCATTCACATGGTTAAATCTGTATATGAGCAATTGAATCATTGAGAAAATGTTTCCCCCCCCAATAAATATTATTAACTAGAAAAACAAATGTGCAAATAAATCTGTAATATATCTCAAATAACTAATCTTTCACAGGTTTGGTTATAGGCTTATATATTCCATGGCTGGACAGTCTCTAAACTTGTAAACATTTATTGAAATATAATATTTAATTGCTAGATTGAAACTTAAAGACTGTTTCCACTGCCTTTAATAGAAAGTGATGTATAACATTGATTTTAATGTTCATTTATTGAAATTAACTGTAACAGTGCAAGATGAAAGATTTATATAAATGCAAATTACTTTCCTAAATAACTGAAATAATGCCATTTTCATATGACCTGTTAGGTATTACTTGAGTTTCAATATCTTTTATTGCAACTATCCATAAGTACTTGAGCTTCCCTGGTGGTTTAGTGGTAAAGAATTCGCCTGCCAATGCAGGAGATGCAAGTTTGATCCCTGAGTCAGGATGATCCCCTAGAGAAGGAAGTGGCAACCAATTGCAGTATTCTTGCTGGGAAATACCACTGGACAGAGGAGCCTGGGCAGCTACAGTCCATGGGATTGCAAGACTCAGACACAACTTAGTGACTGAATAACAGAGTACTAATATCTGTATGTGTTTGTCTAATATCTGCTGTGTTTGTCTAGTACAATATCTAGTACTAGGTACTAGTATCTAGTATCTAGTACTAGATATCTAGCACTAGTATCTACTACTAATATCTGCTGTGTTTGTCTAGTACAATATCCCTTAGAGAACAATGTTTTAAACTTGTCAACTTGCCATTTGCCCTAATCCTCATTTTCATAATTTCAACGTGTGTGTGCTCAGTCATATCCGACTCTTGTGACCTCATGAACTGTAGCCCGCCAGGCTCTTCTGTCCATGGAATTTCCCAGGTAAGAATACTGGAGTGGCTTGACATTCCCTTCTCCAGGGGATCTTTCCAACCAAGGATCGAACATGGGGCTCCTGCATTGCAGGCAGGTGCATAACCATCTGAGTCACAGGGAACCCAGATACTGTTTGGCAAATAAAAGTATATAATTAATAAATCATGATGCCCTATCTAAAAGACTTAAGTAAAATCTCAAAATCTTGAGAGTTAAGGTGGAGCTGGGGTTTTAGTTCTTAAGTGAATCATTTGTTTTGTATAAGTACTGGCTTTGCACTGCTTTTATAGGAAACTTTAATGCCATATTTATATCTATTTTTTTTTCTTTTTTATTTTTAAATTTTATTTTATTTTTAAACTTTACATAACTGTATTAGATTTGCCAAATATCAAAATGAATCCGCCACAGGTATACATGTGTTCCCCATCCTGAACCCTCTTCCCTCCTCCCTCCCCATTCCATCCCTCTGGGTCGTCCCAGTGCACCAGCCCCAAGCATCCAGTATCGTGCATCGAACCTGGACTGGCAACTCATTTCATACATGATATTTTACATGTTTCAATGCCATTCTCCCAAATCTTCCCACCCTCTCCCTCTCCCACAGAGTCCATAAGACTGTTCTATACTACAGGAAATATTACAGAAAAGAAATTCTTATGTATTAATTAATTTTCTGTTTGAGGAAATCATTTTATTTGATTTGAATTACTACATCAGCAGAGATATTCTTGAATTAGAAAACCATTCAATGTTTCTTTCATCTACCTAGACTGAACAGCCTAACATTCATTATTTTTTTAAAAAGCACTCAAATAAATTAGAAGCCATTGGTGTATTTGGAGTTATATCCCCCCTCAGAGAGTTGCTTAATGATTCACAAGAATATACTGAATAAGAATTGTTCCCTAGAAATCTACTAGGAGTATGGCAATTGACATATTTATATTTTGCTGGCTTAAATAAAGCTTTCTTGTTTGATTGCATTATAAGAAGAGAGATATAATTTCATGGCTCCTGGATAGAACTGAGTTATTTAGAGTTTTCATTGTATTTAGATATACAAAATAAAGTTTAAAAATAGCACTCAAAAGCAAAGAGAGTAGAGTTAGTGTTCTAAAGAATGCAAATATGAATAAAATAATATCCTTGCCTTTTTAGGATTGGTCTACCTAATGAGAATTTTTGTGTAAAAAATAAAAATTCTAAAAAATGATTCAGGGCAGGAATAGTACTGATTAATTTTGACTGGAAGAAAAATTAAAAACTCATTTGCTACCTTCTAATATGTTAAGTCACCATTTATTAAAATGATATTTATCAACAGTCTGTTATGTACCACAATCTGATTAAGGCATTAGGATAAAACAGTGGAAATAAAAATCTCCAGTTCTCATGGAATATTATATGAAATAGGCAAGAAATGATTAAATATGTTGTATAACAATAATAATAAAATTATTATGTTACTTATATATCTGAAACTGATCTAATATATTGTATATATAAAATTATTTAATTCTCATGCCAATACTATCAGTTGATTACTAATATTATTTCTATTTTATAAATATGAATTTAAGTGTTCTGCTATGTAATTTGCTCAAAGTCACAAAGTATTAAATAATGGAGGTAGTGCTATCAGTTTGCATCTGAAGATGAAGAAGATCTATATAGTCAACAAAAATAAGACCTGGAGCATACTGTGGCTCAGATCATCAGCTCTATATAGCAAAATTAAACTAAAGAAAGTAGGTAAAACCAGGAGGCCATTCAGCTAGGACCTAAATCAAATTCCTTATGATTATATAGTAAAAGTGACAAATAGTTTTAAGGAATTAGATCTCATAGAGAGTGCCTGAAGAACTATGGAAAGATTTTCATAACATTGTACAGGAGACAGTGAACAAAACCATTCCAAAGAAAAAGAAATGCAAGAAGACAAAGTGGCTGTCTGAGGAGATATTACAAATAGCTGAGGAAAGATGACAAGCCAAAAGCAAGGGAGAAAGGGTAAGATATACCCAACTGAATGCAGAGTTTCAGAGAATAGCAAGAAGTGATGAGAAGGCCTTCTTAATGAACAATACAAAGAAATAGAGAAAAGCAATAGAATGGGAAAGACTAGAGATCTCTTCAAGAAAATTAGAGATAACAAAGGAACATTTCATGCAAGGATGGGCATAATAAGGAACAGAAACATTAAAGACTTAATAGGCAAAAGAGATTCAGAAGAAGTGACAAGAATTCACAGAAGAACTGTAAAAAAAAAAAAAAAAAAAAAAAAGTCTTGATGACCAGGATAAACATGATGGTATTGTCACTCACCTAGAGTCAGACATCCTGGAGTGTGAAGTCAAGCAGGCTTTAGGAAGTATTGCTGCCAGTAAAGCTAGTGGAGGTGATGGAATTCCAGCTGAGCTGTTCAAAATACTGAAAGATGATGGTGTTAAAGTGCTGTACTCAATTTGTCAGCAAATTGGAAAACCCAGCACTGGCCACAGGACTGAAAAAGGTCAGTTTTCCTCACAATTCCAAACAAGGGCAATGCTAAAGATTGTTCAAACTACTGGACAATTGCACTCACTTCCCATGCTAGTAAGGTTATGCTCAAAATCCTTCAAGCTACACTTCAGCAGTGCTTGAATTGAGAACTTCCAGATGTACAAGCTGGATTTAGAAAAGGCACAGGAACCAGAGATCAAATTGCCAATATCTGTTGGATCATATGTAAAGCAAAGGAAGTCCAGAAAAGGGTCTACTTCTGTTTCACTGGGGGCTTCCCTGGTGGCTCAGACGGTAAAGCGTCTGTCTGCAATGCAGGAGACCCGGGTTTGATCCCTGGGTTGGGAAGGTCCACTGGAGAAGGAAATGACAGCCCACTCCAGTATTGTGCCTGGAAAATCCAATGGACGGCGGAGCCTGGTAGGCTACTGTCCGTGGGTTCACAAAGAGTCGGACATGACTGAGCGACTTCACTTTCACTTTCTGTTTCATTGACTATGCTTAAGTCTTTGATTGTGTGGGTCACAATGAACTGTGGAAAATTCTTAAAGAGATGGGAATACCAGACAATCATATCTGTCTTCTGAACAGCCTATATTTGGGTCAAGATATAATAGAACCGTACATGCAACAACCGATTGGTTCAAGTTAGGAAAGGAGTGTGACAGAGCTTTATATTATCACCCTGTTTATTTAACTAATATGCAGAGTAGATCATGTGAAATGCCAGGCTGGATGAGTTACAAGCTGGAATTAAGATTGCCGGGAGAAATATCAACAACCTCAGATATGCAGATGATACCACTCCAATAGCAAAAAGATAAAAGGAACTAAAGAGCCTCTAAATGAGGATGAAGGAGAAGAGTGAAATTGGACAGCAAGATTAAACCAGTCAATCCTAAGGGAAATCAACCTTGAATATTCATTGGAAGAACTGATGCTGAAGCTCCAATACTTTGGCCACCTGATGCAAAAAGCCAAGTCATTGGAAAAAGACCCTATTGCTCTGAAAGACTGAAGGCAAAAGGAGAAGAGGGCAGCAGAGGATGAGATGGTTGGATAGCATCAGGACTTAATGGACATGAAGTTGAGAAAAATCCAGTAGATGGTAAGGGCTGGCAAAGAGTTGGACTTCACTGAAAGACTGAACAACAAGAACAACATTAATTGTTATATAGGGGGGGAAAAAGACACAAATGACATTCAATAGATAAGAATGGAATGTGGCAAAAGGAACTAAAGTTAAGTGAAGTGGCTCAGTCCTGTCTGAATCTATGCAACCCCAAAAACTACACAGTTGATGAAATTCTCCAGGCCAGAATTCTGGCAGTGACAGTGAAAAGTGAAAGTGAAAGTCACTCAGTTGTGTCCAACTCTTTGCGAACCCATGAACTATACAGTTCAGTTCAGTCACTCAGTCGTATCCAACTCTTTGCAACCCAATGAATTGCAGCACTCCAGGCCTCCCTGTCCACCACCAACTCCCGGAGTTCACTCAAACTTACATCCATCGAGTCAGTGATGCCACCCAGCCATCTCATCCTCTGTCGTCCCCTTCTCCTCCTGCCCCCAATCCCTCCCAGCATCAGAGTCTTTTCCAGTGAGTCAACTGTTCCCATGAGGTGGCCAAAGTACTGGAGTTTCAGATTTAGTATCATTTCTTTCAAAAAAAAATCCCAGGGCTGATCTCCTTCAGAATGGATTGGTTGGATCTCCTCGCAGTCCAAGGGATTCTCAAGAGTCTTCTCCAACACCACAGTTCAAAAGCATCAATTCTTCAGCGCTCAGCTTTCTTCACAGTCCAACTATCACATCCATACATGACTACTGGAAAAACCACAGCCTTGACTAGATGGAGCTTGTTGGCAAAGTAATGTATCTGCTTTTGAATATGCTATCTAGTTGCTCATAACTTTCCTTCCAAGGAGTAAGTGTCTTCTAATTTCATGTTCACAATCACCATCTGCAGTGATTTTGGAGCCCCCAAAAATAAAGTCTGACACTGTTTCCACTGTTTCCCCATCTATTTCCCAGGAAGTGATGGGACCAGATGCCATGGTCTTAGTTTTCTAGATGTTGAGCTTTAAGCCAACTTTTTCACTCTCCACTTTCACTTTCATCAAGAGGCTTTTAGGTTCCTCTTCAGTTTCTGCCATAAGAATGGTGTCATCTGCATATCTGAGGTTATTGATATTTCTCCCGGCAAACTTGATTCCAGCTTGTGCTTCTTCCAATCCAGCGTTTCTCATGAGGTACTCTGCATAGAAGTTAAATAAGCAGGGTGACAATATACAGCCTTGACGTACTCCTTTTCCTATTTGGAACCAGTCTGTTGTTCCGTGTCCAGTTCTAACTGTTGCTTCCTGACCTCCATATAGGTTTCTCAAGAGGCAGGTCAGGTGGTCTGGTATTCCCATCTCTTTCAGAATTTTCCACAGTTTATTGTGATCCACACAGTCAAAGGCTTTAGCATAGTCAATAAAGCAGAATAGATTTTTTTCTGAAACTCTCTTGTGTTTTTGATGATCCAGCAGATATTGTCAATTTCATCTCTGGTTCCTCTGCCTTTTCTAAAACCAGCTTCAACATCTGGAAGTTCACGGTTCACGTATTGCTGAAGCCTGGCTTAGAGAATTTTGAGCATTACTATACTAGTGTGTGAGATGAGTGCAACTGTGTGGTAGTTTGAGCATTCTTTGGCATTGCCTTTCTTTGGGATTGGAATGAAAACTGACCTTTTCCAGTCCTATGGCCACTGCTGAGTTTTCCAAATTTGCTGGCATATTGAGTGCAGCACTTTCACGGCATCATTGTTCAGGATTTTAAATAGCTCAACTGGAATTCCATCACCTCCACTAGCTTTGTTCATAGTGATGCTTTCTAAGGCCCATTTGATTTCACATTCCAGGATCTCTGGCTCTAGGTGAGTGATGACACCATCATGATTATCTTGGTTGTGAAGATCTTTTTTATACAGTTCTTCTGTGTATTCTTGCCACCTCTCCTTAATATCTTCTGCTTCTCTTAGGTCCATACCATTTCTGTCCTTTATCGAGCCCATCTTTGCATGAAATGTTCCCTTGATATCTCTAATTTTCTTGAAGAGATCTCTAGTCTTTCCCATTCTATTGTTTTCCCCAGTTCTTTTCATTGATTGCTGAGGAAGTCTTTCTTATCTCTTTTTGCTATTCTTTGGGATTCTGCATTCAGATGTATATATCTTTCCTATTCTCCTTTGCTTTTCACTTCTCTTCTTTTCACAGCTATTGGTAAGGCCTCCCCAGACAGCCATTTTGCTTTCTTGCATTTCTTTTCCATGGGGATGGTCTTGACCCCAGTCTCCTGTACAATGTCACGAACCTCAGTCCATAGTTCATCAGGCATTCTATCTATCAGATCTAGTCCCTTAAATCTATTTCTCACTTCCACTGTATAATCATAAGGGATTTGATTTAGGTCATACTTGAATGGTCTAGTGGTTTTCCCTACTTTTCAATTTAAGTCTACATTTGGCAATAAGGAGTTCATGATCTGAGCCACAGTCAGCTCCCAGTCTTGTTTTTACTGACTATATAGAGCTTGTCCATCTTTGGCTGCAAAGAATATAATCAATCTGATTTTGGTGTTGGCCATCTGGTGATGTCCATGTGTAGAGTCTTCTCTTGTGTTGTTGGAAGAGGGTGTTTGCTATGACCAGTGTGTTCTCTTGGCAGAACTCTATTAGCCTTTGCCCTGCTTCATTTCTTATTCCCAGGCCAAATTTGCCTGTTACTCCAGGTGTTTCTTAACTTCCTACTTTTGCATTCCAGTCCCCTATAATGAAAAGAACATCTTTTTTGGGTATTAGTTCTAAAAGGTCTTGTAGGTCTTCATAGAACCGTTCAACTTCAGCTTCTTCAGTGTTACTCATTGGGGCATAGACTTGGATTACTGTGATATTGAATGGTTTGCCTTGGAAATGGACAGAGATCATTCTGTCATTTTTGAGATTGCATCCAAGTACTGCATTTTGGACTCTTTTGTTGATCATAATGACTACTCCATTTCCTCTAAGAGATTCCTGTCTGCAGTAGTAGATATAATGGTCATCTGAGTTAAAATCACCCATTTCAGTCAATTTCAGTTAGCTGATTCCTAGAATATTGACGTTCACTCTTGCCATCTCCTGTTTGACCACTTCCAACTTGTCTTGATTCATGGACCTGACACTCCAGGTTCCTATGCAATATTGCTCTTTACAGCATCGGACCTTGCTTCTATCACCAGTCACATCCACAGTTGGGTACTGTTTTTGCTTTGGCTCCATCCCTTCATTCTTTCTGGAGTTATTTCTCCACTGATCTCCAGTAGCATATTGGGCACTTACCGACCTGGGGAGTTCCTCTTTCAGTATCCTATCATTTTGCTTTTTCATACTGTTATGGGGTTCTGAAGGCAAGAATACTGAGGTGGTTTGCCATTCCCTTCTCCAGTGGACCACATTCTGTCAGACCTCTCTACCATGACCTGCCCATCTTGGGTGGCCCCACAGGGCATGGCTTGGAGGTACTGTCTGTCCCAAGACAATGGCAGCAGCCCAGAGGAGCTACCCCACACCCGAGGTCAGGGGTGGCAGCTGAGAGGAGCAAACCCAAGTCTAAGGAAGTGGCTGCAAGGGTGCAGGAGGGCCAAGAGGAGCTACTCCATGTTCAAGGTCAGGAGGGGCAGCGGTGAGGAGATACCCCTCATCCAAGGTAAGGAGCAGCGGTTGCGCTTTGCTGGAGCAGCTGTGAAGAGATACCCCAAGTCCAAGGTAAGAGAAACTCAAGTAAGACGGTAGGTGCAACAAGAGGGCATCAGAGGGCAGACACACTGAAACCATAATCACAGAAAACTAGTCAATCTAATCACACTATGGACTATAGAGTCCATGGAATTATCCAGACTAGGATACTGGAGTGGGTAGCCTTTCCCTTCTCCAGGGGATCTTCCCAATCTGGGGTGGGTAGCCTTTCCCTTCTCCAGGAGATCTTTCCAACCCAGGGATCGAACTCATGTCTCCCTCATTGCAGGCGGATTCTTTACCAGCTGAGCCACAAGGGAAGCCCACAAGGGAAGCCTAAGGCAAGGAGGAGGGACATGATTATTTTATATAGAATTAGGGTTAGGAAGAATCACAGTGGAAAAATGATATTTGGTTTCAACTTTTTAGGGACCAAAGAAATAGTGGTGGTGGTGGTTTAGTTGCTAAGTTGTATCGATTCTTGCCACCCCATGGTAGCCTGCCAGGCTCCTCTGTTCATGGGATTCTCCAGAGAAGAATACAAGAGTGGGTACCATTTCCTTCTTCAGGAGATCTTCTTGACCCAAGAATCCAACCCGAGTCTCCTGCATGCAGGCAGATTCTTTACCAACTGAGCTACAATGGAAGCCTCAATAAAAAGAAATAATGCCTAGAAGAAAATGGCCCAGGCAGAAAGAATTAAAGAGCCGGATATGTGTTTAATTAGCCTCAGGAAAAGAATGTGTGGGCCTAAAGCAGGGGAATGGAGACTACAGCAAGAGAAGTAAGATAGATCTGTCCATTTGACTGTGATATGAAGGGAGTTGGGGATACTCTGGAGTATTCTTAATGGAGAAGAAATGTGATATAATTTGTGCTTTAAAATGATAGTGCAATTGGATAATAAGTTGAAGTAACTAAGGGAGAAATCAAGGAGACCAGTTGGTAGGCAGCAGTTTTAATCTAATTACAAAACCATAGTGACCTGAACTTGGCAGGATTGAAGGTATGGACCTTAGCTGAAATATGGATATGTGATTTGCTGGTGAACTATGTGAGGTGTGAGAAAAGAGTTAAAGGAGATTCTAAAAGTTTATGCTTAGTCCTAAGGTACTAGAAAAATAGATTAATCCTTTATTCAAATACAGAAACTTTGGGGAGAAGCTAGTTGATGTGGGGGAAATAAATGTTGAAGAAGAGAAAATTGAATGTCCTTTAGTAGGCATGAGGGAATAGAATATAATGCATGAGGTATTGGTTTTAGATAGGGGCTTAGAAAACTGATTCATAGTGACAAAATCTATGGGTAAAGATGAAAATGAGTTAGTAAATGGTAGTATGTGAAGGTTGGCTCAAATTTATTCTATTTTACAATTGAAATAAGAATTTGCATGTTCAGAGTAGGTAGAGTGTTATACTAACCAGGGTGGGGTTTTTGGCCAATCTTTTATCATTAAGGACTACAGACAAAGAACTTGAGTATATCTGCCAAATAATGGACTATTTAAGTCAAGCAAGGGAAGAAGTTAAAGCATTAGATAAGCAAGGAGTAATGAGGAGTTTGCATGATCAATAGAACATAGTTCCTGATATAGGCAAATAGTTGTTCAGTAGAGTACCAGAAGTAACCTGAAAGAGAGAATAACCTATAGTTGTTATTTACCAAGTATGTCGTCATACTTCAGTATGATGTCATCAGTATGTCATTTACCAAGAACAGACAAGGTAATTTCTAATGCTTGGCATTGGCAACTAATTATCTGTCCAGCCTCAGATTATTCTAGTTTGCTGTGTTTGAACAAGTTTTGCTAACAGTCTTATTTCTACCACTAGAGTTATCTCACTGCAGTAACTGTATGACTGGGTAAAATATTGAGTCACAGTGAGCAAAAGTGCAACACATTGAAGAATAATGCTGAACAACTCTCTATATGCTCAAGCATTTTGTAAGGTGATTATGTTTTTTCCAAGTTCAATCCAAACTGTCTCTGAAATCAGTCAAAAGGTGGAGTAAGTAATTATAAAGACTTATGATTCAATGTTTCTTTGTAATAGGCACTGTAAGAGGAACTTAGTGTTGAGTATTTCCTTGCCCATTCATAACAAACTTCACAGTAAAATAGTAAAACATGTGCTTTCTCTCCAATACTCAAATATAAATTATGCTTCATTTATGTATTGTTGTGCTGTTAGCAAATATGAATATTTAATATTCAGAATTATTATTCATGTTTTTATACATGAATCTTTTACTGTTTTGGTTAATGTGAGTCTGTTCCAGAGGTTGTTCATCTCTAAGTGCACTAATAATAATATTTATGAGCTTTCTTACATTAGGAGAAAATCCTTGTAATAGTACTTACATCATGGTAATACTAACCTGGGGAATTGATGTGAAATTCAGCTAACTTCTCCAGTTGATTCCCTTTGATTATGTTGCCATAATTTATTTTTATTTATTTTATTTTTTTACTTTACAATATTGTATTGGTTTTGCCATACATCAACATGCATCCACCACAGGTGTACACGTGTTTCCCATCCTGAACCCCCCTCCCACGTCCCTCCCCATGCCATCCCTCTGGGTCATCCGATTATGTTGCCATAATTTTTAATGCAACACTTCGTAAAGGAAGGATTGGCAAATCATCCTGTTAATTTTATGCTTGGTAAACAGTAATCCACAACTGATGTTTCCCCCCTTTCCTTCATGTCTTTTGCTTGCTGTCTGTTTCTGCTTCTGGAGTTTCCTAAAAAAAATCAATTAGTTTCCTTAAAAGATCAATTTTGGAATCACCAAAAATATGTCACATCTACATCTTTTTTGTAAGCTAATACATTCAATTTTGAATACATCCATGTATTTTGAATACTAACTTTGTGCTAAATAAATCCTGTTTTTGGCTATGGAGTATCCAGAAGAAAGATAAGAAAATTTCATTCCCTTCAGGTGTATTTTTTAGTTTTGCAACAGCACCATTGTATCTTTTTGTGTTTTTCATTCTATTTTCTCTCTTCAGCCACCGTTCATTTTTTCCAGGTCCTATGCTGATACCCAGCAGTCTCAAAATATCTAATTTCATTTGCCCTCTACAACCAAAATATCCTACTTTATTCCAGCCTCCCTTGTATCATCTTTTGGTTTACAAGGATTTGGCGCATTGTTAGGATGCTGAAAATTAATTGGAGCTAGTGACATAAACTCATGTATGCCCTCAGGTGTTTTTAATGGAAAATGCTCAAATATATTACTACACTCTTTTGGTTCATTTCAGGGTCTATTATTTCCTTTTATATCAATAATATTATCTCTGGCAATGCCAGATTTATGAATGCTATCTTTTGTTAGCAAATTATGAATTAATATTCAACTTTAAGTACTCAATTCATTAAAAAAGAAGTAATGTCCAAAACTATTCCATATTACTTTTAAATAATGTCCATCATAAAAATTTTCCATTCTTGATTTCAGGAATCACTTCTTCTGCATTAGAAAGTCCATATATTGTACATTTTCAAGACCCACACTTTCTCACCTGTACCACAATAACTCAGTGTTTTACAGCTACGTCTCAAATGACAGCAGAAAGGCCTTGAATCATAAAATGTACTGAATTCATATAATCAGAATTAATCAAAAGAGAGGTCAAACCATGAAAAATCTCTATAGTAACAAGTCATTCAAAGATATTTCTCTCTGAGAAAGTTTAAATTTTTGCCATGCACTTGTCATGATTTGCCTTTGGAGAACCATTCAAATTGTCTGTAATACAACTTCATATTGAGACCCCTTATCTTGATAAATTAGTGATGTGAGACCATATCTCTGGGTCTAATACTAATAAATAAAATATCTTTTGTTAAAAATTTTAGTAGGAAACTAAAATTATGAGAATTTTTTGTTGGAGTAATTCTAAATTTAGGAATAACTTTAAATTGTATAAACAAGTTTCATCATCAAGGAAATAAAATCCGTCTTTTACAGATAATCAATTTTCTTATTCATGTTAAGGGAAACAGATACAACTTGGTCATTTCCCTTAGAATTTTATGATTGCTCAATATAGCACTAAAGTTATATGTCCCATCTTGTGTGGTGATGATAGCAAAGCTCAAATATACCTGGCCTTAATTGTATTTTCTTTCACTGACATTTTTCAACTTAATTACAGCCTCCATAATGTCAATAATTGCTCATATCAATTCCTGATAACAGGAGGCACTGCAGTCATGAATATTGTGCTTACCAATTCATGTTTAATCCTACAATATTTTATACTTTTTAGAATGAAATAATGGCAGGGAGCCTGGTAGAGGGGACTCAGTAAACACTTACTGAACTTTTACATTGCTAATAATATAATATAAATAATAGTTTAAATGCATTGAGAGTTTACCATGTGCCTAAGCTGATTCTAGATTAAGAAGCCCTAATTTACATTGTATTTTGATAAGTTTGTCACATTTTGTCGCATTGGTTAGACATAAAGCATATTTTGAAAGATCCTCCCCCAATCACAGGACTTCCCTGGTGGCTTAGATGGTAAAGCATCTGCCTACAATGTGGGAGATCCAGGTTCGATCCTTGGATCAGGAAGATCCTCTGGAGAAGGAAATGGCAACTCACTCCAGTACTCTTGCCTGGAAAATCCCATGGATGGAGGAGCATGGTAAGTTACAGTCCACGGGGTCACCAAGAGGTGGACATGACTGAACCACTTAACTTTCACCCCCACTCAAAAAAAGCACAATACATATTTTCAAATATTTTATGTATTATTTTAAATAGTTTCAAGTAATTTTTCAAGATAGTTATTTCATTACATCCTTGAGCTTCCTAACGTCACAAAATTCCTTCTAGAGATGAAGCAAGAAATTGACAGTATGAAATGAAGTTCAGGGATGGAACAGAGGTCATTGTTGAGACCCAAATATCAGGTGTGGTTTACGAAAAGCTTTGCATGTATCATTTGGTGATTTTAAAGAATCAACAAACAGACAGATATTTTTTGCATTTTGAGTCTGTTGCTTTCACATATCCTTGTATTCAAGAGGCTCATAAACTCAACAGTGACAAATGTATTGTTTTGGTTCAGACATAATATGCTTAAGGGAATGTCAAAAAAGAAAGATATTAAGATTGATGTTAGCTAATTTTCTGTTAGTAGCTTCTGTTATTTGGTTAAAACCACACCAATCAAAGTGCATATATTAATACTTAGAGTGCATAAATTTTGGGATTATATCAGCTCTTTAATTAACATTTAGAATAGAAGAGAAAGTATATTCAATTTGATGTGACACCTAATAAAAGTTGTAATTAACAGTTTCTAAGTGATTTTAAGGAAGAAAATGAATTAGTACTTTTATAAAACTTAATTGTTCAGCAGTTTTGTTTGAAGAGATGACTGCAGGGGTCATTTTTCTCTGCCTCAATTCTATAGAAGTTTGATAGGAAAACTTAAGAAATATTCTTTTAAAAATTGTAGTAGATTTTTGTCCTATTTCTTGCCTGGAAAACTTTCTAAATCCAAAGTTCTTTCTGAACCACAGTATGGCATTCAATTTTTTTAAGGAATTATATTAAACAGATAATATTATGTTAGTTTCAGGTGTACAACATAGGGATTTGATATTTTTACACATTATGAAAGGATCACCACAATAAGACCAGTACCATCTGACAGTATACAATGTTGTTACACTGTCACTGACTATATACCCTATGTGTATATTATATCTCCATGACACATTTTATAGCTGGAGGTTCTACCTTTTAATCCTCTTTATCTATTTCATACATTCTAGCACCTCCACCCCTCTGGCAGTCACCAGTTCATTCTCTGTGTCTGTGAGCCTATTTCTGTTTTGTTTTTCATTTATTTTACTTTTTCTAGATTGCACTTATAAGTGAAATCAGTTTTACCCTGTATGACTTGTTTCACTTAACATATACCTTCCAGGTCTATCCATGTTGCCACAAATGGCAAGATTTCACATTTTATGGCTGAGTAATATTTCATTGTATATATGTGCATGTATGTGTGTGTCTCTATGGATATATATGGAGATACACACACACACACACACACACACACACACACATATATATATATATATATATATATATATATATATATATATATATCTTTCCAGGTGGCTCAGTGGTAAAGAATTTGCCTACCAATGCAGGAGATGTGGGACATTTAGGCTTGCTCCCTGGGTCAGAAAGATCCCCTGGAGGAGGAAATGGCAAACCACTCCAGCATTCTTGCCTGGAAGTAATCCCATGGACAGAGGAGCCTGGTGGCCCATGGTGTCACAAAAAGTCAGACACAATAGAGTACAAGCACAATGTGTGTGTGTGTGTGTGTGTGTGTGCCTATCATGCATTCTTTATCTATTAATCTATGGGTGGACATCTACGTTACTTCCATATCTTGGCTATTGTAAACCACTGCAGTGAACATAGGAGTACATATATCTTTTCAAATAGCTGAATCATATGGTAGTTTCATAATGTTTTCTACAGTGAATTCATCAATGTATATTCCTACCAACAGTGCACAAGCCTTTCTTTTTCTCCATATTCTTGCCAATGCCTATTATTTCTTGTCTTTTTCATAATAGCCATTCTAACAGATGGCCATCTGTTATCTGTCTAACCATGAGCTATTTCACCATGGTTTTGATTTTCATTTCCCTGATGTTGAGTGATACTGAGCACATTTTCATGTACCTGCTTACCATGATTATGTCTTTTTTGAAAAAATATTGGTTTTGGTCCTCTGTCCATGTTTTAATTGGGTGGATTTTTTTAAATATTGAGTTTTATGAGTTATTTATATACAGTTGACCCTTGAACAACATGGATTTGAACTGTGCAGCTCCACTAAGACAAAAAATATATGATTAGCTCTCAGAATCCCTGTATCCCATACTCACAGATTCAGCAAACCACTGATTGCAAATTTAATACATGATCTATGCAGTTGGTTGTATATGAGAATGCAGAAGCCATAATACAAAAGGTTAAATGTGAGATTTAAGCATCTGCAGATTTAGGGGTCTAAGGAGCTGTGACTCAGTCATGTCCAAATCTTTGTGACCCCATGGACTGTGACCTGCCAGCCTCCTCTGTCCATAGGATTTTTCAGGCAAGAATACTGGAGTGGGTTGCCATTTCCTTCTCCAGGTTAATTTTTCAACCCTGGGGTTGAACCCACATCTCCTGTGTCTCCTACGTTGCAGTCAGATTTTTAACCTGCTGAGCCATCTAAGGAGGGACTTGGAATAAATAAGGAATGAAATATTTCCCTTTGGAGTAACATGGATGGACCTAGAAAATATACTTAGTGACGTAAGTCAGACAGAGAGATATTATGTGATATCATTTATATGTGGAACCTAAAAATTATTACAAATAAATCTATATACAAAACATAGAAAACAAAATTGTGATTTCCAAAAGGGAGAGGGAGGGTAGGAGGAACAAATTAGGAGTATGGGATTAACAGATACAAATTACTATACATAAAATAGATGAGGAACAAGAATTTATTTGCTCAGGGAATTATATTTAATATCTTATAATAACCCATATATATAATCTAAGAAATAACTGAATTACTTTATACCTGAACCTAACACAATATTATAAAAAGCTATAAATGAATAAAAATTCAGGTATAGAAAGTTTTATTTAACTATATATTTAATTTTTTAAAAATATACTTGTTCTAGTGGTTACCTATGTCATAATATAGGATTTATGTCTCAATAACTCTCATACCATCATGTGCTTCCATTTGAGAAACAAGTGACTACCTGCTTACCTAGTTGAGATAATGAAGTCAATCAACTCACTAATTATCTTTTTATATAAGATGAATAGAAGCATCACCATCTAAATCATGCCCCCCATATTCCATTGTCATCAGAAAGTCTTTGCTACTAATTTTTGGTCATTATATTTTAATTTTATTCAATTTATGTAAGCTCAAACAAAATAAGACAAAACAGTTTATTCATCTCACTGCACCCCACCTCTTTCAACAACCAATTTATTCTCTCTACCCATGAGTTTGATTTTATTTTTTTAATTTCACATGTAAGAGAGATCATACAATGTCTGTCTTTCTCTGTCTGAATTATTTCACTTAGCATGATGCCTCATGGTTCATCCAGGGTATCACAAAAGGCAGTAATTCATTCCTTTAATGGCTGAATAAAATCCCACATAACAATATGTGGCATATATATACCACAACTTCTTTATTCATTCATTGATTGACACTTACATTGTTTTATATCTCAGCTGTTGTAAATAATGCTGCAGTAAACATGGCAGTGTAGATATCTTTTTGAATTAGTGTTTTTGTTTCATTCAGATAAATACTTAGAACTTCTGGCCATATGATATGAATAGCTAATGTATTTTTGCTAAAAAGAATAGTCAAAGGAATCTGATTTTCAGACTTGATATATACATGTTTTATTGTTTGAGGAATAGACACACAGGTCAATGGGACAAAGTTGAAAATCTAGAAATAGACTAACAAAAAATACAACTGATTATTGATAAAGTAGTAAAAGCAAATTAAGGGAAGAAAGATCACCTCCTTTTCAATAAATGATGTTGGAGCAGTTGGATGTCCATAGGCAAAGAAAGAGAGAGAGAGCTGGGGTTGAGGGGAAGAAAAAAGGAAAAGAAGAAAGAAAATAACTTTGACTTAAGTTACACATATAAACATACATACATGTGTGTTTATGCACACATGTGTACAAACACATATTAAGTCAAAATGGATCATGAATATAAATATGAAATGGTTAGTTAGTAAAATGAAAGTTGCTCAGTCGTGTCCAACTCTATGCGACTCCACAAACTATGCAGTCCATGAAATTTTCCATGCCATAATACTGAAGTGGGTAGCCTTTCCCTTCACCAGGGGATCTTCCCAACCCAGGGACAGAACCCAGGTCTCCCACACTGCAGGTGGATTCTTTACCAGCTGAGCCACAAGGAAAGCCCAAGAATAGTGGAGTGGGTAGCCTTTCCCTTCTCCAGGGGATCTTCCCAACCCAGGGACCGAACCCACGTCTCCTGCATTACAGGCAGATTATTTACCAACTGAGCTATGAAAGAAACCCATATTAAATATATAATAGTTGATATTATATATATGATATATCAAATATACAATGTGTATGAAATATATAACTATATATATGAAATATACAACTACAAAATTTTTAGAAAAAAGTAGTAAAAAGCCTTCAGGGTCTAAAGATAGTTGAAAAGATCCTAGAGTTTACAACTGAATAAATAATAGAAAAATTGAAAATTGAATTTCAAAATTAAAATAGTTTGCTATACAAAAGACTCTGTTGAAGAGATGAAAAGATAATATACAGACAGAGAACATTTGGAAATCACATATCAAATAATATACTAATATCTACAATACATAAAGAACATCTAATGCTACTGTGGGGCTTCCCAGTGACTCAACGGTAAAGAATCTGTCTGCAATGCAGGAGATCTGGGTTTGATCCCAGGGTTTGGAATATCCCCTGGAGAAGGAAATGGTGACATATTCCAGTGTAATTGCCTGGAGGGTCTCAAGAGTCAGGCATGACTTAAAAACTAAACCACCACCACCACCATCAATGCTATTGTAAAACTTAAAATATTAAACTAGAGAATGTAAACAGAAATTAAAAGACTCCCAAATACTTCAAAAAAAAAAAAAAAAACAACCCAGCTCTCAGTACTCAACAATAAACAGACAATCCAAGTTAAAAAATAAATAAACAAAAGACATGAAGAGAAATTTACTGAGGATATGAAAGATATCAAATAAGTGCATGCGTTCAACTTCCCTGGCTATTAAGGAAATGGAAATTAACAGTGTTTCAGGTTTAAAAATAAAATAAAATAAAAATAATAATTTAAAAAAAAAAAAAACCCAAATGAGGTAACAGTACACACTACCAGAATGGCCAAAGTAAAAAACAAAGATGACACCAAAACTAGCAAGAATGTTTAGAAATTGTATCATTTATACAATACATTGTTTGTGGGATTGTACAGCCAGTCCCTAAAGCAATTTGGTAGTATCTTAAGATACTAAATGTTCAGTGTTGGACAGTAAAGAAAGTTGAGCCTGAAGAATTAATGCTTTTGAACAGTGGTGTTAGAGAAGACTCTTCAGAATCCCTTGGACTGCAAGGAGATCAAACCAGTCAATCCTAAAGGAAATCAGTCCTGAATATTCATTGGAAGGGTTTGCTGAAGCTGAAGCTCCAATACTTTGACCACCTGATGTGAAGAACTGACTCATTGGAAAAGATCCTGATGCTGGGAAAAATTTAAGGCAGGCTGAGAAGGGGATGACAGAGGATGAGATGGTTGGATGGCACACCAACTCAATGGACATGAGTTTGAGTAAATTCCAGGAGTTGGTGATGGACAGGGAGGCCTGGCTTGCTGCACTCTATGGGGTTGCAAAGAGTCAGACATGATTGAGCAAACTGAACTGAACTGAAATTTTCAATTAATATTCAACCCAGTAATTACCACCCTGAGGATTTATCCTAGAGAAATGAACTCTGAACAGTAATGTTTCAGTTCAGTTCGGTTCAGTCACTCAGTTGTGTCTTGACTGCGACCCCATGAATCGCAGCACACCAGGCCTCCCTACCACCACCAACTCCCGGAGTTCACTCAAACTCACGTCCATTGAGTCGGTGATGCCAACCAACCATCTCATCTTCTGTCATCCCCTTCTCCTCCTGACCCCAATCCCTCCCAGCATCAGAGTCTTTTCCAATGAGTCAACTCCTCGCATGAGGTGGACAAAGTATTGGAGTTTCAGCCTTAGCATCATTCCTTCCAAAGAACAGCCAGGACTGATGTCCTTTAGAATGGACTGGTTGGATCTCCTTACAGTCTAAGGGACTCTCAAGAGTCTTCTCCAACACCACAGTTCAAAAGCAGCAATTCTTCAGCACTCAGCTTTCTTCACAGTCCAACTCTCACATCCATACATGACCACTGGAAAAACCATAGCCTTGACTAGATGGACCTTTGTTGGCTAAGTAATGTCTCTGCTTTTGAATAGGCTATCTAGGTTGGTCATAACTTTCCTTCCAAGGAGTAAGCGTCTTTTAATTTCATGGCTCCAATCACCATCTGCAGTGATTTTGGAGCCCAGAAAAATAAAGTCTGAAACTGTCTCCACTGTTTCCCCAACTATTTCCCATGAAGTGATGGGACCAGATGCCATGATCTTCGTTTTCTGAATGTTGAGCTTTAAGCCAACGTTTTCACTCTCCTCTTACACTTTCATCAAGAGGCTTTTGAGTTCCTCTTCACTTTCTGCCATAAGGGTGGTGTCATCTGCATATCTGGGGTTATTGATATTTCTCCCAGCAATCTTGATTCCAGCTTGTGCTTCTTCCAGCCCAGCGTTTCTCATGATGTACTCTGCATATAAGTTAAATAAGCAGGGTGACAATATACAGCCTTAATGAACTCCTTTTCCTATTTGGAACCAGTCTGTTGTTCCATTCCAGTTCTAACTGTTGCTTCCTGACCTGCATACAGATTTCTCAAGAGGCAGGTCAGGTGGTCTGGTATTCCCATCTCTTTCAGAATTTTCCACAGTTTATTGTGATCCACACAGTCAAAGGCTTTGGCATAGTCAATAAAGCAGAAATAGATGTTTTTCTGGAACTCTCTTGCTTTTTCAATGATACAGTGGATGTTGGCAATTTGATCTCTGGTTCCTCTGCCTTTTCTAAAACCAGCTTGAACATCTGGAAGTTCACGGTTCACGTATTGCTGAAGCCTGGCTTGGATAATTTTGAGCATTACTTTACTAGCATGTGAGATGAGTGCAGTTGTGTGGTAGTTTGAACATTCTTTGGCATTGCCTTTCTTTGGGAACTACTTTATTTGTAATAGTCAAAAACTAGAAGCAACAAATATATCTTTCAACTGGTGAGAAAGTGGTAAAAAAAAAAAAAAACAAAGTAAAACAAACAAACAAAAAAAACTGTAGTACACTAAAGCCATGAAATACTGTTTAGCCGTTTAAAAAATAAATGATACATACAACATCCTTGATAAATTACCAGAGAATATGCCTAGTTAGTTGTAAGGAGCAATTTTAAGGATTAGTACAACATGATTCTATTTATACAGAATCATGAAATGGGAAATTTATAGCAGTGGAGAACTGAAAGTTTATAAGACTGTGGGCAAGAAGAAAATGGGAGTGCCTAGAAGGACCACATGAGGGATCCTTGTTTAGATGGAATTATTCTGTATCTTGACTGTATCGGTTCCTATAATGGTGGTGACATTGCACCAAAATGCTTGCACAGTAGCCATTAGGAGTAACTGTGTAAAAGGTATATGAGAATTCTCTGTATTATTTTTTTAACAATTTTATGTCAATCCATAATTATCTCATAGCTGAAAATTTAATTATAAATGATATAAAGATATGAAAATACATACCATATTCAAAAGTAAGTTTGAATGGTTATATTAATTTCAGAAATTTGATTTCAGAGGAAAGAATATTGCCAGGGATAAAGCATGTCCTTTAGTGATCATAAAGGGGCCCATTTAACAAGAGGCATAAAGATTCTAATGTTTATGTACCTAGTAATAGTGATTTAACATATATGAAGCAAAAAATGTTAAAACTGAATGGAGAAACAAGCATATCATAAATTATAATTAGAGATTTCAAAAAGCTTCTCTAAATAATTGATAGACTATATAGATAGAAAATCAGTAAAGATGCAGAAGATTTAATCATCTACCAAACAACATGTCTAATTGATATTTACAGAACACTCTACCCCAAAACAGATCACCTTCACATTCTTTCAAGTGCATTCAGAGCATTTATTAATATGGAACTTCTTGAATATAAAACAAATCTACATAAATTAAAAGGATTCAAATGTTATAAAATTATTAATAAATTAATAGATATTTTGAAACTCTCCATATATTTGGAAGCTAAGTAACAAACTTTTAAGTACCCTATGGGTCAGAGACAAATTTAAAAGTAGAACTACAAGTACCTTGAACTACATTAATATGAAAATATACAACATGCCAAAAATACAGGGAATGCTGCTAAATCATTCTATATGGTTCTATCTGTTGCAGTGGATACCAACAGTAGAGAAAAAAAAGTCTTAAATTACTGTGGTATTGGCATAAAAATAGACATATAGATCAATGAAGCAGAAAAGGGATTCCTGAAATAGAATGACATATCTATGTCTATGGACAAGTGATTTATAACATAGATATAAAAGCAATTAAGTGGAGATAAGATTCTGCTTTCAAAAAATGATGTCATATCAATTGAATATCTATTAAAATAAGAATACTTCACACTAGTGATCAAATTTAACTCAAAATGGAACATGGACCTAAATTTAAAATCTAAAATTACATTACATCAAGAAGGAAACATTTTAAAAAATGACCTCTGTGATATTAAAATTTGAAAATGTTTTTGAAGTATGCCATGAAAGTGAAAGTGAAGTCACTCAGTTGCTCAGCTGTATCTGACTCTTTGTGACCATGGACTGTTTACCCCATGGACTGTAGCCTACCAGGCTTCTCCATCTATGGGATTTTCCAGGCAAGAGTACTGGAGTGGGTTGCCATTTCCTTCTTCAAGGGATCTTCCCAACCAGGGATTGAACCCAGGTCTTCCATATTGCAGGCAGATGCCTTACCCTCTGAACCACCAGGAAAGCCACAAAGTATATTATACATATGATTAATAAAGGAATTAATGGACAAAATTTTCTTCTACAAAATTCAAAACTTATTTTCTTAGAGTTAAGAGAATAAAAGGCAAGCTATGGAATGAAATAAATTATTTTCAGTGTATGTGTTTGGTAAGGGAATAATATATAGAGTATACATGGAACTCTCAAAACTCAATAGTAGGAAGCAAAAACCTAATTTAAAAAATGAGCAAAAAATTTGAACAGATGTATTACCAGTGAAGATATGATCAACATTACTACTTATTAGGACAAAACAGATGACAACCACACTGACAGAGGGAATGTGAAATGGAACAGCCATTTTGGAAAGCCATTTCTTAAAATTTAAACATATATACTTCATATGATCTAGCCATTGCACATCTATATATTAATTTAAAAAATAAAATATTTTTACAAAAATATGTTTACAGATGTTTGTTTATAACAGCTTTTTCATAATTGCTTTGGAAATAATTTAAATGTCTTTTGACATTTAAAGTTGCAGTACATCCATAATTTGGAATACTACTCAGGAAAAAAAGTAAATGAAATATTGAAACAAGCTACAACAGATGGACATGGAAAGAATTATAGTGAGTGAAAGAAGCCAGGGAAAAAGTAGCCAGACATGTTCTCTGACTTCATTTATATAATATTCCAACAATCTAAAGCAGATCAGTGGTTTCGTAGCCGTAGGTAGGTACAGAGCAAGGTGAGAAAATGGAATCAGAATGAGATAGAAAGAAAACTGCTCACCATCTTTAAAGTGTAATTGTTTATCTGTGTTTTCATATTTTAAAATTTACAAGTTGTACATGTTCACATTATTATGTTTCAATTATGTCTTATTAAACAGTTGAAATTATAGGCTACAAGTCTTCCCTGGGTGGATCAGAGGGTAAAGAATCTGCCTGCAATTCAGGAGACCCAGGTTCCATCCCTGGGTCAGAAAGATCCTCTGGAGAAGGGAATGGCAACCCTCTCCAGTATTCTTACCTGAAGAATTCCATGGACAGGGTAGCCTGGTAGGCTACAGTCCATGGAGCTCCAAAGAGTCAGACACAATTAAGTAACTAACACTCTCGCTTTCACAGGTCGAATATTAGACAAATTTTAGAAAAATAATTCCAAGAATAAAATAGGCATTTTTCATTTAGATTTTCTTTCCATTGTGTTTTATTGAGAGATATAAAGCATACATTCTGAACCATATACTTGGAAAAAAAGCGAAAGTGAAAGTATTAGTAACTCAGTCGAGTCCCACTCTTTGCAACCCTATGGATTGTAGCTGCCAGGCTCCTCTATCCATGGAATTTTCCAAGCAAAATTACAAGAGTGGGATGCCATTCCCATCTTCAGGGAATCCTCCTTAACTCAGAGATGGAACCTGGGTCTCCTGCATTGCAGGCAGTTTCTTTACCGTCTGAGCTGCCAGGGAAGTCCATATATATTTGAAAGGGACTTCAGATATATATATCTCCTCTCCTCCACAGGCTTGAATGTTCAGATCTTTTAAGATACATGCCTTTGTGTGTGTGTTAGTTGCTCAGTCATGTCTGACTCTGCATCCCATCAACTATAGCCTGCCAGGTTCCTCTGCATGGGATTCTCCAGGCAAGAATGCCGGAATGGGTAACCATTTCCTTCTCCAGGAGATCTTCCTGACCCAGAGATCCAACCCGGGTCTCCTGCATTGCAGACAGATTCTTTACTGTCTGAGGTACCAGGGAAACCCCATATAATAGATGTCATTATGCTCTCTGAAATGAGATCTCCAGAGCTGAGGCTCTCAACCTTGAGATGCTTACTTGCTTAGCATTTTTTTTTTTCTCTTTAAGCCCATTTCTTGCATCTTTGTTCTCATTTTGCTGTCTCTTCTATTAATTATTTAATTTTGATTGATATATAATTCAGTCCTTACCATTTTTTACTTCAGGCTTAAATAACTTCAGTTGCAGTCAATTTTGCATGAGTCATGAAGTCAGTCATGTAATGAAAACAACAACAAAATAGTTTCAACATGGGAATGCATCAGTTTAGAAATGTGGGAAAGTATTGGTTCTTCAATCTGTTAAAACTTCTGTTTTTTCTTTCTTATATATTATATTAAGTTAGCTTTATTGCTCAAATAACTTTCCAACATTTTTAATTGAAAACACTATAACCTGATATAAATATACCTTTTATTATAGTATTTGCTATTCTTATATGATAGGCATATGAAGAATTGTTATTCATTTTTACTGTAGTTTGAATAGTATTGTATGTAAATTAGTATTTATATAATATGATAAATATAACAAAATATTGATAAGGGTCAGAGAAAATGAAGAGTAATAATAACCTTATAAACAAGATGATACTTAGGGTAACAAGTTCTTTGAAATATTGTATTGTAGTCCTAATAGAATACCAGTGGTAATATTCCGGTGAAACAGATTTATGAGCAGTAACTCTAATTCTTGTTAGTTGTGTGGCTCTACATACTTAAAATAGTCTTAGAGTTTATGGAAATACTCTGTATCTTATTTGTAATTCAGTTACACAAATAAGTATTTGCCAAACCTCTAGAACTGTATATGAAAAAGGGTAAATTTGATCATTTGTATATTATATTTTCATAATTCTGGCTAAAAGTAATCATTCACTGGTCTTAGATTTTGTCTGAAAATCATGGTTCTACTTTAGTTCTTATTTTAAATAAATTGTTTCAACAATGGTCAATTTCAGATTTTAAGTAACTTTTATCTGCACTCCTCTAGATTTAGGGACTGAAAAACAACAACTAAAAGAGCAACTTAAAGTATCAGCTTGAATTCTTAACCAAATAAGCTTACAAATCACTCTATATTTTCTCAAGTAAATATAAAAAAATAATAAATACCAGGAAGACTCTTTGAGGTAGTGAAAATGCTACCACACAGACTCTATTAGTGATGACTTAAAAGTCATGCTCTGTATGATTATTTTTTGTTCTGTAAAATATTTAGTGATATTGCTGTTCAATTTATTCCCATTGAAATCATTAAATAGTGTGGAAGTCTTGTGAAGAAAGGTTTGGAAATTTGGACAGTCCTTGACATTTGCAGTTATCAGTGAGTAGGAGGATGGCTTTGACAGATAAGGCTCTGTAAAGGAACTAAGGCTTCTTAAGCAATACACTTTTCTCAGTTTTGCTCATATTTGGTCCTAAAACACAGAACTGAATTCTTATTTTTTTGAGTGAAGTGAGACAATTTTGGTGGAGGACATCATCGGTGTTAATAATCTTAAAATTAAATATCATATATCAATTTGGCTTTCAATCAGAGACTTCTGTTTTGTGTCCTTAATTAATATATGCAAGTTTTTGGATAGGGAAGAAAATATGAGATGAACCAGATCAGAATATTGAAGCATTAGGTAAAAAGTGTTGTAAGACCAGGTAGACACCAGATTGAACAGGTAGGGTCACTGAGGGATCCAAGTATATACTGAACCTTCCTTTATCTGCTTGTCTGTAGCCAAGCCTACGCCACTGGCCCACAATGTGGAGAGAGTGGCCTGATTTGGCTCCCAGGCCTACCTTTTCCCTATTGGGAAATAAGGTGGGAAGCCAAGAACACCCAATTGAAAGATATGGTGGGAGTAGAAAGGAACAGTGTATTGAAAACAAACATTGTGTGGATTAGGGACTTTCAAAGATACATTTATTTCTTTCTTTTGAAACTTAATTATGCTTCTCATTTTAAAAATTTTGCTAAAAATCACAATGGCTAGTATCTGTTGAATACCTATTTTGGGACATGCTTCATTCTAAGATATTTTCATTTAACAACTCATTTCAGTTAGATTAATACTGTAACTATCTTTATTTTCAAGATGAGAAAGAGAGAGCCAATAAATGAGTTCAAAATTACAAATCAGGGATTTGAACTCTGGTTTTGGAGTCAGTCTGATTCTATGCTACTCTTCAGCAGCACCCTGGCAAAAAAAGGAAGAAAAAGAAGAAAAGGAAAAGAAAGGAAAGAAGGAAACAAGGGAGAGAGAAAAGGATGGGGAAGAACTTTTTTTTTTTACTTTGAACATCCTATGCATTTAGCCATGATTAGAAAAGGAATGAAGCAGGGCAAAGGCTAATAGAGTTTTGTCAAGAGAACACACTGGTCATAGCAAACACCCTCTCCCAACAACACAAGAGAAGACTCTACACATGGACATCACCAGATGGCCAACACCAAAATCAGATTGATTATATTCTTTGCAGCCAAAGATGGAGAGGCTCTATACAGTCAGCAAAAACAAGACCAGGAGCTGACTGTGGGTCAGATCATGAACTCCTTATTGCCAAATTCAGACTTAATTTGAAGAAAGTAGGGGAAACCACTAGACCATTCAGGTATGACCTAAATCAAATCCCTTATGATTATACAGTGCAAGTGAGAAATAGATTTAAGCAACTAGATCTGATAGAGTGCCTGATGAACTATGAAAGGAGATTCATAACATTGTACAGAGACAGGGATCAAGACCATCCCCATGGAAAAGAAATGCAAAAAAGCAAAATGGCTGTCTGAAGAGGCCTTACAAATAACTGTGAAAAGAAGAGAAGTGAAAAGCAAAGGAGAAAAGGAAAGATATAAACATCTGAATGCAGAGTTCCAAAGAATAGCAAGGAGAGATAAGGAAGCCTTCCTCAGCGATCAATGCAAAGAAATAGAGGAAAACAACAGAATGGGAAAGACTAGAGATCTCTTCAAGAAAACTAGAGATACCAAGGGAACATTTCATGCAAAATGGGCTCGATAAAGGACAGAAATGGTATGGACCTAACAGAAGAAGAAGATATTAAGAAGAGGTGGCAAGAATACGCAGAAGAACTGTACAAAAAAGATCTTCACAACGAAGATAACCATGATGGTGTGATCACTGAGCTAGAGCCAGACATCCTGGAATGTGAAGTCAAGTGGGCCTTAGAAAGCATCACTACAAACAAAGCTAGTGGAGGTGATGGAATTCCAGTTGAGCTATTTCAAATCCTGAAAGATGATGCTGTGAAAGTGCTGCACTCAATATGCCAGCAAATGTGGAAAACTTAGCAGTGGCCACAGGACTGAAAAAGGTCAGTTTTCATTCCAATCCCAAAGAAAGGCAATGCCAAGGAATGCTCAAACTACCGTACAATTGCACTCATCTCACATGCTAGTAAAGTAATGCTCAAAAGTCTCCAAGCCAGGCTTCAGAAATACGTGAACTGTGAACTTCCAGATGTACAAGCTGGTTTTAGAAAAGGCAGAGGAACCAGAGACCAAATTGCCAACATCCACTGGATCATGGAAAAAGAAAAAGAGTTCCAGAAAAACATCTGCTGCTGCTAAGTCACTTCAGTCGTTTCCTACTCTGTGTGACCCCATAGACGGCAGCCCACCACCAGCCCACCATCTATTTCTGATTTATTGACTATGCCAAAACCTTTGACTGTATGGATCACAATAAACTGTGGAAAATCTGAAAGAGATGGGAATACCAGACCACCTGACCTGCCTCTTGAGAAACCTGTATGCAGGTCAGGAAGCAACAGTTAGAACTGGACATGAAACAACAGACTGGTTCCAAATAGGAAAAGGAGTACATCAAGGCTGTATATTGTCACCCTGCTTATTTAACTTAAATGCAGAATACATCATGAGAAACGCTGGACTGGAAGAAGCACAAGCTGGAATCAAGATTGCTGGGAGAAATATCAATAATCTCAGATATGCAGATGACACCACCCTTATGGCAGAAAGTAAAGAGGAACTCAAAAGCCTCTTGATGAAAGTGAAAGAGGAGAGTGAAAAAGTTGGCTTAAAGCTCAACATTCAGAAAACGAAGATCATGGCATCTGGTCCCATCACTTCATGGGAAATAGATGGGGAAACAGTGGAAACAGTGGCAGACTTTATTTTTCTGGGCTCCAAAATCACTGCAGATGGTGATTGCAGCCATGAAATTAAAAGACCCTTACTCCTTGGAAGGAAAGTTATGACCAACCTAGATAGCATATTCAAAAGTAGAGACATTACTTTGCCAACAAAGGTCCATCTAGTCAAGGCTATGGTTTTTCCAGTGGTCATGTATGGATGTGAGAGTTGGACTGTGAAGAAAGCTGAGTGCTGAAGAATTGATGCTTTTGAACAGTGGTGTTGGAGAAGACTCTTGAGAGTCCCTTGGACTGCAAGGAGATCCAACCAGTCCATTGTAAAGGAGATCAGTCCTTGGTGTTCTTTGGAAGGAATGATGCTAAAGCTGAAACTCCAGTACTTTAGCCACCTTATGGGAAGAGTTGACTCATTGGAAAAGACTCTGATGCTGGGAGGGATTGGGGGCAGGAGGAGAAGGGGACGACAGAGGATAAGATAGATAGATGGCATCCCTGACTCGATGCATGTGAGTCTGAGTGAACTCCGGGAGTTGGTGATGGACAGGGAGGCCTCGCGTGCTGCAATTCATGGGGTCGCAGAGTCGGACACGACTGAGCGACTTAAATGAGAAAAGGAATATTATCAAAATGTCTTTTGATATCCAAATATTTTATAGCAATAATTATATCTTATATAGCATTTTAAAAAATCTGTATATATTTGCAATTTTAGATATAGGTATATTTAAGATAAATTAAGCATTTGTGTTTTTATATTTTCAGTGAAATACTTGGCATTGTTATTAGAATATATATGCTTTATATAACATGATGTTTAGAGTTCTATGAGACAGGATAAATGCTATTTTGGACCTTAATTTTTGCTTTTTGTTCCACAAATACAAGGCTAAAGAGGCTTCCTTCATGGTTATAACATTGAAAGGGCTACTGGATGTCAGAATTCTTAATAAAAATATATGTGCCAGGCCCATTAATTTATCCATTTAACAAATATTTGCTAAATGCCTACTATGTTTTGTGTCTTGAGGGCAGACTGCTGAATAAATCTAAGTTCCTTCCTAAAAGATCTGTAACAGGTACTGTAATCTTAAGGAATACATGACATCTACTTTTCCTGAGAAAGCTCAAAATCTTTCTCAGTAAGGAAAGATTAAGAAAATGAAAAAGGGGGAACATTTATGAGAAATTCAGTCACTATTTATTCTTTATTTATTTTTAAAAATTAAAGTCAGTATACATTTTAATATTTTTACCAGTTATCCTGGGCAGGGAATAGAGTTAAGTATTGGCTTAACTCAGTGGTGTACTTTTAACTCAGACTGAGTTTTTCCAGTTTTAAAGTCAGCTTCATTAAAGGAAGATGAAGTGACTTGTCCATAGTCACACCTTTGGTTAATGGTCAGGGCAACAAAGAAGATTGGTTCCAAAATAAGTTCTCTTTTTGCTACACAGGCCTATTGTTTAAAGAAATTGAAAAGACTTAAAATGTTTCTTAACATTAGTCTCATATGCATAAAAGCACTGTGACAGTAATAATTTGTTTCCAGTGTTATCTTTTGGAAACTTTGTTTAAAAGTCCTGTCTTTCCAAATGAATGAGTGTCCAAAGGAGGAAACTCCCAGAAAACATAGGGGGAAACATTTTTCTTTCCTTCTTTTTATGATCATAATTTCACATCTGTTTCCTTAGCACCAGAGTCATGAGAGGAACTAGCCTGATTATTTAATATTAACAAATAGTACTAATACTTGTGCAGATTATTACTCTTTTCTTTAAGCAATTTCACATTGTCAAGATCAAAAACAAGCAATAGGAATATTTAGACTGAAGCTTGACCAACTGCCCAAACTTTAGAATTGATCAAAGTTAATGAAATAGAAATCTTTTCATCATTATCTTGTCTTCTTGTCTCCAGAGTGAGTAATTGTTCTAGAAGTCAGAATTAAGGTAAACTGGGGAAAGTTGGAATGAAATGAGGCTGTGGGTATAAAGCAGTACTATAAGTGAGAAAATGTAGTTGGACTCAAGAGTGAGTGAGATGGTGCCAAGCTAGACTTGAGGACACCTGTACTTCCAGGATCTGAGAAAACCCAAATTACAGTGGGTCTTCAAGAGGGCAAATAGAACTTTAGTCTCAGACACTTCCCTCTCTTTCACTTTGTATTTAACAATACAAGGTCACTTCATACTAAACTGCCTGTCACCAGTTTATCTTCTTCCCAAAGGTCAGCTTCAATATTTCATACTGTATACTTTTATGAAGACAGATAGAAGAAAGCAAAGTATTTGGAAAATCAGGATATTAGATATGTGAAAGGGCATTTTACCTAGATTCAAAGCCATTAGACTCTGGGATTTGTGTGCATGTATGTATGTGTTAACAGACCACCTGACCTCCCTCTTGAGAAACCTATATGCAGGTCAAGAAGCAACAGTTAGAACTGGACATGAAACAATAGACTGGTTCCAAATAGGAAAAGGAGTACATCAAGGCTGTATATCATCACCCTGCTTATTTAACTTATATGCAGAATACATCATGAGAAATGCTGGGCTAGAAGAAGCACAAGCTGGAATCAAGATTGCCAGGAGAAATATCAATAACCTCAGATCTGCAGATGACACCACCCTTATGGCAGAAAGTGAAGAGGAACTCAAAAGCCTCTTGATGAAAGTGAAAGAGGAGAGTGAAAAAGTTGGCTTAAAGCTCAACATTCAGAAAACGAAGATCATGGCATCTGGTCCCATCACTTCATGGGAAATAGATGGGGAAACAGTGTCAGACTTTATTTTGGGGGGCTCCAAAATCACTGCAGATGGTGACTGCAGCCATGAAATTAAAAGACGCTTACTCCTTGGAAGGAAAGTTATAACCAACATAGATAGCATATTGAAAAGCAGAGACATCACTTTGCCAACAAAGGTCCACCTAGTCAAGGCTATGGTTTTTCCAGTGGTCATGTATGGATGTGAGAGTTGGACTGTGAAGAAAGCTGAGTGCTGAAGAATTGATGCTTTTGAACTGTGGTGTTGGAGAAGACTCTTGAGAGTCCCTTGGACTGCAAGGAGATCCAACCAGTCCATTCTGAAGGAGATCAGCCCTGGGATTTCTTTGGAAGGAATGATGCTAAAGCTGAAACTCCAGTACTTTGGCCACCTCATGTGAAGAGTTGACTCATTGGAAAAGACTCTGATGCTGGGAGGGATTGGGGGCAGGAGGCAAAGGGGATGACAGAGGATGAGATGGCTGGATGGCATCACCGACTCTATGGACATGGGTTTGGGTTAACTCCGGGAGTTAGTGATGGACAGGGAGGCCTGGAGTGCTGCAATTCATGGGGTCGCAAAGAGTCAGACAACTGAGTGACTGAACTTAACTGAACTTAACTGATGTGTGTGTTTCCCATTGTCAAAATAACCCTAGAGCAGAATTCAGTGACTTCAAAATGCCTTTAAACACAAGCAAATTGTCATAATCTATTCATATATACTTTTGTTTTTTAGTACCTGGATAACAGGCACAGGTTAATTTGTGCACATTGTTAATTTTCAAACATACAAATTTAATATTTTTGCTAGTTATCTTGGACAGGAAATAAGTACTAACTTAACCCATGGTTTTTTTTCAATGCACTTTTAATTCATTTTTCCAGGTTTAATTAGTAGATTTTTATTTGAGATAGCCTTTCTGATATTTGGACAATGTTTTGAGTCTATAATTTTTAAAGCATGACTTACTTAAAAAAAAGCACACATGGCATGGATTTCTGAAATAAATTGAGCTTTTGTTGTAGTCAATTGACATTTATGGGAGAATTTTTAACATAGTTGATGATAGATGAGGAATCCTAAAATCCATTAGTCTTTGTCAAAGTATTTTGAGTGTCTCTGAATATATGGAGCTTTTAATTATAATTATAATTTTTTAAATTATAATTATAATCTTATAATTTATAGAAAAATTAACTTAAAAATAAAGGTGCTTTAAGGTTAGATTCTGACATTAATATCAAAGACACCAACATAAAAATAATTTCCCCCAAAATAAAGGAAATATCATTTTTATTATTTCATATTTCTTTTGTAAATATTTTGGAGAGAAAAAACTGAAAATAGTCAGGATAAATAAAAATGAGGCAGAAGATGAACCAGAAGAATGCATACAAATTTCAAAAGCATTGGAAACAAAAATCAAGAAGAAGAGACATTGTTCACTATATCAAGATAGGATGAAGAGTTTAATGATAAGAGGAAAGACAAGAAAAGGGCTTCTAAAAGCTGGCTGTCTATCCTCCAAGCCTAATGACCAAGTTCAGGCATTAGGACGTACTATATGAATCTGTCTACGGGAGATTGATGAAATGTTCACCTTCTGCTATGATTTTCAGAATGGGTGATTGACTTTTTCTGGCACTGCTACCCCTCTGGTTTCACCAAATGGCAATGCCAGATGTATTGATAGCATCTTGATTACTTGTTTTGAAGGAGAATGAGGAAAGATGAAGAAGCTAGATTTATAATATTAAATCAACACTATTAAATGTAGTCAGAGTTTAAATATAAAATGAATACCAGACTTGAGAATTCCTTGAGTAGACAAAACCATTTAAGTCATGTAATCAAAACTAAATCTAGCTTGTTTCATGAATGTAAGCAAAACTTAACTTGGGTGATTTCTTATAAATGCCTCTAACAATTATAAACAAAACAAGTCATCTTTCTAAACATGGTGTGAGATAAATCACTTTTAATCAAATCCCTGCTATTTAGAAGCTTCCATTGTAATAACCAATCATTGTAAAGGTTAGTAACTTCCTCACTTTTATTTCATAAGTCATCATATAAATTTATGCTCCCAAGCTTCACATTAGTCATTGAACTTGGAAATTTGAGTTTGCAAACTATTTTTATATGTATGATAAGCAAACTCTTATTAATTAATACTATTTATTTAGTGGTTTTAATTTTGCTATTTCTGGATTTTTGACAATTTATGACATTAGAAGTTGAATCCAAAGAAGACCCCAACTCAAGGGCCATGAGCAACCAGCCTAGTGTACTGATTTCACTGCTTCCTGGATGATTCTGGAGTTTAAGGGTAAGTCACTTTTGGATCTGACCTCTGCTGTCTTTGCTTTTTAACCTTGTCAGTCTTATTATGCATACTTATATTCTGTTGTTGTTGTTGTTGTTTTTGAAGCTTCTTGTTAAATCACCTTTTGGTCTGTAAGGGAGAATCCTATGTCAGGTCTTGTCAAAGATCTCTGCACTTAGTTGCTCAATCATATCCGTCTCTTTGTGACCCCCATGGACCATAGCCCACCAGGTTCCTCTGTCCTTGGAATTTTCCAGGCAAGAATACTGGAGCAGGTTGATATTTCCTACTCCAGGGGATCTTCCTAATACAGGGATCAAACCGGCATTGGCAGGTGGATTCTTTACCACTGAGTGACCTAGGAAACCCAACTCTATCTTTTGGCAGAAGTCAGATTATCAGGTCAGAGTATTTGTTTTAGAAAATCTGAAAGCAGAATGGGTTCCACCCGGTCTAAATCTCCTTCTTTTCTTTTAATAATTCCTGCCTCTTATATTTATATTCACTATGGACCAGCCTCCTGTGCCTTTCTGAAAAATAGGGTACACTTTTGAATAAATAAAGCTTCTAGGGAAGCCTTGTTTTAGGTAAATCCATTTTAAGGAGCATCCTTAAAAGAGAGATCTCAGACCTTTCAGAGACATCACAATGCATTCTTTGAATGGTATGAAGAAGTTTCTACAACACAAAAATGACTCTAAAAATAGCTTCTTCTAAAGAATATTTACAGTGCACAAATTAAAAATCTTTACTTAAAAACAAAAAAGAAAAAATTTTGTCCATCTGAGCAAGTAATCTTAATCTATCTGCAATTTGGATCCAACTATTCTTTTGAACTTGGTAACTGAGATATAGCTAAATTTTTAAAAAAGCAACAGCTATAAAATCTCTATATAAGTCTGTATATTATGCATGTCTATGTGTGTATGCTCTAAGTATGTGATATTTTTCTACCTATGGATGGTATTGCTAAAATGAATTTGCACAGAACTCTATTTAATTGATTTCAAGGAAAGATAAGTATTTATATGTCAGGTATACTCTCAGAAATAAAGTAACTAGCAAGTGTTTCTTGAATTTACATGATCTGAGATCATCTTTGATAAATAAAAACTGTTTTAAGTTTGTCGATTTAATAAAAGCAGACATGCCTTTAGAGCTGTCAATGTATAATGCAAACATACAGCTTTTTCTACCCGGATTTACTGGTCAAATAAACTCATACTATCTCTTTTACAAAGTCTTCAACAAGGAGAAATAAGATGATAGCTATTCGGTATCTAATCTAAGGATGATAACTAAGAACAAGTAGTTTAAATAAATGTAAATAAGATAAAAATTTATGCCAAATTAAATTAAATAATGAATATTTATTAGAATATTTAGACCATCTCCCAATAAGACAATATACTAAGAAATTGATTTCTAAATATAATTGTAAACTTATCTACTTTTGACTTAAGTTTTACAGAGACAAAGAGTATTGGATTTATAAATAAACATATCTTTTATATGAAAAATGTCTCTAAAAAAGCATAAGCTTTTATAATTTTGTATTTATAAATTCACTAATCTACGATGTGACACTAATATATAATAGAGTTCATAGTTGCGTGCTTACTAGCTTTCACTGGAACATAAAATTTAAATTTATAGTTAAAATTTATAATCAATATATAAAGGTATAACTGCAAAAGTTAATGAGAGCAGAAAGAAAACTTTGTATACAAAATATGGAGGACAATGGGATGCATTTTTATATGAGGAGTATATGAGACATGTAAGGTGTATTTTTGTTAAGGAAAAGAATGTAATATTGTCTGAAATAAAATGACTAGTTGTTCAAGAATAGGAAAAGAAAAGAATAACACAAAACCTAAATGGATATAGAAAGTTGCAAAATTTTTGTGGATATTTTATGGTGTAGTTCAGATCTGGCTAAAGTTGAATGGATTTATTATTAGATTTTTTGTAGGCTTTAATAAATAGTGTACCTATTTAAAGCTTCCCTGATAGCACAGTTGGTAAAGAATCCACCTGCAATGCAGGAGACCCTAGTTCAATTCCTGGGTCAGGAATATCCTCTGGAGAATGGATAGGCTACCCACTCCAGTATCCTTGGGCTTCCCTTGTGGCTCAGTGGGTACTATGTAAAACTACAATTCTACAATTTAATAATTTCTTTTATCTGCTAAACAAAAAAATTTCTTGAACTACTACTCTGGTCTGCTCTTAATAAATATTATAAAAGGTTTTTCTTTGCCTTTAATGTAATCTGCCTAAGAAACAAAGATTTCGTTTCTTAAGAAATACTTCCTGTGCCCGACACTGTCTTTGTCAGGTCTTTGATTACTTAGGAAAACTGGGCATTTTCCTTTTATTTTTTTCCAGTTTTTTTTTTTTAATTGAATTATAGTTGATATACAATTCGTTAATTTCAGAAGTACAGCATAGTGATTCATATATATATATATATATATACACACACATATATTTTTTCCATTATAGGTTATTATAAGGTATTGAATATAGTTTCCTGTGCTATACAGTAGGTTCTTGTTGATTATCTATTTTATATATAGTAGTGTGTATCTGTTAATCTCAAACTCCTAATTTATCCTTCCTCCTGTTTCCCCTTTGGTAACCATAACTTTTCTATATCTGTGATTCTTTTTCTGTCTTATAAATAAGTTCATTCGTATCATTTTTTTAGAGTCCACATATAAGTGACATTTTCTGATATTTGTCTCTGCCTGATATTTCACTTATGATAATTTGTAGGTCCATCAGTATTGCTGCAAATGGCGTTATTTCATTCTTTTTCAGTTCATTCTTTTTGCCTATTATTTCATACATATGAAATAATGCATACTATTTCATGTGCAGTAATATTCTATTGCACATATGCAGCATCTTCTTCACCCCTTCTTCTGTCAGTGGACATTTACACTGCTTCCATGTCCTGGCTACTGTAAATAGTGCTGCTGTGAATATTGGGGTGCATTTATCTTTTTGAATTAGTTATTGCCTTTTCCAGATACATGCTTAGGGGTGAAATTGCCAGATCATATGGTAACTCTATTTTTAGTTTTTAAAGGAATTTCCATACTATTCTACATGCATCCCCACCAAAAATGTAGATGATTCCCTTTTCTCCATAGCCTCTCCAGAGTTTTTTATTTTTAGACTTTTTGATGATGGCTATTTTGACAGATGTGAAGTGATATCTTAGTTTTGGTTTGCATTTCTCTAATAAATAACAATGTTGAGCATGAGTCTTTTTAATATTAAAAAAGCTGAATTTTATTTACAACTATATAGTTTTCTGTTTGAAATCTTTTAATTGTCCCTTTGGTTGAATGGATAAATAAGTATTGTTTTCCAGTGACTTATACTCCTGTTTGATCAAGTATTTTAAATATTTTGACATTTTTAACAAACTTCCCCAAATCAAATTCTGAATGAACTCTTTTTGGACCTCAAACTAACTTTGGACTTTTCCATAGGGCTCTTAAAAGATCTCAAAAGATTTTCTGTCTCTCCTTGTAAAAGAGAAATCTTTATTTAGTCTTGATTTTAAATTTCATGGGGAGAGTTGTTAAATAAAAAAATATTTAAAGTTCCTATATTTATATGTGTGAATATTATTAATATATATTCTGGAAATTACATGTAATATAAAAATCTAGATATGTCCTGGGATAATATTATCAATCGTGAATAAAAGTCTCCCAGTCGTGTCCAGCTCTTTGCAACATCATGGATTATGCAGTCCATGGAATTCTCCAGGCCAGAATACTGGAGTGGGTGTCTGTTCCCCTCTCTAGGAGATCTTCCTAACCCAGGGATCAAACCCAGGTCTCCCGTGTTACAGGTGAATTCTTTACCAGCTGAGCCACCTCCAGTTGTTATTTTATAAAAATATCACAAAAAATAGCAGTTTTTAATTGCATAATTTTTATGGATTCTCATAGATTTTTAACCATGTCTTCTAAGCATTTCATCACTCACAAGTTATTGTTTCACTCCTAATTCTTTTTACAAAAGTGTTTGCAATCAATGGTAGACAGAATGCTTCAGCTTCAAACAGATTCATGGAAAAAGATGATGACAATTACTCTAGATTATAGGTTTCTGGTAACTTTAAGATCATGACCCTCAACTGGATATAAGAATTTCTAAAATTTTAATAGAAAACTTATTGACTCATAAAGCTACTAACCCAAGATGATACAAAATGAGGATTATTAACTAAAGGAGAGTGAATGAATTCATTAAGATGGTTATAATTTTTATGAATTAATATAAAACATTGCTGATTGCAATATCACCACTAGTAAGCTAAAGTAATACTATGTTGGTTACATACTGCTGCATATACTACTGTTACATACTACATTCTCTCAGCCTACTGAGAGAATGACCAAAAGTAGAAAATTGTTCAAATTAAGTACAAAATAGAGACTGATCTTGAGACCTCCATGAGCAAACAAAAGCACTAGCTTATTTCATGAACATAAATAAAATTTAATTTACATTGTTGTAAATGCCTCTGAGATTTATTAAGAAATAAAAAAAGTAAATCATTTCCTTAAACATGGTATGAGATGATCACTTTTAATCAATTCCCTGCCACTTAGGAATCCTCGTTATAATAACCAACCATTATAAAGGTTAACTACTTCCTCATTCCACTTTATAAGTCATCCTGAAGGCTTCCCTGGTGGCTCAGATGCTAAAGCGTCTATCTACAATGTAGGAGACCGGGGTTCAATCCCTGGGTCGGGAAGATCCCCTGGAGAAGGAAATGGCAATCCACTCCAGTACTATTGAATGGACAATCCCATGGACGGAGGAGCCTGGTAGGCTACAGTTCATGGGGTCGCAAAGAGTCGGACGCATCTGAGCGACTTCGCTTCACTCACTTCCTCATTTCACTTTATAAGTCATCCTGAAACTTTATGCCTGTGAGCTTCATACCATTTTTTGAATTTGGAAGCTTCCAGTTTGCAAGCTGTTTTTAGATGCACCACAATAAATTCTTAGTCAATGCTATTTATCGATTTGGTAGTTTTAATTTTGCTATTTCTGGAGTTTTGTCACAGCTATTACAAGCAACTCAGTCTAGTCTACCTTGCCAGCACACCTCCAGAATTCAGTATCTGGACAAAAGAATTTACAGAAGTTGCACTGAAAAATGAAATGCCAATAAGAGTTGACTAAATTTAAAACTTTTGCTTCCTAAGAGACACAGATGGCAAGTTTGTTATAGTTAGCTCATCACAGAGGTTTTTAAATAGCCCTGTGTAAAAATCAATTTATGAACATGTAGCCATTAAAATGCAATACATCTAGTTAACACAATAAATATGCAATAGGCAAGAACTATAATAGATGGCTTCACACTTACTTTTAATACTAGGCTCAAATAGATTTGATGGTTTAAAAGGTTTTAGGAAATTTTATGTTTGCATGTGTCCATTCTAGTGGTAAGTGTTAGTCACTCAGTTGTGTCTGACTCTTTGTGACCCCATAGACTGTAGCCCACCAGGCTCCTCTGTCTATGAGATTCTCCAGGCAAGAATATTGGAGTGGGTTGCCATTCTCTTCTCCAATCTAGTGGGAAATGAATAAGCAAAAATAATGTAATAAATATGAGGTTTTTCTTCATATGCTTCTGCTTAATTTATTGTTTGCAATGTGAAAAATATTTTAATATAACAGTAGTATTAGATTTTCTTACAAAAATCAACCTAATGGAAAAACAAAGCCAACGTATGCACAAGATGAATGATACCAACATATGTACAAGGTGAATGATACCCATAGCAATTTTTTTGGTATATTTCCTTTGCCAGTAATGGTCATTACCTAGAAACCCTGTTTGTTAACAAAACAAAACAAACAAACAAAACCCACATTTTTTGAGGGGATTAACAGTGATCTAAAGATACGAATTCTGTATTGATGTGTTATTATTCCACTATTCTCCAAGTAAAGTGTGGTTTCTGGGAAGGAATTATCTTTGAAGGTCTTGCTAAGAAAATGCTGAAATGGCACATCACAGCCTGACGCTCCCCTGGATGAGTCATCTTTACCTGATGCCGGAGCGGCTTTCTGAAAGACCAACTGGTGTACTTCTCTCCTGTTGGCATAACTATATTTAGAATCCATAACTAGAGAGCTCAAGGCTTCTCAGGATGATATTTTTAAATGTGTCATCACTCTAGACATGCTCTCCCTCCCTCTCCTACTGCTTCAGCCTCCCTCATATTTTCACACATCCAAATGGAAAAGAATCAAGAAAAATCACATTCCAAAGGAACCTGTGACACTAGTCTCATCTGGAATGTTAAGTTCTGAGCTTAGAAGATGCTAATAATGCCCTTGCTCTTGTGCTTAACGAAGTTGGAATTATTCTGGCAGCTTAGCAATATGATGGACAGTACCATATTGGGCTCATTGTTCAATATGGTGCTTAGGGAAGAATATAGAAAACTCCAGTGGATTTTTTTCCTTTATTTTTTAGAACATCCTTCACAAAGGTTTGTATACTGAAATATAAATTCTTGCAATTGCTAGCTGTGACTCTGCTTCATGATATATTAAGCAATGACATAAAATCATGAGGAAACACAAACCTTTGTTCTAGCTGTGAAATCATCTTTAGTGGAGTCACTGGAGACAGAAAATAGAAATTCACACACTCTTCACAGAATATACATATGAGTAAAACATTATTAACATGTCATTGGTATGAGAAATCACTGTGGATAAGGGAAGTCTCCTGCATATATTTTGACTAACATCCTTGGAGTCTGCTTAACAAACTAATACTGTTTAACATACTTTCAGATTTATATGATGCTGGGCCATAGCATGGATTCAGTGTTGAGGGAATTGGTCAATTAGCAATTCTGTTGATTTATTCAGTATAAGTTTACTTACCATGTACCTGCTTTGCAAATTCATGCATAGAAGATTGATTAATACACTGGATTTAAGGAGGGAAGATAAGAATGGTATGTATTTTTTAAGGCTTCCCAGGTGGCTCAGTGGTAAAGAATCTGGCTGCAATGCAGTATATTCAGGGGATGCCTATTTGATCCCTGGGTCAGGAAGATCCCTTGGAGGAAGAAATGGCAACTCACCCTAGTATTCTTGTCTGGAAAATTCCATGGATGGAGGAGCCCTGTGGGCTAAAGTCCATTGGTTCACAGAGAGTCAGAAATGGCTTGAGCACGCATGCACAGTATTTTATAATATCTACCTAGGAAAACTAGGATATATATGACAAGTAAAGCTCCAAAACAAGACTTAATTATTATTAACCTGGAATAACCAAGAATTGCATAATTAAATTCTGGATGATGAGTATGGGACAGCTGCATCATTATAAGCTTGCATAATAAGAAAGACTGAGTAGATAATTTAAGCTGTGGAAATAGCATTAGGAAACACAAGGAGGATAATGGAAAGAAAAAATGTTCACCTGTAGCACAGGGAGTATAGGGACAGTGAGGCAAAATGCAGAGTTCTGAAAAAGTGGAGGTGCTGAAAGCTACTGTGATAATAAGTTGGTGATCTTGAAATACCAGCGTCAAAGTAACAAAGCTTGTGTTTCCCTTAGTATGGGATAGTGCTAATATCTGTTTTGGAGTACACCAGTAGTATTCTAAAAATGGTTTAGGGCAGATGAATTTGGCAGAACTCCTAAATAAATGGATATAAGGAAAGCCTGAAAGCAAACATTTTATCTAGGAAATGATTTTTCTAATTGAAGATGAGTCTCAGTTCAGTTCAGTCACTCAGTCATGCCCAACTCTTTGCAACCCTGTGGACTGCAGCACACTAGGCTTCTCAGTCCATCACCAACTCCTGGATCTTGCTCAAACTATGTCCATCGGGTCGGTGATGCCATCCAACCAACTCATCCTCTGTCATCTTCTTCTCTTAGTGCCCACAATCTTTCCCAGCATCAAAGTCTTTTCCAATGAGTCAGTTCTTCACATCAGGTAGCCAAAGTATTGGAGCTTCAGCTTCAGCAAACCCTTCCAATGAATATTCAGGATTCATTTCCTTTAGGTTGAACTTGTTGGATCTTGCAGTCCAAGGGTCTCTCAAAAGTCTTCTCCAACACCACAGTTCAAAAGCATCAATTCTTCAGTGCTCAACTTTCTTTATAGTCCAACTCTCACATCCATACATGACTACTGGAAAAACCATAGCTTTGACTAGATGGACCTGTGTGGACAAAGTAACGTCTCTGCTTTTTAATATTGCTGTCTAGGTTTGGCATAGCTTTTCTTCCAAGGAGCAAGCATCTTTTAATTTCATTGCTGCAGTCACAGTCTTCAGTGACTTTGGAACCCAAGAAAATAAAGTCTCTCATTGTTTCCATTGTTTCCCCATCTATTTGCCATGAAGTGATGGGACCACATGCCATGATCTTCATTTTTTGAATGTTGAGGTTTAAGCCAGCTCTTTCACTTTCATCAAGAGGCTTTTCAGTTCCTTTTAACTTTCTGCCATAAAGGGTGGTGTCATCTGCATATTTGAGGTTATTGATATTTCTCCCAGCTGTCTTGATTCCAGCTTGTGATTCATTCAGGCTGGCATTTTACATGATGTACTCTGCATATAAGTTAAATAAGCAGGGTGACAATGTACAGCCTTAATATACTTCTTTCCCAATTTGGAACCAGTCTCTTGTTCCATGTCTGGTTCTATCTGTTGGTTCCTCACCTGAATACAGATTTCTCAGAAAGCACATAAGGTAGTCTGATATTTCCATCTTTTGAAGAAATTTCCAGTTTTTTTGTAATCCACTGAGTCAAAGCCTTTAGCGTAGTCAGTGAAGCAGAAGTAGATGTTTTTCTGGCATTTTCTTGCTTTTTCTATGATTCAACAGTTGTTGGCAACTTGATCTCTGGTTCCTCGACTTTTTTTTTTTTTAATTTAATTTTATTTTTAAACTTTACATAATTGTATTAGTTTTGCCAAATATCAAAATGAATCCGCCACAGGTATACATGTGTTCCCCATCCTGAACCCTCCTCCCTCCTAGACCTTTTCTAAATCCAACTGGACCATTTGGAAGTTCTTGGTTCACCTACTATTGAAGCCTAGCTTGGAGAATTTTGAGCACTATTTTTGCTAGCATTTGAGATGAGTGAAATTGTGCAGTAGTTTGAGCATTCTTTGCCATTGCCTTTCTTGGAATTAGAATGAAAACTGACCTTTTCCAGTCCTGTGGCCACTGCTGAGTTTTCCAAATTTGCTGGCATATTGAGTACAGCACTTTTGCAGCATCATCTTTTAGAGTTTGAAATATCTCCGTTGTAATTCTATCACCTCCACTAACTTTGTTCATAGTGATGCTTCCTAAGGCCTAGTTGAGGAAGGCTAAAACTTGAGAGTGGAATGAAAACAGACTATTTTAAGAAATATTTTGGATAAAGTGTTTCCAAATGTAGGTAGAGGCAGTTTCCTCTGCATACATGGTATAGTCCTTAAGATATCTGATTGAGTGAAAAGCAAAGAATTAAGCAGTGAGATAGCTGGTAAACAAAAGGCAAAGAAAAGGCCTCCACAGTGTAAAGTATGCCTATAACCACAATCCTAATAAAATAGCAATAGTAATTTATTGTTTTCTTAACAAATGGCAAACAATGTGCTAGGAACTTTACATGCATCTTCATATTTAACCACCAGTAATCTAGGACGTTTTTAGTTAATAACCTAAGTGGATGCAATGCACATGAACTTGGGCAAACTTTAGGAGATGGTGAGGGACAGGGAGGCCTAGCATGCTGCACTCCATGGGGTCACAGAGTCAGACACGACTGGGTGACCGGACAGTAACAACCTAGGAAGAAAGTAATATTTTCTACAGTTTAGAAACCAGGGAATGGAGGTGTAAATTTGCCAAATGTCTCTCATCCAAGATTTCAAATCGTGCCTGATTCTGCCACAGAGTTAGCAAATTTCTACTGTATATTCTGTTCTATTTACTATCCTCCATGTCACTGATATAAAAACAAGTTAAAAGCACACACCTATGATATATAACTGGCAGATATTATATATTAATCAACACATTCTAGCATATATTTTCTAAGTGCAATGAATTCATTTGCCTTATCTACCCTTCTTCATTTTACCCCATGAATACTATGCAAGGTTCTGTCAAAATTTTATTCAAATCAGTATTTAGTATGAGCACAGCAGTCTTGAAAAACAAGAAAAATATTATATGTGTATATATACACACACACACATTGTATATAAAACTTAATGGCTTCATTGCTCTTAGTGGATTCCTACCTGTTATAAATGCTTGATATTTTTATTTATACAAGTTTGATACAGGTTTTTCTATAATATTTGCATTAATTATACAACTCCAGAGCTTAATTATTGTAATTTTTATTCTAATTTTAAAATCTGTATTTAAAAATCTTGTCTTCAGATGGTAAAACCTCTTCCTAGTTCATCAAAATCACTGAAGTTGAGCATTCTCTTCTGCAATTTTCTTTTTCACTATTCCAAGATATAATTGGGCCAGGAAAACTAAATTCACTTAGTTCATGCAGAAATCTCTTAAAAATCTCTAAATAATATTTAAATTAAAACTTTTTTGAAATCTCTTTGTCTTACAGCCTTCCCAGTCCTTGACAAATTAGGGAAACCCATATAGCCCTAAAAAAACCATTTTTATTAGTTTTTAACCACCACCAGCTTGTCTCTCGGAGAAGGCAATGGCACCCCACTCCAGTACTCTTGCCTGGAAAATCCCATGGATGAAGGAGCCTGGTAGGCTGCAGTCCATGGGGTCGCTAAGTCGGACAAGACTGAGTGACTTCACTTTCACTTTTCACTTTCATACATTGGAGAAGGAAATGGCAACCCACTCCAGTGTTCTTGCCTGGACAATCCCAGGGATGGTGGAGCCTGATGGACTGCTGTCTATGGGGTCGCACAGAGTCGGACACGACTGAAGCGACTTAGCAGCAGCAGCAGCTTGTCTCTATTGTTCTCACTTCTAAGAAAACTCAAATTTCCTGTTTGAATGTGTCCACCGTGGGAAGAGAGGGTACCATCTTAGACACATATTGATGATGTTATTCACACAATTTGTGATCACTTTTATCTGCCGCAATAATGGATTCTCTAGTTCCTTTTCTCAATCGTCAAAGTACCTTCTTTTAACAAATAGCACTTTATAGTGAGGTGATTTTAAATGGCTATGTGTGTAGTCTTGTCCATGAAAGGGAATCCAGCTGATTCTTACTGAAACTAAAACTGTTCTGCTGGAGTTATTAACAATAAAGTTTAACCACATGAACTGATTGTGCACAGATGAGCTGAGCTGGCGATACCATATTTATAAACTATGCACAAGTCTATTTGATTGATGAAGGAGGGGTAAGGAATAGCAATATGAGTGGTCATACTTTGGATACAATATTATATAATTGCTTCTTCTAATTTATAATAGCAAAAGAGTTCTTGGCTCTATCACCGTGTACAAAAAGAAGAGTGAGTACTTAGGTTCATGGAGGGTCAGCTAGGTGTTTTTCATGCACTATACATTTGAATCCTAAAATTAGCCTATGTGTGATTATTATCATTTCTGTTTTATGGAACAGAACATAAGGGTTTAAGGAGTTTATGTTACTTAGCAAATATGGAAAGAATTTAAAATATATATGTTAATTAATTTCTTAGGTATAAAGACAACTGCCTATGGAATTTTTATAATCAGTGTTATTTCACCAAAGGAAAAAAAAAAAGGAGCTGCAGAATGACTTTTAAAATCTCTAACATTTGTTTTTTGGTAGGTATCCGTTTCATTGAGACTTACTATAAATCCTCCATTTTCTAGCATCACTACTGGGCTATAATTTTTTAGGAAGCTGACTGCACTTTTATCATTCATGCTCCTTTCTCTAGATTTACTCAGGTAGAGCCAACAAATGAAGGCTACCTCTGAAAAGTAATCTGTTCTAGTAGCATCAAAGAACATATAGGACACATATCTTTATGCACTTTTACTATTATCGTGCAGTATAGTGTGAGGACAGAAAGGCCTACTGTGTGTATGTCCCCCACACCACCCTACATCTCACAGTCAGCCTTTTAATCTGTATCTGTTCCATCACCCCCACCATTCTAGGACTGCTGTGTTCAAAGTGCAGCACTGTTTAGAAGAAGAAGATGATGATGATGATGAAAATAGAAAGCAAAATTGTTGATAACAGATTTAAAGAGATTATTATAAAACCAGTGCAGGTGTCTTATTTTTCTCAGGGATCTTTTTTTCAGCAGTATTCTCCCACAGAATTATACCCTAAGAAATTGACTGACTCTCAACCAAGATGATTAGATAGAAAGTGAGGTGTGCAGAAATTTATTACTAATACCATTACTATGACTAAAATTTAAACTACAGTGACAACCACTACTCCTACTATTTCAGTTACCTGGAATGCCAGCAAATATTTAAAGTAATATCTTCCATCAACTGTGCCAAGAAATTTACATGGATTCTATCTTTAGCCTTTGAAAAAACACTTTGGAGAAAGTACTACGCTATCTCTTTTAAAATAGGGAGAGGCTCAGACATTTTAAGTAAGCTCAAAATCATACAACTGGTAGCTGATAAGGTGGATTCACATCTTGACAGTCTTTTGCTCTCCTCTGGCTGCTTCTATTCTTGCTCCTGCTGGTGGCAGCATAGCAAGCTCAAAGACACATCTGTCTAATCAAAAAATTCTTTTCTTAATCACTACATTATGTTGCCATTCAGTACAGTACTTATAATTAAATGTTAAGCTTTGAATATTGTCTTTAACAATGCATGTAATAAAAGAAAGATGGAAAGAACCTTCCCAACAACCTACTTCTCATAAGTGAGGTACGACAATGACAAGAATTATTCAGTGTTGGAAGAATATTCAAAGAGACACTTAAAACTGGCTTACAGAGTTCAGTTCAGTTCAGTTCAGTTGCTCAGTCATGTCTGACTCATTGCAACCCCATGAATCGCAGCACGCCAGGCCTCCCTGTCCATCACCAACTCCCAGAGTCCACCCAAACACATGTCCATCGAGTCGGTGATGCCATCCAACCATCTCATCCTCAGTCATCCCCTTCTCTTCCTGCCCTCAATCTTTCCTAGCATCAAGGTCTTTTCTAATGAATAAGCTCTTCGCATCAGGTGGCCAAAGTATTGGAGCTTCAGCTTCAACATCAGTCCTTCCAATGAACACCCAGGACTAATCTCCTTTAGGATGGACTAGTTGGATCTCCTTGCAGTCCAAAGGACCCTCAAGAGTCTTCTTCAACACCACAGTTCAAAAGCAGCAATTCTTTGGTGCTCAGCCTTCTTCACAGTCCAACTCTCACATCCGTATATGACCACTGGAAAAACCATAGCCTTGACTAGACAGACCTTTGTTGGCAAAGTAATGCCTCTGCTTTTAATATGCTATCTAGGTTGGTCATAACTTTCCTTCCAAGGAGTAAGGGTCTTTTAATTTCATGGCTGCAATCACCATCTGCAGTGATTTTGGAGCCCCAAAAAATAAAGTCAACCACTGTTTCCACTGTTTCCCCATCTATTTGCCATGAGTTTATGGGACCGGATGCCATAATCTTCGTTTTCTGAATGTTGAGCTTTAAGCTAACTTTTTCACTCTCCTCTTTCACTTTCATCAAGAGGCTCTTTAGTTCTTCATTTTCTGCCATAAGGATGGTGTCATCTGCATATCTGAGGTTATTGATATTTCTCCCAGCAATCTTGATTCCAGCTTGTGCTTCCTCCAGCCAGCATTTCTCAAGATGTACTCTGCACATAAGTTAAATAAGCAGGGTGACAATATACAGCCTTGATGAACTCCTTTTCCTATTCGGAACCAGTCTGTTCCATGTTGAGTTCTAACTGTTGCTTCCTGACCTGCATACAGATTTCTCAAGAGGCAGGTCAGGTGGTCTGGTATTCCCATCTCTTTCAAAATTTTCCACAGTTTATTGTGATCCACACAAAGGCTTTGGCGTAGTCAATAAAGCAGAAATAGATGGTTTTCTGGAACTCTCTTGCTGTTTCCATGATCCAGTGGATGTTGTCAATTTGATCTCTTGTTCCTCTGCCTTTTTTAAAACCAGCTTGAACATCTGGAAGTTCACAGTTCACATATTGCTGAAGCCTGGCTTGGAGAATTTTAAGCATTACTTTACTAGCATGTAAGATGAGTGCAATTGTGCGGTAGTTTGAGCATTCTTTGGCATTGCCTTTCTTTGGGATTGGAATGAAAACTGACCGTTTCCAGTCCTATGGCCACTGCTGAGTTTTCCAAATTTGCTGGCATATTGAGTGCAGCACTTTCACAGCATCATTTTTCAGGATTTGAAATAGCTCAACTGGAATTCCATCACCTCCACTAGCTTTGTTCGTAGTGATGCTTCCTAAGGCCCACTTGACTTCACATTCCAGGATGTCTGGCTCTAGGTGAGTGATCACACCATCATGATTATCTGGGTCATGAAGATCTTTTTTGTACGGTTCTTCTGTGTATTTTTGTGACCTCTTCTTAATATCTTCTGCTTCTGTTAGGTCCCTACTATTTATGTCCTTTATTGGGCCCATATTTGCATGAAATGTTCCCTTGGTATCTCTAATTTTCTCGAAGAGGTCTCGAGAGATCTGAAAAGATCTCTTTCCCATTCTATTGTTTTTCTCTCCTTCTTTGCATTGATCACTGAGGAAGCCTTTCTTATCTCTCCTTGCTATTCTTTGGAACTCTACTTTGAAATGTACTTGAAGCATTTACTAAGATAGACAATACACTTCTAAGTAACTTATGAGTCACAGAAGATATCACAAAGGAAATTAGGAAACATTTTAAATTAAGTGGAAATGAAAGCAAAATGTATAACAATTTGTGGGATGCAGCTAAAATAGTTTTTAGAGGAAAAAATAGAGCATTATCTGCTTATATTTGAAAAACATTATAGATTAAAAATAAATGATCTAAGCTTCCATTTTTTGAAGTCCATGGAAAGTCTTACATCTGTTCTTGTGAGAAGCACTGTTGACTGATAGTTCTAACTATCACTGATTTGGATTTCTACCATGTTTACAGTGAAACCAGGATTTTCGGTTCTTCTGGTTTTCTTCTAATTAACAAGTGAAAACAGTAAAAGTACCAGGGCAGAGCCAGTTATCAGGTTATCAACCGGGAAAAATCACGTGTCTAGATGATAAGTCTGACACTATGGATCACTTCCCCTTTTCTCAGAGTGATATTTGAGGCTTTGCATGTGTGTGTGCTTGTTATGTGTGTGCCTTTTTATAAATTTTATGTTTTCAATATGGGAAAGCCCTATCACAGGTTCTTATTTTAAGAACATTGAATATTCAAAGTTTTAATTTTACTTTTGCTTTGATGCTTTGAATTTTGAATTCCTTTCTGTCTAACTGCTGCACTGAGTGTCGTTCTGTTTAGGGGCACCATTTTTACACTCTCTTGTGACATTTTCAGGGCTTCCCTGGTGGCTCAGATGGTAAAGTGTCTGCCTGCAATGCGGGAGACCCAGGTTTGATCCCTGGGTCGGAAAGATCCTCTGGACAAGTAAATGGCAACCCACTCCAGTACTCTTGCCTGGAAAATCTCATGGATGGAGCCTGGTAGGCTACAGTCCATGGGGTTGCAAAGAGTCAGTCATTGACTACCATGGCCCTTGCCTTGGCTCATTTCTAGAAAAATATGTAGTCCAAAGTAACATGTTCTTTCAGTTCCATATCTTTTGGAGGCTGCATGATTACCTTCAGCTAATTCTGATGAGTTTTTAAAGTGCCAATCTGTTTCTTATGCTTTTCCTTCTTACTGTGTTTACAACTAGTTTTGTTTGTTGAATTTGATTACATTTTTTCCCTTATTCTTTTATTTCCTTTCTGGCATATAAATTTTGTGCTGTGCATTTTCCTAAAGTGAATGATACATGATCAGTGAATTTTGAATTAGCCAAAAACATTCATCATAAATTCCCCATGACCTTCACTGCTGAGTTGAATAATCCCTCACTCATAGTAGCCTTCCTCTTTCTTTTTAATCAATGTAAAGCAGGCTAGCCATGTTTCCACCTAAGAAAAATATAAGAAAAGAAGCAAGCATTTGCCTGGGCTTCTTTTTTTTTTTTTTTTAAGGACTACTTTTTTTAGACTATCAAAGAGCTTATGAAACAAAACTCTCCTTTATATAAGAATCAGAGCCCATTTGACTTCAAGGGAAGAATGAAATACATTTCAAGGGAAGAATGAAACAACTCAAATGAAATATAGTAGATCAAGGTAGTCATGATTAATTTCTGTTAATACATTAAGTCTGAGATGATTGGAACTTTAAAAAGAATGAATTTCAGGCTGACAACACTTGTTTTAATGGTTAAATCTACACTTCACTAGGAGTATATCTTAGGGAATATCAGAATCATATATATTAAACATTTTTGTACATGAACTTAAATCTGTGTCTAGATTTACCTCCCTCAAATTTAATGAGATATGTAAGAAAAATAGGGCTATGTTAGATAACAGCATTTTTACAGAACATGGCAAATTATACTAGGGAAATGACATATGGAGAACACAAATATAGCAAAATATGTACAGAAGAAATACTCTATATGAAAAGAAATATCAGAGAATATCAACTGAATTCAATGTCATACCTTTGTTGGACACCTAGAGTTGCTTTGTAATAAATACTCCAGAAAAGAGAAAAAGGTGATATTGTGGAGTAGGACCTATGAAACAAGAATTGTGGAAACTGAAATCCAGATGGTTTATTTTACAATCATGTTTATTTTTGTGCTTCTGAAAATTGCAATAATAGAATTTGAGTTTATAGAGATCCTGTGGATTAGCTGCATAAGTCCAAAAAGGAAAAAAACAAAAAAACAAAACAAACAAACAAACAAAAAGTATATTGAAAAATACAGATATTAAGGAAAGAAATTGAAGTAAACACAAATAAATGAAAAGATGATTCAAGTTTATGTATTGGAAGAGTTAGTTAAAATTGCTAAAATGTTGGTACCACCCAAACCAATACAAAAGTTTAACATATTCCCTATCAACATTTTAATGGAATTTTTCACAAGCAGAAAAACAATCTTAAAATTTATATGAAATCAGAAAAGACCCCTAGTAGACAAAGAGATCTTGAGAAAGAATAAACCTGGAAAAATTGTACTCACTAATTTTTAAACTCTGTTACAAAACTGTAGTAATTAAAACACTATGATATTGGCATAAAAATCAACACATAAATCAGTGGAACAGAATACAAATCCAAGAAATAAATCTACACCTTTATGGTCAATTAATTTAGGACAAAAGAGCCAAGAATATACAGTGGAGAAAAGACAATCTCTTCAATAAATGATATTGGGAAATCTAGACAGTCAGATACAAAATAAAGCAACTGGGCATTATATAAAAAAATTAACTCAAAATGAATTAAAGACCTGAATATAAGACTTGAAACCATGAAAGTCCTAGAAGAAAATATAGTTGATAATCTCCTTGACAAAGGTCTTGGCAATGATCTTTTGAATCTGACACAAAGTAAAAGCAGCAGAAACAAAAATAAATAACTGGAATTGCATCTAACTAAACAACAACAACAAAACAGGAAAACTAACCAACTAACCAAACAAAAAACCCAAGCTCATAGAGCATATTGCTGGTTAACAGAGACAGGGACGTGAGGTGGGAAAAATAGGTGAAGGGGGTCAAAAATTTAAAAAAAATTAGAAAACAAAAATAGATCCTTTCTGGAGAAAGACTGACAGATAAATAGATAGATAGATAGATAGACAGACAAATAGATAGGTCTATTTTGCCACAGAAAAGATTTCCCAACCATCAAAGGGACTAAAACCCACAGGGAATTTGACTTTGAAGGCCAGTGGGATTTTATTACAGAAGTTCCACAGGACAGGGGAAGCGGACTCTTTGAGGGCACAAAAAAAACTTATGTGCTCAGAACCAAGGAGAAAGGAGTAGTGACACCACAAGACACTGAGCCAGACTTGCCTGTGATTGTCCAGGAGTCTCCAGCAGAGCTTTGGGTCAAGAGTGGCCTGCCCCAGGGTCAGGGGCACTGAATATACCAGTCCTGGGAATTGGCATAAGTCCTTCTGAAGGAGGTAGCCATGACCTCTTTTAGCCTCAGGCCAAACTACAGGGAGGCAACACAGCTCTACCCATCAACAGAAAATTGGATTAAAGATTTACTGAACACAAGATTTATTGATCAGAGCAAGACCCAGATTCCCCAACAGCCAGTCCCTCTCATCAGGAAGCTTTCACAAACCTCTTATCCTCATCCATCAGAGAGCAGACATAATGAAAACCACAATCACAGAAAACTAACCAAAGTGGTCACATGGATCACAACCTCTTCTAACTCAATGAAACTAAGCCATGCCATGTAGGGCCACCTAGATGGATGGGTCATGTTGGAGAGTTCTGACAAAATGTGGTCCACTGTAAAAGGGAATAGCAAACTACTTCAGTATCTTACCTTGAGAACCCCATGAACAGTATGAAAATGCAAAAAGATACGACACTGAAAGATGAACTCCCCAGGTGAATAGGTGTGTGTTATGCTACTGGAGAAGAGTGGAGAAGTAGCTCCAGAAAGAATGAAGAGGCTGAGCCAAAGAAAAAACAACACCCAGTTGTGGATGTGACTGGTGATGGAAGTAAAGTTTGATGCTGTAAAGAACAATGCTTAATAGGAACCGAGAATGTTAGGCCCATGAATCAAGGTAAATTGGAAGTGGTCAAAGAGTGAACATCGATATTTTACGAATCAGTGAAATAAAATGGACTGGAATGGGGGAATTAAAGTCAGATGACCATTATATCTACTATCAAGGGCCACAATCCCTTAGAAGAAATGGAGTAGCCCTCATGGTGGACTATGATGGTGACTGCAGATATTAAATTCATCAAGATTGGTGGGAGAAATATCAATAACCTCAGATATGCTGATGACACCACCCTTATGGCAGAAAGTGAAGAGGAAATGAAGAGCTTCTTGATGAAATTGAAAGAGGAGAGTGAAACTGTTGGCTTAAAAATCAACATTCAAAAAAACTAAGATCATGACATTCGGTCCCAACACTTCATGGCAAATAGATGGGGAAACAATGGAAACAGTGACAGACTGTTTTCTTGGGTTCCAAAATCACTGCAGATGGTGGCTGCAGCCATGAAATTAAAAGATGCTCCTTGGAAAAGCTATGAGAAACCTAGATACATTAAAAAGCAGATATATTCTTCACTTTGAGGGAGGAGGTATTGGGATGGGGGACACATGTATACCCATGGCTGATTCATGTCAATGTATGTCAAAACCACCACAATATTGTAAAGTAATTAGCCTCCAACTAAAATAAATTAATTAATTAAAAAAATTTTTCAAAAAACTAAAAAAAAGTAGAGACTGAAGTTACTTTGCTGACAAAAGTCCATATAGTTAAAGCTATGGTTTTTCCAGTAGTCATGTATGCATGTGAGAATTGGACCATAAGGAAAGCTGAGTGCCAAAGAACTCATGCTTTTGACCTGTGGTGTAGGAGAAAACTCTCTTGAGAGTCCCTTGACTGCAAGGAGATTAAACCATTCAATCCTAAAGGAAATCAATCCTGAATATTCATTGGAAGGACTGATGCTGAAGCTGAAGCTCCAATCCTTTGGCCACTTGATGCGAAGAACTGACTCATTGGAAAAAACCCTGATAATGGGAAAGATTGAAGGCAGGAGAAGAAAGATGACAGAGGATGGGATGGTTGAATGGCACCACTGACTCAATGGACATGAGTTTGAGAAGCTCCAGGAGTTGGTGATGGACAGGGAAGCCTGGCGTGCTACAGACCATAGGAGAACAAAGAGTTGGACATAACTGAGCAACTGAACTGGCTGAACTGATTCTGCTACTTTATGGGCTTTTTGTCAATCCAGATAATGTTGATCAGTTTCAGTCTTCCAAAATCTGTATTTATAATTGTGCCACGTAATCAAACTTATTTATATCTGTCTATATCAGAAGTTCATAAAATTTTAAATCAGAATTTTTAAAAGAACAATGAAAAAGGTTAAAAAAGGAAAGAAAGAAGAAGACTTGCCAAGTCTGCAGACATATTAAAAGTGAAAATAGATACCTAATTTTAAAAAGAAACACAGTGAGCCTTCCTTGGATTTGAATACAGCCCTGGAAAGAGAATATATCCTGTAACTCTTGAAAACTTATTAAACATTATATATCACTAAAAACAAGCCTTATAGTTCAGATAATATTAAAATTTAAAAATAAATAAATAAAACAGACATTACAGACTTAGGAAAATAAAGTAAAAACAAAATATAATCCATTATAGAGCCAATAGATAATTTAGAATTATCAAGAAACCACAAAAGGATATATGAAAATTAAATTGTGAACATTAAGAGTGATTTGACAAAATCATACTGAGCTCAGATAAAATGAGATTAAGCCCCAAAAATGAAGGTGATAATTTGAGATATCAGACAGCATTGACTTAATGTAATATTTCTCCTTGAAGCAGAAATCGAAAATGGAATAGTGGCATATAATTAAAATAAATAAAGGTAAAAATTTAAGTACATTAGGGAATTTTTCAGAAAATAAATGGATATTGAACAATAATTGGCAATAATATATGATTAAGTTATTGAACTTTAAATACAAAGAAAGCATTCTTTAGGTAATTGGGCATGCACACGCACACAAAGTCATCTATTGAGGAAAACTAAATTATTTAGTCTGGCCTTAGTCTTTCCCACAGCAACATTAAAAGCCAAAATATAATGGTGCAATAGCTACAAAGTTCTGAGGGAAAATAAAAACCTGAGCCAAGATTTTGCACATAACCAAATCGTCCTTCAAGTACAATAAAACAGGACAAAACAATACAGAATGACAGATAGTTTCAGACATGCTGAAACTCAGGGAATACAGCATTTATGAACCATTTTTGAAGGGGAAAAAGAAGCAAATTTGATAAATAACTCCAGTCAACTAAGTGATGAAGCAAAACAAAATAAAATCTGAAATGGAAAACCTGTCATAAAAGGACTGGCTGAGAATACTGAATCCATTTAAAAATAGAATTAATACCAAACATCTCTGGAAATGAAGGTTGTAAAACAGAATATGAATTTTATAAACTTTGACAATATATAAATAATAATGTAACTTACAAAAATTGGCAGATGAGGGAAGACAGAGGGAAGCAGAAGAGCACTATATATTTCTCTGAAATTGAAACATGCAATTCAAAAACTGACTCCATCTTTTGAAAGTTAAAAAGTGATCCCTTATTCTTTATTAACATTATAGATTTCTTCTGGGTGCAAAAATCTTACTTACATTGATTCATTGAGTCAAATTTTTGCTTCATTGAAGGTAGCATGCTTAGCATGTTGCAGTTTCGATGAAAATATTTAATGTATGTGTATGTGTACTCAGTCACATCCAACTCTGAAACCTCATAGATTATAGCTTGTCAGGCTCTTCTGTCCATGGAATTCTCCAGGCAAGAATACTGGGATGGGAGGCCATTCCCTTCTCCAGTGAATCTTTCCAACCCAGGGATCAAATCCAGGCCTCCTGCATTGCAGGTGAATTCTTTACCATCTGAGCCACCAGGGAAGCCAAGAATACTGGAGTGGATAGCTATCCTTTCTCCATAGGATCTTCCTGACCCAGGAATCAAACCGGGGTCTCCTGCATTGTAGGCAGATTCTTTACCAGCTGAATTACCACATTATAATGTGTTTTAAATTAGTTATGCATATAAAGCACAGATCCATGGAGAGAAAAGGGATTCCTGTCTGCAGTTTGTTGTAAATGTCACCTAAAGAAATGATGGCAATTGTTAAACGGTGTACAGCCAAGAATAGTGTTTTTCAACATAACTTCGTAGCCACCTTAATCAGTGATGCTCAAATGTTAATGTGTATATGAACCAAAAGGGAATCTTAAAATGCAGTCTCTAGTACAGAGCATCTTAAAAATAGGGAGTAGAGCCTGAGAGTGCACAGTTTTAACAAGATGATACCAGTTTAGCTGTACTTTATGTGGCATGGACCCAGACTGGAGAATATATCAGTGGGTTTAAGAGATTCTGTTTCAGTAGCTCTACCAATAGACCTCTGTATGTGTAAATATTAATTACATTAAAACCTTATCTGATATAAAATTTTGAGGTTAAGTGAGAAACAGAAAGTGACCCAAATCAAGTAATTCTCCTGTTGACTCTAAAGGGACTCAGGACTCTAACCAAACAGCATATTAATTATTGATTGATTAAAAATAGGAGTCTTCTGGATGAGCACAAGTTCTGTTTATTTCATGTAATCAGCAGTATATAATGGAAATATCACTTTATACAATTTTGAATCTGAAAAAATTGATACCATGATGAACATTCTATATGGGATGACTAAAATTATTTTGAACACTTACCTAGTAAGTACAAATACATTTCTTCTGAAACTGTATTATATTAATAAGACCATTTTGTAAAACAAGTTGGAAATATTTATCCGGAGCCACAAGTGCATCCCTATACTCATTTAGGGGTTCTACCTTGGACTGCAAGGAGATCCAACCAGTCCATTCTAAAGGAGATCAGTCCTGGGTGTTCTTTGGAAGGAATGATGCTAAAGCTGAAACTCCAGTACTTTGGCCACCTCATGTGAAGAGTTGACTCATTGGAAAAGATTCTGATGCTGTGAGGAATTGGGGGCAGGAGGAGAAGGGGATGATGGAATGAGATGGCTGGATGGCATCACCGACTCAATCGATGTGAGTTTGAGTGAACTCCGGGAGTTGGTGATGGACAGGGAGGCCTGGTGTGCTGTGATTCATGGGCTTGCAAAGAGTCAGACATGACTGAGCGACTGAACTGAAACTTATCTGCATGAAATAATCTTTGCATATTTGGAAGTTCCAAGTATATAAAAGTTCAATAAAAGATAACTTAAGTGATTAAGCTATTTACTATTGTTTATCCAGTAAAGAAAATGTCTAATTCACCATCTCATCTACCCTTTGCCATAAATATTTGACTTCTGTGAGTTAAGGTGCTTCATCTTTTTACCTTGGATATTCTTCCAAGTCAACAGAGATTGTGCGGTACCCTCAATTACATGACACATATCACTCCAAATTCAGAGTTATTTAAATATGAAAAAAAAGCATATAACTTAGAATTAATGAAGTGCACCATTACTATTTAGCACTTGTTTTTACAAGGAATTCAGAAAAGGAAATGCAGTCACAGTGAACTGTGACAGTCAGGTGAAGCTTGGCAGAGAAAGCCAGGGGAAGGATAAAGTTAGAGAATATTTGATGCAGATATTATGGGCAGGAAAGGAAGGTTGTTAGTGGCTGAGAGTTGGTATCAATAGAGTTAATACTGAAATTAGATTCAAGAAAAGGTGGCTGTAGCCACACTCCAAGATAACCTTAAAAGAATGTAAGAGTTTAATAATATGTTCATCTGTATTTTGTAAATACCAATTCTTTTATGTTGAGTTAAATCTCCAGAAATGCACTGGTAGCTTCAACAAGGGAGAGAGTCTAGGTATAATGACAAGAATTTGGATTTCAGAAACTTCTGTAGCCTGAAATGGCATCTGGAGAAAACCCAGTATGTCTGTGTGTAAATGTAACAAATAGAAATTTATCCAGTATGGAATGTGGTGACCAATTGAGTTTCTAAAATGCCCCATTATCATTGAAGCAAAAAAGTAGGTTGACAGAGCAAATGGTTTACTTCACTTAATAAAAATGTATTCATTCACCTTGATAGATCCTCATCTAAGTTGTACCCATTTCAGGGTCATTCTACAAAAGAGAAACTCAAACTTGTTACTGTGATAAAAAGTGCATTGCCAGCAAAATGTCATTCCTTATATTCACGGATGACTTCAGCAAAGACCTGGAACCATTTGTTAGAGTGACTGAAACCAGAAATGTGTGGTTTACAAATATAGAGTGATTCACATAAAATCTGAATCTGAAAGCTTTAGGAAAAATGTGTGAAAAATAAAAATCAGTAACCCATCATTATGCTTTCATGTGTGTTGTCAAATCAATTTTGTTTTTCAACCTAAAGAAATACTTCAGAAATGTTGCTAATATAAGCCATCCTTGAACTTTTGTAGGATAGATTTACCTGATTCTAGGCAAGAAATCACACATGGCATATGAAAGGACTTTTAGAGCAAGTGGGAAGACAGATACATAATCTCCAAATCAATAAAACTATTTGTAAGCATACTTTACATCTAAATTATAGGATATAAAATCAAATTATATGATTCTCATCATTGTGGATTTAACCTCTAAGGATTTAAATAGTCATGAACTAAGTATTTGTGTCCAAAGTATCTACTCTTGGTGACCTACAGAATATCACAAGTTGTAGATTGTATTTTATCATTGTGCATGCACATGAACACACACATACACACACAGAATACATATCTGTTGTCAGATGACATTCATGGCATATTGTCAGTGAATAATAAGTTTCCAATATTCAAGGAAAATTTTCACTAATGTGGATCTGTTTCTTAAAAAGTTTGTCACTTAAATACCCATTTAATTTGGCTACATGCTCAAGTTCATAGGCAAGAAATACTGGATATCTGAAAGTGATAATATTAGGTTGAATTTCAATAAACAATATTTTAAAAGATGTAATATGATTCCATATCCCTAACAATGGAGAAAGGACTCTGCAATGTGTACGATCATTGGAGAATAAAAGATATGCATTTCCACCTATGATTCAGGCTGGTTAAAAAAATTATCTAGAGTAAGCATTGATTTCCTTTCATTGATAGATGCCTTGTTGTGGCAAAGGGGCTTGCATAACTCAATGAAGCTATGAGCCATGCCATGCAGGGCCACCCAAGATGGACGGGTCTTACTATGCTAAAGCCTTTGACTCGTATATCATGACACACATGGAAAGTTCTTAGAGAGATGGGAATAGCAGATCATCTTACCTGTCTCCTGAGAAACCTGTATGCAGGTCAAGAAGCAACAGTTAGAACCATGTATGGAACAACTGACTTCCCTATAGTTCAGATGGTAAAGAATCTGCCTGCAATGCAGGAGACCCGGGTTCGATCCCTGGGTGAGGAAGATTCCCTGGAGAAGTAAATGGCAATCCACTCCAGTATTCTTATCTGGAAAATTCCATGGATCGAGGAGTTTGGAGGGCTACAGTCCGTGGGGTCACAAAGAGTAAGACACGTCTCAGCAAACAACTGATATTCAAGACTGAGAAAGGAATACAACAGAGCTGTCTGCTGTCACCTTGTTTGTTTAACCCATATGCTGAGTACATCATGAGAAATGCCGGGCTAGATGAGTTACAAACTAGAATCAAGACAGGGAGGAGAAACACCAACAACCTCAGGTATGCAGATGATACCAGTCTAACCACAGAAAGCAAAGAGGAACTAAAGAGTCTTTTGATGAGAGTGAAGGAGGAGAGCGAAACAGCAAACTTAACACTAAATATTAAATCAACTATGATTATGGCATCCATCCCCATTACTGCATGGCAAATAGAAGGGAAAAACCTGAAAGTAGTGACAGATTTCCTCTTCTTGGGCTCCAAAATTACTGCAGATGATGACTGCAGCCATGAAATCAGAAGATGATTCCTTCTTGGCAGGAAAGCTATGAAAAACCTAGACAGTGTGTTGAAAAGCAGAGACATTACTCTGCTGACAAATGTCTGCATAGTCAAGGCTATGGTCTTCCCAGTGGTCACATATGGCTGTAAGAGCTAGACTGTAAAGAAGGCAGAATACCAACGAATTGAAGCTTTGAACTGTGGTCCTGGAGAAGACTCCTGAAAACCCCTTGGACAGCAAGGAAATCAAGCCAATCAATCTTAAGGGAGATCAACTCTGAATTTTCACTGGAAGGACTGATGCCAAATTTGAAGGTCCAGTATTTTGGTCATCTGATGCTAACAGATGACTCATCAGAAAAGCCCCTGATGCTGGGAAAGGTTGAGAGCAGAAGGAGAAGAGGGCATCAGAAGATGAGATGACTGGAAGGCATCAGCAATGCAGTGAACACGAACTTGGGCAAACTCTGGGAGATCATGAGGGACAAGGAGGCCTGGGGTGCTGCTATCCATGCAGTCACAAAGAGTCAGACAAAACGGGTGACTGAACAACAAAAAGCATTGACTTATGCCTCTTCATTCCAATAAACATTAGACAAAATGATTAAGTAACAGTAGAAATACCAAATGACACAGTAAGGGGAATCTGTAGAAAAGTAGTTTTTTGTATCTTTAGTAAGTTGTAGGTATTTGTGAGATCACATCATTCAGTTAAGTTCAGTCTCTCAGTCATGTCCAACTCTTTGTGACCCCATGAATCACAGTGCACCAGGCCTCCCTGTCCATCACCAGCTCCCGGAGTTCACCCAAACTCATGTCCATCGAGTCCGTGATGCCATCCAGCCATCTCATCCTCTGTTGTTCCCTTCTCCTCCTACCCCCAATCCCTCCCAGCATCAGAGTCTTTTCCAATGGGTCAACTCTTCTCATGAGGTGGCCAAAGTACTGGAGCTTCAGCTTTAGTATCATTCCCTCCAAAGAACACCCAGGGCTGATCTCCTTCAGAATGGACTGGTTGGATCTCCTTGCAGTCCAAGGGACTCTCAGGAGTCTTCTCCAACACCACAGTTCAAAAGCATCAATTCTTCCTCACTCAGCTTTCTTCACAGTCCAACTCTCACATCCATACATGGCCACTGGAAAAAACCATAGCCTTGACTAGATGGACCTTTGTTGGCAAAGTAATGCCTCTGCTTTTCAATATGCTATCTATTAGTGACAACCTAAATATTTCTGACATATACCCAACTACTCATGTAGGATCTCAGACTCCTATTAAGTGAAACCTCAGTAGTTTGGGGAACTATAAAGAAAGCCCCTCATGTGCTCACAAACAACCCCCACTGGCACCTCAAGACTTATTAAATGCCAGATAGCTCCTGTTGTCTCCATGTCCAGCTAAGCCACAGAAGCCCTTAAGTTGTCAATGCCACCGAGTTTTCTGTTAAATCTTGTCAACGATATCTTCCATATGATAGAATAAAAAAAGATATTTTTATTTTCTAAATAAATGAGGCTATTAATTGTAATTAAAATGAAATCAATAAATTAAAATTAGTAAATACAATTGATTATTTATTAAACCAAAATAAACATCTATACATAGTCTGAAGATTTTCTGCTTTTAACTGAGAGTCTCCAGATAAATTATAATCTCATAACTGCAATAAGAACACACTGGTGATGAGGTAATAGGAATGAAGGCCATTAATTTAAAACTGTTTATGAGATTCAAGATAAAGATGTGAAGTGGCTTTGGTTAGTAAATGATTTAAAGGTGCATTATTTCCCCAGAATTAAACATACAAGTGTCTTTATCCTTTTTACATCTTAGTAGAGGGCATAGTTTAATAGTTGAAATCGAGTCTAAGATAGCTAAAACAATTTTTCAATTTAAAGCAGCTACAAATGACTGCTTTTCTTTTTTAAGAAAAAAAGTAATGGAGTCTGTAGTTCATTTAGCAAATATTTATTGTATATTTATCATTAATAAGATAATACGCTGTGTATTTTGGGATAACAATAAAGGATAAAACTCCAACCTTACTTTTGAAAACAATAGACTTGATTCAAATAAGATAATTATATCATAAAATCTAGTTAGAAAGCATACTGACTCAATGGACATGAATTTGAGCAAACTCCAAGAAATTGAAGGATAGGGGAGCCTGGCATGCTGCAGTCCATGGGGTCACTAAAAGTGGAGTCACATAGAGTCAGTCTCTACTTAGTCACTGAACAACAACAAAGATCATGAGATCACTTCAAAGTTGTGTATTAGCTACTACCTTATAGTATATATCGGAGAAGGCAATGGCACCCCACTCCAGTACTCTTGCTTGGAAAATCCCATGGACGGAGGAGCCTGTTAGGCTGCAGTCCATGGGGTCACTAAAAGTTGGACACGACTGAGCGACTTCACTTTCACTTTTCACTTTCGTGCATTGGAGAAGGAAATGGCAACCCACTCCAGTGTTCTTGCCTGGAGAATCCCAGGGACAGGGGAGCCTGGTTGGCTGCTGTCTATGGGGTTGCGCAGAGTCTGACACGACTGAAGTGACTTAGCATATAGTATATATGGTAAAAGGAGGAAGAAATCCTGATAAGATAGTTAAAATTAGCACAGAAATGGATTAATAAATACACATGGCATACAAAGGAAATAAGTTATACAGTTTTGATACTAGACAAAGATGCATAGAAATTATTAAGGAAAATTATTGCGATTATTATTATAAATGTGTAGAAACAATAGGGAATAATTAGTAGAAAATGGAAGCTGCTACTTTAGGATCTGGGACCCCTTTCTAATACAATAACATAGTTATGTTTTTTGAGGAGAAATTGGTGCGATCTGACATATTAATACAGTCAGAATACAAATTTCACAGTAATATTTAGGATGGATTGGAAGGTAAAGAGAGGGCTGGGAGAAATAAGTTAGAAAGCCAGTGTAGTAGTCTGGGTAAGCAGCAAGAAAATTGTAAACAGTGAGATTAAAGAAAGGTCTTACTATATGACAAGAATCTCAGGGCTAGAATTGATGAGCACTATCAGTTGAGATAGTGAGTATGTATATAGAGAGTATGGGGCTTCCTAGGTGGAACCATAGAGTGTATATTAAAAAGTAGAGACATGACTTTGCCAACAAAGGTCTGCCTAGTTAAAGCTATGATCTTTCCAGTAGTCATGTACAGATGTGAGAACTGGACCATAAAGAAGACTGAGTGCCAAAGAATTGATGCTTTTGAACTGTGGTGTTGGAGAAGACTCTTGAGAGTCCCTTGGACTGCAAGGAGATCAAACCAGTCTAACCCTAAAGGAAATCAGTCCTAAATATTCATCGGAAGGACTGATGCTGAAGCTGAAGCTTTGACACTTTGGCCACCTGATGTGAAGAACTGACTCTTTGGAAGAGACCCTGATGCTGGGAAAGATTGAAGCAAAGAGGAGAAGGGGATGCCAGAGGATGGGATGATTGGATGACATCACCGACTTGATGGACATGAGTTTGAGCAGACTTTGGGAGTTGGTGATGGACAGGAAGGCCTGGCATGCTGCAGTCCATGGGGTCACAAAGAGTTGGACATGACTGAGTGACTGAACTGACTGACTGACCTGTGCTTAAGAATCCACCTGCCAGTGCAGGAGACACAAGAAGTGCAGATTCGATGCCTGGGTCAGGAAGATGCCTTTGAGTAGGAAATGGCTTCCAACTGCAGTGTTCTTGCCTGGAAAATTCCATGGGCAGAGGAGCCTGGTGGGCTATAGTCTAGGGGTCCACAGAGTTGGACACTACTGAGTGACTGAACACAGCACATAGAAAGTATGAGAAACAAGAACCAAAGATAAATCTATGATTTATGATTTAGGACATGCACATGATCCTGCTGCTATTAGAAGATATTGAAAGCTCAGAAGAGGAATAAACTTAGAGGCAATGTGATGTCTTCACCTTTAAAAGTATTAAGCATGAGGTGGTCATAAATATTCTAATGAGATGAGGCAGGAAACAGAAATATGGACTTGGAACTCACATTTAAAGCTAGTATTGAAATCATTGACAACTTTCAATACAGTGGTAATGAAAGTGGATAGATTCAAAAGAACATTGTTGTAAATGAGAGAGATTGGTATATGGTGGTGGAAAATGTGTAGATCGATTCCCCAGTGATTTTCTGTTACCAACAGAAGAGAGATTGGATGTTGTTTTGAGACACAGTGGCAGATAAAGGTACACATCAATAAATGGCTGAAATTTGAAGTACTATTTCACTGTGGGCAATAGTAGACACTAATTTTTTTAATTGTATAGTTGACTTAGAATATTGTTTTAGTTTCAGATGAATAGTGTGGAATCTAAACATTAATTTTAAAAATTAGTAGCAATCATTTTTATAAGTGGAAAAAACCTACTACCAAAACTTGGTTTGGTATACAGGAAATAATTCACAGATAAATATCCTTCATGAATATGGGTGTAAAAGTCCTTAAAAAATATCAGCAGATGTAATCCAACAATTTATAAGTACATTTTCACCATGTGGGATTTATTCCAGGAATGATTTATGTTAGACAATCAGTCAATGCATTTTGTCATATTAACAGACTAAAGGAGCAAACCATATGATTATCTCAATAGATGGTGGAAAAGCATATGATAAAAGTTAACAACAGTGTGTAACAAAAACTCAACATATGAGAAATACAAAGGCACATTCTCAACCTGATCAAGGGCATAAAATAAATCTGCCACTAATATGAAACCTATGGAGTTGGAGAAGACGCTTGAGAGTCCCTTGGGCAGCAAGGACATCAAACCAGTCAATCCTATAGGAAATCAACCTTGAATATGCATTGGAAGACTGATGAGGAAGCTGAAGCTCCAATACTTTGGCCACCTGATGTGAAGAGTCAACTCATTGGAAAAGACCCTGATGTCGGGAAAGATTGAGGGCAGGAGGAGGATGGAGTGACAGAGGACGAGATGGTTGGATGGCATCACTAACTCATTGGGCATGAGTTTGAGCAAACTCCGGGAGATGGTGAAGGACAGGGAGGCCTGATATGCTGCAGTCCATGTGGTCACAAAGAGGTGGACATGACTGAGCTACTGAACAACAAAAATATCAAAACTGATGTTGAAATGTTTTCCTAATATTTGGGAGGGTTTGGGGGCAGGAGGAGAAGGGGACGACAGAGGATGAGATGGCTGGATGGCATCACTGACTCGATGGACATGAGTTTCAGTGAACTCTGGGAGTTGGTGATGGACAGGGAGGCCTGGCATGCTGCGATTCATGGGGTCGCCAAGAGTCGGACACGACTGAGTGACTGATCTGATCTGATCTGATCTGAAGGAATAATGCAAACATGTCTCTTCACATCACTTATCTTTAACATTGTACCTGAAGTCCTAATCAATGCAATGAGGCTATGGAGAAATAAAAAGACTAAAGCAGGAAAGGACAAAATAGAACTTCATTGTGTGTGAATCACCTGACTTTTTACATAGGAAACTTTAACAAATCTGTAAAACAAACCTAATAGTTGAATTTAGCAATTTCTCAAGGTATATTTGCCACTGCTGTATAGACGGTCAATTCTGCTATTAAATGGAACATAAGAAAAAATAGATATATGTTGAATAATTATAATGTCCATCAAAAAAAATGGCTAAATAAATCAGGGCATATTCATAAAATTGAATTCTTTTCAACAATTAAAAAGTAGAATGAACCACTGATACAACAACATGGATGGATCTCAAAGCATTATTAAGCAAATGAAGCAAAATTATGCCCACTCTATGATTCTGTCTATAAAATATATAAATATTATTTACTATTTATAAGTGATAAAAATCAAGACATTGGTTGCTTGTGGGATATAGTAATTAGCTGGAATGAAACATACATGAATGTTCCATGGTTATCAAAATATTTTATAGCTTTTTAGGGTGATAGTCACATAGGTGTGTATATTTATCAAAACTTCTCAACTCCATACTTAAGACCTGTGCATTTTACTATGTAAATTTTACCTTGCTAAAGAAATAAAGATGATTGTAACTTAATCCTTTTGTTAAAAAGTGCCTTGGTTTGTTAGCCATCTGTATGTCTTCTTTGGAGAAATGTCTATTTAGTTCTTTGGCCCATTTTTTGATTGGGCCAAAGAACTAAATAGACATTTCTCCAAAGAAGACATACAGATGGCTAACAAACACATGAAAAGATGCTCAGCATCACTCATTATCAGAGAAATGCAAATCAAAACCACTATGAGGTACCATTTCACGCCAGTCAGAATGGCTGCAATCCAAAAGTCTACAAGTAATAAATGCTGGAGAGGGTGTGGAGAAAAGGGAACCCTCTTACACTGTTGGTGGGAATGCAAACTAGTACAGCCACTATGGAGAACAGTGTGGAGATTCCTTAAAAAACTGGAAATAGACATGCCTTATGATCCAGCAATCCCACTGCTGGGCATACACACTGAAAAAACCAGAAGGGAAAGAGACACGAGTACCCCAATGTTCATCGCAGCACTGTTTATAATAGCCAGGACATGGAAGCAACCTAGATGTCCATCAGCAGATGAATGGATAAGAAAGCTGTGGTACATATACACAATGGAGTATTATTCAGCCATTAAAAAGAATACATTTGAATCAGTTCTAATGAGGTGGATGAAACTGGAGCCTATTATACAGAGTGAAGTAAGCCAGAAAGAAAAACACCAATACAGTATACTAACGCATATATATGGAATTTAGAAAGATGGTAACAATAACCCTGTGTACGAGACAGCAAAAGAGACACTGATGTATAGAACAGTCTTATGGACTCTGTGGGAGAGGGAGAGGGTGGGAAGATTTGGGAGAATGGCATTGAAACATGTAAAATATCATGTATGAAATGAGTTGCCAGTCCAGGTTCGATGCACGATACTGGATGCTTGGGGCTGGTGCACTGGGACGACCCAGAGGGATGGAATGGGGAGGGAGGAGGGAGGAGGGTTCAGGATGGGGAACACATGTAAACCTGTGGCGGATTCATTTTGATATTTGGCAAATCTAATACAGTTATGTAAAGTTTAAAAATAAAATAAAATTAAAAAAAAAAAAAAAAAAAAAAAAAAAAAAAGTGCCTTGGGAGTCAATGAAAATACTGAAGAAAAAAATCATAAGTAAAAGAATAAAAATTAATGAAAATAAAAGAATCTTGCTTTGTAAAGAATAAATGTGGATAAAATATGTCTTCCTATTAAAATATAATACATATTCATCTTGGCAAATCACAAATGAATAAATCCTTGTTTTGAGTAGATAGATTAAAGAAATACTTGACCAGTAAGATGTGGCTAAATGAAAGGGAATTAATGTATAAATTCCTAGACCAGTAATGACATACACCCAGATCCTACAATGACTTGTAGTACTCAAGGGCAGAGTCTATTGTATTTCCCAAGTGATTGAATCTTTCACAGATCACCAATTAAATCGGGTGGCTTTGGTATGCTGCTGGGGGAAAACAGAGGATACAGGAAAAACTCAGAGATCATAATAGGATATAGGAAAAACAGCAGACTATGCATAAGTCATTTCTAGTTCCTTCTACTTGTCTATATCTTCAAAAGGCAGAAAAGACAGTATCATAGGCAAATCTTTGGTCCTTTAAACAAAGGAGGGAAAACATGTTTCCGTACAGAGAGAAAGATTTCAGTAATGAGAGTTACGGGGACATTTAGGCCATTGGAAGAGGAATGCTGCTGCTGCTAAGTCACTTCAGTCGTGTCTGACTCTGTGTGACCCCATGGACAACAGCCTACTAGGCTCCTCTGTCCACAGGATTCTCCAGGCAAGAATACTCGAGTGGGTTGCCATTTCCTTCTCCAGAAAGAGGAATGAATGCAGCTCAAAATAATGAATCACAACCCAGCATCAGAAGAAGAGGCCAGTTGTAAAATCTCTTTGACTAACTTAAATGCAGAGGACTGCATCAAGAAATCCACTATGTCCTCTAACATGAAGGAAAAGGGCAAGTTAGACATAGACTCAAATATCTGAACAAACTAAAACCAAAATGTACTTTATAACCTCCAGTGTACCAAACAGCACTGAGTTTATGGAAATCACTATATTTTCATAAGCTCTTTCACCTGTATCTACAATGAATTCTGTTCATAATTATGGGTCACATGAAGAGAAAAGGTGAGGCATTATAAATTCTTGGAAATTACTCAGTATCCCAGAACTGAGCCACCGCTTATCATTATAGGGTATAAAAAAAGTACCGGAGTAGATGTCAAGAGATCTGTGTCCAGCATGGCTGCTAAAAATCATGTGTTTTTCACAGCTATATATAGAAGGGAAAATCAGCTTTAAATTTTCCAATATTAAAATGAAAAAATTAGAAATTAAGAGAAAACAGTATTTGGTGAAGTGTATGATATTACCACTATAATTAGAAAAGTCATTTAAAAAAACAAGGTGCACAATTATAATGGGAAAATGACTGATGGGAGATGTTAAAATAGTATATATTAGCTAGTGGTTCTTTTTTGTATTTTAAAGGATAAGATGATTTTAATACTGTATAGACTGTTCCAGAGCATGATATTATGGAAAGCTGAAACACAGGAAAGGATGGAGCTTCTTTCATACAAGTTTAGATTTTGACATTCAAGCATAGATTTTGTTTCTAGTTTTTCATCCTTTTACTCACATAAATTTGCCTAAGTGATTAATACTGCTAATTAGTGCTAGTAATACTTAACTCTGTGTGTGTTGGGGGGGAATGTGGTTGATAAATGAATATAAAATAAAATGCTTAATGTTAAGCCTGATAAATAGTGACAGGTAAGTATGTAGTAGGGATGAAACTTATGTGATATATTATGATATAGCATTAATACTGATAAAACCCACCAAAAATGTGCATATTTGGGTAGATTCATACACCTAAACACTATGAACTAATCTCATATAGATAGAAAAATTATACATGACATATTAATAAATCATACATAAAAGCATGATTTTAAAAAATGGACCAAATTAATTTGTGTTTATTTTTAAAGTCCAAGAATGATTTAACACAACTTATTTTTTAATTTCAGCAGTTCTTAGTTTCTCATTGGTGTCTTTTTCTATTAAAGTCTTATAATAGAAAATTATTTATCATCTATATTTAATTATAGGATGAGTGTTTGACAAAATTTCTGTAATATTATTGCTTTTTTCTATGTATATATTTATATATGTGTGTATGTATGATCTGTTAATCATCTGTGAATCTGTTAATCTATCCAACTGTTTGTCTCTCTATTATAGAGTATGTAAACTGAAAGAGCTTAGGTTGTAAAGTCAAATCTCCTGGATTTGTTTTTTAGTTTCTTTATTTAGTAGCTGTGACCTTAGGTGGGTTATTTAACTCTTTTGTAAATCAGGTTGTTCTTTTGTGTAAAAAACAAACAAAAAAAAAACCCACAAAATAATAATGCAGATATAGAATAAATAAATACTTAAAATGCATATTTTCTCACCTGTCACATATATCGGTAGCTTTATTGTTATGATTATGACTATATATATTATAGTTAAATTATAATTACTAAGTAAAATTATCATATAAGGCATACTAATTATTATGAGTGTGTGAAAGTCTCTCAGTCGTGTCCAACTTTTTGCAACACCATGGATTGTAGCTCACCAGGCTCCTCTGTCCATGGAATTTTCCAGGCAAGAATACTGGAGTAGTTTGTGCTTCCGAACTGTGCCAGGACATCTTCATGACTCAGGGATCGAACCCAGGTCTCCTGCACTGCAGGCAGATTCTTTACCGTCTGAGCAACGAGGGAAGCTCCAATAATTATTTTGTGTTCAAATAAATAAACCTGGAATGTTATTTATGAAGAATAACTGTTATTTCCTAACATTTTGTTAAACTTGGTATATGTTTCTCAGATAAATAAAATACAGACAGATTTTTTTATATAGAGAGAGCATATATGTATATATATAACAAATATATATATTCATTCCTGGCCAGTAGATATTTGTCTACAAGCATTGTTTCAATAGGTATTTTATGCATTTGCTTAATCAAATTGTAAGGTAGCTTCTTGTAATTTATTTTAATTAATTTTTGGGGAATGAAACATGAAACATCTGTAAGCAAACACACAATTATCCTTATCCATTGCAATAGACTATGATGTGTTTAGTAAATATATCATGGCCTTTCTCTGATATTCATTTCAGGAAAGTAGTCACAGGATTCCCATAAGGAGTAAAAATATTATTTTTGCAGTAACATAAAATTAACAAATTTTCACAATAAATTCTCTAAAATAGTTCTGCCAAATTACAATGGAAAATTCAATAACCATTATTAGCAATATATAAAGTATAATGCCTTTTTATGGACTTTCACATAGATTTCAAAGATCTTCACAACACTGTGAAGTAGGTTCAGCAAATTGCCATTTCAACAATTTCAGTTGTCATTATATCAGTAAGAAAAATGAGGGAGGTTCAAATAAGTTAAATGGATTATCAAGGCATGTAGATAGCAATTGCCTAACTCTGATATTTTAAATCTTACTGCTCTTTCCAAAGTCTTTCAGAGGATAAGATATGTAGATATAGATATAGTGTGTGTGTGTACCTGTGTATGTATTAATTATTTTTTATTTTATCTTTTAATGTGAACAATATTTGGTGAGTGTTCCAGTCCTGGTAAGTCTGTTTTCCATAAATGTCTAAAAGCTAAAGATGAAAAATATAGATGTACTTAAATTTCATTCAATATACAAATTGATAATACATTTAATTATTTTTAAATTACATAATACATTTTGATAATTAAGTGATGGAGTAATGTAACTTAACCCAAAAATGAATAAATGAAGTTTTTTGCATCCATGATTCATTTTTTAGAAGTACAGTATCTTTAGTGTTAGAACAGGCCATTTTAAAATGATTTGTAAATAATTGGAAGCTTGAAGAATAGCTTTATCATAAAACCCTAAATAATTTTCTAGTTTATCACTTGATATTTGAATTTCATGGTAGGCATTATCACCTTTTATATGAGGAGAAAACTGAGACAGAGAGTATGCAATTCTCAGGAAAAGTAGTTTTTGCAGGGCTATAAATCAAAGCATGATTTAGGAAGCTTCAATCTGAGAAATTCACCTAAAGTATAGCACTATCTGAGTTTATTTAAATATTAGTTTCCATTGTGTCTTTTCTTTAAAGAAAGCATAGAAAACCAATTGCTTGTATTCTGTTCTTTGCTCTGATTTTTTAAAATATTTTTCATGTTTAGAGTCCAACATATCTGTCCCCTTAAAATAATTCACACAAAAAATGTCATACATAGCTCAGTGATATTGATGTGTAACACTACTCACAGTTTGAAGATACTAATTAGATTCTTCTACTTGTACACTTTACATATCAGTAATTCCTCTACAGTATAGTAATTTTTCTTGAAATCTGAGAAAATCTAGTGTATTATTGAAGGAATTCAATGAAGTAAGTAGACCTTAATTGTGGATTTACAAAAGGCTAACCTTCTGAATGCAGAGTTCCAAAGAATAGCAAGAAGAGATAAGAAAGCCTTCTTCAGTGATCAATGCAAAGAAATAGAGGAAAACAACAGAATGGGAAAGACTAGGGATCTCTTCAAGAAAATCAGAGATACCAAGGGAACATTTCATGCAAAGATGGACTCGATAAAGGACAGAAATGGTATGGACCTCAGAAGCAGAAGATATTAAGAAGAGATGGCAAATATACACAGAAGAACTGTACAAAAAAGATCTTCACGACCCAGATAATCATGATGGTGTGATCACTGACCTAGAGCCAGACATCCTGGAATGTGAAGTCAAGTGGGACTTAGAAAGCATCACTATGTGCAAAGCTAGTGGAGGTGATGGAATTGCAGTTGAGCTATTCCAAATCCTGAAAGATGATGCTGTGAAAGTGCCAGCAAATTTGGAAAACTCAGTAGTGGCCACAGGACTGGAAAAGTTCAGTTTTCATTCCAATCCCAAAGAAAGGCAATGCCAAAGAATGCTCAAACTACCGCACAATTGCACTCATCTCACATGCTAGTAAAGTAATGCTCAAAATTCTCCAAGCCAGGCTTCAGCAATATGTGAACCGTGAACGTCCTGATGTTCAAGCTGGTTTTTGAAAAGGCAGAGGAACAAGAGATCAAATTGCCAACATCCGATGGATCATGAAAAAAGCAAGAGAGTTCCAGAAAAGCATCTATTTCTGCTTTATTGACTACGCCAAAGCCTTTGACTGTGTGGATCACAAGAAACTGTGGAAAATTCTGAAAGAGATGGGAATACCAGATCACCTGATTTGCCTCTTGAGAAATTTGTATGCAGGTCAGGAAGCAACAGTTAGAACTGGACATGGAACAACAGACTGGTTCCAAATAGGAAAAGGAGCTCATCAAGGCTGTATATTGTCACCCTGTTTATTTAACTTATATGTAGAGTACATCATGAGAAACCCTGGACTGGAAGAAACACAAGCTGGAATCAAGATTGCTGGGAGAAATATCAATAACCTCAGATATGCAGATGACACCACCCTTATGGCAGAAAGTGAAGAGGAACTACAAAGCCTCTTGATGAAGGTGAAAGAGGAGAGTGAAAAAGTTGGCTTAAAGCTCAACATTCAGAAAACGAAGATCATGGCATCTGGTCCCATCACTTCATGGGAAATAGATGGGTAAACAGTGGAAACAGTGTCAGACTTTATTTTTCTGGGCTCCAAAATCACTGCAGATAGTGACTGCAGCCATGAAATTAAAAGACACTTAGTCCTTGGAAGGAGAAGTTATGACCAACCTAGATAGCATATTCAAAAGCAGAGACATTACTTTGCCAACAAAGGTCCGTCTAGTCAAGGCTATGGTTTTTCCTGTGGTCATGTATGGATGTGAGAGTTGGAATGTGAAGAAGGCTGAGCGCTGAAGAATTGATGCTTTTGAACTGTGGTGTTGGAGAAGCCTCTTGAGAGTCCCTTGGACTGCAAGGAGATCCAACCAGTCCATTCTGAAGGAGATCAGCCCTGGGATTTCTTTGGAAGGAATGATGCTAAAGCTGAAACTCCAGTAATTTGGCCACCTCATGCGAAGAGTTGACTCATTGGAAAAGACTCTGATGCTGGGAGGGATTGAGGGCAAGAGGAGAAGGGGACGACAGAGGATGAGATGCCTGGATGGCATCACTGACTCGATGGATGTGAGTCTGGGTGAACTCTGGGAGTTGGTGATGGACAGGGAGGCCTGGCTTGCTGCGATTCATGGGGTCGCAAAGAGTCAGACACGACTGAGCAACTGATCTGATCTGAACCTTGGTTACTCTCATCACATGAGTTTATTTAATTTCATTCTTTCATTAAGAAAGAATAAATATGTTGATTAATCATTCAATTTGCTTTGTAGACCTTTTTGCTAATTTCTTAAATTAACCTCTAAGTGTAAATTTTCCCATCCATGATGTCTATTGTGGAACATATACTGATTGTATAATTAAAAAGTAATTTTTAATAATCTCTATTTCTATTTCTCTCTCTCTTCCTCTTCTCCCCCTCTCCCTTTTTGGTTCATTATCTCTCACAGAAATCTTCACGTTTTCAATTGAATTTATCCCATATAAACTAGACCCAATATTTTTGAAAGAAACTTAAGGCTGTAATTAATTAACTCTTCTAAGAACTAAAACACTTTGAAAAAATTCTCATTTTCAGAATTTATTAAAATAAAGAAACATTGATATGAGAAAGATAAAGAAAAGATGATTTTTTCTTTCTCAAAGTAAATTTAGAGTATATGCTACATATAAAAGTAGCCTCAATTATAATGGCAACTGTCAAACATAGACAAAAAAGAATAGTATAATGAATATCCACATTTCCATATCCATCTTCTAGAATTAATGCCATGTAGCCAAAATTCTTTTACCCATATCCCTCCTACTGCTTTTGTGTTAATGTTGTTTAAGTATTGAAAGAAAAATCTTAGGTATCATCATATTACCCATAAATTTCTCCAAATATATAAAGAACAAATAAGAGTATTTTATAGCATAACCAAAATCACTTTATCACACTTCACCAAAATATTAACAATCCTTTAATGCTATCTAATACTCAGCCCATGTTAAAATTCATCCAACTATCTCAAAGTCTTTTTATGTTTAGATTGCTGAAATTGAGATGCAGACAAGATCAACACATATATCTACTTGACATTCTTTTAAATCTTTTTAGTTTAGGATGTAGACAGAACACACTTTGACATAAATCATAGTGATATTTTTTTAAGATCTGTGTCTTCAGGCAAAAGAATCAAAAGCAAACATAAACAAATGGGACCTAATTAAATTTAAAAGGTTTTCCACAGCAAAGGAAACCATTGACACGACAAAAAGACAGTCTACTGAATGGGAAAAAAAAATTGCAAGTGATATGACCTATGAGTTAATATACAAAATAAATAAACAGCTCATATAACTCAATATCAAAAAAAACCTAGTTTAAAAATGGGCCAAAGATTAAATAGACATTTCCCAAAGAAGATATACATGCCAACAAGCAAATAATCACTAATAATCAGAGAAATGCAAATCAAAACCCCAGTGATATCCACCTCACACCTGTCAGAATTCTACAGGTAACAAACATTGTCATGGATGAGGAAAAAAACAATCTTCATACACTATTGGTGAGAAGTTAAATTGGTACAGCCACTATAGAAAACAGTTTCTTCAAAAAAACTAAAAACAGAATTACCATATGATTCAGCAATTCAACTGCTGTGTACATATCTGAAGAAAATGAAAACAGTACTTTGAAAAGATTCATGCACCCCAGTATTTGTAGCAGCATTCTTTTCAATAGCCAAGATACAGAAGCAACCTAAGATTCCATCAATAGATGAGTGGATAAAAGAAAATGTGATATATGTGTGTATATATATGAAATGTTACCCAGTCATAACAAACAATGAGATTCTGCCTTGTGCCACAATATGAATGGACCTGGAGGGCATTATACTTAATGAAATAAGTCAAAGAAGGACAAATATCTGTTTTCACTTATATGTGAAATATATTTAAAAAAAGACAAATAAATATTACAAAACAAAGACAGACTCACAGACATAGAGAACCAATGAATGATTATCAGGAAAGGGAAGGAAGGAGGGACAAGATATGGACTGGGAATTAAGAGAAATGAATTACAACATATAAATAAATAAGTAACAAGGAAATATTATATAGCTCAGAGAAATAGCAATGATTTTGTAATAACTTTAAATGGAGTGTAATATATAAAGTATTGAATCATTATTTGTATACTTGAAACTAATATAATGTAAATTAACCATACTTTGATTTTTTTTAAAGTCTATTTTAAGCTGAATCCACTTGACATGTAGAATATCTGTAGAGTATCCTGATTGCTTCCTCATTTTTTTCAACTGATAAAACAAGAGGCTTGATTAGATTAAGATTTATTTGGGAGGGTAGTTATTTATTTTTAGGAGATGTATGTCATTTTGCATCAAATCAGAAACTTCATAATATTTATTTGCCCCTATGATTGGGAAGTTAAGATAGATAAGTAGGTTCAGGTTTTTTCAGGCTCATTCATCCCTTATAAAATTTTTCATTAACCTTTCACATAATGGATTTAGTATTCATTGATAATCCTTGCCTAGATTTATTATTAATGAATAAATGGTGATGTATTTACAAATGGTGATTCTTAAAAATTTTATTCTTCCTTCTATATCTGTTAGCTGTAAATGTCTGACAAGAAGAAAGAAATAACTTTTCTCCATCAAATAGTAGAATGCTTTGAAACAGTGCAGTTTGTCTGAGAAAATGAAGATAATTAAATATTTAATTATTTTCCATTATGTATCAATTTCAGAAAAAAGTGTATGGTGCTTTAGAATCCTCTGCAGGTGACTAATAAATGTATTTTAGCATCACTGTGAACAAGCACATTTACTTGTTCATATTGAAGTATTTGGTGCTTTTGCTGTCACTATTTTTTTGATGTTCAGCTCTGACCATTGCAAGAACTTTTACATTGGCTTCTGTAATGTTTCCACCTTTATTGAGTTTAAATTGGAACATACTTTAAATGTACATCATGATGATATGCTATACATATACATTGTGAAAAAAACTTCCTTCATCAAGTTGATTAATATATCCATCACCTCACATATTTACCATTTTGTTTTGGCTTGATTTTTTTGAAAGCATTTAAAATCTACTCTCTTAGCTAATTTCTGAATGTTCAAGGCAGTGTTATCAACTGTAGTCACCACAGGATCCAGACCCCTCACTCCTCAGAGAGACAATGGGAACTGGGAGTTCCCTACAGACGGTGGCATTGTGCTGGGGTGAGGTCTATAGCAAGAGTGTATCTCAGTCTTTCCTATCTGTTTCCACGTGTATATTTTCTCATTCCTTTGAAGTATAAGAGACAGTTAACTCTTGAATTTGGTTTAGAGGTAATTGTTCACTGTGTAGTTGAACATTTCCTGAGATCATGGGTAAAGGAATGTTCAAGAGCCACCTATATCATCAGATGGTGGAACTTTGTTCTTGTTTCTTTTTGACATGACCATGGTAATATACAATAAGCTCTGTACTTTATGTCATATCCCAATGTCCCAGGCTTACTCGGTACCTATCACTAGAACTGAAATTGACTATCTCTCTTAGTCAACTCAGTTGCTCAGTCGTGTCTGACTCCCTGTGACCTAATGGACCACAGCACACCAGACCTCCCTGTCCATCACCAACTCCTGGAGTCTACCCAGACTCATGTCCATTGAGTCAGTGATGCCATCCAACCATCTCATCCTCTGTTGTCCCCTTCTCCTCCTGCCGTCAATCTTTCCCAGCATCAGGGTCTTTTCCATTGAGTCAGCTCTTTGCACCAGGTGGCCAAAATACTGGAGTTTCAGCTTCAACATCAGTTGAACAACAACCTTCAGGACTGATCTCCTTTAGGATGGACTGGTTGGATCTCCTTGAAGTCCAAGGGACTCTCAAGAGTCTTATCCAGCACCACAGTTCAAAAGCATTAATTCTTCGGCACTCAGCTTTCTTTATAGTTCAACTCTCACATCCATACATGACCACTGGAAAAACCCTGGCCTTGACTAGATGGACCTTTGTTGCAAAGTAATGTCTCTGCTTTTCAATATCATGTCTAGGTAGGTCATAACTTTCCTTCCAACGGTTATGCGTCTTTTAATTTCATGGCTGCAATCACCATCTGCAGTGATTTTGGAGCCCCCAAAAATAAAGTCTGACACTGTTTCCACTGTTTCCCCATCTATTTTCTATGAAGTGATGGAACCAGATGCCATGATCTTAGTTTTCTGAACGTTGAGCTCTAAGCCAACTTTTTGACTCTCCTCTTTCACTTTCATGAAGAGGTTCTTTAGTTCCTCTTCACTTTCTGCCATAAGGGTGGTGTCATCTGCATATGTGAGGTTATTGATATTTCTCCTGGTAATCTTGATTCTGGCTTGTGCTTCAACCAGCCCAGCATTTCTCATGATGTACTCTGCATAATTTAAATAAGCAGGGTGACAATATATAGCCTTGACATACTCCATTCCTGATTTGGAACCAGTCTATTGTTCCATGGTGAGTTCTACCTGTTGCTTCCTGACCTGCATAAGGTTTCTTAAGAGGCAGGTCAGGTGGTCAGGTATTCCCATCTCTTTCAGAATTTGAAATAGTTTATTGTGATCCACAAAGTCAAAGGCTTTGGCATAGTCAATAAAGCAGAAATAGATGTTTTTCTGGAACTCTCTTGCTTTTTCGATGATCCAGCAGATGTAGGCAATTTGATCTCTGGTTCCTCTGCCTTTTTTAAAGGCTTCCAGCTTGAACATCTGGAAGTTCACGGTGCGCATATTGCTGAAGCCTGGCTTGGAGAATTTTGAGCATTACTTTACTAGCATGTGAAATGAGTGCAATTGTGCGGTAGTTTGAGCATTCTTTAGCATTGCCTTTCTTTTTGATTGTAATGGAAACTGACCGTTTCCAGTCCTGTGGCTACTGCTGAGTTTTCCAAATTTGGTGGCATATTGAGTATAGCACTTTCACAGCATCATCTTTCAGGGTTTGAAATAGCTCAACTGGAATTCCATCACCTCCACTAGCTTTGTTCATAGTGATGCTTTCTAAGGCCCACTTGACTTCACATTCCAGGATGTCTGGCTCTAGGTCAGTGATCACACCATCATGATTATCTGGGTCATGAAGATCTTTTTGTACAGTTCTTCTGCGTATTCTTGCCACCTCTTCTTAATATCTTCTGCTTCTGTTAGGTCCATACCATTTCCGTCCTTTATTGTGATCGTCTTTGCATGAAAGTTCCCTTTGTATCTCTAATTATCTTGAAGAGATCTCTGCTACTGCTAAGTCACTTCAGTCGTGTCTGACTCTGTGCAACCCCATAGACGGCAGCCCACTAGGCTCCCCTGTCCCTGGGATTCTCAAGGCAAGAACACTGGAGTGGGTTGCCATTTCCTTCTCCAATGTATGAAAGTGAAAAGTGAAAGTGAAGTCGCTCAGTCATGTCCGACTCTTAGCGACCTCATGGACTGCAGCCTACCAGGCTCCTCCATCCATGGGGTTTTCCAGGCAAGAGTACTGGAGTGGGGTGCCATTGCCTTCTCCGGAAGAGATCTCTAGTCTTTCTCATTCTATTATTTTCCTCTATTTCTTTGCACTGATCGCTGAGGAAGGCTTTCTTTTCTCCCCTTGCTATTCTTTGGAACTCTGCATTCAGCTGCTTATATCTTTCCTTCTCTCCTTTGCTTTTTGCTTCTCTTCTTTTCACAGCTATTTGTAAGGCCTCCCCAGACAGCCATTTTGCTTTTTTCATTTCTTTTTCTTGGGCATGCTCTTGATCCCTGTCTCCTGTACAATGTAATGATCCTCTGTCCATAGTTCATCAGGCACTCTGTCTATCAGATATAGTCCCTTAAATCTATTTCTTACTTTCACTGTATAATCATAATGGATCTGATTTTGTTGTACCTTTATGGTCTAGTGGTTTTCCCCACTTTCTTCAATTTAAGTGTGAATTTGGCAGTAAGGAGTTCATGATGAGCCACAATCAGCCCCCAGTCTTGCTTTTGCTGACTGTATAGAGCTTCTCCATCTTTGTCTGCAAGGAATATAATCACTCTGATTTTGGTGTTGGCCATCTGGTGATGTCCATGTGTAGAGTCTTCTCTTGTGTTGTTGGAAGAGGATGTTTGCTATGACCAGTGCATTCTCTTGTCAGAACTCTTTTAGCCTTTGCCCTGCTTCATTCTGTACTTCAAGGCCAAATTTGCCTGTTACTCCAAGTGTTTCTTGAGTTCCTACTTTTGCATTCCAGTCCTTATAACAAAAAGGACATCTTTCTTTGGGTGCTGGTTCTAAAAGGTCTTGTAGGTCTTCATAGAGCCATTCAACTTCAGCTTCTTCAGCATTTCTGGTCGGGGTATAGACTTGGATTATAGTGATATTGAATGATTTGCCTCGGAAATGAACAAAGATCATTCTGTTATTTTTGAGACTGCATCCAAGTACTGCATTTTGAACTATTTTGTTGACTATGATGGCTACTCTATTTCTTTTAAGGGAATCCTGCCCACAGTCTTAATTACTTTTATGGAAAGTGTGTCCAGGTATCACACTACATATTCTAGGGATGCTTATTTTACCAAAATATTTTTGTTGACTGAGTTAGGAAACATATTAACTACAAAAAGGAATAATAAAATTTTAATTCATACCAATATTTTCAATTGTATTTAGAATTACATGCACTTTGCTTAATATATGTACTTGTGTATATTTATTATGATGAAAGGTGTCTTGATTCTAATGAAACACATTGTATATTTAAATGGGGTAGTTTTTATTTTAAAACCAACCAGTGAATAAACATAGATAAATATAAAATTAAATTATACTATTTCGGTAAATTATTGTGTGTGCATGTGCACATGCTCAGTCATGTCCAACTCTTTGTGACCCCATGGATATACCCCACCAGGCTTTTCCGTTCATAGAATTTTCCAGGCAAGAATACTTGCATAGCTTGCCATTTCCTATTCTAGGGCATCTTCCCAATCCAGAGATAGAACCCGTGTCTTTTATGTCTCCTGCATTGGCAGGTGGATTCTTATCACTGTGCCAATTATTATAGTAATTGTCCTTAAAACATACATACTAGAATGCAATTATAATTTTATTTAATATAATGGTAAAAAACATTCAGAATGTACATCAAAAAGTCTATATCTTTAGTAGATTAAGGGAGAACAAAATATAAATTTAGATATATATATATGTAAATGTACTTATATCTGGAATATGCATTAACATAATAACACAAATACATATATAATGGAGCTTTAGTTGATGTATAATTCTTTCCATTCTGAAGTTGATACATTTGAACATGAGATTTATATGAAAATATAAATCATCATCATGATAGCTTCAGAATCAAATTCTATAAATCTAGGAAAGACCGTAGGGTGGGGTTGCTAACAGAACAGGTCAACAAACAATCATCTATTGCAACAATTACAAAAATAAAAAGCAGTACTAAAAACAGAAAATACAAAATGAGGGAACAGAAAAATAAAAGGTCAAATTATGCTGTTGGAAACCAGTGCAAAATAAAATAAATCAAATAGTTTGAAATGTAAAAGAAAAAATCATATATAAAGTAAATGAGGGCTTCCTGGTGACTCAGCTGATAAAGAATCTGCCTGCAATGAGGAAGATATTCAATCCCTGGGTTGTAAAGATCCGCTGAAGAAGGAAAAGGCTACCCACGCCAGTTTTCTGGCCTGAGAATTCCATGGATTACAGTCCATGGGGTCACAAAGAGTCGGACATGAATGAGAACTTTCACTTTTTTTCTAAAGTAAATGAAGTAGCCAAAGAAAAACACCAACATTTCTGTATTAGCTTCAAAGTAAATGTAAAGCAAAGAGTATTGAATGAAAATTTTTTTGACTTGGCAAATTTTTATTTATTTAATTTTTAAAATATAAATTTATTTATTTTAATTGGAGGCTAATTACTTTACAATATTGTATTGGTTTTGCCATAACATATACACAATGGACTACTACTCAGCCATTAAAAATAATACATTTGAATCAGTTCTAATGAGGTGGATGCAACTGGAGCCTATTATACAGAGTGAAGTAAGCCAAAAAGAAAAACACCAAACCAGTATACTAACACATGTATATGAATGAAATTTAATTAAGGATAACAGTATAATTAAAATTTTGAGAGGAAGAACATACCCATACCATTGCAATAGAATTTAAACAAAAAACATTTGGAAAGAAAGAGTTTAATTTCAGAAATATATGGGAAGTTCCTAAATGCATATTTTTATATATTCAGTTCAGTTCAGTATCTCAGTCATGTCTGACTCTTTGCGACCCCATGAACCACAGCACACCAGGCCTCCCTGTCCATCACTGACTCCCGGAGTCCACCCAAAGCAATGTCCATCGAGTCGATGATGCCATCCAACCATCTCATCCTCTGTCATGCCCTTCTCCTCCTGCCTTCAATCTTTCCCAGCATCAGGGTCTTTTCCAATGAATCAGCTCTTTGCATCAGGTGGCCAAAGTATTGAAGTTTCAGCCTCAGCATCAGTCCTTCCAATGAACACTCAGGACTGATCTCCTTTAGGATGGACTGGTTGGATCTCCTTTCAGTCCAAGGGACTCTCAAGAGTCTTCTCCAGTTCAAAAGCATCAATTCTTCAGCACTCAGCTTTCTTTATAGTCCACCTCTCACATCCATACATGACCACTGGAAAAACCATAGCTTTAACTAGACGGACCTTTGTTGGCAAAGTAATGTCTCTGCTTTTCAATATGCTATCTAGGTTGGTCATAACTTTCCTTCCAAGGAGTAAGCGTCTTTTAATTTAATGGCTGCAATCACCATCTGTAGTGATTTTGGAGCCCAGAAAAATAAAGCCAGCCACTGTTTCCACTGTTTCCCCATCTATTTATCATGAAGTGATGGAACCAGATGACATGATCTTAGTTTTCTGAATGTTGAGCTTTAAGCCAACTTTTTCACTCTCCTCTTTCACTTTTATCAAGAGGCTCTTTAGTTCTTCTTCACTTTCTTCCAATAGGGTGGTGTCATCTGCATATCTGAGGTTATTAATATTTCTCCCAGCAATCTTGATTCTGGCTTGTGCTTCCTCCAGCCCAGCGTTTCTCATGATGTACTCTGCACATAAGTTAAATAAGCAGGGTGACACTATACAGCCTTGACGTACTCCTTTTCCTATTTGGAACCTGTCTGTTGTTCCATGTCCAGTTCTAACTGTTGCTTCCTGACCTGCATACAGGTTTCTCAAGAGGCAGGTCAGGTGGTCTTGTATGAAATACAATGCAATACTAACAACAATAGAAGGATATGGACAATAGCAAGTGTTCATGAGGAAGTGGATACACTGGAAGTTATGTAAAGTGGTACAGCCACTCTGGAAAGAAAACACTGGAAGTTGCTTCAAAAGTTATTTACCATGTGAGCTAGATATTTCACTCCTATGTGCCCACTTAAGAGAAAGGAAAATACACCTTCACACACAAACTTGTACACAAAATACCTGTTTTTAGCAGCATTTCTCATAATAGTCAAAAAGTTGAAGTAAACCAAATGTCCACTTACTAATGAAAGGGTAAATAAATCTAATACACACACACACACACACACACACACACACACACACGTATATAGACATATCTCCATAAAATGAAATATTATTCAGCAGTTAAAAAAGAAATGAAATGATACATGTTACAACATGGCTAACCCTGAAAACATTGCATTAAATTAAAGAAGATATTCACAAAAGACAAAATGTTCTAAGATTCCATTACATGAAGTGTCAAAAATTGGCAAATCTTTAGAGACACAAATTTGGTTAGGGTTTGCTTAGAGTTGGGTGGTGAGGGTTGGGGTGAGGAAGTGATAGCTGATTGGTGTGCCATTTCTTTTACAGAAATGATGATCTCTCATAATTAGTTTGGGTGATAGTTGTGCAACCCTGTGAATATGCTAAGAGATGTTGAATTCACAACCCTGTGAATATGCTAAAAAATACACTTTGAATGGGTGGGTTCCATAATGTGTGAATTACATCTCAACAAAGCTGTTAAAAATACTACAAAGGATATTAAGAAATAAAGAACAAACTGTTCAGAAAACAATCTCAATAATACAAGATAAAACACTAAAATCTATAATTCTGTAAATAATGCTGATTGATTAAAAATAGCATATATACTACAAATTAATTCTTAATTTCTTATTAAGGTATAACATACATATAATAAGGTGCACAAACATAATTTTTACAACTCAGTAAGTTTTACACGTCTATACCAATATAACCACGAGAGGAGAAAAGCAAATTTTAGCACCTAAAGAAGGCTCCTTTGTGTCACATCACAGTAAATCATCCAAAGACATCATTTATTATGATTTTTATCAATATTTATGCAGTATATATCAATATATGTCCAGTATAATGTCTGTAAAATTAAACCATGTTGTATGTATCAGTGTTTTTATTGCAGTTTAGTATATATTTACTCACAATGTTTTCATTCATTCCACTGTTGACAGATATTTTCAGTTTGGGGATGTTATCAGTAGAGGTTGAATGAAAATTCTTGAAAATGACTTTTTAGCCATATGCACTTATTTCTTTTAAGCATATAACTAAGAGTAGATTTGTTGAATTATGAGGTAAATGTATATTTAGGGTTTTTTTGAGTCTGACAATGAGTTTTCTAAAACTGTTACCAATTTACACTACAACAATAACATATGCCAGCTTGAATTGCTGCATATCTTCACAAACACAGGAATTTTCAGTGTTTTTATTTTTGCCATTTTAATGCCTGTTTAATGGTCTTGATCTTGTTTAAATTTGCATTTTCGCTGCATCTATTGAGATAATCATATGGTTTTTATTTTTCAATTTGTTAATGTGGTGTATTACATTGATTGATTTGCGGATATTGAAGAATCCTTGCATCCCTGGGATAAAGCCCACTTGGTCATGGTGTATGATCTTTTTAATGTGTTGTTGGATTCTGATTGCTAGAATTTTGTTAAGGATTTTTGCATCTATGTTCATCAGTGATATTGGCCTGTAGTTTTCTTTTTTTGTGGGATCTTTGTCAGGTTTTGGTATTAGGGTGATGGTGGCCTCATAGAATGAGTTTGGAAGTTTACCATCCTCTGCAATTTTCTGGAAGAGTTTGAGCAGGATAGGTGTTAGCTCTTCTCTAAATTTTTGGTAGAATTCAGGTGTGAAGCCGTCTGGACCTGGGCTTTTGTTTGCTGGAAGATTTTTGATTACAGTTTCAATTTCCGTGCTTGTGATGGGTCTGTTAAGATTTTCTATTTCTTCCTGATCGAGTTTTGGAAAGTTGTACTTTTCTAAGAATTTGTTCATTTCTTCCACGTTGTCCATTTTATTGGCATATAATTTTTGATAGTACTCTCTTATGATCCTTTGTATTTCTGTGTTGTCTGTTGTGATCTCTCCATTTTCATTTCTAATTTTTTTTATTTGATTTTTCTCCCTTTGTTTCTTGATGAGTCTGGCTAATGGTATGTCAATTTTATTTATCCTTTCAAAAAACCAGCTTTTGGTTTTGTTGATTTTTGCTATGATCTCTTTTGTTTCTTTTGCATTTATTTCTGCTCTAATTTTTAAGATTTCTTTCCCTCTACTAACCCTGGGGTTCTTCATTTCTTCCTTTTCTAGTTGCTTTAGGTGTAGAGTTAGGTTATTTATTTGACTTTTTTCTTGTTTCTTGAGGTGTGCCTGTATTGCTATGAACTTTCCCCTTAGGACTGCTTTTACCGTGTCCCACAGGTTTTGGGTTGTTGTGTTTTCATTTTCATTCGTTTCTATGCAAATTTTGATTTCTTTTTTGATTTCTTCTGAGATTTGTTGGTTATTCAGCAGCGTGTTGTTCAGCCTCCATATGTTGGAATTTTTAATAGTTTTTCTCTTGTAATTGAGATCTAATCTTACTGCATTGTGGTCAGAAAAGATGCTTGGAATGATTTCAATTTTTTTGAATTTACCAAGTCTAGCTTTATGGCCCAGGATGTGATCTATCCTGGAGAAGGTTCCATGTGTGCTTGAGAAAAAGGTGAAATTCATTGTTTTGGGATGAAATGTCCTATAGATATCAATTAGGTCTAACTGGTCTATTGTATCGTTTAAAGTTTGTGTTTCCTTGTTAATTTTCTGTTTAGTTGATCTATCCATAGGTGTGAGTGGGGTATTAAAGTCTCCCACTATTATTGTGTTATTGTTAATTTCTCCTTTCATACTTGTTAGCATTTGTCTTACATACTGCGGTGCTCCCGTGTTGGGTGCATATATATTTATAATTGTTATATCTTCTTCTTGGATTGATCCTTTGATCATTATGTAGTGACCATCTTTGTTTCTTTTCACAGCCTTTGTTTTAAAGTCTGTTTTATCTGATATGAGTATTGCTACTCCTGCTTTCTTTTGGTCCCTATTTGCATGGAAAATCTTTTTCCAGCCCTTCACTTTCAGTCTGTATGTGTCCCCTGTTTTGAGGTGGGTCTCTTGTAGACAACATATGTAGGGGTCTTGTTTTTGTATCCATTCAGCCAGTCTTTGTCTTTTGGTTGGGGCATTCAACCCATTTACGTTTAAGGTAATTACTGATAAGTATGATCCCGTTGCCATTTACTTTATTGTTTTGGGTTCGAATTTATACACCGTTTTGGTGTTTCCTGTCTAGAGAATATCCTTTAGTATTTGTTGGAGAGCTGGTTTGGTGGTGCAGAATTCTCTCAGCTTTTGCTTGTCTGAAAAGCTTTTGATTTCTCCTTCATACTTGAATGAGATCCTTGCTGGGTACAATAATCTGGGCTGTAGGTTATTTTCTTTCATCATTTTAAGTATGTCTTGCCATTCCCTCCTGGCTTGAAGAGTTTCTATTGAAAGATCAGCTGTTATCCTTATGGGTATTCCCTTGTGTGTTATTTGTTGTTTTTCCCTTGCTGCTTTTAATATTTGTTCTTTGTGTTTGATCTTTGTTAATTTGATTAATATGTGTCTTGGGGTGTTTCGCCTTGGGTTTATCCTGTTTGGGACTCTCTGGGTTTCTTGGACTTGGGTGATTATTTCCTTCCCCATTTTAGGGAAGTTTTCAACTATTATCTCCTCAAGTATTTTCTCATGGTCTTTCTTTTTGTCTTCTTCTTCTGGGACCCCTATGATTCGAATGTTGTATCGTTTAATATTGTCCTGGAGGTCTCTGAGATTGTCCTCATTTCTTTTAATTCGTTTTTCTTTTATCCTCTCTGATTCATTTATTTCTACCATTCTATCTTCTAATTCACTAATCCTATCTTCTGCCTCTGTTATTCTACTATTTGTTGCCTCCAGAGTGTTTTTAATTTCACTTATTGCATTATTCATTATATATTGACTCTTTTTTATTTCTTCTAAGTCCTTGTTAAACCTTTTTTGCATCTTCTCAATCCTTGCCTCCAGGCTATTTATCTGTGATTCCATTTTAATTTCAAGATTTTGGATCAATTTCACTATCATTATTCGGAATTCTTTATCAGGTAGATTCCCTATCTCTTCCTCTTTTGTTTGGTTTGGTGGGCATTTATCCTGTTCCTTTATCTGCTGGCTATTCCTCTGTCTCTTCATCTTGTTTAAATTGCTGAGTTTGGGGTGTCCTTTCTGTATTCTAGCAGTTTGTGGAGTTCTCTTTATTGTGGCGTTTCCTCGCTGTGTGTGGGTTTGTACAGGTGGCTTGTCAAGGTTTCCTGGTTAGGGAAGCTTGTGTCGATGTTCTGGTGGATGGAGCTGTATTTCTTCTCTCTGGAGTGTAATGAAATGTCCAGTAATAAGTTATGAGATGTCTATGGTTTTGGGGTGACTTTGGGCAGCCTGTATCTTGAAGCTCAGGGCTGTGTTCCTTTGTTGCTGGAGAATTTGCTTGGTATGTCTTGCCCTGGAACTTGTTGGCCCTTGTGTGGTGCTTGGTTTCAGTGTCGGTATGGAGGCGTTTGATGAGCTCCTGTCAATTAATGTTCCTTGGAGTCAGGAGTTCCCTGGAGTCAGGGTTTGGGCTTAAGCCTCCTACTTCCAGTTATCGGTCTTATTTTTACAGTAGTTTCAAAACTTCTCCTTCTATACAGCACCATTGATAAAACATCTACATTAAGGATGAAAAGTTTCTCTACTGTGAGGGTCACTCAGAGAGGTTCACAGCGTTACATGGAGAAGAGAAGTGGAAGGAGGGAGATAGAGGTGACCCAAATGAGATGAGGTGGAATCAATAGTGGAGAGAGTGGGCTAGCCAGTAGTCACTTCCTTATGTGCACTCCACAACTGGACCGCTCAGAGATGTTCACGGAGTTATACAGAGAAGAGAAGAAGGAGGAGGGAGACAGAGGTGGCCAGAAGGATAAAAGGGGGAAATGAAAAGGAGGGAGACAGATCCAGCCAGTAATCAGTTCCCTAAGTGTTGTCCACCGTCTGGAACACACAGAAATTCACCGAGTTGGGTAGAGTAGAGAGGGGTTATGGAGGAGATACAGGCGACCTGGTGGAGAAAACGGAGAGTCCAAAGGGAGAGAGAGCAGTCAAGCCAGTAATCTCGTTCCCTAGTGAAAAATGGGTCCTGAAGATTGGGTTCTTAAAGGTACAAAATTGGTAACAAATACATAAAAGCAAAAATTAAAAATCTAGAGTAGAGTTTGGAATTTCAAAAATGTGATGTTAATGAAAAGAAGAAGGAAAAGAAAGAGAGAAAAAACGAACAAAGAAAAAAAAACAAGGTTGTGAAAATTATAAAGAAACTACAGGTACAAAATTGATAACTAATACCAAAAAGCAAAAATTAAAAATCTAGAGTAGAGTTTGGAATTTCAAAAATACAATGTTAAAAAAAAAAAGAAGAAGAGGAAGAAGAAAAATAAAGAGAGAAAACAAACAAACCAACAAAAACAATGTCGCAAAAATTATAAAGAAAATACAGGTACAAAATTGATATCAAATACCAAAAAGCATAAATTAAAAATCTTGAGTAGGGTTTGGAATTGCAGATATACAATGTTATATAAAAAAAGAAGAGAAAGAAACAGAGGGGGAAAAAAAAGAGAAAAAAAAAGTCACAGAAATTATTTAAAAAAACCTATATGTACAAAATTGATAACATATACCAAAGGCTAAAATTAAAAATCTAGAGTAGAGTTTGGAATTTCAAAAATACGATGTTAAAGAAAAGAAAAAGGAAAAGAAAGAGAGAAAAAACGAACAAAGAAAAACAAACAAGGTCGCAAAAATTATAAAGAAACTACAGGTACAAAATTGATAACTAATACCAAAAAGCAAAAGTTAAAAATCTAGAGTAGAGTTTGGAATTTCAAAAATACAATGTTAAAAAAAAGAAGAAGAAAAATAAAGAGAGAAAACAAACAAACCAACAAAAACAAATTCACAAAAATTATAAAGAAAATACAGGTACAAAATTGATATCAAATACCAAAAAGCATAAATTAAAAATCTTGAGTAGAGTTTGGAATTGCAGATATACGATGTTATACAAAAGAAGAAGAGAAAGAAACAGAGGGGAAAAAAAAGTCACAGAAATTATGAAAAAAACTATAGGTACAAAATTGATAACATATACCAAAAGGCTAAAATTAAAAATCTAGAGTAGAGTTTGGAATTTCAAAAATACAATGTTAAAGAAAAGAAGAAAAAGAAAAAAAAAAAAAAAAAACACGGTCAAAAAATTATAAAATATATATATGATGTTTGCTGAAGAAAAAAAAAGGGTCTTTTTTTTTTTTTTGCAAAGTAATAGTTATAAAAGTGAAAATTAAAGGACAATAGAGGACTTAAATTTTTTTTTAATTAAAAAAAAAGAAAGAAAGATTGATCGTAAAATAGTAAAAATATATCTAGGTCTTTCTCTGGTTTTGTTGTGAGTATTGTGGGTTCAGTTCATTTTTGGCTAGTTCCTTGGTCTGACTTATATTTCTCAAGATCTATAGGCCCCTTCCTATGTAATTCGTAGGAACCACAGGGTTTTAATCTATGGCCTGTAGCTTCCAAGGCATTTCCCTCTGTTATAGCTTCTTCTGTTTGCTGGTCTCTTCAGTGTCTGGTTCCCGCCCTGACACAAAGGGGACGGTGGAGGACACTATTTTTTTTATTTTATTTAGGCTCACTTGTTCAGCCGCGCTGTGGGGAGGGAGGGAGGGATGCTGCAAACAGATAACACTGGTGTGCGCTCGCAGTGCCTCAGCCACACTGGGTCTGCCCCCGCTCACGGCACGTGTAGCCTCCCTGCCCACACTGCTGGGGCTCTAGGTTGTTCCGCCGGGAACAATCCGAGGCCGGCCCTGGGCTGAGCTCCCAGGTCCAAGCCGCTCAGGTTCAGGCACTCGGGTAGTCCTCAGAGGCGCAGACTCGGTTGGGCCTGCGTTTTGTGCTCTTCCCAGATCGGAGCAACTCAGGTGATGAGGTGTTTGGCGGGCGCCAATGCTGCGACTTATCGCCTCCCCGCCACTCGGTTATCTGGATGTAAAACCGGCGCACCTTCTCAGGCAGTTGATGACCATCCAGACCCCCAAGACATTTTAGTTAGCAAAGAAGCCTGCTTATAGTTTTATAGATAGTGTCTCTCTTGGGCTGCGATTGCCCCCTTCCGGCTCTGGCTGCCTGTCACCGGAGGGGGAAGGTCTGCAGCCGGCTATCTCTGTTCAGTCCTTTGTTCTGTGCGCGGGCCTGGTGGTGTCTTAGGTTAGGGCTGGCTTTTCGCGTGGTAGATATCCCACGGTCTGGTTTGCTAGCCCAAATTATTTCGCTCAGATAGCACTCAGGACATTCGGGCCAATTCTTACTCTAAGGGACACAGCCTGCGCCCCGCTTCCCTGCCCAGCCCCCGCTTGCTAATGCCGTGTGCAGGCGTCTGCGCTGCTTCTCCGCTGGGGGAGTTACCGAAGGGCTCACAATCTGCGATTTTTAATTGTTTATTTATTTTTTTCTCCCTTTTATGTTGCCCTCTGTGCTTCCAAAGCTCGGCACAGATTCGGCAGTGAGAAGGTTTCCTGGTGTTTGGAAACTTCTCTCTTTAAGACTCCCTTCCCAGGAGGGAACTCCGTCCCGCCCTCTTTTGTCTCTTTTTTTGCCTTTTATATTTTTTCCTACCTCCTTTCGAAGAGTTGGGTTGCTTTTCTGGGTGCCTGATGTCCTCTGCCGGCATTCAGAAGTTGTTTTGTGGAATTTACTCGATGTTTAAATGCTCTTTTGATGAATTTGTGGGGGAGAAAGTGTTCTCCTCGTCCTACTCCTCCACCATCTTGACTCCTCCTCTCGCAATTTTAAATAATATGTATAATTTGTCAATTATTTGTTGGGCTTGCCTGATAGCTCAGTTGTTGGCTAGTATTTAGAGATAATTTTTTTGGTTTATTAGTTTTGTGTGTATTAACTTTACCAAATTCACATATTTATTATAAATGTTTATTTATCCATCTGGAATTTTAAAATAAGTAATTATTTTAAAAATAATGGTGTTACATCTTCCTTTTTAATTTTTAAACCTCTTAGTTCATCTTCTTTCTTATTGTACTGCTAATACCACTAGTAAAATGTTGGATAAAATAGTAATAGTGGACATATTTGCTTTTCACCCAAGGCAGGAGATAAGCACTCAGTAATTCCCCAGCATGGTATTAATTGTAGACTTTTTGTAAATAATTTAGGAGACTGTTTCTATTCTTAGTTTGCTTAAAATATTTTTATTTGTTTTTTAAATAAATGAATACTGAGATTTATTAAAGAACTTTATTCCTCAATTATGATGATCATGGTTTTTATCTTTGCTGATCCAAAAGTGATTAGCCAACTTTGCATTTCTGAAATAAACCCTATTTGTTAATGGTTTTATCATGTTCATATATCCCTATATTTTTGAGTTCATGAGAGTTACTAGTCTGTAACAGTTTTATCTTGTAGTTTTCTTGTGACGTTTGCTATAAGAGTTGGGCTGACCCCATAAAATGAGTTAGAAAGTAAGCACACATTTTCATTTTTTTTGATAAATGTGTGTAATGTTGATATTATTTTCCCCTTTAATATGTGGATGATTTTACCATTGAAACCATCTGGGGATAGGAAGTTCTTCTTTCCTTTTTTCCTTCTTTCCTTCCTGCCTTCCTCTCTTTTTGGAAATTTTTGAGGTATAGATTTAGTTACATGAAAAGATATTGGATTCTTCAGCTTTCATAATAATTTTTGGCACAGAAGAATTAGTTCAATATAAAACATGGCATCATTTTACATGTTTAAAAATATCTTTAATAGCTGACTGGAAAAAATACCTGCTACTCTATAACAACCAGACAGGATACTATTTAAATTCTTTTTTAAATTAAGAAAATGCTGTTATTCTATTTTTGTGGATATGTAAAAAATATTGAAAGATATTTATTAAATGGTTGCAGCTTTTAAGTTCAGATAAAGTGATTAGTGACTATTCACTTATCTTCATAGTCTTATGTATTATCTGATTTAATTTTCAAAAAAGATACATATATAATTTTCTTTCAGAAAAGTAATGATATTTATTTCTTTAAAAAAGTTTTAACAAGAAAAATCTAGAAATATTTATGTTACTTTTATTCAGATACATGAGTTAGAGTACTGTTTTAATTTAAAAAAAATTCATAGCTCAGGCAATGAATTTCAGTTCAGTTCAGTTCAGTCTCTCAGTCGTGCCCAAATCTTTGCAACCCCACGGACTGAAGCATGCCAGGCTTCCCTGTCCATCAACAACTCCTGGAGCTTACTCAAACTCATGTCCATCAAGTCAGTGATGCCATCCAACTATCTCATCTTCTATTGTCCCCTTCTCCCAACTTCAATCTTTCCCAGCATCGGGATCTTTTCTAGTGAGTCAGTTCTTATCAAGTGGCCAAAGTATTGGAGTTTCAGCCTCAGCATCAGTCCTTCCAATGAATATTCAGGACTGATTTCCTTTAGGATAGACTGCTTTGATTTCTGTGCAGTCCAACGGACTCTCAAAAGAGTCTTCTCCAATACCACAGTTCAAAAGTATCAATTCTTTGACACTCAGATTTCTTTATAGTCCAACTCTCACATCCATACGTGACTACTGGAAAAACCATACTCTGACTAGATGGACCTTTGTTGGCAAAGTAATGTCTCTGCTTTTTAATATACTGTCTAGGTTGATCATAGCTTTCCTTCCAAGGAGCAAGCGTCTTTTAATTTCATTGCTGCAGTCATCTGCAGCATCATCTGCAGTGATTTTGGAGCCCCAAAAAATAAAGTCTATCACTGTTTCCACTGTTTCCCCATCTATTTGCCATGAAGTGATGGGATTGGATGTGATGATCTTAGTTTTCTGAATGTTGAGTTTTAAATCAACTTTTTCACTCTCCTCTTTCACTTTTATCAAGAGACTTTTTAGTTCTTCTTCGCTTTCTGCCATAAGGGTGGTGTCATCTGCCTATCTGAAGTTATTGATATTTCTACTGGCAATCTTGATTCCAGCTTTTGCTTCATCCAGCCCAGCATTTCGCATGATGTACTCTGCATAGAAGTTAAATAAGCAGGGTGACAATACACAACCTTGATGTACTCTTTTCTCAATTTGAAATGTGTCTGTTGTTCCATGTCCAGTTCTAACTGTTGCTTCTTGACTTGCATACAGATTTCTCAGGAGCTAAGTCAGGTGGTCTGGTATTTCCATCTTTTGAAGAATTTTCCACAGTTTGTTGTGATCCAAAGATAAAGCTTAGTATTAATAGAAGTTGAAAGTGTTTTCTTAGTTTTCATCACTATCACAATCAATATAAGCCCCTTGAAAACAAACTTTTTGAATCATAAGTAGCAGCATACTGTAACTATGTCTAGAATTCTTATGATATCCATTACTTTAATAATCTGAATCATTATCTTGATCCCTCAGTTCATGTGTAAAATGCCAAATTTTGATGAGGAATACATTTTTTCTATTTTATTTTTTTGTGCATGCTTGGAGGCAGAATTTAACAAACAGATCAATAAGAACTCTCAATAAGAATAAACAGAATAAGAAAGCAAACCCCCTTTTCTCTAATAAGCCAAGAAAAGAGACAATACCTTACTTACGTTAATGTATACCTAATGTGTACCTAACAGAAGAAACTCTTTAGTCTGTTAAATTGTAAAAGTGTCTTTACTGAAATTCTGATTTAGCAGGTCTACAGTTCTTCAAGTTAAACACAGTGTTTATCCAGACCCAAAGACTCTACATTTTTAGTGCATGTCCTCACCGCTGATGCTGTGACTTTGTAAAATTAATATTTGTTAAATAGACCCCAGAACGTCAGATGGTGAACCAAGTTTCAACAAAAGATCACAAAGGAAATGAAATACAGACGTTTGTTACATGGCCACAGAAGCAGGAGCAGTTACACTGAATGCCTTCAGCTACCCTGCAAGAAGGTAAGTAAGGCAGGGTGCAGACAGAGAGACTGTGACAGGACATGGAGCACATAACTTTATTAGGATCCATGGGTGGAGTGTATTGAGGTTCCTCAGTCTAAGGCCAGATTGGTCTATTCAAACAAAGAACAGTGAGGCTTTGCTAAGGGGAGGGTGAAGGGAAGGCCCTGGGAGGCAGGGGACAGGGATTATCACAAAGGGAGTAGGGAGAGTCAAACCAGGAATTTATATTTACTTGTGACTCTGTATTATATGGTCAAGGGAGGGACCAGTGTCAATTCAAGGTCCCTTCAACAGGCCTCTTGGCCAGTTAAAATGGATGCCAAGGCAGATATCACAACCAATGGAGTCGTATGACTACACCCTTAAGAGCTGGTGACTTTGAAGAACTTATTTCACCTCCGTGCATATTTCCTAATCACTTTGAAATATAAACAGGAATCTCAAGTTTCTTCTCTATTATAAGATCTGAAGGAATTATATAGAAGGTCTTATCCAGGTTGATTTTAGGGGAGACTATAGTGTAGAGAATCCCTCTATTATTTGCAAGCATAGGTTCAGTTCAATTCAGTTCAGTCTCTCATCGTGTCTGACTCTTTGAGACCCCATGAATTGCAGCATGCCAGGCCTCCCTGTCCATCATCAACTCCCGGAGTTCACTCAAACTCACGTCCATTGAGTCAGTAATGCCATCCAGCCATCTCATCCTCTGTCATCCCCTTCTCCTCCTGCCCCCAATCCCTCCCAGCATCAGAGTCTTTTCCAATGAGTCAACTCTTCGCATGAGGTGGCCAAAGTACTGGAGCTTCAGCTTTACCATCATTCCTTCCAAAGAAAACCCAGTACTGATTTCCTTTAGAATGGACTTATTGGATCTCCTTGCAGTCCAAGGGACTCTCAAGAGTCTTCTCCAACACCACAGCTCAAAAGCATCAATTCTTCTGCTCTCAGCTTTCTTCACAGTCCAACTCTCACATCCATACATGACCACTGGAAAAACCATAGCCTTGACTAGACGGACCTTTGTTGGCAAAGTAATGTCTCATTAGGAAAGCTATTAGAACCTAATATATCATTCACAATTCTTAGCTGGGATCTTAAAACTGATTCTGTGTAAACTGGTTTGTACGCTCCAGATTTATTGGTTAAAATGTTAATAAGCACACATGCCTTCATTCAAAGTGGACCAAAACCTTAGATAGGGAACACTTAGAAACAATCTTTCCAGTGGAATCTAAGGTGTAATTGTCATGTAAATCCCATGACCCATGGCACACCCTAATGAATTGAAAAGAGGGGGCAGGGAACATATGTCCACTTTATTGATGGAATGTACCTAGACACTGAATGGGTAAACAACAAAGGGTACAGTTTAGTATTATTTCCTTCCAAATTCAATAATCAACAAGTTATGTAGAACACTTAGAATTGAAAAATGTTGTTGAGACCAGAAGAACCATCTACCTTGTATACACCAAGCCTGGAAAGACAATGCTAATTCTGATTATGCTTATCTTGGTTCATTTACACAACCCATTCCAAGATGAGTATTTCAGGCAACCATTACTGACACAAGCCTTAGAGTTTGCCGGAGAATTAGGAGAGGGATTTTATAACTCATTGGAGGTTTTTTTCTTTTTCCCCCTCAAAAGTATTTTCTATAATGGCTGATATTTTTGAATTGACTCTACTTGAAATTTTCATAAAAATAGCATTGTGTATTCTTAATTGTTCTTGAAATTGGCTTCCAGAGCAGGAAGGAAATCTGGAATGATTGTTCCTGTGAATCTATAAAACATGAGCTCAGAACAGACATCACTTGTTGCTACAGGAACACTGACATCAATGGTTGTTTTACTGATACTAGCCTGGCATGAAAACCTATGAGTATAAAAACATGCAGGAAGATATAAAAATACCTGCCACACAAGCATACAGGAGGAAAAGTCAAGGACCTATTTGTTGACTCTAATTGGGATGTTTTTATTCAATCATCTTGGAGTGATTCAGAGACAATTGCCTTTTGAAGGGCCAACCATCCTTGAAGGAATATTAATAACTATATCTATAATAGGAAGGTAGTGACTTCCTTATTCATTCAGATACTAGCTGAGGTAGTTGACTTATAGCAGAAAATCATGTAATGTAGGTGCTTGGCTACATGACATAATTAATCTTGGTGTTTCTTACAGTTCCAAGAGATTAAAACATACCCCTCATTCCAGAACTATAGAATGCAAAAACTACAGTATGAATGAAGTGATAATGATGTAACCAATAGCTCACAAAAAGATAAAAAGAAAAAAATGAAGACTGGAAAATATGTGAAAGGATTTTATTTCCTTAACAAGAGAAAAATGGGTGGGAACAAATGTCTTACTAATATGCTTTTGGGCAAATTGGGAGATGATAGTTGCTTGCAGTCTACCTGGAACTGTCAGGAAGAAAGTGATTAGTTGCCCAAACCTTAGGTACAGCACAGTGCCCTCCTTTCTCACTGTTCAAATGTACTCCATGATGTTTATTTTGCTTCATTAGCCTGTACCTTAGTGGATGAGTATATATGAATTTGATACATCATAGCCAACATTGCTGTTTCTCATATCAGACATTACAAAATGAATTCTGAATCTAGAACTTATAGCATATTAATGATTTGATCTACTGAATATGAGGATTTGATATGAAATATATAAAAACCAGTATTAGTCTCCAGAAAGAGGTTGTTGTGATTAAAGCAATTTTCTTATGTAAATTTCAATATAATAGATAAAGTCAAACATATTTCATAAATGATATAGCCACTATATTTTTAAATGTTCCAACTATATGACAAGTGCCTTGAAAATCCATTAACATAGTGGGTTCCCAGGTTGCTCAATGGTAAAGAATCAGCCTGACAATGCAAGAGATGCAGGAGACACAGGTTCTGTCCCTGGGTTGGGAAGATCCCCTGGAGGAGGAAATAGCAGTCCACTCCAGTACTCTCACAGAGAAAATCCCTTGTACAGAAGAGCTTGGTGGGCAGCAGTCCTTGGGGCTACAGAACAGGACATAACTGAGCACATGCGCAATGGTGGTGTAAGTTTTCTGTTCCAAAACTGCATGGACTCTCATTGTATCACAGATAATAGTGAAATAATATGTATTATTTAGGAGGGGAAAATATACCTACAATTTAAATAACTTTCAAAACTTACCAAATATACTTTCCAGTGTTATATATCCATAAGGAAGGAAGTAATTTTCAAAAACATGGCAGATGAATCCTAAATATGTGGTTCAGGTTTTCATCACTTACAGTGAAAAGAGGCATGTGCCTATTTATTATCATAATATTGTGTGTATGCACTTTTGTGTGGAAGTAGAAAAATTGCATTAGAGTATTAACTGCTGGATTCAGTCAGTTTAAAGAGAACATCACATCAATCTGTGTAATCAAAGAATAGTTTTCAGGATCCAGGTTTAACCACCTACAGCCCTACCAAAGATGAAAGGTGTGGAAGACTATAATCAGTCTTGCTTTTGAAAAATTTTCTGGAAAGATTCTATAGTGTCTATAAAGCAAATGTTGACACATGTCTAGGCCATGTAGAGGGTAAAATCTACTGGGAATATTAGGTCCAGATGAAACAATATTTAGAATGGAAGGTTATTGATTGAAATGTTACTGATGCAATTCCTCAGTTTCAAGGACAAGGACAACCAAGACTTCTCTGAACAGGCAAGATCCATATGATCTCGGTGGGTCACTTAAGCCCATGATCCCAGAAATACTTTAGTAACAGACAAAGATGCTAATGAAGACCCCCATTCCTACTTAGGCTTCTACAAACATGCAGACTTCTGAATTAAGGAATAGAAAATATAATCATTTTATATTTTATATATTATGATCATTTGTTAAGGTAAGATGAAATATGTCACTTGCATTCTCAATATTCAGTATAGATTCAATAGAGTTTTGACTACAGTCTTAAGTGTTTTGATACATATGGAAAAAATGCTTCTATCAGTCAAAAGTTATCAGTTTTGTCTGATTTATTAGTCAACATTAGCAGAATGAGTGAAACCTCTCAGAGTATAACCAAACATTAGTTTGACTTTGCTCTGTAAGTTTTGTGGGTGCCCTTTTAGAAGGTGTTCAGAAATTTGAAGGAGATTAATTTATGTGAACAAATGGTCGGAAAAGGAAGTCTTAAAGAATCTGAAGATGAGGTATGAAATACCTGTATGTTATGAAGTCAGGACTTCCCTGGTGGCTCAGATGGTAAAGCGTCTGCCTATAGTGCTTACAATGTGGGAGACCTGGGTTCAATCCCTGGGTCGGGAAGATCTCCTGGAGAAGGAAATGACAACCCACTCCAGTATTCTTGCCTGGAAAATCCCATGGACGGTGGAACCTGGTAGGCTACAGTCCATGGGGTCGCAAAGAGTCGGACATGACTGAGCAACTTCACTTTCACTTTATAGTCAGGAAAAGGAAGAACAAAGAACATCAGTTCTTGGAATAGAGGAATGAGGCAAATATTGTCTAATACCCTAGTGAATATTTTAGATTCTTCTAGTCTTATTGACCGTATTCTTTGAAATGGAGTCAGTGGGACTAGGGTATCCATCAAGTTTGATTTGTATTGTTTTCTCCTACTTCACATCCTCACATCCTTTCTACCTAATCTTTACTCCAGCCATTGCTGAGACAAGCAGATTGATGCAGATGTAAACTAAAAGCACATTGCCACATTAAAATCATTCTTTCTTATTTTCTTGTCCTGGATTTTTTAACTCTATGGCAGGGAAACTTGTATGAATCTACTTTGTACTTATCAATACAAATGCTCATTGAAACCGTAAGGCACTGAATACCCTAATAGGACAACTCTTATTCAATGGGAGGTAAGAGCTGATGATAAATATTTCCCTTTTTTGTTCTTTTTGTGGGCAGTTCTGAGAATCCATATGTAAATTTCCCTAGAAGGTCCCAGGTGCATTGAGTACCATTTTTCACAGTGGAGAACAGCTTTAGGGCTCATTTTTCTGTTGACTTTTCTCCTTCATAGTTTCATTTCCTTTTTTCCCCACTTCTGGTCCATAGGAATATTCCCTGGAATAAACTATCACACACAAACTTTGCCTCTGCCTGTTTTGTTTTTTTTTTTTTTCCAGGCTAAAATAACTACTCTACTGTGTTCCAGAAAATCTTGATTTATAAATGTTAAAACAAACAAAACCCTTGCTGAATTTTCAATCTTGTGGAAAGATAGACAATAAACAAATAAGGATGTAGGAACATCATATATAAGATATTAATAATAAAGAAAAATAAATCAGTTTAAGGTACAGATAGTGTTGTTATTGGAAAGAACTTTTATTTATTTTTCTTTTTTTATATATATTTTATTTTATTTTTTAACTTTACAATATTGTATTGGTTTTGCCATATATCAACATGAATCCACCACAGGTATACACGTGTTCCCCAACCTGAACCCTCCTCCCTCCTCCCTCCCCATACCATCCCTCTAGGTAATCCCAGTGCACCAGCCCCAAGCATCCAGTATCAAGCATCGAACCTGGAATGGCGACTCATTTCATATATGATATTATACATGACTCAATGCCATTCTCCCAAATCATCCCACCCTCGCCCTCTCCCACAAAGTCCAGAAGACTGTTCTATACATCAGTGTCTCTTTTGCTATCTCATATACAGGGTTATTGTTACCATCTTTCTAAATTCCATATATATGCGTTAGTATACTGTATTGGTGTTTTTCTTTCTGGCTTACTTCACTCTGTATAATAGGCTCCAGTTTCATACACCTCATTAGAACTGATTCAAATGTATTCTTTTTAATGGCTGAGTAATACTCCATTGTGTATATGTACCACAGCTTTCTTATCCATTCATCTGCTGATGGACATCTAGGTTGCTTCCATGTCCTGGCTATTATAAACAGTGCTGCAATGAACACTGGGGTACATGTGTCTCTTTCCCTTCTGGTTTCCTCAGTGTGTATGCCCAGCAGTGGGATTGCTGGGTCATAAGGCAGTTCTAGTTCCAATTTTTTAAGGCATCTCCACAGTGTTCTCCATAGTGGCTGTACTAGTTTGCATTCCCACCAACAATGCAAGAGGGTTCCCTTTTCTCCACACCCTCTCCAGCATTTATTGCTTGTAGACTTTTGGATTGGAGCCATTCTGACTGGTGTGAAATGGTACCTCATTGTGGATTTGATTTGCATTTCTCTGATAATGAGTGATGTTGAGCATCTTTTCATGTGTTTGTTAGCCATTTGTATGTCTTCTTTGGAGAAATGCCTATTTAGTCCTTTGGCCCATTTTTTGATTGGGTCATTTATGTGTCTGGAATTGAGCTGTAGGAGTTGCTTGTATATTTTTGAGATTAGTTGTTTGTCAGTTGCTTCATTGCTATTATTTTCTCCCATTCTGAAGGCTGTCTTTTCACCTTGCTTATAGTTTCCTTTTTGTGCAGAAGCTTTTAAGTTTAATTAGGTCTCATTTGTTTATTTTTGCTTTTATTTCCAATATTCTGGGAGGTGGGTCATTAAATGTTCGTATAATTCACAAATTTAAAGTGCATGATTCAATGTGTGTGTGTGTGTGTGTGTGTAATATATTCACAACATTGTGCAACCATAATCCAATTTTGGAATATTTTTATTCCCCTTAAGAGAAAAGTTGTGCCCTTTAGCTGTCACTTCTCCATTGCCTCTCAACTCTCCAACTTTAAACAATCAATAATCTACTTTCTCTGTCTGGACACTGCCTATTCTGGACACTTCATATAGATTGAGTCATATAATATTTTATCTTTTGTAACTGATTTCTTTCACTTTTCAGGATAAGCCATATCATGGCATACAGTTGTTCTTTTATTTTTTTAATTGGCAAATAAAATTTCTTTGTGTGATTATATTACATATAATATATGTATGGATATTACATATCTACTCATCAATTGATAGAAATTTTGATTGATTCAATGTTTTGGCTACTATAAACAAAACTGTTGTGAACATTCATGTGTAAATATTCATGTACATGTATCATTCTATTTCTTTTATAAAAAGTGCTTAGCTGTGCTCGCTTCGGCAGCACATATACTAAAATTAGAATGATACAGAGAAGATTAGCATGGCCCCTGCGCAAATGACATGCAAATTCATGAAGCGTTCCATCGATGCACGATACTGGATGCTTGGGACTGGTGCACTGGGACGACCCAGAGGGATGGTATGGGGAGGGAGGAGGGAGGAGGATTCAGGATGGGGAACACATGTATACCTGTGACAGATTCATTTTGATATATGGCAAAACCAATACAATATTGTAAAGTTAAAAAATAAAATAAAAAAATAGATTAAAAAAAATAAAAGTGCTTAGTTGCTCAGTCATGTTCGAATCTTTGCAACCCCATGGACTGTAACCTGCCAGGCTTCTCTGTTCATGGGATTCTCCAGGTAAGAATACTGGGGTGGGTAGCCATTCCCTTTTCCATTTACCAACTGAGCGACCAGGTAAACCCTATTTCTTGTGTATAAACATGTTAAATAAAAATTGCACCTGATGCAGTTAAACAGGCAAGGAAGATTTTAATCAAGATTACTGCAAAAGAGGAGATATTCAACTCAATTTTACTGAAACAAAAGATGATGATTTAACAAAAGACAAATATACACATTTAAATAGAGGGGTGAGCTAACGGAAAAGTATTAGAGGACATTGTGGAGGAAGATGGTCAATGTGATTTAGCCATTAGTGTTTCATGACTGCCTCTTATGAAACTAAGACTCTTATTGTCCCACAAGGACTGGGAGATAGGGACAACTATCTTCTTAGATTTCTATATTTCACAGGAATGGATCCCACCTCCTTGAGAAAGATATTCCTGAGTTCTAAAACTGGCCAGGCCTGGTAGATGATTTGTATTGCAAAAGGACAGAAAAATTCTGCAATTAAGAATTTTCTAAAATAAATGCCCTAAGAAAGGGTCAGTGGGCTGTTGTTAGGAAGTAGCCACCAACAGTTCATAAAAGATACAAATTACTCCATATCCTCACCAGTGGTTGTGATCCTGTCTTTATTATTATTATTATGGACATCCCAGTGGATATGAAGTGGTATCTATTGTGGTTTTGATTTTCATTTTTATAAAGACTAATAATATTGTTTTTATATGCTTATTCAGTTCAGTTCAGATCAGTCACTCAGTCGTGTCCAAATCTTTGCGACCCATGAATCGCAGCATGCCAGTCCTCCCTGTTCAGCACCAACTCCCGGAGTTCACCCAAACTCATGTGCATCGAGTCGGTGATGCCATCCAGCCATCTCATCCTCTGTCATCCCCTTCTCCTGCCCCTAATCCCTCCCAGCATCAGAGTCTTTTCCAATGAGTCAACTCTTCGTATGAGGTGGCCAAAGTATTTGAGTTTCAGCTTCAACATCAGTCTTTCCAATGAACACCCAGGACTGATCTCCTTTAGGATGGACTGGTTGGATCTCCTTGCAGTCCAAGTGACTCACAAGAGTCTTCTCCAACACCACAGTTCAAAAGGATCAATTCTTCAGCGCTCAGCTTTCTTCACAGCTTATTGGTCATTCATAAATCCTCTTTCAAGAAATATCCATTCATATCCATTGTATATTTCTCAGCTGTATTGTTTCTCTTTGTCACTGAGTATTTCCCCTTTTTATTAATGATTGTAAGATTCAGTATGATTTAATTCTGTTAACATATATTCCAGATAATGGGGATGACAGGTGAAAATAATAGATCCTTTCACATTTCCAAACATTTCCAATTTATTTTGTCCTCTGTAGACATGGAAAAGGATGAAATCACAAATAATTATATATTTCCTCCTGTAAAAGCAGTGGTATAACATTTTTACTGGAATTAAATCAGATGAAATAAAATAATTTATACTATTTTATTAAAACTGAATTTATTTAAAATAACTAAAAGCACTTGTTATCCTGAGTTGTTAACATATCACGTTGGACCTAGAAATCAGTCTTCTCTCATCATTTTTGAAATGATGCCCAGGTTTATTTGGTTTCAGTTTGACTTTAGTAACTGACTCTCAGATTGCTCCAGTCTCTACAGGCAAGACCTGGCCCATTCCTCCTTCTGCCTGCTCCTAAAATCAGTACCCTCATCTCGTCCTTGGCCAGGCCAATGGAGAGGAAAGTGAACACAAGGTATGCATATATTAGATAGAAGCACTGAGGAAAGAAAGGGCACAGTCTCCTGAGTGACAAAACAATTGCAGAATGGGGAAGAGCATTGAAATAAAAGGATTTTTTTTCCTTCTTCTTCTTATTTAATGTGGACAGTTTCATTGTCAGCTTTTATGATCTTAAGAGCATACAGACATCATCAAAAAACAATACACATTGCATAAATAGTGTTCACATTTTGAATTAATGAAAATGTAAGTGGTCTTTATTTTTAATAGTTTTTCCCTACCTTCCATTTGACTTTACAGTTTCCTTTGGTTAAGTGCTGTGAGTGGGGGAGGGGGTTGGGGGAGGGGAAGGGGGGAAAATTCAGATAAATTTACACATCCTCACTAATTTCTGTTTGAATTGTTAGAGACCCTATCTCTAGGATCTCTTTGCTTCCATGCTGGGAATATTTTGGGACATTTATTGAAGAATGCCTTAATAAGGGCACTCTCCCTCAGGGAAATTATAGAGATAAGTAAGCACAAAAAAATACCTTACAGATGATTTATGAGATTAAAAAAAAATTTGAATAATAGAATTTTTTACAAGATAAAACCCAGAATGAAAATAAGTTACTTGCATTAAAATAAAAGATATGATGATATTATAGACTTTTTGTGATCACAAAAACCCACTCCTGGCCAATGCTTAATATATATTAAAAAAGAAAAAAAACAGCAAAATTTGGCTTCATATGTGACTGGTTAGCTTAGTTTGCTAAAATATGATATTAAACAGACTTGTTTAATTAAATTACAGTCATGTAATTTGACTTTTATAACTTCCAAAATTATCAACTTAAACCATTGCATTGTAAAAATGAGAAAACTGATGTTTATAAAGGTCAAGTAAATTTTCAAAGAAGGGACTTATAATTAGTGGCCTCTCACACATAAATTCTGTTATTTTCTCTTTTTCAGAGTTATTACATAAAGTTATTTTTTCTATCCTTTTCTATAGCACATACATTTTGTATCTCATGTATTTTCATGTCATTTATATACCAGACACCATAGTTCATGTAATACATTCATGATTTCAAGTTGAATATTTCAAAATGAGCATTTGTATTTCACTTTCATTTTATAGTTGAAGAAACTGAGACTCAGAGGAGCTATGCAGATTTCCAAAGATCCCAGTTAGTAAGTGGCCTATAGGATTCTATCAACCAAATCTATATTCATTTTAGCAGATAGCAATGACTCTCTAGATTTACCTCTGCTAAAAATCAAACCATATAAGAAGGTAAATTAGCAAAAATCCTGCTTCATTTTAATAAAGATTGATGTTGTTGCTCTAAAATTGATATGTTATAGGATTATGTAAGTAGACCAAAACAAAGAATCACAATCAGACCATAAACACAACCATAATTCTTGGAGACAAGTTTAGTGCCGTATGGTATTTTATAAGCCCTCAGTAGAATTATGAAGGTAAATAGATAATATATATATAAATAGTATTATATATGTATGTGTACATGCATGCTTAGTCACTTAGTCTTGTTGCAACCCTATGGATTGTAGCCTAACAGGCTCTTCTGTTGTGGGATTCTCAGACAAGAATACTGGAATGGGTAGCCATTCCTTTCTCCAGGGGATCTTGCTGACCCAGGGATTAAACCCAGACTCCAGTTCAATTTCTGAGTTGGGAAGTTTCCCTGGAGAGAGAATAGGCTACCCACTCAAGTATCCTTGGGCATCCCTGGTGGCTCAGATGGTTAAGAATCTGCCCGCAATGCAGAAGATCTGGGTTCCATCCCTGGATTGGGAAGGTCCCCTGGAGGAAGGCTTGGCAACCCACTCCAGTATTCTTGCCTGGAGAATTCCCAGGGACTGAAGAGCCTGACGGGCTTCAGTACATGTAGTCGCAAAGAGTCAGACACAGCTGAACAACTAAGCACAGCATATGTGTATGTATATATAGAGAGAGTATAAAGTAGAAAGTATATAGACTTTCACTTCACATCATGATGATTATCAGAAATTGAAATTACCCTCCCATTTTAAACAGTTAGAAACTAGAAAGCTGTATGAAACAATGGTTCAGTTATTGGATAACTGCTATTTCCCTGAGACAAGAAAAACAAATGAAATAAACTCGGCAACTCAACGGCTTAGGTTCTGGAGGTTGTTTCCCAGCAAAAACAGAGAGAGCAGCAAGTCATACTAACCTCAGAAGTCTCAGTGGGTGGAGAAAAAAAAAAAAGATCACAGTTTGGATAAACTAAGTTGCCCATAATTTGTGGGACAGACTACTAGAGTAAAGGGAGCCACGTATACACACCTGCACAGTTAGAGTAAAAGAGAGAACTAGAGGGAGAATTGACAATGTGAGACTGCATTAGAGACCTGAAGAATTGTCCCCTTAAGTTTTAAACTGTTAATTATGCATAACCAAGAAGTGACTAGACAAATGGGAAGAAAAAGAAAAAAATCCCCAGAACATAATAGACCAAATAATTGCTTGAGTTCATACAGGGATAGGTATAATTTTTGTTCCCTCGAATTAGAATTGAAAGACCATATAATATACAGGATATCTGACAGAATTCTCAAAATATCTCCTTATATAAGGAGATAAATTATCACTTGACTAAAGAGTGCTCTGGGTTTACCTTAACCAAATAGAAACACAAAACTTAAAAGGATCTGAGTCCCAATACAGGCATACCTCAGAGATATTAGGGATTTGGTTGCAGACCATCTAATAAAGTGAGTCACAACGATTTATTGACTTCCCAGTGCATATAATAGTTATATTTACACTATGCTGAAGTCTGTTAGGGATTCCCCAATGGCTCAGAGGGTAAAGCATCTGCTCGCAGTGTGGGAGACCTGGTTCAATCCCTGGATCAGGAAGATCCCCTGGAGAAGGAAATGGCAACACACTCCAGTAATCTTGCCTAGAAAATTCCATGGATGGAGGAGCCTGGTGGGCTACAGTCCATGGGTCACAAAGAGTCAGATATGACTGAGCAAGAAGTCTGTTAAGTCTGCAATAGCATTATTTCTAAGAAAAAATATTCATAGCTTAATTTAAAAATGCTTTATTTTTAAACAAAGTATTAGGCATCATCTGACAATGCAGGGTTGGTACAGATCTTTGATTTGTAAACTCAAATTTATCTGTGAAGTGCAATAAAACAAAGCACGATAAAGTGAGGTATGCCTGTTACTCAATTGCATATGGAAACAAAGTATACAAAACTAGCTAAAGAAACAGTACAATCCAAAAACTAGCAGTGTAAAATTCAAAACTTACAGCATATAATTGAAAATTATTAGGCAAGCAGAGAAGTAGAAAATTATGATCAATAATCAGGGAAAAATCTAATATAGACAAATCCATAAGTAAATATTTACTGATAACCTTCTAAACCAAGTAATTTTTAGAACAGTGTTAAACACTAAAAATAGAATGAGTAGATTAGTATATTGTCTTAGAGTATGGTTAAGTTAATTCTACTGTGAAAGAATGCATTTTATAATTATTATTAATATAAAAATATTTTTATGTTCTAGAGTAACATCAGCTATAAAAATATAAGCATATGGGAAAGACTAAATAATAAAAAAACTATAAACTAGGCTACAAAATAAGAAAATGTTTAAAATATTGAAATGTTTTATATTATTAGAACTATAAAGATATGTGTACACAGTTAAGCTACTAGTTGGAGTGAATAACAATACTTTATTTCAAGAAAATATTATAAGTGCAATTGTTCTTAAGGTGAGTTAAGCAATACTCAAATAAAAATCCTTAGTAATATTCATTGGCTTTGAAATAGTAATTTCAATTCTAAGAATTATCTTGAAAAAATAATGTACAAATGGACTATTATTTAGAATAGTAAAATTTGAAAGCAACATAACATATTATTAAGTGACTAGCTATATTCATTTCATCAAGTCATCTAATGAAGTAATATGCAGATAGTCTTAAAACATAGCTAAAAATATGAGAAAATCTGATATCAAGTAAAATAAGTTAATTAAATTTCAAAAATATTATATTTTTATTGATGTTCTTATATTTTTACAAAAACAGCTGTATTTTAAAACCTAAATCAAAAAAAAAAAAAAACCTATATCAGCTTATTTCTTTCTTGTGTTAAGAATGGTTTTGTAATTGAGGATGGTGGTATAATCACAAGTAATTTTCATAATAGCTTTATATTTATCTGTGGTTACTTTCTATAGTTAGTACTGTCATATTTATAGTGTTTATGTAGTTTTTCAAGCAGCGACATAGTCAGTCAATAAGTTCAAAAGTATAACTAAATGATAGAGGTTGGAGCTGATTCTTGGTTGTGGTAATGAATACCATAAATTGGTATTTGGTTGTGGTAATAAATACTAACTGATTGTGATTTGTTAGGTTACCAATGAGATAACTTTGATTATTGCCTTTTGAAAGTGGTAGCACTATCTTGCCTAATTTCTGAAAAAATTCAACTAACTTAAGGACCTAGGGAAATAATTCTTATTATTCATCCTTCAACTTGTCATGACAAAAATTTTATCTATCTATCTATCTATCATATTCTACCTTGGCAAGAGAAAGTATTAGAAGAAGATCAAGAATTTTCTGGTTTTCCTTCCAAGGTCACTCATTTTACAGCTTTTGACTAGAAAACTCTCCTCCCTGTGCTGTTACTGTGAAATGCTACCTCACCTATTGATCTTCTAGACTGTTGCTCTTTTTCACTAGACATCAATAATTGCTGTTTGTTATTCTATCTGCATGTCTTAAGTAGCTGAGTTTTTACCACTTGGAATAAAACCTTAGATATACAAAAGCATAATTTCTTTTTTCTAATAATATAGATCTTTTAAAGTATGATCTAAACTGCAAAATAGGACATTATGCATTCTGTTAATATTTGACAAAGAGAATGCCACAGTTTAAAGTGTCACAGTCAATATTCATACAGAGAATTACCAGGAAAAGATAAATGTGATGCAGGTTTCTTTTTATTATGTATCTTAGGTGGCCATTTCAAAGCCTCATTTTCATTTATTAGAAAAAGATGACTGGAACTTGTTCCATTTATTAGAAAAAGTTTAGAAATAGAAAAATTTCAATGTATTAGAAAAAGATGCCTGGAATATGGAACCTAGTGGCATAGTAAAAGGCAGAGACATTATTTTGCCAACAAAAATCCATCTACTCAAAGCTATGGTTTTTCCAGTAGCTATGTATGGATGTGAGCTGGCCCATAAAGAAAGCCAAGTGCCAAAGAACTGATGCTTTTGAACTGTGGTTATGGAGAAGACTCTTGAGAATTCCTTGGACTGCAAGGATATCAAACCAGTCAAGCCTAAAGGAAATCAGTCCTGAATATTCATTGGAAGGACTGATACTGAAGCTAAAACTCCAATCCTTTGGCCACCTGATGCAGACTGTCTCATTGGAAAAGACCCTGATGCAAACTGTCTCATTGGAAAAGACCCTCATTGGGAAAGATTGAAGGCAGGAAGAGAAGGGGATGATGGAAGATGAGATGGTGAATGGTATCACCAGTTGGATGGACATGAGTTTGAGTAAGCCCTGGGAGTTGTTGGACAGGGAAGCCTGGCATGCTACAGTCCATGGGGTTGTAAAGACTCAGACATGACTGAACAAATGAACTTAATTGATGCAAGATGGTTTCTTTTTTTTTTTTTTTTTAGTTGACCAGTTCAAAGCTTCATTTTCATTTATTAGAAAAAGATGCCTACAACTTTTAGGAAACTCATTTTTGACTGCATAGGTGGTCAGTGGCACAGGAAGTACTAGAACCTTGATGATGCATCTTAAACCAGACTTCCTTCCGCTGCATAAAAATTCTACATTGTGAGAAAAAGAAATATTTGGCTGAGACTATAGTTTCATGTTAAAAATGAAGAGACTGAAGAAAAATTGATGAAAGCCACACGATAGTGGAAACTATCCTTACAAATAGCTGAGAAAAGAAGAGAAGCTAAAGGCAAGGGAGAAAAGGAAACATATACCCATCTGAATGCAGAGTCCCAAAAATAGTATGGAGAGATTTAAAAACAAACAAACAAACAAAAAACTTCCTAAATGATCAATGCAAAGAAATAGAGGAAAACAATAAAATGGGAAAGACTAGAGATCTCTTCAAGAAAATTAGAGATACCAAGGGAACATTTCATGCAAAAAGGGGTACAATAAAAGGACAGAAATGGTCTGGATCTCACTGGAGGAGATTTTTTTTTTTAAAGGTGGCAAGAATACACAGAACTATACAAAAAAGGTCTTAATGACCCAGATAACCACAATGGTGTGATCACCCACCTAGAGCCAGACATCCTGGAATGCAAAGTCAAGTGGGCCTTAGGAAGCTTCACGACGAACAAAGCTAGTGGAGGTGATGGAATTCCAGCTGAGCTATTTCAAGTCATAAAAGATGATGCTGTTAAAGTGCTACACTCAATATGCCAGCAAATTTGGAAAACTCAGCAGTGGCCACAGGACTGGAAAAGGTGTTTTCGTTTCAATCCCAAAGAAAGGCAATGCCAAGGAATGTTCAAACTACAGCAATTGCACTCATGTCACATACTAGCAAAGTAATACTCAAAGAGGGATGGTACAGGGAGGGAGGAGGGAGGGGGGTTCAGGATGGGGAACACGTATATACCTATGGTGGATTCATGTTGATGTATGTCAAAACCGATACAAGATTGTAAAATAATTAACCTCCAATTAAAATAAATATTTATATTAAAAAAAAATTCTCCAAGTTAGACTTCAACAATATGTGAACCATGAACTTCCAGATGTTCAAGCTGGAGTTAGAAAAGGCAGAGGAGACAAAGATCAAACTGGCAACATCCACTGGATTATTGAAAAAGCAAGAGAGTTCCAGAAAAACATTTACTTCTGCTTTATTGACTATGGAAAAACCTAGGACAGGATAGATCACATCAAACTGGAAAATTCAAGAGATGGGAATACCAGACCACCTTACCTGCATCCTGAGAAATCTGTATTCAAGTCAAGAAGCAACAGTTAGAACTGGACATGGAACAACAGAATGGTTCCAAATCGGGAAAGGAGTATGTCAAGGTTGTATTGTGTCACCCTGCTTATTTAATTTGAATGCAGAGTACATTATGCAAAATGCCAGGCTGGATGAAGCACAAGCTGGAATCAAGATTGCTGGGAAAATATCAATAATCTCAGGTATGCATATGACACCACCCTTATGGCAGAAAGTGAAGAGGAACTGAAGATCCTCTTGAAGAAAGTGAAGGAGGAGAGTGAAAAGTTGGCTTAAAACTCAACATTCAAAAATACTAAGATTATGACATCTGCTTCCATCACTTCATGCAAAATGATGGGGAAACAATGGAAACAGTGACAGACTCTTTTCTTGGCCTCCAAAATCACTGCATATGGTGATTGCAGTCATGTAATTAAAAGACACTTGCTCCTTGGCAGAAAAACTATGACCAACCTAGATAGCACGTTAAAAAACAGAACATTAGTTTGCCGACAAAGGTCCATCTAGTCAAGGCTATGGTTTTTCCCGTAGTCATATATTGATGTGAGAGTTGGACTATAAAGAAAGCTAAGCGCTGAGGGATTAATGCTTTTTAACTCTGGTGTTGGAGAAGACTCTTGAGAGTCCTTTGTACTGCAAGAACAAAGTAGTTAATCCTAAAGGAAATCAGTCTTGAATATTCATTGGAAGGACTGATGCTGAAGCTGAAGCTCCAGTCCTTTGGCCACTTGATGCAAAGAACTGACTCTTTGGAAAAGATCCTGATGCTGGGAAAGATTGAAGGCAGAAGGAGAAGTGGATGACAGAGGACAAGATGTTTGGATGGCATCACTGACTCGACAGAATTAGTTTGAGCAGGCTCTGGTAGTTAGTAATGGACAGGGATGCCTGGCATGCTGCAGTCCATAGGGTGGAAAAGAGTTGAATATGACTGAGTGACTGAACTGAACCGATAATCTTATTTTAAAAATGAAGAAAAATTGGTCAAAGTCAGAAGATAATGGGAACTATCTTGAGATATAATCAAGTCTCATGATTAACAAGAGGATGCTACTTCTCTACAAAATTTATTTGTTTACAAATAGCTTTAGATTTTAAAATATCACCATAGTTACAGAACAATAATTTTCTGGGAAAAATATAACTTCATCTCTTATAGGAAAGAATTACTCTAAACATTTTTTGAACATGTACTATGTCAAGAAGAATGATAAAGGGCATGCAAATATTTCAGTGAATTATATCAATAACCTTTTTAGTAGTATATTTTTCCATCTTACTATGAGAAAAAGTAGAAGGAGAAACTTTCCCAAGGCAATTGTTCATTTTTTAAATAGGTTAACAGACACCGAAACCAAGATTGGCACACAGAACTGACTGGCTTTGGAGCCCTAGTTCTAAACCACCCTAGTTCTAAACCACCGTGTGGTACAGACTTATCCCACCTACATCCAGTCATGAAGAATATTCTCTCCGTTCTCTATGTGACAATCTGATTTTTTCTTCAGCTTTCAATTTGTTTTGTCCTAAATGAGGCCTAGGTTCCTTCAGTTATCCATTTCTTTTCATCACCTCATTCCATTTATTCTCAGAGAAGTTCTCAACTATCATTGAAATTTCCATAATCTGTTATGCCAATGTTTTAGGATTTCCCTCATGTATTACATGGATACATATCTCAAATGTCATAACTTAGAACAGGTTATCAGCAGCCTACAGCCTGTGGGCCAAATATAGACAGTGTTTGTTTTTATAAATAAACTTTTATTGCAATAAACTGCTATGACCATTTGTTTATGCTTTTTCAATTGCTGGTTCCATGCTATATATGGCAATGGTGTTAAATGGTCATAACAGAGACCATGTGGCACACAAAGCCAAAATGTTTGCTGTCTAGCCCTTTCTAGAAGAAACAGTTAACTACTCAACTGATAATCTGATAACTGTCCCCACCTGTTTGTTACTGTCAGTGAGGATATAGGTACAGAAATTGAAGATTAAATATTTCAGAAATTTGCATTGCAATTTGACAGATTAATAGTGTATATTTGAATCTAATCACGGCAACAACAAAACAACAACAACATTTGGTGGGTTTTTTTTTTTTTTGGTACTTCTTTCAAAAATGTAATTTTACTGATAATGTATTTATTGCACTTAATAGAAGTATCAGATTGAAATGAAGAAAAAACATAATACTCATCTTATAGTTTCTTCCTTGGCTATAGACGAATGAAGTAAATATTCCTTTATTTTCTTTTTTTCTTGAGGATTCCAGTTTAGTTCAATTTTTTTTCAAGGACAGATACTAACAGAGCAAGAGGAATTTATCTGATCAGATGAATATATAGACATGAAGAAATATGCTTCTTATTATCATCCTTAGTTTACATAAAGCTGAAGAAGAAAATATAATTCTGTGTTTTTGTATGCTGTTACTTATTTGTGAATGTTTGACGAGCTATGGATAATCAAAAAGTTAAAACTGGTTGTCATTTAAATAGGTAGCCTAAGTTACACAACTGCACTCATCTCACATGCTAGTAAAGTAATGCTCAAAATTCTCCAAGCCAGGCTTCAGCAATATGTGAACCATGAACTTCCAGATGTTCAAGCTAGTTTTAGAAAAGGCAGAGGAACCAGAGATCAAATTGCCAACATCCGCTGGATCATCGAAAAAGCAAGAGAGTTCCAGAAAAACATCTATTTCTGCTTTATTGACTATGCCAAAGCCTTTGACTGTGTGGATCACAAGAAACTGTGGAAAATTCTGAAAGAGATGGGAATTCCAGACCACCTGACCTGTCTCTGAAGCAACAGCTAGAACTGGACATGGAACAATAGACTGGTTCCAAATAGGAAAACGAGTACGTCAAGGCTGTATATTGTCACCCTGCTTATTTAACTGATATGCAGAGTACATCATGAGAAACGCTGGGCTAGAAGAAGCACAAGCTGGAATCAAGATTGCTGGGAGAAATATCAATAGCCTCAGATATGCAGATGACACCACCCTTATGGCAGAAAGTGAAGAGGAACTGAAGAGCCTCTTGATGAAAGTGTAAGGGGAGAGTGAAAAAGTTGGCTTAAAGCTCAACATTCAGAAAATGAAGATCATGGCATCTGGTCCCATCACTTAATGGGAAATAGATGGGATAACAGTGTCAGACTTTATTTTTCTGGGCTCCAAAATCACTGCAGATGGTGACTGGAGCCATGAAATTAAAAGACGCTTACTCCTTGGAAGGAAAGTTATGACCAACCTAGATAGCATATTCAAAAGCAGAGACATCACTTTGCCAGCAAAGGTCAATCTAGTCAAGGCTATGGTTTTTCCAGTGGTCATGTATGGATATGAGAGTTGGACTGTGAAGAAAGCTGAGTGCTGAAGAATTGATGCTTTTGAACTGTGATGTTGGAGAAGACTCTTGTGAGTCCCTTGGACTTCATGGAGATCCAACCAGTCCATCCTAAAGGATACCAGTACTGGGTGTTCATTGGAAGGACTGATGCTGAGGCTGAAATGCCAATACTTTGGCCACCTCATGTGAAGAGTTGACTCATTGGAAAAGACTCTGATACTGGGAGGGATTGGGAGCAGGAGGCGAAAGGGATGACAGAGGATGAGATGGCTGGATGGCATCACCAACTTGATGGACATGAGTTTGAGTGAATTCCGGAAGTTGGTGATGGACAGGGAGGCCTGGCGTGCTGCAATTCATGGGGTCACAAAGAGTCGGACACGACTGAGAGGCTGAACTGAACTGAAGTTACATAAAGTAACATTTAGTTTAATGATTTCAATTTTATTTTATCTCTACTTTCACTAATTTGTTCCAACTGTAATATTGCTACATTGTACATTATGTGAAAAGCAAAACTATAGCTTTCAAATTAATAACTATTTGCTCTGCTTTATCTTCTTTGTGTGTTTAAAGAAAAATGAAACTTATTAACAAGTAGTCAAATAAATACAACTTGAAAATGCTTTTTTTTTTTTTTTCCAGCTAGATTAAGAGTATTGTGACTTCTAACATGGAAGTTCTTCCTACTGAAATTTACCATCCAGGGCTTCCCTGGTGGCTCAGAGATTAAAGCCTCTGCTCGCAATGCGGGAGACCCAGGTTCAATCCCTGGGTCAGGAAGATCCCCTGGAGAAGGAAATGGCAACCCACTCCAGTATTCTTGTCTGGAGAATCCCATGGACGGAGGCGCCTGGTAGGCTACAGTCCACAGGGTCTCAAAGAGTAGGATATGACTGAGCGACTTCACTTTCACTAAGGTGTTTGGGGAAAACATGTTTAACAATTATTTTTGAGTGAGATAGCATAATTCACTAATTTGCAGAGCACAACCAAAGCTGACATTTATATCACATTTTTCATGCTTTATTGTTTATTAAGTTCATATATGGTCCCGTTTGTTTACAGAATCTTAAATCCCATCTCAAAGAAAAGAGTCAGGGGCAGTGATTGACTTGTGCAGAATCACACAACCAGTGAAGGACCTGGGATTTGAATCTATGTTTCCTGAACTTGGTCTCCTGTTTCTCTGTTGTCTAACTTTACCTTGTATTTTGTCACCTATGCTCTTGACACAAAACTTCTTTGCCTGGCTTTGTTTACTGTGTGCTGACTTAAGGAAGCTGCATCAAACCCTCCAGTTATCAGAAGAGTAAAAATCCAAACCCTCTCAAATGTTCACTATTCATGAATATTCATTAAATGGAAACTACTACCAAAACATTTGGGTTGTTTTAGGCTCTGAGGTATAAAGAGAAAAAAGAGTTAAGATGTAAAAAAACTGAACTTATAAAAGTGTTGCAAGTAACTGACATCCCTTAGTGCCACTTTCTGTGTTTATCTGTATATAATCCCACAATTCCAGAATAATCTCATTCCCATAAATAAAGCATACTAATATTGCATTAAAAAAAATTCTGGCATTGGTGGATTGGCTATAATGCTGTGGAAAATGCAATTGCCCTAGATAAAACTTTTGATATGGAAAATAGCTCAGATTTATCCCAATGCCTCTCACATTTAGCTCTTTTACCAAATTGGTCTATTAATCTCAATATTTCTAGGATAATTGTTTGTGGCTCAGTGATAAATAGCAAGGCACCATTTGTACATAAAAGTCTCTTTATATTCCTTACTCTAGTTATTGTAATTTGATGCTAATGCTATTCTTAAGGCCATATATTTGTTGGTAAAGAAACAAGTACATACTTCTCATTGAGTTTAGGTGAATTTACACACAGCAAAACACATTTCTTAATTTTACCTTTTGTGGAGAACTCTTCTACTGTGAAAAAAAAAAAATTAGCAATGAGTAAGGATCTGTTTAACCAGTTCACTTAAGGTGGTAGTCTAGTTCACCTTTTAGCCACAGTGTAAATAGTACAAATAGTTAAATAATTTGGATGACAGAATATGAAAGATGTGCTTGTTTGTAAATGGTAAATTGTATAGAACATTTAACTAATTGTGAAAAGTGTGACGATGATAGCCAGGGAAAAAAGAAAATTCATGTAGGTAATGAACTGTTTTTACATTCCATTTATGACCAAAGACAAAATTTAACCATCATTAAATTTCATCAAAATAACCCCATCAGTTCAGTTCAGTTCAGTCGTTCAGTCATGTCTGACTCTTTGCGACCCCATCAATTGCAGCACGCCAGGCCTCCCTGTCCATCACCAACTCCCAGAGTTCACTCAAACTCACATCCATCGAGTCAGTGATGCCATCCAGCCATCTCATCCTCTGTCATCCCCTTCTCCTCCTGCCCCCAATCCCTCCCAACATCAGAGTCTTTTCCAATGAGTCAACTCTTCACATGAGGTGGCCAAAGTATTGGCGTTTCAGCCTCGGCATCAGTCCTTCTAATGAACACCCAGAACTGGTCTCCTTTAGGATGGACTGGTTAGATCGCCATGAAGTCCAAGGGACTCGCAAGAGTCTTCTCCAACATTACAGTTCAAAAGCATCAATTCTTCAGCACTCAGCTTTCTTCACAGTCCAAATCTCACATCCATACATGAATATTGGAAAAGCCATAGCTTTGACTAGATGAACCTTTGTTGGCAAAGTAATGTCTCTGCTTTTTAATATACTATGCAGATTGGTCATAACTTTCCTTTTCATTATAGGCAACTGGAATGCAAAAATAGGAAGTCAAGAAACACCTGGAGTAACAGGCAAATTTGGCCTTGGAATATGGAATAAAGCAGGGCAAAGGCTAATAGAGTTTTTTAACCAAGAAAATGCACTGGTCATAGCAAACACCCTCTTCCAACAACACAAGAGAAGACTCTATACATGGACATCACCAGATGGTCAACACCGAAATCAGATTGATTATATTCTTTGCAGCCAAAGATGGAGAAGCTCTATACAGTCAGCAAAAACAAAACCAGCAGCTGACTGTAACTCAGATCATGAACTCCTCATTGCCAAATTGAGATTTAAATTAAAGAAAGTAGGGAAAACCACTAGACCATTCAGGTATGACCTAAATCAAGTCCCTTATGAGTCTAAAGTGGAAGTAAGAAATAGATTTAAGGGACTAGATCTGATAGAGTGCCTGATGAACTATGGACTGAGGTTCATGACATTGTACAGGAGACAGGGATCAAGACCATCCCCATGGAAAAGAAATGCAAAATAGCAAAATGGTTGTCTGGGGCGGCCTTACAAATAACTGTGAAAAGAAAAGAAGCGAAAAGCAAAGAAGAAAAGGAAAGACATAAGCACCTGAATGCAGAGTTCCAAAGAATAGCAAGAAGAGATAAGAAAGTCTTCCTCAGCAATCAATGCAAAGAAATAACCCCATAGTGTATTTCTATCCATGATGTGCTTAAGTCTCATTATAAAAGAAGAATATATTTTTCATAGGTGGCTCAGATGGTAAAGAATATGCCTGCAATGTGGATACCCAGGCTCAATCCCTGGGTCGGAAAGATTCCCTGGAGGAAGAAAAGGCTTCCCTCTCCAGTCTTCTTCCCTGGAGAATCTCATGGACAGAGGTGCCTGGTTGGATACAGTCCATGGGTTCTCAAAGAGTCAGAAAGGACTGAGTGACTAACATTTTCCTAACATTGAGATCAACTGTTGTCAACATAATCCAGTTTCCTGTGGGGCAGTGAATTTCAACATGGGGCAAGGTGGCATATATCATAACAGATCTTGTACACATTGAGTGAAGTGTCTTAACTTTCATTTCATGTAGAATATGCAGATGCATTGATTAACTTATTAAAGGAAATCTGTTGACTTTTCTTTCATCTCCTGCTTAAAAATCACTATTCCACAGATTTATAAAATCAGTTCAGTTCAGTTGCTCAATCCTGTCCAACTCTTTGTGACGCCATGGACTGCAGCATACCGGTTTTATAAAATAAAGGATAATAATTATTCTCTATTCAGCATCTCAATTTCTTCATTTCTTTCAATGTGTATTTACTAAATGTGAACAGCTAGGCATTATCTTCATAAACTATTATTTTCATGTACCTTTAGGCTTCAGAGTCATTCATACATTCATTTACTTGTTAAATATCTTGGTCATATCCTATACTATGTATCTTGATACGCAGATTTACCTCTCTGTAAAATTTTCTTAAGACCTTGTTTGTAGATATAGTAACCTATATTTTGCTGATGATAAAGAAGGACCAGAAAACTTAAGCTAATAACCCAAAGATATATAGCCAGTAGATTAGACAAACTGATTTCCCAACAACTCTGGCTCATATACACAAAGTTCAGTTCAGTCACTTAGTCATGTCCGACCCTTTGCGACCCCAGGGACTGCAGCACGCCAGGCTTCCCTTTCCACACCAACTCCCAGAGTTTACCAAAACTCATGTCCAGTGAGTTGGTGATGCCATCCAACCATTTCATCCTCTGTCATCCCCTTCTCTTCCTGCCCTCAATCTTTGCCAGCATCAGGGTCTTTTCAAATGAGTCAGTTCTTCGCATCAGGTGGCCAAAATATTGCAGTTTCAGCTTCAACATCCTTCCATCCAATGAACACTAGGACTGATCTCCTTTAGGATGGACTTGTTGGATCTCCTTGCAGTCCAAAGGACTCTCAAGAGTCTTCTCTAACACCACATTTCAAAACCATCAATTCCTTGGGGCTCCACTCAGTACTCTTGCCTGGAAAATCCCATGGACGGAGGAGCCCGGTAGGCTGCAGTCCATAGGGTCACTACAAGTCGGACACGACTGAGTGACTTCACTTTCAGTTTTCACTTTCATGCATTGGAGAAGGAAATGGCAACCCACTCCAGTGTTCTTGCCTGGAGAATCCCAGGGATGGGGGAGCCTGGTGGGCTACCGTCTATGGGGTCACACAGAGTTGGACATGACGGAAGTGACTTAGCAGCAGCAGCAGCTTTCTTTATAGTCCAACTCTCACATCCATACATGACTACTGGAAAAACCATAGCTTTGAGTAGACTGACCTTTGTTAACAAAGTAATGTCTCTGCTTTTAAATATGCTGTCTAGGTTGATCATAACTTTCCTTCCAAGGAGAAGCGTTTTTTAATTTCATGGCTGCAGTCACCATCTGCAGTGATTTTGGAGCCCCCAAAAATAAAGTCTGACACTATTTCCACTGTTTCCCCATCTATTTGCCATGTAGCGATGGGACCAGATGCCATGATCTTAGTTTCCTGAATGTTGAGCTCTAAAGCAACTATTTCACTCTCCTCTTTCACTTTCATAAAGAGGTCCTTAGTTCTTCACTTTCTGCCATAAGAGTAGTATCATCTGCATGTCTGAGGTTATGGATATTTTTCCAGAAATCTTGATTCCAGCTTGTGTTTCATCCAGCCCAACATTTCTCATGATGTACTCTGCATATAAGTTAAATAAGCAGGTGACAATATACAACCTTGACAGACTCCTTTGCCGACTTGGAACCAGTCTATTGTTCCATGTCCAGTTCTAACTGTTGCTTCCTGATCTGCATACAGATTTCCCAAGAGAAAGGTCAGGTGGTCTGGTATTCCCATCTCTTTAAAAGTTTTCCACAGTTTCTTGTGGTCCGCACAGTCAAAGGCTTTGGCATAGTCAATAAAGCAGAAGTAAATATTTTTCTGGAACTCTCTTGCTTTTTTGATGCTCTAATGGATGTTGGCAATTTGATCTCTGGTTCCTCTTCCTTTCTTCATGCCAGCTTGAACATCTGGAACATCATGGTTTACATATTGCTGAAACCAGGCCTAGAGAACTTTGAGCATTACTTTACTAGTATGTGACATGAGTGCAACTGTGAGGTAGTTTGAGCATCCTTTGGCATTCATCGCCTTTCTTTGGGATTGGAATGCAAGCTGACTTTTTCCAATCCTGTGGCCATTGCTGAATTTTCCAAATTTGCTGGCATAATGAGTGCAGCACTTTCACAGCATCATCTTTTAGGATTTGCAATAGCTCAACTGGAATTCCATCACCTCCACTAGCTTTGTTCGTAGTGATGCTTCCTAAGGCCCACTTGACTTCGCATTCCAGGATGTCTGGCTCTAGGTGATTGATCACACCATTGTGATTATCTGGATCATGAAGATCTTTTTTGTACAGTTCTTCTGTGTATTCTTGCCACCTCTTTTTCATATCTTCTGCTTTTGTTAGGTCCCTACAATTTCTGTTCTTTATTGAGCCCATCTTTCATGAAATGTTCCTTTGGTATCTCTAATTTTTTTTTAACAGATCTCTAGTCTTTCCCATTCTATTGTTTTTGTCTATTTCTTTGCACTGATCACCAAAGAAGGCTTTCTTATCTCTCCTTGCAATTCTTTGGATCTCTGCATTCATATAGGTATATCTTGCCTTTTCCCTTTTACTTTTTGCTTCTCTTCTTTTCACAGGTATTTGTAAGGCCTCCCCAGACTTGCATTTTTGCATTTGTTTTTCTTGGGGATGATCTTGATCCTTGTCTCCTATACAATGTCATGAACCTCCATCCATAGATCATAAGGCACTCTGTCTGTCAGATATAGTCCCTTATATCTATTTCACACTTCTACTGTATAATCATAAGGGATTTGATTTAGGTCATACCTGAATGGTCTAGTGGTTTTCCCCATTTTCTTCAATGTAAGTCAGAATTTAGCAATAAGGAGTTCATGATCTGACCCACAGTCAGCTCCCTGTCTTGCTTTTGCTGACTATATAGAGCTTCTCCATCTTTGGCTGCAAAGAATATAATCAATATGATTTTGGTGTTGGCCATCTGGTGATGTCCATGTGTAGAGTCTTCTCTTGTGTTGTTGGAAGAGGGTGTTTGCTATGACCAGTGCATTCTCTTGGCAAAACTCTATTAGCCTTTGGCCTCCTTCATTCTGTACTCCAAGGCCAAATTTGCCTGTTACTCCAGGTGTTTCTTTACTTCCTACTTTTGCATTCCAGTCCCCTATATTGAAAAGGGCATCTCTTTTGGATGTTAGTTCTAAAAGGTCTTTAGGTCTTCATAGAACCATTCAACTTCAACTTCTTCAGTGTTACTGGCTGGGGCATAGACTTGGATTACCATAATATTGAATGGTTTGCCTTGGAAACGTACAGTGATCATTCTGTTGTTTTTGAGTTTGCATCCAAGTACTGCATTTTGCACTCTTTTGTTGACTATGATGCCTACTCTATTTCTTCTAAGGGATTCCTGCCCACAGTAGTAGATATAACGGTCATCTGAGTTAAATTCACCTGTTCCAGTCCATTTTAGTTTGCTGATTCCTAGAATGTCAATGTTCACTGTTGCCATCTGTTTGACCACTTCCAACTCGTCTTGATTCATGGACCTAACATTCCAAGTTCCTATGCAATATTGCTCTTTACAGCATCGAACCTTGCTTCTAGCACCAGTCACATCCACAACTGGGTGTTGTTTTTGCTTTGGCTCCGTTCTTTCATTCTGAAAGAAAAATAACTGAAGTTATTTTTCCACTGATCTCAGTAGCATATTGGGCACCTACTGACCTGGGGAGTTCATCTTTCGGTGTCCTATCTTTTGCCTTTTCATAGTGTTCATGGGGTTCTCAAGGCAAGAATACCAAAGTGGTTTGCCATTCCCTTCTCCAGTGGACCACATTTTGTCAGACCTCTCCACCATGATCCATCCATACTGGGTGGCCCTATACAGCATGGCTTAGTTTTTTGAATTAGACAAGGCTGTGGTCCATGTGATCAGATTGGCTAGTTTTCTTTGATTGTGGTTTCAGTTTATTTGCCTTCTGATGTCCTCTCTCAGAGCCTACCATCTTAGTGAGGTTTCTGTTACCTTGGACGTGGGGTATCTCTTCTCAGATGCTCCAGCAAAGCGCAGCCACTGCTCTTTCCCTTGGACGTGGAGTATCTCCTCTTGGCTGCTCGCCACTCCAGTGCCGTGCAGCCGCTGCTACCGTTCTCACTGTTTTCTTAATTGCAGGAAGAATAACACTTTTAGTCAAGTATAAGTGCTTCTTGTGCACCAGGGATTAAGCTGAGCATTTTAAAATCCATTTTCCCTTATAATCTTCACAACTCTCTGGTAATTTAGATACTACTGTTACATTTATTGTTATAGTCACATGGCTGGAGCTTTGTCACAGAACTCAGAAATGTCAGAGCCATGACTCTTAACTTCTATTGCTCTGACAGTACCACATCACTGCTTCTCATACTGTCCCGGTCTCTCTGCTCAGAGAGATTTTGTATACCTGCTCCCCAGTTATTCTCATTGGCTCTGTCAACCTCAAGGCCCAATTCAAATACCACTCCCAACTTGATGCCTTAAGTTGTAATTGAATTCTATTCTTCTAGGTTTTTATATCTCTTTATACTTCTTATATAGCAACTTTTGCTCTGCTATTGTCAGGTATGTGGAGACCCGCTTTTCTAATACCAACTATATTTTTATCCTCATTAATGTCTAGGGCTTCTCTGGTGGCTCAGCTGGTTAAACAATCTGCAAGCAATGTGGAAGACCTGGGTTCAGTCCCTGGGTTGGGAATATCCCCTGGAGAAGGGAAAGGGTACCCACTCCAGGATTCTGGCCTGGAGAATTCCATGGACTGCATAATCCATGGGGTGGCAAAGAGTCAGACACAACTGAGCAACTTTCATCTTCAATGTTTATCCTCAAAATGCATCCACTAAAAATCTCTGAAATGGCTCTCTTAAGAATCTGAACAAGGAATGTAAGAGAAATGAAAAGAACCAAACCCAAATGGTTCAGTGATATTTTCCTTCTCAGTTTTCTTTGTGGGAAAATAAATAAATAAAGATTCATTTAGTGAAATGTCAAAACTTAAGGAGAATAACAAGAGCAAATTTTTCAACTTTACTTCTAATAGCCTTAGCTGAATCCCAGGGAGACAAAAAGGCAATTTGCAAGTTAAATCACTAATAAACCAAAACTCAATTTTGTAATCACCTTTCCTGAGCTGATAAGCTTCAAGTTCACGAGGGAGCATTGACTGCTTCCTGGGAGGCAGCAGAGAACACCCAAACTCCTGTCACTCTTTTCTCCAGCTTATCTCTTCCTGCCTAAATAAGCTAGAATCGGGAAAAAAAAAGTTTATACAAAAAAGAAGGAAGAAAGAGAAGGAAGGCAGGGAGAGAAGGAAGAAAGAAGGAAAGGATGAAAAAAAGGAAAGAAATATAGGGAACTGGAGAAGGAGGGAGGGAGGGGTAAGAAGGGGAAATAAAAGGGGAGGAATATTTAAAATATAAAGAGCAGCATAAGAGAAAGGAGGGAATAATTGACTTTTATTTAAAAATAATTTGTTACTTAACATCTTTCTTTTTTGTTCATATTAAATTCTGGTAAATCACACAGCATGTTAATAAAGTGCTGATGGTGATCAAAGTATGTAAAACCTGATTTATATACATATGTGAACAAGTTTAGCTGAGTATTTACCAAAATGTGTTTTGTGGAATACTGATATTCCCAAATGATATTCACTGAAAGAACATATTTCCATGAAGAATTCCTAAAATGGGCCATTTTATGTTTTACACATATGTTTTGATGAAGGATACTAAATATTTTAATAATGCCAGCAATAAGGGACTTATTCAGTTCTGGTTGACCATGAATTTCTTAAGCTAATTTTACCCACTTACCCATCCCCTTAAACTTGTTTACTTTTGAAAAGTACCTGGTGTAACATACTTATTAGTTACCACCACAGGTTGTCACTACATGGCCCACGAAGAACCTATTCCAGAATATTTCAGTGGAGTTGCATTAATCTTTGGGGGAAAGTCTCTGTGAGTGTTAAAAATGTTAAAGGACACTTCAGATAAAATTTTTCTAAAATCCACACCTTGATTTTGACCTTCTTGTTAAGGGTTGTACTACTGGACAATTAACTAAATACAAAATCTATTTCAATGATCAGATAAATTATTTGGGTTTCTATTACCATTGAGGCATGACACTCTGGAGAAAATTAACTATCTAATAATTTTTAAATTTCATTTACCTAACAACTACACACAAAAGACAGCATTTTCAGTATAAATAAAATTGGGTTAAAGATTGTGTGTTAACTAACTAATTCTTACACGTGGGATCAGTGGGCACTGGAGTTGGACCATTGCCCAGGAATTGTTGTTACTGACTATTAAGATTTTCCTACAGAAGGAGAGAGAGGCCTAAAAAGCAAGAGTGGTCAGAGAGACCGACCTTGGAAAAAATTTTTTGCCTGTAAGTGAAAGTGAAGTTTCACTTTTTAGGGTAATTCTCCTGTGAATTTTGACACTAGGGATATGAGAATATAAGAAGATGTATGTCGATGGAAAGAAACTATCCCCATCTTGAGGAAAATATTAGTATAATGTCAATCATTGCTTTTTAAAAAACTTTATTTTATATAAGAATACAGTTGATTAACAATCTTGTGTTAGTTTCAGGTGTACAAAAAAGTTATTCAGTTATACATGTATCTATTCCTTTTCAAATTCTTGTTCCATTTAGGTTATTACAAAATACTGAGCAGAGTTCCTTGTTCTATATAGTAGGTCCTTGTTGGTTATCCATTTTAAATACAGAAGTGTGTACATGTTAATCCCAAATTCCCTAACTACCTTTACGCCCCTCAACTTTCCCCACTGGTAGCTGTAAGTTCATTTTCTAAGCCTGTGAGTCTGTTTCTGTTTTATAAATAAATTTATTTATATTTTTAATTTTTTTTTCTGCATATAAGCAATATTGGGCTTCCCAGCTAGCGCTAGTGGTAAAGAACCCACCTGCCAATACAGGAGAGGGAAGAAACACAAGTTGGATCCCTGGGTCAGAAAGATCCCTTGGAGGAGGGCATGGCAACCCACTCCAGTATTCTTGCCTGGAGAATCCCATGAGGAGCTTGGTGGGCTACAGATCATAGGATTGCACAGGGTCAGACACAAATGAAGCAACTTAGCACATGCACACATATGCAATATTATAAAATATTTCTCTTTCTCTGTCTGACTTACTTCACTCAGTATAACAATTTCTAGGTCCATCCATGTTGCTGAAAATGGTACTACACTAAGTACCCTAGATACAAAAGAGTTCCATTCCAGAGTACATTCGTAAGTCCAATTTGTTCCTAAGTCCAACACAAAGTCAGCCTCAATACCTGATACAATCAACTATATAGTACTGTACTGTAATAACTTTATAATGCTTTTCACATAAATAATACATAAAAGTAAACAAACACAAAAAATAAACATTTTTGATCTTACAGTGCTTTGAAAAGTACAGTATTACAGGAAGACAGCTGATACTTCTTAGCAGTATCAGCTACATCACTGCTATTTTTATGCTTGCTTCTAGACATCCTGGGCTTGAAATAAAGATACTGTACAGTAAAGTACACAAAAGAACAACCATCTGTAGAGGGTGCACATGTGACGATGTATGCCAGACACGTGAACTAACCTACATGATTGGACTTGTGAACACATGTTCACATCTTTGAAATTTTGTGACTTGAAGATTTATAAGTAAGAAGCTTACTGTATTTCATTCTTTTTAATGGGTAGCAGTCTATTGTTTCACATTTTCTTTACCAGTTCTTCTGTCAATAGGCATTTAGGTTGCTTCCATGTGTTGACTGTTATAAACAGTACTTCAGTGAACACTGGGATGCATATATCCTTTTGGAACATGTTTTCCTTTGCACCATGTTGTTCTCAAGATATCTGCCCAGTAGTGAGATTATAGGATCATGGTAGTTCTACTTTTAGTTTTTAAGAAACTTCCATATTGTTCTCCATGGTGACTGTACCAATTTACATGCTCATCAATAGTGTTTTCCTTCTCCCAACATCCTCTCCAGCATTCCTTGTTTGTGGATTTTTTGATGATAGCCATTTTGCCTGGTAGGAGGTGATATCTCTTTGTAGTTTTGATTTACATTTCTCTAATAATTAGAAATGTTGAACATCTTTTCATGGACCTCTTGGCCATCTGTATGTCTTTGGGAAAAATGTGTGGTTTTTTTCCCATTATGTTATCACAGAATATTTTCCATGCCCATATATCTAATTAATTATCTGAATTGCTATATTATTTTGAAGGAAAGCTATGACAAATCTACCCAGCATATTAAAAAGCAGAGACATCACTTTGCCAACAAAGGTCCATATAGTCAAAGCTATGGTTCTTCCAGTAGTCATGTACAGATGGGAGAGTTAGACCAGAAAGAAGGCTGAGCACAGAAAAAAATAATGCTTTTGAATTGTGGTGCTGGAGAAGGCTCTTGAGAGTCTCTTGGACTGCAAGGAGATCCAACTAGTCAAGCCTAAAAGAAATTAATTCTAAATATTCATTGGAAGAACTGATGCTGAAGCCAAAGCTCCAATACTTTGGCCACCTGATGCATAGAGCGAACTCACTGGAAATAATCCTGATGCAGGGAAAGATTGAAGGCAAAAGAGAAGGGGGAAGCAGAGGATAGGATGGTTAGATAGCCTCACCAACTCAATGGACTTGAATTTGAACAAACTCCAGGAGATAGTGAACAAAGAGCATGGCATGCTATGGTCCATCAGATCCAAAGATTCGGACACAGCTTAGCGAATGAACAAAATTACTTGAATTGAAAGGAATGCAGCATATTTAATTTAGTTAAGACCTGTGACCAGGTATAAAAAGATATAATGTTAATGTATTTTAATATTTTTAATTTAAAAAATTCTGAAATGGAAATTCTTGTAAAGTTCTGCATGTCTTCAACTCTTCTTAAAAATTGAGAACTAATTACCAGTAGAATGTGTACATTTTAATTTTCATAAGGCTGCTAGATCAACCTTCATTATGACTTTGCCCTTTTATATAAACATTTAGATGTATCAGGATACTTATATCTTCACATTCTACCTAAATCAATAACACTATTCTTTTAACAATATTTTTATTTTAATATAAATACAGAAGAGTGCATGGTTGTAAGTTAGTTACTGATTAGGAGGATTTTTTTTGTTGTTTTTTTAAAATGGAGTATCATGTTCCCAGTACATTAGTCATTCCCAGTAAGTGTAAGCACTATCTTAATTTCTAAAAGTGTAAATTATTATTGCTTATTTTTGCACTTTATAGAAATGGAATTATATAATAGTAATGCCTCTGTTCGGAGAAGGCAATGGCACCCCACTCCAGTACTCCTGCCTGGAAAATCCCATGGACGGAGGAGCCTGGTAGGCTGCAGTCCATGGGATTGATGAGGGTTGGACACGACTAAGCGACTTCACTTTCACTTTTCACTTTCATGCATTGGAGAAGGAAATGGCAACCCACTCCAGTGTTCTTGGAGAATCCCAGGGACGGGGGAGCCTGGTGGGCTGCCGTCTCTGGGGTCACACAGAGTCGGACATGACTGAAGTGACTTAGCAGCAGCAGCAATGCCTCTGTTTGTTTCCTTTGCTCAAACTTATGTTTTTGAAATAATTTGCTATGTGAAATTGTAGATTATTCTTTCTCATTACTATATACTATGCCACATTGTTTCTATATCTCAATATTCTATTTATTCTATTTTGTAATAATAAAAATATAACTATTCTATTTTAACTGTTTTTTGGTAGTTATTTCTAGTTTAAAGCTGTTTTTAATAGTGCTGCAATGACTATTCTGGTCCATATTTCAGGCTGAATATGTGTATACATAGCTGCTAAAAATATATCTAGAAATAAATTGCTGTGTCATAAGGTATGGATATATTTAGTCAGAGTAGGCACTGTCACTTTTCCAAATTGGTTTTACAGCTTTACCATAAAATCAGCTTCTTTATATGTTTGCCAACATTTGATATGATCTATCTTTTTTACTCTGAGGCATAATGACATCTAACATTTTTGATTTGGTTTTCCCTGATAACTAGTGAAGTTGACTACCTTTACATGTGCCCAGTGACCCTTTCAGTACCATTTTTGCTATCTGTCCGATTTCTTTCTCTACATTTATATTTTTAAGAAAAAGTGTTTTGTTGGATGCAAGTATAGCAAATATCTGCTCATATTCCTATGATTTTATTATACATTTACACGATCTCTTTCTCAATGACTAGAACTAATTTGTGTTTTAATTTTCATTTCCTTAGTTACTACTTAGGAGAAACATTCTTATGTTTATTAGCTATGTTATTTTCTCTCCAGTGAAATGGCTTGCAATATTGGCATAATTTTCCTAAGTCATTTGTCTTTTTCTTATTTATTTCCAGTAATTTAAAAATTGCTCCTGGGTATTAAGTTTGTTTACTTAGTTGAAAGTATTTCCCAATTCATGCTTGTTGTTTTACTTAAGAAAAGTATCAGTTCAGTTCAGTTCAGTTGCTCAGTCGTGTCCAACTCTTTGTGACCCCATGAATTGCAGCATGCCAGGCCTCCCTGTCCATCACAAACTCCTGGAGTTCACTCAGACTCACGTCCATCGAATCAATGATGCCATCCAGCCATCTCATCCTCTGTCGTCCCCTTCTCCTCCTGCCCCCAATCCCTCCCAACATCAGAGTCTTTTCCAATAAGTCAGCTCTTCACTTGAGGTGGACAAAGTACTGGAGTTTCATCTTTAGGATCATTCCTTTCAAAGAAATAAGAAAGTATGCTGCTGCTAAGTCGCTTCAGTCGTGTCGGACTCTGTGCGACCCCATAGACGTCTGGCAGCCCACCAGGCTCTCCCATCCCTGGGATTCTCCAGCAAGAACACTGAAGTGGGTTGCCATTTCCTTCTTCAGTGCATGAAAGTGAAAAGTGAAAGTGAAGTCGCTTAGTCCTGTCCGACTCTCAGCGACCCCATGGACTGCAGCCTACCAGGCTCCTCCATCCATGGGATTTTCTAGGCAAGAGTACTGGAGTGGGGTGCCATTGCCTTCTCCAGATTCTTATTTTTCCAGCTTTATTGAGATACAATTGACATATTAATTTCAGGTATGCAACATGATTTGATACATATATATGTTGCAAAAGGTTACTACAGAAAGATTAATTGAAACCTCCATGACCTCACATAGTTGTTTTTTTGTGTGCTAAGAATATTTAAGATCTGTTCTCTTACTGTATTCAAGTATGCAATTCAGTATTGGTAACTGTAATGACCAGGCTGTTTATTAGATTCCCAAAACATAATCATTTTATAACTGAAAGTTTGTACTCTGACCAATCACTCTATTTCCTCCACTCTCTAGGCCCTAGCACTATTCTACTCTGTATCTATGAGTTTTACCTTATAGATTCCACATGTAGGTGAGATCATAGAGTATTTGACTTCCTTTGTCTGACATTTCATAATCCCTTCAAGATCTATTCATGTTATTGCAAATGAAAGGATTTCCATCATTTTTGTGTCTGAATACTATTCCAGGGTGTATATACACATATAATATATAATATGCATTATCAAGTATTATTATTATTATCGAACATGCATATCTTAAATTATTATTATATTATAAATCATCATTAAATATACATGATCACATTTTCTTTATTCATTTATACAGTGTTGGACTATTAAAATGTTTCTATGTCTTGGTTAATGCAATTCTGTGGTGAGTTGAATGCAGGGAACCCTCAAGATAGTGATTTCATTTCCATTGGATATATATGCTGCTGCTGCTGCTGCTAAGTCGCTTCAATTGTGTCCGACTCTGTGCGACTCCAGAGACGGCAGCCCACCAGGCTTCCCCATCCCTGGGATTCTCCAGGCAAGAACACTGGAGGGGGTTGCCATTTCCTTCTCCAATGCATGAAAGTGAAAAGTGAAAGTGAAGACTCTAGCGACATCATGGACTGCAGCCTACCGGGCTCCTCCGTCCATGGGATTTTCCAGGCAAAAGTACTGGAGTGGGGTGCCATTGCCTTCTCTTTGGGTATATATAAATGAGAGGAATTACTGGATCATACAGCAGTTTTATTTTTAATTTTTGAGGAAACTCCATACTGTCTCCTACAGTGGCTGTAAAAATTTACCTGTAACCAACAGGGCACAAGAGTTCCATTTTCTCTACATCATCAATAGTATTTATTTTCTGTTATATTTTTGATAGTAGCCATCTTAACGGATATGATATGCTACCTCATTTGGTTTTTATTTGCATTTTCCTGATGATTAGTGATATTGAGCATCTTTTAATGTACTTATTTGTTACTTTATGTCTTCTTTGGAAAAATATTTATTTAGGTCCTATGCTCATTTTTAATTGCATTGTTTGCCTTTTGATATTGAGTTATATGAGTTCTTTTATATTTTGCATGTTATATAATTATCTGATGCATAATTTGAAATTATTTTTGCCTAGTCTATGAATTGTCTTGACATTCTGTTGATTGATCTTTGTTGCTTCCTTCTGGTAGCCCTAGGATTAGTTTTGTCTACTTTTACTAGTTTCTTGAGGAGTAAAGTCAGATTGTTTATTTGAAATCTTTCTCTTTTCTTAATATAGCCAGTTATCACTATAAACTTCCCTCTTAGGATTGCTTTTATTGAATCCCATCCATTTTGTGTGTTGTATTTCCATTTCTATTTGTTTGAAGATATTTTTATATCCCTTTTGAATTTTTCTTTGACCCATTAGTTGCTTAGGTGGATGTTGACTGATTTCCACTTATTTCCCAGAATTCCTCCTGTTATTGATTTCTACTCTCCTGCCATTATGGTGAGAAAAGATACTTGGCATGATTTCAGTCTACTTGAATTTGGTAAGGTTTGTTTATGGCCTGTCAGCTCTTCTGGAGAATATTCCATGAGAGCTTGAGAAGAATGTATTCTCTTATTGTTCAGTAATGTGCTCTGCATGTCTATTGGATCTATTTGCTCTAAAGTATAGTTCTGGTCCATGGTTTTCTCTTTGATTCTTTCCTGATGATCTACTCTTTGTTAAATTGTAGGATATTGAACTCCCCTACTGTTGATGTGTTGTTTTCCTTTTCCTCCCTTAAGATCTGTTAGTATTTGCTTAATATAGTTAGGTACTCTGATTTGGGTTGAATATATATTTACAATTGTATTTGACATAAGATCCACTAAAATATTTCATTATATTTTATTTATGATATCTTAAATGATAATGAATTTTGTACTATAGTAATTAATGCCATTTTAAAATATGGAGTTGAGGAAACCCATTGGCTTATAAATCAAACTCTTTAATGTCATTTGAATGCATCTGCCCCTTCTAAGCACTTCCAAGGTGGCACAGTGGTAAAGAATCTACCTGCCAGTGCAGGAGAAACAAGAAATACGGTTTCAGTTTCTGGATTGGGAAGATCCCCTGGAGTAGGAAATGGCTACCCACTCCAATATTATTGCCTGGAAAATTTTATGGACAGAGGAGCCTGGTGGGCTAAGCCCATGGGATCACAAAGAGTCAGACAAGACTGTGTGACTCAGCATACATGTATCTTCCTCCTAAATGTCACTGCCTTGGTTCAAGCTCTTATAATCTGCTTCCTGAATCATTGACAATGACCATAATATCAAATTCTTAGCCTTTACTTTTTGGCTTCTGTCTCTTTCTACAGTTCAAATCCAGCTATACAGTTCCCTTATTTTAATACTTATTTCCCTTCCCATTGGTGTTGGGATAAAACAGATGTTCCTTAGCAGCACAGAGAGGTTTGGGGATCTAATACATCTGCCTTCCACTTCTTTTTTTTAATATATAAATTTATTTATTTTAATTGGAGGTTAATTACTTTACAATATTGTATTGGTTTTGCCATACATCAACATGAATCTGCCACGGGTATACACATGTTCCCCATCCTGAACCCCCCTCCCTCCTCCTTCCCCATACCATCCTTCTGGGTCGTCCCAGTGCACCAGCCCCGAGCATCCAGTATCACAGAAGACATGGGTTTGATCAATTCCTGGGTCAGAAAGATGCCCTGGAGGAGGAAATATTCATCCTCTCTAATATTCTTTCCTGGATAGTCCCATGGAGAGAAGAGACTAGCAGGCTACAGTCCATGGGGTCATAAAGACTCAGACACAACTGAGGGACTGAACACATGCATATAAACATAGACATTAATAACTATATATATATAGTATGTGTGTAAAATATACTTCTTAAACATCTCATACCTTAAATTAGTTTCATCATGCTTTAAAGGTCACACCTATGAATAAATATTTACTTTCCTGTTTTTCAAAACAATTTTGGAAGATATGCTTTCTGTAGTGTGATGATTAATTTTGTGTGTCAACTTGACTGGATCTCAAGATGCCCACATTTATGGTTGAATACTATTTCTGGGTGTGTCTATGAAGATGTTTCTGGAGAATAGTGTATTAATTAATAAACTAGGTAAAGACTATTTCCCTCCCCAATGTGGGTGAAGTCACTCAGTCATGTGTGACTCTTTGTGACCCCATGGACTGAAGCCTGCCAGGCTCCTTTTGTCCATGGGATTTTCCAGGCAAGAATACTGGAGTGGGTTGTCATTTCCTTATCCATATGGAGAAGGCCATTTCCTTCTACCAGTGTGGATAGGCATCATCAAATCTATTGAGGACCTGAATAAAACAAAACGATGAAGGAAGAGAGAATTCTCTTTTTTTCTCCCACACCCCCAATTAGTTCTATTTCTCTGGAAATCCCTGACTAATCTGCTATATAAACTTCAAATTTCCTGAAACAGCAGTATATTATTTTTGCCTGATCCCCCTTCTCACAGGTTAATGTCAAAAATTGTTAGATCTCATCCTTTAATGGAGTTGACAGAAGAAATTCAGGGGTGCACAGAAAATGTCACTCTGAAAGAAATAGGCTTGTGAGTACAATCTCTTGACACACACTAAGAACTTAGCTTAGATGTCACCTTGAGCACAAGCAGAGTCTGATTGTTTCAGTGGAGTGATTTATTATATCAGTGAATAGCAATGATCAAAAAAGGGGGATGTATTTGCTTCAATAAATTATGATTATTCAGGTAAGATCTCATACAATATTATTATTAATAAATACTTTTGAAACATTAGTCATATTATGAAACCTAACTTATCTGTAATCTTACTATATGAGAGTATATCATATAACTCTAATTAATAGCTCTAGAGCCCTTTTCATCCCATAAAGGTCAGAATAATGTTCTCCACTCAGAAATGATCTCATTAATTTCCATAGCACTTTTGCAGATTAGGAAAGAAAGTTTTAATAAAATTGTGTAGAAAATTATCTTTTCATGTTCAGGAAAATAGACAGAGAAAAAATATAAATAATGTCCCCCAAATCCCACAAAATGTAAGCGGTAATAACTGGTATGTATTGAGAATGTTCTATATGTCAGACATTCATTTAAGTCAGTACTGAAGACAGTCTTCATGTTATATACTATGGTGTCCATTTTAAAGGTGAGGGCATTGAGGCATAGATTGTATATACAACTTGTGAAACTTAGGTTGTATTATAGGCAGGACTTCAGCTCAGTATTGTTTTAGTTTAGTAAGTGTTCTACCAATCCTATTGATATGATTTATTATTTCTTCTCACTTTTCATAACATTTACTACAATATTATGTTTAATTTCCTAATTTCCTAATTTGTTTTCCTTCTTTTTCCATCTTGTTTCTTCTAATTCCTACACATATCCCACCATCTTCATAGGCCTTATATGTTTATATTTTAACATGTTTACTTGCTAGAATAGCAATTTTCCTGCAAGATATACCACCCTGGATTTCTAAGTAACAGAAGGATTCCCAGAATCTGAGTATTAGAGAAGACAGACTAATTGATGATTAAAAATAGAAATTAAATATTAGCTAAAGAATAGACAATCTAAACCTGAATGAAGAAGATAATGATACTCTTTCTTGATGATCTTTCTCCAAATTCAACTCCTACCTCAAATATTTTAACCATCTTGTACTTAACTTAAAATATATGAGATTATAAATATAAACTAAGATGAAAGAAAACCAAGAGGAGAGTGATGTAAAATTCTCTTTGGCTAATTGTTAAAAGATCATCCATAGTAACATAAAAAATATTTATGAAAAACAGTGTCCACATCTCAGGTCACACTATAGTTATTGCTGGGATGTCCACAAAGCAGGAATTTGATTAAAGAATGAATTATCCATGCTAGATGTTGCTTTAGTTCTTAAGTAGAATGATAGATGTGTGGGTACACATTTTATTATTAAGATTCATAATATAGACACATGCTACATATGCTGCTGCTGCTAAGTCACTTCAGTCGTGTCCGACTCTGTGCGACCCCATAGACGGCAGCCCACCAGGCTCCCCCGTCCCTGGGATTCTCCAGGCAAGAACACTGGAGTGGGTTGCCATTTCCTTCTCCAATGCATGAAAGTGAGAAGTGAAAGTGAAGTCGCTCAGTCGTGTCCGACTCTTAGCAACCCCATGGACTGCAGCCCACCAGGCTCCTCCATCCATGGGATTTTCCAGGCAAGAGTACTGGAGTGGGGTGCTATTGCCTTCTCTGCATGCTACATATATATGTACATATACTTTTGTACATATCAGATATTTATTTAGAAAATATATATTTATATAAATGAATACTTCATTAAAGCTTGAGACCAGTCTATCATTTTATAAGTCATAGTGGGGAAGCAAAATTGTCAAATTTCTGTAGGTTATTTGAAAACCTGAGCATTTCTTTCTAAGATGCTCAAAAGAATCAGAATGATATGAATACAGATGATTTTTCCTTCTCTCCTGATTTTCACTCATGACTTGAGGACATCCAACCCACAGTGACCTTTTTCTTCACGTCAGTTTTATGTGACTGGAATGGTGAGGCACACTTGGGAGACTCAGTGCTGGTCTTAGAAAGCCTGCCTTCCAATGGAAGAAGCTGCGTGGTTTCCCTCTGCTAACACACTGTGCTCTGTACTCTCTCACTCTTCTGTTCAAGGCACAACCCATTAAAATGAAAATTTCCGCTATCCAAAGATATGTATAAACATGAGGAAGTTCGACAGGCTAGAGTGTTTTGTGTAAAGACTGTGTTCAGTAAGCATGTATCATGTTAAATAGTGATTCAAGCAGATCTTCATTCAAGGAGAAATTTTGAAAGAAAGCAGTTTAGGGTTAGTGGAAGTAGAGAGAGCACACAAACAAATATGGCAGATGTTCGATCAGAAAGATAAAAAGTAAAGAGCCAAGCCTATAGAGAGACAGTCTGGAACAAAGAGAAGATGGCCATGAGTGGCCATCATTGGAAAAGAGAGAAAAATGCAAGTCCAGCTTTCAGTGAACATTAAAAAGACTACTTGAGAGCTGCCAATGCATTTTGGTGAGCGATGGGCTGCTCTGTCGCAAGGAATCATTTATATGTAGCTACTGAGACAGTCTTTTTGTGCTAACATACCATAAATTTTTGTCACTTTGGGTAACTTGGATGTACTTCTGATTCTGGTAACTGAAAAAGAGTAAACTAATACAATTCATAGGACAAATGACTTTCATATTTGAAAGAAACTATTAATATACAGGCAGTTCTTTTGCCAGTACTATATCGAAAACTTGAACTTTTTCTGCAACTTTGTACAAGAGTGTTCATTCAGTTTTTTAAGTGAAAGTTATTCTGTCATGTCCAACTCTTTGTGACCCCATGGACCATACAGTCCATGGAATTCTCCAGGCCAGAATGCTGGAGTGAGTAGCCTTTCCCTTCTTCAGGGGATTTTACATAAGATATAGTAAGAAGATTTCATCATTTCTTTAGTATAATATTTTAAAAGGAAAAGTATCAGTGTAATTTTTAACAAAATAAAGCCTTTTAAATACACTGTTTATGGAACAGTTGTTATGAAAAATAGTGTAGCAACTTCTCAAAAAATTAAAGCTACAATTACCATATGCTCCAGTAATCCAACTTGTGTATATATATATTTCATATCCAAATGTGAAATATATACATCCAAAGAAAATAAAATCAGTACCTGAAAGATAGTGTACTCCCTGTAGTCTCATGTTTATTGCAGTATACATAGTTAAGATATGGAAACAACCTAAACGTCCTTAGACAGAAAAATAGAAAAGAAAATGTGGGATATATACAGTGGAATATTATTCAACAATGAATAGATGAAGGCTCACCATTTGCAACAGCATAGATAGACCTTGAAGACATGATGCTAAGTGAGAGAAGCCAGACAGAAAAAGATAAATACTATATTTCACTATTTATATGTGAAATCTTTAGAAAAGGCCAAATTCATAGATACAGAGAACCACCATTACAGTGATAGAATGGTGGTTTTCACTGTAATGCCAGCTACTCAGTCATATAATACCATTAGATGATTTTTACTGTGGTAAAAAAAAAAAGTAACATGAGATCTCCTCTCTTAAATATTTAAGTGTACAGTATAAATAGTTCCCTGGTGGCCTGGATGGTAAAGAATCCACCTGCAATGAAGGAGACCTGGGTTCAATTCCTGGGTTGGGAAGATCCTCTGGAGAAGAGAATGGCAACCCTCTCTAGTATGCTTGCCTGGGGAATCCCATGGAAAGAGGAGCATGGGGTCACAAAGAGTCAGACATGACTGAGCAACTAAAACACACACACATTGTATTGTTAACTAAGAACATTGTTATACAGCATATCTCTAAACTTTTTTTATCTTCCATAACTGAAGCTGTGTACCCATTGAACAGAAATATTCCATTTCCTTCTTCTCCCAACCTTTGGCAACCTACCCTTTCATGCTCCTTCAGTGAGTTTAACTACTATAGATGTACCTCATGTACATGGGATCATGAATTTTCTCCTTCTGTGACTGTTTCATTTCAGTTAACATAATGTCCTCAAGTTTCCTTCACATTGTAGCATATGGTAGGATCTCCTTCTTTTTATGGCAAAATAATATTCCATTGTTTCTGTAAATCACATTTGCTTTATCTATTTACCTGTCAATGGACATTTAAATTGTTTCTACCTCTTGTCTACTATGAATAATGCTATAAGCAACACGAAAGTGGAAATCCTCTTCAAAATCCTCATTTCAATTTTTTGAATACTATCCAAAAGTGAGTTTGTGAAAGTCACTCAGTCATGTCCGACTCTTTGTGACCCAGTGGACTATACAATCCACAGAATTCTCCAGGCCAGTATACTGGAGTAGGTAGCCTTGCCCTTTCCAGCAGATCTTCCCAACCCAGGAATTGAATCCGGGTCTCCTGTATCGCAGGTGGCTTCTTTACCAACTGAGGTATTAGGGAAGCCCTAAAGTGATGTTACTAGACAGTAAGAATTTCTCCCTACATATTTGGATGAAATTATAAAAGTGTTCTTAAGTAAAAACTTTTTTGTTGCAAAATTTTATATGAATTCTAGCAGAATCATCAATAATCTAAATGTAAGAAAAAAAATAAACAAGCTTATAAAGTAATATATTATCATAAATATGAAAAAGCACCATTTCAGCAGATACATGTTTACCTCAAGATAATTTTCTGAAACTGTATCAGAAGGTGTTGATCAAACATCTACTGGAACATGAAGCTGTGCATGACACGCATTGACACCACTTCTTGCACACATGACAATTGTTTGGTTCTGTGGGTGAGGTTACTGTGTTTTAAGTCTTTTCTATGGAACAGGGAGAAATAATAAAGGATCTTCCTTAGAGAAGAAGGGTACTGAAGTTTATTGAAGTTCAGTATCAGAAAAAGTCATCTGAGAAGAAGGCTGCAAGAAATAAAGGGAAAACTAATACAATTATGTAAAGTTTAAAAAATAAGATAAAATTAAAAAAAAAAGAAATAAGGGGGTCTATTAACTATCCTTTATCTTAGACAAAACACAGATTTAAACTAAAATTGTAATGTGTGTTGTTGAATAAAAGTGAGTTAATTATCTGCTTGAAGCTAAAATTTGAAACCAGAAGCATAAAATATTTATTTTCATATCCAAAGAATTACCTTAAATAGAGTAGTTGAGAACAACTTAGTTTCAGATACTATGCAAGACAGTTTATAAGTAAACCTTCCAGTACCCTTAAAAGGCAGTATCAACTTCTCTTTTAATAATGCTTTAAAGTGAATTAATCTTTTCAAAGGCACAGAGCAAATAAAGTGGCAGAACTTATATTTAATCTTCGTACAACTGGTTATAAATCATATACACTAATTACTTTCCTACAATTAAAAACTATTCTTAGGAAGCTTTTAAATTCAGGACCTTGCAACATTAAAACCAGAAACACTATGGCCAAAAGTATCCCACAACATATCTATCTATCTATCTATCTATCTATATATATATGAATGGTTACCCACTCTAGTATTCTAGCCTGGAGAATTCTATAGACAGAGGAGTCTGGCAGGCTACAGTCCATGGGGTTGCAAAGAGTCAGGCACAACTGAGCAACTAACAGTTTATATATATATATACGCATGCTGTGGAAGTGTCATAGACATTCAAATATTAGAATGTTAATACTGATATCCTTGGTGAACTATGAGTGAGACAAATATCATTAATTATTAGTTCATATATTTAAAAAGTACAGAAGCCAACACAACAGTTTAAAAATTTGTATATTTATAAAGTCATCGTGAACAGCTTGGTACACTATCCACTGTGATGCTACTAAATAAGAATCAGTTTGAAATATATATTTTTGGTGAGAAGGAAATTGAATCACTTTTAAAGTTAAGAAGGACTTAAAATGAAACTGAAAATGGAAATAAAAAATCATACTAATTAGATTACTTGACATTCCAGAGGATTGCTTTAAAATTCTCCTCCAAGATAATTCATGCTTCTGCAAAATTTAGAATCACAAATTCAGTAGTGGTGATTTTTGACAATTGTTAAATTTACAGTCATATTTATATGAATTGATTTTATTCAAAAAAGCAAACTATTATTATAATTCTGTCAATCTTCCTTTAACTCAGATTGCTTTGCATAAACAATTTATGCAATTTAGTATATTGATGGCAGTTTTTGCAATAGCTTAGAGAGTAGCTATGTATATTAAGGAAAAGTGAAAGAGTGCCATTTTCCTTCTGTACCACTTTTTAACTCTTTTTCTTTATTCTTAATTTCTTTAGCTGTCTAAGAACAGATGCTCTGAGATTGTTATGTGTTCTCACATACATTGAATTTAAGAAATAATGTACATTTGATAATGAAATCCATATTTGGCTACTCTCAGTGTGAGAGTCTCATTATGTGATCATTTCAAATGCTGCAATACTCATTCATTGTAGAGACATTTTTATTCATTTAAAAGTTATAATGACTAACAATGCCATCCACATATTTTAGAAAAAGTCTGTATTTTACCTTTAATTTTTCCTTCTCCAAAGCTTACTTTAATCAGTTGCCGTATTTTAAACTCTAAGTTTAAGTATGCCACTGAAAATGTGATATATGGAACTTACATTAATAATGAGCCTGATGGTATCTTTTTTCATAGCTGTACTAAATGTGTTTCTTTTTTTTCTTTTTGCTTGTTTGTTTACCCACAGTTTAAGTCCTTCTTAAGATATTGTTATTGCTGCTAGATATTTATGTCAAATAATGGACAATTTTAAATGAACAGAAAAGGCGAAAAATGTCCCTCACATCACAGGAAATCTAGAAAGTTCACTGAGGTAGCAGGCTATTGAAATTTTATGGGTTTTATTTCCTACGCTCTGGTCCATAATTGTCTTCTTGATGCATGTTGAGAAATTCCAACTTACTACTCAATAGGTCTAATAGTATAATATAATCAATGATATTGTTGTTGTTCAGTCACTAAGTCATGTCCAACTCTTTGCAATGCCATGGACTGCAGCATGCCAAGCTTCCCTGTTCTTCATTATATCCTAGAGTTTGCTCAATTTATGTCCATTGAGTCAGTGGTGCCATCTCCCTATCTCACCCTCTGCCACCCTCTTCTCCTTTGCCCTTCAAACTTTCCCAGCATCAGGGTCTTTTCCAATGAGTCCGCTCTTCGAATCAGGTGGCCAAAGTGCTGGAGCTTCAGCATCAGTCCTTCCAATGAATAGTCAGACGTGATTTCCTTTCAGTTCAGTTCAGTCGTTCAGTCATGTCCGACTCTTTGCGACCCCATGAATCACAGCACGCCAGGCCTCCCTGTCCATCACCAACTCCTGGAGTTCACTCAGACTCACGTCCATCGAGTCTGTGATGCCATCCAGCCATCTCATCCTCTGTTGTCCCCTTCTCCTCCTGCCCCCAATCTCTCCCAGCATCAGAGTCTTTTCCAATGAGTCAACTCTTCACATGAGGTGGCCAAAGTACTGGAGTTTCAGCTTTAGCATCATTCCTTCCAAATTAATCCCAGGGCTGATCTCCTTCAGAATGGACTGGTTGGATCTCCTTGCAGTCCAAGAGACTCTCAAGAGTCTTCTCCAACACCACAGTTCAAAAGCATCAATTCTTCAGCGCTCAGCCTTCTTCACAGTCCAACTCTCACATCCATACACGACCACAGAAAAAACCATAGCCTTGACTAGACGGACCTTTGTTGGCAAAGTAATGTCTCTGCTTTTGAATATGCTAGCTAGGTTGGTCATAACTTTCTTTCCAAGGAGTAAGCATCTTTTAATTTCATGGCTGCAGTCACCATCTGCAGTGATTTTGGAGCCCCAAAAAATGAAGTTTGACACTGTTTCCACTGTTTCCCCATCTATTTCCCATGAAGTGATGGGACCGGATGCAATAATCTTTGTTTTCTGAATGTTGAGCTTTAAGCCAACGTTTTCACTCTCCACTTTCACTTTCATCAAGAGGCTTTTTAGTTCCTCTTTACTTTCTGCCATAAGGGTGGTGTCATCTGCATATCTGAGGTTATTGATATTTCTCCCGGCAATCTTGATTCCAGCTTGTGCTTCTTCCAGTCCAGCGTTTCTCATGATGTACTCTGCATATAAGTTAAATAAGCAGGGTGACAATATACAGCCTTGACGTACTCCTTTTCTTATTTAGGAATGATTATTTTGATCTCTTTGCAGTCCAAGGGACTCTCAAGAGTCTTCTCTAACACCACTATTCAAAATCATCAATTCTTCAGTGTTCAGCTTTCTTTATGATCCAACTCTCACATCCATACATGACTACTGGAAAAATCATATCATTGATTAGATGGACTTTTGTAGGCAAAGTGATGTGTCTGGTTTTTAATACAGGACCTACAAGACCTTTTAGAACTAACATCCAAAATAGATGTCCTTTTCATTATAGGGGACTGGAATGCAAAAGTAGGAAGTTAAGAAACACCTGGAGTAACAGGCAAATTTGGCCTTAGAATACAGAAAGAAGGAGGGCAAAGGCTAGTAAGTTTTGCCAAGATAACACACTGGTCATAGCAAATACCGCCTTCCAACAACACAAGAGAAGACTCTATACATGGACATCACCAATTGGTCAACACCAAAATCAGATTGATTATATTCTTTGCAGCCAAAGATGGAGAAATTCTATACAGTCAGCAAAAACAAGACCGGGAGCTGACTGTGGCTCAGATCATGAACTCCTTATTGCCAAATTCAGACTTAAATTGAAGAAAGTAGGGAAAACCACTAGACTATTCAGGTATGACCTAAATCAAATTCCTTATGATTATACAGTGGAAGTAAGAAATAGATTTAAGGGACTATATCTGATAGACAGAGTACCCAATGAACTATGGATGGAGGTTAGTGACATTGTATGAGACAGGGATCAGGACTATCCCCATGGAAAAGAAATGCAAAAAAGCAAAATGGCTTTCTGAGGAGGTCTTACAAATAGCTGTGAAAGAAGAGCAGCAAAAAGCAAAGGAGTATTCCCATTTGAATGCAGAGTTCCAAAGAATAGCAAGAAGATATAAGAAAGCCTTCCTCAGTGATCAATGCAAAGAAACAGAGGAAAACAACAGAATGGGAAAGACTAGAGATCTCTTCCAGGAAATTAGAGATACCAAGGGAATATTTCATGCAAAGATAGGCTCGATAAAGGACAGAAATGGTATGGACCTAACAGAAGCAGAAGATATTAAGAAGAGGTGGCAGAATACACAGAAGAACTATACAGAAAAGATCTTCATGACCCAGATAATCACAATGGTATGATCATTCACCTAGAGCCAGACATCCTGGAATGTGAAGTCAAGAGGGCCTTAGGAAACATCACTATGAACAAAGCTAGTGGAAATGACTGAATTCTAGTTGAGTTATTTCAAATCCTAAAGGATGATGCAGTGAAAGTGCTGTACTCAATATGCCAGCAAATTTGGAAAACTCAGCAGTGGCCGCAGGACTGGAAAAGGTCAGTATTCACTCCAGTCTCAAAGAAAGGCAATACCAAAGAATGCTCAAAGAAAAGAAAGAAAGAAAGTGAAGTCGCTCAGTCTTGTCCCACTTTTTGTGACCCCCATGGACTGTAGCCTACCAGGCTCCTCCGACCATGGGATTTTCCAGGCAAGAGTATTGGAGTGGGTTACCATTTCCTTCTCCTGGGGATCTTCCTGACCCAGGGATTGAACCCAGGTCTCCCACATTGCAGGCAGACGCTTTACCATCTGAGCCACCAGGGAAGCTCAAACTACTGCACAATTGCACTCATCTCACATGCTAGTAAAGTAATGCTCAAAATTCTCCAAGCCAGGCTTCAGCAATAAATGAACTGTGAAATTCCAGATGTTCAAGCTGGTTTTAGAAAAGGCCGAGGAACCAGAGATCAAATTGGCAACATCTGCTGGATCATTGAAGAAGCAAGAGAGTTCCAAGAAAACATCTATTTCTGCTTTACTGACTATGCCAAAGCCTTTGACTGTGGAGAACACAATAAACTGTGGAAAATTCTGAAAGTGATGGGCATACCAGACCTCCTCACCTGCCTCTTGAGAAATCTGTATGCAGGTGAGGAAGCAACCATTAGAACAGGACATGAAACAACAGACTGCTTCCAAATAGGAAAAGGAGTATGTCAAGGCTGTATATTGTCACCCTGCTTATTTAACTTATACGCAGAGTACATCATGAGAAATGCTGGGCTGGATGAAACACAAGCTGGAATCAAGATTGCTGGGAGAAATATCAATAACCTCAGATATGCAGATGATACCACCCTTATGGCAGAAAGTGAAGAGGAACTAAAAAGCCTCTTGATGAAGGTGAAAGAGGAGAGTGAAAACGTTGGCTTAAAGCTCAACATTCAGAAAATGAAGATCATGGCATCTGGTCCCATCATTTCATGGGAAATAGTTGAAGAAACAGTAGAAACAGTGTCAGACTTTCATTTTTTGGGCTCCAAAATCACTCCAGATGGTGATTTCAGCCATGAAATTAAAAGACGCTTACTCCTTGGAACTAAAGTTATGACCAACCTAGATAGCATATTGAAAAGCAGAGACATTACTTTGCCAACAAAGGTCTGTCTAGTCAAGGCTATGGTTTTTCCAGTGGTCATGTATGGATGTGAGTGTTGGACTGTGAAGAAAGCTGAGCGCCAAAAAATTGCTGCTTTTGAACTGTGGTGTTGTAGAAGACTCTTGAGAGTCCCTTGGACTGCAATGAGATCCAACCAGTCCATCCTAAAGGAGACCAGTCCTGGGTGTTCATTGGAAGGACTGATGCTGAAGCTGAAACTCCAATACTTTGGCCACCTCATGCAAAGAGTTGACTCATTGGAAAAGACCATGATGCTGGGAGGGATTGGGGGCAGGAGGAGAAAGGGACGACAGAGGATGAGATGGCTGGATGGCATCACTGACTCAATGGACATGAGTCTGAGTTCTGGGAGTTGGTGATGGACAGGGAGGCCTGACATGCTGCAATTCATAGGGTCACAAAGAGTTGGATACGACTGAGTTACTGAACTGAAGTGAACTGATGAGGTCTGTGAGTGAATGTTACTAAGTTGTGTGCAACTCTTTGTGACCCCATGGACTGTAGCCTGTCAGGCTCCTCTGGCCATGGAAATCTCCAGGGAAGAACACTGGAGTGGATAGCCATTCCCTCTTCCAGAGGATCTTGTAAACTGATTCAAATCTTAGTGAAGGTGGCCACAAAATTTGTTTTAGTGGTTGGAGTTATATTTCTATTCTTGGATGGCTAGAGCTTTTCTCCTTATGCAGATCAAATCAGACATCAAAAGACTACCCATCAATTGTGTTGTAGAGACAACATAATCAATTAGCCAGTGCGATTAAAAAAGTACTGGCTTCGATTTGAATTATTTTAATTCTTGATTTGGCTCTATTCTCCATTACAGTAACCATACCCCTTTTTGATTTAAATATTAATCTTTAACACTATACCCTTAATGCCACAAGATCCTGTCATTTCTCTTGAGTTTATGGATCCCTTTTGAAGGAACAGGGCTTCCCAGGTGGCACTAACTGTAAAGAACCTGCCTTCCAATGCAGGAGAGAGACATAAAAGAAACAGGTTGGTTCTCTGGGTCTGGAAGATCCACTGGAAGAAGGCATGACAAACCACTCCAGTATTCTTGCCTGGAAAATCCCACTGACAAAGAGCCTGGTGGGCTACAGTCCTTAGGATCACAAAGAGTTGGATATGACTGAAGTGACTTAGCATGTACATTAACATTTGAATATATCAGTCCCCACTGTGATTCCAACCCACAGAGAATAACCACATTTTTTAAAATATTTTGGCTAGTTTCTTCTATAGTGCACCATGAAAGTTCTGACATTTAAACTTTATTTAGTATAAACTCACCTTTGAGTACATGTTTTAGTTAACCAAGAAGCAAACTGTTATGACACCCCTAAACATTTGATTTAAAACATTGAATGTGGAATCTCTGTTTAATGAACTCACATCAATAAATTGGGTATAATCTCATTTTACATTACTTTCAACTTGACCCCCTGATTGTAAGATCTATTTCCACACTGCTCGTTAGGTTTTTGTCAGTAAACTAGAACTGGATGGGAATCAGAGATTCAAAGCATCTAGCCTTGTAAGAAGCCACTGTCTTCCCAATGTCTAGGTAACTCTTAGAGAGTAACTTATGCTTCCTTGAAAATAGCATTAATAATTTCAGGCATCATTAATTTTTTCCCCAGAGTTATTAACAGGGATTACACTGTTTTACTGACATGGTGAGTTATTCATCAAAAATGCCAGAATTCAGTCAAACTATTAGATGTTTCCCATAAGTAATTGTACTCCAGATTTATACTCAGTGTACTACTTCTGTAATGTGTAAAATTAGTGAAAATAATTTATTTCCTGTTACTAAATCTACACAGTGAAATGATCACTACATTTACTATAAGATGTCAGTATCTGAGTCTTCAAGGATAGTGATTTAACAACACTTTTTAAGGATAAATTGGGATAATTTAGATGAACAGACAAATTTCAAATTTTAAATATACTTATCTTAAAATACTGAAACAGGGAGTTTTAATTATATTGAAATTACAAGAGACAATCCTTACCTGTACAATAACACCTCCTCAATACACATACTCTCTGCCTTAAATGATTTGTAAAGAAGCCAGTGTGTATATCTATCTTTGGCAAAATCCTAGCCTTATCTTGGTCATCTTACATTTATGGTGGTAAGGAGGGAAATAATTGGAAGAAAAATGCCATAATAAACTCAAAAGCATCATGCAGTGTAACATTCAGTAGAACATATTAAATGTCCCATTTTATATCCTTAAATTCTATTATTTGACCTTTGCTGTCACTCAGTGGAAAATGCTTTCTTCTTGTGCTGATACCGAGTTAGAATCATTCACATTATGTTTATATCATCATATCTTACAGACTGTAGCTGAAACACCATAAGGCTATACAATTGCAGACATACAAGGTCTTAGGCCATAGTTGTATTGCAGCAAATTTCAGAATTCTCTGAATTATCAAGGATATTCTTTACTAGTAACAATCTTCAGAACTTTATATATATATATGTGTGTGTGTGTGTGTGTGTGTGTGTGTATATATGTGTATATATGTACCAGTTAGTGTAGAAAGAAATATAATAATGTTCTTAAGTTTAGCCAAAAGATTTATTAAATAGATACTTTGAAAATATTTTTTTTCCAAAGGGGCTTATGAATAAGGAATTAAATTTAAAGTTACAATTTGTACATTTTTTATGAAGAAAATATTTAAAAACCAAATGATTGAGGAACTCTCCATTAGCACTTCAATTATGTCTTATTGTATTTTGAATTTCTCAATGTCAATTCCAAAATGGGAATAATTTCATTTTAAAGTGTAAATAAGAGAAATATTTTCAAGAATGAATATAGTATAAGTATGTAATATTTAAATCAAAATTGGGAGTCTTTAATGAAATATCTACTGTCTCTTTTTGAATTTTCAGAGCCTAAGAATACAGTCAAGAATTTCAAAAATTTAGAAAGTAAGTGGACATGATATTTTGATTCTATCTCATCTTTTTTTAGATATAATTTCTTTTCATTTTATTTGCCCCACCAATCTTCTTGACCAGAATTTGGCAAATTGTAGCCCACAGTGTGTTATTGAAACAAACACACACATTTCTTATCTATGTTAGCACTACAAGGAGAGAATTAAGTGGTTGTGACAGAGATCATATGGCCTGTTCAAAATATGTATGATCTCACCCTTTAAGAATGTATTGGATAACCTATACTCTAGATTCAAAATATGGTGAGCCTTTGTACTTGAAATATTTATCAGTCACCAGAGATGATGACTGGAGAAGGCAATGGCACCCCACTCCAGTACTCTTGCCTGGAAAATCCCATGGATGGAGGAGCCTGGTGGGCTGCAGTCCATGGGGTCACTAGGAGTCGGGCACAACTGAGCGACTTCACTTTCACTTTTCACTTTCGTACATTGGAGAAGGAAATGGCAACCCACTCCAGTGTTCTTGCCTGGAGAATCCCAGGGACAGAGGAGCCTAGTGGGCTCCTGTCTCTGGGGTCTCACAGAGTCGGACACGACTGAAGCGACTTAGCAGCAGCAGTAGCAGAGATGATGACTAGTAACTTCATTAGTCTTCCAAACCAAATGTTATCAACCTCAAGTACATTTCTTTAAAACTGTCTGATCTGAGATATTTCAGCATACATTACACCAAAGGATTCATAAATAGTTTCTATGATGAAATCATGAGTGAGTTAAATGTGTTAAAAATCTTTGACTTCTCCGTGAAAAATTTCAGCGATATCTACACTAATTAGTCATTAAATTTTGTTCAATGGTAACCTCATCATAAAAGTATTTGAACAAATATTCAAGATTTTTCTTGTAAGTTCTTAAATATTTCCTATGGTATTATATGCATTTTTCATATTTATTGGCAAACTTCTTTTTTGTATATTGTGCAAAGCAAGCCAATGCACTGCCTTCTAAACTAGAGGTAATTTAGAAGTCAAATTGAATGAATCTGTTAATGAAAATTAATATTCACAGTGTCATTTTTCTTTCAAGGATATTGTAACATTGCATTTATTCATGTGGGTCCTTTTCTGTGTCAGTCAAGCTCCTCTGTTTTAGCATATAATCAAGGATTCATGGATTAGGCTATATGATTAAGGTCAAAGAACAATATGCAGTAGAGCCTGGAGCAGGATGACATCACACATTTTCAGTATGATGATATCTGTTTCAGCACTACAGTTTTCATTCTAAATATGAATAATCAAGATAAGATTTACCAGGTTAGGGAGTAAATTGAGACTGTCAAAAATATAAATAGATATAATTTCTAGAATTTAACTAGCAGCTCACCTTTTATTATAAATTAAATTTTTCACCATCTTTATTTCCTGGAATTAAGTCACTGCTCATGTATTGACTTAAGGAAAATAAAATTCACATGACATCATTTGCCCAGTCACAAATGGCAACTAATCCTTAAACCACCAGCCACTAAACTCAATTCACAGAATAGACTTAAAAAGTAAAATAAATACAAGATGAGCTATTGGGTTATAGTTTTAGAATAATCTACCTGCTTCCGATTTTCTTAAGATGCAAAACTCACTTATAGGTGGGCATGTTTCCTTCCCAGGAACAAACATGGAATAATACATTTATTACATATTTTAAATTTTATTAAAATTCTAAATATGTTTAGGAAAAGTATCTCACTGAATAAAATAAAGATTCAGCTTTTCTAATAATGACAAATAGGATATGGGGAGGAAAGTTGACATTTAGGACGCTGATTTCAAAATGTCAACAGCAACAATGATTTTGTGATCCAAGACTGAATTTTAAATTCTTTTCAGTTTAGTGCAACTTTCAGTCAGACCAGGTCCTGTGATAAGCGTTCTGTATGTTTACTACCTACTGTGCAAAATAAGTGGTTACTTCATAGAGTCACAAAACCACTACTTTTAATTCCAGGAGGTCCATCTAATATTATGGGCTTAATGAAAAATAGATGTTTACTGTACCCTTTCATTCATATTTCAAAGCTAAAACTGCATTGAGAGATCAACGGAATTTTTTTTTTTTTAGTTTGCAGGGAAAACTTACTGCCATAAAATCTCACTGACTTTGTCTCCATATCAGTGAATATTGATATATTCATCATCTAATAAAACAGCCTATAAATCTCAAGGCTACCCATTCATATTTATTGTGCTTCTCAGTAACTTCTTTACCTTACTATTTCTTCAGCAAAAAACATTTGCAAATATTTGCAAAAAAAAAAAAAAGAGTTGAAGGAATTAAAAAAAAAAACTAGCAATGCATATATCATGAAAAATAGGGAAAATGTTAAAAAATTCTAAAAAAAATAGAATAGAAAAAAGTGTTTAGTACAAAGGAAAGCAAGAATTTGAAAATCCTACTGTATTGTCATGGTAGGAACTAAAAATGCAAATAGATATTATCATGATCACATTGCCAGGGAAATAAAGAGTGACAGGAAAACTTGAAACAGTTTTTTCGTTAAAGATTAGATGGACAAAGATTACTGGATGAAGTAGATAGTGAAGTTATCAAAGAAATAAAAGAGAAAAAAGATACTTATATGACTGAAAAGAGAGAAGAGATGTTTGAAAGAACAAATAACTAAATATATTGAATTATTCTATATATATATTCTAAATACATTGAATTATTCTATATATATATTCTAAATATATTGAATTATTAGTGTGAAAACACAATCCTGTATTTAATGATTTTCTAAATAATATTTTTCATGAAAGAGAAATGTGGGGGAAAATCCAACTATAAGAAAATAAATGTTAGGAGAGACTGGTTTATATGTGTTTTGAAATGGGTTGGTTTAAATTATATTTGCTGTTTAATTAAACAGCAAATCATCATTCTGTTTGTAATTTCATACTGCTTTGTCAAAACTCTGTAACACTAGCTTTATTTTCCCCCTGATAATCCCAAGAGGTCAATAAAGCAAAGAGAGAAATAAAACAGACAGAAAAAAAGCACATATCTAGTGATAGAGTGTTGATTAGCAAAAAACTGATCTAAACCTAACTTCCTCAATGTTTAGTCAAGAGTTTGTTACTAGTCCCTAATTTTAATGACCTTAAAAGAGAACGGTACTCTAGAATATAAGAAATGTTTTCATTGTCAAGAATGTGCTCTGTTGTAAATATTTTTTCAGCTTTGGATTATGATTATAGTAATTATATCTGATAAAACACAAAACAACCTTCAAAAGGGAACTATTCAGGCTCTCTCAAAGATGTGTAATATGTAATGTTAAAGAAGCTAAAAGTTCAAAGAGTGCCCAGAAAGCTGTAAATTGCAAAAGGACACCAACTACCAGACCTGTTCTGAGTGGGGCAGTGGTAGTGCTGTCTTCTTCAGAGAAAGGAACAATAAATGTTGATACAACACATCATCTTAACCCCAGTTATAGAAACTGTGTACATGATAATTTTAGTTGGTAATAGTTTTAAGTCTCTACTCAGTATCTCTAATGTTAAGTCATCCTTGACATCTCGACAATGTCATTGAAACAAGCTTCTGTTACAGTTCTCAAGGATTGGTGGATGTAATTAATTAAATTCCCATCAAAGTGCTTTAAAAAGTATTTGATGGATTTCTAAGAGGTTTGTAAAGAGAGTTATGATATCTTATATGACTATATATTTTTTTGTTTTCTGTTGATATAGTGCATTGATTTGATAAAGATAGTGAAATTGACTAAATTGTTCATTTAGCACCTCTGCTTTGACTGAAATAGATTTAAGACATCTATGGCATAGAATCTTAAAGATATGGTATCTGAGATCCAACATAGTATCTTCAAGAAGACATACAGCCAGCTCTTGTGGAGCTGAGTCAACCTGCCCCTGTTTTCTCAGCTAAAAGCATTTGCATTGTTTGTAATAGACAGCTTTTAAGTGGTGAGGGCGGGCTCATTACTTTGATGGATGACACTGTGAGAAATCCGCAATTTTTAGAAGCAGAAATGGCTAGAAGTTGCATCAGGTTCATGGTGTTGAACTTAAAACATCCATCAGTCATGTCTTTCCATCTATGTGACCTACTAACTGACTGTTATATCAGTGAGTAAAATAAATTTTTGATGCTGATATCACCTGATTAGCTGCACTTATATTACATCATAGACATTGTCAGTTATGTTTGTAGCTCTATCTTTAGAACGGAAGACTGTGTCTTGCAATACTTATGCTCTATACATTTCTTCAAAAGAATGAATGAACTCCCATTCTAAATAATCACCTGGTCTTGTTTAGCTTATCCACTAAACAAAGTCTATGATAACTGTATAATGTGTTTACCTTGTCCTGAATGAGAATACTAGGTTTTCAGATCAGGGATAGAGCTATTATTACTTATAGTAATGACCACATTGGCCCCCCACACCTCATTATCTCCTTTCGGATTGGTGTGATGACAGAGAGATGTCACTCTACACGTGTAAAAGGGATTTTTGCCCTGTACCTGAAATTATGACTCTGGAAATTTGCATATAAGCTAGACAGCTGCCACTTCTCTCCTCAAAAGACAGCGAAAAACTTTGCTTTCTAATGTCTTATCAACCTTTGGAATGGAAATGGCTCCTCTGAGTTTCATTGCCCTTTGAAATGTAAACATACAGTTCCACAGAGATAAATGTCTAAATATCTCTGGAGGTTTCTCACTATCTCAGTTTTGCTTTTCAGTCACCTTCAATTTCTGAAAATTTTCTTCTAACTGAGGTTCCAGTTCTCTTTGCTCAGAAAATCCTGTCTATATAGAAACATTAAAAAAATCATGTTACTCTCCAAGAGTCTGTATTATGTCTACTTTTCCCCACTGTCTTCACTACCAAGCTATCTTACTTTCTCACCTGGAATGCTGCTTTCTCCTCATATTCTCTCATCCCCTACTGACCCTTTCCCCCACCAAGCATCCCAAAAGTAACCTTTCAAATGCAGACTGAATTATGTCAGACCCTAAAAGGAAGCTAGGTTATGAACCCTCTGATTCAGTTTTTGGTCTCATTCACCCCTTAGCCTGACTCATCTGCTATGCTTCTCTGTAGGAGTAGTCACAGCTTTCTCAGTGTTCTCAAGTTCCTGATGTCATCATTGCTCATCCTTTAACACAACTACTGTTTGTCTCAGAGTCCCCTTGGGGTGAAGGCCAGTGTCTGCTTTGCCTCCATTGTGGCTCTTGTTGAAAACCACCGTCTTTCTAGCTCTGAGCTCTGCTCCTGGATCCATAAAAGTTTTGTCTTCTCCAGAGATTGCCTGAAGGGGCCAGGAATATGAAAAACTCACTGACATGTAGACCAAATGTCAACAAATAGGATTCAAAGGCCCACATGAATCCATATAAATTGATCTCTCCTTAATCCAGAGAGAGTACTCCTAGATTCACTGACTCCACACAGCCTCTTGAGAAAGGTTTTGTGTGACCAGGAACCTAGAAATATTTTCTCATGAAGTGGGGCCCAGCTCACTTACAGATGCATCACATTGGCTTTCTCTATTTTTTGTCTCTTACTTGCACTTGGCCCTCCCTTTTTCTTCTTTTGCATTGAAACCCCAAGGAAAACAGGTGAACTTGTTTCAGGCTTTAACAAATTCAGACTGTAACACACTGTTCATTAAAATGTGTCACTAATTATTTTCATAAAAACCTGGGAACTTTCATATGACTTCTATGGTCCTGGCACCTGCTCCTCATCTTGAGCCACTCTTCTTGTTCTTGAAGGTCTGCATACTTGGATTGTTTTTCACTTCTTTCTCTGTATTAAGGTTCCTCAAACCTCAGAAGTTTCATATGTACACTCCTTTTCTCTGCATCGCTTACCCTACTCTTCCTCTTCCTCTGTGCCTCTGGAATTTATATCTACTTTATACACAGGTCTCAGATGAAATATCACTTATTCAAATATTTCCATTTCTCATTAAATTTATATAAAATTGCTTTGCTATGTATATATATGTATACTCCCACAGTGCTTCACAGAGTCTGTCAAATAGTATGCATTCAATTAATATTTGTTGAAAAGGTGAATAAGTAAGTGAACAACTCAAAAGAGCTAAAAAAATTTTCTTCACATCTTGATTGTGACATGTCTTGACCAGTTATTAAATTTCAGTAGTGCTTAATGTACAGCAAAATAATAATTAAAAAAAAAAAAAACACAAGGAAAGTAGCACTCTGTAAGAATTGGGGCTTAATTTGGAGAGGATATCTGCTTAAAGGTTTATTAATGCTTTGATAACAGGGCCCAAAGGGGTATTATTCTATTTGTTTTACCATTTCTTAATTAGAAGATAATTTTCCTTTCTAAACTCATTAAAACAAGAATATATTTGTGTATCTCAGCTGAACTTGTGAAACAAACATATATATTCTTTTAAAATGTGTCTTGACTTTTCTCTAGTATGCCAAATCTCAAAATTTTACTTATTCAATTATTGTTTTAAGATAGTGAATATAGGATACACAAGAATTAGGAAAGAATATTTCAGATTAGCTACATATTTTGCTTGGATTTTCTCAGTTAATTTTGAGGAGAAATAAAAGGCCAAATAATCAACATTAGTAATTGGAGGTAAAGAAAATTGAACATTTGGGGAAAGAAAAATGTTTGATTTTTTTTTAAATCAGGATTTTGGATCCTATTTTCAACTTGATTTCATTTTGATGGGCAAGTTTTATTTTGTTGTGCAGACCAAATGTTACTATGCTGCTGCTGCTGCTGCTAAGTCGCTTCAGTTGTGTCCGACTCTGTGCAACCCCATAGATGGCAGCCCAACAGGCTCCCCCATCCCTGGGATTCTCCAGGCAAGAACACTGGAGTGGGTTGCCATTTCCTTCTCCAATGCATGAAAGTGAAAAGTGAAAGTGAAGTCGCTCAGTCGTATCCAACTCTTAGCGACCCCATGGACTGCAGCCTACCAGGCTCCTCCATCCATGGGATTTTCCAGGCAAGAGTACTGGAATGGAGTGCCATTGCCTTCTCCGAGATGTTACTATAGAGAGGAAAATAAATAATTATCAAAAAAGTATGTCATTCAATGTACAATGAAAAAGTATGATAGGGAGAATACTAAGATTATTCCTAATGGCATTCACTCTTTTATAAGCTTGTCTCTTGAATGTAGGGCAGAACCTGTGAATATACTAAAAACATCACTACCCTGATTATGTGACAGAGGGATTTTCTAATATAATCAATATGTCTAATCAGTTGACTTTGAAATAATGAGAAAGGGGATATTATCCTCAGTGGGCCTGACCTAAGCAGTGAATCTTTCAAAAGCAGAGATTTTTTTTTTGTTTCTTTGTTTACTTGTTTTTTCCATTTGGTCTCAGAAGAGTAAAACAGTCATATTGCAAAAAATCTACATAGGGAGGCAGCATCTAGGAGTTGAGAGAAATCCTTAGTGAATAGTTAGCAGAAAAACAAAGATCTCAATCATAGAACCAGAAGGAATTGGATTGGCTAACAAAGGAATTTGGGAGAGGATCTCAGGCCTCAGATGAAAACTGTGGCCCCAGCTAACACCTTGATTGCTGCTGTGAGAGCTGAGGGGAGAACCCAGCTAAGCTGTGTCTAGATTCCTGACTCATGGAAACTGTGAGGTAATAAATTTATGTTGTATTAAGTTCTTAAATTTGTGATAATTTTTACACAATAATAGAAATCTAATACAAAGAACAAAATTTGTTTCATTTTTTTAAACTTTTTTTCCCCAAAAAACAAGAATTCAAGTATATGAATTTTAAGAAGTTATGGCCACCACCATCAAGGAATTTAAAGTTTGATAGAAAAAAATAAATACAGATAGACTTGCAAATCAGTTTGGGATGCCTCCTTACCCATCTATAGGAATCAATTGAATTAAAGACTGAAAAGATAAAGTATATTAAACAAGAGAACACTTCTGCTTCTCTGATATTATAGACAAATACAGAAATATAAAATTGGCCCATCATCCTATCTTTCAACCCTTCTTCCCAATACTGTGTACCCTCAAAGTCTAAATTTTTCCCCTTGGGGTAGATATAACTGTTAATGAATAAGACATTAACTGCTCATCTTGCTCATGTCCTTAGACATAAGCAAAAATGATGGCTTTTTCAAGACTGACATTGATTACTGAATTATGATTTTCAGCCTACCTGTATCAGAGTCAGATGCTTATGAAATTCCAGAGTTCTGCTTTACAAACCCATTTGAGTGAATTAGCATTGTTGGTAATGATTTCAGGTAACCTTATTTTTACATTAACTTCAGGTGATTTCTTTTTTATGGGTTAAACTTCAAAACTATACATTTTGTGAAAGTTGGGGAGGGAATACCATGACTTTCAGATTTACTAGCATTTCTCCAAAGATTAGCACTTGCTATGTATTCAAACATTTTTCCTGAGGAAATCACTAAAATCATTAGAAGAAAAACAAATGATATCTTCTTGTCTACACTATTTGCAAATATGAAATGTTAGACTTGCAAGAGTCACAAATATATAAATACACAGCTTCCTTTCTTCTCTCTTCTAAAGCCAGTATGGTATCTTCCTTGTTATAAAATAACAACTTTGAAATGGCAATGTGATAGTGTTGGATTTTATAAAGTTGAAAAAGAAAATTCTGATAAGTTCATGAGAAAAATCATTCTCCCATTACTGTTTCAAACAGCAATCTGGAGATATGAATAAAAGTTAAAAATGCATATATTTTGAATTACTTCTTCTGCCTATGGGAATTAAACCTAACTGAATAAATATGCAAAGATATAGGCACAAGGATGTCCATTGAATAGGACACCTGTAAAAGGAAAAAATCAGAAATAACCTAACCATCAAGTGTTAGGTTACACTATACATTTATACTTTTAAAAACTTGCAGCTATCACAAAAATAACACAGGCAAATATATTCTGATGTGGGTATATAGTAATAATACCCATTTTGTGAAAATATTACTGAATGGTATATATAACATAATGCCATGCACAAAAACATATTTTAAATATGTATGATCTATATATTCATGAAAAACACCTGGAAACTTGCATATAAACTGTTAATAACATTAAGTTGGGGGAAAAAACCTCAGTCTTCCCTGCTGTGTTTTTCCTTTATTTTCACATTACTACTGCATTCATGGTACCTCTGACACCAGATGTGTGGGCATTTCCTCCCACCAAGTAATTCTCTGACATCAGCTGGGTATACTATAATTTATTCTAACATTACCTACCTGGAGATAGCAGCAGATCCTACAGGTTAAGAACACAGTCCCATGAGATTGCCTCTTACTTCAGATGACAGTTTCTAGTAGGTACACAAGTTATACCCACAACTTCTGTCTGACTTCGGTACAAACTCGTGATTCCTACATGTCCTTCTTCAGGTTCAATTAACTTGCCATAATTCACAGAACTTAGGAAAACACTTATGTTTAATGATTTATTAAAGAATATGACAAAGGATGCAAATGAACATCCAGATGATGATATCTGGGTGGTTCCCAAATCGCAAAAAACTTCTGTCCCCATGGAGTTGGGGTGTGTTGCCCTCCTGGTAAATTGCATGTAATCACCAATCTAGAATCATAATATTATATAATTGGGATTTTTGGAGGCTTTCTAACATAGCCATGATCAAATATTAACTCCATTTTTAGCCTTTCTCCTCTCTCAAGAGAAGTAAGGTTGAGAGTGCAACAGAGCTTGAAAACTTGAAGCTTCTATTAATGGCTTGGTCTTTCTGTTGACCAGTCCCCATTCAGGAGATACCTATGAGCTCACTCAGAGCTGCTGCACTAAAACAAAAGATATTCCTATTACCCTGTACCTTCCAAAGAATTTAGGAGCCATATATCAGGAACCAGGGTCAAAGACTAAATAGTAGAATGAAAGGTGCACCTAATTCTCTTATCACTTAGGGATTTATGTTCAAGAGTTTCAGGAGCTCTGTGCCAAAAACCAGACTCAGAGACTAGTATGTATATTTTATGTTATCTCACAAACAGTTGTTTCTATAAATGTGATTGGTCATGGACAAATAAAGTATACTTTTTATATCTTACTCTTATACCTAACTGTTAATATTAAAAATAGTTATAATAAAAATGATGTAACATTTAACTTAGTCAAAAAATAGGCAAAGCAGCATTTTCCTTATAATTTACCTAAAATATAGATATGTGAATACCTGTGGTGGAGTAGAAAAGTATGGATAAATATATACAAAAGAATAAGTTTAGGTAATGTGATGCTGGTAATTTTTACTTTGTGTTTTATGCCTGAATCTATTGAAAGAAATTAAGAAGAAGAATATTTTAATTTGTTTTAAATAATTTATTTAAATTATTTTTATATTTAGAATACTCTTCTAAGTTGATCTAACCTATTTACATATGAAAAAAATTCAACTGCTGAACTATTTTAAAACTCTAGCTATAGTTAGATGAATATTAAATTTACATCTATTAACACAAGCTATTAATTGAAATCCACTTAAATTTACCTCAATTATTTTTAGATATTGAATACATTTCATATAATTTCTATCCTAAATGTAACATGCTAACAAAAATGCATAACATTTTCTATTACTCCTTTGATATTAAGTTAATTATTTGTCAATTAGATTTATTTCTGTCATTATAAGTTAATGTATTTCAGTATTCTAATAAGATTTCATTCCAAGTCAATGCTGAAATGCGCAATTGATTCCCTCTTTGGTTTTTTCATCATTCAGCAGGTCAAGTAGTTAACTAGAGTGGAATCACTCTTAATTGCTATCATCTGTCAGTAGTTAACCCACCCAGATTTTCCAAGACTACTGTCAGATTCTTGAATTAAAAGAAGATATTGTTTCAGGTTTAAAAATAAAATAAAATAAAGAAGATATTAATGACTAAGAAATTACTGTTCAAGCATTGTCTAATACTATAATAAAGGGAGATCATATAGGAAACAAAATTTAAAAGAATCACATATTATTGCCCATCTAAAATAATTTTATAGGGTTAACCCTTAGAATACTAAGTATGTCATTAGCAATACAGAGTAAGTATAACTCACATTAATGCCAATAATTAAGTATTACTGGACTTAAAATATGTATATGGCTATTATATTTTCTATCTCAAAATTACACTTGCAGAAGATGGGAGCACACAGGAGAAGATGACAGAATAGGAAGATGCTAGGCTCACCTCACCTCATAAACACACCAGAAATACAACTTCACATAGAGGTACACAACTACACCTATCTCTGAGAACAGCCTGAAGTCTAGCAAAAAGATTCGCTGCCACAAAAGGTAAAAATGAAAAGCCTTATTGAGATGAGTAGCGTGATCTTCCCTTTCTTTCTTGTCTGGTCAACATCTGAACATTCTTTCTATATCTGTACAACATGCCTGGAGCAAAATGCCATGTTGTTTTCATTCTTTGAAAGATGATCTCTTCACCTATTATGGAATGCAGATGACAGCAGATGTTCCAAAACACTGATGAGAAACACATGTGAATCTCTTCATATTTGTCATAGTTTTCTTAATACATAAGAAATAGTAATGAGGCATCAGGAATTTCTTTCTTAAATTTCTCTCCCTTTTCATAATCACAAAGATTCAGGTTTTTTCTTTCCCTTCTCAGTGAATAGTCTCCTTTAACAAATTTCTTTATCTCTTACTAAAATCTATGTTATTCAAACTCCTCTGGACTTTAATTGTTTCATCTTTTTTAACCTTGTACCCAAACTCTTTCCATAAGCCCATCATTGGTCCAGGAAACCCCAGAGTGAAACAGCAACATTCCATGTATCAAAAGGCAGCAGTATATGATACATTCTGAGGTACCATGAAGAGCCTTTTTCTATAAAATGCCCTTATGAAAAATCTAACCTGATAACACTGTGGAGTGTCACAATATCAGATAATTATTTTCTTTTGTTCTGTACTAGCCATGGTTAGAATCTAAGGAGTTCACTCAAGGTTTTCCAAGTGGATCTGCAAAGGAATCCATCCTTACATTTTTGTAATACTTTTGTTGACTAGACTTCAGATGAGAGCATGTTAGGATGCTCTGCATTATTATATTCTTGTGACTTTTATTCCTCTTCTAGTCCTGGGAATTCTTATTTTTTTTTTTTTTTTTGTAAAAGTGATTCACCTAACAATAGATAGGCTTGCTTGATATAGAATAAGTTAATTAGGGCCATGGAAGAATCTGATAAATGACATGCATGTGCATGTTCAGTCATGTTCAACTGTTTATAACACCTAATCCACCAGGCTTCTCTGTTCGTGGAATTTTCCAGGCAAGAATACTGAAGTGGGTTGCCATTGCCTACTATAGGAGATCTTTCTGACCCAAGGATTGAACACTTGACTCCTGTGTCTCCTGTATTGGCAAGTGAATTCTTTACCACTGTTTCACCTAGGAAGGCCATAAATGACGTATCCAGGTCTAATATATTTTAGTATATTTAATGGTCATAACTGCTAAATGTTAGTTTGTTATTGAGATTGTCTAACTGGGAAAGGAGTACGTCAAGGCTATATATTGTCACCCTGCTTATTTAACTTATATGCAGAGTACATCATGAGAAACGCTGGGCTGGAAGAAGCACAAGCTGGAATCAAGATTGCCAGGAGAAATAGCAATAACTTCAGATATGCAGATGACACCACCCTATTGGCAGAAAGTGAAGAGGAACTAAAAAGCCTCTTGATGAAAGTGAAAGAGGAGAGTATAAAAGTTGGCTTAAAGCTCAAAATTCAGAAAACTAAGATCATGACATCTGGTCCCATCACTTCATGGCAAATACATGGGGAAACAGTGGAAATAGTGGCAGACTTTATTTTTGGGGACTCCAAAATCACTGCAGATAGTGATTGCAGCCATGAAATCAAAAGACACTTGCTCCTTGGAAGGAAAGTTATGACCAACCTAGACAGCATATACAAAAGCAGAGACATTACTTTGCCAAAAAATGTCCATCTAGTCAAGGCTATGGTTTTTCCAGTGGTCATGTATGGATGTGAGAGTTGGACTGTGAAGAAAGCTGAGCGCTGAAGAATTGATGATTTTGAACTGTGATGTTGGAGAAGACTCTTGTGAGTCCCTTGGACTTCATGGCGATCTAACCAGTCCATCCTAAAGGAGATCAGTCCTGGGTGTTCATTGGAAGGACTGATGCTGAAGCTGAAACTCCAATACTTTGGCCACCTCATGCGAAGAGTTGACTCACTGGAAAAGGCTCTGATGCTGGGACGGATTGGGGGCAGGAGAAGGGGACGACAGAGGATGAGATGGCTGGATGGCATCACCAACTCGATGGACATGGGTTTGGGTGAACTCCAGGAATTGGTGATGGACAGGGAGGCTTGGCGTGCTGCAATTCATGGGGTCGCAAAGAGTCAGACATGACTGAGTAGTGACTGAACTGAACTGATAGAGTCCAAGCCCTTGAGTTTTTAATTGTCTAATCTAAAGAAACCAGCAGCCAGGAAAGTTAAGGACTGGCCAAAGCAAATCATTGATTTCATGTCTTGAGGGACTGCGCTGTGCTGTGCTAATTTCAACAATAATACCATTACTGAAATTAGCTCTTTTATTTGCTCACCAATAAAAGTATTTGTTTACTAAACTGAGAATATTTATATAAAGTCAATGAATAACATGACTTTTAAATAAAAACAAATGTTTGCAATAAAGAGTTATGAGTTGAATTTGAGGCTTTAGCTTCCAAATTGTTGATTTTTTCAGTTGATCAATAACATGAAAAATCTCATTCCTATATTTGTTTCATATTTTTAAATATTATAAATTTTAATCATTTCATTCTCCAATTTCTAAATACATTCAATTTCATCAGTCTGGAAGGTTGATAGAAGAAGCATAAAGTTTTTAAAACAATCATTTTATTTCTTTATTGTAAATACAACTTTAAACAGGAAATATATTAAACCTGTAGTAATTGCTAAAAGCATTTCTATATTTAATGAGCGGATTCATTTTGATATTTGGCAAAACTAATACAATTATGTAAAGTTTAAAAATAAAATTAAAAAAAATAATTATACTCTTGTAATTGCATAATTTTCTTTTATATCTAGTGAGATAAGTCTGATATTCACCTAGCATTCAAAAACCTGGTTCAGAGATACTGATTCATTGTGTTTAGTTATACAAGTTTATGGGAATAGAAATGCACACGTATAAATCTTTTAAAATAGCCAGTGCAAATCCATAAACTTCCTAATTAATTGCATATTGATAGGTGATGTAAATCTCCTTTTGAAGAAAATGTGTTTCCAAGCTTGCACAAAAACAAGAAAAACAGCCCAAGTTAACAAATTAGTGATTTCCATTATGTTCCCTTCTGATATATAATATATAAAAATCTGCTTTTTTGCTTTGCAATTATACCTTAAAAACTAAAAAATATTATTAAAACAAATATGCATATCCATTAATATTAATTTAATATTAAAACATTAAAATAATTATAAGCAATATTATTAAAATAAAATAGTTTACTTATTAAGATATTTAAATACAATAACAATAATATTAAAATAATAACAATATTAATATAAATAACAATTAAAATAATTTAATAATAGTATTAAAATAATTGTTTGTTAAAATAAACAATATTATTAAAAAAAATAATTGCTGGACTCCCTTCATAGTGCTATGTAATGTTTTTGAATCTCAGTCTCTCATCTCAGATGTTTTAGATATCTTTGTAAAGTGTCTTCTTACCTGTGTCCATTACAGAATAATTTATTAGTTTTAACTCTAACCCTTATCCTATAGAAGCGGCAGGAAATTCAGTCCCAGTTTTCTGTCTTCTTCTCTTCTTAGAAGTATGAACAAAATCTCCAGAAGCTTTTGTGGCAGATTAAAGCAGAGACCAGGTCAGTTTCAACCTACCATGGCTGTTCCTTGCCCAAACCCATATTTTCCCTTGGCATGGCCAATAGTTTATCTTTCTTTCCAAGTAGGAGTGTGGCAGGTTTTTGGTTATCTAAATATCTGATTCCTAGAATCTAGTCTATCTGCATGCATTTAAAGGCAGTACACCTCTGGGAGTTGACTCTATACCTGGAGAATTAGATATCTGCCTATTCTGGATGTATACACTAACCTTCACTACTAATTCAAGAAAAATACCTTAGAGTTTAGCCTCTACTTCAACTCAATAACTTGTTTTTCCTCCCCTTTAACTTTGGAATCTTTAACCCAATATCTTAATTTGTTTGAATCTTTCATGAGATAAAGGGAAAGGCCATGTATGAACATCTTTTAATTTTTCCCACAAAATCTTCCAAAATAACTGAACACTTCATGGGAAATACATGGGGAAACAGTGGAAACAGTGTCAGACATTATTTTGGGGGCTCCAAAATCACTACAGATGGTGATTGCAGCCATGAAATTAAAAGACGCTTACTCCTTGGAACTAAAGTTATAACCAACCTAGATAGCATATTGAAAAGCAGAGACATTACTTTGCCAACAAAGGTCCATCTAGTCAAGGCTATGGTTTTTCCAGTGTTCATGTATGGATGTGAGTTGGACTGTGAAGAAAGCTGAATGCTGAAGAATTGATGCTTTTGAACTGTGGTTTTGGAGAAGACTCTTGAGAGTCCCTTGGACTGCAAGGAGATCCAACCAGTCCAATCTAAAGGAGATCAGCCCTGGGATTTCTTTGGAAGGAATGATGCTAAAGCTGAAACTCCAGTACTTTGGCTACCTCATGTGAAGGGTTGACTCATTGGAAAAGACTCTGATGTTGGGAGGGATTGGCGGCAGGAGGATAAAGGGACGACAGAGGATGAGATGGCTGGATGGCATCACTGACTCGATGGACGTGAGTTTGAGTGAACCCCGGGAGATGGTGATGGACAGGGAGGCCTGGCGTGCTGCAATTCATGGGGTCGCAAAGAGTCGGACACAACTGAGCGACTGAACTGAACTGAAAGGTGAAAAGATAATTAAAATTAAGAATAATTGCAATACACTAAACATCATTCCAATTATTTTATATCAACAATATTTTTTTAAAATAATACTATATCAGTAAGTATTCTGCTATAGCTGCAACTCATTTTACCATTTTTTTCTCAGATACATTGAAGGCCATAGGCTTCAAAAAAAAAAAGCCATGGTCTTCCAGTAGGAAGATGCGATTCCAAATGAATCTGAAAATTTTGCTAGGAGAGTTGTTTTTTCTAAAGACTGGGATGTTCTTTTATCTTAGCTTAACCCTTGACCTCATTCCACAGACGGCACCAGAGAGGGGAGTTGCTTCCTACATCTACTCCATGTGGACTCACATCCAGTTGCTAAATCTTTGCCTTGACTCTGAACTGATAAAGAACAGTAACGTAATAGCGGTAGAGATGAGGGGAAGAGCAAAGGACTATAGAAAAATGGAAAAAAGGAAAGGAAGTTGACAAACAGTTTAAAAAAGAAGAAGAAGAGAAAAGCAAACAAATTAGAATTAGTTCTTGAAAACCAATATTTGGCTTATTCACCAGGTTGAATTTCAAATAAATCTAAGACAGATAGTATTATTTATTCTCCTTGTTTTCTGCCTCTGGTACTTTAATTACTCTTAAGCGTAAATGCTTATTTGGTATTTGGCTGGTTTCAAGCAACTTATTACAGATATAAAATGTAATGTCTTATGTGGTCTTAATTTGGCAAGAGGTTTCTTGTGTGTTTTGGCAGTTGGAAACATTGTCACCGTATTTGAAGAGCAAATGTCAAGTTTTTAAGATAATTAAGGCAAAACAATAAATACAGTTTTGCAGTAATTTCCTAATAAGGTGAAAATATCTATTTTTGCTTGCAGCCTGTGTTTGAAAGCCTCAGCTATAAGAACTGCATTTCTGCCTGTTCTTATGTTGGTCATTTTCTAACAACCATCTAGGCCATTTTTTATTGGACCAAATTGATTTGTATCTTTGATTTTTACATCTAATAGTAAATTTTTACATCTGTAGAGTTAGATTGCATTATTGTTTTCCTTCCAAATGATGATTCTATAAACATTTTCACACAGCTATAGTGTCAATCTGTGAATTACTTTTCACCTTTCATTTTAAAGTCATTCAGTCAATTTTAAATGTTTGATAGGACTTGAGCTTCCCTTTTCTTTTTCCTCAGAGTGCCTATATTTTTCTTATAATAGCTTGAAACTTTGGGAACTAAAAATATAGCAACATTTCGTGATGTGCAACCAAAGAAAGGATTTAAATTTGGGGACGGATTACACAGGAACAGGTGTGCAGAGATGCAGGGGGCGAAGCCTTTGTCCTGTTGCACACTCTGGTAGTCAGGGGAAGAAGCTGTCGGTGGTACAGGAATTTAGTGGGGGGAATGCAATGATTAACAATGACAGGACAGGGAAGAAATGAGAGATTTGGGATTAAAAGGGCTCTAAGGGGCCTCCTTGGTGGCTCAGATGGTAAAGAATCTGCCTTCAATGCAGAAGACCTGGGTACAATCCCTGTGTTCAGTCCCTGGACTGGGAATTTACCCTGGAGAAGGAAATGGCAGCCCACTCTAGTAGTCTTGCCTGAAAAGTCCCATGGACAGAGGAGCCTACTGGGCTACAATCCATGGGGTCTCAAAGAGTCGGACACAACTGAGTGACTTTTTTTTTTTTACACAGTTAACACCATTTAAGCATTCAAATATACTTTTTAAGACTTTCAACCTTTACTGCCACTATTTGTCATCATCATTTTTCTGAGCCATTCCTGGTCCTGGTCCAGATTACTGAAAATCCAAACAACCAAAACTTATTCCTCATTCAGTATTTCTTTGGGGGGAAATTAATATGAGAAAAATTAAGCAAAGTAATCCAAAATAAGGAATGAGGTATTTGCAGCAAAGCATTTGCACATAAGACAGAGAAAATTAATGTGGATTTGACTTGTATATATAGTAATAAAAAATAAAACTTACTATATATATGCATTATAAGAATTCTTTAAAGGGCCCAGTACAATGCCTGTCACATAATTACCTAAGCAGATAAATATTTTTAAGTATCCAAAAATTTGTTTCTTTTGGTTCATTTTATTAAAAGTTAAGACTAGGTTGCAAATCACTAAATAATTTTTCAAGACAGAAGAAAATCAAGCATCTCTATTAGCACATCTTCTACAACCCTAAACCCATAAAGCAGTATTAAAAAGAAATTCTAACCTGCTAGCCAAGATTCCAAGGTTTCCTTAATCAACAATTGCAGAGGGGCTGAGAAAAGTTTCATCTTCCAGATTTCATCATATCTTTCAATCACTTTTAAGTGAATGACAATATGTATTTTGCTGCTCCTGCTGCTGCTAAGTCACTTCAATCGTGTCTGACTCTCTGCAACCCCATAGACAGCAGCCCACCAGGCTCCCCCGTCCCTGGGATTCTCCAGGCAAGAATACTGGAGTGGGTTGCCATTTCCTTCTCCAATGCAGGAAAGTGAAAAGTGAAAGTGAAGTCTCTCAGTCGTGTCCGACTCTTAGCGACCCCATGGAATGCAGCCTACCAGGCTCCTCCATCCATGGGATTTTCCAGCCAATAGTACTGGAGTGGGGTGCCATTGCCTTCTCCATGTACTTTGCTACACTACCTTTTATTAATTCTAATTTCTGTAATCATTTATTTCACAGGTTAAAGCTGCATTTTATTTGGTACTTTTGTAGGGCTTTAAATTTTTTTTTTTATTGCAATCCTGCCTTTTAGTCATGAGGCAGTCTTATAAAAAGAAAAAAAAAGAAAAGGTAAAATTTTTCTGTGAAAAAGAAAAAATGCCAGCTCTTTCATTCATCCTATACATATATATATATTTATTTCATATACTAAGTAATATCTTTTTGTCTCTAATTTAGAAGATTTTAATTTGTATAATGAACATAAAATATTTTTATACAAGTAATTTAAATTTATGAAAATAGTAAAACTAATTTTATTTTACATCTCTTTGGTAATGTGTAGCTTTCTGACATTTCCTTAAATGTAGTTAAAATAAGCTATTCATATCCTTACTGAGGTGCATTTAAGATCACTTCCTTATAAACAGTGAGACAAGTTTAACTCATCTGAGATATATTAACACAACCATCTGTTCAGTTTGTAAGATGTTTTATGTTAGAATACAGGTTCTATAATACAGCACAGATTAGCATGGCTCATAAGTATAATAGACTCCTGGATGATTTAATTTATTTAAAATATGCAGAATATTCAATATCCTCTTGATTTAGAGAAAATTCAACAGTCTGGGCATCTGTTTCTTGCCCTAGTTTAGCTAAATTTGCTAAATACTTTTTTTCAGTTTGGAAATATATAAAATGACCTCCTCCCTTTTTACTCCAGTAGTTATTAAAATTCTTCTTTGTCTACAACATGTCTTACTCCATCAAATTAGAAATTTTTGATTCCTTGCTGATGCTACAAATAAAAGTGGACCATGTAGATGGAAACCAAAGTTCTCTCAGCGACATTTAGCCCTAGAGATGCTTATATAACATATTATATCTTTAGACAATGAAATTGTAAGAAGATGATTGGTTGAAGACTGAAACTCCATCTTTTAAATTTAGCACCTGTTCTACTTCAGGAAATGCTGAAGACTCGAAGTCTGACAAGAGAATGCTCCTTAATTTTTTGAAAATTCCCTCCTTAACAAATAATGTTTGAATAATACCAACAGCAGATGTTTTTCATTAGTCTGCAGTTGCCATGGTCACTACTTTTTTTTTTTTTTAACTCTAGGAGCTATTTTTTACTTTATTTTTTAAATTTAAATTTATTTATTTTAATTAGAGGCTAATTACTTTACAATATTGTACTGGTTTTGCCATACATCAACTTGAATCCGCCATGGGTGTACACGTGTTCCCAATCCTGAACCCCCCTCCCACCTCCCTCCACTAAGTTCTCTGTTTTTCAGATATTATTTCCTTCTATTGTTACTCACATTGACTATCTGTTGATATCAAGACAACTAGACTCAGTGAAGAATATTTATTAATAATTTAAAACATAAACAGCATTCCCAGGACATTGATGAAGTTGCACATTGGCTAAGTTTTTTTAGCATAATTAAGAAGCATTTTAGTTATTTACAGTTATCAATAATTTTCTTAAATAATGTCATGTACCAGAAAGCTTCATTTTTTTAACATTAGTAAATATCTTACTTTCAGAAGGACCTCAGCAAAGAATTATTACAATTGGTTCCATCAAATGTTTAATTAATTTATGATGTCAAATATAAACATGCATAAAGCAGTGATCCCAGATGCAGTAGTGGTGATTTGATTGCTAAGCTGTGTTCAACTCTTTGCATCCCCCTGGACTATAGCCCAACAGGTTCCTCTGTTCAAGGGATTTCTCAGGCAAGAATACTGGAGTGGGTTGCCATTTCCTACTCCAGGGCATCTTCCCAACCCAGGGATTGAACCCTCATCTCCTGCTTTGGCAGGTGCATTCTTTACAAACTGAGCCACATGGGAAGCCCCTATCCCAGTTGTGGTACACGGCTGAAACTATCTCAAATAAGTTCACAGATTGCTTTTTCAAAAAGTGAATATTACCAAAAAAGGGACAGAAAAATTTCAGTTAGATCATGAGTACCTTGATTCCCAGATGACTCAATGGTAAAGAATCAGCCTGCCAATGCAGGAGACACGAGTTCTCTCCTTGGGTGGGGAAGATCCCCTGAAGATAGAAAAGGCAACCCACTCCAGTATTCTTCCTTGGGAAATCCCATGAACAGAGGAGCTTTGCAGTATATAGTCCATGGGGTTGCAAAAGAGTCAGACAAGACTTAGAAAGTAAAACAGCAATAATAATTACTCGAGTCCTGTCTTAACATGAGTATTATAATTTAATTCATCCTAATTTTGAGAGTAATTATTTAATGTTGGGTTGATTAGAGTATTTGAGATTAGTGCCCAAATTTATTTCCAGAACTTAACAGAATTTTGTTTGCTTGCTTATTTTATTTTATTTATTATTTATTATCTTTTTATTTTTTGATTATGATAATGATACATTTATTGAAAGTTTTACATTTTCATATTCTGGTCCTGGATGACTTATGTATAATATGTTTTTTTTTTAATTTTACAATATTGTATTGGTTTTGCCATACATCAACATGCATCCGCCACAGGTGTACACATGTTCCCCATCCTGAACCCCCCTCCTACCTCCCTCCCCATACCATCCCTCTGGGTCATCCCAGTGCACCAGCCCCAAGCTTCCTGTATCCTGCATCAAACCTGGACTGCTGATTCATTTTTTATATGATATTATACATGTTTTAATGCCATTCTCCAAAATTACCGCCCCCCCCCCACCAGAGTCCAAAAGACTATTCTATACATCTGTGTCTCTTTTGCTGTCTCACATACAGGGTGTCCTTACCATCTTTCTAAATTCCATATATATGCTTTAGTATACTGTATTGGTGTTTTTCTTTCTGGCTTACTTCACTCTGTATAATAGGCTCCAGTTTCATCCACCTCATTAGAACTGATTCAAATGTATTCTTTTCAATGGCTGAGTAATGCTCCATTGTGTATATGTACCACTGCTTTCTTATCCATTCATCTGCCGATGGACATCTAGGTTGCTTCCATGTCCTGGCTATTATAAGCAGTTCTGCGATGAACATTGGGGTACACGTGTCTTTTTCAATTCTGGTTTCCTCGGTGTGTATGCCCAGCAGTGGGATTGCTGGGTCATAAAGCAGTTCTATTTCCAGTTTGTTAAGGAATCTCCACACTGTTCTCCATAGTGGCTGTACTAGTTTGCATTCCCACCAACAGTGGAAGAGGGTTCCCTTTTCTCCACACCCTCTCCAGCACTTATTGCTTGTAGACTTTTGGATCACAGCCATTCTGACTGGCGTGAAACAGTACCTCATAGTGGTTTTGATTTGCATTTCTCTGATAATGAGTGATGTTGAGCATCTTTTCATGTGTTTGTTAGCCATCTGTATGTCTTCTTTGGAGAAATGTCTATTTAGTTCTTTGGCCCGTTTTTTGATTGTGTCATTTATTTTTCTGGAGTTGAGCTGTAGGAGTTGCTTGTATATTTTTGAGATTAGTTGTTTGTCAGTTGCTTCATTTGCTATTATTTTCTCCCATTCTGAAGGCTGTCTTTTCACCTTGCTTATAGTTTTCAACCTGCCTGACTTCAGGCGCTACTACAAAGCCACAGTCATCAAGACAGTATGGTACTGGCACAAAGACAGAAATATAGATCCATGGAACAAAATAGAAAGCCCAGAGATAAATCCACGCACCTACGGACACCTTATCTTTGACAAAGGAGGCAAGAATATACCATGGATTAAAGACAATCTCTTTAACAAATGGAGCTGGGAAAAATGGTCAACCACTTGTAAAAGAATGAAACTAGAACACTTTCTAACACCATACACAAAAATAAACTCAAAATGGATTAAAGCCCTAAACGTAAGACCAGAAACTATAAAACTCCTAGAGGGGAACATAGGCAAAACACTGTCCGACATACATCACAGCAGGATCCTCTATGACCCACCTCTCAGAATATTGGAAATAAAAGCAATAATAAACAAATGGGGCCTAATTAAACTTAAAAGCTTCTGCTTGCTTATTTTAGACAAGTATTTGTTTGCTTGCTTATTTTAGACAAGTTACTCTCTTTCTTAAACTTAGAGTGTTCATATTTCTTTCAAATGTACAGTGAGCATATGTGATACGTGTGTACTTCATGGAGTATTGACCCCATATTATATTGACAGTGGCAAAAAGGGTAGATAAAAGCCCAAGTGAAACAAAAAATTTGATTAATTTTTTGTTGGCAGCAAGCACAAAAATAAGGTCAACTGCTTAGCAGTACACACTCCACCCACATTTTCCCCAGTTGAGAACTGGGGCTAAGTAAACTATGATGTATCAAAATTAAGGAAAATAATGCACAGTTTAAAAGGATGTTTAATTTTGTGTCTACTGTTATGAAAAAATCTTCTAAGAATATTCATAAATGTAAAGAGCTTAATACAATATTAAATGTTGCATCTATATTAAAATACACAGAGAAAAAGTGTTGTGACAAATACACATAATTCTGTAAATTGTTATATGTATTTTCTAAGATAAGTAGGGGGCTTCCCAGGTGGGTGCAGTGATAAAGAATCCACCTGCCAATGAAGGAGATCTGGGTTCTATCCCTGGGTCAGGAAGATCCCCTAAGTAGTAAATGACAACCCACTTCAGTATTCCTGCCAGGAAAATTCCATGAACAGTGGAGACTGGCAGGCTACAGTCTGTGGAGTCACAAAGAGTTGGACACAACTGAGCTACCAAGTGTGTGCACACACACACAAGGAAAGTAGGGATATTTAAGAATTTCACCTGGAAAGATAAATGTCAGATTTAAATTAGTCGTTGCCTCTAGGCAGAATACTCATTTTGTGTTGTGTATGCATCAAAAGAAATCTAACTTTAATGAACACTGTCTGGAAATTTTAAATAAAAACATATATATCATGCATAATAACAGCAAAATAAGTGTTTTTGTATTATCAAACACCTTCCAGCAGAAATACAGGCTGATTTCCATGTAGTTGTTCAGTGAGACATATTATAGTGAAACATCAATTATCACTTGTAACTGGTACATATTTTGAAAGCAAACTACTCAATATTTGAAAATAGTCTATTGTCTCAGGTAAAATATTCTGTCTACAGTCTTGGTTATCAATATTTTTAATTTAGAAGATTCAGTTTAGTTCAGTTCAGTCGATCAGTCGTGTCCGACTCTTTGCAACCCCATGAATTGCAGTACGCCAGGCCTCCCTGTCCATCACCAACTCCTGGAGTTCACTCACACTCATGTCCATCGAGTCAGTGATGCCATCCAGCCATCTCATCCTCTGTAGTCCCCTTCTCCTCCTGCCCTCAATCCCTCCCAGCATCAGAGTCTTTTCCAATGAGTCAACTCTTTGCATGAGGTGGCCAAAGTATTGGAGTTTCAGCTTCAGCATCAGTCCTTCCAATGAACACCCAGGATTGATCTCCATTAGGATGGACTGGTTGGATCTCCTTGCTGTCCAAGGGACTCTCAAGAGTCTTCTCCAACACCACAGATCCAAAGCATCAATTTTTTGGTGCTCAGCTTTCTTCACAGTCCAACTCTCATATCCATACATGAACACTGGAAAAACCATAGCCTTGACTAGATGGACATTTTTTGGCAAAGTAATGTCCCTGCTTTTGAATAAGCTATCTAGGGTGGTCATAACTTTCCTTCCAAGGAGTAAGTGTCTTTTGATTTCATGGCTGCAGTCACCATCTGCAGTGATTTTGGAGCCCCCAAAAATAAAATCTGCCACTGTTTCCACTGTTTCCCCATCTATTTCCCATGAAGTGATGGGACCAGATGCCATGATCTTCGTTTTCTGAATGTTGAGCTTTAAGCCAAGTTTTTCACTCTCCTCTTTCACTTTCATCAAGAGGCTTTTTAGCTCCTCTTCACTTTCTGCCATAAGGGTGGTGTCATCTGTATATCTGAGGTTATTGATATTTCTCCCTGCAATCTTGATTCCAGCTTGTGCTTCTTCCAGCCAAGCATTTCTCATAATGTACTCTGCATATATTAACCTTTCTTATACCCTAATTTTCATACGTACAGAATCAGAGCTTGCTGGATTAATTATTTATTTTTCATCGGACCCATAAAAAGTGAACTAATGCTAGATTCCTTACAAATAAACTATACTGGCTTTAATTAGTCTATTAGTCAAGGCTATTTAGGTTATAAGCAATAAAGGCCTAACTCAAATAACTTAAAACAAAGCTATATGAAGGTACATTGAAGTTACAAAAACAAAACAACAAAAAAGATCTCTTTGCAGTACCAGAGAAGTTTTGGAAACTTAAAGAACTGAAATCTTGACCTATACCTCTAGGGTTCTCTCTTATCAGCTATTCATCTCTGATTGGTATTTTTCTTTGGAAAAAAATTTTAGAGGCAATCCTGTCATTGAGGGGATAAGTAGGGTTTGGGGTGAGGTGTAAATAGAACTATGGTTTTCAGAGCTTGAGGATGAAGGGTGAGAATCCAGGATTAGTTGTCCCACTGAAATCTTTCCATTGAAAGTCAGAATGAGAAGTTTCCTTTCCAAAATAAGTAGGGAGTGAGGAACGGTGTATAGAGCTTAGTATATGCTACTACAATAAGAATGTCAGTACGTTGCTTTATGTGTGTACAATGCTTTATGTGTTAACTATTATAACTTGCTTGTTGTGCTTCCAAGCCTGTCAATCTGAATTTTCTCTTTAATATTGCTCAGTAACTTTATATTTCTGCATTTGTCATCTTTTATCTCTCTGAGGCATATTTTTTACTATTTTACCCAATTCTCTAATTTTATTTTTACTTTTTCAGTCAGAAGACTATCTGGAAGTCAAGGATCATGCTTAGCAACTCCAGTATTCCATGAGTGCTATAGGTCAGATTAAGAAATCAGAGCTGGACATACACAATGTTAAGTATATAAATATAATGGTGTATATGAAAAAAGTTAAAATGGAATATTTATAAAGGCTTAACATTGTTGTTACCTAAGCTTGGAAACATTTTGTTTCTTGAGGTAATAGAAACATCAGACAACAAGTATTTGATTTTAGAGCACAAACCTTTGTCTGCATGTACTGAACTGCAGTTATTGGCCTGTATAAACGGGGCAGGAAATATCAAGAGCAATTGGATCCTTGAACTTAGTTACCAGCCTGCCATTTTATTCCTACTAGCATGGTATATTGGAGAAGGCAATGGCAGCCCACTCCAGTACTCTTGCCTGGAAAATCCCATGGACAGAGGAGCCTGGTGGGCTGCAGTGCATGGGGTCACTAGGAGTTGGACATGACTGAGTGACTTCCCTTTCACTTTTCACTTTCATGCATTGGAGAAGGAAATGGCAACCCACTCCAGTGTTCTTGCCTGGAGAATCCCAGGGACAGGGGAGGCTGGTGGGCTGCCGTCTATGGGGTCACACGGAGTCGGACACGACTGAGGCAACTTGGCAGCAGCAGCAGCAGCAGCATGGTATATAACAAAAATAAAATAAAATAAGTGTTTATAAATCAGCCTCACTTTTCTGTTCCAAGGGCCCTGGAGTGGGACATGGCAGAACATTTTCTGCTGGATTCATGCTTTGACTTAGTTATTATCAACTGTGGCAGCTTGATATCTTCATTCCTTTCTCAGCCTCTTCTTACTATCAAATGAATTAAATCTATTCTGAGTGAACAGAATAGTGTTCAATACATTTTTTTCCAGAGACATTTTATTCTTACCCTTCCTTACATATAACTTATATTTTTGCTCTCAATTTTTTGCCTTTTTTCTCCTCTTGGACTCTGCCTAATTTTTTTTCCTATATCTTTATTCTGCTTGTCTCTATTGCTATTTCAAAGGGTAGATAAAAAGGTTCAATTCTTCTATATCCTATAAAAGTATCTTTACTTGGTAAAGTCAGAAGTTTCTTAACAGTAACAACAATAAGTTTTTTAACACAGATAAGAGATCTGTACCAGATGTAGATGACACAGATGAAAAGAAATCAGCTTTGTGTGCTCTTACCAAACATTTAGTGGTAAGTGAAATTTGTCCTGAGCAGTCTTTGTTTTTTTCCTTCAGTTTCTCTTTCCTCCCAGGTTCAAAATACATTATTAATACCCAGAACCATCAATGTGATATCATACTCCCAAGTATATCCTGATGGGAGTTTGCTGCATTTGGTAATTTTAAGTTAACATATATATACATGTATACACACACACACACACACACACACACACACACACACAATGTGTGTAGTAGCAGCAATGCCATGAGAAAAAAAAAATTCTTGGGACAAAAAGTGTTTTTATGCCCACAAATTATATTTTTTGGCTTCCTTTTCATTGTATGTCTAGAAATATGTGTCTTGTGTTATATATATATTATATATATACATACATACATACATGAAAAGCCATAGCTTTAATTGTATTATGCATGTGCAGAAAATGTCATTTATATGTTGACAAGGCTATAAATTAGCACTCCAAATGTGCTGATTCTTGTTTCATTATATGGAGAACTCGTGGGTTTTCTAGATCCCTGTTTTAGAACACTGTTTTATAGCAATGTTCAATTGACAAGAGAGAAATCCAAAAGTGATGGGTGTAAAACCAGTACAACTTACATAGCTTTAGTTTAGTTCGTTATGGCTCAGATGGTGAAGAATCTGCCTGCAATGCTGGAGCCCTAAGTTCAATCCCTGGGTTGGGAAGATCCCCTGGAGAAGGGAAAGGCTACCCACCCCAGAATTCTGGCTTGGAGAATCACATGGACTGTATAGTCCATGGGGTCACAAAGAGTCGGATACGACTGAGTGACTTCCACTTTCACTTTCACTTAGTTCATCCATATTGACATGTCAATCTACTGCTGCTGCTGCTGCTAAGTCGCTTCAGTCGTGTCCGACTCTGTGCGACCCCAGAGACGGCAGCCCACCAGGCTCCCCTGTCCTTGGGATTCTCCAGGCAAGAACACTAGAGTGGGTTGCCATTTCCTTCTCCAATGCATGAAAGTGAAAAGTGAAAGTGAAGTCGCTCAGTCGTGTCCGACTCCTAGCGACCCCATAGACTGCAGCCTACCAGGCTCTTCTGTACACGGGATTTTACAGCCAAGAGTACTGGAGTGGGGTGCCATTGCCTTCTCCGGGCAATCTACTATCTGAACTATTTTCTAGGATATAAGTTCCTACTTTCAATAACTTCATAGACATTTTCAGTTTTCACTTCAAAAAATAAAATGATATATTGTATCTTCTAATGTCATATGAATTTTTTCAGTCACTCAGTTGTGTCTGACTCTTTGTGACCCCATGGACTGCAGCACACCAGGAATCCTTGTCCTTCACCATCTCCCAGAGCTTGCTCAAACTAATATTCATTCAATCAGTAATGCCATCCAACCATCTTGTCCTCTGTCATTCCCTTCTCCTCCTACCTTCAATCTTTCTCAGCATTAGGGATTTTCCAATGAATCAGCTGTTTCCATCAGGTGGCCAAAGTATTGGAGCTTCAGCTTCAGTATCAGTCCCTCCAATGAATATTTAGAGTTAATTTCCTTCAGGATTAACTGGTTTGATCTCCTTGCAGTTCAAGGGACTCTCAAGAGTCTTCTTCAACAAAACAGTTTGAATTCTTCAGCACTCAGCCTCCTTTATGGTCAAACTCTCACATCCATACATGACTACTGGAAAAACCATAACTTTGACTAGATGGACTTTGTTGGCAAAGTAATATCTCTGCTTTTTAATATGCTGTCTACATTGGTCATAACTTTTCTTCCAAGGAGTAAGCTTCTTTTAATTTCATGGCTTCAGTCACCATATGCAGTGATTTTGAAGCCCAAGAAAATAGTCTGTCACTGTTTCCATTGTTTCCCCATCTATTTGCCATGAAGTGATGTGACTGGATGCCATGATCTGAGTTTTCTGAATGTTAAGTTTTAAGCCAACTTTTTCACTCTCATCTTTCACTTTCATCAGGAGTCTCTTTACTTCCTCTTCACTTTCTCCCGTAAGGGTAGTGTCATCTATATATCTGAGGTTACTGATGCTTCTCCTAGCAATCTTGAGTCTAGCTTGTGCTTCATCCAGCCTGGCATTTTGCATGATATATTCTGCATATAGGTTAAATAAGCAGAGTGACAATATACAGCCTTGCTGCACTCCTTTCCCAATTGTAAACCAGTCTGTTTTTCCATGTCCAGTTCAAATTATTGCTTCTTAACCTGCATATAGGTTTCTCAGGAGGCAGGTAATGTGGTCTGTTAGTCCCATCTCTTTAAGAATTCAGCAGTTTGTTGTGATCCACACAGTCAAAGGCTTTAGTGTAGTCAGTGAATCAGAAATATATGTTTTCCTGGAATTTTGTTGCTCTTTCTAAGATCCAACAGATGTTGGCAATTCGACCTCTGGTTCCTCTGAAGGGTATTCAGATTCTAATCAGATAAACATGCATTTTATAATAAAAGTTCTGGGAAAATAAAATAATGTAGATGCTTATTTGATAGTGTTCAGACTTCTGAACCAATCTAGTTCTTTAGGTAAATTTTATTTACACTGAAAATCAGATCTAATTAGAAAAGTTATACAAGGTAAAACAATGTAGCATATTTGTTTAGAAGAGTAGGAAATAAATTATCCAGTTCATAAGCTAAAGCTAAAATGTGATTTTAAATATTAAAGGATGGAGAATTTATCTCAATAAATATCCTCTCATGAAAGTTCGGCTGAAAAGACTATGATTTCAAAGTGTGCCTTGTGAATCATTATTTAAAATACATTTAATGATTCTTTATATGAACAAAGAGAAGAGATAAAAGACTAAGCTGATCGAAGTGTTCTTTTTAATTTTTACTTTATTTTTACTAGTATTGGTAGCATGTCTCTCTAAATGAATAATCATGTTTGGGATCAGAGGTCTGAGAATAATTAAAGCATATCAATATGATATTTCTAAAATAGGAGATTCTGCTGCCTTTAAACAGTGTTATTGCATTTATAATCACCATCTGCCTATCCCTACTCTCTCTTTTTCTGGATCTTTTCCTAGTGTTTCTCAAAATATTACTCTCATTGGGCATAATCACAGGGTAATTCTACACTACGTGATCTTATTTTATAAATTAGAGTTATGTGAGGGAGATTCGTGACTAAGAAAATATCCTTGTTGGTTGGTATCCAGTAATATTTCTATGAAAGAGATTTCAAAAGCTCACCAAACTTAGATTTCTGAATTTATCTCAATAGAATGTGATTGAGGCTTTATTTTTGAAACCAATATTTTAGAAATAACCATTAACTTTATGTATTATTTAAAAAACAAACAAACAAACAAAAACTTTTTGCGATAGCCTACTTTCTACCAATTTTATTTCTGAAAGTAAATGTCATCATATCACCCTAATAACAAAGCTTGTTTTTGTTTAGTCTCTAAGCCGTGTTATACTCTTTTGCAACCCCAAACATGGCCTCTAGCCTGCCTGGCTCCCCTGTCCATGGGATTTCCCAGGTAAGAATACTGGAGTGGGTTGCCTTTTCCTTCCCCAAATAATAAGGCTTATCAACTGCTTTTATGCTATCAAAGCTTCCTGGCATAACACTTAATAATTTTTTGTTATGGTTTCTCTGCTTGCAAGTTTTCATAAAATCATCACCTAGTTTCAGGGAATAAAAGTGAAAGTATATTTGTTACTCCGTACCACATTCAGAATAAAGATTTTCTATTACTCTAAAAGGACAGTTTTGGTTCATAATTAATGTAAAGAGGATACAGACTGACTGACTCATTCTTAGCAAAAACTGAAATTTCTTCAAGGATGAATGTGCCATCTGAAGCTTTCCTATCAGTGTTTTTGTGCTATGAGGTAATGTTCAATCATTTATGTTTTTCCCTTCATCTATCACCATGTTTTTTACTCCATCATAACCTGTTTCTGCAATCTACTGTGAATTGGATATGACAGGCAAAGAACATAGTACATGTTGAATATGATACTGAGTAAATAATGGACCCTGACATATGATGTGAATTCCCTAAATTTGAATTTGAATCAATGTAATATCTTTCCTGATGATGATGCTTGCATTTTAAACATTATTTCTAATTTTACACATTTCATGTGCTGAATTTTAAGCAGTAGAAACAACGGGGAAAGTTTTTAGAGGAATGGAGGCCTTTTTTAGAGTGGTTAGAAGCTGTAAATTATAATTAAAACTGTCCAGAGTACGAATTTCTCACATGGTGGTTTTGAGATGATTGTGCTTAAGATATTTAATTTCTGTGGTCCTAGTTTCTTATATACAATAAGCAATTAATACTCTCAGGGATTTTATGAAAGTTGACAATTTAAACATATGTGCAAGTATCTAAAAATAGGAACATTTAATCAATGGAAGTTCCCTTACCTTGGAGTTATAACATTAGCAACCACCATTTCAATCAACATGTATGATTATTCCTGCTGCTGCTGCTGCTAAGTCACTTCAGTCGTGTTGGACTCTGTGCGACCCCATAGACAGCAGCCCACCAGGATCCGCCATCCCTGGGATTCTCCAGGTAAGAACACTGGAGTGGGTTGCCATTTCCTTCTCCAATGCATAAAAGTGAAAAGTGAAGTGGCTCAGTCGTGTCCGACCTTCGCGACCCCATGGACTACAGCCTACCAGGCTCCTCTGTCCATGGGATTTTCCAGGCAAGAGTACTGAAGTGGGTTGCCATTGCCTTCTCCAGTGATTATCCCTACCAGATGTCTAATGGTCCAACAATAAATGAATATGCTCTTAGGTTATTTCTTATTCTGAACTTTATAATAAAGAGCTTTTTGAAAATAATGGACCCCCCCAAAAAACCTTTTATTCCTTTTGGTGAAACTCTGACCACCATTTTTTTTTTAATATGAATTGATTTTAATTAGAAGCTAATTACTTTACAATGTTGTAGTGGTTTTGCCATACATTGACATGAATCTGCCATGGGTGTACATTTGTTGCCCATCCTGAACCCCCCTCCCACCTCCCTCACATCCCATCCCTCTGGGTCATCCCAGTGTACTGACCACTATTATTTTACTAGCCAAACCACTAATTATATGGTATAATTTATTAATTAGAAGGTTTTTTTTTAATTCTTCTAAATTGACATCATGACAGCATTAATCTCATTTACAGCTACTTTAAAATAGATTTCATGTGAATATACATAAGGCTGTTCTTGCTGAAATAAATTATATTAACTCTGTGTAAATTACAGGTTCTGGTCTTAATTCAGGAAAGAGATCTTAGAGATTTATATTTTGTTTCTGAAAGATGATACCAAACTGTTTTCCAGATATAACCCAGAGAGTCACACTATTTATCACACTATTTATTATTTGTAATAATTAAATAAGGTATTGTAAACCAATCATGCACTATAAAATATACTTAAAAATTTAACATTATATAACAACAAAAACTAGGAGAAGATAATCCCTACTTATGACATCTTAAGTGATAATTAAACAAACCTATAATGTGTTTACCAAATTCTGAAATGCTTTGTGGATTATACATCCTATGAAATTTTGGACTCTGGAGAATGCATGAAAAGCAAGCAGATTTTGGAGAACTGAACCTTGGAAGGAGAAGCTAGCATTAACTGAAATTTCTCCTGTTATGGTGTCATCCTGAGAGTATACTGAAGATGAGTCACTGCCACAACAACTAATACTTAGATGATTTTTTAAAAAAACTGCCATTTACTGATCTGAGGAACTGAGAGATAAAGTCAGTCATTACATCTTGCTTCCATGGCAACTACTGCCACAAGAAAGCAATGAGATTATAAATTATGCCCAAATCTCTGGCTGGCCCTTAACTGCTTATGCACAAAGAAGACACAAAATAGTTCATCTAGAGAAAAAAAAATTTTTTTTGAAATGTTATTTGGGCGGGTACTCAAGACAAATCTTCAGTTTTATTCTAAATATGTTACTGCCTTGCTAAAACAAAAAAGTAATACTCTTCAGAGAAATAAGCAGGGTTTATATTATCTACAGCATAATCTCTTCAGTTTCCAAAGTGTAATCTAAGAGCCCTTGTCCTGCAAAATAAAACCAGAAATGTGGCCTATTCTCAAAAGTAAAGACAATCAACCTAGGACCTCAAAATAATTTACATCTTCTAATTATCAAAGTTTTTAGAAATAGCTGGTATAGCTCTGCTCAACTAGACAAGCATATGTGCCTATAATAAAGAAAGTGATATTTTTTTCTATTTCGCTGAGAATTTTTTTTTTTTAACAGGGAATGGCAAACCACTTCAGTATTCCTTCCTTGAGAACCCCAGGAACAGTACGAAAAGGCAAAAAGATAGGACATTGAAAGATGAACTCCCCAGTTCGGTAGGTGCCCAATATGCTACTGGAAATCAGTGGAGAAATAACTCCAGAAAGAATGAAGGGATGGAGCCAAAGCAAAACAACACCCACTTGTCAATGTAACTGGTGACAGAAGCAAGGTCCTATGCTGTAAAGAGCAATATTGCATAGGAATCTGGAATAGGTCCATGAATCAAGGCAAATTGGAAGTGGTCAAACAGGAGATGGTAAGAGTGAACGTTGACATTCTAGGAATCAGCGAACTAAAATAGACTGGAATGGGTGAATTTAACTCAGATGACCATTATATCTACTACTGTGAGCAGGAATCCCTTAGAAGAAATGGAGTAGCCATCATAGTCAACAAAAGAGTCCCAAATGCAGTACTTGGAGGCAATCTCAAAAACGACAGAATGAACTCTGTTCGTTTCCAAGGCAAATCATTCAATATGACGGTAATCCAAGTCTATGCCCTGACCAGTAATGCTGAAGAAGCTGAAGTTGAATGGTTCTATGAAGACCTACAAGACCTTTGAGAACTAACACCCAAAAAAGATGTCCTTTTCATTATAGGGGACTGGAATGCAAAAGTAGGAAGTCAAAAAATACCTGGAGTAACAGACAAATTTGACCTTGGAGTACAGAATGAAGCAGGGCAAAGTCTAATAGAGTTTTGCCAAGAGAACGTACTGGTTATAGCAAACACCGTCTTCCAACAACACAAGAGAGACAGTATACATGGACATAACCTATGGTCAAGAGCGAAATCAGATTGATTATATTCTTTGCAGGCAAAGATGGAGAAGCTCTGTACAGTCAGCAAAAACAAGACCAGGAGCTGACTGTGGCTCAGATCATGAACTCCTTATTGCCAAATTCAGACTTAAAGAGAAGAAAGTGGGGAAAACCACTAGACCTTTCAGGTATGACCTAAATCAAATCCCTTATGATTAGACAGTAGAAATGACAAATAGATAAAGAGATTAGATCTGATAAAGCACCTGAAGAAATACGAACAGATGTTCATGACACTCTACAAGAGACAGGGATCAAGACCATCCCCAAGAAAAAGAAATGCAAAAAAGCAAAATGGCTGTCTGAGGAGGCCTTAAAAATAGCAGTGAAAAAAGGAGAAGAGAAAAGCAAAGGAGAAAAGGAAAGATATACCTCTTTGAAAGCAGAGTTCCAAAGAATGGCAAGGAGAGATAAGAAAGTCTTCCTCAGTGATCAATGCAAAGAAATAAAAGAAAGCAATAGAATGGGAAAGACTAGAGATCTCTTCAAGAAAATTAGAGATACCAGGGGAACATTCCATGCAAAGATGGGCTCAATAAAGGACAGAAATCATATAGACTTAAAAAAAGCAGAAGACATTAAAGAAGAGGTGGCAAGAATACACAGAAGAACTATACAAAAAAGATCTTCACGACCCAGATAATCATTATGGTGTGATCACTCACCTAGAGCCATACATCCTGGAATGGGAAGTCAAGTGGGCCTTAGGAAGCAACACTATGAACAAAGCTAGTGGAGGTGATGGAATTCCAGTTGAGCTATTTCAAATCCTGAAAGATGATGCTGTGAAAGTGCTGCACTCAAAATATCAGGAAATTTGGAAAATTCAGTAGTGGCCACAGGACTGGAAAAGGTCAGTTTTCATTCCAATCCCAAAAAAAAGGCCATGCCAAAGAATGTTCAAACTACTGTACAATTGCACTCATCTCACACGCTAGTAAAGTAATGCTCAAAATTCTCCAAGCCAGGCTTCAGCAATATGTGAACCGTGAGCTTCCTGATGTTCCAGCTGGTTTTAGAAAAGGCAGAGGAACCAGAGATCAAATTGCCAACATTTGCTGGATCATTGAAAAAGCAAGAGAGTTCCAGAAAATCATCCATTTCTTCTTTATTGACTATGCCAAAGCCTTTGACTGTGTGGATCACAATAAACTGTGGAAAATTCTGAAAGAGATGGGGATATCAGACCACCTGACCTGCCTCTTGAGAAATCTGTATGCAGGTCAGGAAGCAACAGTTAGAACTGGACATGGAACAGACTGGTTCCAAATAGGAAAACGAGTATGTTAATGCTATATATTGTCATAATGCTTATTTAACTTATATACAGAGTACATCATGAGAAACACTGGGCTGGATGAAGCACAAGCTGGAGTCAAGATTGCCTGGAGAAATATCAATTACCTAAGATATGCAGATGACACCACCCTTATGGCAGAAGTGAAGAGGAACTACAAAGCCTCTTGATGAAAGTGAAAGTGGAGAGTGAAAAACTTGGCTTAAAGCTCAACATTCAGAAAATGAAGATCATGGTATCTGATCCCATTACTTCATGGGAAATAGATGGGGAAACAGTGGAAACAGTGTCAGACTTTATTTTGGGGGGCTCCAAAATCATTGCATATGGTGACTGCAGCCATGAAATTAAAAGACATTTACTCCTTGGAAGAAAAGTTATGACCAACCTAGATAGCATATTCAAAAGCAGAGACATTACTTTGCCAACTAAGGTCTGTCTAGTCAAGGCTATGGTTTTCCAGTGTTCATGTATGGATGTGAGAGTTGGACTGTGAAGAAAGCTGAGCGCTGAAGAATTGATGCTTTTGAACTGTGGTGTTGGAGAAGCCTCTTGAGAGTCCCTTGGACTGCAAGGAGATCTAACCAGTCCATTCTGAAGGAGATCAGCCCTGGGGTTTCTTTGGAAGGAATGATGCTGAAGCTGAAACTCCAGTACTTTGGCCACCTCATGTGAAGGGTTGACTCATTGGAAAAGACTCTGATGCTGGGAGGGATTGGGGGCAGGTGGAGAAGGGGATGACAGAGGATGAGATGAGTGGATGGCATCACTGACTCAATGGATGTGAGTCTGAGTGAACTCTGGGAGTTAGTGATGGACAGGGAGGCCTGGCATGCTGTGATTTATAGGGTCACAAAGAGTAGGACACGACTGAGCGACTGAACTGAACTGAACTGAACGAAGATATGCAGATGACACCACACTTATGGCAGAAAGTGAAGAAGAACTAAAGAGCCTCTTGATGAAAGTGAAAGAGAAGAGTGAAAATTTGGCTTAAAGCTCAACATTCAGAAAACTAAGATCATGGCATCGGTCCCATCATTTCATGGGAAATAGATAGGGAAACAGTGTCAGACTTTATTTCTCTGGGCTCCCAAATCACTGCAGATGGTGATTGCAGCCATGAAATTAAAATACACTTACTCCTTGGAAGTAAAAATATGACCAATCTAGACAGCATATTAAAAAGCATATTATTAAAGAGACATTACTTTGCCACAAAAGTCCATCTAGTCAAGGCTACAATTTTTCCAGTAGTCATGTAGGGATGTGAGAGTTGGACTACAAAGAAAGCTGAGAGATGAAGAATTTATGCTTTTGAACTGTGGTGTTGGAGAATACTCGAGAAACATTGGACTGCAAGGAGATCTAACCAGTCCATCCTAAAGGAGATCAGTCCTGGGTGTTCATTGGAAGGACTGATGTTGAAGCTGAAACTGCAGTGCTTTGGCCACCTGATGCAAAGAGCTGACTCATTTGAAGATACCCTGATTCTGGAAAAGATTTAGGGCAGGAGGAGAAAGGAATGACAGAGGATGAGATGGATGGATGGCATCACCGACTCAATGGACCTGAGTTTGAGTGAACTCCGGGAGTTGGTGATGAGCAGGGAGGCCTGGCATGCTCTGGTTCATGGGGTCACAGAGTCAGACCTGGCTGAGCAACTGAACTTAATATGTGTTAATTACCATCTGCAAACACTGTCGAAAGAACTGATAATATCAAGTTATATTTCAGGAGGACATACAATAAAAAGTAAAGTCATATATAAAGAAAGTAAGAAATCTAAGCATTCTGTGGTCTTGTATCTGCTGCTTTCCCAATGCATGCTCATCTCATGCCACTATCCCCTCCTCTCCTCTCCCTACTCTCATAGCCCTCCTCTTCTTCAGCACTTTAACTCACCAACCTCATGGTCTTCTTTCATTCCTAAAATGCATGAAACTAATTCTGGCAAAGGGTCTTAAAACTTGTGTCTTATCTCATTAGATTGTGTTCCCCTTCTCATCACTTTGCCAGCTCGTTCTCGATAATCAGGTGTCAGTTTAGGTTTCACTGTCTTAATTTCCTCAAAGGGTATTTTCTAAAAACTGCTTTAGTCTTTTTCCTCATTATATTCATCTCACAAGAAAGGCAATATTTTTAATGCCTTGTTCACCATTGTATTTCTTGTTGGGAGAGGTAGTTAGACTTAGTTCCCCATCTACTATGCAGTAACATAAGAATGGCCTTGGTCTTGAAACACTTCCTTACTGAAAGATTAAGAGTTTTGGCAGCCTGTGCTGGGCTTGAGTTCTGCATAAGACGTGCATCACTGGCCCACAGGCATATGCCTCACTTTTTGTATTTCACAGAAAGCTCCCATAGGGGCAGTGTTGTGATCCTTCTGCAGGAGCATAAAGTGGTGTGGTGCTTGCAGTTAGAACACTTGTTGGGTGTACAGTGGGTCCACTTAGGCCATAGGAGACTAGCACATTGCAAGAGGCTAGATCTTATGTGCACGCTCTATTCTCTCTTGTAAGGAAAGACTGTACAACTTGAGCCTTGCACACTTGGGTGTTTGCTCACAGTGACCTTGAATCAGGAACTAGTCTCTTCCCTGGATGACACTTAACTGCTTTTTTGACCTTGGTTGCACAGCGCCACATATGGAGTGGAGAAATAACCATAGTGGTTATCATAATATCCCACAGAAAAGATGCTCAATAAATGTTCATGTAATTAAAAAAGAATAAGGAAATCCTCTTAACAATGCATGTCTAAATGCATTAACAAGCTCTGTTAGATAGCATGGTATCGAACTTTCAATATATAACAATTTGTGGTTTACCCTCATGTTGAGTTAAGTCTGCTGCTGCTGCTGCTGCTGCTAAGTCGCTTCAGTCGTGTTCGACTCTGTGCAACCCCATAGATGGCAGCCCACCAGGCTCCTCCGTCCCTGGGATTCTCCAGGCAAGAACACTGGAGTGGGTTGCCATTTTCTTCTCCAATGCATGAAAGTGAAAAGTGAAAGTGAAGTCGCTCAGTCGTGTCTGACTCTTCGCGACCCCATGGACTGCAGCCTACCAGGCTCCTCCATCCATGGGATTTTCCAGGCAAGAGTACTGGAGTGGGGTGCCATTGCCTTCTCCGAGTTAAGTCTAATAGCCTCTAAATTGATATAATCAATTCCTTAGTGTGCTTTTTAAACATTTTCTATTAATTCTTCTTTATCACAGAATCCTAGGAAGCCCTCTAGTCAGTTTTCTATATTACTAATCATACTTCAATGCCGGGGTCCAGCCCCAGCTGATCCAGGGTATTCGAAGGAGAGACAGCATCGGCGACCTATTTATTTAAATATTCATCAAAGATATAAAGAGTAATAGAATGAGGATAGCTCAGTGAGGAAATTCAGTGGAGGAAAGAGGCTGAAATAAGGATAGCTCAGTGAGGAAATTCAGTGGAGAAAAGAGGCTGAAATAATTCAGCCAGAAGGTGAGAGAAAGAACGGCATGGGGAGACCAAGTTTCGGTGAACAAGGCCTGCACTTTATTTTCCAAAGTAGTTTTTATACTTTAAGTTATGCATAGAGGATAATGGGGGAAGGGGTAGAGTCATGCAGTAAGCCAGGCTTTCTTCCTGCAAACTTATCATATGCAAAAGTTTAGGTGCTTTGCATCATCTTCTGGCCCGGACGCCTGTTAACATTTTAAGACCCTTTCTTCAGAAAACTTATTTTTCTCTAAAGGTGATTAGTCAGGTGCCACCCTCCAAAAGCATTAAAGTTGCATTCCTATAGGGCAAAGGTGTGGTGGGCTATAACAAGAAAAAGAATTAACTCAAGGGTCCAAGGTTACAAACATTAAAGCTACTACTTACACCGATTATATTAATCAATACACTGCCAGGGACACAGCAGGTAAGGGATATGGAAACTTAGCAGCAAACATTGGCCCAACAAGTGAAAAACCCTTCACCAATACAATTTCTAATCAATCTTTTAACTGCTCAAAGGAATCTGTGTTTAGACAGTTTAGAACATCTCCTGCCTCTCACAGTTGGGAGGCTCTGAACAATCACGTGTGGCCGGAAAAACCTATTCAGGCAGGCTAGAGGACTTCCAAAGGAGTTTGTAGGTTGAAACACTGTCACACCCAGGAACTTTATTAACTGGAGCTATAAGTTAACTCCTTTTTTAGAGAGAGGTAGTGGGGGACAGCCCCCCGTAAAGTCAGAGGTGTAGGTGAGAGCACAAAGCAGAAAGTAGGCAGACTCTGGTTTTGGGGGTAGATGCTCAAGAATTTCCAGGGGGACTCCTGAGGCTTGATCCCGCCTTTGCGTATGCCGAGCCTCCTTCCTCATGTCCTTTGCCACAGGCGGAGTTCCTCACGCTGGCTCCCGGCAGTGATAGACTTCCAGTTGAGCTATTCCAGATCCTGAAAGATTATGCTGTGAAAGTGCTGCACTCAATATGCAATATGCCGGGAGATGGCTCCCGGCACTTCAAAGTATCTAAACTAGCTTTATCAAGTAAAAAAAAAATATTTCTTTTAGGATTATTTTTAGCCAGGTTTATTTCTGTATGGATATTTTACAAGCATGTCTGCTCCATACTTGCCTGGTCACTGCCTTTGAGTCTTTAAAGAAATGTGTAGGATCAATGGTAGATCATAAAAGCAAAAGATAAAAGAAATGAAAATTATTAAATTAGTGATTTCATGCTATGCCCAGAAAAGATGGAGACTTAATCTTTACAAAAGCCTGAAAAGAGGTGACAACTAGTATATGTTTTTAATACAGAATTGAGTACTCAAAAGGATTTTTTTTAAGCAAGAAATAAGAACTAACTTTGAATACATTCTAAGAAAGATGAAAACCTCATCAAATGTCAAGGAAAAATTGGACCTTCCTATCTACCCTTGAATTGGCAGCACATACCTTTGTGCTGTTCATATTTCCTCACCCCAGTTCCATGTGGACGTTCTGCAGTAGATACTGTTTAGCTTTGAAGTCTATCATTTTCCCTATTCAAGTTTCCATTTAAAAGGCAAAATTTTGCCCCTGGCTAGCTGGACTGTTGCCCTACATAAAAATAATTAGATTCCAACAAAAGAGAAGCTAATTTGTGAGTTTAAAACTAGTAAGTGAGTTTTAGATAGTAATAAAATCCTTTTCTAAAACACTAAGTACACATCAGTATTAACATAAATCAAGTAGTTTTCAGCCTTACATCTGAAGTGTATTTTTTAAATTTAAATCCCTAGAGATTATACATCTATAACTGCCTAATAATTTCTGTTTTATACTCAGATGATATTAATTTGCACTTAAGTTGAAATCCAGAGAGTTTCAGGAATTAGAAAATATGAACTGACTTGATTGGTTTAGTCTGAGCTTTTAGCTTTAAGTCTTAACAGAAAGGAGACTACTGGATCCCTGGATTGAAGAGTTAAATTTGCTGTATTAACTATAGACTTCATTCATGCAAATTAAGTAATTTTTTCTTAGAAATTAAGATTATTTTATACTACATAATTTACATAATACTACATTTTTATTCAATATGTAGAGATAATCGTTCACTTGAGAGAATATTGCACTAGGAAAAAGGAAAAAAGGCATGAATTCTAGTCCCTAAAAATAAATGAGAAGGATGTGTAACATGTGATTTCTTGATGCCAAATAGCCAGAGCCCTCAAGGAGGTAGAGACAATCTTTGCTCACTAATGCAGGGGCCACTAGTGAATAGTTTCCTGATGAAGATTTTTACTTTGTTTTCTAATTATAATGCATTGTAAGTGTGTTTGGATTAAGTTATATCTTTTGGAATACAATGATTAGAGCCATTTTTATTCCTGATGAAATGGTGACATAATTTTACAGCTCATCCAGAGTAAAATTGAAGTCTTAAAAAAGGTTTAATTTTTCAAGACACTGCCAAAAGGATTTCCAAATTAGTTATACCATTATACATTCCCCCCAGAAGTATTTGAGAGCTCCAGATTTCCATATTCTTGTTAACATTTAGAATTTAGAATTTTTAGATTTTAGTCATTCTAATTGGTTTGTGATCATATCTAATTTTGGTTTTAATTTGTGTTTCCCTAATGAGTAATGTACTTCCCTGGTGGCTCAGATGGTAAAGCATCTGCCTACAATACGGGAGCCCCGGGTTCAATCCCTGGGTTGGGAAGATCTCCTGGAGAAGGAAATGGTAACCCACTCCAGTATTCTTGCCTGAAAAATTCCATGGAGGAGTCTGGTAGGCTACAGTCCATGGGTCGCAAAGAGTCAGAAACAACTGAGCAACTTCACTTTCTTTCTGCCACGTAATGAGCATTGAACCTGAGTATCTTTTTGTGAGCTCGATATCCCAATATTTTCCTTGGTAAATATTTTTACCCATTTTTAGTACTTTTATTGTTATCTTTTGAAGTTTTTTATACAAATCTTTTATTGCATAAATGATTTGCAAACATTTTCTTACTGTCTCTTCATTTTCCTATGTCTTTTTATACAGCAGGGGATTTTAATTTTGATGACGTCCAATTCATCCTTTTTCTTTTATGATTATGCTTTTGTTTTTATCTAAGAAAACTTTGCCTAATCCAGAGTGACAATGGTGTCACTTATGTTTTCCAAAAGGTTTATATTTTAAGATCTTTGATTCATTATCATTTAATTTTAGTGTGATATGAGATATGAATGAAAGTTATGTATTGTATATGAACACTCAATTGTTCCAGAATTATTGTTCAAAAGTATATAAATTTGTCATTGATTTGTCTTTGCATCTTTGCCAAAATTGTTTTTTTATAAATATATGAGTGTGTTTCTTGACTCTTTATTTTGTTTTATCCATCTATTTGTCTTCCTTGACTCCAATTCCACACTGTTTCAATTATGGAGGGTTTTACTGTTTTAATATCAAGTAGTATTAATCCTTCAACTTTAATTTTGTTCAAAATTGTTTTCAAAATTCTGATTCATTTATATTCCTGTATGAATTTTTAGAATCATTTGGTCAGTATCTTTTTTAAAAGATGCCAACTGGAATTTTGATTGTTATTTTTTGCATCTATAAAGCAGTTAGGAGAGAACTGAGCTTTACAACTGCTGTTTCTGCTAAGTCACTTCAGTCGTGTCCGACTTTGTGCGACCCCATAGATGGCAGCCCATGAATCTCCCCCATCCCTGGGATTCTCCAGGCAAGAACACTGGAGTGGGTTGCCATTTCCTTATCCAATGCATGAAAGTGAAAGTGAAGATGCTCAGTCGTATCCAACTCTTAGCGACCCCATGGACTGCAGCCCACCAGGCTCCTCCATCCAGGCAAGAGTACTGGAGTGGGTTGCTATTGCTTTCTTCTGTTTTACAACTACTATGCTTCAAATCAATACTAAGAGTGTCCTGCATGGAACCTGGACTGGCGATTCGTTTCTTATATGATATTATACATATTGTAAAGTAATTAGCCTCTAATTAAAATAAATAAATTTAACTTAAGAAAAAAAAAAGTACTAAGAGTGTGATGTAATTCTCCATTTATTTAGATCCAGTTTAGTTTATCTCAATACTTCTTTGGTTTTGGTAAATACATGCTTAAAATTCTCCAAGCCAGGCTTCAGCAATATGTGAACCCTGAACTTCCAGATGTTCAAGCTGGTTTTAGAAAAGGCAGAAGAACCAGAGATCAAATTGCCAACATCTGCTGGATCATGGAAAAAGGAAGAGAATTCCAGAAAAACATCTACTCTTGATTTATTGACTATGTCAAATCCTTTGACTATGTGGATCACAATGAACTGGAAAATTCTGAAAGAGATGGAAATACCAGACCACCTGACCTGCCTCTTGAGAAATCTGTATGCAGGTTACGAAGCAACAGTTAGAACAGGACATGGAACAACAGACTGGTTCAAATAGGAAAAGGAGTATGTCAAGGCTGTGTATTGTCACCCTGCTTATTTAACTTATATGCAGAGTAAATCATGAGAAACGTTGGGCTGGATGAAGCACAGGTTGGAAACAAGATGGCCAGGAGAAATATCAATAACCTCAGATAGACAGATGACACCACCTTTATGGCAGAAGTGAAGAAGAACTAAAAAGCCTCTTGATGAAAGTGAAAGAGGAGAGTGAAAAATTTGGCTTAAACTCAACATTTAGAAAACTAAGATCATGGTATCCGGTCCCATCGCTTCATGGCATAGATGGGGAAACTGGAAACAGTGTCAGACTTTATTTTTCTGGGCTCCAAAATCACTGCAGATGGTGATTGCAGCCATGAAATTAAAAGACGCTTACTCCTTGGAAGGAAAGTTATGTCCAACCTATATAGCATATTCAAAAGCAGAGACATTACTTTGCCAACAAAGGTCCGTCTAGTCAAGGCTATGGTTTTTCCAGTGGTCATGTATGAATGTGAGAGTTGGACTATAAAGAAAGCTGAGCAGAGAAGAATTGATGCTTTTGAACTGTGGTGCTGGAGAAGACTCTTGGGAGTCTCTTGGACGGCAAGGAGATCCAACCATTCCATCCTAAAGGAAATCAGTCCTGGATGTTCATTGGGAGGATTGATGTTGAAGCTGAAACTCCAATACATTGGCCACCTGATGCGAAGAGCTGACTCATTTGAAATGACCCTGACGCTGGGAAAGATTGAGGGCAGGAGGAGAAGGGGACGACAGAGGATGAGATGGTTATGGCATCACTGAGTCGATGGACATGGGTTTGGGTGGACTTTGGGAGTTGATGATGGATAGGGAGGCCTGGAGTGCTGAGGTTCATGAGGTCCCAAAGAGACAGACACGAATGAGCAACTGAACTGAACTGAACTGAAATATTATTCATATATTTTGTCAGATATTCCTTCAGTTCAGTTCAGTTCAGTTGCTCAGTCGTGTCCAACTCTTTGCGATAGCATGGATGGCAGCATGCCAGGCCTCCCTGTCGATCACCAACTCCTGAGTTTACTCAAACTCATGTTCATTAAATCAGTGGTGCCAACCAACCATCTCATCCTCTGTCATCCTCTTCTTCAACTGACTTCAATCTTTCCCAACATCAGGGTCTTTTCAAATGAGTCAGTTCTTCGCCTCAGGTGGCCAAAGTATTGGAATTTCAGCTTCAACATTAGCCCTTTCAATGAACACTTAGGACTGATTTCCTTTAGGATGGACTGCTTGGGTCTCCTTGCAGTCCAAGGGACTCTCAAGAGTCTTCTCCAACACCACAGTTCAAAAGCCAAAATTCTTCAATGCTTAGTTTTCTTTATGGTCCAACTCCACCTCCATACATGACTACTGGAAAAAACCATAGCCTTGACTAGATGGACTTTTGTTGACAAAGTAATGTTTCTGCTTTTAATATGTTGTCTAGATTGGTCATAGCTTTTCTTCCAAGGAGCAAACATCTTTTAATTTCATGGGTGCAGTCACCATCTGCAGCAATTTTGGACCGCCCCAAAATAAAGTCTCTCACTCTTTGCACTGTTTCCCCATCTATTTGCCATGAAGTGATGGGACTGGATGCCGTGATCTTAGTTTCCTTATTATTGAGTTTTAAGCCAACTTTTTCACTCTCCAGTTTCACTTTCTTCAAGAGGCTCTTTAGTTCTTCACTTTCTGTCATAAGGGTGCTGTCGTCTGTATATCTGAGGTTATTGATATTTCTCCCAGCAAACTTGATTCCAGCCTGTGCTTCATCCAGCCCAGCATATAAGTTAAATAAGCACAGTGACAATATACTGCCTTGATGTACTCCTTTTCTTATTTGGAACCAGTCTGTTGTTCCATGTCTAGTTCTTAGTCTTGTTTCCTGACCTGAATACAGATTTCTCAAGAGGCAGGTCAGGTGGTCTGGTATTCCCATCTCTTTCAGAACTTTCCAAGTTTATTGTGATTCACACAGTCAAAGGCTTTGGCATAGTCAATAAAGCAGAAATAGATGTTTTTCTGGAATTCTTTTGCTTTTCAATGATCCAGTGGATGTTGGCAATTTGATCTCTGTTTCCTCTGCTTTTTCTAAAACTGGCTTGAACATCTGGAAGTTCACAGTTCACATATTGTTGAAGCCTGGCTTGAAGAATTTTGAGTAGTACTTTACTAGCTTGAGAGATGAGTGCATTTGTACAGTAGTTTGAGCATTTTTTGCCATTGCCTTCCTTTGGGATTGGAATGAAAACTGACCTTTTCCAGTCCTGTGGCCACTGCTGAGGTTTCCACATTTGCTGGCATATTGAGTGCAGCAGTTTCACAGCATCATCTTTCAGGATTTGAAATAGCTCAACTGGAATTCCATCACCTCCACTAGTTTTGTTCATAGTGATACTTCCTAAGGCCCACTTGGCTCCACATTCTAGGATGTTTGGCTCTAGGTGAGTGATCACACTGTCATGATTATCTGGGTCATGATGATCTTTTTGTATAGTTCTTCTGTGTATTCATGCCACCTCTTTTAATATCTTCTGCTTTTGTTAGGTCCATACCATTTTTGTCCTTTATTGAGCCCATCTTTGCATGAAATATTCCCCTGGTATCTCTAATTTGCTTGAAGAGATCTTTAGTCTTTCCCATTCTATTGTTTTCCTCTGTTTCTTTGCAATGATCACCGAGGAAGTGTTTCTTATCTCTCCTTGTTATTTGGAACTCTGTATTCAGATGGGTATATCTTTCCTTTTCTCCTTTGCTTTTCTCATCTCTTTCTTTTCACCACTATTTTTAAGGCCTCATCAGACAGCCATATTGCTTTTTTGCATTTCTTTTTTTGGGGATGGTCTTACTCCCTGTCTTCTGTACAATATCACGAACCTTTGTCCATAGTTCATCAGGTACTCTATCAGATGTAGTTCCTTAAATCTATTCCCTAAGTATTGATAATTTGATGGCATCATAAGAGGCTTTTTAAAATTTTAATTTCAAATTCAAAATTTTCTAGTGTAGAAATCGAAGTTTTGATTATATTTTTCTTATATCTGACAAATTTTCTAAACTAATTTTAGTTCTAGTAATCCTCTAGATTCCATTGGAACAGTTACACAGGAATAGATAAGTTTACCTCTTTATTTCTAATCAGAATGTCTTGTTTTTCTTTTTTTCACCTTATTGTGAAGAAGGCTGAGCACGGAAGAATTGATGCCTTTGAATTGTGGTGTTGGAGAAGACTCTTGAGAGTCCCTTGGACTGCAAGGAGATCCAACCAGTCCATTCTGAAGGAGATCAGCCCTGGGATTTCTTTGGAAGGAATGATGCTAAAGCTGAAGCTCCAGTACTTTGGCCACCTCATGCGAAGAGTTGACTCATTGGTAAAGACACTGATTCTGGGAGGGATTCGGGGCAGGAGGAGAAGGGGACAACAGAGGATGAGATGGCTGGATGGCATCACGGACTCGATGGACGTGAGTCTGAGTGAACTCCGGGAGTTGGTGATGGACAGGGAGGCCTGACGTGCTGCGATTCATGGGGTCGCAAAGAGTCGGACACGACTGAGCGACTGAACTGAACTGAACTGTCCTGGTTAGACACAAGTGTAAAGTTAAAGTGGGGGGAACACAAATTTTGTCTCATTTTCTTTCTTTGAGGAAAAGCAGTTAGGCTTTTAATATTAAGTGTTATATGTTGGTTTCCCCAAAATGCTCTTTATCAGGATGAAGACATTTCTTTGCATTCCAAGTCGACTATAAAATTTTTTTTTAACTTAGGAAATTGATGTTATATTGATTGATTTCTAAATGTTAAGTTGATTTTTCATCCCATAGCACAGTTGGTCTTTTGCTAAAATTTTGTTTAGAATTTTATATCATACCTATGAAAGATATTGGTGTATTTATATATAAAAAATATATATATAAATATTTTATATATATTTTATATATATAAAAACATTTATATATTCTTTAATATTTGAATATATATAATTTTATATATTTTATATATAATTATATATATAAATAATATATAAAGAAATTTATATATCTTTATATATTAAAGAATATATAAAGAAATTTATATATCTTTATATATAAAGATATATAAATTTCTTTATATATTAAAGAATATATAAATATTTTTATATAAATTATATATATAATTTTAAATATTTTATATATTATTATATATAATTCAAATATATATAATATTTGAATATATTTTGTATATATTTTACTTATATTTTATATATTTATAAATATATATATTTATTTATTGGTGTATTTATATAAAATATTTATATATTCTTTAATATTTGAATAATGCTGACCTATTAGGATGAGTTGTAAATTATACCTTCCTCTTTAACATTCTGGAACAGCTAGTATTCAATTGGTATTATTTCCTCATGAATGTTACATAGATTTCAACAGTGAATACATCTTGTCCTGGAATTTGATCAACATTGGCTCATGATGATGAATAGTGGATTCTTTTGTTTTTCAAAAGTTGTTTTTTGTTTATTTGTTCATTTTTCCAGAGATCTTTGTACTAATGATTTCTAATTTAAATCCATGTTGGTCAAAGAATAACTTTGTATATCTTGAACCCCTTTAATTATTTATTTGGTCTTGTACTATAGTTCCAAATATGTTATATCTTGTTATAGTTTCTGTCTCCAGTTGAAAATAATGTGTATTCTGTCATTCTTGGGGGAAATGTTTTATGAATATAAATTAGGGAAAATTACATGATTATATTATTCAAATTTTCTTAATGCTTGAAAAGTGAAAGTGTTAGTCACTCAGTCATGTCCAACTCTTTGGTACCCCATGGTCTGTAGCCTGCCAAGCTCCTCTGTCCATGAAATTCTCCAGGCAAGAGTACTGGAGTGGGTTGCCATTTTCTTTTCTGGGATCTACACAGCACAGGGATTGAACCCATGTCTCCTGCATTGCAGGCAAATTCTTTACCAACTCTGCCACCAGGGAAGCCCTTCTTAATGCTTACTACTGTCCTATTTACTGTTCTATTAAATATTGAAAGAGGAATATTTAAATCTTATACTATAATTGTAGATTTATTTATTTATCCTGAGAGTTTTGCTTTTAATTCATGTATTCTGAAGCTCTGTTATTAGATACATGCACATTTTGGTATAATCTTACTCAGTAAATTGACCCTTTTACCATTATGAAGTGATCTTTATCCCCAGTGATATTCTTTACTTTAAAATGTTTTTCTTCTCATATTATTGTAAGCACTTTTTCTTTGATTAATGTTTGCATGGACTATCTTTTCCCATTCTTTTCCATTTAAAAGATTCACATCCTCATGTTTAAAGTACATTTCTTGTAGTCAACTTAGAATTGAGTCTTTTTAAAATTAAAGCTAAGAATCTTTGTCTTTCAGTCCAAACATTAAATTTATTGATTGCTATAGTTAGGTTTAAACTGTCTTCTTGGCCTTTGTTTTAGTCTCATCTGTTAATTTTTCACTTTTTTCCTTTGCTATCTGTATTCTTTGGAATGAATTGTATTTATTTTATGATTCTGCAATTTTCCTTGGACATCTGATTGACTATAAATCTTTGTTATTTATGTAGTTCCTTTAATATTTCTAAAATGTCTCTAACTTATCAGAGTTCTTAAAATAGTATTATACATATGAGAATCATTCCTCCCCTTCACTATCTTTATTGTTATTATAGTGTATTATAATGTATTTTGCTTTCACATGTGTTATAAATCTCATATCATATTTTAACTTTTTGTTTAAACTGAATATTATCATTGGAAGCATTAAGCTTGGACAATTATGGAACTTATGTCATTTATTTTCTGCTTGTCAGCAACCAATGTCCTTCATTGCCTGATATGCTTTTTCTTACAAACCATTGGTTGAAAATTTTTGACAATTTTTTTTTATTTCAGGTGTGAGGGAAAATTTGGTCTCTGTTACTTCATAAAAGCCAGAAACTGAGTAGATGGGGTAATTTGATTAAGTTACAGATATTTTAGAACCAGTATACATCAGAGCCATCATATTTCTCTGTGTAATTCCCCTATTAGCCTTGATTTTATCTCCTGATACTATACCTAAGGGCTTAATCTTTCTTCTGTGAACTCGTTCACAAGCTATATATTTATATATATGCATATATACTTATATTTATATATATTACTAGTTGTCAATGAGTTCACCAAAGAAATATTAAGAATGATTATATAAATATATACAAAGATTATATATAGTTATATATAATATGTATACACACTTTTATATATAAAGTGTTTATGTATATACATATATATATATATATACACACACACACACACTTTCAGCCTTTTGGATTTTCTACTTGTATCACTTGTTACTTGCCTAAATTGGTCCTAGTTTGACAGTTTAAGGTGATCATTTGCAATATATTGTATACTTTAAAATAAATTATGGATATAGTTCTAAAGATTTGTGCTTTGGCCATTATCTTTATGATATGGTGGCAAATGTATTGGTACATTGTATAAACAGTCATCATAATAAATATTTTTATTTTATTTTATTATTTTTTTATTTTTTAAACTTTACATAATTCTATTAGTTTTGCCAAATATCAAAATGAATCCGCCACAGGTATACATGTGTTCCCCATAATAAATCTTTTTAAATTTTATATTGGAGTATAGTTGGTTAACAGTGTGTTAGGTTCACATGTACAGCAAAGAGATTCAGTTATATATATACATATATCTATTCTTTTTCATATCCTTTTCAAATATAGGTTATTAGTTAGTTATTTCAGTTGCTCAGTCGTGTCCAACTCTTTTGACCCCATGGACTGCACACCAGGCCTCCCTGTCCATCAACAACTCCCAGAGCTTAATCAAACTAATGTCCAATGAGTCAATGATGCCATCCAAACATCTCATCCTGTCATCACCTTCTCCTCCTGCCTTCAATGTTTCCCAACATCAGGGTCTTTTCAAATGAGTCAGTTATTCATGTCAGGTGGCCAAAGTATTGGAGTTTCAGCTTCAACATCAGTCCTTCCAATGAACATTCAGTACTAATTTCCTTTAGGATGTACTGGTTGGATCTTCTTGCAGTCCAAGGGACTCCCAAGAGTCTTCTTCAACATCACAGTTCAAAAGCATCAGTTCTTTGCTGTTCAGCTTTCTTTATACTCCAACTCTCACATCTGTACATGACTACTGGAAAAACCATAGCCTTGACTAGATGGACTTTTGTTGACAAAGTAATGTCTCTGCTTTTTAACATGGTGTCTAGGTTCATCATAACTTTTCTTCCAAGGAGTAAGCCTCTTCTTATTTCAGGGCTGCAGTAACCATCGACAGTGATTTTGAGCCCCCAAAAATAAAGTCTGCCACTGTTTCTACATCTAGTTGCTATGCAGTGATGGGACCGGATGCCGTAATCTTGGTTTTCTGAATGTTGAGCTTTAAGCCAATTTTTCCTCTCTCCTCATTCACTTTCATCAAAAGGCTCTTTAGTTCTTCACTTTCTGTCATAAGGGTGGGGTCGTCTGTATATCTGAGGTTATTGATATTTCTCCCAGCAAACTTGATTCCAGCCTGTGCTTCATCCAGCCCAGCATTTCTCATGATGTACTGTGCATATAAGTTAAATAAGCATGGTGACAATATATAGCCTTGATTTACTCCTTTTCCGATTTGGAACCAGTCTATTGTTCCATGTACAGTAATAACTGTTGCTTCCTAACCTGCATACAGATTTCTCAAGAGGCAGGTCAAGTGGTCTGGTATTCCCATCTCTTTCAGAATTTTCCACAGTTTATTGTGATCCACACAGCCAAAGGCTTTGGCATAGTCAGTAAAGCAGAAATAGATGTTTTTTTTTCTGGAATTCTCTTGCTTTTTTGATGATCCAGTGGATGTTGGCAATTTGATCTCTGGTTCCTCTGCCTTTTCTAAAACCAGCTTGAACATCTGGAAGTTCACAGTTCACATATTGTTGAAGCCTGGCGTGGAGAATTTTGAGCATTACATTGCTAGCCTGTGAGATGAGTGCAATTGTGTGGTAGTCTGAGCGTTCTTTGGTATTGCCTTTCTTAGGGATTGCAATGAAAACTGACTTTTACAGTCCTTTGGCCACTGATGAGTTTTCCAGATTTGCTGGCATATTGAGTGCAGCACTTTCACAGCATCATCTTTTAGAATTTAATATAGCTCAACTGGATTCCATCACATCCACCAGCTTTGTTCATAGTGATGTTTCCTAAGGCCCACTTGACTTCACAAGCCAGGATGTCTGGCTCTAGGTGAGTGATCACACCATTGTGATTATCTGGGTCATGAAGATCTTTTTTGTACAGTTCTTCTATGTATTCTTGCCATCTCTTCTTAATATCTTCTGCTTCTGTTAGGTCCATACCATTTCTATCATTTATTGAGCCCATCTTTGCATGAAAGTTTCCCTTGGTATCCGTAATTTTTTTAAGAGATCTCTAGTCTTTCCCATTCTTGTTTTCCTCTATTTCTTTGCACTGATCACTGAGGAAGGCTTTCTTATCTTTCCTTGCTATTCTTTGGAACTCTGCATTCAAATGGGTATATCTTTCCTTTTCTCCTTTGCTTTTCACTTCTCTTCTTTTCACAGCTATTTGTAAGGCCTCCTCAGGCAGCCATTTTGTTTTTTGCATTTCTTTCTCTTGGGATGGTCTTGATCCCTTTCTCCTGTACAGTGTCATGAACCTCCGTCCTTAGTTATTCAAGCACTCTCTCAGATCTAGAATCTTAAATCTATTTTTCCCTCCCACTGTATAATCATTAGGGATTTGATTTAGGTCATACTTGAATGGTCTAATGGTTTTCCCTATTTTCTTCAATTTAAGTCTGAATTTGGCAATAAGGAGATCATGATCTGAGCCACAGCGAGCTCCCATTCTTGTTTTTGCTGACTGTACAGAGCTTCTCCATCTTTGGGGGCAAAGAATATAATCAGTCTGATTTCGATGTTGGCCATCTGGTGATGTCCATGTGTAGAGTCTTCTCTTGTGTTGTTGGAAGAGGGTGTTTGCTATGACCAGTGCGTTCTTTTGGCAGAACTCAATTAGTCTTTGCCCTGCTTCATTCTGTACTCCAAGGCCAAATTTGCCTGTTACTCCAGGTGTTTCTTTACTTCCTACTTTTGCATTCCAGTCCCCTATAATGAAAAGGACATCTTTTTGGGTATTAGTTCTAGAAGGTCTCGTAGGTCTTCTTAGAACCATTCAACTTCAGCTTCTTCAGCGTTACTGGTTGGGACATAGACTTGGATTACTGTGATATTGAATGGTTTGCCTTGGAAATGAACAGAGATCATTCTGTCGTTTTTGAGATTGCATCCAAGTACTGCATTTCGGACTCTTTAGTTGACTATGACGGCTGCTCCATTTCTTCTAAGGGATTCTTGCCCACAGTAGTAGATATAATGGTCATCTGAGTTAAATTCATCCATTCCAGTCCATTTTAGTTCACTGATTCCTAAAATGTCAACGTTCATTCTTGCCATCTCCTGTTTGACTACTTCCAATTTGCCTTGATTCATGGACCTAACATTCCAGGTTCCTATGCAATATTGCTCTTTCCAGTATCAGACCTTGCTTCCATCACCAGTCACATCCACAACTGGGTGTTGTTTTTGCTTTGGCTCCATCCCTTCATTCTTTCTGGAGTTATTTCTCCACTGATCTCCAGTAACATATTGGGCACCTACTGACCTGGGGAGTTCATCTTTCAATGTCCTATCTTCTTGCCTTTTCATAGTGTTCACGTGGTTCTCAAGGAAGGAATATTGAAATGGTTTGCCATTCCCTTCTCCAGTATAGGTTAATACAGTGTATTGAATAGACCTCCCTGTTACACAGAGTATGTCCTTGTTGATTATCTGTTTTATATATATAGTAGTCTGTATATCTTAATCCCAACCTCCTAATTTATCCTTCTTCCATACCTATTTCCCCTTTGGTAATTATAAGTTTGTTTTCTACGTCGATGAGTTTGATTCTGTCTTATAAATAAGATCATTTGTACCATTTTTTTAGATTCCACATTAGTGATATCATATATTTGTCTTTCGAATGGTGAGTAATATTGCACCGTATATATAATACCACTTTTTTTTTTATATATTTTTTCTGTTGATGGGCATTTTGATTTCTTTCATGTTCTGGGTATTGTAAATGTGCTGCAGTTAACATTAGGGTATATGTATCTTTTCAAATTTTGATTTTCTTTGGGAATACATCCAGGAGTGGTATTGCTGGATCATATGGTAGCTATATTTTTAGTTTTTTAAGGAACTTCCATACTGTTCTCCATGGAGACTGCAGTAATTTACATTCCCACCCGCAGAGTAGGTGGGTCCCCTTTCTCCAGACTCTCTCCAGACTTTTTTTGTTTGTATACTCTTTGATGATGGTCATTCTAACTGGCATGAGGTGATACCTCATAGCAGTTTTGATTTTTGTTTTTCTGTAATTAATGATGTTGAGCATCTTTTCATGTGCTTTTCAGCCATCTGTATGTTTTCTTGGAAAAATGTCTATTTAGAACTCCTGCCTACTTTTTGATTGAGTTTGTGTTTGATATAGAGCCACAGTTTGTATATGTTGGAGATTAATCCCTTCTTGGTTGCATCATTTGCAAATATTTTCTCCCTTTCTGTGGGTTGTCTTTTTGTTTGATTGATGGTTTTCTTTGCTATCCAAGAACTTTTACTTTTAATTAGGTTCCATTTGTTTATTTGTGTGTATATTTTCATTACTCTGGGAGGTGGATCTAAAAAGATATTTCTGCAATTTATGTCAAAGAGTGTTCTGCCTATGTTTTCCTCTAGGAGTTTTATAGTATCTGGCTTTACATTTAGGTCTTTCATCTATTTTGAGTTCATTCATAATAATTCTTGAGGTAATTACTCTGTATTTCTTTTAGAAATGTACTTTATCTAGTGACTCATGCAGTGGATAACCTAAATGTACATTATTAGAAGAAACATTGAATAATAGGTTAGCCATACAATAAAATAGTATTCTGTTTGGTGAAATTGGTAACAGAGATTTAGTTCTATTGACAAAGAAATATTTATACTATATTTAATTAAAATAAATTGGAGAATAATATTTTAATGCAGATTTAAAGCTAAGAATATATTAGTTTAAGTCGTATTATCTGAGGGAAGTAGATGAAACTATTTATAATAGTTTTGAAATGCTATACTGTGTGTGTACCTATAAATAGAAATACTTGAAATATTGGAATATGTGTCAAGATTTTATTACCTAGTGGTCTATTTGTTGATTGATTTTTCCTCTATGTGTTTCTATGTGTGTATACGTGTTTGGTGAGGTATGTTTATAGCAAGCACCTATAAATTTATCAAAAGGGATAAAACAAACATTGAAGCCATTTCTGTTATGTAATTAAAAAAAATTGTGTCTAGTGAAATCATGCTTTAGATAACCATGATCAAGCTTATACTTTATTGTAGATTTAAATCTATCATTTCAGTCAGCCTTAGTAATAATGGCTAAAATAAATTTTAAAATCAATGAGAAATTTTGATTCAGAGTTGTACTGTTCTTTCTACTTTTATCTCTTCTATTCAGACAATTTTTATCTGTAATATTATAAACCTCAGAGGTTCAGATGGTACAGGTTAATTTTCAATAGCACAGCTGAATATTTTGGGGCTCATCCAAGATCATCCTTTGGAGACTCGTTGAGCACTGGTGTGTGTTGACCTTGTGGTTTGATTTTCTTCCTTCTCAGCAGCATTCAAAGATGGACCCATGCAGGTAGAATACCAAGTAACAGCTTCTAGCTAAGTTTTTGGTTTTTACATTGCATTTTGTATGCTTACTTTGTTTTTAAATAATGTCATTTTATTATAAATATCACACAAAAACAAGGAATATGTTTAGAAGATGAATTTGGATAATACAGAAAGTTATAAAGAAAATAAAAATTATCCATAACCTTGACACTAGACGTAACTGTTGTAAATAATTTTATTTCTCTAAAATAACATAGCTTTAATTTTTGCTTTTAATCTGTGTTATTTACTGCTTTGTGATATGTTTAACCATGCTGCTAAATAAGTATCAAATTCAGAGTTTTTAAGAACTACTGGTATACTATTTAATTAATCAATTTTCTCTTGTTAGGAAATTACATTGTTGTTATTATTCTATTATTACAAATATCTTTCTGAAGAATGACTTATATGTGACTCTTCAAGAAGTTTTAGGTTTTATAATTATTTTAAAGTTTAAATATTTAGAACTAGGATTTCTGGGCCAAATTTTATGAATATTTTAAAAGCTATTGCAAAATAATAATAACAACGTACCTGTCTGGGAAATGACATTTTCTGCTTTACACTGGTTAATACCGTTTCTTAGGAAATGTTGGAAAGTACTTTCAGGTGGCTGTGTATGTGTATTTATGGGATTATCATGAAATTTTCATTTGCTTTATCTCAATCTTTGACACACAAAGAATAAAACTGTCAGTATAGTCTTACCAATGATAACCCAATTCATTTCTCTCTACTTGAATGTAAACCTGTGGCGGATTCATTTTGATATTTGGCAAATCTAATACAGTTATGTAAAGTTTAAAATAAAATAAAATTAAAAAAAAAAAAGAATGCTTTATATTGTAGTAGTTCTGCTTGTGCCTTACTTCCCCAACAAATAGTAATCAATGAACCCTATCTGTAATCAGTTATATATTTTCTAGATATTAAATACATTTTAAGCTGGAACCACAAGGTGATGCATGGATTGCTCAGCTAAAATGGATTTCAGTGAGGAGGATTCTGGGAATTGGTAGGACATGTGGCATCCCCTTTTGACCTTTCCTACATTCTTCCCAGATAATGGTGGCTTGTTAGTTCTGTGTTCCTTACTAGACCCTCCTGTCATAAAATAACTCACACAAATGGTTACCACGAGGCCTGGCCAGATTTATTTTTTCTTTCCCATTTTATATCAGGGAAAATATCATCAAGAAAGAGAAAAAAAGGAAATATAAATCACTGCTTGATTTTTTAAGCATTATTTGTATCCTTTTATTTCTAAACTAATCTAGTAAATGTATTGATAGCAATAATTAGTGTCAGGTTTCTAAGAAATACATATTTATTTATTTTCCCATAAATGAACTTAGTTTCCACTTAAACATCATTATAAAGGGCAATAGAAGTTGATGTCGATCAAGCTATGATTTCCCTTTATTTTTCCAATGATGTATTTAATCTCAGGGGCTAATATGGTTTCAAAGAATAATGGAGAGAGGACTAAGGACAGAGATGTTTGGTTTTCCATGTTGTCAGCTCTACTTGATAAAGATAGCTATGATATCTGCATTTCCATCTGGACTTCACTTATTAGTCTATAATGGCTATTCTTTTCTCTTGACCACAAGAACTCAGGTTTCTTAGTGTCTCTACCCTATCATTTCTAATCTGGACAACATTGGAGAGCTCTCAGATCCTTTTGTCTAGGCATCCAAATCGTTTACACACATTACATCTCTTCTCATCCATGAAGGGAGCCTGAGGGGAAATGGCCATTTCCAATTTTATTCTCTTCCCTTTTATCCAGTTTGGAGGAAAATTTATTTTCTTCCCCTTTTCTCCAGTTTGGGCTTCCCTAATAACTCAGTTGTTAAAGAATCTGCCTGCAATGCAGGAAACCCTGGTTCGATTCCTGAGTCAGGAAGATTTGCTGGAGAAGGGATAAGCTACCCACTCCAGTATTCTTGGGCTTCCCTTGTGGCTCAGCTGGTAAAGAATCCCCCTGCAATGTGGGAGACCTGGGTTTGATCCCTGGGTTGGGAAGATCCCCTGGAGAAGGAAACAGCTACCCACTCCAGTATTCTGGCCTGGAGAATTCCATGGACTGTATAGTCCATGGGGTTGCAAAGAGCTGGACGTGACTGAGGGGCTTTCATTTTCTCTAATTCAGGGGAAATTTGCCAACCTCTAGAGCAGCAAAAGCTAGCTCTGGATATTTTTCAACTCTTTTGTCTTAAGTCTACTCCACAGTTTTTGAAACTGTGTAGTTTTTGAAACAGTTTTTGAGGTTAAGTAATTGGATTCTTTTAATCTCTGTGCTTTGCTTTGTCATCTCTTCTGGAGAATTTGATTGTTACTTGAATGATGGTGGAGAGAAGGGCAGAAGAAATTGTTCATAGAAATTCTGAATAGAAAAATAATAACATACAATAAAAATGATTTTTTTTTCATTCTACATAATTTTTGACAACATCCCTTTCATCTCTATTTCTCAGTGAGCTCAATTCTCAGCATAAAGCTTTTGGGCAACATTTCAGTTACCTCGTATCTGAAAAGAAGATAATTCCAGAAATTAACTGATCAGCTCATGATAAACATTAAATAAGATGATGCTTAAAATTAGAATTTCAAGTTTCAAGCACAGAAGTAAAGTTATTAATGTCAGCTACTATTATTAGCTAATATTTTGGAAGCTATTTCCCATCTCAATTCTTTATAATTTTTTGGATACTTAATCTTGCTAATTACTTCAAGGGTTCAATAATGCTAGTTGGATGGACAGATGAATGAATGAATGAATTACCATTATATATTAATATTATCATTAAGCTCTACTAATTTAATATCCAAATATTTTACAATTTCTTTTTTAAATATTTAAAGCCTTATACTTGTGAATCATTATCATTTACTCACAAATCTGCCATTTGGCATAGGAGGAAATTGTAATTGAATCCATTTTGCCTATGGTAAAACTTAGCAGATGCAGGCTCAATCCCTTTGTCATGAAGACTCCCTGGTGGAGGAGATGGCAACCCACTCCAGTATTCTTGCCTGAGAAATCCCATGAATAGAGGAGCCTGGCAGGCTGCAGTCCATGGGGTTGCGAAGAGCTGGACACAACTGAGAAACTGAGCATACACATGCAAAACTCATACGTCTTCTTTTCTGAAGGACAATTAATGATGAATAGGAAAATGTTACATGCCAAAGAGTCTGTTCTAAAAAGCTTAAGGAAGAATCTTTAAATCTGAAAATAATTCTCAGGCAACATTTCAAAGTGAAAAACCATTCACTTTGACACTGCAGACCTGACTTTTGCAGCTTAAAATGATTCAACAACTGATATTTGGCCTAGATATCTTTGTATGATTTGTTTTTACGAGTGCCATGGATAAGAATATTTACTATGAAAAAAAGGAATCCTCAGGTAATTATGTCTATTTAACTTTTATAGAAAAATTTGTTATGGCACTGTACTTATTTTAATATATTTACTTGTTTTCTATACCTGCCTTATCAAATAATTTCTGGAGCCTATTATACAGAGGGAAGTAAGCCAGAAAGAAAAACACCAATACAATATACTAACACATATATATGGCATTTAGAAAGATGGTAACAATAACCCTGTATACGAGACAGCAAAAGAGACACTGATGTATAGAACAGTCTTTGGGACTCTGTGGGAGAGGGAGAGGGTGGGATGATTTGGGAGAATGGCATTGAAATATGTATAATATCATATATGAAACGAGTCGCCAGTCCAGGTTCAATGCACGATACTGGATGCTTGGGGCTGGTGCACTGGGATGACCCAGAGGGATGGTATGGGGAGGGAGGAGGGAGGAGGGAGGAGGGAGGAGGATGGGGAACACATGAATACCTGTGGTAGATTCATTTTGATATATGGCAAAACCAATACAATATTGCAAAGTTAAATAAAATAAAATTAAAAAAAAAATAAAAATAAAAACAACTCCTTCAAAATAATATATAAGGATAAATGTAGCATGATTGAAATATCTGATACAAAGTATGGAAAAAGAAGCAGTAGATTGAGTACTAATTCTACTATCAAATGCCTGTTTAAGTGTTTGAAAATTATCACTTTAGCTAACAGAACCTCTGTTTTTATATTTTTAAATGACTGAACTAGTTAGTATAATCTTAATTACAGCTAATAGAAAAGATCACTGAAATTAGATTAAACAAATATAGGGAATTTAGTTGTTCACATACCTGTAAATTTCACATTTGGCATAGAGCTTCAGATGAGGCTTTTTTTAAACAGTTAAACAATGGCATGTAGCAATAGTTTTCTTGCCTCTTTTATGAAATTAAGGGTAAAACTGATACCCTTGCCTCCAGTGAAGTGGTTTTATCTGTTTGGGTGTCCTCATAGACTCATAGTGGCAAAATAACGTTTTAGATACTCATCTTCTCATACTGTATTCTTAGAATAGACATTTTTTTCCTCTGGAATCTAGACAGTTTCTTTGGACTCCAACAATAATTCTAATCATATTTTTGTAGTAATCTTTTTTGCCTACCTGTGGTGGATTAAAGAAGGTCACAAGTACTTTGAAAGCAAGTTCCAGGAGTTGGTGATGGACAGGGAAGCCTGACATGCTGCAGAGCATGCAGTCACCAAAGAGTTGGACATGACTGAGTGACTGAACTGAACTGAACAAATAAGTACTTTGACATTGCTTCCACTGAAAAATGAGATTTATGTCCTTGTTCCTTAAATTGGCAGTAGAATCTCTGTGGCTCCTTTGACCAATAGAATTGTACAAGTGAAACTGACCCAAGTTCTGGTACCAGTCAAGAAAATACTGGCAGTTGCCATTTCTTACGACTTGTAATACTCATTCTTAGATCCAGCTGCCATACTATAAGTAAGCCCAACTAGCAAAGGTCCACATGAAGAGGACTTGAGGGCTGCTGACAGCCTTGACTGAGATAACAGACAATGCCCAACAACAACTTCGCCACAAAATTGGGAAATTATTTTGGAAGTGGATCCTTCAGCCTTAATTGATATGTCCCAGCTACTGTTGTATGGAGCAATTAAAGCCATCCATTATGAACTTTACCTACTTGCAGATCTGTGACCAAAATAAATTATTGTGTTTCTCTAAACACCAGTGGGTTTTGGGCAGGTTTGTGTTATGGCAATTCACTAGAACATCACTCTGTCAATAACATAAATTTCAATTTTTTTTCCTAATTGTATATTAGGATATATATATATATATATATATATATATATATATGATGCAATAACTTCCCTGAGTGGTGTTAGAATAGCATTTTAATTGTCAACTTCAACATTTATTGATATAATGTTTGATAATATTAGCTTATTTTATTTTCAGTGGAAGAAACCAAGAGATTTATTTTTATGTTCACTATGTTTGCTTCAAAATGACTATGTTGTACTTTGTACTTGCATCTATTGTTCAAATGTATAGAATAAAACATAAGAATTGAATGATTTTTACACAGCATGTAATTCAGGTTGCCTCTATAATATGTGGGACCCTGGACAAAACTTTCTGTGGCAGTCTTATCTACATAAACAGTTTGAGCATCTAAACTAATGTCTTCAGCACCATACTGTTGACACAATCTTGCATGATATTGTGAAGAGATATTTTGCTGCTAAGGTTAAACTGGCTACAAGGCCCTAGGACAATATCAAAGGCATGAGTCTTCAAGTTTCCAGGAGTATTTGACCAATTCACACATGAGGGAAGGATTGAAGAGCTCTCCAAGGCCCACGTGGACCCCAGGTGACATCTGGGAAATACTATCCAGATGACACCAACAGCCTATTCTATCCCAGACAACAGAGGCGAGCTTAGAAAATTTCAAGGAAGATATTCTAAATCATGGAGTCCCAGGGGCATAGGACCTCAGGCAGAGGCCCCACTCGCCCATGTCTCAGAGCAGAACATATATTCTTCCTTTGAAAGACTGTGTGGAAGTATGGATTCTGTTGCTTTCTTTCATTTTATATAGCTTTCTATTCTGTCAAGTCATTGAAGAATTACCTGGTCTTGGTAATGTCATGTCTTGTAAATCCTGATTGAGCTGTCATTTTAAAAAATATCTTAAGGGAAATTATTTTATTCACCTATGTAAAATATGGTCTTTTGAATGTAATTCACTTAACTTAAAATAAAATAACATATATACAAAAGTATTAGATAAGCAACCATAAAAAAGATCTGAAACCTTCTGTAATATTACATTATTACAACATATGACAATAATGATTGTTATTTTGCAACAAACCAATATTCCACCCAAGAACATGCAGGAACAGATGTATATTAACCTTGCCTGGCATCAACTGAGCCTGGAAGTAAAGAATGGTGCAGTGTCCCTGTTTATGCAAGTTGGAAGAGAGATGTATGTTCAAACCTAAGATTAAAAAAATCATTAGAGAGCCATAAACTTCTAACCATTGGCCATGCATATACAAGCCATTTAAAAGTGTGAGCAGAGATAGCAAAGCATATTTATTTCAAGGATTATGTTAACATGAGTAAACTTTCTGGTACAATTAGTGCATTTATATTATTCCAATAGTTAATATTGGTAACTGGGATATATGGAGGACCATGTCTATTAACATTAAAAATTACTAATATATATATATATACATATTAAAAAATTCAAGCTGAACAACTGTGTATTGTCCTATACCCCTTTACAATTTTCAGAATTTAATCTGAATTATGCTGCAAAGTGTAATATCAGATACTATCAGACTCTAAAAAGACTGTTAATCCCCTTGATATGTTGAAGGGCATTAGCTTGAAAAATCCGCTAATTGTCCTAATCTTTCCACTTGAAGTTCTTGAACAGGGAACACAGACATCTCTACAAAATATCTTTCAGAGAGAAAATTCAACAAACCATAAAAATAGTCTAATGTCAGGAGTTCTAATTTCTTTTCTAAGTTTCATTACAAACATTGATAAAAATGATTCAATTCTGGAAGTATTTGTGCCTGAACAAAATGTTGAATTCAGTAGCATTTTGGTTGTGATTTACAACAGCTAATAGGAATTATACTATTTAGATATTTAAGAGGCTTTTCTCATTTTCTACAACAGGTTCAATCATAAATGGCTTAATCAGTCAGAAGACATTACTGAATAAATTGCATTAACTGCATAATAATAGGAAAAAGAGGGCAATATGGAAACAAACTAAACTGCTATTTGAAAGGAACTAAGGTCATTCCCTTTCATTTCTTCATTGATTTGTTGAAATTGTTGATGCAACCTCAATCAGGTTTTTTGTTCTGTTTTGTTTACCAGTTTCTCTTTACTTTAAGAAATATACGTATATACTTTTTAAAGACAGATATAAAGGTTACACATATGTTAGAACAGAGATTCCAAACAACTATGTGAGCTTAGAAGTTCAGTTCAGTTGCTCAGTTATATCTGACTCTTTGTGATCCCATGAACTGCAGCATGCCAGGGTTCCATGTCCATCAATAGTTCCCAGAGCCTACCAAAATTCATGTCCATTGCATCAGTGATGCCATCCAACCATCTCATCCTTTGTCATCCCCTTCTCCTCTCACCTTCATCTTTTCAATCCTTTGGCCACCTGATGTGAATGGGTCTGAGTTGGTTCGTCACATCAGGTGGCCAAAGGATTGGAGTTTCAGTTTCAGCATCAGTCCTTCCAATGAATATTCAGAACTGATTTCCTTTAGGATGAACTGGCTGGATCTCCTCTCTGTCCAAGGGACTCTCAAGAGTCTTCTCCAACACCATAGCTCAAAAGCACCAATTCTTTGGTTCTCAGCTTTCTTTATAATCCAACTCTAACATCCATATATGACTACTGGAAAAAAGCATAGCTTTGACTAGATGGACCTTTGTTGGCAAAGTAATGTCTCTGCTTTTTAAATTGCACTCATCTCACATGCTAGTAAAGTAATGCCCAAAATTCTCAAAGCCAGACTTCAGCAATACGTAAACCGTGAACTTCCAGAAGTTCAAGCTGGTTTTAGAAAAGGCAGAGGAACCAGAGATCAAATTGCCAACATCTGCTGGATCATCAAAAAAGCAAGAGAGTTCCAGAAAAAAATCTATTTCTACTTTATTAAATATGCCAAAGCCTTTGACTGTGTGGATCACATAAACTGTGGAAAATTCTGAAAGAGATGGGAATACCAGACCACCTGAGCTGCCTCTTGAGAAACCTATATGCAGGTCAGGAAGCAACAGTTAGAACTGGACATGGAACAATGGACTGGTTCCAAATAGAAAAAGGAGTACATCAAGGCTGTATATTGTCACCCTGCTTATTTAACTTCTATGCAGAGTACATCATGAGAAACGCTGGGCTGGAAGAAGCACAAGATGGAATCAAGATGGCCAGGAGAAATATCAATAACCTCAGATATGCAGATGACACCACCGTTATGGCAGAAAGTGAAGAGGAACTCAAAAGCCTCTTGATGAAAGTGAAAGAGGAGAGTGAAAAAGTTGGCTTAAAGGTCAACATTCAAAAAATGAAGATCATGGCATCTGGTCCCATCACTTCATGGGAAATAGATGGGGAAACAGTGGCAGACTTGATTTTTCTGGGGTCCAAAATCATTGCAGATGGTGACTGCAGCCATGAAATTAAAAGATGCTTACTCCTTGGAAGAAAAGTTATGACCAACCTAGATGGCATATTGAAAAGCAGAGACATTACTTGGCCAGCAAAAGTCCGTCTAGTCAAGGCTATGGTTTTTCCAGTGGTCATGTATGGTTGTGAGAGTTGGACTGTGAAGAAAGCTGAGCACTGAAGAATTGATGCTTTTGAACTGTGGTGTTGGAGAAGACTCTTGAGAGTCCCTTGGATATAAGGAGATCCAACCAGTCCATTCTAAAGGAGATCAGTCCTGGGTGTTCTTTGGAAGGAATGATGCTAAAGCTGAAACTCCAGTACTTTGGCCACTTCATGTGAAGAGTTGACTCATTGGAAAAGACTCTGATGCTGGGAGTCATTGTGGACAGGAGGAAAAGGGGACGACAGAGGATGAGATGGCTGGATGGCATCACTGACTTGATGGACGTGAGTTTGAGTGAACTCCGGGAGTTAGTGATGGACAGGGAGGCCTGGCATGCTGCGATTTATGGGGTCGCAAGGAGTTGGACACGACTGAGTGACTGAACTGAACTGAACTAGGTTGGCCATAGCTTTTCTTCCAAGAAATAAACATCTTTTGATTTCATGGCTGAAGTCACCATCTGCAGTGATTTTGGAGCTCCCAAAATAAGGTCTCTTACTGTTTCAACTGTTTCCCTTTCTATTTGCCATGAAGTGATAGGACTGGATGCCATAATCTTAGTTTTCTGATTATTGAGTTTTAAGTCAACATTTTCACTCTCCTCTTTCACTTTCATCAAAGACTCTTTTGTTCTTCTTCACTTTCTGCCATAAGGGTGGTGTCATCTGCATATCCGATGATGCTGACAATTCTACTGGCAATCTTGATTCCAGCTTGTGCTTCATCTAGCCCAGCATTTCGGAGGAGATGGCTTAGAGAAGTTAGAGCATTACTTTGCTAGTATGTGAGATGAGTGCAATTGTGTGGTAGTTTGAACATTCTTTGTCATTGCCTTTCTTTGGGATTGGAATAAAAACTGATATTTTCCAGTCCTGTGGCCACTACTGAATTTTCCAGATTTGCTGGCATATTGAGTGCAGCACTTTTACAGCATCATCTTTCAGGATTTGAAATAGCTGAACTGGAATTCCACCACCTCCACTAGTTTTGTTAATAGTGATGCTTCCTAAGACCCACTTGACTTCACATTACAGGATGTCTGGCTCTAGGTGAGTGATCATACCATTATGATTATCTGGGTTGTGAAGATCTTTTCTGTATAGTTCTGTATATTCTTGCCATGTCTTCTTAATGTCTTCCTCTTCTATTAGGTCCATACCATTTCTGTCCTTTATTGAGCCCATCTTTTCATGAAATGTTCCCTTGGTACCCCTAATTTTCCTGAAAAGATCTCTAGTCTTTCTCATTCTATTTTTTTTCTCTATTTCTTTGCATTGATCACTGAGGAAGGCTTTCTTATCTCTCCTTGCTCTTCTTAGGAAATTTGCATTCAAATGGGTATATCTTTCCTTTTCTCCTTTGCTTTTGTTTCTCTTCTTTTCACAGCTATGAATGCCTCCTCAGACAACAATTTTGCCTTTTGCATTTCTTTTTCTTGGGGATGGTCTTGATCCTTGCCTCATGTACAATGTTCCAACCCTTGTCCATAGTTCTTCTGGCACTCTATCAGATCTAAATCTTGAATCTATTTCTCACTTCCACTGTATAATCGTAAGCGATTTGATTTAGGTCATACCTGAATGGTCTAGTAGTTTTCCCTATTTTCTTCAATTTAATTCTGAATTTGGCTTTTAAGTCTGGACTCAGAAATAAGGAGTTCATAATCTGAGCCACAGTCAGCTCCCTGTCTTATTTTTATGACTTTTTAGAGCTTCTCCTTCTTTGCCTGGAAAGAATATAATCAAAAGCTTCAAGATGGCAGAGGAATAGGACAGGAAGACCACTTTTTCCACCACAAATTCATCAAAAGATCATTTGAATGCTGAGCAACTTCCACAAAAAAACTTCTGAACACTGGCAGAGAATACCGGGCACCCAGAAAGGTAGCCAGTTCTCTTCAAAAGGAGGTAGGACAAAATATACAAGACAAAAAGAGAAAAAAGAGTTAGGGATGGAGATCTGTCCTGGGGAGGGAGTCTAGAAGGAGGAGAAGTTTTCACATAGTAGGAAACCCTCTCACAGTTGAGTCTGTGGGGAGTTTTGGAATCTCAGAAGGCAACATATCATAACCAGAAGAAAACAAAACAAAACAAAAAACCTACTGAATACATTCCTATCACAACTGTGGAAAAGAAAAGTTTCCCGAGAAAGGCTCTAACCTAACAACCTAAAGCACAGCCTGGCCTGCTCACAGAACAAAGGATTGAGTGAATACCAAAAGGAAGCTAGCCACTGTGTACTGTCCCCTCCCCACCTGGAGACGTAGAGGCAGGCTTGAGGTGCAAGAGCCAGAAGGCAAGGGGCTGCTATAGTCTCAGCCCCAGAGATGGCATCTTCCACCAAACTGTGAGCTTAGAACTTAGGTCAGGTTAAAACTTCAATATAAGGGACCATAAAACAAATACAGTATATAGTAAGCATAACATTATTTTCTTTAACACCAGTCATGAACAGGATGATGCCATATTACGGAGAAAGTGAAAAGTAACCAGTTGATAAATATTAATGAGATAAAAGAAGTACCAATCTGCAAGGATAGTTAAGAGTAGACAGAAGAAACATCATCATTCATTCAAAATATTAGTTTTTGCAGGGAATAACAGTGGAAAAGTGGCTATAATGATTCATTTGTGTTTCCAATTTTTAAGCAAAAAAAAAGAACATAGAAATCACTTGTTCAAATATTTATTCTTATAAATATGTCTGAAATCCTAAAATGACTTATTCAAAATCACATGGCTTACTTCTAGTAGTGCCAAGCCCATATTCCCAGGTCTTGTGGCTTTTGATTGAACAAGTGTTCTTTGCACCTCACTTTGCTTCTTCTAAAATGACTACCTACACCTGAATTATTCCTTTCCTCTCTGAAGTTATTTTAACATTTGTTATTTGATGCTTACAGGTAAAATCATGACCCTCATTTCCCTTAGTTTATTTCTCTAACATTATCTTGCATTACTGTCCCTTTCCACTTTCTGCTTCATCCAAGCTAGAATTCTCTTTGATTTTTCATACTCATAATATAATTTCTCTTCTCTCTTATCTCCAGAAAAAGGCCTTTGCAAATATTTCTTCTGCTTGGGATACCATTTTCCTTCCTTTTGTTCCATTATTCTCTTAGATTTTACTGTTCCTTTTGATATCATAAAGGAGTAGAATGCTTTTCAGTTCAAAATGCTTTGTCTTCTGGGGTTATAAAATTCTGGAGTGTGCTCTGCAACTCTTTGCTTGAGAGATTTGGTAGTTGTTGTCATAGACTTACTTTTTCTCTTTACCTTTCTCAAAATATTACTAATGGGAAATCCCTCTAAGAAAATTTAGATCACAATATAAATCAGTAAACAAGATGATTACAGATTGTGATGTGTACCATGAATATAATAAAGAAGATAGCAAGCTAGAAGAAGCTATGAAGCCACTTTGTATTCATAATCAAGGAAAGTATTACTGAGGGGATAATAGTCAGCTGAGAGCTGACTTCTGAAGAGGATCCAGCTGTGGAAAGGGCTAAAGGAAGAACACTGCAGACAAAGAAGCAACACATGCACATGTTCCAAGGAGTAAAAGGAATGGATACATGTAAAACACCAAAGCCCATTGAGGCTATAGGACACTGTATAGGAGAGTTAGAAGATAGGTTTGGTAAGGTAGCTAGATATCAAATCACATAGTTCATTGTAGGCAGGATAAAGAGTTACCATTTTGTTGTTATCACCAAAAGATGTCAGCATCATATTTTAAACTGCAGAGGACCATCTGTCTTACATTATTTCCTTATTCCAAGAATAGTTCAGATAGGAGTTTAACATTAGTGGACTTAGATGGAGAGAGTAACAGTAAACTATGTAATACATATCAAGAAATTATTATGATAATTCAGTCTGAAAAAAAATTTTAAAGGTAACTACAAAATCATAAAACTTTGAGATGGGAGAGAATTAGAAAGGGAGATATAAATTTAATATATAATGTCATTTTTTACTTCTAGTAACATTTTTATATTTCTTTACATATGAGTACATATCCATACATATGTATCTCTGTGTATATAATAATTGTACCATTCATGTAACTTTATCTATATGAGTAAAGCAATATAAATATGTTTTTACTTCCTAATTGTTTTCTTATTAACATAAAAAATGACATCAGGTGATTCCCAGTTATAAATTTACACAGCCTATATTCTTTCAACTATTGATTCAAAATATATGACATGTTAGAAGTACTGAATGTAATCATTTTGTGTGGCAGAGGAAATCATTTTAGAATAGAAATTGAATGTGGATAAAACATCCATCTAAATCAGTCAAATAAACATATAGATGGAAGTATTCAGGAAACTCAGGGGAGCATTAAATATTCCTAGCTGTAACTTTACTTTCATTGCCAGAAACTGGTTTTCTATCCATAACCTTATTTTCTAAAACTAAGTATTTTTTTGTCGCTAGCTAATAGAATGTCAAAGTCAAAATGTCAGTTGCTCAGATACGTCCAATTCTTTGTAACCCATGAACTATAGCTCACCAGGCTCCTCTCCATGGAATTCTCCAGGCAAGAATACTGGAGTGTCAAGAATACAAGGGATCTTCCTGACCCAAAGATTGAACCCCTGTCTCCCGCATAGCAGGAAGATTCTTTACTATCTGAGCCATCAGGGAAGCCCCAGTCAGAGTACAGGAGAGCATTACATGATCATGGTAATTTCAATCACAGCAGGTAATAGTCATTGAAATGCTCATAAGACCATATGTTGTAAAGAAAACAATCATACCTAATTGTCTTCACTTTTGATTGTCACCTTGCATTATTTATGTACTGGTTTTGGAGAACAGTTTGTTAATATAAAACTATGGAAGGAAAATCCAGTTTATTCTTAGAGAAATATCAGGGTCAGTGGTGCTATTAAACCACAATGGAGCAAGCCACAAGTTTTGTTTTGATATTCACTTTAGATATTTAGGAAGCAAAGGGCCCATTTACAAAGATATAGAGGTAAAATAGGAGTTTTGTATATGTACTGATATAACTACCAAAAAAATAAATAAAAGACAACCTTCCATTGCGTCATTTTGTTTTGTCTCAAGGTATGTTTTCTTTAGGAATCCTTTGCTAATTTAAATCACTTAAGGTCAGTTCAAGTCAAATCAACAGCAATCAGTGTAACACTCTGTTCTGCTTTGTGAATCTATATATGTAAAACTTAGACTACATAGTTATAACAAAATTTATCTCATAAATGTTTGTTTTCCTATTTATTTAGTGTTATAAGACTGCAAGTAAGGAGACTCTGGTTGGATTCCTGGGTCTGGAAGACCCACTGGAGAAGGGATAGACTACCCACTCCAGTATTCTTGGTCTTCCCTGGTGGCTCAGCTAGTAAAGAATCTGCTTGCAATGCAAGAGACCTGGGTTCGATCCCTGGGTTGGGAAGATCCCCTGGAGAAGGGAAAAGCTAACTGCTCCAATATTCTGGCTTTGAGAATTCCATGAACTGTATAGTCCATGGGGTAGCAAAGAGCTGGACTCGACTGAGTGACTTTCTCTTTCACTTTCATCTTGAATCTAAGTTGCTCAAGATTAAGGGCTTTTAATCCCCTGTACATCCCACAATGCTTTGCATAGTGAAAAAGCAGAAATTCAATAACTGCTTGTCCATCATCTTGGGGAGGATACATTATCTCTCTGTTTGATGTAAAAGCTTACCTTCTAATTTCCCCACAGAGAGGCAAAAAAGTGACATTTTCTGAGTCTCTTTCTATTATCTATTTAGAGCACTTCAATTTGTATACTCCAGGATCTCTTCAATATGAGTCATTCTATCCTATGTCTTTGTTGAACACACCTGCTAAGCTTTCCTTTCTCCAAAAGGCTTCTTTAAGGGAAAATGGGAGAAAACCACTATTCATGCTGTATTTTTTTTATTCAAACGTTCAAATTTTATAGCTGTATGACAGAATTTGTTTAAAGTAAAAGATGTTTTCTTTATTCACAGCAAGTTTTTTTTTTTTTCCTATTTACAGATACACACATACTTGAATGGAAAGATCTCAGGAAAAATTGTATGGAAGACTTTAAAAAGTTACCCATACCCTCAAAAAGAGAAGCCTTAAAATACTAAAGTTCAGATTTTACTTTAAATAATTCAAATTCAGCTTTTTGAATTATAACGTCTAATAGTCAGCATGTTTTCATTCAGTCATTTCTTGATGTCTAGTACTATTTTACATACCAACTAGATTTTGAAAGAGCATCATAGAAATGGGCTTCAATCTTGATTAGACCTTAAATTCAATTACTTAATTCCCTCTGATAAAAGATTAAAAACTAATATGAAAGTTATGTGACTTTCATCATTTTAATACTTGGAGCTATCCTACAAGACTTTCAATATATATAAGGAGAGGCAATAAGATTTTAAACATAAAATGCATATATTGTTATAGTTTCCTGAGTCACATCTTACTCTTTAGCCATCCCATGGACTGTGGCCCACCAATCTCCCCTTTCCAGGCAAGAATACAGAAGTGGGTTACCATTTCCTTTTCCAAAGGATCTTCTTGACCCAGGCATCAAGCCTGCAACTCCTGCATTGATAGACTCTTTACCACTGAGCCACAGGGAAACCCAAATACATATGTATAGCAATGCAAGATATATAAATATGTAAATGCAAAATGTTCATATACCTTCCAATAGATAATAAAAGCTATCATTCAATATATGTTTTTAATTGTGGAAGACATGAGCTATACCCCCTTAACACTATTTTTAGTGTACTATACGTTACTTTTAATGATAGCACAATGCAGTACTTTAATCTCTAGAAATTAATCATCTTGCATAAGTGAACATTTATACTCCATGAAGAGCAACTCCCCATTTTCTCCTCCTCCTTGATGTCCCTGTAAACCACTATTCTACTTTGTGCTTTTTATGTTTTGCTACCTTATATAACTCATAGAAGTGGAATGATGTGGTATTTGTCCATCAGTTATCAGCTCATTTCACTTAACATGATATCCTCAGTATCCATCCATATGGTCACATATGGCAGAATTTCCTTTTTTTTTAAAGACTGGCTAATAATCCATTTTACCACATTTTATTCATCCTTTCATATTCAATGGACTTTTAGGTTGTTTATACCCCTTGACTGCTATGAATAATGCTGCAGAGAACACAGAGTGTTAGTATCTCTTCAAAATCTTAATTTCAATTATTTTGGATAAGTAACCCAAAAGTGGGATTGCTGGATCATATGGTATTTCTATTTTTAATCATTTGAGGAAACTCTATACTATTTCAATAATTGCTAGCAGTTTACATACCTTCCAAAAGTGTACAAGGTCCCTTTCTAATCCAAATCTAAGATGTTATTATGTGTTGTCTTTTGACAAAAAGTTGTCCATCCTAACAGGTATGAGGTGATATGGTTTTGATTTGCATTTCCCTAATGATTAATGAACATCTAACTCAATTAGTGATTGAGTATCTTTTCATATACCTGTTGATAATTTGTATGACTTCTTTAAATAAATGTCTTTATTATTTGGCTTATTTACTTCTTTGAGTTGAGGGAATTTTGTATATATTTTAAATATTAATCCTTTTCAGATACATATTAAACCCTTTTCGGGGTTGCAAATATTATCTCCCATTCCATAGGTTACTTTTTCATCTTATGTTATGTATTTTCTATATAAAAACTTTTTAGATTGATGCAGTCCTCTCCTCTGTTTTTGGTTTTGTCACCCGTGCTTTTCTTGTCACATCCAAAACATCACTGCAAAGACTAAGCCCTTAAGTCTTCCCTTTATGTTTTCTTCTAGGAGTTTTACAGTTTCAGGTCTTGCATTTAAGTCTAATGCATTTTGATTTGGTTTTTGTGTGTAGTGTATGATAAACATTTCTTTGCATGTGGATATCCCGTTTTCCCAATGTTTATTGAGAAAACTATTCTTTCTGCATTGTATGTTTTGGCACTCTTATTTAAGATCCATTGACCAGATATGTATGGATTTATTTCTCACTATTTCATTCCATTGATATATGTCTGTATTTATCCTAGTACCCGGAGAAGGCAATGGCACCCCACTCCAGTACTCTTGCCTGGAAAATCCCATGGATGGAGGAGCCTGGTAGGCTGCAGTCCATGGGGTCGCTAAGACTCAGATACGACTGAGCAACTTCACTTTCACTTTTCACTTTCATGCACAGAAGGAAAAGGCAACCCACTCCAGCGTTCTTGCCTGGAGAATCCCAGGGACGGGGGAGCCTCGTGGGCTGACGTCTATGGGGTCACACAGAGTAGGACACGACTGAAGTGACTTAGTAGTAGTAGTATTCTAGTACCATAGTATTTTAATTATTATAGTTTTGTACAAGCATCCCTCATTATCCGTGAAGGGATTGGTACCAGAACCCTTGTAAATACCAAAATCCACAAACACTCAGTCTTTTATATGAAATGGAATAGTTCAGTCAGCCCTCCTCATCTGCATTTTGGTATCCACAGATACTGAGGGCTGATTGTAACATATATTGAAATCAGGAATAATGTATTTTGAAATATCTCTTGCTTTGTTCTTTCTCAAATTGTGTTGTCTATTTAGGGTTTTTGTAGTTCTGTATGAATTTTAGGCTTTTTTTTTGCTGTTTCTATAAAACTGTCATTGGAATTGTGATAGTTCTTGCATTGAATATGTAGATTACTGGGAGTAATGTGGGCATCTTAGCTATATTAAGTCTTCCAATTTATGAAAATAGGATTTCTTTTCAGGTATTTATGTCTTTTTATGAAATTTCTCTCATTATTGCTTTGTGGTTTTTGTTGTACAAGTCTTTCATCTCCTTCGTTTATTCCTAAGAATTTTATGTCAATAATAATCTGATAAAGAAAGACAGGTTCACTCCTTCACCTCTCCAGTTAGATTTAGCAAGACTTTCTTGTTTCTGTTTAAACTATGTCATGTTGAGTTACTTGTGATAAACTTAACAATTTGTTCTCATTTATGATATATTCCCAACATACAAAACTATGTGCAAACATAGAAGACTCTAAGTAAATGTGTTAAATGAATAGATAAATAATGAGTGCCTTAGTGCATTAACTTCTGCAGAACCTGCCTGTTAGTTTCTTAAACAATTGACAACTACATCAGGCAGTCATTCTTACCAATTTAGTTTCAATTGAATCTGTACTACAGAATAATTGATTCACTGCTTCTAGCTCTCTGTATGACCTATTCTCCAAGTCACAGAAACCTTTCAGAATGCACGATGAACTCTGGCAATAAAAATGATAGTCCATTTAATGATCTTCAAAGCAATACAATCATTTCTGAATGTATTCCTTCGTATGCAGAGTACCTACTGCATATAGGCATTATACTATAGTTTCCCTTAAAACCACCTGTTTTTTTCCTTTAACAATTACAGTCTTATGATGTAAACAAGCAAAAAAATACAATAGTATAATAGTAAATGAATAATAAAATAGTAAAATAATACTAAAAATAATTTATTGTTGTTGCTCAGTCTCTAAGTCATGTCCAACTTTTTGTGACTGCATGGACTGCAGCACACTAGACGCTTCTGTTCTCCACTATCTACCAGAATTTGCTCAATTTCATGTACATTGAATCTGTGATATCTAACCATCTCATCTTCTTCTGTCCCCTTCTCCTCTTGCCTTCAATCTTTCCCAGCATCAGAGTCTTCCAATGAGTTGGCCCTTCCCATAAAGTGGCCAAAGTATTGGAGCTTCAGTTTCAACATCAGTCTTTTCAATGATAACCCAGGGTTTATGTTCTATAGGATGGACTGGTTTGATTTCTCAAGAGTTTTCTGCAGCACCACAATTCAAAAGCATCAGTTCTTTAGCACTCAGCTTTCTTTATCACTCAGCTTTCTTTATTGACAAACTCTCACATCTGCACATGAGTACAGTAAAAAAACATAAGTTTGATTATGTGGACCTTTGTCAGAAAAGTGATGTCTCTGCTTTTTAACATGCTATCTAAGTTTGTCATAGTTTTCCCTCTAAGGAGTAAGCATCTTTTAATTTCATGGCTGCAGTCATCATCCTCAGTCATTTTGGACCTCAAGAAAATATACTATGTCATTGCTTCCACTTTTTCCTTCCATTTGCCATGAAGTGATGATGCCAGATGCCATGATCTTAGTTTTTCAAATATTGAGTGTTAAGCCAGGTTTTTCACTCCCCTCTATCACCCTCATCAAGAAGCTCTTTAGTTCACGTTTACTTTCTGCCATTAGAGTGGTATCATATGCATATATGAGGTTGTTGTTATTTCTCTCAGCAGTCTTGACTCCGGCTTGTAATTCATCCACCCCACCATTTCTCAGGATTTATTCTGCATATAAGTTAAATAAGCAGAATGGCAATGTACAGCCTCGTGTTACTGTTTTCCCAATTTTGAATCAGTCAATGGTTCCAACTGTTGCTTATTGACTCCCACACAAGCTTCTCAGGAGAAAGTTAAGTTGGTCTGATACTCCCATCTCTAAGAATTTTCCAGTTTATTGTGATCCACACAGTCAAATGTTTTAACATAGTCAATGAAACAGAAGTATATTTTTTTTTTTGGTATTCCCTTGCTTTCTCTATAATCCAATGAATGTTGGCGATTTGATCTCTGTTTCCTCTGCCTTTTCTAAATCCAGCTTGTTCAGTTAAAAGTTCTTGATTCACATACTGTTGAAGCCCAGCTTCAAGGATTTTGAGCATTACCTTGCTAGCATATGAAATGAGTGCAATTGTGCAATAGGTTGAACTTTCTTTAGCATCACTTTTCTTTGGGCTGGGAATGAAAACTAATCTGATCTTTTCCAGTCCTGTGGCCACTGCTGAGTTTTCCAAATTTGCTGACCTATTGAATGCAGTAGGTTAATAGCACCATCTTTTAGTACTTAAAATAGTTCATCTGGAATTCCATATCCTCCACTATTTTTGTTCTTAGTAATGCTTCCTAAGACCCACTGGACCTCACACTCTGCGATGTACAGCTCTAGGTGAGTGACCACACCACTGTGATCATCCAGGTCATTAAGACTTTTTCTGTATAGTTCTTCTGTATATTCTTGCATCCTCTTTTTAAGCTCTTCTGTTTCTGTTAGGTCCTTACCATTCCTTTTTTTTTTTAAAATGTTTTCGATCCTGGGAGCAGCCAGCAAGGCCACCCTGTCTTAAACTGTCTTCCCTATGGATGCCTGCAGCCCAGTCTTCTGTCCCACCTAGCTCCTTACCATTTCTGTCCTTTATCATGCCCATTCTTGCATGAAGTGTTCCCTTGATATCTCCAATTTTGTTGAAGAGATCTCTAGTATTTCCCATTCTGTTTTTCCTTCTATTTATTTATTTATTTTTTTTGCATTGTTCATCTAAGAAGGCCTTCTTGTCTCTGTTATCCTCTGAAATTCTGCATTCACTAGGGTGTATTTTTCCCTTTCTCTCTTGCCTTTTGCATCTCTTCTTTCCTCAGCTATTTCAAAAGCCTCCAGATAGAGCCATTTTTGCCTCCTTGCATTTCTTTTTCTTTGGGATGTTTTTGGTCACTTTCTGCTGTACCGTGCTATGAGCCTCTGTCCATACTTCTTCTGGCACTCTATCAGATCTAATCCTTTGAATCTACTTGTCATTTTCATTGTATAATCATAAGAGTATTGGTTTAGGTTATATCTAAATGGCCTGGTAGTTTTCCTTACTTTCTTCAACTTAAGCCTGCATTTTGCAATAAGGAGCTAATGATCTGAGCCACAGTTAGCTCCAGGTCTTGTTTTGATAACTATATAGAGTTTCTCTATCTTCAGCCGCAAAGAATATAATTGATCTGGTTTGGGTAATGACTATCTGATAATGTCCATGTGTAGAGTCATCTCTTGTATTGTTGGAAGAGGGCATTTATTATGATCAGTGTGTCTTCTTGATAAAACTGTTAGCCTTTGCCCTGCTTCATTTTGTACTATAAGGCCAAACTTGCCTATTATTCTGTGTATCCCTTGACTTCCTACTTTTGCATGCCAATCCCCTGTGATGAAAAGTGTATCTTTTCTTGGTGTTAGTGAGACAGTCAATTCCTAGGCAGGTTGATAAGATGTCTGGAGGTGCCCAAGGACAGAGGGGTCTGGGGTTCTCGAGGCGGAGATAGGGGTCTGGAATTCTCAAGGAGGAAGAAAGGACACTTTTTTCTCTTTATATTCCTTAGCTTTAGTCACATAAAACGTTTTTATATTTAAGCCTAGAACTGATGACTACACAACAAACAACTCAGTTTAAACTCTGTACTAAAGATTATATATATTACAATTATATATATATTATTATATATACTGCAATTATATATATCATAATCTCCAAACATTCTTATGATTCATTGTAATAACTAATTTAAAAGTGTACAACTCCCTTGGTAACACTAGGGAAGGGGACACTCTTTCTGCCCCCTTCTGATGTCTGTGTCCGAAGCTTTCTCTATCTCTTTTATACTTTAATAAAACTTTATTACACAAAAGCCCTGAGTGACCAAGGCTCGTCTCTGGCCCTGGATTGAATTCTTTTCCTCTTTTCCTTTGGAGAAGGAAATGGCAACACACTCCAGGATTCTTGCCTGGAGAATCCCACGGACAGAGAAGCCTGGTGGGCTACAGTCCATGGGGTCACAAAGAGTTGGACACAACTGAGCGACTTCACTTACTTACTTACTTACTTACTTAAGGATTATATAACAACAATGTATCCTGTTCGAGGACAGTTTCTCCTTCCTGAAAACCTTCTGGCTAATCCTGTTATCTTCAAATGTAAATTATGGTCATGGGTCTAATAAGATCTTTACAATCTCCAGACATTCTTTTGATTTATTGTAATAACTAATTAAAAAGTGTATAACTCCCTTGCTAACACTAGGGAAGGGGGCACTCTTTCTGCCCCCTTCTGATGTCTGTGTCAGAAGCTATCTATTTTATACTTTAATAAAACTTAATTACACAAAAGCCCTGAGTGACCAAGGCTCGTCTCTGGCCCTGGATTGAATTCTTTTCCTCCTGAGGCCAAGAATCCCAGAATCTTTCATGGTTCAGCAACAACTTTTCATTAGTTCTAGAAGGTGTAAGTCTTCATAAAGCTGGTCAACTTCAACTTCTTTGACATCAGCGACTGGGGCATAGACTTGTATTACTCTGATGTTGAATGGTTTGCCTTGGAAATAAACCAAGATCATTCTGTAGTTTTTGAGGTTGCACCCTAATACTGCATTTCAGACTCTTTTGTTGACTCTGGGATACTCCTTTTCTTCTAAGGGATTCTTGCCTGTTGGTATCATGGTCATATGAATTAAATTTGCCCATTCCCACCCATTTTACTTCACTTATTCCTAAGATGCCAATGTTCAGTCTTGCTATCTCTTGCTTGACCATGTCCAATTTACCTTGATTCCTGGCGCTAACATTCCAGGTTTGCATGAAATATTGTTCTTTACATCATTGGTCTTTATTTTCACTACAGACATATCCACAACTGATTGTCATTTCCACTTTGGCCCAGTTGGTTTATTCTTTCTAGAGCTATTATTATCTGCCTTCTGCTCTCCCCATGGTTTATTCTTTCTGAAGCTATTAGTATATGCCCTCTACCTTCACCTTCTGACCTCAGGGACCCATCTTCTGGTGTCATATTTTTTTGCCTTTTCATACTGTTCATGGGATTCTCCTGGCAAGAATACTGAAGTTAAAAAAAAAAAAGAATACTGAAGTAGTTTGCCTTTTCCTTCTCCAGTGGACCACCATTTGTCAGAACTCTTCACTATGACCTGTCCATCTTAATTGGCCCTGCATGGCAAGGCTCATGGCTTCCTTGAGTTACTCAATCCCCTTGCCCACGACAAAGCTGTGATCCGTGAAGGCTAAAATGATTTATACATGCCTGAAAAAACTAGGCTTGTACTGTGTGTTTGGTCTCTATTAATCATATATTCTTTTACAGAAAGATTTCATGAAAAAAAGACCAACAAAATTACCTAGACAGTAAGAATTGGGACAAAATGTCATGAATGAATGTAACTTCTAAAAAATCAAATAGGCCTAATCCAGTTGAGGTTTTAACAGCTTTCCATCTTGGTGGAGGTTTAATTTGTAATCTTTTCACTTCAGTGTCTGTCAAAATTAGCTGTCGATCACAGTGCAACAGTCAGTTTTGCAGAATAGAAATTACTTACTTGACAGTCAGATTCATCTTTCTTTACTCTTTTCTGAGTTCCACTCTAGTGAATGATTCCTCTTTTGCTTAACATCCATGTCATCCAAGTTGTGATTGAGATTTCCAGTGGGACTGGTTGTGAATAAAGGCAGACGACTGTAGCAGATTACCATCTTAAATAACAATAGAACCCTGGGCTCCCAGATGGGTCTGTGTACTTGTGGTAAAAGAGGAATTAGTGGGAACATAGGAGCATACATTTGGATGGGAAGAAGATAATATGTCTTTCTTATTAGGCTAACCCTAGATATCAGGCTCATACATACTAACAAACAACCCATCTACTTACAATGCTGTCCTGCTGTCTTGGGAAGAATCAGCAGTCTCCTTTAAAGTAGAATAATAAGAAAGATCTTATGAGAAAGGAATTTAGGAAAATGCTTTCTCAGAGCAAAAAATCTTATAAATTGTTTACTACTAGTTGACAGTTGACTCAGAGAAGAGATATTATAAAAGATTTATTAAGATAGTAATAATAGTAATAATACTGATGGCTAGCATTTTCTGTACATCACAAATGTGTTATGTTCTTTATATCCATTACATCAGTGAACTTGGAATCAGCAAATCTGAATTCTAAGTTGAGCTTATCTTTTTCAATGACATTAGTGTTCTCATTCTCATCCTATAAAATGTAAACAAAACCTACTCTGTAGATTTCACTGTGCTTCAGTGAGGTTCAAATACATACAATATGTAAAAAATACACAGTGAATGTTAAAGCACATCACCAATAAAAATGAATCATTATTATATTATGTTTCGAGCAGTTAGGTATAAATTCCAGAGAAAAGGAAACTGTATGTCTCAAATACTGTCCTCCAAACAATCCTTTTTAATACTAACTATAACAAAAACACCATCCGAGTATTCATCCATTATTTCAAGGGTTTCTTCTTCTGCAATGCTCAGTGTCTCTACTGTAGGTAATTAGAGTTCTCTAAAGATCTGCAGGATCTACCTTTGCAGGATAAAGATGTTTTGCCTTTGTCAACCTTTAAGGTATATTAGTATATTATCCCTTATAGAGATTATCATGTGAGGGCCATATTTTAATAGTGGTTTTTGTATTCACAAACGAAAATAGATTAAGGCATGAACATTGTTGTTTTAGGAATTTAGCTGGGTATAAATATCAATAATTATATCTTTGTCTAAGATATTGCACACACATACACATATTCCCTTGGACTTCCCTGGTGGCTCAGACGATTAAGAGTTGGCCTGTGGTGCTGGAGACCAGGTTCAATCCCTGGGTTGGGAAGATCCCCTGGAAAAGGAAATGGCAATCCACTCCAGTATTCTTGCCTGGAGAATTCTATGGACAGAGGATCCTGGCAGGCTACAGTTCATGGGGTCGCAAAAAGTTGGACATGACTGAGCGAATTTCACTTTTACCTACTGTCATTTCTCTAAATAACCTGCTGAAAAAAATTCAGATTTTCCTTATCAATATCTTTTCAGTTCAGTTCGGTCACTCAGTTGTTTTGTCACACAGCACATCAGGCCTCCCTGTCCATCCCCATCTCTTGGAGTTCACTGCTACTGCTGCTAAGTCATTTCAGTCGTGTCTGAGTCTGTGCGACCCCATAGACAGCAGCCCAACAGGCTCCCCTGTCCCTGGGATTCTCCAGGCAAGAACTCTGGAGTGGGTTGCCATTTCTTTCTCCAATGCATGAAAGCGAAAAGTGAAAGTGAAGTCGCTCAGTCATATCTGACTCTTAGCGACCCCATGGACTGCAGCCTACCAGGCTCCTCCATCCATGGGATTTTCCAGGCAAGAGTACTGGAGTGGGGTGCCATTGCCTTCACTGACAACCAAAAATAAAATTTAGCCTGGGAATTACTTTTCCTTCAAATTAAATGCATCTAATCTAATTATATATTTGTACCTTTAGAAATATCTCTGTTTTTATCCTCTGGTTATTTGTGACATCTTTTATTGTCCAAAACATTTTATTATAGAAAGAAGGAAGCTAAAAGAAGTTTCATGACTTTACACTATGTTCATTCAAATACTTAGTCATCTTTTCCCACTGTTATATTTTAAAAGGATGGTGATACGCTGCTTTCTCAATTTATCCCACTGTAATAAGCACCAATTAATAAATCAGATGGCCTAATCTGGTCAGCTTCCCCTCCAACTTTCTCCAGTACTTTTCTACTAGCTTATCCCAGCATTTAAAAACTCTCCTGCTTTTTGAATTCAAGTTTTCTCCCCTATTGCAACAGTCTTAGAGTCTTCCTTGCCAGTGTAACTTATCCAAGGCACTTTTCGTCAATAAAACAAACCATTTGAAAGTGTTTAGTGGACATATCGCAGTTGCAGCTGCCCAGTCTCTAAAGCCCTTCTGCTTGGAGAAATCTCTAGAAAGAAAGACAAAATTTTATCTCCCACTACGAAAACTGAAAAGGATTGGGGGTTGTCTTCTAGGTCCTGGGCAGCTGAAATATGAGTCTCTGATCCTAACTTACCTTGAGCTACCCACTATTGGGATTTTGACTCTCTAATGGTTTGTGCAATTATGCAGGAGCCAGTCTGGAAATTATTCCAGGAGTAGTGGTAGTAAAGGCTGAATTTTGTCTGGAGCAGCAGGACCACTAGTAACATTGTGACATTTGCTTTCCCCACTGCTCTCGACTTTGCTCCTGAAGGAAGACGGGACTTTGGCAATTGTTCTGGGTGCCCAATCTCGTTCAGTTCAGTTCAGTTCAGTTCAGTTGCTCAGTCATGTCCGACTCTTTGTGACCCCATGAATCGCAGCACGTCAGGCCTCTCTATCCATCACCAACTCCCGGAGTTCATTCAGACTCATGTCCATCGAGTGAGTGATGCCATCCAGCCATCTCATCCTCTGTCGTCCCCGTCTCCTCCTGCCCCCAATCCCTCCCAGCATCAGAGTCTTTTCCAATGAGTCAGCTCTTCGCATGAGGTGGCCAAAGTACTGGAGTTTCAGCTTCAGCATCATTCCCTCCAAAAAAAATCCCAGGGCTGATGTCCTTCAGAATGTACTGGTTGAATCTCCTTGTAGTCCAAGGGACTCTCAAGAGCCTTCACCAACACCACAGTTCAAAAGCATCAATTCTTCAGCACTCAGCCTTCTTCACAGTCCAACTCTCACATCCATACATGACACAGGAAAAACCATAGCCTTGACCAGACAGACCTTTGTTGGCAAAGTAATGTCTCTACTTTTGAATATGCTATCTAGGTTGGTCATAACTTTCCTTCCAAAGAGTAAGCCTCTTTTAATTTCATGGCTGCAGTCACCATCTGCAGTGATTTTGGACCCCAGAAAAGGAAAGTCTGACACTGTTTCCACTGTTTCCCCATCTATTTCCCATGAAGGGATGGGACCGGATGCCATGATCTTCTTTTTCTGAATGTTGAGCTTTAAGCCAACTTTTTCACCCTCCTCTTTCACTTTCATCAAGAGACTTTTTAGTTCCTCTTCACTTTCTGCCATAAGGGTAGTGTCATCTGCATATATGAGGTTATTGATATTTCTCCCATCAAACTTGATTCCAGCTTGTGTTTCTTCCATTCCAGCGTTTCTCATGACGCAGTCTGAATAGAAGTTAAACAAGCAGAGTGACAATGCACAGCCTTGACATACTCCTTTTCCTCTTTGGAACCAGTCTGTTGTTCTGTGTCCAGTTCTAACTGTTGCTTCCTGACCGGCATACAGATTTCTCAAGAGGCAGGTCAGGTGGTCTGGTATTCCCATCTCTTTCAGAATTGTCCACATTTTATTGTGATCCACACAGTCAAAGGCTTTGGCATAGTCAATAAAGCAGAAATAGATGTTTTTCTGGAACTCTCTTGCTGTTTCCATGATCCAGCGGATGTTGGCAATTTGGTCTCTGGTTCCTCTGCCTTTTCTGAAACCAGCTTGAACATCAGGAAGTTCACAGTTCACATATTGCTGAAGCCTGGCTTGGAGAATTTTGAGCATTACTTTACTAGCATATGAGATGAGTGCAATCGTGCGGTAGTTTAAGCATTCTTTGGCATTGCCTTTCTTAGGGATTGGAATGAAAACTGACCTTTTCCAGTCCTGTGGCCACTGCTGAGTTTTCCAAATTTGCTGGCATATTGAGTGCAGCACTTTCACAGCATCATCTTTCAGGATTTGAAACTTTTTGAGTCTGATTCTTCAACATCCCACCAACTTTGTGCAATTTCAAGTGCTTTTCAAATATGTTCAATTCTTTCCCAATTGTCCAGTCTATTCATTTTATATATCATAACTAAAGACAAAGCTAATAGAGATGACCAAACAGTATATACCAAAGTGGATATGTGAGATGAAACAGACAGATGGTTGGAAAACCCTAATTTTACTTCTCATTCTGCAATCTCTACTTGTATATGGAGTAGATCATTAAGTGAGCCCCTTTATTTCTTAAACCTTCAGTTTTTGTTTTGTTTTGTTTTTTACCTAAAAAATAATGAGAAAGGACAGTATTCCTTCAACCCCTAATGTTCTTAGAAGAAGAATCAGTCACATCATTATAGAAATAGTATTAATAGGAGGTTCAAAGTGGGAGAAGTAATGAAGTGAGTTCAAATGGACAAAAAAATTCCAAACCAAAAATTTTCTAGCATATGCTCATATATTTTATTAGATGTTTACTCAATCACATTTTTGTGTATATACACAAGAAGTTTTGTAAAATAAAAATAGACATTATTTATAGATTAAATTTGTTGAACTATGTTATAGCAGTAAAAGGAGAGGCTATAATTTAGGGGAGATGCCCTGGCAGTGGCAGTAGAGTCTGTATTCATGGTTCCAATTATTAATCAATCAGCTGGTTGTTAACAGCCTGTCACCAGTAAGACATTATGCAATGGGTGAGACAAGAAGATAATGCAGTGTTCTCCCTGCCCTTAATAAATAAATAAATGGTGGCAAATGCTACAAGTCAAATCCCAAGTGTATCTCCCTTTTAGTCTCTGTGCCTTCAAAGAGAGGAGACCTGACTCTCTTCCTGCCTCCTCCTATGCCTTGATACAAAAATATCAGACGAACACATAGATGTATGTTTCTGGTGTGGTATATTGATCCAGAGCATGAGTCTGGCATTTCCAGACAAAGATTTAAGTCTTAATCTCACAAATTTATGACTTTAAGCCATTTATCTTCATAAATGTCAGTTTCCTCACCTAACAAAAAGAAATGTTTGACATGTATACGCTGCCATATTTAAAATAGATAACCAACAGGGACCTACTATATAACACAGGGAACTCTGATCAATAGTATGTAACAGCCCTATATGGGGAAAATCTAAGAAAGAATGGATATACCTACATGTTTAACTGAATCATTTTGCTGTACATCTGAAACTAACACAACATTGTTAATCAACTATGTTGTTGTTTCTGTTGTTGTTTAGTTACTAAGTCATGTCCAACCCTTTTGTGACCCCCATGGAATATAGCCCACCAGGCTCCTTTGTTCATGGGATTTCCCAGGCAGGAATATAGGAGTGGGTTGCTGTTTTCCCAACCCAGGGGCTGAACCCATGTCTCCTGCACTGGCAGGTAGATTCTTTACCACTGAGCCACCACATAAGCCCATTAATCAGTTATACTCTAATATAAAGCAAAAAGTTTTAAAAAATAAATGATAATCATATTTAGTGTCTAGGATTGTTGTGCAGATCAAATGTAATAATGCATATGAAGGACAAAGTGCTTCATATTCGGTGAATGCTCAGTGAATGACTTAATATTATAATTTTTCATTATTTAGAAATGTTTAAATCATTCCTATGACTCATTAGGTAACATAAGTTGAGAGTGTCATAAAATTAGAAATAAGCTCCTAAAGGCTTATGGGAAAATTGAAGAACAGCAAATCTTGCTTGAAGGTTAGGAAATATAGATCCTGTGTGGATGCAGGTAGCAAGAAGTGGAGGATGAGAGGGAAATTTCTGATCCTGAGATTTATATATATTTTAGAACTCCCATGGCACCCCACTCCAGTACTCTTGCCTGGAAAATCCCATGGACAGAGCAGCCTAGTAGGCTGCAGTCCATGGGGTCGCGAAGAGTCGGACACGACTGAGCGACTTCACTTTCACTTTAGAACTCCCTACCCGCTCAAGTATGAGCTCAAAGAAGTAGAAATTTTACAACTAAATCAACATACACTGTTACCTACGAAACCAAGTCACACAGCACATTTAACAGGCATCAGGTTTTTTAAAAAGTTTGAAGTGTGTTTCCCAAATTTAGAAAAAGAGCTGTAGGACTTAGATATATGACTTCTCACGTGTACTTCAAGGAGAAAAATATGAGAACTTATCTTTGCATACACAAAGTAGTGGAACTCATTGATTTAACATTAATAAAAGAAACCAAAAAATTTCAAAACTGGCTCTCTTTAAAGTAAGTGAAACTAAGAACTGGAAAGCTGTAAGAAACTAAGAAATAACTCTTGCACACCTCTCCCTTCCTTTCTCTCTCTTTCTCTTGTTCTTCCTTATACTTTTCTGCTTTAGTTGCACATGTGTTCATTCTCTATAATGAATTGACTTTATCTCCATTTCCATGCATAAAGCAGCTCTTCCCCACCTGTGCTTATCAGGTTTGCATAACTCAAGTCCAACCAAACAACACAGTTGAATTAAAATCTTTCTCACTTCATATTCCCAGAAAAGAGAACCTCAATATAGCTTGGCTTAGAGCAGTCATCTCTCCCTGATTAGCTATTGCCAGGAAGCAGAACTCTGTAGGACAACCCTAGTTTTGCTTTTTTTTATTTTTATGGGATGTACCAATAGTGGGAGGTTGGGAGGATATGTTCTCAGAGGAAAAGGTATTACTAGGACTTGGTGGGCACCACAAATGATGGTTACTTTTGTAACTTGACTAGAATAATTGCATTTTTAATCATGTCAGGATATCAGGAAGAAATTCAACAAATGTCCAAATGACAACAATTTTTGACACACAAGAATTCTAAATATAGCTGAGAATATTAAGACAGTTTACAGGAGTAACTTATGAGTCTTCACAATTAAAACGAGAGTAAGCGTTAAAGAGAAAAAATGATACTTAAAAAAAAAATCAGAAAGTACAAAGCTTTCATGATCTCTTGCCCACTTTACCCTTACAGTTAGTATAGTTAATGTGAACCTTCTGCTGATCCAACAATACTTTAAAGTAGAAAATAAGGAATTTAATGTAAATTCTGTACCTATTTTAGGACTCTGGACATTGAAAATTGAATTATGCTGACTCACTTAAAAAAGCTAAGTGGAAAGTCTTCTTTGGGGATGTATGTAAAAAGAAGTTCCCTCAAGTCCATGAAAATCAATTAAAAATGAAAATAAATTAGATTAAATTTAGGAAGTATTTACTTTTCATTGTTGTTTTTCAGTTGCTCAGTCATGTCTGACTCTTTGCAGCCCCATGGACTACAGCACACCAGGCAGGCTTCCCTGTCTTTCACCATCTCCCAGAATTTGCTCAAATTAATGTCCATTGAGTTGGTGATACCACCCAATCATGTCATCCTGTTGTCCCCTTCTCCTGACTTCAATCTTTCCCAACATCACAGTCATTTCCAATGAGTCGACTCTTCCAACTAGGTGGCCAAATACTGGAGCTTCAGCTTCAGCATCAGTCCTTCCAATGAATACTCAAAGTTGATTTCCTTCAGAATTGACTGATCTCCTTGCAGTCCAAGGGACTCTCGAGTCTTCTCCAGCACCACAGTTCAAAAGCATCAATTCTTCGACATTCAGCCTTCTTTAAGATCCAACTCTAACATTCATACTTGACTACCAGAAAAACCATAACTGACTAGATCGACCTTTGTCAGCAAAGTAATGTCTGCTATTTAATATGTTGTCTAAGTTGTCCATAGCTTTTCTTCCAAGGATCAAACATCTTTTAATTTCATGGCTGAAGTCATGCAGTGATCTGGAGTCTGCAGTGATTTGGAGCTCAAGAAAATAAAGTCTGTCACTGTTTCCATTGTTTTCCCATCTATTTGCCATGAAACGATGGGACCAGATGCCATGATCTTCATTTTTTGAATGTTGAGTTTTAAGCCAACTTTTTCACTCTCCTTTTTCACCTTCATCAAGAGGCTCTTTAGTTCCTCTTTGCTTTCTCCCATAAGGTTGGGGTCATCTGCACATCTGAGGTTGTTGATATTTCTCCCAGCAATCTCTATTCCAGCTAATGTTTCATCCAGCTTGACATTTTGCATGATGTACTCTCCATATAAGTTAAGTAAGCAGAAGGACACTGTACAGCCTTGACATATTCCTTTTCCAATTTCAAACTAGTTCATTGTTCCACATGTAGTTCTAAATGTTGCTTCTTGACCTGCATGCAGTTTTCTCAGGAGGCATCCTAAGAAAAAGTAAAAACTCAATTTTAAAGCAAAACTTTTGCTATTCTAAAAATATAATAATAAGCTTTTACTCAGAAAGGCTTTTTAGGTTCAATTCAATTATAAATTCTCATGTTAAGCATAGTGCAAATAAAGTTTGGCAAACATTTGCATTATCTGTCTTATATTTAGTTAGAAGACCAATTAAAATGGAAATAAAATAAACTATATATCTATATCTTCCTGTGCATATATAGAAATGAATTTATTCCCCATTCTGATAAGAGATTTAGAGGAAACATTTATGTAAAAAATTAGAAAAGCATTGAAGATTATTTCAAAGAATATTTATATTTCCTTGAAATGATTTCTTAATGGGATTTTCAGAACTCTGTGATGCTGAAGATGATCTAAGGCCTAAAATAGTAATATAATCACAGTGCCACATGCACAGGCATTTGCTTATAAAGCAGGAAGCAGGATGTCTGTTTATCACTATCCCTAGTAGGATAATATGATTTCTGTGAAAGGGCCATTCAAATTACAGTGACTGTGTGTGGTTTCCTTTCATCACTTATTGATTGGTGTTGTAAGACCCTCATTTCTTTATAATGTGTAAAGGACTACTTGAGAGCAAGAATTGTAGTTAGTATTATTTCTAGTTACACTTGCCAAGTGGATTTAATGGACATTAAAGATTGAATACACTGTAATAACATATTTCCTCATTGTTTAATCATTAATAATACTTGACAGAACTTCATACATGTTTTAATGTCCAGCTTAAAGTATTAATGATGTGAGCATTCTATTAAGGCCCAGTAGAATCTTAAATAATACTTGACTAATAAGTGTGGGAAAGCAGTATTTACAAAAGAAAAACTAAATGCTATGCTGTTCTGGCTTTGCACGTGTGTGTGTATGCTCAGTTGCACAGTCATATCAGACTCCTTGCAAACCAATGGACTCTAGCCTGCCAGGCTCCTCTGTCCATGGGATTTTCCAAGTGAGAACACTGGAGTGGTTTGCTATTTCCTCCTCCAGGAGATCTTCTTGACCCAGGGATTGAACCCAGGTCTCCTGCACCTCCTGCATTGGCAGGCGGTTTCTTTACCACTGAGCCACTTTGCATCATGTTTATAATTGTCTTGATCTTTGTTAAATTTACAATTTTAATTTATAATAAATGGGAAGATAGTTCATTTTGGCAAGAAGACAACGCCCAAAGCTAGAAAAGTTTTTTTTTAAGTTCCCAGGCAATCACTATCTAACTCTGGTTTTATCTGTAGGAGAGATTTGTACTAAGTTCTACTGGGGACTTCAACCTCAAATTATCTCCACTTTGAAGTTCATAAAAAAAGTTATCCTGAAGAGATTGTGTAAATAAGCAATTTTGTGTCTATGAACATCTCTAAATAGTGCATATTCTGTACTACAAGAGCATTGCAGAGGTGGAACAAAAACAGAACATTTTACCAATAATGAGTGAAAAAATAGTTAAAACATGTATGCATGTGTGTGTGCTCTGTTGTGTTCAACTCTTTGAGGCCTCATGGACTGTAGCCCACCAGGCTTCTCTGTCCATGGGATTTTTCAAGGCAAGAATATAGTAACAGGTGCCACTTCCTCCTACAAGGGATCTTCCTGCCCTAGTGATCAAACCTGCATCTCCTACACCTGCAGGAGGATTCTTTAGCACTGAGCCATCTGGAAAGCCCATTTAAAAGATATTTATGACATAATATCAGTTTAGCTCAGTTCACTTCAGTTGCTCAGTTGTGTCCAACTTTTTACGACCCCATGAATTGCAGCATGCCAGGCCTCCCTGTTCATAACCTACTCCTGGAGTTCACTCAGACTCATGTCCATTGAGTCACTGATGCCATCCAGGCATCTCATCCTCTCTCGTCCCCCTCTCTTCCTGCCTCCAATTCCTCCCAGCATCAGAGTCTTTTCCAATGAGTCAACTCTTCGCATGAGGTGGCCAAAGTACTGGAGTTTCAGTTTTAGCATCATTCCTTCCAAAGAAATCCCATGGCTGATCTCCTTTAGAATGGACTGGTTGGATCTCCTTGCAGTCCAAGGGACTCTCAAGAGTCTTCTCCAACACCACAGTTCAAAAGCATCAATTCTTTGGCGCTCAGCCTTCTTCACAATCCAACTCTCACATCCATACATGACCACAGGAAAAACCATACCTTTGACTAGATACCTTTGTTGGCAAAGTAATGTCTCTGCTTTTGAATATGCTATCTAGGTTGGTTATAACTTTCCTTCCAAGGAGTAGGCGCCTTTTAATTTCATGGCTGCAGTCACCATCTGCAGTGATTTTGGAGCCCAAAAAAAGAAAGTCTGACACTGTTTCCACTGTTTCCCCATCTATTTCCCATGAAGTGAAGGGACCAGATGCCATGATCTTCGTTTTCTGAATGTTGATCTTTAAGCCAACTTTTTCACTCTCCTCTTTCACTTTCATCAAGAGGCTTTGTAGTTCCTCTTCACTTTCTGCCATAAGGGTGGTGTCATCTGCATATCTGAGGTTATTGATATTTCTCCCGGCAATCTTGATTCCAGCTTGTGTTTCTTCCATTCCAGCGTTTCTCATGATGTATTCTGCATATAAGTTAAATAAACAGGGTGACAATATACAGCCTTGACATACTCCTTTTTCTATTTGGAACCAGTGTGTTGTTCCATGTCCAGTTCGAACTGTTGCTTCCTGACCTACATACAAATTTCTTAGGAGGCAGATCAGGTTGTCTGGTATTCCCATCTCTTTCAGAATTTTCCACAGTTTATTGTGATACACACAGTCAAAGGTTTTGGCATAGTCAATAAAGCAGAAATAGATGGTTTTCTGGAACTCTCTTGCTTTTTCAATGATCCAGAGGATGTTGGCAATTTGGTCTCTGGTTCCTCTTCCTTTTCTAAAACCCCCTTGAACATCATGAAGTTCACGGTTCACATATTGCTGAAGCCTGGCTTGGATAATTTTGAGCATTACTTTACTAGCATGTGAGATGAGTGCAATTGTGTGGTAGTTTGAGCATTCTTTGGCATTGCCTTTCTTTGGGATTGGAATGAAAACACATTTTCCAGTCCTGTGGCCACTGCTGAGTTTTCCAAATTTGCTGGCATATTGAGTGCAACACTTTCACAGCATCATCTTTCAGGATTTGGAATAGCTCAACTGGAATTCCATCATTTCCACTAGCTTTGTTCGTAGTGGTGCTTTCTTAGGCCCACTTGACTTCACATTCCAGGATGTCTGGCTCTAGGTCAGTGATCACACCATCGTGATTATCTGGGTCATGAAGATCTTTTTTGTATAGTTCTTCTGTGTATTCTTGCCATCTCTTCTTAATATCTTCTGCTTCTGTTAAGTCCATACCATTTCTGTCCTTTATCGAGCCCATCTTTGCATGAAATATTCCTTTGGTATCTCTGATTTTCTTGAAGAGATCTTTAGTCTTTCCCATTCTGTTGTTTTCCTCTATTTCTTTGCATTGATCGCTGAAGAAGGCTTTCTTATCTCTTCTTGCTATTCTTTGGAACTCTGCATTCAGATGCTTATATCTTTCCTTTTCTCCTTTGCTTTTCACTTTTCTTTTCACAGCTATTTGTAAGGCCCCCTCAGACAGCATTTTGCTTTTTTGCATTTCTTTTCCATGGGAATGATCTTGATCCCTGTCTCCTGTACAATGTCACGAACATCATTCCATAGTTCATCAGGCACTCTATTTATCAGATCTAGGCCCTTAAATCTATTTCTCACTTCCACTGTATAATCATAAGGGATTTGATTTAGGTCATACCTGAATGGTCTAGTGGTTTTCCCTACTTTCTTCAATTTAAGTCTGAATTTGGCAATAAGGAGTTCATGGTCTGAGCCACAGTCAGCTCCTGGTCTTGTTTTTGCTGACTGTATAGAGCTTCTCCATCTTTGGCTGCAAAGAATATAATCAATCTGATTTCGGTGTTGACCATCTGGTGATGTCCATGTATAGAGTCTTCTCTTGTGTTGGAAGAGGGTGTTTGTTATGACCAGTGCATTTTCTTGGCAAAACTCTATTAATCTTTGCCCTGCTTCATTCTGTATTCCAAGGCCAAATTTGCCTTTACTCCAGGTGTTTTTTGACTTCCTACTTTTGTATTCTAGTCCCCTATAATGAAAAGGACATCTTTTTTGGGTGTTAGTTCTAAAAGGTCTTTAGGTCTTCGTAGAACCATTCAACTTCAGCTTCTTCAGCATTACTGGTTGAGGCATAGACTTGGATTACTATGGTATTGAATGGTTTGCCTTGGAAACGAACAGAGATCATTCTGTCATTTTTGAGAATGCATCCAAGTACTGCATTTCAGACTCTTTTGTTGACTATGATGGCTACTCCATTTCTTCAGAGAGTCCTGCCTGCAGTAGTAGATATAATGGTCATCTGAGTTAAAGTCATCCATTCCAGTCCATTTCAGTTTGCTGATTCCTAGAATGTCGGCATTCACTCTTGCCATCTCTTGTTTGACCACTTCCAATTTGCCTTGATTCATGGACCTGACATTCCAGGTTAGGGTTGTATCAAAAATAATTACCATCACCACAGAGATAATTCATCTGCAGTTGTATCATGGCTTATTCCACTTGCTGAGACATTCATGTAATCATTCCCAAAGGAAAAAAAAAAGGTTAAAGTTAGACAGTATTAATCTGTGGTAGTATGTACACATAGATTATAAACTGATATATGATCATAGTTATGATCATAAGAGAATTTCTTATACCACTTTTTATTGTTTTTGTAGGACTAAGTGGTATTTGCCAAGAAATCAACTGGCTTAGTATGAAATCAGCTCTTAGCTGAAATGTTATCAAAGACCTTTCTACATAAATTTGAAAAATATTAAACAGAATATCCAGTCTTAATTAGTTCTTAACTTCTTTGATCTACACCCCCACTCTGTTGTACTGCGAAAGAAAAAAGGATCCAGATTTATTGTCTCCTTGGATACTTGCAAAAAAGATAAGAACACATTTTTCAAAGTAACTGTACTTTTTATTTTTAATATTTAATACGTGAAAATTAGTGTTTAAAAGTATTTCCATTATCTATCAGCAAAGTCAATCTATCTATATGAAAACCTATCTATCTGAGTTTTCATACATTTAAGAGGCTTTTGATATTAAATAGCAGTGAAGTCCTTTCATGTAAACTAGTGCATGTATAACATATTTTATTAGACACAGAAAATTCTTTTCATGGCATATATCAACAATTTAAGAGAATATGAATGGAGACACAATTTTCTGGGGACATGTGTCAATATAATAGTCTTTGGATACCTTTCTTCACTTTTTATGATTTGCATTCGTTGTTCAATTTATTTTTTGTGTCCGCATGATAGATGCCATGCTCACAACTGATTATAAATCATACATATAAAGTAGCCATCCTTAAATAACTACAATATCAATTTATTTTTTAAAATTTGCATATAAATTGTTCCACAAATATGGCTGCTGCTGAAAAAGTCATGGATGGAATGTTAATGAACTTTAAATTTTCTAATAAAGTGATTTAGCACCCTAGAGTCCTTTAGTGAAACTTATATGTTCACGTAATTACTTTAATACTCCTTCTTTAAAAGTAAAGCACACATTAAACAACTAATTTTCACTCTTACCACCTAAAACCCATTTGAAAAGGTGGACAGTCAATGAATTTGAAAATGGCAATGGATAATTAAATTTTAGCTTACTATTCCATTGTAACCTTTCTATTTTCCTTTTTGTGTTTTCATATTCATGTATATCTCATAAAACAGAAAACATATTCTAGGCCTATAAAGCTGTTATCTATTATTACATAAAATGAATCCACTCCAGATTTAACATATAAATAAAATTTTCAGTATCTTCTAACATAAAATGCATAGTTGCTAAATAATTTTATGATAACTCTGATTTAATGAATTATTTTATATTGACTACTGTAATGATTGGGGCTTCCCAGATGGCACTTGCGGTAAAGAACCCATCTGTGAATGCACAAGACATAGGAGACTAGAATTCATTCCCTGGGTCAGGACAATCCCCTGGAGGAGGACATGGCAACCCACTCCAGTATTCTTTCATTGCCTGGAGAATCCCTTGAACAGAGGAGACTGGTGAGTTATGGTTCATGGGTCACAAAGAGTCAGACGTGACTGAACAAACTTAGCACCCACACAGTGTAATAATTAAGTTTAAGAAGTTATTTGACATCACAAATTTGAAACTTTCCCGTCATTACCATCTCTGTGAACATCACTGATATTACCTAAGCTCTCTATGCTTCAGTTTTCTATATCTCTAAACTAGGAGCTGTATTATTACTCATAATATCATATGAGTTTTTGAAAATTAAGCGCGTTAATATTTGTGAAGAACTTAGAGAAGTTCTTGCTCATAGTAAGTGCCTAATAGGGATATGTTAAGTTAAAAAGTACACTAAGCCTCAATTCAAAGAGCAAGGATCTACAAACTTACAGTGACACATCTAAGGAAGAGGTGTTTCTCTTATCATATAAAAATATAACTGAAATTTTAAAAGCAAATTGCTTTAATTGATAAAATGTCCAAGATAACATTCTTTTGTTCTTGAGAGTGAGTGAAGGCCTCAAGCTTATGGCAACTTTAGTGTAAAGGATTTGGTTTAGGTCATACCTAAATGACCTAGTGGTTTTCCCTACTTTCTTCAGTTTAAGCCTGAATTAGCAATAAGGAGCTCATGATCTGAGTCACAGTCTTCTCCCAGTCTTGTTTTTGCTGACTATATAGAGCTTCTCCATCTTTGGCTGCAAAGAAAATAATCAGTCTGATTTTGGTATTGACAATTTGGTGATGTCCATGTGTAGAATCATCTCTAGTGCTGTTAGAAAAGGGTGTTTGCTATGACCAGTGTGTTCTCTTAACAGAATTCTGCTAGCCTTTGCCCTGCTTCATTTTGTACTCCAAGGCCTAACTTGCCTGTTACTCCAATTATCTCTTGACTTCCTACATTTGCATTCCAAGTCTCTATGAAAAGGACATCTTTTGTGTGTGTGTGTATGTGTGTGTTAGTTCTAAAAGGTCATGTAGGTCTTCATAGAACAGTCAACTTCAGTTTCTTCATCTTTAGTGGTTGGGGCTGCTTTCAAATTGTGGTACTGGAGAGGACTCTTGAGAGTCCTTTGGACTTCAAGAAGATCAAACCAGTCAATCCTAAAGGAAATCAACCCTGAATTTTTATTGGAAGGACTAAAGCTCCAATAATTTAGCCACCTGATATGAACATCGCACTCACTGGAAAAGACTGATGCTGGTAAAGATTTGAAAGCAAACAGAGAAGGAGGCTGCAAAGGATGAGATGTCTAAGTAACATCACACTCAATGGATATGAATTTGAGCAAACTCTGGGAGATAGTGAAGGACAGAGGACCCCGGTGTGCTACAGTCCACGGGGTTGCAAAGAGCCGGACATGACTTAGCAACTGAACAACATTAACAAAGTGTAAAAGATAATCTGTGAATTTTCTGTACTTCACTTTGAACTAAAGTCAAAATACCAATTAGAAGAAGAACTTGAAGCCTTTCTATTCAAAAAGAAGACCAGGAGCTCAATGTGGCTCAGACATGACTCCTTATTCCAAAATTCAGACTTAAATTGAATAAAATAGGGAAAAGATTTAGACCATTCAGATATGACCTAAGTTAAATCCCTTATGATTATACAGTGGAAGTGATAAATAGATTCAAGGGATTAGATATGATAGAGTGCCTAGAGATTCATAACACTATAAAGGAGGTGGGTGATCAAAACCATCCCCAAGAAAAAGAAATGCCAAAAAGCAAAATGGTTGTCTGAGGAGAACTTACAAAGAGCTGAGAAAAGAAGTGAAAGGCACAGGAGAAATGGAAAGACATATCCATCTGAATGCAGAGTTCCAAAGAATGGCAAAGAGAGATAAGAAAGTCTTCCTAGAAGATTTCTGATTACAGTTTCAATTTCCGTGCTTGTGATGGGTCTGTTAAGATTTTCTATTTCTTCCTGGTCCAGATTTGGAAAGTTGTACTTTTCTAAGAATTTGTCCATTTCTTCCACGTTGTCCATTTTATTGCCATATAATTGCTGATAGTAGTCTCATATGATCCTTTGTATTTCTGTGTTGTCTGTTGTGATCTCTCCATTTTCATTTCTAATTCTATTGATTTGTGTTTTCTCCCTTTGTTTCTTGATGAGTCTGGCTAATGGTTTGTCAATTTTATTTATCCTTTCAAAGAACCAGCTTTTGGCTTTGTTGATTTCCGCTATGGTCTCTTTTGTTTCTTTTGCATTTATTTCTGCCCTGATTATTTTAAAATTTTGTTTTATTTAACTTTACAATATTGTATTGGTTTTGCTATATATCAAAATGAATCTGCCACAGGTATACATGTGTTCCCCATCCTGAACCCTCCTCCCTCCTCCCTCCCCATACCATCCCTCTGGGTCGTCCCAGTGCACCAGCCCCAAGCATCCAGTATCATGCATTGAACCTGGACTGGCAACTCGTTTCATACATGATAATTTTACATATTTCAATGCCATTCTCCCAAAACATCCCACCCTCTCCCTCTCCCACAGAGTCCAAAAGACTGTTCTATACATCTGTGTCTCTTTTGCTGTCTTGTACACAGGGTTATTGTTACCATCTTTCTAAATTACGTATATATGTGTTAGTATACTGTATTGGTGTTTTTCTTTCTGGCTTACTTCACTCTGTATAATAGGCTCCAGTTTCATCCACCTCATTAGAACTGATTCAAATGTATTCTTTTTAATGGCTGAGTAATACTCCATTGTGCATATGTACCACAGCTTTCTTATCCATTCATCTGCTGATGGACATCTAGGTTGCTTCCATGTCCTGGCTATTATAAACAGTGCTGAGATGAACATTGGGGTACACGTGTCTCTTTCAATTCTGGTTTCCTCAGTGTGTATGCCCAGCAGTGGATTGCTGGATCATAAGGCAGTTCTAGTTCCAGTTTTTTAAGGACTCTCCAACACTGTTCTCCATAGTGGCTGTACTGGTTTGCATTCCCACCAACAGTGGAAGAGGGTTCCCTTTTCTCCACACCCTCTCTAGCATTTATTGCTTGTAGATTTTTGGATCGCAGCCATTCTGACTGGTGTGAAATGGTACCTCATAGTGGTTTTGATTTACATTTCTCTGATAATGAGTGATGTTGAGCATCTTTTCACGTGTTTGTTAGCCATCTGTATGTCTTCTTTGGAGAAATGTCTATTTAGTTCTTTGGTTCATTTTTTGATTGGGTCATTTGTTTTTCTGGGATTGAGCTGTAGGAGTTACTTGTATATTTTTGAGATTAGTTGTTTGTCAGTTGCTTCATTTGCTATTATTTTCTCCCATTCTGAAGGTTGTCTTTTCACCTTGTTTATAATTTCCTTTGTTGTGCAGAAGCTTTTAAGTTTAATTATGTCCCATTTGTTTATTTCTGCTTTTATTTCCAATATTCTGGGAGGTGGGTCATAGAGGATCCTGCTGTGATGCATGTCGGACAGTGTTTTGCCTATGTTCTCCTCTAAGAGTTTTATAGTTTCTGGTCTTATGTTTAGATCTTTAATCCATTTTGAGTTTATGTTTGTGTATGGTGTTAGAAAGTGTTCTAGTTTCATTCTTTTACATGGTTGACCAGTTTTCCCAGCACCACTTGTTAAAGAGATTGTCTTTTCTCCATTGTATATTCTTGCCTCCTTTGTCAAAGATAAGGTGTCCATAGGTGCATGGATTTATCTCTGGGCTTTTTATTTTGTTCTGTTGATCGATATTTCTGTCTTTGTGCCAGTACCATACTGTCTTGATGACTGTGGCTTTGTAGTAGAGCCTGAAGTCAGGCAGGTTGATTCCTCTAGTTCCATTCTTTTTTCTCAAGATAGCTTTGGCTATTCGAGGTTTTTTGTATTTCCATACAAATTGTGAAATTATTTGTTCTAGCTCTGTGAAGAATACTATTGGTAGCTTGATAGGGATTGCATTGAATCTATAAATTGCTTTGGGTATTATACTCATTTTCACTATATTGATTCTTCCAATCCATGAACATGGTATATTTCTCCATCTATTAGTGTCCTCTTTGATTTCTTTCACTAGTGTTTTATAGTTTTCTATATATAGGTCTTTAGTTTCTTTAGGTAGATATATTCCTAAGTATTTTATTCTTTTCGTTGCAATGGTGAATGAAATTGTTTCCTTAATTTCTCTTTCTACTTTCTCATTATTAGTGTATAGGAATGCAAGGGATTTCTGGGTGTTGATTTTATATCCTGCAACTTTACTATAGTCATTGATTAGTTCTAGTAATTTTCTGGTGGAGTCTTTAGGGTTTTCTATGTAGAGGATCATGTCATCTGCAAACAGTGAGAGTTTTACTTCTTCTTTTCCAATTTGGATTCCTTGTATTTCTTTTTCTGCTCTGATTGCTGTGGCCAAAACTTCCAAAACTATGTTGAATAGTAATGGTGAAAGTGGGCACCCTTGTCTTGTTCCTGACTTTAGAGGAAATGCTTTCAATTTTTCACATTGAGGATAATATTTGCTGTGGGTTTGTCATATATAGCCTTTATTATGTTGAGGTATGTTCCTTCTATTCCCCCTTTCTGGAGAGTTTTATCATAAATGGATGTTGAATTTTATCAAAGGCTTTCTCTGCATCTATTGAGATAATCATATGGTTTTTATTTTTCAATTTGTTAATGTGGTATATTACATTGATTGATTTGCAGATATTGAAGAATCCTTGCATCCCTGGGATAAAGTCCACTTGGTCATGGTGTATGATATTTTTAATGCGTTGTTGGATTCTGATTGCTAGAATTTTGTTAAGGATTTTTGTATCTATGTTCATCAGTGATATTGGCCTATAGTTTTCTTTTTTTGTGGCATCTTTGTCAGGTTTTGGTATTAGGGTGATGGCGGCCTCATAGAATGAGTTTGGAAGTTTACCTTCCTCTGCAATTTTCTGGAAGAGTTTGAGTAGGATAGGTGTTAGCTCTTCTCTAAATTTTTGGTAGAATTCAGCTGTGAAGCCGTCTGGACCTGGGCTTTTGTTTGCTGGAAGATTTCTGATTACAGTTTCAATTTCCGTGCTTGTGATGGGTCTGTTAAGATTTTCTATTTCTTCCTGGTCCAGTTTTGGAAAATTGTACTTTTCTAAGAATTTGTACATTTCTTTGACGTTGTCCATTTTATTGCCATATAATTGCTGATAGTAATCTCATATGATCCTTTGTATTTCTGTGTTGTCTGTTGTGATCTCTCCATTTTCATTTCTAATTCTATTGATTTGCGTTTTCTCCCTTTGTTTCTTGATGAGTCTGGCTAATGGTTTGTCAATTTTATTTATCCTTTCAAAGAACCAGCTTTTGGCTTTGTTGATTTTTGCTATGGTCTCTTTTGTTTCTTTTGCGTTTATTTCTGCCCTAATTTTTAAGATTTCTTTCCTTCTACTAACCCTGGGGTTCTTCATTTCTTCCTTTTCTAGTTGCTTTAGGTGTAGAGTTAGGTTATTTATTTGACTTTTTTCTTGTTTCTTGAGGTGTGCCTGTATTGCTATGAACTTTCCCCTTGGGACTGCTTTTACCGTGTCCCACAGGTTTTGGGTTGTTGTGTTTTCATTTTCATTCATTTCTATGCAAATTTTGATTTCTTTTTGATTTCTTCTGTGATTTGTTGGTTATTCAGCAGCGTGTTGTTCAGCCTCCATATGTTGGAATTTTTAATAGTTTTTCTCCTGTAATTGAGATCTAATCTTACTGCATTGTGGTCAGAAAAGATGCTTGGAATGATTTCAATTTTTTTGAATTTACCAAGGCTAGATTTATGGCCCAGGATGTGATCTATCCTGGAGAAGGTTCTGTGTGCACTTGAGAAAAAGGTGAAATTCATTGTTTTGGGATGAAATGTCCTATAGATATTAATTAGTTCTAACTGGTCTAAGGTGTCGTTTAAAGTTTGTATTTCCTTGTTAATTTTCTGTTTAGTTGATCTATCCATAGGTGTGAGTGGGGTATTAAAGTCTCCCACTATTATTGTGTTATTGTTAATTTCTCCTTTCATACTTGTTAGTATTTGTCTTACATATTGTGGTGCTCCCATGTTGGATGCATATATATTTATAATTGTTATATCTCCTTGGATTGATCATTATGTAGTGACCACCTTTGTCTCTTTTCACAGCCTTTTTTAAAAAATCTATTTTATCTGATATGAGTACTGCTACTCCTGCTTTCTTTTGGTCCCTATTTGCATGGAAAATCTTTTTCCAGTCCTTCACTTTCAGTCTGTATGTGTCCGCTGTTTTGAGGTGGGCCTCTTGTAGACAACATATGTAGGGGTCTTGTTTTTGTATCCATTCAGCCAGTCTTTGTCTTTTGGTTGGGGCATTCAACCCATTTACGTTTAAGGTAATTATTGATAAGTATGATCCCATTGCCATTTACCCTATTGTTTTGGGTTCGAATTTATACACCCTTTTTGGGTTTCCTGTCTAGAGAATATCCTTTAGTATTTGTTGGAGATCTGGTTTGGTGGTGCTGAATTCTCTCAGCTTTTGCTTGTCTGTAAAGCTTTTGATTTCTCCTTCATATTTGAATGAGATCCTTGCTGGGTACATTAATCTGGGCTGTAGGTTATTTTCTTTCATCATTTTAAGTATGTCTTGCCATTCCCTCCTGGCTTGGAGAGTTTCTATTGTAAGCAATGCAAAGAAATAGAGGAAACTATAGAATGGTAAAGACTAGAGATCTCTTCAATAAAACTAGAGATACCAAGGGAACATTTCATGCTAAGATGGGCCTAGTTAAGGACAGAAGCGGTATGGACCTAACAGAAGCAGAAGGTATCAGGAAGAGGTGCAAGAATACAAAGAACTATGCAAAAAGATCTCAATGACCCAGATAACCATGATGGTGTGATCATTCACCTAAAGCCAGACATCCTGGAGTCTGAAGTCAAGTGGGCCTTAGGAAGCATCACTGCAAACAAAGTTAGTGGAGGTGATGGAATTCCAGTTGAATTATTTCAAATTCTAAAAGATGATGACATTAAAGTGCTGCACTCAAGATGCCAGCAAATTTGGAAAACTCCACAGAGGCCACAAGACTGGGAAAAGTCAGTTTTCATCCCAACCCCACAAAGTAAGTGTTAGTCGCTCAGTAGTGGACTGCAGCCCACCAGGCTCCTCTGTCCATGAGATTTTCCAGGCAAGGATACTGGAATGGTTGCCATTTCCTCCTCCAAAGGCAATGCCAAAGATTGTTATAACTACTGAACAATTTCACTCATCTCACAAGCAAGCAAAGTAATGCTCCAAATCCTCCAAGCTAGACTTCAATAGTATGTGAACTGAGATGTTCAAGCTGGACTTAGAAAAGGCAGAAGGACCAGAGATCAAATTGCCAACATCCATTGGATCATAAAAAGCCAGAGAATTCCAGAAAAAAAAAAAAGGCATCTAATTCTGCTGCATTGACTATGCTAAAGCCTTTGACTGTGTGGATAACAACAAACTGTGGAAAATTTTTAAAGAGATGGGAATAAGAGACCTGCCTCCTGAGAAATCTGTATGTAGGTCAAGAACCAACAGTTAGGACTGGACATGGAACAACAGACTGGTTCCAAATTGGAAAGGAGTACATCAAGGCTGTATATTGTCACCCTACTTTTTTTAACTTACATGCAGAGTACATCATGAGAAACACTGGGCTGGAAAAAAGCATAAACTGGAATGAAGACTGCCAATAGAAATATCGATAACTTCAGATATGCAAATAATACCACCCTTATGGCAGAAAGTGAAGAGAACTAAAAAGCCTCTTGATGAGAATGAAGAGGAGAGTAAAAAAGCTGGCTTAAAATTCAGTGTTCAAAAAGCTAAATCATGGCATCTGGCCCCATCATTTCATGTCAAATAGATTGGGAAACAATGGAAACAGTAACATACTTTATTTTCTTGGGCTCCAAAATCATTGCAGATGGTGACTTCCATCATGAAACTAAAAGACACTTGCTCCTTGGAAGAAAAGCTATGACAAGCCTAGACAGCATATTAAATAGCAGAGACATTATTTTACCGATAAAGTTCCATATGATGAAAGCTTTCGTTTTTCCAATAGCCATGTATGGATGTGAGAGTTGGACCATTAAGAAGGCTGAGTGTCGAAGAATTGATGCTTTTGAAATGTAGTGTTGGAGAAGATTCTTAAGAGTCCATTGGACTGCAAAGAGATCAAACCAGTCAATCCTAAAGGAAATTAATCCTGAATATTCATTGAAAGGACTGATGCCGAAGCTGAAGCTCCAATACTTTGGCCTCCTGATGTGAAGAACTGACTCCTTGGAAAAGACCCTGATGCTGAGAAAGACTGAAAGTGAGAGGAGAAGAGGACAACAGTGGATGAGATGGTTGGATGGCATGATTGACTCAGTGGATCTGAGTTTAAGCCAGCTCTGGGAGTTGATGATGGATGGGTAAGACTGGTGTGCTGCAGTCCATGTGGTTGCAAAAAGTTGGTCACAACTGAGCAGCTGAACTGAATTGATTGTTGATTTACAATGTTGCACTAGATTCAGGTGTACAGCAATGTGATTTAGTTATACATATACATGTATCCCGGAGAAGGCAATGGCATCCCACTCCAGTACTTTTGCCTAGAAACTCCTATGGATGGAGGAGCCTGGTAGTCCATGGGGTGGCTAGAGTCGGACATGACTGAGCGACTTCCCTTTCACTTTTCACTTTCATGCATTGGAGAAGGAAATGGCAACCCACTCCAGTGTTTTTTTCCTGGAGAATCCCAGGGATGGAGAAGCCTGGTGGGCTGCTGTCTATGGGGTCGCACAGAGTAAGACACGACTGAAGCGACTTGGCAGCAGCAGCAGCATACATGTATCCATTCTTTTTCAGATACTTTTCTTGGTTCAGTTCAGTTCAGTTGCTCAATCTGTCTGGTACTTTGTGACCCCAAGGACTGCAGCATGCCAGGCTTCCCTGTCCATCAACAACTCCCAGAGTTGACTCAAACTCATGTCCATTGAGCTGGTGATGCCATCCAACCATCTCATCCTCTGTCGTCACCATCTCCTCTCGCCTTCAATCTTTCCCAGCATCAGGGTCTTTTCCAATGAGTCAGTTCTTCCCATCAGGTGATCAAAGTATTGGAGTTTCAGCTTCAACATCAGTTCTTCCAATGAATATTCAGGACTGATTTCCTTTAGGATGGACTGGTTGGATCTCCTTGCAGTCCAAGGAACTCTCAAGAATCTCCTCCAATACCACAGTTCAATAGCCTTAATTCTTTGGTGTTCAGCTTTCTTTATAGTCCAACTCTCACCTCCTAATTTGTCCCTCTCCCCCAGATTTTGCTTTGGTAACCATAAGTTTGTTTTCTAAGTCTGTGAGTCTGTTTGTAAATAAATTTATTTGTATCATTTTTTAAAGATTCCACATATAGGTGATGTCATAAGATATTTATCTTTCTCTTTCTTACTAAATTTAGTTTGATAACCTAAGTTCATCCATGTTGCTGCAAATGGCATTATTTCATTCTTTTATAGATGAGTAATGTTCTACTGTATGTATGAATTTATGTATATATGCTGCTGCTGCTGCTGCTGCTAAGTTGCTTCAGTCGTGTCCGACTCTGTGCAATCCCATAGACCTACCAGGCTCCCCCGTGCCTGGGATTCTCCAGGCAAGAACACTGGAGTGGGTTGCCATTTCCTTCTCCAATGCATGAAAGTGAAAAGTGAAAAGTGAAAGGGAAGTCACTCAGTCATGTCCAACTCTTAGCGACCCTATGGACTGCAGCCCACCAGGCTCCTCCGTCCATGGGATTTTCCAGGCAAGAGTACTGGAGTGGGGTGCCATTGCCTTCTCCATATGTGTGTGTGTGTGTGTGTGTGTGTGTGTGTGTGTGTGTATTTCACATATGCATTTTCCATTCTTCCATTGATGGACATTGCTTCCATGTCTTGGCTATTGTAAATAGTGCTGCAGTGAACATTGGGTTGCATATATCTTTTCTAATTATGGTATTCTCCGCATATATGCCCACACATGGGATTTCAGAATTGTATGATAGTTCTATTTTTAAGTTTTTTAGAAAGCCTCCACACTGTTCTCCACAGAGACTGTACTAAATAACATTTCCACCAACAGTGTAGGAGGGTCTGCATTTCTCCACAGCCTCTCCAGCATTTACTCTTTGTAGATTTTTTTATGGCAGCATTCTGGTTGGTCTGAGGTAATTCCTCATTGAAGTTTTGATTTGCATTTCTCTGATAATTAGTTATGTTGAGCATCTTTTCATGCATATTGGCCATCAGTATGTCTTCTTTTGAGAAATGTCTGTTTAGATCTCCTACCCATTTTTTGATTGGGTTGTTGGGATTTTGTTTGAAATAAAACTACATGGGCTAGTTTTGCGTTTTGGAGATTAATCCTTTGCTGGTCATGCCGTTTGCAAATATATTCTCAAATTCTGTGGGTTGTATTTGTTTATGGTTTCCTTTGCTGTGCTAAAGTTTTTAAGTTTAGTTAGGTCCCATTTGTTTTTGTGTGTGTGTGGTTTTTTTTCCCATTACTCTAAGGTGTAGATCCACAAAGATATCACTGTGATTTATGTCAAGGGTGTTCTGCTTATGTTTGCTTCTAAGACTTTTATAGTCTCTGGCCTTATGTTTATATTTTTTATCCATTGTGATTTATTTTTGTGTGCTGTGTTAGAGAATGTTTTAATTTCATTCTTTTACATATAGCTGTCCAGTTTTCCCAGCACCACTTATTGAAGATTGTCTTTCATCCATTGTGTATTTTTGCCTCCTTTGTCATGTATTAATTGACCATATTACATGGGTTTATTTCTGGTTTTGTGCCAGTACTATACTGTTTCAATTACTATAGTTTTGTAGTGTAGAATATCTATCTTTCATCCAATGATTTAGGTGCTAAGATGCATCTTAGGTGCTAAGATGCATATTATTGTTGCTGTTCAGTCACTCAGTCAGGTCGCACTCTTTGCAATCTCATGGACTTCAGCACACCAGGATTCCCTGTCCTTTACCACCTCCAAGAATTTCCTGAAATTCATGTTGAGTCAGTGATGTCATCCAACCATCTCATCCTCTTTCATCCCCTTCCCCTGCCTTCAGCTTTGCCAGCATACAGGTCTGTTCTAATGAGTCAGCTCTTCATATCAGGTGGTCAAATGATTGGAGCTTCAGCATTAATTCCTCCAATGAATATTTAGGTGTGATTATCTTTAGGATTGACTGATTTGATCTCTTTGCAGTACAAGGGACTCTCAAGAGTCTTCTCCAGCACCACAGTTCAAAAGCATCAATTCTCCGTCACTCAGCCTTCATGGTCCAACTCTCACATCCATACATGACTACTGGGAAAAGCATAGCTTTGACTATATTGACCTTTGTCAGCAAAGTAATGTCTCTGCTTTTGTATACATTGTCTAGCTTTGTCATAGCTTTTCTTCCAAGGAGACAATGCCTTTTAATTTCATGGCTGAAGTCACCATCAGCAGTGATTTTGGAGCCCAAGAAAATAAATTCTGTCATTGTTTCCATCGTTTCCCCATCTATTTGCCATGAAGTGATGGGGCTGGATGCGATGATCTTTATTTTTGAACCTTGAGTTTTAAGCCCGCTTTACACTTTCCTCTTTCACCTTCATCAAGAGGCTCTTTTAATTCCTCTTTGCTTTCTGCTATAAGTGTGGTGTCATCTGCATATTTGAGGTTGTCGATATTTCTCCCAGCAAATTGATTCCAGCTTGTGCTTTATCCAGTCAGGCATTTCGCATGATATAATCTGTATATATGTTAAATAGGCAGGGTTACAATATACAGCCTTGATGTACTCCTCTCCCAATTTTGAACCAGTCTGTTGTTCCATATCCGGTTCTAACTGGTGCTTCTTGACTGACCTGCATACAGGTTTCACAGGAGGCAGGTGCAGTTCAGTTCAGTTCAGTGGCTCAATCATGTCGGAATCTGCGACCCCATGAATTGCAGCACACCAGGCCTCCCTGTCCATCACCAACTCCCAGAGTTCACACAAACTCACGTCCATCGAGTCGGTGATGCCATCCAGCCATCTCATCCTCTGTCGTCCCCTTCTCCTCCTGCCCCCAATCCCTCCCATCATCAGAGTTTTTTCCAATGAGTCAACTATTCGCATGAGGTGGCCAAAGTACTGGAGTTTCGGCTTTAGCATCATTCCTTCCAAAGAAATCCCAGGGCTGATCTCCTTCAGAATGGACTGGTTGGATCTCCTTGCAGTCCAAGGGACTCTCAAGAGTCTTCTCCAACACCACAGTTCAAAAGCATCAATTCTTTGACCCTCAGCTTTCTTCACAGTCCAACTCCCACATCCATACATGACTACTGGAAAAACTATAGTCTTGACTAGACGGATTTTGTTGGCAAAGTAATGTCTCTGCTTTTGAATATGCTGTCTAGGTTGGTCATAACGTTCCTTCCAAGGAGTAAGCATCTTTTAATTTCATGGCTGCAATCACCATCTGCAGTGATTTTGGAGCCCAGAAAAATAAAGTCTGACACTGTTTCACTGTTTCCCCATCTATTTGCCATGAAGTGATGGGACCAGATGCCATGATCTTCGTTTTCTGAATGTTGAGCTTTAAGCCAACTTTTTCACTCTCCTCTTTCACTTTCATCAAGAGGCTTTTTAGTTCCTCTTCACTTTCTGCCATAAGGGTGGTGTCATCTGCATATCTGAAGTTATTGAAATTTCTCTCGCAATCTTGATTCCAGCTTGTGCTTCTTCCAACCCAGCATTTCTCATGATGTACTCTGCATATAAGTTAAAAAAGCAATTTGACAATAAACAGCCTTGATGTAATCCTTTTCCTATTTGGAACCAGTCTGGCAGGTTAGGTGGTCTGGTATTTCTATCTCTTTAAGAATTTTCCACAATTTGTTGTGATCCACATAGTAAAAAGCTTTAGCATAGTCAATGTAGCAAAGTTAAATTTTTTTTCTGTAATTGTCTTGCTCTCTATGATCCAATGGATGTTAGAAATTTGATCTCTGGTTCCTCTGCCTTTTCTAAATCCAGCTTGAACATCTGGAAGCTTTAATTTCATTACTGTTGAAGCCTAGCTTGGAGAATTTTGATCATTACTTTGCTAGCATGTGAAATATGCATATAGATTTCCATTTACTCTTGAATATGATTTTAGATACTGGATTTTTTTATTATTTTCCATTATTCTATCTTCTTTTTTTGTTATTTTCATTATATAAGCTTCATAATATATTATAATATCTGAAGTTAGCTTCCTGTCATAATTTTCCAAGTTTCATCATATATTTCACCATTAATAGCTTATTTCCAATAAAATAAGAAAGTGGTAGATATATAAAGCATTTTTTTCTTTTCCTAATTTCACTGAATATATCCAGTCTCATTAAATTAAAATCTTTATCTTAACTAGTGTATAAATATATATTATATTTATATGTGATTTTATATTATATATAAAATATGAATATATACTATTAATGTGTATGTATATGTTAAAGAACAACACATTGATTTCACATTCTCTGGGAAAATACTACAGATTGCAATTGCTGAATTGAATGATAAAAAGTATGTTTAGTTTTGTAAGAAATTACCAAAACTGTCTTCCAAAGTGACTGTGCTGCTGCTGCTGCTGCTAAGTCGCTTCAGTCGTGTCCAACTCTGTGCGACCCCATAGACGGCAGCCCACCAGGCTCAGTACTATTTTTTATTCCCATCAGAAATTAATGAGAGTTCCTATTACTCCACCAGATATTAACTTTGACTTGTCTTTTCCTCTCTTCAATTCTATCAGTTTTTGCTTCGTGCATTTTGTTTATTGCTAGGTGCGTGCATCTTTATATTTATTATATCTCTCTTGTAGGTTGACCTTTTTATTATCATTTAGTATCCCTCTTTATTTCTATTATTATTTTCTTGTTTAAAGTTCTTCTAGTCCTATTATGTTAGATACTGCTTTCTCTTTTTTCCCCCCATTCTTTAACTTTCTGGTGTTATTTGCTCTCAGCTTCAAGAATTCCTTTTAGTATTTCTTGTAAGGGAGGTCTGTTAGTGACAAATCCTATCAGCTGTTTGCCTCCACTAATTGCTAGCTGATTGCTCTATTGTTTTTGATAATAATTTATCCCTGAGGAATAAATTACTCCACAGTATAATCAAATTAAATTTGAACTCTGAAGGAGTTGTCTTTGAGACCAATCTTTGATGTTGCTCTGAGCTCAGAAAGACCCTTGTTATCTGTCTCTTCTGGTTCCCTCCATTAAACTTCTAGCAGCCCTGTGGGTTCACTTGTTGCTGCCATGGAACTGACAATCTCCTATTAATTGCTTGCTTTCAATACTTCCATTGTTTTTGACAGTGCTCTTAGCCTTGAACTTTCCCATCTCTTTGAAAATAAAGTCAGTCCCATTAGTGAAAGCCATTAACTATGGAGCTCTCTGTTCTTAGGACTTGCCTCTCTCCCTGGGGAGAATTCTGGGTCACTGCTTTTAAGAAACAAATGGGGACACCTCTGTTCTATGGTGGGTCACTGAGTCAGGGCAGTAGCCCCTGTTCTTCTCAAACTACCTTCCATTACGGAATTTCTATCTTATAAAACAGGTGAGGGTGGATAATTGGGGTCCAGTATTATCTCTTGTCCTGTTGGAGTAGAACTTCTGTTCTGTGATTGGTAGCCAAGTTTGAAAGAAGTAAGCCCCAGATTTCTCAGTTGGTTTTACCTGGAATAGAGCTTCTGCAACCAAAACCTGATGCAATACAGACGAGAAATGCTGATGCAATATAGATGAAAATTGTGGTCTGCTTCTTTTGGAGAGAAACTCTAGCCATTGGCTGGGAACTAGGAGAAAAGAAAACAATGTTTTCTTGGCAGCTGCTGCTGCTAAGTTGCTTGTCATGTCCGACTCTGTGCGACCCCACAGACCAGCACTCACCTATAATAGAAAATCTGTCTCTCTAGTTATTTATCCTTTACCATGTTCTCTTAAACTTATATTTTTTCTCATTTTAAATTGACTAGGTTGAATAATAACTTATCTACTTTAATTAATTTTTATAAAGCACCAACTATTACATGTTTTCATTAGTTTTAAAGCTTTTATTCTTACTCATTACTCTCTGTGGTTTTCTTTACCATTTCTTCTATTTTTCTTTCAGTATAGTCTTTTTTTTAACATTTTTCATCTGAATTTTAATACATTTATTTTCATTAATGTATTTTTATTTATCTGACTAATTAAAACTGTTAGCTTTCCTATATAAAGTTTTTTTTTAAATATCTTACAGATTCTAGAATGTACTTACTTTTATTATCTTTATTGTTTTTAAATTGCTTAAAAATTTTTCGTGTGCATTTCCCTGTTGACCCAATAATTTATTTTTTTCAGTTTAGAAAAGTCTTGTTTTTTGACCTTGTTACTAATGTCTAGTTTTCTTTCATGAGAATAATAAATTGTTAATATTAACCTACATTTATTAAACTTATTGTATTTGCCTTTGCAAACTACTATGTGGTCAATATTCATAAATATCTTATACATATATTTGAAAATGTGTATTTATTACTATCTGGGGCCAATTTCAATATATTATTATAATATATACCTTAATCCTTATGTTAGTTTTTTCTTTATCCTCACTTATATTTATCTGTTTATCTGTATTGGATTGGGAACAGTGAGTGAAAAACTATCCGTGCCATGTTTTTCCATTTATTTATTCTTGCACTTCCTGTTTCTACTTCTGGAAAGAAGCTGCTATGGGATTTTGTACATAGATGCCTAATCCATTAAATTATCCAGATGCTGCATTGTGATTTGCTCTGTTCTTGACTTCTATAGTTAGTTATTTTACTCTTTTCTTTTTATCCATTTTCAGTGCATTTTCTTATTCCCACAAGTGGGGATCAAAGAGTGACTTTCCCTTTTTGTATTCTTCATAGAATCTATTTTAAGGTATCCCTAGGTAAGGGAACAGAGAAGGCAATGGCATCCCACTCCAGTACTCTTGCCTGGAAAATCCCATGGACAGAGTAGCCTGGTGGGAAAGGGAAGTCACTCAGTCGTGTCCGACTCTTCGCAGTCCCATGGACTGCAGCCTACCAGGCTCCTCCGTCCATGGGATTTTTCCAGGCAAGAGTACTGGAGTGGTTCACCAGTACCTTCTCCTTCCCTAAGTAAAGCGTAAAAAAAATACTTATGTATTATTCAATTTTTGGTTTGATTATACTCAAAATAATTTCCATAGAAGAGCATATAGTATCTTTCTAATAATAGCTGAGCTTAAAACAAGCTCCAAATATGATTGTAATATTAGATGTCTTATGTTTAAATCACTGAACTATTTGCTAATACAGCCAACTGGTCAACCATCCAGATAAACCAAAACAATATTTATTACATCAAAATACATTGCAAATGTATCACTCAGGGCTCAAAAGCCACAGAAACACTGCCAAATTCATTCAGTACAAAGATTAAAATAAACTTTTGATCTCACTCTTTGAAATATGGGCATTCCACTATAATTACCATCAAAATCATGGTAATAGTCAGATTGACACTTCAAAAGAAATACCTCTAGCTTCTGAAAACACTAGGCAACAAGCACTTTAAACACAGTGTTTAAATAGAATATATTCTCTGTCTCTTATTTTTTAAAGTTAGTTTATAAAAATTGACTTATTCTAAGAAACAGAAGTGTCTGAGTTTGTAAGCAAAAGATGCTGAGGCAAAAAGTCACCTCACTTTTAGAGATAAAACAATAGACATGATCTCAACATGTTCTATTGAACATACTATCAGGAAAAAGAAAATCAGACATTGTAAGCAGGAAAGACTGTATATTGATTTGGTGTGTTTGTTTTTATACCGTTAAGTTATTTATGTTAAAGCATCACAACTACATAAGATGGTTTGCTGGAATCATGTTTACTAAATGTCACTGGTAATTTTACATGAACCTTCCTTAATAATTTAGGTTCATTCATATATGTCATCCATATTAGCAATTAGAACGTCAGAGTGAGCTTATTAAATCCATCATATATAATGATTTACATTTCTCTGAGTATCTATGATAGAGTACTATCAAGCATTATTCAAGATCTTACTCACATTTACTTGTAATAATCACTTTTTTTCCTCATAAATTATCTATGTCCAGGATGAATTTTCTTTTCTCATATATGATTTTTTTTGGTAATTTCTTGTTAAATCATCATTATTTGATTTACTACCATTTTTCAGTCTGACATGTACTGAACAGGATTAACATCAATAAATTTTTCCTAATTCATAAGAATTACCCATATCAAGTGTGATAAAAGTCGATGGTTCATCAGGTTATGATTACAACAACAGCATTTTAAAAATTTAGAATATAGCCTTTGAGCATTATAAAATTGAGAATATAGCCATAATTGATGCAGTAGAGAACTGTAAGATAGCAGCTAGTTGGAGAATCATTTTGAATTGAAGAATATTGAGGAATAAAGATCATAGTAAAAGTGAAAAAATTAGCATAAATGAAGAAATACAGTATATAAATCTTCAACTAATTATTCAATAAACATCAAATACATTTCTACTATATACAAAATATCATGTAGTTGAGGATAAAGTTTTTTCATTATTGCATTCAACATATGTTAGAATCAGTATTATTTTTTTAGAAGCTAATATATGCTTAGAATTATGCTAGACATAGGCATTGATGATCCAATAATGAGTCAATCCAGGCACAACACTTCTTTTACAGAGTTTACAGTCTGGTTGAGGAGATAGTCATTAATAAAAGTTATATAAGTGGATATAAAAATGAGAACAATGTAAAAAGAGAGGAAGGAGTACATGATGACCACTGTGCACACAATAAGAGGGTCTAGATTAGTCTGTGGAGAAGGAAATGGCAGCCGACTCCAGTATTCTAGCCTGGAGGATCACATGGACAGAGAAGCCTGGTGGGCTGCTGTCTAGGGGGTCACACAGGGTCGGACGTGACTAAAGCAGCTTAGCACCAGCAGCAGATTAGTCTGAGTGCAGTAGAAATCAAGAAAGATTTCTCTAAGAAAATTGCAGTAGAGATGAGATCTTAAATTTGGCAAAATTAAAACTGAGAGATGTTCCAGGAGGAAGGAGTAACATGTGCAGGGTCCCTCTGCCTAGAGGGCATAATGTTTGAGATACAAACAAAGGTTCTGGAAGCTTGGGGCTGGTGCACTGGGATGACCCAGAGGGATGGTACAGGGGGTAGGAAGGAGGAGGGTTCAGAATGGGGAACACATGTATACCTGTGGAGGATTCATGTTGATATATGGCAAAACCAATACAATATTGTAAAGTTAAAAAATAAAATTAAAAAATAAATAAATAAACAAACAAAGGTTCAGAGAGGTCAGTGGACAGTCTAGATTAACAACAAGGTCAAAAGGGACAGATAAAGCAAGAACCTAAAGTTAAGAATTTTCCACTGTCCAGTGGTGTTCTAGAGTTGGTTAGCTTACACTGGCTGTCCATGGGGACAGTACATTTTTTTTCACATTTTTTTTTGAGTGTACATTTTTCCAACAGTACACTCAGAAATGTCACACCACTAGCTAGAAATCAGCCAAGCTAGAAATCAGCCATTACAGAAGTAAACAATAGAAATTTGGCAAATGCTACAGATTGGCCCAGGGTGGTGTTATCTCCCAAATTTTCATCCTCAATTATTTTTCAATCATTTAACAGCAGAATACTGCCTCTATCTAACAGTGAAAAATTTGAAAATTTTTAAAGTGGAAGTGGGGCTAAAGATTTGGAACATGATTAATTTGCATTTTGAAAAAGAATACTCTGGATGCAGGATGGAGAATGGATTAGAATGGAAAAGGGAATTCAGAGAAAACCAATATAAAACTATTAGCATTCCAGCACAGAGATATGGTAATTGGACAGGATGATGAGGTTAGAATTAGAAGAGAGTTTCAACATTGTCTTATTTTCAGATTAAATCAAGAACAGTTCCAAATGGTGATAGGTACAAGAAGTGTTGATTTTATGATTTGCACAGATAAGTTAGGATACTTTGAAATGAATAGGTTAAATATGTATAGGATGTTATGTGAGTCTTCATGGCAAGGGCTGATATTAAACATCAAACTGTCAGATGCTTGGATGGAAATAAAGTAAGTTAAATAGGTCCTGAAGTCTTCAATAGAAATAGAATCCTAGAGGATAGGAGGTACAATAAGAACAGGAAGTCAAGTAAGTAAATATTATAGACTTCAAAGGAAGAAGTGCTTAAATTGTACTAAACAAGTAGAAGAAAAAACAAGGAAAATGCTGGTTGTCTCAATCATAAATTGGGAGAAGTGTCCCTGAAGCATCTGGGATAGAGGTACCATTAAGAAGAAAGCGAAAAGACAAAAAAATACTCAATTCAGACAAACGTGCACTGGTAGGAAAATATCGAGGGTGTCTCCATGGCAGCTAAGTCCTGGCCAAATTCTCCATTATCCATTGAAGCAAAGCCTTTCAGAATCTGTCCAGTGCTTGGCACATTGAGGACTGGGAAAAGGGACAGCCATTATTGAAAATTGGCTAGGCGGATATGCAGGTGGAGAGGAGAGAGACAAATGAGCAGCTGAAAACACTAATGAAGTGTTTGTAATGATGTGGTAGCTAAGGCTTAAGAAATACTGTCTTACATTTCCCCAGATGGTGACTCTAAGAATGAAAAGTGATTACTTTTTACTTCCTTTACCATGCCAGGCTTTTATTGCTAGAAGTTCTCTCTATAATATATCTAATCTCCAGTACTCTTATCAATAGGAATTTTAATAGAAACTACCTTCATATTTGACTTGGCAGAGGAAGAGATGGGACGAGTGTGTCCCGTCCTTGGTTAGCATTTACTGTGTTAGCATCACAAGTTATATATCTGGCATTTCCCTGAAACTCAGTATACACATTCCTCAGATTCCGATAAATGAGAACATTGTTTCCTCAGTCTTCTTGTTGAGTACTAATTCTTAGTTCAGAAAGATTTCATGCAATTTAAGGTGAAATCATAGTGCATTTCACAGTGCATAGATGATTTGAATTTAAAAGTGGTATTTTTAAAGTATGACTACCAAAAGTCATAAAATACTCAGTTAATATTATATAATGTTATATTTGCCTCAAAAAATTGGACAGAAATGAAACTGGCTATACATAGACTAGAACCATTCTTTCTTTCTAAATATCATGTGTGTATGTATGTATGTATATGTATGTATATATATATATGTGTGTGTGTGTGTATACATATATATATGCATACATATATAGATCTAGAATATGAGACCTTAAATTTTTACATTCTATTTTGCCATAACAATAGAGAAAACAACTCCAAAACATGTACAAAATGATTTATTAACATAAGACTTACAAACAAATCTTCCTCAGTAGATTACAATATTTGTTAAAAACTGATGAATGTCTTTCAGAAGAACTATTTGGTTTTCTGCTTTTGATTTTTTAACTCCCCTTTATTCTCCAATAATTAGATTGTTCAGTTACTAAGGGAACACTCTGAAAGTTGATTACATTTGGTTTATTTATCACATTCCAGAGGAAGTGTGTATAAGTCTTTGTATCCCTTCACAGATCTAGTGAACATAACACAAAATATACAATCATAATATAATATTTCTATCACAGAAGGGCTTCTAAAAAAAGTGTATGTATGTGTATATGTATATATATATATATATATTTTTTTAAGACTTTCCACAGGAGAAGTATTTTTATTTACAATAATATAGCTGATTGGGGCTTCCCTGGTAGCTCAGCTGGTAAAGAATCCACTTGCAGTGCAGCAGACCCCAGTTCAATTCAGGAAGATCCTTAGGCTACCCACTTAAGTATTCTTGGGCTTCCCTGTTGGCTCAGTCTGTAAAGAATCTGCCTGCAAAGCAGGAGGCCTGGGTTTGACCCCTGGCTTGGCAAGATCCCCTGAAGGAAGGCATGGCAACCCACTCCAGTATTCTTGCCTGAGGAATCCCCATGGACAGAGGAGTCTGGTGGGCTACAGTCCATGGATCACAAAGAGTTGAACATGACTGACTAAGTACAGTTCAGTTCAGTTCAGTCACTCAGTCGTGTCCGACTCTTTGCAACCCCATGGATAGCAGCACGCCAGACCTCCCTGTCCATCACCAACTCCCAGAGTTCACTCAGACTCACGTCCATCGAGTCAGTGATGCCATCCAGCCATCTCATGCTCTGTCATCCCCTTTTCCTCCTGCCTACAATCCCTCCGAGCATCAGAGTCTTTTCCAATGAGTCAACTCTTCGCATGAGGTGGCCAGAGTACCGGAGTTTCAGCTTTAGCATCATTGCTTCCAAAGAACACCCAGGGCTGATCTCCTTTAGAATGAACTCGTTGGATCTCCTTGCAGTCCAAGGGACTCTCAAGAGTCTTCTCCAACACCACAGTTCAAAAGCATCAATTCTTGGGCACTTGGATTTCTTCACAGTCCAACTCTCACATCCATACATGACCACTGGAAAAACAATACCTTTGACTAGACCGACCTTTGTTGGCAAAGTAATGTCTCTGCTTTTCAATATGCTATCTAGGTTGGTCATAACTTTCCTTTCAATGAGTAAGCGTCTTTTAATTTCATGGCTGCAGTCACCATCTGCAGTGATTTTGGAGCCCAAAAAAATACAGTCTGACACTGTTTCCACTGTTTCCCCATCTATTTACACACCACAAACTGTTGATTTCAAAGAGGGGATCCTCTTGAATGTTTATTTATTGTATTTAATATATTGAATGTCATTTTTAGTAGATTTCTTTAAATATTTTTACTATAGAAATATCTGCTAAACATAGATTTTATGCATGTAGGATGGAGACTCTTCTGAAACACGTCCCTGAAGTGTTGAAATATTATTATACAGTTAAATTAGTAATGGTTCATTTTTGTTACAATGGTCATATGGCTAGTTATTTGTAATTTTTTGTTTAATACATTTTCTATTTTTCTGTTATAGGCATTTTTTTACTGGCTTGGTAAACTTTATTATATAATAGAATAATTTAAAAAATCAATTAAGAAGCCTCTTAAATTCACATGTTATTTTCTATAACACATGTGTCTACCATTTGTGTTCCACATCCTTAATTTAAATAATTAAGATCAACCATTATGCTGCTCTTCCTATGTTTTAGTGTTGTTTCTAGCCTAAATATGTACAAACCTCTTAATCTTAACATGCACTAGTGTTTATCAGCCATTCTTAATCATAATATACTTTGAGGATATTTTATAGATTCTTGAGCCCTCCCATACATCAAGAATTAAGGAGAAGACCTGGCCATCTGCTAAAAAAAAAAAAAAAAAAAGAATCCCTATTTTTCTAGGTAATCTTTATAATCAAACTAGTTTAGAAATACAACCTTACAAGATGGTCTGAACCCCAAACTAATATCTTCCTCAACTTCTTCCTCCTGTAATCATATTTTCTTGGCATCTCAAGCCAGTTTATTCCCATATTTCTAGTCTTCTTGGGAATGCAGAAACTCAAACCGGTGCATACAAACAGGGAGAAAAGTCAAGTACCAGCAGGTTGTCTGGGGTCCTAACTCATCAGCAGCAAGAATGATGTTGGTTACAATAGAGTCAAATAAAGGGAAAGATATTCTCACAGGCATCCAACAGTTTCATTGTATGAGTCACCTTTCCTACTGATCTTTCTCTTTTCTTGCTCTATACTTTGGTCTGACCTGTGAACCTTCCTTCCTTACATCTGTTTTTGATCTGTGATTATTTTGTTTTGTTTTGTTTCTTAACCTGAATGCTATGCTGTGTGCTGTGCTTAGTCAGTCAGTTGTGACTCTTTGTGACCTCATGGACTGTAGTCTGCCAGGCTCCTCTTTCCATGGGGATTCTCAAGGGAAGAATCCTGGAGTGGGTTTCCATGCCCTCCTCCAGGGGATATTCCCAACCCAGGGATCGAACCCAGGCCTCCTGCATTACAGGTGGATTCTTTACCATCTGAGCCATCAGGGGAGCACAAGAATACTGGAGTGCATACCCTATCCCTTCTACAGGGTATCTTCCCCACCCAGGAATCTAACTGGGGTCTCCTGCATTGCAGGTGGATTCTTTACCAGCTGAATGGGATAATTGGATTCTGTTTTTTAATTCCATCCTTACCTTGATTGTTTGGGATTGGAACACAGGACTCTCAAAATCTCCCTTTTGAAATTAATATCCCAAGGAGTTTCTGCCAAAATTTTTAAGTTTTCTATTTCTGAACCTAGAGATGGTAACAACATGAATTGACTCAGGCAGGAAAATACAGATTGATCTAGATGTTCTTCTTGAACAGATTCACTTAATTCTTGCATAGATGCATAGCATCAGGCTGTCATGGAATATGTTTAAATTAATTTGTCACATATTTAAGTAGATAAGCTTATTTTTAATAATGTTAATTTATGTAAAATGAGACAGAATAATTTCTATTACTGAAATACCTAAACTATACAGCCTAATTCTCATTAGTAGCTGGATTTCATACCATTGAAAGATAAATTTTCCTTTAGCAGTTTGTTTCAAGGGTGACACACTAGCATGTTTATAGCATGGAAATTAAGTGTTCCATAGATACAGTTCTAGCTAGAAAGTACTACATTTCTTCAAATAAGCACAAATAAAGATATTTTATTTAGCTTGTTTATGAAAGTTTATGATGGAGAACAGACCTGTATGTGATTTTTAGAGTGATAAAATGATAAACATACTTATTATAAAGGAACAAATATTGCACTTATTGAAAAATACTTAGGGATTAATATTTTAAGCTCTCCAGACATATAATTAATACTTAGAATCAAATAGTCCCTTGTTCAGAAACTCTATCTGCTATTTACCAGTTCTTTGCTCTTCGAAAAAATAACAAAAATAAAAACCTTTCCAAGCCTGAAACATAAATAGAATAGAAAGACTTATATTGGTCTGTATTAGGTACCATAATGACGATGACTTCTGATGGTGTTGTAATTATCTATTTTGTATCTTATATATGTGTACATTATTGCTTAAGTTTTATATATTGAAGTCTAATATTTAATTTACAAGTGTATATTTCATTGCTTCATAAGAGGGGGAAATAATTACCTATTTTCTAGTGAAGGTAAGAATTAAGGAAGATAGGAATTCAAAATTTATGGTTATTCATTTTATTGTATTCATACATAACAATCCATGACTATAATTTATTTTTATTTAAAAACAAATAATGATTTAATACTCATATTTAAACTAAATTAAGCTAAATCTCTTGTTTTATTTTAGTTTCTCTTAATGCCCTTGTGTAATATTATTTACAAGATATTTTCCCTAGGTTCGGAATGATCTTTTTGAAATCAGTGGCATAAACTGCCAAACTCAAGAATCTTTCTTATAGGCACATCAAATACACTAAAAATAATCATGTGAATGTTGGTAGACAAAGTTATCTGCCAGGATATTTTATAATCCTTGAATGATTATTTTCTTAGAAGCTAGCACTAGTTATAGATACAGAGCTTAACTTTGCATGAGCCCCAATAGTAGATCTCTTGCTGGTGATCAAATGAATGCTTTGAATCTAAGCATCACTACCCACTGCTTTTTATCCCCTTTATACGAGAGATCCCATTTTACCCCTGCATAATATCCTGGCATTTGGGGCTTAGGGTCTACCATCTAGCTCCTTAATTTAACCATTTCCAGGAAACAGAGTGCTTCCCCTGCCACCTGGGGAATTTTTCCTTTACTCCTGACATTTATCATTATTGTCTTGCCTGTGAAATTTACAGTCTCTGGGTTGAACTTTCCCTTCATGTATTCTATTGTCAAGTCATGGGATATGTTTTTATGTTGGATAACTATCATCTGGTATATCTATTGCAATGAAGAGACAAAAATGCTGTGCAACATGGATAAGAATTGATTCTCCTTACTGATATTACAAACATTCATCATAGGCCTAATATGTTCCAAGTTATTCTGTGCATAAGGACACAGAACTGAAAAATCCCAACACTTTCATGGTTCTCACCTCATTTTAATTATTTAGAGATAGAGAGCAATGAGATAGAGACAGAAGAACCTCAAACTGAGAGTTAGGATACCAAGGTCAAATGTTAGCTTCACTGTCCTCCATTTCTTAATTAATGGGGCAAGATTTGATTGCCAATACTCCTGTTTCAGCTAGCTCACCATTTTTAGCATATACAATAGTGCATTTTAAAGTCATTTAAATATTTTATTGCCTTTCAACATTATTTTATAAACATTAGTATAAACAAGAAACATCGAACTGCTGATTCTATGATAATGTGTTTGAGAGAAAAATGGGAATCATTAAGTACTTTTAAAGCGGAAAATTTTGTCATTCTAATATTTATTGAGCAAAAACTAGTTGGATTTGCTTTAAGGTAAAAAGCTCATCAAAACTTAAAACTTTAAATGTATCAGTGATATTTAATATAGGAATGATTGTATGGAGACTTGTTTAAAGCTATGAAATTTATATATATATATATATATATATATATTTGTTGAAACAAAAAGTTCACAAGTCTTTAGAGCGTTCTATTTGAGAAAAAAGTTATATCTAACTCCTTTATCAGTGGAAGAAACCTGGTGTTTAAATTTCTTTTACTCAGTTTCTACTGACTCCCCTCCTCAATCAGCTGCAATAGTCTTCATCGGCCAGTTTTCTTTTGATGGTTATATCAAATTATTTTGTGTTAAGTAACTGTCATTTCAAGCAAGAGGAGAAGTCCAATTTTAGACCCAAAAATGCCTTTAGAAATTGTCTTACTGTTTATAGTTTACTTTTATATAGTGTGCTTGCAAAAATCATTTATGAATTGTGTAATTCTTGGGAAAGAATTTTTGCACTGTGGTTAAAGATGTTATGGTATTTTTAGTTCTATAAGAACATTCCTGAACCTAATCCATAATATATATATATATTTGAAACAAAAGTTCACAAGTCCATTGAGCATTCTATTTGAGAAAGAAGTTATATCTAACTCCTTTATCAGTGGAAGAAAGTGTTTCTCCCTTGCTTTTACACATTTCCTTTTGAACGTTCCTTTTGAACATGTTTCTTTGTTTTTACAAACACCAAAATCCTGGCAATACAAGGTAATATAAAAATGTTATTAAAAGTTTAAAGTATTAAACATCAAGTAAATATTTTAAATAGCTTTACATTAACAATATAAACAAAAAAATTGACCTGATCCAGGCTAGTTAGATACTATTATCAACTTGCATCCTATGTCAAACTTTGCATATCTCTCCCTTGGATAATTAAGAAAATGTACTACTCTTAGACAATGCAAGCAATTCTTTCTCTTTAATATTTCTATAAATTTGATATACTATGTATATATCACCCAAGCACAAGGAAATATAGTTCAAATAAGCACAAATCTGAATGTTGTCTGTTTTTATACAGGCGTAAATCTTTTGTTTTCCCATCCCTTCAGAGAAATTAACAAGTTGTGAAGAAAGAACCTAAATGTTACTTATCTGCAGTTGAGATCAGAGACATGACTTTTCTTTCTGCTCACTTCTGGCTACAGCCCACTTTCCTCACTGCCACACATATGTACTCACAGGATGGAAGTGATGCTGGGAACCTCTCTCTACAGCCCACCTTCAGCCTCCTACCATTGCACATTTCTGTGCTGAGGTCTGAGTTATAAAAAAGGAAATGGACATGTGGTCTAGAAGCTTTGCTCCACTCTTTGTCCTTGGTTATTTTCTGTCCTATTTGTGCAAAGAAAAAGTTCTGCAGATTCTGCAGCTACACTTCATTCTGTCTTCCACCTTACCTTCTTCAGACTGTGTGTGCCTGTGTGCTTAGTCTCTCAGTTGTGTCCCATTCTTTGCAACCCTATGGACTGTAGCCCACCAGGCTCCTCTGTCCATTGACCTCTCCAGGAAAGAATACCGGAGTGGGTAGCCATTTCCTTTTCCAAAGGACCTTCCTGAACCCAGGGATTGAACCTGGGTCTCCTGCACTGCCGGAGGATTCTTTACTGTCTGAGCCACCAGGGAAGCCCTCAGGCTGTAGAGGTTGCAAATTATTTTTATATTAGCCAGCACTACTCTCACGTCATGATAGCTCAGAGGGAGGACAAAAGGTCTTCTTACCCACTCCTCTGCCTGTTGCCTTGTGCTTCAGTCAATCAGTCAGTTCAGTCACTCAGTGGTGTCTGACTCTTTGCAACCCCATGAACTGCAGCAGGCCAGGACTCCCTGTCCATCACCAACTCCCAGAGTTCACCCAAACTCATGTGCATCGAGTCAGTGATGCCATCCAGCCATCTCATCCTCTGTCGTCCCCTTCTCCTCCTGCCCCCAATCTCTCCCAGCATCAGAGTCTTTTCCAATGAGTCAACTCTTCGCATGAGGTGGCCAAAGTACTGGAGTTTCAGCTTTAGCATCAGTTCTTCCAAAGAACACCCAGGACTAATCTCCTTTAGAATGGACTGGTTGGATGTCCTTGCAGTCCAAGGGACTCTCAAGAGCCTTCTCCAAAACCACAGTTCAAAAGCATCAATTCTTCGGTGCTCAGCTTTCTTCACAGTCCAACTTTCACATCCATACATTACCATGGAAAAACCATAGCCTTGACTAGATGGACCTTTGTTGGCAAAGTAATGTCTCTGCTTTTCAAAATGCTATCTACGTTAGTCATAACTTTTCTTCCAAGGAGTAAGCATCTTTAATTTCATGGCTACAATCATCATCTGCAGTGATTCTGGAGCCCCCCCCAAAAATAAAGTCTGACACTGTTTCCACTATTTCCCCATCTATTTCCCATGAAGTGATGGGACCAGATGCCATGACCTCCGTTTTCTGAATGTTGAGCTTTAAGCCAACTTTTTCACTCTCCACTTTCACTTTCATCCAGAGGCTTTGTAGTTCCTCTTCACTTTCTGCCATAAGAATGGTGTCATCTGCATATCTGAGGTTATTGATATTTCTCCTGACAATCTTGATTCCAGCTTGTGCTTCTTCCAGTCCAGCATTTCTCATGATGTACTCTGCATAGAAGTTAAATAAACAGGGTGTCAATATACAGCCTTGACGTACTCCTTTTCCTATTTGGAACCAGTCTGTTGTTCCATGTCCAGTTCTAACTGTTGCCTCCTGACCTGCATATAGGTTTCTCAAGAGGCAAGTCAGGTGGTCTGGTATGCCCATCTCTTTCAAAATTTTCCACAGTTTATTGTGATCCACACAGTCAAAGGCTTTGGCATAGTCAATAAAGCAGAAATAGATGTTTTTCTGGAACTCTCTTGCTTTTTCCATGATCCAGCGGATGTTGGCAATTTGATCTCTGGTTCCTCTGCCTTTTCTAAAACCATCTTGAACATCAGGAAGTTCACGGTTCACATATTGCTGAAGCCTGGCTTGGAGAATTTTGAGCATTACTTTATTAACGTGTGAGATGAGTGCAATTGTGTTGTAGTTTAAGCATTCTTTGGCATTGCCTTTCTTTGGGATTGGAATGCAAACTGACCTTTTCCAGTCCTGTGGCCACTGCTGAGTTTTCCAAATTTGCTGGCATATTGAGTGCAGCACTTTCACAGCATCTACTTTCAGGATTAGAAATAGCTCAACTGGAATTCCATCACCTCCACTAGCTTTGTTCATAGTGATGCTTTTTAAGGCCCACTTGACTTCACATTTCAGGATATCTGGCTCTAGGTGAGTGATCACACCATCCTGATTATCTTGGTCATAATGATATTTTTTTGTACAGTTCTTCTGTGTATTCTTGCCATCTCTTCTTAATATCTTCTGCTTCTGTTAGGTCCATACCATTTATGTCCTTTATCGAGCACATCTTTACATGAAATATTCCCTTGGTATCTCTAATTTTCTTTAAGAGAGCTCTAGTCTTTCCCATTCTCTTGTTTTCCTCTATTTCTTTGCATTGATCACTGAGGAAAGCTTTCTTATCTCTCCTTGCTATTCTTTGGAACTCTGCATTTAGATGCTTATATCTTCCCTTTTCTCCTTTGCTTTTCGCTTCTCTTCTTTTCACAGCTATTTGTAAGGCCCCCTCAGACAGCCATTTTGCTTTTTTTGCAATTCATTTCCATGGGGATGGTCTTGATCCCTGTCTCCTGTACAATATCATGAACCTCCATCCATAGTTCATTAGGCACTCTATCAGGTTTAGTCCCTTATAACTATTTCTCACTTCCACTATATAATCATAAGGAATTTGATTTAGGTCATACCTGAATGGTCTAGTGGTTTTCCCTACTTTCCTCAATTTAAGTCTGAATTTGGCAATAAGGAGTTCATGATCTGAGCCACAGTCAGCTCCTGGTCTTGTTTTTGCTGACTGTATAGAGCTTCTCCATCTGTGGCTGCAAAGAATATAGTCAATCTGATTTTGGTGTTGACCATCTTGTGATGTCCATCTGTAGAGTCTTCTCTTGTGTTGTTGGAAAAGGGTGTTTGCTATGACCAGTGCATTCTCTTGGCAAAACTCTATTAGTCTTTGCCCTCCTTCATTCCGTATTCCAAGGCTAAATTTTCCTGTTACCCTAGGTGTTTCTTGACTTCCTACTTTTGCATTCCAGTCCCCTATAATGAAAAGGACTAACATGGGTGTTAGTTCTAAAAGGTCTTATAGGTCTTCATAGAACCGCTCAAGTATAGCTTCTTCAGCATTACTGGTTGGGTCATAGACTTGGATTACTCTGATATTGAATGGTTTGCCTTGGAAATGCACAGAGATCATTCTGTCGTTTTTGAGATTGCATCCAAGTACTGCATTTCCAGACTATTTTGTTGACCATGATGGCTACTCCATTTCTTCTAAGGGATTCCTGCCCACAATAGTAGATATAATGGTCATCTGAGTTAAATTCACCCATTCCAGTCCATTTTAGTTCTCTGATTCCTAGAATGTCAATGTTCACTCTTGCCATCTCCTGTTTGACTATTTCCAATTTGCCTTGATTCCAGTTTCCTATGTAATATTGCTCTTTATAGTATTGGACCTTGCTTCTATCACCAGTCACATCCACAACTGGGTATTGTTTTTGCTTTGCCTCCATCCCTTCATTCTTTCTGAAGTTATTTCTCCACTGATACCTGGTAGCATATTGTGCACCTACCAACTTGGGGAGTTCCTCTTTCAGCATCCTATCATTTTGTCTTTTCATACTGTTCATGGGGTTCTCAAGGCAAGAATACTGAAGTGGTTTGCCATTCCCTTCTCCAGTGGACCACATTCTATCAGACATCTCCACCATGACCCGCCTGTCTTGGGTGGCCCCACACAGCATGGCTTAGTTTCATTGCATTAGACAAGGCTATGGTCCCTGTGATTAGATTGACTAGTTTTCTGTGGTTATGGTTTGTGTGTCTGCCCTCTGATGCCTCTCGCAACACCTACCATCTTACTTGGGTTTCTCTTACCTTGGACGTGGGATATCTCTTCACGGCTGATCAAGCAAAGCGCAGCTGCTGCTCCTTACCTTGGATGAGGGGTATCTCCTCACAGCTGCTCCTTCTGACCTTGAACATGGAGTAGCTCCTCTCGGCCATCCTGCGCCCACGCAGCCACCACTCCTTGGACGGGGGGTTGCTTAAGTTGACTTAATGTTTCAAGATTAAACACACTACTTCAGTTTTCTATGTTTATCAAGTCTGTTTATCTTGAGTGGATGTGAGCCTAAGAAGACGTTTCTATATTCTTCATGAAATGTGGTACATTCCCAAGTATAAGTTGGTACATAGATTTTCTGAATTATATGAATTAAGTAAGGAAAACAGAAAGCCTGCAGCCATACAGCTTCATTATAGAGACTAAGAATGGATGCCAAACATCAACATGCTTCTAGTGTTTATTCCAGGAGATTTTTACCCAAGAAAGAAAGGCTATAACCACTAAATACTTGCTTGCTGATCTCAGTACTACCCCCAAATTCCATTAATCCAAACAAGAGATCATTCAGGAAGTTTACTTCTAAGGAGATTAACTTTTACATCTGGGTGGAGTGCTTCTTGGGGCAATAGATGACTCTACTGACCTATCTTGGTTGCTTGTGAAACAATTGTTTACTCATAAAAACTTTGTCCTCACTCTGTGCATCAGTCATAAACATTGTAAAAGAATGTTTGGCCAGTGCCAATAAAATCCAACATGGAAAGGCCCAACTTAAACTTTTCCAACTAAAACATTTAAACTTAATGATTATCCAGTCTTAATTTCCCCTTGATAAGGAATATTAACCCTGATAAAGTTAAGTATTTTCTTGCTCCAGTAACAAACAGGACTTGCTTTGGTCAACAATGATTCTGGTTGTTTGGAAGAAGGAAATAAGTGCATTTATTTTCTGGATCTTTTCATTTGTTAGCTGCTGTTGTTTAATCACTCAATGATGTCCAATTCTTTCCCAGGCAAGAATACTGGAGTGAGTGGCCAATTCCTTCTTCAGGGAATCTTTTCAACTCAGGGATTGAATCTGCATTTCTGGTATTGACAGGTAGATTCTTTACCACTGTTCCACCAGGGAAGCCCCATTTGGTAGTTTAAGCAAAAATTTTTATTAAAAACAACTATTCTTAAACTGATCATAAATAATGACACTCAGCTGATTTTTGACATTCTAAATGAATCTAGATCTTCAAGAATAGAGAAAAAAAAACCATGATAACCCTATACAGAAGCTCCTACTCTAGGCCTCAGCTCTTAGATGGCATTCTGTGATCGTAGTTGTACCTTGTTTTTCAAAGCAGATAAATAAAAATTATTGTAATTTAGGTAAGACTTTATAAAAAGTGTTTTCCAGCTATTAATGTTTATGCATCCTAGCCAAATAGACTAAATTTAGGCAGAATATAAAAACAAAGCTCTTAAGGCATTAATGGAAATCTTACCAGAAGAAGGAAAATGACCCTTGGGACTCCTTTCCTGACCTAAGATTTTCTTTTTCATGCACAGCTTGTGAACACTGGCCGTTCATTGTATTAGCATCTCTGACCAATATGCTAAGCTTTACCTCTATTGGATTTTGAAGATAACTTGACAACCTGATAGTTTATTATTTATTTATAGCAGCCTGAGGCTGCTGATATTATAAACTCCGATATTATAAAGCAAATGCCATAGTGATATCAATTTCTCCCTTAATATCTCAGTTCTTAGGGTATTTTATTTCCTGCACTATCCTGGGGGCTTATTGTTTATTGTTTCCCTAGATAGTAATGATGCATCTTACTCTGTGTTTATGTGTGTATGTGTGCACTAATAGGCTGAAATCCTATGCTTTCCAAATCTAAAATATCTATATCAAGGTACCAATCTGAATGGTAAGAAGACACTTACTTGTTTGATTTATTTTGTTTTTAAAATTGTCCTCATCTTAGGTAAGCTGTAGTACCATGCTCTGTTCTCTGTTTCAGAAAAAGAAGGAAGCTATTTCCTTTTTGTCTTTTTTGAGTGATTTTCCTTGACAAAGAAAATTAAATTATATTTATCTCTCTTTGTCTTCTCTGGAAAACTAAAATGATCTGAGGGTGGAAACTCAAGCAAAATAGATTACTAATTTGTCTAGATCAACATTGATTTAATTCTTTATAAATTGCTAGAAATATTTGGACTTCTTAATGAATTGTATATTGATCAGTTTACATGAGCAGTATGTTTTGTTGTTTTGCTAGAATAATATTGTGGTCTCAAAGTCTGTTGCTAGGAATTCACAGTTTCTACCATCTGCTTCTGTCTTCTGTATATAAAAACATAATCAAGTCTGGTTGTTTGGGGGTGTGTGTGTATGTGCACACATGCATGCCTGTTCTCTGTGTTTGTGTGACTGCATGCATTTAATTCTAGAGGAAGAGGAAAAGATAAAGTTAAAAGAATCTATTCTATATTACTATAACTCAATATCAAAAATATAGAATGAAAAAGGCTTACAATCATTTTTACATGAATTCACTATCATATATTGAATATATTTTGAAATGGTATTCCAAAAATAAGCATTTGACATCAGTTCTTTTTCCACTTGTTAACTGTATCTTAAAACTTTATTCCCTATATACAGTAGTGTGTTTCTTCTAGGATCATCCCTTTTAAAAGTCCAATACTTCTAGGGATGCTTAAAGAGTTTTATTATGTTGCCCCTATAATTTTCTACCATCTTATGTTCCAGCCATCTTCTTAGTTTGATTGTAGACCACATCCTGATATTTTTATCTCTACTCCAACAGATTACCTTTAAATAACTTAATTATTCTCCATCTATGCTCTCTTCTGTATCTCAGGGCTAGAAGCCTAGTAACTCTGTATCCCAGAATTCCTGAGAACAAGGTTTCTAGATTCAGTTTTACCAGTGAAAGATACTCATGAGAATTCTAGCAAGTAGAAGAAAAGAAGAAGCCTCTGTTGCAAGAAGCAGCAGCAGGCATAAGGGCTTTGCAGACCAAAGACAAGGGTTTCCCCAACACATTCTGGTTTCGTGAGTCAGCTTTCTCTGGCCTTCACTCTGCAGCCCTTCCTATTCTCCCATATTTAATGATTTTCTACATGAACTACTTGGAACTATTATCAGTTTTTGTTTCTCTGATGGATACTGAATTCTACAAATGTCCCAGAAGAAGCAGATTTTGAAACCTATAATAATTTTATCATATGAATAATTGACAAATCTTCACCTTGTTTCTGATGAGTACTCAAAGGCAAAAGATCAAAGTTGTGATATCACAAAAGGTGCTGAATTAGGCCATTTTTATTTATTTATTTCCTAATAGGAGTCTAAGGAAAATTCTAATCCTGTATATATCTTTTTCATGTAGAACTTCATCAATATGTTTAAGTATTAATTCTTGTTATGATTTACTGAAACAAAATATGAAGAAAAACTGAAAACAATATGGGTAGCAGGAATATATAATTCAGTCCGATTTATAATTGATGATGCACTAATGAACAGTGCTAATCCTTTCGTGTTGCTTTTATATAAGAAATGAATCGTCAGTCCAGGTTTGATGAAGGATACAGGAGGCTTGGGGCTGGTGCACTGGGATGACCTAGAGGGATGGTATGGGGAGGGAGGTGGGAGGGGGGTTCAGGATGGGAACACATGCACATCCATGGCGGATGCATGTTGATGAATGGAAAAACCAATACAATATTGTAAAGTAAAAAAGAATTAAATTAAATAAATAAATAAATACAGCAGTGAGTATTAATAGCATATTTGTGCCTACAGCTTGCTTAGTGCTCATACTAAACATTATTTTGTTCAAATATGTTTCCATTTGTAAGTTAGAAATTGGAAATAGAAGGACTACTTAATGTTTATTACTGCATACCTCCATATGTCACAGGTACCATGCTTCATATATCTTAAATTGTTATTAATCTAGGCAAAGAACTTACATAACAGTTGCTATCATTCTGATTTTACAAATGGAGACAGATTAAAAGAAATAACTGATTTCCCCTGTGTCAATAAGCTAATTAAAATTAGAACCAGAATTTGAGACAAGATCTGTCTCCTCTGTGACTCACCTTACTTTCACTATAGCCACATGCTCCCTTCCATGGTTTTCTGTGGTATTTTGCCATAGACTTTAGCAAGAATGAATAGCAAATTATTATGTTATTTTTTATATCTAAATGAAAAATAACATTCAAGCCTCAAACAGAAAGGATTTGATTAATTTTAATTATTTGTATTTTAAATTCAGACAAGAAAGTTACAAGATCCAGTCTTTAGTTCCTAAATCTAACTTGCTCCAAAATAGGATATTTAGTCATGCAGTTATATAATTAAGAATATAAGTAAAGATGCATGTATACTGTGAACCCTGAGATTCATGGTTGTTAACGAACATGTAGCTGATACCCTAAGGACTGAATAGGCATGGATCATTGTACTAGAAAGAATGCAATAGATGAGGTACTTCTGCTGGGAATTTCACAGCTTTCTTTGTCCTTCATTTGGGATTCATTATACATTAGAAAATGTTCTATACAAGACTGAGGAAGTAATATTAAAGAATAATAGGTTTTGGAGCCACAACCTTTAAGCAGGAAGGAGTTCTGGAGAAATCTGTGGGATTGGGGTGAATTAGTGCTCCTTGATAACAAGAATGCTTTTGATATTATACATGTTTCAATGCCATTCTCCCAAATCACATTCCTTTGATAAGGGGAAGATTTCTAAATTCAGCTGAATGAGGAAAGAACTAAGCAAAAGCTTTGGGGTTTGGGAGCAAATTGTAATATAAACTTCTATAGTGAAAATTATGTGTCCAGACCTTAGTTATTTTAACGAGCCAATTTGTCTGAAATATCACAGGTCCACTTTGGGTTACCTCCTAACATTTTAAGGTAGATTATGAAAAGCTGTTCCAAAGATCATTTGTAACAGGCAGCTGGTACCTAACAATTGCTATGGAGAACGCGGCCCTTATCTGACTGCAACAAGTGTGTAAAGTTCATCAGGGACTACTAAGGACTTCTAATTGGTCTTGATTATGACCTAATTCTTTAGCATCTGCCAGTTGGCTAACCATGCAGCATCCACTCTGAAGACAACTTTGAAAATTATACTGATTGGCTGACTTCTCATTTGCTTTCACAATAAATTAGGCAAATTAGGGAAATCCTAAGAAGGAAGAGAAGCCTGATAAAAACTCATCTTGATAAAAGATGAATCAATTGTCTTCACTTCTGTCTCAGAGATCAGCTACAGTCAAAAAGATTCTGCAGCAGGTTACATATACAATTAAACTGGTTATTCACAGACAATGTGGAACAATAGCAAATTATAGTATGTTCCTGGCCTGCCTTTTCACTCAATTTTCATCAAGGTTATATGATAAGTCTATTTGTGGTAGGCAGATAATATCAGAAAGATTTCTCTGGGATTCTTGGCAAATCACCTTACATTTTTTGGACTCAGTTCCTTTTTCTGTGGGCTGAGAAATTTAAAGTCATTAATGTATAAGTTTCTCTCAGTTATAAAAGTTCTGTGGCTTTATGATTGTATACATGAAAATGTATATGTCAGTATATGTCTTCCTAGTGGAGCTAACTATAAAGACATGGAAAAAAATTAGGACTGCCTGTTTTCTTGAGTTGTCATAATGCTTTACACATTAGGCACACAATGGATTTTTTTATTTTTAATTGAATTGAGTTTCATTTACTTGGAAAGTAGCTTTAATTTGAAATCTACTGAAGATTGGACTGAGAACCAGAGAACTAGCAAACATCTTCCTATTATCATTTCTCTCTCCTTCTCTCTCTCTCGCTCTCTCTTCCTCTCTCTCTCTCTCTCACACACACACACCCAGGAGTCTTATATGGTTTCCTCATCCTCACATATTTTTCAAAGACCATATCTGTGCTGCACTAGTCAGATGCACCAATCTCTCAAAATATTCTTCATTCCAAAATTCCTTGCTCCATTCTCTGCTATCAGTCAAAATTCACAAATTTACTCAAAAACCAAAGAAAATAGTCCCATTCAATTAATCAATTACATGAAATGAGTAATAATACTTTAATCTTCTGTACATATTTAATTTTAGAAAGTGTGTTAACCTCAGTGAATGTGAAGGAGAGATTGGTGACCATCCTCCTATATAACAAGATACAAATGACAAATACATTGAAATATAATAAAAACTAGAGGGCAAGTCTGGGTGTCTAGGTTAAGATCTGGCTTCACCAATATGATTCTACCTCCACCTCGCCTTCAGCTCCTTTTCTTTTTCAGTTGTGAATCACGGAATTTTATTTTATTTATTTTTTAATTTTTAAAAATTTATTTATTTGAACTGAAGGCTAGTTACTTTACTATATTGTAGTGGTTTTTGCCAAACATCTACATTAATCAGCCACAGACGCAAATGTGTTCCCTATCCAGAATCCCTCTCCCACCTCCCTTCCCATCCCATCCCCCAGGGTCATCCCAGTGCACCAGCCCTGGGCACCCTGTCTTATGCATCAAACCTGGCCTGGCGATCTGCTTCACATATAATAATATACATGTTTCAACACTACCCTCTCAAACCATCCCACCCTTGCCTTCTCTCACAGAGTCCAAAAGACTGTTCTATATATCTGTGTCTTTTTTGCTGTCTCACATATAGGATCACTGCTACCATCTTTCAAATTCCATATATATGTGTTAGTATACCATATTAGAGGAGAGTGAAAAGGTTGGCTTAAAGCTCAACATTCAGAAAACAAAGATCATGGCATCTGGTCCCATCATTCCATGGGAAATAGATGGGGAAACAGTGGAAACAGTGTCAGACTTTATTTTTGGGGGCTCCAAAATCACTGCTGATGGTGATTGCAGCCATGAAATTAAAAGATGCTTACTCCTTAGAACCTACCTGACTTCAGGCTCTACTACAAAGCCACAGTTATCAAGACAGTATGGTACTGTCAAAAAGACAGAAATATAGATCAATGGAACAAAATAGAAAGCCCAGAGATAAATCCACACACATATGGACACCTTATCTTTGACAAAGGAGGCAAGAATATACAATGGATTAAAGACAATCTCTTTAATAAGTGGTGCTGGGAAAACTGGTCAACCACTTGTAAAAGAATGAAACTAGAACACTTTCTAACACCATACACAAAAATAAACTCAAAATGGATTAAAGATCTAAACGTAAGACCAGAAGCTATAAAACTCCTAGAGGAGAACATACACAAAACACTCTCCGACATACATCACAGCAGGATCCTCTATGATCCACCTCCCAGAATATTGGAAATAAAAGCAAAAATAAACAAATGGGACATAATTAAACTTAAAAGCTTCTGCACAACAAAGGAAACTATTAGCAAGGTGAAAAGGCAGCCTTCAGAATGGGAGAAAATAATAGCAAATGAAGCAACTGACAAATAACTAATCTCAAAAATATACAAGCAACTCCTACAGCTCAATCCCAGAAAAATAAATGACCCAATCAAAAAATGGGCCAAAGAACTAAACAGACATTTCTCCAAAGAAGACATACAGATGGCTAACAAACACATGAAAAGATGCTCAACATCACTCATTATCAGAGAAATGCAAATCAAAACCACAATGAGGTACCATTTCACGCCAGTCAGAATGGCTGTGATCCAAAAGTCTACAAGCAATAAATGCTGGAGAGGGTGTGGAGAAAAGGGAGCCCTCTTCCACTGTTGGTGGGAATGCAAACTAGTACAGCCACTATGGAGAACAGTGTGGAGATTCCTTAAAAAACTGGAAATAGAACTGCCTTATGATCCAGCAATCCCACTGCTGGGCATACACACTGAGGAAACCAGAAAGGAAAGAGACACGTGTACCCCAATGTTCATCTCAGCACTGTTTATAATAGCCAGGACATGGAAGCAACCTAGATGTCCATCAGCAGATGAATGGATAAGCAAGCTGTGGTACATATACACAATGGAGTATTACTCAGCCATTAAAAAGAATACATTTGAATCAGTTCTAATGAGGTGGATGAAACTGGAGCCTATTGTACAGAGTGAAGAAAGCCAGAAAGAAAAACACCAATACAGTATACTAACGCATATATATGGAATTTAGAAAGATGGTAACAATAACCCTGTGTACGAGACAGCAAAAGAGACACAGATGTATAGGGCAGTCTTTGGGACTCTGTGGGAGAGGGAGAGGGTGGGAAGATTTGGGAGAATGGCATTGAAGCATGTACAATATCATGTATGAAACGAGTCACCAGTCCAGGTTCAATGCACGATACTGGATGCTTGGAGCTGGTGCACTGGGACGACCCAGAGGGATGGTATGGGGAGGGAGAAGGGAGGAGGGTTCAGGATGGGGAACACATGTATACCTGTGGCGGATTCATTTCGATATTTGACAAAACTAATACAATTTTGTAAAGTTTAAAAACAAAATAAAATTTTAAAAAAAATTAAAAAAAAAAAAGAAATGGTCAAGAAGGAAAGTTATGACCAACCTAGATAGCATATTGAAAAGTAGAGATATTACTTTGCCAACAAAGGTCCATCTAGTCAAGGCTATGGTTTTTCCAGTGGTCATGTATGGATGTGAAAGTTGGACTGTGAAGAAAGCTGAGCGCTGAAGAATTGATGATTTTGAACTGTGGTGTTGGAGAAGACTCTTGAGAGTCCCTTGGACTGCAAGGAGATCCAACCAGTTCATCCTAAAGGAGATAAGTCCTGGGTGTTCAATGGAAGAACTGATGCTGAAGCTGAAACTCCAATACTTTGGCCACCTCATGCAAAGAGTTGACTCATTGGAAAAGACTCTGATGCTGAGAGGGATTGGGGGCAGGAGGAGAAGGGGACGACAGAGGATGAGATGGCTGGATGGCATGACCAACTGGATGGACATGAGTTTGAGTGAACTCCGGGAGTAGGTGATGGACAGGGAGGCCTGGCGTGCTAAGATTCATGGGGTCACAAAGAGTCGGACATGACTAAGCGACTGAACTGAACTGATATTGTATTGGTGTTTTTCTTTCTGACTTACTTCACTCTGTAAAATAGGCTCCAGTTTCATCCACCTCATTAGAACTGATTCAAATACATTTTTTTGATGGCTGAGTAATATTCTATTGTGTATATGTACCACAGCTTTCTTATCCATTTGTCTGCCGACGGACATGTAGGTTGCTTCCACGTCCTGGCTACTGTAAACCGTGCTGCAATGAACATTGGGGTACTCGTGTCTCTTTCAGTCCTGGTCTCCTCAGTGTATATGCCCAGCAGTAAGATTGCTGGGTCATATGGCAGTTCCATTTCCAGTTTTTTAGGCATCTCCACACTGTTCTCCATAGTGGCTGTACTAGTTTGCATTCCCACCAACAGTGTATGAGGGTTCCCTTTTCTCCAAAAAATCCTTTCCAGCATTTATTGCTTGTAGACTTTTGGATAATAGCCATTCTGACTGGTGTGAAATGGTACCTCATTGTGGTTTTTGATTTGTATTTCTCTGATCATGAGTGATCTTTTCATGATCACTTTGAGCATCTTTTCATGTGTTTGTTAGCCATCTATATGTCTTCTTTGGAGAAATGTCTGTTTAGTTCTTTGGCCCATTTTTTGATTGGGTAGCTTATTTTTCTGGAATTGAGCTGCCGGAGCTGCTTGTAGTTTTTGAGATTAGTTTTTTGTCAGTTGCTTCATTTGCTATTATTTTCTCCCATTGTGAAGGCTACCTTGCTCATAGTTTCCTTTGTTGTGCAGAAGCTTTTAAGTTTAATTAGGTCCCATTTGCTTATTTTTGCTTTTATTTCCATTACTCTGGGAGGTGGGTCATAGAGGATCCTGCTGTGATTTATGTCAGAGAGTGTTTTGCCTATGTTCTCCTCTAGGAGTTTTATAGTTTCTGGTCTTACGTTTAGATCTTTAATCCATTTTGAGTTTATTTTTGTGTATGGTGTTAGAAAGTGTTCTAGTTTCATTCTTTTACAAGTGGTTGACCAGAGTTCCCAGCACCACTTGTTAAAGAGATTGTCTTTAATCCATTGTATATTTTTGCCTCCTTTGTCAAAGATAAGGTGTCTATAGGTGCATGTATTTATCTCTGGGCTTTTCTACTTTGTTCCATTGATTGATCTATATTTCTGTCTTTGTGCCAGTACTGTACTGTCTTGATGACTGTGGCTTTGTAGTAGAGCCTGAAGTCAGGCAGGTTGATTCCTCCAGTTCCATTCTTCTTTCTCAAGATTGCTTTGGCTATTCGAGGTTTTTTGTATTTCCATACAAATTGTGAAATTATTTGTTCTAGCTCTGTGAAAAATACCATTGTTAGCTTGACAGGGATTGCATTGAATCTATAGATTGCTTTGGGTAGTATACTCATTTTCACCATATTGATTCTTCCAATCCATGAACATGGTATATTTCTCCATCTATTAGTGTCCTCTTTGATTTATTTCACCATTGTTTTATATTTTTCGATATATAGGTCTTTTGTTTCTTTAGGTAGATATATTCCTAAGTATTTTATTCTTTCATTGCAATGGTGAATGGAATTGTTTCCTTTTTTTTTTCTTTCTGTTTTCTCATTATTAGTGTATAGGAATGCAAGGGATTTCTGTATGCTGATTTTATATCCTGCAACTTTACTCTATTCGTTGATTAGCTCTAGTAATTTTCAGGTAAAGTCTTTAGGGTTTTCTATGTAGAGGATCATGTCATCTGCAAACACTGAGAGTTTTACTTCTTTTCCAATCTGGATTCCTTTATTTCTTTTTCTGCTCTGATTGCTGTGGCCAAAACTTCCAAAACTAAGTTGAATAGTAGTTGTGAGAGTGGGCTGTCTTGTCTTGTTCCTGATTTAGGAGAAATGCTTTCAATTTTTCACCATTGAGGATAATGTTTGCTGTGGGTTTGTCATATATATAGCTTTTTGTGTTTAAGTATATTCCTTCTATTCCTGTTTTCTGGAGGGTTTTTATCATAAATGGATGTTGAATTTTGTCAAAGGCTTTCTCTGCATCTATTGAGGTAATCATATGTTTTGTTTTGTTTCTTCCCTTTCAATTCTTTAATATGGTGTATTACATTGATGGATTTGTGGATATTGAAGAATCCTTGCCTCCCTGGGATAAAGCCCACTTGGTAATGGTGTATGATCTTTTTAATGTGCTGTTGGATTTTGTTTGTTGGAATTTTGTTAAGGATTTTTGCATCTATGTTCATTAGTGATATTGGCCTGTAATTCTTTTTTTTTGTGGCATCTTTGTCTGGTTTTGGTTTTAGGGTGATGGTGGCCTCATAGAATGAGTTTGGAAATTTACCTTCCTCTGCAATTTTCTGGAAGAGTTTGAGTAGGATAGGTGTTAGCTCTTCTCTAATTTTTTGGTAGAATTCAGCTGTGAAGCCGTCTGGTCCTGGAGTTTTTTTGGCTGAGAGATTTCTGATTACAGTTTCTATTTCTGTGCTTGTGATGGGTCTGTTAGGATTTTCTATTTCTTCCTGGTTCTGTTTTGGAAACTTGTACTTTTCGAAGAATTTGTCCATTTCTTACAAGTTGTCCATTTTATTGGCATATAATTGCTGATAGTAGTCTCTTATGATCCTTTGTATTTCTGTGTTGTCTGTTGTGATCTCTCCATTTTCATTTCTAATTTTGTTGATTTGATTTTTCTCCCTTTGTTTCTTAATGAATCTGGTTAATGGTTTGTCAATTTTATTTATCTTCTTAAGGAACAAGCTTTTGGCTTTGTTGATTTTTGCTATGTTTCTTTTGCATTTATTTCTGCCTTAATTTTTAACATTTCTTTCCTTCTACTAACCCTGGGGTTCTTCATTTCTTCCTTTTCTAGTTGCTTTAGGTGTAGAGTTAGGTTATTTATATGACTTTTTTCTTGTTTCTTGAGGTATGCCTGTATTGCTGTGAACCTTCCCCTTAGCACTGCTTTTACAGTGTCCCACAGGTTTTGGGTTATTGTGTTTTCTTTTTCATTCATTTCTATACATATTTTGATTTCTTTTTTGATTTCTGTGATTTGTTGGTTATTCAGCAGGGTGTTGTTCAGCCTCCATATGTTGGAATTTTTAATAGTTTTTCTCCTGTACTTGACATCTAATCTTACTGCATTGTGGTCAGAAAAGATGCTTGGAATGATTTCAATTTTTTTGAATTTACCAAGGCTAGATTTATGGCCCAGGATGTGATCTGTCCTAGAGAAGGTCCCATGTGCGCTTGAGAAAAAGGTGAAATTCATTGTTTTGGGGTGAAATGTCCTATAGATATCAATTAAGTCTAACTGGTCTATTGTATCATTTAAAGTTTGCGTTTCCTGTTTAGTTAATCTATCCATAGGTGTGAGTGGGGTATTAAAGTCTCCCACTATTATTGTGTTATTATTAATTTCCCCTTCCATACTTGTTAGCATTTGTCTTACCTTTTGTGGTGCTCCTATGTTGGGTGCATATATATATTTATAATTGTTATATCTTCTTCTTGGATTGATCCTTTGATCATTATGTGGTGTCTTTCTTTGTCTCTTTTCACAGCCTTTGTTTTAAAGTCTACTCTATCTGATATGAGTATTGTTACTCCTGCTTTCTTTTGGTCTCTATTTGTGTGGAATATCTTTTTCCAGACCTTCACTTTCAGTCTGTATGTGTTCCCTGTTTTGAGGTGGGTCTCTTGTAGACAGTATATATAGGGGTCTTGTTTTTGTATCCATTCAGCCAGTCTTTGTCTTTTGGTTGGGGCAATCAACCCATTTACATTTAAGGTAATTATTGATAAGTATGATCCCGTTGCCATTTACTTTATTGTTTTCAGTTCAAGTTTATACACCCTTTCTGTGTTTCCTATCTAGAGAAGATCCTTTAGCATTTGTTGGAAAGCTGGTTTGGTGGTGCTGAATTCTCTCAGCTTTTGCTTGTCTGTAAAGCTTTTGATTTCTCCTTCATATTTGAATGAGATCCTTGCTGGGTACAGTAATCTGGGCTGTAGGTTACTTTCTTTCATCACTTTAAGTATGTCCTGCCATTCCCTCCTGGCCTGAAAAGTTTCTATTGAAAGATCAGCTGTTATCCTTATGGGAATTCCCTTGTGTGTTATTTGTTGTTTTTCCCTTGCTGCTTTTAATATTTGTTCTTTTTGTTTAATCTTTGTTAATTTGATTAATATGTGTCTTGGGCTGTTTTGCCTTGGGTTTTTCCTGTTTGGGATTCTCTGGGTTTCTTGGGCTTGGGTGATTATTTCCTTCCTCATTTTAGGGAAGTTTCCAATGATTATCTCCTCAAGTATTTTTTCATAGTCTTTCTTTTTGTCTTCTTCTTCTGGGAAGCCTATGATTCGAATGCTGGGGCTTTTAACATTGTCCCAGAGGTCTCTGAGATTGTCTTCATTTCTTTTAATTCGTTTTTCTTTTTTTCTCTCTGTTTCATTTATTTCTACCATTCTATCTTCTACCTCACTTATCCTATCTTCAGCCTCCGTTATTGTACTGTTGGTTCCCTCCAGAGTGATTTTGATCTCATTTATTGCATTTTCATTATATATTGATTCTTTTTTATTTCTTCTAGGTCCTTTCTTGCATCTTCTCAATCCTTGTCTCCAGGCTATTTATCTGTAACTCCATTTTGTTTTCAAGATTTTGGATCATTTTCATTATCATTATTTGGAATTCTTTATCAGGTAGATTCCCTATCTTTTCCTCTTTTGTTTGGTTTGGTGGGCATTTATCCTGTTCCTTTACCTGCCGGGTATTTCTCTGCCTCTTCATCTTGTTTATATTGCTGTGTTGGGGTGGCCTTTCTGTATTCTGGCAGTTTGTGGATTTCTCTTTATTGTGGAGTTTCCTCGTTGTGGGTAGGCTTGGATAGGTGGCTTGTTAAGGTTTCCTGGTTAGGGAAGCTTGTGTCTGTGTTCTGGTGGGTGGAGCTGGATTTCTTCTCTCTGGAGTGCAATGATGTGTCCAGTAATGAGTTATGAGATGTCAATGGGTTTGGTGTGACTTTGGGCAGCCTGTATATTGAAGCTCAGGGCTATGTTCCTATGTTGCTGGAGAAATAGCATGGTATGTCTTACTCTGGAACTTGTTGGCCCTTGGGTGGTGCTTGGTTTCAGTGTAGGTATGGAGGCGTTTGATGAGCTCCTATCAATTAATGTTCCCTGGAGTCAGGAATTCTATGGTGTTCTCAGGATTTGGACTTAAGCCTCCTGCCTCTAGTTTTCAGTCTTATACTTACAGTAGCCTCAAGACTTCTCCATCTATACAGCACCGTTGATAAAACATCTAGGTTAAAGATGAAAAGTTTCTCCATGGTGAGGGACACCCAGAGAGGTTCACAGAGTTACATGAAGAAGAGAAGAGGAGGAGGGAGATGGAGGAGAAGAGGGGGAATCAAAAGAGGAGAGAGCAAGCTAGCCAGTAATCACTTCCCTATGTGCTCTCCACAGTCTGGATCCCTCTGAAATATTCATGGAGTTACACAGAGAAGAGGAGAGGGAGGAAGGAGACAGAGGTGGCCAGGAGGATAAAGGGGGAAATCAAAAGAAGAGACAGATCCAGCCAGTTATCAGTTCCCTAAGTGTTCTCCACAGTCCAGAACACACAAAGAGATTCACCGAGTTGGGTAGAGAAGAGAAGGGGGAGGTAGGAGATAGAGGACATGTGGTGGGAAAAAAGGAGAGTCCAAAGCAGGAGAGAGCAGTCAAGCCAGTAATCTCTCTCCCTAGTAAAAATCTCGCTTCTGGGTTCTGAAGATTGGGTTCTTAAATGTAGAAAATTGATAACAAATACCAAAAAGCAAAGATTAAAATCTAGAGTAGAGGTTGGATTCTCAAAAATACAATATTAAAGAAAAAAACAAAGTCACAAAAATTATAAAATATATATATATATATATATATATATATATATATATATGAAGTTTGCTTTAAAAAGTAGGTTTTTGGGAGGCAAAGTAATAGTAAGTTATAAAAATGAAAATTAAAGGAGTAATAGAGGACTTAAAATAATTTTTTTTAATTTAAAGAATGATAATTATAAAAATATATCTAGGACTTTCTCTGGTGTTGTTGTGGACAGTGTGGGGTCAGTTCATTTTCAGATAGTTCCTTGATCTGGCTTATACTTCTCAAGATCTATAGGCCCCTTCCTATGTAGTTGGTACTAACTACAGGGTTTTAATCTATTGCACCTGTCACTTCCAAGGTGGTTTCCTCTTTATTTTAGCTTCTTCTGTTTGCTGGTCTCTTCAGTGTCTAATTTCCACCCTGACACAAGGGGGCGGTGGTGGACACTTTTTTAGGCTCCCTTGTTCAGTCGTGCTGTGGGGAGGGAGGAACACTGCAAACAAATAACACTGGTGTGTGCTCACAGTATCTCAGCCACACTGGGATTGCCCCCACTCACAGCATGTGTGCTTTCCCTGCGTACACTGCTTAGGCTCTAGGTTGCTCTGCCAGGAACTGTCTGAGGCTGGCCCTGGCTTGTATGCACTTCCCAGGTCTAAGCTGCTCAGGTTCAGGTACTCCACAATGGCACAGACTCGGTTGGGCCTGTGTTCTGTGCACTTCCCAGGTCCGAGCAGCTCAGGTGACCAGGTGCTTGGCAAGCGGGTGCACTCGCTGAGACCTATCACCTCCCCCATCCCTGCTGCTTGGTTTTCTGGGTGCACAACTGGCACACCTTCTCAGGTGTGCCATTTGTCTCTTCTGGGGAGCTGATCTCTGGCTGCAACCCTCCTAGCAGATGTCGACCATCCAGAGTCCCAAGAAGTCTTGGTCAGCAACAAAGCTTGCTTGCAGTTTGGTAGATGATGCCTCTCTGGGGCTGTGATTGCCCACTTCCGGCTCTGGCTGCCCTTGCCTGCCTGTCTCTGGCAGCGGATGGGCTGGTCTGCAATTGGCTAGCTCTGCTCAGTTCTTTGTTCTGTGAGTGGGCCTGGCAGTGTCTTAGGTTAGGCCTTTTCGAGGGATAGCTATCCCACAGTCTGGTTTGTGCTCTCAAGTTAGTTCCCTCAGTTTGCCCTCGGGGTATTCAGGCCCGGTCCTTACTCCAAGCAATGCAGCCGGCGCCTCCCTGCCCAGCCCCCGCTTGCTAGTGGTGGATGCGGGCATCTGCACTGCTTCTCCACTGGGAGTCACCACTGGGCACGTAATCTGTGGGTTTTAATTATTTATTTATTTTTCCTCCCACTTATCTTGCCCTCTGAGGTTCCAAGGCTCGCCACAGACTCACCAGTGAGAGTGTTTCCTGGTGTTTGGAAACTTCTCTCTTCTTTAAGACTCCCTTCCATGGACGGATCTCCATCCCTACCTCTTTTGTCTCTCTTTTCATCTTTTATAGTTTTTCCTACCTCCTTTCAAAGACAATGGGCTGCTTTTCTGGGTGCCTGATGTTCTCTGCCAGCATTCAGAAGTTGTTTTGTGGAATTTACTCAGCGTTCAAATGTTCTTTTGATGAATTTGTTGGGAAGAAAGTGGTCTCCCCGTCCTATTCCTCCACCATCTTAGGACTGCCTCCTACAGGATTTTAATCTGTTGCACCTGTCACTTCCAAAGCAGTTCCCTCTGTTTATTTTGGCTTCTTCTGTTTGCAAGTCTCTTCAGTGTCTAATTTCCACCCTGACACAAGGGGACAGAGGTGGTCACTTATTTAGGCTCACTTGTTCAGTTGTGCTGTGGGAAGGGAGGAACACTGCAAACAAATATCACTGGTGTGTGGGGGGAGTGCTCGCAGTGTCTGGGCCACACAGGGTTTGCCCCCACTCATGGCGTGTGTGCTTTCCTGGTCTACACTGTTCAGGCTCCATGTTGCTCTGCAGGGGAACTGTCTAAAGTGGGCCTGGGTTGCATGCACATCCCAGGTCTAAGCCACTCAAGGTTTAGGTTCTCAGGTACTCCACAAAGGTGCATACTCAGGTGGGCCTGCGTTTTGTGCCCTTTCCAGTTCCAAGCAGCTCAGGTAACCAGGTGCTTGGTGAGCACACTCTCCCCAGATGGAGCTGTGTGTCTTATCACTTCCCCTATCCCAGCTGCTTGGTTTCCTGGGTTTTCAGTGGAAGCTCTGTCTCATGTGTGCTGTGTGTCTCCTCTGGGGAGCTGATCTCTGGCTGCAACCCTCCTGGTGGATGTCAACTGTCCAGGGTCCCAGGAAGACTTGGTTAGCAACTGGGAGCCTGCTCAGAGTTTGGTGGAGGATGCCATCTCTAGGGCCGAGATTGACCCTCTCCCTCTGGCTTTGGCTCTTGCCCACCTGTCTCTCTGCCTCTGGTGAGGAATGGGCCGGTCTGCAGCAGGCTAGCTCTCCTCTGGTATTCACTTAGTCCTTTGTTCTGTGAGTGGGCCTGGCAGTACCTTAGGTTAGAGCTTTTCGTGGGAAAATTCTCTCTCTCTCTTTTTTTTTTTTTCCTCTCTCCCTGGCCATCCCACAGTTTGGGTTGCTATCTGACCTTAGCTCCCTCAGATTGTCCTCAGGGCATTCAGGCCCAGTCCTTACCCTAAGCAATGCAACCTGCGCCTCCCTGTTCAGCTCCCATTTGCTGGTGGCGAACGTGAGCGTCTGGGCTACTTCTCCACTGGGATTTGTGATTAGGCGCTGTAATCTGTGGGTTTTATTTATTTATTTTTTCCTCCCAGTTATGTTGCCCTCTGAGATCCCAAAACTCCCCACAGACTCACGGGTGAGAGGGTTTTCTGGTGTTTGGAAACTTCTCCTCTTTCACAACTCCCTCCCCAGGACAGGTCTCCATCCCTAACTCTTTTGTCTCTATTTTTATCTTTTATATTTTGTCCTACCTCCTTTTGAAGACAATGGGCTGCCTTTCTGGGTGCCCGGTGTCCTCCGCTAACATTCAGAAGTTGTTTTGTGGAATTTGCTCAGTATTCAAATGATCTTTAGATGAATTTGGGGGGGAGAAAGTGGTCTCTCCGTCCTATTCCTCTGCCATCTTTAAACTGCACCAATCCACTGAATTTCAAGTCACAATGCTCTTCAAACTCAATATAAGAACTATTTTCTTCGGATGTCATCACCTGGGTGGAAAGATGTTTTCAAGTTATTATTTTTATCAGTCATTTATTTATAAATATGCAAATTCTCTATTTTTAGGAGATTCTTTATAAAGCACAATTGTTATCACAAAATAGAGACTTTGTTGAATGCTTGACCATACTTCAGAGTAGTATATTTCTGAATTATTGCATGTTTTCCTACAATAGAGCTATATAAAATCAGGATAAAAAATTAACAATGTGAAAATAGAAGCATTGTGAAATAAAACCAAATAATATTGAAGTCAAAAATTATTTAAACTGTGAAAAAAATCTACTTAGAAATATGGCAGTACAAATAAAACTAAAACATTAGACATCTGCAACCTAAATTATTAAAAGTTGCATATAAAATAAAATGAGATATAAATATACTCAGGATGGCATATGGAACATTTCAAGTGCTAAATAAAAATTATACACTTCATATTGATTTTATTTTACTGGGTACAAACTAAACTGCAGTATTATCAACTAATCTGTTTTGAAAGTCCATGGATTCCTGATGGTGTCCAGGAATGAGTCAAAGTTTTGAGACATCATCTGCCTTCAAGGTGAAACCATAATTATAAGTGATTGTCCTAAACTTTCATAGCTTTTTATAGAGGATATTTCAGTATTGGCTAGACTCACATAAAATATGTAGGGAGTATGATGCATTGAAAAGATCACTGGAGTTCTGATCTTGAAAACTGTTTGCAAGTTTTCATCTCCCCACTAAAGATCAGAATGACTTTGTCACTTAAATATTCTAGGCCTCAATTTTCTTAAGTGTAAAACAAGAAAATTGGTCTAATTGCTTTATAAAATCTTTGCTGGAACAAAATGTTATTAACAATAGCATCACTTTAAGGTGAATCAAATGGAGCGACTATTATTTAACAGAAGACCCAGACACTAATCTAGTAACACCTTCCAAGCTAGAAAGGATAATTCACAGTCAAACCCTGAGGTTAGATCCACTTTTCTAACTCTCTACGTAGGACTTTTAGTAGTCAAAATTTATGGTAAATAATTTTAAAGGAATTAGAAATAGTTTCAATAATACAAATTCTTTAAAAAAAGTGGAGATTAGAATTAATTAGGAAAGTTGTTTAAAATGCAGATTGATTCTTGAAGCCCATTCATAGATCATGCCATTGGATAAATCTTTGAAGAATCCAAACTATTTGCATTTTAAGAATTATTTTTGGATATTCTGATCCAGATAGTATAACAGACACCAATTTGACAAGCATTCTCCTAAACCATTGTTAGAGTGGCACCTATGTGAATTTGTCATGGGAAGACAGTGAATGATCACAAATATTAAATCTTGTTTTAATGTCTAGCTGACTGACAGTCTTTTTTTTTTTCCCCCTACCTAAATCTAAACACTCTTATTGCCTCATGGTAAATCCAAAAGAAAAAATGGTAGGCATCATTTCTGAACTTGAGTATCTGTTCTGCCCTTATGTAATATCTGGATTCTAAGAAAAATTAGTCTGATTTACGAGCACTTGATGTTATTTCACTGGGTTTCTGATTCCATCTGTGTAATAGAGAAAACCCTGACTTTTTTTAATGCTGTATGAGAAAAACACTCAAGATTTTGGGAAAACGTGTCAGTTCTAGACTAAGGGGTATAAAAATATGTCTTTAAAATATATTTTGGGGCTTTTGTGTGAACCCAAGATCGTCATATTGTTTTGGATTTGGATATGGTACTCAGGTGGCAATAGTAGTAAAAAATCCACCTGCCAATGCAGGAGATGCAATAGGCTCAGGCTTGATCCCTGGGTCAGGATGATCCCCTGGAAAAGAAAATGGCACCCTACTCCAGCATTCTTGCCTGGAAAATTCCATGGACAGAGGAGCCTGGCAGACTATAGTCAATGGAGCTGCAAAGAGGCAGAAGAGTTGAATGCAACTGAGCAGACACACTCTACACACAGTCATCAAAGACAGTTGCATAATAGTGCAAGGGGATTTTCTTACAGAAAAGTGGTAAAAATGGTGAACAGCTTAAGTGACTGTATCAAGCAGAACTTTCTAAACACTACTTTCTTTAGTATTCGAACAGACTAGGAAACATAATAACCTATGGAACACAGAATTCTAAATTGGGTCCTTAAATTTCCTTCCTCTTGATACACATAAATCTTTACCTAGTTGGTCAACCAAATACTTATCTATGTGCTACTATGAATAGATTATGAACATGTTGTAAATTCCCAAATCAACTGACTTTAGAATTAAGAGATTATCCCAGATGAATCTGAGCTATGTAGATGAACCCTTAAAAGAGAAGCGTGAGAGAGATTCAACATTGAAGATGGAGATAGCCTCATGGAAAGAAACACAGGTGTGCTCCAGAAGCTAAGGAATATCCCCAGACTGACAGCCCACAAGGAAATGCAGACTTCAATTCTATAACTATAAGGAATTGAAAACCCCCAACAACGTAACTGAGCTTTAAAACAGACTCTTACTTAGTCAAGTCTTCACATGAGAAGCCAGTCACACCAAACACAAACTTCTGACATACAAAACTTTGAACCAATGAATTTGCTTTATTTTAAGCTGCTAAATTTGTGGCATTTTGTTACAGAAGCAATAACAAATTAATACAACTTTTTATTCAATGTTCAATTCACATTATCTCTCAAGGATGGCAAATTCATTAAAAACTCCCTAGTTTGATTTCATTATCATTTTAGTGATTATTTTCTTTCCTCACCTTATAACTTTTTAAAGACATGTAACTTATTTGTTGTTATTCAGTCACTCAGTCATGTCTGACTCTTGGCGAACCCATGGACTGCAGCGTGCCAAGCTTCCCTGTCCTTCACCATCTCTCAGAGCTTGCTCAAACTCATGTCCATTAGGTCGGTGATGCCACCCAACCATCTCATTCCCTGTCATCCCCTTCTCCTCCTAATTTAATATTTCCCAGCATCAGGATCTTTTCTAATGAGTTAGGTCTTTGCATCAGATGGACAAAGTGTTGGAGCTTCATCTTTGTGATCAGTATTTCCAATGAATATTCAGGATAGATTCTCTGTAAAATTGACTTGTTTGATCTCCTTGCAGACTTTCAAGAGTCTTCTCCAGCACGACAGCTCAAAAGCATTAGTTCTTTGGCTCTCAGCTTTCTTTACAGTTCAATTCTCACATCCATACATGACTACTGGAAAAACCATAGCTTTGACTATTTGGACCTTTGTTGGCAAAGTAATGTCTCTGCTTTTTAATAAGCTGTCTAGATTTGTCATAGCTTTTCTTCCAAGGAGCAAGAGTCTTTTAATTTCATGGCTGCAGTCACCATCTACGGTGATTTTGGAACCCAAGAAAATAAAGTCTCTCACTGTTTCCATTGTTTTCCCATCTATTTGCCATGAAGTGATGGGACTGGATGCCATGATCTGTTTTCTGAACGTTGAGTTTTAAGGCAACTTTTTCACTCTCCTTTTTCACCTTTCATTAAGAGGCTCTTTAGTTCCTCTTCACTTTCTGCTGTTCGGGTGGTGACATCTGCATATATGAGGTTGTTGATATTTGTCCTGGAAATCTTGATTCCAGCTTATGATTCATCCAGCCCAGCCTTTTCCATGATGTACTCTGCATACATGATAAATAGCAGGGTGACAACATACAGCCTTGATGTACTTCTTTCACAATTTTGTTCCATGTTCCAGGTCACTGCTTTTTGACCTGCATACAGGTTTCTCAGGAGGAAGGTAAGGTGGTCTGGTATTCCCATCTCTTTCAGAATTTTCCAGTTTGTTATGATCCACACGGAAAAGTGACATACGTTTTTCTTCATTCATTTTTTCTTACATAAGTCAATAAAAGATCTTTGCTTCTCCAGGTCTGAACAGGGAAGCTGTACCATAGCTGTATAAAAGTACAGAGAATCTTGAAATCAGAATCAAAAGACATATTTTGAAACTAAATTCTTTCAAACTTGTGAGATTGTGAAACTTACTTCTCTTATCCTTGCTGAATTTCATTTTTTTCCCACATGTGTAACTTAAATAATATTTTTTACAGTGTTATTATAAATGTTAAATAGTATCTTACATATTATATAAATGAGAGTGACTAATAGCAGCAAATAGTCCTATGATAGGCCATTTTAGGTAACTAATAATTGTAAAGCGATTTAACAGCTATAATTTATATGCTTTCTTCCTAGTCAAGTGGGCCTTAGGAAGCATCACTGCAAACAAAGCATAAAAAGTAAAATCAACAAGGATAAGAGAAGTAAGTTTCACAATCTCACAAGTTTGAAAGAATTTGGTTTCAAAATATTTTTTTGATTCTGATATCAAGATTCCCTGTACTTTACCACAGCCCTGCACAGGCCCTCTTTTCAGACCTGGAATAGCAAAGATCTTTTATGGACTTGTGTAAGAAAAAATGAAGGAATAAAAATGTGTAAGTCTCTTTTCTGTGTACTTTATAAATTTATGCAAAGAAGAAACTTTAAACTAATTTCATTCATAATAATCTTGAGGTTAGAGCAGAAGCTTGCTAGTAAAGGAGCTTGAGATTATTCTTCAGTATCTTCTCACCTCATTCTGATCTCCTTATTTGCTAGACCCACCCCTAACTCTCAGAAACATGTGCACATGCACAAACATGGTAGAGCATCTGATTTTCTTGGCATTTATTGCCTAAAAATTTACCCTTGTTTCTTTTTCCCACCAGTGGATGAAAATGTCATTTTCGCAGTGCATTTTGACTGGTTCCAGCAGAAACTCAGAATGGTTAGGAACAGTAAATACAAATAACCAAGGTTTGAATTTGAGCTGTGATGTTTACTAGCTATGGAAATTTTGGCAAATTACTTCAAATTCTGTCTCCTTGATTTTTCTTCTGCATACAATGGAATGATAATAAATCTACTGGATACAATTATTATGAGTATAAATCATTTAAATACATGTAATATATTCAGAAAACTGACTGTACACAGAAAATACTGTATGTATCTTAACTATTAATGCTATTATTAACTATTACCTGAATTACTGTCTAGCACTTAGGAGAAATCTTAATTATTTAAATATTTAATGTGTTAGTCTTCACAATGCACTTCGGAATTTGAAATATTAGATTGGCCAAAAAGTTCATCTGGGATGATCTTATGGAAAAAAAAAAAAAAACCTGAACAAATATTTTGGCCAACCCAGTAAAAATCTACTAAGACAAAAATAATGATTTTCTCATCTATACAATGGACTTGAGTTTGAGCAAACTTTGGGAAATAGTAAAAGACATGGAAGTTGGTGTGCTGTAGTTCAAGGGTTACAAAGAGTCAGATACAATTTAGCAACTAAACAACAACAATCATTCTCTGATACTGGAATTAAAAAAAAAATGAGAATTATCCATAAAGTAAAAATCATTTCATTTCAACCTCATATCACCATATGAGGTAAACAGTACATTTGTAAAGTTATATTTAAATTGCAAAGCTTTGCTTAAATGATAATATTAATTATTATTCATATTGTGGTTCTTAATATTAAGGGGCAGAACTTACTGATGTCTTCTCATTCATGTACAGTTGCCTGTTTCATTCAGGCCAAGAGGCAATTATTTATGTCTGTAATATTTACTGAACTAGGCACATCAGATGCAAAATAATGAATTCCCAGCTTCCAATAATCTCAGTGTGTGTTATGGGAGTATGTATAGTATGTATGGCATTGGCAAAAAACTATGCTCTCTGATCTGCTTAGGTTGTCCTTTTGGTGTGAGTGTACCATGTCAGGTAGTATACTTCCCTTTGGAATAGTGAGTAAGGGATATGAAAATTCTTACCTAACTAAATCAGACAAGTGAAACATGATGAACAATTGGTCAAAATCTCTTGTAGCCCCATTACAATGATGAACACAGAGCTTCGAAGGTATAAATCAGCCCAAAAAATATAATATTCACATGAGTGACCAAAGGAAAGGGATATACAGTGACTTAATCATAAAGACATAATTTTACAGATAATTATAAAGACTAAATTAGAAGCAAGCTAATACTACAGGAGCTTCCCTGGTGGCTCAGATAGTAAAGAGTCTGCCTGCAGTGCAGGAGACCTAGGCTCAATCCCTGGGTTGGGAAGATCTCCTGGAAAAGGGCATGTCAACCCACTCCAGTGTTCTTGCCTGGAGAATTCCATGGACAGAGGACCCTGGTAGGCTATATATAGTCCATGGGATCCCAAAGAGTCAGACATGACTGAGCCACTTTCACAATACTACAGTTATTTTTAAATATTAGCTTAATGATATACTGATAGAATGATTTCCTTTTACTTTTCTGTTGGAGACTGAAAGGTCATTGCTTTGAAACAATGTCACTGGAGGCACTGAGAAGCAGATTCATAAGCAGTTCAGTCGCTCAGTCGTGTCCGACTTTTTGCAACCCCATGAATTGCAGCACACCAGGCCTCCCTGTCCATCACCAACTCCCGGAGTTTACCCAAACTCATGTCCATCGAGTCGGTGATGCCATCCAGCCCTCTCATCCTCTGTCATCCTCTTCTCTTCCTGCCCCCAATCCCTCCCAGCATCAGGGTCTTTTCTAATGAGTCAACTCTTCACATGAAGTGGCCAAAGTACTGGAGTTTCAGTTTTAGCATCAGTCCTTCCAATGAACACCCAGGACTGATCTCCTTTAGAATGGACTGGTTGGGTCTCCTTGCAGTCCAAGGGACTTCTCAAGAGTCTTCTCCAACACCACAGTTCAAAAGTATGAATTCTTCGGTGCTCAGCTTTCTTCACAGTCCAACTCTCACATCCATACATGACCACTGGAAAAACCAAAGCCTTGACTAGAAGGACCTTTGTTGGCCAAGTAATGTCTCTGCTTTTTAATATTAATGTTTAATTATAAATTAAAAATCACTTTAAGTGATTTTGGTATGTTTTCTCTCTGGGTAAGCCTCATGGAATTGGAGAGACCATTGCTGCTTTACGTGATTAAAAAAAAATTGTTAAAAAATTTTAAAACCAGATGAAGTATATTTGGCAAAACTAATACAATTATGTAAAGTTTAAAAATAAAATAAAATTTAAAATAAAATAAAATAAAGTAAAAAAATAAATAAATAAATAAAACCAGATGAAGAAGTGTCGTTTTTCATCCCAGCTTCCTTCCTGCCTTTTCCTTCAAACCTTTCCCCAAATTTTTCTTTTTGTTAATATTTACCTGGAATATAATTTTAATCTCTTTCTTTTTAACTTCCCCTCTGCTCTAGTTTGACTTTTATATACTTGATTTATTTTCAATATGTCTTACTCTTCATCTGAAAATTAAGCTTAAAAGTATAAAATCATACAATACCAAAGGCAAGACACATGAAAAAAAGTGATAAACTAGATTTCAGTAAAATTATAAACTTCCCTATGAAAGAAAATGTTCAGTATATGAGAAGACAAGCCAAAGATTGGGATAAAATATTGCAAAAGTTACATCTGATATAAGACAGCTATCCAGAAAATTCAAAGTGCTCTTAAACAGACACATCCCCAAGGAAGAGATATAGCTGGCAAATAAGAATACAAAAAGATGTTTGACGTTATAGATCATCAGGTAAATGCAAATTAAAATAACAATGAGATTCTATTATATGCCTATTAGAATGGACAAAATCTGGAATACTAAGAACAATTCTAGTCCTGGTAATAGTATAGAGCAATAGGAATTCTCACACATTGCTAATGGAAAGGCAAAATGATACAATCACTTTAGAAGATCATTGGGCAGGTTCTTAGAAAAAGTAAAAATATTTACCATGCAGTCCATCAGTCATGCTTCTTCATATTTTAACAGAGGAGTTCAAAGTATATTTTCATGCAAAAACCTGCCAATCGATGCTTATAGCAGTTTTATTCATAATTTCCAAAACTTGGAAACAATCAAGATGGCCTCAGTAGGTGAATGAATAAAGTGGGACCTCCAGACAGTGGACTATTAGTCAACACTAAAAAAAAAAAAAAAAAAAAAAAAATGGCTATTAAGCCATAAAATGACACGAAGAAACTTTCAATGCATATTACTAAGTGAAAGAAGTCAATCTGAAAAGGCTAAACACTATAATTCTGACTATATGTCATTCTGAAAAAGGCAAAACAGGAGACAGTAAAAAAAAAAAAAAAATTAGTGCTAGCCAGCAATTGGCAGTTGGAAGAGGACATGTGATAGTTAGGGCATACAATACTTGGGGGGGTCATCTGTGTAATACAATAATGTTTTATATTCATTATTGTATTACACAGATGATATGATATATAGCATTATATATTTGTTCAAACTCCTAGAACAGACAACATAAAGAATGAACTCTAATTTAGACTGTGGACTTTGGTTGACTGTGATGAGTCAGTGCAGATTCATCAGTGATAATAAATATACCTGTGGCGGATTCATTTTGATATTTGGCAAAACTAATACAATTTTGTAAAGTTTAAAAATAAAATAAAATTAAAAAAATATATATACTAGGATCATGGAGGATGTGAAAGACAAGCCTAAAATTGATCAGATATTAAGGCCAGTCATGTCTCTTACTTATCAACTAGGTTTTTATGAGTTAGTAATTTCATTCCATTTGGGTTTTTCAGGACTTTTTAATGATAATGGGTGGGGATGGGATCATTTTATCTCACTCCATCATGGAAAAAGATCAGTTTTCATTCCAATCCCAAAGAAAGGCAATGCCAAAGAATGCTCAAACTACCACACCATTGCACTCATCTCACACCCTAGCAAAGTAATGCTCAAAATTCTCCAAGTCAGGCTTCAACAGTAAATGAACCATGAACTTCTAGATGTTCAAGCTGGATTTAGAAAAGGCAGAGGAACCAGAGATCAAATTGCCAACATCCATTGGATCATTGGAAAAGCAAGAAAGTTCCAGAAAAACATCTACTGCTGCTTTATTGGCTACGCCAAAGCCTTTGACTGTGTAGATCACAACAAACTGGAAAATTCTGAAAGAGATGGGAATACCAAACCACCTGACCTGCCTCCTGAGAAATCTGTATGCAGGGCAAGAAGCAACAGTTCGAACTGGACATGGAACAACAGACTGGTTCCAAATAGGAAAAGGAGTACGTCAAGGCTGTATATTGTCACCCTGATTATTTAACTTATATGCAGAGTACATCATGAGAAACACTGGGCTGGAAGAAGCACAAGCTGGAATCAAGATTGCTGGGAGAAATATCAATAACCTCAGATATTCAGATGACACCACACTTACGGAGAAGAACTAAAGAGCCTTTTGATGAAAGTGAAAGAGGAGAGTGAAAAAGTTGGCTTAAAGCTCAACATTCAGAAAACTAAGATCATGGCATCTGGTCCCATCACTTCATGGCAAATAGATGGGGAAACAACAGAAACGGTTTTTCCAGTGGTCATTTATGGATGTGAGAGTTGGATTGTGAAGAATGCTGAGCGCCGAAGAATTGATGCTTTTAAACTGTGGTGGTGGAGAAGACTCTTGAGAGTCCCTTGGACTGCAAGGAGATCCAATCAGTCAATCCTAAAGGAAATCAGTCCTGAATATTCATTGGAAGGACTGATGCTGAAGCGGAAACTCCAACCCTTTGGCCACTTGATGTGAAGAACTGACTCACTGAAAAAGACCTGATGCTGGGAAAGATTGAAAGCAGGAGGAGAAGGGGATGACAGAGGATGAGATGGTTGGATGACATCACCAACTGGAAGGACATGAGTTTGAGTAGGCTCCGGAAGTTGCTGATGGATAGGGAAGCCTGGGTTGCTGCAGTCCGTGGGGTTGCAAAGAGTCGGACACAACTGAGTAACTGAACTGAACTGATCATGGTATCATAATTAGAAAACTTTTGAAATAGCACATATTGGAATAACAATCTGCCTGTAATGCAGGAGACCCAGGTTTGATCCCTGGGTCAGGAATATCCTATGGAGAAGGGTATGGCTACCCATTCCAGTCTCTTTCCCAGAGAATTTCATGGACAGAGGAGCCTGGTGGGCTATAGCTCATGAGGTTGCAAAGAGTAAAACATGACTGAGAAACTAAAACTTTTTTTTTCAAGGTGCTCAACCCAGACCTGTAAACAAGTTATTCCAGACATTCTCTTCTCCTTGTTCTCTTTTATTCCATACACACTAATTTTACAATTTAAATTAACCTTACTTGTATTAGTATCCTCTTTTCTAATTGCTGCTGTCTTAATAAAGTATCAGTGATTTTCAAACTTTGGCCTGCTTTAGAATTACCAGGAGGACACGAAACATGGATTTGTGGACCCTATCTCCATGTTTTCTAATTTAGTATGTCTGGAGTGAGGCCTGAGAAATTCATTTCTAACAAGTTTCTGCTGCTGCTGCTGCTAAGTCGCTTCAGTCGTGTCCGACTCTGTGCGACCCCATAGACAGCAGCCCACCAGGCTCCTCTGTCCCTGGGATTCTCCAGGCAAGAATACTGGAGTGGGTTTTCATTTCCTTCTCCAATGCATGAAAGTGAAAAGTGAAAGTGAAGTCGCTCAGTCGTGCCCGACTCTTAGCGACCCCATGGACTGGAGCCTACCAGGCTCCTCTGTCCATGGGATTTTCCAGGCAAGAGTACTGGAGTGAGGTGCCATCATGATGTTAATGCTGCTAGTCCGGAACCACCCTTTGAGAAACATCAATTTAGACCTTCAGCTCTCCTTTCTCTGATGCCTGCACTGGTCTCTGAAACACCACATTACCCTAACTATTTCTTCTCTTATCCATTCTCTCCTTTTCCTTTAGACAGTATTTTCTAAATGGCAAATCTGACAAAGTTATGTCCATATTAAAACTTTGATAACGCCTTCCATTTCCTAAAGGATGAATTTTAAACTTCTTAACAAAATTCCTGCTCAACAATAACCTTATTACAACTTTTTTTTTCCTCTATCGTGTTCCAACTAGACCGAAGTACCTTCAGTTCCCTAGCTTCAGACAGTCTCTTTTTAGGGTTTTCAGGTATAACATTCCATCTCTTAACTTCACCCTACTCTCCATCTCCAGCCTCCTGGATTGACCAGCATCTATTTAGTATTCATGGCTCAGCTTAGGTAACACCTCTGGAAAGCCTTTGTTGATTATTTCTCTTATGTATCATGTTGTCTCTCCAGGGTCGTATACCAACATGAATTTATCTCCATCACAGCATAAATTGCATATTGTAGTTGTTAGTCCATTTCAGTCTTCCCTGGTAGCTCAGCTGGAAAAGAATCCACTTGCAATGCAGGAGACCCTGGTTTGATTCCTGGTTTGGGAAGATCCACTGGATAAAGGATAGGCTACCTTATCGCTAGTCCATTTCAACAAGTAGAAAGATCCTTCAGCCAATCAGGCTACATTCATTTTTCTTGCTGATGCTTAGCGATGGTCAGGTATATAATAGATGTTCAATAAATCTTTCTGTGATGAATGACTCATTGAATAACAGAATAAACAAAGGAGTATATTTAAAATGATCTGTCTACTTACTCCATATTTTTCTGAAATTCTAGAGTTCTTCAACATCTCACAATTCCTTTTTTATCAGAGTAAATCTTTTATACTCTTGCTTTCTTAAATGTGGCTAGAATACTATGTTTAGCTCTCTTGGTTCTTTCAAGACTTCACAAATGCTGAAGAAACCAAGGGTAGAGGACATTTTTAAGAGGATTAGGTGGGCAATTCAGTTTTTTATTTATTTTATTTTTTTTTTTTATTTATTTTTTTTACTTTACAATATTGTATTGGTTTTGTCATACATCAACATGAAGCAATTCAGTTTTATGGTGTCAGTGAAATGAGGGCGGTCCCTAATGTGAAAAAATTGGAACTGAAGATGAACATACATGGACATAAGTTTAGCTAGCCTTTGGAACCACTTTCCAATTCTCTTTCAAATCTTAGGTCAGGTAGCTTCATTGCTTTTGCTGTAACAACCTGAGCTCCATGATAGAAAGTTGCCCACATATTATTTTTTTGTTTGTTTTGTTTGTTTGTTTAAACTAGTACATCTGGTTTTCTAACATTTGACTAAAACAAAGGAGATTTAATTTTAGAACTAGAAACATAGATTAACTGCACAAAGTAAATATTAACTACAAGTACTGAAATTACAAAATGGTGAACCATGGCAGTCAGGTGTGAATTCACATTTAGAAAATGACAATGTTTTTTAATCTAGACATAAAGTAATCATGTAAATTATTAATGTAAAACAGATACTTGCTTTCATTGCATTTAACTCTGTCTTTAAAAGACTAATAATTCTCATAAATGGTGTGGAATTAAGCCCATTGTTTATTAAGAAAACTTCATATGATTCTACCTGCATGCTATAGCTATTACCAATAATTTATATAATTATCATTATAAACATAATCCACTGAAAAAAATGGGATTATCTTACATATAAGAAATATGAGTCTGTGTACCTCATGTGAAGATAAGATGTTTTTCTATTTCTAGTGGAGAATTAGAGAGTTAGGATTGGTATGGTCTGAAGTTTGTTCAAAGGGACTTGCTAGCTCCCTTCTCCACAAAAACTATCTGTGAAATATGAACCTGTGATATTCAGCTATTTATTTCCTTGTATGAGATGTCAGATCCCTGCTTACCAAACATCACAGCCTCTTTGCACACAGGTGTTTTCTATTATGCTTCCTAATATTAATCCTTCTAATTTTTATAAAGTATATCAAATATTAAGTAGAAAAAATGATTATCATCTATATTATACCTTGTAGGTAAAATAAATTAGATCTAGGCATCTGTTCAGTGAAATTTATCAGCATCCAACCTAATATGTCCTGAATTCCAGAATTACAGTCTCCTGATTTCTAAAAGGTGTATGCATACATGTGATTCAATTAAATTATATTGTAAAATACATCATTTTTAGGATTTTCTGTATATTAATTTCCTGTCACCTTGACTCAGTATTTCTTTCCTGAATCTTAGGGGAAAAGAAGTTTGGTAACAAAATGAAATAAAATAAAAGAAGTCTTTTGATAGTGGAAGGTTTAAAATGGATTAAAAGGTTTTTTATTGGAATCTCTATTCATTAGGTGCATTAGGGGAAGACACTAAAAAAAATCAATGTTTGACTTTTACTTTAACCTTAAAATGTCATTAAATTCCACACATGAAAAGGTTGATGCAAACACCCTTTTTACTTAATTGACAACACTTCCATTCTCTGTAGCATTTTGTAAAAGAAAGGGAGGGTGTATGAAAGGTGTAGTAAAGGTCAAAGCACAACGTGAAATATTTAGTGTTTAGATGGAAGGTCGTTATGAGTGCAGACAGATTTAATAATTAATTTTTCCATGTAACTCATTATTGTTTTTTTAGGCCATTCAGATGAATACTTTTATAGACTGCATAATTCATATTTGGGCATTAAGACACTCTTCTTCCATTGATGGTTACCTGGTTACCTTTCACCTGTTCTCACCATGATGCCAAACAAGAAAGACTGATTTTTATTGCCTTTTGTTTGGTTATTAATATGCTTTCTTATCCTATTGTTAAATGTAGAAGAAAAAGATAACTTGTGAACAGAATTTTGACTACATTAGACACATTTCCATACTTAGCAAAGGATACAACTTAATCTTTATAGCTGTGAAAATATAAATCCTAATTTTAGAGGTATCTACTAAATAAAATTACACTCTATTTCCCATTGATGATATGTGACTGCTGCTAAGCAAACTTAAGTTCAAGTTTTGTCTTCAAAGCACTAGTTCCTAAGGCAAGCTTTACATTTCAATGGGGCATTTAAAAAATCTAAACTCAAATAGATTGTGTTGGCAACATATTGCAAGGACACATTTATATTCTAAAAATACACTTCTCTATTTTTGTTCGAATGTCAAAGATAGACCATGATACTGAGTTCCCTTTTAGACATGCTAAAAAACTAAATTTTGCCATTTACAAAATCTACAAATATCCTGTGAAATTGCAGTTGGCATTTGTAACAATTTCTGTGCTTGCCAAATTCATGCACATATAAGACATTTTATACCATATAAGAATACACAGATAAAATCAGACAGATATCTCTGAAGTCTATGATATTTTCTGGGAATATGGAAGATGAGATGAAAAGTGGGAAAATATCTTGAACTTTGCAATCAAGCATTTCTGGTTTCAGAACCCCACTCTACTATTTCCTATTTTTGTAAACTTTGCCAAGTTATCTAGATTCTATGAACCTTCATTTTCCTGTTAAAGAGAATGAATGTCCTCCTCAGAGATAATGAGAATTATAGGAGTTGATTCTGCAAATGTTACAGAATGTAATGTACACAACAAAACCTCAACTGGTAAACAGCAGATGTTCAATAAATGGTGGATTTTTATATATCCACTAATCACATTTAACATGGAAGTTTGTTATATTAACAAGATACTGTTAGATACAAAACAGAAATGTTTTTCAATTTGAATTGTGTATATGTGTGTGTGTGTATAATATCATTGAGATATAACTGACATATAATATAATGTTATATAATATATACATTAATATTATTATGTAGCAAATATGCATATATTAATATGCATTATATATAATGTTATATAACAAACACCCTCTTCCAACAACAAAAGAGAAGACTCGATACATGGACATCACCAGATGGTCAACACCGAAATCAGATTGATTATATTCTTTGCAGCCAAAGTTGGAGAAGCTCTATACAGCCAGCAAAAACAAGACCAGGAGCTGACTGTGGCTCAGACCATGAACTCCTTATTGCCAAATTCAGACTTAATTGAAGAAAGTAGGGAAAACCACTAGACCATTAAGGTATGACCTAAATCAAATCACTTATGATTATACAGTGGAGGTGAGAAATAGATTTAAGGGCCTAGATCTGATAGATAGAGTGCCTGATGAACTATGGAATAAGGTTCGTGACATTGTACAGGAGACAGGGATCAAGACCATCCCCATGGAAAAGAAATGCAAAAAAGCAAAACGGCTGTCTGGGGAGGCCTTACAAATAGCTGTGAAAAGAAGAGAAGTGAAAGGCAAAGGAGAAAAGGAAAGATATAAGCATCTGAATGCAGAGTTCCAAAGAATAGCAAGAAGAGATAAGAAAGCCTTCTTCAGGGATCAATGCAAAGAAATAGAGGAAAACAACAGAATGAGAAAGACTAGAGATCTCATCAAGAAAATCAGAGATACCAAAGGAACATTTCATGCAAAGATGGACTCAATGAAGGACAGAAATGGTATGGACCTAACAGAAGCAGAAGATATTAAGAAGAGATGGCAAGAATACACAGAAAAACTGTACAAAAAAGATCTTCATGACCCAGATAATCACAATGGTGTGATCACTGACCTAGAGCCAGACATCCTGGAATGTGAAGTCAAGTGGGCCTTAGAAAGCATCACTACGAACAAAGCTAGTGGAGGTGATGGAATTCCAGTGGATCTATTCCAAATCCTGAAAGTAGATGCTGTGAAAGTGCTGCACTCAATATGCCAGCAAATTTAGAAAACTCAGCAGTGGCCACAGGACTGGAAAAGGTCAGTTTTCATTCCAATCCCAAAGAAAGGCAATGCCAAAGAATGTTCAAACTACCTCACAATTGCAATCATCTCACACGCTAGTAAAGCAATGCTCAAAATTCTCCAGGCCAGGCTTCAGCAATATGTGAACTGTGAACTTCTTGATGTTCAAGCAGGTTTTAGAAAAGGCAGAGGAACCAGAGATCAAATTGCCAATATCCACTGGATCATGGAAAAAGCAAGAGAGTTCCAGAAAAACATCTACTGCTGCTTTATTGACTATGCCAAAGCCTTTGACTGTGTGGATCACAGTAAACTGTGGAAAATTCTGAAAGAGATGGGAATACCAGACCACCTGATCTGCCTCATGACAAATTTGTATGCAGGTCAGGAAGCAACAGTTCGAACTGGACATGGAACAACAGACTGGTTCCAAATAGGAAAAGGAGTACGTCAAGGCTGTATATTGTTTCCCTGTTTATTTAACTTCTATGCAGAGTACATCATGAGAAATGCTGGACTGGAAGAAACACAAGCTGGAATCAAGATTGCTGGGAGAAATATCAATAACCTCAGATATGCAGATGATACCACCGTTATGGCAGAAAGTGAAGAAGAACTAAAAAGCCTCTTGATGAAAGTGAAAGTGGAGAGTGAAAAAGTTGGCTTAAAGCTCAACATTCAGAAAATGATGATCATGGCATCCGGTCCCATCACTTCATGGGAAATAGATGGGGAAACAGTGGAAACAGTGTCAGACATTATTTTTCTGGGCTCCAAAATCACTGCAGATGGTGACTGCAGCCATGAAATTAAAAGACGCTTACTCCTTGGAAGGAAAGTTATGACCAACCTAGATAGCATATTCAAAAGCAGAGACTTTACTTTGCCAACAAAGATCCGTCTAGTCAAGGCTATCGTTTTTCCAGTGGTCATGTATGGATGTGAGAGTTGGACTGTGAGGAAGGCTGAGTGCCAAAGAATTGATGCTTTTGAACTGTGGTGTTGGAGAAGACTCTTGAGAGTCCCTTGGACTGCAAGGAGATCCAACCAGTCCATTCTGAAGGAGATCAGCCCTGGGATTTCTTTGGAAGGAATGATGCTAAAGATGAAACTCCAGTACTTTGGCCACCTCATGCGAAGAGTTGACTCATTGGAAAAGACTCTGATGCTGGGAGGGATTGGGGGCAGAGGAGAAGGGGACGACAGAGGATGAGATGGCTGGATGGCACCACTGACTCAATGGACATGAGTCTCAGTGAACTCCGGGAATTGGTGATGGACAGGTAGGCCTGGCGTGCTGCAATTGATGGGGTCACAAAGAGTCGAACACGACTGAGTTACTGATCTGATCTGATCTTTTCTGAAAATCGCTGCAGATGGTGATTGCAGTCATGAAATCAAAAGACACTTGCTCCTTGGAAGAAAACCTACAAAAAACCTAGACAGCATATTTAAAAGCAGAGACATTACTTTAACAACAAAGGTCCTTTTAGTCAAAGCTATGGTTTTTCCAATAGTCATGTATGGATTTGAGAGTTGGACTATAAAGAAAGCTGAGCACTTAAGAATTGATGCTTTTGAAGTGTGGTGTTGGAGAAGACTCTTGAGAGTCCCTTGGTCTGCAAGGAGATCCAACCAGTCAATCTTAAAGGAAATCAGTCCTGAATATTCATTGGAAAGACTGATGCTGAAGCTGAAACTCCAATCCTCTGGCCACCTGATGCAAAGAACTGACTCATTGGAAAAGACCCTGATGCTGGGAAAGATTATAGGTTGGAGTAATAGGGGATGACAGAGGATGAGATGTTTGGATTGTATCACCAACTCAATGGACATGAGTTTGAGTAAGCTCTGGGTATTGGTGATAGACAGGGAAGCCTGGCATGCTGCTGTCCATGGGGTCACAAAGAGTCAGACATGACTATGTGACTGAACTGAGCTGAACTGAACATTATATTAGTTTCAGGTATGCAAACAATGATTCCACAGTTTTTATATTGCAAAATCATCAGCATATAAATTTAATTAATGTCCATCACCATACATAATTGCAACATATTTTTTTCTTTTGATGAGAACATTTAACATTTATTTTTTTAGCAGCTTGAAAATATACAATAACTTGTTAGTAACTATAGCCACCATGCTGTAAATTACATCCTTGTGACTCTTTATTTCATAACTGATATTTTATACCTTTTGAAGGATGGAAAATGTTTGACAGTAGAAGAGAAACAAGATTATCAGCACCCTTGACAGCTCTGGACTGGACAGTTTGGAGACGTAGGTATCTACAGAATTTCTGAGAAAAGTGAGTGAAAGGAACAAGCAGGAAACACATTGTTTCGTCACTCAGTTGTGTATAACTCTTTTACAACTCCATGAACTATAGCCTGCCAGGCTCCTCTGTCCATGGGATTTTCCAGGCAAGAATACCAAAGTAGGTTGTCATTTCCTTGTCCAGGAGACCTTCCCAACCCAGTGATCAAACCTGAGTCTCCTGCATTGCAGGTGGATTCTTTACCACTGAGCCTCCAGGGAAGCTGGGGAGACTCTGACCATGTTTAATTTTCCCTGTTGTGGAAGCAACAAAATCTATAAGCAAAAAGTATAAAAAAGGAACTTATTTTTTTTAGTTAGTTCATAGCAAAATAGTCTCTTTTTGGAGTGTTTTCATGGAAGGATGTGTATTGAAGAGAAGTGTTAAGTTATGGAAGGTTGGAGATAAAGATAGCCATGGTATCTAGGGCAGAGAATTTTCTAGGGCTCAAAATCTACCCACTCACCAAGGTAGGGAAATGTAACATGGAAGCTCTGCAGCAATGGAAAACCGTTAGCAGAGATTGAGTGTTTCTTTTTTTGTTGTTGTTTCTTATGCTGTTGGATATAATGTAAAAGTGTGCATTCACTTCATAAACCACTTCATAAACCACTGGGAAAGTACACTGGAAATGAGTTATTAGTCAGCATGTTCTATTCTTTCAATTCCTTTTCTAACCCAACTTGCTTATTAGAAAATGGAGTTACTGTGGGCAATTCAATATCTGGCTATGTCAGAGAAATATGTAGCCTCACTCCCTGACTCAAATTAATTACAGTAAATTTCTTAAATACACTAGCAGAGACTTACAAAGCTAATTGTAGTAGGGAAACAGAAAATGAGAGAAAAAAAAAAAAAAACCTTACTGGAATTTGAGGTTGCCAGTGTGTACCATGGGAGATTAAGAAAAAAGAGGGTGCCATGGGAGATGAAGAAAAGAGAGGGTAAAAAAAAGTAGCCTAACTATATATTACTTAGAACAAATAAATAAATTAAATATTAAAAATCAGTACTTGCCATATTTCTTTAATTAAATAATGCCAAATTTTTTGCTTTTGAACTTGGAATGTTCCATTTTTAGTTAAACTACAAGTTTTAGTCAAACTAGAATTTGTTTTATTTATATTTGTTTTTATTTAATATATTTTAAAAGATAAAATAAATTCACATAGTTTGCTGCTGCTGCTAAGTCACTTCAGTCGTGTCTGATTCTGTGCGACCCCATAGACGTCAGCCCACAAAGCTCCCCCGTCCCTGGGATTCTTCAGGCAAGAACACTGGAGTGGGTTGCCATTTCCTTCTCCAATGCAGGAAAGTGAAAAGTGAGAGTGAATTCACTCAGTCGTGTCCGACCCTTAGCGACCCCATGGACTGCAGCCCACCAGGCTCCTTCGTCCATGGGATTTTCCAGGCAAGAGTACTGGAGTGGGTTGCCATTGCCTTCTCCATATTTAGGTAAATGCAAGAACAAGCATACAAGCACAGAAGCAATTATCTATATCCCACTTCCAAGAGATTGACAACAAAATCATAAAATAAAAGAGATTTATTTATTAATTTACTTCACTTAGCATAAAGTAATGGAGACGGAAATGGAAACCCACTCCAGTATTCTTGCCTAGAGAATCCTGTAGACGGAGGAGCCTGGTGGGCTACTGTCCGTAGGGTTACACAGAGTCGGACATGACTGAAGTGACTTAGCATGTATGCATGCATTGGAGAAGGAAATGGTGGCCCACTCCAGTATTCTTGCCTGGAGAATCCCAGGGACAGAGGAGCCTGGTGGGCTGCCATCTATGGGGTCGCACAGAGTCGGACATGACTGAAGCGACTTAGCAGCAGCAGCAGCACAAAGTAACAGAGATTTAAGAGCCACAGCAACCACTTTCAATAAATATTTTTTATAAAAATAAGAAACGGAGTGTAGAGGAGGTTTTTAAGCCAATCAGGAAAATGTAGACAGTTACTGTTTGTACAAGTTATTAAAGAATTTAATTTTATTTCAGACTGGTATTATGATTGTTGTAGTTGGTTTTTTAACCTCAATGCATGTCTTAGAATGTATTAAATTTTAGAGATGAAGTGATATGTTGTTTGGAACTTGCTTAAAAATAATACAGTGGCAGAAAAAAAAAAGGATAGATTTAGAAAAAACAAAATCAGTAATGAATTAGTAATTGTGTGATATGGGTAATATTCCTGAATAACAGATTGCTTTCTAACATAATTCTACTAGTTTGTACTATCATCAGTTCTGTTTATTTCAGAGTACACTTTTACCAGAATAATTTTTATATATCTTCTTGAAATTAACTCATTCATCATAACAACTATTCACACAAGTGCCAGATTTGAAATTTTAAACATGGGGTAGGGATTTAAAAGGGGGCATGACAAAGGGAATAAATTTACTAAATCTGTATGGTTGTAAAAAACACAGTCTGGGATGAAGTAGGAAGCTGGTACATCTCCATGAGATTTGGGTCTGAGATTGAAAACTGTTACATGCATGGCCTTCAAAATGTATTCATAAAAATTAACAATTGCCTGATCCCATTATATTTTGATCTTGAAGTGAACTTAAGTGAAAGTCACTCAGTCATGTCTGACTCTTTGCAACCCCATGTACCATACAGATAATGGAATTCTCCAGGCCAGAATACTGGAGTGGGTAGCTTTTCCCTTTTCCAAGGGATCTTCCCAACCCAGAGATCGAATCCAGGGATTGAACCCAGGTCTCCCGCACTGCAGGCATATTTTTCTTTACCAGCTGAGCCACCAGGGAAACCCATATGTCAATCTTGTACTTGGCAACTTGTGATTTATGAAGTAGGAAAGGGCAAGCTGATAATTGCATCTTTTATTTTCCCGGACATTCTCTCTCTACATTCAACAACTTGTAATCAGATTACTCAGCACTTTCATATACTATTTGGCCCTGTCTGATGTTGGAAATCACTGCAGATGGTGACTTCAGCCATGAAATTAAAAGATGCTTATTCCTTGGAAGGAGAGTTATGACCAACCTATACAGCATATTAAAAAGCAGAGAGATTACTTTGTCAACAAAGGTCCATCTAGTCAAGGCTATGGTTTTTCCAGTAGTCATGTGTGGATGTGAAAGTTGGACTATAAAGAAAGCTGAGCACCAAAGAATTGATGCTTTTGAACTGTGGTGTTGGAAAAGACTCTTGAGAGTCCCTTGGACTACAAGGATATCCAACCAGTTCATCCTAAAGGAAATCAGTCCTGGTGTTCATTGGAAGGAATCATATTGAAGCTAAAACTCCAATAGTTTGTCCACCTGATGTGAAGATCCAACTCATTTGAAAATACCCTGATACTGGGAAAGACTGAGGGCAGGAGGAGAAGGAGATGACAGAGGATGAGATGGTTGGATGGCATCACTGACTCAATGGACATGAGTTTGGGTAAACTCTGGGAGTTGGTGATGAACAGAGAGGCCTGGTGTGCTGCAGTTCATGGGGTCACAAAGAGTCAGACACGACTGAGCGACTGAACTGAACTGATGTTGGAAAGCTAGTAAATTGCATGATATGCTAAAAATAATTAAATTTCCCTGACAATAAGCACTCCCATTTTATTAAATATCTTGTGATAGAAAAGGTATTGAGGAGAGAAACTTCTATTCATAGATATGATGCATTTTATCAACATCTACAGAAGTATCACTGAGTCTAAAAAACAATTTAGATTTCATTGTGTGTTAGGGAATCTTTGTGTGAGAATGTGTGAAGTCTCATGAATATTTGTTATATTTTAAAGAAACTAATTAACATATAGGTGAAGCAACTTGAAAAGTGAAATATTTTATCTTATGGCAAGAAAATACTTTCTAAAGTGATGTTATATCTTCTTTTGTGGCCCATACCACTCTGGTCATGGTTACAAATTCACGAGTATTCTCTATTCAGAATCACTTCATCCATCCAAAGTAATTATAATGAAAATATGTTCAAGGATAATACATAGGTTTAATTTTTATAAGAAATATGATTGTTTTCATTAAAGATAGAATCCTAGGAAATAATTTTAAACATTAAAGCCACATAATATTATAGGAAAAACATTCCTATAAGACTAACATTTATTTTCTCTAGATAGTAAAGAGACTGGGTAATACAACCACCTATCTTTATTGATTTAGCTGTAATCTTTGTAAAACACAGACAGTGGTTGCTACCAGAGAGAAAAATGAAGGCGAATTCTGTATCAAGATAATATTCCTTCACCAGCATCATCATTTATTAGTCACAGTGCATTGAATTATTATATTCACCCTATCATTTTCTAGATTAGTAAAAAGATTCAGGGAGATGAAGTTCTAATATGAGATAAGGGTAGAACAAAGCCTAGGATTCAGATGTCAAGATATTCCATCTGAAATTCTTTCTAAAACTTCTGACTGAAATAAATTGATACCCCCTTTATGTTAGTGATAATAATTTTGAGTCAGATTATGAATGCATTCATGTAGATACTAACAAAATACTACTCATATTTGAGCAGTCTTAGTTCACCATAGAATTTAGACTTTTGAAATTGGAAGGAATCTAATTCTCTCATGCAACACCAATGGAGAGTACAATATATGAAAAACATTCTTCTAAGACCTGGGGATCTTAGTGAACAGTGAACAGATGAGATCTCTGTCATCATGTAACTCGCATTCTAGTGGAGAGTAGATAAAACATCAATGTGTATGTAAAGAAAAAAATATTGATAAATACTATGTCAAGAATTCAAAGGGACTATGATACTGATCAGAGAAGGCAATGACACCCCACTCCAGTACTCTTGCCTGGAAAATCCCATGGATGGACGAGCCTGGTGGGCTGCAGTCTTTGGGGTCACTGAGAGTCTGACATGACTGAGCAACTTTGTTTTCACTTCTCATTTTCATGCATTGGAGAAGAAAATGGCAACCCACTCCAGTGTTCTTGCCTGGAGAATCCCAAGGATGGGGGAGCCTGGTGGGCTACCATCTATGGGGTTGCACAGAGTCAGACATGACTGAAGCGACTTAGCAGCAGCAGCAGCATGATACTGATAAGATGACTACTTTTTGTTTTATGACCAGAGAAGGACTGTCTTTGTAAGATCTCATCTTTAAACTGATATCAGTGTGATAAAAATATGTCAACCAGGTGAATATCTTATGGAAAGATAATTATATGCAGAAGAAATAATAATTTCAAAAGACACTATAGTTGAAGATTAGAGCATTAGGGGAAGAATCTATGACTTGAAGCCAGAAAGGTAAAAAGTTATATAATATACAGTTGATAAATCAGGTTAAAGTTTGAATTTCATTGTCAATAAAATGTGATTCCATTTGAGTGTTCTAAGTAGGAAAATGAAGTTATATGCTTACATTTTTAAAAATTACTATGTGATGAATGGACTCTTCATGTGGGGAAGGAGGTAGAAAGAGCAGAAGCAAGTAGACCTATCAGAAGAATATGTGATGTCCAAGCATGGGATGGTAATGATTTGAATTAAAGCAGTGACAAACGTAACAGAAAGAAATGGACAGATTAGAAGTAGTGTATACAGTATTTTCCATGAGAGTGAATGTGAGGGGTTAGTGAAATATAAATCTAGGATGATTCCTAAGGATTTGCTTGAGCAACCAAATGAGTGAGGAAAGAAGATTTGGCACAAATTAGGAATTTCATTTTGACCATTTATTTGAAATACTAGATATCCACATGAGAAGGATAAATAAACAGTTATTGAAGTTTGACAGGGTAAATACTAAATGTTGTATTTATAGACATGGAAAAAATTAGCAAAACCATGAAAGGAAAGTAAGAGGAGGAAAACTGTGCATGTGATTTTTCTGCTAAATTCAAAATAGCACTGTTTCAATAAGGGAAAAATAATAAACTGTATCCAGTAACACTAAGGGGGCAGTTAAAATAAGAATAGAGAAATGATACTTAAATTTAGGAGACCTAAGTTAAAGATGTCTTTGATAACAAATTAATAGAGTGATGAGGAAATAAGCCTAATAGAAGTAGGGTAAAAAGAAAAGTCAATGTAAATTAATGTTGATGGCAACAAGAGATGTCTTTTTCAAGAAAGTTAGCTGTGAAAGTATACTAGTTTTTTATATTACAATAGCAAATTGATCGGAGAAGGCAATGGCACTCCACTCCAGTACTCTTGCCTGGAAAATCCCATGGATGGAGGAGCCTGGTAGGCTGTAGTCCATGGGGTCGCTAAGAGTCAGACACAACTGAGCGACTTCACTTTCACTTTTCACTTGCATGCATTAGAGAAGGAAATGGCAACCCACTCCAGTGTTCTTGCCTGGAGAATCCCAGGGACGGGGGAGCCTGGTGGGCTGCCGTCTATGGGGTCGCACAGAGTTGGACACAACTGAAGCGACTTAGCAGCAGCAGCAGATTGATCAGCATAAATAATGCAAATTTATTACATCACAGTTGTGTAAGTCAGAAAGCCAACACAGATCTCACTGGGCTAACATCAAGGTATAGCCAGCACTATGTTCCTTTCTGGAGACTCTGGAGAAGAACTGGTTTTCTTTTTCAGTTCTAAATATACCACATTTTTGGTTCAGAGCCCCATGACCAAGTGACATTGAGGCTGTTCAATACTAGCAGCATTGAATCTCTCTCTCTTTATCATAATCATATCTCCCTCTCTTTCTGTAACCCAGGCAGAAAAGATTGTTGAATTTTAAAGACTCAGATCCCCTGGAGAAGGGAATGGCTACCCACTCCAGTATTCTTGCCTGGAGAATTCCATGGCCAGAGGGACCTGGCGGGCTACAGTCCATGGGGTCGCAGAGTCAGACATGACTGAGTGACTTTCATTCACTCAGAATGGGTCCACATGAATAATCCAAGACAATCTCCCTATGTCAAGGTGCATACCATTAATCACATTTGTAAAGTGTGGTTTTTTTGTTTGTTTGTTTGTTTAATTGTCTTTGCACTGTAGGATAACGTATTTACAGGTTCCAAGGATTAGGAGGGGTACATATTTGGAGGCCATTGTTCTCCCTACTAAAGAAGGGAAACAAAGATAAGTGGGTAGGAAGTTGTGTATTAGTCCCTCAGTTTAGTCCGACTCTTTGCAACACCATGGACTGTAGCTTGCCAGGCTCCTCTGTCCATGGAATTCTCTGGAGTAGGTTGCTATTTCCTACTCTAGGGGATCTTCTTGACCTAGGGATCAAACCCAAGTCTCCTTCATTGCAGGCAGATTCTTTGCCATCTGAGCCACCAGGGAAGATATAGGGGCAAAGGAGTTTATTTTGTACTGGAAATACTAAAGTAGAGGGTATCTAGTATCTAGAAAAATGTAAACATAAATGAATGCATATAGTGTGCAGTATTCAAGATATGTTACTCATCTCTCATTTTTTGCTTTTCTTTCTCTTTGACACATTTTTTTTCATTAATAAGTCAATCTTTATCAATGTACTATTCATATTTTTCTAAAATACATCATTTTAAATTTAATAAAACAATTAAAAGATTCAGAAACAGACTTGCCCTGCCTCACACCTCTTCATACAACAATAACATGAGGGAAGAAAAGTAGTAAAAAAAAGAAAAAGAAAGCTAATCACAGAATACTATGTGGTTTAGTAATAAATAGTATTTTTAATATCCATTATAATGTGTAGAGTAAATGTTGATTTAACCAAAACAAAATTCATATATATTTTGAAAGAATAGCAGAAGCTAATAAATGATGGCAACAAAATTTGTACTGATGAAAAAAGTTTAATGGTATAAATATCTATCAAAATAAAAGAGCAGATAAATAATAGTAACATTATAAGTTTTCACAGCAGTAAAATAAAAACAAATAAAAATCTCCTGCATGAACATGGTTAAAAGTTAAAACATAATTTTAAGAAAAAAAAAATGCTACAGAAATCATGATAACATCTTTTACATTTGAAAATATTCAGAAGCATATAAAACAGTTTATGTATAGGAGTGATAAATTCTTAGTAATTACTTTTTAGATGAGAATGAGAGAAATGGAATCATGAAAAGCTACACAGCAGATTTAAATTTAATTTGAAATATTTTATTTAAGCTAGGTGATACATATGCAGGTGTTCATTATGTGCTTTTCTATGCCTTTACATGCCTGTAGTAATTCACAAAAATAATTTTCAAATAAAATCAAACAGCAATCAAACAAGCAAACAAAATACTAAGACAAAGTGGTGATAAGAACACTTATATCAGAGAGGCCATGAGAAAAAAAATAATAATAATAAGATACCATGTTAAAATTACCTGCCTAGAGCCTCACACATACTAGACAAGCAATATATATTTTCCTTTTATGAAATTCTTTAAAGGGCTAAACTCAAGGGAACGGGAAGGAAAAAGTATACAAGTAGAGCTACAGTAATAGGTATGTTTGACTTCATAAAAGAAAGGGGCTATTAAAAGGTACTCTCTAAGATGATCATCTACTCATACCTCATGCAATTATGACTTAAGTAATTCCTGACTTCTGATGATGCCAAAGTCTTAAAGTTCTAATAGTTTGAAACTCATTAATCTACTCCCATTAGCCTTTCCCATAAGAAAGGGTAAGAGGATTTTTCCAGTCTGTACTTGAAAGCAGATTGAGTTGCTGCCCAAAAGCAGCTGCAACATTTAAAGTAATTAGGTTTTACTTTATTTTAATATTCTTTGTCATATGATAAAATATCTGGAAGAAAAGAGAAAGACCTTTTAACAGAGAGTTTTAAAAGTCAGAAAATTTAGTTTTTCAGAAATTGTCTTATCACATTACTATATCTTGGAATTTAGTATGGAAGTTATTCTTTTCATATTCAGACTGTTTTATCTCTCAAAGACTGTCTGAGATATTTATTTGTCCCACTGAATATGACTCATCTCATTTATTGTGAAATATTTACTTTCTCCCAGCAGGGACTATCATACATTTTGTAAGATCTGTCTATTTTCAAACATCAAAACATTGAGATAGTCAATTTTTTCAAGTATTCCTATTGTGGCAAATATTTGCTTTTTATTTTTAATAAATACAATAAGCTGTTTATGCATGTAATATGAAATAATTTAATGCTTGATTTAAAGCATGATTGATTTAAAGCATGATTCTAATGCTTATTGCTCTGTGGTACATTATAGCTAACATTTTGTCCTATGCTTGTAACTGATTGTATTTTTCCAAAGACCTGTGTAACACCATCCTGTTATTGATGGGCTCCTTTTTGTGACCTTTCTACCTCTTCATCTAGAAGAGAAGCTGTTATCCTTTTCCCTTGAATTTTGATGGGATGTTGTTATAGCCTTAACTTATACAGTGGAAGTGATGCTATGTGATTTCTGAGGCTAGGTCACAAAATCTGTCTATTTTCAAACACCAAAACATTGAGATAGTCAATTTTTTCAAGTATTCCTATTGTGGCATAAGACTTCTGTTTCCTTCCTGTGGATCTTGCTTTTGAAATCCAGTCACTATATTGAAAGAAAGACTAGGCCACATGGAAGAATGAGGTTGAGATTCCAAACAACAGCCATCAACTGTCATCATCATCAGCTGCATGATATGTAAAAAGCCTTAGAGATGACTCCAGATCCAGCCATTGTCTGGTTACAACCTGATGAGAGACCCCTAAGCAGAACTACCTAGCCTAAGCAGAGTTGGTTCCCAAAGCCATAAGTAATATTAATAAATGATTGTTGTTGTGATATGTCACTAACTTTAGGATGGATTGATATGCATCAGTTGTATGCTTTTGAACTGTGGCGCTGGAGAAGACTCTTGAGAGCCCCTTAAAAAGGAGAACAAACCAGTCAATCCTAAAGAACATCAACCCTGGATATTTATTGGAGGGACTAATGATGAAGCTCCAATATTCTGGTAACCTGCTATGAAGAACTGACTCATTGGAAAAGACCCTGATGTTGGGAAAGATTGAGGGCAAGAGGACAAGCAGGGGACAGAGGATGAGATGATCGGACAGCATGACTTTGAGCAAACTCAGGGAGATTGTGAAGAACAGGGAAGTTCGGCAAGCTGGAGTTCATGGGGTCGCAGAGTCAGATATGACTTAGCGGCTGAACAACAACTTTGAGAGAGCTTGATATGCATCAGTTGTGTCCAGAGCAGGGGAATGCTGGTATAATTAAACCTAAAACAAACTTTAGGAAAGAATGATGAGCAGACTCTGAAAGTCCTTGAGATCATTAGCAGAAGTCTAAAGAACACTGAGAAGAATGTCTGTGAAGCCTCACAGGAAAGTGACCAAAATACAGATGAATGATGGAGAATTGGTGGGAATATAAACTGGTACTTTCACTGTTAAAAGCAGTATAGAGATTCCTCAAGATGATGAAATGAACTACTATATGATCCACTTCATATGCATCCAAAGGGAACGGAATAATTATGTTGAAGAGCTATCTGCTCTGCCATGATCATTGCGCTATTATTTATAATATCCAAGATAAGAAAACACCTTTATCCATCAACGGATGAACTAATAAAGATATCAAATACACACACACACATACATACAGAGATATACATTTATAGGCTTTCCAAGTGGTGCTAGTAGTAAAGAACCCACCTGTCAATGCAGGAGACATGAGACCTGGGTTCCTCCTTCCCTGGAAGAGGAAATGGCAACCTACTCCAGTATTCTTGCCTGAAGAATCCCCATGGACAGAAGAGCTGGGTAGACTATAGTCCATAGGGTTGCAAAGAGTTGGACATGACTGAAGCAACTGAGCATGTGTGTATACACACATATACACAACTGAATAAATATTCAGCCTCAAAAAAAAGCAAATATTCCCATTTGCAATGACATGAATGGACCCGTAAGGGCCTAATGTTAGTGAAATAAACCAGACCAAGACAGAAAAATACTGCATGCTATTGTTTATATGTGGATTGTAAAACGAAAAAAGAAGAACTTATGGAAACAGAACAGAACTATGGTTGCTCAGGGCTGGGAGATGAAAATGGGAGAGGTTAGTAAAAGGAAGTAAAATTTCAGTTATAGAATGAATAAGGTCTAAGGATCTAATGCATAACACGGGGATCTTAGTGGATAATGCATGAGTACATGCAATGTCTCTTCAGTCATGTCTGAGTCTTTGCAGTCCTATGGACAGCAGCACACCAGCTCCCTTCTCCATGGAATTCTCCAGGCAAGAATACTGGAGTGAATTGCCATGCCCTTCTTCAAGGGGATCTTCCTGGCCCAGGAATCAAATCTGCATCTTTTACATCTTCTACATTGGCAGGTGGGTTCCTTACCACTAGTGCCACCTGGGAAACCCTTGGCAGATAATACTATATTATATAATTGAAATGTGCTAAGAGAGTAAAACTTGTGTTTTCATACACACCAAAAAAAGTAAATAGGTGAAGTGATGGTTGTATAGTAGCTCAATTTTAGGAATCCATTAACAATGTTATGTATATCAAATTACTCTGTTGTATACTTTAAATATATTACAATTGTATTTGTCAACTATACTTCAGTAAAACTGAAAAAAAAAACAGGTGAAATAAAAAGTTGTTATATGTAAAGGAATAAAGACTTCACAGTTTTGAATATAAAACTTTTCCTTATTTTTAATCTCTTTAGATGCCAAAATATGCTTATTTAATAAACAAACTTCTGAGGAGATATCAAATCCAGGATGCTCTCAGGGGAAAAAAAAATTCATTCAAAAATGAAGTCAAGGTAAGACTGCAGAAAATATCATTAAGACCTTAGAAAACTATAAGGCAGAGCACTCTTTCAAGTAAATAAATTTTTTTTTAGAATCTCAAAGACGTGCATCTCAAATTGGGCTTCAAAGATTCCCGGGTCATGACCCACATCAATTTCACAAGATAGAGAGGGGCTTGTATCAAGGAAAGAGGATTGTAGCTTTCATGTAATGGACCAAACTCCAGTGAGACTCATAGATATCCAAAAGATTTTGAAGAGAATGAGAAAACAGTGTCACTGTGGAGTAAAAATACAAGCAACACAAAAATTTAAAAATTATCGTCTGAGCTACCAAGAACCCCCTGGTAGCTCAGATGGTAAAGAATCTGTAAAGAATCAATTTAATTACAGTGCATAGTATTTTGAAGGCTTAACCTTCAATTTAATTACAATGCAAAATACTATGTCCTAATATCGTGGCTCAGTGGTAAAGAATCTGTCTGCTAATACAGAAAACTTGCTTTGATCCCTGGATCAGGAAGATCCTGTGGGGAAGGAAATGGTAAACCACTCCAGCTTTCTTGCCTGGAAAATCCCATAGACAGAGGAGCCTGGCAGACCACAGTCCATGAGGTTGCAGAGTCAGATAATTTAGCAAGCAAACAGCAACAATATAAAGATAAAAGAAAACTTGTGTAGCCATCTGAAGACTTTGGTTTTACTCTGGGCACTGTTTGTACTTGCTCTCTGATTTTAAACAAATATATTTTCCCCTTCAGACCAAAATTTAAGCATGAAATCCAGGACCTAAAATTTGGTCAGGGACGTTGAAATCTGAGTTTCGTGGCATGGAGTGAATTTTGTGGTAATTGCCATTACCACAGAAGTTGAGCTCCAGGGCTTGCACCTCATTTCAATCGGAGAACCTCACCTCACTTCTTATCTCTTTTACATTTTGGACTCTTACATATTGTTTTTATTTGAAGAAAAAGTATTTAGCTTAAAAACAAAGCCTGGGGGTTTCCCTGAAAGCCCAGGGGTTGAGACTTCACCTTCCAATTCAGGAGGTGCAGGTTTGATTCCTGGTTGGGGAGCTAAGATTAAGATTTGGTTGGGGCCAAAAAATTAAAACAGAAGTAATATTGTAACAAATTCAATAAAGACTTTAAAAACAGTCCACACCCAAAGAAAAATCTTAAAAATAAAGCCTGAGGGCTGCTGGTTTTGATAATCCATATTGTCTCTTTCTACTTTAAAATTCTATAATTGTTTCATTTTGCCAAATAAATCATCTAATCCAAAAATTTTTCAGAAGTATGCTTTCTCCTCCTAACCTATTAAAGAAGGTTAAAGAAACCAATTAGTCTGTTGCCTGAAGAAGAGTAGTTGAAAGAATAGGTAAGTTAGCCAAAGGTAATCTGATTTTCCTAAATAAAGGTGTGAGTAAAGCCATGAAAAATAGTTGAAGTAATTTCCAAGAAATAAGAAGTATATTGTAATATTTTAAAAGGTGTTATTTCTGTCTATAAAATATTAGTAAAATTTTACAGGGTTTATTTTATTTTAGTTGTTCTTTTGATTGTATAATTATTAAAGACTTCTTCCTGTTTCAGCAGAATGGATAAACTCCCATTAGATTAACTACCGAAAGCAATGCCAAATGATGAAATGTGTTCTTTCAGGTTTTAAGGAGATTTGTGTTCATGATGAAAAAATAAAATATATCAGTGACACAGTGGGAACTACTGACAAATGATCTGAAATGCAGTAGGCAACAAGGCATACTATTTTGACCCAGTCTTTGGCAAACTCTTATTCTTAATTATTTTAGCTATTTTATCTTAGCTATTGTGCTGTGCTTAGTCACTCAGTGTCTAAGTGTCTGACTCTTTGCAACCCCATGGACTGTAGCCCACCAGGCTCCTTTGTCCATGGGGATTGTCCAGGCAAGAACACTGGAGTGGGTTGCCATGCCCTTCTCTAGGGAATCTTCCCAATCCAGGGATCGAACCCAGGTCTCCTACATTGCAGGCAGATTCTTTTCTCCCTGAGCCATGAGTGAAGCCCAGATATTGGTTACACATATATTAAAATGAATAAAATAAATCTCCCATAACAAAATGTAGTTTTATGACTTCCTCTACCATTTGTATTTTTTAGTCAGTTTGACAACAAAGAGTCTTCTTTGCTTGCTTTAAGGAATGATAGCCAGTAATAATAGCTAAATCTTATAATTCAAGGTGTAAGTTTTATTTAGATATGTTGTTTGTTTGTTTTGCTGTTGTTCCTTTAGTGCCAAGGACACTACATGACATATACTAAATGCCTAATGAATATTTAATTGAATATTAAATTTAAAAATAATACTTATTTAGCCCTGTGTGCCAGATTATAGCCTAATTGATACACACACAATCTAATCTTACCAGTAACCATTTAGATAGTATTATCATTTTCATTTCATTTTTTAATAAAAAGAAATATTAACTTATCAACTTTACACAGAAACAAAAGAGCTTTTTACTTAATCAATGCAGACTATTCTGAAGTCATGTAACATTGTACTCTCTTGTTTATATGTGTAGAACAAATCTTTAAACATATCCTGTTTAAAAATTTATTGTAATTTGGTTCATAGAGAGGTATACTAAAAATAAAATAAATAAGCTTTAGGCTACAAATCGAGGGAACATAATGGCCATCAGACTACCAGGATTTCAATATGTATAGAGCTCAATTTCATCAAAGTATTTGCCAAAGAAACACCTTTAAGAAACTTAATGATGTTAACAGGAACATACAATCCTATGAACAGAAGAGCTCCTAAGAACTGCAGGGAAGGAGGCACTTGCATTTTTCCCCCTACTCACCCACAAGTCCTCAGTTACCTTTCAAGAGATTTTCATGTTAAAACAGACACCTTTTATTTCTATCTATTCAGCTCCTAAGACAACTAAAAATCCACCTTGAAGATTTGATCAGTTAAAATAAGTAATATTTCACCATTTAGGATAATGTTTGCTGTGGGTTTGTCATATATAGCTTTTATTATGTTGAGGTATGTTCCTTCTATTCCTGCTTTCTGGAGAGTTTTTATCATAAGTGGATGTTGAATTTTGTCAAAGGCATTCTCTGTATCTATTGAGATACTCATTTGGCTTTTGTTTTTAAATTTGGTAATGTGATGTATAACATTGATTGATTTGCAGATATTGAAGAATCCTTGCATCCCTGGGATAAAGCTTACTTGGTCGTGGTGTATGATCTTTTTAATGTGTTGTTGGATTCTGTTTGCTAGAATTTTGTTAAGGATTTTTGCATCTATGTTCATCAGTGATATTAGCCTGTAGTTTTCTTTTTTTGTGGCATCTTTGTCAGGTTTTGGTATTAGGGTGATGGTGGCCTCATAGAATGAGTTTAGAAGTTTACCCTCCTCTGCAATTTTCTGGAAGAGTTTGGTAGGATAGGTGTTAGCTCTCAGGAACAAGACAAGGGTGCCCACTTTCACCACTACTATTCAACATAGATTAGGAAGTTTCGGCCACAGCAATCTGAGCAGAAAAGGAAATAAAAGGAATCCAAATTGGAAAAGAAGAAGTAAAACTCTCACTGTTTGCAGATGACATGATCTTCTACATAGACAACCCTAAAGACTCCACCAGAAAATTACTAGAGCTAATCAATTAATATAGTAAAGCTTCAGGATATAAAATCAACACACAGAATTCCTTGCATTCCTATACACTAATAATAAGAAAATAGAGAAATTAAGGAAACAATTCCATTCACCATTGCAACGAAAAGAATAAAATACTTAGGAATATATCTACCTAAAGAAACCAAAGACCTATATATAGAAAACTACAAAACACTGGGGTGAAAGAAATCAAAGAGCACAATAATAGATGGAGAAATATACCATGTTCATGGATCGGAAGAATCAATATGGTGAAAATGAGTATACTACCCAAAGCAATCTATAGATTCAATGCAATCCCTATCAAGCTACCAACGGTATTTTTCACAGAGCTAGAACAAATAATTTCACAATTTGTATGGAAATACAAAAAAAAAAAAAAAAAAAAACGAATAGCCAAAGCAATCTTGAGAAAGAAGAAACTGGAGGAATCAACCTGCCTGACTTCAGGCTCTACTACAAAGCCACAGTCATCAAGACAGTATGGTACTGGCACAAAGACAGAAATATAGATCAATGGAACAAAATAGAAAGCCCAGAGATAAATCCATGCACCTATGGACACCTTATCTGTGACAAAGGAGGCAAGAATATACAATGGAAAAAAAACAATCTCTTTAACAAGTGGTGCTGGGAAAACTGGTCAACCACTTGTAAAAGAATGAAACTAGAACACTTTCTAACACCATACACAAAAATAAACTCAAAATGGATTAAAGATCTAAATGTAAGATCAGAAACTATAAAAGTCCTAGAGGAGAACATAGGCAAAACACTCTCTGACATACATCACAGCAGGATCCTCTATGACCCACCTCCCAGAATATTGGAAATAAAAGCAAAAATAAATAAATGGAACCTAATTAAACTTAAAATCTTCTGCACAACAAAGGAAGCTATAAGCAAGGTGAAAAGGCAGCCTTCAGAATGGGAGAAAATAATAGCAAATGAAGCAACTGACAAACAACTAATCTCAAAAATATACAAGCAACTCCTACAGCTCAATCCCAGAAAAATAAATGACCCGATCAAAAAATGGGCCAAAGAACTAAACAGACATTTCTCCAAAGAAGACATACAGATGACTAACAAACACATGAAAAGATGCTCAACATCACTCATTATCAGAGAAATGCAAATCAAAACCACAATGAGGTACCATTTCATGCCAGTCAGAATGGCTGTGACTCAAAAGTCTACAAGCAATAAATGCTGGAGAGGGTGTGGAGAAAAGGGAACCCTCTTCCACTGTTGGTGGGAATGCAAACTAGTACAGCCACTATGGAGAACAGCGTGGAGATTCCTTCAAACACTGGAAATAGAACTGCCTTATGACCCAGCAATCCCACTACTGGGCATACACACCAAGGAAACCAGAATTTAACGAGACACATGTACCCCAATGTTCATCTCAGCACTGTTTATAATAGCCAGGACATGGAAGCAACCTAGATGTCCATCAGCAGATGAATGGATAATAAAGCTGACGTACATATACACAATGGAGTATTACTCATCCATTAAAAAGAATACATTTGAATCAGTTCTAATGAGGTGGATGAAACTGGAGCCTATTACACAGAGTGAGGTAAGCCAGAAAGAAAAACACCAATACAGTATACTAATGCATATATATGGAATTTAGAAAGATGGTAATGATAAACCTGTAAGCGAGACAGCAAAAGAGACACAGATATATAGGGCAGTCTTATGGACTCTGTGGGAGAGGGAGAGGGTGGGATGATTTGGGAGAATGGTATTGAAACATGTATAATATCATATATGAAACGAGTTGCAAGTCCAGGTTCAATGCATGATACTGGATGCTTGGGGCTGGTGCACTGGGATGACCCAGAGGGATGGTATGGGGAGGGAGGTGGAAGAGGGGTTCAGGATGGGGAACACGTGTACATCTGTGGTGTATTCATGTTGATATATGGCAAAACCAATACAATATTGTAAAGTAATTAACTTCTGATTAAAATAAATAAATTTATATTTAAAAAATTCATATTCCCAAGAATATTTTAGTTTAAAAAATAAGTAAAGACAAATAAGGTAAAGAAAGGGACCTAAGAAAGTTGTCATTTGTGGAAATATTTCTGACAGTATACACTATTATTGGGGCATAGTTTTAGAAATTAGGGCTTTTCATCAGCCATGAAAGAACAAAATTTTGCATTTGTGTGTGTGGATTTGGAGGGCATTGGGCTACTAGAAATAAGTCAGACAGAGAAAGATGAATACTGCATAATATTACAAATGTGTGGAATCTAAAAAAAAAAAAAATACAACAAACTAGTGGATAAAAAGTGGCAGACACATATACAAAGAACAAACTAGTGCTTACTAGGGATTATAGAGAAGGGAATGAAAAAAGAGGGGTTATTATGCAATTATATGAAATCACATTTATGAAACTTTTGAAACTTGTAAAGGCACTACAGAATTTAAAGAATATTTCATTCAACAAAATTTAAAGAATTTTTTAAACCCTGAAAAATGAGAAATTAGAAATAGCTCTCATATCACATCTTGCTTTCCTTTATTGATTCCCCCTATTTTCAGAGAAGTGCTTCTCTATGGTTCACAAGAAATCAATGATCAGCCATATTGAATTTTGGGAGGCAGGTGGTTATTAAGAACAGCATATTGTATACAGCTCAGCCTGCTTTATTCTGTTTACAGACAGAACCTGGGATTTATTAATGGTTTTCAAATATCCAAATCACGTTTAAAATATAACTTCTCTAAAATGAGATCAGGCCACACAGTAGCCTTTCCAAATGCTGCCACGGATAGTGACTATTTATGTAAAAATTGAAATTCCATATTGTATTGTTATTGGATCTCTAGAAGGAAAAAAAAAACAGAATTTTCTAATCGCTGCATATCTATTGTTGCACAGCATTCAAAAGCACCAAGTGAAATCATATATAGACTATACAAAACTTCAGTAAGTTGAGATAAGAAAAGTCCAGTCTAATATGTAGCATATTACTAAAGAAATGCCTAAATAGTTGCTAGAAGGTAACACTTTCTCTCTTTGCAGTTCAGCTTATACTGAATTAAATTTCTTTACTTTTTGTAGAATGGGTCATTTTGCCTGGTCTGGATGGAATCTGTAATGTTCCACTTTTATTCATAGTTGTTTTCTATTTACCTTACAAAGTGTGTTACCTAACACAAAGTTTGATTCCTACATGTCCTTCTGAAAGGAGAATAAAGTAGGATAATAGTTTCAAATTAAATTACAATACACTGCCTGTGATCAAAGTTTTCATTAGAAAATCTCAAATCCTTCACCAATAATGATTAAGTAGGAATATCATATGTATTCTCAGGTCTCGGTGGGTATTTCTGGCTGCTGCATTCCAGTGGGAAGAAAGTAAATGGCTGCTAGAGGCTGTACTATGACTCAGTTGGAAAGATAGATTAAGAACGCAAATATCCTAGATCTTTATCCATATTAAGGAGAAAAAACAACTGAAACAATGGGTAAAAGAAAAGCCTCAGGTAAACCATCTAAAACTAATGGAAATACATATGAAAAACATATTGAGGCACATGCTGTTCCTCTTTACAGATGGAGCCAAGTTGTCATTTTTCTTGCAGCATGCTGTGAAATTAGAGTTTACATGTTTGTCAATTGGATAATCCTTTTCATTCTCACTTAGGCATAGTTTTATGTGAATCAGAGGGAGTATGACCTGAAGGCAAGTGGCTAGGAATATTCCAAAGAAGGATTTATTTTGCACATACATATGTATATAGTAACTACATAGACTGCTAAATCTAGTGCCTACTAGATTTTAGTCCGCAATCTCAAGTGTGAGAGAAATGTCACATTTATTTCCTTTAAATCTAATTAAATTCAAATATAGGCCTCTTTTCTGCTAGAATAGAGGAAAATTCATTCTTAGAAATTAAGTTTAGGACTAGTTCTTTCTTTATCCTCCTCCTACAAAGAGGCCTGTCTTGTCAGGTAGGGCTAGTGATAAAGAACTCACTTGTCAATGCAGGAGACATAAGAGATGCAGGTTTGATCCCTGGGTCACAAAGATCCCCTGGAAGAGGATCCCTGGTCATGGCAACCCACTCTAGAATCCTTGCCTGGAGAATCCCAGGGACAGAGGAGCCTGGCAGGCTACAGTCCATAGTGTTGCAGAGTTGGACACGGACAGGTCCGAAGCAACTTAATGAACACACATACATACAAGGAGGCCTATGTAGTACTTAGGAAAAGGAAGAAGTTTTATCACAGTCACTTCTAGTCACCTCAGTGTCTGACCCAAGATGGGTTCTAGATACCCAAAAGCTGGGCTGTACTCATTCTTTGCTTGATGAAAGACATCTTTCCTGAGACTGAGAAACTCCCTCTGCCTAGAGTTCAGCCATTTCCCTCTGAACTCCTCCAACATCCCTGGGGATTTTACAGGAAAATGGGAAACCCCCAGTAGGGCAGTTCCTGGTGCCTTGTGGTCTTTTCAGGATCAGAGAGTTTCCAGTTTCAGTTCAATTCATTTCAGTTCAGTCGCTCAGTCGTGTCCGACTCTTTGTGACCCCATGAATCGCAGCACGCCAGGCCTCCCTGTCCATCACCAACTCCCGGAGTTCACTCAGACTCACGTCCATCGAGTCAGTGATGCCATCCAGCCATCTCATCCTCTGTCATCCCCTTTTCCTCCTGCCCCCAATCCCTCCCAGCATCAGAGTCTTTTCCAATGAGTCAACTCTTCGCATGAGGTGGCCAAAGTACTGGAGTTTCAGCTTTAGCATCATTCCTTCCAAAGGACACCTAGGGCTGATCTCCTTCAGAATGGACTGGTTGGATCTCCTTGCAGTCCAAGGGACTCACAAGAGCCTTCTCCAACACCACAGTTCAAAAGCATCAATTCTTCAGTGCTCAGCTTTCTTCACAGTCCAACTCTCACATCCATACATGACCACTGGAAAAACCATAGCCTTGACTAGACGGACCTTTGTTGGCAAAGTAATATCTCTGCTTTTCAATATGCTATCTAGTTTCCAGTTTACTCTATCTAAAATCAAAGGACTCACTTCTCTCCCATCACTTACAAGAAAATACTGTCTCTGAGTATCTTCTAATTTTGACCTCTGCATCACAGTTTTCGCTGAGGCATGAAAATACAAATGTCTGGCCCCTGTATTGAGTTGAGGGTAAGGAAGAAGGCTGGGTGAAATACTATAAGCAAGAAAAAAATTAAAAAGACAAATTAATATTCCAACAGTTGAACCTCTTAAATAGGCATGCATAATGCATCTAAGTTCTAAACATATGTAGTGTTTGCATAACCATGTAGATTTTATCTTGGGAGGAACATTATGCAAATGAACTGTATTTCACAAGATAGTCCCACTTTGCTCAGATATAGGGAGAGTGTCAAATTATTCACATCAGCAATATGATACTATTGAATCACTAACAAAGCCTCTTTACAAAGTCATTCAAAACTCTGTGGAAAAGCCTGCATCTGATACCTTCTCCCTTTTCAATGTCCTAAGAACTAAAGCATTTAGTCTTTATGATATTTGGATAGTTTTATCTATAGAGCAATAATATAATACCTGATCAACAGATGCGCCCAAAGACATCGTCATTTAATCACAGCATCCCAATGCAACATTAAAGGGATAAAGGGAAGTTCACCAGCCCCAGACAGCAGCACTGTGATCTTGACACTCCTCCAAAATTATTTCAAGTTTGGCTTCAGAGGTCTTGAATTTCATAGAGTTTGGAAATAGAGGGGTTTAAAGAAAGTTACAACCACTTATGAAATCTTTTTTGCATCTGTTTCCTTTTTCTCAGAATGGAGATAAAAGAATATATAGACTACAGGATTATTATGAGGATTGAGTGTGTTAGTAAAGTATTTGCACAGGGACAAAAGGGTATTCAATAAGTCTGTTGTATATTAATATGATCATTATATTAATAGTTATTGTTATAATAGCATGTTGAGTATAATGAGATTATATATTGGGCATGCTGGGTGAGAATGAATGCAGTATCTCAATTTTGCACTCAACATGAAAGACCTAAGGAAGCATATCCTACCAATGAGGACAGCAAAGTAGTGCAAGATAAAGGGTCACAAAGCCATAATTAATTCAAAAGTATCCAAACACAATACTCAGATAAAATTCAGCACAATGCTTCCATTTGAACTGAGAATTCTGGGTACAAGATGAATAAATATTGAACATTAATCAATAAAAAGTGAGCCTATTCATTTTAAAACAGAATCAGATTAAGCATAAAATATGAAACTGAATATTATTTCAGAGTTTTAAGATGGCTAAGCAGAGATGGAGAGTTTGCACCATTTTATTTACTAGCAGAATAAGGAATAGAATTTGATTTCCAGGCTACATGTCATCCTTGTCCCCATGGTACTTACATTCTACACTATAATTTCCAGACTGGATTTGAAGAATTATTCAACAAAGTGAAAAATAGTGAAAGTGGTAGTCACTCAGTCATGTCTGACTCTGTGTGACCCCATGGACTGTAGCCCACCAATTCTGTCCATGGAATACTCTGGGCAATAATATTGGAGTGGTACCCATTCCCTTCTCTAGGGGATCTTCCTGACCCAGGGATCAAACATGGGTCACCTGAATAGCAGTCAGATTCTTTACCCTCTAAGCCAACAGGGAACCCCCATTCAACAAAGTATCACATAATAAATATTTTTTATTTTGCCAGCCAAATTGTCTCTATACTCAGCTCTGCCAATGTAGAGGAAAAAAAAAAAAAAAGAACACAGCTGCAGATTATACATAAATTAATACAGGTAGCTGTGGTATATTAAAATTTCATGTATGGACACTGAAATTTCAATTTCTTATAATTGTCATGTGCCAGAAAGTTATTATTCTTTTGAATTATTTCAACTATTCTCAACTATTCTAAGTGGTTTATAAACCATCCTTAATTCACAGACTGTGCAAAATCAGATGGCACACTGGACTTGGCAGGCTGGATTTATCAAACTCTGCTCTAGACCATGGATTGTTTATATCACAAGAAACATGGTTACAATTTGTAAGCAAGCAAAGTCTATTATTGTGGGACAATCTATGAAAGTAAAGACTTCTCATCCATAATACGTTGCCAAATTACTCCCAAAGAAAACAGAAATTTTTGTTTCAGATACAAGAATATATATATATATATGTGTGTGTGTGTGTGTGTGTATAGAGAGAGAGAGAGAGAGGCACTATCAGTTCTATCTATATATAGATTTTATATATTTTTATAAATACATTCTATTGAAGTGAAAGTGAGTCACTCAGTCATGTCTGAGTCTTTGAGACCCCATGGACTATAGCCTGCCAGGCTCCTCTGTCCATGGAATTCTCCAGACAAGAACACTGGAGTGGGTTTTCATTCCCTTCTCGAGGGACTCTTCCCGACTCAGGGATCGAACCCAGGTCATTGTAGGTAGATTCTTTACCATCTGAGCCACCAGGGATAACCTATTCTATTATGTTGGTACAAAGTAACTGCGGATCTGGACCCTGAATTTTAAATCATTATAACTAGGCTCAAATATATCTTTATTAATCAAAATAGGAACCATTACAATCAACACGTTTCTGCAAAAAGAAAATAAGTTTTTTATTCCAGTAGCGTAAAAATCATGCTTCAGGATTCAATGAACTCTTGGGAAATATTTTCTGCCTCCTCCTGATTGTGGAAGTGTTTTGCCTGCAAATGGTTGTTAAGATATTTGAAGAAGTGGTATGTGGTTGGTGAAAGGTCAGGTGATTATGACAGATGAGGCAAAACTTGGTTGTCCAGTTCATTCAACTTTTGAAGCATTGGTTGTGTGACATGCAATCAGGCATTGTAATGGAGAAGAATTGGACCCTTTCTGTTGACCAATGCTGACTGCAGACATTGAAGTGTTTTCAGTGCATCTTATCAGTTTGGTAAGCACTCTTTTCAGATGTAATGGTTTTGCCGGAATTCAGAAAGCTGCAGTGGATCAGACTAGCAGCAGAGCACCAAACAGTGCCTGTTACCTTTTTTTGGTGCAAGCTTGGCTTTAGGAAGTGCTTTGGAGTGTCTTCTCAGTCCAGCCACTAAGCTGGCCATTGCCAGTTGTCCTATAAAATCCACTTTTCAACTCAAATCACAATCCAATTGAGAAATGATTCATTGTTGTTGCATAGAATAAGAGAAAATGACACTTCGAAACAATGATTTTTTTTTTATATTCACTCAGCTTATGAGGCACTCATGTATCAAGCTTTTTCACCTTTTCAATTTGTTTCAAATTCCAAGTGACCATATAATGGTCAACGTTGTGTTCTTTGGCAACTTCTCATATAGTTGTAAGAAGATCAGCTTCGATGATCCTCTCAACTGGTTGTTATCAATTGCCAACGGCCAGCCACTTCACTCCTCGTCTTCAAGGCTCTAGTCACCCTTGCAAAATTTCTTGTGTCACTACTGCACTGTATGTTCATTAGCAGTCCCTAGGCCAAATGCATTGTTGATGTCGTAAGTTGTCTCCACTGATTTATGACCCATTTTGAACTCAAATAAAAAAAATGACTAGACTTTGCTTCTTGTCTAGAATAATTTCTATAGTCTAAAATAAATATAAAATAAACAGCAAGAAATAAATCATTAGCAAAAAACATGAAGTGAGAAATGCACATTAAATTGGTGAATAACATAACCATATTTATTTAAGAATGTATTCCGATATCAAGCAGCAAACTTAAACAGTGTAAAATCACAACTACTTTGCACCAACCTAATAAACATATGCTTTATTAACTATGCCAAAGCCTTTGACTGTGTGGATCACAAAAAACTGTGGAAAATTCTGAGAGATGGGAATACCAGACAACCTGACCTGCCTCTTGAGAAACCTATATGCAGGTCAGGAAGCAACAGTTAGCACTGGACATGGAACAACAGACTGGTTCCAAATAGGAAAAGGAGTACATCAAGGCTGTATATTGTCACCCTGCTTATTTAATTTATATGCAGAGTACATCATGAGAAACACTGGGCTGGAAGAAACACAAGCTGGAATCAAGATTGCCAGGAGAAATATCAATAACCTCAGATATGCAGATGACACCACCCTTATGGCAGAAAGTGAAGAGGAATTCAAAAGCCTCTTGATGAAAGTGAAAGGAGAGAGTGAAAAAGTTGGCTTAAAGCTCAACATTCAGAAAACGAAGATCATGGCATCTGGTCCCATCACTTCATGGGAAGTAGATAGAGAAACAGTGGAAACAGTGTCAGACTTTATTTTGGGGGGGCTCCAAAATCACTGCAGATGGTGATTGCAGCCATGAAATTAAAAGATGCTTACTCCTTGGAAGGAAAGTTATGACCAACCTAGATAGCATATTCAAAAGCAGAGACATTACTTTGTCAACAAAGGTCCATCTAGTCAAGGCTATGGTTTTTCCTGTGGTCATGTATGGATGTGAGAGTTGGACTGTGAAGAAAGCTGAGCACTGAAGAATTGATGCTTTGAACTGTGGTGTTGGAGAAGACTCTTGAGAGTCCCTTGGACTGCAAGGAGATCCAACCAGTCCATTCTAAAGGAGATCAGTCCTGGGTGTTCTTTGGAAGAACTGATGCTAAAGCTGAAACTCCAGTACTTTGGCCACCTCATGTGAAGAGTTGACTCATTGGAAAAGACTGATGCTGGGAGGGATTGGGGGCAGGAGGAGAAGGCGACGACAGAGGATGAGATGGATGGATGGCATCACCAACTTGATGGACGTGAGTCTGAGTGAACTCCGGGAGTTGGTGATGGACAGGGAGGCCTGGCGTGCTGCAATTCATGGGGTCACAAAGAGTCAGACATGACTGAGGGACTGAACTGAACTGAATAAATATCTTTATACAGATTCTTATAAGATGTGAATATTTCCAACGAAATCAACCTGCTGAATTTTGTGCTGCCGTTTTTCAGTTTTACTCAGATGAGGTTATCAGTTTCCTATTCTCCATGTCCCTCTAATTATGCCAGTTTATTTCTGTCCAGTGCTTACTGCAGTCCATGGGGTCACAAAGAGTTGAACATGACTGAGCGACTGAACTGACTGAGTGCTTACTGAGCATAAACTATGCACAAAGCAAGTTCTCAATGAAGCAGTTGCCCTTGAAGCTCCCTGTTAAAAAAACTGTCCTGTTTAATTTGCTAAAAATTAGCATAAAGAAGCTAAGTTGTTTAGCAGACTCAAAATTCATAGTGACACAAACATTTGTATTGAAAAAGTCAACTGCCTAATCAGGCAATTTTTCTACCTTGCTCTCATTAGCTGGCCTTCTAAATGACAGGGTTTCCTATTCTGAGTGTTCATTTAACATCTGAAAATTGATTGCTCATTATTGTGATTAACACATTATTATAAGTAAATGATGCATCAGTATGTTGGCAATCTGAATAGTTTCTGAGCAGATGGAAGATAAATATAGGTAATGTATCTTCTTTTATTTTTCTCACTTTAAGCTTCTGACCTTACCTTCTGCAATCAAAAATGACTGGCTTCCACACTGCAGTTTGTAATTTCACCTTGAGTATAGCCAATTTATAATGTGAATAATATCATGTGTGTGCTCAGCCACTTCAGTCATGTCCAACTCTTTGCAACCCTAAGGACTGTAGCCTGCCAAGCTTTTCTGTCCATGGGATTCTACAAATAAGAATATTGGAATTGGTTGCCATACCCTCCTCCAGGGGATCTTCCCGACCCGAGGATCAAACCTGCATCTCCTGCATCACAGGTGGATTCTTTACTGAGCCATCTAGGAAGCTATAAAATATTAACATTATAATACTTTAAATAGAACTGAAAAGGATTTTTAAAAAATGAGGAATATATTCATTCAGATCAAGGAAATTTTCTATATTTCTATCTTTAGGAAAGCTTAACTCATTAGAAAAAACCCCAGTGCTGGGAATGAAGGTAAAAGAAGAAGAGGATGACAGGATAAAATGGTTAGATAGCATCACCAATGCAATGGAAATAAATTTGAGCAAACTCTGGGAGATAGTGAAGGATGAGGAAGCTTTGAGTGCTGCAGTCCATGGGGTTGCAAAGAGTCAGACATGACTCAGCAACAGACACCCTAACAACAAGGCTGAGATCCATGAAGGGGAGTCTGAGCATTAACATGATGCAGTTAAATGAAAAATCAAGAATATATTTTAATCCCATGTGAAATGTTTAATGTCTCGTAGTTCCTGTGAACATAGCCTACACCTGATCATAGTCCTATACTCCTCCGAATGAGGTTCTTTGAAAATATCCAAGAACAAAGGAAGTAGTACACAGGACTTACTATAGCTAAATTTCAAGATTTAATGAAAAATTTGAAGTTTACAGTACAGTATAGTGGATAGACAACTTTCATACACAAACATGGTGATTTCAGTAGTTGAACTCAAATCTACCTATGAACAATAACATTCTTTATCTTAAATTTTACTTTTCAAAAATTTAATAAACTCTTGCCAAAATAGCAATCCTTGATAAAAAACAAAATTGTCAACAACACGCTTTGTCACTTCAGTTGTTATTAAGATCAATCAAGATTTTATTTGTGCTTATGTCATTCTGTGCCTGTCACATTATTTACTGGCTCTGTATTTGGAAAGGAAAGTGATGAAAGAAATGTCTACTATATGACAGATATAGAGCCAAGCATTGTGGACTTTATTTCATTAAATTCCCACAACAACCAAATAGGATAAGTACTTATATAATTCATCTACCAAAAACAAAAAGAAAAGAAAACAATAGCCACATAATCCATATCCCCTGACGTTTCAGCATCTGTTTAAAATCTTTCTAATACAGTGGTAGGGCTACAATTCAGTCAGGACTCTATGTTCTCTGAGATTTTAAGCTTTTTGAGGACAGGGACCATGTCTGTCTATGTCTTGCTCTGTGGCCAAAGTAAAATATTTGTTAAATGAAGGAAAACCAAACAAACACACATGTATCTCTTTCTACATACCACAGTGTTTCCCCAAAGAATTACTGAGTCTAAGCTTGTATTGCTTGTCACACCTCAGGCCAAAATATCAAGAGACAAGATGTTGGGGCAAGGAATAACAACTTTAATCAGAAAGCCAACAAACAGAGAAGACAGTGGCCCAACGAATCATATCGCCAGGTTTGGATTCTAGTTACTTATATAATACAAAGATGGGGCAGTGAAGAGGTAAAATAAAAAAGGCTAAGATGTCACAAATATTTTGTGGTTCCAAACAGACTCCAGAGAGGATGTGTTAATTTCTTCTTTCCTAAAGTGATTCACAGATGGGCTTGGTCAGGATGGTTCCTGTGAGCTTAAACAAAGGTATTTTAGCTTAACTTTCAGACATGGAAAGCGAGATTCCAGGAAATTGGCCATTATGTATACCTTAAGCTATAGACATCATCCTTTTAGGGACTGTTGTTGTTCAGTCACTAAGTCATGTGCTACTCTTTGTGACCCCATGGACTGCAGCATGCAAGGCTTCCTTGTCCTTTACTACCTCCTGGAGTTTGTGCAAACACATGTCCATTGAGTTGGTAATGTCATCCAACAATCTTATTTTCTATGGCCCCTCTCTCTTCTTGCCTTGTCTTTCCCAGCACCAGGGTCTTTACCAATGAAGCAGCTCTTCATGTCAGGTGGACAAATTATTGGAGCTTCAGCTTCAGCATCAATCCTTCCAATGAATATTCAGGGTTGATTTCCTTTAAGATTGACTGGTGTGATCTCCTTGCTGTTCAAGAATCTTTTCCACCACAATTTGACAGCATCAGTTATTCTGCACTCAGCCTTCTTCATGGTCCAACTCTCACATCCCTACATGACTACTGGCAAAACCACAGCTTTCATTATAGGGACCTTTGTCAGCAGTGATGTCTCTGGTTTTGAGTATGCTGTCTAGGTCTGTCATTTTCTTCCAAGGAGCAAGCATTTTTTAAATTTCGTGGCTGCAGTAACAGTCCACAGTGATTTTGGAGCCCAAGAAAATAAAGTTTCTCAGTTTCCACTTTTTCCCTTCTATTTATAATGAAGTGATGGAACTGGATGCCATAATCTTAGTTTTTTGAATGTTGAGTTTTAAGCCAATTTTTTTTTTTCACTCTCCTCTTTCACCTTCATCAAGAGGCTCTCTTGTTCCTCTTCACTTTCTGCCATTAGAGTGGTACCATCTGCATAGGTGATACTGTTGACATTTCTCCAAACAATCTTGCTTCTAGGTTCTGATTCATCCAGGCTGGCATTTCGCATGGTGTACTCTGCATAAGCTAAATAAGCAGGTGACAATATACAATCTTGTCATCCTCCCCTCCCAATTTTGAACCAGTCGATTGTTCCATGTCTAATTCTAACTGGACTTGCTTCTTGACCTGCATACAGGTTTTTCAGGAGACACTTAAGGTGGCCTGGTATTCCCATCTCTTTAAGAATTTTCCACGGCTAGTTGTGATCCACACAAAGTTAAGTATAGTCAATGAAGCAGAAATGGATGCTTTTTCTGGAATCCTCTTGCTTTCTCCATGATCCAATGGATGTTACCAATTTGATCTCTGGTTACTCTGCCTTTTCTAAACCTAGCTTGTACATCTGGATGTCCTCAATTCACATACTGTTGAAGCCTAGCTTAAAAGATTTTGAGCAGTACCTTACTAGCATGTGAAATGAGTACAGTTTTATGGTAGTTTGAATCTTCTTTGGCATTTCCTTTCTTTTGGATTGGAATGAAACCTGACATTTTCCAGTCCTCTGGCCACTGCTGAGCTTTACAAATTTGTTAGTATATTGAGTGTAGCCCTTTAACAGCACCATCTTTAAGATTTGAAATAGCTCAGTTGGAATTTTGTCACCTCCACCAGCTTTGCTCATAGTAATGCTTCCAAAGGCCCATTTGACTATATACTCCAGGATGTCTGGCTCTAGGTGAGTTACTTCTCCATCATGGTTTTCCAGGTTATTAACATCATTTTTTTATAGTTCTGCATTTTCTTGCCACTTCTTGTTAATCTGTTTTGTTTCTGCTAGTTCTTTACTGTGTCAGTCCTTTCTTGTAATGATCTTTGCATGAAATGTTCCCCTGTTATCTCCAATTTTCTTGAACAGCTCTCTAGTCTTTCCCATTCTATTATTTTTCTCTATTTCTTTGCATCGTTCACTTAAGAAGGCGTCTTATCTCTCCTTGCTATTCTCTAGAACTCTGTATTCAGTTTGGTATATCTTTCCATTTCTCCATTGCCTTTCACTTCTCTTCTTTTCTCATCTATTTGTAAGGCTTCCTCAGACAATCATTTTGTCTTCTTGCATTTCTTTTTCCTGGGGATGGTTTTGGTCACTGCTTCCTCTACAATGTTACAAACCTCCATCCACAGTTCTTCAGAGACTTTGTCTACCAGCTCTAGTCCCTTGAAATTATTCATCATCTCCACTGTATAATCATAAGGAATTTGATTTAGGTCATACCTGAATGGTCCATACTTTCAATTTAAGTCTGAATTTTACAGTAAGGAGAAGTAAAAGGAGCCAAAGTCAGCTCCAGGTCTTGTTTTTGCTGACTGTGTAGAGCTTTCCATCTTTGGCTACAAAGAATATAATCAGTCTGATTTCTGTGTTGACTATCTGGTGGTGTGCATGTGTACAATTGTCTCTTGTGTTGTTGGACAAGGGTGTTTGCTATGATCAGTGTGTTCTCTTGGCAGAAATCTGTTAGCCTTTGCCCAGCTTCATTTTGTACTCCAAGTCAAACTTTCCCGTCACTCCAGGTAGTGGTAGTGACTACTTTTGCATTCCAATCCCCTATGAATAGAAGGACATCTTTTTTTTTTTTTTTTTTTTTGGTGTTAGTCCTAGAAAGTCTTGTAGATCTTCATAGAACCATTCAATTTCTGCTTCTTCAGCATCAGAGGTTAGGGCATAGACTTGGATTACTGTCATGTTGAATAATTTGCCTTGGAAATGAACTGAGAACATTCTGTTGTTTTTGAAATTGCACTCAAATACTGCATTTCCAACTTCTGTAGACCATGAGAGCTACTCCATTTCTTCTAAGGGATTCTTGCCCACGGTAGTAGACATATTGGTCACCTGAATTAAATTACCCATTCCTGTCTATTTGACTGATTCCTAAAATGCCAATGTTCATTCTTGCCATCACCTGTGTTTGACCACATCCAATTTACCTTGATGTTACCTAGGTAACATTTCAGTTTCCTATTGATATTCTTTTTTATAGCATCGACTTTAATTTCACTGCCAGACACATCCACAATGGAATAGTTATTGTAAGAGTTCTGACAAAATGTGGTCCACTGGGAAGAAAATGACAAACCTCTTCAGTACTCTTGCCTTGACAACCCCATGAACAATATGAAAAGGCAAAAAGATATGACACCAGAATATGAATCTCCAGGTCAGTAGGTGCCCAATATTCTACTAGGGGAAGAGCATAGAAATTGTTCCTTTACTGATTGCATGCTATGCTATGTATGCTAAGTCGTTTCAGTCGTGTCCGACTCTGTGCAACCCCATAGATGGCAGCCCACCAGGTTCTGCCATCCCTGGGATTCTCCAGGCAAGAATACTGGAGTGGGTTGCCATTTCCTTCTCCAACGCATGCATGCTAAGTTGTTTCAAATCGTGTCCGACTCCATGCAACCCCATGGACAGCAGCCCAACAGGCTTCTCTGTCCACAGGATTCTCCAGGCAAGAATACTGGAGTGAGTTGCCATAGCAAAAACAATAAAATGCAATGTGAACATGAATGTGAAAGTTGCTTAATCATGTCTGTCTCTTTGTGACCCCATGGACTATACAGTTCATGGAATTCTCCAGGCCAGAATACTGGAGTGTGTAGCTGTTCCCTTCTCCGGGGGATCTTTCCAACCCAGGGATCAAGCCCAGGTCTTCTGCATTGCAGGTGGATTCTTTACCAGCTGAGCCATGAGGAAAATGTAAAAGAAATAGATCTAGTATGGAGTCAGGTTTATTCTTCCCTGCTTCAAAAGAATGACTAATAATGTATCCCTCTTCATAAAGTATAGTTTCAAAATAGGTCATCTGTTACCTTGAACCTCTTAATCAAGCCTTCATGGCTTGTGTGACTTGAGGAAATGCTGCCACCCATAGAGAAAAAATAAATAAAGCTCATTTTCCTTCACTAAGGAAATCCTATATAATTTCAATTTCCAGAATAACAGTGACATTTTGACTATAATAATATCAAAAGTGTAATGTGTTTTAAGTGTTTCAGTTCAGTTCAGTTCAGTTCAGTCACTCAGTCATGTCCGACTCTTTGCAACCCATGAACCACAGCACACCAGACCTCCCTATCCATCGCAAACTGCCGGAGTCTACCCAAACCCACGTCCATTGAGTCGGTGATGCCATCCAACCATATCATATTCTGTCATCCCCTTCTCCTCCTGCCCTCAATCTTTCCCAGCATCAGGGTTCAGGGTCTTTTCAAATGAGTCAGCTCTTCGCATTAGGTAGCCAAAGTACTGGAGTTTCAGCTTCAACATCAGTCCTTCCAATGAACACCCACTACTGATCTTTAGGATGGACTGGTTGGATCTCTTTGCAGCCCAAGGGACTCTCAAGAGTCTTCCCCAACACCACAGTTCAAAATTTGCATTTCTAATATTTAGGGATTTTTTTAGATTCTACATTTTGATTTAGAGCTATTTTCATAATTATTATATTAGAATTATTACTCATGATAAACCTTTTCTCAGTATAAAATGATTATCTTATGTTAAAAATAAAAGTGTTATTAACTTCTCAGAAAAAAAAAAAAAAAGCATCAATTCTTCAGTGCTCAGCTTTCTCTATAGTCTCACATCCATACATGACCACTGGAAAAAACATAGCCTTGACTAGATGGAACTTTGTTGACAAAGTAATGTCTCTGCTTTGTAATATGCTGTCTAGGTTGGTCATAACTTTTCTCCCAAGGAGTAAGCATCTTTTTATTTCATGGCTGAAGTCACCATCTGCAGTAATTTTGGAGCCCAGAAAATTAAAGTCTGCCACTGTTACCACTATTTCCTCATCTATTTGCCATGAAGTGATGGCATCAGATGCCATGATCTTAGTTTTCTGAATGTTGAGTTTTAAGCCAACTTTTTCACTCTCCTCTTTCACATTCACCAAGAGGTTCTTTAGTTATTCTTCACTTTCTGTTATAAGGGTGGTGTCATCTGCATATCTGAGGTTATTGGTATTTCTCCCAGCAATCTTGATTCCAGCTTGTGCTTCCTCCAGCCCAGTGTTTCTCATGATGTACTCTGCATATAAGTTAAATAAGCAGGGTGACAATATAGAGCCTTGACGTACTCCTTTTCCTATTTGGAACCAGTCATTGTTCCATGTCCAGTTCTAACTGCTGCTTCCTGACCTGCATATAGTTTCTCAAGAGACAGGTCAGGTGGTCATCTCTTTCAGAATTTTCCACAGTTTTTTGTGATTCACACAGTCAAAGGCTTTGGCATGGTCATTAAAGCAGAAATAGATTTAACTGTTTACTATATGCTAAAATTCTGTAAAATATTTTATATTCAGTATATAAATTCAATCTGTATTAATTCTTTTGTTGTGGTATAATTTATTATATTTTGGAATTACTTCATTTTCATTCTTTTTGGGCAGAGTATAGAAACTGAATCCTTTTTAGGTTATGAATCCCTGCTGCTCTTTTCATTGTGTTTCTTAGCCAGTGTGGTGTCACAGGAAAGAGACTCTTGCATGTTCGTTAATTCTATTCATTCTATTGTTCTCTTTGTATACTAGACGGTGAAGTTGTTAAATCGGTCGTGTTAGCACTGACTTCAGGGACATTTCATTTGACATCTCTACACATACTACTTGATACACTGCCATTTATCATTATCTTTTGTTTATAGCACTTCCACCTGTTTATCATCCATGTGGTAGGACTCATAACAGGGCTAGCTAAATTAATTTGGCAAGTAAAATTATTTATGGAATTGCATGAAATATGGTGTTAACATTTCAACATATCAGCTTATTTCTGCTTTTCGTAATTCAATTATTGTAGCAGAAAGGTAGGAAATCTGATTTGTTTGTTTAATGTTTGCAAGAAAAAAAAAAATGCCTCAATGTTAGTAGGTAATGTGCTTTCTGGATAAATGTACAGCTTCTTGATCACCTTTCAAAAGAAATGTTTTGATAACATGCTAAATAATCACCTTGCAAAGAAATTAGAGTTATTTATGAAAATGAAAGTGTTAGTGGCTCAGTCTTGTCTGATTGTTGCGATACCATGGGCTGTAGCCCATTAGACTCCTCTCTCAGTGGAATTCTCCAGGCAAGATTACTGGAGTGGGTAGTCATTCCCTTCTCCAGAGGAATTTCTCAACCCAGGGATTGAACCCAAGTCTCCCATATTGCAGGCAGATTCTTTGCCATCTGAGCCACCAGGGAAGCCCCAGAGTTAACTGTAGTACAGGTTTAAAGATTCTTTGTAAAAATTACCAAGAACACTAAAACAGAACAGGGGGAGGATAATACATGAAACCATAAGAAAGAGTAGAATAGTAACATTTTTCAGTCTTCTTTCTTTCTTGCTGGTGTTTTACAATCTTCATTTAGCAGCCACTCTTCTTTTGAATTTTCCTTCTTCATTGAAATAGCTGTACATAGCCTCCAACTCTTTGTTCTGAAGCTAGCTCCTTTCCTGTATCCTGTCTTTTCCTTGGTTAGGGTCCTTACTAACTAGACTTAAATAAATTAATTAACCTTATAACTATCTTACTTGTTTTTTACCCTACTGTTGCTACTAAGTCACTTCAGTCGTGCCCAACTCTGTGTGACCCCATAGATGGCAGCCCACCAGGCTCCCCCGTCCCTGGGATTCTCCAGGTAAGTACACTGGAGTGGGTTGCCATTTCCTTCTTCAATGCATGAAAGTGAAAAGTGAAAGGGAAGTCACTCAGGTGTGTCCGACTTTTCACGACCCCATGGACTGCAGCCTACCAGGCTTCTCCATCCATGGGATTTTCCAGGCAAGAGTACTGGAGTGGGGTGCCATCACCTTCTCTGCTTTTTTACTCTACCTAGAAATAAAATTTTATGATAAGCAGACTGAAGAGTCCATAGTTTCAATATTTCTAACTGCTAACCCAAGACAAAGTAATACACTGCAATGATGAAGTTAAAGAATTTAAAGTTTATTACTTAACACTAGTAGACTACCATGCAGAAGATTTCCAGTCATAACTTTCTCATGTTCCATACATTCTTTGACCTTTAGCAAGGATGTGAGCACTAAATAAGCAACACTATAGAAGAGTGGTACTCTAGTAGATTATCTGGATTTGTGATTGACCAAAATATGCAGATGACACCACCCTTATGGCAGAAAGTGAAGAGGAACTAAAAAGCCTCTTGATGAAAGTGAAAGTGGAGAGTGAAAAAGTTAGCTTAAAGCTCAACATTCAGAAAACGAAGATCATGGCATCCTACCCACCACTTCATGGTAAATAGATGGGGAAACAGTGGAAACAGTGTCAGACTTTATTTTTCTGGGCTCTAAAATCACTACAGATGGTGACTGCAGCAATGAAATTAAGACGCTTACTCCTTGGAAGGAAAGTTATGACCAACCTAGATAGCATATTCAAAAGCAGAGACATTACTTTGCCAACAAAGGTCCGTCTAGTCCAGGCTATGGTTTTTCCTGTGGTCATGTATGGATGTGAGAGTTGGACTGTGAAGAAGGCTGAGCGCTGAAGAATTGATGCTTTTGAACTGTGGTGTTGGAGTAGACTCTTGAGAGTCCCTTGGACTGCAAGGAGATCCAACCAGTCCATTCTGAAGATCAGCCCTGGGGTTTCTTTGGAAGGAATGATGCTAAAGATGAAACTCCAGTACTTTGGCCACCTCATGTGAAGAGTTGACTCGTTGGAAAAGACTCTGATGCTGGGAGGGATTGGGGGCAGGAGGAGAAGGGGACGACAGAGGATGAGATGGCTGGATGGCATCACTGACTCGATGGACGTGAGTCTCAGTGAACTCTGGGAGTTGGTGATGGACAGGCAGGCCTGGTGTGCTGCAGTTCATGAGGTCGCAAAGAGTCAAACACGACTGAGCAACTGATCTGATCTGATCTGAAAGCAAAAGTTTCTGAATTCTTCTCTGTCTTGGCTCCTCTTCTTTCATCTTACTGTCCATTCTCCCTTTCTCAAAGGCTTTCTTGACAGATTTATTTTTGTCTATTTTTCTAGCTGTTGTTTAACCTCTTGAACACTGATTTTTACATTCTTTTTCTATTCCATTTCCTTTTTATACTCAAGAAAAAAAATAGATTCTGGTCTAAGTTTTTGTATTTTTTAATTTATTTTTTCTTTTTTATATACAACATTGTACTTACCCATATGCTATAGTAGTCTATCTCATTTATGCACAGGCCTCCACAATTTTATGAAATCCTTAAGGCAAATTAGAAATAAAGCATCATGTGTGTGCTTATTGATCAAAGGGGATCTGAAAGCACCACAGTGAAGAGAAATATCAGGATTCCTCATGTAAGAGAGTTTTACATCCTGCTTCTCCATTCAGGGTAGAAACACTCAAAATATTAATAAATTAATTTATAGCTTAAAATTATTTGGACATATCTAGAAAACTAGAGGAAACTTTTTTAAAAATTGCCTACATACGGACTTTTTAATGATGGCCATTCTGGCCAATGTAAGGTGATACCTCATTGTAGTCTTTATTTGTATTTCTCTGATAATTGTAAATATTGAGCAGTTTTTCATATGCCTGCTGACCATCTGTATGTCATTTTTGGAGAACTATCTATTTCCATATTCTGCCCTTTTTTAAATTTTTTTTGTATTTTTGATATTGAGCTGCATATTTTAGAGAATATTTTGTATATTATTTATTGTCAGTTTCATTGTTTGCAAATATTTTCTGCCAATTTTTTTTTGTTGTTTTGCTTACAATTTCCTTTTCTATGCAAACATTTTTAAGTTTAGTTAAGTCCCATTTGCTTATTTTTGTTTTTATTTCCATTACTTTAGGAGATAGCTCCCAAAAGATATTGCTGCAGTATGTCAACAAGTGTTTTGCCCAGATTTTCCTCTAGGAGTTTTCTGATATTCAGTCTTACATGCAGGGCTTTAATCCACTTTGAATTTATTTTTATGTATGGTGTTAGAGAATGTTCTAATTTTGTTATTTTACATTTAGCTGTTAAGTTTCCCCAGCACCATTTATTGAAGAGGCTTTCTTTTATCTTTTGTATATTCTTATCTCCTTTGTTACAGATTAATTGAGTATACATGTATGAGTTTATTTATTGGCTTTCTATCCTCTTCCATTAAACTTTATTTCTATTTTGGTGCCAGTACCATACTGTTTGGATTACTGTATCTTTGTTGTATAGTCTGAAATCAGGGAACCTGATTCCTCAAGCTCTGTTTTTCTTTTTCAACATTGCTTTATCTATTCAGAGTCTTTTGTATTTCTGCACAAATTTTTCTTTTTTTTTTTCTTTTTTTTTATAGTTCTGTGAATAATAACACTGACAATTTGATAGGGATTGCAGTGGAATGTGTAGATTGCTTTATGTAGCATAGCCATTTTAACAGTATGAATTCTCCCAATCCAAGAACATAGTTTATCTTTCTATTTGACAGTACCATCTTTGATTTTTTTTCATCAGTGTCCCCTGATGAAAAGTACATCAGGGGATGTACATTTTAGAGTACAGGTCTTTTCCCTCCTTAGGTAGGTTTATTCTTTTTCATGCTCTGGTAAATGGAATTGTATATAACCAGCAAGGACCTACTCTGTAGCACAGGGAACTATACTCGTTATTTTGTAAACATCAGTATTTTCTTACTTATACATAGATACAAATATGTATAGCTGAATCACTGTGCTAATGGGTTAAATAACACAGAATTTTGAGTTAACTATACTTCAATTAAAAAAAAGAGAGAGAGAGAAAAATGTTTGCTATAATCTGACAAGTGCAATGAAAGCTCCACAAAAAACAAACAAAAAAAAATCCTACATATAAACCCCAAGTGTAGTTTCCATGGTTAATAAAATTACTGACAATGTTCCCTGGTTCAGATATGGCTAGACCATAGACCAGAACTAAATAAAAACCCTTTCTGCAATTCATGTCAGACCAAATTGATCAAAGTATGATAATGCTTCAATCAAAAGTAAAAAAAAAAAGCAAAATTACTCTTGAAGTCAATTGATTGTAACATAATAAATATGATAAATAAATTATGATTGTATCATAATAAATAGTATTGATGTTATAGCCAAAAATAATATAATCTTCTCAAAAATCTAAAATATTAGAAAGTCAATAATATAATGTACACAGAACTCTAAAAATTAATATATTAATTGGCACTTAAATTATTATTGTAATTTAAACAGAGAGCACTATGATCCTTTGTAAATTACTCTATAGGGTTCTGAATCCTATTCTTGGTCAGTTTTTAGACTCAATTGCTCAAGCTTATTCATTATTTTCTGGTAAACCTTTCTGTATATCTTTTGAAAAGTACCAACTATTTGAAGAACTTAACAAAAATAAGGATGTTCAACAAGTTTATGTAGAATGCCTTAATCTCAGGGAGAAAATAACAAAAGAATGGAGACAGATATTGGAACACCAAGGATTGCCAACACCACCAAAAGCTAAGAGAAACACATGAAATGGACTTAGAGTATTCAGGAGAACATCACCCTACCGACACCTTGATTTAAGATGGGGAGGGAGGTGGGAGTGGGGTTCAGGATGGGGAACACGTGTACGCCCATGGCAGATTCATGCCGATGTGTGGCAGAACCAATACAATATCATAAAGTAATTAGCCTCCAATTAAAATAAATGAATTTAAATTAAAAAAAAAAAGATTTCTATACTCCAGAACTGTGAGGAAAGAAAAGTTTTTAAAGTAATTTTGTTACTACAATTCTAGGAACCTAATACAATATAGAATAGAACTGAAAGAACTACAAAAGGGAGTTAAGTTAAAATGCTGCTGTGGCTGAAGCTATCCTAATTTTATCCACCAAAAAAATTTAAACATTATTTTACTTTCCTATAATGAGTAAGTATAAGACTTTGTAGTTCTTATTGTTTTGTTAGTTTTTGTTTGTTTGTTTCTTTTTACTTTCAATCAAATGTATCCAAATAACTAATTGCTTTTCTTGACACTACTTACGTTCTCGTAAAGCAAGAGGTTCAACCACTTTAGGGAGTAGACCTATCTGGTTGACCTGCAAAATGCTTTCAAAATTGAAGATGTATCCCAAATGCCTTGGTGTCACACCTCCATTGTATTGGTCATGAGTCTCCAGGAGACATAACCAGTAAGATATATATATGAAGAGAGTTATTATAGCAATTGTACTATATATTTATGAAGGCTGAGAAGACCATGGTCTTCATTCTGTAAGCTGGAGAATAAGGAAAGTTGGTTGGTCTCAATTTGAAGGACTGAGAGTTAGAGGAACCAGTGTGGTAAGTCCTAGTCAAAGTCCTAAAACTTGAGAACCAGGAGAGCCTAATGTCTCAGAGCAAGAAAAGAGGATGTCTCATTCAAGCAAAGAGAGAAAATTTGCCCTTCTTCTACCTTTCTGTTCTAATCAAGTCATCAACAGATTAGATGAGAAGTGTTCTTACCAGTTAGGGTGATCTTTCCTTGGTTGCTGTTGTTGTTCAGTCACTAAGTCCTGTCTGACTCTTTGTGACCCCATGGACTGCAGCATGCCAGGCTTACCTGCCTTTCACCACCTCCCTGAGCATGCTCAAACTCATGTTCATTAAGTCAGCAATGCCATCCAACCATCTCATCCTCTGTCTCACCCTTCTCTTGCCTTCAATATTCCCAGCACTAGGGTATTTTCCATAGAGTCAACTCTTCACATCTGGTGGGCAAAAATTGGAACTTCAGCTTCAGCATCAGTCCTTCTAATGAATATTCAACATTGATTTCCTTTAGAATTGATTGATTTGATGCCCTTGCTGTCCAAGAGACTCTCAAGAGTCTTCTCCAGCACCACAGTTCAGAAGTATCAATTCTTCACTGCTCAGCCTTCTTTAGGGTCCAACTCTCACATCAATGCATGACTACTGGAGAACAAACAAACAAACAAACAAACATAGCTTTGACTATAAAGACCTCCAAAGTTTGGAGCTTCAGCTTCAGCATCAGTCCTTCCAATGAATATTCAGGGTTGATTTCCTTTAGGATTGACTGGTTTGATCTTGATGTCCAAAGGACTCTCAAGAGTCCTTTCCAGCAATTCTTGGGTGTTCAGTCTTCTTTGTGGCACAACTCTCACGTCTGAACTTGACTACTGGAAAAACTATAGCTTTGACTACATGGATCTTTGTAAGCAAAGTGAGGTCTCTGTTTTTTAAAACACTGTCTAGGTTTGTCATAGCTTTTCTTTCAAGTAGCAAGTGTCTTTTATTTCCATGGCTGCAATCACTGCCCACAGTGATTTTGGAGCCCAGGAAAATAAAATCTGTCACTGTTTCCATTTTTTCCCTATCTATTTGCCATGAAGTGATAGGATTGGATGCCATAATCTTAGGTTTTTTGAATATTGAGTTTTAAGCCAGCTCTTTCAATCTCCCCTTTCACTTTCATCAAGAGGTTCTTTAGTTTCTTTTCACTTTCTGCCATTAGAGTGGTTATCATCTGCATATCTGAGGCTGTTGATGTTTCTCTTGGCAGTCTTGATTCCAGCTTGTGCTTCATCCAGCCGGGCATTTCACATGATGTACTCTGCATATAAGTTAAGTAAGCAGCGTGACAATATACAGCCTTGATGTACTCCTTTCCCAATTTTGAACCAGTCAGTTGTTACATGTCTGATTCTAACTGTTGCTTCCTGACCTGCATACAGGTGTCTCAGGAGGCAGGTAAGGTGGTCTGGTATTCCTGTCTCTTTAAGAATTTTCCACAGTTATTTGTGATCCACACAGTCAAAGGTTTTAGTGTAGTTGATGAAGCAGAAGTAGATATTTTTTCTGGAATTATTTTGCTTTTTCTATGATCCATCATATTGTTCTACCAATTAAATGCTAATCTCTTCCATAGATAGCATCACAGACATATCCAGAAATAATGTTTTATCAGCTATATGGGCATCCAATAGGCCAGCCAAGTTGACACAAAAAACTAAACATCCCATCCACTGTTGTGTATGTTGTTTGGTTAGCAAAATAATAGAGGAAGACTACATAAAGGCAACTTGGAGAATAAAAGATTAACAAAGCCTTCTCCCCAATATTTACATTAAGATATACTACAAAAGTGAGCTACAATGAAATTTTTTATGGATTATTTAGTAGTGAAGAAAAGAGTGTGTGCTTGAGTTTCCTTGAGATGTATATTTTGTAATGTATTCATAAAGTCAATTTAGCTTTAAATGGTAGTTACTACCATTGTACCAGAGTGAAATTTCTTTGCTTTAAAATTTTATAGCTCATATGAATGAAATTCACAAAGTATTTACACTAGATGATAGTCTATTTTCTTATTCTTCTTTCTTCCATAAAATGCATTCCAAAATTGCATAGAAAGAATGTTCTTTCTTGTAAGAAATTATGGTTTATATAAAAGATTGTTACAATTCTTTTGCTATCTGAAGCAGAATTTTGAAATTCCTATTTTCATTCATTCATTAAAAAAAAGTAACGTTGAGCTAAATGAAACAAATTTACAAGTAAATAAATGATAATTCTTCAAGGTTAATTGGTATTTCCACAAATCATTGATAAGATAATGTAAAAATCCCCTCACCCAACCACCCTATCTCCAATTTCTCAAATCCAATATTTTATAATGGGATTTACCTTAGCAATCATTGTGGCCAATTATGATTAATTTAATAGTACATGGCCTTATTAATCATTATAATCACACTCAACTTAGATCCATAAGAATGTAATTTAATATAAAAATGCAATTTGGTCAAGAAATTGAATTGAAAATTAATCCCAAATGAATGGTGAATTAATTTTAGTTGCAAAGTGTACTGAACAAACTGATTATAACAACAGCAAAAGACCCACAGCTTTAATACTGAATTGATTTAACTGATTAAACATGGAGCATAGCATTTCAAGGACTGAGACGCTATCACTGTAAAAGTCAAGAATGTAGAATACTGTATATCTTTCTGTTCAGGGTGGCATTTTTAAAAACTCCCAGTTCAGTTCAGTTCAGTCACTCAGTCATGTCCGACTCAGCAATCTAACAGACTGCAGCAAGCAAGGCTGCCTTTTCATCACCAATGCCCAGAGCTTGTTTGAGCAAGCTCATGTCCATTGAGTTGGTGATGCCAATCAACCATCTCATCTTCTGTCATCCCCTTCTCTTAATGCCTTCAATTATTCCCAGCATAAGGGTCTTGTCTAAGTAGTCACTTCTCATCAGGTGGCCAAAGTATTGGAGTTTCAGTTTCAGCATCAGTCCTTCCAATGAATATTCTGGACTCATTTCCTTTAGGATTGGCTGGATGGATCTCCAGGCAGTCTAAGGGACTTTCAAGAGTCTTCTCCAACACCACAGTTCAAAAGCATCACTTCTTCAGTGCTCTGCTTTCTTTATAGTCCAACTCTCACATCCACATGTGACTACTGGAAAAACCATAGCTTTGACTAGACAGAACTTGTCGGCAAAGTAACATCTCTACTTTTTAATATGCTGTCTAGGTAGGTTATAGCTTTTCTTCCAAGGAGCGTCTTTTAATTTCATGGCTGCAGTCACCATCTGCAGTGATTTTGGAGCTCAAGAAAATAAAATCTGTTGCTGTTTGCATTGCTACCCCATTTTTTGCCATGAAGTGATGGGACCAGATGCCATGATCTTTGTTTTTTGAATGTTCAGTTTTAAGACAACATTTTCACTCTTCTCTTTCACTTTCACTTTCATCAAGAGGCTCTTTAGTTCTTTGCTTTCTGCAAAGAAACATCCAGCAGATGTTGACAATTTGATCTGTTGTTCTTCTGCCTTTTCTAAATTCAGCTTGAACATCTAATGTTCTTGGTTGATATACTGTTGAAGCCTGGCTTGGGGAATTTTGAGCATTATTTTGCTAGTGTGTAAAATCAGTGCAATTGTTCAGTAATTTGAACATTCTTTGGCATTGCCTTTCTTTGGGATTGGAATGAAAACTGACCTCTCCAGTCTGAAGCCACTGCAGAGTTTTCCAAATCTGCTGTCATATTGAGTGAAGCACTTTAACAGCATCATCTTTTAGGATTTGAAATAGCTCAGTTGGAATTCCATCACCTCCATTAACTTTGTTCATATGATTCTTATAGCCCACTTGACTTCTCATTCTAGGATGTCTGGCTTTAGCTGAGTACTCACACCATAGTGGTTATCTGGGTCGCTAGATCTTTTTTGTATATTTCTTCTGTACTCTTGCCACATCTTTTTGCTATCATCTACTTCTGTTAGGTCCATACCATTTCTGTCCTTTATTGTACCCATATTTGCATGAAATGTTCCCTTGGTATCTCTAATTTTTTTGAAGATATCTCGAGTCTTCCCCATTCTGTTGTTTTCTTCTATTTCTTTGTATTGATCACTGAGGAAGACTTTCTTATCTCTCCTTGCTATTCTTTGGAACTCTACATTCAGATAGGTATATCTTTCCTTTTTTCCTTTATCTTTAGCTTCTCTTCTTTCCTCAGCTATTTGTAAGGCCTCCTCAGACAACCATTTAGCTTTTTTGCATTTTTCTTTCTTTTTCTTGGAGATGGTCTTGATCACTGCCTCCTGTACAATGTTATGAACCTGTCTGTAGTTCTTCAGGCACTCTGTCTATCAGATCTAATCCCTTGAATTTATTTGTCACTTTCACTGTTTAATCGTAAGGAATTTGATTTAGGTCATACCTTAATGTCTAGTGGTTTTCCCTACTTTTTTCCATTTAAGTCCTAATTTTGCAATAAGGAGGGCATGATCTGAGCCACAGTCAGCTCCTGGTCTTGTTTTTGCTGACCCTATAGAGCTTCTGCATCTTCAGCTGCAAATAATATAATCAGTCTGGTATCAGTATTGACCATCTATAGTTGTTAATTTTCTGTTGGGGGTACACAGCCCCACCCATCAACAGAAAACTGAAAATTTTAGTGCATTATTTTTAAAGAAGCAAATAAGCATTAAATGCCCTTACCTTCCAATGATGTAAAGAATTTGACCAGACTCAGAGACCAGTAGAAAGATACATGTTTTTCCCTTCAATAATATTTTGTGCTGCATTGTGCTTAGTCAGCACAACTCATTTGTTTCTGACTCTTTGTGACCCCATGAACTGTAGCCCACTAGGCTCCTCTGTCCATAGGGATTTTCCAGGCAAGTATACTGGAGTGGATTTCCAGGCCCTCCTCCATGGGATCTTCCCAACCTAGGGATCAAACCCAGGTCTTCCACATTGCAGGCAGACTTTACAGTCTAAGCCACCAGGGAAGCCTTAAATATATGCAAATTTTAAAAATTAGGAAGTTAGTTTTTGCTTGTTTTCAAAATGAGTGAGAAAGAAATGTACTTTCATATTTGTGTCTTAAAGTAAAACTTCTAATAAGAATTAGATTGATGAAATCAAGATGATATTCTTCATAAAAAAGTCAAAGAGAAACATTTTGTATCTCCTATATTGTTGGCCCTATGCCATAAGAAAGAATATATGTAAAAATTAATGGATTCTATGAAAGAGGAAAGAAGAGTGACACTTATCTGGAAGTACAATGCTTGTTTGATGTATAGAAAAATCTCACAATGCTAACATCATAACTGTAGGTCTCTTAACTTACATATGAAAAAGAATGTTGATCTGCATGTAGTCAAACAACAATTGCCAGCAACCATCAGTAAAATTTCTGCATTGCTCTCATATTTATAATTTCTGCTAATGATTAATATTGTACTTCTGTGTGAAACAACCAATTATGTGATTTTTGGCAAAATTTTAAAATAATTTTATTTATACTTTAGATATTTCTTGCATTTGTACTTTTTACATGTTTGAATTTTTTTGTATCCACTCAATTCAATGTCCAACTGTGCACGTTTCTTTAATAATTAGCTAAAGGTATAAGCACTTTTTGAGGTGTTGAAATGAGATGAATGATCCATTCAAAGACTTGTCATTGAGTTGTTACAAGCTAACAGACAAACTCTTACAAGCTAACAGACAAACTCTGATAATAAATTCTACAGAGTAAATTCTAACCAATATTTGAAAGTTATTCCTGAATCAGTGATTTAGATTAGTATATATTCAATTTATAGAGAGGAGCGAAGCAGGAAAACTAAAATAGAGAGAATTTTTTATTAATCTTCCCATTCTTCTCCCTCTATCTTATCTTAAGGAGACACTAAACAAATCATTGTATGGTGCTATTGACTTTGTCTTTTTTTTTTATTTTATTTTATTTTTAAACTTTACAAAATTGTATTAGTTTTGCCAAACATCAAAATGAATCCGCCACAGGTATACATGTGTTCCCCATCCTAACCCTCCTCCCTCCTCCCTCCCCATACCATCCCTCTGGGTCGTCCCAGTGCACCAGCCCCAAGCATCCAGTATCGTGCATCGAACCTGGACTGGCAACTCGTTTCATACATGATATTTTACATGTTTCAATGCCATTCTCCCAAATCCTCCCACCCTCTCCCTCTCCAACAGAGTCCATAAGACTGTTAAGATTATGATGGATTCACCTTACAGAATGCCATTATTTTGATGAAGGTATTTTTATCAAATGTATAGCTCCCTCATATCCCCAAAATTTATTAGATAGTTTTCAAGAAAAGGCAAAGCACCTTACCATGCCCAAGTTGAATATAAAACTGAGAAATGAAAAAAATAGCGATAATATATAAATGGTACATCAATGTATGAGTGATTGAATATTAATTTAAACTCATGCTTTCTAAAAGCGAAAACATATGCAAAACTTGGTTAGTTATAGAATTCTAATTAATTCTATCTGATCAGAAGATAATCTTGACAATTTTTTCTATGCTAAAGTGAGTGAAGTCACTCAGTCGTGTCCGACTCCTTGCCATCCTGGGGACTGTAGCCCACCAGGCTCCTCAGTCCATGGGATTCTCCAGGCAAGAATTCTGGAGTGGGTTGCCATTTCCTTCTCCAGAGGATCTTCCCAACCCAGGGATCGAATCCAGGTCTCCCACATTGCAGGCAGACGCTTTAACCTCTGAGCCACGAGGGAAGCCCCTTCTATGTTAAATACAATGCAAATTTGTTCTGAATGTCTTTATCAATGACAGTTGTAAAAATGGGTGGTATTTTTAGTAAGCTGGTAATAGTAAGATTATAGGACAAATATTTATGATAAAAATGTTTCTTACATTATCCGTTTAAAAGACTGATACCATAACATTGATATTATATTATAGGCTAACAAATACATTTCAGAAGAATTCAAAGCTAACAAGGTTTATGTCTGTAATAATCTGATAGTACAATTTGTAAAGAAAGACATCCAGAAGATGAAATCAGATCATGACTCTATTTTAATTAGTCTCAGATCTTTGATGGAGTTAGAAAATACTGATTGAATTCTCATATAAGGTCCAGATGTATGGCTAATGTAATTGCTGATAGTAGGAAAAAGTAAATACCATTTATGGTAATAGAATCATTGTTATTAAGATTGAGAAAAGATCATGAGTTTCATCCTCAATTGAGTGAAGGATCAACTCACAAGTCTAAACTGATACAGGCTTCAAAAGAATTCTTCCAGAACCAATATTTCCCCCATCTGGGGTCTGCTCCACTTCCCTGGTGGCTCAGAGGGTAAAGCATCTGCCTGTGATGCAGAAGACCCAGTTTCAATCCCTGGGTTGGGAAGATCCCCTGGAGAAGGAAATGGCAACCCACTCCAGTATTCTTGCCTGGAGAATCCCATGGACAGAGGAGCCTAGTGGACTACAGTCCATGGGGTCGCAGAGTCAGACACAACTGAGCGACTACACTCAAGTAAATTTATCTGATCCTAAGGTGCTCTCCATGAATTAGGTAGAACTGAACCCTATTGAAGGAAAATGGAAAGGTGAAGCTGAAGTACTGCTGGACAGGTGGGAGTTATTCTTTTTTTTTGGAGAGTATCTTTTCTCTGACATTCCAGTCACAGAGGCACTTGTTTTCCTGTTATCAAGTCTAAGGGCTTATATAAAGTAAATCAACTGACAAGACATTTTGCAACCCATTATTTCAGAAGAATTAAAACACTCTTTCTTGAGAATCTAGAGAACACACATGTTCTACCCTGCCTCCCTAAATCAGTCCTAGATCTCTAGTCCCACAAAAATAATAAAATTAATTTCCTTATCCATTGTATCCCAGGTGACTAATAGGGTCTGATAAAACAATTTGACAGCAAATTGCTTCATTACTCAATAAATGAAAGGTGTACTCAGTGAAGGTCAATGTTCACTTCTTGATGCATATTAAGTGGGGAAATGTAGAAATTGTCATCCTTAGCTTTTCCTGAGACAGTTACCTTTCCTGCTGATAATTTAACCTACTTCATCCCTAAAGAAATTAATAAATGAACATTAACTCCCAGATCTTTTTCTGCATGAACTGAAGGAGTTTCATGCTTTGCCAAGATTCTACATTCTAAATCCCTAGGGCAAAGGGGAAGACTCATTTTGCCACCTGCAAGCAAAAATTGCCCAAATGAGAATCTGTATTACTTATTCAGCAATGGTTGTGGGAATACACTCCAGATGGGTTGGATCCGTATCCATAAACCTCTACCTTCTGTTCTTATGGCTCAGCAATGCATTTTCACCTTTCTAAATTTCCTGAATTAAACAATTCCCATTATAAAAATGTAACATAGTCCCTGATACTTAGATTTGCTTAATACAAATAGGTCTATATGTTGAGATTAGTGATCTTTCAAAAAAAAGATTATGTTCCACCTTTTAATGGTCCTGACCCTCTCTCCAAACAATATCTTTCTAACCATTTACAGAGTTCTACTCCTTAGAGTTGAGTTCCTTTCTTTTACTGTATGAGCCTGTATCCTACAAAGGGTGAACACTTTACATTCATAGATCCTTAGAATGAATTGATTTACTCACTGGCTTTCTTTCACAAGAACCCAGAGCAGCAGGAAAGCCATTTTACATAGAGTAAACCCCTGCTGAATCTGATGTTTCTAATCACATACAAATAAGCAGCAATATGTTGGATATTTAGTTATCAAGACAGCAAGAAAAAAATTTTTTTTAATGATCTGATATGGCAGAAACAGCTGGGACACAATACTTTATTAGTTCATTAATTCATGTGTCATTTTTCTCTTCCCTCACATCTAAAATACATACAAATTCCAAACAGGTACCTAGATATTTAGAGATTTCTTTCCTTGGAGATTTATACAAGGAAGAAAACAGAAGCATTATTTATTTTTGGTAAGGGCTTAATCTTATTATTCCGATGATCAAGGAGTAGGAATGGGGTTCAGAGAGGAAAGAAAGATGTATAAAATAAGTTATTTTTTCTCTCTTAGACTATGAAGATAATAGAGATGTGAGGGCCAAAAGTAACAATTAAGCTGTTATCTTTAGATTGTCTTTCTGTGCATTGAATACCAGGTAATAGTGACCTATAACTGGCATAAAACTATGAATTTACTCACTGTCCATATAGTCAAAGCTATGATTTTTCCAATATGTGAGAGTTGGATCATAAAAAAAGGCTAAGCACTGAAGAATTGATACTTTCAAACTGTGGTGTTGAAGACTCTTGAGAGTCCCTTGGACTGCAAGGAAATCAAACTAGTCAATCCTAAAGGAAATCAATCCTGAATATTCATTGGAAGGACTGATGCTGAAGCTGAAGCTCCAATACTTTTGACCACCTGATGTGAAGAGCCAACTCATTGGGAAAGATTCCGATCCTGGGAAAGATTGAAGGCAGGAGGAAAAGGGGACAGCAGAGGGTGAGATGATTGCATGTCACCACTGACTCGATGGACATGAGTTTGAGCAAGCTCCTTTCCTCCCTGAATGTGTGTGAGTCTTTCTTTATAGTCTTCAACATAGAAGAGCTGTTCTGCTAGTCCCCAATTCAATTTCAGCAAGAGTCGTTCTGTATTTAGTTGTAGTTTTGATGTGCTTATGGTGAAGAGGCTAGCCAAGTGTCCTATGCTGCCATCTTGATAGCTTCCTCTAAAGTAGATATTATTAAATCTTTTTTACAGATAACTGAGATTCAGTACATTAAGATGGCTTGTTTTACATTTCTACACATTTGTACGGAAATGTGTTTTGAATCCAGGGCTCTTCAACTGTAGGTCATGCCACTATTACCAATTCTGATGATTTTTTTTTTAAACCAGTCATTAGATTTTTCCTTTGAAGTTAAAGGAAAAATGATGACACATGGAAGGAGTGGTCAAGGAAAGACCATGTGTTCTATTGGCCTGATAGATTTTTACAATGTTGTTTTCTATTGCTTTTAATCCATTTACCTTTTGTGTTTATTTCTTGTGTTAATAATAATTGCTGCATGGATGTATATTTGTGAAACTATACTCAATGACTGATTTTCATAATCAAAATAAATTATATAATATCATTACAAGCATACCTTAGAGATATTATGAGATTAGTTTCTGACCACCACAATAGGACAATGTTGTTTTGAAATATATATATATATTTAGATGAGTAAATTTTCAGTGTTACTCATAACTTCTGAGAGAGTATTTTGAAGCAGTTTGTTTCTTGACTCCTTGACATGTGCAGAATTGGGTGTTTAAACTTAAAACCAGATCATGAGTGAAAACTAAGGATAGCTAAAACTAAAGGAAAGAAAAAAGAAAGGATTCTACCTTTTCTTGCGAGGGTTGGGGGGAGGGTAGGGGAGGGCGGTGTGGAACTGAGTAGATGGCAAATTTCTTAATTCCCCATGATCAGATCAACTTTCCATCACTATTGAGAGTGAAAAGGCAGTAGATAAGTAATGATGGAAGAGATTCATCTTACTTGTGTAACTACCTGGTTCCCCTGTCCTGGATACAATCAGAAAAGGTCTAAATGTGAGGTAGACAGATAGTCTTGCATTCCTAGAATAAATAGAAAATATACTTAAAATATGCTTTCATTTTTTTGAGGCAGATATATTTGTAGAGAAAATATTTTGCAACTTAAATTATAACCATAAAAATATAGAGATATATATTATTATCCATCTTTGCATCTGTTTATATCTGTTATAAAGTGATATATGTATAATAGTGGAAATAATAATGGTCAAAGGACAGATAACCTAGAATCTGATTTCTGGTCTATCAGAAATAAATTGGTAATATTTACCAAGTCATCCAACTCTAACTCATCCACACCATCTAAAAATGAGAAAAACAGAATAAATAATTTCTGTGATCATTTTAGTCTTCAAAGTCATTTGACTTTACTTACCCAAACTGAGCTCTCTGTGCCTATTAATCTGTTTATCTTTAGGAATAATGAAAAGATGTATAAAAAGTTACAAATCAAAAGAGAAAAAAAAATCAGCAAACATAAAAGCTGAGAATAGTTTGGCCCTGAAATGATTTTTTCAAGGCTACTATCAACAATGCAAACTGCCACTTATCTAATTCCTTGTGTGTTTTAGACATTGATCCACAGACTTTCTATACATTTCCCTGCAATTATCGTAAAAATCATACAAGCATCTACTTTATTGATAAAGCAACTGAAGCTTGTAGAGCTTAAGTAATTATTTTGATGTCACCCAGATAAGTGATCAGAGCCATGATTCAAATATTATTTTTAACAATAAATTTAAGATTATTTTTATCTTTGGATTACTGCACTTTAAATGGACTCTAGTGCTTGAAGAAGCTTTTTCAAAAATATTTATTTATTTGGTTGCACTGTGTCTCAGATGCAGCACACAGGATCTCTAATTTTGGCGTGTGAACTCTTAGTTGCAACATGTGGGATCTAGGAGAGTGGGGGCGACTCTCTAGTTGTGATACATGGGCTTCTCATTGTGGTGGCTTCTCTTGTTTCAGAGCATGGGCTCTAGGCACATGAGCTTCAGTAGTTGCAGCTCACAGGCTCTGAAGTGCCATCTCAATAGTTATGATGCACGAACTTAGTTCCCCCAAGGTGTGTGGAATCTTCCCGGCCCAGTGATGGAAACTATGTCCCCTGCATTGGCAGGGGATTTCTGTCCACTGTACCATCAGGGAAGTCCGCAAAGAAGGTTGTTTAAAGAGTGAGTAAATTTGGTAAGACTTTAAAGGACTAAATGTAAAATGGAGGGAAAACAGAAGGGCGAGAGGGATTAGGGTAGTTTTTATATATTTACGTGCACTAAAGTCCAAGCTATCATTAGAGCCTACATAAACACACAGACACAGAACCATACAAACATATATATTGAAAGATATAGTGCATACTATATACAATGTCTGAACCTTCCAGTAAGCACTCATTCTTTACAGCTGTTAGATAAAATATTAGTTGCATTAATATCAGCATTTATCTTTTTATATATTTTATTCCTTTATAATGTTTTACAACTTGAAAAATTAATAGCAGTTATTTGTACATGTGAAGGGAGTAAAATTTACTAATTAATAACCTCCCTTCCCAGACATGGTATATTTACTACCAAAAACCATACTGAGTTTGTTTTATTTCCCACAGAAGTATGTCTATTAACTTTCCTTCATCTCCCACATATCTGTTCACTTGGCAGTTTGATTTTACTTTGGACTATTCACTGCCAATTACTTGCCCAAGTATGTTTAGAGCTATTCCTTCTATAGTTCCATTAATATAATGGAGATATAATGACATAAGTAAATATATTATCATGATCATTGCATTAAGTGATAAATGAGATAGAGTTATTTACCAACTATATGGAAAACTTTGAAAGATTTCTGATAAAAATCTAAAAACTGAAATTATTCCTTATACTTTCTGGAAAACAGAATAAATGGAATGTTTTTACCATTTTCATATAGGTCTGTAGGTAAGTATTCATAGAAATAAGAATTTCACTTGAAAATGTCCAGTTTTATACTCTACAGAAGCTATTGTAAGCATTAGATTACTGTCAACTACTAAGTTCTGCAATCATCTCACACGCTAGTAAAGTAATGCTCAAAATTCTCCAAGCCAGGCTTCAGCAATACGTGAACCGTGAACTTCCTGATGTTCAAGCTGGTTTTAGAAAAAGCAGAGGAACCAGAGATCAAATTTCCAACATCCGCTGGATCATGGAAAAAGCAAGAGAGTTCCAGAAAAACAGCTATTTCTGTTTTATTGACTATGCCAAAGCCTTTGACTGTGTGGATCACAATAAACTGTGGAAAATTCTGAAAGAGGTGGGAATACCAGACCATCTGACCTGCCTCTTGAGAAATCTGTATGCAGGTCAGGAAGCAACAGTTGGACTGGACATGGAACAACAGAGTGGTTCCAAATAGGAAAAGGAGTACATCAAGGCTGTATATTGTCACCCTGCTTATTTAACTTCTATGCAGAGTACATCATGAGAAACGCTGGACTGGAAGAAGCACAAGCTGGAATCAAAATTGCTGGGAGAAATATCAGTAACCTCAGATATGCAGATGACACCCCCCTTATGGCAGAAAGTGAAGAGGAACTAAAGAGCTTCTTGATGAAAGTGAAAGTGGAGAGTGAAAAAGTTGGCTTAAAGCTCAACATTCAGAAAACTAAGATCATGGCATCTGGTCCCATCACTTCATGGGAAGTAGATAGAGAAACAGTGGAAACAGTGTCAGACTTTATTTTGGGGGGGCTCCAAAATCACTGCAGATGGTGGCTGCAGCCATGAAATTAAAATACGCTTACTCCTTGGAAGGAAAGTTATGACCAACCTAGATAGCATATTCAAAAGCAGAGACATTACTTTGCCAACAAAGGTTCATCTAGTCAAGGCTATGGTTTTTCCTGTGGTCATGTATGGATATGAGAGTTGGACTGTGAAGAAGGCTGAGCACCAAAGAATTGACGCTTTTGAACTGTGGTGTTGGAGAAGATTCTTGAGAGTCCCTTGGACTGCAAGGAGATCCAACCGGTCCATTCTGAAGGAGATTAGCCCTGGGATTTCTTTGGAAGGAATGATGCTAAAGCTGAAGCTCCAGTACTTTGGCTACCTCATGCGAAGAGTTGACTCATTGGAAAAGACTCTGATTCTGGGAGGGATTGGGGGCAGGCGGAGAAGGGGATGACAGAGGATGAGATGGCTGGATGGCATCGCTGACTCGATGAACGTGAGTCTGAGTGAACTTTGGGAGTTGGCGATGAACAGGAAGGCCTGGCGTGCTGCGATTCAAGGGGTCGCAAAGAGTCGGACACAACTGAGCGACTGAACTGAACTGAACTGAACTAAGTTGTGAGTACAGCAGGGTCATGTATTTTAATGACATAAATTAAATCACTAGCTAGCAAACTGTGTGCATTATTTCATATGGATTATGTATTATCAAGAAGAGACCACACATGTGTGCATGCCTGTGCACATTCACATACACAAATACACAAAGTAAGATTAGCTCAAGTTCTAAATATAATTACTTAAAGATACAAAATCTCATGAAATTAAAAGAGCTTGCAAAGCTACACATCTTGGAACATCACTGTTTAATCCCCAGAGTCCTTAATGAGCGTAAAATGGCTTCCAGTTTCACTGTTGGAGCAAGTTATAATCTCGTCAGAACTAAGAAGTCAAATTGTTTTGCAACCCAGAGCTTACGTAATATTAAAGATGAATTATAAATATTAATTCATCTGAGGCTTGCCTGTTCTTGAACCAAAGTATCAGTAGGGTCATGACATCACTTCTGAGAGAAATCAGTGTCCATGCTTAGAAATCTCTAGAAAAAGTATCTATCTAGAGCTTTCCAGCAATCCAGAAACTCTGCAGTTTATGACTTGACTTTAATAATGTTTGATGTAGGTAATTGTGATATTGAATTGGTCCCAGAACCATGATTATATATCTATTTTACAAAAAAAATACTTTGTTAATTGTCTGTTAGTATTTCTTTGTTTAACTAGAAATTTCTAAATATTATAATAATGGTAGTAAAAGTTAAAATTTATTGAGAGCTCAAATGTACTTAGAAGTGTTATATGGTTTCAATTGTTATACCCAAGGGTCCACAACCTACAGGATCTAATGCATGATTATCTGAGGTGGAGTTGATTTAATAATAGAAATAAAGTACACAATAAATGTAGTTCTCTTGAATTATCCTGAAACCATCCTCCATCTCTGGTTGATGGAAAAAATTGTCTTCCACAACACTGGTCCCTGGTGCCAAAAAGGTTGGGGACCACTGAGTATAACCACTCTGTGTTGTTTATGAAGTAGGTTCTATTATTACTTATTTTTAATTGATGAAAAAAATGAGACTTAGATGTTAAGATGACAACACTAGTAATCATTACAGCAGGAAATGGAGATTTATATACTACAGTTTCCACTCTTAAACACTGCACTACACTTTTTCTCAGAAGCATCGTGAAAGTCCAATTTCATCCAATCCTCTGGATTTTAATTTCTTGGCTCCTTAATTTTAAGCTTGTTACTTTGCTGTATGCCTCAATTCAGTGTCCTTTTCATAGTTTACATAGTACATATTCATTCAAAATAACTAAATGTTAGCAGTAAGAATTTTACCATCCCTAAAATAGAATGCTCAAATGTTCTAAGTAATCTGATATTATGAAAAATCACTATCTTGAATTATGTAAAATAAGATATTAAAATGGACATTTTGACCAAAACACCAAGATAGGGCTATGTGAATTTGAAAGCAAGACCTTCATATACATACCTTACAAAGAATATTGCAGCCAGTTTCTCAACTCTTTGGCTTCTCAGTTGGACATGAAAAAGAATAGGCAACTAGGTGTGAGTTGTTGCCTTAAGTTTCTATCCCTTTCCTGGTAAGAATGTGGTAAAGTGAACTTCAAATGGACCATTAAAAAAAGCATCCTAAGTGATTCTTCGATATAGGAAAACCATACACTGTTCCCTGACTCATACCTGATAAACTAAAGCTGCTTATGGCAGCAGAGTCAATTCAGTTCAGCTGCTCAGTCAACCCCAACTCTTTGCAACCCCCTGGACTGCAGCATGCCATGCCTTCCTGTTCATCACCAACTCCTGGAGCTTACTCAAACTCATGTCCATTGAGTCGGTGATGCCATGCAACCATTTCATCCTGTGTCATCCCTTCTCCTCCTTCCTTCAATATATCCAAGCATCAGGGTCTTTTCAAATGAATCAGTTCTTCACATAAGGTGGCCATATAATAGAGTTTCAGCTTCAGTATCAGTCCTTCCAATGAATATTCAGGACTGATTTCCTTTAAGATGGACTGGTTGGATCTCCTGGCTGTCCAAGTGAGTCTAAAAGTCTTCTCCAACACCACTGTTCAAAAGCATCAATTCTTCTGCACTCACCTTTATTTAGAGTCCAACTCTCAGATCCATACATGACTACTGGAAAAACCATACTCTGACTAGATGGACCTTTGTTGGCAAAGTAATGTCTCTGCTTTTTAACATGCTGTCTAGGTTGGTTATAGTTTTTCTTCCAAGGAGCAAGAGTTTTTTAATTTCAAGGCTGCAGTCACCATCTGCAGTGATTTTGGAGACAAAAAAAAAAATACAGTCTGTCACTGTTTCAACTGTTTCCCCATCTATTTGTCATGAAGTGATGGAACCAGATGCCATGATCTTAGTTTTCTGAATGTTGAGCTTTAAGCCAGCTTTTTCACTCTCCTCTTTCACTTTCATCAAGAGGCACTTTAGTTATTCTTTGCTTTCTGACATAAATGTGATGTCATCTGCATATCTGAAGTTATTGATATTTTTCCAGGCAATCTTGATTCCAGATTGTGCTTCATCTAGTTCAGCATTTCTCATGAAAGAACTCTGCATATAAATTAAATAAACAGGGTGACAATATACAGCCTTGATATACTCCATTTCAGATATGGAACCAGTCTGCTGTTTCATGTCCAGTTCTAACTGTTGCTTCTTGACACGCATACAGACTTCTCAGGAGTCAGGTCAGGTGGCTTAGTATTCTAATTTTCTTAAGAAATATCCACCATTTGTTGTAATCCACAGAGTCAAAGTCTTTGGCATAGTCTGTAAAAATGAAGTAGATGTTTCTGTGGAACTCTCTTGCTTTTTGATGATCCAATGGATGTTGGCAATTTGATCTGTGGTTCTTCTGCCTTTTCTAAATCCAGCTTGAACATCTGGAAGTTCATGGTTCATGTACTATTGTAGCCTGACTTGGAGAATTTTGAGTATTACTTTGCTAGCATGTGAGATGAGTGCAATTGTGCAGTACTTTGGACATTCTTTGGTATTGCCTTTCTTTGGGATTGGAATGAAAACTGATCTTTCCTAGTCCTGTGGCCACTGCAGATTTTTCCAAATTTGCTGGCATATTGAGTGCAGCACCTTCGCAGCATCATCTTCCAGGATTTGAAATAGCTCAACTGGAATTCCATCACCTCCACTAGCTTTGTTTGTAGTGATGCTTCCTAAGGCCCACTTGACTTTGCATTCCAGGATGTCTGGTTCTAGGTGAGTGATCACACCATCGTGATTATCTGGGTCATGAAGATCTTTACTGTAGAGTTCTTCTGTGTATTCTTGCCACCTCTTCTTAATATCTTCTGCTTCTGTTAGGTCCATGCCATTTCTGCGCTTTATTGAGCCCATCTTTGCATGGAAATTTCCCTTGGAATCACTTCTTTTCTTGAAGAGATCTCTAGTCTTTCCCATTCTATCGTTTTCCTCTATTTCTTTGCATTGGTCACTGAGGAAGGTTTTCTTATCTCTCTTTATTATTCTTTGGAACTCTGCATTCAAATGCTCATAGCTTTCCTTTTCTCCTTTGCCTTTCACTTCTTTTCTTTTCATAGCTATTTGTAAGGCCTCCTCAAATGACCATTTTGCCTTCTTGCATTTCTTTTTCTTGTGGATGATCTTGATAACTGCCTTCTGTACAATGTCCTGAACCTCTATCCGTAGCTCATCAGGCACTCTGTCTATCAGATCTAATCCCTTGAATTTCTTTGTCACTTACACTGTAGAATCATAAGGGTTTTTATTTAGGTCATACCTGAATGATCTACTGGTTTTCCCTACTTTCTTCAATATAACTCTAAATTTAGCAATAAGGAGTTCATGATCTGAGCCACAGTTCACCTCCCAGTCTTGTTTCTGCTGACTGTACAGAGCTTCTTCATCTTTGGCTGCAAAGAATATAATCAACCTGATTTTGATGTCGACCATCTAGTGATGTCCATGTGTAGAGTCTTCTCTGTGTTATTGGAAGAGGGTGTTTGCTATGACCAGTGTGTTCTCTTGGCAGAACTTTATTAGCCTTTGCCCTGCTTCATTCTGTACTCCATGGTCAATTTTGCCTGTTACTCCAGGTGTTTCTTGACTTCCTACTTTTGCATTTTGGTCCCCTATAATGAAAAGGTCATCTTTTGGGGGTGTTAGTTCTAGAAGGTCTTGTAGATCTTTATAGAACCATTCAACATCAGCTTCTTCAGCATTATTGGTTGGCGCATAAACTTGGATTACTGTGAAATTGAATGGTTTGCCTTAGAAACAAACAGAGTTCATTCTTCTGTTTTTGAGGTTGCATGCAAGTACTGCGTTTCAGACTCTTTTGTTGACTTTGATGGCTACTCCATTTCTTCTAAGGTATTCTTGCCCACAGTAGTAGATATAATGGTCATCTGAGTTATATTCACCCATTTCTGTCCACTTTAGTTCGCTGATTCCTAAAATGTTGATATTTACTCTTGCCATCTCCTGATTGACCACTTCCAATATGCCACGACTCAGGGACCTAACCTTCCAGGTTCCTATGCAATATTGCTCTTTATAGCATCGGACATTACTTCCATCACCAGTCACATCCACAACTGGGTGTTGTTTTTGCTTTAGCTCCATCTCTTCATTCTTTCTGGAGTTATTTCTCCACTGATCTCCAGTAGCCTATTGGGTTCCTACTGACCTGGAGAGTTCATCTTTCAGTGCCCTATCTTTTTGCCTTTTCACAGTGTTCATGGGGTTCTCAAAGCAAGAATACTGAAGTGGTTTGCTATGCCCTTCTCCAGTGGACCACGTATTGTCAGAACTCTCCACCATGACCCATCCGTCTTGGGTGGTCCTACATGGCATGGCTCATAGTTCCATTGAGTTAGTCAAGGCTGTGCTCCATGTGATCAGATTGGTTAGTTTTCTGTGATTATGGTTTTCAGTCTGTCTGCCCTCTGATGGAGAAGGATAAGAGGCTTATGGAAGCTTCCTGATGGGGGTGACTGACTGAGGGGCAAATTGGTTCTTGTTCTCTGACTCATACCTGATAAATAAAGCTTTTTATGGCAGCAGAGTAAAGTGTCTATACTGGGATGGAACGCACCTCCCTAATGGATTCAATTAAGTTCAGTCGCTCACTCGTGTCTGACTCTTTGCGACCCCATGGACTATGGCATGCCAAGCTTCCCTGTCAATCACGAACTCATGCGTTTACTCAAACTCATGTTCATTGAGTCAGTGATGCCATGTTACAATCTCATCCTTTGTTAACCCCTTCTCCTCCTGCCTTCAATCTTTCCCAGCATCAAGGTCTTTTCAAATGAGTCAGTTCTTCCCATCAGGTGGCCGAAGTACTGGAGTGTCAGCTTCTGCATCAGTCCTTCCAATGAATATTCAGGACTGATTTCCTTTAGTATGGACTGGTTTGATCTCATTGCTGTCCAAGCAACTCTCAAGAGTCTTCTCCAACACCACAGTTCAAAAGCATCAATTCTTCTGCACTCAACTTTATTTAGAATCCAACTCTTACATCCATACATGACTACTGGAAAAAACGAAGCTTTGACTAGACAGACCTTTGTCTGCAAAGTAATATCTCTGTTTTTTAATATGCTGCCGGGGTCCAGCCCCGGCTGATCCAGGGTATTCGAAGCGGGGACGGCGTCGGCGACTTATTTATTTATAAATATTTATCAAAGATTTAAAGAGTAATAGAATGAGGATAGCTCAGTGAGGAAATGCAGTGGAGAAAAGCGGCTGAAATAAGGATAGCTCAGTAGGAAAATTCAGTGGAGAAAAGAAGCTGAGTGGCTTGGTTTACGCGGAAAATCAATATAACCCGTGACACCAGGTTAGCTCTGACCACGGAGGCCGCAGGCGCCCTCTCGAATAGCGGAAGGTGCCCCACCTTAGACACCTTCTCGAGTGGGTCTTAGAAGCCCAGGCAAATAAATGGTCGCAGAGGACATCCACGCTCCAGATGGACACTCAGCTGGAAGTTAAAGGGAAGAATGACATGGGGAGACCAAGTTTCAGTGAACAAGGCCCACACTTTATTTTCCAAAGTAGTTTTTATACCTTAAGTTATGCATAGAGGATAATGGGGGAAGGGGTAGAGTCATGCAGCAAGCCAGGCTTTTTTCCTGTAAACTTATCATATGCAAAAGTTCAGGTGATAGACATCATCTTCCGGCCAGGAGGCCTGTTAACATTTTAAGAAACTTATCTTTCTCTAAAGGTGATTATTCCAAAGTCAGGCGCCAGCCTTCCAAAAAGCATTGGACAAAGCTGCATTTTACATTTCTATACACCCATTATATCAATCAATACACTGCCAAGGACACAGTAGGTAAGGAGTATGGAGACTTAGCAGCAAACATTGGCCCAACAAGTGAAAAACCCTTCACCAATACAATTTCTAATCAATCTTTTAACTACTCAAAGGAATCTGTGTTTAGGCAGTTTAGAACATCTCCTGCCTCTCACAGTTGGGAGGCTCTGAACAATCACATGTGGCCAGAAAAACCCATTCAGGCAGGCTAGAGGATTTCCAAAGGAGTTTGTAGGTTGAAACACTGTCACATCCAGGAATTATTAACTGGAGCTGTAAGCTAACTCTCTTTTCAGAGAGAGGTAGTGGAGGACAGCCCCCCGTAAAGTCAGAGGTGTAGGTGAAAGCACAAAGCAGAAAGTAGGCAGACTCTGGTTTTGGGGGTAGATGCTCGAGAATTTCCAGGGGGACTCCTGAGGCTCGATCCCGCCTTTGCGTATGCCGAGCCTCCTTCCTCATGACCTTTGTCATGGGCGGAGTGCCTCACGCTGGCTCCCGGCAGTGATAGAATTCCAGTTGAGCTATTCCAGATCCTCACTCAATATGCAATATGCCGGCTCCCAGCAATATGCTCTCTAGATTGTTCATAACTTTTCTTCCAGGAGCAAGCATCTCTTAATTTCATGGCTGCAGTTAACATCTGCAGTGATTTTCGAGCCCCAAAATGCAAAGTCTCTCACTCTTTACATTGTTTTCCCATCTATTTGTCTTGAAGTGATAGGACTGGATGTCATGATCCTAGTTTTCTGAATGTTGAGTTTTAAGCCAGATTTTTCACTCTTTTCTTTCACTTTCATCAAGAGGCTCTTTAGTTCCTCTTCTTCTCTGCTATCAGGGTGGTGTCATCTGCATATCTGAGGTTATTGATATTTCCCCCATCAATCTTAATTCCAGCTTGTGCTTCATCCAGCCTGGCATTTCTCATGATATACTCTGCATATAAGTTAAATAAGCATGGTGACAATATACAACTTTGACATACTCCTTTCCTGATTTGGAACCAGTCTGCTGTTCCATGTCCAGTTCTAACTGTTGCTTCTTGACCTGCATACAGATTTCTCAGTAGACAGGTAATCTTGAATGGAATAGAACAGGCAATATGCAAGTATTTCCTTGGAATATGTGTGAGTCATGAGAAAAGTTTAGGTAGCCTGGAACTGACTAAAGTCCTATTCAAAAGACTTCTGCCAGAAAGTAGGAACCTCAATAGTATTCAGGTAGGACAGATTGTCAGAGAAACAAAACTAAAGGAGAGAAATAATAGCCTGCTAGAGAATATTATATAATTTAAAAAATAATACAGGGAGATTCAGAGATTTTTTATTGGTAATAGGAACTTAAGAATCTTTGAACTTTTGCCAGCTGCACAAAGCACAGAACCAACTTACAATTGCACTAATTCAGGAAAGATGTTTATTTTTCTTTCCCAAGTCCACTCTCTCCCTGATCTCACCCTGTAAAGATTTAAAACTGACTCTGTTGCTTGAGAAACAACAAAATTTCTTCTAATAACAGGAAAAACAACAAAGCAAACCTTTATGCAACCTATAGCACAACTGAGCTGGGATTGGAATGGGTGTACCAAGTCGCTCAGTCATGTCCAACTCTTTGTGACCTCCTGGACTATAGCCCACCAGGCTCCTCTGTCCATGAGATTCTCCAAGCAAGAATACTGGAGTGGGTTGCCATTTCCTTCTCCTTGGATTGGGAAGAATAGGAAATACACTAAATCCAGTGCGATATTTTTATTACTATCTTGGATAGAACATACAAATTTCTTAATTGAGTGTGTGTTTTAAAATCTTGCAGCAATGATAGAACTGTCAGTTATATAATAATGAGCATAGAAGTATGGGCTTTAAGGAATATTTCACCTGGGTATAGGGGAAAAGATCCCAAACATAAATATTTCAATAAACCACTTGATTGCATTTTAAAATATCCATCTAGGACTCTGTTTCTGTTCATGGTAGTATGAGGTGATTGGGTAATTTTCCTTTGAAGAAAATAAGTGAAATTAGCTAAAATAACTATAAATAACTATTTCAAGACCCTGGAAGATGACCAAAGACAGGTTAAAAAATTGAGAAATGATTATTTATGAACAACTGTTACTGAATCATAGAAGAATGGATCATTTGTTGATTACGGATATTCCCATTCCTATCAGCTTAGGTTCAGGAATGAAATCTCTAACTTTACTTGCCAGAGCAGGTGGGTTCAGCTGACACATTATTGACCAGAGATGTATTAATATGTCCTTTGTTACCCAAACATTATTGACCAGAGACATTTAAATGTTCAGTTACATAACAAATCACTGGACACAGGCATTCAGTTCAGTCACTCAGTCATATCCTACTCTTTGTGACCGCATGAATAGCAGCATGCGAGGCCCCCTGTCCATCATCAACTCCCAGAGTTCACCAAAACCCATTTCCATTAAGTTGGTGATGCCAACTAATCATCTCATCCTATGTCTTCCCCTTCTCCTCCTGCCCTCAATCTTTCCCAGCAACAGGGTCTTTCCAAATGAGTTAGCTCTTCACATCAGTTGGCCAAAGTATTGGAGTTTCAGCTTCAACATCAGTCTTTCAAATGAACATCCAGGACTGATCTCCTTTAGGTGGACTGGTTGGATCACCTTGCAGTCCAAGGGACTCTTAAGAGTCTTCTCCAACACCACAGTTCAAAAGCATCAATTCTTCAGCACTCAGGTTTTTTTAATAGTCCAATTCTCACATCCATACATAACCACAGGCAAAACCATAGTCTTGACTACATGGACCTTTATTGAAAAAGTAATGTCTCTGCTTTTTAATATGCTGTCTAGAATGATCTCTGTTCGTTTCTAAGGCAAACCATTCAATATCATGATAATTCAAATCTATGCCCCAACCAATAATGCTGAAGAAGCTGATGTTGAATGGTTCTATAAAGATCTACAAGACCTTCTAGAACTAACACCCCCAAAAGATGACCTTTTCATTATAGGGGACCAAAATGCAAAAGTAGGAAGTCAAGAAACACCTGGAGTAACAGGCAAAATTGACCATGGAGTACAGAATGAAGCAGGGCAAAGGCTAATAAAGTTCTGCCAAGAGAACACACTGGTCATAGCAAACACCCTCTTCCAATAACACAGAGAAGACTCTACACATGGACATCACTAGATGGTCGACATCAAAATCAGGTTGATTATATTCTTTGCAGCCAAAGATGAAGAAGCTCTGTACAGTCAGCAGAAACAAGACTGGGAGGTGAACTGTGGCTCAGATCATGAACTCCTTATTGCCAAATTTAGACTGAAATTGAAGAAAGTGGAGGAAACCACTAGACCATTCAGGTATGACCTAAATCAAATCCCTTATGACTATATAGTGAAAGTGAGAAATGGATTTAAGAGACTAGATCTGATAGACAGAGTGCCTGATGAACTATGAGTGGAGGTTCATGACATTGTACAGGAGACAGGGATCAAGACCATCCCCAAGAAAAAGAAATGCAAAAAAGCAAAATCGCTGTCTGAGGAGGCCTAGCTATGAAAAAACAGGAAGTGAAAAGCAAAGGCAATAAGGAGAAATGTACCCATTTGAATGCAGAGTTCCAAAGAATAGCAAGGAGAGATAAGAAAGCCTTCCTCAGCAAACAATGTAAAGAAATAGAGGAAAACAATAGAATCGGAAAGACTAGAGATCTCTTCAGGAAAAGTATAGATACCAAGGGAACATTTCATGCAAAGATGGGCTCGATAAAGGACAGAAATGGTAGGGACTAACAGAAGCAGAAGATATAAAGAACAGGTGGCAAGAATACACAGAAGAACTGTACAATAAAATCTTCACGACCCAGATAATCACAATGGTGTGATCACTCACCTAGAGTCAGACATTCTGAAATGTGAAGGCAAGTGGGCCTTAGAAAGCAGCACTATGAACAAAGCTAGTGGAGGTGATGGAATTCCAGTTGAACTATTTCAAATCCTGAGAGATGATGCTGTTAAAGTGCTGCATTCAATATGCCAGAAAATTTGGAAAACTCAGCAGTGGCCACAGGATTGAAAAAGGTCAGTTTTTTTCCCAATCCCAAAGAAGGGCAATGACAAGGAGTGTTCAAACTACCACACAATTTAACTCATCTCACATGCTACTAAAGTAATGCTTAAAATTCTCCAAGCCAGGCTTCAGCAATATGTGAACTGTGAACTTCCAGATGTTGAAGCTGGATTTAGAAAAGGCAGAGGAACCAAAGATCAAATTGCCAATATCTGCTGGATCATCAAAAAAGCTAGAGAGTTCCAGAAAAACATCTATTTCTGCTTTATTGACTACGCCAAAGCCTTAGACTGTGTGGATCACAATAAACTGTGGAAAATTCTGAAAGAGATGGGAATACCAGACAACCTGACCTGCCTCTTGAGAAACCTGTATGCAGATCAGGAGGCAACAGTTAGAATTGGACATGGAACAACAGAGTGGTTCCAAATAGGAAAAGGCTGTATATTGCCACCCTGCTTATTTAACTTATATGCAGAGTACATCATGAGAAACGGTGGGCTGGGGGAAGCACAAGCTGGAATCAAGATTGCCAGGAGAAATATCAATAACCTCAGATATGCAGATGACACCACCCTTATGGCAGAAAGTGAAGAGGAACTCAAAAGCCTCTTGATGAAAGTGAAAGAGGAGAGTGAAAATGTTAGCTTAAAACTCAACATTCAGAAAACTACAATCATGGCATTCAGTCCCATCAATTCATGGCAGATAGATGGGGAAACAGTAGAAACTGTGGCTGACTTAGTTTTTCTGGTCTCCAAGAGCATTGCAGATGGTGATTGCAGCCATGAAATTAAAAGACACTTACTCCTGGGAAGGAAAATTATGACCAATCTAGAAAGTATATTAAAAAGCAGAGATATTACTTTGCCAACAAAGGTCTGTTTAGTCAAGGCTACGGTTTTTCCAGTGGTCATGTGTGGATGTGAGATTTGGACTGTAAAGAAGGCTGAGCACCAAAGAATTGATGCTTTTGAACTGTGGTGTTGGATAAGACTCTTGAGAGTCCCTTGGACTGCAAGGAGATCCAACCAGTCCATCCTAAAGGAGATCAGTCCTGATTTTTCATTAGAAGGACTGATGTTGAAGCTGAAACTCCAATACTTTGACCACCTGATGCAAAGAGCTGACTCATTGGAAAAGACCCTGATGCTGGCAAAGATTGAGGGTAGGAGGAAAAGGGGACGATAGAGGATGAGATGGTTGGATGGCTTCATTGATTCGATGGACATGGGTTTGGGTGGACTATGGGAGTTGGTGATGGACAGGAAGGCCTGGGGTGCTGTGGTTCATGGGGTTGCATAGAGTCGGACACGACTTAGCGACTGAACTGAACTGAAATAGGTTTGTCATAACTCTCCTTCCAAGGAGTAAGCATCGTTTAATTTCACGGCTGCAATCACCATCTGCAGTGATTTTGGAGCCCAGAAAAATAAAATCAGCCACTGTTTCCACTGTTTCCCCATCTATTTGCCCTGAAGTGATGGGACCAGATGCCATGATCTTAGTTTTCTGAATGTTGAGCTTTAAGCCAACTTTTCACTCTCTTCTTTCATTTCTGCAAAAATCCCTCAGGTCACAAATATTATAAATCCCACTCTTGGGCATACATTCAGAGAAAAACATGGCCCAAAAGTTACATGCACCCCCAGTGTTCATCACGGCACTGTTTACAATGGATAAGACATGTAAGCAACCTAAATGTCCATCATCAAAGGAATGGATAAATAAGATGTGACATATATACACTATTGAATATTACTGAGTCAGAAAAAGAATGAAATAACGTTATTTGCAAAAACATGGGTGGACCTAGAGGTTGTCATGCTGAATGAAGTTATACAGTGCAAAAGGAATATTATATAATATCATTTATATGCAGAATCTTTTTTAAAAAATGCTACAAATGAACTTATTTACAAAACAGAAACAGCCTCACAGACTTAGAGTACAAACTTATGATTACCAGCAGGGAGGGCAGAGTGGGGGTAGGGAAAGTTAGAGAGTTTAGGATTGACATGTACACACTGCTATGTTTAAATTTGAAAACCAACTCTGTGTTCTGTATAGCACAGAAAACTCTGCTCATTAAACAACCTAAATGGGAAAATAATTTGAAATTATTTTCAAATTCAGTATATAAACAGTGAAATTGGGCTCTGTCTCTGATGAATTGATAGTATCTATTGATCTGTATTCAAGTTTACTGACCCTATCTTTTGTTATCTATAAATAACTATTTCAAGACACTGGAAGATGACCAAAGACAGCTTAAAATATTGAAAAGTGATTATTTATGAACAGCTGTTTCTGAATCATAGAAGAATGGAGCATTTGTAGATTAAGGATATTTCCATTCCTATCAGCTTAGGTTTCAGGAATGAAACCTCTAGCTTTCCTTGCCAGAGGACAAGTAAAGCACAATCATTTTGCTGTATACCTGAAACTAACAAACATTGTTAGTCAACTGTACTCCAATAAAAAATAAAAAGTTTAAAAAGAAAAAGAGCAGGTGGCAAACAAGCTAAAAATGCAAAGAGAAGATTTAGCAAGCAAAAGAAACATAGAAACTTTTGAATAATAAACACTCTTTTTCATTGCTAACTTTTAAATTTTGTGCAATGTAGGAGACCCTAGAGAGTTTCCAGGGAAAAATGAAAGCTTGGGAGAGTTCACAATTTATTGTGCTTTTTAATTACTTTCTTAAGTGAAACATAGCCTAATCAGGAGATAATGGAAGTCTTACCCATTTGAGATATCTGAGGATAACTTCTTTCTAATTATTGGCTTATTGTGAAATTATACAGGCTTCAAGGAGCTGCCTAAAGAGACAGACACACATACACAGATTTGACCAGAGACATCAGTGTCTTCACATCATGGGAAGGAGAAATAGTAAAGAATCTGCCTGCAGTGTGGGTGACCTGAGTTTGATCCCTGGGTTGGGAAGATCCCCTGGAGGAGGGCATGGCAACCCACTCCAGTATTCTTGCCTAGAGAATCCCATGTACAGAGGAGCATGGCAGGCTACAGTACATGGGGTCACAAAGAGTCAGATATGACTGAGCAACTTAGCACAGGACAGCACAAATTTAATTACTTACTATAAAAATAAAGCCAATAACCCTCAGAAGAACAAAGGACAATACAGAGGTGCTTCAATATAATGTCCACAATGTCTGGATTTAACCAAAATTACCTGACAAGCAAAGAAATATAGAACTCTGATGCAAATTCAGGAAGAAAAAAATGTAGTCAATAGAAACAGATTTTGAGTAGGCACAATGTTGAATAAAGGAGCCAAATCTTACAAATAGATGTTATAAATATGTTCAGACAATTAAAGAAAACTATTCAGATAATAAGTAAACAGACATGCAGAAAGGAAAACTTAAAAAAAAAAACACCTAAAATAACTGAAATGAATATTTCATTGCTGGACTTACCAACAGATTTAAGATAACAGAAGATAGAGTCAGTAAACTTGAATACAGATCAAGAGATACTATCAATTCATCAGAGACAGAGCCCAATTTCAATGTTTATGTACTGAAAGTCCTTTATATATCTAACCAATCATTCATTGACTATCATAAATTTCAAAATTATCAGATCTTGCCACAATTCAGCATTTTGTCTCATTTCCTATTTCACACAAACATTAAAAAGTCAATAGGAAGGTGAATGCATCTTATCTTAAAGCCTAAAAAATATTTTTTAGTCATTTTTGATATTTCACAAATCATAATTCCTTTTGTTGTTCTATTAATATTAATATGACTATTTTGCATAACTTGTATTGAAATTAAATCTGATGTCAAAAAAACTGAGTACAAATTTCTAGACAATAAAGTTGTCTGTCATTTTCCCTAATTTGCATAAGAGTTCATGGAAGGCAACTCATCATTGTAAAATAACTCAGAACTAAATTTTCAGAGTAATAAAGAACTATAATTTAGAAAATAATGTCATATATGTAATTGTCATGAAAAGAAAATAAGAAAAGAAAAGATATCCATTAATTTTATTTTTATAATTTGTTGAGTTTGTAAAGCCTAAAAAATAAAGCCATGGGTTGTTTGAAGGTTTCTCACCATTTGTAGCTTCAGGATCACATTTTTTTTTTTCTTTGTTTTTTTTTTTTTGTTGGTGGTGGTGGGTTTTACTTTTTTCTTAATTTATTTATTTTAATTGGAGGCTAATTACTTTACAATATTGTGGTGGGTTTTGTCATACTTTGACATGAATCAGTCATGGGTGTACATGTGTTCCCCATCCTGAAACCCCCTCCCACTTCCCTCCCCATTCCATCCCTCAGGGTCATCCCAGTGCACCAGCACTGAGCACCTTGTCTCGTGCATCAAACCTGGAGTGGCGATCTGTTTCACTTATGATAATATACATATTTCAATGCTATTCTCTCAAATCATCTCACCCTCGATTCTCTCACAGAGTCCAAAAGACTGTTTTATACTTCTGTGTCTCTTTTGCTGTCTCGCATATAGGGTCATTGTTACCATCTTTCTAAATTCCATATATATGTGTTAATATACTCTATTGGTGTTTTTCGTTCTGACTTACTTCACTCTGTATAATAGGCTCCAGTTTCATCCACTTCATTAGAACTGATTCAAATGTATTCTTTTTAATGGCTGAGTAATACTCCACTGTGTATATGTACCACAGCTTTCTTATCCATTCTTCTGCTAATGGACATCTAGATTGCTTCCATGTCCTGGCTGTTATAAAGAGTGCTGTGATGAACATTGGGGTACACATGTCTCCTTGAATTCTGGTTTCCTCGGTGTGTATGCCCAGCAGTGGGATTGCTGGGTCATAAGGCAGTTCTATTTCCAGTTTTTTAAGGCATCTCCACACTGTTCTCCATAGTGGCTGTACTAGTTTGCATTCCCACCAACAGTGTAAGAGGGTTCCCTTTTCTCCACACCCTCTCCAGCATTTATTGTTTGTAGGCTCTTGGATAGCAGCCATTCTGACTGGTGTGAGATGGTACCTCATTGTGGTTTTGATTTGCATTTCTTTGATAATGAGTGATGTTGAGCATCTTTTCATGTGTGGCCCATTTTTTGATTGGGCATTTATTTTTTTGGAATTGAGCTACAGGAGTTGCTTGTATATTTTTGAGATTAATTCTTTGTCAGTTGCTTCATTTGCTATTATTTTCTCCCATTCTGACCGGTGTATTTTCACCTTGCTTATAGTTTCCTTCTTTGTGCAAAAGCTTTTAACTTTATTTAGGTCCCATTTGTTTATTTTTGCTTTTATTTCCATTACTCTGGGAGGTGGGTCATAGAGGATCCTGCTGTGATTTATGTCAGAGAGTGTTTTGCCTATGTTTTCCTCTAGGATTTTTTTAGTTTCTGGTCTTACGTTTAGATTTTTAATCCATTTTGAGTTTATTTTTATGTATGGTGTTAGAAAGTGTTTTAGTTTCATTATTTTACAAGTGGTTGAGGATGTCATCATTGAAATACTTCATGGATGGTCTAAGAATACTCATTCAATGTGCTTTCAGTATGTGCTGTGCTGTGCTTAATTGCTCAGTCATGTCCAACTCTTTGTGAGCCCATGAACTGTAGCCCACCAGGCTCCTCTATCCATAGGTATTCTCCAGGCAAGAATACTGGACTGGGTTGCCATGCCCTCCTCCAGGGAATCTTCCCAACCCAGGGATCAAACCCAGGTCTCCTGCATTGCAGGTGGATTCATTACCAGCTGAGCTACCAGGGAAGCCCCCATACTTTCAGTATAATAAATATGAATGAATTAGAATAACTGCTTGAGAACTAGCCTATCACATTAATTCAGCACCCAAAACTCTGATATTTGATCATTATTTTCTTTTTCATATAATATTTTAATCTCTTTCTAAAATTTTGCTAGGTTATAAAGCAACTCTAATTAGCAATACCTTGTCAATAAGACATGTAATTCATGTAAATTCAAGTGTCACTATGCTAATAAATACATCTCTAATTTTGACTCATTTATGATATATAATTGTGCTTGGAATTCAGCCAATCACATCATATTTTGCTTGGTTGACTTTATCAGGTAATCAACATACTTTTTTTATTAAGAGCTTACTATTTGAAATGATAAGTAACTTTTTCATTAAAATGGATAATTTGCATGATAATATCAACAAAGACTACCTGAGATAACTGTTTTCTATTTCACAAGAGAAAAGCAAAATCCCATTCAAAAATAGCCAATATTAATGCAGATTGCTTCTTATTGTTGCTCTTTGTTGTTTAGGGATAGTGGTTAGGGAAAGAAAGATTTTAAAATCTAGGACAATGATGATTACAGTTTACCTTCAATTTTAATAAAATATTTGAACCACTGAAATATTTAGTTTTCCTGTAAAAATGCGTGTGGAAATTACAGAAGTATATTAAGTACACTCTGCTTTTGGTAAGTACTTTCCGTATGCTGTTTGATTCTTGACAACTCTTCGAGATTGGTGTTACTATCTTTAATTTACTGATAACGTGACTAAAATTGAGTGGTTAAGACTTAAAGTTTTTAGAACTTAAATACTTTATTCATAGTCAAGCAGCTTAATATATAGTATATGCAAGAATGGAACTAAAAGTGAATATTGAAACTGTTAGTGACTCAGTCATGTGAAACTCTTTGTGACCCCGATAGATTGTAACCTGCCAGGCTCTTATGTCCATAGAATTCTCCAGGAAATATTGGAGTGGGTTACAGTTCCCTTCTCCAGGGGATTTTCCTGACCCAGAAGACCCAGGATCTGGGTCTTCTGCTTTGCAGACAGATTGTTTACTATCTGAGCCACCAGGGAAACCCAAGAGTAGAACTAACATCTGTCCAAAGGCCCTGCAAGTAAAGAAGTTAGGGTTTCTATAGCTTAACACTGTCTACTAAAATATATAGGTTGCTAACATGCTTAAATTAATTACACCTTAGAACCATTTTGCTGTAAAATTTCACTTTTAAGAACTATGTTGTTAAAGAGAGGTTTAGAAATTCTGTAAATGAAATATTTTCTTTTTTAATATTGGACTATAAATATTTCTAACTATGACAAAAAGTGTTATCTTTTCTCTGTCACCAGCATGATAGCATATTATACTCTATTTTAAATGGGAAAACTAAAATATATTGCAATATCAGAAACTTTGCCCAAGATGGCAAAACAAGTGTTCCGTTTTCCAAAAGATATGATTGTGTCCTATTTCTCTGAACACCCAAGCTTTATTCTGACATGTCTTTACATTTGCCCATTTATTGATACATATTTTTAAAGTCCTCGTCTTTAATGTGTTTACTTTTCCCTTCATGTCTTGGAAGACAGCAACTTTAATAGCTTAATAAGTCATTCAAATAAATGCTTATTTATTTGAATTTGTGATGTTTTATTCAAACAAATTTGCTGTTTTATTTACCTCAGTGTGGTATTGTTAAAATACACAGCTGCCTTTGCTTCAGTGTGGGATGCTTTAGACACACTGCCTGTCCAAGTACATTGATATTGTATATATGAAGTCTTACACCTCAGTACACACTTAACAGCTTACAAAAACAACATCCTATTCATGTGGGATGAGTAGGGATATTAGCTCTTCACAACAATTCAGTCTATGAATACTTATTTAATACAATTTACTTGTGATCTGTGTAGCTCTGCCTTGTTAAACAGGTCTCAGTCCTCTTAGAAGCCAGGTTGCCATTTAAAAATACAGCGTCTTTGTGTTTTCAGAATCTCTCAGATTACATGGATATGGCTTGATTGCTTGCTCCTTAAAAAAAGAAGTTATTTTCTGTTCTGACTAAGCGACTTTTTAAAGTAAAATCTCACTTTCAAAGGGACATATCATTAAATTATTGCTCACTTCCACCCTCAAGGGGGTGGGAAGAAGGATAGGAAGGGTTTAGGGTGAAAGCAGAATTATCAGTGCCTACAAATTGAGCCTTAAATGGAGAAGACTTCTCATCCATAGCTACAGTCCCAGTAGCATAACAACATAATTAGCTTTGGAGTTTTAGTAATTACCAACCGAATTCCCAAGAAAAAAAAAAGTCTTGAAATTACTGATGTGCAATCACAAAGAAAATTGTGACGTTTCCTGTTTAAATTTACTTCAGCTCATAAAAAGAAATGTTGGCCAAAAATTTTGTGATGAAAGACTAAGCTTAAAAAAAAAATCTAATTTCAGAAATCTTTCAGCAGTATTTTTCCATATCCCAATAGCCTTTCACTATTTGCAGCCACATTTGGAACACTGGGGCCATTAAATTAAACTAAATCTGCCCAACTCTGTCCATTCCCATGACTCATTTTGACATGTGCGTCTGGACTGAGATTCGACCTCCCGTCTCCTTTACCCTTGTTTCTCACGTTTACTACCTTAGGCCCAAACTTCAAAATATTCCATCCTGTACTAAGGAGTGTGCTACCAGTATACATATTTGCACATTTATACATACACTCCATCAGAATGAAATTACTAATCCTCATATTAGTCCTTAACCTGTTAGGTGACCATGATTAAATAACACAACATGTATTGACCTGAATTTTATTTTCCAAACTCCAAGGATATACTCCCTGTTTTATAAAATGTATTTGATAAATTATATTGTATTATTCATAATATTGATCGACTCTGTCAGTAAATTCACCCATGCTAGTTTCTCTCATAAAACAGATCTCTGACAACCTTACCCTTGTTCTATCTAGAAGAGTTCAGTTCAGTTCATTTGCTCAGTCGTGTCCGACATTTTGTGACCCCATTGACTGCAGCATGGCAGTCATCCCTGTCCATCACCAACTCCGAGAGCTTACTCAAACTCCTGTCCATAGATTTAGTGATGTCATCCACACATCTCATCCTCTGTCATCCCCTTCTCTTCCTGCCTTCAATTTTTCCCAGCATCAGGGTATTTTCCAATAAGTCAGTTCTTCATATAAGGTGGTGAAAATATTGAAGTTGCAAATTCAGCATCAGTCCTTCCAATGAATATTCAGGACTGCTTTCCTTTAGGATTGACTTGTTGGATCCCCTTGCAGTCCGAGGGACTCTCAAGAGTCTACTCCAACACCACAGTTCAAAAGCATCAATTCTTTGGTGCTCAGCATTTTTATAGTCCAACTCTCACATCCATACATGACTACTAGAAAAACAATAACTTTGACTAGATGAAACTTTGTTGGAAAAGAAATGTCTCTGCTTTTGAATACACTGTCTAGGTTGGTCACAGCTTTTCTTCCAAGTAGCAAGCGTCTTGTAATTTCATGGCTTCAGTTACCAATTGCAGTGATTTTTGGAGCCCAAACAAATAAAGTCTGTCACTGTTTCCATTGTTTCTCCATCTATTTGCCATGATGTGATGAGACTGGATGCCATCATATTAGTTTTCTGAATGTTGACTTTTAAGCCAAAGTTTTCACTCTCCTCTCTCATTTTAATCAAGAGGCTCTTTAGTTCTTCTCTTTATGCCATAAGGGTGGTGTCATCTGTATATTTGAGCTTATTGATATTTCTTCCTGCTATCTTGATTCCAGCTTGTGCTTTGTCCAACCTGGCATTTCACATGATGTACACTGCATATAAGTTAAATAAGCAGGGGGACAATATACAGCATTGACATACTCCTTTTGGAGCACTACTTGGAACCAGTCTGTTTTTCCATGTCCAGTTCTACCTGTTGCTTCTTGACCTGAATACAGATTTCTCAAGAGCCAGGTCCCATGGTCTGCTATTCCTATCTCTTGAAGAATTTTCCAGTTTGTGGTAATCCACAAAGTCAAAGGCTTTGGCGTAATCAATAAAGCAGAAATAGATGTTTTTCTGGAACTATTTTGCTTTTTCAATGATCCAGCAGATGTTGGCAATTTGATCTCTTCTTCCTCTGCCTTTTCTAAATCCAGCTTGAACATCTGAAAGTTCATGGTCCACATACTATTGAAGCCTGGCTTGGAGAATTTTGGGTATTACTTTACTAAAGTTCGTATTTGCTATTTATCCTTATGGCATAAAGTGAAGAGGAACTTAAAAGCCTCTTGATGAAAGTGAAAGAGGAGAGTGAAAAAGTTGGCTTAAAGCTCAACATTCAGAAAACGAAGATCACGGCATCTGGTCCCATCACTTCATGGGAAATAGATGGGTAAACAGTGGAAACAGTGATTTTGGGGGGCTCCAAAATCACTGAAGATGGTGATTGCAGCCATGAAATTAAAAGATGCTTACTCCTTGGAAAGAAAGTTATGACCAACCTAGATAGCATGTTGAAAAGCTATTACTTTGCCAACAAAGGTCCGTCTAGTCAAGGCTATGGTTTTTCCAGTGATCATGTATGGATGTGAGAGTTGGACTGTGAAGAAAGCTGAGCATTGAAGAATTGATGCTTTGAAGTGTGGTGTTGGAGAAGACTCTTGAGAGTCCCTTGGATGGCAAGGAGATCCAACCAGTCCATTCTAAAGGAGATCAGCCCTGTGTGTTCTTTGGAAGCAATAATGCTAAAGCTGAAACTCCAATACTTTGGCCACCTCATGAGAAGAGTTGACTCATTGGAAAAGACTCTGATGCTGGGAGGGATTTGAGCCAGGAGGAGAAAGGGATGATAGAGGATGAGATGGCTGGATGGCATCACTGACTTGATGGCCGTGAGTCTGAGTGAAATCCGGGGGTTGGTGATGGACAGGGAGGCCTGGCGTGCTGTGATTCTTGGGGTCGCAAAGAGTCGGACAAGACTAAGCAACTGAACTGAACTGAACTGAATACTATTTATTAGTACTTACTATATACTATTTACAGTTATTCTTTCCTGGAAAACCCCATGGATGGAGAAGCCTGGTGGGCTAGAGTCCAGGGGGTCCCAAAGAGTCAGACACAACTGAGCAACTTCACTTTGTCACTTTCAATTAAGGCAAGTATTTATTAGTATTTACTATTACTAAAGCTGGCTTTACTTTACTAGCTTTACTAGTGTGAGATAAGTGCAATTGTGTGGTAGTTTGAGCATTCTTTGGCATTGCCTTTCTTTGGGATTGGAATGAAAACTGACCTTCTCCAGTCCTGTGGCCACTGCTGAGTTTTCCAAATTTGCTGGCATATTGAGTGTGGCACTTTCACAGCATTATCTTTTAGGATTTTAAATAGCTCAACTGGAATCCCATCACCTCCATGACCTTTGTTGGTAGTGATGCTTCCTAAGGCCCACTTGACTTCACATTCCAGGATGTCTGGCTCTAGGTGAGTGATCACACCATCATGGTTATCTGGGTCATGAAGATATTTTTTGTATAGTTCTGTGTATTCTTGCCACCTCTTCTTAATGTCTTCTGCTTCTGTTAGGTCCATACCATTTATGTCCTTTATTGTGCCCATCTTTGCATGAAATGTCACCTTGGTATCTCTAATTATCTTGAAGAGATATCTAGTCTTCCCCATTCTATTGTTTTCCTCTATTTCTTTGTACTGATCACTGATGAAGGCTCTCCTCACTAGTCTTTGGAACTCTGCATTCAGATGGGTATATCTTTCCTTTTCTCCTTTGCCTTTCACTTCTCCACTTTTCTCAGCTATTTGTAAGGCTTATGCAGACAGCCATTTAGCCTTTTTGCATTTCTTTTTCTTGGGGATGGTCTTGATCACTGCCTCCTGTACAATGTCATGAACCTCCATCCTTAGTTTTTCAGGCACTCTGTCTATCAGATCTAATCCCTTGAATCTGTTTGAATCCCTGAATTGAGAAGAAACTCTACCGTTTAGTCAGTTATTTTTCTTTTGCCCTTTTTCTTGAGCTGAAGCCTAGAATGTCTTGGTAACAGCTTACCTCAAACTACTATCTAAGATCTCACTTTCCTCTATGCCACAGTCACATTTTGTATTGTGCATGCAATTAACAGAATGAGAAGGAAAGGTTAGCCCGCTCTTGTTCCTTTCTGAAAGAACTAACAATTCTTAAATGTCTTTACTCAGAAATCAGTGAAATTTCTCCTCATCACTCCCTTTGTTTTCTTGCCACTGTTTTTAAATAATGTTATTGATTCTTTTGTAAGACAACTGCATTAATATTTCGGACCAATGAACTAATTTCTCCAACTTGCCCTGAATGCTAGCTGCTAGTGGCTCATGGCAGAGTCCCTTTCCAGGAATAGCCCACATTGAAAATAAACTACCTCTGAGAAGTTCTGTATGGAATAACTGGCTGAAATACAGGTACTGTGGCCTGGTCCCTTGATTTTATTCAGAAAGATTCTCAAGGGCCTTCCCAACTCCAGTGTTCTCTAAGGGATCAGTTGAGGCCACTTCTACATCTACATCTTGGTTCAGCTACTCCTACTCAGTTATGCAGTTTGCATCTCTGCCAAATGTTACTACTGAGATGATACCCCAGTAAGTGTTCTGCACATAAATAGCAAAATCTGTTTTCTGAAAAAACAGATTCATGATATTTGATACCAGAAGTGGTCTTAGGAAACAGCCTGTAAAAGAGGATATACTCTGTATTACTAACTGGCTTGTGGCAGTGAGGATGCCATCACTGATTAGATGGAGGGCTGACTCCACTTAGCATACATTTGTGATGCAGTGTTAGCAAGTTCACTAACAGTAGACTAAGATGAGATACTAGAGAGTCAAAATGCACTGATAAGAACTTTGAGGAAATTGGTAGGTAGGTGTACTGTGGAATCCTTTTTTTTTTTTTTTTTTTATGGGTAATAAATCTGATATACTGGAATTTATTTAATTAAGCAAGACATTTTGACAGTTAGTTACAGTCATTTTTTGTCACTATTTGATCATTTTCTTTTGGTTTGGTTTTAATTTTTCATTGGAGTATAGTTGCTTTACAACATTTTATTATGGAATCCTTAATGCATTACGCACACACACGACACTGAAAGTTTTCAGATAATCAATCACCAATACAAGGAGGTGAAAGCCAGAAGAGTTCCTTGCAGCTTTTTTTTTTTTTTTTAACTTTACAATATTGTATTGGTTTTGCCATATATCGAAATATTCTCTCTTGTATAGCCATGGGGCAAGAGAAAAAAAAGATTGAGAATTAGTTCCAGAACTTAATTATAAGTGTAGCAGAGCTCCAGAAAATATTGAATTCTCAACCCTGACATGTCTGTTGTGCTAAGGTTCGGTCCTGGATTGCAAAAGATCTAAGGCTTTGCATGGAAATATCTGAGATCATGAACCTGAAAAATCATAAATCCCTTATATTCTTCTGAACCTCTGGGGCTCTGGAAGTAGTTCATCCTTTTTGTAGAAGACTGGGGTTTCCTCCACTTGCTTAAAAATAATACAGAGACCTCTGTCTAACAAGAACACAAGTAACTTCTCCTGCCTCTCCCCACTTAGAGCTACTGCCACCTCTCTTTCTGGCCACCAGACTAATAACTAAGGTCAGGTCACAGTCATCCTCCAGGTAAATATTGAGCCTTTGAAAGGAGAGCCTGTTACGTGCTGAAGGATTTCAGGAGCTGGCTATCATGTACTATCTAGCAGGAAACAGTCAAGTTCATATGGGACTGTCATCAGTATGCTGGATAAAGGTGAAGGAACAGAAATTTAAATATGGCAGACTATATCAAGACAGGAGGAGTCTCCTGAGATATAGCATTTAACATCCTGGAAAGAAACCTGAGATGTAATACTAATAAATACACTGCTTCTTTGCTTCTTCCACATTCAGAAAAGTGGGTGACTCATATTAAATGAAATAGAAATGCTGGAAAAGCTGTTGCAAACAGCAGAGAAGGAATTAAAATTCTCAAAGGATTGGGCATGATACTATGAATATACTATGAAATGGCCTAAAATCTCATTAGCAATTGTTTTGAGATAGGATCATGATAGCACATTTACCAAAACAATAAGGAATGCTCTGATCAAAAGAAGCATTGGCATTCTTGAAAAGCTCACTGGTGACTGTCTCTGCAAGCAAGCATTAAAACAGGCATTAGGCTATAAGCCTAGCTTCCCCAAAACAGGAATGCTAGGATTTCAAAATAATAGAAGACACTTGGTGGTGCTTAATAACTGGAAGGAAGATATGTGCAAATATTGTTTTGAGCAGTAGGTCAGAGTAGAAGTCAGAAGGGCCTTACTTGTGGGAATATTTAGTAGAATTTTGCATACTAAGTGTAAAATAGACAGTCAACAATGTTATTGATCCTTTTATACACACCAAATAAATTAATGACTGATAATCAGGAAGTTGAAGGCAGTTGAAGTTGAAGTTGCTCCAATGAAGTTATGATCTCCTGCCTAGTTCTAGACATGGGACAGCTCTCAGAATCCATTGACCAACTGGGAAGAGGGACCTACATGAGCATGGTGAGTGAATATATAACAACTAGGCTGGAGTGTCATACAAACATTTATGTCAGATGTGCATACACTGGAGAATGGGGTGCTCAGGCTGTTGAGGATCACTGGACCTAGAAAGATACTATATCATCAAGAAATCTTGTTAGAATGGAAGTACAATGGAGATCAAGTAATAAATGGAGTCTAGGCTGAGGTCCAGCTCAAACTGTGTTTACTAGACCTAGTGATCATTTTCAAGATACCTGAGTGTATATTGGAATGGACATCTTTGGTAGTTACCTTAACATTGGTTCCTTGGTCTGAGGGACAACATAGATAAAAACCAAGTGAAGACCCTTAAAACTGCCTTCCACTCCTGAACAAGATTTTAGGTGGAAAACAATGTATCATGCCAGGAGAAAAATACAAAAGTAGTATTTATCATTATATTGTTGTTGTTATTGTTCATTCACTAAGTCATGTCCAACTCTTTGCAACCCCATAGATTATAAAATGCCAGGCCTCTCTGTCCTCCATAATCTCCTGGAGTATGCGCAAATCTGGAGCCATTGAATTGGTGATGTTATCTAACAACTTTATCCTCTTCTGCCTTCTTCTTTGCTTGCCTTCAGTCTTTCCCAGCATCAGGGTCATTTCCAATGAGTCAACTCATAGCAGCAAGTGGCCAGAGTATTGGAGCTTCAATTTCGGCAACAATCTTTCCAATGAATATTCAGGGTTGATTTCCTTTAAGATCGAATGGTTTGATCTCCTTGCAGTCCAAGAAACTCTCCAGCACCATAATTCAAAAGCAATAATTCTTCAGAGCTCAGCCTTCTTTATGACCCAGATCTCACATCCATACACGACTACCGGAAAAAACAAAACTTTGACTAGACATATCTTTGTTGTCAAAGTTATGTCTCTGCTTTTTTCATTTGCTGTCTAGGTTTGCCATAGCTCTTCTTCCAGGGAGCAAGCATCTTTTAATTTCATGGCTGCAGTCACTCTCCGCAGTGATTTTGGAGCCCAAGAAAATAAAATCTGTCATTTCTTCCTCTCTATCCCCTTATATTTCCCATAAAGTAATGGGACTGGATACCATGATCTTAGTTTTTTGAACATTGACTTTCAAGTCCGCTTTTTTCACACTCCTATTTCATCCTCATCAAGAGGCTCTTTAGTTCCTCCTTCCTTTCTGGCTTTTGAATGGTATCAACTGCATACCTGAGGTTGTTGATATTCTTCCCAGCAATCTTGATTCCAGCTTGTGATTCATTGGGCCCAATATTTTGCAAGATGTACTCTGCATATAAGTTTAAAAAGCAGTGTGACAGTACACAGGAGTGCATACTCCCTTCCCAATTTCAAACCAGTTAGTTATTCCATGTGCACTTCTAACTGTTGCTTCTTGACTCCCATACAAGTTTCTCAGGACATAGGTAAGGTGGTCTGCTACTCCCATCTCTAAGAATTTTCCACAGTTTATTATGATCTACACAGTCAAATTCTTCAATGTAGTCAATGAAACAGAAGTAGATGTTTTTGTGGAACTCCATTGCTTTCTCCATGATGCACGAATGTTGGCAATTTGATCTTTGATTTCTTTGCCTTTTCGAAACCCAGCATGTATGTCAAGCAGTCCTTAGTTCCAATGCTTCTGAAGCCTAGCTTGAAGGATTTTTAGCACAACCTTGCTAATATATGAAGTTAGTGCAATTGTATCATAGTTTGAACAAATTTTGGCATTGTCTTTCTTTGGGATTGGAATGAAAACTGACCTTTTCCTGTCCTGTGACCACTGCTGAGTTTTTCAAATTTGCTGACATATTGAATGTAACACTTTAACAGCATCATCTTTTAGGATTTTAAATAGCTGAGGAAAGAGAAGTGAAAAGAAAGGGAGAAAGGAAAATAAATACCCAAGTGAGTGTAGAGTTCCAGAGAATAACAAGGAGAGACAAGAAGGTCTTATTTGTCGCCTCCACTAGCTTTTTTCATAGTAATGCTTCCTAAGGACTACTTGACCTCATAATCTAAGATGTCTTGCTCTAGGTGAGTGATCACACCATTGTGGTTATCTGGGTTATTAAGTCCTTTTCTGTACAGTTCTGTGTTTTCTTACCACCTCATCTTAATTTCTTTTGCTTCTCATGTGCTTAGTCTCTCAGTCATGTCTGACTGTTTGTAACCCCACGGACTGTAGCCCTCCAGGCTCCTCTATCCATGGGGATTCTCCAGGCAAGAGTACTGGGGTGGGTTGCCATACCCTCCTCCAGGGGATTTTCCCAACCCAGACATTGAACCCCAGTCTCCCACATTGCAGATGTATTCTTTACCATGTGTGCCACCAGGGAAACCCTTGCTTCTCTCAGGTCTTTACTTTTTCTGTCCTTGATCTTGCCCATCCTTGTATGAAATGCTCCCTTGATATCTCCAATTTTCTTGAGAGATCTCTGCTGCTGCTGCTGCTGTGAAGTCACTTCAGTCGTGTCCGACTCTTTGCAACCCCATAGACGGCAGCCCACCAAGGCTCCCCCGTCCCTGGGATTCTCCAGGCAAGAACACTGGAGTCGGTTGCCATTTCCTTCTCCAATGCATGAAAGTGAAAGTGAAGTTGCTCAGTCGTGTCCAACTCTTAGTGACCCCATGGACTGTGGCCTACCAGGCTCCTCTGTCCATGGGATTTTCCAGACAAGAGTATTGGAGTGGGGTGCCATTTCCTTGTCTAGTCTCACCCATCTTATGTATTCCTCTATTCCTTGCATCGTTCATTTAAGAATACCTTCTTATCGCTCCTTGCTATTCTCTGGAACTCTGCATGCAGTTGGGTGTATCTTTTCCTTTGTCCCTTACTTTTCACTTCTCTTTCCTCCATGCATGCATGCATGCTCAGTTGTATCTGAGTCTTTGTGACTCCATAAACTGTAGCCCGGCAGGCTCCTCTGTCCATGGGATTTTTCAGGCAGGAATACTGGGGTGGGTTGCCATTTCCTCCTCTAGGGGATCTTCCCTACCAGGGGATCGAAAGCACATCTCCTGAATTGCAGGCAGATTCTTCACCACTAGCACCACCACTAGCCCCTCCTTCCTCAGCTATTTGTAAAACCCTTTCAGACCACCACTTTGCCTTCTTGCATTTTTTTTTCCTTCAGGATGGTTTTGGTCACTCCCTCCTGTACAGTGTTATGAACCTTCATCTAGAGTTCTTTAGACATGCTATCTACCAGGTATAATCCCTTGAATCTATTCATCACCTCCACTGTACAATCATAAGGGATTTGATTAAGATCATACCTGAATGGCATAGTGGTTTTCCCTACTTGCTTCAATGTAAGCTTGAGTTTTGTAATAAGAAGCTTGTGATCAGAGCTACAGTCAACTCCAAGTCTAATCTTTACTGACTGTATTGAACTTCTCCATATTTGGCTGAGAGATCATAAACAAACTGATTTCAGTATTGACCACATGGTAATGTCCATGTATAGAGTCATCTCTTGGGTTGTTGAAAGGATATTTGTTCTAACCAATGTGTTCTCTTGAAAAAAAAATCTTTTAGTCTTTGTGCTGCTTCATTTTGTACTCCAAGGCCAAACTTTCCTGTTATTCCAGGTACCTCTTGATTTTCTACTATTGCAGTCCAATCCCCCATGATAAAAAAAAAAGACATCTTTTTGGGGTGTTAGTTCTAGGAAGTGTTTTAGGTCTTCATAGAACCCATCATCTTCAGCTTCTTAGGTATCAGTACTCGGGGCATAGATTTGGGTTTCTGTAATTTTGAACAGTTTGCTTTGGAAACCAATAGAGATCATTCTTTTGTTTTTGAGATTATCCTCAAATACTGCATTTTGGACTCTTGTTGACTCTGAGGGCTATTCTATTTCTACTAAGGAATTCGTGCCTACAGTAGTAAACATAATGGTCATCTGAATGAAATTTGCCCTTTCCTGTCCATTTTAGTTCACTGATTCCTAAGAGGTCAGTGAAACCAGATGTAACTTTGTTGCCAAAGTAATATCTCTGCTTTGTAATAGCTGTCTAGGTTGGTCATAGCTTTTCTTTCAAGGACAAGTGTCTTTTAATTTCATGACTGCACTCACCATTTGCAGTGATTTTGGGGCACAAAAAAATAAACTCTCACTGCTTGCACTGTTTCCCCATTTATTTACCATGAAGAGATGGGACCAGATGCCATGATCTTAGTTTTTTGAATGTTGGGTTAATTTAAGACAGCTTTTTCACTTTCCTCTTTCACTTTCATCAAGAGGCTCTTTAGTTCTTCTTCACTTTCTGCCATAAGGGTGGTGTCATCTGCATATCTGAAGTTATTGATATTTCTCCCAGCAATCTAGATTCCAGCTTGTGCTTCCTCCAGCCCAGCGTTTCTCATGATGTACTCTGCATATAAATTAAATAAGCAGGGTGACAATATACAGGCTTGATGTACTCCTTTTCTTATTTGGAACCAGTCTATTGTTCCATGTCCAGTTCTAACTGTTGCTTCTTGACCTGCATACAGATTTCTCAAGAGCCAGGTGCTATGGTCTGGTATTCCCATCTCTTGAAGAATTTTCCAGTTTGTTGTGATCAAACTGTCAAAAGCTTTGGCATAATCAATAAATCAGAAATAGATGTTTTTCTGGAACTCTCTTGCTTTTCCAATGATCCAGCAGATGTTGGCAATTCGATCTCTGCTTCCTCTGCCTTTTTGAAATCCAACTTGAACATCTGGAAGTTCATGGTTCACATACTATTAAAGCCTGGCTTGGAGAACTTTGAGCATTGCTTTGCTAGTGTGTGAGGTGAGTGCAATTGTTCAGTAATTTGAGCATTCTTTGGCATTGCCTTTCTTTGAGATTAGATGAAACTGACCTTTTCCAGTCCTGTGGCCACTGCTGAGTTTTCCAAATTTGCTGGCATGTTGAGTGTAGCCCTTTCACAGCATTAACTTTTAAGATTTTAAATAGCTCAACAGGAATTCCAGACCTCCACAAATTTTGTTCCTAGTGATGCTTCTAAGGCCCACTTCACTTCTCATTCCAGAATGTCTGGCTTTAGATGAGTGATCACACCATTGTGGTTATCTGGGTCATGAAAACCTTTTTGCATAGTTCTTCTGTGTATTCTTGTCACCCTTTCTTAATAACTTTTGCTTCTATTGGGTCCATACCATTTCTGTCCTTTATTGTGCCCATCTTTGCATGAAATGTTCCCTTGGTATCTCTAATATTCCTGAAAAGAACTCTAGTCATTCTCATTCTGTTGTTTTCCTCTGTTTCTTTGCATTTCTTTCTTTTCCAACTTTTCACTCTTTTCATTCTTTGCTGCTGCTAAGTCGCTTCAGTTGTGTCCGACTCTGTGTGACCCCCTAGACGGCAGCCCACTAGGTTCCTCTGTCCCTGGGATTCTCCAGGCAAGAATACTGGAGTGGGTTGCCATTTCCTTCTCCAACTCACGAAAGTGAAAAGTGAAAGTGAAGCCACTCAGTCTTGCCCAACTTTTAGCGACCCCATGGACTGCAGCCTACCAGGCTCCTCTGTCCATGGGATTTTCCAGGCAAGAGTACTGAGGTGCTCTTCTCCGATTCATTCTTTAATTCACTCTATATATCTCACATGACTTCCTTTTGTCTCACTGTATGTAGCTAGCTATCCATCTTTGTATTTGTTGGTAAATGAATACACAAAAGGAGTTCTCTTCTTGTATTGGACTAGTAGTGTCTGAATGTGATCATCAGCATGGCTTAAAGACATGTGGCAAATGAAAGAAGTGAATTATGGCAGAATGTAACAGTGGAAGAAAATTGATGTCTTAATAATTCCAATTATGGGATGATAAATCCATCTACTGTGTTCCCTAGATGAGTTAAAATTTTCTGTTTCTTGCAACTAAATCATCTTAACTGATATGCCTAATATACCATTGAATTGATTGTTCTTTTCCTCTAAAATCTGACTAATTTGTAATTGCACCATTTTCTAGATGAACCATCTACTTTGCAATTGCTTCTTTTTGACACATTAATCCCAATAATAAAAATTTATTTGTATAAAACAGCTGAATATGTAGAGACAGGTGTTATTTTCAGAATTATTTATAATAGTTTATAATTAGAATAAACTTAAATATCTATCAATACAGAAGACATTAAATAATCCATGGTGCATGCATACATTAGACAGTAAGGTCATTTAAAAGATAATCGTGAATACCCACTGTTGCAGAAAAATATCGAATATGTATTACTGAGTGGAAAAAAAAATCGGCAAATTCCTGAACCTGAGGAAAAATATGTTTACAATTATAAAATTGTCCTGGATATATTCATTTAACATATATGCATGTGATACATGTGAATAATAAGTATACAAGTAATAACAATCAAAAATACTTATTAAGTGTCTGCTCAGATACTGTACTAAGGGCTTTATATACTATAGTGATTAAGTCAAACCTCAAATAATGTATTGTTATTATTTTTATTTATAGATGAGTAAATAGAAATTTGGGGAGTAAATCATTTTGCTGCCTAGCTATAAAAGGATAAGATCAAGGTCCAAATGCAGGTCTATGTAATAGCATATTATATTAAAATGCACAATTTATATTATATGGTATTAATATAAAACTAAGCTTTATTATATTTTAACCTTTATATCAAACATAGCTTTTATACATATTATACCATTTATAAGAAATTGGCTTAAAACTCAACATTCAGAAAACTAAATCATGGCATCCGATCCCATCATTTCATGGCCAACAGATGGGGAAACAATGGAAACAGTGACAGACTTTATTTTGGGGGGCTCCCAAATCACTGCAGATGGTAATTGAAGCCATGAAATTAAAAGATGCTTCCTCCTTGGAAGAAAAACTATGACAAACTTAGACAGCTTATTAAAAAGCAGACGCATTACTTTACCAACAAAGGTCCACCTAGTCAAAGCTATGATTTTTCCAGTAGTCATATATGGATGTGAGAGTTGGACTATAAAGAAAGCTGAGCACTGAAGAATTGATGCTTTTGAATTATGGTGTTGGAGAAGACTCTTGAGAGGCCCTTGGACTGCAAGGAGATCCAACCAGTCCATCCTAAAGGAAATCAGTCCTGAAAATCAGTCCTAAATATTCATTGGAAGGACTGATGCTGAAGCTGAAACTCCAAACCTTTGGCCACCTGATAGGAAAAACTGACTCATTGGAAAAGACCCTGATGCTTGGAAAGATTGAAGGCGGGAGGAGAAGGGGATGACAGAGGATGAGGTGATTGGATGACATCACCCACTCAACGGACATGAGTTTGAATAGGCTCCAGGAATTGGTGATGCTGGTGTGAGAAGCCTGACATGCTGCAGTCCATGTAGTTACAAAGAGTTGGACATGACTGAGAGACTTAACTGAACATTGCATTACATGTTATATAATTTATACATTATGTATATTATATTATAGACATCTGAAATAGTTATCTCCATAAGGGTAATAATGATTGCCTTTGGGTAGTAAAATATTTTTTATTACAGTCTTCTGTATCATATTTTCCACACCAAACTTGTATTATCATAAGCAAAACAAAACAGGAAAACAATGTAGATATATACACGCATAAATAGTAGTAACTAGATACTATAAAGTGACCTTCCTGTACCTTTTTGTTACAAGCTGTCAGGAGTGTTGCTAGTTCTAGATCGCCCATCTGATTATATAACCATAGAAACTTGTTGAACTTATTAATTTGCTCATATGTAAAGTAGATATTATGTTACTCAGATTTCCTCCTTCAAACGCTTTCATAAAGATTTAACGTGGTTCAGTTCAGTTCAGTTCAGTCGCTCAGTCGTGTCAGACTCTCTGCGACCCCATGAATCGCAGCACACCAGGCTTTCCTGTCCATCACCAACAGCCAGAGTCTACCCAAACCCATGTCCATTGAGTCAGTGATGCCATCCAACCATCTCATCCTCTGTCGTCCCCTTCTCCTCCTGCCCTCAATCTTTCCTAGCATCAGGGTCTTTCCAAATGACTCAGCTCTTTGCATCAGGTGGCCAAAGTACTGGAGGTTCAGCTTCAAGATCAGTCCTTCCAATGAACACCCAGGACTGATCTCCTTTAGGATGGACTGGTTGGATCTCCTTGCAGTCCAAGGGCCTCTCAAGAGTCTTCTCCAACACCACAGTTCAAAAGCATCAATTCTTCAGTGCTCAGCTTTCTTTATAGTCCAACTCTCACATCCATACATGACTACTGGAAAAACCATTGCCTTGACTAGAGGGACTTTTGTTGACAAAGTAATGTCTCTGCTTTTTAATATGGTATCTAGGTTGGTCATAACTTTCCTTCCAAGGAGTAACCATCTTTTAATTTCATGGCTGCAATCACCAACTGTAGTGATTTTGGAGCCCCCAAAATAAAGTCAGCCACCGTTTCCACTGTTTCCCCATCTATTTGCCATGAAGTGATGGGACTGGATGCCATGATCTTAGTTTTCTGAATGTTGAGCTTTAAGCCAACTTTTTCACTCTGCTCTTTCACTTTCATCAAGAGGCTCTTTAGCTCTTCTTCACTTTCTGCCATAAGGGTGGTGTCATCTGCATATCTGAAGTTATTGGTATTTCTCCCAGCAACGTTGATTTGATTCGAGCTTGTGCTTCCTCCAGCCCAACGTTTCTCATGATGTACTCTGCATATATGTTAAATAAGCAGGGTGACAATATACAGCCTTGACGTACTCCTTTCCCTATTTAATGAGGTAGTGGACATCAAAGAGCTTGGGAAATTTTAAAGCAAGTTAAAACTGCAGAAATTCTATTATTCTCTATTTTCCTCAAATTGCAACATATTTTAAATGTGTTCTGTGGTTGTAAAACGTTGTGTGTCTTGAACATCAGAATATAGCTTATGCCTGTGTTTCCTAATCTAGAGAATAGGGTAATATTGTTGACCTTACAAGTTATTGTGGGAATATGTTAATATACCTTACATAAATTATCTTGTACCATAAATTCTGACACTAAGTAGGGCCCCTATAGGGGTGTGTGTGTGTGTGTGTTTTAAATTATAAAGTTTCAGTGGAAAATAAGCCTTCCTTTGTAATTCTTTTCTAATATAAACTCACATTTTTGCTAAAAGGAACAACAGAAACAATAAATGTGCAATCTGGTTCCCTGAGGAAACAGAAATCCACATTTAAGAGCTTTCAAAACAGGGTAATACACTATCTTGTTTGTCAGAGGGGATATATTTATTAGCATAATAAAAGAGTACCAGGAAATTGCATAATAGTAACTAATTGTCTGCCCTTCCTTCCTTCTTGGAAATAGAAGTGTCACTAAAGTTCATGAACACACATGAGACCTTTCATCCTATTGTTTTTAAGTTTGGTTTTTTTCACTACTCTTCTAGTATGGATCTTTAAGGAAATTGTCTTTTGAGGAGGAGAAAGCTCAAAGTGCCTAGAAGGATTAATTTTCTAGTGTTTGCTTGATCCTGGAGTGACCATTTAATCTGATGAATATTTTCCTCTCACTATTGTTTATAGCTTTAGTTTTTGAATCAAAGGTCTTTGGAGCTGAGAAAATAGATTATGGAATTCTATGGAAAGAATCTAATATTAATAGTTATTTATTAGAGAAGCGATAAGTGATATTCTTCATTACAGTCATCCTCATTAGAGATCATTTATTATGCATTTATAGGTTCAATTTGCCTGATAGAAAATACTTCATTTTTTTTTCTTTTTCCAGTTCTTTCTGTCCCTTAACTGATAACTGAGTTGCTGAGTAAGCATAGCACTGTAGAACAACTATGAATTAGAGTTCTTAAATACCATCTAATTCTCTGAACATTTCTGACGTTCCTTCATGTCATTCAAATCTCCTTTTCATGGATCAGCTCTCTGTGACCTGACAACCCAATAATCTGATAAACTAAACTCTAATAGTGAACTAATGGCTATTAATGGGTAATTTACTCTTTACAGAGAATTTAGGTTCAATTTAATTAGGTCGTTTGAAAACAGAATTTTAGTCTATGAGAGTCATTATAATGGTAATTTCAAGTGCCCCTAAAAGAACACTAATGGATTGTGATTGGGGTATTGATGAATAAAATACTTAAAAGTAGTCAGGCTTTTTATCTCCATTTTTTTACATATAACTTCCCTGGTGGCCTAGATGGTAAATCGTCAGTCTACAATGCGGGAGATCTGGATTCAATCCCTGGGTCAGGAAGATCTCCTGTAGAAGGAAATGGCAACCCACTCCAGTATTCTTGCCTGGAAAATCCCATCAATGGAGGAGCCTGGCAGGCTACAGTCCATGGGGTCGCAAAGAGTCAGACACAACTGAGCAACATCACTTTCATTTTCTATGACATTCCAATGGGTATGAGCTAAACGTATCTCTCTAGAAGCCTGTGATCTAAGGCAATTACCAACAAAAGGCAGTCTGGAGAACTGGAGAAAGTAACAACTGCATAGGCAACAGATCAAACAGATAAAAAGTCACTGGTTATCAAAGCGGTTAATGGCCTGATTGGAAAATATTGGGTCATGCATGATATCCACAAGGTATGGATATGAGTGACGTTCCCAGATCTTCTCCAGATCTCTAGAAAAAGAGAAAATCCAGATGCATAAATGAGAAAGAGCCATGTAAACTGGAATGATGTGAACATTTCCAGACACATGGGGTAACCTGGAAAGAGGCCCAGGGAAGATGGAGCAGAGACAGTTTAAAGATGTGGGTATTTTAAAACTAACCTGACCGGAAGGACAGTAACAGGAAATAAGAGAGAGCTGAAAAAGAACATTTGGAATAACTACCTTAATGTAAACACTGAATAAGAGATTTGCATGAATTGAAATTGGGGACTTGGATTGATATTCAGTGACTTGAGTAACAACTGTTCTTACTACCCACAAACTTTTGAAGAGGACAAAGTTAATATTGGTGGCCTAGTTTTCTCTTTCTTCTTGTTGCCTCAATTTCCTGATTCTTTTCTTCTTTCATCAAGTGGTATATGGAAAGATATTACTCAAAGTATTCCCCATAAAGTAAAAATTTCCATCAAGAAAAAGTGAGTACTCTTCCAAAGCAAATCTGCATGTTAGCAGGAAAGGAGGCCTTAATCTCTCATTTGTTTGTTTTTAATTAAAAATTAGATTCTAAGCACATAAGAACATGCCCACATTGAGATTGTTCTGCATACTCTGTGGGCTTCTCAGGTGGCACATTGGTAAAGAATTCTCCTACCAAGGAGGAGGCACAAGCGATGTGGTTTTGATCCTTGGGCCAGAAAGATGCCCTGAAGTAAGAACAGGCAACTCACTCTAGTATTCTTGCCTGGAAAATCCCATAGATAGAGGAGCCTGTTGAGCTACTCCATGGGAATCATAAAGAGTTGAACAAGGCAGCACAGAGCAGCAGCACTCTGCTGTGTATCTGCCTGCCTTTGAGGGTTAAGTTGAGCTCCTCTAAAGTAGGATAATTATCATGATGGTAAAAAACTTAGTTAGTACTCAACTAGTACTCAAGCATGAAGCCTGGTTGGAATTTTCATGCTGTGTAGTACAAAAGGACTTGTCCAAGACATCCACTGAAAAATCAAATAAAAAACAGTGATGTGCTCTGGAACGTTTTTCCTTCCTGGCTGTGAATATATTGTGCTAAAAGGGCTGAAGGGGCTATGTACATAGATTGACGCACTATCATCCACCTAGTCAAGAGATTGAAGGGCATGTCCTCAGAACTATTCTGAGGTTTAGAGACCTATGCAGATTTTTCAGAATTTATATATTTAGGTTCTAATTTCTATCCCACCTTTTACCCACTAGGAAGAATTTTAAATCTTCTTTTTTGTGTCCCTAATTGGCACCTTTGCAAGTTTATATCTATCTACACCTCCTGAGAGTTGTAGAATTTGTTTGATTTGATTTTTTAAAAGCACCCAGAAGCCTCATCATAACACAGATCCCCTTTTCAGCACATGGCTTTGAAGCCCATACTGCTTTCTTTAAATCTCTCGACTATGGATTAAAAAATAAAAATAAAATATAAGTTGCTTTCGTTTGACACCTTTCATAACACCTGGGTCTGATTTCTAAAATGTTAGTTCTAGCAAAAATAGGTTATCTCTGGGACCCATCTTTGAACAAAGACTGACTGTAGAAGAGAAACAACTATGGGAGGAATGTGACATACTCCCCAAAGAAAAGGTTTATAGTTTATATATATATATATATATATATATATATATATATATATAAAACACAGATCATTCCTTGTATTATTGGGAAGCATGTCAAGTGGATGAGGAAATAGGAATCGATGGAAGAAACTACTTGGGGACAAATTGCAATTCAATATAAAGGTTGACTCTTGAAAATGATTGTCCCACTTGTCAAAGATGGCATAAACTTTGTCGGAAAGTAGACAACTCCCTGCCACTGGAACATTTGAATTATCACAAGCAGGCTTCAAGCACCAGATGAGGCTAGTAAAAGATTTTTAAGGTCCCTTTCAACTCTCAAATTTTGTTTTTAGTGTTTTGGGATTTTCCCCCCAATTGTTCTTCTCCATTTAAGGTTTTAATAAACATTAACAAACAACAAAAACTGCATTTCTTTTTCTTCTCTATTTAACGTTTCTTCTTCCCAAACCTTTTGTTCTCCATGTCCTTATAACGTAATCTGGGAAATTACATTCAAACTCACATCCATACAGGATACTGGAAAAACCAAAGCTTTGACTAAATGGACCTCTGTTGGCAAAGTAACGTCTCTGCTTTTTAATATGCTGTCTAGGTTTGTCATAGCTTTTCTTCCAAGGAGCAAGCATCTTTTAATTTCATGGCTGCAGTCACCATCTGCAGTGATTTTGGAGCTCAAGAAAATAAAGTCTTTCACTGTTAAAAAAAAAAAAAAAAAACTGGTAATTTAATATAGTACCTTTCTCAGGAATATTTGCAACTCAAAAGCTTATAGGAGAAGAGGATAATGCTTGACTAAATGAAATAAGTTGCTAACAGAGAAAACTAGATAGTAAAAACATGCCAAGAAAATCTTTCAGTGTCCCTCAACAGAAAACATAATCATGATTGCTCACTTTGTATAAATATGAGACAAAACCTTACAAAATAGGTTATGTTTTTAATAGTCCAAAAAAATTTACCCTTTGCATAACATTTTAAAGTATTAATTTAATATCAAAGTCATTTCTATTTGGCAATATTTAAAAATAAGTAAAATTTGATTTTCAGAACAGTGGTCAGCAAATTTGGGTACACCATGTTAGGTTAGAAAACAATATGATCAAGAAACTGACACAATCTAGGTTCTAATTTTGGCTTTCACATTAATATTCTGCATCATGCTAAGCACATCACTTAAGTCTTGTGGGATACCACTGTCCCACCTTTACAATGAGAAGGTTGAAGTAAATAATCACTAAGTTCTTTTCCAGTCCCAAATCACATGTGCTAGGAATACCCCAAGTCAGCAGTTAAGAATGCTCCTCTTGCTCTGAATTCCCCTGAAGCCAGTGTGGCCACTAACAAAACTATCCTGTACTGTGAAATATGCTCATTCAGAACCAGGTCAAATACTCTGATTCATGTAAGTAAACCTGTTTGTAAGGCATTCTAGGGTTTATAAGAAACCTGTTTCTGTGAGGTAGATAGAATTGATTTCCACTTGAATACTCACAAATAAAGGTCATAGTCCCTACATTTTTGTCTGTTTCTTGAAACTACCCTGAAGCTTATTGGCCCAGCAACAGTGCTGAAGCTAAAAGTATTGCATCTGCTCACATGGACACATGCCATTACATTTTTGATCTCTGCTTTCACAGGCTATCTTTTATTTTCCTTCATTTATTTATTTATTTTTAAATTTTATTTTATTTTTAAATTTTACATAATTATATTAGTTTTGCCAAATATCAAAATGAATCCTCCACAGGTATACATGTGTTCATTTAAATTTTTTAAAACAGGACTGGCAACCCACTGACTGTGCTAACATGTCCTACCCATTTTTGTAGGTTTTAATCCCAAACTCATTAGTGAGTCATGTGCTCTAAAATAAAAAATATATATAAGCAACAACTAAAAAGAAAATATTACAGATCCAGTATGCTAGTTGAAATGATTATATGTTGCTTCTCTTTCTCAAGGATTCACTGAGTGTGTGCTGAGTTGCTCCAGTCATGTCCAGCTCTTTGTGAACCTGAGGACTGTAGCTCACCAGGCTCCTCTGTCCATGGATTCTGCAGGCAAGAATACTGGAGTAGGTTGCCATGCCCTCCTCTAGGGGATCTTCCCAACCCAGGGGTTGAACCCGTGCCACATGTCTTCTGCATTGACAGGCAAGTTCTTTATCAGTGAGCCACCTGCGAAGCCTGCAAGAGTTCACTACAAAATGGCAAATAAAAAGTTTAAATGTTACCATGATGCACAACTCTGTATTTATGCCAAATATAATATCCGTAGGAAATACCATGATGCACAACTCTGTATTTGTGTCAAATATAATATCCATAGGCAATACATGATTAAAACTTTATTTACAAAAACAGGCAGTGAGCTATATTTGGTATTTGAGTTATAGGTTTTTCACCCTTCTATTAGAGTGTTCTTCATGAAATGTACATTATATTTGAGTATAGTTGGAGTAGGTGTATATTTTGAGATTAATTCTTTGTCAGTTGTTTCATTTGCTATTATTTTCTCCCATTCTGAAGGCTGTCTTTTCACCTTGCTCATAGTTTCCTTTGTTGTGCAAAAGCTTTTAAATTTAATTAGGTCCCATTTGTATATTTTTGCTTTCATTTCCATTAGTCTGGGAGGTGGGTATTAGAGGATCCTGCTGTGATTTATGTCAGAGAGTGTTTTGCCTATGTTTTCCTCTAGGAGTTTTATAGTTTCTGGTCTTACATTTAGATCTTTAATCCATTTTGAGTTTCTAGTGTTCTAGTTTCATTCTTTTACAGGTGACTGACCAGTTTTCCCAGCACCACTTAAAGACATTGTCTTTTCTCCATTGTGTATTCTTTGCTCCTTTGTCAAAGATAAGGTGTCCATAGGTGTGTGGATTTATCTCTGGGGTTTCTGTTTTGTTTCATTGATCTATATTTCTGTTTTTGTGCCAGTACCATACTGTTTTGATGACTAGCTTCATAGTAATGTCTGAAGTCAGGCAGGTTTATTCCTCCAGTTCTAGTCTTCTTTCTCAAGATTGCTTTAGCTATTTGAGGTTTTTTGTATTTCCATACAAATTGTGAAAGTATTTGATCTAGTTCTCTGAGAAATACCATTGGTAGCTTGATAGGGATTGCATTGAATCTATAGATTGCTTTGGTAGTATGCTCATTTTCACTATATTGATTCTTCTGATCCATGAACATGGTATATTTCTCCATCTATTTGTATTATCTTTGATTTCTTTCATCAGTGTTTTATACTTTTGTATATATAGGTCTTTTGTTTCTTCAGGTAGATTTATTCCTAAGTATTTCATTCTTTTCGTTGCAATGGTGAATGGAATTGTTTCCTTAATTTCTCTTTCTTTTTTCTCATTGTTAGTTTATAGGAATGCAAGGGATTTCTGTGTGTTAATTTATATCCTGCAACTTTACTATATTCATTGATTAGCTCTAGAAATTTTCTGGTGGAGTGTTTAAGGTTTTCTATGTAGAGGATCATGTCATCTGCAAACATTGAGAGTTTTAATTCTTTGTTTCCAATCTGGATTCTTTTTATTTATTTATTTATTTTCTTCTCTGATTGCTGTGGCTAAAACTTCCAAAACTATGTTGAATAGTAGTGGTGAGAGTGGACACCCTTGTTTTTTTCCTGACTTTAGGGGAAAGACTTTCAGTTTTTCGCCATTGAGGATAATGTTTGCTGTGGGTTTATCATATATGGCTTTTATTATGTTGAGGTATGTTCTATCTATGCATGCTTTCTGGAGAGTTTGTTTTTTTTTTTTTTTTTTTTTTTCATAAATGGATGTTGAATTTTGTCAAAGGCTTTCTTGGCATCTATTGAGATAATCATATTTTTTTTTCTTTCAATTTGTTAATGCAGTGTATCACATTGATTGATTTGTGGATATTAAAGAATCCTTGCATCCCTGGGGTAAAGCCCACTTAGTTATGATGTATGATCTTTTTTATATTTGTTGGATTCTGTTTGCTAGAATTTTGTTAAGGATTTTTTCATCTATGTTCATCAGTGATATTGGCCTGTAGTTTTCTTTTTTTGTGGCATCTTTGTCTGGTTTTGGTATTAGGGTGACAGTGGCCTCATAGAATGAGTTTGGAAGTTTACCTTCCCCTGCAATTTTCTGGAAGATTTTGAGTAAGGTAGTTGTTAGCTCTTCTCTAAATTTTTGGTAGAATTCAACTGTGACGACATCTGGTCCTGGACTTTTGTTTGCTGGAAGATTTCTAATTACAGTTTTGATTTCCAGGCTTGTGATGTGTCTTAAGATTTTGTATTTCCTCCTGGTTCAGTTTTGGAAAGTTATAAATTTCTAAGAATTTGTCCCTTTCTTTCAAGTTGTCCAGTTTATTGGCATATAGTTGTTGATATTAGTTTCTTATGGTCCTTTGTATTTCTGTGTTGTCTGTTGTGATTTCTTCATTTTCATTTCTAATTTTGTTGATTTGATTCTTCTCCCTTTTTTTCTCGATGAGTCTGGCTAATGGTTTGTCTATTTTATTTATCTTCTCAAAGAACCAGTGTTTATCTTTGTTGATTTATGCTATGGTCTCCTTTGTTTCTTTCTCATTTATTTCTGCCCAAGTTTCTATGATTTCTTCCGCCTCATAATCCTGGTGTTCTTCATGTCTTCCTTTGCTAGTAGCTTAAGTGTAAAGTTAGGTTATTTACTTCATTTTTCTCTTCTTTCTTAAGGTAAGCTTGTATTGCTATAAGCCTTCCCCTTAGCACTGCTTTACTGAGTCCCATAGGATTTGGGTTGTTGTGGTTGTTCGTTTGTTTTTTTTTTTGTTTTTTTTTTCATTTGTTTCTATGCATATTTTGATTTCCTTTTTTTATTTCTTCTGTGATTTGTTGGTTATTCAGAAGCATGTTGTTTAGGCTCCATATGTTTGTATTTTTAATAGTTTTTTGTTGTAGTTACATCTAATCTTACCGCATTGTGATCAGAAAAGATGCTTGGAATGATTTTAATTTTTTTGAATTTATGAAGGCTAGATATATGGCCCAGGATGTGATCTATCCTGGAGAAGGTTCCGTGTACACTTGAGAAAAAGGTGAAATTCATTGTTTTAGGGTGAAATGTCCTATAGATATCAACTATAGTACCTATAGATATCAACTATAGACCTATCAATAGGTCTAACTGGTCCATTGTATCATTTAAAGTTTGTGTTTCCTTGCTAATTTTCTGTTTAGTTGATCTATCCATAGGTGTGAATGGGGTATTCAAGTCTCTCACTGTTATTGTGTTACTGTGAATTTCCCCTTTCATACTTGTTAGCATTTGCCTTACATATTGTGGTGCTCCTATGTTGGGTGCATATATATATTTATAATTGTTATATCTTCTTCTTGGATTGATCCTTTGATCATTATGTAGTGTCTTTCTTTGTCTCTTTTCACAGCCTTTATTTCAAAGTCTATTTTATCTGATATGAGTATTGCTACTCCTGCTTTCTTTTGGTCACCATTGGTGTCAAATATCTTGTTCCAGCCCTTCATTTTCATTCTGTATGTGTTCCTTATTTTGAGGTGGGTGTCTTGTAGACAGCATATATAGGGGTCTTTTTTTTGTATCTATTCAGCCAGTCTTTGTATTTTAGTTGGGGCATTCAACACATTTACATTTAAGGTAATTATTGATAAGTATGATCCCATTGCCATTTACTTTGTTGTTTTGGGTTCAAGTTTATACACTTTTTCTGTGTTTCCTGCCTAGAGAAGATCATTTAGAATTTGTTGAAGAGCTGGTTTGGTGGCACTGCTTCTCTTAGCTTTTGCTTGTCTGTAAAGCTTTTTATTTCTCCTTCATATTTGAATAATATCTTTGCCAGGTACAATATCCTGGGTTGTAGGTTTTTCTCTTTCATCATTTTGAGTGTGCCCTGCCATTCCTTTCTGGCATGAGGGGTTTCTATTGAAAGATCAGCTGTTATCCTTATGGGGATCCCCTTGTGTGTTTGTTGTTTTTCCCTTGCTGTTTTTAGTATTTGTTCTTTGTGTTTAATCTTTGTTAATTTGATTAATATGTGTCTTGGGGTGTTTCACCTTGGTTGTATCCTGTTTGGGACTCTCTGGATTTCTTGGACTTGGGTGGCTATTTCTTTCCCCATTTTAGGGAAGGTTTCAACTATTATCTCATCAAGTATTTTCTCATGGCCTTTCTTTTTGTCTTCTTCTGGGACTCCTACAATTTGAATGTTGGGGCATTTGACATTGTCTCAGAGGTTTTCCTCATTTCTTTTAATTCTTTTTTCTTTTTTCCTCTCTGCTTCATTTATTTCCACCATTCTATCTTCCACCTCACCTATCCTATCTTCTGTCTCCGTTATTCTACTGCTGGTTCCCTCCAGAGTGTTTTTGATCTCAGTTATTGCATTATTCATTATTGCTTGACTCTTTTATTTCTTCTAGGTCCTTGTTAAACATTCCTTGCATCTTCTCGATCCTTGTCTCCAGAATATTTATCTGTAACTCCATTTTGTTTTCAAGATTTTGGATCAGGTAGACTCCCTATCTCCCCCTGTTTTGTTTGGTTTGGTGGGCATTTATCCTGTTCCTTTACCTGCTGAGTATTTCTCTGACTTTTCATCTTGTTTAGATTGCTGTGTTTGGGGTGGCATTTCTGTATGCTGGAAGTTTGTCATTCTTCTTTATTGTGAAAGTTCCTCCCTGTGGGTGGGGTAGGACCAGTGACTTATCAAGGAATCCTGGTTAGGGAAGCTTGCATCAGTGTTCTGGTGGGTGGAGCTGGATCTCTTCACTCAGGAGTGCAATGAAGTGTCCAGTAGTGAGTTTTGAGGTATCTATGGGTTTGTGTGACTTTGAGCAGCCTGTATATTAATCCTCAGGACTATGTTCCTGTGTTGCTGGAAAATTAGCATGGTGTGTCTTGCTCTGGAACTTGTTGGCTCTTGAGTGAAGCTTGGTTTCAGTGTAGGTATGGAGGCTTTTGGATCAGCTCTTTTAGATTGTTCCCTGGAGTCAGAAGTTTTCTGGTGTTCTAAAGTTTTGTATTTAAGCCTCCTGCCTCTGGTTTTCAGTCTTATTCTTACAGTAACATCAAGACTTCTCCATCTACACTGCACCAAAAATAAACATCTAGGTTAATGGATAAAAGATTATCCACACTGAAGGACACCCAGAGAGTTTTGCAGAGTTACATGGAGAAGAGAAGAGGGAGAAGAGAGATAGAAGTGACAGGGATAGAAGAGGGGGAATCAAAGGGGAGAGACCAATCTAGCCAGTAATCAATTCTGTATGTGCCCTCCACAGCCTGGAATGCCCAAAGAGATTCACAGAGTTGGGTAGAGATGAGAAGGGGAGGGAGGAAATAGACGTGACCTGGGGGAGAAAAAGAAGAGTCAAAAGGGGTAGAGGGCAATCAAGCCAGTATTCACACTCCTAAGGAAAAATGTATACTGAATATTGGATTCTTGAAGGTACAAAATTGATAACAAATACAAAAAAATCAAAGATTAAAAATCTAGAATAGAAGTTAGACTCCCCAAAATACAATATTTTAAAAAATCACAAAAATTATAAAAAAATATATATGAAATAAATTTTCTTTAAAAATAGGGTCTTTTTTTGCAAGGTAATGCTACTGCTAAGTCACTTTAGTCATGTCCGACTCTGTGCGACCCCATAGACGGCAGCCCACCAGGCTCCCCCATCCCTGGGATTCTCCAGGCAAGAACACTGGAGTGGGTTGCCATTTCCTTCTCCAATGCATGAAAGTGAAAAGTGAAAGTGAAGTTGCTCAGTAGTATCCGACTCTTAGTGACCCCATGGACTGCAGCCTACCAGGCTCCTCTGTCCATGGGATTTTCCAGGCAAGAGTACTGGAGTGGGGTGCCATTGCCTTCTCCGTGCAAGGTAATAGTAGGTTATAAAATGAAAAATTAAGGAGTAATAAAGGACTTAAAGTTGCCAGTCCAGGTTCGATGCACGATACTGGATGCTTGGGGCTGGTGCACTGGGACGACCCAGAGGCATGGAATGGGGAGGGAGGAGGGAGGAGGGTTCAGGATGGAGAACACATGTATACCTGTGGCAGATTCATTTTGATATTTGGCAAAACTAATACAGTTATGTAAAGTTTAAAAATAAAATAAAATTAAAAAAAATTAAAAAAAAAGACTTAAAAATAAAAAAATTAAAAAATTTAAAAGTGACAATAGTAAAATATATCTAGGAATTTCTCTGGAGCTGTTTTGGGCAGTGTGGGGTCAGTTCAGTTTCAGATAGTTCCTTGTTCCAGCTTATACTTATTCTTAAGGTCTATAGGCCCCTTCCAATGTAGTTGGTGCTAACTACAGGGTTTTAATCTGTTACACCTGTCACTTCCAAAGCGGTTCCCTCTGTTTATTTTGGCTTTTTCTATTTAAAAGTCTCTTCAGTGTCTAATTTCCACCCTGACACAAGGAGACAGAGGTGGTCACTTATTAGGCTCATTTGTTCAGTTGTGCTGTGGGGAGGGAGGAAGACTGCAAACAAATATCACTGGCCTGTGTGGGGAGTGCTTGCAGTGTCTGGGCCACACTGGATTTGCCCCTGCTCATGGCGTGTGTGCTTTCCTGGTCTACACTGCTCAGGCTCCAGGTTGCTCTGCAGGGGAACTATTTAAGTGGGCCCTGGGTTGCATACACTTCCTAGGTCTAAACCACTCAGGTTCAAGTTCTCGGGTACTCCATAATGGCACAGGCTCAGTTGGGCCTGTATTTTGTGCCCTCCCAGATCCGAGCAGCTCATGCGACCAGGTGTTTGGCGGGCGCACTCTCCCCAGTTGGGTGGTGCATCTTATCACCTCCCTGCTCCCAACCACTCGGTTTTCTGGATGCCCAGTGGGATTGCCATCTCAGGTGTGCTGTGTGTCTCCTCTGGGGCGCTGATCTCTGGCTGTGACCCTCCTGGTGGATGTCAACCGTCCAAGATCTCAGGAAGACTTGGTTAGTAACTGGGAGCCTGCTCACACTTTGGTAGACGATGCTGTCTCTGGGGCTGAGATTGCCCCTCGCCTTCCAGCTCTGGCTGTTTCCTGCCTGCCTCTCTGCCTCCTGCAGGTGATGGGCCAGTCTGCAGCCGGCTAGCTCCTCTCTGGATTCACTCAGTCCTTTTTTGTTCAGCGAGCGGCCCAGCAGTGTCTTAGGGTAGAGCTTTTCATGGGAAAGTTCTCTCTCTCTCCCCCTCTCCTTTTTTCTTTTTATTTTTTCTCTCTCTCTCTGGCTATCCCATAGTTTAGGGTTGATGTCTGAAGTTAGCTCCCTCAGATTGTCCTCAGGGCATTCAGGCCCAGTCCTTACCCTAAACAATGCATCCCGCGCCTCCCTGTTCAGCCCCCACTTGCTGGTGGTGGACGCGAGCATCTGGGCTACTTCTCCGCTGGGAGTTGTGGTCTGGCATGTAATCTGTGGGTTTTATTTATTATTTTTTTTCCTCCTGGTTATTTTGCCCTTTGAGATTCCAAAACTCCCCACAGACCCGCTAGTGAGAGGGTTTCCTGGTGTTTGGAAACTTCTCTTCTTTCATGTATCCCTTCCCAGGACGGCTGTCCATCAATAACTCTTTTGTCTCTCATCTTTCATATTTTGTCCTGCTGCTGCTGCTAAGTCCCTTCAGTCCTGTCCAACTCTGTGTGACACCATAGATGGCAGCCCACCAGGCTCCCCCATCCCTAGGATTCTCCATGCAAGAATACTGGAATGGGTTACCATTTCCTTCTCCAATATTTTGTCCTACCTCCATTCAAAGACAATGGGCTGCCTTCCTGGGGGCCTGGTGTCCTCCGCCAGTGTTCAGAAGTTGTTTTGTGGAATTTGCTCAGTGTTCAAATGATCTTTAGATGAATTTGTGGGGTAGAAAGTGGTCTCCCTGTCCTATTCCACCTCCATCTTAGGACCCGACTTGTATCTGTGGATTTAATAGAAAGGAAATATATTATGAACATTGTCAAATGGTCTGTATATTTAACATTTCAATTTATATATAGAAATGGAAACAATGTTCATATAAATATCCAAGATTGCATTCAAGAATTTCGTCTACTGTAATGTAAGTCACCTTAACTTCCACTTCTCCAGTGCACTGCCAGAGATGTTGAAGAGCACACATACATAGTGCCATGGAGAGCTATATTCAGTTCAGGTCATGTCAGTCGCTCAGTCGTGTCCCACTCTTTGTGACCCCATGGACTGCAGCAGCCCAGGCCTCCCTGTCAATCACCAAATGCCAGAGCTTACTGAAACATATGTCCATTGAGTCAGTGATGCCATACAACCAGCCCACCCTCTGTTATTCCTTTCTCCTCTTGCTTTCAAGAGTCTCCTCAGCATCAGGGTCTTTTCAAATGAGTCAGTTCTTCATATCAGGTGGCCAAAGGACTGGAGTTTCAGCTTCAGCATCAGTCGTTCCAATCAATATTCAGGACTGATTTCCTTTAAGATGGACTAGTTGGATCTCCTTGCAGACAAAGCGACTCTCAAGAGTCTTCTCCAACACCACAGTTCAAAATAATCAATATTCAGCACTCAGCTTTCTTTATAGTCCAACTCTCACATCTATACATGACTACCAGAAAAATTATAGCTTTGACTACACAGACCTTGGCTGGCAAAGTAATGTCTCTGTTTTTTAATATGCTTTCTAGGTTGGTCATAGCTTTCCTTCCAAGGAGCAAGAGTCTTTTAATTTCATGGATGCAGTCACCATCTGCAGTGATTTTGGAGCACAAAAAAATAATAATAATAATAAAGTCTGCCACTGTTTCCACTGTTTCCTCATCTATTTCCCATGAAGCGATGGGACCAGATGCTGTGATCTTAGTTTTCTGAATGTTGAGCTTTAAGCCAACATTTTCACTCTCCTCTTTCACTTTCATCAAGACGTTCTTTAGTTCTTCTTCCCCTTCTGCCATAAGTGTGGTGTCATCTGCATACCTGAGGTTATTGATATTCCTTCTGGCAATCTTGATTCCAGCTTCTGCTTCATCAAGTCCAGTATTTCTCATGATGTACTTGGATATAAGTTAAGTAAGCAGGGATATACAGCCTTGACATACTCCTTTCCCATTTGGAACCAGTCTTTTGATCAATGTCCAATTCTAAATGTTGCTCCTTGACCTGCACACAGATTTCTCATAAGGTAGGTCAGGTGGTCTGGTATTACCATCTCTTGAAAAATTCTCCACAGGCTTATGTGATCCACACAGTCAAATACTTTGGCATAGTCAATAAAGCAGAAATAGATATATTTCTGAAACTCTTGCTTTTTCAATGATCCAACGGATGTTGGCAATTTGATCTCTGATTCGCCTGCCTTTCCAAAATCCAGCTTGAATATCTGGAAGTTTACGGTTCATGAACTGTTGAAACCTGGCTAGGAGAATTTTGAGCATTATTTTACTAGCGTGTGAGATGAGTGCAAATTGTTCAGTAGTTTGAACATTCTTTGGTATTGCCTTTCTTTGGTATTGGAATGAAGACTGACCTTTTCCAGTCCTGTGGCCACTACTGAGTTTTCCAAATTTGCTGGCCTATTGAGTGCAGCACTTTCACAGCATCATCTTTTAGGCTTTGAAATACTCAACTGGAATTCCATCACCTCCACTACTCAACTGGAATTCCACCACCTCCATGCTTCCTTAGGAAGCATCCTCCTGATGCTTCCTAAGGCCCACTTCACTTTGAATTCCAGGATGTCTGGCTCTAAGAGAGTGATCACACCACCATGATTATCTGGGTCATGAAGATCTTTTCTTGTATAGTTCTTCTGTGTATTCTTGTGACCTCTTAACATCTTGTGCTTCTGTTATGTCCATACCATTTCTGTCCTTTATTGTGCCAATCTTCGCATGGAAATTTCCCTTAATATCTGAGCTACAGTCACCTTCCCATCTTGTTTTTGCTGACTGTGTAGAGCTTCTCCATCTTTGGCTGCAAAGAATATAATCAATCTGATTTTGATATTGACCATCTTGTGCTGTCCATGTGTAGAGCCTTCTCTTGTGTTTTTGGAAGAGGGTGTTCTAGAAGGTCTTGTAGGTGTTCATAGACGCCTTCAACTTCAGCTTCTTCAGCATTATTGGTCAGGGTACTGTGGTTGGATACTGTGATATTGAATGGCTTGCCTTGGAAACGAACAGAGATCATTCTGTCATTTTTAATATTGCATCCAAGTACTGCATTTTGGACTCTTTTTTGACTATGCATGGCCCCCACCCATCAGAACAAGACCCACTTTTCCCCTCAGTCAGTCTCTTCCATCAGGAAGCTTCCACTAGCCTCTTATCCTTCTCCATCAGAGAGCAGACAGACTAAAAACCATAATCACAGAAAACTAACCAATCTGGTTACATGGACTACAACCATGTATAACTCAATGAAACTGTGAGCCATGCCATGTATGGCCACCCAAGACAGATGGGTCATGGTGGAGAGTTCGGACAAAATGTGGAGAAGGGAATAGCAAACCACTTCAATATTCTTGCCTTGAGAACCCCATGAGCAGTATGATAAGGCAAAAAGATAGGACACTGAAAGATGAACTCCCCAGGTTGGTACGTGCCCAATATGCTACTGGAGATCAGTGGAGAAATAACTCCAGAAAGAATGAAGAGATGTAGCCAAAGCAAAAACAACGCCCACTTGTGGGTGTGACTGGTGATGGAAGTAATGTCCGATGCTGTAAAGAGCAATATTGCATAGGACCCTGGAATGTTAAGTACACGAATAAAGGCAAATTAGAAGTGGTCAAACAGGAGATGGCAACAGTGAACACTGACATTTTAAGAATCTGCAAACTAAAATGGACTGGAATGGTTGAATTTAACTCAGATAACCAATAAATCTACTACTGTGGAGAGCAATATTACTCTCTAGCAATTTGTATTCTAAAGCATAGGGAATCCTTGTGAACTGGTTGTCTATGAGAATGTAATAGTGTTGTACTAAGCAAAGTGAAGTGAAAATGCTCAGTCGTGTCCAACTCTTTGTGACCCCATGGCCTATTCGGTCTATGCAATACTGGAGTGGGTAGCCTTTCCCTTCTCCAGGGAATGTTCCTAACCCAGGGATTGAACCCAGGTCTCCTGCACTGCAGGCAAATTCTTTTTCAGCTGAGCCACATAAGCTAATTCTGAGACAGAAGGAACAGACCAGTATGGTGAGAGGAGAGAAATGAGGCTCAGCTGAATAGAAAGGAGTGGACAAGAGGAGCAGGCAGAGAATAGATTTCTCTTCCAGGAAAACTTATGTACTAAGATATCATGTTAAGTTACTTTTTTCAAAAAGCAAATTAACATTCTCCTGGTGACATATTTCTGATGGCAAAGAATCAAATATTTTTGGTTTTCTATTTGGCCATCTTCTCAGGATCTGAGTATTTCCCCTATTTCATATAAAAACAATACTTGCTTAAGGTCTGATTTACAGAGACCTTGATAGGAAACCCATTTTCTCAAATTACAGTGAAAATTTACACATAAATACTGCATATTGATAAGACTGAAATAACTGATGACCTTACCAGCAGTATTTCCAGATCAATATGATCTTGAAGGCTGTCATTGTGATTGAAGTTTCTGCTATTAAGTGTCTTTTGCAACTCTTTTTTCTCCTTATGACCTTTACTAATACAAGATTGGATCACTGATGATGGCTGTATACAAGGATAATTAGTGTGCCACTCCAGTTTTTCAAAAGACCTTGGTTATTCTACTCCATCATTTAAAGCTGCACCTAGTAAAATGCCATCAGCATTACCTCAAGGCAAGAGATAGACATCTGATTGTTTGGATATAGCTTCCTAAAAACAAGTTCTCGATAAGTACATTGAAATTTTACTCCATTCTGTGGACTTGAATGGAGAAACATTACAGCAATCACTTAAGCTGCTGCATATCAGTTTCTTTTCACAGAAAATAAAGGAAATAGCAATTTCCGTGCCCCTGTCATGGCTACAAAATAATAGATGAAGTTTTTAAGTCCTTTGAAAAGTGAAATATATATATATATACATAAATATACATGTATATTCAATATAATGATATATTAAATACATTATTGTAATTGGAAGACGCACAAGCTGGAATCAAGATTGCCGGGAGAAATATCAATAACTTCAGATATGCAGATGACACCACCCTTATGGCAGAAAGTGAAGAGGAACTCAAAAGCCTCTTGATGAAAGTGAAAGAGGAGAGTGTGAAAGTTGGCTTAAAGCTCAATATTCAGAAAACTAAGGTCATGCATCTAGTCCCATCACTTAATGGGAAATAGATGGGTAAACAGTGGAAACAGTGTCAGACTTTATTTTGTGGGGCTCCAAAATCACTGCAGATGTTGATTGCAGCCATGAAATTAAAAGACGCTTACTCCTTGGAAGGAAAGTTATGACCAACCTAGATAGCATATTCCAAAGCAGAGACATTACTTTGCCAACAAAGGTCCATCTGGTCAAGGCAATGGTTTTTCCAGTAGTCATGTATGGATGTGAGAGTTGGACTGTGAAGAAAGCTGAGCACCAAAGAATTGATGCTTTTTGAACTGTGATGTTGGAGAAGACTCTTGAGAGTCCCTTGGACAGCAAGGAGATCCAACCAGTCCATTCTAAAGGAGATCAGTCCTGGGTGTTCTTGGAAGGAATGATGCTAAAGCTGAAACTCCAGTACTTTGGCCACCTCATGCGAATAGTTGACTCATTGGAAAAGACCCTGATGCTGGGAGGGATTGGGGACAGGAGGAGAAGGGGACGACAGAGGATGAGATGGCTGGATGGCATCACCGACTCAATGAGTTTGAGTGAACTCCAGGAGTTGATGATGGACAGGAAGGCCTAGTGTGATGCAATTCATGGGGTTGCAAAGAGTCAGACATGACTGAGCAACTGAACTGAACTGAACTGTATCATATATAATATATTATATATATATATAATATATTACATATATATAATCTTTGGCAATCTTGTCAAGAAAAAAATTATTTAAAAATATAAAATAAAAATACAATGCAGTAAAATATATGAAAAAATTTTAAAAATACATTATGTATTTTCCTCAGCTTATGGTCTCCATGGAAGTGAAGATCTAAACAAGGGCTTGAGTTTCTCTTCAGGACAGGAGGAGAAAACCAACTCAAGAAAACATATTCTGATTGGTTACCATGAAAAGCAGTGTGTCCTGAGTCCTCTTGGAGCCTGTGAGAGTTGTGGAGAATGTGCCTTAGAAGGGTTTATCTGTGAACTAGAAAAAAATTACATTTATCTCTTGTCTATTTCCGCCCATCTGTCTAGGTTTACTCAGCAAGAGATTACCTTCCTAGCACATTTAGGTTGTTCATGCCGTGAGATAACAAGACTACTCAAGGTTTCCACATTAGAGCCTGCTGAAGTAAGGTGCTGCCCAGTTCTACCTCCATGAAGACGACTGCTGAAGAAAAGACTGTTAGGAAAAAATGGGCTGAGAAACATGAGTTAGGGCAAAAGTGGAATTTCATACACTATTTGAAAGTCACATTAAATGTTAGTACTGTACTTTGGAAATTATTGATTTCCAACATTAAATTATAAATTTAACCTCTATCAAAACTTTAACATACTCTGTTCTTCCAACTTAATAAGACTTTCCATTCAGTTCAGTTGCTCACTCGTGTCCGACTCCTTGTGACCCCATGAATCGCAGCACGCCAGGCCTCCCTGTCCATTACCAACTCCCGAAGTTTACCCAAACTCATGTCCATCGAATGGGTGATGCCATCCAGCCATCTCATCCTCTGTCATCCCCTTCTCCTGCTGCCCCCAATCCCTCCCAGCATCAGGGTCTTTTCCAATGAGTCAACTATTTGCATGAGGTGGCCAAACTACTGGAGTTTAGGCTTCAGCATCAGTCCTTCCAGTGAACACCCAGGACTGATCTCCTTAGGAATGGATTGGTTAGATCTTGCAGTCCAAGGGACTCTCAAGAGTCCTCTCCAACAAACCATTAAAATGCATCAATTCTTCGGTGCTCAGCTTTCTTCACAGTCCAAGTTTTACATCCGTACATGACCACTGGAAAAACCATAGCCTTGACTAGACGGACCTTTGTTGGCAAAGTAATGTCTCTGCTTTTAATAAGCTGTCTAGATTGGTTATAACTTTCCTTCAAACGTCTTTTAATTCCATGGCTGCAGTCACCATCTACAGTGATTTTGGAGCCAGAAAAAAATAAAGTCTGACACTGTTTCCACTGTTCCCCCATCTATTTCCCATGAAGTGATGGGACCAGATGCCATGATCTTCATTTTCTGGATGTTGAGCTTTAAGCCAACTTTTTCACTCTCCTCTTTCACTTTCATCAAGAGGCTATTTAGTTCCTCTTCACTTTCTGCCATAAGGGTGGTATCATCTGCATATCTGAGGTTATTGATATTTCTCCCAGCAATCTTGATTCCAGCTTGTGCTTCGTCCAGCCCAGTGTTTCTCATGATGTACTCTGCATAGAAGTTAAATAAGCAGGGTGACAATGTACAGCCTTGACATACTCCTTTTCCTATTTGGAACCAGTCTATTGTTCCATGTCCAGTTCTAACTATTGCTTCCTGACCTGCATACAGGTTTCTCAAGAGGCAGATCAGGTGGTCTGGTATTCCCATCTCTTTCAGAATTTTCCACAGTTTATTGTGATCCACACAGTCAAAGGCTTTGGCATAATCACAAAGCAGAAATTGATGTTTTTCTGGAACTCTCTAGCTTTTTCGATGATCCAATGGATGTTTCCAATTTGACCTCTGGTTCCTCTGCCTTTTCTAAAACCAGCTTGAACATCTGGAAGTTCACAGCTCATGTATTGCTGAAGCCTGGCTTGGAGAATTTTGAGCATTACTTTACTAGTGTGTGAGATGAGTGCAATTGTGCAGTAGTTTGAGCATTCTTTGGCATTGCCTTTCTTTGGGATTGGAATGAAACTGTCTTTACCAGTTCTGTGGCCACTGCTGAGTTTTCTAAATTTGCTGGCATATTGAGTGCAGTACTTTCACGGCATCATCTTTCAGGATTTGAAATAGCTAAACTGGAATTCCATCACCTCCACTAGCTTCATTCATAGTGATGCTTTCTAAGGCCCACTTGACTTCACATTCCAGAATGTCTAGCTCTAGGTGAGTGATCAAACCATCGTGATTATCTGGGTCATGAAGATCTTTTTTCTACAGTTCTTCTGTGTATTCTTACCATCTCCTCTTAATATCTTCTGCTTCTGTTAGGTTCATACCATTTCTATCCTTTATCGAGACCATCTTTGCATGAAATGTTCTCTTGGTATCTCTAATTTTCTTAAAGAGATATCTAGTCTTTCCCATTCTCTTGTTTTTCTCTATTTCCTTGCATTGTTCACTGAGAAAGGCTTTCTTATCTCTTCTTGCTATTCTTTGGAATGCTACATTCAGATGTTTATATCTTTCCGTTTCTTCTTTGCTTTTCACTTCTCTTCTTTTCACAGCTGTTTGTAAGGCCTCCTCAGACAGCCATTTTGCTTTATTGCATTTCTTTTCCATGGGGATGGTCTTGATCCCTGTCTCCTGCACAATGTCACGAACCTCATTCCATAGTTCATCAGGCACTCAGCCTATCAGATCTAGTGCCTTAAATTTACCTCTCACTTTTACTGTACAATCATAAGGGATTTTATTTAGGTCATACCTAAACTGGTTAGTGGTTTTCCCTACTTTCTTCAATTTAGTTCTGAATTTGGCAATAAGGAGTTCATGATCTGAGCCACAGTCAGCTCCTGGTCTTGTTTTTGCTGACTGTATAGAGCGTCTCCATCTTTGGCTGCAAAGAATATGAACAATCTGATTTTGGTGTCGACCATCTGGTGATGTCCATGTGTAGAGTCTTCTCTTGTATTGTTGGAAGAGGGTGTTTGCTATGACCGGTGTGTTCACTTGGCAAAACTCTTTAGACTTTAATAAGATTTTAAATTAAGATTCTTAGGATTTGGTGTAAATATTCAGAGGAAGAAACGTGCCCTCCTATGAAATTTAAAGAACAAAATATTAGAAACAAGGGAAATATTCTTGGATATTAGATGGTTTTCTCAAAACCCCTATATAAAATGCAAAATTATTAACATGGTAAGACAATGAAATATGTAAGAAATGAAAAATATAAATAAATATTTCACTGTTTTGAACATCATACATTGACACTAAATAAGTATGGCAGATGTATCCTTCAGTTCAGTTCAGTTCAGTCACTCGGTCGTGTTCGACTCTTTGCACCCAGTGGACTGCATCATGCCAGTTCTCCCTGTCCATCACCCACTCCCGGAGTTTACTCAAACTCATGTCCATTGATTTGGTGATCTCATCCAACGATCTCATCCTCTGTCATCCCCTTCTCCTCCTGCCTTCAATCTTTCCCAGCATCAGTTTTTTTTTCAAATGGGTCAGTTCTTCACATCAGGTGCCTAAAGTATTAGAGTTTCAGCTTTAGCATCAGTCCTTCCAATGAATATTCAGGATTGATTTCCTTTAGGATGGAGTGCTTGGATCTTCTTACAGTCCAAGGGTCTTCTCCATCACCACAGTTCAAAAGCATCACTTCTTCAGCGCTCAGTTTTCTTTATAGTCCAACTCTCACATCCATATATGATTACTGGAAAAACCATAGCCTTGACAAGATGGACGTTTGTTGTCCAAGTAATATCTCTGCTTTTTTAAAAAATATAAATTTATTTATTTTAATTGGAGGCGAATTACTTTACAATATTGTATTGGTTTTATCATACATCAACATGAATCCACCATGGGTGTACACGTGTTCCCCATCCTGAACCCCCTCCCACATCCCTCCCCTTACCATCCCTCTGGGTCATCCCAGTGCACCAGCCCCGAGCATCCTGTATCATGCATCGAAACTGGATTGGCAATTAATTTCACGTATGATATTATACATGTTTCAATGCCATTCTCTCAAATCATCCCACCCTCTCCCTCTCCCACAGAGTCCAAAAGACTGTTCTATACATCTATGTCTCTTTTGCTGTCTCACATACAGGGTTATTGTCACCATCTTTCTAAATTCCATATATATGCGTTAGTATACTCTATTGGTGTTTTTCTTTCTGGCTTACTTCACTCTGTATAATAGGCTCCAGTTTCATCCACCTCATTGGAACTGATTCACATGTAATCTTTTTAATGGCTGAGTAATACTCCATTGTGTATATGTACCACCGCTTTTTTATCCATTCTTCTGCTGATGGACATCTAGGTTGCTTCCATGTCCTGGTTATTATAAACAGTACTGTGATGAACATTGGGGTACACGTGTCTCTTTCAATTCTGGTTTCTTTGGTGTGTATGCCCAGTAGTGGGATTGCTGGGTCGTATGGCAGTTCTATTTCCAGTTTTTTAAGGAATCTCCACACTGTTCTCCATAGTGGCTGTACTAGTTTGCATTTCCACCAACAGTGTAAGCGGGTTCCCTTTTCTCCTCACCCTCTCCAGCATTTATGGCTTGTAGACTTTTGGATAGCAGCCATTCTGACTGGCATGAAATGGTACCTCACTGTAGTTTTGATTTGCATTTCTCTGATAATGAGTGATGTTGAGCATCTTTTCATGTGTTTGTTAGCCATCTGTATGTCTTCTTTGGAGAAATGTCTGTTTAGTTCTTTGGCTCATTTTTTGATTGGGTCGTTTATTTTTCTGGAATTGAGCTGCAGGAGTTGCTTGTATATTTTTGAGATTAGTTGTTTGTCAGTTGCTTCATTTGCTATTATTTTCTCCCATTCTGAAGGCTGACTTTCACCTTTGTTGTGCAGAAGCTTTTAATTTTAATTAGATCCCATTTGTTTATTTTTGCTTTTAATTCTAATATTCTGGTAGGCGGGTCATAGAGGATCCTGCTGTGATTTATGTCGGAGAGTGCTTTGCCTATGTTCTCCTCTAGGAGTTTTATAGTTTCTGGTCTTACATTTAGATCTTTAATCCATTTTGAGTTTATTTTTGTGTATGGTGTTAGAAAGTGTTCTAGTTTCATTCTTTTATAAGTGGTTGACCAGTTTTCCCAGAACCACTTGTTAAAGAGATTGTCTTTTCTCCATTGTATATTCTTGCCTCCTTTGTCAAAGATAAGGTGTCTACAGGTGCATGGATTTAGCTCTGGTCTTTCTATTTTGTTCCATTTTTCTATATTTCTGTCTTTGTTCCAGTACCATACTGTCTTGATGACTGTGGCTTTGTAGTAGAGCCTGAAGTCAGGCAGGTTGATTCCTCCAGTTCCATTCTTCTTTCTCAAGATTGCTTTGGCTATTTGAAGTGTTTTGTATTTCCATACAAATTGTGAAATTATTTGTTCTAGCTCTGTGAAAAAATACCGCTGGTAGCTTGATAGGGATTGTATTGAATCTATAGATTGCTTTGGGTAGTATACTCATTTTCACTATATTGATTCTTCTGATCCATGAACACGGTATATTTCTCCATCTATTTGTGTCCTCTTTGATTTCTTTCACCAGTGTTTTATAGTTTTTTATATATAGGTCTTTTGTTTGTTTAGGTAGATATATTCCTAGGTATTTTATTCTTTTTGTTGCAATGGCGAATGGAATTGTTTCCTTAATTTCTCTTACTATTTTCTCATTATTAGTATATAGGAATGCAAGGGGTTTCTGTGTGTTGATTTTATATCCTGCAACTTTACTCTATTCATTGATTAGCTCTAGTAATTTTCTGGTGGAGTCTTTGCTGCTGCTGCTGCTAAGTCTCTTCAGTCGTCTCCGACTCTGTGCGACCCCATAGACGGCAGCCCATCAGGCTCCCCCATCCCTGGGATTCTCCAGGCAAGAACACTGGAGTGGGTTGCCATTTCCTTCTCCAGTGCACGAAAGTGAAAAGTGAAAGTGAAGTCACTCAGTCGTGTTCGACTCTTAGTGATCCCATGGACTGCAGCCTACCAGGCTCCTCCGCCCATGGGATTTTCCAGGCAGAGTACTGGAGTGGGGTGCCATTGCCTTCTCCAGGTGGAGTCTTTAGGGTTTCCTATGTAGAGGATCATGTCATCTGCAAACAGTGAGAGTTTTACTTCTTTTTTTCCAGTTTGAATTCCTTTTATTTCTTTTTCTGCTGATTGCTGTGGCCAAAACTTCCAAAACTTTGATGAATAGTAGCTGTGAAAGTGGGCACCCATGTCTTGTTCCTGACTTTAGGGGAATGCTTTCAATTTTTCAGCTTTGAGGATAATGTTTGCTGTGGGTTTGTCATATATAGCTTTTATTATGTTGAGGTATACCTTTGCTTTTTAATACGCTGTCTAGTTTTGTCATAGCTTTTCATCCAAGGAGCAAGGGTCTTTTAATTTCATGGCTTCAGTCACCATCTGCAGTGATTTTGGAGCACAAAAAAATAAAGTCAGCCACTGTTTCCACTATTTCCCCATCTATTTGCCATTAAGAGATGGGACCAGATGCCATGATCTTCGTTTTCTGAATGTTGAGCTTTAAGCCAATTTTTTCACTCTCCTCTTTCACTTTCATCAAGAGCCTCTTTAGTTCTTCTTCACTTTCTTCCATAAGTGTGATGTCATCTGCATATCTGAGGTTATTGATATTTCTCCTGGCAATCTTGATTCCAGCTTGTGCTTCTTCCAGCCCAGCGTTTCTCATGATGTACTCTGCATATAAATTAAACAAGCAGTGTGGCAATATATAGCCTTAACATACTTCTTTCCCAATTTGGAACCAGTCTGTTGTTCATGTCAGTTATAACTGTTTCTTCCTCATCTGCATACAGATATCTCAAGAGGCAGGTCAGGTGGTTGGTAGTCCCATCTCTTGAAGAATTTTCCAGTTTGTGGTGATCCACATAATAAAAGGCTTTGGCATAGTTAATAAAGCAGAAATACTTATTTGTCTGTAACTCTCTTACTTTTTTGATGATCCAACGCATGTTGGCAATTTGATCTCTGACTCCTCTGACTTTTCTAAATCCAGCTTGAACATCTGGAAGTTCACGGTTCACAAACTGTTGAAGCCTGGCTTGGAGAATTTTCAGCATTAATTTACCAGTGTGTGAGATGATTATTCGCAATTATTCAGTAGTTTGAGCAGTCTTTGGCATTGCCTTTCTTTGGGATCAGAAAGAAGACTGACCTATTCCAGTCCTGTGGCCACTGCTGAGTTTTCCAAATTTGCTGCAAATTGAGTGCCCCACTTTCACAGCATCATCATTTAGGATTTGAAATAGCTCAACTGAAATTCCATCACCTCCACTAGTTTTTTTGTAGTGATGCTTCCTAAGGCCCACTTCACTTTGCATTCCAGGATGTCTGACTCTAGGTGAGTGATCACACCATCATGATTATCTGGGTCATGAAGATCTTTTTTGTATAGTTCTTCTGTTTATTCTTGCCATATCTTCTAATATCTTCTTCTATAGGTCCATACAATCTCTGTCTGTTATAGAGTCCATCTTTGCATGAAATGTTCCCTTGGTATCTCTAATTTTCTTTTAGAAATACCTACTCTTTCCCATTCTATTGTTTTCCTGTGTTTCTTTGCATTGGTCACTGAGGAAGGCTGTCTTACTTCTCCTTGCTATTCTTTGGAACTCTGAATTCAAATGGGTATATTTTCCTTTTCTCTTTTGCTTTTCATTTCTATTCTTTTCACAGCTATTTGTAAGGCCTCCTCAGACAGCCATTTTGCTTTTTTGCATTTCTTTTTCTTGGGAATGGTCTTGATCCCTGTCTCCTGTACAATGTCATGAACCTCTGTCCATAGTTCATCAGGCATTCTGTCTATCAAATCTAGTCCCTTGAATCAATTTTCACTTCTACTGTATAATTGTAAGGGATTAGATTTAGGTCATGCCTGAATGGTCTAGTGGTTTTCCTTACTTTCTTCAATTTAAGTCTGAATTTGGCAATAGGGAGTTCATGATCTGATCCAAAGCCAGCTCCCAGTCTTATTTTTGCTGACTATATAGAGCTTCTCCATCTTTGGCTGCAAAGAACATAATCAATCTGATTTTGGTACTGACCATCTGGTGATGTCCATGTGTAGAGACTTCTCTTGTGTTGTTGGAAGAGGGTGTTTGCTATGACTAGTGTGTTCTCTCTGCAAAACTCTGTTAGCCTTTGCCCTGCTTCTTTCTGTGCTTCTAGGCCAAATTTTGGGCAAATTCTAGGCCACAATGTCTGTTACTCTAGGTATTTCTTAACTTCCTACTTTGCATTCCAATCCCCTATAATGGAAAGAACATCTTTTTTGAGTATTCATTCTAGAAGGTCTTGTAGGTCTTCATAGAACTGTTCTACTTCAGCTTCTTCAGCTATAGTGATAGAGGCATAGACTTAGATATCATGATATTAAATGGCTTAATTTGGAAGTGAACAGAGATCATTCTGTCGTTATTTTAGATTGCATCCAAGTACTACATTTTGGACTCATGTTGGTTATGATGGCTAGTCCATTTCTTCTAAGGGATTCTTACCCATGGTAGTAGATATTATGGTCGTCTGAGTTAAATTCCCCTATTCCAGTCAATTTTAGTTCGCTGATTCCTAAAATGTCAAAGCTCTCTCTTGCCATCTCCTGTTTGACCTCTTCCAATTTGCCTTGATTCGTGGACCTAACATTCCAGGTTCCTATGCAGTATTGCTCTTTACAGCACCACCGACCCATGCCTCTGCTGGAGACTCCTGGACACTCTCGGGCAATTCTGGGTCAGTCTTTTTTGGGGTCACTTCTCCTTTCTTCTGGGTCCTAGTGTACACAAGGTTCTGTTTGTGCCCTCCAAGAGTCTATCCCAGATGTATCCTTGTGGTTTTAGAAATACAATGATGCCACAACCTCCACATGTGACATAATCATCAATTGAAGTCCACTAAAAGTAAATTAACTGGCTACTAAAATGAATTAAGTGTATGTGGTAGAAATAACTTTCTGGCTATGTGAATGAAGCTATGAGGTTTGTTATTAAGGAAAACTGTAGTCTTGTGTATCCAGAGATAATGATGCTCTCCTGTATAGAAATAGGAGAGTGGACTGAAACAGTTCTGTTGATCATGTATTATTCCCTGCTTCTTCTTCTGTATTGTAGGAAACTGTGCCCTGCAAACTAACATTTTTTGGCTTCCTTGAAATCTGATTTCCAAATAGAGTCAACCAATAGGAGACTCACAAGAGATTGAAACTTCTTCCCCACTGTGGTTCTTCTCTTCTTGGTTCTATTCACTTTGGGTGATTCTAATCCAGGGTTCCTATTCTCGCTGTTTTACTCCAACCCTAGGTAAGACACTAGTTTCATGCCACTGCTAACTCCTAGGTTAATTCACCTTCTCATGTTTGGCTTTCAGTTCTCCCAATACCTCTGTAAATTAGTTCCCCTTGTTAAACCCTCTTTGTTATTTTGTCTGGCATGCATGGGCTCCATTTTCTTTCAAGATTCTGGCTGACATAGTATTCCTGTGCTGTGCTAAATCACTTCAGTCACATCCAACTCTTTGTGACCCCATGGACTATAGACCACCAGGCTCCTCTGTCCATGAGACTCTGCAGGTAAGAATGGTGGAGTAGGCTGCCATTCCCTTCTCCAATGGTATCCCTGAAGTAAAGTCACTCAGTTGTGTCCGACTCTTTGTGACTCTGTGAACTATAGTCTACTAGCTCCTCTGTCCATGGGATTTTCCAGGCAAGAGGACTGAAATGGGTTGCCTTTTCCTTCTCCAGGGGATCTTCCCAATCCAGGTATCAAACCCAGGTCTCCCACATTGTAGGCAGATGCTTTACCATCTGAGCCACCAAGGAAGTCCAATAGTATTCTTACTTTGCAGTAACACACATAATTTATTTCACATTCATCTTAGTAATGATGGCTCATTTAGTCTGTGAATGTCAGGGAAGTTTCAGTGTAAAGTTGCAGGAGACAATATTCTCCTAGGGATTATAACAGACTATGGGTGTTGGGGGATGGAGTGGAACATTTTTAAGAAGAATGCACAAGTGATTCTAGTATTTCCTGGTTGACATATGCCCTTTTCCTGTGAGTAAACACATTTTGAATTATATAATATTTTAGGGTCTTTAAGATATTTCATTCTATAGCCATAATGTCACCTGCTTGTATGAGCATCTTCTAATTTTCACAAGCAATTATATCTCTAACTTTTCCCTGAGAGGGGAAAAAAGTAAACATAAGCAAGACATTTATATATACAGGAATGTGATGTGTCTCTGTGACGGGAAGATTTGAATTATCTAGTATTATTTTCAGATGCTTGCGACTGAGGTGAGAAGAACCCATCTTCTGACCCAAAAGAAGAATCAGTATAGTCTTTCTGACTTAAGCTGGAAGGATGATATGGCATGTAGAATTCTGACAGTGAATTTTTGTGCTGTTTAAAAAAGATTTTGGCTCAAGGTAACACAGTAGGTAAAATCTGACTCGAGCTGGCACTTCATTTACAATTCAAGGAAGATGACTGCTCCCTAGAGAGTGATACAAGGTTTCCATTATCCCAAAACATCTGGGGGAGAAAAGGGAGAAATTACCTGAATGTTTGTTCTGGGCATCAAACAGACACACTAATAAAGTCTTGCAGAACAATGATGAGAAAGAAGGAAAAAAAAATTTTAACCAAATAGACATAAGAGGAAGGTGTAAAGAAAAAAAAAATGTTGCCTGCCATTCCATTTCTTGAAGGATCAAGCTATTAGCCAGTTCAGTCACCTACTAAGAGTGCACCTTGAGGACATTGAGGATAGAGGAAAACAAGATATCTGTACTTTGGATACCCTGGCCCCTAGATAGCTAAAGACACATGTCTAAGGAAAAATTTCAGTGACTCTTGATTCATGTATCTTCCCATATATAGAAAAGCAGTAAAATTATTAATTTCAGGTATCTGTTCTTTGTGATTAGTGAGAATCTTTGATATTCAACTACATGTTTATTTTCCAACAAGAGCAACAAACAAATCATACATAGCATGTCTCCTCCCTAACCTCTTCAGAGCAGTTCCTCAAAGCTATCTGAGAGACTGTCTCTCTAGCCTATCACCCTCAGTAAGGTTACTGAAGAAAACTTAAGTCACAATTTTTACACTGTGTGTTTTTCTCTCAGTCATAAAGAGCAAAGGAACTGTATTGATTCCAAATTGTTCCATTTCCTAGGTGTGTGACCTTGAACAACTGAACCTTTTTGAGTCTCTGTTTGAACATCTATAAAATGGAATAATAATAATAGTTTTGACGGAATCTTTTGAGATAATCAAAATAGTCTCTATAAATTAGCCCATAGTGTGTGTTTAGTCAGAATTAATCAGGAACATTACTTTTAGCATTAAGATATTTGTTTTCAGAATCTCTCTGAATATTACAGAGGGGAAAAAACATTGGCAACTAAGAGAAAAACATTACTTTTTTGTTCTGGACAGTGTGCTCTCTTAATTAGGATAGCACTGTTGTATGAGCAGTTCTTTCATCCTGAAAATGATACCAGGGTCACTTCTCCAGCAAATGGTATTTCTGTGCTGGATAATGAGGTGATAGGAACACCATCTTGATTTTTTTCATGAACATTTGCTTACCTCTCTACCTTCCGTCTTTATTCATCAGGCTATTGCCGCAAATCTATGAAAAAATGGGAAATCTAATGCTTTTACATTTTCAAATCATGGGGTCTGAATGGGGTTTCAATTTCACTTTCTGAAGCTTGTGAGATGCATAGTTAAGCCGATCTGTGCATCATATTCCCCTGTACGCTGTTGTTGAGGCTTTACAACTTTATGTATCCATTCTCCTATTGATGAGCATTTAGGTTTTTTCCAAATATTCATTATGGATCCTAGCATTCCTTTCCCATAAGAGTGTTGCAAAAAGTTAGGCAAACCAAGTCTTCAGTTTTAGGGTGCATTTTCTCACTTATAAAAAGAGAAATTTGGATTAAGTAATCTACAAGTTTCTTTTCTGTGATATTAACAAAATCGTGTGTTCCATATTCTCTGAATACTGACATAACTTGATAAGTAGCCAGCCCCTGCTCCTGTGAATCTGTTGGACTTTCTCATCTCTTTGGCTTCTGTGAGAGACCTGAAATCAGGGTTCTTAAAGCAATGCTGTGCAGGGCACTGTTTGACTTCCCCAGACTCCAATATGCTCATAGAGTGGTCCATTTCTTCTAGCCACATGTCTTCCCATTGTCCTGATATGCCACTACAGTGACATCTGTGCTGCCTGCTACAGACTTCACCTTAGGGAAATCTTCCCCATTACAGAAGGCAGGCTTCACCTTGCAGAGCTCTTTGGCTGTTTGAGAAACAAACATGTTCTTCCAGATGGGTTAGCAGAGTATTTCAGAATTGGTTCATGTTGGCTATTCTCCAAGAATCTCTGCAAAGAAGCTGCATTGTAACAGGTTCAGAAAAATCTGACCCTCATAACCTACCTCTACTATGCTTGTCCACAAACTGTACATTTCAGCAAGGACTCCTGACCTGATACCAAAACTTGTTGGGGAAAGAAGATAAATAACTCAAAAGAAATGAAACCTGCTTTGTCAGTTAAAATCCCTCTATAATTTAAAAATGAAAATATATATATATATATATTTACTACTACCAGCAAAAGCTTACCAATTTTTTTTTTTTAATAAAAGAGTTTAGTTTTTCAAACTGTCAGAACTGTGGAATTTCACTTTAATAAAAGATTGGAGTAGACTGTTATGGTAAATAAATATCACAAGTCCCCAGTCAACTGCTATTAGTTATTAAAATGAGCACATTTTAAAAATAACCATTAAGAAGCAGAAGCTGTTTCTTTCTGAATATCAGTGTTCTGGTTTTCTTTCTGCCATAAGTGGTTATGATTAAGTTTAAGTTTGGGCTTAGACACCCGGTGGCAATGATACTGCTGCAAGATTGCTCTTTCTTTTTTTGCTGTGTGAAGAAGGAGATGAGGTTACCACTCGCTTATGTTTATAGCATGCTGGTAAGGGCAGTGCAGAAATAGTCTACCTTAACCTTCAATTTCACTTCTGATCAACATAAAAGTGTATAAGCTCTTATAGGATCAAATGATTCTGAAGTCCTGGACCTGAGAATCTTTCTAGATATATCAGACCAAGAATCAAGATAGAGTGTTATAATTAAACATGAAAATAAGATCACATTCATATTAGGTGATTCTTAGTAAGGACCAGTTAGAGTTTTATCAAATAATACGTAAGAGATCTTTACAAATGTATTCTTTTCAAAGCATATTTGAAATCTTCACATGATGTTAGGAAATTAATGAAAGTAGTCCTTTTGAACGGAGAAGGCAATGGCACCCCACTCCGGTACTTTTGCCTAGAAAATCCCATGGACAGAGGAGCCTGGTAGGCTGCAGTCCATGGGGTCGCTAGAGTCAGACACGACTAAGCAACTTCACTTTCACTTTTCACTTTCATGCATTGGAGAAGGAAATGGCAACCCACTCAGGTGTTCTTGCCTGGAGAATCCCAGGGACGGGAAGCCTGGTGGGCTGCCTTCTACGGGATCGCACAGAGTCGGACACGACTGAAGCGACTTAGCAATAGCAGTAGACCTTTTGAAACAAAGTTACATGTTCAACTGAGAAAATAAATTGATTAATGGTACCTATCTTGATTTTAAGTAAGCATACTTTTACACTGGAACCTTATGATTTAAACATTTTAACCAAAATATCTAATACTAATATGTTGGGCTTAGTTGTTTTTGTTTTTGTTTTTTCTTCTTTTTCTTTCCTGTTTTGTTTCAGTGGTAATCAGTCATCTTCAAAGTGAATCCATAATGTTAAACATTTAAAGTATATTATCATCATGCATGTAAAAACAACTATCCATACATTCAAATTAACTGTTTGGTTATTATAATGTATTTGGCTATCTTTCTGAGGAGATGACTCTGTCATTAAGCAGTAACAAATGAAAAGCATATTACTAAAGTGAATCTTTGAGAAATAGCGATAATTAAGATAATGAAGAGAATGCTAAAAATCATATACTATATACTGCTTTCAAAAACATCACCTCACTTGTACAAACCTCTCAAGTTGGTATGTGTGTGTTTAATCACTCAGTCGTGTCCAACTCTTTGGAACCCCATGGACTGTAAGCCACCAGGCTTCTCTGTCCATGGGGATTCTCCAAGCAGGAGTACTGGAGTGGGTTGCCATGCTTTCTTCCAGGGGATCTTCCCAGCCTAGGGATCAAACACAGGTCTTTCACATTGCAGGCAGATTCTTTACCATCTGAGCCAGCAGGGAAGCCCACGAATACTGGAGTGGGTAGTCTATCCCTTCTCCAGGGGATCTTCCTGACACAGGAATTGAACCGGGGGCTCCTGCATTGCAGGTGGATTCTTTACCAGCTGAGCTGCTACCAGGGAAGCCCCAAGTAAATATAATTTGACCCAAATGTCAGGTGACAAATACTTATGGAGCACTTACTGCCCATATTCAGTATTTCCATTTTGAGAGACCCCTATTAGAGTAAACCCCAGGCATTTCTTCATATTTTTACAACCTCACCACTAGGAAAATAATTTGGTTTACTCGTAAGTTTGGAGGAAAGAATCGAGCATGCCTGCGGCAGCTTTTTCCTCCCACCCCTCTTCTGGGATCTGGCTGCCTGCAGACAAGGTGCATACTCTTCAGCTCTTTAAGCTGTGGAGACAGGCTTCTAGCTAATCAGTTTTACCTATGACCAGATGAGTCTGTCTAATTCATCCAGTGGCAAGTGGGAGGGGGCAGGGATCACAATCATCATTTGTTTCAATTCAGTTCAGTTCAGTCTCTCAGTCGTATCCAACTCTTTGCGACCCCATGAATCGCAGCACACCAGGCCTCCCTGTCCATCACCAACTCCTGGAGTTCACTCAAACTCATATCCATCGAGTCAGTGATTCCATCCAACAATCTCATCCTCTGTCGTCCCCTTCTCCTCTTGCCCCCAATCCCTCCCAGCATCAGAGTCTTTTCCAATGAGTCAACTCTTCGCATGAGGTGGCCAAAGTACTGGAGTTTCAGCTTTAGCATCAGTCCTTCCAAAGAACACCTAGGACTGATCTCCTTTAGAATGGACTGGTTGGATCTCCTTGCTGTCCAAAGGACTCTCAAGAGTCTTCTCCAACACCACAGTTCAAAAGCATCAATTCTTCGGCGCTCAGCTTTCTTCACAGTCCAACTCTCACATCCATACATGACCGGGGAAAACCATAGCCTTGACTAGACAGACCTTTGTTGGCAAAGTAATGTCTCTGCTTTTGAATATGCTATCTAGGTTGGTCATAACTTTTCTTCCAAGGAGTAAGCGTCTTTTAATTTCATGGCTGCAGTCACCATCTGTAGTGATTTTGGAGTCCCCCAAAATAAAATCTGACACTGTTTCCACTGTTTCCCCATCTATTTCCCATGAAGTGATGGGACCAGATGCCATGATCTTCGTTTTCTGAATGTTGAGCTTTAAGCCAACTTTTTCTCACTCCACTTTCACTTTCATCAAGAGGCTTTTGAGTTCCTCTTCACTTTCTGCCATAAGGGTGGTGTCATCTGCATATCTGAGGTTATTGATATTTCTCCCAGCAATCTTGACTTCAGCTTGTGCTTCTTCCAGCCCAACGTTTCTCATGATGTACTCTGCATAGAAGTTAAATAAGCAAGGTGACAATATATAGCCTTGACGTACTCCTTTTCCTATTTGGAACCATTCTGTTGTTCCATGTCCAGTTCTAACTGTTGCTTCCTGATCTGCATATAGGTTTCTCAAGAGGCAGGTCAGGTGCTCTGGTATTCCCATCTCTTTCAGAATTTTCCACAGTTTATTGTGATCCACACAGTCAAAGGCTTTGGCATAGTCAGTAAAGCAGAAATAGATGTTTTTCTGGAACTCTCTTGCTTTTTCGATGATCCAGCAGATGTTGGCAATTTTTTGCACCTAGACAATGTCCCAAAAAAAACTTTATTGGTAATGTAAGGGTTTTTTGATGTCCATCTGTTTGACACCTGTGTTTATCATTGTATTTGATTGGCAAATGAGATTTAAGATTTATTGACATTCCTATTTCTCAAGTTCTAAAACTTGGAGCCTCAGAAGAAGCTTGTTCCAAGTGACATGGTAGTATGTGACAGAAGAACTACGGCAGTGGAGGCTGTACAAGTTTTAAGGACTGCCCTGGGCCCAGCTACAGTGGTTATCAAGTTGTGTACAACAAAGTCCCAAGGTTTAATGATGGAGTCTCAATGTCTCCTGGGAGCAAGAAAAGGGTTTCAAGGAAAAGGCAGGGTAATGAATGTTTTTCTCTATTATTTGTCTTATTACATATGTAATTTTTATTATGTAAAATATTAATTTTCAAAACAAGGGTTTGTCATTTGATAAACAACCTTTAAAAGCTACCTGACTAGAATAATTAATTAAGATTGTTGGAATAAAGAAGACCTAATAGCTCTCAAATGCTCATAGTTTTCAGGGATTATTTATATTTCATATAACTATTTCACTCTTAAAAGTTGTTTAGTTGCTAGGGAAGCCCTAGGAATAACAGAACCCATCTAGACAGTATTTCTTTCTTCAAGAAGTAATAATCCAGAGAAAGTGTAAATGTAAGTATCAATCCCCTTACATCTTTAAGCATTTTTAAAAATTCAGCAAGAGATGGTTATAGAAACAACACCTATAGAAGGATCAGAGCATAATATTATTGCACCAAAGGAACCCTGGCTTCTGTATTTTTCTATTCTCTACCTGATTACTTTTATTTCTTTTATGATTATTATGGAGCTTTAAATATATGCTCACAACTTTCTAATAAGTAGTAACTTCAATGTGTATCAGTTTATTTTCCTTATTACCTTTGCACTGTAGGTAAATGCATACCTGTTAGATACTATTCCCTGACACACACAGTTATAGATGGAGTTGTACTCTCTTCCCTGTGTCAGTTCCCCGGTACTTTATTCTACCCACATACTGCTTGCAGCTAGCCAGATACCCCAAGGAATGTTCATGGCTTGGAGAAATATGGGACTAGAAGGGCTGAAGCTGAAGGCCTCCAAAGGAAGCCAGCAATACCAACTTCTTTTTCTACACTTCTGATTTCTAGAACTGAGGTGATTTTCTTGATCTGTTTGTAAGAACCAGTACTCTAAGATAACTTCCAAACATACATGTGCAAAGACAGTGTGAAGGCTCCTAAGTTCTTGTAACATGTGGCATTCTGTATCAATTCTTTCATCAAAATAAAGTTGTACAATGCTGAAGGAATATGATTAAAGTAGACAAGGAAAGACGCCCTAAGATCCACATCCATTTGGTAGGGATGATCAGTGGCAGCCCAATTTAGTCTACACTTCCTCTTGGCTCACATTTTTCCCTGGTATTTTCTCTACCAAAAAGAAAGAAGAAAGAAATTTCTATTATTTATGTACAAAATCTCAAATGCATTATCTGTATTGAGAATAAAAGACATTTCAGCCTCCTTTCAACTCTATCTCTGTTCTTGATCTAAGCACTCTGTCTCTATTACTGAAGGGCTAAAGAAACACAAATACAAGACTAGATCAGGAATATTTCACCCACTATTTGGCCACTATATAGAAAGTAAAGCCAGAAGACAGAATGATACTGAAAGAGCAGAGAATTTAATGGGAAAGGCACGCCTTGATTACTCTTTTGTCTTTGTAATTCTGCCCATGGTTCCCTATTTAAACAAATGTAGTCTATACCAGAATTCCAATCTTTTGAGAAAAAAAAAATATATATATATATACACATAATGTTTAAAGGACATGGCAGCAGATCAGGAAAACAGGAATTAATAGGTTTACCATGTGCTGTAATTAGAAAAGGCAACAGGCAATACTCCCTTGCTCCACTTCACATTTTGTCTTGCATTTTTAATTTTTTGAGAGTTAGCATCAAAACTAATACATAATTTATAATTAATATCTTAATGATACAGTGCAAAGAAGAGGAAGAAGGAGAAAGACTCTTCTCTGCAAATGTGAAGTAATATGACAGATTTAATTTAAGAAAAATGAACTGTATTTAAATATCTTTAGTTTAATTCTGAGAATGAAGTTAGAAAAGAAAGTTATTAGTAGAGAAAACAGACAGCTAGGAAGGCTGAGAAAATCTTACAGAGGAGATGCAGAAGAGGGCCATGACTACTAATACAGAGAGTTTGAAATAAAAACTTAAGATGGATGACTAAAATAATTTTAATTTCATCAGAATAAAACATACCATAGGAAAATATACATTATTAGGAAGCAATAATAAACCTGAACAAATCTTTATGGAAAAAAAATTTAGTAGTATTAAGGAATTTACTATAGTGTAGAACATAAGTCTAGACTGTTATATAGGCATGCCTGGTGACATTTATTTATTCAACAAATACTAATTGAATTCAGGCACAGCTTTAAAGAACTTTCCAAGAAAGATAATTCTTGTGATTTAGAAATTATATACATTGTTCCAGAGAACCTCCTCTTTTCCATTAGAAATATTTACTTTCTTCAAATAACATTGTTGTTGTTTAGTCACTAAGTTGTGTCTGACTCTTTTGTGACCTCATGAACAATAGCCTGCCAGGCTCTACTCTCCATGGGATTTCCCAGGGAAGAACACTTCAGTGCAATTGTATTTAGTTGCATTGAGCAGCTTCAACTGCATACAAGTTCTAGTAAAGTCTCTTTTCATTTTATTATGTCACAAAATTTTACATTTTTTTCTTATTAGAACTTTAGATACACTTCTCATTTAAAACTGGACATTTAAGTTCCAAAAAATGGGGTTTTTTAAGTATCTTTGATGTTAATTTCTCATTTAAATGCTTTCTTCTCAGCAATCACCTTCTGTATTTTTTCATTCTTCTAAGTTTAGTGAAGCTTTCAATGACTAAGTCAAAGATTTTTCTTGGTAAATGTCACATTGTACTTGAAAATATGTGGAGTATTTCCAAATATATTTTGATATTGATTTCTAACATAATTCTGCAGTGATAAGGGAACAGGCTCTGTATAATTTCAATACCTTTAGACCATGGAATTTTTGCACCTTGTTTTATGCCCCTGGATCTGTCCTAGTGTCTCCTAGTTTATAGTGTATGGGAACTTTAATAGAATTTATATCTTACACTTGTGTGAAAACTGTATAAATCTTAATTATATTGAATTGGCTAATGGTGTTTTTCAGGTCTACCATGTCCTTCCAATTTTCTGTGTATTCACTCTATTAATATATGAAAGTTTGATATTGAAACTCCAGCTAAAACTTTTAATTTACCTACTTAAAAATGACCATAATAGAGTGTGGAACTACATGTAACTTTGTTCTATATTCTCCAAGTCTCCTGTAAATGTGTTACCACACTTTAATAATTAAAAAAAAAAAAAAAAAAGAATGTAAGAATGGGTTGCCGTGTCCTTCTCCAGGGAATCTTCCTGACACAGGGATCAAATCCACATCTCCTGCACTGGTAAGCAGATTCTTTACTGCCGAGCAACCAGAGAAGCCCAGGTAGTATTAGCCATACTTCTGTGCTTCTCAGCACAGACATAAACTCAGTCACTTTTTACTCTTACTAGACTGGTGTTTAGTGAGTTATCTGTAAAAATACTTATGGTTACTTTTGTCCATCCCAACTTACATTCCCCTCTGGAATTTAAATCAGATGACCATTATATCTACTACTGTGGGCAAGAATCCCTTAGAAGAAATGGAGTAGCCATCATAGTCAACAAAAGAGTCCAAAATACAGTTCTTGGGTGCAATCTAAAAAATGACAGTGATCTCTGTTCATTTCTAAGTCAAGCTATTCAATATCACAGTGATCCAAGTCTATGCCCCAACCGATAATGCTGAAGAAACAGAAGTTGAATGGTTCTATGAAGACCTACAAGACCTTTTAGAACTAGCACCCCAAAAAGATGTACTTTTCATTATAGGGGACTGGAATGCAAAAGTAGGAAGTCAACAAATACCTGGAATAATAGGTAAATTTGGCCTTAGAGTACAGAACGAATCAGGGTGAAGGCTAACAGAGTTTTGCCTAGAGAATGCACTGGCCATAGTAAACACCCTCTTCCAACAACACAAGAGAAGATTCTACACATGAACATCACAAGATGGTCAATACCAAAATCAGACTGATATTCTTTTAGTCCAAAGATGGAGAAGCTCTATACAGTCAGCAAAAACATGACTGGGGGTTGACTGTGCCTCAGATCATGAATATTGCCAAATTCAGACTTAAATTGAAGAAAGTAGGGAAAACCACTACACCATTCAGGTATGACCTAAATCAAAACCCTTATGATTATACAGTGGAAATGACAAATAGATTCAAAGGATTAGATCTGATAGACAGAGTGCCTGATGAACTATGTACAGAGGCTCATGACACTGTACAGAAGGCAGTGATCAAGACTATTTCCAAGAAAAAGAAATGCAACAAGTCAAAATGGTTGTCTGAGGAGGCCTTACAAATAGCTGTGAAAATAATAGAAGCCAAAGGCAAAGGAGAAAAGGAAAGACATACCCGACTGAATATAGAGTTCCAAAGAATAGCAAGGAGACATAAGAAAGCCTTCCTCAGTGATCAGTGCAAAGAAATTGAGGAAAACAATAGAATGGGAAAGACAAGAGATCTCTTCAAGAAAATTAGAGATACCAAGAGAACATTTCATTCAAAGATGGGCATAAAAAGGACAGAAACTGTATGGACCTAACAGAAGCAGAAGATATTAAGAAGAGGTGGCAAGAATACACAGAATAACTATACAAAAAAGATCTTCATGACCCAGATAATCATGATGATGTGATCACTCAACTAGAGCCAGACATCCTGGAATGCAAAGTGAATGGGCCTTAAGAAGCATCACTAGGAACAAAGCTCTTGGAAGTGATGGAATTCCAATTGAGCTATTTCAAATCCTAAAAGATGATGGTGTGAAAGTGCTGCACTCAACATGTCAGCAATTATAGAAACTCAGCAGTGGCCATGGGACTGGAAAAGATCAGTCTTCATTCCAATCCCAAAGAAAGAAAATGCCAAAGAATGCTCAAGCTACTGCACAATTGCACTCATCTCACATGCTAGTAAAATAGTGCTCAAAATTCTCCAAGCCAGACTTCAACAGTACATGAACTGTAAACTTCCAGATGTTCAAATGGGATTTTGAAAAGGCAGAGGATCCAAAAATCATATTACCAACATCTGTTGGATCACTGAAAAAGCAAGAGAGTTCCAGAAAAAAAAATCTACTTCAGCTTAATGGACTATGCCAAAGACTTTGACCATGTGGATCATAACAAACCTTGGAAAATTCTTCAAGAAATGGAAATACCAAACCACCTGACCTGCCTCCTGAGAAGTCTGTTTGCAGGTCAGGAAGCAAAAGTTAGCACTTAACTTGGAACAACAGGCTGGTTCCAAATAGGGAAAGGAGTATGCCAAGGCTATATATTGATCCTGCTTATTTAACTTATATGCAGAGTACTGCATGAGAAATGCTGGACTGGATGAAGCACAAGCTGAAATCAATTACCAGGAGAAATATCAATAACCTCAGACATGCTGATGGCACTGCGCTTATAGCAGAAGGGAAGAAGATCAAAAGAGCCTCTTAATGAAAGTGAAAGAGGAGAGTGAAAAAGTTGGCTTAAAACTCAACATTCAGAAAACTAAGATCATGGCATCTGGTCCCATCTCTTCATGGCAAATAGATGGGGAAACAATGGAAACAGTGAACAATGACAGACTTTATCTTTTGGGGCTCCAAAATCACTGCAGATGGTAACTAAAGCCATGAAATTAAAAGACGCTTGCTCCTTGGAAGAAAAGTTATGACCAACCTAGACAGCAAATTAAAAAGCATAGAGATTATTTTACCAACAAAAGTCCATCTAGTCAAAGCTATTGTTTTTCCAGTAATCATGTGTGGATATGAGAGTTGGACTATAAAGAAAGCTGAGTGCTGAAGAATTGATGCTTTTGAACTGTGGTGTTGGAGAAGACTCTTGAGAGTCCCTTGGACTGCAAGGAGATCCAACCAGTCCATCCTAAAGGAGACCAGTCCTGGGTGTTCATTGGAAGGACTGGTGCTGAAGCTTTAACTCCAATACTTTGGCCACCTGCTGCAAAGAACTGACTCATTTGAAAAGACAGACTGATGCTAGGAAAGATTGAAGGCAGGACGAGAAGGGGACGACAGAGGATGAAATGGTTGGATGGCATGACTGACTAGATGGACATGAGTTTGAGTAAACTCCAGGAGTTGGCAATGGACAGGGATGCCTGGCATGCTTCAGTCCATGAGTCACAATGAGTCAGACACGACTGAGTGACTGAACAGAACTGAACTTGCCATGTGACTCTCCTTCTCCTTGAAATTAGTCTTGTGATATATATGGATAATAATAGGTTATATAAATTATATTATGTGTCATTGCCTAGGCTCCATGTCCTTGCAGCTACCACCCTCACTTTCTCACTACTGAGGCATGTGAAAAATCCTGGGCTGACTGAGCGACTTCACTTTCAATTTTCACTTTCATGCATTGGAAGAGGAAATGGCAACCCACTCCAGTGTTCTTGCCTCGAGAATCCCAGGGACGGGGGAGCCTGGTGGGCTGCCATCTATGGGGTCGCACAGAGTCAGACACGACTGAAGTGACTTAGTAGCAGCAGCACCAGGCTATGAAGACATGTGACCCAGTTCAGAGCCTTAACAACCAGCAGACCTTTGACCAAGCCCTAGGAATTGAACTACATAATAACTGCAGTCACACGAGAAAGCCCAGTCACCACAACATGGGAGATAGACTTGCCACCTTACCTGGAGACCTGGTTAATTTGCTTCTCTTTGGACACATGATCGAATGAATTGTTTCTTTAAGTCACTCAATCTTGGAATGGTTTCAGACAGTAAAGAATCTTCCTACAGTGTAGGAGACCAGGGTTCAATCACTGGGTTGTGAAGATGCCTTGGAAAAGGGATAGCTACCCACTTCAGTATTCTTGCCCAGAGAATTCCATGGACAGTTGGGTCGGGCAGGCCATGGTCCATAGGGTTGCAAAGAGTCAGACATAACTGAGCAACTAACACTTCTCACTTCTTTGCATCTCTTCCTACATAGCAAGAGATAGTGAGAGAGAAATTGAATCCAGAAATGAGGTACTGCCTTAACAAACATCTAAATGTGTGGCACTGGCCTTGGTATTAGGTGGCAAGCAGATTCAGGAAGAACAGTGAGAAGACTGCTCTAGGAGAGTTGAAGAAATGCAGTTTGTGTAATGTTGTCATGTGATAAGTATCACAACTGTTGCCTAGAGGAACTTGGAAGACCAGATTTGTAAATGGCAAATGATATATAGGCTCAGATTCATCTTTCCTTCCACAGTGACTGTAGCTCACATATTAAATAATGAAATAGATGAATAGCTGAGAATAAACCAAACCAAGGGATGAGTAATTCACACTGAAGGTGTGATTTGGATTTGGACCCCAAGGATTTTTTTTTCCTTAGTATATAAGAGCATTCCCATGAGAGAATGTAGTTGAATGAGGAAAGACATGAAATCCTAAACTATCCAGGCATATTGGAACAAGTATGTAGAGGATGAGAGTGGTGAGAAATTAAACTAGAAAAATAGTTTTAATCCTAGGTAATCCATTTTTAAAGTAATACAGGTTTTGAATAGTTTATTTCTCACTTTCTCACTGTATCTATTTGTCATGATTAGAAAACTAAGATCATGGCATCTGGTCCCATCACTTCATGGGAAATAGATGGGGAAACAGTGAAAACAGCATCAGACTTTATTTTGGGGGGGCTCCAAAAATCACTGCAAATGGTGATTGCAGCCATGAAATTAAAAGATGCTTACTCCTTGGAAAAAAAAGTTATGACCAACCTAGATGGCATATTCAAAAACAGAGACATTGCTTTGCCAACAAAGGTCCATCTAGTCAAGGCTATGGTTTTTCCAGTAGTCATGTATGGATGTGAGAGTTGGACTGTGAAGAAAGCTAAGTGCCAAAGAATTGATGCTTTTGAACTGTGGTGTTGGAGAAGACTCTTGAGAGTCCCTTGGACTGCAAGGAGATCTAACCAGTCCATTCTAAAGGAGATCAGTCCTGGGTATTCTTTGGAAGGAATGATGCTAAAGCTGAAACTCCAGTACTTTGGCCACCTCATGCGAAGAGTTGACTCATTGGAAAAGACTCTGATGCTGGGAGGGATTGGGGGCAGGAGGAGAAGGGGACGACAGAGGATGAGATGGCTGCATGGCATCACTGACTCGATGGACGTGAGTCTGAGTGAACTCCAGGAGTTGGTGATGGACAGGTAGGCCTGGCGTGCTGCAATTCATGGGGATGCAAAGACACAACTGAGCGACTGAACTGAACTGAACTGATACGTATTGGACCTCTTGTGATAATTGCATTGGAATGACTTTTGGCATTTACATATGTATTGCTCCTGTGTCATTATTTTATTTAGTACATAATTATAACATAGACTAACAGGCATAGTGAGAGATTTCTCCCTTTTTTTTTTTGAGGATGTAGTTCTAGCTTCGGAGAACTTGTGGTTGCATTAATGAAGCAGAGATGAAACATAATTTTATTCACTTTAATATCATATCACATCTTTAAAGCATTTTGCATTCATCTTCAGTTGATATTCATTAACAAAACAAAAAACTGCAGTGAGCAGGATAAGTCTGTTAACACACTATTAACAAAGAATCTGAGGTCCTGAGAAATTTAAGGATTTAACCACGGTCAAATAGTACCATACAGATTCAGAGATAACACCAGCTCCGGGTCTCTTCTAGTGCTCTTTACATCATGATATTATCACATATAGTGATATAAACAAATACTGTGAGAAATAACCCATGACTTTTGTTACTGCTGTCCTCATATGTGCCCTAGCTTTGTGTTTATGTCTGCATTGCCCATTTTAGGTTATAAACTTCCAAACAAAAAAAAAGAACATGTATTTTGAAAACTCTTTTTGCAGAATATCAAGGATTTTAATAAATTACTTTTTATAGTTACTTACCACAAGACAAAAACAGTCTAAAGGAGTTATTTTCTTGTAGGAAAAAAAGAGTTAATATCTCAGTATAACATTTCTGCTTACATTCCAGAGGCCTATTGAAAGAAATAATGGGAAAAAAAGGGAGGAAGATAAAAGAAGACTATGAAAAGGGAGGGAAGGAAAGAAGAGAACAGAGGGAGAGGGAAAGAGGGAAACGATGAAGGCAGGCAAGTAACACTACATGCGCTCAACGTTGGCTATTTTAGTATCAAATGATCTTTGCATTTTATTAACAAGTGGTTCCACCCATTAAATGTAATTATAGCTACTCAGACAAAGCATGTTGATTCAGCTGTACATATCGAAGGGCTATGTTAATGTCTTTCTAAATCCAAGTGACATATCCAGTTTCAAATTCTACAAACGAATATTATTCAAGGTGCTTTGTGTATTCCTTCTAATTTTCTACACATTAAGAAACATCATGTTATGCCTAGGAAACCAAAATGTGACGAAATATCCCAAATTATTTTTAGATGAATGCAATTCTTTTTGCTTATCCAGAAATATGCCTTTTTCTAAACTTCTCTTCCTTCCTGAAGAAAGGAAAGGAAAATTGTATAGCAAAAAAAAAAAAAAAAAGGAATCTTTGGGACAAGTAAATTGAATAATGCTCTTTTCAATATAATAATTTTAAAATGGTATTTAATAAAATGAAAATATGCCTTCATTTTAAAAGAAGATAGTCATTTGTGACTTCAGATTAATTTTTAAATTATTTTCTTAGATTATGATTGAAGACAGGACACTAGAAAGTGTAAAACAATATCTATAAAACATCAGTATTAATAATAATGATAGTATACCATTCTAGTAATAGCAGCTCCCATCTATTGATAATATAGTATATTCTAGAAATTGTGTTAGTGCATTTATAGGTAGTTAGTTTGCAGTTGCAATAATACATTGACCCATAGAGTTTGTATAACACATGGAAACAGTCAAAAGTATAATTATTAAAACTGTGTAAAGTGCTTTCACACTCACATCCTACTTCGTCATCTCTACAATGCCGTGCAACATGAAGAACAAATAGTATTTACCCTAAGTTACAAGGAGAATCAGAGTTAGTAAGTGTTGATATAAATTCAGATCCAAGTAATGCTTCTTAAACATATAAGATAAAACAAATATCTTCCTAATTATTTTCACATACATTGCAAAATCCTGAAAGTAATCCTGTGGGGTAGATTCAAGAAGGGCTTCTCAATGTATCAGGTCTCTAAAACTCACATAATCTTTCCTTAAATTTAGAGCATCTGATTACAGATGAATAAATACAGCCCTGTGATCACGATGCTGTCATTAATGAGCAAAGCTAAATATTCACATAGGTGCAGAATAAATTAAAGCCTGATTTTTTCGGGCCATGTATACCTCAGTTAAGTACCACATGATAGTAGGGAAGATACTGTGAAAAAACTGAACTCTGAACTTTTAACAATACAGTAGTGTTAAAGTATGTGAGTGATTACATATGTTTACTATGTATTTAGTTCTTTGCCTCCAGAGAATCTAGTCAATACCATTGTAAACCCCTTTTGTCTTGGGCATTAATTGGCTTCCACCGGACAAATGAGAGAGTGGGCTCTCCAAAGTGAGCAGCTTACTTCTTTAGCAGTCTCCAACTGCATGACTACTAATTTGCTCATTATTACTTTGGTGCACTAAGTGATATTTTGTTGGCTTGAAATAGTTAATGATTCTGCTAATTGCCTAATTTACTCCTGGGGAACACTCTACTTGGAGGAGCTGGCTGAATACAAAATACTGTGTGCCAGATGCTTTGCCTCTCTTCACTGAAAACACTTAGGGAATTGCAGAAGAAGGATTTCCTCCTTGTCCTCACTTACCCTGAGGGGATTTCAGGGCTAGCAATACTCAGTCCACACAATACTGTTATTATTTCTTTATCTGGTTGTTTGGGGGAACAAAGGAGTCATAGAACAATAACTGTTCTTAAAAAATGGAAAGTTAAAAGCTTTTAAAAGTTAGAAACTTCTTTAAAATTAAATGGTGAAAATATTTTGGAAATGAATTGTGCATATCTTTTATTTATTAAAGATAATACAGCGAGTGACTTGTAATCTTTATTAGATGCATCAGTCTCATGCTAGCTTAAAAAAAAATTTATATATGAAGTTATCCCAGTTGAGCTTATCATGAAAGACTATTTCTTCAAATGTCTACTCACCTAAGAGTATAAGTAACTTGATAATTTTCTTGATTCTGCTCATTCTTATCTCTCCAGCCTGCCTTGTGTTAATTATGATGATGTTGTATGTTATATTATTTTAAAGAAAATGTAGTAAGAAAAGGAAAATCAAAAGCCAAGTTTGTGAAAGAAAAATTTCTTAAAGTTTATTTTGTTGTGCAGAAAATGTGGAGACACATTTTTGAAATGTCAAAACAGAAACCCCAACCCAAGTGTTGGATTATATGGTTACCATTGTAGCTAATGGAGCTGTGGACTTTATTATTGGAACTACAGGATCTATATAAAGTTGATAGTCCTTTTTGAACCAGAAAAAAAGATATTTGAGAACAGCAATGGCAAATCATAGATAGCACAGAGAACCCAAGACAGAATGATAAATGAATGTAAAACTAAACCACGTGAAGAAAGTTGAAGAAGCTCAGAAGCCTATAGCTCAAGTGAGATTGAGACTAAGAAATATAAATAAATATTTTGTGGAATGCCTTTCTTTATAAGTTAGGAAAAAGAAATAGCAAGCATTTATGGCTAGATTAGGATGAAACTGGAAACAAACAAACATGTTATCAAGGAAACTTAGCAGAGAAAGAAACAAGGGAGAGACAGTTCACAATTTCATGGGAGCAGAAATAAAAGAATGAAGACTATAACAAGACTTTGGATTTAGTAATTGATTAACTCTGAAAGTTTTTTAGCAAAGTGGTAGACATAGAAGCCAAATGGGAAACAATCAGGTATCAACTGAAGAAAACGTACAACTTGAAATTTGAGAATTATGTTTTATTTGGCAGACTTAATGAGGATTTAAGCCAAGAATACAGCCTCTCAGCTTTGAGAGACTGTTATGAAGAGGTAAGGGAGGAGCCGGGATAAACAGTTTTGTGGGGAAACAAAACAAAACATGTAAAATATCATGTATGAAACGAGTTGCCAGTCCAGGTTCGATGCACGATACTGGATGCTTGGGGCTGGTGCACTGGGACGACCCAGAGGGATGGAATGGGGAGGGAGGAGGGAGGAGGGTTCAGGATGGGGAACACATGTATACCTGTGGCGGATTCATTTTGACATTTGGCAAAACTAATACAGTTATGTAAAGTTTAAAAATAAAATAAAATTAAAAAAAAAAAGAAGGTTGTTGAACATCAAAAAAATTACTGCTAATTACCTTTACAATCCAGGCATCTCAAGTTAATAAATTTGGTGCTTTTCTATGTATGGGAAGATGCTAGAATCTGAACTTATTGAAATAATTTCTTGGATATGCTTAACTACCTAGGGCGGGGAGCCTGGTTTTCTCCATCCTGGGTTTTCCTCAGGGTGCACCATCAGGCGTGACTGCAGTGACGATGAACTGGTGGCACAGTGTCCTTTGTTTACTGAAATGACACATGGCATTCTTTTTCCACACAGGTAATACTTGATAATAAGGAAATAAATTAGAGTGTTTATAACTTCTTTCAAGAATTTGACTACAATTGAAAATGTTCATCTAATATTTAAAAAGAATTATCAATTTGCCAAACAAGTAAAAGGCAAATGCCACAGTGTTTTGATTTGAAAAGTAAAAATGATGTATTGCAACATGGAAGTACTTTCTTCCCTTCATTATGTTACCATGAATATGAAAACTTTTCAGAACAATAGGCTCTTTGAAATCTGAGCTACACCAAGTGTGTGTGCAGACAGCAGGCATTTGGAAATATCCCTGAACTGTGCTTGCACAGGTAATTATAATGGAGAGGTCAGATTTTTCAAAAACAACAATAATGTGCATTACCCTATCTCAGTGGACAGTCATTGCATCTCCCCGTATCAGCTAATAACCAAATGCTCTGTTTGATACGTGCTTTCCTCCCATCCCCACCATGTGTGCTGGGCCATAATGGATGAGTGAAAACTAGCTTTTCATTATCATTGTTGAACTCAGAGGACACAGAATAAGTTAATCACAGAAACTAAAACTGATAAAATATTTGAAAACATTTAATCCAATCTCCTAAGGAAAGAGGTTTCATAGTGTTATGCCTGAGTAATTTAACAGGTTTGTAGCAGAAATAGGAGTGTAACCCACATTTTGTATTTTAAGTTCCACAGTTATCTATACACTGTTCATTTTAGCTCCTTTTTTTCCTTTAGTTTCCACAATCAAAGCAACGTTTAGAAATTACAAGTTAATGAGGAATTTGACATAAGCATAAGGGTGAGAGAATGGTGGGAGTGTGTTTGAGATGAGGCGGAATATAAAGCAATTAAATCATAGGGGAAATGTCAAAATTACAAACCAGGTTATAGAAATATAACTCATAAAGACCTAAAAGTTGCAAAACCATACAGATAAAAAAATGGAACTTGAAAATTAATAGAATAATTAGATGGAAAATAACTGAATGTATATCTGTGTGCTTCTGTTATTTAATGAGGACTTACATAGCATTTATTAAAAGCCAGTCACCATTCACTTGCTTGCTGCACATTATCATTCACAAAACCCCTAGAGATACACAAGTGCTATTATTATCTGCATTTTATAGACAAAGTAGGCAGAAAGAAGTTATACAATATTAGTTTCCTTGGGCTTCCATAAAAAGGTACCACAAACTGGAGGGTTTAAAGCAAGAAAATTTTAATTCTGCACACATCAGATTTCTGGAAGTCCAAAATCAAGGTGTTAGCAGAGCCATGATCCCTCTGAAACTTTGGAAGAATCCTTCCTTGTGTCTTCATGGCTGATGGTGTTGGCAATTAGTCCTTGGACTTCTTGGATTGCAGATCCATCACTCCAGTCTCTGTTTCTGCCATCACGTGACATGAGGTTAGAAATTCAACATATTTTTTGAGGAAAACAGTTTGACTAAGACCATGTAACTTATTCAGTTTTGTGTTACTAAAAGGAGGAGCCAAGACAGTCTTGTTCCAGAGATGATGCTCTTAACTTCTTGGCCATTAGATAATTCATTACTGCATTAGGATCTCATAGAACGGGACTATGATTATGCACTGGAGTCCTGCAAAGATGCTGCGGCACTGGGGCTCCAATTAGACCTTAGAAAAGGATTGATTTAATTTAATTGCAGAGGACAGATGGAAGAAGTTCCTAAGCAGATGAGTCAATGAAGAGAGACAGACTAGATGAAAACAACTGAAATAATAAACATAAAGCCTTGAAAGAAAATGCTTTGTTTTAAAAGCCTGTGGTTAGAAAAATGACATATAGAAGGAAAAATAACTTTAACAATCGACAAAAACGAACCCATCCAGTCCATATGTATATCTGCAGTATCCATAAATCAGCATCAAGATTGTATCTCCAATGCCATTTACTCTAGATTGTTAACTTATAACAATCAGAGCAGCAGTTTTCTTTTCTTTTGAAGGGAGGAGGGTTGGGAGTTTTCTACCAAAGTAGAAGTAGCATTATAATTTAAAATTGATAGGTCTGACTTATATAATAGTAAACTGAAAATTTGGATCACTTTCCTACTGTGAGACAAATAAAAAGGGTGGTATACAATATTTTTTAATCCACTAAACAAAACCAAAAATAAACAAATGGTGCTACATCAAACTAAAAAGCTTTTGCACAGTGAAGAAAGTATCAACAGAGTGAAAGGGCACCTACTAAATGGGAGAAGATATTTACAAGCCAAAATGGACAGAGGACTTGAATAGACAGTTTTCTAAATAAGACACAGATGGCAAACAGGCATATGAAAACATGCTCACAATCTGTAATCATCAGACAAATGCAAATTAAAACCACAATGAGATACCAATTCACACCTCTCAGAATGGCTATTACCAGAAAGACATCAAATAATAAGTGTTGATGAGGATGGAGAGAAAAGGATTCTTGATGAGAATGTAAATTGGTGCAACCACCATGAAAAACAACATGAAGATTCTTCAAAAAATTAAAAATAGATATTTCTGCTTCATTGACTATCCCAAAGCCTTTGACTGTGTGGATCACAACAAACTGTAGAAAATTCTGAAAAAGATGGGAATACCAGACCAACTTACCTGCCTCTTGAGAAATCTGTATGCAGGTCAGGAAGCAACAGTTAGAACTGGACATGATGAAAATGAAAGAAGAGAGTGAAAAAGGTGGCTTAAAGCTCAACATCCAGAAAATTAAGATCATGGCATCTGGTCCCATCACTTCATGGGAAATAGATGGGGAAACAGTGGCTGATTTATTTTTCTGGGCTCCAAAATCACTGCAGATGGTGACTGCAGCCATGAAATTAAAAGATGCTTACTCCTTGGAAAGAAAGCTACGACCAAGCAAGACAGCATATTAAAAAGCAGAGACATTACTTCCCAACAAAGATCCATCTAGTCAAAGTTATGGTTTTCCCATTAGTCATATATGGATGTGAGAGTTGGACTATAAAGAAAGCTGAGCACAGAAGAATTGATGCTTTTGAACTGTGGTGTTGGAGAAGACTCTTAAGAGTCCCTTGGAATGGAATGTAAGGAAATCCAACCAGAGCTTTGCCAAGAGAACTCACTGGTCATAGCAAACACCCTCTTCCAACAACACAAGAGAAGACTCTATACATGGACATCACCAGATGGTCAACACCAAAATCAAATTGATTATCTTCTTTGCAGCCCAAGATGGAGAAGCTCTATACGGTCAGCAAAAACAAGACAGGGAGCTGACTGTGGCACATATCATGAAATCCTTATGGTCAAATTCAGACTTAAATTAAAGAAAGTAGGGAAAACCACTAGACTATTCAGGTTTGACCTAAATCAAATCCCTTATGATTATATGGTGGAAGTGACAAATAGATTCAAGGGATTAGACCTAAAAGAGTGACTGAAGAACTATGGACAGAGGTTCATGACATTGTACAGGAGGTAGTGATCAAGACCATCCCAAAGGAAAAGAAATTCAAAAAGGCAAAATGGCTGTCTGAGAGGCCTTACAAATAGCTATGAATAGAAGAGAAGTGAAAGGCAAAAAAGAAAAGGAAAGATATACCCATTTGAATGCAGAGTTCCAAAGAATACCAAGGAGAGATAAGAAAGCATTCCTCAATGATTAATGCAAAGAAATAGAGGAAAACAATAGAACAAGAAAGGCTAGAGATCTCTTCAGGAAAATCAGAGATACCAAGGGAACATTACATGCAAAGATGGGCTCAATAAAGGACAGAAACGGTATGGACCTAACAGAAGCAGAAGATATTAAGAAGAGATGGCAAGAATACACAGAACTATACAGAAAAGATCTTCATGACCCAGATAATCATGATGGTGTGATCACTCACCTAGAGCCAGACATCCTGGAATGGGAAGTCAACTGGGCCTTAGGAAGCATCACTAGGAACAAAGCTAGTGGAGGTAATGGAATTCCAGCTGAACTATTTAAATCCTAAAAGATGATGGTGTGAAAGTGTGGCACTCAATATGCCAGCAAATTTGGAAAACTCAGTAGTAGCCACAGGACTGGAAAAGCTCAGTTTTCATTCCAATCCCAAAGAAAGTGAAAAGTGAAGGTGAAATTACAAGTTTCTCAGTCATGTCCAACTTTTTGCGACACCATGGACTTTACATTCCATGGAATTCTCCAGGCCAGAATACTCGTGTGGGTGGCCTTTCCCTACTGCAAGGGATTTTCCCAATCCCGGTATTGAACCCAGGTCTCCCACATTGCAGGTAGTTTCTTTACCAGCTAAGCCACAAGGGAATCCAAGAAACTGGGGTGGGAAGCCTAATCCTTCTCCAGCAGATCTTCCTGACTCAGGAATCAAACTGAGGTCTCCTGCATTACAGGTAGATTCTTTACCACCTGAGCTATTAGGGAATCCCAAAGAAAGGCAAACAAAAGAATGGTCAAACTACTGCACAATTGCACTCATCTCACACGCTAGTAAAGTAATGCTCAAAATTCTCCAAGCTAGGCTTCAACAGTACATGAACAGTGAACTTCCAGATGTTCAAGCTGGATTGAGAAAAAGCAGAGGAACCAGAGATCAAATTGCCAACATCCGATGAATCATTGAAAAAGCAAGAGAGTTCCAGAAAAACATCTATTTCTGCTTTATTGACTATGCCAAAGCCTTTGACTGTGTGGACCACAACAAATTCTGGAAAATTCTTAAAGAGATGTGAATACCAGAACACCTGACCTGCCTTTTGAGAAATCTGTATGCAGGTCAGGAAACAACAGTTAGAACTGGACATGGAACCACAGACTGGTTCCAAATTGGGAAAGGAGTGGCATTAAGGATGTATATTGTCACCCTGTGTATTTATTGTATATGCAGAGTACATCATGAGAAACACTGGGCTGGAGGAAGCACAAGCTGGAATCAAGATTGTGGGGAGAAATATCAATAACTTCAGATATGCAGATAACACCACCCTTATGGTAGAAAGTGAAGAAAAACTAAAGAGCCTCTTATTGAAAGTGAAAGAAGAGAGTGAAAGTTGGCCTAAAACTCAACGTTCAGAAAACTAAGATCATGGCATCTGGTCCCATCACTTCATGGCAAATAGATGGGGAAACAATGGAAACAGTGACAGACTTTATTTTGGAGGGGTCTAAAATCACTGCAGATGGTGATTGAAGCCATGAAATTAAAAGACACTTGCTCCTTGGAAGCAAAGTTATGACCAACCTAGACAGCAAATTAAAAAGCAGAGACATTACTTTACCAACAAAGGTCCATCTAGTCAAAGCCATGGTTTTCCAGTAGTCATGTATGGATGTGAGAGTTGGACTGTAAAGAAAGCTGAGCCCAAAGAACTGATGGTTTTGAACTGTGGTTTTGGAGAAGACTCTTGAGAGTCCCTTGGACTGCAAGGAGATCCAACTAGTCCATCCTAAAGGAGATCAGTCCTGAGTATTCATTGGAAGGACTGACGCTGAAGCTGAAACTCCAACCCTTTGGCCACCGGATGTGAAGTACTGACTCATTTGAAAATACTCTGATGCTTGGAAAGATTGAAGGTAGGAGGAGAAGGTGATGACAGAGGATGAGATGGTTGGATGGCATCAGCAACTCAATGGACATAAGTTTGAGTAAACTTCGGGAGTTGATGAAGCATATGGAGGCCTGGCATGCTGCAGTCCATGGGGTCACAAAGAGTCAAACACAGCTGACTGAAATGAACTGATAGGGAAAAAATATATATATAACATATGCATATAGAGGTGCCGGGGTCCAGCCCCAGCTGATCCAGGGTATTCAAAGGAGAGACGGCGTAGGCGAGGGTCAGGAAACAACTGCTTAATTAAACGTTAATTAAGGATATAAAGAGTAATAGAATGAGGATAGCTCAGTAGGAGAATTCAGTGGAGAAAAGAGGCTGAGAAGCTTGGTTTACACGGGAGACCAATAAAACTTCAAGACAAGAAGTTTGCACCACTTACGTAGGCCACAGGCGTCCTTCCGTTCTCCCGAAGGAGAGGAGACACTGAGGCCTCCCCGGTTGGATCTTAGAAGCCCAGGCATAATTAGTAAGCATGGTGGGTTCCGCGCTCCAGATGGAGACTCAGCCAGAGTGAGAGAGAGACATGGGGAGACCAGTCTTTCGAGGAACTGATCCCAATTCTTTATTTTCCATGGTCTACTTTTATACACTGAGATGTTATGCTCACGCGGGGTCAGCAGTCCTGACTTTTATCAAAGTCAGGTGCTTCATACAAATGTATACAGAGGTCTTAGGGGTGTTACATCATCTTCTGGCCAGGGGGGTCTGCTGACAATTTATGACCCTCTCCTTGTGACAGCGGTCAGTCAACCAGGACACTTATTTCTCCAGGGGTGATTATTCTTAAAACAGATGCCACCCAAATAAAGTTACATTCCTATAGGGTGAGGGTGTAATGGGTTTTAGTTAAGGAAGGAATTTACTTAGCCTAAGGTCTAACGTGATTAATATCAAAGGTTAATACTTATTTCTTCTATATATTCATTAATGTGTGTAAGAGCAGGGGATATGGAGACTTAGCAGCAAACATTGGCTCAAAAAATGAAAAACCCTTCATCAATACAATTTCTAATCAGCCCATTATACTTATACTAATAATTTTCTAACCTCTCTAAAGAATCTGTTTTTAGAAGGTTTAAAGCATCTCGTGCCTCTCACGGTTGGGAGGCTGTGAGCAATCACATGTGGCCGGACAAGCCTGTCAGGCAGGCTTGAGAACCTTCAGAGGAGTTTGTAGTTTAAAACACTCTTGTTACGCCCAGGAGTTTTTATTAACTGGAGCTCTAGGTTAACTCCTTCTCTGAAAGGGGTGGTGGGGGACAGCCCCCCGTAAAGTCAGAGGTGTAGGGGAGAGCACAAAGTAGTAAAGTAGGCAGGCTCTGGTTATGGGGGTAGATGCTTGAGGATTTCCAGGGGGACTCCTGAGGCTCGATCCCACCTTTGCGTATGTCGAGCCTCCTTCCTCATGACCTTTGCCATGGGCGGAGTACCTCATGCCGGCCGCCAACATAGAGGACCATACTTCATAACTTAATTTGGTATATTCTGGGAATACAAAAGTGGCTTAACATTTGGAAATCAATTAATGTAATTGATTAGAAAAGGAAAAAAAATTTTCTATGATGATTTCAATAGATGAAAGACAGATGAAAGCCTTACATTTAAAAAAAAACTTAGAAAATGAGAAAAAGAAATTTCTAAAATTGATAAAGAGTAAGTAGAAAAAGTTTAATAAATGGTTCAGGGTTGGGTTTAAAGTTTTTACTTAAAGGTTCAGAATGACTTGTTATCATTCAGTCACCAAGTCGTGTTCAATTCTTCAAGAACCCACAGATTGCAGCACGCCAGGCCTTCCTATCCCTCACAATTTCCCAGAGTTTGCCCAAGTTCATTTTCATTACATAGGTGATGCCATCCAACCATCTCATCCTCTGTCACACTCTTCTCCTTGTTACTTCAGTCTTTGACAGCATTACGGTCTTTTCACATGAGTCAGTTCTTTACATCAGGTGGCCAAAGTGTTGGAATTTCAGCTTCAACATCAGTCCTTCCAATGAATCTTCAGGACTGATTTCCTTTAGGATTGGCTGGCTGGATCTCCTTGCAATCCAAGGGACTCTCGAGAGTCTTCTCTAACACCACAGTTCAAAAGTATCAATTCTTCAGTGCTCAGCTTTCCTTATAGTCCAACTGTCGCATCCATACATGACGACTGGAAAAATCTTAGCTTTGACTAGATGGACCTTTGTCGGCAAAGTAACTATCTCTGCTTTTTAATATGCTGCCAAGGTCAGTCACAGTTTTTCTTCCAAGGAGCAAATGTCTTAATGTCATGGCTACAGTCACCATCTGCACTGATTTTGGAGTCCAAGTAAATAAAGTCTATCACTGTTTCCATTGGTTCCCCATCTATTTGCATTGAAATGATGGAACTGGATGCCATGTTCCTCATTTTTTGAATATTCAGTTTTAAGCCAGCTTTTTCGCTCTAAACCAGCTCTTCAACACTCCTCTTTCATTTTATCAAGAGGCTCTTCTGTTCCTCTTTGCTTTCTGCCATCTGCTTATCTGAGATTATTGATATTACTCCCGGAAATCTTGATTCCAGCCTGTACCTCAGCAAGCCCGGAATTTCATGTGATGTACTCTGTCTGGAAGTTAAATAAGCAGGGTGACTATATATACAGCCTTGACATACTCCTTTCCCAATTTGGAACCAGTATGTTTTCCAGGTCCGATACTAACTGTTGTTTTTTGACCTGCATACAGATTTCTCAGGAGGCAGACAAGGTGATCTGATATTTCCTCTCTTGGAAAATATTTCACAGTTTGTTGTGATCCACACAGTCAATGGCTTTGGCATAATCAATAAAGCAAAAATACATGCTTTTCTGGAACTCTCTTGCTTTTTCTATGATCCAATAGATGTTGGCAATTTGATCTCTAGTTCCTCTGCCTTTTCTAAATCCAGCTTGAACGTCTGGAAGCTCTCAGTTCATGTACTATTTAAGTTTAGCTTGGAGAATTTTGAGCATTAACTTGCTAACTTCTGAGATGAGTGCAATTGTGCAGTAGTTTGAGCATTCTTTGGCATTGCCTTTCTTTGTGATTGGAACAAAAGCTGACCTTTTCCAGTCCTGTTGCCACTGCTAGGTTTTCTAAATTTGCTGGCATATTGCCTGGCATATTAGTTTCTTCAGGCATTCTGTCTATCAGATCTAATCCCTTAAATCTATTAGTCACTTCTACCGTATAGTCATAAGGGATATGATTTAAGTCATACCTGAATGGACTAGTGGTTTTCCTTACTTTCTTCAGTTTAAGCCTAAATTTGGCAACAATGAGTTCACGATCTGAGCCACAGTCAGCTCTTGGTCTTGTTTTTGCTGACTATATAGTCTCCATCTACAACTGTAAAGAATATAATTAATCTGACTTCACTGTTGACCATCTGGTGATGTCCATGTGTAGAGTCATCACTTGTGTTGATGAAAGAGGATGTTTGCTATGACCAGTGGGTTCTCTAGGCAAAATTCTCATTAGCCTTTGACCTGCTTCATTTTGCACACCAAGGCCAAACTTGCTTGTTACTTTTAGTATCTCTTGACTTCCTACTTTTGCATTCCAAGCCCTTATGATGATAAGGACATCTTTTTTTTTTTTTTTTTTTTTTTGGTGTTAGTGTAGAAGGTCTTGAAGGTCATCATAGAACCATTCAACTTCAGCTTCTTTTGCACTAGTGGTTGGGGCATAGACTTGGTTTACTGTGATATTGAATGTTTTGCCTTGGAAATGAACAGAGATCATCCTGTCATTTTTGAGATTGCATCCAAGTACTGCATTTCGGACACTTGTTGACTATGATGTATACTCCATTTCTTCTAAGGGATTCTTGCCCACAGTAGTAGATATAATGGTCATCTGAGTTAAATTCACCCATTCCAGTCCATTTTAATTCACTGATTCCTAAAATGTCAATGTTCACTCTTGCCATCTCCTGTTTGACCACTTCCAATTTGCCTTCATTCATGGACCTAACATTCCAGGTTTTATGCAATATTGTTTTTATAGCATTAGACTTTACGTCCATAACCAGTCACATCCACAATTGGGTGTTGTTTTTGCTTTGGCTTCATCTCTTCATTCTTTCTGGACTTTTTTCTCCATTCTTCTCCTTTAGCATATTAGCACGTACTGACCTGGGGAGTTCATCTTTCAATGTCCTATCTTTTTGCCTTTTCATGTAGAAAGACTATATAGAGAACTATAAAACATTAAGTACATTAAAAAATTAAGAGTTATATATGGAGTGGTATATATGCTTAGGATTTGGAAGACTCGGAATTACAAAGTTGTGACTTCTTTACAATGTGATCTATAACTTTAGTTATGTCCTGTATAAAACCAAGAGATTTTGTGACTTACTGATTGACTGTGATTACTTCAGTTTGTGTGGAAGTTAAATCTAGATTTGTGTGTGTGTGTGTGTTTTTCAAAAACAAATTTCTGAATTTGCTTTTGAGCAAAAAAAGAAGAAAACAACTACTAGAAAAACCAAGACTCCAATCAATTTGAATGGGCACACATAAAGAGAAAACCAGGCTCAACAAATTATGTGAAAAATTTTCAACTCATTACTCATGGTTGTTGTCCAGTCACTAAGTCATGTCTAACTCTTTGCAACCCCATGAACTGCAACACACAGGGCTTCCTTGTCCTTCACCACCTCGTGTAGTCTGCTCAAACTCATGTCCCTTGAGTCAGTGATAGCATCCAACTATTTCATAGGGACATACAAATTAAAATTAGTGATAGTGCTATGTGTAAACCAATTGGGGTAGCTAAAATTAAGGCATTTTGGCAAGAAAGAAAAAAAGAAATCTTATATTTTGTTGGTGGGAGTGTAAATTTTCACAACAAACCTGAAAGACAGTTTGGCATAATTTACTGAAATTAAAGATTTACATATGTACTAATTAACAGAAATCCATACATTCATGTGTCTTGTTCATATAACAAACATATGACAACCTAAATGTTCACCAACAGAAGAATGCATGATTAAGTGTGATATATTCATACATTGGAAAGAATAAAACATTGAAAATGGATGTAGCTACATAAAATAATGATGAATTTAATAAACATATCACTGAAAGCAAAACCAGGAACACATGATAATTCATAATATATGATTCAATTTATAGAAATATATGTATTAATATTTATATTGATATAGATATAAAGATATATATAGAGAGAGAGAGTTTCCAGGTTTATACTAGGGTGTTAACACTTCAAAACAGCAAGAAAGTGATCATAATAGGTTATAATAGTGGTTTCTTGGAAGGAAAGCAGAGCAGTGGTTGGAAGAGAGTAAAAGGGTCCTTTTGTAGATACTGACACTTTTCTGGTTTTGACCTGTGTTATGGTTCTTTGATGTTCACCTGGTGATAAGTTGTTGCATTGTACTTTTTGTGCACATTCCCATATACTCATTATTTAACAATTAAAAAGTAAAACAAAATTTTTAATATCTATAATTTAATGACAAGTTATAAAATCTAGCTTCTAATGCATATATCAGGTCATGCAAATATAGATCCAAATATAACACTAGACAAAAATATCATATAAAGATTAATAGTCTAATGTAAGACTCATAAATAGAAAATATTATCTGATTCCTTCATGGAACTAATCACATGTGCCATGATCAAATATTCAATGATAATTTTGTTTAACTGGATAGTAATAGTAGTTGCTGCTTTATTGACTATGCCAAAGCCTTTGACTGTGTGGATCACAATAAACTATGGAAAATTCTGAAAGAGATGGGAATACCAGACCACCTGACCTGCCTCTTGAGAAACCTATATGCATGTCAGGAAGCAACAGTTAGAACTGGACATGGAAAAACACAGTGGTTCCAAATAGGAAAATGAGTTATGTCAAGGCTGTATATTGTCACCCTGCTTATTTAACTTCTATGCAGAGTACATCATGAGAAACGCTGGGCTGGAAGAAGCACAAGCTGGAATCAAGATTGCCAAGAGAAATATCAATAACCTCAGATATGCAGATGACACCACCGTTATGGCAGAAAGTGAAGAGGAACTAAAAAGCCTCTTGATGAAAGTGAAAGTGGAGAGTGAAAAAGTTGGCTTAAAGCTCAACATTCAGAAAACGAACATCATGGCATCCGGTCCCATCACTTCATGGGAAATAGATGGGGAAACAGTGGAAACAGTGTCAGACTTTATTTTTTGGGGCTCCAAAAATCACTGCAGATGGTGATTGCAGCCATGAAATTAAAATATGCTTGAAGGAAAGTTATGACCAACCTAAACAGTTTATTAAAAAGCAGAGACATTACTTTGCCAACAAAGGTCCGTCTAGTCAAGGCTATGGTTTTTTCAGTGGTCATGTATGCATGTGAGAGTTGGACTGTGAAGAAAGCTGAGCACTGAAGAATTGATACTTTTGAACTGTGGTGTTGGAGGAGACTCTTGAGAGTCCCTTGGACTGCAAGGAGATCCAACTAGTCCATTCTAAAGGAGATCAGTCCTGGGTGTTCCTTGGAAGGACTGATGCTAAAGCTGAAACTCCAATACTTTGGCCACCTCATGCGAAGAGTTGACTCATTGGAAAAGACTCTGATGCTCAGAGGGATTGGGGACAGGAGGAGAAGGGAACGACAGAGGATGAGATGGCTGGATGGCATCACTGACTCCATGGACATGAGTTTGTGTGAACTCCAGGAATTGGTGATAGACACAAAGGCCTGGCGTCCTGCAGTTCATGGGGTCGCAAAGAGTCAGACATGATTGAGCGACTGAACTGAACTGAATAGTAGTTGAATCAGCAAGCATATTACAGCTTGATAAAGAAGTAACAAGTTGACCTTAGAGCCATCATAACAAGAGATATTTGTGACATAAATTAAGTTAATTTGGAATTAATTAAAATAGTATATTTAAATCTCCTGTATGTTAAATACTGTGGTCGACAAAGCAGATATGATCTTTGTCCTTTAAGAAGTTCATAGTCTAGTGTGGGCGATAGATAAATGCAATGGGAGTCACAGGTGAATGACAAATAATAAGGTCCAAGGTAACTTCTTTATGGTTTCTTGAATTTTGCATTTTTATATCCAAGTCATAGGCCAATTTAAAAGGAAGGAATTAACTTTTATTCCTCTAGCAGCCCTAAATAATGCTTGTTTATAGACAGAAGCAAGGAGTCCAAGAGAGAGGGAGTTTAGGAGAGTTGAAGAGCCAGGGAAGACAAGAGAAGTAGGTCCATAATCAGTAACATGACTTAAACTAGATAAACACAGAACCCAACAGGCTAACACTCGCAGTTATCTGTGTGTGGGGGTTCCTTTCAGCATATTTTCACTACCAATTGGACCAGTCTTGATGTCCTTTGAAGACACTGGGTGATAAAAATAAGAATTCTAATCAGAAAAAAAAAAGAAAAGAAAAGAAATAGAGCATATAACACCCAACATCTAAATGTAAACAAACCATCAATAACATATTTGTGTTGAGAGTTTTAAGCACCTGTTGGTTCTAAGGAATTAAAATTTAAATTATTTGTGCCTGCTTTCACAGCAAGCTTAGCTTCTCTACTAAACAATAACAAAAGTTATATAGGTTTAAGTTTGTGCAAGTAAAATCTATTTTTTACATACCTGTCAAAGAAAAAAATAAAGATAAAAATTTATGACTTGAAAGATGTCCTATTGCCCAGATAAATTACAGTTTACAGTAAGTACTAGCACACTTACTTTTTTCTTTGTCTCTTAATGTATATTATAAAAATTGCTTGATTCATCTTTGGTGTTTTTTTCTATGCAAAAATTGTCAGTCACCTAGAATTATAAAGATCACTTTTTAAAAATCGAAGCCGATTGCTTTTCTAAGCAAAGGTCAAAAGATATAGTAAATGCTTGAAATGATCTTATAAAAAAATTTTATCTTCATCATAAAAAAGCTAATTGTCAATAGCCTCCCAGATATTTTCTTTTTAGTCTACCTTCAATTAGTTCTGTGATTTTAGGAGTGAAAATATGTGTAGCAGTTTGGTGTTACTTTGTTTTCCTCATTTCTTTTCAGTTCATCTCTTCTATTTCTCACCATCTGTAAGATTGCAAAAGTGGCCATAATTGTCTGCAACTTCTCCCAACAAGAGGTAACATCTATTTCCCCACCACCTGTGACTTGCGTTGGGCAATAGGATGTAACAGAAATGACACAATGCAGTCTGAACCCAGGCTTCGGTCTTTGAAATCTGCCATCATTGTGTGACCATCCAAGGCTGCCACGATGGACCATGACAGATGCAGGGCCCAGTCACCTCCTTCTCTTAGCTGATAGGTCAAGAACTGCCAAACGCTGGCCTTCATTGACCAATCAGCCAAGTAGGAGCATGCCAAGCCCAGCCAAAGTCAGTCTATTCTGTCCCAGATCAGCTGATGGGTTTGGTTTTAGGCTACTACATCCCAGGTCATTTGTTACAGAGTTGATAACTGGTATGCTGCCTCACTTCTCCAATCACTTTATCTCTCCTTCCTTTCTCCTCATCAGTAATAATGTAATTACTCCCCACTAAACACCCATCCACCAAAATATCCTCTTATTTTCTAAGCCCATCTTAGTTTTTTATTGTGACTAAGTATATATTGTGGGTATTCTGCTTGCAGCAGTCCCATGAAGCTAAATTATACTTCTCTGTGTGTGAAAAAGTACTATTATTCATTTCTTAGTATCATTGGGAAGATAAATTTTGGTAGCACAACAATGCTTAACATGTCATAAAAATTAAATAAATATTAGCTGTGATTCTTTGGAAGGAATCCTAGAGTCTGTGTAGTCTCTTGCTCTAAACTGACTCATTCTTTAATTATGGGCAAGTCCCTTCTTTTTACATATCTTTTTTCTGTTTGTTTGGTTTTTTTTTGGCAGAGAAAAGAATATGAAAGCTTACTTCTAGTGAGTTCTAAAATGCTTTAATCTTGAAATGGCTCCTTTCTTTTTTCTTTTCTACCCTCTCTGGTGCACATATCTGTATTCATCCCCTTGTTCTTTTATACTGTAAACTTGCACATGATTTATTTACCTTAGGTATTTGTTCAGTTGTCTGTGTTCCTCACGTGGATGTAACATTGATTCTACAAAAAATCTGACATGCAATTAGCTCTTAATAAATTGTTATTGGATTGAATTATTTTCTAAGATTGATATTTCAAGGAATCAGAGACTATATTGGTTTAATTTAGTTTTATTGCTGTGTTATATATGCACATATATTAGCAAATAATTATGATAATACAAAGTTTGACTTCATTCACAGAAAGAACATTTATAAATTAAACATATGAGGAACTATTAAATATCATTTATTACATTATATTTCATTATATACTTGGTGGGTTTTTTTTATCAGATTTATTATCAGAGGTAGAAACTACCTAGATAAAAATGTAACATATTTCAAGCTATGGAAAATGCCTTCATTCAAGCCTGCAGAATTATGCTTATGATAAGATAATAAATGCATACTCATCAAACAGAACCATATTGAAAATAGCTCTAGGCAAAAGTACAGTATAATAAATTTGGCATAGAGAAATGAGGTATTTGTTAGAATCAGATCATTTCAAAGGGACTGTTTTACTCCTATAACTTAGGTAGCTTTCTCAATGAACACCAAAATTAGTTCTGGGCTGCTTTGGTATAGAAAAAAAGGAAAAAAATAGGCATTAAAAGTTGAGTAAACAAAGTTAAAAAAAAAAAACATGGATACTATTATTGAGTCATAAGTGATAGTCAAATCTTTTGAGGGGAAATGAATATTGGGTAATAAAAATCAAAACCATGATAATTTATTACCAAATTTTTATCTTTGGCCACATAGGCATTGTCAGTGCTAAAGACAATACAAAAGAAACTAAAATATTTAACAAAATAAACTTTTTAAAGTTATTGGTTACTTCAACTCAGTTAAAAGTCAAGTTTATAGGAATGTGTGCCTTAATGGAAATTTAGGCTAGCATCACTGATAAAACAAAATGTACCTTGACCGGTAAGCATATCTGTGATGGTAATTCTTGAGAAACCTATATGCAGGTCAGGAAGCAACAGTTAGAACTGGACATGGAACAACAGACTGGTTCCAAATAGGAAAAGGAGTACGTCAAGGCTGTATCTTGTCACCCTGCTTACTTAACTTCTGTGCAGAGTACACCATGAGAAACACTGGGCTGGAAGAAGCACAAGCTGGAATCAAGATTGCCAGGAGAAATATCAATAACCTCAGATATGCAGATGACACCACCCTTATGGCAGAAAGTGAAGAGGAACTAAAAAGCCTCTTGATGAAAGTGAAAGAGGAGAGTGAGAAAGTTGGCTTAAAGCTCAACCTTCAGAAAACGAAGATCATGGCATCTGGTCCCATCACTTCATGGGAAATAGACGGGGAAACAGTGGAAACAGTGTCAGACTTTATTTTTGGGGGCTCCAAAATCACTGCAGATGTTGATTGCAGCCATGAAATTAAAAGACGCTTACTCCTTGGAAGGAAAGTTATGACCAACCTAGATAGTGTATTCAAAAGCAGAGATATTACTTTGCCAACAAATGTCCATCTAGTCAGGGCTATGGTTTTTCCAGTAGTCATGTATGGATGTGAGAGTTGGACTGTGAAGAAGGCTAAGTGCCGAAGAATTGATGCTTTTTAACTGTGGTGTTGGAGAAGACTCTTGCAGGTCCCTTGGACTGCAAGGAGATCCAACCAGTCCATCCTAAAGGAGATCAGTCCTGGGTGTTCCTTGGAAGGACTGATGCTAAAGCTGAAATTCCAATACTTTGGCTACCTCATGCGAAGAACTGACTCATTGGAAAAGACCCTGATGCTGGGAGGGATTGGGGGCAGGAGGAGAAGGGAACGACAGAAGATGAGATGGCTGGATGGCATCACCGACCCAATGGACATGAGTTTGAGTGAACTCCAGGAGTTGGTGATGGATAGGGAGGCCTGGAGTGCTGTGGTTCATGGGGTGGCCAAGAGTCAGACACGACTGAGCGACTGAACTGAACTGAACTGAACTGAATTGGTATTTTTTTTTTTGTTTACTGGTTTTTGTTTTTCTTTTACTATCAAGTGAGACAGTGAAATGGGCTAGTAAGTGGGAACATAGAAGCTGATTTTCCACGAATTCAGCAAGTAAATGAATGCTGGGTAGGTGGTTTAGGAACTCACTATAAGCCTACAGTTGGAATGCATGACCTAAAAGAAAGATTCCTAAAGAGATTAGTCATGCTGGTTAGAGGAAATCAGGATTTAAGTATACAATCTTATGAGATTCACATCAAAAGGAATGTGAAAAGCATAAGCTCCACTCTCCACATGCCAACAAGCTAGTGGTGAATGTATAGCATGGATCCATAAAGCTAAAATGAAAGGCAGTTTGTGAAATTCAAACAGCATTATTTTCTTGTTCAGTCACTCAGTCCTGTCCAACTCTTTGTGAACCCATGGACTGCACACGCAAAACCTCCATGTCCTTCACCATCTCCCAGAGTTTGCTCAAACTCATGTCTATTGAGTCAGTGATACCACCCAACCATCTCGTCTTCTATTTTCCCCTTCTCCTCCTGCCTTCAATTTCCCCAGCATCAGGGTCTTTTCTAAGAGTTTGCTCTTCCCATCAGGTGGCCAAAGTATTGGAACTTCAACTTCAGCATCTGTCCTTTCAATGCATATTCACGGTTGATTTCCTTTAGAATAGACTAGTTTGATCTCCATGCAGTCCAAGGGACTCTCAAGTGTCTTCTCCAACACCACAGTTTGAAAGCAGCAATTCTTTGGTGCTCAGCCTTCTTTATGGTCCAACTCTCACATCCATCATGACTACTGAAAAAAAAAGCTTTGACTGTATGTACCTTTGTTGGCAAAGTAATGTCTCTACTTTTTAATATTTTGAGATGCAAAATCTTTTAGGTGTAATATAATCTATATGTCTATTTATTGGTTGTTTCCTGAGCTTTTTGTGTTATATCTAAGAAGTCATTGTTAAAGCCAATGTCAAGAATCCTTTTCCCTATTTTCTTCCAAGAGTTTTTCAGTTTAAGGCCTTATGTTAAGGCTTTTATTCATTTTGAGTTTATTTTTTGTGTATGATGTAAAACAAGAGTCCAATTTCAATCTTTTGCAGATAGATATCCATTTTTCCCAGCACTATTTATTGAAGAGACTATCATTTCCCCATTGTATGTTCTTAGCACTCGTGTTGAAGATCAGCTGAATGTTTATGCATGGATTCATTGCTGTGATCTCTATTCTTTTTGATTGACCTAGATGTCTTTATGCGGTAACCATAAAAAATTACTTTAGCTTTGTAATTTGTTGAAATCAGGAGGTATGATGTCTCCAGCATTGTTTTTCTTGCTCCAATAATTTCAATAGATATTTCTTCCAAAGAAGACACACAGATGGCCAACAGGTACATGTAAAGGTGCTTAACATCAGTAATTTTCAGAAATATGCAAAACAAAATCACAATTAGTTATCACCTCACACCTTTTAAGGTGGCTATTAAAAGACAAAAGATAACAAGTACAAATGATGATATGGAATAAAAGGAACCTTTATACGATGTTGGTATAAATGTAAACTGGTGCAGTCACTGTGGAAAACAATATGGAGTTTCCTCAAAAAATTTTAAAAATAGCACTTCCATATGACCCAGTAATCACCTTTCCAGGCACATAGCCAAACATTTTGAAATCTGGATCTTAAAGAGATATCTGTACTCCCATGTTCATTGCAACACTATAAACAATAGCAAAGTTGTGGAAATAGTGTGAATGTCTGTCAATCAATGAATGGTTAAAGAAAATTTGGCAGTTATATACATCAAAATATTGTTCAGTCTTTAAAAAAAGAAAGATATCCTATTTGTGAAAACATAGTTTAACCTAAGTGAGATAAGCCAAACACAAAAAGACAGACAACACAAAATTCCACTTACAAGAATAATATGAAATAGTGAAACTTATAGAAACCAAGTAAAATGGTAGTTACCAGGGACTAGATGTCAGAACTAGTGAGGAGCCATGGGTCAAAAGGTAAAAATTTCAAATGCAAAATGGAGAAGCCCCAGAACTGTATTGTACACTATACTGCATCTAGTTAACAATACTATATTTCATACTTAAAATTTTGCTAAGTGGTACCTGTAGACAAATGAAACTGGAAGCACAAAGATTCAAAATATAGGAGACCCAGCAAAAGCTGTTCTCCAAGGGAAGTTTATTCAAAAGCAGAGACATTGCTTTGCCAACAAAGGTCCGTCTAGTCAAGGCTATGGTTTTTCCTGTGGTCATGTATGCATGTGAGAGTTGGACTGTGAAGAAGGCTGAGCGCCGAAGAATTGATGCTTTTGAACTGTGGTGTTGGAGAAGACTCTTGAGAGTCCCTTGGACTGCAAGGAAATCCAACCAGTCCACTCTGAAGATCAGCCCTGGGATTTCTTTGGAAGGAATGATGCTGAAGCTGAAACTCCAGTACTTTGGCCACCTCATGCAAAGAGTTGATTCATTGGAAAAGACTCTGATGCTGGGAGGGATTGGGGGCAGGAGGAGAAGGGGACGACAGAGGATGAGATTGCTGGATGGCATCACTGACTCGATGGACATGAGTCTAGGTGAACTCCAGGAGTTGGTGATGGGCAGGGAGGCCTGGCGAGCTGCGATTCATGGGGTCGAAAAGAGTTGGACATGACTGAGTGACTGAACTGAACTGAAGGGAAGTTTAGAGCCATATACACTACCCCTGGAAATAAGAAAAACCAGAAATAACATAATCTTACTCTTAAAGGAAATAAAAAAAAGAAAAGAAAAGAAACCCCAAAGTTAGTAGAAAGAAAGAAATTTTAAAGATCAGAGCAGAAAGAAATGAAATAGAGACTAAAAATAAGAAAAGATCAAGCAAACATAGCCAGGTCTTTGATAAGATAAAGAAAATTGATAAACCCTTAGACTCCTCAATCAGAAAAGATAGAAGGCTCAGATCAATAGCATCAGAAACCATAAAAGGAGTTAACTGACACCACAGACTGCAGACGCTCATGAGCGTTTACTCTGATCAGCTATATACCAAAAAAATAGACAACCTGAAAGAAATGGACAAACTCCTAGAAATGTACAATCTCCCAAGACTGAATCACAAAGAAATAATACTAAACACACCAATTACTAGTAAGGAAACTGAATCAGTAATTTAAAATTTAAAAAAAAACTAAACAAAATGCACAAGCAGAAAAAATCCACAAAACCTCCAACAAACAAAAGCCCAGGAACAGATGGCTTCACATGAGAATTCTACTAAACATTTAGAAAAGACTTAACACCTATCCTTCTAAACTATTCCACAATATTACAGAAGAAGGCACTCATCTGAACTCATTCTCTGAAGCCAGCGTCAATCTTACATATCGCAAAAAGAGTATATTATAGATCAATATCACTGGTGAATATAGATGCAAAAAAAATTAACAAAAATATTAGCAGAATAATTGCTATGAATCTTCTTATATATCAGAAAATACAAACTATGAAATAAAATAGCTACTATGTGATACATTTGTAATTTAAATCCAGAGATGTCTGAGTACAAATGTCTTGTGGCTTCTATTCTGATAGCCTGATTCATATCCTGACTTCTTGATATTTTCCTTGTCGGTACCAGTCCCTACCAATAATCTCTTTTATCTGAAATCCTACATGGATATAGTTTTTACAGTCCAATTCACTTGAGTTACGTGGAGCATGCCTTCTCTTCTCATGACTTAATTGTCTCATTTACACGTTCATGGCTGAATACCTACAGACATTAGACTAGTGACAGTTTGATATTCAGAAAGGCCACAGACTGGTGCAGTGTTTTTGCTTCTGATTTGCAGATCACTTGATTCAGAATTATACAATATACATTTTGACCAATATGATTTTGTTCCATCTCAATCTATGAATCGCTAGCCTTGCTAATTAGCCTGTCTCCTCTACCTAGATAGAAACTATTTATAAGGCAAAAAGTATATCATTTTTATGTCTGTATTATGCCAAAGGCAATCCTAGCTATGAAATAGATACTTAATACTGATAGAGAACAAACTACCAGGCATTGTTCTTGATGTCCTAGTCATAGGAAATACAGTCTGTCAATGTACTACTTTTAAACTTTATTCCTCCACACCAATAACAAGGTGATATGTACTCAATTCCGTTGGGAAAACAAAGCAAAACAGAGCATTTTTTCTATTTTTGCCCTAGCCTTGAGAGGATTATGGAAAGCTTCTTAGAAGAGACTCACCCAAACTGACTTTTGGAGGACACATGAGTGAAGGTTTAGCATATAAAAGAGAGAGGGCATTCCAGGTAGAAGGATTAACATGTTAAAAAGACAGATGTAAGATAATCACTATTAAGTATGCATATTATAATTGAAGAGCTATGAGAAGTTCATAATTATTGAACTGTAATCTGTAAGACACCTTTGGACAGAGGTAGGACTTTGCATAAAGCTGGAGAGGTTCAAGGGCCACAACTTTGGCATTCACACTGGGAACCCAGGCTTACTTAGGGAGTTTTGCATGTGAACAGCTCAGTTGTGTTAGTTTCTCAGCATGGATTTTTCATATGCTCTTTGTACCAGCAGAGCCAAATCTCAACCAAACTACTTACATGCCTTGTTCAGTTGCTAAGTCATGTCCTACTCTTTGTGATCCCATGGACTCTAACCCACCAGACTCCTTTGTCCATGGGGGTTTTCAGACAAGAATACGGAGGTGGGTTGCCATTTTCTTCTCCAGGGGATCTTCCCAGATGAGATATTGAACCCATGGCTCCCGCATTGGCAGGTGGATTCTTTACCACTGAGCCACCTAGGAAGCCCTACTTACATGATTACAACTTCTTTTTGTCTTCTTTCCCCTCAGAGGAGATTCCTTTTCTCTACCCTTTATTAGTCGGTTGTAAACTACTGTTACAAAGGATTCCAACATTTTAGTACTTTCACATGAGAAAGGTTCACTTCTTGCTTGTCGTAGTTCTATGTAGGCTGATGTGTAGGAGGGAAAGATAGATGGATTTTGATCACAAAGACATCTAAGTACCCTAGTTTCTTCCTTCTTTCAGCTCTGTACCACTGTAGATCCTCAGGGTCTTTCTCATTAAGGCTGCAGATGAGAAAGGAGTGTAAGATTTGGTACTGTAGATTTTTATGGATCAGGCCATATGTCACACTCCAAAGCAGTAAGATTGTTATATACCACCAAAATAGTTTTGTTTTGTATTTTGCCCAATGCCAGCCATGTATGATTATCCATATAAACCAAATTGCTGTCACATTTGCTCATTGCAATTTTCTATTTATTGCATTTAGCCATAATTCCTCATCTAATTGGTAATGATAACATTTATTGAGTGAAAACATATGCCTGGCACTTTTCTAAGCACTTTATATAAATGTATCTCATATAACCTTTATAATGAATCTAATGAGGTTCAGTTTAATTTTAAATAGGAAAGTGAGGTACAAAGAAGTTAAATCACTCATGCAACAGCATACAATGGTCATGTGTGGTAGAACTGCCAAACATCTAAGACTGTGCTTTAAATATATACCCACTCTAGTTGGATATTGTGCATTCCTATTAAAGTTACATAAAGTACAACAAACAAGACTTATGGATCAGAGACAGAAAAGTTTATTACTTGAGCAATAATGACATCAGAGTATCACCATTTTTACACTTCCCTGAGCTCTAAATCCCATAGGGCCATGTGAAGAGGGCCAGATGGTACCTGTACTTGCAACGGGTTGCATTATAGGAGATAAAACCCTGAGCTTAGGAAATTTGACTCTTTTTAATTGAGTAGACAGAAGCCATGCTTGCCTGTCTTTTGCTATCAAGCAAGACACTATATCATCCAAGGCCATCCACCATACAGACATCTTTGGAAAGAGAGTCTGGAACAAAAGGAAGTCAGCAAGTCAGTCACAAGACTTCCAGAAATGCAGAACACCTATGAAGAATTTCCTCCCAGCAACTCCTAGTGCTAAAACATGAACCTGTTCCTCCTTTGCGATAAATCTTTGTTCCCTGAAAGGAAATAACATATGGAAGATACTACAATTTGTCTCCTTCTCCTCATTATTCCATCTACATCATGGTAAACAAACCCCCTAGTTTTCAGAGGAAACAGAGATTTCCAAAATTTCCTGACTCTCTTTTGAGGAAATTTGTTGTTTTTGTTGTTCAGTTGCTAAGTCGTGTTCAACTCATTACAACCCCATGGACTGCAGCATGCCAGGCTTCCTTGTCCTTCACTGTCTCCTAGAGTTTGTTCATATTTATGTCCAAGGAGTCTGTGAGGCTATCTAACCATCTCATCCTCTCTAGCCCATTATATTCTAACTCATTATATTCAAATCATGTATGTAATTTAAATTTTTTCTTTAGCTATATTTTTAAAGTAAAAAGAAAGACATAAGAGTATTTTTAAAGATGTCTTAATCCAATATATCATAAACAGTATCATTACAACATACAAGCAATATAAAAATATTAAGAATATATTTTACATTATTTTTTTATACTATGTCATCAAAGTCCATTGTGTTTTACACTTAAAGCATGTTGTTCAGTCATTCAGTTGTGTCCAACTGTTTACAACCCCATGAACTGCAGCACACCAGGCTTCCCTGTCCTTCACTGTCTCCCAGAGTTTGCTCAAGCTCACCTCCATTGAGTCAGTAATGCTATTCTATCATCTCATCCCACGTCATCCCCTTCTCCTCTTGCCATCAATCTTTCCCAGCATGAAGGTCTTTTCTAAAGAGTTGGATCTTTGCATCAGGTGGCCAAAGTATTGAAGAATCAGCTGCAGCTTTAGCATCAGTCTTTCCAATGAATGTACAAAGTTAATTTCCTTTAGGATTGGTTGGTTTGATCTCCTTGCAGTCTTAGGTACTCTCAAGAGTCTTCTCCAGCATCACAATTTGAAAATATCAATTCTTCAAGGCTCAGCCTTCTTTATGGCCCTACTTACAGTTGATATTGAGCTATATTTCACATTCTCAATAGTCCTATGTGGCTAGGGGTTATTGTATAGGATAGCAAGTTCAGTTCAGTTAAGTTGCTCAGTCATGTCCAACTCTTTGTGACTCCATGGACTGCAACATGCCAGACCTCCCTGTCCATCACCAACTCCCAGAGTTTACTCAAACTCATGTCCATTGAGTCAGTGATGCCATCCAACCATCTCATCCTCTGTTGTCCTCTTCTCCTCCTGCCTTCAATCTTTCCCAGCATCAGGATCTTTTCAAATGAGTCAGCTCTTCACATCAGGTGGCCAAAGAACTGGAGTTTCAGCTTCAGCATCATTCCTTCCAATGAACACTCAGGACTGATTTCCTTTGGGATGGACTGGTTGGATTTCCTTGCAGTCCAAGGGACTCTCAAGAGTCTTCTCCAACACCACAGTTCAAAAACATCTTCAGCGCTCAGCTTTCTGTATAGTCCAACTCTCACATCCATTCGTGATTACTGGAAAAACCATAGCCTTGAACAGACAGACTTCTGTGGGAAAAGCAATGTCTCTGCTTTTAATATGCTGTATAGGTTACTCATAACTTTCCTTCCAAGTAGTAAGCATCTTTTAATTTCATGGCTGCAGTCACCATCTACAGTGATTTTGGAGCCCCCCCCAAAAAAGTTTGTCACTGTTTCCATTGTTTCCCAATCTATTTGCCATGAAGTGATGAGACCAGATGCCATGATCTTAGTTTTCTGAATGTTGAGCTTTAAGCCAACTTTTTCACTCTCCTCTTTCACTTTCATCAAGAGGCCCTTCAGTTCTTCTTCACTTTCTGCCATAAGGGTAGTGTCATCTGCATATCTTATTGATATTATTAATAATAATATTTAGGTTATTATAACCTCAATAACCTTATTGAGGTTATTGATATTTCTCCTGGCAATCTTGATTCTAGCTTGTGCTTCATCCAGCCCAGCATTTCTCATGATGTACTCTGCATATAAGTTAAATGATCAGAGTGACAATAAACAGCCTTGATATACTCCTTTTCCTATTTGGAACCAGTCTGTTGTTCCATGTCCAGTTCTAACTGTTTCTTCCTGACCTGCATACAGACTTCTCAAGAGGCAAATAAGTTGGTCCGGTATTCCCATATCTTTCAGAATTTTCCACAGTTTGTTTTGATCCACACAGTCAAAGGCTTTGGCATAGTCAATAAAGCAAAAATAGATGTTTTTCTGGAACTCTCTTACTTTTCCGATTATCCAGCAGATGTTGGCAATTTGATCTCTGGTACCTCTGCCTTTTCTAAATCCATCTTGAACATCTGGAAGTTCATGGTTCACATATTGTTGAAGCTTAGCTTGGAGAATTTTGAGCATTACTTTACTAGCATGTGAAATGAGTGCAATTGTTTGATAGTTTGAGCATTCTTTGGCATTGCCTTTTTTTGGCATTGGAATGAAAACTGACCTTTTCCAGTCCTGTGGCCACTGCTGAGTTTTCCACATTTGCTGGCATAATGAGTGTAGCACTTTCACAGCATCATTTTAGGATTTGAAATAGCTCAACTGGAATTCCATCACCTCCACCAGGTTTGTTCATAGGGATGCTTTCAAAGGCCCACTTGATTTGCATTCCAGGATGTCTGACTCCAGGGGAGTGATCACACTGATCATGATTATCTGGGTAGTGATGAACTTTTTGTATAGTTCTTCTGTGTATTCTTGCCATCTCTTCTTAATATCTTCTGCTCCTGTTAGGTTCATACCATTTCTGTCCTTTATTGAGCCTATCTTTTCATGAAATATGCCCTTGGTATCTCTGATTTTCTTGAAGAGATCTCTAGTCTTTCCCATTCTATTTTCCTATATTTCTTTGCACTGATCACTGATGAAGGCTTTGTTATCTCTTGTTGCTATTCTTTGAACAGCACACATGTAGCCAATAAGATTTGAGAGGAAATGTGTGCAACCTCCAAGTTATATCCTTAAGAGGAGGAGAATGCCCTTTCTTTTGCTTCACCTATTCTGCTACATTGATGTAATGATGACAAGCAATCGTAGACATGGTAGACCAATAGAATAAGAGATGGCTAGATTTCAAAAAAACATGGTACATATAAACCATGATCTGCTTTTTCTGTCTACACTATAAGAGAGTGACTATAGTCACTTTTATTTTGTTGTCTCTAATAGCAATTAAAACTATATCTTATATAAATTGTATCTTATTCATTTATGTATTCTCATTTCCAAAAGGAATGTAACTCTGAAAATGTTTATCAAGGTAAAATGTAAGGGAGAAGGATGATCCAAATCACAGGGTCATCCTAAAAATGAATATATAGTGTCTGAGAGTGACACTTAGAAGTAGATTCTGACTGGATCCACTTCTCATTAATATTCTAGAAATGGAAAGTTCAGTAATTTCTGTGTAAATAAAATTTTAAAGTATTTTTAGAAGCAATATAGTTAGTCCTTTACTAGATATGTGAATAACACAGGATAGAGTTTACTCCTTTGCTAGTCTATAAATATAGGCATTAATTATTTGAATTGGTGAAAAAGGCCATATCAATTGGGACTGGTACAGTCTAGAAAGAATTACAGTGGGACTTGAGTTGGATCCCAGGTCTCTACCATTAGGTGCTTGTTTTACTTTATTATTACTGATGAGAAAAAATATGCATAAGCTAGAAAATATAATATATGCTCATTCTAAGAAACTAAGAAAGTTCAGAAAATTACAGACAAATATCAGAAAAACACCCATAATCTCACCTGTAAAGCAATCATTATTAATGTTTTGCCTTTTTTCCTACTAGTAAATTTTTAAATTATTTTTCTCATTGTATATTTTCATTTGGACCACTCTTTATATAAAAATTTACCTATAGTGATGTATACAGAAAATGTTATATAATGGGCATTTTTCACTCCATTGTAAACTTTTACTAAATATTTTTACTGCTTTGTAATGCATAGTCAAATGGATGCATAGTCACTTATTTAATAATTTTTTTATGTTGGATGTTTATATTCATGTTTATTGTTCACTCTCATAACTGATTTTTGTTACGTTTATGCAATTAGTATTTGTCTAAATCTGTGACTATCTCAGATGGATTTTATTTTTGGAAATTTACTCAATCGACTATTCTCAAGAATTTATCACCTATTATTCTGTCAGCAATAAACTTAAACAATAATGTGTACAAAAGATCATCAATTTCTCTGTTCATCAATTAGCTGTCATTTTTTTCTTAACTATTTGTTAGTCAAAAAATTTTAATTACATGAGTAATATATGGATGAAAAAGTATGAACAAAAGAGAGATAAAATATCCATTATCTCTATCTCCAGAAATAACATTGAGGGTTAATAAAATGCATATTGCTTTCTGTCCTGAATGGTCATTCAACATTATGAATATCTTTCCATGTAAAAAATACCATTTGATTTGATTTTATAAGTACATAATAGTTTATTGCATGGGTGTTATAATTTATTTAGTATATTTAATTCCAAATTTCTGCTGTTGTATAAATGTGCTAAGTAGACTTCACTGTACATATATTTTGTGCATGCATTTATATTAAATTTGAATAATATACAGGGAAGTTAAAAATGTCTTCCTCAGGAAACCTTTAGAGTTCAGCCGTATATAGGTTTTTACTTTGTTGTTTTTTTTTTTAATTTTTTAAAATTTAAATTTATTTATTTTAATTGGAAGCTAATTACTTTACAATATTGATTGCTTCCTCAATTCAACAGATCAATAACTTTTGATATAAACCCTTACATTAGCCACTGTGTTCATCCCTTGATTTTTTTATTTGAATTTAGAATATCCAATACAGTTACTTCTCAATAAGACTTATTTTTGTTGTTTTTTTGGTTGTTGTTTTTGACTGATAATCAAATTCAGTTTTGTTTTCCTTTGTACTCCTGGAAATAAAGGAGGCTCTGCCAGCAAAAATACAAAGGGTTTGAAATTGAGCAAACCACTTAAAATGTGCCCCTGAATTTAAAAGACAGCTTGAAGTTTGTTCTATCTTAAATATTACATCAATGTGATGGTCTGGATTGTACCCAGAATGATACAGGTGACTCACAGACTCGTATCCTAGAGAAGCATGCCATATGAAATGAGCCTGGGGTTCTGTACAAGTTGAAATAATTGATTTTCTGATAGTTTCTTGTTACTTAGAAGTAAATTTTAAAAGTACAGTATCTGAACAACAGTGAAGTTGTAATCAGAGGCAAGCACATAAAAAGAAATGAAAATTAGCAAAAGTGTGGTTCCATGATGCTAAGTCAGGCACAGATGTCAATATGTGGTTCAGTGTGGAGCCTGCAGGGACCAGAGGGAAATTTAATTATATTCTTTCAATGATTCTTCTTTCAACGTAATAGCTTTTATTCCTTGATAGCATTTGTTGCCATAAATATTATATGCCAGCCAACTTAGTAATGTATAAATATCCCAAGAACTGACGAAAGGGCAAAACTAAACCTGTTTTTAAGATGGAGCAAAGTATTTGGAGGAGAAGGCAATGGCAACCCACTCCAGTACTCTTGCCTGGAAAATCCCATGGACAGAGGAGCCTGGTGGGCTGCAGTCCATGGGATCGCAAAGAGTCGGGGACACGACCGAGCGACTTCACTTTCACTTTTCACTTTCATGGATTGGAGAAGGAAACGGCAACCCACTCCAGTATTCTTGCCTGGAGAATCCCAGGGACGCGGGAGCCAGGTGGGCTGCTGTCTATGGGGTCGCACAGAGTCCTACACGACTGAAGCGAGTTAGCAGCAGCAGCAAAGTGTTTGGACATCATAACCTGTGAGAGATACATAGAGAACATTCATTTGGCCCAAGTCCATGGGGTGTGAAAAACATTAGAATCAAAGAGTTTTTGCTGCTCTTTGTGAAATGTGTTAAGTCATTTCAAGGCAGTTCTTCATGGACAGATGCTCAGACAATTGTTGCTGTGCTTACTATTAACAAACATATTTTTGAAAGTGAATCAAATCTATATGTGGTATATAATCACTGTGTTAGAAGGTACTTTCACCAAATAACGAGAATAAACGTAGTAATGCTATAGGACACTTTGAGGTTTTAGAGGTGACCCTTCATCTCTGTGTATTTGAACCAATGGAAGCAACTACAGAGTTTAAAAGTAACTAGGAAGTCAAAGAAAGCTTTGAATGTATTTCCATTTTCTGGCACTGATGCATTTTGTATCTCCAAGAAAGCATAAACCTTATTAAAGGAAAAAAATCCATTAAAATAGATTTGGCAATGTCCCTTGACAATATGTTTCAGAATATTAAAAACTGGGTTAAAACATTTTAAGTTTATTCAAGATTCATACTCTATGATGTAAGATGCTTTCTTTTTCCCTTTTCTTCTTGTAGTTATAGAGTAAATAATTAGCTATAAATCTATGTAAGCTATTATTAAATAACCCATCTTTTTAAAAATTCTATCTTTAGATAATCCACCAGCTTTAATTTGTGATTATTCAGATTTACAATGTCTAGTTCATTTTAATGGGGAGAAGGTAATGGCAACCCACTCCAGTACTCTTGCCTGGAAAATCCCATGGCCCAAAGAGCCTGGTGGGCTGCAACTCATGGGGTCGTGAAGAGTCGGACATGACTGAGCAACTTCACTTTGACTTTTCACTTTCGTGCATTGGAGAAGGAAATGGCAACCCACTCCAGTGTTCTTGCCTGGAGGATCCCAGGGACGGGGGAGCCTGGTGGGCTGCCGTCTATGGGGTCGCACAGAGTCGGACATGACTAAAGTAACTTAGCAGCAGCAGCAGTTCATTTTAATGCTATTTCAGGATATATCAGCCTTTTACTTTAGTGTTGTTTTGCTTTAGGCTGTTGTGCAACTCAAAAAAATTGATTTACTTGTGCAAATCAGAGGTGTCTAAACATAATTTGTTTTATAAAAAATAGTGATTAGATTTATAGGTTTTAAATATTAACAGAAACATTATTTAGATCATTTATCTTAATTGGCAGTACTTACTGAAGGATATATAGGAACCCTCTATATTCTCTTGGCAACTTTTCTGTGCATCTATTTTCCAAATAAAAATGTAGCTAAAAAATAATATAGAAATCCATTTTATTTACTATTTATGTATTTCTAGAATAATATATCTAGAAATAATTTTAAAGATTTTTTAAGGATAAGATGATAATTGATAGTGATTATGATGATGACTCAGTGATGACTAATATTGAGTAGGTGTTTGTGCCTAGCACTGGGCAACACTTTTTAAAAATGCTTTATCTCATTTGTATACATTATCCTAATAGCTGCATTATTGAAGGAAAGCAGCAAGTTGATACTTCCTTACTGATTAACATAATCTTCAACCGAAGTCAAAATTTTTATGAAATTTTAAGAAATTAAATCTATTATTTTATTAAGGAAAAATCTCACTGAATAAATACAAATGCTAGGTTTGACTTATTTAACAAAGTACTAAAAAATGTGCTTTATCATGCATATTAAAATTATGATAAGAATAGCAGGGACTTAGTTTTCAGTGACTGAGGGAAGAGAAGTAAAACACTAAATGATGAAAATTAAAAGATGTCAAACTTATAAAAAAGTTATCATTTTTATATAATAAATTAAATAATGCCATTTTTTATTAGGGTAGATGATTATAAAATAAACATAGTTCTATAGTGTTATGGTTGGGTTTTTTAAAACAGAAAAATATGTATGTCCATCAGTTCTACTGCTGTCTGCTTTAAAGGCATTAAAACACAGTTTTAACCAGTAGTTATCAAATCTGTCTTAGCCTCAGAACTCTTCCTGCAAAAACTCAGGAGAGATGTAGGGTGTCTCTAGTTGATTCAGTGTAATGTTCTGGAACTCCATGTCTCTATCCTCTTCTTTCCCAGGAGCACTTAGACAAAGGCACAGCTTGGGTGTAGTTTGAAAGCCACTGCCTTAACAGTTGAGATATAGAATCTTGTTCTATTCTTGGATAGAATGAAAGAGCAAAAACTTCATTTTTTTTGTTTTGTTTTGTTTTTTTCTGACAGTAAAGCTTTAGTGATTTTGTCTTGTTAACTAAAGAAGCTTCAAGTGCAAAAGATGTAAAGTCTCTACTGAAGCAAATATAGAATCTATTTTTTTTTTTTTTTTTTTTTTTGCCTTGCTAGGCTAATAGGTCTCAAGATAGGGCTGGATCCAAAGCCTGAGGCAGAGGTTTTAATTGCATCATCAAGGAACTAGATTTTTCCCATCTCATAATTCTGCCTTTGTCTATGCATTTCCATCCTCAGTTTCAATGGAATGACCTTACATATGGGCACAGAATGTTGACATCTTCTCCTGACCCAGTGTTTACTGAGTTTCAGTCCTTGCTTAAGAACAGGAGTGTCATTCTGAAGATTTCCCTAAGAAAATCCATTCAATTCAAATGTGATAAATCACTGTGGCATGCTGCCAAGTCACAGGCTACCTAGAGGAGAGAGGCATTGTCGCACAGAGAGAGACATGTCATGGTCAGATAATACATGAAAGTGAAAGTCTCTCAGTCATGCCTGACTCTTTGTGACCCCATGGACCATACAGTCCATGGAATTCTCCAGGCCAGAATACTGGAGTGGGTAGCCGTTCCCTTCTCCAGGGGACCTTCCCAACCCAGGGATCGAACCCAGGTCTCCTGCACTGCAGGTGGAATTTTTTACAAGTTAAGCCTCAAGAGAAGTACGGATAATACATAAATGAGTGCAAATATTTGGCAGAGTGTTAAAGACAGAATAACTTTCTTAGCTTGGGGAAAATTAAGAGGGGAGAAAATTACAGCAATGTAAGCATACATTTTTATGTCTTGAAGTATGACATCTGACCTTTGTCTGGCTGCAGTGTGATTGAGAGTTTTCCATAGATGGTACAGATGTTCAGCCTGGTAAGATGTGGACATGGAATCTTCCAAGCCTTAATTGCATGAAGAGAAGTTACATATGTGTCCTTACTCTGCCTTCTGCCTATTTCATGGCTTCTTCCATTCTGTTGACTAGCAGGGTAAAGTCCTCACTATTCACACACAGGTAGCCTCACTTCCACACTTTAGTCTGAAGCACATCCAGGATCTCACAGTCTCTGAACCCTATTTTTCCATTTTTTTCTTCTTCTGACTCCTTAGGCTCTACCAAACTATTTTTGTTCACAAATAAAACTGAGAATTTCACTTTTCCTAGCCTCAGCTGAGGTGGACATCTTGAGTCTCTGATATAAATAACCATTTCACTTTTAATTTGTTTGGTCCAAAAACACTGTGGCACAGAGAAGATACAGATTAATAAACAAGAAGATACTGGAAGGTTGTTAACAAAGTGCCCTGTCCCACTGACTATGGATAGGAAAGATGATGGGAAGAAAGAACTCGGAGCTAAGGAATGGTCTCTTTTGGAATGACCGAGCTTAGAAATGGTACAGAAATTTCTCATTCAAGACAGTTAGTACTGTCAAAACCAAGGCAGTGAGCAAAGCAAAGAATTGATGAGAAACTAAAAATCAAAAAGCTGAGCCACAAGTCCAGAAAGTTTGCCAGTGAAAGAAGCTAATATGATCTAAATTTAACTCAAAATGCCTCACTGTCCTTGTATAACATATTCATTCATGGAAACTAGCCCAATAGCTAAAAGTAATTAACAGGACATCCCAGTTTTTACCTAGATAATTAAAGGAGTTTTGAATTAGAATCAATTAGAGCCTCTTCAGAATTACCTTTACTCTCACTCAAAATTATCTTTCATCCCTGTAGTGGTTCCAAAGGCTTTCCTCAAGCATGTTCCTACATACTGCAATGTCCCCTGCTTCTTCAGCCAGCAAGACTTTTCTGACTCCTTTCCTCCTGTCTCTCTTTATGATTTTTTTTTATTATTATATAATTGGACAAACTTTCCTACTTCTGTTCTTTTTCTTTCTGATTCATTTACTACCATATTCTTGATAAACTGTAGCTGTTTCAGGAAAGTCAGCAGTATGATTGTGGTATTTATTATTATTATTAATAATCTGTTTCTCACTATCTTTCCTCTGCCTCTATCAATTCTTTTGAATTGATCGATAATTGATCAATAATACTCTGTGTTATAAAAACCCAAACTGAGCTCACAAAAGTACTACTTTCTTAGAGTACTGGGAAAGGTAAGAAGATGCATGATTGTGCAGACCAAATGATTTTAGAGAGCTGTTGGTGGGGCGAGGGGAAAAGAGGTGTCTCCACTTATCTGGCTATTCTGGTGTTATATCAAGTTCTCGAAGTCCTAAACTCAGAGCTAAGGGAATAAGCACAAGGTAAAGAGGGAAATAGAAACATAGAGAAGAGTCTGCCTAGAAGGCAGACATTTCAGATACTTTCTTTTATGAGCCAGTTTGTGTCTGAGGAAGTGAGGGATGAGGCTGATCAATTCCAAAATGTCAGAGGTAGACTAGATTTACTACCTGAATAACGCTTCAGAGCAACATATCCGGAAGTGAATCCTGCAAATTACCAATTCGATGAAATGTTAAGTGGGAAGGGGGGAGAAGTTTAGTAGTCAATTTTGGGAAATGTTCATCTCTAGTTTACCCGCAAGCCATGACTGCATATTAAGTACTCTTAGAATATTACTGAAATAAGAAAACCTGCTTAAATTTGTTTATTTGAGTGCTTTTCAAGCTCACTGGGTCAAGAATCTATTTTCTTGTAGGATGTTTTCTATCTAACACTGAATTGTGTTGCTTTTCTAAAGGTGAACAAATGCATATGCAAAGGTCTACTTGACTTATCTGTAAAAACGGGCTGACATCCAAGCTCACTTATGAGTTTTATAGCAGCTTTGAAAAAAATCATCTGTTGCTGCAGTTCAGCCTCACTTGCTATCAAGTGATTTAATCACTTCAAACTAAATTTTAATGTAGAGTTGTTTTTAGTCAAACCTTTAATGACTCTCCAAACAATAATGTTTGGCAAAGAAAATGCTGTTAGTCAAGCAGAACCATAAACATCTGTGTTTCTTTAGAGTAAGCTTTCCTGCTTAATTAAATATATAGATATACCAGGAAAATTCCTTGTCACTGGAAATTTTATTGGAAGAATGTCAGATCTTCCAGAAACAGTGTGTGCCATTTGAGAAAGCCAAAGTCTCCCTTTTATTTTGCACGTTATTGTTTTCTATATGTTTGTCTTAACTACTCACCTTCAGATTTCAAAATAATTAAAGCTGCTCTTTATTATAAAGGACATAAAAATATATTTTAAATGTGTAGGAGTAGGAATATGAAAGGAAGTCCTACTAAAGAGTAGAATGTCAAAGTTTTCATATTATGCTCAACTCTGTCATCTTCGATCTGCCTTGAAAAATACTTTCCCTAATTTTATAACAAGACTCTGATAAAACAATGACAGTGTGCTCTCAATTGTTCCCTAGTCTAAATATAGATCATTAGCATGAATATTAGACATGATTAAATACTGCAGCATAATTATTTTGTTTTAGGCCACATAATATCCATGTGTCTTGAAATCATTCCAGTCTCTTTTTTTAGATCTCTAAAAATCTCTAAATTTTAGATCTCTAAAAATCTTAAATATTGAGATACAGAAAATTATAGAAATACATAAGTACATTTACATATATGTGTGTGTATATATATATATATTCTTCTGAAAAAACTACAGTGACTTTTCAAAATGATATGATACTTTATAAGTCAGAACAGTTATTAATCTTTATAAAACAACAATCTATAATTAAAAAGAAAGGAGAAATTACTGTGGTTTAGAGATACTGACTATAGCATTCATTAGTCTATCCTCAATATAACTCAGTCAGTAAAAAATCTGTCTGCAATGCAGGAGACCTGGGATCAATTCCTGGATTGGGAAGATCCCCCGGAGAAGGAAATGGCAACCCACTCTAGAATTCTTGCCTAGAGAATCCCATGGACAGAGGAGCCTGGCAGGCTACAGTTCATGGGGTCTCAAGAGTTGGAAACAACTTAGCAACTAAACTACAATAATATTATCAAATAGTTAAAATAGCATCAGTTCAGTTCAGTCACTCAGTTGTGTCTGACTCTTTGCGACCCCATGAACCGCAGCACAACAGACCTCCCTGTCCATCACAAAATCCCAGAATTTACCCAAACTCATGTCCATTGAGTTGGTGATGCCATACAACCATCCCATCCTCTCTTTTCCCCTTCTCCTCTTGCCCTCAAACTTTCCCAGCATCAATCTGTCTTTTCAAATGAGTCAGTTCTTTGCATCAGGTGGCCAAAGTATTGGAGTTTCAGCTTCAACATCAATCCTTCCAATGAACACTCAGGACTCATTTCCTTTAGAATGGACTGGTTGGATCCCCTTGCAGTCCAAGGGACTCTCAAGAGTCTTCTCCAACACCACAGTTCAAAAGCATCAATTCTTTGGGGCTCAGCTTTCTTTATAGTCCAACTGTCACATCCATACATGACTACTGCATGATTATAATTTAAATAACTTAATGTCCATAAAATGAGTAGGTCCTCTTAAGTTGGAAAAATAACATATTATTAATAATTAAGACCTAACAGAAGCATAAGAGATTAAGAAGAGGTGGCAAGAATATACAGAAGAACTATACAGAAAAGGTCTTAATGACTTGGATAACCACGATGGTATGGTCACTCACCTAGAGCCAGACATCCTGGAGTGTGAAGTCAAGTGAGCCTTAGGAAGCATTGCTACAAACAAAGATCCTGTAGGTGATGGGATTCCAGCTGAGCTATTTAAAATCCTAAAAGATGATGCTGTGAAAGTGCTGCACTCAATATGTCAACAAATTGGAAAATGCAGCAGTGGCCACGAGACTGAAATAGGTCAGTTTTGATTCTAACACCAAAAGGTAATGGCAAAGAATGTTCAAACTGCCATACAATTTTGCTCACTTCACATGCTCAAAATTCTTCAAGCTAGTCTTTAGCAGTATGTGAACTGAAAACTTTCAGATGTACATGATGGGTTTAGAAAAGGCAGAGTAACCAGGGATCAATTTGCCAACATCTGTTGGATCACAGAAAAAGCAAGAGAATACCAGAAAAAAAAAAAAAAAACATTTAATTCTGCTTCATTGACTACACTGAAACTTTTGATTGTGTGGATCACAACTGTAGAAAATCATTAAAGAGATGGGAGTACCAGACCACCCTACCTATCTTCTGAGAAACCTGGATATGGGTCAAGAAGCAGCAGTTAGAACCGGAGGTAGAACTGACTGTTTCAAAGATCAGGAAAGGAGTACAAGGCTGTATATTGTCACCCTGCTTAGTTAACCTATATGTAGAGTAAATCATGTAAAATGCTGGGCTGGGTACAATCTGGAATCAAGATTGCTTAGAGAAATATCAACAACCTCAGATATGCAGATGTACCACTATAATGGTAGAAAGTGAAAAGGAACTAAAGAGCATCTTGATGAGAGTGAAAGAGGAGAGTGAAAAAGCTGGCTTAACACTCAGTATTCAAAAACTTAAGATCGTGGCATTGGGTTCCATCACTTCATAGAAAATAGAAGGGGAAAAAATGGAAGTAGTGACAGACTTTATTTTCTTGGGCTCCAAAATCACCAGGGGCTTCCCTGGTGGCTCAGATGGTAAAAGTGTCTGCCTACAATGTGAGAGACCTGGGTTCAATCCCTGGGTCAGGAAGATCCCCTGGAGAAGGAAATGGCAACCCACTCCAGTACTCTTGCCTGGAAAATTCCATGGATGGAGGAGCCTGGTGGGCTACAGTCAATGGGGTTGCAAAGAGTCAGACACGACTGAGCAATTTCACTTTCACTTTTCAAAATCATTGTGGATGGCGATTGTAGCCATGAAATTAAAAGACACTCGCTCCTTGGAAGGAAAGATATGACAAGCCTAGATAGTGTGTTCAAAAGCAGAGACATCACTTTGCTGACAAAAATCTATGTAGTCAAAGTTACAGTTTTTCCAGCAGTCATGTATAGATGTGAGAGTTGGACCATAAAGAAGGCTGAGCCCCAAAGAACTGAGGCTTCCAAATTGTGGTGCTGTAAAAGATTCTTTTGAGAGTCCCTTGGACATCAAGGAGATCAAACCAGTCAACCCTAAGGGAAATCAACCCTGAATATTCATTGGAAGGATTGATGCTGAAGCTGAAGGTCCAATACTCTGGCCACCTAATGCCAAGATCTGACTCCTTGGAAAAAGACCATGATGCTGAGAAAGACTGAAGGCAAAAGGAGAAGGGGGCAGCAGAGGATGAGATGGTTAGATAGCATCACTGACTCAATGGACATAAATTTGAGCAAACCCCTGGAGATAGTGAAGGACAAGGGAGCCTGGTGTACTGCAGCCACAAAGAGTCAGACACGACTCAGTAACTGAACAACAACAACAAACAACAATGATTTTTAGAACTTTGTGTCTTGGCAATTCAACCCTATTTCACAGAGAATAGCTATCACAGGTATACCCATAAGCAATGTCAATGTAATCTTTATTATACATATGCATTTATTGATTCATATAATATGTGTGACTAATATGAAAACTTTACTGAACATCAAATAGATTTCTACTATTATTTCGAGTTTTTAAGACATGACACTATATTATAAAAATAAATGAAATTGGAAAGAAAATTTTTTATAGAAGACTTATTTGTAATAAGATATTTTTTCTGTTTCCACTAGGAAAAAATGACAGTATCAGATCTTTGTTACTTGAAATAAAACATTATTTTACTAGTTAATCCTACTAAAATGGGATGAAAAGTTATTACTCTATGGCACCATAGACTAGAGTTAGTAGGAATGTTTTTTTTTGTTGTTGTTCTTGGTGCATATGACTGTAATGGATTTTTGACTGACTTTACTGAATTCCACCTGTGAAATTTAACGTTTCAAAAATAATCATTAAACATAAAGGCACAGGAAGTAGAATTTAGTTTTTGTTTTTAATATCAAATCTCTGGTCTTAGAGCTCATATTCACACTGATGAAATATTTCAGAGAAAAATAGCTCAGAAACACCCCTAGACTAGCATCAGAGGCCACATCCGAAGCAATTAACCATTTCTATCTGCCAAAGAAGTGTAATAAGCTAGAACAACAGCTGAACAAATTAGTCCTCTACTAAGCTTATCCTGCTGCACACAAATTGCTACATATCTCTTACCTTTGGCAGCACTAGCTGAGTCTGGAGTCATAATTTAACTTGTTACTCTGACTTTAAGTTCCTCATCATCACCTTATCCAGTAGCATTCCAGTAACTTCACCTTATGCCGGTCTTCAAGTGAGTGTGCCTGAAGTAACTTTGTTTCTCTCCATGGTTTTTATTCAATGCTTCAAGGTTCAAAATCTTCCTCTCAGCTGAGCTCCCTGTGGTTTAAGCCAGTTCCAATTTCTGGGACCAGTAAAAGAGTCACAAATAAAAAAAAAAAATTAAGGAATCTGCATAATCACTCTCTTCCTGTCCTGCTGCTGCTGCTGCTGCTAAGTCACTTTAGTCATGCCCGACTCTGTGTGATCCCATAGACGGCAGCCCACCAGGCTCTTCTGTCCCTGGGATTCTCCAGGCAAGAATACTGGAGTGGGTTGCCATTTCCTTTTCCAATGCATGCACGCATGCTAAGTCGCTTCAGTCGTGTCTGACTCTGTGTGACCCTATGGACAGCAGCCCACCAGGCTCCCCTGTCCACGGGATTCTCTAGGCAAGAATACTGGAGTGGATTGCCATTTCCTTCTCCCTTCCTGTCCTAACAGTATTCTATTGAAAAAAAAAAAAGGGGTTTTCACTTTCTTTATATGGGTATCATTGCAGACATTATAGTCCAGTTTTGGAAGCTAGATTTGAAAACTGCTTGTACATAAGTCTCATTCTTTGTGTCCCACCTGTTACTTTGATCCTAGTATATCTCAATTCCTGGCTTGCTTTTCTCACTTACTTCAAGATCAGGCAGTGAAATCTCAGGTTCATAGTTAAACCCCTGCTATTTTTTGACAGACTGACCATATACTGAGTTGCAGGACTGGAGTTCAGCTAGTTAGCTTTACCTATAGACTTCACTCTTGTGTTTTACTTGTTAGAACAGGCTCTTCCCTTCGATCTAGGGACCTTCTCCACAATGTTATAATAGACTAATATGTACTAGATACTACCTACTACCTGCTGTATTTCACTTTGCCAAAATGTGATTCTGTGTGCATGTGCTCCAGTTCATTCATGGAGTTCCAGATTTTGTTGATGTTGGTACTGAATGACTGGGGGGTAAAACAAGAGCTCAATTATGCAATCCAAAGTGGAGTGTATAAAAATTAGGAGAACTGGTTACATGAAAATTACCAAACCAGAATGCTTTTCTTTATATTTTAGTACAGTTAGCCCAATTGGTGATTGAAGTTTCATTACACAACCACAAACACCAGCTGTTTTCCTGTCAGAAACCAACCAAATATGCCAAGACAAGATTGGAATTTGGGATTTCCTATCACCATAGAATTATGGAATTGGAAAGGACCAAGGTCCATCTGGTGTATTCACCTGTACACTTGGATATTGATTCTGAAATCACTATATCCAACTTGTTTTTTAAAGTTTCCAAGGACAGAGGTGCTACAAAGTTGATACCATACTTGAGAGAAAGTAATTGTTCTTTTTTTTTAAATTTATTATTATTATTTTTTTTTACTTTACAATATTATATTGGTTTTTCCATACATCAACATGCATCAGCCACAGGTATACAGGTGTTCCCGATCCTGAACCCCCCTCCCACCTCCCTCCCCATACCATCCCTCTGAAACTGGAGCCTATTATACAGAGTGAAGTAAGCCAGAAAGAAAAACACCAATACAGTATACTAACACATATATATGGAATTTAGGAAGATGGTAATGACAACCCTGTGTGCGAGACAGCAAAAGAGACACAGATGTATAGAACAGTATTTTGGACTCTGTGGGAGAGGGAGGAGGGGACGATTTGGGAGAATGGCATTAAAACATGTATAATATCATATAAGAAACGAATCGCCAGTCCAGGTTCCATGCAGGATACAGGAAGGTTGGGGCTGGTGCGCTAATTGTTCTTAAAGTTAAAAAAATCACTGTCCTGTAGCAATGGTCCCCTAATTATTAAAAATGTTTGCTGACTTTAGAATTGCTTCATCTTTTGTGAACATAAAATGTATCTTTCTTGTCATCAGTTTTAAATGCATTGTGTCATCACTCTGATTTCTTCTCTTCTAGAGGTTACTACTTTGCCATTTTCTACTGTGAACTTTTCCCCTGATTTTTATATGTGCTTCATTGTTCAGACATGTGTACAACTCTTTGCAATGCTTTGGACTGTAGTCCACCAGGCTCCTCTGTTCATGAGATTTTTCAAGCAAGAATATTGGAGTGGCTTGCCATTTCCTCTTCCATGGGATCTTCCTGACCCAGGGGTTGAACCCACATCTTCTATGTCTCCTGCATTGTAGGTGGATTCTTTTCCTGCTGAGCCATCAGGGATAACTTTTATTTTTCTCTTAAAGCCAGCACTGATGTGAAGGAGTAAATACATCTGAGAGAATTATATACACTGCTTCCCCATCTCACTCTGCCCGGTAGCAAGGATTATGTCAAACTAGAATAGGTCTTGTCTTCCTCCAATTAATTTCCATGTAAAGTAACATAGTAACTCACAGTGAAAATGTTTTTCCAGAGCTGGTGCTGTGATTCTTAAACTTGAAGAAATTAAAAAAAATAATAATAATAATAATTGTTCAGGCTAGCCTTGGGGATGAAACTGCAATAACCTCAAATTAAAGAGTAAATAAGAAATATAGCAGTGATGTTTACCAAAGTCATCTTATAAACTAGCAGCATTAGACAGAAATTGCAAACTATACCCTTGAAGTCATTGAAAACCAGATGCCAGTGGGAAATAGCCTATGAAAATATTTGGCTTTTAACATGTAATACTAAAGACATCACTTTGCTATTGCATATAGGGAGAGAAAAGTCTAGAGACATTTCGGAATGTCTTATTCCTTGAACTGCTTCTTAGAGACAGCACTTGAAAGCTAAAATAAATCATCACCACAATAAACTAATTTTCTTCATTGAGCATTCACCCAGACTGCTGAGGCAAAAGTCAGTCAGTTGTTCCATTGCTGTTTCCATCTGTTTCACTATTTCTCAAAGCATGAATGATTGTTGATTAATGTGTTCTACGCAAATGCATCCACTTTACAAGTAGTGTCCTACAATTACTCATGCAAAACTATCTGATGAAGCAATGAAACAGTCAAGCAATGCCAATAAAGCACCATGAGTGATTTTGGCCAGCCTGATTTTATAGAATAGGAAATATTTCCAGCTCCTGGAGCTATATTAGTCAAATAGAGCCACTCAATTATAAATAGTTAAATGATGCTTTTTAAAGACATTTTTTCTGACTTTCCATACACGTTTCCTGATACAAAAAGGATGTATAGCCCCTTTAGAAATTAACTAAGGATTTGACGTTATCAAAGCTTTTCTGTTTTCTACTTTCATTAATTCCTTGAATTTTCCCTTTAAAATGTATAATTCTCTGTATTATTACTTTGGCCACGTCATGCGAAGAGTTGACTCATTGGAAAAGACTCTGATGCTGGGAGGTAATGGGGGCAGGAGGAGAAGGGGACGACAGAGGATGAGATGGCTGGATGGCATCACTGACTCGATGGACGTGAGTCTCAGTGAACTCCGGGAGTTGGTGATGGACAGGGAGGCCTGGCGTGCTGCGATTCATGGGGTTGCAAAGAGTCGGACACGACTGAGCGACTGATCTGATCTGATCTGATTATTACAATTGTGCTTTCCATTCTTCTGGCATTATGTTGAATGGACATTTCTACATATATTATCTAACTATAATACATGTTATTGTCTATATTTCACAAATGAAGAATTTGAGACTAGAAAACATATATTCCAAAGCACATACCTAATAAGTGGTGCAGTTATGATTTAAAATGAGCAAAAATTTTAAGAAATGAATTTTAAGAAAAGAATAAGAGAACTTTTCTCATATCAGATAATCAAGACCTGAATCTCACAACTTAAAGTATTATACTCTTTCCATTTAACCATCCTGTATCTATATCTGTCAAACTGGTATAATATTAAAATATTTAAAAGCTATCATGCTTATTTAAATATACTTTTAAAGATATGGGAAAGAGATAAAAGGATGAACAGGAATAAATGAGAGAAGATGAACAGTGCTGTCAAATTGGTTTGTTTGTTTTTTTTATTTTACTCTTATGTCTGTTCTTCACAAGGCACATGTAGATTAATCATTTGACCACTATGTCTTAGACTGCTTTCTAAGAATTTATGTAATTGTTTCATTTATCCAATTAATTGTGTCCTTGCCTATCTGCTATGGATTAATTTTGAAACAGAGGGAAAAAATATCTAGTGTGAACAATAGCTCTATTTTAATCTATTTTTTCTCACACTTTTTGTTTGAGTGTCATTTATTTTAAATGGTAATTATAGAATGATTAGACATGTCTTATTAACCACTCTCCCCTCCTGAATCACCCCTTTCTTGGAGCATTGTCTTGAAATGCAATATCAGGCAGAAATCTGAGATTTCCACATGAAAGCACTGATTAGGCTGACGTTAATAGCAAACATGTGACTAATGTTTTGACAGTGAATTTTAAGTTAATTAATAATGATAGACCACTTCAGAACATTTCTTGTTATGAGACAAGACTTTTGTCTTTTCATTTTTTACACTACCTGTAGATATTTAGGATCAGATTTTTGGAAGAGTTAATCAATTCAGATTATTTTAATTGTGGTTTTAGATCTCTAAAAATAAAACTTTTTCTCTTAAATAAAAATAAACAAAATGAAACTGTTTCTTTAGAAAATATATATGTTCTAATTTGAGATTGTATTGTTTCTGCACCTTTTTTTTCTTTTCAGTACATATTTTATTTTCATGTGCTACATGAATTTCTCCAAAGAATTGGTTGAGCTGTAAAACATTTATTAGATTCCAGTAATTGCCAATAAAATGCCATAAGAAATTATAGCTCTGTTAAAGATTATTTTATTAGTCAGTCCCTTGTCAAATAAGTTATATAAGGTCATATTACAATATTTTAAACTTCTTGGACATTTATTCAATAAGATTTAAATGTAAAATGAGAAAATGGAGGTAAGCAAAGCCCATTTCTGATTGTCTAAAAACCTGGGGCTGTGATTTGTCACACCTTCGAAGTGAATGACTTACCAACATCACAGACCTGATGCTTTGATGAAAGAGCTGCAAATCCCAAATTAGATTCTCTATCTCATATGGGAATATGCTTGGGTAGAATATTTATATTCATCTTATGTGATTCAATAAAACAGTCTTCCTACCTTTCTATTCCCTTGAGATAGTCTTCAACACATTTTATAATGATTTCCATGAAATCATTTTTGTCCATGGTTACATCATTCGGAGTTTGTTTTACTGAACTGAAAATAAAGAGATGATATTTTTCTCTCTGCCTCTCGAGAAAAAGGAATAAAATCATGAGTGAGTGATGACACTTTTTTAATCTCCCATCTATCTTGCTGCATTATCTCACTCCCTCTCTGTGCTCTTATGTATTATGACAATTGTGCATGAAATCAAGGTATAGGCTTTTGTGTGTGTGTTTTGTTCTTACCATCCCTTAAATGGTATTGCTTTTCGAGGGATACGTCACTTAAGCTTATAAATCAAATTACAAAGTGTGTGGATATTCTGTGGCTTTATATTCCTATATAGAAAGGCATTTTAAACATTTTTTCCACCCAGTTCAAAAGAATTATTATATTGACAACTAATGGCCCCACTAAAAATTACTAATGCTCACAAAGCATTAGAAAATTAAAAGATATGCAATATTATTAACATTAAAAGTTAATTTACTAACAAAACCATAGAATTTATTAATACTTGAAGTTATATGCTTACTTTAGTGGTATATAAACTAAAAAGCAGCCCTTAATAGTTTCGGATTCCCTCTGTTCAGATTGCTTTCACTAATTAATCTTTATGTAACCTTTCTAGGGAAAATGTATAGAGTAAAGTGAATAAATCAATTCGTCTTAAGGATTTGTTTTCACAAATATTTTAATGCTTCATGGTTAGATAATTTTAAAACTACAGGAAAATAAACCCTGAATAGTGGAGATTATGAACTCTAAGTTTTCAAGGTTTTTAATATTATTATTATTATCATTATCATTAAACAGAATCACACCACCACTTCAGCAAACCACATTTCAATGTTGTGATGGACATAAGAAACTCGAATTGAACAACCATTTATTCATTCATTCAGCAAATATTTGTGTTTCATCTACTGTGAGTCAGGGATTTAACTAGGCATGGAGTTATTGCAGTAAATAAAACATATGTCCCTCCACTCATAGAATTTGATTTGTATTATGCTGAGTGAGATGAATATTAAACAAACAAATATTAAATATGTCAATAATAATAAGTGTTATGAAGATAACTAAAATAAGTTAAGGAGATTGAAAATGAGACGGGTATTGTTTTGTAGTAGGGAAGAATTCTCTTTGGCATTGACATTTGAACTGAGCCTTGAAGGAGAAGATTGAGTCTGGTGTTCATATATTAATAGGTAGAAGAAAAGTTTCAGGCAAAGGGAAGAACAAATGCAGACATTGAATGATCTGAGAGTGTACTGAACATGTTCCAAGAACATCACAATGTGGTTGGGACCCAGTGAATGGGAGAGAGAGATTGAAGAAGTGAAGTAGGAGAGGGGCCCTAGTTCATATCAGTCAGATTCTCTAAGACAGATTTTATTCTGAGTGAAATGGGAAATTATTGGAGAGTTTGAGCAGTGATATCACACTCTCTGATATTTTTAAATATATTCAAACTTCTATTGGAGAAGAGACTGAAAGAGTATATACATAGGAATAAGGAGATGCAGTGACTGTAGTCTAAAGAGACTAGGTGTGAAGTGCTAGCAGCTTATACCAGAGTGGTAGCAGAGAAGGGTGAGATGCATAAATTTAGAATATAGGATATTTTGAATATGGAGCAAACAGGATACTACAGATGGACCTATTGGATTCCAGATGTTTAAAAAAAAAAAAAGAGTCAATGATAAGATTATATTGAACCTGACCAACTGGATGGGAGATTGTGCAAATTAAGGAGATAGGACTGCTGAAAGTAAAACAGGTTGCGAGGTAGAGGTATCAGAGTTAGAAGACATGCTAATTTTGAGATGCCTGTTCAAGTGAACACTCAAACAGGCAGGTACATATTTATTTTTGAACTTTCTGGAAAAGATTGGCACTAGTGACTTTTTTTCACTAATGTACCCTTTATGTTTATTGTTTCTGCTTTAATGAGATACATGCTCAGTCACTCAGTTCAGTTCATGTCACATCAGTCTCTCAGTCGAGTCCAACTCTTGTGACCCCATGGACTGCAGCCCGTAAGGCTTCCCTGTCCATCACAAGCTCCCGCAGTTTACCCAAACTCACGCCCACTGAGTCGGTGATCCCATCCAACCATCTCATCCTCCGTCATCCCCTTCTCCTCCTGCCCTCAATCTTGCCCAGCATCAGGGCCTTTTCAAATGAGTCAGCTCTTTGCTTCAGGTAGCCAAAGTATTGGAGTTTCAGCTTCTACATCAGTCCTTCCAATGAACACTCAGGACTCATTTCCTTTAGAATGGACTGGTTGGATCTCCTTGCAGTCCAAGGGACTCTCAAGAGTCTTCTCCAATACCACAGTTCAAAAGCATCAGTTCTTCTGTACTCAGCTTTCTTTATAGCCCAACTCTCACATCCATACATGACTACTAGAAAAATCATAGCCTTGACTAGACGGACCTTTGTTGACAAAGTAATGTCTCTGCTTTTCAATGTGCTATCTAGGTTGGTCATAACTTTCCTTCCAAGGAGTAAGCATCTTTTAATTCCATGGCTGCAACCACCATCTGCAATGATCTTGGAGCCCCCCAAAATAAAGTCTTACACTGTTTTCACTGTTTCCCCATCTATTTCCTGTGAAGTGATGGGACCGGATGCCATGATCTTATTTTCTGAATGTTGAGCTTTAAGCCAACTTTTTCACTCTTCTCTTTCACTTTCATCAAGAGGCTCTTCAATTCTTCTTAACTCTGCCATAAAGGTGGTGTCATCTGCATATCTGAGGTTATTGATACTTCTCCCGGAAATCTTGATTCCAGCTTCTGCTTCATCCAGCCCAGTGTTTCTCATGATGTACTCTGCATATAAGTTAAATAAACAGGGTAACAATATACAGCCTTGACATATACTCCTTTCCCTATTTGGAACAAGTCTGTTGTTCCATGTCCAGGTCTAACTGTTGCTTCCTGACCCGCATACAAGTTTCTCAAGAGGCAGATTAGGTGGTCTGGTATTCCAATCTCTTGAAGCATTTTCCACAGTTTATTGTGATCCACACAGTCAAAGGCTTTGGCATAGTCAATAAAGCAGAAATAGATGTCTTCTCAAACTCTCTTGCTTTTCTGATGATCCAGCAGATGTTGACAATTTAATCTCTGATTCCTCTGCCTTTTCTAAAACCAGCTTGATCATCTGGAAGTTCACAGTTCATGTATTGTTGAAGCCTGGCTTGGAGAATTTTGGGTATTACTTTACTAGCTTTACTAAAGTTAGTATTTACTATTTACTAAATAGTAATACTATTTACTAGTGCTTACTATTTACTATTTACTGAAGCAAGTATTTATTAGTATTTACTATTACTAAAGCTAGCTTTACTTTACTAGCTTTACTAGTGTGAGATGAGTGCAATTGTGTGGTAGTTTGAGCATTCTTTGGCATTGCCTTTCTTTGGAAAGGCAACCAAAGGATTGGATTGGATTGGAATGAAAACTGACCTTCTCCAGTCCTGTGGTCACTGCTGAGTTTTCCAAATTTGCTGGCATATTGAGTGCAGCACTTTCACAGCATCATCTTTTAGGATTTGAGATAGCTCAACTGGAATTCCATCACTTCCACTAGCTTTGTGCCTAGTGATGCTTCCTAAGGCCCATTTGACACATTCCAGGATGTCTGGCTCTAGGTGAGTGATCACACCATCATGATTACCTTGGTCATGAAGATCTTTTCTGTACATTTGATCTGTTTACTCTTGCCACCTCTTCTTAATATCTTCTGTTTCTGTTAGGTCCATATCATTTCTGTCCTTTATTGAGCCCATCTTTGCATGAAATGTTCCCTTGGTATTTCTAATTTTCTTGAAGAAATCTTTCCCATTCTATTGTTTTCCTCTATTTCTTTGCATTTATCACTGAGGAAGTCTTTCTTATCTCTCCTTGCTATTCTTTGGAACTCTGCATTCAAATGGGTATATCTTTCCTTTTCTCCTTTGTTTTTTGCTTCTCTTCTTTTCTCAGCTATTTGTAATGCCTCCTCAGACAACCATTTTGCCTTTTTGCATTTCTTTTTCCTGGGGATTGTCTTGATCTCTGTCTCCTGTACAATGTCATGAACCTCTGTCCATAGCTCATTAGGCACTATATCAGATCTAATCCCTTGAATCTGTTTCTCATTTCTACTGTATAATCACAAGGGATTTGATTTAGGTCATACCTGAATGGTCTAGTGGTTTTCCCTACTTACTTCAATTTAATCTGAATTTGGCAATAAGGAGTTCATGATCTGAGCCACAGTCAGATCCTGGTCTTGCTTTTGCTGACTGTATAGAGCTTCTCCATCTTTGACTGCAAAGAATATAATCAATCTGATTTCTGTATTAACCATCTGGTGATATCCATGTGTAGAGTCTTCTCTTGTGTGGTTTGAAGAGGATGTTTGCTCTGACCAATGCATTCTCTTGGCAAAACTCTATTAGCCTTTGCCCTTCTTCATTTTTGTACACCAAGGCCAAATTTGCCTGTTCCTTTCCTACTTTTGCATTCCAGGCCCCTATGATGAGAACATTTTTGGGGGGTGTTAGTTCTAAAAGGTCTTGTAGGTCTTCATAGAATCGTTCAGCTTATTCAGCATTACTGGTTGGAGCATAGACTTGGATTACTGTGATATTGAGCATTACTGGTTTGCCTTGGAAACAAATGGAGATCATTCTGTCATTTTTGAGACTGCATCCAAGTACTCCATTTTGGACTCTTTTGTTGACTGTGATGGCTACTCCATTTCTTCTAAGGGGTTCTTGCCCACAGTAGTAGATATAATGGTCATCTGAGTTAAATTCACCCATTCCTGTCCACTTTAGTTTGCTGATTCCTAAAATGTCGATGTTCACTCTTGCCATCTTCTATTTGACCACTCCAATTTTCCTTCATTCATGTGTCTAACATTCCAGGTTCCTATGCAATATTGGTCTTATAGCATCGGACTTTGCTTCTATCACCAGTTTCACCCACAATTGCGTGTTGTTTTTGCTTTGACTCTATCTCTTCATTCTTTCTGGAGTTATTTCTCCACTGATCTCCAGTAGCATATTGGACACCTACTGACCTAGGGAGTTCATCTTTCAGTGTCCTATCTTTTTGCCTTTTCATACTGTTTATGGGGTTCTCAAGGCAAAAATACTGAGTGGTTTGCCATTCCCTTCTCCAGTGGACCACATTTTGTCTAAAGTCTCCACCATACCTGCCTGTCTTGGGTGGCCCTACACAGCATGGCTCATAGTTTCATTGAATTAGACAAGGCTGTGGTCCATGTGATTAGATTGGTTAGTTTTCTGTGATCGTGATTTCAGTCTGTCTGCCCCCTGATCCCCTCTCTCAGCGTCTTCCCTCTTACTGGGGTTACTCTGACCTTGGACATGGGGAATCTCCTCACGGCCACCTCTCCTGACCTTAAACGTGGTCAGGAGAAGGCGCACGTGGTCAGGACCTCTTGGCTGCTCGCTGCTCCAGCACTGCGCAGCCGCCACTTGCCTCAGTGCTGCGCAGCCACCGCTCACGGCTCAGTCACGAAGTTGTGTCAACTCTGTGAGCCCTCCAGGACTGCAGCCCTCCAGGCTCCCCTGTCCATGGGATTTTTCAGACGAAACTATTGGAGTGTATTGCCATTTCCTTTTCCAGGCGATCTTCCCGACCACTGCACCAGCTGGGACGTCTTAATGAAATTTAATTGACATGCAATAGTGTGTAAGTTTGAGGTGTACAGTGTAAGGACTTGAGACGTATGTATATTTTAAATTATTTACCACAATAAGGTTGGTTAACACAACCTTCACCTCACATAATTACCATTGTTGTTATTTTTATAAACACAATATTAAAACTCTACCCTCAGCAATTTTCAACTATACAATACGGTATTGTTAACCACTGTCATCACGCCATAACTTAGATCCCCAGAACTTACTCACCTTATGACTGAAAGTTTGTATCCCCTGACCACTATGTCCTCCATTTTGTCTACCCCTCCTCAGCCCCTGCAACCACCATTCTCTCTTGTGTTTCTGAGTTCAGGGCTTTGGCATTCCAAGTGTAAGTGAGATCATACGGTGTTTCTCTCTCTCCCTAGATAGATAGATAGATATGCTGTTATCAATATCCGATGGATATTTGTTTCAAGGTCTTGGTTATTGTGAATGCTGCAGCTAACTTGAGAGTGCAGATATCTTTTTGAGATAGTGATTTCATTTCCTTTAGATGTATACCTAGAAGTGAGGTTTTTGGATCATATGGTAGTTCTATTTTTAGCCTTTTTGAGGAATGCTCACACTGTTTTCTACAGTGACTATCCTAATTTAAATCTCCACCAACAGTGCACCAGGGTTCTCTTTTCTTGATATCCTTGCCAGCATTTATCTCTTGTCTTTGATAACAGCTGTTCTAGCAGGTGACAGGTGATATCGCACTGAGGTTTTGATATGTATTTCTCTGATCATTAGTGATAGTGACATTCTCACATACTTCCTGACCATTTGTAGTTCCTTTTTGGAAAAATATCTAAGTCCTCTGCCCATTTTTTATGTCAGGTTTCTTTTTCAGTAGAACTGTATGAGTTCCTTATGTATTTTTGGATATTAACTCTTATCAGATTGATGGTTTGCAATCATTCTTTTCCAATTCTACTTTTTTTTTTTTTTTTTTTTTTGTCAATTGTTTCCTTGGCTGTGCAGAAGCTTTTAAGTTTGATGTAGTCCCACTTGATTTTTGCTTCTGTCGCTTGTGTTTTTGGTGTCAAATTCAAAAAATTACCAAGACCAATTTAAAGGAACATTGTTTTATTTTTAGAGAATCATGGTAACAGATCTTACATGGAATTCTTTACACAGTACAAGATAATATTTGTAAATGGAGTAAGTCGGGGGCCACATTCATTTTTTTGCTTGAGAGTATGTAGTTTTCCCAGAAAATTTTATTGAAGAAACTATCCTTTTCCTGCTGAGTATTATTGAATCCCTTGTTAACATTAGTTGCTCATATACATATGGGTTTATTTCTGGGCTCCAAATCTCCAAATATTATTTCATTGGTCAATGTATCTGTTTTGCAGCATATAATTTTTGATATTAAAATTTAGCTGTCAATAGCACATAGCTGGGAGAAGGCAATGGCACCCCACTCCAGTACTCTTGCCTGGAAAACCCATGGATGAAGGAGCCTGGTGAGCTGCAGTTCGTGGGGTCTCTAGGAGTCAGACACGACTGAGCTCCTTCACTTTTACTTTTTACTTTCATGCATTGGAGAAGGAAATGGCAACCCACTCCAGTGTTCTTGCCTGGACAATCCCAGGGATGGGGGAGCCTGATGGGCTGCCGTCTATGGGGTCACACAGAGTTGGACATGACTGACGCGACTTAGCAGCAGCAGCAGCAGCAGCAGCACATAGCTGACTTTTAAAATCATTAGCTTAAAAATAGTCTATCTTGTTATATCATTACTGAAAACAAGGACAAGAAGGATTTGAATAACCAGGACTTGTTGAACAGAATTATACTGCTTTCAAAAAATGGAGAATATATACATATATATACACATACCTAGATGAATGTGTGTCCTTCTAATCAAGTTCAGTTCAGTCACTCAGTCATGTCCAACACTTTGCAAACCCATGGACTTCAGCAAGCCAGGCTTCCCTGTCCATCACCAACTCCTGGAACTTGCTCAAACTCATATCCATTGAGTCGGTGATGCCATGCAATCATCTCATACTCTGTCATCCCCTTCTCTTCCCACCTTCAACCTTTCCCAGCTTCAGGGTCTTTTCCAATGAGTCAGTTCTTCACATCAGTAGCCAAAGTAGTGGAGTTTAAGCAACAGTCCTTCCAATGAATATTCAGGACTGATTTCCTTTAGCATTGACTGGTTGGATCTCCTTGCTGTCCAAGGGACTCTCAAGAATCTTATCCAACACCACGGTTCAAAAGCATCAATTCTTCAGCACTCAGCTTTCTTTATGGTCCAACTCTTATATCCATACATGACTATTGGAAAACCCATAGCTTTGTCTAATTGGACGTTTGTTGGCAAAGTAATATCTCTGCTTTTCAGTATGCTATCTAGGTTGGCCATGGCTTTTCTTCCAAGGAGCAAGCATCTCTTAATCATGGCTTCAGTAACCATCTATACTAATTTTGGAGCCCCAAAAATAAAGTCTGTCATTTTTTCCATTGTTTCCCCATCTATTTGCCATGAAGTAATGGGATTGGATGCCATGATCTTAACTTTCCAAATGTTGAGTTTTAAGCCAGCTTTTTCACTCTCCTCTTTCACTTTCATCAAGAGACTCTTTAGTTCTTCTTCACTTGTCACCATAATTGTGGTGTCATCTGCATATCTGAGGTTATTATTATTTCTCCCCCACAATCTTGATTCCAGCTTGTGCTTCATCCAACCAGCTTTTCTCATGATGCACTCTGAATACAAGTTAAATAAGCAGGGTGACAATATACAGCCTTGACATACACCTTTCCTTATTTGGAGCAAGTCTGTTATTCCGCGTCCAGTTCTAACTGTTGCTTCTTGACCCTCATACAGATTTCTCAGGAGACAGGTAAGGTGGTCTGGTATTCTCACTTCTTGAAGAATTTTCCATGGTCTGTTGTGATCCACACTATCAAATACTTTAGCATAGTCAATAAAACAGAAATATATGTTTTACTAGAACTCTCTTGCTTTTTCGATGAACCAACAGATGTTGGCAATTTGATCTCTGTTTTCTCTGCGATTTCTAAATCCAACTTGAACATCTGGAAATGCATGGTTCATGTACTGTACAAGCCTGGTTTGGAGAATTTTGAGCATTACTTTCCTAGTGTGTGAGATGAGTACAATTTTGCTGTAATTTGAACATTCTTTGACATTGCCTTTCTTTGGGATTGGAATGAAAACTGACCTTTTCCAGTCTTGTGGCCACTGCTGAGTTTTCCAAATTTGCTGGCATATTGAGTGCAGCACTTTCAGAGCATCATCTTTTAGGATTTGAAATAGTTCAACTGGAATTCCATCACCTCCATTAGCTTTGTTCCTAGTGATGCTTCCAAAGGCCCACTTGATTTTACATACCAGGATGTCTGGCTATAGGTGAATGATCACATCATTCACCCATAATTATCTGGGTCATGAAGAACTTTTTCATATAGTTCTGTTTATACTTGCCACCTCTTCTTAATATCTTCTGCTTCTGTCAGGTTCATACCATTTCTGTCCTTTATTGTGCCATCTTTGCATGAAAACTTCCCTTGGTATCTCTAATTTTCTTGACAAGATCTCTAGTCTTTCCCATTCTGTTGTTTTCCTCTATTTCATTGCACTGATCACTGATGAAGGCTTTCTTATCTCACTGAGCTGGTCTTTGCAATTCTGCATTCAAACGGGTATATTTTTCCTTTTCTTCTATGTCTTTAGCTTCTCTTCTTTTCTTAAGTATTTGTAAGGCCTTCTCAGACAACCATTTTGCGATTTTGCATTTCTTTTTCTTGGGAATGGTCTTGATCCCTGTCTCCTGTACAATGTCATGAACCTACATTCTTGGTTCTTCAGGCACTCTGTCTATCACATCTAATTTCTTGAATCTATTTCTTACTTCCACTGTATAATCTTAAGGGATTTGACTTAGGTCATACCTGAATGATCTAGTGGTTTTGCCTACTTACTTCAATTTAAGTCTGAATTTGGCAATAAGAAGTTCACGATCTGAGCCACAGTTAGCTCCTGGTCTTGTTTTTGCTGACTGTATAGAGCTTCTCCACCTTTGGTGGCAAAGAATATAATTAATCTGATTTTGTATTGACCATCTGGTGATGTCCATGTGTAGAGTCTTCTCTTGTGCTTTTGGAAGAGGATGTTTACTCTGACCAGTGTGTTCTCTTGGCAAAACTCTATTCATCTTTGCCCTGCTTCATTTCATATTCCAAGGCCAAATTTGCCTGTTATTTCAGATATCTCTTGACTTCCCACTTTTGTATTCCAGTCCCCTATGATGAAAAGGACATCTTTTTTGGGTGTTAGTTCTAGAAGGTCTTATAGGTCTTCATAGAACCATTCAACTTCAGCTTCTTCAGCATTACTGCTTGGGGCATAGACTTGGATTACTGTGATATTGAATGATTTGCCTTGGAAACAAACAGAAATCATTTTGTCATTTTTGAAGTTGCACCCAAGTACTGCATTTCATACTCTTTTGTTGACTATGTTGGCTACTCCATTTCTTCTAAGGGATTCTTGCCCATTGTAGTAGATATAATGATTATCTAAGTTAAATTCTCCCATCCAGTCCATTTTAGTTCACTGGTTCCTAAAATGTTGACGTTTTCTCTTGCTATCTCCTGTTTGACCACTTCCAATTTACCTTGATTCTTGGACCTAACATTCCAGGTTTCTATGCAATATTGTTCTTTACAGCATTGGACTTTACTTCCATAACCAGTCACATCCACAAGCGGGCATTGTTTTTGCTTTGGCTCCATCTTTTCATTCCTTTTAGGGTTATTTCTCTACTCTTCTCCAGTAGCATATTGGGCACCTACAGACCTGGGGAGTTCATCTTTCAGTATCCTATCTTTTTGCCTTTTCATAGTGTTCATGGCATTCTCAAAGCAAGAATACTGAAATGATTTGCCATTCCTGTCTCCAGTGAACCACATTTGTCAGAACTCTCCACCATGACCCCATCCATCTTGGGTGGCCCTACATGGCATGGATCATAGTCCTTGAGTTAGACAAGGCTATGGTCCATGTGATCAATTTGTTTAGTTTTTTGTGATTGTGGTTTTCATTCTGTCTGCTGTCTGAGGGATTAGGATAAGAGGTCTATGGAAGCTTCCTGAATGGAGAGACTGACTGTGGGGTCTGCTGTAGGTTCAGGGGCACTGAATGCAGCAGTGTGTACATGGGAAGATAATACAGGAGGTCATCATTATCTTCATTGCTGCTGCTACTGCTGCTAAGTCGCTTCAGTCATGTCCGACTCTGTGCGACCCCATAGACTACAGCCCACCAGGCTCCACCATCCCTGGGATTCTCCAGGCAAGAATACTGGAGTGGGTTGCCATTTCCTTCTCCAATGCATGAGAGTGAAAAGTGAGAGTGAAGTTGCTCAGTCGTGTCCAACTCTTCACGACCCCATGGACTGCAGTCTACCAGGCTCCTCCATCCATGGGATTTTCCAGGCAAGAGTACTGGCATGGATTGCCATTGCCTTCTACCTCCACCATATTTTGGTCTCATGTCAAACAACAGGGAGGGAACACAGCCCCTCCCATCAACAGAAAATTGGATTAAAGATTTACTGAAACTAGTCCAGCCCATCAAACAAGATCCATTTTCCCCTTCTAATCCCAGTAGAGTATTAAATAATGATGGTAAGAAGTTACTGTGTGCCAGGTAATGTTCTTATATATATATATACATATATGGATATTTTAGAATATATTATAATATGTCACATATCATAATAAATACTATATATTATGCTGTATTATAAATATATATTTTTATACACTTTTAAAATCCTCACATCAGAAATGTGAGATAACCAGTATTACTCATATTCCACTATAGGTCAGGAAAACTTAATTCAGAGATAGTAAATTAACCCACTAAAATTAATACAGATGTTGTGTCCTCAGTCAGAATTTGAAGTCAGGGTGTTCAGCAGCAGAGTTGACATTCTTATTCACTATGCTGTACTGCTTTTCTAATACTAAATAAGAAATAAGTCAATGTATTGGAATCTGTTTATGTATATGTGTGTTAGTCACTCAGTCATGTCTGACTCTTTGCAACTCTATAAACTGTAGCCCACCAGACTCCTCTGTCCATGGGATTCTTCAGACAAGAATACTGGAGTAGGTAGCCATTTCCTTCTCCAGGGGATCTTCCTGTCCCAGGGAATGAACCTAAGTCTCCTCCATTGCAAACAAATTCTTTATTGTCTGAGCCACCAGGGAAGCTCATTTGCAATATTTAAAATCCTTGAAATAATACACAAATTAGTTCTATTAATCTAAATTTATGTTGACTTCAAAAAATAATATTGCATGTTTATGATGTTTATGAGAGCATTATAATTAATACATGGCTTCATAAAAACAATCTAGTAGATTTAGAATTTGCAAAGTTAGAAAAATAATATGCTTTTAGTTTTTTTGAGATCTTATATTTATGCGATCAGCTGTCACTATTATTTCCTAATGAGGAGTGACTATATGTTTAAGAAAGTAGTTCTGAAAACATCCTTAATCCTCTAATTTATGAAAAATTGATATTTTCTACTAAAGTTTTAGGTGGGTCAAGCAGAAAGTTCCTGACTCAAGCAACAAGACTTTTTTCACTTTCCTTCCATGGGAATTCTCCTGAAGAACAGAAGTATGCCCCTTGAGGGCAGAGTCCATGTTCCATATTTTTTTTGTGTAGTCTAGACATGAAACTCATGTGAAGAATATATGGATAGTCAACATACCTTTTGACTTTAATATTATACAGAATTAAGTTCTATTCTCTCTCACCTGTATTTTCTTACTTCTACTTAAATATAAATTCATAAACTACTAGAAGTTCCTTCCTATCGCCATTATACTTTAAGTTACCTAAATACTGAAATCATATTATTATTTCAAATATTAAAATCATAGAATTATTTCCTGAGCCTACCACTGTTGAAGTTAAAGGTCGTCTCACTTTTGACTTCAAGTGTACTTATCAACAAACCAGAGGATGCTTCAGTGTTGTCTCTGCAATGAGTTCCTCAAGATCATATGTAAAGGAGTGTTTTGAAGAGGCCCTACTCTAAATAATCTTTAAAAACAGGCAGATATTTTGTAACACAGTCAGTAAAGTTCTTCCACACTTAAGTAAGAAGAACTTATGGAAAAGTACTAACACCATAGATATGAGCATCCATTATTTATCACATGAAACTGTAATTCATGCAAGCCAAAATGATCTGGCAATAAAATCAAAATTAATATTTAAAAAATCTCACCTCTTTAAATGTATGTTAAGCCTATTTTCCTTACCAACACAAATCTTCCTAACTGTGCACCTTCCACATACCCCTTATTGATGTAACATTTTTATTGACTTAGGTTTACATCAAAGGTTCAGATTCAAGTTCATTTTACATGCAGTAAAAATTAGTTGACCAAAATTGTGAAATGATCAGAATAAGTCTAGTTAATATCAATCTTTATGGCCACCTCACGTGAAGAGTTGACTCATTGGAAAAGACTCTGATGCTGGGGGGGATTGGGAGCAGGAGGAGAAGGGGATGACAGAGGATGAGATGGCTGGATGGCATCACTGACTCGATGGACGTGAGTCTGAGTGAACTCCGGGAGTTGGTGATGGACAGGGAGGCCTGGCGTGCTGTGATTCATGGGGTCGCAAAGAGTCGGACACGACTGAAATGAACTGAACTGAACTGAATATCAATCTTTATACATAGTTAAAAATTTTTATCCTTGTTTTGAAAACTTTTAATATTTACTCTCTCAGCATGTTTAATATTTACTTTCCTGGAAGTTTGTACATTTTAACCCCCTTCACCTTTTACTAGTAATTAAAATTACTATTTTAATCAAAACCTCTTGATCCATATTCCCCCATTTTCAGAAAGGGTCATGGATGATTAGGAAGCCCAAATTGAAGAACATATATGTGAAGAAAGGAGAATGAACTATAGGGAAGTAAATGTAGATGGTGATAACCAAAATTTAATTTTGTTTAACAGATAATTTTGAGTATCAGTCATATGCAGAACAGTGAACTGAATATTGGAAAGAGATATAATAATGAATGCAGATAAGCCCTGCCCTTGAAAAGCCACCACAATGATTAACATAAAAATTTCTAAAAAATCAATTCATAATTTAGGCAAAATATTTAAATAATAAATATATAATGAGAGAAGGATCCAGATAATCTGTTTCTTATCCTAATCCCTTATGTCTCTTAGTTGTGCAGAAGAAGATGGGATACATTCGCCTAGGAAAGTCAGGAAGACTCTATGATACAGTTTATGTAGGAATTTTTATATTAGAAGACATAAGAAAGTGCTTATATTTTTTTCTAGCATTTTGTTATGAAAATATTTAAACTATAGAAACATTGAAAAAATTGAACAGTGTATACATCTATCCAACCATCTATCCCTCTATCATCCATCAATCCATTTTATTACTCTTTGACACATGTATACCTGTGGCGGATTCATTTTGATATTTGGCAAAACTAATACAATTATGTAAAGTTTAAAAATAAAATAAAATTAAAAAAACAAAAAACAAAAACAAAAGTAAGTTACATGCACTTCACCACTAACTATGCAATATATATATCAATAATGAGAATTGAATATTTGCTTACTTTTTTCATGTAAAATTGCCTATACTGAAATGTATAGATTCTAAGTATACCCTCTGATGAGTTTTGACAAGTGCATCAGACTGGTATAACAAAAATATCTCTGAAGATACAGACCATTGTCCTCGGCCTAGAAAAATCCCCTAGGTTTTCTTCTCTTTTTAATTTCACCATTCTAGTCTGTGTTCAGTGGTATCTCATTGTGACTTTAATTTATATTTCCCCATTGACTAATGTTGAGTACATTTTCACTGCTTATTGCTCATTTGTATAAATTCCTTTGTGGAATATGTTTATTTCACACTATATTAAAGTAATATCTGTTCAATAAAACTTAGGACCTGAAGAAATACCCAAGCCATCTGAGAGCAATAATTATTTCATAGTACTTGTCACTAATAAAGTCTTCATAAAAATTGTGCTTTATAGCACAAGTTAATAGGATGTTTTTACTATTGAAATATGATTAAATGGTTACTAACATATTTATCTGAATGACTTTCTCAAAAACTGAGTTACTCAATTTATCTCTTCTTTAAGGTTGAAATTCCTTCTCCAAATTGAAGGTGGCTAGAAATTTTAATGGGTTTTAGAGTTAGAATCCTGGGTTCCAGGATTCTAATTCTGTGTCACAGACTTACTATGTGAGGAATTCCTTTAGAAAAATGGGGATACGAATACTTTCTGGCACAGAGTACATTTCAGGATTAGAATTTAATAATATGTTTTAGAAATCTTAACATAGTGACTAACACATTGCATTCATTTACTAAATGTTGATTCTTATTTGTCACATGATCAGATATTACCTAAAAGTATTGATATATTAGCCACTAAAATTTCTACTAAGTTTTTAATAATCCAGTGCAAATGTGGTTTACAAAATATCCTGGTTTGTGTTCTGGTGAGTCTCTCAAGACAGTTATTATGCGTTTAATTTGACACCTCAAATTTAGTACCAAGCATAAGTGTATGATAGAAATTAAGAACTTTTTAAATTTTTTCAAAGTATAAAATAAATAATAATACAGATATTTCTTCAAACTTTAACCAGATTCTCAAAATATGTTTTATTGTCCTTTCTTTCCAGATATTCATTCACTGAACCAGCATTTGTTAAACACTATCTGTTTGTCCTACATTCTTCTAGTAGCTTAAAAATGATAGAATAGTTCCTTACTCATTCATTTTACATTAATGGAACAGGAAAAGAAATAAACAAGTTAGCAAGTTAATTTGAGAAAATATCAGGTGGTAACAAATGCTGTAAGGAGAATAAAATGAGTATCCTGTTAAGGAATGATTATGTGTATTAGCTTTCCTTCTTTATGGTTTTGTGCAAAGTATAAGTAAAATCCCAACTATTTTCCATGTAAATATTAGAAAACATATTACTTTTAATCAAGAAAAATAAAGCAGGCATTCTTCATGATGCTCCTCGAAGGCTAGCTTATGGTTTGGTAGACAATCAGGGTTTGTAAGAGCACAAACTCTTTTGTCTTTTCAGAGAAATAAGTATTAATCCAGTGACTAGCTATCAGAATACAGCTAACACAGAGACATCAAGGAAAGGTGCACATTCTGCTGAGGAGGTGAGACATCAACATTTACTCCCTGAGTCAGATTCCAATCTCTGTGGTTGTTCCAGAGATTTTGCAGGTTAGGAAGGTTGCCACTCAAAGTGGTTTCTGGTCAATGACTCCAAATAGAGGTTATAATTGTCCCTCTAATTATTAATGATTTAAGCTCCTGACTGAACATCAGGCCAAAGAGAAAATCTAGGATTGCCTGCCTCACTGAAACACTGATCATTGTTTTGTTTGTAGTTATTGGGGATACCAAGGAACTGTGTGTATATAATGAGATAGTAATTAGTGGTTATGGGTACATTGCAGTCAGACTTACTGGTATTTGAATTCTGGTTCTGAAATTCACTATCTGTATGATGTTGGATTAGCTACTTGTCTGCATCAGATTCCCTGGGAAACAGATTCTAAGACAGTTTTGAATACATGAGATGTATTGGCTGGTACTCGCAGGAACAATTTCTGTTAGCAGTGAGAGAAGTAGAATTGAGAGGTTGAACTGGGATGCAGCTGAAACAGAGGCTCAACCCGCACATGTCAAGGAGGCTCTAGAGCTAGGAAGTGCGTGAGTGCATGCTAAGTCACTTCAGTCATGTCCGACTCTTTGTGACCCTGTGGACAGTAGCCTGGAAGGCTCTCCAGCAAATCTAAGAGCTACCCAGCTTTCTCTACTGGTGGGGCAGTTGATGTCATCCACCTGGAGTGCAGGTAATTGTCTAAAACTTAATCTAACAATAGATATTTTGGAGAACGAGTATTTCATTACTGACATTGTTTTGAATTGCAGGTGCCTGGTGATAATAAGAGCAAATTGACTTTTAGTAACTTTTTTAAAAATTTATTTTTTCTCTGAAGACAGTGCATCCATTTATTGCCTGCAGCTGGAGTGTACTATTTCTACCACCCAGCCCTTGAAATGCCATGTCATAACTCTTGAATTCTTTGGGAGTAGCTCAGCTAAATACCTTATTACCATTGTAGTATTGATAAAACTGAGGAGTTAAGTAGCTTGCTTAGATTTCATAACTAGTCAGTTATGGAGCTATTATTTGAGTAAGGGTGACAGGTGACTTACATGTAGAGCCTGTGAGCTCAAGCTCTCAATCCTTGCAGAGGTATCATGAAGGTTTAAAGCAACAACTACATATAAATTATCTGAAATTTTATAACACTTCTTATATATATTTGGTCTCAAGGCCCCTTTACACTCTTAAAAATTATTGAGCACTTTTTCTTTCATGGATAAATATTTATCAACATTAACTGTGATTGAAATTGAAACAAAAAGTACAAATATTTACTTATCAATTCATTTAAAATAACATTTACAAAGTAATTACATGTTTTTATAAGGTATTGATACATTTTCAAAGCAAAAGAAATCTTGGGGAAAGAGTAGCATTGTTTTTCATTATTGAACAATATCTTAATATCCATCTTAATGGAAAAATTAATTCTCATTTATGTTTCTGCACTCAATCTCTTAAAATGTATTATTTTAGTTGAAGTAAGTGGAAAAAAAAATATGCTTATATGCTCAAAAATATACAAGCAACTTCTGCAGCTCAATTCCAGAAAAATAAATGACCCAATCAAAAAATGGGCCAAAGAACTAAATAGACATTTCTCCAAAGAAGACATACAGATGGCTAACAAACACATGAAAAGATGCTCAACATCACTCATTATCAGAGAAATGCAAATCAAAACCACAATGAGGTACCATTTCACACCAGTCAGAATGGCTGCAATCCAAAAGTCTACAGGCAGTGAATACTGGAGAGGGTGTGGAGAAAGGGGAACCCTCTTACACTGTTGGTGGGAATGCAAACTAGTACAGCCACTATGGAGAACAGTGTGGAGATTCCTTAAAAAACTGAAAATAGAACTGCCATACGACCCAGCAATCCCACTGCTGGGCATACACACCGAGGAAACCAGAACTGAAAGAGACACATGTACCCCAATGTTCATGGCAGCACTGCTTCTAATAGCCAGGACATGGAAGCAACCTAGATGTCCATCAGCAGAAGAATGGATAAGAAAGCTGTGGTACATATACACAATGGAGTATTACTCAGCCATTAAAAAGAATACATTTGAATCAGTTCTAATGAGGTGGATGAAACTGGAGCCTATTATACAGAGTGAAGTAAGCCAGAAAGAAAAACATCAATACAGTATACTAACGCATATATATGGAATTTAGAAAGATGGTAATGATAAACCTGTATTCGAGATAGCAAAGGAGACACAGATGTATAGAACAGTCTTTTGGACTCTGCGGGAGAGGGAGGAGGGGGGATGATTTGAGAGAATGGTATTAAAACATGTATGTTGCTGCTGCTGCTGCTGCTAACTCGCTTCAGTCGTGTCCGACTCTGTGCGACCCCATAGACTGCAGCCCACCAGGCTCCCCTGTCCCTGGGATTCTCCAGGCAAGAACACTGGAGTGGGTTGCCATTTCCTTCTCCAATGCATGAAAGTGAAAAGTGAAAGTGAAGTCACTCAGTCGTGTCCGACTCCCAGTGACTCCATGGACTGCAGCCTACCAGGCTCCTCTGTCCATGGGATTTTCCAGGCAAGAGTACTGGAGTGGGGTGCCATTGCCTTCTCCAAAAACATGTATAATATCATATAAAAAATAATTTAAACTATTTAGAAACACTATGGTATAAGTTAGATGAAAGAGCAAAAATAAAAAATAAAATCTTTTAAAAAATTTTAAAAAACAACAACAAATGGAAAACAAAATAAAATTGCCATAAATTAAAAATAACCTTTACAAAATATATGTGAGGCACTGAAATATTAATGCATAATGCAATATAAGTTAAATAGGACCTAAACAAATGGTGTGGTATATAATTTTGATGGATTGTTAGTCTCAGTATTTTAACTTTTTAATTTATTTATTTTAATTGGAGGCTAGAGATTTAAAAATAAAAAGAAAAATGTATGCTTATATGTGTGTGTGTATATATACATACATATACATATATCATTTCCACGCATGTGTACACACACACACACATACACATACTATATATAATATTTATACATGATCACATACACACATCTAAAATAATGACTTTCCCAAAATATTAGTTTGCATAGTCTTTGCTATTATTATTACCAAAACTAGTTTGTGAATTTTCAGCTTGTATCTTTATTCTAAGACCAATAATAAAGTGAAAAAATCCTTGGACAAGCATTCAAAAGAATTGTGTTCCAGGCACCTTAACCATATTTTTACCTGTCTGTCTTTAGATAAGTGATTTCAGTTCTCTCATTTCCTTGACTCATCTAAAAACCTGGGATATTAACTCTTGCCCCAGTGATCTTATGATCATTGTAAGCATTAAGTAGAAAATGAGTATAAAATATATTTGTAAATTATTACATGAATAAAATTATTGTGACTACAGTGTACTCATTATAGTTATTATTAGAAAATTCACCTTCTTAAAATATAGGCATCATTAATGATACCATCCTATTTACAATTCATGAAAACAAGCAATGAAGGGCAAGCCTGAGCACTTACATAAACTTGTACTCCTGACACCTCAGACAACACATGGATAAAACTGAAGTTAGTATTTTCCCTTCCACATTTTTATCTCCTTTTTTATTCTTAGGTTAATTAACTCTCATCTCCTCATTTTTCCAGTAACTCAGACTAAGTCTTAGCTTCAAATTTACCCTTCTACTCTTACCACCTATTCAATTGTTTGCCAAAGCTTAGGATCTGCAGTCTTATTATTTAATGTGTCCACCTATTGTTCATTACTTTGAAGGTAGAATCTTCAATTAAGTCCTCAACAACTTAGATCATTTAAATTGTCTCCTAGATGATCAATCTTCCTGCATTTGTGTTTCAGTTTCTCCAACCAGTGTTCATATTGCCCAAGATTATATTTCTAAACAAAAGCAGAATCACGTTTCTAGTTTAAATTAAAAAATTGAATGTTTTTCCACTGAGAATAATATCCAAACTCCTTGCAGAAAAGTCATAATTGTATGTGAACCTGCTTCATCCTGTCATTCCCTGGAGAAGGAAATGGCAACTTGTCTGGACAGAGGAGCCTGGTGAGCTAAAGTCCATGGGGTCGTCAGAGTCCCACATGACTTAGAGACTGAACAGCAACATACTATCATTAAATGCTCATCTCCCCATACATCTTGATTCCTAGCACCAAGAGACATGTCCGACTCTGTGCGACCCCATAGACGGCAGCCTACCAGGCTCCCCCATCCCTGGGATTCTCCAGGCAAGAACCCTGGAGTGGGTTGCCATTTCCTTCTCCAATGCATGAAAGTGAAAAGTGAAAGTGAAGTCGCTCATTCGTGTCCGACTCTTAGCGACCCCATGGATTGCAGCCTAACAGGCTCCTCCGTCTATGGGATTTTCCAGGCAAGAGTACTGGAGTGGGGTGCCATTGCCTCCTCCGTACAGCATTTCTAGACTACACCAATCATTTTTTAACACCTTTATCACTTAGCTCACATTTAAAGTGTCCTTCACCCAGTTTCCTACCATTCTTCTAAAAAGATCTGATTATCAATGTCATTCTCATCCAAACTCAGTGAAAATGTCTAAATATTCCTAATCTCTGGCTCTCCCTTGGGGTTTCACTTCATAGCTCAGTTGGTAAAGAATTTGCCTTCAATGCAGGAGACCTGGATTGGACTCCAGAGTTGGGAACATCCCCTGGAGAAGGAACTGGCAACCCTTTCCAGTATTCTTGCCTGGAGAATCCCATGGACAGAGAAGCCTGGCAGGCTACAGTCCATGGGGTCTCAAGAATCAGAAACAACATAGCAACTAAAGAGAGAGAGAGGCTCTCCAGGCAAAACTAATTGCTCCCTACTGTGCCATGCCAGAGCAATTTGTTATTTAATGTACACATACTTATCAACAGTCCACTAGATATTAAATTATGTGTAAGATTTTAAATGATTTTATATGAAATTCATGCTCAACTATCTCATTAAATGACATCATTTTGTTTTATATTGTGTTTTCAGTTTAGATTATAAACAGTGTGATGGAATAGATTGAGACTCAGTTATCTTTATTTTCTATGTAGTATCTAGCATAATACTTGCACAATATCTTGAACAAGTGTGATTCCAAATAAATGTTGATTTTGCTTGAATTTATAAAGACTCACAGAGGTTTCAGAATTATTTAAAGCTACCATGTCTTTTGGTGGTTTGTTTAGACAAGAAGAAACTTGTCTTAAATATCTATATACTTTCTGACAAGTCTTCCCAATATCCTATTACTTACTACTTCTGCTTTCTTGAAAGACAGTCTAGTATACAACTTTCTTTTCTGTGTTTTTCTTCTATTTCCAAGGGAAAAAAAAATCTCTGAAATGTGAAAATATGATTATAAAAATCGGATGTTTTTGCTTGAGTTCTATTGTTCCTGGTTTCACTCCATTGACAACTAAAATTTCTAACCTAAGAAAGATGCATATAGCTATACATCAACTACCTGTGAATGATGACGAGATTTAATATTTATATATATATATATATGTGTGTGTATATATATATATATATGAATTTTCTGAGGGCATGGTTTTCACCATTAAGTATACTGTTTAAGAATTTCAAATGACTTTGAAAAGCTGATGAGTCAGTCAGAATTATATTAAGTTGTGACTTAAATGAATGAATTGTTTTGTTTTTCAACATAATAAAAAGTTCAGAGAAAGACAGTCAGGAACAGGCATGGTGGCTTCATGATGCCATCAATCACCAGGCACTTTCTACTCCACCATTCAGCATATGTTTATCTCCCCCCACTCTTGACATGACTATTTTGCCTCCAGGTATCATGTTTGTATTCCAGTGAGGAAAGTGGGGGAGGGCATAAGTTAGAAGGCACATGCCAGCTGAATCAGTCCCTCTTGAAGGACACCAAAAAATGCAAATTATATATCTCATTAACCAGACCTGTGTCTCTTGGCCATTTTTATCTAGAAGGGAGGCATAGAAAATATTTTTTTTTCTGGCAACAGTGGTGATTTTTAGCTTAAGATTTTGTATGGTAGAGGAGACAAGCTTGTTTTTAGTATGAGTTTTCTGAGCCAAACTAAAGTATTGCTAAGTGGCTGGAGTAATAATCTTTCAAAAACTGTACTTGTTCTGTTTTTTAATGAGAATGACAGTATTACCAAAAATCAGTTAATTCATAGGATTCATTCTTTTATTAATCATAAAATCCTTTGGGTTTCCTGAAAGAAAGATGTGTATTTTAAAAATATAGGTAGCTATATATATGCACATTATATAATTAAGACAGATTGATCACACATCTCAAAATTCTTGATACCATCTCAGACACAGTAATTAAAATTTGAATTTATAGCTATATTTATTATGTTTTTCCTAAGTTTCTCTAATGTTTTTCTCAACATTTGGTTATGAAAGTTTTATACTTGATTTGGAATATGAGCAATTGAAAGCCACATGTTTTCAACATGAGTGACTATAACCAGCTGCTTTGGTTTATATCCTGATCCTAATGTCATTAGCAATCTACTAAAAGCAATTTAATATTATTAAAATCATTAATCATTCAGTATTTTATGGAAGTAATCTTAATTGCAGATTCAGTTATTACAAACCTCAGAAAAGGAGGGAAAAAATTCACTCCAAGTCTCTAAGCATGAAGATTGTCAGATATAATTTTTTTTCAGTAAATACTGAAATTTCAAGTGAAAAGCAATATAGTACGGTGAAGAAAGAATACTCCTTTATACCAAGGAAAGATCAATTGATTGATAAATTAGAAAACATTCATCAACTACCTATTATTTACTGAGTTGTTTATTAAATGGAATAAATAAAATAGATAAAGTATTAATGATTTTGTTTGAAAGGCTAGTAAAGCACACAAAGCATTAGGGAACACCATCATCTTTATATTCAAATGGTAAATTTAAATCACAGAATTTTCCAGGTGGAAAAACTTCTGAGATTAATCAGTCCCATGAATTAGGACATTTAATGCTGACTCCTGTAGCAAATAACTGCAAAATGCAGTGCCTGATAAAGCACAGATTTACACTACTCTTGTCAAGGACCAAGATTAGAGGTCAGGAGGTGGTGTTTGCTCTGTGAAGTTATACAAGAATCGGGGCTCCTTTGATCTAGATGTTTATTCATCCTGTAAGGCCACAGAGGCGTCTAGATGGTCAAATACTAAGTCTAGAAGGGTTAGCCCTGTAAGGGGTATATATTACTCTACCTTCCATGACCATGTCTGGCCCTATCTAAGTATTTCCTCTGCCTGAAAATCTCCTGCATTCCCTCTTGGCCTGGTTAACCGAATCTCATTTTTAAGATCTCAACTCAAGCCGCACTTACTGAGGCAATCCTTCCCTGACAACTCTTAAGACAAATATCTCTGTTTTAGATATTCTTAGAAATATATCTTCTTATTAGCACTGTCCCAGATATGATTTTAGACTATTTGGTTAAAAAAATAGTTAAATGAAGTATTAACATTTAAATATCATTTAACTATATTAGTTAAATATTATTTAACTGTTAATGGTTAAATAAATAATGATTAAATAAAGTAAAATCCCTTACTGTATTCTAATATAATGTGGATAGGAATTATATCTATTTTTTTTAACATGTTATCTCTCTGGTCTGACATCATACCTGATCTGGGGAAAGTGTTTAATAACCTGTTGAGTGGATGAATGAATAAAAGCTTGCATGAATGAATACATGAATAGATCCATGAAGTAAATGTCTTTGGGCACAGGTTTATCAAATGATGAAACCGAAGCCCAGTAATATTCACTTTCAGTGCATTAGTTGCTTATTCTTTAATTGGGCTCTATTTATAGATTAAAATTTATCTTCATGGTGTTATGAACTTTAGGTATGGTGGGTCATTGAACCCATCTAGATTAATTTATAGATTTTGAAATAAAACTGTCTGACCCCATTAGAATGGATAATTTATGTTTTAACATATATTATATTTATATTATTATATCATTAATATATTACTAATATTAATATGCATAATATAGTATATAAATTTATTAATAATAGATATATAATCACTGTTGTATATATATATATGTGTGTGTGTGTTTATTTACAACTGTATTGCAGAAAATTTTAAAAGCTATGTAAATGCATAGAAATGGTCTAATACCTTAACAATATGCTATTAAATTGCCATTGTAATTATATTTGGTCTGGTCTTAGATGTAGATGATATTAGGCAACAACAGCAAGTAATTACAGATACAGATTTAAAGGGAATGAAGAACTCAGTTTCTAGGGAAGATGGGGAATCAAATGATAGCAAATGCTGAACCAGAATCATTCTTGAGATTCAGGCTAAGGTGGATATGCCTAGTTGAATGAGGATAGGGTTTTGAATGAGAGAACACAAATATCAGGAAAGGACTCTGGTATCCTAAAGTATACATTCATCACAAGAAAATATTCCATCCCAAAACTGTGTCTCAGTCAGCACAGGGCACGGGATAGCAACAATACTGTGAAAAGACTGGTGACTGTTATTTTTGTTTTTAGCAGTTTTATTGAGATATGATTGGCATACAGTAAATTCCTCATATTTAAAATACAAAAGTTGATAAGTTTTGACTTTGTATGTATCCATGAAACCATAATCAAACTAAAAAATAACATGAATATCAAACTCAAAAGTTTCTTTGAGCACTTTTGTTATTCCTTCCCTTCATCTCATACCCTCATCCTACCCTATTCATCTTCTTTCTGTCACCACACATTAGTTTGCATTTGTTACAATTTTATAAAAATAGAATCATATAGTATATAAATTCTTTTCTCTTTTTCACAGGGTAGAGGAAGGATCTGGCTTGTTTGCTCACAGTAATTAATTTGAGATTCATACATCAATCAATATTTTTTCCTTTTAACGGTTGAATAGCATTTATAATACAGATACATCAAAATACATTTGTGTATTCACTTGTTGGTATATAAGGGATTCCCCAGTGGCTCAGAGAGTAAAGCGGCTGCTTGCAGTGCGGGAGACCCGGGTTCAATCCCTGGATCAGGAAGATCCCCTGGAGAAGGAAATGGCAACCCACTCTAGTAATCTTGCCTAGAAAATTCCATGGATGGAGGAGCCTGGTGGGCTACAGCCCATGGGTTGCAAAGAGTCGGACACGACTGAGAGAGAAGTCTGTAAAGTCTGTTGGTGTATATATACATCAGTATGTTGAGGTCGATTTCAATTTGCAGCTATGGCCATTTCTTTGTAAGTCTTTGTTTCTAAGACCGAAATGGTTGGACCATATGAAGACTTTATATCTGGTAGTGTTTATCCTCAAAATTTGTCCTTCATTTCCAGAGTTCTTTTTGATAATTTAGATCTTTGAATGTTCACATGAATTTCAAAGTCAGCTTGACATTTTTTACAAAGTTGCATTTGGTAATTTTAATTGTGATTTATATTGATTTCCTACAGCTACAGTAATAATTTCCCACTAACTTGGTGCCTTAAAAAAAGAGCTATTTATTCTCCCACGTGTCTGGAGAATAGATACTTGAAATCATATCAGCAGGGCCATGCTTCTTCCAAAGACTCTAGGGAAGAATCCTTCCCCTCTTCTTAGCTTCTGGCAATTGTCAGCAATTCTTGGCATTCTTTGCCTTTAAGATACATTGCTCCAATATCTGCTTCAATCTTCACATGGTATTTTCCCTGTGTATATACCTGTCTCTGTGTCTAAATTCTGCTTTTCTTATGTAGAATTAGTTTTGTATTTTCCTTAAATGTTGATTAAATTTACCAATGAATAAATCTGGGTCTGGATTTTTCTCTGTGGGGAAGGTTTTCAACTACAAATTCAATATTTTAATAGAAACATGTTTGCTCAAGTTATTAATTTCTCATGAGTGAGCTTTAGTAATTTTAATATTTTGAAGAATTGGTCTGTTTCATCTCTATCTTAAATTTATTCACTTAAAATTATCCATGATATTTCCTGATTTCCCCCACTTATATATATGGACTATTTAGTGTCTCTCAATTTGGATGTTGGGGCTTCCCAGGTGGTGCTAGCCATGAGAGACGTGGGTTTGATCCCTGGGTGGGGAAGATCCCCTGCAGGAGGAAATGACAACCAACTCCAGTATTCTTTCCTGAAGAACTCCATGGACAGAGGAGCCTTGCAGGCTACAGTCCATGGGGTTGTAGAGTCAGACATGACTAAGAAGCTTAGCATGCAATTTGGATGTTAGTAATTTTTGTCTTTTTTTTTTTTTTTTTTTTTTGCTTAATTTGACTGTTAATGAATTGTGTTAATTTCCTTTAAAATAACAGCTTTTGTTATTAATTTTATTTATTGTTTTCTATTTCCTATCATAGATTTACCTTCTGAGTTTTATTATTCCTTTTCTTCTACTTGCTTTGGGTGTAGCTAACTCCTCTTTTCCTAGTATTAATATGGAAGTTGAATTCACTGCTTTAAGACCTTTCTTCTACAATATAAACTTTTCCTGTAAATATCGCTTTAGTGGTAATTAACAGACTTTGATATGTTCTGGTTTCATTTTCATTCATTCAAAATACATCTTAATTCCTATTTTGATTTCTTTTTTAAACCATAGTTTATCTAAAAATGTGCTGTTTAATTTGCGAATATTTGAATTTTCCAGAAAGCTTTCTATTATTACTTTATGATATAATTACATCATGCTCAGAGAACATATTTTGTATGACTTGGATTCTTGCATCTTTTTGGTTTATATAACACTTCTTTTATGATTTTTTCCCCATATTTTACAGAATATAGCCTACCTCAGTAAATATTTTCAGAAATGAATATATATTTTACTACTGTTCAGTGGCAGAATCTATGCATATCAATTAGGTCAAGTTGGTTGATATCTACTTTTTTCCTTGCATATTTGCTACCTCATTGTTTTATAATTGTGAGAGATGTTGAAATCTCCAACAATAAGTGTGTTTTTATCTATTTCTCCTTGAAATTATATCAGCTTCACTACATGTATTAAACATCTTTAATATTTTTGTGCCTAAAATTTAGGATTGTATGTCCTTTTGATAAATTTCCCCCTTAATCATTATGAAATGATCTTTTTTGTTTCTTGTAATCATCTTTGATCTGAAATTTAATTTGTCATATTAATATAGTCACTCCAACTTTCTTTTCATTAGTGTTACCACTGTACTTCTATTTTTTTTAACTAATTTTTGTGTTTCATTTAAAATATATTCATCTTAGGTAGCTTATAGTTGGATGTTGCTATTTCATCCTTCCTGAAAATCTCTGCCTTTTACATGGGGTATTTAAATAATTTATGTTTAATTTGATTATTAATATGGTTAGATTTACATATACCACCTATTTTGTTTCTAATCATTATATTTTTGTTTTCTTTTTCCTCTCTCTGCCTTATTTTCCTCAATTAGTATTTTTTATTATTTATTTCATCTTTGTTTAGATAGAATTGACATATAAAATTGTAAGATATTTAAAGTGTACATCATGGTGAATAGATACACATAACATCTTGTAAAAGGATCCCCTCGGTCTAGTTAATTAACACATCCATCACCTCACAACATATTTAGTTTTGGGGTGAGGACATCTAAAGTCTACTCTCAGAATATTTCAGTTATACAGTACAGTGTTATCAACTGTAGTCATCATGTTTTATATTAGATTTTCAGGCCTTATTGATGTTGGTGGAAGCTTGCAAACTTTTACCAACGTATCCTAATTTTTATCTCCCTTGTTAACTTATTGCTGTATCTATGTGTTTCATTTTGTTGTGGTTGCTTTAGGGCTTATAGCATAGATCTGTAACTTGTGATAGTCTACATTCAAGTATTATTATATCACACATATTATAAGAACTTAGAAACACTACTTTCATTTCAACCCTTTGGGACTTTGTGCTGTGGTTATGATTTTTTTCTACCTTTGTTATGAACTGAAAACTACATTGCTAATGCTTTTCTTAAACAATCATGTATCTTTGAAATATAAGTACTAAGAAAAAGGGTATGTATTTACTAACTTTCAGTGCTCTTCATATTTTTGTGTATATTCATATTTTCATCTGGTATGTTCCTCCTGCCTACAGAAATTCTTTTAATAGTTTATGTACTGATAATGACTTTTTCAGCTCTCAATCTCTGAAAGTGTCTGATAATCATATATGAAAAAATAATTATATCCAATCATCTTTAAAATTGGAGCTTTTAGAAAATTTAGAATATAATATGGGCTGGTAGCACTTCTACAGAGACGCTGGAGTATTAAAAAAAAAAAAAAAACTTCCAATGTGAAAGCATGCCAATCTTTACAATGAAACTCTTGCTTTTTACCAAAGTGAAATTCTAATAACGTCATGACACAACAATTTGTGATCAGAATTTCTGGGAAGTAATTCTTCACAACTTTGAGGCTTATTTTTAAGAGTTTAATTCCATCATGTTATCTCCAGGAAAGAGAATACATCCACTAATATGCCACATAAGTATCACAGAATTCATATTTCTTAGGACTAAACAACTCTATGTTTTCAGTCACAAAATACATAATAAATAAACTAAATACTCTGATTGGCAGAAAGCACATAGAAAAAGAATAAGTAAGTGTTCCCCAAATCTCAAAGCAATTGTGTAAATTCTTTTAAAGAAGGAAGATCTTGAAGAAATGAAATCAACAGTCTGTTCATTCACTCAGTCCTGTCTAACTCTTTGTGACCCATGGACTGCAGCACGCCAGGCTTCCCTGTCCATCACCAACTCCTGGGGCATACTCAAACTCATGTCCATTGAGTCAGTGATGCCATCCAACCATCTCACTCTCTGTCATCACCTTCTCCACCTGCCTTCAATCTTTCCCAGCAACAGTGTCTTTTCCAATGAGTCAGTTCTTAACATCAGGTAGCCAAAGGCTCAGAGCTTCTGCTTCAGCATCAGTCTCTCCAATGAACATTCAGGACCAATTTCCTTTAGGATTGACTGGTTGTATCTCCTTGCAGTCCAAGGGACTCTCAAGAGTCTTCTCCAACACCACAGTTCAAAAGCATCAATTCTTCAGTGCTCAGCTTCTTTTAAGGTCCAACTCTCACATCCATACATAACTACTGGGAAAAACCATAGCTTTGACTAGATGGATTTCAGTTCAGTTCAGTTCAGTTCAGTAGCTCAATAATGTCTGACTCTTTGCCACCCCATGAAGCACAGCACGCCAAGCCTCCCTGTCCATCACCAACTCCTGGAGTTCACTCAAACTCATGTCCAGTGAGTCGGTGATGCCATCCAGCCATCTCATCCTCTGTTGTCCCCTTCTCCTCCTGCCCCAAATCCCTCCCAGCATCAGGGTATTTTCCAATGAGTCAACTCTTCACATGAGGTAGCCAAAGTATTGGAATATTAGCTTCAGCATCAGTCCTTCCAATGAACACCCAGGACTGATCTCCTTTAGAATGGAATGGTTGGATCTCCATAAGTACAAGGGACCTGCAAGAGTCTTCTCCAACACTGCAGTTCCAAAACATCAATTCATCGGTGCTCAGCCTTCTTCACAGTCCAACTCTCACATCCATACATGACCAGTGGAAAAACCATAGCCTTGACTAGATGGACCTTTGTTGGCAAAGTAATGTCTCTGCTTTTGAGTATGCTATCTAGGTTGGTCATAACTTTCCTTCCAAGGAGTAAGTGTCTTTTAATTTCATGGCTGCAGTCACCATCTGCAGTGATGTGGGAGCCCAGAAATAAAGTCTGACACTGTTTCCACTGTTTCCCCATCTATTTCCCATGAAGTGGTGGGACTGGATGCCATGATCTTCGTTTTCTGAATGCTGAACTTTAAGCCAACTTTTTCACTCTCCTCTTTCACTTTCATCAAGAGGCTTTTTAGTTCCTCTTCACTTTCTGCTGTAAGGGTGGTGTCATCTGCATATCTGAGGTTATTGATATTTCTCCCGGCAATCTTGATTCCAGCTTGTGCTTCTTCCAGCCCAGCATTTCTCATGATGTACTCTGCATAGAAGTTAAATAAGCAGGGTGACAGCACTAATATTGTAAACCCTGGAGATCTAAGAGAAAAACAGACCTTCACAGAGACGTGAGATGCAGAATCTCCTGCTCATTTTGCATAAATGAGTATAAATGCCATTAACAATTTGATATGATTGAATATCATGACAAGAAACATGCTTGCCGTTTTAGTTCCCAGAACTATTTTAGAATTCTGATCCTATTTCCATGAGTGCCATTTAAGTTTGTCTCTAGAGAAACCTGTATGCAGGTCAGGAAGCGACAGTTAGAACTAGACATGGAAAAACAGACTGGTTCCAAATAGGAAAAGGAGTACATCAAGGCTGTATATTGTCGCCCTGCTTATTTAGCGTATGCAGAGTACATCATGAGAAACGCTGGGCTGGAAGAAGCACAAGCCTAGATAGCATATTCAAAAGCAGAGACATTACTTTGCCAACAAAGGTCCATCTAGTCAAGGCTATGGTTTTTCCAGTGGTCATGTATGGATGTGAGAGTTGGACTGTGAAGAAAGCTGACCGCTGAAGAATTGATGCTTTTGAACTGTGGTGCTGGAGAAGAGTCTTGAGAGTCCCATGGACTGCAAGGAGATCCAACCCATCCATCCTAAATGAGACTAGTCCTGGGTGTTCATTGGAAGGATTGATGCTGAAGCTAAAACTCTAGTACTTTGGCCACTTCATGAAAAGAGTTGACTCATTGGAAAAGATCCTGATGCTAGGAAAGATTGAGGGCAGGAGGAGAAGAGGACGACAGAAGATGAAATGGTTGGATGGCATCACCAACTCAATGGACATGGGTTTGGGTGTACTCCGGGAGTTGGTGATGGACAGGGAGAACTGGCATGCTGTGGTTCATGGGGTCGCAAAGAGTCGGACACAACTGAGCTACTGAACTGAACTGAACTGAGAGTACATCATGAGAAACGCTGGGCTGGAGGAAGCGCAAGCTGGAATCAATAACCTCAGGTATGTAGATGACACCATATGGCAGAAAGTGAAGAAGAACTAAAGAGCCTCTTGATGAAAGTGAAAGAAGAGAGTGAAAAATTTGGCTTAAAGATCAACATTCTGAAAACTAAGATCATGGCATCCGGTCCCATCACTTCATGGCAAATAGATGGGGAAACAATGGAAACAGTGGCTGAATTTATTTTTCTGGGCTCCAAAATCACTGCAGATGTTTACAGCCATGAAATTAAAAGACACTTAACTCCTTGGAAGTTGTGACCAACCTAGACAGCATATTCAAAAGCAGAGACATTACTTTGCCAACAAAGGTCCGTCTAGTTAAGGCTATGATTTTTCCAGTGGTCATGTATGGATGTGAGAGTTGGACTATAAAGAAAGCTGAGCGCCGAAGAATTGACGCTTTTGAACTGTGGTGCTGGAGAAGAGTCTTGAGAGTCCCATGGACTGCAAGGAGATCCAACCAGTCCATCCTAAAGGATATCAGTCCTGGATGTTCATTGGTAGAACTGATGTTGAAGCTGAAACTCCAATACTTTGGCGAGTATCCAATACCTGATGCAAAGAACTGACTCATTTGAAAAGACCCTGATGCTGGGAAAAATTGAAGGCAGGAGGAGAAGGGGATGACAGAGGATGAGATGGTTGGACGACATCACCGACTCAATGGACATGAGTCTGGGTGGACTCCAGGGGTTTTTGATGGACAGGGAGGCCTGGGGTGCTGCGGTTTATAGGGTCGCAGAGTCAGACACTACTGAGTGACTAAACTGAACTGAGAAAGCTGTGAAAGTAAAGAAGTACCTTCCCTTTTGCTTGACAGATCTTTTTGCCTTCTTTCTCTTGTCCATCTTCATCTTTGAAGGGGTTTAGTTCAGTTCAGTTCAGTTCAGTCACTCAGTCGTGTCCAACTCTTTGCGACCCCATGAATTGCAGCACGCCAGGCCTCCCTGTCCATCACCAACTCCCGGAGTTCACTCAGACTCACGTCCATCGAGTCAGTGATGCCATCCAGCCATCTCATCCTCTGTCGTCCCCTTCTCTTCCTGCCCCCAATCCCTCCCAGCATCAGAGTCTTTTCCAGTGAGTCAACTCTTTGCATGAGGTGGCCAAAGTACTGGAGTTTCTGCTTTAGAATCATTCCTTCCAAAGAAATCCCAGGGCTGATCTCATGTGTATGCAAATTAGTGATATCCTTATGTTTTTACTTGCATTTTAAAATGCATTTTCTGATTACAATGTGTTATATTAAGAAGAAAATGTAATAAGATTTCTCAGGTTTCTTGTACAAAATACATTGATGCAAACAGCCCTCCAACCATGTCATATATTTTTGTTCCACCACAGAATTATTTTTGAAATCTTGTTTGGAACCTATGGTATAACGGAGTTAAGTCTTTTGTTTTCATTCTACTAAACTTATTATTTGTAGTTAATTAATAAATGACATTTACTATGTTTCTTAAGATGATGATAGTATAAAATATACACTTATAATTCCTACATGTCACAAGAGTGTGTGTTGGGTCCAGAAAGATTTCAGGAAAATTACAAGTATTTTTTAGCTCTGGGGAACTATCAGAGAATCTCAATCATAGTGTTTTCTAATAGATCATTGAAATCCAATAATAAATTTGTGCAAAGCCTGGAGAGAATGGGAGAAACATCTTGGAGGTTTTCTCTGATATTCTGCAGTGTGGAGGCAAATTGCAAAGGTAGGTCTTCCATCTCTTAAAACAGTCTTACTAAAGAAATGCATGATTTAGAAGGAGTACAAGATAAGAATCTGGACTGTAGGGTTCTAATTGTAAGATTTTAGGCAAATAATTTATTCTTTTCGATTTCAACTTTTACTTATCTGAAAAATGAGGAGTATTACTTGTAAATGTTTAACAAAGGTCACTTTAATTGAGGTATTTGAAGTAATCTCAAAGATCACTTTGAGATCAAAACATTTCTGTTAAAAAAAACCAGCAGGAGGATCCTGGTGTGACTAAAACCTAGAATACTTAACCTCTTGTATGATCCTGCCTGGCTAGAAATAGGTTGAAATGAATTTGATCTTTGTTCGGCCTCATAAAACCCTATTTCACTGAGAATACTTTAAAACTAATACTCTAGATCCCCTTGGATACTTCAGAGCTGAAGTTAATTTGAGAGAAAGGAATGGTGTTAGAAATTTCCTGAACTCCATGCTGGCCTTTAAGGCCTGGTGGGCATTAGGAGAGAAACATCCAGATTTCTTTGTATTAACATATGATCTGTGTATTGCGGTTTTTTAACATTAAGCTAATTGTACATTCAGGCGAACACCTTGAGATGCAGTTGTCTCTGACGGTTCAGTCAGTGGAAGCTGAAGGTAGCTGATGCAAACAATCACTGATATGAAAAATAATAATAATAAGAGTAAAACCAACATGAGAGGAGTCCCCTTATTAAATTGGTTGACGGCACACTTCTTCTTGGCTATTAAAACCAAAAAGAATAACTAATTGATGCTTATAATTTCATTAGTGTTGAAAGTGAAAGTGAAGTCCCTCAGTCGTGTCTGGACTCTGTGACCCCATGGACTAATGTAGCCTACCAGGCTCTTCCATCCATGGGATTCTCCAGGCAAGAATACTGGAGTGGGTTGCCATTTCCTTCTCCAGGAGATCTTCCCAATCCAGGGACTGAACCCAGGTCTCCTGCATTGTAGGCAAACGCTTTACCATCTGAGCCACCAGGGAAGTCATTAGTGTTAACTGTTTGTTTTTTTTCTCAGGAGCAGGGCAGATGTGCTTTTCTCAGGACCAGGGCAGATGTGCTTTTCTCAGGACCAGGGCAGATGTGCTAATGGGTAATTGCTTTATAGATTTCATTATGAAAAGGTCTGTAAAATGTTGGCTAATTCTGTGAAATTCTCACAATGGATCACAAAGAGTCGGACATGACTGAGCTACTGAACTGACTGAACTGAAGTGAGTTTCCCCAACCCCATGAGGTGGCAGAAACTTCTACTGCCACAAGATATATATTAGTTCTTCCAAATTACAACTCTTTTAAATTAATGCCTCCTGGGCCCTAGAAAAGAGCAGTCTAAGCTTATAGCAGACATTACACTGAGAAGTTTATACTTTAGTTATAATACCTGGGTCAGTTGTACAGAGTATGTAGGTCAAAGGTACACCTTGGAAACACTTAAATTGCAAGCTAAAGCACTACCAAAGCTTTTCTGTTTCTTTCTTTTGAAGTTAACCCTAACATCATATAGTTTAATATATTACAAGAATCTTAGAACAGTTTTTAAAAATAATTCATTAGAATATGATTTACTCAGTACCTGTGGTGCAAATTATAAGCAGAGAAAGGGTTAGTCTATACCATGGATTCATGAGAATACAAATGATCATACTAACCACAACATGGTGAGGCTATATAAAATCGTAGGCATAATCTCATAAGAATAAGTAGGAAGTTCAGATGCCGTAATAACTTTGTGATCACATATGCTCTATTCACCTTATTAAAATCTGAGTTGTTTCATTCAATACAGCAGTGCTCAATTAATCAGATCAGATCAGTCACTCAGTTGGGTCTGACTGTTGCGACCCCATGAATCGCAGCACACCAAGCCTCCCTGTCCATCTCCAACTCCCAGAGTTCACTGAGACTCACGTCCATTGAGTCAGTGATGCCATCCAGCCATCTCATCCTCTGTCGTCCCCTTCTCCTCTTGCCCCCAATCCCTCCCAGCATCAGAGTTTTTTCCAATGAATCAACTCTTCGCATGAGGTGGCCAAAGTACTAGAGTTTCAGCTTTAGCATCATTCCTTCCAAAGAAATCCCAGGGCTGATCTCCTTCAGAATGGACTGGTTGGATCTCCTTGCAGTCCAAGGGACTCTCAAGAGTCTTCTCCAACACCACAGTTCAAAAGCATCAATTCTTCGGCACTCAGCCTTCTTCACAGTCCAACTCTCACATCCATACATGACCACAGGAAAAACAATAGCCTTGACTAGACGAACCTTTGTTGGCAAAGTAATGTCTCTGCTTTTCAATATGCTATCTAGATTGATCATAACTTTCCTTCCAAGGAGTAAGTGTCTTTTAATTTCATGGCTGCAGTCACCACCTGCAGTGATTTTGGAGCCCCCTAAAATAAAGTCTGACACTGTTTCCACTGTTTCCCCATCTATTTCCCATGAAGTGATGGGACCAGATGCCATGATCTTCGTTTTCTGAATGTTGAGCTTTAAGCCAACTTTTTCACTCTCCACTTTCACTTTCATCAAGAGGCTTTTTAGTTCCTCTTCACTTTCTGCCACAAGGGTGGGGTCATCTGCATATCTGAGGTTATTGATATTTCTTCTGGCAATCTTGATTCCAGCTTGTGTTTCTTCCAGTCCAGCATTTCTCATGATGTACTCTGCATATAAGTTAAATAAACAGGATGACAATATACAGCCTTGACGAACTCCTTTTCCTCTTTGGAACCAGTCTGTTCCATGTCCAATTCTAACTGTTGCTTCCTGACCTGCATACAAATTTCTCAAGAGGCAGATCAGGTGGTCTGGTATTCCCATCTCTTTCAGAATTTTCCACAGTTTATTGTGATCCACACAGTCAAAGGCTTTGGCATAGTCAATAAAGCAGAAATAGATGCTTTTCTGGAACTCTCTTGCTTTTTCCATGATCCAGCAGATGTTGGCAATTTGGTCTCTGGTTCCTCTGCCTTTTCTAAAACCAGCTTGAACATCAGAAAGTTCATGGTTCACATATTGCTGAAGCCTGGCTTGGAGAATTTTGAGCATTACTTTACTAGCATGTGAGATGAGTGCAATTGTGCGGTAGTTTGAGCATTCTTTCGCATTGCCTTTCTTTGGGTTGGAATGAAAACTGACCTTTTTCAGTCCTGTAGCCACTGCTGAGTTTTCCAAATTTGCTGGCATGTTGAGTGCAGCACTTTCACAGCATCATCTTTCAGGATTTGAAATAGCTCAATGGGAATTCCATCACATCCACTAGCTTTGTTCGTAGTGATGCTTTTTAAGGCCCACTTGACTTCACATTCCAGGATGTCTGGCTCTAGTTCAGGGATCACACCATAGTGATTATCTGGGTCGTGAAGATCTTTTTTGTACAGTTCTTCTGTATATTCTTGCCATCTCTTCTTAATATCTTCTGCTTCTGTTAGGTCCATACCATTTCTGTCCTTTATCAAGCCCATCTTTGCATGAAATGTTCCTTTGGTATCTCTAATTTTCTTGAAGAGATCCCTAGTCTTTCCCATTCTGTTGTTTTCCTCTATTTCTTTGCATTGATCGCTGAAGAAGGCTTTCTTATCTCTTCTTGCTATTCTTTGGAACTCTGCATTCAGATGTTTATATCTTTCCTTTTCCCCTTTGCTTTTCGCTTCTCTTCTTTTCACAGCTATTTGTAAGGCCTCCCCAGACAGCCATTTTGCTTTTTTGCATTTCTTTTCCATGGGGATGGTCTTGATCCCTGTCTCCTGTACAATGTCATGAACCTCATTCCATAGTTCATCAGGCACTCTGTCTATCAGATCTAGGCCCTTAAATCTATTTCTCACTTCCACTGTATAATCATAAGGGATTTGATTTAGGTCATACCTGAATGGTCTACTGGTTTTCCCTACTTTCTTCAATTTAAGTCTGAATTTGGCAATAAGGAGTTCATGGTCTGAGCCACAGTCAGCTCCTGGTCTTGTTTTTGCTGACTGTATAGAGCTTCTCCATCTTTGGCTGCAAAGAATAGAATCAATCTGATTTCGGTGTTGACCATCTGGTGATGTCCATGTATAGAGTCTTCTCTTGTGTTGTTGGAAGAGGGTGTTTGTTATGACCAGTGCATTTTCTTGGCAAAACTCCATTAGTCTTTGCCCTGCTTCATTCTGTATTCCAAGGCCAAATTTGCCTGTTACTCCAAGTTTTTCTTGACTTTCTACTTTAAATAATAGGATAAATAAAAATAATTTTTAATGATATTTCTTAAAAACTTAAAGTCCTAGGTCTAGCTTCCTAATATTTTAAATTGTGGTCTCTGGGTTGCAACTCAGGAACATTTTTACTTAAGATCACTTGGTAATTATAATGCAGTTGGTCTAGTAATACACACTCAACAAATACTACATTAAGATGCTAGTAATAAAAATAGCCACTATGATTTGAAGTCTAATATATGCTAGTCACTGTTTAAGGGTTCCATATATTATAATTAATACAGCCCACATGCAAGGTGTTATTCTCTCCATTTTTATAGACAAGAAAACTAATAGTTTGTGTGATTTTCCACAGTTTCCATAATTTAGTAAATAACTAGCCTTTATAATATCAGTGTCCATTTTCTATTCCTAGTTGTCAGTTAGGAGAAAAGTGGTTTATATCATATTTATTATAATATCCCAATGCATTATTAGTGTGCCACTTGACAGATCTTTATCAAAGTATCTTTTTGAAGTACTTATGAGTCCATGTCTCATGGCATCTCACAACTCTTGACCCCTGAAATTACCTTAGCAAAAGCTTGCATCTTTTCTAAACAAAAGAATAACTCATAAATTGACTCTCAACAATTTCAAGTAGAATCAGGAGGGGAGAGTAATATTTATTTACTCTTAATTACCTTTATAATTATAATTCTTTTTGAATAATCATTTCTCCAATATTTTACAAAAACGCAGACTGGTATTTAGTTTTGTTAAACTAAAACTGGTTTCATTTTTACTAACTTCTTCAATTCAGTTAACAAATAGGCCCCAGAGAACTGAAAAATTAAAACAAAAGCATCATGGGAGCAACTACTATCAAAACCTAATTTATTAAATGTTGTCCATAGCAAGAAGTAGAAATGTGACATTTTCCTACCAAATGGAGTATTTCATCTATTGAATAGATGAGGAAGTAGAACGAGTAGAATATTGAGTAGAACGAGGAAGTAGAGTCAACACCTGCTTCTCTGAAGCAATTTAAATGGAGTCACCCATTTAAATTGTGCTGGAGGGAGAAGCACAGAGTTGTGGGTTTCTCCCATGTCTGTGTAGTCTTACATGGTTCATCCACCTCCTTGGCACTGTGTCAAACTGTGCTGTGAAACTATAAAGCTATAAACAGTCTTGAGAGAAGAAGCAGATAAGTAGATGAACTTGAATGATAAGTTCTACCCAGACTAGCAGACTACTAAATTCCTGCAAACCAAAATTCTATAATTATAAGTAGAATCTACTGTGAATAATATATAATCACAGATAACTAATTGAAAAGTTATGAGGTCACCTGCCATTTTTCAAAATGAATTGTTTGTTCTATTGGCCTAGATTAGAATAATCAAGACAGTTATCAGCTTTCAGCAAGGTGTCATTTTAAGACTGCATATTTTAGAGAAAATGAATGTGTTGTTTCTTTTTTTTTAATGAGTGTTAAATGAATATAATTTTTGCAGGTCAGATATACAGATGAGTTAAATACAAGTTAGTGTCAATTTAATTTAAATGTGTTTAAAAGATTTAGGAAAGGGAGGACTTTTAAAAGGTACCAATATAATAAACAGAAGTACAAATAATTGGTTTAGAGATAACTAGACAGGATATTTTGAAAATATCAGAGTTATTTAGAGTATTAAACTATTTTTTCCATTTTATTAAGGAATGAGTGACTCAATTTTCTAGTTCATAGGTTTTTCACTTGTGATTCATTTTTTAACTTATTTATTCATTAAATATTTAGTGAATGTTTATTATATGAACTGTACCAGGCACTAGAACACTTAACAAAATGTTTACTTACAGTACAAAGGGCTTACAAAGGTCTATGTTAAGGCTAAGCACATGATGCCAGGAGATTATATACAGGGGCAGCACCTAACCCAACCTCGTGATATCAATAACAGCTTCCTGAAAAAGTTGTGTTGGTTGTGAGTTTGTAAGAGAGAACAGGAGTTAAGAAAAAGAAGAAAAGAGAGGGAAGGAGGTGTTGTAAGCCAATAACAGTGTTCAGGAAGCCCTGAGAGGAAAAGAGGCTTGAGCTGTTTGGGAATCTGAAAGTAATTAGATACAGGGTGAGAATGTTCAGTGAAGAGGTCGGTAAGGATGAGACTGGTGAAGTAGACAGGGGCCAGAGGATTAAGGGCTTGTGGATCAAGCAGAAGACTAGGCATCTCCAACTACAAGGAACGCAGAGGGCTCGACCTACAAAATTCACAAGTGATGTGGTACCCAGCACAAGGGAGTAAACGTTTAATTAAAGCTTTCTAATGCTAATGAGAGTTCTCAATTAGCAATACTAAGCAAGATTCACAAGGACTTCAAAGGAAGCAAGCCACCTCCATATAAGAGGCAGGTTTTGCTCCATTTTTTTCCTTTCTTTTTGCCCTAAGGAAACCTAAACTCCCTGATTCTTCCATCCCTTAAGTGATTTAAGAAGGAAAAATCACTTCATAAATAATTTAGGAGAATGGACTGGAAAAATTCTAATATCTATTGTTTAGTGACATGTTCATTTACTTTATTCCCTTTACTAAAAGAAACGTTTAATAAAGAAGATTACAGTACTAAATATAGACGTTGAACCTAGAAATATGCAGTTAATAAGCTGTGTTAGGAATATGGATAACAGTAATAATTGAAGGGGTTCCTTAATTTAACACGCAGCTAATCTTGAGCATGAGCTAGTCAGTCATTTCCCACTGATGGAAACAGGCTGAGCCGGAATGAGCAAGATTTCCTGTACCTTAACATGATGCACATCGCTACACTTTCTAATGAAATGGCATTGCTGTAATTTTGTTTTAATCCTTTTTTTCTGCAAGGTACCAGTAAATTATTTTTAAAATGACTGTGGTCTTTATGTAAAGCCATGTTTTTATAAGCAATGATGACTTTTCCTAGGTAATAAAATATAAGTGAACTGGGGTTTATGATTTTTTTCCTTAAATTTTTACATAATGCTATTGGTTAATGTTTATTTTTCTTTCTGGATATATTTATTCCTGCTAAATCATCACTAACATCTATTCCCTGTAGTACATGACTATGGCCATAGGCCCCTAGAATTTAAAGAGAAAAATATATAAGTGTTGAAAGATGTATTTTAAGCAGGGATACCCATTACTTTATTTCCCTCTTTGCACTCTCATCTTACTTCTGAAACATTAAAAAAAAAAAAAACTTTTTTTTAATCTTTGATCTATCAATTTTTGATCTATCAACCTCTCAGGAATGCCCTAGATATCAATCAAATATTTGTGTTTGCAAACTAAGTTCAGGCAAAGTAATCACCCATTTTTCTAAGTGGTAGAATCACCTATACTAATGAAGTCTTGTGGTACACAGATTTTCTTTTCAGCTCTTATGGCTAGCTATGTAAACAGAGCAAAACTCCATTCTGCAGTATTTTTTTTCATTCATATTTTATTTTGCCTGTATTTATTTCATAGTCATAGAGTTACTTAGCTTCGCCATAAGCTATGTAGGAGAGTGGCTATTACTAATGATTATGAAGATATAGTTCTGGTTATCAATGAATTTATAATACAATGCCAGCTCATGAAAATTATCCACAAGTTAAGTTTGAAATATATATGTGAAGGACTGTTTAATGTGCAGGAAAAACATGTCCCATGAGACTCTCTGTGCTTTGACCCTTGACCATTTGGGTCTGCATATCAGCATCTCATCAGTGCTGGACTTCACTCAGGAATTCAAACAGGGTGACTTGCACTTGTTTTCTTTCTCCCTCCCTTACTAGTTAACACAGACTCATCCTTCAGCTATTAGCTTAAATGTCCCTCCTTGGGATAGTATTTCCTGCCCTCTTTGATGAGATGACTCCCTCTATTTTAAACTCTCCTGGGCCAGATATTTTCTTTAAAACAATTACCACCTTTAGTAAGCATGAATTTATATTTTTTCATTGGTAAGAATGTTTTTTCATTGCATGTGACAGAAATATAACTAAAATGAGATTACATGGCATGAATATTGCATAATATCCGGGCGTTTTCCAGAATCTAAAGTGACCATCTAGAAACCAGATGACCTCCAGGGACTTTGGGTTCTGTAAGCAAGAATAAAATGAGTAGGATTTCATTACTCTCCTATTTATATTCAGTTCATGTCTGTCTGTGCTTTACTTTATATTTTCCTACTTCAAATGAACCTTCATCTGGTGGGTGTTATGGCAGCCAAAAGTTTCTGAGGTCTTCTTCATTGTTTATAGTTGGAAAAATCCAGAAGAAGGGTAATTTTGAGCCAGTTTGAGTCACATGCCCAACTCTGTACCAGTCTCTGTGGTTAGAGACATAAGGAATAATGTGAAGGGCCCAGTCAGAGAGACATGACCTCTCCTCCAAGGGATGATGCCTATTATCAGAAAGAAAGTATGGATGTGTGACAAGGTCTCATTCTAGAAGGACACTGGACAGACAAAACAACGGTGACCTCTGTGTCACCATTTGTTTAATACCTATATTTTATGACAGGCAGTGAATGTGTCTCTTTTCCTCACCACTTTTATTCTATTGCCTATCATAGCACCTGAATCATCAAAGGTACTTGCTATTTAATTCTTGAATAAGTAGATGCACACAAGGAAAATTGTTTTACCTGGTTAAGAGAAAAGAAGTTAAAAAATAAGGCAATGGATCCTGTCAGATAAAGAGAATTTTTTAGTATAGTGAAAGGTGTAGATATAATTCTAGCATGATATTTGTGTACATGCACATTTTTGGGTTTACTTGCTTGAAAGTTTTAAGACTTCCTTCAAGCAATCAGACAATGAGACTTACATGAGGAGACAAGCATTAGGTGAACAGATGTTATATTTCCAATAAGCTTGTCCTGCTGAGATCAAATGAGTTACAAAGCTCTGTTTTAAACCCTGTAAGCCTAGCTGAGGCAATGTTAGATAATTCTAACACTCAAAATTCCTCATCTCAATGGGAATGGCAACTTCACATTCCCCATGTAGAACAGCCATAGGCACTGCCCCCATGCAGAAAATGACTCTGTCTTTATGTTTGCACCTGAGTTTGGGTAACATTGACCCAGCCAGCATAACCATGGGGAACAAGACCCTCCTGAGGATCCTTGGACTGACTGCCAGCAAGTCATTTCTCGCTGGATTGGTTTTATTGCATTCCTGGGAGCCTAATGTTTTTAAAAGTTTTAATTCTCATATCTCCAAGTGAGGTTATTCTTGAATTTTAATCACTTTCTCAAATTCAACCTTCAGGTCATGGTTGAATTTAACAATAGTGTTCAAGGTGCAACTGGGTGAAAACAAACAAACAAAAAGGCAAGGAGATGTGAGAAGAGATAGTCTACAAAATTGAGAGGAATGGCTTAACATTTTGCATACCTAAGGAAAATAAAGAAAGAAATGGAGATGGAGGGGAAGAAGAGAGATGGGATTGAGAATATAACTTTTACTGAGCACCTACTATGTGTCAGGATCTGCTAGATATTATACATGCATTTTACTTCTCCAGTCATTCCTTCTAACCAGGGGAGGTACTTCCTATCTCCCAGCAGCAGATAAGAAAATGAAATCTCAGAAAGACTGAGTAATTTTCTCTAGTTTCCACTAGGTCCAAATTTCTCACTACTGCTCTTCTTAGGGAATATGATAAAGAAAAAGTAGAAAAAAAAGAGAAAGGAACCGGAAGAAAGATACTAAAGAGAGTTATGCAAACTGTTTCTAAATTAAATTCTTTTAATTTAGGTTTGCTAGTTGCAACATGAAGTACCCAAAAGTACATAATTATTTAGTGGGAATAATTTAATTCAAAAGAGACAATATATTAGAAAAGATCTGGTTGGTTGAAATAGTTATTACATAGAATTTAACTCACCATTTATCCTAGAGACATTTTTCTCCCTGGGAAAATCTGAATGATTGAGTCATTTAAATAAAACAGAAAACTTTAAATTCATTCCCTTTTCGTGCCTTAGCAGCTTCTATATCTCTTAAGAAAAAGAATATGCCTGTACCTCTTAAAGGGACTGCTACTCCCAAGTATGGCACAAAAGTTCTTGCTTGAAACTAGCTGCTGCTGCTGCTGCGTCGCTTCAGTCGTGTCCGGCTCTGTGCGACCCCAGAGACGGCAGCCCACCAGGCTCCACCGTCCCTGGGATTCTCCAGGCAAGAACACTGGAGTGGGTTGCCATTTCCTTCTCCAATGCATGAAAGTGAAAAGTGAACGTGAAGTCGCGCAGTCCTGTCCGACTGTTAGCGACCCCATGGACTGCAGCCCACCAGGCTCCTCCGTCCATGGGATTTTCCAGGCAAGAGTACTGGAGTGGGGTGCCATTGCCTTCTCCTTGAAACTAGCCCATTATGCAAAATATAGTGATATCCCTGTTGATATAATTAGATGTTGTTATTCAGTGAGCCTAGTCCTTGCAGGTTCTGTTGAAATAAAGTAGTCTAGTATTAGGTATAATAATTATTGGACCAACATGAATGCATGCTCCTTCTCACCACCTACACCTAGATAAGTCCTTTTACTATTTTGAAAATTAAATGTTATTATTCTCTTTATTCTAACTACTGATTCTCTAAACCTTTTTATTTTATGATCTGTTTTAAGCATCTCATTCAAAAAGAGATGTTTTTTGTCCTCTTTCCTTTCACCTCTGTCCATTCTTTAATACCTTAAAAATCAGTATTTTGAAGTTGCATGCTGGTTAAATGACAGACCCATACTTATGATAGACCAGGTTAGGAATTAGATCCAGAGTGTAGTTGGCTCAGACTCAGTGTTCAAACCTCATCACTTGCCAGAAAACACAAGCCACAGCCCTACATTTAGATGTAACCCTAAGTATGCCAAACATTATTATTTGCCTACACAACATCTATTAATACTGTCTCCATTCTTCCTTTACTAAGGCACTCCACTTTTGTTTTTTTTTTTAATTTATTTTATTTTTTTAACTTTACAATATTATATTGGTTTTGCCAACGCATATATATGGAATTTAGAAAGATGGTAACAATAACCCTGTATACGAGACAGCAAAAGAGACACTGATGTATAGAACAGTCTTTTGGACTCTGTGGGAGAGGGAGAGGGTGGGATGATTTGGGAGAATGGCATTGAAACATGTATAATATCATATATGAAACGAGTCGCCAGTCCAGGTTCGATGCACGATACTGGATGCTTGGGGCTGGTGCACTGGGACGATCCACTTTTGTTTTAAGAAGAAAATATACCTAACTCAAACTCTCCAGGTCCCAGCCTATCTTATAAATAGAGATGATAAAACAGGAACATAGTCTCAGTCCTTGATGTTTTTCTCAACAAGCTGCCCCAGTCCCAAAATGCATACATCTTGGTAGGTGTAAATTAATTCTTTACTTGGTAAAGTTAGGGCTCTGTTGAATGTGACCTGATAAAATGTTAATTAATGCATCAGTTCCTCATCTTAGTAGTCTTTGCCACTGGGACCTACATACTGTCCTCCCTGGAATAATTAAAGCAAAAGGATATCTAAAGCCCCACTTAATAGGAGATAGCTGCAAATATATATGATTTATGTCCTCTCATGAGTTTTGTGAAATACACAACTCACACCACTGTGCTCAGGACACCCTGAGGTCAGGACTATTGCCTCATGATTCTTTGAATATGAGACTTCACCTTGACCTTCTCAGGAATGTGATCTTTTGTTCTTTTCCTATACTTCCCATGGGTGGTAGCTACCGTTCAGCCATCTGCATTGATATCTGACAATCATGTTTTTATTCCTAGTCCATATAAGTATGCTGTGTAGAGAAAAGGAAAATTCATTGTATTCTACTAAGGGTGGAAAGAAAAGTAAATTAGTGAATGGGGTGTGTTTTTCTTTAGTTTCTGAAACAGCCCCTTTCTATGACCTTTGCTCTTACTGTTCTCTAACCTCAATCAGATTTATAGCACCGTTGTGCCCTCTCAATGTACTTCCTTATCATGATTTTCTCAGGAAAAAGATGTGATATTGGTTACTTGCATCTGAATAGGAATGCAAATCAATCAAATATTAATTGAGGGAAAAGTATATGATAAATACTGAGAAATGAGCAGTGAGCAAGAGAGGCATGATTCCTGCCTCAGTGGGACTTATATTTTATTGAGGAAGAAAGACATAAGGGAAATACTTTCAGGCTGACATTTAAATAATTATAATATACATATAATAATTTTAAAAGTTATAATACCTTAACTTTATTCTCAGGACACATAAATTGCTTTCTTAAGGAAATAATATATGTGCTGAAATATAAAACACTAATGGCAATTGCAAGGGAATAATGGTTTGTTTTCAACTGGACAGAACTGCTATTGGAAGACTTAGAAGTAGGAGAGTTTGAGGAACTGAGAGCCCTCCAGCTCAGATGTGCAGGGAGCACAGAAGAGAAAAGGATCAATGTGAAGGTGGAGATATAAGTAGGAATGGAACCACACAGTGCCAAATGCCAAAATTTATTTTAAGTCATATTTCAAATTGTTTAATAAAGGGGTTTTCCTCATGTGAAGTTCTTTCAAGCATCAAAAAGTGAATAAAAATACTATTCTTGTAAACAAAATTTCTCTGTGCCAGGCTGACCCTCTCAGGGAAAAGCCCAAGTTTCCCAGGATACATTAGAAACAACTGAAATTGAGTTAACCTTGGTCCAAGTCTAGCATTTTGAGAGATGTACTTTCCCACAAAGCCACTAAATGTGACTGATGTAGGTAACTGATTCTTCAAGATACCTATATCTCTTAAGAAGAACTCAATGGTTCTGCTTGAGAAGAACTGAATGGTTCTACTACTAAAAAACTAAATGAACTTGTGAAAACCATTCAAATTCATTGAAGTTCAGTTTCCTTATGTATATATCAAGGCTAATATTATCTGCTCCCAGGATTGTATAGTGATTACATTTCAACCAATTTAGTAGAAAATTTTAAAACTACTCAGAAAATGCCAGAATTTATATGAGTGCCACGTTTATATATAACCTTTGTGTGAAAGTTACTAACTGCCCCAAGGACCTAGATTGCCGGGAGCCGGCATATTGCATATTGAGTGCATATTGCATATTGAGTGCAGCACTTTCCACAGCACCATCTTTCAGGATCTGGAATAGCTCATCTGGAATTCTATCACTGCCGGGAGCCAGCGTGAGGAACTCCGCCCATGACAAAGGTCATGAGGAAGGAGGCTCGCAAAGGCGGGATCGAGCCTCAGGAGTCCCCCTGGAAATTCTCGAGCATCTACCCCCAAACCAGTCTGCCTACTTTCTGCTTTGTGCTTTCACCTACACCTCTGACTTTACGGGGGCTCTCCCCCACTACCTCTCTCTGAAAAAAGAGTTAGCTTACAGCCCCAGTTAATAATTCCTGGGTGTGACAGTGTTTCAACCTACAAACTCCTTTGGAAGTCCTCTAGCCTGCCTGAATAGGTTTTTCCGGCCACATGTGATTGTTCAGAGCCTCCCAACTGTGAGAGGCAGAAGATGTTCTAAACTGTCTAAACACAGATTCCTTTGAGTAGTTAAAAGATTGATTAGAAATTGTATTGGTGAAGGGTTTTTCACTTGTTGGGCCAATGTTTGCTGCTAAGTCTCCATACTCCTTACCTACTGTGTCCTTGGCGGTGTATTGATTGATATAATGGGTGTATAGAAATGTAAGTAGTAGCCTCAATGTTTGTAAACTTGGACCCTTGAGTTAATTCTTTTCTTGATTGAGCCCACCTCACCTTTGCCCTATAGGAATGCAGCTTTGTCCAATGCTTTTTTGGAGGCTGGTGCCTGACTTTGGAATAATCACCTTTAGAGAAAAATAAGTTTCTTAAAATGTTAACAGGCCTCCTGGCCAGAAGATGATGTAATCCACCTGAACTTTTGCATATGATAAGTTTGAAAGCCTGGCCTCGATTAGGACCAGGAACTGCTGTCCTTGCATGACTCCACCCCTTCCCCCATTATCCTCTATGTGCAACTTAAGGTATAAAAACTACTTTGGAAAATAAAGTGCGGGCCTTGTTCACTGAAACTTGGTCTCCCCATGTCACTCTCTCTCTCAAATTCTGGCTGAGTCTCCATCTGGAGCGCGGAACCCGCCATGCTTGCTAATTATGCCTGGGCTTCTAAGATCCGACCGGGGAGGCCTCAGTGTCTCCTCTCCTTTGGGAGAATGGAAGGACGCCTGCGGCCTACGTAAGTGGTGCAAACTTCTTGTCTTGAAGTTTTATCGGTCTCCCGCGTAAACCAAGCTACTCAGCCTCTTTTCTCCACTGAATTTTCCTACTGAGCTATCCTCATTCTATTACTCTTTATATCCTTAATTAACGTTTAATTAAGCAGTTGTTTCCTGATCCTCGCCTATGCCGTCTCTCCTTCGAATACCCTGGATCAGCCGGGGCTGGACCCCGGCATAGATAATTGTAATCAGAGAAGCTTAGATTTGTCAAGGCCTTACTATGTATCCAATCCTATTTTTTACTCTATTGCTATTCCATTTTAGAGATATAAAGATGGAGGCTTAGAGCATTCAATAAACTGCTCAAGATTTCATAGCTAGGGAATAATGTGACTGAAGAGTTGGTTCAAAAGTTGCAATTGACATAAACCCCTGATTAGAAATATAAAGTTTGTCCACAAGTACTCAACATCAAGCATTCATATATTCTCTTTTTGTTTAACTTAAAACTTTATACAGGATGTGAAACACATTCACATTGAGAGTTACATAATTTGTGGTAAGCCGGTTTGTGGTTACCTAACTTGTTTCCCTTGGAAGTCCAAAACATTCTTGCAAATTAATTAACTGTGGAATTACAAGTATTGTTTAAGAGCTGGGAAAAGTGACACCACTGCTGCCTTTTCAGAGGCTTCACGTGACCTTGTACATGTGGTCATCCGTTACTTGCAAGTGAGCTCTCATTCACAGACTATTAGATGTTTCAGGGTTTTTCTTTTACTGAGTCTGGGAAAAAAATAGTTCTTCTAACATTAAGCTGAGTTTACTTTAGGAAGCAAAAGACTAGAATGGATAAATAAATATAATTTAATTTTACCTGAAAAAAAAAAAAGACTCCTATTAGATAATTTTAAGTCCCCACCCATTTGCTTTTGCCTTGAACCTGTATAAATTATTGATCTGCCTTCATCTTTTTGGGCAGAATACAAGAAAGTTTTTGCTTCCTGTTAAAATGGTAAAAAATGGTGATAAGAATGTACTAAGTCCCCTGCTAAGTCACTTCAGTCCTGTCCGACTCTGTGCGACCCCATAGACAGCAGCCCACCAGGCTTCCCCGTCCCTGGGATTCTCCAGGCAAGAACACTGGAGTGGGTTGCCATTTCCTTCTCCAATGCATGAAAGTGAAAAGTGAAAGTGAAGTCGCTCAGTCGTGTCCGACTCCTAGCGAGCCCATGGACTGCAGCCTACCAGGCTCCTCCGTCCATGGGATTTTCCAGCAAGAGTACTGGAGTGGGGTGCCATTGCCTGCTCCACCAAGTCCCCTACCAGAGATTAAAAAATACTCTAGACCAGGGGCTGACAAACTAAGTTCCATGGACCAAATCCTGCCCACTGCCTGATTGTATAAAAAGAGTTTATTTTGTGGGACACAGCCACAAATATTTGTTTTCATATTGTCTTTGACTGCTTTTGCACAATAACTCCAGAGTTGAGTGGTTGCCAAAGAGAATTCATGGCCTACAATGCCTAAACTATTTACTATCTACCCACCACTAAACTAGATAAGACCAGAATTAAACAAGGATTATATGTGTTATAGAATGACAGTTTTGAGAGTCAGGTTGTGTGCCAACAACACAGGCCTAAGCAGAAAGAAAGAAGGCAGTGAGGGTGTTTTTGACACATGAGGAAACAGAGTGAGCAAAGGAAACTGCTGAACAGAGTATAGTAGGGGAGCAGAATGTGTTCGTGGCACACGGGGTCGTCAAGGACTGGGGTAGTGTAAGGGAGCAGAGTAAAGTCAAAGGGTGCAGTGTGATTAGGCTGTAGAAGCTGACTATGGTGAGGGACAGGATGTGCTCGGAGAGCTGAGTGCAGTCATGAAGCAGGGTGTGAGCGCAGTCAGCGAGTATGGGTAGTCAGGGAGCAGGGTGCAGCCACAGAGCAGGGGGAGTCAAGCAGTTGAATATAGCCATGGAACAGCATGTCATCAGGGAGCAGGTGTACTCCAGGAACAGGTATAGTCAGGTGGCAGAATGTAGTCACAGAAAAGAGTGCAGTCAGGGAGCAGAATGCGGTCAAAAAGCAAAGTGCTCTCAGCAAGTATGGTGTCAGCAGGGAGCAGAGTGCAGTCAGAGAGCGGGATATAGGAGGGGAGACCAATATCGCAGGCAGCTGAGCGCCACCACAGAGCACAGTGTTGTCACCAAGTTCAGGGTTGTCAGGAAGCCGGGGCAGCCGAGCAGCAGAGTGTAGTTAGGGACTCAGGGATAGTGAAGGAGCAGGATGTATTCAGGTTATAGAATGCTGGCAGGGAATAGAATGCATTTTGGTAGCAGGGTATTTAGCCAGGGAGCGGTACAGGGTCACCACTGCCTAAACGGTGGAGTAGTCATTGGAAATGGACGTAGTCATTGGAAAGTGTATGTATAAGCAAAAAGCAGAGTGTGCATAGGGAGTAAGTTACCTCACAAATAGATCATCATTAGGGAGCCAAGTATATCAAGGAGCAGGTGGAGCCAGAGCGCTGGTAATGGTCAGACAGTCAGGAAGCTCACTGTTGTGGCCAGAGAGTCAGCAAGAGGGTGCAGGTGAGACTGAGATGCTTTGAGTTTTAATTCAAGATCAGATTCTTCTAGGCTCCCCACCTCAGCACTCTGTAGAGAGAGACCTTGAGTGCCTATTTTGAGCGAGCCATTGTGCTAAGTGTCCCTCCAACCTGCTGGCTGCACAATTGTGTGGACCAAGGACAGGTGTTCTTATGGCCTAAAGGAAATCAGAGCTGCAAAGATGGAAACAGGTTTGTGAATGATGCCAAGGTACTGAGACCCTGGGAAAGCCTGACTCTGGGTGACTGTGCTTATTGTTTATGAAAATAATAATGAGAATAAATATGAAAATAGATACACATGTACCTGCCAGCCTTAGTCATTGTACACAATGTTACTTGAAGTTCACTATGTATCAAGAAAAGAATGGAGTTTTAGGTAATGAAATGTAATGCTTTATTCAAAATGATTTGTCAGTTTCAGAGAATAGAATAATGTTGTACAGTCAATTGAATCTTGAGTAGTTCGAGGATTTTTCCCCCATACTGCCAGCTGATAATACAGTTTGACAATATACCTAATCAGAACCACGTAGCTTAACTGCTTTTGATGCATTCGTAATTATATTTACCAGGACTTTAATACACAACCCACAACACACATATGAACCTTGGTACACAACACACGTAATCTTCCCACACACGATGAACTGAAAAATAATTTAAAGAGGTGGTTATTAGAAGGTAAATGCCACAGTGAGTATTTTTAAAACATTTTCATGTTACATCTTAGGAAAAAATGTGGATTTTTTATTCTTACCATATATTATATGCTTAGTAATAAACAGTTCATCTAAATGTGCTGAGGAAAACCAGCTAGTAGGAAACATTTATTGCCTCATAAAATGAAAACTGAGTGAAGCTGTCAAATGAAAGAACAATTAAACCATTTGACTGAGCCTTTAGAAACAATATAATTTTCTTGGAAACCATAGAGTTGCAGAAGACTGCAATTTCGAGGTAAGCATTCATGAATGTGCAAACATCTTCCAGATTGTCAGTCAGCACAAGTGTTTGAGAAGAGACTGAGAAAAAAAGGAAGGGATTCTGTTTCCCTGGTGAGTCAAGGGCCTCTGCCCTTGTTTTTGGAGGAGGTTTATTTTTGATAGTCTGAACAAAAAAAAAAAGTGTATCCTGAATCAGAAAAATGTATCTGAAGCTTTGTCAGCAAGCAAAGGATGCAATGGAGTCAAAACGGTAATCAAGGCAGACTTTTAAAAACTAGAGGTCAGCAGTGAGGGAGTCTTCCAGAAAGTACCTCCTGGACTTTGCTACTTTGTGATTTAGTCAACAGCAGAATAAGCATGGATGTTTTCTTTGTGAGAGACCAGTTCTCTGTAGGTTTGTTTCTTAAGTAATATTTTGATCTCTATGCTTTCTTCAGCTTTCAGATGATATTTTAAGTCTTATAATGACTTGTTCTCCTTTATTAACCTATTATTCTTCTCAGATTAGGGTAGCCATGACCCACATGTACTTGCAAGATCTCACCTCCATGCAGTTTCTCTTTCCTAGGGGGAAAAAAAAATTCTCTTCACTCAATATCACACTCACTCTTGAGGACTCAGCTAAAAATTGACCATTTCTTTAGAGTAATTTCCTGAATATCTAATCCCAAAATGATCTTTCCTCTGAGTATTTGTTTTACTTCTTATGTGTGCCTTTGGTGCAAATGACACCTTCAAGCTGGTCACATTCAAATGACCTATTTCAATTCTGCATGGTTTAGGCAGGTTTATTAACAAAGTTGGTCACTCATTCTACACATTTAAAAGCTGTGATCAGAATAGCTGTAATCTTTGTGAACACAGAATGATATTAAGCAAACTTAATCTCCAGATATTTTCCCACTTGAGATAGAGGTGGGTTGATTCCATAACTGAGACAGAGGGGAAGAGGTTGGGCAAGCAACTAGTCCACAAAATAGAGCTAGATTTCAGTGTTACTGCAAATGAATGAGAGTCAGGTTACTTGCAGGAGACACAGGCTGGAACCGATCAGCTTTCTCCATCAGTTGCCATCCAGGTGAATGGGCTTCATTCTCACCAACTCACCTCTATAAAGTTGTAACAGCAAAACTGGGGATATTTTTTCTTTCTTTCATTGTCTGCCTCTCTCATAACTCTGAGAAAGATTTGTATTTGGTTCAATTTCTTTATCTCATTCAGGGAAGCAGAATCTGATAAACGAGAATCAAAACATCATTCTTTCCTTGTCAGATTACCCAGAACAAAGTCATCTTTGATTTTCCTACATTTTTAACAAAAGCCTTTTATCAAACCCTCAGTCTACGTGCTGTCTCTTTTTAAGGGGCTAACAGAAAAAAAATTAGATGGTGAACACTAATACTTGCTCACCCTTTTTCTTGTTTTTCACAGGGTTAAAAGTCAAAAATAGAACTTTAAAAATGTTCTATGCAGTCATTCATTTGCCAACTAACCATTAATGACTTGTGTTGATAATTTGCATCTTCAGAGACTCTCTTACTCATTTTGGGCTACTATAACAAAAAACTATGATTTAAATCACAAACATAAATATCTTACAGTTCTAGAGGCTGGAAAGTCCAAGATCAAGATGCTAACCGATTTGAGGTCTAGAGAGGGCACTGCTGCTGCTGCTAAGTCGCTTCAGTCATGTCCGACTCTGTGGGACCCCATAGACAGCAGCCCACCAGGCCCCGCTGTCCCTAGGATTCTCCAGGCAAGAACACTGGAGTGGGTTGCCATTTCCTCCTCCAATGCATGAAAGTGAAAAGTGAAAGTGAAGTCGCTCAGCCGTGTCCAACTCTTAGCGACCCCATGGACTGCAGCCTACCAGGCTCCTCCGTCCATGGGATTTTCCAGGCAAGAGTACTGGAGTGGTTGCCATTGCCTTCTCCAGAGAGGGCACACTTTCTCGTTTACAGATTGCTGCATTCTGGCTATATCCTCCCATGGTTGAGAGAGAGAGCGAGCTCGGATCTCTTGCTCTTTTTCATAAGGGCAGTAATCTAAACCTAATTAACTCCTAAAAAGTCCCATCTTCAAAGACCACCATACTGGGGATTAGAACTTTAACATATAAATTTAGTGGGGAAATAAGTCCATTGCAGGAACCTTGTTTTTTGGAGCTAGGGACCCAATAATCGTATATACATTTGTCTCTGACTTAGTGCCGCCAACCCCCGGAATCAACACACTACTTCACTCACATCCTTTTTCATCTGCCTAACAACCATCAAGGATTTACTGTATATCTGGAACTGTTCAAATTGCTGAAAACAGAGATGAATAGCATCAGGTATCAGCCAGGCAGGCTTATTTCAAGTTGGGGAGACAGAAATGTACATCATGTTGTTGTCATTGTTCAGTCACTCAGTCATGTCCAACTCTTTGTGACCCCATACACTTTCGCATACCAGGCTTCCATGTCCTTCACCATCTCCTGGAAATTGCTCAAACTCATGTCCATTGAATCAGTGATGCCACCCAACCATTGCATCTTCTGTCACCTCCTTCTCCTCCTGCCCTCAACCTTTCCTAGAATCAGGGTCTTTTCCAATGAGTCAGGTCTTACATCAGGTGGCCAAAGTATTGGAGCTTCAACTTCAGCATCAGTCCTTCTAATGAATATTCAGTATTGATTTCCTTTAGGATTGACTGGTTTGACTCCTTGCTGTCCAAGGGACTCTCAAGAGTCTTCTCCAACACCACAATTTGAAAGCACCAATTCTTTGACTTGGACCAAAGCACCAATTCTTGGACCATAAGCTCAGTCTTCCTTATGGTCCAACTCACATCCGTGTATGACTTCTGGAAAAAACCTTAGCTTTGACTATATGGACCTTTGTTGGCAAATGTACATAAATGGCTACAGTTCAATACGAGGAATGCTAGAATAAAAGTTTGTTTTTGGTGCTATGTGATTACTCAGAAAAGAGTGACTAACTTCCTTATTCAAAGAAGATGAGTCATTCAGTAGGAAGAAATAAGATGAGAATAAATGAGTGAGAAACCAGATCATAAAGAATCTTACATATTGTACTAAAAACTTATTTTTTCTTTTTGGAAAAGATGGAAAGTTTGGGGGCAAAATTTTAGATTGGCATTAGAAAACTAAAGAAGTATACCCATCTGGTCACTCAGTAGATATTTTCTGATGATTACTTAGATGAAGTCAATAAAAAGGGAACACACAAGAGATAACTTTTGGGATGGAGAAATTGCTCTTTATGGTACTGGAATGATAGTTACCTGACTTTATTCATAGAAGTATAAAATAAAAGGAGTTAACTTTAATATTTGCAAAGTAAATAACAACAAACCAGAGACAACCTAAGTAACTTCAGAAAAAGATGTTTTAACTGGAGAGTATAAAATCATCAACAAAAGGAATTGTACACATGTAAACTGGGAAACAGTGGAAACAGTGTCAGACTTTATTTTGGGGGGCTCCAAAATCACTGCAGATGGTGATTGCAGCCATGAAATTAAAAGATGCTTACCCCTTGGAAGGAAAGTTATGACCAACTTCGCATACTGAAAAACAGAGACATTACTTTGCCAACAAAGGTCCATCTAGTCAAGGCTATGGTTTTTCCAGTGGTCATGTATAGATGCGAGAGTTGGACTGTGAAGAAAGCTGAACACCGAAGAATTGATGCTTTTGAACTGTGGTGTTGGAGGAGACTCTTGAGAGTCCCTTGGACTGCAAGGAGATCCAACCAGTCCATCCTAAAGGAGACCAGTCCTGGGTGTTCATTGGAAGGACTGATGCTGAAGCCGAAACTCCAGTACTTTGGCCACCTCATGCGAAGAGTTGACTCATTGGAAAAGACTCTGATGCTGGGAGGGATTGGGGGTAGGAGGAGAAGGGGACGACTGAGGATGAGATGGCTGGATGGCATCACTGACTCCTTGGACGTGAGTCTGAGTGAACTCCAGGAGCTGGTGATGGACAGGGAGGCCTGGCGTGCTGCGATTCATGGGTTCCCAAAGAGTGGGACACGACTGAGTGACTGAACTGAACTGAACTGAAACTTTGTATTCTAGTTGGTAGAACTGTGTCTTACAGAAGTATAGATGAACAATTCTGAAACCACTATATGCATATATTGAGGGAGAACAAATGAGTGAATAGATGGCAGATGGCAGGAGTCAGATTTCTCACTGTTGGAGATGAAAACTACAGACAAACAAGAAAGTAAGGCTGGAATAAACTCTGTGCTACTGAACTAGAATCAGAGACATCAGTATGGTCTTAAATTTTGCTTAATATGTATACAGAGATATAGATACAGAGACAATTACAGAAACAGGTTGATATGTGAGTTAGTATACATAAATATATCATCTATTCTGCCTGCTAAGAGTGTCTGGAAGTAATGAAACCTGAGGAGCAATAAGCTCACCCACTACCCAGATTTACTCTCCAATAAAATCCACCAAGAATTCTTGGGTCAATGGCTGACTCACAAGCCAGAGCAGGGAAAACACAAGAGGATACTGGAACATCTTGTAGTATCAGAAAGTAAGGGAATATTCAAAAAACAAAAGATTGGCATGTGTCAAAGAAATAAAGGAACCAACTTGTAAAGTATCCAGTGGTCAAATCTGGAATGACATGAGTAAAACAATTAAAATGTAATATAATTGGCTTAACTCCAAAGTAAAAAATGAGCATACTGGAATCCATATTGACATAAATAAATTACTGAATCAAGTAAAAGGAAAGCCAGCCTTTCACTGGGTTATCAAACAAGGGATACTGATAATGTTTAGTTTATTGCATAAAGACATGTCTTGTATTTGTAATCTCTGTGTTCCAACAGTATCTTCATTGAACTTAAATAAAATTAACTTTGGGAAAAGAGTGAATATCTCAACATCAAATTACAAACTTCACTTTGTCACCAGACTCAGCCATTTCTTGTTCATACCAGACCTCTTGCCTGTAATGTTCTTTGCTAACCCCTTACTCTTTCATACCTGATTCACAGATCCATTATTTACAGCCTGGTTCAAATGCCATATTTTTCCTCTAAAACTTAATCTATGCCAAAGCAGTGTGGTGCCAAAAAAGGAGAACCCTTCATAAATTCTTGCTGATTGGAGTTCATGAAATTCAGATGATTTTGTTTTTCTTTCTTACTCTACCTACTAAAACTGTATGATTTTATTTCTATATATACATATATACACACAATAAACATATTTTGGTTTTGATCATTTTAACTCCCTTAAGCTATGAAGTCTTAAAGGGCAGAGAATTTGTGTATATTGATTTTGTATGCCCTATAATAACTAGAATAGTATATACAATAGGTACTCAAAAATATCTTTGACTACTGGATTAAGACTTGTTAACTAATTCCAGAAAATAAAATGACACCACAACAAAGCCTCCTCTAGCACCATTTTCCACCCTTTGTCGCTCAGAATCTGCTAATGTGGAAACGGCTAGATGCAGTAGGGAATCGGAGATGAATAAAACATAGGAGGATAACACTGTGCATTTTCTCTATTTAATTGGGGAAATAGAACTTTGGCATTTCAATAATCCTGTAACAGAACTTATCAGAGAAAATATTTTGTAGGTTCTGTGGTTACACACTAGGGACCAAGATTTGAATTGTCATTAAGCAATGCCCGTTGCCTGAAATTTAGGATACCCTGGTTCGATCCCTGGGAAGGGAAGTTCCCCTGGAGAGGGAAATGGGAGCCCACTTCAGTATTCTTGCCTGGAGAATTCCATGGACAGAGGAGCCTGGTGGGCTACAGTCCATGGGGTCATAAAAAAGCACAATTGAGCAACTAACACTTCAATAGTATATCGCCCTTAGTACGGTTGTTTCTTTCCTGGCATCCTGGTAGATGACAGCACAAACTGTGGTTCTTATAGTTACTGCTTTGGAAAGATAAAAGAGTCACTCTTAACTGTCTTAGTTGGCAGGCACTTGAGAAGCCATCCTTTATTTTTAAATGTACTACTATCACAGAATAATGCAAGGAGATAAAGCATGTCCTCTGATCGACATTTTTTACAGAAGGAATTGCTCTTAAAACTTCTCTTTCCTGTGGATATTTTTTTTTTCATTTAAAATATATTTGTGGTTTAAAAACAAAAACAGCAATTGCACAACTCACATGGACTTTTTAAACATTTTTTATAATAACGTTTTCTTTCAGAACATGAGGTTGTTGGTGAATCAGTGAATGTAATAAATATGGAGGCAGAAGGTCATTTTTCCTGTAAATAGACATGACCTTTTACTCAAGAATTAAAAAAAAACTTCCCGACCCAGGGATCAAACTCGGGTCTCCTGCATTTCAAGCTACTGGCATTGCTTAATTACAATTCAGATCTTGGTCTCAAGTGTGTAACCACAGAACCTACAAAATATTTTCTCCCATAAGTTCTGATGTAGAATTATTGAAATGCCAAAGTTCATCATTTTGTTAATGATGCTATGTAAATAAGTAAATCAAGTAGAAAATAAAGAATACCAGGGATGATAATAGAACCAAATCTGTTATGACAGAAACTTTTGATGAGTTACCAAATGCTATGAATCTACAATAGATCTTACATCAGTCTGAGTCTAATAAGAGAAATAAAATCACTACAGGTATTTTAAACAAGAGGACTTTAGTGTATTAATTCATTGCACATGTAATAGAAAAGATAGACCAAACAGAAGACAGGGTGGGTGGAGCAGGGAGCAACCTAGAGATAAGCAAAAGAAGATGTGGCCACTCCTAGGTCTGCTGGGACACAACCGAAAAGAGATGTTAGCAGATCTTAGAAACCAGGGTGATCTAGTGACAGTTATAACCTTTGTGAGGGCTGCTTTCAGGTTAAGATACCAAGGCTCCCTTCTTCTCACTCTTTAGTCTCCCATCCGCATATTTTAGGAAGCTTCACTCAGAACAAGTGGGCAAGGGGGTGCCTAGGAAGTGTGGTGGCAGGATCAGCCCCTGCAGTGCAGCAGAATAAAGCAGGGAACAGTGGAGAAAGGATCTGAAAGTAAAGAAGCAACCTAAAACAACCCTTCTTTTGAATATACTTTCTATAAGATTTGAGCAGGAATCCACATTTCCTTGTCAACATAGAAGTTCCTGCCCAGAATAGATGATCCATGTGCAGGAATATTATAGAGTGTTTTTTATACTTTCAATGACAAAACTGGAATATCTAAGCATATTATATCTTCTAACACTGAAAACTATGAAATAGAATTTATCAGATAAAATGAGAATGAGTTTCAAATATATTATTTATTTATCAAAAAATAGATCATTTCTTGCAAATGTGCCATATATGTAGCATTAAATTATCTGTTCAGTGGTATTCCAAAGATGTACAACAAAGGAGCTGATATCTGCTCTCAAGGAGCTTGAAGATTATTTATGGGATTAACACTGAAGCATGAAACAGTACATTAACAACACAAAAACATAGAAAATTGCATTAAATTTCTTGGTGCAAATTTAAGGTACAGTGTTAGTCTCTCTTTCATGTCTGCCTCTGTGATCTCATGGACTCAGCCCACCAGGCTTCTCTGTCCATACAATTATGCAGCCAAGAATGTTGGAGAGGATAGTCATTCCTTTCTCCAGGGGATATTCCAGACCCAAGATCTCCTGCATTGCAGGTGGATTATTTACCATCTGAGCCACCAGAGAAGCCTTAAAGTACAGTAGATTTTATTAACTTAGCCTCCTGCTCCAAAATCTTTCAGCATTCAATTATGCTTCCAACCAGGATGCCATGAAATAGTGATTAAGAGAAAGGAATTGGCACAAACTACTTGTATTGACAAATCATTTGTCCTGTAATTTTGAAAAGTTTGTATGAACTTTCTGTGCTTTAGTTTTCCTACTCAAAAAAAAAAGAGCAAGAGAGAATAGTAATAGTACCTACCTTATAGCATGGTTATAAAGACCTAATTAGTGATTGCATTAAAACTACTTAAGTCAACTTCTGCCACTTAGCGAGTGCTCAACAAATATTAGCTATTATTTCTTATAAGCTATTTATAGAATTTCAGTTCAGAAGTGATGCTATTTTGATTTTAGTAACAAGCAGTGGCAAGACAGAAGCTAATCGCTTTGTTCTTTGTCCATGTTATTCTAATTTGCCTCAGTTTGCAATGGATATGGATGTAGATGAGGATATATGTATTTACATATACATATGAACACACATAAATGCCATGTACACATACAGATGCTTCTACCTACACACGCAACCTCTGAGTCTATAGTTTAATATGCATGACTGCTTGGAATTAATTTTGTCTAAATTCTTTACTGCACTTTACACCTTTCTTGTCTTATTGAAAGAGAGGGGAAAAAGTCAATGAATTATTCATTACAGCAATCTGATGGTAGGTCAACAAATAAGAAGGGCCATGGGACACTCCAAAGAAAAATTATCAAAACAATGAAATTTGGTACACGTGATCTACTTCCCAGGTAATTAATTTTTCACAGATGTATCTCTCTTGTCCAATTTAGTATTTATGACATTAACCTACATAAAGAGTGTGTTTTGTGCAGTATTTTTGCCCAAGTATTATGTTGATTTTTTTGTAGTGGAAATAAAATGTTCCTAAGCGTCTGTTGCTCCACTTTTTGACATTTCAAATATTTGAGCACCTAGATCCAAAAGTGTTTGGATATACACAAATAGAACACCAAAATATTATTCCAGTTTTGAGGGGACTAGGAGTGGTCATTTATTTTTTAAAATCTCTTATTACTGTACAAAGAGTGTTTGACAATAACTTGGTTACTGCCACTGGCTTTTATTCCAACTAATGAAAATATTGTTCATTTTTTATATGATATAGATTTCAAGGTAGGGAGACATGTAAGTAAAGAATTATTAATCCACAGGGTTATTAACATTATTTCCATGCATGAATATATAATTTAATCTTTTGTGCCCATTATATAGAAAGGAGGCCCTAGGCCTTTGTCTCAAGCATCCTAAAGCCGTGCTAAACACAGCTGTTAACAGCGTTGCATATGCCCCAGAATTACAAATTGAGTCTGCCTTCTAAAGGCATTCTATTAAAGAAAGTGTTCTGTGGTACCGCAATGAGAATCACTAACTATAGGCCTTAAATGGAGTCTTTTGACTATTTGCTTTCTGAGGAATTTCGCTAATATCCTACTGTTATTCAAGCAATTAAAATGCAAATAAACATTTAAGGGTACTAGATTGGGAGCTCAGATTTGAAAAAGATTATCACTCTATACTCACTGAAGCTGCTTGTTTTTTTTTTAATTGGATGCTTCTTTGTAGATGTGCCTTCTGATTAATACTATTCACCTCAGACAGTCTATTTTACAGCAGATAGAACTTTTGTTTCTGTGCTTTTTATACTAAAATCTGATTCTTCTCACTTCCATGCCAGCAAGAAATGTTCATCAAACAAAAAAAGTGAAATTGTGCTGTGCGTGAACATCTCAGAAATTTAAAATCCTACAATTAGGTTTAAAAATCTCTCCAGGATGTATTGAAAAAGGAGGCATTGATGTTTGCTTGAAGATAAAGGAATAGCAGCAAGTTACAGTTGCATTGTTTTCATCAACTTAACTCTTCACCCATGAATAAATGTATCATAAAGTACATTAATCTGTGAAAAATAACTCCTTAACAAAGAGATATCCAGATGGTGCTATGGCAATCTAAATGTTCCTACTGGAATTATGTGATGCTTCTGCAACTGATGTCAAGGTATTTCATCTCATCTTGTCTGCAAATAGTCTGGTATTATCTCAGACTATAATTATAAAAGCTATCATAATTGTTCAAGGACTTGGTAAAGATAAAATTCCTTTCATAACACTTAAGATTGGTAAGAGGAATTTGGATTTCATGACATTTTCAGAAAATGATATAACAGGTTGAGTGCAATTGTCAAATATAGTTTCACTTCTTCTTTGTTTCCCCATACAGTTGTTCCCCACAAACAACTTCTTTGTTTCCCCATACAGGAGACACAGATAGACATATTATTATATAGGATATTCAAAATTGAAATGTCCCATTTTTTTTCCTAGTTACATTACATTATATACCTACTCTTGTGTGCATGTGTGTGCTAAATTTCTTCAGTTGTGTCCAATTCTTGTGTCCCACCACTGGAGTGGGTTGCCATGCCCTCCTTCAGGGGATCTTCCTGAACCAAGGTTGAACCCACGTCTTTATGTCTCCTGCATTGGCAGTCAGATTCTTTACCACTTGTGCCACCTGGGAAGCCCCATACCTACCCTTACTATCTCTTTTAACAGTTGGCAGAAGTAGACCTATGACTACAAGGTTTATCAATAGATTTGAAGGTCAGAGGTGATAAGTTGAGACTGTGTCTCTCAAGCAAATTTTCGGGAGACTGAGATAAGCATGAATCAGAGATTAGCTCCTCTATATTCATATGGGCAAAGGAGAATATTTAGAAATCAGCTAGTATAATAAGCTGGGAGAGGTGAAGGGGTGGGAAATAGCATGTGTTCTGTTTAACTTTCTCAGTGGCTTTGTTTGCACATAAGATAAAGCTGGAGCAGACTTTTGAGAGTCCCTTGGACAGCAAGGAGATCAAAGTAGTCAATCCTAAAGGAAATCAACCTTGAATATTCATTGGAAGGACTGATGCTGAAGCTGAGGCTCCAATACTTAGGCCACCTGATGAGAAGAGCCAACTCATTGCAGAAGACCCTCATGCTGGGAAAAATTGAGGGCAGAAAGAGAAGGGGGTGACAGAGGATGAGATGGTTGGATGGTATCATCAACTAAATGGACGTGAATTTGAGCAACCTCTAGGAGATACTGAAGGACAGGAAGCCTGCTGTGCTGCAGCCCTTGGGGTTACAAAGAGTCGGACATGATCCAGTGACTGAAGAGTGACAACAACAAAGATAAAGTTCAAGAACCATAACTAGGTGACCAAGGTCATGAAGGAGATTAGGCTACTCCACTCCATACATGCCTCTTTGCCTGAAGTATTAATTTGAGCTGAATGAAGTTGAGAATCAGCAGATATGGGAAGAATTCTCTGTCTTCCCCTGCATTGTCTAAATTTTTCCCTTGAGAAGGTGTCCCCATCTCTGCCAAGAAGATGAGAGTCTAACACTCTTCTCATCAGAGAAAGCTGACACCAAGATAACTAAAATAATCCTTACTTATCTTCCATTAGTTGCTCCATGTATTTCTTAGTCACTTCCCCAAGATTTAGCATCCCTTGATGCCCAAACTCTCTTTTCTTTATTAAAATGATATACAAGCCCTTAAGTCTAACTGCTGTTTTGAGTTTCACTTTTCTGCGAACTCCCATGCATGCAAAACATTTATAAACATTGTATTGTGTTTCCTATATTAATCTTTTTGTTAGCTTAATTCACATGGCTCCAGTAACAATCTACAAAGGTAGAGGGAAAGTTTCCTTCCCTGACAGTCATATACTATCTAATCATCTATAGTGTCTTCAGATTCACCATAGATAGCTCACTTGCTCCAATTCTCTACTCTAGCCAGCACAGCCTGTTTAATCATTAGGGTTCCACCATTTTTTGCCTGTTGCTTGAATAGCCTATGAATTCTAACCCCTGTAGCCTTGTTCATGGTTCCTCCTTTGTCTATCATGTATTTGATCTGAATCTTTCATATTGCCATTTAAGTACAGATTCCTCATGAATCTTTTCCTAACTCCTCCATAAACAGTGACTTAGTTCTCTGAATGCCAAGAGAGGTTTTAGTCACTTCCACTCATCTGCACATAGCATGTGTTGCCTTGTAATTTTTTTTTTCATTTGTGCTTCCTCATTGTATACCCCTGTAGATCAGCACCATGTTTCATAGTTCTGTATGCCCAGTATTTAGCATGAAATTCAAATCTCATGTGCGATTCAATAAGCATTCAATAAAAGTAAATACCAATTGATTTGCCATATTAGTCCCATTAGGCTAAAACTGGATGCTCTTGACTTCTAAAAGCCATTCCTCAGAAACTGCTTTAAAAGGCATAGTATCATGGGAAACCCAGAATATTATACTGATAGAGCAGAATGTGTCATGTTACCTGAACTGACATATTACCTAAACTGATGGATGGTTTAGAATGGGTCTGTCAAATAAGTTGCCAGCTTCTGTTAGTCATCAGCTGATACACTATAGTATATAAGATGTTTATAATGTGGAAAGTAGTACCATGAAATGCTCCGGAAAGTAGTACCATGAAGTGCTCTGATGTACATTTTTCCTTCATTTGTTCATTTCTTCATCCATTTATTTCATAAGAATTCAGTTTACACTATTTTCTGGGAATGTAAGGATATAATAGATCTTCCCTTTGTGGTGCTCAGAGTCTGAGTCAGTCTAGAGTCACACTAATCTTTTTTTACTTTTAGTGTATCAGTGCAAATACACTTAGAGATGATGCTGAGGTAGAGTCACAGAGAGATTGTGTCTTTAAACAGAAAGATCAAGGAAAACTGGCTTGATTGGCACAAGAAGAATTACCAGGATGCTACAAGCAAATCTGGAGGAGATGACTTTCCAAAATCAATTAATGTAAAAACTGCACAAACTGGTAAAAAGATGAGACTTATTCATTTATCTATGCTTGCTGAGTATCTATAAAGAGTAAGGCACTATATTAGCTACTAGGTAGAAATGAAGGTGATTTCTGTCTTGGTAATTGGCATCCTAGAAGCAAAGGCATACATTCTATAAATAAATACACTATTATTTAAAAACAGCTATAAAAAGTACTATTAAGTAGATGAATTGGTAGTTATGAATGCAAGTAAAATGGGATTGTTGGTTGGCTAATGTAGTTGAGATCTAAAGGACTGAGGTTAGAGGTTGGATATGTGAAGGCTGGAAGTTCGTAAAAGCATCCCAAATCATTAGGAAGTGTATGCACTTAAGACAGGAAGGAAATTGGCCTATTCTATGTTAACTGAGTTTCTGTCACTTGTGCCAGTTTCGTTTTCATTCTAGAGATCACCAGATGGGTAAGAATTTTGCTGAAGCAAATCACTATGAGGTATCTGTCTCATAAGGCCATTCCAGGGAATAACGTTTTTGAAATGAATAAAAATAAAAGCTGAATATAGGCATTTGCTTTATTGCCTCAATTCACAACCTGGCTGAGTCACACTTGCTTTGGGAACCATAATTTTGAATTTCTGGACTTGAATGCATCTTGAAAATTCTCTTCACGAATGGAAGGTGGGAAAAAGAAAAGTGTTAGATGTATAAGCCAGACACACAAATAGCTGTTCAAGAGGCAGTATGACTTAGTGCCACTGAGGGAACTAAACTCAATTCTCAGAATCATGTTTAAAATATCAGCTGTGACACCACGTTAGGCTAACCCAGAAGAAAAAGTACTGGATTCTTCTGCTACCTGAGGCATATATACACCCAAAGTATCTCTTTATGCCACAATTCTTTTTTGAGATTTACTCTTAGAGGTAGGGGTAAATTACCTAGGAATAGAAAACTATTTACACAGTTTTTAAAAATTACCTAAAGAATCTATATCTATAAATAAAAACTGTACATTTAAACTAGCCAAAGGGAAGGAAAACTGATGGAGAGGAACCTTACAAAATTGTATTTGATTCCATATGAAATTCATCCAAGTAATAAATCAACTGATAGTCACTAGAAAAAAATTTTAGCTTATAATATTAACAGCCTTTAGTAGATTGTTTAAAGCATTTTGTCTGTGCCACATCTAGGGAATATAATTAGCACTGATAATATTAAAATATGGTTTTATGTTTTTCATATTTCATTAAAATATTTCATAATATAATTGCAAAACATGATAGAATATAATCCCATTAACTTGTTGGGCTTCCCAATCGGCGCTTGTGGTAAAGAATTTGCCTGCCAATGCAGGAGGCACAAGAGACATAGGTTTGATCCCTGGGTCAGAAAGATCCCCTAGAGTAGGAAATGGCAATCTGCTCCAGTATTCTTGCCTGAAAAATTCCATGGACAGAGGAGCCTAGTGGGCTTCAGTCCATGGGACTGCAAAGAGCTGGACACAACTGAACACACATTGTTAAGGATTCCAATTTCATTGTAATGATATAAAAATTACAATTATTTAATTTTTCAAATTCTATGTAAAATAATATCATAGTTACTTGCAGCCTGTTTTGCTTATCTAGGGGAGGAGAGTTTTGTCACCCAAAAATGTATCTCTTTGGCATAAGGATTATTTTAGATTGATTTTTTTAAATTTTATTTTATTTTTAAACTTTACACAACTGTATTAGTTTTGCCAAATATCAAAATGAATCCACCACAGGTATACATGTGTTCCCCATCCCAAACCCCCCTCCCTCCTCCCTCCCCATTCCATCCCTCTGGGTGGTCCCAGTGCACCAGCCCCAAGCATCCAGTATCGTGCATCGAACCTGGACTGGCAACTCGTTTCATACATGATATTTTATATGTTTCAATGCCATTCTCCCAAATCTTCCCACCCTCTCCCTCTCTCACAGAGTCCATAAGACTGTTCTATACATCAGTGTCTCTTTTGCTGTCTCATACATAGAGTTGATTATTTTTAAGAAACAAAGGACTCAAGATTTTTGAGGTTTTTCTTTTTACCTTTCACTTAACTACCTAAAAGAGCTTAGACAGAGGACCTATTCCAGGAATGGAACTATCAGCAGAAATAACTACAAAGATTATGAGTGAGCTATGGCAGACTAGGGGCAACTGCAAGGTCTGCTTGTTCAAAGTCTCCTATGTACCTCATTGCCTGCATGGCATGGCAAGTATTTCTTTACTAAATATTTGCTTTTCCGAACTCCCTGTAAATGATCTTCCTTCCCTTTCAAGTTGCAGACCCTCACCCCCTAATCCTTAGCTCAGGATGACATATAAATTACTACTTCCTGACTGCCTGTGGGTCTCATATTCTTATTGGGTGAGACCCTCCCCCATAATAGTTAATTCAACTTGTTTTCTCCTGTTAATCTGTCTCATGTATATTTGATGACCACCAAAGAACACTGAAGGGTAGAAGAAGAAAATTTTCCTCCCTGATGGGTAAATCTTATAATACAAAAAGTAACTTTGTAACATTGAGACACAGTTGAGAATTTGTAGATAATGTCAACCTTTAATCATCAAATTGACCTTGTTGGACATAGAAAATTTTTTATCTATTAGTTTCATGCATGCTCAGTTGTTCAGTCATGTCTGACTCTTTGCAACCCCTTGGACTGTAGCCTGCCAGACTCCTCTGTCCATGGAATTCTCCAGGCAAGAATACAGGAATAGGTAGCCACTCCCTTCTCCAAGGGACATTCCTGACCAGGGATAGAAATCAGGTTTCCCACATTGCAGGCGGATTCTTTACCATCTGAGCCATCTTACTAAATGTCTACTCTGTGTTGGGGGTATATACATGTAGTAATGTCAGGAGTACGTCAAGGCTGTATATTGTCACCCTGCTTATTTAACATATATGAAGAGTACATCATGACAAACGCTGTGCTGGATGAAGCACAAACTGGAATCAAGATTGCAGGGAGAAATATCAATAACCTCAGATATGTAGATGACACCACCCTTAAGGCAGAAAGTGAAGAAGAACTAAAGAACCTCTTGATGAAAATGAAAGAGGAGAGTGAAAAAGTTGGTTTAAAAGTCAACATTCAGAAAACTAAGATCATGGCATCTGGTCCCATCACTTCATGGAAAATAGATGGGGAAACAGTGGAAACTGTGGCTGATTTTATTTTTTGTGGCTCCAAAATCACTGCAGATGGTGAGTGAAACCATGAAATTAAAAGATGCTTGCTCCTTGGAAGAAAAGTTATGACCAACCTAGACAGCATATTAAAAAGCAGAGATATTACTTTGCTGACAAGGTTCCGTCTAGTCAAGGCTATGGTTTTTCCAGTAGTCATGTATGGTTGTGATGCTGCTGCTGCTAAGTCACTTCAGTCTTGTGTGATAGTTGGACTATAAAGAAAGCCGAGTGCCAAAGAAGTGATGCTTTTGAACTGCGGTGCTGGAGAAAACTCTTGAGAGTCCCTTGGACTGCAAGGAAATCCAACCAGTCCATCCTAAGGGAAGTCAGTCCTGAATATTCATTGGAAGGACTGATGCGGAAGCTGAAACTCCAATCCTTTGGCCACCTGATGCAAAGGACTGACTCATTGGAAAAGACCCTGATGCTGGGAAAGATTGAAGGCAGAAGGAGAAGGGGACGACAAAAATGAGATGTTTGGATGGTATCACTGACTCAATGAACATGAGGTTGAGTAAACTCTGGGAGTTGGTGATGGACAGGGAAGCCTGGCATGCTGCAGTCCATGGGGTCACAAAGAGTGGGCCATGACTGAGTGACTGAACTGAACTGAATGTCTCTTGTATCATCAGAGTGCCTGTATCCTTGTATAGACACAGGATGGTCTATTTAAAACCACTAAAACAATTGCCATAATCATACAACACAAAATACACCAGCAGAGGCAAATGTACTTTGATTTTCCCTGGGAGTCAAAGAAAGCTTTGTGATGTGGGAGGTTGTATTTTAGTTTTAAGTTGAAGATAAAGATGAGCAAGAATTTTCAAGCAGACTAAGAAGTGAAGACTCTTCCAGGTGGAGGGATTGAACTATGCAAAATTATGGAAGATTAAGAGAGTGTGGTAACCTCAGAGACTAAATATTTTGGCATAAGTCAGAAAGAAGGTTGAGCACCAGAGAACCGACCCTTTCAAACTGTGGTGCTGGAGAAGACTCTTGAGAGTCCCTTGGACAGCAAAGAGATCAAACAAGTCAATCCTAAAGGAAATCAACCCTGAATATTCATAGGAAGGACTGATGCTGAAGCTGAAGTTCCAATGTTTTCACCATCTGATGGAAGAGCTAACTCATTAAGACCCTGATGCTGGGAAAGATTGAAAGCAGGAGGAGAAGGGGACAACAGAGGATGAAACAGTTGGATGGCATCACCGACTCAATGGACATGAGTTTGAGTCAACTCCAGGAAATAGTGAAGGACAGGAAAACCTGGTGTGCTGCAGTTCATGGGATTGCAAAGAGTCAGACATGACTTAGTGACTGAACAACAATAACAATATGTCAGAACTATGAGAGAAAATGAGTGAGATGGTAGAGAAGAAAGGGCAAGAATCTAGATCCTCACTTTTATACCATGTGCTTTGTTTGAGTACTTAAGTATTCAAGCACAAAGGATAGAAGTGCAGTGGAGGGATGGTACGGGGAGGGAGGTGGGAGGGGGGTTCAGGATGGGGAACACGTGTACACCCGTGGCGGATTCATGTTGATGTGTGGCAGAACCAATACAATATTGTAAAGTAATTAGCCTCCAATTAAAATAAATAAATTTAAATTAAAAAAGAAAGTATCAATCAAGCTATTTAATAAACTTGCATTTTTTCAGTCACTAAAAAAAAAAAAAGATAGAGGAGCAATTATTTCATTTTGTAGATGAACCCAAGAAATACTCTTAAGAGAGTAAGTGAGATAGGTTGGAAGGAAGGTAAACAATTAAGGGTTTATTAAGAATCATGCTAACATTTAATTCCCATAATCCCATTGGGGACACTGAAGCCACTGTAAAACAGTGAGTATAAGTCCTGAGAGTTATTCCACTTGAGCAGACATATAAGGCTGGAGTACTTACATATCTATGGCAGTTCAAAAAAGAAAAAAACAAAAAGATGTTTAAGAAGTCCAAGCCTGAGAGTAAAGAAAGAATATGTCCAAGCCCAGGCTAAAGGCCACAGTTATGCCAAGTCTTGTGAAGGCAAGGGGAAAGTGGATCGCCCCACATATTTCAAAGCCATCAAAGGAAAAGATTCCTTTTCCCAAAGAAGAAGATGAGGAACTGGAGAGCCCTCTGGAAAACAAAGTGTTGTTAAGCCTTCCACCTGAGAAATCTGGGGAGGAAGGGTCTCGAGATGAAGTCCAGTCTGGGGAAGACTAAAAGTGATGATGGTTTCGGGAGAGATTTTATTTTTAAAAAGAGAAAAAAAACCGGGGGGGTGGGGTGGGGGGGGGTAGGGGGGCAGGTAAAAAAGCTACTTAAGATAGAATATGGTTTTGGCTACAGGAGAAATCTCAGTAACCTCAGATATGCAGATGACACCACCCTTATGGCAGAAAGTGAAGAGGAACTAAAAAGCCTCTTGATGAAAGTGAAAGTGGAGAGTGAAAAAGTTGGCTTAAAGCTCAACATTCAGAAAACAAAGATCAATGCATCCAGTCCCATCACTTCATGGGAAATAGATGGGGAAACAGTGGAAACAGTGTCAGACTATTTTTCTGGGCTCCAAAATCACTACAGATGGTGACTGCAGCCATAAAATTAAAAGACGCTTACTCCTTGGAAGGAACCTAGATAGCATATTCAAAAGCAGAGACATTACTTTGCCAACAAAGGTTCGTCTGGTCAAGGCTATGGTTTTTCCTGTGGTCACGTATGGATGTGAGAGTTGGAATGTGAAGAAAGCTGAGAACCGAAGAATTGATGCTTTTGAACTGTGGTGTTGGAGAAGACTCTTGAGAGTCCCTTGGACTGCAAGGAGATCCAACCAGTCCATTCTGAAGGAGACCAGCCCTGGGATTTCTTTGGAAGGAATGATGCTAAAGCTGAAACTCCAGTACTTTGGCCACCTCATGCGAAGAGTTGACTCACTGGAAAAGACTCTGATGCTGGGAGGGATTGGGGGCAGGAGGAGAAGGGGACGACAGAGGATGAGATGGCTGGATGGCATCACTGACTCGATGGACGTGAGTCTGGGTGAACTCCAGGAGTTGGTGATGGACAGGGAGGCCTGGCGTGCTGCCATTCATGGGGTCACAAAGGGTCGGACACAACTGAGCGACTGAACTGAACTGATGGAGTGACTCATGGGCTTTCAATGTTTGTTTCCATTTTGTTGAAAATAACATTTTCTTATTTTCTTCTTATTTTTTACTGAAAAACATTGTATATTTAATTTACCTTTTTTTGTCCATTGGTCTCCTCTTCATCATGACCCACTCTTCAGTTCAGTTCAGTCGCTCAGTCGTGTCCGACTCTTTGCAACCCCATGAATCGCAGCATGCCAGGCCTCCCTGTCCATCACCAACTCCTGGATTTAACCCAGACTCACGTCCATTGAGTCAGTGATGCCATCCAGCCATCTCATCCTCTGTCGTCCCCTTCTCCTCTTGCCCCCAATCCCTCCCAGCATCAGAGTCTTTTCCAATGAGTCAACTCTTCACATGAGGTGGCCAAAGTACTGGAGTTTCAGCTTTAGCATCATTCCTTCCAAAGAAATCCCAGGGCTGATCTACTTCAGAATGGACTGGTTGGATCTCCTTGCAGTCCAAGGGACTCTCAAGAGTCTTCTCCAACACCATAGTTCAAAAATATCAATTCTTCAGCGCTCAGCCTTCTTCACAGTCCAACTCTCACATCCATACGTGACCACAGGAAAAACCATAGCCTTGACTAGACAGACCTTTGTTGGCAAAGTAATATCTCTGCTTTTGAATATGCTATCTAGGTTGGTCATAACTTTCCTTCCAAGGAGTAAGTGTCTTTTAATTTCATGGCTGCAGTCACCATCTGTAGTGATTTTGGAGCCCCAAAAAATAAAGTCTGACACTGTTTCCACTGTTTCCCCATCTATTTCCCATGAAGTGATGGGACTGGATGCATTGATCTTTGTTTTCTGAATGTTGAGCTTTAAGCCAACTTTTTCACTCTCCTCTTTCACTTTCATCAAGAGGCTTTTTAGTTCCTCTTCACTTTCTGCCATAAGGGTGGTATCATCTGCATATCTGAGGTTATTGAGATTTCTCCTGACAATCTTGATTCCAGCTTGTGCTTCTTCCAGCCCAGTGTTTCTCATGATGTACTCTGCATATAAGTTAGATAAGCAGGGTGACAATATATTGCCTTGATGTACTCCTTTTCCTAATTGGAACCAGTGTGTTGTTCCATGTTCAATTCTAACTGTTGCTTCCTGACCTGCACACAGATTTCTCAAGAGGCAGGTCAGGTGGTCTGGTATTCCCATCTCTTTCAGAATTTTCCACAGTTTATTGTGATCCACACAGTCAAAGGCTTTGGCATAGTCAATAAAGCAGAGATATCAAGTCCATGAATCAAGGCAAATTGGAAGTGGTCAAACAGGAGATGGAAGAGTGAATTTTGACATTCTAGGAATCAGCGAACTCAAATGGACTGGAATGGGTGAATTTAACTCAGATGACCATTATAACTACTACTGCGGGCAGGAATCCCTCAGAAGAAATGGAGTAGCCATCATGGTCAACAAAAGAGTCTGAAATGCAGTACTTAGATGCAATCTCAAAAACAACAGAATGATCTCTGTTCGTTTCCAAAGCAAACCATTCAATATTACAGTTATCCAAGTCTATGCCCCAACCAGTAACACTGAAGAAGCCGAAGTTGAATGGTTCTATGAAGACCTTCAAGACCTTTTAGAACTAACACCCAAAAAAGATGTCCTTTTCATTATAGGGGCCTGGAATACAGAAGTAGGAAGTCAAGAAACACCTGGAGTAACAGGCAAATGTGGCCTTGGAATACGGAATGAAGCAGGGCAAAGGCTAATAGCGTTTTGCCAAGAAAATGCACTGGACCCACCATTACCCCTCCCCAATTTTCCAAATGAAAGCCATGTTAAATTAATCATTGATTCACTGCTTCATCTTTTTATTTTTAATGGAGCATATGCCACAGTTGTATAACAATAAGATTTGAGGTGAACACTATGGAAATTTTGCTTCTTGCTAAATGGTAGTAAGTTGAATAGTAATCAAAATATGTAGAGGGTTTTAGTTAAAAGTTAGTGCTTCTTTCTCTACATAAAAAAAAAAGTTGTCCTCTAACACAAGTTTTTATTCTATATACAAAAATATGACTATCTAAAAATATCATGACTTTAAACTTCCACTGATGGAGCAGGTAGGAGATAAAGATGAATTCTGAACTGCTACTAAAAGTGCTCATTTTTTTTTTTTTTAAACCATGGGGCAGGGCAGGGAGTTGAAGTTACCTGACCTTGTTTGGGGGTGTGCATTTGTTTGTTTGTTTTTTACTTTCACCACTTGTTATCTCTAGGAGACTTGGAGCCAGTGATCCTTTTATTCTGCTTCACTTCACAGTCATTGTGAAGTGAAGTGAAGTTGCTCAGTCATGTCCGACTCTTTGCGACCCCATGGACTGTAGCCTACCAAGCTTCTTCCCAAGCCAGGGATCAAACCCGGGTCTCCCACATTGTAGACAGACGCTTTACCATCTGAGCCACCAGGGAAGTACTTTCACAGTCATTAAGAAAATTAAAAAAAAAAAAAAAAAGCAAGGGCTGCCAAAACTTAAATCTTTCTTCATTTCCTATTTTATTCTCTAATGGTTCATGTTTTTAAATATATATATATATATATATATATATATATTCTGTTTCTTGGAAAAAATTTTTTACCAAGGATCAAAAGAAGAAACTCTAGAAATTAAATGGAAAGATCTATATATCACAGTGGATTTCTTCTCAAACTGACAACATTTAGATTTTAAGCAAATAAAATGCCAGTTACTGTGGAACTCAGTCACAAAGGCTTGAGATTTTTACTATATAAAAACAGAGAATTGAAATTATTTTATGCCATAAAAGTGCATTCAGAGTTCATGAGCCATGCTCTGCTTTTATTTAAGGATAGAATGTTTTCCTGTCAGACAACTTTCTCTCATTTCTTGGTAAAAACATGGTATGGAGTGCATCTCTTGGCTTCCTGCTGGTGGACAGGACACTACTGCACAGCCCACTCGCAGTGCCTACCAGCCCTGCTCTCACTTCAGTTCAGTCGCTCAGTCACGTCCACCTCTTCTCAACCCCATGGACCACAGTACCCCAGGCCTCCTTGTCCATCACCAACTCCTGGAGTTTACCCAAACTCATCTCTATTGAGTCGGTAATGCCATCCAACCCTCTCCTCTGTCGTCCCCTTCTCCTCCTGCCTTCAATCTTTCCCAGCATCAGGGTCTTTTCAAATGAGTCAGCTCTTTGCATCAGGTAACCAAAGTATTGGAGTTTCAGCTTCAACATCAGTCCTTCCAATGAATATTCAGGACTGATCTCCTTTGGGATGGATTGGTTGGATCTCCTTGCAGTCCAAGAGAATCTCAAGAGTCTTCTCCAACACTACATTTCAAAAGCATCAATTCTTCGGTGCTCAGCTTTCTTTATAGTACAACTCTCACATCCATACATGACCACAGGAAAAACCATAGCCTTGACTAGACGGAACTTTGTCAGCAAAGTAATGTCTCTGCTTTTGAATATGCTGTCTAGATTGGTCATAACTTTCCTTCCAAGAGGTAAGCGTCTTTTAATTTCATGGCGATTTCCAAAATTACCATTTGCAGTGATTTTGGAGCCCAGAAAAATAAAGTCAGCCACTGTTTCCACATCTATTTGCCATGAAGTGATGGGACCAGATGCCATGATCTTCATTTTCTGAATGTTGAGCTTTAAGCCAACTTTTTCACTCTCCTCTTTCACTTTCATCAAGAGGCTCTTCAGTTCCTCTTTACTATCTGCCAAAAGGGTGGTGTCATCTGCATATCTGAGGTTATTGATATTTCTCCCAGAAATCTTGATTCCAGCTTGTGCTTCATCCAGCCAAGTGTTTTTCATGATGTACTCTTCATATAAGTTAAATAAGCAGGGTGACAATATACAGCCTTGATGTACTCTTTTTCCTATTTGGAACCAGTCTGTTGATCCATGTTCAGTTCTAACTGCTGCTTCTTGACCTGCATACAGGTTTCTCAAGAGGCAGGTCAGGTGGTTTAGTATTCCCATCTCTTTCAGAATTTTCCACAGTTTATTGTGATCCACACAGCCAAAGGCTTTGGTATAGTCAGTAACAGAGAAATAGATGTTTTTGTGGTACTCTCTTGTTTTTCTGATGATCCAGCAGATGTTGGCAATTTGATCTCTGGCTCCTCTGCCTTTTCTAAAACCAGCTTGAATATCTGGAAGTTCACAGTTCATGTGTTGCCAAAGCCTGGCTTGGAGATTTTTGAGCATTATTTTACTAGCATGTGAGATGAGTACAACTGTGCAGTAGTTTGAACATTCTTTGGCTTTGCCTTTCTTTGTGATTGGAATGAAAACGGACCTTTTCCAGTCCTATGGCCACTGCTGCATTTACCAGATTTGCTGTCATATTGAGTGTAGCACTTTCACAGCATCATCTTTCAGGATTTAAAATAGCTCAACTGGAATTCCATCACCTCTACTAGCTTTGTTTGTAGTGATGCTTCCCAAGACCCACTTGACTTCCCATTCCAGGATGTCTAGCTCTAGGTGAGTGATCATACCATCGTGATTATCTGGGTCATGAAGATATTTTTTGTATAGTTCTTCTGTGTATTCTTGCTACTTCTTCTTAATATCTTCTGCTTCTGTTAGGTCCATACAATTTCTGTCCTTTATTGAGCCCATCTTTGTGTGAAGTGTTTCCTTGGTATCTGTAAATTTCTTGAGGAGATCTCTAGTCTTTCCCATTCTATTGTTTTCCTCTATTTCTTTGCAGTGATCACTGAGGAAGGCTTTCTTAACTCTTCTTGCTATTCTTTGGAACTCTGCATTCAGATGCTTATATCTTTCCTTTTCTCCTTTGCTTTTTGCTTCTCTTCTTTTCACAGCTGTTTGTAAGGCCTCCTCAGACAGCCATTTTGACTTCTTGCATTTCTTTTCTTGGGGATGGTCCTGATCCCTGTCTCCTGTATAATATCACAAAACCTCCATCCATAGTTCATCAGGCACTCTGTCTATCAGATCTAGTCCCTTAAATCTATTTCTCACTTCCACTGTATAATCATTAGGGATTTGATTTAGGTCATACATACCTGAATGGTCTAGTGGTTTTCCCCACTTTCTTCAATATAAGTCTGAATTTGGCAAAAAGGAGTTCATGATCTGAGCCACAGTCAGCTCCCGGTCTCCTGGTCTAGCCCTGCTCTAGGACATGATTTCTCCTAGTTCTGTTCTTCACTTACATCATATCCTGTGCTTGATGGGATTATGTGACATAGTGCTCTGACATTGTTCAATTAGCAGTTGTCTTTATCCTGATGCCCTTGCTTTTTGCATATGTCACTTACAGCAGCAGTTTAAGGGGCTCTACAGGACTGTAGAAACCATGCATTCAGGAGGCAGTATGCAGTTGATAACAGACCGGTTACATGCCTTATGAAGGTAGTCAGGAGACAGATCTGTAGGTTTGCTTCTCCACATTCTGATACCATGAGCTAATGGGAACAAGGTTTAGGGGTTCTTAGTATGCTAATGGGAGAAGGAAATGGCAACCCACTTCAGTACTCTTGTCTGGAAAATCCCATGGATGGAGGAGCCTGATAGGCTACAGTCCATGGGGTCGCGGAAGAGTCGGACATGACTGAGCAAATTAACTTTCACTTTTCACTCTCATGCATTGGAGAAGGAAATGGCAACCCACTCCAGTGTTCTTGCCTGGAGAATCCCAGGGACGGAGGAGCCTGGTGGGCTGCTGTCAGTGGGGTTGCACAGGGTCTGACACGACTGAAGCGACTTAGCTGCAGCAGCAGTATGCTAATTGGCTTCCCAGGGGGCTCAGTGGGTAAAGAAACTGCCTGCAATGCAGGAGACACTGGATATATGGGTTCAGTTCCTGGGTTGGAAAGATCCTCTGGGGGAGGGCATGGCAACCCACTCCAGTATTCTTGCCTGGAGAATCCCATAGACAGAAGAACCTGACGGGCTACCGTCCATACATAAGTCACAAACAGTTGGACAGGACTAAAGCGACTGGAACATTTATATACCAATTCCCTTTGGTCGTTGGTTGAGGGTGGGAGCTAATTCGTTACTACTTCCAACCAGCCAGTAAATCAGCCTCTCAAGGGCAAATAAGGCATTCAGGCAAATAAATCCAAGTTCTGGGAGTTGGTAGTCCAGTTGTTTTCACTGAAGCAGTAAGACAAGGTCATATGTATTGGGTGCCAACAGCTTCATGCAATTAAATTTATTTTTAGTTTGTAGACCATAGAATACTTATGAAAAGCATCATGTGGAAGAGGCTTACTGCAGTGTGCGAAGGTCAAACTGCCTAAGTTTGAGTGCTGCCTCTGCCATTCATTAATTGTATAAACTTGTGAAAATTTCTTAACCTTTCTATAGCTCAAGTTTCTCATATGGAACAAGGAGATACCCATTTCCTAGAGTTATGGTGAGGAATAGTTGCATTAATTTATATAAAGCAATGAGGATTGTGCAACATATAGGGGATGCCAAAGAAATTGGATTATTACTATAATGATCAATATATTCTGAGCATGGGAAGCTATAATCAGATTTTGTGTTCAAGGGAAATGTCACACTGAGATTACAGTGTGGAGGATGGTGAAACTAGAGAGTTGAATGTAGGAAATGTGGTAGAGAGAGAAGAATAAATTAAAAAGGAGAAATTAAGGCAGAAATGTAGCTGCAGTGGGCATTTTTGACATGTGCAGAAGGTAGGATGGAATAGATTTGGAGGAAAGCTGGAGGGTTCAGAGTTGGAAAAGTTGCTTCTGGCTACTTCCAAAAAAAGTCATAAAGTAGTTGTCAACATGGAAATCCAAAAGATATTTTAATAATTTGAGACAGGTGGATATTATTCAGAGAATTTTTTGATAAATTATATTCAAAGATGGAATAAATATGTTCCATTTCCTTAATCAAGAACCAGGATGGAGATAAGTTATGGCATAAAAACAAATATTTAGGGAAAAAAAGGAGTGAAAACCTATATAAGTATATAAATATGTAGTGCTAAAAGAAATTGCATGGTGTGTTATATATGATTTTCAAATATTTTGCTTCTGTGGAATTCTGAAATATCTTTTAATAGTATATAGTCAATTGTTTACAGTCTGTATTGTATACAAAAGTGCCCCACATTTTCTATTGTTTTTCTCTCTTAATAATTTTGCTGCTTCACTCAATATTTCTTTATCTTGTTTATCTAAATTAGTAATTAATGATCTCAAGGTAATATTAGATATAGGAATTGCAAATTCAGAATGCTATATGCATTTCTGAAAATCCCGATGCAAGATAACTGGTAATTAAACTTTGAATTTGGAATAAAATAAGGATGACATAGCTTTGTTTGGTGTACTTACTGTCTGTGTTGTGTTCCATGTGATATATTTGGTCAAGGAGACACTGTAATATAGAAAGAGCATGGTAGGAGGCAATTATCCTATCATTATTTTCTTGGTAAGAATATTCTACATAAAAAAAATAAAATGAGATAACTATACTGGATGATACCATTTTTTAAATTTTAAATTATAATTGTAAGAAGACTAAAGGATCTAATGAAAAAGGTGAGACAAACTGGAATTTAAACTTTAACGTCACCAGTTTGATTTATTCAATTTATGATTCTAAAGTTTTTATCCTTGGAAGTTTAATGATGTAAACATTTAAGATTAACTAAAATGTAAAATAAAGCAACTTGATGAAATAATGAATCAAAGTATCATAAAACATAAATTGTATCTCATAGTCAAGGTTATTATGACATAGAATGAATGTTAAAGCCCATTGTTTCTTTGTCATTAAAATTGTCAGTTGAAGACAAAAGTGGTATTACCCCCCTCAATAATTCTGATACAAGGAAGACTAAATACTCAACTTAATTTTTGTAACTTTGGTCTTCTTGAAGTCATTGAAAGATGAATTTGAGGTTGCAAAGGTCAAAAATATGAAGAAATTAAGATTAAAAATATATACATAAGATTTAGTTTCATGAAGTTAAATTATTTTTAGGGAGCCCTTGATTGGAGAACATATGCAGAAGGAATAGTTATTGATATATTTTTTTTCCAAATTCAATGCAAATTATCTTTCCCTATTATTCAATTTACCTATTCATTCTTTTTAGTCTCTTGAAATCTACCAGGTCCACTTGAAACTTAGAGACAATGTGCAGCATTTATAAATAACTTATATTATGTATATAATAGTAAATATATATGCAATTTATTTATTGTACATATCTCCAGCTGTGCAAAATTCTTCCCAATAGGAAACAAAGCAACAAGGCCATATCAAATAAGTATATTAAAACAAAACAACATCATCTTGCTGTTGTTGTTGTTGAAAGACTGCATGCCTGCTTTAACAACTTGGTTTTGCTAAAGGGAATACACTAGTATACTATTAAAAAAAGAACTAAGCTTCCCAAGTAATAAGTAACAGGTATTCACAAACACATTGATAAGGTGTAACTGGTCAATATCTGTTTTGACTAATTTATCAAATGGCTGGCCCACCTTAGGTAAGTCTCTTACCTCTCTGAACTTCAGATTCCTGGTTCATCAAATGGGAAAAATCATATGTAAATATTTCCATACACATCTTGATCTGTTCAATAGCTCTAGTGTTACAAACATAAAATATGCTTGTTTGAAAATCATTGTTTCATGGGCTAAAAAAATTGTCTCCAGAAATGAAAGCCAATTGCATGCCCCCGGGTTTTGTCTTACTCCCTACCAGGCGTTTAATCAACCTGCTTGTGTAGTGGTATGAAGTGGGCTCAGATGACATCTATGTAGGGCAACACCAACAGGAAGAACCCCACAGATTCACTATGCAAATTCATTTCTTCTATTAATTAAATCTCAGGAATTGTGGGTTTTACCACCTTTGATATATTTAACTCATGAGTTTAACTATAGGATCCATGGTATAGTTTTAGTTAAGCTATTGTTCTAACAACATGAGAAGTACTGATATTGTTAACCTTGATTTCTAGGCAATATGTCTTACCATCTCTGAAATCAAGATGTGAATCATAATTGAAAATATCTGGCAATTTTTACCATCCTACTTTTCTTACGTGTACATCTCTGATATTAAGATGTATTTGATAATTGTGCATGCTCAATCCCTCAGTCATTTCTGACTCTTTGTGACCCCGTTGACTGTAGGCTGCCAGGCTCCTCTGTCCATGGGATTTTCCAGGCAACAATACTGGAGTGGGTTGCCATTTCCTCCTCCAGAGGATCTTCCCTACCCAGGGATTGAAATTGTGTCTCTTGCATCTCTGCACTGGTGGCAGATTCTTTACCACTGTGCCACCTTGGAAGGCTATCTGATAATTAGTGATTGTTAAATTCAGTGAGATATGGGGGAGATCTGGTTTAAAATTACATTTGTGACCACTTGTGTGGTCACACTTGATGATTCACTTGTTATTTTTACCACCATGACACATTTTTATTTTAAAAAATTCTGCCTATCTGCCATATTTTAAAAAGATTTTATCTACCAAAGAGTAAATTTATGAAGTAAAGATTTAACTTATTTTCCTTTTTCAGTTAATTAAAATGGTGTATCTGCCAATCATATTTTTGTTTTAGAATATAACAGCCAGTGTTACCATACTAAGTTGTACTATTTCTGCCATTTTGGCACTTGGCTTTGTTGTAGATAAATACGTGATGTATATTCAGCTTTTTGAAATACTGAAAATAGCTCAAAGGCTGTTATTACTATTTCATGGAACCCTAGGAGACCAGAGATACCATGTTGGGACTCACTGTACTAGAAAAATGTAGACTTCTGAATTATAATAAGTTCTCATGTGGTTTCACAGGTTAATAAATTCTGTGCAGGCCCATAACATAGGACTTCTTTATTTTCACTTAGTTTTGATTATTGTGCTGATAAGGAAATGTGAAAAGGCTGGAAATCATTTACATTTAGAAGGATATTTTTACTGTTTGGACTGTGTAGGAGTCTAAAATTCTCATAATTTATATGACTTCAATAGAAACAGTGAAAGATTAGAAACAGTGTAAAGATTAGATTGAAGATCCATAATGTTCTATCATATGCTTATTTTAAAAGTTTATTTTTGAGATTTATAATGCTCATGAAATAATAGTGAAAAAAGTCAACTTCCAACTATATATACAATATACATCAATTTTGTGTATACATATATATGTGTGTGTATGAATATATAAATAGAAATATAATTGTGGGAAGAAAACACAACATAATAGTAATAGTAAGTGATGAATTCATATACAAATGTTTACTATTTTCTTCTTTATGCTTATATTTACATGATTATATAAGGAAGCATATATTAATTTTATACTTGAGTATAATAAACATTATTAAAAGATTGTGAATGCATGTGTGCTCAGTGGCTTCAGTCTTGTCCGACTCTGCGTCCCTATGAACTGTATACCGCCAGGCTCCTTTGTCCATGGGATTCTCCAGACAAGAATTCTGGAGTGGGTTGCCATACCCTCCTGTAGGGGATCTTCCCAACCCAGGGATTTAACCAGCGTCTCTTAGGTCTCCTACATTGGCAGAAAGATTCTTTACCACTAGCACCACCTTGGAAGTCCCCATTAAAAGATTAAGTTACAGGGAGAAAAAAAGGCCTATTTCTTCACTGCAACACCTCATCATGAACTGCTAACAATTTCTTCCTTCTCAAATGATATGATATACCCTCTTTAAGACAGAACTTACTTAACTTGCTATAGGCTAGTTTCCTCCCATAGACAGAAACATTTTTACTTTGACTTGAAAGATTTAATTTCTAGTTCTCATTCAGATCAGATCAGATCAGTCGCTCAGTCGTGTCCGACTCTTTGCGACCCCATGAATCACAGCACGCCAGGCCTCCCTGTCCATCACCAACTCCTGGAGTTCACTGAGACTCACGTCCATCGAGTCAGTGATGCCATCCAGCCATCTCATCCTCTGTCGTCCCCTTCTCCTGCTGCCCCCAATCCCTCCCAGCATAAGAGTCTTTTCCAATGAGTCAACTCTTCACATGAGGTGGCCAAAGTACTGGAGCTTTAGCATCATTCCTTCCAAAGAAATCCCAGGGCTGATCTACTTCAGAATGGACTGGTTGGATCTCCTTGCACTCCAAGGGACTCTCAAGAGTCTTCTCCAACACCATAGTTCAAAAGCATCAATTCTTCAGCGCTCAGCCTTCTTCACAGTCCAACTCTCACATCCATACATGACCACAGGAAAAACCATAGCCTTGACTAGACAGACCTTTGTTGGCAAAGTAATGTCTCTGCTTTTCAATATGCTATCTAGGTTGGTCATAACTTTCCTTCCAAGGAATAAGTGTCTTTTAATTTCATGGCTGCAGTCACCATCTGTAGTGATTTTGGAGCCCAGAAAAATAAAGTCTGACACTGTTTCCACTGTTTCCCTATCTATTTCCCATGAAGTGATGGGACCGGATGCCATGATCTTCATTTTCTGAATGTTGAGCTTTAAGCCAACTTTTTCACTCTCCACTTTCACTTTCATCAAGAGGCTTTTGAGTTCCTCTTCACTTTCTGCCATAAGGGTGGTGTCATCTGCATATCTGAGGTTATTGATATTTCTCCCGGCAATCTTGATTCCAGTTTGTGTTTCTTCCAGTCCAGTGTTTCTCATGATGTACTCTGCATATAAGCTAAATAAACAGGGTGACAATATACATTAATGTTCCCCAAATTAGGCATGCAGCATATTGATGATGTCAAGCATGATTTCACAGATTCATAAATTCCTTGAGATAAGGAGTTATGGTTAGTCCATCTTTATATTTCCATATCTGTTGCAGATCTTGAGTATTCAATACTAATTCTTTGGAAATACTTGAAAAATTTTGGTTGCTATCATACTGCCCCCATTCTCATATAGTGCAACATCATATGACATTTAACAATTATGAACTTTGTTTTGTATGTTTTACTTTGTTAATTTTATAAAATGCTTTATGTTTTTAATAAGAATTCATAAACACTTTGAAAACATTTTAAAATTCATATAAATTAGGCTTCCCTTGTTTACATCTGTATAATTTAATCCCTAATAATTATCATATAACATAAATGTATTTCTTATCAATTATAAAGTAACTAGAGTAATCTTGATATAATTTATAATAAGATATTATATGAGTTCTCATAAGTTTTAGATTCAGGTCATCTGAAAGTTGACATGAACTAGTGGTTAAGCATACAGACCCTTGAGTTGAAATAGCTATGCTGGAATCCTGGTTTTGCCACTTGGTTAGTAAGTGACATATACTTACTTATCTTTTTTGTACTTCAGCTTTTTCATTTGTAAAATGGAGAAGGCAATGGCACCCCACTCCAGTACTCTTGCCTGGAAAATCCCATGGATAGAGGAGCCTGGTAGGCTGCAGTCCATGGGGTCGCTAAGAATCAGACACAACTGAGCGACTTCACTTTCACTTTTCACTTTCATGCATTGGAGAAGGAAATGGCAACCCACTCCAGTGTTCTTGCCTGGAGAATCCCAGGGACAGGGGAACCTGGTGGGCTGCCCTCTATGGGGCCGCACAGAGTCAGACATGACTGAAGCGACTTAGCAGCAGCAGCTGTAGCAGAATTTACTTTGTAAATTTGTTGTACAGAGTAAATTAGTTATTTATAAAGCATCTAAAATAATGAATAGTAGTTAGTATTTACTAAATAAATGTTTATTTGATTTAACAGTAAGAGTACCAATGAAATTCAACAGGAGGAATATTTTTTTTTCTCCAGTAAATGATGCTGGAGTGTTTGGATATCCATGTGGGAAAAAAAGTAAGCCTTAGTCCTTTGTTCATATGGCCACCAAAAGCTAATTTGAGATAGACTATATATCTAAGTATAAATGGCAAAATTACATAATTTCTAGAAGACACTATTAAAAAAAATCGTTGTGCCTTTAGTATAGACAAAACTTTCTTAAACAGAACTCAAGTTCTGTTTAAAGAAAAACGTTTGATAGATAGTACTTAGAACCCTTGGTCATCAAAACTACACCATTAAGAGAATAAATAGGGATATGATAGATGGGTAAGGTATTGAAAATATATTTAGCCAACAAAGGATTTTTATTCAGAATGTATGAAGAACTTGTACAAATCAAAAGAAAAAAAGAAACAATGTAATCCCAAAAATGGACAAAACATTTGATCAGGTTTTTCACAAAAGAGGATAGCAAAGTGGCCAATAAGTATCCAAATAAAGTAATAAAGATTATTACTTATCAAGAAAACACAAATTAAAACTACAATGAGATTCTACTATACACAGATCAGTAAAACTAAAGTTTTAAAAGACTGACAATACCAAATGTTGGTGAAGTTACAAAACACCTAGAACTGTCACTCATTCCTGGATGGAGTTTGTAGGAAGCATGAGAATGATAGCCCAGCCAAAATTCCCTTAGACAGCATAGTAGTGTAAGATTCTTCCTCCCAACTTTCCCTCTCCTCTTTCTTCATAGGGAGTGCAGACTTGCTTTGTCACTTGATAGCTCCCTCCGACTTTCCTGATTCTCTCTCTCTGCATTGTCTCTCATAGGTGTTTTCTAATAAAATCATTGTATGTTTAGTCCTGGACTTCCCAGATGGCATTAGTGGTCAAGAATCCACCGGCCAATCAAGGAGACCTAAGAAACATGGTTTCGATCCTTAGGTCAGGAAGATCGCCTGGAGGAGGGCATGGCAATCCACTCCAGTACTCTTGCCTGGAAAATCTCATGGACACAGGAGCCTGGCAGGCTATAGTCCATAGGATCGCAAAGAATCGGACACGACTGAAGTGACTTAGCACACACACATATGTTTAGTTGCATTTTAGTATCCAACTGTTGGGTACATGGATTACTTAGGAAAAATGTTTGGAACTAAACTCAGTGGCTCAGAGCTTTCATTATTCCAAATTATAGATCCAAAAGAAATAATGTGTATTTTCACAAAATATCTATAAAGAATAATCATATCATTTTTATTGATAATAATCCCAAAGTGGAAGCAACTCAGATGTTCAGAAGGACACTGAACAAATTGTGATAAAGTTATAAAATTAAGTTCAGTTCAGTTCAGTTCAGTCGCTCAGTCACGTCTGACTCTTTGCAACCCCATGAATCGCAGCACACCAGGCCTCCCTGTCCATCACCAACTCCCAGAGTTCACTGAGACTCACGTCCATCAAGTCAGTGATGCCATCCAGCCATCTCATCCTCTGTCATCCCCTTCTCTTCCTGTCCCCAATCCCTCCCAGCATCAGGGTCTTTTCCAATGAGTCAACTCTTCGCATGAGGTGGCCAAAGTACTGGAGTTTCAGCTTTAGCATCATTCCTTCCAAAGAAATCCCAGGGCTGATCTCCTTCAATGTAACAATAAAAATTAAGTACTGGTACACTAAACAACTTAACTGAATCATAACAATATTTTGCTGAGTGAAATAAGCCAGGCACAAACAAGTGTATACTGTGTAATTCTATTTATATGAAGTTCAAGAACATATTAATATATACTGATAAAAATCATAAAATGTTATTAAAATTTTTTTTTAGTTGGTGGTCATACAAGTAAAAATTATGTGTATTAAAGTATGGGTAGGAACTTCCTTCACTGTCTAGTGGTTAAGATTCCACACTTACACTGCAAGGGAATACAGGTTAGATTCCTGGTCCAGGATGTAAGATCCTGCATGCTGCATGGCATGACCAATAAATAAATAAATAATTAAATTACTAAATAAATAGCTTTAAAGATGAGTAAAAACTATTGAACAGAACAATTAAGATTATATAACTTTGTGTACTTTACTATAGGTTTGTTTTGCCTTAATTAAAATAATTAAAATTGTAGTATGGTTTGTTGTTCGATCACTAACTTGTGTTTTACTCTTTGCAAGCCCCATGAACCACAGCACAACAGGCTTCCCTGTCCTTAGCCATCTAAAGTTTGCTATAATTCATGTCCATTGAGTCAGTGATGCCATCCAACCATCTCATCCTTTGTCATCCCCTTCTCCTGCCTTCAATCTTTCCCAGCATCGGGGTCTTTTCTAATGAGTCAGCTCTTTGCATCAGGTGGCCAAGTACTGGAGCTTCAGCTTCAACATCAGTCCTTTCAATGAAAAAATATTTAGGGTTGATTTCCTTTAAGATTGACTGGTTTGATTTCTTTGCTGTCCAAGGGACTCTCAAGAGTCTTCCTCAACACCACAGTTTGAAAGCATCAGTTCTTCAGCACTCAGCCTTCTTTATGGTCCAATTGTCTAGGTTTGTCATAGCTTTTTTTCCAAAGAGCAAGCAGCTTTTAAATTGTGGCTGTAGTCACTGTCTACAGTGATTTTGGAGCCCAAGAAATAGAGTCTATCATTGTTTCTATTTTTTTCCCCCATATTTTTGCCATGAAGTGATGGGACTGAAGGCCATGGTCTTAGTTTTTTGAATGCTGAGTTTTAAGTCAGTAGTATGATACTAAGAGCATTATATGGCATATATAAAAAATATATATGTATATATACAAGCATACATATAACTAAAACTTTGTTTTCTTGATGGATAGCTTCCTATTTCTATAGGTTGTTTGCCACTAAAATGATTTTATCTTCTGTACTATTATCTCTTAAAATTCTTTCTTTAATGTTGCTAATTCAAATACACATGATAGAGAATGAGAATCAGTTGATGAACTACAGGTAAATAAAGTGCCCAGAGAAAAGATTATGTGCCAGAAGTTTTTTAGAACAATTGTGCAAAGCAGGAAAGCCCACAATTTGTTCTACTAGGCAAATCCAGCAGAGAGGTATTTTTGGCATACCAGTCATCTCAGACTACAGGGAATTGTACCTCATTCAAGTAAGAAGCTTCTGTATGACGTAGAATGACAGTCGCTGAAAAAAGTAGTGGAAAATGCCTCTCTGTCTTTCAGCTGCTATAATTGGGTAGCTATATTTTGAGGAAAAATATGTTTAACTTCCTTCCTTATGGCTACTGTCAGTTTTTTTTCCTTAAGAGCTAGACACGTTTTTGAGCTTGAAATGATTCTTTTTTTTTTGTTTTGACTAGACATAGGGCTGATATTTTTCTATGAGCACTGCTGAAGAGAGAGGTTCTTAATTTTAAATAAGAATTTTATACAATATTAATGCATGCCTCCTTAATGTGAGCATTTTTTTCCACTTAATGCTGGTAAAATGTGTGGAAATGTCAGTAAAATAATTTTTTTTCCTGTGGGTACACCTTCAGAAAAAAGATCATTGTAGTTATTAAGTAAACTTGCCATAAAAAGGCTCTTTTTATTTGAATGTTGAACTTAAAATCTTGTAGGGCAATGAGTTCTTATGAATTGTGTATAATTCATTAGTTTTATTTGAAAGATGTGGAACTTGGAATGACTATGCAAATCTCCTCGATTTTCATCTTCCCTCTGCCATCAAGGTACTGGATAAATCTTAACGGTTTCTATAAATGGAGCAATAACACCCAGGAGAATATGGCCTATAAATGCATTCCAAGTATGTTACAGTCCTAGCAGTCCCAGAAAAAGGAGAGATTTGGGCTTGGAGGAAGCCTTAACAGTGACTTTCAAAATGTATTCTGGACCTTCTTCTTTATCATGTGGGTATACTACTTTAAAATTAATGTTCATGCCAGACTTTACATAAAATTTATGGGAATAGAGCCTAGAAATGTGCCTTTTGACCTTGTTGCCTAGATGATTCTTAAATACAAGTTTTTCTTTTTTTTTAAACCAAGAATGAGTGTGATGATTACTTTTATAGAACTATACTTCATTACGCTGGCTAAAATTACTCATCCTATTCCCACAAATTAAACTAGCACCAAGAGGGCAAGATAAACAAATGATGGAGCTGAAGAGTCTGGTATAATATTTGTTATTCAAAATAATTTATAAAGAATCCTACTTGTTTGTTAGTATTATATCATTTCAGTAAGTAGCTATATTTTGTTCTTAGACAAGAACTTTGATTTACTTTTATAATTTAATTATATCTGCAAAGGAGATCTCAGAGGTATTATAAAATTAGAAGTTAAATCTGGAATAATTGACTGTTGTATTTTTTAATAAAAAAACAATGATTTTTAGTTATGTAAAATGAACGGAAGAGCCATCATGCTATTTCTCATCCCTTTGATATTAATTTAAGATTATGTTAATGAACTCAGTGAAATCAAAGAAAAGTATCTTCCTTGATGGTTCATATTTTTTAAAAAGAACCAGGTTGGAAAGACAAGAATCTGAGACTTGTAGCTTCTTTCCTATACATACAATTTGGTTTTGTGCCTGAAATCTTGAGATTTTTAACAAACTTAGGACACACTTTTAAATCCAAGCCAAATGTGAGAAATGAAGGCAAAATATTTCATTGTGAAATGATGTTTCCTTTAAAGTTTGAAGTGGATACAAGAGGAACTGTTAAATTTTACCAATTTAAAATGTGAGAGACTTGTCTATTATAACAATACCAGTTCGCCTTTCACAGGCTATTAGGGAGACAGCTAGTTTCCTTCTACTCACTGAATGAAGAGAATCTAAGCTGAAGTAGGGAATCCTTGTAGAGAGCTCAAAATTCAATGTCCTCATCATTTTTGGGTGCTGACTTGTATTAAATCTGGGCCATATTGGTATTTGTACTTTGAGTAACTCAGTGATGAAATGGTAAGAATATAGCCAATTTACTTCTTAATATTAAAACACATTGCAGCTCTGATAAGAACAAAAACTAAAGACAGGGTAAAAAGCTACATCTTTTTGTCATAATATTGCCAAAGTAATGAATTCTTAGTTACTTTATTATTAATTGTTGATCATAAGATAAAAATACACATTGAGAAAAAAATGCTGTTGCCCCACTTTCTCTTCTTCCTGCAGTTCATACATAGATAATAATATCCTTACTTCATTGACAGAATGAAAAAATCGATTTTCCCTGTGGATTTTTTTCTGAGGTTCAAGTTTCATAAGGAAAGTTAATAAAATGAAAAATAACCTTGACAATTGGTAAAAAAAAATTTTGCTTTGGAATTAGGAGGTGAAGTAAAGACTGTTCTTTTTAAAGATGTCCACACTAGCATGTTAATATGAATTATAATGAGGCCATGGGCATGAAAGCATCTGGCACTTACATCAGTACTGTCTTTAACGAAGTTCATAAAACATTACATATTTTATGTTTATTAACTCTGACATATACATATAATATTACATTTTATTAAAATATATCCATTTATAAATATGGCTCAGATGGTAAAAATCTGCCTGCAATGTGGGAGAGGAGCCTGGTGGGCTACTGTCCCTGGGATCCCAAAGAGTCGGACACGGCTGAGCGACTTAGCATAGCACAGCACACATATGTTACACACATATAAACATAAAAAGTAGGAAGCTATAGCACTAGGTCTTCTGATGGATATCATAAGATAGATTTTTCTCTTCTTTAAGAAAGTGTTTCCTTGGAGAGTCTGGCACAAGCTCTGGAAGCACTCCCAGATATCTTTTACCATATATGTCCAGACTGCTTCAAGTCTAGGGTCACTCAGTGAAATTTCCAAACAGTGCATACTCACAGTTTTACTACAATTATACTTTGAGTTTCATAACTGGAAACAGGCATCAGCATCTCCCACAGAAAACCAAATACATGAAGGAAAGCTTGAGGCAAGAAATGGCTGTACATGTCTACCCTCCCCAAACTTCACTTTTTCAGAATTATAAAAATTTGTTGAAGTCCAGGCATTTCAGGAAGGTGAACTTTTTTGTAATTGCACAGGCAATTCTTAATCATTTCTCAGTTTTGGCATTCAGTTGGTAGTGCTTTTTAAATTCCCCTTCTCTTCCTACATAAGACTGCAGAAAGAGTAAGGGCAACTTCATATAATACACACAGTATGGCCCATATAGAATGTGGCTAAATTATATTTGACACTATTTTCAAGGATGACAATTTTAGAGTAAATGTTGGAGATCATCCAGCTCTTTTAAAAGGACAAATTGTTCACATATCATTGATTTTAGAGATCTGCTCAACAGGAGAAATAAGAATCTCTACTTGACTTGATAGACACTAAAAGGATCTTAGGCTTTAGAACTAAGATTGTAATTTTGGTCAGCATATCGACATGAGTCTGAGACCTGGCTCTGTCATTGACAATGAGTGGGTTCTGGGAACATGCCTTAACCATTCTAGGTTTCAGCCTTCTCATCCATAAAGTGGAGATAATTCATACAAATGGTATTCAACCAACATTTAGTTTGCTCAAGACCTGCCAAACACATAGTGATAATATTTACTTCATAGTATGACTACAAGGACTAAAAGAGATGATGAAAGTTGTGTTTTTAAAATAGGTCTGGTACATAAAAAGATAAACAGTAAATGTTTATTAAAATATTTTGTCAATTATTTTCCCCTGTTAGATAATTTTATTATTTTGGTTGAACTATGTCCATCAAATAAACTGTTTAGTACATCCACTTCCCTAGAAATTAAAAATAGGTGTAGTGATGAAGTGAACCCTCAAGGGAGGAGCCTGGTCTTAAGGGAGGTAATGACCTGTACTGAGTTGCTAGATTAAGGTCATGTTGTCTGTTACATGGGATTCTTTCATCTTCCCCAAACATAAAACACATACTACTTCAGAATGAACTAAAACAAACTCTTGATATTTTGCTGTATTTCTCTTCCTGCTGCTTTTGTTGTTCTTTGGTTGGTTATGGTTTATTTTGAGAACTATAGTGTTTCTTCTACTTCCTCCTTTGAGAATGATAAAGCTGTTTTCTTATTCACCTATTCTTAGATTTTCCTCTAAAAGACTAAGTTTGTTTTTCAATAGAATGATATGGTATTTATAAAATAATAATAGATTAATTTTAACATGTGTGGCATTATGAAAGAGTGGCATGCATTATAAATTAAAATTATTCAAAAATACCTAAAAATTTAGCATGCAACCTCAAGCAGATTCACTCAGAAGCAACTGAAATATGGCAAGCAGCAATAAAATTACCCTTTTATTTCCACACTAAAAGAGAATCATTATTAAGGAATTTGGTACAAATGAAAGTTTATTTTTGAATGTGGCTTAGTAAGATTTAAGGGTTTAGCAAAGTTAATGATTCTAAGAATATTTCTGAGTATCCAAGACCCATTGTCAATTAAAAGCAGTGAAAGGCAAGAAGTATCCAAATCTGCCTACATCAAACCATCAAAATCTCTAAGATCTTTTATTCTAAGTTTTCACAAGGAAATGTACAATCCAGGCAGCATTGTTATGGATAAAGATTAAGAGCATAATATGCTCTTAATCTTTATCCATAACAATGCTGCTTAGAGGGATGGTATGGGGAGGGAGGAGGGAGGAGGGTTCAGGATGGGGAACACATGTATACCTGTGGCGGACTCATTTTGATATTTGGCAAAACTAATACAATTTTGTAAAGTTTAAAAATAAAATAAAATTTTAAAAAAAGAGCATATTCTAAACATATTTTATGTCTTTTATAGACAAGGGCATAGAGGCAGAGGTGTATATATATATATATATATATATGAGTAGGCAATGACACCCCACTCCATTACTCTTGTCTGGAAAATCCCATGGATGGAGGAGCCTGGTAGGCTGCAGTCCATGGGGTCGCTAAGAGTCGGACACGACTGAGCGACTTCACTTTCACTTTTCACTTTCATGCATTGGAGGAGGAAATGGCAACCCACTCCAGTGTTCTTGCCTGGAGAATCCCAGGGATGGCGGGGCCTGGTGGGCTGCCATCTCTGGGGTCGCACAGAGTCGGACATGACTGAAGCGACTTAGCAGCAGCAGCATATAGATATATAACCTCTTTGCCACTAAATTGTAAATTCTTCTCTATGTATTCTCTATATTATGACCTTCCATAACCTCAGGGAAATAAATAGATGCCCTACAACTAATAAGGAAAAAAAGGTGACCAAGGAAGCTGAATACTTTTTATTTATCCACAGAGAAATTTATAAGCATCAGGAGAACAAGATGGCAGAGGAGTAGGTGAATGTGGAGTACATCTCTCTCCATGGATACATCAAGAATACATCTTCAGACCCAGAAGAGTATTCAGAACATCAGCTAATAGCAGACAGGAGTACCTGAGCAGTGGAAAAGAATATATAGAACCACAAAAAACTCGGTAGGATGAAGGAAGTAGTGGGAAAAACAGGAATGTTACTAGGACTGGACCTGCCCTCAGCAGGTGGGGAAACTGAAGCAGGGGTCCAATCCCCACATTAGGGCAATTGTCTGAGTCCAGAGGGGAAACATTTAAGGCTGAGAGTAAAACAGTTGATCTGCTGCAGCCTAAATGGAATGAGAAACAGACAGTCCTTGCCACAGCCATATATACCCGGGACAGGTACACAGGTCCCCTAGAAGGTGCAGAGGCTGGGAGCTAGAGCTTAGGGATTGTGGATCAATCCTAGGGTGTGGGCTGCTGTTGACTGCAGAGAGAGGGATGGAGAGGATGTGAGGGAGGAGATTGTGGGGGGAAATGCCTGTGGAGGAAAGCCAGGGAGCCATGGAAGCAAGGCAGTACTGCTCAGTCATAAGTAGTGGGTAGAGCCATCACCATAACCACTCTCTCCCCACACAACAGCATCAGCAGCTGAACAGTAGAGAGGCTGGCCCATCAAATGCCTGATGCACTGAACTACAGAGTAGGACCCCACTCAGAGTGCCCCTTTAAGTGCCTGATGCACTGATCTACAGAGTAGGACCCTAGCCAGGGGGATCCCCTCTATGTGCCTGATGTGCCTCACAACAGAGAAGGCCCCCAGGCAAGGGAGCCTTCTAAGTGCCTGAACAGGCTGAGCTATGATGAAAGACTAGCCAAAGAGACCTTCTGATCACCAGCTACCCAGAGGCTCAAAAACAGACTCTGATAGGGCCGTAACTTCTGCAAATCAAGCAGTCCATGTCCCTGCACACTTGTCACCACCAGGGTCCCCACAACCCAAGCAAGTGCACCCACGTTCAGACTTAACCCTCACTGGGGCAGAGCTGCCTCAGGCAAAAAAAAAAAAAAAGTCTTGTGTCTACGCACACAGGGTCACTTCAGTCAAGTCCAACTTTTTGAAACCCTGTGGACTGTGACCTGTCAGGCTTCTCTGTCAGAGGGTTCTCCAGGCAAGAATACTGGAATGTATTGGCCAATACTGGTTGACATACCATTCTAGAGCATTATATTTCCTGCTGCCCTAGCCGCCAACTTCCCTGAGTACCTGGTGCTGCCAGAACCCCTATGACCCAAGCAGCTGCACCACCTCTGCATTTGGCCCTCACTAGGACAGATCCAAGTCCTCCAGGGCAGCTTCAGGAGCAAACAGCAGTGGACAACCCACATGCAGAAGTGGAAATAAAACCATGATTGGAACCCAGGGGCAGTGTGGCTAAGGAAGAAGACCCAAAACCTTCCCACAAGCTGTACAAGATGAAGATAAAATCCACACATTTAACTAGGCAGACTCTATGTCTATGAAATATATAAAAGGACATTGAGAGCTCCCACAAAAAAAAACACACTAGTTCTGATAGCTGTGGATTTTGGAGGCAAGAACACACAGGAGTAGGACCAGATTAGAATCAGAGCTGCCCTCCCCCCTCCCAGCAAGTCCAGAGACCAGCCAAGTGTTGGAAGGCATTCTAGGAAGGTGAGGTGGACTGTGACTCCCAGTGAGGGAAAGGACTCTGGCAGCAGTGACTCAAGAAAAAAATTTGTTATACTTACATTTTGACTTATTCTGTAGTTTCTTATGGATATTTTTTTTCTCTTTTTCTTTTTTTTCCTTCTCCCCACAGCCCTGTTCTGTTGTAGTTATCGATTTTATTGCTCCTATGAAATATAATTAAGCTTTTGAGTCTTTTTTTTTCCAACCTTTTTCAGTCTTTTTTTTTTTTTTAAGCTTTTGAGTCTTTTTTTTTTTTTTTCCCCTGTCAATGTGATTGATTTTGCAGTTCTGAGGAGTTTTCCTTTTCTTTTTCCCCCTCTTTTTTGTAATTTTTAATTTTAATTTTTTAAAGTTAATAATTTTTTTTACATTTATTCCTTTGTTTGCTTTTCCTATTGTTCTTTTACCCTTGCAGTTAATCTTTAATATATATAAATTTTCTTTATCTACCTCTATTTAACTTTGCATATTTATTCTTTTTTCCTTACTTTCTTTCCTTTCCCTTCAACATATTTGTTAGTTTTGCTTTCATTGCTTTATTCCCACTCAGCACCTTGCTTTAGTTTTGTTTTCCAGTTTGTGCTTTAGTTAATTTTGTTCTTAACTGGTAGATACAATTTTTTGTTTCCTTTGTTCAATCTATTGTACTTTATTTTTGTTAGACTGTTTTGATTTTGCTTATGGGTGTATATGGATATGTGTATATTTCATTATTTTAATTATTATTTGCCTGATTTTGTAGCTGCCATTTGTCTGGGGTTCATCTTTAGTTTTTCATTTTGGGGTATGTGTTTTAATCTAACTTAATGCCATAACAAACCACTTGTGGAATCTTTGTTCTTGACCAGAGATCAAGCCCTGAGCCTTTGGAGTGGGAGCACTGACTCCAACACCCTAGACTACCAGAGAACTAACCCTACGGAGTATCAAATAGTAAGAACTTCCACAAGGGAAACCACTTGAATACTAGACCCAGCATCACCCAACCACCAGTAGCACCCTGTGCAGGATGCCTTATCCAAACAACAAACAAAACAAAAATACAAACCCAGTCATCAACAGACAGGATTATCATCTCACTTAGCCTTGCCAATCAGAGGAAAAACAAACAAACAAAAAACTCAGCAAAAATCTCACCCTATCTGAAGCTTATACAAACCACTGCATGAAACTTGCTGGGGTAGAAACCAAAAGGAAGAAAGAATTCAATCTTGAAACCTGGGAAAAGGAAACCTCAAGCACAATAAGTTTAAAAGAGTAACTAAAAGGCAGAGAAATACTGAAAAAAATGAAGGAATAAACTAGAAACACAGAAGTCCAGATAAATGAAGAGGAAATAGCAAACTACTTGAAAAAGAATTCATAATAATGATAGTAAAGAGGATCAAAATCCTTGAAAACAGAATGGAGAAAATGCAAGAATCAATTAGCAAAGACCTAGAAGAATTAAATAATAAACATAGAGATAAACACCACAATTACAGAAATTAAAAATACTCTAGAAGAAATCAATAGCAGAATATCTGAAGCAGAAGAACAAATCAGTGAGCTGGAAGATAAAATGGTGGAAATAACTTCTGAAGAGCAGAATAAAGTAAAAAGAATGAAAAGAACTGAGGATATTCTCAGAGACCTCTGGGACAATAGCAAATGCACCAACAGTTGAATTATAGGGGTCCCAGAAGAAGAAGAGAAAAAGAAAGGGTATGAGAAAATTTTTGAAGAGATTATAGTTGAAATTTTCCCCAACATGGAAAAGGAAATAGTCAATCAAGTCCCACACAGGATAAACCCAAAGAGAAACACACCAAGACACATACTAATCAGACTAACAAAGATTAAAGACAAAGAAAGGATATTAAAGGCAGCAAGGGAAAAGCAACAAGTAACACACAAGGGAAACCCCATATGTTTAACAGCTGATCTTTCAGCAGAAACTCTGCAGGCCAGAAGGGAATGGCAGGATATATTTAAAGTACTGAAAGGGGGAAATCTACAACCAAGATTACTCTACCTGGCAAGGATCTCATTCAAAATTGATGGAGAAATCAAAAGCTTTTCAGAGAAGCAGAAGTTAAGAGAATTAAGCACCACCAAACAAGCTTTACAACGAGTGTTAAAGGGACTTATATAGTCAAGAAATACAAGAGAAGAAAAAGATCTGCAAAATCAAACACCAAAAAATTGAGAAAATGACAATAGGAACATATATATCAACAAATATTTAAAATGTAAATGGCTTAAATGCTCCAACCAAAAGACACGGATTGGCTGAATGGATATAAAAATAAGACCCATATATATGCTGTCTATAAGAAACCCACTTCAGAAATAAAGACACATATAGACTGAAAGTGAGAGGATGGAAAAATATATTCCATGCAAATAGCAAGCAAAAGAAAGCTGAAGTAGCAATCCTCATATCAGACAAAATAGACCTTAAAATAAAAAAGACTACAAGAGATAAGGAAGGACACTGCATAATGATCAAGGGATCAATCCAAGAGGACGACATAACAATTATAAATATCTACACATCCAACATAAGAGCACCTCAATACATAAGACAAACACTAACAGACATAAAAGGAGAAATTGACAGTAACACAATAATAGTAGGAGATTTTAACACCCCACTCATACCAATGGACAGATCATCAAAACAGAAAATTAATAAGGAAACACAGGTCTTAAATGATACATTAGATGTGAAGGATCTCATTGATATCTTCATGACATTCCATCTAAATGCTGAAGAATACACCTTCTCCAGTGCACATGGACCATTCTCCAGGATAGACCACATCTTGGGTCACAAATCAAACCTTAGTAAGTTTAAGAAAATTGAAATTTCATCAAGCATCTTTTCTGTCCACAGCACTATGAGACTAGATATCAATTACAAGAAAAAAAAAACACAAGCACAAGGTGATTAAATAATACATTTCTAAACAACTAACAGGTTACTGAAAAAAATCAAAAGGGAAATTTAAAAATTCTAGAAACAAATGACAATGAAAACACGACAACTCAAAATCTCTTGGATGCAGCAAAAGCAGTTCTAAGAGGGAAGTTTATAGCAATACAATCCTACCTCAGGAAACAAGAAAAATGTTGAATAGACAACCTAACTTTACATCTGAAACAACTGGAGAAAGAAGAAGAACAACAACAACAAAAATAGCAAAAGAAAAGAAATCATAAGGATCAGAGAAGAAATAAGTGAAAAGAAGTGAAAGAAATAATACTAAAGAGTAATAAACCAAAAGCTGGTTCTTTGGAAAGTAAACAAAATTGACAAACCTTTAGCCAGAATCATCAAGAAAAAAGAGAGAAGAATCATATTAACAAAATTAGAAATGAAAAAGGAGAGATTAAAAGAGACAATGCAGAAATACAAAGGCTTATAAGAGACTATTATGACCAACTATATGGCAAGAAAATGGATAACCTGGAAGAAACTGACAGATTCTTAGAAAAGTTCAATCTTCCTAGACTGAACCTGGAAGAAATAGAAATTATGAACAACCCAATTACAAGCACTGAAGTTGAAGCTGTGATCAAAAAATTTCCCCAAAAAACAAACACCCAGCCTCAGATGTCTTCACAGGAGAACTCTGTCAAACATTTAGAGAAGAGCTAATGCCTATCTTTATAAAACTCTTTCAAAAAATTGCAGGGGAAGGACCACTTCCAAACTCATTCTATGAGACCACCATCACCCTGATACCATACGATCACATAGATGAAGATAACACAGAAAAGTAAACTACAGGCCAGTATCACTGATAAACAGATGCAAAAATCCTCAACAAAATTTTTGCAAATACAATTCAACAATACATTAAAAAACTCATACACCATGATCAAGTTGGGTTTATACCAGGGATGCAAGGATTCTTCAGTAAATGCAAATCAATCAATGTGATATACCATAATAACAAGCTGAAAGATAAAAATCATATGATAATCTAAATAGGTGCAGAAAAAGACTTTTAATAAAAGCACCCATTTATGATTAAAACTCTTCAAAAATGGGCATAGAAGGACCTACCTCAACATAGTAAAGGCCATATATTATAGGCCTACAGCAAACATTATTCTCAATGGTGAAAAACTGAAAGCATTCCCCCTAAGATAAGGAACGAGACAAGGGTGTCTACTTTCACCACTATTATTCAACATAGTTTTGGAAGTCCTAGCTACAGCAATCAGAGAAGAAAAAGAAATTAAAGGAATCCAGATCAAAAGAGAGGTAAGCCTCCCACAGTTTGCAGATGACATGATACAGAGTACATAGAAAACCCTAAAAATACCATCAGAAAATTACTATAGCTAATCAGAGAATTTAGCAAAATGACAGGATACAAAATCAATACACAGAAGTCACTTGTATTTCTATATACTAACAATGAAAAATCAGAGAAATTAAAGAATCAACCCCATTCATCATTGCAAGAAAAAGAATTAAATATCTAGGAATAAACTTACCTAAGGAGACAAAAAGACTATACACAGAAAATTATAAGACTGATGAAATAAATCAAAGACAACATTAACAGGTAGATTTATATTCCATGTACCTGTGTAGGAAGAATCAATATTGGGAAAATGGTTATACTACCTAATGCAATCTACAGATTCAGTGTGATCCCTATCAAATTGCCAACAGCATTTTCACAAAACTAGAACAAAAAATTTCACAGTTCACATGGAAACACAAACGACCCCAAAGAGCCAAAACAATCTTCAGAAAGAAGAGTGGAGCTGGAGGAATCAACCTTCCTGACTTCAGATTATACTACAAAGCTACAGTCATCAAGATAGTATGGTATTGGCACAAATACAGGTATATAAACCAATGGAACAAATTAGAAAGAAGAGAAATAAACCCATGCACATATCAGCACCTTATTTTTGATAATGGAAGCAAGAATATAAAAAGGGGAAAAGAAAACCTCTTCAGTAAATGGTGCCGGGAAAACTGGACAGTCAGTGATTCAGTTCAGTTGCTCACTCGTGTCTGACTCTTTGCAACCGCATGGATTGCTGTGTGCCATTCCTCCCTGCCCATCACTAATTCCCAGAATTTATTCAAACTTATGTCCATTGAGTCGGTGATGCCATCCAACCATCTCATCCTCTGTCATCCTCTTCTCCTTCCACCTTCAATCTTTTCCAGCATCAGGGTCTTTTCCAATGAGTCAGTTCTTCGCATCAGGTGGCCTAAGTATTGGAGTTTCAGCGTCAACATCAGTCCTTCCAATGAATATTCAGGACTAATTTCCTTTAGGATGGACTGGCTGGACCTCTTTGCAGTCCAAGGCACTCTCAAGAGTCTTCTCCAACACCACAGTTCAAAAGCATCAATTCTTCAGCACTCAACTTTCTTTACAGTCCAACTCTCACATCCATACATGACTACTGGAAAAACCATAGCTTTAACTAGATGGACCTTTGTTGGCAAAGTAACGTCTCTGCTTTTTAATATGCTGTCTAGATTGGTCATAACTTTTCTTCCAAGGAGCAAGCGTCTTTTAATTTCATGGCTGCCATCACCATCTGCAGTGATTTTAGAGCCCAGAAAAATAAAGTCTCTCACTGTTTCAAACGTTTCCACATCTATTTGCCATGAAGTAATGGGACTAGATGCCATGATCTTAGTTTTCTGAATGTTGAGTTTTAAGCCAGCTCTTTCACTCTCCTCTTTCACTTTCTTCAAGAGGCTCTTCAATTCCTCTCTGCATTCTGCTATAAGGTTGATGTCATCTGCATATCTGAAGTTATTGATATTTCTCCAGACAATCTTGATTCCAGCTTGTTCTTCATCCAGCCTGGCATTTCTCATGATGTTCTCTGCATATAAGTTAAATAAGCAGGGTAACAATATACAGCCTTGACATACTCCTTTCCCAATTTAGAACCAGTCTGTTGTTCCATGTCCAGTTCTAACCGCTGCTTGTTCACCTGCATACAGATTTATCAGGAGGCAGGTCAAGTTGTCTGGTATTCCCATCTCTTTCAGAATTATCCACAATTTGTTGTGATCTACATAGTCAAAGGCTTTGGCGTAGTCAATAAAGCAGAAGTAGATATTTTTCTGGAACTCTCTTGCTTTTTTGATGATCCAGCAGATGTTGGCAATTTGATCTCTGGTTCCTCTGCCTTTTCTAAATCTGGCTTGAGAACATCTGAAAGTTCACAGTTCATGTACTGTTGAAGCCTGGCTTGGAGAATTTTTAGCATTAATTTGCTATCATGTGAAATTAGTGCAATTGTGTAGTAGTTTGAGCATCCTTTGGCATTGCCTTTCTTTGGGATTGGAATGAAAACTGACCTTTTCCTGTCCTATGACCACTGCTGAGTTTTCCAAATTTGCGGGCATATTGAGTGCAGCACTTACGCAGCATTATCTTTTAGGATTTGAAATAGCTCAACTGGAATTCCATCACCTCCACTAGCTTTGCTAATAGTGTTGCTTCCTAAGGCCCACTTCACTTTGCATTTCCTGATGTCTGGCTCTAGGTGAGTGATCACAGCAAGGGTTGTTGCTGAATCATGAAAGATGCCAGAATTCTTGGCTTCTGGAGGAGAAGAATTCAATCTGTGGCCATAGACAGGGCTTGATGACTTAGAGCTTTTGTGAAGTAGAGTTTTATTAAAGTATAAAAGGGATAGAGAAAGCCTCTGACATAAGCATCAGAAGGGGGAAGAAATGTACCCCCTCACTAGTGTTAGCAATGGAGTTATATACTTTCAATTAGTTATTACAGTGAATCAAAAGTATGTCTGGAGGTTGTAAAGACCTTACTAGATCCACTTCCATAATTTACATTTTAAGATAACAGAACTAGCCAGAAGTTTTTTTCCAGAAACTGTCCTCAAGCAGGATACATTATTGTTATATAATCCTAAGGAATGTAGAGAGGAAAAAGTATGCCCTTTCCTCCTCCTTGAGAATTCCAGACCCCTCTCTCTTTGGGAACCCCCCAGACTTCTTATCAACCTGACTAGGAATTGACTTTCTCATTCCCCCCTTTTCTTTTAGGAGAATTATGTTGCCAAGGGAAAGGGGCATTGTTTTCATTCGATAACAACTTCCTGCTGTTGAGGGGCATTGTCCCTAAATTGTTGAGGCAACATATTCTCCTAACCCTCATATTGAGGGGCCCCAAGTAATACTTGGAGGAGGCTGTGGCACAGCATTTGTAACTTAAAAGCCTGTATGGGACTAGAAACAAATCCAGGTACACAGTTACAGATGCAAGGCAAAATAGTCATTAAACCAAGTTAAAATCAAAATTAAAAGTCACATCATGTCTGTAGTTACATCAGTCCATTTTAGGATCGTTAGATGTCATCTCAGAGTTGAAGAAAGTCCTTTCCTCGAAGTGGAGAAACTCACCATGGCAAGTCTTCAATTGATGAGTTGTGGATTGCTCCACAGACCATGCAATTAGACCGATTGTGGAATGTGGCATAGGAATGAGCCCAGGACAGGAAGGTGTTGTCTTGAGGGTCAAATGGCAGACTCAGGATTTTTGGAGTCAGCAGAAGCAGGCTCACATAGATTATCAGGCCCATCTGAAGAGTACAAAGTCAGAGCATAGAAAGTAAAGACATAAAATGACATCACTTAGTTCTGGTCAGGGGTCAGGGTGCCACCTCTTAACTCGAGTGTGATGCACCCACGAATCAATTCCTAGCACTTTGACAGCTGTGGGAGAAGAAAGAATAACATGGTAAGGGCCTTCCCAGAGGGGTTTGAGAGATTGGCCCCCAGATTCCAGTGTTTTTATCAGGACTTTGGTTCCTGGCTCAAAGAGAGGCTTGCTTGACTCAGAGCCTGGGTCAGGAGTTAGCTCCCAGAGTTCCATAAATGCCTGTTGAAAAGCTGAGAGCTGAGTTACATAACTAGCTAATTCTAAGGCTTCAGGAAAACTTTTCCATTGAGCATTTTCAGGAATTCTTAATCATCCATCCGTGGACTGTAACCATCCTTTATTAGTAAACTTTGCTCCTCTTTTCTCGTATCTTCCTAATTCTTCCTCAGTATATTGTGGTTTTTCCTGTTCTACAGGACCTATCCCGATCAAAGGTGTCTGCAGTGAAGGGGTTTCCGAAAGAGCCGCCTTTCTGGCTTGACAGTCAGCCAGCTGATTACCCTTGGTTACTTTACTCCCATCCCTGCTGTGCCCTTTGCAATGCATAACAGCTACTTCTTTAGGACAATATAAAGCAGTTAAAAGTCTCTGGATCTCTCTGAAATGCTTAATAGGTTCTCCTGTTGCCGTTTTAAACTTTCTTTCCATATTGCAGCATGAGCATGTAAAGTCAATTAAGCATACTTAGAATCAGTGTAGATATTTACTCACTGCCCTTTGCTTAACTCTAGAGCTCAGGTCAGAGCCACAAGCTCTGCTAACTGAGCACTGGTTCCCTGGGGGAGAGATTTTGCTTCTAAAACCTGTTCAGCCATCACCATGGCATAACCTGCTTTATGCTTACCATCCTGAACAAAAGAACTGCCATCTGTAAATATTTTCATGTCAGGATCCACTAGATCTTCCCGAGCTGCATAGTTTAAAGTTAGAAATTGGGAGCAATCATGATCAGGTGTTTCATTTTTCTTCTCAGGAAGGAAAGTGGCAGGATTTAAATTTCCACAAACTTTAAGCTTAGTTATTGGTCCTTCTGACAACAATGACTGATTAAGAAGCCTACTGTCTGTCTTCCAAATATTAACCTTAACCTTAGAGTTTAAGATTCCACTCACATCATGAGAAGTCAGTAGAGTAAGATTTCATCCATTCCTTAACCTCAGGCTTCGATGGATACTGCTTCTTATGTGGGAATAAGTGCAGGACTTTGAGCTTGACAACTACAGGAATAGCATTTTGTGCTTGGCCCACGGATTTTCCATCAGCCTACACTCTAGGATTAACATTTTCTTCAATTAAAGGGAGAGAAAGGGAGGGCTCCATATTCATGAAAACAGAGGCATGGACCTTGCTCAGTTTATCCCTCCCCAAAAGGGGTAAGGGAGACTCTGGCACGATCAGAAACTCGTGTGAAAATAGCATAGAGTCCCAGTTACAACTTAAAGAACAACTGAAATAATACCTTTTGGCTTGTCCAGACAGTCCCACTATGGAAGCGGATTGGAAAGAAAGTGGGCCAGGGGCTTCAGTAAGCACAGAGTAAGTTGCCCCAATATCTAAAAGGAAATTGATGAATTTGCCCCCCAAAGTTATTAATACCCGGTGTTCCTTGGGTGTAATTAGGATGGGAGCTTGTGTGGGGACCCCCAGGCACCTTTGGTCCTGATTGTCTTGAGAGTCCAACCTCTGAAACCTATGCTTTTGAGGGCAGTCTCTCCTCCAGTGTGGTCCCTTGCAGCCTGGACATGGAGCCGGGGGCGGCTTAGGTGCCTGAGGGCAATCCTGCTTGAGGTGCCCCTCCTTTTCCACAGTAATAGCAAGCTCATCCTTTTTCACCTGGGCGCCTCTGGGCATTTTTCTCAGGCTGTTTAAGAACGGTTCTGACAGCCATTACAAGGGCTTCCGCCTGTTCCTTTGTATTTTTCTGCCTTTCTTTCTTTTCCTCGTATTCCCTACCATGATAGACTATTTGAGCCAGTTGCAACAGATTATCTAAAGACTGATCTGGTCCATACGTCTGTTTTTAATAGCTTACAGCAGATATCTGGAGCTGATTGAGTGAGAAATCTATCTTTTAAGATCACTCTTTCCTCTTCACTTTCAGGGTCAGTCTCAGTGAATTTGCAAAGGGCTTCTCTCAGTCTGTCTAGGAATTTACCAGGAGCTTCCTTCTCCTCCTGTTCTATGTTTGCCAATCTGGCATAGTTTAAAGTCTTAGCATACACTTGCCTGAGTCCTTCAAAAACACATCGACAAAATGACTCTGATCCATCTCCCTTTAGCCGTGTTATAGTCCCAATCTGGTTCTATAGTTGAGACCACCTGATTCCCAGTGGGGAGGGTGGCTATCTCATCCTCCTTCTTCCCTACTGATTCATTACCAAGCCATTCATCTCCATAAGCAACAGCTTTCCCCAAAACTCAACTTTTTGAGTCAGGAGTCAGTGTGTGTCCCAAGATGTACATCACATTCTTCCAAATAAGGTCATAAAGCAGAGTAATACCTTTAAAAGCTCTAATATATTTTTCTGGGTCCTCTAATTAGTCTCCCAGATCCTCCTTGATTGTTTGTATTTCCTGATAAGAAAAGGGCTTATTAACTCTCATAGACTGATTATTTCTCTGGGTGGGTGCTTCATGAAGAAGCAACAGCTTTAGTGGCTTTCCTCAGCCTCTCCCGCTGCTCTGTGCATATGATCCCAGGGATAGATTGGACAAACCTGCTTTTCTTGATCTCTCTGTTTCCTGTCCTCCATCTCACCCTGCCTTTCACCATTAGTTTTTGCTGTCTGAGCTTCTCTTACTTTGACTGAGTTTCTATTGAAACCAGAGTAGTCTGAGGTTGTATTGAGACAGTAGTTTGAACCTCTACTTGGGCTGTTTGAATCTCAGTTTGGGTTTTTACTGAGACCAAGGCAGCCCTTCCTTGGTGGTGGGGGGGGGGGGGGGGAGGGGTCCCTGACTTTCAGTTTGCTCAGTTTGGAGCCCTGGGTACGGGGGCAAAGTAGGAGGACAGGAGGGAGCTGAAGGTTTCACGCCCAAATCTATACCCTTAGGACATAAGTCTGGCATACCTCGAAGAGAGAAAAAGGGCAACATATATGCTACTTCTAACCCATTTCCCTTGTTTTCTACAGAACTGGCCTAATTGTAAAACAGTAATAATTGAGATCCTTCAACAGGTCAGTGTTCCCCGTTTTCTAAAGGATACTGTGGCCATTCAGTATCACAGAAGATCAGGAGTGCCTTCTTTAAGCTCTGGGGATCAAATCTATCCCAGTTTTTCAGGATACAGTTCAAAGGAGTGAGGCTGGAATTATTAGCTCCCATCTGTAAGAGGGAAAAAAAAGCGACCAGCACCATCTTTCTACCAGAGGCATCCCTCCCTGCTCTAGACGAGGGTGTAGACAGACTTTACACCGAAGCTTTCCTTCCCTAGTTGGACGTAGTCTGTCCCTTATTGATGCAGATGCCATACTTGTAAATCCCAGTTCTACCACCGAGACAGTGTATAGATGCACCAGGGGTAGACCTGATGGCATCCCAGACTGATGTCCAGTTCCTCACCGTTAAAACCTTGCTTGCCTCTGATGCCACCCAGGGTGCAATCAGAGTAACCTTCCAGAATGCCTCCCAAGCTAAGACCACTGGGGGAAACATTCATCACCTGAGTGCCTGTGCACGACCCTGAGTATATTCCTGGCCACAATAAGGCCAGTACGAACATAAAACTGAGATTTTCCTTCCAAGTGTCACCACACCAGTATAAATGATAGTAAAAGAGATGGTGAATATCTGGCCAGTGAGGAAAAAGTGATTTTTGTCCTCGAGTTATTAAGACCAGTCCTTCCAGTTCATTTCCATAGATTCCACAGAAAGAATATCTAAGATGTTGGGACAAAAGCCACTGGAAAGCCTCCTCTAAGCTCTTGGTCTACTAAGAGCTAGTGTTATGAAAGAAGAAACTCATTGCACTTCCAATCTAAGTAACCTTTAACCTCAGAGATGCTCTTGGAGCTAGAGCTCCATCTAGCTTCTGAACTTTTGACTCCTAGAGAAGCTAGGTGCTTCCTGACTACCAATACAAGTTTGGGGCCTAAGTAACAGTACACAGTAACAGCAAGGATCACAAGTCCCTTGAAAGTCTATGATCCAACAGATAGGTTGGTGCTTCTAACTCCCAAAAAGTTATGAAATGGTCAAAAGACCATAAAGTTTTACCAAGAAAGGAGAGTTCAGTCCACACACTGTGCCCATTTCTGGTCGGTACCCAAAGGAGACATTGGGTGCCTCTTGTCATTGGCAGATCGGTATAAACCCCCAAAAGGTTTCTGCCATAAGCCGTATGAGGTCACTGCAGAGCCACAGAGCAAGGCTCCTCACTTGCTTCGTGCATGGCGTGTCAGTCATTCGCACAAGCACACTGTAGGGTTAGTAAAGTACAGCAGAAAATGTGTTCAGTAGGAGAACAAAGATTAGAGCTTCAAGCATCCTTACCTTGTCCTGAAGAATCTCGGATGAGCCCCCAAGATGAAAGGTTGCTGCTGAACCACGAAAGGTGCCAGGATTCTTGGCCTCCAGAGGAGAAGAACTAAATTTGGGGACAGAGATGAGGCTTGATCACACAGAGCTTTTGTGTAATAGAGTTTTATTAAAGTATAAAAGGGATAGAGAAAGCTTCTGACACAGATAACAGAAGGGGGCAGAAAGAGTACCCCCTCACTAGTGTTAGCAATGGAGTTATATACTTTTAATTAGTTTTCTTCCCTGGTGGCTCAGATGGTAAAGTGTCTGCCCGTAATGTGAGAGACCCGGGTTCAATCCCTGAGTTGGGAAGACCCTCTGGAGAAGGAAATGGGAACCCACTCCAGTATCCTTGCCTGGAAAATCCCATGGACGGAAGAGACTGGTATGCTATATAATCTACAGGATTATATAACAATAACGTATCCTGCTTGAGGACAGTTTCTGGAAAAAACCTTCTGGCCAATCCTGTTATCTTAAAATGTAAATTATGGAAGTGGGTCTATAATCCTAAGGAATGTAAGACATCCGAGGTCAGGGGCAGTGGCCAAAAGGAGCTACCCCACTTCCAAGGAGCGGCAGCTGTACAGGTGCAGGAGGGCTGAGAGGAGCTACTCCACGTTCAAGGTCAGGAGGGGCGCCCATGGGAGATACCCCTTGACCAAGGTAAGGAACAGCGACTATGCTTTGCTGGAGCAGCCATGAAGAGATACCCCACGACCAAGGTAAGAGAAACCCAAGGAAGATGGTAGGTGTTGAGAGAGGGCATCAGAGAGCAGATACACTGAAACCATAATCAAAGAAAACTAGCCAATCTGATTACACGGACCACAGCCTTGTCTAACTCAGTGAAACTAAACCATGCCATGTGGGACCAACCAAGATGGACGGGTCATGGTGGAGAGGTCTGATGGAATGTGGTCTACCAGAGAAGGGAATGGCAAACCACTTCAGTATTCTTGCCTTGAGAATCCCATGAACAGTATAAACAGGCAAAATGATAGGATACTGAAAGAAGAACCCCCAGGTTGGTAGGTGGCCAATATGCTACTGGAGATCAGTGGAGAAAAAACTCCAGAAAGAATAAAGGGATGGGGCCAAAGCAAAAACAATACCCAGTTGTGGAGGTGACCGGTGATAGAAGCAAAGTCCGATGCTGTAAACAGCAATAATGCATAGGAACCTGGAATGTTAGAACCATGAATCAAGGCAAATTGGAAGTGGTCAAACAGGAGATGGCAAGAGGAAACGTCAACATTCTAGGAATCAGTGAACTAAAATAGACTGGAATGGGTGAATTTAACTCAGATGACTATTATATCTACTACTGTGGGCAGGAATCCCTCAGAAGAAATGGAGTAGCCATCATGGTCAACAAAAGAGTCTGAAATGCAGTACTTGAATGCAATCTCAAAAATGACAGAATGATCTCTGTTCGTTTCCAAGCAAGCCATTCAATATCACAGTAATCCAAGCCTATGCCCCAAAGAGTAATGCTGAAGAGCTGAAATTGAATGGTTCTATGAAGACCTACAAGACCTTTTAGAACTAACCACCAAAAAAAGATATCCTTTTCATTATAGCAGACTGGAATGCAAAAGTAGGAAGTCAAGAAACACTTGGAGTAGCAGGCAAATTTGGCCTTGGAGTGGAGAATGAAGCAGTGCAAAGGCTAATAGAGTTTTGCCAAGAGAACACACTGGTCATAGCAAACACCCTCTTCCAACGACACAAGAGAAGACTCTACACATGGACATCATCAGATGGTCAATACAAAAATCAGATTGATTATATTCTTTGCAGCCAAAGATGGAGAAGCTCTATACACTCAGCAAAAACAAGACCGGGAGCTGACTGGTGCTCAGATCATGAACTCCTTATTGACAAATTCAGGCTTAAATTGAAGAAAGTGGGGAAAACCACTAGACCATTCATATATGACCTAAATCAAATCCCTTATGATTATACAGTGGAAGTAAGAAATAGATTTAAAGGACTAGATCTGATAGATAGAGTGCCTGATGAACTATGGACGGAGGGTCGTGACATTGTACAGGACAGAGATCAAGACCATCCCCAAGAAAAAGAAATGCAAAAAAGCAAAATGGCTGTCTGGGGAGGCCTTACAAATAGCTGTGAAAAGAAGAGAAGCAAAAAGCAAAGGAGAAAAGGAAAGATATAAGCATCTGAATGCAGAGTTCCAGAGAATAGCAAGGAGAGATAAGAAAGCCTTCCTCAGTGATCAATGCAAAGAAATAGAGGAAAACAACAGAATGGGAAAGATTAGATATCTCTTCAAGAAAATTAGAGATACCAAAGGAACATTTCATGCAAAGATGGGCTCGATAAAGGACAGAAATGGTATAGACCTAACAGAAGCAGAAGATATTAAGAAGAGGTGGGAAGAATACACAGAAGAACTGTACAAAAGAGATCTTCACAACCCAGATAATCATGATGGTGTGATCACTCACTTAGAGCCAGACATCCTGAATGTGAAGTCAATTGGGCCTTAGAAAGCATCACTATGAACAAAGCTAGTGGAGATGACGGAATTCCAGTTGAGCTATTTCAAATCCTGAAAGATGATGCTGTGAAAGTGCTACACTCAATATGCCAACATATTTGGAAACCTCAGCTGTAGTCAGAGGACAGGAAAATGTCAGTTTTCATTCCAATCCCAAAGAAAGGCAATGCCTAAGAGAGCTCAAACTACCGCACAATTGCACTCATCTCACATGCTAGTAAAGTAATAATCAAAATTCTCCAAGATGGGCTTCAGCAATAGGTGAACCGTGAACTTTCAGATGTTCAAGCTGGTTTTAGAAAAGGCAGAGGAACCAGAGATCAAATAGCCAACATCCACTGGATCATCGAAAAAGCAAGAGAGTTCCAGAAAAACATCTATTTCTGCTTTATTTATGCCAAAGCCTTTGACTGTGTGGATCACAAGAAACAGTGGAAAATTCTGAAAGAGATGGGAACACCAGACCACCTGACCTGCCTCTTGAGAAACCTGTATGCAGGTTGGGAAGCAACAGTTAGAACTGGACATGGAACAACAGACTGATTCCAAATAGAAAAGGAGTACGTCAAGGCTGTGTATTATCACCATGCTTATTTAACTTATATTCAGGGTACATAATGAGAAACACTGGGCTGGAAGAAGCACAAACTGGAATCAAGATTGCCAGGAGAAACATCAATAGCCTCAGATATACAGATGACACCACCCTTATGGCAGAAAGTGAAGAGGAACTAAAGAGCCTCTTGATGAAAATGAAAGAGGAGAGTGAAACAGTTGGCTTAAGGCTCAACATTTAGAAAACTAAAATCATGGCATCTGGTCCCATCTCTTCAAGGCAATAGATGGGGAAACAGTGAAAACAATGTCAGAATTTATTTTTCTGGGCTCCAAGAGCACTGCAGATGGTGATTGCAGTCATGAAATTAAAAGACGCTTACTCCTTGGGAGGAAAGCTATGACCAACCTAGATAGCATACTAAAAAGCAGAGACATTACTTTGCCAACAAAGTTCCATCTAGTCAAGGCTATGGTTTTTCCAGTGGTCTTGTACGGATGTGAGAGTTGGACTGTGAAGAAAGCTGAGCGCTGAAGAATTGATGCTTTTGAACTGTGGTGTTGGAGAAGTCTCTTGAGAGTCCCTTGGACTGCAAGGAGGTCCAACCAGTCCATCCTAAAGGAGATCAGTCCTGTGTGTTCATTGGAAGGACTGATGCTAAAGCTGAAACTCCAATACTTTGGCCACCTCATGCAAAGGATTGTCTCATTGGAAAAGACCCTGATGCTGGGAGGGATTGGGGGCAGGAGGAGAAGGGGACGACAGAGGATGAGATGGCTGGATGGCATCACTGACTCAATAGACATGAGTTTGAGCAGGCTCTAGGAGTTGGTAATGGACAGGGAGGCCTGGCATGCTGCGATTCATGGGGTAGCAAAGAGTCAGACACGACTGAGAGACTGAACTGGGACTGGGACTGGAAGGAATGTAGAGGGGAAAAGGTTTGTCCTTTCCTCCTCCTTGAGAATTCCAGCCCCCTCTCTCCTTGGGAATCCCCGGACTTCTTATCAACCTGCCTAGGAATTGACTCTCTCAACACCATCTAGAATATCTGGATCGTGAAGATCTTTCCTGTATAGTTCTACTGTGTCTTCTTGCCACCTCTTTTTAATATCTTCTGCTTCTGTTAAGTTCATACCATTCATGTTCTTCATTGTTCCCATCTTTGCATGAAATGTTCCTTGGTATCTCTAATTTTCTTGAAGAGATCTCTAGTCTTTCTCATTCTATTGTTTTCCTCTATTTCTTTGCATTGATCACTGAGGAAGGCTTTCTTATCTCACCTTGCTATTCTTTGGAACTCTTCATTCAAATGAGTATATCTTTCCTTTTCTCCTTTGCCTTTTGCTTCTATTCTTTTCATAGCTGTTTGTAAGGCCTCCTCAGACAGCCATTTTGTCTTTGTGCATTTCTTTTTCTTGGGGATGGTCTTGATTCCTGTATCCTGTACAATAGCACAAAGATCCATATTAGTTTCTTCAGGCACTCTGTCTATCAGATCTAATCCCTTGAATCTATTAGTCACTTCTACTGTATAGTTGTAAGGGATATGATTTAGGTCACACCTGAATGGTTTAGTGGTTTTCCCTATTTTCTTCAGTTTAAGTCTGAATTTGTCAATAAGGAGTTCATGATCTGAGCCCCAGTCAGCTCCTGGTCTTGTTTTTGCTGAGTGTATAGAGCTTCTCCATCTTTGGCTGCAAAGAATATAATCAATCTGATTTTTGTATTGACCATCTGATGTTGTCCATGTGTAGAGTCTTCTTTTGTGTTGTTGTAAGAGGGTGTTTCTATGACCAGTGCATTCTCTTGGCAAAATTCTATTAGTCTTTTCCCTGCTTCATTCTGTATTCCAAGGCTAAATTTGCCTACTACTGCAGGTATTTTTTGACTTCCCACTTTTGCATTCCAGTCCCCTATGATGAAAATGACGTTTTGTGGGGTTTTTTTGTTTGTTTGTTTGTTTGTTTGTTTGTTTTTGGCTGATAATTTTAGAAGTTCCTGTATGTCTTCATAGAACCATTCAACTTCAGCCTCTTCAGCATTACTGGTTGGGGCATAGACTTGGATTACTGTGATAATGAATGGTTTGCCTTGGAAATGAACAGAGATCACTTTTTTTTTTTAAGATTGCATCCAAGTACTGTATTTTGGATATCTACATATAAAAGAATGAAGTTAGAACATTCCCAACACCATACACAAAGATACACTCAAAATAGATTAAAGACCTAAATTAAGACCAGAAACCATAAAACTTGTAGAGGCAAACATAGGCAGAACACTCGATGACAGAAATCAAAGCAAGAGCCTCTATGACCCACCTCCTAGAGTAATAAAATAAAACAAAAGTGAACAGGTGGGACCTGATTAAACTTAAAGGCTTTTTCACAGCAAAGGAAACTATAAGCAAGGTGAAAAGACCACCCTCAGAATGGGAGAAAATAATAGCGAAGGAAACAATTGTCAAAGAATTAATTTCCAAAATATCTAAGCAGCTCATACAACTCAATACCAGAAAACAAACAACTGCATCAAAAAGTGGGGAAAAGACATATAGACATTTTTCTAAAGAAGACATACAAGCAGATAACAAGCACAAAATGTCAATTTTCATTCCAATCCCAAAGAAAGGCAATTTGCACATATCTCACATGCTAGCAAAGTAATGCTCAAAATTCTCCAAGCCAGGCTTCAACAGTACATGAACCAAGAACTTCCAGATGTTCAAGCTGGTTTTAGAAAAGGCAGAGGAACCATATATCAAATTGCCAACATCCAATGGATCTTCCTAAGAGCAAAAGAGTTCCAGAAAAACACCTACTTCTGCTTTATTGGCTACACCATAGCCTTTGACTATATAGATCATAACAAACTGTGGAAAATTGATTAAGAGATAGGAATACCAGACCACCTGACCTGCCTCCTGAGAAATCTGTATACAGGTCAAGAATCATCAGTTAGAACTGGACATGGAACAACAGACTGATTCCAAATAGGAAAAGGAGTATGTCAAGGTTGTATATTGTCACCTTGCTTATTTAACTTATATGCAGTGTATATCAGGTGAAAATGAAGAGGAACTCAAAAGCCTCTTGATGAAAGTTGAAAGTGGAGAGTGAAAAAGTTGGCTTAAAGCTCAACCTTCAGAAACGAAGATCATGGCATCCGGTCCCACCACTTCATGGGAAATAGATGGGGAAACAGTGGAAACAGTGTCAGACTTTATTTTTCTGGGCTCCAAAATCACTACAGATGGTGACTGCAGCCATGAAATTAAAAGATGCTTACTCCTTGGAAGGAAAGTTATGACCAACCTAGATAGCATATTCAAAAGCAGAGACATTACTTTGCCAACAAAGGTTCGTCTAGTCAAGGCTATGGTTTTTCCTGTGGTCATGTATGGATGTGAGAGTTGGACTGTGAAGAAGGCTCAGCGCCGAAGATTTGATGCTTTTGAACTGTGGTGTTGGAGAAGAGTCTTGAGAGTCCCTTGGACTGCAAGGAGATCCAACCAGTCCATTCTGAAGGAGATCAGCCCTGGGATTTCTTTGGAAGGAATGATGCTAAAGCTGAAACTCCAGTACTTTGGCCACCTTCATGCGAAGAGTTGACTCATTGGAAAAGACTCTGATGCTGGGACGGATTGGGGGCAAGAGGAGAAGGGGACGACAGAGGATGAGATGGCTGGATGGCATCACTGACTCAATGGACGTGAGTCTGGGTGAACTCCGGGAGTTGGTGATGGACAGGGAGGCCTGGCATGCTGCGATTCATGGGGTCGCAAAGAGTCGGACATGACTGAGCGACTGATCTGATCTGATCTGATCTGAGCGACTGAACTGAACTGAACAAGCACATGAATAGATGCTCAACATCACTCATTATTAGTAGAAATGTAAATCAAAGCTACACTGATACATCACCTCACACTGGTCAGAATAGCCATCATCATAATGTCTACCAACAGTAAATGCCGAAGAGGGTGTAGAGAAAAGGGGACGGTTTTGCATTGCTGGTGGAAATATAAATTGATACTGCCACTCAGAAGACAGTCTGGAGATTCCTCTGAAAACTAGAAATAAAAGTACCATCTGACTCAGCAATCCTACTCCTAGGCATATACGGTGAGGAAACCAAAATTGAAAAAGAGACATGTATCCCATTGTTCATTGCATCACTATTTACAATAGCTAGAACATGAAAGCAACCTAAATGTCCCTAGACAGATGAATGGATAAAGATGTTGTAGTAAATATTCACAATGGAATATTATTCAGCCATAAAATGAACACATTTGAGTCCATTCTAATGAGGTGGATGAACCTAGAGCCTATTATACAGAGTGAAGTAAGTCAGAAAGAGAATGATAAACATTGTATACTAACACATATATACAGAATCTAGAAAACTGGTACTAAGGAATTTATTTGCAGGGCAACAATGCAAGAACAGACATAGAGAATAGACTTATGGAAATGGGGAGAGGGGAGGAGAGGGTGAGATGTATGGAGAGATTAACACGGAAACTTTCATTACCATATATAAAATAGATGTCCAATGGGAATTTGCTATTATCTCTCAGGAAACTCAATCAGGGGCTTTGTATCAGCCTAGAGAGGCAGGCCGGGGAGTGAAATGGGTGGGAGGTTCACAAGGGAGAGGATATATGTATACCTATGGCTGATTAATTGTAAAGTCTGAGAGAAAACAATAAAATTCTGTAAAACAATTATTCTTCAATTAAAAAATAAATTAATTAAAGAAAAGAAATTTATAAGCATCAAATTACCCACATATTTTCAAAAGAATATGAGAATTAATTGGGAAGTATTGAATGAATGGATAAGTACATTTTTTAATGTGTTGAAGTGAAATTCACATAACATAAAATTAAGCATTTCAAAGTAAACAATTCAGTGTTGTTTAGTATATGTACAAAGTTGTGAAATTTATCTAGTTTCAAAATATCACCATCACGCCAAAGTAGAGCCCTTACCCAATAAACAATTTCTTCTCATTTTCCCCACACTCTATCTCTTGGTACCCACCAATCTGCATTGTCTCTATAGTTTTGTCTCTTCTGGATATTTCATGTAAATGGAGTCAGACAAAATTAGACATTTTGTGTATGCCTTTTTATACTTAGCTTAATATTTATTATAGCATATATCAGTACTTAATCCCTTTCTATGGTTGAATAATGCAGGTGTACCTCGTTTTATTTGATGTTGCTACTGTAATTGTTTTGGAATACCATGAACTTCTCCTATATGAAATAGCAAATTTAATTGATAAATACAGTGTATATTCTGACTTCTCCACCAACTGACCAAATTTCTGTCTCTCTACCTCTCCTCGGGCCTCCCAATTCTGATAGATACTACAATATTAAAATTAGGCAGGTTGATAAACCTACAATAGCCTCTAAAGTAAAAGAAAGCTAGAAATGATTAAGCTTAGAGAGGAAGATATGTCAAAAAATGAAATAGATGAAAAGTTAGTCCTCTTGTGTCAGTTAGCCAAGTTGTGAATGTGAAGAAAAGTCTCTTGAAGGAATTAAAAATCGACTCTAGTGAACATACAAATGGTGGGAATGGGAAACAGCCTTATCTCTGATATGATAAAAGTTTTGGTAACCCAGACTAAAGATCAAACCAACCAAAACATTCCCTTAAACCAAAGTCCAGTCCAGAGCAAGGACTTGGCTTTCTTCAATTTTATGAAGACTGAGAGAGATAAGGAAGCTGCAGAAGAAATGTTTGAAGCTAGCAGAGGTTTAAGGAAAGAAGCCATTTCCGTAAAGTTAAAGTTCAAGAAGCAGCAAGTGCTGATGTAGAAGCTGCAATAAATTATCTAGAAAATCTAAGTAAGATAATGAAAGTGGCTAGATTAAACAGATTTCCAGTGTAAATGAAACAGCCTTATATTGGAAGAAGATGACTTCTCAAAGCTAGAGAGGAGAAGTCAATGCCTGGCTTCAAAGTGCTAAAGGACAGGCTGACTCTCTGGTTAGGGATTAATGCAGCTAGCAATTCTAAGTTGAAGCCAGTGCTCATTTACCATTCCAAAAATTCTAGGATCCCTAAGAATTCTGCTAAATCTACTCTGCCCATATTCTATTGATGGGCAAACAGCCTGACTGGCAGCACATGTGTTCACAACATGGGTTACTAAATATTCTAAACCTGCTGTTGAGAATTACTCCTCAGGGAAAAAAAAAAAAAAAAAAAAGATGTATTTCAAAATATTACTGTTTACTGACAATTCACCTGGTCATTTAAGAACTCTGATGGAGATACACTAGTGTTTTCATGCTTGCTAACACGACATCTGTTCTATAACCCATGGATCAAGGAGTAAGATTCACTTTTAAGTCTTATTATTTAAGAAATACATTTCATATGGCTTCAGTTTTCAAAACAGTGATTTCTCTGAAGGACCTGGGCAAAGTCAATTGAAAATCTTCTCAAAGGATTCACTATCCTAGAGGCCATTAAGAACATCCATGATTCAGAGGAAGATGTCAAAATAGAGACATTAACCCAAGTTGGGAAGTTGATTCCAACCCTCACATATGACTTTGAGGGATTCAGGATTCAGTGTAGGAAATAGCTATATATGTGTTGGGAATAGAAGAGAACTAAATTAGAACTGAAGCTTGAAGATGTGACTAAATTACTGAAATCTCATGATAAAACCTTAAACAGACAAGGCATTGCTTCTTATGGATGAGCAAAGAAAGTGGTTTCTTGAAATGGAATTTAGTCCCAATAAAGAGGCATTGAAGATTGTTAAAACAACAAAGGACTTAGACTATTATGTAAACTTAGTCAATGAAAAAGCAGCAGTGTTTGAGAGAACTGACTCCAATTCTGAAAGAACTTCTGTGGGTAAAACTGTGAAACTGCAGTGCATGCTACAGAGAAACTGTTCATGAAAGGAAGAGTCTAATGCAGCAAACTTCATTGTTCTCTTCTTTTAAGTGATTGCTAGAACCATACCACGGAGAAGGCAATGGCACCCCACTCCAGTACTTTTGCCTGGAAAATCCCATGGATGGAGGAGCCTGGTGGGCTGCAGTCCATGGGGTCGCTAGAGTCGGACCCGACTGAGCCGACTTCCCTTTTACTTTTCACTTTCATGCATTGGAGAAGGAGATGGCAACCCACTCCAGTGTTCTTGCCTGGAGTATCCCAGGGACGGGGGAGCCTGATGGGCTGCCGTCTATGGGGTCGCACAGAGTCGGACACGACTGAAGCGACTTAGCAGCAGCAGCAGAACCATACCAATCTTCAGCCACCACCATCCTGGCCAGTCAGCGGCATCAGTATTGCAGCAAGATCCTTCACCAGGAAAAAGATTATGTCACTGACGGCTCAGATGATGGTTAGCATTTTTAGCAATAAAATATATATTTTAGTTAAGGTTTGTGCATTGTGCTTTTGGTCCTGCTATTTGGAGAAGGCAATGGCACCCCACTCCAGTACTCTTGCCTGGAAAATCCCATGGATGGAGGAGCCTGGTAGGCTACAGTCCATGGGGTTGCTAAGAGTCGGGCAGGACTGAGCGGCTTCACTTTCGCTTTTCACTTTCATGCATTGGAGAAGGAAATGGCAACCCACTCCAGTGTTCTTGCCTAGAGAATGCCAGGGACGGGGAAGCCTGGTGGGCTGCCGTCTATGGGGTCACACAGAGTTGGACACGACTGAAGCAACTTAGCAGCAGCAGCAGCAGCATTGCAGACTTAATAGACTTAACAATACAAAATACACAAGTTTTATGTGCAATGGGAAGCCAAAAAATTCATATGACTTGCTTTATTGCCATATTTGCTCTATTATGGTGGCCTGGAACTGAACCTGCTGTAACTTTGAAGTAGGCCTATATTGTGTATATGTATGTATATTCACTGAGCCTTCAATAAGATAATCATTTTCCTGGTGAACAACCTTGATGCATTTGTTTATTCACTCACCACTTGATTGATATTCATACTGTTTGCACACTTTTGGTTATTATAAATACAGCTGCTATGTATGCTCTGTATATGAGAGCACATGTGATTTTTATGAGTACCCGTTTTCAATTATATTTGGTAAATAAGTGGAAGTGGAATTGTGGGGTCATATGGTAATCCTGTGTGTGTTGAGCTGTTATGAGGAACTGCCAAACTATTTTCCAGTTGCTGTATCAGTTTGTGTTCTCACTACCAGTATATGAAGATTTCAATTATCACACATCTTGAATAGCACTTTTAATTTTCTTTTTCTTTTAATTATTATTGTATCCATCCTACTGAGTGTGAAGTGGTACTTCATTGTCGATTTCCTTAACAACTAATAGCGTTAAGCACCCTTTCATGTGTTCATTGGACATTTGTATATCTTCTTTAGAGAAATATCTCAAGGATTTGCAAGTTTTAAAACTGAGTTGTTTGTATTTTTCTTAATGATCTATAAGAGTTCTTTATATAATCTGACTTTTATTAAATATATAATTTGACAATATTTGACAAAATCCAATCCTATTTGACAATATCCAATCTCTATAGATTATCTTCACTTTTTTGATAGTATTCTTCAATGAATAAGTTTTAAATTTTGATGACATCCAATTAAATTATTTTGCATTTTGTTGCTCATGCTTTTGTTTTCATGGCTGAGAACCTATTACAAAATCTGAGGTCATGAAGATGTATTAATATCTGTTTTCTTCTAAAAGTTCTGATTTTTAGCCCTTATATTTATGTGACTGACTCATTCTGAATTATTTTTTGTATATGTTCTATGATAGGAGGTCTAACTTCAGTATTTTGCATGTGAATATCCACTTGTCCCAGCACAATTTGTGAAGAGACTGTTATTTCCCCCATTGAATTGTCTTAGAACTCTTGTCAAATATCAACCGGCCACAGATATATGGGTTTATTGCTGAACTCTCAATCCTATGCCTTTGTTCCATGTGTCTATCCTATGCCATTACCATGATAATTATATTACTATGACCATGTAATAAGTTTTGAAAGTTTTAAGTTTTAACTCATTTAAACTTGTTCTTTTCTCAAGACCATTTTGACTATTTGGGGCCCCTAGGAATTCCATATGAATTTAAGGACCAGTTTTTCAATTTATGTTACAAAGGTCTTGGGATTTTGATAAAGCTTGCATTGAATCAGAAGATCACATTGGGGAGTCTTGACATTTTAGCAATATGCAGTTTTTTAACCCACAAACTTGGGATATCTTTCAATTTTTTAAAGTCTTTAGTTTCTTTGAGCAATGTTTTTTAGTTTTTGCTGCACTAGTCTTCATCTCCTTGGTTATAGTTATTTCTATTTACTTTATTCTTTTGGACACTGTTACAAGTGGAATTATTTATCATTTCCTTTTTATTGTTTATTGATTGCATACAGAAACATAGCTAATTTTGGAGTATTGATCTTTTACCCTGAAATTTTGCTGAATTCATTTTTCACACTATTAGACTTTTTAGATTTGGAAGGCATTTCTTCCTATAAGATCATGTCATCTGCCAAGGGGAATAGTTTTACTTCTTTTCCAATCTGGATGTCTTTTATTCAATAGTTGATTGACTGATTTTGGTGCCTAATTGCTCTAGCTGGAACATCAAGTACAATATTTAATTGCAATGGTAAAAGCTGGCATTCTTGTCTTTGTAATATTAAGACGGAAGGTTTCAGTCTTTCACTATTGAGTATGATGTTATCTGTGCATATGTCGTAAATGACCTTTATCACATTAAGGAAATTTCCTTATATTCTTAGTTTTTGTGATGTTTTTTGTTGTTGATTTTGTCAAAGTTTTTGCTGTATCAGTTGAGCTGTGAGTATGTGTGTGTGTGTGAGAGAGAGAGAGACATCTTTATCTGGTTTTGGTATCAAGATAATGCTGGTCTCACATAATGAGTTAGAAAGTGCCGCCCACTCCCCACAGCCCCCATAAGAGTTTGGAGAAGAGTTGTGTTATTTCTTCTTTAAATGTTTGGTAGAATTTACTAGTGAAGATATCTGGTCCTAGCATTTTCTTTTTTGGAATATTTTTTATTATTGATTCCATCTCTTCTTGTTATAGGTCTGGTCATATTTCTTCTTGAGTCAGCTTTGGTAATTTGTATGTTTCTAGAAATGTGTCCATTTCATTGTTTAATTCATTGGTGTTCATTTGTTCATAGTATTTCCTTATAATCTTTAAAACATATTTCTGTTTAATCAGTGGTAATGTACCCACTGTCACTATCACTTCTGATTTTGGTTATTTGCAAATTATCTCTTTCATTTCTCTCAGTCTAGCTAAAGCTTTGTCAGTTTTTTCAGAAAACCAACTTTTGGATTTGTTGATACTATTATTTTCCATTCTTCATTTTTTTAATCTCCATTTGAATCTTCATTATTTTTTCTCCTTCTCCTAGCTTTGAGTTTAGTTTGTTCTTTTATTTCTAGGTCCTTAAGTTTAGGTTATGGATTTGTGATGTTTCTTCTTTTTTAACATAAGCTTTTACTGCTAAAAAGAACTTCATCCAACTATTACTCTAGCTATATCCCATAAGTTTTATGTTGTACTTATATTTTCATTCATCTCTTAATATTTTTAATTTGCCTTGCAATTTATTATTTGACCCATTAGTTGCTTGAATGTATTATTTAATTTTTACATATTTGTGTTTTTTTTTTAATTTTCCTTCTATTATTTATGTCTAAAAAAGTGAAAGTCACTCAGTTGTGTCTGATTCTATGTGACTCCATGGACTTTAGCCTACCAGACTCCTCTGTCCATGGAATTCTTTAGGCAAGAATACTGGAGTAGGTAGCCATTCCCTTCACCTGGGTATCTTCCTGACAGTGATTTAACCCGGATCTACTAAAATTGCCATCATATTCTTTGCCTTCCTTATGGTCTGAGCCATCAATGATTCTAGCTCTACTGTGTTGTTGTTAGAAAAAATTCTTTGTGCAATCTCAGTTTTTTTTTCAACTTATTGAGATTTATTTTGTGACTTAACATACAGTCTACTCTAGAAAATTTTCTATATGCATTTGAGAAGAATGTGTATTCTATGCTTGTTATATACTGTGTGTGTGTGCATATATATATATAGATAGATGTAGATATATATATACATGTTAGGTATAGCTGGTTTATAGTGTTGTCCAAGTCCCCTATTTCCTTACTGATCTTTTATTTAAATGTTTCCTGTTATTGAAAGTGAGCTATTGAAGTTACCAACTATTATTATTGAAATGCATGCTTTTCCCCTTCAAGTCTGTCAGTGTTGGTTTCATATCTTTAGGGGCTCTGTTGTCTCCTGTGTATATGCTTATAATCATTTTGTTTTCTGGATAAGTTAATTCTTTTATCAATATATAATGCTTCCTTTTTATTTGTGATGGATTTTGACTTAAAGTCTATGTTTTATGATACTAGTTTAACTTTTCTTTTTTTTTTTACTATTTGCATGGAATATCTTTTTCAGTAGACATTTCTATAGCTATTGAATGCATAATATCAGTGGTAATCAAGTCAATAATTAATTCACACATCCACTGATTTGTGTGTGTGTGCTTAGTCACTCAGACATGTCTGACTCTTTGCGACCCCACGGACTGTAGCCCACCAAGCTCTTCTGTCCATGGGCGTTCTCCAGGCAAGAATACTGAAGTGGGTTGCTTTCCCCTCCTCCAGGGGATTTTCCCAACACAGGGACTGAACCCAGGTCTCCTGAATTGCAAGTGGATTCTTTACAGTCTGAACCACCAGGAAAGCCTAAAAATACTGGAATGAATAGTCTATCCCTTCTCCAGGGGATCTTCCCAACCCAGGAATCGAACCAGGGTCTCCTGCATTGCAGGCGGATTCTTTACCAGCTGAAACTGATTACCTACTATCCCTAAAGTATAGATTTTGCCCTCAAGTGGCCTTCATTTTAAGCCAGTCTCTCAATGGCACACAAATTGTGTTTAAAGTATAGTCCCTCAAATAAAAGAGAATATTTTTATTTAATGGTTTCTAATCATCTTTATTGGAATATAACTTATATGTAACAAACCATGCCCATTTTATGAATATTATTTGATAAATATTGAAAATACATACACTCATGTAAATCCATCAGAATCAAAGTATAGAACTCTTCCACCTCCTTAAAATATTTACATAGTCCCTTCAATCCCAGCCCCAAGCAATCATTTCTTCCCTTCCTCCCACTAAAGTTCAGATTGTCATGTCTAAAATTTCAGAGAAACGGACGCATAATGTACTTACTCTTGTATACCTGTTACCTTTTGTTTAGCAAAATGTATATGAAACTCATAGATATTGTGTATATCAGCAGCCCATTCACTTAAATTGCAAAGTAGCTTTCCATTGTAGAGATATATAATGTATTTATCCATTTACCTGCCTATGAACATTATTTTGCAGTTTATAACTACTATAAATAAACTACTGTAAGTATTTGCATATATTTTTGTGGATACTTAGGTAAGTAAATTTTTGGGTATTGAACATATGAAACATTTACCCTCATGGTAACCTAGGCTACCATTATTTGGATTTTTGAAGTGGGAAATCAATTTTTAAGCATTTTTAAGAAAAAAAAAATTGTACCTTTCTTACTTGTAATATCCATCCCTGGACTGTTTGTATTCCAAATATCTGTGATGCTGAAAATGAAGTTCATTTTATGTGATCTTCATGCATTGTAATCTACTTTTGGTAGATATTTAAGAACATTAAACCTTCATTTAAATACAAAAAAAATCATTGAGTGACTACTTAAAAGTGCAATTCTAAATCAAATGTAAGTGTACCTTAAACCCTAAAAAGTGGCTAGTTTTTCAAAGTTATTGTACCACTTTACCTTCATATCAGAAATGTATGAGATTTGATTGCTCCACATCCTCTCCAACACTTAGTGTTGCAGCCATTATGATGGGGATGTTTTGGTATCTCATTTGGTTTAATTGTAATTTCTCCAGTGACTTATGATGGTAAAGATATTTTCATTTGCTTTATGGCCATTAGTATTACGAAATATGTATATGAGTATTTTGCTCATATTTTCATTGGATTGCTTGTATTCTTAACATTGAGTTGTGAAAATGTCTTACGTAGTCTGAATACAAGTCCTTTGTAGACAAATGCATTATAGTTTATTACAGTTTGTAGCTTTTAATTTTATTTTCTTAATGTTCTTTTCCAGAGAACCAAAGATTTTAATTTTAATGACGTTCAACTCATCATTTTTCCTTTTATGCATATTACATTTTGGTTTTTTTGGAAATCTTTGTTAAACAAAGATTGCATAGATTTTCTTTATTTTGTTCTAGAAGGTTAATTATTTACTATTTACATTTAAATATATGATCCACTTCAACTTATATTAACTCTTTTTGAGAATTGAATCTTTTCTATGGATCAAAAAGCTTGAGAATGTCATTGATTCCTTACTAGGTAAGATAGGAATAACACTGACAACACATATATAACACATTTACTTTTTAGGCAAAGACATTGAAAGAAATGTGTCATGACTTTGTGATTAAAAGGATATTATATTTACTGTAAAATATGTAAGACATTCATTTTTAAGGATTTAAATTTTAATAGTGTTAAACAGATGCCACTTAAGTGATAATGCATTAATTTTCATAAACTTTTCTTTTATTCAAATGTATAATTCCCAGCTTTCTACTCTACTACTATGATTTAATAATAGGTAAATCAGGTGAGAATGCAAAACCAATGGGAGCATTTGCAGACAGAATTCAGCAATATGAAGCATCATTATTTATGCATATACCCTTGGACCAGCAAAATGATTTCTAGAATTATGTTTCCCAAATGAAACAATATAAAAGACCATTGCACAAGATTGCAAAAGACATTTATCATGGCACTGTTATAATAGCAAAAGATTGGAAATTATACAATCATCAATTGAGGACTCCTGTCTATATAAACTATGGTTCATTTGCATTCTGGAGTACTATATTAAAGTACTATATTACATATATATATATATTATACTATATTAAAGAAATTGGGAATATATGTACATACTGCTATATAGAGTTCTTCAAAATGTATTATTAAGTAAACAAAAAATTATCATGGAGAAAAATGTGTACAATATGTGCCCATTTATATAATGAAGGGCATGAAAACATATAATAAAAATATATAATATTGATATATAGATATATAGTTTGAAAATGAAGGATAATCCTAAAAATAAAAAAGTAAAATAATGTAAATTATCTAAGAGTGGAGAATAGATTGAAGGAATCAGGGACAGAAACCAAACTTCACAGAAAATATTTTACTTAATACTTTTGTTGAGAAACATGTAAATACTTTACCCAATTATAGGAAAAATCTAAAGCCAAACAACAGTTTGTAAGAATCAAAGATAAAATGAACCAAGCAATGCATCAACTTGGAGCCTCAACCACACAGCGAAAAGTTATTTTAAGTGACTGTTAAATATGGTAATTTGGTGATGAACTTACAGGGAGGATATAGCATAAAAACCAAAATTAACTACACAATTAAGGTATTTTCACTAATCATATTTTAGTAATAACATCAGTATTGTTCTTAAATCTTGTTATATATGTAATGTAAAAAAGATTATTTATAAACTAAAGACATTATGTAAAACCTTATAATCTTAAATCCTGACATTTTAATTGGAAATAACCATATAACTCATGGCATATTTTCCCTAGAAAAACACACACACACCCACACACACAAACAGAAACTTTACATCTGTGCAATGAATCAGCTTAGGAACTGATCAACATGGCACCAGTAACATCTCTAACACCATGATTACTTTCATTAAACAACATTTTGTACTAAAAGGATACAGGCTTATTGGAGAAATGGCTAACCCCATGTCTGAGGGAGAGAACGTACAAATCAGCCTGAAAGATCTGATTATAACAGAATGCAATAAAGTTATCAAATACTATTAAAGTTAGATCAAGCAGATTTAGGAAACAATTTAAAGAGACATCTACTGGATGAAAGTAAGACATTGGAGAATATTTAATAAAACAAATGGACTGAAACATAGAAGGCCTCTTAAAATCCATCAGTTCATAATAATATAGTAATCCATCAGTTCATAATAATATAAAATCCTAACTGGTCACTGTGTCAGTCATGTGTTACGAATAGTCTTGTGAAATAAACTTCCCCAAACTGAGTGGCTAAGGTGAAAATAAGGATTCTTGCTCATATGTGTTTGTGGCTCCCAGAGGTCAGGTATTCTAGTTTGGGTTTGTCTGGGCTTGGCTCCAAGCATTAGATGGAGTCTTGATCTCCTCTGTATTTCTGTCGTCCTTCTCAGGTCAGGAACAGACTGATGAGACATGTTCTTCTCATGATAATGACAGCAGACAAGAAAGAAAGCCTAACCTCACAAGCACATGTCAAGCTGCTTATTGCTGTTTGGCTGCTCTTAGCCAGAGTAAGCCTCATGACTGAGTGCAAAGTCAAGAGAGGGAAGAGCACTCAGCTTCTGCTAAAATGAACTGAAAGTTAACATAGCATAAATGTAGACACAGATGGGATGAAGAATTAAGGTCAATAATTTTAATCTTCTATAGTCACTAATATGACATTTTCTAGAGAATTAACTAATATTCTAAATATTGGTAAATAAAATGATATTTTAAAAGTATATATCCCACCTTTCCAGTACAAACTATACATGAATATATTCAAGGAGTTGCTGGAGAATGTATTTTAAAATGAAAAAATGAAAAAAATTATATCACCATTTTTTAATAAAATTAGAATATCACTATTCCCTACCTGTAGGGAAATAATATATTGGCATATTATCATCATTGCTTGATAAAAATATATGTGAAAAGCTTATGAAACAAAGAAACTAACAAATACCAGAGTTGCCAAGAAGTAATTGAGATCCAATCTAAACAGATTCCCTTTAGCCAAAGGTGACAAAACCAAAATCAGACTGATTATATTCTTTGCAGCCAAAGATGGAGAAGCTCTATACAGTCAGCAAAAACAAGACTGGGAGCTGGCTGTGGCTCAGCTCATGAACACCTTATTGCCAAATTCAGACTTAAATTAAAGTAAGTAGGGAAAAACACTAGACCATTCAGGTATGACCTAAATCAAATCCCTTATGATTATCCAGTGGAAGTGAGAAATAGACTTAAGGGATTAGATCTGAGAGTGCCTGATGAACTATGGATGGAGGTTCATGACATTGTACAGGAGACAGGGATCAAGACCATCCCCAAGAAAAAGAAATGCAGGAAGTCAAAATGGCTGTCTGAGGAGGCCTTAGAAATAGCTGTGAAAAGGAGAGAAGTGAAAAGCAAAGGAGAAAAGCAAAGATATACCCATATTAATGCAGAGCTCTAAAGGATAGCAAGGAGAGATAAGAAAGCCATCCTCAGTGATCAGTGCAAAGAAATAGAGGAAAACTATAGAATGGAAAAGACTAGAGCTCTCTTCAAGAAAATTAGAGATACCAAGGGAACATCCCATGCAAAGAAGTGCTCAATAAAGGACAGAAATGGTATGGACCTAACAGAAGCAGAAGATATTAGGAAGAGGTGACAAGAATACACAGAAGAACTGTACAAAAAAGATCTTCATGACCCAGATAATCAAGACAGTGTGATCGTTCACCTAGAGCCAGACATCCTGGAATGGGACATCAAGTGGGCCTTAGGAAGCATCACTATGAACAAAGCTAGTGGAGGTGATGGAATTCCAGTTGAGCTATTTCATATCCTAAAAGATGATGCTGTGAAAGTGCTGCACTCAATATGCCAGCAAATTTGGAAAACTCAGCAGTGGCCACTGAAAAAGGTCAGTTTTCATTCCAATCCCAAAGAAAGGCAATGCCAAAGAATACTCAAACTACTGCACAATTGCACTCATCTCACATGCTGGTAAAGTAATGCTCAAAATACTCAAAGCCAGGCTTCAGCAATATGTGAACTGTGAACTTCCAGATGTTCAAGCTGATTTTAGAAAAGAAAGAGGAAACAGAGATCAAATTGCCAACATCCACTGTATCATTGAAAAAGTAAGAGAGTTCCAGAAAAAAATATCTATTTCTGCTTTATTGACTATGCCAAAGCTTTTGACTGTGTGAATCACAATAAACTGTGGAAAATTCTTCAAGAGATGAGAACACCAGACCACCAGACCTGCCTCTTGAGAAACCTGTATGCAGGTCAGGAAGCAATAGTTAGAACTGGACATAGAACAACAGGCTGGTTCCAAATAGGAGAAGGAGTATGTCAAGGCTGCATATTGTCACCCTGCTTTTTTTATCTTATATGCAGAGTACATCATGAGAAACACTGGGCTGGAAGAAGCACAAGCTGGAATTAAGATTGCCGGGAGAGATATCAGTAACCTCAGATATGCAGATGACACTACCATTATGGCAGAAAGTAAAGAAGAACTAAAGAGCCTCTTGATGAAAGTGAAAGAGGAGAATGAAAAAGTTGGCTTAAAGCTCAACATTCAGAAAACGAAGATCATGGCATCCGGTCCCATCATTTCATAGCAAAAAGATGGGGAAACAGTGGTTGACTTTATTTTTCTGGGCTCCAAGAGCACTGCAGATGGTGATTGCAGCCATGAAATTAAAAGACACTTACTCCTTGGAAGGAAAGTTATGACCAACCTAGACAGCATATTAAAAAGCAGACATTACTTTGCCAACAAAAGTTCGTCTAGTCAAGGCTATGGTTTTTCCAGTAGTCATGTATGTATGTGAGAGTTGGACTATAAAGAAAGCTGAGCACTGAAGAATTGATGCTTTTGAACTGTGGTGTTAGAGAAGAGTCTTGTGAGTTCCTTGGACTACAAGGAGATCCAACCAGTCCATCCTAAAGGAGATCAGTCCTGGGTGTTTATGGGAAGGACTGATGTTGAAGCTGAAACTCCAATACTTTGGCCACCTGATGCGAAGAACTGACTCATTGGAAAAGACCCTGATGCTGGGAAAGATTGAGGGCAGGAGGAGAAGGGGATGACAGAGGATGAGATGGTTGGATGGCATCCCCAACTCAATGGACATGAGTTTGGGTAAGCTCCAGGGAGTTCATGATGGACAGGGAAGCCTGGCATGCTGCAGTCCATGGAGTCACAAAGAGTGGGACATGACTGAATTACTGAACTGATACTGAGCATAATAACAGCAATGAATCAAAATCCATTAAAATATTTGAATGCATGAATCATAAATATATTGAACACAAACAAAATTCAAACAAGCAAAAATAAAACATGGGTGCCATTTGAGTGATAGAAATCAACTCATTATTTTAAACATAGAAAATAAAGGAAATAATCAGGCATTAGTCCAGATTTTCCTATATAAGTTGTAACTCAGGGTAACCAAATAGTTGATAATTGAAAGTTTCCCTTTAAATAAATATTTCAGTTATTAGATTTATAAGAATTGAATAAATTAAGGTATTACTATTTTAAAACCAGTAATAAGTTAATGGGTTTAGGCAATGATATCAATTACTGCTGCTACTGCTGCTAAGTCACTTCAGTCGTGTCTGACTCTGTGCGACCCCAGAGATGGCAGCCCACCAGGCTCCCCCGTCCCTGGGATTCTCCAGGCAAGAACACTGGAGGGGTTGCCATTTCCTTCTCCAATGCATGAAAGTGAAAAGTGAAAGTGAAGTCGCTCAGTCGTGTCCAACTCCTAGCGACCCCATGGACTGCAGCCTACCAGGCACCTCCGTCCATGGGATTTGCCAGGCAAGAGTACTGGAGTGGGTTACCATTGCCTTCACCGTATCAATTACTAACATTACCCAAAAACAGATATTATATATCTCTTGAATAAAATGCATAATGACACCCATAAAATAGTATTCTCCAAACCTTCTAAGTTCAATCTAATCAAGTCTCTAGTTCTCACCTCTAATTTATATGAGACACAGGGAGGCAGACATACGTTACATTGAACCATAGGATGAAATTTGCAAAACCCAGAGTGTAAGCTAGTATAATGCAGAAACTAATCTACAAATGATTGTCCATTAATTGATAATTGTTGGAAGTTGTGTTAAGGAACATGACAGTTTCAAATTCTATTTTTGCATTTATCTGAATTTAAATACTTTTTTCCTAAGGTAAGTCAGGCTAGGCATATTTTTAAAACTATGTGTGATTTAAAGAGGAAGAATAAGTCTCATTTTGGGATGTAGAGCCCATGTTATTCTCTAAGGTGTATGACTAGAGAACCAGAGTGACAGTGGCTAGTTGACATTTTCTGTGTCCCATTGAGCTCCACTACAAATACCATCAGCATGTCATATAATGTCAATGGCATTCAGAGGTTACCTAAAAACTAAAATGGATGCTAGTCTGTAAAATTCAGAAGTTAATTAGTCATCCAGAGCAGTACCTAAAATTCCTAGCAGATTGAACAATTATTAAAAAAACAAAATCACCCATGTGATCACATTCATGCAGTAATATATTTCCTGTGTGACTGATGATCAGACATTCTATCTTTATAAATGACTTACGCTGTCATATCTTCATGAACAATTGTACATGCCATAAAAAAGAAACTCTTGCTGATGAGAGACAGTCAATGAATTGCCACCGATACTTAAATTAAGGAAGTGAGATGGGAACATGGTGATTCTTTCCTGCTGTCATGTATATTCCTTTAGCACTCATGAAGGACTGGCATTAAATGACATCAACTTTTTGTGTGTGCCACAAGACTTCTGTGTTCTAGAACTATCTTACTGCCTTTATGTTGTTAAGCCTCTCTAAAAGAGTACTCTAATAAGAATTTTAGTAGTCCAAAAACAATGTGGCTCCAAACAAAAATGTTCAAGGACTGCTCTTAAGAAATATTTATCAGTGCTTTTATTGCTTTAACTATAGGGACTCTGATTTGAAAATGGGGCTTCATGTGTTGTAATATTTATCTGATTTCTCTACACTTTGATTTCATGGGAAACAGTAGTTCTTGGATAGGTGGCTTCAACATAATCGTCTTTATTGACTTTGATTATGCTTTGTAACTGAGGCCAATGTGATGTCTTGGCATTAGAAAATATGTTAAATATGTTAAATTGTGTATGAGGTCAACTAGTAAAACATAACTCTTCAATTTGAAACACATGGGTATTGAAGGCGTAAAGATTAAGGAGACAGATGGGGTTGAGGGCTACAGAGACCAAGAGATACTGAAGGAATGAGGGATGATGTAGAGCATTTTAAATAGATACATGAATGGAAGCGCTCCTTTACATTGTCCATAGATAGCAATATATTCACAGAACTTGTTTTGCTTTGGCTAAGTTGGCCAAAATTTAAATACCATTAGTATTAGGGGAAAAAAATCAGTAAATAATTGGTAACAGTACTACAAAAATTAAGAACATGTCCTTCTTTTACCTCCTGTTAGTTCTAAGAGTATTATGTGTGTGCTGTGTATGTGCTTAGCTGCTCAGGCATATCCAACTCTTTAAGACCCCATGAACTATAGCCTGCCAGGCTCCTCTGTCCATGGGGATTCTTCAGGAATACTGGAGTGGGTTGCCATGCCCTCCCTCAGGGGATCTTCCCAACCCAGAGATCAAACCCAGGTCTCTCTCATTGCAAGCGCATTCTTTACCATCTGAGTCACAAGGGAAAGCCCGAGAGTGTTATATATACAGCCAGATGGATTGTTGGTCTCTCTGTATGGCACACACTTTTGGCCATAAAGTTATAAGCTATAAACTCCCCAGAAAAAGCATCAGAGAAAAAACTGAATTACAGTTTGCTTTTTTTTTTTTTTTCCGGCTTCAACTCTTATTATTAATTATGCTGTTTCATTACTTTGCTACTTATGAAATGGGGAAGATTAGTCATATATTCCTCTCCATTTGGGGGCCAGTTGTGAAGTGGGCAGAATTCACTAGAAGAGTGGATCATTCTACCACATTACTGTGCCAAAACCACATAAAATATATATACCAAGTGCTGCAGAAGGATTAAAACCCAATCAAGGTTTAAGATGCAGCAGAATTATATGGAGATGAAGATAAAAATATAGAAAATTCCAAATCACAAGATATTGGAATACACTCAGGAATCTGTACTGTACAGGTGATTTCAATGTGTATAGTTCCTGGAGCATGATTGTCATAAACACTAATAAGCTGATACAATATGAAAAGACGTAGAAGTTACAAAACTTACATGTACTCTTCAAGAGATTATAAGTTCTCATTGTAAGAATTTGTAGGTGTATTTATAAACATATAGATCTACATTATGCAATATATTCTTATTCAAGTATTAATTTTTTAAGTGGCAAAATAGTTGAAATGGTAATTTCCCACATAGTAAATAAAATTAAATTCCAAATCAACTAAGCACAGCATTCATCAGTTAACATCATTTTCAGCACACCAAATGCATTCTAATTTAAATTCCTAAATTGTAAAACTTAATAAAAGTCACATAGCTGTGAAAGGCCCATGAAAACTTAAAAAGACATAAGAATACTGGTCTGTTAAAATTATTTGGCATTGTTTTGAATATAACTAGGCACAGATTCAGGCTTTTTTTTAAAAAAAAATCATGTGGCTTCCCAGGTGGCTCAGTTGTAAAGAATCTGCCCGACAAAGCAGGAGAAAACCATTTGATCCCTGACCTGGGAAGATCACCTGGAGGAGGAAATGGCAACTCCTTTCAGTACTCTTGCCGAAAAGCCCCATGGACAGAGGATCCTGGTGGGCTATAGTCCATAGGGGTCACAAAGAGACCACTGCCAGGAACAGTGAACCACAAATAACAGTAAATGGTTGTTAAAGTTTGGCCAAATATTTCTCCAAGCAGTATCACAAAATCTGCAAGAGAATCACTTGGTATTTACTATAAAGTATAGATTCAAAGACTCCCGACATTATACATATTATGGATCCAGTTGCAAGGGTGTACCATGATAATTGTGGATATCTGTAAGTAAATAATAATGCCCAGTTTTACAGGTTGAGATGCATAGCACAATGATGTTATCAAATTCCGTCCTTATAACAAAAAGGAAAAAATATTATGTAGTTTGAATTTTCCTCTGTACTTTTGGAACTTTAACTTTCAGTAGTGACAAGGAGAGTCTCCAGTGCAGGGCCAAGGCTAAACTAAAATGAATAAAGTGCTTGCGTGGGGTGCAAAACCTAAGGGGAAATTTAAGAAAAAGAAAAGGAAAGTAATGAAAACAAGATACAGAGCTCTGCTAAACCATTTTGAATTTTGAAATAAAATAAGTAATACTTAAATGTGATACTGATTCCTTAATTTAAAATTTTATTTCTTGTTCATCATGGATAGTTTTGCATTACTTTTATCTTTTTAAATAGTGCATTAAAATATTGTTTATTTTGATTACTGAGGTTTTCAGCACCACCTTAATTTTTGGATAAGAGGCAGATGCCTCACTGTAGTTACAGATATGCTTCTCTGCATTGCGCAAAATGGAAATGCTCCAGTTATTTAAAAGCATGTTAACATCCAAGCACAGTGAATTGTTCCCTCCAATTGCATCTCCTAGGTAAATATGCTTCTGCCTGGAGGTAAGATCAATCTTGCTCCCCAAATTTAGTCAGATCCATTATGTAATGAAGCCAAATGAACTTACATTTTTCTGAGATTGAGAATGAAGTGGGCATGCCCTAAAAATATGGTTCGTTCAATATTTTTTTAAAAAATTAACTAATGTACTAAATAATGAGATAAGGTGGAAAGGAGTACACATTAAGGAAAAATGAAAACAAATGGCAAACATGCTAAACTAGAGTGCCTGTATCCAGCTTTGAGTATAAAGCAAATAATAATAATAATAATTCTGAGTTGATCAAATTATAGTTCACTCCTCAGCAGCGAATAGTCTTCAGAGGTTCGATTTGCTCTTATTGTCATATTTTGGATGGATAATTTCTCTGAAGAAAATCTGTTTGAAATCCCATGACCGAGAGGAAGAAATCCAAGCCAAGTATTTGATTGTCTACTAAGTACTTGTTGTGACAATACACTCACAGAAGCAGATTTTGTCATACTGGTTCTTTTACTATTGCAGGGTTTTACTATTGTCTTCATTAAACTAAAACAGCTTGTTTAAAACCTACACATGGCAGGGATCTTTTGAAAACTGTTCAAACATGACATAGATTTGCAGACTAAAAAATAATAAGAAATCTGAAACATAAACTTAAGGTTAGTCTTTTGAACACAGCTAAAAGAGCCAGGGTTTATTAATTGAGAAAGTAATCATTGTGATGATACTGCAATACATTGGCAAAAATTTCTTCAGTTGCTCAGTCGTGTCCAACTCTTTGCGACCCCATGAACTGTACCACACCAGGCCTCCCTGTCCATCACCAACTCTTGGAGTCCACCCAAACCCATGTCCATTGAGTTGGGGATGCCATCCAAGGATCTTATCCTCTGTCGTCCCCTTCTCCTGCCCTCAATTTTTCCCAGCATCAGGGTCGTTTCAAATGGGTCAGCTCTTCGCATCAGGTGGCCAAAATATTGGAGTTTCAGTTTCAACATCAGTCCTTCACATGAACACCCAGGACTGATTTCCTTTAGAATGGACTGGTTGGATCTCCTTGCAGTCCAAGGGACTCTCAAGAGTCTTCTCCAACACTACACTTCAAAAACATCAATTCTTTGGTTCTCAGCTTTCTTTATAGTCCAACTATCATATCCATACATGACTACTAGAAAAACCATAGTCTTGACTAGACGGACCTCTGTTGATAAAGTAATGTCTCTGCTTTTCAATATGCTATCTAGGTTGGTCATAACATGCCTTCCAAGGAGTAAGCATCTTTTAATTTCATGGCTGCAATCATCATCTGCAGTGATTTTGAAGCCCAGAAAAATAAAGTCAGCCACTGTTTCCACTGTATCCCCATCTATTTGCCATGAAGTGATGGGACCGGATGCCATGATCTTCGTTTTCTGAATGTTGAGCTTTAAGCCAACTTTTTCACTCTCCTCTTTCACTTTCATCAAGAGGCTTTTGAGTTCCTCTTCACTTTCTGCCATAAGGGTGGTGTCATCTGCATATCTGAGGTGATTGATATTTCTCCCAGCAATCTTGATTCCAGCTTGTGCTTCTTCCAGCCCAGCGTTTTTCAATATATATACAGCCTTGATGTACTCCTTTTCCTATTTGGAATTGGTCTGTTGGTCCATGTGCAGTTCTAACTATTGTTTCCTGACCTGCACACAGGTTTCTCAAGAGGCAGGTGGTCTGGTATTCCCATCTCTTTCAGAATTTTCCACAGTTTATTGTGATCCACACAGTCAAAGGCGTTGGCATAGTCAATGAACCAGAAATAGATGTTTTTCTGGAACTCTCTTGCTCTTTCAATGATCCAGCAGATGTTGGCAATTTGATCTCTGGTTCCTCTGCCTTTTCTAAAACCAGCTTGAACATCTGGAAGTTCATGGTTCACCTATTGCTGAAGCCTGGCTTGGAGAATTTGTGCATCACTTTACTAAGCGTGTCCGCCTCTGTGCGACCCCCAGACGGCCTCCCACCAGGCTTCCCCATCCCTGGGATTCTCCAGGCAAGAACACTGGAGTGGGTTGCCATTTCCTTCTCCAATGCATGAAACTGAAAAGTGAAATTGAAGTCGTTCATTCGTGTCTTACTCTTCCCGACCCCATGGACTGCAGCCCACTAGGCTCCTCCATACATGGGATTTTCCTGGCAAGAGTACTGGAGTAGGGTGCTGTTGCCTTCTCCGACTAAGCATGTGAGATGAGTGCAATTGTGCAGTAGTTTGAGCATTCTTTGGCATTGCCTTTCTTTGGGATTGGAATGAAAACTGACCTTTTCCAGTCCTGTCTCCAAAAGAAAAAAGAGCAAGTTTGCAGCTAAGTACGATTTGCAGTGGAAAGATCACCAGTATTTTGATAGAGATTATCGTTAGGAATACAGTCTGTGTCCTTTTATCTTCCTATAAAAAAAGTGCACTGTTTGATTTTTCTATGATGGGACTATTTTATCTACATGCAACGATTATAACAGTGGTAATTTTTTAAATATATGTATTCATATCTTAATGTCAGTAGGAAAGTTTTTGAGTTGGGACCTATCTAAAGGAAATTTCCGTTTTGCATTATGAGGATTATTAAGCCCTTAATTTCATCATATAATTGCATTTTATATAGTAGAATTGTCAGAGACATTAAAAATTGAAGGCGGCATTTTAAGAAAGTATTTATAATATTGTCCTATACAGTGGTGGAGAAATGAGAAAGAATACTACTTACATCATTTCAACCTTCATAATGCTATAGTTTGAAATGCTTTTTCAAAAAATTGGAAGAGTACTACAATAAAGTCTTAAGAATCTTACTGGTTCATTAACCAGGTGGTGGAGTGGTAAAGAATCCACCTGCCAAGTAGGAGAAGCAGGTCACGCAGTTTCAAGCCCCTCTGTTGGAAAGATCCCTTGGAGTAGGAAATGGCAACCCACTCCAATATTCTTGCCTGGAAAATTCATGGACAGAATCTGGCAGACTATAGTCCATAGGGTTGAAAAGAGTCAGGCACAACTGAGCACACAAGAATGCATAAATTATTGTAGAAAACACTTTTATCATAAATTTGCATGAAAATTTTACATATGCCATATATAATTTTTCCTAATTTAAGAAAGTAAACATTTTATACCAGAAACATAGTCCATTTCAGAAAAATAAATTAAAAGCAACTTTTTTTTTGTCACTTAAGTTATTTTTTTTTTATTTTATTTTATTTTTAAACTTTACATAACTGTATTAGTTTTGCCAAATATCAAAATGAATCCGCCACAGGTATACATGTGTTCCCCATCCTGAACCCTCCTCCCTCCCCATACCATCCCTCTGGGTCGTCCAAGTGCACTAGCCCCAAGCATCCAGTATCGTGCATCGAACCTGGACTGGCAACTCGTTTCATACATGATATTTTACATGTTTCAATGCCATTCTCCCAAATCTTCCCACCCTCTCCCTCTCTCACAGAGTCCATAAGACTGTTCTATATATCAGTGTCTCTTTTGCTGTCTCGTACACAGGCAACTTTTTTAAGTATTTAAGGGTATGGAATTATTTCCTTTGCCTCAAATCTTTTTGATAATTTTGAGGGAAAAATGAAGACTACTATTTTTGTCATATATCCACTTATATTTTATCTCAAACTTAACTAATAATATTATATTTAAGGATTAGCTAGTCATTCTTCCTTTTATTCATTTATTTAAAAAGAAGTATTTACTGTATACCTACCATGTGGTAGACACTCCGTGAAATCCTGAGGAGAGGTGAAGAAGCTAGCCTTAATTACTGTCCTCAGGAAACAAATGCTATAGGCTTGCCTCAATTGTTTTGAAAAAAATTACCAACAAGTTGAAAATTTCAAAAATCTTGCCTATAATTCTGGACATAGTTATTCTACAAACTATCAACCCTGGAGATAATATTTTCAAACATTTTCAATTTTTTTGTTAGAATTTTCTAGATTACTTTGAGGAATAATGCAAGACAAAATGGAAAAATGCATACTCATTCTTACTCAACTGATGAATGCTTTTTGAATAAAGCTCAGTAATGATAACCATAATAATGTCATATAACAATTCTGTTTTAATGTTAAAGTCAAATGCATTCATGATTTATATTTTAGAGGAAATAGTTCTATGCATCTAGGCATATGTGAATAATATACACTTTGGACAACTGTGCCTCATTTGCATGCATTTTAAAATGTTTGAAAATTTTCAAATATAATGAAAAGCTTGTCTAATTGCATATGGGATTAATCTGATGATAGAAGAAGAAATTCTGCATAAAGCTAGCTATTCTATGAGGAAAAACATGTTACTCTCTGTACCTATTAGATGAAGAATGAAGTCTTGGTATGAATATAGACTTTATATATTTCTAAAAGTCTAGTTTACAAATACTTCCCTTGACATGCCATGACTTTTTAAAATAATATAGAGAAGGGACAGTCTTTGAGGTTGCACTTTCATTGAAGATGGAATGGTTTGTATAGTCTAACAGGCCCACCAAAAACAACTAGAAAAAACTTAAGACATGTTTATAAGCCTCAGAGAGCAACAAAGAGTTGATGGGTAACACTATTTAACAGAAGATAAGTGCATTTTCATTAGGCAAAACAATCTAATTAAATTAAAAACAAAACAAAACTTAAATGAGGTTAGGTTAGAATTAGCAGAAGAAAATTTTAGTAAACTCAATATTAAGGCAATAGAAATATCAAGACTAAAGCATAGAAAGAAAAGTAGAGGAGAGAAAGAAAAATAACTCGATACCCAGAACGTGGTGAAATTATCTAACATATATGAAATTGCAGTTCAAGCAAATAAGGGGAGAGACAATTGCAATCAAGGAATATTGATTAGATACAAGCCAAGAATTGTCCAAAATTTATGAACAATCTCAGTTCACAGATGTAAAAAGACCATAAGCAGGAAAATGGAATCTGAAATCAAGTGGGCCTTAGGAAGCATCACTACAAACAAAGCTCGTGGAGGTGATGGAATTCCAGTTGAGCTATTTCAAATCCTAAAAGATGATGCTGTGAAAGCACTGCACTCAATATGCCAGCAAATTTGGAAAACTCAGCAGCGGCCACAGGACTGGAAAAGGTCAGTTTTCATTCCAATCCCAAAGAAAGGCAATGCCAAAGAGTGCTCAAACTACCACACAGTTGCACTCATCTCACATGCTAGTAAAGTAATGTTCAAAATTCTCGAAGCCAGGCTTCAACAGTACGTGAACTGTGAACTTTCAGTTGTTCAAGCCGGATTTAGAAAAGGCAGAGAAACCAGAGGTCAAATTGCCAACATCCATTGGATCATTGAAAATGCAAAGAGTTCAAGAAAAACATCTATTTCTGCTGTATTGACTATGCCAAAGCCTTTGACTGTGTGGATCACAATAAACTGTGGAAAAGGTCAGTTTTCATTCCAATCCCAAAGAAAGGCAATGCCAAAGAATGTCCAAACTACCGCACAATTGCACTCATCTCACACGCTAGTAAATTAATGCTCAAAATTCTCCAAGCCATGCTTCAGCAATATGTGAACCATGAACTTCCTGATGTTCAAGCTGGTTTTAGAAAAGGCAGAGGAACCAGAGATCAAATTGCCAACATCCGCTGGATCATAGAAAAAGCAAGAGAGTTCCAGAAAAACATCTATTTCTGCTTTATTGACTATGCCAAAGCCTTTGACTGTGTGGATCACAATAAACTGTGGAAAATTCTGAAAGAGATGGGAATTCCAGACCACCTGATCTGCCTCTTGAGAAATCTGTGTGCAGGTCAGGAAGCAACAGTTAGAACTGGACATGGAACAACAGACTGGTTCCAAATAGGAAAAGGAGTTTGTCAAGACTGTATATTGTCACCCTGTTTATTTGACTTCTATGCAGAGTACATCATGAGAAATGCTGGGCTGGAAGAAGCACAAGCTGGAATCAAGATTGCCGGGAGAAATATCACCTCAGATAGGCAGATGACACCACCCTTATGGCAGAAAGTGAAGAGGAACTCAAAAGCCTCTTGATGAAAGTGAAAGAGGAGAGTGAAAAAGTTGGCTTAAAGCTCAACATTCAGAAAATGAAGATCATGGCATCCGGTCCCACCACTTCATGGCAAATAGATGGGGATACAGTGGAAACAGTGGCTGACTTTATTTTTCTGGGCTCCAAAATCACTACAGATGATGACTGCAGCCATGAAATTAAAAGACACTTACTCCTTGGAAGGAATGTTATGACCAACCTAGATAGCATATTCAAAAGCAGAGACATTACTTTGCCAACAAAGGTCTGTCTAGTCAAGGCTATGGTTTTCCCTGTGGTCATGTATGGATGTGAGAGTTGGACTGTGAAGAAAGCTGAGCACTGAAGAATTGATGCTTTTGAACTGTGGTGTTGGAGAAGACTCTTGAGAGTCCCTTGGACTGCAAGGAGATCCAACCAGTCCATTCTAAAGGAGATCAGCCCTGGGATTTCTTTGGAGGGAATGATGCTAAAGCTGAAACTCCAGTACTTTGGCCACCTCATGCGAAGAGTTGACTCATTGGAAAAGATTCTGATGCTGGGAGGGATTGGGGGCAGGAGGAGAAGGGGACAACAGAGGATGAGATGGCTGGATGGCATCACTGACTCGATGGACGTGAGTCTCAGTGAACTCCGGGAGATGTTGATGGACAGAGAGGCCTGGCGTGCTGCAATTCATGGGGTCGAAAAGAGTCGGACACGACTGAGCGACTGACCTGATTTGATCTGATCTTAGGAACTGAAGTTGCTTGTCATGCCCTCCTCCAGTGGATCATCCTAACTCGGGGATCGAGCCTGCATCTCTTAAGTCTAATTTGAATTGGCAGGTGGGTTCTTAACCCCTAGCACCACCTGGGAAGCCCCCAGAATACAAGACAACAATAACAAAAAAGCTAGAAAGGGGAAGAAAAGTTAAAGAGTTCAAAAAGTCTTTATATTTCTCTGGATATAGTAATTTTTATTTGACTCTGCTTAAGTTAACCATGCATGTTGTAAATCCACAGAAAACACTAAAATTTGCTAGGGGAAAAATGTTAAATGATACAAAAAATATTCAAAAGGAGGGGAAAAGAAAGCACAGACTAGGTAGGGCAATTACAAAATTATTTTAAATAGACAATGAACTCCATGACATGATTGTCATATAGAATTTTAAAACATAATTGAAGCATTTTCAAATAAATATATAGAAAAGTTAAACTAAAAATATTTCAAAACAGATATTTTACAAAAACTAATCCAAACAAAACTGGACTAGTTGCACTGATATCTGACAAAATAAACTTTAAGACCAGCAGCAATAATAGAGATAAAAAGAGATATAACATGTTGATTATTAAAGCATTCATATAACAGGAATAAATAAATATATTTTTATTCAAGAAGTTATAGTATTATATGCATATATATAATGGCAACATATATCAAAATATAAAAATATATTTGCTTATTTATAAATAATGCATAAAGAAAATTTCACAGAACATGAAGAATATATACTATATGAATTACACAGTGAATAAACTTGACTTAATCAACAGTCAGAATACTAATGCACAACAGTTTTGGAGAAAGCATTCTTTTCTGAGCTAAAAAAAATGATATATGCATGAATTGTGAATATATAATATTACTAGAAAAATCTCCCAATGTTTGAAAGTTGCCATATGCTTCTAAGTATCTATGGGTCAAAAATGAAATCACAGAAATTAAAAAGATTATTTTACCTGAATCATAATGATAATCCCACATATCAGAATGTGTAGTGTGCAGCTAAGAATAAAATGTATAATCTCCAAAGAAGATATTAAAAAAGAAGATGGGAGGTGCATGCAGCCCAGGGCCGGCCTCGGACGGTTCCCGCGGAGCAACCTAGAGCCTGAGCAGTGTGGGCAAAGAGGGCATACGCGCCATGAGCGGGGGCAGGTCCAGGGTGGCTGAGACACTGTGAGCACATGCCAGTGTTATTTGTTTGCAGGGTCCCTCCCTCCCCACAGTGTGACTGAACTAGTGAGCTAAAAAAGTGTTCACCACCACCCCCTTGTGTCAGGGTGGAAATCAGACACTGAAGAGACCAACAAACAGAAGAAGCTAAAACAGAGGGAACCGCCTTGGAAGTGACAGATGCAATAGATTAAAACCCTATAGTTAGTACCGACTACATAGGAAGGGGCCTATAAATCTTGAGAAATATAAGCCGAACCAAGGAACTATCCGAAAATGAACTGACCCCATACTGCCCACAACACCACCAAAGAAAGTCCTAGATATATTTTCATTATTTTTACTATCATTCTTTTTTTTAATTTTTAAAATTTTAAGTCCTCTATTACTCCTTTAATTTTCATTTTTATAACCTACTACTACTTTGCAAGAAAAAAAAGACCTTATTTTTTAAAGCAAACTTCATATATATGTATATATTTATACTTTTTCAGACTTTTTCTTTTCTTTTCTTTAATATTGTATTTTTGAAAATCCAACCTCTACTCTAGATTTTTAATCGTTGCTTTTTGGTATTTGTTATCAATTTTGTACCTTTAAGAACCCAATCTTCAGTACCCATTTTTACTTGGGAGTGAGATTACTGGCTTGACTTCTCTCTCCCCCTTTGGACTCTCCTTTTTCTCCACCAGGTCGCCTCTATCTTCTCCCTCCCCCTTCTCTTCTCTACCCAACTCTGTGAATCTCTTTGTGTGTTCCAGATGGTGGAGAACACTTAAGGAACGGATTGGATTACTGGTTGGATCTGTCTCTCTCCTTTTGATTCCCCTCTTTAGCCTCCTGGCCACTTCTATGTCCTTCCTCCCTCTTCTCTTCTCTGTATAACTCCATGAACATCTCTGAGTGGTCAGAATGTGGAGTGCACATAAGGAAGTGATTACTGGCTAGCTTGCTCTCTCCTTTTTTTTTTTTTTTTTTTTTTGCTCTCTCCTCTTTTGATTCCACCTCATCTCATTCGGGTCACCTCTAACTCCCTCCCCCCTCTTCTCTTCTCCATGTAACTCTGTGAATCTCTCTGGTTGTCCCTCACTGTGGAGAAACTTTTCATCTTTAACCTAGATGTTTTATCAATGGTGCCGTATAGATGGAGAAGTCTTGAGACTACTGTAAAAATAAGACTAAAAACCAGAAGCAGGTGGCTTAAGTCCAAATCCTGAGAACACCGGAGAACTCCTGACTCCAGGAAACATTAATCAACAGGAGCTCATCAAACGCCTCCATACCTACACTGAAACCAAGCACCACCCAAGGGCCAACAAGTTCCAGAGTAAGACATACCATGCAAATTCCCCAGCAACACAGGAACACAGCCCTGAGCTTCAATATACAGGCTGCCCAAAGTTACTCCAAACCCACTGACATCTCATAACTCATTACTGGACACTTCATTGTACTCCAGAGAGAAGAAATCCAGCTCCACCCACCAGAACACTGACACAAGCTTCCCTAACCAGGAAACCTTGACAAGCCACCTATCCAACCCTACCCACAGCAAGGAAACTCCACAAAAAAGAGAACTCCACAAACTGTCAAAATACAGAAAGGCCACCACAAACACAGCAATATAAACAAGACGTAGAGATAAACGAATACCCAGCAGGTAAAGGAACAGAATAAATGCCCACCAAACCAAACAAAAGAGGAAGAGATAGGGAATCTACCTGATAAAGAATTCCAAATAATGATGGTGAAAATGATCCAAAATCTTGAAATAAAAATGGAATCACAGATAAATAGCCTGGAGACAAGGATTGAGAAGATTAAAGAAAGGTTTAACAAGGACCTAGAAGGAATAAAGAAGAGTCAATATATAATAAATAATGCAGTAAATGAGATCAAAAACACTCTGGAGGCAATAGTAGAATAACAGAGGCAGAAGATATGATTAGTGAAGTAGAAGATAGAATGGTAGAAATAAATGAATCAGAGAAGAAAAAAGAAAAACGAATTAAAAGAAATGAGGACAATCTCAGAGACCTCCAGGACAGTGTAAAATGCCCCAAAATTCGAATCATAGTAGTCCCAGAAGAAGAAGACAAAAAGAAAGACCATGAGAAAATACTTGAGGAGATAATAGTTGAAAACTTCCCTAAAATTGGGAAGGAAATAATCAACCAAGTCCAAGAAACCCAGAGAGTCCCAAACAGGATAAACCCAAGGCAAAACACCCCAGATCAGATCAGATCAGTCACTCAGTCATGTCCTACTCTTTGCGACCCCATGAATTGCAGCACACCAGGCCTCCCTGTGCATCACCAACTCCCGGAGTTCACTCAGACTCATGTCCATCGAGTCAGTGATGCCATCCAGCCATCTCATCCTCTGTCGTCCCCTTCTCCTCCTGCCCCCAATCCCTCCCAGCATCAGAGTCTTTTCCAATGAGTCAACTCTTCGCATGAGGTGGCCAAAGTACTGGAGTTTCAGCTTTAGTATCATTCCTTCCAAAGAAATCCCAGGACTGATCTCCTTTAGAATGGACTGGTTGGATCTCCTTGCAGTCCAAGAGACTCTCAAGAGTCTTCTCCAACACCACACTTTGTTCAAAAGCATCAATTCTTCAGTGCCCAGCCTTCTTCACAGTCCAACTCTCACATCCATACATGACCACAGGAAAAACCATAGCCTTGACTAGAGGAACCTTTGTTGACAAAGTAATGTCTCTGCTTTTGAATACGCCATCTAGGTTGGTCATAACTTTCCTTCCAAGGAGTAAGCGTCTTTTAATTTCATGGCTGCAGTCACCATCTGCAGTGATTTTGGAGCCCAGAAAAATAAAGTCTGACACTGTTTCCACTGTTTCCCCATCTATTTCCCATGAAGTGGTGGGACCGGATGCCATGATCTTTGTTTTCTTAATTTTGAGCTTTACGCCAACTTTTTCACTCTCCACTTTCACCTTCATCAAGAGGCTTTTGAGTTCCTCTTCACTTTCTGTCATAAGGGTGGTGTCTTCTGCATATCCAAGACACATATTAATCAAATTAACAAAGGTCAAACATGAAGAACAAATATTAAAAGCAGCAAGGGAAAAACAACAAGTAACACACAAGGGGATTCCCATAAGGATAACTGCTGATCTTTCAATAGAAACTCTTCAGGCCAGGAAGGAATGGCAGAACATACTTAAAGTGATGAAAGAAAATAACCTACAGCCCAGATTACTGTACCCAGCAAGGATCTCATTCAAATATGAAGGAGAAATCAAAAGATTTACAGACAAGCAAAAGCTGAGAGAATTCAGCACCACCAAACCAGCTCTCCAACAAATGCTAAGGGATCTTCTCTAGACAGGAAAAACAAAAAGGGTGTATAAACTCAAACCCAAAACAACAGAGTAGATGGCAACGGGATCAAACTTATCAATAATTACCTTAAAAGTAAATGGGTTGAATGCCCCAACCAAAAGACAAAAACTGGCTGAATGGATACAAAAACAAGACCCCTATATATGTTGTCCACAAGAGACCCACCTCAAAACAGGGGACACATACAAACTGAAAGTGAAGGGCTGGAAAAAGATATTCCATACAAATACAGACCAAAAGAAAGCAGGAGTAGCAATACTCATATCAGATAAAATAGACTTTATAACAAGGGTTTTGAAAAGAGACAAAGAAGGACACTACATAATGATCAAAGGATCAATCCAAGAAGAAGATATAACAATTATAAATATATATGTACCCAACATAGGACCACCACAATATGTAAGACAAATGCTAACAAGTATGAAAGGGGAAATTAACAATAACACAATAATACTGGGAGACTTTAATACCCCACTCACACCTATGGATAGATCAACTAAAAAGAAAATTAACAAGGAAACACAAACTTTAAACAATACAATAGACCAGCTAGACCTAATTGATATCTATAGGACATTTCACCCCAAAACAATGAATTTCACCTTTTTCTCAAATGAATACAGAACCTTCTCCAGGATAGATCACATCCTGGGCCATAAATCTAGCCTTGGTAAATTAAAAAAAAAAAAAAATTGAAATCATTTCAAGCATCTTTTCTGACCACAGTGCAGCAAGATTAGATCTCAATTACAGGATAAAAACTATTAAAAATTCCAACATATGGAGGCTGAACAACACGCTGCTGAATAACGAACAAATCACAGAAGAAATCAAAAAAGAAATCAAAATATGCATAGAAATGAAAGAAAATAAAAACACAACAACCCAAAACCTGTGGGACACTGTAAAAGCAGTGCTAAGGGGAACGTTCATAGCAATACAGGCATACCTCAAGAAAGAAGAAAAAGGTCAAATAAATAACCTAACTCTACACCTAAAACAACTAGAAGAGGAAGAAATGAAGAACCCCAGGGTTAGTAGAAGGAAGGAAATCTTAAAAATTAGGGCAGAAATAAATGCAAAAGAAACAAAAGAGACCATAGCAAAAATCAACAAAGCCAAAAGCTGGTTCTTTGAAAGGACAAATAAAATTGACAAACCATTATCCAGACTCATCAAGAAACAAAGGAGGAAAAATCAAATCAATAAAATTAGAAATGAAAATGGAGAGATCACAACAGACAACACAGAAATACAAAGGATCATAAGAGACTACTATCAGTAATTATATGCCAATAAAATGGACAACGTCGAAGAAATGGACAAATTCTTAGAAAAGTACAACTTTCCAAAACTGAACTAAGAAGAAATAGAAAATCTTAACAGACCCATCACAAGCATGGAAATTGAAACTGTAATCAGAAATCTTCCAGCAAATAAAAGCTCAGGTCCAGACGGCTTCACAGCTGAATTCTACCAAAAATTTAGAGAAGAGCTAACACCTATCCTACTCAAACTCTTCCAGAAAATTGCAGAGGATGGTAAACTTCCAAACTCATTCTATGAGGCCACCACCAGCCTAACACCAAAACCTGACAAAGATGCCACAAAAAAAGAAAACTACAGGCCAGTATCACTGATGAACATAGATGCAAAAATCTTTAACAAAATTCTAGCAAACAGAATCCAACAACACATTAAAACGATCACACACCATGACCAAGTGGGCTTTATCCCAGGGATGCAAGGATTCTTCAATATCCGCAAATCAATCAATGTAATACACTACATTAACAAATTGGAAAATAAAAGCCATATGATTATCTCAATAGATGCAGAGAAAGCCTTTGACAAAATTCAACAACTATTTATGACAAAAACTCTCCAGAAAGCAGGAATAGAAGGAACATACCTCAACATAATAAAGGCTATATATGACAAACCCACAGCCAACATTATCCTCAATGGTGAAAAATTGAAAGCATTTCCCCTAAAGTCAGGAACAAGACAAGAGAGCCCATTCAACATAGTTTTGGAAGTTTTGGCCACAGCAATCAGAGCAGAAAAAGAAATAAAAGGAATCCAAATTGGAAAAGAAGAAGTAAAACTCTCACTGTTTGCAGATGACATGATCCTCTACATAGAAAACCCTAAAGACTCCACCAGAAAATTACTAGAGCTAATCAATGAATATAGTAACTTTGAAGGATATAAAATCAACACCCAGAAATCCCTTGCATTCCTATACACTAATAATAAGAAAATAGAAAGAGAAATTAAGGAAACAATTCCATTCACCATTGCAATGAAAAGAATAAAATACTTAGGAATATATCTACCTGAAGAAACTAAAGACCTATATATAGAAAACTATAAAACACTGGTGAAAGAAATCAAAGAGGACACTAACAGATGGAGAAATATACCATGTTCATGGATTGGAAGAATCCATATAGTGAAAATGAGTATACTACCCAAAGCAATCTATAGAGTCAATGCAATCCCTATCAAGCTACCAATGGTATTCTTCACAGAGCTAGAACAAATAATTTCACAATTTGTATGGAAACACAAAAAAACCTCAAATAGCCAAAGCAATCTTAAGAAAGAAGAATGAAACTGGAGGAATCAATCTGCCTGACTTCAGGCTCTACTACAAAGCCACAGTCATCAAGACAGTATGGTACTGGCACAAAGACAGAAATATAGATCAATGGAACAAAATAGGAATACCAGAGATAAATCCACGCACCTATGGACACCTTATCTTTGACAAAGGAGGCAAGAATATACAATGGATTAAAGACAATCTCTTTAACAAGTGGTGCTGGGAAAACTGGTCAACCACTTGTAAAAGAATGAAACTAGAACACTTTCTAACACCATACACAAAAATAAACTCAAAATGGATTAAAGATCTAAATGTAAGACCAGAAACTATAAAACTCCTAGAGGAGAACATAGGCAAAACACTCTCCGACATAAATCACAGCAGGATCCTCTATGACCCACCTCCCAGAATATTGCAAATAAAAGCAAAAATAAACAAATGGGACCTAATTAAAATTAAAAGCTTCTGCACAACTAAGGAAACTATAAGCAAGGTGAAAAGATAGCCTTCACAATGGGAGAAAATAACAACAAATGAAGCAACTGACAAAGAACTAATCTCAAAAATATACAAGCAACTCCTGCAGCTCAATTCCAGAAAAATAAACGACCCAATCAAAAAATGGGCCAAAGAACTAAATAGACATTTCTCCAAAGAAGACATACAAATGGCTAACAAACACATGAAAAGATGCTCAACATCACTCATTTTCAGAGAAATGCAAATCAAAACCACAGTGAGGTACCATTTCACACCAGTCAGAATGGCTGCTATCCAAGAGTCTACAGGCAATACATGCTGGAGAGGGTGTGGAGAAAAGGGAACCCTCTTCCACTGTTGGTGGGAATGCAAACTAGTACAGCCACTATGGAGAACAGTGTGAAGATTCCTTAAAAAACTGGAAATAGAACTGCCTTATGACCACTGCTGGGCATACACACCGAGGAAACCAGAATTGAAAGAGACAAGTGTACCCCAATGTTCATCGCAGCACTGTTTGTAATAGCCAGGACATGGAAGCAACCTAGATGTCCATCAGCGGAAGAATGGATAAGAAAGCTGAGGTACATATACACAATGGAGTATTACTCAGCCATTAAAAAGAATACATTTGAGTCAGTTCTAATGCGGTGGATGAAACTGGAGCCTATTATACAGAGTGAAGTAAGCCAGAAAGAAAAACGGCAATACAGTATACTAATGCATATATATGGAATTTAGAAAGATGGTAACGATAACCCTGTAAGCAAGACAGCAAAGGAGACACAGATGTATAGAACAGTCTTTTGGACTCTGTGGGAGAGGGCAAGGGTGGGATGATTTGTGGGAATGGCATGGAAACATGTATAATATCATATAAGAAATGAATCGCCAGTCTAGGTTCGATACAGGATCCTTGGGGCTGGTGCACTGGGATGATCTGGAGGGATGGTATGGGGAAGGAGGTGGGAGGGGGGTTCAGGATGGGGAACATGTGTATGCCCATGGCGGATTCATGTTGATGTGTGGCAGAACCAATACAATATTGTAAAGTAATCAGCCTCCAATTAAAATAAATAAAGTTAAATTTAAAAAAAGACTAATAAAAAATAAAAAAGAAGAAAATGACAATTAAGGTATAAATATCTATCTCAAGAATTTAGAGAAATTAGAACATGAGTGCATTAGACACAAAGAAACAGTGAAAAATAAATTTTAAAATCAAATTCAATTATATGGAAAACAAATACACAACAAAAAGTAAACAAAGAGAAATACTGATTCTTAGGAAAGATGATTAGAATTGATAACTCCCTATGATGAATATGAAGATAAAAAGAGAAGTGGATAAGATTTACTAATACCAGGAAAGAATAGAACATCTGTAAGGATCCTCTATGAATGAAAAATTATAAAGACTTAGCTTAAGTGGTCTCATTAGTGTATATTCTACCATGCATTTCAAGAAAAACAATACCAGCATTACATAAGTCCACCCACAAAATAGGGAAAAATGAAAAAATTCTTGTTTTGTATTATAAAGGTAGCATTATCTACCTTCTTCCCAAATTATAGGCCATTCTCCTTATGAATTTAGGTGCAAAAGGTCTATATAAAATATTACCAAGCAAAATTAATAAAAGTGTCATAAATATGAACAAACTGGGGATATAATAGCAATTTAAGTGGTTAACACTTGTAAATCAACCAATGTTGTTAATCACATTAACAGAGAAAAAGTTTATGATTGTATAAAAGGTTGTCAAAATATTAATGGCTTTTTATGGAATTCAACAATATTAGTAGACTGAGATTAGGAAAGAATTTACTTAATCTAATAAATAGTATCTCTGTTAAATTGCAATAGGCACTGCACATAGTGCTGAATTATTTAAAGCTACTAGATATTTCATTTCTTTATAAAGGTTCATTACTTGAGACAACAAAGAGACCATTAAAACTAAATGTGGGACATAGCCTCACATGTATTAACACTTAATGATTTATTTTTGACAAACACAATACTTCAGAACAGTGAGGAAGTTTTGGTCTTGTCAATATACAGTTCTGAGTTAACTGGATATTCTTCTCAAGAAAAAAAGTTAAACCGTGATGTAATATTGATCTAAATATGAAATATATATATATTTTGAAATTTAAAGAACATTACCACAAGGTAATATAATGATTTAGGATATAAAATTGTTTTATTAAATACTATACACAAAACAACCAAAAAGGAAAATATTTTAAAAAATTGGACATTATCACTTAAGTTTTCCATTTGTCAAAAGAAATCATGAAGTAGACACTTAGTCATGCTTACCCCAAGAGGGTAAGATATTTTAATATGCATAAATGTAAAAGAAATCATATGCATTAAAATATCTTAAATTAATTTTGAAGACAGGTAAACAAGTAGAAAAATGGGCACAGTAATTGAATAGGCTAGCTTTCCAGATGATATTGTAATGACCAATAAATTTATGAGTAGGTGGTCAGCTTCATTAGTCATATGGAAAATAAAAAAATAAAGCCATAATAAGATAACAATAAGATCAACTAAAATTAAAATCAAACAAAATTATCTAAAATTAAAATAACTGATAAGTATTTGTTGGCCAGAAAGTGAGAAACTCTCATATGCTGCTTTTCAGAGTACAAATTGTTACCACTTTGGAAATCTTTTCCGCAACTACTAAAGAGAACTCATGAGCCAGCAATGAAACACTTAGACATGGACTCATGGAACTGTGTATATATTTGCAATGCATAATTGTATAATAACGTTAATAACATATTGTTTGTGTTAGATACTGAAAGTAATCCAAGTGTTTATCAACAATTGGATAGATAAATATTAATATATTTATAAAACTGAATACGGCATTGAAAAATGAGCAGATTATCACTGTGTTCATCCACATGAATGGATCTCACAAGCATAACATTGATGTAAAGGAGAACATACTGAATTACAGAGTTCATATACATTGGAAAATAGCCAAAATTAGTTTGCAGGTATGTGCTCAGTTGTGTCTGAGTCTTTGCTGCTCTATGGACTGTAGCCTAGCAGACTCCTCTGTCCAAGGAATTTTCTGGGCAAGAATACTGGAGTGGGTTGCCATTTCTTACTACAGGGATCTTCCCGACGCAGGAACCAAACCCTTGTTTCCTGCATCTCCTGCATTGGAAGACAAATTCTTTACTGCTATCACCACTTCGGAAGCCCAAAATTAGTTTGAGAGGTTGAAAAATAAAGAAGTTTATGGAGGAAGGGATAGGAAATGGCTGAAAGGAAAATAAGTGTCATATTCTATTGTTTATCTTGATGAAAGTCATATGGATGTGTTTACGTCTTTGAAATTCATCAAGCTCTAGACTTAGGTTTTCTATATTTTATTATTCTTTACTACATTAAAAAGTTTAATTTTAAAATACTGCTGATATTAAATCACTAAAAAACTACAATATTCCTTTTTCATATCCTATTCAAGACCTATGTATTATACACAAAATGTATTGAGATGTATATATTTGAGAGAGGTATTCTTGCTTTCTCTGTTGTGACATTTTGTTTTCTGCTTTCGATTTCTTCAAAATTAAATGCCACAATAATAATTTTATAGTATATTGTATAAATTTCTCTGAAAAATGTTATAACAGAAGGATATAATGAACAAGAATGTGGACTTTAGTCTTAGATCTGGGTGTCATTCATCCAGAAGCAATCTATGGATTTGGGTACAAGTTAATTTAAGGCTGTAAGCCATCTTTTTGAAAGGCAGATGGACAGAGAAAGAGGGAAAGGAAGAGAGAGAAAAAGAGAGAGGGGAAAACTAAGAGCAAGAACAAGAGTGAGAGGGAGAAAGTGGGGAGGAAAACAGCGAGAGAAGGGGAACAAATATGAATGTCTGCTGCTCAAGGTCATATATGCATTAAAGTAACACGTACATAAAGTCATCTAGCAGACTGCTTCTTATACTAGTTTCCCCATATGTGTATTTTCCCAAGCCTCTCTATCATGTATATACTGTATTAGTTTCCTAAGGCTATCATAACAAATGACCACAAACTAGGTGATTTAAAACAGCAAAAATTATTTTCTTACTATGCAGGAGTCTAGAATTCTGAAACCAAAATGTGAGCAGGGTTAGTCCTTTCTTGAAACTCTGAAAAAGAATCTGTTCCATATCTGTCTCAGAGCTTCTGGTGTTGCTGGCATTTTTGGCATTCCTTGGCTTGTAGCTGTATCACCCTGATTTCTTTGTCCTTATGGATGTTCCTTGTATTTCCTCTGTCTTCAAGTTTTTCTTTCCATATAAGAACACTTGTCTTTGGATTTGGTGGTGGTGGTTTAGTCGCTAAATTTTATGAGACTCTTTTGATCCCATGGACTGTAGCCCACCAGGATCCTATGTCCATGGGATTTCCCAGGCAAGGCTCATTCTACCCCAGTATGACATCATCTTAACTTTAGTACATCTACGAAGACTTATTTCCAAGTAAGGTCACATTCACAGATACTAGAGGTGAGAACTTCAACATATCTTTTTGGGGGACAGAATTCAACCCATAACATATCTAAGCAGCCATTAAACTAGAGAAGCCAAAGGACTTGTCTAGTGTGCTAAACAGAGTTAATAACAAAGCTAGAGCTAGGAAACATATGTTACTCAGAATGCAGTGTTTCTTCCCATATACCAAGCTGCTTAAAGAATCTTCCTGATTCCAGTAGATAAACCTTTAATCTTGATTTTATCTATGTATTCACTCTATATTCTTGGCTAGATTTAGAACATATAAATACATCTTTTGAAATATTGAACTCAGACAAAAATAATGCACAAGTGTGAGTTTGCATGTGTATGTGTGAACATAAATGCAAAGGTGACAAATTGGCAGCCCATGTGCCATTTCCAAGCAGTGAAGAAATCTGTTTTGTCCTATGCAATGTTGTTGTGGAGGCTATTATTATTTTTAATGATTTTTGATTTTAGAAAGCAATAGATTCTATATAAAATTCCAAATTTCCAACAGCTTCTAAAAAATGATATGATCTGGTAACACTGGGCCCAACTGACCACAATCTGCTAGAGCTGGGGTGTGGATGCCCTTTTTAGAAAAATGTGCAATCTGTAGTTGGCCACAGTGCCAACCCATCCTCATTGTTTCCCCAGTTCGGTCTACCTCACTCATGTATGTCACATGCTGGACTTGCTTACATTTCTGTCTGCTCTCCTTGATCTACAGAAAATTAAATTGTCTAGTATTGTGCTATAGTTTAATTCAGTGAGATGTCTAGATCAAGTGCAAACATTTTAAGATTTAGTTCATTTCCATTTTACTGCTATATTTCCTTCAACAGGAGAAAAGCTCTTATAAAAATAAAATTCTTGTCAATTTGGCTTTACATGTAACTTCAAAAGCCCAAGATTTTTTTTTGTTTAAAAAGTCAGTATCTCTAATTTGTGAAATTCCAATAGTGTATACTGAATATCTACCATTGTCTTTATTTTTAATATACTTAGCTTTCTGTGTGTGTATGATTAGTGTATGTGTGATATATGATTAAGTGTATGTGTGACATATGATTAAATAAAAAACAGTATTAAGCAGAGGCAGTGAAGAAAAAACTGGGTATGAAAGGTAAACATAAGCACTACAGGAGAAGGAGAGAGCCCTGGAAGAATAATGAGGCTTAAATATATACATTGGACTGCAAGGAGATCCAACCAGTCCATTCTGAAGGAGATCAGCCCTGGGATTTCTTTGGAAGGAATGATGCTAAAGCTGAAATTCCAGTACTTTGGCCACCTCATGCGAAGAGTTGGCTCATTGGAAAAGACTCTGATGCTGGGAGGGATTGGGGGCAGGAGGTAAAGGGGACGACAGAGGATGAGATGGCTGGATGGCATTGAGTCCATCACCAACTCAATGGACATGAGTTTGAGTGAATTCTGGGAGTTGGTGATGGACGGGGAGGCCTGGCGTGCTGTGATTCATGGGGTCGCAAAGAGTTGGACACAACTGAGCGACTGAACTGAACTGAACTGAAATATATACATATAAAAATGAGGGGGATTAGTCTGTGATAAGATGGGAAACAGATAAACAATAAACAAACAATAATTCACACAAGATGTGCCTTTACAAATTATTTCAATATGCCCACACAGAGAATTGATTCCACAGATTTTGAGGGAAGCTGAAATTAAGCAAAGGTACAATAAGGTTTTGAGTCTCACCAGCATCTAGAACATCAGCACAGCTCTTGATCTTCCCTCAAAAGTCACAGTAAGGGAAAATAAATTGTATTGGTTAAATTAAACACACTGGCTGCAAGGGCTCCATGAAAATAAGTGTAAAGCTAGATTCTGATGGATGAGAAAATTCCTTTCCTGAAGTCTAGCCATCGGAAATGGGAGAAATTGACTGTGAGTAGGGATGTGAGTGAGTTTCCCTGGTAGCTCAGTATTATCAAATCTGCCTGCAATACAGGAGACTTGCAGGATTCTCGGGTTAGATCCCTGGCTCAAATATGTGACTAATCAGGGAATAAAATCACCCCCACAGGGATTTCTCACAAATTAGTTTAGTAGCTGCTATTCTTCTTCAGAAAGATATTTCATCATTGTGGGGGGAAGGAGAGGTGGGAGGGAGGCATGAAGGAACATACACAGGTGTTAGTGGTGCCCTAGATTTAAGAACACTACCCATCAAAAGCACTGAGGAGCAAAGTCTCTCAGTCGTGTCCGACTATTTGCGACCCCATGGACTGTAGCCCACCAGGCTCCTCCATCCATGGAATTTTTTAGGCAAGTGTACTGGAGTGGGTTGCTGTTTCCTTCTGCAGGGGATCTTAGGGATCCCATATTAAAACCTCTCTAGCAGGTGCATCAGTTAGAACTTAAAGTACTATCCTCAAGTACCTATTCATGTGCTTTCTCTACCTTGGCTTGACACATTAATAATTATCATTATTCAAGTAATTTGTAGCCATTAAAAACCAGCCTATATTCTAATTACTGAAAAATTACATATTCATGAAAGTAGCCTAGTTTTACTTTGCCAAAGATTTTTTTTTTCAAGTAGTACAAAACAATATAACATGCTCAGTTTGCTTATTTCTCTTGAAAGTAACTTAGTAAACTTTATGAGAAATTATAGGGCTTTTTCTATATGAAATTTCTAGTATTTTTTCCCATTCTATATCTGAGTCCAAAGACCTAGACTTATTGTATTTCTTTGCATTTAGAAACTCCTCTAAGTTGTTTTGTTGAAAATGAGGTTTACATAGTGGCATGTTCAATAACTATTCATAAACTTTTGTTACTACGAAACCATGTCGATTCATACAAGGGAAACCAGCTAGACATTTAGCCACAAACCAAATAATAGTATTGTATTTACTATTAAAATAAATAAATTGTAAACTAAACAATAGCATTCCAATTATGCAACAGTGATACTGTTATTAAGTAGAGGAATTCACTATTAGTCTGAAATTTAGTTGAGAATATCATTTAATCTAAGCTCTCCCTAGTAATACCATTATTTCAGTAGGAAAAAATGGCTTTCATTTTGATCACTTGTATCACAGCAAATAGAAAATCCCTCAAAATGATAAATCTTATTGCTCTTTTAAATTATCTACCATCTTTACTGGAAAGGCAGTTAATACATATCAACTCATATTTTCCCTCATTATTAACATACATTTCTTCTCAATATCATATTTGTAAAGCTAAAACCCTCTTCCAAATTGATATCAGTCTTGGAATGCATGGGTATCTTAAAACCTCCACATTGCCTTAATGTTAATTGAGAAAGTAGGTGTTTACACTGATCTCCTAATGTTAAAGCACAAGCTATGATTGCAGCAATAAACACAGAGTGTCTCTATATTCATTTCTCAGTCAAAAAAAAATCTTATCACTTATTTTCATTTATTTTTAGTGTAGAGCAAGCTTCCAAGTTAGAATGCTCATTAATATTTAATACCTTATGGAAATATATTTGTTTATGGTGATCACGCATTTCCATTTTTGTTGTTGCAAAATGTTTACCAGTTTGTGGTATGAGATATTATTTATGTTTCCATATTTGGGTTGTTAGGAATTCTCCCAATCAGACATAAGCATAAACAACCACCTTGATTTCACAATTATCTCATTTGTTCTGAGTAGTAGAAAGGGGCAGAAGTTAAAATCCTTCACACAGTACTGTAGCCTAAAATTGATAGATTCCCTTAGGTGATTGGAGAGGAATTAATCCTAGTTTCCACCTTTCTAAAAAAAAAAAAAAAAGTACTAGATTCTTCTGACAAATGTTGAAAGTGTCAATCACTCAGTACTGTCTGACTCTTTGTGACTCCATGGACTGTAGCCTGCCATTCCCTCTTCAAGGGAGCTTCCAGATTCAGTGATCTAACCAGCGTTTCCTGCTTGGACGGCGGATATTTTTACTGTCTGAACCACAGGGGAAGCCCCTACAAATATTAAATTGCCTCAAATTTATTTCAATAGGAATCATTTTACATCTTACCTACAAACAAAAAAAGAAATAACATTAAAAACACCTCATCTGTTTTCATTAAGATACTTTATATAGTATTTGCCATTAAGGAAAGATATTTCTAATATATTCCAAAGTTGACTGTGTAGTTTTCTGAATTCCTCTTGATGAAACTCTTAAAAAAGGAATGAACATTAATTAACATCTGTATTATGTCAAGTAGTGTGCTGCTGCTGCTTCTGCTAAGTCACGTCAGTCATGTCCGACTCTGTGTGACCCCATAGACGGAAGCCCACCAGGCTCCCCCATCCCTGGGATTCTCTAGGCAAGAACACTGGAGTGGGTTGCCATTTCCTTCTCCATTGCGTGAAAGTGAAAAGTCAAAGTGAAGTCGCTCAGTCGTGTCCGACTCTTAGTGATCCCATGAACTGCAGCCTACCAGGCTCCTCCATCCATGGAAGTTTCCAGGCAAGAGTACTGGAGTGGGTCACCAGTGCCTTCTCCAAGTACTGTGCTAGGCGTATTCAATCATTTGATGAGAGGTAGACCACTCCAGTACTCTGGCCTGGAAAATCCCATGGATGATGGAGCCTGGTAGGCTGCAGTCCATGGGGTCACTAAGAGTCAGACACGACTGAGTGACTTCACTTTCACTTTTCCCTTTCACGCATTGGAGAAAGAAATGGCGGCCCACTCCAGTGTTCTTGCCTAGAGAATCCCAGGGATGGGGGAGCCTGGTGGGCTTCTGTCTATGGGGTCGCACAGAGTCAGACAGGACTGAAGCGACTTAGCAGCAGCAGCAGCAGAGTAGCATGGTATTTAAGATCACAGTCTTGAGTTTGAATATTTCTTTTCTCTTATATTGCTAGGTGTGACCTTGACTGTCTTGGTTAACCTCTCTGTGCTTCACTTTTCTCAATGATAATATGAGTGAAATCCTAGACTCTTTCCTATAGGGTTGCTGTGAGGGATAAACTAAGTTAATGCAAGTAAAATACTAGAGCAGTTTGGCATGGAGTAGACACTCAGCATCAGATATCAGCATTATCTTCACCAGATCTAATAAAGTGTCATTATCTTTATTTTACTGATGAGGAAACTAGTGTTCAGAGAGTTGAAGCAATTTACATTTAGAAACAACACAGCAAGTCATATTTTCATGACTGCAGCCATGAAATTAAAAGACACTTACTCCTTGGAAGAAAAGTTAATGACCAACCTAGATAGCATATTCAAAAGCAGAGACAGAGGAAGGAGCCAAGGTGGTGGAGGAGTAGGACGGGGAGAACACTTTCTCCCCCACAAATTCATCAAAAGAGCATTTAAACGCCGAGTAAATTCCACAAAACAACTTCTGAATGCCAGCAGAGGACATCAGGCACCCAGAAAAGCAACCCAAGTCTTCAAAAGGAGGTAGGAAAAAAATATAAAAGACAAAAAAAAGAGACAAAAGAGGGAGGGCTGGAGTTCCATCCCGGGAAGGGAGTCTTAAAAAGAGAGAAGTTTCCAAACACCAGGAAACCTTCTCACTGCTGAATCTGTGCCGAGCTTTGGAAGCACAGAGGGCAACATAACAGGGAGAAAAAATAAATAAACAATTAAAACTCGCAGATTTCGAGCCCTACGGTAACTCCCCCAGCGGAGAAGCAGTGCAGACGTCTGCACACGCCATTAGCAAGCGGGGGCTGGGCAGGGAGGCGTGGCGCGGGCTGCATCGCTTAGAGTAAGGACCTGGCCTGAATACCCTGAGCGCTATCTGAGCGAAATAATTTGTGCTAGCAAACCAGACTGTGGGATATCTACCACGTGAAAAGCCAGCCCTAACCTAAGACACCGCCAGGCCCGCACAAGGAACAAAGGACTGAACAGAGATAGCTGGCAGCAGACCATCCCCCTCTGGTGACAGGCAGCCAGAGCCGGAAGGGGACAATCGCAGCCCCAGAGAGACATTATCTATAAAACTGTAAGCAGGCTTCTTTGCTAACTAAAACTTCTTGGGGGTCTGGACGGTCAACATTTGCCTGAGAAGGTGCTCCGGTTGCACACCTAGATAACCGAGTGGCGGGGAGGCGATAAGTCGCAGCAATCGCGTTCGCTGAACACCTCATCACCTGAGCTGCTCAGACCTGGGAAGGGCACAAAACGCAGTCCAACCGAGTCTGTGCCTCTGAGGACTACCCAAGTGCCTGAACCTGAGCAGCTTGGACCTGGGAGGTGCAGGCAGCCCAGGGCTGGCCACGGATGGTTCCCGGCGGAACAACCTAGAGCCTGAGCAGTGTGGGCAGGGAGGCTACACTCACCGTGAGCAGGGGCAGACCCAGTGTGGCTGAGGCACTGCGAGCACATGCCAGTGTTACTTGTTTGCAGCATCCCCCCCCCCCCCCCCCACAGTGCGATTGAACAAGTGAGCCAAAAAAAAAAAAAAAAAAAAAAAAAAAAAAAAAGTGTCCTCCACCGTCCCCTTTGTGTCAGGGTGGAAACCAGACACTGAAGAGACCAGCAAACAGAAGAAGCTATAACAGAGGGAACCGCCTTGGAAGCTACAGGCAATAGATTAAAACCCTGTGGTTACTACCAACTACATAGGAAGAGGCCTATAGATCTTGAGAAATATAAGTCGAATCAAGGAACTAGCCAAAAATGAGCTGAACCCGCAATACTCACAACAAAACCAGAGAAAGTCCTCGATATATTTTTACTATATTTACAATCATTCTTTCTCTCTTTCTTTTTTTTTTAATTTTTTTAAAAAAATTTTAAGTCCTCTATTATTCCTTTAATTTTCACTTTTATAACCTATTACTTTGCAAAAAAAAAAAGACCCTAGATTTTTTTTCTTCAGCAAACTTCATATATATATATTTATAATTTTTTGACCTTTTTTTTTCTTCTTTTCTTTAACATTGTATTTTTGAAATTCCAAACTCTACTCTAGATTTTTAATTTATGCTTTTTGGTATTTGTTATCAATTTTGTACCTATAGTTTTTTTTAATAATTTCTGTGACTTTTTTTTTCCTCTGTTTCTTTCTCTTCTTCTTTTATATAACATTGTATATCTGAAATTCCAAACTCTACTCTAGATTTTTAATTTATGCTTTTTGGTATTTGATATCAATTTTGTACCTGTATGTTCTTTATAATTTTTGTGACATTGTTTGTTTTTGTTTGTTTGTTTTTTCTCTCTTTCTTTTTCTTCTTCTTTTTTTTAACATTGTATTTTTGAAATTCCAAACTCTACTCTAGATTTTTAACTTTTGCTTTTTGGTATCAGTTATCAATTTTGTACCTATATTTTCTTTATAATTTTCGCGACCTTGTTTGTTTTTGTTTGTTCGTTTTTTTCTCTCTTTCGTTTCCTTCTTCTTTTCTTTAACATCGTATTTTTGAAATTCCAAACCCTACTCTAGATTTTTAATTTTTGCTTTTATGTATTTGTTACCAATTTTGTACCTTTAAGAACCCAGTCTTCAGTACCCATTTTTCACTAGGGAACAAGATTACTGGCTTAACTGCTCTCTCTCCCTTTGGACTCTCCTTTTTCTCCACCAGGTCGCCTGTGTCTCCTCCCTAACCCCTCTCTACTCTACCCAACTCTGTGAATTTCTGTGTGTTCCAGACAGTAGAGAACACTTAGGGAACTGATTACTGGCTGGATCTGTCTCCCTCCTTTTCATCCCCCCCGCTTTTATCCTTCTGGCCACCTCTGTCTCCTTCCTCCTTCTTCTCTTCTCTGTATAACTCTGTGAACATCTCTGAGCGGTCCAGTTGTGGAGTGCACATAAGGAAGTGATTACTGGCTAGCCCACTCTCTCCACTATTGATTCCACCTCATCTCATTCTAGTCACCTCTAATTCCCTCCTCCCTCTTCTCTTCTCCATGTAACGCTGTGAACCTCTCTGGGTGACCCTCACGGTAGAGAAACTTTTCATCTTTAATGTAGACGTTTTATCAATGGTGCTGTATAGAAGGAGAAGTTTTGAAACTACTGTAAACATAAGACCAATAACTGGAAGCAGGAGGCTTAAGTCCAAACCCTGACTCCAGGGAACTCCTGACTCCAAGGAACATTAATTGACAGGAGCTCATCAAATGCCTCCATACCAACACTGAAACCAAGCACCACACAAGGGCCAACAAGTTCCAGGGCAAGACATACCAAGCAAATTCTCCAGCAACAAAGGAACACAGCTCTGAGCTTCAAGATACAGGCTGCCCAAAGTCACCCCCAAACTATAGACATCTCATAACTCATTACTGGACACTTCATTGCACTCCAGAGAGAAGAAATACAGCTCCACCCACCAGAACACCAACACAAGCTTCCCTAACCAGGAAACCTTGACAAGCCCACACTCAGCGAGGAAATGCCACAATAAAGAGAACTCCACAAACTGCGAGAATATAGAAAGGACACCCCAAAATCAGCAATTTAAACAAGATGAAGAGACAGAGGAATACCCAGCAGATAAAGGAACAGGATAAATGCTCACCAAACCAAACAAAAGAGGAAGAGATAGGGAATCTACCTGATAAAGAATTCCGAATAATGATAGTGAAATTGATCCAAAATCTTGAAATCAAAATGGAATCACAGATAAATAGCCTGGAGACAAGGATTGAGAAGATGCGATAAAGGTTTAACAAGGACCTAGAAGAAATAAAAAAGAGTCAATATATAATGAATAATGCAATAAATGAAATTAAAACACTCTGGAGGCAACAAATAGTAGAATAACAGGGGCAGAGATAGGATTAGTGAATTAGAAGATAGAATGGTAGAAATAAATGAATCAGAGAGGATAAAAGAAAAACGAATTAAAAGAAATGAGGACAATCTCAGAGACCTCCAGGACAATATTAAATGCTACAACATTCGAATCATAGGGGTCCCAGAAGAAGAAGACAAAAAGAAAGACCATGAGAAAATACTTGAGGAGATAATAGCTGAAAACTTCCCTAAAATGGAGAAGGAAATAATCACCCAAGTCCAAGAAACCCAGAGAGTCCCAAACAGGATAAACCCAAGGCGAAACACCCCAAGACATATATTAATCAAATTAGCAAAGATCAAACACAAAGAACAAATATTAAAAGCAACAAGGGAAAAACAACAAATAACACACAAGGGAATTCCCATAAGGATAACAGCTGATCTTTCAATAGAAACTCTTCAAGCCAGGAGGGAATGGCAAGACATACTTAAAATGATGAAAGAAAATAACCTACAACCCAGATTATTATACCCAGCAAGGATCTCATTCAAGTATAAAGGAGAAATCAAAAGCTTTTCAGACAAGCAAAAGCTGAGAGAATTCTGCACCACCAAACCAGCTCTCCAACAGATACTAAAGGATATTCTCTAGACAGGAAACACAAAAACGGTGTATAAATTCGAACCCAAAACAATAAAGTAAATGGCAATGGGATCATACTTATCAGTAATTACCTTAAACGTAAATGGGTTGAATGCCCCAGCCAAAAGACAAAGACTGGCTGAATGGATACAAAAACCAGACCCCTACATATGATGTCTACAACAGACCCACCTCAAAACAGGGGACACATACAGACTGAAAGTGAAGGGCTGGAAAAAGATTTTCCGTGCAAATAGGGACCAAAAGAAAGCAGGAGTAGCAATACTCATATCAGATAAAATGGACTTTAAAACAAAGGCTGTGGAAAGAGACAATGATGGTCACTACATAATGATCAAAGGACCAATCCTAGAAGAAGATATAACAATTATAAATATATATGCACCCAACACGGGAGCACCGCAGTATGTAAGACAAACGCTAACAAGTATGAAAGGAGAAATTAACAATACCCACAATAATAGTGGGAGACTTTAATACCCCACTCACACCTATGGATAGATCAACTAAACAGAAAATTAACAAGGAAACACAAACTTTAAACGATACAATAGACCAGTTAGACCTAATTGATATCTATAGGACATTTCATCCCAAAACAATGAATTTCACCTTTTTCTCAGGTGCACATGGAACCTTCTCCAGGATAGATCACATCCTGGGCCATAAAGCTAGCCTTGGTAAATTCAAAAAAATAGAAATCATTCCAAGCATCTTTTCTGACTACAATGCAGTAAGATTAGATCTCAGTTACAGGAGAAAACCTATTAAAAATTCCAACATATGGAGGCTGAACAACATGCTGCTGAATAACCAACAGATCACAGAAGAAATCAAAATTTGCATAGAAACGAATGAAAATGAAAACACAACAACCCAAAACCTGTGGGACACTGTAAAAGCAGTCATAAGGGGAAAGTTCATAGCAATACAGCCATACCTCAAGAAACAAGAAAAAAGTCAAATAAATAACCTAACTCTACACCTAAAGCAACTAGAAAAGGAAGAAATGAAGAACCCCAGGGTTAGTAGAAGGAAAGAAAGCTTAAAAATTAGAGCAGAAATAAATGCAAAAGAAACAAAAGAGATCATAGCAAAAATCAACAAAGCCAAAAGCTGGTTCTTTGAAAGGACAAATAAAATTGACAAACCATTAGCCAGACTCATGAAGAAACAAAGGGAGAAAAATCAAATAAAAAAATTAGAAATGAAAATGGAGAGATCACAACAGACAACACAGAAATACAAAGGATCATAAGAGACTACTATCAACAATTATATGCCAATAAAATGGACAACGTGGAAGAAATGGACAAATTCTTAGAAAAGTACAACTTTCCAAAACTCAACCAGGAAGAAATAGAAAATCTTAACAGACCCATCACAAGCACAGAAACTAAAACTGTAATCCAAAATGTTCCAGCAAACAAAAGCCCAGGTCCAGATGGCTTCACAGCTGAATTCTACCAAAAATTTAGAGAAGAGCTAACACCTATCCTGCTCAAACTCTTCCAGAAAATTGCAGAGGATGGTAAACTTCCAAACTCATTCTATGAGGCCACCATCACCCTAATACCAAAACCTGACAAAGATCCCACAAAAAAAGAAAACTACAGGCCAATATCACTGATGAACATAGATGCAAAAATCCTGAACAAAATTCTAGCAATCAGAATCCAACAACACATTAAAAAGATCACACACCATGACCAAGTGGGCTTTATCCCAGGGATGCAAGGATTCTTCAATATCCGCAAATCAATCAATGTAATACACCACATTAACAAATTGAACAATAAAAACCATATGATTATCTCAATAGATGCAGAGAAAGCCTTTGACAAAATTCAACATCCATTTATGATAAAAACTCTCCAGAAAGCAGGAATAGAAGGAACATACCTCAACATAATAAAAGCTATATATGACAAACCCACAGCCAACATTATCCTCAATGGTGAAAAATTGAAAGCATTTCCTCTAAAGTCAGGAACAAGACAAGGGTGCCCACTTTCACCATTACTATTCAACATAGTTTTGGAAGTTTTGGCCACAGCAATCAGAGCAGAAAAAGAAATAAAAGGAATCCAAATTGGAAAAGAAGTAAAACTCTCACTATTTGCAGATGACGTGATACTCTACACAGAAAACCCTAAAGACTCCACCAGAAAATTACTAGAACTAATCAATGACTACAGTAAACTTGCAGGATATAAAATCAACACCCAGAAATCCCTTGCATTCCTATACACTAATAATGAGAAAACAGAAAGAGAAATTAAGGAAACAATTCCATTCACCATTGCAATGAAAAGAATAAAATACTTAGGAATATATCTACCTGAAGAAACTAAAGACCTATATATAGAAAACTATAAAACACTGGTGAAAGAAATCAAAGAGGACACTAACAGATGGAGAAATATACCATGTTCATGGATTGGAAGAATCCATATAGTGAAAATGAGTATACTACCCAAAGCAATTTATAGATTCAATGCAATCCCTATCAAGCTACCGACGGTATTATTCACAGAGCTAGAACAAATAATTTTAAAATTTGTATGGAAATACAAAAAACCTCGAATAGCCAAAGCTATCTTGAGAAAGAAGAATGGAATGGGAGGAATAAATCTACCTGACTTCAGGCTCTACTACAAAGCCACAGCTATCAAGACAGTATGGTAGTGGCACAAAGACAGAAATATAGATCAATGGAACAAAATAGAAAGCCCAGAGATAAAGCCACCCACCTATGCACACCTTATCTTTGACAAAGGAGGCAAGAATATATAATAGATTAAAGACAATCTCTTTAACAAGTGGTGCTGGGAAATCTGGTCAACCACTTGTAAAAGAATGAAACTAGAACACTTTATAACACCATACGCAAAAATAAACTCAAAATGGATTAAAGATCTAAACGTAAGACCAGAAACTATAAAACTCCTAGAGGAGAACATAGGCAAAACACTCTCTGACATACATCACAGCAGGATCCTCTATGACCCACCTCCCAGAATATTGCAAATAAAAGCAAAAATAAACAAATGGGACCTAATTAAACTTAAAAGCTTCTGCACATCAAAGGAAACTATTAGCAAGGTGAAAAGACAGCCTTCAGAATGGGAGAAGATAATAGCAAATGAAGCAACTGACAAACAACTAATCTCAAAAATATACAAGCAACTCCTACAGCTCAACTCCAGAAAAATAAACGACCCAATCAAAAAATGGGCCAAAGAACTAAATAGACATTTCTCCAAAGAAGACATACAGATGGCTAAGAAACACATGAAAAGATGCTCAACATCACTCATGATCAGAGAAATGCAAATCAAAACCACAGTGAGGTACCATTTCACACCAGTCAGAATGGCTGCGATCCAAAAGTCTACAGGCAATACATGCTGGAGAGGGTGTGGAGAAAAGGGAACCCTCTTCCACTGTTGGTGGGAATGCAAACTAGTACAGCCACTATGGAGAACAGTGTGGAGATTCCTTAAAAAACTGGAAATAGAACTGCCTTATGATCCAGCAATCCCACTGCTGGGCATACACACTGAGGAAACCAGAAGGGAAAGAGACACGTGTACCCCAGTGTTCATCGCAGCACTGTTTACAATAGCCAGGACATGGAAGCAACCTAGATGTCCATCAGCAGAAGAATGGATAAGAAAGCTGAGGTACATATACACAATGGAGTATTACTCAGCCATTAAAAAGAATATATTTGAATCAGTTCTAATGAGGTGGATGAAACTGGAGCCTATTATACAGAGTGAAGTAAGCCAGAAAGAAAAACACCAATATAGTATACTAATGCATATATATGGAATTTAGAAAGATGGTAACAATAACCCTGTGTACGAGACAGCAAAAGAGACACTGATGTATAGACCAGTCTTATGGACTGTGTTGCAGAGGGAGAGGGTGGGAAGATTTGGGAGAAAGGCATTGAAACATGTATAATATCATGTATGAAACGAGTTGCCAGTCCAGGTTTGATGCAAGATACTGGATGCTTGGGACTAGTGCACTTGGACGACCCAGAGGGATGGTATGGGGAGGGAGGAGGGAGGAGGGTTCAGGATGGGGAACACATGTATACCTGTGGTGGATTCATTTTGATATTTGGCAAAACTAATACAATTTGTGAAGTTTAAAAATAAAATAAAATTTAAAATAAACTCAAAAAAAAAAAAAAAGCAGAGACATTACTTTGCCAACAAAGGTCCATCTAGTCAAGGCTATGGTTTTTCCAGTGGTCATGTATGAATGTGAGAGTTGGACTGTGAAGAAAGCTGAGCGCTGAAGAATTGATGCTTTTGAACTGTGGTGTTGGAGACGACTCTTGAGAGTCCCTTGGACTGCAAGGAGATCCAACCAGTCCATTCTGAAGGAGATCAGTCCTGGGATTTCTTTGGAAGGAATGATGCTAAAGCTGAAACTCCAGCACTTTGGCCACCTCATGCGAAGAGTTGACTCATTGGAAAAGACTCTGATGCTGGGAGGGATTGGGGGCAGGAGGAGAAGGGGACGACAGAGGATGAGATGGCTGGATGGCATCACTGACTCTATGGACGTGAGTCTGAGTGAACTCCAGGAGTTGGTGATGGACAGGGAGGCCTGGCGTGCTGTGATTCATGGGGTCTCAAAGAGTTGGACATGACTGAGCGACTGAACTGAACTGAAGGGGTAGGCACATAGGACTTTTTGTTTTAAAACTTATGCATGAAGAATAAGAATTTTAATATATCTTTGAACTAGAAAATCACAGAAGATGGTCTATGGAAAACTATAATCCAGTGGAAACACTGTGTAGACCAACTGAAGATAAGATCCAAATTCAGAAAGGTAAAATGAAAGAAACTAAATAATTAATCAGGTCTTACATACTGATGGCAATCAATGGGTTTTAAGAGTCCAGGTAAAAGACAGGACTTTGACTCTTAAGAGAGCCTCTAGAAATCTGCTAGCATCATCAGATTTACTGAGGAACGTACACAGATTGCAAAGGTATCGTGGAACCCTTATGATTAACCATCTAGTCAAGGCTATGGTTTTTCCAGTGGTCATGTATGGATGTGAGAGTTGGACTGTGAAGAAGGCTGAGCGCCAAAAAATTGATGCTTTTGAACTGTGGTGTTGGAGAAGACTCTTGAGAGTCCCTTGGACTGCAAGGAGATCCAACCAGTCCATTCTAAAGGAGATCAGCCCTGGGATTTCTTTGGAAGGAATGATGCTAAAGCTGAAACTCCAATACTTTGGCCACCTCATGCGAAGAGTTGACTCATTGGAAAAGACTCTGATACTGGGAGGGATTGGGGGCAGGAGAAGGGAGGACAGAGGATGAGATGGTTGGATGGCATCACTGACTCGATGGATGTGAGTCTGAATGAACTCCGGGAGATGGTGATGGACAGGGAGGCCTGGCGTGCTGTGATTCATGGGGTCGCAAAGAGTCGGACACGACTGAGCGATTGAACTGAACTGAACTGAACCTTAGATAAGGTATTTTTCTGAGACTTAGCTTTACATTATTTAATAATTCACTTTAAAAATATCATGTTAGCAGTTATTAGTTCATTACATTCCCAAAGTAATCCTGTGGAATAAATTGGCACTCACTAGTACCCTTACTTTACATTCAAGGAATTTGGATTTCAGAGAAGTGACTTCCATTGGGTCAGAGAGAACAGAATGGGCTTGGAACTAATAGAAAAAAGCTAGCATTTATTCAACATAGTTCTCAACTATTTTATATCTATTTATTAATTTAACCTCCACAACAACAAATAGATAAATTGGGAACTGTTAACATATCCATTTTACAGATGATGTGACTGAGGCATTGCAAGATTAAGCATTTTACTTAAGGTCACAGCTGCTACATGGCAGAGATGAAATTCAAGCCCAGACAACCTGATTCTAGTTCCCACACATTTAATTACTTGACCACACTGCCTTTCTGAACCCAATAAAAATAATACAATTTATTCCTGTCTCCAAGTTATTTAGACTCTTAGACAAGCAGTGAAAGTATAAATAGGCTTATCAAAAGGAATGAGTTCTGGTTTCTTTGGCAGGAAATGGATATCAGATTTGGAATGTATATTATTTTAGTACTCCTGAATTTGTCTACTTTTTACAGTTTTGCTATATAGGGCTGAAATGCAGAAAATAGTCTTACCTTAACAATATTTAAGGCTGAAGCTATTAGGCTTGTGGTACTGAAATAAATATGTCTGCTTTTTATGCTCTAAAACTAACCCAGACTAGGAATATAATATGGGTTAGAAATTTAAATGTCCATAGGACTCAAACTATAATTAAGCCACACACCTCAGACTTCTCTACCACCTATTTTTGCAAGCTTCCTTTAGATTTAACTCCTTTGTCACCAAACTCAGCAATGCCTACTGGGCATGCCCAGTGATATGGTCAGTGCCTTGTATCAAGTTTCACTTCCTCCAGGTTTTACCAGCTGCAAAAGGAAGGAGGAGACAGAGCGAAGAGTTAAGCAGGAACAGAACTTGGTTCAGCTCCGGATGTCCATGCCAGGGCAGAGCACAGAAAGCTGGGGGAGGAGAAGGGATGAGGAGACGCTACCACCAAAGTACCTTGTCCAATAGATGAGTCTGGGCTCTTAAACTGGCACGCTAACTGGGTGGGTCCCTTTTGCATCTTTTTGGCAAAGCTTGGGCAGATCGTGAAGATCTGAAGTGATCACTCATCCCGGGGCCACTGTAAGGGGTGGGGCAGGGACCGTGGATCTGGGGGAATGCCAGCGACTGTGTGAACCTTGCCTGTCTCTGCATTCCTCGAAGAGCTGCAGCTTTTCTAGGGTTCCAAGCAAGAGATCAAAGTGCACAAGTAAAGCGATAGCTCATCTTAATCACGGACTCCTTGGCCCCTTCCTTTTGGCCCTGGAACCAACCCTCTCAGATACCGTTGCCCAATCACGACTAAACCCCGGAGAAGTGGAATCTCCACACAGCTTTCCGTGGGTCTAGCAGGGGTCTGGGCATGCTCAGTAGGCTACGTGTTTCTCTCTTTCTTTTTTTCCCTCTCTCTCTCTCTCCCTCTCCCGCTCTCTCCTCTTCCTCTTTTTCTATATCCACCTCCCCTCTCTCTCATGGGGGAGGGTGGGTGGTGACAAGTTAGAAGCACTTGCGTTAGGTCCCCGCCCCCAGGATCGGGCTCCCCCGGCAAGAGGACGAAGCAAAGGCAGAAACACACCTCACTGCGCAGCATCCCCATCGGGAGGGGCTGTGCCCGGCGGGCTGAGCCCACCAGTATCCCAGTCTGGGGACGGCCCGCCGCTCTCCATGGTACTGCGGAGAGCTCAGCTCCGCCCTTCTCTTTCAGAAGGACAGCACCCAACGTCACGTAACCCAGCCTTCTCGGGCTCCACGACCGCCTCCTCCTTCCCAGCTCTTTCCCTCTCCTCCTCCTTCTGCTCCCCTCCTTTGCCTGTTCTCCCCTCCCGCACTCCTGGAGATAGACGCTCAAGCCTGACGCCTCTCAAAAGGCAGCAGCAGTCGCCTTATCCACAGACCTCAGGAAATTCGCTTTGACCGTTGCATGCCTCAAGCTCTGGCTCGAGCTAAGGGGAAATAACCGGGCAGGTAAAGAAGCTCAATTTGTGTTGGGGGGGAGGGGATGGGGCGAGGCTAGCTGGAGAAGGATATCTTTCCCCATTGTAATTGAGCCAGGATCTGCCACAAATGCACAGGGAAGGATGGGTGGTGGGAGGGTGGAGGAGTATAGATCTTGGTTGTTTTGCATGAAGCTTTTTAAATAATGGCAAGAAGATGAGATGGTGAAGCTAGGGTAGTAACTTGAAGACTGAATGCAGTAATTTATTAGCAGAAAAAGAAAACGGGCAAGTTAGAAACCAAGGCAATAAAATACATCTAGAGCTACATCTTTCTTTCCCTTCCCCATCAGCCCCATGCTGTGCCTAGCCTTAATTTGTGCAGTCGACTCCAGGCTCCAAGAAACTGCACTGGTATTAGAGATGAGGCTTAGAGACTGGGCGGGAAAGCCAGGGAGAATTTTGGGTGTGCATTGGTATTAAGGGACTTTGAAATATCCAGGGGGAAATGATAGGTGCTTCTAAAAATCCTCTCAAATATTTCAGGTTCTTTATTATGATATATTGAATGATGCATGGAAAGGTATGTGCATGTTTGTGCGTGTGTGTGTTACCATAAACATATTAAAATAAATGCAACTGCAGCCCATGAGCATACTGTATCGATCCTTCCAGTGGCTTGGGAATGAATTTGATTCTAGAAATGAAAGAAAAGATTAATGAGGCTGTTAGTCTGCTTTTGAATTAGAGCGCTTCTTCCTTTGGCTGCAGTGAGGTTGTTTTTCAGATCCTTTTATTTTATCCTCTAATTTGTGAACTCGCCAGGTTTTCCCGGCACCTAGAGAGAATCCTTTTCTCCATATAAATACATCTACTCTCTCACACACAATGAGCTTCCTCTAAGAACTGGAAGAGTCAGTTGACCTCCCCTGTGGTAAGAATATATATGTTTTCCTCCCTCTCTTACATTCCTTAAAGAAAAAAATGTCAAGATATGCATCATTGGAGGAGGGCAAGAGAGCGGTGTAAAGAAAGGTTTTATGATATATGGAATGTCAATTAATAAAACAATTGATTCCAACTGACTAACAAAAAAAAAAGGTTTTCTAACACAGGAGCTTGTAAATGGTTTCAAAGCACTTACTCTTGATCTTGAAATTTCAGGTTTATTTCACAATGACCGAAAATTTCACAGATTTCTGAGTCCACTTAAAAAATGAAAATCTTCTGAATAATATGTTTCTTAGAATGATTTTAAAGAGCACTTTTCTTTGGGTTTGGAGCAGGAGTAGACAAGATATGGCTGGTGATTACTGATGGTGTGGCATGTATCAGCCGTAATAAAAAAGCAACTGAGATTTTAATTTCCCTTTGCTAGTGGGCAGTGTGTGTAGTGTGTTGTGTGTGTGCTGAAAGAGAGAGAACCGGTCATCAATTTCATCTGGGGAGGAACTTGAAGTGGGATCCCCTAGCTTGGTGGCTCTCAGATGACACCTGTAGGGATTGCTCTGTATTGAAGACAAATGTTCTTGGTTCCCTTCATGGAGGAGCAGCAGCACAATGCGGTGCCATAAATTACTGCTAGTTTCAGCTTGTAGGAAAAAAAGTGTTAATTGGATAGTGAGTTTCTGTGTCTAGGCAATAAACTGGTGTCTGTGCCTGTGTGTGTTGTGTGTGTATGTGTTGGGTGGGGGGAGATAGTGAGAAATGGAAATGGTGAAGGAAATACATGTTTTCTTAACCGGACCAGACGATACATTGTAATTTTCTTGGTTAAATATGAGAGTAATTTTTGGATAAAAAAAAAGACTGAAAAACAATTCACTATATATGAGTTCTATACCATTACAAGAACCTGTCAGATTAGAGTTGAATAAAGAGAGATGATTTAATAGTATAGTGAGTAATTCAAAGATATGATTTTAAATGTGAGCTTTCTCAAGCCATAGCAGCTAAGGTGAAACAGTAGCTATTCTAACCACACAAATTCTAAGAGCTGACAGCCAGAAAGGACTTGAAGAGGAGTTAAGATCACTGCACTGTTAGGCAAAATATTAAATACTTGACTTTAGAGGAGTTAATATTATGGCAGTTGAGACACAAATGCTGCCGAAAACAGACATCTGACTCCAGTGAGGTATTTTCTCCTATAATGAATGATTCCTTCAATAAAAAGGAAGAAAATACTCATTTGAAATTTAAGAATCCCAAACAACCATCAGTGTTCTTCTCTCTCTGAGAAAAATAAGAGTAGGAATGCTACACAAATCCATGCTGGCAGCTTCCAGTCAAGTTTGGTATGCTTTGCCTGTTGTAAAATCAGCTATTAACTGAGATTTAAATAGGCTGTATTTTTATTGTCCATATAAGCAGTGCACATATAAGCAGAAGTTTCTAGCAGTCTTTCTCTCACCTCTCCTTTTCATATATTTTAAACTTTCTCAGAAACATTAAAATATAACATTAACCAAATTTCTATTTAAAAGAAAAAAATTGGAGAGGGTTACCTATTAATGGTTATAATAAACTACAAGGGTGTAGTACTGGCTGATTGTAAGAGTGTGATATTAACTATTAGGAGACATTAGTTCTTCTTACTTATAGATCAGGACAAATAAGTTCCTTCCAATAAGGTTAACTCTGATTTGCTAATAACAGCAATTATATACCTGATTTCTGGGTTGAATAATGATTATATGATACTCAGACTTTAGAACTTAATTTTTATTTTAATTCTCTGCAGATTTCTGGGTCCTTATAAAAAGACAAAATAAAACCAAAATGCATCACCAACACACGACCAATTGATACACTGGCATGTTAGCTTGGCCTTGCAGAGAAGGAGAGGAGAGAAGAGGAGCTGGTGTGTTTTCCACCTCTAACATCTTCTGGCTATTTCACAGCTTCAGTGTTTGAACCCTATTGTTGGGGAGGGAAAAAGAGAAGTAAAGTCCTGAGGCCATGTGCAAGGAATTCGGCTTTGGCTACAGTGGTACTGGAAGTCTATGATAATGGCAGAAGACGCAGGCCTTTGAAGCTACTTGGGTTGATAAGTGGTGCCTTACTGGTTTGGACACTGCACCTGGAGGAGAAACACCTGAGGTGTTACCAAGCATTCAAGGATCCTGGTTCTTTGCTGGCATCTTACTTCCCTGGAAAGTGTTTGCTTTTTACCTGACTCTAACCGTTTCCCTTTTGCCTGGTACCACTGCTGATACCTGGCAGATAATGGTATTTGAAGAGTGAAGTATCTGTCGACCCCACCAATGCCCTTGGACTAGTTCATCAGACTCAAATGGATGCGTGATTTCCCTTGATTTTCTGTTGACACCTTTTTCCAGAACGTTGCTTCCAAAGTGTATCCTCCCTTTGGTCCGGAAGTTCTGTGGCTGCCCTGTGCTACTGGGGTCTACGTTTTCCAGTTGGGAGGGGACTATAGGGAGAGAGGGAGGGGTTGCTGGAAGAAGAAGAAGAAAAAAAGAGCTAGATAAAGGAGGGGACATTCCTCCCACTCCTGCCCGTCCCCTTACCCGACTTCTTTCCGGACCCCGATTTCTGCATCACGGTGTCCAAGATCATTTTGACCCTGTCGGCCCAGGCAGCCCCCCGCCGCACCCCAGCCTCGAGCATGGGGACGGCGCTTCTCCAGCGCGGGGGCTGCTTTCTCCTGTGCCTCTCGCTGCTGCTCCTGGGCTGCTGGGCGGAGCTGGGCAGCGGGCTGGAGTTCCCGGGTGCTGAGGGCCAGTGGACGCGCTTCCCCAAGTGGAACGCCTGCTGCGAGAGCGAGATGAGCTTCCAGCTGAAGACGCGCAGCGCCAGGGGCCTAGTGCTCTACTTCGACGACGAGGGCTTCTGCGACTTCCTGGAGCTCATCCTGACCCGTGGCGGCCGCCTGCAGCTCAGCTTCTCCATCTTCTGCGCCGAGCCCGCCACGCTCCTGACGGACACGCCGGTCAACGACGGCGCGTGGCACAACGTGCGGATCCGCCGGCAGTTCCGCAACACCACGCTCTTCATCGACCAGGTGGAGGCCAAGTGGGTGGAGGTCAAGTCTAAACGCCGGGACATGACGGTGTTCAGCGGCCTCTTCATCGGGGGGCTTCCCCCAGAACTGCACGCCGCGGCGCTCAAGCTCACGCTGGCCTCCGTGCGGGAGCGAGAGCCCTTCAAAGGCTGGATCCGCGACGTGCGGGTCAACTCCTCTCTGGCCCTGCCCGTGGACAGCGGCGAGGTCAAGCTGGACGACGAGCCGCCCAACAGCGGTGGCGGGAGCCCGTGCGAAGCTGGCGAGGAGGGCGAGGGCGGGGTGTGCCTCAACGGGGGTGTGTGTTCCGTAGTGGACGACCAGGCGGTGTGCGATTGCTCGCGAACTGGCTTCCGCGGCAAGGACTGCAGCCAAGGTAAGGCCCGATGACGCTGGAGCCCTGGGGCCTTGGCCTGGGCAGGGTACGGGGAGGAAGGGCGAGGCAGGCCGGGGCCTGTGCATGCGGGCTTCCTTATCTGGAGAGCTTGTGTCGCGTAGGGTCCAGGTGAAAACCTGTTTTGGGCCTCTCTGCCCTCTCACCTCCCACAGCCCCTCCCGTGGCCTCTTGGGAAAGGTTGAGCATTCCCCATTTCCAGGTTCAGTTTCCTCCCGGAGCCCTTTCCACTAGTCCTACTTCCTTCCAAGTGGCAAGTAAAATGACCTCTCTAAATCAGTCCTCGGGTTCTTTGCCAAGCCGTTTCCTCTCTTCACAGGACTGGGGCCCACCAGAACATATAATGTGCTTTTCCTCTGTCACCACTGTCTGTAATACACAGATTTCCCCCGTAAGATGCAGATTGGGCATACGTTTGGTGAAAAATGAAGTCAAGAGAAATTGACCATGGTTGAGAATCCCCACATAGTTGGTAATGGGCAAGGGAGACAGGATTCATAGACACAGCTGTGCCTTTTACAAGTAGAGTGGCCAGTCCTGCTCCTGTGGGGAAAGGGGGGTGGAGTAGGGCAGGACTTGTGCAAGATTTCTTGATTAGGAGGAGGGTTCTTGGAATTAATGGTAGTTTCTCTGGCTATGTCCAACATTTGTTGCTTTAATCAAATTATTTCTGTGGTTTCTTGAAGTGGGAGAGAGGTCAGCTCATGTTTAGAAGTGTTAGAGATTAAATAGCATATTTCTTAATCAGATGACTTGGGAAGGTAAATAGTAGAGAGATTTAGACGTTGGACTGGGAAGCGTCTGCAGGCTAATAAACAGGGGATGCATATGAAGCATTGCAAGAGATTTTCCAAGAATATTCAGCTAATGATATTTATCTGAGTAGTGGAGGCCAAGCTGTTGTTCTTAGGGATTGAAACTGTGGAATTTAAAAAAAAACAAAACCCTCATACCTCTAAGTTTAATTTTCTCCCTTTTATACATAAAATTCAGTCATTAATGTGTTTTTCCAATGTTGCTACATAACAATGACCAAGGGAAAATATTGTTGTATAGATATAGGAAAGCCTGTGAACAAAAAGTGAACGATATGAAAAAGAAATATGAATGTATCCATGGCTGAGCAGGAGAGATGTCAGGGTTTAAAGTAGATAGCTTTCGGGTCAAATCAAGACAATCAACAACATATGGATAAATGGCATTTATGGCTGTTTTTTAAAGGTGAATTATTAAAGCTTATTTTGAAAGCTTTAGAGACAAAAACTCTATGTATGGCTATATTTTATTGTATAATATCTTCTGGACTTTTTTTGTTTTTTGTTTTTTTTATTGCTGACACTGCTAAGGGGAACTAGCCCTTGTAAATCTTACTAGACTTGGCAGTTCTCTCTTACCTGACTTTAAGAGAAATGAAGACTCGATAAAATTTGTAATTGTTTAAACAACAGACAGGGGAAAAAAATCTAGTCATTAGGAGAGTTCTGTAGCCTTCATGGTTTTATGAAAAAAAAGTAAGGTGTGACTGTACTGCTTTCTGCCTCCATGAAGGTTTTTGTTTTCATGTATTTTGGCTTAAATTATAGAGGACTGTGTATCCCATGGCCTATACTACACTTTAGCTTGATAGGTAAATTTCCATGGATTTAACATCAGGTTTTATAGTTATGTTTTATGAAAAATGAAACAGTATATGCTTTTTTCTCTACCAAATCTAACTTGATTGTAAGCCATAAATAAGTTAGCTACATTTGATGGTTTGCTATAGTATAATTTGAAGTTGCATACCTCTGCACTGATACATAGAAATGAATAAAAGATGGACGTTATTTTATGGGACACATTGCTCTAAATACCCCAATGCTGCTTTAAAATACAAAGCAGACAATTTAAGGAAGAACACATGAAATATAACTTCCTTCCTTAAATTAGGAAACGAATATGACACAATGACAGCTTGTTCTGTGTGGGAGGGTGTTTTAAATGAAAATTTTTATTTTTCTGTGCATTTTTAACATAGGAATCCAGGGATGTGCATAATCAGGAACAGTTAAGAGTGGAGAAAGCATGGCAAAAGTAATATTTTGAAGAGAAGCAGAATTGCATATCTCTGAAATGGAAAATGGAGTGATAAAGGCAGAGCCAGTCTCCCTAGAAAGATTGGCTCCATTTTGCTTATTTTCTCTGTTTCATGTGTGTCAAGTGACTATTAAATAATTAATCGAGAATGGATGCCTCTCCCAACACCAATCATGTATTGATGGCTAGGGATAGATGATTTGTATTCAGATGAAATATAAACAAAGCCCTGCCTGTAGCCAGTATTTACACTGATTGCCACATTAAAAAAAAACATGGTGATTTAAAAACAAACCCATAATCATTTGAAAAAATTTGGAAAAAAAGATTAACAACAAACATTAAATAATTTTCAAATTATATCTGGTCCCAACTACAATTTTTTAAACTTGATAAAAAGTCTAATATTTTAGTTACCTTTGTATTCCAAATACAGTAAGAATTATTAAAAAGAAAATTTAGGAATATTCTCTTCTTTCTAGAGTGCCTTTAAACAACTTATGCACCTATGGATTTCTAGAATATTTTCATTTAATGAGCTAACTTTTATCCTTACTCATTTGTTCAGATAGCCTGACAAGTTTTATTTATTTATTCATGTGGTGATGGAAAGAGAAAACAGAAAGGTTACGTGTCATGATCAGGTTAGTGGAAGAGCCTGGGACCAACCCTCTTACTCTCAAACCCTGTATTTATCATGACTGCTGAATATGCTTTCCATTTTATTAGATTTGATCATTTTTTCAGGTCCAGTGATTATTCAAGAGAATACACACACACACACACACACACAGAACTAATGTATATGATGGATATTTATGGGATATATAGCTTTTTCAGTGAATCATACCCATCTTAAGTGTCCTGGGATCATTATTATTTAATAAGTTTCTACTTAAGATCACTAATAGTTTCCTAGCAGCTTGAAAGAATTAGTGAATTCTGTGGCCACCCAGTTAAAAATGAGAATAAAAAGCTGATCAATGAGAACTTAACTTATACATTTCATTATTTCCAAGTCCAGGTTTTATGCATTTTAGGGCCACTTATATGAAAATGTCATACTAGACTGAGTATCAGTTTTATTCACTTCCTCTGTTTACATAGCCTGAAACACAAGTGGCTTGTGATGGCTGATTGCTTAATATTACTGAACATGACAGTGTGATAGATATCACTTAATGAAGCCTCTGCTTTCTATGACTTTATGAATGTTGCCAGATAGACAATCATATTCACTCATTCATTCATTTTTTTCTTTATCCAGCAAGTATTAAGTGCTTTGCATATGCCTGAATCATGGGCCTAAGCGATACAACTGTGAGTAAACTCTTAGAAATAGTTCCTACTTTAATAGGAAGGTAAAAGCCTCACATTCCAGTGAGGAGGCTCAGTAATTAAAAAAGTAAATACATGAAAACTTTAAACAATAGTATCTATTTTGAAGGACAAGTACGTTGTACTATGAGAACTTAAAATAGTATGAACTGAATTAATCAAAAAAAGTTTTCCTGAGGGGTGATACTTAAACAAAAATCTGAGAGATAAGGAATTAGCCAGGTAAAGACACAGGAGAAATGTTAAGTTACCGCCTGGTGTAGGAGCTGACACGGCACATTCAGGAAACTAAGGGAAGGCCCTTGAATATGGAACTCTTAGTGCCGTAGGGCTAGGTCCTGTAGGGCCTTCCAACACAGTGTTAAGAATTTTAGTCTTTATTGAAAAAATGATGGAAAAACAATGGAAGGGGTTTAGTGTGGAAGGTAACGGGGAGGACATCATTATCAAATTTACATTTCAGAATGATTCTCTGACTATAGTGTAGAGAACAGATTGATAGGAGGCCAGAGAAAAGCATTATTTTCTGTTTGTCACTCAACAACAGTTGTTAAGCACACACAAATGTTTTGAGTGTCTACATGCACACGCAAACTGTAGACTGAACCAGGGGATAGAGAGGGAAGCAAGATTCTTTTTCTGAGGAAGTTAGAATCTTTGTAAGTTTGGTTCTGTATAGAACTCTGAGGCCACTTGTTTGGAACACTTTGGTTCTACCTGTAAAATGCATTATCTGAACCCTTTATGTGGATTATTATGTGATTTCTTTCAGATATGCGCATTGAATCTGCAGGCTTCTGGACCCCATTGATAGTGCCCTATTTAACTATATTCCCAAGGACCTTGCTCAACATGCCTTCCTTGTGATTATATATACAGATAGATAGATTTTAGGCTTTCAGTATTTTAACTGCTCCAATAAAGGGAAATACTACATAGATATAATCCTCATAAGGTTAAAAAAATTAAGTAGTTACTGTATAGGTAAGTACTGGACAAAAATGATTCAGAGATTTTTGCCAGAGTTTTGTTTGAAATCTACCATCAGAGGAAAGGTGGATCACCTGTGCTGAAAAAACTTCGAGGGGAATGGAGAAATTCATAATTTTGATTTAGATAAAATGTTCTGAGAAGCTCTTGAAGCATAACAATGAAAGTCATCTGTCTGATCTATCAAAAAAAGCTTATCTTGGCTGTAAAATAGTAATCAAAACTGACCATTTTAGAATGCCACAAATGAAGTGGAATGTGTTAGTTTGTTTAACTATGCTGAGATGCTTTTGCAGTATAAAGATTGAGTTACACAGACTGTGGGACCACACTGCCTGGTTTCAGTGGGCTCACCCAAACTTGATTCCTCAATATTGTCATCTGTAAAAATGGTATAATAGTACCTGCTTCAAAGGGCTCTTCTCAAAAGCAAGCAGTTCAGTTCTTGTAAAGCTCTTAGCACAGTTTCTGGCACATAGTAAATATTCTAAAGTATCCACTTGTTATTTTTGTTACTGTTATCACCACTACCACTAGCATCACTACTTCTACTGATACCACTTTCTTCAGGGCTAATGTCAAGTAAAACTCAAATATATGCGTGCATGCTCAGCTGTGTCCAACTCTGCAACCCCATAGCCTGTAGCCCACCAGGTTTCTTTGTCCAAGAGAGTTTTTCAGGCAACAGTACCGGTGTGTGTGTTAGTCGTTCAGTCGTGTCCAATTCTTTGCAACCCCATGGTCTGTCCATGGAATTCTCCAGGTGAGAATAGTGGAGTGGATTGCCATTTCCTTCTTCAAAGAATACTGGAGTGGGGTGCCATTTCTTCCTCCAGGGGATCTTCTCCACCCAGGGATCGAACCCCTGTCTCCTGTGTCTCCTGCATTGCAGGCAGATACTTTAGCTGCTGAGCCATTGAGTAGGCACTGAAAATTCAAATATGGAACTTCTTTTTTTTTTAATTTAAAAGGAATTTTAATGTAATAATGATCCTTGCTTGATTAGCCCTAAAGTTTCAACTTACAAACAAAAGCAAAGAGTAAACACAAGGAACCTTTATTTCTGTTTTACACAGCTGTGCTCTAATGTTACCCATGTCTGGCTGTAATTCAAAATATTTAAAACATATTCTACTTGAGAAATTTTATTATAATTAAGTGAATCTGTAACACAAAAGCATTTGTAAAAACTGTCATTTTCTACATAAATACTTTTATCCATCCTAATCCCTTAGTGATTTTTTACAATATTTATCCTAATTTATGGGTATCTAATGAATCTATCTTATTTATAATTGGTCTTTGAGGTTCATCTGTAAGTTCAAGTTATTTGTCTGTATGTTACAGAGAAGTTAATTATATACTTGAACTTCTAAAAACTCAAGAAAGATTTCTTATAGTTGCATGAACAGATTATATTTTTAGTGTAAAATCATATATACTAGTAACGTTATGTTCCAGTTTTGGATAGCATTAAATTAAATGTGATAATTAAATGATTAGTTAAGAAATTTCTGATTGACTACAAAAGGACAGGTAGTATATAATATTTCTCTTATTCTTAGCTGCATTCTGAGTATTAGAACCTTGAGCCACACTGGTTTCTGAAAACAGGACTCACATTCCTTATTACTTTCTCAGTGAGCATTTGGTGACTACTCTGTTCGTAGGGCTAACTCTTATAAATATACACTGAAAATTAGTCCTTACTGTAGATATCCAGGTTTTGTTTTGTTATGGAGATGATAAACCTATTATTAGAAATTGTTAGGCAAACTGTACTTTCAAAAATTGCACAAGTATTTGACATAATTCAGCATAAATCATTTTTGCATCCTAAAGGATTTTAGTTTGTTATGCATCACAATATTACGTAGAGCCCTTTTACTTTTTCCTTGTGTACTTCTCTATGATTGTATGGTTCAGTTTCTTGCTGTTACTTGGAAGTGTAGAAATTGGTAAGTGTAGTCCTTGCTGAGTAGTAAGTCTTAAAATGTCTGAATTAAGTTCTAGGGGAAGAAAAGTTACTTTGGTTAGTTGCTTTAGAGCTCTTCAGAAATTGCATGGCTTTTTGGTTTTCACTCTTAAGCATAGATTCCATGCATTTCCACTTGAACATGGAATGTCTACAGTGCTCTATCAGATTATTGTTATTGTTTACACAGTGTATGTAAACAGAAGGTGTTATTGTTATTGTTATTGTTATTGTTTACACAGTGTATGTAAACAGAAGGTGGTGTGGCATCTGAAGAGCTAAATTCCAGATGTGGCATTGCTTCTAAGTTCTGATAAAAGTAAAGTAAGGCTGCTGATGTTCTAATTTCAGTTTCCAATACTGCACTTTGAGAAACACCTGATCAGACTACTACAGATTGTGAACTCCGGCTAACCTACCTCACAGAAGGTTTGTGAGTAGATGATAGATGTAAAGTCTCAGAAAAACATGAAACTTTAGAAGTATCCAATGGCAGTAGGGTAGTGGCTCTAGGATGTTGTGGATGTGAATAGTGAAAATGTTAAACTTGTTTCTGTAAATCTACTTTGAAGTCATTTTCTATGAATTTTAGATTGTTTACACCCAATAGTAGGTATGAGATTTGGTAGAGTTCCCTTAGTACATATTGACACATTAATATAGACAAACTGCTTAAAGAGCTCACGATCTCCTTGTTCCTCCTATGTAAAATCCAAACAAATGGAATTAGTAACATAAGGTAGCAAATGTATGAGTATATATCATATGATTATCTGTATGTGAAGTTCAAAACAGATACAACTAAATCTGCTGTAATAGAGGTCAGAATAAGGATTCCATTTCAGTGGTGTTGAGTTAGAAGAGGACACAGTGGAGCCTTTGACATAATCTTGGTGGTGGTTATATGGGCATATGTATGAGTAAAGATTCACTGAATTATACCCTTAAGATTTATGTACTTTACTGTATATAAGCTCCACCCCCCAAAGAAAAATCCTTCAGAAGCATTGAATGGAATGCTTCTCAATGAATACCAATGCACTGATTATATATAAAAAAAATTGCAAAGGAATCCTTAATGGAAATACATATTTACAAATTTTAGCCCAAGAGTCAGATATTTGCAACATAAATCCAGTGACCTTTCCAGGAAGCAAGTGTATTTATATATAAATGCATCTAAGAGAAAGGAGAGCGATATTGTTTTCAATTCCTACACAACTTTTAATCTGGTTTCCAATTTCTTGTGCCTTTATATTGGAAATAAAACATAGGGTCTTATTTTACATTTGTATCTATTTGAGTGAAAATCTTACCAATACATTCAAGCAATATATGTTTTCCAATTAGAACAACTCAACTACTGGTATTTTAGGTAATTGATGATGAATGTATTGTAAAAGCTCAATAAATACCTGAATGAGTGGATATTGGAAAAAAATTACTAGTCAAGCTATACTCTATCTAAACTATAAATAACATGATTTCCCCCCCAAAGAAATATTAGGCATCAGATTATTTCAAAAGGTACACTAGGCCCTCCTACTTTACTGGTGCTATAAGCACCTCTTGAATTTGAGTACAATTTAAAATCATTCTGTTTGGAATCACATTTATTATACTTACTATTTAATGTTTACTAAGTGAAAGGCATTGTGCAGTGTACTTTATCTGTTTTACCTTATTTTTTCCTGCAACATCCTATTTGATAGATTTTGTAAAATGCCCATTGTACAGATGAGAAAACTGTATTAGAAAAACTAGCTTGCCAAAAATTCCATAGCTCAATGGCAGAGATGAAACTTGAGCGCAGGTGTGTCTTTTGTCCCAGCAGGCAGCTGTATCCATTATATGACAAAACCTGTGTGTCTCACTTAACAGACAGGTGATAACTGCTGAAAATATGTTCCCTACTTGTCAACTTGCTGCCAATTTGAATGGCTGATTTTTAATAAAGCCTTCAGAATTGACGATTGTGGCAGACTCTTACATTTAGTGCCATTTCCTAATGTCATGATAAAGAATTGGATTAGCTTGTCAGGATTCATCACACTCTGTTTATATAATGCTTGTGTATTTGCTTTTTTTGTTGGCCTTCTATTCATATTATGCTTATTAGGTTGATTCTACTCTGATGCAACGATAAGTAAAGAACCAATATCTTGCATGTAAAGAATATTACAACTAATTCTTGATCATGTGAATGAAAATACTTAGTTTCCAAAAACAAGCGACCCAATTTCCATCTGTTTCAGATTATAGGAGATACAGTTAATTAAAAGTATCAAAGTCCATGGTGATTCAGCACAAATGTAAAGACCCAGGCTGGTCCCCTAAGTATACACTTTGAGAGTTGCTGAGTTAGAACATGATTCTGCTGAAGATATAGGTGATGGTACACTGGGCACTTAATTGAAATTACATAATGAGAAAGTAGTGTCTCTTTCTGGGTAAGTGAATTTGGCTTCCCAATGCATTGCCTAAATTTGAACTTGGGAGTAGTTCTTGGAGTTAGAAAGATATATTCTCTATGCTGTTTCTGGTATATATGAAACACTATTATTGGAAAGAAGTGGGAAGAAAACAAGACTGACCTGGCAAGACACAAAGTGCTGACCTGGACTCTTGTCTAGTCATTTGTGCTCAAAACTGTCTGAACTGTATTTAGTAAGACACTGATGCCACATTATGGGAACAAGTGCTGCTTCAAATAGCACTTTCTCAGGTTGATTCCCAGGAGGGATCTGGTGGTTCAGAAGTTCGAAGAGGCACTGCCAAGAAGAACAGTTGCCTCACTAGCATCCTAACATTAGGAGGGTCCTCCCTTTGTTTAATTATAGACATAATGAATTCTGTGTGGATGGCAATCCATAACAGAAGCAGAACTGATCACAGTTACTGTTGTTTGTTACCTTACAATACCTGGTCTTGTATGTAGAGCCAGCTAAACTTGGGTGTTACCCAGACATTGCTAGATTCAGCAGAAAGAACCACTCCAGTCCAGCAGAGGCAAGGAAATTAAAGACTCATGTTTTTCTTCTAAGTAATGATGTCTCTCTATAATTAAGCGTGCCTGGACTCTCCTTAGGGAAAAAGCTGGCATGGCAGCGTATAACTATAGCTGCTGTATGGAAGATACTACCTTCCAACTTAAGGTTTTCATCTTGAGTGCAACATTGATTTTTTTCCCTTGCAAACAATATAATTATTTATTTGAAATGACTGTATGTGATGCTTAAGGTATTAAATGTTTAATTTTTCCAGATCAAGACATTATAAAAATAAGAAGTTATATATTGTATTCCATGACCCAATTTCACAATTACATGTATAGGAGGATACATTTATGAACCCCTGTTTTAAAAATTGAATCAACTTTCTGTGAAATAAAGTATTGAGATATTTAAAAATCATGAAACACTTGTTTTTAATACATAAATGTACATGTATATAAACAGAGATATGTATTCACAAAAATATGACATGTAAAAGAAAATTACATAATATAAATAGAGAAGGGTTTTATTTGAAGTCTTGAAAATCATATTAAAACCCTCAAAAATATATACTGGTTAAACATATCAATAAAATATAATGTTTTTATGATTTAAAATAGTCTATATATTTTCTTATATAGAAAAATACATATATATTTTTCTATAGAAGACCTTAGAAACTTGAAAAATTTATCCTTAAATTATGACAACTGACTTTCTCTGATCAGGTATAATGTTAGAGATTTTTGAGGTTTTTGCAAAATAGCACTTTCATATTAACTTTAACCCCAACTCTTCCTGGGGGTTGTATTAAAGACAAAATATATTAAGTCTTGCTCTAAAACTGCTCTGACAGTTACCAAGAGTAACTAACTTAACGAAACTTTATTATTATAAAATAATAATATTATAAATAAATAATAAATAGTTTTATTTAAATATCTATCAGAATGAACCACAGTTATATTCAAATATACGAAAAAAGTTAAACTAATATTAATAATGACTTTTTAAAACTTTCATACTTAAGAAAACCAGGGAATTAAACTTATTTACTGAACTCCTAGTGATTTTCCTGTAAGCTAAGACCACCACAGGAATATTTTGAAACAGCCAGCCAGGTTTTAAAAAGTCAATAATAGCACCAAAACCCTTTACCAGAGTAGGTATCAATCTTTACAAAAGTTTGCTTTTAATATTCAAATAAACCATTTATAAGGTTCAGAGCATGCCTCATTGTTTAGTTTTTGTCATTATATGGGTAATTTTTTGATATATGGATTATTAATCTCTTTTCCTTTGGCCTCTTATACTCTGTGCAACCCCATGGTCTATAACTTGTCAGACTACTCTGTCCATGGAATTCTGCAAGTAAAAATACTGGAGTGGGTTGCCATTTCCTTCTCCAGGGGATCTTCCCGACCCAGGAATTGAACCCGGGTTTCCCGCATTCCAGGCAGATTCTTTATCATTTGATCCACCAGGGAAGCCCCATATACTTTTATTCAGATTAGAACAGTGGAATAAAAATAATATAATAAATAAAATATAATAAACTATCTTCTACCACAATTTATATTGTTTTACTTCAAATAACATTTAAAGCTTTTTTGCCCCCACCTTGGGCTTTATACATTGTTTATCCTTCTTCAGCTCTCTATGTTTATTTCCTTCCTCAAAGTATAGGCAAAGGTAGAGCTTCATGAATTAGAATAATTCTTCATCGGAGATGGCACTTCCCCCTCTCTGATTGTTAGCTGAGAGCTGTCCATTTTCCCAGAGGTCGCTAGAAATCAAGAAAAATGATGGGCACATCTTCCTCCCCTAGACTCAGGGTGTTATTCATCTTGGACAAAGTCCCTGTTTGTATGACACAGAAAATGTTGTGTTTCATCCTAAAACAGAGGTAATGTTGATTTGCATTGGGGCCAGATATTAATTTTGGAGGGTCTTGCACCCATAAGGATGAAGGATGGAAGGACAATGAGGCCTCAGAGAAGCTGTGATGCTTGGAATATGTAGTAATAAAAATGAGATAGAAGGCTGAGAAAGAGGAACAGGAGATAGGGAAAGAAGAAGATGATTAGGGAAAAAGGAGTGTTGGAGAAAAGTTTGAGAGACAGTGGAAAACTAATAGAATTTGAAACAATCAAAAAATTGTGAACTAGTGACTTAAAATATTACACATCTGGTTAGTGGGGGAAGGGACAAGAATATGCATTTCTTGACTTTTAGCCCTGGAATTGAGCTGAAGGCAAACATAGGAAGAAAGAGGCAAATATAACCATATTCTTGCCTACAGTTCAGTCACAGAAACTATAATCATCTTTTGTCTTTGGCAATGTGCCATTGGGCTCTGTCCTAATACCAGTAAAAACAACAAAAACAAGAGCAAAATCGCACATAACTCGTACTCTGTGTCAAGCCCTAATTTAAGTTCTTTACACACATTAATTCATTTACTCTTCCTCACAAACCCATAAGGTAGGTGCTATTTTCTCCATTTTAAAGATGTGAAAACTGAGGCCCACTAGGCATTTGTAAAGCTGGCATTCTAATGAAGGCTGCATGCATGATTCCTGAGGCCATGCCTTGGACTTGTAATTCCTTCTTTTTTAATATTAAAATAATAACTGTGTATCCTTTACATACTCCTTCATGTGTAAGAATCTGCCCTGTGTTTAAAAGATGCCTGAATAAACTAATGCAATTTCATATTTATTTACTCCCCTTCTCTTAGTATTCCATGTTAAGTATTTAATAACTTTTTCTGGGCAGAATTTCTTTTTTAAATTTAGTGAAAATCCTTTCTCTGATGACATAAATTAATTTATTCTTGTTATGTCTTCAGTGGAAATAAAATTCATGTATTCAGTATTTCCTTGAGTTGTCTTTTTCTACCTAAGAGAAAGAGTTCTGTCTTCACTGAGCTAAAACATTTCAGTCCCCCTTCTATGAAACTGGTGTGACATTCTCCCTCCTTCTCCTAATAGCTGCCTGTTATGTTACGTGTGTTAGTCACTCAGTCACATCTGACTCTGCGAACCCACAGACTGTAGCCCGCAAGGCTTCTCTGTCCATGGAATTCTCCAGGCTAGAATACTGGAGTGGATTGCCATTCCCTTCTCTAGAGGAGCTTCCCAACCCAGGGATTGAACCCTGGTCTCTTGCATCGCAGGCAAATTCTTTACCATTTGAGCTATAGGGAAGTCTTCCTGCTATATTTATTTTACCCACTATCATTCTGATTCACTTATACTCTCCCAAAGGTTAGTTCCCCAAATGTATCGCAATCCTCTTGATCTGTTCATCATAGCATCAGCATCGTTGCACTTTCATTGACTCCCTGCCCTTCCTCTCCTTTCTGTCTGACTAGCTAATTTCCTATTATACCTTGGAAATGGCATAAAATTCATAAAAATCCTTAGTAGGTTGTTGTTACCTGGTGGTTTTAAAAAAAAGCCTCTGTCACTCCTGTCGGTATATCAAGCAGTCCAGAAGGGAGTAAAGGGAAGAGTCTTGATAGCATTGTATTTTTAACCCAGAAAAGTAGGCCAGAAAAATATGAGCTGACAAACAGAAAAAATAATGTGGACTAAGAAAAATGGGCAGTGGAAGTCTGGTCCACAGAAGGCTAACCAGTGGAAATGGATATGAATAAGAGTGTGTTGATTGAGGCCCAAGGAAAGAGAAAACCACATTTGCTTGTGATTCTAGTGTAAATATGAGGACAGGCCAGTAGAGGTGGGGCAAAGCTCTCTTCATGGAGATAGCTTAGACAGACACCTGCCCTCTTAAACTGTTTGGTTTCCCTTCTTCTGGCCAGAGGCCTGGACTAAATAACCTTCAGAATACATTTTTAGCTCATAGTTATGTAAATAAGTATACTTTTGGGAAAACTTTTAGTATTCACATCTTCCAAGTATGACAGAATTAGCTCCAAACAACACCCACCCCTAACAAAGAAAGTCCCCAAACTATCCCCTGCCAAAAAGGAAAAAAGCCAGAAAACCCATTTTAAGAGGGTCTGAAGTTATAATTCACAGATGCATTTGAGTAAAACATAGCACCGACTGCTGCAGAGTGTAAATTACTTCCCCAGTTGCCTTAACTTGATGTGCTGTGCATAGGAGTCCCTGGAATCCACTCTAGATGGGCTCTTTGCCCACCTGCTTGCGTTTGCCTTGAGCCACTAGCCCTTGTTGTCCTCTTTACCCAGTGGATTGCCCCCGTTTCATGTTTCCTTCGACATGGTTGAGTTCAAGTTACAGCTGCTGCCTGTATCTCAACTCACCTTGTACCTCGTTGTTCATGCTGCCATCTCCATCGCACCCACCAGGCATGGAATTTACCTCTACCAGTTGTGATGTTTCTGCCTGGCTGACTCACTGCAGCACATTCAAGTGGTATCATTCCCATATCAAACCTTTTATTATGTTATTTCTCTTCCTCTGGGAAATACAGCTTTGGATAAAAGGGGTTTTAGCACTAGTGTGAATTCTTCCTGGAGAAGGATAAGATGAAAAGACTGAAAAAATAGTCTTTGAGTTAAAACAAAGAAAACAAAACCAAAACAACAACCATTCACAACATTAAGAACATTTATTTATGGGTACTGTAATGTCCTCGGTTTCTTAGTATAAACAGTTACGCAAACCAGAAATGTAACTTATCTCTGACTTCTATGTTTTTGTCCATTCATGAATTCATTCATAATTGCTAAACCACTTACTAAGAAGCTATCCTACATAAGACAAGATGTTAGCTCATAACATCTCAGAGGTGTTCGTTCACCTTTGTGTTCTCAGTACTTTTGAAGTTTGGCAGCACAATTGAAAGTGTTGAGACCTAAATACAGTATTTAAAAAAAGGGGGGGATCAAAAATGTGAATAAATCCTACTATTAATCATAGTATATGGAGATCTATAATAAAGTGTACATGTGTACCGTTAGTGATCTTATTAATGATATCCTCAGCTGTGGTAAAAATAAGCCTTTTTGAAAAATGCAATATGCCTATGAGGAGTGAGAAACATGGATCCTTTTAAAAAATTACACTTAATGGATCGTTTCACCCTCTCAATTAAGTCACCATAATTTCAAATTATTCTAATCATTGGATCTGTTCATATTAAAAGGAAATAGTTTGTAGTACATCATTAGAAAGTTATAGAGAATATGTAGAAAAAAAACATTGATAGCAAATACAAGTTTGTTTTTTCTTTGTTTGGCAGCAAGGAAAATCAGGAAACCTGACTTCTTTTATTTTTTTTTTTCTTCCTGTGAGACACTGTATTTGGTCACCACTGGTCTAAGAATTGAAAGGGGAAGAAGTCACATTCTAGTGGAATAGGCTGGCATAAATGATTTTGTGTGTGCGTGCTAGGTCACTTCAGTCAGGTCCGACTCTGTGACCCTGTGGACTGTAGCCCACCAGGCTCCTCTGTCCATGGGATTCTCTATGCAACAATACCGGAGTGGGTGCCATGCCCTTCTCCAGGGGATCTTCCCCACCCAGGGATTGAACCCACACCTCTTATATCTCCTGCACTGACAGGAAAATTCTTTACCACTAGCCCCACCTGGGAAGCCCATAAATGATTTCAATATAATGCACTGAATGCTGTCACAGAGATGAATATCTAGGGCTACCAAGTCAGGAAATAAAGGCACTAATCATGTACCTTCAGTGACCAAGTTCAGTTAACTCTATTGATTAGAGCTATTTCAGGCTCTTGTATTCACCCAAAAGGATTGTTTTATAATCTCTTTACCCCTGTCCCAAATCCCAGGCTGTTCACCGTATTTCCCTACCTGAAGCGGTTCTTTACTGCTGCAGTGGTCCTTTAAAAATAATATTTCTCCTTTGGCTTAAGGATAAATCACACATTCTTAACTGTGGAAGGTGAGTACTTTTCTAAATGTCTCCTGATCTTCCCAGTCTCATTTCTTACCATTTTATCTTAATTGAAACCTTGTGATCTAAGCCAGTCATTATTTGTATTATGACTAATTATTGTATTTATGTGTCTGAGGGCCCTTTCTATTGCTATTTTCGTTGGACCAGAAACCTTCTGTCCAGTCTCTGGAGTGAAATTTGACCCGTCCTTCACAAATCTCTGTGAAGTCCTCCCTGACATCTTCCTGCAGTCCTCCTGCAGGACCAGTGCTGGATTTGCGTCAACTCTTGATGGCATAGTTAACATGACATTCAATACATTTTGTTATAGTTATTTAACATCCCACCTATTTCTTCATGTGATTCTAAGTCTAGGGACATTTATACTTCTATGTGTTCTGTTATCTATCTATATACATATGCATATGCATATATATGTAAGAGCTTGCTAACTGGCTCATCAGTTTCAGTTTCAGTTCAGTTCAGTTGCTCAGTCATGTCCGACTCTTTGTGACCCCATGAATTGCAGCACGCCAGGCCTCCCTGTCCATTACCAACTCGGATTTCACCCAAACTCATGTCCATTGAGTCAGTGATGCCATCCAGCCAGGAGCTAAACAAAGTTAGTAAATTTAATTATTAATAAGTTCAAGCTATTAAGAAGGGAATATTAAGGATAATAGGTCAAAGAAAACAAGGAATTATTTAAAAGAGAAATACAAATGCCCAATAAATAGGAGGAGCTTGATCTCAGTGATAAGTAAAGCAATATAAATTAAACTGAAGTATTATTTCTTGCCTAGCTAATTGAGAAGGTTAAAGGGCACCATCATACACAGTATTGGCAAAGATATGGCAATATAGGCACTCTTATGCTCTTGAACATTTCTGGTTGGAATGTACATCACTGTTTGTAGAGGCAGTTTAGCAGTAGTTATGCTAAATTTGAATGGATATACTCTTTAACACAGCAATTCCCATTTGGGGACTTTTTTTTTTTTAACAGAAATACCTGAACATATCTCACAGATATATTATCAATGATAATATACAGCAAACAACATTACCTGTTGTTTGTAGTGATGAAATCAAGTAAGTGAAATCCACTCAAGTATTAATTAGCAAGTAATTGGCTAAGTAAACCATGTTAGACCCTTATATAGCACCTAACAACATAACTTGAATGAGATATATCTATTTAAGTGGGAATGAAAATGTTAAAATATATTGTTTAGCAAGCATGAATTGCAAATACACATATACTCATATATACACATGTGTATACACATATATTCAAAAAATAGTATCATATGTATACTTACTTATGTAACAAAAGGCAAATAATTTGTAAAGATCAGGTATTACACTGTTTTCATGGAGGGAATAAAGAAAAATCTGTTTAAATTATTTGCAGGATATATTTGCAAGTGTAAGACCAGATTAATAAAGAAAGTTGGTGACTCTCCACTTTATGGGATTTTCAATCTGATTTTGAAATGTCAAACTAATAGTCTATTTGAGAAGATCAGACTCATAAATGACTTTGCAAGGATTTATATTATCATTCTAGGTTGAACATTCTGATTTAGAAGTAAAAACAGAATATTCATATTATCAGAAATGAATATAGCACTGATCTTACAGGATATATTCTGAAAGACTATCATGAAAGAGAGAATTATAGAATTTAACTCCTGTGTAACTCCAAGGATTTTTTTTTTTTTTTTTCACTTAGACCCATTTTCCAGGATGAATGACAATTTTCCTAGTAATTAACAAAAGGATCTTAGAGACTGGAAGCAGATGTAATATTTCTGTTCAGTAGAATGATTTCTGTTAAATGTCCCATTTACAACATCTCCTGCTATTCTTACCCATCTCCAATACCAAATTAGAGAGATGGCTGTGTCTCAAACTGGTTTCACAGTCAGGTGTTTTACCATTTTTGTAATATCTCCTCTTCCTAATGGAAATCCTAGCAACATCTGAAAAGTTCCAAATGACTGGCAAGATTTTCCTGCTTTACTTCATACACATGTATGTTATCAATAATTACTTAGTTGACTCCTTAATTTGTCCAAATTTGTGCAGGCATAATGGAAACTGACAATGCAATTTTCCTTTGAAAATTGTCAATGGGTGACTAAGGCTGAGCAATTCACCTCCTTCCCATTCCTTTTGTACAGCTATCTTATGCTACACCAGGATGGCTATACTTTGAAAATAGCTCATCTATATTCATTCACCCATGTGTATAAATTGATTTGCATGCTCATTTTGCAGTTTCCAAATATGCATTTGTTGCATAAAGTTTTTCATATCTAGCCAAAAATGGCTCTTTTAACTCTTCCTCAAAAATTTAACTGGTGTGAACCAATCACATATTAAATTCAGTTGCTTGCAGAACTGAATTTATATAAAAAATGCTAAAAGCTTGAAAGGGGAGGCTTAGATATTGCCATTGGTCAAAATTTCTAACTAGGATCTTGCTTTTATGGGTCAGATCCTTGAAATTACTCAGGGCAAGGTTGGAATGAAATGACAAGAATTTACTCAGACTATCCAGATTATTTGCCAACTCAAGATTTTTTGAGAACTAATGGTATTCAGTAAAATACTTAGTTTATGGATTGTGTCTTTTAAAGCACTTCCACAAATTAGCTATGCCTTATTACACCTTGGTTTCTTTAACTGAATATGCATATTTTTATTGTTTAAAAAATAGAACAAAAGAAAACATATGCACATTGATGTAAAAACAATAATATGATTTACCCCAGCAAATAATTCTAAGCTTGTCACTAAATTAAGGCAATGTCTTAAAAGATATAAATATCTTTGCACAAGCTTTTAAAAAAATTCTAATAAACATTTTCTGGCTATGACCATTTTCTAGTAGAGAACATTTTAAGTTGGGATATTCCCATTATGTTGATGGCTTTTAGTATTTACTGAGACTCTTTTATACATAATTAAAATTATATATTATGTGAAGTAAAATTGCATGCCAAGTCTCTGCAATTGTGTCCAACTCTTTACAAACCCATGGACTGTAGCCCACCAGGCTTCTCTATGGACTTCTCCAAGAAAGAAAACCGAAGTGAGTTGCCATGTCCTCCTCCAGGGGACCTTCCCAATCCAGGGATGGAACTTGTATCCCCTTTGGCTCTTGCATTGCAGGCAGATTCTTTACCACTGAGTCACTGGGGAAGTCCCGAAGTAATTTTAATAGTATGCTTTTAAAATGCCCTGACTAGTAATGTGCAAAAGAAGAAAGAATTATTTACCAATTTCTACTGTATACCCCTCATCAATTTTATGTTATCTCATTTAATTCTTACCACCACAAACGAGATGTGTTTAACTATGTCATCTTCAGTTCAGTTCAGTTGCTCAGTCATGTCCGACTCTTTGTGGCCCCATGAACCGCAGAACACCAGGCCTCCCTGTCCATCACCAACTCCCACAGTTCACCCAAACTCATGTCCATTGAGTCGGTGACACCATCCAACCATCTCATCTTCTGTCGTCCCCTTCTACTCCTGCCCTTGATCTTTCCCAGCATCAGGATCTCTTCAAATGAGTCAGCTCTTCGCATCAGGTGGCCAGAGTATTGGAGTTTCAGCTTCAGCATCAGTCCTTCCAATGAACACCAAGGACTGATCTCCTTTAAAATGGACTGGTTGGATCTCCTTTCAGTCCAAGGGACTTGCAAGAGTCTTCTTCAGAATCACAGTTCAAAAGCATCAATTCTTCGGTGCTCAGCTTTCTTTATAGTCCAACTCTCATATCCATACATGACTATTGGAAAATCCATAGCCTTGACTAGATGGACCTTTGTTGACAAAGTAATGTCTCTGCTTTTTAATATGCTGTCTAGGTTGGTTATAACTTTCCTTCCAAGGAGTAAGTGTCTTTTAATTTCATGGCTGCAGTCACCATCTGCAGTGATTTTGGAGCCCCCAAAAATAAAGTCTAACACTGTTTCCACTGTTTCCCCATCTATTTGCTATGAAGTGATGGAACCGGATGCCATGATCTTTTCTGAATGCTGAGCTTTAAGCCAGCTTTTTCACTCTCCTCTTGCAGTTTCATCAAGAAGCTCTTTAGTTCTTCTGCACTTTTTCCCATAAGGGTGGTGTCATCTGCATATCTAGGGTTCTTGATATTTCTCCCGGCAATCTTGATTCCAGCTTGTGCTTCCTCCATTCCAGCGTTTCTCTTGATGTACTCTGCATGTAAGTTAAATAAGCAGGGTGACAATATACAGCCTTAGCGTACTCCTTTCACTATAGGAACCAGGCTGTTTTTCTATGTCTAGTTCTAACTGTTGCTTCCTGACCTGCATACAGGTTTCTCAAGAGGCAGGTCTGGTGGTCTGATATTCCCATCACTTTTAGAATTTTCCACAGTTTATTGTGATCCACACGATCAAAGGCTTTGGCATAGTCAGTAAAGCAGAAATAGGTGTTTTTCTGTAACTCTCTTGGTTTTTCGATGATCGAGCGGATGTTGGCAATTTGATCTCTGGTTCCTCTACCTTTTTAATTTTTTTAATATAAATTTATGTATTTTAATTAGAGGCTAATTACTTTACAATATTGTTTTGGTTTTGCCATACATCAGCATGAATCTGCTACGGGTGTACATGTGTTCCCCATCCTGAACCCCCCTCCCACCTACTTCCCCATACCATCCTTCTGGATCATCCCAGTGCACCAGCCCCGAGCATCCTGTATCATGCATCAAACCTGCACTTGTGATTCAGTTCACATATGATATTATACATATTTCTGTGCCATTTCCCCAAATCATCCCACCCTCGCCCTTTCCCACAGAGTCCAAAAGACTGTTGTGTACATCTGTGTCTCTTTTGCTGTCTCGCATACAGGGTTATTGTTATCATCTTACTAAATTCCATATATATGCATTAGTATACTGTATTGGTGTTTTTCTTTCTGGCTTACTTCACTCTGTATAATAACCAGCTTGAACATCTGGAAGTTCACAGTAAATGTATTGCTGAAGCCTGGCTTGGAGAATTTTCAGCATTACTTTACTAGCGTGTGAAATGAGTGCAATTGTGCGGTAGTTTGAGCATTCTTTGTCATTGCCTTTCTTTGGGATTGGAATGAAAACTGACCTTTTCCAGTCCTGTGGTTACTGCTACATTTTCCAAATTTGCTGGCATGTTGAGTGCAGCACTTTCACAGCGTCATCTTTCAGGATTTGAAATAGCTCAACTGGAATTCCATCACCTCCACTAGCTTTGTTCATAGTGATGCTTCCTAAGGGCCACTTGACTTCACATTCCAGGATTTCTGTCTCTAGGTGAGTGATCACAACATCGTGATTATCTGGGTCATGAAGATCTTTTTTGTATAGTTCTTCTGTATATTCTTGCCACCTCTTCTTAATATCTTCCGCTTCTGTTAGGTCCATACCATTTCTGTCCTTTATTGAGCCCATCTTTGCATGAAATGTTCCCTTGGTATCTCTAATTTTCTTGAAGAGATCCCTAGTCTTTCCCATTCTGTTGTTTTCCTCTATTTCTTTGCATTGGTCGCTGAGGAAGACTTTCTTATCTCTCCTTGCTATTCTTTGGATCTCTGCATTCAGATGCTTATATGTTTCCTTTTCTCCTTTGCTTTTCGTTTCTCTTCACAGCTATTTGTAAGGCCTCCTCAGACAGCCATTTTGCCTTTTTACCTTTCTTTTTCATGGAGATGGTCTTGATCCCTGTCTCTTGTACAACGTCATGAAACTCTGTCCATAGTTCATCAGGCACTCTATCTATCAGATCTAGTCCCTTAAATCTATTTCTCGCTTCCACTGTATAATCATTAGGGATTTGATTTAGGTCATACCTGAATGGTCTAGTGGTTTTCCCCACTTTCTTCAATTTCAGTCTGAATTTGACAATAAGGAGTTCATGATCTGAGCCCCAGTCAGCTCCCGGTCTTGTTTTTGCTGACTGTGTAGAGCTTCTCCATCTTTGGTGCAAAGAATATAATCAATCTGATTTCGGTGTTGACCATCTGGTGATGTCAATGTGTAGAGTCTTCTTTTGTGTTCTTGGAAGAGGGTGTTTGCTATGACCAGTGTGTTCTCTTGGCAGAACTCTATTAGCCTTTCCCCTGCTTCATTCTGTACTCCAAGGCCAATTTTGCCTGTTACTCCAGGTGTGTCTTGACTTCCTACATTTGCATTCCAGTCCCCTATGATGAAAAGGACATCTTTTGGGGGTGTTAGTTCAAAAAGTCTTGTAGTTCTTCACAGAACCATTCAACTTTAGCTTCTTCAGCGTTACTGGTTGGGGCATAGACTTGGATTACTGTGATATTGAATGGTTTGCTTTGGAAACAAACAGAGATGATTCTGTAGTTTTTGAGATTGCATCCAAGTATTGAATTTTGGACTCTTTTGTTGCCTATGATGACTACTCCATTTCTTCTAAGGGATTCCTGCCCACAGTGGTAGATATAGTGGTCATATGAGTTAAATTCACCCATTCCAGTCCATTTTAGTTCGCTGATTCCTAGAATGTCGATGTTCACTCTTGTCATCTCCTGTTTGACGACTTCCAATTTGCCTTGATTCATGGACCTAAACATTCCAGGTTCCTATGCAACATTGCTCTTTACAGTAACAGACCTTGCTTCCATCACCAGTCGCATCCACAACTGGGTGTTGTTTTTGTTTTGGCTCCATGTCTTCATTTTCTCTGGAGTTATTTCTCTACTGATCTCCAGTAGCATATTGGGTACCTACTGACCTGGGGAGTTCATCTTTCAGTGTCCTATCTTTTTGCCTTTTCATAGTGTTCATGGGGTTCTCAAGTAAGAATACTGAAGTGGTTTGCCATTCTCTTCTCCCATGGACCACATTCTTCAGACTCTCCACTATGACCACCATTGTGAATCTGATCTCATGGACCACAGCCTTGTCCAACTCAGTGAAACTAAGCCATGCCATGTGGGGCCACCCAAGATGGACAGGTCATGTCATCTTACTTATAGGAAAACTAAGGTCCAGAGAATCTATGTAATAAGGAGAGAATTTGAACACAGGCCTCATTTGCCTCGACACCACAGTCTTTCCCCTTTGTGAGAGGGTAAATCACTGTCACCACTGATAGCTTTAAAAGACCTTGTGTAGACTCTGGAGTCATTGATACAAACCATCAAGAGTCTACTGTCTACTGTCAAACTTTGGGACTGTTTCTTTGATTTGGAGTCAGGTTTGCCTTATTTAATTTGACTTTTGTTCTTTTTCTTTTTTACCTCATCTCTTATGTATTCAGTTCAGTTCAGTTCAGTTCAGTCACTCAGTCGTGTCCGACTCTTTGCGACCCCATGAACCGCAGCACGCCAGGCCTCCCTGTCCATCACCAACTCCCAGAGTTCACTCAGACTCACGTCCATTGAGTCAGTGATGCCATCCAGCCATCTCATCCTCTGTTGTCCCCTTCTCCTCCTATATGTGGATGCATTTCCCAGGTGAATGATATAATACTAGTAATGACTAACAAGAAACCTCTAAATATGGTTTTCAGAGACTTTATAGGAAGACTGTAGGTAGACCTCAAAATATATAGAAGGTTCCTTGGTTTCTGCTATTCTTGTTGTCATCTGGTCTTTAGTGTGTTGCTGGTTATATGTCTTTTCCTTCTACCCTGTAAAAGAGGAGTTTTTCTTTTTTACTGTTTCTTCTTTTCTTTGGGCTGTATCACTTTTGGATTTTTTCATTATATTTTGCCTTATTTTTCATCATAAAATATTCAAATTATGTACCTACTAAGATGATAGTTATTGAAAAGAAGGAAATACAGAACTCTTTACTATCCTCTGTAAACCATAATTCTATAAATTTGTTCACATTTTAGCTAAATATATATTTGAGGATATTTCACTCAAAATTTATTCATTTTAAGTAATGACTATTCATGTAAAAATGCATCCCATGAAAATGTTTATTTAACAAATATTGTTCATTTCTCCTTTTCAAAAAATGTATCAAGATGATAGTTTCGTAATATTTCAAAAGGGAAATAACACATTAAAACACAAAGGAAAAGTACATTCTTAAGTGTATAATGTTAAGTACATATTATACAGACTTTTCTTAAACCCTTAAACATTTCCAAGTAACCTAATTTAACATTGGGTTTGATCTCATAAATGATTCATAAAAAAGTACATTTCCAGTTTTCCTTTCATATCACCAAATGTCTATAAGTAATTCCAAAATTTTAGTGCAGTACACACTTTTTTTTGACCCTTCTTAGGTTTCAAAACTCCCAAATAGTAATGCCATCAATTTTTGGTTGGGTAATAATTTATCTGACTAGTATCTATACATTACATAAACAGATCAGAAAGTTCTAATTTTTACCAACCTTTTGGAAATGATTTGAAAATATATCCAATTATACAACAAAACAAAGATAATCTGTTGCAAAATGAAATTCTGCAAAATGAATTCGACAAAAATGAAATTCTGTTGCAAAATGAAGTAAATATGGATCAATATCTATAGCTATTTATAGTATCTAAGGTGACAATATATCAGAGAGAAATTTTAGAACACGTATGACATTTAAAGTAAGAAAGGCACTGGGCTTAGGTATTAGGGATATATTTGTGATCAGATAGGCCTGGTCACTATTCTTGTGGGGTTTATAATTTACACGTTAATACAGATGTGTAAAAGGTCAACTCTAATGCAGAGTGAATGCTAGTGATAGAGCACATGCAACTCAGATTTAGGTGGCAGAGAAAGCTTCCTAGAGAACAAGACAGCTAGGTGAGACTTGAATGTGAATAAGAGTTAACTAAGGAAACAGAAAGGAAAAGAGGATAGAGCATGACAAATGAGGCCATGCCTCATTGAAGGTTTTAGAATTTTTGATGCTTGAAGGAAAAATGGTTAAAGTGGCTAAATGCAAGCTGCAAACCAAGCTTTCTAAGTCTTTTAAGGGGCATGGACCTTATCTTCTGAGTTTGTGGTAGAGTAATAAGAACAGATAGTAATATAAGATTATAATTTTAGAAAGACTGCTTTGAGTACAATGATAGATCTTGGATGGAAAGCAAAATTGGAAATAAGTAACTGTAGACCCAAGTGAAACTAAGACATGTCAGGGTCTTATAAGAAAGATTCATGACTGCCAATAGATTTAGACATGTTTTGAAGACTGTTAGTTTCCATAGTGAGTAGAATCCCAATGAAAAGTTTAGATTTGTTCTCAGGAAATAAAGGGAGGCATAGAACTGAGTAACTAGAATAAGGGTAACCTAACTGTCAGGGCTTCCCTGGTGACTTAGTTGGTAAAGAGACCGCCTGCAATGCAGGAGACCCAGGTTTGATCCCTGGATAGGGAAGATCCCCTGGAGAAGGACATGGCACCCCACTCTAGTATTCTTGCCAGGACAATCCCATGGACAGAGGAGCCTGGCAGGCTACAGTTCATGGGGTCACAATGAGTCCTTAAGATGGAGAAGATGTGGAATGAAAGAGAAGGACTTGTCAAGGGTGAAATTCAGAGAAAGATATAGTTTGTAGATCCAGTTAACAAAATAATCAAAAGAAACCAGGAGTGGCATAAATGAAAATATCACAATAAAATTTTGACTAATTTTTGCACACAGCTGGATATAGGCAAGGATGAATTTTCTAATGACTGTTCAATATGTACTCTCTTGTGGGACAAGATTTACTCATAAAGCTTCACCATTACCTAAAATTACTATCCCTCAGTACTTTCCCCCTTTGATTTGTTTCCATGCTTACCAAGCACACTTTTCATTTTGATACAAACTTCCAGTTATCTTGGCACAAAAAAAAAAGTGTTTCTCTAAATGGGTAAAGAAGCAGTTCTCCCAGTTAGTAATACTCCTCTCATTTTCAAAATAATACATTTACATAAAAATTTATAAATAAAGAAAAAAACCCCAAAATACTGTACTTCCAAATCTTTTAAAATAAATGTTAATTTAATAAATGTTTATTTATCATGTACTTTAAAATTACTTTCATGAAAGTTAATATTCTAAAATTTCATAAGTTGTAAAATATGTATATTTTTCTATGTTCAGTTCAGTTGCTCAGTCATGTCCGATTCTTTGCGACCCCATGAACCGCAGCATGCCAGGCCTCCTTGTCAATCACCAACTCCCGGAGTTCACCCAAACTCATGTCCATTGAGTCGGTGATACCATCCAACCATCTCATCCTCTGTCATCCCCTTCTCCTCCTGCCCTCAGTCTTTCCCAGCATCAGGGTCTTTTCTAGTGAGTCAATTCTTTGCATCAGGTTGCCTAAGTATTGGAGTTTTAGCTTCAGCATCAGTCCTTCCAATGAGTATTCAGGACTGATTTCCTTTAGGATGGACTGGTTTGATCTCCTTGCAGTCCAAGGGACTCTCAAGAGTCTTCTCCAACACCACAGTTCAAAAGCATCAATTCTTCAGTGCTCAGCTTCCTTTATAGTCCAACTCTCACATCCGTACATGACTACTGGAAAGACCATAGCCTTGACTAGATGGACCTTGTCTATGTTATGAAATATCAACTAGGTTAATGAAATGCCCAAAGAAAATACAAAACATTGTCAAATGGGAGAGAGTAGAGAATGAGGAGCAGCAAAAATCAGAAATAACCAGTATTGAAAGCAAACATTTGTTTAGTGACTGCTCTGTCTCTTTGGGGCTTTGCATGTTTCCTTTGTTTTTTGCACCCAGAATCTGTGTATTTATGCTGTCCGTTTTAATCTATGTAAGACTTTGTTCATGGTAGGTATATGAGCAGCAGTTTTCCTAACATCAGTTCCACCATCCATGGGAGTAGTAACCAGGCCCTGAGCTAGGCCTTCCCTGCTTTAACTCTAGAAACCAGGATGTATAACTGAGCTTTTTTCAAGTTTTCTTTAAAAACTTGGTTACATTTAGAGAGAATTATTTTCCCTATCTAGTCTTTTTGAGTAACTTTCTTCTTCAGTTCAATTCAGTTCAGTCGCTCAGTCGTGTCTGACTCTTTGTGACCCCATGAATCGCAGCACACCAGGCCTCCCTGTCCATCACCATCTCCCAGAGTTCACTCAAACTCACGTCCATCGTGTCGGTGATGCCATCCAGCCATCTCATCCTCTGTCATCCCCTTCTCCTCCTGCCCCCAATCCCACCCAGCATCAGAGTCTTTTCCAATGAGTCAACTCTTCGCGTGAGGTGGACAAAGTACTGGAGTTTCAGCTTTAGCATCATTCCTTCCAAAGAAATCCCAGGGCTGATATCCTTTAGAAGGGACTGGTTGGATCTCCTTGCAGTCCAAGGGACTCTCACAAGTCTTCTCCAACACTACACTTCAAAAGCATCAATTCTTTGGCGCTCAGCTTTCTTCACAGTCCAACTCTCACATCCATACACGACTACTGGAAAAACCATAGCCTTGACTAGAGGGACCTTTGTTGGCAAAGTAATGTCTCTGCTTTTGAATATGCTATCTAGGTTGGTCATAACTTCCCTTTCAAGGAGTAAGCGTCTTTTAATTTCATAGCTGCAATCACCATCTGAAGTGATTATGGAGCCCCTAAAAATAAAGTCTGACACTGTTTCCACTGTTTCCCCATCTATTTCCCATGAAGTGATGGGACCAGATGCCATGATCTTCGTTTTCTGAATGTTGAGCTTTAAGCCAACTTTTTCACTCTCCTCTTTCACTTTCATCAAGAGGCTTTTTAGTTCCTTTTCACTTTCTTCTTAGGTACTTGGAAAAGGCCTTCAGATTCATAACAAAGCTGTTTGTATACACTAGAAAATAAATGTATTTTGTTTATGGAAAGTCATTTTAACAAATTTTTCATTATAGAAGCCTCTTACTTTGTATTTTGGAAATCAGAAGCAATGGTGTACTACAACAAATAAAACCCTCACAATATGAAGTAAGATTCTGTTTTCTAGAAAGACATGTCAGTTGATTTAAAGAGTACTTTCCTAGAAACACTACATTTAACAGTGCTTTTTTCTGTGTCATAAAAGTTTTTTAGTGTATTATATCAGAAAGCCTTAGGAAATGTCATTAAATGTAGTATTTTACTTTTTCAAATCAAGAATGAAATGACTGCTGCCCATATTAAACAATAGCATGTTTGAGGGAAGAGTTCATTTTTCAAATAATGTGTGCCACGCCTAATTTTGACAAAATCAAGTTCAAATGTACAGTCTGAGAGTACTATTTGAAAAGAAGGAAAAAAAAAAAAGGTCCTCCTAATTGATCTCCCTTTACGAGAGTGCAATAAAACTGGTGTAGGATATCAAAGTCTAAGTGATCCATTCATTACAATTTTAATAAATTTGCTGGTCTGTTTTTTTTTTTTGAAGTACCATATAGTGCAATAATGAAATTAAGTTTGCAGATAAAAGGCTTGCAGATACTCTTTTATTGAATTGCTGTTTTGGAAGGGCACCAGCAAAATTAAGTTCTAAATTTGATTTTTTTTGCCCTGGCTTGCATTTGAACTCTTGCTCTTTAAAGTTCTAGTAACACAATGGCCTTTTCTAGGAAAAACGACTTATCCTTTTTGTTTTCAGTGACTCTATCATTGTGCATATGTGGTTGGAAGCATATGGCGACAGTAAACTTGATTTGAGCTTTCCTCTGTTTAGTACACAAAGCATTTATTCAGCTCTGAAGATATGCTAAAAACAAAACACAAAACCTATTCATCCACCAAATCTGGAAAGGCATTATAATCCTCTTTAGCTCTCATCACACTTTCCAGTGTTCTTTGGGCTGTTAGCTCTTGCATCCTTGCAAGTTCCAATTCTATACCCTACATTCAAATTATAATTTGTGCCTGGTCTAACATGTATCAGAAGCTAGGCATGTGTCAGATATGGAAACAGAAGAATAGAGGAGTAATTAAGCAGTGACCATTATATATTTTTGATTGTTTCTCATTCTTTGTAAATAATGACCATTGCTTTTAGTCTTTACTTTTTGACTTGAAATTAGCAAAGCACATTGAGTTTGCAGAATCAAGGTACAGCTTTTTTCCAAGGTATTTATTTGTAGTATTAAAATTAAATAAATGGGAAATTAACAAGCAAAAATAGCTAATCTCTTTTATTTTTACTTCTTTCCTCATTGTTTCAATCCTGAACTGGGCATCTAGTCCTTTACCCACAGAGCCCCATTTCCTGGATCCTTTTATCTATTTCTAAAATGGTTGCATTATCCCTTTGCACTTTACTCTTTTTGTCTTATTTGTATTGTTAGTAGGAATAATATTAGCAACTTCAAAGTGTATGGTTATTGAATGACAGTTCATTCTTTCAAAAAATATTTTCTTAGCTCTTACTATATCCTGAGTACTACTATAGATGCTGAGCCATGTAAAGACAAAACCCTGCTCTTTTGGGTATTTTCAGGTGATAAAGCAGGTGATAAATAAATCAATAGGGTGTTATATATGTAGTATGATGCCCCAAAATGGCAAGTGCTATGAAGAAAAATAAAGCAGAATGGAGGCATAGATAATGGATAAGGGACATTATTATTATTATTAGGGTGATCACATTAGGCTTTCTGAGAAGGTGACATTTGAATGAACATAGAAACATGCCCTGGTGGCTTAGATGGTAAAGAATGTGCCCGCAATGCAGGAGACTCAGGTTTGAACCCTGTGTCAGGAAGGTTCTCTGGAGAAGGGAGTGGCTACCCACTCCAGTATTCTCTGCCTGGAGAATTCCATGGACAGAGGAACCTCACAAAGAGTTGGACATGACTGAGCAGTAACACTTTCACTTCACTTTTTTCAAGAAACAGGAAATTCTGAGGTATAGTGCTCAGGTCTGAGGTGGAAGTATGCTTGAATGCTCAGGGGAGAGGATGGAGGCCAGAAAAATTGAACACAGTGGGCAAAGCAGAGGTGCAGAGATTTGATGTGATCACTGAAGTCCAGATTACATAGAATTTGACAGACCACATCATTAACTTCAAATTTTATTCTAAATTCAGCAAGACACCATTGATGTATTTGAAACAAAGAAGAGTATTATTTCTGTTTCACCCAGGCTAGAGAGAACAGGTTGTAGGTACACAAGAGAGGGAGTAGAGGAACCATTCTATTGGCAGATGTGATATTGGACTGGAGTGGTAGTGAAGGAAGTGGAGAGAACTGATTCTTGTTAGTCAATTTTTTGAAAGGAAAGCTAACAGAATTTGCTGGTGGTTTGTATAGTAGGGTGGGATGGAAAGTGAAGAATCAGAGTTGATTCCAAAATGATTGACCTGACTCTCATTAGTGTTCATTTTGCATTAGAGTTAACCTTCTACATGTCTGTATTAACTTGTAGATTATAAACCCCGCAAGAGTAGTGACCAGGTCAATTTGATCACAGATATATCCCTGATACCTAAGCCCAGTGCCTTTATTACTTTAAATGTCATACATGTTCTAAAATTTCTCTCTGATATATTGTCACCTTAGATACTATAAATAGCTATAGATATTGATCCATTTTTACTTTAGAATTTCATTTTGCAACAGATTATCTTTGTTTTGTTATATAATTGTATATATTTTCAGATCATTTCCAAAAGGTTGGTAAAAATTGAACTTTCTGATCTATTTATAGGGATGACTGGAAGGAGGAACAGTGGGGCGGGGTAGGGGTGGGGCCCCTATGCTGGTCTTGTAGGAGATGCTCCATATACATGGCTTCTTTCTCTGCTACTCTAGTCTACTTCAGTCCCGTACAAACATCCTACTCCCAACAACATTTCATTGTAAATTCAGCTTAGAGAAATTGAGGGTTGTATCTGTTAGGCCTGCTATTGAATTATCTACTGTGTTGCCCATAATAGGAACTTAGTAAATATTTGCCAAATAAGTAAAATCAACAAATGAGATTATAGTGGACCAAAAAAATGTAAAGTAACATGGATTAATGAATTATTTAACTAATATGGTATTTGTCTTCCTCTGTCAACTCTTAGGTACCATGCTAGCAAATTGCACAGGGGAGTAATACCAGTGATGGGGGTATGTAGGCATGTTAGAGGAATGTTTCAGCTACTCTTTAAGTTAAAACATTCAAAAGCACACTTTTCTGTAAAGTTAAGCTGTCACTGTAAGCCTTGTTTTTACAGAATATTTTCCAATAAGATACTAGGTATCTTAGTCAATTTTAGTTTTAATTTTCTGGGAAGACCTTGTTATCATTACTAGTCCAAATGTATTTTTGTGTTCATTATTTGACTACTAAGTATGTTTCAAGAACAGTAGTTTCTAACGCTTGGCTAACTGCTTTTAATTCATTCACTTCTTAATTAATTTTCCATATATTTATTGAATTGATACTGTATTTTTGTGTAAACGAAGTACTTGTTTTGAAGGGATTCACATTAATCTGGTAGATTTCTGTATTGTACAGAAGTTTGTAAAATATTTTGAAATGCCACTAATTTACCTGCTGCTGCTGCTGCTAAGTCGCTTCAGTCGTGTCTGATTTTGTGTGACCCCATGGACTACAGCCTACCAGGCTCCTCTGCCCATGGGATTTTCCTGGCAAGAGTACTGGAGTGGGTTGCCACTGCCTTCTCTGAATTTACCTGCAGAACATTAAAAAAATGTTTTTCTGTCATCAATACCACTTTGCCGCAGATTTATTTTCTACTCATAACACTAGTGGATTTTTAATGGAGCATTTAAATGTGTGCCAGGCATATTCTAAACATTCCACATACATATCTTCATGCATTCATATGCTTGATAATGTTTATCAAAGTTGTGTCCACCGAAAGCTCCTTTTTGAAAATGTGGTCAGAATTAAACATGATAAGGGGTGAATTCAGTCCATTGTCTTTGAAGTATTAAACATGTGATTTGTGTGTAAACAAATGCAAATCCTCTTATCACGTTCATTAATGTGAAAGGCAGTTTGAATGTAGAAGATTTTCCTTGGATGCTAATGAGAAATGGCTCTTCTATTTCAACATCCTGTTTACAGTAACTCTCTAGTTATCACAGGAGGTCTTAATTTTGGAATGAGAATATTCAGTCAAACACAGCTAAAGTATATCTGACCTTAGTGTTTGTGTGTTGATAAGTAGCAATTTAATACCTGTCAGTATTATCTATGTCTAATAAACATATTGAAGTTTTTGGACTGAATACCCTCATTGAAAATGTTTATGTCACAGTTAATAAGCAGGATTAAATAAAGAAGGGATGGCATAAGATGCTAACTTTCAACAAACAAGAAAGATCCCTTGATATAAACATCCTGTGGTCTGTTGTCTTCTGGCTTCTATGGACAATGACCCTGCTTCGATTTCCAGATTAGCCTTGGCTTTTCTGTAGAGTACATTTCTTCTGAGCCTCCTTTTTGATTTCATCTCTTATGAAAATTCTGAAATCTTCTTGGTACTTCAAACTATAAATACATATAAGTGTGTAAGCAATCCACATTCTATTTAAGAAAGTATCTTTGTTACATTTTGACTCTTAGAAATATCGCTCAGGTTGTTCTAAATTACAACTGTCTGAATTAAAATGTTTGCTCTTTATATATTTAAAACAGATTTCTTAGGGAAAAACATGGTCACAAAATTGAATAAACACAATTTTTAAAACAGACGTATAGGATTTGTGAAAGGATTTGTGACATATTTCTATACATAGTATATAGACTTCATCATATATTTCAAATATTTTATTGCAGCTTTTAATCTCTATGGTTCATAAAAGAAGAAAGAGAAGAAAGTCTTCATCAACTCATTTTCCTCCTTAAATACAACCTACCGGGTGGGTAATTATAACAAAGACAGAGAAACTCCGTCTCTCTACTGGTCCACTCATGATGTTTACTTCCTCCACTTGTGAGAATGATGAAACCTTGGTCATGTAAAAACTCCTAATTTCAAGGGAAAGTTTTGTGTTTTTTTTCCCCTAGTTTGCAGAGTAGTAGAAGGTAATATAGCGGAGAAGGCAATGGCAACCCACTCTAGTACTCTTGCCTGGAAAATCCCATGGACGGAAGAGCCTGGAAGGCTGAAGTCTATGGGGTCACTAAGAGTCAGACACGACTGAGCGACTTCACTTTCACTTTTCACTTGCATGCATTGGAGAAGGAAATGGCAACCCACTCCAGTGTTCTTGCCTGGAGAATCCCAGGGACGGGGGAGCCTGGTGGGCTGCCATCTATGGGGTCACACAGAGTCGGACACGACTGAAGCGACTTAGCAGCAGCAGCAACAGCAACAGCAGAAGGTAATATAGAGGGAGCCCTTACTCATCCAGTTAGTTACCACAATCTCTGGTTTTAAATATCTTAAGAATAGTTTTCCCATCTTTGAGATGAGGAGGTTGCCCTAGGTCATTTCTGAGATTTTGTTTTTCTAATCCTATAATCCTGAAGCAATTGATGTGATGAAGGCCGGAAGACAGGTAAAATGCATAACTGGGATGTGAACTCAGGTTTTCTGGTTTTTATTCCAGGATTCCTATCTATTATTCCTGCTACCTTTGACACTAATCAAATATGTGAAAAATAAATACATATGTAAATGAAAATACACATATATACATATACACACAGATACACAAATTTAAGCTGGCATAAACTAGTCTTGTGCTTAATCAAAATGATCCAGCTTGTTTGGCAAGGACAATCAACCCACTTCTCTAACCTCATCCCAGCTCACCAATTTCTACCTAGGCTTTTCCTGGAAGATGATATAAGATGATAGTTTCCTCTAAGTCTGCATTCTTTAAGCACGGTACACACACATTTGTAGCATTGTACCACAAAAAAGGGACTAAAAAATTACCTCTACCTTCCTCCCACAAACTGCCCATTTATCATCTTTCCAGAGAGGTGGTTATTTTGTTTGTCTTCATTTTAGTCTTGGGACCTCAGTATTTCTAATATATCTTCTTGTAGAATCTGTTCACTATTCATTATCAAAATCTTATATATTCCACATACCCAAGACTCTCCTCTATAATAGTCTTATTCACCAATATATGGTCATTGAAGAACATAACCTATGTAAGTGCTTATCTACTAAAATCATCTGAAATTTTAATAAAGCTAAAAGTTATTACCTCTAAGGTCTCTTCCTACTGTGGAAGAGAGTGGACCAGGATGACAGTATCGAGATTAAAGCATGCTTTGAAGCAGTTGAGACCCTTTCTTAGTCACACAGGAGTTATTGCTATGCATCTCTGAGCTGGCCTACTCTATATAAAGCCAGGAGTATCTGCAGTTGCATTTAGCCTTGACTGAAAGATAAACTACTAGAAGGGATGCAACATTTGTTTAAAATCCAGTGATACCCTCTAAGATTCCCCCATGCTCAAATGTTAGTCCCTGAGGTATAGGTCCCTCTGAGATCTAATCTTTTCTCTTCCCCCTAATTCATGGTGTGACATTGGGATAATAATTATTCCTCTCTGTGTCTCAGTGTCCTTATGGAAAACTAGAATGTGGGACTCAATGACCTCTAAGATCCTTTACAGCTTGACAATTTATTTCCCTGTTTAGGCCCTTTTGTCACTCCTTAAAGCAATGCAGCTGTCCCCCAAATTGATAATAAATGACATAATTGATTGATAGGGTAGGCCTCCATTGTAAATGCCCCTATCAATGTATTTCTTTTCTAAAATGATCATTTATATTCAAGATTACTACTCTGTTTCTCTTGAACTGAATGCAAACACTTTTCTTCAAGCTTGAGGGACTTTAATATTTAAAACTGAAAATCATATTGAGAATGAATTTTGAAGAAAAGAATAAAAAGCCCAATATAACCACATCACTGTTATTTGATTATCAAGTAAGGTTCAGGCTATTTTGTATCCTGTGCTTGGCTGCAGTTTCCACAGAGTTAATTTTGCAGTTGTTGTTCTTGTATATAATTTAAAACCCTGTTTTGAATGTATGCTCTTAAAAAACCGAGATGTGTGTATTACATGTGTAATTTATATTAACTATAACTTTGGTAATTATCTGTTAATATTTATTGAGCATTTCCTGGATGCATGGCACAGAACTAATGCCTTCTCTAGTAGTGTATTGCATCTAGATTAGTAGTTCTCCTTATGAAAGCCACAGATTAAAAATCATTTCTTTATTAAAAGAAAAGCTTAGGGTCGTTTACTTATGATATCCCCTCTGTCTCTCTGGCTATGGTCCTCTTCCCTGGAAAGGAGAATCTTGATAAACTCTGATAATGTAGGGATCTGTGCAAACCTGAATGCTTTTGCTAAGTGATCAAGTATAATTTGGAAACCTGAATGTAGATTTTACTCCATATTTTCTCCATTAAGATATTGCAGGTTTGATTCTAGAACACTGCAATAAAGTGAATATCACAGTAAAATAAGTCACCCAGATTTTTTGGTTTCCCAATGTATATACAAGATATGGTTACAATCTACTGTAGTGTTTAAGTGTGTAGTAGCGTTATGTCTAAAAAATAATGTACATATTTTAATTTAAAAATAATTTATTGCTAAAAAATTCTAACCATCATCTGAGCCTTCAGCAAGTCATAATGTTTTTGCAGTTATAACATCAAAGAACACTGATCACAAGTCACTATAACAAACATAATAATAATGAAAAAGTTTGAAGTAGTGTGAGAATTACCAAAATATGACACAGAGACACAAAGTGAAAAATGCTGTTGGAAAAATGGCACTGATGTACTTGCTCATTGTAGGATTGCCACAAACCTAGAATTAAAATAATACAATATCTGCAAAGTGCTATAAGCAAAAAGAAATAAAATGAGGTATGCCTGTATGTTTTACTTAAATTGAGTCTGTTCCCTGAAGAACAGAAGGTGAAATGGAATTGATATTTAGCCTCAATGCAGCTCATTTAATGGAGTATGTGGGTGTTTATGAGTGAAACCTAGTACTTAAGAGTACAGGCTTTAAACTGATACTGCCTAGGTTCAGTTCTCTGACAGTGATCAGGCTGTTTAACCTCTGTGAGTCTTAGTCTTCTCACATGTGCAGAGAGACAGTGGCAATCCCTATCTTGAAAAGAGGCAGTAAATGAACAATAAAAAATGCTTAGAACCATGTCTGGCACAGACAAAAATTTGAACTTGTTTTTTAGATTTTGTTGGTATGTATTTTGGAAATTGAAATAGGTGTGCCAGAAAGATGGGTTGTAATAGTGAACATAGGAAAATAGGTGTTGAAGGATAAAATATTTACCATTTAATAAGAAAAATGTGCAAAATGCTTGGGGGTCCCTTTTTCAACATAATCATAATTCTTTTTATTACCAGTGAATGGATTGAATAGAGACCAAAAAAGGTCTATATTCTATATATAATCATTTTTATGAAGAATCCTTTGTAAATAGTATGTTAGGAAACTTCCTTTATGGAGAATCTTAAAATGTCCTGGTATTCTACTTACATCGCATTTTACCAAGAATGAAAAAAATATAAGCAGTGGGTGTGCTGGCATTTTTTACAGTGGGGTTGATGGTTTGGATGATAGTTTGGAATTCAAATAGTCATGACAAGTTGGAGAAATAAGCCTTAATTAATAGAATAAAGTTATATTGAAACAAAAATTCAACCACTAACTAATGAAAAGAAGGTATGAAGGGCTGACTTAATGAAAATACAAAATAACAAAAAAGCAAATCTAAGAATCAAATCAAAACTGAAATAGAAGATAAAGAAGCAAGTTAGTAGTATATATTTTTATTGATGAAAAATCTTGGGAACAATGTGTGGTGGGAAAAGCTCAAGATTAACTATATAAATATGCATATGGCATGCATTATTTGGGTTTCCATTCTCATTTTAAGCCATTAAAGGCAAATAGATGGGGAAACAATGGAAACAGTGACAGACTTTATTTTCTTGGGCTCCAAAATCACTGCAGATGGTGATCGCTGCCATGAAATTAAAAGACACTTGCTCCTTGGAAGAAAAGCTATGACAAACCTAGACAGCATATTAAAAAGCAGAGACATTACTTTGCCAACAAAGGTCTGTCCAGTCAAAGCTATGGTTTTTCCAGTAGCTATGTATGGATGTGAGAGTTGAACCATAAAGAAGGCTGAGCATCAAAGAATTGATGCTTTTGAACTGTGGTGTTGGAGAATACTCTTGAGAGTCCCTTGAACAGCAAGGAGATCTAACCAGTCCATCCTAAAGGAAATCAGTCCTTAGTATTCATTGGAAGGACTGATGCTGAAGATGAAGCTCCGATGCTTTGGCCACCTGATGTGAAGAACTGACTCATTGGAAAAGACCCTGATGCTGGGAAAGATTGAAGGCGGGAGGAGACAGGGATGACAGAGGATGAGATGGTTGGATGGCATCACCGACTTGATGGACATGAGTTTGAGCCAGTTCTGGGAGATGATGATGGACAAGGAAGTCTGGTGTGCTGCAGTCCATGGGACTGCAAAAATTCAGACATAACTGAGCGACTGATCAATAACAACCATTTATATGCAGCTATTTTCTCCTATACCCAACATTTTAACTTTCCCTACTTGAAGACACTTATTTTTTATATAAAAATATTTGAGATATCTATATATATATCGATATCTCAAATATTTTCCTGTTCCTTGATACCTTTTTTCCTGTTCTTTTTATGTCCTCTATATTTGTCCTGTTTGTGTTATTTTAGAAGTCATTAGAGAAGACTTAGTATGTAGCTTTTGATCATAGGAAAATTCATTTATTGCATAAAATCATGTACTTGGTAAATTTTATTTCATGCTGCGGTACCTATTAGCTCATCAGTAACTTCCAAAGATATTTAGTTGCATTTAACCCATGGCTCAGATGGTAAAGCGTCTGTCTGCAATGCAGGAGACCCGGGCTCGATCCCTGGGTTGGGAAGATTCCCCTGGAGAAGGAAATGGCAGCCCACTCCAGTATTCTTGCCTGGAAAATCCCGTGGACCGCGGAGCCTGGTAGGCTACTGTCTATGGGGTCGCAGAGTCAGACACAACTGAGCGACTTCACTTCACTTCTTCAACCCATGTGTTATATTGACCCATTTGCCTTTAATAATATAGTCCATCCATTTTATAATCATCCCCATAAAACATCCTGATCCTGTGCTTCTAAAGAGGCATGAATAGTTCTAGGTTGTGTGAAATAGAAAAGCTATAGTAAAAAACAAACAAAAAAAACCACCTGGAGTTGTTTCTAGATGAGTACACCAAACACAGAAATATTAAAGGAGATGCAAAGTATATTGGATTTCTTTCTTATTAAACCAGTGTCCTGACTGTCTTTATACCTTCTTCCTTAATTCTCATCTGACACCTGCTTTCTTTCAGGTCTAGCCAAGTTTATTTTTATAATAGCTAGTGCTCTGGCTACAGTGAACTCTGCTTTTTATAAACATTACACCTGTTTGGGGGCCTTCAGATTCACTGATGTGCCACTTGGCATTTACTATTATATGCCTACTGTGTGCTATATGATGAAGGAGTTAGCTTTTTAAAGTCCTGTCATGTATAGTTAAAGAAATCTTTGGGAACACAATGTTTATGTTTAAATCTTTTCTAGTCCTGACTATTTGTGTGACTTTGTACAAGCTTATTTAACTTCCTTGTGCCTCAGTTGGTTTTCTATAAAGTATAGGTAGTGTTCATATCTTCTTTAGTAGTTGCTGAAGGATAAGATATCACATGTAATTTTAGCAATCAATAAATTTATTAACATTAGTTATATTAGCTAGAATTTGGAGAATATATATGTGTCTGTGTGAAATATAAGACAAATTAAAAAAAATCATCTTGATGGGTATTTGCATCTGCTCTGGGTACCTGCTGGCATTGGGTACTCAATGATCCTTATTTGGTTGAAGGATAGGATTCAGAGATTGAACAAATTATGATTAGAGGATATAGCATAAAAGCTGACCATTTGGTTGAGGAGACTTTTGGGAATAGAGATAGCAGCAGGTTTCTTCACCACCACACTCCCCCTGCAACTGATTTAGTGGCAGAACCTTATGAATATGGAGAGAAACTGGATAGCTTTTGAAGTTTCATTTTGCTGTCTTTTGGACTGAGTCTTAGGCTTTTAGGCTGACAGATGCACATGTGTACACTTTTGACATGATTTCTTATTTTTGGCCATTTATGGTATAAATAGAAGTAGATAAAATGCCTGGAAAATAATAGCAGAAATTCCAGAGCAGTCACCAGTTGGAAAAGCATTTCTAAAGGGATCATTTATTGAAACTGATATTCTGAGAATGGCATTAACAATTAGAAGCTTATATTGCATTGCTGTCTTTTAATACTTTGTATTGTGAAAGCTGTTTTTAATCTCAAAAGAATGTGCCTCTTGAATTACATTCCCAAGATATTAGATAATCTGTTTTCTGGAAATGTAGTGTGTAGTTAATGTCAAACTATTTTCTGGTCCTATTTTCCAGTCCTTTCTTCTTGAATTGTGGAGATTTCATTGACATGTGCAAAGCCCACTTACAAAGGGGATGTATAGATGAACGGAAACTAGAGAAAACACACAAAACATTAGTGTAGAAGTGAAGATATGTTGAAAGGCAACCAGCTCCGCTGAAGGTTTATTCAGAAGTTGTTGTAATAATACCATAGCTTTGAATGATCTATCAAGAAAATGCAGCAGAAAGATGATTTGCCTATACTACCTGTTGCAGACAGCTCTCCATTCTCCTAAGCATCCATGTCAGTGAGACTTTTCTTCTCATGATTAGGGACAGGTTATTTAGGAGATATCCTGTGTAGAAGGTGGATGAGGGAAGGTAAAAAAGAACATCCAATTCACCTCACTGTTTCAAAAGTAAAAATATGTATGTATGTCTTGGTATGGTTCACTTGATTATCATGTTTAGAAAGTATGTGAGCTAAGAATTTATTTCCCCATTTTATAGTAGAAAAAAATGAAGCAGAAAGGTTTATAGCTTACTCAGGACAACCTTGGCTCAGATGGTAAAGAATCTGCTTGCAGTGCTGGAGACCTGGGTTTGATCCCTGGGTTGTGACGATTCCCTGGAGAAGGGAATGGCAACCCACAACGGTATTCTTGCCTGGAGAATCCCATGGACTGAGGAGCCTGGTGGGCTATAGTCCTTGGGGTTGCAAAGAGCCAGACACGGCTGAGTGACTAACACACACTTGAGTACAAGAAAGAGTGTGCCATTTATTTGAGTGAAAAAGCTAAATCTGTCTCGTGTGTGTGTGTAAAGTTGTTTCGGTCATGTCTGACTCTTTGTAACCCCATGGACTGAAGCCTGCCAGGCTCCTTTGTCCATGGCATTCTCCAGGCAAGGATATTGGAGTGGGTTGCTACTCCTCCTGCAGGGGATCTTCCCAACCTAGGGACTTAACTCACATCTTTTATATCTAATGCATTTCCAGGCTTGTTCTTTAACATTTGCGCCACTTGGAAAGCCCAAATCTGTCTCATACACTACTTTATTTCCAGTTTCTAGTATGGTACATACAGCAGATGGTCAGAAAGTAATCTGCTCAATGAATTAATGAATACATAAGGAAAGAGTCAATAAACAAATGCATGTTGGTAGATCCAGAACAAAGATCCAGTTCTATTGGATTTCCCAAAGTGCATATTTCCCCTTATATTCTCTGCTATCTCTATTTATACGTATTCCAGAGAGAAAGGCAACGATTTGGAAATGTGGAAATGTTAGCCTGGGAAAGCTTTTTCTCTGTGATATTTTCATCACTTTGTCTGGCATGTGAGCATGTGATCTGGGGAAGAACTGATGGGAGAAAAAGTAAGTTAGCAAGATGTTGGCTTATTGAATTGAGAGAATAGAAATCACATTATTTAATAGGATCCAGAGAAGAATGTGCGTTCAAATCCAAATTGGAAAAGTATTAAGAATGAAGGAAAGAGATTAGAGAAGTTGAAATCTGTCTCTTTTTGATTTAAAAAAAAAAATCACTGAAATTCCCCTGTGTCCTCTGCAAAGCAAACAACATTTAAGGAAGTATTTTCCCTTAGAGATAAAGTAAGGGGCAAAGGCTTCATCAGAGCATTTGAACTGTTTGCTGTGCATATTTTTTGAAACTAGATTTTTAAAGTGATTATAAGAAGAGCTAAATGCATAGTAAACCAGAAGACCATAAATTTTCATTGAAATTTATGTGGGGAAAGTTATTGTGAAGTAATAATTTAAATAAAAAGATTTTACCTTCTGAATAAATTAAATTTTAGCTGTAGACATCAAAAGGCATAACTAAGAAATAGAAAGTTAAAAAAGAGTAGAAAAAATATTTGCAAATTTATATCTAATAATGAATATATATCCTAAATATGTAAAGAACTCTTACAATTCAATAATAATAAGACAATGAACAAAATCTAAAAGTGATCAAAATATTTGAACAAAAAATTCTCCAAGGAAGATTTATGAATGCTCAATACTATCAGTAATTAATAACTATAAATTAAAGCCACAGATAGCACACCATTGTTATTAGAGTGGCTGAAATTATATTAAAAATATACCCTGCCAATATCAAGTGCTGACAAGGATGTGGAACAACTGAAACTATCGTGCATTGCTGGCAGGAGTGAGGAATGGTAAAACTGCTTTGGACACACTCACAGTTTCTAATAAAGGTAAACATACTACCAAACATTCCAATTCCAGATACTTAGTGAAGACAGATGAAAACATGTCTACCTCCCACTTCTGCTACAAGTATTATAACTAGTACTGGATGTCTGTAGTAACTTTTTTACAATCACTTAAAAATCTAAAAACAACCCAAATGACCATCGATTGATGAGTGGATAAATGAACAGGAGTACATCTATACATTTCATACATTCAGCAGCAAAAAGAACAAAATGATAACACATGTAGCAACATGGATCTAACATACTTTATGTGAAAGAAGTCAACTCAAAAGCCTGAATACTGGATCATTCCATTTATATAATATTCTGGACAAAACCATAGGACAGAAAATAATTGCTGGTTGCCAAAACCTGTCTGGTGGGGCAAGAATAGAAATTATATCTTGACTGCACTGGTAGTTAACACAGTTTTAAGTATTTGTCAAGATTCATAGATCTGTATACCTAAAAAGGGTATTTTGCTGTATGTAAATTATACCTCAGAAATAACTTTAGCAATGCCATTCAAATACTCAAATATTAAATGTACTCACGATAATGAGGTGAATGCATGTATTGAATGCATGTGCTCAGTTGCTCAGCCATGTCCAACTCTTTGTGGCCCCATGGACTGTAGCACACCAGGCTCCTCCTCCATGGGATTTTCCAGGCAAGAATACTGGAGTGGGTTGCCATTTCCTGTCCAGGGGATCTTCTTGACCTAGGGATCAAACACACATCTCTTGCATTGGCAGGCAGATTCTCTACCACTGCACCACCTGGGAACATCTAAGAATAAAACTTGCTTTCTTGTGTCAGCATTAACTTTCTGGGGACACTGAAATTGAAATGTCATAAATTCCAGAATATTCTGTCACTGAGACGCTTAAGTTTTACTGACAATCTCTCCAAGTTTTACTGAAATCTCCAAATTTCCAGAAGGAAATTTGCCATTTCCTTCTCCAGAGGATCTTCCCAACCCAGGGATCGAACCTGGGTCTCCCACATTGTAGGCAAATGCTTTACTGTCTGAGCCACCAGGTTGCAAATCAGATATAGCTGCTGCTAAAGCTCTGATTCACTTCATGGACCTTTTTGGTATAATATGCTGCTGCTTAATTGGAGAAGGCAATGGCAACCCACTCCAGTAGTCTTGCCTGGCAAATCCCATGGACAGAGGAGCCTGGTAGGCTGCAGTCCATGGGGTCACTAGGAGTCAGACACGAATGAGTGACTTCACTTTCACTTTTCACTTTCATGCATTGAAGAAGGAAATGGCAACCCATTCCAGTGCTCTTGCCTGGAGAATCCCAGGGACGGGGGAGCCTGGTGGGCTGCCGTCTCTGGGGTCGCACAGAGTCGGACACGACTGAAGCGACTTAGTAGCAGTAGCAGCAGCAGCTGCTACTTAATGAATTATTCCAGTTAGCTCAGTGAATTGTATCTCAACACAGAAAGTGAAAGTCCCTCAGTCATGTCCGACTGTTTGTGACCCCATGACTATACAATCCATGGAATTCTCCAGGCCAGAATACTGGAGTGGGTAGCCTTTCCCTTCTCCAGAGGATTTTTGCAACCCAGAGATTGAGCCCCAGAGAAGGCAATGGCACCCCACTCCAGTATTCTTGCCTGGAAAATCCCATGGATAGCGGAGCCTGGTAGGCTGCAGTCCATGGGGTCGCTAAGAGTCGGACACTACTGAGCGACTTCCCTTTCACTTTTCACTTTCACGCATTGCAGAAGGCAATGGCAACCCGCTCCAGTATTCTTGCCTGGAGAATCCCAGGGATGGGGGAGCCTGGTGGGCTTCCGTCTATGGGGTCGCACAGAGTCGGACACGACTGAAGTGACTTAGCAGCAGCAGGGATTGAACCCAGGTCTCCTGCATTGCGGGCAGATTCTTTACCAGCTGAGCCACAGGGAAGCCCAAGAATACTGGAGTGGGTAGCCTACCCTTCTCCAGTGGATCTTCCTGACCCAGGAATCAAACTGGGGTTTCCTGCATTGCAGGCAGATTCTTTACCAACTGAGCCATCAGGAAAGCCCCATCTCAACACAGAGTGTGATTGTATTGGTTTATATACCATAAGAATAATAAAAATCAAGGAAGGTGATATGAAGCTGTTTACCTCTTTTTAGTTTGATCTAAAGCAAGTGTACCCTGACACTCATCTTCCAAAGGTTCCATCCCTTGGTAAGAACCATTTGACTGGCATTTTTGTTTGATTACTTTGTCATAGTAACAAGAGCCGTGAAACCATATTGTTCACCTCAAGTGTCCCTTTGGGGAGGAAATTAATGCAAATAGTTTCTGTCCAAAGAAACATATTATCAATATTTCTAGCTGGTATTTTACCAGTTGAATTATTAAATGGGGACCAACATCATAAAAGAGAATGATTAGAAATTTAGGCTGATTTCAGAAAGCTGCAGAAATATTTATTGATGTGTACAGATTATATGTAAGGAATAGATAACACTCTTGTGATAAATTAGGACTGGTTTATTTTTATCATCTGAATATTAGAAATATCACTGACCCTTATTGAAGTATCTGTATTCCATAAAGCCCTGTTACATGAGAACTATCCCAGGTCCCTGTGTAGATATGAGTAGCATGTGATGATTTTGATAGCAGGTACCCAGATTTAGACCTATTGATTTTCTGAATTGTATAGATTTAGTGAAAATGGCTTAAAATATTCAGACCATTTTTTATTGCTTGCAAAAGATACTTACTAAGGAAACATTAGCATGAAGTCCAAAAATCTAGTATATATATTTTTAGTGCTTTTTTTCTATGGCTGCCACAGAGTGGACAGGGACCATTTGGGGTTAATGTTCTTTGTCTCATACAGCTGTATTTAGCTAGCCATTAATCCTCAGAGAAATGCCCAGATCCTAACTTTTTATTGATTCATTGACAAGCTCTTTCAACCAAACAAAAAGCATATATTCCTAAATAACTCAAGGAAGGCATATTCATCCTCTCTCAGAAGCTAACTTTAGTCATAGGAATTGAATGTAGAGTGGGGAGGTACTTCAGTGGTCATGACTGGATTTGGAGTCTTTCCTTCAGTCAGATTCCCATTTCCTAAAATAAATGTAAGATATAGTCAAGTGGGATGATTCATTTGTTCATTTTTCTAAGTTTGTAACAGGATCTTTTGAAAACATTGATTATTCAAAGTATGTTACCACAAAATCTGCTTCCAGGATATGGGGAAAAGAGCATACATATCTCAAGAAGTTATGTACACTAACCTGAAACTATCTCAGATTAACAGGGGAGAGCATTTTTAGAAGAAGAAAACGAGAACAATGATTTAAAATTCACCCAGATTTGTGTGGTGTAATTTTTATTTTATTTTTAATACTTTTAATTTATGCTGTGTAACTGTATTTATGGTTTAAATAGAAGGTCCTTCATATTTGATAGTAAATTGTTTGTCTGATAGTAATCTGCATATAAAGAATTATTAAAATATCAAATTATGGCAAAATGAAAGATAACATTGAAAATAGCAAGATGAAAATTTTAATTTTCTAAAATAATTATTTTTCTCTGTCATAATTTAGCCTGCTTAACTTTATGCTTTTTTAATTATGCAAACCATATAAGTACATTGCTGTTTTGAAAGATTAATAACACAACTCCTCCCAATATAGTGATAAAGAAACAATTTCCACCACTCCTGTCCTTTTCTCATTGCTCTCTACAAAGCTAAGTGTTAAAAATATTTTGGAGTCCAGTTTTTAAGTCTTTCTTTCTGTATATTTACCATCATGTATATGTACATATTTCTATATCTATTATTTTTATCTTAAACAAATAGGATTACCTTAACAAACATTTTTCTGTGGGTTGCTTTTTCTCATTTCTTATGTTTTAGAAATTTGATGGCTCTACCTCAAAAAAAAAAAATACCTACAAGTTGCCAAGTATAGAACATGATTTATTTTACTAATTCATTATTGGTTAAAATTTAGGCCCATTTATTTTACTACTAAGAATAAATGTTGCAATGAACATCTTATATATGTTTTTCCATATTTCACTAACACATTGATGCATACTTATTCATATGTACATTAAAAACTGTGATAGGTTTGAAAGAATGAATTTGCTAAGAGCCAGTTACCAACAAATTACTCCAGAACAGACTCTTCCAATTTTAACTTGTATTAATATATAAAGTTTTTGTTTTGAGTACTGCACCAGAACAGAATGCTACCATATTTTGCTTGTCTCAATCTGATGAAAAGTATGTTGCTGTTTAACTTTTATTTTCCTGCTCAGTAGTGATGTAGAGTATCTTTTTATATAGTTATTGACCAATTTTACTTCTTTTTTTTCCTTTGTAATTTTCCTGTTTCTTTGTTCATTTTTCTTTTGGAGTTGTAAAATATTTTGTACACTGTGTGTATTGATATTTTTGTCAGTTATATATGGAACAAATATGTTTGTCAGGCTTCACACTGCCTTTTAAACTGTATGTTGTCTTTCCTCTTTTAGAAGTTTTAATTTTTATTTCAACTTTTTATATGGACAAATATGTAAATATGTTTCTTTATGGCTTTGAATTGTATTTCTTATTTGACATAACCTCCCATATCTCAGTTCTGTAATATTCTTTTGCTGACATTTTCTATTTTTAGCTTCTTTTTCTTGGATTGATAGCTTGCACTCTGTATTTCCCTCTTTTTTGAATCCTTTTTACTTAATTACTGAAGCACAACTTTAATTAACACTTTCAGAGTGCTTTTGTTGATATCAAAATTTCTGAATGCTTGCAGATTAGAAAAAAAGTTGTTTTTTACATCCTGCTCAAATATTGTATTGCCTGGGTACACAATGCTAGATTTAAAATTAAATATTTGAGGCCAGCTTCCCCATAGTCTTCTGTTAGGAGTGTGGAAGATAAGTCTGATACCAGTCTGTTTTTGTTCCTAATATAGATAACTTTTACTACGGTCTCTCTAGAAGTTTTTTGGATTTTCATCATAAAGCTTCTAAATTATTTTATTTTGAAAAACATTATTTTAATTCTCCTAAATGTTCTAAAGTTTTATCAAGATGTCTGGGTCTTTATCTGTTCATGTTTATTAGAACTTGATAAACCTCTGAATCAAACATGTATGTTCTCAGTTTGGGAAATTTATTTTTGTTATATCTACTCAATCTGTTCTACCTAGAAATTTAATAGATGTATTTGAGAACTTCCTTAGCTAACCTTCTTCCCTGTTTAGCTTTTCTTCATTCATACAGTTCATCTCTTTGATCTTTTGCATTGTTTTCTGAGGGGTACTCCTTGGCTCAGTCTTCAAATTAATTTACTAATTTGAGCTGTAGTTGTGTCCAGTGTATTAAGATTTTTAATAGTATTTTTAATGCTACTCTTTGTGACCCCCATGGACTGAAGTGTGCCAGGCATCTAAGTTGACTCATTTGAAAAGACCCTATGCTGAGAAAGATTGAGGGCAGAAGGAGAAGGGGCAACAGAGGATGAAATAATTGGATGGCATCACTGACTCAGTGGGCATGAGTTTGAGCAAACTCTGGGAGATAGTGAAGGACAGGGAAGCCTGGCATGCTTCAGTCCATGGGGTCACAAAGAGTCGCACATGACTTGGTGATGGACAACATGTTTCATTGTTAAAATGCTTTTGATTCCAATAATAGATGTACATAAACACAGTCCTGGTTACTGTTCACATTTAAATGAAGTTTTAAGGAATCAGGCTTCTGGGCTCACTCCATCTGAGGATCCTTCTATTCAAATTGGCATATTAACATACAGGCATGGCAGATCTTTAATGCGGAAGGTTACTCACAAAGTGCAAAAAGGCCCATAGTCAAGTATCTTCTCTATTACATTGTTTTTCTAAATGTTCAACATATAAATAAACAGTCACCAACATACATGACAAGCATTTTCAAACACAAGGTTAAGCAGAAAGCTAAACATTATGATACATCTAAATAACATTAACATTATAAAAGAAGTACCAATCTCAATAAGAATTTGCATTGGATGGAGTAGAATATTTGAAAGTATTGGAAAGTATTGAGCTTCAGCATCAGTCCTTCCGATGAATATTTGGGGTGGATTTTCTTTAGGATTTTCTTTAGGCTTGTCTGATTGACTTGCTGTCCAAGGCACTCTGAGGAGTCTTCTCCAGCACCACAATTTGAAAGCAGCAGTTCTTTGGTGCTCAGTGTTCTTTATGGTCCAACTCTCATATCCGTACATAGCTACTGGAAAAACCAAGCTTTGACTAGATGGATATTTGTTGGAAAAGTGATATCTCTGCATTTTAACAGGTTGTCAAGGTTTGTTATAGCATTTCTTCCAAAGAGCTGCTGCTGCTGCTGCTGCTGCTAAGTCGCTTCAGTCGTGTCAGACTCTGTGTGACCCCAGAGATGGCAGCCGACCAGGCTCCCCTGTCCCTGGGATTCTCCAGGCAAGAACACTGGAGTGGGTTGCCATTTCCTTCTCCAATGCATGAAAGTGAAAAGTGAAAAGTGAAAATGAAGTCGCTCAGTCGTGTCCGACTCCTAGCGAGCCCATGGACTGCAGCCTACCAGGCTCCTCCATCCATGGGATTTTCCAGGCAAGAATACTGGAGTGGGGTGCCATTGCCTTCTCCTTCCAAAGAGCAAGTGTCTTTTAATTTTGTAGCTATAGTCACTGTCTCCTGTGATTTTGAAGCACAAGAAAATAAAATCTGTCACTCTTACCACTATTCCCACATCTATTGAACACAGCTCACATTGTATGGTTTTTAAATGCATCAAATGAACTGTTATAAAGTTGGCTGATAGTTTCACCTATCAGCACTCTGTAAGTGCTGATTATCTTTGGCTAATTTATAATTTCTAACTCCAGGTTTTAGGAAGAACATTCAGGCTTTTGTTATAGTTTTGTGCTTCTATCCTGATCTTCAGAGTTGTCATTCTGGAAGTAGTTCCTTAAACAAACAAGCAAACAAAACAGAGATTTTCAGTCTTTGCTTCAGCTTTGATCCAACAAGTATTTGTTAGTAGTTATATAATTTCCATTCACTGTGCTGTGGCATTTTGTATAGAAGAAATATATTCATGGCCTTTAGAATATTTTAAATGAAAAGTAGCATGAAAAACATCATACAGTTTGCAAAAACAAGATAATTCCGAGTAGATTTAGGGGACAAAATGTATTTCATTAAAATGAGTAGAATCTTACTATATTTATTTTATTTACATTTTCCATTAATCAAATTGCCAACATTCGTTGGATCATCGAAAAAGCAAGAGTTCCAGAAAAAATCTGCTTTATTGACTACACCAAAGCCTTTGACTGTGTGGATCACAACAAACTGTGGAAAATTTTTAAAGAGGTGGGAATACCAGACCACCTGATTTGCCTCCTGAGAAATCTGTAAGCAGGTCAGGAAGCAACAGTTAGAACCGGAGATGGATGGAACAATGGACTGGTTCCAAATAAGGAAAGGAGTACGTCAAGTTTGCATATAGTCACCCTGCTTGTTTAACTTGTCTCCAGAGTACATCATGAGAAATGCCAGGCTGGATGAAGCACAAGCTGGAATCAAGATTGCCGGAGAAATATTGATAACCTCAGATATGCATATGATACCACCCTTATAGCAGAAAGTGAAGAAGACCTAAAAAGCCTCTTGATGAAAATGAAAGAAGAAAGTGAAAAAGTTGGCTTAAAAACTTAGCATTCAGAAAACTAAGATCATGGCATCTGGTCTGTTCACTTCATGGCAAATAGATGGGAAAACAATGGAAACAGTGACAGACTTTATTTTGGGGGGCTCCAAAATCAGTGCAGATAGGGACCACAACCATGAAATAGGAAGACTCTTGCTCCTTGGAAGAAATGTTATAAACAACCTAGGCAATATATTAAAAAGCAGAGATATTACTTTGCTAACAAAGATTCATCTAGTGAAAGCTATGGTTTTTCCAGTAGTCATGGATGGATGTGAGAGTTAGACTGTAAGGAAAGCTGAGCACTGAAGAATAGATGCTTTTGAACTGTGGTGTTGGAGAAGACTCTTTAGAGTTCTTTGGCCTGCAAGGAGATCCAACCAGTCCATTCTAAAGGATATCAATCCTGAATATTCATTGGAAGGACTGATGTGAAACTGAAACTCCAATCCTTTGGTCACCTGATGTGAAGAACTGACTCACTAGAAAAGACCCTGATGCTGGGAAAGATTGAAGGCAGGAGGAGAAGGGGACGACAGAGGATGAGATGGTTGGATGGCATCACTGACTCGATGGACATGAGTTTGAATAAGCTCCAGGAATGGTGACGGACAGGGAAGCCTGGCTTGCTGCAGTCCATGGGGTCGCAAAGAGTTGGACATGACTGAGCAACTGAACTGAACTGAACATTTTCCATTTTGGGGGTTTCCCACTACTCTTTTTTCCCCACTACTCTAAAGTGCCCTGAATTATGTGTATAGTCAAATAAATGTGGAGCTTTTTTTTTAGGAGTACCAGCAGTTATTAACAATTTGTTAATTATCTTCTGAGAAGGTTCCCAGGGGATAAGAATATCAGAGGTTTCTAATTGTAAGAAAAGGCTCAGACAAGTGTCATCGGTGGGAACTTTAACTGCCTTTTATGAAGCACACACACACAAACATTGATCAACCATCCTTGATCCTTCCCTTTAAGCAGGGAAGAAACATTCCCTGAGCTGTAGAAGTGCTGCATAGAGGCTATCCAGGAGAAAGTGACAAGGATTCCTCACTCCTCTGAATGCAAAGAGTAGCTTCTATGCACTGTCACTGGGGAAGTAATCATGGATTCATAAACTTCAGAACGTTTATTTGGATTTAATCAAATAGCAAAAAGCGTAAGCCAAAGTGTCTATATCTGGACAGATAATCAGTAAATTTTATCTGTGATTTGGAAATGTGAAGTTACAATATAACAGATTTAGAGTGAATTTTGATTGTGAAACACGGCTTTAGTAATTTGGTGAATGCGTAGACTTTTGTAGAAAAACTCCCTGACCAACATATCTTGATTTTTAAGTGGAAAGAAAGACTGAATGAGTGGATAAGTTAATGAATTGGAGAAGAATACAGATTATTGATGACTCTGAGAACGTTTCAGGGAATTATAATTTTGTATCTACAAACCATAAAAGATCAAACCCATTAGGCTGAATGGCAAAATAAGAGAATTTTGAATTTGGAATATTTTATCAGTGGATGGCTTAAGATAGTACTATGTACATATTAAAGTGATCAAGAAGATATGAAAAATACTGATATGAAAAATACAACATTTCTTATTGTTTTTATAGTTTTTTCTTGCTTAAACCTCTCTCTAGTCCAAAAGCAAGTTTAATAAATTTGAAAGAAAAAAACAAAAACAAAAACTAGATGAGATGCTGAATGGCCCATTGGATTAAGAATGCTCCTAGTTGGTTCTGGAAAAGGGATTTCTGGTAAATTTTAATTATTGTTCATTAACTGCTGTCTGTGAAGTATCTCTTGTATGTAATGTGTTGTATTAATATTAATAATATCAAATACCTCTTTTGATGAGAGATTAGAATTATTCCTAAAACAGCCAAGGTTAAGAGCAGTTATCCAGTGAATATTCTGCTGTGAAGTCCAAATTAACTATTGATGAAATGTGAAAAGAGAATGGTTTCAGTGCATGACTTGCATCATTAAGATAGGCTTCTCATCAATAAAACTAAAAGTATGAGAGTCACCTAAAGTAATTTATTCCTGAAGCCTAATAAATAAACTTGATTTGTTTTTCAGAAATCCTTTTGCCGTTTGAATATAAAATCACTATAAGGAAGATTTTTAGCTAATCCTTGTTAGAAAACACATTCAAACTTTCAGTGTGAAAGTAAGGAGGATAAATGATAAAGATAAATCTGTATTTTTTTTCCTCCATGGCTCTTTTGCCTATTTGATAGTTGTTATTTCAAGATTTGTGTTTTAATTCTCTCCCCATGCAGGATGAAATTGGAGTTGATTCTATAAAAAACTGAGATGAATGATGGAAGCTCAAATGTTCTTTGAGATTCCAAGATTAAAATAATCTATATTAATTATTTTCAAGTTCCCTCCTGAAATAATTATTAGGCTTTGGGCTTATACAAATACTTGTCACTAGGGGAAAATCCATACTCAACTGTGGAATGAATCCCTTTGTTGGTGGTTGTCTTTTCTTAATTTCTGAGCTAAAGGCTGGCAAAGGAATTGCAATTCAAAGGATTTATTTCGTAGACTGTTCTTTTGGTTAAGAACCTTTGAATCAGTTCATCATCAATGTACTTATGACAAAAATAGAACCCATAATTTTAAAAAACCTCAATTATCAGACAATAAAAATGACTGAAGAGACTATTTTTCAAAATGAATAAATTGCATAGATTTCTTATAATTTGGGGAAATGTGCATGTGTGCATGTGTGCTGCTGCTGCTAAGTCACTTCAGTTGTATCCAACTCTGTGCGACCCCATAGACAGCAGCCCACCAGGCTCCCCTGCCCCTGGGATTCTCCAGGCAAGAACACTGGAGTGGGTTGCCATTTCCTTCTCCAATGCATGAAAGTGAAAAGTGAAAGGGAAGTCACTCAGTTGTGTCCGATTCTTCGCAACCCCATGGACTGCAGCCCACCAGACTCCTCTGTCCGTGGGATGTTTCCAGGCAAGAGTACTGGAGTGGGGTGCCATTGCCTTCTCTGGTGAGTGTGTGCTAAATCACTTCAGTTTTGTCCAACTCTGCAACCCCTGAACTGTAGGCTGCCAGGGTCCTCTGTCTGTGGGATTCTCCAAGCATGAATACTGGAGTGCGTTGCTGTGCCCTCCTCCAGAGGATCATCCCCACCCAGGGATCGAACCTGTGTCTCTTATGTCTCCTGCATTGGCTGAAGGAGCGGTATTTTGTCTGCCTCGTATTTTTCCTGATTAACTTTCTCAGGATTCTCAATAAAGAGGCAAAAGCGAAAAGACTCAAGGCACTGGGGCAGATGGGTGACTTAGTGACTTAGAAAGCAGGTGTTCTGGACTTTCTTGATATGTTTTTGTTTCATATTGACAAGAACTTTAGGTCTTGAAAGACTTCTGTAAATCTACAATAAACCTTGGTTTAGGGATAGAGTAAAAGAATAAGTGTGCTTCCCTGGAGGCCCAGTGGTAAAAACCTGCCTGCCAATGCAAGAGTCATGGGTTTGATCCATGGGTCAGGAAGATCCCCTGGAGAAGGAAATGGCAACCCACTCCAGTATTCTTGCATGGGAAATCCCTTGGATAGAGGAGCTGGGCAGACTACAGTCCATGGGGTCACAAAGAGTCGGACATGACTTAGTGACTAAAACAACAAACAACAGGGCCACCTAGGAAGCCCTATAATTTGGGGAATAAACATTTTATTTCAGAATCTGGCTTGCCTTTATAGTGTTTTGTACCTCTAGAAAAAAACTTAGACCTTACATTTGAAATTTAACCTGGCATTCCATACATGCAGTTTGATACCATTCTGGATGTCTGTACCTTCATGAAAAAAGCAAGTATTTAGGCAATTTGTTAAACAAGACAGCAGAAACATCTATTAAAGTAATCTTTTTGGGTATAACCTACAGAACAAATGTGTAGGAAATATGGTCTCAGTTAATTAGCCTCCAATTAAATAAATTTGTTTAAAAAGGTAAAAAATAAAATAAGTATGTTTATAGCAAATTGCTGAGTAACTCTCTAGGACAAAAGTTTAATAAATGTCACTTTCTCATGTGGCAATTTTGTAAATTGCTAAATATCACCGTTGTGATATTTAACATATAATGTTAGCATCTATGGATCATCTTGACTGAATAAAGAAAATGAATTCTTCTTGCATGTGTTTATTTATTTCTATCTTCTAAATTTGCTCTATAATGAAGTTGGCTTTATTAAATAATTAATATCTTACAATGATATTCATTACCATTTTTATTGCCACCACTTTTCCTAATCAGTTAATATCTGTCACTTATTTAAAAGATGAAAATTAAAGAACAATGCTCTTCAGCAGATTGTGGCAACATTTCAAAAATTTAACCAGATTTTTCATAACTTGAAGAACTTCAACTCTAGTAAAATTGTAACAATAAAAAAAGCTAAAAGATTAATAGGCAAAATTAGCTTCAAGTGGATTATAGGGTGATTTGTGCTGTTGGGTAACTCTTTTCTTAATACGTTTAGCGATTTTCCTATTATTTAGAAAAGACAAACCGGATATTTCTCAAAATGTTTGGCTCCCTATCATGGGGCAAGTTTTGTTAAAATCATGACAAGCAGATGCTTGAAACTAGTATTTATTCTTCGTCACCCCCCCCCCCACCTTTTTAGGAAAATGTATAGTTAAGAAATAAATGATATAGGAAAATGTTAGTGGGTATATTCAAGTCTGGGGTGGTTTTGGTTGTTTATGGAGTATCGTCTTATTAGCTCAATGAAATCCCTTCCTTGTGAGATCTTGTGCAGTGTACTCAGTGAAAATGCATGGGTTCTGTGAGTTGAATAAAGTTCATTGCTAGATATAACTGAACTATGGAGTAAGCCTGTACAACTTGGTCTATAATTCTGTGCATATCATTTTAAGCTCAGTTTATTTTTTTGTAAATTTTGTCAACTATGAAATAATTTATAATGTAAATTGCATCCTTTTGTCATGATAAAGCAATCAAAAAAGTAATTTTTGTATGTTGCACATCTGGCCTCTAGTTCTGGTGTCATTGTGAATAACTGGCCACCATCCCAAGATGAGAATACCTGAAAACTGGCAAGTTTCCAAGGTGTTTGTTAAACAAGGAGGAAACTGCTGAGAATAGGGATAGAACTGCTGTCACGTCATCCATTGGTGAGAAGTTCTGTCTTCTTCCAGCTGGTATAAATATTGCATCTGTTTATCTCAGCTGGAGAATGAACCACATAGTCATTTCTCATAATGGAGAGGAAATTTGGTGTTATTTTCTGTTTGTTACCTCATAATGCACTGATAGCTATATGAGGTTATATGTTTTTAGCTGTTTCAAGCTTTTTAATATGACTACCATAATGCTATGAATAGCTGCTTATTAAACCAAATTTAGGAAAGTAGAGGAGTATGGAACCTCTGAATTATGGTGCAAAAGATATGTTCCAGTTGTAACTGCAGATATTCTATGTGGAAAAAAAGGAAAATTACAGGGTGAGTTCAAAATTTACACTTTACTTTCTCTACTCTAACCAAACATAGACTGGGTGCATTATTTCACACAGAACATTACTGATAGGATCCATCAGGTCCCACATATTAAGAAGTATCTGGTGATGCATGTTAAATGTGAAAGTCATTTAACAATTCTGCGTGTTTTCTCTTTATCATAATTCTAAGGGAAAAGCACAACAATGTATGAAGTGACTTGACTCAAAATCAGAATGTCAGCCAGACATGTCTCTAAAATTGATATTTTTGAAACCCACACTTCTTACTTTATTCATCCATCCAATCATTCATGCAACAAATATATATTGACAGCCTGTATCAGCCAAGCATTGTACTCAAAACAGTTAGAAGGATATGCAAACTATAGTAATTAGATATTCATCCCAGCTTTATTGACAGTATTAGAAGTTGGAAGGAAAGAAACTAAATGTCTAGTGAAAGATTTTTTTAACTTGAATGTGGTATGGTCATAAATAGCATATTCTGCTGATATAAAAAACAGTGATACAGATCATGTAAATGCATATGCTATGAAAATTTGCTATTACTAAGTGAATAGGCAGGCAGGTTATGGAGTAATATTTTAAACTGTTTGTTCATTTAAAAGCAAATCTGTATACAATATTCATATGTTCTATCCATTTGTATGTTGCATTCTCTAAAAGGAGATATAACAAAATTTTAATGATGTTTTCTTCTGAGCAATGGAGTTATAGGCAGTATCTTTTCATATCTGTTTTTTTTCCCTAACCTTAAAATTTCAAAGCTAATTGCACAGTTAAAAAAATCTAACATGCATAGATCATTATAGTACCTGTCAAAAGTACATTGCTTTCTGATGGCCATATTTTAGCCAAGAAAATGGCCTGTTTAGTTTAGCAAATTCATTAATATCTGCAGTGCATATTAGAACTATTCCCAAAAGGAGGGAGCTTTGCCCTCTTACTTTTTTAAAATCTACAGTTGTAAACATTTTGAAAATAAGAATAGAATAAATGCCTTATTGTTAATGATTAAACATTTTTTAAATTAGGCAGATATGTTTATTTTACATGTTCACTTTTGACTGTTTTTAATGGAAGCAGATTTATAAAGTGATGTGAGTTAAGTAGCATTATAAATGGATACCACCCTTGGGTTTTGAAAGATAAGAGGGTTGAAATGACTTATATAAATTTTATATCCTGACATACATTCTGGAAAATATATCAGAAAAGAGTACGAGTGTGCTTAATGCTGTGGACAGGCTCATGTTACTTTTAAGCTCTGTAATATTTTGTCTGAAAAGAGACATCAGTTTGTATTAGCATTAACTATTTCTTGTATTTCATTTAAACCTGTAATAGTTCCTGAATGAAAACTTAAGTAGTGAGATTAAATTCCTTTGTATTTGGTAATGTGTAGTCTTTGTATATATGAATATATTTTTAAAATATGTAAATGATTTATAAAATGTATAAATAATGAAAATCTTATATATAATATGTAAAGTTGTGTATAATATGTTAATATATTGAATAAAACATATTCAAATTAAAGTATGACTGAGTAGATGTTAAAGGTTTTTCATGTTTGTCTTAAAAAGGAATTTTTCTTTCATCATGCAAGATCAAATGATCATCACTGGCCCGAAAATATGGCTATACTTACATTTGAAAACAAAGCAAGATGGTATAAGGAATGTGTTCTAAATGTTCTCTCTTTCCCTGTTTTTTCCACTTCTTTTTGTATGTGGTATTTTTAAATGTTAATGAAGTACCCTATTATGATCGTTGGAGCAAGAAATATTGAGCTTTGTGAATTTCTATTTGTGTCATTTTAAATAAGTTTCTTTTTCACCCTTATAATTCTATTATGCTGTTTGGGTATTTAAAAAGTGCTAACTATAAGAATATTAAGTTACACCTTGAAAATTTTAAATGACCTGTTGAAATATTCAATTCAATACAAGAAGGCATGTTTGACCTTTGGTTAGAATACTTTTTAATTTCTGCAAGAAGATAATGGAATCATTGGATCTTCTAGGTGTTGTCTTAATTGGGAATCTCAGGCAAGTTTAGCAGAGCCTGCGCACTTAGAATGTTTGAAATGTGATTTAATTGATTACTTTTTGTGGTATACTCCTTACTCTTACAGATTTTCACACAGGGCTTCATTTCCTGATTACTCTGATCAGACATTATAGTGATGGATTTTCATTTTTCTTTTTTCTCTTTAATATGAATATTAAGTAGTTGCTCCCTAATATTCTAATACAGAGTTTTCAGCTTTACATTTAAATAGCATGGAACTTCCCTTTGTTTATCATGTGTAATTTGTGTGCCTTCTCAGATCATAAAGGGATAATATTTAGAGGTGAAAATGGGTAATGTTTTCTCTCCAAAACATAAATGAAGAAAAACTGTGCATGACACAACAATCCAAGAAAATGTAAAAAAAACAAAACAAAACAAAAACCTGTTGAGATAAACATGCATTCAAAATCTCAATCATCCTCAAAGGAAAAAACATTCAAATGAATAAATTCCAAAATACAATACAAATTATAGAGCCTTCCTAGTGTTCTAAGAAAGACCAAAATCGAAACACAACAAACCCTTAGATGCAGAGGTAGAAGAGGTAGAATCAGTTCCCTAGTACACTTACCTATTTTTTGAGAAAAGACATGAAATAACTAATTGCAAAGTAAAATAATATAGTGCATATTAAAACAGAATGGAGAAGTATTAGAAGATAGTATAGGTCTTCGTCAGAGCACAGAAGTAATGCAGGCATTACCAGGAGCCGTTTCATACAAGGGACTGAGATTATACACAGGTGTCTAGTCAAGGGAAAACTTGGATAAAATGTTTTAATAATGAAAATGGGGTTCTTTCCATGGTGGCTCTAGCCATTGCTTATTAGGCTGGTCTTCTCATTGCTGGTGTGACAGTGAGCAATCTCAAAGAAAAGAACATGATTTCTTCTTCTCCTAGCATTGATACCGCTTCCTGCATAACTCTCTGGTCGGCCCTTCCGGTGCAGTCTTCACACTGCAGTAGGTGCTGTGCTAAATACGAGGTACTCTTGATTACTAGTGTGGTTTCCATATCTATGGAAAGTTAAAGTAACATAATTGCATTCCCATGTGAGTCCCAGGAGTCCTCTATGGTCAATTCTAAAAAACAAACAAACAAACAAAAAATTACATAAGGCAGAGCCAATAATTGCAGATGTACACATAAAGAGGATTTATCTTGTCAAAAAATAGGCTTAAGGATATTTCAGGACTAGTATTTGAAATAAGGCTCAAAGCAGGAATGACAAGTTTTGTTTAGGGTACTTAGAATGGTGTTCCTGGTTGAAAGCAGAATTGTTTTTTGTTGTTGTTTAGTTGCTAAGGTGTGTCTGACTCTGCAACCCCATGGACTATAGCCTGCCAGGCTCCTCTGTCCATGATATTTCCCAGGCAAGGAGATCTTCCCATGCCAGAGATCAAACCTGCATCTCTTGCATTGGCAGGTGGATTCTTTACCACTGAGTTACCGGGGAAGCCCAGAGTTGTTTTTAGGGAACAGCAGAATCATAATGAAGTTGTTGAAACCTTTGTACCAGGTTACATTTGCTTTGCAGGCAACAGAGTGTGTTATAGAAAGAGGTTTGTGTGTGTGTGTGTGTGTGTGTGTGTGTATCCAACGATCCAATTAAAATCACTGTTAAGTAGTTCTCAAACTTTTTGGTTTCATGATCCCTTGAAATTCTTAAATTTTATTGAGTAACCCAAAAAGCTTTTGTTTATGTGGTTATATTTATTGATATTTACTGTATTATAAATCGAAGCTGAGAAAAACATTTAAACCAAAGAATATACAAGCATAGCTTTCATTTTCTGCCAGGGTATGACATCATCATATCATATACCTTCTGGAAAACTCTTCAGTACACTCATCAGAGAGTGAGAGTGAATAAGGCAAATGTGTTTTGGCATTATTGAGAAAGAACGTTGACCTGGTGGATCTCCTGAAATTGTCGTGGGTACACCAAGTCCCTGGACTTACATTTAGGAATCATAGTTTGGAGGATCATGATATAATTCAGTGGTTCATATTTAATATTTGTGGAGTAGAATTAACTAAAATGAAACATAATGAAAAGCAGTGGAAATGTGAATGCATTGAAGATACAATATTTTGTGAAATTGAATTTGTATGTATGAGACCAAATTTTGTCATAATGCAAAATATTTTTCTTATTAGGGGTTTTAGTTTTAAAACTTTGAAAATCGCCTTTTAAAGTTACATTTATGATAGAGATATTCAGTATTGGTATGAAGATTAGATTTAAGGAGGAAAAAAAAATCAAACAAGGAGACTAGTTACATAGGCATGATATCAAGGGACTGATTAAGAAAATGGCATAAACATGAATAACAAATTTGTTCAAAAAAGGAAGAGCTCTCAGATATCTGTGGTAAGAATGAAGTCTGAGTGCTTAGAGTGAAGCAAAAGCTGCATTATCAGACAATAATACGGTCAGCAATTTTAGGTCAACTTTTCCTTAAATGTAGCTATGTCTCACATTATGCCAAATACGTTATTCTTTGCAGCTCCTTTAGCACAAATCCTGACCTCTTTTCTTCACATCCTGCTGTGTAAGCTTGAAAAGCACAATCCCCAGGTACTGGTCTCATTTTGCTTTTTAAGCCAAAAGATCTGTCAGGCATATGTCCTATAGATGTGAGTGAATCATAGTCAAAATGAGAATAATATGGAATGGAAGCTCATTTCCTGTTCCTTGTCTGGCATTTTGTATAAAAAAGTCCTTATTATTCACCACAACATTTATTGAAATAGTCAAACTGTATTCACATCATGAGAAAAAAATGGCAGTTTGAATAATTCAGTGAACGTCAGTTACAGGGTTTTGCATGACTCTTACCTCACTTTCTTCTTGGGTAACTTGAATCACTCGAAGTGGAGGGCACTTCTTAAGCTGTTCTGTGTGTGTGTGTGCTAAGTTGCTTCATGCATGTCTGACTCTTTACGACCCTATGGACTGTGGCTGGCCAGGCTCGTCTGTTCAAGGTATCCTCCAGGAAAGAATACTGCGTGGGTTGCCATGCCCTCCTCCAGGGAATCTTCCCAACTCTGGGATCAAACCTGAGTCTCTTACATCTCATGCATTGACAGGCGGGTTCTTTCCCATCGCGCCACCTGGGAAGGCTGTTCTTTAATGTTCTACAAATCATCTCAGTAGTGATAAATAGTGTCTCTCTACACCAGATGGGTCATCTCATGCATGTAAGGACCTCATATTTGATTCTTTTCCTACTTTTAAATCACATGCCGTAGTTTTGAGCATACAAGGCTCAGTTAACACATGTTAATCAATTTGTTCAATATGAGAAACCAAAGAGCCTCAATAACCATGGTTTTCCCCTTGAAATCCACCAATAATGATTGAGATAAATGGCAGAAAATATGAAGCTAACATCACTAATACTAATGTGGTATGTAAAGATTTGATTAAATCAACATTTTCTATCTAGTTAGATAGGAAGAAAGATAATTTTTTCTTATGTTGCCCCTAGGACACCTAGAAAATTTCAAAGGCCTTATAAATCACCAAAGACAGCACAGTTGTTTATAGTTATAGCTGGAATGCAGATTCTCTTATACTTAAATTATTTTGCTACATAAGCAGACCTTAAAGAGATGAAGGAGGTGATGGTTTTGCTCTACTTAGAGTTAGTTTCGCTTCAAATAGAGCATTACATTCTGCGTGTTTTTGGTACCCTCTTTATCAGGAGCTCTATGAATGATTCAAACAGGCAGAATAATGAAGATACTATAAAATCTTGATATACAGTTAGTTATTGAAGAAACAAGAAATGTTGAATGTAAAGAATGCATGACTCCTAAAGCAGGAGCTTGAAAAGGTGTATGTGCTTAGTGGGGTTTTTGGCTGAGATTAAACTCAGATATCTTTAAGACCAATGGGAGTTACTATACAGGGACTGCAATTAGAAAATTATTAGCCCTTGGAAGCCTGGCTTCTGTCTTAAGAATTGTACAGGGGTCGTTCATGTGTTTCTCTGCACCTCTCTGGACATTTGCTCTTTGCCACTACTTTTGAGGGAGCCGGTTTGATTAGTTCAGGTAGAATTACGGCCTATTCGAGATACAGTGCTGCATCCCAGGCTCCGGCTGGAGTTGCTAGCCAGCCTGTAGATGAGATGTAATTGGATCAGGTCCCTACTTTCTAGTTTCATCTGTAGCCAGCTCTCTGTTAAGGATCACTGGGTAGGAGGTCAATCAAAAGGGAGGAATCAGACATGAAAGGCACCAGGACTGAAATCCTCAGTGTGAACTGTCACGTAGAAGAGGATATATATGCAAAAGGCAAGGCTACAACGTGCACTTGCACAGATTGTGCCTGCATGAGGGCATCTAGCTAAGAAGGCAAATGACGGTTGATTTCCAGCTAGTATTCAGCTTATCAAGTCTTCTGTCTCTACATGGAGGTGGCTGACTTATCAATTCCCCAAAGGTGGAATATAGATTGGTGGTAGCCTTGGCATAAAAGTAGATCACAGCCATAGCGAAGCATGTTTCAGGCCTGTATAAAGCAATAGTATCGACATGTTTTTCTAATTTATCACTCACTTCTTACTCAGCAACATGTCTCTTAAGACTTTTTAAGAGCATGGATATTTTCAGATTAAGTGTATAATAATATATATGTTTTACATTCTTGTTTATCGTGTTCACATTAAGAGTTCCTAATAAGAATTCTTTGTTTCAAAAGAAGTATTATGAGCAAAATAAGTTACAGAGACTTAGTTACTTATAATTAATGATATTTTGGGGATTTCCCTGATGGCTCAGGAGGTGAAGAATCTACCTGCAATGCATCAGATGCAGGAGACTTGGATTCAGTTCCTGGGTTGGGAAGATCCCCTGGAGGAGGAAATGACAACCCCTTCCAGTACTCTTGCCTGGAAAATTCCATGGACAGAAGAGCCTGGTGGGTTACAGTCCATGGGGTCACAAAGAGTCAGACATGACTAAAGCAACTGAGCATAATACACACAAATGATATTTTGAGTCTTCAGCATATCTTCTCTCTGCTCTTACTGAAATTCTCATTGAAGGAAGTAAGGAATATTAACATTCTCTTTGGAAAAATAAAATGTGCATATTTTCAACCAACTGCTCCATTTTAGTAAACTAATAGGGTGACCAGTGGACATGGGCATTGCCATTAAAAGGTAAATATGAGAGAAATAATTCTCTCATAAATTAGCTAATTTGTATTTATATTATTTTGGGAAGGGATTTTAAGAAGAACAAAATGTAAATATCAGCTGTATAATGTTTGTAGAACATTATGAAGACTCCAGGCCCATTCTCCAAGTGTGTGTGTATTTATATGTGTGTAAATGGGATGAAAAGATGGATCTGAAAGGTGCAATTATCAGGTTAAGGTAGTATATTATAATCCATTTTACTGGATAATTTAAGAAACTCCAAAGATTCTGATCTTCAAATAATTTAGATTGCACTAGAAGGAAACTGTAATCATGATAAAAAGCAAAGTCCAGCAGAAACAATTTCTGGAAACAGAAATAATCTGATTAAAATGTCCATTTTTAGACTATGGAATGATGAAGTTTATTAAAAGAGCTCTATTGTATCTGATAGCATAAAATGCAAAGATTAACAGGTTCTTATACAAAGAAAGCCCACAACTTGATTTAAATATGACAACCCTGGGTTTAATTTTTTTCATCTGTGTCAAGGTAGTGATCTTTCAAAATTTATTTATTTTTCTTTAATTGATTTTAATGATTTTTTGGTGATATAAAAGATTCATTAAATATCAAAGTTTGAATTAAGAATAATTCTTTTTGTAGGGTCTTTTGCATGTTTTGATTATCTGAAGTTTTCTTACTGTTCACCTTTACATACATGAATTGTTATTATTGGAGTTAATGTGCTTTGCTATACCATAGAACCCCAACATCTGTAGAAATCTGACCAATAATAATGTGAGGTGCCAGATGTCTTGACTTTAGTGAATAATGTCCTGATAATATTAAATATAGGGCTGTGAACTTTCAGTGCTAAGCTTTAAAATCAGAACAGATCAGTCACTCAGTCATGTCCGACTCTTTGCGACCCCATGAATCGCAGCACGCCAGGCCTCCCTGTCCATCACCAACTCCGGGAGTTCACTCAGACTCACGTCCATCGAGTCAGTGATGCCTCCAGCCATCTCATCCTCTGTCGTCCCCTTCTCCTCCTGCCCCCAATCCCTCCCAGCATCAGAGTCTTTTCCAATGAGTCAACTCTTCGCATGAGGTGGCCAAAGTACTGGAGTTTCAGCTTCAGCATCATTCCTTCCAAAGAAATCCCAGGGCTGATCTCCTTCAGAATGGACTGGTTGGATCTCCTTGCAGTCCAAGGGACTCTCAAGAGTCTTCTCCAACACCACAGTTCAAAAGCATCAAATCTTTGGCGCTCAGCCTTCTTCACAGTCCAACTCTCACATCCATACATGACCACAGGAAAAACCATAGCCTTGACTAGACGGACCTTTGTTGGCAAAGTAATGTCTCTGCTTTTGAATATGCTATCTAGGTTGGTCATAACTTTCCTTCCAAGGAGTAAGCGTCTTTTAATTTCATGGCTGTAGTCACCATCTGTAGTGATTTTGGAGCCCAAAAAAATAAAGTCTGACACTGTTTCCACTGTTTCCCCATCTATTTCCCATGAAGTGATGGGACTGGATGCCATGATTTTCGTTTTCTGAATGTTGAGCTTTAAGCCAACTTTTTCACTCTCCACTTTCACTTTCATCAAGAGGCTTTTTAGTTCCTCTTCACTTTCTGCCATAAGGGTGGTGTCACCTGCATATCTGAGGTTATTGAGATTTCTCCCGGCAATCTTTATTCCAGCTTGTGTTTCTTCCAGTCCAGCGTTTCTCATGATGTATTCTGCATATAAGTTAAATAAGCAGGGTGACAATATACAGCCTTGATGAACTCCTTTTCCTATTTGGAACCAGTCTGTTGTTGCATGTCCAGTTCTAACTGTTGCTTCCTGACCTGCATACAAACTTCTCAAGAGGCAGATCAGGTGGTCTGGTATTCCCATCTCTTTCAGAATTTTCCACAGTTTATTGTGATCCACACAGTCAAAGACTTTGGCATAGTCAATAAAGCAGAAATAGATGTTTTTCTGGAACTCTCTTGCTTTTTCTATGATCCAGCAGATGTTGGCAATTTGATCTCTGGTTCCTCTGCCTTTTCTAAAACCAGCTTGAACATCTAGAAGTTCATGGTTCACATATTGCTGAAGCCTGGCTTGGAGAATTTTGAGCATTACTTTACTAGTGTGTGAGATGAGTGCAATTGTGCGGTAGTTTGAGCATTCTTTGGCATTGCCTTTCTTTATGATTATTGAATAAATCAATTAAAGAATTGCCTTAGTAATCCAAAGGTTAGATACATGTTCAGATTTAAAAACTCTTTTTTTATCCCTGCATGGTTTTTAGTACCCATGAAACAACTTCTTTAAGTGCAAATACTTTGATAAAATTAAAATAATACTGTATTTTCTGCTCAAAATTGTCTATTGCTAGTATAGTTTTTTTTCCTGAAAGATATTAAACCCTTATTAAATAAGATATTAATTACCATATTAATTAATGATATATGTTCTGTAGAAATTAAAACTGTTCATGACTGACTGTGTGGGTACTTGCAGTGTATGATCTGGCAAGATTTCCATAAGGGCATGATAATTGTAAGGGAAATAGGAGTCAGTCATGTGCAGTTCCAGGATAAGATCATTTCATCAGAGGAAACACAGTGCAAGGAAACTAAGATGGGGAAGGGCTTGGAGTGTTCCCGGGACTAAAATGGATCAGGAGATACAGGGAGAGAGTGAGGAAATAAAAGAAGAATAGAAGTAGAAATATAGACAAGTTTGAGGTATTTAAATTAATATGGTGATTAATATGGTAATTAATCTGACTGATTTTCTTCCCTAAGGATGTGAGACCCATAAGAGAAGTGATCTTATTTATTTTGCTTCTGTACCTTTAGCCTAGAGGAATGCCTGGAACATAGCAGATGCTCAAGAAATATCATTTAATTTATGTTCTCATCTTTGTATTATATGCTGCTGCTAAGTCGCTTTAGTCATGTCTGACTCTGTGCGACCCCATAGATGGCAGCCAAGGAGGCTCCCCCGTCCCTGGGATTCTCCAGAGAAGAACACTGGAGTGGGTTGCCATTTCCTTCTCCAATGCATGAAAGTGAAAAGTGAAATCGCTCAGTCGTGTCCGACTCTTAGCGACCCCATGGACTGCAGCCCACCAGGCTCCTCTGTCCATGGGACTTTCCAGGCAAGAGTACTGGAGTGGGGTGCCATTGCCTTCTATGTCATACATATAGTAAGTGATTAATAAATTGGGCTTCTCTGGTAGCTAACTGGTGTGCCAGTTCTTTGGCAAATTCTAAGCAGAAGAGTGATGTAATTCAACATGAAACAAAGAAATGACCAGTGAAGTTAAAATGGAGATTATTGAAAACTTAAAAGGATTAGGGGCGTAATGGAGATAAAACCCAACTGGAGCAAACTGAGAAGAGAATAAGAGGAAGTAGAAATAGTATCTACAGAAAATTGTCTGTGAAGAAGAGCATCAAAGTGGGCAGCACTAGGGGAATTTAAATTCAAAGTAGTTTCTTCTTTGAAATGAAAGAAATACATTTCTGAATGTAGGTGTGCATGATCTAGTAAAAAATGAGAATTTGTGATTCAAATGAATGGTTCCATCTTCTCAGGAACAAAATCTTCTGTAAAAAATACTTATTTATTTTTGGCTGTGTCAGGTCTTAGTTTTGACACACATTCCTTGTAATAGGAGGGCTCAGTTGTCGCATAGCATGTGGAATCTTAGTTCCCTGATCAGGGTCAAACCCATGCCCTCTGTACTGGTAGGCTGATTCTTGACCACTGTACCACCAAAGAAGTCCCTGAAACAAAATCTTTGAGTCAAAGAAAAGAGATGGGAAATCCAGATCATCATTAGAGGAGCTGACCTTGACCTCTGATGGGTAAATAAATAAATAAAAATTATCCACCATACCAAGAGGAATGTAGCGATCATATGGTACAAACACATGGAGGTAGGGTTGCAGAGTTGGTGGTCAGAAGGTAGGTAGTTCACTTCCATTTTCTCAGTAAATAACAACTGAGAATAAGTGAGTGGACTGGGGATAGCAGATTTGAGAAGAATGGAAAAGCAGGTAAAAAGGTTTCAGCATCATCACTAGGCATATCAATTAATAATGAATTGTTTCAGACATTATGTGAAACTTTGAGTTGTGGATCACAATCTTTTGACTTGATCACATACAGAATGAAAAGCCTTTTTGCAGAGTCAAAGGGAATGTTTAAGGCCATACTTTTTGAGAAAGTTTGTCATCCTTCTTTCCAGATCTCTTTGTTCATTTATTCAGAAAGATTTATTAGTAGTATTGTGTTATTTTATTTTTATTTTGAATTCCTAAACTAGTCCCTTCTTTTAGAACTACTTAGTTTCTTCGGTAGGAAGTTGTCCCCCAGGGAGTTCCTTAATTATTTCATTGAGAGGTGTAATCATTACTCATGAGCTCCATGCATTGCTATTATCGCCATGCTAAGTTTAGCCTTTGATATTTTCATTCCATAATTTTAGCCTACTGTGAAATAAATGAGCAGAAAAACCAACTGCAATAGTATGGACTCATCAAATTTCTGGAGCTAGAAAATACTTTAGAAATGATGCAAGTTACCTCCTTTTGTGAAAGAAGAAAAAGCCCAGGGGGTGAAATGACTTAACATCAACCCCTTTAATTGCAATAGAAGGAGAAGAAGAAGGTATTCTATCCCAGTCCTTTAAACTCTCTTATCATTTTGCACTTAGTTTAGGATAATCAATTTGTTTGAAATCATAATAGCTCTTTAAATGCACATTTCCTTTTCTGCATTTTGGACTCTTTGTGATTAGTGAACCTCTTCTAGTTTTTCCAACATCATCAGGCATGTTCCTTTAGAAAAACTTGGCTAGCTCTGGATTTTTAAATAAGAAATATTCTGTTGATGGTTTACCTGCACTGTGTGGGAGATAGATCTAATTTAAGTAGTTAAAAGTAATTGTAGTATTCAGATGAAATGATAGATTTAACTAGATTTTCTCCAAAGGAAAATGTTAGAGGAGGCACATAAACATTTGAAAGCATTTTAAATGTGCTTGGGTTGAATAAGTACATTTGTTATATTTTAGAGTCCATGTAAACCTATATTGCTTTTTAAATTCAAGTGTCTTATGTCTCCATTTGATTATCAGAAATTTAAGTAATGTATCTGACTTAGTATTAGCAAAAGGTCAAAACTTAATATGGGATTAAAATGGAGGAGAACTTTTAAATAGATATTAGAAGACTGACTTCTTGAAAACAATTTTAATTATTTAAAGCAATAACTTTGAAGATAACATTGTAATAGCTCTTTTTCTTAGTTGTTGACAGCTTAATCTGATTTAGTGCCAAGCATCATAAAAGATGATCTACCAGAGCAAAACATATGGCTTGAATATATCCAACAGAGCAGTAGCTAATACAGTTATGTGTTTAGGAGGAGGTGTTATCCTGTTAAATCAAAATATATTATTATTAACTTTTTAAACAATAGAAAGAAGTTTGATTTATTAATGCAAAGCAGTTGCAGTACATTTTCCAAGGAAATTGAAGTAGATTTCCCGCATCCATTAATTTCCATTACCACCCATTCATTTCTTCCCACTGGCAGCCAGTGTACTCATGCAGCATTTGTCTCACATTTTCTATTAACTGATGTTTAGCAAACCCCACTCTCAATCTTATCAAATGACGGGCACTAAAATTTTTGGCAATCACATTAAAATAGAGATTCTAATTGGGAAGAAGTAACATAATAGTAGCACTGAATGCCTTTCTAATGTAATGCCCATTAAGATGTTCATATGCAGAAGATAGCTGAAGACCGTGCTCTTTTCCAGAGAAGATGTAACCTTTTCCTCATCATGTCTAATAAATGCCCAGGGGAAGCAAAATAATAAGGCCTTCCATTATTGTCAGAGGAAAACTAAGTAGCAGGCTAGACCTACAGGCTACAAGAATGCTGTTAATTGTAGATGTTATTAGTTTTCTGTTTTTTTTTTTAAATCTGTTGGGATTGGGAGAAAAGCTAGGGTGGCGCCATGCAAAAGATTTAATTGGTTTACAGGCAGCTCTGTTAAGAATTTCCAGCATCTGACATTTCACAGTAGCAAAGAATCATATGTATTCTTGTGTGTGTGTGTGTGTGTGTGTGTGTGTGTATGTGTGTGTATACATACACACACACACATACATATACACATTTACATGTAATTCTCTACCTATGAATAAAATGCATAAATGCTTTAGAGTTTCATGAATTTGAAATATAGTTTTAATTTTCAAAAAGTACTGAATAGTATGTGCTAAAAATAACTGGGCAATTTATAGAAAGTTAAAAATATTATAAAGTAATTAACCTCCAATTAAAATAAATAAATTTATATTAAAAATATTAGATGAGTTTATTTGTTCATTGATGTTTAAAAAAATAATATACAAAAGCTAATGTTGTGTCAGTTTCTTGTATCTTAAAAATCTACACTTTTAATAAGTGTAACTTTAAATAATTGGAAATCAGAATTTTATGGGAGAGAAGACAACATGATATGAAAAAGTAATGTTAGATCCTTTATTGGCCTCATATGAGAAATTCCATATAAATGTAAAAACTGAAACTTCATATGGTTGTATAAAAAGCCTAAAACTAACATAAATACTGAGTTCCATTTTAACTAGGGAATTACATTTTTATATAAAATTTTAACATTTTTCTTATAGTACAATCTTTATTTCTTTTGACTGTATCATTGTGGTTATTCATACATAAAATGTACTAAACTCTACTAATTTCTTATCAGCCTTGAAAACCATAGCTTTTATCTAACCAACAATCTGACGTGACATCAAAGAAATCCACAAAAGATTTTACAAGTTCATAAAATCCTAGAGAAAGCAAAGCTTTTTAAACCATTCAGGCAAAAATAAATGTAATCTGGGTTATTAGGTAATCATTGTAAGCCCACTTTTGAAATACTTAAATTTTAATAAGTCAATTAAAAACATCAATTTGAAATGAATCATTATTAAAAAACAAAAGTCTATTATGCAGAAAGCTGTCAAAGAATTTTATCTGCAAGTTTGAAAGCTGACACCTGTACAAATGATCGGTAAACACGATAAACTCTTATTTTAGGACAATGCATTATTTTTCTGTTCTTATAAATTTTCTATATTAACATAACTAATATTTTCCATTCATATAGCCCCCCAAACTGTAGTGTCTTTCACTAAAATGAAACATATTAAATATATACATGTACATCATACACATACACACATACACATTTAGAACACATGCATTCTTATCTCCATTGTTCGATGAGAAGTACATCTCACTATATTCTCAGCTCTTAAAAGTAAAACTTTAAACTGAAAATTATATGTTTATTATTTTTTTATTATCTTTAAATGAATAACCCAGGTTCAACAAAAGCTCCCAAATATTTTGCCTATTTTTTGTCTTTAACTCTTAAGAAAGAACATTTAGCTGTCATAGAAACATCAATAGGACTATTCCCTTAAATGCCTTAATGGAAGTTGGAATCTGACCAGATTTAATACCTGATTTTGTAACAGTATTCTTATGTGAGAATGCACCTTAAGGTAAAAATCTACCTGAAATAAAGTATTTTTGAACAGCTGCCACATTATAATCTCTAAAAGAAAATTGGATCTAAATGAAAAGTTGTCAATCAAATTCATGTAAAATGAATGATACCTAACTGGGTTTAAAAAAAAAAAACAATGTGCCTTTTCTTACAAACTGCAAAATTCTTTTGGAGACAAAGTGATCACAATTATTTGATACATTTTGATACTTGTAAATTAGGTTTTATTTTTAAAAAGCGCACATTTGATGGAAAGGACAAATCTGTTATCTTTTAACTGAAAGCCAGACTAATTTTTGTATTCTCCATCTTAAAGGAAAGGTATGAACAGAATGCAGATTTCTGTGCTGCAGCATATTAACAGAATCACTGGGACCTATATATTCATTTAGTGGTCATCTGACACATATGGATTCATTTTACAGGTGGCTGCAAGTTTCTTTCTCATTGCTTAAAATAAAATACTTCTTGCCCTTTATTTTATTTTTAGTTAGAGGATAACTGCTTTCCATAATATATTGGTTGCCCGATAACTATGCAAATCATATATATCTATCTCCTGTCCCTCTTGAACCTTCCTCCTACCCCCACCCTCATTGCACTCCTCTGGATTATCATAGATCACCAGGCTGAGCTTCCTGTGTTATACAGCAGCATTCCACTAGCTGTTTTGCATATATGTCAATGCTAATTTCTCCATTTGTCCCATCTTCACCTTCCCCCTCTGCATTCACAAGTCCATTCTCTATGTCTGCATCTCTTTTCCTGCCTTGCAAATATGTTCATCACTACCATTTTTCTAGATCCTATATTGTATTGATACACAATGTTTGTTTTTCTTTTTCTGACTTAACTTCACTCTGTACAACAGGCTCTAGGTTCATCCACTTCAGTTCAACTGATTCACATTTGTTCCTTTTTATGGCTGAGTAACATTCCATTGTATATATGTACCACAGCTTCTTTCTCCGTTCATCTATTGATGAACATCTAGGTTGACTCTTTGACATTAATCACAGCAAGATTTTATTTGACCTACTGACTAGAGTAATGGAAATAAAAGCAAAAATAAATAGATGGGACCTAATTAAACTTGAAAGCTTTTTTACAGTGCAGGAAACCGTAAACAAGATAGCTTAACTGTAACCAAGAAAGACAACATCAGAATGAGAGAAAATAATTGACCTTTAATTTTAAATGGGACTTGGAATGACAGAAAGTTTGAAGTGATTAATAAGATAAGGGTTTTTTCTTGGTGTGGTCTGAACTTGCTAATTGAATGGACAATTTCAAATGTATTAATAGTTCAGATGACAAAGATTTTGTAATGATTCCTGATGAAATACCATAACAGGATCTTAGTATTTTCATTCCCAATTCTTCGTGGAATTTATTTGGTCTGGAGCTCAGATTAAACTGGCATGATGCTGAGTGCAGGGATTGGATAATTCATTAAATAAATTTTCATTGTCAAATATTTACAAGGCATTGTGTAAGGTGAACAGAAAGAGGCTCAAAACTATTTAATAAATAGAAGAGAGCCATTGATTCAAACATAAACTTTCTTTGGGAAGACATAATTTTTCATTAACAAACTAGAGGTGCCTGTTTAATAGTAAAGCCCTATTCAGTCTCTCTGCTACTTTATATAATTGTGGGGGGAAAATCACCATATATTGACTTTTGAGACATCCATGTGAGTGCCTGTATGTCCCCCATTTATTCAGACTGGCAGTATCTCCATTAATAATGATCACTGAAGAATTCCTGTGTCACATGTTTGTAATCACATAGTTCAGTCCTCTATGCTTGTAAGATGAAATAATTAATTAAGAGAAATTATAAATAAGACTGTTGGAGAACAGATGGGGCAAGTACTGCATAATAAAGATGAATTAGAGGAATTGTAGTATATTTTCACACTGTAAGATGTCTTCAGGAGATGAAAGAAAGAAGGGGAAAGAGAAAGGAATAAAGAAGGAAAGTGAGAGACAGAAAAGGAAGCAAGACTGTCATGAAGTCAGGTGAGAAGGAAAGTACAAAGGGAAGAATGTAGTCATTCTTCAGATAGATTGGGTCTGGGCCATTACTTTCTTCAATATTGGAACAATCTTAATGGATAAGAGCATCCAGGCAGGTGCTGTGGTAAAGTTAAAATCAACAGATTAATGTGGCAATTCCTAGTCAGATGTGTCAGATTTAAGTACAGCAAAAGAGTTCTGCACTTGCAGCATATGCTACAGTCAATGTAGTATACAAATAGGGCTAAACTCATTTACTCTTAATGTGAAGGGAACAGAATTTCTTTTCCTTGGGAAAAAATGTTGTGAAATAATTATTTACATAACCTATCTTAGAGAGACATTCTGTAATTTCAGATAACAGGATTAAGCCATCTTTGTACATTTCTGATTATTTTGGCTATGTTTTGCCTCTCTCATGCCTTCGACAGGGCTGAGTAGGTAGAACTTATTCTGGTTGACTGATAATGAGCAAAATCTTAGGAGGAGTTCACCTGTGGTTTGAAAATTGCGGTCATGTGGGAGCAAAAGATTAACATACTAACTGGTATGCTTGATTTCTTGATGAAGCTTAAATTGTTTTTACAGTCAACACTCATGAAAATTTGAAAATACTGAAGACAAAATCTATAGCAGAAATAGAATTTCTGAGCAAACTAATGGTTAAGTCACCACTGACACAAGAAAGAAAACTTAAGACAGTGAGATCCGGTCAAGGTTGTGAAACTTGTGGTGTGGGTCCCAGTGGCTTGAACACAGTTCCTTTGGGAAATCAAAGTAAACAAAATTGGGTTTATGGATACAAAGAAAACTTAACAAATTTAGAAGCTGATGTATGGAGATTTAAATTTCAATTTCCATGGTGCTACTAAAAGATTCTCCATCACTGAATTGCTCCGGTATTTTAAAGCGCTTGCATAAAGTTTGCCTGGCAACTATGAAGAAAGAAACAGTGACCTCAGGGGAGAGTGAGAAAGATACTCAGACTTCTAGTTGGAAGGCGGGTATGAAAAACAGTGATAGAGGTAATCATAAGCTGAAGGGAGACAGGCCTTTTGTTAATATTAACTACAGAAACACCCTAATTGTGGAACAAAACAGAGGTAAAGAATATGTTCCAATTATTATTTTATATAAGTATGAGGAACTCTCAATATAAGTTAAGATGAGAGTATTTTGTTACCTTAGGAAATAGTAGTATTTTCAGAATCACTTCTTTATATGTTAAAAAGGTTCTTTAAGGGCAAATGCCAGCTTGTTCTCCAAATGCTTTAGATGTCTTACATTGCCTTTTATTTTTAAAAATTTAATTTCTGTTTTTTCTTTTTTAACCATCAAGCCTACTTGGAAATTGTCTTCAGCTATAATTAATAACTATTAAAATTTTGTAGATTCTCAAATGTAGCAGATGATATATATAAGAATAAACCCTCCTCCATGGAAAATATGTTTGTCCCTATGTAGACACAGTGAATTATTTTTCTTCCTAGGAATGGAATTAATAAGACCTCCCTTTACTGAGTGTGATTTAGTACCACAAATGCCAAGAGTATGGATCACCATTCTATACCATTTATCCTCAAGTAGACACCAACCTCAGTACTAGAATTATGGGGCAAAATGTGTGATCTGACTGAGTATATTATTTAGCTTTTCTCCAAATGGTATGCTGCTGCTGCTGCTAAGTTGCTTCAGTCATGTCCAACTCTGTGCGACCTCATAGACGGCAGCCCACCAGGCTCCCCCGTCCCTGGGATTCTCTAGGCAAGAACACTGGAGTGGGTTGCCATTTCCTTCTCCAATGCGTGAAAGTGAAAAGTGAAAGTGAAGTTGCTCAGTCGTGTCCGACTCTTTGCGACCCCATGGACTGCAGCCTACCAGGCTTCTCTGTCCATGGGATTTTCCAGACAAGAGTACTGGAGTGGGTTGCCATTGACTTCTCTCCAAATGGTATAGCTGAATCCAAATTTATCATATTATATTCTTTCTTTATATCTGTCTAGAATTTACATAATCCTGTAGCTACATGTATAACTTTGTTCATAACCAGTAGCCATATGAATTAGATCAATTGCTGCACCCTTGAACAATATAGATGAGTTATATTAAACAAGTGATGAATCCAGCTTAGATATAACCTTTTCTTGATAGTGGTTTTTAGTGTTTATTTCTTAAAGTGTTGTCCAGGAAGCAGAAACATCAACATCACTTGAGATTTTGTTAAAGATGCAGAATCTTAATGTTCAACCCATTCATACTGAAAAACAATCTACATTTTATCAAGCTATCCCAGAAATTTGTACACATGTTATTTTTGGAAGATATGTACTAGATAATTGGCCAGAATCAAGGGTAAACATTTAAAAATAATTTTTAAATTAATTATCAGTGAAAGCAGTTATGATAAGTGGGAAAGACATACATAAACACACCAAGAGTACACCAGGCCTTAGGGTCAGAATGAAACTGAGAAAGAAAATTGGAATTTGGCACAAAACTTGAAGACAAAAGTGAACTCATAAAAGTTCTTAATATGTGAATGGGGTAGGGGAAGAGATGTGGGACAGCTGCTTGTGGCTGGAATTTTACAGAGATAAATAACCTGGATGGATTGGAATTATGAAGACATTGGAAAGAATGAACATACCATACAAAGGAAATGATTTTTGTATATAAGTTCAAAGTAATTATGATATGTTTTCACTTATGAGTTAATATGTACAGAATATTAAAGACTGTTAGTAACTGGGGATTTACATCTAATCACAGCAAATCTTTATATATATATATATATATATATATATATATATATATATGTTGGTTTGTCTCCAACACATCAGACAGGAAGAAAAATTCACTGTGATGTTATTGTTATTAGTCGTTAAGTTGTGTCCAACTCTTTTGCGACCCCATGGACTGCAGCTTGCCAGGCTCATATGTCCGTGGGATTTACCAGGCAAGAATATTTCTTTCTCCAGGGGATCTTTCTGACCCATGGATTGAACCAGCATCTCCTGCTTGGCAGGCGGATTCTTTATCACTGAGCACCTGGGAAGCGCCCTGTGATGTTATCTGCAGCTAAAGAGCTGAGCCCCAGTGCTCTCTAGGAATGGAAGCTTTACACCCTATGTGCTAAAGAAATGGTGGTGGACAAACCATGGCTCAAACACAAACTCTATTTAGATATGTAACTTAAATTTTATCCTCTCTTATAAATTTAAACCTTTAAACCTCCATCTGCCTGTGGTTTTACAGCTTAGAATTACTGTAAGATTTAAGTAACAGTGTGTATAAATCAATTGGCATGGGTTAAACATACAGGTTATGGTAATTTTCATTATTTATTAAAAATCTTATAGCAGCACAGACCCTTGAGTATGTTTGGAATACATTTTAGCACAGTTGAAAATTTCATAGAATCAGTATTTTTAATTTGTCTAGGTTTTTTTTAAAATCAAAAGAAGCATTCTTTTAGAAGGAACATATAATTCCATCGCTACCAATTAAAGAAGTATTTATTCTAATCTTGGGTAATGCAATGATAATAAAATCTGTTTAAGTTTTGGAAACCTATACAGGGCTTTTTATCCTAACAGAAACTAAGACTCTGGTTCCCAAAACGACACCCTGCAAGGAAGGATAGTATCCTGAAACAGTAAGGATGTACCAGATTTCAAATATTATGCTTGACTTATTATGTTCTTATAAAAAGGAAGACAATAAGTGAATATAGTGAAAAACAATGTCAATGTCCAAATGGAATTCTTTTTTATCATTAAAAAAAAATTCAACAACTTTATCTTTGGAAAGCAGTTTGCTTTCCCAAAATCATAGTGATTTGCTTTCACCTAATCACATTCCTTGAAGAAAGCAATGGCACCCCACTCCAGTACTCTTGCCTGGAAAATCCCATGGATGGAGGAGCCTGGTAGGCTGCAGTCCATGGGGTCTCTAAGAGTCAGACACAACTGAATGACTTCACTTTGACTTTTCACTTTCATGCATTGGAGAAGGAAATGGCAACCCACTCCAGTGTTCTTGCCTAGAGAATCCCAGGGATGGGGGAGCCTGGTGGGCTGCCGTCTATGGGGTCGCACAGAGTCGGACACGACTGAAGCGACCTAGCAGCAGCAGCAGCAGCAGCAATCACATTTCTACTCTATTTTAATTTTATGAAATGTTGAAAATGTATCTAGAGAAGCACTGTAGAGGAAGGGAGAATTTGAGTTTAAGCATTTTGAAACCACTCCATACTGATTCTATCCTAAGAATTCTCAAGTATCATAATAATTCACACTTCTCTGCATGCCATTTCTGTCTTCAGTGTCCAGAAGAAACTTGGAATCTAGAACTGAATTCTGATCCTTAAGGGATAACTCTTTCTAGATTCAGTTTTCTTATTTGTAAAGGGTCCATTATAACATACACTCAAGCCAGTCTACAGGTGTACTGAGAAAAATGAATGTAATGGACATGAAACAGTATTTATAGTTCTGTCAATGGACATATCATTTTGAAAGGTCATATATCCATATCAGCACACATGTAAATAATGAGTAGTCAAAGGATGCATCCTCATTTGTCCCAAATATATGTTAGCTAATTTTTACAAAAAACTTACTTAAGTTATATACTACTCACCTGAAAATCACAACTGTAGGACAAATTTAAGGATTAAAGAGACATGTTTACACTATATTATTTTTATATCAGATTTTTACTTTTAAGCTACAAGTCAATTTGTACACATTTAATAAAAAATGGCAGTTTTATTGGAATATACATGTGTGTTTTTTTGTTTGTGTTTGCTCTTGTTGTTTATACCGTTTTGGCTAAACATCTAAATCTAGCCTGCTAGCATACTAGAAATTACATTTACAAGAAACAGAATCTGTTTTGTGTTTTTCAAATATGTTTAACTATAAATTATTTCATTTGGGAAGTAATCTTTACAAAGTTATTTGCAAATATATATTCTGTGCATTTAAATGTATAATAGTGTCAGAATATGGCTGGTGGGCATTCTAAGAGCTAACTTAGTCTCAAAAAGTCTTGTGTTTACAAAACTATGTGTAGATTGCTGAGTCAACAAACAATAAGAAGGAACCCTCTCTTGTGAATCAGCATGAAGTATTCTGGAAATAGTCTCTATAATTCTTCTTAATGATTATAGAGAAGATATGCTGTATTAAAAAACACTATTTTTCTATTGATTTTTTTCCTATTTATTTATAGAATTTATATATAAAAATAAACACAAATATTTATTTTCCTATTAAATAAATTGTGGTAAATAAAATTCAGTGAGAATTTTCAAACCAGTCTAAAACTGTCAGAACCATACAATTCATTCAGTTCAAATCTATTAATTTGAGTGATTACATGGGTTATACATATTTGTGACCAACATGCTTATAAGGTTCCATTTCTCTTCAGAACAAGCCCATGTGTATCACATTAGGGCAGGACTCCAAGTCCTTGATGCATGTGACTTCATGATGTCAGAATGGGAGCAAAGTAATGAATTTGTCTCAATTGTAGCTGAGTTAAGAAGAGGAAAAAAGCTAACTGAATTTCTGAGACTGAGGTAGAATATTCCAAATATAATCATCAAAACAATCATCCCTCTGTCAGTTTGAGACTGAATAACTTTAGCCCAGATTTTTTAAGCACCCAATGCAAAAAAATGTGAAACCAAATTAATCTATGTAAGTCTAGGAGTGTAAATAGAATACTTTTTAAGAAACGGTCTTGAACATACACTCCATAGAAAATATGGGCCCGATGCAAAGTATAATTATACTGAAGTCTCTCTCCTGGCACCAGGATTCCCCAGGTTTGATCTCAGAAGCTACAGGCTAATTCTGAAAGTGAGCAAAGTCTGGAAATTCACAGATTTGTCTGATCCTTCTATGGATATCATGTATACTTCCTCCATTCCAGATTTTAATATCTGTGTCCTCATGTGCACTCGCTTCACTAGCTTAGGATTCTCCCAAGTATTTATTTTTTTGGTAATTCTTCTTTTTAAAGGGTTGATTATTTTTTCAAAACAAGACTATGATTTTCATATTGTTTAAATGCTGAGTACATTCTCATTGTATTTATTCCAAGAATAGATGACTACTTTATATATGGCTGATTGCTGATTAGAAAAGGAGAAGAAGAAAGGAGGGAGGAAGGGGGAAAAGGGAGAGTGGAAGGGAGAGAGCTTGGAAAAAGAATCCCTAAGGCCTTTTAAGAGCTTCTGTCTTCATCTGATATGGAAAATTAGCACCTTATGGTGGAGAAGGCAATGGCACCCCACTCCAGTACTCTTGCCTGGAAAATCCCATGGACGGAGGAGCCTGGTAGCCTGCAGTCCATGGGGTCGCTAAGAGCAATTTCACTGTCACTTTTCACTTTCACGCATTGGAGAAGGAAATGGAAACCCACTCCAGCGTTCTTGCCTGGAGAATCCCAGGGACAGGGGAGCCTGGTGGGCTGCTGTCTATGGGGTCGCACAGAGTCGGACATGACTGAAGTGACTTAGCAGCAGCAGCACCTTATGGAGTCAGGTATGATGTTTTCTTTCAGGCTGTTTTTAGAAAAACAAATGCCTGAAGCTTGTTGTTTATTTTTTCATCTATAAGTTAAGAGGGGAATAACATTGATTGGATCCAGCCTATGGAGTCCCAAAGAATCAGACACAACTGAGCGCACGCACACATAGACACAGGGAAAAATCAAACTGACTTGAAACAACATATTTTGAAAACAAGAGAGTAGTCTAGGAAGTAGGCATTCGAGGATTATATGCTCATTTTCATGTGTAAGAAAATGTCCCTGAAAGCAGTCCAGGGACTACATGTAATTACTTTTTTTTCCCTATGTAACTAGCCATGTGATTTGGGGCAGGTCATTTAATTCCTCCAGGTCTCACGTTTCATTTGCTGAAGTAGGATGTTAGCATGAGCTGTAAGGAAGTATTACTCACATTTTTAAATCCCATGCTTTTTGGAAATAATTGTGATACCTGTGATAAAAATAAATGATGGTGCACATACACTAAAATTGAGGTATAATTCATATACCATGAAGTTAATTTTTCAAGCAAATAGTTCAGTGAGTGTTAGCATATTCACAAGATTGTGTGACTGTCATTACTTTCTAATTCTAGAGCATTTTCATCACTCAGTAATAAACCCCATACCCACTAAGAGTCACCCCCATTCTTCCTCCTCCCAGCCGCTCTTAACCATATGTAATTTCCTTTTTACTGTATGGATTTGTCTATTCAGGACATTTAATATAATGAAACTGTACAATATGTAGCTTTTGTGTCTGGCTTTGTTCACTTAACATAAGGTCTTAATGTTGTAGTGTCTATTAGTGCTTTATTCTTATGTGTAGCTGAATAATATTCGGTATATGAACGTACCACATTTTGTTTACCCATTCATCAGTTGATGGATTTTTGAGTTGTTTCCACATTCTGCTGTTATGAATAAAGCTGCTATAAACATTCATGAACAAGTTCTTATGTAAACATATGTTTTCAATTATCTTGAGTATATACCTAAGGGTGGAATTGCTGTGTCATACGGTAACTATCTTTAATGTTTTGAGAATCTGCCAGACTATTTTCTGAAGTAGCTGCACTAGTTTACGTTCTAATAAGCAATTTATGAGATCTCCAATTTCTCCAAATCCTCACCAGTACTTGTATTTCTGTCCTTTTTAGTATACTGGTATCAAAGCTAGACAAAGGAATTTAAATAAGAGAAAATTATAGACCAATATTTCTCATAAATAAAGATGCAAAAATTCTAAACAGTTTGGCAGATGTAGACCAACAATGTGTAAACATGACACTACATCCTTGCTAACTAGATTAGAGTGCAATGTTGGTTTAACGTTTGGAAATGATTCGCTGCAAATAATTATATTAGTAAACTGAACAAGAACATGAAATCATATGATCACCTCAATAGGTATTATAAAATAAATAATTTGACAGTATATAACATCCATTTCTGATTTAAGCAAACAAGCAACCAGACCTCCCCCCACCAAAACAAAACAAAACAAAACAAAAACAACCTCATAGCAAAATAAGAAATGGAAGAAAATTCCTTCAGTCTGATAAAAAACAGTTATGGAAAACCCAGGGTGGAGCTCATACTTAATGATGAAATACTGACTGCTTGCTCTTCCCCTAAGATGAGGCAGGATGCCCAGTCTCCTTCCCCACTCAGATTTATTGAAGTACTATTGACATACAAAATGTAATATATTTGAAGTATGTGGTGTGATGATTTGATACATATGTACATTGTGGAAGGATACCCACAATTGAGTTAATGCATCTGTCACCTGCCATAGTTACATTACTTGTGTGTATGAGATGCTTAAGATCTAGTCTTTTAGCAAACTTCAATAATAAAATGTGGTATTGTCATTATCAACTACAGTCTCCTTACTTTTCATTAGACCCTTAAACTTTATTCATCGTATAACTGAAAGTTTGTACTCTTTTACCTACCTGTCCCTGTGTCCTCCTCCCCACTGCCCCTAACAAGCACTGTTCTCTGTTTCTATGAGCTTAACTTGTTTTTGTAGATCTCCACATAGAAGTGATACCATGCAGTATTTGACTTTCTCTGCCTGGCTTATTTCACTTGATATAATGGCCTCTAGGTTCAGCCATGTTGTCCTCAATGACATAAGTTTCTTTTAAGGTTAGATAATATGTGATACACATATCACATTTTCTTTAAGGAATGTTCACACACTTGGCACTTTTATTCAACATTGTGCTGAATGGTCTATCCAGGATAATTAGGTAAGAAAAATAAATAAATGATGTCCAATATGAATATGATGGGTTACAGTCCATGGGGTAACAAAGAGTCAGACACAACTGAGCAACTAATACTTTTACACAATATGAAAGGAAGAAATATAACTATCTGTACTTGCAGATTGTATTATCTTGAATACAGAAAATCCTAAGGAAATCACTGACACATACACACAGACACTCATGTGCGTGCGTATTCAGCTGTATCTGACTCTTTGTGACCCCATAGACTGCAGCCTGTCAGGCTCCACTCTCCATGAAATTTTCCTGGCAAGGATACTGGAGTGGGTTGCCATTTCCTTCTCCAGAGGATCTTCCTAACCCAGGGATCGAACTTGCATCTTCTGCATTGACAGGTGGATTCTTTGTCACTGAGGCACCTGGGAAGCACAGACACTCATACAGACACAAAAGCTATTAGAACTAATGAGTTCAACAAGGTTGCAGATACAAGATCAATATATGAAGATTAGTTGGTTTTCTATATCATAGATTATTATAGAATGGTAACAAACAGTCTGAAGTTGAATTTAAAAAGCAAGTATGCTACAGTAGCATCTGCCAGTGATAGGTTTTTTAAGGACATGTTTCTGGCAGAAAGTGTAAAGAATGAATGCAAGCTATCAGTTTAGAAATAGTACTTATGTTAACTTTTGAGAGCTGGAATGAAGGCCTAGAGACCCTACTTGACAAAAGCCACTATTTGAGAGTACCCTGGTGCTTACACTTATATCTAAAACAGTGCTGAGTACACAGTAAATGTGTTATTGTGAACTGCAAAGCCCAGAATGTTTCTTTGCAGCTGTCTTCCATGTTGAACATGGGAGCCTCCTATTCTCTTGACCATGTTTCCTGATTGGCATATTTCCAGCTATTTCAGGAAAACAGTGCCATTTCCAGGACCGAGCTTTTAGGGGAAAAAGAGAAAAGAACCTTTGGCCTAGAAAGACAGCTACTCAGGACAGTTGAGCAAAACAAGTAAATAAAGGATTCTGATCTCTAGTATTTTCTTAAATAAATATTACAAGTTACTTCTAAAGTGGGGAGGGAGGAATGGAAGGGTCCCACAACAAAAACAAAACTTTGGGCTTCTTTCTTTTCATTTCTAAAAAGTTTTTCACTGTTCCCAGTGGATACTGGAAACAGTTGTAAGCTACCAAACTTTAGGGCCAGAATGATAGTTTATGTTACCAGTTGTTTTAGATGTCATTTAAAATTTAGTTTTATTTAACATGGGCAAGAGTCATAAAAAATGATTCACAGAAGGACTTGATACTTATGGGTCCTTATACTTATGAGAAAAATTAGAGACACTTTTCTGTCCTGGATTAAACAAAGAATAAAAATCCTTTAGTTTTAAGAATTTAAAACTTTGGCCTTAATTAGTTCACATATTTTGTACATATGATAAGGCAATAGTAAAAGGCTATCATCCATTGACTGTTAATGCTATGCCAGGCAGATTGCAAATGTACATTAGAGCAGAGTTTCTCAGCTTATTGTTTTTATTGATATTTGGGGGTTGGGTAATTTTTGCTTATGGGGGCTATTCTGTGCATCTCAGTGTGTTTAGCAGTATCCTTGACCTTCACCCACTAGATGCCAGTAACATCCCCTCCTGGTTATGAGAATCAAAAATGCTCTATGGGAGCTAATCCCCTTTGACTGAGAACTTTATAACCTCACCACAGATTTAATAACTTTTAATAATCATAATATAATTATGATTTCCCCTTTATACTCCTCCCCCAAAAAAAGAAGCCAGGATAGATTAAATAGCTTGCTCAAGGACACTTAGCTAATAAGTACCAGAGCCAAAATTTGAAACCAATCTTATCTTGATGCCTGAGTGCATCATCCTGATCCCTAAATTCTCCTCCTGAATTCTTATTCTTGGTCCCACAGTAGGAGTTTACACAGGGGCACAGATCTTAAGAGAGAAGTATTGTCCAAAAAAGCCATGACAATAACTATTCTCATATTCCAAGTTTAAATAATGGTTTGACTAACATTTTTGTACCCCACACACCCTCATTGCATCTTTCATGTCATTCTTCTCACTTCTTATTAAAAGATAGTAAGGTATCATGATGAAAGTGTGGACTCTGGAGTCAGACTGTTTGTGTTTGAATCCAGACTGTGTTTCTAATAGCTGAGTGATTTGGGAAAAGACACTTTTCCCAAGTGGTCTTTCTATATCAGCAAGTCCCTACATGTATAAATGGGCTAATAGTAGTGCCTCCACATAAAGTTTGTGCTCGGATGAGATGAGGTATCATAATTAAAACATTTAGAACAGTTAATGAAACATGAGCTCTATAATGGTTAAATCTTAGTTTTCAGATATATTCGTTTTAAGCCTGTTACCTTACTAAGCAGGTTACTGGAAGTATGTACATATACATATATATGTATTTGTATATATATCAGTCTTGCTTTGCTATAAGAACTAGCTAAACATCTCTTCTAATGCCTAAGAAGGATCTGAGTTTCTAGGGCAGAGATAGCCACTGGTTCTCCAACACTGTTTTCCCTACATGCTATTTTGGTAGTTTAGCTGTTGCAAGGCAGGTCTAGGGAAACGTTTGTCCTGTACCTCAATCTACAGAACTGGCTGGGAAGCTACAGATTTCATTCTTTTATATATTCAGTCATTTGACCCTCAAATAATTATCACTTTCTATCCCCCAGATTCTGTGCCAAGTGCTGGATGAGAATGAAATATTGCCTTTCCTCTAAAGATGTTCTCGGGAGATATAAAAACCAGCTCTGTCATATCCATCCAGTGAGATTACTTTCAAATCTCTATTCAGCCATTATCTTGCTGTTTGGCTATAAACCAGTTGCTTAACCTCTCTGTGTTATTTCCTTGTATATAAAAATGCCACAATAATAGTTGTTTCCTGGGGTGGTTGCAGTAGATGAGATGATATGTACAAACTACACAATGTCTTTCCAACCCTTAGGGTAAGTGTGTGCTGAATGGTAAATTCTGTTTTTGGCTCCTGTGTGCCAGTCTTGAAATAAATAGTAAAAAACCAAAAAACAAACAAAAGAAACTATGTGAGAACTTCCAGTTTGACACCGAATATCAAGCCAGGTTGGGGGAGTGGCCCAAGTGGCCATAGAACTTACATTGAGTTTTATCTAGTGTATCAAAACACATTGGTGCATCCAAAGATGTACTCAGATTGAAAAGAGGGTTATACCTTCTTATTGCCATTTAATGTGGTAGAAAACAATCTGGGTTGAAGAAAGGGGTATGTTTATCCAAATACATACACTCATTCAGTCTCTGAAACTTTTCCTATGATGTTAAACTCATTGATATCTTTCATGCTCAACACCTTTGACAATTATTCTGAGACTTTATAAAGTTGGTTTTTAAATCAACTATTCTAAACGTATTTGCCTCCTAATTAGATTCTAAATTTGTAGGCAGGAAACATGCTTTCTATTTTTCTAGTATCTTATAGCACCCAGCATAGCATCTTTTATATAGCAGTGTTAGATTAATATATATTAATTTATTGGTCAAAAACTGTAATTTGAAAAATCAATGAATTTTGCTGATTTAGGAGAAAGTTTAGGAGAAGCTTACTTGTCTTCCTCTAATTTCTCTTGTTATATAGCCAATAGTTATATTTATTTATGATCCTGTCATAGCTTTAGGGAAACTTTGAGAAGCTTTCATATATAGTTTACTAATAAAATTCACTTTTAAACTGGCATATTTGCAAGCTCACTTTAAAAAAAAAATACTACTTTAACATTTTCCTCTTAAAGAAGGAACATGATGGCTAGATAGATTATCACATTAAATGTGGTGTAACCAGCACTTACAGAGTTTAACTCCTCTATAATTACTCTCTGAACTCCACTGAAGAGCTGTAATGTACACGGCTGGGGGCAGTCAGGCCCAAGCCTTGCCTCTCCTGTTTTTTATTTACTAACTGTTTTGTGAACTATGATTTTCATCCTTTTCACAACCTCTCTGGTATATAATTATTTTCAGCCTTTACTTTATATCTCTGATTGTATGAGTAATGGCTTCAGTCAGCTATGGAATAAAATGCTGCTTCCCTAGCTAGACCATTGTGTGTGTGTGAGAGAGAGAGAGAGAGAAAGAGAATGAATATGAATGAGAATGAAGCAGTAACACTCTTGCACCTGGCTCCTTCCCTTTGTTCTCTTTCCACAGCTGTCTCCTCCCCATCTCCACCCCACTTCACCGTACATGTGAGTACCCCTTAAATCAGCCTTCATGGCTAAGTCAGTTTACTTTCCATTTCAAAACTCCTGGGACCATCCTGATCCAGTCAGGTGCCATCATGTCTCTCATTTTGCCCTGATGCTCTGATGGTGAATCTTGGTTTTAGATTCACAAACAAAGAATCACAAACTTTTCTTTGCAATGAAGCTCCTACCAAGTACCCAATTTATAGATATACTCTGTCTTAGTCTTAGTTCCCAGTTTATGAATGCTGAAATTCAACTTTGAATCCCAAGCCTTAGGACCAAACCCCTTTTGCCATAAGTCCCTGCTATTGCTTTCTTGCCAGCGCCTCTCTTCTGAAATTCTGCCCAGTTTATACTACTAAACTCCTTGTAGCAACATCTACTCATCTGTGTTTCCTTTCCAGTTCTGCTGGACCTTTCTCAAGTACTTACTCCAACCAAGGGCGTCTGTCAATGCCTCCATTTCTGGATGCCCCTTATCTACTCCATAGACTGCTAAATCAGTCCTACATCATGCTTTTTGTGAGTAACGTTTGTATCAACTGAAGTTCTCTCTGCAAGCTCTATAGTGAAAACAAAGTGTTGACAGCAGCATGTAGGCAGTTTGGGGATTGAAATCTCCATAAAATGATGGTCCATATAATTCCATTCTTTCAAAAGAATTGGCAGAGTAGCTTTAAGATAATTGTATTAGATTGGAGTTCAGCAATGGTGTTATACTGTGATTTTTTATTTTCATTTTGAAAAATAAAACATATCATGACATAAGTATGATATGATATAATGAACATAATGAGAGAAATTTGATGATATATAATGTATAGCTTGTATATATCATTTCTCCTCAGGTAGAGGAAGAAATTATTAACCTCATTAAAATGAATGAATAGGCCTCTGGGTACCATTTTAAAAGAAACGTTGCTTTTATGTATCTGAAGGGGAATGTGAGCTAAGGACTTCTTAAATATAATGCCTAGAAACTATTGATCCAGCTATTTAAAAGTTGCTGCTGCTAAGTCACATCAGTCGTGTCCAACTCTGTGCGACCCCATAGACAGCAGCCCACCAGGCTCCCATCCCTGGGATTGTCCAGGCAAGAATACTGGAGTGGGTTGCCAATTCCTTCTGCAGTGCATGAAAGTAAAAAGTGAAAGTGAAGTCTCTAAGTCTTGTCCGACTCTTCGCAACCCCATGGACTGTAGCCTACCAGGCTCCTCTGTCCATGGGATTTCCCAGTCAAGAGTACTGGAGTGGGTTGCCATAGGTGGGACTTCTTACCTTTGAGAAATATATATATATATTTTAACCTATACACTTACCCCATGCAATAGCAATTGGTGTGACTCACATTTATTGGTTGAATACAGACATATTATGACTTGTCTTATTTTGGTAGCTCTTTTTTTTTTTTTGTATTACAATTTTTAGAGTCCACATGATATATCATGTAATTGGTATGGCCTAATCACATGGCCTAATCTAAAATACTCAGCTCATTTGCTTCCAACAATGTAAACACAGCTCCTAAACCTGAAAAATGGAAATGAGCTACAATTCACTGCTTATTTTACTCCCGACAATTTGTTAAGTGCTTCTGAAACATTATATTGTAACAACCTCATAAAGTCTATAAGGTGCTCTATTAGGAAACTGAGGCTCAAAGACATGGAGGAGTTTGCCTACACTTGTAATACTAAATGGTGAATCAGGATTTGAACTCTGCTCAGTGGATCTGCTGTCCAAAATGGCTCCCATGCTTAACCTAGTCTGCATTCCATCAGGAAGTGGAAATGAATTATTAAAGGACAATTAAAGTCATTCTCTTAAATCTCTCATTTGTCTGCCTTCACCTTACCAGGATACCATGTTCATCTCCGTTATTATTTTCTTCTCCATGCCTATTGACCATGTATGGATCACCCACCTCCTGTGAAAGCCATTGTTCTGGGCACATGAAGCACAAAGAAGCACAGGAGATGGGTTTCTTATTCTGGCAGCTTACTTTCTGATTGACGGGTCAAAAGAATCTCACTTCAGATCATTAATAAAAATGGCAGAGTATGTCAAATGAGGGTGGAGGTGAAGCCCACTGTGCTCCGGCACCCATGATAAAAGGTCAAAATGATTCAGAGGAGAAGAAACAGGAACTACCTTGAGGAAGTGATTGGGCCAAATTGGATGGCTTGGATGCTGATCTGTTATCTCACAACAGACACTTTGAAACATACTCATCAGAGGCACTTTACTTTTCTTTTTGCTAATTGTTTTAACAGCTTAAATTTAAACTAAGATTGTTTTTTAATTTAATTCCCATCTCTTACTTCTAAAATCTGAAGCTCATGATAGCACAGATCATGCCTGATTTATTCACCTCTATACCTCTGACAGCTACAACTGTTCTTAGCATGAAGCAGGTTCTTAAAAACTTGGTCATGAAAGAGTTAGGCATGGCTGACAAAGCATTTTGTATCCTGCTTTCTAATTACTAAAATAACTCATAGTAAAGAGTTTTAAATTGTTGAACATTCTTTTTGATAAATTATCTGGTCCATTGTTACAAATAATGGGTGTTTATTAGGTTTTTATTTTTGTTGTAGTATTTGTACCTGTAAGAAAAGATAAGATTTTTACCAGAGTCTCAATTTCAATAACATATCTATAGAAGCCTTGTTTTACTATTCTAAATTGAAATTCATAAGCAATCTAGTAAGATGAGATAGATGACACACATTATATAACAATTTAAATCAATATAATTCCTATTATTACTATTACTATAAAGAAAACTATGAAATAAGCTATTTTAATGAAATTGCATGTATCTCAATATGTAAATGTTCAGACATGTGAAGAGTATAAGCCATGGAAGATAGCTGCTTATACCTAAATGTAGATGTTCCATGAATATGAAGCTGCGTTTGCACACTACTGAAGGTGTATTATATTGTTGACTCATACTATGGGAGGTGTTGCAGTTTTTAACTTAGTTTTTTTGAATTGGTGATTAGCTCTTGGTAAATTTTCAAACCAAGCAAGTTTTATACTTATCCAGGTTTACATAATGGTTGCATTCTAAAGTGAAAACAAAATTCAGAAAAAAAATATAAACATGTTCAAAAATACTTGGGTGTATTTGCTTAAAATTAGGTTTTGGGCGCAGATAGTTTATCTAGATGGGTAATCGATGGGACATTTGAAAGCTGCGTGGGACTTATTTTGCATTGCCGGATGGCTAATGTTTCTAACCACTACTCCTAAATGCCATTAATAGCACCCCCATCTATATGGAATCTACATATGTAGATAAGATCAGAAATTTAAAAGGTTTGAGCCTCTGGAGTAAGGACTACCCCTTTTGAGAACCTTGCTGTAGACAAATAAAGAGTTAGGCAAAATTTGTCACTCTCTCATCTTCATTTGAGGTACAAATTTGCTCCCTTAGTTAAATCTGCTGCCACGGACACTGGCTGCTACCAGTGAGGCTTTCATGCCATCCCTTTTCAGCCTGCATGTTGTCTTCAAGATGTACCTATCCAGAAATATCCTGGACTTTGAGCCTAGTCTTTCCTGATTCTTATCTCAGGTTTCTGGCATTGTGCAATTTTTAAAAATCTGATAAATTAACTCCCACTATACTACAACAGATATATAGGCACATAAAACTTTGCTTCATATTTTTAAATTACATCAGCACTAAGGCATCCTGGTAGAATTTCAGACATCTACCATGTATCTGTGACAGGAATGTTCAGTTATGTGGGCTTTCCAAAGTCATTACATAATTTTGCTAACCACCTATTATAGACCAGAACTGTCAAGTTATTTAAATATCTTGGAGACTCACATTTTCCCTGTACGAAATAGAAATGATAATTAGAACTGAAGTTGTATCTGTGATGAGTAAACAAGATATAAACTGTATAAAATTATTAGCATAAATGCAAGCACACAGATAAAGCTAGTAGTTATTGTTACCACTTTATTTTTCCTTTCAACTTACTATAGATCTGCGGTTCTCAATTAGGGGTGATGTGATGAAGGGTAGGGAGGATGCTACTGGCATTTAGTCACTGGATGCCAGGGATGCTGCTTAACATCCTAAGATGCACTGATAGTCCCCTACAAGGGAGAGCCATCAACCCAAATGTCAATAGCAACAAAGGTGAGGAAACCCTGCTATATATAACTATACATGGTTTTCAGTTTACTGTTAGTTTTTGCTTTTCATCTGCTTTCTTTTTTTTTTTTTATCTGCTTTCTTTTATTCTTGAAAAGAAGAAACTCCAATGAAAGCCAGTATGAATTGCCACATGTATATTCTGAGATACTGATGAGAACAAAGTATGTAATTTCACATGCTTATAAATATTTATATTTTAATTATTGTTGCTATCCTAAGGCCCATCCATTTCCATTTTCCATTCTATACAGCTTTCCTATGTGAAGTATTTAGGAAGTTAATAACTTGACACCTGTTTTAGATTTATAGACTCCAGAAATGGATGAATCCAGCCACTTTCTCCTACCATCTTGGGAAGAGAAACTGTGGGTGGAAAGGTATTGGAAGCATTTATGCGTTACTCTAAACATTAGACCAGGAGATTGTTCTAATATTGTTGTTTTGCTTCACACATAAATAATTAGCACTTGTGTGCACTTTCTAATTTTAATCAATCTGCTCTGCCCTCACACTTATATAAAGTAGCAAGATACCCAGAAGATAGTGTAAACTTCAGTAAAATTGTTTTCCTCAGAATCTTCCTTGTACATATGCAAGGAATATTCTTCTCTGAGAAGAAATAGGTGAGGCATGCATAAGTGATATCCAGAAAAACCTGACTGTGGCTCTGGAGCCACTCATCTGTAGAAAAATCTAACCTATGAAATGCAAGGTTAGCAATTGTTTGTACATGGCAAGTGCTGGTGATGCAAGTGAAAGCTCTCTAGGCAAGTTTTTGAGTTCCCAATTTTCCAAGATGTCAGAAGATCCTTTCCTTGCAGAAACATTGAGAAGCTCTTAGGAGAATGAAGGCCTGAGTAGGAATAAAACCACAGATTGAACCAGCTCAGAAACGTGTTCACATTGGAAAATATTGCAGGGTTTCTGGATTGCACCACTAAGAAGGAAAGTGAGAATGATTTCCTCATTCTGGAGACAAAATGGGAGTATCAAATCAGTACGGTGCCTTTCCTTAACCCTTGTGTTCCCCAGTTTGATTTTTGATGTGTAACTATATTAATAATGATATTTTAAAGGATGTGTTTCAGTATGAGTATGTTTAAACTGTACAGCCAAGTCTATTTCTTGATGTCATTTTGTGACCCTTGGAAACCTCAGAATTGAAATAAAAGGTAAGTGACTAAATTAGACATAATTTAAAACCAAACACGCTTTCATCCTGTTTAGTTTAACCAAAATCCCTATTTCAACTCAGCACTGTGTGTTTGATTAGTGAGTTTTTTTTTTTTTCCTGTTTTCTTTTGATTCCCATGCATTATTTTGGAAGTGAAAATATATAGCAAAATTCATTGATATAATTTTAATAAGTTCGATAGTGATACAGTCATGTGTTTGCAGGTTTGTCTTCCTAAGTTCCTTTTAGCACAGTCCTGGGCACAAATCTGTCCATTAGCAAACACCGGACTGGTTAAGTGTATGTCTTCCTTCTGCTGTTTTGCTGCCTGATCATCAGTTTCTGCAGCAAGTTTTCATGGTGTTCCCCAAGAACAGACCTAAAATTGGTGAATAAGCCATTTTGAATTCGTGAAAGGACCTATTTGATAAACTCACAGTGTTCTGAAAACTGTTCAGGAGGAAGTGTGTCTTTTACTGTCCCTAATTGTAAATTATCTACTAGTTCTTGTAAAAATAGAGCTCTGAATTTTCTATAATTCAATTTGGTATCTTGACTAGAAAGCACAAAATAAATAAAGTAACCATTCTTAATTAGTAACTGCCTGAAAGAGAGAGTTGTCTATCCTGTGGCTGCTGTGAGGTTCAAAAAAAGCTGTTAATTCTTATTATACCACTGGAAGCCTGGGAGGGCCATATATATCAGGTGCTCCCTTTGTCTTCAGAATCCCTAGTGCAAGTGATTTCTAAACCAGTGAGACAGAATGTAATAAGTCCAGAGCAACCAGTGAACCTCAAAGGAGCAAATACAATTTGGGGAATATTAACCTGCTTATCAGTATTTTGTAATTTTGATTCTCATTGTTTCCTGACAACACATTCAATACTGTTGTACAGAATACTCTAATTTTTTCAATACTTTTGATTGTAATTGTCCTTACACGATCCGGTTAAAGTGTGTTTTCATGGTTTAATTTGTCATCTGGCTATTTCACTTATAAAAGGTATCTAGGTATTAGCAATAATTAGTGCATATAAATATCTAAAAAGAAAATCAGATTTAATTAATTATGTGAAATTTTTGATCACTTTTAATTGCCATGGGAGATTTTATTAATTCTTCCAGAACAGATAGTAGATATACAATGCTTTTTAAAATTGTCAATATTAAGGTGTTAAGAGGTACATGCATTAAAAGATTAAAGCAAACAAAAATCACCTCAGGAATCTTTCACAGTAAACTTAGAAACAAAGGGCTTTCATTTTTCACTGAAGGAAAATGTGGTATCTATGCATCTTATACAGTGTAAGCATGGTCTGGGAACTATGTTTTGAAGTATGTTTAATGTATTGTACAATAAAATGGATAATTACATGGATTTTAACTTATTTTGAAATAAGTGAATGTTTCATAAATGACAGAGATATAGTAGAAACCGTGCTCTCTGAGTAAATAAAACAAATACTTCGCAGTATCAAATTTGATACTCCAAGTGATGCAAAAAAAAAAAGATGTGAAAAAAGAATTTAGAAAGTACATTGTTAAATAGATATTATACATGCAGATTTCACCAGAAGTGAGGGAAACTGTCATAGCTTTTATATCAGTAACTGCATATGAATGTGTACTTTGTCTTAAGCACTTGATGTAGGGTTGTTCTATTGATCTCTAAATGTGTTTTATGATGTTGAATTTATATTGATCCTTTTTTAATCCTTCAAAGTACTAGGATACTAGTACTAGGATAGTTTCCACAATATAATCTAACCACTGTAATGAAAAGTTCATTTTGTCTAGTGTCTGTGTAGTGTGGATGGTTTTATTATCTTGTCCAGAATAGTATTTTCGTTCTCCATTACTATACATGGGCAAATAGTGGTTATGGCATTAAAATAACTAATAACAGATTATCACATTGCTTGCTTCAGTTTTTTGTGAATTTTGGATATTCAGTTTAAGAAAACATTTTCTAACTCATTCAATAAAAGTGCTTTATAAATAATCATTATGTAATTGAGCTAAAGTAGTTGATAAGTGTCTTTGAATCATTTCTTCACTTTCACAAAATATGTATTGAAGGTCTAGTTTCTGTCAGGAACTGTACTAGATCCTAGAAATAGGGTATATTGTTTATTTTATCTGGATATAAGTTGCTTTTAGTTAAGTTATATGTTTAATTCCAGAAGTTAGCTCCAACATCTAGTATCCAAACTGACATTGGACAAAAATGTCTTTGTTTGCAGAAGAAATGTTTGATTGTAAATGAAAGAGACATGAAATTAAAGACCCACCATAACTCAGATAATCACTGATCAGTAAGGCTTTGCCATAAAAATACGATCACCTCTTTTTGATTAAAAATTATGTAAAAAAGGCATCAGAAGAAATCTTGTAAGTAGGAAGCTATAGAGGAAACTGATGAACCATGCAGCTGTTTTTTCCATTTTTTTTCCTGCTGAAGCAACTTTTAGTAAAAGGGGTTGTTTGGATTTTAATGGATTTTAGTGCTGTAAGCACAAAGTGTTTTTTTTTAATCACTTGATATTATCTCCAGTGGATATGTTTGTTGTTATTTTTCAAAGTTCATGTCAGAACTATTTGACATTTGAAATGTATCTTCTATCTTTTATCTATCTTTAAAATATATTGAGGTTAGTATAATTGTCATACTTCTTAAATAATCTCACAAATTTAATTAGTTTACACATTATTGCTTGTAAATAAGACTCAGTCTTATGATACACAATGAAATGTAAGTAAATAGCTAAATGTATACTGTTAAATGGAAGAGTTGTGGGGCAGTTTCCCTACTGAAAGGAGTATAATAGCCCCAAATAATCTATACGACAGCTTTTCCCAGATGTGTTCTGGGGAACAATGTTAATTTGGCTTTACCCCACAGTGAAGAATTTCTACATAAATAGATTTCAGAAATACTGGGTTGGACAAAGGTATACAGTTTATTTATTGCAGGACATCTTATCATCTTCAGTTTGTAATTATGCACTGTGAATCTCTGAAAGAAGGATAGGAGTGTTTCAAATGTATTTGTCAAGAACTTCTTGACAGATATCTCTTTGTACTAATCTTCACGGTGTAATAATATGCTCATGTTTATACTGTCATATGCAGTATTTCCAAATGTATTGGTGAAGGATTAAAAAAAAAAAGTCTCTCATGACTAATGTACCTTGAGACTGACTTTACAGATTGTTAGCCTTAGGGGAGTTCCACAGACCCCAAGCCTACCTGATCTTTCTCAAATTCTAGAATTGCTAGATCAGCTCTAAGTGAGTTTTATGCAGTTTGCATACTTTGATTTATCCCAGAGTAGATGTGACTCCGAGGGGTCTTTAAACATAGAGCTGAAAGGAGCAATTAATAATAACAATGACAATGATAATTATATTTACAAATAATTTTACAGCAGTTTTTCAAAATGCTTTCAACTCCTGAGTCACTTGATTTTTGCAGCAAACTTGTGGTAAATTCTGTTTGTCCTAGTCTTTTCTAGCTTATGTTTGATAGGCAGAATAACTGAAGGTTTGGAAACTTGTCAGGTTTTCACATCAGACTTATACTCCATTGTCCTTGTCTATGGTATAAATAATGATTTTGTAAGATAATATTTTATATTGTACTACCTGAGAATTAGGATCTAGATCAGGTATCAGCAGAGTGTGATTCAAATTGGGCAAACGATGACCTATAATAATATAGACCATTGGTTTAGTCTGGCTCAATGCCTGTTTTCTATTTCTTTTAGTAATTTTTTTGAATACAGCCATGCACATTTGTTTATTTATTGTAACTGCTTTGACACTACGAGAGAGCTGATTAATTGCAACAAGATCACATGGCCTGCAAATTATAAAATACTCACTATCTAGCCCTTTATATAAAAGTTTGAAAACTCCTTATTTAGATCATGGCCTTAAGTAGAGGCTAAATGTAGATGTTGGGCTTCCGTCGTACTTCATCATTGAAGAATCTGTCTGCAATGCAGGAGACTTGGGTTTGATTCCTGGGTCAGGAAGATCCCCTGGAGAAGAAAATGACAACCCACTCCAGTATTCCTGCTTGTAGAGTCCCATGGACAGAGGAGCCGGGCAGGCTACAGTCTATAGGGTCACATGAGTTGGGCACAACTTAGAGACTAAACCACCATATGCAGATGTTAGAATGCTGTTTATATTGCACTGTGTTTATAAATGTGTAATGGTGAACAGAAAACACAGAGGTAATTCCAAAAAAAGAAACATATTTGTACTGTTAGTGTAAATGACACTCATTTGTTAATTTACACACATTCCTATGCATTAATTATGGGTTTTAGCATACCACAGTGCTAGCTGAGCCTGCATCCTTCAAGCACAGGGTTATTTAATTATTGCTGCAAGAGGCTTTAATCAAGCCCTTCTTATAGCAGACAAACAAATGATTAGCCTTTACATTACAGATGTAAACAGGAATTTGACTCATGAATTTACTAATTATACTGCACCACTTTGGAAATCAGTTGGCATTCAAATTCTTGCTGTAACGCTGTATACAATTTCCTCTTGCAAGATATAGAAGTATAGAATGAAAAAAATAGTTGTTGAATATGTTAAGATTAAAGTTAGGTTTCATTTAAATATGTTTTCCCTATTTTCTCATGCAGAATGATTTAATAGAAAGAAAGAAATGATAGGTTGTCTATTATATATCAACTACATGCTTCACATTTTATATGACTCTTACTAGTGTATCCAAAATAACACTATGAGGTAGGTTTCATTCTTTCTATTTCAAATCTGAGGAAATTAAGACTCAGAATGTGAAATGACCTGCCCGATGTCACATTAGAAAGTAGTTTGTGACGGAGGTGCTAATTAGGGTTGGAAATCCTAGTCTCTCAACTGAGATGTGGTTTTCCCCAAGACCAAGCTGTTTTCCATGATTTCTATGAAAGTAAAATCAATCAGCCATGTCCTACTCTTTGTGACCCCATGGACTATACAGGCCATGAAATTCTCTAAGCCAGAATACTGGAGCGGGTAGCCTTTCCCAGCCCAACCAACCCAGGGATCAAACCCAGGTCTTCCACATTGCAAGCAGATTCTTTATCAGCTGAGCCACCAGGGAAGCTTAAGAATACTGGAATTGATATCCTATGCCCTCTCCAGGGGATCTTCCTGACCCAGGAATTGAACCGGGGTCTCCTGCATAGCAGGCAGATTCTTTACCAACTGAGCTATGAGGGAAGCCCAATCTCTTCTACAGAAGAGATCTGATCTACAGAAGATGATTTCTGTAACCAGTGCCTAAAATGGATTAGTTCTTCCCACTTTTCCCCCTCTATGTACTTTTAGTTGTGCATAAACAACTAACAACTTAAATGTGCATCCCCGATTTAATAGCACTGGATGCACTGGATTATCCTGCTTTGGAGAAGGCAATGGCACCCCACTCCAGTACTCTTGCCTGGAAAATCCCATGGATGGAGAAACCTAGTAGGCTGCAGTCCATGGGGTCGCTGAGAGTCGGACACGACTGAGTGACTTCACTTTCACTTTTCACTTTCATGCATTGGAGAAGGATATGGCAACCCGTTCCAGTGTTCTTGCCTGGAGAATCCCGGGGACGGGGGAGCCTGGTAGGCTACCGTCTATGGGGTCACACAGAGTCAGACACAACTGAAGTGACTTAGCATAGCATCCTGCTTACGATTTTACCCTTGTGAAAAATCAATTGTGAAAAAAGATCTACAAGTTTCATTTAATTGTATCTGAAGGAAAACAACCAAGCTCTGCATACTTTGAATGCTGAAGCCAATTTTGATTTTATTGGAGGTAGAACGTGGTTCCTAATTTCTTCTTTCCAATATCTTCCATCATTGGTCAGAAATCAAATGCCAGTCTTCTGTAAATAAAACTTACTTCTTAAGTAATTGTTCAAAGATTTTCCTTGAAAAAATTAGAACACCTCCGAGAAATTAATTCTTTTCTTTACTGTTTTCTAACATGTTCTTAGTATGTCTGCAACACATACTATTTTTGAGGGTTCTTTGGCGTTGTATTTTTCTCATATATATTATATACATATAATTTTATTATTTATTTGTCTGTACTGGGTCTTAATAGTTGTGCGGGCTTTTCTCTAGTTGTGGCTTGTGGGAATTGCTGTCTACTTGCATTGCTCAGGCTTCTCTTTGCAGTGGCTGCTCTTAAACTGCAGAGCACAGGCTCTAAAGCTTTCAGGCTTCAATAACTGTGGCTCCCAGGCTTTAGAGCACAGACTCAGTAGTCGTGGTACACGGGTTAATTGCTCTGCGGCATGTGGGATCTTCCCTGACCAGGAAGCAAACCCATATCTCCTACATTGGCAGGCAGTTTCTTCACCAGGGAAGCTCCCATGTTGTGTTTTTCTAAACATTACTATATAACATATCTGGTTGTTTATAGATTAGTACCTTATGTATTGTTAGCTTAACCCTTCTGGGCCTCATTAATTCATCTGTAAAATGAAAGTAAGATTATGTGTGACCTTTATTTGATGTAGATAAATCTTGATTGTGTTACACTTGCGAATTCTGATATTTGTGGTTTCAGATGCCCTTTTTTAGGGGAGAGGGTGGAATTAGTTGATTAATTATTTTTGATCATTTTCCCCAAACCTTTCAATACAGGAATCTGTCAGCAAGAAAAATTAGCATTCCAGATTCTTATTTTAAATTCACATGAAAAGAAAGCAAAAATTTTAGTCAAGTTTGGGTTAGTACCCTTAGTTAAGAAGTATGTAGCTTTGGTTTGGTTTGTTAGTTGAAGTCCACTTTTCAGGTAGCTTTGCTTATTATTGATACTGTTCAGTTTGGACTTGTTTTCAAAGTTGGGACCCAGAGGTCATTTGACCAAGGTTTTATCACCTTTTGGGATAACAATGGACTTTTGATTTTTTTAAATCTGTTAACCAGGTAGTATTAATTTCAGTTTTAAAATTCTAAAACTCTAAATTTCAAATTAAAACTCTATAGCTCTACATATAATTGCACTTTAAGTTCATTGTTTGTAGAAAGATAAATTCAGACAGAATTTCAGGAGCCATAAATGGGGTTAACTAGCAAATAGGAATTAATTATATTTCATAGTATACTATATTTAAAGCTAGGCCTTATATACTAATGCCTTCATAGGAAAGTCACTTAAAAATTTTAATTGACTACTATATAATTTATATGGGCTTCCCTCATGGCTCAGTGGTAGAGAATCTGCCTTTGATGCAGGAAACACAGGTTCAATCCCTGGGTCACGAAGATCTGCTGGTGACAGAAATGGCAATGCACTCTAGTATTGTTGCCTGGAAAATCCCATGGACAGAGAAGCCTGCAGACTACAGTCCCTGGTGTCACAAAAGAGTCAGATACGACTTAATGACTCAACAACAACAAAAAATATGATTCTGTACACTGGATAATTCAGTTATTTGTGCTAAATGAGTTAACCACAGTATGAAAATGTATTCTAATCAGTTGTATATCCCATTGGAACCAGAAGATGTTTATCACATTTACCAAAATAGCATATCTTAAGGTACTGATTAGAAGTAACCAAAGAAAATTTTAAGTTATATATTTCTCATATCCATAAATTGATGTAGTTGCTATGAATTGTTTTAATTGGATGGAGCATTTTAGTTTAGTAACTATACCAACAGGTAATATAATGACCAATTTAAGTGGAATCTGAGGTTGAACCAAAATGTAGAGAATGCCACTTATATACCTTTATGATTTTTAAGTTTATCTATGCAGAAACTCCAGTACTTTGGCCACCTCATGCAAAGAGTTGACTCATTGGAAAAGACTCCGATGCCGGGAGGAATTGGGGGCAGGAGGAGAAGGGGACGACAGAGGATGAGATGGCTGGATGGCATCACTGACTCGACGGAAGTGAGTCTCAGTGAACTCCGGGAGTTGGTGATGGACAGGGAGGCCTGGCGTGCTGCGATTCATGGGGTCGCAAAGAGTTGGACACGACTGAGGGATTGATCTGATCTGATCTGATGCAGAATTGATAGAAAGGCTAAACTTTCTTTGAAATCATCTTAAAATGTAATTAATCATATTAATGATTCATATCCCACCTGATACAAATATGTGAGCTTGACACATCTCATTAAATTAATCAAAAATTTACTTAAATTATGAAAAACAAAAGTGAAAGTGAAGTTGCTCAGTCGTGTCCAACTCTGCAACCCGTGGACTGTAGCCCACCAAGCTCCTACGTCCATGGGATTCTCCAGGCAAGAATACTGAAGTGGGTTGCCATTTCCTTCTCCAGGGGATCTTCCCAACCCAGGGATCGAACCCAGGTCTCCCACATCGCAGGCAGATGTTTTAACCTCTGCGCCACCAGGGAAGCCCTTAAATACAAGGATATAGTCTCTCAGAAAACCTCCTATAGAGACACAGAACTTCAGATCCAAGTACTAACATCAAAGATTTCAAGGGAGGAAAAGAAGCCAGGTTGAAAGAAGAAGGGGAAGGAGGCGGGAGAGGGGGGTGAAAGGGGTAGCCTTACAGACGTCTCCTGCCACCTACAGATACCTAGGCGTTATGGGACTTTTCCCTGGGCCTCCAGAGAAGGGAGGACTGGAACTCGGCCCTACCAGAAATCAGACCAGACCAGAACCAGAATTCGAGTTCTCTGCCAAGAGGAGGTGATCAGTCTCCAATCCTCAGCTCAGGCTGAGGGCCCTTCGACCAGATTCCTGCGTCCAGGACCGGGGGACTAGAAAAACGGGGAGGGAATAGGAAGGGTTAAGGAGAGGAAAGAGAGAGAGAAAGGGGAGAGAGGTCAATAAAGTCTCTTGTTCCTTACTTGGTCGGGGCACTCTGGCCAGTTGTCCACATAAGGAGGAGACCAGGGACAAAAGGGTCCCAGTTGTGGTCGCTGGGTCTGGTCCATTGGCAGGCAAGCTGGCCCCTGAGTACCCCAAGTGGTCAGGATGTCAGTCTCAGCGAAGAAGAGTCCTGCCAGAGTCGCCATTTGTTGCAGGAAGGCGGACCCCTTCCAGGGCCGGAAACTGGGCTCTTTTCTAACACTCGGAAATGAATTGTCTGAGGAGACACATGTGCTAACAAAGCAAGAGATTTTATTGGGAAAGGGCACCTGGGTGGAGAACAGTAGGGTAAGGGAACCCACAAATTTGATCATTAAAATATGTAATATTCTAAAATACTCAATTGTATTAATATCTTACTATATATCACAAAACATTAGATTATACTTAGGAAATAATGCTCATTTTTTTATGGAAGATAATTTTTTTAAAAGAAGCTTCATAATAAAAAGCCATTTTACTGACACTAACTGCATCCCAGTTTTTCTTAAAACTTATAATAAATAATTGTTTCCTACAGATATGCTGATAAGCAAGCCTTTAGAGTAAATGTGATTAATTAGAATTTTTCTAAACCTCCATAATGTAGAGGAAAGAACACAGAGTTGGGGGTTAGAAGATCTGATTTCTCCCATATAGCCATTTTTTCTTTGTTTGTGGGTATGCTGAATAACATTTAGTCCTTTCTATTTATTGTGGTGCTAGTGGTAAAAAACCTGCCTGCCAATGCAGGAGACAGAGGAGATGTGGGTTCGATCCCTAGGAAGATCCCTGGGATCAGGAAGATCCCCTGGAGGAGAGAATGGCAACCCACTCCAGTATTCTTGCTTGGAAAATCTCATGGACAGAAGATCCTGACAGGGTACAGTCCATAGGGTCACAAAGAGTCAGACACAACTGAAGTGACTTAGCACAAAACATATTTATTGTTTACTTTGTGCCAGGCACTGTGCTAAGAACTACATATAGAGTGGTGAAGATAAACAGTTATTATTTGCAGTATTTTAATAGTTACTCTATTTTTCAGTGCTCTTGGCCACATTATTATAATAATAAGATTGCACAAGCAGTTTAGTGAATTTAAGTGATGGTCACTGTATTGTGCTGCATCTCCATGACTTTGTCATGGTTATTATCATCACTGTCTACTTAAGAAAGGATTATCCATGGAGGGCTTGCTTGGAAATACCCAGTTAATGAATCTCGAACTGCCTCAAAATGATGTTTTAATGGAAACTAATACTAAATGCCTGCTATTTACTTTGCACAAATAAAAATGCTTCCAGTTGTTAAAGTCCCTTAAATCTGATATGAGAATAAAGTAACTAAAGTTGGCTTTTTGTGGCAAATAAATCCTGCCTATGAAAATAAACTTGGTCATTCTCATCACACATTACTAGTTTCATAAAAGCCAAGCAAGAAATTAAGATAGGAAATTAATTACTCACTGAAACATTTATTAAGCAACTCCTGTGTGTACACACCATGCTAGACACTGAACAAAAAGAAGATGAATAGAAAAGGCTCAGCTCTTAAGCAACCTACAATTTGTATAAGGAAGCATTAATTATAATATTACCATGGCTAACATCATTACCCAGGTATTATCTATACATAAAATGCTTTACAGCCTGTTATTATTAAATAAGCAGTTTTATATTTTTTCATTGCAATGAGCTCCAACTTCTTTATGAAACAAGTTCAACATTTAGCAAATGAGAAAATTAAAGAAATGCTAAAAAAACAAAGTGTCTAGATTCCTAAAACTGATTTTAGTGAGAGCATCTTAGAAGGATCCTAACTCCAAGATCATTCCACTTTCCAGTTCCATCTTCAGGGAGAATGAGATGAAACATTCAAGTATTACATGTTGTCAATAAATGCCTAGATTTTTCCAAGGATTTCTAGTTTCTTAAAGATTCAATATTATTTGTTCACTATGAGAATTAGTTCAATTTTTTTTCTCTTTATGACTGTTTTTGTATATGTTTACATACTTTAAAATGCTTAATTTAATTTTTGTTAATAACAGAATGGGCTTCCCAGGTGGTGCTAGTGGTAAAGAACCTGTCTGCCAGTGCAGGAGATGTAAAGAGACGTGGGTTCCATCCCTGAGTTGGGAAGACCCCCTGGAGAAGGAAATGGCAACCCACTCCAGTATTCTTGCCTGGAGAATCCCTTGGACAGAGTAGCCGGGTGGGCCACAGTCCATGGAGTCACAAAGAGTTGGACACGACTGAAGTGGCTTAGCACACAATAATAGAATAAAAAATAGGCTCATTTAAAATTATGAAGTATCTTCTCTCAGTATCCATCCAGAATAATTTAATTTCAACTTTAAGAGAAGCATATAAACTAAAAAAAAAAAAAAAAAATTCAGTAAAAAAAAGGTGACTTTTCTCTTTCCATTATGTTTGTGAGCATTACTTGCAGCATTGCACATTTTGAACATAATTTACTTCTGACAGCTATAAGGCCCACATTTCCTAAGCTACTTCCCTGAGTTACATTTGCCAGCAGGTATTAGCCGTTCCAAGTATTCTACATATTGTGCAACTATGCAACTAGTTGTTTTTTTTTTTTTCTTGTTTTCTTAGTTGTGGTAATAATATCAGTATTCTATTAAGTTTTTGTGTTATACACACACACACACACACACACATATATACAGAGAGAGAGGGAGCGGGCGAGTAGAGTACAGGTGAATTTTCCTTAGTATTACAAGATCTAAAGTAGTACTGTCTTAGTTTAGGCTGCTGTCACCAAGTTCCATAGACTGGGTGGCTTATAAAAGCCAGAAATGTGTTTCTCACCGTTCTGGAGACTGGATATCTGATATCACAGTGCTAGGTTCTGGTGAGAGTCTGCTTCCAGGTTGAAGACTGTTGACTTGTTGAATTTTCACATGATGGAGAGCAGAGAGGTGAAGCAGACTCTCTAATGACTTTTAGGGTGCTAATTACATTCACTCCTATGATTTTATGTAACCCTACTGCTACTGCTACTGCCAAGTCGCTTCAGTTGTGTCCGACTCTGTGTGACCCCATAGATAGCAGCCCACCAGGCTCCCCCGTCCCTGGGATTCTCTAGGCAAGAACACTGGAGTGGGTTGCCATTTCCTTCTCCAATGCATGAAAGTGAAATGTGAAAGTGAAGTCGCTCAGTCGTGTCTGACTCTTAGTGACCCCATGGACTGCAGCCTACCAGGCTCCTCCATCCATGGGATTTTCCAGGCAAGAGTACTGGAGTGGGGTGCCATTGCCTTCTCCGTATGTAATCCTAATTCTCTCCCAAAGGCCCCACCTCCTAATATCATAACTTAAGAAGTAGGGTTTCAGTATATGAATTGTGGGGGGACACAGACATTCAGTCCATAACAAGTACTGAGTCAGGATTAGCAACATTCTGGTTTAGCAACACATATTTTCTTCTTTGAAATAAGATGAATCTCTGGTTATGTTGGATTATCTTTTTCAAGCCATTCTAATGCCAGGGGCTGAATTTAGATTTCAGATGATCTCAGAACCCTTTGGATATCATCTATCCTTTTCAATTCTTTTTATTACCCGACAACAGATGTAGATTAAATGTTTTTCATTAAGATATCAAGACTATAAATATATTTCTGTTTCCAGTCTTATATTGACTCATTTTCTTTACTATGTAAAAATGGAGATTGTATATCACAAACTAGTTATAAAGAGGGTTACTTTACAATAGTAAAATGAATGATTTTAATTTTACAATCAGCTGCATTCTATAAATACTGAAAACAGAGTCAGCAGATTCACTCTAAATTTATGTGTTCATCTTTTCCATTGTTTATATGAAACTTTTCATCTATTGTTTCATCTCTTAGATGTTTTTGTCACTTTTTTTTTTCCCTTCTACTATGCCACAATTAATGCTTCCATGTTCAGGGTTATTTTTCTATTCTTTCTACTCATAATTTTTATTTCGTTACTCTTTGGTGTGTTCATTATCATGTCATATCCTCTTAACAGGATTTTGAACTTTTATAGAATTAACTAAAATTTTGAGCTGCTCCTTTTATACTCCCTGTCTCTCCTCGTCTCTCCTGTATTTCAGTGTTACAGGCATGTTATTTATCCCATCAGTTTAGATTCCCTTACTGTAATACTCAATAGGAAACCTATTTATAGGAAGGGAAGTCTTTGACATATAATGTAATAGAATTCATTGTATGAGACTGAGACAGAGGGTACTTTTTACTGATTTGAAAACTGCTGCTGTTATTAAACTATTTGTGTAGAAAGAATTTTCATAGGGATACAGATAAAACCTGTGACAATAAAATTAAATAACCTAATGAGGAATATAGAGAAAAATATTGATGTTTAGAAAGGAACTTATGAATTGAAGTGGTCATAATAGCATTGTATTGCTACACATTTGGAAGCAATATCTTATGAATTATAACTTGATGAGACTGTTTTGAAAATTAAATCTTTATCTTGGAAGTGGTTTGGATTAAAAAGAAATGTTTCCATTCCAGTAATCAGAAAGCAGTTTATATAAATGTCAAGAAATAATACCATATGCATATTATTCCATTAAAAAATTAAAATGAATTTTTGGAATTAATGTTCAAATTGGCTGTACTAAAGTCCAAAAAACAAACAAAATACTTTTTGTCTTTTAGCATGTTTTCTTAAGCAGTGGATATCCATTTTAGAAAAAGATAAGATGGGGAATTATAAGGCTACCCTAAAAGCTTGTGTTTGTAGTGATTTGATTTTATGGATCAGTAAATCAACAGATAAAGGATAGATTATTCAAGCTTATGGCTCCTTCTTCAACGTGGAATTGCATTCATATGGGTCTACTTAAGTACTAGACATTAATCCAAAACAGTTATATATATGGAATATTTAGTCATACAGAATTTGTTGTACCTATGAAGAAACATTTTATTGTTAGCCTATAACATAAAACTTTATTTTGTAAAAGAAGATAGGATTTTGTAGAGCATCTTTAGTTTTTCTTTCTATTTGTCTAATGTTTCAGATTTTAAAGTTTAGAGCTTCCTGCTCAGTTCCCAGGAGATTTACTAACAGCTTTTAGGTAAAAGGAATAAAAATAATATTTTTATCAAATTTGCATTTTATAACTAAAATGAAAAGACAAATGCACTTTATGTGGCATGTTCATATTATAATGCCTAACCTTCCAAATGTTTGACTTGGAATCAAGTAGTCTTTTGTTTCAAATATTTTAAAAGGAAAGAAAAATTTTATGTGCTATGAATGAAATGAACACTTTTCTTTAAATTTTAAACGAAGCAAGAAATGATGGAATAATTCTCTCTTTTATTTCTAGTGGTTAGAATGCCCATGGGCAAACACATTTACTAACATGGGCCGGCTTTTTGCTATTACAGTAGGGCAAAGATTTTACAAAACTATTTTTTTTCCTGAGAAATAATTCATTCTAATAGCACAGGGAAGGTGGGTGTTAGGACCTTCTTTTTCTTCAATAAAGGAAATTAAACAGTATTATATTTTTGACTTTATATAACTAGCACATAAATGCAATGAAGAAGAAATATTTTCCCTAAAATATTTGTGCTATCTTTCAACAGGATCAAAGAAATCATGAATATAGTCCCCATACTTTATTGTATTACTTAAAAAAAATTGACAAAATAGATATATTTTAATAATTTTTCCAGGAATGTAGCACCATCTTACTGGACACTTCAGCATGTTGTCCAAATTCTTCATGCTTATTTTCTTTTTAATACAGTTTTTGAAATTTGCAAACTTTCACAAGGAGCCTTAAACTTTCTCTATACTCTTGCAATCTTTTATATTCTATTCAGGTGTATTAGGCAAGTCATCCAGCACACTGAGATAACATAAATATAATATAAATGTTTATAAAAGTACATTTAAAGTGAGAAGGCCTACACAAGGGTGGGTATATTATTTTTTATTCTTATTTCTCTTAAATATTTAGAAGAAGTTACTTGAGATCTTTGAGTTCAGTTCAGTCGCTTAGTTGTGTGTGACTTTTTGCGACCCTAAGGACGCAGCTTGCCAGGCTTCCCTGTCCATCACCTACTCCTGGCTGCTGCTGCTGCTCCTAAGTCACTTCAGTCGTGTCCAACTCTGTGCGACCCCATAGACCGCAGCCTACCAGGCTCCCCTGTCCCTGGGATTCTCCAGGCAAGAACACTGGAGTGGGTTGCCGTTTCATTCTCCAATGCAGGAAAGTGAAAATGAAGTCACACACTTGTGTCCCACTCTTAGTAACCCCATGGACTGCAGGCTACTAGGCTTCTCATTCAATGGGATTTTCCAGGCAAGAGTACTGGAGTGGGTTGACATTACCTTCTCCAACCTCCTCCTGGAGCTGGATGAAACTCATGTCCATCGAGTCAGTAATGCCATCCAACCATCTCATTCTCTGTCCTCCCCTTCTCTCCTGCCTTCAATCTTTCCCAGCACCAGGGTCTTTCCCAATGAGTCAGTACTTTGCATCATGTGGTCAAAGTACTGGAGCTTCATCTTCAGCATCAGTCCTTCCATTGAATATTCAGAACTGGTTTCCTTTAGGATTGACTGCTTGGATCTCCTTGTAGTCCAAGGGACTCTCAAGAGTGTTCTCCAGCAACACAGTTCAAAAGCATCAAGTCTTTGGTGCTCAGCTTTCTTTATGGTCCAACTCTACAGCCATACATGACTACTGGAAAAACCATAGCCTTGACTAGACAGACCTTTGTGGGCAAAGTAATGTCTCTGCTTTTTAATATGCTGTCTAGGTTTGTCATAGCTTTTCTTCCAAGGAGCAAGTGTCTTTTAATTTCATGGCTGCAGTTACCATCTGCAGTGATTTCGGTCCCCAAGAAAGTAAAGTCCCTCACTCTTTCCATTGTTTCCCTATCTATTTGCCATGAAGTGATGGGACTGGAGAGGAACTAAAAAGCCTCTTGAGGAAAGTGAAAGAGGAAAATGAAAAAGTTGGCTTAAAGTTCAACATTCAGAAAACGAAGATCATGGCATCTGGTCTCATCACTTCATGGGAAATAGATGGGGAAACAGTGGAAACAGTGTCAGATTTTAATTTTTTGGGCTCCCAAATCACTGCAGATGGTGACTGCAGCCACGAAATCCTTGGAAAGAAAGTTATGACCAACCTAGATAGCATATTGAAAAGCAGAGACATTACTTTGCCAACAAAGGTCCGTCAAGCAAGGCTATGGTTTTTCCAGTGGTCATGTATGGATGTGAGAGTTGGACTGTGAAGAAGGCTGAGCACCAAAGAATTGATGCTTTTGAACTGTGGTGTTGGAGACGACTCTTGAGAGTCCCTTGGACTGCAAGGAGATCCAACAGGCCATTCTGAAAGAGATAAGCCCTGGGATTTCTTTGGAAGGAATGATGCTAAAGCTGAAACTCCAGTACTTTGATCACCTCATTCGAAGAGTTGACTCATTGGAAAAGACTCTGATGCTGGGAGGGATTGGGGGCAGGAGGAGAAGGGGACGACAGAGGATGAGATGGCTGGATGGCATCACGGACTCGATGGACGTGAGTCTGAGTGAACTCCAGGAGTTGGTGATGGACAGGGAGGCCTGGCGTGCTGCGATTCATGTGGTCGCAAAGAGTCGGATACGACTGAGCGACTGAACTGAACTGATGGGACCAGATGCCATGATCTTCGTTTTCTGAATGTTGAGCTTTAAGCAAACTTTTTCACTCTCCTCTTTCACTTTCATCAAGAGGCTCTTCAGTTCCTCTTTGCTTTCTGCCATAAGGGTGGTGTCATCTGCTTATCTGAGGTTATTGATATTTCTTCCGGCAATCTTCATTCCAGCTTGTGATTCATTCAGCCTGGCATTTCACATGACGTACTCTGCATATAAGTTAAATAAGCAGGGTCACAATATACAGCCCTGAGGTACACTTTCCCTATTTGGAACCAGTCCATTGTTCCATGTCTGGTTCTAACTGTTGCTTCTTGACGTGTATACAGATTTCTCAGGAGGCAGGTCAGGTGGTCTGGTATTCCCATCTCTTGAAGAATTTCCCACAGTTTGTTGTCACCCACACAGTCAAAGGCTTTGGCGTAGTCAATAAAGCAGAAGTAGATGATTTTTCTGGAATTACCTTGCCTTTTCTATGATCCAGCAGATATTGGGAAATTGATCTCTGGTTCCTTTGCCTTTTCTAAAACCAGCTTGAACATCTGGAAGTTCTTGGTTCATGTATTGTTGAAGCCTACCTTGGAGAATTTTGAACATTACTTTGCTAGCGTTTGAGATGAGTGCAATTGTGCAGTAGTTTGAACATTCTTTGGCAGTGCCTCTTTGTTTTTTTCTTTTTATAACATTTAATAAAACATTAAAAAAATTGCATCTGATTGTTTTCTGTTTTCCAGTGATGATTCCAAAGAATGTAATATCATTTTGTCTTAATCTGGTATTACTGCATTGTATTTAGTAAGCCAAGAATAGAACACCTTATAAAGAAACCAGCAACTTAAAAATATTTTGAAATATATTAAATTATTGGTGTTTGAACAATTTAAATCTGAAAATAGTAATTTTATATGTTTCAACCTCGGGTACTATTGGACTAATTTTTTTCAGTCTTTGGAGAAGCAGAATTCTTCATAACAGTCTTCCTCTTGTTGAAATATCCTACATTTTAAAGATTACTAGATATTTACTTCATTGTAGGTAGCATTTTAGTGAACTTTGAGAGATTCTTGGAAAATTTTTAATTTTTAACATACTAAAATTTTTAACATAATATTTTTATTTAGGAATAATGTTAATTTCTCTTAAAGTTATTTTCAGTGAGTTTTATAAAACTTTAAAATTACATTAGCCATAAATTGTAAAATATGTAAATATCTTGCATTTTAATCATCACAGTAATGTAAAACAAAGTTTTGAAGAATTGAAATATCTTTTTAATATTTATTGCATTTTACCTAATAGAGTATTTGTTAAGTATGCAAAGGTCCTATGGATTAAAGATAACATGAATTATTTATATTAAATAAAATTTTATTTTTCCTTAAATAAAATATGTATAATTGATAGATCATATGAATCATTTTCTATTTGATTTATACAAATCTAATTTGTTAATCTCTAAATTTAGGTCAATTTTATATCATACAGACCATTTTCTATTTGATTTATACTGCTCTAATTTGTTAATCTCTAAATTTAGGACTTGTTTTTACAGTATGGCTTACTTAGTCATATTTTTGTGCAATATCCCCTTAATTCAATGACAAAATTTTTTTCTACAGGGAAATTAAATAGCCTTCTCTGAGATTGTGTAGGTGAGTCAAATCAGGAGTATTTGAGTTTATTTTAAACATCTCTGTAAAAAAATGATTTGGGGAAAAAAAAAATGTAGACATCTAGCATATATTAGATCGTTCTCTCAAATGAAAGGTCATTGGTGTCCTTCAGCAGAATTCATCTACCCTGTATTTACTGTTGAAGGACACATTGTGGAATATTTTTTGCTGTTACCCACACAAGTCAGAGGCTGTTTCCTATTCATTTGCTCATTTAAAAAGTCATCCCTGAGTACTGGCACATCTACAAACCCACTAGATGGGGGTGATATGTTGAGTGGGTAGGTAGAAGTGTATTTAAATTTATTTTCCCAACTCCAAACCAAGAGTTTTCCACCTCTAATTCCTAAACTATTGTGAGTTTGGACTCTTAGTTAGGAAGCAATACTCCCCAGAACCAGCTTTCTTTGGAGAGTTGTGTAGCAATGATTGAGCTTGGGTGGGAAAGTACACACCCTGACTACTGTTATCTGTAGCTTCCGTATGAAGAAATGTTCATTTCTCAGTAAGCAATCACACAATAATAAAGAGCGCACGCAGTGCAGACTACTCTGTTCATGGTCACTGTGAAATGTCTTTCCCTAAGTCTGCTATTATTGTAAATGTAGAAACTTTGACCTCTCAAAGTTTAGATGTAGGGAAGAACTGGGACTATAAAAGCAAGATAAATCCCTGTAATAGGCCCTCATGAAAAGGAAATGCAGTATAGTTTATGTGTGCTATTTAATATATACTTTAATATGTTCACTAACAATTGTTAAATTCCATTAGGACCATTGAACCGATTAAACACCAAAATAATCTGCCATATAATTAGGCTTCCTTCTTCCTTCTTTCTTCCTCGATTAAGAAGATGGAAATTGAACACCACAAGTTCTTTGTCACAGAATTGGTACCTGTGTGAAGCAGAAACATAGGCAGTCTCCAACTTATGAAAGTATAATCTCAATATATATATTTATAAATATATTTGTTAGAATTAATAGGTAGAAACTCATCTCACATTTCTCAAAGAAACAAGACTGTAAGGCAAGGTAATCTCAGACCATTTCACCAAGGACTCATTAATTCCGTATCTTGAATCATTGTACCAAAAGTACCGAAAGTGCAGTCAGATGTTACCCATAATTTCTTAGAGAGAATGGTTTTATAGTCCTAAATGTGATGCCAAGATCATCTCTGCTGCTTCATGTTGGTTAGAGATATCCCTCTTGTTACTCCTGAACAGTGAAAAGATCAGGAAGGAGAGGGAGGAAAGAAAAAAAACTTCCCAAGGTGGCTTCTCTCATGCCCTAGGATCAAGATTCCAGGAGACTGAATGGGAGTGCCATTTAGGTGAATTTGAAACAAGTTGCTAAGCCCACCTGTTAAAAAGCACTTTTGAAACTAGCCAAATTCCTGTTCAGGCTTTTCTTTCCTTAAGAATCCATAATGGACCTTTATGTTTCCTTTTCTGTTTGTTCTTGCTCTTGATTCTGGCTGGCTTTTCTCATCCTCTAGGTGACTGCCACACAGATCCACAGAACCAGTGATTTCCTCCATTTCCTGTCCTTGAAGCAGTCCCACAGTACTGAGGTTTTCTAAAGGCTTTCACTGTTAACACCAAAAGAAAAATAAAACAAAGCTCCATCCTGTGCCACCATGGGAACCAGACTCTGCTATACAGGCATTTGGTTTCCCCAAATGAGGGATGAAATCTTGAAAACTACTGTGAGGGGCTAAAATGGTGAGGGTAGGCACTAGCAAGTGCAGGGTATGTTAGAAAGGAAGTGAAATTGTGTTCTGAATTCCTGCTTCTGTTGGCTAGCACCAGCCTCCAGGTTTGCTATTATGTACCCTACCAGGGAGGGCATGGGTCTGAGTGGGAACCTTTTTACCGTAGTGGCAGTTTTGATGGAGGAAAGAAGGAGCCAGAAAAAATGTAGGGAGCCAGTCACAGGCAACTAGCAGAGAAGAAAGGAAGCCAAAAAGGAGGAGAGCCCAAGTAGGAGCAGGAGACTGCTTTGGGTCAGTTTTTAAAGTGAAATGTAGCGCATAAGTTGACCACTGCTTGTGCATTTAGATGAAGTATTTCGTATTGCTAAACTTAAACACTGATTATACAAAAGGAGTTATTTGTGATATTTTATTCCATTCTTTGATTCATTCACTTGGCATGATTAAATTTCTGATTTTCTTTACTTTCAAACAAGGACATTTTTTTTTAATTTATTCATTTTTCTTTTCCTAGTAGTATGCCATTAAGATTATGTGCAAAGACTGTAATAATAAAGTTACCATCCTTGCCTTCTTATAAGCTGGTGCTCAGTCCCCTCAGTTGTGTTCAACTTTTTGTGACCCCATGGACAGTAGCCTGGCAGACTCTTCTGTCTATGGGATTCTCCAGGCAAGAATATTGGAGTGGGCTGTCATGCCCACTCCAGGGGATCTTTCTGACCCAGGAATCGAACTTGCATCTCCAGCATCTCCTGCATTGCAGGCAGATTCTTTACCCACTGAGTCACCTGGGAAGCCTCCCTTATAAGCTGGGGACCAGCAGTAAAGCATCTATGAAGATGCTCTTTGGAAGTAATTTTAAAGCATACAATTTTGCATACAGTTTAAAAGTCTGCCTCTTCCCTCATGTCAGCATACAACCATTATTCATAATGTGATTGATATTCTATTACTTGATTTCTATATCTGTGAAGGAAATATGTCTTATCTGAAAGAAAAATAAAATTTAAGTTATATTGTTTATGATTTTATATTTAATATTTTCATAATCAAAAGAAAAATAAAAGACTGTGATCTTTATATATGGCATGGTAATCATAGTAAAGCTGATTACTAGGGACATAATAGGATTAGGTGAGCAGCATTGAGAAGCCAGGGTTTTCTGCAAACCCAAGAGCTTTTCCCTAACTTGAAAGTGTGTGCAGGTAAGGCTAGATGGAGTGCTTTCTGCCTTACATTAAAGAAAATATGCTGCTTTAGCTTTACATGCTTTAGCTTTACATGCCAGTTTTAGCACCTCTCTGTTGCTCCTCAAAACCAAAATAGTATTTGGTTGCAAAAAGAAATCAAAAGTTGGTGTTATAAGAAAAACTTTTCTTTTTAAACGTGATATTGTTTGTTTAGTCCAAAAACCAAGTAGAAAAGAAAGAGAAAAGGTTAAAGAAATACATGGATAGTGACTGTATATGCTGGAGTTTTGACCATTTATATGTAGCTACTTCCAAATTTTGAAATAACCTAGAGATCATCTCTAGATTAAGAGGTTCTACATCAACTAAAGCCAGCAAATGGATACCAAAGGGGTAAAATAGAATGAAACAAAGAGAAGTTTTTTTTTTTTTTCCCCAATCCTATAATTGAATCTGAAAATATATAGAAACTCAAGGAAAGTCTGTTCTAAGCCGGTTTGTCCCTTCTTTTTAAATAAGAGTTAATACATTACCTTTCCTCTAGTACTTCTGTAAAAAAATCTAAGTCTTATGAGAAGACTATTTTTGGTCACCAGGATTTGATTACACTTTGGGCATGACTTGGATTTGCATAACAGAAGTTCCTTTGGTTAAGCCTAGTTCTCTGTATTAGTAAGAACTCAGAGAAATGCCATATGACTAGACAGGATCCATGGTGTTGCCTGTGGCTCTGTGCCTTAGTTAACAGTGAAAAGAGAATGCACTTTCAGCTGACCGAATGACTGACCTTAATTTTGTCAGCACACCTTCCTTTCCTCATATGCTACAAAGCCCATGTATAAAATTTTTGTCATGGCTGGTCCTGTTTCATTGGTTTGTTTTCATTTTCCTTTCTCTGTTAGACTTCCATGCAGCACTTTACCAAAACCCCTTTTTGGAACTGTCCTACTTGCTAAGTAACTCTCCTCTAAATTCCCTGATTTTGTCATTTTACTCCACATATTTAATAAACTTGTCGAAAAATGAGCATCTCAAGTGGAAAATAGAAATTCAAAGGATATCATTATAAAACCAAAGTGTATCCTAAACATTAAAATATCTGTATCTTTATATGATTCTCAATATAAAGCAATAAAACAAAAAATTAATGTTTGTGACCATGTCATATCCAAGTTGCCTTTGAAAAGTAATACATTCTGATTTCTTATTTGGTAGATAGGAAACCTAAATCAAACAGAAAATGAGTGTCACATACCAATTATTTCAGTCATTTTTAAAAAAAAATTTTTCTTTTAACATGAACTGTAGGAAACGAACTACTTTGTAGAGGTGTTATTGTCTACATTTATCCATGTTCTATTATGTATTAAGTCCACATCAATAAATGTAGCTGTGTTGATATTTCAGTTTCCACTTAATATATTTTAAACAAAGTTGATGATTTTTTTAGTTCATTAGTAACTTTGACTATTAAAAAGCTGTTTGTTGAAACCTATAAAATGGTACATTTGCAGTTATTTTTTTTCTTTCAACTTAACAGCATTCACTGTTATCTTACTTTTTATAAATACTTTTCATCATGTACCCTCTTTTAAAAGCACAGCTAATTAAATATAAGAATACAACAAGAAATGTCAACATAGATATGCTTATTGTTGAAAACTTTTTCATAAGTACCAAAATATTGCTCTCACCCTACTGCCATAAAACAGTTTTTCCTTCCATTTCTTACCTAGATTCCAAGCCCTGTGTCTCAAATAGTACTTGAATTGCCTCATAGATATTAATAGTTTTATATTCCATACACTTACATTGATTATGTGTAGTTAAAACATGTAAAATCTGATTATATATGTTTGTATATACACATATGGAAATATACTTAATATATGAAAAATTTAAGTATTATATAGATATATGGACAAACAAGGGAATTTCACCCAATATTATCAGTATCTTAACTACATTCATATTCACACCCTAAACAGATGTACAAAGTGAATAAATCATTGTAAGCTTTGTCTTATGAACAGCTATCAAATGAATTTCTCTTGTAATGATTACTTTTTCTACTTTATATTTTTGAAAATTGCAATAAACTATTGTCATTTGTGAAAAAGTATGAACACATTATAAACTAAATTACAGATTTTAGGTACATAAATTTATGTGATGTTTTTTAAGGAAATAAATTTATTAAAAATATTTCAAGGCCATGATGTAAATAGATTACATATCTGATAGAACTGGAATATCTTTAAGTGAAATTTCATGACTACTTGTCATGAACTTTCTTTTGTCCAAGTAAGTCAAAATTAAAAATAGAATCTTTTAGAACTGTTATAAAAAAGCTTTAGAAGTAATTGCTAGGATAACTGTGCTAGCAGCATATAAAAGTTATGTATGTTTTGCACAGGGCAATGAAAGACTTTTGAAAACTCCTTGCTCAGAACCCAGCAGTATTACTGAAATTTTGTCTCATATTCCTTAAATGCTGCCAGTGGGAGGGAACCTGCTTCCTGTGATTGTTTTTTTCCCCTTTGAATGGGAGCGATGGAGCACTTGCATGATGTGTTTGGTGCCTTGCATGAAAAAGACATGCAAAGGCAAGGTCTAGTCTGCATGCTGCTTAATGAATGTTTTTCCTTTTCTCTCCCTCCTTGTCATGTGCTTTCAGAAGACAACAATGTGGAAGGTGGGTGTTTTCTACTTTGTTTTCCAACTCTCATTTGCTTTTTATTTCTTAGTAATAGTAGAGTACATCTTGAATGTAGACGGTAAGTTGAACTTCTGAATATTTGCTTATTTCTGGATTGTGTATCATTTTTCATATAGAACACACACTTTCAACTCCCTTCAGCCCCAAGTGTATGAAACCCCTTCAACCTTAACTCCAGCCCTTGATGGACTTCAGCATCCCATATAAACCTTAGAATACTTATTTCAGTGTTCTCCATGGAAAAATGACACAATCTTGCTTCTTTTATTTTAAATGAAAAAATATATCTTTGTGGTTTCTGAACCCAGTGCATGATTCTCCATTTTTTTTCTTGATCAAAATGATTTCTTTTGTAAATTTTGAGCATTATTATATCATCTCTAGCCCATTGGTTTAGTTTCAAATGATTTGATTTAAAAAAATAAATAAATAAAGTATAAGAGGCATAAATTTAGATTAAAAATAAACCATTGGTTCATGGAAATGAGAGCATACAGCACTCCAGCATGATTACTGGTAAGTATATTTATAATATTCTATGTCTGTTAAATAGAATTATGATATTTGTTCAAGGTTTTCTAAAATTATCAAGAGATTTTGAGAAAGCTGTACATTTTTCCTGTTGAATTCAACAAACTAAAACATGTTTCAACATCTTTTTCTAAATTAAAAAAAAAAAGGTAAAATATAGTTGATTTTGTATGTTGTGTTAGTTTCATATTTCAACATCCTTACCTTTAAGGAACTTAAATGCATTAGTTCACGTGCTGTAAAATTAATATGTAAAGGATAAAAATATGAAAAGAACTAGGAAGTGCAAAGAATTGTGAAAGGGAAATTGATGTCATATCACCTTATATAACCACAGCATTAGCAGTTCAGATTCCCTAGAAAAAGAGTCCCCATCTAATGTAACAGATTAAAATTACTAAAATTTGATATCTCAAAGAATGATTTGTGCTAACACAAAATTGATCAGTAGCAGATATCAGCATATTATTTGTGATTATTTCGTGGATTCTTTCAATTGCTTAGTTATCAAACATTTGTTTCATTAATTAAGTAAAACAAATTAAAAGTTTAAAAGAAATCACCAGTGAAAAATTTTCCAGGTGTTGCTTCTGTAAATGGCATCTTTTTTTCTACAGTATAATTTAAATAGCATGTGAGTGTGCACTTAGTAAAGATATTACCCTTACAGGTCTGACTGACATTGTTCAAAATCATTCTCATTTATAATTATGCATGTTATTTGAGTTCAAAAGGTTTTTTTTTTTTTTAAAGTATCTTTTTGGCTTTTTTTTGTATTTCCTTAATCATCCTGTAAAAAGGTCTGTGTTTTCATTCTTTTCTCTTTAAATCCAGTTACATTCAAAGGGGCTTTAAAATCAGCTTAATGAGCATGTATGACTCTCTCCTTACACATCTCATGAAAAAAACTGACAAGATTTTCAGAGTATAGGCTCATAAACTATTGTAATAAAGTTTATTCTATCATTGGAGAAGGGAATGGCAACCCACTCCACTACTCTTTCCTGGAAAATTCCATGGATGGAGGAGCCTGGTAGGTTCCAGTCCATGGAATCGCAAAGAGTTTGACATGACTGAGCAACTTCACTTTATTCAATCATAATTTTTAATGTCTGTTTATAACTCCACTTTGACCATATAGTCTAGCTGCCTTGGAGGTAGGGGTATAACACAAACAATGCAAATGTTATTGATATTTAAAAATTTCCATTCTTACTAAGGTAGTATTAAAAGCCATTAAAGGAATGTAAAAGTTACATCTTGCACAGAATTATTTCCCTGATTTATTTTACAAAAAAGTTATGAACTATTATTAGGAAATGTATAGTAATTTTTAAATGAAATTAAATGAAAAATTATATAACCTGGGCAGATAAGCTGCTACTCTTAAGCATATAAAGTATCATGAGTCACCAATGAATCATAAACTTTTTAAACTGATTGTGATTTTTGTTTTTGTTTAAAAATCACTTAGAAAATATAAAAGAAACTAGATTACAGAAACATTGAACTACTGTGCTAAATAATTTTTATATCATAATTATATCATGATTTGTAATTGTGTCTGCCCCACAGGAATGTGTAAATACCCCTTAAAATTTTAAGGACATAATACAGGTTATTTCAATACTGATTCAAGTAATATACAAAGCTGTTTAGCTCAAAGCCTCAAATATATCTGAACAGTGGGAAATGAAATACACATTTTATTAAATTTGTATGTATGCTTTATTTCTCTAGCATTTTGCCATATTCTTGAAATATATAGGGATTGAAGTGTAACTTAATTTCTAAATTTAGAATAAAGAACTAGGAATTAATGTTGAAAAGTAGAACATATATTTATAGATAGTGAAATAATTTTTTAAAAGAAAATTACTAGTATTCTTTAGAAAAGGGGTAATCTTCAATCTAAAATTGTCAAGGAAGAATTAAAAATAATTTAAATAAACAAAAGGAATTCCATATTCTTTTAGAAAACTATCTTGATGAAAGTATATCTTAAATATACTCATGTTAACTCATACTTTAATATTGAAGTAATGTTTAAGTAAAATGTTAAATAATTTTGTTTTCCATGGAAAATTACTTAAGCCTGTTTAAAGGTCATCCATTGTTTCTAAAAAAAATCTCATTCCATAGTAAGTTCTAACTTTACAACTGCATGTCTGATGATCTCTTTTATATTTGAACAAGCTTATTCAGTTCCTAACTGTGTCAGACAAGGGGCCATTTCTGCATTATCATTTCAGTGTGACTCAGGATGTGTTTTTCTTTTTTTCATTTAACTATGAAATGTCTCATTTTTTATGAGAGGAAAAAGATCAGACCCAGCCCATGTTTCAGGTATTCCCTTGGGGTGTTTTTTTTTTGTTTTTTTTTTTAATATAATTTCGTCACCAAAGAAGGCAAACCCTGTGGGGGCAGTGTTCAAAACAGCCTTATCAGAGGGCATGCAGGGCAGATGCAATATTTAAGGGATTGGTTGGATTTTTAAGTCATGCTCTTATGCTGTTGAATGCTCCAACTGATACATAGAAGATATACACAGTGCAGCATATGCAAGTGTTTAAATTGCAGTTCTGTAAGTCTTTGCCCCAAAGCATTCCAACCTGGAGTTGAAAGAATGCTTTTGATTTGCCTCTGTGATACAGACACGTCTCATAGGAAACAAGATGTCTGTCACTGAACATTTTTGTCACTGTGACAACCCTGCCTTCCCATGCTCCCTTGTTTATTGCTGACTGTGCTCTTGTTTCCCTTCAAGGTCTGGCGCACCTGATGATGGGCGACCAAGGTATGGGCTCTGTTCCTTTTCCACTCTGCTTTCAGTGTTTTCTTGTTCTCCAGCTGCTTTCAAACCATTGCTGCAAAGGATGGGCAAATGCTTGCAAGTTATCTGGCTGCAAATAAAATGCATAACTTTGTTCACATTTTTTCATGTGTTTTTCTCCCCTTTATTTGTTGGTTTGGTATTGGTTTGCTCCTTTGACTTTTATTTTCCTTCATTCTTGCACTATGTCTGCAAATAAATGAGACATAAGAACTTGTAATTGAAAGTTTCCATACGTTTATCAGCATATGCAGCTAAAGGTAGTTATAGTAAAGAAAATCAGAGAACCATTAATATATGAAAGAAGATACTTGGTTTAATGTACTGCACCAAAAAGAGTCCATTTTTCACCCATGCATGGCAGTTTGGGAACATATGCAGACATCTTTGGCTTCTGGCTTCTTGAATGCTGAGTATAGTGTTCTACAGAATCAATACTTTTTCTACCTACAGGCATTGTGTATCTCCTTTTGTGTAGTCTTTTAAAGTGAGCATGGGCTTTCTAATTTCCTTGCACGTATTGCCTTAAAAAAAGGCAGATTTCTCAACATGTATTGATTATATCTCCATTTGTTTTCAAACTCTTATTTATACCTTCTTGTATATTTAATTTTCAAAGAGTAGTACATTTACATATATTCATAATTCTTATTGTTGTTTCTCTCCTCTTTATTCTCTTTGTATGGAAACCCTTTCTTCATGGAACCATTTCATCAAATCCATAGGTAAAAGTAAAGGTATTACATTATTTTATTTCTTCTTAATATCATCTATATGAATAACAGTGTGTCTAAGTTATGCAAATATATTTAGACCTTTTGGCATTAGTAATGGGCACTGGGAGGTAGGTGTGAGTGGTAATGAATATTTTATGAATTGAAGGTAAGAGAAATCCATCAAAATGTTTCCCTCTGTATTTTCTTGCTATTTAGAGTGTTTTTTTTTTTTTTTCATGTCAGCAGCTTATATAATTAGCATATTTAAAGATTAGTTACAGGTTTCAGTGTCAGTTTTTGCAGTATCATTTAATGGTAGTTAAATAATGAGTGTAGCCACCAGAAACATATCATCCTCAAATATTTAATTCTGGAGTACACCTGCACCAGCTATTCTGCCTAAGAATGTAAGTCAAAGCATGTGCGGCATTGAAATAGTACTGCTCCAGGCTCATCAGGCTGTGGTCTTCTAGATGTTATATAAACACGTTGACTCCATGGTAACTCTAAAAGGTAGTGTCATAAAAGAGACAAAGGCTCAAGACAAAGGCTCAAAGACAAGCCTGCTCTTTCTTTTGTGCATACTAACTTTGTTTTAAGAACATTGTCAACTAGGTATACATTTCTGTATCCCTTGGTAAGTCAGGCATGTGTATTCTTTGACAGTATTGGTGCCAAATTTAAAAGCATGCTTAGTTTGCCATTTAGAACCATCCACATTGTGTTTAATGTTTTCATTAAAAGAAAATAGATGATATGCAGCTGTGGTAAATATAAATATGTCTCATAGCCTTTAACCATTTTTAACTGTGTATTAATGAATGTGCCCTTGGTATCTAGTTTTGTTTTATTTTGGCTGTTTTAAACACAAGCATGTGTTTCTTTGAATTTTCTGAATCTCTCTTTTGCTCTGAATCTTAATCAGGGGAATTGGTACCAAAGCTCACAGTTCTCTCCCTTTACATTAGTGTCATCTAGCAGGGCAGCTTTTCTGTTTAAAAAAGGCCCTGAATATGAGTGTAGAAATAAGTAAGAGAGAATATCAAAGTTTTAAATGTGTAACATAGACCTTTAGAAACAAATGTTGTTTGAGTATTTTGAGCCAATAAAAAGAGAACATATGTTATTGCAGTTTGTATTTTGGTCAGCCATTTCAAATAATATAATTTAACCTTATTTTACACTTTCAGAAACCGTGAAAATGACAACATATATCAGTTCTTTTAGAAATTTTGTGTATGATTTGGGATACTTTTTAAAATTCTTTCTTTTTTTTTTTTTTTTTTTTGAGGCCAAACTACTGTTCCTTCCATTTCTGAAGTCGGCATTTTCCCCCAAGTTCCTTAATATAGGAATCAGGCTGACATAGAGGGAAATGTATTTATATTTTGTTTTACTAGCTGAGTGAAGTAAATGTATATGTGTTTGTATATGTGCATGCATATATTTGTATGAAAGCATGTGTATATACAACTTTCTAAATATACATACACATATATATCAATTATGTTGTGAAAAAGTAACTCTTAAAAATAATACTCTAATTATATAACCATTTAGCTCTACATATGGAATAATTCAGGTTTATGCTTACTTGATATTCATTTTGGTGTAATTAATGTTGAGTGTCACTTAACTTTATTCAGTTTTATTTTGTCAGTCTTAAAAGTTTTCTGTTGACATGTGTGAAAATATTTTTGCTTTACCAGTTTTCATCAAATTTTATTTCTCAATCAGCACAAAACTATACAGGACAGGAATTTGGTATTTACTTTACATTATTTTTCTGTTAATAGGGCTAGGCTGCTTCTTGGTGTTAAATGGGAAATGAAGACTTTGAGATGGACTTGGGTATTTAAAACAGTGATCACCTTTACATGTTGGTTAAGCTATATATATATATGCATATGCATATATATATATATAATGAGAAACATGATTTGTAAGTCTGCATTAGTTGCAAATTAATTCAATAAATCTGCATTCTAGAACAAAAAATCCAATCTTGACTGTGATGAATCATAAATGACTGTCAATAAAATAGGGAATGAAAACATGGAAAGAAATGGAAGTGCAGGGAGAGTGGTAAATAGTATGATCAGTGATGGGCATTCAGAAAAGATAAAGATAGTATGAATCAGGGTCTCCTTTAGGAGGCTATCCTTGCCTTGTACCACCTGTTGGAGGAGTCAAAAATGTCTAGAAACTTGACAGTGTAGCCTTTTGTATCATGTTAAATCCTAGTTGTGCATAAAATGTGTTAAATCTACCTAATCTTAAATAACAGATTTGCATTGAAAATTCATGCTTCTCAAATCTTCCCATCAAATTTTAATCCTGAAATATTTTTTGGACCCTACATTTCTCTTTAGGTGTAGTGATTTCAGGTGCTCTGGAATAATCATTTGTGAATTAAAATCTTCCTTTATTGAATCCAGAAGCAAAACTGGGTTCAAGAATATTATTGCTATCATTTTGATATATTTTATATGGATTCTTAGGTATTTTCTGAACTTTTAAATGTCCAGTGACAGACAATTGTATTTCATTTTGTACATTTTAAAAAGGAACATTTCTTCTGATAACCTCCTTCATCCTCCTCCCCAGGCTTCTCTCTAGAGGTAAGCACTGGTATCACTTTGTGATATATCCTTACACAGTTGGTATGCATCCTTCCAAACTCCATAATTATTTCTTCAGGGTTTGAAAATTGCAGAATTCCTTATCATATTGTATGACAAAAGCAGATAAGTCAGCTGGAGACATGTTAGGGCTCATTGCTTTGCTGGCAGAATCAAAATGAATGAAATAAAAACTTTTTCACTCTTTTTGTAGACCATCTTGACTCATATTTTCACTTGGTCATTCTGTTTCACATTTTAGAGTTGATTATTTTGATTGGTTTTCATGTTTTCTAAATGATTACAGTTAGGAATAACCTTTATTTTCTTTGGGATAACTAAGAGAGATAATATTCAGGGTCAACCAAACTCCCATTGGTTGTGGTTAGATAGATTCAAGCAGTCTTTGTGACACTGTGTTTGCTTTCTTTCTAGGTTTGAAATTTGCCACTATTGTTAGGACTATTGACAATATTAACTTTATTTGAAAATCTAGATTTCTCTATTTGTCTGGGAAGGCAGTTTTTTGCTCGTTTTCTTCTATATATGTTTAAACTGGTCACTTCATTCTAACAATTGATTATATTTTACTCTAATGTTTGAGAAAAATGAATGACCATTTAAATCAGAAAATGTCAAATAAAGTTATACTGCAAATCCAGCCGTCATTGACTGGTTAAATAGCTGAGAAGCATAGGTTAATAATTGTCCATTAAATGATGATCAAAAGCATATATTTTCCATCATAACAATTATTATAACTGTATATATTTATGTGAATGATTACATATTTAATGTCAACTTTTCCTAGTAGAATGTAAGCTCCATGAGGGCAGGAAGCTTGACTTTCTTTTTGACCATTGTATTTCCAGACTGTCTTTCTTACTGTATCTTGAACTTGCCATTCTCATGATTTACATATGTGTGTGTTGGGGGTGTATTGGAAAAGGTAGATATAGAGGAGGAGATGGAGGGTTTGTGGTGGACATAGTAGAGGGTGGAAAAGTAAAAGGAAACTTGTAAAAATAACTAGAAAAAATTGTAGCAATAGATTATATTGAATGCTGTCTCTACACTTCTTTTGTTTCCGATCATATCCTTTTTCAAAGCTACAGTATTTCTTTCTAATAAAATATCATTCTAGTATCACTTTAATATGTCTTAGCTGATGAACAGCAATGGTCCTGTAAGGAAGTAAAAAGTCTGTGTGTTTTTGTGTTTGTAGGTTTTCAAAAATTTTAATGTGATTCACTGTCACAGTGGCAAATAATAAAGCTGTATTTTCTAACTTTCACTATTCGTGTGATAGCAACACAGGACATTTCCTGAAATTCACATATAGTGTTTAACTAAGTAATGTGGTTTCCATGAGTTCTGAGTTCTTTATTTTTTTAACCTGTATCAATTGTGATGAACCATAAGACCTGTGTTTAAATTGGGTTTCAATTGGGTTAGCATTGCAAACTTTCAAACAAGCCAGAATTTGTCGTATCTGTGATATGTCCTAATGTGATATGAGCATATTTGCTATTCCTTTCATTAGTAAATCCTGCACTGTATTTGCAAAATGAGTTTCCATTTGACTCTTTCAAATGTTTATTGTTTGATTATCTGTGTTTCTCATGTTACTAGAAAGCCAAGGTATTACAACTGTCAAGCATGTAACTACACATTTTAAAAGTTCCTAAATTTCATTGTTAGTGAAAATGAAGATCTTAAAATCGAATAACTGTAAAGAAAATACAGATTTTTCTCATAACCAATTCTGTTAATATCTATATATAGTTAGTTCCAGTCACCTAACTGATAAGCAGTATCAAAGATTATGTATTTAAAATTTTATCTGTAATGTCAAGCCACAACTAATATTCTATCTATTCTTGAAATAGACTTGATATTATTAATTCTTAGAGAAAAATAACATATTTAGTAGTATTATACATCTTCTTCTGTTTCCATAATTTTTGTTTCAACTATCATCTTTGTTTGTGACTATTTTGTCTGTGAAGTGCAGTTTCCAGTCACCAACGTCATGATGCCTGTTTGTTTTATAACTCGGAAATACATTTTACTGTGATATCTGATATAGAACTAATTTAGTTTTGAAAATATCATATCTCTCTTCTTTTGTATGGCTTCTGAAGTCATGTCTCCTCATTTAGCTTCAAAATATCAACTATTCTTCATTGCTCAGGAGCATTTTTGAGTGTTGACGGAGTCTTAACTGTATTGAAATGCTTACATGTGGTTCATTTGCAACCGAGGCATAATTTATTTCTGTTTATCTATTGTGACTTCTATTGGTGCAGTATTAGAAGCTCCTCAGCCACAGAACATGGAAAGACCAGAATTTCACTTCATGAAATAAGATATTAAATGTCTACTTAGAAGGCTACATGACTGTTTAAAATTTGGTATTTATTTTGTAGTCTTCTTTAGCCTTCCTGCCTGTCAGTTCTGAGCACAATGAAGAAAAGCTACTGGAAGAGTAAATATTTCTGTATTACCTCTTGCTGCAATTTAATGGTTTTTATTATGTTTTTACTAAGAAAAGCCCCAGCACCTTTTTTGTATCTTCACTCTTGGTTCTGTGATGAGAAGTTTCCCATTTACATTCTATACACAATTATGACATTGAATAACTGGTAAACTAAATAAGGATTTTGTTAAGCTTGTAGTGGATTAATTAATCCTCATTGAACAGCACAGAAAGGATTCTTCACAGTTTAAAGAATGAGGTAGTATAAATATAACTTTAGATTCTTTACTGAAATAGATCATAAATAGCAAAAAAATTATTTTATATCATATTGAATAGTAAAAGGATCATTTCTTTTCCAAAATAATGATCATCTTATTTATCCATGTTAAAAGGTATTTTTGTTCATCTGAAGTGAAGTGAAAGTCTCTCAGTCATGTCTGACTCTTTGTGACCCCATGGACTTAGTCCAGGGAATTCTCCAGGCCAGAATACTGGAGTGGGTAGCCTTTCCCTTCTCCAGGGGATCTTCCTAACCCAGGAATTGAACCCAGGTCTCCCACATTGTAGGTGGATTCTTTACCAGCTGAGCCACAAGGGAACCCAAGAATACTGGAGTGGGTAGCCTGTCCATTCTCCAGCGGATCTTCCCACCCAGGAATAAAACCGGGGTCTCCTGCATCGCAGGTGGATTCTTTACCAACTGAGCTATGAAGGAAGCCTAAATTAATCTAGGTTTAAAAAATCAAAATCTTTAGGCTGGTAAGAAGATATTTCTTAACTTGTCTTGGCCAGTGGTTTTAAAGAATACTGTAATTACCCAGGATACTCATTAGCTCATATACTAAAGGGACTTGAATCTTCAACTAGAATCAGAACTTTGTAGCAGAAAAGAACTTGTCAGATAATCTTTATAAATTGTTGACAGTATTTTATTTGTAACATATAATAGGAGACATTGCTTATTATGATAGGCAAAACACTGTGGAAATTTTGGCTAAAATAAGTGATACAGACTTATCAACTCTAAGAAGACCTTAAGACTTTGCTCCACTTAAACACTAATAATCATGAAACAGGATTCTGTCTTCTTATTTGAAAAATAAAGTTAGAGGTAGTATGAAGGAAACTCATCATAAAGTATTATATAAGATGCTATTGTTGATTTGGGAGAATGGCATTGAAATATGTATAATATCATATAAGAAACGAATCACCAGTCCAGGTTCAATGCAGGATACAGGATGCTTGGGGCTGGTGCACTGGGATGACCCAGAGGGATGGTATGGGGAGGGAGGTGGGAGGGGGGTTTAGGATTGGGAACACGTGTACGCTCGTGGCAGATTCATGTTGATGTATGGCAAACCAATACAATATTGTAAAGTAATTAGCCTCCAATTAAATAAATTTAAATTAAAAAAAAAACAAAAAGAAAAAAAAAGATGCTGTTGTTTCTCATTTTGAAGATTTCATTTTAGGGGAATAAAACTCTATCTTATAACAAAGGACCAGTATAGTGTGATACGTAAGTACCACAGTCATAAGACCTGTTCAAATCCTGCATTTGCTTTTTACTGACTGGGGCAAATAATTCAGCCTCACATGTCTAAATCTTAGGATCTTATTATTAGCTAATAAAAATACTCCATTCTCCAGTATGCTGTTACATGACAAAATGCAAAAGTAAGTAAAAGATGGTTTCTGTCGATGATGTTAAAACATACTGTACACCCTTAGATTAAGTGAATCTGAAAACTAATCTGTAATATGCCCAGGATTTTAAGATGTTATTAGTCTCAAAATCTGCCTATCTTATAAATACCCTATTTTTCATGATTCTATGATTAAGTTATAAATAACTAGACATCCGTGTCCTGATGGCTCATACTACAGAGAATAGTGGCACAATTAAGCATGAAAGATTAATTCTACTCAACCATATTTAGATATCCCTATTTCTCTTTTACATTTTCACATTTCTCTCACATATAATGAAGTTGAAATAGATTGTCTTCCCTTTGAACAAAACTAGGAATTCCAGTTTCTTTATATGCTGTTCTTTAAATGCAAATTAATGAGCTGAAGGGGGCAGAAAGAAATATTTTCTTGTGGACTGGAAGTACCTCCTAGAGAAAAATTTTTTATGAATTAATGTTTAGCCTCATTAATGGCTTAACAGAGTGATATATGATTTGAGTTTATACTACTTAGTCACCTGAAGACCAAATTTTCAAAGTCAAGCTAATTAGGGCTTTCTCTTCTTTGATAGGTATCTTTGAGGGAAAAATAACATAATTACCTTGAGATACTTAAATAATTGCCTATACCCTCACATCCTTAAAGATTTTGCTCAAATGGCACCTGAGTCTCAAGAGACTTGTTTTGACAATCAAATTTAATACTATGATTTGCCCCTTTCCTGAACTCTCTTACTCTAGTCAGTTTATCTCCCATAACAATTATCTTTTAACACACTTTAAAATTTTAGCGTTTATTTTGCTTACTGTTTATCGTCTGGTTTACTTCAGCAAGAATATAAGAGAGCAGAGATCTCTGCCCTTATATATCTCTAGAGCCCCAGAACAGGGACTGGCACGAGTATGTATTCAATAATACATGTTTAATGACTGGCTGACTGATTATAAACAAGTTTATGGAATTTCTTTAAGATTTTATTTTGGATGCTTTTTTTCTTTCCCATAATACATTTACTTTCAAATTTATTTTTTCCTTTTTGCTTCAAGATAAATATTCTAATAAAGGAAAAAGAAGATCAGTAAAACCAGGACTTTTCTCCTTTTGAGAAGGACTCAGACTTGACCCATTGGATCGTCTTTGTTCTCTGCCCAGTGTATGCAGGTGGTGTCACAGAATTTGGAAGGAATTTGAAAACCTCTCCATTAACCACTAATGATCAAGTCTTTAAAATTCCTCTAGTAATTAGGGATTATTAAAGGAATATTAAATGAATGTTTCAAGAAAGGGCTAAAAATTCATCTTTGTATATCTCTCTGTGTATATCAGTAAGAGGAAGAGGCTCCTAGAAGTTTAGCTTCTAAGTGGCATGAATCATTGTGACTTTCAGTAATTACCTTTTGGCAGTTTGTGACAGAAGTTTCAAAGAATGAAATGGGTCCCCTTGTACTTTCCATTCATGTGACTTATCTAGTGCTTCTAATATTGAAAGATTCATTTTTCTCAGGCCCTCAAACAGCTATGTACACCCAAGGGCCTTTGACTTTTTCCCAACCTGTGGATTAATGATCATATGTTCAACTAGATGATTTATCAAGTGGTCTAGATCTGCAGCCACCTGTCCTAAATTGTGGAGCCTTGAGTTGAAGAATTGCAGTGGTAGGAAATCTCTGAATTAAAAATCAACAAGAAAACTGGAGCGCTGAAGGCTGCATTTTCCTTAAAATGAGTGCCTTACTATGTGTCCTTTTGTTGAAAATAGGGTTTGGAGTGAAATAGGGGGAGAGAAAAAGCGGGTGAGGAGAGAATTCTCTCTAGAAAGAATGAAAGTAGTTTCATTCAGTCTTAGTCATTATTGCTTTAATCACCAGAATTTTTCTTTATGTGGGGCTGTGGCTTATGGTAAATAGCCATAGCTTTTCAGATGGATAATTTAGAGATGTTTGACATTAAGACATATAAACACAAGGATAATAATAGTTACCACTTTTCAGAACACATCTTTACACATTCAAGTTATATCCACTTATATAACATGTGTACTCTGCTAAATGCAGTTTTAACTTTTCCTCCTGGCTTGTTTGCCTGTACCTATGATGACATCCGGTCCCACCACTTCATGGGAAATAGATGGGGAAACAGTGGAAACAGTGTCAGACTTTATTTTTTTGGGCTCCAAAATCACTGCAGATGGTGACTGCAGCCATGAAATTAAAAGACGCTTACTCCTTGGAAGGAAAATTATGACCAACCTAGATAGCATATTCAAAAGCAGAGACATCACTTTGCCAACAAAGGCCTGTCTAGTCAAGGCTGTGGTTTTTCCAGTAGTCATGTATGGATGTGAGAGTTGGACTGTGAAGAAAGCTGAGCGCCAAAGAATTGATGCTTTTGAACTGTGGTGTTGGAGAAGACTCTTGAGAGTCCCTTGGACTGCAAGGAAATCCAACCAGTCTATGTTAAAGAAGATCAGCCCTATGTGTTCTTTGGAAGAAATGATGCTAAAGCTGAAACTCCAGTACTTTGGCCACCTCATGCGAAAAGTTGACTCATTGGAAAGGCTCTGATACTAGGAGGGATTGGGGGCAGGAGGAGAAGGGGACGACAGAGGATGAGATGGCTGGATGGCATCACTGACTCAATGGACATGAGTTTGGGTGAACTCCGGGAGTTGGTGATGGATAGGGAGGCCTGGTGTGCTGCAATTCATGGGGTTGCAAAGAGTTGGAATATGACTGAGCAACTGAATTGAACTGATGATGACATGATAGCTCATTCAGATTTGTAGCAGCTGAGGTAATCTCCAATAATTTTTAATGTAAAAAAAGTGCAGGCATATTACCAGAGATATGAAATAAGGATAGTAATTTCTTTCACCCTACAGAATTTTATTTTATTACATAAACCAGATACAGACCAGAAAATTAGGCTATTGAGATAATAAAATGACTCATGTTATATGAAATTTCTAAGCAATATTTATTTTTTGGCCTGGATTACCTGGTCAACTGACCCAGTTTTCCATTTCATCTTCTGGACTTGGCGTTATAAAGTCAGTAGACATTTGGAGAAAATTAAATTACTCCATTCAAGGAAACAATCAAATTTAGATTGGGCTAAAGTGCTGCCAGAGGGATGGAAATCCCTCAGTTGGCCAATTGTGATTTAGTTCACAGGGAAATCCTCATTCACAAGCTAACCATAAGTTTTTTGCAGATGGCTGGTGGCAAAATACGCCAGAAATTCCTGCTTAGCTTAGTGAGCAGACATTTTAATGCTATCCTGACTTAAAAGAATTACATGATGCTTTGTTGTAACTGTCTTTCCAGTGATTATTTATTTAAATAAAAGAATGCATTATCTGACCAGCAGTCACAGGGCATAGAATTCAAATTCCTTCCCTGGCAGTGTGGTTGTATTTGCACTGATCCATCTTTACTTGCTGTGTCCAGTGACATTCTTTGTGAGAGGACTGGGTAAAATTAAGAGTCATTCAGTGCAATGGAAAGAGAGAAGCCAGTTGGCTCAGATGAAAGCCAAAACTTGGACTAATGCAGGTGAGCCACTTTGGGTGCTCATTTGCCCTCTTATTGTAAGGTGTAATGTCGTGACCTGTTAGGCCAAACCACTGAACCTCTATTCTTCAACTACTTCAAATCTGTCATCCCCTAGTTAGAAGAATGCTTGAGGCTGGTCAAGTAGCCTACTTCCCTGTTAGAACATCTGAGCAGTCTTTGAAACACCATTACAAACCTTGACCTTGTTACCATTGCTCTGAGCCAGGGGTTCTCAGGTTGACTGCCTAGCTCTCCCCCATCTCCCATCCCCACCGCCCACCCCCAATCATCTGAAGCATATTTTTAAAATATATATATTTTAAAGGAACCTAACTGATAATTTTAATCAATAGGTCTATGGTAGATTATGATCTTGTACCATAAAAAGCCCCTTTTCAAGTTCCCAGAAAGCTGCTAAAGCAGAGCCATTATGTGCAATGTTACTAACTCAGCTAAATGGCTTTTGTCCTTTATAAGCTGATCTTGATCGTCATAGTGAGTGATGAAGGTTGTTTTTCTTTTGTTGTTTTTTTCTTTCCTTCCCTCCCACCCCCCGCAGGGCCACTGTGCCATAGTCTATTCAATTTAATTATTTCTGTGTTGAAAGATTTTCCTTACTAATAAAAATATTATTATCTTGCTTTAAGAGAAGTTAGGCCTTGGTCCATTATGAAAGGACTAGCAGAGAAGATATGGTTATTCAGTTGGGCCTACTCTTTATCCTTGAAATTAAACAATTGGTTTCACACAAGTAAAGATGTCACTGGGCTCTTTCCAACCTTGTGGTACATGTCATTAAAACTTTCATTGTGTAGAGTTCAAATACCTGCTTTTAAAAAAGAGAAAAAAAGACACAAATTGAATATATGGGAACATTTAAACTTTTGATATGATGCCCACCCATGGATACTTTGTAATATATTTTAGGATCATTGTCCATAACGGACCATGATAAAGTAATGCAGACAAAGGAAAAGCCAAACAACAAGTGCTGAGTTCACATTTAAAAAAAGAAAAGGCCTCAAACATATTTCTAGACAATGGAAAAATTGATTATAATGACTTTCTTCTCTTTTTACTGAAGATTGTGGTGAAAGAGGTGTTAAATAAAACAGAAATATATCATTTCTACAAAGGTTATACTTTAGAGGGTGGAAATTTGGTCTCCGGAGTCTATTAAAAAAGAAGAGATAGTGTTCTGAAACATTTAAGGAATGACAGACCCAGGCATAGAAATTAAGGGAAATAAATTATTAGATTTAAAAAAAATCTATAAAAGAAAGTGATTAAGGCATGAAGTGAGCACAAACAAAACTGAGAGGAGTGCTGAAGGTGAGAAAGCCAAGCTCCAGGGGGATGGAGGCAAGGGGAGATGATCATGTGTGACAGCAAGATATTATTTCTGTAGGTAGGAAGGTGTGCAAGAATAATGGCAGCAGCCTGGGAACACAGCTTCAGAAGTTAGGAAGGCTCTGTATATCCATGGGTACATATATCATGTGATTTGAGGGGGAGCCACAGTTTTTTTCCTTGCCAAAGATGGCTCTTTCAGTAGGCCTGTCTTGTTTAAAAGTTTAAAAAAAAATACAGTATTTGAAGGTGCTGCATAGTTTTTTAACTAATTTATTTGTTCTTAAAAAGGGGTCTGATGAAATGGGACCATAGACCACTAGACAAGTACTTTTTGATGTGAATGAAACATATCAGATGGGATTGTCCAGTCCTTGAGTGGACCTTAGTATGATCTAGGCACACTGGCTTGGCAGTTGCCTGGAGTAAAGGAAGAAGCAGAATCCACTCAAGGAAAGAACCTTATTTCTTGTCCAAAGATTAGCTACACAAGCAGCATACATTCAGTCATTGTATATACTGTCCCTCCTATCCCAAATGTGGCATAGTGGATTTATTCAGTCCTAAGGACCATTGTTGCACCTAATATTTATTTTTATTATGAAATTTTCCTGCTGATTTATATTCACTAATTTGTCAATAATTGCAATTAGAATGTGAAATACATGAAGGCAGATGTTTTGTTATTTTCAGTTTTGTATTGAGGATAGAGCTTGGTAACATGGTAGATACTCAGTAAACCTTGTTGCAAAGCAATAACCAAAAATCATAGAGCGAGGAATTGAGTAGACCTACATTTAGACCCTAGACTTGCTATCTCCTACTCTATGACTTGGGGAATTTATTTGACTTATAACTTCATTTTCCTCATCTGTAAAATAGAAATAATAAAATTTGCCTCAGTTATGAGAATCACATGTATAACTATGAATAAAGTGTGTATTTCTAGAGCAGGGTAAACACTCAGTCATGGACATGTAGTAGAATATTGGATGTATTACAGATAGATGATTTAAATGAAGTTAATTTTCAAAGACAGCAAAAGATAACTTTTAAAAAACTACATGAAGGAAAGATTTTTCTTAAAAAAGGTCAAACACATTTGCCCATTTTATATGTATTTTAAAGTAGAGGTTTAAATACAGTTCACAGATGTTGAGCAAGGGAAGGAAGGGAAGAGAGGTAGAAGAAATTGAAATGTGTGTGTGTGTGTGCGAGTCAGTTCAGTCAATCAGTCGTGTCCAACTCTTTGTGACCCCATCGACTTCGGCATGCCAAATTCCCTGTCCTTCACCAGTTCCCGGAGCTTGCCCAAACACATGTCCATCGAGTTGGTGATGCCATCCAACCATCTTATTCTCTGTCGTCCCCTCTCCTTCTGCCTTCAGTGTTTCCCAGCATCCATGTCTTTTCCAAGAAGTCAGTACTTTGCATTAGATGGCCAAAGTATTGGAGTTTCAGCTTCAGCATCAGTCCTTCCAATGAATATTCAGGACTGATTTCCTTTAGGATTGACTGGTTGGATCTCCTTGCAGTCCAAGGGACTCTCAAGAGTCTTCTCCAACACCACAGTTCAAAAGCATCAATTTTTTGTGCTCAGCTTTCTTTATAGTCCAACTTTCACATCCACACATGAGTATTGGAAAAACCATAGCTTTGACTAAATGGACCTTTGTCGGCAAAATTAATCTGTGTGTGTGTGTGTGGTACACCCCTTACATTTTGTTTTGTAGTGATTTGTATTACTGTTCATTCAAAAAAAATCAGATGTGAAGTGAGCCTAAGAATGCTAAGCAGGAAATAATTGTCATCGTTTTTGCCTCTGAATAACAAAGGCAAAATTTTTTCGTTTATTTTTTTTAAAACTTCTTTGATTAGGGTATTAAGATTCTGTTTAAAATGAGCTAGTTTTAGCATAAATCAGATAAGCCTTTTGTTCTAGATGGCTCAGTAAGAAAAACTCAGCTTGCTTTTGACATGCTTTACTTAATTGCTTTTCTTCATTAAAAGAGATTATACAATGAAAAAAAAATCATAATTTCTTCCTATCCTTGAATTCCCTTCCTGGCTGTGTTTTGAAGAGGTAGAAATTATGTGAAAGTTATGAGAGTGATAATTATTAGAGAGTAAATGAAGCTTAGTGGAGGAAGGGGGATATTATTAGGATGACTTGGTAAGTCTCTCGACACTTTGGACCTAGAGATAGCATTTAAATTAATAATAATTTACTAGGAGTCAGGAAGTATGTGGTAATCTGCCTTAAACCAAGGTAACTGTGAAATTTACATAAAATGAGAATCACAATAATTGCTTCAAAATGGAAAATGACTTAAATAATAGGATCATAAATTTAACTATAACTTTGGAAATTTCCTAGTCCAAATGCCTATTCAGCAAACTCCTCTGCTATTTCTGTGATGGATGATGATTCAAACTCTGTTTACATTTTCAAAAGGAGGGTATGCTTGCTACCTCACAAAGTAACAGTCTTGTTAAGAAGAGTTTTAATTATTAGAGTTTTTCCTTTTTTGAATCAAAATCTGCCTACTGAAATTATTGCCAATTAGCCATCTGCATGTTGTTATTGCTGCTTCCTAAGATATTTATTGAGTTTCTCCAGTGTGTTGTGCTCTGTGTTTTCAGTTGATCTGGACAAACACATTCTAATTCCTCATTCACGCTAAAAGAATAATTTCTATAAATATATCCCTCATCCTCACACCTAGACCCCAGTTTTTCTTTTCTAAATTTTATATCTTCAGTTTCTAAAACTATTTTTCACAGTGTTGAAATCCTTCCCAGATCCTTCCTATCTCGTACTTCTTATCTGGATACACTCTATCTAATTGTGAATATTCTTAAAGGCAATTCTGAAATTAACCACAGTTTCTCAGATGAATGAGCAGGGATGGTAAAATGGAAGCATGCTTTTGTTTCTGGAAATAATGACACCTACAATCAAAAGTGTGTATGTGTGTGTTTTTCGTTAATTTTTTTTTTTTTTTGTCACTGTTATCGTTCTGTTGCCTCATACTGAACATTCATTCAGTTGAAATGTCTAAGTTTTTTTCTCATACTCATAGGTCACCCTTCCCATTCTCTACTGAACAGTTAATATTATGAGCCTACTTCAAAGCATGAAACATAATTGTATTCAATTCTATTGTTAATCATTAAAAATAAATGTCCACTCAGTGTTCTATGCAAGATGCTAGAAATATAAAACTAAATAAAGCATGATATGAAGCCAGATATCTGTCCTGGAGAGATATGTAGCTCAGTAATAAGTAAAAACATGTTTTGCATGTGAGTTTCAACAGTTAAAACCTTTGAGATGGAAATTATTTACGAGGACCTATATTCCTCATTAACTAGATTTCATAAAATGACTTGTTCACTGAATTGAATTTGGAATGAAAACTGAACTTTTCCAGTCCTGTGGCCACTGCTGAGTTTTCTGAATTTGCTGGCATATGGAATGGAGTATTTTCACAGCATCATCTTTTAGGATTTGAAATAACTCAGCTGGAATTCCATCACCTCCGCTAGCTTTGTTCCTAGCAATGCTTCCTAAAGCCCACTAAACTTCACACTCCAGGATGTCTTGCTCTAGGTGAGTGATCACACTATCGTGGTTATCTGGGTCATTACGAAATTTTTTGTATAGTTCTTCTATGGATTCTTGCCACCTCTTTTTAATATCTTCTGATTCTGTTAGGTCCACACCTTTTCTGTCTTTTATTGTGTCCATCTTTGCATGAAGTGCAACTACTCTGTGGTTAGATTAGATAGCTATTACTTTGGTCAACAGTGTTAAAGTCAGAGATAGTTAAAATTTAGGTTGAAATCATCTGGGTGGTGAATCCTATGAAAGCAAAGAAAGAGAAAGAAGAGTCCCTGAACTCATTACAGTATCATATTTGTTTTAGTTTATTTATTAAAAAGAAGAAACTTACAGCCCTGTCTAAATAAAAATACCTTTATTTTTCCTGTTTATATTAGTCATGTAAAATAATATATTCATACTGGGTGGAAATATATGCTTAATTTCTTAGTGTATGGAATGAAAGACACTTTTGCAAGTCCTTCACTTCCTCTTGCTCTTCAAATAATGCTGGTAGATTTGGTTGAGTTGAAGTAATAGATTAATACATTGAATCAGTACATTAATTTTCAGCTTTTAAAGTACTTTCTCATATATTCAGTTCAGTTCAGTTCAGTCACTCAGTTGTGTCCAACTCTTTGTGACCCCGTGGACTGTAGCACACCAGGCTTCCCTGTCCATCACCAATTTCTGAGCTTGCTCAAACTCACGTCCATCAAGTCAGCGATGCCATCCAACCATTTCATCCTCTGTCGTCCCCTTCTCCTCCTTGCTTCAGCATTTCCCAGCATCAGGGTCTTTTCCAAGGAGTCAGTTCTTCACATCAGGTGGACAAAGTAGTGGAGCTTCAATTTCAGCATCAGTCCTTCCAATGAATATTCAGGACTGATTTCCTTTAGGATGGACTGGTTTGATCTCCTTGGCAATCCAAGGGACTGTCAAGAGTCTTCTTCAACACCATAGTTCAAAAGCATCGATTCTTTGATGCTCAGCCTTCTTTATGGTCCAACTCTCACATCCATACATTACTGCTGGAAATCCATAGCTTTAACTAGACAGACCTTTGTCGGCAAAGTAATGTCTTTGCTTTCTAATAAGCTGTCTAGGTTTGTCATAGCTTTCCTTCCAAGGAGCAAGCATCTTTTAATTTCATGGCTGCAGTCACCATCTGCAGTGATTTTGGAGCCAAAAAAATAAATAAATAAAGTCTGTCACTGTTTCCATTGTTTCCTCCTCTATTTGCCATGAAGTGATGGGACTGGATGCCATGATCTTTGGTTTTTAAATGTTGAGTTTTAAACCAACTTTTTCACTCTACTCTTTCACATTCATCAAGAGGCTCTTTAGTTCCTCTTCACTTTCTCCCATATGGGTGGTGTCATCTGCGTATCTGAGATTATTGATATTTCCCCCGGCAATCTTGATTCCAGCTTGTGCTTCATCCAGCCTGGCATTTCACATGATGTACTCTGCATACAAGTTAAATAAGCAAGGTGACAATACACAGCCTTGATTTACTCCTTTCCCAATTGGAACCAGTCCGTTGTTCTATGTCTGGTTCTAACTGTTGCCTCTTGACCTGCATACAGATTTCTCATGAGGTAGGCAAGGTGGTCTGGTATTCCTGTCTCTAAGAATTTTCTCATATATTATCTCATAACAACTGTCTCAGTTAAAGAGACATTGAAATTTGATTCCCTTGGCAGATGAGAAAATGTAATTGAGTAACTTTCCCAAGTTATAGGATGATGGCAAAGTCAGAAATGGATAGTGATCCTAAGTTCCCAGCCTAAGGCCAAGCTACACCATTCATGGATTTTTGAGGATGGAGTAATACAAGGCAGGCCATCCTGAAGGAGAGCAGAAGATGTACTATTTCTAAGTAAATCCAGTGTTTTCTCACAAACTTATTAGAAAACAAAATTAACTTATATCAAATTTTTTACTGACACTATTTTCCAAGGTGAGCTGCAGTGAATTCTGTTTTAGAGTCATGAAAATCTTTCTTTTGTAATATGTGTATAGATTTAGTACTTGAACATTAATGTCCCACCCCTTTTTGTTCCTGAGAAACCTTGTTTTTATTCTTCCATTCTGAACTTAGAATATGATTCAGCATCCTTACGTGTATCTATTTTTACTTTAGTGGTTCTTGTAAGCAAAATGGTGACAATGTTTTTGTATAATGAATATTGCTATGAATAAACTGTTTATCTTGCCCGTCTGGTTGAATAAAGATGAAAGAAATCTAGAAAGATTTCTAGATACTGATGTAGGAGTTAATGATGTTTAAGATTTTTCATGATCTAATATAGTCATCCATCTCAGTGGTCATTTGAGATTATGTTCTTCCATGGTGAGGTGGGGTGGGGAGCAGGGAAGTATGTTTGTATACTCATTTCCTGAATCTAATGGCTCTAACTTGGTTTTGGAAAACTACATCGTTTTCCAACTGAATTCTGGATTAGCCCAGAAGTAGGCAGTGCTCTATTCATGTTTCTGGGAGTGACAGCATAGGGGGGTTTTCTAATCCCTTAGTGTCTGCTATTTGTCATACATCTTGCAGTGACAGATAAAACCCTTCTGTGAACACTTTGAAAACCTAAAAGAAGACAGTTTGATGAATATAAATTATCTATGGTATTATCATAATTCACATTTACTAAAGGAAATGGAGACTGTTGGAAATTCCTTTTGTTGTTTAATCTTTTGGATTACCTAGTTTTCCAAATTGCATTTTCCCCATAATGCATTTCTGCATTTGTTCCATTGAACTGATGTTGAACGTTCTTTTGAAGAACATAACATTTATTTGAAGTTACTTAGTGAAGTAATTTCTTGCATGTTAATTTTCTATTAGAACCCCAGGTAAGGAACATGGAAAATATAATTAGCTCCTTCATCTTTGTTTTCTTTATTGGATTTTAATTCATTTTAACACACTCAACTCAAAATTTATGGAACCCCCTCCTGTGGGCTCAGAAGAACTGGAAAATAAGCAGAACAAGGTCAAGGTACTTCTATTTTAATGGTGAGGAAAAAAAGTTAAAGATGTAAACAAGAAAATATATAGTATGTCAGATGATATCACATTTTATGGATAAAAATAAAACATGAGTAGGACCCAAGAGTGCACAGATGTGAAACAAGTGTAATTTTTGTGTTTGTCAAAGACTCTCAATTGTATGACATTTGAGAAGACACCTGAAGGAGGTGATTCAAAATGTGTTCAGTCTTTTTGTTTCATAGGAAACAATGTTTCTTTCTACCTATAGAGGTCTCTCCTAATCCCTTATCACATCATTCTTACACTATTTTATTCCTCCCCACTGCTATAGCTGGTTTCTCTTCTTATGTCCCCCCTCTTTAGCTGATATGGTTTCATGGATGCCCTTGCTCAGAAATGTACAGTTGTTCCCTATTGCCTATTGTATGATTTCTAGACTCCTCTACATTATACATAGTAATTTGTAGTAATTATACACATTATATGTACACACTAATTTGTAAGAGCCATTTTTATCCAATAATTTCATATGTAATCCTTACTCCTAGCAAATGAGTTTCTTTACTCTGTCCTGAGTAATCTATGCACATTTCCAATTCTGTTCTCTTACTTATACCCTCCCTCCCACCTGAAATTCCATCTGTTTTCTAAATATGTATTTCCCTAAGCCTGATGTTTGATTAATTTATACTGACAAATACAATTTATTGTAAAACCCTTTTACATTTGATATCCTCATTGGAAGCTGATTCCAAGTATAGAAGTAGGCTTTTACAACTACTGTCCTTAAAGGATGAGTTCCTAGATATGTTTTCTTCATTGGAGTTTTGGAGTGTGTTGACTTGGAATAAGGTATGGTAAGGATTGGTGATTTAGAGAGGTGGGATCCATCATATGTTTACAAATCCAACTTGTTATTGTTATTGTTCAATCCCCTAGGCTGAACCCTGTCACTCAGGGGGAAACAGAAGCTCACAACGGTTGAGTTCCTTGTCATTGACCATGGAGACATGTTATTTTCTTCATCTATGTTGCCTAGTCTTTCCTTTATAACATGCATGTTACATTAGATCGCCTAATTCTCTGATTAAGTTATGATTAGCACTTTATTTACACAAAAAAATTCCCCACTAGTAGCTTTCATGTCTCATCCTTTCAGTCTTTATATATTTTAAAAATACCTTCTGTGTGCCTGATACCATAGTACATCTTCTATATCTCCCATGACACATAATATACTGCTATAGTGTGTATTTAAAAACCGTTACTGATTGCTTTGATGTGGAAGGCTTTAGAAAGCTGACATTTATGCTTCTTAAGCTGCATTTCATATATTTGACTTAATTCTGCCAGACATCAAAACTTCTGTCACATCACCTACATGGGGTCATGTCAAGCAAAGACGATGTAAACAAGAACATAGAAGTGATTTGTTTGGTTTCCTGTCACCTTTTTTCCTCAGCCTTTCCACAGATTTTTCTTTTAAATATACCCTGCAAAACATGAAAATGAAGTTCAACAGCTCTTCAAACAGGACTTTGATACAATTTCTACCTTTTCTCTTTTTTAAAGTTTTATTTTGTTTGTTTTTGTTTTTTATTTTCTTCTTCTTCTTCCTCTTTTTTTAAACAGGGCTAACCTTGCGCAGGAATATAAACTCAGGGGAAGCAGGACCCACATTTAATACTGGCAGGGAAAGAAGTAAACAATAAGGTCTTGAAATGAGGCAGAGGGGAGGCTTGGGATTTAAATGAATACAATGCAGTACAAAGACACATCTTTTAAGATCCATCCCACCTCACTTTGCTTATCAGCAGTTAAGCATGAATGTTGTTGCTGCAATAAGTTTTATCTCAGAAGAATTTTCAGTTGTGCTGCATCAGAGATTTCAGGGATGAGCATTTCTGAAGTTACAATGGCATCTTACTAATTCAGATTATTGATGTGGAGATTTGCTTGGATTTTATAGGCTTAGAATTATGTGAAAAATCAGAATTAGAAGTCAGCTTACTGCTTCAGAATATGGTTCGTTTATTTTGGTGACTGCAGTTTAACTTTAATTATTTATGTCTCTATTGAATAGTCCTTTGGCAAATGCTCCACAGAAAATACATCATCTGTTTTCAGGCTGTGTCTTCACTCAGATGTGTTAACTCTGTGTTTGATAGGTATTTCTTTCAGTCATCTATATTAAGAAATAATTTTCAGTCTGTCTACAAGAATCCCAAATTTGCTTTCCAAAGTAGGTACTCTATTTGAAATCCAGTATGACTCCTTAGACATTTAGTATGCTGAACAGAAAGCGTTCATAAAGATTTGTGTGTTTTTTCCCTTGGTTTAAGAAAACTAAACAGTTTACTCTTTAAACTGTATTTTACTGTTAATATCCTATATCAATATAAAATGTATTTCATATTTGATTAAATATATTTAAATATACTTTCAAAGCATAAGTTTCTAGGGAATAACTTATAAATATGTTCTTTGTATTAAGCAATTATCTTATACATAAACAAGTCAGTGAAAATTTCAGTTTTTAAATGATTCATTGATAATTCCATAGAACATTATACCAAAATGGATCAAAGGAAGAACACAATGTCCTTTACCATTTATTTCCCCACACTGTTGGAACAAATGCATCTGTTTTATTTGCCATTTCATTAAAATTCGTTGTAATTCTTAGAAGCCAAATATAGTATAGGATTACCTGAAGAAGCTTTTAAAAAGTTTGCCCTTTATAGAATTAGAGGTGAGGCGCTCCGCCTCTTCTCCCTTGCATCATTTGAAAACTATTGCAGAGCAAAGCTATAATTACCTGTTTTTTAAAAATGAACTGTAATTAAAATCCTTGTGAGTTACCTTGAAAGTAGTAAGAAAGGGCTCGAGGTCTCTATAAGGGCCAGTTCCAAGAGGAAATGATTTCATACATGGCATAGGAAACAAAATGAGATTAAGTTTAATGTGAAAGGATCTTCTAATGAGAAATGGAAAGACTGACATAATGTCACTAAAATATTTGACTATGCTATGCTATGCTAAGTCACTTCAGTCGTGTCCGACTCTGTGTGACCCTATAGACGGCAGCCACCAGGCTCCCCCGTCCCTGGGATTCTCCAGGCAAGAACACTGGAGTGGGTTGCCATTTGACAACCAACTTAACCAACTTAACAGGAGAACTTTTTCTTCAGGTTTAACAAGATTTCTAGACCTAAGGCAATTCAAGTAAATTGGAAGTTGTGTGATCTTTCAAATCTAAACTAAACATGTCCAGTGATTTTCTAGTCAAAATGGGTAAAAGGTATACTCTTGCCTGATCATCCAACCTATTGTGATCAATTGTTATTACAGTTGTTTTTGTTTTTGCTGCCATTAATTTTATGAAGGAATGATTTATATATTATAAATGGCATCCATTTAGAGTGTATAATTTGAATTTTTAGACTTGTACACTCAGGAAACCAAAATATTATCAAGGCACAGAGCATTTCCACTACTTCCATGAGATTATTTATGTTCCTTTGTATAGTCCCCTGTTATATATTCATCTGGATCCAGAAAACCACTTATCTTCTTTTTGTCACTATAGATTAATATTCATTTTCAGTCAATTCAGTAACTCAGTCATATCCAACTCTTTGAGACCCCATGGATTGCAGCAATGTCAGGCTTCCTTGTCCAGCCCCAACTCCTGGAGCTTGGTCAAATTTATATCCATTGAATTGGTGATGCCATCCAACCACCCCATCCTCTGTTGTCCCCTTCTTCTCCTGCCTTCAGTCTTTCCCAGCATCAGGGTCTTTTCCAATGAGTTAGTTCTTCACATCAGGTAGCCAAAGTATTGGAGCTTCAGCTTCAGCATCAGTCTTTCCAATGGATATTCAAGACTGATTTCCTTTAGAATTGACTGGTTTGATCTCCTGAAATCACATGGTACATGCTCTTTGTGTGTGATTGATTTTACTCTGCATAATGAATTTAAAATTCATTCATGTGTTTTTTATATCAATAATATATTACTTTTTATTGGTGTTCAGTCATCATGTTTTACATGCATGTTTTATTTATACACCTGAATCATAATTTTATTAATATCAAGAGTGCATTTAACATTCTGCATATTCCCTCCATGAGCCTCTCTGGTAGCTCAGCTGGTAGGAATCTGCCTTCAATGTAGGAGACCTCGGTTCAATTCCTGGGTCGGGAAGATCGCCTGGAGAAGAGAGAGGCCACCCACTCCAGTATTCTTGCCTGGAGAATCCCTAGGGACAGAAGAGCCTGGCAGGCTATGGTCCGTGGGGTCACAAAGAGTCGGACATGACTGAGCGACTAAGCACACCACAGCACATATTCCCTCCATACCTAGAACAGTCCTTTATAAATAGTTGAAATTCTTTGGTTGATTCATCTTTGAAAATAGATGTTACAACAGAGTTTTGGAATAACCCTGGTATTAATGGTGTTCATTTTTTGAGAAAATTTTTGTGTAGGAAGTAGCAAAATAAAAGATCATTTATTCAGCAGGTGCAATATGCCAGTTATAATGCAAAGTTTTTTGCATGATCTCTTTTATCTTTACAACCAATCCTATGTAGTAGTCATATTCCTGTGCTCATTTGATAGATAAACATATGGATGAGGAACTTGACATTTTGTACACAAGCTGGTAAGCAGTAGAGATACTGGCGTTCAAAGCTATTGCTCTTAATCATATTAGCCCATTTCATCAGAAAAAAATAGAAAAGCTGTTTCATGTTCCTCCTCTGCTCAAAACACCACAGTTTTGCCCTATTTCTTTCAAATTTAAAATGAAAACCCATACTGTAGCTACAAGGCACATGCTATTAGTTTCCAAGTGAATTCTCAGGCCTCCTGCCCTCTCTCTCCCACACAGTACCCTCTTTGCTGTTCCTCAGGCACACGATCAGTGCTGCCCTCTGAGCACCAGGACTGCAGCGCCCCTTTCACCTGTGAGTACACTTACTTGACTCACTCACACCTTTCAAGTCTTTGCTCAGATTTTGCTGCACTGAGATCTACTCTGAACCTTTTTCTTTTTTTTTAATAAGGTAGCCCTCCACCCCTAACCTTTTGCCCTCCCAGTTTCTTCTACTTTATTTTAGTTTCTTCTTTCCCTTTATTTTCTCCATAGCACCTACTATTTTCTCACATATACATGAATTACTCATTTTACTAAGTTGAATGATTGTTGCCTATCTCTTGCTACAGAATATAACCCCCACAAGAGCAAGTATCTTTGTCAATGTTGTTACCTGATTTATCCAAAATAATCTGGTACAATAGTGTCTTGGTTCAGGCTGCTATAACAATTACCATAGACTGAGTGACTTAAACAACAAACATCTGTTTCTCGCAGTTCTGGAGTTGAGGTAGTCCAAGATCAAGGTGGTGATGAATTTGAAGTCTGGTGAGTATCCACCAGATCCCATCTTCTGGTTTGTAGATGATAATCTTCTCATTGTGTCCTCACTGCAGAGAGTACAAACTCTCTTGTCTACTTTTTCAGGGCACTAATACTATTTGTGAGGGTTGCGCTTCAAAATCTAACTGCTTACTGGAGAGCCTACCTCTTAATACATTGGTGGTTAGTGCTCACATACATGAATTTTGAGAGGACCCAAACATTCAGACCATAATAAGTGCCTTGCACATAGTAAGTCCCCAGTAAATGTGTTTAGGATGTGAGCTGGAATACTTTTGGTCTTTTTTCCCTACCAACTAATTTTTCTTCTCAAAAGAAATGGCATTAAGCAATACTGGATGACTTAAGAACAAGGTAAAAGAATATAAACATTGATATCCAGCTCTATAAGAGGACTCAGTGAAGAATTAGAAAGTTTCTCACTTTAATCTCCTCTACCGTCTTTTGTCTCCCTTATATCTTATTAGCTCACAATACCAGTAATTTTCTGGATTTCTTTTTAGAGCTGTAAGTACCTGGGAGATTTAGTCCAAAAATCCTGAATTTGGGACTTTGGAGAGTTTTGGACTAAATGCATTTCCCATGGGTTTTGAGATTTAAAGGCTTTATATGGCACTTTTCTTACCAAAGCAGTCTTTTGTCTTAGTTCATTTTGACTTACTTATTTTGGTGTCCGACTCCTAAAACATGAAGTAGATTGCCTCTAATACAACTTCTTTATTGTAGGGAAGTGAAACTAGATAAATTGAAGCAGGTTGCCTGGAATGAGGGGCTTCCCTGGTGGTTCAGATGGTAAGGAATCTGCCTGTCAATGAATGACATTCAGCCATTTCCCCTGAATGGGGAAAATAAAAATCAGTATTGTCAAAGCACTTGCCAATCAATTAAAGATTAATTATCAAATGCTATCATTTATGCCCTTTTATATCACATTTCTATTGAATTCCTTGCTTAACACCCAAAACTGGCTCATTGTTTGTGGTCATTTAGGCTCAAATATGGTGTGCTTTCTTTCAGCATCATAAATTTCTCTTAAATGATCTGTGATATAGAGATGCTTCCATTGAACTTGGTGAAGGGGAACGTGGATTACTCTTTTGTTATTTACTCTTGTGGTAATTCATTTGTGGTGGGAACCCTATTCAAAGTCAAAATGTTTTATTTATTTATGGGTTTTTCATGTAGCTTTTTTTTTGAAAAGCGGGCATGATTACATTTGATATAAGTGTGGCATAGGAGTAACATGAAAGGATAATAGCATCATTTCTTTTTATTATGCTTTTTTGTTTTATTTTTATTATTTTAAAATTAATTTATGTATTTTAATTGGAGGCTAATTACTTTACAATATTGTAGTGGTTTTTGTCAAACATCGACATGAATCAGCTGTGGGCGCACATGTGTTTCCCATCCAGAATCCCCCTCCCACACCTCCCTCCTCATCCCATCCCCCAGGGTCATCCCAGTGCACCAGTCGAGGTTCGATGCATGAGACAGCATCATTTCTTATTTCTAGGAAGAATATAATCTTGGGAGAAGGCCAAGAAACTTTTGCTTCATAGATGAAAAAAATATTTGATTTTGAGCCATCTTGACATATAATTTATCTCAGTGAACAAAACTTCCTGTGCCAAATTTTATTTCAATTAATTAAAAAATATGAAACAGCTTTTCTCAAAAAATATCCTTTTCTAATTGATTGAATAGGAGAAAACATCTTTTTGGGTAAGTTATTATTTTAGTGCAGAGTTAATTGCTATATATTATATAACTACCTAGGGAGTCCACAATTATATTAGCAGCTATTTTTACATTACTCTTAATGGACAGTAATGGTAAATATTTTCTGTGTTTAATGAGCCTTAGACACTATAAAATAAATTTATATAAATAAAATGCTCCCCATGTTATTTCAACTATTTTTCTGTTTACAGAAAATATTAATTAAATGTTTCTGCTTCTGTGAAAAATTTGTAAAATAGGAAATTCCATGTGAATAATCGGGGTGAAATCTCAAACTATTATTCCAATTGACTTTAATTCTCTTTGCTGAAAGTAAGGAACAATTACTGACAGTCTTTCCAATTTCATTAGTCAAAACTCTGAGAATGAGTCAATGAGTCAAGTATTGTAAAATCCTGAAGGATGCATAAAGTACTATGGCAATCCTCATTAACAAATTAAAATATTTTTGTTTATCAAAAATTATCCTACGTTTATGAATGTACACATTTTAGTTATGGTTTCCCTGGTGGCTCAGACATTAAAGAATCTCCCTGCAATGTGAGAGACCGAGGTTTGATCCCTGGGTCGGGAAGATCCCCTGAAGAAAGGACTGGGAACCCAATCCAGTATACTTGCCTGAAAAATTCCATGGACAGAGGAGCCTGGTGAGCTACAGTCCGTGGGGTTGCAAAGCATCGGACATGACTGAGCAACTAATACTTTCATTTTCACTCTGAGTTATTTTACTGTGATTATGATGTTTTCCCTATGTAATCAAGGTGAATGCTATCAATTCAATAAAAGTAAAAAACATATAATAAAGATTTATCTTACAGTAACATTTTATTTTTATGACATGAGGTCATCTCAGATGTAAAAACAGCTTCTAAGAAGTATTGCCTGGTCTTTTAATAATTCAATAATTTAGATGAGACAACTAAACCAAATCCTATATCAAACCCTATAAAAAAGTGTTCTATTGAGGCTGCCTTCTCTACTGAGGATCTCAAAGAATTTTTACACAAATGTCAGATGTCTTATTATAAGAATGCCTCTTTTTAGTATTCAAGTAGAAAAGATTTCACTATAAATGAAAAGTGTTATAGTGTGTTGTGAAAGTGAAAATGTTAGTTGCTCCATTGTGTCTGACTCTTTGTGACCTCACAGATTGTAGCCCACCAGGCTTCTCTGTCCCGGGAACTTTCAGGCAAGAATACTGGATTGGGTAGCCATTCTCTTCTTCAGAGGATATTCCCAACCCTGGGATTGAACCTGGGGCTTTTGCACTGCAGGCAGATTCTTTACCATCTGAGCCACCAGGGAAGCCCCAGTAATGCAGTAATCTACTCTAAATTAATAGATATTTACATGTACATCTAATATATATATATGTGTGTCACTTGAGTCCTCCAGGGGACAGATGCTCAGACGTAGTTGTGAACTCGCTCAGTCATGTCCGACCCTTTGCGGGCCCCATGGACTGTAGCCTACCAGGCTCCTCTGTCCGTGGGATTTTCCAGGCAAGAATACTGGAGTGGGTTGCCATTTCCTGCTCCAGGGGATCTTCCCGACCCAGGGATCGAACCCAGTTCTCCTGCATTGCAGGCAAATGCTTTACCCTCTAAGCCAGAGTAAACTCTTCGTCCTGCTTATGTCTTTAGTTATCCTTCACTGAAAGATTGTTGTTACTCCTCAACAGGTTTCTGTAACCCTAACTACATCTGTGGACTTCCCTGGTGGCTCAGACGGTAAAGCGTTTGTCTATAAGGCGGGAGACCTGGGTTCGATCCCTGGGCTGGGAAGAATCCCTGGAAAAGGGATTGTTGATGGTTATCAGCCTACTGGCACTTTCAGGATCTACTGAGGTTATGCTCTCCTGGATAGCCCCCAGCCAATGACTAAGCATTTTCAGGGCAGGGGCCTGGTCATCTATCTACCTTGGAAATCCTCTACCAAGCCATCTTTGCTCCCGAGCACTCCACAGAGTTGGCTGAGAAAGAATCAGACCTGTATTGTGGTTAGAGGCCCCTACCCCTTGTCCTGCTTCTTTCTTTAGTTATCTTTCACTGAAAGATTGTTGTTAGCTCAATAATATCCTGTAGAAAGGGACACTAGCATATGGCAACTGGCACACCTTCATAGCTGTTCTAATTGGAACATAGCTGTTCCAATAAGTTTGCATGCATATGTTTCTGAGTAAATATATCTCAGTACACTGGCTCAAATGGTAAAGAATCTGCCTGCAATGCAGGAGACTTGGATTTGATCCCTGGGTCAGTCAGGAAGATCCCCCAGAGGAGGAAATGGCAAACCACTCCAGTATTCCTGCTTGGGAAATCCCATGGACAGAGTAGCCTGGTGGGCTGCAGTCCATGGGGTTGTAAAGCATTGAATATGACTGTGTGACTAACACACACATATCTATGTATACAATATGTTCATTTTCAGTTCAGTTCAGTCGCTCAGTCGTGTCTGACTCTTTGCGACCCCATGAATCGCAGCCCGCCAGGCCTCCCTGTCCATCACCAACTCCCGGAGTTCACTCAGACTCACGTCCATCGAGTCAGTGATGCCATCCAGCCATCTCATCCTCTGTCGTCCCCTTCTCCCCCTGCCCCCAATCCATCCCAGCATCAGAGTCTTTTCCAATGAGTCAACTCTTCGCATGAGGTGGCCAAAGTACTGGAGTTTCAGCTTTAGCATCATTCCCTCCAAAGAAATCCCAGGGCTGATCTCCTTCAGAATGGACTGGTTGGATCTCCTTGCAGTCCAAGGGACTCTCAAGAGTCTTCTCCAACACCACAGTTCAAAAGCATCAATTCTTTGGCACTCAGCCTTCTTCACAGTCCAACTTTCACATCCATACATGACCACTGGAAAAATCATAGCCTTGACTAGACGGACCTTTGTTGGCAAAGTAATATCTCTGCTTTTAAATATGCTATCTAGGTTGGTCATAACTTTCCTTCCAAGGAGTAAGCGTCTTTTAATTTCATGGCTGCAGTCACCATCTGCAGTGATTTTGGAGCCCAGAAAAGTAAAGTCTGACACTGTTTCCACTGTTTCCACTGTTTCCCCATCTATTACCCATGACGTGATGGGACCGGATGCCATGATGTTCGTTTTCTGAATGTTGAGCTTTAAGCCAACTTTTTCAGTCTCCTCTTTCACCTTCATCAAGAGGCTTTTTAGTTCCTCTTCACTTTCTGCCATAAGGGTGGTGTCATCTGTATATCTGAGGTTATTGATATTTCTCCTGGCAATCTTGATTCCAGCTTGTGCTTCTTCCAGTCCAGCATTTCTCATGATGTGCTCTGCATATAAATTAAATAAGCAGAGTGACCAGATACAGCCTTGGAGTACTCCTTTTCCTATTTGGAACCAGTCTGTTGTTCCATGTCCAGTTCTAACTGTTGCTTCCTGACCTGCATACAGATTTCTCAAGAGGCAGGTCAGGTGCTGTGGTATTCCCATCTCTTTCAGAAATTTCCACAGTTTATTTTGATCCACACAGTCAAAGGCTTTGGCATAGTCAATAAAGCAGAAATAGATGTTTTTCTGGAACTCTCTTGCTTTTTCCATGATCCAGTGGATGTTGGCAATTTGATCTCTGGTTCCTCTGCCTTTTCTAAAACCAGCTTGAACAACTGGAAGTTCATGGTTCATGTATTGCTGAAGGCTGGCTTGGAGAATTTTGAGCATTACTTTACTAGCATGTGAGATGAGTGCAATTGTGCAGTAGTTTGAGCATTCTTTGGCATTGCCCTTCTTTGGGATTGAAATGAAAACTGACCTTTTCCAGTCCTGTGGCCACTGCTGAGTTTTCCAAATTTGCTGGTTTATTGAGTGCAGCACTTTCACAGCATCATCTTTCAGGATTTGGATTAGCTCAACTGGAATTCCATCACCTCCACTAGCTTTGTTCGTAGTGATGCTTTCTAAGGCCCACTTGACTTCACATTCCAGGATATCTGGCTCTAGGTGAGTGATCACACCATCATGATTATCTGGGTCATGAAGATCTTTTTTGTACAGTTCTTCTGTGTATTCTTGCCACCTCTTCTTAATATCTTCTGCTTCTGTTAGGTCCATACCATTTCTTTCCTTTATTGAGCCCATAATATGTTATATATGTTTAAATACAGAATGTTCATCTAATTTGCAGTGGTATCTTCCACTCCATAAATCTGTCAAATTCATAGATTTTCTCAGTATTTTAAGAATTATATTTAAGATAATTTTGAAAGATCAAAAACTAGCCACCATCTAGTGAAGCCGGCATTATGGGAAGTTCAGGCTGATTAGGTGGATTTTTCTCTGGTTAACCATAAACATTACTGCATTTGTTAGGTCACCAAATAAATTCTGCATAAACATATATTATTTCTGATAGGTGAAAAAAGTCCTTAGTTGAGAGGGATTAATGAATTGGGATACTTAATGCAAAGAACTTGATATTATCCAATCTTAGGAGAAGGAAATGGCAACCCACTCCAGTATTCTTGTGTAGAGAATCCCATGGACAGAGGAGCCTGGTGAGCTGCTGTCCATAGGGTTGCACAGAGTTGGACATGACTGAAGTGACTTAGCATGCATGCATGCATTGGAGAAGGAAATGGCAACCCACTCCAGTATTCTTGCCTGGAGAATCCCAGGGACAGAGGAGCCTGGTGTGCTGCTGTCTATGGGGTTGCACAGAGTCAGACATGATTGAAGTGACTAAGCAGCAACAGCAGCAAGAGATAGTGATCTCCCAGTTCCCAGTATTTGAGTAAAGACAGATTGCTATAAGAAACAGTAACTTCTATCAATAGTTATTCCTGATATTGCATTTGCATTTTTAAGATTTCTTCTTTCAGTGAAGTAATCATTGCCATTTTCTGTATCAGGGCCTTTTCACCTGTTGATCTTTCTGCATGAACTGCTCTCTGATTTTATATTTAAAATATTTATATTTTAAACTATAAAAAAATATATATTTTTTATAGTTTAAAATATATAATTTTTTTAAACTGTATTTTAAAAAAATATAGTTATCCCTATGTGGCATTATTTTAAAAAGTTATTTACTTGCTTATCTGTTTATTCTAATAAAATTACATATTCTTTAAGGGCAGAGATTTTTGTCAATGTTGTATGCTCTTGTACCCCAAAACTCTAAAATTCCTAGTATAAGTTGTATATAGTAGGCAGTTAAAATTTATCTATTGAGTGAATGAATGGAATGATGATGAATGAATGAGGAAACAAATGAATAGTGTTGAGGGTAGTATCTACCTACCTTCCCCTCTCAAAAATAAATTGTGCTTGTCTAAAAGCAAGTGTGTACCTAGATCTAGGTTTTACAGTATATTACAAGTTCAGGTGAAATTTTGCCTTCATGTGGGAAAATGGAAAATTTTATATACTAACTTTAGCAAGATTTGTTAGAAAGGATGTTTCTCTAGCCTTGGCATGTAATTTTTATTAAAGCAGCAGTCTGCTTTAACCAGCCCATCACCTCAAATAATGACTAGTTAATTTTTATAGAATTTTTCCTTCTTGTAAGTATTAGAGAGTTTTAAAATAGTGTAATCTCAGCAAGATTAACAAGAGTCTTGCAGTCTTCTGTCAACTTGCAAAGTCAGATTTTTTTGTGTGTATATTTAGAAATAAACATAGACAGTTCCATTCATATCCACTAAGAAGTGAAGAAAAGACAGACAGATGTGGCCTTTGCAACCAACCAGCTGTCCTGTGCTTTTTGGTCAGTCTGGTGATCGTGAAGTCTCCTATCAATAAGGCTAAAATTAGTATTGATTTCAACTTGCCACTTTTCTATTTTTTTTCCTGTCTCTACAGCAGCAATATAGGAGATACTCTTTTTCTCTGTGTCATCATCATGGTTCACTTGGGCTATTTTTTACTTTACAATTGACGGTAAACATATAGATTTTTCAAAAAATCACTAGTTTTCCCTAAATAGTCAATGGTCACTGACAGACCGTTGCCCTGGCTGAAAATTTTGACCTCAAGGAAACTATATAATATCCTTTTTCCAGAATAAGAAATCTAAGGAGTAAAATATTTACACCAAGGAGTAAAATATTGACCATGTATAAATACGTCAAGTGTGTTTTTGCTAAACTATGAATTAGAATATGTAAATTTTGCAGTATTTTGTTAGAGCTTTAAAGATCAACATTCTTATTATATTTCTTATGTTGAAATAAAATTTAGGAACAATAATCACAATGAAATCTAATTATTAGCAGTTTGTGTTTTGTGCATAATGCAATAAAATATAAATCAAATACCATTTTATCTCACTAAGGCCATGGTATTTAGACATTTCATTACAGAATGGAGCCATTATGAGCTCATAGTTCAGTTCAGTTCAGTCACTCAGTCGTATCCAACTCTTTGTGACTCCATGGACTGCAGCACGCTAGGCTTCCCTGTCCATCACAAACTCCCAGAGCTTACTCAAACTCATGTCCATCGAGTCAGTGATGCCATCCAACCATCTCGTCCTCTATCAGCCCCTTCTCCTTCCACCTTCAATCTTTCTCAGCATCAGGGCCTTTTCTAGTGAGTCAGTTCTTCCCATCAGGTGGCCTAAGTATTGGAGTTTCAGCTTCAGCATCAGTCCTTCCAATGAGTATTCAGGACTGCTTTCCTTTAGAATGGACTGGTTTGATCTCCTTGCAGTCCAAGGGACTCTCAAGAGTCTTCCCCAACACCACAGTTCAAAAGCATCAATTCTTTGATGCTCAGCTTTCTTTATAGTCCAGCTCTCACATCCATACATGACTACTGGAAAAACCATACCTTTGACTAGACAGACCTTTACTGGCAAAGTAATGTCTCTGCTTTTTAATATGCTGTCTAGGTATATCATCGGAGAAGGCAATGGCACCCAGCTCCAGTACTCTTGCTTGGAAAATCCCATGGACAGAGGAGCCTGGTGGGCTGCAGTCCATGGGGTTGCTAAGAGTCAGACACGACTGAGCAACTTCACTTTCACTTTTCACTTTCATGCATTGGAGAAGGAAATGGCAACCCACTCCAGTGTTCTTGCCTGGAGAATCCCAGGGATGGGGGAGCCTGGTGGGCTGCCACCTATGGGGTCGCACAGAGTTGGACACAACTGAAGCGACTTAGCAGCTGCAGCAACAGCAGCAGATATATCATAACTTTCCTTCCAAGGAGCAAGTGTCTTTTAATTTCATGGCTGCAGTCACCATCTGCAGTGATTTTAGAGTCCTCCCAAAATAAAGTCTGTCACTGTTTCCACTGTTTCCCCCTCTATTTGCCATGAAGTGATGGGACCAGATGCTATCATCTTAGTTTTTGAAGGTTGAGTTTTAAGGCAACTTTTTCATTCTTCCCTTTCACTTTCATCAAGAAGCTCTTTAGTTCTTCACTTTCTGCAATAAGGGTGGTATTATCTGCATATCTGAAATTATTATTTCTCCCAGCAATCTTGATTCCAGCTTATGCTTTCTCTAGCCCTACATTTCACATGTGGTACTCTGCATATAAGTTAAATAAGTAGGGTGACAATATACAGCCTTGACATACTCCTTTCCTGATTTGGAAGGAGTCTGTTGTTCCATGTCCAGTTCTAACTGTTGCTTCTTGACCCACATAAAGATTTCTCAGGAGGCAGGTCAGGTGGTCTGGTATTCCCATCACTTTAAGAATTTTCCACATTTTGTTGTGATCCACACAGTCAAAGGCTTTTTCCTAGTCAATAAAGCAGAAGTAAGTAGATGTTTTTCTGGAACTCTCTTGCTTTTTCGATGATCCAGCGGATATTGGCAATTTGATCTCTGGTTCCTCTGTCTTTTCGAAAACCAGCTTGAAAATCTGGAAGTTCACGGTTCACGTATTCCTGAAGCCTGGCTTGGAGAATTTTGAGCATTACTTTCCTAGTGTGTGAGATAAGTGCAGTTGTGCGGTAGTTTGAGCATTCTTTGGCATTGCCTTTCTTTGGGATTGGAATGAAAACTAACCTTTTCCCGTCCTGTGGCCACAGCTGAGTTTTCCAAATTTGCTTGCATGTTGAGTGCAGCACTTTCACAGCATCATCTTTTAGGATTTGAAATAGCTCAACTGGAATTCCATCACCTCCACTAGCTTTGTTTGTAGTGATGTTTCCTAAGGTCCACTTGACTTCATAAGATTATAATTAAGTGACTCTTCTGGTGCAAGATTCTGTTCATATTTTTCTTTTAGGTTTTCAAAAAAATGGGAAAAAAGATTTCCCTGAAGACACTGCTTCAGGAAGAACCAGAAGTTCTGATTACAGTTATCAGTCATACCCATATATACTGACCAAATATTGAATGTATTTGATCTCAACTTTGAAATATGGGTGTATTAAACACCATTAAATAGTAGAGAAAGACAAGTATGGTCTGATGAATATACTAACAGTTCACTTTTTTTCATACTTTAAGTTAAACTGTGAAATAAATAATAGTTACTTCAAATACCACCATTTAAATAAGAAATTCAGTTTCAGTTCTCCTATTTTATCATACTTTTTTCAAATTATGGCATGAATAATAGTCTTATATTCTACATTGTATTTAATGTTTGGTTCCTAAGTAGTAAAAGTATTGTCCTTTCCAACTTCTGTGAACTGCAATGGTACAAAATTTTTCTTTTAAGGTTAGACATTCACTTATCTCCCCACTTTTGCAGTGGATTCAGTTAGTGATATATGATATTGCTAGCCTGTACATCTCTCTAAATAATCAAAACAGAGGGAAAAAATCATTTTAAAATTAGATAACACATAAGTAAGCATGATACTTATAAGTTCAGCACCCTGTCCAGTGCAAACATTTGCTTTTGAATAATCTCTTTTTTTGAAATAACAGCTTACTATTTATTTAATTTTATTTTTATTTAAAAATTTTAATTGCCATTTTATGTTGGAGTACAGTAGATTAACAGTGTTAGTTTCAGGTATGCAGCAAAGTGGTTCAGTTATTCATGTATCTATTTTTTCAAATTATCTTCTCATTTAGGTTGTTAGATAATATTGAGAAGAGTTCCCTGTATTATACAGTAGGTCCTTGTTGATTGCTCATTTTAAATATAGCAAGATGTACATGTCAATCCCAAGTTACAGTTTATTCCTCCTCCCTACTCTTATGCCCTGGTAACAATAAGTTCATTCTCTATGAGTCTATTCCTATTTTGTAAATAAGTTCATTTGTATCATTCTTTTTTAGATTCTGCATATAAGTGATATCACGTTATGTCTTTCTCTGACTTACTTCACTTAGTATGATAATCTCCAAGTCTACTCATGTTGTTGTAAATAACATTTTTCATTCATTTTAATGGCTGAGTAATATTCCACTGTATGTATGTACTATTTCTTATTTATCCCCTCATCTGTCAATGGACATTTAGGTTGCTTCCATATCTTGGCTATTGTAAATAGTGTTGCAATGAACATTTGATTACATATATCCTTTTGAATCTTGTTTTTCTCCAGTTATATGTCTAGGAGTAGGATTGTTGGATCATATTGTAGCTCTATTTTAAGTTTTTTAAAACTAAAAATTCCACTAACAGTTGAGAAGTGTTCCCTTTTCTCAGTACCCTCTCCAGCATTTATTGTTTGTAGACTTGTTGATGATGGCCATTCTGACTGGTATAAGGTGATACCTCATTGCAGATTTGATTTGCATTTCTCTAATATGAGCAATGTTGATCATCTTTTCATCTGTTTTTTAGACATCTGTATGTCTTCTTTGGATAAATGTCTATTTAGTTCTTCTGCTCAGTTTTTGATTGAGTTGTTTGTTTTTTTCATATTAAGCTGCATGAGCCATTTGTAAATCTTGGAGATTAATCACTTGTCAGTCTGATCATTTGCAAATATTTTAAACATCCTCTTATATTAATTTGAAATCTTAAGATGATCACATAAAAGCATAAATAGTAAGAAGTTTTTAATATGCAGTATTATAAAAATATTTTAAATAATTGTAAATTGGATTTATTAAAAAATATTACATTTATACAGATGGCTTTTTATTGGTTATCAGATAGCAGCTGATAGAAAAGACTTAACTCAATATTATATATACTAAAATACAAATTTTCCCCAATGTATATTATATATTATATCCAATTATGTTAATGAACATTTTATAAAATGTATAAATACCGTTTTCCATGACTTGCCTAAAATATAATATTAGAATATAAATCAGTAATGTAGCCAGTTTTATTCTATATTTAAGTGAAAAGTTGTTACCTATAAGAAGGTTTTCAGCTCTATCATATAAATTATATTGTACTTAATTCAAGTACATACATCTGCATAGATATATTTCACTGTTAAAAAATTGCATTTCTTCATTTCTGAAAATAATTCACAAGTTACATCACAGTGTTTTCTTATTTTGAATGAGGTTAAAAAAATAAAATTGAAAAGAAGCTACTACCAGAAACTGTTTTTAATTTGTTTTGATGAAAGGCAATTTGCTTTTAATTTGCTTGAAGTTAAGAAACATTTATTGAGCATTAGTAAGTTCAGAGAAGTCAGTGACAGGTGGAGAGGGAATTGCTGATGAAAAGAAAACATAGTTACTATCTTTAAGTAACTGAAGATATGAATATAAAAGTCTGCATTAAAAAACACAGGAACACAGTACTTTGAAGGTTTGGAAGAGCTCAGAGAACACTTCCAGTCTGAGGGGCAGTTCAAAAGACTTCTGAAAGAGGGCATATCCGATTGAGCCGATTTGAAATCTTGGTGTGATTTTAAATACAGAATAGTTAAGGAGAACTTTATTTAAAATATTAAAATCCTGTATCAGCCTCCACATTTGCAGACTGATCCTTTTTACTAGAACAGTGAAAAATGATCAAGGTATAACTGCTGCTGCTGCTGCTAAGTCGCTTCAGTCGTGTCCAACTCTGTGCGACTCCAGAGATGGGATTCTCCAGGCAAGAACACTGGAGTGGGTTGCCATTTCTTTCTCCAATGCATGAAGGTGAAAAGTGAAAGTGCAGTCACTCAGTCGTGTCCGACTCTGAGCGATCGCATGGACTGCAGCCTACCAGGCTCCTCCGTCCATGGGATTTTCCAGACAAGAGTACTAGAGTCGGGTGCCATCGCCTTCTCCGAAGGTATAACTAAATGTTATGAAAATCTTAGCTGCTGTGCTGAGATAAAACTTTGGTTTTTAGGCTATAGTGCTTGCTTGTTATTCCTTCAGCTGTGCTGGACTCTGCGACCCCATGGACTGTAGCCCACCAGGCTACTCTGTCCATGGAATTTCCCAGGCAAGAATACTGGAGTGGGTTGTCATTTCCTTTTCCAGGGTATCATCCTGATCCAGGGATGGAGCCTGGCTCTCCTGCATTGCAAGCAGATTCTTTACCTTCTGAGCCATCAGGGAAGTTTTTTCTTTTTTTTTTAGGCCTTAGTAGTCTGATTTGTCAAGTAGAATGGCAGTTTAGATATATTATAATCGGATATTTTCAAACAACAAGAATTTGTTTTGGTGTTGTGACTATCCTAAAAAGATAATGAAACAGCAATGCAAACTCTCACAACAGGTAGTTATCAGATCCATCAGGTCAAGAAGAAGCCATTTCTTAATCAGAGATTGTCTGTAAGTAGTTATTTGTGCTAATTATCATGTGAAAATTAAGTAAGAGTTAAGCCATAGAATTAAAATTGAGTATGTCATTGTTCTAATTTTGTGTCATTATTGAGAATGCATTGTTAGGTTAATTAGGAATTGGCTGTTATCAAAACAGAGTGTGATATTAAATGCAAGGAACATTATACTTTTTTTTCTTCTGAAGCTGATAACAGATTGATTACCACTTCTTGTGCTTTAAGATTTCTAAAGAGAGAAAGAGGAGGAGCAGGGAGAGAGGAGAGAAAAGGAGAGAAGGAGGAACTTTTGTCCAGTGTATTGACTCTCCCAGTTACTTGGTTAATTTCATAGTCCTCCCTCCCACTCTGCATTTCTTTCTGGACCTGTCCCTCCTACATCCACTACTTTCTTTACCGTTCTCAGTGCCGACAGAGCCCTGGGCTGGGCCATTCTTTATTCTCAGTACTGACTGATGTGAGACCCCCTACCAAAGTAGAATCAGAAAATGTTCTGAATTCCACCTCCTCTAACCAATTCACCTGGACTTCCTTCTCTTCCTATCTGAATATGTATTCTGTTTGGGTCTCTACCATCTCCCTTCTTTCTTTTTTTCACTTTTCAAAACTATGTTTTTTGTTTTTGTTTTAATGCCTGGGAGTAATAGTCATACAATTTTTCTGGAAGTGGTATAATTCAAGAAATGTTTAGTCAATGTTGATTTTTGTGTGGAAAAGCAAAGGAGAAAAGGAAAGATATAAGTATCTGAATGCAGAGTTCCAAAGAATAGCAAGGAGAAATAAGAAAGCCCTCCTCAGCAATCAATGCAAAGAAATAGAGGAAAACAACAGAATGGGAAAGACTAGAGATCTCTTCAAGAAAATTAGAGATACCAAGGGAACATTTCATGCCAAGATGGGCTCAATAAAGGACAGAAATGGTATGGACCTAACAGAAGCAGAAGATAAGAAGAGGTGGCAAGAATACACAGAACTGTACAAAAAAGTTCTTCATGACCCAAATAATCACAAAGGTGTGATCACTCATCTAGAGCCAGACATCCTGGAATGTGAAGTCTAGTGGGCCTTAAAAAGCATCACTACAAACAAAGCTAGTGGAGGTGATGGAATTCCAGTTGAGCTATTTCAAATCCTGAAAGATGATGCTGTGAAAGTGCTGCACTCAATATGCCAACAAATTTGGAAAACTCAGCAGTGGCCACAGGACTGGAAAAGGTCAGTTTTCATTCCAATCCCAAAGAAAGGCAATGCCAAAGAATGCTCAAACTACCGCACAATTGCACTTATCTCACACCCTAAAAGTAATGCTCAAAATTCTCCAAGCCAGGCTTCAGCAATACGTGAACCGTGAACTTCCAGATGTTCAAGCTGGTTTTAGAAAAGGCAGTGGAACCAGAGGTCAAATTGCCAACATCCGCTGGATCATGGAAAAAGCAAGAGAGTTCCAGAAAAACATCTACTTCTGCCAAAGTAGTAGGCTTTGATTATGCCAAAGCCTTTGACTGTGTGGATCACAATAAACTGTGGAAAATTCTGAAAGAGATGGGAATACCAGACCACCTGACCTGCCTCTTGAGAAACCTGTATGCAGGTCAGGAAGCAACAGTTAGAACAGGACATGGAACAACAGAGTGGTTCCTAATAGGAAAAGAAGTACGTCAAGGCTGTATATCGTCACCCTGCTTATTTAACTTCTATGCAGAGTACTTCATGAGAAACACTGGGCTGGAGGAAGCACAAGCTGGAATCAAGATTGCCGGGAGAAATATCAATAACCTCAGATATGCAGATGATACCACCCTTATAGCAGCAAGTGAAGAGGAACTAAAAAGCCTCTTGAAAAGGTGAAAGAGGAGAGTGAAAAAGTTGTCTTAAAGCTCAACATTCAGAAAACGAAGATCATGGCATCTGGTCCCATCACTTCATGGGAAACAGATGGGGAAACAGTGGAAACAGTGTCAGACTTTATTTTTTTGGGCTCCACAATCACTGCAGATGGTGATTGCAGCCATGAAATTAAAAGACGCTTACTCCTTGGAAGGAAAGTTATGACCAACCTAGACAGCATTTTCAAAGCAGAGATGTTACTTTGCCAACAAAGGTCTGTCTAGTCAAGGCTATGGTTTTTCCAGTAGTCATGTATGGATGTGAGAGTTGGAATGTGAAGAAAGCTGAGCGCCAAAGAATTGACGCTTTTGAACTGTGGTGTTGGAGAAGACTCTTGAGAACCCCTTGAACTGCAAGGAGATCCAACCAGTCCATCCTAAAGGAGATCAGTCCTGGGTGTTCTTTGGAAGGACTGATGCTAAAGCTGAAACTCCAATACTTTGGCCAACTCATGCGAAGAGTTGACTCATTGAAAAAGACTCTGATGCTGGGAGGGATTGGGGGGCAGGAGGAGAAGGGGCAACAGAGGATGAGATGGCTGGATGGCATCACCGACTAGATGGACTTGAGTCTGAGTGAACTCTGATAGTTGGTGATGGACAGGGAGGCCTGGTGTCCTGCAATTCATGGGGTCGCAAAAGTTGGACATGACTGAGCAACTGAACTGAACTGAAGGGATAGGGAAAAGTATAATGTAGTGTTTTGAGTGCTTTTCTGGGTTCATTCTGACAGTTTATCTAAAGACTGCTGTCTTGTTCCTTCCATCCACCTCTTCCATCATTCTTGTATTGAAGGGTTGGGAGAACAGATAATAATTCTCGGTGTAGGGATGGTTACTGATAGAAAACTTAGTGGACAAATAAAAATTTGAAATACACTGGTTGTATATTACTGGGCCTTTTCTATTTTCTCTCCCCTTAAAAAAGGGTGATCCTGTTTTGTTTTCCCTATAGGAAAAATAAACAAAAATTAACTTTTTAAAAAATATGGTATGAATTTTGGCAACAACTCAACTCCAAGTAAACAAATTGAAGTTAAAGTAAAAGCTGTGCTTTGGGACAGAGCCCTTTGAATCTATTCCTGAAACATAGAAACACCTTCATAGCAGTGACTAAGTCTCATCTTCCCCCTCACCCACAGGAACCGTGCATGAGTATGGATGAAACACAATGGCAGAATTAAATGTATGACATCTGTTGACATTTATGAAGAAATATATGTCAGATTGCAAACTCAATATATCAAAAGTTATATGTCTATACCAAATTCTGATATTTTAACTCATAGATGTTAAGAGGCTAAATAAAGTCAGGCTGTCAAAATGATTTGAGACATTTTCCCAAAGCTTCTTGTGTTTAAGACACCTACCACATTCAGAGAATTGCACCAGCAGTTATTCATTTGAGGGGTGGCATGAGAATGTTTCTGAAGCTTTTAACTATTCTGAGTATTTATAAATACCGTTAGATTTCTCAATAAATGGTATTCAGTAGCCTATTATATATCTGAAACTGATATTCTTGTAAAAATTTTTTAACTGTATAGTGTTCATATAAAGCTTGGCAATCCAAGAAAATAAAAGTAGATCATAGTACAATGCTGAATCAACTAGAGGGGAGATGCAAGAATTTTCTTTTCTGACTCCAGAAGTCTAGTTAAATTGGAGTTGGTAGAGTCTCTTTAGATACTAAAAAATATGAATTTGAATAAAATGCAGCTTGATGGCATTTATTTTGAGATAATTATATTAATTTTGCAAGAAAAGTATATTATGACAGATATTATTGTCACTGACTCTAATAAGCAGCCATTAAAACACCTGGCTGCTATAGTGTATCTGTCATAGTCCTCCTCCCAGTTTTAGCATATGCTGAAAATTCTTTTAACTGGACTATTTTTTTCCCTTAAAGAAAGACACATAAAGATAAATATTGTCCATACTGGAAGAGCCACATGTTTGTGAATCGATGACTGAGATAATAACGCCAGTGTATTTTTTTTTTTTTTTTGGCTATTTTAGGACTTAGGTTCTCCAGAGGACAATGTACTTATTCATAGAGACAAAAAAACAAACAAACAAAAACTGTGTCCTTAAAGAATGTTTAAAACTTGCCAGGTAGAATATGAACACACATCTCATGACTGTTCAGTGGCTTACTGTTTCTTAGATGGCATATTGTCTGTTTCACACAAACACTCCCACCCAACCACCCGAGTGACTATTGATAGAACATGGACTTTAATAATGTAATTTGTTCCCAACCAGAAATAACTTCCCTTGAGCCTTCAAAGTCCAGTTAATAATTTTTGTTTTGTTTATAACATTCTACATCTCAAGCCTTATGATATTTTTGCCTGATTTTCCCCTGTATAATAATTATATGCAAAGTAATTTTTCTTTTTTTTAAATTAGAAACATGTATTTAATTAAAAACTAGGGTATTATGGACAAGTAAACCACTTGGATCTCAGAATTTTCCAGAACTTTTTTAAAACCACCATTTTATTGCCTTCTAAAAGAACCTATTAGATGAAAATTTGACAATATATATTCAAGAATATTAAATAAATGTCTACCTTTATTTTCCCACCAACTCTCTCCCTTTATTCTCTCACTTATGTGTGTTTTCCCCTTTATTTTGAGTATAAAATATCTAGCCATTTATAACAGTGTTTAGGTAAACATCTATATATGTGATTTCATATTATTAAGTCAGCAGTATATGTTTGTTATACTCTGCAGTCGACTAGTTAAAAAGAAGCACAAAAATGGTTTAGTAGTCTATAACATGATCATATAAAAATCTCTGTATTAGTTAAAATCAAACCAGATCTTATTCCAAAACAAATTACAGAGTTCTTTATACTTAGTCTGTGGGTTGAATCTTTATACATTTTATTAATATTTTATTTCCCCTCTCAAATATATATTATTTCCCCTTCAAAGAGTTATTTGAGATAGAAAATTATCTAAAATGTGCTTATAATTCCAATCTCTTTGTGCTAAACTAAATGATGTAGACAAAGGACACACACACACACACACACACGCGATAGCACACACACACATACACACAATAGCTTATGGTGAACAATGTCGGATTTGTGATCTCTGAAGAAGATTTAGCATCAGGACCAGGGACCAGGCTTGATCACTTAAGAGCTTTTGTGTAGCAGAGTTTTATTAAAGTGAAAGAAAACAGAGAAAGCTTCTGACGTAGACATCAGGAAGGGGACAAAGAAGGCCCCTCTCACTTGTCTTATCAAGGCCTTATATACTTCTACCAGACGAACTCCCACAACACACATCTTAAATTAACAAGATTAGTACCAGCAATAAAAAGTTCTTACCAGACCCACTCTCACAGCATACATTTTAAGATGACAGGATTCAGAAGGTTCCTGAAGACTCTCAAGAAAGAGAAACATGTCTTAAAGTAGGATACATTGTTATATTGACTTAAGACAAAGCAATATAAGAAAAAAGTTTGTCCTTTTCTCTTCCTTGAGATCCTCAGACCCCTTTCTCCTCCTCAGGGAACCCAGACTTCTTATCAACCTACTAAAGAATTGGCTCTCTTCCATACACACACACACACACACACACACACACAGTCAGGCCTCTGTATGCACAGGTTGTGCATCCATGGATTCAATCAACTGAGGATCAAAAACATTTGAAAAAAGTAGAATTCCAGAGTTTCAAAAAGCAGAACTTGAATTTGTCTCACACCAAATGTTTACATAGAATTTACATTAGGTATTATAAGTAATCAAGATAATTTAAAATATATGGGATGATGCACATATACTATATGCAAATACCATGCCATTTTATATAAAGAACTTAAACATTCATAGATTTTGATATCTGTGGGAGGGTTCCTGTAACCAATTCTTAGCAAATACTGAGGGACAACTGTATGTGTGTGTGTGTGTATGTGTGTGTGTATAAACAATACAGGATTTTTTATAATTTACAGTTTATGGGCAAAAAAGATATCCATAAACTATCCCAAAAGTTCTTAATGTAGATTTTTGTTAAAATCGCATCATCAAAGATATTTAAATGGGATAAAATCTATTGCTTTCACATTGAGTCCACTGTGGGAATTTTTAATGATACTCATGGCTGGTTTCTGCAGATATGTTCTTCAAGTCTTCTGGGACAAATTCATTTTCATATTTTCACTCAGTTATGTCAAAATTTTGTATGCTTTAAGACCAAGGAGGCTTTTTTTTTGGAAGGTTTCACTATGGATTCCTCATAGCACTTTGATTAGTTTTCCTTTGTCATAAAATTAATTGTTGAAAATAAAAATAAAGAAATGTTGATGTTTTTACTTATGTTTAAGAATATCAACAAGTGTTGGCATCACTTGTATTTTCATTTTTGGTAATTTATGGCTAGTAAGCTTAACTGCTTAAATACCTCATTTTAATTTTAAACATGTATATTTAAGAAATAACTTCCTTGACCAGTAATAAGTGAGCCATTGGTTATAGTTAATAATGTCTATGTATTAGGATGTCATAGCAAAACACAAAAGATAGTACATACCATCACATCCAGGATGATAGATTTAATAAAACTATGTTACTTAAAATTGAGCCCTATTGTGCTGCCTTGCAAGGTTGTTATAGTTACAGTGTTTCTGTATGGGAATTTAACTTTTCTTAGTAATATTAGTTACTGAACCCAATCAATTCTTAAATCTACTCTTTGAAAATAACCTCCATTGTAAAAGATTCTGAATTATGTTTATTTCTCTTTCTTTTTTAAATAAATTTTTTGAATAAGGCAGAGAACAAAAACATTAGCATATGTTTTCCTTCCAGAATATTAGACAGAATTTTTGCTTCCAAACCAATTGCTATTTTTCACTTAATAGGAAAAAATATTAGATTATATATATATATATTTAAAGCAATCTGTTCTCAGCTGGTAAAATCCATTTAATTGATACTATTAAAACCTGTAAGTTTCTGTTATTCAGTATAGTTTAAGTCAGAATATCAAGTATCTGTGAACAATGGGTTTCAGACTATCATCAAGTTTCAGGTTTCCAAGAGCTATATGCTCCATGTTCATTGAACAATAAGGTGACCTTGAAAAACATAGTTCAAGTTCAGATTTACCTCCTACAAGGCTACAGTACCAAATTTTGGAACTCTGAGCAATGAACAGGTGTAAAAGGAAAAAGGACAGGTACTCTCCACATTCAAGGAATTTGTAGTTCTTTCGGGAGAGAATAAAAAACGTCTGTCGTTTCTGAATAACTAACTGAACGGTGCTACTAATCATATCAGAATATTCATATATTTTACATAGTATTATAACTCCATGGTGTTATCTACAGCACAGTAAATTCCTCACTGGTAGGATTATGTTTTCCTCATATTCATATCTTTGCCTTTTGTCTGGTCAAATCCCTTATATTTGGAAGTATTCAAAAGAACTTGAACAAATAATGCAAAAAGCCAATGAACCTTTTAAGAGATTAAGTGTCTGCACAGAACAAAATGCTATTGTTATGATTGATAATAGCTAACATATTTTGAGGGAAATACTCTGTGTATACTTTTAATAATTATGATATCAAATGTGATAAAAATTAAAATAGTAACATCAGCAAAAAGGAATAGGCAGATTCAAGCTTTCATCATTCCACAATAACATCAAAATGAGAATATACTGTCAAAACTAAATTTTTCAAACCTCTGGTAAGTCAGAAGTTTACAACAACCAAGTGAATGCTGAATTACAATGTGAAACATCAGTCAGTGTAATATACCATGTTTATAAATATAAATTTAATAAAACAGAACAAAACGAACCATTGTCATCTTGATGCAGGAAAAGGCTTTTGACAAAATCCAACATCTTTTCATGCCAAAAGCACACACACACAATGAAAAGAAGGAAACTTCAACATTATAAGAGGCATTTATTTAAAAAAAAACACCTCACCCTACATTATACTCAGTGGTGGAAGCTAAAATCTTTACTTGGGAAAAGACAGGATCCCACTTTCACTACTGCTATTCATCACTGCACCTAACAAATCAGACAAGAAAAAGAAAAGAAATCCAAATTGGAAAGAGAAAGTAAAATAATCCCTCTCTATATATGAGATGTATATAGGGGTGTGTGTGTGTGTGTGTAGATATAATCCTGAAGAGTCCACAAGGAAGTAGCTAAAACTAATGAATGAATTCACCAAAGTTGCAGGAGACAAGATCAATACACAAAAATCAATTTTGTTTCTATGAAGTTGCAATGAACAATCCAAAAGTGAAATTAAGAAGGCTATTCTATTTATAATATCATCTAAAACAATAAAATACCTAGAAATAAATTACATCAGGGAGGTGAAAGACTTGTACACTGAAAACAACAGAACATTGCTGAAAGAAATTAAAGACCTAAATATTCGGAAGTATGGTTTGTATTCTTGGGTAGGAATAGTTAATCTCACAGGTTTAATGGAATCTTTATCAAAATTCCAGTAGCCTTTTTTTTCCCCCCCAAAGATGAAAAAGCCTATCCTCCAATTCCTGCGGAATTGCATAGGACCTTGAATGGCCAAAATAATCTTGAAAGAGGATAACAAAATCATGAAAACTCATGTTTTATTTTTTTCCATTTCAAGGCTTATTACAAATCTACAATAAGTAAAGGAATGTGATAATGGCATAAGTGTATACACATATGTAATACTAGCATAAGGATTGCATATAAAATGATGAAATAGAATTGAAAATCTAGAAATAAACATACATTTTTGGTTAATTGATGTTTAATAAGGATGCCAAAATCATACGATGGGGAAAGAATAATTTCTTGACAAATGATACTAAAACAATTGAATTTCCAGAATTGTAAAAGAATGAAATTAAAACCCTTTTCTTATACTATATGCAAAAATTGATTCAAAATAAATGCATGGCCTAAATATAAGAGCTAAAATTATAAAACTTTAAAAGAAATATAGGGGGGAATTTTTATGGCCTTGACTTTGTGATGAATTATTAGTTATGACACCAAAGGCACAAGCAACAGAAGGAAAAAAAAATAAGCAAATTGGACTTTATCAATATTAAAAATTTTGTGCATCAAGAAGTTGACAGTCATGATTGTCAGAGTCTGGAATATGGGGATAAGAAAAATGGGTGAGATGGTCAAAAGATAAAAACTTCCAGTTGTAAAATAAATAAGTTTTGGGGATGTATGTACAGCATGGGGGCTATCAAAACTATGTCATATATTTGAAAGTTGCTAACAGAATATATTTTAAAAGTTCTTCTCAGAAAAATTGTAACTACATGAGGTGATGTGTGCTAACCAAACTTGTAGTCATTTTGCAGTACATGCATATGTTGAATCATTGTTGCATACCTAAAACTAATACAATGCTACATGTCAATAATACTTCAATAAAACAGAAAAATAGTGAAAAGACAGCCTATAAAATGATAAAAACTATTTGCAAATCATGTATTTAAGAGTTTAACATCCAGAATATTTAAGGAACTCATAGAATACAAAAAAAAAAAAAAACCCAGTGTGAAGAGGGATTGACTTCTCAGTATACTATATACAAATAGCTAGTACAGTTCAGTCACTCAGTCGTGTCCGACTCTTTGCGACCCCTTGGACCGCAGCACGCCAGGCCTCCCTGTCTGTCACCAGCTCCCGGACTTTACTCAAGCTCATTTTCATTGAGTCAGTGATGCCATCCAACCATCTCATCCTCTGTCATCCCTTTCTCCCACCTTCAATCTTTCCCATCATCAGAGTCTTTGCAGAAGAGTCAGTTCTTCCCATCAGGTGGCCGAAGTATTGGATTTTCAGCTTCAGCATCAGTCCTTCCAATGAATATTCAGGACTGATTTCCTTTAGGATGAACTGGTTGGATCTCTTTGCAGTCCTAGGGACTCTCAAGAGTCTCCTCCAACACTACAGTTCAAAAGCATCAGTTCTTTGGTGCTCAGCTTTATTTATGGTCCAACTCTCACATCCATACATGACTGCTGGAAAAACCATAGCTTTGACTAGACGGACTGTTGTTGACAAAGTATGTCTCTGCTTTTTAATATGCTATCTAGGTATGATATAAAGGGGAAGTGAAAAATAGATATAAGGGACTAGATCTGATAAATAGAGTGCCTGACAAGCTATGGATGGAGGTTCGTGAAAATGCAAAAAAAAAAAAAATGGCTGTCTGAGGAGGCCTTATAAATAGCTGTGAAAAGAAGAGAAGCAAAGAGCAAAGGAGAAAAGGAAAGATATACCCATTTGAACGCAGAGTTCTGAAGAATAACAAAGAGAGATAAGAAAGGCTTCCTCAGTGATCAATGCAAAGAAATAGAAGAAAACAACAGAATAGGAAAGACTAGAGATCTCTTCAAGAAAATTAGAGATACCAAGGGAACATTTCATGCAAAGATGGGCTCAATAAAGGACAGAAATCGTATGGACCTAAGAGAAGCAGAAGATATTAAGAAGAGGTTGCAAGAATACACAGAAGAACTATACAAAAAAATATCTTCATGACCCTGATAATCATGATGGTGTGATCACACACACTCACCTAGAGCCAGACATGCTGGAATGTGAAGTCAAGTGGGCCTTAGAAAGCATCACTACGAACAAAGCTAGTGGAAGTGATGGAATTCCAGTTGAGCTATTTCAAATCCTGAAAGATGATGCTGTGAAAGTGCTGCACTCAACATGTCAGCAAATTTGGAAAACTCAGCAGTGGCCACAGGACTGGAAAAAGTCAGTTTTCATTCCAATCCCAAAGAACAGCAGTACCAAAGAATGCTCAAACTACCATACAATTGCACTTATCTCACATGCTAGTAAAGTAATGCTCAAAATTCTCCAAGCCAGGCTTCAGCAATACGTGAACCGTGAACTTCCAGATGTTCAACCTGGTTTTCGAAAAGGCAGAGGAACCAGAGATCAAATTGCCGACATCTGCTGGATCATGGAAAAAGCAAGAGAGTTCCAGAAAAACATCTATTTCTGACTATATATTTCCTATGCCAAAGCCTTTGACTGTGTGGATCACAATAAACTGTGGAAAATTCTGAAAGAGATGGGCATACCAGACCACCTGACCTGCCTCTTGAGAAACCAGTATACAGGTCAGGAAGCAACAGTTAGAACTGGACATGGAACAACAGACTGGTTCCAAATAGGAAAAGGAGTACATCAAGGCTGTATATTGTCACCCTGCTTATTTAACTTATAAGCAGCTTCCCTGGTGGCTTAGAGGGTAAAGCGTCTGCCTGCAATGCAGGAGACCTGGGTTCAATCCCTGGGTCAGGAAGATCCCCTGGAGAAGGAAATAGCAACACACTCCAGTACTCTTGCCTGGAAAATCCCATGGATGGAGGAGACTCGTAGGCTACAGTCCATGGGGTCACAAAGAGTCGGACATGACTGAGCAACGACACGCAAAGTACATCATGAGAAACACTGGGCTGGAGGAAGCACAAGCTAGAATCAATATTGCCGGGAGAAATATCAATAACCTCAGATCTGCAGATGACACCACCCTTATGGCAGAAAGTGAAGAACTAAAGAGCCTCTTGATGAAAGTGAAAGAGGAGAGTGAAAAAGCTGGCTTAAAGCTCAACATTCAGAAAAGATCATGGCATCTGGTCCCATCACTTCATGGCAAATAGATGGGGAAACAGTGGAAACAGTGGAAACAGTGGCTGACTTTATTTGGGGGGGGCTCCAAAATCACTGCAGATGGTGATTGCAGCCATGAAATTAAAAGACACTTACTCCTTGAAGGAAAGTTATGACCAGCCTAGACAGCATATTCAAAAGCAGAGACATTACTTTGTCAACAAAGGTCCATCTAGTCAAAGCTATGGTTTTTCCTGTGGTCATGTATGGATGTGAGAGTTGGACATTTCTGGTAGGAATGTAAAACTGCAGTTACTACTGAAGGCAGTTTGGCAGTGTTGGAACAAGTTTGTGAAAACTGCATGAATCCACTTATATGAGTTACCTAGAATAGGCAAATCAGAAAAAATGCAAATTAGAAATTATCAGGAACTCAAGTGTTTGGGAGTAACATGAATTTATTGCCAATGGTTGCAGAGTTTGTGTTTGGGTGATAAATGTTTTGGAAATAGTTGTGATGGCTGCATGACATTGTGAATATGATTAATATCCCTGAATTATACATTTAAAATGATTAAAATAGCAAGTTTTATATATTTTTATTCAAAAAATTTTAATTGATGTATACTGATTTAAAATATGTGGTATATGTGTTCATTTGTTCAAATTTATCTATATTATTTTTCTTCCATTCTTCTCAATTGTAGTTTATTATAAGATATTGAATATAGTTCCCAATGTTGTACAGTAAATCATGTTTATTTTATATATGGTAGTGTGCATCTGTCAACCCCACACTCATTTTTTTTCCTCCATCCTATTCCCTTTTGGTAACAATAAGTCTGTATCCTTTGTCTGTGAGTATGTTTCTATTTTGTAAATAAGTTCTTTTATGCTATTTTCTTTCTTTGTTTTCGATTTCATATATAATTGATGTCATAGAATGTTTTTCTTTATCTGTCTCAAGTATTTCATGTAGTATGATAATCTGTAGGTCAAGCATTTTACTATAAATGTCAGCATTATTTCATCATTTTCTTATGGCTAATAATATTCCACCACTTCTTTATTCATTCACCTGGTGGGCATTTAGCTTGCTTCCATGTGTTGGCTTTGTAAATAGTGCAGCTATGAACATTGGGCTGCATATATCTTTTTGAATTAGAGTTTTTGTCTTTCCTGAATATATACCCAGGAGTGAGATTGCTTGATCATACAGCAACTCTATCTTTAGGTTTCTGAGGAACCTCCATATTATTCTCCATAGTGACTGTACCTATTTGCATTTCCACCAATAGTGTTTGAGAGTTCCTTTTTTTGCATACCCTCTCCACCATTTATTACTTGTAGACATTTGATGATGGCCGTTCTGACCATTGTGAGATGTTATCCCATTGTGGTTTTTATTTCCATTTCTCATTAAGGAGTTTTATGATATCTTGTATATAAGCCTTTAATCCATTTATTTTTGTATATGTTATGAGAGAGTGTTTAACTGATTTACATGTGGGTCTTCAGTTCCCCTAACACCACTTCCTGGAGAGACTATTTTTTCTCCATTATTTATTTTTGACTCTTTGTTGAAGATTAATTAGTTGGCCATAGGTATGTGGGTTTATTTCTGGGCTCTCTATTCTGTTCCACTGATCCAATGTCTTTTTTTGTGTCAACACCATACAGTTTGATACATATAACTTTGTAGTATTTTCTGAAGTCTGGAAGGGTTTTTCCTGCAGCTTTGTTCTTTTTCCTTAGGATTGCTTTGGCAATTCCAGGTCATTTGTGATTCCATAGAAATTTTAGGATTATTTCTCCCAATTCTGTGCAATATGTCTTGTTTAGTTTGATAGGGATCACATTAAATCTGTAGATTGCTTCAGGTAGTACAACCATTTAAACTATAGTAATTCTTCCAATCCAGAGCATAAAATATCTTTCCTCGTCCTTGTATCATCTTTGATTTTTTTTTTAACTTTCTCACATTTTATCGTTAGTGTGTGTGTGTGTGTGTGTGTGTGTGTGTGTGTTAGTCACTCAGTCATGTCCAACTCTTTGCAACCCCATGGACTGTAGCCCTCCAGGTTTCTCTGGCCCTGGGATTTTTTTCAGGCAGTTTCTTTACCATCTGGGCTACCAGGAAAGTAAAGAAATGCAATAGATTTCCATACATTAATCTTATATTCTGCTACCTTGCTGAATTCATTTATCATTTCTAATAGTTTTTGTGTCTAGTCTTTACGATTTTCTATATAGAGTATCATATAATGACAGTTTTACCTCTTACCCTCCAATTTGTATAGCTTTTATTTCCTTTACTTGTTTTATTGATTTGGCTAAGACTTAAAATACTATGTTGAATACAAGTGATGAGAGTGGGCATTCTTGTCTCAAAATTTAGAGGGAAGGCTTTCAGCTTCTAATTATTTCGTGTTATATTGGCGGTGAGTTTGTCATAAATGTCTTTGATTGTGTTGAGATATATCTTCTCTATACCCACTTTGGCAAGAGTCCCCCCTCTGCCGCCATGAGTAGATGTTGATATTTATCAAATGCTTTTCCTAAATCTATTGAGATCATGTTGTATCCCCCCTGCCCTTTTCTTTTGTTGAAGTGATGTATCACATTGATTTGTGTAGTTCACTTCCTTGTGAACTTGGGATGAATTCTTCTTGGCCGTTGTGCCCAATTTTTTATATGTGTTGTTGGCTCTGGTTTGATAGTATTTTGTTGAGAATTTTTGTGTCTATATTCATCAAAGATATTGGCCTCTAGTTTTCTTTTTTGGTGGTATCTTTATCTGGTCTTGGTAGCAGGGTAATGATCAGAGTGATGGTGCTTCATAGGATTTCTTTGGGAGTGTTTTCTCATATTCAGTCTTTTGAAAGAGTTTGAGAAGGATCAGTAAAAGTTCCTCTTTGTATGTTGGTAGAATTTGCCTGTGAAACCATCTGGTCCTGAACTTTTGTTTGTAGGGATTTTTTTTGTTGTTGTTATTGTTTTGTTTTTGATTTTGGGTTTTTTTTTTTTTTTTTTAACAGATTCTATTTCACTTCCAGTGATTGGTCTGTTTAAATTATCTGTTTCTTCTTAATTCAGTTTTGATGGGCTATATGTTTCTAGGAAATTGTCCCTTTCTTCAGGATTGTGGATGTTTCACATATTTTTATCTGAGACTTCATAATCACAGTTGTAAAATATTCAGATTTGATGTTACATAATCTAGAATGCCTCTAGCTCTCAAATGGGAACTTCTTAAATGTTTCTTAACCTGATGTAAACTTTCAGCTTTTCATAACACAATCAAATCCACTTTATAGGGATTCATTTTATATAGCATGGTATCTTGTGTCAGGCAACCTTTGAAAACAATATTTATTAAATACTCACTCTATGCCCACACTAGTTTAAGAAATGAAATACATTTCATTTCTACATTTTAAAAAATGAAATAATTTAAAAAACATTATAAAATGAATATATACATGTTAGGGTAAGATAGATATTTAATAAATACTTCTGACAGATATGTTTCAGGGATAAAATGTAGGTTCTTGATAGACCAGCATTTGTAGTAAAGCCAGATTGATATTAATTTTGTATCTAAAATGATTTTTCCTTTAATTTTCATTTTCTGTGATCACATAGAGAAGGAAAGAGATAATCACTGGAAAGAAGAAATAGTGGTTGGGGTACTAAAGAAAATAGTTTTTTTTTTAATACATATAATTGTGTTATTTGTATTCTTACATTGTTATGTTAAGATCATTAAATTTTTAGATTTTTAACAAAAAATTTATCTGTAATTTCACATATTCTTCAACTTTATTCAGGAGAGGGAGAAAAATCATCTATTTAGTAGCTATGTTATCAAGCTATATTTCTTTAAGGCTAAATAATGACTTTTTAAAAAAAATTGCAGTTGAAGTTTCTCTGCTCACAAAATGAACATTTTGAACAGAAAGATACTTTATTTTAAAGTTCATTCTTCAAAGTCATTATAAGTCCTCATTTAGGTATTGGTGAATATTCATTGATAAAGGAAAATTTGGATTATCACAAATAATCATTTATTTTTGATCAATTGGAATGCCCTTAATGCAGCTTTGATTGATATATTGTTGAGCAGTTTACCATTCAATATGTCAAGTTAAATCTATTACATAAAATAGGAATCTGTGTTATTCTCTTTGTGTTTTTTTTGTAAAATGTTTTAACCCTTTGATTTCTAAATTTTTGCCTACTGCCAAAGAAACTAGCACAACCTGTAAATACCTTTTTTGAACAGACTTTTATTTCTAGTTTTGTAAGGAATCTTCATACTGTTCTTCATAGTGGTTGTATCAATTTACATTCCCACCAACAGTGCAAGAGAGTTCCCTTTTCTCCATATCCTTTCCAGCATTTATTTTGACAAGCTTTTGAAATAATATATTTCTTGTTTTGTATTTTCCTTTTTTACTTTTACTATTTTTTTTAACTTTTACTTTCTATTGAAGTATAATAAGTGTTCAAATAGCTGAACCTATCATGCTTGGTGAATTTTCAAAAACTAATCTCAGCTGGCTATCTCGCAAGAAAGAGAACATTTCTAGCCCTCAGAATCACTCTTTATCAGTGTTCTTTTCATATCTGGACACACTATACCCCTGAGAATAACCAACATCCTGACTGCTAAATAAGCAGGCTCATTTTGCCTGATTCTAAAACTTATTAAATTACTCTATATGTAAGCGAGTCTAGCTTCTTTCACTTAACATTATGTTTGTAGATTTCCATGGGCCTTGAACATGGTATTCTTTAGTTTAATCATCATTCCTTTGTCCATTCATTCTTGATGAACATTTATGTAGTGTGTAATTTGGGATTATAATGAATAGTAATGTAATGAACATTCTAGTAAATCTCTTCTTGTCATGAATTTCTGTGTATACCTGAAATTCAAAGTCATATGATATGCAGAGGTTCAGCTTTAATATATACTGCCAGTTTTCCATGTGGTTGTACCAGTTTATACCACCAATTTCTACCAGCAGAGAAGCATGAGGATTTTGATTGTTCCACATCCTGGCCAACACTTCATAATTAAAGTCCTTTTTGTTTTAGGCATTAAGGTGAATGAGTAGTCACATTAAATGTTGCTTTTACTTTGCATTTCTTTAATGGTTAATGCAGTTGAGTATTGAACACTTCTGATTTATTCATTGTCCATTTAAATATCCACTTCAGCAAATTCACCTTTTTTCTTTATTGGCTACATTTTTAAATTGTTTTGTAGGAGTACTTTAGATTTCCTTGGTCAGTCACAATGTTTCATAAAAGCTTCACTCACTATGTTTATTTTTTCCACTTTCTCAAGATTATCTTTTCATGATCATAAATTCTTGCTATTTAGGAAACTTAACATATTTTTCCATATGTGTTGTGTCCTGTTTATGAACTGTTTGCCTCCTCTATGATCAGAAAGATGTTCTCTTCCCTATATTTCTTTTTTAAAAGATACAGATGTGTGTATATCTGTGAGTTCTTATATCTTTAAGGATATATATGTATATGTATATGTATATGGAACCTTTCACATATAAATACTTCCATATGGATATTCAGGTGACCTGACACATTTGTTGACAAGACACTGAGACAGACATTCCCTTTTGTACTACTATATTTACTTTATCATGAATCAGAAAAAAAAAGTATATATGTGATTCTGTTTCTGGACTCTCTGTTGTTCTTTTGGTCAGTTGGTTTAACTCTGTATCAACATTACAGTTCTTATGATAGCTTTATAATAGGTATTAATATATGGTGGTGGAAGTAAATCCTCTAGCTTTATTCTTCACAATTTTGTTAGCTCTTTTAGGCCCTTTGCATTTCCATTTGAGATTGACCTTACCAATATCCACAAAATGTCTTGCCAGGATTTTGACTGGGATTGCATTGAATCTGTAGATAAATCTGAGGAGAATTTACAGTTTTATACTACTGAGTTTTCCAGTACATGTATGTGGTATATCATATGGAACTTTAAATTTTCTGTCAGGGATTATTTTAGATATTTGTGTAAGTGTCCTGCATGTCTTATGGAGATTTAATCATAAGTACTTGATGTTTTTGATACTGCTGTAAATGGCATTTTTAAACTCTGTTTTTTATTTCTTTCTATTCTACAGTGTGAAGTCATACTTGCACCTGACAAAATTAAACAGGCAAGGAAGCCTATTCCAAGCTATTGCAGTAAATGAGAGAGGCCATTACTGAGTCCAAGTTCTACTCTACTGAAACAAGTATGGGAGACATTTTAAGAGCTAGGGTGGGGTATCATAAGTCACTTGTTCTGTTCATTAACCTCATCCAAAGAAAAAGTTAACTTTCTCATATCATCTTGGTGGGAGGCAGTTTTACAAATCGGGTCAAAGTACCCACCAAAATTAGACTGCTACCCTCACACAGAGATTGGGAGATCAAGGTGATGTCTTCCTTGATGTTTATACTTCAGAGTTGGCTCCCAGATCCTTGAGAGAGAGGCACTGAATTGTAAATCTGGCAAAAGTCTTTTAAAAAGATTTACATCTCAAAGGGGCAAAGAAGTAATTTATAAGTTTTCTAAAGCAAATGCTCAAAGGAAAGGAAATGTAAAGACTTCTGCAGTTAGACCATCTGGATTCTGTAAAGGTGACGTTCAAAGGAAGGTCAGGGGCCTTGAGGCAGGAAGAAGTCAAGCTGAGGACAATGTTGACTGTCTTGGTCAATAAAAATACAGCTGATTTTGCTATAGTGACCTTATTGTCATCAATTTAGTGAATTTCATTATTCATTTTAATAGTTTTAAAATTTTTTTAAGATTGTTAAACACATCATATTATCATGTCTGTGAATAATTGCAGTTATATTATATCCTTTGTAATTGTTATTTTTTTTTTATTTTATTTATTATAGTAGCTGAGACCTCCAATAATATGATGAATTAAAGTAGTGATAGAAAGCACCTTGTTTTCAATAGTATTTCATCATAGAGTATGATTGTGTGGGTTTAAAAAAAAATTGCCACTGTTTTTAATCATGTAAAGAAATTTTTCCTCTAAGCAGCGTATTTTTAACTTCCTTAAGTTTCTACTATCTCAGACAAAAGGAATATCATTAGATACTTCTCAACCATAAAATAAATATATAGTCAAATATATCTTTAAAATTTATAGATCTCATTATAAATTATTTCATAGAAAGTTTACTTCTCTATCATTTAGGATATACTGGTTGCTATACACCAGACACTATAATCATTTACTCAGTGGCTTAACACAAAAAATGTTAATTCTCACTTAGGAGATCATCCAGTGAAGGATGGGAAGATATATTTATGGTGGGAATAGGCTCTACTTTGCCCTTGATCCAAGGAGATTCCTTCCATTTACTAGCCTCAGCATTTCTAGAGCTTCAGAATCTTCTGGTGGAACATATTCATCTACTAGGCAAGAAGAAGGTTAACAGGTAGGAGATGGTGAAGGAGAGAGAGAGAAAGAGTAGAAAGTATCAGTTCAGTTCAGTCACTCAGTCATGTCCGACTCTTTGTGACTGCATGAACCGCAGCACGCCAGCTCCCAGAGTCTACCCAAACCCATCTCCATTGAGTCGGTGATGCCATCCAACCACCTCATCCTCTGTTGTCCCCTTCTCTTCCTGCCCTCAATCTTTCCCAGGATCTGGGTCTTTTCAAATGAGTCAGCTCTTCGCATCAGGTGGCCAAAGTATTGAAGTTTCAGCTTCAGCATCAGTCCTTCCAATGAACACCCAGGCCTGATCTCCTTCAGGATGGACTGGTTGGATCTCCTTGGTCCAAGGGACTCTCAAGAGTCTTCTCCGGCACCACAGTTCAAAAGCATACATTCTTCGACACACAGCTTTCTTTATAGTCCAACTCTCATACCCATATATGACTACTGGAAAAACCATAGCCTTGACTAGTCAGACCTTTGTTGGCAAAGTAATGTCTCTGCTTTTTAATATACTGTCTAGGTATATCATAACTTTCTTTCCAAGGTATAAGCATCTTTCAGTTTCATGGCTGCAGTGATTTTGGAGCCTCCAAAAATAAAGTCAGCCACTCTTTCCCCATCTATTTGCCATGAAGTGATGGGACCAGATGCCATGATCTTCGTTTTCTGAATGTTGAGCTTTAAGCCAACTTTTTCACTCTCCTCTTTCACTTTCATAAAGAGGCTCTTTAAGTTCATCTTCACTTTCTGCCATAAGGGTAGTATCATCTGCAGATCTGAAGTTATTGATATTTCTCCCAGTAATCTTGATTCCAGCTTGTGCTTCATCCAGCCCAGTGTTTCTCATGATGTACTCTGCATATAAGTTAAATAAGCAGGGTGGCAATATACAGCTTTGACATAGTCCTTTTCCTATTTGGAACCAGTCTGTTGTTCCATGTCCAGTTCTAACTGTTGCTTCCTGACCTGTATACTGGTTTCTCAAGAGGCAGGTCAGGTGGTCTGGTATGCCCATCTCTTTCAGAATTTTCCACAGTTTATTGTGATCCACACAGTCAAAGGCTTTGGCATAAGCAATATATAGTCAGAAATAGATGTTTTTCTGGAACTCTCTTGCTTTTTCCATGATCCAGCAGATGTTGGCAATTTGATCTCTGGTTCCTCTGCCTTTCCTAAAACCAGCTTGAACATCTGGAAGTTCACGGTTCACGTATTGCTGAAGCCTGGCTTGGAGAATTTTGAGCATTACTTTATTAGCGTGTGAGATAAGTGCAATTGTACGGTAGTTTGAGCATTCTTTGGTATTACTATTCTTTGGGACTGGAATGAAAACTGACCTTTTCCAGTCCTGTGGCCACTGCTGAGTTTTCCAAATTTGCTGACATATTGAGTGCAGCACTTTCACAGCATCATCTTTCAGGATTTGAAATAGCTCAACTGGAATTCCATCACTTCCACTAGCTTTGTTCGTAGTAATGCTTCCTAAGACCTCCTTGACTTCACATTCACTTCACTTCACACTCTAGGTGAGTGTGAGTGATCACACCATCATGATTATCTGGGTCTTGAAGATCTTTTTTTAGAGTTCCTCTGTGTATTCTTGCCACCTCTTTTTAATATGTTTTGCTTCTGTTAGGTCCATACCATTTCTGTCCTTTATTGAGCCCATCTTTGCATGAAATGTTCCTTTGGTATCTCTAATTTTTTTGAAGAAATCTCTAGTCTTTCCCATTCTGTTGTTTTCCTCTATTTCTTTGCATTGATCACTGAGGAGGGCTTTCTTATCTCTCCTTGCTATTCTTTGTATAAGAGCATAATTGCTCATGATTGCATCATCCCAGGAAAGACATATCTTCTGGCATTTTCCACTGGCAACATCTAGCTACATGCCCCCCGATTTAACGTCAGAAAATGTAGTCCAACTGAGTGCCAGGAAGTTGAAAGGTATATATTGAGGAGCATCAGGTTTTATGTTCTGGATGCTTATATATTTATCACAACCCTCCAACAAACATATAGGCATCCAGAACCTAGAATAAATAACACTTTAATCTGTTTAGTATCAATTTCATCTCTCTGCTCCCTGTGAGTATACATAGCAACTCATTTTTATCCTAAATAAAAACAAACATTGAAATTATTATATATATTGAGAGAAGACAGTACCAACCTAAACCCATTCAGTTTTAATGTTTTAAAAAAATATTTTTTTCTTTGGAAAGTATAATTATAACAAAACCTTAGTATTTTATAATACTAATGAAAACTGTTGTAACTTTCCCTTGAAACTTCTCCTTTTGGTGGTGTTATGATTTAATTTTTAACTCTTGGCTTATTTTCTCTTGATAAATTAGATCAACAGATAGATATGGACTTCCTTTAAAAATTTATGTAAGCAACAGTCTTCCTGTTTTCCTTAAGTCACAGAGTAAAATGTAGTATACGTAAGGTCCATATTTTCATAACAGTATTTTTTTCTGAATTTCCCAGAGATTATATTATTTCCCCCAATCCTACACTGCACGCGTACACACACACACACAAATCACTTAAGGAATTAGCACAACCAGAAAAAACAGTATCATTCTGCTTTGAGGCTTAGAGATTAGCAGTCAACATAGAGATGTTACTGGCATGAAGGAATTTGCTGATAACGAGTTGAGAGCAAGATCAGGATTTGCTGATATGTGGGATAGAAGGTTAAAGTTGACCTATGGGGAACTGGACAAGAATGCATAGTGATGTGGCCAATCCATAATTAAGCCATCTTACTTATGAATATTCATGTGGTATGAATGTATATCCATGGCTGTGTCTGCTGTTGGCAGTGAGTCATGCTTACATGTAAAATAAATGTTAACAAGTTTGCACACATAACATACTTTATGCAAAACTTATGAATGATGGTTTAAGAAAGAGCAAGTTTTAGAAGCAAAGTGTGTCCTTAAATTGACAGTTTTTATATTTGAATCTGTGCAGTGGTGTTAACTTTCCTGGGAGTTAACCAAATTGTATGTAATTTGAATACTACTCAATAATATTCAACAGTGTTTTCCACTGTTTGAATGTTTGCTACAGTTGTTCGTAAATATTTTAACAAACAAAATGTGAAGTAAAAGATATGAATGTCATTGTGGATTACTTAAATATAAAATCTGAAAAATAATTTAAAACCTGAATTAACAAAAGTATTATGAATTTTAATGGCAAAACAAAACACAAGGCAAGCCTATAAAATACTGTATTCTAAGAGGAAATTAACTTATATGAAGTAGTATATAACCTCATGTCTAACTTCAAGGTTATTTTGGAATACCTCTTAATAATTAGACTGACATCAGTGTAAGATGAATAAATTCTTTGTGTGATATATTTGTCACAAAACAAAGATTGGTCCTGTAAGATAGGGTAATTAATTTGTGTGCTTTAATGTTTCCTTATAAGAATGATGACTTAAAATATTAAATAGCTGTGGTAGTAAACTACAATTGAAACAAAATTTACATACATTCATTTTGTATTAATGTCCCTTTTAAAGTTTTATATTATCATATATCTATATCAGGTAACTATATTTTTATGTTATTGAAGTATATAAACTCTTCATAATATATGTGTTAATGATAATTAAAGAACCTGTACATTTACTTATATAGACTTTTATAGAAAATCTCTGAAAATATTATATAATCCAATCATAGAAATATGATTTGCTGGTTATGATTATGGCCACATTATTATTTAAAAATAAATGTTATTAAAATACAGAAAAACCTATGATTACAGGAATTCTCAAAAGTCCTGTGAATTCCAATCTTTTAGTCCAAAGTCCCAAAGACTATCTGTTGTTGTTATTGTTGTTTTTGTTTAGTCACTAAGTTGTGTCAGACTCTTTTGCAACCCCATGGCCTGTGGCCCGCCAGGCTCCTCTCGCCATGGAATTTACCAGGCAAGAATACTGGAGTTGGCCATTTCCTTCTCCAGGGGATCTATTATTCCTCAAGAATTTAGAACACAACTCAAGGTGACAGTAAAAATGCCGTTATATATATGAGTTCTTCTTTAACTCCGTGATAAGTGACTTTGGGCTTAATATCCATGTGCAAAACCCAGTATCTGTGAAGTCTTATGTTTTGCTTTTTCTCTCTGAGTACCAAAGGGAAAAAACTGCATTGGAATCTGATAAACATAGTTTAAACACTAGCTTTGTCATTTAACATCTGTGTCACCTTGACTGTTACTTAAATTCCTGAAATGTATTTTCTTCTACTGAAATACTGAAAGCGGTATTTTTAAGCAAGAGATAATACATGCAAAGTGCCTGACAAATGGTAGGAATATCATAAATGAATTATTGTATACCTTTTAAATTTGATCAGAGCAACAGGAGTAAAAACAAATATAATAATGATACTTTTAAATTTGATATAACTACATCTGATTTAGTGAGAAAATACCACCAGATGTCTTATCTAAGGATAGGAAATGTATTAAGTGAATAGCTACAGGAATGTTAGGAAATTGAATTTTGATATGCTAGACAGAATAACTAATTCAGAGTCTTGAAATTTATAAATTCCACTTGAAGTTTTCAAGTCATTTTTCATGGAAATAGTGTTTGGTTTTGTATGATGTATGCTTTGGATGGGTTTTTTAAGGGGGTATATTATTTAAGTATTTGCTACAGTGTTTGTATCATAATTTTCTTTTGAAAATCATTTTATTGTTAATTTCATGTATTTTTAATTACATAAATGTTAAGAATCATTATTTGGCTTTTTAGTATATAAACTATTCCTGATTCAAACCAGAGTCCAACACGCTCCTAGTCCTGTTTAATCTTGTCCATACCTCATTTTACATCATTTAGACGTCTTTTGGGTGGGAAAGACAATCCCATATCCATTCTTATAGAATTAGTGGCATTTCACTAACTTTTTCAGTCCTGTTTTTGTCAGCATCATAAGAACAAGGACATCTTAAATGTTCAATTACTTGTATTGCAAAGTATAAATGGCCAACCAAAATAAATAAAAATGCTGTATTTCTTAAAATTTATAGGTGAATAGTATTTAGTTTACTAGACATTCAATCGGAGAAGTCAATGGCACCCCACTCCAGTACTCTTGCCTGGAAAATCCCATGGATGGAGGAGCCTGGTGGGCTGCAGTCCATGGGGTCGCTAAGAGTCGGACACGACTGAGCGACTTCATTTTCACTTTTCACTTGCATGCATTGGAGAAGGAAATGGCAACCCACTCCAGTGTTCTTACCTGGAGAATCCCAGGGACGGGGGAGCCTGGTGGGCTGCCGTCTACGGGGTCGCGCAGAGTCAGACACGACTGAAGCGACTTAGCAGCAGCAGCAGCAGACATTCAATACTCTTTTCTGTTTCTTTAGGAAACCTGGGGCAAGGAACAGATGTGCATATTTTGCAGTAGAATGAATTAGAGGTCAATATGTTTTGTTTTTGTGAGTAAAAGGGGAAGAGATTGCTAAAGAAAAGAAAAAATAAAGCTTTCAAAAATACTTAATATTAGACTATGCATTTTATCAGGGAATATTTTAATGGAATTATGCTTTTAACCAGAGAAGACCCTCAAGTTACAAATATTTAATTTAGATAATCATCTTCTTTTGTTTTATTTTCATAGAACTTTAGATAACTTCATCTGAATCACATTTTGACTTGACTTAATTAATGCATTTTATTCAGTTGATAGTAGGCTGTTGTTGCTTAACAATCCATAGTTAGCCCTCACATCTGGGCCACACCTCTTACTTACCTGTTTCCTGCCACAATTAGACCATGCCTCAACTTGTGTTGTCTTGTCTTCTCCAGTCATAATTGCTCTCCAAGGCTTAGTACAGGCATTGTTTAAAGCTTGTTATCTCTAGAAGTTAGCTTTTGGTTGGTTCAAGCTACTACTGTCCCACATTGATATTTATGATTTTTTCCTCTCCCTTTAATGATCTGCAGAATTATTTTCAGTATATTTCTATAGACCTCAGTTCCAAAATTGGTGCTCACTGTCAAATTCCATTTCTTTGTGTCTGAGAAGGAAAGCCTGTTATTCTGAAGACAAAAAATTTCTGATTCTGCATCTATGTCACCTAAAGCAAATTATTGACCATTCAGAGCCAGAGTTTCTTATTTGAAATTTGACAAGCCTGAGAAACAATAAGGGCAAGTAAATGAGAGCATGTTTTTAAAAAGCATTCACTTGTTTAGGCAACAAATATTAATGAGCACATTCCAAGACCACAAGGGGCTTCCCTTGTGGCTCAGCTGGTAAAGAATCTGCCTGCCGTGCAGGAGACGTGGGTTTGATCCCTGGGTTGGGAAGATCCCCTGGAGAAGGGAAAGGTTACCCACTCCAGTATTCTGGCCTAGAGAATTCCATGGATGATATAGTCCATGGGGTCACAGAGTCGTACATGACTGAGTGACTTTCACTTCTATGTCCTATGTGTTGTTCTATCTGTAGGAGTTACAACGGTTAATGGAGCTTATATTTTAATGCTTTTGAGTTGAGAACGTTTACATGTAATATCATCACTACTATAGCCATTCTAAAAATAGATATCTTTATTTTTCTTGAGTAAACTCAGGAAATTTACTCAGTTAATTTTACTCAGTCAACAAAAATTGTAATGTCATTTTGGCCTTTCAGAATACATACTCCTGATTTCAGGTTGATCATAGGAAAAAATAAAGGGAGATAGCCTGATATTGGGTGAGTGGAATTAAATCTCTCACGAACCCACATAGAAAGTTTTAAATACTCATAAAGCATTCTATCTCTGATCTTGTACCTCTTGTTGATAACTTTTAAAAAAGGCAGCTCCTGTGTTTTGTGGATGTGTTGTGACTCCAGAGCAAATGTTTCCACTCTTCCCATATCTGACACAGAACTTTAGCAGAGAGAACCGTTTGTCTGTGTCATTGTTCTCCATGTCCCTGGAATTCATCTCTGTTGCTATTACAGCATATTGGTCCAGGAGGCATCTTTAAACCCATGTTGAAAATGAATTCCTATTTCCCCCATAGCCCAGTTTGCATTCATTGCTGCGTGGCAGAACTTAGGACAGACCAGGGATCAGTCCCAAATAAGAGAATGCCTCAGTATATCTTTGTTATGCTATTCTCTGTACCATTAGTACCATAACGATTTGACATGATTCTTTTCCTGTAGCAGATACTTGGATCCACAGATAGCTATAAGCACATCCAGGACTTTAAAATAGCATGAAAAACAAAGGTGTTAAGAGAGAATTCTAATTATAGATCTACCCCTTCACAGGGTAGACCAGGTAGACAGGGTACCCCTTCACAGAATAAAGCACAGGCAAAACTAAGAAAGAGTGTCTTGGTAAATAAATCCCACCTAGCCTCCTGGAGGGCTTCCCTGATAGGTCAATTGGTAAAGCATCTGCCTGCAATGCAGGAGACCCCAGTTAGATTCCTAGGCCGGGAAGATCCACTGGATGATGGGATAGGCTACCCACTCTAGCATTCTTGGGATTCCCTTTTGTGGCTCAGCTGGAAAACAATCTGCCTGCAGTGAGGGAGGCCTGGTTTCAATTCCTGGATTGGGAAAATCTCCTGGAGAAGGGAAAGGCTACCCACTCCAGTATTCTGACCTGGAAGATTCCATGGACTGTATCTTCTATCCTACCTTAGTCTGCTCATTTATATTTAATATGCTTCATGTAACATCATAGGCTGACCTCAGGTTATTAAACAAAGAGATTTCTTCTTTAAGAAAGCACTTTCAAAATTATGGGGAGGGTGATTAAATCTTATTGCAGAGAAAGGGTTGCTCAGAACTACTGAAATTATATTGTATAGACTTATTCGCGCATTATATACTGATGTAGAGAGTACAATCATTAGTAATAACTACAAATAAACTAGTAAATTGCCATAACTTGCTTATAAGCAGAATCTTTGGGGCGTTGGGTTCCCTGCTTATCCAGAAAAACAGAGCAAATGTGATAGACATAAGAAGTGGGAGAGAGCATTTAAGGAATTGGCTTACACATATGTGGAGGCCGTCAAGTCCAAAATCCAGCAGACTGGGGATTTATTTAAGAATTGATGTAGTCTTCAATCTGAAGGCTAGAAACTCAGGCAAAATTTCTGTGTTTCAGTTAGGAGGCAGAAGTCCTTTGGGAAACCTGTCTTTACTTTTAAGGTCTTTGATTGAAAGAAGTCCACTCACATTATGGAGGGTGACCCACTTAAAGTGGAGTGATTATAAATGTGAATCACATCTATAGATTCCTTAATAGCAATATTTAGACCAAATAACTGGTCACTGGTCACTATAACTGGTCACTTATAGTCTAGTCAAGTTATACATAAAAACAGACAAGCAACAATCATCTGTTTTCTAAAAACAAATTCATATCATTTTTAAGATGTTTCTTTGCACATTAAAATTTATAGTGAAAATAATCTACCTGGTGATTTTTCACATTAGGCAAGGTGATAACGTCAGAGAGCTTTTCCCCCAGGTATATCTGATAAAAGAGTCTCAGAGACAGTCTAGCAAGCCATATTATTTATTAGATTCTATTACTGGCATAAAGGGAAGCATCTGCAAATGAATACATAATTTCTTCTTCATCTTTAATTAGATCCTTATAGCTTCATCAATTTGAAAAACTGCTAGTCTCTCTGATCCCTGCAGTGTTTATAAAAAAACAGTACATCAAGTCCATGTATATTTCTTTTAAGGAAAGACAAACAAAAATCAAAACAGGAACTAGAGGCTATTTCAGATGTCTGGAGCTATATGGCAAGGGAAGGAGGAGTAGGTCTATGTGCCTGGCTCAGCTATTGATCAAAGACAGTGCTTGACAAAAAAAAAAATTGAATATACTAAGATTCCCAAAACTTCCAAAGTTCTTCACAGAATCCTCTACTTATAGGAGACATTCAAAATGGCACTCTGCTCCTGTTGGGCCCCAGGGCAGGGCTTGGTACTGGTGGAAACTTTGAGCCCACTCTGCAAGTGGGCCCTGGTGAGATAGAACTTAACAATGCCAGCATTAGTTTTTCCCATTTTAATTCTTATTTGCAGTAACTTTCTAATTCTCCTTGCTTTCCAGCACTTTTTGAATTGCCTAGCTCAGAAATATTTAAAACCCTTTTCACAAGCATAGTACCTCTTTCCTTGAAAAACAGAATCCAGAGAAGCAGGGAAGGCAAACTTTGAAAACAGACTTACAGTCCTTTCAGAATCTAACATTGGAGGTGGAGGACTGGCAGCTGGTTCAATGTGAATCACAATCAATTGACCTTTATAGAATGCCTATATGACTCCATCTCAGTGGGGTTGTTGCCAAGAAAGATCATTCTCCAATGTTGTTTGCATTCTTCCCACAGAGCATGGCTTTGCTAAGCTCCTCTAGCTTGTCACTAATTTGGCAACAGGTTTCAATCATGGCTTTATGAGTTTGACACTTTATGAGTTTGACATTATAGTGAAATAGTCATCAATGCATATTTACTAAAACTTTACATGCTTATTTTCATTCATATGCTGTAAATATAATCATTGCCTTGCTTTCAGAAAAGTTCGAGACTAACCAGGAAAGCAAAATAAAATAAAAAAAAAAAAATAAAAAAATGAAATATCAGTAAATATATAGTATTTATGTAATGTGTATATATATGTATGTATATATTATATATAGTATATGTATTCATTCCTCTGTTAAAACATCAAGGACTGAAAGCATACAGAGTTCCAACAAAGGAGGAATCATTGGAACGCAGTGGTCCAGGGAAGGTGTGTGGGAATGGTGGAACTTGATCCGAGTGTGGAAGAAGTTGAATATTTGAACAGGCAGAGGAAAAAGTTCAGCTGCTATTGTACAATTTTCTGCTCTCCCTACCACCCTTTAACTGGCCTGCTGAGCACTGAGTCCAGAATGGAAAAGTGTCTTGAGATGATCAAAGCCTAACATTGGTCTAACTTGTTTAGAGGGCTTCCTTGGTGTCTCAGATGGTAAAGAATCTGTGTACAATGTGGGAGACCCAGGTTTGATCCCTGTGTTGGGAAGATCTCTTGAAGAAGGGAAAGGCAACCCATTCCAGTATTCTTGCCTGGAGAATTCCATGGTCAGAGGAGCCTGGTGAGCTACAGTCCATGGACTCGCAAAGGGTCAGAACTACTCAGTGAATGAACACACTCACAACTTGTTTAGAAGAATCAGTAGAGAAAAATCACTGCAGTGTGCTTGTATGTATTTGGAGGTGGGTTTACACCCAGCAAGTCAACATTCAGCAAGGACACTGTCCTGCAGATGAGTTCCTTAGGTTCTAATGGGAAAAAAGACAGAAATGAATTAAAGTGACAGCTGAATTCAATAAAAATTAAATATAAAAATTACTACTGTGGATATGTGGAGGGAGAAGAGGGAAAGTAACTCACTATATTGAGAACATTTAAAAAGTTTAACCAGAAACAACCACACTTTCTTTGACCAGTGAAAGAATCACATTTTTTTAAACTCAGTCTCAGAAATATTTCTCTAGACTCATGCACCACACTAATTTCTTGGGATAACTGGGAATCAGCTTAATTATCACCTAAGAAAATAAAAATCAACATCCTTCTCTTTTACCGTATTACTGCTTGAAAATATGAAACCTAAACAGTAGGCAAATGTTGAGATAGTTGTCAGTTTTTGAATATGTATCAATTACTGTGATAAGCTTATATTTTATATCATTATAATTGTAGATGCTTATCATAATAAGTTGAGAAGATTTTGAAAGAAATGGAGAACTCATAAGCAGTATGTATCATTTTATATATATATAATATATGCATCATTATATATACATATGTATGTGTGTGTGTATATATATATATCTTCAAAGAGAATAAAAATATGGAGCTCCCTATTTTTGCATTAGACACTTAGATTTACCCACTTTTATTCTCCTCATGTTTGCTACCATACTTGATATATAATAGATATTTGAAAAGCATTTATTGGGTTTAGTTTCATTTTAGTTGGAAAACAGGTATAAATCATATATTAAATATTTGATATAGTCTCTATCACTGGACCACAGTATTTTTTGTACTTCCTGAGTGGAATTTTTTTATGATGATAATAGTGTCACAGACTTTTGGAAATGCTTTAAAATGTTAAAAATGATAAAATGATAGGTAGGTTGATAGATAGATGGATAAAAACCTTTGCCAAATTTTCATTAGGTAGACAAATTTTGTTTGCAGTTTCTGTCTTGTTCTCTGTAAGTCTAGGCAAGGTTTCACATTATCTAAGAAGAAGATGTACCATGTCCCTCTACATTTCATCAATTTTAATTCTAGCTATGGGAACTTTGTTTGGAATCATGCCTTCCCATCTACTGATCATAATCCAGTAGGAACAGGAAGAAGATAGTCTTAGGAGTTCTGATCTGCTCCTGCAAACACATGCCACAGGACAGACTAGCTCTTCGAGTCAGGCTATATCAGACAGTCTAATAAAGGATTATAGGTCTTCAGCTTAAAACTTGAATTCTTTGGGATACTTAGTTGGGTTGAGTCTAGTTGCATTATCTGTTGCTAAATTCTGGAAGGGAAGGGTCCATCACCTTTTAAACTTTGAACTGTTAGTGAAAACTACCAAGATGTAATAACAATCTAAGATGAGATCAGATTTGATTGAGGCAGAAGAACTGACTGGTGTGCTATTTGCTTCTGCCACCCATTAGCTTGGTTTGACCACCTCCTAATTCAGGATCATCATTCCTGGAACTTTTTCCTAGCTCTTAAAATGTTGGTTCTATTGATTCCTTTCTTAACTCTACCAATATCGCACAGAGAGAATGTTACTGGGAAAAAAAATAAAATATTATCACAATTTAGCCATGTAGTGTTAAAGAGTTAACATAATTGACTGGAATGAGGTGGATATCTTGTTTCCCAAGAGCAAACTTGGAAACCATAAAGAGGAAAGCATTGGAAGAAAGATACACTGGGTTTTAGCAGAGGGATTTGATTATGTGATAATTATAACAACAATAAAACAACAGTACTTGTTAAAGTTTGTTAGGGAACTAACATGTGTCAGTTTTTACAGGAATTGTCTAATTTATTAGAAAGATCATATTAATAAAAATCTTTGTATCTCCGTATTTGGCATAGTACTAACGTTTGGGGACAATTTAGTTTTATTTAATTCAAATATGAGTATAATCATGCCAAGAAAATCTACCACACTTAAGAAATTGAGTACTTAAAACAAGGTAGGATATTCTGAAAGTTTGTTTCAGGGAAGAACAGATGTAATGTTACTAGAAGATTTTCTAGTGTAAACAAAACTGCTATGTGTAGAATGCTGTGCTGTACTTAATTGCTCAGTCATATCTGACTCTTTGCGACCCCATGGGCTGTAGCCAGTCAAACTCCTCTGTCCATGGGGATTCACCAGACAAGAATACTGGAGTGGGTTGCCATACCCTCCTCCAGGGGATCTTCCCAACCCAGGGATCGAACCCAGGTTTCCCTCATTGCACGTGGATTCTTTACCATCTGAGACACCAATCAGGGAAGAACGGATGTAATGTTACTAGAAGATTTTCTAGTTTAAACAAAACTGCTATGTGTAGAATGTTCTAGTATAAATAATTTTATATTTTAACCACTTTTGGGGGTTATGGACAGCTGGAATGGCTTTTTAACATAATACTTATTTGTGCCAGTTTCAATCTCTAAATCCACCCATTTGACAGTTGTCTATAGTTTTTTATATATATATATATATATATATATATATGCATTTGCATTTCTAAGATGCTTTTGAGAAGAAATAGTCTCTTTATTGTACATAAATTATTACTTCTCAACATAGTATTTGAAATGTAAAAGATGTTCGGGTTGCTTACTGAACTGAAGAAAGTCAAATGTAGCAATGTGTTGATGGTAGGTCTGGTCATTTGTCTTGGGAAGAAAGGTCCACAGGGAACTGAGCTTCTTCCTGTTTATTGGTATTCGTGTTTGTTTGTTTGTTTTGGTTAAGTATCATTCTGTAGAAGTAAGATAAAGACTATCTCTTGCTTAAAAAAAAGGGAAATAAAATTTATTGTTACGTTTATTACTACCACTTCCTTTAGAGGCAGGGGATGTAACATTTCGTTTAAAGTTTGATTATACCACATTCATCAAAAATCATTTTCAAAGCAAAATCCTAAACAGGAAGATGATTTCAAAGCTATGTAGAACAGAATCCTAAAGATCCTCTATTCTATCTGTGTGACCTATGGCCACTTGGTACCTCTGTGTCCTCATCTATGGAAAACACTCATTTTGGAGAGTGGTTGTGAGAATTAAATCTAATGTGCTCAGTGCACCTGACACAAATTGATATTATGATATGCATGTCTTTTGATAGTCAATTTAAATTACTTAAGGTTCTGTCCTAGGGGAAAAAAGATAGCTAGAATTAATTATCTCATAGAGATTACTTAGAAATGTTGGATAAATTAAAGTCAGAAATAAGGATGGCATCTGAGCTAAAAGAGGAGTATTCTTTTGCAGAACACTTGATTCCACAATAAAACAGGTTTGGTTGATGCTGTTGTTTGCATTTATTTTAACTTAACAAATACTTAAGTATATAATGTGTCAAAATACTATGTTAGGCTCTGCTGCTGCTGCTGCTAAGTCGCTTCAGTCATGTTCGACTCTGTGCGACCCCATAGACAGCCTCCTACCAGGCCCCTCTGTCTCTGGGATTCTCCAGGCAAGAACACTGGAGTGGGTTGCCATTTCCTTCTCCAATGCATGAAAGTGAAAAGTGAAAGTGAAGTCACTCAGTCGTGTCCGACTCTTAGCGACCCCATGGACTGCAGCCCACCAGGCTCCTCCATCCATGGGATTTTCCAGGCAGGAGTACTGGAGTGGGGTGCCATTGCCTTCTCCAATGTTAGGCTCTAGAAAATCATATAAGAGGCAGATTGTCTACCCTCAGGGAGCTTCTTTGTTGTAAATTGAATTAAAGAATTTGAAAATTTCCTTAGGTCGCAAACTAATAAGGTGGATTGGAGTCAAGATTGGGCACTCCACTTGTTAAGAATTTATTTCATTTGGTGAGATCTGAAGCCACTCACTCCCTGGAGGCATGAACCAGGACAGCATTGTTTTGCCCAGTCTTTGGATATAAATACAGAACAACACTTGGAGTTTTTCTTCCATATAAAATACAGAATTTCTGAAATGATTAATATGACTCAATAGCTGCAATCTTGATGTTTTGAAAAATTACTCAATCTTTTGCAGTTATTAAGCAACTTGTATGTAATGCCAAAAAGTGCTCTAGAATGTAGCTATTACTGAGCATTTCTGCAAGTTCTCTAAGGTGAGGTTTATGGTAATTCAGAGCATTGGTCCCCCCTTTTCAAAAATAACTCAGAGCCTATATATTCTGCTGCTCCCAAACTGCCAGAATTATCAGACCTGAAAGGAGTTCAATTATAGTCATCTTGGATGCTTTACTTTTTATCTAAATCCATCCATAAAAATAGTATTATTAGAATGACCCAACTTATAATTATGAAGTTATTTAGAAATAACTGTGTGAACCAGCAATTACCTCAAAACACAAGGATTCTATTTTATAGCAGGGATTTTGGATACAGGTTGTTTTTCTACTTGTTTTGTTTTCTGATCCTCTGGGAATACTGATTTTATTTCATAAATTTTATGTATTATTATGTGGCAGAGACCATTCTTAGTGCTATACTACTATAACTACATTTGATCCCTGTGACAACTTTAAGCATTAGATGTTATTATCTTCATTATACAGATAAGGAAACTGAGGCAAGAGAGGACAATTTCCTCAAAGCCACATGACTGGTGGAACTAGAATTCTAAGCCAATTAATCTAGCTCCAGAGTCTTTAACTGTAACTACACTGAACATCTCCTAGATACTAACACTTTTAGTTATACTAGAGATAAAACATTGGTCACCTTCCTAGTCTTTAATGCTCCTAGTGATATGTTCTCTAGCCCTACAGTGACAGGGGTTTAGGGTAGAGGTTGACAGAGACTCATTTAAACATCAGAGTGGGAAGAATGGGAGATTTTCAAAGGTATCAACAATGAGACTGTAGTATTTCTTTTCTTTTTTGTTCACTTTAATTTTTTTCCTTGAGCACTGGCTTAGAGAAAAGATCCAGTGCTGCTTAGCATGATGTAACCCCAGCATCCTCTGCTTGGTCCCCTGTACTCCAATAGTGCTCTTCTCTTTTACAGCTAGTTGATAGCCCTTCAAAGGTATTGCTTAGACCCAGAATGCCCAGTACCACTAATCCCCTTCTGATCTTACAACCCCCATCAGAAATCTTTTAGCAACTCCTGCATAGTGTTCAAGCCTCAGCTCAAGCATTTGTATCTTCACGTCTCCAGACCAGATGGATGAACCTTTTTGCACTTGTGCATAGTACTGCTTACAGTCTTTATTACTACCCATTACATTTTAGCTAATCTTCTGGTCTTGTGCCTGTCTCTCTCAATAAATAGTTCCTTGATGATATTGACCATGCCACAAGAAGAAGTCTCACATTGTAAAGAAAAAATTTTAAAATGTCATATAGAATAATAACTCATTTATGCCACACACATACACATGTACAGGGGAAATAAAATGCAGGGCAGTACATTAAAGTGTAAAGACTAGGTGTCTCTGAGTAGTGGTTATGAAAGATAATTTTCTTATGCTTTTTTTATAAATTTTCCAAATTCTCTACAATGAAAATGAGTTGCTTTCTTAAAAAAGAAAAAAAAATGTCAGAAATGTATTAGAAATAACAATGGAGTTCTTTACTGAATAAGAACACTGTATACAAGGTCTTTTAAAAACAGTGCAATTCTTAATGTATGGAATGTGGGCTTCCCAGGTGGCTCAACCAGTAAAGTATCTACCTTCAATTCAGGAGACCTGGGTTTGATCCCTGGGTCAGAAAGATCCCCTGGAGAAGGACATGGCAACCCATGGAATGTAGTGAGTGTGTAATATATTTGGATTAGTAGATGAGCAAAGGAATTGAATGTGATATCTGCTTAAACTGAGGAAATCCTTATACTTAGAAATCCTTCTATACTGTAGATCTTGAGAATTTTGATGTTGCCCAATATGTTTTACAGACTCTGTACATATTGAACATTTTTCTTTTCTCTCAGTCCTCTACAGCAAAAATAAAAAGGTCAGTTTAAAGAAATGTGAAATTAGAAATAGTACTACATCAGAGATGTCCTTAAACATATGGATCTAACAACATGACATATGCCTACATATTCCTGTTAAACTGAATTAACATTTATTTTATTTACTCAGGATTATTTATTATTTATATTGTAAAGTCTTGCTTGAAGAGTTACCACACTGTTTTAGAACTGTATATAATTCTAAGCTTGTTTTAGAACCTGCTCATCTGAATAACTGAAAGAAAGTCTTATTAAAAATTATAAATCATGTATCATAAGTTTTTTAGAGAATATGGGAATTTTTTGAACTTTTTGATTTATAAAATTTCAAATATATGAGATTAAAGCATTTTAAATTAAAAATTGATAAATATGTAAAAATAAAGTCAACAAATAGGAGAGCATTCCTGTTTAGAATTAAAGTGATCATATGTACCTGAGATAATTTTGGTTGATTTTTATTTTGCATTGTTTGTGAATAATTAGAAAATGAAAGGATCTCCTTGATAGGAATTTACTATATATTAGTGAGAATAAAATTTAAATGATTATAATATTTCAATAAAATATATGATTAACATTATATTTACAATGTACATATATTCAGAGTGCCCTTTAAACACTTAGTGTTTCAAAAGATAATCATTTTCATATCATTTAACAACATAGATTGACTTTATTTGCAGCAGTGTACTAACTTCTGGGATGATACACAGAGGTCTGAGACATAGGTCCTGAAAGACAGATAGCTTTCAATATTATTGAATAAACGAAGTATGCCAAATAGATTGCATATGCCCCTGTGCAAGATATGATGAGTCAAAAATGAAGCTTCTCCTTGAAGGTCAGAGAAAGGAAAAATTATCTTCAAAGCCCCATTAAGATTTAGATCATTGGAGGGAAGTGAGAAAGTGACAGGCCAGAAGATGGGTTACATGGCCCAAGTGTGGTGGTAGGGAATTGATTTCTGGAGACCAAGACAAGAAAAGCCTAAACTGGAAGATGTCAACCAGAGAATAGTAGATTAATCCATAGTGGTATAGAGCTGTAATTCAGTTCAGTTCAGTCGTTCAGTCATGTCCGACCCTTCGCAACCCCATGAACCGCAGCATGCCAGGCCTCCCTGTCCATCACCAACTCCCGGATCTGTAATTAGGACCAGATTAAAAAATCAAGGTGATTGTGTGACTACAAAATGAGACTCAGTGGCTGAAGGAATGCTATTTAATGTGGAAGCACTGACAGAATGGGAAGTCAAAGCCAATTCTGCAGTTTCAAGCTTGGGTAAGTGAAGTTGAAAAGACAAAACCTATGGTTACTTGAGTTCAGCATAAATGAAAATTTACTAGGAAACTTGAGAATTTTAAGAGCAATTTCTATATTATTTTCCCCAAATTTCACTTAGATTTGATGTGCCAGAACATATTTCCCTGAGTAGAAAATGTTATTGACCTATTAGTAAAATTTTTGTAATATTCAAGTTTCAATCATAATGTAATTTATGTACCTAGAATTATGTAGCAGTGGCAGCTTAAAAATGGGCTTCCCAGGTGGTGCTAGTGGGAAAGAATCTGCCTGCCAATACAGGAGACATAAGAAACGCAGGTTTGATCCCTGCGTTGGGAAGATCTCCTGGAAAAGGGTATCACAACCCACTCCAGTATTCACGCCTGGAGAATCCCATGGACAGAGGAGCCTGGCAGGCTACGGTCCATAGAGTTCCAAAGAGTCAGACATGAGTGAAGTGACTTAGCACTGCAGCTTAAAATAACTTCTGCTAGATTGTTTTAAAAGTCAAAGAACTTTAAAAGTCTTATTCACTTTTTCATTTCCAAAACTGATTCTAGTACCTAGTTTAGAGCAGGTGCTAATTGTTTATTAAGTTAATGAATAATAATATTTATTAGAGTCCTCCAACTTTAATGCCTTGTCAATTTAATAGAACTTTCAAATCAGCTCATGATGAGTTACTAAAAGGTCTAAAGTCTTGGGTTTTGGTGGATGCAAGGAATATAGTGCATTTCTTCTGACTTTATGGAATTTGAAATCTAGTGACACAACTACCTTTTAATTAGATAAATTAAGTAATTCCAGTAGGTTTTCATTATGATTCATTAATATGAAACCTCAAGGCTATACGTCATCAGTACCTAGCCATGTAATGATATCACTGATTAAACCTCTGAAACTGGTCATATCAAGTTCCACATCAGGGTCCTTTAAAATTTGACTTGTATATTTAACTTTAGAAAGAAACCTTATGTGTGGTATTTCCCTTCCTCTCTTCTTAAAGTAATTAAAGCATTAATACCTATCTCATTTTCATTTCATTTTCTGGTTTGCCTTTAAATAATTTCTTCTCTGGTTTGCTTAACTAAACAGTTCAAGTATTTCTGTTAAACTGTTTTTAAGAAAGTTTTCTTTTTCTTTAATTACAATAGGAGTGGTAAAAGTAGTAGTAATATTATTAATTATAATAGGAATGATAATAGTGTATTATTAATATTATTATATGATTATTAATATATTGCCTGTCAATTCCTATCCTTTTATTATGTAAATAATAATTTCAGCCCTTTAGTCTTGAATAAGATAATTATAATAAGTTAATTTGTGTTTTTCTGAAAGAAAAGATTGCTGTCATCTAAATTTTGGGGCAGTATTATTAATTGTTCCCACATTGAACTTTCAGATTTTTTTTCTTATTAAAAGTTTTACTTGTCAGCAAGAAAAGCTAATGGATACAAGGAATATAATGCGTTACACTTGACTTTATGGAAATTAAAATCTGGTGACATAACTACCCTAATTTAATTAATATCAAGTCAATTTTAAAAGGGAAAGCATTATGATGAAATTGTGTTTGAGGGGTCAAAAGAAGATTGGACTGTGAAAATAATACATTGTAGAATATTAACCTATTTTATATCTTTGGATTGCATCATATTAGCTTAAAAACTAGTTTAAAATCCCCAACTTAGTATTTAGAATTTTTTTTCCCCAAGATGATAATTTTTTGTACTTCTTAGTTAAGTGACCATACATTGAATTTTACAGCACTCTTTAGGCAAAAGTGTATACAAAATGATGGAGAGAAGATAAACTAATGTTTCCTCAATTGAGCATCAGGCAAAGAACTTTGTCAAAATGCAAATAAAACATTGTCAATGAGCTTCCCTAATTTTTTATGTGTACTTTTAATATCAAGTAAGAATAAAGAGCATGGACATTATTATTGGTCTACAACAATTATAATTCCTCAATAATAAATTCTGATAAAATTCCTATAAATAAATTTTTCAAGACTCAGTTTCTGGAATTATTGTTAAAGCTGAACAGTAACTGCAAATTATCTTTGGTTTGGGGAAAATACAGTTAAATTACCTTGTTAAAAGAAATTATAAAGAAGTGCTTTAATTATTTTCTTTGACAGTTCATATCATTATGAACTGTAGTGGAAGAATTCTTCTTTAAAAAGTGCATTTTGTTATATAGTTAATTTTTTTCTTGAGATATAGAAGTAAGTGTCCCTTGTAAAATTAATTGCTGTCAAAAATCTTTCAGAAAAGTATTCTTTTTAACTTTACCCATTCTTATGAACTTGCCCAAGAGACCTAAATTTCATGTCTGTTGGAGTGTTTAGTTAGACTTAAAAAGTGTATTCAAAGTATTATACTTTTTAAAATCCTCTGGAGACATTTGACTTGTATAATTTACATGCTCTGCCTTACTTAAATATTAGCTTTATGTTGCAATTACCAGATAGATAATTCTCATTCAAATAATCATATGAAGGCACATCTCTCCAATGGACCAGCATGGGGGGGTGGGGGGGACTCTTTAAAGTCATTCTAGTCCATTGAATTTGGGAGCTTGAGAATACTTTTAAGCAAATCTAGCTAAATAAATGTGCACCTTGGAGAGCAGAATGGCTTTTTGTTTTTAATCCATTAAACGTCCTTGAATTTCTTCACAGTTCTCCTTCTGTCCCCTCTCAGCCATTTCCCTTTAGTGAAGGAACATTTGTACAATGTCAGTGAGAAAGTAAAAATCCTCTGTGGATTTTAATCAGCCTTCTAAGCAGGTGTTGAGTCCCAAGAACTCCAAATACAGGTCTTAATAAGGGCAGTGAGTATATAGGACTCAGTGCTTTTACTAGTCATTAACCTTGACCTCAGAGAAGGCAATGGCACCCCACTCCAGTACTCTTGCCTGGAAAATCCCATGGACGGAGGAGCCTGGTAGGCTGCAGTCCATGGGGTTGCTAAGAGTCAGACACAACTGAGTGACTTCACTTTCACCTTTCACTTTCATGCACTGGAGAAGGAAATGGCAACCCACTCCAGTGTTCTTGCCTGGAGAATCCCAGGGATGGTGGAGCCTGGTGGGCTGCCGTCTATGGGGTCACACAGAGTCAGACACGACTGAAGCGACTTAGCAGCAGCAGCAACCTTGACCTCACCTGGGAGATGGAAGGAGGACCCTTGAACAGACATATTTAGGTAAGAGTCTATTTTATCTCTCTTAGGGGAGATATGCCAAGGAGATGCCAAAGCAAAGTTAAAATGCTTGTGGACTATGCCTGTGAACTCAGTGCTCCAGGTGGCATTCCTAGGGAAATTAGGCAAATTTTAGTACTGAAATGAAAAATTTTAAAGACGGTGACTTTCAGTTATCCTTAAAAGATGGAAGCAAACAAATAGCTTGAGAGGGTATGAGGCATCAGGCCATGCTCTGCACGACACTGTCGGTTACTGGTGATTGTGCTGAGAAAGAGCCCCTCTGTCCCTCCCTTTGGTTTTCAAGAAGCTGAAGATTTACAGCCTGATTTTTTTCCCCTGAATTATTTGTAACTGTTTAGGATTTTATAGAATAGTGTGAATTGATCTCATTCTCTGAATTTCATAAATTCTAATACTGACCCAGTTTTGATATAATTGCAACCATTTCATTGTTAATTGATATCATCTCTTCCCCAGTGCTGACTAGTCTTGTCATTGAACTTGCCCTTAAGGAAATATGTGAATTGTAAATATAGTACTGCTGTTGTTTAATGAGATTGGGGAAGGTAAAGAGCTTGAAAACTTCAGCATCTGTTGCAATGATAGCTGCGGACACTGCAAGAAAATGACCTTTAGCTAAAACAAGTCACCTTGTGTCAGAGTGGATTGCTGTTGGTTTTCTTAGGAAATTTTAACTCCATTGCCTGGTCAGTTACCTCAATAAAAGTATTTCTTTGTTGAATAATAACATTTAATTAATAAATTTAAACTACAAAAAAGCTGTCATTAGAAAGTACACAATTTATAATAATTTATTCAGGTTCATTTTGAAAGTAGAGAACAAAAAAGAACTAAGGATACATTTTATTTCCTATTAACTGAAATTCTAATATAGATATAAATCATGCCTAATGCGTCCATTAGCCATAGCTTCAATGTGGTGGAATACTTGCTACCTTTCTATAATAATTGATATTCAACAGCAGAAATCTTTATGTTCCTGGATATTTAATTTAAATATTAAATTTGATTTGGAGGACCTAATTCTGTAAAAACAAAATTAGAAATAAGGAGAGACTAAATTGGAGGAATAGTGGGAGATGACTAGTATTAGGGAAGGAAAAAAAAAATCTAAAGATGCTAGCCCTGAAGTAAAATTGATTTGAGATTCATTTTCTTTCTGTCCTTAGTTCTGCATGATCTGACAAGTTACTTAATCCTCAATTTCCTTATCCATATACTTGAGATTCTATGACACCCCTTCTCAGGATTGTTTTTAAGATGAAGGGAATTAACATAAATATGAGAACCATCTGGTGCATAAAGAGCACCCATTAAGCATTTGATGCTAATTTTTGAAAAAAAAAAAAAAATATATATATATACACACACACTTTGAGACCACACAGAGTGGGCAGGGATAGGATAATATAAATAACTACATACATGGTCTTTGAAGCCAGATAGACCTGGATCAGATTCAGGTGGGCTCTTTGCTTCCTTGCCTTGTGACCCTGGTTCTGCTGCACAGCCTCTCCAGGCCTCGATTTCCTCATTTATAAAAATGAGGTAATAAAGTAGTCCACAGATTTTAGGAAGTTCCAGAAATTCTGCTAATTTTCTGTCTCTGAATAAGACCATATTTTTATTCTTCAGTAATGAAACAGAAATTGCAGACTACTAAGAGGTGGCTCAGAGGTTAAAGCGTCTGCAGACTGCTAAGAGGTGGTTCAGAGGTTAAAGCGTCTGCCTGCAATGCAGGAGACCTGGGTTCAATCCCTGGGTTGGGAAGATCCCCTGGAGAAGGAAATGGCAACCCACTCCAGTATTCTTGCCTGGAGAATCCCATGGACGGAGGAGCCTGGTGGGCTACAGTCCATGGGGTTGCAACGAGTCAGACACAACTGAGTGACTTCACTTTCACTTTCACTTTTCAAGAGACTAATACTAGTCAAAGGACTTCCTTTCCCTAATAATCACTCTGACAGATAATGCCTGAATATCCCTTCCTCTGCTTCTAGCTGTCTTCTGTGGTTTCACGTGTCTCTGGACCCTACAACTGCTGTCACTGACACTGGAATGGAGGTGAACCACAGAGAGCTTTGCCTGTAGCTTTCCTTTTCAACCATGCTCTGCAAGTACAAGCAAGGAACAATCATATGGAGGACAATTGTCTGCATTCCTTTATTTCTTCTTCCTGGCATCAATTTATTATCATTAGTGTTTTTTCACTATTTTACTTTCTTTTATTTACCTGGGAAAGTGAGGGGCCAGTTTTCCCCTAATCATTCGTATTTATCCTTCCTGCCCCTTCTCTCTTCTCTCTCTCCCATGCCATCTCTTTTTCCAAAAGAACAATACATTCTTAGAGCTTTTCTCCAGAGTCAGTCACTGGACTGCACAGTGATCACCTGTAAATTTGTCAGACATGTAACATTTAATTTATCAATTTAAAATCCAGCCTTACCTATGACTTCCTGAATCAGAAACTCTGGAGGCATGACCCTGGATATGAATTGTAATATTCCATGCAGGTACTTTAATACTAAAAGTTTAAAAATCACAGCTTTCACTACAGATAACTTTCAGAGGTCTTTCCAATGTGTCACATTCTTCTTTGACATAGGTAGACATTTGGAAGATGATCAAAGATCTTGGCATGCTTTCATTAAGATCAATAGACCCCCATCTGTTAATCTCATAAGTTTCCCAAGAGATAGAATATTGTTACATGCAATTATATTGGGGATCCACAGATTCCATGTAGGAGATATTTTTTCAGTGTCTCCTATCATCTTATTTGAAAAGATTGTTTTAAGCAATCAGTATTTGGCACACAGTATAATGATAATAGCAATTATTGTTATTTTAATCTTACTTAAAAGCTTTTTTTTTTTCCCCTCTCTATATATTAGGTACCTATTATTTATGTTACTCTGCTATCTTACTGGAGAATGAAAAGGTAAATGAGACATTCTCCTAATTCAGGGAGCTTAAAATCAGGCTGAGTTCACACTTTTGTTTGACCCACAGGTTTTAAAAAATATTATGATAGCCATGAATATATCTGATTTTGTTCACCACTGTTGTGTTCACCTTAGTGCAGTACCTGATCTTAGCTGATGTCTGATAACTATTTTTTTAGTGGTTGAATGAGCGCATAATCCAGATACCTAGTGAAAGACAAAGTACTTTGGCTGTTTCTTTGTCTTTCTCACATTTTTTTCTTAAATCCAAAATAAACCTTTTGTGTTTAAGTTAAGTAAGCCAAATGAACTTCTGTGCAGCAGAGACCCAAAGACACAAACCTTGCTGTTTGCCCACTAAGACTTATTTAGATGTCCTGCTTGATCATCTGCTCACAACAGTCTGAGGTTTGATGTTTCGATGTGAGGTAGAGAATATTTTAAAATCCTGATGTTAATGAGACACAGATCTCAAATCTCACAGGCTCACTGTGTTCTTTGCACGTAGACCTGATGCCTCAAAACGACGTGATAAATCAGCAGGATTCAACCATTTTTCTAGGTCTGACTAGGCTTTCTGAATAAATTAGGTCATTATCCAGCCTGATAAGTTAATCAACCCAATGCTATTCATTTGGAAATCACAGTAATAGGGAAGGTAGGGCTGGGGAAGGGGTAGGGGGGCTGTAGCTCTCTGCTTAGCTTCAGGAAAACATCAAAATTATTTTCAGATATTTGTAGGGAAAAAACCCTGTGTCAAAAGTTTTTAATTAAAGCCTCATAAAGTGTGGCCATTTGGAGGTTCATCTTCAGAGTGGTGTGCTGGTGTACACTGAAGCTGTGGGATGTAAAAGGGTGGTCTGGGCTTGTTCTTCAGGCTTTTAAACTCAGATCAAGCTGTGGTTTTATTCCTCCAGATGACTCTGAAGTAGACTGACTCTGAAACTCAACATAGATTAAAACACAAACAAACCCACTAATCTAATTAGCACATTTGGAAATGTTTTGAAGAGCTTTATTTGGGGTTGCATTCAGGAAGCAGCCCAGAACTGAAATTGCTGTGGTGGGGTAATTATTTATCCTAGACATCTCAAAGACTAGAGGTCTTTTTGATAGCCATTTCGGAACAGTCATCTGAAAAACCAGGTTATTCTCCTTAAAGATAGTTCATTGTTCTTCCTTTGAATACTTTGAAAGGGAAAATATGATTGAGAGTCCTATGTTCTTATTATAATATTATAAGCCCCTTTATAAACTATATTCCCACATATAATATTCTATGATATTGAAGATCAGCTCTGTCACAGAGAAGGAATTCAGAAATGGTTAGTGAAAGTGGAATGAGTGATATTAGTCTGTACATCAAAACTAAGCTCCTCTGTCTAGCTTTCTAGGCTGTGTCACCTTGACTCTACCTTAACTTGTCTCTACCACCTGCATCCTTTCTACCAGGGCAGGCTAATATTTTGCCTCCCAAGTACTTAAAGTCTAAGCCTGTGCATGTACTACTTTGCTGGTCATATATGAGCATTTACTTCTCATCTTTTCCCCCAAATCCTCCCACCTTTTAAGGACCTCTTCAGACCCCACCTCAAGCCACAAACGGTTTTGGGTGTGTGTATAATTTTCCCTTCCCTAAATTCCTACTTAACCTCTGATTTCCATAAATAGAACAAAAACCTTAGGCTGCAATTGTTAACATAGGTTTCTGAAAAATGAAGCAAATAACAAAAATATAAATGACTTACCTCACAGTTATTTTTGTTTTTCCAAATGTTGCAGTCTTGTTTTCAGTGACAGTGGTTTTTGGTTTCTCATCACCAAAATAACTGGCACAATGCTGTTCCTGTTGTGGATGACCACTAAATAACTGTTGACTGATTGAAAATTATAATCATAGTTCTTCTTATCTTTTTCACAAAACAGCAATAACAATGACACTATGATATAATGCAGGAGGACTTTATAAAGACCAAAACAGGATCATTTCCCACGCTGAACTAGACACAAGAGAGAAAAGACTGCCATATTATTCATAGTTTATAAGTGAGTATGTTTTTATCCATAAATATTTCTCTCTAAATTTTTAATTGATAAGTCTGTATCATCAGAAATGATTATACAGATATCGGTTTTCTAGAGGGAAATGACATCAGTTCAGTTTAGTTCAGTTCAGTTGCTCAGTCTTGTCCAACTCTGTGACCCCATGGACTGCAACATGCCAGGACTCCCTGTCCATCACCAACTCCCAGAGCTTACTCAAACTCATGTCAATTGAGTCGGTGATACCATCCAGCCATCTCAGCCTCTTTTGTCCTCTTCTCCTCCCGCCTTCAATCTTTCCCAGCATAAGGGTCTTTTCAAATGAGTTAGTTCTTCACATCAGGTGGCCAAAGTACTGGAGTTTCAGCTTTAGCATCATTCCTTCCAAAGGAATCCCAGGGCTGATCTCCTTTAGGATGGACTGATTGGATCTCCTTGCAGTCCAAGGGACTCTCAAGAGTCTTCTCCAACACCACAGTTCAAATCATCAATTCTTTGGTGCTCAACTTTCTTTGTAGTTCAACTCTCACATCCATACATGACCACTGGAAAAACCATAGCTTTGACTAGACGGACTTTTGTTGGCAAAGTAATGTCTCTGCTTTTTAATATTCTGTCTAGTTTGGTCATAGTTTTCTTCCAAAGAGCAAGCGTCTTTTAATTTCATGGTTTCAGTCACCATCTGGAGTGATTTTAGAGCCCCCAAAATAAAATCTGTCACTGTTTTCATTGTTTCCCCATTAATTTGCCATGAAATGTTGGAACTGAATGCCATGATCTTAGTTTTCTGAATGTTGAGCTTTAAGCCAACTTTTTCACTCTCCTCTTTCACTTTCACCAAGAGTCTCTTTAGTTCTTCTTTGCTTTCTGCCATAAGGGTGGTGTCATCTGCATATCTGAGGTTATTGATATTTTTTCCGGCAATCTTGATTCCAGCTTGTGCTTCATCTAGCCCAGCATTTCTCATGATAAGCAGAGTGACAATACACAGCCTTGATGTACTCCCTTCCCGATTTGGAACCAGTCTGTTGTTCCATGTCCAGTTCTAACTGTTGCTTCCTGTCCTGCATACAGATTTCTCAGGAGACAGGACAGGTGGTCTGGTATACCCATCTCTTGAAGAATTTTCCAGTTTGTTGTGATCCACACAGTCAAATGCTTTGGCATAGTCAATAAAGCAGAACTAGATGTTTTTCTGGAACTCTCTTGCTTTTTCGATGATCTAACGGATGTTGGCAATTTGATCTCTGGTTCCTCTGCCTTTTGTATATCCAACTGGAATATCTGGAAGTTCATGGTTCACGTACTGTTGAAGCCTGGCTTGGAGAATTTTAAGCATTACTTTGGTAGCATGTGAGATGAGTGCAATTGTGCAGTAGTTTGAACATTCTTTGCACTGCTTTTGTTTTGGTATTGGAATGAAAACTGACCTCTTCCAGTCCTATGGCCACTGCTGGGTTTTCCAAATTTGCTGACATATTGAGTGCAGCATTTTCACAACATCATCTTTTAAGATTTGAAATAGCTCAACTGGAATTCCATCACCTCCACTAGCTTTTTCCTAGTGATGCTTCCTAAGGCCCACTTGACTTCACATTCCAGGATGTCTGGCTTTAGGCAAGTGATCACATCCTCATGGTTATTTGGGTCATGAAGTTCTTTTGTATATAGTTCATGTATTCTTGCCACCTCTCCTTCATATCTTCTGCTTCTGTTAGGTCCATACCATTTCTGTACTTTATTGTGCCCATCTTTCAATGAAATGTTCTCTTGGTATCTCTGATTTTCTTGAAGAGATCTCTAGTCTTTCCCATTCTATTGTTTTCCTCTATTTCTTTGCACTGGTCACTGAAGAAGGCTTTCTTATCTCTCCTTGCTATTCTTTGAAACTCTGCATTCAAATGGGTATACTTTTCCTTTTCTCCTTTGACTTTGCTTCTCTTCTTTTCACAGCTATTTGTAAGGCCTCCTCAGAGAACCATTTTGCCTTTCTGTATTTCTTTTTCTTGGGAATGGTCTTGTTTACTGCCTCCTGCACAATGTCATGAACCTCCATCCTTCGTTTTTCAGGCACTCTGCCTATCAGATCTAATCCCTTGAATCTATTTGTCACTTCCACTGTATAATTGTAAGGGGTTTGATTTAGGTCGTACCTGAATGGTCTAGTGGTTTTCCCTACTTTCTTCAATTTAAGACTGAATTAGTCAATAAGGAGTTCATGATCTGAGCCACAGTCAGCTCCCTGTCTTGTTTTTGCTGACTGTATAGAGTTTCTACATCTTTGGTGGCAAAGAATATAATCAGTCTGATTTTGCTATTGATCATCTGGTGATGTCCATGTGTAGAGTCTTCTCTTGTGTTGTTGGAAGGGGTTGTTTGCTATGACCAGTGCATTCTCTTGGCAAAAATCTATTGTCTTTTGCCCTGCTTCATTTTGTAGTCCAAGGCCAAATTTGCCTGTTACTCCAGGTGTTTCTTGACTTCCTACTTTTGCATTCCAGTCCCCTTTAATGAAAAGGACATCTTTTTGGCATGTTAGTTCTAGAAGGTCTTGTAGGTCTTCATAGAACCATTCCACTTCAGCTTCTTCACCATTACTGGTTGGGGCAATGACTTGGATTATTGTGATATTGAATGATTTGCCTTGAAAAGAAACAGAGATCATTCTGTCATTTTTGAGATTGCATCCAAGTACTGCATTTCAGACTTTTTTTTTTTTTTTTTACTATGATTTCTTCTAAGGGATTCTTACCCACAGTAGTAGATATAATGGTCATCTGAGTTAAATTCACCCATTCCAGTCCAGTCCAAAACTAAAATGGACTGAAATGGGTGAATTTAACTCAGATGACCATTATATCTACTACTGTTGGAAATGACATTCTGAGTATTAAAAATGAAAATAAAATTGTTTTAGCAATTTCTTGAGGTAAGTTGCACATACCCTGCTGCATCTGGCCTGCAGTATTGCTGACAAGCATTTCGTCCACACCTCCTTCCCCACAGGATCTTCTAATTTATTGTCTGTCACTTAAAAAAAAAAAAGTTATCTATAGCTAATCTGTATATATTTATATTATACTTTAACCTCCTCCCTTGCCAAAAAAAAAAAAAAAATAGACTTTCTCTTTTTTCTTGTATCCCTTCTGTTTCTCTGAATAATCATTTTATCCTTTTTTTTGTTTCATACGTTTTCATACAAAACAGATCCACTGCCCTTAGAAATAACCCTTACTTGAATTGAGTAATGTGATGTAGTACTGTGACATTCCCTGCCCACTTAGTATTTTTCTTCTGTCTTTTACCAACTCTAGCTCCTCTGCATACCCCCCACCACTGCCAAGTGTGGTGATTTGAGAAGCGATGGGTCTGGTGGATTGTTGGAAGACACAAAATGAATGTATTCTTGATGTGGAGATTAAGGGATTCCCTGGACCCAGACCCAAATATAACTGCGAATCTGCCTATGTGAAGCAAGCCTTGAGCCGGAGGGTGGGGGAAAGAACCTTCCTTCATTCACTATTTAAATTTTCTTAGGTCTTTGTGTTGAAATAGTGACTTAGAACAGGATGATAAAGGCCTCAGCATAATGAAAGAAAGATGCTATTTGCTTTAAGATCTCCGTGGAGATAAGATTTATCAGCCAGGCTGTTAATGACTCCATCAGAAGTTTATCTCTGAATTGCACTTCTTATCAAGGAGGGAGTGTACTTCACTCAATATTTTCATCTCAGAAAAATTGAATCTGTACTGATAGCTGCTCTCTGGGCCCCCAAACAAATCATTATTGCTGTGAGACTTTGCCAGGTGGGTTTTATTCTAGAAAAAAAAAAAGGTACAATTTTATATTGAAAGCCTGTAATGCAAATACAGCCTAATTTCAACCGTTTTGATTTCTGATGTAAAAGCCTGAAGTTTTCAGATGTCAAAAGGCTTGAAGTTAAATAGTCTGCATAGTATGTCTACAGTTATAATTGAATGATTTGCAGATACATAATGTAGTTCCATTGCCTTAGCAAAGTACTACTTAAAAAAAATAGCCTTTTAAAATATGTAATATTTTTCTTTGAGACTTCTGTATCTCCAAGCCAATCATTGCTATTAATCTCACACTGTAAAGTAAATTGTGTCTTATGTTTGAGTGCAGAAAGCTGTTTCTCAACTTAAATGAAAATCTCAAAGTTCAGATTTTTTTTTTTTCCTAACAAAAGAGTCTGGGTTTGATTCAAATAGCAGCCATCCAAGCTTGAAAAGGAGTCAGCACAGATGTCCTTGAGAATAATTGCGCCCAAATACTAAGACAATGGTGCTGCTATTTACATCGGTATTTTGTTCATCAAACCACATAGACATTTCTCAAGACACAGAGTTTAAATATATGTGTGTGTGTATATGTGTGTGTGTATATACATATATGTTTGATTTATTTGCATTTTTATTAGCATTGTCTGTTGATGAATAGGTAGAGTTTAATTCAACCGTCCTGTTGAGTTCTAACTGCAATGAAACACTTGGCTCCAAAATTTGTCTTATTCCATTCTGAAAAAAATCTATGTGAATGAAACATGCTGAGCCTCACACCTGCTACTTCTAGGTGTTGAGAAAAAAAAGTATTTGCCTGTCAATAAAATGTTGATACTTAGCTCTGTAACCAAAGCACCCAGAAGCACATGTAAAGGTAGAACAGAAAAAGATCCTTGCATCAGATTGCATCATATTAGAACAGGTTATGTAAGCCGTGATCTTCCAGTGTCGAGTTGAATGAATAATCTAGTTGCTAGGCTTTGATCTTAATTCTATTTGTTGTCCATTTCCATCTATTAAGCCTTTTATAAGACAATTAGATACTAAATTAAAAGGCACAGAGATAACAATTGTGTGAGTTCAGAAAGGAGGAAGATCATTGAAGAGGGGAATAATCAGAAGTGGCTTCCTAGAGGAAATAGACCTTGACCTAGACCTTGAAGAATTGTAGAGTCATGGGAAATGATAAACCATTCTCCAGAGAAATTGATGTCTCTATCTTTTTTCAGAGATGTTAGTCTCTGAGTATACACTTGTAAAATCTATATGTTAACTGTCTCATCATTTTTCTCTTTAAGCCTGCCAAACAGTCTACAAAAGCATCGGTGAGCCACATAGTGTTCACCAGCTACCATCATCCTTTAGAATGTGAAGGGAAGGCCATTTTTCACACCCCAAATCGACTACTAAAAAATATCACTCGAGTATCTATTCGCTGAAGTTCTTTCTCAGCCATGTAATTGCCAAGGGCTTTTTCACTGACCTTTACCCCATCAGCCAAGTTTCTTCCTCCCTCCTGAATTTATTCTGACAATATCAAATTCCTTTTCTTCTTCTTTCTTAAAATTAGTCAGAGCTCAACTTTTACCTTGAATTAAATTTTTAGTAATCTCTGAACAAAGCACCTAAATAATTAAAATATTATCCATACCATTCAATACATATGTAACTGAAAAAAAGTCATATTTTAAAAGTCAGTGTTCACATATAGATTGGTAGAGAATTTTGCAAGTTTGATCTAAAAGTAATTTTAGAACATTGGGTTCTTGATAGAAAAGTAAAACGGCATTGTTCCCCGTGGTGTCCCGTACACTGAATGTAGCAACTGAATGGGTTGGGCCACAGCTAGTTCTCTAATAATTATTCATGAATCAAAGTCTCTTGAGAAACTAAACCAGTCATGCCCATAGGAATTCCTACAAGGGAATGTGATACTATAGTGGAAAATAACTTGGAAATCAAGTTATTTTCTAAAAGACTGATACCCTCATAAAAATTAAATGAATTAAAACACAAAATTAATAGATTTAAATATCATTAATATTTTTCTGGTTATGGTATTTGTCTAAGATAACATAGTTCTAAACAAAGTTAAATACCTCTTTCTATACATGTTGACTAAGTACAAAATTAAGGGGGTAGTGTTGGTAATATATTGATACTAGGTTTGTTCTGAATTAAAAACCAAGAAAAAATTGTAGTTTTGTTTTGTTTTGTTTTTCCACTGTATATATTACTCTTTATCTCAGCTTTTCTCCTGGAAAAGTTTTCCTCTTGCAGTCACTCTGATAGAGTACTCTCAATGAGAAAAACAAGTAAGAAGTTGCAGGTTGAAAGAGAAATTTGTTTTCTGAAGTTCTTTTAAAAGTGTTACCCATAAATTTGCCGGGCTGCAAATAGCCTAAGTAGATTTTTAATCTTTCTCTTGCCTTCTAGTTAGGAGAGGTGTACATAAATAGTACTGGTCCGGAGAGCAGCTATCTTTTTTTAAGGTGATCATTTCCTCAAAGTCCTCTTGCATAGTAGGAGCTAAAAACACTTGTTATCAGACTGTTCTTCCCAGTACTTCCACCAGTTACTTCCCTGTAATCTAAATGTCACCTATATAATTGAAGCTTATTATCTCTCATTCCGTCCTTAGGGAAAAGTGAGAACCACATGCTGTCCTCTGCATAATTATATGGTTCCTAACAAAATGCATTCTTAGTGGCTTCCCACAATGTTGAAAAATGACTACTTTTGCTCTGTTGCTCTTTGGGTACGATGGTTTTGTTTTGTTTTGTTTTGTTTTTTCCCCATTCAGGCACTGCATGAAATCATACAGTTTACATGCAGAGCAGGTGAGAAGGTGACGATAGGTATCATTAAAGCCACAACAATAACAAAACATTAAATAGCAAATTCTTGTGCATACTTATCTGCAGCATTCTTTATGTAGTGCAAGTAAATGCCTAGTCTCTCTTTATTCTACTGAAATGATGTTTAAAATGGAAAATGCACACAACATGAAAGATACAAAATTTTAGAGTAAGACTAAGTAAGAATAAATTCTACATATATACTCTTCTTCCCAAACACGATTGTTTTCTGGTAATCTTCTAATCCCTACTTCAGTGTGTTCAAAGAGAATACTTGAACTGGAACTGGGCAGCCAATATAAGAATAATTTGAGGATCTTTTTCACAACACAGGTTTCCTGGCCCAAACCCCAGACACACTGAATTCGGGTTTCTGGAGCAAGGACTCTCTAATCTATCTTTTAAATAGCTTTGTGGTGCTCACCAATTTGAAAAAAGCTGTCCTGGTCCATTGCTTTCTTCCACTCCTGTAGTTCATTCACATCACATAAAAGTTGGAAAGCCAAATAAAAATACTTTTATTGTTATAAAAATATTATATTTTCAACTCCCTTGTGCCTGCATTAGCTGTAGAGCAGAATCCCAAGTGGAAGAAAACTGCAGGTATCACACCACTTACAGAAACCGCTTAAAGTTGTCAGGAAGAATGACAGTCTAGCTGTGTCAAGTAAGATTTGAATAGTAGAAAAGCAAAAGGCCTTTGGCTATTCTGCCAAGGCACCGAATCTCATTTTCCTCAAACTGTGATAAGTTTTCAGTGAGACATCTTGGAAGTAACCAGTCTATTTTTTTTTTTTTTTTCCAAACTGTGGTTTGAAATGTGTAAGCATATATAGCTTAAAGTTAGGCTATTCCTATTCAGCATTTACTCTATTGTACTCTACTGTAGTGCAGACAAGATGAACATACACTTATGGTAGGTTTCCATTAGATTTTATTATTATTTTTCTTCCCTTGTGCTTTCCTGTAGATATTAGTGTTCAGATATGCTTAGATGTTAGAGTTCTTGCATGAATGTAGAGGAGAGGTACCATTGTATTCTTAGTCAGTTAAGTGAAATACAATTGTAACTTATGATAGGAAAAAAAGTGTGGGTGTGTGTTTTTCTTGTCTGTCCATTTTCTTTTTCCTTTTTGAATTCTAATATAATGTTTTATTAAATGACAATATGAAATGTGAGATAAAGTAACAAGTTTCATAGCTCTTCAAGTAATAAGCTTCTGAGTCTCTGAGTTTAAAAGAAAGGGAAGTAACTATTGCTTTATCTGCAATGCTGATCACACAATTTCCTGAGAATGGAAGAAATTCCAATCTCGTCTTTTACCAATGAGAATTTTGCAGACGTTTCATTTTCAAAATGCAGTCATCATTTAAAGTAAGAAAATTACACTCATTGGGAAAATTTCATTAAAAACATTATTTTTGGAAAACTTAGTCTGAATAAAGCATAGAAATTTTAAAAAAGTCTTTAGAATATGTGTTACAAAATTAACAGTTTATGTTGGCAGGACATTCCTTTTTTTTTTTTTTTAATTTTATTTTATTTTTAAACTTTACATAACTGTATTAGTTTTGCCAAATATCAAAATGAATCCGCCACAGGTATACATGTGTTCCCCATCCTGAACCCTCCTCCCTCCTCCCTCCCCATTCCATCCCTCTGGGTCGTCCCAGTGCACCAGCCCCTAGGATCCAGTATCGTGCATCATTCCTATATTCTTCAGTTATGAGAAGATTTTCTCATTATGCTGCTCTATTTAAAGCTTGCTATAATTGACTTACATATTAAAAAAAATAACAGTGACAAAAACAGATTAGGGTGCCTATGGTTATGGATAACCATTTGTATAGAGAACTCTTTGCACAATTTTTCCAGTAAGGAATATGCTTAGTTGCAGGGAAATATCTGAGTTTATCACAAATATGAAAGAGATTTCTTAAGTTCAAAGTGCTAATCATATAGGGCTTCCCTGGTGGCTTAGATGGTAAAGAGTCCACCTGCAATGTAGGAGATCTGGGTTCAGTCCCTGGGTTGAGAAGATCCCCTGGAGAAGGGAACAGCTTACCCATTCCAGTATTCTGGCCTGTATAGTCCATGGGGTCACAGAGTTGGACACAACTGAGCATGAAATGCCTGATGGAGCCACCGGCTCTATATTTCTCCAGAACTGGTTCTTGAAATAAGCTAAGATATGTATAAAGGTAGATTACTACAAAAAATCATCTCACATATACCATCTGTCCTATAAACCACATTTCACTTTGCCAGTTTGGAAGTAAAACACACAAGCCTGAGTGAAATCTGAGGTACTGATACAGAGAAATTTAAATGACCAGTTCCACTAGAGTGAGCCCTTGGAGAACTTGGATGTGAAGGATTTTTCCTCTCATCATTCTTCTGAGCAATGATAGCATGTTATTACAGTGCTTTCATGAAGATTTCCACTATAAATCCTTACTGGTTTCCTACTGTGAAATCGTTTTGTTCAGTAAGAGGTTGAAGAAATGTGAGCGTGCAAAATGTCTCAAAGTTCCTTTCTGCAAGTAGTCAAGACAGTAGAGAAAATGGTCATTCCAAAACACTTATTCTGCAAAGAACCACTCCTCTCCTATGCCACAGCATTTTTCTGATTCTAGGCTCTTTTCAGTAGTGAATACAAATAGTGAATTGAGGGGTGGGTTTACCTGAACAAACCAAATCAGACGTATGGAATTTCCTTTCTGGAAGAAGAGTTTAACGATTAACAGATACCTGCTTGTTCACACAGCGTTTCACAAAGTGTTTTATGATATTCTTATTGCATGGCAAGAAAGTTGGACAATAGGTCAGATTAGACAGAGAATAACATGAAATGCCAGTAGATTCTGGGTCATATTACAATGAATATTTTCTCAAATGAATGCTTTGTATTTGTGATATATGCGAATGATTTTTATCAGTATTTATGTTAATGACATTACTTTTCTTTTACAATAATATTAAAATGTAAAACGTGAGTTTGTTTAAATCGAAATGTCAAGCAAATGCTGACACAGGTAGTATGCACATATGAATAAGATATTAAATTCGATAGCCTGTAAGGTTTTTCCCAACTCTGAAATTGTATAAAAGGCAAATGGAACCATCTTTCTCCTTAAACAAAGGCATGATTAAATTACTAAACATATTGAACCAGAACTTAAGTCTTTTGACAATGAAAGAATGACAGAAGTATGACTCTCCATTGGGGTCTGAGCAAATAGACAAACATATTTTAATCATAAAATTATCTTTTTATTTTCTATTTTGATTTACCAACAATAGTAGATGGAATCAGAAGCTCATCAATAGCTCTTCAAAGTTCAAGTGACCGGAGAAAAGAAAGGATCACTCCTATTCTTGTTTAGAATCCTTTCTCTCTTACCTTCTTTGTCTAGAGGAGATAAAAAGGGAAAAGAGGGTGTTTCCCTTGTGTAGAATATTCTAGAGTCAATTTAGGATGGTGTTTCAGATGTCATATTGTAGGGCTACCATATGGGAGAGTAGGTACTGTTGCCTGGTCCAATCCCATGGGGCCAGTTGTCTCTCCTGGCCAGCATTCCATTCACTTTCCATCTCTATATCCCATGGGTACCAAGTACTTGGCACATTTTCTCCCCTTCTGGCTATAACCATCTGCCCTTCCACCTGGGATCCTTGCTGTTTAGACCATTAGTAATACAGCTTACCAGTTTCTCCTTCAATTTTCTATTACTGAAAAGACCTTTAAACTCTCTGAAATGTTTTCTGTTATTACTGATGATAAAAACAAAGACCCACAGTTAGGAGTGCCTTAGTGTCTCTTTTCTTTTCAATTAAAGGAAATAATTTAAGCCACCATTAGGAAAAAATTGTGAATTATGAGGTCATAGTTGTATCTTACAAAATTTAAGGATCCTCAGAGGAGCCTGAAAGAAGTTAATAAAAACAAGATAAAAACTCAGGCAGCCATGTTTTTGTTCTCTCTATCTCCTTCTCACCTCTTGGTCTCTCATCTATGTTTTTATCTGTTTGTCATTTTCCTCTGAAAGATCTTCTGTTGCTCAGGAATTATATCATTTTAATTAAAGCTAATAAGCCATACTTGTTGTAAAGCAACTATATATATTTCAATAGAAAAGAAAAACATAATAATTTCCAAATTCCCTGAAAATCACACTGGTCATCTTGTGTCAAGTGTGTACCATGATGTACAAGAGTGATTGGGGATGGGTCTCTGGATGCAAGCATGGCAAATGAGTTGGTCCATTATGTGCCTGAGAAGAGGGTTCCTCATGTGTTTGGGAGCAATTTTCAGGGAAAGGAGGTCATTGCTGCTTGACAGTCCCCACTGCAGGGCTTGGTTGACTCTATGGATACAGAACCTGGGAACACAGAGGACTGACTATACTAGATCATTTTATATCAAGAACTTGAGCATCCAAGGACTTTGGTACCTGCAAGACAGAAAGATCCTGGAACCAGTTCCCAACAGACACCAAGGGGTGACTGTACCATTAGAAAAGGTAACATCCTACCCCTGCTGCTTTCCCTAAAAAATCATAGTGACTATTTTTAGAAGAAAAGCAGGGGAAATTTTCCAGGCAATCACAATCAGGAAGTTTATTTTCCAAGGAAGATGTAATGACTTGAAAAGTTCTCCTCTGTCAAGAAAACAAAGTCTGGTGTTTTTGAGCATATTTTTGGTCTGTTTCATTTTAGTTACCATCTGACAGTGATTTTTACAATTCAGATATATGAAAAAAATCAGTTTATTCTTTGATATTGATTTTTTTAGCAATGTGAAATAGTTTGCTCACTGAAGCACAAAACAGCCCTTTAAGCATACAGTTGATGAACCTTGACAAAAGACAGAGTTTAAAATTAAATATTCTTTAGATTCAAAGGGCTTCTTGTAGTCTAAGAAAGGGGAATAGGCAAATGGTTTGATTCCTGGATTGGGAAGATCCCCTGGAGAATGAAATGGCAACCCACTCCAGTATTCTTGCCTGGAGAATTGCATGGACAGAGGAACTTGGCAAGCTACAGTCCATGGGGTCGCAAGAGGCAGACATGACTTAGCAACTAAACCACTACCACCTAAGAAAGGCATATTCTCATTTGTGTATGAAATCAGATTAACTAGAACGAGGTACCTGGATTATGATGTTGAGGATTCTGAACCCAGACTGACTAATGTGGGAGAGTCAAAATAATCATAAGGGGTAATAAACTGTACACATATCTCTAATGCACTTTTCATCTATAATCTGTTTTCTGAGATCCAGAGAAGGGAAATCATGTGACCACCATGGAAGCTCATATTTACTGATTTCATACTAGTTCCTTGTTAAAAACAAAGGAGGAGGAAGTCTGAATATGTGTTTTTTCAAAGATTGGAATTCAGACATCTGGTGTAAATGTGGTGTGTGTGTGTGTGTGTGTGTGTGTGTGAGAGAGAGAGAGAGAGAGAGAGAGAGAGAGGTAGAAGTTGTAAACAGAGGAAGAAATGAAATATTTTAACAAAGAACTTTACAGAAAAGCTTGGATCATTTTATTGGAGTAATTACAGGATCTTTTATTCTAGTTCAAGTAAACTGTCACACAGGAAGCAAGTGCTTAATTTATAAGACAGTATGTCAAAGAGAAATCATACCAAACAAGTTAAACAGATAAAGAAGACTTTATTCAAGATTACTGCAATAGGGGTCAAGGTAATTTCAATAGGAGAGATGAGTTCAACTCAACTTCACTGAAGCAAAAGGCACACTGGACTTTGGTGGGAGAGGTTGATCAATGTAACTAGACCCTCTTGTTTCAGTGTTTGTTAAATTTAGGCTCCTCCCATCCCACAGAATAGGATTCTGTCTTTCTTGATGATTACATGTTAGAGGGATGACTCCCAGGTCCTTGAGAAAAAACATTCCTTTGTTGTAGAACTGGCAAGAGTTTGGAAGAAGATTTATTTTCTCAAAGGGGCAGAGAAATAATTTATAACTCCAAGTTTCTAAAGTAAATGCTCTAAGTAAAAGGGCATAAGGAGCATTCTTTAGACAGTAAGAAACCCGTTAAAAGTTTACTGAAGGGGATTTCCTTAGAGGTCCAGTGGTAAAGACTTTGCTGTCTGAGGTAGGGGCGTGTGTTGTGTTTGATCCCTGGATGGGGAGCTGAGATCCCACATGCTCGCTGCCAAAACCCCAAAACATTAATAGAAACAATATCTTAACAAATTTAATAAAGACTATAAAAATGATCCACATTAAAAAAAAAGTCTTAAAAACAGTTTAGTTAAATTGAGGGGAATGTTAAAACTTTTGGGCCAAATTAAATTCTGAGCTACAAAGTTCAGCATGCACATACAGTAGCATTTCAGGGAGGCTGGAAATCAGAGGGATCAACATAGTTTTCTGGTGGTAGAAAGATTTGAGTTGTTCTTTGAAAAATCTTGTAAAGTAACTGGATAGCAAGGCATTTCCATCAAGAGCAGCACAGTGCATGATGAGAGGTAGGACACAGAAAGAGCTGTATGTGGAGAACCACACGGGACTTACTTTTCTTAAGACAAGGCTTTTACTCAGTTTTAGATCAACTTGAACAGTCTCCTTTTCTGCCCTCCTATAAATCCTGGATGCCATTGTTTTATCTTCCTCAAAGCTGCAAGTTTGGGAACTCACCAATGGGGTTCTATCCCCCCAAGAGTGTGCAGTAGGACCCAGACTCCCTGGCACTTTGCTGCCTGCAAAGACCGGCCTTGGTAGATTTGTTCTGTTGGTTGTTTCCTCCTGATCACTTTCAGGTCTAGACTTATACCAGATATGGGGAAATTCAGAACCAAATAAATCATATACAGCTCTCGAGTCCTTGAACTGGAATCCTTTCTGACATGATAACTGGAAACCACACAGGATATTTCTTTCAGGTTTTTGTTCCAAGGCTCCTTAGCCCTCAGTTTTCCTTCAAACTTTCTGCCACATCTAAGATTGTAGTTTAAAAGCAAGAAAACCACTTGCCCACCAAGCCAAGGCAAAGTAGTAGGGGTCAGTTCTTCTCAAATATGTAATTAGCATTTTTGTCCTGAATATTCATTGGAAGGACTGATGCTGAAGCTGAAACTCCAATACTTTGGCCATCTCATGTGAAGAACTGACTCTTTGGAAAAGACCCTGATACTGGGAAAGATTGAAGGCGGGAGGAGAAGGGGATGACTTCAATCCTTCAATCAATGGACATGAGTTTGAGCAAGCTCCAAGAGTTGCTGATGGACAGGGAAGACTGGCATGCTGCAGTCAATGCTGTCACAAAATGCTGGACATGACTGAGTGACTAAACTGACTGACACAAGGTGACAGCCTGACTCATTGAAGGATAAGTTTTGCAGGCAACACTAGTATTGGGAGGACAAATGGCAGAGTGCCAACAGCTTGGAGCCTTGACTCTAGAGTCAGGCTTGGCTTTCAGTCTAACTTCTTCCACCTTCTTATGCTATGACCTTGATAGATTATAGATTCTCTCAGAATGCCAATTTCCTGAATTATTAACAAAAATGAGAGAATCATAAAATTATATTTTTGTTTTAAATTGTTTCTTTGTCTTAAATTGTTGCTTCCATGGTAAAAGCCATGTGAAGAATTCAGTGGCATCACTGCTGCTGGGAAAACTTTTGTTTCTCACCTATGATGTTTTTTAGAATGTTTTTAGGGGGTAAAATCTATCCTCAGCATATTTTTGAAAATATATACAAGTCTTTTAAATGGCATGAAAATTTCTTAGAAATATTAAGACAAATACCGTAGCATGAGCTAAATATACCACACAATTCACATCTTAAAAGCAAGAAACAACAACAACAACAAAAAAGAGTTTGTTGCTTGCAGACCACAAGTCATTATCTGGTTAGTACAGTACAGTGATTGGAGGGAGCAAATTCATTTGAGTGAGGAGCCTGCCTTCTTTTCAGGTCTCACACCTGACATTTTGAGAATTCCAATTCAGGACCCATCTTTGACACCTTATGTTGCTGAGAATTCAGTAAGAATTCAGTAAGAACATGTATGTTTGATTAATGCTTGGAAACACAAAACAATAAAAAAACAACCAGGTGCTTGTATGTAAAGGTCACCTGTGGTTTTCTAGGGGGAAAAAATGTGTGGAATTACTAACTAAATCAATGGGAAATTTTGTCTAAGTCATCTCTACAGATTTCCTTTACTCTTGTCTCCCAACTGGCAAACCACATGCATTCTAGGTTTAATAAATAGCTATGCAGAACAACTGGGGAAGGAAATGGCAACCCATTCCAGTATGATTGCCTGGAAAATCCCATGGACGGAGAAGCCTGGAGGGCACCAATCCATGGGGTTAAAAAGAGAAGACATGACTGAATGGCTTACATACATGCAACACAACAGAGGGCAATGGGCGCTGATATGAAGACCATGTGGCGGTTTTTTTTTCTTTTTTCTCCCACAAACCCATTGGGTTACAAGAATTACAGAATACTTTTTTTCAGTTCAGTTCAGTCGCTCAGTCATGTCCGACTCCTTGCAACCTCATGAATCGCAGCACGCCAGGCCTCCCTGTCCATCACCAACTCCCGGAGTTCACCAAACCCACATCCATCGAGTTGGTGATGCCATCCAGCCATCTCATCCTCTGTCATCCCCTTTTACTCCTACCCCAATCCCTCCCAGCATCAGAGTCTTTTCCAATGAGTCAACTCTTCGCATGAGGTGGCCAAAGGACTGGAGTTTCAGCTTCAGCATCATTCCTTCCAAAGAACACCCAGGCCTGATCTCCTTCTGAATGGACTGGTTGGATCTCCTTGCAGTCCATGGGACTCTCAAGAGTCTTCTCCAACACCACAGTTCAAAAACATCAATTCTTCGGCGCTCAGCTTTCTTCACAGTCCAACTCTCACATCCATACATGACCACTGGAAAAACCATAGCCTTGACTAGACGGACCTTTGTTGGCAAAGTAATGTCTCTGCTTTTTAATATGCCATCTAGGTTGGTCATAAATTTCCTTCCAAGGAGTAAGAATCTTTTTAATTTCATGGCTGCAGTCACCATCTGAGGTGACTTTGGAGCCCCAAAAAATAAAGTCTGACACTGTTTCCACTGTTTCCCCATCTATTTCCCATGAAGTGATGGGACCAGATGCCATGATCTTCGTTTTCTGAATTTTTAGCTTTAAGCCAACTTTTTCACTCTCCTCTTTCACTTTCATCAAGAGGTTTTTTAGTTCCTCTTCACTTTCTGCCATAAGGGTGGTGTCATCTGCATATCTGAGGTTATTGATATTTCTCCCCGCAATTTTGATTCCAGCTTGTGCTTCTTCCAGTCCAGCGTTTCTCATGATGTATTCTGCATAGAAATTAAATAAGCAGGGTGACAATATACAGCCTTGACGTACTCCTTTTCCTATTTGAAACCAGTCTGTTGTTCCATGTCCAGTTCTAACTGTTGCTTCCTGACCTGCATATAGGTTTCTAAAGAGGCAGGTCAGATGGTCTGGTTTTCCCATCTCTTTCAGAGTTTTCCACAGTTTATTGTGATCCACACAGTCAAAGGCTTTGGCACAGTCAAAAAAGAAGAAATGGATGTTTTTATGGAACTTTTTTTCAAACAAATAGTAAAAATATCAGATATGCTTTATATATATATAAATATATAACTTTACATATATATATAACTACCAGTTAAACAATAAACAGTGCTTAGTTTTCAAAAACTGTTGACATTTGTCTTACCAGGAAACAAGCACTCTCAATAATGGGTATTATATTGAGGTAGATATCCTGTGATTAATATAGGTCATTTACATAGCAGAAATAGAGGGATTTTAGCAGTGACAACATGTACATATATACACATGTATATGTAGCATTGTCACTTTTATACAGTGACCTCTTGTTTGGCTTGATTCCAATAAAGAATAGGAATAGCTTAAATAAAATTAATTAAATGGTAGCATGCAGAGGCATGAATGTGGCAATTAATTTGATTTTTACAAGTAGCTTCTAATAAATGGAGATAGGAAAATCTAGTTATGGTTGGAAATTTTCAAATTCCTTCAACAATAAAGCTGTGTCATATTCATGACACATACTGATGTATGGAGATAAATTGCCTGTCACTTAGTGTGGAAGATACTGCTTAAGTTGTACATTAGATGCATATTAAGCTGTGTAGAAGCCTACATTTAGTCTGTCTGTTTCTTCTAGGTAATGTAGCTCATTCATAATGTCATCTTCTTGGATGTGCTGAAGTGGCTAAATGAGCATAGAAGTTATTTATACATTAGTCTGGTATGTAGAATATCACTGTTTTCCACTTTGCAGAGGGGCATAGGCAAAGTTGACAGGGCTGAATTTATGCAGACTCTAAAAAAGCAACTCCAGTGTTAATTAGCATGTCTTCTTGAATCTGGGATGGGACAGGGGGAGTAAATTACACATCTGAGGTGAAATCTTTGTCTTCTTCTGACAGCCTATTTATACAAATTGGATGGGCCAGCCTGCAAAAGGGAATGCTTCAAAATTTCCTAAAGTCTTTTCTAATATGTACTCTTAGATAATTAACATGGGATTTCTGCACAGCTATTCACTGTTGATGAACCCCCACTTCAAAAATGAATGTGATATGGCTTACTTATAGTAGGAAGAATTTTAATTGTCCACAGCACTCCTCTTTGGTGTACAACTACTAATCCATACACATGTTATCTAAAGTTGCATGAGGCATGGGTACAGAGCAAGTGCCCCATCTGATAAGGGCGTAGTAAGTATGTAATTGAATTTGGTCTTTCAGGCAAGCCGTGATTTGTCCTTCCTTTAGGCCCTCAGCGTGAGCCACCTTTCATTGTCATAATCTCTCTGCACCATCTGGACCTCTATAAAGATGTTGGTCTCAGCGGTGAAATGAAAGACAAGGAGGGTACTAAATAAAACTTACATAGTGAGGGGAAATTGTTATTGTTGATGTTAATCATAAGTATGTCTTTTGAGCTTTTCACCTAAGGATATTAAAGGATTCTCTCAGCATCAGTCTCAGTTTCAGTTTGGGGATTGATGGCAATGTTGCTGCACAAGGAGGTTAAGCAGTTTGACAGATAACAAATGATGAGACATGAGATGTGTGTGTGTGTGTGTGTGTGTGTATTACTCATTCATTTAACAAATATTATACATACCATGTAAAGATAATGATTTAAGTAGTATGACTATATAATCTGTCTTTCAATCTGGGACACTGGTAAGAATTAATGGAGGAGCTGTTAGTCATTACATTATATTAAAAGGCATGTAAACCAGGACCATCCTAGGCAAAGGAGGAAGCAGTACCACCTTATGTCTTGGCAACAAAAGATGCAACTAGACTTTAAAACTTAGAAGCATGCCTCAAACATGCATTCTGTAGGTCTTTGAACATGTGTCAAATGTCAAATTAAAATATTGCAGCCTTCCTTTACCATCCTAATTAAAATGGCAACAACCCTCAGGATCCAGTCCTTGCCCCCAGCCTTATTTTTCTCTTTATCACTTCCCAATATACCATTTAATTAATTTGTCTTGTTTCTTCTCTGTCTCTCTTCATTAGAAGATAAGCTCAACAATGGCAGGGATTTGTGTATGTTTTATTCATTACTTTATTCTCAGCATCTGAAGTAATGTCCAGCACATAGTGAATACTAGATAAATACTTTCTGAACGGATGCATTCATCTATTCACTTCAGTTCAGTTCAGTCGCTCAGTCGTGTCCCACTCTCTGCGACCCCATGAATCACAGCACGCCAGGCCTCCCTGTCCATCACCAACTCCCGGAGTTCACTCAGACTCACGTCCATCGAGTCGGTGATGCCATCCAGCCATCTCATCCTCTGTCGTCTCCTTCTCCTCCTGCCCCCAATCCCTCCCAGCATCAGAGTCTTTTCCAATGAGTCAACTCTTCTCATGAGGTGGCCAAAGTACCGGAGTTTCAGCTTCAGCATCATTCCTTCCAAAGAAATCCCAGGGCTGATCTCCTTCAGAATGGACTGTTTGGATCTCCTTGCAGTCCATGGGACTCTCAAGAGTCTTCTCCAACACCACAGTTCAAAAGCATCAATTCTTCGGTGCTCAGCCTTCTTCACAGACCAACTCTCACATCCATACATGACCACAGGAAAAACCATAGCCTTGACTAGATGGACCTTTGTTGGCAAAGTAATGTCTCTGCTTCTCAACATGCTATCTAGGTTGGTCATAACTTTTCTTCCAAGGAGTAAGCGTCTTTTAATTTCATGGCTGCAATCACCATCTGCAGTGATTTGGAGCCCAGAAAAATAAAGTCTGACACTGTTTCCACTGTTTCCCCATCTGTTTCCCATGAAGTGATGGGACCAGATGCCATGATCTTCAGTTTTCTGAATGTTGAGCTTTAAGCCAACTTTTTCACTGTCCACTTTCACTTTCATCAAGAGGCTTTTTAGTTCATCTATTACTGATCATCAATTTTGTGTTGGGTGTGGTGCTAGATGATAGAGGTACTAAAATGAACAAAAAATCTTTCTCTACCTTCATGAGGTTTTCAAATTAATTCAAATTAATTGGAGGAATTAATTATTCTTACAAGTGAAATAAAAAAGGAAACAATTCATGATGTCTATAGGTGTTTGTAAGATTTGTACCTTAGGGCGTTACATAATTCAAATATTACCAAGAAATGTTATATAACTAAAAAGACTTTCATGATACTTTCATTTTCCTCTCAATTTTATAATAAAATTTTAATAATACTTTCTGTTACATCACTTTGCATATCATATCAAATGGGTCATTTGATAAAAATCAAGTATCAAGTATCAAATGGGTTAATAAGTCTCAATTTGACTTTGAAGATTCAGAAGACAGCTTTAGAAATTGGAATATGGCTGCTTAGAAAGAATGGAAAGGGAAGCAGAGTACTGATATTTTCAGTTTTAGCAAAAGTCTCTAAATAAAATAGGTTAAAGGACTGAACTGCTGATGTACCTACTTTGAAAAATTTCAGCCTGTCAAGGCAGAGAAAAGCAGCCCTAATCTTGTAATCAAGAATGCCATGCTCATGCTTCTAGAGTTCTGTCAGTAGGAGCTGTGTGTTCTTGGGGAGCAAGACACCTAATCCTTTTTCTTCATCAGCTTTTTAGCTTGTTGAATCATAAGTTCTCTGAGGCTTCTGTTTCATAGTTTCCTAATGCTGCAGTATCAAAGTACCAAAAACTGAGTAGCTTGAAACAAGAGCAGATTATTTTCTCATAGTTCCGTAAACTAGAACTCTGATTGTCAAGGTATGGACAAGGCCATGCTCTTGCTGACAGCTCTGGGGAGAATCATTCTTTGCTTCTCCCAGTTTCTGGTGTTGACACCAACCAGGGTTCCTGGCCTTCCCCAATCAATAGAAATTGACTAGAGGCCAAACAGAAAAGTCAAGCAAGGCTTTATTCTAGCCCATGCTACAGCAGGAGGGAGAACAAACAACAGGTTCCCTTGCTTGTTTGCTCACTGAGGGACGGCTGAGCTTGTTCCTTAAATGGGGTGAGAGTAGTGGTGTGTCCAGAGGGATGGAAGGGTGGCTTAGCTGGTTTGTCCACCCCTTAGGTGACGTTGTGTACAGGGGCAATGCATGATAACTTGCTTTCTGCTCCCAGCTCTTCAGAAGTAGTAGTTGAGATTTTTGGTCTTTTGCATTTTTTTGCCATGATTTGCCCCAACTGTGCATGCATGCATTTTTTTTTTTTTAAGTACCTTATAGTTTCTTGGTATTTTGTCACTGGAAGAGAGATTATCCAGAGAGATTATCCAGAGAGATTATCCAAGCATTGCAGTACTGCAGCAGAGAGTCCCAGGTCCCAGCTTATCTGTTTTCTGCTAACCCTTGGCATTCTTTGACTTTTGAATACATCACACAAATCATATGGGTATCTTTTCTTGTGTATCATCACATCATCTTCCCCCTGTGGCTGTCTGTTCCTGTGTCCAAATTTCCTTTTTTAAAAGGACACCACGCATGCATGCTAAGTTGCTTCGGTCGTGTCCGACTCTGTGCCACCTTATGGACTATAGCCCTCCAGGCTCCTCTATCCATGGTGTTCTCCAGGCAAGAATACTGGAGTGGGTTGCTGTGCCCTCCTCCAAGGGATCATCCCAACCCAGGGATTGAACCCAGGTCTCTTACATCTCCTGTGTTGGCAGGTGGATTCTTTACAACTAGCACCATCTGGGGAACCCAGTCGTATAGGATTAGGGCCCACCCAGTGATCTCATTTTGACTTGATTACCTCTGCAAAAACCCTATTCCCAAATAAGGCTGCATCCTGAAACACTGAGCGTTAGAACTTAACAAGAAGACAATGGCAACCCACTCCAGTGTTCTTGCCTGGAGAATCCCAGGGATGCGGAAGCCTGTTGGGCTGCTATCTATGGGGTCACACAGAGTCGGACACGACTGAAGCGACTTAGCAGCATCAGCAGCAGCAGAACTTAACAGTTCAACCCCTAACAGATCCTTTAGGTTCTATGAGGCTATAATTCTAAATACTAACAAGGAAAATAAGTGTAAAATTTTAAAAAACATATATTGCTTTGAGATACCTCCAAACTATTATTTAAAACTATCTTTTTTCTATCTGTTCACACCCTCTAAATGCAAAGATCTAATGAATCACTGTGGAAAATGATGGTTTTCATGATTTACATACATATTCTTATATTGCTTATAATGGTTTTCAGATTAATGCCTAAACTAACATCATTGAAAAGACACATGATCTGAAAGCTTACGAATGAATTTCAATATTTATATTGAAGTAAGCAGCTTGTACTCTTGCCTGGAAAATCCTGTAAATTGAGGAGCCTGGTAGGCTACAGTCCATGGGGTCGCTAAGAGTTCGACACGACTGAGCGACTTCACTTTCACTTTTCACTTTCACGCATTGGAGAAGGAAATGGCAACCCACTCCAGTGTTCTTGCCTGGAGAATACTAAGGATGGGGGAGCCTGGTGGGCTGCTGTCTATGGGGTCGCACAGAGTCAGACACGACTGAAGTGACTTAGCAGCAGCAGCAGGCAGCTTGTAGAAGAAAAGAAGATGTAAAATTTGAGCAATTTTTTTCAGCCATTTGTTCTCTACTTCTACTTAAGATTAAAGTCTATTAAGATAATTTTTAGTTGTGTTTCACTCAGGCAGTGGTCTCATGAGGCTAGAAATGAAGAAAATTGAAGGACAGATAACATAATAGATTTCTAATTCAGTACCCAGAGTAAAGAAACCAATTTACTCTGGATTACCATGAATTCATATTGGATATTTCTAGGTATACTTCTGATAAGGATTTCTATATAATTTGTTCTGTGTTTCCAAATAAAAAATAGAATGTTGTTTCTTTTTTTATAATAACTACTACATTTTCATAAATGTCAAGCACATTTGAACCACTTAACTATGTTAAACTTATTCTGTCTCTTTTCCTGATTTATGCAAAAATATTATTGTATGCATCTCAAAATCTTTCCTTCTTACTCAGCCACAGTTATAGGAAATACTGTTCATAAATAATATTGGTTTAATTCTTCATTATTAGGGCTAAATGCTTCTCAGATATAGAACCTATCAAATTGCCAGTCAAACCACATAGTAGGATTTTTTTTTGAACGTGTTAGAATAGATAATGTATATCCTAATTTGTCCTTTTTTCTTATGATTCCAGTACTTTTCAAATATACTCAAATCAAATTTGATTTCATTTCATACCTCCAGAAAACATATGGTCAAAAGAGTTGTGCAAATCCATTAGCACCTTTGACATCTTCACTGAGGTTTGGGAAGCTGTTGACAGAAGCTGCTGTGCTGATGCTTCCATTGGGCACAGCTAGCATGCTTTCCTCTGAAAGCCCTGTTAGTGTTAATCTCTGATTTATGATGCTGCATGTTTTTAATACAGCAATTTTTCAGGAATCTTTTAGCCAGAGATTCTAACACATTCCTGACCTAATTCACTTTTCTTTCTTTTTCTTTGGTAATAAAATTCTGGAGGAAGGCCTGTATTTTGATGGTGTGTGAGTGTCTTAATCAAAGATCATTCCCCTAGCTTCTCTTCTAAAATATATTTTTCAGGTACATGTTTATTTTTGTTTTACCATTGTCATTGTTTTTATTTGCCACTTTCAAAGAGTGGCATCCCTGAGACACATGATTTGTCTCAGTGGGTTCAATCTGTTGTGTCCATGTTAAAAAGCTTTCTAATTTCCTGTGGTCTTCGGGCGTTTGCTGTAGGAGGGATGGCAAAGAGAAAGGAAAGGGAAAGAACGTCAAGTTGAAAATCATGTGAGCCGACAGAAAGGTCTTTCTGATGATCTTCTGTCTCACCTAGCCCATTACTGTGAATCAGTTACACACTCATCATCTACAAAATGTATAATCCAACAAACATAATTTTTAAGGCCTAAGATAGCTTCACCATCATACTATATTCTTTCTCCATGCTGCTGAAATACGCCTCTGATTGATTAGTAGATCATTCAAAACCACATTTAGAGAACACCCTGCCACATGCCTAGCACATGACCAGGTATTATGATAAATTTACATAAATATAGAAATAGTACTTCGGAGAAGGCAATGGCACCCCACTCCAGTACTCTTGACTGGAAAATCCCATGGACAGAGGAGCCTGGTAGGCTGCAGTCCATGGGGTCGCTAAGAGTCGGACACGACTGAGCAACTTCACTTTCATTTTTCAATTTCATGCATTGGAGAAGGAAATGGCAACCCACTCAAGTGTTCTTGCCTGGAGAATCCTGGGGACGGGGGAGCCTGGTGGGCTTCCGTCTATGGGGTCTCACAGAGTCGGACACGACTGTAGCAACTTAGCAGCAGAAATAGTACTTAATTTGGTACTTGTCATCTAGTAGACTTCATTTTTCTTGGCATCTTGTTTATGGAAGAGGTGATACTTTACTCAGTTCTTTACTTTCCCTCTGTTTTACTTAATGAGATTAATATAATAGCTCAGCATTATTTAAATTAACAAATAAAGAGAAATTCTTAGAGTGAGGCCATCATTGATAAAAAGTAAAATGTCGAAGTATTGGAGTTTCAACATGGGATCATTTACCTATTTAGTCTGAATTTCTTGATCTGTAAAAATGATTCCTAAGAACTGATCTAACTGATAATAATTTGTGAAACTTAGAAGAAATATGTTTTTAATAATATATATTTTTCAGGTATATTTGGTATTGTTTCAATAGACAATCGTATATAATTTTCCAAATACTGAGGCTTTAACTTTTTTCATCATACCTCAGAAATGGCAATGTAAATAAACTGAAAGATATATTTGGAAAAGTAAAAACTTGACCCAGTTTCAGCTTTGTAGAATAGCATATTTTATAAAAATCATTATCCACATACAGTAAGCAAAACCATATTAGAAATATGAAGTAGGGATATTTTTAAAGAGTCTTTGAAAAGAATATGAATGCTCAATCACATGCTTTTATGAAAAATTAATTTTTTTCACACAAAGGAGAAAGTACTTTTGGAGTCTTCACCAAAAGTGCAGGTAACTGTAGTACTTCAGTAATAGGAGGAAGGCATTTTGATGATTATATTGTCCTGTGAAAATTTTTAGAGCATCTAACTATTTGAACAAAATTAGTTATAAATATTCAGAATCCCAAAACATTTTTTAATTTGTTATAATATTTTGTTAAATGACTGGTGAGAAACACTTTAATGCTAAAGTTGACATCAAACAAACTTTTCTATGCTGATTTAAAAACAATTGTTAAAAATCTGAACTGAATGAAACAATCTAGCATCACTTATTGCCTAATAAAAATCTTTCAAGTGCTACTTCTTATCCCTCATGAACCTTTCAGTCTCTAGCAAAGTATTTTGCATATTCCACGTATCTGTTAGCTTAAAAAACACTTCTCCAAATTAAAGATATAGAGTTTTAAATTATGAATTTTTCAGTTATATAAATTTTATATTATATATGTCAAATTTTAATTTATGATATGTTTGTTTTATAAATAGCTTTATTATATTAGTTTACTACACTGCTTTAAATATATTAATATAGTGTATGGGAATATTGTTGTGTGCATGTGTGCTAAGTTGCTTTAGTCATGTATGTCTGACTCTCTGCGATGCTATGGGCTGTAGCCAGCCAGGTTCCTCTGTCCATGGGATTCTCAGGCAAGAATAACTAGAGTAGGTTACCATGCCCTTCTCCAGGGGTCTTCCCAACCCAGGGACCAAACCAGTGTCTCTTATGTCTCCTGCATTGGCATTGGGGGCTCTTTACTATTAGTGCCACCTGGAAAACACCATGGGAATATTAATTTATAATAAATGTGTAAATTACATATATCTAGAGTCACACAAATGTGATTATATACACATAAATTTCACATATGAAGACTGAAGTCACACAGATGTAATAGATCATGAAAATTACTGATCCTATGCTAAAAGACAAAGTATGATTTACTATCATTTCAGGATTGATATCTTTAAATACCAATTTTAGATATTATATGGCAAGTGTAAATATACTTATGAAGACACAATGACAAACTATATGAAATAAAGAGTGACCCAATAAAGTAATTTTTCAATAAAGATTGAGGCTTTTGCTCTCAAAAGTCCAATGAATATGAATCTATGGACAGCCTTCAGGCTGTTTTAAGAAAACTGTCATCCTTCAGGCAAATATGGCACAAATGTATGTTTACTTTGGCTGGGTGTAGTGATTTTTCCTCCTTTTCCCCTGCCTTTTCTCTTTTCATTTGAACGTCTTTAGGCAGAGCAGGCACTCTCCACTTTACCATAAGCCCTACCCCTCCGAACTTGACTCTGAGTTCTTAGCTTTGGGCATGTTGGAGGGGAGACCCCACATGCACATCATAGCCGTAGGTTTTCCTGTAGACCCACCTGTACTGGAGAAGGAAACAATGTACATGTTTCTTAGTGGGGGAGAGTTGTCACTTGAGTGGTCAACCACAGTTATCTCTCAAATAAGTGAAGCACATACTTATCCCAGCCTCTTGTGTTAACTCCTTTTAGTGCATGTGTGAGTAATAAAAAGAACTAAGAAGGAAAAATTTCTGATATTCTTGACGTACAGTTTATTTGTTGAGAAGGGAAAAGAAACAACCCCTATTGTACATGAAACAATATTTTAAAAGGGTAGCACTAGAAGTACAGAAAAGAAAAACACAGGGTTATTGCTACCATCTTTCTAAATTCCATATATATGCGTTAGTATACTGTATTGCTGTTTTTCTTTCTGGCTTACTTCACTCTGTATAATAGGCTCCAGTTTCATCCACCTCATTAGAACTGATTCAAATACGACCCAGAGGGATGGAATGGGGAGGGAGGAGGGAGAAGGGTTCAGGATGGGGAGCACATGTATACCTGTGGCGGATTCATTTGGATATTTGGCAAAACTAATACAATTATGTAAAGTTTAAAAATAAAATAAAATTAAAAAAAAAAAGAAAAGAAAAGAAAAACAGTGTAATTGGTAACCATATCCTTTACCCTTAAGGAGCTCCTTGTATAGGTGCAGAAATGAATAAGCATAAACACTAGCTACTAAAATATGTAGTATGATGGTAGTGGGAAGTCAGAAGAGGGTGAGATTATATGGACTGAAATTATTCAGGTGTCATAGAGGTGGAAGGGCTTGAATTTGAATTAAAGATAATTAATATTTGCAGTTTCTAAGGAAAGGAAAGTATTATTAATCTTGGTTCCAGGAATAAAAAAATAAGAAAGAAATACAAAGCAGACTGATTTCTTTATGTCTTGAAATATATTGACAAGAAAGAGAAAAACAATTATATTGTGTCTTATCAAATTGACACCGGCCAGTTAAAGAAAGCTGTAAATTATGCAAACATTGATTTTTAATATATTTAGTAGCTATAGTAGCAGTTATTTATTGAACAGTTACTTTGTGCTGGCCACCATACTAAATAATTTATAAAATTTTGACATTGAAATCTTTCAGTAGCACCATAAATTAAAATTATTTTTTCTAGTTTTTTAAGTAAAGAAAATGAGCCTCAACAAGATGAAATTACTTGCTCAAGTTAACGATGTTTGTATGGAGGACATTCTGGATTCTTACCTATTCTTGCCTGACTCAAAATTATTCCTGTCCTAAGCCAATGTGTTATCCTGCCTCAAACGAGTACAAAGAAGAGGCTCAGTCTCCAATTTAGGGGAGGAAAAAAGATTGATCTGCCATATTTTAAAGGGTAATGTGATCTCTTTTATGTTGTTCTCCTGAATATTTTGTTGAATTCTTAACTGAATATGAGTAGATAACAACAAAGTTATACATTTCTGTTGTTTCCTAAGAAGTATTATTACTTGTTCATTGGTTCATCCATAAATTACAGAAAATTAACACCTATTAAGTAATAGGCATTGTGTTTTTCCCTGTGAATACAGTGATAACCAGGGTAGGTTTCTTTTCAGAAAGCAAACTCTAGGTAAGGGGATGGTGTTATGGAAGATATCTTCATGGTTTGTAATTTGTTAGTATTGAAAACCCAGATATGACTATATGCTTGGGATTTTTATTTTTTAATATAGTTCCAGGTGATTTGTTTCAGTTATATTTATTTTTTAATTTACACAAAATAATTGATGTCCATACATATTATCAAGATCAGTACCCCCTAAAATTTATTACAGTCATGATCTCTTAGTGACTTAACTGTTTCCCATATACCAAGGGTATAAGAATCTAAAGGATCTTCCAATCTGTGACTTAGAGAAAGATTACAGAAGATCACAGAAGATAAACAACAAATATTTTAAAAGTAAAAAACAAAGCCTGCTCTATTACTGTAACTAATTAAAACCAGAAATGTGTCTCTTTTTCCTATTTGTTTCCAAATAGAACATTTTAGATTTTTAGTGACTGAGAGTATGTTTTCACATTTAGCCAATGTGAAGAGAATATTAAAGTTTTCAAGCACTACAGTTTAAATATTAGAACATTAGAATAAAAGAGGTCTGTAGTTACACTGTGCATGTTCAGTTGCTCAGTCATGTCCGACTCTTTGTGACTCCATGGACTGTGTAGCCCACTGGGTTACTCTGTCCCTGGGATTTTCCAAGCAAGAATACTGAAGTGGTGAACTTCCAACCCAGGGATCAAACCCTTGTCTCTTGCAAGCTCTGCATCAGCAGATGGATTCTTAACCACTGAGCCACCTGAAAAACCCTGTAGCCACTGAGCCACTTCAAATTACACTACCCTCATTTAATTTGAGGATTAGCACAGAGAGACTTGATAATATGTCCAGAGTTGTCCCTATTTTATAGATAAAGAAAGTGGGCCTCAGTGCATGGAAATTTCTGGCCCCAAACAACCTATTTGGAAGGAAAAGAACATGAATTCTAATTTACTACCCTCATCTGATTTTGTCTGGAATGTCAGATATCAGCCCTCTGCTTCAGGATTTTTCCACGTGGTATGTATACTTGAGCAGCATAAATGAATGTTACTATTTTGATTTTTCTAGCACTTAAAGATTATTTTTATTCCTGGTGATTTATTATTCATTTAAGGTTAATACAATTAATTATCTCAAAGTTTAATTTTGAATGTTTATACCCATATTTCCTCAGAGAACTTTAATATTCTCAAAGCAAATGTCATTTGCTGGCATGCCAATTATCATTATTATTGGAAACATTTGCATTTTTTAAGTCAAGGGTGGATTAATCATCTAGAATTTACTCTTCAAATAAAATTAAAGCCTTCTTTTAGAATCAATAGTTGAATTCCCTTAACTAAATATCAACATGTTTTAAATGTAATTTTTCTCTTTATTATTGAAAAAACAACAGGATGAAATTACATAAGAAATTGAAACTAAAGGTCAAACATAATTTTCTTTGGTAGACCTTTTGATTTGCCTAAATACCATTTAAGGATATCATTAGTTTTCATTTATATCATATAATTCCATCGTGCACTTAGGAGTTTAAATCTTTTTGAGGAGATTGATCTAAAAGGTGACTCCTTAAAGATCAATTGTGGTTTAAGAGGCCTGTTTGAATTATAAAAATTATAGAGAAGGTGAGGCTACATGGTAGAAGATATCCCATGTGAAAGCAGTTTTGAAAAGTAAGCTGTTTCTGGGATGTCTGTGGTTATCTGTGTTGTTCATGGAAAATACAGATCTAAGGGAAACCCTAGTAATTTTGCTGCCTTTCTGATATGAAAAAGGACAACTCTAATAGTCTGGTCTGCACTGCTAAAAAGCAGGGAAGAACAAAATGAAAGATGCTGACTAAATCATAGAATATTAGAGCTGCATGAGGTAGGGACCTTCTATCCAGTCCATTGTTTCTCTAAGTGTGATCCAAAGACCTTCTGCCTCAGCATCAATAGGGTTCCTTATTACAAAGATAGATCCCAGAGCTCTAACTCAGATCTGGTGTTGAGTCCTACCTAGGAATCTAAGGTACACACACACAGACACCACACACACACACCCTGCATGGGATATTGTAAAGGTTAAAACTGCTTATCTAGTCCAAATGCTTTTTTTCAAATGAGTAAACTGAGGCCCAAAGAGATTTACATTTCTTTGAGATTATCTAGTTTGTTATGAGCATCTTTCAAATGTAGATTTTCTGTTTTTCCAGATCAGTGGTTCCCATTTCAAGTCACATGAGACTTGTCACTGTGGATTTTGTTGTGGTTGTCCTTTTTCTCATGAAATTCAAGCAATTGAGTTATTTTTAAACTCACACAAAGAAAAGCTGAGAATAAGATTCTTTAAAATTGTAAAACCAATTAATTAAGAAGTCCAAGAGGTACTCATGGGCTCCATTTTGAACAAAATTGACAAAAGATTATTCAGTTATTATTTATTATTATCTTTTTTCATCTGAAAAACAGATCCAGTCAGATAATCAACTGATCATAAATAATCATAAAATATAGGAGCAAAGCCCATCCCATGTTAAATTTATTTGGATACCATCTGTTTACTCTCCTGGCTATTCTTACTTTTTTAACAAGCCCAGTTGGGTATTTCAGCCATCTTACTTCACATCCATATACACTTGCTAGTTATTTTGATAACTCTTTTTGCATTAACTATGTTTCTTGAGATTTGAGAGTTATTTATGTAATCTCGCTATAAGTGCTTTGTCAAAAATGATATTTGCATGTTCTTCCAGTCTGTAACTTGTCTTATTCTCTAAGCCATGATTTTCACAGATTGGGGGCGGGAGGAGGGTGGAAATTGATGATGTATAGCATTTCTAAATTTCCTCATACTGTCTAACTGTATCTGTAAAATCCCTTATTATTTTTAATACATTGGAAAAAACAGAAACACTGAATATGTGATATTTGAGCCCTGTATTGTATGGATCTTGCATTGACCTTCAGCCTTGGCTATCATCTTTCATTATCTTCCCAAACCAACTCACCCATAACATTTTCGTTTCTGTGAAGATATTTTGTTTTTTAAACTGAGTCATGTTAGACCTTTCCAAATCTCTTTACTCCTACTAGTTTCCAAGTTGTGTAGATAAAGTTTGTCTAGCTTTTCTTCATATATGTACATATATCCGTATTTTCCATTGATATCATAGTTCAGTACTTTATCTTCTTATACAACCCTGCTAACTGGTCTGCTAATAAGATTTTCCATGTTTTAATGTATTATGCATGACTGAAATAATATTTTCATTATATTATCCCTTGTTCGAAAACTTTCTCCAGTTTACCATTGCCTAGAGAATGTCATGTCAAACTTGGAAAAGTATTATTATTTAAATTCTCCCTTACTGTAACCCCATTTTTCCTTACTTGCCTACCATTATTATTCAAATGTAAGCGATTAGCTCTACTCAAAATGCCATTTCTCTTTGCATCAGTTCTGTGGATAATACATAAGAAATGGCTCCCACTTTCCTGCTCTTCAGAAATATAGTTTATAGAAAAAACTGGTATCTGTGTGACACTGAAAATAAACCACTATTTCCATACATATTCTGGAGAATTCTCTTGTCATATTATAAGGCCGAAAACTCAACCCAACCATGGTTTTTATTTTCTTTTAATTCATTTAAAAAATCTGCTTAGAAGGGTTACAATTTAAAAGTAACCCTAAAACTTTAAGAGATTCTTGGGCAAAGCCACTTTGTGCATCTGTTTCCAATAAAAATCACCTTTCTAGGAAAAAAAAAAAAAAAAAAATCCAGGAACTAAAAAGCTTCTCAAAGTAACTTTGAGAAGTAAGGCATTATTTTTATGTTCACCTCAGAAACACAGGGTCTCTGTTTCAGATCAGATCAGATCAGATCAGTCACTCATTCGTGTCCGACTCTTTGCGACCCCATGAATCGCAGCACGCCAGGCCTCCCTGTCCATCACCAACTCCCAGAGTTCAATGAGACTCACATCCGTCTCTGTTTAGTGATCTATTATTTCATATATCCAGGGACACAAATATTTCTGATAGTTAGTTGTCATGGTTTTAAGCTACCAAACTCACTCTGGCTTCCAAGAAAAATAGGTGAATTTATTAAGAGGAAATGAGGGTAGCTCATAACCAAGGCTTGAGGATATTATGCAATTTTTAGTTCACTTTTATTTTTACTTTCAAGAGCTTCCAGGTTTTTTTTTCTTCCATTCAGATTTCCAATTTTTGGAAGAGAAAATCTGATTGACTTAGCCTGTTGCTGGTATCTCCCTTACATAAATTTTTAAAGTCTAGGAATACCACTTAGTGGAGAAAAACTACTGGGGGATCAAATCTTGCTGGATCTACAGTTATTTTCAACCAAGAAAATGTCATTATGAGCTGATTGAACTTTCCTTGTCCCAGTGGACTTCAGTATTTATTGGAAATAATGTATTGAGCTGAATGGAACATGAGGGTTTATGGTCTCTATGTGGGTAGATAATATCTGGAGACCTACAGAGCTTTGACAATGCCCAAGAAAATCTATGAGACAAGAGTACTAGGTCAGGTCTGGAAGATTATCTGAAACATTAAATTGGGTAAACTCTGTGGAGTATACAGGACATAATAGAAATAATTTTGTTTGTATTTACAGTAGTCCAAAATACCCAACTGTTTTACTCAAACCTTGTAATTCAGAATAATGTCTCAATGACTTTTCACAAGGACACTTTTCTACTCCTGTTGCATATCTGACACTAGTTGCCCGTAGTTCCTGTGTTTTCTTCTTCCTAGGATGCAGTCTTGAGGCAGAGAGATGAGTGGTGACTGAGAACCCCACACTAGCTCTTACTGCTTGGACTGGAAGCAGTGCTCATCTCTACTCATATTTCCTTGATGAGAGCAAGTCACATAGCCAAATTTCAGCTGGTAGTAAGAGGTAGATAATATCTATGAACAAGAACTTGGTCTCCTACACTTGGTATTGAGCTCTCTCTGTTCCACCTCAGCCAACATTCATGTAAACTTGAGTTTTGTTTTTTTTTTAAATGACTTACCTATTAAATCAGTACAAAAATGTGACTATATCTTAACAATACATTGTGATGTACTTTGACAAACTGAACACATTTGTGTAACCAGCACCCAGGTGAACAACCCAAGAATAATAGAGTTTCAGAAGTCCCTTATGTCCCCTTCTACTCACTAGACCCCATTAGAGGTAATCACTCTTCTGCTTTCTAGTCAGGATAAAGTACTAACAGTTTATATGATGAAAGTCTTCACTATAATTTCTGTTATTTTACATCTTTTGCCCAACAGTCTGTTCTTAAGACTTCTCCATGTTGTTGCATAAAGTTTTAGAGCATTCATTGTCATTGTAGTAGTTTTCATTGCATGATAATTTTATCAATTTCATTCTTGATTTGGGCACTTAGGTCATGTATAATTGTGTATTTTTATGAACAGTGTTGCTATTCATAACATTTATTTTAGTGCATGTCATTTGGTGAATGTGCATAGTTTTTTCTATGGGGTCTATACTTAGGAGTGAAAAGTTGAGGTCTTGGAGTATGCTTAATGTTGAGCTTGAGTGAAGAACTCCAGTTTTTCAAAGTGATATTTCCTTTAATTTTAAGAAGAACTAAATGAGACATCTGATAGGAATCATGTGTGGGAGGAGATGTATTACAACATGAAATGGATTAGGAATTTAAAATTAGGCAAAAGAGAAAATGCATGTCATAAAATTCTGACAGACCAAGGAACATTGTTGCCCTAGAGAATGATGCTGCCTAGTATGGGCAGCTCATATGTAAATGGATATGCTTGAAGACTAAGGAAGAGCTGAGCCTTATATTATTTATAGCAGATATTATATGATACAGAGCTTTTTGAACTTTTTTTTTTCATTTAAAAACATCTGCCTAAGATTTCAAGTGCTTTTAAATTAGCTTAGTCTTGAATAGGTGCTAATAAAACCACTATGTGTGACAACTGATAATAAAATCCCTGTCTCATGTTAGTATGTGGATGAGTGTTTTTATTATTCAAGGGAGAACATGGAGCTTTGTTCATTTTCACAAAATGCTCCTTCTTCCATGTAGTTGGGGCCTCCCTCCCTCTTCCTGCCAAGCTACCAAGCTGTCTCATATTTCAATTCTTTTTACTTGCCTAGATAATTTTTCATAATCCAAATCTGTGAGCATTGGTAGCTGAATCTGTTGGAGAGCACAAATAAAAATGAGCTGCATTTGCCAGTAAAGAAGTGCAAGCCTTGACAATGGCCTAGTGCCAATTAGGAGACTCTATAAACGGATGCTGTGTTCTCTTTGGCCACAGCCAGAGACTTTATGAAGAAATGAGCTCTTTTTTTTTTTTTTTTTTTTTCCAGCAGGCAGTATTCTCTGGGTTCCTATGAGGTTTCCTCTGATAGCAAGTAGAACAGAACTCGCATTGTGAGTCTTGCTAAGGGCAGACTGAAAAGACACACAGAACACACTTAATTGGGTTCCTTCAAACTCTGTAAGTCTTTAAAATGATCTCTTAAAGCAAAGTTATGTATTATGTTACTCATAGTTAAAAAATACTTTATAAATAAAAGCATTAATTTTAGATGTGAAAATCAATAATTTATTGCTATGGTGACATTTGAAAATAAGTCTTTAAAATAGTTTACTTTGTTCTTCCTATTTTTTTTTTAATTTTTCAATATCATAGCCAGAAGGTCATACTTACTGCTTATAAGAGCAGTGCCATTTGGAACACTAAGTATTAAGTCATATTTCCCTAAAGCATTTTAAAAACTCACAAATTATTTGCTGCTAATTCTTGTAGATTCTCACCACTTTCTTTTTAATTTAACTGCTATGAAGCAATTAACTATATATTAATCCTATAGTGTGATAGTCATGAAATCAAGCATACATTTCAGTATGAGTTAAAATGATAACATTTCTATGTTAAGAATACTGTTACATTTTAATAAGGTTTATTCAGCCCATCAGCTTCCTAGGTGGTGCGATGGTAAAGAATCTGCCTGCCAGTGAAGGAGATGCAGGAGATGTGAGTCCAAACCTTGGGTTGGGAAGATCCCAAAGAGTCAGAAATGGCAACCCAGTCCAGTATTCTTGCCTAGAAGATCCCATGGACAGAGGAGTCAGGCGTGCTGCAGTTTATGGGGTTGCAGAGTCGAACAGGACTGAGCATGCATGCAGGCAGGTATTCAGCCCATCAAAAGCACCTACCTCAACAGCTCTTTCCAATCTACTTTCCCTCCTTAACTGAATAAACTCTTACCAAGGTCACCAGGTTGCCAAGCAAAATGATCATTTTTCTGTCGTGTTATTTGTCTAACAAGTCACGTAGGTGACAATTCCCCACTTCTTCAAACACACTGTGCTTTGGCATCCATAATGCTATACTCTGCTTCTTAATAACCACTCATTCTTGGCCCTTCTTGCTGACTTTTCTTGCTTTGTTGACCTCTAACTGCTGGTCTCAAAGACTATCTATAATTTCTCCGCAGATGTTTTCACACTGTGGCTTTCAATGACATCTGTATACTGATGAATCCCAAATCTCTAATCCCAATCTCTCCAATGGGCTCTGGGTTTATATAACTGATCACTTACTTGACATTTTCACTGTGATGTCTAAGAAATTTCTCAAACTTCTTGGGACTGAAACAGCTGCACATTTTCCCTTAACCCAAGCTTTATGGCCACCTGCTGCAAAGAGCTGACTCGTTGGAAAAGACCCTGATGCTGGGAAAGATTGAGGGCAGGAGGAGAAGGGGACAACAGAGGATGAGATGGTTGGATGGCATCATCGACTTGATGGACATGGGTTTGGGTGGACTCTGGGAGTTGGTGATGGACAGGGAGGCCTGGCGTGCTGCGGTTTATGGGGTTGCAAAGAGTCAGACACGGCTGAGTGACTGAACTGAACTGATAGACCCTGATATTGGGAAAGATTGAAGGCAGGAGAAGGGGATGACAGAGGATGAGATGGTTGGATAGGATCACTGAAGCAATGGACATGAGTTTGAGTCTCTGGGAATTGGTGATGGGCAGGGAAGCCTGGCATGCTATAGTCCATGGGGTCTCAAAGAGTCGGACACGACTGAGCGACTGAACTGAACTGATGAATATCATTACCATATGCCTAGTTGTTGAAGCCAAATACATAGAAGTCATCCTTGAGTCCTCACTGATTCCTCACCCCACTATAAAACTCACATGCACAGACACACACATGCACATACAAACTCCAATAATTAAAAGTTAGAGTCCACTTCCAATTCATATGTATCTTTCAGTTTCCATGGCTAGTACCCTAATCAAACCACCATCATCCAATAGCAAGATGACTGGACCTAAGCAAGATGACTCTGACCTAAGCTTCTCTGAATTCAAACTCCTACTCTCTCTAGGTCTACATGACTTGGCGCCTTCCTCTACCTGTGGCAGCAAGCTGCCTCATACCTCGCTCTCCTTCACTCACTTTGTTTTACTCACTAATCACAGTTTCACTCATCTCTTCCATAGTCTGGGTTTGGTCCTACCTCATGGCTTTGTTGCTAACTGCAGGAATAAACTGTGCACCCACTGGAAGCATCTGGGACAAAATGGTGGTAGCAGATTATCTACATCAGACCTATTGATTTACTTATTTATTGATTTGTTTTGTCATGCTTTCCTGTAGTCTGTCACTTGCATGTGGTCAGTAAAGGCACACAGATAATTCTAATGTCCAAGTTTTAAAAAGTCGTAATAAATTGTGAATGCCTGCACCTAATTTTTATTTTTCAGTGAATTTGATGCAGTTTTAAAACAAATATTCCCTGTTGTTACTCATCTCACTAATCAGAAGGTCCCTCACCAAGTGTGAGCTGAGTTCTGGAGTGCTGGTTCTTCCTGCTAGTCTACTTACTTGTTATCCAACTTTGAGATCTGCCAATCTTTTTAAGTTTGGCTGTCCCCTGGAGAAGTGGGTGTTTAACTGTCTGGGCCCCAGGCTTACCTTGAGGCAGCAGAAGTAGATTTGTGTCTTACCTAGGAGCCTGACCCTTTGACTGTACCTATGGTTTCAACATACTTATTTGTTTAGCCCTTAGGCCAAGCCTCTGTTTCCTTTGCCAGACCTAGGCATTTTCTGTTTTCAGGAAGTCATCAGCTCAAACATATGATAGTATTTTAAAAGCAGCTATTTTTATGTTCAGAACTGTGAAATCATAGAATTTTAGGAATGGTAAGTTTTTTAGGTATTGCCTACTCCTACATCTTTATATTTAAAATGTGAAAGACAATGAGCCAAAGTGTAGTAGTTATACCCTTCAAATATTTAGTAGATTTCAAGATTATAAAATACCTCACTTGATATTTTGTACATCCAACTGCCCCTCTCTCTGTCACACACACAGAAACACACACACACACACACACACAAAAGGCTTGAATTATAGCAGTAATATAATAATATGCTGCACTCTAGCCATATTTTTCTTTTTTTATTCAAATAACTTTTTCATATGTTGGATATAAACACATGCTCAATAAGTATTGTTTCTCCTCCTGATTCAGCCCCCAATTTCATATTTTTTTTCCTCTCACCTTTTTTTTTTTCTTGAAAAGATATAGTTAGGTGATTCCACAAGAATAGCTCAGATCTGTCTTCTTCCCCATTATCCCCTGCTCTTTTATAAGCAGGAGCTTCTTTCTGTGACAGACAGTCTGGACGCACACCTTCTCATCCATTATTCACAGGGTGTGTGAGGTAGTGTGAGGGTAGGAGGGGCTCAGCTCACCACAAGTGCCCCATGGTGCTGCCATTCACAGAGAGGAGAGTCGGTGTATTCATGTTGCCGAAACTGATGTAGACACAAGAATTTAAATTCACCTCCAGGTTGGTCGCCATCCCTGATTGAGTTGGCTCATTCAGTCCCTATTTGTTGCCGTTCAGTCACTGAGTTGTGCCTGACTCCTTGAGACCCCATGGACTGCAGCGCTCCAGGCTTCCCTGTCCTTCACCATCTTCTGAGCTTGCTCAGACTCATATCCATTGAGCTGGTAATGCCATCCAGACATCCTCTCCTCAGTCGTCTCCTCCTCCTGCTTTCAATCTACCCAGCGTCGGGGTCTTTTCCAATGAGTCTGTTCTTCACATCAGGTGGCCAAAGTATTGGAGTTTCAGCTTCAGCATCAGTCCTTCCAATGAATATTCAGGACTGATTTCCTTTAGGATGGACTGGCTGGATCTCCTTGCTGTCCAAGGGACTCTCAAGAGTCATCTCCAACACCACGGTTCAAAGCATCATTTCTTCAGGGCTCAGCTTTCTTTATGGTCCAACTCTCACATCCATACATGACTACTGGAAAAACCATAGCTTTGACTAGACAGACCTTTGTTGGCAAAGTAATGTCTCGGCTTTTTAATAAGCTGTCTAGGTCGATCATAGTTTTTCTTCAAAGGAGCAAGCGTCTTTTAATTCCATGGCTGCAGTCACCATCTGCAGTGATTTTGGAGCCCAAGAAAATAAAGTCTGTCCCTGTTTGATTCCTTCTTATTTTTTTTTCTTTTTAATTGAAATTAATTGCTTGATAATGTTGTGTTTGTTTCAGGTGTACAGTAAAATGATTCATGTGTGTGTGTGTATATATATATATGTATATATATATATACTTTTTTAGATTCTCTTCTATTAGAGTTTACTACAGTATTATAGATTAAATATAGTTTTCTGTGCTCTAGGTCCTTGTTGGTTATCTTTTCCATGTATAATGGTGTATATATTTTGATCCAAACTTGTAATTTATCTCTCTTCCCATTCTTTCCTTTTTAGTAAGTTTTTTTTTTTATGTCTTTGAGTCTATTTCTGTGTATCATTTAAGATTCTACGTATAAGTGATACCATATCATACTTATTTTTCTCTGTCTGATTTACTTCACTCACTATGATAATAACTAGGTCCATCCATGTTGCTACAAACAACATTATTTCAGCCTTTCTTTTGGCTGAGTATCATTCTACTGTGTTCATATGGCACATCTTCTTTACCCGTCCATCAGTCAGTGGACACTTAGATTGCTTCCGTATCTTGGCAGCTGTAAATAGTGCTACTGTGAATATTGAGATGCATGTATCTTTTTGAATTAGAGTTTCTTTTTCAGATGTATGCCCAGGAGTGGGGTTGTTGGATCATATCATAATTTTAGTTTTTTAAGGAACCTTATACTGTTCACCATAGTGGCTGCACTTATTTATATTCAGGTTTGATTCTTTAACATTGAGTCTTTCATTCTGTGGGCTTACTAAATAACCAGTTACTGAACATTTATTGCTGTGAATCCAGTACTACTCTGGGTGCTCTCTAACACCCAGAATAACATTCATTATTTGCCTTCTAGAAGCACGGAAAATAGTTTGGCAAATTTAATTAGCATATAGACAAACTATTTTGTATGCTTTAGTAAAACAAGACTTTTTTTTTTGTCCTGTAGTTTAGTTTGAGAAAATAAAATTAACCCATGGAGAAGCAGTGCAATTTTAATCAGGAATGTGGCTCTTGATGTTGCCTCTGCCACTAATTATAGTTAAAAAAAAAAAGTTAGCTAGCATTTATTGAATATCTACTCTGTGACTTTACTTGTAAAGCCTTTCTTTTCCTATTGCTATATCATGCTAGGTATTGTTACTTTCTATTGTCCTAGTCCCAGGAAAATAGTTCTAATTATCATTTCAAATCTCTAGCAATTTCAGCTTGCACTGGTATCCTAGGGCCATACTTAGATACCTCAATCTTTCTTCTGACTCTAACAGGTTTGGAATTGACTTTAAATCATCTCTTTAGTTTTCAAACTTGTATGACAACTAAAATGTATTTGGCAATACTGAACATAATGACATCTGAAGGAGATGTTTGAGCTATCATTTGAAGTATTGCCTGCCTGCAGAGTTCTTAATATGCAAATAATTAAAATGACAAACTCATAGGAGTCTCTGGGAGCCTGTTAGGCTCAACATTGCTCACGTTCAAGTGCACATTGATTATTGACTTTTATAGTTTTTCTCTTTTTTTTGTCTAATGACGTTGAATGGTTTAGTGCTGGAAATGCAATAGTTTGCCATTTCCATTGTTCACAAAAATGTGCTCAATAACCCATAATAAGTCAGACATTCAATGAAAGTAATGCATTACAATGTATAACAAATAACTCTATAAATAAAGCATTTGACTGCAATTTGATTAGAAGGCTGGTTTCTAAATAAAGGGTAGAGGCTTGAGCTCTGCTGACAGACAGACCCTTAACTTCATTATTATTTTTATAACTATGCTAACTAGTTCTCATAGTATATTATATTTGTTGGAAATAAGAGTGAAGATGAAAATTTAATATCTGAAGGACTGCATTAGAACCATTTTTAATTATCTTAAAGTGTGCAAGATACATTTCCCCCTCTTTCTTTTTCCTCAAAGTTAACTCTTGGATGAGGGGTGATTCCTGTAAATGCAATGCGATTAGACCTAGCTGCCAGTGTTTGAAGGCTCTACAGGCTAATTGCTCCATCAGAGTGGCTCAACTTATGCAAAAGGTGAGAATTCCCCAAGCCTAGGATCTATCTGTGCATTTTTTTTGCAGGAAAGGCATTTATTTTAGGGATCGCCCTTTTTTTTTTTTAAACCAATAATTTATCCTGCACTAGGAAACCAGGTAACCAAGCTTGTTAGAAGTGTATATAAAATTGAATTAAGAACCTTTTGTGTGTGGATTTGGTGAGATCTGTTTTGGTTGCTTGGGTTTATTTATTTATTTACCTTTTGACCTGTTTTATCCATTTCTCCTCCCACCGCTCTCCCTGTCCCCCGGCCACCACCACACACACACCTCAGGCAACTACCAATCTGTTCTCTGTATGATTTTAGCTGGTTTGTTTGTTTTTTATATTCCACATGTAAGAGAGTTCACATGGTGTTTGTCTTTCCCTGTCTGACTTATTTCACTTAGCATAATACCATTTCCTGTCATTAGTGCTATCACTTATATAGAAGTAATCTGGAAATTGTAAATCAATGATGCTTGTGAACTTTACTATTCATTTTTCTCTTTAATAAATGTAGATATTATTACTTTGAAACATACCCTATTTAGTAAATTTTGGATATTAGAAAACTATTTCCTGACAGTTTAAAGGGAAATTTAAATTTATTTTTAAGTCAGAAACAAACTTTTACTAAACTTTCAAACTTTTCATATTTCTAGAATACATGTTCACACTCACATATGAACAGATGAGTAGTAGCACATTCTTTTTATTATTTTGCTAATATTTTGAAATGTACTAGACTGTCACTTAAGTGAAACAAAGACTAGAATTTAGTGAAGACCTCCAGTAAAGTAAATAAGTGTTTTAAAATTTTCCTACCCAAATATTAATGCTTAGGATCTTACTTCTTAGTGTTCTTACTTTCCATTCTATTTTTTTCTAGAAAATGTGAAAAGGAAAGCAAAAAGAGACTTTTGCAAGCAGACTTTGAGTCTGTAAGCCTTGTCTTCTGGCCCGATGATCCTTAAAAAAGTCTGCCTTGTCCACCTTGACTTTCTATTTGCTTGTTTCTGAGCTACTCAGTGCACGTGTCACCTTCATCCACTCTGGGTCTTGGATTATTATTTTTCCATTTGGACACTTGCCATTACCTTATTATGAATGTTATATTAATTTTTGCTTTGTAATCGCTTTCCTTAAATGCTTTGTAATGGATAATTCAATACCTAATTTTATCAGTTTATAACCATTTCTATGCCATTTAGCTGTTTTATCTTCCATACATCATTTAACCTTTAATGATAATAGCTTATACTTGTAGTGCTTATTCTTTGTCAAACATCCTTCGTAGCCATTTACTTATATTAAGTCATATAACACTTGCTACAATCTTATGAAGGATATACTTATTATATCCATTTTACGGGTGGGAAGTTTTAAGCCCAGGGTTAAATATTAATAGTTTATCTCGTGTCACACAGCTGCTAAATTGTAGACCTAAGATTTCAACTGAATCAGGCCTAGTCCAGGCTTCATGTTCTTAATTATAAAACTTTCTGCCTCTCTGAATTTTAGCTTTCTCACTAGTTAAATAAGTAGTTTGGCTTTGATGATATTTAAAGTTCTGCCAAACCCTAAATACATAATTTTGTTGATGGAGTAAATGTATGTATGAGGAATCTCATACTTGCTTACTTAGAAGATATGGTTTTACTGACAATTTCATGTTGGTATGATGATTTCCAACATATATGTTTTAAGATTAGTAACATCAAAAGTTATTTAATTTCTATTGCCTCTCTATCGAAAAAGCAAGAGAGTTCCAGAAAAACATCAATTTTTGCTTTATTGACTATGCCAAAGCCTTTGACTGTGTGGATCACAATAAACTGTGGAAAATTCTGAAAGAGATGGGAATACCAGACCACCTGACCTGCCTCTTAGAAACCTATATGCAGGTCAGGAAGCAACAGTTAGAACTGGACATGAAACAACAGACTGGTTCCAAATAGGAAAAGGAGTATGTCAAGGCTGTATATTGTCACCCTGCTTATTTAACTTCTATGCAGAGTACATCATGAGAAAAGCTGGGCTGGAGGAAGCACAAGCTGGAGTCAAGATTGCCGGGAGAAATATCAATAACCTCAGATATGCAGATGACACCACTCTTATGGCAGAAAGTGAAGAGGAACTCAAAAGCCTCTTGATGAAAGTGAAAGTGGAGAGTGAAAAAGTTGGCTTAAAGCTCAACATTCAGAAAACGAAGATCATGGCATCTGGTCCCATCACTTCATGGGAAATAGATGGGGAAACAGTGTCAGACTTTATTTTTTGGGGCTCCAAAATCACTGCAGATGGTGACTGCGGCCATGAAATTAAAAGACACTTACTCCTTGGAAGAAAAGTTATGACCAACCTTGATAGCATATTCAAAAGCAGAGACATTACTTTGCCAACAAATGTCCATCTAGTGAAAGCTATGGTTTTTCCACTGGTCATGTATGGATGTGAGAGTTGGACTGTGAAGAAAGCTGAGCGCTGAAGAATTGATGCTTTTGAACTGTGGTGTTGGAGAAGACTCTTGAGAGTCCCTTGGACTGCAAGGAGATCCAACCAGTCCATTCTGAAGGAGATCAGCCCTGGGATTTCTTTGGAAGGAATGATGCTAAAGCTGAAACTCCAGTACTTTGGCCACCTCATGTGAAGAGTTGACTCATTGGAAAAGACTGTGATGGGAGGGATGGGGGCAGGAGGAGAAGGGGATGACAGAGGATGAGATGGCTGGATGGCATCACTGACTCAATGGACATGAGTCTGGGTGAACTCCGGGAGTTGGTAATAGACAGGGAGGCCTGGCGTGCTGCAATTCATGGGGTTGCAAAGAGTCGGACACGACTGAGTGACTGAACTGAACTGAACTGAACTGAACCCATAACACAATTCCAGCCCTCATGAGCACTCAGGAAGTATTTGTTGGTTGATTCAGTGCTTGATTAATTGATTTTTGAGAAATCAGCACTAAAGATGGCTCTAATCCTGACAGCAAGCACCTCGATACCAGAGCCTGAAGTTACACAAGGTGTTCCTTTCCTCTTATGACTGAAAGAAGAGCAATGTTCTATTATTAGAGGTACCTGGGAAACTTTAGATGTTGTTGTCTATTTCCCAGGATTACCTAGAAGGAGGATTCAGGGAGGACAATGAGCTGAAGGGAGACAGGAATAGGAAAGAAATTTTATGCAAAATATCTTTATGTACTTAAAAAAAAGTATATTATCATTTTAAATTGTTTTTAAATATTGTTATTGTCCTTTCCTCCCCTTAATTTTCTTTAAAAATGTTTTCCTTATTTTGTTAATTGTTCAATATTAGTATATAGACATGAAACTGATTTCCATATGTCAATTTTGTATTGTGTCATTTTACTGAAATTGGTTATCTGTTCTCACGGCATTTTTTGGTGAAATTATTTAGGATTTTCTGTATGTAAAATTGTATCATTTGTAAACAGAAAATTTTGCTTTTTCTCTTTCTATTTGGATGACTTTTACTTCTTTTTCTTGTCTAATTGCTCTGGCTAAGACTCTAGTACTGTGGTAAATAGAAGTGGGAAAAGTGGGCATCCTTGGTTTGGTCCTGATCATAGAGCAAAGGCTGTTGAGTTTTTACCATTGATTATGATGTTAGATATGAGCTTTTCATATAGATATGAGCTTTATTACATTGACATAATTTCCTTTTATTCTAAGTTTTTTGAGAGTTTTTCTCATGAAAAGAGGTTGAATTTTGTCATATGCTTTTTCTGCATCTTTTGAGCAGATTATGTGATTTTTATTTTTTGTCCTCTTAAAGTGTTGTATGGCATTGATTGATTTGTGTATGTAGAACCATTCGTCCATTAAGAGGTAAATCCCACTTTTAAACATGCTGTTGAATTTGGTTTACTAGAATTTTGCTGCAGAATTTTGCATCATTATTCATCATGTATATTTGCCTATAGTTTTGTGTGTGTGTGTGCGTGTGTGTGTGTGTGTGTTTGTCTGGCTTTGGTATTAGTGTAATGTGAGCCCTATAAAATGAGTTGGACATATGTATGCATCTTTAGATTTTGAAGTTTGGGGAGGATTGACATTGATTTTCTTTAAATGTATGTTAGCATTCTCTAGTGAAGCCGTATGGTCCTGGACTTGTTAGAAGATTTTTGATTACTGATTCAGTTTCCTTATTCATTATTGGTGTTCAGATTTTCTATTTCTTCATGAAAAGGCAATGGCACCCCACTCCAGTACTCTTGCCTGGAAAATCCCATGGATGGAGGAGCCTGGTAGGCTGCAGTCCATGGGGTTGCTAAGAGTCGGACACGGCTGAGCGACTTCACTTTCACTTTTCACTTTCTTGCATTGGAGAAGGAAATGGCAACCCTCTCCAGTATTCTTGCCTGGAGAATCCCAGGGACAGAGGAGCCTAGTGGGCTGCCGTCTATGGGGTCTCACAGAGTCGGACACGACTGAAGCAACTTAGCAGCAGCAGCAGCAAGTCTACACAGGTTATTTGTTTCTAGGAACTGGACCTATTTCCTCTAGGTTACCCAGTTTTTTGATGTATAATTGTTCATGGTAGTGTCTAATTATCACCTCAAAGTCAGATTTTAACTAGAAAATACTTACTATCCTTTATCTCCCTTTAAGATAGCTTTCTTTCTTTATCTGGGTCTCTTTCTTTGTCTCCTAGTTTGCCAGAAATCAAAGTTATGCAAACATGGAAATCCAGTCATGAACACACGAAGACATGGTGGTTACCTCATGAGCCTCTTTTTTGACACAGTTTGTGGTCTCTGAGAGTCTGTATAATTCATGCAGTTTGAGAGACCTCATGATATTTTTAAAAGTTGTTATTCTAAAGGTAAATTACCAATAATGTTAAAGCATTCTATATTGTTTTCATCTGTAATAAAGATACCTAAGTCTCCCTAGTTCATCTATGTTTTAATATCTTAAAGGGAAAGATTTTTGAGTCATTAAACTTTGGGATCTCTCCTTTTAGTAAGGCAAAAATAGCATGCAGTTAGCCCTTCTTTAGGACATGGTAGCACCTTATGGACCAAATGATGGTTAGCAGTAGCACCAGAATCTTCTCTAGTTGGGTGACATTAACTGCATGGATAGGAAGCATTCTCTTCTTGCAACTGTTGGCTCTTCTCTTTTTTAAAGATAGGGACTTTGCACTTCACAAGTCAAATAAAATAACCAGTAAGCTTTGAAGGTTCTTTCTTTACTATAGAAAGAAACAAGATAGATCCATATTTGCAGCATCAGCTTTCTAAACATGCCAGTGTTGTCTTCACTTCAAGTTCTATTTCTGCTCCTTTTGTTTAGTTTTCTAAGACACCTCGTAGGATATCTTCAAGATTGCTGCAAGCCATTTGATTTATGGTTGCTTTTCTCATGACATAAGCCGTAGCCTGGGAAACATTCCTGTTCTGTCAACATAAAGCTCTTTGCTTCATTCTGTGAGATCAGGCACACCAAGGGCACTGAAACGTGTGGAGTGCAACATCTAGTAAAAGCCCTACATTTAATATAGGGAGATTTTACATCACTTTCCCAAAGCATTCATAATATACTAGATATGGGACACCATTAGACCTATAGCTTGCTTTCTAGTATGAATTTGACTCATCACTATAGAGTTTCTTTTAATATTAAGAGCAAACTGCAGGGCTCTGGTTCTTGGGAAACAGAGATGTGCTATTTTTGAACTAAGGCAATGAAAAAGGATAATATTGTTACTTAATGTATTTTGGTTGCATTACTTATATTTTAGATCTCATTGAATGTTTGTTCACAAGTTGAGGTCTATCCAGGTATTGTGAAAGAGGACCAAACACAATACAGCCTTTTTTTCCCCAGAAATAAGAACTAGTTCAATTATATGGGATTCTCTGACAAGAGATATTCTAGCATTTTTCTGAATAGGCTTATGCATGATTTGATATGCAGGAAGATGGGCTCCGAGGATCCTTTCAGATACAAAATTGTGCAATTCTGTATAGGCCTATTGATTATATGAATAAAATATTATGAAAATAATGTTTTACTTTGAAGATTAGTTAAGTCAGTTTTTAAATATATGTTTCAATGAAATTTCAATCTCTGTTAAGATCTTCCTCTCTCTCTTTCTGTCCTCTCCTATACACATACACCACACTACATCACACACACACACAGACACACACACACACACTCTCTCACATACTGCTTTAAAAATAGCCATGACATTTATTTTAGTCATGTTTTTACTGTATAATTTATTAAGGGATCAAAAATTTTACATTATTTATACCATTTCCTTTGAAATATCAGAAAAGTTAAGTATAAACATTTTAAATATTTAATAATATGTAAACAGAATTCAGATTAAATATCTTGAATAAAAAAGAGACAAGAAACAAAGATGACACAGTACCTGAAATATTCTTCTCACCAAGTGTTACTCTGTTGTAGTATATCAAGTACAAGCCCTGTAAAGATTTTGATTATTACCTTACCCCTTTCATCCTAATCAAATAACAAGTTGAAAAGCATACATCATTCTAATGGGAATTCAAAAAAAAATACGTCAATAGATCTTTTATAATTACCACTGCTTTTGTTGTCACATTGTCTGACACACCTATACACTGGGGACTCAATTCTGTCCTGATCTGTGTACACAACATACATAATCACTCAGAGTGCACTTGCTTTAAATGATGAGGAAGTTTCAAAATGTAACCTGCTCATCATAAAGGAAGGAACAGGCTTTTCAACAAAAATGAAGTAGGACGGTTTTAAATACAGTCTAAGTAAATATCTGTAACTTGATTGTACAAGAAAGAAGTAAAAAGATGTCAATTCATCTTCTAATGCAACATAATTCTAAGAATTCAGCCCCATACACATTCTGATTGTATGACATAATTCTAAGAATTCTCTTCCATGAACCTGCTCAATCTATGATATAAAACCAGAGTGCATCAAGATAGTCTTTTCAGAATTTTTCTGAAACTGTCTCTCCCTTCAAGATAAATAACTGAATCAAATAAACAGTGTCCACTTTATTCCCATAGAAATGCTGCTAGCTAAATAAGGGGGACACAAACAAGATTTTAATTTGGTACTTGACCTTAAAAAATAATAAATTTGAGAAAATAATGGTTATCTTTTTTATTTGACCTTTTGCAGATGTCCATTAGATTATTAAGAGTAATATAAATGTTTATACAAAGACATTCAATTCACTACAATTGATTTAAATTTGATGTCAGATAATAAATCTTAGTATGGCTTTTTTTTCTCTTATGAAAGAGTATCAGTCCTCTTGACACTTGTCTATTAGAATATTCAGAAGTAACTCTAGGACACTGGTTACAACCATATGTGTTTTGTAATACCAACTGTATTTTAGCATTATTTTCATAGTAAAAATAAAAGTTGCTCAGTCGTGTCCGATTCTTTGCAACCCCATGGACTATATATAGTTCATGGAATTTCCCAAGCCAGAATACTGGAGTGGGTAGCCTTTCCCTTCTCCAGGGGATCTTCCCAGCCCAGGGATTGAACCCAGGTCTCGCACATTGCAGGAGGATTCTTCACTAGCTGAGCCATCAGGGAAGTCTTATTATTTTCATAAGTAGGCAAATACATGATATAATTGTGATGTGAGCATTCTCAGTGGTAAAGAGAAGTCTACATCTTAATTTTTAAAAATTTGATATAAATTACTATGCATTCAAATATTGCCATGTGTTCTAGGGGTCTAGAAGAGATACATGCCTCTGTTGGTTGCAGACAATAATGGTAAGATTTAGAAAGGACAAAGGAATATTCAAGTATATGAGCAACTGAGAGATTATCAAGGTAAAAAATCCAATCCTCAAGGGTTCTAAGAAATTGTAAATTCAAGTCAGTGATTTTTCAAGGAAATCATTAGTGTTACTTTAGTAGGTCTTTGAGAGAAAAGACATATGCTGCATTTAAAAAACTCTATACTCCATTTGTCTACAAGCTAACTATTCCTTTTTTCCCCTAGTCTTATTGAGATATAATTGGCATATCATTACTTTTTAGATTAAGTCATTATCCATCAAAAACTAGCCCCCCAAAATTATTTTAGGTTATCTGACCCACTTACCAAAATATGAATTTCCTTATGAATATTCTCAAAGTAAGATGCAAACACTGTTGTTGTTTTTTTTTTTACTAAAGTATTAGCTTACTAATAGTAAGCTTGTGCTGTGCATGGAGCCCACCAGGCTCCTCTGTTTGATTTATCCCGGCAAGAATTCTGGCCTGGTTGCCATTTCCTTCTCTTAATAGTAAGCTTGCTTAAAGTATTATTAAAATACTTTAAATATTTAATTATGCTGATTAATTTCTGTGTTGTATCAAAGCAGGATAAAAATTTAGATGAAATTTAGAGGAAATTGAATACATAAAAAGAACTCAGATATTTCAACTAATAATGCTATCTGCTATACTTGTTTGTTATAAGATGAATTTCTGGGTGTAAAATGTTTATTGCAGAGATTAATATTTTTTAAGTATCAGGTGTTGACTCTTCAAAAAGACACTACAGCTTGGTAATAAGCATCCTTCGGTTCACTCTCAGGTTTCAAAACACTGAAAAATAATATTACTTTACTGCAAAACTTCTCTTTCTTTGTGTGTGTGTGTGTGTGTGTGTGTGTGTGTGTGTGTGGATTGGGGGGTGTTTATGAAAGAATGCTCTGTTTTGGGCAGTTTGAAGCCACCTTTCAAACACTTTTGAAAGAATATAATTATTAAATTCCAGGTAATATCCATTGGCCTTAAAGCAGCATGTTTACCAAATAAGGAAATTCTTGAAATTAGCTGATTAGCTGGTCTTCAGATACTTTGTACTCTCTGGCTAGCAACTGATCTTAAAAGGTTGCTTTTAGAGTGTTTCGGAGCCAGATTCATCAGTAGCAGGTGGTAGGAGGAAACAATGAAATTATCTGAAGTATACTTTCCTTTCTCAATAGGTGCCTGTTAGCTTTATGTTTTTGAATGTGCATTCATTGAAAGGGAATATACTTGTAAGTTAAATGAAGAAATTGAATTGGAATAGCTGAAAGCCCACTCAAATGAATAAACTAAACAATGTATTTCTATATGGGAAGCTGACCGCTGTGCCTCCATTTCCACCAGTGAAAGAACAACAGTTTAATGGATTATTTCTCCTTTGGAGCTTCCCTGGTGGTTCAGATGGTAAAGACTTGGCCTGCAATATGGGAGATCTGGGTATGATTCCTGGGTTGGGAAGTTCCCCTGGAGAAGGGAATGGCTACCCACTCCAGTATTCTTGCCTGGAGAATTCCATGGATAGAATTCTTTCAGAGAACCATCTGGATTTAACTCATGAAGGATTCTGACCTCTAAACACTGCCATCTGACGGTTGTTTAGAAGATAATGTGAAACATGTCCATGATCTTGGTCTGGTTCTCTAGGACATATATTTCACAATAAACTATCATCCTCTCCCCTGAGCCAGGAATGTTCAAACTGATTATCCACAGAAGTAGTTTAGTTCTTTTAGATTAGAATGTGCATTCTTATGTTTCCTGTAGCCAAAATGTATAAAGCAAACCAAAATTTACCTCAGTAATTGTAGTAGCCTCAAAACCCTTTTCTTTATATAATTAAAAAGGAAATGGTATTTAAACTAAAGACAAAAGAGAAGTGTTGACATGTTTCTAGTTAAACAAGGAATTAAAATATGTGTAGCCTGGTGTGCTGTAGTCCATGTGTTGAATTATTTTCTCTGTCTAAGAAAGCAGCTCTCCAGCTTTTCTCCTCTATTCACATGACACAGAATTGTTAATTGATGTTATCAGTTCCTAAGATTTGGGAGAATAATGATCTAAAAGTACCTGAATGCATGGCTTTGAGGGAGCTTAAGGTAGAGGTCATCAAGTATCTTGATTTGTGCTTGGGAAAAGTTGTTTTGAGGACTTTTAAATCAGAAAGTTAGACTTATTTCAGTAACTTGGCAAAACATCTGATTATTAATATATTTTAAATGTCTACATTTTTCAACATAAAAGGTCCTCTTTCTTTTCAACTGTCCCTAAGTCTATAAGCTCTGTCTATACACTCATACAATTTCTACTGAATCTATTTAGGAAATTTAAACAGGTTAAATTTGTTTTCTCAAAGCATTCTTATACAATTTGCCTTTTTCAAAAATTATCTATATATTCATAAGAACTGTGTTAAGATGATATTGTTTACCTGGAGCAGTTGACAAAATTGTGATTAGCTTCTTGTTTGGGGCTTCCCTGGTGGCTCAGATGGTAAAGAATCTGTCTACAGTGCAGGAGACCCATGTTCTATCCCCACGTTGGGAAGATTCCCCTGAAGAAGGGAATGGCAATTCTTCCAGTATTCTTGCCTAGAGAATTCCATGGAAAGAGAAGCCTGATGGACTATAGTCCATGGGATCATAAAGAGTCTTTAAAGTCTAATAAGTTTTATGGTGCTCAATCAGTGAGTTGAAGGTCAGGGGACTGGGTACTCCACTAAACCAATTATTTTAATAATTAATTTAATTATTTTATTTTAATGATCTAAACTATTATAGTCAGTTATTTTAATTAAGTAAATATGAGTAAGTTGATCTGAGAGTGTTCATTTCAATGATCCTGAAATGTAATTTGAATACTACTTTATTTCACCAAAATGAACATTTTAGAATGTCTAGCTGACTATTTTCCCAATGCAGTAAATGTCTTCAGATCAGATCAGATCAGTCGCTCAGCCGTGTCCGACTCTCTGCGACCCCATGAATTGCAGCACACCAGGCCTCCCTGTCCATCACCAACTCCCGGAGTTCACTGAGACTCACGTCCATTGAGTCAGTGATGCCATCCAGCCATCTCATCCTCTGTCGTCCCCTTCTCCTCCTGCCCCCAATCCCTCCCAGCATCACAGTCTTTTCCAATGAGTCAACTCTTCACATGAGGTGGCCAAAGTACTGGAGTTTCAGCTTTAGCATCATTCCTTCCAAAGAAATCCCAGGGCTGATCTCCTTCAGAATGGACTGGTTGGATCTCCTTGCAGTCCAAGGGACTCTCAAGAGTCTTCTCCAACACCACAGTTCAAAAGCATCAATTCTTTGGCGCTCAGTCTTCTTCACAGTCCAACTCTTCTTAGACCTCTTTATTTAGAATGTAGATGGCCTCACTTTCTATAGTTTTTGGTTTGGTTGTATTTTATTTCCTTGAACAAACATTTCTCTATTTACATTTCCTTTTTGGTCTTTTCAGACATTTGAGTTTTCTATCCTTGATACAACAATGCCTATTTGCAATCAGGTAGTATTTAATTACTTTGCCAACAAAGGTCCATCTAGTCAAGCTATGGTTTTTCCTGTGGTCATGTATGGATGTGAGAGTTGGACTGTGAAGAAAGCTGAGTGCTGAAGAATTGATGCTTTTAAACTGTGGTGTTGGAGAAGACTCTTGAGAATCCCTTGGACTGCAAGGCGATCCAAACAGTCCATTCTGAAGGAGATCAGCCCTGGGATTTCTTTGGAAGAAATTATGCTAAAGCTGAAACTCCAGTACTTTGGCCACCTCATGTGAAGGGTTGACTCATTGGAAAAGACTGTGATGCTGGGAGGGATTGGGAGCAGGAGGAGAAGGGGATGACAGAGGATGAGATGGCTGGATGGCATCACGGACTCAATAGACGTTGAGTCTGAGTGAACTCCGGGAGTTGGTGATGGACAGGGAGGCCTGGCATGCTGCAATTCACGGGGTTGCAAAGAGTCAGACATGACTGAGTGACTGAACTGAGTGTTTAATTTATGCTAATATGTTGATATCAAATTAATCACACATTAATATGTTGATGTCAAATTACATTTTTCACTTCAACCATACTTTTCACACTGGGCTAAATATCATATAAGGTGAATTAGAAGTATGCTGCAAAGTACCTGATGTCAAGGAGCTAACAACCAGGGTGATGCTTATCAACAATGAGATAAAAAGATAATCAAGTTGAAGCTCCAGTACTTTGGCTGTCTGATGTGAAGAGCTGACTCATTGGAAAAGACCTTAATGCTGGGAAAGATTGAAGGCAGAAGGAGAAGAAGGCAGCAGAGGATGAGATAGCTTTATACCATCACCAACTCAACGGACATGAATTTGAGCAAACTCTGGGAGACAGTGAAGGACAGGGGAGCCTGGTATGCTGCAGTCCATGGGGTCTCAAAGAGTCAGACACAAGTTAGCAACTGAACAATAACAAACATATTCAAGCTTCAAATCATGTATTTCTTAGTATAAGTGGAATAGATGACATATGTCACTTTAGACTTAAATACTCAGAGGTAGCCTAACAAGAGAAGCAGGATGGAGGGGCAGCCATCTAACTTTTGGTTAGAGCAGAAAAAAACAACCCATCATGAATAGACATATCGATGAACTAAAATTTATTTATTTTTTATTTCCTTAGCTTGCTCATTGTTGAAATATTTTTAAGGGAAATTCTAGAGCAAGACATTTACCAAAGTCATACATCTGTTATTTTTAGGATTTTATGTGTTACTTCCAGCCATATACTCCTGAAGCAAAGATGGGCAGTTCAGCTTATATAGAAGTAAAATGTTTGAACAGACCCTTGGATAAAACAATAATAGCAAATATTATTTGTTTTTGTTATTTTACATTAAATAATAGGGTTAAATTATATGTTATAATGAGGTTTCCTACCAAAATGACTGAATGCAAGCTTATATGTCTTTAAGTTGTGAAACACTGGAATAGTGAAAGCTATCATTAGTTGACAAAATATTTTCTTAATTTTCTCAGCTCAAGTTGAAACACAATGAGTGCTTTCCTCTAGTGATAATAAGGTTGGTCATCTTTAGGCATTATTTGAGGTCCTGCCAACAGCAAATTGGGGGGAAAAATGTATACCTATAGTTCTATTCAAAAAGGTATACTTTTATAGTGGTTTCAGATTATTTATAACTCACAGTGTGGATTGTAAAGTACAATGCAATGAATTGTGTCCTTGACTCAAAATTTGAATGTTGTTCATCATTTGAAATATAAAGTCAATTTTATGTACTTACATGGTGAGTATGTCTGGAAAATAATTCAGTTTGAAGGACAGAAAATATGCAAGTAGCTATGGCCTCTAAATGAACATAATGTACTTGATATGACTCTTAAAAGCCTAAGGACTAAGGAAGAGAGTAGAATACCCTATAAAAATAGTCAACAAAGTCGATCATGCCAGGTATCAGGAGTTTACAAGGCACAAAAGCCAGACTCTTAACAAACTTTGGAGAATATCAGTATTTTTTATGAAACACATTTTAAAGTTTATTTCCATTTTCCTTTATTTTCTACTTTTCCAATCAACACCATTAATTCAAAATGAAATAATGATAATTAATGGAAAATATTGTAATGTTAAGATTGAGCATCTTCATGAGCATTTTATTTCTTAATAGAAGTAGCCTTAGCAATCTAAAGTCTTCATGTGATCTAATTTCAGAGGACAAAATAAGATAACCCCAAGTAACTTTTATATACCTCTACATGGTATTTTATGCAATTCCTATAGTAGAACACAGGGGCTTCTCTGGGGGTTCAGTGATAAAGAATCCACCTGCCAATGCAGGAGACGCGGGTTCATCTTTGTGTCAGGAGGATCCCCTGGAGGAGGAAATGACAACTCACTCCACTATTCTTGCCTGGGAAATCCTATGAAGAGAGGAGGCTGGCAGGCTACAATCCATGGGGTCAAAAAAGAGTTGGACACTACTTAATGACTAAATAACAACAGCAACAGCAAATAGTAGAATACATATTTTAGTTATTTTTTTTTTAATTATCTGGAGGGCTGCAGTCCATGGAGTCACAAAGTTGGACACAACTAAGTGGCTAAAACTTGGATGATAATGATAAGCTAATACATATATTACCTACTATATGCCAGGCATCAGTATAAGCATTTCATGTGTATTATTTAATTCTCACAATAACCCTTTGAGATAGGTACTACTTTACAGACGGTGAAACAATATGCAAACTGGCTAAGCAGTTTGCCAAGTGATACATCTAAAGAGAGGCAGAGCAGAGATGCAGATTCCCAGGGTCTGGCTCCAAAGCCTTCCCTTTTTTATCATATCACACTGCTTCTTCTGATATGTACAAACTGGCCTAATAGAAACAAGGGAACTTAAGTACATAGATTGAGTCCCTGGGTAACAATTGCCAATATTGAAGTTTTTACTGGGGAGGAGAATTGGTTGGAGAGAGAGAACAATAAATAAACAGGAAAAGAGTAGAGGGGCTCCTCCAGATGTCTGAAGGTAGAAGCAAAAGTTTTCAATTTAGTGGTGAGGGTAAAGTGGAGAGAATTAGAGGAAGAATTAGCAGCAAAAAAGAACAAGTATAGGTATTCTTCACTATGCCCAACAATGGTCTTATATGTTTGCTGCTTCTTATTTTGTTCAAACTTGCTTCAGTTCAGTTCAGTTCAGTCACTCAATCATGTCCGACTCTTTCCAACCCCATGGACTGCAGCACGCCAGGCCTCCTTGTCCATTACCAACTCCCAGAGTTCACCCAAACTCATGTCTGTTGAGTCGGTGATGCCATCCAACCATCTCATTCTCTGTTGTCCCCTTCTCCTCCCACCTTCAATCTTTCCCAACATCAGGGTCTTTTCAAATGAGTCAGCTCTTCACATCAGGTGGCCAAAGTTTTGGAGTTTCAGCTTCAACATCAGTCCTTCCAATGCATATTCAGTACTGATTTCCTTTAGGATGGACTGGTGTATCTCCTTGCAGTCCAAGGGACTCTCAAGCGTCTTCTCCAACATCGCAGTTCAAAAGCATCAATTCTTTGGCACTCAGCTTTCTTTATAATCCAACTCTCACATCCATACATAACTACTGGAAAACCATAGCCTTGACTAGACGGACCTTTGTTGGCAAAGTAGTGTCTCTGGTTTTTAATATGCTAAGTTGGTCATAACTTTCCTTCCAAGGAGTAAGTGTCTTTTAATTTCATGGCTGCAGTCACCATCTACAGTGATTTTGGAGCCCCAAAAAATAAAGTCTGCCTCTCTTTCCACTGTTTCCCCATCTATTTGCCATGAAATGATGGGACCAGATGCCAAGATCTTAGTTTCCTGAATGTTGAGCTTTAGGCCAACTTTTTCAAACCTGCTAGTATTCACTGAATTCAGTGTTAAAAAAGGATGTGCTGATTTTATGGCGAGGGTGAAAAGTGCCAATGTAGAAATCAAAGTGACATATTTGAAATAAAATCCAGATTTTGGATTCTGAAAGTCTAAACTTCAAATTTTGCCTTTGATGTGGATTTCCTATGTGGCATTGGGAATAATATCCTCACATATGAAATTGGAGTAATAATATGTACTTCATAGCTTTATTACAGGGATTAAACCAGATAATTTTTGCAGATCGTCAGATAGTATCTTTTTATATGTGAAAACATTAAATGACAGCTTTTCTTTTTGTAATCTTATTTGTGCTCCTTAATGTCTGTAGATCTCATGTATAACCTAATGCAAGTGTAAGCAAGATAATCTTAATGATGTTAACAGTCATTCTAGTTTTTCAAAATGGACACCTCAATTCTTTTTATAATTATATCTAATTATTATCAGTAATCATATCTATTGAATAGAAGATCTATCTCATCTATAGGACAAATTTGCTGTTTGAAAGGGGACAAAAGTAGAATATCTCAGTAAAAGAATTACAGTGATATTTACTTATCTTTCTCATTTTCCACCATGAATACGGTAAGGACTTGGGTAGTAGATTATATTCTAAATGTCAACTCCAGACAGTATTTAAAACAAAGTGCAATAAAACCTTTGAGGTTTGTCAGAGTAGTGTGGAACATGTTTGTATGTCAGAGGTCCAGTCCAAAAGCCCAAAAGAATAACAAAAATGTCAAATCTCTTGGTTATTATCACAGAAATAAGAAATATGTTAAAAGTGCATGTTGTTTTGAAAACAGTGTCTTAAGTGTGGAAAATAAATTACTTAGCTGTACCAACATTCCACTTATGATCTTCTATGTAAGCATCCCTCATGACTTATATAATCAGAAGATAATACAAGAAATAGCATTCAGCAATCCTGACCTCAAACAGCATGCTTTTTTAAGCTTCTCATTCTCTGTTGCAAGGATATTATTTTGAAAGTCTTCCAAAAAATGTATTTTGGAATGCCAAGGGAGAGAACTCAAGAGAATTGTCAGCATTGAAACCATATTAAAAAATCTTGCACAATGAGTAACTTACAAATTGTGCATTGAAATTGCAAAGGGATGAAAATTATTATTCTCTACTCTTTAAACAATTAATAAATGGGAGAATCTATTGAAGAGACTATGAAAGACATCTGTGAACTCCTGCCTACAATGGTGAAGGCTTCATGACTCGGTTGATGATGTATAGGGTTTAAATGAGTATCTCCTCTAGTTTTCTCTGTGATTTGAAAACAAAGACATAAAGAAATATATCACTGAAGTTTTTCTGACATAAAGACTTGTCAAATCATCATCATTGAGAATCTCTTCATTAAGTATATTTTTTCTGTACTTGAAACATTTATTAGTAGTTCTTTAATTAAAATTGTATGTAAATGTAATCAAATCAGAGGAAATGAGTCTCTGAAAGACTTTATAAGGAAGAGCAGGCAGCAAACTAGGTTTTTAAATTCTTATTATTTTAGGATTTTACCACAGTAATATACTGAATGAGTTGTGTATTCTTTTTTTTTTCCCCCATAGAGTTACTGTAGCAGGGTACCAAGAACTGGGTAGAATAAACAACAGAAATTATTTATTTTCTCACAGTTCTGGAGACTAGGAATTCGAAATCAGTCAAAGTAGGATCATGCTTCCTCTGAAACCTGTAGGGAACCTGTAGAGAAATCCTTCCTTGCCTCTCTCTAGCATCTGGTTATTGGCAGAGGATCTTTGGTGTTCCAGGGCTTGCAGATACATCACTAAAACCCTCGGGCTTCCCATGGCTTTCTTGCTGTGTGTCTTCACATTGATTCCCCTCTATGTGTGTCTGTCTTTGTGTCCAAATATATATATATATATTTTAATTAGGGCAATAATCGTATTAGATTACAGCCCATACTCATGACCTCATTTTAACTTGAACATGTGTATAAAGACCCTATTTCAAGATAAGGTTACGTTCTGAGGTACTTAGAGTTGCTTTTTGTTGGGGGACACAGCACAACCAATAGCAATTTATGATAGAGAAGATCTTATAATTCTGTGTCATACATTATTTTATTTGGTTTGTTTTTTCTTTGCATGTAAATATCAGATTCTCAAAATATCAAAGATGAAAAAGCTTGTAATATTCTTATTATAGGTTGGTGACAGTGTAATAGTGACATTTGGACCTGAAAATCTTTGGTTATCTTTGCTTTGGAAGGTCCTATTAAAAAAAAAAAAAAAAAAAAAAAAACAAGCAAGATGTCACGGTTTGATTTCATTTTAAGGTAGCAATGCGAGAAAATTTGCATTTCTTCAAGAGTTGTATTAAAAATTATTTCTATCTTTAGAAAGATCCTTTGCTTTACCAGATCTTAGCCTTAGTTCCCATTAAATCAAGCCCAGTTAGGTGTAAAGTAATGAAAATACAAATGCAAAAATGCTACCAAAACTAGACTCATACAAAATCTTTTAAGAACAAAGCTGTTATATAAACTGAGTTGTTGTTTTTTTTTCTCCCTCTGTGAATTAGAGAATTCGGGTTTGTTTTTTTTTTGTTTGTTTGTTTTTGTTTTTAAAGGACAAAAGAATTTGGGTCAAAGGTCTGATGTGTTAGTATGGTTTGGCCTTAGGGTTTAGTCGATTTAAACTTTGCTATACACATAGATCTTATCCCTTTACCTAAAGATTTGTTTAAATAAGCTTTATTTTTTAGAGAAGTTTTAGGTTCACAGCAAAACTGAGAGGAATGTATCTACCATAACATGATACAGAGTAGTTTCACAGCCCTAAAGATCCTCTGTGTTCTGCCTGTTCATCTCTCCCTACCCTGTAACCCAGGGAACCACTGGGTAGTTTTGCCTTTTCTAAAATGTTAAAAAATATATAGTTGGAATCATACAGTAGTTAGCCTTTTGAGATTGACTTCTTTTCACTTAGTAATATGCATTTAAGATTCCTTCATGTCATGCATGGATTGATAGCTTATTTCTTTTTACTGCTGAATGCTATTGCATTGTCTTAATGTACTACAGTTTAATTATCTGTTCACCTATGAAGGACATCTTGGTTGCTTCCAAGTTTGGACAGTTAAGAATAAAGCTGCTGTAAACATCTGGGTGCAGGTTTTTGTGTAGACATTAAGTTTTCAACTTCTTTGGGTAGAAGATTTCAGGATTATGTGGTAACTGTGTGTTCAGTTTTCTAAGTAGCCACCATACTGTCTTCCAAAGTGGTTTCACCATTTTGCATTCCCATCAGCAGTGAATGACTATTTCTGTTGCTGCACATTCTTGCCAGACTTTGGTGTTAGCAGTATATGTACCTGATTTTGGCCAGTTGAATAGGTGTGTAGTGATATCTCATTGTTGACTTAATTTGCATTTCCCTGATGACATATGACATGGAACATCTTTTTATATGCTTATTTTCCACTTTTACATTTTTTTTTGGTGAACTGCCTGTTAAGGTCTTTGACCTTTATATCTTTTTTGGTGAAGTGTCTATTAAGGTCTTTGACCTCTTTTTAAATCTTACTGTGTTCTTATTGTTGACTTTTAAGAGTTGTTTGTTTATTTTTGGTAGCAGTACTTTATCTGTGTTTTTCAAATATTTACTTTCAGGCTGTGACTTATCTTTTTCTTCTCTTGACAGTGTCTTTTGCAGAGCAGAAATTTTTAATTTTAGATTTTTTCCCAAGAAATATGTACAGAATCTGAAACTTTTACTGAACCCTTTACTCCAAGAAAAAAGAAAAAGTCACAGTACATACTGTTGTTTGACATAGCCACATATAAATTATTAAAGTTAAATATTAAAATTAATAACATTTATCATAGGTAACTTTATTTTGAACAAAACAGGTATCTAAAAAACTTGACTCAGAAAAATTGTGTTTGGTTAGTTATGTTAAGAACTGTTGACACAAAAAACATCTCAAAATGCCAGAAATAATGAGTAAAATTTTTTGATATAGAGAAAACTAATTATTAACTTAATTTGTTATAAAATTTACATAGAAAATAATTGATCTTGATAATCTTAGTTAATAAAGGAAATTTTTAAATTGGAAGTATAATTTTGCCATGTAGAACATTAAGCGATTTATTAATTTAATTTAATGGAAATCACTCAATAAAATTCTCTATAAATTCTGATGATATGCTTCCATACATTATAAAAGTCAAGATATCTTCAAGGCCATTACAAGCAATGTCAGGATTCAGTTCAGTTCAGTCGCTCAGTCCTGTCCAACTCTTTGCAACCCCATGGCAAGAATAAAGGTTAAAAAATGACAAGAATAAAGGTTAACATGGCATGACAAAAACAGTCTTTACTCCTACTCAGGAGTCAGAGTCATACAATGTGATTTTTTACTTTTAGTGTAGTTGTGATTATTCAACATTAACTTCTGTCATTTATTTCCACAAATTACATATTCAGCATTTTTAAATGTAAGTACATTTAAATAAAAATTAAATTCTCATGCATATTAGTGTGTATGTTCGTATGTGTGTGAGCATATATGTGTGTGTGTGAGTTTGAGGATATTTTGATGTGTCACAAAATTAGAGTTGGTGATTAATTCCAACATTAACTATTTCATTAACTAATATCATTCCCTGACCACACCCTCCCAGCTCACTTCAGATTTCAGGTGCCTTTACTGGAACAGTGTCATACACTCTCTCTCCCTGGTTTCTGGCTCAGCCCCAATTTCCTCCCACAAAAAAAGGCAGGGGTTTCCTCAAGTCAATGTGCCTTTCAACTTTGCCATCATTATAGGAATAAAATTGTTGTCTTTCCATTATATGCACTCAAAAATTGTTTCTTATATAAATTCTTGTGCTATCAAAACACAGCACAAGATTTTGGTGAAACTTAGTATGCTTCTTGGGAAAAAATACAAATATCTATTTACCAAGTACTTATCGTTAGTATTGGGCTTCCCCGATAGCTCAGCTGGTAAAGAATCTGCTGTGATGCAGAAGACCCCGGTTCGATTCCTGGGTTAGGAAATCTGCTGGAGAAGGGATAGGCTACCCACTCCAGTATTCTTGGGCTTCCCTTGTGACTCAGCTGGCAAAGAATCCACCTGCAATGTGGGAGACCTGGATTCGATCCCTGGTGAAGGGAAAGGTTACCCACTCCAGTATTCTGGCCTGGAGAATTATATACAGTCCATAGGGGTCACAAAGAGTAGGACATGACTGAGTGACCTTCACTTCACTATCTTGAGTATCATCTAACTGCATATATGAATGAACAAAGGAAATCCCTGTACATTATTTTTTTTTTCAAGCCTCACAAGAGAAAAAGTTACAGGGATAAATAGAAGTGTACCGAGAGTTGTACCAAGGTGTTTAGATATATTATATCAATAAAGAAGTAAAAATATAAAATTCTCAGCAGTTGCTGCCAACAACTAAAGTGCAGTTGTAGAAAATGTTTCTCAAATTATTTTGTCCAGATATGATAATCTTATTTTATTATAGATTAAAATTTGAATTTGTTTCATACTTTAAAATTCTTTGTAATGGCTTTGTAGCCTATTATTTAAAAGAACTCATTTAGACTTGAATTTTACAGCATTTGAGACACTGATTTAACCTTGGAGTAGTATCTGATATGGCCTAACCAATTTGTACAGAAATGCCAATCAGTACATGACTCCCATAGTCTTTGCTGCTGCTGCTGCTGCTGCTAAGTCGCTTCAGTCATGTCCAACTCTGCGACCCCATAGACTCCACCGTCCTTGGGATTCTCCAGGCAAGAACACTGGAGTGGGTTGCCATTTCCTTCTCCAATGCATGAAAGTGAAAAGTGAAAGTGAAGTCACTCAGTCGTGTCCGACCCTTAGCGACCCCATGGACTGCAGCCTACCAGGCTCCTCCGTCCACGGGAGTTTCCAGGCAAGAATGGGGTGCCATTGCCTTCTCCGCCCATAGTCTTTACTTTGTGGGAAAAAAATAATGTCCTCATTTAGCTTTCCCTTGTAAGTGTTCCAGTTTTCTTGGTGAAGATAGACTGTACAGTGTGAACTTGCTGAGTCAGAGAGTTTCAGCAGTCCACATGAAAATGATGGGTGGTTCAGAAAATAACCCCTGCACCAGAGAAACACATATAAAGTTATCACTCCTTTTTCATGTGTTCTGAAACTCAATTGCTTGTATGGAACATTTGTAAGTCCTCCAAGACTTGGAAAAAAGCAGATTTTAAGAAGCAGTCCTTGGTTAAGAAAAGAAGTGTATTCCATTTATGCAAAGTAGTTTTCAAACAACATATGCATTTTTGACTTATTATTAAGGAAAATATTTATTTGGAATTTTAATGATCTAAATTATCCAAAGTCAAAACATCAAAACTCATAAATATTTTTACTGCTAAGAAGTTAAGTGTAGCTTATTTTTTCTCCCAAATTCTCTTTATTACTCTTTCTTTTTTTTTATTATGAATTTATTTATGTTTAACTTATTTTTTTTTTAATTTTATTATATTTTTAAACTCTACAATATTGTATTAGTTTTGCCAAATATCAAAATGAATCCACCACAGGTATACATGTGTTCCCCATCCTGAACCCTCCTCCCTCCTCCCTCCCCATACCACCCCTCTGGGTCGTCCCAGTGCACCAGCCCCAAGCATCCAGTATCATGCATCGAACCTGGACTGGCAACTCGTTTCATACATGATATTATACATGTTTCAATGCCATTCTCCCAAATCTTCCCACCCTCTCCCTCTCCAACAGAGTCCATAAGACTGTTCTATACATCAGTATCTCTTTTGCTGTCTTATTACTCTTTCTAAGTCAACTGTTTATTGGGTACTTCCCAATCAACTTGGGTTTGCTTTGTTGCCCAAAGTAAATATTTCATGGGATAATAAGGTATATCTGTTTTTAACACACAGCTTCCTCTAGCCCTCCTAAAGTAAATAATAGATATCAAGGACATATTTAAATAGTTGTGTTCTCATATGGGCAGAGGAACATTATTACTTAAGTTATATATATGTTAGCTTACACTGTGAGTTTCTGGATATTTTCATGGAGGGAATTTATTTTAGAGTGATCACTTTCTCTGCCAAAATCTTATAGCCAAGATACATTTGCACTAATGGAAGCTAGCATACGTGTAGTGCCTGTGATGCCCAGGGCTCTGATGTACCCCTGACATTATTCAATTTGGAATTGGTTAATTCTTTGCTGGGGGGACTGTTCTGTGCTTTAAAAATGTTTAATAGCATTTCTGGTCTCTACTTCGTAGAAACACAGTCGGCATGTTGTCAGACATTTTCAGACGTCTCCTGGGGAACAGAATCTTCCCTGGTTGAGAACCACTGTCTAACTGAACTCAGAATTTGTTGTAAGTTTCATTACTGCCTTTCTAATATTATGTCCATGGTTTAGAAATGGTAAGAAAAAAAATCCGCAGCCTAAGATTCCATGTAACAACAAATCAAGTTATGAACCAAACAGGAAAAAACAAAAAGAAACTAAAAATCCACAAGCACATGGATTTATGACATGGTTATAAATAAAGAAAGAAAATAGAAAATTGGATTATTAATGTGAAGTGATTATGACATAGCCTTTAGATCTGATCAGCAACTTTTTCTTTTTTTTGGAGTATAGTTGACTTACAATGTTGTGTTAGTTTCTACTGTAAAGCAAAGTTATTCAGTCACACATATATCCACTCTTTTTTAGATTCTTTTCCCATATAGTCATTACAGAGTATTGACTAGAGTCCCCTGTGCTATACAGTAGGTCCTTGCATGAGTGCTAAGTCACTTCAGTCATGTCCGACTCTTTGCGATTCTGTGGACTGTAGCCCGCCAGACGCTTCTGTCCATGGGATTCTCTAGGCAAGAGTACTGAAGTGGGTTGCCATGCCCTCCTCCAGGGGATCTTCCTGGCCCAGGGGTCAAACCCATGTTTCCCGCTTCTTTTGCATTGGCAGGTGGGTTCTTTACCACTAGTGCCACCTAGGAGGAAGCCCACGTCCTTATAGTTATCTATTTTAAATATCAATGCTGACACCTTCACAGAAATTCCTTAACCCTCAAAGAGTTCTCTGTTCATTTATGTGGAAACACCTGGGGAAAACCAAACTTCTGAACAGCTACTGACAGTGTGTGAAGTTCTCCTATAGCCCTCAGAGAACTGTTTTCCTATTAGCTATCTAGATCTTAGAGGGAGCTAGGGAGGGAGGAAGGGGTGGAGAGAGGGAAGGAAATAGACGTGGGGCAGGGAAGAACGCCAGGGAAACTTGGATCAGCTGCCTGGTGTACTACTTTTTATGACACCTACATCATCTATGTGACCAGAAGGTCATCATTGAGAAACTGCTTTTGTCAAGAACTGAATGACACAGCAAACACGACAGCATAGTTTAAATTTTTCTCATTTATGAATCAGGGCAAATCGGGCTATTCAAGAAGCATAAAAATTAGCAGGTTTTCTTTTTTCTATACAGTGGCCATTTTAGGCATGTTTAAACGTGCTTAAAACAGTTTCTGAAATAGAGTGAGAGATAATCCTACAGACAGTCTCACCACAGAGCAAATTCATTTAACCTTTCTCCCATATAGGGATAATATCAGCGGCCCCTGAAGAAAGTAAAACAGCATTGTACTTTGGGGCTGATATCCTCCGGACTCAGCTGGTGACTTAGGTTGTAGTACTAATTAAATATTTTTGAACTTTGGATCATTGACTGAGTGACCCTGACTCACTATAATGTTATGCTAACCATATTTATTGTGGATAGATAGCCAGTCGTTCTAGCAGACATTGTCATGACAAGGAATGATGTATATAATAAACAATATAATAATATAATTAGGACCACACATCATAGGCTTGTGAAATTGCTCTACTTTACTAAGTAATATAGCAAGAAGTTCAAAAGAGCATCTTAAATGTGAGTGTGTAACTATTGAAAGGTTGCATATGGGAGAGAGGTTTATAGTATCAGGTGAATCAGGGATAGTTTTGTGGCAAAGGTGACCTTTGAATGTGAAGTTGAAAAGAAGATGTAGTACATACATACAATGGAATATTGCTCAGCCATTAGAAGAATGAAGTAATACCATTTGTAACAACATGGTTGAACCTAGAGATGGTCATACTGAATGAAGTTGAAGAAAGAGAAATAGTATATGATATCCCTTATATGCAGAATCTTAAAAACAAGGATACAAGTGAACTTTTTACAATATGGTTACCAGTGGGGAATGGTAGTGGAGGAGGGATAGTTAAGCGGTTTGGGATTGATATGTATACTGCTGTATTTTAAATGGATAACCAGTGAGGACCTACTGTATAGAACAGGGAACTCTGCTCAATAATAGGCAACAACCTAATTGGGAAAAGAGCTTGAAAAAAGAATAGATACATGTATGTGTATAACTGAATTACTTTGTTGTACAACTGAAGCTAACACAACATTGTTAATCAACTATGCTGCTGCTGCTGCTAAGTCGCTTTAGTCGTGTCTGACTCTGTGCGACCCCATAGATGGCAGCCCACCGGCTCCCCCATCCCTGGGATTCTCCAGGCAAGAACACTGGAGTGGGTTGCCATTTCCTTCTCCAATGATGAAAGTGAAAAGTAAAAGTGAAATCGCTCAGTCATGTCTGACTCTTAGCACCCCCATGGACTGCAGCCTACCAGGCTCCTCCATCCATGGGATTTTCCAGGCAAGAGTACTGGAGTGGGGTGCCATTGCCTTCTCCTAATCAACTATACTCCAATATAAAATAAAAAGTTAAAAAAAGAGATCAGAGTTATAGAATGGTATAAGAAACAACATAAGCAAAGGCATCAAATCAGACAGGAAAGAGAGGGGAGGAAAAGGAAGAGTTGGAAGAGGAGGAAGAAGAAGAAAAAGAGGAATGAAAGAATTGGGGGAAAGGAGGAAGAAGGAAGAGAAGAAAGGAGAGAGAGAGGAAAGGAAGAAAGGAAAGAGAGGGAGGAAGGAAGAAAAGACAGATGGAGAGAGGACCAATCTTAATTTCCTGGTGAGGAAAGAGGCTGATAGCATAAAAGAGGAAAACAGCTAATGCCTCAGCAAGAGTTGGGTTTCCCTGATTGCTCAGCTCGTAAAGAATCTGCCTGCAATGCAGGCGACCTGGGTTTGATCCCTGGATTGGGAAGATCCCCTGAGAAAGGAAAGGCTACCCACTTCAGTATTCTAGCCTAGAGAACTCCATGGACTGTATAGTCTGTGGGTTCACAAAGAGTCAGACATGACTGCATGATTTTCATTTTCACTTTTTCTGACAGAGTAGGTAAGAGTGCATACAGATTACTGCATAATGATGAAAATTGGCTTTTTAAAAGTGTGGTCCCTATACCTGTAGCATAAACATCACTGGAGACCTTGTTAGAATTGCAAGTTTGGGGATCCCCCACACCTACATAAATAAGACATCCAAGTAATCTGATGCTGGTTCAAGTTTGGGAACCACTGATCCACAGTTTCAGATGAATCTTTGAGTGAAAAAACTGGAGTCAAGCTAGAAGGTCACTGAGTTAGTCTCCTGCTGCTACTGCTGCTGCTAAGTCGCTTCAGTCGTGTCCGACTCCGTGCAACGCCATAGACGGCAGCCCACCAGGCTCCCCCATCCCTGGGATTCTCCAGGCAAGAACACTGGAGTGGGTTGCCATTTCCTCTCCAATGCATGAAAGTGAAAAGCGAAAGTGAAGTCGCTCAGTCGTGTCCGACTCTTCGAGACCCCATGGACTGCAGCCCACCAGGCTCCTCCATCCATGGGACTCTCCAGGCAAGAGTACTAGAGTGGGGTGCCATTGCCTTCTCTGGAGTTAGTCTCCTAAACTAACATAAATCCAAACTAAGCAAGTAGTTTAAAAAATCATTTGATGATTATAATGAGTAGTAGAGATAGGTATGGAAATGTAAAGAAGGATGGATTTGTGAGGCTTGGAAGAAATTGCTGTTTAGGGTTTACTTGACACCTAAATGGGTCATTCATAAAACTGATTTGATGAGGTTTTTGAATAAATTGTTGCCTAATTGTATTTTTACTCTAAAGGTCTGAGAAAGGTTTTTAGGGATAATATTGGATTTTTTTTTAAAGTTAAAAAAAGTTCTAGGCTTCTGCCACTAAACCATATTTCCACATCCATAAGGTTGAGGTAGATAACAAATTATGTATATGTGTTATATTATACATTTGGCACAGTTTCCTTTTCATTTCTTTTAAAAATATGCATGCTTTATTTAAATACACTGCCAGAGATGAGATCTTTCCTCACATTTTCATGCCGCTGTTCTGGGAAAGTAAATTATGCTGTGTGATAAAAAATAAGTAATTGCTTCTTGTGTTTAATTGATTTTTTATAGAAATTACAATGCAGATTTGATTAAAGGAAGATAGTGCATTACCTACGGTTGGTTCATAAGACACATAATGGTATGAAAGAGTGCCACCCAGCACAGAAATTATACCATCGTTTTACTTGAATGTATTGAGTGGGAGATATTTAGACTTCTTTATGACTTATAAACACTGCAGAATGTTTCTTTTCGCATTTAAAGCAGGATGATAGGGACATCTATTTCACAGCCATAGCATGTCCTGACTGTTAAATTGTAGAAGCCTTTTGGAGGAGAAATAACTAGCGGTAGATTTTAAACAAGAAAGAAGATTGTGAATTTGAGGCTGACAAATGATGCACCTTGTAACAAGATCACTCCTGAAGTTTGCTAGTTAGGCTCTATTTGAGTCAGATGGACCAAAGAAATATAAAAAGAGTCTATAAAAAGGATTCAGTTCTAGTTCCTACTCTACTCCAAGGTTCCACAGCCTTGGCATTATTTGGGGTTGGTTAATTACTTGTTGTAGGGATTGTCCTGTGCATGTAGAATAATGTACATGGTCTATCTAATAATGTCCTTAGGTCTATCTGCTGGACACTAGAAGCACTCTCATACCTGCCCTACCTCCAAGTTGTAGCAATCAAAAATGTCTACATTAGCAAATGTCTCCAGGCTTTCAAAATGAGAACCATCACTCTGTATCATTGCAATATAAGCTGCAACATTTGATTCAAAAAAAAATCTATTACCTGTACATTATCTTGGATAATTCTGCTGCTCAGGCTCAAGGACTTTTAGGGTTTTAGGGTTTCTGATTATTTTATGCCATTCTTGTATCTTATCTGATCTACCTTCCCAGATGGTACTAGTGGTAAAGAACCCACCTGCCAATGCAGGAGACTCAAGAGGCTTGGGTTCGACCCCTGAGTCAGGAAGATCTCCTGGAGAAGGGCATGGCAACCCATTCCAGTATTCATGCCTGGGGAATCCCATGGACAGGGGAGCCTGGTGGGCTATAGTCCTTGAAGTCACAAAGAGTCAGACACAACTGAGCAACTAATGCTTTATCATGTCTGAAAGTCCTAGGAAATTAGGATATTTCGCTCTTACTCAATGGTTATGCTCATCCAGTATGTCCCTTTCAGTTTTTTGTTTTTGTTGTCGTTTTTTTAATCTTCTCTTTTTCTCCCCAAGCCTAGTATAAAGCAGGAAAGTCTCTTCAGCTGCCTCTTCCTTTATATATTTGAAAGAACAGAATCTTTGTACTTGAAGAATTTTCTACTAATTTCCATGATAATAAAATCGGGGAATGACAAGGGGCATTATAAAGGTTTTCATAATTCTTTGGGGGTGTGAGGATAGTGGCTCTTGATGGATGGAAGTCCTGCTTACTTAGACCTCTGTTTTCATACTGAAGGGTCAGCTCATAAAACTCAGCTCCCTTCCTTACCTTTAGTGAAGGCTGAGTAGAATCTGACATCAAAGGTGGGTGCCCACTAAACATGAAAATGCCAAATGAGAGGAATAGTGGTCTTAACTCAACGAGGGTTAGTATATCATGAGTGATCACACAGCTGAGGGATTCTGTAAGCCTCTGTCTTATCTAGGCATAATTTCTCTAAAAATTCCATGTCATTGACAACCATGCACTTTTACTCATACCACTAACTATTATGAGCTCTCATCAAACATTAATTTAAGGAGTTGGTTTTTGCTAGTTTTTGCATAATTCCTTTATTATAAATCGGAGAAAGCAATGGCACCCCACTCCAGTACTCTTGCCTGGAAAATCCCATGGATGGAGGAGCCTGGTAGGCTGCAGTCCATGGGGTCGCTAAGAGTTATAAATAGATGCTAGACCTTTGCTTTTACTTCAGGATAAGAATTATATCAATGTCTCAAAATGTATTTTTATCTTATATTATTTACACTTGTTGGAGGAAACCATCTCTTACTAACTAATGTTAAGGTTAGTAAGTTTGCCTTCCTACTCAAGAAGTGCTCTGTTCAACATCTGGTAGTTGATAGACTTTCAATTAATGTGAGATGGGCTGACATGAAAATCACTGGTAGCAGGGCTCAAATTCCAGTTTTCCTGCTTTCAGCTTATGTTACTTTAAATAAGTCACTTAACTTTCCTTATGTTTTAATTTCTTCTTATTTGAAATGGGTATAGTATCTATCACACAAAATCTTTGGGAAATTTAAATAAGTTAACTTTTATAATCCATGTTCATTAAATGGAATATCTTACATAGCACATATATGTAAAAACATATGTGTGGGTGTATTCTTTATCCTATTCTTTTCCACTACAGTTTACTACAGGATACTGGATATAGTTCCCTGTAGTACACAGTAGGACCTTGTTGTTTATCTGTTTTATATATAGTACTTTGTGTTTTCTAATCTCAAATCCCTAATTTATCACTCCCCCAAATAGAATATCTTTTGTATACAATATTACATTCTTTTATTTGATCTTAACTAACCATTGACCTTTTCATTGTGATGTAAGTCTTCATTCTCAGTATAATGGAAGTTGATGTTCAGTAGCTCAGTCGACTCTTTGTAACCATGTGGACTGCAACACGCCAGGTTTCCCTGTCCTTCACTATCTCCCAAGATTGCTCAAACTCACGTCCATTGAGTTGGTGATGTCATCCAACCATCTCATCCTCTGTCGCCCACTTCTCCACTTGCCCTGAATCTTTCCCAGCATCTAGGTCTTTTTCAATGAATTGGCTATTCACATCAGATGGCCAAAGTATTGGAGCTTCAGCTTCAGCATCAGTCCTTCCAATGAGTATCCAGGGTTGATATCCTTCAGGATTGACTGGTTTGATCTCCTTGCTGTCCAAGAGACTTTTCAAGAGTCTTCTCCAGCACCACAATTTGAACCCATCAATTCTTAGGTGTCCAGCCTTCTTTATGGTCCAACCCTCACATCCGTACATGCTATATCTATTTTCCCATTAATAATGCTTCAATAAATGTATTTCTTATATGAGACCTAATCTTCTCCTGTATATAATCAACCATTACCAGTATCATCCCTACTCATTTTTATGGTGCGATACAAATGCATTTATTAACAAATAATTGAAAGCCAATACCATTATGGTAAAATAGTCCCAGATAATACAGTTAAAGGGCTTCCTTAGTGGCTCAGATGGTAAAGAATCTGCCTGCAATACAGGAGACCTGGGTTCAATCCCTGGGTTGGGAAGATTCCCTGGAGGAGGAAATGGCAACCCACTCCAGTATTCTTGCCTGGAGAATCCCCATGGACAGAGGAGCCTGGCAAGCTACAGTCCAGGGGTCACAAAGAGTCGGACACGACTGAGTGACTAAGCACAATATAGTTAAAACTCATTTAGTCTTTATTCTGATGCATAATCTACGCTGGACTAGTCACATGTGATAAAATGGTAACCAAGATAGACATAAACCCTGACTTAGACTCTTGTGGAGAAGATAGAAAATTAAACAAAGATTATTGATATGATACTTACTATTTTTCTTATATGATACAATTAATGATCATGTATTCAAGATATATGTTCAATTTCTTTGCAATTATTTGTCATCCTTCTCAGCTTCTGTTTTCTCACACATAATTCTAATTTTACATAAATCTACAGAGAGATTATATCTCACCCAAAGGCATTCAGTTAGTTAGGTATAGAGACTGTCACTAATATTCTTCCAAAATTCTACTTTTCAAATGGGAAGGGAATTTATATATTCTTTAAGAAATTCTTCTGTTTCTGTAATCTGTCTTGTTTTCTTCATTCACTCACTCAGCATACTTTCAGTTCAGTTCAGTCACTCAGTCATGTCCAACTCTTTGAGACCCCATGGACTGCAGCACGCCAGGCTTCCCTGTCCATCAACACACTTAATTTTATAATATCCACCCACATCTCAGATGTGACAGCACTCTGCTTTCAGAGCAAGCTTAAACTAATGTGGAACAACAAAAAAAATCGTTTGCTTCTAGAGGTTTCTTTGTGGTTCTGAACAACAAATGAGACACAAACCCTTCTATTTCAATTAATACAAGCAGATAAAGACACTTGGAGATTGCAGTTTGTTATAAAGGGTTCAGTTCAGTTCAGTTCAGTTTAGTCACTCAGTCATGTCCGACTCTTTGCGACCCCATGGACTGCAGCACGCCAGGCTTCCCTGTCCATCACCAACTTCCAGAGCCTACTGAAACTCATGTCCATTGAGCCAGTGATGCCATCCAACCATCTCATCCTCTGTCATCCACTTCTCCTGCTTTCAATCTTTCCCAGCATCAGGGTCTTTTCCAGTGAGTCAGTTATTTGCATCAGGTGGCCAAAGTATTGGCGTTTCAGCTTCAGCATCAGTCCTTCCAATGAACACTCAGGACTGATTTCCTTTGGGATAGACTGATTGTATCTCCTTGCAATCCAAGGGACTCTCAAGAGTCTTCTCCGGCACCACAGTTCAAAAGCATCAATTCTTCAGCACTCAGCTTTCTTTATAGTCCTACTCTCAAATCCATACATGACTACTGGAAAAACCATAGCTTTGACTAGGTAGACCTTTGTTGGCAAAGTAATGTCTCTGCTTTTTAATATGCTGTCTAGGTTGGTCATAACTTTTCTTCCAAGGAGCAAGTGTTTTTAATTTCATGGCTACAGTCACCATCTGCAGTGATTTTGGAGCCCCAAAAAATAAAGTTGGCCACTGTTTCCACTGATTCCCCATATTTGCCATGAAGTGATGGGACCAGATGTCATGATCTTAGTTTTCTGAACGTTGAACTTAAGCCAACTTTTTCACTCTCGTTTTTCACTTTCATCAAGAGGCTCTTTAGTTCTTCTTCACTTTCTGCCATAAGTGTGGTATCATCTGCATATCTGAGGTTATTGATATTTCCCCTGGCAAACCTAATTCCAGCTTGTGCTTCATCCAGCCCTGCATTTCACATAATATACTCTGCATATAAGTCCAATAATTAGGGCGTCGAAATACAGCCTTGACGTACTCCTTTCCTGATTTGGAACCTGTCTGTTGTTCCATGTCCAGTTCTAACTGTTGCTTCATAATTCTAATTTTAAGGCTTAAAAAAATAGTATTTATTAACAAAGTTATTAATTTTGAAATAAATTCTCAATTACTACAGTCTGAAGTGTATAACTGGGGCTATGCAAGTTGAACAGGTTGCAGAGACTTCTTTTTTTAAGAAAACCTTCTTAATAGGTAAGAATTCAATTCATTACTGAACTGTTCTTCAGCAAAGAGTCTTCAGTGGCCTCCAGTGTGCATTTGGCAAACTTAGCACACACCAAGGACCAAATGGAAGGGAAAAGCCCCAAAGCAAGAGGGGAATCTGGGCGAGAAGATGAATCCATATGCGTCTTTTGGAAGCCAGATGAGCAGATGGTGCAGTTGACATTCTGTTATGAGAGTTGAGAAAGCTAACCACCATTCTCACTGGGTTGGAAGTCCTCATCCCCACTGCACAGAGAAGAGCCATAGATCTACTTCTAGGCATAGATCTACTGCTTTTGAAGGAAGCAGTTTGGAAACTGCTTGTAGTATTTTGACTCTTTGTGTCCCACAGAGGAGTTTCTCCAGTGTCTGATTTCACTGTTCGTAAGGCATTTACACTCATATTTACCTGTAAACTGCAGTCTAGTTCTCGAAAGCTTTGGTTCATGCTTCAATTTTGAGAGTTTTTGGGTTTAATTCTGTTTTCACCCATTTTGTTTTCCATTTACTGCCCCTGTCCTCACCCTGATAGCTCAGTTGGTAAAGAATTCACCTGCAATGGCAGGAGACCCAGGTTCAATTCCTGGGTCAGGAAGATCCACTGGAGAAAGGAGAGACTACCCACTGCTGTATTCTTGGGCTTACCTTGTGTCTCAGTTGGTAAAGAATCTGCCTGCGATGAAGGAGACCTGGGTTCGATTCCTGGGTTGGGAAGATCCCCTGGAGAAGGAAAAGGCTACCCACTCCAGTATTCTGGCCTGGAGAATTCCATGGACTATGTAGTCCATGGGGCCACAAAGAGTCAGACACGACTGAGCGGCTTTCATTTCACTCCACTGCTGAAAGAAATACCAGCATACATTTCGACTCACTTACTCTTTCTCTCTTTTATCTGTGATATTATATCTTTTTTTTTTTTTTTAGAAAACTGACCTCCCCCCCCAAAACTCAACTTCAAAAGTCAAGTAACAGTATATGTTTTATACTGTGAGTTTGTTCCCAAAGGACAAGTGAGTGAGTTTTCTTAGTGGATAATGTAATTGCTAGAAACAGCATTTCTCTTATGTTTTGGGCTTTATTTTTATTTATGTAAAGGAGAATGAGTGATTGAATTGGGATGTTTGGGGGATCCATAATCTAGATAGAAAACACCTAAGGAAAAGGAAACTGCAAGTGATGGAAGAGATGCTAGCTGCCAGTTCCGACTATGACTAGTTTTCTTTGGGTTAAGATTGGGTTTCCAAGAGAGGATGAAGAGATTAGATAGAAGGAAAGACTTGCATGAACTAAATGGGGGCCTGCTTCATAATTAAAAACACATGGGATGGGTAGGCCTGGTTTCTTTCTGGAAATGATGAGGGATAAATAAAGAACAAATATCCATCTCTTCAGTGGAATCCTTGGTGGCCAACACTGCAGGACCGGATTTACAGAAATATGAGGGGCCAGTGTGTTATCATCAGTAGCATAGACCGAGATACCGATGGGCTGAAAAGGAGCTGAGTTTGCCATGGCTTTCAGAACTATCCATTCTCTTTAAGGGACACAATTTGGAAATTCTAGGACCCCGGGGATCCCTATCCATTCAAAGGTGCAAAGAGAACTTAATGGTTTAAAATTATCCTTCTCCATCTCACCATATGTGGTAAGGCCCACATTTCCTTAACTTGATTTTTCTGTAATTGGCATCTCTGGTGAATGGCAGCTGTCTTCCATACTCTTCCACTGTACCTATGCTTTTAGGAAATGAATTCTTCTTTTTACCTAAATTGGTTACTTGTGGCTTCACATTCTGAACTATCTGCTGTCCATAGTTTCATTTAAATCTTCTTGCAGTATGTATTCCTTCCAAATCAGTGTGTGTTTATTCTATTTGTATGCAAAGCTTCCATTCATTAACATTGCCGCCCACTGTCTCAGAAAGGCACTGCTGTTATTTTCAGTTTCATTTCAACTTTAGGATTATTTATTTTAGAGTGTTCTTTCCTACTGTAGCATGAAGCAATATTTTAATTTCATTGTCAAAAGATGAAAGACGTAGGAGTTAGTTACAGTTATGATTGCCCTGTAGCCGAGACTGAATGGAGCTGGAATCTATTTAAACTTGCATTGTGCTTGAAAGATGAGACTTCAATGAATCTTTGTTAAACCCTATCATTTCATGGTTGCATTTAATAGAAAGGAGCCTTTTTGGATGTCACAGCTACGTGGTATTTGCCCTTTTGCTTGTTGCTTATATGTGGAGGAGTTGGCAGCCATAAATTAGATATTGGGTCCCAGCAGTATGCGTATAAAGATGTAGTGGTCTGCATTTATGTAGAAAAGTATGAAAATGAATAAAAGATATAAAATTATCATTGAAACCTTTAGCCATTCTGGAATGTATAGAATTGCTTTAAAAACATTTTTTTTAACCTGCAGGTCTGTAGTGTTCTCCATTTTGCCCCCAATCCATTCCCATTCTTGCATTCTTACTTTTCTACTCCCCAAACATCTCTATCACCCTATTATCCATTAAGGAGTTATCTTATGTAGCATCTTTACTAAAAAATGTTTCAAGACCACTCAGTCCCTTATCATGGTGCTTATGTGGAATTGCTGAGTTTACTGGTCTGTTTTACATTTTGACATTGTAATCTCCTTGTAGCCAGGACACAGTTTATGCACACAGTGGATGGCAACCACGCTCATCATCACTGTTAGGTTTAAAGGTTTAAATGTTTCTCTTATTCTCAGAAGTAACCTTATTTCTGATTTGTAGACCCCTTCTAAAGTGTGTGTGCTTGGTTGCACATGTTCTCTCTCTCTCATATCTCACACACACACACACACACACGCACACACACACATTTTGCCAGTGTTAGATATTTTGAAAACAAGAGCCTATGATGTTACAAAAGTTACACAAACTGATGACCTTGTTGTTATCCACTAGCATCAGACTAACAAGTTTTGTGTGGAATTGTTATATGACATTGACGTGCTCTAAAAAGAAAGCTACTGACAAATAGCGCTTAAAGAGAGTGGGGAAGGCAGTGATACAGGTAAGATAAAATGCTCAAATGAAAAAAGCAATATTTACTTCCTCATATTTTTGCAACACAAAACATTTAGGATCTTTATCTCTACAAAATCACAGTAGATCAGCGTCCAGAAATGTTCAAAGCACTTTCATCTTGCATTATGCTATTTAATCCTATAACATCCGCAGGAGGTGGTAGGATTTTCATTTTCTAGATGACAGAATGGAGGATCGTGGACTCAAAAAGCTTCAGGGCAGATTATTAGTGCCAGAGTAGTCTTCAGCCCTCTGCTTCAAAAGTGCCCTTACTCAGGAAAACTGAATAGTTGTGTGGTCAGGGATAAAAATGTTTTATTAAATTACCTTGTGAATTAGGTTAGAGGTTTTCCTGTTTGCTTATTTTGTGTTTTCCTAAAAATGTGTGCCAGAAAGCCATAGAGGGAATACTTGGATATTATGGGAGATTTTTCAGGGTATTAATGGAATCTCTGGTCAAAACAACTGGAGTACACAGTGTCACCGCTCTCTTCGCAGAGCTCTCTAAAGATGGAAATGGGCAAGAGATTTCTTTTCGACGCCTGTTTTCAGCTCTATTAAGATAACTCCCGTCTCTTATTTTCCACAGATGTTTCCCCAACACTGAGAGTAATAGTGTTACAAACAGCACTGCCACCTGCATCTGTAAATGCATTCATCTTAGCACGTCACCCTTGCTGCACTCGTCGTGTAGGCTGGTTCTGTCACCTTTAATTAAAAGCATACAAACAAAAGCAAATGAAGACATTTTCATCTCTTAAATGATTTTAGCCTGGTATCCTATTTCACTGTTCTGCCTTTAAGCAGATTGACTTACCTAATTTGAGGGAAGGTTGGTTTATCATTTGTAATTCTTTTGCAGACATTAATCAGTATAATTATAATATGGTAGCATCTGGATTTTAAAAGCACAGGTGGAAAGCATTACTGTGAAAGACGAAAGGAGAGAAAACTACCACACAAACTCGGCCAACTGCCTCCCCCCCCATACACACATGCCCACAGATATGCCTCAGATCAAAATTAAATCTATTTTTAGCAGGCAGAAGAATCATCTACTTGCCAATTCTTCCTCAAGGACTATCTAAATCCTATAATCTTTCTTGTCTTTAACTTGAAGGGGCTATAATGGCATAGAGGTTAAAAAAAAAGAAAGATCATTTTTCATTTGTTCCATTTATGAAATTTTGTCCTAAAACCCAGGCGCCATGTTGGCAGGTACTGAAGAAAAGTGGGCTCAGAGCTTTCCTTTGTTTCTTTTCTCACAATCGGTAGGTTTTGAGAGCGTGGACGGAACCTTTTATAGCCTGGCATTTAAACTGAGCCAACTTGTTACAGAGGTGAATAAAAGCAGATTTTGTGGTGTCTGTTTTAAAGAGCCCTTCTTCATTTAGGGACAGTATCATGCCACCCTTTCTCTGTTAAATAGATGGCTCTTATTACATGCACAGGAGGTTTCTTGATATTATAAATTGGGTTGATAATATAAAAGGTTTATATATATATATATATATTTTTTTTTTTTTTTTTACAAAATCTTCCTGGTTTACTAACATCACATGCCAAGATATGTAGAGTGTGTCTGTAGTCACTGTTTCCATTCTGCTCATCCTGACACCTCCACGTCCTCCCATTCTGCTTGTTTGGCAGTTTCCAAGTACAAATGCAAAGGTCTGTCCCAGCTGATGCAGGAGAAGGGCGGGGCGTGGCTGTCACACAGCACAGGGAGGCAAAACAGACAAGCAACAGACTTTGTTGTGACACAGACTCCAGGAATGAAAATAGATCTCAGGGCACAATAGTATTTGGGTAGTGGTTTAGCTGATCCAGTCCCACTTCTGGGATAGTCTCCTCAGAAATAAATGTCCATAACTCCTTACTCCAGAACTCTCTGACCCAAGGAACTCACATATCTACTGTTTCAGCCTCCAAAGTTATCAACTAAAAGCTCCCTCTGCTCTCCCCTCTCTTTCACAATTTCTGCTTACTCAGACCTTTGTTTATGACACTGTTTTTTCTATCTTCTCTCTGCATGTTTTCTAGATTTCACATTTTTGGCCAAAATCCTCTGCTTACGATGTCATCATCACAAAATACCACAGACTGGGTGCTTTAAACAACAGGTTTTATTTTCTCACAGTTCTGGAGGTCAGGCTTTCTATGATCAAGGCAGCTATTAGGGTTGATTTCTATTGAGGTCTTTCTTCTTGGTTTAAAGACAGCTGCTTTTTTTCCGTGTCCTCATCCATATTTTCCTCTTTGTGTGCAGAGGGAGAGAGAGAGAATGAGTGTATTCCAGGGCTCTGGTTGTTGTCCCTCCGTCTTATAAGGACACTAATACTATCTGATGAGGGCCCCAACCTTACGAACTCTTTTAACATTAATTATCTCCTTAAAATCCCAGTCTCCAAATACAGACACTTTGGAGGTTAGGACTTCCGCTTGTGAATTTGGGGAAGGACACAATTCAGCCCTGATACCCTCTTATGGGCCCCCTTTTCACATGTCCTAGAAGAAAGTATCTGCATATGTATACAGTCTCCATCATGAATCCTCATGTCCTTGCTTTTATCATCTCCTTTCCCAAGGTGACCCTCATCCTATCTTTTGGATCCTATTTAATCAGTCTCCTGATATATTCCCTTCCCGTAATCTGAACCCCACCCCATCCTTTACAGGCTCACCTAAAATATATGATTTTGTCACACTCAACCCTAAAGACTTTTGATGATGTCTTATTACCTACAGGTTAAATATCAAGCTTTGTAGTATGCATATGTGGTCTTCCATGATCTCTTCATCAAATCGTTTCTCACTTTATCTTGTAACACTTCTTGCCCCAAGCTTTCAGTCTTAATGGCTATCAATTGTGCTTTATCATACTTATTGTGCTTTTCCATGCCTCTATTTCCTCTACCTAGAACACCCTCCACATTCTTCTTTTTCCAGGATCACTCTTGTGCATCCATTGTTTCCAGTGCTACCTCCTTCAAGAATATTTATACCTAGAAATCAGATAACCTTCTTCTCTGCCCTCAGGTAACTGCCTGCACATTTATATCCTAGGAGTAAAAGCACTTATTTCTGCACCTGACTCTTTGACTCAAGTGTAGCAAAGAGTTAATTTCTTCAAAGTCAGGGTCTAACTCTGGTTCATTTTATATCCCCAAGTGCCTCGTGCAATACCAGTAATATATTTGTTAGAGAGACCTTAAATCAGTTGGACTTCTCTGGTGACTCAGTTGGTAAAGAATCTGCCTGCAATGCAGGAAACCCGGGTTCGATCCCTGTGTTTCCTTCTCCAGATCCCCTAGAGAAGGAAATGGCTACCTACTTGAGTATTCTCACCTGGAGAATTCCATGGACAAAGGAGCCTGGTGGGTTACAGTCCATGGGGTCACAAAGAGTCAGACACGACTGAGTGACATAATAAATCAATTAATCTCTCTTCTCCACACATACACTGCCCACCCACCCCCCGCCCCGCCACACACAGACACTCATATATACACTCACAGGTTTATAAAAAATCTTGACTAATAAAACCTCCACTGGGTCGCCTGGATATGTTTCTGCCCGCCCCCATCTTTCCCCCTCCCCAGAATTTTGCCAGGTTTGAGATCTCAGCAAGAGATGTGCTTGACCTGATTTTGCAAAGCTTGGAATATTTGTTACTTATGTGTTTGAGAAAAGTGGGGGTGTTCTTTAAATATTGAATAGGGCAAAGGGTAAATGCAGGCTTAAGAATAAGGAACAGGCCAAGTTTACTACTAGCATTCTTGCCTGGGTGAGTAAGTAAAATGATAACAAATATATCAATCACAAATAAGAGCTACTTGAGTTCTATAATTTCTGTCAAAGGCAAAGCCAAGTCACAGGGTATGCTTATGTCTGTAGGGGACTAGTGGTTCAGCATGAGTTTTTTCTCCTCTTGGAAAAGAAGCACCATGGTTATGTGTGCAGAACAATAAACTCCTTTTTCTGCTACTAAGTGATTTATGTTAGCTAGCATATTAGAGAGAAAAATGTTCTAAATAACAATGCACTGTGGATAGTGGTTACAATGTGGAAAAGAAGGTAGAGAGCGCTATTCCAATGAAACCCACACCATCACTTTTCCCCGGGATTTGTTGCTGTACCTGTGATTTATCTGGAGGATTCAGAGAATGTCCAGGACAAAATACAAAGAACAGCCTGATCTATGATGTTCTTTTATTGTCTATGGATACCAGCTTAGCTGGGAGAAGAACTGAATAGTTTAAGGAGTCACAGACCAAGAGCCTGAGAAAACTCCAATAGAAGAGCCAAATTTAACAGAAGGATCCCGATGCAACCCAGAGCTTCAGCTACACCCTCAGTTCAACAGAAGCCCTCTTCTGGCTGAGAACCAGGAGATGAGGCTAGTCTTTGATGGCTGGGTTAGCTAAAAATTATTAAAGTCACTTGTGATGTAAGCTTTGGAGGAATAAGCACTTGGCTGAAATTCAGGGTCAGCAGAGGCAATATAATGAAAATTGGCTTTTTAATGCCAGGATTCAAGTCCCAGGTGGATTGTTTTCTACCTGCATGATCTCTACAAATCATAGAATTTCTCCAAAATTTAATTTTCTTATCTGTAATATGGGCACAATGATAATAAGAGAAAGGGGTGGTGGTGAAAGAAAACAAAGCTTCTGTTCTCCATCCCCAAAGTACTAGTTTCAGGAACATAATAGAAATATTTTAAATATATAGGTTAATTTGTACAAAGTGGTCTCTTTGCCTCCACTTATTGTTCAGTGGCTTTGTCTTTGCAACAGCCACTGTTCATTAGTTGGCCTCCGTCTTTGTTCACCACCTTTTCTTTGATTGTGACTTTTTCCTTGTTTAGAATCTCTGTGAAAGGACCCGAGTCACTAGTGTCAGGTTTAAAATAGCCAACTGTAACCTGGGAGAAATAATGATTAAATGCTGGAAAAGAAAACCATGCAACCCACTGTCCCCCCGAATATGAATATTTTAGTACTCTATCCTTGGGATTCAAACATTGTTATGCATAAATAAATAGTACGTTACAGAGCTTTTTAAACTATATGAAATTATTTTTTGTTTGCTGTCTCTTAGCAGAATATGTAAAATTGTAGAAATGAAAGAAGTTATTACAGATGATGCAGCCATGGATAATGCAACTTTAGGAATTCATCAAACACTTTCTTAATCATTTTTCTTCTCTCAATTTTAGAAGTAACCTATAATTTGAATAAAACCATGATCCATTTCTTTTTGAAGTTAGATTTTGAGAGTCTTCCTTCATTTGGCATCTTTTCTCTAAGTCAAGAAAAGAAGACATTTTATGTTTAATTGTATTCAGAGAGAAAAAGAGCAAAAAGAATATATCTCCTTAATGATCATATTTTAGATGGTAGCAGTCCTGGCAGACTGTAGTCCATGGGGTCACAAAGAGTCAAACACAACTGAGCACAGCACAGTTGCTCAGTAAAGGTGCTTCCCATATATTAGGTACTGTCAAAAGCACTGTATATCTCTTAATTCAGTCACACGTTTAACCATCTCTGTGAGACTGGAGTGAATATATATCATTATTCCCATTTTACAACAGGGGGAACTTAGAGTACATTAACCTAGCATACTGAACCAGATTTGAACAGAGGCAATTTGGTCTGAGCACATCCTCTTCATTAACACGCTAAGAAAAAAAAAAATGTATAAAACTTCTTAGATTAATTTATTTTCTAATCATATTAGGAGAACTTGATATTTAAAGAATTCTATAGGCAATTGTTTTATAAATTAAAAAATCACTGTCCCAGTTCAGTTCAGTTCAGTTGCTCAGTCATGTCCGACTCTTTGCAACCCCATGAACCACAGCACGCCAGGCCTCCCTGTCCATCACCAACTCCCAGAGTTCAACCAAACCCATGTCCATTGAGTCAGTCATGCCATCCAACCATCTCATCCTCTGTTGTCCCCTTCTCCTCCTGCCCTCAATCTTTCCCAGCATCAGGGTCTTTTCCAATGAGTCAGCTCTTCACATCAGGTGGCCAAAGTATTGGAGTTTCAGCTTCAGCATCAGTCTTTCCAATGAACATCCAGGACTGATTTCCTTTAGGATGGACTGTTTGGACCTCCTTGCAGTCCAACGGACTCTCAAGAGTCTTCTCCAGCATCATAATTCAAAAGCATCAATTCTTCGGCACTCAGCTTTCTTTACAATCACTGTCTATTGATACTTTCTTCAAAGAAAGTCTTCAGAAACCAGTTTAACCAGGACCCACCTTTCTTTTATTTTCTCTACACTTATACGTTTTTGTTACAAGGTTCACAGTTAGGGCCGAGTCAGAAATCAAGTTTGGATACTGAATGCCCTTGATTCACTCTCCTTCCTTCCATTGCAAAGCCTTTTACTCTCTTTCTGCACGTTCAGGAATAAGTATTTGAAAACAACTTTGCATGAGTCATTTGCACTGCTGCATCTCTTGCATGGCAAGCCACTGACTGACCTGTTTTTATTTATTTTTTTCCCCAGACTGTCATTTCAAGCAAGTTTTATCATGAATGTCCTTGGAACACAGATTGTATTATATCTATGGTTTTTCCTCCTTGAACGTATGTTGTCCAATTTAATAAAGAGCAAAGGGCAGGAATATTTACTACCTTTATAAAGTACTGGGGTTCCCTAAGCTCAGAATTCCTCTCCTTTAACACAACCCACAGTGTGTACAGGTGCCCCCACTAGCTCTCTGCATTACCCTGTGGAAAATGGGGTTCACAGAACAGCACAAAAAATGCTGATACTCTGGCCACTGCTTTTACTTTGCTCAAAGTAATGAGACATCCTTCATTTCTGACCTAGGAATCAGCATTCATGAAACTGCAGCGAGTTAACTTACTAACTTTCAAGTTAAGTAAAATCTCCTTGAGACTAATTATGTACAAAATCCTGAATTTAAAAGTGTCTCCTTGGATGGTATGGACCAGATATTGTAAGTAGTGAGAGGATAGATACAGGAAAAATAAACATGAAAAAATACGCAAAGTGGACTCATTATGTTTTAACAGACGATCAGTCATATCACATGTATAATAAGTAATAAATTTAAAAATATCCAAATTAAGTAGCTTTGAAAGAAAAACAAAATTGAAGAAAATTTTATTTTCATATAGTTAATCGAAAAAAAAAATGATTAAAATTTAAACACCCGACATTGAAAAGAACACATATAGAGTAAGGCTAATCTATTGATAATGGGATGAAAATTATAATTATTATGGAAGCCAGTGTCAAACAGGCCCATAATCATATTTCTAGAGTTTGTTGAGTAAATAACCAGAGGTTTACATAATTATCTAGAAAGATAATCATACTTTGTTATTTATGCAAGGAAAAAAAAAGTAACCTGAATATGTACTAATATAAACAAATAAACCAATGGACAACAGACTTCATAATAGTATACCAGGAAGTCTTTAAAAGGTTATGTTCTAGAGTATTTAATAATGTTTAAGGTTATTCAGTTATCCTGGTAAGTGAGCAAAGCATGTTACAAAGCAATATGTATAAAATGTTCATTTTTATTATAAATGTATATTTTATATTTACACAAATAGTCCATTTCATTTTAAAATTAATTTTATTTTTATTGAGATATGATGGACAAATACTATTGTATAAGTTTTAATTGTACAGTGTATTGTTTTGATACATTTGTACTTTGCAATATGATTACCACCATGGCAGTAGCTAACACATCTATCAATTCAGTTCAGTTCATTTCAATCTCTCAGTTGTGTCTGACTCTTTGCGACCCCATGGACTGAAGCACGCCAGGCTTCCCTGTCCATCACCAACTCCCAAAGTGTACTCAAACTCATGTCCATTGAGTCGGTGATGCCATCCAACCGTCTCACCCTCTGTCGTCCCCTTCTTCTCCCGCCTTCAATCTTTCCCAGCATCAGGATCTTTTCAGATGAGACAGTTCTTCTCATCAGATGGCCAAAGTATTGGAGTTTCAGCTTCAACCTCAGTCCTTCCAATGAATGCTCAGGAGTGAGTTCCTTTAGGATGCACTGATTGGATCGCCTTGCAATCCAGTTCAGTTCAGTTCAGTTGCTCAGTCATGTCCTACTCTTTGCAACCCCATGAACTGCAGCACCTCAGGCCTCCCTGTCCATCACCAACTCCCAGAGTCTACCCAAACCCATGTCCATTGAGTCGGCGATGCCATCCAACCATCTCATCCTCTGTCGTCCCCTTCTCCTCCTGCCCTCAATCTTTCCCAGCATCAGGGTCTTTCCAAATGTGTCAGCTCTTTACATCAGGTGGCCAAAGTATTGGAGTTTCAGCTTCAACATCAGTCCTTCCAATGAACAACCAGGACTGATTTCCTTTAGGACGGACTGGTTGGATCTCCTTACAGCCCAAGGGACTATCAAGAGTCTTCTCCAGCATCATAGTTCAAAAGCATCAATTCTTGGGCGCTCAGCTTTCTTTATAGTCCAACTCTCACATCCATACATGACCACTGGAAAAACCATAGCCTTGACTAGACAGACCTTTGTTGGCAAGTAATGTCTCTGCTTTTTAATATGCTATCTAGGTTGGTCATAACTTTGCTTCCAAGGAGTAAGCGTCTTTTAATTTCATAACTGCAATCACCATCTGCAGCAATCTTAGAGCCCAGAAAAATAAAGTCAGCCACTGTTTCCACTGTTTCCCCATTTATTTGCCATGAAGTGATGGGACCAGATGCCATGATCTTAGTTTTCTGAATGTTGAGCTTTAAGCCAGCTTTTTCACTCTGCTTTTCACTTTCATCAAGAGGATCTTTAGTTTTTCTTCACTTTCTGCCATAAGGGTGGTGTCATCTGCATATCTGAGGTTATTGATATTTCTCCCAGCAATCTTGATTCCAGCTTGTGCTTCCTCCAGCCTAGCATTTCTTATGATGTACTCTGAATATAAGTTAAATAAGTATGGTTACAATATACAGCCTTGAGGTACTCCTTTTCCTATTTGGAACAGTCTGTTGTTCCATGTCCAGTTCTAACTGTTGCTTCCTGACCTGCATACAGGTTTCTCAATAGGCAGGTCAGGTGGTCTGGTATTCCCATCTCTTTCAGAATTTTCCACAGTTTATTGTGATCCACACAGTCAAAGGCTTTAACATAGTCAATAAAGCAGAAATAGATGTTTTTCTGGAACTCTCTTGCTTTTTCGATGATCCAGCGGATGTTGGCAATTTGATCTCTGGTTCCTCTGGCTTTTCTAAAACCGGCTTGAACATCTGGAAGTTCATGGTTCACGTATTTCTGAAGCCTGGCTTGGAGAATTTTGAGCATTACTTTACTAGCGTGTTAGATAAGTGCAATTGTGTGGTAGTTTGAGCATTCTTTGGCATTGCCTTTCTTTGGGATTGGAATGAAAACTGACCTTTTCCAGTCCTGTGGCCACTGCTGAGTTTTCCAAATTTGCTGGCATATTGAGTGCACCACTTTCACAGCATCATCTTTCAGGATTTGAAATAGCTCAACTGGAATTCTATCACCTCCACTAGCTTTGTTCATAGTGATGCTTCCTAAGGCCCACTTGACTTCACATTCCAGGATGTCTGGCTCTAGGTGAGTGATCACACCATCGTGATTATCTGGGTTGTGAAGATCTTTTTTGTACAGTTCTTCTGTGTATTCTTGCCATCTCTTCTTAATATCTTCTGTTTCTGTTAGGTCCATACCATTTCTGTCCTTTGAGTCTTCTCCAACACCACAGTTCAAAAGCATCAATTCTTTGGCGGTCAGCTTTCTTTATAGTCCAACTCTCACATCAATACATGACTACTGGACAAACCGTAGCTTTGACTAGACGGACCTTTGTTGGAACACATCTATCACATCACATAATTATCACTTCTTTTTGTGATGAGAACAGTTATGATCTAGAACCTTGGCAAATTTGAAGTTAATAATAGAGTACTGTTGACTATAATCACTATGCTGTGCATCAGATACCCAGATACAGTCTTGAAGGATATACATCAAAATGTCAACATCTCTGGGGTGGAGGATTTATATGTGAAATTCATGTTGTGTATTTGCACTTTTAAAAATGTCTAAAAACACATATTACAGTGTATAATAAACTGTTGTATTTTGAATCAATAGGGTCTCTAATGTACAATTTGCCAGTTTAAAAGAAAAAAAATTAAACATAAGTTTTCCCTGTTGCTGTTGTAATGAATGAATATTAGCATTTTGCATAAATATGTGCAGGTATAGGCGGAGAAGGCACTGGCAACCCACTCCAGTACTCTTGCCTGGAAAATCCCATGGATGGAGGAGCCTGGTAGGCTGCAGTCCATGGGGTCGCTAAGAGTCGGGCACGGTTGAGTGACTTCACTTTCACTTTTCACTTTCATGCATTGGAGAAGGAAATGGCAACCCACTCCAGTGTTCTTGCCTGGAGAATTCCAGGGACTGCGGAGACGGGTGGGCTGCCGTCTATGGGGTCTCACAGAGTCGGACACGACTGAAGCGACTTAGCAGCAGCAGCAGCAGTGCAGGTATAGGAGGATAGGAAAACAGTAGCAGGATGCTCCTGAAACAACTTCAACCTCACGTTTCTGTCTTTTTAGATGTTTTTCCTACCAAGATCTTAAAAATCATTCAGAATTATCTCAAAGATCATCTCCTTTGTCACTTTCATTAAAACCTTTTATAATCTTACCACCTTTTTAAAAAAATCCAGTTGCCTTTTGCGTTTATCTGTTGTCTCACAAAAGTTGTCCCTGGAAATAGAATTAGTTGTATGCTGCTGCTGCTGCTGCTGCTAAGTTGCTTCAGTCGTGTCCTGACTCTGTGCGACCCCATAGACAGGCAGCCCATCAGGCTCCGCCGTCCCTGGGATTCTCCAGGCAAGAACACTGGAGTGGGTTGCCATTTCCTTCTCCAATGCATTAAAGTGAAAAGTGAAAGTGAAGTCGCTCAGTCACGTCTGACTTCGTGACACCATGGACTGCAGCCTACCAGGCTCCTCCGTCCATGGGATTCTCCAGGCAAGAGTACTGGAATGGGGTGCCATTGCCTTCTCTTAGATGATAGCATACCTTAATAATAATATTAATATAGTTGTATGCTGCTGCTGCTGCTGCTGCTAAGTTGCTTCAGTCGTGTCCAACTCTGTGCGTCCCCATAGATGGCAGCCCATCAGGCTCCACTGTCCCTGGGATTCTCCAGGCAAGAACACTGGAGTGGGTTGCCATTTCCTTCTCCAATGCATGAAAGTGAAAAGTGAAAGTGAAGTCGCTCAGTCGTGTCCGACTCCTAGCGACCCCCTGGACTGCAGCCTACCAGGCTCCTCCGTCCATGGGATTTTCCAGGCGAGAGTACTGGAGTGGGGGCCATTGCCTTCTCCTAGTTGATAGCATACATTAATAATAATATTAATATAGTTGTATGCTATCAATACATTAATATTATCATTAATGTATGCTATCAACATATTAATATTATTATTAATATTAAACAACATGTTTCTTAAAGTCAGGCAACTCTTAATAATCTGGGGCAATACCTAGTACAGTAGCAGACTATTAAAAATAATTACTAAATTATTGATTTATAAATAATACATTATAATTTATTATTGAATGTAAGTGAATTCTGCCCTTGCAAATTACTGGGAAATGTCTTTTCTGCTTGATCCCTTCTTTCTGTTTTAAAAATATTGGGCTGGGTGAATTTCATCTTCTTTTCATTCCATCCTTTGAATGAAGAGAAGTAGACGCACCTGTAATGACTCATTGTTTTAACACCCTCAGTCCCTGTGGAAACAGACATGATTGTCAGCGGCAGCTGCTTCTGATGCTGCTAAATGTGTCTGAGGAGTTTGGTGACTGATTGTATTTCAGAATCTCATCAAGTGTGAAAAAAAAAGAGGTGTCCACAATCCTACCTTCTCCTTCCCAGTTATGTTATTAAAAACACAGTACATAGGTCCTACTCAGTGATCTGCTGCAGTATTAGTAGGGAAAAATGAAAATGATAGTATCATCTAATATTTGTGTAGATTGTGTACAATTTAAAGCATTTTCACAATCAGGCTTTTGTTATAGTGAACCAAAGAGGCAGTAGAGACAGCGTTATTATCCCCTTTTACCAACTAGAGCAACCAGACTCAGAATGTATTTGAGTTGCCCAAGACCTGTTCCTCCAGCAGTCTTATTTCATCACCCTGATTTTCTGACTTTTGTAAGTGTATATGGGTTAGAACTCAGACCTTTAAGATACTTAGATACTATAAAATATTTTATTTCATATCGTTCTCTAGTAGGAACTCAAATGTTTTGATATTGTCCCTTTAAAGTGCTCTTCTGATGCTCCTGTAACACCAGATGCAGTTGGATACTGAATGGAAGGAAAGCTTTTGTTCTACAGTATTTGGTTTCCAAAATGGTTACAAAAACTTTGCAGAAGCTAAACAGCCAATACTAGCAAACAAGGTCTGGGCCCCCTAGGCCTGCTTTAAAATGTATCAGCAGCTTTTTGTTGTAACCTGTAAGTCATTCTAAAAATCAACTCTCTGTCTTACAAAAGCCTCTCCTAGTCCCCTGGTACATTCTTAGTAAGCTGTGAAATATTTGCTTTTAGGCTTTTAACCATGAAAAATTGTATTCCATAAATATGTTTACTTGATTTCCTTTAACCCACTTAAACCTCTTATCCCATTTGCTAGAAGAAATTAAAAGTAATATTACATAAAGGCAATTTATTTCTTAGAGGCTTTTCTTGGCAGTTAATTTGAACAATATGTAAAATCCCATAATAATAACTAGATCTCTACTCTCTGTATTTAAAAAGCAAATATTCACCATTGAAGAATATATATCATTTGAAATTGTTACCTTTGTCTGCAAGCATGCAAATGTTCATACTCTAAGGGGAGAAAATAGGCTGGTAAAGGATTTCCTCAGGCAGATACAAGATGAAATAAATGGTCATTTAAACCTTTGATTACAGCAGATAGTTAAGTGCTTTCAGACCTGGCATTAGAGTGTTATACAGTTTCCTTGAATGAGACTAGAATTGGTGAACACTGGCCTTTGGGGCTGCAGAATATTGAATTCTGCCTCTAATGTGGCAGGGGTAAAATCTCAACAGAAAATTTCTCCCAACGCCATAACTAAAAGTGACCTGGGATAAATTAAAAAAAAAAAAAAAAAAAGTGACTTGGGAACTTGTGGGTGTGGTTTCATAAAAATGAAACATGGGCTTTACTTGGATTGTCATATAATTTTAAATGAAAGTCTGTCTATTTGCATGAGTACTTATATGTGCTTCTGTGGGGTGAAGGGGATGGTAAAAAGTGTTTCTGTCCATTGTTGGTGTTCTGGGATGTTTAGTCAAATGGAAAAGTTGCTATTGGTGGCTCAAAAGCTTGATACATCATTTAAAAAATCATGAATATTCCAAAATAATGGATCAGGGATTATCATAAAAGATTCCTGTAGCACAAAGAAGGATCTCCCTTTGTATATTCTCGGCATTCCTAGCAAATCCTGAATCTATATCGATTTTACTTATAAATGATAATACATTTAAACCCACTTTAATCTGGTAGAAAAATATATTATTTGAAATGTGCAGACCAAATAGTTTCATAAAGTAAATCATTCTCTAAAACGTGTTTGTAAGTCTTGATGTTTTACATCCAAATTTTATTTCAAATTTTTGTTTATAAGTTTTTTCTTGGAATTGTTTGAATTTGTGCCTAATGATCCAACAGAAGCCAAAATGTGAAGGGACATATGTTGTTCTCAGTACTGTCAAAATGACAGTCAATTTGTTCCTGGTATTATTTTAAATGGCCCATTATGTTTTGAATCCACAGTAGTATTTTGGAATATTTACTTCATCTCTAGATTTTAAGCATCTACAGGTCAAAGACTGTGAAGTTTTCCTATTACAGTGCCAACACAACCATACCACACCCAATTAAGCAACACAGAAATGAATGTTTAGAGATAATGGTTCCTATTCCAACAGAAAAGAATCACCTTGAGTGAACTTGGGGATGTTTACGTGGAAGAGTTGACTTTCAAGCAAGAGACTACAAAGACAACGAAAATGTTTGAGACAAAAGTACAAACATAAATACTGTGGCAAAGAATTTTTGGTGGATGAAAAACACTTTGCTCTTCTTTTCAACTTATTCATTAATTTTTTCTTGGAAAGACTTCTCTCTGTTACTGGTAGTAATGGCCTGGACAGAATCCTGAGAGTCTCTCCTAATATATCAGCCCTTACATCTTTAAAGGCAAAGCTCAACCAGTAGTTAATATTTATACTTTTTTTGTTATCTGCAAGGTCCTAATATGGAAATTTAGAAATTCTCAGAGCATGTGCTAATGAAACACAAGAACTCTAACATTTGATTATAAACAATAAAGTAGTTGTTTTTCAGGTCACAATAAAACAGGAGTACAAGGAAATCTCTATAGAATCTAAATTCATCAGGTGGTTGAGAAACACAAATCTAAAGAAAAGACGAGATTATTCCAGGGGAAGAAATTGTTAGAATGGCACAGAAGCAAAGAAAATACAATATTGCTAAGATTTTGACTGTCCTCTGGGGCCTCACACAATAAGAGGAGAACAATTCTGTCACTGTTCTAAGAATCATATTCACTTGGGAAAGCTGTATATTACCTGTTGGACTATATTATTAGATGGCCTGGATAGATATTGAAATGCAGTAAAGGAAACATTCTTACCGCACAGGAAATCAGACCATCATTGAACTATAATGAGGCAAATTATATTGTCTGTTTATGTTCTGTTTAATTTGTGCTTAAGGCAGGGGATAGAGTAGAGGAGAGGGGAGGTAACGATCTTGCACTTAGGAGTTTGTATACTAATAGTGAATCCCATGGACGGAGGAGCCTGGTGGGCTGCAGTCCATGGGGCCGCTAAGGTCAGACACGACTGAGCGACTTCACTTGTAACTTCTCAAATGCATTGGAGAAGGAAATGGCAACCCACTCCAGTATCCTTGCCTGGAGAATCCCAGGGATGGGGGAGCCTGGTGGGCTACCATCTATGGGGTCGCACAGAGTCGGACACAACTGAAGCGACTTAGCAGTAGCAGCAGCAGCAGTGAAGATGAGGCAAGAGAAGAAATATGTTATTGATAGGAATATATACATGTATTAAGTTGTGTGTGTGTTTTTCATTTTGTCTTTGCTTTTGTTTGCTTGTTTTAATTTAGACATCTGAAAGGTAGTTTAGAAATTTCACTGGTGATTCAGAATGGGGATGAAAAATATCTATGATATATAATAATTTTCACTACAACAAGGATTTATAAATGGTGATTTATAAACTATTTATGGATGAGATGAAAGTGATATATCTAAACTGTCCATAGGCTTTCATAAGGAACTAGGGCTTGAGTCATCAGAGTGCCAATGCAGTTTAATGGTCTGCTTTTCCAGTCCAAAATGCCTATAAAAGCTGGAATTCTGTTGCAAAATACATATTAAATGCATGCCTTTAATCAGCTGATTATTCATATATCAGTTTGATATAATTTACAGTTCCCTTCATGACATTCAATTTTTGTATAACATATGCCATGCATTTGGTAGAAATTGGATGAACATTATTTTATTTAAAAAATACTTTCCAGGGGAATTCACAATCAGCTAAAATACAGCCTCAAATATAAACATGTACATTTTTAATGTGTCATACATACACAACAGTTATTTACTGCTACTTCAGAGAATTCCATAAGGTTAAACAACTCTAAATGAGAAGACAGGCATATTATTCAAATGTATTAAATGTCCTCAAATCAACCTGTCTAAAATATATTTAATTTTATGCTTCAATCTATTCACTTGAGTTGCTTCAGCACAGATTCTTGGGGGTCTTTTAGTAAATTTAATCTCAAGTTTCAAAAGAGGCTTTTTTTTCATGATGGTGATGAAATTTTAATATGCAAATGAATATTTTTCTGTAAGGCAACAATATCATTAAAGAGAACAAATATGATGTGATTTTTAAATCCTCTACTACAAATAAAAATATGAAGCCTCATGTCACTGACATTTATTTTGGTCTTTGTTCTATTTTAATTGCATATTTTAATCAAGTAGTCATAGACAAAAGGGTGTACACTGATATGAACGTTAATTTAGCAGCCAGGTTGTATGAGGGTTACCTTACTAGGTAGCCTAGATAATGAAAATGGCCGGGGGCAATTGGCCTGTTCCTTGGCAGTGTTCTTTCACAGTCTTTGTGTTGCTTGTGGTGAGTGAAAGACATTTGTGTTGAGCAAAGTCTAACTCCAGCTGTGTGACCCAGCTCAGGGCCATGGAAACTCAACCTCGTCCTTCCCTCTGCCAAAGTATCTCAGTTTAGAACAAATGGCCTGGAAAGCTTCCCTCTAGTTGCTTCTGCCACCCCCAACCCTGTCCTACCTGGATTTTGAGGTCAAAAAACAGGCCAGTTTATGTAGTGAGCTCATCCCCTGAAAGGTGAAGGGATTTACACGTACCGCTTTTGAGAACACAGGATTAGCTTGGGAGCTCACTGAGCTTAGCTACTACCCTGCACCAATGTTTCAGATTCAGCTTTTATTGATTCTCTCTTATGAAACATTATGGGAAGAGGTAGAATTCAGCTATGGGTGGTGCAGGTCATTTATTTCAGGCTTTCTATCTGGCAGCTTTCTTTTTTTTTTTTTTTATTTCCCTTATTTATCTCCCTCCCCTGCAAAGGGAAAGGAACATAGGTTTGCTTGTGAAAACATTTAACTCCTTATACACTGTGTTTCATTGGCAGATAATAATGCATGTCAAGAGCTATGAACAAAGAGAGGCCCTTTGGACTAAGGATGAGGCAGTTGAAGACAAGATTTTTTGAGCAAGGGGTTTTCTCAGGGAATTAGGGGATGGTGCTAACAAGAACCAAGTTGAGAATGACTGAAATACTATAGAGTTCAAATTGCTGTAATATTGTAGAAACAAGACATATTCTCCTGGGTAATGGAAGTGAAACAGGTGAAGTAGCTGTTCTCCAGTGTATAGCTGGGATTTAATAGTACATTTCACTAATAAACTTCCTGCAGGAATGGGGCACAGTGAGAAAGGAAAGTGTTTTCTTCATCTTATCAAGTAATTGAACTGCTCTTTATTTGACAGTATAAGGACAGGGTTCTCCTGTTGTCCTGGTTTGTAGGGCATTGAATTAACCTCTTTATGCTATGCCTAACAGAACACCCACTACCTATAGGCATTAACTTAGAGAAGTCACAGTGCAAATACAGCCGCCTCACACTGCTCTTTCCCACTTGGACCAGCTAGTTTTGTGCACAGGAAGTTTTCACTGTGTGAGCATCAGACTATATATTTGAGGGATGGTATTGGAGATATGGGAAATTCAACCATTGACCAAAGATGAGTCAGGACCAATTAGGCACTGTGATGGGAAAATCACATTCATATGTCTTGCTCTGAAAGGACCTCAGAGCCATGACAGCCTGAGCATGTATACAAGCAGCCTTCCTTTCGTTCAAGTTCCACATGTCACAGGAGCCCCTGAACTTCTATGTAAATTTTTCATAAACCCAAGTTAATTCCGATATTATTACCCTCCAATCTTTTTTCTGACTTTGAGTTTAATTTTTTTTAATGGGAAAGTCAATATTGTGAGCATCATTTATTATTTTAGTCTTTATAACACATGGATAAAGACTAAAATAATAAATATTTAACAAATATTTAATGAATATTTCATGTTCACTATCAGCAACTTGCTCTAAATGTTGTGGAAAAAATGCTGCTATAGTACAGCCTTTGTATACTGATGGAGCCTATTTCAGAAATCCTCATCTTTTAGGTTAAGTTGGGTTGGGCCCAACCTTTTGTGTATTAGGCATGAATATCAGGGAATGCTGACTCATTTCCTGTAGATCTGATTTCGAGAAAGTTTGCATCTCATTGAGCCCAAGAATCTTAGTCAAACTGGCAGTACCCCAGTCAGCTGCATTTCTTTATTGTCTATTATATGCTCATATCTATGCTAGCTATTTAGGAGGATGGTAAAATTTTAATATTTGAAAATACAGCCTCCCCCTACCCATTCTCTGAGATGCATACCCTACTTTAACCGTTATCACTAGCTGACCTTTGATTATCTACTTACCTGTCTACTTTGTTTTCATCTGTGCCCTCCCTCCCTCCTCCATGTAAGTTTTATCAGGGCAGAGATTCTCTCTGTTTTCTGCTTTATCTCCAGTGAATAAGATGTAATAGGTGCTCAAAAAATATTTGGTGAATAAATGAATGTCCCAAGTTCATCCCAAATGCAGCCTAATCCACAAATAGCCTTTATTATGCATTCCTGGCAACTCATAACAACCTTTTTAATACTTTCTTCATGGGAAGATATACTCCATACAATCCAAGATTCAAATCAAAACTCATATTCTTATCAGTAATCTACCTCCCAATGTATCTTCGTATCTTTCCTAATGTACTATTCAAATTCTTATCTCTGTGTTTTGATTATGTTTCTTGCCTAACTGGGATTAGCCTAAGTTTGAGCCTTTTATTCATTAAAATGAATAGACCTGATTCAGATCCCTTCTTCCCTTGGTAACTTCTATGGACAGTTCAACTCACACTGAACTTTTCTTTCAACTCATATTTTCTTAAAAACATCATGTGTTATTTCCATCTAGGCAACCAATTTGTAAGTTGCTTGTGAACTTTTTTTCTTTTTATTCATTCATTTATGCATTCATTATTTTATTTAGCACCTGAGTAGTATTGGGATTTTGTGTTTGGAGAAAATTATTCTGACAATAATATATGATGTGAATGACATGGGGTGGTGAAAATGGAAACTGAAAATCAACAGAAAGTTTCTTGTAGTGGCTTACTTTGTTTTCCCATGTAATCTCCCACCATCATCCTTACATCTGTTTAGAGCAATCTATAGCCTCCTTTTCTTTTCACGTCTATCTTGGTCAGCTCTATAATTGCGTAGTCTGTCATTTTGACAATAATGGTACCTGATTCAGTTCAGCAGAGGTTTCATGAGTATCCACTGAGTGCTAGGACTGAGATAAGTACCAAGGCTTCACATGAAATCAAGGCATGTTCCCTGAAGCCTGGGGTCTAGAGAGCCAGCACTTGAGCCTGGAGCTATATTCAAGAGTGCTATGAATGTGTGAAGGATTGAGAAACAGGCCTTTCAAAGTAAAATTTGTTTACTTTCATTGGCACTTACAGCTAAATTTAAGCTAGGAATTTCACTCTCCACAATTCTCTGTTGCTCTCAAGTATTGAGCATTTACCTACAGTTAACGAATGGACACGACTGAAGCGACTTAGCAGCAGCAGCAGCAGCAGCAACGAATGGACCACATTCATTTCCTACAACTGAGATAACATAATTTAGTCCAAAACAGCAATAGTTGAGTTTTTCTGAAACATGCATCCTTATATTGTCTGAGCCACCAGGGAAGCATCCCTATATTCCAGTCAGAGTGTAATAGATGTGCCTAGAAATTGATCATGGATTCAACCAATGGCAGAGCTTGTATTAAGGTGGGTGCCAGGCCACATCTGAGCTGTCCTGTGAGATGCACCATAGTCTAATGTCACTGTGAGTGGATCAATAGCAAGATAAATCTTTTAGTATAACCAGGATTCTCTGTTGTGTCCTTATAAATCCATCTATGTTGAATGAATAAAAATCTATTTATTTATATGTTTAGCTATCTATCTATAATTATACACACACATATGCACATAGTCATGGAGCTGTAACACATTATTCCACTAAAGTAAAAAAAAAAAAATGTCTTATTTTCTGAGACTGATCATTAATGATTTTTAAAAATTGTGTAGACATTCTTAGATTTTGCTAAACTTGTGCAATGTTTTTGTAATGTGATTTCCCTGACAAATCTTGTCCAACTGTCAGGGCACCACAGAACCAACTGGTGTATGTTTCAAAGCAGCTGTTAATGGCAGCATCTGATTGAAAGTTCTGCAGTAGATGTACAGGGAAGTACAAGTTAAGCAGCACTGCTGCAGAATACAAATGCCCTTTATTAGTGACTTTCTGACTGCCTTGGCTTCTAACCCCCATGGCAGACAGTACAATTCCCAGACATGATTTGCTCAGCGTTGGGTTTGGGGTTTTGATTTCTGAATTCTGTGCATGATGCTGAACTAATTTTTCTTTATTTTCATCCTGGCTGTCAAATTTTGACACTGGATGGTCATATTAACTTCCCATTTCTTCCCCAAAGCAGATGCCCAGATTTCTCAGTTTCATGGCAATAATTTTTGAAGGCTTTACAAAAGTATAAATTTTCTTTATCTTCATAATAAGACTTGACAAATGGTCCTAAAGGGTCAGGTAGAATTTCCTCATAGCTAAGTGAGTTGGTTGTAATCAGGCTGTTTCCAGGCAACGTGTCCCATGGTTACTGGTTTCTTAATGTCTCTAAAGCTGGAATCTCATTCCGCAAAGGGATGAGAAACCTTGGGAAAATAAACACAGAGAAAGCAAGTTCTCACTTCATCTCTTTAAACACACCACTCTGCATTGTTTGTTGTTGTTTTTCACTACATCTGCATTTACAAAAATGTATAATATGTCTACAAATAAGATACCCAGAGAAACCAGACCTTGCCCCAAGAGAATGATGTTGGTGCGTTAGAGAGACAGCAGGTTTCCTTGCTGGAAATTAGGGAATGTCTGTGATTGAGTTGGATAACCCATCTGTGATCCAGTAGGCTTGCTTTGGCCTGTTGTTATTTAACTGCAGATTTCAGGCGCTGCTTTGTAGAATTGGAAGAAATACCCTTGGTTCTGTCTAATGCAAGATAACTGAATGACAGTATGGAAAAGGAGCATCTCTAAAGCTGAACCCAGGGTCTTCCTGGTGGTCCAGTGGTTAAGCCTCTGCCTTTCCAATGCAAGGAATGTGGATTCAGTTCCTGGTGGGGGAACTAAGATCCTGCATGCTGTGCAGCAAAAAAAAAAAAAGTATGCAGAGGAATGTCATGATTAGTGTATACACCTAAATAAATCTGAAACATGATCCATAAAATTAAAAAAAAGTTAATAAAGCAGAGCGTAAAAACCGTAGGTATATCTCCCATCTATGCCAAAACCTTAAAAATTGATGTGAAATAAAAATTTACAGTTTTTCCTCTACCTGTTTTTAGGGAAACTTAAGAGGGGTCGCACAGAGTCGGACACGACTGAAGCAACTTAGCAGCAGCAGCAAGTTGTTAGCACTTGCCACCCGCTTTATTTTCTAGGAAGCTAGATAGCTGAGACCATGTCCTAAAAATCCCAATAGAAGTTTTGGTCGTCAAGTTCAGGCTATTGTTGGATGCCTGTGTTTGTTGTTTGCTGTGCTTGTTGCTTTGCCAGCTGAGATTCCTGAATCCAAATGCCTTTTGGGAATTGGATGAGAGAGTGGCTGATGAGTGTGAAGCTGAGGGAGCTGTGGATTCTCAGTATGTGAGTCTCACTAGATTGTCAATGACCCAGCTGTAACCAGCTGTCTCTCTCATGTAAAATCTCTGAGAATACTGCTCATCAATGAATCCTTGAGTCTTAAAGCAAGAGGTGACATTAGAGACTTCCTAGTTAAGTGCTTTTCTGTTATAAAGGAACAGAGCCTAAATAGAATTGGCTTCTTGTCTGAAGTTATCTATTAGTTATTTTTTCTGTCAGTTACCATTTTCAGCTAAGATTTTTACCTCCTTATATCTGAGCTCAATACCATTTTCATTAGAACATTTCACATACTTCTAACACTTGGTAAGAAAAAGACTTCAGAGAATCCCAAACAATGGTCTCAACATTCCTTCTCACATCAGATTCATGAGAAAAGGAGTTGGGTGCACATTTCTGAAAATGCACAACCCCGAGGTATGGGCAGAAATTCAGGGAAGAAATCATGTTTAGAATTAGAAGTACAGTTAGTGTTTTTTAAAAATAATTTGTCTTTATATCAACAAATGAGAGTATGATAAATTATAAGCCAGAATTATACTACCTGATATAATTCAACACTCACAATTATAAATCTGAATTCTTTCAGTGTTTCTTTAGTGTGCCACTATATACTTGGGCATATTTATAATAAAACAAGCTTAAATTACATTCTACTATTTGTATTACATGTATGGCCCAGAGTTAGAATACATTAGTAATGTAAATTACATTGCATAGTTAAATTCAAACAAATGTGAAAATCTGAATGCGTTATTCAAGGAACTGTTCATTTTCAAGGAATATTTGTTGTTTAGCAAAAACATTTATCATAATATTGTAATATATTCAGAGATTTTCTTTTCTACTAGACTGTGACTTTCTCAAGGGCAGGAACTATTTTCTATTCATGTTTTTGTCCCCAGTGCCTTAGCCTAGTGCCAGAAAACTAGTAGTTACTACATTCATGTTCATTGAAATGCCTGATACAAATCCTCTCCACCAAATAAACATTTAGAAGGACTTTTTGATGTGTACTATAATGTTACCCAAATACTGGACACTTTAGATTTTAAAATTCGTTCATTCGTTCTATAGTCGAGTTTACAGTTTATTTGGGGGAGAAGATATAAAAATGATTATGGCACAAGATGCTGGGATAATAAAGATGTATTATTGTGTGAAACCAACTAAAGTAGTACATTTCAAAACACATACCACTGTACAACCTAGGGCATTTTTAAATTTAGTGTTTAAGGCAGATACTATTAAAGTGCTCGTGCATTTTCCCCCGGGGCTGTCATGGCTGTGTTGGCCCTCAGTTTAGTAGGTGGGGCTTAAACAGATTCCTTGCACAGCTGCTGTCAGCTTGTGGGCTCCTTGAAATTAACGGATGTAGTTGCCCAAATTCTCAGGATATTCAAAAACCAGAAGTCCTTTGTCTAGTCATTGTATTCAAGTTATTCAAATAACTTTACTTTTACTCAGGTGTTTTTCAGTGGTTTTCTCATCCTTGAAATGGCTGGTTATGGGCAAAGGTATTGGTTCATTCCTTTAGATAAATCTCAGTACTGTTTTATTCAGTTATGACTTTCACTAATTAGTATATTGCTGAGTGTTTAGTGATGCTGGACTTTCTACCCTGTCCAGTATGAGGGCCCTTATAACCTGTATATCTGCACTGGAGAAGCAATATAGTTCCAGTAATTGACCCCATTTGGTGACCACAGTGACCGGGTTTTGTGGAGTTTATCTAACTATGGGAGTTTATCCAAAAGAAATACCCTTAAAACGTTCATAGGTGAGATTACTGCTGCTAGCTGCTGCTAAGTCGCTTCAGTCGTGTCCGACTCTGTGTGACCCCATAGATGGCAGCCCACCAGTCTCCCCCGTCCCTGGGATTCTCCAGGCAAGAACACTGGAGTGGGTTGCCATTTCCTTCTCCAATGCATGAAAGTGAAAAGTGAAAGTGAAGTCGCTCAGTCGTGTCCGAACTCTTAGCGACCCCATGGACTGCAGCCCACCAGGCTTCTCCGTCCAGGGGATTTTCCAGGCAAGAGTACTGGAGTGGGGTGCCGTTGCCTTCTCCGTCATAGGTGAGATTAGGCAACGACAAACCATGTTAACTGATGTCATATTGTTCTGTGTGAGATTAATTCTAGCATATTCCATTATTAACACTAGAAGTATTATGTAACTCTGTTAAATCCTGTAGCCTTGTTTGGTTTCTAAGGACACCTGTAACCCTGTTTTGCCTACCCCATCTACCCATGTGGATTTTTCTGCCCTCTATTGCTTCACTTAAGGATGCTGTCAGTCCCTGGGGAGGGAGATTTTAAAAAATAAAAAATTGGAGGGCTTTCTTCTGAGAGTCAGTATTTTAGAATTAGCCAGGATATGCATTTTCATAGGCAGTTTTGGTGCCTCTGTTATAGGTGCTTCTCAGATCACGATTTCAGTTTCCTCTCCTCAACCCCATCTCATCCATGTAAGCAGTACCTCAACCCATAAATCAGAGGGAAGACACTTAGCCAAGCACGTTAAATATCATTTCTGTTCTTTCTGATGGATAGAAATCTCTCTTCCCTAGTTCTCCCTAATTTCTGTGGTTTCTGGAAGAAATGTGAAACCAATATATTCTTTAAAAAGCAGTTCATTCTTATGAAGCTTCTTTTAAATTGAGCATGACTGTGATTCATGACAGTCGAGAGCTTTGTTGTAGCTCATGATGAGCTCTAATTGTCTAATTATCTGCCCAGATAAAAAAGGCCAGGTCATTCAAAGTTTCCTTCCTCCCTCTGGGTAGAGAGACACATGAGACTGTTAACTTTGATTTCTCATGTGATCAATGGCAAAGAATTAAAGATATTGCTAGTACACATCTATTTTATATGTCAGTATCTTTCCATTCCTGTCTCATAATATCTTCTGCTCCCTTGAGCTTCTGAAAGCTTAAAACATTCTGTTTTTATTATTGTTTTCACCTGCTTCTACCTCCGAAACCCTCCACTCTGATACTCAGATTTTTATGAGATTCTTCCAAGAAGCATGACTGAAATACTGTTCAAGTTCCTTGCTATTCTGAATACATGGGTTCCAGTTGGCTTTGTCACTACATGCAGAGACATCATCATTTGGTATCCTGTACGCATTGTCTCCTTGGTACGCCCCTCCCTGGAATCTGTATATAGGATACTGAATGCAGTTACAATCACCAGCCTTCAGTTGGTACTGAAGCATTGTTTGGCAGGAAATCTTCTACTCCCCCCTTCCCTTGAGTGGTGATAACAAGAAAATAAGTAGAAATGAGAAAAGATAGATATGCCCCTAGGAGATTATGCTTTTACTTTCCAATAACAGCTTGCAACTTGTCTCCCTTATGTCAGAGGATTCCCTTCCCTCCTCACTCTCCCTCTAAAGGCTACATTTCCTCATGGTTAACTTAGTGAAGTTATGTTACATTCTAGAAAGTTTAGGTTCTCTCTCTTTTAAAGTAAACCAAGTTATCGACACAGGAAAACCTGGTAAAGTCTACTAGAATAGGAGAAGGAAAGAATGTAATTTTTCCCACCTCAAATAAATATTTTGCTTCCTGTGTCCTTCAGGATAGTTAAATTACTCTCATGGAAATAACTCATCTCTAGGTTTGTCAGAATAGTTTGCATAGGAGCTGCTCTGATACCTGTGTTTTCCCCACAAATCTCCATTTTGAAATAAGGAGAAGCAGGAAGTTACCAGGTGTCTCGTTTGTTTAATCAATCACAATAGCAACTTATAGACAGTTGACCTTTGAGAGAAGTTCTCTTCAGTTTATAAACACAGGATTCATACCTTCAGCAGGAAGTGTTACAGCTGTGCTTCTCTTAGGGGATGAGGGACTTATTTCCATCATTTACTGAAAAATTAGGAATACAACAAATCAAGCTCTTGAGCATTTTGTCAATTTATTGATCCTGAGTTGTGTTTATGTGATTTGATTTTCAGGTTCATGATGCTCATTTATTCACTCCTTCAGTGAACCACCTTTGCAGACTATGTGTCCTAGTCTATCTGTGCACACGTGCTCTGCAGCCTGGATGCCTGAGTTCAAGGCCATCTACTAACAGTATGACTTTGGGCTTAGTCTTCAATTGCTCTGCTTTCTCATCTGTAAAATTGGTATAATGATAAGCATGCTATCATGTAGGCATTTTTGTGTGTCAGTGACAGCCACATGAAAATACTTCAAAAGGACATTGCAGAGTTTCTGGTACACAGTAAATGTTCAGTGCAGTTCTCATCTTCAACTTTTCTGTAGCTGAAGCTGAGATGGGTGCTAAAGGATTGCCAGTCTCCAAAAAGAATATTGTTTGTAAAACTCAGCTGTAGAGATTGTGTATTATTGGCACATTTAAAATGTGATTTGCTTGTCATTTGTTCAACTTAGAATTATTTAGGAACACATTTGCTGTATGTCATCTTCTCCCATAATTCCATAAGGGCAGGCTTTGTTTGTTGCTCAGTGGCTGGCACATAGCTGATATTATATATATTGCACATATATATTGTATGAATAGAAATATATATATACCCATTTATAGGGAGCGAAAGAGAGAGAGAGGAGGGAGATATTTGGTGTCTCTGCTGCTCTGCATGGGCTTTTGCCTGCAAATCTCCTCTTAGCCAGAGGAATAAAAGAATCCTGAGAACAGAGAGAGACGGAAGTGATGACGGGGAGGGTCGGTTCTTCTTAAAGCAAAAGGAAGTGCTGATGGATGTGGCACAGTCTTAACCTTCTCTTTAGTTCTGATGCTTCCCTGGGATGTGTCACGTGTCATCTCAGTAGGAGAGTCATTGGAGGGGAAAGTAGGACACTCCTAAGTTCCAAGTCAGTTGAAAATTTGTCATAATTCAATAAAAGGAGATGTCCCCTTTATTTTTTATGGCAAAATTATTCTGTGGAGGAAACAGCAGGGAAGGCAGGTCACTAGCTGTTACAGGCTTTTTCATTACTCTGTATAGGAAATCTCATAACCGACTTCATAGGATGAAATATCACCTTCAACAGCAGAGTTACAAGACAAAAGTGGGGAACTCTGACATGTGCTGGAGGAAAACTAATCTTTCTGTGTCTTGCTCCTTCCTTGCTATCCTTCGTGTGTTGGCCGAGAAGCAAAATTGGAAATTTGGTTCCTAGATATTAAAACATTTTTAGCTAGTTAATTTTAATGCATCAAGTATTTATTAGGCACCAACTATAATATAATACTTTGAAGAGGAAGAAGAATCATTTACTTAAGCTGTTATTAGTATTTGGCATTAATTAAGGTATGTATTTTATATGTATTACCCATCAGTTCAGTCAGTTTAGTCACTTAGTTGTGAGTGGTGTCTGACTCTTTTTGACCCTGTAGACTGCAGTACGCCAGGCTTCCCTGTCCATCACCAACCCCTGGAGCTTGCTCAGACTCATGTCCATCAGGTTGATGATGCCATCCAACCGTCGCATGCTCTGTCATCCCCTTCTCCTCCTGTCTTCATTCTTTCCCACCATCAGGGTCTTTTCTAATGAGCCAGTTCTTCACATCAGGTGGCTAAAGTATTGGAGCTTCAGGTTCAGCATCAGTCCTTTCAATGAATATTCGGGACTGACTTCCTTTAGGGTTGACTGGTTTGATCTCCTTGCAGTCCAAGGGACTCTCAAGAGTCTTCTCCAACACCACAGTTCATAAGCACCAGTTCTTTGGCACTCAGCTTGCTTTATGGTCCAACTTTTAATCCATCCATACATGACTACTGGAAAAGCCACAGCTTTGACTATATGGACCTTTGTCGGCAAAGTAACGTCTCTGCTTTTTAATATGCTGTCTAGGTTTGTTATAGCTTTTCTTCCAAGGAGCATGTGTCTTTTAATTTCATGGCTACAGTCACCATCTGCAGTGATTTTGGAGCCCAAGAAAGTTAAGTCTCTTACTGTTTCCATTGTTTCCTTATCTATTTGCCATGAAGTGATGGGACTGGATTCCGTGATCTTAGTTTTTTGAGTAGTAGCCACAAAAACCGATAGCAAAGTCATCATTATTTCACAGATGGAAAAAAATGACATCTATAAAAGTTAAATAAGAAATAATTATTAATAAAATATCAGACAGACCTGATTCTAGCTCTCTCTGACCCTGCAGTTGAAAACCTATGGTCCAGGGAATGTGTGGGACAGTCAGGAAATGAAGTAGCCAGTTGAGATTAATTAATAGTAGCATCACATAGCTTTTAATTAACAGACACTAGTCTGTTCTCACAGAAACTTTGAAAAGTGGGTAAATAGTGATATTAATAATCTTACTACAAAACTGGATAAGCTGGCACTAAAGTCATTTGGTTTGTGGAGATTCACAGAACTGCTGGGTGTAGTTTCATAATCTTTCCATTATAGTGTACTGACTCATTTTAATTTTTGTGGCTTTTTGAAATGCCTTTTCATTCATCCATTCATGTTCATTCTGTCATTCCCTAGTGCTGAAGGCAATGCCAGACAATGAGCATACCAAAGGGGAAAAAGAAAAGTAAAAAGCAAGGAAAGAAAAACAAAAAATAACTAATAAAACACCTTCCTTGGCTTGGAGAGCTGATAGTCCAGTGAGATGTGAGACAGTGACAGAAGCTAAACAGGTAATTAGTGTGTGATAAATTGTGATAAGGATCATGGTGATTTAATGCTAAAGGAAAAGGAAAGGGGGGGCCTCTGAAAAGCCCTTCTGAGGTCAAAGGAAGCCACTGGGAGGAAGTGATAAGGAAGAGGGTCTTAAAGAGCAGAAGCTAAGTGGCCTATTTAGTTAGGCAAGGTAGAGCAAGGGTCAGCCAAGAAGAATGGCCTGTGCACAAGCTCCAAAGAAATGACCAGTACCATTTAGAGAAGTGCAAATGATTCTGCAGGACACGAGCTGGGCTAGGGAAAAAGGAGGCGCTCAGAGGATGCGGAGAGTAGGGGCTAGAAAGCTCAGAAAAGTCAGAACAGAAGTGGCAGCCTCTGTGTTGCTGTGAAGCTTGAACTTTAGTAAAAAGTAGATGGAGAGACACTGTAGGACTTAATACTGAAGGACTTATGACAGAATTGGGCTTGCGTTTTCAAAGATCACTCAGCAAGCAAGGTGGAGAGTTGGTTGGCTGGTTGAGGTCAGGATTAGGACGATAGTTGGTAATAGCAGTTGGGAGAATGCTGAATGAAATATAAGAAGTTTCAGAGACTGGGACAATGTGAATAGACAGAGATAATGACTCTGAGCAGAGAAGCTCACCTACAGGTAAGGCAGCCAGGAAAGAAAATGTCATGTTACACATGCCCCACCCATGATGCCTATTTCACCTGCCTTAGAGATTTGAGGTCCCATCAGTCCCCGCCACATAGGCACACACAATTGAAAGTCACTGCTATTAATGAGCTACAGGTTTTGTTTTGTTTTTTAAACTGTTGGTACCTGAGATATGTATTTAGGGCTTCTCAGAAACTTTTTTTTCTTTTTAAAGACAGGGTGTAGGGTGAGGGTAAGTATGGTTAGAGTACATGATAACCTGGCAAAAAAGGAGCTGCAGAAATGAGGTGATTTGAGTGGGGAAAGCAGCCTCCCAGCAGCTTTATAAAGCCCACCAGGGGAGAGACTGCCTCTCGTTGCTGTTGTTCAGGTGCTCAGGCTTGTCTGACTCTTTGCAACTCCATGGACTGCAGCACAGCAGGCTTCCCTGTCCTTCACTATCTCCCTGAGTTTGCTCAAACTCATGTCCATTGAGTCAGTGATGCCATCCAACTATCTCACCCTCTGTCTCCCGCTTCTCCTCTCGCCCTCAGTATTTCCCAGATCACAGTCTTTACCAATGAGTTGGGTCTTCGCCCCAGGTGGCCCAACAAAGTATTGGAGCTTCAGGATCAGTCCTTCCAATGAATAATCAGGGTTGATTTCTTTTAAGATTGACTGATTTGATCTTTCAGTCCAAGGGACTCTCAAGAGTCTTCTCCAGCACCACAATTCAAAAAGCATCGATTCTTCAGCATTCAGCTGCCTGCCCATGAAGAAGACATAAGAGACAAAGGTTCAGTCCCTGTGTTGGGAAGATCCCCTGGAGGAGGACATGACAACCCACTCCAGTATTCTTGCCTGGAGAGTCCCATGGATAGAGGAGCCTGGTGGCCATAGTCCAAAAGATCACAAAGAGTTGGACACAACTGAAGCGACTCAGCATGCACACGCTTCATCCTTCGTCTAGTTTCCCAGAAGTTAACATCTTGCAGAACTATAGTATAATTATCAAAACTAAGAAATTAACATGGTACAGTACTATTAACTGCAAATGCTCATTAGAGGAGTCTTCATAAAGGAGATGGGACTCCAACTAGGGGCACGGAATAGGTAAGATTTGACTGGTAGGGAGAAGGGAAACAGAGAAGATAGGGGCTTGATCAGAGGCCTGTAGTTGAAGCAAATAATGGTGACTAACACCCTTTCCATGTGCTGTAAAATACAAGATTTCTTCTCTGAATTTACAGAGGCTGGGTTTTCTGCACTCTCTCATGCTGATGAAAAGATGTATTGAAACTTATCTAATAACTCAGTGAAGGGACAGATTCATTTTCCAAGCTCCCAGTGGAATATTGAGCACCAACTTGAGACCTTTGAAGAGTAATGAATCATAACTATTGACGTGTTTGAGTAGTACAGGATCAGGCTGTGTGCAGGGAGATTTTTTTTAAAATGACCTATATGCAGTCACCACTAAATAGAGTTTCCTGAAGCGTAATCTGAGTTTATCTGCTTGTGCCAAAGCTATAATTCTCCCAGAGACAGCTTCCTGAGACTTGGTAAGTGGAGAACACCCTTCCTCCAATTAACTTGTGGTGCTAGATAGGCTCTGGGAATGCTCCTTATTCTTTATCAGGTGTTCATTAAATAAATGAAACCCAGGTCAGTTAGTTTGATCCCAGATGGCACCTGCCAATGCAGGAGACATAAGAGGTTCGATCCCTGAGATGGAAGGATTCTTGCTACTCCAGTATTCTTGCCTGGAGAATCCCATGGACAGAGGAGCCTGGCAGGCTACAGTCCATAGGGTTGCAAAGAGCTGGACGCGACTGAAGCGACTTAGCCCACACACACAGGTCAGTTAGATTGATAGTGCTCAATACTGGTCTGGGAAAGTTCCAGATTAATTAATAAAACTCTTAGTCCTGGTGTCCCCATCTCTGCTATCCACAGAATGAAATTTCATAAACATATTCACCCACATTTCCTTAACTAAAGCAAAAATAGACCACCAGGAATTCTTCTTAAGTGTACCAATGTTCCGGACCTATTAGTGCTTTCGTAACTGTGTCTTGAACTTTCACAATACATTATTTCCAGGGAACTTTGTTGTGCAGTCTCACTCAATTCTTCCCACCTGTTTGCTCATCTTATTTGATAGATTCAGTAGCTAAGATACAGACTGATTATTGATTTTTCCTGAATCGTGCCAAAATGGTGACAAAATTGGTGACTGACTTCTCACCCACTGCCTCTTATTTTATGCCAGTGTTCTTGATATGTGTAAGTTAACTAGAAGCCTAGGCTGAGAAGACATATTCCTTATGTAGAACACATTCCAAAATGTGAAACCTCGGAGCTCAGGAAATCTGAGTGCCAGGCTCCCATCAGCTCCACTTCTGACTAGTCAGCAGGACATTGTACTGAATGCACTGTAACATTTACAAATTCTGCTCTTAAACAAATAAACAAATATTTGTATAAATGGTATTCATTCTTATCTTGAAATATATAGGCAACATGTGATTTAACCCCAATATTTCACTATTAAAGGTGATTTTTTATAATGAGATTTATTTGTTCATTTATTGAAGTATTGACTATAATTCCCTGAGCTCAGGCTCAGCTGTGTCTGACTCTTTGCAACCATGTGGACTGCAGCCCACCAGACTCCTTTGTCCATGGGATTTTCCCAGCAAGAATACTGGCCATTTCTTCTTGCAGGGCATCTTCCCAACCCAGGGATCAAACCTAAGTCTTCTGTGTCTCTTGCATTGCTGGCGGATTCTTTACTGCTGAGCCACTATGGATGTCCTGTGCTCCCTATGCTATACAGTAAATCCTTGTTACTTATCTACCTTATGTATAGTAGTTTTATCTGTTAATCCCACATCCCAAATTTGTCCCTTTATCCCTAATGAGAATATTGAAAACTATTTTCTGGTTTAAAAGTCACCTGTGCACACCATTGCTCCCATATTTATGCTGATTGATTTATTTTAATTTTTGCTTTGAAGATAATCCTCACACTGTTTAATAACTTAGAAACCATTGTGCTTAGTTTTATGCTATGTTCCCTTGGGCCATAATCATTTTATGGAAAGAAGACCTGACTTACCAATCGACCTAGTGAATTAGCTCCAAACTGCCTTGGAAAGAATCCTCATGCTGGAATAGACAACACTCATATTACCTGGTGGTCTTGAAAGCATAGTTTTGTGATTAGTTTGGTGAAGATAAATAAAGGAGAGCACTCAAAAGTGATTTTCCTTTTAGTTTTTGTTTCCTAGCGTGAAGTTGATCTGCCTAAAACCATTGTGGACAAAAGGGGGGAAAAATGGTCATAGTATTCTGGAAAGAGAAACGAAGCAGCAGCAAAGAATGCTATCAACATAAATCATTTCTGAGGGAAGAAAAGCCAGAATAAAGGTTATTCTAAAATAGCTTATAAGACGGAAGATATAATCAACCTTTGTTTCTTGCTCTTTAATGAATAAAATTCCGAGGCATTAAATGTTAGATAAACCTTCCACTTTCATTAACATCTAGATTTGATCTTTTAGCTAATTAATCTTGGTAACTAAAGTGTAAATGTCCACAGTTCTAAGCATCAGAGTTGCAGCTTTGCCATGAAATGACATGAAGCATAAGGAAAAGAAAATCCAGCATATCTGAATCTAGGAAAGGGGCATTTGCTTTGAAGTGTTGGATTTGGTCCTTGTATTTGCTAAACTCTTTCTGTTTCTCATTTTCGTTTTAGAGAAACTTGAAATTCTCAGATGGGTAAGGACCTCACCAATCTCCAACTGCAGACTCTAGATACTTCTGCAATAAAGCAATACAAGAGAGCTATCTTTTCCATAGAAAGTACAGAGATTCTATCAGGTTAGACAGTGATAATGGAGTCATTCTGTTTGTTGTCCTCTCCCTTTTGAGCGTGTCAGGAGATCTTATGGGCTGATATTGGAAAGAAGTTCCAGTTCTTGGGAATAGTGAGACCTCATGTTGCATCCTCTTCCAGTAGTCTTGTCTTCTTCAAATTTTTCTTGGGCATATCCCTTCAAAGACCATCATCATTAGGGTTTTATTTTAATGATTTGATAATTGGTAGGTTTGCCTGTTATTACCAGACTATATCCGGGTGTTACTCATGTTACCAAACAATATTTAATTAAATGCTTCATTGAGAACTTTTTATAGAGGAATATGTTGTATGCATAATGAGAAATATGAAACTTACTCTCTGTTTCTTTAGTGTCATTTGCACATGCCACATTCTGTCTGTTTACAATAGCATCAATTTTCTCTCCTTTCCTTTCTGCACTATTTCTTTCCCATACTCTTTTTTTTTTTTAATCTTCCACAGATGTCACCATCTACGTATTGATCTGTGTGTCTGCCTTACCCCTTTCTCTACTGCTCCATAAGTATTCCTGCTTAACTCACATACCTGAACTTGCATGGAGGCCTTCATAATTTCTGTGGAATCCTGTAGTTGGTTACTGAATGTGCTTCTCTGCACATTTGAGAGGCACTATTTGTCTCCTCATACTAACACTTTAATACAGAAATCCTGTCATTCAGGAGGAAAAAGACTGACTTCAGCATGTCACCAAGAAAACCATCCCATTTAAAAACAAAACAGGCTTTCTCACAATAGTATGCCATGTTTCTTCTCTTTAAAGCATTCTTTCGCTTCAGCAGAACAGCCATTTTTCAGACTTCCTCCTAAACATTAGCCTTTCCATTTTAACACAGAAATACCCAACAGGTATGGATTATTACAATGATATAATATTTATTGATTTTATTCAGTTCAGTTCAGTCGCTCAGTCGTGTCCGACTCTTTGCGACCCCATGAATCGCAGCACGCCAGGCCTCCCTGTCCATCACCAACTCCCGGAGTTCACTCAGACTCATGTCCATCGAGTCAGTGATGCCATCCAGCCATGACATCCTCTGTCATCCCCTTCTCCTCCTGCCCCCAATCCCTCCCAGCATCAGAGTCTTTTCCAATGAGTCAGCTCTTCTCATGAGGTAGCCAAGGTACTGGAGTTTCAGCTTTAGCATCATTCCTTCCAAAGAAATCCCAGGGCTGATCTCCTTCAGAATGGACTGGTTGGATCTCCTTGCAGTCCAAGGGACTCTCAAGAGTCTTCTCCAACACCACAGTTCAAAAGCATCAATTCTTCAGTGCTCAGCTTTCTTCACAGGCTCTCGATAAGTATCTCTTAATAGGTTATTGAAAGTGATTGTACTTATTTTTTTTCTTTTTTTTTTAAATTTTATTTTATTTTTAAACTTTACATAATTGTATTAGTTTTGCCAAATATCAAAATGAATCCGCCACAGGTATACCTGATTGTACTTATTTATCTGGTAGAGTCTTAGAGTTTTTCTTATCATTGTCTTTGAGCTCTTTCTTAATAAATGTGGTTCAGTACATTTAAATGATCATAATTTCTATACTGGCAGCCAGAGTGCACTCTACTTTACTCTGAGCTTCCTTGTCACCCCTGTATTTGTGAGACATAAAGTTGTATGCTTATAATCTTATTTTAGATGAAGCCATACCTAGAGAATAGGGGTGACAGATTCATGATGGATGATTTGGCCAGCCTCCCTTCTCTCATGGCTAAGGAGATAGACAATAACTAGAGAAAGATCCCTGTGGGGAGGAAAGAGATTGGAGCAAAAGAAATGTGAAGAAATGCCTTGAGGGTTTTATACAGATACCCAGCTCCCAGTTCTGCTCACAGTTAAGTCTCTTCATAAAATTTAGCAAGAAAAATTAGGTAGACCTGTTCTTTCTTCAGTTCAGTTCACTTCGGTAGCTCGGTCGTGTCCAACTCTTTGTGACCCCATGGACTGCAACATGCCAGGCCTCCCTGTCCATCACCAACTCTCAGAGTTTACCCAAACTCATGTCCATTGAGTCGGTGATGCCATCCAACCATCTCATCCTCTGTTGTCCCCTTCTCCTCCTGCCTTCAATCTTTCCCAGCATCAGGGTCTTTTCAAATGACTCAGCTCTTTGCATCAGGTGGCCAAAGTATTGGAGTTTCAGCTTCAACATCAGTCCTTCCAATGAACACTCAGGACTGATTTCCTTTAGGATGGACTGGTTGAATCTCCTTGCAGCCCAAGGGACTCTTCTCCAACACTACAGTTCAAAAGCGTCAATTGTTCAATGCTCTGCTTTCTTTATAGTCTAACTATCACATCCCTACATGACTACTGGAAAAACCATAGATGGACCTTTGTTGGCAAAGTAATATCTCTGCTTTTTAATGTGCTGTCTAGGTTGGTCATAACTTTCCTTCCAAGTAGTAAGCGTCTTTTAATTTCATGGCTGCAGTCACCATCTGCAGTGATTTTGGAGCCCAGAAAAATAAAGTCTGCCACTTTTTCCACTGTTTCCCCATCTATTTGCCATGAAGTGATGGGATATGAAAAGTACAAACAGTATGTGCTTTCTTATCCCACCTCTATTCTGTTCCTTGCTGTTTCCCTAGATACCTCTTTTGTCACTTCTGTCATGTCAAAAGTGACCTTGATTTCCATTTTATCCTGATTTTACTGCGTAAAAATGTAGTATATTAGAGTAAGGGCAGCCTCAATGCATGATTCTGCTCTCCTTCTAGTCTGGCTCTTTTCATTCAGGAAAGCCCCACAAATCTTCACAGAGTGATTTGGCCTAAGATTTAAGAATAATTGAAATTTTTCTATTGTTGTTTTTGTTAGCTTAAATATATACCTTGGCCCCATTTGAGTATATCTGATGTTCCTCAGGGGATTAAAAACATTCTTTTTTCCCCAGAGGAAGCAAGAAGATCTTGCTTTTGTCCTGGTTTAAGTCCTGACATTTTATGGATCTTCATTAGTTACAGTAGGTAATGAAGGTTAATTCTATCATGTTTGGCTCACAGACTATGGCCAGTGGGTTTTTAGCATCTGAAGAGAAAGAGAAACAGTTCCTTAGGAAGGAGTTTGGTGTTTCCAAATGAAGCTCTCTGGCTTTGTGTTTGGTTTGTGGTAAGTGGGATACAGAACTTTTGAACGTGCACTACAGACTTTTGTGTTCACAAACTGAACTCAAGAGAAAAGAGAGGGTGTAATCACTATTTATAGATGAAGTTAAGTGACTTTTAAGGATCACTGCAACTACAAGTTGTGGAGGTGAGATTTCTAGGCTAGCTTTATTTGGACTGCATCATACTATATAAAGTAAATAGGCTATAACGAAGTTTATAGTCACCCAATATATGACTGCAACATGACGTTATCTGGAAGGCTGTGACTGGGAGATGAAAAAAAGCAAATTGGTCAAGGAGAGGATGAATGTGAATGTGATTGTGAAGAAACAAGGAAAAGGTTTTCCACCCATTTGAGAGTAGGTCGATTCCAGAAAGGTCATGGTTTATCTGCATCAGTGGGAGATAGCAGTAAAAGTTACCTAGTGCAAGACAGGAAATGCTTTAGACAGTCATAACGTGGACTGAACCCTTACAGTCAAGATAGAGAATGAAGATTTTTGAAGTGACTTGTCAAATGAGATCAGTATTTTACAAATGTCTTGTGTTCAATAAATACCTGACTTTTTAGTAGAAAATAAATTCCAGTTTCTATATAAAAACAACTTGACATTTTTCAGTAATACTTTTTAATGAGCATTGCTCTGAGCTATAATATAATGAAATTTGCTTAAAAGTAGAACAGGCTGGTAATACTTGGCAGAACGAAGAGGCATATGGTAGAACAGTTGTGATTTATTGGCGAAGGCTTTCAGTTTTTGGAAAGCTAGAGGCTTTCAGCATAGTGGACTGCATCTTGATATTCAGTCCCAGAAAGGAACCACAGCAAAACAATATGCTTAAATCACATTAGCCTGATATATATTTAAATCATTTTCCTTTTGAATTAATGGTTATAATTACAGACTATGTTCATACTGCAAAGTGATATAGACAACTGAGGAAATTTTCCTGGCAATTCATATTCTATACCATTTTATAAGAAATATAGAAAATTGTGGCTTTTTTGAGGGCAAGGAATTGATTGTTTGGGTTTAAAAAAAAAGCAGCTGATTCTCCTCACTTTGTGTTAGTAAGTGTAGCATATTGAATTTAGTTTCCTATAAATTTACTTTAACTTTTTTTTACTATGGTAAGAATACTTACATGAGATTTACCCTTTTAGCAGATGTTTAAGTGTGCAAGATAATATTGTTAGCTATAAACTTATTTTTAATAAATAATAAGATAATATGTATATATGTAAGTGGAGAAGGTGATGGCACCCCACTCCAGTACTCTTGCCTGGAAAATCCCATGGACAGAGGAGCCTGGTAGGGGTCACTAGGAGTCGGACACGACTGACCAACTTCACTTTCCCTTTTCCTTTTCATGCATCGGAGAAGGAAATGGCAACCCACTCCAGTGTTCTTGCCTGGAGAATCCCAGGGACGGGGGAGCCTGGTGGGCTGCTGTCTCTGGGGTCGCACAGAGTTGGACATGACTGAAGCGACTTAGCAGCAGTAGCATATATGTAAGTTAAGCTAGGAACATGCTGTAATAGTAAAGTCACTTAGAAGCAAGATTAATATCTAATCAGAAGATCAATGATCCTGCAAGAAGGCCTGATTACCAAAACACCAAATGGCATTTCCTTTATCTTTTTATAGAGAGGAGGCTAATTTTGTTTTTATAATTTAAGAAATCTCAAATGAACAGTGCATGAATCACCTATTTTCCTTTTATGGTATGCTAATTCAATATGTTTATTAAAGCCATTTATTCTCCTGTAGTATTATTTTATTCTTCAATTAAACCAGTACATTAATGCCTTTAGGAATTCCCCCTAACCTCAACTTGTCATCATGAATTTATTGAAATGTAGCAAATGGTAAAATAATGAGCTGCCAAATGGCTTCCTTTTGGTTTCACTAATTTATGTTTGTGGCTTGTCAGTCACACTCTATATACAGCTAGAAATTTGCAGTTGAGAACAAATTCTCCCACTTAGGGATTACCTTGTCAGACTGCATGGAACATGATATAATCATTTTATTCTTTTTATTCCCCTGCTTCATCAGTCTTTACAAAGTTTTCTGAAAACATGCAGTTTTTCCTACTTTAACCTTTCTGGGTACTTATTTCCTTCCCTTTTTGAGTAATCTCTTCTTATAACAGCTTCAGGAGGGAGATAAGAAGAGTAGAGATAACTGGAAATGGTCATAATAATGCTGCTAATAACAACAGTCTATCATGTGAAACTGACTTGTAAGTGGGTGACGGAGCCCCTGGTGTTTCACTGCCAGGCTGGACTACAGATCAAGATGTACTGAGAGAGGTTAGTTATTTGTCTGCTGTCGTGACTCTGTCGTTTTCTTTTCTCCTTTTGTGTTGGCCTTAATGGAGGGCAGCTCGCATCTCATTTGTTTTTGCTGGAGCCTTCCCTGTTCAACATGCTCAGCACGTCTACTTCCCATTGCCATTTCCTCAAAACCTGTTCCTCTCCTGTAAAGATATATAAAATCAGGAGAATTATACCATCTCAGGCTTATTTTATTCCCACTTCTTATTTTTGTTCTACAAGCTTAGCCATCCTGAAAACCCTAATGGAATCTTTTTTTTCCCCAAAAATATGAAAAGCAGAAGCGAGAAACTTTACATACTTTTCACCAAGTTCAAATAATATTAAACTTCTAAACTTTTGAAGCATACAAGTAAGTTAACATCAGGATTAAAAAATATGCTTTTTGGATATGCACTTTTTTTTTCCTCAGATGAAGTGTAATAAATAAACCATGTCAGATATAATAGGATTCAGTTGAATAGTATTTCTTCAAAGAGCAAGTAAAGATGGTTTTTAAATTAGAATTAAATGCATCTAAGTATCAGCTATTATATTGCTTAATTTGGGGGCAGTTTTAAGGAACAGGCAGTCATTTATATCACATGTTTTTAAACAAATTGTAGAGGAATAGAAATCACTAAATTATTACCAATTCTTTCTAGTCTTTGAAAGATTTCTAAGTGTGGCAGTAGTCCCTGAATTTTCAATGCCTCTGGATCCTGGAATAAAACAAAATGTATGCCTTGGAAAAACCTGCTATTTGTTCACTTTTATCATGGCGTTGTATTTAATAAGCCTTTAGTTGAATACACATAATGGGGAGAAATCTGTTCTGAAATTTAAATTAATGAAAGCTTTTCACAGTGGCTTCCAAATAAAAAATTTAGGCTTTTTTTCAGAGCACGGGTAAGGATGGGAATTCTGATTAGCCACACAATGTAGATTGCTTTGTGATTCATCTCTGCAAATCAGCAGTTTGAAATCCTATAGTTAGCATTGGGTGCTCTCCAGGAAGATTTTATGAACATCAGCTTGTTATTTGGCAAAAAATGCAATGTCAGTTGTCCAGACATCATCTTTTCTCAATGAACACATGTTCATATGTTAAATAATCATAGTACTAAATCAATTACATTATTAAATCCATTGGCAGAGGTTAATACCTTGTGAGGTATATTTACATCATCAGAAGGCTAAACTTTGTGAACCTTGGAGCAAAGGAATCATTATACAAATGGAGATGATAAATAGGCCAAAGAATTGGTGTTTCTTGAGGATTTGGGTGCCCTTTTACCTATTTTAGGAGAAGGAAATGGCAACCACTCCAGTATTCTTGCCTGGAGAATTCCATGGATGGAGAAGCCTGGCAGGCTCCCGTCCATGGGGTCACAACGAGTCAGAAACAACTGAGCAATGATGTCTCACTCACTCATTCACTTAGCTATTTTAATTTATATGAGTTTATGTTTTTGGCTTTCTTCATAAAATAATTCAATTGAGTTAAGACTAACAGAGCTAAAAGGGACTGTTTGTCTGAATCAACATTGTAACAACCTCTGTATAAACCAGTGCTTTAACAGCTTCTGTGCTCAGGGTAACTGTTCTGAAGTGGGAAAGCTGGTTTTGATTTCATTATTAACTATTTCCTGTTTCTTACTGTTTGCTAGGCACCATGCTGGATGATACAGAGTATTTGTTGCTTCACCCCACAGAACAGGTCTGATGGGCCTTCTCTTAATCATCCTGGAGAAGCAACATCTACAGAAAGTTTTGCTTAAGTGATTCATATTCTAAGTTCATCTTTCATCTGGAAAATGTCTCATTGAATTCAATGATTACTTTTCCTCTGCTTTCTGGATAAGGGTAAGAAGGCTGTTAGAAAGCTTTGGAGAGATTCTTCCACTCTCTAATACTGGAACCATCATTGAAACTGGGGAGCATGTGCACTTTTCCATACCTTTGTACAATCAAGGAGCACTGACCATGTGCTGTTTCAAGAGCCTGTACTTACAAAAGGTGGTATGTGAGCCGGACCCTATTTCTGCCCTTAGAATTGCAACCATTGCATGTTTGCTGGCAAGAGTTTGTTACTTCCCATTCGAGGCAAAGTGACTTGCACCAACAGCTGGGTTTTGCTGCTATCACTTGGTAGTTTATTTCCCCCAGTGTCTGTTCAAGCCCTCCTTTGGGAGAAGATGAAATTCTTAGAAATCCTCCCTAGAGAATTCTTTCTTTAAGAGGGTGCACTTTGCTAACGCAGTCCCACTTTCAAGGGAAAACACAAATTTATTCATTCACAACTGTAAATGTATATCATAGTGTTCAATGGACTAAATATTCAAGTTTTGCTGTTGTTGTTCAGTCGCCCAGTTGAGTCCAACTCTTTGTGACCCCATGGACTGCAGCATGCCAGGCCTCCCTGTTCTTCACCATGTCCCAGAGTTTGCCCAATTCATGTTCATTGCATCGGTGATGCCATCCAGCCATCTCATCCTCTGATTCAAGTAGTAAGTAAATATTCAAGTAGTAAGTTATTATTTATTTAAAGCTATGCAAACAGTTCTTTAAATATGATTAAACATGCTTTGAAAACAATAAATTCAATGAGATGGTTCGCTAGTATCCTCGATTCAATGGACATGAACCTTGGATAAACTCCAGGAGATGGTAAGTGACCAGAAGGCTTGGTGTGCTGCAGTCCATGGGGTTGCAAAGAGTCAGACACAGCTTAGCAACTGAACAACATCAGCAACAAGGCTTTCCCAGGCCCAGCTTTGCACAAGTAAGAGACCCATCTCTCAGAACCTTCAGGTAGACCTCAGATGCCGTGGTGCCACTGCCACCTCCCACCTTTACCCTCTTCTTATATCAGAATATTTTCTTTTGTCTTATTTTTTTCTCCAAATGTATTCTTATTGTATAACCAGAAAGAGTAAATATAACAGAGAAAGGGCCAATCCCATAACATCATCATGAGGGAGTATCTATCCTTGACAATGCATTTTAGTTGTTGAGTATGACATTCTGAAGATTTCTTTCTTTTTCCTTTTGAAGTTAAGTTAAAACTGCTTTTTTTGGTTACACATTTATTAAAGACAATCATTTATAGTTTATAAAGAATATTGCCCTTATATACACAAAACTATCCCAATATTGGTCCTTGAAAGCAGCTACTCATACCCACTGGTGTCAACACCAGTATTCAATCTAGATTGGCTTCATCTTGAAGTGTATCCAATAAGACCATAGAGCAAACACTTCAGGTCCCAGGGAAGATGATAAAATACTCATAAGCTTTCTGGATCCTTGGATTGATTGACACTAATAAGGGAACCAGTTTTTGATTTTGGAAAAGAAATGTGTTCATCTCCAATGATGATTTCAAGCTTCTGCTGCTGTACTTGGTTGGGAGGAGGCCAAAAAGCATCATCTTCTTTGGGAATTTCAATGTCATCAGCTATTCCCTTCAGTTCCTCCATCACACTTTTATGTATATAAGCTTGTTTTCTGATCATGACATCATTTTATAATCACTGCTATTGGCATATCCTGATTTCCATCAGGTCAAAACTTAGACTCTAGGAATTCAAAGCTAAACTTGCCATTGTGACCCATGCAATAATGCAGACATAAGTCCCTATGTCTCTGAAAGTTGCTTTTAATTTCAAGGCAATCTACATTCATTTAGGCTAGCTAAATAGCACTTGGATAGCTACTTTGGTGGTGGTTAGAAGAGCCACTTGTATAGGAATTTTAATAGTTGTGCTGGAATAAGGAAACATTAAAGCAGAGTTGGGAACTCTCAACACTGCTCAGCCAAGCAGTAAAGGAATATTTTGGTTTGCCTGCCTCGCCTCCTCTTTTCCTTTTTTCCTATGTTTCAACATTTAGTGGCTACTTATGAGAAAAGAGCACTCCAATTTAAAGTGAAATTTTAGAATTCTTAATTGATGGTAAGTAGTTGAAACAAACAAAAATATATAGTTAAAATCTAAAGTAAAACTCTAGGGAAACCACCAAAAATTAAATAAATAAAAAATGATGACTGGTCAGATATGGGCCCTGAAGTTTATATAAGAAATTTGGCCTTAAAACACTGTAGACTTCTGTCATTGTCATCTGTCATTATCATCATCATTATTATTTCAATTTGTATAAAAGTTGTTGACAGTAGAATATGAACTACAGGATCTGGTAAGGTCTCCTGTCCCAAGGTGTGGCAGTACAGGTCACACTCCCAATATCTACCCACATCTTAATTCTGCTTACTAACAAGATGGAGGAGACATGCTAGCAATGATTGTCAGTGATGTTAGGATGAAATCTTTCATCTTAAAATATAATCTTAAGAGTATACCTAAAAAGAAAGGCAAAAAAGCAAAATGGCTATCTGAGGAGGCCTTACAAATAGCTGTTAAAAGAAGGGAAACAGAAAGCAAAGGGGAAAAGGAAAGATATATCCATTTGAATGCAGAGTTCCAAAGAATAGCAAGGAGAGATAAGAAAGCCTTCCTCAGTGATCAATGTAAAGAAATAGAGGAAGACAATAGAATGGGAAAGACTAGAGATCTCTTCAAGAAAATTAGAGATACCAAGGAACAAGATGGGCTCAATAAAGGACAGAAATGGTATGGACTTAACAGAAGCAGAAGATATTAAGAAGAGGTGGCAAGAATACACAGAAGAACTGTACAAAAAAGATCTTCACAACCCAGATAATCACGATGATGTGATCACTCACCTACAGCCAGTCATCCTGGAATGTGGAGTTAAGTGGGCCTTAGGAAGCATCACTATGAACAAAGCTAGTGGAGGTGATGGAATTCCAGTTGAGCTATTTCATATCCTAAAAGATGATGCTGTGAAAGTGCTGCACTCAATATGCCAGCAAATCTGGAAAACGCAGCAGTGACCAAAGGACTGGAAAAGGTCCATTTTCATTCCAATCCCAAAGAAAGGCAATGCCAAAGAATGCTCAAACTACCGCACAATTGCACTCATCTCACACGCTAGTAAAGTAATGCTCAAAATTCTCCAAGCCAGGCTTCAGCAATATGTGAACCGTGAACTTCCTGATGTTCAAGCTGGATTTAGAAAAGGCAGAGCAACCAGAGATCAAATTGCCAACATCCACTGGATCATTGAAAAAGCAAGAGAGTTCCAGAAAAACATCTATTTCTGTTTTATTGACTATACCAAAGCCTTTGATTGTGTGGATCACAATAAACGGTGGAACATTCTGAAAGTGATGGGAATACCAGACAACCTGACTTGCCTCTTGAGAAACCTATATGCATGTCAGGAAACAACCGTTAGAACTGGACATGGAACAACAGATTGGTTCCAAATAGGAAAAGGAGTATGTCAAGGCTGTATCTTGTCACCCTGCTTATTTAACTTCTATGCAGAGTACATCATGAGAAACGCTGGGCTGGAGGAAGCACAGCTGGAATCAAAATTGCTGGGAGAAATATCAATAACCTCAGATATGCAGATGACACCACCCTTATGGCAGAAAGTGAAGAACTAAAGAGTCTCTTGATGAAAGTGAAAGAGGAGAGTGAAAAAGTTGGCTTAAAGCTCAACATTCAGAAAACAAAGATCATGGCATCTGGTCCCATCACTTCATGGCAAATAGATGGGGAAACCATGGAAACAGTTGCTGCCTTTATTTTTCTGGGTTCCACAATCACTGCAGATGGTGATTGCAGCCATGAAATTAAAAGATGCTTACTCCTTGGAAGGAAAGTTATGACCAACCTAGACAGCATATTCAAAAGCAGAGACATTACTTTGCCAACCAATGTTTGTCTAGTCAAGGCTATGATTTTTCCAGTGGTGATTTATGGATATGAGAGTTGGACTATAAAGAAAGCTGAGTGCAGAAGAATTGATGCTTTTGAACTGTGGTGTTGGAGAAGACTCTTGAGAGTCCCTTGGACTGCAAGGAGATCAAACCAGTCCATTCTAAAGGAGATCAATCTTGGGTGTTCTTTGGAAGGACTGATGTTGAAGCTGAAACTCCAATACTTTGGCCACCTGATGTGAAGAGTTGACTCATTGGAAAAGACCCAGATGCTGAGAAAGATTGAGGGCAGGAGGAGAAGAGGATGACAGAGGATGAGATTGTTGGATGGCATCACCGACTCAATGGACATGGATTTGGGTGGGCTTTGGGAGTTGGTGATGGATAGGGAGGCCAGGTGTGCTGCACCTTATGGGATCGCAAAGAGTTGGACACAACTGAGTGACTGAACTGAACTGAACTGAATATCATTCTGTCTCTAAAACTTTTAAAATTGAATCTACCATTCAGTTTGAGAGTGGCAGCAGATGGTGTGGTTAAGATGTCCCTGTTCCTTGCCTACTTCAACCAGTGATTTACTGGGTAACCTTGGCCACATTACTTAGTCTTTCTTTTTTTTTTTTTTTATTTAATTTAACTTTACAATATTGTATTGGTTTTGCCATATATCAAAATGAATCTGCCACAGGTATACATGTGTTCCCCATCCTGAACCCTCCTCCCTCCTCCCTCCCCATACCATCCCTCTGGGTCGTCCCAGTGCACCAGCCACAACCATCCAGTATCGTGCATCGAACCTGGACTGGCGACTCGTTTCATATATGATATTATACATATTTCAATGCCATTCTCCCAAATCATCCCACCCTCTCCCTCTCCCACAGAGTCCAAAAGACTGTTCTATACATCAGTGTCTCTTTTGCTGTCTCGTATACAGGGTTATGTTACCATCTTTCTAAATTCCATATATATGCATTAGTATACTGTATTGGTGTTTTTCTTTCTGGCTTACTTCACTCTGTATAATAGGCTCCAGTTTCATCCACCTCATTAGAACTGATTCAACTGTATTCTTTTTAATGGCTGAGTAATACTCCATTGTGTATATGTACCACAGCTTTCTTATCCATTCATCTGCTGATGGACATGTAGGTTGCTTCCATGTCCTGGCTATTATAAACTGTGCTGCGATGAACATTGGGGTACACGTGTCTCTTTCAATTACTTAGTCTTTCTGACTTTAAGCTCCCTTATTTGTAAATGGAAAGATGGCTTCAGATGACCTTTAAGGCTGTTTCCAGATCTTGAATATCATAAATTTATAAACTAATTCTTGTAAATGGCCAGTTAGATTGATTTCTCCATTAACAATTATTTACTAAAGGTCCCAATATATATTCAGTCTAAATTTGTCATATTATTCCTCTTTCTGAATCCTTTAAAGATGACCATGTTTTCTGTTATATCTGATGCGATGATGCTTTGATAGATGTTTATTCTGAGCCCCTGTTTCCTCCTCCCAAATGATTTCTGAGGCTGGGCCGCTGCTGAGGGTTACTCACTATCTCCTGGGAAATCATCCAAAACAAGAATGCAACCAAGGAAGGACATGGGATACCAATAGGGATCAAGTTCTGACTCTTTCCTCTGTGGCAAAAAGAACAGGATTCTTTGACTTTTAGACTAGCATAAATCAGGGCCTCAGAAGCCAACTAGTTTAGTTCCATCTGTGATGCAGAGTGGATTGTTGTGCTACATCTTTTTGAAATGGACTACTTCTGAGGCTGCTTGTAGCATCTTTGAACAACTATAGCAGTAGCTATCTCAGATAATATATATAAATGCAGCCATTTTAGAAATCTAATGTGTATCAACGTAGGTGGTTGATAAAGTATGTGGAAGTAAATCTAAGAATGGATTGGGAGATTTTGAAAAACATTAGATTCAGAAACATGTCTTTCATAAAACATCAATTCCTGGCATCACTGTCAGTATGCCTGTTTATCTTGTCTATCTGTGAGATTGAGCAATCAGGAAATTTCCTTTGTTGACTTTTCAGCGTTTGACACACTAGCAGTGTTCAACTGCAAAACTGAGACTGGATACTCACTCACAATAGGTGTTATCTGAAGCAGTATATTGCTCAGAGAATTGAAAAGTTGTATCTCTGATTTGGGGGTCTCAGGACTCAATCAGTTAATTATTTTTATTATCCTACAGAAATGTGTATTTGTCAGTGGCATCCGTACTCCGGTTTTAAACATTTGCCTGATTAGGTGCACTAGTGAAACAACAGGTGATTCTGGGTGAGGAGCTATCAATTACTGCAGACTCCTCCAGCTTCCAAACTAAGTGTGTCCAAACCAAGGAGGCTTGAAAACTATTTGAGGGATTTGGGGATTATTTATAATTTACCGTGGTGCCTTTGTTGTATTGATTATAACTTTCTGGGCTTATGGGGATTAATTAATAGGACTAAATATGAAAGGCTGTACACTAATGTCATTAACAGGAGCCATAATTACAGAACATAATTGCCAATAATTCTTCAATGGTTGTTCAGTAATCAGATTCTTTTGAGGTTAAATGAAAAACAAATAGACATTTTGTTCATAGAGATAGTAGCAATAAAATAATGCATAATCACACTTGTTTTTAACCTCACTGCTCCTGCACCATGTGCCAAAGGAGGCCTATTGTATGTCCAGGAATAGTTGGGTAGGCCAGGATGGGGTGATGATTGAAATTATAGCCTTTGGAGTTAGAGATACATGGATGCTAGTCTTGATTGTGTAACTTACTGCTTGTGTGACCTCTGACAACCAACCCCTGCCAAATCTCTGTTTCTCATCTTTTAGTAAGGGCAGTGCCTCGCTGATGATGTTGTTTTTGAAATTAAGTGGAATAATACTTGTGAAATCTTTAATATCATGAATGGTGCATAATAGGTACAGTTAAAAATAAAAGGCTGTTTGTGGGCATTGCAGAGGCAGTGGTGCCCAGCAGCAGGCCAGACACAGCTGATGATATGTAGGAAACAGACTCTTTGGGCTCACACCCTTAGCTGTGAGCCATGGGTGCTTCAGTTTTGTCTTCTGTAAAACAGTGCTAGTAATTTGTCTGCCTGATAGAGTTGTTCATAGGATTAAGTGAAGTAATGTGTATAAAAGAATTAGAAGGTTAGTGCATAAAAGGATTGGTGTTATTGTTATTGTTGTTTAGTTGCTAAATTGTTTCTGACTTTTTGGTGACCCATGGGCTGTAGCCCACCAAGCTCCTTTGTCCATGGTGTTTCCCAGGCAAGAATACTGAAGTGGAACTTCCCGACCCAGAGATCAAACCCTTGTCTCCCACCTTGGCAGGCAGATTCTTTACCACTGAGCCTCGAGGGAAGCCCCACTGGTATTATTACTGTTATTTTATTATTATTATTATTATTATTACCTGTGTGGAAAAGCTCATTCATGGATAATGAAGTATAGAAAATTACCAAATAAAACTGAATCTTGACATGCCTTAAGAAGAGTTATTGTAGTCTGTTAGAAAGAAAAGACTAGTTGTATTAGCTGTGGCTTCATTGGCTTTGAAATCGGAATCATACCTGGAATATCGCCATATAGATTGGCTTGGGGTGAGATGAAATGGACTTGAAAGAGGACCAGGGAAGGAGGTGGAACCCTCAAAAATCCAGCAGATATAGTTGATTATCTGTGATGTGCCCCGAAACAAGAGAAAATAAAAAGGGAGGCATCTATTTCCTCCGTACATTCACAAAGAGATCTATAGGAATTGGGGGAACATTTTCCCCAAATGTGAATGTTCTTGGCTCTCTTCCTGTTCTCCCATTTGCCTGGTTCTCCCCACTCCTGTCCCAACAATCAAGAATATACCAAGTAAACTCTAAATGGCAGGGAAGAAATTCTTCCGAAGACAAAGCTAGAGGCCAAGGGCCTGTATACAAAGCCACTTCTGAGCTGTGGTAATCTTTTTCTGATCCCTGTGAAACCTAAATGATCTATTGCATACCTTCTTGTGCTAGTCTCTGTCTCAATCAACTCTGAACACAGAGCATGTGAGAGTAGTCTGTGAGTGGGGTTCATTTGTATACTTTAACACACTTCCTGGAATTCACTCTCTTTGCTTTAAACAGAAATGTGAGCAGACTCCAGCTACCCTGAATGGGTTAAGGAAGCTAACTGGAGTGTTCAGCTGTTCCCAATACCTGCTTTTTTTTTTTTTTTTTTTAAATTCTGCTTTCAACCCGCTGCCTTCATCTATCTTCCCCAACAGAGTATTGATCAGCTCTTGAAATGGTCTTTCTCACTTCTAGACACTCTCTTCAGATACTGTAGGAGTGAAGGAGAATATGGTCCTGCCCTTGAAATGCAGTTATTTTAGAACTGAGCTTTAAGAGCCTCCGATAAGGGAGATGATGCATAGGAATGCTCTAGTGGCCATGGAGGCCTCAGTCAACAACAAAAAGGAAAGCCAACCCCCAGTCTCTGAGTGGACTGTTTCAAAAGTGCCTTTGTGAACTAGTTGCTTGAAACTCAGATATCACTGCTTCGTTGATACAGTGAGTTCCCAGAAGTCTCCTTAACCCTTAACATCCCTGAGGCAGGTAGTGTTATACAACCACCATTGTTAAAACTCTGTCAACTAACAAAGTCAAATTATAACTTTGGATGCCAAGATAACATGATGTAGTCAGAAGTTGCATGGGACTTCTTTAGGGTCCAGTCGCTGTTGCTTTCTCTTGTGATCTGAGCAAGCTGAACTAGAGGGTTCCAATGATAGTGAGAGGAGAGGATCCTAGAATCTTGCCTGTGTGCTTCTTAGTTGTCACCGTATCTCTCACCACCATCTGTTAACCCTTCGGTGAGTAAAGAATGACAGGCTATGCCAAGACAGAAAGAATAAGGCCATGTTCAAGTTAGATTTGAATTCCTTAATGTAAAGAAAAAGTAAAGAAAAGGAAATGAAAGAAAAAGGAAGGCATTCAATAGAAATGGGTTCTATAGAGGGAAAAGTTAAGTCAGTTCCTTTCAGCTCCCAGAGGGGCATCCATAAAGGTAAAAATATCTATCATTGACTGAGGGCTAACCATGGACCACATACTGTGCTGGCCCTTCACTTGCATTATCTCATTGAATCCTACCAATAACAATTTCATGGAGAGGCCATTATCAACTTCATTTTATGGATGAGTAACAGTGATTTAGAGGGATTAAGTATCTTGCCCAAAGTTGCAGAACTAACAAGTGATGCAGCCAGGATGCCATCATGCTGGTTGGATTCTGAAGCCTGTCTAATTAATCATGATGCTCCATGCCTTCCAGCCACATATTCAACTGAGGAATGCCTGCACGTAGTTGCCTTTCATTGAGAGGACGGGATGTGAAACACAAAGCAGTGAATAGAGAAATGTCAGATGATTCAGTCAGAAAACTATGGTTTAGTTAAAATCTTTTGATTTGAGAAAAACTTCTTTGTAATGTTTTTATTGCAGTAATTTTGATAGCAAGTTAATTTTATCCTGTACTAACTACTTCATGTTGCCTTTAACTTTCTATGATAAGTATGTATTTATTTTGTAAGAAAAGAACAGCATTTTTTCAGTTTCATAACTATAATTATATCATTAAGAATATGTATTCATAATCTAAAACTCCATACGAGACCATTAAAGAGGTAAAACCTCTCTACCTAGATTTTTCTCTAGAGAAATCTTTTAACTAATCTGGGCCTCAATTTGTTCATCTATAAGATGGGGAAACAAGTTTACAAAGATTAATAGAAATGTATAGAAAGGGCTGCGCATAGTGCTTTAGCTTTAATAGATTCTCAAGAAATAAGACTTGTGATTATTAATAATGTCTTCTAGTATTATTATGATTGTTATTATTATTATAAATAAAACATTCCCTAATATAGCTTACCATTTAGTCCTATTTGGGGAAATGATCACCTTTGAGAAAGATCTCCAAGGCCCCTCTACTCTTACATGCTCTCTATATTGTGTTCCTTCCAGATTGGAGATTTCCTGTTTTTACAAATATTATTCCTCTGATTCATTGTTAAAATGTTATTGTGTTTTAATCAAAATACTAGAAACTAACTTTCATAGCATTTATATTTTTTCTCTTTTCATTAAAAAAATTTATTGCTATTACATAGTTTTCTGACTATAAAAACATACTTCGTAAGTACTACTTTTTAAATTGTGTGGCTTAGGTCTTGACTGGTACAGAAGTGTTCTCAAAAGATGTGTAAACTGAAATAACATGTGGAAGAAAAGGCTCAGTGTGAGTGAGAATTCCAACCCCTCACAGCTGTGTATTTATAAAGACTCCTGTTTTGCGTTGACTCTGATTTCAGGACAATATTGAGTAAAATTAGGTCAAAGACTAGTGAGTATATGGTGATTCTGTTAGGGAGAAAATTGTTTCCATGTATCCACATTCTCTCACAAAGGTGTAATTCTCTGAAAATTTGCTATTAAACCATTTGTTATTGAATAACATTCAGTTTAAAGCAGTTATTTCTCATTCTCGTCCAAGGTAGATTCTTATTTAACACCAAAAGGAATTTTAGAGTTTTCTTAATCAATAAAGAAACAATGCAAATGATGAGACTCTAATGAGCATTTCAAAAATCATGTGACAGTTGAATCAGACAGTTCAATTTCTTTCTTTTTTTTTTAATATCTTCATTACTTGTTGAATTAACTGATATGCTTTTATCTTTAATCTGCAGTTTGCCTTTTTCATTGAGTTTCTGGAAAAAGTAATTGATATATAAAGTGCTTAGCATTAAGTCTGCTATGTATTTAATGCTCATTAAATTCTAATCATTAAAATGCTCCCTTCTTTCTTCAAACATTCCCCCAACTTTTCTTTCCCATTTCTCAGCTAACATAAACAACTGAGCCAAGAAATTATCTCATTTGAAATATTTTCTGACAAAAACAGGTGACCAGTTTCCTAGATTTAGTTTCCCTCCTCCATTGGCAACTCCTTATTAATTCTGTAAATAGAGTATGCATGTTTTTGTTTTTGTTTTTTAATTTCAGTGACCTCAAGCACAAAACTTGCTAAATTCCTGGAAGGAAACCAGGACATTTATATTTAAACTATGTGAAGTGAAATCGTTCAATTGTGTCCTACTCTTTGCGACTCTAAACTGTATAAAGAGCAACAAAAACATTAGGTAGAGACTGACTTAAACTCAAGTTCAAATAGCTACTCACCTCACTAATGCAAAAATAAAAACAAACAAAAAAAGTACTGTCATAGGAGACAAAACACACCTTTTCCAAGGATAATTAACTGCTGATTGTCTAAGCCATCTCTTTCTATAAGGGGAAAGTCAACATTACTTTGGAAATCACCTCCATTCCTTATTTTTTTCCTCCTGCTACATTTTGAAATGTGCTACCACAAATTCTAGTCGCCTTGAACAAGACATCTCCAGTGGTCCAGTTTATGCCAGCTGCTAATTGGAGGGCCCTGGGTCTGTCTGCTGACTTTAGAAAATTAAATTTCCTCACCTTGAGTAAAAAGGTGGAAATAAGTAATGTATTGGAGAATATTTTCTGAAATTGTTTGCCTACATGACTGTGAGTCCAAGACTCTGCCAATATTATCACTTACTAAGAGTAGCAATTGCCATTTATTAAGCACTTATTCAATCTTCTCAAGGGACCTAGTAGATGAGTACTAATATTATGCCCTTTTAGAGGTTAGAACACTGAGAATGGGAGATTAAATAATTTGCCTATGATTACACAGACTTAGGTTTCTAACCCAAACCAAACTACTCAGATTGCAGAGCCCATGTACTCTCTTTGTGAGTAACAACTTGAAGACAAAAATATATTACACAAGATACACACACATATTTTATTCAAATATAAATTTCTTTCCTTCTGGAATATTTAGCAAAAAGAGGTTGTTAACTAGACTTCATTTTGCTATACTTTGAGCATAAATCTTCCTAGCTAGGCTTCAACAGTTCATGAACCAAGAACTTTCAGGTGTGCAAGTTGTATTTAGAAAAGGCAGAGGAACCAGAGATCAAATTGCCAACATCTGTTGGATCATATAAAAAGCAAGAGGATTCCAAGGAAAAAAAATCTACTTCTGCTTCATTGACTACATGAAACTCTTTGACTGTGTGAATCACAACAAACTGGAAAATTCTTAAAGACATGGGAATACCAGACCACCTTACCTGCCTCTTGCAAAACCTGTATGCAGGGAAAGAAGCATCAGTTAGAACCAAAACTGGAACATTTGACTGGTTCAAAATTGGTAAAGGAATGCATCAAGGCTATATATGGTCACCCTGTTTATTTAATTTCTATGCAGAGTACATCATGTGAAATGCTGGGCCGGATGAATCACAAGCTGGAATCAGGATTGCTGAGAGGAATATCAATAACCCCAGATATGCAGATAACACTACTCTAATGGCAGAGGGCAAAGAGGAACTTAAGAGCCACTTGATTAAGGTGAAAAAGGAAATGAAAAAGCTGGTTTAAAATTCAAATTTCAGTAAATGAATCATGGCATCTGGTCCCATCACTTCATGGCATATAGATGGGGAAACATGACTTTATTTTCTTGGGCTCCAGTATCACTGGGACGGTGACTGTAGCCATGAAATTAAAAGATGCTTGCTCCTTGGAAGAAAAGCTAGACAAAAAACAAACCTAGACAGCATATAAAAAAGCAGAGACATCATTTTGCCAAGAAAGGTCCATCTAGTCAAAGCTATGTTTTTTCCAATAGTCATGAATGAATGTGAGAGTTGGACCATAATGAAGGCTGAGCACTGAAGAATTGATGCTTTTGAACTGTGGTGTTAGAGAAGACTCTTTAGAGTCCCTTGGATTACAAAGAGATCAAACCAATCAATCCTAAAGAAAATCAACCCCAATTATTTATTAGAAAGACTGATGCTGAAGCTTAAGCTCCAATACTTTGGCCTCCTGATGTGATGGACTGACTCACTGGAAAAGATCCTGATGCTGGGAAGGATTGAAGGCAGGAGGAGAAGGGAACGATAGAAGATGAGATGGTTGGATGGCATCACCAACTTGATGGACATGAATTTGAGCAAGTTCTGGGAGATAGTGAAGGACAGGGAGGCCTGGCGTGCTGCCGTCCATGGGATTGCAAATAGTTGGACACGACTGGGTGACTGAACAACAACAAGTGATAAGATTATCTAAAAGACAATCAATCTATATTTATAGATCACTTACATTTCTTCTCTCTCTTTTTCTTTTTTTTACTTTTTGTTTGTGGGTGGTATATAGTTGGTTATGATACTTACTTGCATGCAAACACCAGCGTGGTAAAATCTGAAGTCAGTTGAATGAATTTTGATTGTTGCTAAAATATCTCACATCACTTAGGGTCCCAGGTCTAAGAAATGGTCTCAAGGCAGAACATGGGCCAGAAGCAGGAAAGGACAGAGGAGACTCCAACCTTGCTTTTCCAGTTCCTGATGGTCAGTGTGTTTGACATGATTAGGGTGTGTTTTCCAGAGTAAATAATCTCAGTGATGGTAACGTTTGCTGGGATTGTTACTACTTTCTTCATGGAGAGTTCCCTGAGACATGGAGAAAAGGGAAATAAAGTAGCAAGAAATAGAGGTATCCTGAGACTTCACAAATGCAGGCACACATTTGCAAAGTCACCAGGTGAACATAATGTGTCATTATTTTTACATTAAAATAAATCTAACATAATGAAATTAAACATATATGAATGTTTAAGATAGAAGATGTAAATTGCATTCATTTTATCTCTACAGGGCACAATGATTACAGGCTTCTGAGACATTTTTTTTTTCTCATATTAGATGTGTTTGGGGGGAGAAGTAAGGAGGAGAATGGAGAATACAGGTGTGTTGAACAGAAAAAAAAATAAATATGGCACTGTCTTAGATATTCAATACGAACTTTACAGGATCCTTTTTCTAGGTGGCATTATAAATAACAGTTCTTAGGGAAACGTACTTAGACACAATTAGAAAATGAGCATTTATTATTTGGCAGCCAGAATCTGTTAAGTCCGAACTCTGATATATCTCTGTCATAAATGATAACCTCATTTTGGAGAGACAGCTAAATAAGATAGTGAGGACAGTTTTGATCTTTTTTTAATTAATATTGATTTTTGTGTGTCAGTTTTACATAGGCAAAGAGACATAATTATGCCCTAAGTGCAGTAAGTCATACCCTTCACAGACTGTGACCAAGAAGAGTATTTTTAGTGGTAGGAGTTAATTTGTGCTGGCATTAATGCATGAAAACGTGGTGATGATGTCTAATTGTTTCCTGTGTTACTAGTTCAACTAAAAATAAAGTTCTTGACACTAAGCTGTGGGAAGTTATTAATTATGACAGTTTACAGTTTCTTCAAAAGTGAATTTCTTAAAATTACTCTCCTTAGAACAGTGTGGAGATTCCTTAAAAAACTGGAAATAGACATGCCTTATGATCCAGCAATCCCACTGCTGGGCATACACACTGAGAAAACCAGAAGGGAAAGAGACACGAGTACCCCAATGTTCATCGCAGCACTGTTTATAATAGCCAGGACATGGAAGCAACCTAGATGTCCATCAGCAGATGAATGGATAAGAAAGCTGTGGTACATATACACAATGGAGTATTATTCAGCCATTAAAAAGAATACATTTGAATCAGTTCTAATGAGGTGGATGAAACTGGAGCCTATTATACAGAGTGAAGTAAGCCAGAAAGAAAAACACCAATACAGTATACTAACGCATATATATGGAATTTAGAAAGATGGTAACAATAACCCTGTGTACGAGACAGCAAAAGAGACACTGATGTATAGAACAGTCTTATGGACTCTGTGGGAGAGGGAGAGGGTGGGAAGATTTGGGAGAATGGCATTGAAACATGTAAATATCATGTATGAAATGAGTTGCCAGTCCAGGTTCGATGCACGATACTGGATGATTGGGGCTGGTGCACTGGGACGACCCAGAGGGATGGAATGGGGAGGGAGGAGGGAGGAGGGTTCAGGATGGGGAACACATGTATACCTGTGGCGGATTCATTTTGATATTTGGCAAATCTAATACAGTTATGTAAAAGTTAAAAATAAAATAAAATTAAAAAAAAAAAAAAAAAAAATTACTCTCCTTACTAATCAGTTTCTGATTCCAAAATGAACTTTTATTCCATCTTTCCTCCTCATCTTTCTCCCTCACTCTTCTGAGCCTCCTACACTAAATATTGAAGTATGCATAAAAAGTGAGGGAATTTATAACCTACTTCAATTCTTCTGGGAAACAAATGCTGAGGAAAAACTTATTTAAAAATCTACTACTAACGATCTTATTGACTATCTTATATAAATATAATATATATTTATAATATATATAAATACAGATATAAACATTCACACAAACAAAATGAATATCAGTCATTATTATTAGTTTGATATTCTGCATATATAATTTCTTTGGTGATGTATTAATTCAGTATTGATATGGCTTCATCATACTGGATGGCCTTAAAAACGTCCAGTTTGTTCCCATTTAGATTGTTATTGTTTAGTCACTCAGTTGTATCTGAGTCTTTGAGACTCCTTGGACTGCAGTACACCAGGCTTCCCTGGCCTTCACTACCTCCTGGAGCTTGCTCAAACTCATGCTCGTTAAGTCGATGATGCCATCCAACCATCTCATCCTCTGTCATCCCCTTCTCCTCCTGTCTCAATCTTTCCCAGCATCAGGGTCTTTTCCAGTGAGTCAGTCCATCACATCAGGTGGCCAAAGTATTGGAGCTTCAGGTTCAGCATCAGTCTTTCCAAAGAGTATTCAGGGTTGATTTCCTTTAGGATTGACTGATTTGATCTCACTGAAGTCCAGGGGACTCTCAAGAGTCTTCTCCAACACCACAGTTCAAAAGCATCAGTTCTTTAGCACTCAGCCTTCTTTATGATCTAACTCGCACATTCATACATGAGTACTGGAAAAACCATAGCTTTGACTAGATGGACCTTTCTTGGCAAAATGATGTCTCTGCTTTTTTATATGCTGTCTAGGTTTGTCATAGATTTTCTTCCAAGGAGGAAGCATCTTTTAATTTCATGGCTGCAGTCCCCGTCCACAGTGATTTTGGGGCCTAAGAAAATAAAATCTGTCATTGTTTCCCCATCTATTTGCCGTGAAGTGGCGGGACCAGATGGCATGATCTTAGTTTTTTTGACTGTTGAGTTTTAAGCCAGCTTTTTCACTCTCCTCTTTCACCTTTCATCAAGAGGCTCTTTAGTTCCTCTTCACTTTCTGGTATTAGCTTGATGTCGTCTGTAGATCTGAGGTTATTGATATTTCTCCCAGCAATCTAATTCTGCATATATAATTTCTTCAGAGGTGTATTGATTTACTAATGGTTTGGCTTCATCATACTGGGTGGCCTTTAACAATATCCAGTTTTTTCCCATTTAGATACTCCGGGACAATTTCCTAAATGCTTACTGTGTACTCTGAAATATACTTCCCTTTACTAGAGTCTTGAAAAATAAGATTGACGGGAAGATGTTAAGACTTAGTTTCAATCTTTATCTTCAAGGAAAACAATTACAAATTTATTATGTCACAGAATCAGAAATCCAGAAGTCAGGTAATTGGATGTCTCCAGATTTTCTTGTACCTGGCCATCATCTCTCTGCTATCTTCAGCATATTCATTGGCTTTTTTCCTTAGGTTTGTCTAGTTGTGATTACAGGATAAGTGCAATAGCTTTGCATCCCTTCATATATGCTTCATATATCTTCATATAACTATATCCTCAAATAGGCTAGGACTGTGCGTGTGTGTGTGCATGCACACGTGCATGCATCTACACCCCTTTCCCACAAGTTCCTCAGCATATTTCCTCCAGTCTCATTGACTCTTTCCTAAACCAATCACAGGCATTAGAAGAAAATTATCAAGAATATCTAGGCTAATCAAAACTCTTGCCCCCAGAGCCAGGCAAAGGCCAACTTTGCCTGGAAGCAGTGATCACTTAATTGCTTAAGAAAGGTAAAGCAGGAAGATAGGTGGAAAAAGAGTACAGTTTCACAGGCTACTTAGAGATAAACACACCAGTGAACCAGTGAAGACTCTCAGTCATGTAGGACTCTGCAATCACATGGACTGTAGCCTGCCAGGCTCCTCCATCCATGGAATTTTCCAGGCAAAAGTACTGGAGTGGGTTGCCATTTCCTTCTCCAGGGGATCTTCCCAACCCAGGGATCGAATCCAGGTCTCCCACCTTGCAGGCAGACGTATTAACATCTGACCCACTAGGGAAGCCCAGATAAGCACACAAATGAGCAAAACTCTAAAACCTTGACTGAGAAACACACAAAGCTTCATAAATCATACGTACAGATAAAAACTGATATGATAAATATTGAAGAGCTTGAAAAGAATCAGTGTACACTGACAACTATGCTTCCATTGCCATTTGACTAATTTTAGAATCAATGACATTTTTTCAGGTATTTGAGGTGACAGTAAAACTAACCAAATTTTACTGCATCTTAAAGACAGGAAAGACACAAGCCTGAGTCACCCCACATACTTCCCTGTGAACATACTAATAACTTTTAAAGCCTAAGAAGACTTTAGCCCCTTTTCAAATCATAGCCCTTTAAACAAGAAACTTACTTAACTTTTGGTATTTCTCTGTAAAATATGAGTGTTAAAATTTCCTCCTACTGTATGCATTTACAAAAGCGATCATATAAATAAACAAGCATCGATAAAACTATTTTATTGGAATAGGAAAGATCAGTTAGACAGAATAGCCCATAAAAACTTGCTCTATTTAGTAAGATTTTTGATAAATGAGTAACCATATTTATTATTGTACTTATCTAACATTTTAATTAGTGTTATGCACACATGCATATACACACACACACACACACACAGAATCAGATGTATATACAGGCAAATTAATACAGGTTACACCACATAGAATTATTGGTTTGTTTAGGTCCAAAAAGGATGAATATCAGAAAGTTTATATGGTTCAGCTGAAGATTTTTAAACAAGGGGGTACAGAGGAAGCATTCGGAGGTAATAAATGTTTGTTGCACTTTGTGACTAGTACATTGTGTTTTCAACTCAGTGCATAACAAAGATATCTTGAAAACAATATTAATATGTACTTTTGAATTATACCAGGAAGTCTCATTCATAAAATATCTTCAATTAATCTAGTATCCTTGGTCTATTTCTACTGTGCTGCCAGAAAATCTTAAAGTATAAACATTTGTAAGAATCATTGCCATCCCCAGATTTGCAGTCTGCAATGTTGTAGGAAATACGAATGCTTGTCATCAGTTAGAACTCAAAATTGAGTCCAGGTCTAGATTCTTTGCAAGTAGTATTCCTACAGACAATTAGGAATTTTGAATCTAAAATTTAATCTTGTACTTTAAACCTAAATCAAGTCTTAGCTCTTATTCGAACCAAGTGTTCTAAAGATGATGACACCAAGGTCCAGTGACCTAGATATCTTGATTATCGGAGGCAGTTCTAACTACCCCTCTGCCCCCACCCCTTCTTCCTGTACATGTAGTTCCTGATTGTGCAGTCAGGATGCCACTTTTAACCCCTGGGGCCTTGTTTGTCTTCCATAATGGTTTTGAGGCTTTTGAATCAAGTTTTAATTATATTTTGTTTTTCTTTCCAGGTATAAACATACTGCTTATATTTTAATATATCCGAGAATTTTAGGGCCTTTCTTTAGTGAGTTATGGTTAATACTTAATTATTAAGACATTTCCTCTTCCCGCCCCAAATTTAAGTTTTTATTGGATTGCTAATAAAAATTGTGTGAGATTTCAGGAGTTTCCAATAGATGCTAGTTTCCATAAAAGAACTTCTCCCTTCTCTATATACTCTAGTAGCTGAATGTAATGAAGTATTTTTAAAAATTATTATTGGTTAGAAATCTAGGGTTCCTATACTTTTATTGTACATGTAAAGTAGAGTGTTTTGTGTGACATTCTTTCAACCTCAAATAAGTTAGATGTTAAATGGTTATCTATTGTTTAAATGCAGGCAGAGAACTGACATTTGAACCAGAAAACTGCTTTTTCAAATTTAGAACACACACAAAACTCCTATTTCCATCAACCTATGGAGGTCAGTGGCAAATGAGTTAGAATCAGTGTATATTTATGCAGTGAAGAGATGTGCTACCATCAATGTGAAATTTTGCCCAGTGTATAACCAATATTGATTTTTTTAAAGAAATTTGGCTCCAAATAGGTTATTCCTAAAGCTGTCAATTTCATTGAATTAATCAAGATTTATTCATCTTTTTAAAGTGAACATCATCTTAAAACACTATTTTCTCCAAAAATAGTGTCAAGTTACTCTGTGGTTGATGTTCTGCAAGCCAAAGGCAGCATCTCTACTTTGTATTTTTTCATCTGTGTCAATTTAAACCAGAAGTAGTCCTCAAAAATAATATTTAGTCTAAGAAGTAATTCTGTAATAAATGTTTTACAGCACCCACAGTTTCTAAGCTATTTATAATGTCTGTCTTCAGGTAAGGTTCATCCATGCCCCTTCTTTTTAGAGTTTGCATGATTGGAGAAAATTTACCTCCCCTGTATGTGTGTGTGCGTGTATGTGCACTCAGTTGTGTCTGACTCTTTGCAACCCCATGGCTGTAGCCCACCAGGCTCCTCTGTCCATGGAATTTTCCAGGCACTAACAGAATGGGTTGCCATTTCCTCTTCCAGGGGATCTTCCTGACTTAGGGATCAAACCAACATCTCCTATCTCTCTTGCATTGGGAGGTAGATTCTTTATCACTGAACTACCTGGGAAGCCCTTGACTCCCATAAACTTTCCTTAAAAAACCTTTGTGACTCTGATATGTTGACATTCTCCTTAGTGTTTTCTTAAATAATTTTTGTACCTTGATTTTTTTTAAGGATCTTTGAGAGAAAAACTGTCTTCCACATGGGATCCTTGTTATAATGTCTTCTGGCTATTGTCAATAAGGTTTCTTTTTTTAGTAATGAAATCTTTTGACCATTTTCAAACTGACTTTCATTGAGTAACTACAGCTTATGGTCAAATAATGTGACCAAAAGCAATTGGAAAGTATTAGCCTTGTGTATTTACATGGAAGATAGAACTAGGCTCTTCTGTAGAGCTCAATCCTCCAAAATTATGCCAATAAAATGGTTGAGAATTATTAACATCAAAAAAGTGTACATGATCTTCTTTCATAAACAGTAACCTGAGTTAAGTGTTACTAAGATTATATAAGAAAAGGATCTAAAATCTTGGACTTAAGAATTAATGCAATCTGGTTTCAAATCCAGCTCTACTATTTACATTTTATAAAACCCTATGCAAGTCATTTAACCTTTTAAAATTTTCTCGTATTTAAAATGGGGACAGTATCATCTGTGTCATAGAAGAATTGAGATAAGTAAAATATTAGTTCTATATAGCACAGCTAAGAGTTCCATGAAAGTTTGTTGTTGTTCTCAAGTGATTATGGTTTTCTTTTAATAATTTTCAAGCACTGGCCCTTAATACCATTGTCAGACTAACATGTCCTTCCCCACAGTGCATCACTGCTTCAGAAATTAGGACCAACATCTCAAATAGTTAATAATTTTTATCATTCTTAATTTAAGATATCACTGCAGTGTCCATCTAGTTATTTGATAAATATTTCCTGGGCATACATTGGTGTCAAGCAACACTGTAAGACCTGGGGGTCTAGTAGTGAGCAAAGCCTCTTTGATATTCCTGCCCTCTTTGGTATTCTTGTAGGGATAAGACACCCTCTAGGTAATTCCACAAACAAATCTAAAATTGCAACCACATCAGGCAGTTAGGACAGAGAGAAACAGAGTTCTAGGAGTCTTTCCTGGTCAGATTTGGCCTAGTCAAAGGCTCTGAGAAAAATTTTCCAAAGCAATGGAATTTGTGACTGAATTAGAAAGATGAATAATGTGAACTAGATGAAGAGAGAACAGAAGATGTTCCATGTAGAGACAAGTATCATGTTCAAAGGTCCTGTGGTGAATAGAGGACAGAAAATTAAAGTGAAAGACCATTATAGCTGCAACAGTGCTGGGAGCAGGGAGAGAGGAGTTTGAAATGAGACAGAATTTTGTTTCCAGAATAAGCCAAGTCTTCTAGGTCATTTCAAGTGTTTTGTTTTTATTGTCAAATAGCAAAGAGACACTATTAAAGAGACACTAAAGTTTTATGATCAGATTTGTTTTCACAGATTAGAGGGGATTGGGAGTGGTGTGTGACAGCCTGTGAGATAGCGGTTGCAGTCATTCCCATTATAGTGTCTTGGACTTGCATGGAGGTAGTGAAGATAGAAAGCTGTGAGTAGATTCACATACATAGAATGAAGTAGAGAGAGAGAGCAAGAATAGAGTTGAGGTACCTTGTGGTCTTGTAAGTGCCCAACGGGCAGTTGAATGAATGGATCTGAACCTGAGAAAATAGATCTGTGCTGGCGTAATGTATATGTGAGTCATTTGGGTGTACACAACTGAGGAGCACGGCATAGAAGAGGTAAAGGGAATTATTGGGTTATTAACAGGACTGGGTTATTTCTTTCAGTAAGGCAATGTAAAGACAAAGGCTAGAGTCTTACTAAATTTAGAGACTGGGATATTTTAGCTGATTATGGGATGTGCTAAGTTCATATTTTGTACTCACTTATTGAAATTCATGCAGACTTTGCCCAAATTTCTAGCGGCTTGTACAAGAGTTAGGGTACATAGAATGTTAGTCTAATTGAATCTTACGCCCTTTCGGAATCCAAAAGATAGCATCTTAGTCTTTCTCTGTTGCATGTGTGAATTCTTCAGCAACTTTAAAAAATATTACTAAATGAACAGAAATCAATTATATGGGTCATTTCTAAAGTCTCTAGAACTGTATGTTGTGTTTATTTCACTCTTGTTTCTATCTCATTATTCTTGATTTACCCTTTTCCTTATATTCTTGATTAATTTTATAAAATTTCAAATTTATATTTTCTGTTGCTATTTTGTGTCCATATTTGTTAACCATGAAGTGACTTGTACAATTTTTTTGAAATATATTTAAATATAAAACATAAAGTCTGTAAATGCTGGTTTGGTAAAACTTTCCCTAAATATTTTTTTTTTCAAATGTATCCAGAATGGCAAATATGTCTTGGCACCTTTCTCCTTGTGAATTTTTATTTAAGACTGGTGATAAAAGAAAAACAAAGACTCTAAATTCTTAAGAGTTTAAATTCTGCCTTTTCCTTTAAGCTTTTAAAAATTTAATGATAGACTAACAGCATTTCACTCCAAAGGCCAAATGGAAATAGTTTAACAAGTAGAATATCTTCCAACACATCCTTCGGTTTGAAGTGTTTTTTTTTAAAGAAAAGTATGTACATAGGTAGGTTGTAGCCAGGTAACTGGTCTTGATGTATATTGAGAGGCTGGTTTTTCAACTAGTATCATTCATTGACATTTAGAAGTGTTGAAGTCTTGTATATTTCACTTTCTGTTCTCAGGATTTATTTTCTTGAAATAATTTAGCAGTGAAATATATTACTTGCATACTTTGAACTGTGTCTATTTTGCCTTTTTAGCCAATAGAATAGAGTTTTGCTCTTGTATGTGTGTGTGTGTGATTTATTTTTCTCCTGGTGAAAAATATTTTGTTATAGGTATGTGTGTGTGTGTGTGTGTGTGTCTATGTGTGTGATTTACTTTTCTCATGGTGAAAAAATATTTTACATTATAGGTATACTGCCAGCAAAAAGCATTTCTCTACAGCTCATTTGTTTTATAGAGACTGCCAGAGTGAATTGGGGACCTTATATGAGCAGGCAGTGGACCTTTGAGCCAAGAGCTTGTTCGCACTCCTTTTTTATGATATTTGATGGCTCATTAGAATTCTATCTTCACACCTAGCAAAACAGAAAGTAAGCGTAAATATGATGTTTATTGTCAGAGAAAGTAAAAAAAGCAATAAAACACTTAGGGCTATTGAAGTTTCATCTTAGTCATTTTATCTTGAAATGATAACTTGCCCTTGTTTTATTCTGATTTCACATTTACTAGTGTAAATGCTTTACCCATCAAGTGGCACTGAGGAAGAGAGGCAGTCAGTACCAGGATGCAACATTTTATTTTCCACGGAAAAGTGCTTCTTTTTGAGCTGAGAATTCATGGAAAATTAGGGTCAGGGTGAAAAGTTTAGGGGAAGGTTTCTGAAGCTTGGCATGATTGACATTTTGGGCCAGTTAACACTTTGTCCTGGGGGTTTCTTCTGTGTATTGTAGGATGTTTACAAGTGTCCCCTATATACCAGTAGTACCCACTTCCTTGTGACAACCAAAAAATGTCTCTAGACATTGCCAAGTGTCCTCTGGTAGGGGACAAATTGTTTTTAATGTACAACCACTGACATTAGGTAATTTAAGTATAACTTTCAGTAGTTAAAACACATGAAGAGCTATGGTACATAAACATCTCAGCACTACAAACATTAAAAAAAATAGAGTTCTTAGGTAGTTAAAGCATTTTTAAAATATTTTATACCATTAGTTTAAAATAAGGATGAAAACAGCAGTTTTGCTTGTTCAGTACAATTTCCATTCATTGATAGATTTTGTAAACCATTGACTAAATCTGCTAAAAATTAATTTCCTTTAACCTATTTTAAGGGTCATTATCACAATTCTATGATCAATGTTAATCTTCTCTAAAACAAATTCTAAATTCACCTTGGAATTTTTATCCAACAGTTGATTCTGATAGTCTGATAAAAAAATTGTAAATAGTCTCATAAAAATAATAAATCATTACCATGTTTACTTTTTCTCTATTAAGTGCAATTATATTGTCTCCTAAAAAAAATAAAACAAGAAACGAAATAGGCTGTAGAGATAACTTATTTAATTATCACTGTTGGATTGACCGTTAATCACTTAATGTTCATTTCCCATCTCAAATGAAGCAATCATCAGGAAATTTGGGGAGGTTTTGTTTTTTTTCATTTGTTATAGTATAGAACAAACAAATCATTTAAGGACAATTTTGGCTCAGTCTGTGATTTGGGCAATAAAAATAAATTATTTCTGAAATTGTACTTACTTTGTTTTGTTTTTCATGAATTAATCTGTCCAATCAAATTTGATTTTTCTATAAGTGTACTAGTCCATTGCCTGGCAACATTACAAAGTTTTGATTTAATCAACAGTAAAATCAGGTTTCATTCTATACAAATGTTTCCCCATTGTATCATTTAAAGCACTAGAATTTTTAATATTTATTTGTAGTATAATTAACATAAGCTTTTCCCTCATTCAATATTTCACTCCATGAATAACAGACCAGTTATATTAGTAATTCTGTTCCTGGGGTAGCCTGCTATATTCTGAGCTATGAGTAGTAAATTAGTTTCTGGTTTTGAGCATAGTAGCCCCACTGGAGTCTGAGGTACTTGATGTAATAGTACATAAATCTTTAATTATAAATCAGAAAACAGGATCATGTGTACTAGAAGAAAATCTACTGAGATCAAACTTTCTGTTCTTATGCTCAGCTTTGTGCTCCTATTTTGTTAGTTTAATTTGGGCATATCAGGGGTCATTAGAGAGATGTGTTCTGTAGATATAAAAGGCAGACATGAAACAGTTATAGTACATGGAAGTGGTAGACAGTAACAAGGAACAAAACTATGTATCACACCTATGAAGGTAATCCTTACCTGACTCTTTTCTATACTTTCTTGAGAGGCAGATTTAAAAGAAAATCAAAATCAAATTAGTTGAGCTCTAATCTGTCTTAAACCTAAGAGGTCTGACTAAACAGCTCTTCCTCAATAAAGCATATATACAGTAATTTTTATTTAATACATGTTTATCTATAATCCTAAACAGGTGTAACACTTTACAATGAGGACATCATATTCTAGGCCTCACTCAGTGAAAGTACAGATTGTGTTTTTTGCTCCCTGATTTCTGTGATCCTGGTGATGTTGCTCACTGCTGCTCTTCTTCGTAGCTGATCACTGACTTCAGGCCTTGTCTCTTTTCTAATAGTAATTATGATGCTCAGTTACTGGCTGAGAACATTGACTTAGGAACAGTACATTCCCAGATATTTCTCTTCTTTCCTTTCCTGCAGTTGACTAATTTTCTTTTCACATTACTTATTTTTTCTTTTCATTCCAGGAAGAAAAACACTCCATTTTTTCATGTTTATTTGTATATTCATTTAAGAATACAAAAATGAATTGTACTTTCAAATATTCACATTCCTACTTCATTACAGGAACGTGAGAAAGTGGAGAAGTACATGTGATTGTATATCCAGCCTGAAAGGTGATATATAAACCCACTGTCTGCATGTATATGTACATAATACTGACATATTTTTCAGGAAATATGAAGTACTTAAAGGTCATGCTTAACTTTTATGACCCAGATAGAGGCAGACATTTCCAATAAGATTCAAGTTACCCTTTTCTTTGACAGTAATAACACAGAGAGCAGACATAAAATAAAGAACTTGGCCCATCAGGCCAGCAGCCAAAATAAAACAAGGCACCACAAGTTAAATCAAACAACTGGATAGAAGAATCTTAATATAAAATGGTAATGGTCTTGGTTGGCATCATTTAGTTTCGTTTTTATAATACCATATGTTGCTTTACTATACATTTGTAGCTATAGAAAGATTCTCTAATTTAATTGTGCAGTCACCTGGGGCACCTCTCTGTAATGGTGAATCCTAGGTTTCACTTGCAGAGATTCTGATACAAGAGACCAGAGGTAGGTTCTGGGAATGCACAGTTTTAACACAACTGCATATGTACATACTCAGTCACTTCAGTCCTGTTTGACTCTGTGACTCCATGGACTGTACCCCGCCAGGTTCCTCTGTCCATGGGATTCTCCAGGCAAGAAAGCTGGAGTGTGTTGCTGTGCCCTTCTCCAGGGGATCTTCCTGACCCAGGGATCGGACTGCATCTTCTGTGTCTTCTGCATTGCAGGTGGATTCTTTACCTACCGAGTCACCTGGGAAACCCTTAACACAACTACAGTGATGCTAATACAAATTATCATCTCTGTTAACCCAGAGCCACATTTTGTGAACCACTGCCCACCACTCTAGGTCATCAGCACTTTTGGTTTCACCAAGGTCTCAGTGAGATAGCTCAACCTTTCCCTTCCTCACGATTCCTTCCCCTCCTCAGCTACATCTGCTCTAACTCTGATTTTTAGGTCTGTATTTACCAAGACTATTTCCTTGAATTTAGTAGTTTATATTAGTGCTTCCAAAATTCCAAGCAATTAATCTATGAAAGAATAATCAGAATATAACTTGTTTTTAACTTGGGAACTTCCTGTTCAGTTTTTGTAGCAAATTCAATAATTCTGAATAGATTTTAAAAGTTGCCCCAATTCTTTGTTCACCCCAGTGTTTCATTTCAGCTTCCTATCATTTTTATTTGAGTTGATATATATTTGTTTTTGTATGGGAGGAAAATGTGTGTGATGTGAAAGTAATTACCAAAGTTTAATACACAGCTGTTCCTTGTAAGTATAAATTAACTACTGTTGGAGTTACAGCAAAGATTGAGGAACAAGGCCAGAAATAGGAATTGGAGGACTGAAGGAGGTCGTAATGAGTAGTTTGTCTGAGTTACAGTCAAGGAGGAAGTGGAAAATCTCAGAGTGAATGCAATCATATAAATAGAGATAAGGGAAGATTTTGAAGTCAAAGTAGAGTAAAAACAAAGAAATAATCATAGGCCAACCAATACACCACAGTGAGTTACATACCATCTGAGAGATGCAAGGAGTCACCTTCTGTTCTGTTTTTGAAGTTTACACTGGTCAACAGGCAGGTAATAAAAGAAATGGGAAAGATATTTGATCTTCTGGTTGACTAGACATGGAAGAGAGGAACTTCTTTCAGGCAGAGACACACACAGTCTGAGAAATCTTGTTGAGGTTACATTTGATTCTTTTTTGGTGGTTTAGTCACTAAGTCGTGTCTGACTCTTGTGACCCCATGGACTGTAGCCTGCCAGGCTCCTCTGTCGATGGGATTCCCCAGGCAAGAATACTGAAATAGGTTGCTATTTCTTTCTCCAGGGGATCTTCCCAACTCAGGAATCGAACCCAGGTCTCCTGCCTTTCAGGCAGGTTCTTTACCCACTGAGCTACAAGATTCTTTTTTATACTATAATAAATAGTGTTTATGCTTTATTGACTATGCCAAAGCCTTTGACTGTGTGGATCACAATAAACTGTGGAAAATTCTGAAAGACATGGGAATACCAGAACACCTGACCTGCCTCTTGAGAAATCTGTATGCAGGTCAGGAAGCAACAGTTAGAGCTGCACATGGAACAACAGACTGGTTCCAAATAGGAAAAGGAGTACGTCAAGGCTGTATATTGTCACCCTGCTTATTTAACTTATATGCAGAGTACATCATGAGAAACGCTGGACTGGAAGAAACGCAAGGTGGAATCAAGATTGCCAGGAGAAATATCAATAACCTCAGATATGCAGACACACCACCCTTATGGCAGAAAGTGAAGAGGAACTCAAAAGCCTCTTGATGAAAGTGAAAGAGGAGAGTGAAAAAGTTGGCTTAAAGCTCAACATTCAGAAAACGAAGATCATGGCATCTGGTCCCATCACTTCATGGGAAATAGATGGGGAAACAGTGTCAGACTTTATTTTTCTGGGCTCCAAAATCACTGCAGGTGGTGACTGCAGCCATGAAATTAAAAGACGCTTACTCCTTGGAAGGAAAGTTATGACCAACCTAGATAGCATATTCAAAAGCAGAGACATTACTTTGCCAACAAAGGTTCTTCTAGTCAAGGCTATGGTTTTTCCTGTGGTCATGTATGGATGTGAGAGTTGGACTGTGAAGAAGGCTGAGCGCCGAAAAATTGTTGCTTTTGAACTGTGGTGTTGGAGAAGACTCTTGAGAGTCCCTTGGACTGCAAGGAGATCCAACCAGTCCATTCTGAAGATCAGCCCTTGGATTTCTTTGGAAGGAATGATGCTGAAGCTGAAACTCCAGTCCTTTGGCCACCTCATGCGAAGAGTTGACTCATTGGAAAAGACTCTGATGCGGGGAGAGATTGGGGGCAGGAGGAGAAGGGGACTACAGAAGATGAGATGGCTGGATGGCATCACTGACTCGATGAACGTGAGTCTGAGTGAACTCCGAGAGTTGGTGATGGACAGGGAGGCCTGGCGTGCTGTGATTCATGGGGTCACAAAGAGTCGGACGTGACTGAGCGACTGAACTGAACTGAAGAGGCATGATATTTTATTGTGAAACTGACAGTATTGATGTCACATCACCATTCCAGTCAGACTGACTATAGGGAATTAAAAAAAAATAGTTCATAAGGATCTTCCCAAAATTATACATAAAAACCACTTCTCTCAGTTGCGAAAAAGGAATTTGTTTCAAGAGATCACTGACAAGATCATCTTGGAGAGCTACGTTATATAACATGAACAAACTTTTCTTCAATGTCATCTTTGAATAGTGGCCTGTGTTTCTGTTAATATTATGTAAATCTATGGAAAAATAACGTGTTGGAGGCCTCATCTGTCTCAGAGAGTGGTTGTAAGATGACAAAGGGAAAGAGAGTAACTACTTTAGTTAAGAAGGTAAAGAAAGGATGAAATCTCAGCAGCAGCCCTTGGTTAATGAACTTGGGCATCTCTGACATGCACGAGGAGGTATCGTGTGAATGTGAGGGTTGGATCAACAGGCTCAGAAAAGAGTGGAAATGTTGCGCCTTCCTTTCAAAAGCAGTCTTAAGAGAGTTGTGAGTCTGAAGCAGACAGACAGGCTGATGAACTGATTTGTCAGGGAGAATGTGAAGCAAGGAATGAATTGGGGCGATGTGAGATAGCAATTCTCCACGTTCCTCTGGGGATGCCACTCTTTAGGCTGATGAAAGGGTGAGAAGTGCTGATAGATTTAAGGAAAAAAAAAAAAAAAAAGAGGCCTGAAGACAAATGGAGCAAATCATAGAGGCCAACTGAGAAGTAATCCATTCATTATTTTCTGTATCAGTTGGGATTGCCATATCGCTTTGCCTAAAAAGACCAAAAGCTTCCTTACAGAAGTAGACTAACATAGTCAAGCATTGGAGTTGTGACTGCAGGTCTGAAGTTAGGGTTCCTGCGTATAAATTCTGTTCTTATAGACTGTGATACCTTCCTTATCTTTAAGAAATTGCACATCTTGGTTTCTGTATTTTATCTTCTATAAGTAATTATTTTACAATTATAATATTGTGTGGATCAAATGGGACAAACTTTATAAAGTGTGTAGTGCAGGGAGTACCACAATAAAACTCACAAAATTAGCTATCTAGCTTAGCTTCTGGACTAATATTTCAGTTATAGAGCTCTTCCTATTTTCAGATAATTTATAATTGAAGGAGAGAGATCATGCCAATAAAGATATAATTATTATCACTAGGAATGTTTTAATATTATTATATCATAATAATGCATTTTAAAAAATTGAGGGGAAAATAAGTAAGAAATTATTGTAGATTAGAGAGAACCAGTACTCACTCCAGTATTCTGGCCCGGAGAACCTCATGCACAGAGGATCCTGGTGGACTACAGTCCATGGGATCGCAAAGAGTTGGACACAACTGAGCGACTAACTCGACTACCACTAAAGAGGATATAATGTTCTATCCCTTTGTAAAATGTGTTATAAGATTAGCAGTACAATAATGTTATTTTATAGATTTTAAAAAATAATTTAAAAATAGGTTCCACTGTACTATATTAGACTCTTGTAAAATTGATTCATAAAAATCACCTCCAGCATATGCTTTCTCCAGTGTGTTCAACAAAACCATGCATTCAAATCTCAGTGAGTTAGAACAAAGCAGAATTTAGTAGAAATACTAGGTATATAGTTTTGAGGATACTTTTCTAAAACTTTCTAGTCCTCGTTGTAATAAAACACCATTCCTTTAGTTGCTAGGTGGAAGTTGTATTATTGAACTCAAATGCGCTAGGTATTGCTCTCCGCAATAGTAGTGCAAGTGCCTAGCTGATGTTTTGCTTTATGGGCTCTATATTTAATAAGCAACCCTTATCTTAAACCTTTAGACACTAGGTGACAGTCAGTGTTTTCAGAATATATCCAACAAAGATATTCAATAACTTCAATAACAGGAAAATATGTTCAAACCAAAAAGGTAATTGATATATTAAGGTGTGTTAATGTGATGCCAAAACATTATTTCAAGAAAATATGGAAGGAAAAAAAGCCATATTTTATATACATATACACAAGTACACACTTTCAGTGTGCAGTTCAAACTCAGAAAGCTAGTTTTAAAATTTGTGATCTCCAGAAATGGACTACCTAAAACATAGGTAAAGCAGATCATTGTTAGAAGACTTATTAAGAGGAACACAGGTATACCTGTGGTGGATTCATTTCGATATTTGGCAAAACTAATACAATATTGTAAAGTTTAAAAATAAAATTTAAAAAGAAAAGAAAAGAAAAAAAAAAGATAAACATAGATGCTAACAAGACTAGGACTTGGTTTTCTGAAAGTCATTTGTAGACAAAATTGTCAAGCTCTTTCTTAGTAGGGAAAGAACATTTTGGGGAATACATAGACATCTCTGTTCTGAACATGGAAATCAGGACTGCTTTGTGTGGTTGTCAAGTGTGCTATGCCATCGTATCTAACACGATGCCATCTGTGTCATGGATTTCGTTGGGTCATATGCTTATTACAACAATTTTAAGGAAGATGATGGTAAAGAATCTGGTTCCAATACAATAAGAATAGTGTGAAACATTTCCAACAGATGAAAAGAATGTCTTGAATAAAAGGTAACCTTTTCCTAATTTTTAAAAACGGTAATACCCTATGGATATGCAATAACCTTGACAGTAACTTAGACTTTTGTCAATGGACCAGGGATTCAGCTCACATCAATATTCTTCCCCCCTCACTTCAGCCCATCTTTTTCTATTCATAGCCCTTTCTTTTCTCTCCTAATTCATGAAATGCTAACTTTGTTAACTCTGACATTGGAACCAATATCTTCTTTTCCTACCTTTACTTGGTATCAGATCTCATTAGGAAGCAACATGATGCCAGATATAATTCTAGGTAGCTTACATCATTAGCTAGTGAAACTGCAATTTTCTGTGTAACTTTGGGTAAATTATCTGTGCTTTCTATGACTCAGATTTCTCAGATTGTAAAATAGGGAAAGTAATAGGACCTATTTATAGGGTTACTAGGGCTTTCTTGGTGACTCAGCTGGTAAAGAATCTGTCTGTAATGCGGGAGACCTGGGTTTGATCCCTAGGTTGGGATGATCCCCTGGAGAAGGGTAAGGCTACCCACTCCAGTATTCTGGCCTAGAGAATTCCATGGACTGCAGAGTCCATGGGGTCACAAAGAGTCGGACATGCTGAGTGACTTTCACTTTCACATAGGGTTACTATGTGAATTGAATAAGTTAACTGATGAAGCATAATCAAAATGATATTTTGCATACAGTAAATGATCAAGAAATGTAAAATATAATCAATACTATAATCTCACTTAATCTTTAGGAAAACTTATGGTGAAGTATTATTATTGTTAATTTCATGTTACAAAGGAGGAGACTGAGCCTCAGAAAGACTGATGCTTGTTTTATCTACTTCTAAGAAGTATTTGAGATTTAAACAACAAAAAGGATATCAAAACACTTTTTCAATGTGAATCACAGTACAAATAAAAGGAGTTAAGGTATTATTTGAGCTAAAGAAAACAAAGACTAGTAAGTATCTGTTAATGTGACTAGATATACAGGTAATGAAATGTAAAAGAAACAGCTTCTGCAACCAGGCTGTAATTTATGAGGAATATGATTCTCACCAACTCTAGAATCATAAACTGTGCCCAAGACATCCCAAGGCAAAGCTTCCATGGTACTGAGAGTAAAGTCTTTAGTCTGACATTGGTTTATTTAAATCATAAGCAATTAGAAACAAATGCCATTTTGCATTCAACTCCATGCTCTGTTGTTCTTTAATGAAAATACTGGATAATCCGAACATAATTAATTCCAAGTTTATTTTTATGGATATTATCTTTAATATTAATAATGTTTGCCCCTGTCTACATGAGGTCTGATTTCTGAGATTTCTTTCTTTGTTCTCTATCCTATTAAGAAAGCTAAATAAATGAAGAGTAGCTAAAAGATCTACCATTCTTTGCATATAACTTGTATTCTAATATGCAGTGTGAGTTGTTTTATCTTGTTTTAGGTTATTTTTTTTTTCTAATAGAATAATCTCAGATTAGCTGTTGTAAGAATTGCATTGTCTATGTGTACCATCCAACTGATTACGTTTTTAAAAACGCATTTGCCCCTTGTGCTAGAAAAATTACCCAGTTAACATCATGATAATAGTAATGATTTTCAGAAAAGGATTTGTAGGTCCTTTTCTCTGTAATTTACTTGCTGTTTCTGACAACCCTTCACAATGGCTGTAATCAGTGTGGTGATTTTTCCCATGAACTTGGCCCAGAGCTGCCCATCACTACTTTACTTACGTGTATATAAGTACCACGATACCTTTCTCAATTTGCTGTTGACTGCAATTAGAGTTACTTTTGTTTTTTTCTTTTTAATTGTGAAGAACTTTCTACTTGTAAACACTATAAACATGAGTCAAAAAAATTTTTTTTTCTCTCAACAGGAAACACTGAATTATGGCATTTATAACTTGGACAGATCTTAGAGATCATCTAGTCTTACCAATCAGTGCATTAAAAGAAAGGGTTTTTCAGAGGTTAAATGTCAAGGCCAAGATCACATGAAGATTACATAAGTGACTAGACCTTTTAATCCTCTCTCCATTGCTCTGTAATTCATTGGTAAAGTGGGTTAGTATTAATAGTGTGTTAAATCAGTGCAGATCCAAATGTGAATAATTAATGCTTATCCCAATAATTAGGGAGAACCCTCCAAGAAGGCAGATGCTTTGAAGCTTTTGTTCACTGTTTTACTCCTAGAGTCTAGAATAGTGTATATCTTATGTCAGTAATTTTTTTTAATAAATAAATGAATGGCTAATTAAAAACTCATCATATACATGCAGAATTTTTGTTTTCTTCCCCTTAATTACTTGGATTTTTAAATACTGTGTTTTTACTTATTTATCCAGATAATTTATTTTTCTTTTTGTATATTAAATATCATCTCACCTCTATATTAAACATTCAGTCAGCCAACCAAATTTTTATTAACCACAGGAAGTCATACAACATGTGATTAATATTTTTTCTAATTGAACTAAATGCATTCCTCCATTCATTAATACATGTCAAGCAATTAAATTTCATGATATAAAGAGCTATTACTACAATTATTATAATTATGAACCATAGGTTAAAATGCTCTGATATTAATTTACTGGTATTAAAGAATTTCAAAGTGAAAATACAGGCTTAGAAACATTTGCTCAAATGGTAGAACTATTTCTGAAATCTCCCTGTCACATTCATTGTATGTGAGGCTTTCCAAGGAATATTTCATCATCTTCTTCTTCAAGAGGATCTATCCACCTTACATGTGCCCTGCTGCTAACACTCTTTTTTTTTTTTCCTCAGATCAAATACTAAAACCCAGGAGATAGTTTGCTTAAAATATCAATTCTTGGTAGATTAATTTAGAGAGTGTCACCCTAGAAAATCTTTTGATTAACTACAACTATAACCTTTAGTATAACAAAAGTAATGAAGATCATCAAAATGAATTTTATATTTGAGTAAGTACCTGAGAAGGCATTCTGTTCTATTTAAGCACTACAAAAAAAGAAAAAGAAGGAAAGAAAAAAAAAAAAAAAAACAGAAAAATGATATAAGAAATTTCTGTCAGCTCTTTGTTTTGGTATTGAATTAATAAGCTGGTGATAAATGAATATGTATAAAATTATGCTGTTTTCAGTGTACACAGGGGGAAATACCCCATAAAAACAAAAAACAATGGTTAGTACACAGTACTCCCAGTGCAGAGGAGTGATCATGTTTACCACTGAGTGTGTCGTTGGTATGCTGGCCTCATTGTGTTGGCAACCTAGGCTACATCACAGGCTGTCCACAGTCCATCCAGGTTGTAAGTGATGTGAGCTGGTAATCAGGCTCAGCCACTACAGGACACTCTCCCCTTTTCCTGACTCTTCGGGTAGCTTTGAAAGTGGAATTTTTTTTTTTTTCAAGTTGTTAATTTTATAGGAACTGACCCAGAGGTATTGAAAGGCTTCCTGAGAGATCCTGGGTCTTCTCCTAGTTTAGGTGGTTGTTAATAATTCTGACTCCCCAAATAACAGCAGTGATTCAAACTGTTCAGCTCAATGCTTGAGTAATGTAGCCAGATATCAAAACACTGGACTTTTTGAAGGGAAACAGGCCTGAGCCACTCCAGTTCAATATCTCAAGTATGAGAGGTCATTCAAGACCACGAGGGAAGAGTTGGACTAAGGCAAGATGCCACATCTGGCGTGATTCCAAATACTGACTAGAAATTCAGGGCATCACAGTTAGTCAGAGTGAGGCATCTTGGAGCTCAGGAGGCCCTCTGTAAAAATAAATACTAATTTTATTAGGAATTGAATTATTTCTCAGTTTGGAGAAATTTCAAATCATTTTCGTTTTTGTTAAGGCATTGCAAACACCATTTATTTTATTTTAAATAAAATACATTGAAAAATCTTTCCAATTACAAAAGAAAAATAGATTCACTGTAGAAAATTTAGAAAATATTAAAAACTCAAAAAGTGGAAAACAGTGATATAACTTTTCATGACCATTATTAACATTTGCTGAAATGTTCTCTACATATATTTTTCAAATGAAACCATATCATGTACATGTTATAACCTGCTTGTCCAGCTTAATAATAGATAGAAAAAATATTCCAAAGTCATCGAGTACTGTTCTACAATGTGATTCTAATGGCTGACTAGTAGACCATAAGTTACCTGACAAATACCCTTTGATTATTTAGGTTGTTTCCAGTCAGCCTCTCTTATTATTTCTTCCCTTATGATCTTGCAGTACTCTGCTTATGCTGCTAATGCAAAAATATATATATATATATTTGTGAATGCATTTGTTGCCATCTTTTGCTATGAGTGCCTTTAGCTTAGGGATTTGGTCTTTTTAAATCATTGTACCACCATCATCTAGTCTGGAATCAACACAGTAAATGATAGGTATATAATCAATTTACACACATGAACCTAATAATTAGATATGATATATACATAGATTTAGTAAGTTCTGAAATATAGCAAAGACAGGGCTTCCCTGGTGGCTCAGATGGTAAAGAATCCACCTGCAATGCAGGAGACCTGGGTTCAATCCCTGGATTGGGAAGATCCCCTGGAGAAAGGAGTGGCAACCTATTCCAGTATTCTTGCATGGAGAATTCCTTGGACAGAGGAGCCTGGCAGGCTACAGTCCATGGGGTTGCCAAGAGTTGGACATGACTGAATGACTTTCAATCACTCAGTCTTATTATGGAATGCTAGGTCCATTCGAGCTATGAAAAACCAAATGAAAGTGAAAGTCGCTCAGTCGTGTCCGACTCTTTGTGACCCCATGGACTGTATAGTCCATGGACTTCTCCAGGCCAGAATACTGGAGTGAGAAGCCTTTCCCTTCGCCAGGGGATCTTCTCAACCTAGGGATTGAACCCAGGTCTCCGACATTGCAGGAGGATTCTTTACCAGCTGAGCCACAAGAATGATAAACCAAGGCAACATATTAAAATGCAAGAGACATTGATTTACTGACAAAGGTTCGTATAGTCAAAACTGGTTTTTCCAGTAGTCATGTACAGGTAAGAGAGTTGGACCATAAAGAAGGCTGAGTGCCGAAAACTGATGCTTTTGGATTGTGGTGTTGGTGAAGACTCTTGAGAGTCCCTTGGACTGTACAGAGGTCAAACCAGTCAATCCTAAAGGAAATCAACCCTGACTGTTCATTGGAAGGACTACTGCTGAAGCTGAATCTCCAGTACTTTGGCCACCTGATGCCAAGAGCCAACTCATTAGAAAAGACCCTGATGCTGGGAAAGACTGAAGGCAAGAGGAGAAGTGAAGGGCGGAGGATAAGATGATTACATAGTTAGACTCAATGAACATGAATTTGAGCAAACTCCGGGACATAGTGGAGGACAGAGGAGCCTGGCAGTCCATAAGGTGGCAGAATCAGACACAACTTAGTGACTAAACAACAACAACAGATCCATTCAGAGGTAAATCCCTTATAAATATTATCACCATTCCTTCAAAGAGTAGTGGAGGGTCTAGAGACCCCTTTCAGATATAGAGTTTCACACATCTGTTTCTTTTCAGAGTCGTTTTTTGTTTATTTGTTTGTTTTGTATCACCTGGGAGTGTTTCCTGAGAGCTCTGACTACAACTATCATAGTTTAACTCTGTTAAATAAATTCTAGTACATAGCATTACGTTTTTAATTCCAGCTCTGCTACTCACCAGGCTGTTTAACTTTGGATAAGTTGTTTAACCCTCTGCATCACTTTTCCCTATCTGTAAAATCTGAGTAAAAATATCTATCCCACACATTTAAGAGGAAAAAATAATTTGCTTTTTTAAAAGTAAAATAAAATAATTATAAAAATAACCTGCCTAATAAATAGAAGATAGTATGACTCTTTAACTGCCTTTTGTTTTTCCTTTCCTTAAATCCTTTTGACGTGTAGGACTAATTCCACTTCAGTCAGTGACTTGGTTTCCTGAAGGTTAATGCTACATGCAGTCTTCATCCATTTGGCAGAGGCAAGGGAGAACACATTATATGTAAGAAAAATGAGATAGCCCTTGCTTCTGATTTTCCCTTCCTTTAAAAGCTGTAAACACAAAAGTGGTTGCTTCATGTCAGAGCAGCCTGAATGCAATGTATTTATAGTTAATGAAAGGCAAGGCAAGCAACTCTGAAATGCATGCTTCAGGATTTTCTCTTGGTACTTTCTAGAGTCTATCATAAGTTAGAGCTGATTTTATAATAGGATAGACATATGAAAGAACATTGTAGATTGTCCAAACTTCTGCTCAAGTAGAACTCGGTGGTTTGCAGCTCCAGGGAAATTAATGGTTCTTTGGGCATGCTGCTCTGTAGCTGGGGATTTGAGGTGTTTTCTGGGACAGCAGATATGCAAACTGTCCTCAGAGTGCCCTGTCCACTCCAGCTGAGTCATCTAGTGGCTAAACTGGGTCACAGTCTGTCATGCTCACATCTATTTGTATAGAACTAAGCTTTACATATACTTAAATGCATATTTATTGGGGTACAAAGGTGGACAAGGAGAGTCTTTTGACCCCCAAGGAACTCTATGAGAGAATCTTAGTCCATTCCAGGCTGTAAGTGAACTGTCAGTCTAACAGCTGCAGTAAGATGCAGGCTCTGTGCTGCATCTAGCAGTTATCATGCTGTTCATCTAATTGGCTGGTTTAGGTTTCAGTGATGGGGTGGAGAGAGGGGATGCAAGAAGGAAGGAGAGCTAAGTGATGCCTGGGAGCTTTCCTTGTGTTCTAGTGTTCCTCTGAACAGTAATTATTGTCATGTATTCAAAGACTTGACAGCAGGAACAGAGAATCTCTTTGGTGAAGTACCAGTCTATATTTGGGTCTGAGTGTCTTTGGGCCTACAGAAGATCCCAGAGAAGCTGCAATTAGTGGTTTATGAATGCAAAACAGCACATTGTAGCTAAGCATGGATCTTTTGCCTTCTCGAAAAATCCAAGTTCCATGAAAGAAAAATGTAGCCCTCTGATTTAGATGGGCATGCAGATACCTGTTTCAGCCACCACTTATGCCCCCTGCCTCCAAACCAACAATACTGCACAAAAGAAGGAGTTCATGTGAGTGAGGAGCCCTGAGGGCTCAGAACTGTTTCCTTTCCTTACAGATGGATAGGAGCAGGCATAGTTCAAATTAACCAAAAGATGTAGCTCATTTTTTTTAAATGTATCTGATGTGTAGCTCAGACTGAGGAAAGGAGGTAGGCTGAAAGAGATTATGTTGGGACCAGTTTTACATAAATTCTGCTCTATTTAATTTGTGGGAGTTTCTTGAAATCAAGTTCCCCATTGTAATTTCTTCCAAGGCTCAAGCTGTGGCCTCAAAAAAAAAGGAGGGGGGGACAATATATGTATATTTGTGTACTTATATGGAACCTATGTAGTTTCTGATCCAAACATCAGATCACATGTTCCACATTTTTAGCAAAAGCATGAGCCAAATATCTAGACATCCTGGCAGTCACCTGTAATTTGGCACTCTGAGGGGATGAATAATTACTGCTTTTATAATTTTCTGTTTAAATATGTACCTGTATTTATTTATGTATAACCATAAGAGTAACTTTGGGCATGGATAGCTGTTTCACTCAGCCGCACCCCTTCTATTCTTCCAAGCATTTTATTTGGAATGATGGGGAGACCTCAGAAAGGCCACTAAATAGGAACAGGATCTTTAAATAAAGAAATAATTTAAATAAACCAAATTGGCTTAGGGAAGACTTTCAAGATTAGGGATATAAAGACCTAGAAATTTCAGTTATGCAGTCTCTATGAAACTTTCATTCTAATAGCCATAATCAAGAGGAACAGAAATGATATTTATTTTAAATAATAAATTTATTTTAAATGGAAAATAATTTATTTCTCTTTGCCCTTCTTTATCTGAATATGCTGATTACACTGACCAAGTAGTATTCTTTTCTCCCATATTTAATCCTTTATAATGGTTCATAAACTGAATTTATGCTAAGAAGTTTAAATGAACAGAACATAATCTAAGCAAACACTGTTATGATGGTTGCAAGTTGAAGAAGTCTTCCACCTTACACTGGCAAGGTCCAAATCTCCAATTCTTTGAATATCCTTCAATCTACTCATAATGGCAGAAGCTGTAGGCTTTTTACATCTGTAACATCTTCGCAGCACATCGTAAAGCAGCCATTAGAAATGGCCTGTTTTCTTTAAAAAACTTAGCAATAAAGAAAAAAGAAGGAAGCATGGAAGGAAGGAGGAAAGGAAGAACATTGAATGTCCATTCTTTTGTTAGGTAATTGTGTTCTCTGTTTTTCATAATTCCTCACCTCTGAATTGTTTATATCATGCACATACAGATATATGTATGCACACATATATACATATTCATACACATACACAGCACTTCACTCTTATAGGTTTGTGCTTAAAACCTCTGCTGAAAAGGCTCTTCTTTCCCTGGTACTTCAATTAATGATGGCCTCTGGCTAGTTGTCCAGCTTTGAAGGCATGGTCAAATCCTGAATGAAATCACTGTGTGAACTTGAGTGTATTACTTAAAGTTTTTGACCCTAGTTTCTTCTTGTGTAGCATAAACAGATTACAGATAAATAACTAAATTTTGTTGGATTAAATACAAGATAAAATATATATCTGCTTGTTTTTTGACAGTAGGATGACTTCATGTTTCATTAATCTTCAAACAGGCCCTTTTTGTACCTCTTCCCATATGCCAGCCATCATATTGTGTGTGTCTATGTCAGTCCACAGCCAACTTTATTGATGGTAATGTGGTTAAATCAATTTTTGAGCCTCCAAACTCACATACATATGCAAAATATTTACATAACAACATACACTTTATCAGGTTTCAGAAAATTTTAAAAATAATAATATTATTTTATTATTTAATTATTTTTATTATTATTTTCGGAGAAGGCAATGGCACCCCACTCCAGTACTCTTGCCTGGAAAATCCCATGGGCGGCAGCTCCCAGTAGGCTGCAGTCCATGGCGTCGCTAAGAGTCAGACACGGCTGAGCGACTTCACTTTCACTTTTCACTTTCATGCATTGGAGAAGGAAATGGCAACCCACTCCAGTACTCTTGCCTGGAGAATCCCAGGGATGGGGGAACCTGGTTGGCTTCCATCTATGGGATCGCACAGAGTTGGACACAACTGAAGCAACTTAGCAGCAGCAGCATTATTTTAATTATATTATTATTAATATAGTAATAATTATACAGTTTATTTTTAGACTTTTCTGAATGAAGGTAAGCTTTCAACAAGGGTCTTTTATTTTCCTTTGACTCACATACAAAGATCATGACAGACTAGGTACCACTGTTTATATGTATTTCTATGATATAACTCCCGTAAAAGGAACCTGTTTTATCAAAAGTCATATCTTAAAAAACCTGGCTATTATAAACAGTGCTGCGATGAACATTGGGGTACACGTGTCTCTTTCCCTTCTGGTTTCCTCAGTGTGTATGCCCAGCAGTGGGATTGCTGGATCATAAGGCAGGTCTATTTCCAGTTTTTTAAGGAATCTCCACACTGTTCTCCATAGTGGCTGTACTAGTTTGCATTCCCACCAACAGTGGAAGAGGGTTCCCTTTTCTCCACACCCTCTCCAGCATTTATTACTTGTAGACTTTTGGATCGCAGCCATTCTGACTGGTGTGAAATGGTACCTCATAGTGGTTTTGATTTGCATTTCTCTGATAATGAGTGATGTTGAGCATCTTTTCATGTGTTTGTTAGCCATCTGTATGTCTTCTTTGGAGAAATGTCTATTTAGTTCTTTGGCCCATTTTTTGATTGGGTCGTTTATTTTTCTGGAGTTGAGCTGTAGGAGTTGCTTGTATATTCTCGAGATTAGTTGTTTGTCAGTTGCTTCATTTGCTATTATCTTCTCCCATTCTGAAGGCTGTCTTTTCACCTTGCTAATAGTTTCCTTTGATGTGCAGAAGCTTTTAAGGTTAATTAGGTCCCATTTGTTTATTTTTGCTTTTATTTGCAATATTCTGGGAGGTGGGTCATAGAGGATCCTGCTGTGATGTATGTCAGAGAGTGTTTTGCCTATGTTCTCCTCTAGGAGTTTTATAGTTTCTGGTCTTACGTTTAGATCTTTAATCCATTTTGAGTTTATTTTTGTGTATGGTGTTAGAGAAAAAAAAAAAAAAAAAAAAAAAAAACCCTGTGCATTTAACCACTATGCTATACTGCCTTTCAAAGCACAGAAAGAAGATAAACATCAGGGAATAGCCAAAGATGTGGAAACTGGGGACCAGGAATACTAACCTAGCTTCTGCCTGGCTGAGAAAAATGAACAGGATAATGTATGTGTAGACTATAATTCTATGTGAAACTCTTCCATCTAATATATAAACCAGAGTTCTTATTTTCAAATACAAAATCTTATCAAAATAATTAAAGTGGGTTAAAGAAATAGCATCAATAGCCTTGTCTGAAGAGATATCAATTAAGAAAATATCCTGTTATTGAGAATCATACTAGAAGCAAAACTGTTCCCCATATAAATGTGGATGTTGTTTCAGCTAGAAGAGAAATCTGACCTAGAAGTCTGTCTAAATAACTGTTTCAGTGAGGATCAGAGGGGTAGAGGAGGTTATGTGGAATGCAGAGAATACTAACTTATTAAGACCTAGACTTTCCTTTAAGTCCTTAAGAATTTGATATCATATTATTCTTAGGATACTTTTTAAAAATGTAAATGCTATTTAATCCAACAATGATATTTGAAATATCTTAAAACAAAGTGATACCTGTTGTATACCAATTATGTATTAAGTACATAGCATGTTAGACACTCTAGAAGATGAAAGAAAGTAAAATTAAGGAACTAGCTTCCAAGAAGCTAACAATTTAGTTTGGGTACACAATGCATGTATGTATAAATGAGTAATACCAGCGTGAAAGCTTCACTGGGTAATGGACTCTTTTTATTCACTAATCTATGTCCAGAACTAAGAATGATACCTACCTAATACCTAATAGCTGCATAATAAATATTTAACCAGAATAGATGAATGAGTAAACACATAAAAGGATGGGAGATAAATATCTCTAGTATATAATATAATGGGGGTTCCACGGTGTCTCAGATGGTAAAGAATCTGCCTGCAATGCAGGAGACCCAGGTTTGTTCCCTGGGTCAAGAAGATCCCCTGGAGAAGGGAATGGCTACCCCTCTAGTATTCTTGCCTGGAGAATTCCATGGACAAGAGGAGCCTGGCAGGCTACAGTCCATTGGGTAACAAAGAGTCAGACACAACTGAGCAACTAACACACAAATAATATAAGAGAAACCACAAAACAGTACAGGATTGATTGTCAAATTAAGGATAGAGGAAATAAGTAGTGAAGGGATGGAAGGGCTGACTATTAAGTGTATTGAAAAAAATTGATGTAAAGGTACCCATCATGATATCTAACATTTACTGATTCCCAACAGTCATTAACTACTGAAATCTAGTATAGTAATTCAGTAAACTGTGTCTTTTCTGTACCCAGAGATATATATTTGGGGATTGAGATAGATATGATAATTTAGGTCACCTGGAACACCATGCAGTTTTTGTTATCATAGCTAATGAGTTGACGAATAGGGGAACATTTGGTTTTATGAGTAAATTTATTTTGTTTTTATTTCATGATTTCTTATTTGAAATCTAGACTGTAATTATCTTTCACCCATGTTCTGTTATTTTGTTTTTCATTATTACTTGGCCAGTTGCTTGAGCCTACTCTTTTTCTTCAGTGATTTGTGTTTTAATTTAGTCATTATTGGATGGATTCCTTCCAAATGTACTACGGATGGCAGCTTCTTAATGCTTCTCCTTCATGAACAGAAATTGGTTTGGTTTTAATCTGTGGTAACCTTCTAAACACTGAAATGAATCATTTCAACCTTACTCTTCTGCCAATACCATTAAATATATATATATATACACACACACACACACACACACACACACACATATATATCCTAAAATGGTACACTATACAAATTGCAACTGGAAAATCATCTTAGAATATACTATTTTTAAAAGTAATTCCTTGTCACTTGGAATAGATATGTAGGTTTCAGTTTTTACACCGTTCATTACATTTTCATTTATTTTATTTGTATCAGTCATTACAAAATGTGAACTACTTATAAGACATCTCACTACATATGCTGAGGGTGGAAAAGTGTGCCATGTTCTTTAAACTCGGTGACTTTTGTCCTAAGGGTAAAGATATGATACATGCACATTATTTGAAAAGGTAACTATGCAAGGGGATAAGGATACAGTAAGTTGTAGATGAATGGCATCAAGAAGCAGTGTTTTAAGAGTTTAGACAATAGAGAAGAGATGAATAAATATAGAATCTCATCAGGTAAGGCTTCACAGAACAAAAGGCAGTAGAGCTGTGCCTTGAAGGACGGAAGCAGAAAGGGTGTTTCCTGTGGATATAGGAAGAGAGAATGTGGCATGAGAACTAAACAAGGCAGGAATGCAAAAGGCAGGAGACTGAGCATCCTGTACTCTATAGGGTGGAAGTTCAATGCGGTGAGTATTAAAAAAAAATCTGGAAGATTGTGGAAGTTATTTAAATTTTCAGAAGAAGATGATGTTATTTATGAACTCTGTATATAGTAGTGATCACACTATTTCAAAGCAGTTTCCAAATCACTTTTGTATCCAGTCTCTCATTTGATCATTGAAGCAAACCTGTAAGAAAAATTATTATATATACACATACCAGATACTGATAGTCAAATGGTAGAACTTGACCCAATGGCACAAACCTAGAAAGTGTCAGAACACATATTTGTGTCCAGATAATGACCTAAATCCCGTGTTCACCTCAGCATTCCATTCTATCAGAAGATGAATATGAATCATTATCACATGACCAAAGCTTACATATACATGTATATGAGATACCATTTCCAGCATGGTATTAAAGAATGAACTTTTTTTCCTTAGATACAATTTGAATAGGTGAAAGTGAGATCATTCTGAATAGAAGAGGTTATTCAATAAACATTCTCAACATTGTTTTCAATAGAATAATGACTTGTTCATGATTCCATCACCACATATGGATTTTAGCCCAAATTTCTCTGAAGATGTTATAAGCCACTCTCTGTATCATTACAGCATATAATCAAAATCACATTTTCATCTTCTTCCACTGTTTTCACATTCCTTTCTTATATTGAATTGTTATGACATTGGTATGATCTAAACACATGAGATATTATTCTCATTTAACATATTTATGAAGGCAAACAGAATTAGAACAATCTGCCCATCATCCTACTCATATTGGTGGTGGAGCCAGATCTCTTTTTTAAAAATACTTTTTATTTTATATTGGAGTATAGCCAATTATAGCTTCCCCATTGTGGAGCCAGATATCTTGACTCAGCCTAACAGTCCACAGTTCCAGGCTGCTCCCAAGATATTCAAGTTTGCATTTGATAGTGCAATTTAACACATACCAGAAGATACAGAAATATCTGCTGAGAATGTAGTGTTTTGGGATTCTTTCTGCAAACTTGCAGCTTCTAACTCTGAGCTCCAGGCTTTTCCCTCATTGTACTTAGTACTATGAAATGAACTAGTTAACATTCATCTATTTTTACCTCATTCAACCACATAATCTGACACTTACCTTAGCTAATGATTGATAGAGGGAGAAAACTATCTTTTCCAAGGTAAGCTGTATAGCAGAGAAATGGCTGTGACCCTGAGGTTGGACATGTACCAGCCTAGCTTATAAGTGCTAAAGACAAGAAAGGGTTACCTTTCTGGGAAGTGGCTCTAAAAAGAGACAAATTTCCCATAATATATTACAGTGATGTCAGAATTATGACTTTCTTCTCTCCTCCCTCTGGCTGAATGTGAAAGATTTAATTTAGTCTCTTACTATTTCCAGGAGGATTAAAGTATAGTCAAGGGACCCATCTGTGGTAATAGAATGGAGTTAGTTAACCTTGACTAAAGTTAATTTAGCTACTGGAAATGGTTAACAGGCAGGGGTGTGGAAGACAGTTGCCAGTTCATGCTTTTCTTTATCACATATCTTGCAATGTTCCCTAATGTTTCAACTAATTTTCTTCTAATTTTTAAAGTAAAAGCTGTATACTTTACTGTTAGATGTTAATCATATTGCTTGCTCATTTTTCTTTGATATTTATATCACCATTGTCAGTGATGTGATGGCATAATTCAAATTCACCAACACTTTACTGTAGATTTGATAATAAAAATATCAAAAACATATCATATTCCATCTCAAATACACTTATCCAAGAGGAACAAAGCACCTTACAACATTTGATTGGACTTAGGAATAAACTCATCTAGGTCAGATTAGTCCTCAATAGACCAAACAGCCCTCTATATTTATATGTGCTGTGCTCTGCTTAGTCGCTCAGTCATGTCCAACTCTTTGCGACCCCATGGACTGTAGCCTTCCAGGCTCCTCTGTCCATGGAGATTCTCCAGGCAAGAACACTGGAGTGGGTTGCCATGCCCTCAGCCAGTGGATCTTCCCAACCCAGAGGTTGAACCTAGGTCTCCCATATTGCAGGTGGATTCTTTACATTCTGAGTCACCAGGGAAGCCCAAGAATACTGGACTTTGCAGCTTATCCTTTCTCCAGGGGATCTTCTCGACCCAAGAATCGAACCAGAGTTTCCTGAATTGCAGGCAGAGTCTTTACCAGCTGAGCTACCAGGGACAGCCAGGCTTCTCTGTCTATGGGATTTTCCAGGCAAGAATACGGGAGTGGGTTGCCATTTCCTTCTACAGGGGATCTTTCCAACCCAGGTATCAAACCCACATCTCCTGCACTGAAGGAGATGGAGTCTTTTCAGCTGAGCCACCAGGGAAGCCCACAGTGGTGGAATCATATCCCTCTATAGTATTTTGCTAACTATATTTAGATTCACATACACTATACTTCCGGAGAAGGCAATGGCACCCCACTCCAGTACTTTTGCCTAGAAAATCCCATGGACGGAGGAGCCTGGTAGGCTGCAGTCCATGGGGTCGCTAGAGTTGGACACAACTAAGCATCTTCACTTTCACTTTTCACTTTCATGCATTGGAGAAGGAAATGGCAACCCACTCCAGTGTTTTTGCCTGGAGAATCCCAGGGACGGGGAAGCCTGGTGGGCTGCCGTCTATGGGGTCACACAGAGTTGGGCATGACTGAAGTGACTTAGCAGCAGCAGCACACTATACTTCTGACCAGTTCCTCCTTACATGTATGTAATTGGAAGTTAAAGAGAAATTGCAATATGTATTTGAAAGGAGCAGGATGATTTGCTTTTTTGTCTCTCAGACTGGCTAACTCAGGATCAAGCCCACCCATGCCTGGCTGCTTCATAGTGCAGTTGGAATACCTTGTATGTGGAACCTCCGCCAACCGAGCACTTGCCAAGTCTATGCTCTGATGATTCCATAAAATGTTACTGTCAAAAAGCTTCTGGTAAAATTCTGTTGCCATGAGTAAAGGCATTGCATTAGAATAAGATTATTTCCAAATGGACATGGGGTTAAATTAGCCATCGTAACTGTAATACTTTAGTATCACTATCAGATATATTGAAGCCATAATTTTAAACTGTGTAATAAAATGAGTAAAAGAAATCATTTCATCAAATGAAATGTTTAAATATGAATAACTGGAGAGCAGTTGTTCTGCAACTACATCTTTTCCCAGAGAAAAATAAAGTCAGGAGATTTCAGCCAGACCTTCTATTAATGTCTTTTGCTGGGGAGGCTGGCCCTCTTGGATGGAGCTGCAGTCATGAGGTTATCTAGGGACACAAAACCACCAAGCTCACAGGGAAGGGGAACAGTTCAAATGAATTCTGCAGATGAGAGTTACAGTGCCGAGATGACGATGCCTCTGAATTAAGTAGCAGAGTAAGAACCCTGTTGTGACTTTTGGTATTAAGCGAAAAGATGTCATCTATTTTGTGTGATCTATTAGTACTGTTAGAGGAATCAAATGAGATAATGTATCTAAAAGCCTTTTGAAAGTGTGAAAGGCTATGTAAGGACACAGGGAGCCTGCTTTGACCTGTATTACACCAGGATCTATGATTAGCTGACAGGTTGACCGTAAGGTAACTAAGGGTCTGAGCTACCATCAGACTTTGATAAAGGAGAGCTTGGTGAATGAATGGCATACTTTTGTTTATTAAATTGATATCCCTAAAGACTTTTTAAAAAGATTTAAATTCTTATGGTTGATATTTTTTTTTAAAGCAGTGACTAACTTTATTGCTTTGGCATATAGAGTAAATGTATTAGAAAGGAAAGAAAAGGTTCTGAATCTTACTTTTCTTTTTGGAATCTGATTCCCATAATTTACATTGTGATCTCAGTTAGGTTAACTAAACTCTCTGAACCTGTAAAATGAAGTTAATAATATTCAATACCTGATATCTTTGTGTACATCAAATTGTTTAACATGTAATACTTAGTCTGTGTCTCATAGTCAGCTATTAATTATGAGCTAATTAATAAGTAATTAACAAGTATTTTAATAATATGTTTATATTATATATATAATTTCTATTAAATATATTATACATTTATATTTATATAAATACACAATTAGTAAGTAATTTATTAATAAGTAATTAAACAATTTAAGGGTAATATGCTACTGGAGATCAGTGGAGAAATAACTCCAGAAAGAATGAAGGGATGGAGCCAAAGCAAAAAGAATACCCAGCTGTGGATGTGACTGGTGATAGAAGCAAGGTCTGATGCTGTAAAGAGCAATATTGCATAGGAACCTGGAATGTCAGGTCCATGAATCAAGGCAAATTGGAAGTGGTCAAACAAGAGATGGTAAGAGTGAATGTTGACATTCTAGGAATCAGTGAACTGAAATGGACTGGAATGGGTGACTTTAACTCAGATGACCATTATATCTTCTACTGCGGGCAGGAATCCCTCAGAAGAAATGGAGTGGCCATCATGGTCAACAAAAGAGTCCAAAATGCAGTACTTGGATGCAATCTCAAAAATGACAGAATGATCTCTGTTCATTTCCAAGGCAAACCATTCAATATCACAGTAATCCAAGTGTATGCCCCAACCAGTAATGCTGAAGAAGCTGAAGTTGAATGGTTCTATGAGGACCTACAAGACCTTTTAGAAATAACACCCAAAAAATATGTACTTTTCATTATAGGGGACTGGAATGCAAAAGTAGGAAGTCAAGAAACACCTGGAGTAACAGGAAAATTTGGCCTTGGAATACAGAATGAAGCAGGACAAAGACTAATAGAGTTTTGCCAAGAAAATGCACTGGTCATAACAAACACCCTCTTCCAACAACACAAGAGAAGACTCTACACATGGACATCACCATATGGTCAACACCGAAATCAGATCGATTATATTCTTTGCAGCCAAAGATGGAGAAGCTCTATACAGTCAGCAAAAACAAGACCAGGAGCTTACTGTGGCTCAGACCATGAACTCCTTATTACCAAATTCAGACTTAAATTGAAGAAAGTAGGGAAAACCACTAGATCATTCAGGTATGACCTAAATCAAATCCCTTATGATTATACAGTGAAAGTGAGAAATAGATTTAAGGGCCTAGATCTGATAGATAGAGTGCCTGATGAACTATGGAATGAGGTTTGTGACATTGTACAGGAGACAGGGATCAAGACCATCCCCATGGAAAAAAAATGCAAAAAAGCAAAATGGCTGTCTGGGGAGGCCTTACAAATAGCTGTGAAAAGAAGAGAAATGAAAAGCAAAGGAGAAAAGGAAAGATATAAACATCTGAATGCAGAGTTCCAAAGAATAGCAAGAAGAGATAAGAAAGCCTTCTTCAGCGATCAATGCAAAGAAATAGAGGAAAAACAACAGAATGGGAAAGACTAGGGATCTCTTCAAGAAAATCAGAGGTACCAAAGGAACATTTCATGCAAAGATGAGCTCGATAAAGGACAGAAATGGTATGGACCTAACAGAAGCAGAAGATATTAAGAAGAGATGGCAAGAATACACAAAAGAACTGTACAAAAAAGATCTTCACGACCCAGATAATCACGATGGTGTGATCGCTGACCTAGAGCCAGACATCCTGGAATGTGAAGTCAAGTGGGCCTTAGAAAGCATCACTATGAACAAAGCTAGTGGAGGTGATGGAATTCCAGTTGAGCTATTCCAAATCCTGAAAGATGATGCTGTGAAAGTACTGCACTCAATATGCCAGCAAATTTGGAAAACTCAGCAGTGGCCACAGGACTGGAAAAGGTCCGTTTTCATTCCAATCCCAAAGAAAGGCAATGCCAAAGAATGCTCAAACTACTGCACAATTGCACTCATCTCACACACTAGTAAAGTAATGCTCAAAATTCTCCAAGCCAGGCTTCAGCAATATGTGAACCGTGAACTTTCTGATATTCAAGCTGGTTTTAGAAAAGGCAGAGGAACCAGAGATCAAATTGCCAACATCCGCTGGATCATGGAAAAAGCAAGAGAGTTCCAGAAAAACATCTATTTCTGCTTTATTGACTATGCCAAAGCCTTTGACTGTGTGGATCACAATCAACTGTGGAAAATTCTGAAAGAGATGGGAATACCAGACCACCTGATCTGCCTCTTGAGAAATTGTATGCAGGTCAGGAAGCAATAGTTAGAACTGGACATGGAACAACTGACTGGTTCCAAATAGGAAAAGGAGTTCGTCAAGGCTGTATATTGTCACCCTGTTTATTTAACTTATATGCAGAGTACATCATGAAAAACGCTGGACTGGAAGAAACACAAACTGGAATCAAGATTGCTGGGAGAAATATCAATAACCTCAGATATGCAGATGACACCACCCTTATGGCAGAAAGTGAAGAGGAACTCAAAAGCCTCTTGATGAAAGTGAAAGAGGAGAGTGAAAAAGTTGTCTTAAAGCTCAACATTCAGAAAACGAAGATCATGGCATCCGGTCCCATCACTTCATGGGAAATAGATGGGGAAACAGTGGAAACAGTGTCAGACTTTATTTTTCTGGGCTCCAAAATCACTGCAGATGGTGAATGCAGCCATGAAATTAAAAGACTCTTACTCCTTGGAAGGAAAGTTATGACCAACCTAATAGCATATTCAAAAGCAGAGACATTACTTTGCCAACAAAGGTTCGTCTAGTCAAGGCTATGGTTTTTCCTGTGGTCATGTATGGATGTGAAAGTTGGACTGTGAAGAAGGCTGAGCACCGAAGAATTGTTGCTTTTGAACTGTGGTGTTGGAGAAGACTCTTGAGAGTCCCTTGGACTGCAAGGAGATCCAACCAGTCCATTCTGAAGGAGATCAGCCCTGGGATTTCTTTGGAAGGAATGATGCTAAAGCTGAAACTCCAGTACTTTGGCCACCTCATGCAGAGTTGACTCATTGGAAAAGACTCTGATGCTGGGAGGGATTGGGGGCAGGAGGAGAAGGGGATGACAGAGGATGAGATGGCTGGATGGCATCACTGACTCGATGGACGTGAGTCTGAGTGAACTCTGGGAGTTGGTGATGGACAGGGAGGCCTGGCGTGCTGCGATTCATGGGGTCGCAAAGAGTCGGACACGACTGAGCGACTAATCTGATCTGATCTGAAGCATGGAGAAAAATCTAATTCCTTTCCTGTGCTATAATAAATGAAAGTGATGTGCACAAAGTGCAGGTTTTAGAATCACCTAGAGGATAAACATGTGGATTCCTGAGGCCTCTTCCAGATCTTCTAGAGGTGGGTCCTGAGAAGATGCTTTTCTAAATAATTTTATTTATTTATTTTTTACTGTGCTGGGCCTTTGTTGCTGTGTGGGCTTTTCTCTAGTTGCAGTGCATGGGCTTATCAAGGCAGTGGCTTCTCTTATTGTGGAGCATAGGCTCTAGGGTGTGTGGGCTTCAGAGCATAGGCTCAATAGTTATGGCACATGGGCTCAGCTGCTCCACAGCATGTGAGATCTTCCCAGATCAGGGATCAAACCCATGTCTCCTGCATTTTCAAGTGGACTCTTTACCACTGAACCACCAGAATGTGCTTTTCAATAAACATTCCAGCTAATTCTTAAACTTATAAGTGACAAGTCCTGATTTAGACAGAGCCTTAGAGTAGAGGGTGCTGCTGCTGCTGCTAAGTAGCTTCAGTCATATCTGACTCTGTGCGACCCCATAAACAGCAGTCTACCAGGCTCCTCCCGTCCTTGAGGTTCTCCAGGCAAGAACGCTAGAGTGGGTTGCCATTTCCTTTTCCCATGCATGAAAGTGAAAAGTGAAAGTGAAGTTGCTCAGTCATGTCTGACTCTTCGTGACCCCGTGGACTGCAGCGTACCAGGCTCCTCCATCCATGGGAGTTTCCAGGCAAGGAGTAGAGGCTAGTAGTAACTATTTGAGAATATAGGACCTTAAATTTTAAGCTGAAAGTGATGCAGTAACTGCATGGAAGTTTCCATTTTATGTTCATTTTGTTTGCTTTGCTGTCATTTGTTTTTACCCCAAAGTCCAAAAGAATCATTAAAAAGTCTTTTCAATTAGACGGTCTCAGTAGATAAAGGTTAATCAAGGTTTTACTGCACCTACACATTAAATTATGTTAGATACAGTTACAAAAAGAGAGGAACTTAATAAGGAATAAAGGCACGTTAAATTTGGTATCTTTAATAAAAACTAGAATTGATAACCAAACTAACTGGTCAAATAAAGACTTGCCCTTCCCCTGTCAAAAGGCAGAGAGGCAAATTCAAGCTATATACTTAGAAGTCCTGTCCTGTGTCTTGCTCATCAGCAATGAATTGATCATATGTTGTTTTCTATTTTTTTTAAATTATAGTTAATTTACAATGCTGTGTTAGTTTCAGATATACAGGAAAGTGATTCAGTTATTTTGTATAGATATCCTTTTTCATATTATTTTCCATTAAAAGTTATTATAAGATATTTAATATAGTTCCCTGTGCTGTACCTTAGGTCCTCATTGTTTGTTTCTTTTATATATAGTAGTGATATATTTAATCCCAAATTTCTGATTTATCCCCTCACTATCTCCTTTTGTACTCATGCCTGTTTTCTATGTTTGTGATTTATGTATCATTTTTTTAGGTTCCACACGTTAGATCGTGTGATATCTATGTCTGAATTGCTTCACTTCCATGTTTCTGAAAATAGCATTATTTCATTATTTTTTATAGTTGAGTAATATTCTATACATACAGTATATATACCACAATACATATATGCCACATCCTCTTTATCCACCTGTCAGTGGACATTTAGGTTGCTTCCGTGTCTTGGATGTTATAAATGAACATATGCTTTTAATATATGTAAGCTAAGTGCTGAGTCCATTTATTTTTGACTGTTTTCCAAAGAACAAACCATTCAAATCGAGCAGAGTATTAATGATGTCTAATAGTTCACTGAAAAGCATGGAACTCAAACAAGCTCAGACAAAATAAGAATAATGTTTCTAAGGATAAGTACTTCCCTGGTGGCTCAGACGGTAAAGCGTCTGTCTACAATGTGGGAGACCCAGATTCGATCCCTGGGTCGGGAAGATCCCCTGGAGAAGGAAATGGCAATCCACTCCAGTACTATTGCCTGGAAAATCCCATGGACAGAGGAGCCTGGTAGGCTACAATCCATGGGGTCGCAAAGAGTCAGACACGACTGAGCGACTTCACTTTCTAAGGATCTCTCTGTGCAGAGAGGAGGTGTTATATGTTGGAGGGGCAGGGTACCTTACACATGAGGAAGAGGTGTGTACTTACTATAATGGGAATTGAAATGTTCTCTGGAGTAGTCTGGAGTTAATGTATTATATGAGCAAGATGTGAGTTTCTAAATTTCTTTTCCAGCTTGCTGTATTATCAAGACCCTTTAACAGTTATGAATACCTATTACCTGTTTAAGGCATGTGGTCAAGAGTTGAATTACTTTCAGTGATAACAGGTCTGTAGTTCCTTTGAAAGCTTTCTGTTCACCTAGAATGTAAAGTTGCAAGCAGACAACTTTATTGGCCTTTCCCAGTTTTCACTAGCCTCTCTTTGTATAGGAGAACCTTGATTAACCATTGCCCATGTTCTGGTGGGTGCTTTCTAGCCAACAGTTCTAATGTCCCTATATCTTCCTTCATCCATTGACCAATAAGAGTCCAGTCTTAGCTATTTCATTGCAAAATGTATCCTCTGAAATAGGATTGCTATGAAACTGAACCACCCAAGTGCCTCTATTTTAGGTGAGCTCTTGGTAGTCTTGTGATCTTAGAGGAATTTTCTTATCTGGAAAGTACTGGTCACTTTCTAGGTAAGTACAAATGATTTAATATAAGCCAAAGGTCTAACAGTTTTGACTGGAACCAAAGAATAGTTTATTCCTTAAGCCTAACACAATAATCCTTAGCCAATGAGCCAAGAAGTCTGCCAGCATCAATTGAAAACAAAGGTCCCAGAGGCTATAAAGTAAGATGTTGGGTATTTTCTGATTCCTCTTAGTCTTTCTGACTTACTCCATCAGGGATAATTAGGGTGACAAAATCCCTGATTTTGCCTGTTACCCTATGTAATTTGTTAATGGTGCTTCTTCTCTAAACTGGCTTCTTCTCTAAAGTGGTCGAGTTTGGATGATAAATTATATGGCCACACTTCTATTCTGCTCTTTTTAATCACTATGAATGTCTACTTTGTTGCACTTATCATAATGATATTTTCCCCACTAAAATGTAAGTTCCATAAGGACAGAGACTTTGTACGGTTCTGGGTGACAACTCAGTGCTTAACAAGCATATAACAGGTGTTCAATAAATATTTGTTGAGCAAATGCATGCATGTATCACATGCCATCCACCAAGGCCAAGCTTGTTCCTCATCAAGTGAGCCCATAGTTTTCTGTAGAAGAAGCGAATGGCATATGCTGGTTCTCTGAGGAGCAATGCAATGTCCTTAACCCTTCTGAGACGCTCTATTAAAGACTGGCTCTTGGGAGGCCATGAGCAGAGGAAAATCCCTCCTTAGAAACCATCAGAGAATCTGATGTCCAAATGGGACCCATGTTCCTCCTAGCAAGAGGAGAATCCTGTTGCATATTGTGAGGAGACTGTCAGGCTTTGAGCTATGCCTGGAGGCTTGCTTAGTAGCCTTGACTCTGGCTTTAGTAAACTTGGTCTGCCCTGGCTTTCTGCTTGTGCACTCCCATGAAAAGAAAAAGTGAGGAAAAGGCAAAGAGATTGGAATGAAGAATGACGAGTAGCAAAATAGATCTCACTGATACCTTACACCATCGACTTGTTTTCTTCTCCGGTGTGACCTCATACCTCCTATTCTGCTTTATGGATTGTTTTGGGCAGAGTACTGTGTTCTCTGGGGAAATGCAAAAGTGAAAGTCGCTCAATCGTGTCCAGTGCTTTGCGACCCCATGGACCATGCAGTCCATGGGTTTCTCTAGGCCAGAATACTGGAGTGGGTAGCATTTCCCTTCTCCAGGGGATCTTCCCAACCCAGGGATGGAATCTAGGTCTCCCCCATTGCAAACAGAAATAAGTTGTGTGTAATTTAGATGCCCTACTCATTATAGAGCGTCCACCTCTTAAGGTCATGAAACTCCTTTTGGAAGTTTACCTTTTCCTAGTTGCTTCAAATTCTTTATCCTGGGAGTGAGGATCTAGCACAGAAACCACAGCCTTGTTTCCAGTAAGAACCAAATAATCTTATCACAAAGAAAACTAATTGGACAATAAGAGTAAATGCCAAGCTGTGTCATACTAAGCTGATATGATTCCAACAAATTATAACAAAATTGATATTTTAGTTAACATGTGAAATTCTTTCAGTTACAATTGCTCTTTTTTTTTTTTTTTTTTTTTTGCAGGGGGCGGGGGGTGTATTTAAAATGGCTCATGAACACCAACAACTGCTTGTCCATTTCCTAAGTGCCTAAGGAACCTAAAGTAGGAATCATTACATGAAGTGATCTCTATTTTTTTTTTTTCAATTCTGAAGTTCATTGACTTTCAGATTCATTTATATCAATTCTAACTTCCAGAATGTTGACCACCCTAGGGACACCTGCCCTTTCGGTAATTTTCTTAGGTTAGTCCTAACTTACTAATGAATGTTCTATTCCTGCATAAATCAAAAATTAGTAGGCTACTTCTTTACAGTACCTACAGTCCTTGTGAAATACAAAATTTAAGTTAGCAATCTGCATTTTCAGCAGTAAGATCTTTAGTAATACAGGCAAGTCTATCATTGTTAAGAGATAATACAAAATAACTGATAACTGAGGTGTAAATGCAAGCACTATGATTCAATACAGAAAAATCTTTAAGATTTAACAGAATCTAAAACCCAAATGGTGAAAGACTTTGTCTCTAGGCAGAAAATGAAGAAGGGAACATTTTTCAGCTGGCTAGGATATTTTCTTCTGTATGAGTATCCAGAGTTCATTGCCACTGGCTTCTTCTGGATTGATCACATTGTTCTAAATGAATGATGCTGTCAGTTTTAAAGAATGTCAGGGAGTTGTGCAGTCAGCTCTAGATATAATGAAAATGCTCTAGCAGCTTCCTTGACTTCATCAGGGCAGCAGGATTAAATTTGAGCTTGAATTTTGAAATGATAAAAAGCTGTTTGACTGCATTTTCAATATGTTTATCAGAAGAAAGCTGAAAGTACAAGATAACTTCTGCAAGAAATTTGGAAATGAAATGGGTATCAGAATCGGCTGAAAGGAATCTGCAGCAGCTGAAAATTACTCACGTTTCTACTGCCAACAACCCGCACTGCACTTTTCTTCCAGAATTATTTTTAACTAGCCTGGAAGGCATCCAGGTTTGAAACTCCCAGAAGCAATTTTGTAAATGTGAGAGGGGCTAACTGGCTTCTGATTCCAAAGACAGGTGCACCTAGATGTCTTTTATACAGCTGTGAAAATCCACAGGATGGTCATCACTTATCATTCCACAGTGGAACAGCTTAAGTGTGAAATGCATTTTCCTCCAAAGGTGATGAAAGCCAGCAAGACAGATCTAAGTTAAGCCAAGCAAATGCATACACACCCATTTTCCTTTTCTCCTTCCTCAGAAAATATCCTGACAATAAAGTGAAAGATTTATGACCAGAAACCTGAGAGTCAGCTGCATATATCCAACTGAAATTACAGTTGCTACTTACTCCTGTCTAAATGAGGTACAAATTCATTTGAAATCTCTTGTGAGATCAACTGGCTACTACCCCTTGAGGGTTCAAATTTTGTGAAGCAAGGTACAGTAGGAGGTTTTACGTTAAACAATGAAGCAAAAAACAGGTAGAATCTGAAATCTGATGGTCATTGCTTCTTACTTAAGAAGAAACAAAAATCCAGTTATGCCTTTTCAGTCTTTTAACATTGGAATTGTCTTCTGTATCACATTGAGATTAAAAGTGATTTACAATAACATTCTACAAATTTTGAAGAACAAATAACATTCTAAAATTTACACATATAGTTAAATATAATCAAATATAAAAATACCAAGATGAATAAAATATTTAATACTGTTTTCAATTTGTATTTAACTACAGCTCATATAAACTTATTGCCTCTGAAAATTTCTTTAAAATCAATGTTCATCTTGAACAAAGTTTTCAGAGGAGTCTTTTACAACTGGAGAATCTCTAATTCTCAAATTGCTCTCAAGATTGTCTTAACAGTTAGCTAAGATCATTTGCTAAGGTAAAAGTCCCCCTGCTATTAACCCAAGTGTTCTGCTAACCTCTTGGGTAAAACATGCTGGAATCTGTCCCATGTATCGTGTAATTACTGCTGTAAAGGTTTTCCCAAACCCAGAAAAGGCAATGAATAGGTAACTCAGCAGGTAGCTACATCAAAAAGTGTCCTGGGATTGGTAGACTTTAGTTAGTTAAAAAGAGAGGTCACCCGTTTTACTTCAATAGTGAAAATGCATTTTAAAGGTTGACGCAGAAAGAAAGAACATAATAAACATAATGTTCCTGAAACAACTACATGTCCAGGCTTCAAGTAAAAAACAAGAAACACATGATAGTCTGGTCCCTATGAAGAACAGATAGACTTCAGCCTCTGGAAGGTGGACTAGATCCAAGGCAGAGTTTGGGGGATCATTGATCTAGTATCCACCACTAATTGACTTGAGGGCTCAATTTTTCTCTCTTCTCTCTGTGTGATTTTTCTGCTTTTCCTTCTCCTACCAGCTGACTCCTTTATCTCTAGTTTGAATTTATAGGAGAGATGCCAATGGGTTTAGTTTATTACTGTTATTCATTGATGGGCAGATTGTTTATGGGTGGGCCAGGGGTTAGCCTGTGTACAAAGGCATTCTCTGGATCAAGTGATCCCTGGGCCAGTCAGCTATGGTTAAGGGGTGGCAGCCAGCAGTGTACTCATGTAGATGGAAGGACTAAGAAGGAAATATCAAAGTGAGGCTGAAGGGATAACTGGTATTTTGAGCCTTGGCTTATCTAATTATTTTTCCCTGAATGATTCAAGAAAAATTTGCAGTATGTGGGAAGTTGAAAATAATTCATCTCTATAAATCAAAAGATTTCAATCTGCATTTATGGAAGTCATGATATACTTTGTGGTTAAGTATAAAGGAAGGACATTACTCTCATATTTATTGCACACTTACTATGTTACCAAGCACTTTACTAATTGTTTTCATACATTATCACATTTAATCCTCACCATAAAGCTTTCAAATACTTTTATAGGTTTGATATTACTATTGAGACTATCAGTGTGCTTCAGTGTAACCTATTACAAGCAATGGGATTTATAACTTTTTAAAATAGAATTGACAAAGAGATCAAACTTTAGTCCATTAGAGATATGAGTCAATGCTTGATAAAACATTAATCTTTGTCAAGTTTCCTGTTACAATAAATATATTTGTCAAATATCCATTTAATACCAAAGTAGATAGTTATTTTTTGTTATGAATTGCAATAGATTTATACTTGAAATCAGTAATTCCTGGGAAGCTTTATGTATCATATAAATACATATTAAATATATATATAAATATATAACTTGTAAAGCTTTATCAAGCTGCATAACTTTAGGCAAGTCATTTTACCTCTTAGAAACTCAACAACTTGAGCTGTAAAATAATTATAATTCCTGCCCTATCACAGGTTTTGGTGAGAAAAGATTTGAAAAATTATAATTAGAAAGTGCTAGACTTCCCTGGCATCTCAGATAGTAAAGAATCTGCCTGCAATGCAGGAGACCCCAGTACAATCCCCAGGTCGGGAAGATCCCCTGGAAAAGGTAATGGCAACCCACTCCAGTATTCTTGCCTAGAGAATTCCATGGACAGACCATGGGGTCACAAAGAGTCAGACACAACTGAGTGACTTTCACTCACTCAGTTAAGTTTTGAAAATATTATAACTGATCATGAATAATAAGGTTAAGGAAGTAAACTGTAGGAGATAAAATTAAGAGCCTTAAAATACCAAGATAAGACAAAAACTGTAGTTTACACATATTAAAAATATTTTAAAAATTTAAAATGATCAAACCACCTAAGGTATATTATCTGATATGATTTTCTGGCATTGTAGTTTGAGATTTTACTCAAAATGAAATGATTATTGATTTGATTTTTAATTAAGGCCTTAAAATCTTTTAAAAAAATATTTTTGCAAGTGCTCTGTAGCATATTGATCTAATAATCTGATCCATGTTCATTTTTCTTCTTTTTTGAGGGCAACACAAACTTCTACTCCCTTGAAATAAAATTGTAAAGGAAACTTGCCAAAAGATGAATAATATATAATTTGAGAAAAACAGACTTGACCCAGTTGTGAAGCATGAAGAGAACAATTTGAAAACAGTTCAAAGGGGCTGTATTTGGAGTAGTAGAAGTGTTTCACAATCTATTTTATGTTTATATTAATACAAGAGAGTATTCTTGCGTGCCATTCTTAAGGTAGACAATAATAGAGCTAGTATTGGTCACTAACTCTTCTAGGACTGGATCCAGTTTGCACATTTCTATAATCATAAAATTTCCCATTTATATATAATTGTAACATAGCCAATTTTGTGAACACTGAAATGCATTAGAATGACCAAAATTTATTTATACAAGTTTCATCCATATGTAAAACTCAAAGTTTGTTTCCATGTATACCTTTTAGCCCGTTTACAGATTTGCAGTTTGTTTTTATCTTATTTTATTCTACAGTAAAGCTTAAAATCCCAGGTACTAGGTTTAAATCCTGACTTTATCACCTAGTAGGTATATGACCTTAGGTCAAGTTTCTTATTCAGTGTTTTTGCCTTCTTACCTATATACATCTATCCACAGGATTAAAGCAGATTGATCTGCATTAAATTCTTAGCATGAAGCTTAACACATAGGAAGCCTCAACTATACTTAGCCATTGTGATTATTGTCTATCTCTTAACTGAATTAAATTGCCATATTGAGTAGCCCCATACCCTAATGACCTTCATGTCAGTCCATGAGATTCCCTATTTAGACAAGGGGCTATTTCAACAACCATTGATCACCAAAACAAATGTGATATGAAACATCCCCAAGGAGATTATAATATATAAATAAGAATTGCAAAAGATGATATTAAGATATCTTTCTCTTTTTTTTCACACGAAATAAAACTTTTAAGACAAGTTTGCTCCCTTCTTTCAATTGTCATGCTGATACTTAGAGTGCAGAAATCAGTTTACGTTCATGCTTGATGTGCATGTGTGCATATTCTCTCAGTCATGTCCGACTCTTTGCAACCCTGTAGCCTGTAACCCACCAGGCTGCTCTGTCCAGGATTCTCCAGGCGAGAATACTGGAGTGGGTAGCCATTCCCTTCTCGAGGAGATCTTCCTGACCCAGAGCTTGAACCCAGGTCTCTTGAACCCAGGTCTCTTGCATGACTTCAGCCATTAAAAAACAATTGCCTGGTTTTATTAAATGTATTCCAGTTTCTCAAGAGGCAAAGTTTTAGTCTTGCTCCCCTGTCCCTTGACACCACCCCTTACTACTTGAAATGGTATTTGTCATTTGTCATGGTATGAGTCAACTCAAACCTCAGTTGACTGCCCTGAGGTTTAAGACCTTCTTAGAACTGTTTGACCTTGGAAAGATTTAATTTCTATTATGATTTTGCTTTCCAGTAAAATCTGCCTTATTTACAATTAAATGGAATGAGTAATCTTAACAGTAATAGAATGCTTTACAAAAACATGTGAGACTGTCAAAAGCTGTTATTTTGGGGGTAGGTTTTATTTATTTTTTCCTTCCCATTCCCACTGAAGATTTAGCTGTTATCTTTTTCATACCTTGTTCTTAATAAGGGAAAATATAATAAAGCAAAAGGGACATCTTACAGGACTTTTCAGTCGGTGTTAATAGAGAATTCTGAAAAGATATTTGTTTGGAATTGTTTTTAACGTTAGGGAAATAATTATAACACTGACAAATGGCTAAATATTATTTTTATATGTTGCCATAAAAGTCTGTTCAAAAAGCTAAATATATTGGCCATGGCTATTTATTTTAGTGAATTTACCTGAAGAGATAACCACAAAGCAAATAACCATACAATGTAAATACAGTTATGTATGATTTCTTGGCTGGCACATTTAAAAAATCAAGAATATATAATGAAATACCACTGCTTTAAATTCTTCAGTCTGAGCTATGGAGGTCAAAGTATTATAGGTTCAAGAAAAGTCATGCATGTATTCATATGCATAGAGAAAAATTTCCCTATTCTTCTCTGATTTATATTAAGGAGATGAGCTGTATAGCTTTGTGAAGCTTATAAAGGCAAACTTAGCTATTTATGTCATTCTTTCAGATATACCTTGTCTTCTGTGTTTTACTCATGCCGAATACAATTAACTATTTGTTTAATATACTTTAGGACAAACATCTTTTATAGCATTTTTTCCATATTATGGTTCATTAAAATGGTCTGTAGGAAGCTCATATATGTCAGTAGAAAAGGAGTTCCATATGAAAATATGCTTAGAAAATTCAGGTTTAAAAAAAGCTATACTCACTTCTTAGACTTTTGTACATGATAACAGGCATGGTGAATTTCTAAGATATGTAACATTTCCAGAACTTGCTTGACTACATAATGTTTTTTCCTCTAAATTCTTTTAAGTCTAATTTACCGTGAAACAATCTTTTCAGAAATCAAGTTAAAGAAGTCTGGCATTATAGGTATCATTTTTCAGTCATTGGTGCATAGTTAAAGAAATTTTTAACAAATGCTTATTTTATATTAATTATTTATCAAATGTATGAAAAAACAACTATGATCAAACATTGGAATCCTATGAGATACTCAATATGAATGATTAATATTGCCACTGTTATGAATTCTAATTGGGAAAACATATTAAGTGCATTGCCAGGTATAACTAAAAACATGGGAGAAGAGAGAAAAGAGTAGGGAAAAATTGTTTCCTACTTTTCAGGGCTTTTCAACCTATGAGAGGCATCTAAGCATTGAACAGACATGGATGCTATAATGAGATACAACATTAAATGCATAGATGCATGAGATGAGTCCTAAGACCCTTTCAGTCTACTGCAACTTAGTGATTTGTGTGCATAAAACTGGCATAGAATAATCCATGAGTATAGGAAATCAAATGCTAAAAGAGATAGCAAGGTATAGTAAAAATAAAATACACTTGGCAGAAATACAGACTCCACATTGTTCATATAAATTTAGGCAGATTTAGCCTTCATATGCCTCAACATCCTAACCTGTAAAGTGGTCCTGAGATTTGCTATCCTGTTGTGAAATCAAATTAGGCAAATTATGTATTGAGTTACTGTAATATGTGATATCAGAGAAGGCAATGGCACCCCACTTCAGTACTCTTGCCTGGAAAATCCCATGGATGGAGGAGCCTGGTAGGCTGCAGTCCATGGGGTCGCTGAGTCAGACAGGACTGAGCAGCTTCGCTTTCACTTTTCACTTTCATGCATTGGAGAAGGAAATGGCAACCCACTCCAGTGTTCTTGCCTGGAGAATCCCAGGGACGGGGAATCCTGGTGGGCTGCCGTCTATGGGGTCACACAGAGTCGGACACGACTGCAGCAACTTAGCAGCAGCAGCAGCAGCAGCAGTATGTGATATATTGTAAGCATTTCATGACCCTCAGATCTTCTTGGAAAAGATCTTCAAGGACTTTAGGAATTCCATACTGAACTATTCTGAATAGCTGTAGATGTTATATTCAAAAGAAAATGTAGGATAGAATAATCTAAAATATATTAATTTTTGTTTGTATATTCCTGAAGCGGTACTGAGAGAATAAAAAAAAAAAAAAGTAGGAGTAGTAGTAGTAATAATAATAATATACCACCAAAGTTACCTTTGAAAGAGGTGATGTTTGAGAAGGAAAATGGACAAATATGAGACAGATGGGAAAGTTAATTTTCTCTGTATATTTTAATACTTTTTTGATGGAATGAACTGAGGAAAATATTGTTGTTCAATTGCTAAGTTGTGTCCAACTCTTTGTGGCCCCATGAACTGCAGCACACCAGGCTTCCCTGTCTTTCACCATCTCCCTGAGTTTGCTCAAACTCACGTCCACTGGTCGTGTATAAAATGCTTCATCTGAACTCCTCCATAGCTTATATCCTTGAAATTACTCTACAATACTGATACTGGGTAAGTTCATGTGAGTCTGATTTAATAATCCAATCCTTCCATTTGTCTATAGTTAATACAATCATGTATTCTGAAGGACTTTCAAGTAGAAGTATCAGAGATAAGAAGCCATTTTGTTTTCTTTGCCCTTATCCAAATTGAAATGTTTACCGGTATGTTGGTAAATAGTCTCCCTATTGAATTGGTAAAATCAAAGCCACTCTTTTAAGCAGTGAAAATGCCTGATCTAATTTCAATAGCTATAAATCAAAATTAAGCCTAGGAAACTAGACCCATAAATAGCTGTAGAGAATCCAGCTGCTATTATTCTAAAGGCATTCTCAGATCAATCTTCATGGGATGATGTGGCTGAAATAAGGGAATTGTCTTCCTGTTCAGTTAGAAGTTTCCAGAATTTAAAGTGTATTCTGGGCAGAAAAAACAGCATTATTTATTTTAAAAGTCAAGGAAAGATGTATTGCTAAAATGAGAAATCAAGTCTTTACTTTTGTATTGATCATTTTTGTTGCATAGTTTTTATTTTATTTTTCAGGATTAATTATAAAAACTGGACATAATTATTCAATGTCCTCAAAGTCAATGAGATAAGATAAAGAATGTAACTGCCACCTACTCCTCCTCAAATTAATTGGTTTGGTTTTAGGTAGAATTTTTTTTTCTTTACTCTGAATTTAAGCAAATGAAATGCTGTTTTTTAGATTTCGACTGTAAAGAGCAAACAAGTCAGTCATCTTGAGTGTTTGTTCAGTTTTAAACAGACACTCCTCAGGCTTAGAAATAATTACTGCAATAAACAGATAAAGAAATATGAAAGAGTGTGAAAATTCTTTTCTCCCCTCACATTTTTTCATGATCTTTTCTTTCTTAGAGCAACATATTTTATTAATTTACAAAATTTTATCATATTCAGGTTCATATATTTGTAGTCAGTATCCAGTGTTTAAAAATACATTAATCTTTATCCTTAAGTTATACATACTTCAGTCACCAAAAACTCTGAGTAAAATGCTGTGAAATATACCTTTGGGTTACAGACATATCTATGATTTTGAAAATATATCAACTTTCTCAAGTTGAGTTGTGTGCTTAGTCACTCAGTTCAGTTCAGTCGCTCAGTCATGTCCGACTCTTTGCGACCCCATGAATCGCAGCACGCCAGGCCTCCCTGTCCATCACCAACTCCCAGAGTTCACTCAGACTCACGTCCATCGAGTCAGTGATGCCATCCAGCCATCTCATCCTCCGTCGTCCCCTTCTCCTCCTGCCCCCAATCCCTCCCAGCATCAGAGTCTTTTCCAATGAGTCAACTCTTCGTATGAGGTGGCCAAAGTACTGGAGTTTCAGCTTTAGCATCATTCCTTCCAAAGAAATCCCAGGGCTGATCTCCTTTAGAATGGACTGGTTGGACCTCCTTGCAGTCCAAGGGACTCTCAAGAGTCTTCTCCAACACCACAGTTCAAAAGCATCAATTCTTCCATGCTCAGCCTTCTTCACAGTCCAACTCTCACATCCATACTCAAGATCTCTCTATTTTCCTTTCATAGTTTCCTTAGACACTAGTGGTAGTAAAAATGCTGTTTTAATGTAGAAATGTCAAAACTCACATATACAAAATATTTAGGCAGTATAAACTGTTACAAACTTTTGCAATTGCGGTTACACTTCTTGTTCTGTGCCAGTTTGTTTGGCCTTTGCATACAAGTGTAGGCAGAACAAAGTTCCTAGAAACAGTAGACCGAAGGAGTATGGCTGCCTTCTGACAGGCAGCTTGGAGAAGCCAGGCGGCAGCTGGGAGAAGCTGTTTGTGAACATGGGTCTCTCACTGCTCATTTCTTTGTCATGTTCTTTGTCCTGTCAGCCACCAATCCCAGACCTCAGCCTACCTACCTCCTATACTCTTTCTGTTAGCATTTTGTATTTAGCATTTGGCCATTTAGTCAGAATCTTCTTTCCCATGTTTTCTCTACCAAAATCTGCTCTAAGGTCGATATCTTTTCTTTATACAGTTATGTACTCTCTCCTTTGATTTTTTTGCCTTTTAAATCTGCACTCTACTGTGATGAAAAACTCCATCCTGTCAGAAACTATTCAAGTATTCAGTGGATGCAGAAGGCCCAGTTTAGGGGAGTGGAGCTGGGTAGAGATTAAGTCCTAGGTTCTGCATGGAGTACATTTTTTCTATTCCGCTCATGAGTAATTGTGGCCCTGCCACTAATGATTTAGCACTTCCTTTTTATAAGAATTCACTGATAGTTTTCTGTCCTTTTCAGACTGAACATTTAAAATTAAACATGAAACTCATAGATTGTCAGAAATCAGGATTCAGGGCCAATATTCGCAAAGTGAACATGTTGAATGGCAGCTGAAGAAACAGTGATTGATAGTGGAACTTTTTTGTTGTGCTAATATAAAAATGCTGACAAGGACAGATTAGAAGGGGTGTGCGTAATTGTTTAAATGCAGCACTGACTGAGTGACTCATACTTCCTGAAAGTGGGAAAAAATGAAATGGGGAGTGAGGCAGAAAAGGGGAGAAAGGAAAAAGAAAAAAACAAAGCATCTTTCTTCAATTTTTAATCTCACGTTATCATTGCTGGGAAGTCTAACAAGATTGATTGCAAAGATAGCTATTTGTTGATGGGTCATAAAATAAACAGGGACAAATAGTGGTGGTTGAGTGATTTTTAGATTCTCTGTGTTATATCATATTCCAGTATGGCCCTTCACACTCTGATTAGAATTTTAAATATGTCTGGGAATTAAGAAAAAGAATTTAAGGGGAAAAAAAAAAAAAGACCTCCACAGAGTAGCTTTTAGGCATGCTGGAATGCTTTGACCTTGAAAAGATAAATCCAGAACAAGCTAAAAACAGCACATAACATTACTGCTAACATGCAATGCATAACAGGTTACTATGTATCATAAAATACAAAGAAGCAACCAGAGAATAAAAAAAGAATTATGTTTAAAATGGGATGATATAATGATGCAATCCTTAACACTATTCAGAGGCATTTAAATTCTATTTATGAAATACAGCTTGCGTTTCTTATGGAGGATCAGTTAGACTATATGTTCCTATATATATATATATATATATATATATATATACACACACACATACATATGTGTGTGTGTGTATAATAACTCATTCAAAGAATAAACAAGTAGAGAAGGGATTAGTAAAGTTTAGGATAGAATCTTCTTTTTTATGATCTAAAGTCAGTCTGTTTAATATTGTTTTTCTATGTTTTCATACCCAGATATATCTCCCAAAGCCAGCCTAGATCAGTAAAGCGTATAAATTAAAGACTTTTCAGATAAGTACGGGTAACTTCCATCTAGATAGCTTCAAATTTATATAGAAATTAACTTTATTTTGGAAGACTTTGCAAATGAATATTCTATTTTCTTTGTAGGAAATGGGAGCTGTGGACCACTATTATAGTTCACAGGGAGAAAGTGAAGGGAAGGTTTTCTATGGGAATAGCCCTGAGTCTGCCCCAAGGGTTTTATGGCCACCAGAGACTGACCAAGAGCAAGGAAGGCTGGTGATGTGAGATGGGGGCAAGAATCCTAAAGGGAACTGGGTATTTATTCAACATTCTGTTTTGTCTTCTTTTGTCTAATCTGACAATTCTATGAAGTACAGTATTCTGAAATGCAGAAACAGCAACCCTGATTATAAAATTAAAAAAGCACCACAAATCCTTACAATGGCATTTCAGAACAAAACCAATATGTATACTCTTTCCACTTAAGAAAATAAGATACTTTTCTCCTTCTAATGAAATAAAATGAACATTTGAAAATATTTATATTTTTTTTCAACTTTGAAGTTAAAAAAACCCTCATTTATTTGAATTGTTATAAAAAAAAATCTCATGAGATAACAAGGCTCAATTGAGCCTGTTGGCTTTAGCACAAAGTTAAGCCAATAAAAACGGTTCTGAAACATGAATTTCTGTTTACATGCAATACAAGTTATTCAAGTAGTTATACAATAGGTCAAGCCCAGTTCAGCTTCTTGTGGTTTTCTTTATCCATGTCAGAGCATTTATTAATTTTTTATGTTTATTTTTAAGCTAACAAATTTCATTTCTAAAATCACTGAGTGTGCGAAACCAACTCTACATGACCCTCCTCACATCTCTAAACCCACTATGTACTTGCCTACAAAGACATTTGTGTGATTGTTAGAAATTCCTCTCGTGTCTCTATCTAAAATGTAATCATTGACTTTTGAAATATTAAAAGAAAATGCCTTTAGAAAAATGTCACCCCAGGACACTGAGGTAACTGAAATGCATCCCATACTTAACATCCAGTTTAATACAACGTTTAATCTGTTGTACCTGACAAGGGGCAGATACTTTCTGTGAATAATACAGGAAACACAGTAGTTAAGCAATTCTCAAAATGGTTAGAGGAAAGGAATGAGAGGAAAGTGGTTAATTTATTATTTGTGTGTATGTGGAAGAGAGAATCAGGAAAAGTATTTAACATTATTTTACCTCCTCTGGTTTGTCCCACTTAGACCAAAGAAATTAGCATTTTCAAGCCCAGAACTTGATCATATCTGTGTTCTATGACACTTAGGATAAGAGTGCTTCAGCACAGATGTGCAATGTATTTCTGCATAAGTGTATGTTTTCAAGGCCACTTATTAGAGGCTGTTAGGCTGTGATAGAAAATATATATTTGGTCTTCTTTGCTGGTTCCTGGCCCAGAGTTCCTAAAATCCTGTGGGGATAGGGTTTAGAGATGTATCTTCCGTTATTCATAATAACCCCCTTTCAATATACCTGAGTTTATGCTAATGATGTGATTCTAGGACAATGGACTGGTTACTAGAGGAACCAACCAGTGGTTAGAGGCCTGGAACTTTCAGCATTACCTCTGTGCAGGGGAATGGGCTTTGAGGTTGAGCCAAATCACCAATGACCAATGACTTAACCTCTCATACCTACATAACAAAACCCCCATAAAAACTCTAACTGAAGGGGTTCAGAGAGCTTCTGAGGTAGTGACCATATCAAGGTACAAATCTGGAGAAGGCATGGATGCCCCATGCCCCCCTCACGTATCTAGCCCTATATATCTCCTCCATTTGGCTGTCCTTAAATTATATTCTTTTCTTTTCATTGAAGTATGGTCGATGTATATTATGATATAAGTTATAGGTCTACAGTATAGTGATCACAATGTTTAAAGGTTATATTCCATTTATAGTTATTTTAAAATATTGCCTATATTCCCTGTCCTGTGTCCTTGCAGCTTATTTTGCACAGAATAATCTGTACCTTTTAATCCCTTACCCCTGCATTGTTCCCCCTTCCCTGTACCCACAGGTAAACACTAATTTGTTTTCTGTATCTGTTAGGCTGTTTCTTTTTTTGTTATATTCACTAGTTGCATTTTTTAGATTCCACATATAAGTGATATAATACAGTATTTGTCATTCTCTGACTTATTTCATTTATCATACCTTCCAAGTCCATCCATATTGTTGCAAGTGGAAAATTTTTATTCTTTTTATGACTAAGTAATATTCCATTGTATACAGGTACCACATCTTCTTTATCCATTCATCTGCTTATGGACACTTAGGTTGCTTCCCTATCTTAGAAATTGTTAATAATGCTGCTCTGAACATTGGGGTGCATGTATCTTTTCAAATTAGTACCAAATGACCCAACAATGCCACTCCTGGGTGTACACCCCAAAGAAACAAAATGCTAATTCAAAAAGATGCATGAATATACTCTTTATGATAAATAGATAATAGTAAATGAAGTGTTTTCCTGACTTCTTTGAGCTGTTCTTGCAAATTATAAAACTTGAGGAGGAGACATGGGACAGATGACAGAAGTACAGGTGACAACTAGGACTTGAAATTGGCATTCGAAGTGGAGAACTGTCTTGTGGGACTTAACCTCTAGGGTTGGCTCTGATTCCTGGTAGCTGAATTGTAAGACACTCAGTTGGTATCTGGAGAGTTGTAGAATTGGTTGGTGTGGGAAAAAGCCCCACTCATTTTGTGTTAAGAGTGTTGAGAGAAAAGGAAACGGTTTGTTTGGGGGTACTGGGTGTACATTATATTTCACCAGACTCTTATATTCATGAATTTAATTGTGAATACCATCTCTCAGTAAAGATTCAGAGAAATCCAGAGACTTGCATTGCATTCCTATTCCTTCCAAGTCTCACATGCAAAGCTTGATGGCTTCATGGTGTGATGCGTTAGAGAATTCATCCATTTTGCTGCCTCTGGATGATTTTTATTCTATACATAAAGAGCACTATCAGAATTTCATAGGTCTGTGTGCTGAATCATTTATATAAGAGGCTGTAGAATGCATATTTATGAATGCCTGGAATATTCTGTCTTATAGCACCGTGTTTTTTGTGGTATTTGCATCTCAGGTTATCTACAATTATTGACTAGCCTAGCAAAGTTGGAAAGTTGAGTTTGACTTAAAATTTTATGTAGAAATGAAATGTTAGTATCACAGCATTATTTTTGCAGTTATTTAAAATATGAACCAATGAGAAACTCCAAATGGGCTTATAAAATTATTAACCTTTGTTTCTTCATTTCAAAATGACTTTTTTTGTAGACAAAACAATGGATGGCAGTCTTGAATCTAATTCCCTTCCTGTATTGGACTTTTATCTATGTACTTTTGGGTAATGTGTTGTACCACAACCACAGGGTGAAGCCAAGCACCCATAGTAAACTTAGGGGCAAGAAATGAACCAAAGACTTCTGGCTGGGAGATCAGGATGGCTTCTTAGAGTATGTTACACTTAGCTGGACTTTGCTATACAGAGAATTTTTTAAATGGAGCCCATTTTGTATTAACTGGAATCTGTGAGGCTGAGAGAACTGTAACACTGGTTTTGTTTCCAAGTCTATTATTCTTATTTTGATCAGACTTTTAGCATTTCTGAAAGAAGGGCTAACATGAGGGCTTCAGAGATTTACACTCTTTATTGGTTTGTCTACAGTGATATTTTGTTTCAGTTTGCTATTTAATGTAATAAGTTTGTATATATTAAATTTAGTTGAATGGTGATATAAAAGGATTTGATGTAGACCTCAATTTCAGTGTCTTAAAATAGAATAAATTGATTACCCTGAGTCATGTTCACATAACTTAGATACAGTTGCAGAAAACCCAACTATTAATAGTCAAGGGATATTTCTATTTATTTTTAAGTCCCCTGATTGAAGAATAATGCAATAGCAATGTGGAAAAGAAGCTGACATAGCTTAATGTGGTACAAAAGACCTGCAGTACAACATGCCTCTGCAGAGGAAAACATCGTGCTTATTAGTAGCAAGCTCATGAGGTTGCCCTGTGGCCTTTGAGCTTTGGGACTAATTGTATAATCGATATTCTTCTACTGGATTTCATACTAATTTTACTCTTGAGAGTGTATGGGACTGGGAGGGGCCTTTGTATTCTGCACACAGGTTGGCATTAAACAATAAAAAAAAAGTCCTTTGTAATGCTGAAAACCAAAGAAGCCCCTGACAAGATAAGGGATGCTGTCTCTGCTCTCATCTTTGTTTGAACCTAAGAAATCTTTACTAATTGCGGTGAAATCCCGGCTACATCTGAGTCCTGGGGGAGAGACAGGAAAAGGATGTTCATCTCTCCTTCCCACCCAACCCCACACCCTCTGTCTGTTTTAGAGACATGCAATCTCTTTATTGTGGGCTTTGAAGGAAGCATGTAAGCATTAAAAAAACAAAAAAATAGATTATGTGTACAGTAAATAAATATGGAGGGATCGGCAGGGAGATTGCTGGTTGTTACTAAGCCATCAAGATGAAGTCATTCAAATACAAATAGGCAGATGCATGAGTCTCTGTTTTAGCACCAGGCTGTGGTTGGTGTGTAGAAACAGGGAGGCGCTGGAAACCACAGGTGTTTGGGGACCCATAATAGGCTATCCTCAGGGGCAGTATTAGATGCAAGAAAAGACTTTAGGTAGGGGCCCTGATTTGGGGGTTTTCCGTAAAGAGATGGAAGCAAAGTAGACAGCTTTGTGAAGCCATGTGAAAATGAAACCATGCAACTCAGATTGGAGCTTGAACCCACACAGCCGAGACAGTCTTCCAACTGAGATCAAACACCTGGTTTCAATCTTAATGAAGCTCAAGTTCTTGATGTCTCATCACAGAAGGAATTCAGTGAGAGACAAAGTGATAGGTAAGAAGTGGATTTATTTAGAGAGAAATACACTCCACAGATAGAGTATGGGTATCTCAGAAGTAGCCTCAAAATACGGGGTGGTTAGATTTTGCTGCTGCTGCTAAGTCGCTTCAGTTGTGTCCGACTCTTTGTGATCCTGTGGACCATAGCCCATCAGACTCCTCTGTCCATGGGATTCTCCAGGCAAGAATACTGGAGTGGGTTGCCACGCCCTTCTCCAGTGGATCTTCCTGACCCAGTGATTGAACCTGCATCTCTTACGTCTCTTGCATTGATAGGTGGGTTCTTTACCACTAGCACCACCTGGGAAGTCCCAGTTAGTTTTTATGGGCTGGGTAATTTCATAAGCTAATAATGGAAGAATTATTCCAACTATTTTGGGAAGGGGTGGGGATTTCCAGGAATTGGGCCTCAGACCTCTCGTGGCACTGATACGTGTATCACTAAGCTTGCTGATGTGTTATGATGATCATATAGGGCTTCCTATATGATCATATAGGAGCCTTCCAGGTGGCTCTAGTGGTAAAGAACCTGCCTGTCAATGCAGGAGCTGTAAGAGATGCAGGGTCAACCCCTGGGGTGGGAAAGTCCCCTGGAAGAGGAAATGGAAACACACTCCAATATTCATGCCCAGAGAATCCCAAGGACAGAGGAACCTGGTGGGCTATAGTCCTTAGGGTTGTAAAGAGTCAGACATGACTGAAGCAGCTTAGCCCATAATGAGGCTCAAGGTCTAGTGGAAGTTGACTTGTCCACCATCTTGGACTTATTTGATTGTAATCAGTTAATGTCCTGTCCTCGGGCTATGTCATTCTTTTAAACTTTGTGCTCTGCCCCCTTCTCTCCTGTTTCAAAAACACAGCTAGTCCTATTCTATTCTTTTCTAAGATTCTCCCATCCCACCTGACCAACATTCTAAGGGGTAAAGGTGAAATCCTGAAAGAGTCTAACAGGAAACCATACTTTTTGCCTATTATCCTTCAAGTTTGTCCTTCTAGAAATTGCCCTTCATCTCTACACGGGGGGGGTGTGTGGCGGGGGGAACAGACATCTAGTAATCAAGGAAAGATTTTGATCTTCATAGTTCAAGGTTTTAGGCTAGGGTTCTTGCATATTGACTCATATAATTCCTTTACTTCTGTAGAGTCTACTCAGTTTCTCTAGCTTGTATATTGTCTAAACTATCTCGTCTCTCTATGGAGAAATACTTTAACACTGAATGCAGAAATATCCTACCAATTCAAAGAACAACCTCAACCCTTAATCTAGAATTAAGTGAAAAAGTTTCTGCATATCCAAAGTAGCTTTCATGAAAACTCCATATTAAGGACATGCATTTTCTTTCTTAGTACCTCATTCTGAGCCCTTTGACTTGTATTCAGCAAGTCATTCTTAATCAGCCGGATTATCTGGTTTCTCGGCCGCAACAGATTGGAAAACAACAAAGGAGAAGCTAAGAAGAGTCATAGTGACAGCCACAGTGACAGCTGAAAGCTTGACATTGAAGGAAGAGAGAGAAAAATGATATAGTAGGCATAGAACTATATAGCCATATGGTGCAGTAATGAATGTTCACCAAGATGACCCCTGAGTCATCACAGGGAAAAAAAAAGATAATATTATGTTTAGAAATATCTATATAGAAAGCCAGTGAGTAATTTATTTTATAAAGATTACCATCTAAAATTTAGGTGTTAAGTGGGCATAAGCTTTAAGTACATGGGAAAATCAGTTCTCAAGAACTGCTCTTTCCCAGGAAATACCCAGGTAAATGAGGTGTTACTAATCTCATCTTTAAACACCCTACTGATTTTCTCCTACAATTTGTCCATAAATATCCTGACTATTCATTGTTTTTCAGCAGTTACCTTGTTACAGGAGGAAACAAACCCAAAGAAATGCTAATGAAATATGTTTTCTGTTTTTATTCAGTGCCAAACATTTTGAATTCTGAGTTAAAAGCAATTGATAAATCAGATACTAACTACTTAATTATGGAAATATTAAGTCTTGCCTCCTCTTCCCAGCACAGACTTCAGAGGTTTGATCTGATGTTGAGTACAAGGTATCATTTTTACAAAACTTAACAAAATAGTTGCTGGCACTCTGTGGACATTAATTCCCATTTACATACATAATACAAAAGATGCCCTGACCTAATCAACCGATCACTGCACATTTTGATATATCTCTAGAGGGAGAGAGTCCTTGTCTCATTGACTTGGCAACAGTCCCTACCAGTGACCTTTAATGCTATTATCCTCTCTCTGGGGAGGGAATCAGGATGTGTTGAACGTTGCAGAATCAAGGCCTTCCTAAGAAATTGGATTTGAAAGCAGGGTTTTGTCGATTGTCAGTTTTTACTTGTAATTTCACTGTGGTTTTTATGTAGCATTTTATAGATTGTATTTTTTTCCTAATTGCCTTAATTTATTAAATAAGACAAGCAGTAACATTTCTGCAGATAAACAGAGGATTGGGACCAAGTGGGCTGAATTTTTTTTTCCCTGAATCAGGCTGGTATGGGCTTATAATGACAAGATTCCGTTTTATCTGAAAAGACCCTGATGCTGGGAAAGATTGAAGGCAGGAGGAGAGGGGGACAACAGAGGATGAGATGGTTGGATGGCATCACCAACTCAATGAACATGAGTTTGAGCAAGCTCTGGGAGTTGGTGATAGACAGGGAAGCCTGACGTGCTGCAGTTCATGGGATCACAAAGAGTCAGACACGACTGAGCAACTGAACTGAACTGAATGTTATTTTCCCCTTAAGGGGGCTCCTTTTGGAAAGGCCCAAGAAATGTATGAGGAATTTGCTGTGATTTCCAGTTGCAGCCTCAACTGGGTACATATAATACGATGGTAACAGTGGACTGTGGCCTAAGAAACATTTATAGCATCCTCAGGAAGCCTACTTGGATAAGAATGCATTTTTAAAATTCATACTGAAAACCTAAACTGGTGTTACTCTGGCTAATATAACTTAGGCTGTGGATTCTGGGGTAGCCTCTTCCTTTTTGATTACTCTGTGTTATCACCAAACTAGTAGGTATATATCTCTCCGAATATAATTTGGAAGTTGACTTTTTCTTAAAATGTTCTTTGGCAGGCATAATTCTTATAGTAGAGAAGCAAGTAGGGCCAAGACCTTCCAAAAGAGAGAAATGGGTCATATTTGCCTCTGCTATCCCAAGGCAGTCAATTCTAAGTGCTCACTCTCCCCTTTCCATGAATATCATCCCCCTCATACTCCATTTCTGTGCGCTTAAATCCAGCCCTGAGGAAACTAGCTCAAATATTGTTCTTTATAAGGTGTAAATGACCAATAATATAAAGAAAGGGTCTCAGAATCAAATGCCTGGCAGGCGAAGTAGATGAGCAAAACTGACTCAGTGTGAGATGACAGACAGAGGTAGTCGGTGAATGAGAGTGTCTACCTCACCATTGAAATCCCTTTCATTTTTATTACACAAGAATGAAGATTCAATAAGACTAGATTTCTGATTTTTCAAGAAAAACTGGACATCTAAATTTTTATTTGAGACCTAATATTTGTAAATGTGGGCAACCATTTCTTTCTTTCTTTTTTTAAAAATTCCATATTGGCTAAATGTAACATTCTGCAAATCAGTTTCCAAACTGCAATTTAAATACAAAATATCTTCAGTTATTTTTTGCTGGATGATGTGGATGGTTATGAGGATTCAGCTTTAATCCCAGAAGAGTATGTTTCTAGTTGCAGAATTGCAGGCATCAGAAAGAAAGGAGGAAGGGATTTGAGAGGGAGAAGAAATGAATAGCTCCAAGCTCCTGAATTTATACTTTAGTGAAAGCCTGTCTTTGGAAGCAGGATCTGTATCTTTGGCTTGGTCAAATGAGTGTAGAAGAAAAGCAAAGCATAGCAGAGCATGGTTCCAGGTGTGCAGCACATGATGATGATGTTGAAAATACCCAGATTAAGAAATCTATAATTTTTCAAATGCAAAAGACATGTTGGACTTTAATGTTGCAGATACCATAAATTTGGTCTTTCTGCAGCTGCTTTTAGGTAAGAGGTATAAAAAGTAGAACAAATTGCTCAATTAGTATTTTAAATTAGATATTGACAATATAAAACAATTAAGACTATTAATTGTAAAATAAATTTGAGGCAAAAAGAGACCAGAGACTGCTATGGTAATAAAGACCTTAACTTATTGGGTACTATCCTAGTTGGAGGAGGTTTGGATTGGAATTAAAAGGAAGGAAATGAGATATATTCCAAAAGAAAAAGTGACAAGATATAGTGTACAAATGAATATAAAGAATAAAATAATCAGATGACTCAAAGTTTTAGTATCATAGCAATGGACACAAACTGGTGTCAATAAACAAATTTGTGAAACAGAAAATGATTATAGTTTGGGTCCCATCAAGTTGGAAAGGATAGACTATCCAGACTAAAATGCCAAAAGACCATGTAAAGAAGATAGTGACACACAAAGTTATTGGACAGTCCTCCGTGTTTCGGTTTCAGCCCTACCTCACATTTAGAGAGAAGGGCCAAGACTATGGGTTATACTGAGGCGTGTGGCAGCAGTTACAAGAAAAAAAGAATGAAAAAGTATATCAAGAGCAGCCAAGCTAGCATCTTAAAAGTTAAGGTGGAAAAAAGTAAATTAAAATAATAATAACAAATCTTGTTTAATTGAGAAGTTCATCTCTAGAATATGTTTTTTAAAAAGCTAGTTTTATTTAACTTTAAGAAGAAAACAAACTAAAATTGGACTCATTTATAAAAATGTGTAACTTACGATGATTCTTAGAAACTTGTATTTTGAAAAACAGTTGTGTTTCCCATTCTTGGTGCCTTTATTATTTAGTGATCTAATACTCATCTGTGACTCAAAGTTCAAATCTGATTCATGTGCTGTTCATGTTTGTCAACGAGAGGTGGGTTCCCAATATTTTCTACCAAAAATAATATGTAAGGCAAGAATTTTCCAATTTAATGAATGCCAACATACCAATTTATTCTTATCCAAAATAAGGCAGAGGAAATGAAGCAGAAAGTGAGACTTCAAATGTTTTCTTAACAGTTTAATATGGACACAAACTGGGATGTGGCCAAAACCCCATCTCTGAGGGTGTCATAATCTGCATATTGACAGATATTAGGTGATTCATGAAGTTGCTTAGGGCTTGTCACCAAGTATCATTGCTTTTCTGCCTTGCAGGCCAGAAGAGATATTTGGGAAACAACTCAACTATAGATAGTAAAATGAAAAACCACCCTATTATATGCATTTTCTTATTCAACTTTAAGCTTTCAAGAATGTATTTTAATGAAATTCTTTAGAACTATCATTTATATTTCAGAATTTGTCTGAAAATACAATAATAAATAAAAATAACATAATTCAGCCATTAGTGTGAATTAAGTGTACTAATTAGTATGCTATATTATAGTTTGTTGAGATTTGCTGTGGTAGGAGTAGAGGATAACTTAGATAAACTAAAGGAATAGAAAATTGCAGGAAATGAGATACACAGGATGGATAGAATGGGTATATACAGTAACTATCTGATGCCACTCGAGAAGATTATTCTACAAACATGAACTTTCCAGAAAAGTGATGTTTTCCACTTTGTGCAACAAAACTTTTCTGTTTCATTTTATTATTTTGAAAACAATACACACTTCCTACCTTATTGAATAGAACCTGCTAGCATAAGTTAACCTCTTTTTGATAACACAAGGTCATCATTATGAACATTAATCCCTGTACTATAATACAATATAGTATAATCCCGCTATAATACAGTAATTCCTGTGGGGCTACTGAGGTGTGTAAAGCTGCTGCCCTCATGCTAAGCTACTATGCTTTCTAAATTCCTATATCTATCTTTTATAATTCATTTCTTAATCCTCCTCCCTTATTAGGAGAGCAATTTCTTGTTGTTATCATCAATATGCCTGCTTATTGAAGCCACTTCCAGGTTAGAGCAACTGTTTGCTTCTGATTTGCTGTAGGCTAGAAAGCCAAATAACACACCATTTAGAATCCTGCCAAAGATAAAGCTAATAGATTACAAAAGAGGTTCTACAGAGCACTTCCGTGTGCAAAGTGAAAAACTTCTGTGAAGGAATTATGCCATAGCTATTTCAGCTTTCAGATACTTTATTTGCTTCTTGATTATTATCTATGTTCTGGGAAGTCAGGAACTCAGGCTAAACACCTTCCAGTGTAATCAGTGTACACAGAACAACTAAAAGTTGCCTTCTCTAAATTATTAAAGCACACCACACTTAGTAGGCTCTTGATCTATAAGTATGTAGTTATATAACTGTATCTGTATATAGACATATATGCATATACATGTAAAACTTGTGTATAAATGTGTTACTATACACGGAGCTACATTATAAAGTATTGAGATCACTCTGCTCCTCTATCTTATAATTTATACAGCTATGTAGTCCAATAAAAATGTGTGTATGAGCTTTATCTTTTAAAATTACTCCTGCATCGCTGAGATTACTTTTGTTCCTTTCCTAGACCTTAGGACATGACATATACTGTTTTGCTGATTCTTGCTAGATCCTTGGATATACTAGCTACTGAAAATCGCAATCCATGTCAGACTATGGAGTGGAATGGTGTTATCTCCTGATAATGAAACAATATTGCATGTCACCATGACTTGTTTTTGTTTGACCCCTTCTGCCTTTGCACGGCCACCAAGCTAGAACATTATTAAATGCTGAAAAATGCCACAAGTTTAGTGTTCTTACGTGTTCCAGCCAAGGGATGAAGCTTCTAGTAGTTTTCTTCTCCCTTATTTCATCTGGATAGGCCAAAAAGTTTAGCACTACTATTTTGAGACTATTATCAGCACTCTGTGTTGAAAGTCAGTTCTTACCTTCTTTTAAAAAGTAGGAACATATTGGATGATGTAAGTGAATAAGAGCAATTTAAAGATGGTTTGGTTGTGTATTATAAGTAAATGGGTTAAAGGTTTAGGAGATTTTCTTGGGAAAGCTATAAGGTTCTTTGTAGCTAGAAAGATGTTAGTCATTGTCGTCTGCCTGGGTAGTTTACTGAGGGCATACTTATGGTCTCACATAGTTCACAGGTGCTCACACAGTTCTCATACTATATGAGCCAGCCAGTTGTAGGACATAGAAAGAGAAACTAATTAATTTTAGGTGGGAATGCAAACTTGTGACCTTGTCACTGTGTACTGACCTACAAGTTAATAGGGCTTGTATTTATTTAATGGCCGACAGCTACCATTCATTGGCTCTGGGTCAGGAACTATGCTTTATGTTTCATATGGTATCTCATTTGATCTTCACAAAAACTCTGTAAGTTGATATTATTATCAGTCTCTATAGATGAGGTTGCTTGAGGTTTAGAAAGACAGAGTGCCATGCCCAAGATTAGACAGTGTGTCAGAACACAGTTTGAATTACTATGCTGATATGCAGTCATAATGTTAATGTGGATACATCCAATAAGTCAAATTTATATTAACAGCATTGACTTCACATCAAACGACTTGCTTTGATTAGTTATAAAAATGGCATGGCTGCTGAGTAGTAATATTTATTACCATCAAATAGTTCAACAAAGAAAAACTCCTATTTCCCTTTTTCCTCCAAAGTTTTATGGCTTGGTGGGGTAGAGGGGAATGGTTGAAATTAATTAGTACTAGAAGATTGCATCTAGATTAATGTGATTTGTATTTAATATTTTTTCTTATTACTTTCTACTAAAATACATATCATTTAGTCTTTACTGGAATGTTTGTAACAAAAAATCTGCTGAGTGCCTGTTAGTTCATGTCAGCCCAAGTCAAAGTCCTTGATTCCAGGATGCTTCTGTATGGCTTGGTACTCTTTTGTGTCCACATATATTACTATATTTCAGCTTCTTTGCTCCTCTTCTCCAGGGCAGGATGGCCTGTTCAGCCCCATGCCTGTCCCTTACTTCCAAAATAGGAGTATAAGACCCAGCTCAGAGATGATTTTGTTCCTTGGATTTAGTTCTGATCATTTTTCTTAAAAGAGGTTAATATCATTCCATTTCCATTTGATCCAGTTGTCTATGCTTCATAGACATCGGAAAATAGGAACTGATTTTAAAAAGCAGAGAGAACTGCATTTTTTGCACTTTTGCTTTTGTTATAGTTTTCATGCACTTCAAGTATGGCAGATAATGTAAAGACCAGTTGTCCTGAGACCAGCTTCTGTTTTGTAATGTCTTGGCTGTAGGCTGTTGAAATAAGTACCCTGGGTTTGCCTGCTGGTGCTGCTGCTAAGTCGCTTCAGTTGTGTCCAACTCTGTGCAACCCCATGGACAGCAGCCCACCAGGCTCCGCCATCCCTGGGATTCTCCAGGCAAGAGTACTGGAGTGGACTGCCATTGCCTTCTCCATGGGTTTGCCTAGGCAGTGGTAAAGAAGCAAGGCTACATATAACGATGGACAATGGAATTGTATTTTATATCTTGCTATTGTAATAATGGAAAATTAAGTGCTGTAAGTTGTGCTGGCCAGCTGCCTCCTGCAGGTCTCAGTATAGTGAGATATAGCTGAGATCGCCATGTGTTAACAGTGCTGCCCAGCAATTTGAGCACTTGATGGCATAACTCTGAATTCCAGCAAATCATCTTTTTTTCCACTGCATGCTTAATTATTTTGTTTTAACTTAGCTTTGCCTAAAGTCACTAAAAAAAAGAAATACCTTTACCTGCAGCATACTGTTTTCACATCTGCTAATTTCTTCCCTATGCTAAAATGATTTCCATCTCAGGAAGGCCAGATATATCCTTTGTAATTTTCCATAGGCTATTACTTTATGGAAAATTTTGGTGTCTTCTAGATCTTCGAGGAAACACTTAAAGAGGATCCAGTGGAGTGAAATTTTATTTTTTTGTCATAAATTTGATATTATGTCAACAGTATAGCAATGTTTCTCTTAAACTTCATTTTACCTATGTTTATAGTCCATTTTCTTGACATCTGAAGGGGGAAAAAAACTTATTTTTAAACCTTTTTTTCAAAATGTAAAGCTTATTCACAGCAGAAGTGAATCCTTCAGAAGTCTCTACAGTGTACTTAGAGTGGATTAGATAATATATTTGATAAAAAGCAAAATCAAAGTAAATTCAGAAAATGCTTTTTTTCCTCCCTTAAGTTAATTCATCCAGACTTCATGGACATTATATTTATATATTCATTGGACTATTTGTAGACTTAAGAAAAATAATAGAAGTGACATTACTATGTCCTAAATTAAAGTTTTAGCAAAATACATTGAGGGAGTTCCTGTTTAGAGACAACACAGCATATATGACCAGATGGATGTTATATAGGAGACAAATGTCCTGATTGTAGTCCTTAGCAACTGTATCACTCAAGGCAAATCAGTTAAACTTTATAAGATGCATTTTCTTCATATGCATTGTTTTATCGGTAAAATAAAGATCATTTTATTTACCTTTTTTGATTTTTGTGAAGCTCATATAAGTCAAATAAAATAGTTTATTTCACAGTGTCTTACTACTATCAATTCCCAGTGGTCAATAGTGTGGAATCCCAGATCATCTCTAGTTGACTTTGATGAATGGTATGTAAGCTTTACTCTAGTGGATTTGGGGAGTTTATAATATTTCAAAGTAATGAAACTGTACTGCAGTCTTGATTCTGGAAGAGCTAAGATACTTTTAGTTTTTCTTCCTTGCCTGTGTCATTCAACCTTTGTTTCTTCTTCTGTGTTAAGAACAGACAGTATCACTTCTTCAGTTCTGTGTAGCCTAGCTGTTTAACTGACTTGATCATGCTCACTGAAGTGAGGGAGTGCTTCAGTCCCTGCCCCACACTCCCAGAGTCCTCCCAGACATTTGCCCCGTCATGCTTAAAAACTATCCCAGTATCTTTAATCCGAATTTGGCATTCACCATTATTTCACTCCTCCTTGGGAATCTGCTTTTCTACATCTTCTCTTGCTTGTGAGGCATAGCAAAGAAGAAAATACCAATGTAGCCACTGTTCCAATTCATACCAAGCATGTGTCTGCACATCCCCCCAAAGCTGCCAACCTCTGGGCTCCAGAATGACACTGCATTTGTAACAAGTAGAGAACGGCTTCCTTTCCAACTCTGGGCCTGCAGTTATCACTTGAATTTCTGATGTTTCTCCATGTGACCCATAGTCTCCACACATCCCCTTTGAATCTCTCAAAGCACTATCTCTTTAGGAGCTAAAACCAGTCAAATGGACCTCATGGATGCCAACTCACTCTTCTCAATCATCCTACTTTGTTTCTCTGCTGCTGCTGCTGCTAAGTCTCTTCAGTCGTGTCCAACTCCGTGCGACCCTATAGACGGCAGCCCACTAGGCTCCGCTGTCCCTGGGATTCTCCAGGCAAGAACACTGGAGTGGGTTGCCATTTCCTTCTCCAATGCATGAAAGTGAAAAGTCAAAGTGAAGTCGCTCAGTCGTGTCCCACTCTTAGCGACCCCATGGACTGCAGCCTACCAGGCTCCTCTACCTCTGTCCATTTCCTCTCTCTCTCTCTTTTCCTAATTATCATCATCATCTCGTGCACATTGTATAGTAATGAGCTCAGACAATGGAAGAAAAGAGAATATTCTTTGTACTAGCAAAAAGCAGTAGGAAAAAAAAAAATCTTAGCTGGGAAAAATTACCATATGTGATTTAAAAGATTCTCTGGAAAAAGAGGCTCTAGTGTTAACAAATCATCAAAGGTCCAAATTAAAAATATGCTAAGAATTTGAAAACAAGAATTGCCAGTGCTGGTCAGTGAACGGTTGAAGACATCTTCATAACACTTGATTCTAGTTAAATGTATAAATAAATATATGCTCAGAAAAGAATTACCTTTACATAGCATTTGTATTTTCTATGAAAGCTGCAGTGCATTTTTACAAGAATGTCATTTAGAATATCTGAAGATTTTCAGTAGCAAACCAGGAAATTCATCTAAGTTCTATAAATAACTTTTCTTGCATGTGAAATAAAATTTAAATTGCAATGTAGGCTTGTGTATTCATGTTATATTAATCCAAACAATGCTTGATCATAATGTGTTGATGAACTTGCCTCACAAATCTCTTCCTATCAAACAAAACACCAGATGCAATACTTCTAATGTGACTTGAGAAAATTAGATTCATTGGGCAGAAAAAAAATGAAATGCTTTAAATAAATGTCATTAGCAGTTTGGAGGAAGGAAGCAAATTGCTCCTATAATGTGTCAGACCCTTAACCAACTGACATTTTAAAAAAATGTATTTGGAGTACTAGAAAAGATGGTAGAATTATATATATATATATATATATATGTATTTAGGAATATGGCTTGTAGAATATATCATATTAGCTGTGATTCACAATGATCCCTGAGATGGCATTTCAAAGAAGCAGATGATTTGTACAAATACCAGAGGCAACATTAATAATAACCCCCTTGTGGACTATTCCATGTACATGAAGCAAGTGTGGGCTTAAAAATAAAAGTGTGAGAGAAGGAACCTGCTTTTCTAAATATTGACCTGAAAAGGGGTATATCTATTTACAGTCTTTGACTAGGCTTTTTTCCATGCAGGTTTTTACAGCTTTGATATCAGGATTTAACAAAGAAATAATCATCTTTTGTCTGTGCTCAGAAAATATATTTCCAGAAGTCCAGTCTAGTCACTCAGTCAGCTGAGGTAAAAGATAATTCAGTGGCAAGTCCACCAGACCTATTGAATTAACTAAATTGGTTGTGTGACTGAATTAGGCCAGTAAATTTAGTCAAAACTGTAGACTTTGCAACAGAGTGCTCACACAAAAACCTTGAGTTGGCAATAGAGATGGAAATACAGTAGAGTTTCTTAGAGTGCTAGGAAACAGGAAGGGCAACCTAACACTTGTATCCTTGAGTTACAACTAACTTATTCCAGAGTCTTTCAATAGCCTGTACACAGGCATTGCCAAAGTTAAATTCTGGACGAGAGTATCAATTATACATTGGCTATTGAAAACTCTTTGAAATTCTGACCATGAGATTCTTCACAGAGCTAGAACAAAAAGTGTTGTGGGAAAGTCCCAAACTGACTGTTCCCTGCGCTTTTTCCTGCCTAGAATCTACTATTTCTAAGGCACCGGTTTTTAATGAGTGTTTCAAAAAGGAAAGACTGAAGGAGATACATAAGCTGTCATGCTTCTCCAAGGCTTGTTATACTTATCCTGCAAAGTTCTGCTGAGAGGAAAAAATGATGGTTCTACCCTTGGCCCTGATATTCATGAAGGGTGCCACACTGTTTCTGTTTCACTGCTCTCAAAAAATTCCCTCATTTTAGTCACACTTGCCGTGCCATGGCCTTTCATACCGAGTAGCAAATAATTGTTCAGTGCTTTTTTGCAGAATTTTGAAATGAATGAATGAATGAATTGTATCAGGGACTTATAAAGGATTCTTGTTTCCTCTTTTTACCTCACCAAACTTATCTTGCTTTTAAAGTCTCAGCGCATAACCTAAATGCTCCAGGCCAAGTTGAACTTGTACTTTTTTGAAACTCCTTAGCACTTATGTGTCCTCAACAATTGGTTATCAATTGGTATAAAAATATTAATTATTATTATTATTAAAGCTAACACTAAATGGTTAGCATGTGTACTGCCATAAGCACGTTGTATGTGTTATCTCTTTTAATTCGCTTAAAAACTGGAAAAGTATCATGTTGTTCAGTTCAGTTCAGTTCATTCGCTCAGTTGTGCCCAACTCTGCAGCCCCATGGACTGCAGCATGCCAGACCTCCCTGTCCATCACCAACTCCCAGAGTTTACTCAAACTCATGCCCATTGAGTTGGTGATGCCATCCAACCATTTCATGCTCTGTTGTCCCCTTCTCCTATTGTCCTCAATCTTTCCCAGCATCGGGGTCTTTTCAAATGAGTCAATTCTTCGCATCAGGTGGCCAAAGTATTGGAGCTTCAGCTTTAGCATCAGTCCTTCCAATGAATATTCAGGACTGATTTCCTTTAGGATGGACTGGTTGGATCTCCTTGCTGTCCAAGGGACTCTCAAGAGTCATCTCCAACACCACAGTTCAAAAGCATCAGTTCTTTGGCACTCAGCTTTCTTTATAGTCCAACTATCACATCCATACATGACTACTGGCAAGACCATAGCTTTGACTAGGTAGACCTTTGTTGGCAAATGTCTCTGCTTTTTAATATGCTGTCTAGGTTGGTCATAACTTTTCTTCCAAGGAATAAGCATCTTTTAATTTCATGGCTGCAGTCACCATCTGCAGTGATTTTAGAGACAAAAAAAATAAAGTTTGCCACTGTTTCCACTGTTTCCCCATCTATTTGCCATGAACTGATGGGAATAGATGCCATGATCTTAGTTTTCTGAATGTTGAGTTTTAAGCCAACTTTTCACTCTCCTCATTCACTTTCATCAAGAGGCTCTTTAGTTCTTCTTCACTTTCTGCCATAAGGGTGGTGTCTTCTACATATCTGAGGTTATTGACATTAATCCCGACAATCTTGATTCCAGCTTGTGCTTCATCCAGCCCAGGGTTCCTCATGATGTACTCTGCATATAAGTTAAATAAGCAGGGTGACAATATACAGCTTTGATGTACTCCCTTCCTTATTTGGAATCACTCTGTACAGGTACAAAAATTGAGGCTCAGAGAAGGCAACTTGCCCAGTATCACAATGCTCGTAATTAGCAGAACTGAGAATTAAACCAAGTCTATCCTATGACCTAATACTCTTTACTACTAAGCTATCTCACCTTATTTTGGGTACTTTCCTTTTTTTCATTAATGCATATTGTCTTCTTGAATAGATTTCAAGCTTCTTAATTCATTTGTTATCCTGCACAGTGCCTTTGATAAAGTGCTAACCACAATACAGGTCATAGACACATACTTGATTTATTAATTATTAATATTCTTAGCTGCTGCTAAGTCACTTCAGTCATGTCCGACTCTGCACGACCCCATAGATGGCAGCCCATCAGGCTCCCCCATCCCTGGGATTCTCCAGGCAAGAACACTGGAGTGGGTTGCCATTTCCTTCTCCAATATTCTTAGCTAATTGCACTTCTTTTCATTTTTATTATTCCTCCGACAATAGTCCCTAAAAATTCAGATTTCTTAAAGAATGGTGTGTTTGAGTTCACAAATAAAGTGTATTTGTGCCATGTTAATTTTAAACTTGTGTAACCTTAATAACAAAAGTGACTCATAGTTTAATTGGTAAATTTTTTGAGATGATGTATAAATATTGTTTGTATTGCACTGGAGTAGCTTGAGTTAACATATTTCACTGTTGTCCCAAAAGCAATCTTCTAGTTTATCATCACTTCACCGGCCAAATGCAAATGCTTATTTTTTCCTAATTATGCTTCTTATAGAGACAAGCCAAACCTAGTTAATTTCCTGAAACAGCATAAATTTAAATTATGCTTTTCTCAAAAGCAGTGGTAGTCTAACACAACAAATTATGTCATTCTTGAAATCTGTCTGTTTTTCTATTATTGACTAGTAGCCCAAAATACTGAAGCAGACTGTTAGAAGCAAATAGTATTGCCAATCAATTAAAACATCTATTGATTCCCAAAATAGCATTTGTGGTATATTATAGGACTGCTGGACTACTTCATTTCTTTTTTTCCATAGCTAACCTTTTTTTACTTCAGATTCAGCACATCTAAAATTAAACTCATTATCTTTGCTCCAAAATATATCCCTCTTTCTTTATGTTCTCCTATTCATCCAAGCCAGAAACCTGCAAATTATCTCAGCTTTTACCCCTCTCATCTACATATATAATGATCACAAAATTCTGCTGTTTCCCCTCCAAAATACTCTCAAGTCTCTCCCTGTTTCTCCATGCCACTGCTATAGCTAGACCTGTCATTCTTTGGCTGAATCTTTATAATATCCTCCCAGATGACGTCCCTGACTCCTACATTGTCTCTTTCTCATTTTCCACATTTAGTAAAACTCAAATGTGATTGTGCTTGGGTCAGTCAGTCATGTCCAACTCTTTGCAACCCCATAGGCCCATCAGGCTCTTCAGTCCATGGAAACTCTCCAGGCAAGAATACTGGGTGGGTTGCCATGTCCTCCTCCAGGGAGTCTTCCCAACCCAGGGATTGAACCCAGATCTCCCGCATTGCAAGCAGATTCTTTAACTGTCTGAGCCACAAGGAAAGCCCAAATGTGATTATGTCACTCCAATTTTAAAAATCTTTCCATATATCCCTGGGGCCTAAGAATAAATGCCAAACTTCATGGCAGAGCACAGAAAGTCTCCTTGGTTTGGCCTCAGCCCACCTGTCATCTGTTGTGTTCTCTAAAGAGAATGCTGATCCCTCCATTCTACCTTTTCCTTTTCAGACCACATCTCCAAGAGTTCCTTACTCTTCTCTAAGTGCCAATATACCTTGTATACATCTTTCTGAAGGCTTTTATTTTCCATTATTATAATTAGTTATTTACCTGTCATTTCTATTAATTGGTAGGTGTGTCTTCCTTTACATAAAATATGTGTATGCTCATTCGCTTCAGTTGTGTCTGACTCTTTGTGGTCCCATGGACTGTAGTCCACCAGGCTCCTCTGTCCATGGGATTTTCCAGGCAAGAATACTAGAGTGGGTTGCCATTTCCTCCTCCAGGGGATCTTCCTGACCCAGGGATTGAACCTGTGTCTCTTGTGTCTTCTACATTGGCAGACAGGTTCTTTGCTACTAATGCCACTTGGGAAACCCCTAATAAACAGTAGATGTTTAGTCAGTGTTGAATGGATGAGACTACTTCTTTATATGCTAGCATTTTCCAACAAGTCCCTTTTTCTAGAAAACAATTTTCTAGTTATGAATTTTCATGCAGAATAAAGCTTCTGATCTATAACAGAAATGTATTTTAGAGCATCTAACCTCAGAAATAGGCAGATCTGAGAGCTAAGAGCTAGCATAGTTTCTAAACTACTCTTAATTTTAATTATTGGCATTCTCTTCATTTTGTTTTTTCAGAAGTCACGTTGCCTCACCCTTACTGCCTACTTTGTGACGTATGCAGATATGTATAGGTTCAAGAAATACCAAGTAATAAGCAATTCATTTTCCAATTTAATAAACCAGAACCAAACAATGGTCGCGTTATATTAGATGTGATCTAAATGTGTTGCTTTGCAAATATAACGATATGTTTGAATTATAAATACATAATGATGCTTACAAAAGCATGTTTGGTTTAATATGATGTTTTTCACGAGTGTTCTTCTATTTCAGGGGCCCTCATGAAAAAGTTTAATTGAATACAGCCATCTAAAATATATTTAATAAACTTAAATGATAATAAGCCAACCACTTTTTAAATAAGTACCATGTAGACAGTATAGGATTTTATCCATGACAGCTGGGAAATTCAGCTGCATACCATTTTAGTTTCACTTAATGAATTTTTTTGAATTTCTATTAGTCAAACTATTGATATTCACATTTTACTCAAAAGAAAACTGAAATGAGGAGGAAAGCAAAACTTCGGAGTGGATGTCTGAAACACTGAATTTCCACATTTCTTGTTTTAAGACCTCTGTAACAAATTCTTTGCTCTCCCTCAAGGGATTCAAGTTCAGTTTAAAATTAATTATCAAGTTAAACAAGCATATGACTCCTCTTGAACATAGCAGTTAAAGAGCAAGGTAGAAGTGTAAAAGTATGATTACATTTTAATGAAGCCATTGTTTATAGATTAACTTGAGTAATTACGTTGCAATTTAAAAAACAAGCAAAAAGAGTCACAGAAAATTTCCACTGCACTATGAATTGTATTTCTTTTAACATTAATGGTTGAAGGTATAGCTTAATATTGGTGGTAGAAAGGACAGAGGACGGACAGAGGTGGCATGCTACAGTCCCTGGGACATGACTTAGTGAATAAACAACGTGCTCAACAAGACAGAAGGAGCCGATAAGAAAACTTTACATTGCTGTTAGAAAATCAAATTATTTACATTCCAGAGATACACTATGAATAGTCAGTAGACATTAATGGCTGTTATAGCAAATTATGGTTAAAACATTTTCAAAATTAATGTATCCATCAATGAGTAATATGAATAATCATAAAGAGATGTTATTCTCATTGATATCTACATGTATTTTATATTTTAGGTTAGGCACTAACTTAAATATTTATAATTCAAGTAGAAACCTGAACAATACAAAGAATCAGATAAAATGTAAGAGTAACACAAGACACACAAAGAGAACTTTAAATCCTAATGAGCACATTCTGTCATTATTATAATTTTTTTTTTAATTTGGGTCTTCCTGTCAAGAAAACAGATGAAAAATTGTCATTCTTCTTCAAAGTTTTATTGTGCTAGAGTTACCACATGTATACTGGCAGCTAAAATTCTGGAGGTTTAACAAAATAGCAAAAAGTGTAGAAGGTTAAAATATACTGCTGAATCAGCAAAGCTCCATTTAACCATTCATTCTTTGTTTTTGTAATTAAATTGTAACTTCATATTGGAATACAAAAGTTTTTCCCCAAGGCCAGCATGCTTTCTTCTATAACAAATTATACTGCAGGTTCTTACTATTGATAACTTATATTTAGTTACAAGATGTGCATGCAATAAGCAAAATATGGTTTATGTGACTTAAGGCATTGTGAACACTTAATAAATTTGGTGTAATGAATATTATCAGGAGAAAGAAATGATTTTAAAATAATAAGTTGTTTATATAACATAAATCAAAAAGAATATAAGGTAATTATATCACAACAAACAGTGGAAAATTCATAAGAGATGGGAATACCAGACCACCTTTCCTGCCTCCTAAGAAATCTATATGCAGGTCAAGAAGCAACAGTTAGAACTGGGCATGGAAAAACAGACTGGTTCCAAATCTGGAAATGAGTACATCAAGGCTGTATATTGTCACCCTGCTTATTTAACTTATATGCAGAGTACATCATGCAAAATGCTGGGCTGGATAAAGCTGAAATCAAGATTGCCAGGAGAAATATCAATAATCTCAGATATGCAGATGACACCAACCTTATGGAAGAAAGAGAAAAACTAAAGCGCATCTTGATGAAAGTGAAAGAGGAGAGTGAAAAAGTTGGCTTAAAACTCAACATTCAGAAAACGAAGATCATGGCATCTGGTCCCATCAGTTCATGGGAAATAGATGGGGAAACAGTGGAAACAGTGGCACACTTTATTTTTTTGTCTCCAAAATCAATGCAGATGGTGACTGCAGCCATGAAATTAAAAGACGCTTACTCCTTGGAAGAAAAGTTATAAACAACTTAGACAGCATATTGAAAAGCAGAGACATTACTTTGATAACAAAAATCTGTCTAGTCAAAGCTTTACAGTGGTCATGTATGGATGTGAGAGTTGGACTGTGAAGAAAGCTGAGCACTGAAGAATTGATGCTTTTGAACTGTGGTGTTGGAGAAGACTCTTGAGAGTCCCTTGGACAGCAAGGAGATCCAACCAGTCCATCCTAAAGGAAATCAGTCCTGGGTGTTCATTGGAAGGACTTGATGCTGAAGCTGAAACACCAATACTTTGGCCACCTGATGCGAAGAGCTGACTCATTGGAAAAGACTCTGATGCTGAGAAGGATTGAGGGCAGTAGGAGAAGGGGACAACAGAGGATGAGATGGCTGGATGGCATCACCGACTCGATGGACATGGGTTTGAGTAAGCTCCGGGAGTTGGTGATGGACAGGGAGGCCTGGAATGCTGCAGTCCATGGGGTCACAAAGAGTCAGCCACAACTGAGTGACTGAACTGAACTGATTTCATTTTACTGTTTTCAGCAGCCAGAAAATCTAAATTTTAGTTAGAAAATGGGGAAAAAAATGAAATATTGTTTTCTGTTCAAGTAGCCAAATAGATTAAAAACTGAAAGAATCTATTGTTTTCTTATACAATATGCAGAATATAAAGTATTTTTTCTATCATTACTTGGTTTCTATAGCAACTTAAAAAGTTTTATGCTCACAAGAAATTCCCCAAGATTTGTTTGCATTGTCAGGAAAAAAAAAATTTTTTTTTTTTAAATAACACAACTTTTAATAAAATTGTCAGGTTTCAGTTCCAGTAAACCAAAAGACAGGGCCTCAAGCCTATTCATAATCACATCATTCCAGAACGAGAAGCTATGGCTAGAAACTTTTTATGGGGTAGGAAAAAGAATAAAAGTTGGTCAGCGCTGATAAATACAGGTTAAATAACACACTGCTCTTTACAGATGGCTACAGAGTCTGTAAACTATTATCCAGGAATATACAGCCGTCCAACACAAACCACTTAGCCAGATCTAAGATAAACTGGCTCCTTGGAACTACCCTGTAAACACTGCAGCCCTTCTTCCATCCAAAAATGACCCTAATCTCACATGAAAACAATCATTATAAGGGAATCAGAAACTCAGCTATGTGGCCAAAAATAAAAACCAAAGGAAAAACAACAATTCACTGGTTAGTTGGTGAAAGCGCGAAAGCTGGTGCCCTCCACTGCGCTGCTTTGCTCTTCTTACTCTTGCTCTTTTTGTCCCTCTTCTTCAGCCCATCCCTGTTAGCTCGCAATAGGTTTGAATAAGCCATCTGAAACTTATTCACTTCTTTGGAGCTCACCACAGTGCTGATCTTCTTTTTCCCATCAGTAGCTCTTAACAGACATTTGTTGTCTGAGGGCTCAAAGCCCTCCACAGAACCCTTCTTTGGAATGGGTTTAGTTCGGCCATCATACTTCTTCAGGGTGATGAACACGCTGCCTGACAACCGGCACTTCTGGAAGAGCCTAGTCAGCTCTGTCAGGAACTGTTCACTCTCCAGCAGCACCATCCTGGCGCCTCTGGCTCTGCTCCGTCAGCACAAGCCCCAAGCTGCTGGAGCCGGAAGTTTCTCAGGAAAAATTTTTAAAAAGAAAGAAAATAAATCTAAGATTTTTAGCAATCAGGTCTTTTTAGATATGTTTCAGTTATACATTTTGAATTATGAAAAAATATACTGTTAGAGCAGATAAGTTATCATAAACTGAGAAGGGCATATCACTTCTGAAATATTATTGATAAAATTCATAACTTCAATCTAATCATGAGAAGACATCAGGCAAATCCAACTTGAAGAATGATCTACAAATTAAGTGATCAGTACTCTTCACAAATCAGGATCCTTGGTCCACCTAAGGGGACTAGGAAACACAACAAGGTGGGAGACTGGATTGGGTTCTGGGACAAAATAAAGATATTTTTGGAAAAACTGGTAGAATCCTATAAAGTGTGTAATTTGGTTACGCATACTGAGCAAATGTTATTTTCTTTTGCTAACAGTCCTATGATAGTATAAGATATTAATGTTAAGTAAAGTTGAGTGGAGAGAATATGATCTTTCTCTGTATTATCTTTGCAGTTTTTCTGTATGTCTAAAATTATTTCCAAATTTTAAAAAATCATTATTTTTATATTGTGTCCTGCTGCTGCTGCTGCTGCTAAGTCGCTTCAGTCATGTCCGACTCTGTGCAAAACCATAGACGGCAACCCACCAGGCTCCTCTGTCCCTGGGATTCTCCAGGCAAGAACACTGGAGTGGGTTGCCATTTCCTTCTCCAATGCATGAAAGTGAAAAGTGAAAAGGAAGTCGCTCAGTCGTGCCCGACTCTTAGCGACCCCATGGACTGCAGCCTACCAGGCTCCTCTGTCCATGGGATTTTCCAGGTAAGAGTACTGGAGTGGGGTGCCATTGCCTTCTCCGATATTGTGTCCTACCTTATAGTAAAAACAAAAGTCCATACCCATATCATTAAAATATATTATTAATATAATGGAAATACATATATATATATAGCGTTAAAAATTTGGAAAAGCCCTTGTAAAAAATTTAATCGCCTTTTTTTAATGATAAAGGAATAATTAGTTAATATTCAAATATGAACATCTTCCTACATAATTTTATAGAAAATTTATAGAACATGCCTGATGTTTTCTCATCTCAAACCAACATTTAGGAGTTGAATAGTCATAAGTGTAAGTAAGTGAAGTTGCTCAGTCGTGTCTCTTTGCGACCCCATGGACTGTAGCCTACCAGGCTCCTCTGTCCATGGGATTTTCCAGGCAATAGTACTGGAGTGGGGTGCCATTTCCTTCTCCAGCGGATCTTCCTGACCCAGGGATCAAACCCGGGTCTCCCTCATTGTAGACAGACACTTTACCGTCTGAGCCACCAGGGAAGTCCTATTGAATAGTCATAGAACACCTGTATTTATTCTTTGATTTATGTTGCAGTGCTCTTGTTAAAATTATATTTTTGCCTCAATAAATACACTAACATAGGATAAATTAAAAAAAAATAGTTGAATTCATTAAGGTAATGCTGACTATATATGTACAAAATTATTCTTAAAATTTTGAGTAGAACAAGATTATGTGTTGAAAATTTGATTTTCACATTATTTTTCCCTTTTGAAACAGCCTTGAGAATTGTGGTAGCAGCAGCCCTTTTGTAAAAAGTCCTAAACTGAGGTCTGGTTAATTTAGTGTATTTGAGTAAACTCCCAGCAGCCAGTATGCTTTTCTGTGAAATCACTATTTGTGTTTGTTTCTCTGTTTATAAACTGAGGTTCCTCTATTAATTTACATTGAGTCTACACTGGAAAGCCATGCTGATAAATTTGATGATGGATAGGGGATGGAAATTTTAAAAACATATCAGAAGTGCTTTGTTATATAGTAGTTAAATCAAGTGGCATTATTATCCAAAATAACTATCATGAAACTTGCTATAGATTTATTGTCAAATGTCTTCACCCTAATTAAATGATTATTTAACAGTTACCTTATATCTCCAAGTGAGGGCAATGAATGATGATGGTGGACAAATCCTATCAAGTTTAAAATATCCTATGAAAAGATAATTTAGTTTTTTTTATTTTTGATATCACTCTTTATTTCTATTAAGATGATGATTTCAGAAAAGAAATTTTATCTGAAATCTTTCAGGGATTTTTCACAGCCTTAAATAAGATAAAGCTTAATCTCCCTAATCTTGCAAAAAATTCAAATGTCTTGTCACTACTTCATTTAATAAACATCTACACTCTGTTGTGTTCCAAATCCCATGGCTGTCACTGGAGTACAAAGGGAGTGAGATTAGGCCTGTCTTTCAGGAGCTAACAGCTCACCAACATCTACTTCTCACCATATCTCTGGGTGAGCCCTTTTCCAGATTAGCTGGACCCCACTTGAGAGTCTGCAAGGAGATCAAACCAGTCAATCCTAAAGGAAATCAGAACTGAATATTCATTGGAAGGACTGATGCTGAAGCTGAAACTCCAATACTTTGGCCACCTGATGCAAGGAACTGACTCATTGGAAAAGACCCTGATGCTGGGAAAGATTAAAGGCAGGAGGAGAAGGGGATGACAGAGGATGAGATGGTTGGATGGCATCACTGATTCGATGGCCATGTGTTTGAGCAAGTTCTGGGAGTTGCTGATGGACAGGGGATCCTAGCATGCTGCAGTCCATGGGGTTGCAGAGTGGGACAGGACTGAGCATCTAAACTGAACTAAACTGAACTGAACAGAACTGAACTCTCTTTCCTGATGGCCACCACTCCCTCCTTCCCACTTTCCTGCTTAACTTCCTTTCTTCTCTGTTCCCACGCATCCTATTACATCCGTCACCTGGACATCTTGCATCCCCAAACCATCACAGTCCACAGCAATCTCTATTTCTACACTAAAAAACTCCACTTGCACTTCCTGCATGCAGTGGTACCCTTATGTTTGAATCTATCATAGCTTCTCAACAAGTCAGCACTCCCAGCATAGGAATCATCCCTTCTTTTTCTGTCTTTGCCTTTCCAGCAATAGCTGCTGGGATCCACATGGAATCAATTTTATTTTAATGTATGGATGAGAGCATCAGCATATGAGTCATTCCACAAGACCCAAATATTTTTTTATTTGATCTTTCTCGTGTTTACCTCCTCCTTCCTTTCTCACACCCCCAAAAAAACTCTTCATTATGAAACTCCCTCCAGAAATTTCTATTTCATGCTGATAGAATTCTAAAGCATGAAACCAATGATAAGCCTGTCCTGTGGCCAGGATGATAATAAATCCCTGCACTATCAATGCTCTCTATGCTTTCCAACCCTTTTCACATCAGGATGCCCAAGAAAATGATGATGTTTGAATGGCACATTGAAATAAATAGGAAGTTGTTTTCCCCTCATTTACCCAGCTGCTCCAGGACAGAGGTATTGATATCACAGCACCACTGTCCAGTTTTCGGTACAGCCCAGCTCACTGCACCAATTAACTGCATAGGGTGATTGCAAGGCAGTATATCTTCTCAAATCCTCTAGGCAGTATTTCCTCCTCCCCGATGCATGCTATGCAATTACTGTTTTTGTATTAATTTTGAAAGATATGAGTATTTGAATTGAGGATATCCTACGGTAGTGCTTTAATAAGTTTGTAGAATGTAAGTGAAAGTGAAAGTGTTAATTGCTCAGTCATGTCCAGCTCTTTGCAATCCCATTGACTATAACCCGCCTGGCTCCTCTGTTCATGAAATTCTCCAGGCAAGAATACTGGAGTGGGTAGCTATTCCCTTCTCCGTGGATCTTCCCAACTCAGGGATCAAACCTGGGACTCCTGTATTGCAGGCAAATTCTTAACCATCTGAGCCACCAGGGAAGCCCTAAAGATTGTTAAGAAAAATTGTCCACACATTGATTCTATTTTTCAACTTGTGAGTCATCCACTTAAGCTCAAAACAAAAGAGCACTATTTAAGCAAGGGAGTGCTTGAGATGAACACTTTATTTCTCTATTTTATTGCCCTACGTAGCTTATAGAGTGTCCTCAATGAAAACACCAACAAGACACTTAATTGACAAATCAAACACGACCCCAGATAACAGTAAAGAGAGCTCTCAGTTGAAAAAGAAGGAAATTGAAGTGTTAGATGTTGTGTTAACTAACAGGACTAAAATTCTATCCAGAATTCTTTGCAGTTCCCTTTTTTTCCTAAAAGATATCTTACTACTCAAGGATAAACTGTCATTAGATTCTTGCATTCTTGCATTCTTACTTGGTTCAAGGCATTTTGTAATACCAGAGACTATATAAAATGTAAAGATATTTTGAAAACTATGTTTTTCTGAAAAATTTTGTATAAATAATGACAAAGGTGATAATAAATGTTGTGAATGGGACATAACTAATTTTAGAATATGATTTCAAAACTCTGGGAACTTTTAATGTAGTTGTACAGGTAAGATATGCAGAGATGCAGTAATAGCTAGGAATATGAGAGTAGTTACTGATGACACCAGGGCACCCTGGTGACTCAGTGGTAATGAATACAACTGCCAATGCAGGAGATGCAGGTTTGATCCTTGTGTCAGGGAGATCCCCTGGAGAAGGACATGGCCACCCACTCCAGTATTCTTGCCTGGGAAATCTCATGGACAGAGGAGCCTGGCCATCTACAGTCTATGGAGTTGCAAAAGAGTCAGACACAACTTAGCAGCTAAACAACATCCAGAGATGACACCGAGATATATTCATGAAGATTAGAAAGAATACAGTGGTTTAAAGAAGGAAAATAACATTTATAGCAAGAAGTAACAAGGAAAGATTCTCAGAGATATTAAAATGTGAGCTGAGTAATGCAAAATGAATATGAGGGGGGAATTCAGAGCTTAGATGTACCTCAGTGCACTTCTCTTGATTATCCTGTTTATATGACATTCTATCCTCATTCTTACAAATTAGCAAAATAGCCACCAGCTCTATGAAGGTATCAGTGCTTATAAAATGCAGTTTATTTTGTGGCAGTTGAAACATTGAAAAAAACTAAAAATATCTTCCTTCTTCTGTGAACGTGTATAACCAATATTATGTCCATCTAAAAATTTGAAACCCTTCACTCACCCAGTGCTATTTGAAACATTCTCCTAGATGTTAATAGGAGAGAATGTTGTTATTTTACTTCTCCGAAGATGGAAATTGTGAAATTGTCCCTGATGAATAGGAAACTATGTTGATAACATGCAATTAAGATGGGTCATCAGATAAAGAAAAGTGCTGTTTACCTGATAGAGTTAAATATCCAAAAAGAGATAACTTGTCTTAATTGTTTCTGGATTTTTCTGTATTTCACACACACACACACGTGTGTGTGTGTGTGTGTGTGTGTGTGTATGAAATATATACGCATATATTTTTTTAGTCTTTAGAATAAAAGCACAAATTTATAATTGGTTAAACTATTCCAATTGCTGAAACATATACATTACCATAAGTAAAATTAGACAGCCAATGGAAATCTGCTGTATGATGCAGGGAGCTCAAACCGGCGCTCTCTGACAACCTAGAGGGTTGGGATGGGGTGGGACGTGGGACAGAGGTTCAAGAGGGAGGGGATGCATATACCTAGGGCTGATTCATGTTGATATATAGCAGAAACCTACGCAATATTGTAAAGCAGTTATCCTCCAATTAAAAATAAATAAATAATTTTTTAAAATCCCATTTGCTTTTGGAGAATGAAAGAATATTAAACAAGCTAAATCACATGAAAGTAAAACAAACAATTTTTTTTAGCTATTTAAAAATGACTTCATTTTACACTAGCGACACAGCCTTCTTTTTCATATACCCTCACCATGCCTCTCACATACTTTCTAAACCTGGAATCTATAAGTCTATTAAATGCTCTTCACACACCCAGAAGATAAATACATAAATAAATCAAACCATTGTCTTATGCTCTGAAACTTGGATACTGTTTGCATTTTTGGCCTAGGGTGCTGGCGCAATAGGTCTAAAATATCACAGCCACTACTACCATTGATACTTGAAGCAGTTCTGATTATTCTTTAGGCTTAAAAATGTATTCTGAATGATCTAGCCTTTTATTTTTTTATCTATGAATGTGCTACTTTTATTTATAGCCTTTTGTTTTTAACTTAATGTTTGGGAGATTAATAATGTGCTTTACCTTTTTGTCTTTCCAAATGAATGATTTTAGCCCTAATTAGCTCAAGGTTCCCTATGGCACCTATTTTTCTGATTGGAAAATAAGATTTATTCAAGAGTAATGCAAAGAGGAGAAAAAAAGTACAGGTATCCCCTAGTTTTTGAAGGTTTGCTTTATACTATCTTATTTATAGAAAAGACCTACAATAGTACATGATTTTGCTACCTGAAAAAAAAAAATCTGAAAAGGATTTTCACTTTTAGAAGAAAAGGTAAGAAGTGAAAATAACATTCAGCATTTGTTTTGCAGTGAACTGATACAGAGGCAAGGATATCTGGGCAGGGAGAATGGCACCGGGCTAGCTCCTTCCCAGAAACTACATTGAGCATGTCAGCATCTAGATGCTATAGCTTTGTACTGTGTCTGTGAGGATCTGTGTGATATATATCTTTTATTCTATGCCTCCATTAGCCAGCTGTGTTGTAAGGTGATAGCTTCTTCAACTGACACCATTTCTACTTTGTTGAGTTTTCATAGGAATGATCTACTTTCAGATAACAGAGGAAACCTAAGTTTCTAACATGTAAACATAATTTCAAAATAAAATGTCCGTCTTGTAAATAACCCCAACACAATCATTTATTCCAGTGAAGCAGATAAGGCATATATTATCATGCCACTGCCAAGTGTTGGCAAGCTCATAGAAGAACTGGAACTCTCACAACACTGCTGATGGGAATGCAAAATAGTGTAAGCACTTTGGAAAATACTTTGGCAGATTTTTAAGAAGTTAAACATATACATACCATATAGTTCAGCCTCTCCACTCCCCAGTATTTTTCAAGAGAAATGAAAGCTTACTTTAGTGCAATGGCTTGTGATTGAATGTTCACAAACACTTTAATTGTAAGAGACAAAAACTAGAAACAGCCAAAATATCTGTCTATGGTGGATGGATAAACAAATTGGGATATAACCATATAATGAAATAGTATTAAGCAATGAAAAGGAATTGACTTTTTTTAATTGACATATAGTTGATTTATAATGTTAACTTTTGCTGTACAGTAAGGTGATTCACTTATACATATACATACTTTTAAAATATTATTTTCCATTATGGTTTATCATCTGTGTGTGTAGTTGCTAAGCTGTGTCTGACTCTTTGCAACCCCGTGGACTGTAGCCTGCAAGGCTCCCTTGTCCATGGGATTCTTCAGGCAGGAATACTGGAGTGGGTTGCCATTTCCTCCTCCAGATGGTTTATCATAGGAGATATATATATATATATATATCTCCTTTTCTGGCTGTGCTGAGTCTTTGTTGCTTTGTGCAGCTCTCTTTAATTGCAGATAGCAGAGGCTGCCCTTTCTTGTGGTGCATGGGCTTCTTGTAATGGCTTCTCTTGTTGTGGAGCACAAGCTACAGGCATGCAGGCTTCGGTAGTTGAAATATGTGGACTCAGTAGTCGTGGTTTGTGGACCCTAGAGCACTGCAGGCTCAGGAATTATGGCCTATGGACTTAGTTGTTCCAGGGCTTGTGAAATCTTCCTGGACCAGAGATTGAACCTATGTTCCCTGCATTGATAGGCAACTCTTATCAATTGTGCCACCAGGAAATTCCCTATCGTAGGATATGGAATATAGTTCTCTGTGCTTTACAGTAGGGCCTTGTGTTTATCCATTCTATGTATAAAAGCTTACATCTACTAACCCCAGGCTCCCATTCCATCTCCCCAGCAACGCCCTCCCCCTTGGCAACTACCAGTTTCTTCTCTGTGTCCGTGTTTCTGTATCCATAGATAGGTTCATCTGTGCCATATTTTAGATTCCACATAAAAGTGATATCATATGGTACCTGTCTTTCTCTTTCTGACTTACTTTACTAGGTATGATAATCTCTAGTTGTGTCTATGTTGCTGCAAATGGTATTATTTCATTCTTTATATGGCTGAGTAGTATTAAAAAGAAATTGACTTTTGATGCACATAAAAACTAGGATGAATCTCTAAATAATTTTTCCAGTGACTGTATTAGTTAGTAGTTGCCAGAGAAAAAGAACCAATAGGCTATAGTTATAAATACAGATTAGAGTAGGGCATGGCAATCCACTCCAGTATTCTTGCCTGGAGAATCCCATGGACAGAGAAAACCAGGTGGGCTACAACCCTTGGGGTCGCATAGAGTCAGACATGACTGAGTGACTCACACACACACATAGATACAGATATATGAGCAGATTTAGTATGGGAATGGATGACACAATTATAGAGGCTAAGATATGTCACTATCTGCCATCTGTAAGTTAGAGAACCGGGAAAACTTGTGGTATAATTCAGTCTGAGCCTGAGAACCAGGGGTTCCAGTGTCTGAGGAGAGGAAGAATATACTAGTTCAAGAAGAGAAAAAAAAACTCACCCTTCCTCCGTTTGAAGGCCTCAAAGGTTCATGCCCACTTGCATACCCTGGTGAGGGCAGGTCTTCTTTACTCAGTCTTCAGATTCAAATACTATTCTCTCTGGAAATACCCTCACAGACACACCCAGAAGTAACATTTTACCAGCTATCTAGGCATCCCTTAGGCCAGTCAAGCTGACACATAAAGTTAATCATCACAGTGACAGAGGCTAGATTTGAAACAAAAAAGCTATATACAATTTTACCCCAATTTCTAGAAAATGTAAGTAATATTTAGTGACAGAAGCCTGTTGTCTGGAGGATGAGTAGAAGGGGTTATACCTTTGTAACAAGAAAACTTACAGGGTTATGAGTACATTCACTACCTTAACTCTAATGATAGTTTCATAGGCGTATTGCATATATCAAAACTTGTGAAATTATACATTTTAATATGTAGAGTTAGCTGAACATCAACTGTATCTCAGGGAGCTGTTTTTAAAAAAGAGAGAGGACATTCAGTTAATTACTGGAAGAACAACAAATAGAATCCAGGACTTTATCCTTTTTCAGTGGGTATACTACAGGGTCCTGATTTTAAATTATGTGATCCAGCCAAAAAGATTTTGAGTTTATATAGTCCTTAACTATTATTAGAAAGGAGTTTGATTATACAGGAGGGCTTCCCTGATGACTCAGATGGTAAAGAATCTTCCTGCAATGCAGGAGGGCTGGATTCAGTCTCTGGGTTGGGAAGATTCCCTGGAGAAGGGAATGATAACCTAGGCATTCTTCATAACCATACTTGGTAACCATACTTGGTAACCAAGTATTCTTGCCTGGAAAATTTCATGGACAGAGGAGCCTGGCAGGCTATAGTCAGTCCATGGGGTCGCAAAGAGTCGGACACAACTGAGTAAATAACACTTTCGCTTTGATTATATAGACTTCTAAAAATATAGTAAAATCAACTCCCTGTGCTATATACTGGGTTTTTATAGATTGTGACTTTACCAATATGGAACTCAAAATCTTTTGCAGAATTAGTTGGAAGAGAGCAAAACAGCTGCGTTTCTAACTTTAAGTGGTGAGCATTTTGCTTCTTTAATTCATTCTAGCCTATTTGATCAGTTGAGGAGATTGCCAATAGGTCAATTATTTGACCTGACAGAGTATTTAACTAGTATAAATGTTTCATAAAAAACGGTTCCTTGGAATATCTAGACAATTGAGATGTAACTGCACTAAATAAATTGATTCTAATTGGGATTTATCAATTAGAGGACTGGAAACCAATAATAAAATAAAAAATCCTTTCTACTGACCTTCACATCTGTTTAAACAGAGTATTTTAAGGTATGGGAGGGTCCCCCTCCTTATATCCCAGATAATGTTTCCAAATCTGTTTTATTAACTAGCAGGGAAGTAGTAAACCTATGAATCCAGAGCATGAAATTAGCATAATAATTAAAGTTTGACCTTATTGTAGGTCACAAAAATTGTTTAATCTCTTTATTCATCTGTGCATACTGAGAAAGAAAGTGGCCTGTGGAGATGCTAGTAAGCTAGGACCTATCAAAGCAACCATATTATGTTAAAAGAACAAAGTTAATTATGCTTTCAGTTTATCACTTTTTTGATGCCATCAAGGTTAACATGATTTTTTTTTCTTTTCAAAAAGCTTATATGTGAAAGAATCAAAAATTACATAAGCTTCTATTTAAAAGATAACATCTCTTTGTCTTTCATTAAGAATTATTGTTCTGCAAAAAGAGTGATAGAATAGGGCTATTTTTATTGCAAAACAAGACTGAAATATATCTTACATTTTCAGTCTTTTTTTTTTTTTTTTTTAAATATCAACTCATTTCCTATTACTCAAACCTAAAGCTTTATCTCAGTTTTGAGGGAATGTCAAAGTATGTGATTTGGTTTCTAAACTCAAGACAGGTTCTGGTTGAGATGCAGGGGCTAGCTTCTCCATGCCCAGGCAGTGAAGGACATTGTGCAAGCAGCAAATAACTATAAGCACTTTCTTGTTCAATCTTCCAAAAGCATCACATACTTTGCCTCTGGTTCCAAATGGTAATTCTGGAGCCAAAATTAACGTGATTTTTTTGTTTGTTTGTTTTGTTTTGCTTTTAACCTCCAATGAAGAGAATTAAATCCAGTGGCTATCCACCTAGCCTCTTCACACACACTTTATTATAGAATCTCAAGCTTTGAACTGTCAAGAGTTTATCTCTAAGCTAGAGACTTGAGATGCATATTTTTAACTCAATGGCTTATGCATGTTTCTCTGAAGAAGAAAACATGCCTTTCTTTAGCTTGTATTAAAATTATTTTTATTTTTAAGAGAGAGAAGACATGTATTCTGATTGGAAAATATAAAATAGAAATGATATTTTTATTGAATTTCAAGATTCCTTTAGCATTGGGCAATTATTTAAATGATTGCTTTGTGTAACTGTGTATCTGTCATCTTTCTGCCATAATAGTTATAAGTTCCAAGTGAATCTGTTTGTTCATTCTCCATTGTATCCCTACCCTTTAAGCATAGTGACTGGACCCATAAGAGGAGATCCTTAAATACTTTTTATTAAAGGATAAATTAATAAAATAAATGAACAAGATATATTTTCAGCTTTTAAGTGGTGGTTTCTCCCAGAAATCAATGCCATGGAGACATTTAAATGTATAGATTCAGTAAGCAGGATTTCAGCTATTGGGAGAGACACCCTAGATATCTGCAGCCAATAAATATAAGAGAAGTTAAAGTAATAGCAATATTCTTAAATGTTAAAACACAGAGTTGTATTTTTGGATACAGAAAATATCAGTATAAGAATGAAATAGTCAATAGAATGAATATTGTGATATATATGGATTATGATTGTGGGTTTTACATGTGTGAATTGTACATACACATTTGAAAATTCCAGATGAACATTTTTTGGAACTCAGAATGGGGCAACACCACCTTTGCTGCACCAGTTTTCATATGCTGTAAAGAAATGCAACTAATTGTTAAAAGTTAGCCCAAGCAAGAGAAAATTAGGAAGGCAGTTCTAAGATAAGATATTGTTAAAAATATGTGTTTCTTAGTTTCCTTCCAATTTTTATTTATCTGGACTTGACTGTTTATGTTAAGCTCTCACCCTTCACTGTGACGCTCCCAATGAGCTCAGAGTTGGACTAGGTAGTTTCTTACCAGAGATCCTGGATAGGAGATGGGTACTTCTAAAAACAGCAGAGAGAACTGAGATAAAAATTAAACAAAAAGTCAGTTTCTCAGAAGGAGAAAAGAGAACCCAAGATTCATTAACTTGAAAGAACCAGAAATTCTCTCAAGATACAGAAATCTAAAAGACAGAGAGATAAGAGAACAAACAGAAAAGTCATAAAGGAGCAGGTGATTAGCTCAGAAAAATATTTTACAGAAATGAAAAATTATGCTATGTGCATGGTGTTTCAGTGAGCAAGAATATAGGGTGACCAGTTTAAATCAAAGATCATGTTAGCAAGACTGGCCTGGAAAACACTGCAGAGAAGACTTGTCTTTTCCTTCTGGCCTCTATCACTAGTTTCTTGGTTTATTATCCCTTAGCATCATTTATCAAGGAGTGATTCTGGACCAGAATGATCTTTCAGAATCACCTGGGTGTTTGTTAAAAAATGAGGTTTATCACAAGTCACCCCTCATCTACTTGTGAAAATAACAGGAGGTGAGGACCAAGTATCAATGATTTTTCAGTCTCTACAGGAGTTGGATCCTCTCTTAAGTTGGAAACTCCTAGATCTAAACCTTCCATGGTGGTGTCATCATATTAGCACATCAACTAAAAACAGGTTGGAGTTTACTTTCCCACATAGAAATTTCCTTGATCAAAATTTTCACTGCTTCAAAACTGAAAAAGATCTATTTTTTTAATCCACTACCCCCAAACCTTCTACTATATTAATTGGAGAAGTAAGAGACTCGTTTTGTAGGAATTCCCTATGGACAGCTCCCCCATTTTCTTGATGTTTTAACCATTCATACTTCTCCTGGCTAGAGTGCAGAAACAGGAAAGTAGAACATCAGGTACCTAATGGGGATATGTTTGCAACAAGATGATCATTTCTGTGTGTCTCAGAACACTGTGTAGGTGGTCACTAACTCTGCCTATGCAAAGATCTAACCCTGAATATAGCAGGGCAGGTGTAGTGTTCAAAATAATGAAGGCAAAATAGAACCAGCAGCTTTTCCTAGCAGATGATATCCTTTCCTAACTTTTGCAAGCTGTGGTAAGGACATTCTGTTTAGTTTGTAGCGTTTCAGCACCTGTTGGGAGGAATTGTAATAGACCTTATACATGGCACCCTCAGACTCTTAGAAAATAGTTGCTACGTACATTATAATATCAGTACTGTCACAGAACCTGTAGGGAGTGAAACCCTTGAGGAATAATACAAATAACAATTAAGGGGAGTTGCAGGGATGGACAGACCAAACAATTCCTTTCCTAGTCTCTGCAAGTCTAAGAAGCCTTCAGGAAGCACTTCGTGAATATAATAACAGGCCTGCCTGGGGAGAGGCAGCTTCTAGTGTTTGCATGTCAAGCAGTTCTTTTCTTAATTAATAGAAAAAGTATCTGAGATGGTCTTTAGATGGTGCATTTGGAGAAGGAATGATTCTGTTTGGGTTCTAAATGCCATGAAAAAGCAGAATAATTTCAGAAGGAAGGGGAAACTCCTGCTCTGCATAACCTAATCATCCTATGAATGCATACCGGTGCTGTCATTCATGTTACTGTACCATAGAATTTTCCTAATGTAACAAATAGAACTCCAAATCAGCTTCTAGGGCCATGTGTCTAAACAGCGGATGGGTAATTACTGGCAACCTTTAAGTCACTAGCAAGGAAAAGTGGAGGCTATTAAGAATAAGCTATAGTTGAGCACTGTGATAGAGGAAAGCCTTATTTATGGAACTAGTTTCTGAAAAGGGAGAAAGAAAGCCATGTACCTAATTTGTTTTAGACTCAAGCAGTACGTGTTAAGCTGAGGCTAGGATGAGAAGGCAATCTGGGCAACAGTACAAATCAGAAATAGGATCAAAGATACAGTTTATGGTCAGTTCTTCTGTGAACCCTCTACTGAAAGAACCTCCTCTTCCCTGATGGGCTAGAATAAAATTGTTAAAGAAGCCTGAAATGCATGGATTTTCCACTATTTACTGAGGGGATGTAAGCCATCACCTGGTGTCTCTAAGACTCAATTTGCCTATTGTTGTTGAGTTGCTAAGTTGTGTCTGACTCTTTGCAACCCATAAACTGCAGCATGCCGGACTTCCCTATCCTTCACTATCTCCCTGAGTTTGCTCAAACTTATGTCTGTTGAGTCAGTGATGCCATTCAGCCATCTCATCCTCTGTTGCCCCCTTCCCCTCTTGCCCTCAATCTTTCCCAGCATCAGGGTGTCGGTTCTTCATATCAGGTGACCAAAGTATTGGAGTTTCAGTTTCAGCACTAGTCAGTCCTTCCAATGAATATTTAGGATTGATTTCCTTTAGGACTGACTGGTTTGACCTCCTTGCTGTCCAAGGGACTCTCAGGAGTCTTCTTCAGCATCACAGTTCAAAAGCATCTTTTCTTTGCACTCAGCCTTCTTTAGGTCCGACTCTCACAGCCATACATGACTCCTGGAAAAATCATACCTTTGACTACACAGACCTTTGTCAGCCTATAAATTGTGGAAAATGTGGATAGTAAAAGTATCAGTTCAGTTCAGTTTAGTCACTCAGTCATGTCTGACTCTTAGTAACCCCATGAACCACAGCACACCAGGCCTCCCTGTCCATCACCTACTCCCAGAGTCCACCCAAACCCATGTCCATTGAGTTGGTGATGCCATCCAACCATCTCATCCTCTGTCGTCCCCTTCTCCTCCTGCCCTCAATCTTTCTCAGCATCAGGATCTTTTCAAGTGAGTCAGCTCTTCACATCAGGTGGCCAAAGTACTGGAGTTTCAGCTTCAACATCAGTCCTTCCAATGAACACCCAGGACTGATCTCCTTTAGGATGGACTGGTTGGATCTCCTTTCAGTCCAAGGGACTCTCAAGAGTCTTCTCCAACACCACAGTTCAAAAGCATCAATTCTTTGGCACTCAGCTTTCTTTACAGTCCAACTCTCACATCCATACATGACCACTGGAAAAACCATAGCCTTGACTAGACGGACCTTTGTTGACAAAGTAATGTCTCTGCTTTTTAATATGTTGTCTAGATTGGTCATAACTTTCCTTCCAAGGAGTAAGTGTCTTTTAATTTCATGGCTGCATTCACCATCTGCAATGATTTTGGAGCTTAAAAAAATAAAGTTTGCACTGTTTCCCCATCTATTTGCCATAAAGTGACAGGACTGGATGCCATGATCTTAGTTTTCTGAATGTTGAGCTTTAAGCCAACTTCTTCACTCTCCTCTTTCACTTTCATCAAGAAGCCCTTTAGTTCTTCTTCACTTTCTGCCATAAGGGTGGTGTCATCTGCATATCTGAGGTTATTGATATTTCTCCCAGCAATCTTGATTCCAGCTTGTGCTTCTTCCAGCCCAGCATTTCTCATGATGTACTCTGCATATAAGTTAAATAAGCAGAGTGACAATATACAGCCTTGATGTACCCCTTTTCTTATTTGGAACCAATCTGTTATTCCATGTCCAGTTCTAACTGTTGCTTCCTGACCACAGATGTTGGCAAAAGTGAGCACTAGCATGTATATGGAATCTAGAAAGATGGTACTGATGAACTATTTCCAGGGCAGCAATGGAGACACAAGAGAACAGACTTGTGGACACAGTGCAGGAAAGAGGGTGGAACAAATTGAGAGAGAAGATTGGAAACATACTTTACCATATGTAAAATGGATAGTCAGTGGGAATTTGCTATATGATGCAATTTTTTTTTTTATTTCTCAGCTTTATTGATGTATACCTGAAAAATAAAATTGTATATGCTTAAGGTGTACAGAGTGATTGGATTTAATGTATACTTGCTTTGTGAAATGATTACCATGATCAAGTTAATCAACATATCCATTACCTCACATAGTTATCATTTGTGTGTGTGATAAGATCTACTGTCTTAGGAAATTTCAAGTATATAAGGTTGTATTATTATCTATAGTCACCATGCTATATGTTAGCTTCCCAAAACTTAATTAATTTTGTATCTTTATTTCTATATATCCAACCCTCAAACCAGTGCATAGAACCTAGTTGAAACAACATACATTTTTTTAAGATATTATCTGTTGATGAATAGATTTTCTGAGGTTCTGGGATGTATTGCTCTAGTATCTAGTACCCTCAAATGCAAGTCAGAAACAGCCATAATACATGTTCACATTAACATAAACCAGTGGCCAACGGTCCTGCTCACATTTCCAAGCCTCTCACCTGTTCTAACTGCAAGTTGCATGTCACTCTTGCCTGTAGTCTCTTCTCACATGGATTTAAACCCAAACAGGTTAGTGATACTAGGATATGACCCAGTAACAGGCCAGTCTCAATATTGTTACATGCTGTGGGTGGGGATGGAGAAGCATTTGAAGTTCCTTCTAGTTGTAAAGCTTTTGGGTGTAGAAAGGCAACATGGCAACTTTAAGAGGCCAGAATTTGCAGTCAAGCAAACTTTAAGGCTTTAATCTTGACTTGCAGTTTATTAGCTCTGTTACTTTGAATGACCACCTTAGCTTCTAAATGGTTGACTCTTCATCTGTAAAACAAGTATAATAGTACCTACAACAAAAGCATTTGTGATAGTTAAAAGAGATGGTGTATGTGAATTGCTTAGCGTAGTGTCTGGCTCTTCCAGGATCTCCTGACCATCCACCTCCCCATGGGGGTAAAGCACAGGGATTAGGAGGCACTCATTCAGTTGATATATTTGTTGAGCAACCCCTGTATACCAGGCTGTATTCTAGGTGCTGAGATAAATCAGTGAACATATCAGACAGAAACTCCAGTTCTGATGGAACAATTCTTTTCTTTAATATAAAGTAAATTTTATAAGCTCATTGTATCCTCAAAAGCTCCAATCTTATTAAAATGGAAACTTAATTTAGGATGAAATCAAAGCAAAACCAAATATAAATGATGGTTATAATTGATTGTAAAACGTTAGTCAAGGCACAGACTATCTTTCAGAGAGCGAAATCTGTTGCAGATTTTTTAAATTTGTAGATTCAGAAAAAAAAAAAGGAAAGAAAGCCATAATTCATTTTAATTAAAGAATAAACCACTAATATTTCTTAAGAAAAAATATACATGAATGTATAATTTCTAATATTCGAAAATATATCCCCAAATAAGTTTCGTATTTACAGAGGTATGTTTACTTCTTAAATTTGAAAAGACTTCTAAGTCCTTTTAAAATTACAAAATCTTCAATAATTTGTCACAAAATGATTTTTAAATAGTTCATTTTATCAAACTCATCTCCAAACTATATGTCAATATGCTATATACTCCGTCCTCAAAACAGATTTTTAAGCTTCTTGAATGAAAAATAACTTTTTTTTTAAAGGACATTTATTATCCTCTACATTCAAATAAATGGATCAGGTAATAGGCCTATCAAATAATCATGCAAGAGAAACTGTGCATATTAAACATAAGGAAGCCCTTTGTAGTGGGTAAATGTAAGAAGTGTACAGCAAAATGGAAGAAATAGTTTACTACATCAAAAAATGTACACTGCAAAAGAACAATTGTTTATATATCCGTTTACAGTGCAATGGAATCTTGAAGCAATGTGTTATTGATGCATTTAGCATTTGTCCTTCTTAATGGAAGCACAGAGCCATATCTCATGCCATCCTGTATGTGCATGATATATAAGTGGTAAAAGAGATGGAAGTCTAGGGAAAAGTCAAGAGTGCTGAAGCTGAGTGTTAAACAGAGGCAAGCAGATGCTTCCTGCCACTACCTTCCCTTGTTAATCCACCTGAAGCTATCTTTTAAGCTTACGGCTCATTCTTCAATATCTATTGCTTGCCCAGTGTAAAAGGCAGTTACAAGTTATGCTATGATGTTATTTGAATACTTTGAAATGATATATCCTGCTCTCAAGAAGCTTGTGTGTAGTGTGCTTAGCTGCTCAGTTGTGTCCAACTCTTTGTGACCCCCATGGACTGTAACCCGCCAGGCTCCTCTGTCCATGGGGATTCTCCAGGCAATTCTTCTGGGGTGAGTTGCCATGCCCTCCTCCAGGATATCTTCCCAAACCAGGGATCAAACCCAGGTCTCCCACATTGCAGGCAGATTCTTTACTGACTGAGCCACAATTCTGAAAGAAGGAAGAAAGCTTTTCACAATTGGGCAGTGTATGGATACTGAGGGGATAAAGAAAGCACTTTTACTAGTGTGATTAAAGAAGAGGTGATGTTGGAATTGGGCAAAATGCCATGGAGCATGGCAGAAAGGGAGCAGCAGCAAAGGCTCAGAAACAGGAGGGTGATGAGGCCATAGAGACAATAGGGAAATGAGTAGGGAGGAACTTCCAAAGAGTCAATGTTTGTGAAGGATGCTGCCAGGATAATTACCAGAAAATGCGAGTGAAGTGCAAAAGTGGCGTTTATATTTCTAGAAGACATTTTCTTTTTAAAATTAAATTTAATTTTTAAAAATAAAATTTGGCTGTGCTAGGTCTTCGTTGCTGCATGTGGACTTTTTCTACCTGCAGTGAGTGGGGTGGGGGCTATTCTCTAGCTGTGGTGTGCAGGCTTCTCATTGCGGTGGCTTCTTTTGTTGCAGAGTGAGGGCTCTAGAATGTGGAGGCTTCAGTACTTGTGGGGCACAGGCTTAGTTGCCCCGTGGCATGTGGGATTTGCCCGGACCAGGGAGCAATCCCTAGCTACCTACATTGGCAGGCAGATTCTTAACCGCTGGACCACCAAGGAAGTCCTAGAAGACATTTTCAATAAGAATAATTTAGATAATTTTTCTTCCTATTACATACTTGTGCTCTCTAAAAAATAAATACAGTGAATGTATTTCTAGCAAGTTAAGACTTTTGCTTTTATACTTAAAAGATCTGTGTTTGTGTCCTGGTTTGAGGATTACCAAAAAGTTAGGTCCTTCTTCCTTCTAAAGTGAAGATATACCCACCTGCTCTTTCCTCAACTAAGGCTATTTTGAGGTTGAATCAAAGGTGTGAATGATTTCTGGATCCTGGGATGCTAATATAGGTTTTAATTTATAGGGTAAAATTAAGTAAAATGAAGATCCAGACTAAGTAATTGCACATTGAATCAATAAAAGGCAACAAATAACAGAAGTGAAAGACTAAGACTTGCTGAGTACATTACAATGGAAAATGTAGTTATGCTTGTATCTTTAGTCACAAGCTAATTACTCAATCTAAAAGCCTGTCTTGAGGGTAGAGAAGGAGACTCCTGTCTACTTGCCAATTTACTGTTATCTGAGATGTGGCTACAGTTCATTGTGACTGTATAGAAGAGGAAATCCAATAACATGCTTTACTACTCCTGGTTCTGTCACTGAGGGCTTCAATAGACTCTACAGCCTCTTTCTCTCTCAATTGGGGATAATAATAGCCTGGAGCTGTTGTAAGGGTCAACAGATTATCCTTGTGATTAAAGGAAGATGAGAATTTCAAGTGTAAAAGTTTTTTGTTTTTTTTTTTTAAAGCCGTTCTTTTTTTTTTTTTTTCCTTTTTGAGGGCAGAATACAGAACTCTACATTATGTCTATCCTCCAGTTCAGACTGAGCCCCAGTAGTAGGAAGCAGAGACACCCAGCACTTCTCCAGAAGGAAAGGCTTTACAGTTTCACATTTGCCTTCTAGCACCAGGAACAACACCAATCATTTAAGAACTGCCTATCATAAGTGTGGCATCTCTCTGGGCCCTGGGGAAGCTACTGAATAAACAAAATAATAACTATCCCCTCCCCAAATCTCATTCCACTATGGGAGACAAGGCAACAAGTATTTAAGCTTAAGTGATTATATATTATATTAGGAATTGTGTAAGTCTGAAAGAAAAACAAGGCAAGGTAAAAACAAGGCAAGGTAAGACCAAGTGTGGGTGATACTGGAACAAAGATTAGGAGGTTAGGGGGCAAGCAATATGAATATCTGGAAGAATAATCCAGACAGTGGAAAGAACCAGTGAAAGGTGGCAATCTTGGGAATTGCCTGGCTTGTTAAAGAATCAATGGGTTGGTGGTTATGGCTGGAGCACAGTGGGAGCCACTGAAGATGAGCTCACAGATGTAAGAGTGGGGTCAGATTATATAGTTATGGCATTCTGAGGACTTTGACTTTCATTCATAAAGCCTGGAAGTTTTCGAGGGGGTTGTTGTTTTTGTTTCTGAAATTTTTAATGGGATAGGGAAATGCCCATATCATGTTCAGTGGGGAAAGCAAGATACAAAACTAACATACAGTATTAATATTGTTTATTTCTTCTTTTTTTTTTTGGTTGTGATGCCAAGTGTGCAGGCTCTTTTTAAAAAAATATTTATTTATTTATTTATTTGGCTGCTCTGGGTCCTAGTTGTGGCAGCTGGGATCTTTGATCTTTGTAGTGGCATGTGGGATCTACTTCCCTGACCAGGGTTCAAACCCATTCACCCCTGCATAGGAAGTTCGGAGTTTTAGCCATTGAACCACTCAGGGAAGTCCCCATGTGAACTCTTAGCTCCCCATCAGAGTTGAATCCACATCCCTTGCAGTGGAAGCTCAATGTCTTAATGTCTTGGACTGCCAGCGAAGTGCCCAACAGTGTTCATTTCTTGATGGTTATGGATAATTTCTCTTATTTGATTACTTTATTTTCCAAAAAAAAAAAGAACAAATTCTCTAGGATAGCCTTGTATTTTGGGGAAGGCAATGGCAACCCACTCCAGTACTCTCGCCTGGAAAATCCCATGGTTGGAAGAGCCTGATAGGCTGCAATCCATGGGGTCGCTAAGAGTCAGACATGACTGAGCGACTTCACTTTCACTTTTCCCTTTCATGCATTGGAGAAGGAAATGGCAACCCACTCCAGTGTTCTTGCCTGGAGAATCCCAGAGACGGGGGAGCCTGGTGGGCTGCCATCTATGGGGTCGCACAGAGTCAGACACGACTGAAGCTACTTAGCAGCAGCAGCAGCCTTATATTTTAAACTAATGAATTAATTTTAAATGAATATATTTTGTCTCAAGTGTGAGATGATGTTCTTGCTGAGATTTTTGTTTTTCTTTGTAGATTATTACTTTGCACAAGTAGCCCTTGAGCTTGGATGAAATGATGGGGACCTAGGAACTGTGGAAATGGCAACCCACTCCAGTTTTCTTGCCTGGAGAATCCCGTGGACAGAGAGCCCAGCAGGCTACAGTCAATGGGGTTGCAAGAGTCGAACATGACTGAGTGACTAACAATTTGGGGGCTGTGGGGTAGATTTTCCATCAATTAGTTGATAATGATTAGTGTATAAACACAGAGAAGTCCTGTCGTGTCAGTTATGAGCAGCCAAGAGAGGCAAGGTAGGCTACTCAGTATGTTTTATCATGCATTTATAAACAAAATAAATATTTACTTAGATGATAAATTAATTTCACTTCTCACTTACAAGCCTCAGTACCTCAAATGGATCCAAAAAAAAAAAAAAATAGTGGAGAAAATTGATACCTCTAGAACTTTACAAACTATTTCTCTTAATTTTTTCCTTAGCTTGTGACTTTGTCAGATCATTTTCATGACTTCTGGCTGCACCTGTTCTAGTACAGATTGAGCTCTTTAGAATATATGTGCTACTTACCCTTTTAATTAACACCTCTTTTGCTTCTAATTCAAAAAGTCTACTTAGTTTCTCAGAGATGGGATTTCAGCCAAAGAGTGAGGTGATACAATCTTAAGTTTTCAAAGGATCATTTTGATTTCTTATGGGGGAGGGGAAGAGGGAAGAAAATCTCAGGGATACCAGTTTGAGGGTTATTTCAGAAGTCCAAGAGAAACACTGGTGACTCAGAAAAGGCTGCAGCAGTGAAAATGATATGTGTTTAGATTCCGGAATTATTTTGATGGTAGAACTAATAGATTGTGATGGTTTTACCCAAGCTTTCTGAAGCCTAGAAATCAGTGTGTGTGTGTGTGCGTGTGTGTGTGTGTGTGTGTGTGTGTGTGTGTACATGCACGCGCACGCTTTGTCGTGTCCAACTCTTTGCAACCCCCTGGACTGTAACCTTTCAGGCTCCTCTGTCCATGGGATTTTCCAGGCAAGGATCCTGGAGGAGGTTGCCATTTCCTCCTCCAGGGGATCTCTATGACCCAGGGACTGAACCCATGTCTCTAATATCTCCTGCGTTTGGCAGGCAGGTTCTTTACCACTGTACCATCAGGGAAGAGGGCAATACCTTCCCATTTCCTTATATCAGTAATTAGATTGAAAAATGGTTCAAGTTTAATTTCACAGTTATATATCAGTTTATCCTTAAATAATAGCTGGTTTAAGAATTATTTTTTCCTCTTTCTCCTCTCTTCTGCTCTTGAGTATTTTTCCTTGTATAAGACATATAATATCAAAAAGAAATGTCAAAATATACTACTACAAAGTAAAATGATATATACCAGCTGTATTTAGGTACTGGGTAGGTGAATCATGATGTCCTAGCTTTCAAAGTCCCAAAGTCCTAGTTCTCTTATGTTCTCTTTCTTTCTCCTGCTCTCTTAAAACAAAAATGAAAGCAAAAGCCAAAACAACTGTTCTTCATTCATAGGTATTTTGTTCCCAACAAGATGCCGAGATGTAGCTCTTAAACTAAGTCATACTAGCCCCAGCAAAGCTTTTAGCTATTAGCAAATACTTTTCAATTCAGTTTAAATGTAATTTTCCATCCAAACAAGAGCTGCGTCCTTATCAGGCTGGACTGGTTCAGATTTGTCTATCAGAATGTCTCTAAACACGTCCTGATAGAAAAGCATATATTCATCCCCCTAAGTTGCAGGCTAGAACAAATCTGGGTTCCAGAAACAATTGTTTTGTTATATGGATAGAGTGATTTGAAAGGCAAATAAAAATGCATCAGATGAAGTTCTTGATTCTTTATCAATGCTTGAAAAAAGGTTATTATTTTCTTCTGAAAGAGAAGGAAATGAAAGAAAAATAAAGAAGAAAAAGAGAACTGTATCTCTTCTCAATGTTTGCTAGTTTCCGAAAGAAAAATACGAATAAAACTAATCCAATTTACAACTTAGTCGTAATCAATTAAATGTTCTTCTTGAACTGGCAAAGCCATCACACATCAGACAATCCCAGTCTTCCAAGCCTTCTATTTTACATCAAGGTCTGATGTGTTTTTCCCAGGTTGCAAAGAATTTGAATTAATTTGACCTTTCTTGCCCTTTTGTTCCCTGCTTTTGTTCTCCTGTTTCTCTGGGTTCACTTGGTTGTATAGTGTGAAATGAATAATAATTTTTGCTTAAGCATCATTTGAACCTTTGTGTGGAGTCACCCTATTGCCTACTGCTTAGATAGGAAGGTGAAAAAAGCCAGAAGGGAAGAAAGGAGGCGATTGTGTGGGGCTACTTTTATGTGGGATCTTCCCGACCCAGGAATAGAACCGGGGTCTCCAGCATTGCAGGCAGACGCTTTACCATCTGAGCCACCAGGGAAGCCCGTGTATGCTTTGACAGCAGTCATTTTGTCGCAAAGAAATCCGAAGGAAACAGAAGAGGCAGGTGGAGAAGGTAGTGATGACATTGGGTTCTAAACTGAAAGTGTTTCCAATCAAATGACTTTACACTATCCATTAGGCAGTAGCAGAGCAGGACAGTCTGATCATATGATCAGCATATTTACTTAAAATTCAAATTGTGGTATAATAATACTTTAAGTATTTATATGTAAATCAAGGTAAACTTGAACTTCTCTATACTATTTATGTGGAAATTTAAAAAATTGGCTTCTTTGCCTCTTTTTCAAATACAAATGTGACCTCAGCAAGTTCACGGAAATAAGTAAATTGAGAATGAGCTATAAGCTGCAGGCATTTAGATATAGGACTTAATTAAATATGAGTGGGAACCAACATGAGGAAACGGGTCATAAAAACTTCAAAGAATAATAAAAGTAGAGGAATTTAAAAATAGAAAAGCAAAAGAGCAGTCAGACACAAATGAGAGATGGTCATAATCATAAACCATCAGGAAAATGCAAATTAAAGCCATAATGAGATACACCCAAAGAGATGGCTATAATCAAAAAGACAGATAATAATGATTATTGGTAAAGATAAGGAGAAATTGGAATCCTCACACATTGCTGATGGTAATGTGAAACTTTGGAAAACTGACAGTTTCTTAAAATGTTAAACATAGATTTAACATATGACTCAATAACTCCACTCCTGGTAGGCTGCAGTCCATGAGGTCGCTAAGAGTCGGGAACGACTGAGCGACTTCACTTTCACTTTTCACTTTCATGCATTGGAGAAGGAAATGGCAACCCACTTCAGTATTCTTGCCTGGAGAATCCCAGGGACAGAGGAGCCTGGTGGGCTGCTGTCTATGGGGTCACACAGAGTCAGACATGACTGAAGCGACTTAGCAGCAGCAGCAGCAGCAGATACCTACCCACGAGAAATAAAAACATGGCCACACACAAAAAAACTCAAATGTCTGTTGACTGGTAAATGGATAACAAAAATGTAATATATCCATTCAGAGGAATACTGTTGTCTTCAATATTGCTGTATGCTACAACATGGATGGATCTCAAAAACATTATGCTAAGTAAAAGCAGTTAGACATAAAGGCCACACATTGTATGATTCCTTATTAACTGTCCAGAAAAGGCAAATCCATGGCAACAGAAAGATTAAGGATTGCCTGGGTTGACCCCGGGTAGGGACAGAGAATGACTACAAATGGACACAAGGTTTCTTTTTGGGACAATGGAAATGTAAAATCAGACAGTGGTGATGGAACAACATTGAAAGTTTACCAAAGCTCATCAAATCGTGCATTTAAAATGAGTATATTTATGATGTATAAACTAAACCTCAAAAAATCCATTACACATTTTTTAAAGATAATGAGACAAGACCATGAAACCAGAAATATGGACGACAAAGATAGCTACATATTAAGGTAGAGGGGGAATGATGAAACGTAGGTGAGATGCGTGAAAAAACGGAAAATTCATGGTGGCCTCTCTGATTTTATCAGGGAAACCATTCAGTTGATGCCACCAGGGAAGCCCCATTCAGCTAATAGCCTGGTCTGCAGGTGTCTGCAGGAAAACCTGCCATCACTCCAGACTGCAATACCTGTCCTGTGTCCACATAGCAGTTCATAAAATTGTCCTACAATAATCTGCTCATTTAAATAGAGTTTGTCATGCATAGACCATTAGGGTTTGTTGTTGCTGTTTCAGTGCAGCTTTGGGTTGACTGTCATGCAGGGTTTATATTTTAATAGGAGTTAATTAGAATCAGAAAAGTGCCCTTATTTGTTAAGTTCCAGAGCCCCAGTACAAGCTGTACTAATCCTATCATTGTGAGCAATGGAAAAACTGAAGGGGTGAGATTAGCAAGGAGGGGGAATGGAAGAGAATATGTTTTGCCAGTAGGTTCACACTCTTTACTTTCATAGAGATAGTTTTACTTTGGAAAAGCTCCCAAGGATGAAGAATCAACTTTAATTTTTCAATGTGGTCAAAAGGAATTCTCTACAGGAAAAAATCACTATGCACATGCGCAACACATAGATCACTCATTGCAAATGAATTAAAAATAACATACAATTACTTATTTTATTTAAAATAGAATTACTTTTTTTTACCATGATCTAATTCCCACAAATGACAGTGTTAGCAGTCATTATTATGGATATTGCTTTATTATCAGTTATTAAAAGATGTATTTTGAGTGCCAGGTAATAAAGTTTACTAAAATATAATTCACTAACTATCAGAAACCATAGAAAAATGTGTTCCTGTTTCATGGTTTTTCTACAACTTAAAATTAATTCCAAAGTGTTGGCTAAAATAAGTTGTCAGTTACTTATTTTTATACTTTTCTTCATCTTCAAATATTTAGGATCTTAAAATTTTAAAGTCGAGCCAAAGATAACTTTGTACTTCTTGACTGACATTTTTGTTTCAAAAGTCAGCAGTTAGTTAAGAACACAGTGAGGGATTTTTAAAATAGACTATGAGAGACTGGTTTCCGTTCCTTGGTTTGTTTTAATAGTTTGTATTAGCAAGTGTTTTATCACCCAAATTACAGTGAGGCGCAAAGAAAAATCCTAGGTTTCATTGTCTGGTATTTGTAAAGGCGCCTGTTTTTCTGCTGGTTTGGGCATGCACATAATGAGCTCAGAGTGTTTGTTTTCCTGACCTCTGGAATAAAAAAGCAACCTGACATTTAAAGACAGGGTAAAATACTGGGCTGCCACTTACAGGTTTATCGGTGTGTTTGCTGTCACCATAATTGTTTGGAAGCATTTTTATTTGATGTTTAAATTTCAGAGCAGGTTCTTATGAGGATCCAGGAAAGGAGAGCACAGAACCGGAAAATGAATCATCCTTTGGAAACTGTGTTGACATCTGCACAAAAACGGTGTGCTAACGTCAGGAGCCGTACACTGCTTGCTCTTACTGAAATCATATTTTATCATTATATATATGCTTTATATGCATATAAAGCAGTGGCGAGAGCAGAAGCTTCACATTTGGGATCTTTTCTTATATCAGAACCACTTTCCTAACTAAACATGTTGTTTAGTGGCTAAATTGTGTCTGACTCTTTGCAACCCTGTGGACTGTACCCTACCAGGCTCCTCTGTCCATGAGATTTCCCAGGCAGATACACTGGACTGGGTTGCCATGTCCTTCTCCAGGGGATCTTCCCGACCCAGGAATTGAAACCGAGTCTCCTGCATTAGCAGGTAGATTCTTTACCATCTGAGTCACCAGGGAAGCCCTCGAACTACCTTACAAATAGCTTAAATAAAAACAGCAATCTTGTTAGTTATCACAGTAAATATTTACAGCTGTCCTTTGGTACCCATGAAGAATTGATTCCAGGACCCCCTGTGGATACCAAAGTCTGCAGATGCTCAAGTCCCTTAGAGACAATGGTGTATTCTGTATTTCACATCCACACACCCGGGGTACAGTGCAATTGAGGCTGTTCTTCAAATTCCTCAGGAACAAGGGCATTTATGACTGTAACTGGGAAAACTGGGAGAAAGAAACAGATGCAGAATTAAAATAAATGCTACCAGTGTCTACCTTGTTTCACTGGATTTAGACCATATGTTGTTATTAGACAATGAGAAGGTAGATGACCACAGCTAATTCATTTTTATACATTTTAAGGACAGAACAAGGGCAGTGTTGACCTCTACAATTCATTCACATCTGTAAAATCAGTCCCTAATCAGAGAAAAATGTATTGTGTGCCAGGAAGAGCACTAGGGCATCAACAAAAATTCCTTGCTCTAAAAAAGAGTTATCTTCTGGTAACTGTCATATTTCTGGTATTTCTGGTGAATTTTAGAAGTAGCTGCTCAGGTGCCATCCTTTAAGGCCCTGAGCATTTGCCATCTTGTCGTCTCTCTTACCCTCCAAATCAGGGTCATGCAAAGGACAAGTCCAGGACAAATGATCTTGATCACTGTGATAGGCAAAGTGAATTCCATTTGATAGAGGAGGATGCTCACAAACATATGTTTAATGTGCGCAAATTTTGTCAGCCTACGTAAAAACTTGACTCCAAAATAGATACCTACTAAGGGATTTTCCCTGACAAAAGCTCATCCGAAGATACTTTCCAGTAATGATCTCATCTGTAGCCTCTCAGCATTTTCAACTGTTAAACATTGTTTTTAAAAAATAAAAAAAAAAAAAGCAGTGTTGCGTGAAAAAGAAGAGGGTCTCTGGAGGAGGTTTTGTATTACGTCATTGTTGGCCACTGAGTCTCTGCAGAACCCAATATAGTTAGGGATCTCTTTGGCTTGTCTTGTAAAAGGGAGCTATTTATGTAAAATAATTCATGCACATGGCAAAATGAGTCTAAATGAATCATTTAACATTATTAACTTTTCCCTGGTTATAAAAAAATGCTTATTACAGAAAGTTTGGAAGACAAAATACACTTAAAGAAGAAAACTCACATTTTTATACAACACAGAAATGATAACATTCTAGTATATTTTCTTTCAAAAATGCATTTATATGTATATGTACATCATATACATACTCATATACATTATAATTATAATCATGCAATTTATAATGCAATTTGTATGTCTTAGCTTTATTTTGTTTAGTTTTATGTGGAGTATCTTCCTCCATCATTAGAATGTGAAAACATGATTTTTAATGTTGCAAAATATCCCATCCTAATGTTTTTCCATTACTTAACTGTTTGCAATAATTGAATAATTTTCTTGATTTTCAGGTCAGTAATGGATATCTAGTAAACAAACTTTTTTTTCCTTAGATGTGTTATCTGTGAGCACAATTATTAGGATATGGGCAGAACTTTTCTTCGAGTCTTCAAATAAATTGTCGATTTATAATCCCTGCAGTTTATACCACTTTGCATTTCCACGGTTAGGATTTTATTGTTTTTGTTGTTCAGTTGCGTCCAACTCTTTGCGACTCCATGGACTGTAGCCTGCCAATACCTAGAACAAGACATATGAGGCTCTTAAAACTGGCTAATAAATGAAATAATTTGTATTTTTGGAAAATTAGGTTACTATCTACAAGTTTCAACTCTTTTTCAAGTCAATCTCCAGACAATGGCCTAAGCAAACATGTCTATAATTGATATGTGCTTGGTACGTATGACTTATTTATTAGCAAATAATTGTTGCTAAGAAGACTTCCTATTGCATAGATATTCTATAGAGTAATATTAAAACAGGATTCCCAGATTTAATAATATTCTCTCAAAGAATGTGATGACCTTGAATTGGTCTTTCACATGTTCATTAGAAATTTTCTTTTGATAAAAATATTCTATATTCGTGTCTATAGTCTTTCTACCTTCCTACCTCCCTCCTTCTGTCTTCCTCCTCTTCTCCTCAGGAATCATATGCAACTGAAAGAAAAATTGTTTAACAAAGCGTATAAAATATGAAAGAGGTTAAAGGAGAGATAGCTCAAATGAGGCATTCTTGTGATTCTTGGTGATTCTGGAAATATGTGGCTAGTGGAACTGTTGCAGGAAGGGGGACCCCTTCCAGGGCCTGAAACTGGGCTCTTGTCTAACACTCGGAAATGGATTGTCCGAGGAGACACATGTGCTGACAAAGCAAGAGATTTTATTGGGAAAGGGCACCCGGATGGAGAGCAATAGGGTACCCAGGAGAACAGCTCTGCCATGTGGTTTTATGGTGATGGGATTAATTTCTGGGTTGCCTTTATCCAATCATTCTGACTCAGAGTCCTTCCTGGTGGTGCATGCCTTGTTCAGCCAAGACGGATGCCAGAGAGAAGGATTCTGGGAGGTGGTCGGACATGGGGTGTCTCCTTTAGACCTTTCCTGAGCTCTTCTGGTTGGTGGTGGCTTATTAGTTCCATGTTCCCTACCAGGACCTGTTGTAAAACAACTTATGCAAATGGTTACTATAGTGCCTGGCCCGGGTGGGCGGTTTCAGTCAGTGTGCTTCACCTAACAGAACAGGTCACAGAACAAAAGAATATAGAAGAATAGAGTCAGAAAAAAATACAACATTTGAGGAATCATAAGAAAACTGAATTTTTCATAGCTGAATAATTGAACCTAGTTTGTGTCACTAGTGTGAAAATAGATGGATGAGGTTTGACTCCCTTTTGTCCTCCCCTAGAAAGATCTCAGATCTGCAGCCAAAGAGCTGATTCTCCTCAGTTTGATCTCTCATATCACAGCATGCTTATTGGAAAGCCATCTAAGGAATTTCAGACTTTCTAAATACAAAATGCCTCTTTTGACCAGCCAGGAGTCACCCTCATGACTAAACAAATCTGCCAATTTTAGAGTGTCCCCTGCTTTGACTTGTCACTGATGCAGCATCTGTCAGGGACATAGTGCTACTGTTTGCAGGAAAGTTCAAGAATGTTCTAAAGACTCCAGGTGGCTGATTTTAGTGTGAGAAGAAAGTCAGTCATCAGAATAGCTGCCTCCCACCTGTTTTGTCTCGATTCTTCTCTAAGACATCTTCACTCTCAACAGTTTCTAGAATTTGACAAGCAACATCTTTTTCAGAAATTTCTAGACATTTCTGTAGACAACTAGAATGTTCCTTGCCATTTCTACCCACCTTAATTCTTACTCTTTCACTGGGTCTTGGTGACTGGAGTGTTCCTTTTCAGGGAATCTCTTTGTAAGTGCCAGTCAAGTATGTGCCTTCAAGGCACATTTCAGTTTTCCTTCCTTGGTGGCACTTTGAACAAATATAATTGAATGATTTGTTTAATGTGTGATTAATACCTGCTTTTCCCCCTTAGATAGACATGTAAATAAAAATCATTCCTGATCTCATATTCAACGAGTAGCTTTCCTTTAGCTCTGTAATCAAATTTGATCTTTAATTTTAAACACAGTAGAGAGTAAAAGGGTCATAGATGATAATGATGAAAAGTGCCATTTACATTTTAAAATAGCTTATTTGGTTAGTGTTTCATTCTTGTGCTCATGTGCAAATGGCAAATTAAATAATTATAAATAATTCAGTCAACACATGGTTATTGAGTGCCTCCGAGGTTCTGGGCACTGTGCAAGGCCCTGAGAGCCAGTGGTAGACAACCATCAAGATAACAACAACCAAAGTCTTCTGCTCTCACTAAGCTCCCACTTTAGTGGGCCATGTGGATATTAATATATAAATAAATTCATCACTTAAGTAGTGACAAATGCTCTATAGAAGAAAAATAAAGCCCAGTGAAAGAAAAAGATGCAAGTGCTATTAATTCTGGAGGAAGTGCCTTGTTATTTTTGAAATAATTCTTGTGTTATTTATTTTTTCTTAGAAATGAAAATTAGAGACACTTTTCTCTAAAGCTTATAGACAAACACTGCTTGCTGGGATGTGGCTTTGAGTGTTTACTTGGGATCACATTTGAAATATACCTGTATTTGACATGATTTTTCAACACCAAAATCAAGAAATGTATGTGATTATCATTTTATAAAGAAAAATGTATATTTAACAAACCTGTAGATGCTCTTCAGCATCCCAAATTGGCTTAAATTGCAGCATTTTTGTTCTCTTACCTTGGTAGTGAAATTGCAAGAGGAAGATGACCATTTGCACTTTCAATATAATTTTATGTCCCTCAGGGTTATTATTGGCAGGTAAATATCAAAGAATTATTTTCCCTCAACCTGGAGGATGGACTAATGAAGAGATTGAACTTAGAGGAAGGAATGTCCTCCAGTGAGTTAGTATAAGAGAATTTTATTCCATCTCATAAGTTTATGAGACTAAAATTGATGTCCATCCATCAAGATGGTTTAGGCCTTAATTTCTGACTGCAGGGTCATGAGGATTAGCCATCTGGGGGCTGGTTGTCTGTTTCCAGTTAAATTGTTGTTATTTGTTGCCCTTGTTGTTATTTTTTTTAATAGTCTCCTCTAGAATTTGTAGGAGTTACTCCTTTCCATAGACAGAATTTTAAAATATTATAGCTTGCTAATTATAAATATACATATATAAATCTAGTGAAATAAATGCCATTTTTATATTTGAAAGAGTAATAAAAAGAATAAATATTTTTCTTAACAATTCAGTTACCTAACAAAATTAGAATAGAAGACTAAAAAAGGCAAGGCAAAAATGTTATTGTATTTTCTCTCAAATCATCATGTATATAAAATTAATGTAAATATTTAAATCATTAGGATTTTTACCTGCATTAATATTTTAGGACTATGAAAAGCTTATCCAAACACTACAAAATACTAGCTTTGTGTAAAATCTACATGAAAGATAATAAATCTTTCGAGAACAATACAAAATAGGGCCCAAATAGGTGGAAAAACAGACCGTGTGTCCCTAGATTGGATGATTCAAGGGATAAATTAAATGACAGATTTAGGGCATTTTAACTCATAATCTCAATTTTGGGACAGGAACTGGGGACTTGACAAATTGATTCTAAAGTTAATATGCAAACGTAAACATCTAATTTTTTTTTGAGAAAGATAATTTGGGTAGTTTACCAACATGATCTTAAAAGATACTATATAATGACTGTAAGTAAAGCAACCTGGTTCTGTCACAGAAACAGAAAAACATGTATGTGGAGAAAAATGGGGTCTAGAAATGGATTAAGTATATATGGAATTCAGTATATGATAATCTGGTATTTAAAAACTGAGGAAGAATGTTTTATTTAATAGATAGTATTGAAAGAACCAATTATACACTTGGAAAATAAAGTAAAATTATGTTTCACTGATGTATCATTCTTATAAATAAACACTAAAGGAATTGCATATTATAGAAATACTAGAGGAAAATATCTTTTTGATTTAAGAAGTAGGGCAGGTTTTCTTAAGAAATGAAAGCAGCTTGCCATGAAGTAAAACTCTGATGGAACTGATTTTATAAGATTAAGGAACAAACAAACGAAACTTATATACAAGGAAAAGTGGATGACATATGTTGCCAGACTGTGCTAATAATTTTACAAGCATCAACTCGTTAACCACGGGGTGAATATTACTTTTATCCACATTTTGAATAGTAATTGAAGAATTATAATGTTTAAACAACTTGTCCCCATTCACAAAGCTAATAAGTGATGGAGTGGCGATCTGTCTACTGTGATTCTAAAGTGTGGGCTCTTAACCACATCACTGAGAACAGAGTCAAAAGAAAATGTATTTAGGCACTGTATTCATCTGCATTTAAATTTATTCTACCAGAAAAGTTGGCATCCACATAGGGTATTTAAAGAGGGTGTGTGTGCACGCTCAGTTGCTTCAGTCACGTCTGACTCTTTGCGGCTCTATGGACTGTAGCCTTCCAGGCTCCTCTATCTATGGGATTCTCCAGGCAAGAGTGCTGGAGTGGATTGCCATTTCCTCCTCCAAGAGATCTTCTCCACCCAGGGACGGAACCCACATCTCTTGGATCTCCTGCCTTGACAGGCGGGTTCTTTACCACTAGTGCCACCTGGGAAACCCTATTTAAAGAGTATCTTGGACTATTACTTCTTATATGTTCAATATAATAGTTTTAAAGAATATAAAGTCTCTTCATAATATGCTTTAATGGTGTTTAATGCAACTTACTAGATTATATCTCACAGTTCAATAGAATATATCATTGCTGTACTTCTTTGAATCATTAGACTAACATCCTCTTTGGCAGATAGTGCAAAGTAAAGCCTTTTTACATGAAGTATCTTTCCTCACAAATGCTTATCTATTTGATAGGAAATAAGAATAAAAATATCTAGTGATGGACCATCCATCTGTCTCCCCCCTTCTCTCAAATTAAACATGAGTAACTTTCCAAATGCTTAACTCTCCTTATTTTTAACATTGAAATTATCACCTTCACTGTAGATAGAACTGCATTGTTCAAAACTATAATGTTAATACTTATAACAAAACATAACAAAAGTATGAGGTGCACTCTTGTCCCTGAGTCTGTGCCAATCAATAATTCACAATTTAGTCTCAGCTGGATATTCCTGATAAAAATGTCAGGAATATCTCTTTCCCTTATCAAAGCCTTTTACAATTCATACGTAACCAAATTTTCTCACTTCATTTGCCATTCTTTTTCATGCCATCTTAGTTCTAATCAAATTTCATTAATTGTTTGACTTCTCACCTCAAAATATTCACTCATTTTCATTCCCTCACCAGAAGTGCTGCTCCCCAAAGTTCCTACATTTCAAATGTGTCATCCTTCAAAAAGTCATTCATGTTTTGCCTTCTCTATGAAATGTATCTCAACACTGGAAATAACCTCTTCTTTTGCATGCTTCTGGCTTTTGATATGCCTTGTAACCTCTTTGCATTTTAAACATCTTATAAGATAAATATCTGTCTAATTCAACATTGTTTCCTTCAAAGCAGTTAATACAGTGCCTCACACATAGTAGGCCTTTAATATGTTTCCTTAAGTAATGATTTAATTAATTCCTTGATACTTCCATAATTTATTTTGCAAACACATTCTAAAATGTGGCTTAAGATTTCAGGCTTTGGTAGCCTTGGTAAATTCAAAAAAATAGAAATCATTCCAAGCATCTTTTCTGACCACAATGCAGTAAGATTAGATCTCAATTACAGGAGAAAAACTATTAAAAAATCCAACATATGGAGGCTGAACAACACGCTGCTGAATAACCAACAAATCACAGAAGAAATCAAAAAAGAAATCAAAATTTGCATAGAAACGAATGAAAATGAAAACACAACAACCCAAAACCTGTGGGACACGGTAAAAGCAGTCCTAAGGGGAAAGTTCATAGCAATACAGGCACACCTCAAGAAACAAGAAAAAAGTCAAATAAATAACCTAACTCTACACCTAAAGCAACTAGAAAAGGAAGAAATGAAGAACCCCAGGGTTAGTAGAAGGAAAGAAATCTTAAAAATTAGAGCAGAAATAAATGCAAAAGAAACAAAAGAGACCATAGCAAAAATCAACAAAACCAAAAGCTGGTTCTTTGAAAGGATAAATAAAATTGACAAACCATTAGCCAGACTCATCAAGAAACAAAGGGAGAAAAATCAAATCAATAAAATTAGAAATGAAAATGGAGAGATCACAACAGACAACACAGAAATACAAAGGATCATAAGAGACTACTATCAACAATTATATGCCAATAAAATGGACAACGAGGAAGAAATGGACAAATTCTTAGAAAAGTACAACTTTCCAAAACTCGATCAAGAAGAAATAGAAAATCTTAACAGACCCATCACAAGCACGGACATTGAAACTGTAATAAAAAATCTTCCAGCAAACAAAAGCCCAGGTCCAGACGGCTTCACAGATGAATTCTACCAAAAATTTAGAGAAGAGCTAACACCTATCCTGCTCAAACTCTTCCAGAAAATTGCAGAGGATGGTAAACTTCCAAACTCATTCTATGAGGCCACCATCACCCTAATACCAAAACCTGACAAAGATCCCACAAAAAAAGAAAACTACAGGCCAATATCACTGATGAACATAGATGCAAAAATCCTTAACAAAATTCTAGCAATCAGAATCCAACAACACATTAAAAAGATCATACACCATGACCAAGTGGGCTTTATCCCAGGGATGCAAGGATTCTTCAATATCCGCAAATCAATCAATGTAATACACCACATTAACAAATTGAAAAATAAAAACCATATGATTATCTCAATAGATGCAGAGAAAGCCTTTGACAAAATTCAACATCCATTTATGATCAAAACTCTCCAGAAAGCAGGAATAGAAGGAACATACCTCAACATAATCAAAGCTATATATGACAAACCCACAGCAAACATTATCCTCAATGGTGAAAAATTGAAAGCATTTCCTCTAAAGTCAGGAACAAGACAAGGGTGCCCACTTTCACCATTACTATTCAACATAGTTTTGGAAGTTTTGGCCACAGCAATCAGAGCAGAAAAAGAAATAAAAGGAATCCAAATTGGAAAAGAAGAAGTAAAGCTCTCACTGTTTGCAGATGACATGATCCTCTACATAGAAAACCCTAAAGACTCCACCAGAAAATTACTAGAACCAATCAATGACTATAGTAAAGTTGCAGGATATAAAATCAACACACAGAAATCCCTTGCATTCCTATACACTAATAATGAGAAAACAGAAAGAGAAATTAAGGAAACAATTCCATTCACCATTGCAACGGAAAGAATAAAATACTTAGGAATATATCTACCTAAAGAATCTAAAGACCTATATATAGAAAACTATAAAACACTGGTGAAAGAAATCAAAGAGGACACTAACAGATGGAGAAATATACCATGTTCATGGATTGGAAGAATCAATATAGTGAAAATGAGTATACTACCCAAAGCAATCTATAGATTCAATGCAATCCCTATCAAGCTACCAACAGCATTCTTCACAGAGCTAGAACAAATAATTTCACAATTTGTATGGAAAAACAAAAAACCTCGAATAGCCAAAGCGATCTTGAGAAAGAAGAATGGAACTGGAGGAATCAACCTACCTGACTTCAGGCTCTACTACAAAGCCACAGTTATTAAGACAGTATGGTACTGGCACAAAGACAGAAATATAGATCAATGGAACAAAATAGAAAGCCCAGAGATAAATCCACGCACATATGGACACCTTATCTTCGACAAAGGAGGCAAGAATATACAATGGATTAAAGACAATCTCTTTAACAAGTGGTGCTGGGAACTCTGGTCAACCACTTGTAAAAGAATGAAACTAGAACACTTTCTAACACCATACACAAAAATAAACTCAAAATGGATTAAAGATCTAAACGTAAGACCAGAAACTATAAAACTCCTAGAGGAGAACATAGGCAAAACACTCTCTGACATACATCACAGCAGGATCCTCTATGACCCACCTCCCAGAATATTGCAAATAAAAGCAAAAATAAACAAATGGGACCTAATTAACCTTAAAAGCTTCTGCACATCAAAGGAAACTATTAGCAAGGTGAAAAGACAGCCTTCAGAATGGGAGAAGATAATAGCAAATGAAGCAACTGACAAACAACTAATCTCGAGAATATACAAGCAACTCCTACAGCTCAACTCCAGAAAAATAAATGACCCAATCAAAAAATGGGCCAAAGAACTAAATAGACATTTCTCCAAAGAAGACATACAGATGGCTAACAAACACATGAAAAGATGCTCAACATCACTCATTATCAGAGAAATGCAAATCAAAACCACTATGAGGTACCATTTCACACCAGTCAGAATGGCTGCAATCCAAAAGTCTACAAGTAATAAATGCTGGAGAGGGTGTGGAGAAAAGGGAACCCTCTTCCACTGTTGGTGGGAATGCAAACTAGTACAGCCACTATGGAGAACAGTGTGGAGATTCCTTAAAAAACTGGAAATAGACATGCCTTATGATCCAGCAATCCCACTGCTGGGCATACACACTGAGAAAACCAGAAGGGAAAGAGACACGAGTACCCCAATGTTCATCGCAGCACTGTTTATAATAGCCAGGACATGGAAGCAACCTAGATGTCCATCAGCAGATGAATGGATAAGAAAGCTGTGGTACATATACACAATGGAGTATTATTCAGCCATTAAAAAGAATACATTTGAATCAGTTCTAATGAGGTGGATGAAACTGGAGCCTATTATACAGAGTGAAGTAAGCCAGAAAGAAAAACACCAATACAGTATACTAACGCATATATATGGAATTTAGAAAGATGGTAACAATAACCCTGTGTACGAGACAGCAAAAGAGACACTGATGTATAGAACAGTCTTATGGACTCTGTGGGAGAGGGAGAGGGTGAGAAGATTTGGGAGAATGGCATTGAAACATGTAAAATATCATGTATGAAATGAGTTGCCAGTCCAGGTTCGATGCACGATACTGGATGCTTGGGGCTGGTGCACTGGGACGACCCAGAGGGATGGAATGGGGAGGGAGGAGGGAAGAGGGTTCAGGATGGGGAACACATGTATACCTGTGGCGGATTCATTTTGATATTTGGCAAATCTAATACAGTTATGTAAAGTTTAAAAATAAAATAAAATTTAAAAATTAAAAAAAAAAAAAAGATTTCAGGCTTTGAAATGCAGCAATTAAGAAAAAAAATCTATTTCCCCCTGAATATTTTATTTAGTCCTCTATATACGTACATACAGATCTTGATTCATGGAGACATTTCTTTGAAAATCTATACGATTGCAAACATATACAGACATATTATGTATAAAGAGAAAGTGTGGTTTTTGGAGAGCAGAAGAGATGGCATCAAGAAGGGGACAGACAGATGCAGGAACTCATCAGCTGTCAGGAAGGTCTCTGCAGGCAACACCTGCAGTAGCATCCTAAAGTGCTTTGAAGGCGTGGAGTGGTTATTCTGCTGAATAACTGAATATCCACAGAGCCAAGGTCCGTGACCTTGAACACAGCAGATCTTTTCTGCTGAATATGATCTTATTCCAAGTGAAGTCAAATTATTCTTCCCAGTCGCCAAGAAAACCTCAAAGCTTTCAAACCACTCTGCCCTGAGAGGTGCCTCAACCCTGCTAGGGCAGCCCACAGGACACAAGGACCACAGAGTGCACTTGAACTGCTTGGAAGCATAAAACTTTCCATTTTGAACAGAATTCAGATGTGTCTAGGTTGTATGCCAAGTATAACAAGGACCCTGACCTGAAGTAGGAAAGGCTGAAGTGCTGCTTCTGTGTCTTCCTCAAATTGGAGCTAGAAGAATAAAGTGTTTGTGTCAGTTGGAGAGACTCACAGGCCTGACAGAGCCACGGACATTCCATCTTGAACCATCCGCCCACTCTTCCATTTTATCCCCTTTCTGCATTCAAAGAGTGTGCTTTTTAATTAGTCCAGCAAGAAACAGCAAATGAGGGAAATGTGGAAAAAGCTCTTTGTCTTCAAGTGAAAATGCACGTAAAGAAAACACAAGCAGGGATTTATTAAAAGGCTTTTGTGAGGAGGCTTTTAGTCAGCATTTGACTTGGTTAAAATCCCGAGCGATTGTTTATTATGGCACAGCAACAAGGGAAGAAAAATCAGGGTTTTGTGTATTTGTCTATTAGGAGAAGGAAGAGGAGCCTTAGATGCTTCAAATTTCAGCCTGTGGTGTACCGAGGTGTCACCTGTTAAAGAAAGACAGGCCTGCCAAGGAGAGTTGCTGATGGATGGGTGTGGGCTCCTCTTGTTAACTGTTTCGGGACCAGCTTGTGCACTGCTGCTTGCTTTCTTTATCCACTTTAATCCCAGCACTTCTTCCCGTGACTTTCTCCTCAGGGTAGAACATCCTTGTTTTTAGTGTCCACTGTGAGATATTTAGCTTCCATAGACATTTCATCAGCTTCGAGTGTTATTCTGACCAGCAAATAAAGAGCACGGTTCAAGACAGAATGTTTGCCTAATACATAAACGTTATATATTTGTATAATGAGGGTTTTGAAGATTGGCTAAATTTTTTAATTAAAAGAAAACTGAAAACAGTTGAATTCAGCTACTTGGGAGTTTCTATGTGTTTGGGCAAATGTGATTGCCTGAATTGGTAGTAGGACTCTTCATTGCTTCTTAGATGATTTTCCTTCAGGAAGGAAACGTATAATGTCAGCATCTGAATGGGTTGAAGATCCATGCTTGTGCTTTACATAAAGACTGGCCCTTTTCAAGAAAACTGTGATTTAAAATCAGATGCTTTCAAAGGTCAGTCTGATAATGTATGTACATCAAAGGGAAGAGAGGACATGCACTTGTGTTGCCATTTTGTGAAATAAAGTATGCCAACTACTTATTAATTACTCAAGCAGAATGCAGATGTAAAGCAATACTACACACAGGCAGATCACATCTAAAGATTATAACTTAAAGAGCTGCAACGTTTTGTCACATTATTATAACTAAATTAGTACATTTGTAAAGGGACTCTTATTACACGTTAAATGTTTAGGTCATATCTTTCTAAACCAAACCCATGATACCCTTCCATGTTGATACATTTGAATCACCTGGGATTCAATCACTTCTAAACGTGCCCATGCCCAGGACACTCACTGGACCAATTAAATGAGGGTATAGAGGTCGGTGTCTGGAACTGAGGCAATAATATTTTCTAAGGATGAAAGTGAAAGAGGAGAGTGAAAAAGTTGGCTTAAAGCTCAACATTCAGAAAACAAAGATCATGGCATCTGGTCCCATCACTTCATGGGAAATCGATGGGGAAACAGTGGAAACAGTTTGGGCTCCAAAATCACTGCAGATGGTGATTGCAGCCATGAAATTAAAAGACGCTTACTCCTTGGAAGGAAAGTTATGACCAACCTAGATAGCATTTTGAAAAGCAGAGAGATTACTTTGCCAACAAAGGTCCGTCTAGTCAAGGCTATGGTTTTTCCAGTGGTCATGTATGGATGCGAGAGTTGGACTGTGAAGAAAGCTGAGCGCCGAAGAATTGATGCTTTTGAACTGGAGGAGACTCTTGAGAGTCCCTTGAACTGCAAGGAGATCCAACCAGTCCTTCTAAAGGAGATCAGCCCTGGGTGTTCTTTGGAAGGAATGATTGTAAAGCTGAAACTCCAGTACTTTGGCCACCTGATGCGAAGCGTTGACTCAACGGAAAAGACTCCGATGCTGGGAGGGATTGGGGACAGGAGGAAAAGGGGATGACAGAGGATGAGATGGCTGGATGGCATCACCAACTCGATGGACGTGAGTTTGAGTGAACTCCGGGAGATGGTGATGGACAGGGAGGCCTGGCATGCTGTGATTCATGGGGTTGCAAAGAGTCAGACACAACTGAGTGACTGAACTGAACTGAACTGAAGGCTCTTTAGATGGTTTCGTTGTGATGCCAAGTTGAAAACCACTGTGAACATTAAACATTTCATCAGATAACCTCAGTCTGACATACCTAATGAGTCACTGATTCAATTCTTGACAATATAGTTATATATATTCAATTTATGTTTGTTTTTTATTGTAAAACAATACAGATTTTTTTCCCACATTATTGGCAATACTCTCAATTTAAAATAAAATGCACTGTTTTTAAGTGGCAATATTTGAACGTTTAAGTCAATCGCTTTCATTATAATACTATAAATCAAAATAAACTGCAAAATTAAAATTTTGATGTTGAGAAGCTTAACATAATTAGTGCAAACACAGTAAAATAGTCCAGATGATTACTTCACTTTGAGATTATAGCTGAGAAAAAATATTGGTACTCTTAACTGGCAACTTGAAAGCTATAAAGCTAAAATTTTACATATGTTGTCTTGGAGTTATGAAAACTAGTTATCTGAGAAAGGGATTAAGTTAGGATTGAATGTCATGGTGAAAGAGCCAGACTGCCCTATATTCTTCAAAATGAATATTTTCTTCCCTCTGAAACTGTGAAGATGTTCCATTCAAACCTATTTAAAACAGCATTAGAAATGCAACAGAATCTGGTGTAAAGACCACAGGATTCAGTCAGAGATCCATATTCCGGTCTGAGATATTCACAAGCTACATGCTTTCTGCCAAGTTTCTTAAATTCTCTGGGCCTTGGTTTTCTTATCTGTAGAGTGAAAAGGCTGAATTAAATCGGTGTTTTTCATTTTGATTAATTTAATTTAGTTTTTAATTGAAGGATAATTACTTTACAATATTGTGATGGTTTCTGCCATACATCTACATGAATCAGCCATAGGTATACATATGTCCCTTCCCTCTTGAACCTCCCTCCCACCTCCCTCCCCATCCCACCCCTCTAGGTTGTCACAGAGAATTGGCTTTGGGTTCCCTGCATCATACAGGAAATTCCTACTCGCTATCTATTTTACATGTGGTAATGTGTATATTTCAATGCTACTCTGTCAAATCATCTCACTCTCTCCTTCCCCTACTGTGTTCCAAAATCTGTCCTTTACGTCTGTGTCTCCTTTGCTGACCTGAAAATAGGGTTATCAGTACCATATTTTGAGATTCTATATAAATGAATTAATATACAGTATTTGTCTTTCTCTTTCTGACTTATCCTCTGTATAATAGGCTCTAGGTTCATCTGCCTCATTAGAACTGACTCAAATGCGTTCCTTTTTATAGCTGAGTAATAGTCCATTGTGTGTATGTATCACAACTTCTTTACCAATTCATCTGTCAGTGGACATCTAGGTTGCTTCCGTGTCCTAGCTATTATGAATAGTGCTGCAATAAACCCTGGGGTACATGTGTCTTTTTCAGTTATGGTTTCCTCAGAATATATGGTCAGTAGTGGGATTGCTGGGTTGTTTGGTAGTTTAATTCCTAGTTTTTAAAGGAATTTCCATGCTGTTCTCCATAGTGCTGTATCAGTTTGCATTCCCACTAACAGTGCAGTAACGTTCCCTTTTCTCAACACCCTCTCCAACATGTAGTGTCTGTAGACTTTGTTAATGGCCATTCTGACAGGTGTGAGATACCTCATTGTAGTTTTGTAAATCAGTGTTTTTCAAATTTGAGTGGTGAACCTTTTTGAAATCAATTTAGATCAATTACCATTTCTAGAAAAAAACAATATAAGAGTGCATTGCAAGTACAAAGTCTATATAGAGGATCTGAATCCTCAGTACCTAGGAAGAAATTTTCAAAAGACTCTGAATTAGAAGATCTCTTTAACTTTTACAGTTTTATTAATTGTTCATGAGAAGGGCATGTAGTGCGGGAAAATGAGGGGTAGGCAACTTATTTCAAGCATTGTATCTAAAATATATCCACATATTCTTGCCACAAAATGTCACGGTCAGTGATCTTTGGAAAGAAAAGACTTGTTTCGATACAGTATTTGGTTTACTCACAACAGGTAGAAAAGGTGAAAAAAGTGTGTAAAATTACAGCTTGTGAATGTGGAAATATGTCTTATCCTTGAGACCAGAGAACGCTCACTGCGAGAAGTGAACAGATGCATTGTGAATTACAGCTACCGATTTAAGAGGTGGTATTATTCAGTCTGGCCAGAATGTTCTCTCATCAGTCAAATGACTTCCAAGCTAAAAAGTGAGAATGTGCTCTGCTTTTTGATTGCTTCATTTATATTTCATCCATGTTATTCTACATTTTGTGCTTACTGTTGGGAAATGGGTTCTTTCAGTGGAGAGTAAGGGAAGGGACAGCCCAGTAATTTACAAAAAAACATTGAGTTTCAAGCTTAATGTGTTACTGGAAATAAGTGGAAAGTAAGAAATAATAATAATAAAGTATCAGGAGTACTGCTCCAAATCTTACTAAAGTATGACTTAAGGGAGTAGGTGCTAGAAATATGCTTCTTTTTCTTATTTTTTTTTTTTAGTGAGGTGTGGTTGTTGTACAGTATTGTGTGTTTCACATATACAGCATCATGATTCACAAATGTTTAAAGATTATACTCCATTTATTGTTATTATAAAATACTGGCTATATTCCCTGTACTGTGTAATATTTTTTAAAATGTTTCCCAGGTGATTCTGATGACCAGCCCTGTTTGGGATCAACTGGTCTAGAGACTCAGCTTCTCATCCCTGATTCATCTGTGCCTAGCTATAGATGCCAGAGAAAATTTTTGTACCTTTATAGGTCTCCTTTTTCCTGTTCATTAGAATTTACATTTATATGACTCACTGACATTTCTGATGAAGTTTCACTGTTAATCACAAACCAGCCAGTGCCCATATTTTAAAAATTGGAGCCTAAAACATAAATTTATATTGTAGGTGACACTAAAAAGGTAATTATAATAATTTCTACATTCTAGGAATTTTGCTCTTTTAATATTAGATCCGAATACCAACTTGTTGACAATGTCAGGTATTAACCAATGAGACTGTTCTCTTACAATGATTCCCACACATGCCTCTATTTTATAATCCTGCCTATTTTCCCTACTCCAATCATAAAAATCTGAACTGGGAATAAATATTTCTGCCCAATGCAAGCCAGGCTAATCAAATTTCATCCCCTTTGGGGAATTAAAAACTGAAATGACTTGGAGACTGGGATTCACTGTTGTTGAGTTATATGAGTGATACAGCCTTATAGGAGACCAAAACCTGTGAGGAGCTTAGCTCTTCCCCATGTTTGTTCCCTACCAAGACTTCATGGTTCAGCAATTCCTTCTATTCTGTAAACTACTTCCAGATTATTTCCGATAAATTCTGTAAAATTGCATTAAGCTAGAGCTCTGCTGGTGTTGGGAAAGAAATAAAGACCTAAGAAATCTATTGAACAGAATAACTTCTCTCCTGTGTATCTAGAAAGGTATAGTTTTGTACCATTCTTGGGAGACTTGAGAAAACAGTATTCAAAGCAGATGAGAAACCTGGTTTGAGAAATGCTGAGCTTGACAGTGTTGATTTATGATGCTTTCAATACAGCTATGATAGATGGGTGTGGGGAGGTTATGGAAGAATCAGTATATAATTAATAATCATGATTCCAAAATCATTATATCACCAATCCTTATTTTTTAAAAATCTGAAGGTGTGGCATGGCAACATCATGATAGTCATTGTACTGTGGTCAACTCAGACTCAGTTACATGTGTGCCCATGGTCGTGTAGCACAAACCCATTAAGGGGGGAAACTGAACCCAGGGTTCCTAATTCCAGACTAATCCATTGGAAAGCATTAGTCATTGCTGATTGGAAAACACTATTCATTGTTGATATATCCTTTCATACGTTCATTAGAGAAATATACATGGTCCTGAATGGATTCATATAAACTTATGGTAAAATATTATCCTCTACTTAAAGTGATTTATTATTCTAGGAATTTCACTTATATAGAAAAGTGCCTTAAATTTGGGAGAAAAAAAGTTTCATCAAACACATTCTTTTAACACCCCAGCATATATTGAACCAGAAAGTCTGTTGAAGGTATTTGTTTCTGGACAAGGAAGAAATGTGATCAGAATAGAAAGTTTGCTTCTGATCGAGTGTGAACAAAACACTTTCAATGTTGCTTTACTTTTCTTAAATTTTAAGTCCTTACAGTCTAAGAGCAAAAGTAGCTCTAGAAGCTCAGATAGACTTAGGGGTTGCTGTGGAAAGTTCTTTGTAAAAGTAGCATCACCAGAAAACTTTAAAGACATTTTAACTAGCTTGTTATGTGATTTTGACAGCAGGAAAGCAGTAGAATTTGGCACAAAGTTGAGCCTCAGTAAATGTTTATTGAATGAATCAGTGAAACAGCAGCTCAATAAATCAAGAATGTTATAGGACCATAAAATTTTTAAATTGAAAGAATCACTGGAGATCACTTAGTCCAGCTATGTCACTTTGCCAGGGAGGAAAATGAGGCCCATTGAGGCTAAATGGGGTGACCAAAGGGACAGAAAGCTGAAAGTGGCTGAGTCAAAACCAGTGCTCAACTCTCTTGATCTTTAGTGTGATGTTTTGTTTTTTTTTAAGAGAATGAAAAATGAAAGTTAAAAAAAGCACAAAAACCTCATGAAATCATTTTGAAAGTCATCTTTTACAGCATGAACCTAAATTAACCAACAATTTCCTAAAATTAGGGTATTGGCCAAAATGAAATTCTAGTTATTAAATTTTTAACTAAAAAGCTGATTTAAAAAAAAAAAAACTACTAGACAATCCTTTAAAATATGATATTTACTTTTGTAATGGGATTCCCTGTTGGCTCAGATGGAGACAGTAGAGAATCTGCCTGTAAGGCAGGAGACCTGGGTTCAATCCCTAGGTCAGGAAGATCCCCTGGAGAAGGGAATGGCCACCCACTCCAGTATTCTTGCCTGGAGAATTCCATGGACAGAGGACAAACAGTCAGTAATAATAGCGATAACCAGCAATGATAACGATAACCAACAGCTGATTGCTCGCCATATGCCAGGCAATATAAAGCATACTTCTTTATATTCACAGCAGAATGTTGAGGATAAATTTTTTGCATAGAATTGTTGATTAAAGGCCCTTGAAACAAAATTTAAGTAACCTCTACTCTAAAGAAAATCTCTAAACACTGGCCACTTATCTCCCTCAGCACTTAGTAGAAGACAGCAAAAGTGATCTTTTGACAACCTCTAACCCAATTCCTTATGGCAGAAAGTGAAGAGGAACTAAAAAGCCTCTTGATGAAAGAGGATAGTGAAAAAGTTGACTTCAGTTTCAACACTCAGAAAACGAAGATCATGGCGTCTGGTCCCATCACTTCATGGGAAATCGATGGGGAAGCAGTGGAAACAGTGTCAGACTTTACTTGGGGGGGCTCCAAAATCACTGCAGATGGTGATTGCAGCCATGAAATTAAAAGACGCTTACTCCTTGGAAGAAAAGTTATGACCAACCCACATAGCATATTGAAAAGCAGAGACATTACTTTGCCAACAAAGGTCCTTCTAGTCAAGGCTATGGTTTTTCCAGTGGTCATGTATGGATGTGAGAGTTGGACTGTGAAGAAAGCTGAGCACTGAAGAATTGATGCTTTTGAACTGTGGTGTTGGAGAAGACTCTTGAGAGTCCCTTGGACTGCAAGGAGATCCAACCTGTCCATTCTAAAGGAGATCAGCCCTGGGTGTTCTTTGGAAGGAATGATGCTAAAGCTGAAACTCCAGTACTTTGGCCACCTCATGCGAAGTGTTGACTCATTGGAAAAGACCCTGATGCAGGGAGGGATTGGGGGCAGGAGGAAGAGGGGACGACAGAGGATGAGATGGCTGGATGGCATCACCGATTCAATGGACATGAGTTTGAGTGAACTCCAGGAGATGGTGATGGACAGGCAGGCCTGGCGTGCTGAGGTTCATGGGGTTGCAAAGAGTCGGACATGACTGAGCCACTGAACTGAACTGAACTGAACCCAATTCCTGCCTCCCTACCTCCCACATTCCTTATCTGCCCAAGCATTAGATGAGTGAGTGGACCGAAGTGTCAGTAGCTAATAGGCCTCATGAAAATATACTGTCCAAGGAGAGTCTGTTCCCTTTGCCCCAGGTAACAGAGAGAAGAGACTGCTATAGAAGCTTGTCTGTATTCTACATTCCTGATGCATGACAGTGTCTGCATCAAACTTGCTGACCTGCCTTTGCCTTACTGAGGAGAAAGGGAATTGGCAGGATGGAAAGAGACAAAGGAGGATAGCTTACACTCTCAACATCTGGTGTAGCCAGGATGCCTAACATTCTATGGATCATGCAGACGCTCTTCTTTAGTCTGGAGCTTGAACCATCTGGCCAGTATTACTCACAAGAAGGCCACTTGCTGGGCTGCGGGGCCAGGGCATCACAGGAGCCAGATGCAGTGTGTTGGAACCAGAGGATGAAGCAAGTTGGGCCAGATGAATCAAGCCCATCCCCACCTCTCTGTCTGTCTCATTATGTTTGGAAAATGCAGTGATGAGGTCCTAAAGCACACTTGAGTCTACCATTTCAAGGGCATTAGAGGTCAGGGAGGGTGAACCAAAGAAGCAGTTACAACCAATGGAAGGAGACTGCAATAGTGGCCTCTGTCTTATTCTCTTCCTCTCATCAACTCCATCCCAATGTACTGGAAGGGCCAGGTTTTAAGGCAGCTGGTAAAAAGATGTCTGTGGTTACACCACATCCTCCCTTTGTTCCTCAGCTCAGACTGTGAATTGAGGGATGAAACTTATATCATATCTGAGGTGAAAGTTATCAAGTAGCCTGAGTCTTTAATAACCAAAAGACCAGAGATTTAGTAAGTCTGCCCAGGATGTCATTAAGAGATGGGGAAAGGAAGTGACAGTGTGTACATGTTTAAAATCAGTGATTGAGAAAATATAATGAATGCATAAATAAATATTCTTTCATGTTTATATACCATGACTATATCCCTTGGATTTTGATTCTAATAAATTTATTACACATGTGTTATATTACTTAATTCTCACAACTAACCATCATGGATGTAGATAGCTCCTATGCCTCCACTCATTGATCAGAAAACAGATTTTAAGATGAATGATTATTCTTTAAGTACTCATAATGTAAGAGTAGGAGAAGGAAATGGCAACCCACTCCAGTGTTCTTGCCTGGAGCATCCCAGGGACGGGGGAGCCTGGTGGGCTGCCGTCTATGGGGTCGCACAGAGTCGGACACGACTGAAGCGACTTAGCAGCAGTAGCAATGTAAGAGTGGGATTCAAACCCAGTTGTATATGACTCTATAGCCCCCATTCCTATGATCTATAACTGTATAACTGTCAGTCTCATTGCTGTCGCTTTCATACATATCCAGAATCCAATCTCTACATAGAAGTCAGACAACTTTTTAAAATGCAGATCAAATCTTATCACTTTTCAGCTTGCAATGCTCCAATGACTTCCCATTGTACATGGAATAAAATAAAAAAAGTTTGACCAGAATGATGCCTGAATGGATTATTAATCTCCCTTTCAATTTGAACTTCAATACTAGGCTTTATATGTGTGACTTTTTGCATTCAATATTCTTTGCCTTAAGATCAAAGACACACCATGGGTTTCCAGTATCCCTTCTCCTGGTGCAAAGTGTGGTACTCTAAAATTCCAGTGTTTCTGGACTTCCCTGGTGGCACAGTGGATAAGAATCTGCCTGCCAATGATATATAAATAAATATATAAAATATTGAACATGGGTTCAATCTCTGGTCTGGGAAGAGTTCACAAGCCGTGGAGCAACTAAGCCCACGTGCCACAACTGTTGAGACTGCGCTCTTGAGCCTCCAAGCCACAGCTGCTGAGACTGTACCACAGCTGCTGAAGCCCACACACCTAGAAGCTGTGCTCCCCAATAGGAGACGCTACCACAAGGAGTAGCCCTTGCACTGCAACAAGGAGTAGCCCCCTCTCACCACAACTAAACAAAGTCCTCTCAAAGCAGCAAAGACCCAGCGCAGTCAAAAATAAATAAATAAAATCCAAGTGTTTTTAGTTTATACTGATCAGTATAAATGTGTGAGTGTGTGCTAAGTTGCTTCAATCGTGTCTGACTTTGCAATTCTATGGACTGTAGCCTGCCAGGCTTCTCTTTCCATGGGATCCTCCAGGCAATAATACTAGAGTGGGTTGGTTGCCTCCATAGTATAATGAGGAATAGTATAAATGAGGAATGTTTATATGTTTAAATACAGGATATCTATAAATCTCAGAGAAGGCAATGGCACCCCACTCCAGTACTCTTGCCTGGAAAATCCCATGGATGGAGGAGCCTGGAAGGCTGCAGTCCATGGGGTTGCTAAGAGTCGGGCACGACAGAGTGACTTCACTTTCACTTTTCACTTTCATGCATTGGAGAAAGAAATGGCAGCCCACTCCAGTGTTCTTGCCTGGAGAATCCCAGGGACGGGGGAGGCTGGTGGGCTGCCATCTATGGGGTCGCACAGAGTCGGACACAACTGAAGCGACTTAGCAGCATCTATAAATCTGCTATAAACATCATTGTAATCCTCTAATTATATACATAATAGTATATATGCTATATATACGTATATATTATTTATTTATTTATTAGGTATTCATTCATTGACACCCAAAGAAATCAGAAGTTTATATAGAGTTGCTTTGGAAAGCCTATATTCACCATGCTATGGGTTTCCCTGGTGGTTCAGATGGTAAAGAATCTGCCTTCCCTGGGTTGAGAAGATCCTCTGGATGAGGGCATGGCAACCCACTCCAGTATTCTTGCCTGGAGAATCCCCATGGACAGAGGAGCCTGGTGGGCTATAGTCCATGGTGTCACAAAGAGTAGGACACGACTGAGTGACTAAGCACAGCACACACAATGCTGTGTTTTTGCTTTGATTGTGTCACTGATATCCACCATGTTAAAAGATGATGGAGTCTAGTCATAGATTCAACTGTGGGAGTGGAGCCCAAGGCAGGCCCAGAAATTACAATATTGCACACCTGGTGAATGTTTGTTTATGACTTTTCCTGCATGTCATCTGATCTGTGCAGAAGTGAATGGTCATCAGGCCAGTTAGGCATGGAGTGGCCTGTTTGGTTCCCAGCACCTGCAGTTATACAAACAAATGCAAATCAGTTGCACAATAGAATTGGAAATTGTCCTGGAGTATTGAACTGTGTCCTATTATTTTTTATTTTTATTTTTTTAGAGTATGTTCAAGTGTAAATTGCATTTAGTTTTTGGTCATTAGTTAGAGGCTCATTTCATGGCATTATCTAGGGAGTAAGGAAGAGTAAGATTGGAATAAAGAAAGTAAGTGGGGTTTACATATTATGATTCTACTCCAATTAATTAATGTGATCATGGTTTTATCTGTTCAGCCCTCACTCTCTTCATCTAATAAATGAAAGCATTATGTCAAATAGTATCTAAGTCTTTCACTTTCATATTTAATGACTTCATGTATATCATCATTAAAAGTGTGCCTGTTTTTCTAGGGTTATCTGATGAATACCCGGCAACTTACTTCCAGATTGGTTGCCTTGAGGTGTATCTGAAATGAAATAAAACCATGAAGAATGAATATTTTATGAAGCTTTATTTCTTGCTGCAAACAATAGAAGCTACCCACAGAATTTCTGTAGGTTGAATCATAATTGGGCATTTTGGAATGATTTATGACATTTCATCTGATAGAAAGTCCAGATAAAGAACTATTCTCCCTTTAAAATAATGCTGTTTTTCCTTACAGTGATCAATTGATTATTTTAATGTATAAATTACAAAGGATTTTGGCAAATAAAACTATGCTGTTTTCTGTTACACTTCTTAGGAACTGAGAATTTAACCGGATGTGATTCAATAGGCAGACCTTCTTTTTCTGTTTTTCTAAGCTTGCTTTATCTTCATAGAGACAGCCAGGCTTGTTATTTAATTTAATAATGTAAACTTCTAGTGTGTACCTTGTGTACCTTTGTTTAGTCAAGAATATTTTTGGCATGATATTCTTGTGTATTTGACTTCTAGAGCAGTAAAACAAATGAAACAGGTCTCTTACTCAAATGTCAGTTTTTGCTCACTTTTTTTTTAATGTGTTGATTTTAGTTCCTGGTTTGTGTTGAGCACAACCTTAGAATATATTTTAAGGTATAATGAAACCTTATAAACCTGTGTGATTTTGGATTGTGTATATGAAAAGCAAGATAATCGAGAACAATAATGTAGGTCAGGTTCTTGCCTTCAGAAAATAGCCTGACATTCTCCATGTAAGTGGAAATAGTAAGACTTCTCTCTGACCATAGATATCTTTGCCTTAGGAATTAGGGTCATTTCCTTGCAGGTCCTTCACTTAGTAAAGACGTTCAGTGAACTTGAAAGTTGTGGCAACATAGGGTAAAATTAGTGAGACTTTACCCAAAGCATAAGCAATGGGAAGCGGCACTGCTCTGAGAATCAATTTGTGAGTGAACTCGGAAAGTCATATAACCTTTTTTTTTTGTCAAATATTCCAGTCTCTAAAGTATAAATCAGTAATTCTTGCTGTTAAAAAGGATCCACTTGTTCAGTTGACCATCCAAAGATTGAACACCATCTGCCATTTCCAGTTAAGTTTCGGTTATGTTTAAGTCCTTTCTGTGATGAGAAATTTGTTTTCTAGCAAATGAAATGTTCCACCTATGGATAGCTCTCTTATAAAGTCTTTTATTTTGAGATGTATTTTCTCATAGCTTTTATGCTTTGATTCTATTCACACCCCTGATTCGCTGCAAAATGGAATTGCTCTTCTAGGGAATAGCCTTCCTAATATTTGAAGATTCTGTCACATATCTTCAAAATTTTTCTTTAGAGGGCTTTTGACACTACCTTATGTAATCTAGAAGTCTTTTATCATCTCAATATATATCCAATAAATCCCAGCTTGTCTAAATAGGAGTGTGATAGCAGGCATGAGCCGCCCGAAGACCATCCCATCCCTCTTCTAAGAACTTCTATGAATATAACCCATGCCTACCTGAGCTTTTTGAGTGTCTTCCTCACACTTTGGGGTTTCCCAGTGGCTCAGATGGTAAAGAATCTGCCTGTGGTGCGGGAGACTCAGGTTCAATCCCTGTATCAGGAAGATCCCCTGGAGAAGGAAATGGCAACCCACTCCAGTATTCTTGTCTGGAAAATCCCATGGACGGAGGAACCTAGTCAGCTACAGTCCATAGGGTTGCAAAGAGTTGGGCACAACTGAGTGACTTCTCTCTTACACTTTGATTCATGTTCTAAATCCTCTAGATTTAGCTTTCTTTGTTTTATCTGGTATGTCTGGGAAGTCATGTTTTCTGCATATTCTTCCTTGTTCAGTTGAGTGATTTTAGACCTCAGAATAGAACTCAGATTTTATACAATTTAGATTTTTTTCATTGAACTTTCCTTCAGAAAACTAGATGAGCAAGAATTGTGTATTTTTGTCCAAGTCATAAGATAGTTGAAAATTGGTGAGGACTAAAATCCAGTGGCACCCATTAGATATCTCTTTCTCCAGTTGTATTATAACAGAAAGCAAATTAATATAGAATATTAGAAAAATAAATCAAGTTTTTGAGCAGATTATTTTTTAAATGTTTCTCTAATTCTGTCGTTTCTATGTCGTTTCTCTAATTCACCATTTCTATGATGAGTAGTAGACACCCCCTTCAGATAGACAGTGATCCATTAATCAGTACATTTGGAGTATGGTCCCTCAAACAATTATAATTACATCCATGCAGCTTATTTATATTTTCTAAATTCTGTGAGGTTGCTCTGGAGAGCAAATGGTATTAAGGGATATTGATATACATAGAAAAGTTTTAAAGTGATGCATAGTTGGTCTTATTACTATTGTTGTTATTTTCATTTTTACTAATAAAAGTACTATTAATAAAGTAATGTCTTGCTCATATCACCCTATTAATCAGGAAGAACAGACTTTATCAGATGAATTTATTTTGTCCTCAGTCATCTAGATTATGAATTTAAATTATTTTTTGAAATATAGTATAAATACTAGAAAGTGCACATATCATTAGTGTATAGCTAGATGAATGTTTGCACTCTGATCACACACATAAAAAAACCCAGATCAAGAACAGAACGTTGCTAGTACCCCCAACGTCCTGCTAACTAGTTTCCTGTTCATTTCTATCAAAGGCAGTCAGACCTTGACTTACAACAGTAGAGATTTAGTTTTATTTTTTTTTTATATAAATGAAATCATAAGTATCTTCTCTTTTGTGTGGCTTTTTTTTTTTTTTACTCAATGTTATTATTATGAGTTTTATCCATATTTTTGCATGTAGTTATAGACCATATATTCTCTTTGCTGTTTAATATAATATTCTATAATTATGCCCCAATTTATTTATCCATTCTACTATTGATTGGCATTTAAGTACTGTTCAGTTTGAGGTTATTATGCAGAGTTCTGCTGTAAACATTCTAGTGTGTCATTCTGATGATCTTGTGTTCATTTTGTTGGATGTATACTTATAAGGTGGAGAAGGCAATGGCAACCCACTCCAGTACTCTTGCCTGGAAAATCCATGGATGGAGGAGCCTGGTAGGCTGCAGTCCATGGGGTGCTAAGAGTCGGACAGGACTGAGCGACTTCACTTTCCCTTTTCACTTTCATGCATTGGAGAAGGAAATGGCAACCCACTCCAGTGTTCTTGCCTGGAGAATCCCAGGGACAGCAGAGCCTTGTGGGCTGCCATCTATGGGGTCGCACAGAGTTGGATACAACTGAAGTGACTTAGCAGCATACTTATAAGGGGAGATTCCTTGGTCATAAGATAGGCAAATGTATCTTTTAAAGATACTGCTAATTTCAAAAAGCAGTTCTCACCAGCAATACATAAGAGTTCTAGTTGCTCCACATCCTAATACTTGGTACATTTTGTCTTTTTTACTTGTTTTATTTATTTTTTTATTCATTGTGGTGTAATGTATTGACATTTTGTTATGGCTTAGTTTGCATTTCTCTGAATTCTAATAAAGTTGAACATCTTTTCCTATAGTTGTGAATCTAATTTCTTTTTGATGTTTATTATTTTAGAACATATTAGAAATGCATAAGATATTTGGATCTTATCTTTTAAAATGGATGTAGACCCTTTCCTTAATTGTTCAACAGGAAAGCATGAATAACTCTTTCCTGTGCTACTTGGCATTTGCATTTGACATAGCACAAAACTTAATGATAAAGACAGTATGGTAACAAGGACGAATTATGGTCCTCTTGAGGAAAATTGAATGACTTACATATTCTCATATGGCAAACAAATTCTTTCTTGAAAAAGAACATAAAAAAAATATTTCCCTGCTTAGATTCATGTCTCATTTATGATTTTTTGATGTAAAGATATATTCTACATGGTGAATTCTTCCAAAACTACATGGTTGCATTTAATGAAAATTTAAATTATCTTAATTTGGTATTAAACAACATAAAAGGAGTGATATATTTTCATTTTTGAGTAATATGAATATGATGGTGTGAAATGTTATTGACATTCGTATAACTTCACAGATTTCCATCTAGTAAACCATAAGCTCTAATATTTAGTACTTTTCCTTTGGCTCTGCCACATTATCTGGATTTATTTTGCATAAATCATATTTGGAATGACGTGAAGTCTGCTGGATAAAATGCTACAGCCTCTTAACTAGCAACAAGCCTCTTCAAGGATGCAGTCTCTGTTATTTAGTATTTAAGGGTAGCAGGCCGAATTCAAGGCTTCTTCTGTGACTGGCATTTTCTGAATTTGACAGTCATTTAAACTCCATGTGCATCACTTTCCGAATGATATAAACTAAAAACTCGGGCTAGAAGAAGATCTCTAAAACTCCCTTTGGTTCAGAGACCTCTTCTGAGTATTCACTGGGCATGAAAAGTTTGCAAATATCCCCTTCAGAAAGTGAATCTCACCATATCTGATGTGTGCATATGGATATGAGCCAGAATTCTTTTGGTTCCCTATTCCTTGAATTCTCTTGGCTCCATATTCCTATTACTCATCAAATGATCAGAGCAGTGAGGAGAGAGTAATGGATTGAAAGAAATTGGGAATGCTATTTTTATTGATTATGGTAACCATTTTCTGAAGACCAATACCTTTATAATATGTGATGTTCCCATGGGGTAGCATAAGGACAAATAGTGCTTATTGCAGTTGGTCGATTTTAAATCATCAGCACTCTCATTAATTAGCATTGGATAACAATGACTGTTTTTCCATAGCTTTTACAAAACCGGGAGTTTTTCTATCTTGTCAATTTTTGTCAATTTCATGGCTGCAAAATAAATTCTGAATTTGAGTTTTGCCTTTCCCTGAAGACTCAAAGAATTGAACATATTTTTATTTATTCTAATAGTATATACTGGTTTTTCTATGAAATTGTTGTTGTTGTTTAGCTGTATCCAAACATAATTTGCCAATTTTCCCATTTTTCATCTTTTTTTTCCAAACTGATTTATCAGAATGGTTTGCAAATCCTGTATTGTAGTCCTTTGCAGATTAATATGGTATGAAAATATTTTCTGCCAACTTAATTTAGATTCTTACTCTCTTTATGGTATTATTGATAAACAGGTGTTCTTAATTTTAATGCAGTTGAATATATCAATATTTTATTAGTTTTTTTATGCCTATTTAATAAATCCTTCCATACCTCCATATCATAATTTCTTGTCTTAACAAAAAGTTTACAGATTTACTTCACTAATTTATGTTCTTAGTCCATGGAGAATTGATTTTTGTAAACAAAATAATGTAAATATTCAATTTCACTTTATTCATGTAGTTAACCTGTTGTCCCAACACCACTTTTTGACTAATCTGTACTTTTCTCACTTTTTTGCAATGCCTGACGACCTAAATCATTTTCGTATATGCATAAGATTATTTTTAGTTTGATTATTATCTTAATTCTCTCCTTTTGTCTATCCTAATGAATTATCTTTACTATCACAATTTTCTAATAGTTGTTCATCTATCTTGGCTATTTTGGGCTCTTTGTTTTCCCATAGAACTTATAGAAGCAGCTTTTCAAATTCGTTAAAAAAAAATCATTGATATTTTTGTTGGAATTTCACCTAATCTATCAATCTGTTTATATGTTTAAAACATTGGTTTTCCCCAGTTCATAGAACCCTGCAATCTTTCTGAAGTATCTTAAACCTAATAGATTTTGAAAATACTTTTGGTCTTTCAGTTGTACAATTATATTTCCTAATGTGATTTTTTTTTCCACTTGTACTCTTGATAATGCTCTTAAGTTTTTCTTTTCCTCCTACATTAGCTAGGACTTGAAGCACAGTATGTCGATAGTGGGCATCTTGTTTTATAACTGATCTTAAAGAGAGTTTTCTGGATTTCATAATGAAGTATGGCACATGCTATTTGTTTTAGAGCATTTATCATATTTATTACATTAGTTAGGTTGGGAGGAAGACATTTACCATTTCTAGTGCCCACCAACTTTCCCAGATGTCTGTGCAGCATAATCTCATTATATCCTGAGAGACTGGTATCACTAACCATGTTTAGAAATTGAAATTTTAAAAGATGCATAATTGCCCCCCAGTACAGTTAACACGTGGCCCGCTAGGATCTACATTCATACTTTAGCCTATGGTTTTTTTTCCCTTTCATTATATCATAAATATTTAGTTGTGCTGGCTCCCAATATCAAGCCATTTGCCACTGACCTGAGAAGCAAACAGCTAAACCGTAGACTTGCAGGGAAAGGGATTAGGTCAGTGTTGGTCATTCCACTATCGCTGAGGACTAGCACCGGGCTTACACTTGCGGATTTCAGCTGATAATTTGAGTATGTGAAGGGAAGGGACCCTTTATTATGGATCGGGCTGTCATTGCTATGACTCTGACTAGATTGTAGTGGATTTGGCCTGAACACTAGTCTTCACTAATAGTTTACTAGTAGGTAATAACTCTTCCTCAAGTGTTCACTCTCTTGTGAAAGTTCTTACTCACTATCTTATTCAGTGCCTTGCCTTGCTTGCCTGTATTGGTTACAATGCTTTCTGTATCCAGAGAGTCAGGTCATTGGACCCTGATGAGCTGAGACCTTAATTTGAGCTCCAATGCAAAGACATGATGCATGTCTACTGAATGAAAGTAGTTCTGAGTTAAAATCCTATTGCCAGGATAAAGATAAAAGTGAGACCCCTGTTGGCCTTTGAACCCTCCAGTGGGCACAGTAGAGATGCTGTATTACCAGTGAAACAGATTCTCTAGTACCACTTGTAATTCTATGTTTATAGTTTATTAGAAGCTGAGTCCAGACCATACGGTCTCATTTTTATTGGTACAATGCCATCATTGCCTAGAGACTTGAGGGAGATTTTGGCTTCTACTTTTCCTTTGATTAAACTCACTTAATTAGTGGAAAAAGACTGCTCTTTCCAAATAGCCACCATTTCTGTTTGATTTAACATTTTGTGGGATCCACGTTGTTACCCCTAAATAAATGTGGAGAGGACTGAGAAATATAGAAAATGTTGAGACCTCATTTACATGCTATTCCCCTGAGAATGTGCTGGAATTCTTACCAGTCTCATAAAAGCCAGTCTTGCCATCTGCTTGGTGAGATCAGAGAATGAACAAATAATCCAGCTTCTGCCATTAGGCCTTCTATCACTGTCCCCTCCACCCAGGGAGAAAAAAAAATGCATTTGCTCTATAAGAAATCTATTCACTCCCAGACCAAATTCTGTTATTTTTCTTCTTTACTTTCTCCTCACCAGATAATTGGTTATGGTTTCTCAATGGTGGAAATATGTGGCTCTTCACTGAGAAGATTTTTTGAATATAAATACCTCACTGAAAATTAAAATAACCTCAGTTGGGTGGAGAGAATATTGCAAACACTTTGGAATCCATTGTTGCCAGCAGAGTAGAACCATCCAATATGTATTTATGGTACCTGACTTGTGCCCTGGAGATATCACAGAGCTACTTGCTCTGATCAGAGCTCTTGCAGTGATACTTAAAAATTAATTGAATTTTCAAGAATGTCAGATTTAGCTATTGCAGTTGATGGCCCAATAGCTGACGTTTCTTAAAAATATGCTGCCACCTACAGTATTGTTAAGGAATGGCAACCCACTCCGGGATTCTTGCCTGAATTCCATGGACTGAGGAGCCTGGCAGGCTACAGTTCACAGGTTCACAAAGAGTCGAGCACGACTGAGCGACTAACCCTTTCACTTTTTCACAGTGCTGTTTAACTCTGACAAGGCTCTTGTCATGAATGTTAACTAGACAAAGAGTTAACCTGGGGGCTGATTAGTGATTGTTTCTGTTAAGATTTGGTAATTTGCATAGTATATTTTCTTTACTTATGCATGTGTGTATCTGTTTTCCTCCAGGAAAAGAAGAATATATTGCCACTTTCAAGGGATCGGAATACTTCTGCTACGACTTGTCTCAAAACCCCATTCAAAGCAGCAGCGATGAAATAACTCTGTCCTTTAAGACCCTTCAAAGGAATGGACTGATGCTTCACACCGGGAAATCAGCCGATTATGTCAATCTCGCCCTGAAAAATGGAGCTGTCTCTCTGGTCATTAATTTGGGATCAGGGGCCTTTGAAGCACTAGTGGAACCCGTGAATGGAAAGTTTAATGATAATGCCTGGCATGATGTGAAAGTCACCAGGAATCTGCGTCAGGTAACAGCGCAGTGGATAAGAGAGTAACTGGCTTTGTTTCTCGCTACAGCTGTGTTTGTGTGGTACTTGAAAACCCTAACAACATGAGATAGGGCTCCTCAGAGTCGCTTACAAATTAGCTTTTTCTTCTTCTGAGATAAATCTTCCTGCCATACTTGAGCAGGGGCATATCTAGAAAGTTCCAGGGGCCCAAAGGCTGTTTTGACTCATCAACATGTGACAGTTTCCCAGAGGGCTGCAAGGTCATCCCTGAGACCTGCCCTTCCTGTGACGTGTGTGATTCTGTTGTGTTTTTGGTTTTTTGTTTATTTGATTTTAAATTATAGTTTTCATGGTGATCATTTGAAAGCATGTACATTGGGATCATTAAATCACAGTTCCTTTTTTGTAGTTAAAAAAAAAGAAAAATCAAACAACAATGTGTTTGTGATTCAGGATTGTGTCGATCCCTACTTCCTCCCCAGCCCAATCTCTGAAATGAGGACAGAAAAAGCCCCTGAAGGGGGAAAATGAATTTGGGGATTTCCACATCTCCTCAAGAATCTATTTATGCAGATATTTTTATTTTGTAGCACAGACACTTATGTTAAGCCCCAGATGTCTCTGCAGAGACCAGTTCATCTTCTAATTGCCCATTTCTATTTGATTATATTTTTAAAAAATTCTTCCAAGTGTCTACGTATTAGAAAAACACCATTTTTTCAGTCTATCTATGGGCCCCCATATACTGTATGCTTTTAACTGAGACATATTATTACAGTATAGACATATATATATTCAGATGAAAGTGAATAGATTGTCCTTATATATTGAACATGATGAGTTTTGGTTACTATTTGAAATTTTATGATATTACAATGTACCATTTTGTAAAGTGTTGACAGTGACTAATTTTTCTGCAGTACATGCTGATCTCAAACTAATATCCTTAACATATTTGTTGTTTCTCTGAACAGTTGCAGAATGACCGGATTGTCTCTGGTTTTCCTTTACTAAAACAGCCTTCTCTTTCTGAGCTGTTAACTGACTAACCTTTTCTTTCCTGCTTCTAAAAGGCTTAAACTGTCCAAGCTAGAGAAGCAACCAGGAATTTTAGGAGTGCAGGGTTAGTCTAGCTGAGGCAGAGGAGTAAAAGTAAAGAATTCCTGAGACCCTCCAAGACCTTTCAGAGGCCCTGCATGTTTCCCCCCTGCCCTGGGGGAGAGTTTCCCACCATCAGGGTAGCTGTAGGCCACAGACTTCTTATATGTGTGTCTCTTTAGTTCTCCCTTTTTATTTTTCTCTCAGATTCTCACCAAGAGGCCGAAGGCTCATTTGAGAGAAGCACAGAAGGAAGGGTGGGGCTTGAGGAGCCCACTTTCTAGATTTGCCTTTGCTCAGGTTACAAACCAAACTGCGAATTGGTAGCTCCAAGGAAACTGCAGTTATACAGCCGGGGTGCATGTGTGGCAGGACAGATTAAAAACAAATCCATTCTACTCATTCTATGTGTCAGGATCTTTGCTTTGTTTCATTGCAGTAAACTGTGATCCTAAAGTCCATCAATATGACCGAAGGAAGTTTTGGAGTTGAGGAGGAGTCCCTGTATGCTGTAAAATTGAGTAGTAGGGCAATGCCAACCAATTCCTATGAATTTGCAGGGGCTGGGGTGGGCCAGGGCGGGGGAGGGACCGTTTCTGGGCAGAAGGTGGCAGTGGTCAGCTGATGAGCTTTAGGCCTTTGAGTCCCTTTTAGTCTTTTTAAATGTCTGTCAGACATACTCAGGGAGACAAAGGAACATTGCCATATGTCTGTTTCTGTCTCATAGCAAGTTACGAACAATACTGGCAGGAAAAATATTACCTCTGTGGGAGGCCTATTTGTTAGTCTGCTTTTTTCTTGTAAAATTTTTTTGCCCTTTTTCTATGTTACTAACATGCTTAATAACTAACATGTCATTCATGGAATGTTTCATTCTACTAACCGTTACCTGAATCAAAAAATGTACTAACATGGTAGAGACCATCATATTTTTTAAGTAACGATCGTTATTTTGTTCACAGTTTTTAATTTCCTTTCTCCCCCCTTCTCCACAAAGCACTCAGGCATTGGACACGCTATGGTAAACAAACTACATTGTTCGGTAGATATCATTCTAATTGTTTCTTATTTTGGGTTTGCCGTGTGTTTTCTTTCTTTCTTTTAACTGTAGACATCATTAACAAAAGAGGAACTGCGGTTGGTACTCTTCTGCTTACTTTGACCTCCTTCTTTTCATCTGTTGTTGACCTTCTTATTTTTTACCTGTTCCTGTCAACTTCTGTTTTCCAACTCACCTGTAGGGGCATCGTTAACGTTTCGAACGTTTTGCATCCAGCTGTGGTTTAACACGGGAAAAGACAAAATGGTGGCTGGCCCGAGTGACCGCAAGCTCAGCCAGCCTCAGACCATTCATGACGCATGGCATGCACCCTTGATCTGGGAATGCTGGAGATGCCACACCCACTCATCTTTCCCTCCTCATCGAGCAGTTGTGTGTTTTCCTTTGGTTCTCCCGGTTTCCTTTCCTTTCTGAACTGTCCTGTCCCTTCTGCATGTGCGCCTCAGCGTGTGCCGCTTCCACTGGTTGTTTTGCGCCCCCCTCCCCTTTGGCATGGACGCAGGCACTTGCATGCTGTACAACTGCTGCTCAGTAGTGCAAACGGTGACATTGCTGAAAAGAGCTTGCGCCTTTTCTGTTAACAAGGTGCACGTGTGATTAGTTAATAACAGACGACTGAACTTTACTAATATGTACACCAGCAAAACTAACCTAGGAAGCATTTTACTAACACCATTTTTGTGTCTGCTAAATAACTTTTGAGTTGCCTTAGGGATGATGCTGACACTAGTTCAATAACCAGTTAACTCTCTAACTAGTTTAGACCTCTTAGGGCTAGTTGAATAGAATCCAAGAATAAACCTCAAACAGACATGAAAATGGGTTCCGCCATAGGTCTAAAAATAAAAACCAAAAAAAAAAAAAAAAAAGCAAAAAGCAAAATGAAAAAACAAAACAAAACACAACACAGGCATATCCCAGGATTACAGTATCTAGGTCTGAGTATAGCGTGTCCTTTCCCTGTGCTTTGTTATCTAGGTGACAATATCAGTGGATGGGATTCTTACCACAACGGGCTACACGCAAGAAGATTATACCATGCTGGGGTCTGATGACTTTTTCTATGTTGGAGGCAGTCCCAGCACAGCAGACCTTCCAGGGTCACCAGTCAGTAACAACTTTATGGGTTGTCTCAAAGAGGTAAATATCTCTGTCACCAGAATCATTTCTAATTCATGATTTCATCATTTCAGATCCAGACTCAAAGCACCTTTGCTGAAGACCTGATGTTTGTGGTGTCAAAGGGCACAACCTTGAATTCCATATTCCACTGTGGTTTTTATAGGTTTGGAGGGATGAGGGAAGCTCATAGAACATTATCAAGGAATTAAGTTCCTCATCTTTATAGTCTATAAGTAATCCACAGTTAAGATTTGCATAGGCAGTCATATTCTCTATAAAAGGAAGTCAGACATAAAGAAATATTGGATTTAGAGTTAAGCCAAACACCTTGCTCATCTCTACAAATGCCTTAGGTGTTATATATTCAGTGGTGACTTATTTGAGCATTACAGGAAAAAAGAAAAAAAAAATGGCTAAAAGAGACCAAATTCAACAAGCACAAAATAAATCTGAATCATAAAATAAACTTTGTTCCTATATTTTTACCATGTTCTGAAGGAAGTAAAGATGTTTCATTTGTGAGTTAACTTGATGTTCACCTGAGTGAAGCTTTCAGGCTAAAAGATATCAAGAATTTCATCCCTCATTCTCAGCTGTCATTGTTGATTGTAACTTTTGATAGGATTAGAACTTGTTGGGGTGTGAGAAGAAAAAAATCAGGAATGTCCTTGGGTTTTGACTTGTATGAATATTTTCCCATAAAAGCTGCCTGTTTTCATTCAGGTACAACCCAATTTCTTTTGGCTGCTAAAACCAGAAGTTCCTTTTGCATTACATGGCTGTAGTTTAATGGTACAGACCTATAAAATATAAAATTTAATAACTTTGAATTTATTATTGATTAGCCATAGATGTTGCTGGTAAGCAGTGATGTGCTTTCGTTTATTTTAAAGAAAATATTCTAATCAAACTCATTTCAGGTAAGCATCAGTGAAAAACTATCAGTGCTTAAATTATCCTGACCTGTTTTCCATTTATATAAATATACTGGGTATTGCATTGCCTAGTATGTGAATGTGTATATAAGAAGTATTTGTGCTTTGTGGTGGTAGGGATCGATTGTCTTTCAGAAAAGACCTTTTAATTTTTACAAATATGTAACATGACCTAAGACTGCACTAAGCTCTGTGAGCATAATAAAATCTTAATAGTTATTACTATTGTTATAATAATAGGCATTTTCTGAGCTCTTATTTTGCACCTGATGCAATCCTAAGAGCTTTATAAGGATCTCCACAATATAAGTAGTAATTACCTGCATTTTGGGGGCAAGAAAACTAAGGTTTGGCACAGGTAAGTTTCTTGAGCAAAGGTCTCACGGCTAACAAATTTTAAAGCGTAAATCATGTCAGTCTGATTTCAGAGTTTTGTGTACCCTTAGCCACCATAATATACAGTGTCCTAACAGAAATATTTGTTAGAAGATTGTGTAAGCCCTCAAGTTTGTTACAAAAAGAAACAACTTTCAGAAATGTAATATAGACTGTGAGGAATGAGATATTCAATTGTGTGGTACCCTTATACCCATTTGAATATGAATGAGAGTGAATGAATGGGGGTCTAGTAGACAAGGAAGACCCAGAGAAGGTCAGGATGTGAGCATCTTGAGGGATAATTATGATTTGTTGATGCTGGGGATGGAGAACGCACTTCAGGCTAGGGAGAAGCATGGTGAAAACATGCTTAGATTTCACAATATGATGCCTGGATCTTTCTTTTGGAGATGGGAGCTGGGGTGGGGGCAGAATATAACCCTAACCATCTACTTCATTCCGTCATTTTTACTGTGATCTCTCCAACCTACCATCAGCCTCTTTGGCAAGTTAGTCTTGCTAATGACTGGGAAAAAGAAAGGAAACTGAAATCTAACTAAAGAGCCCTTCTGGGTATTCTGTAAAAACATGAGAATTTCTGCAGTGATCACCCAAATTCAACTGTGCCTCATAATCTTCTGACATTTCAGTTTGGGCCAGGCAACTTCCTGTGTGTATGAGTCTTCAATGGATTGCCTTAATCTAAAATTAGTTTCAGATTGAACTATATCTCACGTTAATATCTTTGTGTTAATGAGTAGTTGATACACTTTACAACTCATCTCGTTTCTTAATTATAGTCGATCTGCAATTTTATATTAGTTTCAAGTACAACGTAGTGATCAGTATTTTTTTGCAGATTATACTCCATTATTGTTGTTTTAGTCACTGAATCAACTCTTCTGTGACCCCATGGACTGTAGCCCACCAGGCTTCTCTGTCCATGGGATTTCCCAGGCAAGAATACTGGAGTGGGTTGCCTTTTTTTTTTTTTTTCCTCCAGGGGATCTTCCCAACCCAGGGATTGAACCTGAGCCTCCTGCATGTCTTCTGCTTGGCAAGTGGATTCCTTACCACTGGGCAACCTAGGAGGCCCCATACTCCATTATCAGTTATTACAAAATAATGGCTATAATGCCCCGTGCTATATCCTTGTTGCTTATGAATTTTGCACTTGTCTTTTTAATTAGTCTTTAACCACAAAAACCGAGTCAAGTGGTTTTCTGTGGGACTTCATCTACTGAGTCCAAACAATGAGGATTCACTCATGTTACTGTTTCTATAGGTCTAGGATAGATATCAGCCTTACTGATAGGGTACTTCCTACATCTCTTCCTCTACAGACCAGGATATGTGTTTGGAGTAAGTCCTGCCAGTGTTTTATTAATGTGTAATCGAGTACACTTTATTTCCTCCTGACACAGTAGTATAGAAGGATATGGGCATGATCAGCTCATAGCACACTTTGCTTGGTCAGATTTTAGATGGTTCCTAGTCTCCATCCAAGTCAAAGTATCTGTTTAGAATGCTCTGTTCTTCCTACTACTGAGATGAAATTGTGACAGAGTGTCATAGGCTTTGAGCTACATCACCTTATCTCAGATAGGTGAGCTTTGTAGAGTTGCTGATAAGAGAGAAACATACCCACATTCATTCTCACCCCATCTCTTTTAAGCCCATATGAGCCTTCCTTAACTCTGTCATGGGCTTTCTGCCCTGTAGAATGTTATGTAAAACCTTAATTATGATTTTATATATGGATCATAACATTTTTATTTTCAGTCTAGTATGTGATCCCCCTTAGGATAACCAGTCCTGGAGGAGACACTAATAATACCATGTCTGAAATCATAGAAGAAATTTTGGAGTGTTGGAACAGGAAGTCACTTCCCAAGTCTAGCCTCCTTATCTTGAAAATTGAGAAATAGACCTAGAGGTTATTTGTTCCACCTCAAAATAATGAAGGGGTAACAGGATTAGAACACAGAATATTGTCAGATAAAACATACTACTTGTATCACTGGTTCTGTTTTATTATGAATAGTGGCACTCAAGATCTCAAGATACAAAACTAGAGATGGCCTACCACTCTCACTAATTCACATCTCTGTTCTTGGAAAATTAAATTAAAAAAAAATTACTTTGCAACAACCCATAATCTAGTGTTTATTAGAAGTAGCTAGAAATTAGGGCTTTACCTATATGGCATTCAATAATGCTTTTTTGAAATGAGACTCAGTTTTCATGGAGAGCAGCCAACTTCATTAAGAAATTTGTTTTTTAGTGATTAACAAATTTTAAAATAAATTATTTCAACATAATTTGGCAAAATATAACCTGAACTTCATATACTGCTTTGTTCAAACCAAGAAGGAGCTTTGAATGACCAAGAATTTATGATAAGAGGATCAAAGTAGTTGTAAAAAAATATTTGTATTTTCATCATAAATCGAAAAGACTTTGGAGAAATGTTTGAGGTCACTGAAAACTACTTTCAGGAATATAAATTTGAGAAGTTAGAATAAGAATTATAAATAATAAATTACCCATATACCAGCCCACATCTATGAAATTCCTGGAGGGTGATAGGTCTGTGAAAATACACTTTAAAAAAAAATCTGATTTTTATCAAAGCAATACTAATCATGCTTAGGCTGAAGCGTTGTTTATATTCTTTGCATTCTTTATGCTATTGACTAAAACCTGAAATATATGTTGCTTAAAAAGATCATTTAAAATTAAATTTAGTTTTTCCAGCAGCCAGTTTTTGAGTGATTGCTCCAACAGTAGAGAGATTCAGAAGATGCTGTGGAAAGTTAAATCATAGTGTCTAGGTGAGATGGAGTCTATTTGAGGACACCTATAGTCCTGCCCATTCACCTTAGACTCCTAGGAAAGCTCTATGTGTGGGTATAAAAGTATCACCGTTGATTCCTAAGGTGCTCATTAGAGGTTTTTGTTCAATTGTGTTTTAATATTCCAAGATAGTGGAAAACTTACTAACATGTGCTTCTACTGCAGTGTTTTGACCATGAGGGCTTCTGCAATAAATAACTTACAAGGAAGGCTCATGCTGCTCCTTATTAATCTTGCCTCAGAATCTCCTTCTGCTATTATGCATTTCTTAGTCCCTTTGTGCCTTCATAATGTTTTGAAACACCTATTTCCCTCCTGCAGAGTGAAAATTACTCAACATAGTTTGTTAGTAGGGAAATGAAGTCAAGGAGGAAGGAAAGGATTATGTTCAGTAAAATGACTTGGAATGCTTTATTTGAAGTTTGTTTTTAGCTATGTGTCCTTGCTGAAGGTCTTAAAATACATTGTGTGAGTGGAGACATTGCCTGAGTAAGAAAATGTAGAAGGCTACCACTGACAGTTGCTTGGGATAAGCCTAAGAAAGATTCTAGAAAAATAAATAAATAATTGAAATGCTAGGGGGAATCAAATCCTTACTGAAAATTTCATCAACCTAATTAGATCAGTGCAGCCTTTAATTACACTGAGAAACTTTTCACAGTAAAAATTTAGAAGAGGCTGTGAGGTGGATGAAGTTCAGAAAATATCCTCTTATGCAAGCATTTTCATCCAACTGTGGAAAAAAATAGTTAATACCTGCATGTGATCAGCATGGTCCCCTCTGCCATTTGCAGCGGCATTGCTGTGGATCATACAATGTATCAGTATCATTGCTGAGAAAAAGGTGCAATAGTTCCTTCATGCAAATACCTCTTAACTCCTATCCTTCTGGGAGGGCAACAGAACTTGAGAAGATTGTGAAGGCTTCTCAGTTTATCTTCTATGATAGAACCACCTCATCAAATTTGGGTTCTGTGGTATCCTGTTCTTATTTCCTCATGACTCAGAGAGTAGAGTGCGTATCATTTACATGTAAGAACAAAAATCCATGGCATATTTATTTTCATTTTAAGTAATCTTTCCAAGTTTGAAGTAGAAGTCTGACCTGTTGGAGAAATTTGACATCAATGAAGACTTTGGAGGGTAAAGAGATCTTCGTTGATCATCATGCAACTTGGGTAAAGGGAGGATCCTTATGTGAGAGGACTTCCTCATAGGAGATCCAAAGTCATGATTAAACATAGTTCTCCCAGGTTTCAATTTCCTCCAGACTCTTCCTTCTTGGGGTCCCTGATCCCTGAGATAGTTTCTGCCTTTCCTCTCCCATTACGCTGTCACAGTCTATATATCGGTGGGTATTTTTACAGTGTAGTTATGTTAAACTTTCTGCATGCCTCATTCATTCTTTTCAAAAGAGAACTGTCTTTGCATTTCCATCTCACTTCTTCCTAGCCATTTTCCATACATATCCATGTATTTTTACTCACGGTATAATTATATAACTAAGGATACTAATTTCTACTTTAATTATGTTTTTCAGAATGTCCTCAGTGTAACTATTTTGGGAGATATTTTACTAATGCCATCCAAATAAGAGACTGTATGAAAATACAAAGGAATTCCTGTAACAGAAGTCACCCTCTGTCTCGGTGCTGTATTCCTAGAGGCAGGGTTGTGGTTTAGTGACTTGTAAGAGAGCTTAGTTTAGCCTTAGCTGCAGAGGAGGCCCATTGACTTACAGCATTGGGCAAAAGTTCTAGTCTAGAAAGAAAATAAATTTTCTCCATCTGATTTAAAATACAGAAGATGGCAGTTTGCTTTTTAAACTTTAACGAGAAAGTAAGATGGAGTATGTGAGAATGTCAAAGAATTTGACAAATTCTTATGTACTACTAACCTGATTTATTATAAGCCCTGCCTAATTTCTTTCAGATCGTGGAATTACTGAAATGTGTTTCAAGTCTTCTGCTGTAATAAATTGTCAGCACTAGAATGCAAACAGAGGTCAATTACCCTTGCCTCCTTTCATGTTTAAGACAGCAGACCAACAGCTTCTTTTAAGTCAGGCAACCCCCTTTCCTATTTAAGGATGTCATTTCAAGAACTCCTGTGAGGTAATAGCAATAATAATAATAATATCCTCATTATACAAATGAGGACTCTGAGATCTTAGCAGAGCACATGTCTCTGAGTGGTGAGGTTGGACCATGACCTTGATTTTCCATCCCTAAGTTGAGTACTTTTCCTAGTTAGAGCACATTGCCTGAATGTGTTCATCCAAACGACTCCAGTAATATAAACTCTGTGGTCCCTAGTTGTGGGTAGGATTATACTAGGCATTATACACAGGGATTTTAAAAGAGCTATTATAAAAGGGCAAGAGGGTTGGTATATTCCAGAACAGTAATAATAATACTAATATACTAAGTATTTTCTATTTTTCATGTAATATCTACAGCATCCACTGAGTTAACCCATTTTACTGAGGGCATCAGCAACATAGCAAACATAATAATTTATTCCTAAACAATAAAAGGATGAAACTGTGAAACAACTTGATATTCAGTACTTGAAACATAGTGGCAAGGGAGGAAAAAAATATATATATGTAGACTTACAGCATTTTATCTTTGGTGCTACTTTTATTATTAAATTGCCTAGACCAGTGCACTGTCATTTTTCCCTTGTTTTATATGTTCAAAAGTAACTCTCCGACCGTGATAAAAGTATAGTAATACCGTTTGTATTTGACAAATGAGGACATGGAGACAAGCGAAGTTCGGTAACTGACCTAGGAAAAAACAGTTACTAAGCAGCAGGGCCAAGACCTAAACGTTAACTAATCTAACCACAGAATCCTCTCCTTTACTACTCTATGTTGCTTTCTTTACACATAATGTAATTTCACTTATCTTTCCTCATTCTCAGTCTTTTCATTAAGGTATAATTAAATGGAATGAACTTTATAGCAATCTTGAAGCCAAAGAAAACACAGCCTAGCTTCCTAGGATGTTGCAGAAGGAGATGTCTAAGTGGGAGGAGAAAGAGCAGGAGATATTTATTTCTTGAATGCTCAGTTATAGGTGAGCTTCCTGGGGGACTTTTCCTCTCACAGTTTTAACTGGTATTGGGATGTCACCTCTGTAAAAGTCTTCTCTACTCTGTAAGTCTGCATATTCTTCCTCCTCTGTGGATGTAAATAAGGCAATAATGCTTGTCATCAATTTCTGAACTCTGTAGCCAACCATTTGAACAGGGATGCACAAAAAATACATTTGGAAGTACTTTCTAGATTTCTATAAAGTATTGGCTTCATAGATTGTCGAGAGTAAATTTGCTTCTGTGCCTTGTAGCCTTGAGGACAGGGAAATAAGCAATTGGGGCAGAAACCAGGCATTTTGCCATAGACAGTCCTCTTTGAGATTGGATTCAGGGGGTCCCATCTGCTCAGGTCCCTGAGGAAGTGGAACTCAGCTCTTTAGTCTCCAAGCATCTGGTGAGTCCTTGTCTGGAATTCAGCTTTTTTAACATAGTAACCTCCCTTCCAGGGGACCCACAGAATTTTTATTTCCCATCATTTTCAGCAGATGCCCCATAGCCTGGAACTATATCAGCAGTTGGCATAATGCATTGTAGTGCTTTCAGATATCAAGCTAGCAAAACATGGCTGGGTAGGAGGTTCGATGACATTTTAATTCAGAGGAATTGATGCATTTTATAGACTATGACATTTTTCTAGCCCAGCAGAAAGCAATAATGAATAATGTCTACGACTAAACATTTCCTCTTAATTTCAGCACCCACTGCAGTACCCTGTTTAAATTGTTCTGTTCACTTATGCACTTGTGCATTCAGTGAATCAACATTAGTCAATACCTACTGTGTGCTAGGCTCTGTAGTAGATACCGGGGACATACCTATAAATAAGACAACATGCTTAGAAATCTGGAAGGACAGCCTGACAAAGAAACAGAAAATTACATTACAGGTACCTTCATTGAGGCAGTGGAAATTGCTCTAAAAATACAGTGAAAGCTGTTATTAATTCAGCCAGAGGTGATTGGTAATACTTTCAAAGAGAAGGTGACAAAGTAATCTGAGTTATCCTCTCTGTCTCTCTTTGCTCAACTCTATAATGGGCATGATATTATATGAGATTAAAGCACAATGAATTTGCTCTGCTCTCAGATTTAGAAAAGAATAGAAAAGATAAAATGATATGAAGGATTAAAAAAACACATTAGAAAAGAAAAGCTCCATAGAAATGCAAACTTGTACTTTGCTAAGTATGAACCATATTTTAAAAATCTAATATCCATCCAAAACAAAGGGAATATTTTAGTCTTCATCTTAATTTTTATTATGAGATGATTTACTCTTCACTTAGTTCTTTGGATCAAGTGCTATGTTTGGAAGAAAATTATTCCTGTACATGGTAATTGGTCTTTTTTTTTTTTTTTTCAGGAGATTCATCACTATTGAAACACATTTAAAACTAATTACTTTAAAGTGAAAATAATTTTGTTATCATTCGAAGCATGTGATTTTTAAATAATAGGAAAATGAGATTTTTTTTATCTTTGTTGAGTATTCTGCACACAGACAAATTGGTGATTCTGAGTGTTCAGTTTAGTTCTGTATACATGATATGACTATCTACTATGTATCAGGGTCTGTGTGAAGTGCCAGGATATGATAATTAGGTTGACATAGGTTATCCAATCAAAATCATGATGAATGAATTGTCCATCAAACATTTATATTTTTCTGAAACTAAGTTTCTAAATTTCAGTCAAATGGGATAATAGTAACCAGTTATAGATTGTTATTCCGTTAAATTAATTATGACAAATTACATTAGAATCAGACAGACCTGGGTTCAAGCCCTGGCTCCCTAGACTTGGTAGTTGTGTAACCTGCGAATAGTAATTTAGTATTTTTGGCTTCCTTTTTCCTTCACTCTAAAGGATTAACTGAATGTATGTAATTGAAGGACTCAGCATAGTACCCATTATACTGGACTATTTCAATAAATGATGAGTGTTAACTATGATTATATTGCAGATAGGAATGGACCAATAGATATATATTTTGTGGACATGTGACCTATGTAGTCACACAGGGCCCCCGCATACAGAAGGACCCTGCACTTGGTTTAATATCTTCCTCTTGCCACTTGAAATTCTTAGTAACTTTGAACAAGGGACCCTTCATTTTTATTTTTGCACTGGACCCTGTAAAATATGAGAATTGTCTGGGTTTCAGACACATATATGAGATTTTGCACATATTATCTCATTTTAAAAATTATTTCATTTAACTCTCCCAACAGCTCTGTGAGGAAATTGACTTCAATGCCACAAATTATTTATAACATCATCAAGGCCACAATACTCATCTGTAAAAGAATTCAGAAGAAACACTGTTTATTGACTCTAGCCAATGTGTTTTCCTCTTTTGTTCTCCTAAATTATAATAGCCAGCAGCAGCAACAAAAATTAGTAAAGATGACTGAGAAACTCATCATTTTTTAGAAAAAAATTGGTATATTTTTCATAACTGGTGATAGTCCAGTTTTTTTTTTTTTATGGTTTAAATGCAGTTGTGTTTTTTACTTTTTAAGGATTTTATCATCATCATCAGATTTCACATTACAGTATTTTTCAAGCACAATCACTGTATTCCTTGCCTACACTCACCATCTGTAGACAAAACAGTCTCATATGTAAGACTTCAGTGTTTGCTTGCAAGAGTAAATTGACCTTTTTGTTTACATTTTCTTCTCTAACATTGCCATCCATCCTTCATGAACATTACCTTCAGCTATTGTTTAATAATTTTTTGATTTATCCTGGATTAATCAAAACATTTATATAAAATTACATAGAATTTATATAGAACAATTTCTAAACAATGGCATGCAACTAGGAAATAAAGCCCAGCAGCAGTTCTTAGCCCATTTAAGGATTTACTCTTCAAGATATGGCCTGTGAACAAGCAGCGTCAATATCACCTAGGAGCTTCTTAGATGAAAAACCTCAGGCTCCTCCCCAGATCTACTAAATCAAAATCTATATTTTAATAAGATACCCGGGTGATTTCATATGCAAATTAAACTTTGAAAATCACTCATCTGGAGCACCTCAGCCCCTTTATTTTATTGACATCATTGACTGTGTGCACACACTAAGTCTCTTCAGTCATATCTGACTCTGTGCAATCCCATGAACTGTAGCCCACCAGGTTTCTTTATCCATGGGATTCTCTAGGCAAGAATACCAGAGTGAGTTACCATGCCCTTCTCCAGGGGATCTTCCCGACCCAGGGATTGAATCCATGTCTGGCAGGGAGGTTCTTTACCATTAGTGCCCCCTGGGAACTCCCATCATTGACTGCATGATGCACAATTATGCTATGATTGGCATTAAACATGGCTAGAATGAACCTCAATTGCAACTATGATCTGCATTTTAAACATATTAAATATAAAACAGTATACAATTAAGTAGCTTAGAAATGACTCTGAGGCTTACACCCAGAGCCTCAGCATCTCAGAATGACAAGACCCTAGGAAAACACTCCTAGGCTCACTTCTCCTATACTTCCTGCTTGGGCTCAGCCTTTTGCAGGAGATGGACATCAGGATCTTTGTGTCAGATTACACCAAGGGCAGATAAACCACCAGGATCCCTTCAGGGCTAACCTCCCAACATTCTAAATTTAGTGGCAAATATAGCCTTGGGATCAGTTGTATTTACTATCCAAGCAATAAGCTTTTGCTTCTGAAATAGTTGGAACTACGCCCATGACCATTAAAGTAAAATACCTGTGTGTTTTAATAACAATTTTAAACTAGGTCTCCTAACCTTTATTTGATTTTGAGTACTGCTTTCATAGCAAAATTTGTTCCTTTGCAAAAGTGCTGAAAATCACTATGTGCAGGTCTACTTGGGTTAATTATTATTTTTGCATGGTTATATTTTTATGCTGAATTTTCCATGTACACTTTTCACATTTTTTTAGGCCATGGTTTATTCAGGGTTATTTTTACCTTACTACAATTTGCTAACTTAAACAGATTTCTATGTATTTATTTACATTGTAACAACTTTGTAACATAATGGATTATGCCCTAAAGGAAGTAAACTCTTCCTTGAGTATAAATTAAACAATTGGGGGATTTGAGGCATTAAGGAACCATTTAGGGAAATACTGCTTTTGCAACATGAATTTGAGTAAGAGCCCCCTAGAGGAAGATATGTTCAAACTACCACACCATTGCACTTATCTCACATGCTAGCAAAGTAATGCTCAAAATTCTCCAAGCTAAGCTTCAGTATTACATGAACCGAGAACTTCCAGATGTTCAAGTTGGATTTAGAAAACCCAGAGGAACCAGAAATCAAATTGCCAACATCTGTTGGATCATAGAAAAAAGCCAGAGAATTCCAGAACATCTACTTCTTCTTCATTGACTATGCCAAAGCCTTTGACTGTGTGGATCACAATAAACTGTGGAAAATTCTTCAAGAGATGGGAATACCAGACCCCCTTACCTTCCTCCTAAGAAACCTATATGCAGTTCAAGAAGCAACATTTAGAACAAGATATGGAATGGTGGACTGGTTCCAAATTGGAAAAATAGTACGTCAAGGCAGTATATTGACACCCTGCTTATTTAACTTATATGCAGAGTACATCATGCAAAACGCTGGGCTGGAGGAAGCCCAAGCTGGAATCAAGATTGCCGGAAGAAATATCAATAACCTCAGATATGCAGATGACACCACCCTTATGGCAGAAAGCAAAGAGGAACTAAAGAGCCTCTTGATGAGGGTGATAGAGGAGAGTGAAAAAGCTGGCTTACAAGTCAACATTCAAAAAATGAAGATCATGACTTTTGGTCCCATCACTTAGTGGCAAATAGATGGGGAAACAGTGGAAGCAGTGACAGACTTTATTTTCTTGGGCTCCAAAATAAATGGGCACAGTGACTGCAGCCATAAAATTAAAAGACGCTTGCTCCTTGAAAGAAAAACTATGACCAACCTAGACAACATATTAAAAAGCAGAAACATTACTTTGCTGACAAAGCTCTGTCTAGTCAAACCTATGATTTTTCTAGTAGTCATGTATGGAAGTGAGAGTTGGACCATAAAAAAGCTGAGTGCCAAAGAATTAGTGCTTTTGAGCTGTGGTGTTGGAGAACACTCTAAAGAGTCCCTTGGACTGCAAGGAGATCAACTAGTCAATCCTAAAGGAAATCAGTTCTTAATATTCATTGGAAGGACTGATGCTGAAGCAGAAGCTCCAAAACTTTGGCCACCTAATGCGAAGAACTGACTCATTGGAAAAGACCCTGATGTGGGGAAAGGCAGGAGGAGGGGGGACGACAGAGGATGACATGGTTGGATGGCACCACCAACTCGATGGGCATGAGTCTGATTGAGCTTCAGGAGTTGGTGATAGAGAAGCCTGGCGTGCTGCAGTCCATGGGGTCATAAAGAGTCAGACATGATTGAGCGACCCTACTGACCCTACTAAAGGAAAGTAAGGAGTATGACACCACTCTCAACTGAAGGACACTCAGCCCAAACTTTTCTTGGTGATTAAGTGAACAGAGATGGCTTTAAGTGACATTAATGGAAAAACCATTAATCCCAAGAAGAGTGTGAAGTGTGTGCTTATGCAATGCTTACAGAAAAAATAACTTTGAAGTGAGCTGGCTGCATACTCTGCGGTCAGAAAAGAAAGTATCACAGACCTCCTCAAAATTTCTTAAGGAGACCAGAATTTTATGGCACTTTAAATCCTCCTCTACTATCTTCCTCTAAACTCAGTGTGTAATTAGAGGCTATTTTTTCTTGAAAATGCATTAAAACTAAATCTCTCTGGCTTTATTAGATTAGAATAACACTGAAAATACTTCCATTTAGTTTCATCCCCCATTCAAGAAAATGTAGCCTTTTTTCACTTCATACAACTTTACTTGCACTTTTAATGCAATTCCTTCTTTCTAGCTTAAAAATACACATAACACAGGGAGTATTAATAATTAAATTTGAAGTGGAATATCCAGAAGTGAAGTTTAAGTAATAGGAAATATTTTTACATTCGTGCTTGTTTTGCTTTAAGTATTGTAGTTATACGTATGATAATTGAGTAATAATCCTTTAAAATGTGTGTATTTATTCACCAAGCCCTCAGTGAGAACCAGCTGTCTCTAGCACTGAGTAGATGCTGGGTTTACAAATATGAATGATTTGCATCACCTTGTCTGGATTCTGAAGACACCCAACCATAAAAATGAATTTCAGTGCTATAATTTGATAACAGCAACAAAATGTATCAAATGACCTCCATGAAATGAGCCTGTGCAAGATGCCAAGTGAAGATAAAAAAAAGAGAGAGAGAGAAAGAGAATAAGATGTGGTACAGTTGAAAGAAACACATAAGTAGTTAGGTCACCTTATTCTGCTTTTCTGCCTCATCCTGAGCTCATCTCTATCGTAGTATTGCTACCATAATTGTATAGGTGTTTGATCATCTAGGGTTTCTCAAGAATGTTAAGCCCTAAGGCCCTAAGACATCCATTGTTATGTAACAGTGCTAGTTATGGATCATCATTGGGAGAATTGAGAAAATAGTTACTCAGCTAATTTTCTACGTTCTGTGGTTCAGATGACTTTTCTAGTTGAGAAAAGCTGCTGCTGCTGCTACTGCTGCTGCTAAGTCGCTTTAGTCGTGTCCGACCCTGTGCGACCCCATAGACCGCAGCCCACCAGGCTCCCCCATCCCTGGGATTCTCCAGGCAAGAACACTGGAGTGGGTTGCCATTAGGGGACGACTGTTCTGCTCGTTTGTTGGCAAGGATTATGACTTTCTTAGTGCTATAGCCTGGGGCATAGTTGGTGCTCTATAACCCTTTAGTTGATTCATTATAATTACACTCAAGTGAGATCATTTCTACAACAAAGGTTTCTACTGCATTCTATGGCAACATGATGTAGAGAGGAGCATCAAGAAATGTCAGAAAAACAGACTTTCCCAGGGAGATACTATTTGCACTTAGCTTTCAAAGAAAAGAATATATCTGCAAGTGAGTAGGATGTGAGATACAAAGTTTGAGACAGAGGAGAATTTGGAGAAATGGCATGGTTGTAAAAGAATACACAAACATGTAGGGAATGTCTAGGGTCCATCAGTGTGACTCAGGAAAGGATACATGGAACACTGGTGCTGGATATAAATTAGAGGAAATAATGCTGAAAATGGATAAAATCATGACAGGATATGACTGCTCCAGTGGTTGGGACTTTTGTGTGTTAAGAATCACCTGAAAATTTACTGCTGCAGATCCTGGTCCCCACAACTTTTCATTCATTTAACAAACATTTAAGGTAATAAAGATGCACCTGATGCAAGGACTTTTTTAAAAAATTAATTTATTTTTATTGAAGGATAATTGCTTTATAGAATTTTGCTGTTTTGGGGGAAAAACTGGACAACTACATGTAAAAGAATGACATTAGAATACTTCCTAATACCATACACAAAGATAAACTCAAAATGGATTAAAGACCTAAATGTAAGACCAGAAAGTATAAAACTCTTAGAGGAAAACATAGGCAGAACACTCAATGATATAAATAAAAGCTGATGCAAGGACTTTAACAAAGACTGCTATGTGTTATAGAGTGCTATGGATACTTCTTGAAAAGTCTGTGGTTGGGCCAGGATTTAATACAAAGGATCAAAAGACGCTAAGGCTCCAGTTGAAAAAAAGAGAACACTGAAACAGATCGATAGAGATGTTCAAGATCAGTCTTAGGCAAGAGAAGAACAGAGAGGAGCAAACAATCCAGAGGGCCCTTGAAGGTAGAATCCAGGTGACTTGATGAGTTTGGGAGACGAAAGTAAAAAAATACCAACACAAGACACATCTATATATTTCTACACAAACAAAGCTATCAAACCAGCTATTTTTCTTCAGATCAGGGCTCAAAGGAGTAGAGAACTAGAGCCATGGGAAGCATGAAGAAGTAAGAAAACTGGCTTTCCAGATGCACTTTTTGATCCTTTGGACAACACAGGTCTGAAAGCTGGCCAAGACATGGGAAGTGTAACCCAATGCAATTCACTTAACCTCTCTGAAAGTGAAAGTGAAGTCGCTCAGTCATGTCCGACTCTTTGCGACCCCATGAACTGTAACCTGTCAGGCTTCTCCATCCATGGGATTTTCCAGGCAAGAGTGCTGGAGTGGATTGCCATTTAACCTCTCTGAGCACCAGGGTTTTCATCTGTTAAGAGAGGGGATTGCACTCGTCTCACATACTAGCAAATTAATGCTCAAAATTCTCCAAGACCGGCTTCAACATTATGTGAACCATGAACTTCCAGATGTTCAAGCTGGATTTAGAAAACCCAGAAGAACCTGAAATCACATTGCCAACATCTGTTGGATCACCAAAAAAGCAAGAGTTCCAGAAAAAATCTACTTCTCTTTATTGACTATGCCAAAGCCTTTGACTGTGTGGATCACAACAAACTGTGGAACATCTTAAAGAGATGGGAATATCAGACCACTTGACCTGCCTCCTGAGAAATCTGTATGCAGGTCAAGAAGCAACAGTTAGAACTGGACATGGAATAACAGACTGGTTCCAAATCGGTAAAGTAGTACGTCAAGGCAGTATATTGTCACCCTGCTTATTTAACTTATATACAGAGTACATCATGCAAAATGCCAGACTGGATGAAGCACAAGCTGGAATCAAGATTGCTGGGAGAAATATCAATAATATCAATAATATCTCAGATATGCAGATGACACCACCCTATGGCTGAAAGTGAAGAACAACTAAAGAGCCTCTTGATGAAAGTGAAAGAGGAGAGTGAAAAAGTTGGCTTAAAACTCAACATTCAGAAAACTAAGATCATAGCATCTGATCCCATCACTTCATGGCAAATAGAGGGGGAAACAATGGAAACAGTGAGAGACTTTATTTTGGGGGCTCCAAAATCACTACAAATGGTGACTGCAGCCATGAAATTAAAAGATGCTTGCTCCTTGAAAAAAAAGTTATGACCAACCTAGACAGTTTAAAAATAAAAGACATTACTTTGCCAACAAAGGTCTGTCTAGTCTAATCATGTACAGATGTTAAAGTTGGAGTATAAAGAAAGCTGAGCACCAAAGAACTCATGGTTTTGAACTGTTGTGTTAGAGAAGACTCTTGAGAATCCCTTGGACTGCAAGGAGATCCAACCAGTCCATCCTAAAGGAAATTAGTCCTGGGTGTTCATTGGAAGGACTGATGCTAAAGGTGAAACTCCAATACTTTGGCCACCTGATGTAAAGAACTGACTCATTGGAAAAGACCCTGATGCTGGAAAAGATTGAAGGCAGGAGAAGGGGACGACAGAGGATGAGATGGTTGGATGGCATCACTGACTCAATGGACATGAGTTTGAGTAAACTCCAGGAGTTAGTGATGAACAGGGAGGCCTAGCATGCTGCAGTCCATGGGGTTGCAAAGAGTCAGCCAGGACTGAGCAACTGAACTGAACTGAACTGAAATGAGGGTATTAAGCTTTATATACGCTGAGGTCCCTTTCCAATAAGGTTTAAGTTCTGAGGTAAAATCCTTCTTGTGGCCTTGGTAACAAAACGCAAATAAGCATTATTCTCACAAAGCTATCTGAAAGTCCTATTCTCAAAAGTCCTCTAGCCAAAAAGGTTCTAACAGATCACTCAGAGTGACCTTCATTATCTTCAACAGATAAGAAAAGATAAGATTTTTCTTCCACTACCTCCTCCCTGATCAAAACCAAACAGAACAAAACAGCAAACAGAATACTCCTAAATCTAAGACAAAATGTGGATTGAAAAAGATTCCTATCTGCCTGCTTAGTTATTATTTGTTCTCTCTTCCCACCTTTCTCTTAAGGAAAGTTTGGCAAAGCCTCCAGAATCAGATGATCAAAAGCAGGACAAATTTAAGACTCTTTCTCTGCCCAAGCCCTTGAAGCCTTTCTGAGGCAGCCACCTGCTTTGATGCTGAGAAGCCAGCATTCTCATTAAGTTTTACGGTTTTCAATCAAACAGGCTTCATCACTGTAAACCCATAGCTGGTCCCACAGTCCAGTCATAGGGCAAATGATCAAAACACTCTGTTTTAAAAAATTCAAAACACTGGATGTACTTCCACTGCTATATACCTCCTTGATGGGCTCTGCATGCCACTGCCCTGTAGTTATTTTTAAATGACAGTTTGAGTCTAGGAGGGGGATGATGCTTGTGAACAGGTAAGAGATCTCTGCCAGAGAACTGCTTTTAAGAATGGTATTATTAGGGATCAGCTTCAAGGAAAGTTTTATCCTGGAATTTTTTAACATGGAGCAGGCAGATACTAGAGAGAGGCAAACTGTATTTCCTGTTCTTTGAAGGAATAATACTCATACCAGTCCATCCCTCCTGGTCCTAGGGCTGAAATGCATTAAAGAAGAGAAATCAAAGAGGAGCTATCTCTGCAGTTGGTACTATGATCACACATGCTAAGCAGTGAGTAAGTGTGGCAGGATGTTCAAGTGCCAGTAGCAGAGATGGACGAGTTCACAAAATGCTCTCTTCTGCTTTTGGATTATTATGGTCTGCTTTCTTCTTTGCCAGGATCCATGCACCCTTTCATTCTATTAAGAATAGTAAGTATACCTGAACCCCCAAATTCTTTTATTAGGAGGGAAGGAAATGAGGAAAGGAAAGGAAGAGAAAGAGACTGAGAGAGGGAAAGAAAACATTTTTGATTATCCTCTTAGTGGGAAAAATAATGTATACAAAATTCAAAAATAAGAGAAACTAGAAGAAGGTAAAAGATGATTGAAAGGAGAAAATTCTGAATGGTGACAAGATGTTTCAAGAAAAACATAATAAGAATATAAATATAGGCATATCTATCGAGCTTAAAGGGGAAAAAAGTATGAGACATGATTTTATCTATCTTTCAGTGGAATTTTCCAGGATGCCAAACCTGGTCTGAGAAAGAAGTAGGGGGGAGATATTTACTCCCACTCTCCCATAAATAAACCTGGAATTTGTTATTATTATTTTAGTTTTGATCCTGAGATCCCATGTCCAGTGTAGTGCATATGTGGTAGTCTGTATTTTCTAGGCTACCTAGTTGACGGATTTCCCAAATCTGTATGAAATACATTGGAATCCATTAAACTGCAGCCATTCAGATTCCCAGCCTTTTCCATCTGACTATACAGCTTTAAAGAAAAAGCAAAGATTGTATCATTTTATCCTATTCAAGGGCTTCCCTGGTGACTCATATAGTAAGGAATCTGCCTACAATGCGGGAGACCTGGGTTCAGTCCCCAGGTTGGGAAAATCCCCTGGAGGAGGGCATGGCAACCCACTCCAGTATTCTTACCTGGAGATTCCCCATGGACAAAGGAGCCTGGCAGGCTACAGTCCATGGGGTCGCAAAGAGTCGGACACAACTGAGCAACTAAGCACAGCAAAGCACAGCATCCTATTCACAGTGAAGGGAGAATATAAGAGACATGTTTTAGCCTCACTATTAACCATTGGTAGTAGAGCTCAGTAAAGAAATAGGTCTTATGATTCTTATCACAGACTCTTTCACATTATAGCTCTTTCCACAAGCTTCCATGTTATTATTGATTCCTTCCCTAACTTTGTGGAACCAGTGAGCATTACAGATATCAAAGATGTCATAGTTCTGTTTGATAACACCTGGTTTGTGTCTGACTAACCAATGAGAAAGAGTTGCCTCAGAGCACAGAAGGAGCTAAGCCTTTCTTACGTAACAGTACATTTTCATGGTATTTAAATACACTCTAATCTATAATGTGCATGGCAGACCTGGCAGACTCTTAACTAAATTGAAGTGGTTTTTAAATCCTCCAGGTCAAAACTATATAAACTTATGAAAGTCTACTTAAGACAGGTGTTAATGCACAATAAAATTATAATTTCTTTTTTAAATATGTGGCTTAATTTCAAATCTTAGACTCTTCCCTCTACTCTTCCTATTTCTTAAGCACTTTCCAAGATGATCATTTTGGACCTTCTTGAACAACTGACTTTCCTAGAATTGCATTGCAGAAGTCAAGGGCATGATTTCCGAGAATTAATCTCATAATCGCTTGAGTTAACTCAAGCCTTTGTCACAGTACTATGTCTAACCCCGTTCATCAGAATTTATGTTGTTCCAGTAGCATCCTAAAACCCATGTGTCTAGCATGTATTTCAAACCTAATTATTACACTATTTGAAGGACAGATCCAAGAGTTTAATTCTCAAATGCCTAAGCATATTTGACCCTTGCAACACTCTAGTTTACCTATAATTTCTTTATTAGGTAGTTGTATTGTTCTATGAACATCAAATGTTAACATCAGAAGAAAAGATAGCAGTGTATATCATAGTGGTTAGAAAAACAAACAAACAAAAATGCTTAATTACACAAGTAAGGAAACTAAGGTATAGTTCAATTAAGTGACTCTCCCTGTCGTTATCCTTGTTATTTTGCAAAGGTGTCCCTAATAAGTTGGGTATCCTTGATGTACCCAATAAAATCTTCAGTTTAACGAAACAATAACCATGTCTATATAAGCAACCACATCACTCAATATTTTTTTCACCTAATTTTCATTTAGGTAAACTTAGAATCTGAAAAGGCATTTTCCCACTGTCAGTTTTTTAAATGTCATAGTCTTTCATGTCATTTTCCTCTGTTCTTATTCTTACCAGAAGTTTAATGATCACACGATTCTACAAGTGTCTTTCAAATTAATCTTGAGTTTCTAGTCTCTCATCATGTAGTAGAAAAAAGAGCTGTTGGAGAAAGGCCACAGTTCAGCTATTCCTCTAGAAACTTTACTTCTAAGTAGAGTTGTGAGCTTTTGCAGGGCCCATAAAACATGTCTTTCACCTTTATTACTATCCCTTGCCACAGAGAGCAAATCTTTGTATTTCCACTTAGAAATTTTATTTCCCCGCTTATTTTTGGTCTCCAATCACAACCACACTTTTCAGGTTATACCGTATCTATCACTGTAAGGATGTGACTCTAATTAAGTAATATAATTCTAATTAAGCAATTATATTTGTGTGTTCCTATCATTTTCATAAAACAAATTGTTCACTTCAGGATTTTTTTTTTTTTAAGCTTTTCAACAACCTGCTGTATTTGAGCAGTTCTTTCTTCTTATTTTTGAGTCAGGTACCTCTCTTCTAATTATTATTTCTGTTCCTCATTTAATCTAAAACTCTGTCTAAGCAATTTGCAATATTAATTTCTCATTTAAGCAGTCAATCTGCTTTCCTCCATTTGATTTTACATCCCCCAATTTCTGATATGCCTTCCTGCTCTCCTTCAATTAGGTTTATAGTTATTGAGATGACTAAAATCCACTCCACCAACTGACAAAACAATTATTCACCCTTTCCACCCTGTTTAAAATGCATTAAATTTCTATCCACAACTGGAATTATAATGCACTTTCTAGCTTCTCATAGAAAACATCAAACCATTTCTGATGATTTCCTTTTCATCAAGTGCAACTGCTTCAACCCCAATTAGCAGAACAGATTTCTCAATCATATATTCCCTCTTCTTATGAAGAAATTATAACTTGGTTTCTAGGATGTTGACTCATACAACTTTCACTGGAGCATGTTTGCTCAGAAATACTTTTCTTTCTCATTTCTCCTTATCTTAAAATTCTTATTTTGTGCAGCATCCACTCCCTCATGTTTTTTGGAAAAGCATCATCAAGTATGTTTTCTTTATTAGACCATAATTTTTAAGTCAAGGAGATATATATATATATATATATATATATATATATTTCACTTAGTATTGTGGGAGCATTCACAAGCTTTTCCCTGAAATAACTTACCATCAAACTGAGAAGTCAGATTTCCAAAAGTAAATATATTTATTTCTTCAGTATTTAGTGATCACTTTCTAAAGGCTCATTTTATTTGGAGCCATTTGATTTATCATTTTTTATAAGGTCTGAATCCTGCCTCTTAGCTTATAATCTCAGAGTAGGATGGTTATTTTATGGGTCTTGGGGACTTGGCTTTGGTCTGACTGTGCAAGTAAGTCACATTCTGTCCCTCTGTTTTCTCATCACCTCATTCATAAAATAGAGATAAAAGTATTTATCTCATGCGATATCTGTGAGATTTAAGTGAGATACTTCATGTACTTTTAGGAAAGTTAAGAGATTAAAGCTGATAAGCATGAATATGGCTGGCACTGAGATATTTTACAGGTACTATTTAATTTTCATAATATACAAGTAGAGTGATTATTATTCTCTGTGATATTTGTTTGTTTGTTTCCTAAGGAGATGGCTCAGGAAAGCTAAGTGATTTGCCTGAGAGTTTATCTTATTAATATATTGATCACAGTTTCAAACTCATTCACTCTGAATCTAAAACTCATTTCAGGGCACAGCAAGCAGGGGGAATGTTGGATAAAGGTGGGAAAAAAAAGTTTTGTTTTAAACTCATTCATTTGTTCAACAAATTGACATGGAGATGGTATTGACACTTTGGAAATGGACATGCTCATTGGGAAAGGTAATTAGAGGATACAGGAGGAGACTCATTCATTTTTTTACTCACAAAACATGTGCTGAACACTGAGCTGTGTTCCAGGTGTGCTCTGGCTGCTGGGCAGCAAATGAGAAAAGCTATATTCTTCCTGAAAAACCCGCAGAGAGGTTCCTCTACTGTTGTGGAAAGCAGAGCTGGTGCTAAAGAGAAAGATCAGGAGCCGCTCACACAGAGTGGGTATTGTAGATGTGGGAACATACATGCCTGTTGGAGAGGGTAAGGAGGAGAGAGAGAAAGAGAATGGAACCTTGAGAAGCATCCATGTTAAGAAATAAGAACAGGGAGACAAGACAGGGAAGAGAAGTCAGAAAGAGAGGGATGTAACCCAGAATCTAGGGCAGGACCTAGGAACAGGTAAGATCTCAGGAAGGGGCAGCTTTGGAGGGGACAGCTTCTGAGGGGGCCTTATGGCTGGGGCTGCTGCTGCTGCTAAGTTGCTTCAGTCGTGTCCAACTCTGTGCGACCCCATAGACAGCAGCCCACCAGGCTGTGCCATCCCTGAGATTCTCCAGGCAAGAACACTGGAGTGGGTTGCCATCTTCTCCATTGCATGAAAGTGAAAGGTGAAAGTGAAGTTGCTCAGTCGCATCCGACTCGTAGTGACCCCATGGACTGCAGCCCACCAGGCTCCCCCATCCATGGGATTTTCTAGGCAAGAGTACTGGCGTGGCTTGCCATTGCCTTCTCCATATGGCTGGGGAGGAAGAGGTAAATCCTTGAAAGTAGACTTTCTGGCTGCTGCAGCAGGTCAGAGAAAGAGCCTGCTGACACATCAGTCAAATGTTTAAGGGACTGCGACACAGCCAGAGGATGGTTCCTATCTGGGGCAGCTAGAACAAAGACCCAGATCAAGCCTAGAGCAGAGCCATGACCCTCTCCAAGGCAGGCCCCTCCATCTGGCTTCACTCGTTAAGAACCAAGTCTTAGGGAATTTTCGGTAGACCCCTGCAAAGACCTGAGGAGGAATCCAACAGGACCTGTTTCCCAGACAGACTAGGAGAATCCCTGCTGCAGTGTTCTGTCCAGGGCAGGGCCTTTGGAGGCTTCCAAACCAGATGGGCAGAGAGTCCTTCCTCCCAGGGAAAACCGGCAAAGTTCACTGTCTGTTCCATCAGATACAAATTTTTTCTCTTTGTAATTTTGACCTGGCCAAGCCAGCTTCCGAGGTTGCAATGATATTGTTGTGAACCACATACACAACATTCCTGTCTGGGCACATGGAAGCGTGGAGAGAGTCAAGGATCTGGAGTTAGACAAATCTTCACTCCAGCCTTAAGTCCAGCACTGCTGATGAACTGTGCAGCCTCTTTGCATGTGACTTTTTTGTGTAATGAGAGAGGATAACAAAGGGTTATTTTGACAATCTAAAGCAGTATGTATCAACCCAGAAGCACAAAGAAGGGGGTGTTCCCCCAAATAGGAGCATTTCTTATGGCACATATTATGAATAACAGTAGCAATTATTTAAAAAATATGAGAGATCTGAGAAAGAACAAGGATCTGAAAAAAGGAGGCAGCTCTGTAAGAGCAGTGGTCCCAAGAACTCAGACTGTAAGATGTTAAGGAAAAAGTAGATAGTGAAGAAATAGAAGCAGTCTTCTTTTTTTTTTTTTTTTTTTTTAAGTTGGCAATGAGCAGAAGGAGAGATAGACTATTTGGACCATTGATGGAAGAAGTCTAAGGCTGAAGGGAAGTTTCTAACTCCTGATCATAACTGTGAAATCAAAACAAATGTGAAAATCAGTTCTAATCTAGCTGGGAATAAATATGCTTTTGGAAAGTTAGTTTTCTTATAGGAAACCACTATAAGAGTTTTAGGGGGACATTAGAAGAGAGAAATTGAAAATGCTGGCAAGATAATAGCTTCTATAGCATGTTGTTTATTCTTATTTTATAGCTTTTATTTATTTTGCATTGTTTCAGCTCTTGGGCCTCATTTTATTCATGCCTTAGCAAGCTGGAGGGGAACTATTAAGGAACACAGTTAAGAACAGCAATGGAAATTAAAATGATGTTGGACTCTAAGCCCTCACTTGAAAAAATAGCTGGCTGCCTCTCCCCTCAGGTCCTCCCTCCCTATAGCAGAATTCCAAGTAATGTGCTTTCTCCAAGGCAGCCTATCCAATCATCCTGGGACCACCCTGGGTGTTATTCTTTTATCTGTTTCCATTAATCTTACGTTTGTCTGTCAAGGAAAACTATTCGTACTCACAGTCTCAAATGCTGACCCCTGATACCCTTGCTAAGGTACTTCCTTCCCTTGGAACAGGGCTGGGGATGAGGAGTTGGGGAAGAGTAGGGTGAGGTGCATTATTTTCTTACTCTGGTCTGTAAATCATAGTCAAAAAAATTGGAACATGCCCTACTCCCTGAAAAAAAAAAAAAAAAAAAAAGAAGAAGAAGAAAAAAAAAATTCCTTCCTGCTTTCAAAACTTAACATATTTTCTCTGAAATCAGATCACAGTCTAAGAAAATGTTCTTCTTGGTTGGGTGCCATAAACTCAACACACTAGGGTCTCACCATCATTTCCAAAGTTCATTTTATTCCAGATGGCTACTAAGACCTCATAAAAGTACTCACTCAATGCTCAATCTTCCCAGCATATCAGAATTTTTAACTTGGATGTGCAAATTGAGCCCCAATTAGGTGCTTTGTTATTGTTTTTGTTGGTTCCTTCTGAGCAGAATTCTTCTCTTTTACAGTAGAGAAACCCTCCTTGCTCTTGAAGAGTGGCTTAGACATAGGCACAAACTACAGGTTGGCTGGGTAAATGAACACATTGATTGTACATAGAACATTCCCTAAACAGTATAAGAGTCTTCTCTAACATTGAGATAGGATGGGATGAAGAAGGGAGATGAGGACCCTATAGTTAAAGATGAAGAGAAAGGAAAATGTGAAACTGCCAGATTTAGCACCCTTTTTTAAGAATTCAATTGGTGCTAGACGAAATGGAATCAAAGACCAAAAAATAAACAGAAATAATTGCTTCAATGATTAAGTAGCATTCAGTGAATTTATACTATTCCCATGGGTCTTTAGGAAGAAACATTCCTCAGCCCCTCTTCTCCAGCCTCTGCACTGTCTTAGAAGGTTTTATTTTGTGGCTTAAAGATTTTAGCACAGTACGCATGCCTAATACAGTTATCAGAAGCCCTTTCTCCAAGTTTCATGATCTGGAGCAAATGACTCCCTCAATGGCCCTCCCATACTGATGCCTACAAGTGTTGACAATTGCCAGGCAATTTTGATATGTATTTTGATTTTTTTTTTAGAAAGAAATTTATAGATGTATGAATAAATTTTCAGTTTACATAGATTTGACCTGATCTACCTTGATATGCAGTATGCTAAGTCACTTAAGTCGTGTCTGACTCTTTGTTACTCTATAGACTGTAGCCCACCAGTCTCTTCTGTCCAGGCAGTTGCCATGCCCTCCTCTGAGGGATCTTCCTAAACCAGGGAAGATACTGCTACCAAAGTGCACGAAGAAGATGACCCACTGCCTTCTTTCTTCTGGGGTGTGCAAACTGTATTAGGTATCTACGTGCTGGCTTGACAGCTCTCACATTATTAAACCTGTTTATGTACTTCTAGTGTTGTTTGCCCTTGCCCTTGAAGACTGCAAAAATTGACTGCCGGAGTCTCAAATCTGGCTTTAATTCTTAGTGCTTATGTAACTTAAACAAGTTTCTTTATTTCATCCATAAAGCAGAGGTGATAGGAGTAGTCATCGTAGCTAGCAGGCAGGCTTATGGTGAGGAGATGCTGCATTCTGAGTTTAGCACAGTGATTGGCCCATATTAAGTGGTCACTAAGCTATAGATGTTATTCTTATCCCCTCCTTTATTATGTGCTCTTGAGCCTTCACTGCCAGGGGCAGGGTTGGAAAGGATTTGAGGCCTGTTTAACCAAGGTTGAAATTTGGATCCAGCACAATAACTGTGTGATATCCACACAAAGGGGTTTAGAAACCTCAGACTTGTCATAATTCTGTGGGAATGGAGCTTAATAGCTAAGGGAACAAAGCCAAGCCTGAATCTTTGCTGAGGAGCGCTTGACTTGTGTTTAGCGGGCAAATGGGGGCACACCTTCAGGCTCAGCTCTGGGGCATCTGCTGAAGGAGAGAAAGATGCTCTCTCCTACCCAGTAGACTTGCTAGTCCCTAGAACATCAGAGAGACCTCGCTGATGTCAGCCCCCTTGGGAAGAGCCCTTGAATGCAGGAAAGAATCATAATAGCAAGGGAAGGAACTGTAAAAAGATTCAGTGAAACATCAAGGAGCAAGGAAATCATAGGCATCGTGACGATTAAAATTAGATAACCCAAAACTTCCCCGTCCCTTCATTTCTTATATCACTATCATCTCTTGTCCTACTTTCTCCTTTCTGCAGATTGTAATCTGCCTCCTTAAAGATCTGAGTCATATGTATATATATATATATGGTAGAACTTTCCTTGACTATCCTGTTTCTAAAAAAAGAGGGCTTCAGATTCTTTATACTGAATAGCCCTTCCTACTTTATATATCTATTTTTTCCCTTTATTCATTCATCAAACATTTATGAGATGGTGACTTTAGACAAGAAATAAAGCTTAGCACTGGAGATAAAATGTTGAACAACTTCAGTCTCTGACCTCAAAATGCTGACTGGACTTTAACTCCCCACCACATTGTTGGATGAACCCCTAAAACTCCGTGGACACTTTCTTTGCTTTTTATCAACACGTTGATCACTAGCGTTTGTGCATATTTTTTAGCCATTATGTCAAAGCAGTTCACCAAAAACAGAGTTGTCTATGGAAGAAACCATGTTTGGTATATAACACCCTTGGTTCAGGACAGGGATTTACAATGTTTAGAGTACAGTTTAGAGTAATGGCAGTTGTCCAGGAGAATGCCATATAGTGTCCCATGTTCTCATGGATTTGGAATGTAAAAGTGTTCAGGTCATGGGAAAAGTTATTTATGCTAACATAATACTCTGGATTGTTTCATGATAGAACAGCATCACAGAAAGGACCTCACTGGTGATGTTATGAAGAACCATCATTTCCTGGAGCTACATGCATGCATTATACAAGCACATTTTGTAACCATAGCAGTGTAAAATTCTATCTTTTTAAATAGTAAATACAACTTGATAAAATCTCTGACTGAGAATTTAATCGTTCTGATTTAAAACTACATATGAATAAATCACTGATTTTAAAAGATTAACTAAAAATGCTTTTAAACACTCCACATTTACAAGGGACTTTAAAGTTTGTAAAGTTTTAAAATTTATTTTATTATGCTCAGTACTTGAGCAGCAATGAACATTGCATAGTAATTGGAATAGAACAGTGTGAGTGTTAATGGTTCAGTCGTGTCCAACTCTTTGCAACCCCACGGACTGTAGCCAGCCAGGCTCCTCCGTCCATGGGATTCTCCAGGCAAGAATACTGGAGTGGATTGCCATCCCCTTCTCCAGGGGATCTTCCCAACCTAGGAATCGGACCCAAGTCTCCTGCACTGCAGACAGATTCTTTGCCATCTGAGCCACTAGAGACCCTAGGTGCTCCATAAGTACCCTAGGGTCTCTAGTGGCAATATTGTTGTAATATAACAGGTGCTCCATAAATACACCTTTTCATTAGTGTATCCCTTCATTCACTATTTGTGAAGAATTTGCTATATGCCAGGTACTGCGGACGTGACAGTAAATGAAGTAGGATGGTTTCTGACTTTCTGTGGAGTTTATGATCTAATGGGCGCGAACCAGTAGCAGTTAGACCTATGTCTATTATCAGAAAAGATAAGATGAATTTCTGACTTATCTGAGAAAATTAAAAGGAAATAGGTAAGTGAATGCAGAAAAGCCAATAGGTAGCTGGGAACAGACTAGATCGGATGTATTGTGTCTGAGTGATGCACGTAGTGTGGTATGGGATGTGTGAAGGGAAGCACCGCTAACAGCAAGCACTCCATCATCTGCACTATCTTCTACACACATTTTTATACAGATTATACACATTTTATACCCCTTCATTAAAATATATGGTTTTATGAGGTGCTGATTCTTTGAGTCCTTTCTGTGGAAGACCCACTATCACAGTTATTAAGTTTAGCAATGCTGTATTTTTATTATTCAGCATTGATCAAAGAGGGTCCAATTTTATTTTTCATAGTACTCATACTGAGACATGAACATGTTAAAGAGTGGCTTCTTGACTTATAGGGTTTGCCTTTGGTTTTTGAAAAAAACGTTGCTTAAATTCTGGATGTGATTTCCGAAGTTGTAACTCTGCTAGAGTACAGTCCAGCATCAGCAGAACCAGATTTATGGCCTGAATACGTGATGTGGGGAGACAATTGACTGTGGTAGGCCCCAGCTTCCAGCAGGTTTGTTTGTAGGGGTAAAATGCCTAATTTTATTGAGTACCAAGAACATAATAGATGCACACAAAAAAAGAAGATAACTCTTAGCAGAATAATCATTGTGCCTAGTTTTTTTTATTGAGTACCAAGAACATAGTAAGTGCTCAAAAAAAAAGGAAGATAACTCTTACCAGAATAATTATTATAATACTTTATTTCATTTGCATTTATTTAATACTAATACTATCTTACTATGGTTGACACTTAACTTTGAAAAGAACATTCGTATATTATCACTAATGATTCTCACAAGACTCTCCCAAACCTCAGTTATTTATATATCACATTCAGAGTTGTACCATATTTATGTATTACCTATGTTACTTGTTTAATATTTTGCATTTAAACTTAATTTACTTTGAAATTCATTTCATCTTAAAGTAATATTATCCATACAATTTTAACTTGAATATGCTACCTATACTTTTTCCTTCCAAGTATACAACCATATAAATATATATATAAGCTGAAAATTAAAATACAGTTTTTGAGCCACCTACACTTCATGGAAAACAGACGGGGAAACAATGGAAACAGTGACAGACTTTTATTTTGGGGGCTGAAAAATCACTCCAGATGGTGACTGCAGCCATGAAATTAAAAGACGCTTGTTCCTTGGAAGAAAAGTTATGACCAACCTAGACAGAATATTAAAAAGTAGAGACATTACTTTGCCAACAAAAATCCATCTAGTCAAAGCTATGGTTTTTCCAGTAGTCACGTATGGATGTGAGAGTTGGACTATAAAGAAACTGAGCACCGCAGAATTGAGTTTTTGAACTGTGGTGTTGGAGAAGACTCTTGAGAGTCCCCTGGACTACAGGGAGATCAAACCAGTCCATCCTAAAGGAAATCAGTCCTGAATATTCATCGGAAGGACTGATGCTGAAATTGAAGTGCCAATACAATGACCACCTGATGCAAAGAACTCACTGGAAAAGACCCTGATGGTGGGAAAGATTGAAGGCGGGAGAAGAAGGGGATGACAGAGAATGAGATGGTTGGATGGCATCAGTGACTCGATGGACATGGGTTTGAGCAAGCTCCGGGAGTTGGTGATGGATAGGGCGTGCAGACTGGCGTGCTGCAGTCCATGAGATCGGTAAGAGTCGGATACAACTGAGCGACTGAACTGAACAGCATCCAGCAAGTCACCAGAGTTATGAGTCTCAATTTTCAAAACCACAGGGCAACGTTGTAACGTAGGTAGAACAAGGATTGTTATGTTTATTTCACCAGTGAGACAGTTAAGGCTTAGAGAAGTTAAGATTTTTATAGTAAACCAGTCTACACAGCCGAACCTGGAGAGACTGTGTCTTGCCTGAGGTCTGGGAGCTGGAGGAAGACAATTCTGGTATTGGAACCCAGGTTGCATACCTCCCTGATGTAAATTCTTACTAGCCCACTCTCCCTTTTTGCAAGTTTTTTTCTCCTAAGACAGAACAGAAGCAATATAGATATCACATTCAAGTATGAAAATGATATTTATAAATATTTATCTAGCCTAAACCAAGAACCCAAGATGTGTTTTCATAAAGCTAGCTATAATAACAGATGATTTATATTAAATGAACAATTGTTCAAAACATTTTATTAAATATCTACCTATACCTCTAAATCTCCAAATTGTTTTTAGTAACTAATGGTACCTTAGCTTCTGTATGTCCAAACTCCTGATTGGGTACATAGTAGCAGACAGATACACATATTCCCTTTTATTGGAGTGGAAAGGAATTTGAGGTTAATGGAAAATGACTTTTAGTAGGGGCATGCTATGGGGCTGCTAACTAAAATTTTTTCGATATTTCCTTTGTGAGGAGAATTCTTTTGGTTAAGCCATTATTGATTCTTTGAATTAAATAAGGCTTTGACCAATACATTTATTCATTCAGTCAAAAATACTGAATGTCCATACAGTGTAACAGACTCTATTCTAGGTTGAAATACAGTGGTGAACAAAACGGAATTTTTTTAACCTTTATGGAGCTTACACTGACTATACTATAAGGACCTAGACACTAAACAAAGTTTTAAAGTGTGTAATTCATCTGTGGATAGTATGTGTTTTTGAGAAAAGTCAATATCCCTGGTCCAGGAGAGGAAGAAGGTAGTACTTTCATATCAGGTGGTCACAAAGAAATATACTCAGAAGGTGGCATGGGAACAAAAACTCAAAGAAAGTGAGGGAGTGATCCTGTGGTCACGTTGAGGGAGATATTTCTGAGCAGAGGGAAGAACGATGAACAACTGCAGACACTCTGAGGGATGAGCAGATTTGGGGATTAATTCAGAAATAGCCAAGAGACCAGTGGGACTAGAGTCAAGTAAGTGAGAGGAAAAGGATCCGGGGGTAAGAATGGGGATCAGTTTGAGATGGACGTTGGCTTCTTGTCTGGTAACGCCCCCAGACTATTTTCTCCAGAAGAAAGAAAATCTCTGTGACTCTGCTCTCAGAGGTGTTTAGGAATTGTCAGTGCTTACCAGAGTACCTGAATGGATGCTGCCAAGTATAACTGAATGAATTCTCTTAGAAGACCGGTGCTTCCCAAGATTACTGCTTCATGCTTCACTAAAACACAAGACTCATGATCATCAGTAAAGCTGGCAGCATGAATGAATCATCTGAATGAATTCAGTGATCCTCTTGACTGATGCCCCATCATCAACAACTGACTAACACTGAGAAGGAAGTCATTCACTGAGTAGGTAGAAATGTCTGTGTGCTTGGCACCTTTAATAATTTTGATTATCTCGTTGAAAAAAGAATACTAGCCCCCTTTTATAAAAAGCCCTGACTCTTCTGGGTACTTGCATCTATCTATAAAAATTTAATCTTCACTATAATCCTATAAGGCAGGATTTTTGTTGTTTTTGTTAATTGTGTGTGTGTGTTTTGCAAAATCACATAGCACATAAAATTTACCGTCTTAACTATAATGTAGTGACTGAGTTGCTCAGTCGTGTCTGACTCTTTGTGACCCCATGGACTATACAGCCAAGGAATTCTCCAGGCCAGAATACTGGAGTGGGTAGCCTTTTCCTTCTCCAGGAGATCTTCCCAACCCAGGGATTGAACTCATGTCTCCCACATTGCAGGTGGATTCTTTACCAGCTGAGCCACTATAATGTAAGTGTACAGTTGAAGAGTGGTAGGCATATTTTTACTGTTGTATAACAGATCTCCAGAACATTTTCATCTTGTAAAACTGTAACTCATACTGAACAACTCTGCAGTTCCCTTCCCAGTGCCTATTAACCAGCATTCTATTTTCTGTATTTGACTACTTTAGATACCTCATGGGCTTCCCTGGTTGCTCAGCTGGTAAAAGAATCACCCACAATGCGACCTGGGTTCGATCCCTGTGATGGTAAGATACCCTGGAGAAGGGAACAGCTACCCACTCCAGTATTCTGGCCTGGAGAATTCCATAGACTGTATAGTCCATGGGGTCACAAAGAGTCAGACACGACTGAGCAACTTTCACTTTCAGATACCTCATACAAGTTGGAATCATATAGTTTTTTCTTTTTGGGACTGGCTCATTTCACGTAGGGACAGGCTTTTTTTTTTTTTTTTTTTTTTTAGTTTGTTTTGCTTTAATCTGTTTTACACATGAAGAGACCAACGTTTAGAAAGCATAATTAACTTGCTTAAAGCCATTCAGTTACTAAGTAACACTGAGAACTTGAATCTCAGTCTGATGCTGAAACCCATGAACTTAACTACTATTTCTCAAACCAGAATGCTCGGAATCTGTGAGAAGAGGGTGAGGTATATAGATTTAATCTTGGAGAACTCTGAAGTTTCTATTTCCTTTAAAAGTTTGCAGACTCTATTTAAGTGTGAGGAAGCAATGCCAAACTGAAGTGGTGGAGCCTGTGGCTTGATGCCAGAGTCAAGAACATCCCAGACTTCCTCACTTATTACTTGTGTTTCACACATTGACCTTTACATTTGTACATGTGGCTGAGATTAAGAATTCTGCACATTCATGTAGGTATACTGTGATTGACCCAGCACATCAGGCTATGATGACAGTATTGCCACTGACCATCTACTTCCCAGGCTCAGACAGCACATTCATTTAGGATTTTCATCCTTTGATCAGAAAAAATCCTTCTCTTAACAGAAGGAAACTTCATCTGCTTTGTTCCACCACCAGCACATTTCCAAGTCATTTGATGTCAAAATAAGAATAGTTCATCATATTCATCTTCTCTGCCAATAGCTGTCCATGTTCCTTACTTTTTTCAGAAAAGAGCTAAGATAATTTAAATATCATTAAACATAGAGGATAAACGTTGGGTGGTTGGTAGGAAATAAATAGAATGTTCACGGTGACCACATTTTCTAAACCAGTGAAACCAGGACAGACGGGCTGACAAGTACAAGTTTATTTCTGGGGTAGATGGAAGACACTATTTGATCAAGACTGACCTAGAAATATAAGAACATATGGTCACCCCCAAAATTTGGTATTCTCCATTTTTAGCATATTGAGTTTAAAGGATAATTGTCGGCTTGGCTTGAACAAAAGTTTAAAAGAACTTCCTTAGGGCAACTGATCTTTAAAACTATTAACTATGGGGATTGATGGGGATTTTATCTCTATATCAGACATTTTCAAGGACATATTAAGGCAGTACACCAGGTAGCCTTTTTCTTTCTGTGTCCCTTAAAGGGGAAAAGGAGAATTAGATATCGTCTATGAATTTCATTCAACAGATACTTATTGTGCTCTAGCCAAATGTCCAGCTCATCACTAGTTACTTGGGGTCAAGATGAAGAGTAAGATTCATAGACCTAAAGTACATGAAATGAAGTGTGAGATATACTCATAATAATTTTAGTGTAATATTTTGAGTATCATTATCTTACTTTTTTTACATGTGCTAGGAGAATAACAACTAAGCCTTAACTATTGGAAGATTATGAGGGTTGGGTTATGTGTTCTGGATCATAAACTTTAAATAAAATTTTACCTTGTGGAGAAGGAATTTCTAGATTCTGTGAACCTTAAGATTAATGTCCTCAGTACAATACTCAGTGAATAAGAAGTGCTCAATAAATTTTATCTACTCAGCCTTCAGACATTTGGTGAGTACCACTGTATGCCAGGTCTTGTGCTAGAGTGGCTAAGGAGAAGGCTTAGCATGCCCTAGTGTTTAACCTCAGTAAACATGGGTTCACTATGAAATCAGGCAGATAAAGAGGTGACGCAGTACTCCATGGTAAGTCCTCTGCGGGTGGGGGGCAGGTGGTGAACCCTTGGTGCTATGCCAGATCTAGAGTGCGCTGTCAAGGAAGTTTCTCAGTCTTGATATACCAGTGAGTTTTGAAAGGTGAATAGATTAACCAGGTTAAAAAGTTGGGGAAGGGAGGGTGAAAACTGAATGAACAAGGGTTCAGAGAGAAAGGAGAGAAGTAAGCGATGAAGGAAGGGAGATAATATATTATGAAGTTACGGATTCCTTGGGGGAAAAAAAAGTTTATTGTGATTTGGACCCTAAGGTTTTTGAAAGTGAATAACAGGAAATGCAATTAGTAAGATATACTTCCCTGGTGGCCCAGACAGTAAAGGGTCTGTCTACAATGCAGGAGACCTGGGTTCGATCCCTGGGTTGGGAAGATTCCCCGGAGAAGGGAATGGCAACCCACTCCAGTACTCTTGCTTGGAAAATCCCATGGATAGAGGAGCTTGGTGCATGCTACTGTCCGTGGGGTCCCAAAGAGTCGGGCACGACTGAGTGACTTCACTTTCACTTCACTTTCTATATGACAAGTTATGATAGCCATTATGAGGTCTGGTAGGCAACTTAAACCCTTATGATTTGAGTTGGGAAACTGGAAACTGTTAGAGGTGTTTCTGGGGAAGTACTTATATGAGTATTTTAGACATAAATACAACACAACAAAACAATAAGATATTTTGATTCTTTTTTTCTTGACAGATCCCAAAGGATGGTTAACAAAGAACTGAGAAGCTAGTTGGACTCTGTGTGTTAGCTTCACTAGAGGCTTTCCCTTTCTCTTCTCTGATTCCTTTTTGCCATCTTTGCTTTATCCTATTTTGTCTTTTATTCTATCTGTGATTATTTTATGCCCTATTTTTAGGGTCAGCATTTTGTTAGCCTCCTATAAAATCAATATTTAAAGTCAAATGTTATGCTGAGAAATATTAATACTTTAGTCCTATAGCTAAGAAAACATTTGAAAATCAGACAAAATTCCTGGATACTAACAATGTTGAATTATTGTGAACAGGTGGTTTGCATGTTCTTAAACAGAATCTTATTAATTTATGACTTTTTAAAATCAGGAAAGTCATAACCTCTCTATGATGGTATACCATAGTAAAATTTTACTATGTATACAACATTTTTTTCAAGATGTCATTGCCCACCATGGCCTAGCCCAAGTTTCAAAGTTTATAGTACCTGGTTCATAGTCTTGAGTCTGCCTCTAAATAACTGTATGTTCTTGGATAAATCAGTGCCCTGAGTTCTGAAATATGACTTTGCTTGGTTCCACCATTCCTTGATAGCGATCTTATTGCCTCAGGTAAACAGCTACTCACTCTTGCTTCGTATTCTCAAGAGACCTCCAGAGTCTCCTGCCAGATGCTTTTCCTCATAATCACGACATCCTCTGTTGTGATTCCTCCAAAAATTCCTGCTGCTACTGCTAAGTCACTTCAGTCGTGTCCGACTCTGTGTGACCCCATGGACAGCAGCCCACCAGGCTCCCCCGTCCCTGGGATTCTCCAGGCAAGAACACTGGAGTGGGCTGCCATTTCCTTCTCCAATGCATGAAAGTCAAAAGTGAAAGTGAAGTCGTTCAGTCATGTCTGACTCTCAGCGACCCCATGGACTGCAGCCTACCAGGCTCTGCCATCCATGGGATTTTCCAGGCAAGAGTACTGGACTGGAGTGCCATTGCCTTCTCCCCCAAAAATTCCTACTTCACTTTAAACCTATTTTTCCTTTTGCTTCTTCCTTTTGCACCTAAAAAGTTTGTCACAGAAAAGTCTTCTTTATAAGTTCATCACCTATTTATCTGTTGAAGATGTAATTAAATTAAACCCCTTAGTTTTCTTTCACTGAGCTACAAATTTATCTTTCCTATCACCTGGGGAGGTGAAATATGGCCAATTGAGGAGTTGAAATATGGCCAATTTGAACTTATTTGGCTTTTAACTATTTGAAGAGAGATGAATAATAATCTCTTTATGAAAGTGGAAGTGGTAATATGAGTATTAATTATTATTTGGATTAGTTATGATCAGACCTTTGGCATCTATAGATAAAAGATGCTGCCACATTAAACTGAAAAGTGTAAGCCAAGTAAGGATATTTATGTTTTCTTTCTTTCTTTTTTTAACTCCTCATTTATTCTGGCCTGATGCAGTGGCTTGATTTAACCAATAGAATGCCTTTCCATTCTAAAGCATTCTGTTAGGCCTTTCCAAGTCTGAGCCTTGAGGAGGTTTGGCAGCTTGGGTTTTTGTACTTTGGGGAGTTGTGACCCACTACATAAGAAGAGACCACGGTCTGGAGGAGCCCATGGGATGAGATCACATTAGGAGAGACCCTGAGTGTACATAGAGAGACGCCGTGTGTGCCAGCTGTTTTCCAAGGTGCTACTCTTCCCAGAAGATGCTTTACCTCAGGACTTTGAGAAGTTCAGAGGGGCAAGGGGCTTAGGACTTGTTCCAAAAGACCAGCATCTTGTTTCCAGTGGCAGCCTGTGAGACAAGGGCAAGAGTGGGGACTTGGTATCCAGTATAGACAGCCATAGCATCCTTTCCAGAATCTTCTTTTAATGCAATTTCTGGTCCCCTAACATCACTCAATTTCCTCTTAAAAAAAAAAAAAAAAAAAAACTTTTTTTCACCCATTTCTTCCAAACCCATTTCCTGGCAACCATCAATCTATTCTCTGTATCAATGAGCTTGGTTTTGTTTTTTGGTGTGTTGTTTGGATTCTGCATATAAGAAAGATCGTGTGGTATTTGTCTTTTTCTGATTCATTTCAGTTCATCCTTTGATGGACACTTAAGTTATTTCAGTTGTTTCGATATCTTGGCTATTGTAAGTAATGCTACAATAAACATGAGGTACATACATCTTTTTGATAGTTATTTCATTTTCTTCAGGTAAATACCTAGAAGTGGAATTCTTGTATTATATGGTAGTTTCTTTTTTTTTTTTCTCCCTTCCTTCCATCCTCCCTCCCTCTCTTTCTTTCTTCCTTCCTTCCTTTCTTTTTTAAAGGAACCTCTATACTGTTCTCCATAGTGGCTGTACCAATTTACATCCCCACCAACAGTACACAAGATTTCCTTTTTCTCCACCTTCTCACCAGCACTTACTACTTCTTGTCTTTTTGATAAAAGGCATTATTACAGGTGCATTTGGGCTTAACAGTCTTCTAGGCAGTGTAGGAACTGGGAATAAAGCCCAAGACACAAACCATTCTGTACAGGGACATAATCATGAGAGGGAAACAAGCCTGGGAGGAAGAGCACTGTACCACTGAGCCAGGCTCTCACCCCAGTTTCAGATATCCACACCGTGCTTCCTCCTGCTCTGGGTGACCTCTTGCCCAGTGTGTGGCAAGATGTGCCCTCTTGTTCATCCTTCCAGCCGTCCTTCACTTGTCATATTTCTTGGTCCTCTTATCTTTCTCTTCCAACATCTATTAGAGAAACTGGTGAATTAGATTTTTCTTATAAACCATTCCTCTTGGTTTTGTTTGGTTCTAGAAGAAATAATATTGTTACCTATGCCAATCAAGTAACCACTAAAAATAATTTTATTTTGAGACAGTTATGAATTAACACCTTTGTGCTGAATTAATGTATGGTTGTTTTCAAAAGCTCTTTTTTCTAAACATATCAAAACCAGTATTCCTTTATCTTTGTATATGTGTGTAAGTATGGGGGCATTTCCAAAGAGATGGGATGCTATAAATAAGCAGCAGAACTAAAATAAAAAATTAGACCCAGAATGTTTTAGGGAACTTTTCACCTCTGAATTATTAATTTTCAACTCTGTTTCATAACTCCATTTTCTTTCTTTCTAAATGTAGGCTTGCATTTTCTTCTAGATATGTAAAGTTTAGCCATGATTTAATTCTCTAAGTATTTACTGAATATTTATCATATGCAATCAGCTAATCTAAAATCTGCAGTGGATATAAAGAAGAATAAGATCTGTTCTCAAACCTCCTGAGAAAAGAGCATTGCAGGAAGGGAAATAAAACAAATGACTTGGAGAAGAAAACATCTTTTTACTTTGAAGCATTTGTCTTAAAAACTGACCAGCACAAAATATAAGCATCTCATGATAGTTCTAGTTATCTAAAGTTCCTACACTGCCATATTTGCTACGTAGATCTCTGGCAAGGATGTGCCTGACATTTGTACTGAATCTCTGAGAGTGATGGGATTATTTATACTAACCCAGACACACTCCAGTACTCTTGCCTGGAAAATCCCATGGGCGGAGGAGCCTGGTAGGCTGCAGACCATGGGGTCGCTAAGAGTCTGACACGACTGAGCAACTTCACTTTCACTTTTCCCTTTCATGCATTGGAGAAGGAAATGGCAACCCACTCCAGTGTTCTTGCCTGGAGAATCCCAGTGACGGGGGAGCCTGGTGGGCTGCCATCTCTGGGGTCGCACAGAGTCGGACACGACTGAAGTGACTTAGCAGCAGGAGCAGCAGACATACTTTTGTACTAGGTTTCTCCTTCATATCACATGCATATTTGTGGAAAAGTTGGTTGACAGTAGCACAAACTGAGTGAATCTTGTTATACTCATCATACGTGGAACTCCCAGTCCACTTTCCCCGCCCTCACTTTCCAAATTAGATCAGAGCTTTGTGACTTAGTGGTCTCTTTAGAAATCTAGTACAGTCTCTCGCTATTTAGCGGTGCTACCCTAGCAGCATAAAGTGTGAAATGAATCAATCCCATCCTAGACTTCCTCGTCTCTGAAGGCAGTAGCTGAGAATCAGTCACTCTACCCACAATTTTAGTGAGTAGGGTTTATGTTATTAAGATTAGGATCATTTGACTTCAGTAAAATATGAATTTCTTGAATGATCTCTGGAAAGGAGCATACCAAAATGGGAAATGCAGCTTACAGGAAAAGAAATCTGAAAATGGCACATGTGCTCGAAGTAAAGAAGTGATAGTTTCATGTTATAGAATCCAAGGCTGAGCCCAGATGCCCTCAGTGGTGAGAGAGAATCTGGGAAAGTAAATAGTGAGAGGGTAGATTTCGCCTAGAGGTGTCATCGGTACCTCTCTAGTGACCCCAAAGCAAAATAGTGTAATTCCTTGATCTGAACAATTTACATCTTCTTATATGTGTCCAGAGTGTAAATAAAAATGTCTTGTACATTTTGCTCTTTTTGTATACTCTAACCTACAATACAATACTGTGGGGGATACACCAACCTACACATGGGATAAAATTGCATGGATCTAATACACACATACACAAAGATACGCACATACAAATGAGTACAAAGGAGTCAGAAATCCCTGAATAATATAGGTGGATTGGATCAATGTCAATAACCTGGTTATGACAGTGTACTAAAATTTTTCAAGGCGTTACTATTCCTACTAGTGAGCAATGGGAAAGTGTCCGTACTTTATTATAGCCACAAGTGAAGCTGCCGTTATGTCAAAGCAATTTTTTTAAGTCACAGGCTTGTTATGCAAATACAACTTCAAAACCAGTCTACTAAGCACCCGCTTCAAACATTGTGGACCGTAACCCTTCATATACAGACATTCTGGAACTGATATCCTGAGCCCTGGACACTAGTCTCCTGCTGTAAACAAATATTTTTAAAAAACCTTTAGAATATTTAAAATGAAATAGGGGAGTCTAAGAATGAAAAATCCAAGAAAAATCTAGAACATTGAATTCAGCATTGGAATTAGAGCTGTTCAGGGCCACTGCGGGAATTTCCGTGGTGGCTCAGATGGTAAAGAATCTGCCTGCAATGCTGAAGACCTGAGTTCAATCCCTGGGTCAGGAATATCCCCCGGAGAAAGGAATGGCTACCCACTCCAGTATTTTGCCTGGAAAATTCCATGGACAGAGGAGTCTGGTGGGCTACAGTCCATGGGGTTGCAAAGTCGGACACAGCTGAACAGCTAACACTTTCAGGGCCATTGTGTTCCTCTTAATATTCTTTGTGAACTTGTTGTGGAATGGGTAGCACAAAATTTTAGTCTTTAATGATTTTATAAAATTAAGAAAAAATAACTTCTTCTTTGCTTCTTCTTTGCTCAACTTCATTTTTCCTGACTGTTAATCTACATTTAAATATGATTTAAGGAGCTTGGGCTGAACTTCATAATCCCTACTAATGCACACATGCCCCAGTAAAAAGGTAACTATGCCCCAGTAAAAAGGTAACTAGATCACAGTATTACATACTGTAAACTCACTGACTAGTAACTGTTTTAATAATCTTTTCCATCTCCTAAAAACTTGGGCTTCCCCCAAAATATAACTATTCTGTATTTCTGTGACTTCAATTTCATTTTTTTTCCAATCAGGAAGACATAATATTGGACATCTACCAAAAAATATATCAGTCAGATGCCATTACAATTTCATACATACTATGGTTTTTTTTCTTATATTTGTTCCAGATCATTAATTAGTAAATATAATACTCTTCATAGTCTCATTAATTGGCATTTTATGTTAATACTGTTCGGCCTAGCCACAGGCTATAAACCTGTTTACTAATGTCATGCAGCTGAACATTTATTTAAAGTAAAACTGGAACTCCATGCATCATATAATATTAGGAACCAAAATATGTAATGCTTTTAGGCCCTAATGTTAAGGCTAAAATCAGTCTTAAAAGTCCACAAATACTTTTAATAATTACTTGGTTTTGATAAATCTTCTGCTAGCATATATGCAGCTGATAATGATCTATTATAATGGTAAGGCTTATTTTATATTCACAAATATTAACAAGATTTTATTTGGGGTCTCAAATCATTTACTTGCTAGTAACAGAGAAAAAAGAACAAGTTTGAATTTCATATCTTATTTCTCCACACCATTCTCAGAGTTCTTCATCGGCTGGCATTATTTATTCATTGATTTCTGTGTGTGAAGCATCGCAGTGAGGATGATTTGGTAGTGAAAAAATGCTGAGATTAGGAAATGTAATAATGGTTCAGAATATTGACAACCAAGAGGTGGTAGTTTATCACTTGCTAGATGGCAATATAGAAACAAATTCTGGGTAAGACTATGACTGCTGATCACAAGGAGCTTATTATTAAAATGGCAGAAAGGATTAACAAGAGTGTAATCAATTCTATCACAGACATATGATAATTACAAGTTACAGCTCCAAATAAGGGCTATTTAACCATAGAGGACATAGGGCAACAGGGTGAGGAGGGAGAAGGCCAGAGGGAGGAGAATGATAAGATAGAAAGGCCCTTGGGAGAGCCTTCATTTAAAAGGAGGAAGAGTTGACAATGCTTTCAGAGGAGAGCTATTGTCGTTCAGTTCCAGACCAAACTGGGTGCAAGCAGATTCAGTGCTTGCAATGCAAGACCTGTATCTCTTTGTGCAGAATACATATAGGGATATGGAGGCATGTTGAAGGTATGCATGTGTCTGAGCTTCTGTGTGTGTGCACATGTGTTTGTGTATCTGGTAACTCTTGAAAGTTAGGCTATTGAATTTAAAGTTAACACATAAAGATTATTTTTCTCTTCAAGAAGCTTGAAACCAAAGCTATTTTGGAGACCTATGATGTACAGTATAAGGGGAGAAAAAAAAGAAGTGTGAAAATTTGATTCAACAGGAAGGCAGTCAAGGATGCACTGGTTTTAGTCTGAAATGCAGATATAAAAAGTGCTACTAAGTTTTTTTGAGTGTGTGTGTGTTTGTTTCAGCTTTAGATCTCAGAATATATGACACTGTCAAAAAGAGATAATAAGGTCTCTGAGAAAGAAATATACTAAGAACTTTGTCACTAGAGTAGCTAAAACTTACAATATACAAAATGTGATTATAAAGTAAGAAAACTAATTCTCAGTTCAGTTCAGTTGCTCAGTCCTGTCTGACTCTTTGCAGCTCCATAGACTGCAGCATACCAGGCTTACCTGTCCATCACCAACTCCCAGAGCATGCTCAAACTCACGTCCACCAAGTTGGTGATGCCATCCAACCATCTCATCCTCTGTCTAAACTAATTCTAGAATCTATATATAATTTTTTTTTAATCTATAGTCACCTTGACAACTTAAACTCTATGCAAGTGGACATCTCTTTAGAAAATAGTTTTCTGAAAGTACGTATATGAAAAATGCACTGGTAAATCCTATTAATAATTGAACTGTTTTCTCTCTTTCTTTTCCTTTTGTTCTCTCCTTTTCTTCCTCCCTCCCCCAACCCCTCCTTTTCTATTTTCTCCTTCTCTGTTTTTTGCATATTTTATGATGATTATTTTCCTATTTTGGTTTTTACAGCAAAATCTATAGATTAGAACAGTTTCTTTAAAAAGAATTGCCATTATTGACCATTTTTAGATGCAATTTAACTTCTGGTTGTGTGAGAGGGTAATTACATTTGGAGGAAGTAACTCTTTGCTTCCAAGGAAAAGTTTGCTGATGAAATAATTCTACAAAGTTAAAGGAACACATGACTACTAAAGCATTGAATAAACATTTGTTGAACATTTTTTACAGAACAGCCATGATGCACAGGGAAAATATTGTAAGCAGAATAGTTGTCTGCCCTCATGTAATGTGTCTCTAGCAACATATTCTGGATAATCCAAAAAAAAATGATATAGTCTAGTATCTATTTTTATAATTTGTAAATTGCTAGTTTTCTAAAAATTATCCCACTCTTTGATCGAATAAAATTAGACAGTGAAAAGAGAGATCAGAATTTTCTGGTTCACACAACTAGAGCCATACAGAACCTATCATTAAAGAGCATGTAGGATTAGAACTCAGGATTAGAACTCTGTGTAGGTGCCCGCACAGAACTTTTTGCTTCTAGGAAGAATTTCCGCCTGACTCCCATGTTTCCTGCCCAGGGCCCACCACTAGGCCATGTAATATCCTCTGGAGAAGACACAGCTCACTGCTAGGGTTCATACTGGGGGACTGGATATCGACCTCTTTACTCACTCCATGCCTTACTTACATGCCACACTTACATGAAGTGCAGCTACTGGGTATACCTATGAAATGCAATATGTAGTCAGAATGCTTTTTATGATAGGGAAAAGCACTGAATCTCTGAGATTAGCCATAACAGAAATCTAAAGTGTACCTTCCAAACCACCAAAAAGGGAATATAGACATCATTTAATACGAAACGTTAGAAATTAAGTCTTTAAAACTTGCCTCTGGCAACTGGTTCTACCTCACGTGGCAATACATCACATAAGCTAAAGTGTTTTGGTGATGTATTGCTCTAATCCATCCCAGCAAGTGCACTCTGAGAGCATATTGGTGCAATACATCATCGCTGGGGGAGATTGTGGTGCTCACATAGCAGTCTGGCCCGGAGGGTACAGAGCATCACTTCAGCCCTAATGCCAAAGCATGGGGATCCCCTGATGTAGCAGCTTCCCAGCGATCAAGGCCAGGATGTGTCACAATGTGTGGGCTCTGAAAGGAACCTAGGATCGCTGTTGGCTGTCAGCAAATGTTAAATAAAAGTCCAGAGGACTATAGTCTCATCATCAGTGTGTTCAACAGCACAGTAGGATAATTCACTTTGTGCCATTCCCATCCGGAAACTACCCTTCTTGCTTGATTTTGCAGCTCAGAGGTTAAAGCGTCTGCCTGCAATGCGGGAGACCTGGGTTCGATCCCTGGGTCAGGAAGATCCCCTGGAGAAGGAAATGGCAACCCACTCCAGTATTCTTGCCTGGAGAATCCCATGGATGGAGGAGCCTGGTGGGCTACAGTCCATGGGGTCGCAAAGAGTCGGTCGGACACGACTGAGCAACTTCACTTTCTTTCTTTCCCTCAGGGTGAAGTTAATATTTGGGTTTCTCTCCTGGGTAGATACTAGGAGACCTGAGAGAACTAGAGCAAGATGATGTTACAGTTTGATACTTCCTTTGTGTATGCATCTAACCTCTTCTGTTTGAAGTTAATTTGATTTTGCCTGCATAGAAAACGAGCCTTGGGAAATGATTTTTTATTAGAGATATGCTGAACCATTCAGTTTCTAAACTTGCAAGCTGGAGGAGATTGAAAAGTCCTTGCAGACTGAAGCTTTTGGTGCATATCCAGAACTTCAGGTTGTTTTTCTTGACAAAAGCCAGTATCTCAAGCAGTTTTGAGAGACATCATCTTACAATCATTTGCTAACTTAAGTGAACGTGTAAGATATCCACCAGTTTATCCTAATGCTATTGGTTAGATGGCATTTTGGACTGCTTCCTTTTACTGACATTCTGTGTGCACAGAGTTTCTAATCTCTTCCTTGGTGTTTATTTATTGACCTACTAGAAGAGATTAAAAAGTGGATTATTTTTTTAAGGTAAACACAAAACTTCTGTCAGTATATTAAGGCCTTATAAGGCCCAGTGCTATGGACACATACTAGGAGAAACCACCGGAGGCAGTTTTTGCATATGTAACAACACAAATAAAGGAAGTTTCAACAGGACATGTTTGTTATATGATAATATGATGCCATTATCTATACATATAATTCTTTGGGTAACTTACTCACTGAATTTATAGTGGAATCACTTTTCATAAAATCCTTGATGACAGTTATTCTTTCACTGAAGATGCAGTGTCCTATATTTAATATGTCTTACTATTACATTGCATTTTATGTAACTCTACTCTTGCTAGATTTGCTCAAGCAGTAGGCGTTATCTTCTTGCCTTTAGGAAAGAGTTTATTAGGAGAGGTAACCCTTGTGCTTGATCTGTGACTTCATGACCAGTCATCTTTTATGTGCCTAGTTAAACAGACATGCAGTTGAGAAAAATTACCCTACTATTTCTTCCCCAGGATTTCAGAAGTAGCTATCACATTCATGTGCTCTTACTTTTCTTACTTTGTACTTCACAAATTGTCCTGAGGCTTCCCTGATGGCTCACTGGGTAAAGAATCCGCCTGTAGTACAAGAGATACAGGTTTGATCCCTAGGCTGGGAAGCTCCCTAACTTAGGAAAGCAGAAGGAAATGGCAGCCCATTCCAGTATTATTGCCTGGGAAATCCCATGGACAGAGGAGCCTGGTGGGCTACAGCAGAAAGAGTCACAGAGAATTGGACATGACTAAGCATGATTCCTTTCCTTCATAAATTGTTCTATCTCAGGGTGCAGTGTTGTATGTGGAGGTTAGGAACTAAGGGTAAGTGTTGCATAGCCACATTGTCTGGGTTCCAGTCTTACTTCCACTTACTAACTCTGTAACTGTGGCTTGGTTGGGCTAAGCCACTTTAGTTTTCTGACTATCAGTTTCTTTATGTATAAAATGAGGATGATATTACTAGGCTATCAGGAAAAAAATGAAATGAAAATATCCCTACAGAGTTCTTTGTGCAATGCCTGTGATCCACAGAAAGGATGCAATACATGGTAACTATTTTTGTTATGCAAATGAGAAGCTCAAATTGTCAAGGAAACCTAAATTTACATCACTTTTTGGAAACTTTTTTACATCTTTTTGTGGCTTCATCTCCAATGACCAGCTGTTTGATTTTTTACCTTTACTTGCTGATATGTACAAAAATATAATCATATTTAATTGTGAACCTGTAAATGTAAACATACCTTCTACTTGTTTATATCTCTCACAGTCAAATTCAAAAATCATCACCATCATACAACTGTGGATGAAACATTCCCCGTCCAGGTCCTTCTTCTGAGACATAGGTGGCGATCCATATGTTTGACTTTAGATTCATAACATTATTTTTGCTTCTGTCTGTTTCTATTTCATCACATGCTAATCAGCTGTATATATTCCTAATTCCCTCTCTCAGGCTGGAAGCTCCTCAAGTCCAGAGACTGGAGCTTGTTTTCATTATGTCTTTAGGACCTGGTCCAGACTCTGACATAAACTCCACATATTGAAGTTGTCTCCCCAGATATCCCCATACCTGATATGAATTTTAGATATGGCTATAATGATATATTTTAGATTCATCAGAAAAGTACATTTGCACACTATCCAGTTCTTTATCAATTAAGACAAAGCTAGAAATACTCATGATGCTCCAGAGGAGATAAGACAGCTGTTATCCTTGTTGATCAGATGAGAATATTAAAAAGGTACTTACTGCAAGTCACACAATTAATGGCAACACTGAAACTAGAACTGAAATTTCTCAATACTTTAAAACTCATGCCAGTACCCAATAGGTTCTGCCTACTGAGAAAATGAATAATCCTGAAGATTAATGTTGGATGGGGAAAAACAAAGTTAGCTTTAGTTTTTTCACAGAACCCTCTGTTCCTCAGAGATTGTTAAAGTTTATTCATGTGTTAGAACTCATGTGTTAGGATTTAATGCTATGTAATAGAATGAACTTTGATTAGCTGTATGACTATGGAAAAGTTACTTAAACTCAGTTATAGCTTTGATTGCTATATCTGAAAATAGGTATACAAAATGTCTACCTTGGAGAATCAATGCAATACTACTCATAATGGCTAGAATGCATACTGACTGGCACACACTGGGCATTAATCCGTGGTGGCTATTAATGATATCATTAACTATAAGATTACCAACATCATCCTCATAGGATACTAGCTAAGTGTGTCTCTTTTAGTGAAAGAACACACTAAACATGTACTTGAAAGAGCAGAAAAGGCCAGATCAAACAAAAAAAACCCTTACATTTAAAAAAGAAAATAGTGTACTGTAAGTATATTATTTTTGCTCAGGGTGTATTGGAAACAATTTCTGGCAGCAGAATTTGCTGCCATGCCATATATATATCAGCCTGTCTCGTATAGACTATACATTGTAAGCATCAGAGAGCTTTAACTGTACAGCAAGCCTTGCTATTGTAGTATGATGCAGGTAGGAAGGAGATAAAAGTTTATGCAATTTAAAGAAGATATGCGGAGAAAAATTATTCTTTGGGTACTAATCTTGTTCTTAATTCCCACTCCTGGTGATGGTGGTTTGAGGGCAAGTGGTAGAGAAACATTCCAATTTTAGGTCATGCATTTTTTTATTTTTTAAAAGTATTTCTTTCATGTAAATATTCAGTCAACTCAGATTTCAGATTCTCTTAGGTAAAGGGAAATCTCTCTTTCCATCCGCAGGATCTGGGGAAGGGATTTCTGTTCTAAAGGCCTGCCTTGGTATCAACCTTGGAAGCCCTGTGATGTCCCCCATTAGCCTGATCTCTGGCCATCCTTTGTGGACTGAGACATGGGTGGCCCTGGCTAGTGGTCTGGGAACTATGTGGGCAGATATCCTTCTGGACTTTGTATTTTGTGTTGCCTTTAGATCCAAGATTCCTCAAGGCTCCTTGTCTGGGCTCCAAGCTTTTTCTGGTCCCTTGGTCCTCGTACTGTCTCTGGGCCCAGCTGGAAAATCCAAGAACTTCTCTGCAACCTGCTGGAGCCTTTGGTTTTCCCTCAGATATCCTCCTCTGCTGTTACCACCTCTGCTCTTAGGCCTTGATGGATAGAGCACTGTATCAAAATCAAGGCTTCTCTGAGAGGCTCTTATTACCTACCTCCTCCCCCTCCCTCCCCCATCCAGGGAAGTGTGACACCCGCAGGAGTGGTTTCTGACTTCTCCAGTCTGGGTGTTTGATCTTCTTTGGTTCAGCTCTAGTGGAGGAAAACAGTCACTCCATCTGCCTTCTTTCTCCTCTATTTTCCTCTTTCTGTGCTCTTCCTGCAAACATCTGAATATCCTTTCCTTCCTGTGTGGTGGGAACTTTCCCTGTTACTTGCTGCTCTGTGGTTTGCTCTTTGGCTCACAGGCACCTCCCCAACCCCACACCCCCGCCCCTCCCGCCCTGAAATGTTACACAGCATAAATCCTTTTAGATGTTAACTTTTCCTCTCAAAAAATTGTGGCTTTTACAAACAAACAAACAAACAAAAAATAATGTTTATTTGATCATTTCACTATGGAATTTAAAAAAAAGAGAGAAACCAGCAGAGCTACTGGTTTCTCAAATGTGTTCAGCCATAGTTTTAGTGGGGTGGGGGGGGGGGGGGGCGGAATATCAACAGACAGCATTAAAGAGAAATTACCCTAAACAAAAATGCCCTGGAGAATTAGGAATTAAGATTACAAATGAGAAAATTACACAGGCTTACCCTGTAACAAATTTTATCTCCGTTGTATCTATGTATCTAAGAATATAAAATCCACTTCTCTTTTGGCCTTCTCAAGACAATACAATATTCTTCAAATTCTTAAATTTATTGATTGAGTTTCCTTCCCTGTGTAAACATAATCTTCTAAATGGGTATTTATAATTTTACCTTTTAGAAACAATCAGCTATTACAGTTGTGCTTCCAATACTCTAATCATCACTGTGGGAAACGTTTTATATTGTGATAATTTGAACCAATATCTCTTTTAGAGGCTTCCTGGTGTCCACTGGCTTCTTTAAGAAATAGACCCTAGGGTTTATAGCTAAAGTTATAATCAGTAAACCTATAATTTCCACTCCCCTGTAGACATCCTGATTTCAGGTTTAAACTTAGGGCTGCTTCTTGAAGAGAATCTTCATTTGCTAACGGGTTTCTTGTAACCTGGTCAAAACAAGTTGAACATTGTAATTCATGAGTGACTGTCCCATCCACTTCTTTCATCCTCACCTCCCATACTCCTCATACCCTTGCTGATACTGTATTAGTATGAAAATCATTACCACTACTGTCTTCATTTGGAACAGTTGCCAGGGAAAGCATTTACATTATTTATAGGAGATAACCAATATTTTTTCCATCAATATTTATTCAACAAGTGCAGGGAGATTTACAGCTGCCTGGCACATGAAGTTGGAGAAGGCAATGGCACCCCACTCCAGTATTCTTGCCTGGAAAATCCCCATGGACCAGAGGAGCCTGGTAGGCTGCAGACCATGGGGTCTCGAAGAGTCGGACACGACTGAGCGACTTCACTTTCACTTTTCACTTTCATGCATTGGAGAAGGAAATGGCAACCCACTCCAGTGTTCTTGCCTGGAGAATCCCAGGGACGGGGAAGCCTGGTGGGCTGCCGTCTATGGGGTCGCACAGAGTCGGACACGACTGAAGCGACTTAGCAGCAGTAGCAGCACATGAAGTATCACAGAAGGCAATGGCAACCCACTCCAGTACTCTTGCCTGGCAAATCCCATGGATGGAGTAGCCTGGTGGGCTGCAGTCCATGGGGTCGCTAGGAGCCAGATACAAATGAGCGACTTCACTTTCACTTTTCACTTCCATGCATTGGAGAAGGAAATGACAACCCACTCTAGTGTTCTTGCCTGGAGAATCCCAGGGACGGGGGAGCCTGGTGGGCTGCTGTCTTTGGGGTCACACAGAGTCGGACACGACTGAAGCGATTTAGCAGCAGCAGCAGCAGCAGCACATGAAGTATGGTGCTAGAGTACACACCTCTCTCTGATCACAGAGGTGACCAAGCTACAGAAAATACTTTGATTTTAAAATCAGTGTGTACCTATGGCCCTTACTGTTGCTTTGAGTATACAGTAAGACTCAGCAACATATGAGCATTGTGAAAAACATCAATATCATACATATCATAAAGAACACCATATCATAAATTTACCATAAAATGGATGTACTATAATAACATTATATTCTTATATAATAATATATTAGAATACTTATTAGAATACTTCTGAGCCTCCAGTCCCTGGTCAACATGCTTATTTAGTGATTCTGTTTTTCCTCTAGTCTGCATGTGTTTTTTCTAATCTATCCATATTTTGTATCTAATTTTTTGTGACCTACGGGTTGCATGTACAACACAGTTGCCAGAGCCTAGAGATGCTTTCTGCAGATCAACCAGGGACCAAAACAAAGACTCAGGTGAGAAATTCATTGTGAGAGTTCTTAAGTCGTGTATGAATGAACACACTCGCGAATCCACTAAAAGTTTTTCCTCAGTGATACTTTCCTTAAAAGATGATTTGATTTATCACATTTATAAGAAATTAATTCTGAATGGGATTATAAATTTCAATTAATGACATATAATTAATAGCCTTGACCTACTTAACCAATGCTATGGAAATGCCCAAGTTTTTTGTGGATTAACGGCATTTATATTCTATTTATGGATTTTTCCCGCCTCAGTACTCTACTGCCAGCCCATCTCCCAACCCTTCTTTCCTTCTGAAATAGCATTTTCGCAAGAGCCTAGCCTGCTCTGTTTTGCTCCTCAAAGGTATTCCTACTTTAATACTGGCTCGTTATGGACCTGAAAAAACATTAGTAGTAAATATTCTAATAGGACCATTAACTTTTGTTTATTATTTAATTTAGTAGTAAATTAGATGATCTGAAATCTACATGTATGACAGCATGAATTGTGTCAGTAATTCCTTAAAAGTGTCCATGTAATAGATATGGTCTAAAGGCTTTACTCTAAATTCTTTATTCTTTTGTTTATAATTCTTTACAGTGTTCTAATTTCACTATATAATTATAGAGCCACTGAGCACAAAGAGATGAAATTTACATAATTATTATATTCTTTTTTTTTAATCTTCCATTTGATCATACTGGCTGATTAATACAAGAATACTAGCTATACACCTATACAAGTTAGCTTACCAGCAGTGACAAAAGCTAGGAGGCTGGATTCTGTTGGCCTTTCAGTGCCTGTGAGCTGTTGAACTAATGTTTGTTTATTCATCACTATAAAAAAAAATCTTGAGTAAGCAGTCTAGTGTATACTTTTGAACTATACATTGATTGGTAAATGTCAGAGATCTATTGTAGTTCTTCAGGTAGTATGTATAGCTCTCAATATGATTTCAATGACAAGCCATTGAAAAATATGTATGCTTTAAAATTTTTTCTAGTTTCTATGAGAGTTCACACCAGTATCTTTATTTTGAAGGTAATGATTATTAAAGTTGACCACACTGTTGGATTGAGTGGGTGTAGGAGCCAGATTATTTGGTCTTTGTGAACAGTATTGTTAAGAGCAAGGGCCTTGAAGAGACCATTTGGGTTTGAAATTTGTCTCCTTAGTTTCAGACCACATGAATTCAGTTTCCTCATCTCTAAGACAAAGACTCCATTTCTTTGTGTGGCCAGAATCATCGTGTGGTGTAGTTAGTTCCTCAGACATTGTCATCTAATGAATTCTGGGGCAGGGAGCCTGTTCCTCTATCTCAGCAGGTTGTCCTAAGAATTAAATGAGTGAAGTGCTTAAAATATTGTCTGATTAAGTACTCTATAAGTGTTTTCTATTGTTATCCTTTGGGTAAAAGTGGTTTTATTAATGACTTGGACACCTGAAAAATTAATAGTGTATTCTGGTTCTAATTTTAATGATAGGTAATGATTTTTTCCCATAACTACTACTGGTGACTGGCACTTGTTCTAATAAAAAAAGCTTCCAACAGACTAAACTAGGGTCTTTAATCCTAGAAAAATACTGTATTGCATTGCTGCACTAGGCTATATTGAAGCCTGAGGTGAAAGGAACAATGAGTAATTCTGATCCTTTGGTTCTTTAAAAGTTTAGCAATTTGTTTATCATAGACATTTTTGCATTTTAAAAAATATTGCATTGGAATCTTATTTGTCTTGATCACCAAATTTTTAGCATCTTTCCCTCCCATCCCCACCCGCCTTATATTTTGCATCCAAGATGAATGTCTCATTCATCTCACCCATTTCAGCCTAGTTCTGGCCCTGTTGTTCTGGCTTCATCTGATGTAATGAAAACATGTGGTTGGCACATCATTATTTTATTGCTGACTCAGGGTGGAGGCTATCATAGCCAAATCTAAATTTAAAGCCTGGAAACTGGCCCTTAGAATGCCATTCCTACTAATACTAAATCTCATTTTTTTTTTTCCCACTTTCAAGGTAACTTAGAAAAATCTCAGTTTATGGAATCCTAAAATTTCAAAGCAAGGTTTTGTACTCATTTGAAAACATGGTTAGGCAATTTGCTCTTAAGAGTGAAATGAGCACAAAATAAGTGTGACACTAAATCAGAGTGCCATAGGGCAACAGGTCAGCCATGTGAACAATAATTATCCTAAACTCAAGGGAGAAAGAGAGTGGGATGGAACCCAGGGGGATTTTTTTTTTTTTTCTCTCTTAATAGTATTAAGAGAAACACAATTAGTCAGATGAGCCTCTTTGTGGAAGAAAAGGCATAAGGTGTGTCATTACTTATTGATGATGAGATTGATGATGCTGGCTAAGTACACAGGAACTCATCCAATGCCCTGTGGGTTAATGGGGAGCATGGACTAAAACCACATACAAGTTTGGAAGCAAATAAATGTTGAGTTGTACTCCTGCTTAGTCATCTGTTAATATTAGCTGTGCAGTTTGGACTAGATACTTAAATTCTCTGAGCCTTCATATCCTATATTACTAGACTGTCATGAGAAATAAGAGTTTATGTGTAGCTAAAAATGCACGGAGTATGTAGCAGAAGCTTTTATGAGTGATTCCTGGTGTTATTATAATTCACATTAATATTATGTCAAGCAACATACTAGCTAATCAAGGGATAAGGATAGAGCTCAGTGAATAAGCCCAAAGAGGAGAATGTGCTCAGTCACTGAGTTGTGTCTTTACCACCCCATGGGCCATAGCCCACCAGACTCCTCTGCCCATGGAATTTTCCAAGCAAGAATACTGGAGCAAGTTGTCATTTCCTACTCCAGGGGATCTTCCTGAGCCAAGGATAGAACTCACATCTCTTGTGTCTCCTGCACTGACAGGTTGAATCTTTACCATCATGCCACCTGGGAAGCCAAAGAGCAGAATACATGTCCATATAAACCACCTGAGAGCTGGCCAACCTAGGGTAAGATGTGGCCAGCCCTCTTAATTTCTAAATAAAGCAAGAAAATGGTAAGAAAGGTAAGGAAGCCAAACAGGTAAGAAGCCAGGCTTTTGGTTGCTGAAGAATGTAGGGAGCCTTCAGCAAACCAGTAGAGAAAGAGAGAGCCTGGCTGACTCAAAATTTTTCTCCCAGGGAGGGAAAGGGATTGGGAGCTGGGCTGGTGAGTGCCAAAGACTGAGGGAGAGCTGCCATCAGAGCTGTGTGGGTGGCAGCCTTTATTACACACAAGCCTCAGCACACGCTTAGAGTAATGATTTGCAGGCTGGTGCTGTTCATCTTAAGTTGCTGAAAGATACTTACATTCTCTTTGTTTTCTCAAACTAGTGTTTATTAAAAAAAAAAAAAATCTTCCCTCCTCATTCTGTATCATAGTTGCATATTCATTTTGAAGTATAGTTGAGTAAAAACAAAATGTATCTTTTAGTGGACTGGGGACTTTCCAGAGCCCAGGTGACATTTCAGGGCATCTTCCTGCTCCAGTCCTTAGAGAAAACATATCTGGTAGGCAGTGCTTATACAATGTCTAGGAACCTGGCTGAATCATTTAAAAAATTCAGCCATATGGACATTTGTTCTAGGATGCACAGTTTAAAAAAAAATCAATTACTGATTAGTCCTTCATCAAAATGAGTAAACTGAGTATATCTTTCAAGTATATTCTCCAGGGCTTGGTGTCTCAGATGGTAAAGACTTTGCTTGCAGTGTAGGAGACCCAGGTCTAATCCCTGGATCAGGAAGATCCCCCGGAGTAGGAAATACCCACTTTAGTATTCTTGCCTAGAAAACTCCATGGACACAGGAGCCTGGCAGGCTATAGTCCATGCGGTCTTAAAGAGTCGGACACGACTGAGCGACCAATACATCTTTCACAACATAAACATAGGTTTAGATGGATCCCCTTTTAGGAGGGAACATGTGAGAAATTACATGACTTCATCTTTTTTTTTTTTCTTAGCAAATAATGAATTTTCCAATCAATCAAGAAATTTAAGCTTATTGTCATCCTCCAAAGTGAGGAGATTCCATTCCCATTTCTCCCCCAGAATTGTGAAGCATTTCCCCTCTTCCATTCATGGGCCACCTGAGACACTTGGATCCAGGATTTGTTTAATCCTCCACACCAAAGTCAGTTTTCCTTGGGTTACATGTGAGTTTGGTCTTTGTATTTTGTATTTTAGTGAATTTTTCTTGGCAAGGGTGCTGCTCTGCCTGGGAACTGATTGAGCTTCCGTAGAGCCAATATGTTTCTCAGTTCTCCAATTTAAATGCTGCCAACAATTTCCTAAAGTGTGCCATGAGAAATTCAGCAGCACAGAAAACCCCATTCATTAAACAAACAGTTAACTAAGCAACCCTTGGCAAAAGCCACAACCCATCTGACATTTGAAGCACTTGGGACCTTCCAAAGGAAATAATTAAAGAAGGCATTAAAAAGAAATATCCCCATGCTTAGCAGTCATAATTGAAAAAAACCACTGTTCCCAACCTGGGGTCTGTATACTTTTTAGCGTCTTTAAAATTAGAAATGAAGAGTGGTTGCATATGCTTAATATTTCAATACACCCTGAAAAGGCTACATACTTACTCATGCTTCAAAGTGAAAGTGAAGTTGCTCAGTCGTGTCCAACTCTTTGCGACCCCACGGGCTGTAGCCTACTAGGCTCCTCCGTCCATGGGTTTTCCAGGCAAGAGAACTGGAATGGATTGCCATTTCCTTCTCCAGGGGATCTTCCCAACCCAGGGATCGAACCCAGGTCTCCCGCGTTGCCAGAAGATTCTTTATCAGCTGAGCCGCAAGGCTTAGCACAAGCTAAATAAAAAATTTGCATAGGCTATCATTTGATCAATTTAGTGGAATTACAGGGGCTGTCATGTTTTTCATTGACAATTTTTTAAAAAATCAAGCATTTCCTTAATAAATACTATTTAATAGAGAAAAGTTCTCAAAAATGTATATTCATGGGAGATAAGAAATAGGGGTAGAAATTTGGGAAATATTTATTCTTTTCTCTATTTTTTGGCCGTACCATGTGTATCTTAGTTCTTAGTTCCATGCCCAGTGGTCGAACATGTGCCCCCTGCAGTAGAAATGTGGCGTCTTAACCACTGGACCACCACGAAAGCCCTGGGAAGTATGCATTAAAATGAGATTTGAGAGTGATTAATTACTTCACAGAATGCTTCTTTGCTTTTTAGAGAAGTAGCACTTATTTTTTTTTAAATGACAAGCATGCCCCTCTAAAAATTTAAAGTCATAACTTCTAAGATCTTACACAACACCATACTAGTAACAATAATAGCTACTCTTTATTTACTCAGTGCCCACAACCAAACACTTAGTACTCTATATGCTTAAAGAATACTCTAAAATGAGTATTAACCTTGCGTGATAAAGAGGAAAACTACTTCAGAGATACTGACGAACTTGCCCAAGGCAGTGTAACTAGTTAAGTAGCACAGCAGGTCTGGAATCTATAGCCATATGAATCTATAGCCATATGAATCTATATCCGTATCTATATATCATGCAATGCATTGCCTTCATCAGATATTGTTAAATTACAGAAGAGATTTGCACAAAATTTCTTAGGAACAAGTCTACTTTGCAAAATCTTTTCATCTCAGGTGCTAAAAACAACAGCTTTGGCTGTCTTAAATGTCAGCTTACTCTGTTTTGAGGTTTCTCAGGTAGAGGTGTGATTGAGAAGTAAAAGCTGGCAGCCAGGGCCAAAAAGGGGACTCACACAACTTGAGTAATCATAAATTAGATGACTAGCTGTTGAAATTTAGGAGGCTTCCTCAGTTGAGTCCCACAGTTTTTATTGCTGAAGGCAATTTAACTACCATGAAAACAGTCCCATGGAAAGGAAAAAAACAAAGAAAAAGCATATATTCCTGGTTATGGAGACAAGCATTCAGATTCTCCCTTGTCCTCTGCTTACTGGTTCCACACTTACTAGCTGTGTGTCTTTGGACAAGTGGCCTTGCTTCTTGAAGAGAGCCACATTAAAGTGGAGTCAGAGGGTGCTTTGCCTTCCCCTGCACTGACAGTCATTCACCTGGTCGTCCTCCAAACATCCTTGATGGACTCACAACACACTCTTCATACCAGAACCTTATGACTGTTGGAAAAGAATTAGTGTGCTTATAACTACATTCACTGTTTCTTTTTTTCTGATTTTCTCTCTGTAGTTGTATATCTACCCTCTAGCTAACAAATAATGTAATTTTCTGGCATGAGGCCAGATTCACTGATGTGTTCAACTCAAAATTATTATAATCACTTATGAATAATAACTTTACAAATAAACATAATAACAGGTATGTAATTCTAAGCAAGATGTAATTTCCTCTTACTAGTCAAGTCTGTTTAAGTGAGTTTGAATAAGTAATTTACCACCAGCTTTGACTTGCTACCTTTTAGAAAGCTTCAATAATTCTGTTACATATATTTATCTTATTGATGCAGAAAACAAGAACCTCTGTATGATACAATATATAATATGAGAATAATTCACGTAAATGACTTTGTAGGAGGGGCAAAAATTATATTAGCATATTATAAAGCTATGATAATTAAATGAAGTGGAACTGGATTAAGAAAAAAAAGAAAAGATCAATAAAACAAAAAAAAACGCTAGGAACAGAACCTTGTATATATAAGAATTTAATGTGTGGTAGGTAAGCCTTACAAATCAGCAGAAACAGAATCATTTAACAGTTGTGCTGGTTCATATAAAGACCTACTATTTGGGTATGGGGACTCAGTTTGGATTTCCACCTTAAATGAGAAGACAGATATTTGCAAAACTAAAAATTTATATACACAAATGTATAAAATTAAGTAATAAATATTTAAAATGAAAATGCATTTATCAAGTCTCTCTTGGTGGAGGATTTTCTAAGCTAAAAAGTGATGAATACAATTAAAAAAATGATAGTAGATGGAAATGTTGAAGCTTTGGCATATCCAAGACACTGGCATACAATGTCACTGTGAGACAGTAGGAAAGGACAGATCAGATCAGATCAGATCAGTCACTCAGTCGTGTCCAACTCTTTGCGACCCCATGAATCGCAGCACGCCAGGCCTCCCTGTCCATCACCAACTCCCGGAGTTCACTCAGACTCATGTCCATCGAGTCAGTGATGCCATCCAGCCATCTCATCCTCTGTCGTCGCCTTCTCCTCCTGCCCCCAATCCCTCCCAGCATCACGGTCTTTTCCAATGAGTCAACTCTTCGCATGAGGTGGCCAAAGTACTGGAGTTTCAGCTTTAGCATCATTCCTTCCAAAGAAATCCCAGGGCTGATCTCCTTCAGAATGGACTGGTTGGATCTCCTTGCAGTCCAAGGGACTCTCAAGAGTCTTCTCCAACACCACAGTTCAAAAGCATCAGTTCTTCGGCGTTCAGCCTTCTTCACAGTCCAACTCTCACATCCATACATGACCACAGGAAAAACCATAGCCTTGACTAGAGGAAACTTTGTTGGCAAAGTAATGTCTCTGCTATTGAATATGCTGTGTAGGTTGGTCATAACTTTCCTTCCAAGGAGTAAGTGTCTTTTAATTTCATGGCTGCAGTCACCATCTGTAGTGATTTTGGAGCCCAGAAAAATAAAGTCTGACACTGTTTCCACTGTTTCCCCATCTATTTCCCATGAAGTGATGGGACCGGATGCCATGATCTTCGTTTTCTGAATGTTGAGCTTTAAGCCAACTTTTTCACTCTCCACTTTCACCTTCATCAAGAGGCTTTTTTGTTCCTCTTCCCTTTCTGCCATAAGGGTGGTGTCATCTGCATATCTGAGGTTATTGATATTTCTCCCGGCAATCTTGATTCCAGCTTGTGCTTCTTCCCGTCCAGTGTTTCTCATGATGTACTCTGCATATAAGTTAAATAAACAGGGTGACAATATACAGCCTTGATGTACTTCTTTTCCTATTTGGAACCAGTCTGTTGTTCCATGTCCAGTTCTAACTGTTGCTTCCTGACCTGCATACAAATTTCTCAAGAGGCAGATCAGGTGGTCTGGTATTCCCATCTCTTTCAGAATTTTCCACATAAATGGTATTCATGAATGCAGTGAACATATACTAAATGGTACATTATATACTAATGGCCATCCCCCTGAGAAAACTGTAAAATCAAATGATGGAGGGAGATTCACTGAGTTCAAGAAGGTAGAGATGCAAAAGAACGTGAGTTGGTTAATCTATACATAACATTTGGTGCCAGGATTTTATTATTATCATTTTGAAGCTACCATTTTTGATTGATGGGAAGATAGTTTCCCTTGGCAGGGGGCAGGGGGTGGGGAATGTGGCTACCTTCCCCTCATTGAGACTGGCAGACGATTAAAAAAGTCTTTTGGATAAAGCAGACATGCATTGCCCTTATTAGCAGCATCTGCTGGCTTGGAATAGAAGCTTTAAACCCTAATTTACGGTGTGTTACATTCTGCAAGATCATGAAAGACAGAGGTTGAAAATATCTTCATCACTTAGTTGCAAAATAACAGTAAACATTGTAAGTTTATTGTTTCTAGTTAACTTTTTCAGTGTCTTTCTAACTTCCATTAGTAGGGGAAATAACTGCAAGATGTTTTCCCCTCAGGACTTTTATTTTTATATTTGAGCAGCAGCTTATTGTGAAGCTAATGCGGTTTTAAAGTTAGAATTGCCTTTAAATCAGTTACGGTTCCCTTTCTGCCATATTGCTGAGAAGACAGCTGCTCTTCATTTGTAATTGCTCAAGGACTCTGATGAGCTTGCGCCTATGGGAGAAATGGTGTGTTGTTCTATTTATTTATTTATTTTTAGCAAAGGTTTTTGAAAGAGCCCTGAACACTGAAGTTCCCAATCCATGCTCATGATCAGAGCTTAATGCCAACTGGAACAATCCCTTGGTTTTTCTGAGCTTCAGTTTGCCTGTGTGAATGCTCGGTTGCTCAGGCACTCAGCTGTGTCTGACTCTTTGTGACCCCATGAACTGTAGACCATGTGGCTCCTCTGTCCTTGGGATTTCCCAGGCAAGAATATTGGAGTGGGTTGCCATTTCTTCCTCCAGGGAACCTCAGTGTACTCATCTGAAAAAGAGGATCCGTCTAGTTTTCACCTTTTTTTTTGAGTCAGCATGTCAAATCTCATATTACTGACTATTGTGCTTCATTTTTGAGATATATATATATATATATTTTTTTTTTCCCCAAAGACATTACTGAGTTACTGAATCTTTATTTTGAGAAAAAGAGACATTCCTATTTAATGGAACTCTTTCCACATTTAATGGAGTAATTTTGCCACACACCCATATGCCACTAAAAGCTTCATTAAATAGAGCTGTTAACCCAGGGACATCACAGTCTTTTAGCTCCTCTTTTAACCCCTATGGCTAACTTGTACAGATGGCATCCACTGTTGTCTACTGAATTGAGGTAGTTTACTGATGGTGGAATGACGGAAGGATAAAGAAAGAGGATTTTTCTTTTCCTTCTTTTTATGAATAAGATGTATTTGGTGATGCTTATTTGGAACTAAGCAAAAAAAAAGGTTTCTTTCCTTACATTGCTTAAACAAAATATTTTTTTATCTATATGTCAACTAATTTTTGATTTCAAATTAAATAAGTCATATGCCTTTTAAAAATTTTCTTCATTCTGTTTTTTATTCTTTCTAATAAAATTCAGGATTTCTTTTTAAAATTTAATTTAATGTGTTTTTTTTGGCTGTGCTGGGTCTTTGCTGCTGTGTGGCCTTTTCTCTAATTGCAGAGAGCAGGGTCTACGCTTTAGTTGCTGTGGCTTCTCCTGTTATGGGAGCACAGGTTCTCAGGCATGCGGGCTTCAGTACTTGTGGCATGTGGGCTCAGTAGTTGTGGTTCCGAGGTTCTAGAGCACAGGCTCAATAGTTGTGGCACACAGGCTTAGTTGCTCTTCAACATGTGGAATCTTTCTGAATCAGGGATTGAAGCTGTGTCTCTTGCATTGACAGGTAGATTCTTCATATGCCTTTATTGAGAAATGATGCTATTGGAATCTATTTTCATGTTCCATAATTATTTTATTATTATTATAATAAAATATTTATTTTGGTGTGAGGAGTTTTGATTTAGTCAAACATTTTATGGGCATATCATCTCTAAATAGAATTAAAAAATGGGAAAAAAAAACCCCAGCAATTCCTACCCCCTCAAGCCCCTTTTACCTTTCGAAATGCTTTATGTAACTCTTCTTAAGACTGAGTTTCCTCAACGTGAAGTCCTATTTTTAAAGAGGTATGGAGCTACTCTGTACAGGGCTTGTACATCTCCTACACTTTTCTTGCCATCTGCTACCCTTTCTCTGATCCGCTCCAAATACACGAGTCCCTGCACCTGGCTGTGTATCTGCCTCAATGGATGTATTCAGATTTTAGATGAAAACTTCAATGGTGTGACATTCTTAGAAAAGCTAAAATCCTATTAGTCCCTTGATCTGTTAAAAAAAATAAAGCAAGTTCTGTGCTAGGGTCTTGGTGTGAGAAAGCCATTAAAGCATAAGAAACTTGATCTCAGGTAGATGATAGGATAATAATGAGTACAATCATTAAAAAAATGTGATCATCACACCCCTTGCCTTTACTTTTTCTTTATAATTATCTCTTCCTGCTGGCAGGAACACTGAGGGGAGCCTGTTTTGTTTTTTGTTTTAATCTTAATTGTAGGACTTTTTTTTTGAGGGGGACTGCTTTAACCCCTCCATTGGAATGTGCTAAACTTATATAAGTGCTAAAATTTGCTTTTGGGCCAAGACATTTTGACCCAAGACCTTGAGTAAGACTATTTGTATATTTTAGCCAAGAATTCTCTAATTTCTTAAATTATTAAATATTTGTATTTAATATACAAAATATTTACATTTACTATGGATTATTATATTAAATATTTATCTTAATATAAATTAAAAGTATTTAATACATAAATGTATGTATGTTTATTTTGATGTATATGTTGTATATATACATCATATACATCATGGGCTTCCCTTGGGCTTCCTTTGTGGCTCAACTGGTAAAGAATCCGCCTGCAATTCAGGAGACCTGGGTTCAATCCCTGGGTTGGCAAAATTCCCTGAAGAAGGAAATGGCTATCCACTCCAGTATTCTGGCCTAGAGAATTCCAGGGACTGTATAGTCCATGGGGTAGCAAAGAGTTGGACACTTTTGAGCAACTTTCACTTTCATACATACATAATGTCTACTTATCTATTAGAGATGTACAGTCTATTTTAATATATGTGTATATTTTTTCTGGACATCAGTGATAGCAGATTTAATGTGTATTACATTTAAACACATTTATATTGGGCAATGTATACTCTCTGTGTGTGTATGCATCCACATATAGTTTACACATCACCTAGATATATGTGTGTGTGTGTGTGTGTGTGGCAGATATTCAAGGTAAATTAAACTGCTTTATTCTCAGTGGTCTAAGATTTATTGGACTGAGGGTGTGCAAAGGGAAGTGATTAAACTAAACTTACGACCCAGATAATCACGATGGTGTGATCACTCACCTAGAGCCAGACATCCTGGAATGTGAAGTCAAGTGGGCCTTAGAAAGCATCACTACGAACAAAGCTAGTGGAGGTGATGGAATTCCAGTTGAGCTATTTCAAATCCTGAAAGATGATGCTGTGAAAGTGTTGCACTCAATGCCAGCAAATTTGGAAAACTCAGCAGTGGCCACAGGACTGGAAAAGGTCAGTTTTAATGCCAAAGAATGCTCAAACTACCGCACAATTGCACTAGTAAAGTAATGCTCAAAATTATCCAAGCCAGGCTTCAGCAATACATGAACCATGAACTTCCAGATGTTCAAGCTGGTTTTAGAAAAGGCAGAGGAACCAGAGATCAAATTGCCAACATCCACTGGATCATCAAAAAAGCAAGAGAGTTCCAGAGAAACATCTACTTCTGCTTTATTGACTATGCCAAAGCCTTTGACTGTGTGGATCACAACAAACTGGAAAATTCTGAAAGAGATGGGAATACCAGAACACCTGACCTCTTGAGAAACCTATATGCAAGTCAGGAAGCAACAGTTAGAACTGGACATGGAACAACAAGGTGAATTCACTCAGTCGTGTCTGACTCTTTGCGACCCCACGGACTGTAGCCTACCAGGCTCTTCCATCCATGGGATTTTCCAGGCAAGAGTACTAGAGTGGGTTCTGGTTCTAAACAAGAAAAGGAGTATGTCAAGGCTGTATATAGTCACCCTGCTTATTTAACTTATATGCAGAGTACATCATGAGAAACGCTGGGCTGGAAGAAGCACAAGCTGGAATCAAGATTGCTGGGAGAAATATCAATAACCTCATATGCAAATGACACCACTCTTATGGCAGAAAGTGAAGAGGAACTAAAAGCCTCTTGATGAAAGTGAAAGTTAAGAGTGAAAAAGTTTGTTTAAAGCTCAACATTCAGAAAACTAAGATCATTGCATCTGGTCGCATCACTTCATGGCAAATAGTTGGGGAAACAGTGTCAGACTTTATTTTATGGGGCTCCAAAATCACTGCAAATGGTGACTGTAGCCATGAAATTAAAAGAAGCTTACTCCTTGGAAGGAAAGTTATGACCAACCTAGATAGCATATTTAAAAGCAGAGACATTACTTTGCCAACAAAGGTCCATCTAAAGGCTATGGTTTTCCCAGTGGCCATGTATGGATGTGAGAGTTGTACTGTGAAGAAGGCTGAATGCCAAAGAACTGATGCTTTTGAACTGTGGTGTTGGAGAAGACTCTTGAGAGTCCCTTGGACTGCAAGGAGATCCAACCAGTCCATTCTGAAGGAGATCAGTCCTGGGTATTCATTGGAAGGACTGATGCTAAAGCTGAAACTCCAATACTTTGGCCACCTCATGCAAAGAGTTGACTCATTGGAAAAGACCCTGATGCTGGGAGGGATTAGGGGCAGGAGGAGAAGGCGACGACAGAGGATGAGATGGCTGGATGGCGTCATGGACTCTATGGATATGAGTTTGAGTAGACTCCAGGAGTTGGTGATGGACAGGGAGGCCTGGCGTGCTGCGATTCTTGGGGTCACAAAGAGTCAGACACAACTGTGCGATTGCACTGAACTGAACTGAACTGAAGGGAGGAGTGTTTTGGAACCAATCCCTTGCAGGTATGGAAGGAGGACTGTGTGTCTATATATGTATATATATTTGTATATATTATATCCTAGAAGACATAACTGTTTAAAACCCACAGTATAGTCATAGAAATAGAAAAATAAGGCCCTCTGCTTATACTGGGTTTGAAGAGACATTTTATAGTCACATGAAAAAATCCCTCTACTTAATTATGATATTTGATTCATTTAAAGTTATTTTAATCAGGACATATGAAAGGAAAAGTACTATTTTGTTTTTTTTTTTTAGACTAATCCATGTAATTTATATCAAGGTCATCCCTTTGCATGGCAGCAAATGGCTGTTTGATTGTGTATCTCTTACTTTGCAACTATCAAAAACTAAGTGAAATTTCCTGCTGAGACAAAAACAAAGTTTGAAATTAATGTCTTTAGATATTCGAACACAGAGTATTAGACATGGTCATGATGAAAAACATTCAGTGAGCTCCGTACCTCTAAACATTTATTGATAAAATTGTATAATGTTCCTTATCTCCTAGGATACTTCTGAGGAGTAAAAATAATATGCCCATGCATCTCATAATATGACCTGGCAGAAAGTAAACCCTCCATAAATCTGAACTGATTCTTCTTGAAGTGGAGATGGTGGTGCTGGTGGTTGTGGTGATAGTTTGATGCCTAAAACTCCTTTTTATGAGTGAAAGTGAAACTCCCAGGATCATCAGTTTCCTGTGTAAATTTCCTGGCCGAGAAACCTCATCTCTAAAGAAAGCCTTTGGTGTACTTTACAATAGGGCTATCAGGATAAAAAAGAAAGCCCTAATCTGCTTTGATCTCTTTGATCCTGCTGGTTACAACTCTATTAATTACTTTAATGCACTGACCAGTCATCTACCATGTGTCTTGTTAACTATTACACTTATATTGTACAACCCAATTAATTCAATGTAAGAATGATAATACTGTTATTCATAATGATAACCACATAAATAAGAGCAGCTGCTATTTATTTTAGTACTTACTCTGTGCCAGGCCCTGTTCTTAGCACATTAATTGAGCTATTACTCATTTTTTATAATAACCCTAATGTGGCAGATATTATTATACCATTTTACAGATAATATTGAGTCTCTTAAAGGTTGAAGGGCTCTCATAAAGTTACAGGATTACAAGAGGGTGGGCTGGAATTCTCTCTGAAATCTGACTTGAGAATCAGATTCTTAAACTGCACTTGTGATTAAAGACAAAAAACAAAACTTAAATTACAAGGAGTCATTCCTGTTCTTTCAAAGAGGGCCCTGTCAGAGTCTAGATCTCTGCATAGAACTTCAACTCCGACTATAGTACTCATTTCAAAACCCCTACTACTCTGATAGTTAACATATGAAAATCCTTGATCAATGCCTGTTAATTAATTTGAGCACCATTAAGATTATTAAACTAAAACATATTGATAACAACAACAGCAAAAGTCATAATTTGAGTGGCAAACATATTTTAATGATCTGCTTATTTCATGCACATATCTTCATGTGGAAAGAGATTTATGTATCAGCCAATATCTGCAACATCATCTGTACAAACATTAGATAGATAGAGTTCTTGAGGCATGTCTGTGTACCCAAAGATGTGGTGAACGTTCTCTTTACTAATGGATTAGAGTTTGACCAACCTAGACAGCATATTGAAAAGCAGAGACATTACTTTGCCAACAAAGGTCCATCTAGTCAAAGCTGTGGTTTTCCAGTAGTCATGTATGGATGTGAGAGTTGGACTATAAAGAAAGCTGAGCACCAAAGAATTGATGCTTTGGAACTGTTCTGTTGGAGAAGACTCTTGAGAGTCCCTTGAACTTCAAGGAGATCCAACCAGTCCATCCTAAAGGGAATCAGTCCTGAATATCTTTGGAAGGATTGATGCTGAAGATGAAACTCCAATACTTTGGCCACCTGATGCAAAGAGCTGACTCATTGGAAAAGACTCTGATGGTGAGAAAGGTTGAAGGCAGGAGGAGTAGAGGACGACAGAAGATGAGATGGTTGAATGGCGTCACTGACACGATGGATATGAGTTTGAGTAGGCTCTGGGAGTTGGTGATGGACAGGGAGGTCTGGCGTGCTGCAGTCCATGGGGTTGCAAAGAGTTGGACACGACTGAGCAACTGAGTTGACTGACTAGAGTTTGATACAGCTCAGAATAGGGAACAATATCTTGGCATCAAAATCACAAACAGGAAATCCAAACAAAGAGAAGGAGCAATGGGGGATCTTTTACGTCTGCCCTGAATTGCAGAGACTGAGGGGAAAAAGCTCAAGGATTTATGGATTTAACATTCCTTTCCTTTTTGGGGGTCTGATTTATAACTTAAGAAACTGAGACAGAGAGAGGTTAGGCAGCCTGACTTAAGTAAAAGCTTTGTGTTTAAACTGAGTCTATCCAGACTACCAAATTTTTGTCCTGTAGCCCATTTATTTTTCCTGCCTTTTTAAGATTATTATCAAGATAAAATAAAATACTCAGTGACTGTCCACCTCAAATTTCAAGCCTAAATATATAAAAACACAAATGTATTACTCTTATTCTTGCTTATTTGTGAGTGACATTTTAAAAATTCTAACGTTGAAAAAAAGGAAAAAGATCATTTCATAGCAATGTATGGAAATCATATGTCAGCTAAAGCAAACTATAAAAAGTCCAGCAAATAAATAAATATGTCTCTATTTCTTTGGGGCTTATGTTATCATTTCATGAAACAGGGAAGTGAGATTCAACATTTTGAATTACTCTTCAGAAAAACTTAAAATCAGTATCTCCCCCCCAAAATATTGATTCTGTAAGAAGATCCAAATAAATGTGTAAAAACATCAACAACTTTTAAGATGATAAAGTGTATGAAGATTTGTTGAAACTATTAAATAATTACAACTTTAAACATAAATAAGAAAAACATATATGAATAATAATTTGTAGATTAAAGACCATACTATCTCAGAAGGAAGCAAAAGAAAAAAATAAGATTTGGAGTGCTTACTGGCCACTCATTATAACTGAACTATGTTCAGTGCATTTTAAGAGTAAGTCTAGCCTTAGAAGAGTATAGTGCTTATGAAATCTGGGTCAGATGAAGCAGTTGGATAGGTCTGAGAGCCATCAGCCTGCCTATCCAATATCACTCTTCTGTCGTCTAGAGTTGCCCTTCAAAATATACGAAATGAGAAGAAAAAAAATATCATGCTCAAGATAGTTCTTCTAAAAAAATTATTTCACTACTGGAGAATTTTAACTCAGGTGTTTTTACTATGAAAGTAGTTTATACCCCATAAAATTAGTTTGAAGGTGATAGGTCAGCTTGCCATTTGTAACTGAACGTGTACGTAAGTTTTCACATTTTTCTAGGGAAATTGGCTAAAAATTATAGCTAGGTTATGATATGGGTCCATAATACCACATTCTGTTATTTTTTAACTGTACTTGTAAATATTGTTATTAATAATATGTGAAGTAGGTTTTAAAAAATGAAGAAAGAATATTATTCAACTCTCAGCAAATGTTTATTGAGTATCTGCTCCATGCTAAGCACTGATCTTGTTGCAGTGTTTTTGCCTGCATAGAGCAGACATTCTGGTGGAGATTTATTTTCCCTTTTTGGGTGGTAGGGCATAGTGCAATGGCACCCCACTCTAGTACTCTTGCTTGGAAAATCCCATAGACAGAGGAGCCTGGTAGACTGCAGTCCATGGGGTCGCGAAGAGTCGGACACGACTAAGCGACTTCACTTTCACTTTTCACTTTCATGCATTGGAGAAGGAAATGGCAACCCACTCCAGTGTTCTTGCCTGGAGAATCCCAGGGACGGGGGAGCCTGGTGGGCTGCTGTCTATGGGGTTGCACAGAGTCGGACATGACTGAAGTGACTTAGCAGCAGCAGAACATAGTGCATGGCTAACCCTAAGTATTATGATCTAGGGAATCCTAACATTTCTTCTCCATCTCCCTGAACCTTCCTGAATCACCAGGGCACCCCATTCACTCATGAGATTTTAAATCTCTCACTGAAATTCTCACTTAGAATTGCCCTAACCCTACATATTTTCAGCTTCTGGTAGCTGATGTGTGGGACTCATGAGACAATGTACCCCACCTTATACACACTTGCTCCTGTCAAAAACATCCAATTCCATTGCTATAGTTCTATTTTATGGTGATGTGTTAGCATGGATCAGCATTATCATCTGCATAATTTGGGTCAGAAAATACTCATTCCTGATTAATGTCAGAAGAATCTCCACATATTAAGATATAAATCATCAGGAAAAATGAGCAAAAATTAGGCTTAGATAGCTTTAAAATCATGGTGAGAGGTGATAAAACTTAGAAAATCTGCCATGAAAAGCATTTTATCCAATTCTAAAGATTCCCTTGTGGCTCAGCTGTTAAAGAATCTGCCTGCAGTGTGGAAGACCTAGGTTCAATCCCTGGGTTGGGAAGATCCCTGGAGAAGGGAAAGGCTGCCCACTCCAGTATGCTGGCCTGGATAATTCCATGGACTGTATAGTCCGTAGGGTCATGAAGAGTCAGACACAACTGAGCTACATTCACTTTCACTTTTAAGATTCTCAGAGAAATCAACCATATATATCATCTTTCCCGAGGGTTAATAAATAGTTCTTTCTCTTTTCAAGGAAGTATATTAAGAATTAATCTAATTCTTTTTCATTATAGCTTTAGTGCATTTCCCTTTTGCTGTCAATGTGCTGTGCTTAGTCATTCAGTCATGTCCAACTCTTTGCCCCCATGAACTATAGCCCACCAGGCTCCTCTGTCCATGGGCATTCTCCAGACAAGAATACTGGAGTGGGTTGCCATGCCCTCCTCTAGAGGATCTTCCCAACCCAGGGATTGAACCCAGGTCTCCTGCATTGCAGGTGGATTTGTTGTCAATAGATGTTTGTTAAACCTTTATACATATATATTCAAGGAATAAGGGATATAATATTCTTTATAATAATCCTTCTTCAAGATAGAGAGAAACTGAAACACCAGGAGTAGCATTGAAATATGTGATGTATTTATTTGGCATAATTCATCTAAAATATACCAATTATATGAGTGTGCTTAATTTCTGAACATTTTCTCATAATAAATTAGAACTCATATCTTTATGTCTACTGGATGATAATAAAGAGATGATGATATTTATTATCATACAGTTTGATGTGGTTGATATTATTGAGATCTTACAATGTGCTTGGCATTGGATTGATTCCCTTTTAGGTAGATTTTATCACATGCATTTTCTTCTTTAATTATTTTAACCATCTTGAAAAATGTTGGGGCTTCCAAGGTGGTGCTAGTGGTAAAGAACCTTCCTGCCAATGCAGGAGACATAAGAGACATGGGTTTGATCCCTGGGTCGGAAAGAACCCACACCAGTATTCTTGCCTGGAGAATCCTACGTCCAGAGGAGCCTGGTGGGCCTGGAAGGTTACAGTCCATGGGGTCACAAAGAGTCGAACACGACTGAGTGACTAAGCATGCTCATAAAGTATTATCTCTCTATAAACAAGTCTTGGAGATGATACTCAGGGAGTCTGAAACCAGAACTTGCACTTTTACTCACTCTGAAAATGAACGTTCATTAACAAATCCTATCAGGAAATTTATCAGCTGCATTATTGGCTCAATTACCATGGGTTTAGAAAAAATAACAGCTGTCTTGACCCGGTTAACTTTATAGCACTAATCAGACACAGGCTTATTTATTCTGTTATACAAGTTTATTTTTATACATGGATAGATGAATTTAGAAACTGACAGTGTTGGCTGCTGTGAAATTTCAAGTGTCTTTGTAAAAATAATTAGAAAGTTATCTGGACATAGATAAATAATTTATCCTTAAGTCAGTAGGACTTACATCTTTTGGAAATGTAATTATCCATGGTATGGATTTTGTAGAGAAAGGATGTGAATCTCTCTTTATCCTTATGTCGAAATAGCTACAAATTTATTATGGTGATGTGATAGCAGCTGCGTGGTGTTGTGAGCCATTCCAGTGAATTTGTCCAAAGTGCTGTTTGGAGTCCCAGAAAAGCACTGCGACTATTAACAAACAATGAGAACTACCCCACCACTTTGGTGAAGTGCCTTTGGAAATGAGGGTATAAGGCAAACTTTGTTCCATATCAGTATACATTAAGAGCATTGGTTATATAGACCTAATGGATTTAGGGAAAACACCAAGTTCCAGAGTTAACTAACATTATTCAAACAGTTATTAATGCAGGGCAGGGTAAGAGAGAACTTCTGAATCTTAGTCATATTTTATAATTTTTCTGAGAAAATATAAGATGTTTTCTATCTCAATTGTGATTTTACAAAGTTAATACATACCATGGATATATATACCGTGGAAGTGATCCTATATTTTAGGGGACTGGCATTTGAAAGTATTTAATTTCAAATATTTCAGTGATGGTAAAACTGAAAAACCTCAGCATATTTAATAAACAAAGCGTAATAGCCAAATAACAAAAGCAAATGCTTTAAGTGCAAGTCTACACACACTTGAAATAATGAAATTTCTATACAGATTTATTCAAGTTATTTGAATTAGCTACGGAGACTTTGTGTGAGTGTGTACACACATTATTTGAGTGAAATTAGGTTAGAATAGTTCAACGAATTGATATCTGGATTTTATTTGGCTGAAAAAAACTGTCTTGTACATCAAAAGGCAATTAACATTGTATGTCTTTTCATGCTGTACTTGGAAGTTACATGAACTGATAATAAGTTTGAAATATTAAAATATGGGCACAGTTTCTCACTATTATCCTCTCCCTACAGGTTGTGTATAAAAATAATGATGTAAGGCTGGAATTATCTCGACTTGCCAAGCAAGGTGACCCAAAGATGAAGATCCATGGAGTGGTGGCATTTAAATGTGAGAATGTTGCAACTTTGGACCCAATCACCTTTGAAACCCCAGAATCCTTCATCTCTTTGCCTAAATGGAATGCAAAGAAAACAGGCTCCATATCCTTTGATTTCCGTACAACGGAGCCAAATGGCCTCATCTTATTTAGTCATGGCAAGCCACGACACCAAAAAGATGCCAAGCACCCACAGATGATAAAGGTAGACTTCTTTGCTATTGAGATGCTGGATGGCCACCTCTACCTCCTCCTAGACATGGGGTCAGGTACAATCAAAATCAAAGCCCTGCAGAAGAAGGTGAATGATGGAGAATGGTATCATGTGGACTTCCAGAGAGATGGACGGTCAGGTAATTTATCATTTTTTATGTTGTTTATCTGTTAGAACACCATTCGTAAGGAATTAAAATCAACTCATATTAAAGAGTTCTTGCATTTCTGTCTTTAGGGGAAAGGAAATGGTTATTTCTGTTTCACATCATATAAGAATCAGAAGGAGCTAATTAATCGTCATAGTTGGGCATCAAACCCCAAATGCTCAAATGACTTCAAGAACAGCTTCTTAAATGAACATTAAATGGATAATCAAGTGCCAAATCTTGCAAGAAATTTTATCCTGAGTTTGCAAATGACAAAACTCAAAGTTCTTATGTTCCCAATTATCTCTTATATCATTGGATGTCTGGGAGTGCCTGAAGTGGCAAATATAAAATCTGGAAAAAAATCAATGATTCATATATCAAATCCTTAGTTTAATACAATATAGTTTTTATCCAAATTGGGCCTACAGTATCAAAAACACTTTAATCCATACAGGAGGATTTCAAGGATGCTGGCAAAACTCTGCTGCCTTCCAAATAGGTTCCCCTTCTGATAAAAGAGGTTTCAAATTCCACCAAGAATTTATTTCTCTGACTTCCTTTTGCTGCACTTATTTATTTATTTTTTTCCTGAAGTCCTTATGAGGTGGGGGGAAGGAGGGCATGTGGTAGGGAGGCCTGAAGAAATACCATTTACTTACTCTGAAATGCAGAAGTAGATTAGGGGGCTTAGGGAGTTGAGCAGTGCTAGGTTTGTGGGGACAAGGACCATACAGGCAAAGGAAATAGCATTTGGAAACCCAGAGGTGGTGGGGGAGTGGGGAGAGAAGCAATTTGTTTTAGGTTTGCAATGGTATGTTATGTCTTTTGCTTTCTTCACCCTTCGCTTTCATGCTGATTGGACCTCTCATTTACAAATCAAGTTATCTTCTAAGTGAAGATGGTTGAATTTAGACTTAGCCACTCTCCTCTTCCTCCCCCAACTCTCTTATTTGGTTTTATACTATACCAGCCTCTCTGGATTCTCCACTAAATACAAGTATAAACTTGGCCTCAGCATTTTTTTTATTAAGGCCTGGATTTCTTTCTTTGCAAAGCATCTTGGGAAGGAGTCACTTGATTCCAGTACCAGGGACAGGGAATTAACAGTGATGGAGACTAGGATTCTACATGTTTGCAAAGTTTCTTGAGGACATGATTTGGTCAGCCACATTTGGAAACCACAGATCAGATGACATTCAGATGACACCTAGAGTGCTTCTTTCAGATCCAAGAATCTGTGATTACCATCCCAGGTTAGAAGGGCCTTGATGAAGTGCTGGGGTGAGCTCCCCTTCTCACTCCCTCCTTTCACAGACTCCCATGTCACTTGTCTATTTCTGGCTTCTCTGCAGCAGAGCAGTTTGCTATTTTACAATTATTCATGCCTTCCTTTTCTGTTTATCTATCTAGAAGATCATATTTACCTTTTTGGAAATATCTTTTTTGTCCACTAAAATAAAGACATGAAAGGTATGAAAATTGAGAGGGAGGCAGGGGTGAGGGTGAAGTGTTGAAGGAGGGTCAGAACCCATTGCTCTGATCCCCAAGAATTTTACAGTTTCTGATTCATTCTTCCCTGTAAACTTGGTCTCTATGTTCTTTCATTCCTCTAAAGAAATTCAAAAGGAAAAGAAGCTACTGTTCTGTGTAGTCTGTGAGGTGTTGTCATTTTCTCCAGTATCTTAGATGATTGAGAGTAAACAGTAAAAAAAAATGTTTTTGGTCTGTTGTACTATACTGTGCATTACAAATTGGATTCCTCTTTGTTTTCCCGATTTAAGCTGAGAAGAGTTCATTGATATGAATACAGAAATATTGCAATAGGTGGCCACTTGTTGGCTTCCCCCAGCCTATTTCTATCAGAGTTAACAATTCATTTACTTCTGAAGAAGCTTCAGAAAGAAGACTTAAAAGAGGATGGGAACATGACTAATCTTATGTTTGACATACTAACTTATGGATGTTATCACTTGACTTAAAATATATGTAGAACTAATTTTGAAACTGACTTTCAAGAATATATATAATTTCAGTCAGATATTATAACAATTTAAAACATAACTGATCAGATCAGTAGGTATCTATTGAAAGTTCAGAAGGGCAAAAAAAAAAAAAAAAAAATACTACACTTCAGATCGGTTGTATTTCTTTCACCTAAAATTTTTTCTAGGTATTTTCTAACTGTATGGAAACGTATGTAGTTAATGTCAAATTTTTATTAAATGCAAAATAATATGAAATGGAAAATAAAACCATTTATTATTCATTTGATAATAATGATTTATACCTGGATATTTCTTTCCAGTCTTAAGTGGTGATACAATCTAATTAGTCTCCCAAGTTCCCTGGATGACCTATTACAATAAGAATCAGATTAATACCTTAATCCTCAAGCCAAGGAAAATCTACTTTTTTTTTCTATGTAAGCTCTTTAATTCATCCAGATTACCAAAATTTTATTAACTGCTCTGTTTATACCCTCATTGGAAAAGGTCAGAGGAGAAAATACCAACTTTAATTTACAAAGTTCAGCACTGAATGAGAAAAAGAGAGATGCCTTAAGAGAATATATTATTTGCAGTAAGAAAGAAGATAAACAAATGGTGGATTTCTGTTAGAATCCAGTGGAAATATTTAGTATGCTTGATGTTGGTGTTTTGATACTAAAGTACTTTGATAATGATTTCAGGTTAGTGAAATGAAACAAACAATATAAAAGCCAATGTTCATTCACTAAACCAAATTCTGCCTTTACTAAATTGAAGGAAAAAAAAAAAAGAGCTCATATTATGTTGGCCTAGCTCAAGGGAGTTTAATGTAGTTTTAATAACTGCAGCTGTTAATATTTTATATGTAGTATTTTAATTAAGTTCTATATTTGCACATTGGATTGGTTTGGTATAAAGCAGCTTTTAAAAGAGTGAATGACTAGCTGTACTGGCTTTTATTTTACTTAAAGGATATTTCTGAGTTACACTTGGTGAAATACTAAAATTTATAGCTCAGTTAAAACTAGGAAGTGGCTTCCCTGCCAGCTCGGACAGTAAACAATCCACCTGCAATGTAAGAGACCTGGATTTGATCCCTGGGCTGGGAAGATCCCCTGGAGAAGGGAATGGTGACCCACTCCGGTATTCTCCCCTGGAGAATTCCATGGACAGAGGAGCCTGGTGGGCTACAGTCCATGGGGTCACAAAGAGTCAGATATGGCTGAGCAACTAACACTTTCACTTTTGAAACTAAGAAACAGTATTTCAAGAAATAATTTGTTTCACCCATATTTCACATCAGCTATATTCAGAGGCTATATGAAAATTACTCTTAATATAATATGGGAAATGATACTGATATGACAGGGCAACGCTGGCTGGTTTCTGACACATGGATAATGACGGTCATAGCTATTGATTTGTCTGGGAACCCCTTTGGCTGAATATTTTAAAAGCATTTAATGAGCCATATTATCTCTGTTATTAAAATAGAGGAATCCTGGGCCTAGGAATTATTCTTTCTCCTATTGACCATACTAATATTGGTAGGCCAGCAGTCATGGTCATTAACTTGATGCTAATAATTCTTGGCTATCTTGTTCAGAGATTAAAACTATATTGGTAGATAGATTGAATTTTTGATATTCCCCAGTTTATAAGGGAAATCCATGTATAACAAGGACTATCTTATTTATATCCACAGGTCCTGGTGCTTCTATATGCAGTAACAGGTGCTCCATACATATTTGGTACAAGAAAAAGATAAAGAATTAAAACATGTAAATGACTCAGTGCCAATCCACCCCCAGTATTCTAAAAATAGTAACATCATTACACTTGAAAAGCAATAGCACTCTTTTAGTTGTAAATGCAACTTCTTAAAGGAATTCTGTTACTTCCTAAAAGCAGGTTACACAGTATAACAGGGTAACAGGCCTTCTTTTATGAATATGATGCCATCCTCCAAGCCAGGATGTCTGGGAAAAGATGCAGTGGGGGAGTTAAACAATTGTTAGTTGACTGTGACGGCCTTTTATGAGAACAGAACTGCTGTTCCTGCTTGTTCATGAGCTCCCTGTATCACGCTCGTGTGAACGTGTAGGCAGAAGGAGCATTCATCCTGAGGGAAGGTGCTCGCTTCTTTCTGAGGGCTAGAATATGCAGCCGCAGTAATCACACTGCTGACGAGGAAGACAGTCACTCAGGATGTCCATTTTTCTGCTTATTTGTCCTTCTGTCCTTCATTCACTAAGAGGTGGGTACATGAGCCCTTTGTCTAATGAGAAATACCACCTTCATCTGAATACTTTTCCAGAATTTTTCAGCACATTTAATTGTATTCGGTTATATGTCCTTCTTCCACTCCATAACTTGGGGAAAGAAAAACTTTTTCACTTCCAAACTTTGACTAACACTGTTTTGCCACAGCTGTTCTCTCTGTACTTCTTTGGTTGCCGGCTTAGTCTATGACTGGTCACGTTGGGGACCAGTGGACTACGTGGACTGAGCCACACGTGGCATTTTCAGATCCTGCACTAAATGGCAAAGGAGGAACCATACAAAATGCCAGCATGACTTGTGGATCAGAGTGGATGATTTGAATGTCACAAAAAGTGGATATGCTCAATATATAACATAATTACTTAACAGAGCAAGACTCCTAAGTTGCTGAGTTAATAAATATGATTGATGGGACTCATTACTCTGCAAAGTTTAAAGGATGAACAACTCAGTATTTTCTTACCAACCCTTCTTACCTTTTCTAGGGTTTCCCTTTGCCTCGCTTTTGCTCCCAAACTCAGTACAAGATCGCCTCCCAGGTATTTAACTAAAGGATGAATTGAGCTAAAATTAAGAGGAAGTTAATGACTGTTTTCTTGGGGCAGATATATCATTTAAATTTGCATTAAGCTCTTTGAGTCAAGAGTATCCTCTCAAGTATTTTTTATAGTAAACTGCCAGTCATTTTTTTCTTATTTTTGCAAGCCATCATTGCACATTGAAATCAAAGAGAAAACTCATTATTCTCATCAAATTCTGCTTGTGTACAGCAGGGTATAGCAGATTGTATCAGCAGTTATTCATGGGTAAGCCTACATTTAACAGTTAAGAAGCCATTGAGAGTTGAATCGAAGTCACAGACTTCCAGTTTAAAAACTAGAAATTACAGAGGGAAAAGCACAAGGCTCTCTCCAGAGCACATAATTAGAGGTTTATAGTAATCACTGTTTGATGTGAACAGCAGTTTCTAGCTATCTATTACCAGCACTGATTTCTGTGTATACCATTCATGAATCACCCCTCTTACATACACATTTCTACTTGAACAACCATTAGAGGATTTCTCTGTTTCTCTTCATTTGAATTTGCCCTCTGACTATAAACATTCCTCCCATGCCTCTATCTAGTAGCCTGTTGCATACATTTGAAATAACATTAAGTGAATGTATAATGCTTTATTTTGTATCCATGTCCATTAAACACCACTACCCATCCATGGGAAGACTAAAATACCTTATCAATAATTTATCAATTATTTGACAATCCTAATGACTAGATGGAGTCAATGTTGCATATGAAAATGTTTTGAATGGGGAGAGGAGGAAAGGCAACAGATGAGTTTCTTCTCTAAAAAACATTCAGAATAAATAAATGAATATAAGGATCAATTTAATAAAATGTAAAGTACACACATGTCATGAATTAAGCAAGTGCATATACAAACACACATAGCAGTTTTCAGTTTCAAAACATTTTCATTTTTGCATATCTTCCCCTATTTTTGTTAACAGGTACATATATTTTATACAGTTGCAATTAAAGTACAAACTTACTCTTTCAGGCTATTTGTTTAATATAATATCATTAATTCTTTTTTAACTGAAAAATATCTAAAGTAACAACACTTATTCTGTGGGAATTATGGAAGCAGCATCTAAGAATCAGAGCAGAGTTTGCAGAGGCACCTTCACCAAGCTTCCTGGGCTGTAAGACTCAAATGTATCAATGTTTATAGTATCTGTAGGAAAGAAAGTCATGGAGGCAAACACAGGCAGTCCCCATCTAAGCACTGCCCGAGGGACTTGACTACTCCACCCCACTACAGAGACAGAGGCAGGTCATCTTCCCTGCGATAAGGGAAGGTGTCAAACCACCCTAGGCTAAAGTTATTAAAACTCCCATCATAAATGAATAAATACACACTTGGATTATAAATTGGCATCTCTGAGGAAACATTTCATATCATGTGATGGCTAATCTCTCAACAGAATCAGTAACTTGGCATTCTTATTTTATACATTGGTCTTGGGAGTTGGTTGACTGATATGTATGCATAAAGATATAATATGAAGACTTTCATTATAATTTAGTTTAAAACAGTGAATTAAAAAAAATAAAGTTAAAATGTTCATCAACAGAGGACAAACTCAGAGAGGTGGAACCTCTGTTTCTAAACCTACTAAATCTTTCTAGCCCACTCTTTCAAGGGGCAGACGCTGGACCTTGGTGTCAAGTGCCTCCTCAAGATGTGAATGTATGGCAAAAACCACCACAATATTGTAAAGTAATTAGCCTCCAATTAAAATTTTACAAAAAGGAAAAGAAAAGTGTGGGGGAGCACCAAAAAAAAAAAAAGAAATAAGTATTTAACTGACCACACACAGCCATAGTGGCTGTCACTATGGAGTGCTGAGCAGAAATCTGTGGAAATTCTAGAAAATAATATTTTAATTGCTGTGATATATGTCACTTGATTGATATTTACAACTTCCCAGCATTGCGTATGATCATTTTAAAAATTCATATGTATAAATATACTGTTATGAGTATGTGTGTTTGTATATGTGCCTGTGCTTAATTCATGACATATCTGAAACATATAAATATGTACTGTTAGTGAAAAAGTTTAATCAGCTCATAAAATACATAAGTGAAAAGTTTTTCTTTTCTACACACTTTCATAATGAATTCACTCCCCACTTCCATTGGTAAAAGAATTTGGTGTTGAAAAATTCCAGATATTTTCCTAGGCACCAGCATATCTATAAATATAATTACACAAATAAAATAAATGTACAGCTTCTTTTTTACATAAAGGTCACTCTTTACCAATTATTGGGTGATTTAAAAATATTAACTTTTTTTAGGCCATCCTTTATAGTAATATCATATATCTCTAGTTTAAAGATATCAATATTTACTTATTCCTCTATTATAATATTCGTCTGTTGATGGAGGAATATCAAACTTTTAAATGTTACTTCAAGATTTATTTTTCTCATAAATCTTTTAATTTCTGAAATTCCCAGCTCACAGAGGACATTTAACTTTTTTAAAAATCCACTTGTAAACTAATTTATAATGAAAGTCTTTATATTATATCTTTATGCATATTGGTCAGAATTTCTGTAGAATAGATTATGGGAACTGCAATTGCCGTGTTAACTACATTTTTAAAGATAAAGGTTATTTTACTACAAGCTGTTTCAGTCTACACTCTTTAAAAAAGCTACTTATTTTTGGCTCTGCTGGGTCTTGGTTGCTGGCTTTCTGTAGTTGCAGAGAGTGGGAGCTACTCTCTACTTGTAGGGTATGGGCTTCTCATTGGAATGGCTTCTTTTGTTGCATAGTATGGGCTTTAAAGCATGAGAGCTTCAGTGGCTGTGGGGCATGAGCTCAGTAGTTGCAGTGTGTGGGCTCCAGAGTGTCAGGGCTTCAGTCATTGTGGAACCCAGGCTTAGTTGCTCTGTGACATGTGGAATCTTCCCAGATCAGGGATCGAACCTGTGTCTCCTGCATTGGCAGGTAAGTACTTAACTACTTGACCACCAGAGAAGTCCCAGTCTACACTCTTATCTGCAGTGTATGAGCTGCCCTTTTCTCCTTTCTCTTGGCTTTTACTAAGAAATATCTAACTTTTAAGTGTTGCTTCAAGATTTATTTTTTCATTTATCTGTTTAATTTCTGAAATTCCCAGCTCACAGTAATCCAAGTAAACAAGAAATACATAGTAATAACCAGAAAACAGAATATTAAGATTATATTTTTGTTTTATTTTAAAGCAAAATTAATTTTAGTTCTTATTATAAAACTAATACATGAAGTTGTTTTTTAAAAGACTTAGAAAACTAAAACGAAAGAAAGAATAAAGAAAGAAAAGAGAAAGCAAGAAAACTATCCATTTATGATTGTACTACTTCAAAACTCCCATCGTTAATATTTTGGTATTTTTACTATTTATGGGAATCATGTATTTTTCATTTTGCATCACACACTGAAATCAGTGCTTCATTCTGTTTTTATCGCTTGTATTATGCCTTTTTACCGAGTTTGGTTTTGTTAATAGGATACTAAATTTGACAAGTAAGTGTATAAGTTTGTGGAACCTGATTTTCTTCAGGAATGAGGGGTGAAACAGAATTGTTGTTGCTTAGTCAACAAGTCCTGTCCAACTCTTTTGTGACCCCGTGGACTACAACCCTACATGCTCATCTGTCCACGGGATTTCCCAGGCAATAATACTGGAGTGGGTTGTCATTTCCTTCTCCAAGGGATCTTTCTGACCCAGGGATCAAACCCACGTCTCCTGCATTGGCAGGCAGATTCTTTACTACTGAGCCACTTGGGCTTCCCTCGAAGCAGAGTTACAGATAGATTTAATTTATATTCAACTAAAAAAATATTTTAAACAGTAATTACAAAAATTTTACTCACTGAAGAATTTTAGTAACCATCCAGGCAAGTCGTTTTTTGCGTAAGAGACACATTGAAGCTTAATAAATCTGTTATTTGACTAAGCTCCTGAGCTAGTTAGTTGCAAAGCTAGAACATGAAAATTGGTTTCCTTCGACCAGGTAAAATCATTTCCCATTAGAACACACTTTCTATTCCTTATTTCTCAATCACTTAAACTTTTGCAATAATTTAAAACTTGAAACCAAATTAACTTGTTTTAAATCTCACCTTTGCTTCATGTGTCTTTTCACCCTCTAAGCTAATTGGGAAATAGAATAGCCAGGAAGAACTGGATGAGAAAAAGAGTAGAAACTAACAATTTATAAATACCAGACCAAAACATGAAGCTAATTTCCATTTTTATAGTTAAGTTTTCCCCTATGTATATTCTTACGTTAAGATGAATTTATATTATTTATGCTTATGGATATTTTTAAATATTGCCTAATCTATTTAGTTTATTACTTTTGTTTTACCTCTTGCACATACCATGGATACAACTAGATTTAAATGTTAATATAAGTTAACGTGGGCGCCTCGCAGGGGGCTCAGTGATAAAGAATCTTTCTGCCAATGCAGAAGATGTGGGTTTGATCCATGAGTCACGAACACCCCCTGGAGAAGGAAATGGCAACCCACTCCAGTATTCTTGCCTGGGTATTCCCATGGACAGAAGAGCCTTAAGGGCTACAGTCCATGGGGGTCTCAAAGAGTTAGATGCAACTAAGCTACTGAGCACAAACGCAAGTTAATGTGATTTCTATATTAAGATGTTAAAAGTCCTATGTACATAAATACCTTTGTTTTCAGCTGAAATTTCATTTCTTTAAAAGTAAAATAGCACAGCAAAATACTTTGGATTCTTAAATATTGAAGCATGAAACACCAATCCAAGTAAGTCCTCAAATATGACTGCCATCTACATATTATAGCAGCTCAGATATAACAGTGTTTACATAAAATGTTTTATTTGCCAGAAACTTCACATGTAATTATAGTGGAAGAAGGTAAAATGTGTGAAATAATCAAGCTGTTTCAAAGAGAACATGCCAGTATTTGTCATTCCTGGAAAAATGATAGAGGGGTAATCCAATAGCACACTCAGATTTCTGTTTTCTTTTAAGTATTTATTTACATATGATCATACCTCAACCCTTGGAAATGCTTAATTTCTATTGATATATACAACTGCAGCAACCACTCATGGCCTTTAATTATCAATGAATAAGAATTAAATATTCATTTCATACTTTCTTGGTAATCATTGCCTTTATAATTCAATTATAGCACCTGAGAACGTTAATACTGAAATTTCAGTGTTCTCCTATGTAAGTGTTAAGTTGACTTGACTGAATTTGGAAATTCCATCATGAGTTTTTTTGCTTAGGTAAAAAGGTCCCTTGATTCATGTCAATAATAAAATCATTAAGGAACTAGGGATTCAAATCCTTTACCAGAAACAGGTGTGTTTCAGGACAGTTACACGTGGGAAGCCTAAAATATCAATCTCTATTTTGAGTTTGACTAAGTAATAAAATATTGGTATTATTTTAAATAAATTCTTACTCTTTGAATCTTCAAAACATGAAAATAATAATTTCTGTTCCCTCTCAAGTCCTACCCTTTTCCTTTTTTTTTTTGCCATACCTTTTACAAAGATCTTCTAACATACAAGTGAATTGACAAAGCATGTAAAGCATGTAGGTGATTTTGGGTCACAGTCATTTCATTCTGTTTGTTTGTAAACTATTTCAGTGAATAATATCTAATACATGCATTTGTTCATGGAGACTCCATTCCTTGAAAATGGGGCTAAATGAAAGTTTTGATTTTCTTGGATTATATTTGATGCAAAGTTAGGATTGTGTTCTTTTGCTTCTTCTCTGCCTTTCATTATTCTTCTTCCCATGAGAAGTCTCAGACTGTCTCTCAAAATGATAATAAGGAGAAGAGCGATCTTACCCTTTATGATAGTAACTTCTCAGTGTTTTTTGAACATAGAATACAACCTGTCAGTTCTGAGTTTGGTGGGTCATGTCTAGCATTTGTATTAATATACTTATAAGAAAACATTATCAGAGTGTCTCAGAAGTAGTAGAGAGATTTTCCTGTTAAACAGATATTTCAATGTGTGAATATATGTGTGTGTATGTGTACACATGTACTGGGCTGCATGAAAACTATGGTTTAACTTTAGTTGTGATCAGAAAACTCTAATCTCAAAGTAATAGTGAATATCTTACTCTGGCCACAGCAAGAATATCCATAGAGACATAATCTTTGGTTGCTCAATCGTGTTCGACTCTTTGTGACCCTTTGGACTATAGCTTGCCAGGGTCCTCTGTCCATGAGATTTCCCAGGCAAGAATACTGGAGTGGGTTGCCATTTCCTCCTCCAGGGAATCTTCCTGACCCAAGGATTGAACCCACGTCTCTTGTATCGCCTACATTACAGGCAGACTCTTTAGCAGCTGAGCCATACTGGGATGGGTCATAGAGAAATACCTGAACTTAAATACTTTGTTCAGAGCAGGCACTAATGCACCATAGTTAGAAGACCTAGTCACTCCATTCTGTCAGACAAACTCTTCATGGATGATTATCTGAAATACTTGGCAGCAGATTTGCCCCAAGAGAGTAGACATACTGAAGACGGAAACCCCAGAGTGTACCGAACTCTGCAAACTATGCAGAGGAGACCGAGTGAAGTGTTAATGCAAGCTACTGGATTTCCTCATCTTAGGACTCCTCCAAACATCCTCATCCTTAGTGTCAGAATCATAACACCACGAATGAGGACAAGACAGTTTTTCACAGTGTTTTCCCAGTCCTGAGCTAAATCAAATTTATTCCATGAATAAAATGGTGTATGGGGAAAATTGAATATTTTAAAAATATCCCCAGTCTGGGGATTCAACATATCCCCAGTCTTGTAAAACTTACTCTGTGTCTCCTAACAGTTGTGTTTCAATAATATGTATTCATTTCCAGAAAGTCTTCTTGAACTAATTAAAAATAGGGGCTGGCACCTCTCTCTTTAATCTTAAAAACCTAAGTCATTGTTTTCCTTGTGTTCAAAACTTTGCTTTCAACATATGCTGTTTTTTTTATGTCCACTTTTGCTTTTATCATTAATACTTAACTCTCATCATTTTCTAACTTACTTTAGCTGCTGCAGTGGTTAAGGATCGTGTCTTAATTTACTTCTTAGGGCATTTTGGACAGTTAAAATGCATGTGGTGAAATTCTATTTAGAACAGTGTCACCATCTCTCAGAATTATCTATTTTATTTCCCCTAAATGATTTTTAAAATATTTTTCTAAGTAGGATTTTCTGCTCCGTGTATTTCTAATGAATTTTCTTCTAGACACCTGCACAAACGTGAACAGTAAATGAGTACTTGGCCATTTTCCTCTTTTGCTGCCTCCAAAATCCCTATTATACTCTCCTCTTTGGAAGGCCAAAATAGCAATGCCTCCGAGTGTTTCTCCCCTAGGAGCCTTTTCCGTTTCTTTCTGTGGAAATCTAGAGAGACAAATGCACTCTTAATGACTTGGCCTGCTGCACAGTCTCTGTCAGCAGCTTCCATTGCCCTTCTCCCTCATGAAGACAGATCCCATTACACTGCTCACACTGGAGAGTGCGCCTCTGCTGGGATTTGAGGGTCTCCTGGGCACAGTGCAGGCCCCGCAGCCCTGTGTGCTTAGATGCACGTTGCACATTCACCGCAGGCCGTAGTTCCCTTTGGAGCGGGTCTCAGCTCAACTAAAACACATCTTCCTACTCTCCTGCTTCCCAGTGGTGAAGAACCCGCCTGCCAATGCAGGAGACATAAGAGATCCAGGTTCGATCCCGGGCCAGGAAGATCCTCTAGAGGAGGGCATGGCAACCCACTCCAGTATTCTTGCCTGGGAAATCCCATGGACAGAGGAGGCTGGTGGGCTACAGTCCACGGGGTCACAGAGAGTCAGATGTGGCTAAGGCGACTGAGCACACACACTGACCCTCTACACACATTACCTTTTTCTTTTCTGTCCCCACATTTTGTACCCCGTCTTCTGTCTTCAGGCATCTCCTGTGTGTCTACATCCTAAATCCCTGAGTCTTCTTTCTCTTTCTCTTGTTAGACTCTTTCTAGTCTGATTTATGGTCTAGACCTAAGAAAGAAATCTGGAATAATCTGGAAATGGGTCAGTGTGGTGTCCATTTTGGGTATCATACCTGCATTTTTGCAAAGATATTTCTGGAAATAGAATATTAGTGGATTGTTGAGTAATCTGGTGGTACACTGGGGAAGTTTTAATCAGGAAAATGCCTTCTATCTTTCCTATTCTTTTAATGGATTCCATAAATATATATTTTTTTCTGTGATCTTCGAGTAATCCCACATAAATGTCTAGCTCTTAATCCCATGTTTAAGACTAGGGTTTCTATATATTTATAAACTAATAGAGTAATTTTCTCCTCACACTGTAGTGAGGAAGAAAAAAAATAACTTAATTTAAATACGTAACTAGTTTGGTTTAAAGAAAAAAATAAACACCTAACTTGACTTGTGATGAATCATATTACACACATTTATGTAGTGCTTACTACAAACCAGACATTTTACTTGTATTATTTTATTTAACATTCATATGAGGTAGGTCATATTAGTATGGCCATATTATGGATGAGTAACTGAGGCCACAAGAGCTAATCAAGATTCATACAGCTAAGTGTGATGAAGTCAGGTTTTGCTATAATCTGTCAACATATTGTAGTCTATAAAAAAAAAAACAATGAAGTCTATTACAGATAGGGACACAGCACAAGCTTTCATTGATTTGCAGATGCATACCAGCTTTGCAAATGAACACTAACCAAAGAGAGCCTGGCTTTTATTACAGGGAGTGATACAGAATGCCAATTTTTCCTTCTTTCTTTCTCTCCCTCTCCCTCACCGTCTCCCAACAAGCACCCCCTTATCCGCTCTCCCTCCCCTCTCTTCCTCTCTTGCCGTCTTGGCTGACCTGTTAGAGAGTGATAAGTATGCCATTTTCTCTTCCCTAGTTCTCTCCCGCTTTCCCTTCCTCTCCTTTTCTGCCTTCCTTCCTTCCTTCCTTTCCTTCTTTTTTCCCCCTAAATTCTTGGAGGCTGACAGAAGTCCTTCTTGCCTGTATACTTTGGTTTTCATTCCCAAAGTGAAATAACAACCATTTTAATGACAGTCTGCCTTATTCTTCAAGTTCCTTGATTCCTCAGGTTTGTATTCATTTCCCTGGGAAGTACACCAGGAATAGGAAGAAAAATAAGAAATGTCTGCCCTCAAGGGGTTCACCCTCAGGCAGATGGCGGAAAGAAAGGGTGATGTTCAGAGGAGGTTGCCTTCTGTAAAGACCCGTGTGCTCTCTTGTCTTTGCACCAGGTACCATTTCTGTCAACACGCTGCGCACGCCTTACACCGCTCCTGGCGAGAGTGAGATTCTGGACCTGGATGATGAGTTGTACCTGGGAGGCTTGCCAGAAAATAAGGCTGGCCTCGTCTTCCCCACCGAGGTGTGGACTGCGCTGCTCAACTACGGCTATGTGGGCTGCATACGAGATCTGTTCATTGATGGCCAGAGCAAAGATATCCGGCAAATGGCTGAAGTTCAAAGTACGGCTGGCGTGAAGCCCTCCTGCTCAAGAGAAACAGCAAAACCGTGCCTTAGCAACCCCTGCAAAAACAACGGCATGTGCAGGGATGGGTGGAACAGATATGTCTGCGATTGTTCCGGAACAGGCTATCTTGGCAGGTCCTGTGAGAGAGGTATGATTCCAAAATCCAAGCAGCCAACTCCCCTGAGATGAAAAACGTATTCAGTGTGGACCTCACACCTTAAATGACCATTGAAATGTAATATGTGCTCTGGGGAAGTAAACTCTGCAAGCAGAGTGGCCACACGGATGCTTTACTGACAAGTCTGTATTGATTTTCAAAGGGCTTGATTCTGGGAATGCACAGCCCTTTTAAGTATATCGCAGGAATACATAGTAAGGTCCTTTGCATCCTCGAGGGTATGGGCCTAAGATGTATCATAGACAATCACTGTCTCTTTTGCCCAGTTTTTAATTTCCAGACACTAGAAAGTAAAATAAAAAAATAAAACGAATGAATCCAGCATACTTTTGGCATCCAGTGGTAATATGTAGGTCAAAAATAGCATTCAAAGCAAGCTAAGCTGTAAGTTGCAACTTCCCTGACACTGAGCCTGTTCATTTTACTTTAGTCGACCTTCTCAAGGTTGAAATTTGAAGAGTAAGATGATTTTAAACCATTTAAGTTACACCAGTATTTTCAGAAATGCACCCTAATTTCAGAGACACTTACCTTGGTCTAAGACCCAACTGATTACAGAAGGTTTCTTTACCAATTTGATATTAAGGCTTATTGTGTCTGGAAGCTCTGAATGGGTGCTTCCCTTTCCTTCTCTAGCGGAAGGCAAAGCTACATTTTTTTTTTTTTTTTCTTTTCTTCTCCCATCAGAAGGAGAATAAGGGTTAAAGGAAAAGTAAAGTGTGATAGCTGCCACTGCTCATCTAGAGACCAGTCAAAAGGAAGAAATAGCAGAACAAATAAGTCTAAGTACATTTTTTCATCGACTCAAGAGTTTCAAATAAATGCTTTAGTCACTATACTCATTGCCACTCATTTTCAACAATGGAACAAAAATCAATATGAAAAAATATTGACTAGTTATCCCATTGTCCTCTCATGCTCCAAATAACATTGCTCTCTTAGACATTTAGCCTAAAGGAAACTGCCATCTATTTTTCAAGCCGTACACATCTAGTCATTTTGCCTTTGCACTCCTGAAATAGTTTAATTTAGTTAAGCTGACACTTTCTAGAGAAAAAGTGTTTGGTTTTTTTTTTTGGCAAAATCTAAAGTTGAAATGTGGCTTTGATTCTTTATGTTAATGAGAGGGTTCATCAGCTTATCAGTTCTATTGATAACATTAATCACTGTGACAATCAATAATCATAACCTAATAATCTAATGATGATCTTAAATTACCCACCAAAATACTACCACTGTTCTGGATTTTACAATGAGATAGGTCTCTAGATAGATACATATTTTAATCACATAGATTCATTCATTTTCCTAGTACCTAATTGCAATTCCTGTGAATAGTCATTAGAGGTTAATTATGGTGCATAGTTTCATGTGTAAGGTGTATATTCTCTGTACATTTCCCCTTCTAAATTATTTGCTTGCATAGTATAGTTTTTAGAAATTGCCCAAAGGAGCCAACAACAACAAAGTGACAAAGCTTGCAAGATAAATTATAGTTAAGTATGATGTGAGATTAGGAGACCTGTGTAATTTAAGACTCTGTTTTCATTTTAATCACTCAGAGAGCTGTCACTTATTCTGATGCCTCCTACTTAAGTGAAGCTAGCAAAGGGTATAACTGAGCCATCACACAAATTACAAAAGCCTCCAGTTACATATGCATGGTGTACCACCCTGTGGCAGTATTCCACTACTGCATATGGCAGAAATAAGAAGGGAGATTCTAGAGCTCCCTAAACCAGAATGAGGGAAAGGGGCTATTTATATGTTGCAATAATTAGAAGGAGGGGTGGCAAGCATATGCAGATTTGCAAATAAGAATTTAATAGCAAGTTTCATCACTGGGTTTCAACATACATTTTTAACTGACAAGTGGCTGAAAATTTCTGCAGATTTCTTTGTCTCCAGGTTGGTTGTGTACTGAGGAGAGAAAATAGTCATTTTTGTGTGTTTTCTGTTTCTGGACTAACCAGTGTATTGTGAGAAGTCTTTGCTTTTCAGAATTAATTTTCTTGCTCACATTATGGCATCTCCCAGGAACAAGAGTGAAGTGGGATGCTTGTCATGTTCACTGCCACAGAATTTGGCTGCTCTCCAGTTCCCAGCTCTGCCCTAGTTCAGTCAACACAAGATCATGTCCAGCCTTCAGGGTTTCCAATTCCAAAGAGAGTGCTTTGACTGTGGTTCTTCGCATATACTCTGATCACATAAGGCTGTTGATCACGCAAGAGTTGACTGACAGCTCTTGAAATTTTTTTAAAAAGGCATTTTCAAAGTTTCTGTTTTACAGTCATTAAGCAATACATGTTAATTTATAAAGAAGCATGTTCAAGTCCTCGGACAGTGCTCATGGGGAATGCTGTTTCAATCACATTATAGGAAATCATTCTTCACTACGTAAGCAAAAGAGTTTATAAGAAAGATCAGAGTATTTGCTGACTTAGGCAAATAAGAAAATAGTATTTTGCTTGAATGTGTATTGATCCCATAAAGAAGAGTAGCATAGAAATCATATCCAATTGAATATAGATTAAATTCAACACCTTCTCTCCTGCTTTACATTTTATAAATCTGAAAATTTGTGGAGACTGGTCATACAGAAATTATTTTTGGTTGTATGTACATGGTATCATCAGAGGTCTACTTTATACTTGTTTGTTAAAGCTCTACCAGATGGAGGGACAGATGTCAGAGCAATATAATTTGGCTCCCTGTCTGATTTTCATCGTTGATCACAATATGTGACTGCCTTTTGGCAAAACTGAGCACAGGTGTACACTTTAGACCGCAAGAAGGAATAACACAGAAAAGCAAATTTATCAAACTTAACGACAAGGGGGAAGGAGACAGAGGAGACAAAGTTGAAACTTTTTCTCCCTTGTTGGGAAGTGCTATATTGAAATTAGCTTCTTAAAGAATTATTTTGTGTTCTAAGTGGTAAAGTAAGTTTACTAATGTTTAAAGAATGCTGCCAAATAGCATAACCTTCAAATGTCAGAATGTTGTTTACCATTTATTTGGCAGCTCTCAACTACAACCTTGTACATTTTCCATTTCTTGTCTAATTAAACGTTAACTCTAATTATGAGGAATCATTTAGGCATTCATTTGTAATTTATCAACAGGTTATTTTCACATTGAGAATTGTTTAAAATGGCACTCAGAGGCAGTCGAGTTTTATTACTTTACTGTTATTTCATTCCTGCAGCTTTTCAGAGAATATTAAAGGCCAATGATACTTGTTTTCTTTTTTACTTTGGATTGTATTTTATACAATATTTATAATCCCTTGTTAGTCATCTGTATTTCTAAAAGAATGTTCCCTCTACTTAATTTTTAATCAAATTAAGCTATATTTCATACAAGAATGAGATAATCTTAAAAAATGATAGTTGAATAATAGAGACTAGATTTACAGATTAAATAAGAGAAAACTAAAAATATTTTGGCCCTTGTATCTACATAACACCAAAGTAACAGAACGATTGATAATGGCTTTAAAATTTTTATTCAAATATATGTTGCTTTATAGATAGGGACAGTGATTGGCTATAAATTAGGAAGGGGTATGGTAGAGATCAAGTGTCTTTAAGATTATACTAGAAGCAGTTTTGTTTTTTTTTTCCTACTGTTTATTGCAACTTTACAGTCATGCTTTATTTTTTGAGCAAATTCTATTAGATTTTCTTTAGGGAAACCTTATGTACTTGGATGCAATCTCAAAAATGACAGAATGATCTCTGTTCGTTTCCAAGGCAAACCATTCAATATCACAGTAACCCAAGTCTATGCCCCAACCAGTTAACGCTGAAGAAGCTGAAGTTGAACGGTTCTATGAAGACCTACAAGACCTTTTAGAACTAACACCCAAAAAGATGTCCTTTTCATTATAGGGGACTGGAATGCAAAAGTAGGAAGTCAAGAACACCTGGAGTAACAGGCAAATTTGGCCTTGGAATATGGAATGAAGCAGGGCAAAGACTAATAGAGTTTTGCCAAGAAAATGCACTGGTCATAACAAACACCCTCTTCCAACAACACAAGAGAAGACTCTATACATGGACATCACCAGATGGTCAACACCGAAATCAGATTGATTATATTCTTTGCAGCCAAAGATGGAGAAGCTCTATACAGTCAGCAAAAACAAGACCAGGAGCTGACTGTGGCTCAGACCATGAACTCCTTATTGCCAAATTCAGACTGAAATTGAGAAAGAAGGGAAAACCACTAGACCATTCAGGTATGACCGAAATCAAATCCCTTATGATTATACAGTGGAAGTGAGAAAGATATTTAAGGGCCTAGATGTGATAGATAGAGTGCCTGATAAACTATGGAATGAGGTTCGTGACATTGTACAGGAGACAGGGATCAAGACCATTCCCATAGAAAAGAAATGCAAAAAAGCAAAATGGCTGTCTGGGGAGGCCTTACAAATAGCTGTGAAAAGAAGAGAAGCGAAAAGCAAAGGAGAAAAGGAAAGATATAAACATCTGAATGCAGAGTTCCAAAGAATAGCAAGAAGAGATAAGAAAGCCTTCTTCAGCGATCAATGCAAAGAAATAGAGGAAAACAACAGAATGGGAAAGACTAGGGATCTCTTCAAGAAAATCCGAGATACCAAAGGAACATTTCATGCAAAGATGAGCTGGATAAAGGACAGATATGGTATGGACCTAACAGAAGCAGAAGATATTAAGAAGAGATGGCAAGAATACATAGAAGAACTGTACAAAAAAGATCTTCATGACCCAGATAATCACGATGATGTGATCACTGACTTAGAGCCAGACATTCTGGAATGTGAAGTCAAGTGGGCCTTAGAAAGCATCACTACAAACAAAGCTAGTGGAGGTGATGGAATTCCAGTTGAGCTATTCCAAATCCTGAAAGATGATGCTGTGAAAGTGCTGCACTCAATATGCCAGGAAATTTGGAAAACTCAGCAGCAGCCACAGGGCTGGAAAAGGTCAGTTTTCATTCCAATCCCAAAGAAAGGCAATGCCAAAGAATGCTCAAACTACTGTACAATTGCACTCATCTCACACGCTAGTAAAGTAATGCTCAAAATTCTTCAAGCCAGGCTTCAGCAATATGTGAACCGTGAACTTCCTGATGTTCAAGCTGGTTTTAGAAAAGGCAGAGGAACCAGAGATCAAATTGCCAACATCTGCTGGATCATGGAAAAAGCAAGAGAGTTCCAGAAAAATATCTATTTCTGCTTTATTGACTATGCCAAAGCCTTTGACTGTGTGGATCACAATAAACTGTGGAAAATTCTGAAAGAGATTGGAATACCAGACCACCTGACCTGCCTCTTGAGAAATTTGTATGCAGGTCAGGAAGCAACAGTTAGAACTGGACATGGAACAGACTGGCTCCAAATAGGAAAAGGAGTTCGTCAAGGCTGTATATTGTCACCCTGTTTATTTAACTTCTATACAGAGTACATCATGAGAAATGCTGGGCTGGAAGAAACACAAGCTGGAATCAAGATTGCCGGGAGAAATATCAATAACCTCAGATATGCAGATGACACCACCCTTATGGCAGAAAGTGAAGAGGAACTCAAAAGCCTCTTGATGAAAGTGAAAGTGGAGAGTGAAAAAGTTGGCTTAAAGCTCAACATTCAGAAAACGAAGATCATGGCATCCGGTCCCACCACTTCATGGGAAATAGATGAGGAAACAGTGGAAACAGTGTCAGACTTTATTTTGGGGGGCTTCAAAATCACTGCAGATGGTGATTGCAGCCATGAAATTAAAAGACGCTTACTCCTTGGAAGGAAAGTTATGACCAACCTAGATAGCATATTCAAAAGCAGAGACATTACTTTGCCAACAAAGGTTCATCTAGTCAAGGCTATGGTTTTTCCTGTGGTCATGTATGGATGTGAGAGTTGGACTGTGAAGAAGGCTGAGCGCCGAAGAATTGATGCTTTTGAACTGTGGTGTTGGAGAAGACTCTTGAGAGTCCCTTGGACTGCAAGGAGATCCAACCAGTCCATTCTGAAGGAGATCAGCCCTGGGATTTCTTTGGAAGGAATGATGCTAAAGCTGAAACTCCAGTACTTTGGCCACCTCATGCGAAGAGTTGACTCATTGGAAAAGACTGTGATGCTGGGAGGGATTGGGGGCAGGAGGAGAAGGGGACGACAGAGGATAAGATGGCTGGATGGCATCACTGACTCGATGGACATGAGTCTGAGTGAACTCCGGGAGTTGGTGATGGACAGGGAGGCCTGGCGTGCTGCGATTCATGGGGTCGCAAAGAGTTGGACATAACTGAGTGACTGATCTGATCTGTTCTGATCTCATCTATTGGAAAAATATGATCCATTGATAGTTATGTGATATGATGTAAAACCACCATATTTTAAGGGGATTATATTTTATCTTCTTAATGCTTAGGTAAATGCTTAGCCATGAGACCCCTATTTTGGTAAACAGACCCCTCTCATAGAATGTCTTTTATGACATTATTATGGCTTCCAATGTAGACTTTAAGGAATATTTTGTTCATATACATCACCAAAATTAGATTCACTTACAATAGAATAAATACTTAATCTTATTAGTATTTACATATACATGATATCCAAATTGAAATAAGCTCTTTCACATACCTTCAATATCAAATCCAATCATTAATTCAGTCAATGTTTATCAAGGCTCTGCCCTGTGCCTGGTGCACTTGGCTGATGATAGAGAAAGAAGTAGGAGGACTCAGCCTCTGCTGTAATGATATGCATACAAAAGGCCAAAGACAGATTACAGACAAATAAGAAATGGTAACTTAAAAAATGCTAAGTAGATATGGAATAACTGGAGGGAGAATTAAAGGAGTGCTTGCAACAGGTACATCTGGAGTAACATTTGATCAGAAATCTGAATGCTGAAGGAACCAGCCATGTAAAGATCTGGGGCCGAAACCTTTTAAGACAGAACGTGCCTCAAGTGCAAATACTTGAATGAGAGATGAAATCAGTGTGGCTGGAATTTACTAAACGAGGGAGGACATGCTAAAAGCTGAGGCTGAGAGATGGACTGGACTGATGCACACAAAACGTCATAAGTTAAACAAGGAATACAGATTTTATTCGAACTGCAGTGGTGGGAATCTATTGGCGAAGGGTAGGGAGGTGAAGGATTAGGGGTGGGTGGGGTGGATGTGCTTAGATGAAGTAATGAAGTGATATGATCAGATTGGCTCCTTTAAAAATTTAGCTTGGCCACTATGTGTAGGGAGAAAGAATAGAAGTAGGGAGGCCATTGAGCGAGCTATCCTCATTGATCTATGTGAGACATGGGAGCAGAGTCCGATGTACTGCAGTGGCACAAACTGATTGATTCAGAAGGTAGATTGGAATTAGAGTCTACAAGACTTGCAGATTTGCAAACAGATTGGACATGGCAGAGAGGGTAAGAAAGAAAGCAGAAAGGTTAAGATCTGAGTAATGGCGTTAAGCTATTTACAGAGATGGAGAACACTGGAGCAGGAGCATGTTCATTGGAGCTGGAGAATTTGTTCATTATTGGTGTGTGTATCTTATTCAAATTGGAGATGTCAAATAAGCAATGGCTGATGGATGTTTGAGGGAGCTCAGGAGAGAAGTTAGGACTGTTTATAAGTATTAGGGGGACTGAGCATGTGAATTGACCCAGATCCCTTAAGAGGTAGAGAGAAGAGAAAGGTCCTAAGCAGGGAGCTCTGGAAGCCTTACTGATTCTGGATGTGCATTCAACCCTTAGATGATAACTAATGATTGAAGTCTGTTAGAAGCAATACTTGATTTTCCTGATTTTGAGAAGATAATCTTGCAAAACCACAGCTCCAAAATATAGTCTTAATAATAGTCATGGTTGTATCACTAAAGTTCATTGCTGTCAATAGTCAAGAGAATGAGAACTTCCTAGTTTGTTTTAATTTCAGGTAGTTTTTCTTTTATTAAATGGTATCTTGAGTTATCAGAACCCACGACAAAGCAACATGATTCATACTTGTTTCACAGTGTTCCACAACCATATGGTGTTTAACATGAAGGGGTGCTGACTATTTCTTAAAGCAGTCAGTTTGAGATCAACACTTTTGCTCTTTGCCTCTCTGTGTTTCATGCAAAATTAAGCAACTTCTCCATTAAAGCCATCTACTTTTCTCTAGTAGCACACATCCATACAAGCTCTTCAATTCCACCTCCATCCTCACTCAATGTTACCCAGGTACATAGTAACTTTTTGGCGATAGCTTAATTTTTTCAGAACACCAGGGTGGGCTTACAGGTAATGCTTTAAGTTACCCCTTATCTGCAAATGAACTTTAATATGAAGTTACAGTTTGTGTCTTTGTGAAAATGAATTACCTTGTTCACCCCAGTGACTCAGAACATGTATTACCTGTTGTTTGGTAATACCAATTGTTCTTCTGTTTCTGAACATCACCTTTGGAAAAGTGTTGACTTGATTCCTGTATTTAAGTCATAATTTTAGTGTTTCTTTTTTGATTGTATTGGGGCACAAAATTATTTTTTTTAAATGATAAAAGTAACTTTTCTTAGAATCATGGGCTTTTGAGGTAAGAAGAGGCCTTAGAGATGCTCTAGTAGCACCCTCTCATTTTGCAAGTGAAGGATTCGAGCCGAGTTTAATTTCACAGAGCTGATCAGTGGCCTAGCCGTATACAAATAAGCATAAATAGTAGCTAGTACTTCAAGCCAGGCTTGCACTATGGCTGTACACACACACATACACACACACACATAATATGATCTCTGCTATTGAGAAAAGATATGCATCCATGAACATGGATAATCCTACATGATGAATCCTATAGATAGAAGTTGTTTTAGGTACAGAAACGGAAGTGCAGCCACCTCTGCTTTGAACTTTAAGAGATACTTCTCCTGTGACTTCTCTTTCCAGTTTAAAAAAAAAAAAAAATTGCTCATTTTGGAAGAAGATGAGTCGAGTTTGTGTCTTGTCTTCTATATGGAAACCTTTAATAGGTCATGCTTTTCCTTTTCAAAGTTTATATGTACTAAACTGACCCAGAGCTTTTATGTTTATTTCCCAACTATAGAAGCAACAGTTCTGAGCTATGACGGGAGTATGTTTATGAAAATCCAGCTCCCGGTGGTGATGCACACGGAGGCTGAGGATGTGTCCTTACGGTTTCGATCCCAGCGTGCATATGGCATTCTCATGGCAACCACCTCCAGAGACTCAGCAGACACCCTCCGCCTGGAGCTGGACGCAGGGCGTGTGAAACTGACGGTCAACCTAGGTAACAACTCGCCTTCCCCCATTGAACTAACACTTTTCACTTTTTGTTCAGTTTTGCCTGCAAACATTTATCAAGTAGCCTGTTTGCCATGGAAAGTTAAAACACTTAATAGTCTCATCTCCATTATTTAAATTCATTTAGGTTTTGGGGACATCTTTTTATTGTTTTTATATTGTTTAACATAATTTACTGTTTTGTGGTTCCTTCCACTGAGGGTTCTTAAAAGGGAAGCCATGTGCATTAATGAGATTATTGAAAATATGAATTATTACGCTTGATGATGCCTCAAACTGAATTTCCTATTTTTACATTGACTGACATTCTGATTGGTTATAGATAAAATCCTTTCAGATAAAATAAAAATCCACCAACTTTGACTTGGATAGCACATGCTATAAAATGTCAAATGTCTAGTTTGTGATTTAGATCAACAGTTGCTCTTTATCTATCCTTGGGCTTCTCCTTTGAACAGTTACCTTCGTGGTATCCCATCTTTTCTGTTTGGAAATACTGTGTGGTGATATTTTGCTATCAAACAACAATCCACAACCCTTCAATGCCCAAAGTCTGCGGCCCTCAGCAAGCAGCCATGAGAACACTAAAAACACAGACTCTTCCGCAGAAAAATAATGCTTTCCTGCTTAATTGTAGCATTCAGAAAAAGTCACTACAGTAAAACCTCACCAAACTGGATAAAATCTAGGGGAAAATCAGGCCAAATTAAAAAAAAGAGTATGAATTGTAGACTAAAAAAAATAATGTAAGCATATTTGTTTTCAAATACATTCAAAAACACAAATTAGTAGCTCAAAAAATCTTAAGGAAAGGTCTTACAAGGCTAATGTTACTGGGTGGTTAAGAATTATCCATAATTAGCACATTGTTTCACTAAAGTTGCTCCATCGGTGTACTGGAAATCAGTTTTTTTTCCAAACTTGGCCTTTCACTATTTGTTTCATTTTTCTCAGACAATCTGCTCATAGCGAATGAAGAATTACAGATATTCTGCCCAATAAGTTTCAATATTAAAATTAACTCCAAATAATAGGAGTACAAATTAATGAGGTTTTACTGTATTTCCTGGAAGTACTGAACACACACAATAAGGAATAAGAGGAAAGAGAAAAATAAAATTCAAGACTACATAGATTTACAAAAAGTGTAAGAAAATGTGATGAGGTATGGCATTTGTGAAAACCCCACATATATCAAACTGTGCTGGGCAGAATAGTAGCTCATAAAATATAAAATTATTTCATTAGTAGTTTGTTTCATACAATTACATTCAATTAACATTAAGTTTAAAAGTCCAATAATAAGGTTGTTTTTCTTTTTACGGAAGAACACATAATACTTTTTTACTCTTCTGTTAGAGTTCCCTCTAGTGACAATGATAGGTTACTACAAGCCCATCAAAATTGCCTAGTTTCAGTAAAGGGGCTGTTAGCCAGAGGAGGTGAACACACTCATGGGAATTTTCTAACAGCAAAGCATTCTGTGGAAAGAGTTGTGTAGATGCTGATCCTTGGCTGTTTGCAACCACTTTTCTGATGCGGTTGACGACACATGACAAACTCAGCTATATGGAAACAGAATCTAGGTTTGTGTTTTTCATGTTCCCCAAAGGCATTCAATACAACAACCAAATCCAACAAATATTTATCTACATATAAAATAAACATAAAACACCCCACATGGTCCTTTAAAGATAACCCTTACAATTATAATCTACGCTATTCAGGTCAAACATTCCATTCTTGGGGAATCTGCTTTTATATAAGAAGAAAGTATAAGAAAAGAAAAATCAATAGCAGTAATAACCATGAACCTTATTACATAGAGATAACATAGTTAGCTCCTAACAGAGGAATAGGCCTACGTGCTCCCGGGAATGACACTACTCCTTAGTCACTAGAGTTTCTAAAGGAAACAGTGTTTATTTCTTTCTCCAATTAATACAAGGCATGGAATCCAGCTAACTCCTGGCTGTTTACCTTTTTTTGTCCACGCAAGTAATAGTAACAACAGCAACAACAATAATAATAAATACATTAGAGTGAAATAAGAATAATTTCAACTAGCTCTCCGTTTGACCACCACGATTCTAAAGCATTCTGTTGGCCTTTGCGGGATAATAGATTTTGGAGGTCCAAGATGTCTGAGCCTAGCTGAGCTTGCACTGTTCCCCATTGTGACGGAGCACTTTTTAATTAAATTGTAAACAATGATTTGTTCTTTCACAGATGGGAAGAAAGCTGCAGCCAGTCTAAGCCAAGCATCTTTGACAGTTAACAATTCTTTATTTCACTTAGATTTGTCACCATGTAGCTTTGTTTGAGTTGGCCATTTTTTAAAAAATTCTTCTCCTGTTGTTTCCAATGGTGAAGTTTTATAACAAAGAATCTGGGTTCTAGAAGTATGTAAAGAATAAATGATATGGAGTGGCCATATTTGCATGTGTCTGTCCCCGGAAGGGTGGACTGTGATTTTATTGGATGTCTGCAGCTATTACCTTGAAGGATAAATTTTCATTTTTCATCTATTCTTCCCCATCTAGATTGTATCAGGATTAACTGTAATTCCAGTAAGTGCCTATTCAAAATTTTTAAAATGTTATTCCTCCATTATGATGTAGCTAGTGAAGAAAAACAAAAGAGAGAGCAAGAGAAAGTTGTTTATAAAACTCATGAGTTCACTTTTGAAATACACCAGTCCATCATCTGGGTTGTAAAAATTCATTTTGAAATCTGTCCAGCTGAAGACGTTCCTGCTGCAGTTCCTACCTCTAAGTGGGAAAAAGAGGTGAGAAATATCCTGTAACAGAAGGTACCAACACCTCTGTAGACCTGTGGATAAAGCTGACAGCATTTGTATTTTGGTAAATCTTGGACTCCAGTAGTTCTCTTCATAACCAAATTAGGATAAAATGCTGTGGGTCTTAATTTCCTTCACTTTCTGTTTTTATCTCTTAAATCAAACATAGAAAAAAATTTATTTGAAATTTACTATTGAACTCTTCTAAATTCAACTAAAGTTTTACATTGAAAAATGTGTGTTTTTCCAAGTTTTATATATATATATATGTACATGTATATATATTCAGAATATGACTTATCTAAAGAGTTTTTCTGGTTTACTGAGAGTATTTACATAATGAATTTTTACATCCTAATCATATATCTGCAAAAATAACCAAAACCCTTCAAATCTGTGATATGCATGCCAAGTGATGAGATAGAAAAGATGCATGGACTGAGTTTTTTTTAATTTGGACTAGAGAACTAGAAAGGATGTAAGGACTGTGATTTTATTTTGAGTTGTAGCATTATCTTGAGTGAATTTATTTATTTACATAAATATTTAGGTTTTTCTTTTCCAGGTTTTGCTGACCACATTAAGGAATCTCTTCCAATATAAAAAAAGTTGTTAGCTATTTAACTAAAATGGTTCTAACAAGCTTCTAATCTTTCATTGTCCTATTCAGTAAAATATATATATATTTTTTATATCCTTGGAAAATGCTGAATGTGAATTGATGGAATACACTCCCAAAACCTTTGGCTATGTATCCAAATGGCAGTAAGTCATCCTCTGAGAAACAAAATGGTGGTCTTCAGCTTACAAAAGCAATAAGCTTATGAAGCGTGCTTCTGATAACTCAGATTTGTCTTTAAAATATTTTAATATTCATTTTAAAGGACCATAAAGGACTATCTTTCCAATCATAACAATAAAAAGGTAATAGAATCATGATTGGTTAAAAAAAAAAAAAAGCTGTTGAACTGTCATATAAGGCATTAAAACAGAGAAGGCAATGGCAACCCACTCCAGTACTCTTGCCTGGAAAATCCCATGGACAGAGGAGCCTTGTAGGCTGCAGTCCATGGAGTCGCGAAGAGTCAGACACGACGGAGAGACTTCACTTTCACTTTTCACTTTCATGCATTGGAGAAGGAAATGGCAACTCACTCCGGTGTTCTTGCCTGGAGAATCCCAGGGACGGCGGAGCCTGGTGGGCTGCTGTCTATGGGGTCACACAGAGTCAGACACGACTGAAGTGACTTAGCAGCAGCAGCAGTAAGGTATTAAAAATCATCTCAGACAGACTCTAGTTCCTGAACTAATCTCTCAGAGATCTCACACAAGTGGAATTTTTTCAAATATTCATCATCTCCTTTCAAACTCCATCTCTACCACACTCTGAAAAGAAGCACAGTTTTACCAGTCTGATACCATGATCCAGCTTGCTTTCACCTCTGGACTATAAATACAGGCAAAGTAACAACTCACAAAACCCTTTCCCAAGGCCAGATTTGTGACTCAAGGCAGCTGTAGATGTTCTGGATGCTTCCTGGATCTTAGAAAATCCATGTGAGGAAACTATTTCTTTCTAGACTTATGCTTTATTTTTATTTATATTAGGTATGCAATAATGCATGGGTTTTTAGATTTACAAAATGTGGCTACATAAACTCTAGTATTTAATGGAAATTGCCCCATCAAATGTGCTTCTATGTTCTCTAGCTCTATCATTTTAAAATACACATTTATGGTTTAATTACCCTTGTTAGATATTTCTCTTTATTTGGCTCATTATTATAAGACTGATACTAAGTATATTTTCTTTAGATATTTCACAAAATAATACTTTGAGGACAAAAGTCTTTGATGGTTAGTGGATTTTTTTTTTTCCCTTTTTAAAGATAATATCTTACCCTTAATTTTACTTTAATTAAACCAATGATTATGAGCTTTCAGTGTATACTGCAGACAGGACTGCAAATGCCTTAACTTGACAGCAGTCACTGGAAAGAACATTCAGTGATCAGGTAATGTTTTTATTTCTTTGCCTTTGTTTTATATGGGGAATAATGGGCAAATATACCCAGAACTCTAAGTTCCATCAAGAAATCATGTTATTACTCAACTTTGAGGATAGGGAGGAATTTACATTTTAAATAATGCAAATCTAACTCACAGTGATTAAATAAGCAGAGATTTCCACCTGGACTGTATTTCATACTCATAAGGAAATATAAATAAAATACTTGTATCTCAGTATAACTTGTAGTTTAATGAAAGACTGATTTATTACATTTATCCTCTGCAAGCCATGAGTTTGTCTGAAACTGAAATGTGCATTTACTAACTCACAAACTTATACCACCACCATCTAAAAGTTATACCACACCTAAGATATCAGCTGTGTTGTGAGCTTAATATGCAATACCTCAGTTGATATCTTTAAGACAATTTCCACAGGAAATATACATACAGTAACAAAAATTATCATACTTTGAGAATTAATAGTAAATGATAAATCATTAATTTTGAATGGGAATCTCTCATTTCTCTACTCTTATACAGAGTTGCTCTGCTGTTTCCTATAATCACTCCATCCTTTTTAATCCTTCCTTCCCTTAGTTTATGGCAGGTGTTACTTCATATGGAAAAGAAAATACATGTATCATCAGATTCTCCAGTCTTTGCTACTGAAGAATAGGTATGAGGTGAGGAGGGAAGAAGGTCTAGCTGTGTTGCATGTCTTCAGACCTGTAGGACTACAAGGTGGTATATATTTCTTTTTCAGCCCTTCCTGTATCAGTAGTTTAGATGCAGCAATGCACTCTTCCACAGACAGGCTGAGCAAAGTCTTTTGTTAAGGTTCTTTTGAGAAAAGGCTGATTTTAATTTCAGGAACCATCTCTGTCAAACCCTTTGTTGCCACTATCCCTCCCTCCTCTAATAAGAAGAGCTGTCAAGAATTTTTAAATGGAAGGAAATAGCCCATTTTTATTTAAAAATAAAAAGCTTATTTTCATGTGTGGAGAGGGTTTTTTTTTTTTTAAGAACCATCTCTGTGAATAGCAGTCATGTCAGTGTCAAAATGTATGCTTTGATCTCTCTGATTACAAATAGAATGTCTCTGCACACAATCCCAGACCAGACTCAGTTCTTTGATGTCCATCAGCTTATTTCATTGCTAAGATATTTTTGTTATCTACAGCTTGGTATTAGATTAGGTCAGTATTTAAAAATTTATGGAAGGGAAGGCAAACACAGAAGTGTATTATATCTACAGCCCTCCATTCTCATCTATCCAGGATAGTCAGATTATTCTTGTCTCTTCAGTCAATTCCAATATGGAGAACCACAATCTACCATCATAAAATAATTTCATATGGAAGTTGCTAAAAGAACCACCATCTTTTACTGCAGATAATGTCTTCCCTGGAGAGTGAAACTTACTTCAATAAAGGTAGATGGGAAAGGACTGTAGAGTCACATTCTTTTAACATAAAGAACAATTATTTGATTAATGAAAAAAGGTCTGGTTATAGATGATTTTACAAAAATAGTTATATATTATAGAGATATACACTAATACCAAGTTTTTACTAAAAGAGGCCAAGTCAGACGGAATAGTGCTTTGTGACTAACACATTAATTATTTGCATGAAAAGTGAGTGTATGAGGGTCTCTTCCCTAGCTCATAGTGTTAATTGACCTAAGTGTTTTTAAAAGTGTAAAGAGTACAAAAGAAAATTTCTACTCCCTGCGAAATTTTCTCAAATGCATTATTAGTAGACTTTGTAATATTATTATAATAGAAATAACATTGGTTTTATCCTGCATTTTCTTTGTCTGCCAAAGTATGTAGCTTGAGATAGAGTGACCAAGAGAGTCTCAGTTTCAAATTTGCTGCCCAGTTATCAGTACATCCAAAGTCATTAGGCTATGTGTTTCTTTTTTTTTTTTTCCTGATAATTTGGGATCTGTAGTGGTATATTGCATGTTTTAATAGCCTCATTTTTTTTTCTTTTTCTCTTCTTTTAGTAACCTTACAAGTTGTTAGTGTTATAATCTTTGAAGGTTTAAATATATTGAAAATTTGAAAACTAAACATGCTCCTATCAACTATAAGTGAGTCCTAGTTGTTATACAAATAACTACTTTAAATATATAGCAGATGCAAGGAGGATTTTGTGATTTTTGTTTTTGTTAGTGTTGTCTTTCCCTTTTGTTTTGTCTTGTCAAGTCAACGACATAATTATGGAATATCCTTCTTGCCCACAGGAAGGTTTGCGGCCACCTCTGAATTCACATAAACATGCATTTTAATAAAACCATGATCTTTGATTTTTATTTTGCTTGTTTATTTATTTTTGTTTATTTAATCCTTATACATGGATCTCTTCTGCCCACCTGCTCTTTCTCCCTACCAAGATTTACTCATCTTACTTTTCCATTTCCAATGTTGTTTTCTCTTGTTCTCCTTCTTCTTGTTTTCTTACAAAAATAAAAAGCTCTATGGGGTGAAAAAAAATATCCCAGTAGGCAGAACTTCCAACTTTGTTTGGCTTCTTACAGAAAATGATTTATTTAAGACACAGAGATAATAAAATTGGAGATGGTGTTAATGTGGGCAGTGTCAAGGGTTGAAGTTCAGCTTCTTTTTTGGCAGTTCATTGTCTAAGGATTGCAAAGAAAGAAAATCTAAGTCCAAGACTTGGATATAGTGAAGAAATGCTCTGAGTAATATGTTATTGGAAAATGTACTATGATGGATGCCCAGAGTGGATAATAAGATCTTTGTATTATCATTTTATTACCAGAATGAAAAGATCAACTGGATATTAGTTATCCTAATTTTTTTATGTAGATAAAAATGGAAAGCAATAAAAGAATGCAAAATGTCAACCAGTGGCACTTAAGCCATATTAGATTGCTTTGATCAGGCTGCCACTTGGCAGACTACTTAAAAAGATATGAGGGAATTTCAGGAGGCTGACTCTTGTTAACATGAAACAAATATTCAGTTCAGAGCAGCTGCCTGGTGCCTGAAGAGCAGAGAACTGCAAAAGGAGCCTCTGTCTCTGCCTCCACACAACCATCCTTGATTTCAAGAGTTCCATCAATCACTGCTTCTCACTGATTGGTGCTGTCCATCCACCTAGGATAGGAGCTGCTCAAGGAATGCTACGTCACTTCAGTCGTGTCCGACTCTGTGCGACCCCATAGACGGCAGCCCACCAGGCTCCGCTGTCCCTGGGATTCTCCAGGCAAGAGTACTGGAGTGGGGTGCCATCTCCTTCTCCAATGCAGGAAAGTGAAAGTGAAGTCGCTCAGTCATGTCCGACTCCCAGCGACCTCATGGACTGCAGCCTACCAGGCTCCTCCGTCCATGGGATTCTCCAGGCAAGAGTAATGGAGTGGGGTGCCATTGTCTTCTCCATCTCAAGGAATAAAGGAAGATAAATATATACATACAGAAAAGGGCAAGTTTTTTTGTTTGTTTTTCATTGCTGTCATTTTTAAAGCTTAAAGTATATATGAAGGAAAGGAAAAGAATGTTTATGAATGATTTTCAACAAAAATATAAGAGAATTTACATATAAAATAAAGAGACCATAGATTTCTGATGAAAAACAAATAACTCAAAGAAGCAAAAGCTGAGTCTTTTTCTTAAGGCCCATTGTGTAGGCAGTGTCTTTAGAAAAATATCAAAATTGGAATAAAATTTAAGGAAAGCCCATTTGAATTACCCGCTCTTAATATTAAGAGAATCATAAAGAATGCACATTTAATGACTACATAGATTGTGCAAAATCATCGTATGAGAGCTTGGTAAGTAGAAGACTTGGGTCTATTTTAGTGAACAGTTAATTGGCTTATTGCTTACATGCAAATATAAAATGCTTCAGTGTTTTAAAAGATTGCTCTTTTGGTGCAGGTTAAGAATTCATATGAAATCAGTCTCAGTTATTAATTTAGTCAGTTGAACATCTCCTTATTACTATGGCAAATGGCTGTGCTCAAAGAAATGCAGAATTCTAGATTTGTGTTAACCAAATTCATCAAATTCTCTTTCATTGTTGAAAGTTAGCGTTGTAACTATGGCCACAATAGAAATTGTCAGAAAAGCCTATAATGTTTCAGAAGAAAAATTCTGAACTTGATATTTTCCTTGGCTTCTGGGAAAAGGAAATTTTCTTTTCTACCACAAAATGTCACAAATTGTGAGACCACAATTGGTTGATCACAGGTTCCTATTGTGCTATTAGAGAGTTGATTTCTAAAGCATTTGCTATTTCCTTCATAGGTTAGAGTTTTGCATTGTTTTTGTTTGTTTTTTGATAGGGAGGTAGCATTTTAACAAGCTATCATTGATCCAAAAAATTGAAGGTCAAAATATGAATTAGACATTGAATGGCACCCCACTCCAGTACTTTTGCCTGGAAAATCCCATGAACAGAGCAGCCTGGTAGGCTGCAGTCCATGGGGTCACTAGAGGCGGACACGACTGAGTGACTTCACTTTCCCTTTTCACTTTCGTGCATTGGAGAAGGAAATGGCAACCCACTCCAGTGTTCTTGCCTGGAGAATCCCAGGGATGGGGGAGCCTGGTGGGCTGCCATCTATGGGGTCCCACAGAGTCGGACACAACTGCAGTGACTTAGCAGCAGCAGCTACTATTAAGGTTTTGTTTTTTTTTTTAATCTAGCCAGTCTCATTGTGAGATATATGATTAGAATTTCATTTATTTTAAAGAAAACAATAATTGTTTGTTTGTTTGTATTTGGAGCATATTTTTTTACTTATGTGCCTCTATAATTCAGGTTCATAAACAGTTAATCCTAAAGGCTCAGAAAGACTAAAAAGTGCTCAAAACTTCTGTTTAAAATAGCCTCTAATCCTTAGGACAGCCTTAATGTTCAATGATGATACATAGTGCCACACAAATAACTCGTTGTACAAGTGTAGACTTGTAGAATATATTAATATTTTATATATGAATATATTGCAATTTAACAAATATATTGCAATTTTTCAAGAAGTTTTGCCTTCCTAATCTTTCTCAAAAGAAAGCCATTAACAATTTACACTTCATCAATTACTTACCTATCAGAAAATATGGAAACAAATAATATAATCATGGATTTCAGTTCCTCATTTAGTTGCTAGATAGAAATTATGTATCTGCTAACTGCTAAAGTGGATGCATAATTTAAAAGACATTTTGTCCACTTAACCATATATCAGACATGATTAACATAAGCCTTCAAGCTGAGCTTTGTTTGGTTTCCTCTCTTCTCTACTCACTTGCTTCTGCTTGGTCATAGCTTCTACTTTTTTGTGTCTTTTGCTTACCATGGTGTCTCCTAGCTCATGGTTATTTGTCCACTGCCTCCTCCTGTGCATGTTTTTTTTTTTTTTTTTTTTTTTTGCTGCTCCTTAAACTGTTGACTAAATGTATGCTATGTTATCAAACTCCCCTAGAAAGAGAATCTAGTGGATTCATTACTTATCCTTGTGCTCTGTTGAGCAGAGCTTTCGTCATGTCACCTCATAAGCCACTGACCAGACTTTAACTTTGGGGGAAGATGCCCACTGGTGATCCAATGAAGTGTCCTCAGAGGAGGGAGCCAGAGAGTCAGTATACGCATCTCCAGGGTAATGTAGGAGCAGTGGGCTTTCCCCACAAGCATCTCTTCTTCAGGCTGTCTGATTAACAGTGTTTTGACTTTAACCATGAAATACCCGTGAGAATTATAATTTCTTCAACACATTACTGACAAATGGTACATAAGTCAAGTGAGCAAGGCTCTTTAAATGAGGGGAAATGCATGGAACCATAAAAAAGTTGGAGATTGAAATGTTCAGGTTGCTCAGAGGTCTTATCCATTTCTCTTACTTGTGACCAATGGGAACAAAGAGCAAGATGGGTAAGGAGTACATTATGAAAACCATTTTCCAAAGGTAAAGTAAGAAATTCTAAGAATATTTCAATTACTGTTACTTTTGTTGTACTTAGTATTGGATTGGTCTTTGTTATTTGTTCTTTGAATGCATCATTCATACAGTTGTGAGTATTCTTCACCCTCCCATCATCCTTCCCAGGAGGTCAGTCTAAATATAAGACTTGAAATATTTTATGCACAGTACTATTGAAATAAATATGTTATATGTGTTTCTTTAAAAATATAGGGTCATGGTGTGCAAATGTTTTGCAACAGTTTTTTTTTTTTACTTTAACAATATACTGAAAAAAATATTAATATGTCCAGTTTGTAAATATAGCATGCAGCACTGAAAAATCTGACCCATTGCTTATTTGAGATTTTATACTGAAGTAATATGAAGCAGATCGAGGTCACTGAGCCAGCTGAAGAACAATAAAATAGGGAGAAAACATATATGTACAAAAATAAATTCTATCATGATTCATCAGAGACTTCAAAGCAATCATATGAACACTGATCAGAAGCATCTGTGAGAACGATCTTGAAAAACAAACTAGATTGGAATAACTGTAAATGAAAAGATACTTTGCACTGGTATAAGTTATTATCAGTGACACTAACTCACTCAAATGAAAACCTAACTAAAGTAATCTTAGTGTAGCAAGACTGACGAGGAGCAAGCACACAAATATAACATTTCTTCTAGCAGCTGGCTGACCAGCTCCAGGGAACCTCCAAACACTCTCTCCTGAGATTAACCAAATTAATCTGGTATAAGATTTAATTGCTAATAGCCATTGCTATAGGTGGGCAAGCACCATCTTAGAATAGCTCCTGTTTAGGAAGGCGTGTCGTTCATTTCAGAAGACTTTGTCCCAACTTCAAACAAAGGAGTAATCCAGTATTTTACCAATTACTAAAATAAATGGTCAAATAGAATCATAGCACTCAATTTAGTGACTAAAAGTTAGCTGGATAAATAAGCTAATTATCAGTACAATAAAAGAAAAATTAAATTTAGTTCTATTTGTTATTGCAATAATAAAATTCAAAATAGAGAATTCATGAAATCATTATATTAATACTTTGAAAACAATTTATATTATCATTCTAATTTTTACATGATAGATGATTGAATTATCATGTATCATTTGTTTATAGCTTTCTTTGGGGCATTCACTGAGGAAAAAAAGAAAAAAAGGATCAAAACAAATGAGACACTATAGTTCAAAAATCCTAAAGACATATTATCCTTATCATATTCCTGAGAATGCATTTGCTTTTTTAAAAAAATAGATATTGTAATGTTTACCACAAATAGTGAAAGCTAGATTTTCAAGCATTGTTATGATTTCCTAGTGAAATGAAAAGGAATAAAAACCTAAAGACAGAAGCTTAGCTTTTTATTTTCATTTTTTCCTAATGTGCTTCTTATTCTGGGAGAAGGTTTTTACAAGAATACCCCCAAAATATTGAGTGACAGCAAAATTTTGTTAAGTCAGTCTCACATTTAATGATATTCAAATACACTTATAGTGTTAATAGTACTATAATATTAGTATTAGTAATAATATTATAGTATTAAATTATTCCTTTAATTTTACAGAAATGTACATTCTTCTTGATCTTCTCATAAAAATAAATTCTGTAACAGTGCTGTATTTGGATGAGAAATTATTTAATTTTAGCATCTTTGCATTTGTCATTGCAATTCATGGCTTTGTTTATGAGATGTCAAGTTGAATATTTGTAAATGTCAAAATGCTCAATATTTGTATGCTTTTTCATTTTTGTTTTCATTCAGATAGTTTGGCATTGTGTAGGAATTGCATAATACTTGTTTAAATTTCTGTCAATATAAATCAATATAATCCTTTTCTTCTCATGTTACACAAAGGCTCAGTATATTTTCAGTTTAAAATGCTTACTTAAAATCATATTAACTGTTTAGTACTTAATTTTATACATGCAGACTATCCTATAATGTGATAAGCTTTTCTTGGAAATGGCCTTTTTTTCTTAAAATAAAGTCACAGTCCAGACTTTTCCTTTCATTATAGTAGGTTTATTTTATTATGCTTCTTCCTAAACCAGTCACTTGAGCTAGATTAGATTTTAAAAGAGCTCTTTTAAAACATTATTTTAGTAATATATAATTTGTGTTCATTTTTTACTGTGTTGTAGTTATATTCTTAAAAGGTAAATTGTATTTCTTAAAATGTATGTTTTTTTACATTGAAAATGATTTACATCAGAGATATTTATCCTGATCTGTCATAAATGGGTACAATCAATGTCAAAGTTGTGTGTAAAGGCTAAATGTTTCTTATAAACCTTGTCTATTTATTTGCTTAGAGCTAAGATATCTAGCCAGATATGAAACAGGAGGGGAGGCAGCTGTATATAGTAAAGTTTATTTTGTAGATGATAGGATAGCGTTGGTATGAGTTAGGAAAATGGCAGAGGAGTCTCCATAGGGCATTTCCAGTAGCTCTCCCAGGTCAGACCTCTTTGCACACAAGATCTATGTTTTCTTATAATTAAATACTCATTAAGCCTCGAATCCCCCATTCCTAAGCCAACTACTTTCTTTGTATTTGGAAGTTACTGACTACCGGCCTCAGGTCATTTTGCTCTCCTAGACTGTACGCATCATTAAATTTATTTTCAAGGGAACTAAGCAAAAAAGCTGTCTAAATAATTAGCCAGATAACCGAGTAGCCCAAGTTTTCCAGTTCTTGGACTTATCAGATTCCATGCTGCCAAATGTGGAAACAAGGGGATGAAACTTTCTATTTTTGACACTTCTTAGTGAAGATTGGTGTTAAAAGTTAATGGAGTTACTTTTCATTAACTATTTGGCTTAATTCAATATCAAGAGGTATTCAATCCACCATAAAAAAAAGTTCACAAAATCTAAACAGATTTACTCATTCAATAAATAATTAAGCATGGCTTTTATATTCAAGGCACTGAAAAATAGGACCTAGGGTATTTTTCCTGAAGTTCTAAGCCCAGGTGGCTCAGTAGTAAAGAATCTGCCTGCCACTGCAGGAGACGTGGGTTTGATCTCTAGGTTGGGAAGATGCCCTGGATAAGGAAATGGCAACCCTCTCCAGTATTCTTGCCTGGAAAATCCAATGGACAGGGGAGCCTGGTGGGCTACAGTCCACATGGGGTCACAAAGAGTTGACATGACTTAGTGACTCAACAACAACAACGAAGGGAGAATAACAATAGTGACAATATAATACTGATGATATTATTATCATTATAAACGAAGGTGTACCATGCACTAGGCATTGTTTTAAGTAATTAAAATGCCTTAAATTTATATTGTAAAATGGCTCTATTGTTAGTTTATTTTAGAGATAAGAATACTGAGACACAGAGAATTTATATAATTTACCAGGATCACATAGCTAGTAACTCATGGAACTAGGATAAAAGTTCAGAGAATCTGTGAATCTAAAACACATGCACCAGACCAAGATATACACATTGTAGAAAGTTTAAAAGAAAGAAAAGACTTAAACAGCAATCTAACCAAAGTAAATACAGTGAAATTGATTAGTGTGGGACTATTTCATTTCTCCAGTGGTTTTTTAAAGTTTACAAAATGCCTTTCTTCTGTTGTTACTGTTCATTTTTGAACCAAGTTTAATGTCTAATTTTATTTTATTTGCTCAAAGTACTTTTTAGTTGGGCTTCCCAGGTGGCACTAGTGGTAGAGAACTCACCTGCCAATGCAGGAGATATCAGAGACGCCCACCCGTTTGATCCCCGGATCAGGAAGATCCCCTGGTGGAGGAGGGCGTGGCAACTCACTCCAGTATTCTTGCTTGGAGAATCCCATGGACAGAGGAGCCTGTCGGGCTACAGTCCGTAGGGTCACAAAGAATCAGATGTGACTGAAGTGTCTTAGCACAGCACAGCACAGCACACACACAGAGCACACTTTTTAGTTAGGGAGGAATATTTGTAATAGTTTTAGTATAAAGAAATGTATCTGTCCTTAGGAGTCTATAAATGTCTCTTTTCCTCTACAGTAAACGACAATATAAAAACATTCTCAATAGTTCTCAAGGATCAGCTAAATTGAGGAGAACTTGAGGAGGATTAGAGAAGAGGAAGAGTTAGGTGACTGGGCTGGTACATCAGCCTTACGGCTGTGTGGATGATTGGTCTATCCAGGTCATGATTGGCACCAGATCTGGCCAACAAGACAGCTCTGAGATAGACAGCCTTTCTGATACCCCAGAGGCCTTGTCATTAAGGGCTCACAAACTGGGGAGGGTGATGTAACCTCACCTCTTATGTTGATAAATGCAGTCTTGTCTGCATATTCCTGAATGTAGAGCTAACTAAAAGAAAACTTTAAAAATAAATAAGCACAAAACCTCGACTCCTCTTTAGGGGTGGCTCAAACAGCATGCAATTTGTGCATTTACCCAGGGCTCTGTGTTTAGAAGGGCCTGTTTTTGGGTAAATACTTAGCTATCACTGTTCTGAAATACTACATTTTGAACAAGAGTTGCATGTCTTTACTGGGCTCAGAAATCATTTAATTGCTCCTTCCCCTTGTAAGGCTAGTATATTGCCAAAAAAAAAAAAAAATCTTAATCTGAAAGTGCCATTTATATGTTTCTAATTTTAATCAGCTTTCCTAACTGATTCATGTGGAAATAAAAACAAAAAATTCTGCTCCCAGCCCAGTATAAAAATTGAGACAGATAAAACAGAAACATTGAATAAGAATCACTCTTCTTTCATTTCTGTTGGTCCTTCAAGGAGCAATCTGATTATTTTTTAAAGTAATTATTTTAAAACCAGAAACTAATGGCAAAGTCGAATAGCAGGCTGAAGGTGTCATAATTACAACCTGAGAAACACATCCTCCTGTCACTTCCAGGTATATGTGCTGTTGCCAGGAGCAGTGACTCAGGCACCCAGCAGTGGTGGCTCCTGCTTCTGTTTCTCCTGCCTTTTCTCTCTTCCTATTATTGTCACAATGACAAGGCTTATTTCCAGCTTCCCACTGGGTCCTGCCTCCCACTGGAGGCAATAGTCCTCAAAGTCAACTGCCAAATAAAGCTTAATACCTGGAAATTTTGATATACATAGACACCTAATTTTATACACATACACAAATGTCATGCATTCAATGAAAGTTGCTATTCTAAATTTGTAGAACAGGAAAGGTAATTACATTTTAGAAGTAGAAGGACTTTGCAATTGGTTTATGCCATTTACAGCCTTTTAACATTGTTCTTAGTTTTTGTTATTGTCATTGTTTTACTGAGAAGAAAACTCAGACCAAGAGCTGTGGGAGCATTAGACAAAGTTAGAATAATTAAGGTTGTTGTTTAGTTGGTAAGTTGTGTCTGACTCTTTGGCGACCACATGGCCTGTAGCCTACCAGGCTCCTCTGTCCGTGGGATTTTCCAGTTATGAACACCAGAGTGGGTTGTGATTTCTTTCTCCAATAATTAATGTTATGTTGGAGTTAATGGCCACAGTCAATCTAAAACTCCAGTCTCCGGACTCAAACTCATGACTATTTTTCCATTGCTTATTTCTTTAATACTCAATGTGAAGATTCAGAAGAAAAGGGAATTTGTCTATTTATGTGTCTCATTCAAAGACCTGAAAACTAAGCTGGCCTACTGTTTAAACAAATAATTATTGCAACAAAGCCATATCCATTAGTTTACATATAGTCTATGGCTGCTTTTGCACTACAATAGCAATGTTAAGTAATTGCAATGACAACCAAATTTGGCAAAGTGGAATATATTTACTATTTGGTGCATTCAGTTTAGTTCAGTCGCTCAGTCATGTCCAGCTCTTTGCAACCCCATGAACTGCAGCATGCCAGTCTTCCCTGTCCATCACCAACTCCCAGAGCTTCATTTGGTCCATTGCCAGAAGTATTTTGACCCCTATTAGATCTACTAGAATGTAAGCTATAGAAAGCTCCTTGAAAATCTAACTTGGGACATTCCCAATGCTGAGATCAGTGTTTGGCACAAAATAATTTTTAAACTAAATTAGTAGGCTAGCTCATCTGGTAAAGAATCAACCTGCAATGCAGGAGACCCTGGTTTGATTCCTGGGTCAGGAAGATCCACTGAAGAATGGATAGGCAGAGTTGAACATGACTGAGTGACTAAGCACAAGCACATGGGAACCACATAATCCAGAATGAATAAGACTAGTTAAATGAGACTAGATAAACAGCAGATATAACATGGATCTGCTGCTGCTGCTGCTAAGTTGCTTCAGCATGTCCATGTGTGACCCCATAGACGGCAGCCCACCAGAATCCCCCATCCCTGGGATTCTCCAGGCAAAAATACTGGAGTGGGTTTCCATTTCCTTCTCCAGTGCGCGACAGTGAAGTCGCTCAGTCATGTCCGACTCTTAGTGACCCCATGGACTGCAGCCTACCAGGCTCCTCCGTACATGGGATTTTCCAGGCAAGAGTACTGGGGTGGGATGCCATTGCCTTCTCCATAACATGGATCATTCGGTTTCAAAATTTCATAATTCTAAGATGTATGGTGCTGTAATAACTTCTAATTCAATTGCTGGGTGCTATAGGCAATTTAATGATCTAAAAAAAAAGTTACGTATAAAGATAGAACCAATTTATATCCCTAAGGCAATGTGAATTTTTTTGTTATTATTTATAGAAGTACTGTAGAAACCCCACTTTCATGTGATGCCCATTTTTAGCCCACATAGCTGTGGCTGAAAAGGCACAACCTAGTCTTAATAAAATGAAGAGAGATCATTTCTAGAAGGCAAACTAAATGAATTCCTACCTGCCCATCATCTATGCAGTTTGCTGGGTTGTGGCCTTGCAGAAGTACTTATTCAAATCCGCATATTTAAATAGCTTAATTGATACAACAGATTAGCTTCTCAAATTTCTAGGTTGTTACATATAGAAATCACTTACTTTTAATGTTTAAGGCAACAAAAAGGAAATCTAGAACCAACTAGTTTGAACTATAGTGAGAAATGGGCACCTCATACGGATGATCCATGTATGTAGTTAGCATCTTTAAAAAATACCAGTGGAAGGAAATAGCTACCTAAAGGGTATGCAATGAGTCTAACCTTTGCAGCCCTCAAGTCTGGAACTTTTTTTTTTTTTTCAAAAGAGGTTTTATTTTTATTATGCATCTTCTGTTGTAAATAATGACCAACTACATTTATCTTCTTTTTGTGTTTTAAGCTATTAGTTTGTTCCTTGAGTTAGACTATTATATCTCCCCCCTCCCCATTTCACTAATTCTTTTTTTTTTTTTTTTTGATCTGTTTCTTTGACTTTTTTATTTTATTTTATTTTATTTTTTAACTTTACAATATTGTATTGGTTTTGCCATATATCAAAATGAATCCGCCACAGGTATACATGTGTTCCCCATCCTGAACCCTCCTCCCTCCTCCCTCCCCATACCATCCCTCTGGGTCGTCCCAGTGCACCAGTCCCAAGCATCCAGTATCAAAAATCAAAATATAGTAGGTCTGGGTTTGATTTTCTCAAGCTACATCTAACTTTCAACTCTAGGGACAGCTGTCATTACAGTCTACTAGACATCCTTAATCACATTGCTTCCTAGACTTCTTAGCTTTGTTTTAATCTTCACTATTGTCCTTTAATGTTATTTTCCCCCCTACATTAAAAAAAAACAAAAAAACAAAAAACAATGAATATACTTCACAGGACATTTGCACAGAAAGCTTTCTTACAAAAAGTATCCAAAATTGCTATTATATACATCTTGAATATGAAGTAAATTTGAAATATTCATGAAATAATATGAAACAAATATTAAAAATAAATTTAAAATACATTTGCAATAATATCTGAAATGATCAGTGATGTTGTATTCATGCATGTCAACTAACCTCCCATGGAGCTATCTATAAAATGGGAGAGTTGAATTAGTTATTTCTACATCCATGTGAAGCTATTCTTTTCTTCATTAAATAAATTCATTTATTGATTTATGACAAAATACTTTCAAATAGAATATAAAGTGATTAGCAAAAATAACCTAAATGATTAATTAGGAAGAAAGGTCAATATGCAGTTTTTTTGCTTTTTTAAGAAAAGAAAGAATCAAGTTGCTGGAAGTAAGCATATATCCTAAATCTTGATTTTATGATGAATAGAAAGAGATAAGGAAAGGCAGTCAGTTCTATAACTCACATGATATAAGAGGAAATAGCTTATAAAATCTTCAGGAAAGAGTTTATGAATTTGGACTTTGCAGTTATAAAGAGTATTGAAAATGCATGTTAAAGAGTTGATAATGTAGGTAGACTAAAAAGTAGCTTTGAATAACTGTGGACCTTGGTAATGTAATAAATGATGTTCTAGAAAAATTGTTTTTTTTTAATTCAGTGAAAAATCTTTTTTCTTAATCTAACTTTGAAAAGAAAAAGTTACTTGCAAATGATTTTTAAAAGCCTTTCCTGGAGTTTTCTAATAAAGAAGCTCATCATTTTCCTAAAGAAAGAAATGAGTGTCTCCCCCCACCGCCTCCCCCTCAATCCCGGAGGGTTCTGCAGAGTCCAGGGCTTCTGGGTGATGCCTTAGGGGACAAGTTGGCCTGCCTCTTTAACAGAATAGCAACTTCCCCTTTATGTGATTTTTATATCTTTATGTGAGATTACAGGTGGAAAAAAAAATAATTCCACCATTTAAAAATAATAATTAACCACTGCCACAGTTTTGTGACTATTCCCTCCCTAGCATACACATTGATGCTGGGAGAAAGGTTAAAATCAATGAGACATGTTTTGATATCCTAAAAGGAAAAAGAAATTTCAAAAGGAATTCAGATCACTAATGGTATGAATGACTATAATTCTGCCATAGGGACAAATGACTCTGAAATTCAAAATTTCAACAGAGGATAAATTATCCTAGGTCAGACCTAGGAGAGAAGACATCTCTATCACATTTTAGCTATGTGACCTTGGGCCGAGTTGTTTTAGCTTTCTAGGCCTTTGGTTTCACGCCAGCAAAATGATAATAATAAAGATGAAGTAAGTTAATAAAGTGCCTGGTACATAACAAACATTTACCAGGACCCAACTTCCTTCTCAGTAGCAAATTAAGGACAAGCAACCGCAATCCTTAATTCCCTGTCCAGTTCACTTTCCATGACACTTCATGTCACATAAATAACATTGTTTTAAACTGAGAATATTAAGTGCTTTTAAAAAAAGCCTCTTCCAAAATCAATCTCTTCACATTTTTAATAATGCAGGGAAGGAGCTTGAGGTTGGTCCACAGAGATTTTCATGAACCAAAGGGTTATTTTTAATTGGATTTTGTGCCTGTTGTTATGGAAATTATTGTTTCATGGATAAAGCTTTATGATTTCACTGCAAGATCAAGCCCAGAATGGGGTATAATGATGATATCACCCTTATGCTTCTTTTTCTTGACAAAACACTTACATTAAGAGAATAGGAGTGAGACTGCTTCAAAAGCACACATTTTGAAGAGAAAAAAGATATACCCTATAAAAATAGCTTTAAAAATGATATATTCTCTTTTCAAAGATCAAAACTCAGAATGGCCCTTGCTGCCAGTAGGATGCTAAGATTCTGCAGAGTTATTAAACACTTCACTGTTGAAACTAGAAAGAGTTCCTTTGATCCTGGGACTTGCTTTCAACATTTGGTCTCAAAGCATTTTTGCAGTTGTTGAACTGCAGTTGTTGAACAGGCTTCCTCTAGTTATTTAATGATCAATCTCTCCAAACTCTTCTATCTAGACTAGTTTTTATTTGTGTGTCCAGATGCGATTTAACTTCTCTAAAGAAACAAAAAGAAATGCTTACTAATCTTAATGATGATTCTGTTTAAAATTGAAAGTGTTAGTTGCTCAGTTGTGTCCAACCCTTTGCAACCCCGTGGACTGTAGCCCATCAGACTCCTCTGTCCATGGAATTCTCCAGGCCAGAATGCTGGAGTGGGTAGCCATTCCCTTCTCCAGGGGATCTTCCCGACCCAGCAATTGAACCCGGGTCTCCTGCATTACAGGTGATTTCTTTACCATCTGAGCCACCAGGGGAACCCAAGACAGGAGGCAATTAATTCTGCAAAATTTAACTTATATCACTGGCTCATTTTAAGCCTCAAAGAAACCTCAAACAAGGAAGACAGAACTTGTTTCATCAATAACATTCTAAGAGAGAAATCAGTATAGTAGTCTGCAGTATTAAAGCAGTGATGTTTTGTTGGACAGACTGCTTAGGTTTCTTCTAGTACTTAGTTCCCTAATTTATTTTTCTTTCTTTTCTCTCTCCTTCTTCTTGGCATTTTCATACACCATCCTATGATCTTTGGACATTGGCTAGATTGTCTGGTAGAATTTGGTGGAAGAAATTGTGAACCCCACCCTGATCCTGAATCAATTGAAAGTTGTAGAATTAAATGTCATGTCTTTAGTCATTTTAGTTTACCAAGAAGTGTCAGTACGTTAAAAAAAAGCGGGGGGGAATCCATAACCAAAGATGTATCATTAAAAACTTCATGATTTTTTTAAATGAATCAAAATATCAGATTAATAGCAAGGCTTATTTTTAATAAAACATTTTCAGTTCTATTAAAAGTTATTTTTTTCCCTTCCTTTGTTTTTATGTGTAAGAGAGACATTTGTTTAATTTGTCATTTCAATAACATCAACAGATACTTTCTGATATAGTCTGTCCTGTCGCTGCTGCTGCTGCTAAGTCGCTTCAGTCGTGTCCAACTCTGTGCAACCCCACAGACGGCAGCCCACCAGGCTCCCCCGTCCCTGGGATTCTCCAGGCAAGAACACTGGAGTGGGTTGCCATTTCCTTCTCCAATGCATGCATGCAGGCTAAGTCGTTTCAGTCATGTCCGACTCTGTGCGTCCCCATAGACGGCAGCCCACTAGGCTCCTTTGTCCATGGGATTCTCTAGGCAAGAGTACTGGAGTGGGTTGCCATTTCCTTCTCCTAAGCCAACTTAAATTCAACTTGCACAAGTTTACATAGGTTCACTTGCAATTACTTTTCCAGTTGCTTACACTTCTGGCTCTTTTTCCTTTGGTCCTTAGCTGGAAATCACTTCCCAGTACCACTGCTTAATCATTTTTTCCCCTCCCACTCTCACTTGGCCCTTTATGGGCAGTGTTTTTCTTGACTTTCTTCACTTTCTAGAAGTCAGTACTTTTACCTATACCCACTCTCTGGGCCTTCACTAGTTCACAGACACTTTCCAGAAATTTAAAAGCCTGGTGAATATTGAAGGTACATGATAAGAAGTGCAAAGAGCAGTCATCACACAATCTAATACCCAGAGCAACCTCCTTGCCAGGGCCTAATCAACCAGGTGCCACTCATTGAAAATTGTTAGCTAATGGCCTAGGGTCAAATCTCTCCCTAAGGTCAGAAGATGTCTTATGACTGCTATCTTCTTCATTAGCCAAAAAAAAAAAAGGAAAAAAGAGATAGTGCAAAAGAAGAAAATTTCTGAGAGAGGGAAAAGTTTGTGCAAATTTGGGAGCATTGCTGTGTTGAGTGTGCCTATTTATGACAACAGGTGCATTTGTTTGTCTTTGATTGATGCATAATGTTAAAGATTCTTCTTAAACTGTTACACCTGAATATCTATTAACTGGTAATTTTCCTTGCTTGCTGTGACTCTAATGGGCTTGAGAATTGATCCAGCCAGTCTCTCCTCCCTCTGTCTTTTTCTCTCCTCTTTCTTTCATTCCTTTCTCTCTCCTCCCTCTCCCTTGCTTCCCCCCTTTCTTTGTCTCTTTCTCTCACTCTCTGTGAGGTTCATTTGCTCGACTGATTCTGAGTGTCCATAATGACTGTTTGGCATATTCTACAGGCAAAGGTCCCGAGACCCTTTTTGCTGGCTATAACCTCAATGATAACGAATGGCACACAGTGCGTGTGGTTCGCCGAGGAAAAAGTTTAAAGTTAACGGTGGATGACCAACAGGCCATGACAGGTAAAGCCCTATCACCCTTGCCTTTGCTGAAGCTTTAGACTTTCCTATTTCTTGCAGGTGACCTTGAAAACCAAATGAATAACTTGAAGCTAATAGACGCAGTTCATTTCTTATTCAAATTCTTCCAGCAGCAATTAAATTTAATAAGCTGTATGTTGTTTTCTTTTCTCTCAAATGAGCAACAATTTTTTGTCATGTTCCTTTCGATTTAATAATTCAAGAAGTTAGATTTTAATTTTATGCTTTGATAAATATCTCAGGGCTTCATAAAATATTGAAGTTATTGTTTGGAGGCCACTTCCTGTTCAGTTTCTTCCTTATATATTTAGGCGATGAACAGCAGCACGTTATACTTTCTAGCTTCTGGATACATTGATAGATACGCTGGCATTCTGTCAGGTGAACTGCTTTTTATTTTAAGCTATGATAGATCAGTTTTGGCCATTTAGCTCTGTTGGTTAAGCTCTAATGTTAAGAATGTCAAGTTCAGTCCCTGATTTATGGATTTCTGACTGAGGCGAGGAATATAAAGGCCCACGCCAGAGACAGAGGGAAACCAAATGAAAGAGGAATTGGCTCACCTTTATTCTCTGCTGAAAATAACTTCAAGCATATGACCCGCTGGGATATTAGCTCCCTGTTTTTTAAGAGAACATCTCCCTGTTAATTATTTTAGTGCAAGATGCAAGATGGTCCTTGTGCAGCACTGAAGTGTCTGTTCTACATTCAGTCTCAAGGGGGTTTCCATTCTCAGAGATCGGGTGGTTATATCAATGAAGAAATAATGTGTATGAGATTTTAACTTCTAAGAGAATCATTCCTCAGTTCAGACGAAGCAAACTACCAACCGATAGATCTCTTTTGTCTTGTATTTCGTTAGCCCTTTATGGCTTTGCAAAACTTTTGTCTTCATGTGGGAGCAAACTTACTTTGTTTCAGAATCATCTGAAGAGCTTTAAAAAGATCATTTCCTGGCCATACACCACAGCAAGTGTGAGAGGAGCCCATTATTATTATTTCTTAAAATCTCTCCAAAGAACTCTAATGCAGCTGGCCCATGGATTGGCATTTAAAAAGCACTGCTATGTTATGCCATTTTATTCTCCCAGGAAGAAAATCAACCAGGGACTTATTAGCATAAGAAAATTGCCAAACATAAGTCTCTAAAGAAACTGTGTGAACTCAGGGAAGGGAGGCAGAATTTTTATAGGGCTTTGGCAGGAGTGTCAGCTGAAGTTCAGCTAGTTTTGGTAAAGGCAGTTCTTGGAAGAGGTGTAAATTGGTTATGTAGATTAGCATCTATTGTTTGGACAGTCTGGGTTTTATCAAAAGGGGCAGAAATTAGGATCTGAGATCATGTATAAGAGGTTGGGAAGAAATAACTGCCAGAGACAAGGACATGTGAAGGTCACAGTAGAACATTCTGTAGTCCCTTAGGTTTGTCTCAAATCTCATACAGCCCTATGACATTGATAGGGTAGATACATTCTCCTTTTATAGATGAGGAAGCTGAGATTCAAAGAGGTAAAATGACATGTTACTTTGAAATGCCATTGTTACCAGAACTGAGAGAGAGCCTAGGTGTTTTTTTTTTTTAATTGTGTTTGTTAACTTAAAAAAAATTGTTTGCTTTTAACTCATGGTTCATTTATTTATATTTATTAATATCCTTGTATATATATGACTATGATGAGTACTTTCTCAGATATAGCATGATTTTATGAAGATTTTATATATATATATAAAAAACATATCAAAATCACACTTATCCTCTGGGATAGTATATGATGTACTAAAAGGTTGAGTAAACAATTCATGTTCTTGAGGTTCAGAAGAGCTTAAAGATTTCAGGAATAGCTAAGGCAATCAATAATATTTGAAGGCTGTAAAGAAAGGATAATACAGATAAGATTATGCGGGGAAGGGTAGAATTGCTTGGACGAGGCTAGACAGACTAGTGTTCAGGCAGCGGAGAAGGTTTGTTTTGTTTCATGTAACCACAGGACAGCTGACATGGCTAGAACGGCCTTGGATGCCAATAGGTCAGTGCTCCAAATGAAGGAGTTGATATTTCATGGGTTTTCAGGCAGTTGGGAAGTCACTGCATTTAAGCTGGAAAATAAGTTGAGAATATGTTTTGAGCAATATGAATTCTGTGCAATGTGCTAAATGCTTCAGAATGTAAAGCAGTGAAGTCCTAAACTACAGTGGCTGAAGAAGGTATAGAAATAAAAGACTGGGGCAACACATTTTTTAAAAGTTTTGTTTAGAAATAGTTTCAAATTTATAAAAAATTTCAAAAGTAAAATGACAGTGATACACTTTTACTATTGTGAGCATGTTGTCCCATTTGCTTTGACATTTTCACTCTTTTTTTCTTAGCCAAGTGAGAATAAGTTACATACTTAATAGCCCTTCACTGTAAATATTATACTTCAGTGCACATTTTCTAAAGATACAAACATCCCTTTACAGAACAAAGAGCTACTAACATCAGTAGATTTGGCATTGACGCAATATATTTCATCTGTCCTCTCACCCATATTCCCCTTTTGTCAGTTAACCCAATGCTGTCTTTTATAGCATTTGCACCTCTAGCAGAGCATACACTAAATGCATTTAGTGCTCATATCTCTTTAGTCTCCTTTAATTGAAAACATTGCCATAGACTTTCTTTGTCTTTGATTACATTGACAAATTAAAAAGATATATAGTCCTCTGATCTTTTATCCATATACAGTCATTCTTTGGGCTTATCTGATGTTTCATCATGATTGAATTCAGGTTTTAACATTCTTGGATGAAATACCACATTGATGATTGTGTGATCTTCTTAAAGTATCCTGTCTGGAGACAAACAATATCCATATCCTTGACTCCTGATTTTAACACTTGGCCAATATGTTGCCCAGTTTCTCCATTGTATGATTAATATGTTTTACTCCCTTACAACTAGTAAACTGTCTGTGGAGAGACATATTAAGACAATGAAAATATCGCAATATCTTCCTCAAATATTTGCCCCAGATTATCACCTACTGAAGATTTTTCCTGATCCAGTCTTTAACACAGTAGTTATAAATGATTATTTTCAAACCCCATTACTCTTTCCACGTTTAGAGTCAATACTTAGCATTCTACTGTGTACAAGAGTTATCCCTTCTTTCTTTTTTCTTTCCTTTTCTTTTCTTCCTTCTCTCCCCATCTTCCTCCTTATCTCCTTCCTTCCCTTCTTCCTTTCTTTCCTTCCTTCCTTATTGGTATGGACCTACAAGTTTCTGAATTTTCAAATAGTTATAATTACTTAATTATTTTGGTGCTTAAAATGTCCCTATTTGGGCCAGTGTGAGTCCCATGAAGTTGGTCTCTGTGATCTTGTAACATGCCTTCACCTCAGATTTTTTTTCCTCACTTTTTTTGCAAAACAGAATATTTCAGGCACAACTTTTACTACCATGCCCCAGCCCCAGACTGAGACATTTACTTTCTATTTAGTGGAGAGTTAGGTGTAGGTGGTTGGTATTGGTTTGCTCAGCACTGCTTTGCAACCTTTTCTGGAGGCTAAGATGGTAAATACACTCAAGTATAAATACATATACCTGAATATATATAGCTGCTGAGTTTAGTTGCTAAATCATTCCCAACTCTTTTGTGACCCCATGGACTGTAGCCCACCAGGCTCCTCTGTCCATGGAATTTCCAAGCAAGAATACTGGAGTGGGTTGCCATTTCCTTCTCCAGGGGATCTTCCTGACGCAGGGATCCAATCCTCATCTCTTGCATTGGCAGGCAAATTCTTTACTGCTGAGCCACTAAGGAAGCCCATAAGTGTGTGTGTTTATATATATGTGTGTATATGTGTATTTGCTTTAATATGCCTCTCCACATAAATACACACACACACACACACACACACATACATATAATGGAGAAGGAAATGGCAACCCACTCCATTGTTCTTGCCCGGAGAATCCCAGGGACTAGGGAGCCTTATGGGCTGCCGTCTATGGGGTTGCACAGAGTCAGACACAACTGAAGCCACTTAACAGCAGTGAACATATGTGTGTATGTGTATTTGCTTTAATATGCCTCTCCACATAAATATATATATATACACACACACATACATACATATAAATTACATGTTCACACAAATATACATATACATATATTTTAGAAAACATGAGTTCACACTAGCACGACCATTTCTACAGCATTGTTTCTTCCCCCATTTCATGTTTTCATATCTCTTCTTCCAACTTGGAACCTTGGCTCCCAGTGATGTCATTTTCCCATTTGCTCAATCCAGTAGCACATCTATGATAGTTTCAGAATTGCTTTACATTGTCCATCCCACAAGTAATAACCTGACTAAAAGCAATTCAGGATTAATTTGTGATTCTTTTTATATCTTACTGCCTAAGATTTAATGTATATAGTCAAATACTATTTGCAAATAACTTTGATTAGTTTGTTTCTTCTTTTCTTCCTTTCTTTTCCTTGAGTGTAGTTATATTATTCATTTGAAATACAATTAATCTTATGGATTTCAGTTATGTTTATTCCCTCCCATTCTTATGTATTCAATAACACTTGTGTGTAGAACATTAGCCTGCTTTTTAAATCAGTGCAACTATTTTGCATTAGGAAGTGATGAATAGAGTATGAAAATTATATCAAAGCAGAAAACTCCAGAAATGTTCCCTAAATGAATCACCAGTTAATTTTCATTAAAATTTAAGATACATCTTTTCAGTTGCATAGATTCCTACCAAACTCCTAAATGAATAATTATATTCTACATTAGTGAGTTGACTTCTTCAACTTCTAGTCAATACATCATTTCTTTGTTTACTGCCATGTATTTATATTTATATACCACTGGAGAAGCCAATGGCATCTCACTCCAGTACTCTTGCCTGGAAAATCCCATGGACAGAGGAGCCTGGTAGGCTGCAGTCCATGGGGTCGCTAAGAGTTGGACACGACTGAGCAACTTCACTTTCCCTTTTCACTTTCATGCATTGCAGAAGGAAATGGCAACCCACTCCAGTGTTCTTGCCTGGAGAATCCCAGGGACGGGGGAGCCTGGTGCGGTGCCGTCTATGGGGTCACACAAAGTCGAACATGACTGAAGCGACTTAGCAGCAGCAGCAGCAGCAGTGAACATAATGTTAGGAAGCAGAGTGAATAGATACCTATATGGGTGTAGTTTGCTTATAGAAATAGGAACAAATAAATGATAGATTGAAAGGAGTACTCAGAATTGATACTGTTGGGACATGATTTCTTTTTTCTTTTTTTTTATTTTCTTCTTCTTTTTTTTTAAATTTTATTTTATTTTTTAACTTTACAATATTGTATTGGTTTTGCCATATATCAAAATGAATCCGCCACAGGTATACATGTGTTCCCCATCCTGAACCCTCCTCCCTCCTCCCTCCCCATACCATCCCTCTGGGTCATCCCAGTGCACCAGCCCCAAGCATCCAGTATCCTGCATTGAACCTGGACTGGCGACTCGTTTCATATATGATACTATACATGTTTCAATGCCATTCTCCCAAATCATCCCACCCTCTCCCTCTCCCACAGAGTCCAAAAGACTGTTCTATACAACAGTGTCTCTTTTGCTGCTTGTATACAGGGTTATTGTTACCATCTTTCTAAATTCCATATATATGCGTTAGTATACTGTATTGATGTTTTTCTTTCTGGCTTACTTCACTCTGTATAATAGGCTCCAGTTTCATCCACCTCATTAGAACTGATTCAAATGTATTCTTTTTAATGGCTGAGTAATACTCCATTGTGTATATGTACCACAGCTTTCTCATCCATTCATCTGCTGATGGACATCTAGGTTGCTTCCAGGGACATGATTTGTAAGCTAATATAACATGTTTCCACTCTTCTGCTCCTGGGCATGGCCTGTTTCTTCGTGGTAAAGTAACCTGTGTCTCCTTGGCTGATTAATTTTGGGAAACTCTGGCACCTACAACTTCATTAGGAATTCATACGCCATTGGCAAAGTTTCGCTCATGATCTGAAAGAAAAAAGACTCCCTTTTGAGATTTCCAGCTTTGGACAGAAGACACATTTGTTTCAGAGATTTTTTTTTTCCCCCCAGCATGTATTAATAAAATTATAAGTCTGAGTCCACCAACTCCGGTGTGCAAGAAATGACACATTTATTAATGGCTTTAATATCAATTTAAGTGAGACCTTGGGCCTTTCTTCTGGGTTTACAGAATATTTAATCATAGTCATGTGACCCCTACTCCCACCCACCTTCAATCACGCAGAAGCTCCTGTTGGCTTCTGTCTTCACTGATTCTCACCAAAAAGACAGTTCTCCCAGTTTGTCCTTTAAATTATAAGAACCCTATTGTTCGTGTCCTAAGTGGGGCAAAGAGTCTTTGCTGATTCTTGCAGCCTATGAACTATGGTTCAGTCCTCCTATATTGACCTCAGTAATTCTCTCTGAACCCCTGAATCTTATCAGATGACAGGATGTTGGTGCTCAGTACTGCTAAATTCCACCGATGTTCATCTTTCTCCCAGTCAGTGGTAAATCTAGTTTAGACCATAAAGGCATTCTGTTCATTTCTTTTTCCTTTGTTGAACATCTTGCAAACTATGCCTTCACAAAAGATTGGAAAAGCACTGTTTTCCAGAAAGTTGTCTTCCACCTTTTGCCAAGAAAACAAAAGCCTTTGAGGCAAAGTGCTAAAAGGAACTAGGCTAGTTTCTTAGAACTGAAGGAAGAACAAAATATAGACTAGCATTTCAGTAAATTAGCCTGCTATTTACTCTTTCTCAAAACTGCCAAGGCCTTAGAGCAGAAATTATATTCTATCTTCTTTCTGTTCTGTGGGAGTTGAACATTTTTTCAGTTGTGAAAACCAACTTGTTCTTTTTCAGAGTTAAAAGATGAATGGGCTTATAAGCCAAATAAGCATTGATAATTTACCCAAATTATGCAACTCTCCCAGTACTTCACTCCAGCACTTTCCTTCCCCCAGCTCCCAGCATCTTGCTGCTCAGAGCTCAAGACAATGTTTTGTTTTTTGTTTTTCACAGTAATTTACCTTGATGAGTTTTCATCTGGGTGATTCATATTTGGGAAATTATGTTTTGCCAAAGATATCATGAAAGTCAACAATTCATAACAATAAAAAGTCAGCCTTGAGTTATATGACATAGAAAGGTTTTCAAAGATGCAGTGGAACTTTGCCATTAAGCCTTCAGTTTGGAATGGACTTTTTTTCAGACATTCTAATGGCCACATGAAACTGGCCATGCATCAGAAAAGCAATGGTAATTTCTTACTAAATTTGACAGCAAGTTCAGAAATCACTGAATAAGAAAACAAATAAATAAATAAAAGAAATCACTGGAGACTCTTCATGCAAAGTCCTATATTTTGATTACATCTTTAAATCAGAGTTTTATATACTGTTAAGTCAAGTTGAAAACAATACAGTACATACTTAGGCCATTCTTGGGAATGTCTGACCACACTGAGGCTCATGATGATAAGCAGTTGCCAGCAAAAAAACCCCAGAAGAGAGAGATTCCCCAGGACTCAGATGAGAAAGTGTCCTATACACTATTTTGTATCCCAGTGTAGGGAGTTTTGGGATTTCAATTTATCACCTAGACTGTCAAAAAAATAATCTGGAATTGTGTGTTTTGTATGTGTGTATATGTTAGTGTATATGTCCTACATTGAACTCTATTCACCGCATATCCAGTTACCCAAGCCTGGAAGAAGTCATCATTATTGTATCCCTCTTCTCCAGCATTCTATACATTATTAGTAAATCCTGAAATTATATTGGCAAAATTATCTAATTTTATCCATGGTTTTCTATTTCTAACATAAACAGTCTACTTCAAATTGTCTCCAGTCTATTATATCCACATTCAGTTCAGTTCGGTTCAGTCACTCAGTCGTGTCCAACTCTTTGCAACCCCATGAATCGCAGCACGCCAGGCCTCCCTGTCCATCACCAACTCCCGGAGTTCACTCAGACTCATGTCCATCGAGTCAGTGATGCCATCCAGCCATCTCATCCTCTGTCATCCCCTTCTCCTCCTGTCCCCAATCCCTCCCAGCATCAGAGTCTTTTCCAATGAGTCAACTCTTCGCATGAGGTGGCCAAAGTATTGGAGTTTCAGCTTTAGCATCAGTCCTTCCAAAGAAATCCCAGGGCTGATCTCCTTCAGAATGGACTGGTTGGATCTCCTTGCAGTCCAAGGGACTCTCAAGAGTCTTCTCCAACACCACAGTTCAAAAGCATCAATTCTTCAGCACTTGGCTTTCTTCACAGTCCAACTCTCACATCCATACATGACCACTGGAAAACCCATAGATGGACCTTTATTGGCAAAGTAGTGTCTCTGCTTTTCAATATGCTATCTAGGTTGGTCATAACTTTTCTTCCAAGGAGTAAGCATCTTTTAATTTCATAGTCTGCAGTCACCATCTGCAGTGATTTTGGAGCCCCCCAAAAAATAAATATCCACATTAGAAAGATTAAATACACATACATACACAGTTTCATGGCTTATGTCTGCCTAAAACCCTTAAGTAGCTCCTAATATAATCAGGAGACACTGTGATATCTGACCTCTTCCTCTTCCGATCTCATCTGAGCACTAACCCCACCTACTTATGCCTCTCCAGCCACACTCCCTGGCTCTTTCTCTCCCAAGTGCCTCTGTTGATCTGTTTCTCCTTTCTGGAATCCACCTTTCCATTCCTATCTTACAGTTTTTAACGTGGCTTTTCCTTTTTTAGTCCTTCAATTTTAACTTAAATATCTACTCAAGCACTTGCCCCTATTCCATATTTACCAGCACAATTTGCTATGTATCAAATACCTGGCATTTTTTCTCAGTTTTATCATTATATAGTTAATTATTTTCTTACCTGGTTTTGCCTGCCTTCCCCCAATTGACCATGAATTTTGTGAAAATAGGAGCCAAGTCTGGTCCTTTCAACATTATTTCTTACTTGCCTAAAATAGCACCTGACTCATGCATATAGCCCACTCTAAGTAATTTTCAATACCTTTTAGTGAATCAATGAGTTGATCTAAGGCTGGGGTGAGGGGTGGTGGATCATTTTGTTCTACAGCAGAAATGTAACCCAACTCAGAGTAGGACCCAACATAAAATAGTAGATCTTGCTATCTGTTTTGGTAAAAAGATTTGATTTAGAAATTGAGGTTTGTGCACAAACGACACAAGCCAGAAGTTTGACTCTTAATGGAGATTATCATCAACCTGGATACCCCAGACGCTTTGATCGGAAGCATTTTGCTAATTCCAAATTCTCCTTTCCACTAAATGTCTAGGAAAGATGCTGCGTTCTTTGAGTGGAGCCTTACCAATGTTTCTCCTTCAGTGTCCTTTATGTTTCCTTAGTCAATGTATGTATACAGCACTGAGGTGGCAACATTGCTGACTGAGGATTAAACATTAGAATAAATTCTGAAAAATAAAGGATTTTTGAGAGGCAGCCATTAATGTTTTCTTAGTGGATAATGGCTTTTAGGTGCTAAGTCTCCTTCATGAGCAAGTATATCTGCCATTACTGTCAAGGCGATTTATATATGCTTATTAAAGAAAGAATAGGCTTTTGAACATGGGCCATAATGATTTTTCTTATAATTGGGCCATGGTTGCTCCAATACTGTTTTACTACTTTTTTATTATTTATGGTCTGCGTACATATTCTATTCCTTTGAGAAAAGAAAACAGACATTACATGTTATTTTTATCACTGAACTTCTTTCTCAGTTCTGCTGAACAATGTGCTTTTGTCTTTCAGAGCTGCCAATAAATGGACAATTTAGAGTCATATATAATTTCAAGTATTACAAATATTTTTTTGGATATTCCCTTACTATCAGTTGGCTCATTCACATAGCTTTTAAAAAGAAACTTGATAGTTTCAGGATCTGGGTGGGTCCCCCAGGTTAAGACTCAGATTTTAATATAATGAAAAAGATAAAATAATCAATATAAGGAAATGTAAAAGCCCAAGTCATTTTTTTTTACCTTTGCAGATTCTTGATTCTATATAGCTTATTAATTAAATGTTACTGGCACCACTAAAGATTTGTATTTGAAAGTGATTAAAGGATAATTTTATTTGATACCAAAGAGGTAGTGCCACACAGAGTAGTATCAAGGTCACTGAATAAAACTGAAGAAGGGGATAAAAATGGTGTCATGGCATAAATCACAGCAGGATCCTCTATGATCCACCTCCCAGAGTAATGGGAATAAAAGCAAAAATAAACAAATAGCAATAAGCAAAAATAAACAAATAGCAATAAGCAAAAATAAACAAATAAAAGCTTTTGCACAATGAAGGAAACTATAAGCAAGGTAGAAAGACCTTGCTTCAGAATGGGAGAAAATAATAGCAAATGAACCAACTGGCAAAGAATTAATCTCAAAAATATACAAGCAGCTCCTTCAGCTTAATTCCAGAAAAATAAACAACCCAATAAAAAAATGGGCCAAAGAACTAAACAGACATTTCTCCAAAGAAGACATACAGATGGCTAACAAACACATGAAAAGATGCTCAACATCACTCATTATCAGAGAAATGCAAATCAAAATCACAATGAGGTACCATCTCACGCCAGTCAGAATGGCTGCTATCCAAAAGTCTACAAACAATAAATGCTGGAGACGGTGCGGACTGTTGGTGGGAATGCAAACTAGTACAGCCACTATGGAGAACTGTGTGGAGATTCCTTAAAAAACTGGAACTAGAACTGCCATACGACCCAGCAATCCCGCTGCTGGGCATACACACCAAGGAAACCAGAATCAAAGGAGACACGTGTACCCCAGTGTTCATCGCAGCACTGTTTATGATATCCAGGACATGGAAGCAACCTAGATGTCCATCCATGGATGAATGGATAAGAAATCTTTGGTACATATACAGAATGGAGTATTACTCAGCTATTAAAAAGAGTGTATTTGAATCAGTTCTAATAAGGTGGCTGAAACTGGAGCCTATTATACAGAGTGAAGTAAGTCAGAAAGAGAAACACCAATACAGTATATTAATGCATATATATGGAATTTAGAAAGATGTAACAATGAACCTATATGAGAGACAGCAAAAGAGACACAGAGATAAAGAACAGTCTTCTGGATTCTGTGTGAGAAGGTGAGGGTGGGATGATTTGAGAGAATAGCACTGAAACATGTATATTACTATATGTGAAATAGATCACCAGTCTGGGTTTGATGCATGAGACAGGGTGCTCAGGGCTGGTGCACTGGGATGACCCTGAGTGATGGGATGGGGAGGGAGTTGGGAGGGGGTGTTCAGGATGGGGAACACAGGTACACCCGTGGCTGATTCATGTCACTGTATGGTAAAAACCACTACAATATTGTAAAGTAATTAGCCTCCAATTAAAATAAATTGATTAATTTAAAAAATGAGGTCATAGGAGAAACCAGAATTTCTAAGGATTTAATAGTATTATTGTTATCGAATTGTAGCTTGATCTGCTTGCCACATGATAGGCCAATAATCGGGAGACAAGGTGCCGAGGCAAGGAATAGCGACTTTATTCAGAAAGCCAGACATCGGAGATGGTGGCAGACTAGTGTCCTAGAGTCTTGTCGGGTCTGAATGCCAGTTTCCTAGGTTCTTTCACAGAACAGAGAGGGTGAGGAGGTACCTAAGTAAAGTAAAAAGGCCAAAATCCTTGCAAAATATTTCCTGGCTTGGCCAGCTTTGGGGAGGGGATGTGTTAAGTATCCTCTTTACTGCAGCCATTCACAGGTGTCAGAGTCAGAATGTCTCCCTGTGAGCCAAGCAAAGGCACTTTGATCTTCAGGTGGAGAGGCAAGGTCCCCCCCAAGCAGGACATTATGTATGCTTACAGCTATAAATAGACAGCATCCTTTTAGTAATTATAGTTACAAAAGCAACAAAATGCAAAGGTTGAAGTAAAAGAAACAGATCCAACAAGGAATCAGATTTTGCTCTTTCCCCTTGCGTTTTTGCATGGAATAGACAAGAAAGAGGCATCTTGGGGAGGAGAGAGAAGAGAGAGCTATTTATAGTGGTAATTTTTGTCTTAAAAAAAACGCATTCGCAGAGAAGGAATCAGAACAAACTAATAACTGAAAAAGAAAAACCCACAGCATAGTAAGGGACAATAGGAACTGTTGTCAGGATCAAGGACTAGCAAAGAGGTGCAGGAATTAAGAAGAGCTAAGTACCACTTGGGGGAGAGTTTTTAATACCAATGAGTTTATTAGTATCAAAATCAATTGAGTATGCCAGCAATTTTTATTGCACAACAAAAAGTATGCCTTTTATAATTTAATCACAGAGATTTCTTTTCAAATCTCACCTAGTATTTTATTGTCTTGACGAAAGAAATGGAAATCTGTCCAACTGGCTGAAGGAGGCCCAGGACGGGTGATGTTCAATCTTCGTTACATGTGGGAAGAAGGGTCAGTGTCTTTTCTCAGGTCTGAGACTGGGATCAGTTCTAATTCATATTTTCATTAATATCAGGGATGATGGGATAGGGTAAGCTCAATACATTTTCCAATTATGCCAAATTGAATAGTGAAGCTAACACCTGGAAGAACTTGATTGCAATTTAAATGACATTTTTGAGTTTCTAAAGAAACTGAATGACAGTTTAATTAGACAAAAACAAGATGCTGGGGACAAATTACTAGTGATGATAAGAATAATTTATGCTGTGCTTTAGAAAACAAGTTCACATCTTTGTTAATTTTATTTCAACCTTGATGGTAGGTAGTTATCACTCTGGAGGTAAAGATAGGACTAGGTAAGTTTTTAATGGGGTTGGTACAGAAAGATGGTGGGATGAACAGGGATGGAGTTGAATTGAAGAGTGAATCACTAAATAACTTGGCAACCAAGCTTCACATTATGGTGTTTAAGATTATACCTTGGGGTAATGTGGACTAATTTTACTGGTATTCTAAAAACTGAACATGCCTTGAATCAGTATGTTGTGCTCAATTTTGATATCCAAAACCTAAGTGCAAGGAAAATAGCAGAGGTCCAGAAGAGATAACAGAAATTCTGCTTGACTAGGAGACTAGGTCTAGGAAAGACTGGAAAGTATTCAGCACCAAAAAGAGAAGATGCAAAGTACATATTTGATTTCAAACACATTTTCATGGTTCATATTGGAAGAACAGTTAGCAGGTCTTCAATATTTCTGTTGCTGTTGGACAATATACTGTTGCCTTTTTTGTTTGTTTGTTTTTCTTGAAGTACATTCTCAATAAAGACAAACATCACATCACCGTGGAGCTGGGATGTATGACTTTCTGTTGGGATGATGCAGGACAATCATTGCCCCTAATCCTTCTCCCCCTCTCTTGCCCTCCCACCCTCTCCCTCTTCCTTCCTTCCTTTTCCTTTTTCTTCTTCCTTCCTACCAATCATCCTTTCCTTTCTTCACTTCTTTCTTCTACCTGTAAAAAATTCTACAACTTTAGTGAATGTAAAATTTGGAGCAGAGATTAAAACTTGAGCTAAGAAAGTTTTATTAATATTATCTGATTCAGTCTCACCCTGTAAGGTCATTTCTTTGTTTGTTTTTTAAAGTTGAAAGTGCCCTGTAGATGCAGAAAATAGTAATAGACCATCTTCCCTTTTAGGTCAAATGGCAGGGGATCATACAAGGCTGGAGTTCCACAATATAGAGACTGGAATCATCACGGAACGCCGGTATCTGTCTTCTGTTCCCTCCAACTTCATTGGACACCTGCAGAGCCTGACATTTAATGGGATGGCATACATTGACTTGTGCAAAAATGGCGACATAGATTATTGTGAGCTCAACGCCAGGTTTGGCTTCAGGAACATCATAGCAGACCCTGTCACCTTTAAGACCAAATCAAGCTATGTTGCCTTAGCTACATTGCAAGCCTACACGTCTATGCATCTTTTTTTCCAGTTCAAGACAACATCCCTAGATGGACTAATTCTGTATAACAGTGGGGATGGAAACGACTTTATCGTGGTTGAGTTAGTTAAAGGGTAAGTGTAGGTCTGTTCAATGACAAATAATTAGAGCTTTGGGAAAATGAACCTCATTTTCCATAACTATACATTTAGCAGAAGAAGGAAGGTGGTTTGCAAATAAAGCATTTGTTTAAATCCCTTCTTAGGTATCTTATAAAGTTAAGAGGGATTCAGTGCAGTTCTTTATACCTAAATTTCCAGACATAAAGTAAAAATAATGTTTTAATTTACTGTAGGCATTACATAACTCTTACTCTTCACATGTGCACTTCTTTACTATGTGCATGGTAATTCTACAAAAGAATTTCTACACACTTGTCGGCTAATTTGTGCTAAGTTAAATAGCTAATGCATGCAATCAGATTACTTCAAGTCCACAGTATCCCATTTAACTAAAGCTTAATTCTATGTCAGAGTTTCTTGAAGAATTTAAAAAGATTTTTATGACATTATCTTGAAACTTCCACTTCAGTGGATCTTCCTGACCCAAGGATCAAATCCAAGTCTCCTACATTGGTAGATGGGTTCTTTACCACTGAGCCACCAGGGGTGTCCATATATATACTCTCATGTACACTTTGCATTCTACCAACTACAAGGTGCCTGGATGCACATGACCAGTGGGGATACAAGTGAACACAGAAATTTATCAGAAAACCACCAGGAAGTTTCCTAAGATGGCCTTGTGTAGAGGTTCAGGAGAGTCAGGGAAGGTCGTGCACAGGTTCAGGGAAATTAGGAAGATCTATGAATCCAGGTGAAAGAAGCTGAGGATTGCCAGTTTAGTGTGGTTGGCAGAGGATGGAGAAAGTGGTGACAGCAGAGAGTGTGTAGTGATAGATATTTATTTTACACGGTGATGAAGTGGAATGTGGACCGCAATTTTAGAAGTATGTTCACTGTTTCCTGTATTGAAGACAATAAAGAATCCTCCTCCTTGAAACTGAGTAGTGTTTCCTACATGTTTCTGTACAACTCACTCTTGTGATTTCTAGCAAAGACAAAACCACCTGAAAAAGAGATTTCATATTTGTAATATGTAGTGTGAATCCATCAAAAAATTCAAACAGTGATGGCACTTTCTCACCTTCCCTTTTTTCCCAGGTACTTACATTACGTGTTTGATTTGGGAAATGGTGCTAACCTCATCAAAGGGAGCTCAAATAAACCTCTTAATGACAATCAGTGGCACAACGTGATGATATCAAGGGACACCAGCAACCTCCACACTGTAAAGATCGACACGAAAATCACAACGCAAATCACGGCAGGAGCCAGGAACTTGGACCTTAAGAGTAAGTGTGCAAAGTCAGAGGAGCAGGCAGGAACACACGTGGCTGTGTACATGTGGCACGTCCTTGGCTTTGGGGCGTGTGTGTGTGTGTGCCTTCTGCAAAGACTGACCAGAATTTCATCTCTAGTACGATGTTAATAATACAGCACACAAGTGTCTGTTCCTCCTTTTATATGGCAGAAACATATGTATTTTTAATAGCAGCTCAAAAAATCCAACACCTAAGAATGCATGCATGATTAAAATTTAAAGAGTGAGAAAAATGTATTCTTAGTCATGTTATTTATAAAGAAAAGTAGGTGTTTGCAACACCTTTTAGTCCCAACAGCTTTTAATCAATCTGGAGTCAAGTTAACCAGATACCTACTGAGTTTCTTCTAGAGCTTATTAGTTTTTTTATTGGTGAGATTTCCTAGGTACATACGGAGCCTCTGACCAGCAGGGGTCTGAGGCTGGCTTGTACCCTGAGTCTCTGATGATGAATCTGCCCAACCCACATACACCAATGCAAATATTCTTTCACCAGCTGCTAAGAAAGTCTTAACAGACTTTTTTCCTTCCTTATTGATACTTGATTACTCAAATGAGCAAGACAAAATGCGTGGAAAACTTGTCAGTAATAGGAGAAAATAACAGAAGTGTCTATTTTAATGGGACTTTGTGATTCACTCAGAGCATATCCATAGATTCTGTCTCATTTACCATGATAGCAAACATTGGACAAGTGGTTATTAGCACTTTAATATGATTTCAGGAAATTTGAGCTTTGAATGACTTGCCCAGGGTTAAAACGACTGCTTCAGCAGACCAAAACATAACCTCAGTTCTGACACACGCCCCCTCCATGGCTCCTTCTGTTCTGTCCTGATATATTCCAAAGCCCTGTGGGAATCATCATGGTCACATGTTTGCCTGGCAAGAGCTGTTCATTTATATTGATAAGATCTTTCCCTTTGATTTGAAAGACAAGTACATAGGGGAACTGGAAAGAGAAAATCTTTCTTTCTAGAGAAAAAAATATTCTTTCTAAGCAGGGTGAAAGAAGAAAAGGATTTCACTTTCTGTAATTGCAGAATATATTTACAATCCCGGTATTTTATTTGTCCGACACATAAAGTATGTGGTGATGGCTGTAACCCTTGTCTCAGAGTCAGCCTCTTGTTAACTTCAAAGAGAGCCTGTTTATGCCCACGAATCTAATAGGTGAGCTCAAAAAGTAAAATGCAGCTCAAACGAAATGCTATTTTACAGGCTAACCCTGTTTCTTCTCTCTGACTGAAGTGAAGAGAGGGCATTTTCCGTCCCTATTTTGTGGGGGGCCCCCCGTTTTGCACAGCAGGCTCAGGTGGTAATTGTCAAGGAAAAGGGAGAGATTGTGACAGTCAGTGTGCTGGGGGTTCTGTCTGTGTAGGAAGAGACCTCGGTAAGCATAAATGAGCTTCCCTAGAAACTGCGAACACCAGGTGGGAGGCTAAAATGGCTGGAAAAGAGGCAGTTCACGGCTGAAGTCTGTGACATGCACAGAACTGCTCAGACCTAAGCGAGAAGCCGTGCCGGGCAGTGGGTATGTTATGGGACAAGTAGGACGCCGTCTCCTGAGAAATAAATATTTGCCTATTGTTCCTTAAAAAATCAGAGTGAGGGGAATTGGATGACATCATATGGAATTCTTTCTAGTGGTGGAAGGGACTTTTACAAACCTAAGAAACCCTCAGAGCTGATTTTTATTAAAGCATGGAGTGTTTCCTGATTCTGAATATAAGAAAGGCTTTATCTGTAATACAAATGAAAACTATGAATTGAAAATAATATTTTATATAATATGAAGATGCTAACTTTTGACATCTGACTGAGTGCCTTTGTGTTTAAAAAAATAACACAATTTACATTCGAGGTAAATTTCTCAGGTGGACAAAGAGATTCTATACTAATGATTATGTCCCCCTTTACCTTGTGAAATTCCTTTGTGTTTAGACTTACCAGAGCGTGCCAGAAAGTAAAAGCAAGTTTCTAAAATTAAAACTTGAACATTAAAAGGCAAAGCTGTGGACCCGCAGTTGGATGTGTGATCCAATGGCAACAATGACCCCACGAAGCCCCCTTGCCTTGTATGTCCCCAGCAAGAGGGAACCTGGGGAGAAGCTGTGGTCCTGGTGTGGACATCTCCCAGCTTCTGCAAGCCCGGCGTTTTGGTGTGTGCAGCCAGGGGCCCTGGTCAGATGAGGGGTATTAACTAAGTGTGTGTTTTGTGCTCCATGTGGAGAGCATGGCAGAGAAAAGGGCAGTAGGGTTCCTGTCACAAAGAGCTTTCTGTTCCAAGAAGGCTGACACTAAGCGAACATTTACAGAGCAGAGAACAGGATTCCCTAGACCCACATCAGGACTCCGAAAGTAATCAGTTATCACCAAGTAGAGTATTAGAGGAGGGAAGTTCTCAGAGATACCCTGAAGGAGGAGCAACAAGACATTGTTTCTCCTTCCCACCTGGATGCCCCCTGGAATTAGAAGGGCTCAATGAGCAAGGAGAACATCCACAGGCGCTCTTCACTCTGATTTTTTTTTTTTGGGGGGGGGGCGTGTCTAGTTGCTCTACAGTGTTGAGTTTGTGCTGTACAATGAAGTGAATCAGCTATATGTATACATATATCCCCTTCCTCTTTGACCTCCCTCACCCCACCCCACATGCCATTCCTCTGGGTCAAAACAGAACACCAAGCTGAGCTCTCTGCTATACCACGGCTTCCCACCATCCATCTATTTTACATGTGGCTGAGCACATTCATCAGTCCCAATCTCCCAGTTCACTCGCCCTCCATCCACACATCGGTTCTTTATATCTTCGTCTCTATTCCTGCCCTGCAAATAGGTTCATCTGTACTATTTTTCTAGATTCCACATATAGGAGTTAATATACTATATTTGTTTTTCTTTTTCTGACTCATTTCACTCTGAATGACAGACTCTAGGTACATCCACATCAGTACAAATAACCCAATTTCATTCCTTTTTAACAGCACTGTTTCCTTGGCACGCTAGTTAGTCATGTAGGGTTCAGCCACTCTAAATGCAAGAACAATGAAAGGTGACTGACTTTAGATAATGATTTTATTTTGTATTTTTTTTGCCCTTATAGAATTAAAAGAAAACGATCAGGTTTAGTCTACACTCTGTGTACGGTCATTGCCACATACTTCATTTCCTCTCAGAGTGAGGTCTCCCTGATTAAAAACATCAGTTATGTGGTGGGGTTCATGGGGTTCATATTTCTGCACCCTTCTCAGACAGACTGAAGCAATGATCTTTTGAGAATGATGTATAGGGAAGGCCAGGTGTCTGTATTTTTAAAGTGAAAGTGTTAGTTGCTCAGACCTGTCTGACTCTTTACAACCCCATGGACTGGGGCCCACCGGGCTCCTCTGTCCATGAACTGCTTCAGGCAAGAATACTGAGTGAGTATCCATTGCATTCTCTAGGGGATCTTCCAGACCGAGGGATCCAATGCAGGTCTCCTACACTCACTAATCCAGATGCTGTAGTTCAAAGCCCTGAACAAATGCAGTGTCTGTGCTGAGGCCAGATTTAACTCACTTTCGAATTTTAGTGCGAAGCCTGCTTTTGTTTTCATATTAGGATTTTACTTTTGTTTTCCTAGTTCTCAGCCAAAGTGATCTTTGGTTGCTTCAGGAGCCTTGGAAATATTTTTATTTCTTATGGAACCATACCAGAAAAAGACACTAGAGGGCAGCATAAGGCTGCAAAACCTGCCGTCTGGGAGGCTGGTGGGGCGGGGGAAGCGTCTCCCTAGTCTCCGCTGGCGCTGGGAAGCCGACTTTGTTTTTTTTTTTTTGCCCAACCAGAATTCCGCGGTTAGTCTTCAGAATAACACATGCTTTTGTTTGTGGCTCTGTTTCATTATATAGACAGTGGTTTGTGTGGAAATGTGCAAGCTAGGTGCTGATTATCCCGTTCCCCAGGTTGACTGGGAAGAAGGTGGTTAGAGATGGGCGAGAGTCTAATGATCTCTGAGAAGAATTCCCGCCCGTGACCTTGTTTAAATTGTCTTTCATGACGCTGCCACGTTCTCACGGGGTTGCATGTCTCTCCCCGCTGACACAGTTTTGTTTTCATCTTTATTTCCCAGCTGTTTGTGTCCCATTCCCTCTGGCTTTTATGTACAAGCTCTTGCTATGGAAAGAGCAGCAGAAACTCGCTCTGTACAGTGACTGCCTAACACAGCTGTCCCTACTTGCATTGTGGAACTTCTGGGTCCTGCCCCCTTTAGAAAGAGAAAGGGTTGGCTTAACTCCTCCTGCTATCCCTTCCCTTGTTCCTGTATTTGACACATCTGTTTGCTTGCATGTGTATGCACATGGGAAGGAACTTCTATAAATTGACTCCCTGCTGCTGCTGCTGCTAAGTCCCTGCTGCTGCTGCTAAGTCGCTTCAGTCATGTCCGACTCTGTGCGACCCCATAGAAGGCAGCCCATGAGGCTTCCCCGTCCCTGGGACTCTCCAGGCAAGAACACTGGAGTGGGTTGCCATTTCCTTCTCCAATGCATGAAAGTGAAAAGTGAAAGTGAAGTTGCTGAGTCCTGTCTGACTCCTAGCGACCCCATGGGCTGCGGCCCACCAGGCTCCTCCGTCCATGGGATTTTCCAGGCAAGAGTGCTGGAGTGGGGTGCCATTAGTCCCTACTAAACACTAAATGGATTTTTTTTTATTATTTATGGTTTTTTTCTATTTTACACAGTCTCTGACACTATAAAATACTGTTTAGGAAACTACTTATTATTCAAAGTTAATTTTTACATAAAAAAAATAGATTTAAATGAGGTTATTTTACTTACTCCTTGCAATTGATTACCCAGGGATTTGAATTGAGGTCAGTCTTGCTCATTCGTTAATCTAGTTCAAGAACAAAGATGGAGAGAAGGGTCATCTTTGCCTCCTCCCCAAGCCCCAATGTTCCTTGGGTCCCTGGGCCCCCTTTCTTGAGGCATTACTTAAGTTTATCCTTCAGCAAATTGAGGAAATTTCCTTCATAAGGAGAAAATAAATGATTACTGGGTGCAGGGGATACAGTGCCCTCAGGTGGCCACTTAGCAAAATTACTTAAAAGGGAATAATTCACTTACAGGGCAATTGTAGGTCAGCTCAGACAGAGCTTCGGAGAAGGCAATGGCACCCCACTCCAGTACTCCTGCCAGGAAAATCCCATGGATGGAGGAGCTGGAAGGCTGCAGTCCATGGGGTCGCTGAGGGTCGGACACGACTGAGCGACTTCACTTTCACTTTTCACTTTGATGCGTTGGAGAAGGAAATGGCAACCCACTCCAGTGTTCTTGCCTGGAGAATCCCAGGGACGTGGGAGCCTGGTGGGCTGCCGTCTCTGGGGTCGCACAGAGTCGGACACGACTGAAGTGACTTAGCAGCAGCAGCTCAGACAGAGCTTGGCCCTTTCTCTCTCTCGTACCCCACGTTCCTTGACCCCATGGGCCCTGAGCGAGTGTTCCCTCTTCCTCCCATCTTGTCTCTTCCCTTGTCACCACCATGAGCAGTGTCTGCTTGTTAACGTCCCTCGTAGCCCTCCTTACACCTACTTTGAAAAGCAAACACCTGCTATTGTTTATCCAGCTTCTAAGCCACTAAGAGCTCCCCTAGGCAGAGACAACCCGACCAGGGCTTTCCTTACAAATAGGTTCAATCTCTAAGCAGAAATTTGAAGATGAATAGCATTCTTGCTCTTTCCATCTTGATCTCATATCAGTCTCTGTTACTCAGCTACCTACCCGCACAGACCACATAGGCCCCCTCTTTCTTTCTTCTGTGTTTTTGACAGATCATTACTGTACAACATCAGTGATCCAGATTCTATTCCAAAGCTCTGATCATGTTTAAATACACTCTGGCTTTGTGTACTCAGCCAAGTGACATCTGATAGCCTGCTTGCCTTGCCCAGATAATTTACGCAAATACAAAACTTTGAGAGTCTGACTTTGAGCTTAGCCTTAAAGCAAGAGATGGCATTAAGCATGTTGTCTGTCCTGTTGGTTAGGCTGTCTTTATTGCATTTCTTTTTCTTTTTTTTTCAGTTTGTAAGGGAAAGAGATTTACTCACATTACTTTAGCTAATGGGAGATTATTTTAAGGACCCATTAGGAAGTAAGAGAGACAAGACATCCTTTCAGCTACTGAACAGTGCAGCCACGCCGAGAATAAGAACTTTGTTCTGACTGTCATACTGGGGTCTCAAGAGCAACCCTCATAAGTGTTTCCTTGGATACGAGTGCCCGTGTGTGCATGCATGATGAGTTGCTTCAGTCGTGTCTGACTCTTTGTGACCCTTTGGACTGTAGCCCTCCAGGCTCTTCTGCATCTTCCCAACCCATGGATTGAACCTGCATCTCCTGAGGCTACTGCATTGCAGGTGGATTCTTTATCGCTGAGCTATCGGGAGTACCCACTGCTCCCTAATCCAGGCCTACACCTCCAACCCTCTCTCTGCTGTGTCTGCTCCCAGTTAGATCCTTCTGCTTCATGGCTTCTACCTGTTTCTTTGTCTCCTGTACGTATTTCCACTTTTGTCTACTCTCCTCTTCTTCTCACTTTCAGATTTTCCCAAAGACGTGCTCTAATATGGTGAGTGGACCTCTCTAGAACACAGCTTCATGGGCATTTGCCCTGGTCCTTGTGGTCAGGCTTACTTTCTCAGACTGAGTAGCTATGAACACACAGGTAGATTTGCATGAGATTAAATTGGAGCTTAAAAGATGGTCTCTGGGGAGGAGGCTGTGTGTTGGAAGGCTCTCATAGCTTCTCAGAAGGGAGCAGGGCGATTTGCTTATGCAGAAGGTGCTAAGCATCACAGCAGAAGGTGAAGAGGAGGAAATGAAGGGGTTTTAGGTGGGAGAGTGGAGTATTATGGTACGCTTAAGAATCATTCCTTTGACTTTGGTACAGAGGATGGGCTAAGGAGAGAGGCCACTCTGGAGGCAGTTGTCACGGTGCAGAACAGAGACAATTGGGCTCTGAGTACATAAAAGTGAGACTTGACATTTTTGTTAAGCCGTTTCCCATATAAGAACTTAAAGACAATTGGAGAAATGAAACTATTGTTTCTCTCCTGACTTCTCCATTGAAATCTCAGGCTTTGCAGAAATCAGTCTCATTCTCTTCTTTGTACTATAATGCGCTTGTCAATTTGTTTTAATCCCACTCTCCCTCCCCACCGACACCCAGCCCCGCCAAGACACCCTTTCCTCCTCATGCCCAGTTGCCTCGGACCTGCTGTCTAATGTGTTGCTTGGAAGCTCTTCCTTCTGCTGCCTTAAAACCCTTGGAGCAGCTTCCATGATTGCCACAGAGTTTAAGATCTTATTCCCTACCAGCAACTCTGACTCTGTTTTCTTTTTTAATTTATTTGTTTTAATTGGAGGATAATTGCTTTACAATGTTGTGTTGGTTTCTGCCATACATCAACATGAATCAGCCATAAGTATACATACGTTCCCTACCTCTTAAACCTCTCTCCCACATCCCACCCCATCCCACCCCCTAGGTTCTTTTTTTTTTTTTTTTTTTTCAATTCTTTCACTCATGTATTGATACTTGTTTTGGAATCTCTTCTACTTTGGGCATTGTTTTACTATGCTTAGTTTTTTTTTTTTTTTTTTCCAACTCCCATCGACTTTATTATCTAAAATTTGTTTTCCCACTGTTAGAATCCTGGGAACTTTTTATTTGAAGGGATCTGGGAGGCACTTTGATCTGAGCCTTTCCTTTTACAGATGAGAGAAACATGCTCAGGAGAGACTGTGCACAACCAGTCAGATAGTGTTCTAGATCTGGCTGGTCTTCAAATCCCCAGTTTAACACTTTTCACAGTAGACCAGGGAAAACAAATTGTATTAATGTTTCTTGGATTCACCTCAGTTGACTGCCGTTGACCACCTGGAGCACGTGCAGAAAATAAAGGTGAGGCCTTCTGTGGACTCACCAGAGAAACCAATTCGTATGGTTGGCCACAGGCTCAAGATGAAGCCTGGAAGCATGTGGGCCACCCATTAGCGTTTTTTTCTTGTGCAACTTTAAGGACCTCTGTCCTTCCCCTGAACTTATTGGAAAAGACCCTGATGCTGGGAAGGATTGAAGGCATGAGAAGGGGACGACAGAGGATGAGCTCTTAAAGCTGGTGCCGTGGATGCTGTGAAGAACAAAATGCCTGCATGTGCTCAGAGCTGAGTCCTTAAGGGCCAGGTGACTGCTCACAGGGCCTCAGCCTCATCACAGCTAGGTCTCTGTGTGTGTCCCTCTTCAGGGAGCGTCAGGAGTGTGGCTGAGCTGTCTTCTTAGAGGCTGAGCTTCTCAGCCAAAAGCTCCCGGCATTAGGACCATCTGGAAAGGCAAGCTTGATGTCATCTCTCTCACTGAAGAAGGACTTAAGTCTTAGCTTTCATTGCTCTCAGACCTCCCTCTTCTTTTTTTTCCTGAGGGGAGAGAAAGACAAAGATTTTGGGGGGGTACAAGAAGCATAAACCCATTCAGATGAACTTAAAGGAGGGAATGGGGCAGAGTGTAGCATTCCAGGAGCCCAAGGGCAAGAAAGAGAACGTTTACAGCTGGAGCTCTTGAGAACATATCAGGAAAGCTGTCAGCAACCAGCCAGCCTCTCTTGCTCTCCCGGTCTCCACCAGGGCTGGGAGCTGCCTTCTCCCAGCTTCACAGGGAGGCCACATGCTCTCCTTCTCTGCACACTGGTTTGCTCTGCTTTCACCAGCATTGGCAAAATTTTGGCATCCCCAGACCTGGCCTTCCACCCCTGACCAACTCAAATACCCAAGAGCAACTCACTTGAGTTTGGGAGTCCCAGTGCCACATTCTTGGGGGAGTAAATTTGATTGGAACTCACGTCCTGTCTGTGATCAGGAGGCAGGGTCACACTGTAGAAATATGGCACCCTGGATTTGCTTGAAGAAACATTTGGACAGTCTACTTGGGGTGTAAGCAGAGCCATCAAGGGCTCCACAAGGTGACCTTGAAGCTGCTGTGCAAAAATCGAGGGGATGAGGTTGCCTTGCTATGGAGCAGGGACTGGGGATTGAGGCTACAATCATCTAGATGGTGGGAAATCAGGCATTGTATGGCACCAGCTTGTTCAGATGACTAAGATCATAAATGCTTGGGCTGGACAAAAGTACTTTGTGGTGGAGACAGAGACTGTGTTCATCGGGAGTGAGGCAGCGCAGGGGATACAGAAGCCAAAGCAGAAGTCATAGTCTCCCTGGAATTCACAGGAACACAGGAGGAAGGAAGCTAGATTCTCATCCTCTGTGGATTGGAAAGATTCAAACAAGGCTCCTCTAGAACTGTAATGTTTCAATTGCTGGCAGCTGGGTAATGTTTCAATTGCTCGTTATACATCTCAGAAGTAAATACTGCTATAATTTTCAGCCAGTTGTTCCATTGAGTTAGGGTTTCTTGATAATGCATATCCAGTCCTCTTTTGCTGTGACTTACAGGACAACTAGCTTCTACCCTTGACCCTGGACAGTTTGTCCAGAGCCATAGGTCAAAATTGGAATAGATTGAAAAATTGGGTGGGCATAGTACAAAGTCACCCCACTACTGTAGAGATGCTGCAAAGCTGGTTCTGCTGTCTTTACTCACTAGGAAAGCACATTGTTGATGCCACTGTGCTGCTGCTGGCCCATCATTTTCATAAAATGGAGGGGACCTCCAGTGCTACTTCAGAACCGAATTAGGTCAATCAGGCTTTCCTGTTAATGCCACATTAATATGGTTTTCTGTGTCCATTCTTATAAGGGGCCCTTACTTGGCCTTTGCAATTAATTATTGTGGTTTTTCTTAAGGGTAATGCAAGAAGCAATAAAGCTTTGTAATTAAGGTTCAGGCATGGGGTCAGACAGACTTGGTGAAATAGAATCTCTACCATTTATTTCTGTGTATCCTTAGGTAAGGTCCCCCATACCATCTTCATCATCATCTGCTTTTCACTAAGCACTAGCTCCAAGATTTACATATATTATTCCCTTATTTGTGTGTGTGTGTGTGTGTGTGTGTGTGTGTGTGTGTGGCTAATTGGTGCTGCTGTACTTATCCACATTGTAGATGATGAAACTGAGGTTTAGGAAAGTTAAACATCTCACCCAAACATTAGTAATAGTAAAATCAAATAACAGTAATAATTATTTTAGCTATTTCTGAGAGCTGATCATATCCCATGAACTCTTATAAGTATTTTACTCACAAGATCTCATTTAATTCTCACAACCATGCAGAAGCTCAGCCAATGTGTTCTTTAAAGCCCAAATGTTTATAAGGCAAGGGGGTTGTAAGGCCCACCTGGCTATGACAGGCATTGGCAACATTCTCATAGTCTACTTTCTCAAAACTTCCCTGGTGCAGGACAGCCCAATTGCCAGGTTTCTTAGAGGCTGGGTGTTAGCATTCCCAGCCAGGCTGTGCTCGGTTCTGTCTGAACCCCACCATTCCCCTTCCACACACTCACTGTTTAGATTCCACCACTGGTTTCTCTGTGGAGATCAGAGACTGTATAAAGACTTCTTCAAGCTCTTAAAGTCCTGTACTAATGTACTGTATCTATAACACAGCAATTCTGTATTCCTCAACTGCAGGAAACACAAAACAAGTTATCTACGACAAGGGTCCCCAATCCCTGGGGCCATGTACTGGTACCAGTTCTTGGCCTGTTAGGAACCGGGCCGCACAACAGGAGGTGCATGGCAGGTGAGCAGAATAAAGTTTCAACTGTTTTTACAGCCACTTGCCATCACTCGCATTCCTGCCTGTGCCTCCCGTCACATCAGCTGCAGCGTTAGATTCTCCTAGGAGCGCAAACTCTACTGTGAACTGCGCATGCGAGAGGTCTAGGTTGCGTACCCTGATGAGAATCTAGGATAATGCCTGATGATCTGATTCTTCATTATGGTTTGAGTTGTATAACTATTTTATTTATATCACAATGTAACAAAAATGGAAATAAAGTACACAATAGATATAATGCACTTGAATCATCCCAAAACCATCCTTCTGCTCTGGTTCATGGAAAAATCTTAGAGAAAAATGTCATGTAATAAAATATTTCTTCCCTTGTGTAAAATGTAGTTCTTCAGAACATTTGACGTTGCTATAATACCTATGTAGTGCTGTAGCACTGAAAATGTCACTTCTGGTAATTGCAGAATAACTGGATATTTCCCCTTTCACTTTCCACGTGCTCTTCCCATCTCTATGCCTTGTATAGAACCTATATATTGGGTCTGTTTCCTTAGCCCCTGAAGTCTTCCTCAAATATGACAGCCAACAATTTTAATTGCTCTGTGTCCTTAATATGCATTCCATAGAACATTTGCATTTATAGATGCCTAAAGCAGGCCCAGGCAAATATAGAATTTGATTGGATAATTGGAGATTAGCCTGTTCTTCCATCATCAGCTGTTCCAGCAGGCTGTTAGCTAGTCCATTCAACTGCTAAAGCCCTCCATTCTCCTAGCTTTAAGGGAAATTTCCCTGCATATCTAGCCCCACTTTTGATCATTGCTGTTAACTATCTGCATTTCTCCTTAAGGGTAATTTAAATATTGGAAGAACAAAGTGTTTGGGGACCTGCCCTAAGGAATTTTGTACTGGTCCAGTGGGATTTGATGACCTGATTGAGAATATTCCATCCTTTAAACACAGAAGCAATTCATTCTTTGAAAAAAAATACAGAAAAGTTCAGGTACCTAAGTAAAAAGTAAGAGTTTTATTTGACCCTGAAGCTCATAATATTTTGGAAGCTTTTTGACAATGTCTGTAAAGCTTTTTTGTGTGTTTTGTATCACTTTGTCCTTTCAAACTCTCCAGAAAACCCTGGTGACTTCCCCCTATATCTAAGTTGAGAGCAGGTTCCATTTTTGACCTGCATTAAACAGGCCATTATGATGGGGAAGAACCTTCCTTTTATACTTACTCTGTACCTTGCTAGATCTTTCCCCTCCACCCAAAAAAGTGTGCATTCATTTTTAAATAGGAAAAGAAAATTTCTTTGAAATAATAAAAGTTATTTTGAAAAAGAAAGAAAGCTCAAATTGTTATCCAGAGTGCCTCAAAATCTCAGGAAAGATAACACATTTGGGCAGGTCCTCTCACGGGTCCCCTAGTTATAAGTCTCTCAGTCTCTAGTTCGGTGATTTCTAAACTCCTCTTCTACCCATTCTCTTATCACCGAGAAGGGTTTTAGTAAAATGAGGCAGCGTGTTGCAGTGGGAAGAGAGGTCACCCGGGACTTAGAGGCTGGGGTGCCAGTGTTACTGTCCCAGGAGTTGTTGAATTGCCTTGGGGAGGTCTTTTTCTGAAAATTACCTTTTCAGAAGGGTTGTTTGGTGAGGACAGTAACCCCTTCCTGCTTATTGTGAAGATTTGGAATCAAATGAAACAAGAGATGGCAAGGCACTGGTCACGTGGAGGTCTGTGCACGTGTCAGGTGTGACCATATGTGTGAGACGAAGAATTTCTGCAAGGCAGTTGGCAGTCCCAAAGAGCAGCCCCCAGGGAGTGGAAAACAAAACATGCAGCAGTGATAGGATTGTTTGCTGCTAAAGGATATCTACAGTTTCTAAACTGGCTGTCACTCGGACGGGAAAATGTAAAAACAGTGGAAATACCTGAACCCTGTTTTTAACCAAAAGGTAAATTCACTGAGCACAAGACAAAGTTAGCTTGACAAGAGCTGATACACCTGAACTCGCACCCCGTCTGCCACGTTGCCACTGACATAGTGTGATTTACAAATGGATTACTGCACACCCATCAATAGCAATTCACTTTATTATTTCCTGTTTAACATGCCCACTGGCTTTGCCTTAGAGTCTGTTGGCCAAACACACAAAGAAATTAAGTTTTACAGTCATACTTTTCAAAAACTTTCTTTTTTGGGGCAATTTTGTATCAAAGATACCAGCTAGAAACAGAAATTTCAGAGTGTCGAAAGCATTGTCTGTCTTGTCCGTAACTATAATGTCAATGTCTTAAAGCCTTACTACAGGGGAATGCTAAGGTCTGAACTCCAATTTTCTTGAAGCCCCCCCACCTATTCATACCCAAGTCTTACACTGGGTCATAGATGAACGCAGGCATTCTACTTATCTCTTTGTGAGAGGCAAGTGAAAAGTAGCTGTCATATCTAAAAGTCAAATTTGGAAGTCATAAGAATTCTATCCACTTGTTGGAATTTAGATACCTAACATTTATGATTATAGAAGCAAATTGACTTTGTGAGATCAGTCAATGAGCATGCAGGTGGGTTCTGCTTCATCCTGGAAATATGTGCTATTTAATTTGGACTCTGCAAACATTTATTACCATTACTTTTCTCCACTAGTCAAGTTACCCCAAAACACTCCTGTATTTTGTGGCAGTGGAACTGTACAAACTGGCCGCTCGACACCCGGCATGTACACTGTGTAAACCAGTGCAGATTAAGTGAAAATTATCATAGATTCAGGACATTGGGCTTGGAATCAGACCTGCCATTTTTTCTGGCTGTGAACCCCTGAACCATAGTGTCTGTGTCTGTGACATGTGTCCATGATAACCTTTATTTCTTCTGTAGCTCATCAGGTGAAAACTAAATGACACAATCTATGTACAAGTATTTGGTAAAGTTTAGGGCACTACACCAATGTCAGTTATTATTATTAAGTCAGAGCTATCTTTTCTGGTTTTGGCCATAACAAAGCTTGCACTGATCACGAAGGACTCAAAGCAGTGAGGAGGTTCTCTCTCATTTGGTCAGGGCTCTGTACATTTAAATTCAATTGTCTCAATGATTTTTTTGTGAAATTCAGTGTCTCTGTAGTGAAAACAATATATGAATTGTTAGATGTGGGAGCCCACTATGAAATACAGAATACCTGTGGCTGGCAGTGGCCTTCGAATTAGTAACAGGAGACCAGAGGGACTCTAATCTGAGTCCTGGAGTAGTGGTTCACAGGCTGGATGGAGAGCGACATCTGCAAACCCACAGGAAGTGCACACAGGGATTAACAGATGTACTCAGGCAAGGCATCAGGGATCTACACAGTTAGCCTGGCCCTCTCCTATGGCCACGGACAATACATGCATGCCTTTCTGTAATGATAACAGTGTAATAGAGTAGAAGCTTTTAGAAAAATAGTATAACGTGTCCATAGTGTGGAGGGTGCCTATGGAGGCCGCACGAGTTAGGACATACTTATATATGGGGCCACAGAGAGAATGATAGACTGGACAAAGCTAGAATGAGGTAGAAGGCCAGGATAGACTGAAATTTAATTTCCCACAAAGATTTTGGCACTTACTTTAACTGCAGAAGAGACTCGTTGATAGGTTCTCACTACCACACAATGATACCCTAAACTAGTTCTGTACCTATCTTTGCCTCTCTCTACAAAAAGAAAAAAAAAAAAAATTCAACACATCAGTTAAAATTGTTCCTGAATTACACTATCGGAATAGAAAAAAATGTCACTGCATTGAACCCTCTTAATGAGCTAGATGTCTTCAAGGAAGGGGTCAGTAGTTACTTCTCAAGTGGAAGGAACCAGGGACAAATATGAATGCTATGTTCATAAAACCTTCATTCTGTCTTTATGTTTAAATGATTATTTATTGAATGGAAACTGCAAATTCATCCATTCATTCAGTGAGTCAACAAATAGCTAGTGAATGCTAAGTGAAAATAAGACTAAAAAAGATGCTTTGCTTATGATGGTTCTTCAAGGAATTTATAAAATAATGGGAAGATGAAATATCTACATAAAGAATGGGGAATTAAATGATAATTGTCAGAAAAGAGATTTTAAACGTTAGGGGGATTCATAGATCGTACTTGCCTATGACTGAGAAAACACATAAACGAGGTGAAATTTGAGTTGAGACCCAGAAAGTGGGTAAGGTTTTGAAATGGAATATTGGAAGGGAAAAGACTCATGATATGGAAGCCATGTGTTGCAAAGAATGATGAAATAGCATGAAAGTGTGTATTCCAGAGATGGAGAAAAATACAGTTTGACTAAAGATTAGTAAATAGGTAGAGGATTGATGTTAGTTTAATTCTCTACCTGGCCAACATTGTTGGGGAGAGATTGTTGAAAGTTTAGAAAAGGTTTCTGAGGGAGGAAAACTCAGAATCATGACCATTGCTGAGCCTCATGCTTTATGTAAAAGATAGCAGGAGATATAATAGGAATCAGACCACAGTGTGGAGATGGCAGATATGGTACTAATGAGGAGGATGGATGTAGGCAGGACACCAGATGATGGGCTATTGCATGGTGAAAGGGAGGTTAGAATTGGAAAAGGAAAGGAAAATGGAGGCACAGACATCAGACATATTGGCAAAGTCAAGTCATCAACACCAGAGTGCCTGGCAGGCATTTGAATTGAAGGTGTGAGAAACAGAATGGAATTGAAATGGTTTTGAAAATAATTTTGATTAAGATCACAGTTGTTCAGTCATGGCTGACTTTGCGATTCCATGGGTTGCAGCACACCAGTCTTCTCTGTCCTTCACTGTCTCCTGGAGTTTCCTCAGATTCATGTTCATTGAGTGGGTGATGCTATCTAACTATCTTATCCTCTGCTGCCCCCTTCTTTTGTGTTCAATCTTTCCCGGTGTCAAGGTCTTTTCCAATGAAATGGCTCTTCCCATCAGATACCAAAGTATTGTAGCTTCAATTTCAGCATCAGTCCTTCCAATGAATATTCAGGGTTGATTTCCTTCAGGACTGGGAGACTAGAAATGTGACTGCTATAAAACATGGTAGTCTAGAAGTAATTTCCCAGTAGGGGGAGATAGGAAAGATGATGGTTTATTTTTAGGCTGAACTTAGAAAGCCAGGATGAGCCTAAAGATTAGGGTTTACAGCATTTCCTGCAGAAGTAAAAACAGGTTATTCTAGGATTAAACCTTTTATGCAACAAGGAAGGCTAAGGTGTATAAATGTTAAAGGATAACTAAGAAGGCAAACTGGTGACCACTGAGCACCTCTTCAACAAGGAATTTCTAAAAGTAACCTGATTTCCCATAGAGATGTATAAAAGACACAGATCTAGTGTCTCAGAGCAAAAAACCCACTTAGATGATCAGTTTTGACTTCAATAATGATAATTTGTTGTGCCCTCAACTCAGATGTGATTTTGAATAGTGTTTATTGTTCAATCCAGTGTGTGCTTTGTTATTAAAGTTTCCATTTGTCTCCTCTTAAGCTCAAATGTGTTAGAGAAATATTAACAACTTCCCATGCTTTTGCTTTCTGTAATTTAACATCATTTATTTAAACAATCACAGGAAATAGTAACATCGGCTTTCTCCCCAGAAAAAGCATGAAGTGAGTGTTTGTTCTTCAGAGACTAGAGATGATTTTTTTCTTCTATCTAACAGGGTACACGGGTTATAAAAATAGTTTTGTGTTTATTTTTTCTTCCCAAGAAAGCCTATGTTAACTTACATGGTCTAGATATAACCTGCAGATGTTCATTTGTGGATATGCAACAAAAGATGAAAATTGAAGAGAAAGATACAAATCAGTGGAGGTGAGGGGTGGAAGAAGGTGGAGTTTGATTGTTCCCAAAGATAAGGAAGGACATCTTTCCTACAGAATAACTCTAAGAAACTAGCCCAGCCTACTTGTACTTTTTATATTAGCCAATCAGAGCAAGAATTGAGAGGAAAGTTAGCAGTCTCCATCTTTGCTAAACAAGGTCAAATCCTCTCAGCAAAGCCTCTAGAAACTCCTCCAGTCTGGCCAGTTGGAAAGTAAGACAATGTGTATTGTTTCACCTTTTTTCCCCCCATATGCCACTTACAAGAGATTGCAGGAGCCTCCTTAAGTTTCCCTAGAGTTTTAGCTATTCAAATCCATAAAGCAGTTGTCCTTTTTATGTATGCTTTTTTTAATTAAGATGAAACTGAGATGTTTGAGGCACTAAAAAATGCATATGAATAAACAGGAAAGCTGAGTCAAAGAACTAATTATACCTTGATGCTTACATTCTGCTTTTGGAAGACGCACTCCAAGTCCTTGCTCTAACTGCCTTATGCTCCCTGTTTTAAGAAAAGAGAAAACTTCTTATACCACTTCATTTATCTGCTTCTGGTTGATGGCTCCCAAGCCAGGTCTTCCAGGCCTAGCATTCCTGAGTCCCCGGTTCATATCATCTGATACCTAAAGGACACTCCTACTCAAATTACACATGTTGAATGTTAAATACAATTTCTTCTCTTCTCTCCAGATTATTGCTATTTCACATTCTCTCATCTCCTAGCCTGAATGTCTAATATTTTTGGACTTCTCATTGCCTTTGGAAAAAAAAATAGTCACAAATTCTATCATGTTGCTCAAGGCTCTCCTTTGACTTTTCTCATCCAACATTATTTACCATGGTCCTTTTGAAAATTCTTCTTTTCTAGTCTATTCTGGCCTTTTGTGTTCTTTCTTGAATGCTGTTTTAATGTTGTCTTCCTGGTATATTTGTGCTGTCCCCCATGTTTGGTGTGTGCATCATCCCAAAGTAATGCATCCTATATTTTCTTTTGATTTAAACTCTTTCATAATATTCCAGCTTACAGTCGATGGCCATAAAATCCTTCTATTTCTCTGATTTTATCAGGCACATTTAGCCTGAACCTTACAACCTGGCCCTGGGTATTCACAGAATTCTTCTGTCTCAGTCTATTTATGTCAAATTAAAAGATATGCATTAAACAACTGTCCTGTTTATGTAACCAGGTTTAATGCTGCTAGGATTCAAATGGAGTATATCAAAGAATCTTCTCAAGGTGCTTCTTGGATAGTGCAAGGCACACTTCAAGTACACAAATGCCTCTAAACTAAGTCAAGGAAAATAAGACTTGTGTGTTGATATCTTACCACTCTAATTATACTAGAAACAAGGGGAGAACTTAGACCTCTTATTCTTCTGTATTTCTCAGCACAGGTCAGCATAGAGTGAGGTACACTGTCGATGGATAATTCTTACCACACACACCAACACTGCCATACCGTAGCAGTCGTGTGCTGAGGACACTCTGTACCCAATGCTTGCATGCATTCTAAGTGATTCTCACAGCCTGACAGGGTGGGCATTATTAACCCATTTCACAGATGAAAAATCTTGACTCTTGAAAAAGTTGTATAACTTAATGTACCTACACTGAGGCAATCAGTAAATGGCAGAACCAGGGTCTGTAGCCAGATATAACTAAAAAGCTTGTGTACTATTTCCTGCTCATTACTGCCCAGCTACTGGGAAACAGATTCTTGTGGTATCATTTCAGGTCATTCTACAGATAATATTCTCGAGAGGGGACTGTTACACACACCCCCTACACACATGCATTCCACTCTAGTGCCACAGATCAGGGTTTCTTGATATATATCTGGCTTTGTACATGTTCTTTGTATCTTCTTTTGCCCCAGCTCCATCATTTCCTTGTCAGTTCTATATATGGCCTACTTAAAGAATACTAATGAAAATCAACCAGTCACTCATAGATTGAAGAAAGAATAAAAGCATAGCCTGAAGTCCATAGGAAACTTACTCTTACTAGATGTCCATCCTGGGTATCATTCACACACTGGATCTTTAAAAACACCCAACTTCCTTTCCATGCACAGGATTTTGCCTTCAAGATCCCATTAGTGCTAATGGGTCATTTTCCTTCCATCATCTTAAGGATCAAAAGGAGAAGCTGCATCTTTGATGAACTCTAATGCTACACAGGGCTCAAGCCACTTAAAGGTTTCCTTTGTTCTCTTCCTATGGAAACCCACCGGGGCCTTGAGACCACCGTCTGCTATATGAAGAGTTTATAAAGACTGTATTAAGTGGCAGTGCTAAGTGCAGCTTCAGTAATGAAAATGAGAATGAATCCCCTGCTTATAAAGCCAAACTCGTCCACCTTGCTTTGTCCGAGGCTTGTATCCTGCATGGCTTGAATCAATATTTTCTGCTCTTTAACAGCACAAGAGAAAGATTACTAGTTCTCTTCAATAAGCTTTAAAAAGTTATTTGGGAAAGTGTCCTAATAGGAAAAAAGTAGGACATAGTAGGAAGTGGGGAATGGAAGTAAGTGCATTTTAGAATTAGCTCTCTCCCCTTGTGTTGCCTTGCCATTCTTTCTTTTCTTTTCTTTTCTACATGACTTCAACCCATCAGCTGACTGACACTATTTAGTGCTCACTGTGCTTGTAGCCCAGTACTAGGCACCGAGGGAGAATTGAAAACAAAGACACAGTCTCTATCCTCGAGGAGGTTATAGTCAGAAAGAGGAGGGACTTCCCTGGCAGTCCCGTGGCTAAGACTCCAAGCTTCCAATATAGGGGATGTGGGTTTGACCCCTGGTTGAGGAACCAAGATCCCACATGCCATGTGGTACAGTCAAAAAATAAAATAAAGAAATTGAAAAGAAAGAAGAAAATTGATTATCATATATATAGCATCCCATACATAACTTTCAGTACTAAGTTCTACAGCCTGAAGCAGTGCCAAGAATTCTTCATTCAGCTACCACTGTTCTCCAATACCACATTCAGTAGACCTAGAGGAAAACTGAAATTTCCTAACAAATTTATTTCAATACATGAATGTAGGAAGTAGGTCCTTGCACTTGACATCTAACAGCATAAATCAGCCTACTATCTCAGATGAGCAACAAAGACACTTGTCTCTGTTTTTCTAGAACTCACCTTGGTTTCTGTTTGGAGCTCTGATTCTTTGACTTAGTGAATATCTAACCTCAGGAACTTTTCATTCTTTCATTTCCCTGGGATTATTTCTAGATTATTTGGAGGTAGAAGACTTCCACTGTACCAATATTCTGGGAATAGAGAGAGATTGCACAAGAGCTAGTGTGACATAATCTATACTCACAGCATAGGTGCCGACTGACTTGCTACTCACCATCTGTATTCTTCGTGTGCATAACCTCCTCAGTGTTAGTCTCTTAGTCGAGTCTGACTCTTTGTGACCTCTAAGGACTGTACCCTGCCAGGCTCCTCTGTCCATGGAATTCTCCAGGTAAGAATACTGGAGTGAGTTGCCATGCCCTCCTCCAGGGATCTTCCTGACCCAGGGATCAAACCTGGGTCTCCTGCATTGCAAGAGGATGCTTTACTGTCTGCACCACTGGGGAAGCCGTCCTCAGACCAGCCCTTTTCTGCTCTTCCCTGTGCTACTCTGGGAATTGTTCTGTTGCTTCCATACCATGTGGGATATGGAAAGCTCTGTGAGGTTCCCTAAGCTCTCAGCATGTCTAAATCTACCCTGCAGCTTTTTCTTCTTGAAGATTACACTGCTGCTTCTGGGTTCTCTTGAGGAAATGCCACTGATCATTATTACTTTCCTCAGCGTACTTGAGGTTTTGACACCCACCAGACCTCACATCAGAACACTGCTCCTACTGCTGCTAAGTCACTTCAGTCGTGTCCGACTCTGTGCGACCCATAGATGGCAGCCCACCAGGCTCCGCCGTCCCTGGGATTCTCCAGGCGAGAACGCTGGAGTGGGTTGCCATTTCCTTCTCCAATGCATGAAGGTGAAAAGGGAAAGTGAAGTCGCTCAGTTGTGTCCGACTCTTAGCGACCCCATGGACTGCAGCCTACAAGGCTCCTCCGTCCATGGGATTTTCCAGGCAAGAGTATTGGAGTGGGTTGCCATTGCCTTCTCCACATCAGAATACTATGTCCTCTTTTTGGGAATGACTATGTTCACACTTCTTCTCCTCCAACTTTCTCTCCTGCTTGCCCACATGAGGGACAGGAAAGCTTTACTCATCTCATGTAATTGCCATTATATTCTTTTTCACTCCTTTAAAAGCCTTGAATTTTAAGGATCAAATACATAAGGACAACTTCTTTATGTCTTTGGTTTCTGATCCATATCCCTTCTTTGAAGTAAGTAAAACACAATCACTTGAAATGTGGGAGAAAAGACTAAGAGAAAGGAAATGTGGAAGAAAAAATCATGTATTTCAAAGGTAGTATCCTGTTTTAGACCAAAAGCATGGTATCCTTTAATATTAGGAATCTTGGTTAATAATCAATAGGTGTTTTCTTCTATTTAGGAAGTAGCAAAAGTAAACACACCCAGTACCTTCAGTACAAATCATGGAGGATCTATGGCATCCTAGTTTAGTATTTTGAGCTTTAGTTAGTGGGTCAGGGACCTAAGTTCTCAGTTTTTATGGCTCAATGACTATAAACAAGCTCAATTTACGTATCAATACAACCCAGGAATATTCTATGTGTTGCTTTTTACCCTGCTTACCAAGATAGCTTATTACTGTTTTGTGGATGGTGACAGGAGACACAGTTTCTGGGTCAGACACCAAGGCTTTTATTACTCATGACTCAGCAATCAGAGTGAGCATCAGCGTGTAGTTCTCCTCACTCCCAGGTCTCATGAAAACAATACAAAGGGGCCCGGAAAACATTAAGAATGTAGGAGTTCTGTATTACAGTGGGAGATGGTATCAGGGTGTCATGAGAGTTAAATAAAATGGTTAAGGTGAGACAGAAAATTCAAATGACAATGCAAACTCAAAGAACTAAGTAGCTAAATAGAATATGTTACCAGGACTTAAAAACATGAGTAGTATATCAAGGAAATTTGTGGTGACCCTCCTTATGTTTTGCACTGATTAAGTGTCTACTAGAGTTAGTTAGTTACATCTACTCAATGCTATCCAGATAGGGTGATAGAAAGGAATAGAATCAAACTTGGATTACAATCTCTTTTTTTAAAGTAGTAGTTCATTAAATTTGGAAGTCTCAAACCTAGAGACATGAAGATGAGAAAGCAAAGCAAAATGTCCCACTAGAAACTGTAATAAAATTGGGGGAAAGTTATTGATGCTTTGTTAAATGATCCCAGAACAGCTTAACGAATTCAAAGTGGTGTACCTTTACATAAAAATGAATAAATAAATACTTGAAAGGGGGTGGAATTTTCAGGTATATACAGTGTACTATGGGATTGAGTTGGTGAATAAGATAGGTACAAGCAAGGATAATAGATTTAAGCATAATAGAAAAGGCAATTTTAGACATTAGACATTTAGAATTTGTTGAGCTTCTAGTTAACAGAAAAACCTAGAATTCTCTAAGCAGAAGGTAGATTTGATAATACTAGCACCTTCTAACATCTACTACATGTTTTCATTCTGATGCTCTCCATTATTTTATCTTTTAATCCTCACACAGTCCTATAGGATACACTTTATTGTTCCCATGTAAGAAATGAGGTTATTAACTATCAGAGAATTTTTTTTTTAAGTGCTCAAAGCCATGGAGTTGGTAAATAATAACTTCGATTTTAATTCAGGGGCCTCTTCATGGCCCATGTTGCCCATTTGGCCACACTGTATTAATTAGTTTTCTGTGGTACTAGCTTCTAGAAATTTCTTCTAGTGCTGATGTATTAGTCAAACACTTCTACTGTTTTCTACTTTTAAGAAAATAGTTATAAATTTTATTAATTTTGAAAATTAATTTAATGAAAAATAAACCTTACTATTTATTTTTCCTGTCCTACTGTTGGTTAAACTCAATGACAAATTACTTTTGTGACCCAAATTTTTGTCTTCCTACAGGTGACTTGTATATAGGAGGAGTGGCCAAAGAAACATACAAATCATTGCCAAAGCTCGTCCATGCTAAGGAGGGCTTTCAAGGCTGCCTGGCATCGGTTGATCTAAATGGGCGGCTTCCAGACCTCATCTCAGATGCTCTTTTCTGCAATGGACAGATTGAGAGAGGATGTGAAGGTATTAGATCTTCGTTATTACACTCAAAATAATTCTAATTCCACCTATAAATGAGAACAGATCTCTCTGGCCAGCAAAATGTTCATTTCTGACAATTGGCCAAATCTCTATTTAAGGCTTAAAAAATCCTTATTCATCCCATACATCTTAAATTTTCTGGACAGTTTGCAAACCTACACTAATGCTCAATAAATTTAAAATTGGAGCTATATCTATGGATCTTGATTTTTCTACTTTGCATTCCATAGTTCATCTCATTAGCGTGCTAATCAGCTCTGCAATGCTTGCTTTATAGCATTTAATAGATACTCCATTTGAACTAGAAAAACATATTTATTCCAGCAAATGTTAATCAACTTGAGACTGGTTTTTTGTTTTTTTTTTGTTTTTTTTTTTTTTTTGAAATCTACATTCAGTAAGACCCAACAAGAAAATAACATTCAGACATTCATTCTCAAATCACTATATGATTTGTGTCTACATGACAGCACAAGTGTCTCCCATATATTATGTTTGTTTTGGCAAAAATTGGTTTCTTCTATTCCCCAAGGCTAATATTCCACACTTCAGAAATGTGCTCAAGTATCTTTTTGTTCTTTTGTGTTCTCTATCAGACTAAGATCTGTAGGAGTACTTTTTGATTGCTGCTTTCATTTTAGATAATTTTCACTTCAACACCTCAGATTGTTTGAGCCATCTCTCCCTCCATAAATGCAATTTAATCACATTATCCTGAATTTTGTAGCTCTGAATGTGTTGCTGCTTCTCCTTTAATGTTGAATACAGTTCGGGCCATTTTGAAAATTTTAGATTCATAATGAAATTTCACATGGGAGAAATGAAGGAAGACATGTGAATTCCTGTCCCCCAGAAGCTTATGAATCATTTCTTCTCAGCCAAAATAATGCTATTAGGTTTAGTAACTACCTACGTACATATAAATTTTTTATTTGAAAATACATTTTTTTTCCTCTTTGCAGTATATATTTTCCTGAAAAGTCAGGTGAAATTCAAACTGTTTTAATCATGCCAGAGAATAAGGTTATTTAATTGAAATCTTTGATGAATTAATTTTTAATGTTTTGCCATATTTCTTTATTTCATATTTTGTAATAACACACTTTTGTAAAACAAAAAGAAACTGTGTGTTTTATTCTTTCATTAATTTAAAAAAGGAAGTAAAATTGTTAAGTGAATAAATTCTCTCTAGTGGATGAATACAGAAATGTGAGACATAACTTTGATCCTTGGAGGTGATCTAATAATCGAAGATATATGTATTTTTTTTAAGTTACTACAAACTCTTCTGAAAATATTTTTCAAAAATAGGCCTTTCTACAAGTTGCTTGATGATTTCTCACCTATAAAGAGATGGTGGGAGCAGACAGACAGAGACACATTCACAGCTAAACACTCACAAGATAGAAAAACAGACACACACACATGACCTCCCACCACTGGCACATAATTGAGTGGGTGAGTGGGAGGGAAAACTAATGAGAAACGTATTGAGAAAGTATATTTACAATAAAATTTGGTGTTATTTTCCATCATAATCTAATGAGCAAATTGGTTAATATGATTGATTGGAATCCTCTTGAGTAATTGTAAACTATGGTTTGAACATCTAAAATCATTCAGTAGATTATATCATTGTTTCCCTCCTTACTTTATCTAGTTTGCTTTACTATCTGAGCTTTAATAATCCTCACCCTCTCTTAACCCCTTTTCCTTTATTTTTAAAATGTTGACATGTTCCTGCCTTCCTGCCTTAATATTTCGCTTTTTTTTTTTTTGCTCCAACATCAAGATTAACAGTTTTTAATTTATGATTATTTCTGTTCTCTGTGGTCCCTAGGAATAATCTCAGATGTGCCTGTCATTGGTTTTTCAGGATCAATTTCTAGATAGTCCATGAATTATTTCTCTAAAGATGATTGTCTTAAGGGGTTTTGAGTTCAAATCACGTCAGAATCACTAAACCCCCGTATTAATATTAACAGAAATAGTATAAATTTGACATCACTTAATAATATCTTCCCATGATTTTCCACCATGTCCACCCAACAAGACCAACACATCTCTAAGCTTTTTTCATGTGAGAAGCCATTGGTTTTCTCACAATAATCACTTGCTGCCTTTCTCTCTAACTTATTTCAATGAGTAATAGTTTATTTTATTTACATGACAAGTGTTAGCTTGCAGATGGAGCTTACCTTGTCCTTTTCCCTTTACATTAATGTTTCTCAACCTGAGCAAGTATTGAAAGCACCTGGAGCATTGTTAAAACCCATGTCACTTGACAATACCCTCAAAGTTTCTGGTTCAGTAGATCTAAGATGGGACTCTAGAATTTATGTTTCTAGCAAGTTCCTAACTTATGCTGATGCTTTTGGCCTTACAACAAACTCTGAAAATTACTGCCTGGAAAGGAATTGACCTGCTTAGATAAGAGAAAATAGAGACTGGCAATGCACCAATAATCAGACTCAATTAAGCTCAATAGTGAGTCAAGATAACTTCTGTACATGGAGTCAGTGAAGCAGCTTTTAGACACATGCATTTACTCATAACATTCAACTCTTGAACTACATTATAAGCTCCAGAAATGCTTCATTATTAAAGCTACCATTGATCAAGCACTGATAACAATGTTTATATATATGCAATTTCATTTAATTCTCAATACTCTAACAGCTAGGTATTATTGGATTATTTTAGAGGAGTAAATTGAGCCTTGAGGCTTTCCTGGAGACTCAGTGGTAAAGAATCTGCTTGCCAATACAGGAGATGCAGGTTCCATCCCTGGGTTAGGAAGAGCCCCTGGAGAAGAAAATGGCAATCTACTCCAGTATTCTTGCCTGGGAAAACCCATGGACAGAGGAGCCTGGCAGGCTACGGTCCATGGAGTGGCAAAAGAGTCAGACATGACTTAGTGACTAAACTAAAAAACAATTTGAGCCTTACAGATGTAACGTGATCTTCCTAATGTCACACAGCAAGTAAGCGGATATGGAAGCTTTGAGCCCAACTTTGTCTTATTTGAAATCCCAGACACCTAAGCACCTTTTTCTATTGTTTCTTTGGTTTCCAGACATTGTCGTTTACCTTCACTTTCCTTTCCTTTTCAAAAATATCCTTATTTTCAAACACTTAGTACAAAAGTCTTTGTGGCTTGCTCCCAATTTTATTCAGTGATAAAATAGAAAGAACATTATAAAACTAAAAAGAAAAATTCAGGGCTTTGTCTCATGCAAATACCTGTCAGTGTTTAAATATTGTTCTAGAAGGTGAGTTCTTTGAAAAATGTGACTTGTCAGGCATAGGCCTGAATGCTCTTGTAATACCTGAAAATATAAAAAACTGTTGTGATAATAAAAACATAATAATAAAGCATATCTTTATGCTCACATAAAGACTTGGCAGACACTCTGAGTGGCTGCTGTACAATATGGAGAGGCAGGTTATTTTTCAAAATTGCAACTTTACCATTTTTAGAGTTTAGCATTATTTTGCAATTCTATTTCTGATAATTTTTACAAAAACAAAAAGATAAAAGCAAAAGCATGGCTCCTCGTCAGTTCTTGTTCCTGTTCTTTTCTTCTGCTGAGCAAATCAGGGGAACCGTATTGTTGATAACAGCCCCTGACCCAAGCTGGGCTTGTGCTCAGGAAGGACTGCACTAAGAAATACTGCTTTAAGATTTTATTTTTTTTTTAACAACCATTAATTATTTTCAGTCTTTAGTACCATGGAATAAAGATCTTACCTCTCACAGACTGGAAAAAAAAACAAAAACTGAGCAATTTAGTGATCCTTGGTTCTTTGATATAATAAGTGAGAAAAACTAGCTATTATTATTATTAAAAGCAACTATTATTTTTGTTATTATTACTCTACTGATTATGATTATGATGATACAATTAGTAGTTACAATACTATGATTTCTAAATTTGTGAATATTCATATAGTTTAGGCTACATTCAATACATTTTATGAAGAATACCATGACTCAGAATTTCTAATAAAAATATATTTGTAAGGAGGATGTTTAAAATTGGCATTTATTAAAACATCAGTTTGTACAAAATCTAATTACAGATAACTCTCATGTATTCGCTAGAGCAGTTACCTCAAAGGCAGTCAGTGTTAATAGCATGTAATTAGTCTGGTATCTATTTTTGTGTTTTCATAAAACCTAAAATTATGTTTGCTAGAAAATATCTTCAGTTTATACTCTAAAGGTATTGAGGTAGATGTTGTTCCCTTTCCACCCATCTCTAAGATAACCCTTACTAGTGAGGTTCTTCTGTAATAAATATTCACAGGGCAGTTTGTGAGAGTGGAAGACAGTTATAAAGGTAGGGAAAATATAGATGTAACTCTGAGACCTGTAAGCAATAAATACCTCGTCTGGTAAAAGCAAAGATAAATACTCCACCTTGCAATCTTGTAAAGGACTTTTCTTGATGGGGAATTATATTGCAATTTGCTTCTTCCATTCTTTACTTTTTCTTTCATCTACTTTAAATGATGTTGTCTACATTCGGATAGTTTGGTCTCACTGTAAGGTCCAAGTGTCGGCAGAGAATGGCTGTCATTACAGTTTTAAACTTTAACTGCAATAGCAAGAGAAAAGACCCAGAGGGGGAAAAAAATAGAAAGGGTCTGATAATGACTATTGTATACATTGTATCTACACATGATAAGTGGGCTGCATGCTTCAGCTAAGCAGGGCAGTCATTTTGGCAATGCATTCATATCTATCCAAGAGAGGAAAACATGCAAAAGCCTTGTTAATTTTCCTTCATTACATGTCATTGGCTCAATTAACCATTTTATGAATACATATGTAGTGAAACTCTAATCAATTATCGCTTTCTCATTTTTGGCTTCTCCTAAGATTTATGGCTGTTAATTATTAATTTGTTTGCTCTACATAGCATTTCTCTCCCCCTTTACAGCAGCATGCTTTTTTGAATCTTCTGTGTTTGCCCATTTCAGTATTGCTTACTAACATTTAATATATTTTGCTTTTTTTTTTTTTTATTTTGCTGACAAAGTTGCATTGATGAAAGCTGACTTGCAAGGTAGATAGCCCTGTGTGTATAAAACAAGACTGAAACCCCATAATACACAGTGGAAACCTCAAAATAACATATCTTATATTTTTGCAGTAACCATTATTTGGGTATAGATTTAATTTTTTTCCTTCTTGAATGCTGTGTAAGAAATTTTATTTTGTAGCATAGTTTGCATAAAGGCTTTCAGTCTTGAATATGTTTGTAGAGTGATTACATTTAATGCTTTGATCATTCTTTTCAGTTCTTTGTTTTTCAGTGTTCTAGTTATGATTCTTTAGAAATAGACTAGCATTTTTTTTCTTGTATGTTAAATGGGGGCGTGTCATTTATACAGGTTTTAATTTTATGTTTGATTGCATGAAATTGTTAAAGCATGTGAATTGATACTTGCCAACATACCTATCCAAAACACCAACAGTCATAACTTTATTCATAGTTTCTGCAGGAAAACTTCTAGAAACTTGCAGGACATTTTTGCACAACTCTCTTCAGTTTTGTTTTTTTTTTTTTTTGCCAATCTTTATCTCAGTTTCATGAAAGTTGTAATCTCCATCTCTCATGGTGTCTCTCCCCATTGGTTAGAAGTTAAGGAGATCCATGCATTTTTCTAAAATCCAAACAGTGAGAGAGAGTTATTGAAGATGGAATGAGATTACCTGCTACCATAATCATACTGGAAGCTATGTGCTTGCTTTTACTATTTGTTGGTTTAGTTGACTATTATAACGTATTTTGTCCTATATTTGAAATTCCAGAAAACCTTCATATGACAGCTTCTCTGTTCTTAATTCAGGTGTGTGAACTAGAACTTTCCAGACTAGTTTGGTCATGTAATTTGAGGTGTTGGCAACTACTGTGTGTGACCTTGCTCATGTGTAACACATTTTTGACTTTTTTAAAGAACCCAAGTTTCTTTTGGGTTGTTTTTCAGGGCCTAGCACAACCTGCCAGGAGGACTCGTGTTCCAACCAAGGGGTGTGCTTGCAGCAGTGGGATGGCTTCAGCTGTGACTGCAGCATGACTTCCTTCAGCGGACCGCTCTGCAATGACCGTGAGTACCCGCGTGTGTACTGATGCTTGTCTTTGCTTCCAGATACTATTTGATACCCCAGTCTAAAGCTAAGAGTCTTTATATTATTCATGAATAAGTTCAATGGTTGTAACCAGGAGAAGCGTTTGATCCTACAGAAAGAACCATTTTGAAATACTGAAGTATTGATCAAAGATGCCATTCCCCAAAATCTGTGATAATGGTTGATCCTTTGGTCTTTGACTCTTCGTTGGAATTTTTTGAACTGCTAGTGAATACCTTGTTGAAAATAATTTTTTCCTTTGTTTTATATGACACTTCTTCCCTAATTTTTGAAAGAGCCTTCATGTTGCTTTCTATTAAGTAATATTTAATTTCATAAGATTCTATCTTGAGAGCTGGAATTTTAGTGAATTAACAGGTCTTGTTATTTTTTTCTCTCTCTACATCTTTTCAAGCCCACACTATCTTTTAAGTTAACAGACAGAATGTTTAAACTTTGTCCTTCAACTATTCTCCCTTATATTTTAGCCACTTGTGTTTCTGTTTTTTCCCCTTCAGTCTCACAATAAGCATGGTAAAGAAACACAGCATTCACAATATATTATGGAATATCTGTGAAAGCCTAATTTATGTGATAGCAGTCTGAATTTTGAGACCAAACTAACTGGCATATGAGATGAAGTTCTGCTTCTTAACTTTCCAATAGGTACTGCTTTACAGTACTTCATCAATATGATAAAAGGGTTTCCTACAAATCATGGCATTCTGCTGTATTGAGAAAATATATCTGACAAAGCCTTCTGTTGTAAAATAGAGTTCCATACTTATGTTGTAAATGCTACTACATTTAAGAAAAGCTCTAGGATGGGATGATGGGAAAGCAGGTGAGATGACTGAAGGTTTGGGCTTCCAAGTTAAAGCTGAGCTTGAGTATGGATTTAAAGAAAGACTAGAGTTTGTTCATTTTGACCTTTATATATTTGAGACTGTTCATGTCAGTAGATATGTGTATGTGTTGAAGATGGAGTCAAAATAAAATATGTTATTGAACTGAGTTGTTGTAGCCTAGCAGTATAGCATGATTTCCTAGCCATTTTTACGTCTCCTATCTGACAGTGAATAAAGAAAGAACAAGCGACTAATACAAAGTAAGCAATACTTGGAGGAGGCATGTAAAGATCACACCACAACAGAAGGAGAACTATTTAGTCTTCATCCTACCAATGACCCCTTCAATTACAAGAATTACAAGAAACCTGAAGCCACAAGCATATATACTAACCATTGCACATTTGCAAACACTGTATTTCAAAAAATCAAACCACTCCTACAAACATTAAGCCACATTTGGAGTTATATAAATAACCTTATGTAAAGACTCAATAATTACTTATATGTACCTAGAGTAAAGCAAATCAAAGAATCTATATATCCTTTTAATAAACACATGTTTGGATATAAATAGAACAGTAACTTCTTTCAGCTGCTCCTGCCCCAGAGAAAATAAAACCAGCTTACTTTCAAGGACAAACAGAAGACTGATAATTTGCTGTGATTTCATTATGACGGTTTAAAAACACTAAATATGATCCTGACACATGTAGCTGAGTGCTTTTTTTCTTTGTTTTTCATGGAACCATTTTGCATTTTGCCAAAGAATTTATCTGCCAAATTTTGTGCTTAGTTTCCATGTTTTACACAATGGTTGTCTCTTGGTTGTGTCAGATTGTGTATCCTCGTATATGAGTTAAGTATAAAGAATTTAATTTTCTCTGTTTATCTGCTAGTTGTTGCTGTTGTTAGTCACTCAGCCGTGTCTGACTCTTTGAAACACCATGAACTGTAGTCTGCCAGGCTTCTCTGTCCATGGAATTTCCGAGGCAAGAATACTGAAGTGGGTTGCCATTTCTGTCTCCGGTGTATTTACTAGACATTTCCTAAAGGAATATCGAGATCCTTGCTTAAGTATCATGCTGTCTGCAGGTCATTTTTTACAGAAAATTATTTGAATGCTGCTCTTGGGTGATAGTAGCGGTGATGACAAGGATAAGGCTATTGGTTATTTTCTTGTAAATAAGGTAACTGTCATTCAATAAATAGGTCTCCTGATATGCCTTTTGCACAAATCAGCATTAAAATGACTTTGGAGGGCTCTCAGAATACATGCATTTTGATTAAATCATTACCTCTTTGTGGGTTTTCTGGGAATGTGAAGTAGTTTTCCTGGTTTATACATTGGTGTTTTGGTGGTGAGGCTATGTAGGTACAGATCAATATTTAAAAGCACATCTTATTTTCATATCTATTTGTAGAAGTTGTCACTATTATACAGGAGTGACAGTTATCCTGAAGACATGCAATTAACAAGCAACAAATGTGGTATGTCGCAGTTTCTTCACTCTTTAAACTCATCAAAATAAACCTTATCTCTGCATCTCACTGCTTTTCTTTAAGTTGTACACATAAGCCAAGTGTGATTCCATTTTAACAAGCTCCTTTTCTGTATAGAGGATGACTTTTAATTTTTAAATAAAGCAAAATACGACATTTTGTTTCTTAATGAAATTTTCTTCTCCAGTTTAGATATTTATCCTTAATTTCTGTGACTGTAGCTGTCAACTGCGTGGAAAACAAACAAATTAAAAAAAGAATGGAAAATAGAAAGAAAACTATTTTTTAAGGAAAGAGAAAGAACATAGCACATTGCAAATGAGATTCCCCTACTCCAATCCCCCATAGACCTTCTAAATGTCATCTCTCTGATAAGTTTCATAGAGTTAGAGTAACTAGAAAAATTTATTTATGTTAGCCTGGAGACATAATTAACAATGGGATGATGGGAATACTTTTTTCCCTTGTAAGTGTAATCTTGGATAAATCATACTAATTAATGAAGTTAAGGGAATCTTTCAAAAAAAGTGGTACTTAGGCTAAGTGGTGCCAAAGGCTATTTTTAAAGAAAAGTGTTTGTGAAGCTCTATCTTTGCTGGAAAGTTGCCATCTAAATAACCTACTCAATTGACAAAAATAATTGCTCTGAGGGTGTATGTGTTTGTGCATGTGTGGAGGGTGCTGCATGTACTCCTTAATTCTTCCATATCTATACCATATTTTCAGTTCAGTTCAGTCACTCAGTCATGTCCGACTCTTTGTGACCCCATGAATTTGCAGCACACTCGGCCTCCCTGTCCATCACCAACTCCCAGAGTTCACTCAAACTCATGTCCATCGAGTGGTGATGCCATCCAGCCATCTCATCCTCTGTCGTCCCCTTCTCCTCCTGCCCTCAATCCCTCCCAGCATCAGAGTCTTTTCCAATGAGTCAACTCTTCGCATGAGGTGGCCAAAGTACTGGAGTTTCAGCTTTAGCATCATTCCTTCCAAAGAAATCCCAGGGCTGATCTCCTTTAGGATGGACTGATTGGATCTCCTTGCAGTCCAAGGGACTCTCAAGAGTCTTCTCCAACACCACAGTTCAAAAGCATCAATTCTTCAGCACTCAGCTTTCTTCACAGTCCAACTCTCACATCCATACATGACCACTGGAAAAACCATAGCCTTGACTAGACGGACCTTTGTTGGCAAAGTAATGTCTCTGCTTTTAAATATGCTATCTAGGTTGGTCATAACTTTCCTTCCAAGCAGTAAGCGTCTTTTAATTTCATGGCTGCAGTCACCACCTGCAGTGATTTTGGAGCCCCAAAAAATAAAGTCTGACACAGTTTCCACTGTTTCCCCATCTATTTCCCATGAAGTGATGGGACCAGATGCCATGATCTTCGTTTTCTGAATGTTGAGCTTTAAGCCAACTTTTTCACTCTCCTCTTTCTCCCCAGTATAATTTTTCTGGCTCATTGTAGCAATATCTGGTTGAGTTTCCCCCTTCTCATCCCTCCCTCATCCAGTCCATCCTATGCCTCCAGTTTTGTTCTTTCTTCCTGTTCTCCCTAGTTTAAATATTGCCAGCTCTTCCTGACTCTCCTAAAAGAGAAAATGCTTTCCCCCCTTTGACCTCTATAGAATTTTGTTTATGCTATTTTATTAGCCATCATTTTCTACCTTTTGGTTACTTATATTTGGTCTTATCTTCCAGGAACAGTAATTCTGTTTTGGGGCGGGAGGTGTGATCAGCCCAGTGTTTTGCACCTATGTGCATGTTACATGTTACATGTACTGGTGATAGTAGTAACTCACTAAATCAATGTTGACTAGATGCATGAATTTTCCGTAAGGATTTCTAGTATGTCCTCAGTGGCTGACAGTACTCTCTCCAAATTCACCAGTTTGGAGTTCACGAACCTCCATGGTCTGACCCTAGGTTTCATTTTTTATTCTTATCTATTGAAAAAAGCCTTGTCCATATGGCATGTTAATGCCAGTTAACCCACAGTTTTGAGCAACATTTCATTTTTCCCATTTCTTCACCATTGCTTATGCTAGTTTCTCCTCCTAGGGAATGTACCCATTCTACCTAAAATACATTCCTTTCACTATATCTGCTTGAAGAAATGTAATTTCGTTTTTTAATCTTTACCTAAACTGTTTCATTTCATGAAAACTTCTAGGTCCCCTGAGCTGGGTCAGCTTTCCCTCTTCTGAAATCTTAGAGCAACTGTTTTTTGCACTTATCACTCATGTTTGTGAACTTTCTCTTGGATATAACTGCTTTCTGAGTGCATGCTGCATGCCAGATGTGTGTTAAGAGTTTACATTCACTGCATTAAATCTGCATTTCACCGATTCATGCTCGTGTGTGCATCCACACCATCATCAGACCACTGTACTACAATAATCCTTTTCTGTATCTTCCCTGTGGTTCAGAATAGAATGTAACCACACCAGCTAATTTAATGTCAGATTGGGGAAGATGAATATGGCTATGATCACATGGAAAATAGCGAACATAATAACACTGTCACATTACATTAGTATAGAAATGTTGTGTGCCAAATTACAGTTCAGCTTCAATGGTGCCTGTTACCATGAGGGATTAATACATCATAGTGCTGTTATTTTGGTGCTAGGAAGGTGTGGGCACTGCCATTAAAAGACTATTTTCAGAGTTCTAAACTTTGCCAAAAGAAAATCTTACTGATAGGAATTTGTCGTATCTATTGTATGAGAATTAGAATTGTTCATTGAAAGATAAGAATGCAAAACATTTGTCTGTGACTTGTTACCATGACGTTTTAAAATATCTTCAGATTTGTTTCTCACCTTCTTTTGTTCTTTGAAAAGGAAATCTAATACCCAGCATCTGAGCATCAATATCAGAACTACTGTAAATGAATCATAACATACATAAAAATAACTTGAATCAAAGTGACATTATTTCTCTCCCATGTAAAGCTGCCAGTAGTATTCAGCTGTGAGCTGATTTGCTACTGATGTCATTTATGGCTGAATAAAATTTAGCAATTAGCTGTGTCCACAACCAGATCCTCATTGTGAGTATGATGAATCTTATTAACCTTGAATCATTCAAGCATTTCTATAATAAATGGCAGCCCTGAACTTGTTGAAAGCAATTCATAAGTAATATTTACTATAATGCTTTAGAAAAACTATCTAGTGCCAGACCTGTATTAGGTTAAACCATAAAGGATTAAAATATTGTTCATACTGAGTCAGAAAATGCAATAAAAGACAGAACAGGAAGCATAATGTATGATAGAGAAATGTATTATATAGTAGAAGTGCTATCTTCTGCTGTTTTATATAAATTTATCTTTGTTCTTCTGGTTGGTAATAGACATCATAAAAGTAAATGCATAAAAAGAAGCATTAGTCTCTCTTCATATTGCAATTGGGTGATCAAATGACAGTTTTAAGTTGTATCTATATAAGAAAATTTAAGTGGGAAGAAAAGCCCCAAACAGTAGAGTGTAGACTATTTCTGTATTTAAATTACCCAGATTAATTCCCTATATTTTTCAGCAGCTGAATGATCCATGATTCTAAGCAGACTTTTTACTCTGTGTAACTGGTGCCAATTTGGCCCCAGAAGTCAAAAAAGAAGGTCTATTTGGTGTTGTTGTTGTTTTTGGTTTGTTTGTTTTTTACCTCCACTGAAAGTGAAATGAAAGTAAAAGTCGCTCAGTTGTGTCTGACTTTTGTGACCCCATGATTCCATGGAATTCTCCAGGCCAGGATACTAGAGTGGGTAGCCTTTCCCTTCTCCAGGGGATCTTCCTAATGCAGGGATCAAAGCCAGGTCTCCCTCATTGCAGGTGAATTATTTACCAACCGAACTATCCGGGAGGCCCGTTACCTCTGCTAGTACTCTCTAAATTTTCTGGCTTGCTTTAAAATCTGACTTTGTGGACCTTGATTTGGCTCTTACATGGATGCTGTCCATCACAGGCCTTCTATAAATGCAAAGGTGGCCTTTGATGTGGTAATACTGTCATGTCCCACCAGGACCCACTCAGGATCTCCGCCTCATGGAGGGAAGTTTTCACCAGTCACCTTTGTTAACTATCCTTAAGGGTTTATGTGATTTGGGTTCTCACTCGGTGCTATTTCAGAGAATTCTGTGACCCTAGTCTTTGTCTGAATAATTTTCTTTTTGTGTGAGTGCATTTTGCTCAGGCAACACAGTGAGTGCAGAATCTAGGCTCGGGTGGGAGACTGCTTGAATCTGAGGTGCTCATTTCAAACTTAATTTCTTTGGGTTTTACTTTGGATTTTGCTTCCTCAGAATTGATGCACTAAAAACCCTTGTGAACAAACCAAAGATTTATCATGGCAAATTCTCATAAACCTGTAGATACCAAATAATTATAAACAATGAATAGTTTAATACTTATTTACTAACCAAGAAAGTCTGTGAAGAGAGTAAAATGTTAGATAATTTTCCAACGTTATGAAATCTGATTATTATAGGTAACTTTTTTTTTCTAGTTAATATTTTTTATTTTTTTTAATTTTTTTTAATTTTATTTTATTTTTAAACTTTACAATATTGTATTGGTTTTGCCAAATATCGAAATGAATCCGCCACAGGTATACATGTGTTCATGTAGGTAACTTTTAAAAGGAGTATAAGATTAAAAAGAATAAGTTGAGTCATTGGAAAAGACCCTGATGCTGGGAAAGATTGAAGGTGGGAGGAGGAGGGGAAGACAGAGGATGATATGGTTGGATATGGTTGGATATGGATCACTGATTCAATGGACATGAGTTTGAGTGAACTCTGTGAGTTAGTGATAGACAGGGAGGCCTGGCGTGCTGTAGTCCATGGGTTCACAAAGAGTCGGACACAACTGAATGACTGAACTGAACTGAACTTGTGAAGTAGATATTTGATTAAAAAAATGAATAAAACTGTCATTGAATTTGGAAGGAAGTGGTTGGATCAGGCATAAGTTGTTTATGTAGTTTGTTCTTATGAATATATCTAAGTGCCTAAGAAGAACTACAAAATATTTTTATGTGGATCACACCAAGATATTTTAATGTGAATCACATAATAAGTAGCATATGCATATTATTTATATATTATAAACCTTGTCTTTTCAATATTCACAAGATATTATTTTCACTTTATAAGTGAGGCTATCGAGGCTTTGGCAGGTTAAATATCTTTTTTATGCTAAAATGGCTAGTAATTTTTTTTTTTTTTGCTACCAATACCAATACAATTTTATTGGAATATGGAATGTAAACAGATGCTTTCAAACAAACAATCTAACCTTATAAAAATGTATGGCATTATTAAATAGTTAATAAAGAAATCCTAAAGTGTAATGTGGTGGTAGACACCTTGAGCTCTAGCCCAGTGTGAGAGGTCCCCACAATTGTGGCATGGCTCTGCAGCTGGGGTCAGGGGGCTGCGTGCAAACCATGTTGATAACAGGTCTCCAGAGTAACATCAGCCCCCATTTTTCAAATCTTCTTAAACAAAATACAGCTTCCTTTGCTTAACACGAAGGCTAGCACAATCTTTGACACTTGTCCTAGCAGCTCCACTACCTCCCCAAGTCCCATGTATGTTGCTGTCTCTGGTCGCTTGGGTTACGGGTGGCCCTGCCCACATAACGCCAGTCTCTGCATGTGAGAAAGACTTTTCTTTGCCAACACATTCATGGATACCTATCAGAGCTCAAAAGTGCAGATTACCCTGATTACAGAGGAAAACTGTTTCTCATGGGGATAAAAAGGGGTAAAGGGTAAGAAAGGAGGACTTTGCCTCCCCTGCCACCCCATTTGTCTTTCCTGAATAAATTCTAACAGGATGTTTTTATCCTCCCTCCCTTGGCTAGTAATTTTCACAGAGAAAATTTGAATGTAAGTTTGTCTAACTTCAAGCTCATATTCTTACCTGCACCTACAATTCTCCCCAGAAAGGGATAGATTCTGAAATTCCCCAGATGCAAAATTCCCCAGAGAAGTTGGTAATGACTGATACTTAACATTGTAAATTTTTTTTTCCAACCTCATCTGACTCTTGGTTCTTACATATAATGTTAAGCATTGTGTTGCATGAAACATGCTCTTCTCCTTAACTTCTCACTTCTGCTTCCAAAGACGAGTTAAAAATTCATAGCTGTTTAAAGCCTACTGTCATTAACTTTCAGTTCTGTTATAAAAAGATACTGATTATGAAATGGAGATGGGAATTTTCTGTGATGTTTCTGTGACAGCCTGGGTTTCTCAAAAATAATAATTTAATACTTGATAATGAAGTCAGGCAAAACACTTCCCAAGCTTATTTTCTTTGACTCAGAGTCACAACGTATATTATGGGAAAGGAGGAGAAAAATTCAGAATTGTGTTGATCACTGCATAGGTATCAAGTGTTTGATGATGATGATTACATCTTAGGTTTCTCTTTATGTGGTGTTAAGGTGGAAAGGAGAAAAAAAAATGAAGTCAGAGGTTAGCAGTGTGGTCTTTTAAGGTCTTTGAATGATTCACAGGGATGACATGAGAGAATGCATGAAGCCCAAACCATGGAAAGTGCTTACAGGATTAGTAGCCAAGATCAAAGCCTGCTTGTATTTGTAGGAAAGAGAAAAAAAGATTCCGAGGAAGTGTGCAAAGAAAGGTCATGATAAAAATAATGTTGTGCTTGCTTTAACGAATAATTTTAGTTGTAGGGAAAAAAATATTACCATGAAGAAAATGCACCTAGTCCAGCAATCCTTTTTCCTTCCCGAAACAAAGTATTCTGTTTCTTTAATGAGATTTACTGTGGCAATTAAAACATGTAGGGACCTTTTATGGGGAGGAATTATGGTCTGCTCTGTAGCTCGGTGCTCTTGTACATTGTTACTTCTCTGGTAGCATTCTCCAGCAGCATAAAGTACAAAGGTGGTTTCAAGCTCTAGGTATTATGGAGTATATGATTTTAATGACCCTAATGATCTAGATTCACATCTCTCAGAAAATGACCTGTAGAGCCTGAGGCTTAATCTCCCCAGGATTTGGTAGATAGGAAGGTACAAAGGCGTTTCTTAACTTGAAATGATTTCAGAATGAAACAAGTTTCATAAAAGGATGAGTGGATGGATGTAGAAGGATGTTTAAAAAAAAAAATGGGTCGTGAACAGGGAGGAGGCTGTGTTTGACAGAGACAGTGGAAACTGTTTACGTAGGTGTGAATGCTTCTTATAATGTATAACATATGACCCTTTAGGGAGAGAAACAGATGGAGTATGTAGCGGAAAATAAAGAATGCATTTTGCTGGGTTCCCTCACTCAAATGGTGCAGGGTGTATTTTAATATTTGGCATCTCCTGTTGGGAACCTTTCAAGGTCTCATCTGGATTCCAGCAGCTCAGGACAACACTGACATTGGGAATAGTGCTGGCTAAAAGCAAGCCTTTGAATATGATTGCAAAACTTATCCGGGTCATGACTTGATGCATAAATATCCCAGCTGTGTTTCTATGTCAAATCCTTGACGATCCCTCAAATGCCCATGAAGGAGTCCAGAATGAAGGATCTGGATTCATGCAGTCATCACACCCTCAGAGTAAAGCTTTGTTCTGAAACTGTGGGGTCCATCTTCCATGGCATCCATCACAAATCTGTTCTCCAAGGTCCTATTCAGGGCAAGTGCTCCATCTTACTAAATTAAAAACAGAACAGTGTCAGAGAAATATCATTTCCTCTCAGCCGCAGGAGACATCACAGAAGTAATTAAACTGGATTTTGGTGTGTCAGGCACATTCCTTTTATTGACAGTGACAATAATTCTGTAAATCAGAACTTGGAAGCCTTTTTTCAGTGTTGTTGAAGTGCGAAAGATGAAAACCTAAGGTTCTTAAAATTAAATCCCATGAAACTAAAATTGATCTATGGAGTACAGTATGAGAGGCTGCTGTCTGAGTTGTGAAAGCAGTCTCGCTTCTGGAATTCAATGCCTGCAAGGTATGTGATTATGATGATGAGATATATATATATATATATATATATATATATATATATATAAACACTGAGTCCCTGAAAGCTGTATTGATGTAAAACCAAATGGAGTAGGACTTCAGTGCAAGGTATTGTTTATGGTTTTAAGGTCACTGGGAAAATGCTGTCTCCATCACTCCAACATCTCCTTTGCTTACGCTGTTAGTAGGTTTTGTTGACATTCACTTCCCTAGCATTCTTATAGTCTTTCACTCAACATTTAAGGTTCTCCATAGTCTTGCTCAGCAAACACAACTGTACACGGTGCCTCATATGCTCAGAAGCCAACTCTTTGATACCAACATGTATAGACACACAGTGTAGTCACTGAACGTTCTCTACGTGTTCACCTTCACTGAACGAGTCCTCCTCAGATCGCCCACCTCCTCCCCAACTTCCACTCTGCCTAAGAAAATTCAGCCCATCAGGGTGAGCCAGCGCAGATCAAGTTTATCCAGAGTAGGACAGTCTTCACTTAGCAGGTGACTTATCAGCTTTTGAGTCTCCAGTTACTGTCTACCAGGTATCTTTTTATACGTCTATGCCTTTATTTCCCAGCTCTATTTCTCATCCCATTCTTCTCTTTCTGGTATTATTTCTCACAGTAAATGTTCTGAAATACTTGAAGCTTGGTTTCTTGAGGCCTCCATTAGTTACCTGATTTTTTAAAGACTATTTTCTTAGGGACATTTTAGGTTCACAGCAAATTAAGAGGAAAGTACAGAGATTTCCTGTGTTTCCCGTCCCCACACAGGTATCACTTCCCCCATTACCAACAGCCCTCACCAGAGTGGTACGCTGATTACAATTAATGGACCTAGACACATCATAATCACCCAAAGTCTGTAATTTACAAGTTAACTGATGTGTGTGCCCATCCCTAAAGTTCTTTAAAAATACATATGTACTTATCACATAATATCTGGCAGGGGTAAATACATTTTTCATTATCTTTATTCCTAATATTAGAGATTCTAATTCCACTCTAATGTGGAATTAGAGCCTTACATAGCCAGAAAGAAAGTGCTTTGAGTAAAGATGTGTCTATCTGTCTGTCTGTCTAGGGGGATGTGGGTAAGTCTGTGTGTGTGTGTGTGTGTGTGTGTGTGTGTGTACAGATACCATGGAGGATGGATTTAAAAGCATCACTTTCTATTTTCTTCAAATTTTGCTGATGTCCTGATTGGTGTATTATCACATTAAATCTAACACATTTTGAGACCTTTAGTTGTTTCAAGAATTTTTTGTTCAATTTTCTTTTTTATCACTAATTAGCTGATACCTGCAGGAATAATCACATCATTATGAAATGCTACATTGCTTATTTGATCTTTTCTAGCTCAACTTTACGATTTTGCAATACTGGAGCATTTTCCCAGCAATAACATAAGCTCTCTGTGAAGAAAATAATACTATTTTTCCTATAATAACATATCACTCATGCCCTGATTTAGTGAGTCCACCAGTGTCCTTGAAGAATTCTCTAAATGCTGCTTTTGCAACAGTTCTGGAAGAGTCCAGTCCCCATGTGATGTTATATAGATGGGATTCAAAATGTTCTTATTTCTTTTCATATTAAATATGATGAAGATAACATTTATGTGATACAACTATACCAGGCACAAAAGAGTAACTTGGCCTTCTTGCTCTGGTTCAGTATTTTAGGAGAATTTACCTAATATCAGCTTGATAGGATGATCAACATTTTCTACCTCCCAGTCTTTGTAAACCACACAAGTCCATAGTGACAGCCTCAGAAACAGAACCTGCTTAGTTGTTGGAGAGGTGGAGAAAGGGTATAAAAAAATAAATTCCAAGAATACTAGAATGTGTCTACCAAAATAAAAAAGAAGGTTGTAAAATGAGCAGGCTGAACTAAATCAGTGGTTCCCAAAATGTGTTTCTTGAACCAATATTGTCAACACAACCTGTGAATTTGTTAGAAATAAATATTCCTACATTCCAGACCTCCTGAATTAGAAACTGTGGGATGGAGCTATATGAAATTTGTATCATAAGAGCCTCCAGGTAATTCTGATACACCCAAAATCTGAGAACTGCTAGACCAGATGATCTATAAATTCATCTTGTTGGTTCTATACTTTCCATATAACAAAAACTTTAACAGAATGGAGGAAGTTTGCCTGAAGAATTTTCATAAGTAAAGCGTCATGACTAGATTTAAGAGGTGATTTCAATACCATCTTAGAAATTTCTTTCATGGTAATTTGAAAAAAATATCAAATTTTCATTTTTATTATTAACATCTTCATTGGGCTGGCAATCTTAAAAAATGTTTGAAAAGTTCCCATTCACACTATCATGCTATGAAAAATCAAGTTCAAATCAAAATTTTCCTTTCAATATGAGAAAAATGACTAAATCCAAGTGCATATCCTTCTATTAATAGTGTTTGTGGTTTTTCAGAGTAATACTCTGATAATTTGTTTGGGCTAGAACCTATAAAATTATTCTTATCTGCATACATATTTTAGCCTAAAAGAAAGTTGAGTCAATAAAATCATTGTCAAATATGCCATTCATATGAGATAGTATGTTCTTCACATGGCATCCTTTTTCATTGCCTGAAATGTTCCACATCTTTACCTATCTTTTCTACTTGCTCATAAATGTGATCCCAACTCAGTACCCCAGATATGATTGCCCTTCTCATTAACAAAGATCTCGTATCTAGTAAGATCTACATTTTTCTTTTTTATCTTCACTCACAAAGAATGATTTATATGTGGGCCATTCCATCAAGATTCCAGTATATGACCTTGAACAAGTCCCTTGAGTTTGTGGGCCTCAATTTCCCCATTATAAAATAAGAGATTAGGTTTGCCTGATCTTGAAGGTCCCTAGAGCTCCAAGAGTTTGTGATTCATTATCACTATATTCTTTCTCTTCTTTTCCCAACCCTCAGACCTATTTTTACTCATGTTTAAGGCTCTTCTAGGACGCAGCCTACAGCTCAGTCACACAACACTAATCTTAAGCTATATTTTAGCCAAAGACCTTTCCTGCCAAGTCCTATAAAAAAGAAGAACTTGGGGAAAGAAATCTGATTAATGGGATGTCTTCCTCTTTGAAAAAGGAAACTTTGAATTAATCCTGAAACACAAGGCAAAGTCATCTGCTATTTGTTTCTTTCATGTTTGTATAGCTATTTATTTATAAATTCTTTTAGATATCTATTTTATCAACTTTGTTTTAAATTGAAAATTTTTACTGATTCAGGGTCATGCCTGTGTACTTGCTTAGCTAAACACTAAATGTAATTACTTATAGTACTTCAATTGTTTTTAGTGGTTAAAAAAACCCAAGTGATTAGGGATATATAATTATTAATATGATCAGAATACAGCAACTTATTGAACATTTACTATGTACTGGGTTTTTATATTAAAATTTTTATTCTCCTACCATTCTCTCATAATAAGAATTATGACAGCTATTTTATAAAAGTTTTATCTAATGTAAAGAAGTATTCTCCTTATTAACATTCACATATTAATAAGATCAAGAATCTTGTCTTACTTAAATTTCCATGGTCTGCATCCATAGATGGCATCATGTAGTCTCTTAATATTGAATAAAGTAGTCAAATTGAGATTCACATGCTTTCTTTATTTTCATTTTAAATATTTTAGAACACATGCTAAATGAATTCATATATACAAATTTTCTCAATATAGATAGTTGTAAATATGAGAAAGAATTGATACAGAGCAAATTTAGTCTTATTTTCTCATTTAAGTCACTCATCTTCAGGCCAAAATCCTATACTGATATATATTAATACATGTGACCACCATGCCTAATGAGATTTTATGAAGTCCACAGCTTTAAAGAGAAAAGCTTTGTATACCTTCAGTGAATGAACAGACTTTTAAAAATGATGCTTATGAAATATTGTAGAATACAGAACATTCTGAATAATCCAGGAAGTTACATTTTCTCTATTTAAGTTAAATATTAAAAACATTTGTTAAAAACATTTGTGAAATGATAAGCATGTGATTTTTCCTAGTTTTTAATAGTAGGTTTCTGGTCTTGAGTTTTAGTGTGTAAGGAGGAAGGGCATCATCTTCAACAGTGGAGATGACCTTTCCTGGAGTTGCCTCTTCTGCCTGCAATTTCTAGATTTCTAAAAAGATGATTTCTTTTTTACTGAAAACTGCTATGATTTAATTTTAGTGAATTCTGTTTCTCCGGCTGATACATGTACTGGGTAGGAGACTTTAATACCTCTACTTCTGGCCTGAAACACTGCCAGTGGGAAATAAGAAACTGTGAAAGCATCGTTCCCCCTTCCAAGTGTCACTTGTACAAAAACAGAGGGCCTTGGGCTTAAGACTCTCCTATCCCCACTCCAGTACTCTTGCCTGGAAAACCCCATGGATGGAGGAGCCTGGTAGGCTGCAGTCCATGGGGTCGCTGAGGGTCGGACACGACTGAGCAACTTCACTTTCACTTTTCACTTTCATGCATTGGAGAAGGAAATGGCAACCCACTCCAGTGTTCTTGCCTGGAGAATCCCGGGGACTGGGGAGCCTGGTGGGCTGCTGTCTATGGGGTCGCACAGAGTCAAACACGACTGAAGTGACTCAGCAGCAGCAGCATAGATTAGGAACATATTTGCCTGGTAAGTTATCTGAATCTTAGACTATTACTAACTGTGCACTTGCTATATACAAAACACTGAGATATATGGAAAGTGAAACGATTGGATCCCTGTCCTCAAATGAGTTTTCATCTTGGAAGAATGATTCCCAAGACCTAGGGCAGTAGGGAATATTGTCTGTTTTGTTTCATGACCTGTCACAAATGCTTACAACAATGCATGTCACTTAGTACCTACTCAAAAACTATTTACACAATGAATAAAACACATTGTTGATAAGATAACTAGTAATTTAAGTACTTACTGTATGGTGTAAACAATTGGCATTTGTGAACTCAGAGGAGAAAGCAAGCACAGTAATGCTTGCAGTAGGCCAAGAAGAAGTGAGGTGGATCTCAATCAGTTAAGCGAGAAGCAGGGAGGGCATTCCGTACAAGGGACATGATATGAGCAAAGCAGAATCTACAGATAAAATATTCACAGAACCAAACACATCTTTGGAGCATTTTCTATAGCATCAAGTATACTATTAGACTATGTGTATACAGAAATGAACAAAAGGAGGCTGTGGGAGCAGTGGAAAGATCACAGACTTTGGAGACAATTATACCCAGAATTGCATTCTGTCTGCCATCATCAGGTTGATTAATATATCTGAGACTTGGCTTCTTCATCTGTAAAATGAGACCATGATAACACACACTGCAGGGTTGTTTTGAGAACTGCAGGTAATGTATAGTAAGATACTTACTGTACTCCAAACTGCTCAATGTTGGTATCTATTGCAATGCTCCCCTTACCTTTGTTTTCATGGAGCTCATAGACAAGAGGAAATGACTGGTATGTGTACAGATTATTACAATTTAAGCAGTGCTTTAATAGTTTGTTCCTTCTGGACCCCTGTAGTGCAAATGTTGGTGTGTTTCATGTTGTCCCAGAGTTTCTCTTAAACTGTCTTCATTGTTTTTGTTTTTTTTTTATTCATTTTGTTCCATGGCAGTGATTTCTACCAATCTGTCTTCCAGCATACTTATTCATTCTTCTGAATCATTTATTCTGATATTGATTCCTTCTAGTGTATTTTCATTTCAGTTATTGTATTATCTTTGTTTGTTCTTTAAATCTTCTCTTTGTTAAACATGTCTTATATCTTCTCAGTCTTTGCCTCAATTCTTTTTCCAAGATCTTGGATTATCTTTAGTGTCATTTTTTCTGATTTAATTTTCAGGTAGATTGCCTGTCTCCATTTCACTTAGTTCTTCCTTCTGGAACAAGAAGGAATATATCTGAATATATTTCTCTGCTGTCTCATTTTGTCTAACTTTCTGTGTTTGTGGGCTCCATTCTGCAGGCTGCAGGATTGTGGTTTTTCTTGCTTCTAGTGTCTAACCTCGGGTTGTAAGGTTGGTTCAGGGTCTTATGTAGGCTTTTTGGTGGGAGGGGCTGGTACCTGCCTGCCCGCTGGTGGTTGGAACTGGATCTTGTCCCTCTGGTGGGCAGGGCCATGTCAAAGGGCATGTCCAGAGGTAGCTTTTGGCTCAAGACAACTTAGGCAGCCTATCTGTCGATGGGTGGGGCTGTGTTCCCACCCTACTGGTTGTTTGGCCTAAGGTGCCCCAGAACTTTGGCCTGTAGGCTGTTGGATGGGGCCAGATCTCAGGGCCAAAATGGTGACCTCTTGGAGGGTTCACACTGAGGAATATTCCTTGGGGACTCTACCACCACTGTCCTTGCTCCAGCAATGGGCCACAGACAACCCCCACCTCCCCAGGAGACTCTCTAAGACCCTTAGGTATGTCTGGCCCAGGCTTCTGTGGAGTTATGGCTTTGCCTTGGGTGCACCTTCCAACAATGGAATCTTTGTTTCCCCTGGTCCTAGGAGTCCTACACTCAGGCCCTGCTGGCCATCAAAACCAAATGCTCTGGGAACTCCTCCTCCTAATACCAGACTCCCACGCAGGGGAGCCTGACATGGTGCTCAGCACTCTCATTCCCACAGGAAAACCTCTGCAATATAATTATTTTTCAGTTTGTGGGTCACCCAACCAATTGGTAGGGGTTTTGATTATATAATGAAAACACCCTTTCTGCCATCTCATTATGGCATCTTCTTTGTCTTTGGATGTAGATTTTTTTTTTTTTAATACATTCATCTTGTCGGTGGTTGTTCAGCAGTTAGTTATGATTTTTATGTTTTTGTGAGAGGAGGTGAGCTCAAGTTCTACTTTTCCATCTTGTCTGCCTTCAATATTCTCCATTCAAAATGTGGTCTGAAGACCAGAAGCACCTACAAGCTCATTAGAGATGCAGACTCACAGACCTCCCCTCCCCCGACACACCTACTGAATCAGAATCTGCATTTAACAATATCCCGGGTGATTCATGTGTACATTAAAGTGTGAGATGCCCTGCTCTAATAGAGGTATGTAACTGGGGCAGAGCAAGGAGTGACTAAGTACACTTAAGGAACTGAGAGAATTCTCATAGAAAATGAAATCTAGAGAAATTCAGACAGAAATATTACATGTGTGTGGAGTAACTTGTTTAGTAAATCAGAATTCCTAATTTGAAGAATTTGGTATAGATTCACCTTCTAGACACCACAATTTTTACATCACATTGACTTTTGGTAATCACCCGTGGTTTAGCAGGTGAAATGCATGCCAAGGCAACAGTTTGATCCAAGTGAGGCTGGCTAATCCTTGCTTCCTGCTTCAATGCATTAGAAGGAATCAGCGCTAAAACCTAGGATTTACTGTGAACCTGCCTGTAAGAGGTCTGAATCCACAAGCCCCCTCCCAAGAAACTCAGAATGCAGATGTTTCATTGGATGGTCTAGTTTAATCACAAAGGTCTTGGCACACACTACTTCTTTCTGGGCCAGTAAATGGGATAATATAAGAGTCAGTCATTTGGTACTTAAGAAAAAATAAATACCCAGCTTTCCCTAGGCTGTCCCTGAAGGCCCCTCTGGTTTAACACTCATTTTGTTTTTTAATGTTAGAATTGCTTTTATGTGGAACCACGTGGTTCTGTTCATTTAGTTGGCAGGTGGCTCCAAACCTGTAATTATGATTTTGATTGTCGGCTGCCAAAGCACAAAAGAAAACTGTAGTAATCCACCCTTGTGGTCTTTAGTGAATTGCTGCATATGCTCTTTGATATATCACTGCACATAAATCTCACAGTAGCAATAAAACTATTAGGGTAGTAAAAGATATGCATTTTAATTTTCATAAAAAATGTCATGAAATTCAATTAACTACACTTTCCCAAATTGCAGTTCACTCTGGGAAGCCCTGGGTTTCCTAATCTGAAATTGCATGTTCCTTTCACTTTTCCTAGTGACCTCCATTAATGCTTTAATCATGACACCTACTCGAAATCTTACAACATTATCATCTCTGGGGTCCCTTTGTCTCCTTATATTTCTGTAAAAATTTCTCCTGCTTTTCTACTTACAGTTTTGTAGAGGCACTTCCAATGCACTTTTTTTTTTTATACTACCTTAATTGGAGGGAGAATGGGAGAATGAATTGCATAAGTAATCCATACAAATTTAGGCCTTATAATTGCACAGAATGGAGGAGGATGTTCTTTGGTGCTATATCCACAAGTAATGAGGAAAAAAACAATGAGGTTTTATTTATTAGACTACAAAAGACTGGCCAACTGCTGCTTTGGTAATCTGTAAAAGTGAACATTCCTCCAGTATTTTTAGATAGTTCACCTTCTTCTCAAAAGTAGTTTAAAAGCACAGACTTGAAAAAGGTCTCCTGGTGTTCAGATTTTATAACTTTCACCGACTAAAGTGCAGTACATTTCCTAGTATAATTACACCCTGGTTGTCACAATAAATGAATGCAGTATATTTTACGATACACTTTACTTGCTTATTATCATGTTTGTTCACACATCTCTCAGATTTAATAACCCATGGGGGGCTTCTACCAGCATTGGTGAGTGGAAATTAGTGAAGTTCTCTTTCATTTGTGTTTGTGGTGGGGTGCTTATTTCAGTTGTACAAAACCATACACACAATAGAGAATAGATTTTTAAAGAATTTTTTAAGTATCTATAACTTTGATGCTTTTGAACTGTGGTATTGGAGAAGATTCTTGAGAGTCCCTTGGACTGCAAGGAGATCCAACCAGTCCATTCTAAAGGAGATCAATCCTGGGTGTTCTTTGGAAGGACTGATGCTAAAGCTGAAACTCCAATACTTTGGCCACCTCATGCAAAGAGTTGACTCATTGGAAAAGACTCAGATGCTGGGAGGGATTGGGGGCAGGAGGAGAAGCAGACGGCAGAGGATAAGATGGCTGGATGGTATCACGAACTCAATGGACATGAGTTTGGGTGAACTCCAGGAGTTGAAGATGGACAGGGAGGCCTGGCGTGCTGCGATTCATGGGGTCACAAAGAGTCAGACATGACTGAGCGACTGAACTGAACTTTGTAATATTCTCTGCTCACTGTGTCTCTAAGTTTCACTACTAATCTCCCAGCACCCACAAAAGTGAATATTAGGTAAATGCATTTTTAATGGAGACCAACGAATGTTCCTGATTATTTTACAAAACAAAATCAAAGAAAATCCTGAATGTCAATACAACTCTTTTTTGAGATTTAGATTTGAGTTCGGGTTGACCTTTCGCGAGACAGAGTTTCATTCTACATTTGTGCTAGGATCAGAAAAAATACCAAAATGTCCATTTGGTTTAAATAAACTGAAGTCAGAATATAAGAATTCAACCCTGATTAGCATGGATATTTGAAAGATTGTCTATTCTGCTTGTTGCAGAACAACTACCGATCTTATCATGGAAATTTAAAATGTAGCCTAAAAGTAATGAGATCTTTTTTCTTTGAGGAGAGGATGAAGACATTGTATGCCCTGAATCATGTAGTATTGTATTAACTTTTATAAATGTGCAGGGCATTTTTCCTCAAATTAGACAAGGCACAGTCATGTAGGCTTGGCCATAAAATAAGTAATTAGGTTCCAGCTTTTGGGTAAGTTTAAAAGATTTTTGTCTATTTATAAAGACAGCACATACTTGTAGAAGCATTGAAAATACAGAATCCCTTTGCTAGTCACCTGAAACTGTCACAATGTTGTTAATCGACTATACCCCAACATAGAATAAAAAGTTTTTAAAAATAGAACAAATAAAAGGCAAAGCAAAATCACCTGTATTTCTACAATTAGGCTTCTCTTTTAAGGGAAGCTTTCAATTCAGCAGTCAGGAAGTATTTACTCAATGTTTTCTATGGGCTTAACATTGTGCTAACCATCAAAAGATAAAAACAACAGGAAAGAAAGAAGTTGACTTTCCTCTGTAGAGGTAAGGCAAAAATGTGACGTAACAATGACCAAAGAGCATCGCGACAGCAGCTACCCTGTAGCACTGCACCGTTTCTATGTTATAGATCCTGGGAGGCACCGTTCACCTCATAGTCATTGATCACTTAATATTTGAACCATCATTTTGATAGATATTTTAGCAGCTATATGTATTGATAAAGTTGCACCTTTTTTTTTTTCCAATTCACGTGAAGTTACCATATATGCTGCATTAAGGCATGCAAGATGGTATATAATCAAGACCAACATGATCTGATAAATATAAATCCCAGAGGTCTTACAAATGAGGAAAAACTTAAACTAGACCTTGACATTTATCTAAGATTTCCTTACATCAATTTAAAAGAAATAGGAAGTTGAGGTTGTCATTGCTGGCTTCCTGGGTCTGTCTTTTGCGGAATCAGTTAGGAGGAGGAGTGGGCAAAGAATAAAGGCTTTTCCTACTCCGGTGTGGCCTTCTCTTGAAGAAATCTCCTCTTGCCAGTCTCATGATAGAAGGATTGCCACAGTTATCCTCACCCTGTTTAAGCCCGTTTTCCCTGCCACACCTTTGGCTTCTTTGGTTTGAAAGTCCTTTCATATGTCATTTCTTGGAGTTGACAGTTATCCCCATCCACCTACATTGAAGTGATTCTCTCCCATTTTTTATAAAGATAAGTGAATAGGCATCATGGTTCTTCCCCTCAGGAAGCTTAAATTCTAGTTAGAGTATCGCACACTGATCAACCCACCCCCTGACTGTGAAAACTGAGCTCGAAAAAATGCTGGAAAAGAGAATGGTCTGTACAGTGAGATAATAACAGAGGTAGGTCTCAGATATCTCAGAGTTTAGAATTTTGCTTACTTGCCTTTTGAGGGTGGGTACAGCCTCCTTATAATTGTTTTCCTTTCACTGTGCTCATTCATCCCTTCTGTGCTTCAAGAGGGAAAAGGACAGAAGCTCTTAGTACATTTTTAGGTATATGCACAGAGACATTCACTGTCTTTCTCAAGTTGAAAAATGTTATACCTTTGCAGCTGCCCCCTTGCAACTATTGCCTGATTTTGAGCCAAAAATATGAGATTTATTTTCCTTGGAAATACTCTTTATCTCCCCTGATATAGTAGGTTGTTTTGGTTATTTGAAGCATTGAGAGTCACCCAGAAGGATTTTTCCCCCCTAGTGCAGTATATGAATAAACCCCTCTACAGAAACTAAAAGGAAGAGAACTTCCGTCTACAGAAACTAAAAGGAAAAGAACTTGGTGGGATAAATAGTAGTTGATATCCACAAAGAACTGTGTTTCTTAGTGGCAGAAGGAACAAGTTATGGGTACAGTGTATCCTGCTATGCCAACTCTTTTGTTGGTAAATTTAATGGAGTCTAGGGTGAGGCAAGTGAACCATTCACTTGGGTGTAAAACTTAAGGGGGCACTAAAGAAAGGCAATGCCAAAGAATGCTCAAACTACCGCACAATTGCACTCATCTCACACGCTAGTAAAGTAATGCTCAAAATTCTCCAAGCCAGGCTTCAGCAATATGTGAACCGTGAACTTCCTGATGTTCAAGCTGGTTTTAGAAAAGGCAGAGGAACCAGAGATCAAATTGTCAACATTCGCTGGATCATAGAAAAAACAAGAGAGTTCCCGAAAAACATCTATTTCTGCTTTATTGACTATGACAAAGCCTTTGACTGTGTGGATCACAATAAACTGTGGAAAATTCTGAAAGAGATGGGGATACCAGACCACCTGATCTGCCTCTTGAGAAATTTGTATGCAGGTCAGGAAGCAATAGTTAGACTGGACATGGAACAACAGACTGGTTCCAAAGAGGAAAAGGAGTTCGTCAAGGCTGTATATTGTCACCCTGTGTATTTAACTTCTATGCAGAGTACATCATGAGAAATGCTGGACTGGAAGAAACACAAACTGGAATTAAGATTGCTGGGAGAAATATCAATAACCTCAGATATGTAGATGACACCACCCTTATGGCAGAAAGTGAAGAGGAACTCAAAAGCCTCTTGATGAAAGTGAAAGTGGAGAGTGAAAAAGTTGGCTTAAAGCTCAACATTCAGAAAACGAAGATCATGGCATCCGGTCCCACCACTTCATGGGAAATAGACGGGGAAACAGTGGAAACAGTGTCAGACTTTATTTTTCTGGGCTCCAAAATCACTACAGATGGTGATTGCAGCCATGAAATTAAAAGACGCTTACTCCTTGGAAGGAAAGTTATGACCAACCTAGATAGCATATTCAAAAGCAGAGACATTACTTTGCCAACAAAGGTTCGTCTAGTCAAGGCTATGGTTTTTCCAGTGGTCACGTATGGATGTGAGAGTTGGACTGTGAAGAAGGCTGAGCGCCGAAGAATTGATGCTTTTGAACTGTGGTGTTGGAGAAGATTCTTGAGAGTCCCTTGGACTGCAAGGAGATCCAACCAGTCCATTCTGAAGGAGATGAGCCCTGGGATTTCTTTGGAAGGAATGATGCTAAAGCTGAAACTCCAGTACTCTGGCCACGTCATGCGAAGAGTTGACTTATTGGAAAAGACTCTGATGCTGGGAGGGATTGAGGGCAGGAGGAGAAGGGGACGACAGAGGATGAGATGGCTGGATGGCATCACTGACTCGATGGATGTGAGTCTCAGTGAACTCAGGGAGTTGGTGATGGACAGGGAGGCCTGGAGTGCTGAGATTCATGGGGTCACAAAGTCGGACACGACTGAGTGACTGATCTGATCTGATCTGAAACGCTCAGTAATTAGTACAATATTTGACAAAAAAATAATGCAAAAATATGTGATGAACAATATCAAAATTTTGAATCAAGAAAGTATCAGTTTTTCTTTTGAGTTTTTCTTTGTCTCAGTCCCCAGTATTGCTGAACACACCACTGTTACAGATCCTGTCTTTTAAAAAAATTTTGATGTTATTCATCATAAAAAATTTTGATGTTTAGTTTTGATTTTTAAATATTGCTTTGTCATTGAGGTTGTGGTTCCCCCTTAACTGTTGCTCTCCTGAGGCAAGTGCTTCACTCCAATCCTGGCAAACACCCACTTTAAAACAAAGGCCAGTGGGCAGGCACATAATTAGAGCAGAGACAGAGCTGCAACTTGAACTTAACTCTGTTCATTATTAATTCGTAAGTCTCAGGACTTCTGCAGGGCTGTAAATCAAAAACAAATAAATAATACTTAATATACAACATCATTATGGGTGCTGTGGGTGCTATAATTTGCTGAAGAGACCCAGCTTCTAACAGGCTAATAACAACTGAGGAGTTAATTGCATCCCCTTGCATTTTGGAAAATTAAAGTCAGGCAACTCTGTCCCATACTGTTTTCTATGAGAGCTCATTACTTTTATGTATATTTATGTTTCATGTGACAGGAAATGGCTACCCCAAGGCAAAAATAAAATGCCATTTACTCTTAAGTTGGCTAAGACCAAAGATTTTGGTCAGAGAAGAAAGGAAAGATTTATTGCCCATCTTTTATTGGGTTGTCATTGAATAGAAATTTATAAACACACTTAAAATCACAAAAGCAGTGGAGGAGGAGGAGATGGAAAATTCTTGATGAACATGTTGTGGGTCATGGTGTAGTTTTCTCCTCAAATGCAATCCCTCCATAATACCAAACATTCAAATTGATTTTTGTGTTTAATTCTACATTTTATGCACCAGACAGATTTTGTAATTCAGCACTCAAAAAATAAAATTATTTTAAAATTTCTACATGACAAACTTAAGAAATTGAAAACATCCTATAGATAACTGAGGATAAATTTTAGAAAGAGTATATTGAAAAACTAGAGGATTTTACAAATTTAGTTTGTGAACACAAAATAAGCCTATAATATAGGTATTTTGACAATTAAGTTGTTGCAGTTTTGAAGATTATATTTAAATTCTATAATAAAACAATGAATGGCATCAATTAAATGTTGATCTTTCTAAATGATCTAGATCAGTCTTCCTTTACAGGAAAAGAAAAGTTGAGGTTCAGAGATTTTTAATGTGTTTAACCCAAGATCACATATTAATTTAGAGGCATATCTTAAATTAGGGCCCCCAGAATCCTAATTCTTAGACCAGTTCCCTTTCCACTCTGTAATGCAACATCATTTAGTCACCAATGTTCCACCACTTGAGGTAACAAACAAGCTATAAAACAATGACTCCAAATTGTCCTCAAACAAATCCACAGATTACACAGTGCTTGCCCCACACTTTCTATACCACTGAAGAAAACAAAGCTAGAAACCAGTAGAAGAGAACTCTCATATTCCCACCATCTCCACTTTCTTCTTCTCATATTATACTTGGTGATTTTTTTTTTTTGCTGTCTTACCTGGCTTGTCCACCCAGTGACTCAGCCTTTCATTTTATTCCTCTTTCTTGCCTTGAGTCTTCAACATTGGATCGCACTAATCCTCAAAACAAATAAACCCAAAAACCTTCCTCTTGACCTAATAATATCTATTCCTTTGCCCTTTTTCTTAACTCTCCTTCATGGCCAAGCTCTGTGAAAGTTTTTAATGATAAATGCAAAACAACATTAACAATTCAACCCACTCCACACCAGCTTCCCCAAAAGAATTCAGCCAAAACTGTTTATTCTAGGAATACCATTAGCCTTCCCAGTATCAAATTCATTAGACATTTTCTTTCTTGTTCAATCTCTCTTTGATATTTTATGACTCCTTCATCCCAGAAGCATTATGTACCCATGACACTACACATATCTGGTTGTCCCTCTTTCCCGTGACTTATCCTATCCAGGTATCTGCCAGTTCTTTTGTTCTACTTACCTTCTAATAGTTGAAGTTACTCAGTTCTTTATTTCAGAGTCCCTCTCATTTAATACCCCCTATCTAAGTAATCTCATCCATTCACATATCCTTATATACTGTCTTTACACCTATGACTCTCGCTTTTCTACCTTTAGTGTGAACTCCTTAGATTCAGATGTTGGCATACAAAATTGTATTTAACATTACTACTTGAATATCTCATATGTGTCTCAAGTTTCACATGTCTTAAACATAACTCTTGGCACTTCCCTCCTACCTCTTCCCTCTCTCTCACATTTCTCTCTGTGTTCCCCATTTTAGTAAATAATGCCTCAGTTTATCTGGTGAGATAATCTATATATCTTGAAACTTAAGTCCTAAGTATATATTTGAGAAAAAAATTCAAACAATGAAAAAATAAGTATATGTGTGGCATCACATTTATCTTTTATTGCAAATGTTTAATCCATGGGGCTCATAATATGTCCATTTCAGAGACCTTAGAAATAATAGAAATGAAAGGCAACACATAGGTCCTGCTTTGTGCCAGACACTGTACTAATATTTGATATTTGCTAATAAGGACTTGATATTTGATAATAAGGACTTTCCTTGTGGCTCAGATGGTAAAGTTTCTGTCTACAATGCGCGAGACCCAGGTTCGATCGCTGGGTTGGGAAGATCCTCTGGAGAAGGAAATGGCAACCTGCTCCAGTACTCTTGCCTGGAAAATCCCATGGACAGAGGATTTACAGTCCATGGGGTCACAAAGAGTCGGACACGACTGAGCGACCTTACTTCACTTTCACTAATAAGGTGGCAGTCTTATTCTCTCTTTACAGATAATAAAACTGAGGCTCAGAGAAATCAAGTAACTTGCCCAGGGTCATAGAGCTATTAAATGACAGAACTGAGATTTGAACTCATGCAGTCTGTCCTTGTTCATAAAAACCATGCTGTGCACCTTGAGATGGTGACAGTGATGGGTACATGTAACTTTAAGCCAGTGTGTTGAAGACTGAAAAGAGAGACTCAACTCAAAGAAATTAGCAGTGGATTTTGATCTAATTTTTTAAACATATAAAACAATGGTTAGAAAGTACTGATGTTTATTGTATTTTTTCCACTTTTTTTGGACAACACAGACTTGAGTATTAAGTGTATCTGCCTTAAGGGCAGGGAACCTCCAAATCAGATGCTGATGGATGTTTTGTTCTCTGTAAGTTTTCAGAAATTCACGATAAAATGTCCGTTATTTTGACATTCTAAGACCAAAATTATGTGGACCTATTTTGCCTTATACGAGGTCTTTCCTATTTCTTTCATATTACGACTACATTTACAGTAATTGATTTTGAAATACAAAAGCCCAGAACAGGTCGTACAGACAGTTTGTTGTTTCCATGGAGTAGGAGTCTTGGACAAAATGCACAACCCCATTCTTTTCCCATTAGACTCTTGGGAAACACATAATGTTTTTCTATCTTTCCCACTGGCTGCCGGTAAGAACAAATGCCTGTTATCTCATTTAAACTGAGATTGGTGAATTTCATGTTACAATAAAATAAATTACACTGAATGTTTCACATAATTGGAAAGCTCATAAATTATTCATTTTTAAAACACATAAGAAATATAGCTCTATCCATTTATTCTAAATCTTTTTGAAATAAGTTAGTAAAAGGAAAGAGGGAAGAAATAAATGGAAACAGAAATGAAAAGACGGCTATTATTCCATTTACCGCAGAGTACATAATAAGTAGCTAATTTACAAATTAAAGACCGTTGAGACAGTTAGCAACATTTTTATGAAACTATCTACATTGTCTGAATTATAAGGATTGTCAGGGTTTAAATTTCTTGAATTCTCTAAGAGATATATAATCTTCCGTGATGTTCTGATGAAAAACCAATTTCAATAATTATGTAGAAGAAAAGATACAAATCTAAGAAGAATCAGAAGATGTAGAAATTAAATGATCTCTATTTGGATTGTATAGAAACTAAGTGAACATGCCTTTAAAAGTAACTCAATAAGTGAGAGTACACCTTTGATGAAGAGTTGGGCTGAAATGGAATTATGTTACTTCTATCTGCTGTAGATTCATTCCCCCCCACCACCATAATGGATGGACTTTAAATTTCTTACCTCAATCAAAAACAAATGAAAATTGTCTTTGAATAGTTATAAAAGCATTATACAAGCTTTTATATAAATGCCATGATAGGTTGAAAGTTATGTACATGTTCTTTCTTAAACCAAAACACCATTCCAAAGTGAAAAATAACTCTTAAAAGAAATATGAGATTTTTGTGTGTGATAATCCCACACATTGGAGGGAGGAGACATTAATGCAATGGGAAAGCTGAAGAGTGAACCAGTCTTTATGTTCAAATGTCACTTTCTCAGTAAAGCCTCCTTCCTGGCTATCGTAAATCAAATGGCACATCATTTACCAGATACTCCTTAACCATGTTTCTAGCCTTATTTTCCCCTTTAAACTTACTCAACATCTATCAAACTACCTATTTTAATATTTATCTTATGTATTGACTCTCTTTAACCCCTGGGGACAGTAATATCATCAGTCTTGTTTGTGCTTGTATTTTCTAAACAAACAAAAAAGCAAACTATAGTCAGATGTTCATCAGGTTTGGAACCTTCAGTGGTTACATAAGCCCTCAGCATCCCATCTCCAATCTTAAGTGCAACTCTAAGAATCTTTTTGGATATTCTGGCCCTGTGTCATCTGGATCCTTGACTCAGTTTTTACCCCTCTCACCTTCCCCTTTCTAGTCACCTTTATCCTCATGCTCACCATGCATGCGTGCTAAGTCGCTTCAGTCATGTCCGACTCTGTGTGACCCCATGGACTGTAGCCCTCCAGGCTCCTCTGCCCATGGGATTCTCCAGGCGAAAATACTAGAGTGGGTTGCCATGCCCTCCTCCAGAGGGTCTTCCCAACCCAGGGATTGAACCAGTGTCTCTTATGTCTCCTGCATTGGTAGGCAAGTTCTGTACCCCTAGCATCACCTGGGAAGCCCCATGCTCATCATAAGCATCCTCATCTCTGCCTCATTGCAATTGCTTATTACATGAGCATCCTTGCCTGAAATTCTCTATTTCCCTTCCAATCCTGAAAATTCTGATCCCTCTTGAAGATGAATTGAAATTTTGCTTCCTCCATAAATCTTTCCTCAACTTCTGTAGTTATATAATCCAAAGTGAGCTTTGAAATCTTTGGCTGCAGATTCAAATCTAAGCTCTGCAAACTTACTAGCTATGAGACCTTTTGTGCTGTGCTATGCTTAGTCGCTTAGTGGTGTCTGACTCTTTGCCACCCCATGGACTTCTCTGAACATGGGGATTCTCCAGGCAAGAATACTGGAGCGGGTTGCCATGCCCTCCTGCAGGGGATCTTCCCAACCCAGGGATCCATCCCAGGTCTCCTGCATTGCAGGTGGATTATTTAACAGCTGAGCGATCAGAGAAGCCCTATGAGATCTTTTATAAGGTACCTAATTTAGAGTTTTAATCTTAAAAGTTATGGTAATTATTTTCATCCGTATTATTATAGTGAATCTACTATGGGAAAGACCTAGCACATAATGAGCTTTCAATAATTATATTAGTATATTTATGTTATATAATACATAAATATGTACTGCACAATAATATAATGATGATGATGATTATAAGCTTTGTTATGTAGAATTTACTGAGTCAGGCTTTTCTAGCTGCTTTACATATCAGGCTCTCTGCCTCTGTAAGAGCTGCTATAGCACTTAAAAACCATAGTTATCATACACTCTTGTGTTCATATATTCTTCCATTTTGTTGACTATCGTTTTTCTCAAGCGGTTCTTGGAGCACCCTGAAGCAATGATCGTGTCTTATACTTCTTTGTTTTCTAGCACTTAGCACATTACTGGCTACCCCGTGCTTACTGCAACATCCTCTAAAGAATGTATGGCTCTCAAAGAAGGAAAATTTTCAAAACTAAAAGCCACCCACACTCAATTAGGGATGGTATGGGGAGGAAAGTGGGAGGGGTGTTCAGGATAGGGAACACGTGTACACCCGTGGCAGATTCATGTTGATGTATGGCAAAATCAATACAATATTGTAAAGTAATTAGCCTCCAATTAAAATAAATAAATTTATATTAAAAAAAAGAATGTATGGCTCTGTATTCCTTGCAGATTTAGGTTGTATAATTTAATACAGAGACAGAAAGATTCAAAGACACACATCTATCAATCATACTGTGCAGCAGACTACCTAGAACTATACTCTGTTGCTTATTTCCTGACACTGGAGTTATTTTCTTCAAGGTAGGGCAAAAGAGCCACTGATTTTACCAACATAATTATGTTTTTTAAAGCTAGCTATCAGAACCCAGAGTGGCCCCTGCAGACTTAAGTTACTATTTTACGTTTCGGTACCTTTCAGTAACTACTTTGAGTTCCTCTGGCAATTTTCCATGATGACAAGGGAAGTCAGGGTCTGTAACCAAATGGGGTGATATGCAAATAACAACAAATGCATCATACCCATAGAAGAGGCCACTGGGTTAAGTATTTTAGAAAGTATTTTCTGTGTTTGTCCTAAAGCTGTTTTTCCTTCTTCTGGATTTAGTAGAGGTTTAGAGCCTGTGTAGGATTGAAGGCAGGAGGAGAGGGGGATGATAGAGGATGAGATGGTTGGATGGCATCACTGACTCGATGGACATGAGTTTGAGCAAGCTCCAGGAGTTGGTGATGGACAAGGAAGCCTGGCATGCTGCAGCCCATGGGGTCACAAAGAGTCAGATACGACCGAGCGACTGAACTGAACAGAGAGCATGTGTAGCAACAGTGACCCCAGTGGTAGGATTTACCCATGTTCTAATAATTGATAAAGTGTTTAGTAACCCTTTCCATCCCTTACTAAATCTTAGCACCAGTCTTTTTATTTTGAATACGCATTTGAGAATCTTTTTCCTCCTGTGGTATGAGTAAAAAAAAAAACAAACTGCATATTAAAACAATGTATGACCTCAGTGAAGAACAGCACCTGCCCAAATACACTCACGATGTGAGAAAAATTGCACCTGCCAGATTGTGCTGATCATTTCCAAACTGACACAATGAAGTGACATCTGTGCCTAAGCAGTAACCAGCTATTTGCTATCAGCATTTTTTAGTTAACTCGGAAGAAGTCCACTCTCCCCAATTCCAGTGGAGTCAGAAGGTCTTCCTGGGACCTATTCCTGGATAAGCTGGAAACAGATTCATTTTTTGACATTTTGCTGTGGCTGTCCCTAGCGAATTATGTAAAATAAATCTGACTCCTGGTTTTCTTCATTCAGGACTATATCCACAAGCAAATCTGGCAACATGAGATGCAAAATGTCAGGGCTCTTCTCCACTCAGTTAACTTCTAGCTATGCCCTGGGAAGAAGGAAAGAGAATCCATATTCTTGTATTGTTGGAAATTAGAGACCCAGGTGGAAGGGCAAGAAAGTTATTTTTGGTGTTTCCAGTTTAGATCTTAGAAGATGCCACTATTCATCTGATTCGCTCTGATGACTGGCATCTGGGATCCTCCTACTTGATTGCACTGTTGATGCCCAGAAAGACTATTCTTCTCTTTAATTGTGCTGCTGCTGCTGCTAAGTCACTTCAGTCATGTCTGACTCTGTGCAACCCCATAGACGGCAGCCCACCAGGCTCCCCCGTCCCTGGGATTCTCCAGGCAAGAACACTGGAGTGGGTTGCCATCTCCTTCTCCAATACATGAAAGTGAAAAGTGAAAGTGAAGTCGCTCAGTCGTGTCCAACTCCTAGCGACCCCATGGACTGCAGCCTACCAGGCTCCTCCATCCATGGGATTTTCCAGGCAAGAGTACTGGAGTGCGTTGCCATTGCCTTCTCCGCTCTTTAATTGTAGTAATTTTTAAATTGATGTTTGCTATGGAGCAAGCATCCCTAAGAGAATTTTGACGGCTTTTGGCAACTTCCATTCCAGAGATTGCAAAGCATTTCACTTACACTTTATCCATGACTTTTTGGTGACCAGTTTTATTAGTAGCCAGGATATCAGTAAATTAGAAAAAAAAATACTTTTCATTTTTCCAGAATGAAAATATGCATCTAGGCTTCCTTTCAGAGAAGGCAATGGCACCCCACTCTAGTACTTTTGCCTAGAAAATCTCATGGACGAAGGAGCCTGGTAGGCTGCAGTCCATGGGGTTGCTAGAGTCGGACACGACTGAGCGACTTCACTTTGACTTTTCACTTTCATGCATTGGAGAAGGAAATGGCAACCCACTCCAGTGTTCTTGCCTGGAGAATCCCAGTGATGGGGAAGCCTGGTGGGCTGCCGTCTATGGGGTCGCACAGAGTCGGACATGACTGAAGCGACTTAGCAGCAGCAGCAGCAGCAGCAGCAGGCTTCCTTTACCTAGCATATTTTCAAGATCAAAGACAAGATTTTGTCTTTGCTTTTTCTTTTTTCTTTCTTCTTCTCAGTTCCACCCCACCATAGACACAGATTGCACATAGAACCACAGACACATTATACCACATTGCAGATCCATAGACACATTGCACGTAGAACCACATGTTACTGCTACTGTATGTTTACTGACATAGAAACCATTTTCACAGAGAGCAAAGCCATTTTACTAAAAGTAAGCGGTAAGACTCAAATAACTCTGGGACTTGCATTAGAAGCATCCTCATGGAAGAAAGATAGTTCTAGGTTGCTGGTGGTAGAGGCAGGTAGAGGGTAGACAGGCTTGGTGCAAAGAGGATAATTGTGCACAAAAGGATGCTTGAGACCTTTTAAATACAATGAATACTTCAAAATGCTGTTTTAAGCAGGTCTAGTGGTGGCACTAGACTAGCGGTGGTAAAGACTGCCTGACAATGCAGGAGATGTAAGAGATTCAGGTTTGATCCCTGGGTCAGGAAGATCCCTTGCAGGAGGGCAGGCAACCCATTCCAGTATTCTTGCCTGGAGAATCCCCATGGGTAGAGTCTGGAGGCGTAAGTCCATGGGGTTGCAAAGAGTCAGACACAATTGAAGCAACTTAGCGTGTACAGCACAGTAGGTATTTATATGTTTTTTCCATGTCTTTAACAAACAGTAGTTCACTTAACTAGGCTTTTCTGTAATAAAATAATGTTTTCTGAAAGTGAAACAAGGCTTAGATATTCATAGATGAACTTGGGAAGTGGCACCCTGTGTGGTTCACGAAAAATGAATAGGGAAAATGAAAGTCTGTTTCCAGCCATACGGTATTGAGAGTTTTTTTTGTTTTTTTTTTTTTTACCATGGAGATCCTAACTTCAGTGAATAGTTTGTCTGTTAGAAAGGGCAGGGACTGGATACTGTAGAAAGTAATTATGATTGTTATTAAGAGACAAATTACTTTGGGAGATAGAATAATCTAGTGTAGGTATTCTTCATCCTAGTTTTGAGATACTCTTGGGTGTCTCCAGACATCACAAAGCATATCACAAGACTCCCCCAGAAAAATTAATTTTACTTTGTCCTACTTTTAAAAATATATAGTATGCAGCACTATTAAAAGAAGCAGAATCCCTTGTAATAAAAATATGATGGAGATAGCTGAAAAATGGAAAGAATACTGGGCTTAGTTGAAAACATTGATTCCATGCTTCTCTCTGCTATCTGTCTCTGTTCTGAAAATTTTCACTTTCAGATGAAACAATTATCTGTCTTGAAACCCAACTAGGATATAATAAATATAAAATAAGATTTTATTTTGAAAATATGTCTTAGATCTGAAGAATTTCACATCACTGTAAAATTATTTTTAAATCAGTAAATTCTGGTAAACACTTCTACATTTAACAGAGTGGAGTTTTTTCTGTAGGCAACAACAATGAACTAAGAGTTAGGAAAACATAGATTCTAATCTAGACTTCTTTCTCAAATATTTATTTCTTTTATTTTTAACCTTGGATAAATCATTAGTATTTCTTGGATTTAAGTTATGTATTTGTAAAATGAGGGAGCTTGACCCTTACAAGTTTTAAATTTCCTTATATTTCTAGAATAGTGTGATGCTACCTATGAAGACTGATGCTTAGAGAAGTAAAAAGTCCTTGGTGAATTGAAAAATGCCAGTTTTCAAAGTTTCTTCCATTTATTTATATATCTTCTTAGAGTTTAGGTAATGTTTTCACATATATACAAGCTTTCATGTGTTCAACATAAATGAGGCAGACAGAGCAGGAACTACCCTCATTTTATAGGTGACTTGTTAAGTGGGTGATATTAAGAATGCACAGCTGGTGAGTGACTAATGTGGGACGTGAACCCACTTCTATATCTAATATGTGAAGTTCTCTCTCAAACTCCACAACTTTGGTCTTAGCTGTCTGCGAAGTGCCCAGTATTTTAGACTATTTCCATTTTGTACAGCATAAACCTGTAAACAAAGCATCTTACTATGTGATTTGCATTATGAAATAGATGCTTCCATCTCTAAAGTGTGGTTTGGCACACCATGATTTTAATTGAGTTTTGACAGCAGATAATTTAATCTCGGTAAATATAATACTGTATCCTGACAGTGATATAAATATGTGGGCAAGCTGGGTTAGCAAATTCCTCAGCACTTTCAATGCTGTTTCCATTTCTGGAAAAGCAAGTCTGAACTGCAGGAAGGAAAAAATATAGTCTTATGAAAATGGCTATGAGAAAGTTCTATTTACAACTACTTAGCACAGTCTACTTCACTTTTGCTTTTCACTTTCCTGCACTGGAGAAGGAAATGGCAACCCACTTCATTGTTCTTGCCTGGAGAATCCCAGGGATGGGGGAGCCTGGTGGGCTGCTGTCTATGCGGTCGCACAGAGTCGGACACGACTGAAGCGACTTAGCAGCAGCAGCACAGTCTAAGATGGTACCAACTACTGTTGCTAACATTAATTCTATTCCACAGTTTTGAGATTCAAGAACTGAACAAAGGAACTAAAAACTTCTCTGATTGACTCTAAAGATATCTCATTTTATAGTTAAGAATAGATTCTTAAAAATGACCTGCCCATTTCATTTTGTTCCTCTCAAGGCTGGCATCCATCCAGCTTGTAGAAGAATGCCATTTCTGATCGGAGATGGGTCATTTTTACTCAATTACTTCACTGTCATTCTCACTGGAAACCTTATTCAATATTGGGGGATGGTCTGAGACATGGTGGTCGTTTATTCATTTGTTACTCTTCATGAAGTCTTGTGAAGATTGAAGCAGGACTGAGGGAAGCCAGGGAATGGCCTAGATGCCAGAAACAAGGAGTAAGCAGGAGGTGTAGTGCTGTTTCATATAAAATGCAGAACCAAAGTGAAATATAAATATTGCTGGCGAAATGAAAGAGCAGCTTGTTCAGTTGCTACTTCAATTAGCAGGGATTTTGTGGCCAAGAGGAAAAAGCAAAAGCTTTACCATCTGCTTTTATTTCTGAAGCTGCCTCAGTATTGGGTGATTGACCTCTGCAACCTGTTCATCATTTGTATACAAAATGTTCTTTACATGTACCAACCTCCCTCCCTCCTTTCTGTCTCTTTATTTCTCTCTTTCCTTCCTTCCTCCCTCCCTTTCTTCCTTCTTTCCCCTACTGATTCTGGGTGATTGGAGAGATGGCTTTCGATATATTTTTGCTACACATGACACCTTTGGAAGAAATCTGAACAGAATTCATCTTCCCCTTCTGCTAGATACCTATCTTTACCGCTCTTCCAACATGTATTAGTGTATTCAGTCAACAGGCAGATACTAGGTATCTGTAATGGGTTTAATGCTGAGGAAATATATAGAATAAATATTTCTTCCACCAATCCTTCAAGGACATGTTATGTCTTTGTTAAGTAATAATGTTAATGAAATGCTAAGTAATATTACAAATTAATATAGCGCATGACAGAGCTGAATGCAGAATATGTGTGTAATATAAATATGTATATTAAATGCATACTTATGCATTTAAATTTCAATAAATATTTGTTGAAGACTGACTCAGACTCTGCAAGGAATAGAAGATGCAAATATTAATAAAAGTAGCCTAAGCTGTAATGAATTCTTTTATCATTTAATAAAATCTAGAAATAAGACTACAGTTGCTTGCTTGCTAAGTCACTTCAGTCGTGTCCGACTCTGTGTGACCCCATAGATGGCAGCCCACCAGGCTCCCCCATCCCTGGGATTCTCCAGGCAAGAACACCAGAGTGGGTTGCCATCTCCTTCTCCAATGCATGAAAGTGAAAAGTGAAAGTGAAGTCGCTCAGTCGTGTCCGACCCTCAGCGACCCCATGGACTGCAGAATTCCAGGCTCCTCTGTCCATGGGATTTTCCAGGCAAGAGTACTGGAGTGGGTTGCCATTGCCTTCTCCGTGGATTGGTTAATTCAAGAGTTAAAATAGGTCATCAGAGAGCAAAAGGCCTCAGACCTTCTCTCTAATAGCTCCTGTGTGATAGCTGTGTCTGCTTTCATTGTTGTGAGATGGTTAAAGCTATTTTAAGCAAAGAGGGGTGTTCCCTCCCATATATCAATTTTTATTACAAAGAAAAACCTTTCTCTGAAGTCCCCCTTCATCTTTCACTTGACCAGTGTTTTAGACTGAATATTTGCCCCCCACAAATTCATATGTTGAAGCCCTTACCTCCCCACGTGATGGTATTTGGAGATTGAGGCCCTTTGAAGGTAATTAGGGTTAAATGAGGTATGTGGATATTATTAGTGTCTTTATAAAAAGAGGAAGAGACTAGAACCCTCTCTTTCTTTGTCATGTGAGGATATAGCAAGAAGACAGCCAATGGCAAGCCAGGAAGAAGGCCCTCACCAAGAACTGAGCCATGGTGTTAACCTGATCTTGGACTTCCAAACCTTCAGGACTGTGAGAAATCAGTGTCCATTTTTTAAGCCACTCAGTGTATTTTGTTATAGCAGCCTGAGCAGGGGCTTCCCAGGTGGCTCACCGGTAAAAATCCGTGTGCAGTGCAGGAGATGCAGGAGATGCGGATTTGATCCCTGGGTTGGGAAGATCCCCTGGAAGAGAGCATACACTCTAGTATTCCTGCCTGGAGAATCCTCATGGACAGAGGAGTGTGGCAGGCTGCAGTCCATAGCGTCACAGCAAATCAGACATGACTGAAGTGACTGAGCACGAGCCTGAGCAGACCAAGCCGCTTATCTTGACTGATTTAGGCCAATCATGACTAAGTTGTTGATAGAGCTGGGTGTATCTCACCTGAGTACACAGTTAAAATGGAGGTTCTGCTGGCCAGAAACAAAGGGAGAGTATAGCTGTTGGCTAGAAACCATAACAAAAACAAAAACACTTCAAACACTTGTGTCCTGTAAGCTGTAAGAAACTCCATACATAGAGAGTAAGATGAGGCCATGCCTTCAAGGAGGTATAGTGGAATTGTGGAGATTAGACATGCATACTGATAATGATCACAGAAGACAGTTTGAATTAAAAATAGCATGAATGAAAGAGTAATTCGGGGAAGGGAGAATAAAAACCGTCCTTACAACTAAACTGATTGAAATGATGGACAAGGAATTACAGGAGGAAGAAAGAAGAGGAACAATGAGCAGCTGCAAAGGGCTTTTGCTGCAAGAAGTGACAAGAGTAGCACTTGGTAAGCACTTTACTAGATTCTTACAGAGACATGAGGATGTGAGTGAGATGGGTGAGAAAATGCTCCTTTAGAGAGCTTAAGTGATGTCAGCATGCAGGAGAGATGGAAGAGAGAACATAAGACTCATACAACAGAAAATACACACTACTTCAGGCAAGAGGTTGTTATTTCCCAAGCTACACAAATGGCAAAGGAAATGGAAGGAACAGAGAGCTTTATGCAGAAAAGAGTCAAGGCTGGAATATATGGAGTCAGGTATAGTCAAGGGAACTAGGGAAGTGAGCATGGGTGCCACACATATGTACTGACTCCCTGCAGTGGGCTAGAAAATCTGTTCCACAAATTACTAGCTAATGTCAATGAATAGTCTTGATGGGTTATTTAAGCTGAGCATCAGATTTCACATTTTACAGTGGCATCACCTGCCTTATTTAATGTCAAGGATTACATACAATGATGCCTATGAGTTGCTGTCATATTGCCTGGCATATACTAGAAATTCAACAATTGCTAATTCTTGCCTCGCTTCATAGAAGTGATGGGAAGCAGCTGTAATGATTGAAGGAAAAGCTCTAAAAGAAAGTTAAGAGCTGTCTTATGCAGAGATCAATGAACTTTCCCCAAGGACTAGATAGTAAATATTTTCAGCTTTGCAGGTTGTATGACCTCTGTTGCAAGTATTCAACTTTGTAGCATGAAAGCAGTCATACATAATAGGTAACTGAGTGTAGCTATGTTTCCATAACACTTTATTATAGACCATGAAATTTGAATTTCATATTTCTACCTCCCATGAAATATTAACCTTATTTTGATTTTAATATAAAATATTCTAACATGTGATAAACACTCTTAGCTCTTATGTCACATAAAAAGTCAGCAGGCTAAACATGGCCAGCAGGAGAATATTCAATAAGAATGATCAATTAATGAGTTACAAAAAAAACCAAGTGAGTGCACAGAAGAAGGTTGAATTGAGTGATTATCAAGTCACTGATCAGAGAAGTAACTGAGGTAGAACCCAGGATTTCAGGGGAAACGAGGAAGCAAAGCACAGTAGTTATAATAGTTTTAAGTGTGATTAATAGAAGGGATCTGAAAGAATCACTTGTTTATTATGTGGGTAGACAAAGATCGAAAATACAAAAAGATGAAAGGAATAATTAAAAAGGAACCAGAGGAGATGAAAGTGAATATTATTTATGTTAATAGGTATGATCCTTGGAAGAATGTAGGCGTCTTTGTTGCCAGGAGAAATGGAGGATAGCAAAATAAAAATTGATGTGTGGTGGTAGTGATATATGTATTGGCAGAATTAATATCACATGTGCTTAAGTTCCTTTGTGAATGAAGCACAGATCCTATTTTCTGAGCATGAAAGGGGACCAGTAGGAGTGAGAGCCTAGAATATGGAGATAATTTAAAATGGAGGCTGTGGTCAATGCAAAAGTTTTAAATGAGAATAATCAAAGAGTGTCTGAATGACAGTGAGGGTCCTATGAGAATTTAGACATCCTGACTTGTAGTAGTTGCTATCCCAGAGATTTTGAGTTCTTAGCAATGTTAAGAAAACAAACCCAGAAACAGAGAAAGTGAAAGTAAATATTCACATACCTGATATGGAGAAATAGGTTCCTTCTTCTCCAGCCTTTCCCCTTTCACAGTCACCTATTCATAGAAATGATCTGAGCATGGTATACATTCTTGCATGCTTAGTTGCTCAGTTGTGTCTGACTCTGCAGTCCCATGGCCTGGTAGCCTGCCAGGCTCCTCTGTTCATGGGATCCTCCAGGTAAGAATACTGGGGTGGGTATCTCTTCCCTTTCCAGTGGATCTTCCCAACCTAGGGGATCAAACCTGGGTCTCCTGCAATATGGGCAGATACTTTACCGTTTGAGCCACCAGGGAAGCTGAGCATAGTATATACAACTGTGCTATTTAATACTGTAACTACTAACCACCTGTAGCTATTTATTTAAATTTATTAAAATTAACTTAAATTTTTTAAAAAGCAGTAGTTGCATTAGCTACATTCCAAGTGCCTACTAGTCATCTGTGGCTACTGACTATTGTGTTAGACTGCTCAGACAAAGAACATTTCCATCATTTTCAGGAGAAAATTCAATTGGACAGTGCTGGTATTGGGAATGGCTTCCTGCCTCTTATTGTTGTTTTTTTAACCTGTCCAGAAATCACTGAGATTAAAGTGATTATCTACAAGCAGATAATCAAAATTTGCACATAAGTCCCCAGCCCAAGAACTTGAGAACATTAGAACAAATGGTTCAAAGACAAACCAGGGTTCACCCTAGGTTAAGTTCTCCATCTTGACTGATAGGCGCACAGACAAAAATAGAGTTCAACTGAGTGGCAGAGAAGAATTTAAAACCCAAGGCAGTGAAGAGAACAATGGGGATGTCTGTATTCATTCTGCTTCTTTTTTCTCCCACTCTCAAATTTTCACTTAATGGCTGAGTCACATAGGTTAAATGTGTGTGACAAGAGTGTATTCTGTTGTGTGTGAACATGAAGGGCACATGCTGAAATGTAGAGCATTAATATGTTAATGCATTTTTTCATAATAGGTATATTAATGGAAGTGCTTAAGAGATAGAAAATGCAAGAGGTATTTGGATCAGTTGTTAGTTTTATAGCCCTTTACCTGATCACTGTGCCCTTTTTGTCAAAGTCCGTTATAAGCACAAGGGAAGTTACATGGATGTGGCATGTATGAGCCCATCATCTCAAAAACTGCAGTGGTTGGTTAAGGAGAGATGGTTGTTAGTTGCCTCGGTTACTCATTAAGTAGTGCTTACATACAAAATTTCAGATACTGCACTAACTACTCTTCAGTAGAAAACTATTTAAAAAATTATGACTATTTTTAGAAAGGAATAATAAGTTACTCTTGATCTATTTCTTGTGGATCTATTTTTATTTTCTTAAAAAAGTGGAGTATTTTCATTTTTCCTGAATAAAAATGATTTCTGTAGCCTGCAGAAACTATGAGCAGGCACACCTCATTTTGTTGCACTTCATTTTATTACACCTCACAGATATTGCATTTTTTACAAATCTAAGGTTTGTGGCAACCCTGTGTTGAGCAAGTCTATCGGCACCATTTTTCCAAAAGCATTTGCTTACTTTGTGTCTCTGTGTCACAGTTTGGTAATTCTCACAATACTTCAGACTTTTTTGTTACTATTGTATTTGTGTGGTGACCTGTGGTCAGTGGTCTCTGATGTCACTATTGTAATTGGTTGGGGAAACCACAAACCACCCCCAAGTAAAAGGGCAAACTTCATCCATGAATGTTGAGTTTTAACTCCACCAGTTGCTCATCCATCTTTCTCCCTCTCCTTGGGCCACTCTATTCCTTGAGACACAACAATATTGAAATTGGGCCAGTTAATAATCCTATAGTGACCTCAAAATGTTTCAGGGAAGGGGAGAGCCATACATCTGGTTTGGATAGAAGATCAAATCAGCCATCTGGTCATCCAAGCACTCTGATGGAGATATACAATAAAATTCAGATTGATTTCATGCCTCCTAACACAGCATTCATTCTGTAGCCCATGGATTAAGGAATAATTTTGACTTTCAAGTCTCATTGCTTAAGAAATACATTTCATAAAGCTATAGCTGCCATAGATATGATTCCTCTGATGGATCTGGGCAAAGTTAATTGAAAACCTTCTGGAGACTTCCTTGGCAATCCAGTAGTTAAGACTCTATGCTTCCAATGCAGGGGGCATGGGTTCAATCACTGGTCAGGGAACTAAGATCACACATGCTGCACCTTGTGCCCACTCTACCACCCCACAAAAAAGAAAACCTTCTAGAAAGGATTCACCATTGTAGATGCCATTAAGAATATTTGTGATTCATCAGAAGAGGCCAAATATCAACATAGTCCTCATAGATGACTTTGAGAGGGGTTCAGGACTTCAGTGGAAGAAGTAACTGCAGATGTGGTTGAAAGAGCAAGAGAGCTAGAAGCAGAGCCTGAAGATGTGACTGATGCTGCAATCCCATGATAAAACTCTAATGGATGAGAAGTTTCTTCTTATGGATGAGCAAAGGGAGTAGTTTCTTGAGAGGGAGTCTACCCTGGAAGATGTTGAAATGGTGACAAAGGGTTTAGACTATAACATAGACTTAGTTGATAAAGCAGAGGCAAGGTTTGAGAGGATTGACTCCAGTTTTGAAAAAAGTCTTGCTGTGGGTAAAATCTATCAAACAACATTGCCTGCTACAGAGAAATCATTCATGAAAGAGAGCCAGTCGATGCAGACTTTATTGTGGTCTTATTTTAAGAAATTGTCACAACCACCCGAACCTTTAGCAGCCTGATCAGTCAGCAACCACAAAGGTTTAGCAAGACCCTCCACCAGCAAAAAGATTAGGACTCACTGAAGGCTGAGCTGATGATTGGTGAAGTGAACGTGAAAGTCATTCAGTTGTGTCTGACTCTTTGCGACCCCATGGACTATACAGTCATCTGTGGAATTCTCCAGTCCAGAGTACTAGAGTAGTAGCTGTTTCATTGTCCAGGGGATCTTCCCAACCGAGGGATTGAACCCAGGTCTGCTGCCTTGCAGGCAGATTCTTTACCAGCTGAGCTACAGGAAGCCCAAGAATACTAGAGTGGGTAGCCTATCCCTTCTCCAGGGGATCTTCCCAACCCAGGAATCGAACTGGGGTTTCCTGCATTGCACACAGATTCTTTACCAGCCGAGCTACCAGGGAAGCCCCTTTACCAATAAAGTATTTTTTAATTAAGTTGTGTACATATTTTAGACATAATGCTACTGCATACTTGATACACTTCAGTATAGTAAATTTATACACACTGGGAAATAAACAAAAAAATTTGTATGACTTGCTTTGTTGTTATATATGTTTCATTTTATTGATCTAGGACCAAATCCCTAATATCTCCAAGATGTGCCTGTATACTCTGGCAAGCTCTCAGGTGACTAACAGTCAAAAGAATTGCGGGAAAGTTCCTATTATTACTTTTAATTCTAAATGTAACATTAAATAGGGAACTTTAAAGTTATTTCTAAAAAAAGGTGTATGGCACAAATATTTTTCCTCCATGAAAAATTACATAAAATAAGTAAGGAGAAAGATTTAAAATGTAGAAATAAATTTTATTTAATACCTACACATTTATTTATTTACACAGAGTTGCATATTGTTCAGTTAACCAATATACTCTGTTTATGAAGATAAATATATAAATAAGGTACTTAAGAGCTCTATGAAGTTGGGCAAATTGTTAAATTTCCCTAAACCTATTTTTTTTTCTCTTCTGTTATAATGGATTTAATAACAATATCTTTGTCACTGAATTTCCCTTCATATTAAATGAGGCCATCACTATTAGCCTTTTAACTTAGGGATAAATGTGCTGCTGCTGCTGCTGCTGCTGCCGCCAAGTTGCTTCAGTCGTGTCCAACTCTGTGCGACCCCATAGACGGCAGCCCACCAGGCTCCCCCGTCCCTGGGATTCTCCAGGCAAGAACACTGGAGTGGGTTGCCATTTCCTTCTCCAATGCATGAAAGTGAAAAGTGAAAGTGAAGTCGCTCAGTCGTGTCCGTCTCTTAGCGACCCCATGGACTGCAGCCTACCAGGCTCCTCCATCCATGGGATTTTCCAGACAAGAGTACTGGAGTGGGTTGCCATTGCCTTCTCTGATAAATGTGCTAAAGGAAGATTTACTATTATTTTCTTATTGTTTTTTAAAGCCCCAGAGATAATAAATGTTCAGAGCTTCAAATCCATATCAGACTGTCAGCAAAGCAAATCTTCTTTCCTGACTCCATGGTTAGAAAACTGCCCTTTTAATCCTGTGCCAAGAAACTACTCAACTCAGGGATCTGGGGTTTATATTGCAGCTGTCTTACATGAGCATTCTCTAAGAAAAATAAAATTAAATGAATATCTAACTGTGTAGGAAAGCCACTCACAAAATAGACCTGTTTAAATGTGTTTACAAAAATTCCTAAAACCCTTGTTCATCTTACTAGAGCTTCTCTTGAAACACAAGGATCTAAAGAATTTGGGGACTGAGTTCTTACAGGGAGAGGAAGCAGCAAAACTTTGCCCATAAGGGAGAGGAAAGTGAAACAGTGAATCAGACCATAGGGTGCCCATTCAGAGTCTGCTGTCCTCCTGCAAAGAGATTACTTGTCCTTCTATCCATTTTTCAAACTTAATGTTCTAAATTTCAAATTCTAAACCTCAGACCTCTCTCTGAAGACAGGTATTTTTTTCTTATGGCAAAAAAAAAATATCAAGAAAATGGGAATGATAGGGCATGAGGTTTTTCATTTTGCAGATGCTGCTCCTTGGCCTTGGGATTATGTCAACAGAACAAAAGAAAATACAGTTAGTGATTGAAGCAAGGTCCCAGAGCAGCTGGGCTTCTGCCAGATTGATCTGGATTAGAGATTTATCATTCTGAACTTGATATTGAACTTTATGACCTACCAATTGGCTTTCATTGCATCAGCACAACTTGTTAAGGAAAAAGGAAGGTAGCAATTAAACCACTAATGTCAAACCTCTGTTGACATCTCCCTAAAAGATAACCTGCAGTTATAGAAATCTACAATGAAAATTAGCCTAATGGTTCATACATACTCTGACTATATGATCAGAATAACAAAATCTCATCATTGCTATTTCCAGATATGACAAGAGAGGTAAGAAGTATTAATCAGTTATCAATTTTTTCTCTAGAATAAGTAATGCATGGCTTTTCTCCCCAAATTAGACTGTTACCTAATTGTATATTGATAATTTGTCCTAAAGAAACATTCACTAACTTCATTTTAGTTATTATTGTACAGCTTCATATATTTACAAACAAATAGCTTCTAATTTGACCTATAATTTTCTGAGAGCACTATTTTATTATTAAAATTATTTTACTATTACTATAAAAATGGATTTAGATGATGTGATTAATTTAGCTTATTAGACAAGGCAGCATATAATCTGGATTCATCCTCTTAATTTGTGAGATTTCTCTGTAAAATGATTCTCTCTCTAATAGTAAAAAGTGGAGGAACCAAGACGTAGCAAGTTTGACGTGAAATATATTGTCTTGATATATTAAGACAAAATGTTCAAATAGCTCTTTTCTTACATGTACATTAGATGCTGTCACTCTCCAATGCAATTTTAAACTTCCAAATCTTGAAGGAAGGGCTGTGAATTTAGAGAAAGACTGCATGAGGCAAAGAGAATGTATATTTTGTCAATTATGGGGTGGTATGTGAAATAGAGTCCATCTGAAATGTTATTATATCATAAAAACATCTTGAGGTTTGGGTGCATGCATTCTGTTCTTCGGCATGGGTCAGAGACTGAATTTGCAGTGGAATTTTTCAGAGCTGAATGCAACAAAAATAACTGCTTCCCTCAGGGAAAATGAGAGAGAAGATTTTCCAAGACTGACCTCTAAAGAATTGGTACATTAGATGTGGAAATTGTCATGTTGGAACTCAGTTATGCTTCTGAAATTTCTCTCCATTCTCAAATAAATATCATTGTGTACTGGGATGTGTAAATGTGAAAAAACAAGATGCAACACACTATGTTGCTATAGAATTGTGTGAAGTATGTGTGCTTTTTGTTTGAGATAAATCAAAAGTTAGATGAACTATTACAAGGATTTTTGTTATATTAAGTGAATTAAACAATGTTTGTCTTCCTCTGAAAATGGATAGTAGGATGATAATTTTTTCAATTGATAAAAGTCATCTGTGCTGGATGGCTGTATTAGTAGAATTAGATCATTCACCTAAATAGTCTCTTGTAGTTGCAGTAACTGAAAAACGCAATTGGTGGCATGTCACAGCCCTTTAAGCTTGAGCACTTGGAGTTCTATCTCAGAAAGTTAGCCTCATAAGCTTCTCTACTGAGAAAAGTAAAACTTGGAATTTCCACAAAGTAGTTTAGAAAATCAAAAGAGACAGGATGGGTTTACCAGGATGCGCATGACTCATATCCTTCCAATAATATCATTTTATTTCAGGCACCACAAAAGCTCTGAGTACAAACAGTTACCTACTGAAAAGATTTTAAAATGTCTCTGCAACCAGAATCATTGAGAGATGCAGAGGGTGGGATGAGATAAGGATGTCCACAATTTGGCCTGCCCAGTGGGCCTCCTTTATTGTAGCCTACATTTTCTGCTTTTGAAGAATAGAACCAAAGTGATGTTCAAGGGACTCTAGGAAAGAATGGTGCTTCTTGGAAAGGTGAGCGGTCTGTCAGCTGGCCCCTGTCAGGGGTGACCTGTATCAAGCATGCCTCTTCATCTCAGAGGCATCATGCGTCTTTGGAAATCTTTAGATCAAACTCACAAGAAAAAGAGGTGTTAAATATATCACAGGGAGCCAGCCAAAGAATTTTAGCAAAGAAAAACAAAACCTTGAACAGAAAGTGTTTAGGATTCAACATTATGCCCTTAATTTACAAAGATTAAGCAGTACCAAACCATGGCCTCATTCTGCCTTTATTATACTATACATATTTTCTCCCATCTCTGTCTCTTGCTTGCTTGCTTGCTTGCTAAGTCACTTCAGTCGTGTCTGATTCCATGTGACCCCATAGATGGCAGCCCACCAGGCTCCCCCATCCCTGGGATTCTCCAGGCAAGAACACTGGAGTGGGTTGCCATTTCCTTCTCCAATGCATGAAAGTGAAAAGTGAAAGTGAAGTCGCTCAGTCTCTACCTCCCGCCAAACCCTTCCCAAGAAACTGGGATGAGCATTAAGACAAACAGTAACTTGCAGATTATAAAGCCCGCAGCTAGACAGAAGCTGTGAGATAGGAAGTTTGCCTAGAGGAATGGATGTTAATAATTTAAACAAGCCATAAGGGAAACTTCTCAGGTATCCAGATATGTAGGTTAAATGAAGGCTTGTACTCTCAGGCAAGACATGGATCAGAATGTAACAAAGAGTTTGTTCCAGTATAAAGCCTTAGCTCCCCAGTTGTTAATAGCAACTACTAGCATATGATAGAAGCATCCTGTTTCAGTGTTATATCTTAAGATCTTGACAAGGTAGTTTAAAGCTAATTATTTCTATCACAAAAGAGCACAGGAGGCAGTGGCATGCTCATTGAAGTTTGGCATTTTTTATTTTTCTAGCAAAATGCATACTATGGCCTGAAGTGGTACTACAAGTTACAGCCTGTTTCTCAGCAAGACTTTTTTTTTTTTTTTTACTGAGACCCAGTATCTTGTTTCTAGTTAGGAAACTTTAAATCAAAGTGAGAAGATTCCCCATTTGTTACTAAAAAGACTGAAGAGCATTAGTGAATGAATTTGAGATGCCTCATTTTTAAACAATATTACACTACACAATAAGAAATAACTTGTCTTTACTGATATTAATCTGTCAGCAACCAGTTAATACAACGGCAGAAAATTAGAATCAGAGCAAAGAAGCTGTCTCTGATGCAAGCCAATCAGGGAGATTTTTAGTGCAGATGTGAATCCAGGTCTTAAATTCATTAGAAATGGGTATGCTGCTGCTGCTAAGTCGCGTCAGTCGTGTCCGACTCTGTGCAACCCCATAGACGGCAGCCCACCAGGCTCCTCCGTCCCTGGGATTCTCCAGGCAAGAATACTGGAATGGGTTGCCATTTCCTTCTCCAGTATTCTTGAATTTCCCACAAAGCTTAGCCTAGAATTGAGCATTATATAAAGTGCTAGTAGAAGTCATCTGATTAATTAAATCAAGTAGGACTTATGCTGTCACGTATAAAGAGACCATTCTTTAGTACCGCAGATGATGACCACTGACCTTTCCTGGGGCTTTGTCATCAATTGTTGTGGGGCTGTTTTTGGACACACCCTCTCCCTCACTTGTACTCCTTCTCTAAACCCCGCAGTCAGCCAGCCTGACTCCTCCACTGGAATGGGGCAAACTGGAGCTCACCTCGGGGCCTTTGCACCTGCCTTTCCCTATGCCAGAGTCCACAGTGATCACCCAGCTGCCTGCATGACTGGCTTGCTCTCATCTTCTGATCCCTGCTTAGATGTCATCTCTTCAGAGAGCTATTTTCTGACTCTTGGCTATCTTTATTATTATTATTATTATGCTTTCTTTTCCTTAATAACATTGACTGTCTTCACTATTTGATGCATTAGTGTTTGTCTCCTTATTACCACTAACCACCTCCAACCCAGAAATGCAAACTCTCAAGGGCAGGGATTCTGGCTTATTCATTACTATAGCTTCTGCTCTTCATAGACATAATAGGTGCTCATTAAAGATTTTTGACTAATAAATTAATGATGAGAACGTTTTCCATATTCCATTTCTGATTTCCTTTCCAGAACAATGGAGTAGGTGCCATGTTCTCTTTCGTTTCCTTTCTGGTAGTTTACCTTGTTAAGGGGAATTGCCTTGCAGTTGCTAGAGGTAGACAGTCCATCGAGGGCACAGAGGGAGATGGCACTTACAGGTAATCTGACAGAGAAACACCAGCACTTATTGCTGAGGGAAAGTCATTGAGTCAGGGCATGGACAACCAAAGGAAATGAGAGTTGATAGGAGGGGATTTGATCAGCCTCAATCATTTGAGAATTCTCAATATGTTCACTGGAGAAGCAAATGGCAACCCACTCCAGTATTCTTGCCTGGAGAATCCCCATGGGCAGAGGAGCCTGGTGGGCTACAGTCCATGGGGTCGCAAAGAGTCGGATGCGACTGAGCAACTAAACACAGCACCGCACAATATGTTCACAAATACAGTTTTCAAGTTGAAAAATACAACCATATCTCTGCTTTCAAGGGCTTACTTCCGGATATCAGCTCAGTTCAGTTCAGTCCAGTCGCTCAGTCGTGTCCGACTCTTTGTGACCCCATGAATTGCAGCACGCCAGGCCTCCCTGTCCATCACCAACTCCTGGAGTTCACCCAGACTCACATCCATCGAGTCAGTGATGCCATCCAGCCATCTCATCCTCTGTCGTCCCCTTCTCTTCTGGATATAGGAGTAAGATAAGTCAGATGAAAAACCACAGATTCAATGATATGAGAGTGAAGACAGAATTCCAGGAAAAAGAGAGAGCTTGAGCAAATATAGAAGGGCAGGAGAGGAATATGTTTCACTGAGGAATGGAGAAATACTTCAGAGTTGTCGGGGACTCACTCAAACCAGAAAACTGGGATATTGGAATGGAAATATTAGTTTATGCCAGACTGTGGTGAGATCTGATTCAAGGCTTTGGTTTTTGTAGTTTGAGGTACTTGTTTTCTGTAGAAATACGCTAGGTTTAAAGTGACTTTTAAGGACAGTCAGTATAACATCAGCACTCAGGCTAAGGCAACTTGCATATAGAACTGAGAGTGGTCAGGAAGTCTGGGGAAATTTTTGCACATATTTTATGTCTAAAGATAGTTCTGTGTGACTGCCTGGTGTATGTCTTCTATTAGCTGATCTGCCTCTCAGCTTTAGCTCTGTGTTACTTATTATATTTATGGTTCTAGTTCGCTGTGGTCAAACCAGCAATTCTCTGAGAAACAAGCACATCATGTTTCAAACCTTCATATGCACTTAGATAAGTAATTTAGTTAGATTGATTAGAAGTTGTGAAATTTCCTGCAGTGCTTGTGTGTTTTGAATACAAAATCTAGACTTGAGCAATATATAGCCAATGCTACAAACAAAATTGGATTAGCCATACTAAAATGACAGCTTCAATTGAAAAGTGGGTCATGATGAAATTTCTTGCTTGAGCTTGGTGTCTCAAAGTGCAGGTACTTGCTTCCATATGTACTAAAATGCTTCTGATAATGCCAGTTCTAGAGAAGAACATTTTTTTTTTAAATTTTCATGGTTTGTCTTTCTCTGGAAAAATATTCAGCTCAGTGGTAATACATATTCTGTATTAAATGATTTATTGTTGTTTTAACTCTAGGCTATAGTTATAATTCATGAGGTCACAAACTGGTATTTTGGAAGGAAATAATGTCAATTATCATGTTACACTTTGAACAATTAACATCTGTAACATTTCAGAACCACATACTTGAATTGTACACATTTTTTAAAGTTGGATATCACTAAATAATATATTATCTTATAAATTATACATTTTATTTTATAGCTGACAAGTTAAATGTGGTATCTCTCATTATCATTCATTTAAAGTCAAACATCTCAGTCCAAATACACTCCTTGAGAATGTAGGTCAAAAATAATTCATTATATAAGAAATTTGCAACTTAAGAGTGTATATGAGAAAAAGAGGGAAGAGGAACTCAAATTGGAGAAGCACAAAGAATATAGCCATATAGTGACTCTAAAGAATTTGCTTACTTACTTTTAAAATTGATGATCACAAACTAATAAGCTGGCCACACAAATCATTTGTGGTTTTCTTGAATTGCCTGTTTCATTAAAGGAAAAATGTGGGGAAAAAGTCTTCATGAGAATTGTGCATCTTGCATGGCTGACTAGTTTGTCACTTTTTAACTTGCAGTACTCATTTGTTGAGCCACAAAGATCCACCGAATTATTCTGTTTCGGGGTTCAAATATGCTAGTGCCCACAGGATTTCATCCTGGAAATGATCAACATAGTTCAGCGGTTTTGAAGATAAATTGAAACTTGCTAATTATATTCATTTTGTGAAAACTCAGATTAAAAAGAGACAGCCATATGCAAATTGAATACATGCGGCCAAACTGAATGATATTGTTTCATGTGCTTTCTAAATAATAGACAAGGTAACTATTCAGAATGATTCTTTTGAATCTTCTGACAAGCATGATTTATGGTGTTCCTAAGATGTATTCTTTGCTTAACAGGCAAAAGAAAGGCTTTATTTTCTCACTAATCTAATGTTGCATGAATTTATATTATAATGTAGCTCCACTTAGAAAGTGAAGGGGGAGGGGAAAGTGGATGAAAATTATATCTTACTAAAATGTACAACAGGTTGAAATTGAAAATTACTATTTTAGCGTGCAAAGTGGAAAACCATGACAGGGGGAGGGGGGCAGACTTTTCTGCATTTGACATAAATCAGACAGTCTCTTTCCCCATCTAGCAACAAGAGGTCAGTTGTAAGATATTTGAATAAGAATGTATTAGGCTGGAGGGCTAGAACAGTGCTGAAAAAAACCCCACTTCCACTGTTCTGGCTAGGGTGACCAGTCATAGCTGTTTGCTTGGAGTAATCCAAATGTATTCCTGTTGTATTAGTGCTAACTATGAAAACTACTACCTTTTACCATCATAAGAGTTCCTTTTTAAATGATAAAATATGGTAACACTGGTGATTCACCACAGCGAAATAGGGACCAGCGTTTCAGGACTGAGCTTCCCTAGTACTCCCTTGCTGTGATTCACTACAGCATGCACAAGGGAATTATGGGTGACCAGAAAGGTGTGTGAGTTGCACAGGGTATTTTTCTTTATCCCATAATGCTAAATCACCAGATCCTTAGGGTACTCTTTAGTGAGACACTTTAAATGGTCAGCTTAATACTGAAAACGAAGTGAGGTATCATGGGGATGGGTGGCTCACCTACATCGGTTTTCCCATCCAGCAAGAGCCTACAAAATCAAAAATAACTTTTGCTTGCAACAGAAACTACTCATGATTTTTGTTTTCCTTTGTTTTCCTTTTCATGGATACCTTCTATACTTCTATTCCTTTCAGTGTTTTCTTTATCTGTTTCTGTCCCCTCTTCTAGTTCTGTTATTTTTGTAGAAGGATGAGAATTCTCTGTGTTGTCTGATCATTTTTATTCCTTCCCCAAGTCCCCTTTATCTCTGCTCTCTTGCTTTCTTTAATATAGATTCCCATTACACATGTAAGTCTGGTCTGGTCACTTGTTCTGTTTCACTAGTGTGTTCAGATTTATTTGGTGCGATGTAAGAGTGTTATCTGGGAAATAAGGAAGAGCTATTTCTATGTTATTTGTCCCAAATAAACTTGAGGCTTCAAAAAGTGCATTATCTTAACTGTGAAATTTACAAAGCGTTCTCATAAGAGCATATATTAAGAAGAGATACACATAGATGCTTTCTGTCAGTTTTGTGACTGAGCATTATTTTCTTAACTTTAGTATTTTAAAGGAATTAAATTTAAGTATTTCCCAACTTATACGAACTGTTGCGTCCATGCAAAGTTCTTTTTAATGTATCCTTCCTCCCGCCCTCCCTCCCTCCCTCCCTCCCTCCCTCCCTCTTTTCCTTTCTCCCCTCCTTTCCTTATTTTCACTGAAAGCACATGGAAAAATAAAGAAAATTGGACAAAAATGTAATTGAATACCCAGAATACCAGTAGGATATTACAAGTCAATAAAGGTTACTTGGATAGCAGTGCCACTTCTGCTGTTAGCTTTGTTCTTGACAGTAGGATACACTTCTGGTATCAAGATTGGAAGTAATTTTTTGATCAAGTGGGACATCAAATATCTAGGCCTGACTCAGAGATCACTGGTTTCAGTAATCTGATGACAGCCTTGCAAATCATGATCCCTTGTTAATCATATATTTTATCTTTACTTATATTTATACTTGACTTGGAAATTTTCAAAGGAGAATCAAAAGACTTCTGCAACAAAAATGATAAAAATCTGATCATAATTACAAAAATTAAAATACTAAAATATTTGTCATTTGATTATGATATAAATATGATAAACTATTCATGTCTTTATACATGTTCATAGATGTATTCACAGTAGGTTAATGGATTTGCTGCATATATTGTAACTCCTTTGTGATTATAACATCCTAGATATTAATATATATAGTATAGAATACTTAATGATATATAATATAATATATATATATTATATATGTCTTTGTATTTGAGAATAATTTCTCTATCACATTGCAAAAGTTGATAATGGAGTAAAAATATTGTTGATTGTCCTTAACCAATTGAATGAGTTTGTTCTATAGGGTGAATTATAAAGGGAGTTTGCCCATACAAAGACATAACTTCCTTAAAATTCACTTTTTAGTAACAGTTATAAAGTCAAAGAGAAAAGAAATAAATGATGATCAACCTAATCAAAATGCACTGGGGTTTCTAGGAAGGCCCTAATCAAACCATCAGCTTTTTGCCAACTACCTCCAAATGCAAAGAACACTCCCTTTCTCCAGCATCTTATTCATGTCAATCAATGACTGTCTTAGTCTGTAGGGTCAATGATGGATCAATATGTGGTACCATTGTGTGAGTGTATGCTCTGTCACTCTGTTGTGTCTGACTCTTTGAAACCCCGTGGACTGCATCCCGCCAGGCTTCTCTGTCCATGGCATTTTCTAGGCAAGAATACTTGGGTGGGTTACCATTTCCTCCTCCGGGGATACCATTACACATAAAACAAAAACATCAGCATATTAAGAAAGGCAGCAGCAGGGGAGACAATGTGTTGAGGAATGAGTCTGAGCCAAATTCATTCTGGGTGATACTTCATGGGCAGGTATAGTTTAAAATTGCCCATTCAAGGCTCAGTGGTGATTACTGTTTGCTATAAGAAGAGGTTTGCTTTCAGTCCAAAACAGAGACCCTCTCCTTCCTTCACATTCCATCAGCTACTGGTTTCATCCCCTAAATAACTAGAATACAAGAGGAAAAATCCATTTTTCCCCTTCTCCAGACTTTATGGTGCTTCAGGTCATCATCAAGGTGACCTCTCAAGTAGACTCCTGGAACCAGTAATCTTTGGAAAATATCACTTCATTTTCCTGCTCACTACTGCCCAGTACCCAGCCCCAACCTGGTCTTCAGGATGGTCATCCTCTACTTGACCCACAAGGCCATCATCCAGCCTTTTTACCTCAGCAGCCCCACCTGTGCCTCATCCCCTTTTCATACTTCACATTCCTCTTTACACCTCTGAGATTCTCATAGTTTCTTGGGTAAGCACTCTTTGGACTTTGCACATGTTATTTCCTCAATATGCTTCTTCATTTCTTTAATCTTTACTCACTTTCCAGGCCTCCATTCAGATGCTGTGGTCTCAAGAAAGCCTTGCCTGCCTACTCCCTTCTATGCAAGTTATCTACCCTTCCCATATCTTTCCAAAGTATTTTTACACTTATATAGATTATGATTGGAGAAGGCAATGGCACCCCACTCCAGTACTCTTGCCTGGAAAATCCCATGGACGGAGGAGCCTGGTAGGCTGCAGGCCATGGGGTCACAAAGAGTTGGACACGACTGAGCGACTTCACTTTCACTTTTCACTTTCATGCATTGGAGAAGGAAATGGCAACCCACTCCAGTGTTCTTGCCTGGAGAATCCCAGGGACGGGGGAGCCTGGTGGGCTGCCGTCTATGGGGTCTCACAGAGTCGGACATGACTGAAGTGACTTAGCAGCAGCAGCAGGAGCAGGTTATGATTGCTAGGTTGAGTTCTGAGTCATCAGCCTCTGTGTAAGCATGGAGTTTGTCTTCTGAACTAAGTATTATTTGACTACCAAGCAGAACGCCGATTCTTAAAGCAGAATGGTAGTCCTTAGGACCAAGCAGAATACAAGGGTTTTAGACATTGCCAAAAATCATAGGGACTTCCCTGGCAGTCCAGTGGTTAAAACTTCACCTTCCAATGCAGGGAATGCAGGTTCAATCCCTGGTTGCAGATCTAAGATCCCACATGCCTCATGGCCAAAAAAACAAAACATCAAATAGAAGCAATATTATAAGGAATTCAATATAAAGACTAAAAAATAATCATGGGTGGCTACTTTCTCTAGACCAGGGTAATTTTGCCATCTATCAATATTAACAGAGAAGCAGAAGTTTTAGTTCAGCGATAAACACAGGGACAAGTCAAAAAGGTTTTCTAAACTCCCCTTTATATCCTCTATTCAATAGAATATTTTACACTATTCAGATATTTTCACATCTAGCTCACCATTCGGTTTCTTAAATCTCTTTTGTTTCAAATGTCCAAACAGATTTGGAGCACATGGCCTTTATTTATTTATGTAAGTTCTTCTTTTTGGAGGTGGGGAGGCAGGCAAATGCAGAGGAAACAGCCCACAGCTGGGCTTTGCTTGTAAGGAGGAATGGTTCTGGCTCTTGCTGTAACATTACTAGAGGCAGAGTTGAAATTCAGTCATAGTATCTTTCCTTTTTTAAGGTGAGCTCAATGGGCAGATCCCTCTGTGAATGCTAGAGGTAACAGTAAAAAGCAAGCTGTCACATTTCTTTTTTTGGATTAAGAGTACAAAATGAAACTGCTTACACATCATAGATTCATTTCATTATAAAAGTGCCAAATATAGCTTTCTGAGAAAGGTGCACACATATCTTACTAATGAAAAGTTATAATGTTTATTTCCATCTTTCTCCTAAAAGAGGAGGGAAATAAAAATCATTAACTCTAAAATGAATCAAAGAGGACATGAAGCTAAAAAGGTATATTTGGGGAGGTCACCTAGGAGAAATAGAGAGAACTCAATTTATCTAAAGAGATGTGGAGGCCAACTTTCTCATTGGTGCTCCCCAAACTTCTTCTTCCACCTGTTTTTCCCACCCTTCCCCTCCACTGTCTTCCTCTGTCTCCTTCCCTGTTAAAGTGCATTTTCTCAATGAGATCTGCTGCAATGACTCTGTTAAAACTTAGAGTCACTTCCACAACTTTCAAATCTCCCTCTCTCTTTGCTGCTTTATTTTGTCCCACAGAATAGAAGGCCATCTGTTTTACTACAAAGCTTATTTATTCTCTTTCTTGCTTATTTCCCTACCTTAGAGTGTGAGCTTTTTGAGGACAGGCAGTGTTGCCATATTGCTTACTGTGGGATCCCTAGTGCCCAGGACATGGCTGCCATGGAACAGTCACTGAACAGATTCCTGTTGAATGAATAAATCAACCTTACTCGTGGCTAGCCTACAACTTTCTGATATATATGTGTCCCATCCGAAGCCTTTCAATTCTCTATCTATTCTGTTATTCTTTTATTCTTATTTCAGAAACAAATATTTCAGCCCATATTTCTGTGTAACTCCTTCCATTGTTTTTCAGCTTCTCAGTCTTCCAATTTCCCTAATATGTACAAGAAATAAAAGGAGGCAAAGATATAAACAGATAGTTACAGAGATAGAGATGAATAAATAAAGATAACTTCAATCTTCAGGTTAAATTTTTTACATTAACTACATCTCTGAATGTACTGTTTTCATGTCATTTTTGGATTTTGAAGTCCTTAGAGTAATTTAATGCATACACTTGTACATGCTTGTACACACTCTACAGACACACAGACACAGGGTCACACAGTAGGCTCTGCTTTCCCCAAAATCCTGAGCTCAGAGAAATCAGAAGCAATTTTTGGTATTAAATAATCTGATGATAAACTACCTAAGGAAAATTATTTAAAACATGTCTATATTCTTCATATTGAATAGATTTGGTTATTTCTAATCAATAGCATTTATTTCTAATCAATAGCATTCATGTTGAATAGATTTAATTATTTCTAATCAATTAGCATTCATTCTAAGATTTATTTTTCATACTATTGGATAACTACTAATAATCACTCATAAAAGTAGGAATAGAGAGTTTGAACGTCATTCACAGTGACAAAACTAATAAACTCCTACAAATTTTGCCTATTTGTCTTTATGTTATTATATAATTGGACATTTCACAGTGTGAGGAACTATGTCATGAGATCCTCTTGAATTAATGAAAAATGTACAGTCTAACTATAAGTGATAAAATATTGTCCCTGGAGTCAATATTTATAATGATTTATGATGTCACTTAGTGAATTACAGTTAGACCTTTATGTTTTTTACACAGTAGCTTATTTCATGTTCAAATTTTTAAAATCTGGGGATTCAAACAGATGTAAATAGCAGATGAGACATGTTCCTCTGGCTTATAGCCACATACCTATACTGAGGCTCTAGCTTAATATGCTGTGGACCTGAGGATTCAATTCACATCATTATCCAAGCTTCATCAGAACATCCACAGAACCTCTGCAGTGTGCTCTAGACATGTTGGAACAAATGCTATCTTCATCACAGCTTCCAGTAGTCACATTATGAAAAAGCTTGTTTCAACCAATCCACAGTGTACTTTGTCAAAGAAGTGAGGTGAAAATACAGTGATTAAATTCCATGTAAGCCATGGAAAGAGACTTCTACAGTAACCTCTGGGTTCTGATTGCTAAAGTTCAAAGAACAAAGAAATGAGTTCTGTGAATGGGAAAATGGATTAATCTGTGGAGTTAAAAATAATTCTAACTCTAATTGATTTAATGTGAACCTTCTTGGTATTCTGATTTTATACAAAGACCTCCAGTTAATATAATTGTCTCCTTTTAAGAAGTAAGAAAATTCATTGCATACTTTGTTTCTAGGAAGCTGTCCCTTTCTGTCATTCTGTGTTTTATGTCATTGTCTTTTACTTGGAAAATACTTCTAGTTAGAGTGGCAAGGGAGTGATGGGAAAGGTTAATGTTATCTGTGAGATTTAATAACATTTTTGTAAATCATTTCTGGTATATTTAAGAATGGTTTCCAAATTTAATAGCTTTGAACTTTGCTGAAGTCCAGCATCAGCTACCTTCACAATTTTTACAGTATATTGATATACTTGGTGTTATTACATTCACATTATATGTGAATTTTATGTATATTATATATGCACTTTAAAAATAATATTTATGGAAATTCAAAACACAATTATTCATTTATGCATTCATTTTGCTGAGTACATACTATGCTAGCTTTTGTGAGAGAGAATGAGTGTGTGAATAGTCTCTGCCTCCAGACATTAACCTGGGAATATACAATGTAGAACAAACATTTGTTGATATATGGGGTTGGCCAATAAGTTTGTTTGAGTTTTTCTGTAAGATGTTATTGGAAAAACCAGGATGAACATTTTGGCCAACACCATATATATATACATGCATCACACATGGGCAGTTGACATCCTGCAGAGTTCTGAGAAACCAATAGTTACAAAATGGGCTCAGAATAGATGGAAGGTACCACAAGTATCACATGCATGTTTTAGAAAATAAGAACAATAGGAATGCAGAAGTGGAGGGAAGTACACAGGCCAGACAGCAGGGAAAGCTTTAGGGAGCGAGTGAATTTCAGCCAGACCTTCAAGTCCTATTGACTGTTGTCAGGAAAGAAAGTAATCTAGAGAGATCCCCTAGTGTTTTTGTTTGTTTGTTTGTTTTGTTTTGCCTTTGTTCTATCCTCAGTGTCTAGCAGAGGTCTTAAAAATTACTTGTTAAATCAGAGAATAGGATTGTGGAGTTTCTGTATACTTACCTGAATGCAGGGCATCAGGGAGGGATGGAGAAGGGAAGTACCAGGTCAGGGACTGAAGGGAAGGGCATAGAACAGAGAACAGCATGGCAAGAGTAAAGGGTCCTATAGAAATGTCAAGATGAGGTTGAGTGGGCATTTCAAGTCAGAATGGAGGGAGGCTTGCAGTCTCTGTCCTGATGCTAATGAAGAGCAATGCATTTTTTTTTTAATTAACTGAAGAGTAGCATGTTAAAACCTTGAAAAAAAAATCTGTCCACTTATAAATAATTGCCTAATCATAATCTGTCAGATAACATATAATTTCATCTCATAGGAAATTTAATCATTTGCATATGTTGACAAAGTACTCTACATTCTCTCTCTTGAGACTATTAGAATGAACTTAAATTGTGTCATCTGGGAAGGTAAAATCTGGAAAACCAAATAAGCTGGAGATAGTGGAGGTGAAATCAAAAAGGATGCTTCTTATTCCAAGTCTTTAACACCTGTGTAATTGTCTATTATTTAGAAGGTTTAAACTGGTCCAGATGATGCTGTCCCAATGAAAGAAGAGAATGCTTAAGTATATTTCTTTAGTTTTATAATTTTGGGAATGGAAAACCTAGGTATGGGCTTCCCCAGTGGCTCAGCAGTAAAGAATCAGCCTGCCAATGTAGGAGATACTGCAGGAGCTATGGGTTCAATCCCTGGGTTGGGAAGATCCCCTGGAGAAGGAAATGGCTACCCACTCCAGTATCCTTACCTGGAGAATCCCATGGACAGAGGAGCCTGGCGGGCTGCAGTCCATGGGGTCCCAAATAGTTGGACAGGACTGAGCGACTAAACAGCAGCAGCAAGCCTAGTTATAACCAAGGATGCAAATGGCCAGTTCCTCTTACACAAAAACACTGCCTGGGAGCCCTGCTGGATAAGCAGGCTTTGTGTGCAGGAGAATCTTAACCCAAGACCATCAGGAGCCAAACAGAAACCAAGGGGCTTTTTTTGTTACTACTGGCTTAGGAAGTCACATGAGTAAAGAAGGGTGAGTGGGTTTGGTCAGAACATCCATGAGGCCTTGAAACACTAAGACTGGTGAGAATGGTGTTTGGTGAGTTGCTTTTCTCCCAAGGTGGATGAGCTTCATAAACTAATAAGTGTTTTCCATCTGTGAGATCAAAAGACAGATTTTTACAACGTTTGGCAGGGAGGGTTAAGCATTTGGAGTCCACATGGAGATTATATAGGAGAAAAATCAGGGGAAAGCTGCTTTTTTGGCTGTGGTAGGCACCAGACTCAAGCAGGTCCATAAACAACACCCTCCAAAAAATAAACAAGAATGCCACTTCAAAAACCCCACTTGTCAAAATTGTCTTTTCTCTTCTCAATTTTTGTATTAGCAGTTTCTATTTAGTCTCCTCATTCCGTTCATATTGTTCTGAGAAGGTACAATCAGATTAAGAATATATACATATAGAGAGAAATAGAAGTGGGGGAGGGGGTGAGACAGTTGACTTGAAGTGGCAATAAAGCATACCCACCCATTACCTCTAGCTATTGGAAGGGAAGAGGCAAATAAAGTACAATATGAACAGTAGATTATTTTCCAACACACTTGTATGTCTACATGCACATACACACAAAATCTATGTTAGTCCAAAATGTTTGGGGGCCTTAGATTTTGGGGTCTGTTGAAGAATATTTTTTCATGGCTATCGCATACTCTCTAATCTCATTCATTCAACAAACACTTAAAGAGCATCAACTAAGCAAGAGGAAATAGCGCAGTGATTGAAGCCAGCTCAGAGCCAGTTTGTTCCAAGGAGCCCTGGCTGCCTTGTGGAGGTTGTGCAACCTTGTGCAAACATTTGCCTCTTCAGCTGCCTTTGCATCATTGGTAAAATGAAGATGGAAGCAGTGCCTAAAGTTGTAGTGAGGACTAAATGAAATAATACATATTGTACACATGGTAAATGCTCCATAAATATTCTTTATTACTGTGATTATGTGCCAAGCACAACCTCAACTGGATTCTCATTACTGCTTGGAAATTCTTGTGTTCATCTGTTGTGGACTCTAATTTGTATTCCTTACAGTGGGACTTAGAACTGTTTCCCCTTATTCTGGCCAGACTTTCTCACTCTAGATAGTGTGATCTTGGAGGGCTGGGATTCTAACTAATTTGTTCTTATATTTGCCAGATGGACATATAGATGGTACACACTGAAAACACCTACTGAATGAATATGTGAAGGACAGCAAGTATTTATTGAGTCTACTGTCTTTAGTTAGCACATAAATTAATTGGATGGGAAAGACAAGTAGAAAAAGAATGAGAAGATAATGCAAATAAGAACACGATGAAGCACGGGCCTTGAACAGAGACTAAAGGCCACGATATTTAAGAGGGGAATGATAGTAGTGAGGCAGAACAAAGTGAGTTGAGACAGAATTTTATTTGTGTCTTAAAGTTTGGATAGTTTACATATACAGAAGGGGTAATGGTATCATTTCTTGTGAGAAGTCATTATACATTTCTGAGCAAAAAAGTGGAAGGTTGATGACAGAAATGTTAAAGATACCTTGCAGCAAAGAAAGAAAATGTTACAGATGTTTTTTAAAGTAAATCTTTTTATAGAGATAAGGAAGAGTATAGAAACAATATAGGTTTTCCCATCATTTGTCAGGTTAGAAGAAAGACCATAGGAATTTCATAATTAAAAATTTTCATAATTTTAAAAAAATTTAGTAATTTTTAAAAGATGTGTAAAGAATAACATCCACAGGCTTATCCTGGTGTCTACGGGAAATAGCCTCCCTTTCCATTCTCTGTGATCCAGAGGTGATGGATAAAGCTGTAAATACTGGAGTCAGTGTTCCAAGTTCTCAAGATCGTGAGGTGAGGTCTTCCTACTTCCCAGAATGATCAATCAATGCACAAATTGAACTTCATAAATTCACTGTGGAAAAGGAATACTACATAGGTTAAAATTGCATTTGAGGATTGGATTTATAACCTGGTTTGTAGACTATCTCCCAAACAGATTATTCCTTTTAGCTAATGGTTTCAGAGGTACATGGAGCAGAATTAGTCATCAGATAAAAACCAGAGAAAAAATATTGTGCACTCACTGTCTCTGTATTAAATGGAAATGCCAAACTCACAGTTATTAATTATGCACATGGACATCCCTAATACCTGGTATGTCATGAGTTTATAACGAATATAATTTTCCTTTCCTGCCTTTTCACTCAGATCCTACTGACATCTGGCTAGACATGGCCATGAGGGGTCCTCTTGACTGCAGAGTCAAACAGTAAAATTTATGCTAAGATAGGATTTCTTATTGAAAAGTGGAGGTCATTAAAGCAAAGTAGAATTTGGGTGCTGTCAACAAAATACTCAAGAGATGAGGAACCACATTTTGGAAAAGACAATTGAAACCATTTTATTTAACATTTCCTTTGCGTTTTTCACAAAAGATCCATATAGACTTTAAAAGTACATATATTTTTTTTTCCTAAAGGGTTAACCTTTTCTTCTTTGTTTCGTCTGTTATTTACTAAATCAAATTTATGACTGTGTCTTCTCCCAAAAGTTCCATCATGTTTTATGGTGGTTTTCCCATCATCTCTCCCCCAATAGATGTGAAACCATTATTTAAAGACTTACTGCCAGAGGTATCAAGAGTTTATAGAAAACAGAAAACACGGGGAAAACATGATGTGAAATAAAAATCAGGGATTGAAAAGGTATCAGAGGAGGAGAACTAACATGAAAAATTATAGGCTCTAGAGCAAGACCCCAGAACTCACATTCTGATTCCACTGCATACCAGCTGCATAGTCGTGGGCAAGTGATTTTACCAATCTGTGCCTCAGTTTCTTTGTCTATGAAATGGGGATAATTGTGTTACCTGCCGTGAAGGATTTTGGGAGGATTAAATCAATGTAAACATCTAGAGCACCTTGAACGATCACTGACAATTAGGAAGTATTTATTAAGTTAGCTATTATCATTGTTCCTATAATCACTATTTATAGTTAGAGTACAGTATTTCTGTCATACAAATATGATTGATTCCTTGGGGAATTTAACCACTGAGTTCAAGTCGTGTGAGGCAGGAGTCAACATGAATGAACACTAGATCTTCTGGTTTCCAGTTCTATTTTGCTTCCTGCTGTGTACCATGAGATAGAATAAAAAGTAAGAGAGGTTTGGAAGAAAGAAAGCAGATAGGGAATAGAAAATATGCTCTGGTGAAAACTGCTACTGCTACTGCTAAATCGCATCATTTGTGTCCGACTCTGTGCGACCCCATAGATGGCAGCCCACCAGGCTCCCCCGTCCCTGGGATTCTCCAGGCAAGAACACTGGAGTGGGTTGCCATTTCCTTCTCCAGTGCATGAAAGTGAAAAGTGAAAGTGAAGTTGCTTAGTTGTATCCGACTGTTTGCGACCCCATGGACTGCAGCCTACCACGTTCCTCTGTCCATGGGATTTTCCAGGCAAGAGTACTGGAGTGGGGTGCCATTGCCTTCTAGGTTTGTTTAAATCCCCAAACTGGGTTCTGAACAACATGTGGATCACTTTTACATTATGGAAAAGCATTTTTATTTATTTTCTTTGCAGTCTTTTCTGTATGCTAAGCAAATCCCAGCGTCCCTAGAAGTTTGTGTTGTCTTTAAGGCATTTTAGATTCATTTCCAATTCTTAGAGTTTGTCAGTGTATAAGTCAAATCCAGCCTTTGAGCTGAAGGGACACCATTGTTTGCCATAGCACTGTCTTTTCCATGTTGTCCCCAATTCCCTTTTATAAGAAGTCTTTGCTTCCTGTTGTTCAGCAGGCATGTGCATTGAGCCTACATCTCCATTGAACATTGACAAAGAAACTTTTTTGTGTCAATAGACATCTGTACATGTACAAGTGGAAAAATCCCCAAGATCTTACTTTAAATGGAAGCTACAAGAATTTGTGTATATTGGGTAGTTCAGGCCTGATATAGTGTCTACATAAAATATTTGTGAAGGGTGGAATGATAGAAAATATCACACACATTTTATCCTCTCTTAAAAGTCCACCTTCTTAGCATAGTAAGTTGGGGAAGGGGTAGTTTTCCTGGACCAGAACATGTGTCAAGAGCATCTGGAAACAAAGCTTTAGGTAAGAGAAAAGAGAGCCAATATGAAGAGCCTAAGTGATATGTCCCCCTGTGCCCATGTGCCTGGTATTGGGCTCGGATTAGTAAAGGGAACAGATCGGAAGCCCTGGTACTCTCCCGGGTGAAGTTCCTTGTCCTGTCCTAAAAAGCTTCCCTCCAGTTGAGCAGACAGTCAAAATTCCTATACTTCTAAGAGTACCTCCTCAAAACATTTCCTGATCTTCAGTATCCAACTTAAGTGCAGGGCACATTCTTTTTAATGTTTCCAATGGCAAGTTCAGAGAAAGAGACTCCACAAATTCTGAAATCCATCATTTTAGGGATTTCTGCTATTACTCAAGGAGATAACCCACAGACATCACTTCTGTAGCCAGAGCCTACATTAAATCTCTTCCCCATCAAGTCTGAAACTCTTCATTCCTTAAATTACATGAAGTTCCACTTAGGAGCTTTTCACTTCAGTCTATGAATTATCCTGAAAATTTTGTAGATCCCTATTAGGAGGTCACAGAAAACTGTTAGCGTCCGCATTCCTTAGTGTGCGCTGGTTTAATCAGGTGGCTTCACTCACCCGCAGCCAAGGTACTAAAGAAAAGGAGAAGAGTGAATAATTTTATAGCAAGAGCTGGTTATACAGGGACTATCCTGGCTGAACCACTGGCATTAAAGTATTTTAACCTATTATTCAGAACATAGCTATGGGAAAAAACACCTAAGGGAAAAAGAGCAAATGTGTGTGTGTCAGGGGGTGGGGGGAAGGTGGATGTAAAAAGGGAATGGGTTCCATTCTCACACCTGCCCACACGTCTTCCAAGTTTGGATCACTTTAAAATTGTGCCTGGATAATTTTGGCCCTATTTGTTGCTAGTACAATGATTTAGTTCCAGCAACTCAGAACATCTTATAGATTAGGTAGATTATATCTTTAGTGAAAGCTAAAACTTACTAGGTTTTTTTCAAAAATCTGATTAGACTTGAGTTGACCTTCTAAATTCTCTTCTACTTATATAATTTGCATTTTAAAGTTCTATCAGCACAGGTAATACAAGCAAATATAAAGTATGCATATGTCATTGCCAATGTAAGAATTATCTTAAAATTTGCACTAAAAAGCTATAAAATTTTTTGAAGTAATGTTATACGATATTATGTTTATAAAAATCATTTTATTATATTCTGTTAAGATTCATGAAAATGAATTATCCTTTACCACAGTTTTCTTTCCAGCCTCGTTTTTATAAGTAGTTGTCAATATACTGTTAAAATAAAGCCAAGCCAAAAATACTGTTCTGTAAATGCTTACTAGATATCAACTGATGTATATATACAGCCAGAGAGAATTTATAGCCTAAATAGTCCAAAGTGGAGTTTCTTAAACTTAATGTGTATAACAGTTTTCTGGGGAAATTATTAAAATGCAGATTCTGAGTCAGTAGCCGGGGTTGAAACCTGAAGGCTTGTGTTTCTAACAACCTCCCAGGTGATGAGATGTTGTTGGTCTGAAAGCACAGAACCAAAAGCTAGACAGCAGTGATTACAGAGTGCAAGGAATTATCTTAATCTCCTTTATCAGTCTCCATCTCTCTGTTCATCAACCAGTAGTGACCCCTTTAAGCGTATACTATATTCTTTGAAATAAGATTTTGAGCAATGGTTATGGAAATCAAAGATAATGCTGAGTCCTTGGAAATCAGGTGATGTTATAGGAATTTGAATGTCTATTTCCATGATGACAATGCCTGGTGTGTCCAGCCTGGAGCACTTTCTTATGAATCTCGGAGAAGTTGGTTTAATTGTGAATGAAGTGTCCCTTCTCCCCCAGCCTTACTAAAATTCATACTCATTTTGCTTAGTGCTAGAACATTTAAAGTGTTTTTTTTTTCTCCTGCCCTGTGTAATCTCGTTTTTGCAAGAGCTCTCTGCATTAAATGGATGAATTATTATTGTTACGTGCATTTTAAAGATGAGGATCTGAGGGTTAAAGAGCTTTGAGCAGTATCACTAAGAATATAGAGGAGCCGGTAACAAGGCCTAGTTATCCTAATGGGCTCTGGGATTATTTATACATAACCCGATCCTACCGGTCCCCGCCCCCGTTCTCACTCCCAGTCTTGCTTGTGTAAAAGGAAATAGATAACAATACACACATATTCCTTTTACTAAAGTGACTCCTTAAAAAAACACAAAGTCCCCTTTCTGTGACCGGTCAGAGACCAATTTGCTGTCTGCAAGACGCCACTTCTAAAATCTCCCAGCAGGGGGCACTATGGCATTGGACTTCAGCTTTGCTATTTACAGTTCCAAGGTGGTGGGGTTTTTTTCTCCTATTAAGTTTTCTGGTTTGTTTTTCTTTCTTTCTTTTTTTTTCCCCCTTCCCTACTTTGTGCTTTCCCGAGATCCTTCTTTGCATTATTAGAACAGCAGCTGATATTCATCACTGAAAAGTGCTCATAATACTTTATCATTTAAGCCCAGGAATGTGTGTGTTTGGGGGGTAGGGGTGGTATCTATATGAAAGCTATGGAAGAAATTATAACTGATACAGCACATATCAACTCTCCCATAAAAATAGCTTCTCTTGTATCTTCCTTTTTTAAATTTAATGGGAGTAGTGAACTTGTGAAAAAAATAAAAGACATGAAGGCTCTGTAACTTTGATCCCTTGATACTTGTAGCAGATGCCTATTGTGCTTGCTTTTCATCTGCTGCAGATTAATTTTATTTCCCAAACAGGCCAATAGATAAAAGAAGATAAGCAATGCTTGTCTGAGACCCTCAGAGTTATTATTTTCTGCAGATCAAATCAGAATAAAAAGGCTGCTGCTCTAGGAAGGTCCAAAGATGAGCACTTTCTCGTGTCAAACCTTCAGTTCACTCCATGGGGATGCTTTCGCCTCCCTCACCCCAGGCCAGCAGGGGAAGAAAAGTCACCTTCAGAAGCACACAACCTGAGCCAAGGTCTCCCTGAAGTGAAAAGGCTGTGGATTGGTTTGCATCATTTTCTCCAGCTTTCAATATAGCAAAAAGATGTTGAAATACGAAAGATTTGGGAAAAATCACCCTGGTTGTGTTCTGAGGCACCTTTAAATAAGATATTTGTTTATTTGCTTGTTTGTAAGGAAATAAAATGCCAACTATAAACTCTCCTGAGAACTTGCCCACCCCAAAATGGTCTCACTGTGGAATTTTCTGGTCATGCTCTATGGTGTTGCCCTTTTTTCTGCTATTAGAGACAACTGATTGAAGATTTATCATGTAAAGGCCCAGCTGCCTTCAGTCTAGTCCAGTATCTAGTGTCTCATTGGTATACCACAGATCAAGCTATGGAAGGAGTGGAATAATCAAATTTTGGGAACTGAAAAAAATCTTAGAGAGAGTTTTGTTTTCTAAACCAGTCACTCACCTTTCCTCCCACCCCATCTTGGAAAGGGGAAGCCAGGACCTAGTTATCACATTTACCAAAGGGCACATGTCTAGTTTCCAGGCAGAGGACAGAATTTCATTTTCTGATTCTCCTGCAGTTGTTTTTACTCTTCTGCAGTGATTTTTCAAACCACGATCAATATAAATATTTCATTCAAACATATACTTTAAGAATAATTTTACTAGCAGGACGTTGCATCTGAAAAATAGATTTTAAAAATGATGCCCCTTTGAACAGCATAAAACTCATCAGAGGGCTTCCTTAGAGTCTCAGTGGCTAAGAATCCACCTGCCAATGCAGGAAACACAGGTTCAATTCCTGATCCAGGAAGATTGCACCTGCTGCTGAGCAACTGAGCTCATGTGCCACAACTGTTGAGCCTGTGCTCCAGAGCCCAGGAGCCCACAGGCTGCAACTGCCGAAGCCCACGTGCCTCGAGACTGCCGCAGTGAGCAGCCTGAGCACCGCAACAAGGAGTAGCTCCCAACAGCCGCAACCGGAGAAAAGCCCTCGCAGCCATGAAGACCCAGCACAGCCAAAAATAAAGCAATACAATTCTTAAAAATATATTTTTTAAAAACCTTGTCAATATAAAGCATCTTACCGAATTTAAAGTGAAAGGCGAACCTCAAAGGCTGAGCACAAATGCTTGGTATCACATGTGAGGACAGCCTAGAAACAAGGCCAAAGATACTCAAATTTGGGAGAAAACTCAGGTTTGAGATATTACATTCCTTAAGTCACTTTTCTTGAAAATAGGAAAGGACTGCAGTATTTCAGTCTTAGAGGAAGCATCTCTCAGCACAACTCGTAAAACTCACTGGCCTGAAATTTTATTTTGAAATGATTACCTAGCACTACAACTGAATAATCAATTAAAGACCTATCTTCTACACGATACTGAAATATATTTGTGTCTTCAGTTTCTACGCACTCTTTTTTTTTGGCCATGCTGGGTCCTCGTGTACTAGTGGATTCTTTTGCTGTGGACACTGACTGTAAGGCACACAGGCTTCAGTAGTTGGAGCTCCAGGCTCTGGGGCACAGGCTCAGTAGTAGTGACCCTCGGGCTTAGTTGTTCCGTGTCATGTGGGATCTTCATGGATCAGGAATTGAACCCTTATCTCCTGCATTGACAGGTAGATTCTTTATCCCCTGAGCCACTAGGGAAACCCCTCTACTCAATCTTATAAAACATATTCTTCCGTTTGCAAAGCACTCCTGTTTGTCCAAAGCACACTTTTTTAAAGTTTCAGCATTCAGAATTCTAGCTTTCTAAGAAACTTTCTTGATTTTAGTTTATAGAGTTCAAGTGTAAGCTTATTTGTCCACACTAATGTAAGGGAGGAAAATATATTTTTCGTCGACCCTTTTAAGTTCTCAACTGGGACACCAATAACTAAAGTGATTAACAAATGAAAAAATATACAAACTTATTGAATTAAATTTTATATGATGTGTGAGCCTTTTTAAGGAATGAAGACCTAAAGAAATGGTTAAACCTTAGTGTTTTCATGCTAAGTTTGATGAAAAGTGGAGAGTCGTGGGAAAATGCAATAGGATAAAGAATATGAGCTAGGAGTAGTAAACTAGGGAACATAGCAAGGTCTTTCCCTTCAGATTCCTCTGTATCCCTTGTCTTTGGAAAATATGATGCCCCTTTCCTCTGGGTTTAGGGAGAGTGCCTCTCACATGAGGCTTTTACTTCCTACTCCCAAGGAAGGTCAGAAAGTTCTTCCTACACATGCCACTTTTCAAATGTCTTCAGTTAAGATATTCAGGTATCCTGTTTTGGGGTTATCATGTTTTGAACAGCATCATCTACAGGGTTGTTAATTTATTCCAATAAAGTCCAGTGGAAACTGCTTAATGCCACTTTACCTAGAAACTCTCTCGTTTAGGATATCCTTGTGGTTTTGCTAATGAGAATCTTCTCTTGTTCTCCAGGCATTGATGCCTTTTGGTCTCACTTATTTATTTAAGTTTTATCAATGGTTTGCTTTTCTCATGTCCATTATAACAACAAATCTAAGTACTGTAAAAATACTTTATTATGTTTATTACATATTACCAATTATTATTAATTGTGTTATTATTATTTATGATGTCCCTCTTTTATTATATCTATATAAGTAATTGGGTTTCTGTGCAGTGTCCAACATATAGCATCCTTGAGCTTTAGGAAAAAGTGGATGAAAAAACAGATATCCTCTTCAGTTTAATCTGTTCTGCCGTGTGTCTCATTTCTATAACATGGAAAAGCTCATACATGCTGGGAATATAGGAAATACGTCACTATAATGGGGAGTCCATCTGCGGCCTTCATTTGTGCGTTTTCTGGCTTGTTAATGTTCTACACCAGCAAGTGACAGTAGTTGCTTGCTAAGTGTTCAGACGGGTCAGACATCAAGGAGCCAAGTACAGTTGCCTATTCAACTTACGTTCTTTCCTGGCTTGCAGTTAGGCCACGAGCTCTGGTTTACAAGTGTGGATAATACTGTTCTCCTGGCATTTGTGTACTTGGCTCATGTCTCCATGACCTGGCATCCTCAATTCTTTTTCAGACTCTGTCCTTCAGGCAACATTTACCTTTTAATTTCAACTGACCAGTTCTTTACTGTATTTATTAAAAATTAAATTACTTTCAATGATAATATTTTATTAGGATGATTATTAGTTTTGCAAGTGTTCTGGTTTCACAGTTGTGTAGATATGGAGTAGTGTCCATTTTTGCAGAGTAAACGGGTTTTCAGAAACACATATAACAGGCAGTTCGTTGGTGGTTCAGTGGATAGCAATGGACAGGACTTCATGCTCTTACTGCCTAGGGCCTGGGTTCAGTCCTTGGTTGGGGAAATAAAATACCACAAGCTTCATAGCATGGCCAAAACAACATTCCTTTTTAATTAAAAAAAAATACTCATATTGATCAAGACCAATCTGAACGACATGACTGAGTTGTGAGAGTGACCTGAGACTGCTTCACTGAACCCTGGTTAGGCAAGCCCAGCTCCCAGGCACACAAGTGGGGACCCTGGGCAGATGCATCCATGCAGCAGAGCCCTGGAAGGAATAGAGAGACTGAGGGTCCCCACTTGAAGTTCTCTCAAGAGGAGGAAGCATGGGGCTGAGTGGAGCCTGCCTAATTATTTTTGCCAAATTTCCCAATCAAGGCAGAGAAACTGAGAAGAAAAAGTAAAATCCTCCAGCATGGAAAGAGAAGATGCATTCCCCTCTAACATGGTAGAAAACATGACTAGGAAATTTTTAAAATATTGAGCAAGTCATAGAAATATAAAATAAAATGCAAATAACCTATTTTTCCTTGGGAGGAAGTCATATTCAATAATTGAAAATATTTCCTTCCAGATCTTTCCTTGTGTCAACCCAGTTTTATGCAAGCCATAGGAGCAGCCTTTCTGTCTCTCCTGGAGTTCCCATATGCTAGGCATTAAAAAAAAAAAAAAAAAAAAGACGCAGGTCCTCTAAGAACATGACCCTTTAAAATCTAGGTGAAAAACATAAAAACACAGAGAGAGAGTAGAATAATCAAGTTTATTCTCTGTTTGAGTTGTGCTTTTTAAAATCCATTATGGCCTCAAATCAGTTCTGAAAATAGTTTCGCACATATTTGCCCAGACAGGTTATAATTTATTCCAGCTGAGTAGAAAAGAAAGTTTATTTCATGTATGTGCTTGTACACCTACTCTCCCACCCCCTATCATCAATAAGAGAAACGGCCAGCTGAAATGCAGGGCATCTCTCAGCCCCACCATTAGGCTGATAATGCAATACTGTATCACCTTTTATACTTCCAAGCCGGATATAGTGGAACTCTAGAAATGAGAGTAGAAAACGCATGGGGAAGCCACCTATTTAGGAAACAATTACATTTCCAAACCAACCGAATATAAGTAAATCCTGCCTAAAGGCGGTTCCCATTATTCCCAGTGACCACACTCTTGCAAATGAAAATATCGCTTGAACTTCTCTATACAGGGAGATGCTATACACATGGTAATTCTCTTTCTCAGTTTAATCCACTATAATAAACTGTTTACATTTTCACTAACATACATATGTGTGAGTCTTATATGCTTTCTACATGAGATGCATGCATGTATGTTCTCCACAGTTAATTTTTTTCTCACTGACTAACATAATAAGTTTCTTGGCTGTATTTTCTTTTTTTTTTTTTTATTTTTTTTTTATTTTTTTTTTTATTTTTAGACTTTACATAACTGTATTAGTTTTGCCAAATATCACAATGAATCCACCACAGGTATACACGTGTTCCCCAAAAATTTAAATAGAATTCCAATGCTTGAATAACATTGCATTCAAATTGTACATACTGTTTAGCTACCTGACTTTACCAGTTGTACTTTCTCAAGAGACAGTAATGAGAATGCTACGATAATGAGAACAATAGCCAGTAAGCTTTAGCAGAGACAGAAATTTTTAAATTCTGTGGTGTTCGAATCTATGAAAACACTGACCTTAGTGGAGACTTAATGCAGATTTGCTAAATAGTTCTGTGTGCGGAGTGAGTTACTGGGGAAACAGCCAAGAAATCAATCCTATTTAATAGGAGAAAAACATCCAAAGAGTCTATAGACCTGAGAAATTCCAGAGCCTCTAAATTCATAGTCACCAGATTTTGCTTGTGTGTAAAACAGTGTTGAAACTAAAATCATGATCATGATTTTGTTCAATATTCTTCTCTTTCTATGTTAAACAGTTCAGAATATCCTCCTCTTATTTGCCGAGTTGTGATCTCTTGTTTTGAGTATGTGAAAATTATTTCAAGAACGTTGCAGAATTTTGTTTTGTTTTGCAGTTTTACTCTATTTGTTGATTGATCGGTTGCAATTAGAATGAGGTGGCTTTTTTTTTTTTTTTTTTTTTTTTACCTTTTATACATAAATGTTTCTATTACTGTAGAGGAATATGGAACTGGGTCAGTGAAACCAAGGGGTTTTAAAGGCTAAAAAATAAATTTCTTCTACTTTCACCACTCTAAACACAACTGGTTTCCTACCCTTTTTAATGACAATAGCCAGAAAACGACTGTGAAAGAAGGGTCCTCTCGATCAATTCTTAAATCAAAAATAGTTTAAAAGTTCTGATTAGGAACATTAGGAGCTTGTTTCCTGGTGGGGAAATGGCCAGTGAACCTCTCTGTAGGCTTTGGTGTCCTCATTTGTACCATGGATGCAGCAACAGGACCTACTGTTCAGGGTTGCTGCTGGTATTAAGTATGCAAGTCATGTGTCAGAGGCCACGACCCACCGGAGAAACTCAATCAATACTCGTCGATAAATACTCAATGTCTTTGTTGTTCTTTGCCTACACTGCATCGCAGCAACCCGAGAACCTTAGAAGACAGTTCTCTGCACTGTGCCAAAGGTTGATAGGCATTACGTGTTTCTGTCCTAAAGCACATAAAACAGATGGCAGAGTAGCAGTGTCACTGATTGTCACTGTAATAGTTTATCCCCTCTGGCTCATTTTCTCATGTCGCTTGAGGTGTTGGCTACAAAATGCAACCACCAAACTTCCCCATGGTTGCTGTCACAGGGCCAGAGTAAGACAGAAAACAGAGTTTGGCTCTTATGGTCTGACCTCAGAGAGCCAGGCCAGTCATCAGGGTTTGGGTGGAGCCTGGACCTCTTCAGGTCCTGTGGCTGCTTTCAGAAGTGGATTAGGATTGGAACTTGCTGCTTCTCAAAGACAACCAAGGCACTGAGTTCAGCATCCTTCCCTTTTCCCCTTTAGAACATTCCTGAAACTCGCAAGGAGCTGTGATGCCCAACAACTTTGACCTGAAGTTCAAAGTTTGATGACCTAAAATGCACTTTTTCCTAAAAATAGGCTCACTGGTGTTTTGCTTGATAGAATGCTGTAGAGTTTTTGAATTTTAACACTCACAGCTCTGGAATGTTCAAGTCCATGGACAGTATGTGGACACCGCACCCAAGAGCTGTGTGACCCTCTCTGGTTGCTCGTATCTCTCTCCCTGCCCTGCCTTGTGATCATGCCTCTCTTGCACACTACGTTAGGAAGCACTTGAGCAACACAAGCAAAGCTGTTAACCTCAAACAAAAGTTCTCAGTCATTTTTTTGACCACAGTCCTCATGACCCATTCCATTCCAAACAAACATACAAAAAACTTTGACAACAAATACCACCATATGGAAAATTCAAACATAATGAGGTATGCGTATCATGTGCTTTCCAATGGGAATGTAGATGATTCGTGTTTGTCTGCTGTGTGTAGATGTTCTAAAGTCTAGCCTTAAGGCAGTTATGGGTCACCAATAGTTTTGCTTCGCATATGCATCATTACATAGAGTAGGGTTAGGCAAAGAACTGTTAATGAGTTAAATCAACAATAATGGAGTTTAAATAAGTAAGTTTAAATAATGGAGTTAAATAAACGGAGTTTAAATTTAAAGCAAGAGTAACAGTACTTGAAAAGTCTTCTCTCACTGCCCATAGTGCTTTGATAAAAGAGTATCTCCCCCCTAAATCTTGCAGTTTTGGCTATCTGCATGTGTTTATGTCCCAGGTGCTGTTTGCATTACTCCCAGGTGTTGGGTGGCAGCCAGATTTCTCATTAGGATATTGAATTAGCATTCTCAGTAAACTCTATTAACTACTAATTTTAGTTTATGAAGACTAAATTTTAGTAATTCAATAACTATTTAATAGGTTACTAGTGAGGACACCATAGACACAGGAAAATGGCCATCTGCCTTCTTAATCCCTAAGTACCTCACATGTTTGGATTAATTGAGTCTTTAGGGTCAGTGGGGGTGTCCTTGCGGCTTGCTAGTGGCAATCAGCTCTACACTGAAAACTGCCAAGGTAGACTAGACCTAAGCATCAGAAATGCAAGGGTTCAAGGTCCTCTTTAATAGCTTTCTAATGTAGGACAAGTTACCAAATTGCTCTGTTTCTCATCTCTAAAGTAGGAATTCTTAGACCTCATCGAACTGTCACAAGGGATTTAAATAGTATCATACCTCTCCAGCCTTTAGTACATTGCCTGGTATAAATTGCTCTATAAACATTAGCTATTGTGATTCACTTTGTTGTCTTCCACAGGTTTCAGTGGAGTAGGAGTACCTTGAAAATGATAGTTATATATTCAATTGAAGAGAATGAAATCAGACTGTATTTTAAGACAAGCATATAAAGGCCCTGTTTTGTTTTTATCTAGAGCTGATATATATGTTAGGATCCATTTCCATATAAGAGGTGGCCAGATTCCTTGTCATTTCTTTCAGGTTATTGAAAAGGACTTGAATTTTGTCTTAAGCCATCAATCAATTTTTAAAAATGGCTTTTTTGGGGGGAATGGCTTTTATTAAAAAAAAAACAAACAACAACAGAACTTTAGCTTCAATGTAGACAATAGATTTTAGAGAAGCATGGGAAAAAGGAAATCTGTAGGGTGCCCTGCTGGGTGTCCATACAGATAGAGTGGTTGTGATGGTTGTTTGAACACCAGCAGTCGTCAAAATCCAGATTCATTTTGGTGGCCAAGTGGACAGCACTTGCTGACAGATTAGATGTGAGGAGAGAAAGCAGGAATACATTTAATTTTGACCACTAAACTGTGAAAATGGTGGTGTCACTAGAGGAAGTCCAGATTTAAATAAAAAATTGGAAAATCAAAAAAAAGAAAAGGAAAATCAAGAGCTTTCTCTGTGGAGGTGGGGACAGAGGGGCAGGGTAAAGAAGGGGTCTTCATTGTTGTGTGTTGTTATTGCTATTGTTTAGTGATTTTTAAAGTCGTTGGTTTTGAGGCGTAAAATCAAAAATTTGGTTTTGACATGTGTAGTAGACATCCTAGTAGAGAAACCAAGTTACAGATGGACAAATGAATCAATTTCCAGGGAGAGTTGGGGCTGGAGACTCAAACCTAAGCACCTCCACACACACATTGATTAAAGTCATGAGCTCAGAAGAAGTTACTCTGAAAAGAAGTTGAGATGGAGAAGTACGAAAGCTGAATTATTACATCTTCCAATAATCAGATGTAATAAAAGACCAGAGACTATCAAAGGAGACAAAATAAGTGGCCAGCAAGGTGAGAAAAGTAGAACTACTGTGTGACATCCTGGAAGCCAAGAAAATAAAGTGTTTCAAGGGAGAACATAATCTACTATGTCAATACTTTATAGAGGTAGAGACACAGTCCTCAAAGTACAAATCCTCAGAAATGGCAACATGGATAACAACCTGGTTTCTCTCTTGAGATGACACCTGTTGATCTGAAAATGTCTTAGGGCTGTTTGCTATCTGTGTTTTGTGTAGCATAACTCTCTTCCCTATTTTCTTCTTGCCCTGGGAATTGTATGTGTCAGTTGCAAGTGAGCAGTGATTTTGTCAGTTTCTCATGTATAGAGAAAATAGAAGAAATAGTGAAGTGAAGTGAAAGTTGCTCAGTCGTGTCCTACTCTTTGTCACCCCATGAACTGTAGCCCACCAGGCTCCTCTGTCCATGGAATTCTCTAGTCAAGAATACTAGAGTGGGTAGCCTATCTCTTCTCCAGGGGATCTTCCTGACCCAGGAATCAAATCAGGGTCTCCTGCATAGCAGGTGGACTCTTTACCAGCTAAGCTATCAGGGAAGCCCTATAGAAATAGTAGATTAAGCCTATTTAAGTAGATCAAATCCTCTTACTCCTATTCAAAAATGCCTTTGTACAGCAAACCACAGAGAATAAAATACTAGGAAAAATGAAGGTTCTATGACAAAAAAATTGAGGAATAATGTGCTTTTTATCCCAAAATTTTCACAAAATCAAAAGGAGAAATGACCTACTTTGGAATAGCTTAGTTTTCCTCATTTTCTTATAAATGCATTCTACACATTTTCAAAGCCAAGATATTTTTACTCCCTTAAGTAAATGGTCAAATTTCTGTTTTGCCTATTTTGAAAATTACACACTATGTTCTCATCCGTCTTCCTGGAATATTCCATGGAACTACTACTTGAAATGTCACAAAGCTCAAATTCTAACAAAAAAGATGTTAAAACATTCAATGACTGACAGGCTAGGTATCATTAGGAATGAAACTGTGTCTAAAGAGTTGCTCAGTTCTGAGAGTAAATGGCAGTAAGGAGGAACAATGGAATTAATTTATAAAGTCTTGAAAACTAAGGATTTAAAAGATTTTTGAAGGAGAAAATTATCCAGTATGCAGATTGTTTATCTTGTTAGAGAAACAGCCTATCAATTATAAAACCTAGAAAATAATAACATCCAAACAACAAAATGGCTTCTCCCTTGAGATGGTATCTGTTGATTTGAAAATATCTTGGGTTTATGTGTAGACTGTGATTTGTCTATTGTAGTTCTCTCCTTACTTCTTTCCCAATATTGTTGCCATGTCTTTCAGCTTTTAAAAAAATGAGATTTTAGGTAACAACTGTGTGTGTGTGTGTGTGTGTCAATTGCTCTGTTATGTCCAACTCTTAGCGACCCCATGGACTGTAGGCCACCAGGCTTTTCCGTCTACGGCATTTTCTAGGCAAGAATATAGAATGGGTAGCCATTTCCTTCTCCATAAGTAATACCTGCTGATTTTTTATCACTTTGCTTTTAATACATTGCTTGAGCTGAACCATTCAATTTGTAGTCCTGATCTAGCTATCAGTTCAGTTCATTCACTCAGACGTATCCAACTCTTTGCGACCCCATGAACTGCAGCATGCCAGGCCCCCCTGTCCATTACCAACTCCCGAAGTTCACCCAAACTCATGTTCATTGAGTTAGTGATGCCATCCAACCATCTCATCCTCTGTCGTCCCCTTCTCCTCCTGCCCTCAATCTTTTCCAGCATCAGGGTCTTTCAAATGAGTCAGCTCTTTGCATCAGGCAGCCAAAGTATTGGAGTTTGAGCTTCAACATCAGTCCTACCAATGAACACCCTGGACTGATCTCCTTTAGAATAGACTGGTTGGATCTCCTTGCAGTCCAAGGGACTCTCAAGAGTCTTCTCCAACACCACAGTTCAAAAGCATCAATTCTTCGGTGCTCAGCTTTCTTTAGTCCAACTCTCACATCCATACATGACCACTGGAAAAACCATAGCCTTGACTAGATGGACCTTTGTTGGCAAAGTAATGTCTCTACTTTTTAATATGCTGTCTAGGTTGGTCATAACTCTCCTTCCAAGGAGTAACCTTCTTTTAATTTCATGGCTGCAGTCACCATCTGCAGTGATTTTGGAATCCAGAAAAATAAAGTCTGACACTGTTTCCACTGTTTCCCCATCTATTTCCCATGAAGTAATGGGACCAGATGCCATGATCTTTGTTTTCTGAATGTTGAGCTTTAAGCCAACTTTTTCACTCTCCTCTTTCACTTTCATCAAGAGGCTCTTTAGTTCCTCTTCACTTTCTGCCATAAGGGTGGTGTCATCTGCATATCTGAGGTTATTGATATTTCTCCTGGCAATCTTGATTCCAGCTTGTGCTTCCTCCAGCCCAATGTTTCTCATGATGTACTCTGCATATAAGTTAAATAAGCAGGGTGACCATATACAGCCTTGATGTACTCCTTTTCCTATTTGGAACCAGTCTGTTGTTCCATGTCCAGTTCTAACTGTTGCTTCCTGACCTGCATACAGGTTTCTCAAGAGGCAGGTCAGGAGGTCTGGTATTCCCATCTCTTTCAGAATGTTCCACAGTTTATTATGATTCACACAGTCAAAGGCTTTGGCATAGACAATAAAGCAGAAATTGATGTTTTTCTCGAACTCTCTTGCTTTTTCAAGGATCCAGCAGATGTTGGCAATTTGATCTCTGGTTCCTCTGCCTTTTCTAAATCCAGAATTTTGGCTTTGAACATCTGGATGTTCATGGTTCACATACTGTTGAAGCCTGGTTTGGAGAATTTTGAGCATTACTTTACTAGCATGTACTGCTACTGCTGCTGCTAAGTTGCTTCAGTTGTGTCCGACTCTGTGCGACCCCATGTGAGATGAATACAATTGCGTGGTAGTTTGAGCTTTCTTTGGCATTGCCTTTCTTTGGGATTGGAATGAAAACTGAACTTTTTCAGTCCTGTGGCCACTGCTGAGTTTTCCAAATTTGCTGGCATATTGAGTGCAGCACTTTCACAGCATCATCTTCCTGGATTTGAAATAGCTCAACTGGAATTCCATCACCTCCACTAGCTTTGTTTGTAGTGATGCTTCCTAAGGCCCACTTGACTTCCCATTCCAGGATGTCTGGCTTTAGGTGAGTGATCTAGCTATAGGGGCTACCTATTTGAAATCTCTTTTCTACTATCTGTTTGTTTTCACATGTTCATTCATTTACAGAACATATATTTATCAAGTACCAACTAGACCAATGTAAAGAATATCTCCTATTATTAACTTTCTCTTTATCCTCCATTACTTTATCTCATTCTTGCTTTTCCCCTAATGATCACAGTATTCTTGTCAAGAATATATCTCAAAAAGTAATACTGATTTATAATATTTAATAATTAAGGTTCTTTAAAACATCTTTTTTTACCTTGTTACAATCTAACTGAACTTTTTTATGATTTAGTTGAACTAGTATTTTCATTTCTCTTCCATGATACTATCATCTAGCAATCTTTTAGAGGCAGTGCTGGTAAAACACTGCTGGAGTGAAAAGCATCCTGTGGTGGAATTCTGCAAATACTCTAATCTCAGTCCACCCTCTGTAGAGGGTAATGATGATGGGGGTGGCTGTGGCTGTTGGGTAGAAAGCAAAGAAGTCATATAAAAAGCATATTTAGGAAGGTATTTGCCCTGAAATCTCCCTGATAGGGTACTTTTGTTGGTTCCAGTATTATTAAATAGGTTTGGTTTGATAATTTATCATTAGTAATTATATAAATAATATGTGTGATCAAGTCATTTTAGAAATGCATGATTGCCTCTGTCAGTGATGAATAGATAATAATTCAAGAAAGAGACACCTCAATGATTAGCATAGATGGCAAGTGTTTGATAAATTGATAACCAAGTTTCATAATCTGCCTCATTAAGAATCAGCAAAATGTAATCTGCAGAGATGTTTACAAGTGAAAAGAAGTCAATTGCTTATAAGATTTTTTTAAATTATCAGAAATATATGTTATAAAATAGACAGCACCCTTGCGTATCCCTGTCTGGATTGTATAGAAACATGTAAACAGAGAAAAGAAAAGCCATATTTGAGGAAATTACTTTCAATTGTTTCTCATTCCTCCCTAAGCCATTTGTTGCTGCCTGGTCATCTTAATTCTCATTCTTCTGTGTAAATTAGAAGCTTAGTAACCAGCAGAGAGTTTCAGATCTTGGATTAAGACTCATTGATCCATTTGGTAAAAACCAGCCAGTCTTATCAGTACACTGGAACTTAAACTAGAATAGGAGCCCTTGCCAGAAAGTTCCATCCTAACAAAGACCAATGTTGTCCCTATATTTCTAAATCATTAAGGCCACATACTGAATTTTTAAAAATAATGATGAAATTGCTAATAAGCAGATTTAAAGAATGTTGCTGCTGTTATTATATTTTAAATGAAATATAAATTTGAAACAGTAGGATTCTCTTCTTAAGTAAAGCGAATTGTTGTTAAAATAACACAGCTAGATTTAGTCATAACTAAATTAACATATACCTATCCCCAAAATGGGATAACCTCTGAGGTTTTCTGTCTGCACTCTTGTGAGCCTCTCTAAATACATCTAAGTCAGTTTTCTCAGTATTGTCTCACTTTGCCAGTCCTCCAAAGCCTTTTAATTCTGGTCCTCTAGCTCTCTGAGCTCTACTAGGAGGCTCAAATTTCACTGAGTTATTCTGGAAGCTAAAGGGAACAATTTTCCAAAGTTTGGGAAAATAAGCCCAGAGTCTGTTAGAGTAAATGACATCAACTCTGTGCTTCATCAGCTTATTTTTAAAACTCCTGATCCACTGGGTAGTTAAATACTAATATGGCTTATCAAGGACACTTGTCACCAACCTTTGTAGTTCTAATATAGTAAGCACAGCATTGCATTTTTTATTAAATCAGTATGTGAGCTGAACCAGCCTGTGTCACTCTCAAGAGTAAGGAAGAATGTTCCTAAATTCACAAAGAGATCTTTTCTCAACTCTGTTGAATAGATTTAAAAAGTTAAAAGAAGAATGAACAAAGGGACCTGACTTTTTATTAATGAAATTAAACAAAGTGTAGGAAGAAAGTCTGGGAGGACTTCATTATCCTTGTGGGGATTTCCCATATTTCCTGTGTACCCCATTTTCCTCTGGATGAAATCCTTTTAAATAGCGAAACCCGTGACTTAATAACTACAAAGGATTTTTATAATAAACACAGGAAAATCCATGTTTCTAATCTCTGCCTTGGTTTGTCCATATTAAGGAAAGATGCATACTCACAGCATAATTTGCTAGTCTATAAATCTGACACTACCATTTAAGGACAAGAAAGGTTAGAGATATCAACTAGTTAGTTGTAAGAGGTAGATATTTAATTGAGTAACATGGTATATTAATGATTCTAAAGAGGAGTTTGACATTGCAATCTAGAATTTTAACTTCCTTTAACCTGTTCAAGAAAATAAATCAGATACCATAATATCACCAACTATAATCAGCAACTCAGTATTTAAAGTTCCATTTGAATATGAGGTCCTGGATTTGGGTTATTTCAGCACTTTTTCAATAATATTCATGAAAAAGCATCTACTGAGTGCCAGTTATTCTCCTAAGCACAGGAATACATTGCCAAAGAAGGCAGACAAGTCACCTACTTAATGAAATTAAGCTTAAAGGAGGAAGATGGATGTTGACAACAAATCAGTGATTAATTAGTTTGAAATTTTGAAAGATGCTTTAAAAGAAAGTGAAGGGAATTATAGGGGAAACTGACGTGGTTAGTGAAGTTAAAGCATAAATTTCTGAGAAGGCTATATTCAATCTGAAATTTGAACAGCAATTGAAAATAGCTAGGAGAAGGGGGATGAGAAAGGGACAGTTTTACAAATTTGTACCCTTGGGTACAATGAAGGAGTTAATATAATAGATCAATGAGGTGTTCAGTTACTATTGATACCAGGAAATCTAACTTTATTGGTTATGTTGAAAAGCACTTTGGTGGACTTTGTCTCAGAACTTATTTTCCAACTCTCTCTAACTGTAACCATGTAAGCATTATCATTGGACTGAATGATATTCATATTTTATTCATATTATAGGAATACAAATAATGAAGAGTGCTGGCACATAGACATTTATATGCATATGCCTAAATCTATATGTTTATCATCAGGATATCTGGTCACTTAATTCAAAGCTCTGATAGTCTTTTTTAAAATTATTTTTTATTGGAGTATAGTTATAGATTTATAACTTGTGTTAGTTTCTGCTGTACAGCAAAGTGAATCAGTTATCCATATACACATAGCCACTCTTTTTAAGATTGTTTCTCATGTGGGTCATTACAGAGTACTGGGTAGAGTTCCTTGTGTTATACAGTAAGTCCTTATTAGTTATCTGTTTTATATATAGTCATGTGGATAGTCCTTGTTTTTGCCTTATGACACAGAATAACTGATTTGAGGCATGTTCCCCTTACTAAGTTGGTTAGACACTGTGCTGCTTGTAGATATACTCTTAAAGTCACCGTGATGTGTGTCCTTTGTTTAATGTGGTCACTACATAAGTAACCAGAGTATCTATAAACTTCTTAAAAGTAGCAAACATTCTTCTTCTTTTTTTTTTTTTTTTTGCTATTGTAACCAGGGAGTCTAGTGCAAACTCTTTAATGAGTGGGAGACATTCCATAAAAGGGTGTCAGGTAAAAGCACGTATCAGAGGGATTGAAAGGCACCTCTGAAAGATGATAAGGGAGGAATGTTCTGCCAGTTCCATACTATCAAGGTTGGTTTTCAGCAAATATCCTGATTTCAGTATAATTGAATGGAATTGAAGGAGCATAAATTATAATTCCAAAGCAACAGCACTCCTCAGAAAATGCCCTTCTGTCAGAAGCCAGATTTCAGAGTTGCTGCCAGCTCCCTGATGGGGAGCATTACTGGAAGATGTTTTCACTGTCAGGACACAGGAAAACCAAACCCTGATTTGTGTGGTATATAGGGCATTAGAGATAAAGTACAGCATTTGGATGTACCCCAAGTGGCCATGACAGAACCAATATACGCACACACCAGGTTCTGAGTGTTGACAGAGCCAAGCAGGTTCTCCACAGAATGACCGCCTCTAGAAGGTCATCAAACAGACTGAGGATAAGGCCATGCTGGACAATGACTGTAAGCAAATCAAAATATAGATGCATTATATAATAGCATATGGTTAGATTGATACCAGTCCTGTGCAGCTGAAAGGACAGTTCTAGTACATTTGTTATTTGTAATCAGTCTATTTTACTTCTCTGTGCTATGAATGGTCTAACTGAAAATCATGTCCAAAAAAAGTCTTTCCACCTGTCATGGCTGGTTCTTCTCTAAAATGGTTTACTCAGCGTGAACCTTTAATCTGCAGTGGGTTAAATAAAAGCCTGCAACCAGAAGACAAAACTACAGACTGCTCTCATGTTTAGTGTCTTTAAGATCAATTGACATTTTTAATTGTGATTAATCATATAATCACCATTAGGTTTCACTTTTTCAGGACTTGTGCTGCATTACCCATACCCCTAGTGGATTAGACATTTATTGTCCACAGCCAGTGTTTCGTAAAATGTTATGAAATAAAGGTATTCATTTCTTAATTCAGAGCCTCCTGGGAGTTCATAATGGTGCTGATTGTTTTAAAAGTAATCGAGTGTTTAAAAATATCTGAAAAATTAACAGGACCTGTTTTTTTTTTCTTTTAAATGCCATTAAGAGCAATCACAGATTCCCTGAAGAGAGGCTTCATAGGACCATGCACTTCAGCTGTCAATTACTTCTTCATGCTGTTCCTGTAATTTTAGCCTTTAGCACAAGTAACTGAATTGAGCTGAACTTGGCATTCATTTCTCCTACCTTAGCAGAAGTTTGTTATTTAGGTATGAGTAAATAGAAAATGCAAAGGTTAAAAAAATTATATATTTTTAAAGGGCAACATGTTCCTATGTTGTTAAGAAGACACAATAAAACCAACTCCTATTAGGTCTAATTCACCCTCTTTCTAAATGGTTGAGGCCTGAAGATGCTGGGAATACTGTCCCATTGAGAGAAAAAAATTTAATTGATACCACAATCGATACCAATTAATTAGAAATGGATTTTCTTTGTTCATGTAAAATTGTTTTATTATCTCTTATAAAGTTAATTTTTTCCCTCCCTGAAACCCATTCTAATTGTTACAAATGAAATATATTTAAAAATATATAAGGAATGTCAAGTAGAATGCTTTAGCTCTGAATAAAGGAATCTTTCCCCCATTCCTGCAGTGTGTCATTTTAATTCCTTACATAAAGTCCATTGTTTTATTAACAATACTGAGAAAGCTATTCATGGATAAAGGGAGTAATACCTGATAAATGTGAAGAATCCTTTGATGAATCAGACCCCACCTGAGGGGTGGGCAACTTAAGGCACAATTTGAGGCTCCTTAACAAGACATCAGGGAATCTTAACTCTAGAGAGAACTTTAGGCATATTCTGCCAGATCATTGAAGCTCAATTTTGTCAACTATAAAGATCATAATACCTCTCATGTGAGGAGTAGACATAAGTATGTATGTAAAGCACTCAGTTCATGCACAGTCCCTGGAAGGCATAACACTAAGTGGAAACAATGGAGAAACTAGAGTTCAGCAGGTAGACATGTCTTCAAAGACACCACTAGATCTTCTCCTGCCTTCTGCCTCACCCAGGATTCTTCCCACTGCATGAGCCAATCCCTGCTCTCTTAAACTACATGCCTGACTCAGTGGGAAATAGTAATTGTCTTCCCTTTCCATTGCAACTTGGAATCATAAATACCTGAAGTTGCAAGGGTGTTACAAGAGAGCCAGATATATATGTGTGTTTAGTTGCTCAGTTTTGTCCGACTCTTGGTGACCCTATAGACTGTAGCCTGCCAGGCTCCTCTGTCCATGGGATTCTCCAGGCAAGAATAATGGAATGAGTTGCCATTCCCTTCTCCAGGGGATCTTCCCAACACTGGTATTAAACCTAGGTCTTTTGAATTGCAGGCAGATTCTTTACAATCTGGGCCACCAGGGAATCCCAGGGCAGGGGTGGCTCCCTGACAGTTGTCACTATCTTCTGCTTGAATGCCTCAGTTTGGGGACTTTATAACTGTTTGGTATACTTGTTATCTTGGACTTCCCTGATGGCTTAGTGGTAAAGAATCCACCTGCCAATGCAAGAGATTGGAGTTCAGTCCCTGAGTCGGGAAGACCCCCTGGAAAAGGAAATTTCCCAGTATTCTTACCTGGAAAATTCCATGGACAGAGGAGCCTGGCAGGCTACAGTTCATGGAGTTGCAAAAGAGTTCGACATGACTTAGAAATTAAACAGCAATATATTAGTTATCCTAATCTTATTCATCTGTAATTTTACTATGACTTTTGCCCTTTCATCCTGGGTATGCTGAAAAGAGAGAGTAGTTCAGTCTCTCATCTATAAAACTCATTAATTGAAAAAATAAATATGTGTATGTGTGTAATATAATCCATCAGCTTTCTTGGCAGTCAGATTTCATGACTGGCTTTCATTGGGATCAGCATTAGTTAACATTTCTAAGATCTTTTGCAACTTTTTTAGCATTAACTCAAAGCTCCAATATTTTGCACTTATATATTTCATGTTTTATGTCTTTAGTGCAGAAATTTCTAAATTTATCTCTGTCAGATGATATTTTGTTTATAATGATCAGTCTGGTCAGTATCTTTATTTTTTGTGAATTTTGATTATGAGGGATTTTTTTAAAATAACATTTTTATTAAAGGAGACATGATTAAATAAAAATTTGAAAGTATTGACAGATTTTATGTAGTGCTCTATCTCTAGCATTAGCATAATTATTGATATATTATTGATATGTACACTTATATATCTACAAAGATATATATGTGTGTGTGTGTGTGCTCAGTCACTCAGTGGTGTCCAATTCTTTGCAACCCTATGAACTGTAGCCTGCCAGGATCCTCTGTCCATGAAATTTTCCAAGCAGGAATACTGGATTGAATAGACATTTCCTACTCCAAGGGATCTTCCAGACCTAATGATGAAACCTGCATCTCTTTCACCTCCTGCTTTGGCAAGCAGATTCTTTACCTCTGCACCACCTGGAAGCCGAGTGATGAAATAGAGCTTCAATTTGTATTTGTATTTGATATATTTTATACCACCTTTCTTAATGTTTGTTTTGAGAAAATTTTATTCTATAAGTATTATTATATAATTTTAGTAATAAATAATTTCATTTTTTTCTCTGGAACTTTCAGAAATTCAATTATCTGAAAATTACTTTACAATTGAGGGGTCATTTTGTAAATTTACAAGGCATCCCTTCTGTTGTTTTTATCAAAGTCATTGACCAAACTGTTGAATAGTATGGCAGATATATGATAACATTGATTATCGGTATTCTGAGTGCAGCAGGGGAAAAAAGGCAAATCTTATGCAGTGTGAGAAAGAGCTTGGAAAGCTTCCTAGAAAGGGAATAAGCTGTGGTAGAAATCAAAGTAGCAATGTACAGCTCAGAAAAAATAATATGAAAATGGCATCGTGCCATTGCTGGTTTCCCCACTGACAGCGCTGGTTTGAGGCGTAAGCCACATGCCACCAACATTCCTGGGGAGTGTGAATGCTTGAGTTTCATTAGCCTAATGTAGAAATCACTGAGCCTTCAGAAATCTGCTGCTATCAAATTCTTTCTGGCAGTGCTGATTTAAGGAAGCCATTTGAGTGAGTTAATTCTGTTGTGGTCGACAGAATGTTTGATTTATTAGTCTTGGACATGAGAAGATTTAATACTGTAGAAGAGAAGTAAATTGTTAATTTTGTGTACAAGGAGAGGATGCAGGCTCTCAACTGCCCAAAGCAATGCAGATGTTGCTTTCTTCATGCACGTAGTGAGGTGCAGACTGCCATGGAGAGTCATTGCTTGAGGTTCGGTATAAAAACAAACCCATTTTTCAAATGGGAAAGTTGGGGAAGAATTGGCAATTTTCATCCTCAGTGTTCCTTGTGGGTGTGTGGAGTAAACATGCAACTGTTTGCTGATTCGTGTGCATAGTAAATAAGCAAACAACAGCAACATTTATATTTTAAAATGTTAGTTTAGTTTCTGTAATATTGGAGCAACTAATCATTGAAACTAGATGATTTCTCTAAACAGATGGAGTTGGAGGAATATTATTTCTTTTTGAAGTATAGGGGGTGGCTCAAAACTCCCTGATTGGAATGTTGTTCCAAGACTAAGGGACAGCTATTTAAAGTTGCCAAGAGCTGAGTGGGTGAACAGTTCTAAGGAGCAGCTGGGAAGGACCTGGGAGAATCAAAGGCAACAGGCCCACTCATGTGTATAGGTGGAGAAAAAGACAGACACAGGATGGAGTTGTGTGTGACTCTAAAAGTAATAATTTTTGAAAGGTATGAGACAGAAAAGGATGATAGTGTGAAGGTTACTCATCTCACACGCTAGTAATAATATGTGAACCGTGAACTTACAGATGTTCAAACTGGTTTTAGAAAAGGCAGAGGAACCAGAGATCAAATTGACAACATCCGCTGGATCATCAAAAAAGCAAGAGAGTTCCAGAAACACATCTATTTCTGATGTATTGACTATGCCAAAGCCTTTGACTGTAGGATCACCACAAACTATGGAAAATTCTTAAAGAGATGGGAATACCAGACCTCCTGACCTGCCTCTTGAGAAACCTATATGCAGGTCAGGAAGCAACAGTTACAACTGGACATGGAACAACAGACTGGTTCCAAATAGGAAAAGGAGTACATCAAGGCTGTATATGGTCACCCTGCTTATTTAACTCCTATGCAGAGTACATCATGAGAAACGCTGGGCTGGAAGAAGCACAAGCTGGAATCAAGAGTGCCGGGAGAAATATCAATAACCTCAGATATGCAGATGACACCACCCTTATGGCAGAAAGTGAAGAAGAACTAAAGAGCCTCTTAATGAAAGTGAAAGAGGAGAGTGAAAAAGTTGGCTTAAAGGTCAACATTCAGAAAACAAAGATCATGGCATCTGGTCCCATCACTTCATGGGAAATAGATGGGGAAACAGTGGAAACAGTGTCAGACTTTATTTTTCTGGACTCCAAAATCATTGCAGATGATGACTACAGCCATGAAATTAAAAGACACTTACTCCTTGGAAAAAAGTTATGACCAACCTAGACAGCATATTGAAAAGCAGAGGCATTACTTTGCCAACAAAGCTCTGTCTAGTCAAGGCTATGGTTTTTCCAGTAGTCATGTATGTATGTGAGAATTGGACTATAAAGGAAGCTGAGCGCCGAAGAATTGATGCCTTTTAACTGTGGTATTGGATAAAACTCTTGAGAAGTCCCTTGGACTGCAAGGAGATCCAACTATTCCATCCTAAATGAAATCAGTCCTGAATATTCATTGTAAGAACTGATGTTGAAGCTGAAACTCCAATACTTTGGCCACCTGATGCAAAGAGCTGACTCATTTGAAAGACCCTGATGCTGGGAAAGATTGAGGGCTGGAGGAGAAGGGGATGACAGAGGATGAGATGGTTGGATGTTATTACCGATTCGATGAATATGAGTTTGAATAAACTCCAGGAGTTGGCGATGGACAGGGAGGCCTGGCATGCTGCAGTCCGTGGGGTTACAAAGAGTCAGACATGACTGAACGACTGAACTGAACAGAGTTAAAGAAAATGTTATCTGATAAGCAAACAACAATGGAGTTTCCTGGTTTGGGGTGGAGTTCAGGTTTTCTGTGAAAGATGAGTGATCTAGAGACCAGAATTCAGTAAGAAAGGAGACAACCATACACTTAAACAGGACTCTGAACAGTGCATTTTTGGAGAGGCTGCATTTTTCTAAGCCATCATGATTTTACTGTACATCAATAGGAAGAAAAACATCCAGTAGCTAATTTCCTTTTTCGGGCTTTGTCTCACTCAGGAAAATCTATATTCTGAGGCTAAAGGCAGAATTCCCCAAGAGGTCATTACATGCTGACCTGTCACTTTAGGTGTAATAAAAAAAAAGTTGGATATACGAAGGTTTTTCTTCCCTCTCTTTCTTTTTTATCTTCAGATTCTGACAAAGGTCAGTTGTCTAGGCAAGTACAACATGCGGAAGTAGGCTCAAGTTGAATTGGTTTTTACAACAAAACTCTCAGAAGGATGGACTAACTGCTATTTCTCAATCAGTCTTTTTGTGGTACTTTCCCCCATGGTAGAAACTTTTCAGAAGATTTGATCAGCTAGAACCAGAGCAACATGAACTATTTAAAGGTGAAATAATCCATAAGAGATCATTCTGTCCAAGATTTTTAATTCTATGGTTAAGGAAAGAAGCACTGTAAGAGATTTACCCAATGTATAAAATACGTTATTTTCAAGGAGTACCAGAACCTGTTTTCTTCACTCTCTTAACCCAGTTTTCTTTTGCAGGATTATTCCTTTTGAGAGGGGAGCAAAACATTGTTGTGGAAGGTGAGGCCAGTGCTTAAAATCTCATTTGTTTTGCGTCTAGGAAATCTCAGACCATTTGGATGATAATGGATTCTTCTTTCAATGTTAGAAGCTGTTCTCTTTTTTGCTTCTTCTGCTGCTGCTGTTATTATTATTATTATTACTCAATTTGTGCTAGTTGGTGGTGATGAACCTTTATGGGGAACAGGCAGATGATGCCTGGGTTCCAAGTGCCTTCCTAAGTATTTCGTAGTGCAGTTCAACACTGATTGATCAGATCATACCACATTCTGTCTGGGTTATTTCTTCCCTACTGAAATTCTTGTGATATTGTATTAAGGAGATTTAACTTAGGCTTCAAAGTTTTAGGCAAATCCAAATTCATACTGTTAAAGGATTAATTGAGGCATATTAAACACTTTAAGAGTTTTTTTGAGCAAAAATCTATTTGAATTTTGCAGTACCAAACCAGAAGTGGTTAGGAGCCAAGGTGGGTGGCAGAATGGGGTGAAATGTACAGAAGATGCAGAAGCACAAAAAGGAAATAATTTGATTGACTGTAGCTCAAAGCCTAGTTGACTGTGATTGGCTATCATTAGGTTTCAACTTCTTAACCTTGACGTATGTACAGATGTAGGTTTGGGTTTGCTTAATCAGGCTTCTGTAGCATTAGAGGCACTGCAGTTTAACAAGCTCCTTATTTAATTAATTTAACAATACCCATTCATTCCACAACTTGATCAACCCTCAACAAATCATATAAAAAGGAAAATGAATAGTACCTACCCTCAGGTTGCTTATGACCAAGAGCCTACAAGACAATGAGAATAATTCTAAGAAAAACTAAGTAAATGCAAATATAAGTAAGTTAAACACTGTGAGATTAAATCTGGAAAGATCCCAAATAAAAGAAAAAGTATACTGAGTCTAAGGCAACTTCAGAAGTTTTCCTAAGGGAAGCTTAACTTTAGGCCTTTGGGGCATTACCACGGGAAACCATGACTTTCCATTAGAATAAAGATCCAGAGTCAGCTGACTTCCACATCAAGTTTGCCCTCCCACTGCCTAGTCCCTTCCCCTCCAGAGTTAGATCAGAGTGTCTGCCCGTGGGGAGTTGCAGATGGATGCCTATGTAGCTGATCTTTTCCTTCCATGTTAGACTTTGATGATAAATCACTACTTTGGGAGAAATGATGCCCAACATCCAGGAGGAAAAGCTTTCTGGCCATAGGCTATTTCAGATCTGGCAGGCTGCATGCACTTAATAAATATCAAAGAAAAATAAGTGATGAAGCCCAGGAGAAAGGTTTCCTTCTTGTTTCCCTGTACTTTTGGAGAAATACAGTCTAGTTTTGACCTTGTCATTTTTCCAGTATCTACTGGTGTACATTTCCCTCCCATGTTCCAGGGTAATTCACAACTAAATGGAATTTTAGAACTCTTGATAGATTTTCAAAGGCTATTGATACTTAACTGCCACTCACTATTTTTCACTTGATAACCCAGTATCATAAGAAAATGAATCTCCTTTCAAAATTAAAATCATGATAAGTTCTTAAAGACAAATCAACACATGGGGAAGTAACAGAGCATTGAGAAATTAACAGTAAGATATTGGGTGCCTACTCTATACCAGGCTTTGTATACTGGTGATGAAGGTTCCTGATCTTCATTGAAGTACAAGTTGTAGGGGTTTCATAAAACCCCCATCTTAACTAATTTTCTTAGTTCTAGTCAGAAATTGAACCACTCTACTCTGTCTATACTGAAATGCAAGCCATCTTCCAGACCTTTTGTTGTTCCTTCGCCCAGTCCTGTCTGACTTTACGACCCCATGGACTGCAGCACACCAGACTTCCCTGTCCCTCACCATCTCCCAAAGCTTGCCCAAGTTCATGTCCATTGCCTCAGTGATGCCATCCAGACATTCCAGACATCCCAGACATCTCATCCTCTGATGCCCTCTTCTTCTGCCCTCAATCTTTCCCAGCATTAGGGACTTTTCTAATGAGCTGCATGTTCACATCAGATGACCAAAATACTGGAGCTTCAGATTGAGCATCCTTCAGTTCAGTTCAGTTCAGTTGCTCAGTCGTGTCTGACTCTTTGCGACCCCATGAGTCGCAGCACGCCAGGCCTCCCTGTCCATCACCAACTCCCGGAGTTCACTCAGACTCATGTCCATCGGTCAGTGATGCCATCCAGCCATCTCATCCTCTGTTGTCCCCTTCTCCTCCTGCCCCCAATCCCTCCCAGCATCAGAGTCTTTTCCAATGAGTCAACTCTTCACATGAGGTGGCCAAAGTACTGGAGTTTCAGCTTTAGCATCATTCCTTCCAAAGAAATCCCAGGGCTGATCTCCTTCAGAATGGACTGGTTGGATCTCCTTGCAGTCCAAGGGACTCTCAAGAGTCTTCTCCAACACCACAGTTCAAAAGCATCATTTCTTCAGTGCTCAGCTTTCTTCACAGTCCAACTCTCACATCCATACATGACCACTGGAAAAATCATAGCCTTGACTAGACGGACCTTTGTTGGCAAAGTAATATCTCTGCTTTTGAATATGCTATCTAGGTTGGTCATAACTTTTCTTCCAAGGAGTAACCTTCTTTTAATTTCATGGCTGTGGTCACCGTCTGCAGTGATTTTGGAGCCCCCCCCAAAAAAGTCTGACACTGTTTCCACTATTTCCCATCTATTTCTCATGAAGTGATGGGACCAGATGCCATGATCTTCGTTTTCTGAATGTTGAGCTTTAAGCCAACTTTTTCACTCTCCTCTTTCACTTTCATCAAGAGGCTTTTTAGTTCCTCTTCACTTTCTTCCATAAGGGTGGTGTCATCTGCATATCTGAGGTTATTGATATTTCTCCTGGCAATCTTGATTCCAGCTTGTGCTTCTTACAGCCCAGCGTTTCTCATGATGTACTCTGCCTATAAGTTAAATAAGCAGGGTGTCAATATACAGCCTTGATGTACTCATTTTCCTATTTGGAACCAGTCTGTTGTTCCATGTCCAGTTCTAACTCTTGCTTCCTGACCTGCATATAGGTTTCTCAAGAGGCAGGTCAGGTGGTCTGGTATTCCCATCTCTTTCAGAATTTTCCACAGTTTATTGTGATCCACACAGTCAAAGGCTTTGGCATAGTCAATAAAGCAGAAATAGATGTTTTCGGCATCCTTAGCCTCAAGTAAATCCCAACTGCCCTCTTTCATAGGTGTGAGAATCAGCTCCCTATGCTGCCTTCCCAGACTCTAAGCTTTACCTTATAGAAATAAATAGCTATTCTGGGCCCCGTGGAATCTGCTGCTCAGAATCTACCTCAGATCCAGTGATCTGAAGGCTAAATAACTTCTCTATCTTGCCTTTAATAGTTCTCACTGTGATACATAGGATCTTGTGTGTGTGTGTGTGTGTGTGTGTGTGTGTTAAGTCTCTTCAGTCATGTCTGAGTCTTTGTGCCCTCCTCCAGGGGATCTTCCCAACCCAGGGATCGAACCCATGTCTCTTACCTCTCCTGCATTAGCAGGGTTTTTTTTCTTTTTTTTTTTAACCACTAACACTACCTGTGAAGCCCACATAGGACCTTACACTAGCTCAAAGGCCCATCTAAAGTCATTCCTACAGAACACATCCATGGCTCCAGACCTGGGAATCTGTGAACCTCCTCCTGGCAAAGGTCACTCTGATCAATTGGCTGACACTGAAGCATATTTGCTAGTTGATAGATAAGGCCAAAGAGGTTGGATTTACCATTAGGTTAATCTTGGCTCCTTCACCTTACATTTAAAATTAATATCTCCAGCTAATTTCTCTAGATGGGCATTACTATATAGGATGCCATTCTATATTATTTGAGCTCTTTCCACAGCCAAAAGCAAGTTTTCCTCCTGTTTAGAAGCTCGAGTCCCCTTTAGACCTCTCACTAAATTCCAATTTCTGCTTGTCAGTTTCCTCACAAAACTAACAAGACTGGCATGCCCTCAGCCCAGTGAACAATCCCATTCTTCCCCCAGGTATTCTTTGGTAATTTATTATTCAAGAGTTCTCTCCTCCCGTTTCTTTTGCCACCCATTCCTTCATACACAGCATAGAAGGTAACCACCCAGAATATCATCATGATAATAGAACATTGCCTGGAGAATCCGAGGAACAGGGGATCCTGGTGGGCTGCCATCTATGGGGTTGCACAGAGTCGGACATGACTGAAGCGACTTAGCAGCAGCAGCAGCTCATAAATTACCACTAGTACAGACAGATTTCTTCTCTTGGAAATATGTGAAACCTTTTCTTATTCTGTAGGATTTTTTTTTAATATTCATATTGTTTATCCTCAACTTGAACTTTCTGAAATTAGAAATGTTTCATTAATTCTTTCAACTTTAGATGGACATGTCTCATGTTCCAGACATTATACTATCTGCTGGCCTACAGAGTAAAACCTATCCATGAAGAGTTCTCTATCCAATAATTTAAATAAGATATGAATACATATCAAAACATAGAGTATTACTGCCATGGTAGAGGAAGCACAAGATCTGATAGTGGCCTGCATGAGAGAACGATTGATTCTGGCTGTGTTCTTTAGGGTGCACAATGTAATACCTTATGCTTATTAGGCTTACAGTAAACAGTTATTGGTGATGATAATATGGCATAAGTAGAAATTCACAGAAGAGAGGAGGTGGAAAATCATCTTTCTTAGAACTGAGATAGATGCCAAGCATTGTGATGATAAGAATGCTTCTCGGTAATGGGTGGCTTTTATTATTAATACTAGCAATCACTTATTACAGTTATAAATTGCTGCCATTTATTGAGTGCACATTATATATCAGGTACCATGCTATATTAATATATTTTTCTCATGGTACACTATTCAATCATAACACAGTCCCTGGTGATTGGGTATTTTTCCTACTTTATGGATAAGAAAACAGAGGCTCAGTGAGACAGTGAATTCCTGAGCCAGAATTATAATACTCTCTGTCTTCCACATTTCTCCACTTAACCACTCTATATTATTATCAATATGAAGATTGGAGCCAAATATGTCAACATGTTTCCAAAACAACTAATTATTTGAAACAGTTGTACCAATACCCTAGGATTCTTTAGACAATTGGAATAGTCATGATGTGTTATTCAGTTATTAGCAAAATTGAAATAGAATCTCTTAGAGGGAAGAGATATATATAGATATATATATATATATATATATAGTTTTAGAATCATTTCCCAGCAATGTGGACTATTGAATACATGAGTGAATTTGCATCCAGTATTCAAACTTCTCCTGGCCTTACAAATTATATAATAGTAAAGTGACAAACTATAAAACCAGCATTTAAATTTAAAACAGTACTTTAGTTTTTCATGAAGAGTTTATAAAGCATTTCTTGGAAGTATTTTCATAGGCATTTCCTCAGTCAAGATTTACACTTCATTTTAAATAAAGATTTCTTCCTATTGGATATTATCCTAGTCATTTACATTTACGTTTTTTTCATTTATTGCCTTTTTGTAAATCTGTGATCAAGGCTGTTATAATAAAACTTGTAACTACTTATAAGTATTCACTGGGAACATAATCTTATTCTCAAAGGATTAGGCTATAAACAAAGATTAGTGTCACTAAACACAATATGCTAGAATTGAGTGTTTAAAATGAGTTACAAATGTTTTAGAGACTTAAAATAAAGCGTTTATTTAATAAAGAATTAAGCAAGTCTTGTATCCTGTTGTTGTTTAGTTACACTGTTTGTGAAGATCCCTTCCTTTTCTATACCCACCTCATTTTTTTTTTCCAAATTGCACATTAATATTAGATTGCTTTGGTATGTATTGCCTTAATCAGAAAAGCATATGAACTAAAGCCAGCTGTGGGACTGCAGAGCATCTCAAAGATGCTATAAAGGGGACATAAACAAGACATTAGACCTCTCATTCTCTTTCTCTCTCTCTATTTTTTATTGCCTAGCTCAGTGGTCTGTTTTATAGCCATGATGCTCTGCCTAGCAGTCAATACTCCACCTGCAAGCTAGTCTGATTCTCAGGGAGGTAGAAAATCTTTGACCGTGGGGTTGTACACAGTAGAGTCTGTCTGTTTCTTTGTTATTTCCCCCTGTCAGTCTCTCTGATATTCATTTTCCATCTTATTTTGTCTAGCCCTTCTCTGCAAACATTCCTGAGGAAGTATATATGTGTCAGGGATAAAAAAAAATAAAATGTATATGGGTCAGGGAGAGAAAGTGAGTAGATTGACGCCTCAGAGATTTGCCCTGGTTCCCTCACTGTGTAAAATAAAGGATCAGTTTTGAAGTCATCCTGACAATCTGGTGCCTGTCCATCTCCCTTCTCACTTTCCTTTAAACTATGCCTTTCTCTCTCTTCTCCATAGTCCTTTTTCTTATTTTCATTTCTCTCCTCTCTTCAAAAACATTACAGTATGGACATTTCTTCTTTTAATGAACACTTTTTAAATGTCTGTTGTGTGACAGACACTCTGCTGGAATTACATCAATGAATAAGGCAGAGTCATCTTTGGGCCATATGGGAAAATATACATTGAGCAAATGATCCTACAGATTTTTATAAAGTTTCATGAGAGGGAAGTCCTGGAAGCAATATGTGTGTGAGGTCAGGGAGCCTTAGCAGAACATTGTAGTCTTAACTGGGTCAGGACAGGTTTTCCTCCTAAAGTTACATGATCTGATCCTGAATTCCCTTCACAAACTTCAAGCTCACAATCACTTTTCAGAATAAACAGCTTTATTTTGTTCACAAAATTAGGAATCAATCATCTGCTTTTATTGTTATATCTTTCTCCCTCTTTCTGTCCCAATATTATAAATAGCCCTAAATCATTATGTTCAATTACCAGCATCTACCTAGCAGATTCTCATGGGATTACTAGGTGAATATATGTGAAAATTACCCCAAAAGAAGAAAAGCCAGTTATTAGGCCAAGCTTCTGTTGTTTGGGTAGCAGCCTATTGACAAGTGAATATTTACATGGCCAATCTAGCTTACTATATACTGAATACCTATATTGCGTGCTTCTCATTTCCTATGTGCCTATGTCTAGGCATGGGCCTGTGGTCTAGCCTGTTTTAATTGACTCTTGAAACCAAGATTCCATGATTCTTAGCAGCTGTCTAGTCATAGAGTTAAATGATAATGTCATTGAACTTGAACAATTAAAAAGAAAAATCCTGATTACTGCTGACTCTTCCTTTTTGTCTGTGCCTCACAGAGCTGCAATCTTCTTTCCCACTTTCTGTCACCTTTGTTGGGATAACACAAATGTTCAGACTCAACTGCTTTACTCATTCCTCATAAATCGGCCTTTCTAAAATGTATATGAATTCTGTTGGATATTTTTCAAACCATTTCTTCACTTACACATCTCGTAAATGTGTAATGAGAGTCAAATATGTGAGCAAATGACAGAATGCAAACTGGCCTGGTGAGGCCAGGGGGATTGGGGGAGTGAATATTGAGATAGCAATTAAATGTCTGCCCTTAACTCAGTCTTCTGTCTTTTGATAGATTAAGAAACTGTCTTGTGTTTCACATGATGGTTCTTTGGAGATGAACTAGCCTCAAGTTTTCATTTTAAGGATGTGAAAGCCAGAGAGGTTGTGTAATTTGCTGAGAGTTACATAGAGAATCAGTCATCAACCATGTAGAATTATTTCTATGTCTACTGTTGTTCTTTATGAATATTTCCTTTGCAAAGGGCTGCATTGTTTTTATTAATTGAATCAATTGAATTTTTGTGAGCTAAATCTCTTAACTCATCCTTTCCTGAACAATGAAGAACAGAAAACTTCCTTTTCTCTGAAATCAAATTGTTCTGGAACCTGTAACATCAAAACTCAGTAAACCCATACTTCACCAGTGTTTGTGTAAATCTACCAACAGAACCTGAGTAGCTTAAGTATGTTATAAAGTGTTATAAAGCTGAAGAGATCTTTGTTGGGAGATTTTCTAGAATTTCCCTATTTTTTTTTTTTTTTCAATCCTGCTTCAGATTTTGGTGGAGCAAGTCTTAAAACTGCTGCCAGTAGAGCATGGAGAAGACAGATAATTTTACCTTCATTCTAGATCATTAAAGTCTCAAATTTGCATCAGAACTGATTCCCTCTCTTTAAGATATAAACAGTAGGAATATTTTTATACTCTTTATATATCTTCAAATGGAATTTGTTAATGTGTTTTCTTTAGCTATTAATGAGCCATTGGGTTAGCCAAAAAGTTCATTTGAGTTTTTTCTTTAAGATTGTCTGGCAAAACCTAAACAAATATTTTGGCCAACCAAATAATAAAAATGATGATCGTCTTCAGCATTTACTTTATATCTCCCCCCTCAGCAATACAGAGGAGTTATATATGTATCCAAATATTTAATTAATATTAACTTGCAGAATAGTTTTTTCCTAATACGATGCCATCTCTAAAAATTTGATCTTTTTTTTTTTTCTTTTTGCATATTATTTTGTTAACCTTAGATAATGTCTGGTATTATTGTACTTAGATTATCTTTTAAGGTAAACTTTTCTTTGCTCGTTTGGTTTTGCCACAGGGCTTTGAAGGTAAAGCCTTGCTACAGCCAGCATCCTCTGGTCTGTGCATAACAGAAGCACCTCTGAATCAGTCGGGGCGCTACCTGGAGGAATTTTGGTTCTCTGGAACTAAGACTATATAATTCTACTTCAAAAGACAGTTGGTTAGTTTGTTTATTATTATATGTAAAGGGGTTGCATTCATTGTTTTTTAATTCAGAGCCTTCAATGGTTTCCTTTTAAAAAAGTATTTATATGTTTTTCGTTGTACTCCTAGATCAACCGTCCCTCTCCTCCTATAGTAGTCTTTCTGTTTTATTTTTTTATTCTGCCCTTTTACTGTAATGAAGACTTTCACTGTGTCACATTATTATTTACTTATCTTGGCACTTTCTTATACTTGAGCTTTCAGCATCCATTGTTTATTGCTATAGTTATCCAATTAACCAGATTTTCAGTAAATAAGCCTGCTTTCACATTCAATGAGATTTTAAAAGATACAGCTGTTTCTTAACATTTTTTCTTGTACTTTAGAACCAGTTGAAATGGTATCTAACCTAAAAGGGTAGCATATAATTTAATGATTAAGAGCTTTGGTATTAGACCAGCATTCAAATTCCAACTCAGGCACATACTAGCTTTATAATCTTTGGCAAGTTACCCTTTAAACTCTCTCAAAGAGTCAGTTTATTCATCTATAAACTGGTAGTAATAATAGCTAGTTATTAAAATCAAATTTAATTCAAAGATACAATAAAATAATATTGGAAAGGATTTGGCTGGTATTTGGCACAGAATAAGACTTGGAAAATGATTTTAGTTGTTTTTATTATTGACCAATAAGTTAGTCTAGCAGGAATAATTGTCATTAGCTATGTCAATTGTTCACGAACTAGCATCCGATTTCCCTTTAATGGCAGTGATGTTAAACTGATGAGTATTAAAATATCTTCAGAGTGGATCCAATATATCTTTAGTGTGAGCATATATATGGAAACTGTATCTATAGTTACTTACACTGAAGTATAAACAAGTTTTTGTACCCACAAAATTGCACTTATTTTTAGGGCACTGGTGTCAACAGCCACCTCTTCAAAGAAATTATTTCTTTTGATCCATTTAGTAGCTTGATCCCAGCTGCATAAAAATAGACTTGCAGTATTTCATTTTTCTACAGACTGCTGATGGCTGCATTCCATAACTCAAAAATCTGTCAAAAGGAAGCTTCTGAAACTCAAAAGCTTTTACAGAAACTTGTTGCATTCACTAACAGTCAAGCTGGAATTATTTGCAATTCACAAAATATAGACTTTAAAAATATTGTCTCAAAATATTGAATGTGATACTTGACTCTACATTAGATACTGATTGTTAAAATTCTCATAATATTATGGTTACCATTCAATCAATAATTGCATAGTTTTATGATGATGTGGGCACCTGATGCAAAGAACTAACTCGTTGAAAAAGACCCTGATGCTGGGAAAGACTGAGGGCAGGAGGAGAAGAGGGCAACAGAGGATGAGATGGTTGGATGGCATTATTGACTCAATGGACATGAATTTGAGCAAACTCCAGAAGATAGTGAAGGACAGGGAATCCTGGCATGCAGCAGTCCATGGGGTTGCAAAGAGTCAGACACAACTGTATTGACTGAACAGCAACATGATGATTTTTAATATTTTCTCTATGGCCAAAAGGGATCAATCACTCCAATAAGGAGAATATGCCCAGGAATACTATGTGTATGTGGGTGCTACAGTTGATAATAGTGGCCTCAGCAAAACTGTTAGTTCCAATAGTGAATGCTTTGACCACTTGGAGAAAACTTTCCAACTGTCACACTCATGTCTATGAATTTATTTATAAGTTCTGTGTCAGATTAGTGGTACTTATTACTATTAAATTTTAGTCAAAGAACATATCAATCACAAAGAAAACAGGCAGATAATGAGTATCCAAATGTATCTATCACCCAGTTCTGACAGTTGTCTAACATAGTGACATGGTTTTATCTATAAGTTAAACTCCCTCAGTTTCTACCCTCTGACTTGATTGTTTTCAAGCAAATCCAGGACTGCCTCATTTACCTTCAGATACTTCAATATGAATTTTATATATATATATATATATCAGTTCAGTTCAGTTTAGTCACTCAGTTGTGACCGACTCTTTGCGACCCCATGAATTGCAGCACACCAGGCCTCCCTGTCCATCACCAACTCCCAGAGTTCACTCAAACTCACGTCCATCGAGTCGGTAATATCATCCAGCCATCTCATCCTCTGTTGTCCCCTTCTCTTCCTGTCCCCAATCCCTCCCAGTATCAGAGTCTTTTCCAATGAGTCAACTCTTTGCATGAGGTGGCCAAAGTACTGGAGTTTCAGCTTTAGCATCATTCCTTCCAAAGAAATCCCAGGGCTGATCTCCTTCAGAATGGACTGGTTGGATCTCCTTGCAGTCCAAGGGACTCTCAAGAGTCTTCTCCAATACTACAGTTCAAAAGCATCAATTCTTTGGCACTCAGCTTTCTTCACAGTCCAACTCTCACATCCATACATGACTACTGGAAAAACCACAGCCTTGACTAGAGGAAACTTTGTTGGCAAAGTAATGTCTCTGCTTTTTAATATGCTGTCTAGGTTGGTCATAACTTTCCTTCCAAGGAGTAAGTGTCTTTTAATTTCATGGTTGTAATCACCATCTGCAGTGATTTTGGAGCCCAAAAAAATAAAGTCTGACACTGTTTCCACTGTTTCCCCATCTATTTCCCATGTAATGATGGGCCCAGATGCCATGATCTTCGTTTTCTGAATATTGAGCTTTAAGCCAACTTTTTCACTCTCCTCTTTCACCTTCATTAAGAGGCTTTTGAGTTCCTCTTTACTTTCTGCCATAAGGGTGGTGTCATCTGCATATCTGAGGTTATTGATATTTCTCCCGGCAGTCTTGATTCCAGCTTGTGCTTCTTCCAGGCCAGTGTTCAATATGAATTATATATGTGTGTGTATATATATATACACACACACACACACACACACATATATATATGTATAGACCAAAAAAAAGACAGAAAAACTATGACCACAATAACTTTGGTGCTATTTTGCTGATGACATTACAGCTATGACCTAGAAATGTCTTGAGTACTATTCTTCCAGGATTCCTATCTCCCCAAGATTCTCAAGAACAACACAAAATGCATGCCTAAATTCTTTCCATATAGAACTCTCTAGAAAAAATAATTGAAACACCCAACATGGACTTGAAGCCAAAGTGAAATCTCACTCACAGATCTGAATCTTTATCACTATCATTCATAGATCTTTCTGCAAGTGAGAATATGGGGACTGGAAAGGAATGAGTTTACTTAGCCATCAATTGCCAGCAGTAGAAAAGGAATATCAAGAATTTCCAACCTAAACTTAGAGCTTTCATTTACTTAGGCCTGAGGGAAAAAAACAAAAACAAAAAATTTTGACCTACCCTAACTCCTCCAGCAAATTTGGAAAACTCAGCAGTGGTCACAGGACTGGAAAAGGTTAGTTTTTATTCCAATTCCAAAGAAGGCCAAAGCCAAAGAACACTCAAACTACCACACAATTGCACTCATTTCACACGCTAGCAAGGTAATGCTCACAATTCTCCAAGCCAGGCTTCAACAGTATGTGAACAATGAACTTCCAGATGTTCAAAGTGGAGTTAGAAAAGGCAGAGGAACCAGAGATCAAATTGCCAACATTTGTTGGATCATCAAAAAAGCAATAGAGTTCAAGAAAAACATCTATTTCTGCTTTATTGACTACACCAAAGCCTTTGACTTTGTGGATCACAACAAACTGTGGAAAATTCTTTAAGACATGGGAATACCAGACCACTTGACCTGCCTCCTGAGAAATCTGTGTGTAGATCAAGAAGCAACAGTTAGAACTGGACATGGTACAACAGACTGGTTCCAAATTGGGAAAGGAGTATGTCAAGGCTGTATATTGTCACCTTGCTTATTTAACTTATATGCAGAGTACATCATGAGAAATGCCAGGCTGGATGAAGCACAAGCTTTAATCAAGATTTCTGGGAGAAATATCAATAACCTCAGATATGCAGATGACACCACTCTTATGGCAGAAAGTGAAGAAGAATTAAATAGCCTCTTGATGAAAGTGAAAGAGGAGAGTGAAAAAGTTGGCTTAAAGCTCAACATTCGGAAAACGAAGATCATGGCATCCGGTCCCATCACTTCATTTGGGCAAATAGATGGGGAAACAATGGAAACAGTGACAGCCTTTATTTTTGGGGGCTCTGAAATCACTGCAGACGGTGACTGCAGCCATGAAATTAAAAGATGCTTGCTCCTTGGAAGAAAAGCTATGACCAACCTAGACAGCATATTAAAAATCAGAGACATTACTTTGCCAACAAAGTTCCACCTAGTCAAGGCTATGGTTTTTCCAGTAGTCATGTATGGATGCAAATGAAGAAAGAAGAAAGCATGTATGAAGAAAGCTGAGTGTGGAAGAATTGATCCTTTGAATTGTGGTGTTGGAGAAGACTCTTGAGAGTCCCTTGTACTGCAAGGAGATCCAACTAGTCTATCCTAAAAGAAATCAGTCCGGAATATTCATTGGAAGGGCTGATGCTGAAGCTGAAGCTCCAATCCTTTGGCCACCTGGTGTGAAGAACTGACTCACTAAAAAAGACCCTGATGCTGGGAAAGATTGAGGGCGGGAGGAGAAGGGGATGACAGAGGATGAGATGGTTGGATGACATCACGGACTCAATGGACATAAGTTGATTGTTAATGATGACTGGTGATGGACAGGGAGTCCTGGCATGCTGCAGTCCACGGGGTTGCAAAGAGTCGGACACAACTGAGAGACCGAACTGAACTGATCTCTTCCATGGGCTTCCCTGGTAGCTGAGCTGGTGAAGAATCCCCCTGCAATTCAGGAGAGCCCAGTTCAATTCCTGCATTGGGAAGATCTGCTGGAGAAGGGATCGGCTACCCACTCCAGTATGCTGGCCTGGAGAATTCCATAGACAGAGGAGGCTACAGTTCATGGGGTCACAAGAGTTGAACACAACTGAGGGATTTTGACTTCACTTCAGCTCTTCCATAGGGTATGCTGTGGCTCATCAGGTCCTAGGTTCAGGAATGTCTATCATAAAGGAGAATGTGTACTCACAATTCTTATTTACTACCCAAGAGTATGCACTCACTTAAAACATAGAGTGGAGAATCGATAGAAATGTGGTCAATTGGATCCGTGTGGTACAGTCATTCTCAAAGTGTGTTTTGGGCAACCTTGGTGCTGTGGGATGTTAATAGGTGTCTTTAAAAGGGGAAGGTCTTGAAACCTGAAATGTGTAACTTGCAGTGGGGATCACCAACAAGCAGATGTGGTAGGGGATGTTTTTGAAATATATTTAGCTGTCAGTCTTTTATCTTCACTGAACATTTGTTAGGTTTAGTGTTCAGATTAACAGTCTTAGGGGAATGTTGATGTAGAAAATCAATATTGGAATAGGGAAAGAGACTGACTTTTTCATTTTGTCCATTTTCTAGGTTTAAATTATTTGCATGATTGTTGCTATATTATTGAAGTTTGGGCTGTGAGTATACATTGCAAGGAAGTGGTTTGTGGAACTTCTATTATATTTATTTATTTATTGGCCATGCCATACAGCTTGTGGGATCTTAGTTCCCCCACCAGGGACCAAAAACATGCCCTCTTGTATTAGAATCATGGAGTCCTAACCACCGGACCTCCAGGGAAGTCCTGGAACTTTTATATCAAGTAAACCTGACAATACTTTTTCTGACATTTGAAATAGAAAAACTATATTCTAAGTCATCCTTGCTCAGATTTTATAAATCTGAAGTGTTCCATTCTTTGTTTCTGACTCAACCTGTGGAAAAAATGCCAGATTTTTCACATAAAAAAGAATATATACTGTTTCTCTTTTGTTAATTTCAAATATTTTATTTATGTTAACCTCATTACTGTTAAATCTGGAACTGCAACTGCCTAGAGTTGGTGTGAATGGCCCAACTTCATGCCTGTTGCTCTGTTGCCTTTCAGGTGGGAAACTTCTGAAAAAGTCATTAACCCCAATCCTCCCAGTTAGATAGTAAAATATTATGATCCCCCCCCCCAAAAAAAGGGGGGCTGCAAAATACCCACCAGGGACAGTCTAATCATGGACTAACCAGGTCACAACTGGGGCATCATTTTTAGAATTTGATTGCATGTTTGTTAAAGAATATTGACAAACTGAAGTACAGTCTTTCCAGCTCTAAATATGCGTGAGTCTAGAATGGCAATTTTAGGGCTGTTTTGATCAGAGAAGCATGGATTCTTAGGAATAAAACCATCAACTTTAAATATTTCTGAGTAAGCAAAATGGCTTTATTTTTGTGGCTTGAAAGGCTGTACTTGGCCCTTTGTGAGAAAATACAGAATAGGAAATATACAGAGAAATTAGTCCCTTTCTAATTATTAAAGCTTTGAACTCTGGTAGCATGAATGGTCATAAGCTATTCGTTATCTGAATATACTAGACAGAGGCTGTTGCATGCTCTCTACCAGAAATATTACCTAAGGATAATATTAACTGGAAGTTTGGGTTTCATGACCTTCAACTCTATTCTTCTTTAGTTATAAAAATATTTTATAAATTACAGGTCTAGCAATAACTCTCCCAACTATATTGAGGAACATTTTGAGAGTCTGATAAAATTATGGATCCTGTCTCCACAAAAATGCACAGATGCACACAAGCAGTTTGCATACAAGTTTGAAGATTCTTTGTCCCCTTGAAGCTTATTCATACATCCCAGGAAAAGAATCTGATCAGTAACTTAATTAACTTTGCAATTCTGAGTAAATCGCTTAACCCATCTAGGCCACAGAATCTTCGTAATAAGGTGTAGTGAATAGAGATCTTTAATGTAGATAGATCTTTACATTCTTACATACACACACACATATTTGATGTTCTGTTAGAAAGCAATTCTTGAGTATAAGACTCATCCTCAGTAGGAAAAAATGGAAATGGAAATGGAAAGCAGGGGTCTTCCCACCACTTGAAAAATTGAGTCCTAGAGATTAGAAGCAATAAAGCCTCATGTCCCTATTGGTTTGGACATAAACTTGTTCTCAAATCTTGATTTCCAATTTTATCTTTTGTCTAGTTGTGATAATAAAACAAGGGCACAGAAGGTGTGTGTGGGAGTTAGACCCGAGTGAAAGATGAGGAGTGTCTTTTGCAATAAAAGACAATTGGAAATCATGGGTGACTGGTTGAGTCCATCTTATAGCTCATTAACACTGCCCATAATTGGCACAGATCATTGTTGAGTTTATCCTTATGAAGTAATTATACATACATACATATGCAAACCTATATGTACATATAGAAATGGAAATTATTTCCATTAAATCAATTTTAGGAGGAGAAATAGAGACCAGCATTTCTTTACTATTACAGTACAGGTTTGTTCTATGCTAGCCCTTCATAGTATGGTCTATCTTCAATCCAAAAAAAGACTGTCTTTTTTTTTTAATTTATTTTTTTATTGAAGTATAGTTAAATTACAATGTTGTATTAATTACTGCTTTAAAAGTGACTCAGTTATACATGTATATACATTATTTTTCATATTATTTCCATTATGTTTTATCACAGGAGGACTGTCTTTAGTAATCTCAAAAAAAAATCATAGGGGATAATTCTCAGTGTTAGTAAGTTAAGTGTTGAACAAAGGAATTAATTAGAAAAAATTTAAGTGGAAATTGATTAGCACTTTTGAATTCCAGTTCATCCAAGTAAAGGAGTTTTTGGAATAACCCTCCTTCTTTCCCTCCCAACTCTTTTTCCATGTTCCTCTTCCTTCGCTGTTGTCTTTTTCCTTCTTATCATAAACAATTATTTATGGTGCACTCTAGGAAGTGCCTAGTTTTATAGAAAAAAAAAATTAAAGAAGATAAAAAGGACCATCTGGGCAAGACATCAACCCTCAAGGCATTTACTATCTAGTGGCTGACAGAGGACACACTGAGGAAATCATTGTTTCTTTGTTTCTCAAAAACACATATGGATGGACATGCCAAGAAGCAATATCTTAACAGGAGTGCCAGACATTTATAAGCACCTGCTGTATGCAAGGCTTTGGGCTGGCAGATATTTGTGACACTAATGTCCTGTCATCTGTTACAAATGCAGATTCCTGAGCAAAACCTCAGAAATTCAGGAAGTCCAGGGTGAAGTACAACTTTAAATCATGGTTTCACAGGAAAGTTTTGTGAGTAGTTGGCTGACTGTATTTTGAATGGAGACCTGTTTTATGAAATGGAGAATGAGAAAAACATAAGATATAGACCCTACCCTGATGAAGCTAGAGTCTAGCTGGAGAGATAGTCTGTGCACACAAAGAAGAAGAGCTACACAGTGGCTAAGGTCGTGATAAATCATGGCTGAAATAGTGGAAGAAGTAGAAACTGAGGAGAGTCTTCAATAAATAGAATAAATACCTTTTATCAAGAGTATGTTTAACTTTGCCTGTTAGCCATGGCCATCATTCTTTTAATACCTTTCTTTTGGCCTTTTATCTGCATTCTCTAATTTGTTTAGTTCTTACATCAGAGCTCACTGAAATGAGTAGGAAGATATACTGGCCAACACTTCTAGTAGCAACCCGTGGGAGTTGTGGGTCAGTGGTTATTTCAGTATCACCTCCAAAAGAAATGCCAGTCTGCCTAAGCTATGTGAGTGTTTGAAGCCATAGGAAATGTTGTAGAGGGGAGTTATAATCAGAAATCACAAAGAACATCAAAAACTGGCTACTTTTTTCAGATTAAGCATACGTAAGGTAGCTGTGTATCAGTTCTACCAGAATATGGAAGACAAGTAACATCATGCTATTAAATTTATTTGAGCCTATGTATTTGAGATTGTAGAATTTGTTTAACCTCCTGTAACATCTACCCAGGTGATCTGCTATGAAAAGATAAGAATTTGAGTTTAATTGAGCACTGATAAAACTCTTAATGCTTATGATCAAATAGAGTGTGCATTGTTATTACACTTAGTCAGAAGTTGATAGTTTGCAGTACAGTCTAATTTCAACAGAGTCCAGTGAAAATTTCATAGAAGACACATAATATAGTAAGGTAATATGTGTTTGTTTGGTTTATTTCACACGTGCCCTTTTTTGTGTGTTTGCAGTTACCATAATTACTTCACCATCCACCTTTTTCTCAGATCATTTTGACCTTGCCCTTCTATATTCTCCAATGAGGTCTCCTCTCTTCTCCTATTTTAGACTATTTATTTTTAGGCTTCCAAACTGGTGGCTATGCATTCTCAGCTTCTTAGCGTTAGAATTATTTTTTCTTATGTGTATTATGGTACTTCCCTCCTGCACCCCTTCCTAAAGAACATGGAGTACATTTCCTGGAACTAGGGACATATGATTGAAGATATATAAAGTAATAATTATGTCTACTTTCCTCTGGATCATTACCTGGCTCCCCAGGAAGGTACTTGGAGATGAGGTACTTGCCTTATGAGGTGCAGCAGTATATACATCAGAGGGTAGCCTTTGTGCTTCTTCTTGACAACTCTTGCATAGGATCCTACTTTCAGTTTCCTTGGTTGACAATTAGACCTAAAGCTCACTTTATTATTTCTCTCAAGTTCCATTATTTCTGTAAGGACATGTTCACAGGTAAGATCTCAGGACAGGGGAACACATCAGAAATTACCTTGTGGAAATGCAGATTAATCCCAAATTCCCACTTTCTGAAATCTTCATTTATCTTAGTGCTATAATCTGCTTCTTTATTAATCTGTTTCCATCTATTGGCTCTTTCTCTAGCTGCAAAGTCAGTGAAGCATACCTATCAGATGGTAAAGAATCTGCCTGCAATGCAGGAAACCCAGGTTCAACCCCTGGGTCAGTAAGACCCCTGGAGAAGGGAATGGCTACCCACTCCATTATTCCTGCCTGGAAAATCCCATGCACAGAGGAACCTGGCTACAGTCCATGGGGTTGCAAAGAGTCGGACATGACTGAGTGATTAACACTTTCACTTCATTTTCATGGCTTTTCTGAGCATCTGGTCATTCCTTTTGTCAATGTATCTTTTAAAATAAGGAACTCAGCATGTCAAACCATATTCCATATGTGTTTTATGTAAAGTGTGGGAAAAAAAGAACTACATCCTTCAATTAAATTCATGCTGTTTTTTATAACAGTTGCATCAAACTGTTGTCTATGATTACTTTTTTGTTCAGTGAAAATCTCGTTGTACTTTTTTAAACTAAGAACTACAGAATCAGGTTTCCCTTATCCTGTGCTTGTGCTACTGATTTTTCTCAAAGCCACATGCAAGATTTTACATTTATGCGTTCTAATTTTCCCTTCTCTGAAGCATATGGTAGTCTGTTGAAGAGGATGCCCTGCCAGTTGAAATGTATTTTGTGAGCTCTACAATAATTAAAACAATCTTCACTCCTCTATGGACCATCTAGACTCTTCCTAGATAAATTTAATTTTTATTTGCATAAATAATATATACACAAAAGAAGAACAAAACCCAGCTGTAAATTCTTATCTAGGACTTCAAGGACTGTAGAAAACAATGACAAAGACATTCTTTAGTAGGTGGTATAACTATTGATCTTATGCCACAGTGGTTTTTTGGCTGCCCAAGTTAACAACTTGTTGCTTCTATGCATTTAATCATGGTGTGGTGCCCAAGAGTTAGGGCAATTGAAACTCTTTAGTCAGACAGGTAATTGCATGTGTACATCAAAGTTAATAGTAGCCTTCTAGAATGATAGAATATTAAATGCAAGGGAATTGTTTGGATCAATATTTGTTTCTTGAAAACTTTATAAACAGCATTTGCCAAATAGGTGGTAAGCACCTGGTCAATAAGCATGTCTGAACTGCTTTGAAACCCTTTGAGTATGAAACTATATTAACTGAAGTAAGACTCATTCAGTTCCAATACAATCCTATCTACAGGGCAGTTTCTATAAGTCAAGGTACATATTAGCCTTTTATGGACTTCAAGAGAGGACTGGGATGAGCCCAGTTCAAGATAAGGAGGCAATAAGCTCAAAGACTCCTTTCCTCAACTAGAACCAAACCCCCAAATGTTTCTTTCTGGATGAGATCAGGGCCTGGTACACATCATGCTATAGAGCAGGTACTCAGTAAATATTTGTTCAATCAATAAGTTATTTGATTCTTTAAGGAATAAATGGAAAAATAAATGTATATCAGCTGCACCTACTGACATTTATGTATACTGATTGGGAAGATGAGTTTATTACTAATAACCCCACTTCAGAGACTTTCTGATTGAGAATATGTCTTTGGCAGGTTCTAGTTCCTTATTTCTAGAAAATAGAATGTTCTCTTCCTTTTCCCTGGCATGCTTGGGAAGGACAAAGAGAGAGCACTTCCCTTCAGGTCCCAAACATTCTTTACTCAAAGTCATTTTCTTCCTGTTCAAGGGCCTTAGATAGCCTTATTTCTCAATTATCTCTAATAGGCCCCTATATTAAAGCAACTACCTTTCTAAAATACATTTGGTTCTGGAGGAATCCAAAGCATATCCTGACCCGTTAAAATCACAGTTCTGGACAGTATGTTATTGACTTTCCTTAAGAATAAATGTCACCCTGAGTCCAACATAGCTAACCAACTCACCTAAACAATCATCCTTACCAGAAATGAGTTATATATTAGGGATATATTTACTTCCCCAAACTGATAACCTGACTTACACTGATTTAAACAGAAGATCATTTAGTTTTCGTATTTAATAAGAAGCTCAGAAGTAGGTGAGGTAGGGCTAGTATAACTCCAGTAAAATAATGTCAAGTATTTAGACTCCTTCTTACTTCTCCATCCTTAGAATATGATTTTGACCTCATAGTCTCAGAATGGGTATATTTCATAGCAGTGATTCTGCATTTTGGACAAAAGGAATAAGATTTTGTGGCACAAAGAATGAAAGGACATGCTGTCCAAGTCTGTCTTTGTAGAAAACCTTTTCCAAGAACTTCCATTTATATTCCCGCAAGATTAATGGGGTCACAAGGACACTCTGACTATCGGGAAGTTTGGGAAAGCAAGTTTCTTAATGGGACATATTGCTGTTCTATGTGCTTTATTCCTCCCTACTCCCAAAATACAGGTCATTCAATTTGCCAGAAAGATGGCAGAATAGATAATGAGTACAAATTAGAAGTATCTGATACAACTGCCTTTCTAAGCTTGATCTATGATCCAAGGACTGCACTGCCCCTAAAAACTATAGGGACTAAAGTCACTGAATTTTAAAATGAATCTTGGTATTCCTATATAGACACTACCCAGTAAGTCATAAGAAACTGTTGGGTTCTTTAGAACCAGATCTGAGTCTTATTACAGTATTTTTGTGCTTTTTTTTTAATCTGGAAAATTGTAACTTATTTTCCATTCCTTGATAGTAATCCAACTCTTGATTTTTTTCTTTAATTCCCAATTTTGGAAACCCAGTGGATTCAAACTTCATTTGCCCAACTAACCTGTTTTTAATCTATTACTGGGTAAAAATAATATCATTTATTGCTCCAAATTCTGCTTATCTCAGCCACACTGGACAACTTCAAACTTCTTCTAAGACTGTATGATTCTAACAGTCAAATTTTATCCTATTGGATTGTAGATCTGTACTCTTCTAATTTGATTTCTGTGTATAGTTCCCTATTCCCTTTAATTTTCACAAATAATTCCCAAGTTTATACGGTAGATTATTCCACCAAGTTAGAAAATATCACTCAAGTTATATATAAAACAAGAAATATCTATGTTAATATACTTGTTCTCTTGCTTTTAATGTCTCTGTAGGCTATTGAGATCAAAACTGCCTTAGCATCACTATTTTGACAAAGTGGTAAAAAAGAATGATTAAAATAAAAGTTAGAGCTTTGTTTACTAATCATCCACCATACCTCAGGTGTCTGTTAATAGTATGGAATGTAGGATTCTAGGCAAACTGGGTAACTGAGGAATATGTTGAGATAAATAATAAGGTTTGGTCACAACCCTACTATTTAGCTATAGGAAATTTCTGTTTTTAATTATCTGATACAACAGTCCAGCATAGAAAAAGTGCAGCTTCCTTAAACATGACTCATAAGCAATAAACCTTTAAAAAAAAATGGGCTGTGAAAACAACCTCATGATTTTACTTCCCATTTTATACATATAACTGTTGTTTGCCTCTATTAAGACTATGCCCTACTCCTCCTTGAATGTAAAAGCATTTTAAAGTGATTAAGATTTTCACATGATATTCAAGAGCACAGTTTTATGCTTCAAATGTTCTCAAATTTGAATGCAATACTGACTGATGGCAGTCGTTATTGTTGTGAATCCAAAAAGGACAGCAAATATTTGCTGAAACTTACATAGTTTTCGATTTTGTAATGCTAGCAAATGTGAGCTGCTTCAAAATAAAAATCACCTGTATTTTCCCTAAAGAATAAAAGAAAAAAGCCTCACGTATCAGTTCAAAGTCTTCCTTGTCAAACTAATTATCTTTAGCTTGTGTTGTAGTTTAGTTTATTATTATTATTATTTTATATGCCGTTTGAAGGTTTGCTCAAGGCTGTAAATATAAATGCTGCTACTGCTACTTCAGTCGTGTCCACCTCTGTGTGACCCCATAGTCGGCACCCCACCAGGCTCCCCCGTCCCTGGGATGCTCCAGGCAAGAACACTAGAGTGGGTTGCCATTTCCTTCTCTAGTGCATGAAAGTGAAAAGTGAAAGTCAAGTCGCTCAGTCATGTCCAACTCTTCGCAACCCCATGGACTGCAGCCTACCAGGCTCCTCTATCCATGGGGTTTTCCAAGCAAGGGTACTGGAGTGGGGTGCCATCGCCTTTTCCAATAAATATAAATGAGGGCTTTTTAAAATCTGTTTTATTGATTGGCTGAGATGGTTTGTGTTTGGGGATCTCTTGCAGTTTCTCTAGAGACTATGTAAATTGAAAAAAAATCAGTATCACTTGAAAAAATAACCAAAACCGTGATTGAACAGTACAAAAGAGGGTACTGTCTAATCCCTCAAGTAGGAAACTGCCTTTCTTCATGACCTGTTGCTTTCATACTGTTTCTGGCTCCTACCTGCTGAAGGAAAAAAGACCCACCTTTACTCTTTTACTATGTCTGTTTTCTAGCCTCTGAAAGGCCTGGCAGTAAAGAATCATTTAAAGGAGTAAATTTTAATAATAATGGTAAAATGCATGACTGATAAGATCTACAAGTCTCATTTGGACAACCGTGATTACTGTTCCAAGATAGGAGATAATATTATATGGCAACCTGAAATGAGAAATTAAGAATTTGGCTTAGTACAGCAATCAGGATGTGACTTCTCTGTGGCTTGTCTATATGGTACTATAAATATTAGACGGAATAAGATAGCGCATGGTCCCAAATTGATGAATTTCTGAAGTAGGCAGGTATTTCTGCATTATACTTTGATTTTTTTTCTTGCCAATAAAAAAGGATACAGATTATGTTTGCAGCTGATCTCCCATTGACCATTGAAGTGTTCAATCAGAATTTAATCTGCTGTTTGCTATGCTAGGAAGTAGCATTATTTTAAAGCAAACCACTGTGAATTGGACTAACACCATTCCATTCTCGATACCTGGCTCCTAAATTTCATTAATGAGTGGCATTTTACATTGCACAGAAAATTGCACACTATTATATAGCTCCAGTCTTAAAAATTAGAACAGCAAATCTAGTTTTATTTAAGGGTGATGGTAGATAAGACAATTCTTCTTTCCATTTGTATGTGAAACATTCACTCAAGTCTAGAAATGTTTCTTGTATCTCTTTGATTAGGTGCCTAAAGCAATCTGAGGGTAAACTAGTTCATTTGAAAATAATATGCAAGGCAGTCATCGTGTATGCATTTAAAAAATTACCAGATATGCTTTGTTTTAATACCTATCATGTGTTAAATATTGAAGATGACACCATATGCCTAATGAAAGCTTCATTAGGAAGACATTAGTAGATTAATTTCACTCGCTGGGTGGTTTATTGTATTTGGAATGCAATAAGGTAAGTTCATCAGTTTGCAGACGTAGTGTTTTCTACTGTACCTCAACACAACTAGGAACAATTCCACAGAGGTCCCCAGATCTACTAACACCTGTCAAGATAAACATACAAGTCTCTGGGGGAATCATCTCAGCAACAGAACAGAGAAAAGCTGAGGAAAGTAATTCTTTCGTGAGAGAAAAAGGAGACAGTTGAAAAAAAAAACTGATTAATGATTTTGGGAAATGCCTCTCAGAAGTCATATATTTTTATACAAGTATCAAAAAATATATTCTATATTTTAAGAATAAATATTTTGGAATATATACTACACATTTGGAAATAAATATAAATATCCTAAGAGATTCGAATGGAATGATCATTCAATCTGAATTGAGCCACTGGAAGTTTTCCCAAAACCTATAGCTAAGTCTCTCATCCATCCCAGAACAGGTATATTGGATTATAAGTTCTGCTATAGTGATATTATTTGAATGGTTATAGTTAAAATGCTGCCAGTATTTCCATTATAAAGCCCTATTTTCAAGGATTTATAAGTTGGCTATAAATGTTTCCTTGGCAATTTCAACTTGGCAGCAAGCAACTTTGGTGCTATTTGATTTTCCTTTTACATAGAAGAGGAAAGACAGACATCTGTATACAACATGAATAGGAAAATGACAATGAATTCCATTATTCTTCATAACCAATTTATCATTCAAACTGAAGTTTAACCTAAATTTCTTACATATCTTAGGCAATGAACGAGCTCATCAAAAGCCTGCAAGGATAAATTGAAGAGGATTTGTTTCATTTCTTTTGTTTTTTGGTTTATAAGGAGTTTTTTAAACTCCTACATACAGAGATACATTTAATCTGTTATTTTAATATTCCATTCATTCAGCACAATGATAGTATAAATATACTGTTACATACTTCAGGTATTTTTTTTTTTTTTAGGTATTTCTGATAGTCTATACTTGAGAGAGTTTAGCAACTAACTGACAGAGTTTAGAAAAATTTCCAACAATTTTATAGAAGAATAAATGAGCTATTAAAGAGACATAGGAACAAGAAAAGATAATCTTTTAACAGAATTGCATGGGCAGTGGCAAAAGTGAAAAAATATAGTGTGCTTAGGGAAGAGAAGGTCATGTGGCTGGAGCCTAGGATGTTTGCGGGGGAAGTGGCAGAAGTTGAGATAAAAATAAGACAGAGGCAGGATGGAGGCAAATTTTGAAGGGCTTAATATGCCATGGTAAAGAACTTTGAATTACCTGGAACAGCAATCTTTGTAGCAGGATAATCGCACTAACTTAACTGTAGTGCTAACTTCACAATATCACTCTTACAAAGTGTGTAATCTATTTGTCCTGAATTGGATGGTGATTAGATTATAGATCCCAGACAAACCTATTTAGAGATTCAGTTCAAATTGCACGATTAAATTATTTTTAGTGAATTCAGATGGCAACATATGCTCCAGAACATATATCCATAAAGATACATCGGATTGGTTTATGCTCCAAGTACTCCAGCGTTCAGGAAATTAAACTCATGGCATGGGTATGATGTCTGGTTCTAGATTTGAATATCTCTATTTACTAAGAAATTTGCAAATTACATCTCAGTTTTTATATCACCCTGACTTGCCTTATAGTTGTCCTTCAACTCTAGTTCCATTCTCTATAATCCCGTGTTGCTTTCTTCTGCAGCCATGCATGTATATGACAGACTGTGCCACCGCTGATGCAGGTGACAGCTCCCGGGTTGTCAGTTTTTGTCATTGATCTTTCCCGTAGTTGATGCTGGTCAGACTGAAAACTTGAAATGCCAGGACCTGAAAGGGACTACTTTTTTTTTTTTCTTTTTTAAATGGTACCTGACTATTTGGATGATTAGGTTTTATATGGAAACAAGCATTCTCACCTGCATAAGTTAGTAAAGTCAGATTCAGAGTGTAATGTCATGCAGTCCGTGAGCTCAAATTCAAAAGATGAGAGAGAAAAGAAAATAGTTTTTTCTAAGTAGAATGAAAGGAATTTATAGTTACATGGTATGAAATGAGAACATCTAGGTTTATAAGGTAGACATCTTGAAGTCTTTAAAGAATGCTTTCAAGAAGAGATCTGGGAACAGCACTGCTGTCTATGTTTAGAGTACACAGCCAGAGAGGCAAAGTTATTGGTAAGGAGCTTAATTAGAAAGCCCTCCCGGTGTTGGTTAATAAAACCCATGTTAAAGACTTTGACATTCAGACAGAGCAGTGGTTCTGAAAATCTAATTCCCCTGGGCCAGCAGTATGAGCGTTACCTGGGAACCTGTTAAAAATGCAAATTATCAGGCCACTGTACAGATCAAGGGAATCAAAAGCAAAGCAATCTATGATTTAATAAGCTGTTCTAGTGATTCTCAGACACACTAAAGTTTGAGCATCACAGTTTTAGAGAAACAGAATCATGGAGGTGGCTGAACTTGACTGAGTGGGAAGAGTCTGAAATTGGGCAAAATTAAAAATCCTGTTATAGCTCATTATTGGTATGTCTTTAGTAACTATCTAAAATATGTACATGTAAGTGGCAGTAACTTATATTTAGTGCTTAATATATTTTAGAGGCTGTTCTATTTCATTACACAGTGTTATAATCATTTTACAGACAAGGAAATGGGGGTAAGGGTCCATTAAACCCAGTGTCAGATGGATAATAATCACAGACTCAGATTCAAACCCACGGTCTGGGCACTCAAGCTGCATATCCTTCCTCTACACTAGGAATGCAGTCCCATCAGATGGCATGAACCTGGGGAAGAGTTTGTCAGCAACACCACTTCATTTAAATAACTATACAAACAATATAAGATGCTAGTGATTGAAAGTATATGATTGGTTGTTGCCAAAGTAATGCCCACAACACTTAAAGAGGCAGTTGATAATGAAATGTCTATGACCCTGCCTTGGTGCTTAGGCAATGAATTTTATGTCAGATGTCAAAATTAAGTTTTAGTTTAAAAGGGCAAGAGAAAAGATAGGGAGCATAAAATATTTCAGGCCTAAACACAGCTAACTGTGATTGAATAAATCAATTCATATTTCACAAATCAAACCGCAGGCTTTAATTTATTTTGAGTAAACTGGGCATCGTGCTGTCTCATGTTGGGTTCCCGCTACTCTGCCTCCTTTGGTATATCAGTGTGGAGGTTCTAGGTAGTAGGTACCTGGACTGATTCACCAATCTACATCTATGATGAGACTATGGGTGGTGGGAGATGAAGGTGCACTTCCAGATAAGTAAACACATCATAAGTACATCTGAATGTTTGGTATCATTATTGCCTTTGTGGACCTCAACTTTATCATCTGAAGAGATGGAACTATAAGATTTCCAGGGATGCTTTTAGTCCTGGCATGTCTCCTTCCTTCCTCCCTCCCTCCCCCCCCCTTTCATTCATTCTCTTTCTTCCTCCCTCCCTCCTTCTTGCCTTCCTTTTTTTTTTTTTTTTTCTTTGTCTCTTCTCTCTTTCCCCAATTTTTTATCAGAACACCATTAGGGACCTGCAATAACCCACAAAGGTAACAAGATCAGAGATTTGTCATTACAGCTTCACAGAGAGCATCCTCTCCTGGGTCTCCCCCTCTTTACTGTCTCTCAGTCCCCACCCAGAAATGCAGGTAGATGGATACATGGGTTCTCTCCTTTCTTGTGCTGACATCAGTAGAAATGCAAAATGCATGACTGACACTCTCCTCATTTTTAATTTTTAAAAGATTGGCGCTGCCTGTGGGTTTTAATATACTTCCTCTCTGCTGTTTTAGTGTCTACTTTTCTATTTTAAAAGCTTAATACTGAGCTGTAACCATTTCCAATTAAGTTTTAAGAAAAATACAAAAAGCTGGAAAGTGTCTGCCTGACAACCATCCTGCTTCTTGAGGCGAGAGGGTTGATTTTAGGAATAGGAAAAAAATAGTTTGAAGTGACCTGTCCTTTTCCATTTCTGTGCACACTCCCCCTTCTACACACTCTTCTCTTCATCTTTTTCTTTTTTTTCTCCCCTCAGCTTTCAATCCCATCTCCCATTTCTTCACACTAAATCACCTGCCTTCTTGTCCACTGTGAATCACTGGCTGTGAATGAATCTAGAATAGCCTCCCATTTATAGATATTAGATTCTCTTGGTAGATCTTGGTACACAAGGTAGTCAGAGGCAGGGGAAGGTGAACCAGTCTCCCAAGCATTCCCACAGGTCCTAGGGGATTTAAGACGCAGACCAACTTTTGCTACAGAAGCAGACATTTATTACTAAGTAGGTACAAAATCTTATAGCCTGTTATGGAAGCTTGATGAATTTCCAACTCCTGGTTCTTTTAAGCATCACCTCCCACAAATGTCTTGCAAGTAGAATTTCTTGAAGCAAATATGGCAGTATTTCAGTGGTAGCATTCAGATCCTCGTCTATTAGAATTAAGCGATCAAGTTTTGTTAGGGATCAGTGAGCACTGGTTTCATATCGTTTTGTGGTGACTAAATGATCTCACTGTTTTACATCTCTCAGAGTTGTGACAGTTACAAATGTGTTAGTTCTTATTATTACTAATATTATGGCACTATTTCTTACAGTAAGGGGCGAAAGGTCTCTTAGATCCGCATAGTCTATTCAAATAGAAGCAAAGCATGTTCATAAAAATTTTGGCCAGTCCACCTATCTTGAATGTTAATGATTTCACCAAAGACAATCCATTCTTAACCTCCATTAACAAACTGACAAGCCATTATGTCATTAATGATAACCTGTTTCCAACATATATTCCAATTAACAAGCAAAGCCATATTATGATTGGAGATGATGATAACTCAAGCCTTCTAGAAGCCCCCTGTGACTTCTGTGGTTCTGGCTGAAACATTACAGCATGCATTCCTGGTGAAAGCAACCAATTCTCCTGAGACATGGACGGTACTGACACACATTTATATCACATTGTCCATGGTCAAATATTTAAGAGTAAATTACAGGCAGCCAAGCACTTTGTCTCCTCCAAACAGTTGTTTACGCACGTGAGAACATATGTCAGCACTGCCTCAGTTTCCTTTAAATAATACACTTTCAGCCTCAGGAATGGACCCGCTGAACAGACATGAAGAGTAAGCACAAGCTTTATTTGCTTCATCCACATTAGGCATGAGTTTGCTCACAAGACTTTTCTCCACTTTCTAGATAGAATTGCTCCTTGTTCCACCAAATTACAGTCATTTATAACAAATATTGCAGCATCTGTATCACAGAATCCATCCCAGAACCTCCTAAGTATTGCAAAGGTGCCCCAGACAGCTACAATTTCTTCTTTCAAGGCAGTCATAAATATTTCCTCTTAAGCCCTTGAGACTCCAGTAAAACTGAGATTCCTGGCCTATGCCTTCCCTAACCCCACCTTCATCTCCCAAGGCCTGAGATAATGTAAGACAGTCAGGGGAGTCTTTTGTTCATCGAGTGCTCTTGGAAAGGTTCATCAAAATCTTCTACACTTACTCTATTCCTATTTCTTTCATTTATACAAATCATTTCCCAAATTTCACCCCCTCCTTCTTGTTAATTCAAGAAAGTCAATTCCTGTTTTTCACGGGTGTGACCTCACCTCTGCAATAAAATTTATAACCCCAAATCAGTACTCATGGCACCAAGGTGATCCTTAACAGACATGCACAGAGTGGCAAAACATTTGAGTCCTAAATACCCACCTTCCCAGTTGAGGTCAAACAAGGCAATATTCTGCCTTCAGCTTATATTGTAAACAAATGTCCTTTGTGTGGTCTATTTAGTACCATATTTTTCACATTTCTGTTCTTTTTGTTGGTGATTTTGCTGTTTAAAACAGTCACTAAACATAATGCTGAAGTGCTGTTTAATGTTCCTGAGCACAAGAAAGCCATGATATGTCTTACGGAGAAAATAAGTAGGTTAGAGAAGCTTCATTCAGGCTTAAGTTATAGTGATCTTGGCTCTGAATTCAGTGTTATGAATTGACTATATATATATATTTTTTTTTTCAGTGAAAATGTCTTTAAACAGAAAACAATAAAATAAGGTTATATATCAATCTGTTGATGAAAATACTGTGACCAGAGACTTGTAGGAACCTAACCCATAGGAGCAATGGTTTGTATTCCCTAAATCAGTGTTCATAGTCACTTTTTAGACCATAATTTCTGTAAATAATGACAATTGACTATATGCATTAAGAGATACATTTTCATTTCACAAATGCCGGGCACTAGAGGGAGTACAAATGAAGATTTGTCTCCTCTCCCCTTCAGGAATCTACTATCTAGTTAGGAAGGGAAGGACAGATCATCACGCTTAACCAGGCTATCAGAGAACCATGCAGTGCTCTACATATCTATAGATGGAAAGGAACCAGATGAATGGTGTAGGCCCATCAGCTCCAATATGTTAGACCTCTACAGAAGGAGAGACATACTGCCTGTACCCTGTGGAGTGTTTGATATATTTTAAAGCCCTCTCTCATTAAATATTACATTATACCCTTCCTGCCCTGTGGGATTGTTAGGAAAGACAGGGACATGACTGTTTTATAAAGGAAGCCACAGAGCCTTGGGGAGATGCTAGGTTACTAATGTGACATAACCAGTATTTTAAATGGCAGTGCCAAGAAGGCAGCCCAGATTTCCCATCTCCTAAATTAGTGCTCCTCATTTTTCTTTTTGAAGCTTACTGGATGTTTTAAAAATGGATATTTACAATCTAGTGAATTAAAACCCACATGCTAAAAAGTAACAAAATGAGAGAAAATGGATTGGGGATAAGGATGGGAACAGGACACAGTGGAAAGTGCTGGATTTGGGTTCTCTTGATCTTTAAGCATTTGTGGTAAGTTGGGAGACATGGTGTATTTATTTATTTATTTTTTTTTTTATTGACATGGTGTATTTAAACAGATAAAAGTGCCTTCCCTAGCCCGACTAAGCTATTTAGGCTATGGTTTTTCCTGTGGTCATGTATGGATGTGAGTTGGACTATAAAGAAAGCTGAGTGCCGAAGAATTGATGCTTTTGAACTGTGGTGTTGAAGAAGACTCTTGAGAGTGCCTTGGACTGCAAGGAGATCCAACCAGTCCATCCTAAAGGAGATTAGTCTTGGGTATTCATTGGAAGCACTGATGTTGAAGCTGAAATTCCAATACTTTGGCCACCTGATGTGAAGAGCTGACTCATTTGAAAAGACCCTGATGCTGGGAAAGATTGAGGGCAGGAGGAGAAGGGGATGACAGAGGATGAGATAGTTGGATGGCATCACTGACTCGATGGACATGGGTTTGGGTGCACTCTGGGAGTTGGTGATGAACATGGGGGCCTGGTGTGCTGCGGTTCATGGGGTCGTAAAGAGTCAGACACGACTGAGCGACTGAACTGAGCTGAACTGAACTATTATGTTTTCAGTAAAATAAAGTAAACTTTTGCCAAGGATGTAAGGTGTTGGAATGCTACACATTTGATTAGGCAGTCCCTGTACACTGGTAACATAGTGACCACCAGAGTCCCAGGATTGACTCTGAATGAACTAAGAAGCAGTATATACATCTAAATGACCAATTGGGTGAGTGGATGATTTGTATCAAATCCTTCTAGAACTCCTTTTTTCAATACATAATTTTGTTGGCATAAGGGATTATATAGACAGTAAGTAGCCTGTGAGAGGTAGTGCTTACTCAGAGTTGTTTTCCTTTGTCTTTAAATAGGAATAAACACAAAAAAATGTCCAGCCACTAGTCATGCCATAGTTTTTATCTTCTTTTAGAAACCAGGGAACTGTTTTAATCCTACTTCCATATCTTGTCTACTAGCCGCCAGTGCAGGGAAGGCAATGGGACCCCCACTCCAGTACTTTTGCCTGGAAAATCCCATGGACGGAGGAGCCTGGTAGGCTGCAGTCCATGGGGTCGCTAAGAGTCGGACACAACTGAGTGACTTCACTTTCACTTTTCACTTTCATGCATTGGAGAAGGAAATGGCAACCCACTCCAGTGTTCTTGCCTGGAGAATCCCAGGGACGGGGGAGCCTGGTGGGCTGCCGTCTATGGGGTCGCAGAGTCGGACATGACTGAAGTGACTTAGCAGCAGCAGCAGCAGCAGCCGCCGCTGCCAGTGACTGTGGTCGTCCTGGCTAAGTCTACTTGCAATGCTAAGATTTTTACTCTCAGTTGTGTGTTGTCTTTTCCAGAACACATGGCTTCAGGTTAAAGATTCTTCATTTCACCAATAGAATATAATGTCCTCTCTTCCTTAGGGGTACTAGATTAAGGAATTTTTATTTCCTGATTTATTGGTGTTATTTTCCTTGTGAAACATGATAATAGAAAAGTAGAACTCCACCCATATAAAAGATCATCATAACTGTGCTTTTACAGAGATTTTGGGGGTTCTTAAAGAACCCTAAAATGTTGGACCAAGACACAGGCAATCTCATTCATACTGTTTCTTTCTTCTGTCATCCTTTCTCAGCTGTCTCCTTCCTTTCTCTCTCTTATTCTCTCTTTTTCTGTCTCTTCCTCAATGGCCAGATTTACTCCTTCCTTTTCCTCCTTGTGTAGTTTGGCTCCCTGCACTTCTACTGCCTTATATGAGATATGATATTGTAGTAGGAACCAGGGCTCTTTGTTATGAGTAATATGTGTAATTAACAGATCACAAAACTGATGGTTGAGTAGATGGTGTCAAGCCATATTTCCCAGATTCGGTTTGAACACCTGGCAGAACAAGTTTGGTCCAATAAAAAGAGCCGAATTCTTTCTCTTTTAAGAGCTCTCAAGACACTGGTTACATCTAAACCATAGGGGTAGGGGAAGGGTGCCATTTGCCGTTGTAATTCAGATGGCGGGATCACCTGGCAGAGGAGGGAGAGTTGCCTTTTAGGTGTTCCCCGCATCGCAGTACACGTGTCCGTTTGATGTGTGGAGAATGCTTGAGAGAGGCAAAGCAGGGCGATTTTTGTGGGAAGCTAGACCAGCCTCCCTCGTTACATAGGCTCGTCCTCTGCATTGCATCCGAGCTTCAGTGATTTGCTGTTTGGAGACTGCAGATTTGCATAGAGCCCCTCGCTTCGCCAGCTTGTGTGGTTTTTCTTCTCTTTTTTTTTCTTTTTCTTTTGCTTCCCCCCCTCCGCCCCCCCCCCCCCCCTCCCCGCACCTCGCCCCACTCCTTTGTCTGCTTCTGCTTTTCCCCAGCTCTCTTTCCCCCGTTCGATCCCTGCTTCTTTCGTAAGGGTGCACTCTTCCCTCTGAACCCCTTGCCGGGCGTAAGTGTCAGGAGGCGGCGGACGCGGAGATTGCCTCGGGAGCAGGCGATGCGCGCCGCTGCTCCGCGCGCTGCCCGGGGGAGGCTGGCGCGAGCGGGCGAGCCGGCCCGAGCTGAATGGAGCGAAGGGGCGCCTGGAGTCCATGGGGTCTGCTTCTCCCTTGAAAGGAGGTTGGGCCGGCGAAGTGGCCTCCTCGGTTCCCACACACAATGCTAAACGGATTTACCTAGTGGATTCGCGGTGGATGGCTGTCATGTAGAAGTGAGGACCCTCCGGGAGGAGCTTTAAACCATTTCCCCGCTCCCCACCCCCCGGCACGCACTCGCCCGAAACTCTTTGGGAGTATCTCTCGAGAACCTGGAGCCCTGGAAATCTGGGAGCAGCCGCCCGCTCCGCGCTTGCTGTTCCCCGGGACTGCCTTTCCGGACAAGCCCCTATCAGCTGCATTCGCCTCGGCTATGTTTCGGAATCTTTGGGGTACAAGGCACGGCGGACTCCAGGACCCCGAGAAGACTGTCCGAAGGAGGGAGAGGATGGGTGCCCTGGCGCGGTGAGGCGGCCGGCCCTGCAGCCCACCCTGAGCTGCCCGCTCCCCAGCGCCCTCTCCCCTCCCCGCGCCCCAAACTTTGCCTCCCGCGGCGGCGGCCCCTCGGCGGGCGCCCCGCCATGTACCAGAGGATGCTCCGGTGCGGCGCCGAGCTGGGCTCGCCTGGGGGCGGCGGCGGCGGCGCGGGGGGGCGCCTGGCCCTGCTCTGGATAGTCCCGCTCACCCTCAGCGGCCTCCTAGGAGTGGCTTGGGGGGCGTCCAGTTTGGGAGCGCACCACATCCACCATTTCCATGGCAGCAGCAAGCATCATTCAGTGCCTATTGCAATCTACAGGTCACCGGCATCCTTGCGAGGCGGACACGGTGGGTCTGTGATGCCAAGTTCTCGCGGGCTACTCCCTCGCTCCCCACTTCCAGCCCTGCATTCGCTTCTCGGCCCTTAAGGCTCGGAGAAATGGGAGCGCAAGAGAGGGAGGTGCATTTGGGTGTGTTTGGTGGGAGCCACTTATCTCTTTGAAGACAATAGAAAGGGGTTGGAGGAAGGCGTCGCGGGTGTTTGTGGTGAGGGGTGGGAGGGGCGTTCCTTGTCGGGGGTGTCGGGAGAGAGATGTGGGCACCTATTAAAGGACCATCCCTGGTCGGGCGCCTGGGCCCCGCGGGAAGGGGGCGTTACTAGCGAGAAGGTCACTCAGTGTGGCCGAATAGGGGACAGAGCTCTGCCCAGGGACCTGAGCTCCCAAGAGAGGAGCGCTCTGCCGAACCTTTTGTCTGTGCTGTGTGCTGCCCCACCTCCTGTCCATCTTCCCTGGTCTGGGGGAGGGAGAGGTTCCAGCCCGCACGTTCCTCCAAAGAGCACCCAGACTGCAGTGATGGTGGCAGGTCCCGGGACTCACTCAACAGGAGGCTATTTCCACTTGTCCCCACCTCTTCCCTTAATTGGAGAAGGTAGGAGGGTGGTGGAGGCACCCTGTCTTATGATTGCCAGCCCCTACCCAGTTTAGAGAGGACCCCTGAACCCCATCCGCTTTTCCCCATCCCTCACACTTATATGCTTCTTTTTGGATCATGTCTGAAGGTTGTTGGGATAAGGGAGGTCCCGTGTCCTCCTTCCTCAGAGTATAGTGTTCCCCAAAGAGGGCAGGTGGGTCAGTGCTGGCTGGTATAATTAAGCTAGGAGGTCTGCCTGGAGGAGGAGAATTTAGAACAGACAGAATTGTTCTCCTCACCGGGAATTCCTTTGTAAAGAGCAGAATATGGAGGAAAGCTTTGGTGGGCAGGTTTCTTCTCCAGAATGGCCAGGAGTATAAAGCCAGATTCCTGGCATCTTCAGATAAATGCCTATTTCAGATTCTCTGAGTTCCCAATAAATAAAACATCAGCAGTTTGTGTGTATGTGTGTGTGTGTGTGTGTGTGTGTGTCTTCCCCCAGTCCCAATTTTTCTTTAACCCTGGTGTAAAGTCTGTTACTTTAAGAAGCAAGGTGAAAGTTACTGACACTCTTTTTACATCTTTTTCTCCCTGTTTTGCTTGCGGGGGCCTCTTTCCCTTTCAGACTTGGTTCCTCACTGAATCCTTTACCCCTCCCTAGGGAATTCCTCTCCCCCCATCAGCTGCTAGTTATGGCAGAATGGCCCTTTCCCCAGGGAAGGCTTCCCACCTGGAGACAGTTCTGGTTAGATGTGAGAGGCTACAGCCTAACCCAACTGAGGAGAACAAATCCCCTGGGCATCTTCGTTAGGAGTGGCTGAGACACTCACAATGGGCCCAGGAATCCCTTCCCTTCCTTCTCCCAGTTCCCTCTCTAGGACTCTCTCCAGTTCAGCGTGCCTAGAATGGAGACCTGAGTGATGCCTCCAAAGGGTTTTTTTTTTTTTTTGGCACAAAGTGACAGGAAGGAAAGATCCCTCTGAAACAGCAAGGAGTTGCCTAGCTCTCTCCCTTGCCCACAGTATCCTGGTAGCTTGCGGCTCCCTTTCCCGGGTGCAGTCCTTACCCACTGCCCGGCCTTTGTGCAAAATTGTGTGAGCCGGGAGGAAAGGAGGCGAGCCCGAGCGCGGGCGGGGCAGACAGCGTGGGTGGGTGCGGTGAGCCAGATGGGGTATGCGAGAGGGTGGGGCACCTAATTGTACCAGTGGGGAGCGCTTGGCTAATAATCTTATATGCATATTAACTTCTGTGTTGCGGCTCTGCCTGTCTCCCAAGGGATGTGGCTGAAATGGGAGGGCACCCGGGGGTTGTGGGAAAAGGAGAAGACCAAGGGGGCCCCCGCCGCGGAGAGGCACCCTGGTCCTCCTACCATTGCAGCTTCTGCCCCAGTCAGGCGCCCTCTGCTGGTCTCTGCAAACACTTCCTTCCCACCAGAAAGTAGTGATTCTGTGCGTGAATGAAAAACCAGGCGTATCTATCGCTGGGAAAGGGAAAGGATGGATAGATGGCGGAGGGAATTGTATGTAAGCAGCAGTTGGCATTATTGAGTCAGAAAACTTTCTCTGTCTTTCGAAGGTTCTGTTGTATGGTCATATTTTTTTTCTTTTTGAAACGCTCACACCCTTCTCACACATACTTTTGGAAGAAGCTTTCTGATTCTTTTCTTTTTTTTTTCCCCCCCTTTTTTAGTCAGGGTAGCAAACTTACCAGTCAGTAGCCAACCTCCACCAAATAAAAGCAGCTGTGGGTTTTTCGTACTTTCTCTCTTCCCTCCCTTGAAAGAGGGATAAACTCTGTCTAGAGAACAACTGAGGCATGTTAAGGATGAAATAAGCCTCTGAGGGTGGAAGATGGAGAGACAGGAGTGAGGTGGAGACGCAAGTGAGGTGGGGATGCAGAGAGGCTGAGAGCAGAGCAGGTAGGGTGATGGCTTAAAAGAAACCTAATAAGAAAGAGGTGATGTTGAATTTGTTGGGTCAATAAACTCTCTGAATATTCAGCTAATTAGAGAGAGAGCCCACAAGGAAATAATCTCTGAGCCTCATAGATGAGGGTGAAGGAAAAGCACAAAGGTGAATGACAATATGATAAACTCCTGGCTGAAAATCAAGGCAGGTGTAAATGAGGTTTGGCTCAAAAATTGAGACTATGGCAAATATACATATATAGATGAACACAGGAGCTACCCTGTTTGCTTATAATAGGATTTTGTGGAATCATTAGACATTTTTCTCATAATAGGGAAAGCATGCATGTGCTCAAATGTGTAAAAGAAAAATCATGTGTGATGTATTCAAGGGAACAAAATTGAGTCTCCCCTCTGTGTTTTGAAAACTGCTGGGTTGACTGTCCAGGTCCATTCTTCTTCATTTTCTCATCATGCCATGCTTCATTTGCACTATTAGGAGGTGTCACTTACAAGGATTGCGGGGTGCTGAAAGCACTCATCGCTACCCTGAGCATCTTTGTGCAAGCTGACCCAGTTGCAGAGATTATGATGAGGATTTTTTTTTTAATGAATATGAGAAGCGGGTTTTGAGATCACTGCAAGATCCTATTTTATTTTGCATGTACTTAAAAATATAAAGGTTGAAAATACCTCCACAGAAAAATTCCATTTTCCTAGTCAAATAAATGGAGAACTATGTGACTGTAAATGATAAAAAGCAAGCCTGCTTGTAATTAAGACTGCTACTGAAAGCCAGCAAGAGTTCAGAATAAGCCAGTGTGTTCAGTTGGTATTGCTTTAGTGAGGTGCCATATGTGCTGAGCATAGAATGATGTCAGTGCGATGCTCAGGTTTTTATCTCTGCTCCTGGATTTCCTAAGTACCTCTGCATACTTTCAAAAATTAGCTTAGAGCATCTCAATAATTTCAGGAGATAAAGGAAAGAGAAAACCATCATAGGAATGAGCATAGCAGCGCCAGCCGTTCTCCTCCCACTAGTATGAGCTCCGGAAATTTTACCGCCATGATTAGCTTATACGATTAAAGGGCTTTCCCAGAAGGGCATGTTAACAGATTTTTAAAACTGTGGTTTATAATTGAGGTAGCCCAATGCGCTTCTATAAGGAAAATAATTGTATCTTAAATTGATAACATTTCTCTTTCAGAGGCACTTTCATACACACACTAAACTTCTAAAAAGTATGGGGGCTTTTGGAGGCAGTTTGATCCCTTTTCCTTGTATCCCTTTTCCTTGTAGGGATACTGAGGCACACCACAGGGGCACCGAAATATACAGCGAAGTCTCTGGTTGGAGTCAAAGAGGAATTAGAATCAACTCTGCACGGCCCATAGCCCAGAGCAATTGCATGAGCTCAGAGCTTTTGAAACTTGAACTGAGAGGGTCCTCCATGTGCTTTCATGGTTAATCCCTTGGAGTAGAAATCATTATCAAGGACCAGGACTTCACATCTTGCTGCCAGCATGTGTTAACGATAGTGGATACTGTGAGAGAGGCTGATGGCATCTGCCAGGTGTCTCATGGATCACTTCATTGATTCTGAGGAGGTTTTTGTTTTCCTCACAGTCGGGAGGGTGCTGTATGATAGAGTGATCCCTTTGCTCTTTTGTCTAGCAACCAAGAGAGTTAACAACACCTTTCAAAATATACTTGACTTTACTGTGTTGAAGAATAATTTTGCTTTCCTGGTAATTGATTCATATGTGTAACTCAGAACATTTTTAGCTACGAATATTCTGCTAAAGTAGGTAACCCTACCCCACATTTGTTCCTTACTTTGGCTTCTTGGACAAAAGTGTGGATCTCTGCCATGATATTTTAGACAAGCTTCTCAGCTAATACTCCTGGAAGAATCCTTGAATTAATTATGGCCCAAGTAGTCCAAGACTCTAGTGTCTCAGTTGCCCTTAACTTTAATATATTGATTTCTTAGATGGTCCATTCATTCATTTGGTAATATGTGCATGTTTTTGTGTTTGTGCACCAGATATCATGACAGGTCAGATAACAAGGGGGACATTGGTAGCAGAGGGGAGAGAGGAGGAACTAATATACCCAATCATGACTATCAAAAATTTTTGCAATTTAGTTCCAAAAATATAGCAAGCTATTGTTAGAAAGGGTTCATCTTTAAACAAACTTGCCCTTTAAAAACAAATAGCTTCTGAGCATAAATACAGAAGCTATAAACTTTATGTATATGTAGAAATCATCCAGGGCTCAACATGAAATGATCTGATGAAAACATCAACATAGTGAATTTTAGCTACATCACTTTGCATTATCCTTTAATGTTAATGTTCCAGAAAGAGCTCCTTACACAATTGCTTTCCACCAAGTAGCTGCATATATTTCCTCTAACAAAAACATAGAGCTTTTTATTTTTCAAATAGAAATAAGGCTTATTTTGCAAATGTATTTAAGGCAGGGGATTCACTGATTTAAGTTCACACTAATGTATTAACAAAAGTAGTTGAGGCAGCTTGGTCTGGTGAACATAATTCTCAAAATCATTATCTATGTGAAAATTTGGCCACTGCCAATTTCTCACCTTATATAAATTCTCTAACTTCCTTATCCTCCCTAAGACTGTTTTCTCAACCTCACTTCAGTTCAGTCCCTCAGTCGAGTAGTCTTCAATCTTTCCCAGCAGCAGGGTCTTTTCCAGTGAGTCAGTTCTTCATATCAAGTGGCCAAAGTATTGGAGTTTTAGCTTCAACATCAGTTCTTCCAATGAATATTCAGGACTGATTTCCTTTAGGATGGACTGGTTGGATCTCCTTGCAGTCTAAGGAACTCTCAAGAGTCTTCGCCAACACCACAGTTCAAAACCATCAATTCTTTGGTGCTCAGCTTTCTTTATAGTCCAACTCTCACATCCATACATGACTACTGGAAAAACCATAGTTTTGACTAGATGGACCTTTGTTGGCAAAGTAATGTCTCTGATTTTTAATATGCTGTCTAGGTTGGTCATAAATTTTCTTCCAAGGAGTAAGCATCTTTTAATTTCATTGCTGCAGTCACCATCTGCAATGATTTTGGAGCCCCAAAAAATAAAGTCTGACACTGTTTCCCTGTCTATTTGCCATGAAGTGTTGGGACCAGATGCCATGATCTTAGTTTTCTGAATATTGAGCCTTAAGCCAACTTTTTCACTCTCCTCTTTCACTTTCATCAAGAGGCTCTTTAGTTCTTCTTCGCTTACTGCCATAAGGGTGGTGTCATCTGCGTATCTGAGGTTATTGATATTTCTCCCGGCAATCTTGATTCCAGCTTGTGCTTCTTCCAGCCCAGCGATTCTCATGATGTACTCTGCATAGAAGTTAAATAAGCAGGGTGATCATATACAGCCTTGACGTACTCCTTTCCCAATTTGGAACCAGTCTGTTGTTCCATGTCCAGTTCTAACTGTAGCTTCCTGACCTGCATACAGATTTCTCAAGAGGCAGGTCAGGTGGTCTGGTATTCCCATCTCTTTCAGAATTTTCCACAGTTTGTTCTGATCCACACAGTCAAAGGCTTTGGCATAGTCAATAAATCAGAAATAGATGTGTTTCTGGAACTCTTGCTTTTTCAATGATCCAGCAGATGTTGGCAATTTGATCTCTGTTTCCTCTGCCTTTTCTAAATCCAGCTTGAATATCTGGAAGTTCACAGCTCACATACTGTTGAAGCCTGGCTTGGAGAATTTTGAGCATTACTTTGCTAGCGTGTGAGATGAGTGCAATTGTGCGGTAGTTTGAGCATTCTTTGGCATTGCCTTTCTTTGGGATTGGAATGAAAACGGACCTCTTCCAGTCCTGTGGCCACTGCTGAGTTTTCCAAATTTGCTGGCATATTGAGTGCAATTTTTCAACCTATAAAATGAAAATACAATGAGTTACATCTCCATGAAGAATAAATAGGACCATGGATTTGTTAAGTGCTCAGATGATAATAGGCCCCCAAAAAATGTCTGTTAGAAAAAAATTTGTTTCTACATTTTGATATTGTGAAGGGTGTTACAGTAAACATGGGAGTGGTGAAATATCTGCAGAATCCTAATTTCAATTCTTTTTGATAAATAGATAGAAATGGGGTTGCTGGATCAAACAGTGGTTGTATTTATAATTTTTTGATTAACATCCATACTATTTTTCACAGTAGCTGTAGCATTTTGTAATCCTGCTCATAGTGTATATGGGTTCCAGTTTCACCTCTTTGTCAAAATTTGTCATTTTGATAACAGCCATCTTAACAGGTGTTAGGTGATATCATACTGTGATTTGGATTGAATATATAAAGAAAACGTGGAATATGCATTCAACCTTAAAAAAGAAGGATATTCTGTAGTATGTTGCAACATGGATAAACTCTGAGGGTGTTACGCTGAGTGAAATAAGCCAGTCTTAGAAAGAAAAGTGCTGCATGATTCCACTTATATGAAACATCTAAAACAATCAAATTCATAGAATTAGAGGGCAGAATGGTGGTTGCTAGGGCTGGAGAAAAGAGGAAATGAAGTAGTTTCTAATCAACAGGCATAAGGTATCAATTACACAAGATGAGTAAGTTCTACAGATCTTCTGTACAACATTGTGACTACAATTAACAATACTGTATTGTACGCTTAAAATTTTCCTAAGAGGGTAAACCTCATGTTAAGTGTTCTTACCATGATAAAATACACTTTTAAAAAATTGTAAGAGATTTCAGAGCGAATACATATGTAGTAGGAAAAACCAGATCTTGAAATCAGGAATTCTGGTTCTGATTCAACCAGTAATGTGTATAAATGTGTGACTTCTGGAATTCAATCACAGCTTTGAACCTCACTTCTATCCCAGCTCTAAAGTTTGGGAAGCACATTCCTCTCATTTTATAGATGTGACAACAGAGCTTGTAAATAATGTAAATGAACTGAACTCATAGAATCAAAGCAAATTGGTAAGAGTCGGAAGTAGAACCCTCATCTTCTAACTCATCTTCCTCCTTGTTTAGAATACTCTTCCCAGAAACCTGTGCTCCAGCAGTGAGGAGGGGCTCTACTCGTTTATCCAGTTTTTCCTGAACACTGGATAACCTAAGACAATTTGAATCTTGGTCCTTGAGAACAGAATACAGCAACTGAACTTAATTCCTATAGAGAAAACCATCTTTATACAGTCAGCTATCAGTGCGTCATTTACACTCCATTGTGTGCCTTCTTTTAATGAAAGACATAATTGTTTCTAGAGGTGTTAAGGATCTCAATAGTAATGTTGAGAGTGGCATTTTATATTGTTTTGTCATTCATATGCTTTTTATTTTTTTAATTGGACAAGATCCTTTTCAACTCTGAGGTCTAAGATTCTTTTGGCAATAAGGATCTCTTAAAATCCTCATACTATTGCCTTTTCCCAGAACTTTATTGATTGTAAACATGCTGTAACTGGAGATATTTTTGCAAAGATTGCATACAGACTCCTTAAGCCATCCAGTTGTCCTCATTAGGTAGAGGTGGCTTTTTTAGCTGCACAGGAGCCTGGTGGGGGGGTCAGGCTCAGGGTAACTTGCTGAGTACTTACTTGCCTGTCAACTAAGGGCCTACAGAATATCTCTTAGAAAAGCACCTGCTTCCTTTCACATGGTCTTTTAGCTGAGTTCTTTTTTGGGCTGTGTAGGGTGAAGAGTATTTCTCCACACCGAAATTGGTAATAGCTTTTTAAAACATTATATTCCCTCACAAAATGCAAGAGTTTTTTCAGTGTTGATCAAATAACAATTCCATCAAGCTTTTGACAGAACTTGGTAAAAATAGCTGGATTTTATGTATATATTTCCACAGAGCTCTCATGTAAAGTGTGTCATTTAATCATCATCATAACCCTAGCAGGACTTATGATCACCATTTGCTGACAAGGAGACAGATTTAGAGAGGTGAAGATTCTTCCAGGGTCACTTAATTAAGTAGCCCCAGTACTTTTTGCTTTCTCACTCCAATATGTTAAGAGGCAGGACTTTGAAAAGAATATGGCATGTGAATTTAGAAAACCTGAGTTTTGTCCCACTCTCATCATTTTCCAAGTCATGACTTCAAAAAAGCAACAAAAAATTGTTTCTTCATTAAGAATAAACTTAATCAAAAAAGATAGTTAACTCAAATAGTTGTTAAGAATTTCAGGTGAGTATAGATATGAAATTTATGTTTCCATTCAGGTAGAAGAACTTTTACTTAATATTGCATTTTGATATTTAGCTGAAAAGTAATAGGGGGGATGGATTAAAAAATAAGGACCATTATAAAGTTCAGCATAAAGCACTATACTTAGGCAGTGGTAAATAATGTAATATTAGCCATGAAATAATGATAAAACACTTTATGACTAAAATGATGATTCCTGGACAAACTTCCTTTTAATCACTAGCTATACAGGCAGCCAAGAAGAACCTACTATGTCTATTGTATGAACTTAATATCTGTGGATTTTTGAATTGGAACTGAGGTAGAAAGGTTTTTCTCCAGTGTGCAGTCAAGATACTTGGTTATGTACATATTACGTTTTACATGAACCATCTATGAATTTTGTAGACATTTTCATTGCAAAACGCAGTATATTAGATCTTTTTTGGCTATGGGATCTCCAGTATAAATGTATTATATAATGTGACCCACAGTTTTTAAAAGCAAGGTTATGGACTTTGTGTTCATGTTCATATTTGGTGACTTGTTTTCCCATGTAACTAAATTGATGAATAAATATTTGCTATATCTCTGAAAATGATCATTGAGAAAGAAATAGACCTTTTTAATAAATGATAAGGCAGTGATTTTTCATGTGTGGTAGAATACAGGCAGTGACATCATTAACTTGGACACTACTTCTGACAGTTATTTTGATTGTCTGAGTTGCCATTGGACTAACTTTGGTGCATGTAATTATTTTTGTGGTTCAGTCTGTCTTGGCTATTAGTTACCATCTGGTCATCATGACTATAAGATTCAGAGCTGCTAGAAAAGAAGAGTGGTATTCCTGATGCTTCTTAACGCTGAAATGATTTTGAATTCATTTTAATTTTACATTAATTCATCTTAATTTTACATTAAGATTGCATTATCCATGTAGTTCCACAGCATGAAGCACATTGTTATGAGTGATTGTGATGATGTTCTAAAAATGCATTTAGGGCAAATATGGAAACTCACTGTCCTGGTACTCACATACTATTCAGTTAGCACTTTTATTTGGGTAAGCAGCAGGACCTTTTAAAGAAATATGTCATTTTCCTGAGGAACTTCTCTTTCGGATATTTCAAGAAAAATGCTCTCGTTCATATCTATGTCATTTTATATGTAGTTATACTTTTCAATTATAAGTTATATTACAAGCTAGTATAGAGAAATAATACCAATGCATGACTAGTTTAAATGCCTCTGGTGATTTTTATCTGGAAGGTATATTATAGAAATTAAACTTTCTAGTTGCTTTGCAGAACATTATTTAGTAGTCTACATATTTTATATTTCATATTGATTTCTGAAAGTCTTGCCATTTTAGACTCTTTGAGCCTAGATACTCACTGTAAATTAATCATTCTCTGCATTACATCTTTCCAAAATTGAAATAACAGAATATTTCTCAACACTCTAAGCTATGCACTTCCTTGAAGTCCTTACTTAACATTTCCAAAATTCAATGTGCTGTATCAGTCATTTTTTCATGTCTACTGTCAAAGTATTAACATATGCTGGAATAAGATGAATAATAAATGAATCTGTCAGCAAAGTGGTTAATTGGACATGCTGTTGTATATGCAAATAATGTATCTGGCTTTCCCACTCATTCTTTTCCTTGAGACTTCTCCTAAATGAGATAATAGAATTTTTGATGCTTCTCTGGACCATTTATCATATAGTAATCAGAAGTAGATCACTGCTGATGGGTTTCTGATAAGTGTGTTTATACAAAAGCTTTGTATTTCTGTAGATATACAAGGTATTGATTATCTGGGTGCCTTTGTAATGACTGTATTTGTATAACAACAGTCTGTTTGTATTTGCCAGTAACAAAATGCTTGCCTCAGTAATATTTGTTTTAAACATAACATGATGATTTTTTATTTTCAATATGATAAACAAAAATTTTAATTTCTACCCAAGAAATCAATTCAACTCTTTGTTAATAGCAAGAAAATGACTTAAATATTGCAGGGGTGTTTTACTCTCCCAGTTCTCCTCAGTAAAGCAGTTGTACAGAGAAAGCCTTAGAACACTTTACTAGGGCTATGTCAAGTGATAGCAAGTAGCCAGTGATATCATTTATTTATTTAATAATCACTCATTGCTTATTGTATGTTGGATGCTATTCTAAGCCCTTAACAAAATATCAACTCATTTAATTCAACTTTGTGAGACAGATAATATTAACTTCCCTTCTACACTTAGAGATACTAAAGCACAGGAGCGTTAAGAGATGACAAGGTGGCAAAACAGACGTTGTGGGGCCTGGATTGAAACGGAGCAGGCCCACTCTGAAGTCCACGTTCTTAACTTGCACAGTGTGTTGCCAACAGTTATGATTTATCCTGACCGAGCATTTTGTTTTCTCCTCCAGCTTTTATCACCAGTGGTACATAAGGAACCAACGTGGATGACTATCTAGATTTATTTTGTTTAATTTACAAATCATTTCACTGCAGGTTTAGTGCCTCATCCTTATCTTCCAATTTGTTTTTAAGCATCTTTCTTCTTAACTACACGTGGCATCAAGCTCCCTCTCTGTGTGCCTCCCTTGATTCGTCTGGACTGATTTATTAATCTTGATATCCACCACCACATCAAGAGTAAAGGAATGATTGATTTAAGATGCTTATTAATGTTTATTAACTTTTTTCATTCTAGTTGGCAAATACATTCCCCATCAAATTGATAGATCTCCTGTGATAATAGACTAATTTGCAAGTACAGCCATGATTTACAATTAAAAGGAAACAGTTGCAATGTATGGGATTATGTGATTATATTCTCATGAGATGAAAGGAATACCTCTGTAAATAGTTAAATTAAATTGTATAGTTCTGAAGGCAAGGTACAGAGAAAAGACTGACAATTAATAAACTAAGTATTTATCCTAATTCTAATTATGGTTTCTTAATATAAAACCTTTCAAAAAATTGTGTAGATTATATGTACATGGTGTTATATGAGTACATAATGAATTTAAGCATTTTTTCGTACTCATTTCTATTCAGACTATAAGCTAAAGGAACATTCAGAAAGGGTGGTAAATGCTTCAAAGTTTGAGTCTTAGCTACACTTTTCTTAAAGATTCATTTGTTCCTCTGACTTTATAACAGCATTTTCATTCCAGTTTACTTGCTGACATCACACTCATGACACTGAAACTAACGCCACACGTGCGTGCGTGTGTGCTGTTACCTCACTCGTGTCCGAGTCTCGGCAGCAGCCTGCCAGGCTCCTCTGTCCACGGGATTCTCCAGGCAGAAACACTGGAGTGGGTTACCATGCCCTCCTCCAGGGGATCTCCCTCTATTGTGCCTAACCTGCCTTGGCAGGTGGGTTCTCTAGGAGTTCCCAAGCAAGACTATAAAGGATTTATTTTTTGATATCTTTGTATTCACTTACTGACTGACTGTGGACAAGTTTCCAAACCTCTCTGAGTCTCAGCTTCTTCAAGAGTAAAATAGGACCTGTGATATCTACTCCGCAAGGTTTTTGTGAGGCCTAGACCCTTTATGTAATCATTTATCACAAGACTTGATAAATGGCTGCTGCTGTTCAAGTAATAGATTAACCTCTCTCCAAGTGGGTCCTCTCTGCTTTGTACCCAATTAAGGGGGAAAAAAAAAAAAAACAGGAAAGACAGAGGTTAGTTTTAAAAACAACTATCCTCAAAGTCTTTTAAAACAGATTGTCCTCTTATCCTGCTAGATTGATATGGTGGATTCCTTAAGGGAAGGCAAGGGGTTGAAGGTGATATCCTTTCCTGGTGTCTGATTAACCCAAAAAAAGGATGTCACAGACATTAACAAGAGAATATAATGCAGAAAACCAATAATTTTTATGCCTTTTGTCTACATAGGAATTAAACCAGAAAACCTGCATCAGGGTTTAATTGCCAAGCCTATTGATGCATCTTACTGTTGGACCTTGTTTTGTATTGTTATCTTTTCTGAAATTCTTTTAAAATTTAAATTAGGACTCATTAAGACACGGTAGGACTGAGAGGGCTTTGATAAGGAGGAGAGATTTAGGAAAAAAAAAAATTCCACTTTTTTTTTTCCCAACTAGTCCCTGAAAATGTCAGCAAACACAAAGCCATGTGTACCTGGCTATACTACAGCTGAAAAAGGTTTAGGCAAGAGAAACAGTATTTCCTGGCCCAGAATCTCTATGTTATTTTATTGTGGCCATTCTGATGCTTATGCCATAGCCAAATGCCAAAAGTCTAGCATTTAAATAGAACATAAGCATCTTAGAATACTAAATCAAATAAAAATGCTCAGCAACTGTAATTTCATCACCTGTTTTTAAAATATAGCTAGTCTGTTTCTTAAAATAAATGTTTAATAGGAATTTCTATCTATACTTGATCCCCACCCTGCTTTCTAAAAAGCAGGGAGGAAGGCATTCTTAACCTGGCAGATAACCTGAGCAGAAAACACCACTTTCACTCCACTTGTGCTTTTTTTTTTTTTTTAAACAAATGGTTGCAAATGTAGTTTTTCTTAGTCATCCCAGCCAACTGGGTCTGACCACCAAATGAATGACTCTGTGTGTGTGTGTGTGTGTGTGTGTGTGTGTTCTTAGACATGCAGCCATCAAACAACAAAAATATATTTTTTGCCAGCCTTGGGGAAAAGCAGTATAGAAGAGATCTGATTTTTAGTTTAGCTGTAAGACACTGTGCTTTGCTCACTAGGCACAGGCTTGGAGCTGCCAGAGAGGAGCAAAGACTTGAGTGATGAACAGCATCACTGATTGATTCATTGGACAGCATATATAGAAACCAAAAGCCCCCCCAGGAGCAGGGCAGTGCTCCATCCTTCATTTGCCTTAAGATGCCCAGATATACCACTGTTAAAAGTCCTGCTTCTGCCAAGAGAAAATGATAAAGGAGAGAGATGTAGGGAGCTGACTTTCTGTTTTCACATAATTTTTTCATTCAGCCTCCTCATTCACAATATGCAGATATTTAGGTTATTACGAAAATGTGGGTGTTTTTACAGTCTCTGCTGGCTAATCACTGTTCCAGTGAGTGCCAAGAATGCAGAGACCAATCAATCAACAAGTGCTTATTGAATGTCTGCTGTTTGGGAGAGGATGTTGTCTTATTGTCTACAAAGAACACAGTGTCTGAAGGAGGAATCAAATCCATTGTGCTGCCTCAGGCTTTAAAATTCAACCTGCCTACTTTCGTTCTTACCAACACTTGAGGGAGGTCTCCCAAATGTCCTGGGAGTAGCCAGTAGGAGAGGTGACTGCCATCTCTTTTTCATCCTACTGCGGCTTTACAGCATACCGGAAGCTCCATCTACCCATCAGACGGACTAGACCAGTACAGGTCTTTTATTACACATGTCTATAGGAAACCCACCAATGTTCTGTTGGTATTTGGGGAAATGTTTGATTGCATTTCCATTTTCACATTTGTAGAGCTCTTAATATTAAAAAATGGTTTCTCATGTTTTAATCTCACCTGATACCCACAAAATCACTGCAGATGGTGACTGCAGCCATGAAATTAAAAGACGCTTACTCCTTGGAAGAAAAGTTATGACCAACCTAGATAGCGTATTGAAAAGCAGAGATATTATTTTGCCAACAAAGGTCAGTCTAGTCAAGGCTATGGTTTTTCCAGTGGCCATGTATGGATGTGAGAGTTGGACTGTGAAGAAGGCTGAGCACCGAAGAATTGATGTTTTTGAACTGTGGTGTTGAAGACTCTTGAGAGTCCCTTGGACTGCAAGGAGATCCAACCAGTCCATTCTGAAGGAGATCAGCCCTGGGATTTCTTTGGAAGGAATGATGCTAAAGCTGAAACTCCAGTACTTTGACCACCTGATGCGAAGAGTTGATTCATTGGAAGAGACCCTGATGCTGGGAGGGATTGGGGGCAGGAGGAGAAGGGGACGACAGAGGATGAGATGGCTGGATGGCATCACCGACTCGATGGACGTGAGTCTGAGTGAACTCTGGGAGTTGGTGATGGACAGAGAGGCCTGACGTGCTGCGATTCATGGGGTCGCAAAGAGTCGGACACGACTGAGCGACTAAACTGAACTGATACCCACAGTGGCTTGCTCACTTTAAGTGGCCTGACTTAGTCACATGTTTATGAAAGGCAGAAGTGGGACTTAAACATAGCACACTGGTTCTCAGAGTCCAGTGTTATTTCTTCCATGGAAATAGGGGAACACAGGTAAGCAGATGAGTAGGCTTAAGAATTCTTCAGGGATTCTGGGAAAAACCACAAAAAGGACCCAATCTCTATAGACCTTTGGGATCATAGAAAAAGCTAAAAGTGACGGAGGTCCTACGAGATAGAATGAAATAAAAGGAGAGGTGGTTTGCTGACATGGTCATGGTTAGAGATCAATTGTTAATACATTTTGTTAATGCGATCATTTCATTTTCTTCTTGCTTATTCGGGTTTGTCTTTTAGAAAGGAAATGAGGATTCCAGCTGGAAGGACAAAGTCATTGGCTTTGATCATTGTTGAAATAACTCAGAAAAATACTCAGGTTTAATACATCTTTATTTAACATAACACTATAATATTTTTTAGTTGAATAGTGACAAGAAGCTATATATAGTTAAAACACCCAATTACTTGTAGGAAATTATTTAAGGGTACTTAGAAAATTGAGATATTCTGTCAAGAACTTAATAATTAAACCATTTGATTCTTCACAAGGATGACAGAGAAACTTACAAAGAAATATCACTTTGGAAATGTACTTATCTTATAATAGTATGAAAAATGATGCCCAGCTGCTGAGATAGTCCACATTCCCCCCAAAGCAGAGACTGACAAGGTGCAAGGAAATGCTTCCAGGTGTTATCAATGAATTTAGAGATTATGATGAGATGCATTCAAAGTATGTGTTTGTACAAACACTGTCTGCATGTTCACAGCAGCCTCCTAACTTTTCTGGACTAAATTCTCTGAGAACACGGAGTGTGGTTTTTGTTTTCTCTACAGCACCTAATGTGCTGCCCAACAGTAAATACTCACAGATACAGAAATGTTTCCAGAATGATTCGTAGACTGCCTCCTTACGTAGAAGCCGTGATTTGTTCATCCTGTTAGTTGGAGCTGACTTTAGAGCTACAGTCAGCAGGTTATGAGTTTTGAGCTGTTTCAACAGCCTTAAATATCTAAATGTTTCTCCCATTGCCTTTGATTCCACCATTGGAGATGGCATTCTTCAGTGTCTTGATAACTTTTATTAACATTTGTTGTATGTTGTAAGAGTAGGAAGTTTAGAGTTATGGGCCATCAGTTGCTGGCTGAGTGATGGCTCTTAAATGGGACACGAGTGACAATCCCTGTCCTTATTGAACCATGTTATATGAGAAGTAAATGACATGATGTTTGTGCTTTATGAGTTATATTTAGGAAGAATAAAAACATTTTAATAATAAAGGTAGCCCAGTTACTTACGAAATAGTCATACACAAAACTGATGCAAGCTGATGATTCTTAAAATTTAAACAGATCGGAATCACCTAGGGAGCTTATTAAGACTGCAGATGCCTGGGCTGTACCCCTAATGGTTCTGTTCTGTAAATTGGAGGTAAGATTCAAGATTTGCATTTCTCAGTACTCACTTTAAGAGATTCTAGTGTAAATGGTTCTTGGCCAGCTCTTTTGGAATAAGACTTTATAGCATCATCTTCAACTGCTGGCATTTATGTACCTCTTTCTAAGCCCACAACACATATTGTCTGATGAACCAGTAGAAAATGATTGCTTTACATAAAGAGAATTCAGGAAATTACTAGAATGCAGGGATAAAAATGTGGAAGGGTACCTCAAAGCTGGCATCATAATGTTAGTTCTCAATTGCTCTTCGTAAAATATTAGCAATGATACCTGCAAGTTGTTAAGTCTATTACTTTTCTTCTAGGAAGGACTGTTACGTCTAAAAATATTCTTATAGGAAGAAAACTGCAAGCAGACTCCCATTAAAGGCTCACAGCTATTGTTTTGATTGGAATAGGGTGTATCTACACTTAGCCAACTCTGGTTTTGCAGTGGAGTTATACTTTTGAGGGTTATCTGCATATAGATATAAGTAGAGACATGCAAGCACACACACACACAATTTACATATCTGTCTGTGACATCCTTTTATCCTTCCATTTACACATTCTTTTGTTTTTCATTCCCAGTATCCTTAGAAAGGATTATTTTGTCTATAATGCAGACCAAGGTGTCGTTTCTTTCTCTTTTTTCTTTTCTTCTAGTAAAAAATGTCTTAATGGTTAACACTTTTTTTTCCTTTGACCAAGAAAACTTTGATGCAGGTGTTATTTCAGCACATATTTCATCATATCCTGTGATAATGTTTAGACTTTGTAATGTCTTTTCCAAATTTTATCTCCTTTAAGGATTGTATGTTTTAATGATAAATCTTTTATGAACTTCCTCTTTCTTTGTCTTCTTCCTAAATCACCTATATCTTTCTGGAAAATGACATTATTATTGGGTTATAATTCTTCATTCTTTTAGACTTTATGTGGATACAAGTATATCCTTAGAACCAGACACTTGGAGTACAAAAGGGATTTTTAGGATTAACTAATTCCTATTCCTAATTTTATGGATGTAGACTCTCAGACCCAGGGAGAGTAAAAACTCAGCTGTACATTTCTTCTCCCATTCTGTACAGCTTTTCTCTCAGCTATATTCATGAGTTACCCAAACTCAGAGTAATCTAGTCATATACAAGTCATTCTTTGTGAAGAATTTTAAATTGAGTGACTCCCCTGACAGTAAACAAGCTCTGAGAAACTGAACAAGTTTTCCATTTATAGTTTGAGAATTTTTTTTTTAATTTTTGAGCTACTTTATTCATTAAAATTTCCTTGAACTGAGAGCAACCATAACTCCTGTGTGCACCATTAAGCTGACAGTTTAAAATACTTCCTTGCTCAATTTATTTTACTACGGAGATTTTTTAAATGGGGAAAAGATAGTGTTGGCTTGGTGGTTGGGTGCAGTAGGGAAAAGGAGGTATCAAGAGGAAGGTTTTTCTACTGTGAATGTCTTTGGGCATGCAAGGTTACAGCAGGAGGAAATGGCCTTGTTTTAGTATCCCATTGTTGTTAATGAGAGAAGGAAAAAAAGAGGCTCCCTCTGACTTTAAATTCTTTCTATCAAATTCTTAAGACATTTAAAGATAATTAGTGTTTTAAATAACATTTGTTATTGCTGAGTGACTTTCCATGTAGCTCTAGTGGTAAAGAACCTGCCAATGCAGGAGACTTAAGAGATGCAGGTTCAGTCCCTAGACTGGGAAGATCCCCTGGAGGAGGGCATGGCAACCCACTCCGGTGTTCTTGCCTGGAGAATCCCATGGACAGAAGAGCCTGTCCGGCTACAGTCTATAGGGTTGCAAAGAGTCGGACACGACTAAGTGCCTTAGACACATGAGTATCATTAAACTGTACAAGATTTAGAGAATGCAATGACAGCATTCATAATCATAATACACAGCTGTCCTGTGTGCAAAGTCACTTCAGTCATGTCTGACTTTTTGTAACCCCATGGACTCAGCCCACCAGACTCCTCCGTCCATGGAATTCTCCAGGCAAGAATACTGGAATGGGTTGCCATTTCCTCCTCTGGAGGATCTTCCCAACCCAGGGATTGAACCTGTGGCTCCTGCATTGCAGGTGAATTCTTTACCGCTGAGCTACCAGGGAAGTCCATTATGATATCCAGAGATCAGCACTATTAAAACCTTCAGTATTTTTTTAGTTGTCGTCTTTACATATTTAAACACTAAGGAAAAAAAAAAGAATTCTGCTGTACATACTGTTTTGTAACCTTTTTTTAAATTAAAAATGCATGGAGAACATCTTATTTTTTTAATAATTTTATTCTAGATATAATTTCTTAGTCACTACATGGTGTTTTAACTGGACCATACTTATTTCACCAATCCTTTTTGTTGTTGAACGTTTAGACTGCTTTCTTTTAAAAACTGTATAAGCACTGGTGTTATAAATGATACTTGAATATCAATATTTGTGTGAAAAGTGTGGAAATTCTAAGTTAGAAGGGATAGTTATCTAGGGTTTTTTGGTACTCTTGTTTTTTCGGTACAGTTTTGCTAAACTGAATTCTATACCCAATCTCTCTTTGCATCCCTGTACATTACCTCCTGGTCTGTTACCATTCCCTGTTATACTGGCCAGTCCAAGCTATAATTGCCACTTTTAATTTTGGTCATTTTATAGGCAAAAAAATTTACTTCATTGTTTTAACTGTTATATACTTTTTTTTAAATTTCTGCAGTGTTGGAACATCTTCACATGTGAATTTGCCAATTATGCTTCACCTAATTGCCTATTCATTACATATTCTAGTCTATCTAGTAAGGTGTTCCTTTTGTTCTCATTGATTTGTAAGATTTCTTTATAAATGTTGTTATTTCTCTATTTATTGTACATGTGTCTAACATTTTTTTTTCAAGTTAATTACTTGCCTTTTGTATATGGTGCTGTTAATGTATCAATTCCATTCAGTTCAGTTGCTCAGTCATGCTGACTCTTTGTGACCCCATGAACCACAGCATGCCAGGCCTCCCTGTCCATCACCAACTCCCGGAGTTCACTCATGTCCATCAAGTCAGTGATGCCATCCAGCCATCTCATCCTCTGTCATCCCCTTCTCCTCCTACCCCAAATCCCTCCCAGCATCAGGGTCTTTTCCAATGAGTCAGCTCTTCGCATGAGGCGGCCAAAGTATTGGAGTTTCAGCTTTAGCATCAGTCCTTCCAATGAACACCCAGGACTGATCTCCTTTAGGACGGACTAGTTGGATTTCTTTGCAGTCCAGGTACTCTCAAGAGTTTTCTCCGGCACCACAGTTCAAAAGCAATAGGGGCTTTAATATTTTCCTGTAGTCAGATATATTGGCATTTTTCTCTGTTGTTAATTTCATTTGTAGTGTCCTTTTAACTCTCCACGCGCTTGGAGGTGATTCTGCATGACATTTTTATGTCCACAGGCAGGAGATATTGAGCCAGCATCTATTCAGGTAACTGTGAAAGAAATGACAAGAGACAAGGTGTGTTAGCAGATTGACCTAGCAAGCAGTTAGGGGTCAAGGGTGAAGCTGCTAACAGCATAGGGAAGCCTTGGGGTTTAGGGGTAAGGTGGGGATACCAGAGTTAGTAGAAACTGATTAGAATGTTTCCAATTCTTAAGAACTACAGCTGAGAGAACTAAATATGATAACATCTTTCATCTCCTCTGTTGCTAGCCATGGTTTTGAACTCTTTGTAAAATATGCGCTATACTATCCTTCAAGATGTTCTCTGTTGTATGATCTTGTTGACTGCTTCATTTTTATAAGCAATGACCCTAAGAGGAAAATCAGAACATGCATATACTAACTCTGCTTTGTAAGATTAAGAAGCAAGCAAGCTGAAGTTCTTTTTTTCTTTCTTTTTATAACACATTTTTTCCTCTTAAAAAATGAGGTATAATTTAAATACAAGGAAATGTACTCATTTTCAGTGCACAACTAGATGGAGGAATTTTTTACCTATTTATATTCCTTGTCCTGGTCAGTATGGAACATTTTTTTTTTTTTTTAATTTTATTTTATTTTTAAACTTTACATAATTGTATTAGTTTTGCCAAATATCAAAATGGAACATTTCTATCATTGTAGGATGTGGTTCTCAGTAGAATACTTACCTACCCTACCCCACCCAAAACCACTTCTGACCATTGTAATAGAGGATTTTGCCTGTCCTGAACTTTATATCAATGGAATCATAAAGAAGGTTCTCTTCTATGTCTGGTTTCTTTGTGTTGGCATAGTGGTTTTGAAATTTAACTGTGTTGTTTTCTATATCTTAGTTAGTTCTCTTTATTTCTGAATAGTATTCCATTATATAGATATATTGCAGTTTGTTTATTGATTATCACATAGATGGGCTTTATGGTTTGTTTCCAGTTTGGGATTCCTTTGACTATGATTATTCTTGTATCAGGGTGGACACAAGTGTTTATTTCTGTTTAGGTATATTCTGAAACTGGGAAGCCTGGGACATATAGTAGGCTTTTGCTTGTTAAAGACTGTGCCAGTTTTCCAAGGTGGTTGTATGACTTTACAGTCCCAGTAACATTATAGGGAAGTTCCAGTTGTTTCCACACCCTTATGTACACTTAGTATTTTTAACTTTTTAATTTTGTTCGATGTGTTTATGAATATTGTGACTGACCCTAACAAAATGATAATCAGTACAAATGGTTACAGGGTGATGTTTCTTAGCAAAGAGAAGTCTAAAAACTATAGATTATATGATTTTAAAGCATTTTTAAAGTTAGTATCAATTTTATATAATTAAAGAAGGTAACTAAAGAGTTAATGGACATAAAAACAGCAAGTTAAGTAATAGTATTTGAAGATAAAGTTCCATGTTAAAACTTTAGTCATAGTAAAGGCTTAGGTCCTCTCTCATAACTTCCTGGCCTTCTTTGGTTTTTCTCTCTCTCTTCCATTTTATGCCTGAGCCTGCAGCTGCTAGCCTGAAATTTCACTTAATAGTGAAGTGTTATTTTAAGAAATTAAAATACTTGTGAAAATTTGCTTTCTAATTTTATTTGACTAAGTCTCTTGCTGTCTTTAGATACAGCAAGTACAATATAATAATCTCAATAAACATCTGAGGAAGAAAGTTATTTTTAAAGTTGAGGGAAAATATATCATTTAAGGTAATTGCTGCTAAATTTATTTCATGAATTTAATTTAAAGTGTTTGTTAATAACTGCTGGCATTTGTTCAGTATATCTTTTAGCACAGTGTACATAATATATTAATTAATGTGTTAAATAGTAAAACTGGACTGTGAACATAAGTAAAATATTCCTAAAATATGAAGATTCAGCCCACCAAATTAAAAAGGAATATTTAAATATAGCTTTGTTTTGATGAAAACTAATAAACATTATACAAATATAATGAGAGGACTAAAATGCTTACTGTGTATTACTTTTTGAAAATACATTCAAATAATAGATTATAGTTACAAACTTTCTCTGGTAAATATATACCTTCCACTTTTTTGAAATTATATTTTGAAATTATTTTATTTTTTGGAATCTATTGATTGGGAAACTATAAATAAGGAAAACTAATCCATTGAAATCATAGTCTTTTAACATGTTCACAAATTTTATCAGAATATTTTTTAAATAAAGATAAACACATAAAATACAAATGTAGTAATAGTGTGTATTTTATAATGTTCATTTATATTTGATTTTTGTCTCTGCATTGAAGAGGAATCTCAAAAATATTCTTAAAATCAGAACCAAGCTTCTTTTAATTCTAAATTTCAGATAATAATTTGAATAATACTGTTAATAATAGTGCAAATAGATTGATACTTGCTATTAAGATGTGCTTGTAAGCATAAGGCCGAGAACTTGGAATCAGGCAAAACCAGAATTGAATTCCAGCTCTGCTTGGTGATGTGACTTCTGATGTTTCCTCATCCATTAAATGGGAGTCATATTTAGTCGTCTTCTTGAGATGTTTGAATGATTCTGTAAAGGTCTTATCATGGGAACATAAGCATATGTTACTTCCATTTCCCTTAAGAGAGGTTAGGCAAACTGCTGTTCTTTATGCTTCCATGGGACCTAGTGAAGGACATTGTAAACGTCTTCGCTATCTAGTCATATGCTTCTTTCCAGTAATCACCAGTGCATAGGCCCTGTCCTCTAAATTTGCTAGCTCCATGTTAGCACCATCCTTTGTCTTTTCAGCACAGGGTAGTGCCTCCATTCTTACTTTATCATGATTCTTTCTTCCCTTGACATCTGTTTCATTTAACTATACTATTTTCTTTCCATTCTGATAGTTCCATCCTCTCCTTCTCTCCTAATTTCTTCCTTTCTCTGCCACCAAGGTGCAGAAATTCTATTTTGAGTCCTCTCCCCTCTGTCTACCTTCTCTTTTTTGGTGATCTCATCAAGTATTCTCATTTATTTCCCTCGACCCAACTGCTCTGTTGGATATGTAAACCCAAGCTGGACTTTTTCCACCTGAATTTCTGGGCAGCACATCAAAGTCCAAGAATAAAAGTGAACATACCTTCCCCACCACTAGAAACTTTTCCTGCAGAGTCAGATGGAGGTTTTTCAGGGTCTAAAGCTAATAAAATTCAAGGAGTGCCAGTTAAGAAAAAGAATGCCAAATGTTAAATAAAAATGACCACAGTCCCTCTGTTGCCACCTGGTGTGAGGGGGAGTATGGCGAAGGAAAAACTGGAGCAGAAAGATTTAGAAGCTTAATCATCAAGATAGAAATGACTTTTGCAAGTTTTACAAGAAGATATGACTATGTGAACACACTGCTGGGGTTCCCCCACTCAGGGTTCTGAAAGAAGTCCTATAGATAGGGGACCCTGAAGCTTAAGATTCGTTAGCTTCAAGTAAATTAATTCTATCTTTTTGGTCTTTTTAAATCTTAAATGGCACCCTGATTTTTTTGATCACTAAAGTGCAAAACCTTTAAATTAATTTCCCCTTCGCTTTGGCTCTGTATCTAAACAGTTGCCTATTTGCTGTTTTTGTTTTCATTGTATCCTCTGACTGCCAAAGATCTCAAAACCTCTAGCGGAGACCTTTTCAATAGCTTTCTCATTAGTCCTCTACTTCTAATCTTCTCAATCATATACCCTGCTTAAAGTTAATCTCATTGCTAAATGAAAATATTACTTTCACCCCACTCTTACCAAAATAAGTTCAAATAGTTCAGATTCCTAAGTCTTATACTTAAAACCCTTCCTTCCTGGGCCCCAGCTTCCTATTTTTCCAGTTTTTCAAATCTTTTCATAACTAGTCTCCTGATAACCCACTATAGAAGCTACACTGAACTACTTTGAGTTTCTAGAACATCTATTTTTGAAAGTATATACTGACCATACTTGGAGTTAGATACTACTTGTTAGCACCCCTTTTATTAAGAGGAAGGAGTGTTTTCTACAACTTGCTATTTTCTAGCTCATACTAATGAATAAGTACAGTCAAGCATATTTTAGAAAAGGACTTAAATATGTGAATAGTATAATATAACAGTTATGTTATTATAAAAAAAAAGAAAAGGACTTTGAGGGAGCTCAATCACATATTGATTTTAAAAGTTGCATTAAAAAATGATGCTTTTTTTTAAAAAATAAAACCACTTATAAGGTCATAATATTGAATACTGACAGTGGTATAAATAAAATTTGAGGCTGTGAAGGAAGTTTTCCATTCATTTTCTGAAATCCATATTATTCAGCCTCCCACCTTTCATTTGGTTCTCCATCAAACATCGCAAAGGCCTGTTTGCCTCCTTTTATTCAGAAATATGTACTGAGTGTGTGATAGGGGTCAAGCACAGTCTCTGTTCTTTATGGCTCTAGTCTCATAGTGGAGGACAGACTTTGAAACACTATAAAAGTTCTCAAAATGTGGTCCCCAGATCAGCAGTAACAGCATCATCTGGAGACTTGTTTGATGCAAATTCTTGTGTCCTACCCACACCTAATAAATCAGGAACTCTAGTGTTGGGGCCCAGCAAACCTGTAGTTTAACAAGCGCTGCAAGAGATTCTGCTGCATGATAAAGTTTGTTACAATCTATTTCTTGAGCAATAGCAGACATTGGGCAACTGTAGAGGGTACAGTGACCCTGCCTGGAATTGTCAATTGGGGGGAAGAAGACTTCTGATGAAGTTTTATGGAGGATAAGACCTATGAGCTGGATCTTAGAAAAATACTGTCTAATAATTATTTTTATGCTTGCATTTTAGTAAATTCTAATATAGCCTATCATATAACTAAATTATTTTGACTTTTCAAAATCACAGTTAATAATGAAAACTAACACTCAAGTTATTTTATAGTTGGAAGATAAATCATTTTAGAATAGCTTTAAAATGTTGGTGGATGGGTTAATACAGAATGACTTACAGGTAAAACCCTGATAAGAAGGAAGACACTGTCCTCAGGGCTAATAGCATGCTTTAACTCCATGAGGTTAGTTTTTAAATTATAGCTTTAGAATTTCATTTTTCAAAGAATAGGTTTTTGTTTTTTTTTTTTTTTTTTATAATTTGGGGTGAATGACTTGAGATAGAAATAGCAGTGAGAAAAATAAAATAGCATTGGCTTATAAGTAAATCTTTGGCAAAGGCAAGGAATGAATTTATATCTAAATTCATATCCTGCCTCTACTCAACCTTATTAGTTGTCAAATCTAGTGATAGATTAGAGAGCTTTGCATACTTATAGGGTAGCGTAATTCTAAAAGAATCATCACGTGAAAGATTCCTTGTCTAAGAAATCACTGTTGTCAATTCCTTATTCAGGATGTGTGTGCATACTGAAGAGGGTATCTCTTAGTGATCAAATACATTAAAATCACAGAATCATTCTTGATGGACCAAGTTATTAAATCCGACTCCCCTGTTCATACTCTGTCCCAGAATACCACCACCACCACCACGTGAGGTGTGTTTGGAGTATTTTGTTTGTTTGTTTTTTCCTTTTAAATAATTGTTTTGAGGCTCTTCTTCTCTGTCGAGCTGAGGTGATGAAGGGCAGTGGCCCTGGGTATTCCTTGGGGTAACCTTCTCATTAGCCCTTGTCTCCAGGTAACCCTTCTTGATGTAATGACTGGACTAGCGGTCAGTCCTCAGCCTCTAGAATGAACCCAAGTCTGCCTTGAAGAGCACATCAATTAATCAACAAATATGTAGAGGAAAAAAGTAACATAAAATAACATAATTGAATACATGTCTTAGACCTGGCTGTTTTTTGACTTTCCCAATTTTTAGCTCTGTGGTCAAGAGTGGGTCAGGGCTTCACAGGTGGCTCAGTAGTAAAGAATTCGCTTGCCAAGCAGGAGATGCAGATTCTGTCTCTGGGTCAGGAAGATGCCCTGGAGAAGGAAATGGCAACCCATTCCAGTATTTTGCCTGGGAAATCGCATGGACAGAGGAGCCTCGTGGGCTGCAGTCCCTGGGGTCACAAAGAGTTGGATGTGACTTTATGATTAAACTGCCACCGCCTCCATAGTGGGTCACTTTACCAAGCCAAGCATCAGTTGTAATTTGATTAATTTTCATCTGTAAAATGGGGAAAGGAAATTCATATAAGATACCGTTTTAAAATAATTTAATGTAATATTTGGCATATTATCTACTTTTAGCTAGTTTATTGTTATATATTGTTGTTCAATTGTGAAATTGAATATTATACTATTCTTATTGTGGAATGGAAGGCAGTATTAGAGTTACTGAAAAGTGAGGTTAATTACTGCTAATCTTTGTGATTTTTCTCAATTTAGAGCAAAATCAGAAGCACTATGCCTCTTCCATTTGCCATCTTTTAAAAGACAGCCAAAGTTCAATACCTCCCATTTCTTGAAAAGTACCGTTGTGCATGCTTAGTTGCTTCAGTCGTGTCTGACTCTTTGTGACCCCATGATCTGTAGCCCGCCAGGCTTCTCTGTCCAGGGGGTTCTCCAAGCAAGAATACTGGAGTGGGTTGTCTTTTCCTTCTCCAGGAGATCTTCCCAAGTCAGGGATCAAACCCATGTCTCCTGCATTAGCAGGTGGATTCTTACCACTGGGCCACCTGGGAAGCCCTGAGAGGTACTAGTACTTGAAAAACAAAATGGTTTTCATTTTGTAACTTTTTACTTCCCTTTTCCTTACCCTCAATTTATAAAATCTATGCACTGTTCAATCTGTTTTAAAGTTCAAATTTACAAACTGTGTCACTAGTCCATAGGATGGAAAAGATGAATCTTCTGTATACTGGAATATGAACTTCAGTTTCTCTCAGTGAACAAATCTCAGTTCACTCCTTGTCTAGATGGGAAATACTGAATTCAGTAACTTAATCCCTGTTAGCTTTGCATTTTCTTAGGTTTAGGAATACAGACAGGAAATCACTAAGTGTTGAACTAGTGGGGATCACTAAAGACTTTGCGTATCTCTTTGATGTAGAGACATGCATTTCAGAGACATGTTTTCTTTTGTGTTCTGGCTTGCCTAAATACTAAGTACTCTGAATTGTGCATGGCTGGAGGCCAAAGAATGCTCTTGTTCCAGTGAGACTGCCTAATATTAATGTTTATATGGTTACTGACTTTAGGACTTTTGCTTAGAGGGTGATGATTTTCTCCTGGTTTTTTCACCTTTCCAGTTGTTAATAATCAATCCCAAATGCCTAAATTCTTTCAGGATGATGAGGACATGATTTGCTACTACAGATTTCCCTACACAACTCAGGGCTGCAATAATTTGGCATGACAGAAGGTGTGTGCTGCCAGCAAAGTATCAGAAGATGGAAGAGTACAAACCATTGCTGTTTGAATCAGACGGCATTTGATGCACATTCCATGAGTTTAATGAACAGAACAGGCAGACTTCTGGGTATTTGTGGTCTTCTCTTCATATCCTTGTCAGACCAGTTACTGGGATCAGCCATTAAACTCTCATGTTGCAGCATCATAGTCCTTGTTTCCCTTGACTTGGAGTGGGTGTTCAGTCGCTCAGTCATGTCTGACTCTTTGCAACCCTATGGACTGTAGCCCACTAGACTCCTCTGTCCATGGGATTTCCCAGGCAAGAATACTAGAGTTGGTTGCTGTGCCCTCCTTTAGGGGACCTTCTAGATCCAGGGACTGAACCCACCTGCATTGCAGGTGAATTCTTACCGCTGAGCCACTGGGGAAATCCTTATCATATGTGTTTGAGCCTCATCCCATATTCTCTATCTACAGCCAGAAATACTCTCCTTCCTCCTCTCTGACTTTTTAGCTCATTCATCCATTCATTCATTTCCTAAACCGTAGCTCTATTCTCAGAAGTCTTCCCTTAATACTCCTGATCATGCCGATTTGTCTCCCATTTGAATTTCTGTGTCACTTAATGTCACTGCTAAATCATTTGACACTTTATTTTACTGTTTTCCATCTTTTGTCTAATTCTCTTCAAGGGCAGATTTTCTCAAGGATAATGTCCTTATTGTAATGTACCGTGTTTCTTTCCTATTCCTTTACCAAACAAATCCATCCCTATCTCCAGACTAATCTAATTCTAACCACATACTAGACATTGTTCTCCAGTATGACTCAATGAATACTTTTAAAAAAATGCCGATTTTTTTCATCTGACTAAATAAGATTAAATTGTTTTAAATGTGATCATGCAAGACCTTCCAATTAGAAACGTCAGTCACTTGTTCTTAAGATTTAAAAATACTGTGGAAGTCTTCTGCTTATAAATCTTTAAGTCATCCATAAGTTTGGGATGATCTTGGTTACAGCAGAATCAAGGGTAGAAGTGGGAGTGTGGTGGAGATGATTAGAAGGCTCAGTCTTCCCAGGAAAGTGTTAGGTTTTGATTATACGATCTGTGTACCTCCCGTTTCTGTAAGTGCTTTGCTCTCTGGATTGGAGAAGACAGGGTCTTACCAAAGTGACTGTTGTGTTTCTAACAGGAAAGAATGCAACTTGTGTTAAAACTGGAAGAGGCAAGGATAGAAAAGTTACTGGGTAATGAATTTAGTGCTTGGGGGACAGAGGAAGTAAATATGAGGGGGGATAGTGGTTGACCCAGGAGACATCAATAGGCTGTGACTGTATCTAAGTTTCTAGGCCTGAGAGATGGGTGTAGGGGAGCTCTTCTTTGCATTTCTAAGGTGCTGTTCCCGTCTCCTGGGCTTCAGGTGGCACAGTGGTAGAGAATTTACCTGCCAATGCAGGAGATGCAGGAGACACAGTTTCAATCCCTGGATCAGGAAGATTCCCTGGAGTAGGAAATGGCAACCCACTCCAGTATTCTTGCCCAGAAAAATCCATGGACAGAGGAGCCTGGCGAGCTACAGTCCATGGGGTCACAAAGAGTCGGACACAATTGAACACACACACTCATTCCCTTCTCCCACTCGGCCCTGATACTGTTTTGTCCTGCAGGTCAGCCTTCCTTAGAATAAATGTTTTTTGCTGCTGGTTGAGTCTTTCAAGGGACTCTTCTCTTTAAGGTAACAGAATTCAGACATTTTAGAGATAAAGGAGTCTGAGATCAATATGGGCTTCCCTGGTGGCTCAGGTGGTAAAGAATCTGCTTGCGTTGCAGGAAACCCATGTTTGATCCCTGGGTTGAGAAGATCCCCTGGAGAAGGGAATGGCTACCCACTCCAGTATTCTGGCCTGGAGAATTCTATGGACAGAGGAGCCTGGTGGGCTATATCTCAGTGCAGTCACAGAGCAATACTGGACAATCAAAAATAACTGTCATTTCAGCCACTGCAACTTTATGCTACACTTTATGAAGCATAGTATTTCTAATTTTGTTTTCATTTTTCATAATGCAAATGTAATATATAATTAATGATGGGGAAATGCTATAAAACTAAACCAGAAACTAAAATAATTAAACAGACATTTTCAACTTTGAGTCAGGGGAGCTAGAGTTATTGTTATCCCACTGACATTGTGAATGTGTGTGATAGAGAACATCCTCAATTTAGCCTAAAATTTTGCTGTTTTGTTAAAACATGGTTTTTGAGGAAAAAACCCTAATGTGAAACAGTTTCTAATGTTTATACTAACATTCATATACTAACTTTTTCAGTGAAATTGCTTACCATTCACAATCCCCACATTGGGGCCCAGGGACCCCCATTGCTACATGTGCTTATCAAAACATTAATTTTTGCTAATCTGGTGCATGAACAGTGTTTCTCATTGTGATTTAATCTGAATTTTCCTCCTAAGTAATAAAGATGGTCGTTCATGTTTTCATGTTTCTTGGCTATTTATGATTACTCTTCCATGAAGTATCTGTTCATATTTTCCATCCATTTGTTTTCTGTTAGATTGTCTTATCCTCATTGATTGTTAAGAATTCAGTGTATTTTCTGTATTTTCTAGATATATTCTTCCAGTCTGTGGTTTGAATTTTCACTTTTAAAGTTGTGTTTTCATTCTTTTTTGTTTTCTTTTTCTTGGTGACAAGGGTTTCATTGTTTTAATGTAGTTAAAATAATCACTATTTTCATATAGTTTGCATCTTAATGTCTCATTTAGGAAATACTTTTCTACCCTGAAGTCATTAAATGTAAAACATGCATTCTTAAGGTTACAATATCTAGAATTAATGAATATCCTCCTCTGAAAATATAAAAAGACCTTTAAATGCTTTGATTTCCATTGCGTGTGTGCTACATACTAAGTTGCTTCAGTGGTGTCCAACTCTTTGTGGCCCTATGGACTGTAGCCCGCCGGGCTCCTCTGTCCATGGGATTCTCCAGGCAAGAATACTGGAGTGGGTTGGCATTTCCTCCTCCAGAGGATCTTCCCGACCCAGGGATCAAGCCTTAGTTTCTTAAGTGTCCTGCATTGGCAGGTGGGTTCTTTACCACTAGGGCCATCTGTTGCTGCTGCTGCTAAGTCACTTCAGTCGTGGCAGACTCTGTGCGACGCCATAGACGGCAGCCCACAAGGCCCCTCTGTCCCTGGGATTCTCCAGGCCATCTGGGAAGCCCATTAATGATCTCCTTAATCCTGGTGACTTTGATTTTTGTTTTGTTAGCCCTATAGATTCGATACTGTTTATATTTTTATAGAGTACATCTTTAGATTTGCCCAAGAGTTTACCATTTTCTTTCCTTTTCCATTTCTATTTTAGACCTTTCTTCTGGGATCATTTTCTTTTTTTTTTTTTTTTCCCGATGTACATTCTTTACAATTTTCTTTAGTGAGGATTTTTTGGAAATTACTTTCTCAGTTTATTCCTTTGAAAATATCTTTATTTTCACTTCATTCTGGAAGATTATTTCACTGGGTATAGCAATTGTGGTAGACCAGCTGTTGTCTCATACTCTGAGGATGTTATCCCATTGGATAACTCCATGGCTTTGGCTTCCATTGTACATTTTGAGAAATCATTTGTAAATCTATCATTTAAGACTTTCATATCTCTTGACTGTTTTAAAGAACTTTGCTTTTGTTTGTTTGTTCTGTTCTTTTACTAGCATACATCTCTCTAGGTGAGTGTTATTTTTTTTGTTTTTAACTTTGAATTCCCTATACTTCCTGGTATAAGGATTTGTAGATGAGATGGTTGGATGGCATCACCGACTCGACGGACATGAGTTTGAGCAAGCAACGGGAGTTGGTGAAGGACAACTCCAACTCCATGGACTGGAGTGCTGCAGTCCATGGGGTCACAAAGAGTCAGACATGACTGAGCAACTGAACTGAACTGATCATTCATGAATTATGTAGAATAACCAGCTTCTTTCTCAATCTCCTTTCCTTCTCTTTCTGGAATGCTGATTACATGTGTGTATGTTAGACTTTTTCATTGTCCTCTCCATATTTTTTAACTGGTCTTTAACAGTTTATCCATGAGTTTCAAATATATAACCAGAAGGGTTTCTATGAAAATTTAGTTCATGATATTGGCAGGAATTCCAACGTATTATTTTTAAATGCTCTCATCTCCTGAGAATAATTATTTTTCTTTTTTATATCTTTTTCTGATTAAATTTTGGGGGAAATGGATTAATTGAGATTTGATGATATTTCAGGACTAAAAATTACTTGGAATAACTCCTATAGTAGATGTAGAATCCCACAGAACTCCTTTCTGTTCAACTAAGCCTTTCTAATTGATATTTTGGCATTTGCTCTGTTTTATAAGTCTATATCAGAATATGTATTTGTTACATATTAATCTTATTTACTACTTCATTTATCTCCAGAATATTTGTTCTTACCTACATCTTTGGAAGATAACTTTTATGAATGGGTTTCCTATTTTATCATGTGACATCAATTATAAAATTTACTGTCTTTATTCCTTAGATTACAAAAATGGTTATACTAAGGAGAACCTTACAGATTGATCAGTCCAGTTTAATGTGTTATTTTTTGGCTATACCAGTTAAATTTGACAAGATCCTCCCTTGTCTGTCTTCCATACTCCTATTCATTTTCATTGTTGTTTGATATTTGAGCTACCCTATTAAGCCCTTGAGAGCCTCACTTTCATCCCTCTGCATTTTCTTGGCTTCCTACTGATAAGTCGCTTCAGTCGTGTCCGACTCTGTGCGACCCCATAGACGCAGCCCACCAGGCTCCCCCATCCCTGGGATTCTCCAGGCAAGAACACTGGAGTGGGTTGCCATTTCCTTCTCCAATGCAGGAAAGTGAAAAGTGAAAGTGAAGTCGCTCAGTCATGTCCATCCCTTAGCATGGACTGCAGCCTACCAGGCTCCTCCGTCCATGGGATTTTCCAGGCAAGAGTACTGGAGTGGGGTGCCATTGCCTTCTCCGTCTTGGCTTCCTACCTATTCCCAAAGCTCAAGTCATTGGATAGGATTTATAGTGGAGCAGAAGGTGATAGATATAAGATTTCAGGAGTAGTAGAAATGCCTTACCACTTCACCAGATTTCCACTGCATTTTCTCTCTTCATTTAACCTCACCAAATTCTAAGTATAGAAAACTAGCCTCATTCCTGACTATATAACCCTCAAGCCCCTAACTAAAAGAAAAGTTCAGTATCATGATATTCAGAAGGAAATCCTTGAAAAATGCTTGTTCTTCCATTCTAATAAGTATCTCTTTTTGTATGCTTTCCTAATTATGACCAGTTCCTCCACCCTGTATCATTTCTTGCTTCCACATTTGCAATGTCAATCCCTTTCCTGTATGTCTGGCCTCTGCTCCTCCTGATTGAATTTCTGAAATTCTGTAAAGTTTGTCCTTTTACTCTACTACGTGTTTCCGGGGATGGGAACTACCACTCTAATTGGCATAATAGGGGATCTATCTATTCCTGTACTCCCAAGACTGAACCCTGAGTACAAGTTTCAAAGAAGCGTTGCTTTGGTGATTAGTCTCCGTAGTACTCTTGATATTATCTTTTAAAAATGCATCCTTCAATAAACTGGCCTTTGTTGGGCTAGCTAGGAACCTAAACACCATTTTCAACATTAATTCTATGGGAAACTTAACACAGAGCTTGGTACAACTGGGTTGTAAATGGACTCTTGGTATATAGCCCATTTGTAAGCTGGGCGCTGGCTGTACAGGGGAGAATTTGATCACCATGTGGGCTGGGAGGGAAATGCCTTCTGTTAACCAGCAATGCCACAGATTTGAACATTGCGCATTTGTTTTGTGTAATCTTCCATCTAACTGTGAGCAAAGAGCATGATTGAAGTGCTGCTGATTATGTCTAATGTTTATAGATTCCATTTTAGCAGAGCAGACTGCTGTGTTCCATCATTCTATCTTAATTCTAAATATGATTTCCATTGTCTCCCCTCTTTAGTCACCCAGCAGCGGAGCAGCAAAGTAATTTTACCTTGCAGTTCAGTAACTTTTAATTGCCTGTTCAGTTTCACTTGATTCTGAGAAAAATGGAGTTGCTGCCTATGCAGTTTTAGTTGCCAGAATCTCAATTGTTAAGCACTTAAATGCTAAAATGGGAAAGGAGCTCACATAGTCTTTTGAGAGAGAGAGCAGAAAGGAGACCTCACTGTGTTTTATTGTGGTTGTTATGACTTTGTGGTTTTGTATGTGTGTGAGTGTGTTTTAAGTAATCAGAGCATTATCTATAAAATATATACCAATATATAATATATATAACATTACTTATATCCTTTTTTTCCCAAGCATATTCTAAGCATAAAAGTTACTTTATAATCAGAATTTTTAAGTGTTTCTGAAGGAGGATAAAATAGTGGCATTTTAGGTTAGGAAAGGACTTTGAGATCACCTAGTCCATCACCCTCAATTTAAGTGTAGGAGAATTGGAATTCTCAGAGGAATTCCAGAATTGCTTCAGGCTTCCCAGGACTGTAGCTAGGACCCATGTGAGCATTCATGTAAATATTGCTTTGTTTTCTCTCATTCTTGGCATTTGCCTTCATGATCCTGGTGGAGAATATATAGTTTTAGAACCTTTTATTCTAACTCCCTTATAATTACAGAGAACTATCCTATGTTTTTCATTGGTACTTCAACACTCCTAAATCACTCTTTATCTGAACATGATGGCATTTTGAAACAATAGATTTAGCACATTATTAATTTCAATGCACATATAACCATGTAGAATGAATTTTTTCTTTTATTCTATAAGGGACTAGAACTGTTCTGACCTTCAGTTCAGTTCAGTAGACAAGTCCGACTCTTTGAGACCCCATGAATCACAGCACGCCAGGCCTCCCTGTACATGGCCAACTCCTGGAGTTCACTCAAATTTATGTCCATCAAGTTGGTGATGCCATCCAGCCATCTCATCCTCTGTCATCCCCTTCTCCTCCTGCCCCCAGTCCCTCCCAGCATCAGGGTCTTTTCCAATGAGTCAGCTCTTCACATGAGGTGGCCAAAGTACTGGAGTTTCAGCTTCAGCATCAGTCCTTCCAAAGAACACCCAGGACTGATCTCCTTCAGAATGGACTGGTTGGATCTCCTTGCAGTCCAAGGGACTCTCAAGAGTTTTCTCCAATACCACAGTTCAAAAGCATCCATTCTTCGGCGCTCAGCCTACTTCACAGTCCAATTCTCACATCCATACATGATCACTGGAAAAACCATAGCCTTGTCTAGATGGACCTTTGTTGGCAAAGTGATGTCTCTGCTTTTCAATATGCTATCTAGATTGGTCATAACTTTCCTTCCAAGGAGTAAGTGTCTTTTAATTTCATGGCTGCAGTCACCATCTGCAGTGATTTTGGAGCCCCCAAAAATAAAGTCTGACACTGATTCCACTGTTTCCCCATCTATTTCTCATGAAGTGACGGGACCAGATGCCATGATCTTCGTTTTATGAATGTTGAGCTTTAAGCCAACTTTTTCACTCTTTTCTCTCACTTTCATCAAGAGGTTTTTTAGTTCCTCTTCACTTTCTGCCATAAGGGTGGTGTCATGTGCATGTCTGAGGTTATTGATATTTCTCCCAGCAATCTTGATTCCAGCTTGTGCTTATTCCAGCCCAGTGTTTCTCATGATGTACCCTGCCTATAAGTTAAGTAAGCAGGGTGACAATATACAGCCTTGACGTACTCCTTTTCCTATTTGGAACCAGTCTGTTGTTCCATGTCCAGTTCTAACTGTTGCTTCCTGACCTGCATATAAGAGAAGAAGGAACCTGCCCTTTTGTAGTTGTGGTGAGTTAGTTTTGATTTGAGCTGAGGAGGAAAGGGAACAGAGGGATTAAGTATTTTCTGGAAGCTTTTCAGAGAGTTGTTTTGCTTTCATTTTTAAAGTTACCAGACCCACTCCTTTTATTTATTTATTTTCTTCTTAACGAAATTGTCTGAGCCCATATGGGAAATAGATGAACGTGAAGTTTATATTTTTGAAATAGGAAAAATGTCTGCAGAAACTAGCATTTATTTAACATTCTTTAGTATTCAAGTGAATGCTAGTTTCTTCTATCAAAGATTGAGGTCTCTAGATAAGGACTCTCTTTTCTATTCAGAATCTACCTGTTTTGAAACTTTCATCTTGAGCATGCAACATGCGCTGTTTTTCATATTCAGGATTTCCAAATCCTCAAATTATCCATGTAAGCAATTGTGTCAAAATTACTTTTGTCAATTAGTTTACATTGATTAAACTACATTATATACCGTTGGACTGACAAAGTCCCTGTGTTCTGTGCTTATGTGCTTGTGCATAAAACATTTTGAATAGAGCTCCACATGACAGTTGCCAGACAAAGTTTCTTTGCTATGCTTCTAACTGCCAAGTGGAAGGTGAAACTCATTGAAGTGTGAGACGTTTATCTTCAGTATCCTCAGCTACCTTTTCTTCATCCTTTCTCTTCCCTGAAGACATTAAACATCCCCGCAGACATGATGTCTTCCACAAAAGGGGAGCTCTTATACCAATCATTTATACTTCTGTTTAATTGGCCTGGCTACTCTTGGACCAAGATGCTCTTGATGATCTCAGCTAAGTAGTGTCATCCATCTCTGAGAGTTTTATACCTGCTTAAGTATATAATTTCTGCTGTGCATTGTGATGTCTGCTTAGATTTCTTCTGCTCACACCTAACCCATCACCACATGAAGGGACTAAAGCTTGCTGGCATCCACAGGGCAGATGATCAAGCAAATACCCTTGGGGCCCACAGCTCCCAGGACAGGAGGACTGCCTGAAGGGCTGTTTGAGCTGGTCTTCCTCCCTTTTTTTTTCCCCCAGACTTTAAACTTTTTATTTTATATTGCGGTATAGCCAATTTGATGGATCCTGATTGCCAAAAACTCATGAACATCCTCACGGAATAAATACGCATCCATCCCAGGAATATTAGTGGTATTGAGGAACTAAGTTGTAACAGTGTGATTGTGAGAGCTAGGGTTGGAACAGAGCTTCCCAGGTGGCACTAGTGGTAAAGAACCCGCCTGCCAAAATAGGAGACTTAAGAGACATGTGTTCCACTCCAGCATTCTTGCCTGTAGAAGCCCATTGACAGAGGACCCTGGTGGACTATAGTCCAAAGGATTTCAAAAAGTCACATGATCAAAGCGAATTAGCATGCACACAGGGTGGAAACTAGGGAAGTGGGAGTGAGCAGAATGAAAGGCATAAAGAAAAGAAGATGGTTATTCTTCATCTTGGCCTTGATTAAAGACATTGATGCAATAATTCTTGATATATTGGAATTTATACTACATTTTCATAAATTAGCACCAGCACTATTTGTCAGAAAAAAATCGCCATTCGGTAGAAATCTCACTTTTTTCTGAACTAATTTTGTAACATTTATTACCTTATATAATGTTGTCTTGGGCTTCCCTTGTGGCCCCGCTGGTAAAGAATCCACCTACAATGCGGGAGACCCGGGTTCGAACCCTGGGTTGGGAAGATCCCCTTGAGAAGGGAAAGGCTAACCACTCCAGTATTCTGGCCTAGAGAAATTCCATGGACTATATATAGTCCAATGAACCAGTGAAGTTGCTCAGTCGTGTCTGACTCTTTGCCATCCCATGGACTGTAGCCTACCAGGCTCCTTCATCCATGGAATTTTCCAGACAAGAGTACTGGAGTGGGTTGCCGTTTCCTTCTCCAGGGGATCTTCCTGACCCAGGGATCAAACCCAGGTCTCCTGCATTGCAGGCAGATGCTTTACAGTCTGAGCCACCAAAGAAGCCCATATATAGTCCATGAGGTTGCAAAAAGTCGGACACAACTGAGTGACTTTCACTTATAATGTTACCTTATACTTTTATTTATTGCTTAATAAATGTGACCACTGTCCTTAGCTATCAGTGTTTCAATCTTTTCTGCCTAAGGCATCATCTTAATCAGTTGTTGTTGTTCAGTCAGTCACCAAGTTGTGTCAGACTCCTTGCAATTCTATGGATTCCAGCACACCAAGCTTCTCGGTCCTTCACTATCTCCCAGAGTTTGCTCAAATTCATGTCCCTTGAGTCGATGAGAAATCTGTATGCAGGTCAGGAAGCAACAGTTAGAACTGGACATGGAACAACAGACTGGTTCCAAATAGGAAAAGGAGTACGTCAAAACTGTATATTGTCACCCTGCTTATTTAACTTATATGCAGAGTGCATCATGAGAAACGTTGGACTGGATAAAGCACAAGCTGGAATCAAGATTGCTGGGAGAAATATCAATAACCTCAGATATGCAGATGACACCACCCTTATGGCAGAAAGTGAAGAAGAACTAAAGAGCCTCTTGATGACAGTGAGAGAGGAGAGTGAAAAAGTTGGCTTAAAGCTCAACATTCAGAAAACGAAGATCATGGCATCTGGTCCCATCACTTCATGGCAAATAGATGGGGAAAAGTGGAAACAGTACAGACTTTATTTTGGGGGGCTCCAAAATCACTGCAGATGGTGATTGCAGCCATGAAATTAAAAGACGCTTACTCCTTGGAAGGAAAGTTATGACCAACCTAGACAGTATATTCAAAAGCAGAGACATTACTTTGTCTACAAATACCTATCTAGTCAAGGTTATGGTTTTTCCAGTAGTCATGTATGGATCTGAAAGTTGGACTATAAAGAAAGCTGGGTGCAGAAGAATTTATGCTTTTGAACTGTGGTGTTGGAGAAGACTCTTGAAAGTCCCTTGGACAACAAGGAGATCCAACCAGTCCATCCTAAAGGAGATGAGTCCTGGGTGTTCATTGGAAGGACTGATGTTGAAGCTGAAACTCCAATCCTTTGGCCCCCTCATGCGAAGAGCTGACTCATTGGAAAAGACCCTGATGCTGGGAAAGATTGAGGGCAGGAGAAGAAGGGGATAACAGAGGATGAGATGGTTGGATGGCATCACCAACTCAATGGACATGAGTTTGGGTAAACTCCAGGAGTTGGTGATGGACAGGGAGGCCTGGCGTGCTGCAGTTTATGGGATCACAAAGAGTCGGACAAAACTGAGTGACTGAACTGAACTGAACTGAGTCAATGATACTATCTAACAATCCCATCCCCTATCACCCTCTTATCCTTTGGCCTTCAATCTTTCCTAGCATCAGGGTCTTTTCCAATGAGTCTGCTCTTTGCATCAGGTGGCCCAAGTATTGGAGCTTCAACTTCAGCATCAGTCCTTCCAATGGATATTCAGAGTTGATTTCTTTAAGGATTGACTGGTTTGATCTCCTTGCTGTCAAAAGGACTCTTCAAGAGTCTCCTCCAGCACCATAGCTTGAAAGCATCAGTTCTTTGATACTCAGCCTTCTTTGTGGTCCAACTCTCACATTCGTACATAACTACTAGAAAAACCATAGCTTTGACTATATGCACCTTTGTTGACAAAGATATCTCTCTGCTTTTTAATACACTGTCTAACTTTTCTTCCAAGGAGCAAGCATCTTTTAATTTCGTGGCTGCTGTCACTGACTCAGTGAATCTGTCACTGCTTCCACTTTTCCCCTTCTATTTGCCATAAAGTGCTGGAACCAGATGTCATGATTTGCATATTTTGAGTGTTGTGTTTTAAGCTATCTTTTCCACTCTCCTCTTTAATTTTCATCAAGAAGGCTCTTACAGTAGTATCATCTGCATACCTGAGGTTGTTGCTATATCTCCCAGCAGTCTTGATTCCAGCTTGTGATTCATCCAGCTTGGCATTTCACATTCTGTACTCTTCATGTGTGAGAGTGCTAAGTCACTTCAATTGTGTCCAACTCTTTGTAACCCTATGGACTGTAGCCTACCAGGCTCCTCTTTCCATGGGATTCTCCAGGCAAGAATACTGGAGTGAGTTGCCATGCCCTCCTCCAGGGATCTTCCTGACCCAGGGGTCAAACCTGCATCTCTTATGTCTGCTTGGCAGGCAGGCAGGTTCTTTACCACTAGTGCCACCTGGGAAGCCTATATACATTAAATAAACAGGGTGACAGTATACAGCCTTGTCATACTCCTTTCCCAATTTTGAACCAATCAAATGTTCCATGTAAGGTTCTAACTGTTGCTTTTTGACCTGCATACAAGTTTCTCAGGAGTCAGGTAAGTGCTCTGGTATTGCCATCTCTTGAAGAATTTCCACAGTTTGTTGTAATCTATCCAGTCAAAGGCTTTCATGCAGTCAGTGAAGCAGAAGTAGATATTTTTCTGGAATCTCCTTGCTTAGTCAGTTAGGGGTGCTATGATAAAAATTCTGTAGACCTAGTAGCTTAAATCACAAATGTTTGTTTCTCATAGTTTTGGAGGCTGGGAATTGCACAATCAAGGTGCCAGCAAGTTTGTTGTGTGGTGAGAACCCTCTTCTGGGTTGTAGGGTGCTGACTTCTCATTTTGCTCTCACATGGTACAGAGAAGAGAGAGCGCTCTGGAGTCCCTTTCCCAAAGGACTAATATCATTGACAAAGGCTCCACTCTCACAACCTAATTATGTCCAAAAGGCATGGCCTCCTAGAACCATCACTTTGGAGCTTAGAATTTCAAGGTATGAGTTTATGGGAGACACAAACATTCAGACCATTGCAGGAAGGAACTCTCATGGGAGCCTAGAGAGCTCCATCAGTGTTCCCTGGCACACTCTCACAAATCACCTGCATAGTACTTACACACAATAAAGTTTGAGAATCACTGTCTCTGTCAAAAACCTAAAATTCTTTAGCCAAGTGGTGGATGGTAGTTTACTTTTTCATCATTTTGTTGGTTATATTTTTGTTGTTGTTGTTGTTCATGATGAATAAGATGGCTTAAACTGTAATAGATTTATTTGGCTCACCTTAGGGGTAAAGATGATTTAGTCATTTTCTAGTGACTGTATGAGAAGTGAACAGATTCAGAAAGGTAGTGTTCCAAATTCTCTTCTGAGGAAATTCAGAAGGGATCTCTTGCCCCTGAAACAGATCTCAGTTTCAGCATGTGTGCAGGGTGGGAACCAGTTGTGAAACTTTTGGGTATATACACAAGAATATACAGAGGGGGAAAAAGTCAAAGAAGAATGGTCAGAGGGGGAAATATCAAATGAATTGAACATATAAAAACACTGTCAAAATTACTGTCAAAGACACCTAGATTAAGAGTGACCATGTATAAAAACTGTAAAATTTTCCAAGACTAAAAAGAAAATGAAGAACAAACAGCCATCTCATGGACATACCACTATTTTGCTCATGTCAGCTCTGCCTGCATCAACCTTTTTTTCCCCCTCTATACTGTGACTGCCCTCCCACCCTGTATATCTGTGTTCAATTTCTCATAGCACTACCCTTCACTCAGGGTAAAATCCTGGATCCTGATTCTGTGAGTACCCATGTTCCTCCTGTGAACTAAGAATAAAGGTGAAATTTCAGAATCTGGTTGGACTGATAAAGGGTAAACTTATTAGGAGCCTTGCCCAAGGAAAAATTGCCAAGCAAATTAAATTGAATTAGTGCATGAATTGAGTCAAACTCAGATACAAGTGAATTTATTTAGTGATTAATACTAATAATAAAGAATTAATGCATCAACATAGATTTATCAAGACTAGGATGATGACTTCTATTCTTTTTGCCTTCCCTTGTGCTCACTCCCATTCCCAATTACTACCCTAGCCTCTCACAATTAAACCATTGTGACTTGATTTTCCAGTGCAGTTTGCCTTCTCCAAGTGCCTAGATATTTATTATTATTTATATTTGTGTTTATTTATGCTTATGTATATTTATTTATACATTTAGCATGCTCTGAGCTTTTTGGCAATAAACAGCCACAGATGTAGCTGGAAGCCCAAGCCAACTTCACCAAGCAGTTTCTCTGCCCTGGAAATCAAATAACAGTTAAAGAAATTTTAATTTTTTAAAAGAATTCAGCTGTCCTCTACTTTTTATATGACATAATTGATAACTATTTATAAAAAATTCAAGACACTAAAGAGCAATGGTTGCACATTACTTAAAGACCATCCTGACATAGCAATAAAGATAACTCTAGGGTCCTCTTGAGTTGAGGGTTTCCACAGCATAATGTGAATTGTTATGTACAAAAGTACACTTGTGATTAATGGATAACAATCCCATATGAGGCATATTTGACACCAAATGCTGTTTAGGTATAAGTCTGCTTATATAGGCAATCATTTTATATATTCTGCTTTCTATTTGGCTTCTTTATTATGTGGAATATAACCAAACATACAGTAAAATGAACTGAACTTAAATGTATGAAGTCAATCATCACAAAATAAACAGCTGTGTGAACACCACATGTGTTTAGTTCAGTTCAGTTCAGTTGCTCAGTCGTGTCCGACTCTTTGCGACCCCATGAATCGCAGCACGCCAGGCCTCCCTGTCCATCACCAACTCCCGGAGTTCACTCAGACTCATGTCCATCGAATCAGTGATGCCATCCAACCATCTCATCCTGTCGTTCGCTTCTCCTGCACATGTGTGGTTCAGATCAATACCCCAGAACCTGTCATTTTAAGCTCCTCATCCCAAAGTTAACTATTTTTTTTTGCTTCTCTCCTTAAAGTTTAGTTTTTCATATAATTGAAATTTATATAAATGAATCATACAGTATATATTGCTTCTACTGTTTTATGCTATTTTGCATTCTCAAGATTCATATATATTCTTATATATAACTATAGTTCATTTAAAAATTACTATATAGTATTCTGTATTTTAAATATGCCAAAATATATTTATCTAATTTCTTATGGATGGACATTTGTGTTTTCTCCAGTTTGGTCTCTGAACATCCATGCTCATTTCTCTTGATACACATTGGCACACATTTCTATTTGGTATAAAGCAGGAGTGGAATGTGGAATGGTGAACCATAGAGTATGTATTTCTGCAACTTTAGTGGATGATGTCACACTTTTTCCCACAGTGGCTGTACAGATTTACATTCCCACAATATTTTGTCTACACAGCATTGTCGGTCTTTTCAATATGAGTTTGTTTGATGGTTGTTTAAATATTTTCTGCATTTCCTTTTGACTTTTGTAGCATGATTCTCTTTTTCCAAAAAAGTTTGCATTTATATCTTAGGCACAGATATAAACACACATATTCACTACTTTTGGGTCTGGGAATAAATAACATTGGAGATATATATGTTTTTATATTTCAAGCTACAGAGGCAAATGTTCCTCTGGCAACTACTCTATATTTCTATAGATTTGAAGACATGACACTGTGTCATCCATATCATAGAAGCATTTGGATGTTTTGTATTCCAAATTTCTAATTATAATTTGTTTTGCACTTCTTTCTATAATGAAAAATATTTTTGAAAATTCAAAAGTAAATTTTGTGCACTGAGAAGAAATTTGCTCTTATTTTATTTTTTTCACCATCCTGTCTTTTTCTCCCAACTTGCTAATTCTTCATAAGCAGCAGTGTGAATGATATCATCAGCTCTAACAACCTCCAGTGCGGCTGTGAGGGAAGGACACACTTGGTCAGCTGGTATGACCCATCCAGACTCGGATTGTCAGTGGAGGACATCTTCACTCTTCGTCTCATGGGGGTTAAAGAGCCCTCTGGGAACTAAAACTTATACTCCAAAAATAGAGTATTTTACTCCGTAAATAGATTCCTGTCTGCTACAGTGCATATCTCTAAATACTCAAATCGACATTGGTAGCTTGTAAATAGAAACTCTGAAAAATTACCTTTGGTGATGTATTATCTGGAAACATTTGATCTTCCATGATACATATGGGGTGTTTTTTTTTTTTTTCTTTTCTTTTTTTTTCTTTTTTAGATCATTTGTTAAATTGAACTATTTGGAGCTCCATTGTGATTTGATTAAGCAATCTTTTTTTTTTTTTTTGATTAAGCAATCTTTGAAATTAGTTTTGTTTTAAAGAATAGATGAGATAATCCTTGACAATCATGATGCTTTTGTAAGAATGTGTTATATAATATCCTGTTTCATAGAAACAGGAGTAGAAAACATTACTTTTGTAGCTTATTTTTCCTATGTTGAAATTTTTAAAAGGCTATGTTTATTTTTGGTACACAGATTTATCTAAAAGGTTTTAATAGTCCTGCAGTCTTTGCCATTATCCAGGAACTTATGTTGTGCAAATGATAGGGTACCACATTTATTTTCTTCAAAGTTTTTAATTTGAAAAATATTAAGAGACACAGTAGTGGAAAAAAATTACCCACACCTCACTACATGATAATTGTAAATACAACCTTATAAAGTAAGATATGACAATCTCTTTGTCTGCTGTTAGTCTCTTTTTTCCTCTAAGTATATATCAATTATATAAACATGTAATTATGCATAAATATGCACATAAGTGTCAGAGAAGGCAATGGCACCCCACTCCAGTACTCTTGCCTGGAAAATCCCATGGACGGAGGAGTCTAGTAGGCTGCGGTCCATGGGGTTGCAAAGAGTTGGACACGACTGAGCGAATTCACTTTCACTTTTCACTTTCATGCATTGGAGAAGGAAATGGCAACCCACTCCAGTGTTCTTGCCTGGAGAATCCCAGGGACGGGGGAGCCTGGTGGGCTGCCGTCTCTGGGATCGCACAGAGTCAGACACGACTGAAGCGACTTAGCAGTATGCACATAAGTGTATGCATATTTAAATAGGCAACATGACATTCAAATATAACTTATAGATTAAATTTGGATATGTCATCTAGTAATTCTAAAAGTATTACATTGACTAATTTGTTGCAGGTTTAATTTTGGAAGAAATAGCAAGTAATATTCAAATTGATGGATCATTCTGTAAGGAGAGTTATTTGAGGACAATAGGCTGATTTCTTGTACATTCACCTGAGGAGGACTCTATTTTAGCGTCCTGGAATCCAAATAGAAACAAAATATCATTTCAGAGAGTAACAGGATGCCGTGCTCAAATTGAGCAGCCTTGGGCACAAAGGATCATTGCTTCTTTCAAAGCCTCCTTCTGAGTGAAATATATTGAGTGGCAATGGGTTATTTTTTCTCCCTTTCCAGTGTTGCAATTTTAGTTTTTTTCTGAATATGTGGTGGGAGCTAAAGGACCTAGAAATTCATTCTCCCCATTGTAAGGCAAACCGTTCCAAGTGGGCAGTTAGGTTATTCAAGAACTGAAAGCAGGGGACAATAAACAATCTTGGTCAAAATAACCCATGAGCATAGCCCAGCACTAACAGGGGCAAGACACTACCTCCTTCCTCCAACACTGCATTTCCTCCCTGCTCCTCAGACCCCTGGATGTAGCCAGAGGCATCCAAACTATATTTTAGCTATGCTTAGCATTGAATACGGAGAAGGCAATGACACCCCACTCCATACTCCTGCCTGGAAAATCCCATGGACGGAGGAGCCTAGTAGGCTGTGGTCCTTGGGGTCGCTAAGAGTCGGACACGACTGAGTGACTTCACTTTCACTTTTGACTTTCATGCATTGGAGAAGGAAATGGCAATTCACTCCAGTGTTCTTGCCTGGAGAATCCCAGGGATTGGGGAGCCTGGTGGGCTGCCGTCTATGGGGTCGCACAGAGTCGGACACGACTGAAGTGACTTAGCAGCAGCAGCAGCATTGAATAAATACTTGTGGGCTGACCTTGAAATCTAATATACCATTTTGATTAAATTGTTCTTTAGTTGTTATGTCCAACTCTTTTGTGAATCCATGGACCATAGCCTGCCAGGCTCCTCTGTCCTTGGGATTTCCCAGGCAAGAATACTGGAGTGGATTGCCATTTCCTTCTCTATTGTATCTTCCTGACCCCGGGATCAAATCCTTGTCTCCTGCATTGCAAGTGAATTCTTTACCAGTGAGCCACCAGAGAAGCCCTTAAAATAATAAATATTATTCTGCTTAAGGCTAAGAGTACTAGGCAGTTTTCTGCATACAAGGGGTTTTCATGGTACTTATGGAGATATGAGAGTTTTGGAAACAACTATAATACATGGCATGAAAAATGCCATGAAAAGAGGCTTGATGAGCCATGACTCAGATGGCATGGAAGGTGGACAGCACCTTATCAATCATTCATTACCAGGGTCAAAACTTCACAACCAGTTGAAGAAACTCAATCAGTTAATTTCTTGTTTGAGTTAGCTAGACTGTGGTTGAGGAGGGGGAAAAAATAACCCTCACTGTTGAGACTGACTGACTAGATGTGAAAGCACATTGGATCTTCAGCACATTCTGTTAAAGTGCAGAACCTCACTGTTCATCTGGAGTGCAGCCTGAGACTCTGCATTTTTCCAAGCTCCCAGGTGATGCTGAGGATATCAGTCCTGGGACCACACTTTGAGTGGCAAAGAACTAGATCACATGAGAAGTAAAGCAATGACAATGACAAAAAAGAAAACCACCATCCCCAAATAACAAAATAACTAGCAAGCAAAAAAAACTCAGCTTTGCTGACAAAATTTGACAAACGTGGTTGAGTTCTGGTCCTGTATCATTATAAATCAATCAGCAGTTATTTCACTTGAGTGGTTTTATTTCTAGCTTTTATTAATTGAAGGCAAGAGAGAAAGGCTTCGTTTCATGCTTTGCTAAAACAGGGCACCAGAAGAAAGGTAGAATTCCTGTCCAGAGCCAATGGTTAAGGGTAGACCTTAAGCTATTTTCAGAACATTCAGTTGTAATAATCTAAAGACAAACCAGGATTTCTCTTCGGGTTTGAATCAGAGGCTTCAATGAGAGTAAAAATTTATTTCTCTATCAAATTTAATAGCATGGTGGCTAGATATGGAATTTCCACATGTTTCCTAAATACATCTGATACATCTGAGGACATATTATGCAGTTTACAGGCTTGAGAAAAAAAAGTGTCATTATCATTACAGTTAAATTTTATAAATATTTATAAATAAAACTAAGGTACTAAGGGTTACCTTCCGTGTTTCTACCTCCATTAATTTTTATGGCCTACAACACAAGGCTGTGGACATGGGAATTGCAGTATATAAAAGCAGTTTATTTTAATAATTCTACTTTATCACAGAGTGCACTGGATGAGAGATGATTCCCACTGCTCTGTCAATAGAATTATTTAAAATATGATCTGAGAACATATCAACAGGAACTGCAGCCAGAGAGGTTATGGTATTTGGGAGCTGACATTTGTAGAACAATGTTATTTCTGTGAGGGTGAAGGTCTGTGTTTCACACCAACTTTCAAACAACAGAAGAATCCATTTTAATAGGAAGCTTTCTTTAACACAGTAATAACAATAATAATTGTAATACCTGCAAAATTCATTGAATACTTTCTACCTTCTTGCTACGATGCTCAGTATTTTACATTTTATTTCATTTAAACCTCATGATAGCCCAATGAGTTTACCTGCATTTCATTTAAGTCACATAATAACTCTATATGTGAGATACTGACGTTTCCTCTAGTTTATAGATGAGGAAACTGGGGCCTCAAGAGGTTAAATAACATGTCTTAGTACATAGCTGACCAGATTTACACTTCTTGATCCTTAATCCTGCTCAACCAAGGATTGAAGTCTCCTCACAGGGCTCAGTCATGAATACCGTTCCTTCCTCCAGGGGATCTTCCATCTTTCATCTCCTGCATTGGCAGGCAGGTTCTTTAGCATTAGCACCACCTGGAAAGCCTGAATTTATCCACAGCTGTAGCCAATACATCTTGAAAATTAGGAACTTTTCATGTAAAGAACCAAAGAGAACGCTTACATGTACATCCACGCTTCAGAGTCCTAATCTATTCTTTTCTTGCTGTTGCTGCTGCTAAGTCACTTCAGTCGTGTCCAACTCTGTGCAGCCCCACAGATGGCAGCCCACCAGGGTCCCCCGTCCCTGGGATTCTCCAGGCAAGAACACTGGAGTGGGTTGCCATTTCCTTCTCCAATGCATGAAAGTGAAAAGTGAAAGTGAAGTCGCTCAGTCGTGCCCGACTCTTAGCGACCCCATGGACTGCAGCCCACCAGGCTCCTCCGTCCATGGGATTTTCCAGGCAAGAGTACTGGAGTGGGGTGCCATTGCCTTCTCTGATTCTTTTCTTGGGGAAGCACAAAATACAGATTATATCCTATTGGGCAGAACACCCATATGTTAATGACAGATGGATCAAACTTTAAAAAAAGGGGACTATAGTGTCGGATAGATGTGAATTTAAGTAAAAATCCTTTTAAAAAGGTAAAACTTTTGCCAAATTATTATTCAGCAAGCATGAGTATTAAGTTCTTGCTCTATGCCTAGTGTTGTGCTAAAACTCACAAAAGCTGTGTTGCAAAGGCAAATGATTTGGGGATTATTTTCCTCTATTAGTGCATATATATCATCCAGCACTGACAACATGACAAACTTTATTTTATTTAGATGCAGCCCTCAGGCTCTTAACCTGAAAAGAGGCCCATTCAAAGAATCAGACATGTCATGAGGCCTGTTTTTCCCATGAGTCTATTTGGAGGAACTTGTTTGGAAGGGGGAAGTTAGGGGAGGTTTTGAGTTACTCTCCCCAGAATCTCAGGACAGCACTGTCGTGTGATCTTGGGAGGGGACTTTTGAGGAAGGACTCATTTGAGCAAGTGCAATTCATAATTGTTTTTAGAGAGGCGGCTGGCAAGGTTCCCGCAGCGGCATCAAAGGGAACAAGAAAATGAGTCTAGACGATGCAGTCTGGGAGTGTGTCGCCTCTCTGCCTTTCCTGGGTAACAATTTGGCCTAGTTTTGTGCATAACTAAAAAAGTGTCACCATGGGGTCTGCCAGAGGAAATGAGGCCAGAATTTCATATATGTGAAGATAAATTTGTTACAGATGGAGATTTATCACATGCAAAAGGAAAGATTTTTTTTTTTCCCCTTACAGATTGCAGTGGGGTTACAGCTCCCAGATACACTGAATACACAGATACACTGATACACTGAATACACAGATATACTGAAGGCACCTGTGGTCTAAACACTGATGTTGCAAATGAGGGAGACTGAGGCCTTTATTGTTAGTTGGCACTTGGAGCCAGAACTGATTTCCCACCAATTTAAAGAGAAAAGTCTCTGGCTCAGTGAAAAAGCTGTATGTGCTGTGTTTAGTCACTCAGTCATGTCCGGCTCTTTGCGACCCCATGGATTATAGCCCACAAGGCTTCTCTGTCCATGGGGATTCTCCAGGCAAGAAATAGAGAAGCCCCAAATAGTACAGTTTCAAAAAGACTGATGTTTGAGTATTTTCCAAATTGGACTCCTAAGAATATCTTATTTTACATGCTGTATTTTTATTGAGTTCCGAATTGTAGCTGGGTGTAATTAGTATAAGCAAATTGTAGTCAGCCATCTTCATTTTTTTTTTAAAGCAGCAAATAATAAATCTGTAGATGCAGAAAATCCTTGGATCATCTGATCCAACTAATGATTTTTTTTTTATCAGAGAAATACCTTTATATATTCAGAGAAAGAAAGTAAGGAAGCATTAGAAGTCAGTCATTTCAGTGGATCATGGTTTCCATGATCCCTAACAGCGGTCCTTAACCTTTTTGACACCAGAGACCAGAATCATGGAAAACAATTCTTCCATGGACTGAGGTGGGGGTGATGGTTTTGGGATTATTTAAGCATGTTACGTTTATTGTGCACTTGATTTCTGTTATTATTAAATCAGCTCCACTTCAGATCATCCATCAAGCATTAGATCTCAGAGGCTGGGAACCTTCGGTTTAAAATCATGGAAGCACTTGCAAGTGAAACAGGAATCATGAAACTGGTTGTTTGATGAACATAAACACATTTTCAGTATATTGAACCTGATTTCCAATTATAATGGAAAATGAAATTGTTTGGAGTCTAAACTGGGTTTGAGACAAGTCTGAGACCTAAGAATATTCAAAGTGAGCAATTAAATCTACTGCCGGTTCACTTGCAACCTTTCTATGTTCTACTCAGATGACCAGGAGTAGTGCCAATTAGGCCTGTTGTTAAATAGACTTTCCCCCACTTACTGACCAATTAAGTTGCCTTACAGGCTTTAGAGATGTTCACAATTAGAGGACTCCCCCGGTCAAAAAGTTAAGCTGTTTCTTGATCTTTGCTTAATCTGACATATCCTTAAGCTTTCAAAACACATAACAGTGATAAACCAGAAACCAAATAAAAGAAAATAAATGCACAAATTAGAGGAGACAGTATCTCAATTGTTTTAATGCATGTTTTGTCTACTATGTGACATCAGTATCGTTATGTATTTTTCAGGAAGCTAAAGAACTGTTTATTAAAAAGACATACAATAACACATATAACAACAAAAACCACTTCAGCCCTTAATTCTTTCTTCAGTTTAGTACTCCAGCTAAGCCAGTGCTTCTGCATTTTGATTATACTCAAAAATGTCAGTACTAATAGTTAGAAACCAAGTCTGTTTCCATTTTAACTGAAGTGTAGGAGGAGGGGCAAAGTGCATCAGTTCTGAACTTGAGCTAATATAATCAGTGACTTGATTTGTATTAAAAAATGTAAATGTTTCTTTGAAATCTGACTTGGCCTTTGAAAGAGAAAAGTACTTACTGAGAAATCTACATTGACAGAATAAATCTTTCTTGCAAAGTAGAAACCAATGTTGTTGGCTTGAGTAGATCTCAAGTCAACTGTGAAATTCATAATCTTTTATCCATAAAATAGCTTCTCCTCTGAATGATAAAATTATTTTTGAGCTGGATGTTTGCCAAGTCTAAAGACAAAAGGCTCCATGTGCACACCTGAGCACCAGCTCCAGACTGGCTTTAAAAAGATGGTTGTTTTCTTAGGGGTCACAGGTGCTACCGTTCTGAAATAATCAGTGTGAATATTGTTTTAATCAGTCAGATGTCTTCTATTTTATTAGCAAAAGTCCAATACCCTAGTGATTTAAAGAACAGCCTCAGACTACTCAATGAATTCAATCATGTTTGGCTCCTAATTTGTACTAAAGAACTTTTTTTTTTTTTAGGGTGTCCCATTTTCAGGCCTTTACAGTCTCAATAGATGAATCTAATTATTCAATGATTAATTTAATTTTCCTGTAAGAGAGAAGTCTGCTGCTGCTGCTGCTGCTAAGTCGCTTCAGTTGTGTCCAACTCCGTGCCACCCCAGAAATCTAGAGGCTTCTTATTCTTTGGTATTCAATTTGATATTTAAAATACCAATTATTCTTGACTAACCAACAAATCTTAAGTTGTCTCCTGTCTCATTTTAAATAAACCACCATGAGGCAACGAGTGGGGGCCAATTCATCCAAGAAAAATAAAGGAAGGGTCAATTTCACTATGAAAGAAGGAAAACATGTTTCTAAAAGGCCATTCTTGCATAGCGGGACAGGAAATTGGAGTCTCTCCCTTCTTTGCAACCTCCAAGGACAAGATCTCTGGGGTCTCCAGTTTGGGGGCATCTCTTTGTCTTGTGTTTCTTGCAACAAAGCATTCAGATCTTCGAAAGCGTGGACCTTGGTTATAGTATTGAGAAAAGCCCGAAGTAGAATTTTTCATAAATGTGTGACCCATGCTTATTTGTTCCACGGTCAGGCTACTCAAGATGGCTGTTCTCTTGCTCTCTGTGCATCCCCTGCCAGTGTCGGGGCACCTGCACCCTGTGAACATTACCAGCCTTCCTCCATGCTTCCCGCAGGCCCCAGCTGGTAATTGTTCTTACCAAAGAGGCGGTGAGGGGCATGCCCCTCTGTTGGTTTCCCTGGTAACTAATGCTCCCACCTGACATCAATTCCGCACCACCCCCTCCCTGCTCCCAGAGGTGAAGACTGCCACCATGTCTTCCCACTGTCTGCTGCTCTAGGACCTTGCTTCAGACATGTAAGTACCCCTTTTCTTTAAACCAGGGTCCCCAACCTCCAACATCTAAAGCTTGAAGATCTGAGGTGGAGCTGATGTAATAATAACAGAAATGAAGTGCACAGTAAATATAATGCACTTGAATCATCCTGAAAACTAGTTCACCCACCCCCCCATCTGCAGAAAAATCGTCTTCCATGAAATTGGTCCGTGGTGCCAAAAAAGTCGGAACCGTTGCTTTTAACCATTGATTTAAATGGTCTTTGTTGCTGCTGACTCCAGGCTGTTTCTTCAGTCTTAAAGCTGGGCGAGTACAGGTTCATATTCATGTGAAGTGTAGCCCAATATGGGCATATCAACTTGTTGTTTGATATGAATTTATCTGCTAACAAAATACATTTTTAGCATTGGTTTATTTGATATTAAGATTTTATATTATGATTCAGGCTAATTATGAACCAATTGGCCTGAAATCGTGACTTGAATCTTAAATTTAACAAATAACAGTTTTCTCATCTCTGGTGTGTGTTTATTATGGTGTTGAATTTTAAATCTAGCTATTGGATTTTCACTGAAATTATAGAAGCAGACTAAAATTAAGATTACAAAGTTTGATTGCTATTTGATTTTGGAGACCCAGGATATTTAATAGACATTTATACATTGACCCTAAAGGTTTGCCTATCATATCTGTTTTAACCTGCCTTCTAGGTTAAAACTTATAGGAAGAATATTATTTAAATAAAAGTTGATATCTCTGTGATCCAGTTGGCTAAAAAGAATCAGTCCTTTGAGGCTCTAAAATGATATTTTAAACAACCTTGATTTGTCTGGTGGTAATGTGGACACGATTTCATTGTACTGAGTTATAACTCTAATACCATTATATCAGTAAGTACCTTTTTATTAATGGGGGATGAATATGTATTTAGCATGCACTGAACACTCATAAGTATTTCACATTTCATAAAGCTCACTTATACCCCATTCTTCAAAACACAAAACCTTGATAATAAAGGGAGGGAAATTTAGAGAGGTACAGAAAACAGACTTTAATTAATAAGATCTGCTTCTATGGCTCTGTGAAATTGCTTTTCTCTGGGGTTCAAGTAGAAGGGAGGGGCATTTTTGTTTATATCTTACCTAGCTGCAAAGAGTGAAGAAATCCCTGAACACCAATGCTGAAAATGGCTTTAGTTGGCTCCTGGGGACTTTTGGCTCATTGCATAGAGGAGCATCTACTACATAGATCTATAGTTTATTGCTACTACTACCTGTGTTTTCCTTGATCTTCAAAATATTTTCAGCTCCAATGTAGTCAAAGTTAGTTCAGATCCCCAGAGGGCCTAGAAAATTTTTAGCCCTTTCAGCCTTTGTAGTTTATTTAAAAATGACATTGTCCTTGATTCCTATTGTATTCTGTTGAAAATGTACTTAATATGTAGAATTCTGGGTACATTTTGGGTTTATCTCTCCAGGGTTCAGTTGACAATTTCAATACAATTTCAGTGTATTAGGTCAGAAAAAGGATTCTGTCCAAAATAGACAACAGGAAAACACATTTGTTTTTCAGTTTCCATAAGCATGTTGAATGTAACCAGCCTTCTCAGTATGCTATATCTTTTCTGCTATATCCTAATATATCTATAGCTGTAATCTTGCATGTTAGGACTTTCAGCTTTGGGCTACCCACTCCAGTCTTCTTGCCTAGAGAATTCCATGGACAGAGGAGCCTGGCGGGCTACAGTCCATGGGGTAGCATAGAGTTGGACAAGACTGAGAGACTCACAGAGAAGGCAATGGCAACCCACTCCAATTTTCTTGCCTGGAAAATCCCATGGACGGAGGAGCCTGGTAGGCTGCAGTCCATGAGGTCACAAAGAGTCAGACACGACTGAGAGACTTCACTTTCACTTTTCCCTTTCCTGCATTGGAGAAGGAAATGGCAACCCACTCCAGTGTTCTTGCCTGGAGAATCCCAGGGATGGGAGCCTGGTGGGCCGCCGTCTATGGGGTCGCACCGAGTCGGACAGGACTGAAGCGACAGCAGCAGAAGCAGCAGCAGCAGAGTGACTAACACACTAATCTTGCATGTCAGGACTTTCAGCTAATTGGGATAAGTTATGTATGTTTACATTATAGTTATGATCTATAAAATGCTCTTTTGTCTGTCCCTATATAGAAAAAGACTTCCTATTATTATAATCCCTAATGAATTTGTTTGAAACAAAAAACTCTTCTGAGGTTTGCTTGGGAATATCACATGTTACAAATAGAAGGTTGAAAGCTTCCAATGAGTAATTATTCTAGATATACTTAAATAGTATATTTCATAGGATGTATTACAATGTAAATGGAATTATTTCTATCTAAATATATTAAAAAGAATCTAAGGCCAAGTAGAACTTGGTTTTCTCTTAGTCACAAAAATGCCAATTTTTAAGGCATATTCTGCTTATCAAAAGCTTTTTCTTTTTTAAAATTAATTTTTATTGGAATATAAAAATTGTCCGTTGACAATTTCAATATAATTTCAGTGTATGAGGTCAGAAAAAGGATTCTATCCAAAATAGACAACAGGAAAACACATTTGTTTTTCAGTTTCCATAAGCATGATGAGTGTAAACAACATTGCTTTTCAATGTTGTGTTAGTTTCTGCTGTACAGCACAGTGAATCATCTATATATATATAATATATATATATTTTATATATATATAAAATCTCCACTCTGTTAGATTCTTTTCCTGTATAGATCATTACAGAGTACTGAGTAGAGTTCCCTGTGCTATATAGTAGGTTCTCATTAGTTATCTTGGAGAAGGCAATGGCACCCCACTCCAGCACTCTTGCCTGGAAAATCCCATGGACGGAGGAGCCTGGTGGGCTGCAGTCCACAGGGTAACTAAGAGTCAGACATGACTGAGCGACTTCACTTTCACTTTTCACTTTCATGCATTGGAGAAGGAAATGGCAACCCACTCCAGTGTTCTTCCCTGGAGAACCCCAGGGACGGGGGAGCCTGGTGGGCTGCCGTCTCAGGGGTCGCACAGAGTCGGACACGACTGAAGCGACTTAGCAGCATTAGTTATCTATTTTATACATAGTAGCGTATATATGTCAGTCCTAATCTTCCAATTCATCCCTCTCCCCTCTTGGTATCCATACATTTATTCTCTCCATCTGTATCTCTATTTCTACTTTGCAAATAAGTTTATCTGTACCATTTTGCTAGGTTTCATGACTCATACTTAAATACGCATGAAAAATATATAGAGAATAGTTAAAAGAAAGAGTATTTGGGGCTTAATTTCAAAGTGCTGTTCAGAGAGAGAACCAATTGTGAAAGTACATAGGTATGACAGACACATCATCATTAATGCATGATAGTGACTTAAGAATATAGGAATTATAAAGAATAGAAAGCTGAAGAAGAGAAATGTGGCCACCTAAAATGTGACTAGTAAGCCTTTTGTGAGTTTCAATTAATGTGTCGATACCAGCCAAACTTTCTTGGTATTGAGAAAACTAATAAGCATAGTTTTGCTAGAAACTCATTATTGTAAGTAACAATCTTCCTTCCAAAAATTACACACTGTTACGTACATATGCAGTTCATGAGTGGGTTTGTGAAAATTTAAGTGTGGAATGAACATAAAGACTGCTGATTAATGATGCAGATGGTTGTGAATAAATTGGACATGCTCTGGGTGATATATGCTTAGAGGAAAATATGTGGACTGATTATTACTCTTCTCTTTACTCCAGTGAGATCCAAAGCAGATCATTTTAAAGCAATGCACTTCCAGGCTTTTTGACCCATAGGCAGTGGTCTAGACAAGCTGAGTACAGAAGTTTTACTACTGGTGTGCTCACTTGCTCAGTCGTGTCTGACTCTATGTGGCCCCATGGACTGTAGCCTGCCAGGATCCTCTGTCCCTGGAATTTTCCAGGCAATAATAGTGGAGTGGGTTGCTGTTTCCTGCTCCAGCGGATCTTCTCGACACAGGGATCAAATCCGTGTCTTCTGTGTCTCCTGCATTGACAGGCAGATTCTTTACCACTGTGCCATCTGGGAAGCACCTTACTTTTGGATTCTAGTTCATAAATTTTATTTTCCAACTGTTAAAAGTGAACATGTATGTATGTGTGCATTTTTGTATAGATGGATAGATGATAGATAGATGGATGAACTGGCAGACTGTAATAAGCAAGCAAATGCAACTTTATTTCTCAAATTGGGAACAAGAATTCCAAACTATAGGGCCTTCCCAGGTGGTGCAGTGAAAAGAATCCACCTGCCAATGCAGGAGATGCAGGTAACATGGGTTCGATCCTTGGGTCCCGAAGATCCCTTGGAGTAGGAAATGGGAACCCACTCCAGTATTCTTGCCTGTAAAATTCCATGGACAGAGGAGCCTGGTGGGCTACAGTCCATGGGGTTGCCAAGAGTGGGATATGACTGAGCAACTGAGCACGCACATTCATGCATTTTGAACTCTTACATCCCCCTCTCCTCCCTTTAAAATGAAATTAAAACAATGTAGGGATTCTTCTATAAGGACTATAAGCTTCAGTAAAATAGAATATTCTGTTTGAAACTGGCATAATAAAAGACACATTCAGCCATGTTCTGGGTGCTTATGTTCAGAAACAAAGAGTTCCATTAATTTGGAAGAGTATTTGCTAAAACATACCACATTTATATGAGGTTAAAGTGGAAGTTAGCACAACTTCCAGGTTTACAAATCACAACTGCAATGCATTTTCCAAATTGTAAAATGGAGAAAAGAAGTCACCTGAACAGAACTGGTCTTAGTAATTAATTGTCAATCAAGACATTCTTGATTTTTGGCCTAGTGGATTCTGTAATCGATAACTGTCAATAAAGATGGCTGATGGAACTGTGTGTTGATTCTACAGTTACCATTTGCTCTCTTTATGTATTAATGGGTTAAATCCTTTATTATTTTAAGAGAGTACAGAAAGTCCTAGAGCTTTTGTTTCATTTCCACAACTTGAATTAAATTTATCTATAGCAAAGCAGCTATTCGTTATTGAAACACTGAAAATTTGAGTCTCTGCAAAAGGAATCCTTATGGATTCAATTCTTGACACTTGAGAGATAGAGGGAAAGAAATCTCAAAGAGATGGGCTCTGTTCTTTGTCACGTAAATGTCAGATACCATTTTAGGGGGCAAAAGAAAATTAAAGGGAAAAATCTCATTATGTCTGTTAGTGTTCCCTTTTCTCCTTTCCACTGAAACCAGTGTTCTGAGAGTCATCATACTCACTCAAAAGGTTTATTGTATTAAGGGGAAAACACAAAGAGATCTTTGGAAAAATCTTGTACTTGAAGGGGGCTGGATTTTGAATTTCTTGAAGGGGAGAAGTTCTCTGTCATGTTTATAACTCTTCGAACTATCACCACTTTGTCCCTGGTACTTGAAAAGCAAATGCTAAAAGAACACAGAACAAGCAGGTAATGGACATGCCTCACTTGATTCTCTTTGCTGTACATCTGTGCCCCTTTTCAAGTCCCAAGTGCTCCTGTGTTGATTGTCATTCAGTCGCTAAGTGGTGTCTGACTCTTTGCGATCCCATGGATTGCAGCACATCAGGCTTCCTTGTTTTTCACTATCTCTTGGAATTCGCTCAAACTCATATCCATTGAGTAGGTGATATCCCACCATCTCATCCTCTGTCGTCCCTTTCTCCTCTTGCCCTCAATCTTTCTTGGCATCAGGGCCTTTTCCAGTGAGTTGGTTCTTCGCATCAGGTGATCAAAGTTTTGGAGCTTCAGCATCTATATCACTGGATCAGGTCTTTACTCAGCAGTAGCTGATATGTCATGGTCATTGAAGAGGTACTAGAGACTGGCTACATGAAGGGCAGCAGGGTGCAGAGTGTTCTAGAGAAACCTTCTGACTATAGAAAATGATCATTTCTCCCCTGTAAAAGAGGAAAATCTGTGATTGCATTATCAAATCCACCCATGTTGAAATTTCTAAATACAGTTAAACAGTTTTCAACAAATGGATCACTTCTTAATTTATTAAACAGATTTATTCAGTTTGGTAAATGTATTATGCTAAATGGAGTGACCAAGCATATGGAATCCAAACTGCCTGGAATTAGACCCTGAATCTACCACTTCCTTGACTTCTCTGTGTTTGAATTCTGCACCTATAAATACAGATAGTGATAGGCTGCTTTTTAGGTCATTGCATTATGTAATGTGTTACTATGCCATAATCACCTATGATCTGCCTGGCATATGGTTAGTACTATAGTGTGCTTACTATTTTTGTATATGTTCTACTGCAGGAGAAAGAGACCTACATTAAAAAATGGCTTTAACAAAATCAAAGTTAATTTATCTTTCATATAAGAGTGAACAAATAAATCTGATTGAGATGGCTCTTCTCTGCAGAATTTTCAGGATTTTGCTTTTTGGTTCCATTAACTTTTGAAGAGGCTATCCTCCTCTGCTTGGTCTCAGGTGGATATTCTCATAGGAAGAGAGGGAGAAGGCCAGATTCCCCTGTACAGGCAGAACTTGGCAATTGCCCTCATCACTTCTCACTTGTTTCTGGCCAGAACTCAGACCACACGGCCACACTTAGCTTCAGGGGAGGCTGGAAATGCCCTTCTTTATATTGTATAGCCATGGGCAGCTCTGATTTCTATTACCTGTACCAGGGAAGCCAAGGAGAAAGTTTATTAGAAGGGCAGTTTCCAGTCTCTGCCAGGATGAACTCACATAGAGTCAGCACGGAAGTGGCTTTCCTATCCAGAGCTGGTAGATTGTAGTACTGATTTTCCATAGTATACTGAAATACATGGGAAAAAACACTTCTGCTTTTTTTCAGATACGTGAACTAAGTACAGCGCATTGCTCATTATTAAGTTATTTCTGGCATCACTACCATCAGAAGGCTCTTAACCCCTTTATTTAACCCAGCTTTCAATCTTAATATGACACTTTTAAAACTTTACAACCAGCAGTTTCTTTATTAATATTGTTGACTTCTTTGATTTCTCTTTAGCTTAAAATATCCATGAAGGCTCTTCATTCTTTAAAGAATAACTAGTCTGATTTTCATTTTTTTTCTATTACTCTATCCCCAATGTTTTCTGAATTGATTTTGTTTCTTGCCTTCCTCCCTGACATCTTCTTTCATATTCTGGTTTAGATAATATGCAACCTTCCCAAATGGCCACTTGGAAGGCTCTGTTCTAACAGTCATTATGGTGATGGGAGTATCCTGGATCTTGTCTAATCACCTTCATAGTTCCTTGAAATCCATTACTTGACTCCTCCCTAAGCACGATTTCAGAAGCCTTAGATTTTTTCATAAAGGCTTAATGGATTATAGATTGTTTATAGCCTAAGGAAATAGGTTTGATTTAAAACATAGCCATTTCAAAAGGATTGGGGCAAGATCAGCAAGTTGGTTGGACAACTTTTTGTTCCTTTATATAAGGCACAGGTTAATCTCATTTCTTCTTTCAACTTTTTGAAAACAGAACAAGTTCAAATAGTAAGTCATTCTTTAAAATGGAGCTTGTTATTCATACTATGTACTTAGGTGATTTATTTATTAAAATTGTAATAGAATAATGATTGGCTACTAAGTGGAGAGTGAGTAGTGGAAAAAACACATGCAGACTTACTTATTATCCTCTGAGAGGATGAACTATTCTAATTCCTCAGGAAAAACAAATATTTCTCAAATAATAAATATAGAAGTCAGATTTTTTTTAAAACATTGATCAATGACCAGGGTATGAAACAATCTTTAGTGTTACTTTATTCAGTAAATGAGGACTGTAAAAATCTGCGGCAAAGAACTGGATGCAGATATGGAATAAATGTACTCTTAATACATCATCATTAGAGCCAGTATTTAACAGATGAAAGATTTCTAGCTGATGTAGAAATTCAATCCTCCCTCCATATATAAGCTTTCCTACTTTGGAAACACATTGGAAAGGAAGAGAGGATGTAATTGTATAAAGCCAGAAGTGTGAAATCTTTCATATATGAAAAGAAATCCATAATAAACCATTTCCTGAAAGTGGGCTGCATAATCATGTAGCCCAATTCCCTAAAGTGCCAGCTTGGGGTCAGATCAATTTTGAACACAATACAAGGATGGCGTTTTTTCTCCTGCATTATGCCAATATCTTTTGAAAATTTTATATATACAGAAGACAGGATCATTGCATTTGAAAAGTGGACACACTACCCATAGAGAGCATATATTATCTGAAATAAATGTTCATTTTAAAAAGAAAGTTTGTGTGTCCTGGGGTTAGTAGCAGAGAAATCTCTTAATCATAACAGTTTTAAGAATCTTTCAAGAAGCAAGGGATATACCAACAACCAAGCTATATCCTCTTCCCAAACATTATGTGTAGCATAAGTCACTGTAAATAGATTATGTAAAAAAAATTAAAATGTTATACTTGGAAGAAATTTCGTAAGCTCAGGTCTGAGGAATCATTTAGTAGAAAGGTGCATGCTTGTTGAGAGTGGAACCTCTCTCTAGGGGAAAAAGGAAGTGGCGATGAAATATCTTTTTCCAGTTCTGTGAACATTTTACATAGGTGGTTTAGTTTGGTCTCAAAAGAACTTCATAAATTTAGAAAGGTACTACAAAGCTCCAGCAGAAATACTGGCTCCTAACCTGGGTTTCCATGTAATTTTTAGGCTTCCTTACTGGTGATTTCCCTGGGATTCCCAACAAATATTCAAGAAAAGGGTAGGACATTATACTGAGTCATAGTAGGGTAGTGTTAGCCTGTAGAGACTGTTGCTTAGAATAAGAAAATCAAGAAGAGGGCATGATAAGTGTCTAAATATTCATGTATATTCACATTCCATTCTATTCCATAATTCTGTGCTGCTTGAAAAAAAATCTGTGCCTTAAATTAATTTTCAGTGGTAAAGACACTGGGCTCCAGAAGAAAAAAGATCAAAGAAGAGACTTGACATAGTCTTCATTTTAGTTTTTGGCACTTTAACACTTATGGCAACTTCATTGAATTAGCTGTCATTTCAAAATCACCTCTTTCTATTAATTCGAATATTAGTATGAAATTAGGCTTATTAGCAAAGGCTAAAGAACTGAGATATGCTAGTCAAGAAGAGGCGAGAGTATCGAGGAAACTACCTTTTAGCCACATTGAGAGATTCAATACCCTGAGCATGCCAGGTGCCTGGTTTTGGTTTCCCCTAACTTTTGCCCAGGTCACCCATTTTGCATTGTATTCCTACTCATCCTTCAAGACCCTCTGAAATTATTATTTTTTGATGTGTGTGGGGGAGATGTTCCTCCATGCAGCAAGGAAAAATTAACCTTCCTCTTCTATGCCTATGTCAATAGTTTATATCACCATTACAGTCATTCCCCTTTAGAGTTCTATTATAATATGCCTAGCTAATCCAGGAGTTAATCTCTTCTTAGTTAAATTACCACCAGGTGTTTCTCTCCATTTTTTGACATTTGAGGCACTTGTGCAGTGTCATGGCAGAGTGGAAGGAGAATGTGAACTTGGAAATAAGACACACTGAAGTGCCTTAGCAGCAGCAGCAGCAGGTTTAAACTTGGATCCTTTACATATTTACTTTGTGCAAATATCTATAATTTTGGTGAGCTTTAGTTCTCATGCCTGTAAAATAGAGACAATGAAATATATTGTACAGAGTAGTTCCATGAATTAAATGATAAAATTGTAGGTAACCAATGAACATTAGTTCTTATTTATGTTTGCATGCTAAGACGCTTCAGTTATGTCCAACTCTTTGGGACCCTATGGACCATAGCCCACCAGGCTTCTCTCTAGGGATCGAACCTGCATCTCTTACACCTCCTGCATTTGCAGGCTGGTTCTTTACCACTAGTGCCACCTGGGAAGCCCAGTTCTTATTTGTATTCGTAGCCAAACTGACAACTCAGTTCTTTCCCATGGTCCTGCACCATCAAAGACCTTAAGCACAACCCTTGTGGCGATTGCATGAAGTCAGTAACTTTTAAAGCACTTTATTCCCTCACTTACTCTCCCAGGCTTCTTTTGTGTAGAAAGCTATTAGATGAGTGACAAAGGCCTGTAATACTTTATGAATATGGCAGTTCTGTAATTAAATGTAATCAATCTATAATTTTTCTAAAATGATTGCATATCAAGTAGGTATGAGACATAAGCATCCCATTCATCTTTATAGAGAAACAGTGAAGTCTTTCCTACATAGTCTGCCTAGAAAGGGTGTGCCCACTGAGGACATTCACCTAGTTGCAGCATGTAGACTAATGGCTTTTGTAAAGCAATCATTCTATGTTTTGCATGTGCTGGTAATTAAGATAGATTTAAAGGTGCTGCTTTATTCAAGTGACTTCCAGGGAAATTATTGTGATAAACTACTGAAGCGTTTTACACATCAGCAGTGGTTTGTCCTCTCTTCCAATGGTCTTTCAGTGCAATAAACATTTAGAATTTTCTCAGTTATTAGCCAAGCGGTCTGCATTGTAGTCTTGTGAGAAATACACTTATGTCTACTGACTTTCTCACTCTTGACGCAGTAATTCTTCATCCTCATTGAAATTTCAAGTCATTTTTGTCAGTTTGCCTTTTGATGTAAGTCAGTTTCCAAACATCCAGAAAGATTGTTTGGAATTGGTAATTTAAGCATTGACAAAATAAAGCAAATTCAGAACCTGTATTTGTGAAATGTTGGACAAGATTGAATTTAACAAGATTGGAGTGCAAGTTCAAATTTATTTTATTGCTCATATTTTTTTCTGTTCAATGCAATTGCATTAGTAAATAGACTTTTTCCCCCCAAATGGTAACATTAAACAACCGTTTACTATTCCTCATTATTTTGTAATTTTTTCCACTTAATATTAGGTACAGAAAATATATAAAATGTAAGAAGTATTGATCAATATTCTCTATTATGAAAACACTTGTCTTGAATCACTTTTGTAGGATTAATGATGGATTTGTATTGGCCTATCCAAGCTCTGTTGCGCCTTAGAACCAAAGCGTAAATTTAAGGGATGGCCGTCTGAGTTAGTGATGTGGTTCGTAGAGTTGATCCAAAGCTTTGCAGAATTTATGACATTCAAATTTAGTATTAATTGACACTGTATGCCATTGTACCCAGTTGATGGTCAGATGGCAAACAGGACCAGAAACACAGACAGAATGTGGAATGTGAGAAATATGCATGATTCACCTTTTCTAGTCATGTGCACAAATTTTACTAGTTAATGTATTTTTTTTTCCAATATAAATTCTTACAAGTCCAAATTCCAGGCTGGACCAAGCAATACTCCTAAGAAACCATTCCTCTTCCCTCATTCTTTGGAGTTTCTTTATCCTCTCCTCCGTCAGTTGCTAGGGATAAGGTTTTACCTGCAAAGACTTGAGGCCTAAGCCCTGCCAGGAGAACTTGTATACATATTAATAAAGGGACTCTTTGAAAATGAAACAGATTTATTCTCCCTGTGTCTTCTTTTCACTGATCAGTGGATGCTCCTTTGGTCAAGAGGTTCTAATATATGTTACTCATCAAACCACAGGGACCAGCCTGCCCTGACATGGCAGAAAATGCCTCATCCTTCTGGCTTACCTCAAGGACTGTTCCCTTTAGGAAGTTTTCCCTGAACTCTGCCTCCTTCTCACCCCAGGCTAGAACTTGTGTACCCCTCAGACGCTTTGTTTTGGTTTCTGTTTAGGTATCTTTCTCCTTTACCATGAGCTTCATATAGTGAATCTTCCTTAATGAATATATGAATGAATGACTATTTGCTATCTCTTCGTTTCTTTTTATTTTTTTATAACAGAATATGAATCTTTACAAGAGAAATCTATAAAATGCTGTTATTGTTACTCTTTTTTAGATATTATAAATAGACATTACTGTTGTTTAAACATAGTGGAAACAAATTGAACATTTCCTAGAAAATAAGGATTAGAGTGAATTCACATTGGCTGTATAGGTAACTAGCTGGTAACTTAGACTGTCTTGTCACTGTTTAAGGTGTTGTAAGTTGCTGCTGCTGCTAAGTCACTTCAGTCGTGTCCGACTCTGTGTGACCCCATAGACGGCAGCCCACCAGGCTCCCTTGTCCCTGGGATTCTCCAGGCAAAAACACTGGAGTGGGTTGCCATTTCCTTCTCCAATGCATGAAAGTGAAAAATGAAAGTGAAGTCACTCAGTTGTGTCCGACTCTTAGCGACCCCATGGACTACAGCCTACCAGGCTCCTCTGTCCATGGGGTTTTCCAGGCAAGAGTACTGGAGTGGGGTGCCATTGCCTTCTCCATGTTGTAAGTTAATTCTGCTTTTATATTACCTCATAAGATGACACATTCAATGGAAGAAGCTAGAAGGTCATGAAACTCAGTTTGGAAAATCTTTTCAGAGGGTCGAAATGAATGTTATGTTTTACTAATATGAAGTTATTTGGGATAATATACACTTATTACAAAGATAATGCAGGAGACATAAGAGACTTGGGTTTGATCCCTGGCTTGGGAGGATCCCCCGGAGAAGGCAATGGCAACCCACTCCAGTATTCTTGCCTAAAGAATACCATGGACATAGAAACCTGCCAGGCTCCAGTCCATGGGGTCGCAAAAAGTTGGACACAACTGAAACAAGTTAGCACGCGCGCATGCACAAAGGTACTGTTGCTACTCGAAGCAGTTTTAGAATTTTCTGCTCTTGACATTAGAGCCAAGATATTAAATGCATATGAAGTGTCACATTTCTATGAACATGGATTTCTTTTCAGGTTACAAAGATGAGACCCACTTCGGATACTGTGAGACATAGGAATGTCAGAAAATACAGGAAACCTTCGCAGTAACTACATAGCCAGACATTATAAAAACTAGAGTGTGGTCATACTGTGGGTCAGCCTAAAATATTTGAGACCTAATGAGCACAGAAGCAGAAAGGTGCAATGCAAATAGTTTTCAGCACTGACAGCATTCATATTGATCTGTAAATTCTCATATGTTTAGTGCAAAAAAAATCTTGTATGTTACTTTTAAGCTTCACATTGCATGTCAGTCCTGAACTTTTAAAGGTACCATTTTGAGACCTTGATTCTTGGTTAGCTCAACCAGAACACTTAGATGCTCTTCTCAAGTGTGGGCAACAGGCCCGTCTGTAAGGCAGTGATCAATTGTGACCTTGGGTAACGAGGTTGACATGGAATCCTCCTCTAAATTGATAGTAATACATTTCAGAACCTGTTAAAGGATGAAAATGACTGATAATACTCCAAATTAGGGGTTGACAAACTTTTTCTCTAAAGGGCACAGGTAGTTTTCAGTTGTGCGCAGCTACTCAACTCTGCAATTGTAGTGCAAAAGCAGCCCTAGACAGTATATAAGTGAATGGCTGTTGCTCTGTTCCAATACAGCTTTTTTTATGGACACTGACGTTTCACTTTACATAGTTTTCATGCCTCACAAAATATTCTTTTTCTTTGGCTTCTTTTCAATCATTTTTAAATGCAAAAAACATTCCTTATTTACTGATAATACAAAAGAAGAAGTGGGGATTGTGTGGAATTTGACCCATGACCTTAGTTAGAGGACCCTTGATTTTCTTGAGGTAAACAGTCAGTATTTAGGAATGTTAGGTCAAAGGGTGGCTACCTACAGGATGGCTACAGAGTTGAGCTGGCTTCCAGGAGCCATGCTCTGAGTGAGTTACCTGCAGCTCTAGTGTAAAGCATTTAAAGACTACCATTAAGATTTAATAAGCTGACAGTAATGCTCTGCATTAGAGCCTTCCACGACTGCTAGGAAAAATGCTTACTCAAGGCTCCACAGTCCTTGTAAATACCAGCTGTCCTTCAGAGGCCCCTTTGTTTGGATGAAACAGGGTGCTCAAATTTATTGCTTCTGTGACTTAAAATTCCTGGACACACCAACTACACTTGCTCTTTTCAAATAAAAGTCAGTTTGGATTTATTTAGAGACTCTGCCCTTACGGAAGAAATGCCAGAACAATATGTCTGAGAGAGCAGGATACTCATCTCTTGGAAATCCGGCAGGCCTCTGGCATGGTAAAATTACTTGTAGCTGGTAATGGGGACATTCCCGTGTGACTCATAGGATGGCCCTTCAGGGGCTCCTGACTCTCAGGGATGAATGTTACTTTGGAAGTCGGGGTACAGGTTGCAAAGGTAGCCTTGAACATCTATTCACCTTGGTTTCTCTCTTTGGCAAAGTATAGCCTATTTAATAAATTCCTCCATATCTGGCCAAATGCCCTCTGATGACTGGCATAAAATAGGTACCTGAACAAGCAACTGGGGATACAATTTTAAGCTAAAAATCCTCCATCATTTTGAAATAGTTCCTTATATTTTCTTTTTGTACTTGAAGGAAGAGGCATGCATTAATGGATGCGTGTGTCTGGTAAAAAAAGGCAAATAAAACAGGATTATTTATTGAAACTGCTTAGTTCCAGGGAGTGGGAAAGCACATGAGTCAGTGTTTCCTAACATCTGGTTCCCCCGCTTAATTCAGAGCCTTACTTTTTTCCTTTTCAACTTTGGTGGTTCAGCTCCAGGAGCAAAATGAAAAACCCCCTTCCCACCTATGGTAAGCATGCACAGGCATGATTACACTGGCTGGCTTCTCTCTGCTATCTTTCTAGAAATAGAAATGTGCTGGTACCACGTGGCCACATCACCTCCACAGTCGACTGGTAATAGTGCCTCAACTTCAGGCAAATGGGCCCTGAGATAAAGTACAGTCGTGGAAAGGGTGCTAGTGCCAGCCTCATTTGAAGAAAGCACCCATTCTTCAGTTAGACTGTCAACTGCATACAGCACAGTGCCTTCCAAATACCTACTCTCATTTCTTGGACCCACTTTTTGTCCAGAAGAGATCTGATTTTGCCAGTGTTATTTCTTGGAAATCTCATTCCATTCCCTGTTGGTCTAAACCAGCACTCCTAACTCCAAAGTGATAGATTATCAGGTACCCACATACAGCCTCCTTCATTCCTCACTGCTGCACAGAGGGAGTGGGAACCGATGTCTCTGTCTCCCTTCACAAACATCCCTTTGCCTACTGGCTAGAGAACCCAGAAAACTAACACTGTCTTCTTATCTGCCCGCAGACATCATTTACTCAGTTTATTAATCAGAAAGGAGGCTCAAATAAGACAGTTTTAACTAATACATTAAGCACAAACCTGGTATTATGCCTGTTTCTTATATCAAAGAACCTGTCTCTGACACCTTTTATAGAGAATATTGGAGGGAAGTGTGACACTTAAAACCCTTATTTTTTTGCTCTCTTCATATACACAGAACAACTCCCGCAAAGCAAACCCAACTGAATCAACTGCTTTTACTTAGCAGTCAGTAGAAAGAGCTTCTTCAAATTGGGATAAATTTCAAGGCAAATGAAATCATAAATGCCATATAAACTTTTCCTTTTGGGGGAAAGAAGTGCTACTCATTTGTCATTAATCCCCTTTCACAAGTAAATTTCACCTGTTGACTTTTCCTTTCTTGTTTCTAAATGTGAACTTTGAGAGACTGCTTTTCAAAATATGTCTAGAGAAAAATGCCTGGTACCCTGTTCAGAATATATCCGAAAGCCATTTTCTCACTATTGTACTTAATTAACTTCCTTAATTCTCTTCTAAAGCTATCTTCTAATTTCATTTAAAAAATTACTTTCTAATTGTTTCTTAACATTTAAGTGCTAAGAATAACTGAGTTGGCTCGCGAAGCATCATTACCATTTGAGGTTTAGAATTCTGAATATTGTCTTCTTGTAAAAAATTAATGAGTTTGCCAGAAGTTAGCTGATTATGGAATGTACAGCTATCATATTTCCTTCCTGTGCCCTGAATTCAAGTGTCTTGATCCTACTTGAAATCAATAGTCGTGAGATGCTGTATGTTTTATAGATAAGTAATTTATATACCCAGCTATTTATAAGTTATATAAATGTGTTTGTAATGCATATATTTGTAATATGTATTTCAATTTAATTTAAGGCCTTGATTAATTAAACCTACCCTGAAAATTCATAGCTAATATTAAATTGCATTTAGAATTATAGTGAAATGACACTTACTTTAAGTAGCAGGAAAGAAGCCAAGTTGTATAGAGTTTTGGCAAATATATCAAACAGTTGCTGGTTTCTAATGAGATGTCTTTTCTCTCAGTCTTGATTTATATCACCCATTCATATAAAAGGACCGGAGTAAGTATGGAGAATAATACTGGAGGGGGAGAGGGACGTATCACCACCACAAAATGTGTATTTGTCCTAGAGAAGAACTTTGCCATTCTGGGGGAAATTAAAATCCCAGCCTCAGACATCATGGTTGCATTGTGAAAATGCCTTTTTAACAGTCATCTCTTTTAATAAATAACAATGTCTAATGTGTAAAACTTCAATTTATTTGATGATTAATCCTTTGCTTTTGAATCTCAGCCTTAGGGCTCTGCTGAGTTATACATTCATCTCCATAATTACTACTTAGAAATTCTTTCCATTTAAGTGTTACTTGGTGGCTCAGATAGTAAAGGATCTTCCTGCTGCAGGAGACCTGGGTTCTAATCCCAGGATTGGGAAGATCCCCTGGAGAAGGGAATGGCTACCCACTCCAGTATTCTTGCCTGGAGAATGCCACAGACAGAGGAGCCTGGCAGGCTACAATCCATGGGGTCTCAAAGAGCTGGACACAACTGAGCAACTAACACATTCCCAAGTGTTACTCTCTATTCTCCAATTCAGCATTTCTAAAACCAAACTTACTTTCTGTCCAGACCTGTTTTAGCTTCTACATTCTCTATTCCAACATACTGACAGTCACCACTGGATTACCAAGACTCAGAAATCTGGGAGTCTTCCTAGATGTCTTCTTCAGTTCACTTCAGTTCAGTTGCTCAGTTGTGTCTAATTCTGCTACCCCATGAACCTCAGCACGCCAGCCCTCCCTGTCCATCACCAACTCCCGGAGTCTACCCAAATCCATGTCCATCGAGTTGGTGATGCCATCCAATCATCTCAACCTCTGTCATCCCCTTCTCCTCCTGCCTCAATCTTTCCCAGCATCAAGGTCTTTTCAAATAAGTCAGCTCTTCATATCAGGTGGCCAAAGGATTGGAGTTTCAGCTTTAACATCAGTCCTTCCAATGAACACCCAGGACTGATCTCCTTTAGCATGGACTGGTTGGATCTCCTTGCAGTCCAAGGGACTCTCAAGAGTCTTCTCCAACACCACAGTTCAAAAGCATCAATTCTTTAGCACTCAGCTTTCTTTATAGTCCAACTCTCACATCCATACATGACCACTGGAAAAACCGTAGCCTTGACTAGACGAACCTTTGTTGGCAAAGTAATGTCTCTGCTTTTTAATATGCTGTCTAGGTTGGCCATAACTTTCCTTCCAAGGAGTAAGCGTCTTTTAATTTCATGGCTGCAATCACCATCTACAGTGATTTTGCAGCCCCAAAAAATAAAGTCAGCCATTGTTTCCACTGTTTCCCCATCTATTTGCCATGAAGTGATGGGACCAGATGCCATGATCTTAGTTTTCTGAATGTGGAGCTTTAAGCCAACTTTTTCACTCTCCTCTTTCACTTTCATCAAGAGGCTCTTTAGTTCCTCTTCACTTTCTGCCATAAGGGTGGTGTCATCTGCATATCTGAGGTTATTGATATTTCTCCCAGCAATCTTGATTCCAGCTTGTGCTTCCTCCAGCCTAGGATTTCTCATGATGTACTCTGCATAAGTTAATTAAGCAGGGTGACAATATACAGCCTTGACATACTCCTTTTCCTATTTGGAACCAGTCTGTTGTTCCATGCCCAGTTCTAACTGTTGCTTCCTGACCTACATACTGGTTTCTCAAGAGGCAGGTCAGGTGGTCTGGTATTCCCATTTCTTGAAGAATGTTCCACAGTTTATTGTGATCCACACAGTCAAAGGCTTTGGCATAGTCAATAAAACATAAATAGATGTTTTTCTGGAACTCTCTTGCTTTTTCCACCATCCAGTGGATGTTGGCAATTTGATATCTAGTTCCTCTGCCTTTTCTAAAACCAGCTTGAACATCTGGAAGTTCACAGTTCATGTATTGCTGAAGCCTGTCTTGGAGAATTTTAAGCATTACTTTACTCGTGTGTGAGATGAGTGCAATTGTGCGGTAGTTTAAGCATTCAACTCTCAATTTGCTGTATCTTGTCTGAAATCTTTCCTAGTATCTCTTTATCTGACTCTTCCTCTCCATTCCAACCTTAATTGTTTTAGATCATAAATCTTCCTCTTCTCACTAGGGTTAATACAATTGGAGAAGGCAATGGCACCCCACTCCAGTACTCTTGCCTGGAAAATCCCATGGTCGGAGGAGCCTAGAGGGCTGCAGTCCATGGGGTTGCTAAGAGTCAGACATGACTGAGCGACTTTACTTTCACTTTTCACTTTCATGCACTGGAGAAGGAAATGGCAACCCACTCCAGTGTTCTTGCCTGGAGAATCCCAGGAACGGGGGAGCCTGTTGGGCTGCCATCTATGGGGTCGCACAGAGTCGGACACGACTGAAGCAACTTAGCAGCAGCAGCAGTAGGGTTAATACAATCACCTTCCTAAAAGGTGTTCTTTCTCCAGTTTTGTGCCCCTGTAGATCATCCTTATGTATGTATTCCAGATTTCTTCCCGTAGCATTATTGGCCTTTGGGGCTGGGTAGTTCTTTGTTGTCGAGTGCTGCTGCGTACATTCTATGAGGTTTAGCAGCATCAACTGGCCTCTACCCTCCAGATGCCAGTAGCATTTTCTCCCAGTTATGACAACCAGGTGTTTCCAGACATTGTCAGATGTTCCCTGGAAGCAACATTGCCCCCCACACTTGGCAACCACTGCTTTAGCCTCATTGTTAAATACAACTCCTAGTAGAGGAGATATTTAGTAAATGATAAAAAGCCATTCATATGATATAACATAATTAAATATTTAAACATCCAGGAGAAAGATTTCTTTGAGTTTTGTTTGATTTGGACATTAAGTAATACATCAAAATATGTATTTTAAGCTGTGCACCATTAATACCATTAATATCTACTTTCATTTCAGTTACCTTCATCTTTGGTGTGTCTGCATCTGCTCTCTTCCAGTTTAAGGTCCTTTTCCTTAAGAGTAGAGTACCTGACCTCCCAAGTTCAAATTATACAATTCTTTATGATTTTATATATCAGGAAATGATAGTCTAGAAATCTTCCTGGGTTATCAAAGGAAAAATTTAATACATTTCAAAAATATCTGTGGATGCCACTTCTTATATGAAGAAAGCAAGCTGCAACATTTGGGAACTCAAATCTTTTCATCAGCAAGTAACACTTGTTTTCATTTGTTTAAAATGTTGTTTTATCTAACATGCGGTAGACTGTGAGAATGATAAAATACGAAAACAGAAACCAGACCATTCCATTATAATCCATTTGTATCCTAATAAAAAGTACATCCTAGAGTCAGATGGTAGAAAGCTAACTTATCTTGAGAGACATGCTATAATTAGCCATCTTCCCTCTGTTGGCAGTTTCTATTGTAGGAAAATAAAATTTGCTGAATTTTAAAAATTTAGCAAAATCTTCAGACAATGTAAAATCTGGACAGTGTCAAGAAGAAAACATTCCTTCAATACTGGTTAATGTCTTTAAAAAAGTTCTATAAACACCCTTTTGGAAGATAATACATCTCTATCCATTTGTAGTTACCTTCTGCTGTAGATCCCACTCCAGTATTCTTGGGCTTCCCTTGTGGCTCAGCTGGTAAAGAATCTGCCTGCAAGGTGGGAGACCTGGATCCAATTCCTGCATTGGGAGAATCCCCTGGAGAAGGGAACAGCTACCCACTCCAGTATTCTGGCCTGGAGAATTCCATGGACTGTATAGTCCATTGGGTCCCCAAGAGCTGGACAACACTGAGCCACTTTCACTTTTCCCTTTTTCCCCCCATAGATATTTTCGTGATTTCTAATGCTAAGGGCATATTAGAAATCATAATGAAAGATCAAATATTTTTGTCCTACCATTTTGGGGATAAAGGGTGTAGAAAGAAGACATCGATTAATTTTCAAATCGGGAAATTATAGAGAGATATTCAATGTGACACAAGTACACTAAATTTGTGGGCACTGAATTTTTGAACAGTTTAGCACAGTCACCCGGATTCATTTTATTTGTTTTTATATTACTTGTTTTTTAAGAAGTACTGAGTCTCAAGCTCAATGAAATTCCGTACCTCAGTAATTTACAAGTCTATTTCTATTGGTTCCATGATGTTTAGATTATTACAGCTTGAAAAGTACTTTCAATAAAACAGGGAGTTCTATTTATCAGCCCTTTGTACTTGAATGCCAAAATCAACATGTCTGTTTAGATGAGGAGGAGGAGGAGGTTGAAGATAAGGATGAAGATGAAAAATGAAGAAGTAGAAGCAGAAATAGCAAAAGAAACTGTATTATCACAAAATATGCTGTTTCTTAGACTAAAAATAACTTCCTGATTATCAAGAAAATATAGAACTCCAGACTCTAATTTTTATATCAACACTTCTTCAAAGATAATGTGAATTCATATATATTTGTAGGAGTCCTTTGAAGTATTTTGCAATTATGCAGCAATCACTGTTCCTCACGATTTTTAATGTACTTACCCAGATAACATGAGATGTAGGACATTTATCTAGTTTTTTTTGGTTTAGTTGTTTGATATTATCAGTTTGTCTCTTACTCCAATGAGTAACATTCATGGCATGTTCATTTACTAGGTTTCTTAACTGACTCACTGGTTAAATGCCTTACCTAAGTGCTCTTCCCGAGGTATCTTTTCTTAGGAATCTTTTGGTTAAATTTTTCTGTATTGCTTTCCATAATAGTTGCAAGTTGAGAATATTTCATTCTCTCATGCTGTTTTTCAACTTTTGTTCTCAAATATGTAATTTTATAGAATGTCAAATTGACTGTGTATTGACAAGAGAGCTGTTGGGTAATTTGAAACTTTTTATATGGGTCTTAGTGTAAGTGATGGAGAAGGCAATGGCATCCCGCTCCAGTACTCTTGCCTGGAAACTCCCATGGACGGAGGAGCCTGGTAGGCTGCAGTCCATGAGGTCGCTAAGAGTCGGACATGACCGAGAGACTTCACTTTCGCTTTTCACTTTCATGCATTGGAGAAAGAATGGCAACCCACTCCAGTGTTCTTGCATGGAGAATCCCAGGGACGGGGGAGCCTAGTGGGTTGCTGTCTATGGGGTCGCACAGAGTCGGACACGACTGAAGCGACTTAGCAGCAGCAGTGTAAGTGAAGGTCTTAAATGTGTATAATGCTCTAACAAGTGGCATGAAAGTAAAGCAAAGTCCAGACTTATAGAAACATTTCATAAAGTAGAATTTCATGAAATTATTATTGAAATAATATTTCAATATGTCAGAAAAATTATTCCTGAATGTTTTTTGTTGCCTACTGAAACATTTAAATTACTACCCATTTTATCTTTAAACAAAACATGTGTGTGTGTGTGTGTGTGTGTATTTCACTTGGTTTGAAAATATCAATTAGTACAGAATAATCTCATGCCTCACCTCCCGTATTTTCCTATTAGAAGTATAGATAAGGGCAGCTGGAGGCTAGACTTGGGTTGGTAAGTTAAAATAGAACGAAGGGAAAGTATTTACTAACCACCATGTATTCTCCTAGGTGCTGGAGATATATATGATAGAGGAAAAAAACTATAGTCTTTGCCTTTATTGAGTTTACAGCCATTGTGGGAGACACCCATTATTAAAAGAACACAAAATATGTAGTAATTTTTAAACCATTATAAGTGTCATAGAAGAAGTAGAAGCAACTTCTATAAAATCACATAATAGGAGACCCTGATCTAGTGTGGGAGGGGAGTAAAGGCTTCCTTAGAGGGACATCATTTGAACTGTGATCTGCTGGGTTCATCAGCTGAAAAGGGAAGAAGTGCCAGGTAAGAGATTTAAAGCTGATGGTACAGCACAGGCAAAGGCCTTGAGGCGCGGGGAGAAATGACACTTTTAAAGAAATGTTATTGTTACCCTTTATCAATGACTGTTGACTGAGAAACCTCAAAGAAAACACTCTTGATTTTGTATATGCAGTGAAAACTAGGTACTATAGCAACCCATAGCATTTTTTGCACATCCTTTATACTTTTGTTGATATGGAGAGGAAGAAACTCTTCTCTCAAAGAACTTTGCCCTGGTTAGGGAAAGTAGAACAAAGAGATAGAAATATAGATAGAGAAACAGAGAGAGAGAGTTTAAGGCACTTGCCTAGTTCTTCAAATCCATCCTTGAAAATAATAAGCCTGGAGTTTCTGATGAAAATGGCCCTGTTAATAGTGACCACTGGTGATGCCTGTTGAGATACAGAAGGTATTTAGACAGATACGGAAGGTATTCAGGCAGAAAATGTAGATATTCCCAGGGACAGCATATATAAAATTAGATACGCTAGTTCCAAAATTTAAATATGGGGCAGTTAAGTATAGTAGAAAAGGCAAAGCTTAGATAAGCTAAGAAAAAGAATCACAGATATATATAGGACATCCGATATCCTTCCATTTAAAGAGTAATTCTAACAAATCATTAAGTAAAGAGTATGTCAATGCATTCTTCAATCTTTGTAAAAGACATCCGATGTTAAGCTTCTTTGTTCAAATTGGAGCCTGAAAATTCTGCACCAGAAAAGGAAGTTAATGATTCTCTTTGGCATGTGCATTTTGTGTTTTAAACAAGACCAATATTTAAGATTACCAGCAGAGTAATCTCAAGGACTCTTTTTCATTCCTTAAAGCATTTCCATAAAAATAATTTACTTAAATGCTTCTTGAGGGATAGTAGCATTTTATTTTGTTGAAGGAAAAGTATTTTCCTTTAAAGCATCCTCTAATAACTAGGTTTTTAAAAGAAGCTAGAGACTGCTTACAGAACAGACAAAACAAAAACAACAGTAATGACTAACATTGCAGTCTGTGGAGCAACTTCTTATCAATGGTACCACCTAATTAAGTTAAGATTGGATCTCATTTTTTGAGCCTTCTTTATCTGAATTCCTGGTTTATTTCTAAACAGTTTGTCTTCAAGCTCTTGATTTGTGAAAGGGGACTTCTTTACTTTCTTCCTTAGGGCAGGGACCAGGAGCACATTTTTGTCATTAACAGTAATAGTATCTAATATTTACATAATAGTTATCAATTCAATAGATATTAATACTTTCCCATTAATGTTTTCACTTGGTCCTCAACAGCCTACAAAAAAAAAAGTAAATGGCATGACCACTGTAATAAAAATATAGGGCTTAAATCTAAACAGAGGGTCATTTTCACTCACCAATCTCTCAGCACATTCATGTTTCCACAAGGGATAGGACAAGGTTTAATGTTGTTGTATTACACGTATGGATGTTTAATACAAAATAACAAAAATTCAATTAACATTGGCCCCCACTCAACATGGCCCCCAAAATGTACATTTTTAACCATTATGCTTGTTCAAAATGGGTTCCAAACCTCAAGTACTTTAAAACAGACAGAAATAAACAATAAAAAATGCTCTCTTGCATCAATCATTTTCTTCCCTGAGAAAAAGCTCTATAAAAGCATCCATGTCCTCTTTGGACTTGGGAGAATACTGATTTGGTTGGTTACTCATTCAGTTGTGTCCAAGTCCTTGCAATCCCATGAATTGTAGCCCACCAGGTTCTTCTGTCCATGGGATTTCCCAGGCAAGAATACTGGAGTGGGTTGCCATTTCCTTCTTCAGGGGATCCTCCCGACCAGGAATTGAACCTGTGTCTCCTGCATTGGCAGGCAGATTCTTTACCACTAAGCCACCAGGGAAACAACATCCCAAACTACTAATTAATGGGCCTCAGAAAGTTTGAAATATGATATAGTTGGTGATTTAATATTGATGAACTGTGCTTAGTTGCTCAGTTGTATCTGACTTTTTGCCACCCCATGGACTATAGCCCACCAGGCTCTTCTGTCCATGGGATTATTCAGGCAAGAATAGTGAAATAGGTTGCCATGCCCTCCTCCAGGGGATCTTCCCCACCCAGGGATTGAACCTAGGTCTTCCGCATTGCAAGTGGATTCTTTACAGTCTGAACCACCATATTTGTCTTAGATTATCCAGAGAGTGTTCTTCTGAGGAGGTATTTGTTAGGGGCTTCCGGGTGGTGCTGGTGGTAAAGAACCTGCTTGCCAATGCAGGAGACAAAAGAGACTCAGGTTTGATTCCTGGGTTGGGAAGATCCCCTGGAGGAGGGCATAGCAACCCACTCCAGTTTTCTTGCCTGCAGAATCCCATGGACAGAAGAGACTGGTGGGCTATAGTCCATAGGGTCTCAAAGACTCAGACATGACTGAAGCAACCTAGCATACACGCACATTTTGTAGATGAGGAAACTGAAGTTCCAACAGGATAAATGCAGTTTGAAATCACATGGCTTATAAATGGCAGAGCTGGAATTTCAGTTTGAGCCTGCTGGGCTCCAAAAGTTGAGGTTTGTCATGATCCACACCACATGTCCATGTGGTTAGTATACTCCTGACAAAAGGTAGCCTCAGAAAATCTCAGGAGATTTACACATTGAAATCCTATTGATTTCAAGCAACCTTATTAATAATTTTTCAAAGTTATAATGCATTTTGTAATGTGGATAATTGACTTCTAACATATCTGTTTTGTATGTTTAATTTTTTCATAGAGGGCTTTTTCTTTATAGGAAGGAAACCTGAATAAAAATTCTAAGATAAATTAACATTTCAAGTTAAAATTAAGTGACTTAATGTTATTGCCATTTTGTTTTAAAATTAATCTCTTTTGAGACAATATTTTCAATATGTTCACTCTAACTTTTCTCTGTTTTATATTGCGACTTATGAATCACTTAATATTGTGTTATCTTTGCTAATTTGAAAATGATTCTTGGCACTTTGTCAACAATGATCACTACAGAGCAAATATTTTATCTTTCAAAGCAGTTTATAAACAAGTACTGTTTAGAGCTTTGTGGCAGTCTTTAATAAAATGGCAGAACCCATTTTCAGTTTAATTTACTTAAAAAGCTTCATCAGGGTTGTTTCACATGTCATTCATGTAAATATTTTAAATAATGAATCATTATCTTGTTAACAACTTACCCAACCAAGGATAAATCTTCATGACCATCATAATCCTGGAGCAGAGAATAAGAACAGTTAACTTTGAGTGGAAAAGATACAGATACAATATTTTTGGTACTTCATTCTTCAGTTTTGAATATTCCTTTCTTTACTCCTATCAAGCACAAGCTGGAATCAAGATTTCTGGGAGAAATATCGATAACCTCAGATATACAGATGACACCACCCTTATGGCAGAAAGCGAAGAAGAACTAAAGAGCCTCTTGATGAAAATGAAAGAGGAAAGTGAAACACTTGGCTTAAAACCTAACATTCAGGAAACTAAGATCATGGCATCTGGTCCTATCACTTCATGGCGAACAAATGGGGAAACAATGGAAACAGTGAGAGACTATTTTGGGGGGCTCCAAAATCACTGTAGATGGTGACTACAGCCATGAAATTAAAAGATGTTTGCTCCTTGGAAGAAAAGTTATGACCAACCTAGACAGCATATTAAAAAGCAGGGACATTGCTTTGCCAACAAAGTCCCATCTAGTCAAGGCTATGGTTTTTCCAGTAGTCATGTATGGATGTGAGTGTTGGATTATAAAGAAAAGTGGAGTGCTGAAGAATTGATGCTTTAGAACTGTGGTATTGGAGAAGACTCTTGAGAGTCCCTTGGACAGCAAGGAAATCCAACCTATTGGACTATTTCCTTTAGTCCATCCAAAGGAAATCAATCCTGAATATTCATTGGAAGGACTGATGCTGAAGCGGAAACTCAAATATTTGGCCACCTGATGTGAAGGACTGACTCATTTGAAAGACCCTGACGCTGGGAAAGATTGAAGGCAGGAGGAGAAGGGGACAACAGACAATGAGATGGTTGGATGGCATCACTGACTCAGTGGATTTGAGTTTGAGTAAGCTCTGGGAGTTGATGATGGACAGGGAAGCCTGGCATGCTGTAGTCCATGGGGTCGCAAAGAGTTGGACATGACTGAGTGACTGAACTGACTGACTCCTATCAAAAGTATCTTGCTAACATGTCTTGCTGAGGGCTTATGCATTATCAATGCATTCTCTAACTTTTAAACTATTAATATTTAGATTGGATCTGTTTTCTTCTTAAATGTAAAATGTTGATATTACTGTAAATCTGATGATGACCATTATGTTAATGTAGTTCTATGGATGGTTGCCTCATTTAACAAGCAACTGATAGATCATTTGATGGATAAGGTACAGGCAGTCACACCAGCACCATTATTTCTATTTTAGACAGGCCAGTGATTTCAAGGGTGGTTCCCAGGGAATAGGAGCATGTTCGCTGATAGCCTCTGACAAATGATGCTGCAGATATCAGGCTGTTTCATTGAGCCTGATTTCTTTTAAATCTTGCAATGCAAAAGTACAAAATTAAGGCAGAGAAACTTGAACTTAAGAAGGATGAATGAATGGTTTGTGGCATAATTGGATATGCAGGACATTTTTAATCTCAGAAATAATTTTTTCACGTGTGTCCCTTGTTTTTAGCCAAACCACTACTTCTGGGTTATTTGAAAGATTTGTCAGCTGAGCCATCATTAAGTTCTTCTGTATTTTAAATAATTTCTTACTAGTATTATCCCAGAAAATCTTGGTGCTGTTGGCTTCTCTCAAACTGTTTTCAGTATTTCACTGCACTCTTATTGGCTGCCACCTTACATTGTGCTCTGTTGAGCACAAAATGGTCTTTTGCTCAGTAAGACCACATTTTCATCTTTCATTTTTATTGCTTTTGTAGAATTTTTTCTGATGTGGTAAAATAAATGCATCATATGTCAGTAAGCTGCTTACTATTCAATGTAAATACAAACCCATATAAAGAGCTTTTATTCAGAAAATGTAATGGTCCTCCATGACCCTTTGTGCCAAATTTAAGAGGTTTCTCTCATATTATAAGTGGTATATTGAGATTTTTTTAATAGGAGACACAGTGCATAGTCTGTGTGTATGATTTTTACATTATTTGATGTTTTGAGCACATGGCAGATTCCTTAGAATAACCTGTGCCTTAAGAGTGCTGGTATTTTAATTACCACCCAGAACATTGTTTCTCTTTTTTCCTTAATACCGTGCTGAGCACATATTTCTGGCTATATAGAAGGATGTGATATAAGTTGAATATTGCATTAAAACATAAAGAAATCTCCAAAGAAGACATATAGATGGCTAACAAACACATGAAAAGATGCTCAACATCACTCATTATCAGAGAAATGCAAATCAAAACCACAATGAGGTACCATTTCACGCCAGTCAGAATGGCTGCGATCCAAAAGTCTACAAGCAATAAATGCTGGAGAGGGTGTGGAGAAAAGGGAACCCTCTTCCACTGTTGGTGGGAATGCAAACTAGTACAGCTACTATGGAGAACAGTGTGGAGATTCCTTAAAAAACTGGAAATAGAACTGCCATCAGTTCAGTTCAGTCGCTCAGTCGTGTCCGACTCTTTGTGACCCCATGAATTGCAGCACGCCAGGCTGAACTGCCATACGACCCAGCAATCCCACTGCTGGGCATACACACCGAGGAAACCAGAATTGAAAGAGACATGTGTACCCCAATGTTCATTGCAGCACTGTTTATAATAGCCAGGACATGGAAGAAAACTAAATGTCCATCAGCAGATGAATGGATAAGAAAGCTGTGGTACATATACACGATGGAGTATTACTCAGCTATTAAAAAGAATACATTTGAATCAGTTCTAATGAGGTGGATGAAACTGGAGCCGATTATACAGAGTGAAGTAAGCCAGAAAGAAAAACACCAATATAGTATACAAACGCATATATATGGAATTTAGAAAGATGGTAATGATAACTCTGTATGTGAGACAGCAAAAGAGACACTGATATATAGAACAGTCTTTTGGACTCTGTGGGAGAGGGAGCGGGGGGATGATTTGGGAGAATGGCATTGAAACATGTATAATATCATATAAGAAACGAATTGCCAGTGCAGGTTCAATGCAGGATACAGGATGCTTGGGGCTGGTGCACTGGGATGACCCAGAGGGATGGTATAGGGAGGGAGGTGGGAGGGGGATTCAGGATGGGGAACACGTGTACACCCATGGCGGATGCATGTTGATGTATGGCAAAACCAATTCATTATTGTAAAGTAATTAGCCTCTAATTAAAATAAATAAATTTAAAAGAAGAAAAAAACATAAAGAAAAATAAGGGTGGTGGTCGTTCTTATATCTCACAGCTCAGAATCCATATTTGAAAGTTTTGTAAGCAAAGGCAACACTGTGTATGATTTTAAAGGCACTCGGTACTTTACTGCATGTGCTGCAAAATCAGTCCAGCTCTGATCTGTCCTGAAGTCATGCGTCTAAACTAAAGTATACTTATTACTTTCTCTTTTGAATTTAATGCTTAAAACAAGATGATCTAGACACTATATTTTTATAAGCTCCTGGTTTAAAAGACTAACGATCAGACCCTTTGGGGGCTACTGTTGGCTGAACTAAAATATGGGCTTCCCTCATTCTTAAGAAAGCCAGCAGGCAGCAGAGGACTAGTCTTCCACTCTAGATTTTTTTTTTCCAGTCAAGGAGAAGTAAATATTCTTACTAGCAGGCTCTATTCTAATGTCACTCCTTGGTTATATGTATCTCCTGAATACAAGGTTAGTTTATTTATCTTTCCTTTTAACAGTTGTGTGATCTTTCATAAGGTGAAGAGCTGTCTGTGAGCATATGAAAACTAAGTTGCAAATACATACCACCTTCTTAGAATCAAAGGAGACATCAAGGAGCCTTTTATTTCCTGCTCCTTTTGAGTGTTTCTCCTTTCTAATGTTGAGGAAGTGCTGCTTGAATATATAGGGCATTTTCCTTTAATTATTTCCACTTTTTCAGTTTAGCCTTCCTATTTTTAAACTGCTGAGTTTAAGTCACAGAATTGTGGTTTTTTTGCAGGTTAGTAATGGCTATAATCCATGCTGCAGTCCATGGGGTCACAAAGAGTCGAACATGTCTGAGCGACTGAACTGAATGGCTATAATATGATTATTACTGTCATTATAAAACAGTGATTGAAGATTTTAACTCATTTTGCAATACATAGGACACATTAAACAAGCACTGCCTTTGACAGTACTGTTATAAAGCAAATTCATTTCTAATATTTAATACCTTCCTTTGTTAAACTAGGCACCCAAAATCCAAGAGGATAGGATTAGCCGGTTTTCTTTTCAGTTTGAAAGAGGTATATTAGGAGCAAACAAAGTTTCCATAATTTACCTGAACTTCAAGAGTGAATTTCACCAATATGGGGAAATTATAAACTTGTAAATGAATTCGAAGAGACTCAGTGAATAAATAATTAATTGCCATAATAAAGGTTTCATATATTATAGAAAGACAAAGTTTGCGTGAGGAACCTGATCCTTTGAATAAAGGTCAAGGTGAAGGACAGTAATGTTCTCCATGATCTTATAAGAGTACCAGTAACCATAATGCATAGATTTTATTTTCTACCTGAAACTTTGGATACTGAAAAATAGAAGTGTTTTTTTTTTTTTTTTAATACTGCATTTGGATTTCAGTGTGAATATTTGCCTTTAATATTTTTAGGAATTTAATGTATGCACTGAATAAAGCAAGTTAGACTAATATTTGATAAATCAAATCTTTGGAGAAGTTACAGTCTGCAAATCTTTATTGATTTTCATAGAATTTTTTAAGCAATAGTTCTTGCTGCAGTAATCATCCTTCTAGTTAATAACACAAAGCTTAGGAAGTAGACTGGGCTTACTTGGTGGCTGTTCATTTGCTTTCCACTCAAGCATTTTTCTTCACCTGTCACTCTGACATCTAAATTTGGTAGTTCATCCTTAAAAGATAACATTGTTGTCTGGCAGCTCCATTTCCAATTACTTAGGACCGCTGAAGGAATAGAACAAATGGAGTGATAATATTCTTGGTGTTTAAAGAATCGTCTTTATTTTATTCAGTCTACTTTGTGGAAACCATGGTCAGTACCTTGTCATTCAAAACGTATGGAAGCTTCTAAGTTATTTGGCATCAGTTTTGTAACACAGGCCACACTTCTATCCTGAGTTAAGCACACAAAGAGAAAATCTGCTGGACAGAAGCCTGTTTCTAAATTTGACTTCATTCACTTCTACAGAGTTAGATTTTTCTTTGTTCATCACTCTAATGTCTAAATGTGGCTGTTCATCGTTAAGATAGCGTTGTTCTCTGGTAGCTTCACTTAAGTTGGGTAGGACCACTAAAGGAACAGAACAGTTGAGTTGATACTCTTGGTGTTTAAAGAATCAGTGTTTATATTTTCTTCAGTCTCTTTTTCAAAAACTGTGATCAGTCCCTTTATTGGGGAAGTATCACCTTTAGGCTGTGTCTATCGATTCCTCATTCTCAGAGAGAAAGAATTAACTCGTAAAGAGCACTTATTTGATGTCTATCTTGGTTTCATTTGGCTTCCCTTCTCCCCACCCCCCCGCCCCCACCCCCTCCATCCCTGCTCTCTTCTAGCCTATTATTATTCTCTTTGTCTCTTCTAGCTCTTGTTTCAAGGAATCTGAATATTTTCTTTTGATTTCACAGAGACTTGGGTGTCCATCATTTTTGTCTAAATTGTGGAGAAAATTTTTCTGGTGTACTTCTCTTAGTTTACCTTTTTTTTTTTGGTCACATCAATGTGCATTGATTTCTTAACTCCAATTTTCCAAAGAGAGTTATTGTTTTCAAGGTCAAGTTTTGTGGAATGATAACATGGGGGAAACATAGAGGTGGTTAGTCTAGGAGAGCAGCGAGCTTCATTTTCATGCACTCTCTTTACCCCTAGTCTTCACTCCCAGTGGCAGGTATTTAACAGTCAACTGCTGATGTCACATGCCTTACCTGTGGTCCATATCATGTTCTTCTTTTCAGCCCACCAAAGTGAACAGCTAGAAAATATGATCCTGATAAGGATAAATAATTAGAAATTATAAGTTAATTTAGATAGATTGAGAAAGAAAGATGATCGTGAGGAGAACAGAGGAGGTGTAGTGTGATTGTTCAGTGACTCCCTGGTCCAGAGAAGAAAATTCAGAATAATAAGTCAAGAACCAGAGGGAGAGGTGATGTAGAATTTCCTTCTTTACAGCATTTTAGAAGTAATTAAAACTAACAAAAGACTTATTTAGAGTATGTATGGTAAATAGCAGATTCAAACTACTCATTACAGTAAGTTATCCAGAGCAGGCCCCATGACCCAGCACATGTTTTCCTTTTTGTTCAGAAAAATACAAATATTTTGCTGGATATCTGACAGAAATAGGACAGCAAACGGAAAACAAAGAAATTGCCTTTTCAACCAGGATTGAAAACAACCTTTTCAATCATGTCGCCCACATCTGGTTGCCTTTCATTCATTGAAGTAAATTGCCTATTATATGCTAAGTCTACAACAAATGTTGTTTTCTTTCCTTATTGCCCAACATCATTTGTGATCTTAGGCAAGGTCCTTACCCTCTCTCTTAGCGTGGTTCCTTATATATAAAATGAAGAGTCCAGACTAGATGGCCTTTATTAACTTTTCCAAATCTAGAATGTACAGTAGTACCAAATTAAGCAAATTTTATTTGCTAATCAGAAACTGTAAGAACTCACGTAGCCTGCTTAGTGTTATTCACCTCTTCCAGCATCACAGTTTAAAATCCAGACAGCAAGCATTATTTCTTTAACATAAATATGCAACAACATTTACAACTTGAAGGCATGAAGCAAAGATTGATTGTACACCCGTGCTATGTCAGGTATTTTGCTAGAAGCTCCGTGGCCTAGATAAAGAATCCCAATGACACAGTTCTTATTTGCAAGGCTCTTTGGGGCTTAATTGGGAGGTAGGACAAAGATAATGAGAGCCAATGGGAAGACAAGAGTTCAAAGACAACATTTCATTTGACATGCTAAAGTTACAGGACAGACATTGTCTGGGTGATGTGGGCTATGGGGATTCGGAGTAGGAAGGAATCACCTCCTGGGATCCTTGGAACTCAGGCTAATGAACCTTAAGTGAAGGGACTGTCTCCCTGAGTCTGGGAGCTCAATTATATTCTATAGCCATGAGCTATACCCTGAACTCCCCAGCTGTTTTGTAAAGCATCGAGTTAATGATGAAGACAGATACAGAAGGACCAATCCTCCCCTTTGGTTAATTCAACAAATGTTCTGCAGGTTGCTGTTAGGTGGATGACTAAACCTAAGGAAGATAATAAGAAAGCTTATATTTGTGTACTTGAGGAATTAGTGAGGTTTATGCTTATGAAAATTAAGGCCACTGTAGTTTTCAGTTGTAATTGTCCTATTCTTTCTTTCCTATTCAAACTCAACACATCTTTTAAATGCCAGTTCCAGAGGTAGTTTTCTATCACTTCAACCTCTGAATCACTTCTCTTTTTAGAATTCACATTATTCGTTGCCTATTAAATGAAGAGACCAATGCAAGGCAGATTTTGAGAGTCATAAAGTGCTTTTAAAATTAAGTATCATGTATATGCCTGTTACTCCTTATTTGGCTCACCCTGGAAATAGCTCTTAAATGTCCAGTGTGTAAGCTTGTATTCCCCTATAATGTGTCATATACTTTGGATATTAGATAAACATTTCTTGGTTAGTTGTCATTAACTAAACAACATATTTCTATAGCAGTTCAGATAGGAAAAGAGACTAATAGGTGTTCCCTCCAAAAGCATAACGACCTTCTTACTTTGGAAGACATTAAAGGATAGATATTTTTATTGCTTTTTACTTTCATTTTTGGTATTATTCAGTATGTTTATGGTTCAGTTGAAAACTGAGACATTATTTTAATGAATGCTTCCTTTTTACTTTGAGGAAATATGTACACTATAAATATTCTTCGTCTTCTGAGTATTGTCATTTCTCTCTCCAGGATACATATTACTATATTTAACACTTACCTTAGAGTATTTCTGAAAAATAATATGAATGCAACTTACTTGCAAAATTCAGAACCAGAGAAAGGGAAATTGGTTTGTGATGGTCCTAACTCAGATACAGAGTCAGGGACAGGACTAACTTAAACTTCTTTTCACTGTACTTTTCCTGTCTGTTCATTCGCTTCTCTATATAAACAAAGAAACAATATTTTTTCTTTCTTTTTTTATTTTTTCCTGGCAACCTCATAGAGTACATTTGGAGAAGGAAATGGCAACCTACTCCAGTATTCTTGCCTGGAGATTCCTGTGGAGGAGGACCCTGGTGGGCTGCCATCTAATAGGGTCACACAGAGTTGGACACGACTGAAGTGACTTAGCATGCATAGAGTACATTAGCCTCTGAAAAACAGAATAGCAGTGGACCTTACAAAGGACTGCTTTGGGAGTTCTTTTAAGAAAGCGATCATAAGGTGTGCACAAAGCAAATAATTAATTCCCTAGGTAACTGTACTTTCTGTATGCAAGATTAAGCTGAGTGTCCCATCAGTATTCTAAAATAAGGAAGAATAAATAATGTTTTCTATGGTCATTTATCCAAGTAATTTTGACATTGGCAAGTGGAACTATGAGCTCCTTATGATTCTTTTTTCTTAAATTCCAAGCATAGCTCTTCAGTTCTATCAACTGGAAACCATCCATCCTCTATCTCAATGGATTCATGAATGACGGGGAAGAGTCTAATTACATAAAGCAGTAATAAGCAAAGACAAAAAGATGGGAAAGTAGACAGGGTCAGAGGTCACCTTGGTCAGTATTATTTGCAACTAACTTGTTTCTTTCCCCCTTATTGTCACCCTACTCTTACTGCTCCTCCCAAATCAAATAACACCTTAGGTGTTTATTTTATTTTATTTTATTTTCTATTTTATTCTGGGTGATCTCAGCCTCAGACCTCAGCTTGAATTCTGTTTCTTTTCCATCAAACTTTGTGGTAATTGTAGGGGGTTATTTCTATTTCACTTAGTTATATTGAACTAACAGTCCATTCCAGGAGTTTTTTTTTGAAAGCATGTAAAGTCAGTGAGTTCAAAAGTGGCCCTCAAATCTCTATGTGACCATTCTCATAGCTTTAACTTGCCTGTCCTGTACATTTGACTCAAGTTATTTCTAAACATGGAAAGAATATTAGCTACCATGACCCCTGGGGGAAAAATGTTTATCTTTTGCGTGTGAATGACTGTGGTAAGGAGAAAGTATCTGATGGAAATATGACCTTCTCTAGTCTTGGGTCCCATTGCCTCCTCTGTTTTTATAAGATGAAAACTTGAGCCTTTTATGGAAAAATAATATTATTCCACATTTTATTAGGAAATTTCAATAGCACCTTGATATTTGGATGCACTGCTGTGAAATTACCTTTGAATTTTTTCTATCTATTTTAACTCTGGCAGGAGCCCTTTCTTTTAGATTAATGGCTGCCTGAAGAATTGGACTGTTTTCTGTTTTGAGTTTCTCTGTTTTTTTCTTCTTTTGTTTATTGCTGTTGAAAGGAGTTTTCCACAATGAATCACAAACAAGGAGTTTTGTGTATTCTGTCTAGAAACTATTATAATAACTTGTGTTGTAGTGTATAGGATGATCCACAACTTTCTAGCATTATGATTTAATCATAGTAGTGCTTTTCATTGAGGAGATTGGTGAGTGCAGTCACTGAGTCCCCTCTTCACGGTGATCCTTTGAAATAGTCTCTTCCAACATTGTTTCTGTAATATAGAGAAAGAGCTTTAACTTCACAAAGAAAATGGCTGCTGTTTTCTGATTTTCTGTACTTACTAGGATGAGTTAGCAGCAAGGTGCTTGTTTCTGATAATTTAAAGTCATATCAGAGAGCACTTTCCCAAGCATGTTCTACAAAGAGCAAATATACTCCCAGTACAGGAAGACTAAGAATTGGTGAGTTGGTCTTAGTTTTCTTGGGGTTCCCTGGTAACTCAGCTGGTAAAGAATTCACCTGCAGTGTGGGAGACCTGGGTTCAATCCCTAGGTTGGGAAGATCCCCTGGAGGATGGAACAGCTACCCACTCCAGTATTCTGGCCTGGAGAATTCCGTGGACTTTATAGTCCATGCGGTTGCAAAGAGTCGGACATAATTTTAAAAAAAACTTTCACTTTTTTGTTTAAAAAGTTTAAAAAACTATCATTTTTTTGGTTAATATATCTCATCACCTGCCATATTTCTCCTTTTTTCTCATGTTTTCTTGAGAAGGCCTGGCAGCCTGACTTAACTTCACAAATAGACAAATTTTGCTGGTCTGGGTGATGATGTTATTGCAAAGAAAATACATATATGTTCTTACATGAGAGTGGTCTATGGTTTCGCTCCCACTTCTTGTCTCCAAAAGACAAAAAACAAAACCCTAAGAAGATGCTGCTGCTGCTGCTAAGTTGCTTCAGCCGTACCCAACTCTGTGCAACCCCATAGACGGCAGCCCATCAGACTCCTCTGTCCCTGGGATTCTCCAGGCAAGAATACTGGAGTGGGTTGCCATTTCCTTCTCCAATGCATGCATGCATGCTAAGTCACTTCAGCCATGTCTGACTCTGTGCAGCCCTATGGACAGCAGCCCACCAGGCTCGTCTATCCACAGGATTCTCCAGGCAAGAATACTGGAGCAGGTTGCCATTTCCTTCTCCCCTCTAAGAAGATACCTGTGCTGAAATGCATCCATAATGCTAGTCCAATTAGGTGCACAGATCATTCAAAATTGGTTAAGAAAATGGAAAAATATCTATTTTAATATTCTGGGTGAGTTTCTCCATTTCACTGTACCACTCAGGGAAATCATCCTTTTGCTGGAGTACATAGCGGTCTCCTTATCATTGACCTGCTTGCATTGATTTATCATTATTAATTTTTTTTTCTATCTCTTGGTTACTTCTTACTGTTGATGGGAATGCCTGATATTTCTTATTTTCCCACCCATCTGACCGTAATTTACCTTTTTTCAAAATGATTGCCTTGTCATTTACCTTCTGGGGCGTCTGCTTTGAAAATGCTTTGTTTTTTAGGAACGAGTGGATAGTTTTCTTGGATATGAAATGTTGATGGCTCTAGAGACCTAGTGACTGCTGTACCATGTTATCTGTCCTATTTGTCTGTGTGTAGGTCTGTGTGTATTCCATTTTTTCTTTTCTTTTTATTTTTTATCACTAGGGATTTTTCACCCCTTTTCTTTAAATACACACACACATACATATAAACTTAAACCTTGTTGATGAATGCCTGCTTTAAATGTATAACTTACTCTGCCATATTGTCCTTATGTCATAAATTTGTTAGTTGCTACGGTTGTGCCACTATATAATATTGTACCACTTATTGCCTATACAAGCCATTTTAGTGCATTAGAAGAAATATAGCAGATTGAAAGCTTCACTCAGTGGACTAGGTTCATTAAATCTTAAGGACTCATAATATTGAAGTTGAGAAAGATGAAAGCAGCAACAGTCCATTGATTTCACACGATGTCACTTGCTAAATGGTCTTCAAACCAAGAGAGCAACCTTTATACCAGTCCAGGTTTGCACTGGTCCTGAGCCAAATATCCAATCAATAGAGTGACACAAAGTTAAGTTGATGTCTGAGGATGTAGCCCTTATTCTAAACAAGCTGTGGTGTTGAACTTGGTATGAAGACTGGTGATACGGACAACTTGGAGAACTCTGGAAGAACATGTGCTCTAACTTCTTAGTTCAGTGTTACTGCTCTTATTTTTCTTTTCATTTCTTTTTTGTGTTTTGTGTGTGTGTGTGTGTGTGTGTGTCTGTTGTTTTCTTTAAGATTTTTTTTTATGTGGACTAAAGGCTTTATTGAATTTGTTACAATATTAATTCTGTTTTATGTTTTGGTAGTTTGGGCCTGAGGCATGTGGGATCTTAGCTCTCTGAACAGGGATTGAACTTGCTCCCCCTACATTGGAAGGCAAAGTCTTAACCATGGAACTGCCAGAGAAGTCCCTCCTATTTTCTCAGTAGCCAAATCATTTAAAATTTACCTAACCTGTTTTAAGTCCCCTTTGTCTTCATTTTTGTACTTTTCATAATTTCTGCAGTATATGAACATTATTTAATCACAACCTATAATTAAACCTCTTACAAATAACTATATTACGGATAAGAATTGCCTAATGCATTTGAATAACAGTTATCTATATACAATGGTTTGTTTGGTTTGGAGTCCTTAAATAGGTGAATACTAGAGACTACCCTAGATTCACTCATTCAACATTTGTTGAGTGTACGCACAGTGCCACATTATAGTAAGTGTAATATTATTGCCATTTTAATGTGGAACAGTTGCGTGAAGGTCAGATTTTTCAAATCTGAGAAATAAATTAGTAAAGGTATCCCTGTATGTTCTTCCTGCTCACTAATTTTATGACTGAGGTCAGGTTACTTGTTTTTCTTTCCCCTTGGGAAAATGAGAATCACCTTGCCAGTTACCCTCCAACAGGTGCTTGGGGAAAAAAGAAGCAACATGATAGATGAAATTCAGCTTTTCTCTATGGTACTTTCATGTAGCTCAGAAGAAAACATGGTTTTCTACCCTCTGGTGTAAAAGGTTTAATGGCATTTCAGATAGTACTATTAATCTACCCGGGAATGAACACTGTGATGATTTAACTGGATATCTATAAAGGACTTTCCCTGGTGCCTCAGACAGTAAAGCATATGCCCGCAGTGCAGGAGACCTAGGTTTGATCCCTGGGTTGGGAAAATCCCCTGGAGAAAGAAATGGCAACCCACTCCAGTACTCTTGCCTAGAAAATTCCATGGATGAAGGAGCCTGGTGGGCTACAGTCCATGGGGTCGCAAAGAGTCGGACATGACTGAGCAGCTTCACTTTCACTTTCTATAAAGGACTTTAAATTCTTTGCCAAAATGCATGAGCACAAACAAACAACTGGCCATAGTCTTGGTGAACATGGGCAGAATTATCTTAAGGAAGAATTAATGTTTTGGCTAGTGAGTTAATGCCTGGTCTTTCTCAACTAGAAATATGGGAGAAAAATGATACCAATGAAGTTACAGTTGTAGAGAATATGCTTTCACTTTTCCTTGTATTCTCACAACTTAAATTGACTGTTAGAACAAGATAATGAATCCCTTTCTGGATCTGAGTCATATTTATGACAATAGAACCCACCAAGGCTCATAATCATTCCTACTTGGAATGATTATGTCTTTGTAAGTAGGAATTATCTTTATATGTATTCACAAAACACATCAGCCAGGGTGGTTTTTACTTAATAATATTTAACCCAACCTTTTTAGTAGTAACCACAGTAATTATAGGTTTTAGACCCAGAAGACCTCAGTCATTATGTAACTAGGTTTTAATAAATCTGAAGCTCATTTTAGACTGTCATTTCTGTAGATTTTACATTGTATCGATTTTGGGTGAAATTGCTAGACCAGTCATGTGGGGTATATGATTTCAGGAAATAAAAACATTAACTGCCAACAGTGTTTAGCCAATACTTTTTTTTTCTTTTTTTTTTTTTTTGACTTGTATTTATGTCTTAATTTTCTATAATCATAGAAACAATTACTGCATAACATAAAATATCGTACTATATCATTTCACAATTGTAAAATATAGCAAACATTCTGTACAATCATTGTTTAAAGTCAAAAAGGAACAAAGTATCCTCCCTGAGAAATCTTTGCATGTTATCTGCTATGGTGCCCCACTGATAACATGCCTTTCTACCTCATGCTCATGTTAGCTGGACAGTTCAGTGTATGCTGGGATCAAGTTCAAGGTTTGTGCCAGCTTTACTGAAGTGATATTTTAAACCCGGAGAGTAGAGTTGGAAATGACTATAGAGATTACCTAAAACAACCCCTCATGGAGGAAAAAGATAATTATTGAGTAGTTTCAATAACTTTGGCAAAATCACAGAGCTGCTAGTTAGTCACTTTCTTGATTCAAGACACAATACTTCCACATTACATGCTGGCTTTTTAGCTGTGTTCATATAACATCTTATTTTCATTCATTTTGATATAGAACAGCTAGAATTTACTAATAAATTTATAGTGCAGACATTGTTTAGTTAACAGAAGGATCTAATTTGTATAGAGATATATTTTCACATGTATTTATATTGTTAACGTATCTTTTCAAATTCATGAAATCTGTTTGAAACTGAATTTGTCACATTGTTTTGTGTTTCTTTTAAAATTGGATACATGCATCCCTTTCAGACAACAATGTAAGGGGCTTTACTGTTTTGTGAGTTTATGTATGTCTTTCAGCTTGAGAGTTCTTTGGGCACTTATGGGTTTAAGAATGTTTCTTGCAAAAAAAAAAAAGAATGTTTCTTCCATTTTCAGCTGCACTTATTGTGTGTCAGTTTCATATTCCATTGGCTAGAAAGTAAGCTTGTTGCTTTCAACAGCATTATAGAGGAGATTTTATTTTTGCCACCTTTCAATTTAACTCCAGGAAAAACTAACCTCTTTGGTTATACTTTGGAGGCTTTCCTTGGTATATAAATTCATTTAAGCAAAACCTGGGAAATTCTTTAAATATTTTGAGTTTGTGCATATGACTTAATTTGCAGGATCAAATTTAGTCTAGAGTAACATATATATGTATATATATATATATATGTAACTTCTCTGGATACCTGTGTAAAGTCCCAGTCCTTCAGGGCCTCAGAAGAGGGGTGAGTTCTAGAATATAAATGGTTATAGTTTTGTAGATTGGAGAAGGAAATGGCAACCCACTCCAGTGTTCTTGCCTAGAGAATCCCAGGGACAGGGGAGCCTGGTGGGCTGCAGTCCATGGGGTCGCTAGGAGTCGGACACAACTGAGCGACTTCACTTTGACTTTTCACTTTTATGCACTGGAAAAGGAAATGGCAACCCACTCCAGTGTTCTTGCCTGGAGAATCCCAGGGACGGGGGAGCCTGGTGGGCTGCCGTCTATGGGGTCGCTCAGAGTCAGACATGACTGAAGTGACTTAGCAGCAGCAGCAGCAGTTTTGTAGATTAGAAGAAAGAGTTAATATTATAGCTTAATTAGATGTCAGATTTTCTTCATCTTTGTCTCTAGCTTGAAATCAGTCTGGGGGGAGGAAACTGGCAAAACTCAGTAATCATCAAATCTTTTTTGAGGCCTTTTCTTTCTTTTTCTTTTTTTTTTTTTAATTGAAAAGAAGGAAGATTGTCCAGAATTCATTAACCACATATTCCCACTTGGACCCCCAATTTAACCTGCCTCAATATTGAATATGTACCTTGGAGCAGCCATAGAGGAAAATGGGAGGAGACTGGTCTCCTGAGGATCCTCAGTGTCTGGTTTTTACAAGTGACAGTTTTGTCTGGCTGAACTCTGTGCTTCCAGCATAAGGAATTAGCTACTGTGGTTTAGTTCTTTGTATGTGTTGGACTAACACTACTCTGATATTGTCTTTCTTTTCAGGAATTTCAATTCCACAAGTTAGGTCTGTGACTGATCTTATTTCAGCTGTGCAAAATTGCTTCTTTCCAAGAAAAAGCTGAACTTCTTTTGCTACTGGTGTTTGCTCTGCGTGAAAAAAATTAGTTAACTGGGACTTATAGTTCTTTTCTCTGTCTCTTGCATTCCTCTCTCCTAAGGAACATGGTTGTACTCCACTGAACAATAGAATCCAAGATGAGCTGAATCTCCCTCTTGAACCAAACCCGGGGATGCTGTGTACACTTGTTTAAGACGTAGAAATGTGGAGGTGTTCTCATTTATGTTGTTACCTCCACAGAGTTGCATATTTAGTATGATAATTTTCTAGGAAAGAGTAAGCAAATGGCTTGTTCTGACAAGATCAGTATACTGTAACAGTTTCCCAGCAGTTGGAAGTAAAGGGTTTTGAGGAAGATTTGATTTTTTTTCTGATTTGCTTAAGGGTATCCTAGGGACTGGAAGTAACCATCCCCTTTATGTTCTAGGAGACAGAGGGTCTGTACTAGATCAAAGTTATGGTTACAATACAGAATGTCTAACTAAACTTGTTCTTTAGGGAAAGGCTTCAACATTTTGTGTACTGAGAGTCAACACGGTTAACAGTACAGAACATACTTTCTGGTAGTAGTGGATTCCATCACCATTCCTCTTTCACTATTTCAAGGTGAAAAAAAATGCAGAAAACTCATGTTGCTCTGTAGATGCAGGGATTTGAACCTAAGCATAGCCAATATCGTATATTATTGCTTTCTAAGTGACATAACTGCTAAACCAACACATCCTAACTTACTAAAGTACTCTGTGTGCAGGAAACAGTTAATAAAATTTTGATGAGCAGAGGAAGCCAATCAACTCAGCATAAGAAGTTAACCAAGTAATTATATGCAGAGAACCAAGTGGCAATCAAGCAGAAGACATGCTGGGACAATATAGTATGGTTAAACCTTTCCCATAATTCTTTTTCTTAAAATTATTCAAAGAAAGGGAACACTGCAAATGTTCAGATGACAAAGATAGCCAATTCAGGTGGGTTCTATGGAATGGTCTTGTTGAAAGCTAAGCTTTGCTACATCTGGACACTATTTTAAAGATGATGAAGAGATACAGGTTAGCCTTGTCTGGTAAAACTTGTTTTAAGAAAAAAAGTAACACAGTGGTTTTCATTAGAACATACTTTTTAATTGACATATTTGAGCCAGTAACAGGATACTGAAAAATGTCTTCTCTGTCTACTTTAGTGTGCAGAGTGTTATAGGACTGTAAGAGTGATAAAATATTCCCCTGTGGAAGAAGATAACTAAATTCAAACATATAAAGCTAATTATATTCTCCACTTTTCATATTCCTCTTGATGCTTCCTGTATCAGTGAATAAATGGCAGAGTATCTACCGCCTTTGCAGGTCAGAAACTTAGGGAGTGACCTTTGATTTCTTCCATGGGACAGCCCTTTTGACATCCAGTCAATCATCAAAAGTCCTTGTAACATAACCTCCTTTATGCTTCTCACTTCTGCCTATTTCTTTCAACGTCTTTATATTTTATTCTTCTTTTTGTGAAATAACCTTTTGCTAGGCCTCCTTATCTCACCTCCCCCACATCCATCCCATTTTCCACTAGAAGCCCCAGTAATCTCATTAAAATTCAAACTCCATCATGTCATCTCCCCAGTGAAAATCTTCCATATAGCTTCCTTTTTGCTTCAGTGTAAGCCCCATCCTCTTTGGCATGAGTCTCTTTGACATGGTGAAGATTATCTTGGAAGAGTATGGGCAGAAGATAGTGAAAATATGATAGCTGATTCCTCTAGGGTGATTAGCCAAGCTATTTGTGGAAGGGACATTCTTTTTTGTGCATTTCCCTACACACTTATTACAGTAGACTTCATGGGCACAGAAACATTTGATCAGCTTATTAGTGAATGTCTTAGGAAGTTACAGTGGAAATTGTCATTTCCAATTCTGAATCCATTTCAAACACAGGTGAGACAGTGTGGGTTTTAGGCTTTCATGTCATTAGTGGGATTGAAAGGGAAATTGGCTATTCTATTGGAAATCTACCCCTCAGAATGTGTTATATAGTACATGGAAGAGAAATGGTATTTGCCAGACAAATGAGAACACAGTAAATGGATGTGGAAATGTGTTGGTTACAAGTATTAAAATGGCAGAAGAATAAAAGATGATTGACCCTTATTGATATAAGAATTTCCACGCTGCTTGAAAAACCAGTAACATCTTGTGGGGGCTGGGGGGAAACACCTTTTCTATCCTGTAAAATACACCTTTATGATATTCTAGGTGTTTGTTTTCATTAAAAAAAAAAAAGATAAATCCCAGCTTGAGAAAATTTCTCTTATTTAGAGCCTGCTTATTTTAGTTTTGAGAGTATAAATTGAGTAGCACCAAAAACCACTTCAGAAGAGGTTTATTTTAGGCCCTTTTTAAAGGGAAGGGTTATTTTTTTTTTAATTTTTCATTTGTTCTGCTGTTTTATTTTAATTAATCTGTCCCCGGTGTGATATTGGTTATCTAAAAGTTCACCTTCTCTGATCAGCAAACTTGGCGTTTTATGTGTGTGTGTGTATATAAACTACACAGATTCTTTATGTCGGTTTTAAGTATATACGCATTAGAGTTGATAAAAGAAGAGTATGTAAATGTAGATAATTATGTGAAATATACAAATGTATATTCAAAAATAGCATATGATAAATGTGTATCAACCCAAAGCCAAGACTTTTTCTTTTATTCCAAAGTTAACATTTGAAAAAGAAAATAAATCAACTAGATTATTTTTGAATAACCTTTTTCTCAGTAATCCCAATTTATAGCCTTTTGAAGATATTTTCTAAATTACAGTTTTTTCAAGGCACTGAGAAAAGTTGCTGACTTGCGGATTTTGACACATTATGCTTCTCTTTGTTTCCAGCTTCCCATTAATAAATCCTTTGTTATACATGTAGCGCAAAGGTATTTGATTCTAAAACATCAAATGGAAATAAAGATATATTTTATTTTTTTACCACATCACATGTAGTTATATATCTGCAAAGTTATCTAGTGGTATTCTAGACTCTGAGGTAAATACAAGGAACCATGAGAACTAGTCTTATCCTCAAGATAGAATATTAGAGGCAAACAATATAAAACTAATAGAAAATAAAATAAGTAAAATTTGCTCTATATTGATAATTATATATTTTTTGCTGTGACTGTTCTCAGGAAATGGAGATAGAATGATCACTGCCTTGTTATAAAAAGAATTGAAAGTGTTAGTCGTTTAGTCGTGTCTGACTCTGTGACTCCATGGACTGTAGCTTGCGAGGCTCCTCTGTCCAAGGAGTTCTTCAGGCAAGAATACTGGAGTGGGTCGCCTTTCTCTTCTCCAGGGATTTTCCTGACCCAGGGATCGAACCCAGGCCTCCCATGTTGCAGGCAGAATCTTTACTGTCTAAACCACCAGGGAACCCCATTTTGTTATAAAAGTCTCTTATAATTCAGGCTCCATAGATGTTCCTCAGATTATTTAGCATTTTGAATTAGTGTATAAAAATACCTCTAAAGAACGTTTCTCCAAATTTCTTATTAGTAACCTTCCCTGATAATACATTATTTAATTTCTGCGGAGAAGTAAATATTTTTCTCTGTGAATGAGGAAGTGAAATTCAGATGAAGAAAGAATTTTCTATCTTTATTTTGACTGGGTTGCTATTTCTTTTTCTGAGGCTGACTAGCTTAGATGGCAGAATAAATAATATGATAAATGTGAATAATTTATCACGAGTCATGGATATCAAAGAAGAATGGCACAAGAAAAGTTGAAAAAGGGGGAGAGATTGAAGGCAACTCTTCTGAAACAAAAGACTGGAGACTTTTTAAGTGCTGGAGTGAGTAGTGATAAAATGCTGGTGGACACTGGAGGTGGGAGAGGAAGATTGCTCAAGGTGTTGGCTAATTGGTGCTTATCCAAGTTTGGCTTCTACCTTTCCACAGAGACTGGGACGGAGGGACTCTGTCTTTCCTAAGGATTACCTTTCAAAGAGATAGCTCCTAGGCTCTTAAGAAACACATTCCTATGTTATAAAACTATCAAGAAGCTGGAAGAAGTTTTACATCTCAAAGAGGCAGAGGAAGAATTCACAATTACAAATTTCCTAAAGTGAATGCTCTATAGTCAAGCAAATGAAGTCAGTGCTGGTCTGTTTTTTCACTTTGCCTCAGGGTCACAGACCACATTCTTTAATATGTTTGACAATAGACGCCATTCTGATTTTGTCAGGGAGAAAAGAATTTGGGAATGGGGTAGATTCAGGAAAACCTAGGGTCCCTTCCCCCCACCCCTCCCATCCCCACCCCCACTGAATCTGCCTGGGTGAGTAACCTTGCCTAACCATAAAAAGGGTAATAGTTTGTTACTAACCTTGCAGAGGTTTTGATAAGAAAAGTTTCACATTACTATGTGACCATGGACAAATCACTTTACATCGTGAACACCAATTTCTTTTAAATTTTTAAAATATAGATAATTACAGTTTCCCTATGATTTATTTGACTGTCATGAATACAAAAAAAGTACTTAGAAATGTTTTGTCATTTTGTCTTAAAGTCTATTATAAACACCCTTTGCTGTAAAAATGTTCATGCCTCCATAATACATAGGTATGAACAAAATGTAATTTTTTTTTTCTTTCTTTTTTCCCCCGCTCGTCACATAGGATCTTCCATCTCTAGTTCTAAGGCAGCTGGCTCAGTTTTTGGTTAAGTGTTTGTCACTCAGTCGTGTCTGACTCTTTGTGACCCCCATGGACTGTAGCCCACCAGGCTTCTTAGTCCATGAGATTCTCCAGGCAAGAATAATGGAATGGGTAGCCAGTCCCTTCTCCAGGGGATCTTCCTGATCCAGGGATTAAACCCAGGTTTCCTGTATTGCAGGCAGATTTTTTTACCATCTGAGCCACTAGGAAAGTTCCAGTTTTCGGTTATCACTCAGCATAAAGAGAGAGGGACCTACCAGTAAAGTGCAGGTAACTTTCAGGCCCATAACTGGAAGAGTCACACATCATTTTTGCCCCAGTATCATTGGCCAGAATTTAGTCACGTGGCCCCGTCAAGCTGCAAAGGTGAATGGGAAATGTAGGCTATAGCTGGACAGCTGTATGCCCAGTTTTAACTGTATGCCCAGCTTCGAGTGCTATTATTAAAGATATTGAAATGAATAGTGGTGAACAGCAGCAGTCTTCACCACAGATATAATTGGAGAGAAAGATCAAGATGACAGAAACTTCTTTAAGGGGAAGATTAAGTAGTCCCAAATAACTCAAGACAATGTAATGGGTTATTAAACTACCAAAATTTAGTCAAATTGACAGCTAGTTTCTTCTCAGAAAACAAAAGCTTCCCACTTTCTCTTCAGCCTTTTTTTTAAATGTCTTCTAGGCTCTGATATGCATAATTGCATTGATAGCATTCCAAACAATAGTTACAAAATTATATTGCATTACAAAGCCCATGTAGTCAACTAACTATTATTTTAATGCTAAATATGTTTAATCGGTAACCTTGTTTGGTACATGGTCTGTGAACCTAGTAGCATCATTTGTCTCAGTATATTGTTGAATTTTCAGAAAGCTCTCTATGCTATGTTTTAATTCTTGCAAATTGCTTGCCAATTTAATATGAGCTGCATCTAAACAGTAAGTAATTGCTTATGATAATGAGTGCAAACTAATTTGCTGGAATATGTTAATATTCACAAAGCACTTTTATACTGCCTGCTGTTCCAAAAATACTGCTCTCTTGGTTAAATGCAGCTTCTAGATGGCATTATTGTTACAAATCTGACTAAAATCTTCACTTCAGTAACATCTACCCAAAAGTCATAGAACTATCACTTCAATATACCAAAGAAGAAACTGAAAGTCATGTCATTTTTTTGATTAATGATTTAGAATGGTCAAGGAAAAATGATCACATTGTTAATAATTAATTTTAATTAGTGATTAATAGTAAGCAGACTATACTGAATTGGCCTCTTTTCCCTACAAGAATCATTAAATTTAATTTAAAAGACTTTAAAGACAGATGGCATGGCAAACTTCATTTCAATACAATAACCAATGGAAAACAAATTAAAATTTTAAGGATGGACCTATATATGGTTGTTTTTAAGTTTGAAGCCTATTTTATCCCTTAATAGTGCCCTACCTTCTTTGTCTTATAGCTCTTTTTCAACCTTTTTCAGACATGCTATTTGAAGACTGTGGAGCTCAAAGACTTATATTTCAAACCTGAGGGTCTTTTGAGTTTGGGGACCTGAGTATTCAACGATCTGAGGTTCAGATTGGAACCACCTTGTAATTTTAGTCTAGGAAGACTAACATAAAAGAAGAAAAATTTGACACTTCCCTGCCCTGGGGCTGATTTGGCACTTTAATCCACTCTCTAATGTTTCAGTCATTTCAACTTCAAAAATGACTCTCACACATAGTTATATATCTTCACATGAGTGGTGAAATAGATCTCTGTAGAGAACCTTTTTTTTTTTTTTTTTCATTTTCCATCACTTTCAAAATTCATTTCCTGTGTTAAATTCCACTGGACAAATGTCTTCATAGGTTAAAAAAAAAAATCCATCTTTGGATTTTAAATATTTCAAATACCAAAAATTGCTTGTCAATGTAAGTAGTCTAATTTCCCAATGTTTTGCTTCTTGTACTTATTACTATGAAAATAGGTGGATTGATACCTCTAGAACTGGCTAATATTTATTATTATTGGCATCTTCACTAAGCTGTTTCAAAGAGTCTGAGATGAAGAATGAATAAACAAATGAACAAAAAAATTATATTTTAATTTAGTTGCTGGAATTGTTGCTTTTTCTGCTAAGCATAGACAGACTAACACTTAAGAAAATGAGAAGTGGTTTCATTTTTGATAAAGATGAAATGAGAAGATTCAGGATAAATAGTAGATATCACCAGGACACTTCTTATTAAATACAATTTATCTCAATGACAGTAATATCCCATTTTTCTAAATTTGTGAAGCTATGTGACTCTTTGTTAAATGAAATTTGCATTTCATAGAATTATGAATATTCTAAACTGCTAGAACTGATCTAATCTTTTTTAGCACTGACCTTGAACAGTCCTAAATTCCACTATCTGATTCGTACTCTGTATTTATCTAGAGATTTAATTCAGGAGACAAAGAGATAGGAAATAATAGTGCCTAAAAATATATCTTCTGAAAAAAGATGATGTCATTAATGTAAGTGGCCTTCTCCATCTCTCTGGAACCTGTTTTGTGCCTTTGTGACTTTTCTCATGAAAACCCTGCCCACAAAAATACATTTGCTTTTATTTTTCCAGAACTATATTAAATTTTATCTTTTCTGAAAAGAATTTGGGGGTATTTCAGGAAATCGACTGAATTCTCCAGTTTGACTGATGTAGAGGATTGGTTTGTGTGGAGGATGTTCACAGTTACAGGGTTTTTCTTTTAAATTGATATTCATTTAATCCTTGAAGGTCTTTGAATAGAGGAGTGATTTCAGAGACCATTTCAAAACAAAATGAATCTAATGCTAGTTTGTATAGTAAATTTGAATTAGGGAGAGGCAGGAAAATATTGAATCAGTAAGGATGAGTATTTATTACATTTTAGATTGATGGTGGTGCAATCTGAACAACCACTGAAAGAATGGAAATACAAAAGAAAAACTCAGGAAATCACAACTGCCTGAAAGGGGAATTTTTGAAAAACTGGATCCTACAGCTTTAACATATACCTTTCTGTCGTTTCCAGTATCTAGCATGGTGCTCTATATGTAGCAAATACTTAAATTTTTATTGAATATATGGATGTTTATATTTTTGAATTATACTGTTGTATTGCTTTTGTGTTCTCTTTCTCCACTAGCATCCTTCTACTGTTGTTTCATCACTGTGTTTTGTTTTTGTCAAAAATCCCAACTCCTTGTTTTGAGATAGTCTTTCATGACCACCTCACTAATTTCAGTTTTCAATTTTCCAGGCAACTTCTAAAATAATCTCACCTAGGTATTTTTTTCTTGTTATGTTAAAGGATATACAAACTTTTCTCCTATGTTGCCCACTATTCCCCATCTTTGATGGTTCATATTCATCACAACTACATCACAACAGTATATATGACCAATCTAGACAGCATATTCAAAAGCAGAGACATTACTTTGCCAACAAAGGTTCATCTAGTCAAGGCTATGGTTTTTCCTGTGGTCATGTATGGATATGAGAGCTGGACTGTGAAGAAGGCTGAGCACCAAAGAATTGACGCTTTTGAACTGTGGTGTTGGAGAAGACTCTTGAGAGTCCCTTGGACTGCAAGGAGATCCAACCAGTCCATTCTGAAGGAGATTAGCCCTGGGATATCTTTGGAAGGAATGATGCTAAAGCTGAAACTCCAGTACTTTGGCCACCTCATGCGAAGAGTTGACTCATTGGAAAAGACTCTGATGCTGGGAGGGATTGGGGGCAGGAGGAGAAGGGGACAACAGAGGATGAGATGGCTGGATGGCATCACTGACTCGATGGACGTGAGTCTGGGTGAACTCCGGGAGTTGGCTAAGGACAGGGAGGCCTGGTGTGCTGCAATTCATGGGGTCGCAAAGAGTCAGACATGACTGAGCAACTGAACTGAACTGAACTGAACACATGAAAATATCACAATGCATCTAGCTGTCATGTCCCCTTATTTCCCTCCAATATGGGACTATTCCTCAGTCTTTTTTTTTTTTTCCTAACCTTGACTTTTGAAAAGAATGCTGCCAGTTTTTTTGGAGAATGTCCCTCAGTTTGAGTTTCTTGGATGTTTTCTTATGGATAGGTTGAAGCTATGCATTTTTGACAAAAAGCAATATAGAAATGATGCTGTGCCCTTCTCAGCACTTCATATTTGGGGGACCCAAATTACATGTCTCCTTGCTGGTGATGTTAATTTTGGTCACTGTGGTTATGGTGCTGTCTCTTTGGTTTCTCTGATGATTAATAAATTTTTAAGGACTAGCAGATTATATCCATCTCTTCATTATAAAATATGGAGAACTTTGGACTGGGTTATTCAAGAAAATTGTGGGTCTTGGTTCTGACTCAAAAGGGTCGTCATTACCTGGTTAAAGAGTCTCATGACTATTCATGATTTATTTCTTCCACAGACAGAATGAAATGGAGAATGGTGTTCATTATCAGGGTAATCTAGGAAAGTTATCTCTTCATCTGAGTTTCTGTATTTGACAGGTAAAATTACTCAGATTACTTAGAAATGGATATAAGCATGGAATTTGTTAATACTTATCTGAGAATCAGGAACCTTAAGTTGCTTATAATCCTATCACCAGTCCTTACTTGGTTCAAGCATTATTTCAGATTCTTATTAATGATTAATAAATGAATAAAAGACCTAAGTCTGATGAGGATAACAAGAATTAAAGCAAGACCCTTTCATTAGGATACATACTTTTAAAGATGGAAATTTCAAAAAAAGTCACCTCTGACTTATTATATAATGCATGCAAGTTAAAGACAAGTTCTGTAGATGGTAAAGAGAGGGAATTCACCTTGGCTGGAATGAGAATGGGAAGCAGGACTGAAAAGAAAACCAGGTACAGCAGAGAAGCATAAATCAGCAAAAGTAAAAGTCGCTTTGGGAGAAGAATGTATATTCTACCACATGTGCATGCCTGAGTGATAGAGCTTAGTTTAGAGTGACTTCTGAATCAGCAAATAGTACTCTATCCAGTTTTAGTTTAAAATTACAAATAAATAATTTAATTGGTCTTATTGGACTGCAAGGAGATCAAACCAGTCAGTCCTAAAGGAAATCAGCCCTGAATATTCACTGGAAGGACTGATGCTGAAGCTGAAGCTCCAATACTTTGGTTACCTGATGCAAAGAGCCAACTCATTGGAAAAGACCCTGATGCTGGGAAAGATTGGAGGCAGGAGGAGATTGGGGTATTATGAAATTTATTATTGATATGGGGGCCTCAAAGTAGTTCAAAATAACCACATGCAGTTTTGTGTTCAGGATTGAATTCTGCTTTTAAGGGCAGGAAATGGTGTCACTGAGAAAAGCTGTCAGGCCTATCTGGTATGGAATAAAAGTAATTATGGTATTAATGATAAAGATTTGGCTTCTGCATCTCTGTTCGGCATTTTGGAAGCATTTGAACAAGCCAAAGCTGAGATGACTTCTGAGGCAGAATGCTGGCAATAAAGATTTGCAAAGGCTCCACGCCTTTTAAAGATTCAGGCTAGACACTGAAAATGTCAGAATATGAACGAATCATTTCTGCTAAGTGCCATTTCAGAAACTTTGAGTCTACCAAAACCAGACCAAGGAAACATCATTAGAAAAACCTCTAGAGATGACTGAAGTGAGACCTTGACTTGTGAATTTTAGCTTCTTTATCTAAACAAGAAGCAGTCATTTAGTCTTAGTTCTTAATTGTGCACTAGGAATAGAGTCAGGTACAGTCCCCAAACATCTGTGTGAAATTAAGAAGCCACTTGATTCCTCTGGACCTCTATTTTGTCATTTGTAAAAGGAAAGTTTCCCTTTGTCTTCTCCAAGAGCTCTTCAGCATTGTCTGTGTTCATTTCATTTGTTTTTACCCTATGATGCTTTTTACACCATGATTCTAGTAAATTCTTAACTCTGAAAACCATTTTGACAGTTAATTTATGAAAAAGTAAACTGAAGGCCATCACTAGGCATTTGTAACCTTTCAGATCAGATCAGTCGCTCAGTCGTGTCCGACTCTTTGCGACCCCATGAATCGCAGCACGCCAGGCCTCCCTGTCCATCACCAACTCCCGGAGTTCACTCAGACTCACGTCCATCGAGTCAGTGATGCCATCCAGCCATCTCATCCTCTGTCGTCCCCTTCTCCTCCTGCCTCCAATCCCTCCCAGCATCAGAGTCTTTTCCAATGAGTCAACTCTTCGTATGAGGTGGCCAAAGTACTGGAGTTTCAGCTTTAGCATCATTCCTTCCAAAGATATCCCAGGGCTGATCTCCTTTAGAATGGACTGGTTGGATCTCCTTGCAGTCCAAGGGACGCTCGCTAATAATTTAAAGAATTTTTTAGGAGCATTCACAGCTTATTATGTTTTTTAAAATGAGAGTTTTCTTAAGGGAGCAGAAGGTATGATTTTTTCTCCCTTCTTCCTTGCTGCCTGTAGCCCTAATGCAAATTGATGACTGAATTACTTGTCAGAGACTTTTTAATAAAGTTCACTTACTGCTTGAGGGAGTCTAGTTTCAGAAGGAAAGACATAAACCTTTGATGTTCTTAGGGTTATTGGTTGTGAGATTGCTTTGCTTAGTTTTATTTTTAACTCTAGATACTTTGCTATCTTTATGATTTTTTTTTCTAATTGATTGGCAGAAGGTCTACCATTTACTTGTTTTTCTTCTCAGCCAGATAACTTAGATTCCAGGAGCCTTTTAAAAGATTCCGAGACTTTGAATTTGATCTCGGACAAGCTCGTCTCCCTGGGCAGTTAAAACTATTCAATTCAATTCTTCCTGGAGGGAGTATTTTCTACATAGTGTGTTTAGAGAGGGAAATAATGAGTAATTTCTAGGGAAAGTATATTGCAAAAAAACCATGAAGTGAAGTATTACTTGTTGCTTGTTGTATAAATTTAGTAATAATATTCACTAAACATTATTTCAAGTGAATATTTGAAACAGTTATATGACTTTGATCTGAAAAGAAACAAAATATAGATATAATTGTTCTTGTTAATAATTTTTCTGCTCTTTTTATCGTTACCATTAATCAGTGCCTTTAACATTGTCTTCTTTTCTAAGATTGTTAAACAAAAAATCCAGCATAGGTAATGACGTGGCTGAATACCATTTTCCTGATATCTCTCATAAAAATTCACAGATACTACCTGTTTGGGGAAAAGGGCTGTGTGTTTTCAGCTTTATACTCCTAGCTCCTTTCACATATTAGACAACCAAGAGATAGGTCAGCTTGGGTATGTTTCTTATTTTGAGTAATTTCCTTATAAGATAGAGAAAGAGAATGACTTATTCAAATGACTACATTTGACATCGGTGGCTATTTACGTAGTCTCGACTTTGCACACCATTCGTGTTGCATTTATGTTAACACTGCCTTCTTGATTGTGCAGTGCAGTGTGTGCAGCTATTTGTGCTATCCCTGAACAAATATCTAGGATATGAACAAGGTAGATCAGCCCTGAATCCACTTGAGAATTATTTCATTTATTAAGAAGAGTACACTTGTTTTTCCAAAGATTGAATACTTTTTTCCATATAGCTTATTCTTTCCATAAATGTCAAAGCATGGAAATGTCAAATACCAAAATGAAAACTATATATGATACACTTATACATATATTATCCTTGCCAAGATCACAGGAAAATAGAATTTTTATTACAGAAAAATATAGTATATTTATTTAAAAAGGCTTTTATTAGAGAAAAATTTGGGGCCAAATAGGCAAAGGGGAAACTTCACTACTTTGTCATTGAGGTACACAGTTGCTACTGAAATTACCTTTAAGAGAAGTGATTACTGAGCTTATAGAAATCATGATAGTTTTTTGCTATTCCATTTTCTTGAGTTTTAACTTGTTTAAAATTTCTTATAGAATAAAATTCCCTGGTGGCTCAGACAGTAAAGAATCTGCTTGCAATGCAGGAGACCCAGGTTCGAGCCCTGGGTCAGGATGACCCCGTGGAGAAGGAAATGGCAACCCACTCCAGTATTCTTGCCTGGGAAATCCCATGGACAGTGGAACCTGGCAAGCTACAGTCCATGGAGTCATGATGAGTTGGACACAACTGAGCAACTAACAAGCTCATGCCATTTTTCTTTTTAAAATGGTACCTTGACTGGACCCATGCTAAAACTCATATGGTCTGGCTTAGTGGCAATGGTTCTTTTCTTTCATGACTCATAGGTCTGCTGTGGAGTTTGAGTGGTTCAGGCTTGTTTAATCACATTGAAACTTTGGGAGAAATGAGTTTTTAATGCCTCGTGAGTCCTCATGGACCCTGAGAGTCTAACTCCTGATGTCATGGGGCTCAAGAATCTTTGTGAAAAAGTTTGAACCAAGTTCACGATGAATTTTTAATGAAGCCCTGTGTGTGTGTGTGTGGTGAGTCAATACAGTGTCACTCTAACAAAATTTTTGAAGCAGGGTGCTCACAGTTTTGTCAGCTTACATTCAATTTAATAGATGTTCAACAAACTTTTTTTTAAATTCAATAAATTTCCTTAATTCCCAAGGTCCAGGGTTCTGATGGACTTTGCAATGTGCCATATCAATGCTCCTTCTATCTGGAATGTCATCATGAGTTACTTTCTTAAGGCTTTGGTTCTTTGGGAATTATCTAAACTCTTGTTAACTTTCTTTTCTTTGCTCTGATTCAGGCTATGAGGCCAGTATCTAAGCCTTTTCAGTGACATGTCTTGTTTCTTGCCCGGTTTTTCATTGAAGACCTACCTGCTCTCTTTCTCAAAGATGTATGGGTAAAAACATTGTCTTATTTTCTAGTCTCTTTAGCTAGTTTAATGTATTTGTTATTTCTACCAAGTCTGCATCTTCCATCAGGAGTCTCAAATTGTGATATATATAGTCTTTATTTTCCTTTCTTTCCTAACATTTTTTCACCCTTAGATCTGTAGTATTGAGGGCTGTCTCTTATTCTCAATATTGGTAATTAGTGTTATTACTTTTTAGATTTAGAGTTGATTACATATTATAGGTAGAAACTCCTGTTACTCTGATTCTAGTCATCTCTCCTAATATAGTGCCCACCTTTCCTGATTTTTAAGGCTCTTATATGAAATTTTAGGAATTAGGAATTTATAGTGCTCACAACTTAATTCTTTGTGTTCTTGTAAAGAATTTACATTAATGTAGACAGAAATTGTTGCTTTAGAATACAAGTAAGATTGTTCAGATTTACTAATCTGTTTTACTAGTTTTAGACCTATTTTTTTTAATACAAGGTGGTCTTCTTATTGTTTTTGTTTTCTGTGAACTTTATTCAGAATAATGGCTCCATATAGGTAGAAATTGTTCAAGAAATTGAGATTAAGCAATAGTCCTGACAAGGTTGTAGGAGAAATAAAAGGTCCCCTTATTTATAACTGTTTTAAATTTCCATCTGACTGCCTGGCAGAGTTTCACTGGAAAAAAGTGTTATGTCCCTGTTACATTTAATAGAATCATAATGGCCTGAATATTTTGGTTACATGATAACATTGAAAGAATTATAGGCTTTCAGAAAAAGACATTTTATTCATATACTTATGTTATGAGTTAGAAGCTAATCTATTCTGAAGTTAATTATATTATTGTTCATGTTCCAAGGATCCAAGGCAACCAATACTCAAGCAGAACTGTCCATGCTGATTGGTTTTCTTCTTCAGAAAGGTTCAACCTGTTGGAGGGAGTGTATTAGCACTTGCGGAAATAAGGCTAATGTAGAGATGGTTGGAAAGAAAAAGGAGGGGAGAGACCCCTTTATGTAAATAGATATTAAGTAAAAATCTAAAAATACATTTATTATAACATCACAGTTAAAACATTAGAAGAGCCCATGTATAATTTTTACAGATGTTTATTGCAGTGTAAAGTATGTTGACACTGCTAAATTTGTATCTGGTAAAGCCAGCTTTGTTAATGAATTTGGAGTGAGTAATATAGCTGAAACTCCAATACTTTGGCCACCTGATGTGAAGAGCTGACTCATTTGAAAAGACTGTGATGCTGGGAAAGATTGAAGGCAAGAGGAGAAGGGGACGACAGAGGATGAGATGGCTGGATGGCATCACTGACTCGACGGACGTGAGTCTGAGTAAACTCCGGGAGTTGGTGATGGACAGGGAGGCCTGGTGTGCTGCGATTGATGAGGTTGCAAAGAGTCGGACACGACTGAGCGACTGAACTGAACTGAACTGAATATAGACTTACTCTATAGCTTAAATGTGAGGATTGCTGAAAATCACTTTAAGTTTGAGTCACCTATACATTTAGTGATGTGATGGATGTCAGGATTAATTTTCAATAAATCCATTAATAGTCATGGCACTGATGTGCTAATGCTTGCCATATAGAAACATGCATAAATAAGAAAGGTACCACATTCCTCCAAGTTCTTCTCTGTGTTGATAAAACTATTGGAACTGTGATTAAGATGTACTGTTGCTGTGCATTGAATTTACTTATATAATAGAGTAAAACATGTTCCTATAAAATAAAATTTTAAAAAATGTAGCTAAATGGCAGTTCATCTTGCGTAGCTTCCCCCTTTATTTAACAAAGTGAATTTTTGTGTCATGTTATAAATCTTACCATGCTAGATGTTTTACGGCAATGAACTAATATTCTTTTTCTCATGAAAATGATGCAATTTAATATCATTCCCTTTGTCAACTATTAGTGAATGTAAATAATAATGGAATGGGTTTATGTGACAAAAGTGCTAATCTAAGGAATAAAATACTGAAAAGTGTAATAAAAACCGGGTTGTAGGAAAGCCATTTCTTAAAAGGCATTTGGTTTGACGCAATTTTGAAATGGATCAAACATTTCTAAAGACTATTAAACCAACAATGTTTCAATGTTGGTTATTTTAAATTGTCAGCATACATTATCTTCCCTAGTGGCTCAGATGGTAAAGCATCTGCCTGCAATGTGGAGACCTGGATTCAGTCCCTATGATGGGAAGATCCCCTGGAGAAGGGTACGGCTACCCACTCCAGTATTCTGGCCTGGAGAATTCCATGAACTGTAGCAAAGAAATCCATGGGGGTTGCAAAGAGTCAGACACAACTGAGCGACTTCACTTCACTTCACTACACACATGGGCTTCCCTGATAGCTTAGTGGGTAGAGAATCTGCCTGCAATGCAGAGACACAAGAGGAGTGAGGTCGATCCCTGGGTTAGGAAGTTCCCCTGTAGAAGGAAATGGCAACTTACTCCAGTTTTCTTGCCTGAAAAATCCCATACACAGAGGAGCCTGGCGGGTTACAGTCCAAAGTGTTGCAAAGAGTCAGATGCTAGTGAGCGTACACCCACAGCACAGCACAGCACATGCATGCATACATCATCCATTCTCTTTAAAGTGTATTGAGTATTTACCATACGCCAGGAATTGGACCCAGGTTTTACTATGCAATTTTTCATGTATTCCTGACAGAAACTCTATGAGGCAGTGTTAATATCCCCAAGGATAGGAAACCCAAGAATTAAAGAGAATAAAAACATAGTCAGTGTCCGTAACTGGTAAATGATACAGTTGGAATTCGCACCCAGGTCTGTCTGAGTCCAAAACTTGCATTCTTAATTTCTGATCTCTTCTGCTACAGTATACCTCATATCCTTGGTTCAGAAAGATGCATGTTAAATGAAGTAGATTTTGACACATTAGTCATCTATATTTTATTGTGGGAGTATTCTCATATTTTTAAGGTCACCAAAATAGAGTATATTGTAATTTTCTATCTTGATGGAAGGAGGACTTTAAGAACGTAGATTCTTGAGAACATAGAGTTTGATGCAAAATGGGTTTTTTGTTTTGTTTTGTTTTGTTTTAAACCAAGATGCTTATAGAGGAAAGTGTAGAAAGTTGTATTGGTAGCTGGGCATCTGAATCTCTCGCTTATTATAGAATTGTGCTAATGAGTACATTACAATGCACTATCGTGCATATAGAAGAAAAAAAGGAGAGAGATTGATTTTCAGATATATCTGAGGCAAGAGGGCACTAGAAATAATTGCATCATTTGGCACATGGTAGTATACTTGTTTCTGCTTGGTTTTGGCAAAACTTGAAAAATTAGAAAGTCACTATAAGGAAGACAGAGTAGCTACTGGCATGCTAGTTGCCAAGGCTTAACACTTATTGGAAAATTTTGAAATATGAGATGAAATCAAATCTTGAGTAATGATATTTGTATTATGACATTTATCTTACTGAAAATATAAACCTTTAAATTATTATCCTGAAGTTCTGCAACTGAGCAACTGGAAACTTTCATAGTTCCACAAGTTTGGGAAGTGTACCCTAAACTAAATGTTAATCTACATACATTAAATGTTCTGTCATTTCACATTTACATGTTATTTATTTTTTTCTTTCTTTAAAAGCATTGTGAGGTGAAAGGACAGCATACGATCATGAGGTGCAAATGTCACTTTATGGATATGAGACATTCGAATATGATAGCAGTTGGCCTTGATAAATTCAGACTGACATATCCAATTAACTTTTTCTTGACAGTCTTGTTATGGTAACAGAAACATTTCTGTTAAAAAAAAACACAGGAGTAGAATCTGGATACTAGATTTCTACTAGCTCTTCCAAGTTTGCAACTTTAGTTAACAAGTTAATCCTTATGACTGAATTTTCTCAGATGTGTTGTGGGGTTATGTAATGCTTGCCCTATTTTCCATACAGAAAAAGAGAAAATGAAAAAAATTGTTGTGAAAGTGGTTTTTAATGTTAAAAATGATCATATAATGTATGATATTGTTGCTTTGCCAGACTCCCTTACTCTGATGATTCTGGAAAACATCTGAGTCCTTAGATTTGTTTTATATTGTTAAGTAACATCTCTACTTGCATATTTTTTTTTTTTTTTGTATTGGAACATTAACTTTTTTTTTTAATTTTATTTTATTTTTAAACTTTACATAACTGTATTAGTTTTGCCAAATATCAAAATGAATCCACCATAGGTATACATGTGTTCCCCATCCTGAACCCTCCTCCCTCCTCCCTCCCCATACCATCCCTCTGGGTCGTCCCAGTGCACCAGCCCCAAGCATCCAGTATCGTGCATCGAACCTCTACTTGCATATTTTTAATTTGCAATATATAGTCATTAGAGGACAAAATTAATTAAAAAGAGAAACATAAAATCAATCAAGTACCACCACAGAGGTCACCAACACATTCTCTTTTTAAAGAAACCTTTACTTTTATATGTTCTTGTCCTGTTTTTATCAATGTAGGCATTCAGAAGCATTTAATACTTAATCATTTGCAATAGTTACCAAGCAGATGAATATTTATCAAATTGTGCTTGCTTATTAATATTGTGATGAATAATCCTCTGATAATGTAGAACATAAATGGGCCTAGAAGGCTTTGGCATTTCTGATATACAAATATGTATATCCTTCCTGTATCTCTTTATTTGCACACTATTTAGTACATTTCAGACATAACTTACATGTTCTCACATGAGAGAGACAGAGAAACTGCTTTCATACATTAGTACTCAAGAAAATGAATAGTCCCTCTACCACTGCAGTTTAACAAGATTTTATTTCTTTTATACAGTATTATCCTGATATGTTTCTTGGGTCAGGTCTACACACCGAGGCCTATTTAATCAATCAGGCACATCCGGCATATTGTAGGGTTCTTTGGAGTTTCTCAAGGACCTATGGAAAAGTTTCAGGCAGAATGCCAAGGGAAATTGACCCCAAAATATAAAGAGGAAAAAAATTATATCATCACCTATTTAATTAAATGTATATAAATGTGACACTAAGTCAACTTCATTAAATTGGTAAATTTGGTTCATAGAAATTTATTTATTTATTTTTGGTTCATAGAAATTTAATGTGGGCTTCCCGGGTGGTGCAGTGGTAAAGAATCTGCCTGCCAGTGCAGAAGACCACGGTTCAATCCCTGGTTGGGAAGATCCCCGGGAGGAGGAAATGGCAACCCACTCCAGTATTCTTGCCTGGAGAATTCCTTGGACAGAGGAGCCTGGCGGGCTACAATCCATGGGGTCATAAATGACTGAGCACGCATGCACGCACGCACATAGAAAATAAGACTTAATATCCCGTCAGCGCTTTGGGGCTTCCCTGGTGGCTCAGATGGTGAAGAGTCTACCTGCAAACCCTGGGTTGGGAATCCTCTGGAGAAGGGCATGGTTACCCACTCCAGTATTCTTGCCTGAAGAATCTCATGGACAGGGGAGCCTGGAGGGTTGCAAAGAGTCAGATATGACTGAGAGACTTACATTCACTCATAGGTTGTTATAGTTGTTTTCCCAGAGCCCACAGCTCAAACCCACAGTTAAGGGTATGTTCTGTGTGTCCCATTTTGGAGAAGGAAATGGCAACTGACTCTAGTATTCTTGCCTGGAAAATTCCATGGACAGAGGAGCCTGGCAGGCTATAGTCATTGGGATTGTAGAGTCGTCCACCGCTGAGCAACTGAGCAATATGTAGATATCTTGAAAATATACAGCTGTATACTCAACTTTTAATACAACCCTTATTCTTGGTAGAAGCTATATTTCCATACACTCAAGGTACTTTGAGGCCAAATTTTGATATTTAATCTTATTGCTTCCCTTACCATATTGGCACGTAGTAGGTACATAATAAATATATACTAACATCTTTTGTTATTGGAAAGCTACACTCCTTTCTATAAATTGTACCTTAAAGTCTATTCTTGGGATAATAAAAGAAATATTTCTCTGATCCCATTTAGTATGGAGGAAGAATCATTCTCCTTTATGTATATCTTTGCATGTCTCTTCCAAAATTTCTGACTCAAAGAATTAATTTTATTACATTAAATGAGGTGGATTTCAGTGCTACAATGAGATAGGACTTTAACACATTGGATGTTTAGGAGACTCGTTTGAACAAAGCTCTTTTTAAAGCAAGATGGATACTTTACTGATATCACCATCATAAAGTAAAATTTGAACACTTAGCAAATGAGGCTATGCCATTCTTCTCATTGTTGTAAGACCAGCATTTGCTTTGGGAAAAAATGGATCTTTTTATGCAGCTGGATAGTTTGACAGCTACTAGATATTGTGTGTTATATAAGACCTGACATCTATGGATGGGATCTATTATCTGTATTTTCTTGACATGACTATTGGTCTTATGGCTGTTCATCCATTAGTTATCATCTGTCATATGTGAACAGGCCCTCTCTTCATAAAAGTTGATTTGTAGCATGCTTGCAATTTGCTTTGCTGTGCTGTGTGACCCTGTCACACCTACTCGCAGCTCTTGTTTCAGACACAAGTTAATACATGATTCTGCTCCTTTTTGAAGCAACCAAAGTCAATGTTTTCTACTATATTATTTTTTTCTAATTGGCAGAAAGAAAGAAAACCCCATTACATTTCATGCTTGTCCAACTCTGTGGAAAAGCAGTAATCTCTCGTTTGTTCTGAAACACCTGCTGGTAGATTTAATGAGTGTATTAAAAATGAAGCTGCCTTGATATTAAAAAAAAAAAAACTTTAACATGTATGATTATAATCTATTATTTGCTTATTCACTTTGCCATAGGTTTTTGGTTTCTGTTCTTATTATTTTATTTATTTATGATTGCCATGCTATAAATTTAATACTTTACTAATATGTCAACATAATAATACATAGGAAAGTGTGCCCTGATATATTTGGACTAATTGGTTTTGGTTTTTGTTTTGCAGCTGGGACAACGTATATCTTTAGCAAAGGTGGTGGACAAATCACGTATAAGTGGCCTCCTAATGACCGGCCAAGCACACGAGCAGACAGACTGGCCATAGGCTTTAGTACTGTTCAGAAAGAAGCTGTATTGGTGCGAGTGGACAGTTCTTCTGGCCTGGGTGACTACCTAGAGCTGCACATAGTAAGTACTTCTAAAATAAAGATTCTGCTTTTAGCTTTTACTGCTAGCTTCTTGTAAATAACATATAACTCTGCTCTTTGGACATTTCCCTCTCCCTGCCCCACCATAGCATCTAGTGCTTTATTACAGAAAGCATAAATAAGGCCTTAAAGCTGTTACTGTTTTTAAAAATGTTTTGACTATTGTTTTTTCAAGTGTGAATTCCTCTCAATTTTCTGTCCACAAAGAATTAGTCTTTGTGTGTTTTTAGTGACTTTAGGCAGTTTTGCTAAATTTGTAGAAATATGATAGTCCATCTGGCTGGAAGCATGAGGTTGTAATTCTGGTAACATCAACAGATTTGGATCCAGTGTCCTTATTTCTTTTCTCACTTGAGAAAAGAATTGTCTAAAGTTACATGCAATGGACGGGGGAAGTGAATCAGCAAAGGTATTTGGAGATACAAAAGAAAAAGGCAGAAAGATTACGTCTATGCCATCTTATACTCCTTTTGATATGTACACATCAAGAAAATACAATGGACTCTTGCCATTTATATCCTGGGACCAATCATTTTCTCTAAGTCCTAAACCTCACACAAAAATTTTATTAGCTCTTAGTGAATATCAAATAATAGTTCATGAATGAAAAACTTTTCTATTTAAGTTTTAAAGTTGTCATAACTGACTATAACTTGGGGACTCTTCCTTATATCTCTGCATTCAGAGAGTTACTAATTTGTTTGGTTTCAATTCTTTATCTTCTTATGTCCTCACAATATTTTCAAAGACCCATGCGGTCTTTTATCAATAAGAGATAGTCATATTTTATTGATGTATCAAAATAACACCCATAGTAAGTTATCATATATTCAAAAACCCTGGAGGGTTCTTATCATCATAGTTGTAAATAAACTATCTTCTAGAAGATGTAGAAGCATATAAACCTCTTTATCCCCCTTTCTGTTCTTGAGGTTTAATTTATCTCTTCTGCCTTATATGATCACATAAGTTTATTTTGTTTTGCTTTTATTTATCCTGCAAGTTCTTCTGTTACCTGCACCAGTGTCTCAGAAGATCTTTGATTAGGTCAACATGTTCTTTCAGTCCTGCCTTCAGGGTTTCATCCTAAAATGATTAGGAAAACCACCAAACACCAAAATACATTATCACAGATTTGCAGGGTCTTAATTTTCAAAGTGCTATTTATTTATTAACCTTCGTGTTCTGCTATACTTCTAGAATTTCCAAAAAGCTGAATAGGGTTTACAACTGACCACAAAAGCTGAATTCATTGCTAATATTGGGGAAAAAAAAAGAAAACAAAGTAAAACAAAAAACCCCTCTCAACACAATGGTTATTGAATCATCGTAGATTTTCAATTCAAAATAAAGTTGTCAAAATGAGAATCCTTGAAAAATGATTTTAGCTGCCTTTCTGCAAATATCTAACAATCAGTATCGAAGGCATGTGGGTTTTTATGGCATCATAAATAAGTGATCAGCTGAGATAACTAATGCAGTAAGGAATCTTCCTATTTAGAGTCATCTCAACTTTCCAAATGCATTTTCTCCATTCTGATTTAAGAGACTTGCTACTTCGAAAATAAATAAAAAAGAAAACAAGAGGTTTTCCTCCTGAAATAACTTACATATTGATCCATAACCAGTTACACATTTACCCTGAGAAAAGGTTCTACACTGATCACTCTCACATCATAAGGGGTTTTGTTATTGAATTACTCAAATCACTGTTTTATGGTCAGAGGGTTTTAGTCTACAACAATGTGTATTGCTTTCCAATTTTGATCAACTGTGGCCTTAGAGTCCCTTTATATGTAAAAGCCTGACTTTTAGGTGTGCATGCCCACTCAGAACCTTTCTACACTTCTTTATTGGCCATAGATTTCTGATAGATGTCCTGTGAGGTCTTCTTTCATTCTGAATCTCTTCTCTTGGTCTTGCCTGACTGTTCGCTTTGGATACAGGTCTTTGTTTCTAACACCCTTCTTCTTGGATTTGCTATGTTCAAACCCTTTCTTAATCCTAGCCTGTCCTTGACTAGGAAATTGAAAATGGATGTTAGTTCCCTGGGATTAGCAAACACCATTGGTAATCAGCCCTACTCACTTTATCAACAACTAGGACCCTGTCTTAGCCCTACTCACTTTATCAACAACTAGGACCCTGTCTTAGTCCAGATCTGGCCAACTAAAACTTTCTATTTCCCCCTCCTTTTCTCTTGTTCCCTACAAACAATGATCAGCCATTAGTGACTCAGCAAGTTGCTTACATGGAAATAAGTTACTTTTTTTCGAAGTTTCCAACATACAAATAAAATTAAGCCTGTGGTTTTCTTTTCACTTCTGAAGTTTACTTTTAACCCTTTCCCATAATATTGGGTACATGGAAGAGGAAGAGAAAGAGGAGAGAAAGAGGAAGAGAAAGAAAGAGAAAAAAAAAAAATATATATATATATATATATTTTTTTTTTTTTTTTTAAGAAGGAAAAAGAGAGAGAGAGAGTAAAAGAGAGGGATGGAAGACAGGAACAGGAGGGAAAATTAAGTGGGAAAGAATCAAAGTTGATGCCCATGGCTGATAGAAGCAGAAGTATTCTTAATGATGGTACTTAAATTGGGGAATATTCAAGGAATATTTTATCAAATGGTTTACATGCCTTTGGTTTTATCCTGATTTTTACCAAATCATTTCTTCTGCTTCTTTCAGAATTGAAGTATAAAATGAAAACAGTAATTGCAGAAAAATTATTACCATAGTTTGATTTTAGTTTATAAATATGACTGACTTAAAAATTAACCTGATGATATCACAGATATGTTTAATCTATAAAAGTTAGAAATGTTGGTTATCCATTAACTTCTGAGAAAGTGTCTATAAACCTTCAAGGTGAGCCATGTATAAACTATGGACTTATCTTATTTAAAAATCACTATATATACCCTTAATTATTGAAATTAACCAAGAAGCAGGAAAGTTAATTGCATGTATTAAAAGGTGCTCCAGTCTTGCTGAATTGTGTAATGTTACTTCAGATAGATAACTTTTAAAATCTGATTGAAATATAATTTCAATGAAGTTGTGAGTATCTGACATTATTATCCTATTCTTTTCAAATGATCATGTTTGATCTTAAAAATATCACCATATTTAAATTTTGATTAACTGTACTCTTAAAAATATAATAAATTAGAATAAAATAATTTTTTACTCAGGTGACCAGTTTTTACAGATGGATTTTTTGCCATATTAGTATTAATTCTACCACTGTTAACCTCAAAGCCATATGATATTGCTATTGAAATGTATAGGGTTTTAGGAGGGGATGAGAGGAAGAGAAAGACAAGAAGTAAGGGGCTATTAATTAACATAGTGCCAAGAATACAAATGTTATCTTGTATTCAGAAATGTTTTCTGAAATAATAAAAAATGAATTATATGTTGAAAATAGTGTAGCTTAAGTTAAATATAGACTCCTCAATATTCAGTCATCAAAATTTTCAGTTAAGTCATAGATGCAGCTCAGTTTCTACATAACTGAAGAAGTGTATCTAATCTCTTGTTTACAATGTATAAAAAGTATAGCACCTGATGCATATCAGCTGTTTAATTGAAAAGTTACACATTTTTATTGATGTTGTTTTATGAATATTCCAGCTAATAATTGACCATGGGAGTTGAATTAAGTCTGTGGTGAGAGTTTTTGTTGAATGAGTGATACTCTCTCCTAAGTAGTTACCTCATTTTTTGTAATTCACTTTTATCATGAATTGTTCTCCAGTCATTTTGTATCTGTCCATTATCTTCAAATAAAGATAAGCTTTCTGATGCCATAGAACAAAATTTATAATAATGATGACTAATAAGAAAAAATAACGTAATGTAGAAATGCGACTTTTTGTCATTCATGTAAGTACATACTAGAAGTCTGTGCAGAAATATTTTCTGAGCAACTTATAGGTTCCAGCCTATGTTGAAGACTCTGTGGATTCAAAAATAATTGAGCTCACCACTTACTACTTATCTCAATAAACATTAGTTAGATGAAGGAAAAGCCCACTGGGACCCTGGTTACCAGGTAGCTTGTATTCTTTATAGTAAACACACTTTGTCCTAGAGTGACTAGTGTTTCTTGGTTATTTCTCCATCTTGGTAGAGCTCCATTTCTTCCCTTTATCTACAATCATATTTATAAGAATGTGGATAAATGATAGGTTGTTAAGGTAAAGAATATGAAAAAAGAAACTTATGAACTGTAAAGTGTTCTGTTTTACAGATTTAAATTAATATTGATTATTTAATCAGTATTGAACATGATAATTTCTTACAGGCAATAAGCAAAAACATAAATTCATTTTTTTCATTATTTATGAGATATACCTACAAATTTTACCAATGTTGTCACTCTAGAGGAAGTATCTCTCATCTATCAGTCTGGCAATGTTAACTGGAGATCACTTAACCCTTCTGACTTAGAAGAATGCGCTGCAAATGTATGTTCCCCAACTGACATGAATATTAACATGTGTATTAGTTCTGATCAGAGGAAATTGTGGAGGGTGGAGGAGAGGATGAGTGAAGAGTGTTCTTTGAAATTCTTTCATCTTAGGAGCATGAAAGAGCATTGCAAATTTGATTAGTGAATTGTTGTATATATTTGCCTTAAGTGTTTCTTCTTTGTACCTTCCTGGACCGGAAGCCTTATGTTTGAATCCAAGCTCTTAATTGATTTTGATATAGAAATACACCTTTTGATCAGTGATTTTAGTGTTAACTAGAAGCATAGTGTATTTATAGTAGATATCACACCCTAAAATAACTTATCAATATCGTCGACATAACCAATCTTTCTCATCATTCTCTGCTGCTTTACATTTTATACTAGTTACCTTGTTTTAAAAAGAGTTTCTAATTTAATCTTTGTAAAATCAGTACATATACAGGGGTACACACCTATATCAACAAAATAAAACCCAATTATTTCCTCACAGGCTTTTCTAGAATTTAAAGTGTTTCATCTGAAATATTCTTTTTAACCAACAGATTCCCCTATTTTAAGAGTTTCACTTTCTCATGTAATATTTAAATTAAAACCTGTAAATCATACACAGTAGATATTATATTTGTTTTAGCTATCCTGGCTCTTAGCTTCCCTTGTAGCTTAGTTGGTAAAGAATTTGCCTGCAATACAGGAGACCCTGGTTCAATTTCTGGGTCAGGAAGATCCCTTGGAGAAGGAAATGGCAACCCACTGCAGCATTCTTGCTGGGGAATATCCCATGGCCAAAGGAGCCTGGTCGGCTACAGTCCATGGGGTCACAAGAGTCAGACACAGCCTAGTGACTGAACCACCCCTACAGGTGTTAATTCAGAAAGCACTCCCGAGGGAACTTGCTTTGGCAAACCTCCATCTCAAAGTCCGCTTCCTAGAAAACTAACCGGTACATTTTGTCAAGAAGTCCTCGTTTTGGGCTTCCCAGGTGGCGCTAGTGGTAAAGAACCTGCCTGCCAATGCAGGAGACAAAAGAGACATGGGTTTGAACCCTGGGTCAGGAAGATCCCCTGGAGGAGGGCGTGGCAGTCCATTCCAGTATTCTTACCTGAGGAATCCCATGGACAGAAGAGCATGATGGGCTATAGTCCATAGGGTTGCACAGAGTTGGACACAACTGAAGCGACTTAGCACATCCTGGTTCTTACAGGAATTAGAGAACATGTGGCCTATTTGACTATTTGTTGTAAAAGTCTTGCCCAAGCTTCTCAGGTTGAGAAGGATGAACATTATCTTTGAAGAAAGTGAGAGAAATCATGGTCATATTTTTATTGACTTAAGTGCTGTACAGATATCTTGAAACAAGATATCTTGTTTGGGATATGGATGGTGTCATGTAGATTAATACAAACTCCTTCCTTCATCCTTTCACCATGGAAGTTAGTTCAGTATCTCATTTTCTAATTTATTGGTTGAAACATTTCAGCATCACTAAATCTCTCTGAATTTGGTTCTCAATTTCTAGAATTAGCTCCTTCTCTGAAATTCTGTTGCTGTGAAATGTAATAAAGAGAACCAAGACATTTCTAGCTGCCCCTCCTTATTTCATATACTTATCACTTAGGTGCTTAAGCAACTGCCACACCTTTTCAACTATTCTCCTGTCTCTATTCTGAATACTTTCCAATCCAGTTTATATACTTACATCAGGTTAATTTGCTAAAATGCTTTTTCAATTATTCCTCTCTTCTTCCTCTTGGGAAACACATTGATGCTTCCCAATTACATACAGGTAAAGTCACATTCTGTGTCTCACATTTAGCGTCCTGAAAATTCTGATCTTAGTTTCCCTTTGCATGTCCATATTTCCAAAATTCTTTTCTTTCCACTTCAGGGAAATTTATTAATCCACTCTTTAGAAAATTATTGTCCTATTGTCGTTTTTGAATCAACCCAGAACTTTCTTCTCAACCTCTGTCTAACTTCTGCTCAGTCATCATCTTCTCTATTCAAATATTGTGTGTTTTCACAGTTGGGTCTGGGAGCTTATAATCCCCTGAGCTAACAGAAAGAAGTCCAGAGCTCAGGAATCTCTTTGGAAGAGCTGAGAAACAATGGTCAGGGCATTACCTAGGTAGAGAAAATCTTGGACATAGATTTTCCTCCATTGTATGATCACTACACTTCTTGACTTATTGATTTATGTTGGACCCCGAGCTATTTTACAGAATGGCCTTAAATCCATTCTAGGTTAGCCAGTGATGAGTTGCCTTAGCAACCTCTTTTCTTATGGCTAGATGCCAAAATAAGAAACTTTTTGAATTTTTTTTCTCGCTACTGATCACACTTCAGTTTTTTTCAAAAGCTTGCATTGTTTCACAGGACATGGTTCAATGTCTGGTAAGGGAAATAAGATCCCATATACTTCTGCATGATGAGGCCAAAAAAAAAAAAGAGAAAAAGAAATACTTTCTCTGACTTACTTCACTCAGTATGACAATCTGAGGTCTATCCATGTTGCTGCAAATGGCATTTATTTTGTTCTTTTTGTGGCTGAGAATTATTCCACTGTATATATGTACCACATCTTTATCCATTCCTCTGTTGATGGACATTTAGGTTGCTTTCATGTCTTGACTATTGTAAATAGTGCTGCAGTGTACATTGGGATGCATGTATCTTTTTGAATTATGGTTTTCTCCAGATATTTGCCCAGGAGTACAGTTGCTGGATTGTATGGTAACTCTTTTTAATTTTTTGAGGAACCTTCATACTGTTCTCCATAGTGGCTGTACCAGTTTGCATTCCCACCAATAATGTAATATCACATATGTGGAATCTTAAAAAAATGGCTACAGATGAACTTACCTATAAAACAGATACAGAGTTACAGATGTAGAAAATAAACCTGTGGAAGGTGAGGGGAGGGATAAATTGGAAGATTAGGATTGACGTATACACTCTACTACATGAAATAGATAACTAATAAGGACCTACCGTATAGGACAGGGAACTCTACTCAATACTCTCTAATGGCCTATATGGGGAAAGAATCTAAAAAAATGAGTGAATATATATATATATATATAAATAATAGATTCACTTTGCTATACACCTGAAGTTAACATGACATTGTAAATACTCCCCCAAATTTTGTTAAAAGCTTAATTAGGAATTTCTTTTTTAAAAAAATTCCTTTGGCTCATTCAACACATCATTACTGACCACCTATAATGCAGTTCATAATGTATTAGCTACCTATTTCTATGTAAAAAATTCCCCTACAATTTAGCAGCTTAACAGCAAATGTTTATAATCTTATAGAGGCTCAGAAATCTAGGAGCAGCTGAGCTAGGTTATTAAGAGATTCCCAGGAACAGACATGGTTAATATCTCCCATGCATATCTGATATGTTCATTCTTATGATCAAGTTAGGGTCTACATGGTTTAGAAAGAAATGGTGAGCAACAGTGAAAGCATCCACTAGCTTTAAGTTTAAGGATGCTGGCTTTTGCAGAAGTCTAAACACAGTATAGATTGATGGAAGAAGAGTAATGAAGACATTGCTTGAGGGTTGAGAACTAGTTTGGGGAATGCATACCGAATAAGGAATCATTTGTATACTCTTTTTATTGCACCAAAAAAAAAGAAAAGAAAACACTGAAAGGCATAAATAAAATGCATGATAATAGTAGTTAAAAAATGAAAACAGCATAAGGAATATGTCAGCCAAAGAACAGGAAATGAGATGAAAGTGACAATATGGCATTGGAGTTTGTTTAAAGGTGATGATGGACCACTTCAGACATAGGCAGTTTGTTTCAACAAAGGAAGGAAATGACCTAGGTAAATATACTCAGGGACACTCAAGTTAATAGTAAGCGTAAATAATCCACATTTTAAATCAGTAGCAAAGAACTAGAGACAATTCTTACTGGGCCTGAGAAAATCCTTCTGATGAAAACGTAACCATTTTCAGAGCTGGGAAATGCAAAGGTGTTACATTTAAACACTTACTTTAGGAGATAGTGCATGAGATTTGGGGATCCTTAGGTTACAAGACGGGGCTTCCCTGATAGCTCAGCCAGAAAAGAATCCGCCTGCAATACAGGAGACCTGGGTTCGATTCCTGGGTCAAGAAGATCCCTGGGAGAAGGGATAGGCTACCCATTCCAGTGTTCTTTGGCTTCCCTGGTCATTCAGATGGTAAACAATTTGACTGCATTGCAGGAGACATGGGTTCAGTCCCTGGGTTGGGAAGATCCCCTGGAGAAGGGCATGGCCACCCACTCCAGTATTCTTGCCTAGACAATCCTCATGGACAGAAGAGCCTGGCAGGCCCCATGGGGTCACAAAGAGTCAAACACAACTGAATAACTAAGCGTGGCACGGGTTACAAGACAGAGGAGGCTTTTTAACCTCTCTGTTTACAAAGCACTGCCCTGGAAGAACATATTTCTTAGACTCCTGAGGGGATGTTTTCATGGCCGGGTTCTCCCATCAGGAGAAATACTTCCTCCTGAGCCTACTTCTTAGGGCCTTCCTGCCCCCAAAAGAGTGGACATACAAGACTGACAGACCAAAAAATTCTAGTGAAAGATTAAAATTTAATTGATCATGAAGGGCTTTTTGGTCTCTGAAAAAAAAAAAAAAAAAGTTCCTGGAATTCTGCTCTGCATTATAGCTAGCAAATGTAGACTGCTTATTCTCAGATTTACGTCCCGCATCTGGGCTTACCCTGTCATCACCAAACTAGCATTTCAAAAGACTAACTCAGCATCTCCACCTGGATGTCTCATAGGTAGACACCTCATTAAAAACTGAATTCATCTTCCAACTACATGCCCATCTACACAATTACAGATGAAAACTTTGACATCTTTCCTGTGCTTGCTTTTATGATGTAATCTGTTTCTCAGTAAATTCCAGAAATGTCTATCAGTACTGTCCAATAGAAATATAAAGTGGGTCAGATATGTCATTTTAAGATTGTAAGTAGTCACAAAAAGAGAGGGGGAAAAAAAAAACTCAGATGAAATTAACTTTGAATGTATTTTATTTAACTAAGCATATCCAAAGTATTATCATTTCAGCATATGCTCAAATAAATTTTACTATATTTTACATTACTGTTTCACACTGTTTATGATATCTAATATATATTTTGTAATTCATTCCTGTCAATTCAGAATCTAAATTTGCATCAGAGATATTGTATATTTCATAAAATATCCAGTTGGAAATGTAGATTTGCATTGTCTGAATTACTGTAGACATACCTAAACTTTTTCCATGATTGAATGAACTCTCAATTTTAAATTTATATCTAACTTAATTATAATTAAATACATTTTCAAATTCAGTTCCTCAGTTCCATTAGCCACATTTCAAATGCTTAACAGAGCTTTAGAATTTATCTGCTTTTCTTTGACTCCCCTTATTATTGCCTTAAGTGAATGTCCTCTTTTTCAACTGTTGGAACAGATTTCTAACTCATCTCACTGCTCACAAGGATTCCCTTTCTCATGCATCTCTACACTGCCACCAGAACAATTTGTGTAAAGCAAAAAGTTGGTTATTTCAACCTCTTGGTTATTTCAACATTCTAAATGTTTGATGGCAGTAGGTCTCTCAACCTCTTTTGGTTCAAAACAATCTGACTGATAATATTCAGCCACCTCTATCAGTAATGGTGTTCACTTAGAAGCATAAAAGCTTCTGAGTGAACAGAAGCAGGGAGAGCATGACACGGGGCCTCTCAACCCATCCTCCCCTTCTCTCTCTGCTTTGCAAGGCTGTGTCTCAACCCCTCACCTGGCAGCAATGCTGGTCAGGGATGGGCATGGACTGATTTGAAAGTGTTGGTCACTCAGCTGTATCCAGCTGTATTTGAAAGTGTTGGTCACTCAGCTGTATCCAATGCTTTGCAACCCCGTGGACTGTAGCCCACCAGGCTTTTCTGTTCATGGAATTTCCCAGGCAATTGTACTGGAGTGGGTTGCCATTACCTTCTCCAGATGATCTTCCCAACCCAGGGATCAAACCCAGGTCTCCTGCATTACAGGCAGATGCTTTACCATCTGAGCGACCATGGAAGCCCAATACCAATTTGAAGTCCCTCCATAATATTCATTAAGTATTTTTTTCCCAGTGTTTATTCAGGGTTTGAGGGGAAACTGATTTTCAAATTGTCTACAAAGATGCTTAGTAATTTACTTCTCCTGGACAAAGCAAAGTCAATTGTCTGGAAAAGAATCAGCCCCAAAACCCTTTATCAGTTTTTGTAGTCCTTGTACTTTCTTGTTTCTGGTGGCAGTTTTGTGAACCAGGCAAAATTTGGCATTTAGATTAAAGTGTTTAAATCTCGATGGCAGGTCCTTCATTTATGATGAATAATGTGATGCTGAGCAACAGTGAATGTCAAGAGGGCAGGGACATCCATCTATTTTGTGCACCTTTGTATTCCCAGAGTCCACCTGCAGCCTGAAATTTAGCAAATGAGCAATAAATATTTGTTGAAATATTTTTTTTTGTTGTTGTTCTAGAAGTTCTGCAAATTTAAGCTGCCTGTGTGCATTCTAAACATGTTTAAGGGCAAAAAATAGGTCAATGCTGCTCTGGTCAAGGTCTCCTTCAAGAGGTCGGTTTATAGTTAACTTGTTACAGCTGAGTTAGAGATGCAGATCTGAACTAACTGCTCAGTTCAGTTCATTTCAGTTGCTCAGTCGTGTCCAACTCTGCGACCCCATGGACTGCAGCACACCAGACTTCCCTGTTCATCACCAACTCTCAGAGCCTATTCAAACTCATGTCCATCGAGTCGGTGATGCCATCCAACCATCTCATCCTCTGTCATCCCCTTCTCCTCCCGCCTCCAGTCTTTCCCAGCATCAGGGTCTTTTCCGATGGGTTAGTTCTTCATATCAGATGGCCAAAGAATTGGAGCTTCAGCTTCAACATCAGTCCTTCCAATGAATATTCAGGACTGATTTCCTTTAGGATTGACTGGTTTGATCTCCTTGCAGCCCAAGTAACACCACAGATCAAAAGCATCAATTCTTCAGTGCTCAGCTTTCTTTACCGTTCAGTTCTCTCATCCATACATGACTGCTAGAAAAACCATAGCTTTGACTATATGGACCTTTGTCAGTAAAGTAACTGCTAGCATGTTACAAATTCATGATGTTGCTTCATTATAGATTGGTATCTTGAGACATGTTTCTGGTGAACCATGCCTTCACCTGTTCTATTGAAGAACCAGTGGCCTATACTGCAGATGGTTCAAAAGCCAAACTCCTTAGGTGGATCTGCAATGAATGCAAAACATAGGTTTATTTTCCAGCTCTATGTCCAGTTACTCCTCAGTGCAACTTGAACACATTCTATTCTCTCTTTATATGCATTTAACATACCTTTAAAAAAAAAGAAAAAAGAAAAAACACCTTTTAAGGCATTTGGAATACAGTCGCGTGAGGTCTGGCTTTTGCCCTCAAGTATCTTAGAATTTAATGGATAAATTTTATTTGTATGGCACCTTAGTCACAGAATGTAGGCATAGGCTATTATTCTAAACCTTCATGCTTTAGAAACACAATTAAAGGTTTTTAAATTCTATGAAGAGATCTCTAAGTATGACATTTATGAAAGTAACCAATAATCATGTAGCTGTTCTAACTTTACATTTGTTATCCATTTAATATTCATAAAACCCCTACAAATAAGAAACATTCTCCTCATTTAGTTAATGAGGAAAGGAGGCACAGGTCACACAGTGAGTGAGCAAAACCAGGCTTTGAACTCAGACAGTTTGGTTCTTAAATCCATGTGCTTAATCTCTGGGCCTTATGTATATGGTACAGGTAAGGGTACAGGGGGGACTACCTCATTAGGTTGCACCCCACAGCTCGGCCCATAATCTGTTTAATGCAGTTTTATAAAGTCAAACAACTTCAGCCAGAGTGGGTAGCCATTCCCTTATCCAGGGGATCTTCCCAACCCAGGGATCGAACACAGGTCTCCCAAATTGCAGGTGGATTCTTTACCAGCTGAGCCACCAGGGAAGCCCTTAGTATACCACACATCATATAAATTACTGAGCATTCCGTATATCAGCTACATAGACTATTTTTTCTAGTTGAGTAAACGCATAGAAAGTTATCTGGTTGACTAGTTGTCTCAAACATTTTGTAGTTAGTTGGCTAGCTTTTGTTATCAATTTGATTTGTAAATTTGGAGTGCACATGATTTTAAGGCAGAGAAACACAATTAAAAAAATTGTATCAGTAACAAAATGTCGGCAAAGATAGACCTTTGTTCATGTTCATTTCTTTCTTTGAAATATTCCTACTTCCTCTCGCTCCTGCTTGCTTTCCTTTCTTTTCTAGTCTGGTGAGTTTTTATTCACCGTTAAGGCCTAGATTATATATTTAATATATTTGTGAAGACTTCCTTGGTACACTAGGGAAAAACAAATCAGGTCCATCTTTGTACTAACATAGCACTTTTTACTTATCATAGTCATAGTTATTTCCATATGGATCCTTTCAGTCCATTAAATTGTGAACTCATCAAGGTCAATTACCATATGCTATACATCTTTTTATCTTGGCATTTTCTGACAGTTGCACAGTGCTTAAGAATACACAGTAATATTTATTGATAAAGGTATACAAGTGTGCATGAATGGAGCTTTCCTTTTGGCTTGTGGCCTTCCTTCCCCACTTGCTGGTAAATTTCCACTCTGGTGCAAGAACTCACATGAGGAACACTCTCCTTGGATCCCAGCATGAGGTAGACTCCCAGAGGGTAATGGTGAAAGCATGTGACACTCTCTTGGGCTCCCCTTTTACAACCTACAGAGGCTTGCACATTCAAGCCAGAGGCTGGGACCTATCATGAAATGGATTCATTATCCACATGGAGTTTTTCTCAGGGAAGGAAGACTTCTCCCATGTTAGATCATTGATCAGTCCCACTTCCAGATTCAGATATTCCAAACAAGTAGTCAGTTCTCTGAAATGTAGTATACTTCTTATCTGTTGTCTGTATAATCTGGGGAACTTATATAAAACATCTGTGATATATTTCTGTGCAATCAGACTTGATGACAGAAGATTATCCAACCAGAGAGTGAAAGGGAAAAAAACAAACCTTCTGTGGTAATCAGTCCTAATTGATTAGGGCTGTGGAAGGTAATTAACCTCTACTCCCTGGCAATTTGACCATCTTTTTTTTTCTCCTACTGTGACACTTGTTAAAATGATGGAAGTGAAATTGATTCTCCAGTTATTAAAATGTTTTCAATAATTTTAATTAATATATATTAAATGTTTGAAGTTCTAACAGTTAATTGTCTTAAGCAAGGTTAATCTCTCCCTTTGAAATCAGGTTTCCTCTGTCCATTGGCTTAGTAAGAATAATAGCTAAACAATTCTATTTAGCATGTATTGAATATTTACTATGTACCAAGCACCAAAGACTTTACTAAATGTTGTATTTCATTTAATATTCACAATAACCCATTGAGGTATGAATTATTATCTCAGTTTTACAGATGAGCAAACTACATTTTTAAGCAATTGACCCAAATCACATAGCTAGTAAGGATCTATTCTGAACTGCAAAGCCCCATTTTGCTTTTGTGTAAAGGAAAATTTCAGGCTAGCTGAGCTACTTTCTCAAATGATCATACAATCCAAATTATCAGTCCAAACTTAGTGAGTCTTTACTACATATTGCATTATAAGATTCCTTGAGCATGGGCACAAGCTAGAGTTTCTGTGTCCCTCAATACAGTGCGCTAAGTAACAGTAGAGTTCCATGACATAGCATATGATATTTGTTTTAAAATTCTTTTAATGGATGGAGTTATAGGTATTCTTATTATTTTTTGAACTAATACTGTCACGAGAGTATCACCCATATGTGTAGATGCATATGAAAATAATCTGAAATGCTCTGGAATCGGGCTGGAGCAAAAGCTTTCATCCTTTGCACAGATTCTAAAGTTAGTGCATAAAGCCTAGACAGCTTGACCTACTTTTTTTTTTTTTTAAACCAAAAGGCAGAGTAGAGTCTCTGTGTATCTCAGCATGTAAATGAGTGGGGGGAGAAAGGGAATTTGTCTATGGCTTGCATCTTGCTGATTGGACATCTTCCTGACAGAAGTGTTCAAAAGAAAAGTGTGTCATCCTGTTCATTATTGTTAATTAGCAGTAGAAAGCAAGGCTTTGGGGGTTCCATATCCCACAAGGCATCAGCAAAGAAATGGGGTTGAAATTTTAGCCCTTATATGTGAGGTAAGGTCAGACTGCCTGCCATGTAGGCTTCAGAACTGATTTCATTTGATCTTTAAAAGACAGGCATTGCAGAGAAATTTTACGTGTAGAAAGAAAAACACTGTAAATTCTAGCTTCTCTCGAATGCCTAATTCATGACCAGTGGTTAGTTGGTGATTTGTAACTGGCCACTGTGAAGCACTGGTGCTTTGGCCACCTGATGCAAAGAGCCAACTCACTGAAAAAGACCCTCATAACTGGGGAAGATGGAAGCAAAAAGAGAAAGGGGCGGCAGAGGATGAGGTGGTTAGATAGCATCACCAACTCAATGGCTGTGAATCAGCAATCAATGGCTGTGAATTACAATCAATGGCTGTGAATCACAATCAATGTCTGTGAATCACAATCAATGGCTGTGAATCAGCAAACTCAGGGAGATAGTGAAGGACAGAGAAGCCTGGTGTGCTGCAGTCCATGGGCTCACAGAGAGTCAGACATGACTTAGCGACTGAACAAGAAACAACTGTGAAACGTGTTGGATAAATGAAGAGGCTGGGGGTCCTTTTTGGTGTTTGAAATTGCAACAGAGATATAGTTCATTATTATGTGAGGTAAATACAGCAGCTCAGAGGGTAAAGTGTCTGCCTGCAATGTGGGAGACCCGGGTTCAATTCCTGGGTCGGGAAGATCCCCTGGAGAAGGCAATGGCAATCCACTCCAGCACTCGTGCCTGGAAAATCCCATGGACGGAGGAGCCTGATATGCTACAGTCCATGGGGTCGCAAAGAGTCGGACATGACTGAGCGACTTCACATACTGCAGCCATCAGCTTCATGGTTAACTAGCTTTTCAGTAAACTCTATGTCTGTTATTCAACTGCTCTTTTTTTATTTACCAGCTTTTTTTTTTTTTTAATTTAACTATCTAGACATAAACTAGGTTCAATAGATTAGTGATGCATACAATTGGGTCTATGTGTCCAATTGTATTTTATGACAGGCTGTACAGAGAGAGTTGAATTTTATCTGTTGTCCTATGTCTCTATTTACTTTCCAGAAAAAACCCATATTTTTAATAAATTTTATTTTTTTCTATCGTAAAGTACTTACTGAAAATTTTAAATGCAATGATGAGAATCGAAAGTATAAACTGCCTATAATATGACCAACCTTTTTACTGTCTTTAGTTTTATACATGTATCTTTTTTCTTTTATATATATCTGTTAATAGTTGTATATGCAGACACACTTAAACATTCTTTAAAAAGACAAAATGTTTGAATGTTTTTACATGATATATACTGTTCTACAACTTGATTATTCTTATTTAATTTGTTTTGGACGTCTTTCCACCTTAGAGCATGTAATCTCTTATTTACTTCATAGGCTCCTATTGCACATATATGCTAAAATTTAGCTAAATCATTCCCTAATGATGGATTTTTGTTTGTTTCAGAATTTTTAGATTGCAAACCAATAAAAATTTTTAATCTTAAATAAAAACAATATTTCACATATATGAATATATATATTTAGGAAGATAAATCCCTAGGAGGGAGCCATTGCATTTATTGTAGAGTTGTCCTTCAAGAAAATTGTACTGTTAAACACTTCTACCACCAAGTATATAAGAATGTCAGAAACTAGAGTATTTTTGTGTGAAGACAAACTGGCCTCATTATTTCATAAGACACTGGGCTCCATATAATGATTTTCCTTTTAAGACTTCTTTGGTTTGAGTGTGTTTACATTTTAATAATAACCCTGTATTAAAGTTGACTCAGTGGAAAAGACTCTGATGCTGGGAGGGATTAGGAGCAGGAGGAGAAGGGGACAACAGAGGATGAGATGGCTGGATGGCATTACTGGCTCGATGGACATGAGTTTGAGTGAACTCCGGGAGTTGGTGATGGACAGGGAGGCCTGGCGTGCTGTGATTCATGGGGTCACAAAGAGTCGGACACGACTGAGTGACTGAACTGAACTGAACTGAAAGGTGGTACCAAACCTCCATTAGCTTTGGTCACAGTTTTTTTCCCTTATATTCTTACAGCATTCACAGAATAACAATAGGTTAAGGAAGTGGGATAAGGCGTTCATGAGTCATGTGACTCATTTTATGAAAAGCAACTGCTGTACAGTTTTCTGGGATGAGCCAGGCAGGCAAGAGGTTAATATCCCAGTGGGATGCACAACTCATTTCAGAGTCTGTCTTGTGTTCTTCACCTTCTACACCTTCCATAATTCTTAATTTTGCCCCTAGTCGCTTACTATTTTGATCATGTAGTCCCCAGGTATTGTGCATCAGCAGTGGAACATGGCAGGCTTTTAAATGTATTAATATTGTCAACATTACTGTGGTTAATTTTAATGTAACAAACAGAGTAACAACAGATGTGTTCTGCTATTAACCATGTAGTAAGGCATAGATGTCTTAGCTCTTGATAACCCATTTCAGCAACAAAGTTGTTGAGTTCAGAGAGTGGATTCCATCAAGGGACTAGGTCATATGTCGTGGGGCATTTGATAATGGCTAAGATTAAATTGAAAGGAAATAAGATATTCAGAAGGGAAAAAAGGATGTAGCTATTAAAGTTTTTCACATTCTACATGTGACTTTTTTTTTTAACTTTAGTCTTAACACATCCATTGTGAACTAAATCACAGCTGATATAATCACATGTAAAATTCGAGAACATTTTGGTTAGCTTGCCGAAATTTTTATTACTAATATACGGATATAATTTAAACATGTGAAATATAACCAAACTGATAGTTTTTCTTTGAACTTTTAAAATTATTTCCAAGGTGCTACCGCTTTGAGTTTTACTAATGAATGGTAAAATTAAAATATGTAAGTATGGAGTTTAATAGGCACTAAGAATATGTGATAATGCCATGGCTGTCTATACCATATCCACTAACATATTTAATAGCGGAACAGATGCATCTTGCTATGGTAACACATGATACCAACCAGCAGGGAGTCCCATTTGCCAAGTCAGTTTTTATTTTATTTCTTTATCCCCAAACCTCTCTAATAATCTCAGTCTTCAGTGTGCTTTGATCTGTGAGGCAGCAAGCAGATAGGAGGGATCCTGTCCTCTGCTGTTTGTTTCCAGCAGGTTGTTGGTTTCAAGATGCAAAGCCCATGAGGTTCTAAGATAAAATAACTGGGCAAGACTGGATAGGACATTCAGCACACATGATTACATAAGCTACATAATAAAACACATGCACCCAATACAAAACGGGTAGAGAAGTACCATGTTCAAGGAAGCTCTGCAATGTGTCATGTGGTAGCTTCAAATTAGTAAGAAAATTCTAGCTACCAGCCTCTCAGTAAGTATTCGTTATGTGGTGAGCAGGTTATTTAAGTGTGATGGTTTGTGTGTGTGTCTTCTAGTTGCCCTTCCCTAACTAGCAATAACTCTTGTTGCCCAAGAGATGCCCAAGGGAAATTGGAGTTGTTTGGTGTTGCAAGATTTGCTCTCTGAGGAGCAATTCTTTGGAGCTTTCCATGAGCTATTTTACAATCCTTTAATTGCTGTGTCTGGAAAAAAAACTCTCATATACATTCTAAAGCTAAAATAAGATGACTGTCTAGCTAATATATGCTGATATTCATAGAAAGATGTGGAATTGTTAATGGTCCATTTAAAATGGGTTTTACCAAAGATTCTGGTCTAGCTATATTGAAAATTGAAAAATTGTTGGAATTGGATACATCTTATTGAACTAAAAGGACTTCTGTTGTGTTTTGTGTGGTAAGGGAATTATACTAACCTTGAATCTAAAATGTGAAAAAGCTTGGTTCTAATCATATGGAATGTCATAATGCAATTGTCAGTTATCTGGACAAGACAAAGTAATTGTAGTTTGAGATGTTCTGCATCTTTTCTGACCATCTTATTTAACAGAGTTTGCGAAATTGTTGACTAGGGCCTGTTAAACCATTCAGAGTAAGTTTTTTCTTGGCTCAATGGCTATTATGCACAATCTATCTTTGCCTCCACAGTCCACACTGATTTGTGAATTCAGTGAAGTCCTTTAGGCTTACTCAACTGGAATATTAATTTCTTTGCATTGCATGAGTGAAGTGTTTCACCCACTTGAAATTTCATTCTGTTGTAACGGTGAACCTCAGGGAGCCATGGTTAGGGAATTGGGAAAGCTGAGTGTGCTTTTTGTTACTGTGACTTGTAATTCGCTGTAATGCTGTCTGTAAGAAAATATTCCTAAATAGGTAATCACTTCAGCATCTATTTTCTGACCAGTAGGACTGAAGAGCTTATCCTTAAAGTAGGCTAGTAGGATAAGACATTTGAAAACTCTTAATATCACCTTGGTTTTCCATTTTAGATATACTAAGAATGTAGATAATAATCATTTATCTTACAACTTGATTTGGTTTTTGATAATAAGGAGTTAATGTATACCTAAACTCATAGGTCTTTTTCATCAGCTAGTCTGATAACAAATTGTTTTTGATAAAATGCTCATATTCTGGCTAAAATTTCTTATTTCCAAACCCAGAAGAACAGTCTTACATGCTCATCAGAATGTTACTCTCTCCTAAATTGGTACATAGGAAGATGACTCATGAAATAGTGAGAACTGTGTGGATAGCTAACAGATACAGCATAGTTATAAGACAATTTATCATCTTCAAGAAATTCTAGAGTTATTTAGATGGCAGGAGAATTAGATGTAGCTATTCTTCTATGTCTGATGGAGAAATGGATCTAAGCCTGTTTGAAGATAATGAAAACAGGTCACCCTAATGTAAAATCCAAGTGAATCTTTGAAATCTAACTATTCACTCAGAGAAATAAAACCTGTAGCCTCTGGAGTTTGGTGTATTTGGAACATCACAGTGAAGCTTATACCTAAGTTTATTGGCAATGGAGAAGAAAAAAATTTAAGACTATTGATATGTCCTTTTTTTAAATAGAAATATAGTTAATCTACAAAGTTATATTTCAAGTGTAAAGCAAAGTTGTTGATATATATATATATATGTATTCTTTTTCAGATTCTTTTTCATTATAGGTTATTATAAGATGTTGAGTAGAGTTATTTGTGCTATGTGGTAGGTCCTTGTTGTTACCTATTTTATATATAGTAGTGTGTGTATGTTAATACCCAAATCCTAATTTATCTCCCTCTGCATCCCCATTTGGTAACCGTAAGTTTTATTTTCTATGTCTTGGTATATTTTTCCTTAAAACTATTTCAAAAATATAGAATACAATTGAAATAAAACTATTTCAAAAACATAGAATACAATTTTTGGAAAAGGTACCTTTGTCTACTTTATTTTTCATATAGAAACAGGAATATCTAAGCTTTTAAATCAAGATCATCTAAAATGTTACTGGGTACACAACTGATATTTTTATATCCTGATAAGTTTCAGGATCTGGAAGTATAGTTCACTCACAAGTTCACTTTATTCTAACCCTTAATTAGTAACTAAAGATAGCTTAAGTTTTAGAAAATAAATGGATCATACTGCTTGTAAGCTATGGCTTGCTGAGGGTTTAGATTCTATCTCAGTCTTCAACATAAACTAATACCTTTCTATCCAAAATTTGAGAGTGGAAAAGGCTATAATTGTTGTAGTTGGGTAGGAATTATGCTGAAGGACTTTGGGATATGAGAGAAAAAGAGAACCAGAGGAGAATTCAATCAAGTCTCTAGAGTAATATGATGGATATTATTTTATTCTGAGAGAATCATTACGTTTTATAGAGATGATGGGGTTCATACCAGGAACAGTTAGATCTCTCCAGAAGGATGTTTAGAATAGACATCCAATCCCCGCTGGAGGTAGGAGGTCTTTCATTCATTCATGAATCATGTATTGAGAACCTTAAGATGCGCAGAACCATGTTAGTTTCATGGAATATAGCATGGCTAAAATATTGCATGACTTCAGTAAAACTGAAGAATAGTGAAGACAGACTTTTAAAAAAGGATTTTAAAATACTATAATAAGGACCATAATAGAAGCACATGAACTTGCAGTAGTAGTGTTAAGGAAAAACTCATGAATTTTGCTTTGGCACCTTAGGGACACCTTTGCAGAGAAGTAGCATAAGGCATGTATGAGTGAGGAGTTTGCCAAACAAAAGTAAACAAAGGGGACCATCAGAAATAACATAAGCTAAGGTTAAATATGGCATGGGATATCTTATTAATCATGTGCCCTAGAATATAGCCCTGAGTAGGTATCACAGCATGTTTTCTGAATAAGTGGTTAAACCGGAGGCATCTTACCAAGTTTTTCAATAACAATAACTTAAAGAAAAGGAGCAAAAAGATTTTAACAAGTATGCAAGTGATGGTGTATTGAAAAGATGGTATGGTGGTGTTGGTTTAGTCACTAAAGTCATGTCCAACTCTTGTGACCCCATGGACTGTACCCTGCCAGGCTCCTCTGTCCATGGGATTCTCCACTCAAGAATACTGGAGTGGTTTGCGATCTCCTTCTCCAGCGATCTTCCCAACCCAGGAATCGAATCCAGGTCTCTTGTATTGCAGGTGGATTTTTTACCTACTGAGCTACGAGGGAAGTCTTACAAAGATGGTATATGGTACCCTAAAGCTTTACTGTAAGTGGCTTTCAGGACAGCACTCTGGGTTGTAAAGGTTGTAAGGATGCCTTTCGACCAGGCATTCTGGTGAAAAAAGTACTGCAGAGACCCACACAGTATGCAGTGTTCCATACTATCCCAGAACACATGCTTTGGGTCCATGTTATTATTAGTTCTGTCTCTCTTTTTCTGCCTTTCTAAAAGATGATTCAAGTTGAGAGCTCAACAATATATAGAAGGTTTTTGAGTAATTACATACTTAGATAAAAAGTTTTAAAGTAATTATAGATCCAGCCAGATAAATGAAGGTCCTATGATTTTACACATTTTTCTAGGCTTTTTTTTTTCCTTTCTAGGCTTTTTTTTAGTCACATGAGTGCTCACCTAATTCAGTGGTCACTGATACAGTAACAATGGTATACTGTTGTATATCCATACATATACATATCCATATTTGTAGATCATATTTTCCCAATGTGATATGCATGATGAACATACTATTCAAAAGTGATGTTCGAGACGTGACAGAATAAATTGACTACTTTTTGACTACTTTGCTATTCTTACCATTACCAAAGATTATCCTGGAATGTATATTTATTGTGATGCTCGTAACCAAGGATTGGGAGAAAAATTATGGAGAATATCAATAGTATTAGGAGGCCCTGCTTACTATGCTGTACCTCTTTTTCTGCAATAACACTCTGATCTCTTTGTAATTACCATATTAATCTTCACTAGTATCTGACCCAGGTGTTTTATCAGGATTGCCAGGAACATGACAAGGTCATTGCTTTTGAACCTTCAAGACATTACAAAGAAGCTGTTTTTAGCTACATATTTTGAAGGCTGCCACACATAAACTAGATTCTGTCATAGATATTTCTTTACTGTTTAAAAATGATAATGATATTTCACAATACACTCTGTGTAATTTAGACCTTGTAATTATTCTGGACCTGAATTCTCAGATTTTAGGACAGCAGCTGCATACTTGGCATCCCCCAAATCTGAAATCCACTTTTGAACTGATGTTAGCATGATACCATTGATCATTAAAACCTGACTTGAACTTTCCACTGTACAATATATACAGAAAATTAGTGTGGTAGTTAATTCTGTTGTTCCCAGAGGCTGTGGCTTCCTGAGTTCAATAAAACACTGATTTTTTTTTTTTAATGGCTTGAAAACAGAAAGCTAAAAACAAGAGAATGTCTTTTGGCATGTCTTAGTCTCTGCGCATTTACATTTTAAAAAATGTAAATCTTTTTCTCCGTTTGGTATTGTGAAGATAAAAAGTGACTCAAAGAAATGAATAATTCTGTTTTCTAATCTAGTTTGTAAATAGTTAAGATATATGGCATGAAACCTCCGAATACAACTTCCTCATGCAACTTCAAAATCAAATTTTTAAACTTGGACCCATCTTCCCATACCACGTTGTGATTTCTAAATGGGGCATCCAGTTTGACTACATATAGTGTTTATAAGCATCAAAATGGTAAAAATCTAGGCACAATTTGTGAACTCATTTGGTTGTAAAATATTTTTTAACAGCTTTTCTGACATCTCTCTGATTCCACTCGATATTTTTTGTGCTTAGAAGCATATTTAGTTGCTTCAATATCTAACAAATTTAATCTGAGGTTTAGCCACACTCATTTGTGCAATTAACATCTATTTTTGATGATTTATTGATAGATGCTTTATTCTCTAAAGAGTTACCTGATATAATAAAAATGTTCAAATTACAAATTTGAACCGATTTCGTGTTTAATGTACCTGATATTGTATCTTCTTTTAACTGTCCTACTTCTAAAACTCTTGCTCCCCAAAAATTGTTTACACTTGCTTTTAGCACCTAAAACATCTGACTATTTACTGGGGAACCAGAATGATTATGCTAATTATGTGCTTGCTAAAAGTTTCATTGGAGAATTTACTTTGCATGAGGCCTGTGGTTGACCAAACTATAGGATATATGTGGTTGAACTGAAGAATAGGCAAAAATAATCACCTGTTAAATTATTAATAATAATCCCTTAATTCAGATTGTCTTGATTTTCTACTATTATTATTAATATGGTACGACTGAACTGAACTGAATCTCATATTTTATATCTTATTTTATAATTCAAAGCATTTCAGCATAATCTTTAAACAACTCCAAAAGATATAGAAAGCAGTAGTTTTTATTGTATACATTTCTTAAATAGTGAAGGGGCCTAGAGAATATAAATGACATGATTAGTCAGAGGATGAACAATGATGATAATTCAGGTCTTCTGATTTCAGTTCAATTATTGTTCTACTATAATTTAATTTGTAAATGTTTCTCCCCAGTACTCTTTGATTGAGATCATCTTAGGTACAGGGAACTATAATATCCACGCTTGATAGGGGTCATGTAAATATAAATGGAATTCATTTGTTGAACTTGAAGAAGTGCACTGACCCATAACATACGATCTTTATTTATAACTAGTCTCTATTTTAAAATGTACCTCAAGGGTATAATAAAGGCATGCAGTTCTTTGCTTTCAGAAATCCTTATAATAACTTTTTCCTTTTAATACAAGACTAGAAAGAGGCTGGCATATTCAATCAGATAGTAAAATGGGAGTAGAGTTGGGTAGGAAGTAGAATGTAAAGGAACAATAATGCCATCATAAGAAAAAGTAAAGGAAATACTCATCAGAAAAAATTATTTCAACACTTGGGAGAATATAGAAAGGTAATTACATAAATGAAGTATTATCTGAAATGAATTTTGTGAGGGTTACAGCCACCTATCTCATTTCTGTGATGTGTAGAATTCAGGTAATGCTTTGGCTGCAAATCAATGACCTGGGTATATTAAAATGAGCCGAGTCCTAGCTCTGCAGCATATTTCATTTCACCTTTCATCAGTTTATAAAATCAGGTTAATAATACTTCCCTATCTACCTCGTAGAATTATTCTGAAGATCAAATGAAATAGAGGGTGCAAATGTACTTTGGGACATTAAAAGCATCACAGTGCAACAGAAAGCTGTATAGTTCCTCCAGATCATGTCAGAAAGCCGTTTCATTATCTTTTAGTCAGACTTTGTGAAAATATAATGTGGGCTATGTTATGACTTTTGCACGAAATCTGGGAGATTTAAGAAAATCTTAAGAACAATCGGAAGAATTAAGTTTCAGTAGTTAAAAGCTGGAAGTGCCTAGAATAAAGACTGAATTCAGATTCCCTGAAAATGATTTTGTTAAGTAATAGAATTTTTTCTATGTCTGCCAAATTCTTACTGATATTGTTGCTGTTGCTTGCATTAGCAACGTTAATGATGACATCAGTCTTTTCCTAGGCAAAATGATCCAAATTATTTGATAATCTACCCATTGAATACTGAAAGTGCGGAAAATAAAGTTGCAGATTGGATTAGAAAGAGCTGAAAAGATTTAGTCTTAGTGACTTGCTGATATATCTTTTATGGTATGTGTGTGCTCAGTCATGTCTGATTCTTTGTGACCCTATGGACTAGAGCCTGCCAGGCTCCTCTGTCCTTGAGATTTGCCAGGCAGGAATACTGGAGTGGGTTGCCATTTCCTTCTCCAGGGTATCATCCCTACCCAGGGATTGAATCTATATCTCTTGCGTCTTCTGCCTTGACAGGCAGATCCTCTACTGCTGTGCCAACTGGAAAGCCCATCTCTTATGGAAGTGCCTTGAAAAAGATAGGCATGCATGCACAAGAATGTCCCATTTAAGAACAGTAATACTATGTTCAAAAATGGTCATACTCATAATGAGAAATTACCTAGTACTTCCTAAAAGTCCTTGTCCTTGCACTGGCCTAATGAAAATTATCCAGCACCCTTAATGAAAATATATAAATTGTCATTCAGCTTGTAAATGAAATGCATACTGGAGCCATGGCAAACGTGTGAGTATCATATGCAAGCTGGGATGAAATGTCAAGTCCAAAACATCACATTGATAACTGTAAAAATGAAGGCCTATATTTGAGTATAACATAGAATAAACAGCAAACAAATAAACTTTACACCTTCAGTTCAGTCCAGTCTCTCAGTCATGTCCGACGTTTTGCAACCCCATGGACTGTAGCACGTCAGGCTTCCCTGTCTATCACCGACTCCCAGAGCCTACTCAAACTCTTGTCCATCAAGTCTGTGATGACACCCAACCATCTCATTCTCTGTTGTCCCCTTTTCCTTCAGTCTTTCCCAGCATCAGGGTCTTTTCCAGTGAGTTAGTTCTTCACATCAGGTGTCCAAAGTATTGGAGTTTCAGCTTCATTACCAGTCCTTCCGATGAATATTTAGGACTGATTTCTTTTAAGATTGATTGGTTTGACCTCCTTGTAGTCCAAGGGATTCTCAAGAGTCTTCTCTAACACCACAGTTCAAAAGCATCAATTCTGCAGTGCTCAGCTTTTTTTATAGGCCAACTCTCACATCCATACATGACTACTGGAAAAACCATAGCTTTAAATAGATGAAACTTTGTTTGCAAAGTAATATCTCTGCTTTTTAATATGCTGTCTAGGTTGGTCATAGCTTTACTTCCAAGGAGCAAGCATCTTTTTATTTCATGGCTGCAGTCACCATCTGCAGTGATTTTGGAGCCCAAGAAAATAAAGTCTGTCACTGTTTCCACTGTTTCCCCATCTATTTCCCATGAAGTGATGCGACCAGATGCCATGATCTTAGTTTTCTGAATGTTGAGCTTTAAGCCAGATTTTTCACTCTCCTCTTTCACTTTGATCAAGAGTCTCTTTAGTTCTTCACATTCTGCCATAAGGGTGGTGTCATCTGCATATCTAAGGTTATTGATATATCTCCTGACAATCTTGACTCCAGTTTATGCTTCATCCAGCCTATCGTTTTACATGATGTACTCTGCATATAAGTTAAATAAGCAGGGTGACAATATACAGCCTTGACATACCCTTTCCCCAGTTTGGAACTAGTCCATTGTTCCATGTCCAATTCTTGGCCTATAATCATCATAAAGTTAATATAGGTCAGTAGTGTTATGAGGCTATCAAGTAACACTAATCAATTTTAGGATAAATTAAATTTTAAAAGATGAATATGATGATTCCCCTTATGTATACTTTATTTTGGGGGCTCCAAAATCACCACAGATGGTGAGTGCAGCCATGAAATTAAAAGACGCTTGCTCCTTGGAAGGAAAGTTATGACCAACCTAAATAGCATATTAAAAAGCAAAGACATTACCCTGCCAACAAAAGTCCGTCTAGTGAAAGCTATGGTTTTCCAGTGGTCATGTATGGATGTGAGAGTTGGACTATAAAGAAAGCTGAGTGCCGAAGAATTGATGCTTTTGAACTGTGGTGTTGGAGAAGACTCTTGAGAGTTCCTTGGACAGCAAGGAGTTTCAACCAGTCCATCCTAAAGGAGATCAGTCCTAGGTGTTCATTGGAAGGACTGACATTGAAGCTGAAACTCTAATACTATGGCCACCTGACGCGAAGAACTGACTCATTTGAAAAGACCCTGATGCTGGGAAAGATTGAAGGCAGGAGGAGAAGGGGACGACAGAAGATGAGATGGTTGGATAGCATCACCGACTCAATGGACATGAATTTGAGTAAACTCTGGGAGTTGGTGATGGACAGGGAGGCCTGGCGTGCTGCAGTCTATGGGGTTGCAAAGAGTTGACATGACTGAGCAAATGAACTGAACTGATACTGATGACTTTACTGGAGTTATTGTCCTATTTGTCAGATTTTCCAAATGGAATGATTTCAGAAAATGGAAAAACAAAAACTAAAACAAAACAAAACATGAAGCTAGATTAAATTGTAGAATCATCAAAGAAATTAGAAGGAATCAGGATCTCTGGTTAGAAGCCACAAAGGAGAGAACTTGAACAAGTAGGTAACAGCTCAAGGAGACTATAATTAATTTACTTGGAGAAATATCTAACTGTCACAGGGGTTTAGAGATGGAATTGAGTGCCTCAAGTAGTACTACACGTCCCCTTGATGGGGAGTTGGACAGAATTAAAGCATTAGCTAGCTACTAGACAGAAGGACCTCTAAATTCCATTGTATTTTCTCCTTATTCTATTGTGCTAAATAGATGTATCAATTATTGCAGAAAGGAACAAGCTAAATGTAACATACAAACTTAAAAACATGGAGGATGAGATGTGCCACTCTTGTTCTACAAACCATACATTCACCATAGCTTTTCTCTCCTGTCCTTTCTTATATTCTTGAACTCATATATCCTTTACTCATTCATTCAAGACATTCATTTAACAAGATGTAAATGTTGCTGTATGCGTCTCAGGTGGCTCAGTGGTAAAGAATCTGCCTGCCAAGCAAGAGATGTGGGTTCAATCCCAGGGTCAGGAAGATTCCCTGGAGTAGGAAATGGCAACCCACTTCAGTATTCTTGCCTGGAAGATTCCAAGAACAGAGGAGCTTGGCAGACTACAGTCCGCAGTGTCGTAAAGAGTGAAACATGACTTAGCAACTGAACACAAACAACAACAAAAGCAAATTGTTGCTCAACAAAATGCTGAGTGAATGCAATGTATAGAATATTAATATTAATCATGTGCAAGCTCCACAAAGGATAGACTTTTGTCTGTCTTGTTAATTTCTGTATCCTCAGCACCTATAACTGCCTGGCTTAATATTAGTGTTTAATAGTATGTGTGTGTCTATACACACAAACACTTATGGAGACGGAGTCTTCCCTGGTGGCTCAAACGGTAAAGAATCTACCTGTACTGTGCGAGACCTGGGGTTGAGCACACACATATATAGAGAGAAGGGGAAATGAAAGAAAGATATAATCTGACAGTTTTACAGTTACAGTTAATTTTACAGTTAATTTACTTTTTTACTTATTTTTATTTATTTATTAATATTTATATTTTTGGCTGCACTGGGTCTTCATTGCTGTGCATAGGCTTTCGCTAGTTGCAGTGGGCAGGGGCTACTCTTTGTTATGGTGGGTGGGCTTCTCATCGCAGTGGTTTCTCTTGTGGAGCACTACTTCTAGGATTGCAGGCTTCAGTAGCTACGGCACACAGGCTTAGTAATTGTGGTTTGAGGGCCCTCAAGCAGGCAAGCTTCAGTAGTTGTAGCATGGGCTTAGTTGTTACGAGCTGTGTGTAATCTTCCTAGACCAGGCATTTGTACCTGTGTCCTCTGCATTGGCAGGCAGGTTCCTATGCTCTGTACCACCAGTGAAGTCCTGCAGTTCATTTTACAGTTAAACATTTTTCCCCACCACAGTATTAGAGAGCATCCTGTTACAGACCACATCCAAAGATAGGCAGGCACCTTTCCTAGTGTCTTTGGCCACAGTTATGCAAACTAGAGTCCTTGGTCTCTCAGGTGTGTGAGACACTGTCCTAATGTCAAATGGCAACAAGCGGCTCCTGTTGGTCATTACATTAATGTTGATTTCCATTAACCATTATAAAGAAAAAGCATCTCATAGGGGAGTTAGCAACTGGGAAATTATTTCAAAGGCAGTATCTTTGTTATAACTTTAATCAATGGTTCTCAAACTAGAGTCAGCGGGAACGTGCTTAGCGTTTGGAGATTCTCACTATTGAGGGCTTCTTTATTATCATAAAGCTGTTCCCTACCTGACCCTTGCAGAGATATCAGTTCACATTTGGCTTCCGTATGCCCTTGGAAATTTATATCATGCAGGCAAACTGAAAGGTTAAAGGGACAGGGTGGTGTCGACAAAGACATTTCATTGTGCCCCCATATTTTCTCCAGTTTATCTATGTAACTATTTTTGTTTCCTAAGAATACTCTTCTTCCTTTGCTCCTTCCATTTAAATAAGAGAATTATAGACACCGGCACCACCCAAAACTTCTTTTTCCAATTTTGATACTAGAAACATACATTAACCATTTATTCAAGCAATAGTTATTTTTTGAGACCCTTTAAGTTCTGGCACCCTCTTAGGGGGTATAAAACAGAGAGCACAGTGGATGAAAACCATACCTTCACAAGAATTATGTTATCGAGTCACACATAGGCCTTCAAAATAAGCTGTTTAGATAAAGGGGAATAGTAATGTAATGAGTGAAATAATCTTTGGGATAAAACTTCTGATATGATTTTTTCTAGGCAAACTCATTTATTTCTTTGCAAATTCAAAGTATTATTTTGATTGCTTGTTTGAAACTGCTGTTCTTGTTGATTTTCTTCTTTCCTCCTGAGAGTTTCTGTAATATTTATGACGAAGTTAGTAGTATGAATTAAAACTTTAAAAGCATAGATCACTCACAAGCTTTTTTTATTAATTACATTTTTTTGTTTGTTTGTTTCTCGGAAAATACGCTCAGTCAGTGCTCAGTGAATCCCAAGCTTATAAATTAGATCCTAAAGGGACAGTTTAAGGGACAGGAATATAGAGTATATTCAGTTTGCCAGTAAACAAAATTTTTAGTGTAGCTCTTAAGGCCTTCATATTGATCTGCTTCCATGAATGAGCAAAAAGGATATGTAAGATTTACAAACAAGGCAATTCCAGCATGTGTCTGAAATTGTCATGGATCATGTTTATTAAATCTATGAAAAACAAGTCATCTGTCCTTCTTTTCTCTTTCCTTCTTCTTAATGAGGTAAAATTATTATACATCAAAGTAAGTCTGATTGACTATACTTGATATTTTAGATATTTGCCAGTAGATAAATATACTGTACTGATGTTTTGAATTATTTCTATACTTCAATATTTTGCTGTCATTTTATTGTATATACCTCTTACTAGACTTAAGTAGAGCTTACAAATATGAGCTTTATAGATTCTAATATGTATGAAAATAGATGTTCATGATTATGTATTTGCCATATTCTTTTTCTATTACACTAGAAATCACAAGCATATTATTTTATTAACTTCTAATATAGAAATTACACATTGCATAATTCAGATTGCTAGTCTGTTGATAAGGAGATTTCACCATCTTTTCAGTGTTATGAATATTTTCATTTTAACTACAAATGGCTAGCCCTCAAATGTTATTTTATGTTCTGATTCCCACATGTACTATCAAGTTTAGGAGACAAACACTCTGAATAGGAAATCAAAGTCTTTTTATATAATATGTAACATACAAATATGCATGTGTGTGTCTATGTGTTCACTGAGCTCATCTACCAGTCTAGGGAAAAATCTTTAAGTGTTTCTTATGGTTAATTGAAATTTTGGCCCTTCTTACATAAGATCTAAGAAGGACTTTCCTCAACCAGTTTTCTCCCACTATAAAGTTTTGCTTGAATCTAGTGGCCACTCTTAAATTATTTTCAAATCAGTTTAATAGGTCCAGATTTTATTCACAAGCCATTTAGAACAATGGATAATGATAATTATTAAAAATTTGTATTTTAAATAGCATTTAACTTAGTTATTGGTGCATTGTTATTGAGGAATTTCTGATGCTAATAACTGTCCATCACTTAGATTTTATTAAACTACTTGAATAGTGTATGTTTTTGTGAAGAGCCTTACTGTTTTATGAGGTATGGCTATGAGTTTCTCATATCTGAAAGTAATGGCTAAAAATTTTATTTTTTAAAAGTTAAAATTTTTATTTAAATGGCATCTTAAAATAAGCATGTAATAATACATAAATGGAAATAAAATTGTGGAGAGTCAAAAAGTTGGCTTAAAGCTCAACATTCAGAAAATGAAGATCATGGCATCTGGTCCCATCACTTCATGGGAAATAGATGGGAAATAGTGGAAATAGTGTCAGACTTTATTTTTCTGGGCTCCAAAATCACCGCAGATGGTAACTGCAGCCATGAAATTAAAAGACGCTTACTCCTTGGAAGGAAAGTTATCACCAACCTAGATAGCATATTGAAAAGCAGAGACATTACTTTGCCAACAAAGGTCTGTCTAGTCAAGGCTATGGTTTTTCCTGTGGTCATGGATGGATGTGAGAGTTGGACTGTGAAGAAGGCTGAGCGCCGAAGAATTGATGCTTTTGAACTGTGGTGTTGGAGAAGACTCTTGAGAGTCCCTTGGCCTGCAAGGAGATCCAACCAGTTCCATTCTGAAGGAGATCAGCCCTGGGATTCTTTGGAAGGACTGGTGCTAAAACTGAAACTCCAGTACTTTGGCCACCTCATGCGAAGAGTTGACTCATTGGAAAAGACTCTGATGCTGGGAGGGATTGGGGGCAAGAGGAGAAGGGGACGACAGAGGATGAGATGGCTGGATGGCATCACTGACTCGATGGACGTGAGTCTGAGTGAACTCTGGGAGTTGGTGATGGACAGGGAGGCCTGGCAATGCTGCGATTCATGGGGTTGCAAAGAGTTGGACACGACTGAGCGACTGATCTGATCTGATCTGATAATACAATTTTTTAGCTAGTCAATAATTTATTTCTTGCTACTGCCTTAAGTAAGCATATATTCAGCAAAGAAGGATTTTATTCATAGTCAGACACCTATGAAATACATGTTCCTACTTTACTGCAAAGAAATGTTATTTTTAATTGCGTGAAAGTATCATTACAAAGAATATATGCAGTCTACATATAATTTGGTACTTGGATTAATAAGTTTATTGCTTCACAAGGTCCACTCAGTGATCACTACCAGTGAATTTTTTGAAATTACAGTGCATTTTCTGCTAATTATAAAACTATTCCTGGTGTCCCAGTAGTAGTTATTACTCATAGAAAACACTGATTAATATATATGAATATGGATGTAATTAAATATTAATCAGATTTAACTTTTAGAACAATGCACTACCAATCCTCTTACCTCCAAAAATACTAGTAAATTACAATTGGATTGTTCTGATTTTGAAGTTGAAATTCATGACTCCAAGTTCTTAGACTAAATCAAATAGGGCGATGGTGATATGTGTTACTTATGTGATAAACTCCTAAGTCCTAATTAAAACATTTTAAAAGCTGAATGAAATGATAAAACAACACAAGACCTTTAGGCAAAAAGTTATATATGAAACTGTAATTGGGTCTCATTGCTCAGGAGGAAATGGGTTGATTTTTATTTCATTTTCTTCAAATTCCTGTTATTTGTTGCAAGTGATAATATTTACTCAAGCAATTATAATTATAACAAATAACAAATTTTCTGTTTGGCTAGAAGAAAGATTTTAGAGAATTGAAAGATAAACAACATTAACAGCATCATTAATGTTGCATTATAATTATTAGTAAATAGAGCATTAATAAAGCTATGATACAGTGATATAATTATGTATGAATATATGATTAGGACAGGGAGGCCTGGCATGCTGGGATTCATGGGGTTGCAAAGAGTCGGACACAACTGACCGACTGAACTGAACTGAACTGAAATGCATACATTGGTTGCACAGTTAATTGTTGCAGAGGCTTTAAGATTCTGATGCTGAGAGGGATTGGGGGCAGGAGGAGAAGGGGACGACAGAGGATGAGATGGCTGGATGGCATCACTGACTCGATGGATGTGAGTCTGAGTGAACTCCGGGAGTTGGTGATGGACAGGGAGGCCTGGCGTGCTGCGATTCACGGGGTCGAAAAGAGTCGGACACGACTGAGTGACTGAACTGCACTGAACTGAACATGTAAATCTATGATATTTCTCATTTTACTTTCATCTTACTCATTTTTATTGGAACAAACATAAATGATTTGAAACACTAAATCACATCTGTTTGGTTAATAATGAATCAAATCTCTGTTACTTTCCATGTTTTTCCTGAGTGATGTACACACTTCAGTTACCTGGTGGCTCAGGCAGTAAAGAATCTGCCTGCAATGCCGGCGACCTGGCTTCAATCCCTGAGTTGGAAAGATCACGTGGAGGAGGGCATAACAACCCACTCCAGTATTCTTACCTGGAGAATCCCATAGACAGAGGAGCCTGGTAGGCTACAGCCCATAGTGTCGCACAGAGTTGGATATAGCTGAAGTGGCAGCACACACCTAGATACTTCAGTGGTTAAGAATGTAGGCATCAGGTTCTGACAGAACTGAAAGGAAATCCCCAAAGACAATGACTTGGCTTTAAGTACCTAAGTCGCTCCAGGCAGACAGATGCTGGCTGAGGCAGGCCCAGCCCTGGTACCTCGTATGTTTTCTGTCTCCTGGTAGCTACTGCAGCTTTTTAACTGGGGCTCCTCTCTGCTCTCAGAATTGGGCTGACAGACCACTGCAGTTTTCTCAGAAAATCTCAGCAGAGAGGCCCTGTTCTGAAGATGAGAGATGAAATGAGTGGCTTGCTATCCTGCCAGACTTAACAGGGAAAGGCAGGGTCTGAAAGTTGGGACTCTTGGATTTGTGTGTTAGGTATCACAGACCTACAGGGCATTCTAACACACTGTCTTAATTTTCCAGCCCACAGAATGGGTCACGGGGATCTTGGAGGATAGACTGTGTCTGACTGGGGTTTGGGAATAAACAGGACCTAAAGGAGAACTTCAGTATTTCTCTGTATCAGATTCTCCCACCACTCCTTTTTCTGAGAGTTGAATTGGAAACAAACAAGCACCAGGCACAGAAATATATTTAATTTCTGTCCTACCCTCTCAGTGGGGTTTAATCTCACTGGTTATTCTTTCTAGACTGGCCCTGGCAGCTGGTCATGGTGTCAGTTGGCACCGGGTGGAACTTAGAGATCCCAGTATACTAGATGGCCAAAACTATTATGAATATCTTTATATAATGTTAAAGAATAAATTTGAATGGTGGCCCTTATAGTTTCTTTGTTTTTAATCTTGGGTTATTAATTTCTAAACCTCAGTCTTCTCATTTGTAAAACAAGGATTCTAACAATGGGTCCACCTTATTGGGCCAGACTGAAATGAAATGAAAAAAGGCCTCTCAAGGGCTGAGCATAATGTTTGAGGCACCATAAGTACTCTATAATTGGTAGCTATTATCATTTTACATTAATGACTCTTGAATTAGACTCTGACATTTGTTTGTATGTCAGATTCTCAGGGCTCATAGAAACCACTAATGTCCAGGTCAGCTCCCTTCCTCAACCTGAAAAAGTGAAACACTAACTCTGTTAGATGTTTTGCTGGAATCATAGCTTTATCAGAGAGCTGGAGCACTCCAGTGGTGAACGTTACAAAGATAAATAGATTGACTATTCTTTTAGTACTTTACAATCTTGTAATCTTGTTTTTGTTTAGATTGTGGGCATATATTCTCATTCTTTTTTGACTTACAGCCTGGGCCAGAATAATTTAGGATGAAGAAATAAGTGGTGTGCAATAAAGTAAAATGTTTGTTACAGATTTGAAATGGAAATTATGCATAATTAGTCTTTATATTAAACATGCTTGGTGTGAGAAACCTAATCCTTTTATAACTAATTAAAATAGATAAAAAGGCCACAGATGTTTTAACATCAAACATCTTAACATAGGGAATGTTTGCACATTTTGAGAGATAGCTTGATATATATATATATTTGTTTGTTTGTTTGTTTGTTTTAATTATGGGTTAAAACGAGAAAAAAAATTGTGTTGTCAAGTGCAGTTGAACGTGTGATGAGCTTATTCTTGTCATCCTTTGGCATATCTCAGGCTGAAGCTGAGAACGGTGGGTGTTCAGGACATCCGCATGCGAAGTTAGAGGGTTTCTGGGAGGAGAAGTGGACAATAAGCCCTCCAAGTCTTTGAGAGATTCCAGAATCTTTCACCACGACCTCCCGCCAAATTGAAATAAGACAAAAATGGACAGATGACATTTTTGTGAGTGTAATGTGCTTGAAGAAAAGCTATTTTTTTTTTCCCCTCTCAAAGTCAGAATGGATGCCCTGTGAGAAGGAATCAAAAGGATTAGAGATGGCTCTTAGTTGAAGAGATTCAATTCCGTTCAGTTCAATTCAGTCTCCCAGTCGTGTCCGACTCTTTGCGACCCCATGAACCACAGCATGCCAGACCTCCCTGTCCATCACCAACCCCTGGAGTCCACCCAAACCCATGTCCATTGAGTCGGTGATGCCATCAAACCATCTCATCCTCTGTTGTCCCCTTCTCCTCCTGCCTTCAATCTTTCCCAGCATCAGGGTCTTTTCAAATGAGTCAGCTCTTCACATCAGGTGGCCAAAGTATTGGAGTTTCAGCTTCAACATCAGTCCTTCCAATGAATATCAGGACTGATCTCCTTTAGGATGGACTGGTTGGATCTCCTTGTAGTCCAAGGGACTCTCAAGAGTCTTTTCCAATACCACAGTTCAAAAGCATCAATCCTTCAGCGCTCAGCTTTCTTCACAGTCCAACTCTCACATCCATACATGACCACTGGAAAAACCATAGCCTTGACTAGATGGACCTTTGTTGGCAAAGTAATGTCTCTGCTTTTGAATATACTGTCTAGGTTGGTCATAACTTTCCTTCCAAGGAGTAAGCGTCTTTTAATTTCATGGCTGCAGTCACCACCTGCAGTGATTTTGGAGCCCAGAAAAATAAAGTTAGCCACTTTTTCCACTGTTTCCCCATCTATTTGCCATTTAAGTGATGGGACCAGATGCCATGATCTTCGTTTTCTGAATGTTGAGCTTTAAGTCAACTTTTTCACTCTCCTCTTTCACTTTCATCAATAGGCTCTTTAGTTCTTCTTCACTTTCTGCCATAAGGGTGATGTCATCTGCATATCTGAGGTTATTGATATTTCTCCCGGCAATCTTGATTCCAACTTGTGCTTCTTCCAGTCCAGCGTTTCTCATGATGTACTCTGCATATAAGTTAAATAAGCAGGGTGACAATATACAGCCTTGATATATTCCTTTTCCTATTTGAAAGCAGTCTGTTGTTCCATGTCCAGTTCTAACTGTTGCTTCCTGATAGTTTCTTGTTTTGTTTCTTGTTCATCAGTAAATGGGCTGACAGAGGGAGCCACCCACACAGGCACTCTTTGGTGAGGTGAGGAGGTGTGTGGTAGCTCTCATTCACTCATTGTGCACTTCTGAAAGTCTCTGGGAGTAAGCCGGTTGTACTGGCAGACAAATCCTGCATACCACATGAGGTCACCCCCATTAGCATGAGTTCCAGGCTTAGAAGGTGTGGAATAGTTGGATGGGAATTCAGTCTTCCACCCGAGGGAACTATGCAGGCTAATTCAGGAGAATGCCAGCATTTGAGTACCAGACCATAGGTTGTTCTGCCAGCCGTAGCAGGCCAGAAAATCAGCTCCCATTTACTGAAGAGCAGGACAGCTTTCCAAGTCCAACAAGGAAAGCTTTGCTTTTTTTCTGTCCCACTTCATCACCTAGTGTCTAAGAAGCAGCTGACCTTAAGAAAGGGGGAGAAGGAGGTCTGTACTGATTCCCAACCCACATTTGGGTCCACTCTTCCCACCTCCCTCCCACATGGCTACAACCAAGAGCCTAACTTGTGCTGGGTGAGTGGCTGAGAGGAGCTTTGGAGTGGCTGAAAGCTTTGAACTTGGGCCAAGATATTATTAAGAGAGATTTACTAAATGAGAAGCTGATTCAGTGTAGTATAGACTGGAACAGTTATTGGAAGGAATTAAACCAGTAACGTGTGTCTTGAGTTTAGATTTTTAATAATCAGAATGTTCTTATGGAGACAACTGGTATGTGAAAGAATGTAGATAGCCTTTGAAGTGATACTTTATTCAAATTCAAGTTATATCGTGTGCCATAGCACCTTAAGCAAGTCATCTAGTATCTGCAACCCTCTATTTCCTTACTGGTACAATTGCAACAATAATGCCAAACTCCTTTAAGAATATTAGGGAAATAGTATAAATGTACTTAGTCTCTCAGTTGTGTCTGACTCTTTGCGACCCCATGGACTGTAGCCAGCCAGGCTCATCTGTCTATAGGGATTCTCCAGGCAAGAATACTGGAGTGGGTTGCCATGCCCTGCTCCAGGGGATCTTCCCAACCCAGGGGATCTTCCCAACCCAGGGATCAAACCCAGGTCTCCCGTGTTGCAGGCAAATTCTTTACCGTCTGAGCCACCAGGGAAGCCCAAGGGTATTGGAGAGGGTAACCTGTCCCTTCTCCAGGGGATCAACCCAGAGATTGAACCAGGGTCTCCTGCATTGCAGGCAGATTCTTTACCAGTGGGGCTACCAGGGAAGCCCTAATATAAATTAAGCTATTGTAAATTAAACTATTGTAATTAAGTATAATACATAACTGCAAATAATAGGGTTCCCCTCCCCTCAATGTGCACAAGGGATTATTCAAAAAGTGAGCTGGAGAGAGATTGTTTATAAAGTTCATCTGGTGACAAAGTAGGAAAATATGAAAAGTATTTGAACAGCAATTTAATGGTACTTTTCTACTTAGACTCTTAATAGATTCATATATCTGTTCTAACCTGAGAAGATTTTTTATTTTTTATGTCAGGAGGATAAAATGTGGAGATCGCTTTTAGTGAACACAATCTTACTGCTCCTGAAATTTAGCACTCTACATTGATGAATCTTGTTTACTTTCTATCATTAAATTCATGGTGAATTTCATCATCTAAAATACTTTTCTGAATTTATTCTGACTATATATTTGCTATGGGAAAAGGGTGCGAGGAGAGAAGCTATTTTTAACCTAATGTATTCTTAGAATATAGATTTCAGTATTGCCAAATGACTATCAAATGGGCAGTACCCAGGTTCACAGGTATGTATATAAAGTTCATTGGTTTTATAATCTACAAAACACTATATATTATATATTAAATGCACATATAATTTATATGTTACAGATATTATACATTATTTCATGTTGTTAGTATTTGAACAAGTGACGAGTCTTTAAACATGATGTGAAAATTAGATCAAGTCTAAACAAATAAAACCTTGCAGACATTATTTCGTATGCTTAGCCTAAGAGAACATAATGTCTAGGCTTACTGGGAGACCCAGGTAATTTTACACCTGCTGTTTGAGGTGTGATTATTGCAGAGGATGCTGTATACTAGTACTCAGATTTAAGTAGAGGATATGGCCTCCAAGGAAGGAAAAGAATTGGACTGTCAAAAGAAATGTAATAAGGAGAAATAGATTGAAATTAAGTCAGGATGATTTCACCTGACTAGGAAGAAAAAATGTCCTCCGAGATCTTATTATCTTCTGACATACTCTCACATGGGAAATAGTGAAAATGCCAACACAACAGTGGATGAGTTTAAATTGGCCTGACCACCTAATGAAGACTTCTTTAACTGCAAGGACCTGCCCTAAAACTGGGTTTCAAATTTGCCCTAAAATTGGGTTTCTTAATTAGGGGAAAAAAAAAGATCAATGTGTATGTGTCTCTATGCATTTTTGTAAATATATTACATTGTATATATACTTAGGTGAATTCATACTTATAATTTTTGCTGAGGAAAATTTTGCAAATAAGGATATTATCTAGGAATTCCTTTGGGTGATGGTGGTGAACATTTTGTTTGCTTTTAAAAAGCTTTATTGAATTGTAATTCATATATCATATAACTCACTCATTTGAAGTATATGTTTCAATGTTTTTCAGTATACTCACAGAGTTGTGCAACTATCTCCAACATTGAATTTAAAACACTTTTCTTCTCCCAAAAGAAAGGCCCCTTCCTCCTCTCCCAAGCCCTCAACTACCACTACTTTCTGACCCTATTCCTTTGCTTATTCGGGACATTTCCTAAAAATAGAATCATGCAACATGTGGTCTTTTGTGAATGGCTTCTTTCCTTTAGTGTAATGTTTACAAAGTTCATCCATGTAGATATGTAGCCTGAATCACTGCTGCATTCCTTTTCAGCTCTAAGTAATATTCCATTATATGGATATACCACATTTTGTTATCAATTAAATGGACATTTGGATTCATTTACTTTTGGCTATTATGAATAAGGCTTCTATGAACATTTATGTTCAGGTTTTTTATATGGATAGTGATTAGCTTATGTACATATGTGTGATTTTAAAATATATATTCTGTACATTGTGTTTTGGGGATCTCTGAAAGAATTAAAATGAACTATAATGTATTTTTAAACTTAAAAAATACTTAGTATTAGAGCCAATATATTTGTGCAATTTTCTGTCGTTCATTAGTATTACTCTAACAGTTGATGTAAGAGTAAATTATCTATTGGGAATACAGGAAAGGGGAATATAGTTTAATATCAGTCCTTTATGCATTGTATCACTTTTCATTTTGATTGTACTTTCACTCACATTCTAGGGCACATCTGATCATCTTCATTTTGCAGATAAGGAAAGCTGCTCATAAGTACCAAAGTCACGTGATAGATCTCAAAGGCAGAATTTCTATGAAATTCAGTGTTTGATGTTTAGTTCAGTATATCTGGATTTTATCCCTTACATGTGTGCAACTTGGCTGAGATACTAAATATTTCCAAGTATCATTTTACTTATCATTCTATGGTATTGATAATACTTACCTCACATATAAGATTATTATTGGGTGAAAATGGAACAATTCATGTACAACTCTGTAGATTTTACATGCATGATAAGTGTACAGTAGAGCTTTGTAGCTGTAGTAACAGCAGGACCAGAAGTAATAGTAGTAATAATAATAGCTGAGATTAAAATTCTGATTTTATGATAACTAATGCAGATTTTTTTTTTTTTTTTTTGGTACTCAAAACTACATTTATGTAATTGGTTTGCCATTTGGCTGTTTGGCCACCTTGTGTGTATAATTTCACACCTACTGTTTGCCCAAATATAGCCCAAATGCCAAGATTTACTCACATCATGAAATTATACATATCCGTATACAAATTTAGTGGCCCAAAATAAGTACCCGACCAAATGGCAAGTCATATCCAGAAAGGTTTATATACACGCACACAGCTAAAATATCAATTCATGCAACACTTCTCATTTTTAAGGCACCTTTTAAAGGTTGATGTTTTTCACTGCACCTGGGGAACAGCACATTAGTCAGTGGTCTAATTTCTCTGAGTTTATGGCAGTAAACAATTTGAAAAGCTTGAAGGACCAACAGAGCCAAAATCTATACTTGAATTAGAAGGTTGTCTTTTGTATCTCTTAGCTCTTTTCTTATATTTCTTACACATATACAGATTTACATGTATATACATATACTTGTATTTTTAAAATTTTAAGTGAACGCTTTCTTTGTTAAAGGAAATCTGAAAAAAATTAAAAGAAGAAGATATCCATGGACAACAACATCGCTCAAAACCAGGCTTTAATTGTAGATAACTGGCTTATACCATCTCTACAATTTTGAATGCTACTTTTTAAAATTAACTCAGTAATGTCAGCATTTTATGTTTTTGTGGTTCTTACAACCAAGGTTGGTTGTTGAGAGTTCTTCTTCCCTGGTGGATTTCCCATAGGTGGATTTAGATTCACTTGAGTGATCTTTGGGTTGAAAGCTTCATAACCCATAATTAGAAATTCTGAAATTTGTGAAAAGCATATATTGTAAAACATTTCACATAGTATTATGTTGAAATCTCTTTTCTCACATTCAGAGAGCATTATTTCCTAAGCACCATGGAGTTAAGAATGATTTTTCTTCAAGAAAACTGACCAAGTCACTGCTGCTACAGTAAGAAAGCCTAATTTCATGTGCTTAAACTGGTGAACAATTTTTGGCTCAAAGGAAAAAAAAAAAAAAGAAAAGCACTATTGATTTTTGTAGGTATTTTTTGAAATGCCATTTTGAACGTATAATGTATATTATGTAACACAAATAATAGAGCATATATCAGATCTTGTCTTCCATCCACAAAGCCTAGATATGTAATCTTTTCATCCTAAGAATACGGGCTTCCACAACATTTTGATATCTCTTGTGGATTAAAAACAGAATCTCTCTGATGTCTAGGGTAGAATTACATGCACGATTAAACCTATATGCCAATAGACAGTATCCAAAGAGCAAAAATTAACTTACTGTCCAAAATAACCCTTGAAAGAATCCATACATAGAAATTCAAAAGATAAGAAGGTCGAAGGAGAAAAGGAAAAGGTAAATGGCAAATCTAAGTTTTGAACTCCCTACTGTCTTACTCAAACACTGTGCTCTTAATCGTCATAGCAGACTAAACCTATTACCTATTCCTCAAAAATATGCATACCATAAATTATATGTAAAAACACATGTAAAAACAAAACTAAATATGTTGTCATACCTCCTTTTCTATCTTGGAATGACATGTGTGGTTAATAGGAACTACATACAATCCAATTTACAAATCTATGTTACCTTTCTCAAAAAGGAGAATGAAAAGTAATTTATGATAGTAGTTATAAAATTATATATATCAGTAGCTTGATACTCAGGCATAATACAAGATAATAATACAAGATAAAACTCAATTAATTAGTCATTTGCTTGCACTGTGAGTGTAACAGTTACAGTCTAATAAGATATGTTAAATCATCAACTCAATTACTATGTGTGGTTTTGCAGTCTGATCTGATTTTCTGATGTAACAAATCTCATTAAATTCAGAAACACATAAAGCAACCAAAGTTTAAGTTTTTCTTGATTAATACTATAGGTGGAATTCCTGGAAAATTCAGTATGTATAAAACTCATGCAATAACCTGTTTACATGTGAAACAGATGTAAGTTCTAGACTTAGGTCATTATAAATGGAATTTTTTTTTTTTTTTTTTTTTTTTTTTTTTTACCAATGTGAATATCCAGAGGAACAGTAAAAATTTGCATAGAACGAGGGACAATATTTTGTGGAGCAGGACCTTGACAGATACTGGAATAGGCTTAGGGGACCTGCTTCTACCTACTGATTTTGAATATAACTCCCTGGTAATGTAACTTTACAATTGCAGTCTAACATTTTCAACAGTGCTTGTAGGGATTGAAAGCTCCTTCAGTGAAGTCCATTTATATGTCCTGTAGCATAAAGTTTTTGCTCACTGTTGTAACCTAGCACCTGGCACTGTGTCTAGCTTGTTTTACTTACACAGCATTCTTCATCTTCTTTTGGATAATGACCCACAATTTGCATTTCTGACCCTGACCTCTCTTATGAGCTCCCAAGGGAAAAAAAAAGTTAAAAACACAATTTCAACATTAGACTTAGTCTATAAAGAGGAAATATTTATTTGTATAGAAATACCTGAATCCTTCAAACATAGAAGGGTTTGTATCTTCAAACCCTCAGTACAAAAATAAAGTTGAGTAATATCAGAAGACATGTTCAAGAATGTGAAGATGGCCTGTGTCAAAAACGGTAGAGCTGGTTTGATTGTTGGTTTTCAGAGTTGCTGTTTCCTAGACTAAATTGTTAAAGAAAAGTTAGGCCAATTTATCTTGCTGTTGTTACCTTTGTAAAACTCAAGAAAAGTAGTTATTCCTCTTTGGCTTGAGTCTAAGGATACCAAGTTTTCAATCTTTGACCCTAAGAACTCAATTATTACTTTAATTCAGTTATCAGAAGCCCTAACAATAGGTGTGTTAGCTCTTCACCTGCACTGTGACCTTGGTTCTTCAGGCTCTTCCTGGTTTTGCTGTCCAGTGTACCCTCTCAGACTGCATGAGAGTTTTCTGCTATTTCCTGGGCTGCCGTCTTTGTGACCTTCATTTCCTTCTCCCATTGACTTTCAACCATTTTTAATCTCCAGGCCTGCATTCTGTTTACATTTTCCATTCCACTCCCAGATTATTGAGTGTTGCCATAGGACTTTTAAAAAGAAAAAAATAATAATCGGTTTCACTTAAAATTCATACTTTTCCACATTCTAATATCATTTGCTACCAAAGATTTTGTGTTTAGTTTTACTGTCAATACTGAAGCTATTCTGTCTTCCGTAATCTTTTCAATAGCTACCTACCATTACATACACTTAGACTGTTTTAAGAATATTCTCTACATTCATCCATAAACTCCTCCTTAATAACTGTATTTTTTAGTCCAAGAATCGTATTAATGAGGCCAACCTTATAAGATAGGATAACACAGGCACCAATGGTCCTAGAAAAGAGACTCAAGTGAAATACCCTATTTCCCCTTTTTACCTCTCAGAAACTCACATTTATCATCAGTACACAAGTTTAATGCTACCTTGTTTTTTAATTCTACCTATCGTCATTCATTTTTGATTAATTTGCCCTTCCTTTCATTTGCCATAATCCCTTTGTTTACTCTATGTGTATTGTCTATTATACTACACCATGAGTAGTACCTGTGTATAAGCATCTTTTTTTTCCTACTTTAACTTGTGACATCTTGAAGACTGAAAAATAGAAGGCATAGTGCCTTGCACAGAGGAGCTATTCAATGATTATTTATTAAATAAGAGTAGACTTGTTGGTCTTAGATCATGGGTGGGAGTAGACTTGTTGGTCTTAGATCATGGGTGGGAGAAAATTAAGTATAGGTAGCAAAGAAGAAAACTACAAAGAAACCTACTATGAACTGAAAACAGTATGTTGTTATCCCGGTGAGTCAGTCACCTTGGAGCAGATCCTCCAACTCCATTCAAGCCTTTAAGCTGACTCCAGCTGCACTCAAACCCTCCATTGTACTTCAGTGAGACTCTAAGCCAGAACTCCTCAGTTAAGCTGTTACTGAATTACTGGTCCACAGAAATAGTGTGGATAATACCTGTTGATTATAGTTTTAAGCCACTTCATTTTTTAATATACTATACAACAATTGATAACTCATACACCCTCTTTTCCTAATGATTCCTGTTCAAACAGACGTGGAGTATCTTCTGTAAATGCAGAAGAAATAAGTTGTGAGAAAAGGCACCCAGTGGATAATTTTAGATCATTAGTGTCTAATGCATTAAGGATTCCCAGGTGGCTCAGTGGTAAAGAACCCACCTGCCAATGCAAGAGATACAGGAGATCCTTGGGTTGGGAAGATATCCTGGAGAAGGAAATGGCAACCCAATGCCATATTCTTGCCTGGAAAGTCTCAAAGACAGAGGAACCTGGTGGGCTACAGCCCAAGGGGTCACAAAGAATTGGACACGTCAGGGACTGAACACAAACAGCACAGCCTAATGCTTTATGGTCCCTAGAGTTACATGGATTTATAGTTTCGCTGAAGCCTTGACCTTTAGGGACACGTGGGGTGATAGTTATGCATAAGTACTCATTTATGATATCTTTCGCTGAATCCTGACGATAGTATTATCTCTATTATTTATGTGTAGACATCGTCATTAACCACCTTAGATTCCAGCTTAATGTTTTAAAGTAGAACCCTAGTATTGCCATTGTTTAATGCCTCACAGGTGATACTCTTGTGTAGTCTAGGTTGAGATTCACTGAATTACCTTCTGATAATGATATTTAATGCTCTCCATTAGATTTCTAATGTGTTGCAGAACAGTGAGCATGCTTTTTACGTCTTTGCATAGCATTTGGCACAGTGCCTTAGACAGAGTTGTTATTTAGTCACTAAGTCGTGTCTGACTCTTTTGTGACCCTGTGGACTGTAGCCCACCAGGCTCCTCTGTCCATGGGATTTCCCCAGGCAAGAATACTGGAGTGGGTTGCCATTTCCTTCTCCAGGGGATTTTCCTGACCCAGGGATCGAATTCATGTCTGCTGTGTCTCCTACATTGGCAGGCAGATTCCTTACCACTGAGCCACCAAGGAAACCCTTATATAGAGTAGGAAACCAATAACTGCTGATCTTATGCAGCTGAATACATCTTGAAAGCTATTCTTGAGAGGACATTAAATATCAGTCTCAGAAATTAGTCAGCGAGCAGGAATAAAACCAGAGAAGACCTAGTGGAAAAAAAAAAAGGAGGGGGAGGACCAGGGGAAAAAGGAGAGAAGGCTTTTCAAAGGTAAATACTATACCTTCACTTTTTAGGTCTTGCATTCTTTTTTTAGTGTGGACTGATACAAAGAAAAATGAAAAACCAAAGAAATAATAGAGGAGAGGGGCAAGGCATTACTGACCTAATACAAGTCTCATGGTCTACAGAAAGTTCTTCAGAATGGTTTTAAATTTAACACTCTAAAGTTGTTCTTACTTTTGAAAACCATAGTTCAGTGCACCAAGATTCTATTTCCTTCATTGTGTCTGGCTTGTATTTACTTCTTATAGAAATGGTCTAAAGGAAACCAAATGATAGTGTTCCAGATTGCTCCAAAACCTTTGATATATTGGATATTTTCAACATTAATGTTAGCTAACGGGAGAAAAAGGCTCTGAAATTTTTTAGAAGGGTTATACCAACGAGAACCTGTTCAGCTTTCTCCGTTTATACCCAGTAAATTGTGTGTAGCTATCTCCTGGCTTGTCACAATGCTTGCCAAAACAATGCTTACTTTATCTTATAGTTAGAAAAGTTCAGATTCACAATTATGGTGTTCTCTTCCATGTTTTAGGTCAAGACTAGTCTGTCTGAAAGAATATTAGTAGCTTAGAAGACTTTAATATTAATGAGACAAATTCACTGTGATTCCAGACAGTAGATAAAATGGTTAAAGCAGGAGAAACGAAGCTGGGTTTACAAGCAATTATTGTAGCTAAAATTAAGAGTTCATCTAGATCCCCAAGAAATAAGTCTAGTAGGTAGCAAATGATATGATAAACATTTATGGGCTGTTAAGGATTGTGGAAAGCTTCCAGGAGGTATTGTTTATTTATGCATATTTCCATTGCTAAATCAAAATATTTATAGCAATAGGTGATGAGTAGATTGTCATTTATAAACTATAGAGTAATAAATATGAGAAATAAAGGGATTATTAGCTGAGTCCAGCAGTATTGTAACTGCCTCTTAATGGGTTCTTACCTCATCTGCTTTCTCATTGCAGACATTGTGAATCATAATAGAAGGCTGCAAGAATGTTAGAAAAATTTGTCCAGAAACAGTAATAAAATTACAATATTATAATGACTGATTTTCTGGGATGAATTTTCCACTTTTGTTTTATGAAGTTGCCCAGACAAAGAGAATAAATTGCATTTAGTGCAGTCTCTCAGGAAGAAATGTATCTCTCTTTTTAGGAAAAGAGAAGTGGACCGTCTTGTATCATTCGGTTAGTTAATGTACTTGTTCCTATACCTCAGAGTGATATCATAAATTAGACAAATGTGATTGCATGCTCTCTTGCCACTCTTGGAAAGAATTCATGGACAAATCCTTCATGGAAATAGCATTAAGACTTTGGCTTGCACTAAAAATTTAAATAAAGACATGAATATACTCATCATTCACTTGTTAATGTCAAAGTGAAAGTGATTATAAGACAGAGACGGAAAGAGAGAAGAATCTCATTAGGAACATGTGTACTTCCTTCTTATATTTGTTTTATTTTCTTATGTAAACCCTAAGCCTTTAACATTCTTCAATGAAAATTCCTTTTTCTTTTTGGTTTAAAAGGAATGCCCAGAGGGATGGTATGGGGAGAGAGGAGGGAGGAGGGTACAGGATGGGGAACACATGTATACCTGTGGCAGATTCATTTTGATATTTGGCAAAACTAATACAATTATGTAAAGTTTAAAAATAAAATAAAATTAAAAAAAAAAAAAGAATTTCTTTGGGAAGCAGTTACTAAATTGAAGCAAGCCTGGTTTCCACATAGGACTTCTAAAATACTAGTTTTTAAGAAAAAAGTCTTTACAGAAATCCTTGGGATGAAGTCATCCTAAGGAAATCTGGAATCTGTGATAGATATGTGAACCTTTGGATTCAATCTCTCCAAACATATTTCTGACTAGAAGCAATTTGTTTTATTTCATCCAACTAACATGAAATAAAATTATCCTCTAAATATATATTTCTGTGAGAAATGGTACACTATGATGACAAGTGCTAATTGGAGGCTTTATGAACTGTTTCCAAAGCAGCACAGAAAGGAGCAATTGTTCCATGCAGTCAGGTCCTCAACTCTGGGCTTTCATGATGCTTCATTCTAATAATGAAGTAAATGTGCCGTTTGTGGGCAGCCACTGGCGACTGTTAGCCAGTCTGTGCACCTCCTTGGCTCTGAGGACAAAGGCAAGGTTTTTGTCTTTGGAGATATACCTATGCGCTAAAATTCACTTAACATATATATTGACAAACAGCTCCCTACCCAAGAAGATCCTTCAGAAGAAATGAATAATCCAGTGTAGCATGAAAACCACGTTTTCAAAACGTGTGAGGCCATGTAAAATCTGAACCTTGAGACCTCTCATGAAGCAAATATTTTAGCATGATCCATACTAAGGGATAATCTATAGTGAATTTGTTTGTTTGTGGTTATCATTGCATCTTACTGATGTTCTGAATAATAACTGCTGCTTTGGTGACTTTAACTGTCAGAGTGATAGCTCTATTTAAAGCAGGGCAGCAAAATAACCAGGTTCAAAAGTATGTGTATATGTGTTTTAAAAATCATTGATTTACCTTTAGAAAACATAATTCTTTCTAAAGAACTGTGTTCCTTTATTGGATGTTCATTTGGAACATCCAAAGAAGTTGGAAAGAATTAAAAGAGATAATTTATGATAGGGAAATGCAAAAGAGGCTTTGGGAAGATGGCTGATGCAGTAGGGGGAGCACTGGAATGGAATAGTCAAGCAGTGTTTCTTTCCTGTGGGTGACCCTGACAAGGTTTATGACCTTGAACAAGTCAGTTTACCCTTGGGACCTCATCCTATGCAATGTGTGGACTGGATTAAATGACCACTGTGATCCATGTTTTTTCCTAACAATCTAAGGCTTCATGTGAGTGACTGCTAGATTGTTTATTTCTTTGAGCCTTCATAAAAACCTCAGGAAACCTAAAGGTACAATATTGCTATTTGATGATGGCAGTGTCCCTTGGATGACCTGAGGACCTAGGAATTAGGCAAACCACGTTCCATAATGAGAAGGTGAACAGTGGCATAGGGAAAGTAGGAAATTTACCTTAGAATGAGGAACAAGAAATTGTCTTAAAACTTCTAGTGCAGCTGGATGAAAATTATGAAAAGACAAGCAGTTTAGTTTAATAACCAATCAAGATTTCTTTTTCTATTGAAAAGGTGACAGATACGTGGGGAAAGATTAATTCTATACATTTTTATTATTTCTATGAAATGGATATAAATAACAAAGGCTCTATGAATAGGTGTTGTTTCCTTTGATACAATTTTAAATGAAGTTGAGTTTTAGATCCTTTAACTTGGAATGCTAAAAAGCAAAGTGTAGTTTTGTGACTAGACTTTCAAGAGGCATTTAAAATATCTTCATTTTCTTATGTTGTAGCCACAAGCTAATGAGCGGTTTGGTAGGTATTGAGCAGCTGTGATAGCAGCATGTCTCTTTATTTATTGATGAAAATCCCACTGGAGAATTGTGTCTGGAATAGAAAAATAGCTCAAACCATGTCTCTGTTGAATGGGAGAAAATATCCAAAGGGGGAAAAAATGCTTACAGGAGAGAATTTGGAGACTGCTGATCATTGGTGTCATCTTTCTAGAAGCCAACAAAAATGAAAATGTGAGATTTGGAAATTAATGAAAAAGTAAAATTTTTAAAGCAAAATATAAGAAAAAATAATAATCCAGTGAGAAGGGGACAGTTGCAGTCAGTTCAGTTCAGTCACTCAGTCGTGTCTGACTCTTTGCGATCCTATGGACTGCAGCACGCCAGGCCTCCCTGTCCATCACCAACTCCCGGAGTTTACTCAAACTCATGTCCATTGAGTCGGTGATGCCATCCAACCATCTCATCCTCTACCGTCCCTTCTCTTCTTGCCTTCAGTTTTTCCCAGCATCAGGGTCTTTTCAAATGAGTCAGCTCTTCGCATCAGGTGGCCAAAGGATTGGAGTTTCAGCTTCAGCATCAGTCCTTCCAATGAATATTCAGGACTGGTTTCCTTTAGGATGGACTGGTTGGATCTCCTTGCAGTTCAAGGGACTCTCAAGTGTCTTCTCCAACACCACAGTTCAAAAGCATGAATTCTTTGGCTCTCAGCTTTCTTTATAGTCCAACTCTCACATCCATAAATGACTACTGGAAAACCCATAGCCTTGACTAGACAGACCTTTGTTGACAAAGTAATGTCTCTGCTTTTTAATATGCTGTCTAGGTTGGTCATAACTTTTCTTGCAAGGAGTAAGCGTCTTTTAATTTCATGGCTGCAGTCACCATCTGCAGTGATTTTGGAGCCCCCAAAAATAAAGTCAGCCACTGTCCACTGTTTGCCCATCTATTTCCCATGTAGTGATGGGACCGGATGCCATGATCTTAGTTTTCTGAATGTTGAGCTTTAGGCCAACTTTTTCACTCTCCTCTTTCACTTTCATCAAGAGGCTCTTTAGTTCTTCACTTTGTGCCATTAAGTGTGGTGTCATCTGCATATCTGAGGTTATTGATATTTCTCCCAGCAATCTTGATTCTAGCTTGTGCTTCCTTGAGCTCAGTGTTTCTCATGATGTACTCTGCATATAAGTTAAATAAGCAGGGTGACAATATACAGGGTTACATAATCCTTTCCTGGTTTGGTACCAGTCTGTTGTTCCTTGTCCAGTTCTAACTGTTGCTTCCTGACCTGCTTGCATACAGATTTATCAGGAGGCAGGTCAGGTGGTCTGGTATTCCCATCTCTTTCAGAATTTTCCGCAGTTTATTGTGATCCACACAGTCAAAGGCTTTGGCATAGTCAATAAAGCAGAAACAGATATTTTTCTGGAACTCTCTTGCTTTTTTGATGATCCAGCAGATGTTGGCAATTTGATCTTTGGTTCCTCTGCCTTTTCTAAATCCAGCTTGAACATATGGAAGTTCACAGTTCACATACTGTTGAAGCCTGGCTTGGAGAATTTTGAGCATTACTTTACTAGCCTGTGAGATGAGTGCAATTGTGCGGTAGTTTGAGCATTCTTTGGGATTGGAATGAAAATCTGACTTTTTCCAGTCCTGTGGCCACTGCTGCATTTTCCAAATTTGCTGGCATATTGAGTGCAGCACTTTCACAGCATCATCTTTTAGGATTTGAAGTAGATTAACTGGAATTCCATCACCTCCACTAGCTTTGTTTGTAGTGAGGCCCACTTGACTTTGCATTCCAGGATGTCTGGCTCTAGATGAGTGATAGCACCATCATAATTATCTGGGTCTTGAAGATCTTATTTGATCTGGAGAGTCACAAAGTGTGACTAGAGCAATAGGTGATCAACCAAACTTTACTAAAATTTAAAAGATACAAATGTGTTCTTTGCCATGCTATTTTTGATGGTGTTAGTAAATTTATCTGGAGTTCTAATAAGTGATCATAAGTTTAAGCATTAAAGAACAATGACATCTTAAGGCTTTCTCAGCTGTAGAAATTGGGATGCTTTTCTACTTCAGTTTTCTACCACAAACACAGATATAGTCAATAATGGCATCTAAGGATTTGACTCTAGACATTATTAATGATGCTATATTCTTCCTTTATATTCCTTTCTACTATCTCTAGAATCAGAGTAGAAACTACATTAATATTATATTTTAAATCATTAATATGAATTTCTTTGAGAGTAATAGAAAGTTGAATCATTGTACAATTCTATTATCAGATAATATTTTTGTCTTTACAAGAGTCACTCAGGTACAGTTATTACCAGTTTCTCAGTCTATACAACAAGATAAGAAGCAATTATGGAAATGCCTGGCTGGGAGAGAGAAGGGAGTAAGAATCAAAATAATGCCAGAGGAAAAAGCTGTCTTTGTAAGATCACCTTTTTCCTGTTATATATAAAATGGTAAATATTTTAAAGGGCCTATTTCTTCTCACTGTCTAAACAAAGCTCTAGTATTAATAGGAAATTTAAAAAGTGATATTACAAATATGCAGTGTAATATACCATTAGTCTATAAAATGGAAATGGCCGTTAAAGTTTAGCACAGAATGCAAATCACTGTTGAAACATTGCAGTTTGTTATATTACAAGCAGTCAAAGATCATGCATAATGCAATGGGCAAAATGGAACAGCCTAATCACACAGAATCATTTAAACTTGATTCTGTAGACGTGAAGAATTGATCTTTGAAGTGATCTCTGATGAGGCCTGGCTAGGTAACACATTCTAGGGGAATATGTTTGGTTCTCTTTTTGCATCTATACATCTTCATAGGACATGGAATAAGAATGATCTTAATTATACATGAGTTGAGCTTCATGGTTGAGGTTTTAACGGTTCAGGTAAAAACAGGCATACACAGATTATCCATTTGCTGTCTCAGTGGACACCAAAAAAATGGTTCTGTGTAAACCCTCCATCTGCAGAGTCACTATTAACTTGATGACACTTTTATTCTTTCCAAAGATGGCCTCAAATTGATCATAAAGTAAAATGTTATAGCTTTTATTCTGTCAGTTAGAGTTGTTTTCAGGAAGTGCAAAAACAAGTAAAGTTAATTGTAGTTGTTTAATGAATAGAGTGGGGAAAATAGCAGATCACAAGCAAATCTCTAAATTGGGCTAGTCCCTGGTAGTCCCTTTGGATCGCCATCGCTAAATGAACCTCTAATTCATCTTCAATTCTTGTAAACATTTCTTAGAAAGGCCTATTACCATGGAAATGACATAATTAAATTTTCCAGGTTGAGTAAAGTAAGACCCTGAGAGATTAAGCAACTTATCTAATGTCATAGACCAGAGCTGATACTCAGATTCGTCTTCTAAATTCCAGATATTCTTTCAAAGAGAAGTGTCACATCTTTAGAATGTTGTTCATCTGTAAACTTGGCATTTAATGTTATTCTAAAGCTGAAGGATGGAAGAGTAAAGATGTTGAAATAAGTTCTTGAATTTTTAATAAAATTCAGGGGAAATTTGTAGACCACTTTTGGCATCAAGGTAGCTAGAAATTATGTATCCATATTCCTTTGTATATGATATTTAGCCTTCAGGCCAAGCTCACAATATGGTGAAGTAATGATTAAGGCATCAGGAAAACATCCATGCATGATCGCTTGACTCTTTCATCAGCTACCGGAAAACTAATGAACTACTGCAGCTTTCAAGCTAAGTTGTGGATGATTAACGCAGACATGGGAAAGTTTGAAAATGGGGACCTCGTGAGCACAATATTCAGCTATCGATTAGCTCAGATGAGTTCCCATTTTGATGAATTTCTGTAATGTCCACTCTAGCACTACATAATTGGAGACAGACTACCTGGGTCCAAGTGCAATCCCGCCATAATCTGATGGTGTGACCAGGATAGCAAGTTAAATTGGTGAATAAGTCACTTAACTCATAGGGTCATTGTTAAGATAAAAGGAGTTAAACTACATAAAGACACATAGTAATCACTGCATTAAGTATTAGGTGTTACTGATCGCTTCATAGTCCAGGCTATGGTTTTTCCTGTGGTCATGTATGGATGTGAGAGTTGGACTGTGAAGAAGGCTGAGCACCGAAGAATTGATGCTTTTGAACTGTGGTGTTGGAGAAGACTCTTGCGAGTCCCTTGGACTGCAAGCAGATCCAACCAGTCCATTCTGAAGGAGATCGGCCCTGGGATTTCTTTGGAAGGAATGATGCTAAAGCTGAAACTCCAGTACTTTGGACACCTCATGCAAAGAGTTGACTCATTGGAAAAGACTCTGATGCTGGGAGGGATTGGGGGCAGGAGGAGAAGGGGACGACAGAGGATGAGATGGCTGGATGGCATCACTGACTCAATGGACGTGAGTCTGAGTGAACTCCGGGAGCTGGTGATGGACAGGGAGGCCTGGCGTGCTGCGATTCATGGGGTCGCAAAGAGTCGGACACGACTGGGCGACTGAACTGATCTGAACTGAATAGTAGTAGTAGTGGCATTCCCATCATCAATACTGCAGGATTCACATTTGTTTTCTTAAAGTAGTTGATGCAGTTTCTTTCAAGTTGCATGACTTTTTTCTACATTAAAAGAGAATATGTCCTTGAGATATATTTGTGGTCACAAAATGATAATAAATGTAAAATATTAAAAGAAAATTATATCAGTAATTGACCCTAGCTACCTTTGAAGTACTAATCCTAATGCCTAATATATGAAAGGTTATCTTCCAATTTTAAAAGAAAATTACATACTGGTGACACCATAAATTGCAAGCTTTATTCAGGGCAATAAAAGCAGATGCACTGATTGGACAATTTTTCTATGTTGCCAGTGGTGGCAGAAGAGGGAAAAGTCTACCCACAGCTATATATAATATTGATCAATACCATGCCATAATTTATGAATGTCACTAAAAATTGCTGTGAAACAGGAAAAAATGGTAAATGGTTGAGCAGTTGTACTGAAGCTTTTTTTAATAAGTAAAGGAAGAAGAAATCATAAGATGTGAGTTGGGCAACACTGCAGCATGTACACTCTAAGGACTTTATTAAAGCTGAATTTGACATATTTAGAGAAACTAAAATGTTGATGTCTTTATTTTTTTAGTTTTTGTTTTGAAACATTTGTTTAATCAGTATTATTTAACCACTATTCTTTTGCTGGTGAAGATATGAAGGAAATTCAAAAATTGAATTATTTTTATGAAAATGAATATAGCAAAAATGCTAATTAAATTAAGTACAACTAATAATAAGAAAATAATGTTACTGTATAAGAAGACTGACTTTGTAGTGTAAGGGAAATACTGTCCTTTATATAAGAACAGTTATCTTGTAAGTCAGACTGGGTTTAAGTTCCTTTTAAAAGCATATCAAAAATACTGTTCCAAACAATAGAGTGTCCCATTTTAAATACTTATTACACAATATGGATATACTATTCCAAATGTCTTTTTAAATATCTGTGTGTATTTGTATGCATTATTTGATAAAACCGTATTACATAAAATATTTTTGTAACCTTCTATGATGATTACTAACAGCTCAGGAATATAGTCCCAGATCATTAAATTTTGTACTGTTATCATCCTTCTAAATTGCAATATAGCCTTTTATTGAATGGATATTCACTAATTTGTTTAATCAGATTATTTTCAGAATGTACCTGAAAGTCAAATGTTGTATCATAGCAGTGTTACATTAAAATCTATAGTCAATAATTGAAAAAATAAATTTCATGCTTCAAAGACAATGGTATTATAATAATCAACCACAGAAAGCTAACTACTGTCTATATCAGATTTCTTATTACACTGAATAATCTAACCGAGTCTGATGTGTGAATGAATTGAAGTACTCAAGTATTGAAATAAGTAAAATATTTATAACTCTGGGTTTTAGATACAAATTTTGCAGCTACTAAAACAATTTTAGATCTTAGGAAACAAGTTTTATTTTGGATAAAATTCTACTTTAGAATGTTATTTTTTCAAGTTTTATGTAAGTATGTTCTCCCTTTCTGGAAAAACATCTTTATACAGCATATGAAGAAACTGTTCTTTATATTTTAGATAGATATTTCCATCTCAAAAGTTTATATACTGGATGATTCCATTTATCTGGCATTCTTGAAATGACACCATAATAAAGAGAGATATTGGTGGTTTGGCAAGAGTTAGGATTGTAGTAGGACAAGAGAGTGCATGTGGGTATAAGAAGTTAGCAAAAAGGAGCCTTATGGTGATGGAGTAGTTCTGATCTTGATGTTGTGATAGTTAACATATCATATGTGTCACATGTGATACACGTGACAAAATGGCATAGAGATTTACACACACTCACACATACATACAGACAAGCATGCGTTCTTTTAAATCTGGTGACATTGGAATAAGCCCTGTGGATTAAACCAATGCCACTTTCCTCATTTTGATATTGTACTGTTGTTATGCAGGATATTGTCATTGGAAGAAACTAGGTGAAGGGTACTCAGGACCTCCTAGTACATTTTGGCAACTTTTCTTGAATCTATGTATGAATAGAAAAACTAAAGCAAATGAAGGAAATGTTTTAAATTTTTAAAAAATTCTTAAGAGAATTTATTTTTAATATAAATTTATTTTAATTGGAGGTTATTTACTTGACAATATTGTATTGGTTTTATCATACATCAACATGAATCCGCCCCAGGTATACACGTGTTCCCCATCCTGAATCCCCCTCCCTCCTCCCTCCCTGTACCATCCCTCTGGGTCATCCCAGTACACCAGCCCCAAGCAACCAGTTTAGGACCTAGAGTGATTTGAAAGAAGAGAGACTTTCATCAGTAGAAAATGGCATTTTTCTTTTTCAAGATACCATACTGCTACCCATAGCGCCTTAATTAACATGGGAATTGCCTGTTAGTTCAACTTCAAAATTTTGTTTAGGATAATTACCTATATACTTGAGCTTTAAAATAGCCATATATATTTTAGAAAAAATTATCTCTTAAATTAAAATGTATCAACAAAGAGCGGTTTATGCATCCCTGAGAAAAATATGTGAACTATGCAATGTCGCATTCTTAATTCATTTTTTTTTAAATTTTATTTTATTTTTAAACTTTACAACATTGTATTAGTTTCGCCAAAAATCGAAATGAATCCGCCACAGGTATACCTGTGTTCCCCATCCTGAACCCTCCTCCCTCCCCATACCCTCCCTCTGGGTCGTCCCAGTGCACCAGCCCCAAGCAGCCAGTATCGTGCATCGAACCTGGACTGGCAACTCGTTTCATACATGATATTATACATGTTTCAATGCCATTCTCCCAAATCTCCCCACCCTCTCCCTCTCCCACAGAGTCCATAAGACTGATCTATACATCAGTGTCTCTTTTGCTGTCTCGTACATAGGGTTATTGTTACCATCTTTCTAAATACCATATATATGCGTTAGTATACTGTATTGGTGTTTTTCTTTCTGGCTTACTTCACTCTGTATAATAGGCTCCAGTTTCATCCACCTCATTAGAACTGATTCAAATGTATTCTTTTTAATGGCTGAGTAATACTCCATTGTGTATATGTACCACAGCTTTCTCATCCATTCATCTGCTGATGGGCATCTAGGTTGCTTCCATGTCCTGGCTATTATAAACAGTGCTGTGATGAACATTGGGGTACACGTGTCTCTTTCCCTTCTGGTTTCCTCAGTGTGTATGCCCAGCAGTGGGATTGCTGGATCATAAGGCAGTTCTAGTTCCAGTTTTTTAAGGAATCTCCACACTGTTCTCCATAGTGGCTGTACTAGTTTCCCACCAACAGTGTAAGAGGGTTCCCTTTTCTCCACACCCTCTCCAGCGTTTATTGCTTGTAGACTTTTGGATCGCAGCCATTCTGACTGGCATGAAATGGTACCTCGTTGTGGTTTTGATTTGCATTTCTCTGATAACGAGTGATGTTGAGCATGCTTTCATGTGTTTGTTAGCCATCTGTATGTCTTCTTCGGAGAAATGTGTGTTTAGTTCTTTGGCCATTTTTTGATTGGGTCATTTATTTTTCTGGAACTGAGCTGCAGGATTTGCTTGTATATTTTTGAGATTAATTCTTTGTGTGTTGCTTCATTTGCTATTATTTTCTCCCATTCTGAAGGCTGTCTTTTCATCTTGTTTACAGTTTCCTTTGTTGTGCAGAAACTTTTAATTTTAATTAGGTCCCATTTGTTTATTTTTGCTTTTATTTCCAATATTCTGGGAGGTGGGTTATACAGGATCCTGCTGTGATTTATGTCGGAGAGTGTTTTGCCTATGTTCTCCTCTAGGAGTTTTATAGTTTCTGGTCTTACGTTTAGATCTTTAATCCATTTTGAGTTGATTTTTGTGTATGGTGTTAGAAAGTGTTCTAGTTTCATTCTTTTACAAGTGGTTGACCAGAGTTCCCAGCACCACTTGTTAAAGAGATTGTCTTTAATCCATTGTATATTCTTGCCTCCTTTGTCAAAGATAAGGTGTCCATATGTGCGTGGATTTATCTCTGGGCTTTCTATTTTGTTCCATTGATCTATATTTCTGTCTTTGTGCCAGTACCATACTGTCTTGATAACTGTGGCTTTGTAGTAGAGCCTGAAGTCAGGTAGGTTGATTCCTCCAGTTCCATTCTTCTTTCTCAAGATTGCTTTGGCTATTCGAGGTTTTTTGTATTTCCATACAAATTGTGAAATTATTTGTTCTAGCTCTGTGAAGAATGCTGTTGGTAGCTTGATAGGGATTGCATTGAATCTATAGATTGCTTTGGGTAGTATACTCATTTTCACTATATTGATTCTTCCAATCCATGAACATGGTATATTTCTCCATCTGTTAGTGTCCTCTTTGATTTCTTTCACCAGTGTTTTATAGTTTTCTATATATAGGTCTTTAGATTCTTTAGGTAGATATATTCCTAAGTATGTATTTTATTCTTTCCGTTGCAATGGTGAATGGAATTGTTTCCTTAATTTCTCTTTCTGTTTTCTCATTATTAGTGTATAGGAATGCAAGGGATTTCTGTGTGTTGATTTTATATCCTGCAACTTTACTATAGTCATTGATTAGTTCTAGTAATTTTCTGGTGGAGTCTTTAGGGTTTTCTATGTAGAGGATCATGTCATCTGCAAACAGTGAGAGCTTTACTTCTTCTTTTCCAGTTTGGATTCCTTTTATTTCTTTTTCTGTTCTGATTGCTGTGGCCAAAACTTCCAAAACTATGTTGAATAGTAATGGTGAAAGTGGGCACCCTTGTCTTGTTCCTGACTTTAGAGGAAATGCTTTCAATTTTTCACCATTGAGGATAATGTTTGCTGTGGGTTTGTCATATATAGCTTTGATTATGTTGAGGTATGTTCCTTCTATTCCTGCTTTCTGGAGAGTTTTTATCATAAATGGATGCTGAATTTTGTCAAAGGCTTTCTCTGCATCTATTGTGATAATCATATGGTTTTTATTTTTCAATTTGTTAATGTGGTGTATTACATTGATTGATTTGCGGATATTGAAGAATCCTTGCATCCCTGGGATAAAGCCCACTTGGTCCTGGTGTATGATCTTTTTTATGTGTTGTTGGATTCTGATTGCTAGAATTTTGTTCAGGATTTTTGCATCTATGTTCATCAGTGATATTGGCCTGTAGTTTTCTTTTTTTGTGGGATCTTTGTCAGGTTTTGGTATTAGGGTGATGATGGCCTCATAGAATGAGTTTGGAAGTTTACCTTCCTCTGCAATTTTCTGGAAGAGTTTGAGCAGGATAGGTGTTAGCTCTTCTCTAAATTTTTGGTAGAATTCAGCTGTGAAGCCATCTGGACCTGGGCTTTTGTTTGCTGGAAGATTTCTGATTACAGTTTCAATTTCCATGCTTGTGATGGGTCTGTTAAGATTTTCTATTTCTTCCTGGTCAAGTTTTGGAAAGTTTATGTATTATAATTACATCTCTGCTATAAGGAAAAAAAAGTCTAGAAAAAAGCCGTTAATTGCGTAACTTTCTATGATAATTGAAAATAGCAATAACTTACAATATTCACCATTTTTATTATCATACTTTAGTCTCTCCAAGGTCCTATGGGTTGGACAAAATCAGAGTTTATTGTCTCCATTTTATAAAAAAAAAACAAAAAACTAGTAACCCGAAGTTACTATGACATAGTATTAGAACTCACTTCTGATTTTTACACCTTTTTTCTACTCATCTATTCTTACTTCATTCACCATAATTACATTTTGTTTCCCTTTGGTTTGTGAAGTTTAGTGAGGTCAATCAGTGCATAGTACCTAGACATCTTTCATGTATAGTGTGAGCAACAGGAGGAAACTCTTACCAAATTCTTGTCCAAAATCTACTGGCAAACTAATTCTGTGACTTGGAATGATTTCAGTACTCTATGAGTTCAGTTTCCTCATATATAAAGTGAACACAGGTGTATACTTAAAGTTCTGTGCTGTTCTAATACTTTGTCAAATATATGTTCCCTTTCTACTATTCTGAGTTATAATCCACTTAAAAGTTTTGAAATGCTTCTCCAGTTGATCATTAGCCACCATGCTGTATTTAATTCTATGCTGGGTAAGAAATTTAATTTTATTTCTGTTTCACTAATGCTTCTTAAGAAAAAAGATATTTTGATGTCAAAAACAGAATTTAAAAGTGCTGTTAATTTTACAGTAGTCTTGAAATGTTTTCTCTACTCACCCTTAAGAAAAGGAATGAGCTCTTTGTGAAGATGCTGGCAGTTTTAAGTGCTAATTAGAATATAGCTAGTGACTTTGGTATGCCAAGACTTCAGCCTTTTTCCTTTTATTCAACTTGAGTTTGTGAACATATGGTCAAGACTTCCATACTGACAGCTATTTCTCAGAATGTGTCACGTTTATGGTCTCTAAGTTTAAGGTGCAGTGTTTATTGCTTTCGTCATCTCCTTATAAAACAGACTCAGCAAATGATTTTATGATTTTATTACCTATGACTTTTTGTTATAAGCTGTGTAAGAAATATCTTACCTCTTACCTCTAAAATATGTTTCCTTTTTGTTCATTATTTTGCAACTTTTACAAATTGAAGGGTAGTTGATTTTAAATGTTGTATTAGTTTCAGGTGTATGGCAAAGTGATTTAGATTGTTTTCCATTATACATTATTACAACATATTGAATATAAGTACCTATACTATAGAGTAGGTCCTTGTTGTTTATTTATTTTCTATATTGTAATTCCAATCCCAAAGAAAGGTAATGCCAAAGAATGCTCAAACTACCATCTCATCTCATACGCTAGCAAAGTAATGCTCAAAATTCTCCAAGCCAGGCTTCAGCAATAGGTGAACTGTGAACTCCCAGATGTTCAAGCTGGTTTTAGAAAAGGCAGAGGAACCACAGATCCAATTGCCAACACCTGCTGGATAATTGAAAAAGCAAGGGAGTTCCAGAGAAACATCTATTTCTGCTTTATTGACTATGCCAAAGCCTTTGACTGTGTGGATCACAATAAACTGTGGAACATTCTAAAAGAGATGAGAATACCAAACCACCTGACCTGCCTCTTGAGAAACTTATATGCAGGTCAGGAAGCAACAGTTAGAACTGGACATGGAACAACAGACTGGTTCCAAATAGGAAAAGGAGTACGTCAAGGCTGTATATTGTCACCCTGCTTATTTAACTTCTGTGCAGAGTACATCATGAGAAACGCTGGGCTGGAAGAAGCACAAGCTGGAATCAAAATTGCCAGGAGAAATATCAATAACCTCAGATATGTAGATGACACCACCCTTATGGCAGAAAGTGAAGAGGAACTAAAAAGCCTGTTGATGAAAGTGAAAGAGAAGAGTGAAAAAGTTGGCTTAAAGCTCAACATTCAGAAAATGAAGATAATGGCATCTGGTCCCATCACTTCATGGGAAATAGATGGGGAAACAGTGGAAACTGTCAGACTTTATTTTTGGGGGCTCTAAAATCACTGCAGATGGTGATTGCAGCCATGAAATTAAAAGACCCTTACTTCTTGGAAGGAAAGTTATGACCAACCTAGATAGCATATTGAAAAGCAGAGACATTACTTTGCCAACAAAGGTCTGTCTAGTCAAGGCTATGGTTTTTCCAGTGGTCACTTATGGATATGAGAGTTGGACTGTGAAGAAAGCTGAGTGCCTACGAATTGATGTTTTTGAAGTGTGGTGTTGGAGAAGACTCTTGAGAGTCCCTTGGACTTCAAGGAGATGCAACCAGTCCATCCTAAAGGAGATCAGTCCTAGGTGTTCACTGGAAGGACTGATGCTGAAGCTGAAACTCCAATACTTTGGCCACCTCATGCAAAGAGTTAGTTGACTCATTGTAAAAGGCTCTGATGCTGGGAGGGATTGGAGGCAGGAGGAGAAGGGGATGACAGAGGATGAGATGGCTGGATGGCATCATCAACTCGATGGACATGAGTTTGAGTGAACTCTGGTAGTTGGTGATGGACAGGGAGGCCTGGCGTGCTGCAATTCATGGGGTTGCAAAGAGTTGGACACAACTGAGCGACTGGACTGAACTGAACTGAACTGAATGTGTATCTGTTAGTCCCAGACTCCTAACTTAATCCCCCTGTTTCCCTTTTGTAATCAAAGAGGAAATCAATCCCTTTTTCTGTGTCTGTGAGTCTGTTCTTTTTTGTATAAAAGTTATTTGCATATTTTTTTGATTCCAGATAAAATTAATATCATATGATATTTGTCTTTCTCTCTATCTAACTTAGCTTTTTGCAATTTTTTAAAGATCAACGACCACATCTGATTTGTTTTATACATGCAGCACTAATCAAGATAACTGGGAAATTAGTAGACAAACAGTTGCAGAAGAAATGTTTTAAATATGTTCCTGAGATAAATAATATTTTTAAACATTCATTTTAAATCATTCTGTAATTTCCCAAAGATTTTATTTACAGGCAACTAAAAATATAGATCAATATATTGTTTATATTAATATATCAGTATATTGCTCTTAATGAAATATATAAGTATCACATATCTATTAACTCTGGTGGCTATATAAAAGTTCAGAAGAAGTACCCTATATTCTTTCAGCCTTTGAGAATAGCATGCATGATGGATGCAAAGGACATTGTGTTGAGTGTCTTACTGTCAAAATTATAAGGAGTGTAGCCAAATCAATCAATAATCTTTTAGTTTTAAAATTGTTTGAGACATTTGGAGATGAAAAGGTTATTGGAGGATCTACTCATCTGCCAAGGCTGAGTAATACACAAATTGTTCCTATCCTTCTTGGGACTGATCCAGCACAAACAGAAGACCCTGAAGGCATAACTTCTAAATGAACACAATGAAATCCTGAACATAAAATTTCTTCCAAGTACTTTTTAAGAGGTCATATCCTTTAGAATTACATCTCTTTGGCAATTCATAAGCATTAGCAAGCTCTTCTTGCAATGTTTTCATGAAGACTTAGATTTACTCATTAATTTGCTAAGGGGATAGCAATGTGAAAGAATTCCTTATTTGTTGTGAAAAGAATAACATTTATAGGAAATGATAACATTAATATTAGAAATAATTTTATGAGAGTTATGACCACATGAGCCATATTATTTGTTTTGTTCATTAAGGTAGCCCAATCAAACAGTGAAAAAGTCAGATTTTACAGCAGAGAGTTTCAGTATATTTTACTTAGATAGTTGCTATTTATATCAATTGTACTGGCATTGCCTAGGTTTACAGATCAACATTTAACTGCTGTAAATATTGGGTCTGAACTAAGTTGTTTTAACATTTGAAATTTGAAATCTATACAGAAGTGTTGAAGTATAGGGCATTACAATTGACGGCAGAGAAATGATACATAGGCAATAGGACTTTGTCAAGGCTTCTGGAAAGGGACACAGATTGGGAAAGCAATCCTAAGCCAAAGTAATTTGGAGTCTAAGAGAGTAATCATTTCAGTCACATGATGGTATAAATTCACATTAGTCGCTTAATGAAAGCAAGCTGTTATAAGAAACAATTCAAAATTTCAATGGTTTTACATAATAAAGATTTATTTTTGATTCACAGTTCAGTGTCAGGGGTGGAAGCTTTATTCCATGTATTAATCAAAGGACCCAACCTTCTTCCATGCTGTGGCTCCACTATTCTTTAAGCTTCTGAATCCTCCCTTGCACTCAATTCTTCTCCATCCAGATTTAGATAAGGCAAGAAAAAGAACTCAGACAAGGTACTCTTGCTCTTAGGCATCTTGGGCTGGAATCATCACACATTATTTCCATCCCTATATTATTGAAGAAAAACTAGAGATATGGCCCCACTTACCTAGAACGAGATAAGGAAATGTGACCTGACAAGTGTTCCCATGAAGAAAAAAACATACCATTGTTTCTGCCCAACATTCAAGAAATGCAATAGAAACATAATTATAGCCATTCAAGGAATTAAACTGAAGAGTTGAGTTCCAGAGTCCACCCTCTTAAATACCATCCTATTCTGGCTCTCCTTATGGAGAATAAATGAGTTGTTAGTAACTTAAAATGGATGCCATAAACAGATGACAGGAAGAGAACAGATGCTTTCAATTTAGATCTAACTATTTTTCAACTTCTAAGAGATTTCTGGCCAAAGTAACTCCACAGCTGAAGCAGCTGATAAGGCCACTATCCTGCAACAACTTTATTTTTGACTTGACCTGAAACCTTTCACTCACATTAAGTCTCTTTCAAGGTCACACTACTGGGGCAGACCTGAGATAAATATGAAAATTAGTAGCACATGATATAGAGAAGAGGCTACCTACAAAAGGTGAAAGTACGTGGTTTTTAGGATCAGCTTTCATTGATACAAGTCTTATCTCAGTCACTTACAATCCAAGAGACCTTGGCTATTTACTTGATCTCTGTACACCTTAGTTTCATTGTCTATGAAATGTAGTGTGTGTGTGTGTGTGTGTGTGTGTGTGTGTGTTAGGAGAATTAATGAGTTAATATCAGTTCAGTCAGTTCAGTTGCTCAGTCATGACCGACTCTGCGACCCCATGAACCTCAGCACACCAGGCCTCCCTGTCTATCACCAACTCCTGGAGTTTACCCAAACTCATGTCCATTAAGTTGGTGATGCCATCCAACCATCTCATCCTCTGTAGTCCCCTTCTCCTCCTGCCCTCTATCTTTCCCAGTATCAAAGACTTTTCAAATGAGTCAACTCTTTGCATCTGGTGGGCAAAGTATTGGAGTTTCAGCTTCAACATCAGTCCTTCCAATGAACACCCAGGACTGATTTCCTTTAGGATAGACTGGTTGGATCTCCTTGCAGTCCAAGGGACTCAAGAGTCTTCTCCAACACCACAGTTCAAAAGCATCCATTCTTCGGCACTCAGCTTTCTTCACAGTCCAACTCTCACATCCATACATGACTACTGGAAAAACCATAACCTTGACTAGATGGACCTTTGTTGAGAAAGTAATGTCTCTGTTTTTTAATATGCTGTCTAGGTTGGTCATAACTTTCCTTCCAAGGAGTAACGTTCTTTTAATTTCATGGCTGCAGTCACCATCTGCAGTGATTTTGGAGCCCAGAAAATAGTCAGCCACTGTTTCCCCATTTATTGCCATGAAGTGATGGGACCAAATGCCATGATCTTCATTTTCTGAATGTTGAGCTTTAAGCCAACTTTTTCACTCTCCTCTTTCACCTTCATCAAGAGGCTTTTTAGTTCCTCTTTACTTTCTGCCATAACGGTGATGTCATCTGCATATCTGAAGTTATTGATATTTCTCCCGGCAGTCTTGATTCCAGCTTGTGCTTCCTCCAGCCCAGCGTTTCTCACAATGTACTCTGCATAGAAGTTAAATAAGCAGGGTGACAATATACAGCCTTGACGTACTCCTTTTCCTATTTGGAACCAGTCTGTTGTTCCATGGCCAGTTCTAAAAATTAGGACAGATAATAGGCAAATTCTAAGCACTGTGTAAATGTTGAACTGAAGGAAGACAAGGAGGAAGGATAGAAGGGAGGGAGGGAGGGAGGGAGAGATGCTAAGTGTTCTGGGATCTAAATGAAGGAGTAAGTTTTAAGATCCACAATTTTGAAATGTTTTCTGGTTTAAATGAAAATCATTATGTTGATAGTGGAGTATGTCCTCCTTACATTTCTTAGTGATAGTATTTGCCAAAAGATAAATTTTATGGATATTTGCCCCTGCATTATTCTCGTTCTTTTATTTTTCACTGGGTAAATAATAAAATAATAGTTTTTCTGAAAATACTTTCACATATTCGATGACATTTTTTTTTTCGATGACATTTTTTAAAGTCAATCAATATTACATGTAAAATATTATTCTCAATAATTAATTGAAAGTAGATATGACAAAATATGTACCCTTAGTCCTTTTTTTTGAATTGAAAGTAGCTGTTTCAATTATATATACTCCCTAAAATTATTACTTTAAAAATGAGTAGCCTAATTATACTATATTATATATGCTTTTTGAAAACACCTTTAATTTGAAAAAGTGATGAAATAAAAGTTGGGATAAGACTATATTCAATTTATTTAAAATTTGTTTCTTGAAGAGCTTGTGTGGAACATTAGCTAAGGTACATTTAGAAGATTATTATACAAAGAAGTTTCCTGTACCATTTAGGTTAAGGATTCATTTTTATTACCCAGTTCTAAAGTGTCGTACATAGACATATCTAGTATAAGTGCTGACACAGACTTAATTACATCAGTACTTGCTATAATTTTAATCTAAAAAGTTAGACGGTTGTTCTGCTAGCACTTACTTGAAGCACAGCCAGTGTCTGCCTCGAGCAGCTCTCCACCACACTTCTAATGGAAACCACGGGCTACAAAGTTTGTGAATGCAAACCTATCTTTAGTCTGAATACATCAAATGAATTCCTTTTAACAAATGTTCTTAACCTGAGCACTGTCAACATGTTGGGCCAAATATTCTTTGTCATAGGAGTTGCCTTGTTTGTTAGCAGCATCTCTGGTCTCTGCCCTAGGTACCAATAGCATCCTCCACTGTGACAAATGTTTCTAGATATCACCAAATATCCCCTCGGGTCAAAAATTACCCCAGGTTAGAAAACACTGCCTAAATATCTTGAAACAACAATAAAATCCCACACTTTTTCATATACTAATTTTTTCAAAATGTAGGAAAAGTCCTTTTTTGTCAAAAGAAATATTTTTTCAATAGAGAAAGATATTGTTTCAATGAAATAGACATTTGCTTTTTCAAGAAACAACATCACAAAAATCCCCCAGCACTCACAGATGACTGTCTGTCTCTTTGGCAGAAGAGTTCGGGTTTTGCTGATTTTTATTACAGTTGTTGGTAGCAAATTGACAGCTGCTAAATATGAACCGTCTAGTATAATTAATCTTTGAAATTAACTTTTAAGCCTCAATTGTCAGTTTCTATTCTATTGTGTTATTTTAGGAGCAGCTGCTTCTGACAAATTTTCAGTGTTGTCCTAACAGGAAGAAAAGAAAAAATGTTGATAGGTTTATCCCTTGTGTTTTTCTCTCTGTTCACATCTGAAGTCACATTTCAGGAAATACTTCTTTCTAAATATCTTCTAGAAATTGGTTGAAACGTAAGTCACAGCACATTGCTGGTGATCTGAATTCTTGAAGCCTACATTTAATAGAATTAGACTGAGTATTGGGCCCTCTATACTATGTATTGCTAAACTCATATTTTAATGCCCCTTGCCATTACAACCTTATAATTCGATCGTCTACATGCCTTATGTCTAATGACTCTTTCATGAGTTCTAATTTACAGATTTATTTTACTGAATTTTAATCCAAAGGGAATTATGTGATATCACTATTCCTGGGCTCTACTCCCAAAACCAATCTACTGCCAATAACTATGAAATGTGGAATATTATACTTCTTACTTAGAAGAGTTTTCTTTTTATATCTACTGATTCTATATAATAAAGATAGATTTTTATGACATGTGTCTGTGATAACGTTTATGGTTGTGACTTTCCACAATGGGGGATGGTAACACTCCACTAGAAAATGGAGTGAACAAACTTTGAAGAACAGGAGCCACTCAAAAGAGGAGAAAATCCAAGAGCAGTGTATACCAGTATAAGGGCAAATTCCCCTGGATGAACTGGGATTTATAGCTCCAAAGAATTGGAAGTACAACTTAATAATCCCAGCTCACAAAGAGCAATGGGTTATGAAAGAGAGAGAAACAGACAAATTGAAAGAGAAATACAAGAAGGGAAGTGGAACCCCAGAGTGTGGAAGCATTCCATAAAATGTGGAAGCTGGTTGCCTTTACTGACACTTAGAGTCACTAATCTAGGATTTTAAACTTCATTCTTTGCACTCAATGATATCTTTTTTGAATCTAGAAGATCAAGGAAAAAGTCTTATAAAATAAAACTTAGTTCATAGAAACAAGAAAGATTGAGCGAGATGGAAAAAAAGAGGAGCTAACATTTGTTGAGAGGCTTCCATGTTTTAGGTCCTGTGCCAAACTCTAAGAGTGGCTTTTTTCCTATCAAAGAATAGCTGTGTGCTTTTAAAAAATCTTTTAAAAGGGAATGGGGAGGGGTGAATTTTAGGAAATAGTAATCCATGGAGAATATTTCAAAGTAATTGGGAATGACAAAGCATTTTTTTGTTGTTATTTTTCATTTCCCTTGCAGCACTCAAAAAAGGTATGAAAACCTTGCCTTTTTTATTTTTTAAAACTTTAAATTTAGAACTTAATGCAGTCCTAAGGATTATTTTAAGAATTTTTGATACTATCTTTAACTGAGATTACCAAATTATACCTGCACTCCCTTGTGGCTCAGCTGGCAAAGAATCCTCTTGCAATGCGGGAGACCTGGGCTCAATCCCTGGATTGGGAAAATTGCCTGGAAAAGGGAATGGCTACTGACTCCAGTATTCTGGCCTGGAGAATTCCATGATGTGTATAGTCTCAGTTCAGTTCAGTTCAGCCACTAAGCCAAGTCTGACTCTTTGCGAACCCACGGACTGCAGCACGCCAGGCTTCCCTGTCCATCACCAACTCCTGCAGCATACTCAAACTCATGTGAATTGTACTGGTGATACCATCCTACCATCTCATCCTCTGTCATCCCCTTTTCCTCCCACCTTCAATCTTTCCCACCATCAGGGTTATTTCTAATGAGTCGGTTCTTCACATCAGGTGGCCAAATATTTGTGTTTCAGCTTCAGCATCTGTCCTTCCAGTATATATTCAGGACTGATATCCTTTAGAATTGACTGCAAGGATCTCCTTTCAGTCCAAGGGTCTCTCAAGAGTCTTCTCCAACACCACAGTTCAAAAGCATCAATTTGTTGGCACTCAACTTTCTTTTATAAAAATCCAACTCTCATATCCATACATGACTACTGGAAAAACCATAGCTTTCACTAGACGGACCTTTGTTGGTAAAATAACATCTCTGCTTTTTAATATGCTGTCTAGTTTGGTCATAGCTTTTCTTCCAAGGAGCAAGCATCTTTTAATTTCATGGCTGCAGTCACCATCTGCAGTGATTTTGGAGCCCCCAAATGTAAAGTCTCTCACTGTTTTCATTGTTCCCCCATCTGTTTGCCATGAAGTGATGGGACCAGATACCATGATCTTAGTTTTCTGAATGATGGGACCAGATACCATGATCTTAGTTTTCTGAATGTTGAGCTTTAAGCCAACTTTTTCACTCTCCTCTTTCACTTTCATCAAGAGGCTCTTTAGTTCCTCTTCACTTTCTGCCATAAGGGTGGTGTCATCTGCATATCTGAGGTTATTGATATATCTCCTGGCAATCTTGATTCCAGCTTGTGCTTCATCCAGCCGGGCTTTTCACATGATGTACTCTGCATATAAGTGAAATAAGCAGGGTGACAATATACAACCTTGATGTACTCCTTTCCCGATTTGGAAACAGTCTGTCGTTCCATGTCCAGTTCTAACTGTTGTTTCTTGACCTGCATACAGATTTCTCGAGAGGCAGGTCAGGTGGTCTGGTATTCCCATCTCTTTCAAAATTTTCCACAGTTGTTGTGACCCATCAGGTCAAAAGCTTTGGCATAATCAATAAAGCAAAAGTAGATGTTTTATGAAACTCTCTTGCTTTTTCGATGATCCAGTGGATGTTGACAATTTGATCTCTGGTTCCTCTGCCTTTTCTAAATCCAGCTTCAACATCTGGAATTGCACAGTTCACATACTGTTGAAGTCTTGCTTGGAGAATTTTGAGCATTATTTTGCTAGCGTGTGAGATGAGTGCAATTATGTAGTAGTTTGAACATTCTTTGGCATTGCCTTTCTTTGGGATTGGAATTAAAACTGACCTTCTTCAGTCCTGTGGCCACTGTTGATTTCCCGTATTTTCTGGCATATTGAGTGCAGCATTTTCACAGCATCATCTTTTAGGATTTGAAATAGCTCAACTGGAATTCTGTCATCTCCACTAGCATTGCTCGTAGTGATGCTTCCTAAGGACCACTTGACTTTGCATTCCAGGACATCTGGCTCTAGGTGAGTGATTACACCATCATGGTTATGTGGGTCATGAAGATCTTTTTTGTATAGTTCTTCTGTGTATTCTTGCCGCCTCTTCTTAATGTCTTCTGCTTCTATTCGGTCCATACCATTTCTGTCCTTTATTGTGCCCATCTTTGCATGAAGTGTTCCCTTGGTATCTCTAATTTTCATGAAGAAATCTCTAGTCTTTCCCATTCTATTATTTTCCTCCATTTCTTTGCATTGGTAGCTGAGGAAGGCTGTCTTATCTCTCCTTGCTCTTATTTGGAACTCTGCATTCAAATGGGTATATCTTTCCTTTTCTCCTTTGCTTTTCGCTTGTCTTCTTTTTACAGCTATTTGTAAGGCCTCCTCAGGCAACCATTTTGCCCTTTGCATTTCTTTTCTTTGGGATGATCTTGATCACTGCCTCTTGTACAATTTCACGTACCTCCATCCATAGTTCTTCGGTCACTCTGTCTATCAGATCTAATCCCTTGAATCTATTTGTCTCTTCCACTGTATAGTCATAAGGGATTTGATTTAGATCAAATCTGAATGGTCTAGTGGTTTTCCCTACTTTCTTCAATTTAAGTCTGAATTTGGCAATAAGGAGTTCATGATCTGAGCCACAGTCAGCTCCCAGTCTTGTTTTTGTTAACTATATAGAGCTCCTCCATCTCTGGCTGCAAAGAATATTATCAATCTGATTTCAGTATTGACCATCTGGTGATGTCCATGTGTTCTTCTCTTATGTTGTTGGAAGAGGGTATTTGCTATGACCAGTGCATTCTCTTGGCAATACTTTGTTAGCTTTTGCCCTGCTTCATTTTGTACTCCAATGCCAAACTTGCCTGTTACTCCAGGTAGCTCTTGACTTCCTACTTTTGCATTCCAGTATCATCTATGGGGTCACAAAGAGTAGGACACAGCTAAGCAACTTTCACTTTCACCTGACCTTTCCTGTAGTTGAAAGTTCTCACTACAGTTTATTTTCTCATTTTCCAACATAATCTAATGAAGTCATCAAGTTCATGGGGTGGTTATTACTAGTACTGAGAGCTGAGGACAGTAAGGAAGCAGATATGTTGAAGAAATTACTGAGTACTTTTTCCTATTTATTGTTCTTCATATAAGCAAAGGTGTGAAACATCAGCAGAGTAATGCCAGGAATAAAGTATTTATGTTTCCATGTGGAAAGATAAAGTTTACGCCACAGTTATGAATGGTTACTATTTCTCTTATCTAGCTTTCTGCTATTGGAAAGGCAAAGCACTGGATTACTTTACCAATGAGGTAAATGAGACCCAGAGAAAGTAACTATTTGCCTGTACAATGAGACCAATAAGAAGCTGAATGAGGAAGCAACTATATCTGTTCCCTCTTAAGAAATCCATGTTCTATTTAAAAGAGCTGTTTTTGCTATCCATGCTTCTGAACCAATTAAAAGGCTATATTCATATATTTGCAAGAGTTTATTGTGTACCTATAGTATTCCAGGCAAGGAGTAAAGAACAAAACAATAAATAAGAGTTTTTTTTTTTTTTTTTTTGCCTCAGAGAAACTGAAATTCTAGTGTTTCAACATTCAGTTTGTCAATCAATTGTAATAAGAAGCATTAAAATAGCTCCATATTTTCTCTTTCTTTCCTTTAATAGAGTCTCATGCTTTTATGTCATATACATCTAGAAAAGATATTTAAGTTACTCAGCTCTTTAAGTACTTTAGTGCTCTCATCATTGTTAAAGGAGATGCTTTTTAAAAGTAAATTATTTTAATTATATATACTGAATACTTCTTAAATAAAAATTGGAAGATATACAATAATGAAAGCCCCTAATGAGTTTACACACAAATACAAATATTATAAGTAATGTTATTTTGAACATCTGTGAGAATAAAACATTATTTTTCTTTAAGATAATTACCCTCGGACATATTCTTCCACATGATTACAGTGACTGGATCAATGGTTATTAGTATTTGCAAGACTTTTAAAAAAGCATATGTACATTTGCAGGAACTCCAGCAAGATATGGGGATCTGGCTCAAAGGCTCTCACCAAAATACGGCTATTATCATTAAAAATAAAAATTAAACTTTGATAGTAATTGTTTGAAAATGAAAATAATAAAAAAAGCTGTATGTTACCCACATATGGGATACAGTGCTTAATTTTAGAATAATGGTGTCAAAAAGCAAAATGATCATTTGGAGGCAGTGTAAGAAAGGAGAGGGGGAGTAAGAGGTGGCTTAGGTCTGTGAGGATATCTACCTGTAGATTTATCACCCCTAAGCAGAAGCTACTTTTTATTTTTTATTCTCTATCCTTTTCTTCCTCAAGAGCTCTTGTGAAAACTGTAAAGAGTGTGCCAGTATGCAGTATGAAAAGGGGCAACCATTTAAACATGTGATTTGTTTATAATTAAGGGACTGCTATTATTGGGGTCATAGATTTGGTAGTGTGTTATAATGAGGTACTCTGTAATAAACTGTACTGAATTCACAAAAGCTCCTGTTCTCCTGATTAATACCTTTGTGAATGTTACCACAGAATCAATATCAGAAAATATCAGCTCACCCTAGAGGAGGGAAGGGGGAGAAATGATTTCACAAGTTCAGTGAGTCTAATTTGTTTGTTTGCATATAATATTCATAAAATCATCCCCCATTTGTGATGAAAAATTCACCTCCGGGCATAAGGACAAAAGGAAAACAGGTAATTAAAATTAATGAAACAAAAGCAGTGATTATGTACACAGTTGATCAACAAATCACTTCAGGTGGTCCCAAAATTTATTTATCTTCTCTCTCTGTGGCTAATATGCTAATGTGACTAGACAGGTTAGGAATGTTTACTTACTCACATCTACTGTCTTCTCCCTGGGACATGGGTTGAATTAGAGAATAGTTCCATCTTTTTGTGAAGAGATCAGCTTGATATTACTGAAGTATTTAATGAGATATTTCCTATTAATTCCTAAAGCTACTATTCTCCAGTTGTTATCCTGAATGACTTTTCTGGCCAATGACTTTTCTGGAACAATGAGGTTGGTACCTTTGAACTGAGAAACCTGGGAATACAGTCTTTGGTATTTTCTTTGTTTTCATTATGAATATAAAATGTTCTCAAATATTCTTCCTTATTTCTCATTACAAAGAGCACATTCTCTGAAATGAAGATGGGGGAAATTTGTATATGACTTCTTCCTTGGGTCTTCCATAATCCCAAGAACTACTTCCTGATCCCAAGTACTGTTTTTACCTCTGTCTTTTGCAGCTACAAGCTGATATGCTTTTTAAAACTATTTTCATGGAAAACCTCCAATGTAAAGCATGGCTAAATATTACAATAATACTTTATGACATATATTTTATAGCAGGGATATGGTCAGATGTTTTAACAGATGACTTTTTTTTCCCCTTTTGTTCCAGTTCTAGCCAATGAACCAGTCAAAGGGTTTCCCATTGCAGTGGGCCATTTATAAGCAAACTTCAGATGCATCCCTCTAGATCCCTGTTTGGTATTATAAGTTTCTAGAAGAGAGTAGACAGTTCTGTCCAACCTTGTGTAAATTCTGTTTTGTGGACAACAGGTCTCAAATTATTTGCAGCAGTATAGAACAAAGTAGCATGAAATCATTGGCAAGAATTTACTTTTAATGAAGATGGCATTTATCATGGACTGTCCTCCCTACAGCCTGTGAGACACCAAGGAAAAATTCTAAGCCTCTCCAAATTAAAGTTATCCTAGGCAGAACATTGGATAGTCCAGATTGAGAAGGCTGTGTTGAAGAGATTTTTTTCATTCAGTGCCATCCAGCCAATCTGTTCCTGGCATCATCAAAGATACTCAGGATAGCTGGCCAAGTTGTTCTTAGAATTGAAGCTCATCTAGTTTATGTTAGAATATAACTTAGCTCACTTAATTTTTCTCAGAACTTTAAACTCAAAATGTTCCTTCTACTCCACTCATCTGAAATACATTAAGGAAAAGAGATTGTTTAAAGGGACTATATGTATCTTCTAGGCAACTCCCCAATTTTGCATATGTAAAAGCAGTGGCTTGGAGAGATTATGAGACTTTTCTAAAATTCAGGCTAGGCTCAGAACTCAAATCAACGAAGACTTTCTCTCTTGAGATTGTACTCTCTTTCTCTGCTGCATGCTGCCTCATTTCCTTCTTTTCTTTTTTCTAACAGGCATTTATTTAGTGTGTGTTTGTGTGAGAGAGAGAGAGGAGAGAAATAGAAGGGGACAAGCAGAGGTGGAGAGAGAGATTCTTATGATGTTTAAAGTCCTTATATTGCTAGGCCAGTATATGCCATTGTTACAGGATATTTCTGTGACATAATTACATATGTTTGGTGATGTTTTGGTCTAGATAGGGATTTTCGATAGGCTTCCCATTAAAAGCCACTTCTTCACCAGTGGCTCAGTGGTAAAGAATCCACCTGCAATGCAGGAGATGTAGATTTGATCTCTGGGTCAGGAAAATCCCCTGGAGAAGTGCATCGCAACCCACTCCAATATCCTTGTCTGGAGAATCCCATGGACAGAGGACCCCGGTGGGCTACAGTCCATGGGGTTGCAAAGAGTTGGGCACGAATGAATCGATTTAGCATACACACATGCAGGAATTTTTGATGGAGATGATTTTTCCCTCAGGGTATATTATGCAAAGCCTGAAAATGTTTTTGCTTGTCATAACTGGGTTGGGGGATGCTCCTGGCATATCAAACATAGAGGCCAGGCATGATGCTTAACGACCTAAAATTCATAAGATAGCCCAACAGCAGAGAATTATGTGGATCAAAATGCTGATAATGAAGAGGCTGAGAAACTATGATACAAAATATTAAGCTGTTGGAAATCTTTCTAATTTGCCTAAGAGGTGGTGTGCTTGTGAATTTTTGAGTCTTCTTGACCATGGAAGCATTTTGTCTGTAAATTTGGTCCAGAGCCAAAACATATATGTCACCACAATGCATTTGGCCCAAGGAGACATATCAAATTTTTTGTTTGTTTGTTTTAATAGGTCGTGAGGTGGAAGAAGAAAATATTTTTATCTTTTATTCATGGCCTAAGGAGATCAGTGATTGTCTTAATTCTGGCTGCCATAACAAAATATCATAGACTAGGTGGCTTAAAAAACTATTTTCTCACAGTCCAAGATCAAGGTGATTGCTGGTGAGAGCTCTTTTCCTGACTTATAAGTGACTGCCTTCCTACCCATTCCTCTCATGGCAGGGGGAGAGCCAGAGATGAAAGAGAGAGAGACTGAGAGAGACAGAATGGGAACATGTGAAAGCGCAACCTCTTTGGTCTCTTTTTATAAGGACATTACCTGACACTGGGAAAAATTGGGGGCATGAGGAGAAGGGGGTGACAGAGGATGAGATGGTTGGATGACATCATCGACTCAATGGACATGTTTGAGCAAACTCCAGGAGATAGTGAAGGATAGGGAAACCTGATGTGCTGCAATCCATGGGGGTTGCAAATAGTCAGACACGACCGAGCAACTGAACAACAAAATCCCATCATGAAGACCCTGATCTTGGGTGGCCTTGGCCTCCAGAAGCTTGAAGCAGAGTTTCAGTTCCTGGCCAGAGACTGAAGTCAGGCTGTGATGCTGAGAGTGCTAAATCCTGGCCACTAAACCACGAGGATCAGTGACCAATGACACGACCCTGGCCCTTTGGCTTCGTAGAAATGAATTTCCACATAGACACGGAAAGTAGTGAAACAAGTGTTTATTAGGAGGAAAAAGAGTATGTGTGGATAGACACACAGGCAAGCTCAGAGAGTCACGCCTTCATGGTAGTTTGACTCTTTTCTGTGGGGTGTTTCTTCTGGATTTCCTCTGGTCGATCATCTTGTTTTCCCTGGTTCTGAGACCATATGTGGTTTATCTCAAAGTCCTCCCATGTGCACACGTGCATCTCTCAGCCAGGATGGATTCTAGCAAGGAGGCTAAGGGTACGTTGACATCACCTATTATGGGTGTCACCCTCTCCCTTTTTGATTCCCAAGGAGTCTTTCTGTGTAGATGTCATTGAGACAACCTCCTTGACCTTGAGAATTGAGACATATGTGATCTCTATCTCTTATCTGGTCAGGGCCCAGCTCCTCTCTGCCCCTGCCATTACCATGGTCTGAAAGTGTCCCCTGGAGGCAATGTTCAGCTGTTTACCCTGTTCCTTTTGTTATTTATATCTGGAAGCGTAAACAGGAGGCTGGTTGTAAATGTCTAACTTGGAGCTCATCTGTCTTCTGCCTAAGCCCCACCCACATGTCTTCATCTAAACCCAACTATCCCTGCAAAAAGTCCCATCTCCAAATACCATCACATCACAAATTAGGGCTTTAACCAACATATGAATTTGGGAGGAGAGCAAGTCAGTCCGTAGCATTCATATAAGTAATGATGCTGAACTTACAGCTTTCCCCTTCCTGTTTGCCCTGAAGAAAGACTTAGTTCTAAGCACCTAGGACAGTACTTAGTGGACTAGGGTGTCATTAAATGCTTATTGACTGCCTTCCTGACTAAGAATGTTCATGAGCAGCTTCTTCCCCAAAAGACATAAGGATGACCTCCCTCTAGGAGGAAAAAAAAATTGTGCAGAATTGTCTGAAGCCCATAATTTGAAAATAAAATCAGAGGTAAAGTGGAGAGAAGCTGAGAAAGGGCACCTTGTCAATGGAAAGATTTGTGTGTTTACTGACTTCAGTTTTTTGGTTTTTTTTTTTTTTCCCCTCTCTTTCACCTTAGTGCTGTGTAAATTCTGAGTTGAGTGCTAAATGGTCTTATTTTCAAATATATAAAATTAAGCCATTTTTCTTTGTTATAAATGAAGACATATATATGCTTATATATGTATTTTTGGCATGAGTGTGTATCCACATATATTCTTTCATTTTTAATGACAGAAACAAGCGAAAAGTTGCAAAGTTCTAATGCTTGGAAATTTGCATAATGCAACCTTCTATGGCCATGAATTTTATCAAAAGCATAGAGGAGAATTTCCATGGGGTGATGGTTTCCTGCTATTAAACAGATTCCACCTGTTATTTGCAAAGCCAGGAGCACTAGAGGTATACTAATTGTCCCTTACTGTGGTGTGTAATTAGGGATAGCCTGAATTATCTAAGCCATGGGAAAAACAGCAATTTAAAAACAAAATGAAGATATGTACTTTTCCATGGAAGTGGCTGAAAAAATGGAGAAACACAAGAATATTTTTCAAAGTAACCTGTTCATAGAAATTCCCTGCCAGTTCAGTGGTTAAGACTCAGTGTTTTCACTGTCAAGGGTCCAGGGTTCAATCCCTGGTCTGGGAATTAAGTTTCAGCAAGCCTTGCCAAGTGGGCAGGAAAAAGAAAAAAAAAAGGTAACCTGTTCCCGCAATGCCCTATCCAGCTGCAAATAATCATTAATAGACTTGAGAGGCAAAGGGAATATGAAGTGTCATAGACAATGGAAAACTGGATCCTCTTCACATAAATATAATCTGTTAATACCAGAATGATAGTTCTAGGATGCAGCTCTGTAGTGATGACCCTATGGTCTGTGCATTTTTAGTGGTTGTTACCTATAATTTCTCTAGAATTACTGAGTCCAGAGGCACTGTGCTTTGATTTGGGAAATCACAGTGTCTTGTTTAAGGAGGGTTCTGTATCAGGTTGGCTGTTGGACAGCCTTGCTGTAGATTTTGGGTTTTGGCTGTTGAGAAGCAGTGTCGTTGAAAGGACACTGAAGAAGGAGGCCTGAGGTGTTAGCCCTGGGCTCTATTATTCAGTGTTATTATGTAGCTCAGCGACTCATTGATTTCTGAGCTTCAGTTTCGTCAAGTATAATCTGATGATAATAATGCATAGCTTGCCTCCATCACAGGCTTGTTGAGAAGTCCATGTTGGATTTGCATGTGTGCTCAGTTGCAAAGTCATGCCTGACTCTTTTGCAACCCCATGGACTGTAGCTTGCCAGGCTCCTCTATCTGTGGCATTTCCCAGTCAAGAATACTGGAATGGGTTGCCATTTCCTTCTCCAGGGGATCTTCCTGACCCAGGGATTGAACCCACATCTCCTGAATTGGCAGGAGGGTTGTTTACCACCAAGCCACCAGGGAAGCCCACATGTTGTATAGTTTATATGAAAAAAATATACATTGAAATATGTATAATATCATATATGAAATGAGTTGCCAGTCCAGGTTCGATGCACGATACTGGATGCTTGGGGCTGGTGCACTGGGACGACCCAGAGGGATGGTGTGGGGAGGGAGGAGGGTTCAGGATGGGGAACACGTGTATGCCTGTGGCGGATTCATTTCGATATATGGCAGAACCAATACAATATTGTAAAGTTTAAAAATAAAATTAAAAAAAAAGAAAAAACAAGTGAACAATAGCATGTTCTATCTGAGCTAATTATAACAGTATTGGGCTTCCCTGGTGGCTCAGCTGGTAAAGAATCTGCCTGCAATGCAGGAGACAACAGTTCAATTCCAGAGAAAGATACACTGGAGTAGGGATAGGCTACCCACTCTAGTATTATTGCACTTCCCTGATGTCTCAGCTGGTAAAGAATCTGCCTACAATGTGGAAGACCTGGGTTTGATCCCTGGGTTGGAATGATGTCCTGGAGAAGGGAAAGGCAACCCACTCTAGTACTCTGGCCTGGAGAATTCCATGGATTATATACAGTCCTTGGGGTCACAAAGAATCAGACACTACTGAGCGACTTTTACTCACTCACTCATAGCATTATTATTTTAATTGTTATTATTATAATTTTTAAATGATTATTGTTTTAATGACTACTAGATTAGTTCTGTTGTTTTTCTGGATTTTTCAGTATTTGACCATTTTCTCTTCAGAATTAGACTGGATAATAACAATGGCAAATATTTGCCATGTGCTTAAAAGTTCCAGAGTTGCTTTTTTTTTTTTCTAAGAGTTTGATATATATTAACTTATTTAACCATCCCAACAATAATATAAAGGAGGTAATATTATTCTTATACATTTTGTAGAGATGTCAAGGTGATAATGAGTAAAACAAGCTGATAAGTCATAGAGTTAATATTTAAAGCCAAAACTTTTTCTTTTAGTACTGTGCTCTGTGGTGACAATTTGATAAGAATGTCATATGTATACTGGCTGGTTGAATCAGAATTTAAAATACAGCATGCCACCACATCCTTATTTTATTTTTAATAGCAATTCTAAAGTTATCTCTGTAGTAGTAATAATAATAATAAACATATTGAATGAGATGTCAGTGCCTTACATGGATCTTTTATCCTTTACAATAGGTCTTTTATAAGTACTCATTACTGTTGTTCTTATTTTAAATTGAGGAAGCAGGTTCAAAGAAGTGAAGTAACTAGACCACACTCACATGGTAGTTAATGTTTGAACTGGCTCTCATAGAGACTATCTGGTCCTAGAATCTTTATTCCTAATCACTACATTACGTTACTTCCTTTTTAAAATTATTTTTTTTAAACCTTGCCACAGTCCTTCTACTTGTATAATTCTAGACAGGGTTTCTGAGGCAATGAAGTCGTATTCTAATCACAATGGCCAGTTTAGGGCAAAGCTCTATCTTATGTATGCATTGTTGATATAAATCAATTGTGGCTTTTGTTTATTTTCACGGGTAAGAGGATTGATATATTCTTTTAGGGAGGACTTGGGGTAGCATCCATCATCGGAGAGAGACAGTCAGTGCATATGCACGTTAATCTGACAGATGGTCAGAGTTCAGAGCCTGGATCTTACTTCTGCATTACCCATAATACATAAACCATATTGGAAGGTTTGAGTGTGCAGAGGGAACACAGAGAATTGATTTAGGACAACTTGCTAGATGACCTTATTTTACATTAATTTAATATATTGGCCAAATTTTAAAAGTCATGCCCTTCATAAAATGGCCTAAGGATGTTTATATGAAAATTAAAATTTTAATGCAAACACATAAAACAAAGCAGCTGCAGTATAACACACACAGCAGGGAAGTCCTTAGGGATATGCTAACATAAAAATGGACTTGTTATGCATGTAGGTATGTGCACCTCCTAATGACTTTCAAATAATTTGCATGCCAAATGATTTTCACAAAAATACTCGTTATGTCATTGGTTTAGGATTTGAAACTGAGTCCTTTTGGGCTGAAGGTTATTGCCTTATTCTAGGGCCCATTTTGGTTACTGTATTCAACCTGCCACAGCCATGTAGGAAGGTTAAATAAAATTATGTCCTTATTACTCTGCTGATTGACTGAAAATCTAGACTTTCCTCATTCTAGCTGTGTATTACCATGGAGAAGGCCTAGTATATTTTGAACTAAAATCTATGACAGTCAACTGGAATGAAATCTTTCCAATATCAGACTTGGTAAAAGTTTCTTAGTGACTTGCCCATTGTTTTTATTGTATTTATTTGCTTACACTCCATCTTGTCTGAAATAGTTTTCAGATATTCTCTGAATTGTTGCTGCTGAATTCTAAGTCAGAATCAATATTCTTAGATAGTGATGATCCAAGGTAGCACAAGTACATTCCCAAGTGTCTGTCTTGATTGGTTCTCTCATGGACTAGGAAATAAAATTCTACTGACAGTGAGCTAACTGTAGGGTAATGGGAAATTGTAGATTGTTATGTGTTTGTTTATGCAAACTCTGTCTGGGAAGAGGGTAATTTCTTTAGAATTGAAGGCTAAAATGAATGAGTTATGGGAAAATTGGATTTTCCGAAAGCCAGGTGTCAACAGACAACATAGTCCAGAATTGACAGTTTTAGTGGCTATGTTTCTAATTTAGCTTTGTTTCTTGTTTGTTTGTATGTCTGTGTTTTTATTTTTGGAGGTGGATTGGGCCAGATAGGGCAAAGGAGTAAATATCTCTGTTCTAGAACCTGGTTCCTCTCCACCTTTTCCACACTGACTTTAGGACTTCTGCCCAGTCCCAGATTCCAAGAATATCAGATTGGGGAATCCTTCAAGAACCTCTCTGTTTGTTTGTTGAGCTCACTCATTTGTTTAAATGTAACTTCCTTTGTTTTTGCTTTTCTTTTCTACTTAAAATCAGTACTAAAAATAGAAAAATGAGAGTCATTTCAAATATATTTGAATATTTAAAAATTAGCAAATTATAATAACCTAATAGCACCAAATATATTACTAATAATTATTCTGAAGTTTAAAATATTTTGTAAGGCATTATTGCCTTGTCTATAATAAGTTGAAGAAAAAATCTTTCAAGCCTCTGATATTGAGAAAGAAATACTAAGTTTGTTTCTGATAGTTGCATAGCCATTTGTATGAGTGGGTTGAGGAGAGAAAGCCATGTCTCTTCATCTGCTTTTAATAACTTTTCAGAACAATCCTGTGTACGATTTTTTATGGAATATAATTGCTTTATAATGTATTAGTTTCTGCTGTACAGCATCATGAATTAGCCATATGTATACATATATCCCCTCCCTTTAAGGTTTTATTCTCAGACAATCAAAATGGGTTTTCAGATGGTCGGTGCCTAGAAAGATAAATCTAGAGTCAGAAGGAGATACCACTTTTTTATTTCCTGTCCCTCAGGTGAGTGTGTCAAAAACCCTATGAAGATAACCTACCAAGATAAGCAGTAAACCAAAGAATGAGGATGCTATGACTGTTCCTTTGACCATGCTTCCAATATGGAATCATCCCTCGAACTTATTGAATTTATTCTTCCTGCTGTCTAGCTAGACTTGATTTTGTATTCCCTGTCCTTTTTGCCTGATCTTGGAAAATTATCTCTTTCCTCCCGGGCTGTTTTTCAGAATCACCCTAAACACCTAATGAATGTTATAAAAGTGATCCAGTTGAGTGATAACTCTCCCTGACATGATCAAAATCCTTTATTGATCACCATTATTCCATATATTTACAATACCTGTTTTTCTTTTTCAAACTGTGGGTTGTATCCAATTAAACATGTATTTTCAGGGACTGACAGTGGGGGGAGAAGGAGACGACAGAGGATGAGATGGTTAGATGGCATCCCCAACTCAATGGACGTGAGTTTTAGTAGCTCCATGAGTTGGTGATGGACAGGGAAGCCTGGCTTACTGCAGTCCATGGGGTCTCAAAGAGTCAGGACATGAACTGAACTGACCTAGTTTCCTAAACAAATAAACAAGTGAAGTAGACTAAAATAAAGTAGAATAGAAAATATGGATACATACTAAAGTTAGTTATTTTGTCTTAAAATGTTTCATCCACTTTTAAAATCATTCATACATATGTTTAATATATATGTATTATATATATCTATATATATAAATGTAGAGTATATATGTATGGTGGCGGTTTAGTCACTAAGTTATGTCCAACTCTTGTGACCCCATAGACTATAGCCTGCCAGGCTCCTCCATCCATGGGATTCTCCAGGCAAGAATTCTGGAGTGGGTTGCCATTTCTTTCTCCAGTATATATGTACAAACATATGCATATAAATATACTAGATTGTTGTGTAAAATGTATTTCTTTCTATGGGTCATGTTAAAAACACTTGAGCTTCTTTATTGTAGGATAAAGTCCAAGTACTCAGTCTACAACTGTCATGGTGCCCTCCTTCTTTAACTCTCCATACCATCTCCCTAGTTTGGATCTTATTTCTCAGCCATATCTAACGGCTCAACACACAGTATGAAGGTTTTTTTTTTAACCTCTTTGATTTTACTTGCATTGCCCCATCTGCTATAAATTTCATTCTCCTTTCATTTACTTCATCCATGTAATTTCTATTTAACAGTTTTTTCTTAGCTCAGATACAAACACCCTCCAGAACCTTCCCTGAAATTCCCATTTCCCAATGGAGCAATGTGTCCCTTTCTTGACTTCATGAGCTCCTTTTCACAGCAACTAAAATACAGTACAGTGATTAAGAGAGTGGGCTCGTTGGAGCCAGATTGCCTGGGTTCTTGAATCCTGACTCTTTTACTGCTGTCTGTGTATCTTTCAGCAAGTTGCTTACATTCTCTGTGTGTCTCAGTTTCATAATTTGTAAAATTAGAATAATGATAGCAACAATCCCACAGAGTGGTTAATTAAATGAGATAATGTGTGATAGGTGCACAGCCTAGAGGACTTGATCAACAAATATGACCTAGTATTATAGTGGTATGTTTTCTTCTGCCTCTGATGAACATTCTCCATGGTAAAATTCTTTTTCTGTTTGGAGGTGCCTCTGCAAACAATGTTTTGGTCTACTTTTATCTGCATGCCTTAAGGTCATGAACTTTTTCTTTGTGGGGGTGGGGTGGTAAGGAAAGGGCACAAAATTCTTTTTAACCATCAGTCACCAGTGAGATAAAGAAGTTATGGAAAGAGAAAGCAGTCACCATCAGGTGCCTTGAACCTCAGTGCAGAAATCTTGGATGAATTCAGCTGCTGAAGAAGCACCTCCTGGGGCTGCATTTATATAGTTTCTGGGCTTGTCAACTATCCAATCCAGAGTCATTGTTAAGTATCGGTTTGGCCTCCAGCCTTCCAGTTTCAACTATACATCAGTAAACCTTCCAGCAAACAATCTTATTTAGGCCCCCGGTCAGAAAACTCTGACAATCATACAGATGTTCCAACTGATTCATCATCAATATGTACATGAGAGTGAGAGTTAAAGAAAATGTAAGATGGGGTTTAAAAAAAAAAGATCAGAGTTCCATTAATTCTGTCCCCTCCCCAATAAATGCAGTTTCTAATAGCTTCTCTCACTCAAGTTTCTATTCTCCTCTGTACATTGATGCAACCTTAAATGAATCCTGATTGTTTTGTTAAAAGTCAAATTGTGTTGCTATCCAATTTTCAGCCAAGATAAAGTTTAAAGCTACCTTTAGTTGTGTATATCCCTGGCCTGAAGGTTTTAAGTTCCCACATGTAGTGTAGAAGGTAGATAATTGATTGTTAAATTTGCTACTGTGCCAACTGAGGTTGGTTTTAAAGCTATAATTATTAATTTTCCAGTTTTCATGTCACAGTGATAGCAGTAAAGGAGTCAGGATTTGTGATGCAAGGTTTTAATGCTGCTCATATCCCTCTAATCCCATCAGGAACATCCCTGGGCCACTGCCTACCACCACTAGACTGTACATGGTCTCAAGGCAGAGAGACACATCCTTCTTATTGAAAAGAAGATTCAATTTGCACTCAAACAAGACCTTGCCTCAGTGCAATCAGACAAATTAAAAAAAATAAAAAACTTTGGAAAAGCAAAAATACTAAGATAAAAGCAGTGTTCTCTGGCATGTTCATTTCAGAGCAGTTACTCATGGATTTTGGTATTTGAGAGATTTCTAGAATCCAGTCTTCCAATGGAGAAGATAAAGTGGATTCATACTTGCCCTTCCCCAAGAGTAGATCAAATGTATATCCTGGCCATGACCCAGAGGCATGTGTGCCAAGACTAGTAAATAAATGTATGTATCCCACTTGGCCATATGTTAGCATCACCTGGAGAGTTTTTATAACACCATGGTGCCCAAACTGCATTTCAACTAATTCAGAATTTTTTAAGAGACTGAAACCCAAGCATCAGAATTTGTTAAAGATCTCTAGTTAATTTCAGTATGTAATTCAGTTTGAGAATCATTATTCTAAGAAATAGAGCAAGCTCCAGGAGTTGGTGAAGGACAAGAAAGCTGGGTGTGCTGCAGTCCATGGGGTCGCAAAGAGTCGGACAAGACTGAGCAACTGAACTGAAGTGATTCTAAGAAAACTTAAATAGATAAGGGTTATAAATCCAATGATTTATAAATTAGTTTTTTGACTGCACTTCCTTTTTTTTTTCTTTGTGACTTAGGAAGTCTTTGTAAAGTGAAGTGAAGTGAATTCGCTCAGTCATGTCCGACTCTTTGCCACCCCATAGACTGTGGCCTACTAGGCTTCTCTGTCCATGGGATTTTCCAGGCAAGAATACTAGAGTGGGTTGCCATTTCCTTCTCCAGGGGATCTTCCCAACCCAGGGATCGAACCCAGGTCTCCCGCATTGCAGGCAAATGCTTTACCCTCTGAGCCACCAGGGAAGCCTTTCTTTATGAAAGTGATCATCAAATTATTTTTATCCCCATTCCTTCCTAGGAAAAGGCATTTCCAGTCCCATTGGTTGTTAATCTTGTGCTGGTTGCCCATAGTACCAGATGTCAGTGCAGCAGTTATAGTTTTAAAATATTCTAATATCAAAACGTGTGTTTTTAAAATTAACAGGCATAGATGGAAGGAGAACAGGATGGAATGGCCTTTACTTTTTGCCTTCATGCTGAAAGAGGATTTCCTCCAAGGAAGGATAATTAAGTCCCTGAGCGAGTGCTCTTTGATCTTTTTCCATAAAAATATACTAAAATAAGAGGGATGCTTTTTTTGGAACACTGTGGTAAGATATGATAATACGTGGGGGGAGAGGCAGGGGAGCAGACTTGATGGAGATGGTGCAGTTTTACTTTAGTTCATCATGAGTTTTCTTACACTTCAGTCATTAGTACTCAATGTTGAGACTTGCTGAGTGCTAATGACTAAAGGCAAGACTGCCTTCCTCCTAAAGCCATTCTAAGCTACCGATATCCACCCCTCTTTTAAGTGTTCTGGGACTTTACCCTATGCAAAAAAAAAAAAAAAATGCACTTCGTTGTAGTTATTCTGTATGTTACTGACCTGTGAGTAAACCTTGGAAATTAATGCCCAAATTATACTAATGCTCAGCCTCCATCATATTTGACTGTAGCTTTTACACAATTCCACTGCCACCAACAAATATTGTCTACATCACCAGGGATGCTTAGACATGTCTGACAATTCTAGTTGTAGTTAATCTCCAAAACAATTTTTTTTTCAATTCTAACAATCCAGGATCAAAATTCTTAGGGAGAATTTTCAGCCCAGACTTCACCTGAAATGTGTCCTGATATTACATACGAGTTGCTTCATGGGCATTCAATAAATGGCTTTCACTTAATAAATAGCATTTATTCAGTAAGTAGGTTACAGTGTCTGTATTAGTTTTCCATTGCTGCTACATAATAGGTTACCACAACTTTGCCACCTAAAACAACATCCACTTATTAGCTCACTTTTCTGTAGGTCAGAAGTTTTGTTTCTTTGCTTACCATCTCACAAGGTTAAAATTAAGGTACCAAAAGGACTAGATTCTTCTCTGGAGATTCTGTGGATGAAACTGCTTCCAAGCATCTTCTGACTGTTAGCAGAAGTAGGTTCCTTGTGGATGTAGGACTAAGGTCTGAATTTCCTTACTGATTTTCAGCTAGAAGGTCATTCTTAGCTCTTAGGGACATCTCTTCCATCCTTGCAGCTGATGCTCCATCTTCAAGCCAACAACAGTGTTCTGTAGTTTCCACAACCTTACATCTCTCTGACTTCTCCTCCTGCCTAGTCCCACAGTCACCCCTATATTTTGGGTATGTGTTAGAGTAACACCCCACTTCTGGTACCAAAATCTATGTGCTCTTCCTATTGCCGCATAATTGTTTACTGCAAATTTAGTGGCTTATAAAGATGCTTCTTTATTATCCCATAGTTCTGTGGGTCAGAAGTCCAGACAGGCATATATGAGTTCTCTGCTCAGGGCCTTATAAGGCTGAACTCAGATCATCAGCTAGGCTAAGCTCTTAACTAGAGGCTCTTGGGGGAAAATCCTTTCCCAGATTCATTCAGGTTATTGGTAGAAAGATTGAAGGCAAAAGGAGAAGGGGGTGGCAGAGGATGAGATGGTTAGATAGCATCACTGACTCAGTGGACATGAATTTGAGCAAACTCCAGGAGGTAGTGAAGGACAGGGAAGCCAGGCATGCTACAGTCTCTGAGGTCACAAAGAGTTAGACATAGCTTAGTGACTGAATACACACACACACACACACACACACACACACACACACACAGCTTCTTGAATGTGTAGTCTAAAGTCCCTGTTTCATCACTGGTTGTCAGCAAGGGGGTGCTTTTTCCTTCTAGAAGTCATACACATTCCTTCTCACATGGCCCTCCCATTTTGTAAAGCAGCAAAGGTGTTTTGAGATCGTCTCATGCTTGCATCTTCCTAACTTTTACTTCTATACGTCTGGAAAAATCCTTGCTTTTAAAGGACTCCTGTGATTCGATTGCTTCCCAGCTGGCTCAGTGGTAAAGAATCCACCTGCCAATGCAGGAGACACTGGTTTGATCCCTAGGTTGGAAAGATCCCCTGGAGTGTAGGCAATGGCAACCCACTCCAGTATTCTTGCCTGGAAAATTCCATGGACAGAGGAGCCTGGCAGACTACTGTCCATGGAGTCACAAAGATATAGACACGACTGACCAACTGAGCACAGCACAGCACATGGTTAGGTTAGGCCCTCCCAGCTAAAACCTTCATGGGTGTTTTATATCAACATGTTCAAAGGATCCATCCACACTCAAAGGGAATAGGATTGTACAAAGACGGGGTCATTCCAAGTCATGCTTGAAATCTGTAGACTACAGCCTCTGGGGAATATGGAAGGCATATAGTTGGTTATGACTCTAGCTGACTAAGAATGTGTGTAATATGGTAAGATCATATGGCTGTAGCATATGGATTAAGTAATAATAACAGTGTTTGCTTAGTGTAATCCTTTAAAGTCACTTCTAAAAGCATTGCCCAGTTTATCCTTCACAAAAGCCCCATGAGGTAGAGCTCTTTAGTCTCATTTTACAGAGGAGGAAACTAAGGCTCAGAGACCTTCAGTGAACTGACAACGTTCTCTGAAGTACTGTTGGAACTGAGGCTTGAACTCATATACGTTTGATTTCAAAACACTTAAAAACTACATGCTGTTACTTCTGGTACCTTCTATACACAGTTTGTATCCCTTCTTACTCCCTCATGAGGGTCACCTCATTTGACCACTCTGTGAACCAGCCCACACTTTTTCCATCTTCAATTCCATGTTCTTCCACACGAAGCCCAGTTAACCACTGAGGTCTTCAGCACCCTTAGGGAGACAAGAAGAACCAGAAGGGATCCTTCTCCTTCACTTCTTAGGTTTTCTGACCCCTAGCATAGACTGTTCCGGCAGGCCTCCTGCTTCCAGAAATCCCCAAATGACAAGCAGGCATCTCTCTCTCTCCCCCTCTGTATCCCTAAGCCACAGGGGGTGTGTATATGACTCCCTGACAAGTTCTTCAGCAGATTGTTTCATTCCTGTGATGGTAAGTGCAGAGGCTGGCAGTGAGTGACATGGCAGTGGCCCCACCTAGGCAACTGCTCTGAGTGTCTCCCCTGGGGTCTCATTCATTTAACTTGAATATTTTGTGGGGAACAGAAAACAGACCTCTGTATTCCCTGTTAGGAATACTATCTCCTTCATGACTCTCAAGTCATATAGATTAGGAAGTATACTGGGGAGGTGGGGATTCTGGAGGGTGGATGCTTCTGTTGATCACAGCCCTAGCAGGGGATTTGACCCAGTCTTATTTAGCATCTGAATCATTTATTTCTTCTTGGTCCTCATAGTTATGCTCAGGCTGCCAAGGCAGAGGCAGCAAGAGAAGTGCCATTTGATCATCTGATACTTCAGTTCAGTGTGGGTTTCATAGTATGTGCTGAATAAATGCCCATTGAAAAGTCACTTTCAAGGATTATAGTATCATTATAAGCAATTCTTTATTGAAAAAAAAAAACAACTCCTCACTTGTATTCTGGTCTTTTCTACCTTCTTATCACCACCAAATTTCATTCCAAAGTTCTTTCATTCTATGCAAAAGAGAAAATATCCTGGCCACAGAATGAATTCCTCCAAGTTCTGTCAGTCAAGCTAAATTCACTTTAACCCAGAGAATAAAACATGCCTTTGCCACTCCTGTATAGTTTCTTTCTGTCATTGTGCCAGGTGACTCTCATTTATTTAAATTCTTAACTAGAATTTATTTAAATATATCTAATTTATTATGTTATGCTATGCTAAGTCACTTCAGTTGTGTCCGACTCTGTGCGACCCCATAGACGGCAGCCCACCAGGCTCACCCGTCCCTGGGATTCTCCAGGCAAGAACACTGGAGTGGGTTGCCATTTCCTTCTCCAATGCATGAAAGTGAAAAGTGAAAGTGAAGTCGCTCAGTCATGTCCGACTCTTCGCGACCCCATGGGCTGCAGCCTACCAGGCTCCTCCATCCATGGGATTTTCCAGGCAAGAGTACTGGAGTGGGCTGCCGTTGCCTTCTCCCTAATTTATTATAAGTAATTCTATATATGTCAATATAATTAAATGATATGACAATATTGGTCATAATGGAATTAATCTCAACAAAGTATAAGTAAAAAATTACCAAACATGATGTTGGTCTGTTGGATATTTCAAAACTGAAATACAGTTTATATCAGTGTGCCTAAATGGAAGGAAAGGAAAACCATGAGACCAGAGAGGATGGATTTTGCTTTCCCAAAACAGGCTTTTGAATGAACTTGGCTCTGAGTAGTAATTGCAGTAGGATCAAGTGTATATGTTGTCTCCATTGTCACATTAGTTACTAACTTTCTTACAAACTTGGTTCAATCCTGAAAAATCTAGGTGTTGTCCTGTAGCTTATAGTGTCAGTAATTCTTAAATTAATTCCTAAGTTAGTAACATCAGGAGTAGACTGAAACATGTGTATGGTTGGCACACTTTAAGAGAGAGAGTAAATACTTATGAACTTTTTAACATTTAAAAAATGACCAGTTGCTATTTATATATGGTTTTGATCTGATCTGTATATATATGGGAGAACTTTGGAGGAATGTTTACCAAAAAAAGAAAAAAAAGGAAAAGGCAAGTGTCAATTATCAACTGTAAAAGAATGGATATGATATTTCTTTAGCTAAAACTTAAAGCGGATTGTGATACTAAGGCAGATGGAAGTTGGCCGACGAGGCTCAAAAATTAAAACGTGTTATCAAAAGCAGTCAGAGAGCCCAGATAACTTCAGATTATCAACTCCGTCTTTCTGTTTTCCTCTTGACTTGCTGCCAGTTGTGGGAGCCACTTGGTTTGAGTGGGGAACTCATTTGTTACTCATGGGTAATTTTATAGAAGGAAGGTTATTTGATTCTAATTTGACTGGACCTGATCGTTAACACTAGGTTATTAAGGGTAAGTTACTTCTCAACCATGTAGTTTTGAAGACCTGCTATGATATAAACAAATATGAAAAGGATGTAAACTCCCTAATTACTTGGGATACTAAATTGTTTATTAAGTGTGTGTGTGTGTATATATATATATATATGGTTGAAGTCATTTTTTTTGAATAATTGACAAAGGTTTTACATTTTAGAATTAAATACAAATAGGAAGAAGGATGTTGCCTACAAACAGTAAATGCAACTATAATTGCTTATTTAATTAGCAGGTTGGCATTTTTAAAGATAAACGTATTTTTAAAATTTTTATTTAAAATAAGAATACTATTTTAGGAAAGAATATATGTGGAAAATGAGAAATTTGTAATAATGCTGTGAAGTATATTTTTCCAAATAATGTCTGATGAAGGCTTGCAAATACTACAAGGTTAAGCAGAAAGGTATTACTTACAACTTGAAAATAACTCCATGAAATAGCAAAAACAATTTCTATGTTCCATTTTGTGTATATGAAATACACTTATGAAATCATCTTTAGTAGTTCTTAAAGGGTTGAGATTGGTGCCCTTTTCATTGTTTCATACTTCTATTGTCTTACCTTGGCCTTCCTTTGTGGCTCAGCTGGTAAAGAATCCACCTGCAATGCAGGAGACCTGGGTTTAATCCCTGGGTTGGGAAGATCCCCTGGGGAAGGGAACGGCTACCCACTCCAGTATTCTGGCGTGGAAAATTCCATGGACTGTATAATCCATGGGGTCGCAAAGAGTTGGACATGGCTGAGCAACATTCACTTCACTTATTTTCTTATCTTAATCTTCTGGTTCAGTTTTGGCCCCAAAGTTTATTTCATAGAGCAGTATCACTATTGATTTTCTTTTCTATCTTTTTCTTAGAGTAATTCTCCAGAAGTTTCTGTGTAAACATCTGAGGAACTAGAAGTAATCACTCTGTTTTAAGATGAAATTTTACCCTCACATTGCTTATAAGCAGAATTTTACATTCAGAAGATTACAAACTTTATACAGAGTTTATGAAGATCTTCAACATATTTATTTTCCTTGCTTGCCAAAAAAGCAGTTTTATTTGATACAAGTGCTAGTAATGTTTTCTCCTTAATACCATAAGAAACACCCCCTCATTCTTAAATAGTTTATTGCCTTGAGTGATAGATCAGTTCAATGGAAAAGGAGCAGTTTGCATACCGTTCTGGTCAAGTTACCCAGTTGTTACAGAATTGTATTAAAAAGTTGATCTTTAATACTGGCTAACAACTGGTAGATTTCAAATCAAGTGAGCAAAGTCAATATTTCACTGATTTTCAAGACAATCCTTTATGACACTGACTTCAAATATTTCTTCTTCCTTCTGAGCTTCTATGTGTTATAGACTTAAACAGCAGAATGATTTTCATAAAGAAGTTCCAAAAATCCTTCCTTCCTTCCTTCCTTCCTTCCTTCATTCATTCAGCAAATTTTACTGAGCAACTTTTACGTGCTTGAAACTAAACATAGGAAAAGAATAAGCAAGGTTCTTCCTTTGAAAATCCCACTTTCTAGTAGGAAGATAAATGGACGTTATAGTGATTATTCTCTAACAAATAGCTAATTGTCAAGGTAGACATAAGTAAAAATTTTACTGGATATTTCAGATGCTATAACACTTTACTGACCATATAAATAGGTTTTACCAAGAAGGAATGTGTCTTGGTCTAGAAGGACAAGTAGTTTTCCTGTCAAAACTCCTTCCATTCTGCCTTTGCTGTTAAGGAACCAGCTTAAGAAACGAGCAAGGATGCATTTCACCTCAGGGGGTCTGTGCAGGAATAGTGAGCGGAACATTCTCAACATTTTTAACCGGTGACTTGAATCTGTCCATTAAATCCAGTCCCTGGAAATACCAGGCTGCTCCTAGGCAAAGCAGGCATTAGTTTGGAGCCAAATGATTTGAATTTTAGCCCAGATTTTGTCAAAAATTTATTGTTACTTCAGTTTCCTTATCAGCTCAAAACTGAAATTCAGCTTATAATTTTTGCTCTTTCCAAGACCATTTTGAAGATTCATTAAAATAATAGGTGCAAATATTTTTTCTAAAGTTACAAGTGCTATACAGATGGGTGGTGGGTGGTGGTGACTTTAGCTGTAAAGTACCACTGAAGTACTACAGACAGGCCTGGCAGTGATGATAGATTGTTTCCAGAATAGGTGTATAAATTGAAATGAGACATGTCAAATCTAATTGTTCCCCAGAAATGCTATTAATAAGAGTTACATTTCCAACCCATAGCCTGATGCTCAAAATTATGGACATCATAACACATGCCATCTGTAATCAAATATTGTCAATTTTTTCATGTTGAGCTAGGCCACTGTTCGATGAGAAGCTTTCTCCAAAAAATTAAATATAATTTTAACTTTTAAAAGCCCAGGAGATGATCTCACTGTTGTGTTTAGTATTAAAAAAAGTATAGTGGATTCTGTAGAAGTCTTGTCTTCTCAAAAATGCCTGATTTATTTTATTACAACAGATGAACAACACTGAAAAGATCAGATCACAAATCTGAACTAGAATTTTTTGGATGATGTTTGTAATGAAAAGGCTTTTTCTTCCCCTACAGTTGTCACCGCATCGTAGTAGTAGCAGCTATAGCTAATGTGATATAAGGAAAAGCACATACCCTTGTTCCCATTTTGTATCCTTTGATTCCTCATGATACCAAAATGCCACAAAGGTTTGCCTTAAATTATGGCCAGACTTGAGCTTGATGCAGAATTGCACAATCAAGTCACAGATCCTGCATGTTATCTTGCTATCGACTGTAATGATTGCGAAAACAATGCTTTGTAAACATTTAAAAAATTTACCTATAAAATAATGACAGATTTTTTCACCAACACATTTAAGATATTTTTCTTCCACAACATAATCATGTCATGTAAAATAATTTTGGAGATATCTCCAGGATCAATAACCAGCCACAAAATAAAAGTCCTCATTATTTGTAAGTACGGATCACCCCTCTTTTTCCTAAGATGAGTTCTCTAGTTTTTTGTCTCTTGCCTCTCCCTTTTTATAGGCTTTCTCAGTCAGGGAGGACCCCAGTGAAGGGCTGGGCTGCATCTGTAAATAGTTACTTCCTGCATTAATTGCTTGAAACTACTTATGACTCAGCATACATTTTATGTATTTCAGTTGAAACTTACATACGAGCAGTGTATGCCTTAATAACATAAAGTAATTTTGAACCATTGGCTGTATTTTTCCTTGTACCTATTGATTATTGAGAGATAACAAATGAAACTTCATTTTTTGAAAAATGTTCCTATTTCAAGAGGAATTTTGCGGGGAGGGGAGGAGTGATGGCAAAAAAAATACTTTGACATTTTCCAGTGATAGAATGGCAATTTGGTACAGTTTATAATCCTCCAAATAGTCAAAATCTGAAGATTATTATCTAGGTGAAATTCCATTCTGAACAATATGCTCTGAAACTTCAAAATAATTCACCAAAGATTGGAAACAATGTTTGTCTTCGTTGGTTTTGAGGCTACTTGGAGCATTTGTCAGTTATATCGTTGTGGAATTCTGTAAACACGTCAGAAGCCAAGATCGGTTCCTACTCTGTGAGCTTATCAAGTCTGGTCCTCTTGCAGTTTCAGCAGAAGTATGTAGCATACTGTTTTAACTTCTAAAAAAAATGGAAAAGAAGAGAGTTTCATTCCTAGAAGCAGCATTTTCTCTCTCTCTGATCAACACTGGCCTCTGTTCATGTTCTACTTGAGTGAACTTAGAGGAAGGCAGTTACCTTCATGTGATGAATGGTAGGTGATTTTTGGCTGTCCCCATTTTCGACAGTTTTTGTCTTATCCTGACAAGCAAATCTTCTCTATCTCTGTGGACTCCTAATAATATTTTATAGAATCAATTGTTGCCTTACAAAGTGCCAAAAAGTCTATACCTTAATAAACAGTGTAACCAGTATGTGAAGGAAAAAGAATTATTAACCTTTCCCACCTTAAGAAAACTTGGGTCTCGAGCAATTAGTTTTGCCCTCATTACAATACCACAAAAAAATAGTGGTATTTATTTCACTATTGATGCCATAAATACCATTATGTAACAAAATGCAGCTGTGTCAGAAGAAGCAAATTAATGGCTTAACACTCAGCTTCTTGGTTTCTCAAAAGAAGGTCCTTGATCCCTTCACAGGAACTTCAATTTTTAATTATATTCATCAATTAGACACTTCATAGTAAACCATTTGCTTTGTAGGAAAAATCAGGATTAGGACATTAACACCAGGATAATAATGTCAAGAAATTTTTCTTTCTCTTCCAATTGTGGTAGACATCACCTTGCTCCAACATAATTTAATTTCTTACAGTGTTTTTTGAAGTAAATGCGTGTAAGAAAATGCACTGTGAATGTCAGCAAATAGTGGTGAATGGCTTAACTAGGAAATGTGTTACACTTAAATGGATTAAAACTGGAAAATATTTAGCTGTGCATTTTGTACTCCATTCACATTCTGCTGGGCTCTGGGTTCCCTGAAATATACAAAGACAGACTTACCAGTGATGCAGATGTTCTTTATGTTTTCCAAAACGATAATTAAGGTGAGGTGGCAGAGATTCTTATGAGTCCTGTGTTGACTTTTTCTTCCCCTTCCCATACTTCTGATGAATGTTTCTTTTTTTTTTTTCCTTTTTATTTATTTTAATTGGAGGCTAATTACTTTATATTGTAGCGGTTTTTGCCGTACATTGACATGAATCAGTCATGGGTTTACATGTGTTCCCCATCCTGAAACCCCCTCCCCCCCCTTCCCCATCCCATCCCTCAGGGTCATCCCAGTGCACCAGCCCTGAGTGCCCTGTCTCATGGATCAAACCTGGACTGGCAATCTGTTTCACATATGATAAATATACATGTTTCAATACCATTCTCCCAAATCATCCCACCCTTGCCTTCTCCCACTGAGTCCAAAAGACTGTTCTATACATCTGTGTCTCTTTTGCTGTCTTGCATACAGGGTTATCATTATCATCTTTCTAAATTCCATATATATACATTAGTATACTGTATTGGTGTTTTTCTTTCTGGCTTACCTTACTCTGTATAATAGGCACCAAAGGCTCTCTCTCCAGCTTTATTTTTTTTCCTCTAATTCCTCTCCCTGATTATCTCATCCAATACCAGCAAGGTTTCATCTATCCACTCTCTACAGATTACTCCAAAGGTTATATTCCCAGCTGCAACTCAACCATGAAAAGGTCCCCACAACATGTCTAGAAGATCTTCCCACTATCCAATTTCTTCTCTGCACTTGTGGCAAGAGAGTGTTTTCCCCAGAAATTCAGGGTAACACTATAAAAGATATCTGAGTTTTTCTCAGTACAAACTTACCAAGGTTGGCTGACTCTGCATTGTCTTCTTCAGTATTCATTCTTACTGCCTTCATTTCTGCTGCTGCGTCTACTCTTCTGCCATGCTACGTACACATTCCCTGCTTCTCCATCCCCATGCCCAAGTCCATCCTGTAGATACTTTGAAACAAATATTCTTAATACAACTGTAAATGTTTCCTCTGTTTCTATTTGGGTGCTTATTATATAAAAAGTTCATAATGTTAAATTGATTACATCTGCCCTCAAGGATAATATTACCTTTACTATTATATATCTCATATATAGAATATATATAGCATATCATTTATAGTATATTATAAATATATATAATACTTGTGTACTTCTATATGTAAATATTATGAAAACCTATGCTTATCTGTTTTTATGTTCTGTCTTTACTCATGCTGTCTTCTCTGTCTAAATGACAGGTTCAAAGCTTAATTTTGAGACACAAATACAATGTCAACTCCTCTTGGAGGAAACTCCATGTGGCATGATCCCAATTTGATTTTATTTAGGAATGCTTGCATGTTTTGGCTCCACTGCTAAACATCAGTATACTTTGAGTTAGAACCTATATCTTATCCATCCCAATAGCCATCCATATTGTGTGACAGAAGGCATTGTAATGCACTGGTCAAGCACCAGGCTTTAATCTCCCCACTTCTGAACAGCTATGTGTCCTTGACTGAGTTACTTAATACCTACTAGTTAAGATTGTTATGAGGCTTAGCTGAGATAATAAACACAAAGTCCTTAGCACAGTCCCTGGAACATTATAGCACACAATGAAAGTCTTAGTTGTTACTGTTCTCTTAGCACATGTGGAGCACTTAAGAGACAACCAAAAAGGTATTTTCCTGCAGGAGTTTTGTGGCTTGTGAATTGCACATGCTGTACACACCAGTAGCAATATTGTGTGCCCTCAGAGCATACTTCTGACTGGCTTGGCAGGGACATTTAGGAAAGAAATGAGATTTGATATTTATCTTATAAATTATACACTCATGTCAAAGACAGTAAAGAATCTGCCTGCAATGCAGGAGACCTGGGTTCAATCCTTGGGTTGGGAAGATCCCCTGGAGAAGGGAATGGCTACCCACTCCAGTCTTCTTGCCTGGAGAATCCCATGGACAGAGGAGCCTGGTGGTCTACAGTCCACGAGGTCACAAAGAGTCGGACATGACTGAGCAACCTTCTCATGTCAAAGAAGGAACTAGAGAAAAATTAGAAACTGTGGCTTAAAGCTTTACATTTTATTGATTTATTTTTATTTTACTTGATTTTGTTTTTTATTTCCTTCTTATTGTTTTTATAACAACTATTTTAACATGAACATGCTGTTTATTATCTTTTATAGGTTAGAAAAAGTAAAATAAGTCAAGATCAATGATTGCCTGCATTCATTTAAGCATTAAATGGCAAAACTTGAGCTAAAACCCAGGTACACTGGTGCTGAACCCTTTTCCATTTTTCATATGCATTACCTGCCACCTTGTGTATTTAACAAGGACCTCTAGAAAGAAATAGCCCTTGGAGTGATTACCCAGAGAGAGATCCCTTTGTTTGGTGTTTCTAAGGTATCTTCACACCCAATTTGACTTCATTACACGACTTTTCATTTTTTAATTTTAATTTTAAAAAGTCACATCTAATGCTTTTTCTGCTTCCAAAAGTAGTATGTATTTATTCCAGGAATTTTATAGAACACAAATAAACACAAAGAACAATATGAAAATCACCCCTAATCTTACTATCCAGAAAGAGATAAATGCTAAAATGTATTGATATATTGGGTTGGCCAAAATGTTCACTTCCACAAAATCTTATGGAAAAACCTAAACAAATGTTTTGGCCAACCCAGTATATAATTCCAGATATGTTTATTTGCATATGTATTAATTTGAAAATGTTTTCTTTCAAACAATAGAATATATTAGACATACTATCTCAGGACACAATTTTTCAGTCTTCTGTGAAATTTTTGCCATCATTTTTATTAGTTACATGTACTTCCAGGGCATGATTGTAGCCAAAGGGGTTTGCAGGTTTTCCTTTGTAAGGAAAAAAGATGGGTAATGTCTTTTTAAGTAAAATTTTTTCCATATACATTATTTTTTTATTAAGATAAATTCCAGGAGCTAGAAAGCAAACAAACATGAACAGAGAGACTGTCAATTCTTAAGATCTTAGACGTGAACTGTTCATTTTTCTACAGAAGGATCGTTTCATTTTATACCCTATCAATTTGCATTGCTAGAAATAGTGTGTGAGAGAAACAGTTTGAATGTCAACATGTAAAAATTGATAACATTTTAATTAAAATACTAAAGCCCATTCTTCCTTCTGTCTTTCCTTCCTTTTTTATCTTCTAGCCCCATTACAAAACAGTAGATGAGTACATGCCTGAGTAATTACATGTTGTACATTGTCCACACCACTCTACAGACCTGGGAATGCTGGAGGAATTTTCCACCAAAACTGTATTTACTACCAGAATAACCATGGAATATATTTTTTAAATATATTTAAAATATATTTATTTTATATATAAATATGTTTTTTATATAAATATATATATTATATATATTTATATATATTTTATATATATGAAAATACATTACATTTTCAATTGGATAATAGTGTCTTGTTCCCATAATAAACCTCTGTCTCTTTTATTGACGTTTTGGCAGGGAAGGGTCTGAAATGTTAGTATCTTTTTTGACTGTATATTTTATCGTACATTAGCTATTAATGAATATTGAGAACTTTTTTGGCTGTAATTGTCAGAAAGGCAGCCTGCACCATTCACACAAAGAGGAAGATTTACTGGCTCCCAGAATGGAAGGAAGCCTTGAATAACTATCCTGGGGAAAGAAGACTGTTAAGGTTCAGCCCTAGGGACTCAGAAACTGTCAGGAATCAATCTGGTTAACTCATTTGCCTTTCTTAGGTTGTCAGTTTCATTCTGTCTCATGGCAGACTGCATTTTTCCTTGTGGGATAAAACTTGGTTTTTAATAGCTCCCTAGTTTTGTTGCTTTAATCTTTAGCCCCTTAATCTTCAGTAAATCTTCAGTATTTACCTGAATTTTCGGGGAGATATCTGAAGCTCAGATATCTCTGGATGGGTTGTAACCATAGATATTTGGGTGTGGATTCAAAAAGCTAGTGGAGTACCCACCCCTGGACCAATCAACTGTGCTTTGGCAGATAACAGTATCGTTATTGGCCCAATGTGGATCCATTTCAGATCTATCAACTTTGATCAAGGAGGTATGAACACAGAAAAATGTGGCAGTCCCTAAGGGATCCATATTGGTGAATTGTGGGAGGAATAGGCCCTTTTGGAAATGAGAGGTAGTTTTAGTAATCCTAGAACACAGAAGTGGTATTGAGTAGAAACAAACAAACGAACAAAAATAGATCTCTGACACACAATACCTAACCTTGTCTTCTATAGTACTTGGTGTCTCTCTGTACTTCAGCGATTTTATAGACACACAAAAAAGACATAAATCCATGTAGGTACATTTAGCAGCAGCACATTTTTGCTCCTTCAGGAAAACATTGAAATTAACACAATATGAAATTATCAATAAGTAAGAGCTTAAAGACTAAGTGCCAAAGAATTGATGTGTTTTGAACTGTGGTGTTGGAGAAGACTCTTGAGAGTCCCTTGGACAGCAAGGAGATCAACCAGTCAATCCTAAAGGAAATCAAGCTGAATATTCATTGGAAGGATTGATGCTGAAGGTGAAGCTCCAATATTTGGCCACTTGATGCAAAGAGTCGACTCAGAAAAGATCCTAATGCTGGGAAGGATTGAGGACAGGAGGAGGAGGAGACAACAGAGGATAGATGAGATGGTTGGATGGCATCACTGCCCCAATGGACATGAGTTTAATCAAGCTCCAGAGATGGTGAAATACAGGGAAGCCATGGGGCCACAAAGAGTTGGACATGACTGAGCAATTGAACCACAACAAGAAGAAGAGCTTTGCAGAAACTAGGGAGCTTTCTTTCATATAGAAAAATGGATGAAAGTAAATATCCAATGAAAAATTTTAGCACTTTTTAGTTATGCCCTGCTCTAGTTCTGATGGTGTCTAAATGTAGACCAAACAGCAAGACTATGGACTGTGTTCATCTTTATAAAGTTAAGTGTCCATTGCAAGTGAAATCTAAACCTCCTTAATAGGAATTAATTAACATAGCTTATGCTTGAAGATTATGTATCAAAACTCATCTATTACTTCACTTGTCTCTTTGATAAATGAAGTGGTAAAAGATGGTTAACTCTAGGTCAGCTCACTGAATTGTAGTTTGAGCAAGGCTCAGATCTTCTCAAAGTGATCAAGCATGATTGCTTTAAGGGTAATTTAATATACTTAGAGGAGAATTATTGATGTTCTTCAGGAGTGTTGGAATAATTCATCAATAGAAGGAAAATTATTAATATAAAGAGCACCACTTTTAGACCCAATTTAGACCCAATGGATGGTTTCAGTTGGAAATTCTGTTTCTGTTTGGCATCAATAGTTCTACTGATAAACATATAGCATTGTGAAGGTAAATTTTTGAATGGTGTGGCTAGTATACTGGGAAACCTTACAAGGGACAATAAAAAACAACTGAGTCCAGGGGCTTTAGTCTTTTCTTGAGGCAAGACTTCTGATTTTTTCAAACAACTAATTACGAGAGATATATGGTCAGAATCCAACTAATGTTCAACATTTTTGAATATTTACCATGTGCTTTGCACTAAGCTAAACTAGGTAGATAGATCAATAGATAAAAATGAAGAAATATCTTGTGGTTTACTGGAGAAGCCATCTGGGTAAGGAGAAAGAGTGCAGTATAGTAAGCTTTATCAAAGAGGTATAAACAATGTGCTATGGGAGCACGGGGGAACTAGGATGAATTCTATGACGGGCACCAGATATGGCTTCCCTCATTTGGTCACATTGACACGAATCATGAGAACCAGAAAATAATTCTATGTGAGGAAGGGCAGGCAAAATAAATGTTGCCACATATGCAAGAGTAGGAGTCCTTGAATGGGTCTCTATCCAAAACTATTCAGAAAGTATAAATTTTAGAGTGACCAGAATAAGATCTAAATAGGCCAGTGCTATCCAGCAGACCTTTTTACAAAATGTACTTTGTCTCTGCACTTTCCAACATCGCAACCACTAATCAGATTGCTGTTGAACACTTGAAATGTAGACAGGCATGACTGGGAAACTGTATTTTTAATTTAATTTAAATCCATGGGACGAGTGGCTACCACATTGGACAAAACAGATATAAAGTCTTTGGGCCTGGGTAATTATGGAAGACAGGGAAGAAGCTCAGGGTCATGGTGAGAAGCCTGTGACTGAGTAATGTGGTGCATGATCCATTTATTTGGACGACAGCTCTGGCACCAGCGTGAAGAAAATGGATTACAGAGAGAAGGGATGGTGGCAAGTTGAAAGATAAGATGAGCCTGACAAGGGCATTGGCACTGAGTCAGAAAGAGGATGGAGACACATTCCTTAAGTATAATCAGTGAAATTAGGTTACCAACAGCTGTGACAAAGAATTGGTTGTAGAGGATTCTTAAGTCTTTAACTTGAGAAATTTAACAAATGCTAAAATTTAGTAGAAAAAGAAATGAAAGAGTAGCTTTTGTGGAAGAAAGAGTAAATTCAATGTTTCAAATCTTTAGTAGAAGTGATAGATATTAAGATACTTGGTTTGTTAAATTTTAGAAGAAAAAGATGAAAATTCAAAGAAACAGAATCATTTAAAGTAAGTTGAAAATGTCTTTGGATCAAGCCTTTGTAAAACTGCTTTTTCCTTTTTTTCTGATTCAAGTATCATTTTATTCCCATGGAATCCTTAATGAATTAAACAAGTTTATGCATAAATTAGTGATTTGAAGAAAGGCCTGGGGAGTACAAGAACCATCCTGCTGCCACTTTTTTTTTTTTTTCTGGAAGTTTTGACAAATTGAGAAAATTTGCCTGTTTCCTTAAATTTATACAACTATTATAGATAAAATGCCATGTTATCCTGTATCATTTGCTCCTCTGTATATACAAACATCCATTTTAATTTTCCACCTAGATGAGATGATTCTTTGAGTTATTTCCTCAAGTAGAAAACAACTAGTTGTGTGGATTACATCTCTACTTCCTCACTAGCAGTTTCCCGGTGGTGACTAGCCATTAAACAAAATGCCCACCCTGTGTCTTCTTTGTGGATCAGTCTGTCCCTGAATTCTCAGTTCATCCGTTTCCAAGCAGGTGGCTCCAGTGGATGTAAAATGGGTTTCATAAAGTGAGTGATGCCTATTGATATTCACAACATTTGCGGCCCTTCTGTGGCAATGTATTTCTTTCCTCCTTTCTGTTGGCTATTTCAGGCAAAATCTGTTCATTGCTTTAAGACTTCTATTTTCACTACTTAATGTGGTGCCTGTAAGGAAAACATACGCTTAACATCAACTTGGAAAATAGGCTTTAAACCCAGAGATGATTGTATATACTGTTGATGAACACTCTTTGGCATGTTCATCAGAAAGAAAGGTAGATGTTGTCAGGATGTACTTTTTCTGAGTCAGGGCTGATGTGAACCTAAACTCGACCATATTCCTCAGGACTTCGGTGAATCATCAGATAACAGTTACAAGACAGGTCTTAAAATGGCAGATATTAATCTTTGATCTTCCAGAATGACAAACTTTGCTACTGAGAATCTTCTTAAGCTTTGTGTCTTTCTGTCCTTTGACAGTGTGAACATTAGCATTAGGGACATTTTGTAATTGTGGTGCCAAATCATGTGGCAGTTAAAGAGAAAGAGAGGGACATACCAATAATTCGGAACCCTTCCAGAAAGCCAACTAGCCCTCTGAATAAGCAGATGCATGCCTACCACTGGACATGTGTGCAGGAAAAGAGACATGACTAAATTCAAGCCAATGGCGATGAGAAAGATGAGAGCAATTTGTCTGTTGCAGAAGTTGGACTTGACCTTCTTGTCCTTCGTGTATTCGTATAATAGTTCTAATAGCTAACATTTGTTGGGCAATGTAGCAAGGGCTCTGCTTGAGTAAAAACTTACTCTTTAAATCAAATGGATGAAGTAGATGCCAATGTTAACCTTGGCTTTTTTAACAACAAAACTGACACACATGAGGTTGTGACTTACTAGGTCACACAGTCAATAAATGGTAGCAGTGTCTCTGAGGCACACATCATTATTACCCTAATAGTCTCTGTAAGTGTCTGGGTTCCAAATAACTTTGACAGCACAGAACAGTATTCACAAGTATCAGATTCTCATCCATATTACTTTTGTTCTTTAAACATGAAAATATATTAGTAAAATAAATGTGAGAATGGAGGAATTTGAAAGTCAGCAAGCTCCATTCTTCCAAATCCTAACATTGGAGAATCTGTACAAAGAACACTACAGTTGGAAATAGTCTTAACTTTGAGTGTCCCACTTCAACCCAGTATTAATTTATATCCAAACTCAGTTTGTAAGCAAGGATTTATTTTCTAGAAGGTGAACAGCACCTGTACGTGGACCTAATAATAAAGCCTGAAATCTTTCAGTGATTTCAAAGACACCATGGGATTTCCAACTAAAACTTTTATATTGTTTTTTTCTAGAAGAAGAAATCCTGTGATTAAAGTTTCCTTCATGGTAGAAGCTCATTGTAACTGTAAAAGTGGGTTAGAAAATGAATGCAGTCATATAGGAAATTTCTGAGAATAAGAATGTCAAGTATAGTGGATGAATCCTGAATTTTAGATGATTAGCATGGTGTTGATAATGTAAGTTAGAATTTTATTTTGCCATATGTAATTTTGTGTTACAATGGCAGTTGTTTTAATTTCATAAACAACTCAAAGAATCACCGCTTCTCCAAACATATCACCTGTTGTTCAGTTGCCTTGTTTAGCTCTCCTTTCCATTAGGTTTGCGGATATCTAGAAACAGACCCTTTATAGAGAGGTAACTAAAAAGTTTTGTTTTCAAATATTGTTATTTGGATTTTCAGTTATCCTAGAAATCTTAAGAAAAGTTATCTGATGCTTCTATTTTGCAGCTCTGTACCTGATAGAAGTGTAGCTAGAGGGGATCAAATATTCATAAAAGGATTTGACTAATCCTTTTGTATTTCATCTGTTTAGTTATTAATTTATTTGTTTACCATTCATTTATAATATTGTTTGCAAAGCCATGTGGGGAGATGCTGTGGAGGAGACATAAAAATAAGGCATGTGGCTTGTCCTCTGTGTGTTTGTGGCCAACTTTTCTTGGGAATCTACTAAGGCACTTGCTTGAAAGAATGCATCATCACTCTAGTTTCCCCTTAGCTATATGCAATTATTGCAATCATGGCAAATAGAAATTTGGATAACTGCAGTGCTTGCTGAAACTCTGACCTCTTGAAGATCCCAGATGTGAGAGGAGACTTTTATCATTAGTGTGAAGTATCTAGTAAGTATTTATAGAGTACCCACCACACAGAGCATCTGTGCTGAATGTCATAGGGGAAAAAATGAGATAGAACTAAGAAAAATTTTCCTAGCACATTCTTTATGTAGGAACTAAACATATTTTAAAAGTTCACAATATAAAGTAGCATGAGTGAAATGAGTGGAGAGAGTATAAATGCTAAATACATTCAAATGAGAAATAAATTCAAAGGTTAGGAAAAGACTGTCCAGAAGACGGGCTTAAGTACAGGCATATAGAATTTCAATGAATGAAAAGCACCAGGAAAGGAATTTCAGGCGGAGTAAGGTTTTGGAACATGCATCAGCAAAAGAGGGTTATTCAAAGAGAACTTGATTTGTATGTATTGGCATACGTGTGTGTGTATGTGTAAAAACTTTATTTAAACTATTTAAATCTAAATATAAAAGCAATAAAAGTAAAAATTAAGATCTAACCAGCTACTTTTGCTTGACAGCCTGTTGCTTTGGGGATTTAGGCTCATACAAATAGCAAAAATAGATTTTCTCTTACATCTTTTCCTTCACTAATATATTCATTCACTCAGTACTTAATGTGTCCAGCCCTGTGCTATGTGTTTGCCATTAGGATACCCTTGAATAGTGAAGTAGCTCACCAAAGAAAAACATCAGCATGCCAGTTGGGATTTGTTTTTCAAGTGATAGGAAGACCATGTGATTGAGCTGATGAATTTATTGACTGTACAAATGTTGTTTTAGCTCTTGGAGCTCCTGCCCCCTCCACTCCAGGCTTTCAGACCAACTTCAAATTTGGATGAGTCTTTCTATAATTGTGATTTGAGTTATGTGTATCTCATATTTTTTTTAAGAATATTCTAGTTTTCACTTCCACAAACTTTTCCCAGGAGATATTAGAGATAAATTTGCCTTTTACCACTCACCCATTCTATTTGTTAAGTTAAAATATATTTAAAAAATATATTTGGATAAAATGGGTAAAAATATATTACTAAAGATATCTTAAAAGATATATTACTCTAAATGTCCCTAGGCAGAATAAAATGAAATTATTTTGTCTAAATCTGATATGCTAAGTAATTCTAATATGTAACTTTAGAAGGAAACCATTCTATGTTTAATCTTAAAATGTCTGAGCATCTTGACAACTCAGAGAAAATAAAATTGTACTTTTGCAGATTTTGACATTTTTGCAGAAAGATTCTCATGATAAGGTATTGAAAGAAAAATGTAATTCTCCTGTGGAGTATTAGATGAGAATTCAGTGGAGAAAAGAAAGACAAGAAAAGGAAGTATGAAGAGTATGAGGGGTAATAAAGAATCTCTTATAAGGGATTCATGATGCAAAGAATGGAACAAGGCAAAGTACATATAAGAAAAAAAATTAATGATGAAAAGATGAAGAATGAGAAATCAGAAAGGTTTATTACAATACCAATCAGAAAAGGAATAATATTTCTCTCTCACAGGTAGGCATTTGTCTGCTCAATATTTTAAGTTTTAATTGAGACTCTTATTGTTCATTGACCAGATCTCTTCTCATTTATTTTCATAGCAAGCTTGAGTAGCAGAAAAATAATCATTTAGAAAACTATAATGGAACCAGTAACTTCCTCTCTTAAAATATCTAGCATACTGTATATAATTCAATAAATGTTAATGTTCCCAATCAATTTTTATTTTAAGGGGAAATACTCCCTGTGTTAACTTGATTGTGTAAACTATTCTCCACCTTTTTTCCCCCCTGTATTTCTTGTGCTCCTGCACATCTCTGCTGTCTGCAATGCTTTTCTTTTTTTATTCAAAACACATCAGGACATAATGCTGTTACAGAATTTGAAAACTGAACCTCTGACTAGTTGAAAGGACTTCTGATTTAAATCAGATTTCTGACTTGTAACATTAAAAACTGTCAGAAAGGAAGATATTTTTTAAATGGTATTGTACTTTCAATGGGACCACAGCCAGCTCTGTATTTCAAAGGTCTTTTAGTAAACAGTAGGACAGTTTTTCTCTCTGATTTTATTTCCAAAATTGTATTCTTTCCCTCAGATGACTGAAAAGCCTTTTATATGTTTATTCTTCAGGAATGCAGTATTTACTTCTTCCACGCATTCGGATGGAAAATTGCTACTTTTTGTAACTGGAAAATTGCCTTTTGTTACTGAAAGCTTATTCAGAGTAATTAAAATCAAGGTTCTCTCCACTCTCCACATGTTTACTTGAAAATAAGGTCAGATTTCAGTCACATTGATAGTGGAGAGAATTCAATAGAGGTGGCAGGGTCTCATCAAAAATATATGTTTTGATCAATTACAGTTCCCTTCTTGGATGAATAAGACCAGATTCAGGAGAGTATAATTGTCTTTTTTTTTTTTTAAACTCTGGTGTGAATTTAAAACATACTTCTTTTCCTTTAGTATTTGCATTTTAACACTGATTTACAAAAAGTGAAGTAAAATAATAAATTTCATGAGTGTCTCAGAAGCATTTTGCCGTGTGGGAGGTCAGTGAAGACCTACCAAAAGGCAAGAACGTTTTGTAAAACTAACACTATTGGTGGAAGCTGTCAAACTCAATGTATAATCATAAAATAATATATGCTTCAAAATAATATACAATATTGTGATTTTTTTATTTTATGTATTATAATATCATTGATATGCTATATGTGTATTGAAAGTGAAAGTCACTCAGTCCTGTCTGACTCTTCTGAACGCCATGGACTATACAGCCCATGGAGTTCTCCAGGCCAGAATACTGGAGTAGGTAGCCTTTCCCTTCTCCAGGGGATCTTCCCTACCCAGGAATTGAACTGGGGTCTCCCGCATTGCAGGCAGATTCTTTACCAACTGAGCTATCAAGGAAGCCTGGATTAGGTATATAATTAATAATAGAAGCTACACATGTATGGCTGATGATTTTTCCATATCAAAATCTTTATTCCATTTAGCAAGCCCTCTATCTTTTGCAGGCTAGTTATCTTTCTGACATGAATTTTAACTGCAAATTGAGTAGGGAAATTATTTTTAAATTGTAGGCATCCCTTTTTATCTTCAAATTTTAGTTAAATGGAGTTTTACCATAAGAATTTCAAAGCTAGAATAATGTGGAAGAATGCTAATGTGACAAGGCTTCTACAGATTCAATGAATCTAATCTTGGTACCTGGCCTTTCTAGCATCTCCTTAGGTCCCTCCTTCATGATTCCTACCTAGAATTCTATTAATGATGTCTGTAATAACATTGTAAAGGACCAGGGTTCAGATGTTATTATTGTATATATTTATTTGGGGCAGAGAAATAACCAACTTAATATGTTAGATCAGCTATCTCTGTCATGTGGAAAACACTAGCTTGGGTCAGTGTAATCTACTTACTAAGAACAAGTGTTTTGTGATCAAATGAGGTCTTGGGAGAAAAAAGCCATCTCACTTATGGAGGAGTAATGTACTTGGCCATATAGAATTCTGAGATATACCATTAAAAACCATACTGGCTAAATTTAGACTAACAAAAAAACCATCTAATTTACTCACCCAAGGAATTTTTTTTTTTCCTTTTAACATGACCTAGAACACATTTTTCTGTTGTAATTTAGGATCTATTTCACCACAAGGGCATACTCCATTTGATATTTGCCATTAAGAAATCTTATCCAGAAGATTATTGTACAATGGAATCTAATTTAACTAAAATGCTTGGGGAAAGATTCAGTTTTATTAAGTGTTAAGAGTAATCACTTAAAATATTTGCATTGTTGGAAATCATTATGGAAATCAATAAATATTGAATCTTTCTATTTTGTACTTATTGTTCTAGCAAATACTTTAACATTATATTTGAGGATTTAGGGCACTGTAGAACTTTGGAATTTCATCTGTCACTGACAACTATTGCATAGATACTAAGCTGTGAGAAAATAGGACAGGATGTATACCTAATATAAAACACACACACACTATATATATATATGACTATTTCTAATGAACTTTTAATTTTTTAATACAAGTAAAATTAGGGAAAAATCAGTTAATGAAGTTTTGGTTATTTGTGTCCTGCCAAATGAAGTTTTCTTTATTGTCTTTACATAAGCTTCCTGATTTAATTCTAAAGCACTGTTGAATCCACTAAGTAACCATTGAAAATCTCATTTTTGTGATAGACTTACCAAGCATTGGATTAACATAAGAAAAAGAAAATGACTGGAAAATTTTACCTTAAGGAAATTGACATTAATGTAGTACAGTGACTCAAATGATAAAGATTCTGCCTGCAACGCAGGAGACCTTGGTTTGATCCCTGGGTCAGGAAGATCCCACTTCAGTATTCTTGCCTGGAGAATTCCATGGACAGAGGAACCTGGTGGGCTATAGCCCATGGAGTCAAAAAGAGTCAAACACATCTGAGTGACTTTCACACACACACACTTCACAGTACAAGGGTTAATATATTTGAAACATTATCTCAAACTGTCTTAAAATATTTTTTCCTAAGTTGTTTTAGGAGTTTGAAATACTTGCATAGGAATGTATAGTTACTAATGTGATTAGTACTTTTTGAGTTAATTATGATGATCATAGTTGCCATTTTAATATTCTCCTTCTCCTCTTACACACACATAAAGAGATAGCTTTTCACTTACCTAATGCTTATTGACTGTCAATTTCACCATATATTTTTTCTATGATGCTATGTTATAAGTTTAGCATCATTCCTTTCAAAGAACACCCAGGACTGATCTCCTTTAGAATGGACTGGTTGGATCTCCTTGCAGTCCAAGGGACTCTCAAGAGTCTTCTCCAACACCACAGTTCAAAAGCATCAATTCTTCGGCGCTCAGCTTTCTTCACAGTCCAACTCTCACATCCATACATGGCCACTGGAAAAACCATAGCCTTGACTAGATGGACCTTTGTTGGCAAAGTAATGTCTCTGTTTTTGAATATGCCATCTAGGTTGGTCATAACTTTTCTTCCAAGGAGTAAGCGTCTTTTAATTTCATGACTGCAGTCACTGTCTGTAGTGATTTTGGAGACCCCCAAAATCAAGTCTGACACTGTTTCCAAAGTTTCCCCATCTATTTCCCATGAAGTGATGGGACCAGATGCCATGATCTTTGTTTTCTGAATGTTGAGGTTTAAGCCAACTTTTTCACTCTCCTCTTTCACTTTCATCAATAGGCTCTTTAGTTCCTCTTCACTTTCTGCCCCAATGTCATATATTTGTAGTGATGGTATTAAATTATCAAGTAAATATTCAACATCTCATTCTTAAGAAAGCAATGTCTTTGTAATTAATTTCAAGGATATTTCTCTAGTTGTGTTGGTCTTTCAGTTGTTTTCAACTCTGCAACTGTGTGGACTGTAGCCCACCAGCCTCCTCCGTCTGTGGAGTTCTCCAGGCAAGATTACTGGAGTGGGTTGCCATTTCCTCCTCCAGAAGTCTTTCCAACCCAGGGATTGAACCCCGGTCTCCTGTATTGTGGGCAGATTTCTTTACTGTCTGAACCACCAGGGAAGATGTAAACAAATAGTTAACACATGTTTTAAAGCTTAGGATATTCAAGGAGAAAACCTTTAACCCCCAGATATCTTGGCTATAGATAAATGTCCTAAAACATTGTATATAATGTTACTTATACTTTCCAGTAGCATAGTTGAACCCAAAGTAGGTACAGTCAGCCTTCCATATTTGTAGATTCAACTAATTATTGATAGTTACAACATTATGGAAAAAAAATTCCAGAAAGTTCCAAAAACAAAACTTGAGTTTGCCATATGCTTGAGGCATAGCGTTTACATCATATTTAGTTTTATAAGTAATTTAGAGATGTTTTAAAGTATATGGAGGATGTGCATAGGTTAGAAACTGATCATCCTCAGAATTTGGTACCTTGGGATAGGGTGGTGGTTCTGGAACCAATCCCCTGCAGATGCTGAGGGACAACCATATACAACTTTTCTGACATTTAAAAATATATGTTTTTCTAATGGAAATTATCAGTAGTACAGCGCAATATTATTGTCTTTTTATTTTCTGTCTTTACAGCTCTATTAGGTTTTACTGGCCCAGATTAATGAGTAATTTACATATTTTACATAAATATGTATATATAATACAGATGTACACACACTGACCCACACATACATAATACATAAGTATTCCATACTCTAAATCAAGGTTATTATTTGATGGAGTTGACTTCTTCCTTATCCATATAGTTCAACTGTACCCAGCTTCTCCCCATTGTGAAACACGAGTGGCCGCTTTCATGAGACCGAAATGAGGATGGTCTTAAAAACGGTGCTCAGATAGTCCCTGTAGGTGGCAGTATCTGCCAAAGCTTTTGTGTGGCACTTGTCCCTCTGGTTTTCTGATTTCTTTTTCAGACTGTTGTCTTAGGCAGTCAGGAAAATGCACATGGGCCATGGATATTGACATGTATGAAATGAAGGAGCAAAGATATAGACAGAGCAGAGAAGGGCAGAACTCAGGTGGGGCTGAAAGTAAAGGGAAAAGAACAACAAACGAATGTGAAGAGAGTTCACTGGTTGAGTCAGTGTCCCTTTATTGCTACTAAGTTAAAAAGAGCAAAAATGAGGACTATTTCGCAGATCGCAAAGCTATGTCTTCATCAGCCTACAAAATCCATATGGCTATAATTTTAAAGATAATTCTGCTCTAATTGCATTTAAGGGGGAATTCTAGGGAATAATTTATTTCTCACTGAAGGAATCAAGATCATATCAGTAGCTTTCAGAGGCCAATGTTTTGCTTTGGAAATCTATTCTAAGGATGAAAATGGAAGATGAGAAAAAATAGAGCTATAGTTTTGAAGAAAGTTAACTTTTTTTTTTGTAGGGTTCTATTGGAATCTTGTTAGAATTAGTATAGATTCTATAGAACTTTGAAATAATTTTGAAGGTTAATCAGTAAATCCATTAAACAATCACTAAGCATGTACTCTGGGCAAAATACCATGGACCCTCAAGTGTAAACATTGATGGTCATCAATAAAGGCACTGTAGTCTAGAAAAGAAGCTGAGACATGATAGCCTAGTCATTATGTGACAATAAAATACAACAATGCAAGAGAGGTCACATGGTGATTGTAATATGAAAGCGACGGACAGCAGTTGCTGTTCAAGTCCTGAAAAGAAATGAATAGTTTGGTTTCAAGGTTCCAGGAAGAACTTAGTCTTGATGGATAGAAAGAATTGTGCCTGGCAAAATGAAGGGTTTAAAATATTTGAGCTTGAGTGAATATGGGGTTGGAGACTGACAACAGTCCTGCAAGCTTTAGAAAACAGGAAGTAGATCAGTCTAAAGAGAGCAAATGGCCCGTGTCTAGGAGGAATTGGAAAATGGTTGAAACAGCAGGATAGAGCCAGACTGTTAAATATCTGACTTACAACTTTGGATGGATCATCGTGTAAAGTCATTTAAAGTTATTTTTGCAATGGAGTGAGATGATGAGTGGGAGCTTTTTAAAGGAAGATTAATCTAGCTGCAGAACATTTGCACATTTGCCACTCTTTCTGTCCTTAGGTAAAAAATGGATTTCTAAAACTTACATAGCCTTTCCCTTGTTTGGCATCTGGGTTGATTTTAATTATACTTAAATCAACCCATAATAAATTAGTGTCTTTCAGCCAAGAGTGACTCTTAATTCCCTTGATAGCATGATCCATTGTCTGAGTGCCCTCATATAGCTATAAAAGTCTTTCATATTATTTAACCTAAATTCTCTCCACTGTGCTTAAGTACATTGCATCCTGAACTGTACCCACTAATGAGATGAAGTGGTCAATGTTCCTTTTCTACCAGGCCCCTTTCAACGTTTATAGATATTCTCCTATTATCTCTTCTTATGATGGATTAATATTTTGTTTCTTCCCTTCCTTCCTCACTCTCTCCCCATGTCTATTCCCAACCTTGCAATCTACCTACCTATCTATATTTATATTTTTCTTACTTTCTGCTCTTCTCTGCTCATATTTTTTGATTTAGTCCTCAATCGAACATTGGATAGTATTACACGCTGCCAGACCTATGAAGAAAAAAGCAAAATACATTTGTCTTATTTTTTTACCTGAGTTTTTTCATGGACACTTTCACAAAGATAGGATGATAGTGGAGAGCAGCAGACAGTCTTAGTTAACGTTTTCAGCGACCTAATACTCTGTTCTTTGTAGGTGCTATGCTTGGGCTTGTTCTGTTCATTTTCTCCTTCTTGATTTTGATTAATTATCCCTAGTTATTCCCTAATGCCATGCATTTTAAATCCAATCCATCCTGATATTTGTTTTTCTTTTTTTTCACATTTTCAGTATTTCTAAGCTCTTTTAAATGCTTGTGTCACTAAAATGTATGTATTAACTGGCCTGATAAGATTTCTAGCAGAAAGGAGTTTTACAGTCCTAATCTGTGCTTAGTTGCTCCATCGTGTCTGACTCTGTGACTCCATGGACTGTAGCCCATCAAGCTCTTCGGTCCATGGGATTTTCCAGGCAAGAATACTGGAGTATTTTGCCATATCCTTCTCCAACAGTCTTAGTAAAGTTATTTAAAAAAACATTTTTTTTTAAAAGACATAATCACCTTTCATGGTCCATTTTAAATACTCCCTTCTCTAGGAAGCCCTCTATAATTTTCCTAGCTCATGCTGACCACACATTTCTCTGAAACTCATGGTTAATCTGGTCACTGTCACAGTGTGTGAGTCTTGTTGTTTAGACCATAATTTATTTTAAATAGGTCCAATGCTGTATGTTTATCCCTTCCAAAGTATCTATACTTAGCACTAATAGTGTAGAGAGAAGACTGTTCCATTTGTGCTTTATGTATGAAAACCATAGTTGGAAGTGAAATTATATATGTGGCAGACAAGACTATTCTGTAGTATTTTTTCATAGAGTTTACCAGAAGCAGATGTTGCAAATGTTTTGCCTGCTTATATAGTGGCTGATTGCACATTTAAAATATTATAAATTAGTTGTCAACATTTTAAAATCAGAACATTTCACATAAGCATCCGGATCTCTACTATGTCAAGGACAAGAAAAGATTCAGTATCTGACAAAGTGGTGTATGTTCTTGTGGGAAAATATCAAGTGGAAGCGAGTAGCTGCTATTATTGCCTTTACACAGGGAAGACTGTCTTTGGTCTGTAACAGCCCCATTTCTCCCCATTCCTATTTTAAAATGCTGCCTGGCGTCTCTAGGCACTTGACTTTAGGAATGCTGTCCTAAATGCCTGGGTGAATATGGGATCCTTTAAAAATGTCCAATATCTACTAACATCTGGAACTTGATGCTGCCCTGATTATCTGATTTTAAAGATAAGAAGAATGGCATGATCACCTTCTGGAAGAATGAAGATTTATTGATCGCATGCTGAGATCTCTTGAATCAGCAGGTCTGGGGAATCTGCATTTTTCCGAACAAGAAAAATGAAAGGTGATAGCCATGCATTTGTTATTTGGATCACACTAAGTGAAAACTTTATACCTCTTGGTACCTCTTGGTCTCTGAAATCAGACATACCTGTTCTTTCACTGATAAAATCATTTCAGTTTTAATCGTAAACATTCAAAAGTACATAGTCCTAGGGTTAGGAAGATAATCTCTTCTCATCTACATTCTTATTATTAGATATTTACTTTGTGTCTAATACTTTGGCATGACAAATAATTGGATAAATGGATATACTTAGAATTCGTTTGAAAAGGAATCTAAAAACTCTGCACTAATTTTATTTAGGATAGAGGGTGTGTGTATATATATAACATACACAGAAAAAAATATATAACTAAAAATAACATATCAATTTTCATTTTTGGCTTAAATTAAATATATATCTTAACACTTTGAGTTCTTGCTCCCACTTTCTTTTGTATTCGCTTCTTTATTTAGGCTGTGCTGGGTCTTTCTTGCTGCGTGCGGGCTTTTTCTAGTCGCAGTGAGCAGGGTTACTTTCTCGTTGTGGTGCGTGGCCTTCTCGTTGTGGTGGCTTCTCTTACTGCAGAGCACAGGCTCTAGGGAATGCAGGCTCGGTGATTTGTGGTGCACGGGCTTAGTTGTTCCGTGGCATGTGGAATCTTTCTGGACCAGGGATTGAACCCATGTCCCCTGCATTGGCAAGTAGATTCCTAATCACTGGACCACCAGGGAAGTCCTCCCATTTTCTATCATTTAAAAAAAAAAAAGTGTTAAACTGGAAAAATATGATACTTTCTTCTTGATGACTCTTTTCTACTGATTTGGAAAAAGCTCTTGCAAAATGTATATTAGTATTCCTTAGTATACTAAATTCCTTAGTATAGCTAAAATCATCCATATGACTGGTCATATAAGGTGAAGTTAAAAATTTCTGATTATACCTGTGTTTTCACAACCTTTGCCACTTACTGTTTTTTGCCAAAACCCATGTAAGGTTTAATGATATTCACTGGGTCATTACTAGTGTTTGTTTTGTTTTTTTCTCTTTTAAGATGCATTCTATTTTTAGTAAGCTATTAATTTATCTGCTTGGATATTGAAAAGACTAGAACTGTCCAACTATCTGCCAACTGTTGCTTTAACTTTACCTGACAAAAATAGCTGTTGATTCTGTCGACTTAATCTCCTTCTGGGAAAGTCCTGTGTACTTTGGATTAATAATATGACTGTCATTGTCCTACAAGGAATAACATAATTTCAGGTTCATGTGATGGTCTTTGAGCAATTTTATTTCTTCTCCTGTGACTTTGAGAATTTTATACTTCTACAAAATGGATTCTTTACCTTTCATCTTCACTTCTCAACTCTCATCTGATTTCTTTGGCTTGCATTTCCAAGAACTATCCCAACTGAGAAGTCAAACTTTTACGACTCACATTCTGTGTTATTAAACACATGTATCATTTTGGTTTTATGACAAACTAATGGGACCATTGTTCCTATTCTTCGGAAGGTGGTTCTTTGGGGACCGTTTGAGTGTGGAGAAGAATGGAACAAGAAAATAAGATGGCTAAAGCCTAATAATGAGAGGGCAACACAGCTCACAAGATAATCATTGTTAAATATTTCATTACCCTTGAAGAAACCATTTGAGGAATTGCCAACCATATTTTAATTATGACCTCAAATTAAATTCTATTCAAAGTTAAAGCCAATGTAGAAAGAATAAGTAAAAGCTGTGAGGAGGAGGAGGAGACAAGTGGGTTTCAGCTTTAGATGGCAAGCAGAGGGGAGTGAAAAGTGAAATTAACCTTCTATTTCTGTTGTCATGGATTTTCCTAGTGTTATTTCATCTCTTTCTAGCCACAAATACCATGAAAGAATTAATATTAATGTGTTACATATGGCTCACTGAATTACTTTTCCATTCCTGCTGTAACTACCAAAGGTTCCTTGAAGGGGGTGGAGAAGCTGTCTTTTTTGTTTGCATTGTTTCACTACTGAGAGAAACTTAAAATCTTGGAAACCAGAGTGGATGAGTTGTATCCGCATCCACCGCCCCTCTGCGCCCCCGCCGCCCCCAATTCATCAGAACTGGGAGGTTCCTTAATGTAGTGCTGTTTCCAAAGCCTATATACTAATTCAAGCTGTTTAAAAATTCCAGCTAAATTGATGTGCATGCAAGTGATAACTGTGTCTGTCTTTACATTTTGAAAGTGGCACCAGTATTTTCTATGACAGCTTTTTGTTGAAAGAGGTGGTTTAGTTTGGTCTAGAATTTTACGAGTTCAACCAAGTAATTCATAATGGCATGAAAAAGTAAACTGCTTCATTCTTTTTCAGAGAAGAAATTAATTTTATTTTATTTTATTAGAAATTAGTTTTATTTTAAATAACTGTAAACAGAAGTAAATAAAACAGAGTTTTTACTTCTTTAAAAGTCACTCTGCAATTTTTCTTTTATAAACAACCTATCATCTCTTCTACTCTCAATTAAAATCAAATCTACTTTTCTCTTCAGCTAATGACTTTATGAGTGGCAGGCAGACTATTTTTTGACACAGGGAATAATTAAGAAGCGATAACTTGACTAATTGAGGCCTGTCTGTATTCTTGGTAGAATACTAGTTAATAAGGACTTGGAAGTTTTTTCCTGGCTCTGGATTTGGAAAGAAATTAGTTATTACATTCCTTTTTAATTTTGATTGACAGATACAGTTGGGAAATCTACTCATAGTCAAATGGAACAAGTTCCTGAATAAATCAAGAAGAGTTTGTTTGGAAGATCAGTGCAAATTCATGACAGCCCAATGACTTGATCTGTCTATTAGTAAACTGTATGAAGATCAGTCATCAATACTGGCCTTAATTTCCACATAGTAGTGTCTCAAGTTTGAGAACTAGGATGTCCACAAATATTCATCAATCACCCACTTAGAATATGCACTTGGTGAACACCATATAATTAATTGGTTTTCATGAGTCTAGGTTTGGTTGGGTTTGATAAACACATTCTGGCCCAAGAGAAGAAAATTCAGTTGGTTTGTCTCTTACCTTTCAAAGTTGTCAAAGTAAAACCTTCAAGTGACAGTGTTGTAAGTACTTTCTGGTGGGTACTTTGGTGTATATCACTGTTCAGCACAAATTAGGAATCTCTTGATATTTGAAATTCCAATAAAGCGGGTTAAAAGAGATCGATCTTTCCTTTCAGTTTTGAAAGGTTATTCTCCATTTTTCTTCAAATTTAAGATGTTATTTATCCATTCTAAAACATGTATAAACGGGTAGTTCCCATTTTTATTCTATTTTATTTTATATTTTGTAAATATTTTATAAATATTCCCATATTTATTCTATTAGATTTCTCCTTTTAGTACCCAGAATCATAGGAAACTAAAAAAATATATTATTTTGTATTTATTCAATCTTTCAGATAATGCATTTGTGGCAGTAAAGGTGGGGGGGAAAAAGTGGTTTCTTTATGTAGCTGCATTAACAACTTCTATAATTGAATAAGTGATTTTATGAGAGAAGCACTTAATTAAGAGACAAACTTTCTATTTCTCCCTTTGACTCTTCCTAATGAGGAGATATTGTTAGAGAATATTGGTCAGTGTTGTAGAGATGAGAGAATCGAGATCTATTGTTTTGAAAACTGGCAAGTAGGAAAAGTAGGGCAAATCCCTGGGGGTCCTTTGTGAACCATTTTCTTCCCATTGATATTTCTGACATCTACACAGAATACAAGAAAATGGAATTGCCCAAGATGAAACATAGTCTTTGCATTATCTATGTTAGGTCTCAATTTTCTTGCAAGAATACAGTTTTCCCTCAGTAGAGTTATTTGACTGGAAACCAATTAGTGAATCCATAAATATCCTTTTCTCCTACATGAAAGTTTAAAATACTACAACCAACATACTCATAGCCTTCACTTTGATTAGACATCAGTAGGTAGCTTGTTTAGATTCTATAGTTTGTAAGAAAAGAATCAATACTTGTTTTTCTGCTACAGTGTTTGGATAGGGGGTTCCTCCTAAAACATATCTTCTTTCCTCATCTACTTTGTTATTACTGTTTAAATCTCTTATAATGACTTATTAAAAAAATAAAAACTGTTTCTGACTAGCAGTTTCTTTTTTTATTTTATCGCTTTACTCAGTATTTAGTAGAGTACTTTAATAATATTTATTCAATAAATGAATCAATACATCTACTTCTCACCAAGAATTCAACCTAATCTGAAGTAATAGTGAACATGTTGCCTCAAAGAGGCTAATGACAGCTTTGGGATTTCATAAAGAAGCTGTGTGAGAAAGGCCACATTATATTAAAGCATGTAATCCTTTTTGCTTTCTTGTGTGAAACACTCCAGTGAACTAGCAAGAATTGTTTGGGGAGGGGGCAGGAAAGGAAGTAGCATAGGGGCGAAGTGCTATCTGCTTAGATTTTTAAGAATAGATTAGACATCCATCTCTTTTGATATTTTAAGCAATTACCTGCCAGGTATATATCAGTTGTGTTATTTCAGGGTTTTCTAATGTCATCGGGATCTTTCATCAATGATGGTATCACAAAATGTCTATGGTTATTCAAGGGGTAATATTGACTTCACTGACTAACATTTGCAGCTCAGAGATTTAAGAGAAAAATGTGTGTGTGATGAGAGAAGGAAGAGAAAAGCAGTGATTTCTGAGGCTGATGTCAGTGCCTCACTTTGGGAGCAGGGCTGGAAATCTGCCTAAATCTGCTATTTGGCTACTGTCATCTGCTTCATTGACACCGAGATTAGTGATGAAGGCTTGTCTTGTATTTTATCAAAACGCTTCCTGAGGCATGGTGAGCTTTGCCAGTCATTTCCACTCCATGCTGTGGAACCCATTCAGTGGTAGGGACCTGACTTTATAAGGAAATGTCATTCAGTTTTCTAAGACCTGGGGTCTTTCTTAAATATGTTCCACAGATAATGGCCACGTGTTTCTGTTAGAAATGTGATGAGGGAAGACCTCTTAATCTTCCCTTGATAGTTTGATTTTTCTCATTACTTTTGATTACTATTGGCAACTATATCTCAAAACTCTTCTCTATTGCTTTTCAAAAAAGTCATAGTTCAAAATTAGCATCAGAATGAAAAAGTGATTTTCCTTAGTCATATTCCTTGATTGGTTGACTTGATCTTGGACTACTTTGAAGTTTTTTGCCTTGAGGATGTGAAGTTTCCATATCAGAGACTTATTTTCCCAGAACAGATAAGACAAAGCTTGTCCCTGGCAAGAGGAAGCCTCAGCTGTACTTGTTCCCAATTAACTTTTATTAGGTGCTCTGCTTCACTGAAAAGTGAAAGTGAAAGTTGCTCAGTCATGTCCAACTCTTTGCGACCCCATTATACAGTCCATGGAATTCTACAGGCCAGAATACTGGAGTGGATACCTTTTCCCTTCTCCAGGGGATCTTCTTAGCCAGGGATTGAACCCAGGTCTCCTGCATTACAGGTAGATTCTTTACCAGCTGAGGCACAGGGGAAGCCCTCTGCTTCACTGGAGGTTTCCAAATTAAAGGCAAGTTTAAGACAAATGACAACCCACTCCAGTGTTCTTGCCTGGAAAATCTCATGGACAGAGGAGCCTGGTGGGCTACAGTCCATGGGGTCACAAGAATCGGACACGACTGAATGACTTCACTCACTTCACTTAAGGCACAAGCAAAAAAACATTGTTTACTCTTCACTTTACCAGGTAGATATGTGATTTGGGAAAATAATTCCTTAAGGCTTCAGTTTCCTTGCCTGTAGTAAAAATAAAAGCAAATGTTAATTGAGTCAATAACTAAGATCCTTTCTACTCTAGAAATCTGACTTCTTGAGCATTTATGTGTTTTTAAGGGCCCCCGTGAAAGAGTGTTCTCTTGGCCATGAACAAAGGTTTTTCTTTGCCCTTGTCCATGCCTGAGTTCAGTTGCTCAGTCATGTCCAACTCTTTGCAACCCCATGGAATGCAGCATGCCAGGCTTCCCTGTCCTCCACCGATTCTCAGACCTTGGCCAAGCTCATGCCCAAACTTGTTCATGCCTTTAATTTAGCTTTATTTTTTGGCAGGGCGCCAACTGGTTTATTAACTTTTTTCTGGGATTGTCACTCTGGAACAGAATTTAAAACTATTAGGAATTTGACATATCTGTACCTAGAGAAAAGTTCATCTGGCACCATGCCAGCTGATGGAGATTATGGGGGTGATGTTGCTCTTGTCTATCTCCTCCACCCAAGTCATTAACACAGTTATTGCCCCTGGAGATTTTCAGTTGTTCTGATCTAACAAACTTCTCCTTTTAACTTCTCCTTAGACTTCCGCGGCAATCCGTATTGCCCACTTGTCACTGGCTTCCAAAAAGTAGTCTGTCCTGGGTTCTATTCCCAGCCCCTGTGTAACCCACAACAAAGGCTTCCTGTGGATCCAGCTGGATCCAGCATCCTGCCTCAGCCACTTCCCCCACATCTTTTCAAGCATTGCATGCCACATACCTTCCAGTCCAAGCCCAAGCCAGCTACATGGGGATTTATCTCCAACTTCTCAAAACCGTATTCTCTGCTGCCTTCATCTGATACCTGACCACTGGGTGCTGGTCTTAGATCAGTCCTTACATCCTTGGTCCTAATTGGCAACATTCTCACTACCTCCCTTGTAATTCCTCCTTCAAATATCGACTTTCAAACCAAGTTTGGTGTTACATACAACCAATGTCATCAGCTAAGTAGAAATAAGTTCATTTTTACCCCATCAGGTGTTACCTTGAGAATAAAAGGCAGACAGCTTTTATGGCTTAATTGCACAGGTTTCATCAGGACAGAGAGGAGGAGGAGACAAGGCAAAAGAGGCCACAAAGCTAGATGTTTAGAACTTACATGGAACACTTTTCTGACTGTATCTCTGTCTCTGGATCTGTAACCACTAGACCTTTTCATCCCCTCCTACTTGTAGGAAGCTATTCTGAGAAGTCAAGGTCTCCAAAGAATAGAAACACAGCTGAGAGCTGAAGCAGTATATGACCAAGGAGTTTTTTTTTTTTTTTTTTTCCTGCAGTTCACAGAAGAATATGATATTTAAAGAGGTGAGGGTTTGGGACATGAGCTAGCTTGTAAAGAAATGTATGAAGTGGCACACCTACTGCTCTCCATGTGTGCTTTAATTTGCAGTAGGGTTCTGTAGATTTTTTTTTTAATTGTTATAATGTCTATTTTGAAAGTATGGCGTTGCTACCACCTGTCAGAGGCTTCCCAGGTGGCTCAGTGGCAAAGAATCTGCATGCCAAGCAGAAGACATAGGTTTAGTCTCTGGGTATGGAAGATCCCCTGGAGAAGGAAATGGCAACCCACTCCAGTATTCTTGCCTGGGAAATCCCATGGACAGAGGAGCCTGGTGGGCTACAGTTCATGGGATCGCAAAAGAGTTGGACATCACTTAGTGACTAAACAGCAAACACCACCACCTTTGGGTCTGTACAATTAGCACACTTTTGCTAGAGCAAAACCAGCTTTAGGTCAAATGCATTTCAATTTCTGTGTAAACTGCACGTGGCGCCTGGAAGCCATTTAGGTATTGCAAATGGGAAATGGTACCTCTGCATCACAGTGTGTCTCAGAATTCTACACACACACACACGAGTCACATGTCTAAAGATACAACACAGAGCACTTTTTGTTCACACCTGTTCAGTAGAACTGTGGGGACCATCTAGTGGATTTGTGTCTTTAATAGCTATTATCTTATCACAAGAGTAGAATAACCAGTACCTACCTGCCCTTGGTTAAATGTCTTTTTTTGTTTTTTTCTCCCTTGGATGAAGCCTGGGGCATGTGACTGGAAATCAGTAAGTGCAAATGTCTGCTTCCTGACAGGCAGGGCTTTACTCTTCCTGGCCTTTAACAGCCCATTTAGCCTCTCCAGCCTTTACCCATCAGCAAAATGTAAATAGCTGAATTAATGTGAATAAAGGGCTTTGAAGATGAAAACTACTGCACTGGAAGTGGCAGCACAGCCCTTCTTCCTTTATTGAGGAAACATTTATGGAGCTCAGTGTCAGTTCTGTGCAGAGCACTGTGGAGATGTACAAGGCAAGGTCCCTGTCCTCAAAGGGAATATCAGCTATCTTGCTACCACCAAGACCTAAGTCAGGATGTTGTCACTAGCTCAGTGTTGGGTTTGCTTCTCAATTACATGACTGAGTTTGGTTGTATTTTGAAGACTTAGCAAAGAAAACCCTCATCTTTGTATCATTTATCAAAGGGTATCATTTATTACCCTTTATGATAATAAAGTCAAATGATAAAGTTTGTCCATCAGTGGTATTTAAATGGACACCTTTAAATCCTTGAAATATTAGGTGCTCCAGACAAAGGTGTTAATGATTAATTCAGTTGAGAAAGGACTGTCTAAATACCATTCTCTTGCAGATGAACACTGAACATGTTTAAGTTTTACAACCCAAGCTGAGAAATTCATTTTTGAAAATCTTATCTAAGTCTACTTCATTGAACATTTGCTTCCAAAATAGTCTGAAAATTCTGCAAAATTAAAATGGGTTTCAGAGACGCCCAACTGATGTCTGAAGATGATACCAATAAGAAATAAGTTTTGCTTAATATGTTATCAATTAGAGACATACTTAAGTTAAATAAATTGGGCCATATTTTTGCAGAAATATTTCTGATCATTGTAGTATTAAATTCTGTTAGTCATTATATCTGGAAAAGAATTGACCAGGATCCCAAGTCCTTGAATTTTCAACTGACTGCCTTCAGCTGTAGCTGCTCCCTTAAAGTCACCATGTGGAGGATACATAAAGCAAGACATCCCAAATTTCAGCAGATTTTCAGTAGACCTAATACTTTTTTAAGGTTCATAATGCTGATTAGCATATAAATGGTTAATCATGAAAATAATAAAGAAAGCTGAAATATATTCTACCTATACCTTCCCAAACTTGCTCAGCTCCAAAGTACTCTGTTATTTTTGTTTGCTTTGGCATATTTTTTTTCCCCCATTGAGGCAGCATACAAAACATATTATCTAACAACATTCCTTGCAGGACAGTTTGGGAACTACTTAAATAAACAGTATTCCCCTTAATTCCCAGTCACGGTTTTAACCCAAACCTCTTGCTCTTCTCCAACTTGAGGATTTGGATCTGTTCTCCAAACTCTGAAAAACAGTCTTGGGGAGAGCAGTTTCTGTTTTTATGGGCTACTTCTTGGTTCTTGGTTGGCCATCTGAGGAGCAGAAGCCTCAGGAAGAGCTTCTTTGCTTCTATTAAAGCTCCATCCCTTGCTGTTTGTCTTTAAAAAGAAAAAAAAAAATTACATCACTTTTGTTTATTGAGGTATTGTTGCTACATATAATGTTGTATAAGTTACAGGTGTACAATATAGTGATTCACAGTTTTTAAAGATTATACTCCATTTGTGGTTATTATAAACTATTAGCTATAGTCCCTGTGTTGTACACCATATCCTTGTAGCTTGTTTTATACCTAGTAGTTTATGCCTCTTACTCCCCACTGGTGACCACTAGTTTGTTCTTGTGAGTCTGCTTTTTTTTCGTTGTTGTATTCACTGGTTTGTTGTATTTCCAGATGTTTGTCTTTGACCGTCTTCAGAGCATCTCCCTTTGTGGGAAGAGCAAAAGAATTTAGGAAGGTTTTGATGTCTCTTCATAGGTAACAATGAATGAGTCATTAAGAATGTCTTCCAGATGGAAAAAAAAAAAAAAAAAAGAACTCTGTATTCTTGGGCTTATCAGAGCAAGTTTAGACAGGCATCAGTGGAAAGAATGGATGTGACTGTGTGTGACCTCAGAAAAGCTTAATATTTCTAAATATCAATTTCCTAATCTTTAAAATGGGAGTAGTAACCTGCTTAGAGAGTTGGTATGAAAAAAATGAGACAATCTTCATGCTTATCATAGTGCCTGGCATATTTGTTGCTTAGAATATTAACTTTACATGGAAAATATAAACTATATTTCATTTCATTTCATTTTCAAGTATAGTCCACTTTGATTATGTCTTGAGTTCCGTTCAAGTAAAAAAATCTAAAATTGAGCATGTAGACTTTCTCTCTAGCATTAAGATGAATATTTTTATTGTTTCTTATTTGAACCATTTATGGAGTGGCCAAAATACCTAAATACCTGGGTATAGGATGCAATCCAAATGGGGCCCAAATAGACCCTCTTGTTTTTGAATTCCAAGCTTATAAATACTGTCTTTTATTTTTTAAACAACTAGATAGATCCATCAACTTACTTTTCATATTCCATTCCATGTCTCTGTACTTTAGCATTGCTAATTTTGTTTTTATATTATAATACAGGGAGCATGGCTTAGAATACTGCTCAAACAAAATGAAATTTTTCCTTAACTTATTAGTTCTCCACCCTTTCTAGGTATCTGACAATTATTTTAATACAAAATTCCTATATAAATTTGAATTAATTTTCTGCAATACTATTCTCTATGTAGGAGAAAAATTACCCTTTCAATTGTATTCCAGTGGCCATCTGCCAAGGCAGAAGACTTCTCAGCACCTTGCTTCACTAAATCATGCCCAATTTTAATGGGAGAACATTTGTGAAATAGTCAGAACTGTATCCAATTATTCAATTTAAACGGAGGTAATAGCAACTTTGAACAAAGAGAGCCGATTTTGCGCCCCTCTAGTTTGCCTCTTAATTCAAGGAAAAAATGTTTTGTTATTCAAATAAACATTGTAAAACTGAGGTATTCAAAAAGGATGATTTCTCTCTCTCTCTCTCTTTTTTTTTTTTTTGACTTCCTGTGGCATCAGCTAAGAGATCAGTAAAATCATGAGATTTCCTTTGAGTTTTCCCACCTTGAGGATTAATTTGCTTCAGTTCAGTTTGCTGCTTATAGTAAGTTAATTCATGTACTATGTTTAGTAAGAGCATTTGGATTTAAGCAATCCATGTTGACCTGGGGTACTCTTTTGAAGCATCGGATGTGGATTCAGAAAGCAGAATGAGATTAATTTTACTACATGACATCCATTTTATTTTCCTAAGAGGCAAATCACCCACGTTTTTTTGAAAGCCCATTACTGTAAATATTTATTTTTTTAAATCCTGCCTTGCATTACCAAAGGTTGTAAGATGGTCAAGCTTCTTCTCACGTGTTTCCTGATGTTATTGTATTAGTGAGGATACTCTTGTATGAAACAGAAGGAAGTTTAATTCCGTATGGCTAAAGTAACAGAGCATATAGACATATTGGCTGATGGACTCAAGAAAAGGTGAGCTGGGGGTTGAAAAGTGTCATCAAGAATCATTGTTTTTCTCCTTCTCTTTTTCTTTATTTTCATGACCTTCCCTGGTATCGCCAAACTCACAATTTCTCACTCAATTTCAGCTCCTTCCACGTATGTGCCAGGCAATGTTGAGCAAGACAAGCATGCCAATCTTTTAGTCACTGTTCATATGGAATAGTGATGAGGGAAGACCTCTATGGTGAAAGTATCAGGGAAGTCTCAGAAAAGAATGAAGCAACAGAGAAGTAAAGTTAGGAAAGTTTTTTTACTAACCTCATCTCTGCTTCATGTTCCTTGACAAGTGTTTAAAAGCCTCTCACCATCAGGCCAAACTTAAAACAACTCTTTACTCTAATGACCCTTTTTCTTTTGCCTCTTATTGTATCTGACCTTTACTCCTGGAGAGAGTAAATTTTGCTACTGTTTCTGACAGGTTAAAAATAAAAATAGTATAAAGACATTCATATTTTATTTCCTTCATCATTAACCTACAACATAGTCATAAGACTTCCTGGTCTTTGATATCTTCCAGTTTTTATACTTACTAGATTGAGAGAGAAGTGAGAAGTATAGTAAGGTATCTAGAAAAGAAGACATAATAAAACAATAACCTATTGCCAGTTACCTGGAAAACTCTAATAATGATATGAAAGGAGCTGAGAAGATTCCAATAAATCTTAGAATGTCCAACTCTGAAAAACTCAAATAGCTGGGCAGATTATATTTGAAATCAAATATTTTTCACAATTCTGTTTCAATTTCCAAAAGTATCCCATACATTTTCAAGCAGAATTTTTTTAAATTTATTTCTTTGACTACTTCTTCTTCTTTTTTTTTTTTTAATTAGAGCAGTGTTTGGTACAAAGGTGAAATGAATATGAAGAATGTGTGTGTGTGTGTGTGTTTTAACTTTGTATGTGTACTCTGTCATGTCCAACTCTTTGCAACCCCATGGACTGTATAGCCCACCAGGCTCTTCCATCTGTGGAATTTCCTAGGCAAAAATACTGGAGCAGGTAGCTATTTTCTATTCCAGGGTATCTTCCTGACCCAGGGATCAAACCCTCCTACCCTCTCATGCCTCCTACGTTGGCAAGATGGATTCTTTACCATTGAGCCACCTGGAAAGCCCCCGCCCCCATGTTTTTCAACTCTGCCTTGCCCTTTCAAGATCCCCCTATGTCTTAGTTCATATTTTGTTATTGTCATGTGTTCAGTTGATAGACTGATACATATTATCTTCCCAGTGCATAGAGGGACCAAGAGTGACTGGGGAACTGCAAAGCAGAGCTGTTAAATTTATATTTACTGTTAATCATTTCAACTCCTGGCAGACAGCCTAATTACAAACACAAAGAGGATGCTCATGAGAATCATGGTCATATAACTTGCCCAGTGACTTTCAGTAAGATACATGGTTTGTGAAAGCTCTTGGCTTATTGAGCGAGTAAATATTATTGCAGCTTGAGTTTCCCTGTGCTGTTTCCAACTCAGCATTTATTAAATATAATTTAATGAAATATATAATTTAAAGAGATGAGGCAAAATGTGATTAGTAGCTTCCCATCTTGTCTTTTCAGGATGGGCAGCAATGCATAAGCTCCTTAAAAGACCAAAAACGAATCTAGGGCTTTCTCTACACATACTTCCCATTAATGTTAATGGCTTTTTCTGGGCATAGTTTCTATTAATGTTAATGAGATGCTCTCTTGAAGAAAAGAGAAGGAAAAACAAAGAAAAAAAATGATCTCCCTTTACTTCAAGTATTTTCTGATGTAAGCTGATAATGAATATTTAGTAATGAAATATATTGACTCCAAAGACAGAAACTTTTCACCTCCTGTGTTTGTTTTCTTTATGTCTTAGCTCTTTGAAAGTTGCATTTTCTAGAAATTTACAGAAAATATAACTATATTGGTTGGAGCAGCAGTTTCAGTTGTTTATTCAACCAAAGATCTCACACATTTAGTGTATTGCAAAACAATATTTCTTTTATTTACAGAATTGCACCTGTAGTTACCACATAAACAGACCATATCTTTAAGTGATGGAACAATACCTAACTGTGAAGGAAGGTGAGTTAGAGTCAGGAAAAAAGACAGGGAAAGTGTTTTTCTTGACATTTAGTCAAAGTCAATCAAACATCTGCAGAGAAAGAGCAATGTTGTAAATGTGTTGTATGCTCAATGCATCAATTTTGTATTAAAATTATATGCTGAAAGGGGCATATGTTTAAAATCCTGCCTTGTGACAGAATTTTAGTTGTTTAGGGGCCAAAATAGATGGAATACATTCTTATTACTAAGACTGTAATTATCCTTTCTTTGCTAATGTTCTTTTTCTTTGTTCTGTTACTATGGTCTCTAGAATAAAACAGCATATTTCCTAACGCAGTAAACAGATCCCCCATAAAGCTATCTTTTGTTAAAAAATCTTGGTTAGGTTATACCACAGAAAAGTACACCAAAATGAAACAAAACTGTCTCCATATGGAAAGTTCTAAAAACTATTCAGGTTCTCTCATGTTACCTTGGCATGAGTATGGGCATACGTGTATGTGTGTTAAACTCTGTGGACATTTTTCATCTTCTTTAATTTTCTTTATTGCTAATTTCCATCCCATCTGCAACTTGGTACTCATGTCCTTAGATCAGCATGCAAATGAGAATTTCATTAACTTTAAAGCTAAGCTATAGCCAAAAATATTAATATTAAAGCCAGAATCATAGTTAGTATGTTTTATGCAAAAAAGACATGATTTTCCCCTGCTCTCTTGTCCCTGGGTTGTCCCAGTTTCATCGTCTGTTCAGTTTCTGGTTCAGTCTGAAAAAACTTCTTGAAAGAACACTAGCTAGATCCCTGTTATCCCCAGGATTTCGTATCCTGTCAGCCCCTCTTTCTGGTGCGAGGCCAGAAGTCTAATCTTACATGCTTAAAGGCACATGGGAGAAAAAACTCTAAAAATATACATCTGTGCTACTAAGATTTTGAATGAAAAAAAGATAAAGTAGATTTTATTCAAGTATGCTAATTTTACACTCAAATACTACTACTGAAATTTGGGGCTGCTGAGACTCAACACCATGATTTGATGGTTAATGTTGCTGCCACATTTTCAATAAATCAACCATATGACTGTTACACTCACTGGTACTGTGCTGAGTGTTCAGAAGAATATAAAGGGATAGAGACAGTTCCAAAATAGGAATGTAATCTGGCTCCACTCTCCATAGAATTCTCCAGGCAAGAATACTGGAGTGGGTTGCCATTTCCTTCTCCAAGGGATCTTCCCATCCAGGGATGGAACCAAGGTCTCCTGCATTGCAGGCAGATTCTTTACCGTCTGAGCCACCAGGGAAGCCAAAAATTGTGATAGTGGGAGGGAAAGATATATTTAAAACATTTTAAGTTAAATTTGGAATGTATTAACCCAGGAAACCATATAAAAATATTAATAACAATATGTATGATTTCACTTGTAAGACAGTCTAGAGAAGTCAAAACTACAGGGAGAAAAATCTGATGAATGGTTATCAGGGTGTAGGGAGGATTCACCACAGCAGGGCACTATAGAACTTTTGAGACTGGTGAGATTGTTTTATATCTAGGTTGCCATGGTGGTTACCAAAAGGTATGCTTTACAAAGGGTAAATTTTCCTAATCTGATACTCTTCTCAAAAATGTACTCATTGCAGTATTATTCATCTCAAAGGATAGCTGTCCATACTTCCTGTTGCTTTTTCTAAAGACCTTGAGGTCATCCTGAGTTCTTCCTTTATTCCACACATCACATCCAATCCACAAATCTTACTGGCCTTTCCTTTTATAATTTGATTATAGTTAAAACATAATCAGGATTTAACTGCTGCTCACTGTTTCAGTAGCCTGGTAGTTGTTCTCTCTGTCTATTCCAAAAGAAACTGAGAATGCCCTTTTTAAACTTTAAATCAGATTATGTGAATTGTCTGCTTAAAATCCCCCATATTAAAAAAAAAAAAAAAAATCCTGCGTATCAGCACTGGCCATATCACTCGGCGTAAAATACGAAATTCATCTGCTGACCTGTAAGTTCCTATATGATTTTGTGATTCCCCTCCCAACACACACCTAGGTACTCACACATACATACTTATTTCTTAATTACTTACTCCACCCACACTGGCCTCCAATCACATCATGCTCACTCCCTACTTGGAGCCTTTGTAGGTGGTGTTTCCTGTGCCCAGAACACTTTTCTTCCAAACACGCACACAGTTCTTTACCTAAACCCTTTAATCTTTATAAGGTGACCTTGTTAGTTGTCATCTTCTTCAGCCACTGTGTTTCTCAGTGCCATCCACTCACACTTCCTTTTCTCCTTTCTTGTTTTATTTTCTTATCATATTGTTGTAGGAACAAGGGGCCCCCTTCAGGGCCCCAAGAGCAGGCTCTTGTCTAACACTCGGGAAAGAATTGTCCAAGGAGACACATGCTGACAGAGCAAGAGATTTTAATGGGAAAAGGCACCTGGGTGGAGAGCAGCAGGGTAAGGGAACCCAGGAGAACAGCTCTGCCATGTGGCTCCCAGTTTTGGTTTTGTCGTGATGGGATTAGTCTCCAGGTTGTCTTTAGCCAATCATTCTGACTCAGGGTCCCTCCTGGTGGTGTAGGCCTTGTTCAGCCAAGATGGATGCCAGAGAGGATTCTGGGAGGTGGTCGGACATGTGGTGTCTCCTTTTGACCTTTCCTGAACTCTTGAGGTTGGAGGAGTCTTATTAGTTCTGTGTTCATTACCAGAACCTCCTGTCATAAAACTCATGCAAATGGTTACTATGGTGCCTGGCCAGGGTGGGAGGTTTTAATCAGTGTGCTTCCCCTAACAGTATCACCTCCTGTATGTAAATTACTTTTTATTTTCCTATTCTAGAATGCAAACTATAGGAGGGCAGATGTTTTTGTCATTTTTTCCCTCCATGTTTGGAAAGAAAAGTTTGATTTCTCAAGAACATGTGTTAATGGATGCTATCTCTGAGAACTAGAAATGAGTCTCTGCCATAACAAGTACTATGAAACACACTCAGAGCAAGCTGTCTGCCCCTGGTAGTTTCTCTGCACACTTCCTCAATTTGAGCAGGTATTGTCAGATGAGATTAAAATGTCTTCACAACAACCAAACACTGGAGCACAGAGAACAAAACCCCATGTTATCTGAAAGTAGCAAGCGAGGCAGGAATTACAGTTCACCTGGGTGATTGCTTTAGTGTAGAATGCTGGAAAGAGAACATCTTGCCAGTCTGTTAGAGATAATTAGCATAGTCAAGTGTCAAGCATTGCTGCTGACCTCATTAATACAACTCCTCAGGGAGAGATTTTTACTTGGAAGACTTAGCCTTTCCTCTCTGAGAATACTGAAAAGACCTCCTCCAGCCTCTGGTGAGGATCTGAGCTTCTCCATTATCACATCTGGTTACAGAAGAGAAAGTACTTTGATTCATCATTACCTTCAGATAAGTGAAGAAAGAAGCCTCTCAATAAGTATGAATAGATTTTGGTAAACAAATGGAATTTTTTTTTTTTTTGAAGGGAGATTTACACAGCAAGTTTATCTGCACAGAACTGTGGTTTAGCTGTCTAGACTTGAAGGGCTGACTTGAGTTTTCTTCAGCATATGTTATCACCAAGCAGAGCTTTAATGAAAATTCAGTGACTATACCCCTTCCTCTCCAAAGATTTTTGAGAAGATTCTCCAAAGAAAATTGCCTTTGCAGACTTTGTTTCTCTAATAGGAGTTTCTGCATTCCTATTGCATGTTGTTTTGAAATGCACTATAAATAACAGGTAGCTTTATTGACCTTTGGCTATCTTTAGGAAAGGTCTAGTATTTGTGATTTACTTTCAGTTTACTTTAAATGCATCAGGATGGGGAACACATGTATACCTGTGGTGGATTCATTTTGATATTTGGCAAAACTAATACAATTTTGTAAAGTTTAAAAATAAAAAAAAATTAAAAAAAAAAGAACTGGAAAAAAAAAAATAAATAAATGCATCAGTGAGTCAGTCTCACCTGACTTCAATAATAAAGCACTAGGATTTTTCCTTCCTTCCCAAAGAACCACAGTCTGTATGCCTCCATTTTGCACCTTATGTTATACTGTCTTGGATAAGAAGCTTTATTGTGAGAAGTTGAGTGTAGTGTTTAAAACACTGTGAAACAAAACAAGTTTTAATTCCAAGTTCTTCCCCTGGCTAGCTATATGGTCTTTGCTAAATTCTCTGTGACTTAGCTTCATCACCTGTAAAATGGGGATTATTACACTGTTTAGAGTTATTGGATTAAATAAGTATAAGATTTCAAACGATATCTAACATACTATAAGTGCTTAATAAATGTTAACTTCTGTCATTAACACACTCTTAAGTTCAAGTATCAGCATTTAATCAGTCACACTTAGTCAATCAAGTGTGATTGACATTTCTTATGAAGTGATTAGTAGCTTTCCCCAAACTCCCATACAGTGTTTAAATGGAAATAAAAGTTTTATAGCTTCAATAACAGCGAGGATAGCATCAGTGAAAAATTGTGTTTAGCAATATATGGAAGGACTAGTGTTTCAACTTACACTGGATCTATGTTATAATAAATTCCAAACAGAGGAAAATATTTAAGGGAAATAGAGGATATGTATTATTAGCAAATCAATAAGTTCAATGATTTTATTAATTTACCTACATTTAATAAAATATATTTTTCATGTTTAAACAATAACCAAAGACCCTAGAATTGGATGTCTGTACTTCCATGTCATGTTATGGATAGCATGTAACCTCTATTACATAGACTATTTTAAAAAGTAATTACTTTAAATTAATATGTTTATCCCTTAAAAGCAAATTAAACAATATTGTAATTAATAGTTTGCTACTATTTGTTTGCTAGAAAATAGGCCTGAAGTGAAGTGAAGTGAAGTCGCTTAGTCGTGTCCGACTCTTTGCGACCCCATTGATAGTAGCCTGCACCAAGCTCCTCCGTCCATGGAATTTTCAAGGCAAGAAGTACTGGAGTGGGTTGCCATTTCCTTCTCCAGGGAATCTTCCCAACCCAGGGATCGAACCCTGGTCTCTCACATTGTAGACAGAAGCTTTACCGTCTGAGCCACCAGGGAAGAAAACAGGCCTACGAAACATAATATGTATGTGTGCTTTAGTGTGTGCATATATACTTGATGTGCATGCATGTGTGTGTGTGTGTGCACACATATTTGAGTCCTTGACCATTTTCCAGAGTGCCTTATGCATATTTTATAAAGATGTATATAGAAGTGAATATTTATTTTTTAACCTTGAGATTTTATTGATATTTTCCTCTATCTCATATATATTTTGTTTGAAAGCACTCTGCAAATCAGAAAGCACTGAGGTTACATTTAAGTGAGAAACAGAGAAAGTGAGAAGTATTTCAAGTATGATATTAAATTGTCTTTTTGTATGCTCTTTATTATTGGCTTCTTGATCAGCAATAGAGCAGGATTCTATTAACAGTTGCACGGAGAACGTATGATAGGGAACAAAAACACTAATTGTCTGCATGTGTTAAAAGTATAACAGGTTCCTTCTTTCACTGAACCCAAAACATTTTTCTTAAAAACTCATGAAAGTGTCTTCTTGTAATACTTACAAGAATTGTATATTTTTATCATTCTTGAGTGGTAGTGGAAACATTAAAAAGAGCAAAATAAATATAAAAATGACTCATGTAAATATAGGAAGAGGACACTGAAACAGATTGTTTTGTTGGCAATTGAAAGAATTGAAAAGAAGGCTTTCTATGTAGATCTGTATATTTTAGTTCCTTTTGCCTTATTAGCTGAATTAGGATTTGGAGACAAAAATCTCTTGAGCTAGGATTTCACTCTTTTACTCTATTTTCCACTCAACCTGGAAGAGACACTTGCTCCATTTTACATTCAAATGGTAGAGTTTTTTAAAAAATGAAAATCCCTTTTCAAGGTTTCTCTGTTTATGATAAGTTTTTGCATCTCCCTAATCCCTGCCACAGGCTTTACACATGACAAAGAAACCTCTGATAAAAGACAAGGGGAAGCTTACAATTTCTTTGGAGACTTTTCAGGAGGATTTACATCCACACTTCATTGTGACTTCTGCTTATAGTTCTCAAATAAAAGAAGGCACATTTAGCATGAAAAGTAGCTCATGAAAAAAATCAATGGATTTTGATTTTTTATTCTTTTATTTAAAAAAATGTACAGACACAGTCTTCCAAAATTTTAAAAAAAAAAGCATGTTTAGAATTCTGACAAAGCACAACCTTGAGATACAATGATAGTGGTTACTTCTGACTAAAATTCTCATATGCTGAATTTGAAATTAATATGTGGGAAAATTCTAACTTGTATCGGGTGAGCAGCATGAAGCTCTCAGTGTCCTGGAGACATAGCATGTCTTCTAAGCCTACTGGAAAGTATAAATCTAAAACTTATCAGAAGATCTGTAAGACAAGCTAAAAATGGCATGTTAGCATACAGGTATTATGCCTATTAAAATGCACAGTCCTTGACATACAAGAATGAGCCTGGCTTTAATTAGACTGTAAGTGTTAGTCTCTCAGTCTTACCTGACTCTTTGTGACCCTGTGGACTGTATGTAACCTGCCAAGCTCCTCTGTCCATAGGATTTCCCAGACGGGAATACTGGAGTGAGTTTCCTTTCCCTTCTTCAGGGGATCTTCCTGATCCAGGATTCGAACCCAGAATCTTGCAGACAGATTCTTTACCATTTGAGTCACCAGGGAAGCCCCTGTGCAAAGAAATCCTTCGTACTGGTGAATTAAGATATATTCCAGACTGATGCTCAAAGAAAGACTTGACTGATGTCTGCCTTAGATTATACATCATGGTCCATTTTACAGCCAACAGAAGTAAAGTATGACATTCAGTAACCAGTAAAACCACAGGGACCCTAGATTTCTTGAGAAAGTAGCTCAGCAGTTCACTACTGTGGTTTCTTAAAAGAGGTATGAAGTCTGCTTTTGAGTTTAATGAAAACACAATCAAACACAGAACCACACTCTGTTTTTGCTGAGCTACTTTTAAATGCTAGAGAAAATTTTAATTCACAAGTACCCTGTTATTGCAATCTTTCTCCAGCTCAAAAATTCACCAATTATATGATCACAGTTAAATTGCTATTCCAGTTTTTGTCTAAAAAACACTTAGTATGCCCAGTCTGTTTCTCTCCTACAAGGGAGAAAACAAATCCTCCATCGAATTTACATTCGTCTGTTTAAAAGATTTCTTTAATAGATTAATCCTAGGCATCAAGCATCCCTGTACCTTGTATTTGCTATTCAAGATGTGGTCTGCAGACTTAGAGTATCAGCATAACCTGGGAGTTTGTGAGACATTTACAATCTCAGGATGCACCCCAGCTCTACTGAATCAGAAGCTCCTGTGTAACAAGATCCCATATGATTCACAAGGGCATTAAAGCCTGAGTATTCCTGCCCAACAATCTTCTTTTTCAGTGTTCTCATTTAAGGACACGGTTCAAATAACACCAAGACCCTGCTTTTGCATTTTCCTATAAATACCTTTACCTCAGGTTCATTTGCTAAGGCATAATCATTCTTTTGGAAGGTGGCTGGTCCAATGCAGTTCCTACAATAGGAGAAAGAGCTCCTAGGTCTTTATTTAATTTCTTTCCAGCATAGATTTACAACAAAGGTCCTGCCAATACTGTAGAGTCTAGACAATACCGTAAAAAGTAATTACATTAAATTTCGTAGCAATAGAGTCTCATAGACCAATTCTAATATTTTTCACAATAGGACTTCTGGCAAGGGTATCTTATATATTTTTGTCAAGTTCTTGTCAAAATTTACAGGTAAAAAAAATTTTTTTCCCTGACAGCCTGAGGCTTTATGATTTGGTTCAGTGAATCAATGAAAAGTATTCACTGAAGCTCTTCTGCTGGCTGTGGAAAGACAATTGTACTAGTCTAGTGCTTATAATACTATCTAATGTTGTTCTTTTTTGAGCCACAGAGCAAGAAATAATTTTTGAGGAAGTTATAATCATTTAATACCTGTTCCTATAATCCGTCTTTACTTTGGTATTTGTTTATTCTGTATTACATGCTGTATTAAAAATGAATTTTCAAACACTGCCTGCTATCTTTGAGTTTATACATTTGCAGACTCCAATGTATGCTGCGCACAAAGGCCTGTCCTACTTATTCACAGTTTATGCCTGTAGTAAAATTGTGGGTAGCAGAGCAGGATGGAAACATTACTCATGACTCCCTTTATTGTCCACTCCCCTTATATCTGAGTTAAAGCATTTTCATGGAAACCCATAATAATTTTGTGATTCAAAAGACACTGTCATTTTGCATACCATCTTAGGGATTTTGTTAACTGAAAGGACCTACATAAATTTAATGGGTGTTTATTATTTTATAGTCTTCAGTTTTCAACTTATATCACCAGAATATGTTCTGAAAGTGTTTCAGGTTATATCTACTTTCAATTCTTATTTTCTTGTCCAAACAGATTCTGATAAAAAACAATCACAACCGAATGTTTTGAAAATGTCTACTTCTTTTATTTCCAGGGCTTTTCATACACATGTACATTAACATATGCAGGCACATATACAGACACGCATGCGTGTGTGTAGGCTAAATTGCTTCAGTGGTGTCCGACCCTTTGCAACCCTATGGACTGTAGCCTGCCAGTCTTCTCTGTCCATGGTGTTCTCTAGGTAAGAATACTGGAGTGGGTTGCCCTGTCCTCCTCCAGGGGATCTTCCTGACCCAGGGATAGAACCTGTGTCTCTTATATCTCCTGCACTGGCAGGCAGGTTCTTTACCATGAGCTCCACCTGGGAAGCCCCACAACACAAATACGTAGGCAATTTTCTTTTGTCTTTGTGACTCATTTCAGAAAATGATGAAAAAGTTAGCTTCTCTTGGCATCCCACCCCCTTTTCTCCTTCCCATGAGATATCAGAAAAAGTACAGGGATTTTAAAGTCCTTTTTAGTAGGAAGAGCACAGAGCCAAGTCAGAAATATTGAAGAAAAATTAGCTTTAATCAGTGACATTAGTTACAGTCCTGTATTTGAGACCATTTAATCCCCTGAAATGTTTTAAATTGTTGGTAACTCCATTTGCCTGAAAATATTTAGAAATGTCAGTGATGAGGCGGTTGGTTGGGAGAGTAGGATGGTGTCTGTTCCCCAGAAGAAGTGATCTAGGGAAGAAGCAGAGGTTTTTCTTTGCTTTATTGCTGCCCCATATCTATTGATATTCACATGCTCCACTTTGAGATATGCAAAGCAATTCTACTAACTTATTGTGAGAATCCCTTTGAATGTTCTTAGGAAGTTTGAGAATAGGGTGAGATTACTATTCCAGTCTCCAGATATCTTGGGAAATGCTTTCTAGGTCTAATCTTTTACTTTCCTATTTGAATGTATGATTTCTTTTCATTGCACATCTTTTCATTTTTCCACCTTCTTCCCCAACCCCAGTACATACAAAAGCTTTAATTGATAAGTTGTTGTGTTTTTCACTGCTGACTCAACACCTTATGTTGTATCTCTAATTACCCCTGTGAGGTTCAGATAATAGCTTCAACTTCACTGAGTTTTCTCAGCTTCCCAAAGTCATATATTAGAGCCTGCATTAACATGTCATAAAGTTTCTATTAAACTTCAATTTCTATAGTCAAGTCAGTGGAAGATCAACAAAAATTGCGTGGCTTTTTTACAGTACCCCAGTAGCAGGTGCAAGCAATTATTCCTTCAGCCTATAAAGTGTTTGTCATATATTAAAAATTGTTAGTCACAGTAGAAAAGAGAGGTCTAACCTTAGAAGAATTTCAGACTATGTCTTCAGGCACACTAGAAAAGGTTCAAAAATCAATTAGGCAAGAAATCTAACTACTGGTATTAAAAAGAGATCAAATATAATTGCTTAGCCCTGAGATTGACCCTGTGAAAATTATTTCTTCTTAATAAGTCTTCTCAATAAGACACACTGCTTTACAAATTGAATATAAGTATACAGTATATTATATAATTCTGATGTAACAGGAAGACTATTGCATCCATTCATACTGGACATGTACTTGTAGTTTTGAAGAAACAGTCAATAAAATAAAATAAAGCTTAAAACTGTCATAGATGCAGAATTTTCAGGAGTGAGTTTGACATATCCCACCAAATTTTCTCAACCTGCTTCAATTGCCCACCTGATTTCTCCTGTTACTTCAAGGCAAGTCGTATGGGTTATCCCAGGCTGTGTAATTACGCTTGGGTTTGTATCTTATACTCCACACTAGTTGTGTGAGCTTGAAAAAGTTATTAACCATCATGAGTTTCAGGCCATGAACAAAATGGAGATTATAATGGTACTTCATTGACTGGGTTCAGTTCAGTTGAGTCACTTAGTCATGTCCGACTCTTTGCGACCCCATGGACTGCAGCATGCCAGGCTTCCCTGTCCATCACCAACTCCCAGAGCCTACTCACACTAATGTCCATCACATCAGTGATGCCATCCAGGCATCTCATATCTGTCATCCCCTTCTCCTCCCACATTCAATCTTTCCCAGCATCAGGGTCTTTTCCAATGAGTCAGTTCTTCGCATGAGGTGGCCAAAGTATTAGAGTTTCAGTTTCCGCTTCAGCATCAGTCCTTCCAATGAATATTCAGGACTGCTTTCCTTTAGGATTGACTGATTGGATCTCCTTGCAGTCCAAGGGACTCTCAAGAGTCTTCTCCAACACTACAGTTCAAAAGCATCAATTCTTCAGCGCTCAGCTTTTGTTATTGTCCAACTCTCACATCCATACATGACTGCTGGAAAAAACATGGCCTTGACTAGATGGACCTTTGTTGGTAAAGTAAAGTCTCTGCTTTTAATATGCTGTCTAGGTTGGTCATAGCTTTTCTTCCAAGGAGCAAGCATCTTTTGATTTCATGGCTGCAGTCATCATCTGCAGTGATTTTGGAGCCCCCTGAAATTAAGTCTCTCACTGTTTCCATTGTTTCCCTATGTATTTGCCATGAAGTGTTGGGACCGGATGCCATGATCTTCGTTTTCTGAATGTTGAGCTTTAAGCCAACTTTTTCACTCTCCTCTTTCACTTTCATCAAGAGGCTCTTTAGTTCTTCACATTTTGCCATAAGCATAGTGTCTTCTGTGTATCTGAGGTTATTGATATTTCTCCTGGCAATCTTGATTCCAGCTTGTACTTCATCCAGCCCGGCATTTCGCATGATGTACTCTGCATATAAGTTATATAAGCAGGGTGAAAGTATACAGCCTTGTCATACTCCTTTTCCGCTTTGCGACTAGCTTTTGTACTATGTCCAGTTCTAATTGTTGCTTCTTGACCTGCATACAGATTGACTGGGTAGTTGTGGAGATTAAAGGAAAAAGTGCCTGTAAACTGCTTCAACCATGCCAGGATGACAGTTCGTGCTCCAAGAAAGTTGATTCCTGTTGGTGTTATTTCAGCTTGGGTGAACTTCTGGTAGCCTCAGAAATTTGTTGTTGTTTTTTTTCCTGTGGTCCCACTGTATTTTTTTGATTGACTTTATTCTTTAGACACATTTTAGGTTCACAGAAAATTTAAATGGAAGGTACAGAGAATTCCCCTATACCCTGTGCCCCTCAAATGCGTAACCTCCATTATCATCATCCTCCACTATTCATGGCACATTCGTTACAGTCAATGAACCTATACTGACACATCATTATCACACAAACTCCATGCTTTACATTAGGGTTGACTTCTGGTATTGTGTATTCTATGGGTTTTGACATATGTATAATGACATTTTCACCATATTGTATCACACGGTAGTTTTACTGCCTTAAAAATCCACTATGCTCTGCCCTAACCCTGGCTTCTGGCAACAACTGATCCTTTTTCGGTCTCCATAGATCTGTTTTCTCCAGTATATCATATGGTTGGAATTACAGAATATACAAGCTTTTCCAATTGACTTCACAAAGAGTCAGACAAGACTGAAGTGACTGAGCATGCACGCACTAAAGAATATCTTGGTTACTTCCAAGTTTTGGCAGTTGTGAATAAAGCTGCTATAAATATCCATGTGAAGGGTTTTGTGTGGACAAAAAAATTTAGTTTATTTGGTTAAATACCAAAGAGTGCAATTTTTGAATTGTGAGTCAAGAGTACACTTAGTTCTGAAATAAACTATCAAACTGTCTACCAAAGTAGCTGTATGATTTTGCATTCCCACTGGTGATGAGTGAGAGTTCCTATTGCTCCATATCTTGCCAGGATTTGATGTCTTCAATGTTTTAAATTTTGGCCATTCTAATAGAGGTATGCTGCTGCTGCTAAGTCACTTCAGTTGTGTCTAACCCCATAGATGGCAGCCCACCAGGCTCCCCCATCCCTGGGATTCTCCAGGCAAGAACACTGGAGTGGGTTGCCATTTCCTTCTCCAATGCATGAAAATGAAAAGTGAAAGTGAAGTCGCTCAGTCGTGTCTGACTCTTAGCGACCCCATGGACTGCAGCCCACTAGGCTCCTCCATCCATGGAATTTTCCACGCAAGAGTACTGGAGTGGGGTGCCATTGCCTTCTCCTAATAGAGGTATAGTGGTATCTTATTATTTTAAATTGTAATAATTTAATGACAGATGATTTGGAGCATCTTTTTATGGGCGTATTTGCCAGTGGTGAATCCCTTTTGGTGAAATGTCTATTCAGATCTTTGACCTATTTTTTTAATTTGGTAGTTTGTTTTCATGTTGATGAGTTTTAAGAGTTCATTGTATTATTTAGATAAAAATCATTTATCCACTAGGTCTTTTGCAAATATTTTCTCTTAAGTCTGTTATATTCAGTTCAGTTCAGTTCAGTCACTCAGTTGTGTCCAACTCTTTGCAACCCCATGGACTGCAGCACACCAGGCTTCCCTGTCCATCACTAACTCCCAGCACTTGCTCAAGCTCATGTCCATCGAGTTGGTGATGCCATCCAACCATCTCATCCTCTGTCATCCCCTTCTCCTCCTGCCTTGAATCTTTCTCAGCATTAGGGTCTTTTCCAGTGAGTCAGTTCTTTGCATCAGATGGCCAAAGTATTGGAGTTTCAGCTTTAGCTTCAGTCCTTTCAATGAATATTCAAGACTGATTTCCTTTAGGATGGACTGGTTTCATCTCCTTGTCTGTCATGTAGTCTTCTTTATATCACCCATTTTAGAGTTCAGCTTGTATAGGTCTCACATTGGATGTATCAATGTGTGTGCATAGAACTTATCTTCGAAAACAGGAAACACTCTGAGTTTACTTTGTATCTTCGATAGACCTATATAGTCCCCTGCATGGATAGAGGTACTTGATTAATTGATCAAGTGAATGATTAATGTCCAATTGAAGTCATCATTTCAGTGTCATGATACCCCAAATGAAGGAGTTTCATAGAGCAGCAGTCCTCAACTTTTTTGGCACCAGGGACTGGTTTCATGAGAGTGAATTTTTCCACAGACCGGGGGTGATGGGTAGTTTGCAGATAAGTCAAGTGCATTGCATTTATTGTTCACTTTATTTCTAAACCAGTGCTGCCACCATCTGACAGAAGGTACCAGTCCACAGCCTGGATGTTGGGTACCCCTGCCACAGCGGGACCCTAGGGGAAAGGCCTGATGCAAACTATATGAGGTTCCTGCTTCATTTTTCAACATATCTTTTCAACATATGAAGATGGATTAAAAATGAGCATTAAGGACAAAGAGAGTCACAAAAAGATTCTCCTACAATTGGACTTAAACTTGCCAAAGCCTTTTCAGGGTTAAGGGATTTATAGGTAGATCACTTGTATAGACAGAGGATTGTATAGGCACAGTCATTGGATTGTAGAACAGAGGCCTCAGAACAAGGCAAGATATGGTTAATCCTTTTTTGGTACAGATTTCAAAGCGTTCATGGCCATAAAAACTCAAAAATATTTTGAGAATATTCCATGTGCTGAGACATCGTGTGTCAGCCAAACATCAATTTGACATATGTGTGTTCGAAAAGCTTTAAATTCCTGTGGATCAGAGGAGTCATATGACCAAGTAATTATAAAGTGAAGTGAAGTAAAAGTTGCTCAGTTGTGTCTGACTCTTTGTGACCCCATGAACTATACAGTTCATGGAATTCTCCAGGCCAGAATACTGGAGTGGGTAGACTTTCCCTTCTCTAGGAGATCTTCCTAACCTAGGGATTGAACCCAGGTCTCCTGCATTGCAGGTGGATTCTTTACCAGCTCAACCACAAGGGAAACCCACAAGTAATTATGGTGCATGGTAAATAGTTACATGTGATAAGGATGTGCAAAATCAGGAGAGGAATAAATTAATTTTGACTGGGGCAAGGCGTGGGCCATTGACTCATCAAACAGGTATTTATTAAGCACCTACAGGAGTTCAAGTTCCATGTGGGATAATAAGCTGCAGGTATCAGTTGTAAAGATCTCACACCTTCGAGATCCTTGCCCTGCAAGAATCAGCTCCCAGGATAGTGAAGGCTTCAGAAATGAATATCAGGAAAAATCTTTTGAAAGAGGTAATATTGGGACTTGACATCAGAGGGTGGTATGATTTAGATTTTGGAGACGTGAAAGATGTGAAAGGAAGCACATTCCAGATACTGGCAACAGAAATGGCAAAGGCACCTGACTGTCTTACTTTTCAAAAAGCAAAGAATCTAATTTCTAGTTTCTATTGATGGTCATTTGATATCTAAGATTGTATTGTAAACATACTAGATTATTGAAACTTCCTTTGACCTAGATATTACTTTAAACATTTTACCATTTTAAAAAGAACTCATGTCCTTATTAGATCTCTGACCCACATATGACTTTTATTCCCAACTTTACTAAAGGAATCGATGGGATTCCTTGCCTCACATGGGATTGGGACGCACCTGCACAGTTGATGCAGTTCTACACTGCATGTCAGAGCCACGACAAAGCTTTCAGTGTTCTGTCTCCACAAAAGAGTTCAAAACTTAAAATATTTAAGAAGAGTGTTCCAAGATTTGTCTGTAAAAACAAACATGATGAGAGAGAGAGATTGCTCTGAGCCAGTAAATATGGACTTATCAAGACTAAAGTCTGAATAAGCAACATCTTGTGAAACATGGGGTTTTTATTTTCTGGAAAATGGTGGAACTGGAAGGCATCTGCTTAGGTGAGAGGATATAATGACAGATGAAGAGAGAAAGCAGGGGATTTTGACTTTTCTTATTTAGAGTTTATCTTCTTTATCAAGCAAAATGATACACTGGAAAGGGTAATATGGATCAGAGGAAGTTTAAACACAAGATAAACAAGAGCGTTCATGTTTTCAGACAGCAGAGCTGGAAGGGAATATTTTGGAAGAAGAAAAGGTTTGAGTAAAAGCAACACAGATGGAAGATCTGGAGGGGGTAGTTAAAACCCTGTAATTGCATTTTCAAATCCACAAGAATAAATACAGAGAAGAGATCTTGCTAATGAACAGTGTGTGGAGGCCTGAGAATTTTAGTTTACAAAGCTCAGATCAGCAGCTAGTGAGTGTGACTGTTAAAAAGTTCAGACAATATCGATGGGAAAATAATGCCTTGATTAAGAAAGCAAGCTCACTGTTTAGTACCCATCTTATGCAATGCAGTTAAGTCAATGTGTTCTATTAAGGTTCTTTAGAATCTAAGTTTATTAGCAAGCTGGGGATCTGAAGAATGAATGGTTAGAAAAATTTCTCTTAATGATTGATAGTTAAAGAATAGAAAAATGACTCTCCAGAAGACTTGAGCTGAGAGTAGGAAAAAAGGACTGGGTTACTATTTGCAAAAAGGTGAAGGGTCATCACATGGGAAAGGGTACAGATTACACTATACTGATCCATACTGCAGATACATTAAAGAGAGGTAGCTTTCGGTTCAAAAAGATTTTCAAAAACAAATAGGTCGCTTTGAGAAGTAGTAACATTAATGGCAGGTTTCAAATACCTTTGCCCCAGATATTTTAGAAGTTTACTGTATCAGGAGAGAGTTGGGCCTAAGACCTCTTTCCTATTTTATGATTTTTGTTATTTTATTATTCAGTGTTTTAAGAATCTTTGGCAAAAATCTTAATTTCTTTCACCAGTTATATCCTGGTGCTTCATGGCATAATCTAAATAATGGACCAAGAGAAATCCTATGAATTTCCTATGTTTATGGTTTCCAAAATAAATAGGTTTTGTAACTTAGTTTTAGAAAAATTTAAACGCTGGGCTGGAGGAAGCACAAGCTGGAATCAAGATTGCCGGGAGAAATATCAATAACCTCAGATATGCAGATGACACCACCCTTATAGCAGAAAGTGAAGAAGAACTAAAGAGCCTCTTGATGAAAGTGAAAGAGGATAGTGAAAAAGTTGGCTTAAAGCTCAACATTCAGAAAACTTAGATCATGGCATCCGGTCCCATCACTTAATGGCAAATAGATGGGGAAACAGTGGAAACAGTGGCTGACTTTATTTTCCTTGGCTCCAAAATCACTGCAGATGGTGATTGCAGCCATGAAATTCAAAGACGCTTACTCCTTGGAAGGAAAGTTATGGCCAACCTAGATAGCATATTAAAAAGCAGAGACATTGCTTTGTCAACAAAGATCTGTCTAGTCAAGGTTATGGTTTTTCCAGTGGTCATGTATGGATGTGAGAGTTGGACTGTGAAGAAAGCTAAGCGCTGAAGAATTGATGCTTTTTAACCATGGTGTTGGAGAAGACTCTTGAGAGTCCCTTGGACTGCATGGAGACCCAACCAGTCCATCCTAAAGGAGATCAGTCCTGGGTGTTTATTGGAGGGACTGATGTTGAAGCTAAAACTCCAATACTTTGGCCACCTGATGCAAAGAGCTGACTCATTTGAAAAGACCCCGATGCTGGGAAAGATTGAGGGCAGGAGGAGAAGGGGATGACAGAGGATGAGATGGTTGGATGGCATCACCGACTTGATGGACATGGGTTTGGGTGGACTCCGGCAGTTGGTGATGGACAGGGAGGCCTGGCGTGCTGCAGTTCATGGGGCCACAAAGAGCCGGACATGACTGAGCAACTGAACTGAACTGAACTTAGTTCTAAATAATTTGAGAAAATAGATGGAAATAAAGCATTATACCTAATGGGAGTCAATTCAGAGGTCTAAGTTTTGGAAAGGAAATGAGAGGCAGAGGATATTGACAGTTTTGTCTTCTGGAGTCTTGATGTTTGAAAAGGAAACTCAGTTTATGAGCATTCTCTTAAAGTATCAATAGGGGAACAATAGAACATTTTTATGACTAGTGAAGTGAACGAATCGATATGTGTTGTGTAGTCTAAATTAAAACCTAGGGACAAAAACATCGACTCAACTATATTTTTAAACTATATTTGGGACCAAATATTATCCAATAATGGAAAAACAAGACAAAAGGAGTGCTAGAATTGATCCCTCCATTCAAGTGCCACCTTCTATCAATTTTTTATTGCCAAAGACATTATTTTGCCTGTATGCACACACCCCACATAGAAATTTGGAAAATGAATTAGGCTTGAAATTATTTTTTATGTTGAAGTTTATGCAGATTAAAGAGTCTGCTTCCTCAGCATTCTTTTTATCTAAGTGTGGAGTGCGATCTTATGTCCTTGGTAATGATTGCTGCTATTCTCCATGTCCTCCTTTTTGTTTGCCTTACACATCTGCCTTAGCTCGACACAAGAGATAAGAAACTCATATGGCGAATGCCATCTCCCTGAGCTTAACAAAGGTTCTTGTAAATATAGGTTTGTTGTGTTAATGATACCAACATCATTAACATATAACTGCATGTAAATCAAAACCATTGTCAATATAACCATGCAGAGTATATTCTTCTTTTGTGTTCTAGACTATCTTTATTTTTTGATAAGTTGTATACTGCAGAAACCCAGGAAACAGTATTCTGTATGTCATCAGTAATTGAAAGTAAACACACTCTATAAGTAAAAGTTAGAGATTGTTCCCTGGGAACATCTATACTACTTCAGGATAGTCTCCAGTCACAACCATAGTGATTGTACCTACAATTTTGATGAAATCATCAACTGTGAATGTAGAATCTTCACCGACCATTGCTAAGTCATCTTGCCATCCTGGGAGAAACTAGATTTGATTGTCTACTTTTCCTTTCCTTTTTTGTTTGTTTGTTTGTTTAGCTGAGTTTTCCATTCATTGCCCAACAGTAGTTAAAGAGTTGGACACAATTTAGTGACTGAACAATAGTAACAACAACAGTTCTCAAAAATTGAATGGTTGTGAATTAAAATGTATTAGGGTATATAAAATTGAAAAGGCTATTATAGAATAAAATTAAAAACTGAAAATAATAATCTAGAAAATGAAGAAACTTAGATAGCAGAAGAGGTAAATAATTTGTTCATGGTCATAAGCTTAGTTAGGGACAAAAACCTCAGGCTCCTTGATTCTCAAGCTACCATTCATCATTTATAGTTTCTATTATGGAAAAATTTCCATCACAAATAAAGAAAATAACATGATGGATTTCGATGAACTCATCACCTAGAGAATCATTTGCCAAAAAATGTTTATAAACTTTGATTAAACTCATTTATACTTTTTATTATAAAGTAATTTTCTGAGTGTCTTTTACCATCCCTTATGATAATGCATGTCTTTATATTGGATCATCTCATTCTTAGAATAGGTTTATGAAGAGCAGCACTTTTATGCTCTTCAAAGTGCCTGTTTTTCTGTCCAATGGTGAAGTTTCAGGTTAGTGGCAAGCACTGTATGATTGTTTTTCTCTTTTTCCCCAGTAATTTAAATTATTTACATTTCCTGTCATAGAGCATTTATTGACATGTCTAAGAAAGAGCTAAAACATAAAAATATACTGTAATAGGAATATTTTTCATGGTAAGCATCATTGTTACTAGTTGACTTAAGGTAGATTTGGTTTTTATCATGCCAAGGGGCAGTCTTCTATTTCTGGTTTACTAAGTGATTTTTTTAAAAAATCAAGAATAGAATTGGATTTACCAAATATCATTACAGAATCCATCTTAGTGATTTTTGTTTTCCTTCATTTGTCTTAATTTAACAGTTTTAGTTTGTCCATGTTAATAGACTGCCTATTCTATTCTTGGTATATACCCAACATGATCATACATGGCATCTGAAGTCAGAAAGAATCAGACTGTCGTCCTTGGTTTACACTTAGTGGCTGTGTAACTCTGGGGTACATTTGCTCATCAATAAAATGATGATAATAATAGTTACCTAGTTATTATATAACATATCACACAGGGGCTGACTCAATAAATAATGCTACATGCAGCATGCATCTTCATCAGAGTGGATTACTCATTTATATACTACTGAAACTATGTAGGGAGTATGCCAATTAGGATTTTTTAACTTATTATAATATAAATTGGGATTTGTGTATGTGTATGGGTGCATTTCTGTGGCTTTTGTGTAAGGAAGTTCTAATCTTATGAAGTTAGATGGGTGGTTGTCTATCATTTTCCATATTCTGAAATAGATTTAATTACTGGGAATTACCTGTCTCTAGGATGTTTTCCCCCAAAAGGCTAGAGCATAGTAGCAGTTAAGACAGGCAAATCTGGATTCAAGTACTGTTATTCAGCTGATTAGCAGAAGGACTTTGGGCAAGTGACTAAACATTTTTATATCTCAGTTTCCTTATCTATAAAAATGGAGGTAATATAACAGCACTGTCTCTCAGAGTTAATGTGAGAATACAGTCAATATTCAGTAAATATTTACTTTGTGACCCTTATGGGCCAGGACTGTGTTCACTGCTTTCTGAAAAAAGATTGAGCTGGTAACTTAGGAAGGGGTCATTGACAATTAAAACATATTGTTTATGTTATTATCAACATTATTAACTGAGGTATACACTATATAAGCCAAGAACCTTTATAATGATAATTTCTGCAGTTATTTTTATTCTAGTTTTAAAAGTATCAGCTCTTTTTGCACTTAAATTTATTGGTTTCAGCTTTTTAACAATATATGAATATACTTAGGTAGAAAGCTGAGTAAGTATTCTTTTTTTGTTGTTGTTAAGAAATTGACAATTTGCACAAAATTTCTATTGTAGTATTGGATAAGAATATCCTAGAAAGTAACTTGGGACGGTGTTTGTGATAGAATAATTCTAAAGGACAGTGAGAAGTTAAATAATAATAGTAATTTTTAAAAGCCCCTAATACTCTCTAAAGATTAAAAAGGTGGTGAACACAATAATAATGAGAGATTTACTTTACACAGCTTTCAGCTAGGTAGACTTGACTGCTGCTAACCTTGACTGCTGCTGCTGCTGCTAAGTTGCTTCAGTCGTGTCCGACTCTGTGCGACCCCATAGACGGCAGCCCACCAGGCTCCCCTGTCCCTGGGATTCTCCTGGCAAGAACACTGGAGTGGGTTGCCATTTCCTTCTCCAATGCATGAATGTGAAAAGTGAAAGTGAAGTTGCTCAGTCGTGTCTGACTCTTAGCGACCGCATGGACTGCAGCCCACCAGGCTCCCCCATCCATGGGATTCTCCAGGCGAGAGTACTGGGGTGGGTGTCATTTCTTCTCTGAGACTGAGGGACTACATGACACCATTTAAACTCCCAGGAGAATTTTGGCTAACAAGATGAAAAGGGGGCTTTTTTTCTTTAGAAACTAAAATATAATACAAGTTCTTTCAAAAAATAAGCAGGATTAAAATTAATAAGCAACTCAGAAATTAGTTCAACAATACTTTTGAAATACTTAGCTAGTGTTTATGTTAAAGACAGCAAAATGAATCATTTATTGTTGAAGAGGTATTTTAGGTGTTACTGATTTTCTTTTTCTTGTGAATTTATTTGGAGAACTTGAGTACTGTCTGCTTTTAAATCAATAATCACATATGGTACACATGAACCATATATTGTCCATGATCAGTGCATTTTGGTGGCCTATGCTAATATCAGTATAGTTATTTGTTTGAAAAATGTGTTGACATAGTCTAGCTCTTATAGCATAGATTGACATTATGATGTTTTAAGCTAAATGATGAGTCAACAGTGTAATAAAATAAAAATATAAAATGAAATGCTAAGATAGAATTTCAATTTAAAAATTAATGTATTAAATCTGTCCTGAAAATATTTTCATAATTTGTTTTATGGCATTTTTGGTATAAAATATAACAGCAAATTTGAAATAACTGATAGATCTAATTAAAATAGGAAATTATATTATCATTATTTCAAAGAAATATGGAATAATTTAATTTTGACTCAGAAAGCTAGTCAGAAGCTTAATGTCACCAAACCAATTCTGCTGGGTTCACATTTGTTGCATCTTGGTCCAAACTTAAATGCTTTCCACATCTCTTACTCACCTATAATTAAGTGTAATTATTGAATCTTGTGAGTTAATCATAGACTATTACTTGTTAACTGTTAATTGGAATGCAGCCGAAGCCAATATTAAATATTTTTCTTTCTTTCTCTCTCTTTTTTTTTTTTTTTTTTTTTTGATTTCTAAGTATACTCTTTGGGCTTCCCTGGTGGCTCAGCTGGTAAAGAATCTGCCTACAGTGTGGGAGACCTGGGTTCGATCCCTGGGTTGGGGAGATCCCCTGGAGAAGGGAATGGCTAGTCACTCCAGTATTCTGGCCTGGAGAAGTTAAATGAATTAGATAAAGAGACAAGACTGATATTAATATTTCTAACCATGACCTCAAAAATTAACTAAGAAAGTTAAAAAGCTATAATTAGAATATTTCTAATGGGTTAATTCATATTTCACATTTCAGCACCTCTGTCTATTAAATTGGGACTTGCCTGGTGTCTCAGTGTTAAAGAATCTGACTGCCAATGCAGGAGATGTTAGGTTTGATCCCTGGGTCAAGAAGATCCCCTGGAGAAGGAAATGACAAGCCACTCTAGTATTCTTGCCAGGGAAATCCCATGAACAGAGGGGCCTGGTGAACTATAGTCCATGGGGTCACAAAACAGCCAGACATGGCTTAGCAACTAAGCAACAACAACAACCTGTTAAATTATGTCTGTTATTGTGATAAAGAGATAGCTAATGATAGTTTATATAAGGAGTGAGTTGCCATGCCCTCCTCCCGGCTATCTTCCCAACCCAGGAATCCAACCCATGGCTCCTGTGTCTCCTTAAAGACTGCATATAATAGTACTGTACATTGCTTTTTTGATATAATAAAACTGGTACAGAATTCAAATCTTATATTTACTTGCTTATTGATTGTAACACACAGACTTTATCTGCTGGAAGGGCATTAACATTTCTTTTTAAATATTAGGTTTATCACTACTGGAAAACAACAGTGAAAGCCCTCTTTTCCTTTTCAACAGAGTCACAAATTTTATTTAGCAAAAATCTCCATGGCTGTCTTTGTTAGGATGATGATATATTCTATTGAATTTGATTGGAAGTTTGAACACATCTTTCCAAAATGACAACTAATACTGAAAATGATTTAAGTAAATCTGTTAGCTGGGAAGAAAAAAGATACAAAGTAAAAGCAGGGATGCAGACAAAAATGCTAGGTAAAAACAGGGAGAGAGGAAAAACACTGGCCATTACTTTAGTTGGTCCCATTATAGAGTCTTTGAGCATCTGGCAATATCCAGAGTTATAATAAAACCTAAAGGGTATTGCGGATCCATTTCTGTTCCCAGGGCTTCTGAAGTATGAGACAATCTGCTCTGACCCTAGTGCAGGTGAAAATTTAGCCAACTAGTAGTTCTGAACACCTGGACTCATTTAATGTCCGTGAAATAAAAGTTACTGGGCTCTGCCTACCTCCATCTTGACAAGTTTGTCAGTGTTCAAAGTATCATAAAATGACAAGGATTTTGAGGCTCCAGGGCACTCTCATGTGGCCTCTTCTACTTCCAGGGGATCTTAAAAGGTGTGCAGAGGGAAGCAGCATGCTGTGACTGAAAAGCATCAGTTTGGAATCAAATAGTCTGGGTTAAATGTGACTAGATGTTTTAGCTTAGAGAAGTCACCTACTTGTTTTGAGTTTCAGACATCCTCCACATGATAACTCTAAGGCTGACAAATAGAGTTAGTATGAGGATTAAAGGGGTGAAGTTTTGAAAAGTAATTGATTTATTGTTTGGTATATACAATAGGAAGTATGCTAGCATCTCTCTCTTTCCAAAAGGCTTACTAATATCACATCTAAACTGCAGTCTCTTTTGAGCACCTCTGGATCCCTTCTGAGAAGCCTAGTAGTTGAGTATGATTAAGCTCACAAAATCTGAAACCAGATTATTTGAGACCAAATCACAGCTCAGATGCTTATTAGGCATCTGTTTTGGGGACAGTTATTAAGCCCTTTGAGGTTCAGCTCCCCCATCAAATAAATGGAAATAATAGCATATATTCTCATATAGTATTTCTTATAAACTGCTTAAGAGTTCCTACAACATGGCAAGTATCCAGGAAGGATAGCTTTTAACATCACTACCATCACCATCACCATCATCATCAATTCATCATCATGCATCTGCTACCAAATGCAGACTTTCTTGAATTTCCGCTCATTAGGGAAGCTTTGGCACTAATGTTACAAAACAGTTAATAAGTTGGATATGGTTTCCATTTAGCCTTAGAAGATATTTGTGATTAATTTCTCAATGGATTTTTATCTTCTCAATGAGTTTTGATTTATTATCATTTTGAAGGAGTGGGCATGTTTGGCAAAGGAATTATATAAGTTGGATATGAGATCACAGCATATTACTCTTGCTATGATTTTAATAATTAAAGATTTATCATAGATAACTCAAACACTGGAGAATACAATTAATCAAATGAGACATGTTTTCCTATATGGCATTGGCTTTTCAACTATGGTCAAGTTAGACATTTAAATGTTTCTTTGTACTTCGATAGATAGCCTACTCTTCAGTACTTGCTTCATAAAAAAGGGCATTTTTCACAGACAAGCATTGTCCTTTTGCTCATCAGAGTCAATGACCAGCTCCACCCTAAAGTTCTCAAGGTTCTTTTTCACCCCTAATATAAGGGATTGGTTATTTGAGGGTGAGGGAAACAAAGAAAGACCTAACTAGACAGAAGGAATAATAAAGATCCTGAGATGTAACCAAACATGTTATATTCATGTAAATGGAAGTCCTTTGTGATACAACAATGAGAAAAAGAGAAAGAATGTATGTTCTTTGGGTGGATGGCTAATAACTTGACTTTGCTTCTGATGGTTATCTCTCCTTCAGGCTTTGCTCTCTTATCAGAGTCCACAGGTCTCTTTAGAATACCCTCTGGCTCTTCCAGGGGAAGCATGAAAAGGGATGATCTCAAGGAACCCCCAGGCTTCCCTGGTAGCTCAGCTGGTAAAGAATCAGCCTGCAATGCAGGAGATCCCAGTTCGATTCCTGAGTCGGGAAGATCCTCTGGAGAAGGGATAGGCTACCCACTCCAGTATTCTTGGGCTTCTCTGGTGGCTCAATTGGTAAAGAATCTGCCTGAAATGTGGGAGACCTGAGTTCAGTCCCTTTGGGAAGACCCCCTGGAAAAGGGAACATCTATCTACTCCAGTATTCTGGCCTGGAGAATTCCATGGACTGTATAGTCCATGGGGTTGCAAAGAGTTGGACAGGACTGAGCCACTTTCAGGGAACCCCCAGTGATCACTGCTGTTGAGAAGTTAGCAATGAATATTTACCTTAAGTTCAAAATGCTCATACATTATTCAGATTTGAGCACTTTGTGTGATTTCACCTTCAAATTTCTAAGCCAAATTGCAGGAAAAATGTTATCTTCTGAATTCACTGATTCAAAATTTTTCCAGAAAAATAATTGGGTGAAAATGTATCTTCTTGTTTGAAGTGACTAGTTCATTACCTGGAAACTTGCATTTTAAGGCCTCAAGCACCAAACTTTGTTGATTTTTCTCTTTCAGGTGAACAGGAAAGTAAAATGGTCAAAGGTGAAAACTTTTCTTTCTTCGGCTAATTTGTAGAGGGTACTTAAAAAACAAGTCAAATGATTTCAAACAGTATTTTTAAGGTGAAAAGTGTACAGAGAACTCTTGCTACATCTCAAGATAAAAGAGCTCTCTAGAGAAATGAGTTAACAAGACATTCTACCCCACAAAGAAACTAAACGTGTTACATTAGCTTTGAAATATAAGCATAGAATGATGAATCATTTTTTGACATTGTAGAAGTAAATGACTTTTAGAAAATGTGGTGAGTCCCTGTTGATTCAGAAAGGCTTTATATATTACATTTCATAAAGCACACTGATGAATGAAACTTAGGAACAAACAATTAGATGAATGTCAAGATACATACTGTTAGGTTCTACATTTATATCAACAATTTTCCATTCTTAAATTGGAAGATTTTTAAAATGTGATTAGCCATCTATTTTCCAATTGCTTTATGTCTGCAAATGATGCAATTTAGTTTTTTTGTGTGTAATTCCTTAATCTAGTTTAATCTTCTAGATAAAATTTCTGAATAATGCCTACATATGTTCATACATAATTTATATTTCTCTGTCTCTACAGAGAGTCCATGTATTTATATCTGAATCTGCATATGTATATCACAGCATCTGTCTTTTTATTCATATATATTTTCCTCCGCAGGGCCTATGCACATACTATTTCCTCTGCCTGGAAAACTCTTACTCCCATTGCTGACTTTTTCACATCTTCAGCTCCTCAGCGAGGCTTTCCTTAATCATGCAATGCCTCTCATAACACCCTGCCCTTTTCCTCTTGACCCTTAGCATACTTTCTATGTTAATATAAATTTTAATATATAAAGAAATGTTATTATATAAAGAAATAATTTTAATATATAAAGAAATAATAAGAGACTTAAAGCTTCATAATGGCAGTGGCACTATTTTGTTAACCCCTGTTTATTCAGAATTTGGTAAAATGTCAGGAGTACAGTATGAAATCCATCTGTATTTGTTGAATGAATGAATCAGTAAATAAATAAATACAAGTGAAGACTTACACAAGTTTAGTATTTTTTGTTTCCAGAATTTTGGTGTCACTTATCCAAAGAAATCATATAATTTAGAAAAAAAAAATGAATGTATATAAACACAATCAACATGTACCTATTTAAAATTTTAAATCCTGGATAGAGTGGTGTAGCATTTTCATGAAATGTATGGCATCTAATAGAAACTTGCTGAATGTTTCTTATTATTTTATTTTCATGACAATATTACTGTTTTATTAAGACAAAGAAAGGTCATAATCATCAAGAGCGTCAGCCTTAGAGATTTTATATTCTCTTCTGAAAACTCTTTTCTGCCAAAATTACACATATAAACATAGATTTATTTTTTGATGGCTACAGAAATCATTGCTTACCACACTGGGGATAATAGAACCTTGCTGCTTCTATATAAAATAGTCTTTGGTGAATGCCTTTGTCTGCCCATATGTTGTTGTTGTTTAGTTGCTAAGTCATGTCTGACTCTTTTATGATCCCAAGAACTGTACCCTGCCAGGCTCCTCTGTCCATGAGTTTTCCCAGGCAAGAATACTGGAGTGGGTTGTCATTTCCTTTCACCAGGGGATTTTCCCAACCCAAGGATTGAACCTGTGTCTCCTGCAGTGGCAGACAGATTATTTACACTGAGCCACCTGGAAAGCCTACCTATATATATATATACACCTTTGCTTTTTCTAAGAATATAGACAGGTTTTCCTGTGCAAGAAGTCAACAAAAATGAAAAAGTGAAAGGTAGCCCTGTCAACTTTTCTCTTGGAATGTGTTTCAAATTAAGTCTCTGCTCAAAGCTTGTGGAAACCAAGATAGCATTATTTAAAAGTCAATTCATCAAACACACTTGAAAATATTATCTCACTATTATTTTTCTGGTTTCAAGTCAAAGTTTACAAAAACAATTAAAAATATTATATCCCTTCCAAACTAACCTTTTAATTTCATGTATATTTTATAATCATTCACTAACTGAGTCATTCAAATTTTACAGATTTTAAAAATAATTTTCTTTCTTTATTTTTTGGCTGTGCTGTGTCTTCATTTCTGTGCAGGCTTTTCTCTAGCTGTGGTGAGCAGAGGGCTGCTCTTGAGTTGAGGTGTATGAGCTTCTCATTGTGGTAACTTCTTTTATTGCAGAATGTGGGCTCTAGGCACACAGGCTTAGTAGTTGCGGTTCCTCAGCTCTGGTGCACAGATTTAATAGTTGTGGCACAACTATTTGCTCTGTGGCATGTGGAATCTTCCTGGATCAGAGAGTGAATCTATTTCTCCTGCATTAGCAGGCAGATTCTTTGCCACTCAGCCAGCAGGGAAGTCCCTAAAGATTCTGTTAATATAAAGACTAATTTTACTTTACTTACAACCTGGTTACTAAGATAATATTTACCATGAAGAGGACTGAAGCCACCATCCACAGATGTTTTATCTCTTGTCTGAAAGATAGTGTTCTCTATGCTGTGGAAATTTGAAAGTCAGACCATAATTGCATAGTCAGCTCTCCATGAAAATGATGGTTCTGGGATACAAGTAAATGAAATCCACAAATAATCCCAGACTTCTTTTATAAAAAAACTATTTTACATAGAAATTCCAACAACTATTGCAACTGGGAGAGTTGAATGTCCTATTCCTGTCCAATTTCTGGGCAGGAATTAATAACAAGCAGTGTAACAGCCCAAAGACAAGGAATCAAAGAGAAACAGAGAAACAAAGGTTATGGTTTTAATTAGCAGCTGAAACCCAGTGTTTATTGCCTACAGTTTCCTGAATGACCATAAAATATGACCAAAGCTAATTTAACACCCAACCAAGGGTTTAAAGGTTATAATAAAACAAATTTTACAAACCATAAACAAGCCATATTTGATCAACCCACTGAACTCTTGATAAGGCTTAAGTAGGTGTCACCTTATATCTCCATGCAGCAGCTCAAGAGGTTTGTCATGATGCCAGACCACTGGGCTACACGTTCAACCCAGAGGTCTTACTGGGAAAAGTTAAGAACCTGAGATGGGTCACCAGTCAATGCCTGCTTTTCACTCTGCTTAATTTCTGCTTTTTGATTATTCAGGGAAAGAGAGCTTAATGATAGTACACATTCTTTATATACAAGGACACATTTAAAGATGCATATTTCTATTTTATGATGCTTATTTATTTCAGTGGATGGAAATGCAGAATTAATGATCTTAAATAGCTGTCTCTGATTCCCAAGAGAATAATTTTGCTTTATTTCATCCTAGAGTTGTGTGGCATCATGCAGAGATATGCTATTTGAACCATGGAAAGTATGATGAAAAAGACTTGAGATTTATGAACCCATAGCCACACTGGGAAAACTTCATAATGGTTGGAGAATGTCTTTTAAAATATAAAAGATAATGGTAAAGAATCTGCTTGCAATGTGAGGGACCTGGGTTCAATTCCTGGGTTGGAAAGATCCCCTGGAGGAGGGCTTGGCAACCCATTCCAGTATTCTTGCCTGGAGAATTCCCATGGACAGAGAAGGCCGATGGGCTACAGTCCTTGGGATTGCAAAGAGTTGGGCATGACTGAGCTACTAAGTACAGCAAAATCCAGTATAGGCTCAACTGGTAAGCAAAATAGAGATAGTTTCAAAATATCAACAGTAAGATGACCGCCCCTTTCAAAGACACCGCCACCAGTCACTTAGTAGGCTAGTTTCATCCCAACAGTATTCTGATTATTGATTTAATTTAATCTAAGGAGAGATAATGTGAGGAAATGGAGGCATTGAAGAGTCAGTGTTATCACTAGAACTCAGGGTCTGTCTGTCCTCCAAAGAAGAACTCATTGGCTTCTGTGCTCACCACCACCACCGAGTCCTACAAACGTGGTAAGCCATGTGATCTTACCCATAAAGACAAGTCTCTCATGCGCTCTGAAGAGAAGGGTTATATTTTCTTGGGAAAAAAAAAAAACAAACACACAAGGTTTACAAAAACCTCCTAGGTTATTCTGAAACATCGGTCTAGTGGGATATCCCCTTTCCCCTTATAAATTGAAGAATTTCTGATTTAAAAATATAACACAATCCTAGATCTCAGCTATTGTACAAACACTGAAAAAAATCTAGGACTCAAATTCAAATGTAAGTACCTTTGATTTATTTCAAAAAACTAACAAGTCCTTTCTTCCTTTCTCCCTCCTTCTCTCCTTCTCTCTCCCTCTCTCTCTTTTTATTTTGTCTCCCTCTATACTAACCACTAAGCAATCCATTTAGGCTTTTCATAGAATGATAGTATCATTAACATTGGAGGGTTCATAGAGGGGTGTCTAATCAAGCAGTCTCTGCTTCAGTACAACCAATGGCTGAACAGTTTATACTATAGGTGAGCATGATTAGATTTTAGAATAGTTCCTCTTAAGCCAGCTGGTAGATAGATGCTTTTACTTTGGTCAGTTCTCAGTTTTTCCAAGCTTTCATTCTCAGTTTTTTTTAGCTTTTTAATTTGCAAAGTAGATATGGTACTTCACAAATTGTTGTGAAAATCAGTCAAGGTACTGTATGTTCTAACTGCACCGCAATGACTATATAATTCAAGCATTGTTTTAATTAACTTCCATCAAACTACTGTGAAGTAAAACATTGTTTTCCAAATGTAAGAATAGCAATGATAGAAGTAATAATAATAATTGAGCTCAGAGGTGCTGAGTGGCCATTAAGTGTGCTAAGAACTTTATACGCATTATCTCATCAAAAGAAAATTGCAGTGTGATGAAAACATCCTGGAATTAAATAATGGTGATGCTGCATAACCTTGCGAATGTTCTAAAATCACTGAAGTGTATACTTTAAAAGGACAGATTTTATGGTAGGTGAATTAGATCTCAATTTAAAAAAGAATGTGTAGGTGCAAGAGCCTTGGAAAACTATAAGCACAGAGGTAGTCCTCATAGTGCTGTGAAGGAAACAATAAGGAATAAGTCAGTTTGGGGTTTTTGTTTGCTTTTTTACTCTCAAGTTCTTTATCATACGGTTGAGAAGTTACAACAGGTACATAAAAACTAACACCTAAAACAAGTAGTGTGGGTTGGGGGGCTGTCATGAGCTTACAAAGTTTTATTAGACAGTCTGAAGACCAGAAGATGAGTATAAGCCTCCAGAAGGGTGATACCATTGTCAGGATATAGTTTCATGGAATCAAAGAAGCTGCTGCTGCTGCTGCTAAGTCACTTCAGTCATGTCTGACTCTGTGCGACCCCATAGACAGCAGCCCACGAGGCTCCGCCGTCCCTGGGATTCTCCAGGCAAGAACACTGGAGTGGGTTGTCATTTCCTTCTCCAATGCATGAAAGTGAAAAGCGAAAGTGAAGTCGGTCAGTTGTGTCTGACTCTTCGCGACCCCATGGACTGCAGCCCACCAGGTTCCTCCGTCCATGGGGTTTTCCAGGCAAGAGTACTGGAGTGGGGTGCCATCGCCTTCTCCTTCAAAGAAGCTATAGCAGTCTAAAGAACATGGGCACGTTAGAAAAGGTATATTGTCCTCCATGAAGATTTGATGAGTAAATGAAAATATGATTTTCTTATAATGCATGAGCCTTTAATGATATCTCGCTACAGTGATCACTCTAGATGTTAGCCACTTCTGGTTCTTTATCATGTGGTGCTGTGAAATGCCATCAGCCAAAAAGAAAGGTGTACTTCTCAATAACCCTGCTCTTGACTCCATTCTTTGATTTCAGGATCTTGTAGAACATGGACACAACTGAAAATACTTTGTTTTTACAAAATCCCTCCAATTTGATGAGGTTTCCATGCTTATATTTATTAGCTGTATGATTTGAGGCACATTATTTAAACTCTCTGAGCAGATACAGAAAATAACACTTAGCTTTATGTCAGCTAGGTGTTTCAGGTAGATTCCTGGTATGTTTCAAAAGTCTATTATGAGAAGGCCTCATTCTATTATTACTGAATGTCTGGTGCTCAGTGAGCCCTGTAGTGTGTAGGGCCCAGAAAGAGAGACGGGAGGCAGAGAGAACATATCTTCTACATCCCTGAATGTCTTTGGTATCCACTGGCTGGCTGACAGCTGTCCAACTGGCTTGCTTCTGCCATACAGTCGAAGGCTTCCTGAGGCACTTTGAAACCTTCCTCACAGAGCAACTCTGCTCCCCCTGCCAATCCCTCCCCTCTTTTAAGGGTATGAGTATTTTCATGCATTATTTATCTCCCTTTTATCTCTCCAATTTGATTGAAAACTTTCTGAAGGGCAGAGAACACACATGACCTGTTTGTATTGTCTGCACACTTATCAAATGCAGAATGCATATTATTCAATTTTGTATTTATTAACTGAAAGAAGAAAAAAGTATTAGTCAATAGGGAAAGTGGAAGACAGGGGAGCAGCGACCTTCTGTTTTTGAAATGGTGTGGGGTTTCTACTGGGGAGAGAGAGTGCATTGCCAGCTCAGTCCAGGTTAAAATGACTAGATCCAAACCATGTGTTGACATTACAGTCCATCTAGACAGGTAAGCACAATCTCTACCATGCGGACCCCTGAGTCACTAACTGGAAAATGTTCAGGGGTTACATTAGCAGTTATCTGAACTGGTATCGCTATTTTGAGGTGAGAGAACAGATGCCTCTCTGACTCTAACACTTTGCAGTGTCACTTACTCCCAGCAGCAGTGACTCTAGGTCTCAGCGTCATCATCAGCCTTAAAATCTTGTTCCCTGATGAGGATTAGTCTCTGGAGGAGCAAAACACGACATTTAACCTGACTCTGATTTTAGTTGACAGGATAGACTTGGACATGGGGATTGTTCTGTACAATAGGAAATGAACCTGAGTGTTGAGTGCATTTAAAGACATAATCAAGTTCTCTCCGCAGTGGGGCCCTGGAGTATTGAGCTGTACTGTATGGCACAACAGAAGCTTATAGACCATAAGCAAGTCTCCTTGCTAATCTACATGCCATGCTGGATTACACACTTATTTATTTTGTTTAGTGGTATTATAAGGGTATGATAAATAAATGAACAACAATAAAAAAAGACACTTTTTTTTTTTTTTTAACTGTTTTCTTGGACATAATTGAGCTAAACACTTCTTCCTAACAACCCCAGAATAGGGAACAAAGCAGTGGATGTATCTGTATGCCATAGTATATATATTTTGTTGTATCTATTTCATATGCATATAGATTGAAATTTATCTGCATCTTGAACATCAAACATCCTGCTTGAAGTATGCCCAAGATATTGAGTAAATCATTAAATCCAGATCTTGATTAAAACAAATATTTTTCAAATGAGTATGTGATTGCAGATGGAACTAAAAGATGAATTAACTTTAGTGTCACTGGCTAAATCTTTCAAGTTCCTTCCTGGTGTCATCTTTCATGTTTCCTTTTAACTTGGTTTAATAATATAATCCTTATTGTGAAATCAGCTTATGTGAAAAAATCAATAATTACCTTTGTCACTATTTATTTAATGAATCCATGGAAAGACTTCATTAAACTATAAATGCCTCGTTACTGATATTCTCATAATAGACTTTTGAAATTATTATGTGAGCCAGTTATCTATTTTAAGGAAGATGCAGTGTTGAAAGATAAGTACATGTCCGGTGAAACTGCTGCTGGTTTTGCTAATGCAATATTCATGAGAATTTGCCAGAGACAATCACATTTAATCCCAGAGAATAAGAATTTGAAATGAATTCTTTTAAATTGTAATTATCCATTGGGAAGAAAGTTCAGCAAGTTTTATTGTTTATGTAATTGAAATGACTTTCTATCCTGTTAATATGGGAGGGGTGTGTTTTGAGAATATTTACAGTTTCTGAATAGAACTATAAATATTGGCACTCTAAATATGCTTGATATTAATATTTTATTGTTTATATGCCTTTTTATTTGTTTTTAGGGGAAAAATTGGCCTATTGGCTATTATTTATACTTAAACTGTTTTTCAAGAACTTGATGCAACCTGGAGTGAAGTAAATGTTGTCTGCATTAGGGTACAATCTATTGTTTGAAACTTCTCAGGTGATATTTCAGTTCTAGTTGACTCTGGACTTTGAATACATGAGATGTCAAAGATGTTGGAAACTGAAGGACCAAATCAGCATATGCAGGGAAATATGAGCATCGTTTAAAGTCAGAAGCTCTCCAAGCATCACCAGTTCTCACTGTTTCTTAACAGTCTGTTTTGTTGCAAGAAATGAATCCCTGAGAAATCTGGGAATTTCTTTACACTAGAAGACATATATTTTATCACATATACATGGGACCTAGAAAAATGGTACAGATGAACCTATTTTCAGGGCAGAAATAGAGATGCAAACATATAAAATGGACATGTGGACATGGAGCGGCAGAGAGGAGGTAGAATGAATTGGGAGATTGGGATTACCATATAACACTACCAGGGGTAACATGGATAGCTAGTGGGAACCTGCTGTATAGCACAGGGAGCTCAGCTCAGTGCTCTTTGGGGACCAAGATGGCTGGGATGGGGTGGGGAGTGGGAGGGAGATCCAAGAGGGAGGGAATGTATGTATACATAGAGCCAATTCACTTCATTGTACCGCAGAGATTAATACAACATTATAAAGCAACTAGACCCCAATAAATTATATGGTGGTAGTGATTTAGTAGCTAAGTCATGCCCTACTCTTTGAGATCCCGTAGACAATAGCCAGCCAGGCTCCTCTGTCCCTGGGATTTCACAGGCAAGGATACTGGAGTGGGTTGCCATTTCCTTCTCCAGGGGATCTTCCCAACCCAGAGGTTGAATTCACATCTCCTGCTTGGCAGGCAGATTCTTTACCACTGAGCCATGTGAGAAGCCCCAATAAATTATATATATAAACTCAAAAAAGAAAATAAGCATTTTACATTTCACATTGCCAAAAAATATAGGGATAAGGTAAAGGACTCTTTTTCAGATTTTGGTGCGTTTTGCATCTTTAGCATTGTAACGTGTCTATTCACAGAACTTGAATCTCATTAATGATTAGAACTCTGATGAAAATAGCCTTCTGCAGCCTTCCTGTCAGAACAAGTAGTAAACTTTAAGAATTTCTTTCTGTCTATTCTGGGATAAGATACATGTCTATAATAGAAGAAATACAAAAGCACTCAACTCTAGAGTAACAGATATCCTCACATGCTTGTTATGGTGAAAGAGTAGATTCCTAGGTTGTGACAGGAATTTAAAACTGTTCCATGGAATATTTCTTCTTTATTCCAGTAAAGTCTAGGAAAAGCCTCATTATTACCTTGGTCACTCTTGGATAATGAAAAAGAGTCCTCTGTTCATGTCGATATGATTTCGGCTTATGTATATGCTCAGTCTGTCAATCATGTCTGACTCTTTGCAACCCCATGCACTGTAACCTGCCAGGCTCCTCTGTCCATGGAATTTTCCAGATAAGAAAACTGGTGTGAGTTGCCATTTGCTACTCCAGGGGATCTTCTCTTGAGTCTCCTGCATTGGCAGGCAAATTCTTTACCGCTGTGCCAACTGGGAAGCCCAGTTTCAGCTTACTCGTTTGTAATAATAAATAGAGTTTCAGTTAAAGCCAGCCTCATGCCTGCTTGGGCTGCCTTGGAGCTGCTACTTGCATGGGGTGAGGGAACAGGGTCATGTCTCCTCTTACTTCCAAGGCCTTTACTCCTCCTCCTTTCTGATTCCTCCAGGTATGAAGCAGGAGAAGGAAGAGGAGATAAGGAGCAGAAATGATCTTACTTGGCTAATACAGTAGTAACCATCTAGCTGGGTTTAGCCCATGCTTAAATTTGGCTCGGAGAAGCGCTTTTGGGGGACATTTTGGTGGGATTTTTGTGTGTGTGTGTGCTCTTAACCACATGGTTGAAATTTCTGTACTTGCAATTCCCTGAAAGTGGGTAAATGCACCTCCTTCAGATAGTCATTTAGGATTTCACCTCAGTCCCTGCACACCCATCACTGCAACTCCATGCTCTTTCTGTTGAGTTGTCTTCACTACTCACCACCTCTCTCTCCAGGGACCCTCTTGGATAGAATACGACACTGTTCTGTGCTGGCTCTCTAACCCATGGTCCATGTGTAATGCTTACCTGTTCTTTCTTCTAATGAAATATTAACAGGTTATCCCTGGGGCAGTAGTAACTCCTTGCTCTGCCATCAAAGCATCAGCCAGTAATAGTCTCTCCCCTTGAAGATTTGTTGGGCAAGAGTCAAATCCCAGGCAAGGGCAGCCAAGGTGGCTGATTACCCCCACAACTGCTCCCAACTTCCAGGAGACAAGTATCAAACTTCCTGGGATGTGCCATTAAAGTCCCTTTCCCCTGTACCCCTAAGATAAGGGAAAAGCAACCTTCTATCTTGGAGATACATGCAAATCACATCACACCCCAATTTTCTCCAAAAATCCTCTTCTAATTATCAATCACCTCTTGGTCTTTCTTGCCTTTTTAATTGGCTGCAAATAGGTAATTACTCAAGGGTCCCAAAAGTAGTTTTCAGTGGTCTTCTTTGCAAGTCTGGATTAGGCAGTCTTGTACCTCATTTTGTAAAAGGAAAGTTGAAACTGGCCTTTTTGTTTGTTTGTTCTTTGTTTACTTACTGACATGTCAAGATTGCAGCTGAAACTGAGACAAAAGAGTCCATTTTAACATCCAGTTATGTCCATGGTAAAGGTTGAGGGCAGAAGGAGAAGAGAGAGTCAGAGGATGAGATGAATGGGTGGCATTACCAATGCAATGGACATGAACTTGAGCATACTTTGGGAGATGGTGAGGACAAAGAGGCCGGGTGTGCTGCAGTCTATGGGGTCACAAAGAGTTGGACATGACTGGGCAACTGAAAAACAAATGTCCATATATCAGTCGCTTACTATCTTCTCTCAAATTATTTTAAGCATGCATTGATTGATACATACAAACAATCTGCAGAGCATAATAAGCCTCCATGGTGCTCCTTATTCTATCCAGAAAGATAAAACAAGTAACAAAGAACAACCAGACTTACCAAATATGCTACCTGTAGCTAGAGGATGACCCAATATTCCTAAAATTCAGCCTAGTGTAATGATTAGGAGCTCAACCACTGGAGCCCAACTGTCTGGGTTTGAATCACAGCTTTTCTCTTTCTAGCTGCATGACTTTAGCTAAATCACTTTATCATTCTGTGCTTCAATTTCCTCATCTGTCAAATGCAGACAGAATAATACCCCTCTCTTGGAGTTGATAGGAAAAATATCAGAGTTAGTATTGGTAAAGTGCTTAGGATACTATAGAGTTGTTGCTTAAATAAAGATAACTTAATAAACTATTCTTAAAAAATTTCCTGTGGCATTGTATCACAGGTGTTAAAATATAAATATGCCATGTTAAATATTTTACTGAAAATGAGCAGAGAGGAATCCTACTAAAATGAAAAAATAATGAATGTTTACACAAAATACCTAGGCTTTAAAATTTTCTACAAAAGTCTTTATAGATCCTTGGATAAAAAGTGTTCATTGAAATCCTCTTGCTTATCTTCTGAATCAATCTATAAGAAAGCAAAACACCTTACAATGGCATATACTTTAAAGTAAGAAACTTGAGAAATATGGTAGAATATAAAAATAAGCCCAGGTTAAAACAGAAGAGCAGAAGTCTATGCGGCTTGTTAAATTTCCCTCCTCATTTTGACTGAGTTTCCTAATAACCCAAGTCAGAAAGGAAATGTGATTTTGTCATATTGTCCATCAAGCACAAAACAAATCAAAACACACAAAAATAAAAGCTGTGCTAACCTGTTACAGGAAAGAGCTCTTTTGTGGACCCTAAGAACCAGGAATAAGAAAAACAGAAGGGAACAATGACAGTGATCAGTGTCCCAAACAACATCTTCAAATACTTCCCTTCAATTAATGTAGTGTTATACAAGATTTTTTTTTAATTAGTACAATCACTCTCAGTGTAAGCTGATGTCATACTCTTGCTGCTTAGTTCAATGATGAGAATCCAGCAAGAGGTCAAGAGGATGTGGTCCAAATCTTCAGGTTTCCGATGTCCTGGTTTTAAATTTCTGCAGGAATGGATGGACTGTGTGTCCTTTACATCCCCTTCCCCCCATGTTGTTCCAGTCATCTGAGGTTTGACAAAAGGTGAGCTGCCGACAATTTGAGGTTATGTACTCTGACAAGGGCCTGCAGTGCGAGTGTTCTCTGCTACTGATTAAGGGCAAGTCCACATGCTTTAAAAATAACTGAACTCATGCCAGAGTTGGCAGCCCTGCTGTTAGAGAAGGCTTCTCAAAGGCAGAGGGCATAAGCACATGTTTCTCTTTGGTGCTTTGTATAATGAAAGTATAAAGTTAACAGCCACAAACTTTGCACTGAGAATAATCTGTAATGTTGCTTCACATAATTTAGAGAGCTAATTTTAGATAGCCATATCTTAACTTCATCTTAGCTTAGATATACACTAAGAACGAGGGAACTGAATTCTAACTCTGGCATCCCTCCTTTTAATTATACGACCTTGAACAAGTCATTGCACCTTCCTGCATCATCATTTCAGCATCTGTAAAATAATTTGAGTAAATTTCAGAGTCTTAGCATAGGAGGATCTTCTGTGTGTGAATAATGATTGCACTCACTAAATGCCTGTGTGTTCATACTCTGGAGAATGATTTTCTATATTGTGAGCCTTTGTCCACGTTATATTCAGAAATAGACTTTATTGCTCTGATTTCACCAGTTATTAAAAGGGAGAATTTCAAGCCTCATTTTTCTTGTGAAATGGAAGGCATGGATTAAAGGAACTATGTTAGAGAACATGAAAGTATATCGTTTCACACAGGCAGCTGTGCACCTTGTCTGTGGCAACCCCTGGGAAGAAGGCGGCTCAATTCTCTTGAAAGCGTGCTTTTTAAATATTAATTATCCGTGAGAGAGATGCTTCAGATTTGCCCAGATGTCAAGAACATAGCACAAATTTTAAGAAATAAAATGGAAGGAGAGCAACTGTTGTTCTGAAGCATATTTTTGAGCAATACCCTGAATGTAATCCTTACTAAATACTGATGAATCAGCACAACTTCCACTCAACTCTTTTTACTCCTCTGCTCTCTTCCAGCATCAAGGAAAAATTGGAGTTAAATTTAATGTTGGGACAGATGACATCGCCATTGAAGAGTCCAATGCAATCATTAACGATGGGAAGTACCACGTAGTCCGTTTCACGAGAAGTGGTGGTAATGCCACGTTGCAGGTGGACAGCTGGCCGGTGATTGAACGCTACCCTGCAGGTAAGCCGGCCAATGTGTATCGCGGGAAGAGTTCTTGAAAAACAAACGAAAACGAAGCATTGTTTTGCGTCCGTTTCACCCCATTGTGGGTTTTCTGAGAAACCATCAAGTATTTATTGGACGTTAGAGTCGTGTGAATGTAATGCTATCCTAAACTGTTCTTGATACAGTGTACAAATGGCATTATATAGGAGAACTTGAAGGCACACGTTATAGTTTGCAAAATTCCGGACATCAGTGAAACCAGAAAAATGCACACATAGAAGGCACAACATGTCAAAGCTCTTTTTACTGGATCCTTGCATTGGAACAAAGGAAAGGCTTTGTCAAAAGTAACAAAGTTAGAAGTCAAAACTAAGACAGGGAATATTATACCACTTTTCTCTGAAAGAAAATAGGATGATGCAGTTCCTTTGATGATGGTACATAGCTGAAACCCATGAAAGCTGCCGGCGGGGACAAACAAAAATAGTAAAGGAACTCTGTCTAGTACCATAAATAAGCAGTTATGAAAACATGTAAGTAAATGACGTTTGTTTTCACTGTCCTAAACCATGGGGTTTTACACAGATTCTGTGACACTAGGATTAGTCATTTCAAGTCTATAAAATGAACGTTAATTTATTATTGATAAAATAAAAATTATCTTTCTTCATCATTACAGAGTTTTGTCAGTACTATTACTGAAACAGACAGTACATTAGAAATTAAACCAGTTACTTGTGATTGCATATACTCTCAATTTTTAAAATGCCATTGTAAAGTAAAATTCAAATTAAAGCACAAAGGTATTTTGCTCTAATTATTATCCTTTCCATATTTTAGTGCAAAATAGACTACTAGAAACATTGTCTCATTTTTCTGCACACCCCTTTTGGAAACAACTCTTTTATATACAGCAGCAGATTTATAGCATGGTAGAAAGAAAGATTAAAAAAAGAAAATTTCATTTGGCACAATAAAATGATTACCAAAACTTATGCAGAAATTTCTCTATTACAGTATTTGTTTCTTGCAAGAAGTAATTCAAGGAAGTAACTAACTTACAAAATAAAAACCTTTTTCCTTAGTAGTTACACATAATTATGAAATGAAATATCTGTGATGCCCTCTGGGACCTTTTATAATTTATAACATCTACATATTTAAGCTGTACTTCAAACCTATTCTGTAAATCTGGTGCTTTACAAATATATACTGAATTTAGTGTAATAAATACTGTCTTCTTCTGAAAATACAGAATTCATAGGCAAGCACATTAATAATACACCCAGTACCTTTTAAAATACTGTCATTTAATAGATACAATAGATATTTACTGAATTGATGTCATTCGAATCATCCAGGTCTTAAGACTACAATTATGAGAATGCACACCTTCTGTTACCAACTATAATAAGATAAAGGAATGGAAGATCTGGAAGCAAAGTAACTTAAATGTGAATGCAGTGTTATATAGCCCCTGCTAACCCTTATCACATTTACTGAATTCTAATAGAAATGTAATTTTTATAATAACTGCAGCCTTAGTGAAATGACAGGAGCCGACTGGATTTTAATCTAAAGTCCAGATTAATCAATACCTATTTACTGAGAGGAAATCATTGCACTGGATACCACTGAAGACATAAAGTAGGGTAAAGTCTAGACTCTGCCCCTGGGATGTGGTCCTCTGTGAACAGTGGACCTGAACTTGTAAAAGGACAAATCCTGTTACTCTTATATTAGAGTGCTGCAGTTGCCTCTTGAAACTTAACTTGGTTTCACCAGTTACCTCATTAAAATGATCTTAGTTCATTAACTTTTCACTCGTGTTACACTTTCCAAGCCAGTATCTTTAAGAACCCTGCTCTAGAGAATGTTAATGGTGACCTCTGGCAGGAGAAAGGAAGCCCCACCCTCAAATTAGTTTGGGAACTTCTGGGTTAAACTAAGTTAAAAATATCTACACTTGGACTTTATATTAATACCATATTGAATCTCTAAAAGAGAAATACAGTATGCATTTCCCAAGCATACATAAACAGAACCTAGTTTTTTGATGTGCTAATAATGCATTTAGATAAATATTTTATGTTTTTAAAAACTTCTATACCTCATTATTTTAAAATATTTTATCTGATTATCAGCACTTTAATTGTGTAGATACCAGATACTATATTCTAGGCACAGTCCAGAAAGGGGTGGCCTCTGTCTTTTTGTGGCATCAGTCAGTTCAGTCGCTCAGTCGTGTCTGACTCTCTGCGACCCCATGGACTGTAGCACACCAGGCCTCCCTGTCCATCGCCAACTCCCAGGGCTTGCTCAAACTCATGTCCATTGAGTCAGTGACGCCATCCAGCCATCTCATCCTCTGTCATCCTCTTCTCCTCCTGCCTTCAATCTTTCCCAGCATCAGGGTCTTTTCCAATGAATCCGTTTTGTGGCCTGCCAATGTCCAATTTGAATACTAGTAGCTGAGACTGGAGCAGTATTAATTAACTTATAAAACATATAAATGCACTTACCACAAAGCACTATAATGAAAAGTTAACAAATATTTGTATTTGTTCTAGACATATTTTTATACATATAATGTACCAATTAAATGTTTTCTCAATATAAAATATATTTAAAAGTCAGAAGCTGGCAAAATCATGATAATTAAAAAGCAAATCTCTAGAAATACTCAATTTTGATTTCATCTTTTATAGTCAAAGATTCTAAGAGTCCTTCCAGCAAAAATTGTTTTAGATATAATTAATAAATCAAAGGTGAGCAAAGTTGCAGTTATTCTGAAGGATATAAGCAAGAGTAAACCACTGAATCTGCCCTCAAGGAAATTAGAGCAGTTGTGAGGAATTTTGATATATACATATAAAAAGTTAATGAACAGCATGTAAAAAACTCAGGGGAGTCACCATGGTTGTCATCAAGCATTTTATTAATCATCTGCTCTGCCTGCATTTCAGCATGATATTGAGATAGGAAATAAGCCATGACAATTTCAAATACCTTTTCTCTCGGAGCTTCATTGGCAACAGTTCCATGAAGACCGAATACAGATTTCTAAGTACGTGTCACCTAGAACAAAGTGATTGTATATATAAATTCAATAGAAATGTTTAGTATATCTCTTTTATATTGGTTTGTAGTATGAGCATTTTTATTTTAAAAGGTTTTTGATTATTATTCATTAGAAAAACAGCTGGACCAATGCTTTTACCACTAAATCCTGTAATCAGAAAAGTGGGAACCAATTGACTATATTTGGTTCCTTTTTAAGTGCCTGTACTGCAAAATATAGGTAATGGGGTTGAAATTAGTAATTAAGTATACCACTTAACCTTCCATTATAGTGCTTTGTAGTAAGTGCTTTTATATGAAGCAATTCATCTGGTAGCCACACTATATCTTTAATGAAAAGCATCTAAAGCATTGACCAGTGCCGTTAGCCTATAATTGTCTGGAAGGCTTTCATAGAGAAACTAATTAGCAGAGGTAGATTTTATGCTCTTTTGGAGTGCATGAAATATTCTCATAACTCAACAATTCATGTTAGAATAAATATTGAATTTTCTGAATAGTAGACCCAGTTTTCATTATGCTCTGTGCATGGAGAAAAGTATAGAAATAATATTTTGCAAACCATTTAAAGTTGAAAAAGTCATTTCTTGGTGCTTATCAGTTAAAGCTCTAGAATATAATGCATCATTAATCCCTGATTTGTTCCTAATTGCAGTTAGTAAAATTTTCTCTCTCAACCAAAATAGACTTCCTCTTCTCATGATGTTAATCCACAAAGCCTAACATAATTTTACTTGCCCACACTAAAGATTAATCCATATAAATCACAATTACCTTTGAGGTTAAACTTTGGGTTCATTTTTCTACCACAGTGTACCAAAAAGATGTTACTTATTCTATACAAATATCCATTTTATTCCGTCCAAGTTAATACATCAAATCAACAAACATCTAGACTTACCATCTGGTTACAGAGATACATAAAAATGTTCAAGATTAATGTATTATATGAGAAAATACAAGTTTTATCATATCATATTTAGCTAATTTCTGAATAAGACATGCTAAGAAACAAAGATAAAATAGTTTCAGGGAAGAAGAGCCATTTTAGAGAGTGGTCTAGTTAAGGCTACAAAAAATACAGGAAATTTGATTTGGGTCTTTAAAGGTTAGATTTTTACTTAGAGGGTGACATGCATTCATTTTAATGGGATTAGCAGGAACAGATAGTGACAAAATAATTAGAAAGCTTTTAAAAAGCCCAGGTGTCAAAAGATAAGACCTAAAATAAGATGTGAGGGCGTGAGAAAACAAAGAGGTTGAACATAGAATACATTAGAAGACCTCATGAACAGCCAAGTAAAAGGAGAGTAAGTTCCACTTTTCAGTTCCTCTCTCTGTCTCTGTTTCTCTTTTAATTTAACCATGGATTATTCAATGTTCTGATGCTGCTATGTGACCACCAGAATGCACTAGGTAAATGAAATGAAAACCTGTGCTAGGAATGAGTAGAAAAGACATAGTTTTGGTTTACTTAAAGTTTAGTCTCTTTGAAAATCTACAGATGTCAAATAAAATGGATTAGCCTCAAAGTTAGGAGTTCAGGGTTTAGTTGCTATTCGAGTTTAAATAAAGAAAAAGTGGCAGTCTGGAGCAGTGTAAAAATAAAGCATAGTTTAGGGATGGAAGAGTGGAAAGAAAGAGGAATAACTCAAGGGGAGACTTTAAGGAGTGGGTGTAAATGTTGTCTGCATGACCATTTAATTTGGCTCAAAGGTCTTATGGATATTATCTCTAACTCTTGGCTTTCTTTTCATCTTCAAAGGCTTGTAAAATATTTCAGAGCTCAAGAAAGGTCATATTGATGATTTCCCTTTAAATCCCTCAAACTTAATTTAGATTAATTAATTGATTTTTAGTTCAAGTCATGATTATTTATTGGTTAGGTATTTAAGCCATTCCATCCTTTGAAGTTTCCTGCTGCTGCTGCTGCTGCTAAGTCACTTCAGTCGTGTCCAACTCTGTGCGACCCCAGAGATGGCAGCCCACCAGGCTCCCCCGTCCCTGGGATTCTCCAGGCAAGAACACGAGAGTGGGTTGCCATTTCCTTCTCCAATGCATGAAAGTGAAAAGTGAAAGTAAAATCGCTCAGTTGTGTCCGACCCTCAGCGACCCCATGAACTGCAGCCTACCAGGCTCCTCTGTCCATGGGATTTTCCAGGCAAGAATACTGGAGTAGGGTGCCATTGCCTTCTCCTATTTGGTACTAAAATGTTCATTTCTTGTGAGTATTTTTATATTTTTATTTTTTAAACTGAAAATTTAGTCTGTGTGATACAATTCAGAAAAATCTATCTCATTTATGATCATAGCACTTGAAAGGGGAAGGAACTTCAAAAATCTTCTCTTCCAGCTTCTTCATTTTTAGACAATAAAATGGAACCTTGGAGAGGTTAATGGATTTGATCAGTATCACTATGCTAGTTTGTAACAGAGCCAAAAGTACATGTGAAACTTGTCCACTAACTCTGTGCACTTTATACTGTCTGGGAGAGAGAAACCAAAATGAAGAGACATCATTAGATATATCCTCAACACAGCAAGGTACATTCTTCATAACTAAATATTGTGACTTACATGGTCAGTCATACTACTTCTGTTGACCCACAAAGACACACATACATACAATCTTATGAGTATTAAAAAATAGTAGCACATGGAATAAAAATAATTTTCTTACAAAGTCATAGTTTTATCACTAAATTTTTGAATAACTCATTAGTAGGCACTGATTAATTTTTAACCTTACTTTAAAAACTTTATTAGCAAATTAAGTAAACCATTTATGAATCATAATATTTTACTGTTCCTACAACACTCAACCTTTAGGTTGACATACTTTCCAACTTTATATATTTACTAATTTATATATATTTTTCAGCAACATCACTTGAAACTTAATTTCAGGTACTAGAAGAGAAGTGGTTCATTAGAGGATTCAGGTATTAGATTTCTTCAGGATTATTAAGGAGAAAAACTGTATCCTAATGAAAAACTTGCTCCTCTTGGTTAAATGTCGAGATACAGGAAAGGTATGACTGAGTTTTGTTTCCTTCCTACAAAGTTAAGAGTGAAAATCTAACTCACTTATGGTAAATGATAAACCACACAGAAGATTTGAATCATTCTTTAAATAAATTACCAACTTGAACCGACTCCAGTCGATGACCTGGCACATAGCGTGGTCAGTTCAGCTCAGTTGCTCAGTCGTGTTCTACTCTTTGAGACCCCATGGACTGTAGCACGCCAGGCTTTCCTGTCCATCACCAACTCCCAAAGCCTACTCAAACTCATGTCCATCACGTTGGTGATGCCATCCATTCTCTGTCATCCCCTTCTGCCCCCACATTCAGTCTTTCCCAGCATCAGGGTCTTTTCCAATGAGTCAGTTCTTTGCATCAGGTGGCCAAAGTATTGGAGTTTCAGCTTCAGCATCAGTTCTTCCAGTGGATATTCAGGACTGATTTCCTTTAGGATTGACTGGTTGGATGTCCTTGTAGTCCAAGGGATGCTCAAGAGTCTTCTCCAACACCACACTTCAAAAGCATCAATTCGTTAGTACTCAGCTTTCTTTGTAGTCCAACTCTCACATGCATACCTGACTACTGGAAAAACCATAGGTTTCACTAGATGGACCTTTGTTGGTAAAGTGATGTCTCTGCTATTTAATATGCTGTCTAGGTTCATCATAGCTTTTCTTCCAAGGAACAAGCTGCTTTTAATTTCATGGCTGCAGTCACCATCTGCAGTGATTTTGGAGCCCCCCAAAAATAAAATCTCTCACTCTTTCCACTGTTCCCCATCTATTTGCTATGAAGAGTTGGGACCGGATGCCATGATCTTAGTTTTCTGAAAGTTGAGTTTTAAGCCAACTTTTTCACTCTCCTCTTTTACTTTCATCAAGAGGCTTTTTAGTTCCTCTTCTTTCTGCCTGTAGGGTGGTGTCATCTGCATATCTGAGGTTATTGATATTTCTCCTGGCAATCTTGATTCCAGCTTGTGCTTCATGCAGTCCAGCATTTCGCATGATGTACTCTGCATATCAATTAAATAAGCAGGGTGACAATATACAGCCTTGATGTACTCCTTTCCCGATTTGGAACCAGTCTGTTGTTCTATGTCCAGTTCTAACTGTTGCTTCTTGACCTGAATACTGATTTGTCAGGAGGTAAGTCAGGTGGTCTGGTATTCCCATCTCTTTCAGAATTTTCCACAGTTTATTGTGATCCACACAGTCAAAGGCTTTGGCATAGTCAATAAAGCAGAAGTAGATGTATTTCTGGAACTCTCTTGCTTTTTCGATGATCCAGTGGATGTTGGCAATTTGATCCTTGGTTCCTCTGCCTTTTCTAAATCCAGCTTAAACATCTGGAAGTTCATGGTCCATGTACTGCTAAAGCCTGGCTTGGAGAATTTTGAACATTATTTTGCTAGTAAGTAAGATAAGTGAAATTGTGCAGTAGTTTGAGCAGTCTTTGGCATTGCCTCTCTTTGGGATTGGAATGAAAACTGACCTTTTCCAGTTCTGTGACCACTGTTAAATTATCCAGATGTATGGTACTTACATAATAAATTGTACTTAATAAATAATTGTTGAATAAATCCCATTTCCTCATTCAACTTCAATGTTAAATATTGTCTTTTGATCATGGTTTTTAGCCAAAATGTGCAGATGTGCATGGATAAATATTTATGTGAATATATAAATATTTGGCTTTCTATTTGATATAGTTAACTGTTCACTCATCCAGATTTTCCAAAGGAAAGCTTACATACTATGGGAAATCTGAAATTTCAAATACTATAGCAGTATTAGGTAGAATTAGTGACTAAAACTCTGACTTTTCCTTTGTTAATTATCTTCTTCCTTGGTATTTAGTTTTTCTGAGGTTTTGGGGGCTTTTCTTAATGATCAAGCATAATGAACTTTTTATTGAGCAGTATATTAAATGCATCTGCCTAAAATACTTAGCTTCAAAGAAATTGTATCTAAGGAGATAGAAAGAAATGATATATACTGACTTCTCACTTTTTATTATATATTCTCAGTGATCTGCATTTTTTTCTTTTGTAATATGAAAGATTTCTTACAGTTACAATAACACAACCATATTAGGATTTTTAATTTTCTGACAAAAGAAAAAGATTCTTTCATGGTTTGGTGGGGTTTAGTGTCAATTAAATTATACAAGCTGGCAAGCATAGATAATATAAATTTATCTTATATGAATGACAGCCCTCCTCTATGATTTCCAGAAGATTTCCCCTGTATCTTCTTGTTCACCATTATTTCCAAAGTACATTTTGGTTAATGATCATTAATTATTAATTAATATCTTTTTATTATGATAAGCTTACATTTTTATCATAATAAAGGAACGTGTTGATTCCACTCCTGGAAAATACCTGGGTTAAACAGAGAATGGCATTATTATAAACTTTAAGTAAATGTAACCAAAAATGTTGACTAAGGAATTGGGTTCAAGGGCTTTTCTTCAAAGGTATTGATCATGTGAATGAATCTACCTACTGGTTACAAACAATGAATTACTTATGTCAGAAACAAACAAAAAATAGTTGCTGCTATAAATGAAAATTTAGTTTTTAAGACCTGAGATGGAAATAAGTTTTAAAAAATAGGTAAAGACTGAAAGTCAGAGAAATTACATTTGAAAAGATATTAGGCTTTCAGGAAACTTCAGTTTTTGCAAGTGATTGGTTGATTTTGAGGAGATTTATGGTTTTGTGACAGTGCTTTTGTAATTTGATTATTGTCCAAAAGTATCTTTATTTTAACAGTTTATAATTACCTGAGTTTAATGGAAAAACAGCCATCTTCTCAACTTCACAATGAGTCTTTCTCTTAATTTTTTCTCCAGCACTCTGACCCCTCATTGTATCAAGAGGTTTTATCAAATTGCCCAGTAATATTTATATATTCTTATGATAAATACAGATAACAAGTAGTATTTTGGTGTAAGATTAAACTTTTTTTTTTAATATTCTGCTATATGTTTTTTTTTTTTCTCTCAATTCTTAATGTCAGCATTTGAATACCACTTATGAGTAAGACTTGTACTTTTCCTAGTATTTCCCTTTGTCTGCCATCTACCTACGTGTCTTCTCTTAGTAGCTCAGGAATTAGTTGGAATTAAATGTCACTTTTTTTCTAGTCATCAATGGCAGTTGGTTCAAGAGGTAGCAGAGTAGCATAAAGGTAAAAAATCTCATACACGGATGTCAAAGTCCTACATGGAGGACAAAAGTTAGGTAACTATCTTCAGTTTTAGACTAATTGAGGTTAATTTTTCTTAATCTCCTTTGAATCTCTGCCTGTATAAGAATCTGATAAATAGGATATCTTACCTTTAGAAAAATATACATACATCTGCATGTACACAGAGTTATGCATATGATTTTTAGAAGTTGTGCCTCAACATCCTTATGGCCCATTAACCTAGTTGCAGAACCTCTGCTTAGAACGAGCTTAAGGATGTTGACATTTTAGAGGAAAGAAATATAGTCTACTTAATGGACATATGAGGCAGAACCTCCTGCTACCCAAATGAAGCAAGCTTTCTATGAAATGTAACTGCCCTTTTTTTAAAAAAATCTTCTAATCGTAATAGCCTTCTTACCACTGATGTTGCCCTGGTTATAACCTCTGCTAATTTAGATAAAATGCTTTTTCTTTAATAGAACAAACCCAACTTTTGTACTTCCAATTTAGAAAAACTGATTTTGCAAGTATGATCACAAGAATGTCATAATCCTTCCAATAAATGGATTTGACCACTGATATACTGTTTGATATAATTCAGGCATTGGCATATTGCATAATAAATATGCTTAAAATCAATATGCATGATTTGAAGGTCTCATTCAGATAGATCTATTGATAAAACATCTGAAGACTGTTAAGTATGATGATGAAATAAGTGTCCAATGTAGTCAAGACAACAATGAGTATTAATCAGACACCTTTGGAAAATATTACTTTTTATTATTATGAGGACAAGGTAATAAAGCCCTCTGCATGTGTAGAGAAAACTTTAGAACTCATGGAGAAAGATAGATTAACTAGTTTTCTCCCTTCACTAGTAATTTTTTACCTTTTTGTCCCCATCACATTCTTAACCTTGATAGTTTATTCTCTTATATATGTACTGAACTCATTCCAAGAGAACACTGACAACACACTCCTTCCTTTTCAAGAAAAGTAAATTCTTAACATAAAGAATGTTATAACCAAGTTAGAAAAATATGTATTCAGGGTTCTATATTATGTATGAACTACCTCAAATGTGAGAAACAAATGTATTTTGGACACTGTCCAAAGTTCATAATTTTAAAAAAACTTTAGGGCAAGTATTGACAAACTTTTACTATAAAAAGCCAGATAGTAAATACTGTCAGATTTGTAGCATGTAATCTTTGTTACAATTACTAAATTCCACCACTGTAGGTCAGTAGCTTCAATAGATAATAAATAAATAATGGGTATGGCTAAGTTCTGGAGAAGGAAATGGCAACCCACTCCAGTATTATTGCCTGGAGAATCTCATGGACAAAGGAGCCTGGTGGGCTACTGTCCATAGGGTCACAAAGAGTCGGACACTGCTGAGCGACTAACACACACACACACACACACATCTAAGTTCCAATAAATCTTTATTTATAAAAATTGATAAAGGGACACATTTGACATGTAGGCCATAGTTTATTGACCCCTGATATAAAGGCACAACAGAAGGACACAGGAACCAACCTGGAAGAGTTCCTACTGGTCAGAACTGGAGCTACTTGAGCAACAAAATAAGTACAATATTGAGTTTTAACCCAAATAGTGAAATAAATATCTGTGAGCATGTACTGATATTAAGTAATGGAATAGATAGATAGATATGTGAGGAAGCAGGGACACTCTTATGGAAGAATTCCAGTAACCAAATGTAGAAGGATGATTGCAGTAGAAATTCAGCATTAGAGCTTCAAAGTAATAATTGTTGAAGGCAAGATACTCACATAGATGCTAAATTACTGGATCAAAGTTTGAGTAGAGACTAGTAATTTATATATAGTCTAAATGTGTCTCCTCAGATGTGAAGAAAAGACTTTTGGACTCAGTAGAAGAAGGCGAGGGTGAGATGATTTGAGAGAATAGCATTAAAACATGTACATTACCATATGTAGAATAGATGACCAGTGCAAGTTCAATGCATGAAGTAGGGCACTCAAAGCCAGTGCTCTGGGACAACTCAGAGGCATACATTGGGGAGGAAGGGGGAAGGGGGGTTCAGGATGGGGGGACGCATGTATACCTGTGGCTGGTTCATGTTGATGTATGGCAAAAACAATCATAATATTTTAATTATCCTCCAACTAAAATTAATTAATTAAAGTAAATAAATGTTTATCTTGCACGGGGAAGATAGAAACTTTCCACAGAGAAATCCAACAGACCACCTTAACTAAATGATTGAGTTACATATCACAATTAATAAGAAATATGACCTCATGCACCTCCTGATATAATACACTGAGAAACACACATCATTTCTCTGTTACTCTTTGTATTCTCAACAAAAATTTGTGACCTCAATCTAATCATGACAAATACAGTTTGGGAATCTGGATTGGATCCTGGAACACAAAAATGACATTAGTTAAAAGCTAGTAAAACCAAGTAAAGTCTTTAGTTAATAGCATACTAACAATGTCAATTTCTTAGTTCTGATAATGATGTAATGGTTAAGATACTAGCAGTAGGTTAAGCTGGATGCAAGTTATATAGAACTCTCATTACTATCTTTTACAACTTTTATTTAACATTTTTAATAAAAAAAAACTTTAGATTTTAATTTAAAAGTATCTTTTACTCAATTCTGTATAACAGTACTCCAGGAAAAAAAAAAAAAGATTTTAAGCCACGAAACTTCTTGCCTTTGTAAAACTGGTAAGTCAGATGTAACTATTGTGACTAAATTGTACATTAACATGTTTATATGGTTATTAGGAAAATACAGTTATTTCTAAGGAGTATAAGCCTAATTTCTGTAACAATCCAAAGGTGTAACCTAGCCTAATATTTTAGCTCTTATTAAGATGGAGTGACATAATAAATGTGAAAAGCTTTTGAAGTATGAAGCCTTTAAATAGGCCATATATTAAAATTTAAATTATGATGCTGAATATTTTGTGTCAGATTTAGCCTCATGGGTTGAACATTTCTCAAAGAAAGACTTTCATCTTAAGCATTTAAAAGTCTGTTTTGTTTTAGCCTTATGAGTTTTACAGCATTAGAAAGAATCTGAGGTTCCTATCCCCATCCTGCAAGTATGAGACTAACTTTCCTCATATTAAGTATTATTGAAATAATTTGTCATCTTGAGCATATTATCTGTACTGGTGGCCTGAACATTTAAAATGTGCACTGAGACCCCAAAAAGTGAATATACCTAACGTAAGTCTGTCTAGATATTACCATATGTATTTCCAGTGAAGCATTTTAGCTAGATTTATGAGATATAAAACTGGACAGAATAGAGGAACATTTAGCTTCATTTTTCTACATAGTGTGAACTAATGGATAACATGCCATAGTAATTTTTCAGGGTCACCTTTGCTGAAACATTTTAAAAGTCCACATGGAGTCTTCAGTTCTCTCATTTATTATTTTTATTGTTCAATTTGGCAGAGGAGTTGGATGAAGGTGTATTTTCTAGTTGGAGAAATAAATAGAAGCTTTTTAAAATGCAAAGATTTGCTTTGTGCAAAAGAAGGACAATATGGTGGCAACCCCCGTAGGAAGCAGACCTGGAGATAATTAAATGAGGCTTGTGCTTGATGGAAGTGAAGCTCACACAAAAGATTGAATCCATTACATTGACTCAACAAGGGAATTATTGTTGCTCAAGGATTGGGGTGAAGATGTAAAGAGAACTTACCCCAAATCCCAGACATTCAAAGGGCTCGTTTCAGTTCCTGCCTTGATAGGATCTATAATCTGCAACAGCGAGTTAGGCATTCTGTGCTGGACTCTCCTTACTGGAACTCTGGTGGTTTTTCTACATACATTTTCTCATTAACATAAAATCTTATAAGGCAGCTTTTAGTTTCTCCTTTGGATAGAGAAGTAAACACAAAGAAATTAGATTACTTGCCAAGGTCACATACCCTAACACTCAGTCCAGGGCTCTGAAGTATTGTGTAGTGTTGTCTACACTATTTATTCTTACTCCTGGTAAGAAGAAAAATTATTCTCGGTTCCCACGAGATTGCACCTTTGTTGTGCTGAGGTCCTAATACCAATGGTTACTCTTTCTTCTGCCCAGATCTTGAAAGGACATTCAAGTGTCCCTTGGAATTTGTCCCTTGCAATTGTGTCCTCCTTTTTTTTCTTGGTTATTATTTATCTCAATGCAGAAATGAGTGCCGAATCCAACTTGTATACTCCTTTTAAACCCTAAAATTGTGATAGAAAATATGGACTACACATCAAATGACCAAGCTTTAGACTTACACTGTAGACTCACCACAAGATTAAGGGTGGCTTAAGACCTAAGACTCAGGAGTCAGACTATCTGGGTTCAAATCTTAGTTGCAGCTCTTTGTAGATACTTGACTTCTTGCTCAATTCTCTAACCTCTTTTTGTACTTCAGTTTTTTGATCTGTAAAACAGGTTAATGATAGTACTTACCTCATAGGGCTGTTTGAATTTTCAAGGAGTTATTAGTTTCAAAATACTTAGTGTTTAAAAATCCTGGTGAGTAGTAAGTACTCAAAAAATGTTAGCCTTGCTGTCATTAATCAGAGTAGTTTAGTTTTGCAATTCTGTAACTGCAATAGGTACTAACATCCCCATGTTAAAGTGTATTTTCTTCCGGGAAAATTTTGTCCTGTCTTGGCTGCCAGACATGACTCACATATATGGAGATGAGTCTTTCCAGAAACCTCAGACATGTCATTACCCACCCCATCCCTGGTGCCCTCCAAACCCACCGTAAGCCAAAACACCACAAATACATCACTAAGGAAGGGCAGGACTCAAGGTAAATAAGTAACATAGAAAACATTTTCTGGTTTAATTTAAGGAAAGGAGTGTTTTGTGGTACTCAAGTAAGATTTCACGGAGGACAGGAATGTGGATCAGGTGTTGGTGAATTCTTTGAAGTGTAATAAGTGAGCGTTAGGAAACCCACGCTAATGACGGACAGGCCACTGCCTATAGTTTTGCAATTTTAACTATTTTTAAGTTACCTATGTTGTTGTTTAATCACTAAGTCATGTTGGACTCTTCGCAACCCCATGGACTGTGGCCCCAAGGCTCCTCTGTCCATGGGATTTCCCAGGCAAGAATGCTGGAGTGGGTTGCCATTTCCTTCTCCAGAGGATCTTCCTGATCTAGGGATCAAACCCAGGTCTACTGCATTGCAGGTAGACTCTTTGTCATCTGAGCTTCCAGGGAAGTTCTGAGTTAACTATAGGCACTCACCAATATCCCATCAGAGGGGAAGTTGGAAGCTGGAATCCAGTCTGTGCATGGGTCAGCAAGCCATGTGTCCTAATGAAAGGTTGTTGTTGAATCACACGAATACACTGGGATTCTTGGCCGCCGGAGGAGAAGAATTCAATCTGGGGCCAGAGACGAGGCTTGATCGCTCAGAGCTTTTGTGTAATAAAGTTTTATTAAAGTATAAAGGAGATAAAGAAAGCTTCTGACATAGGCATCAGAAGGGGGCAGAAAGAGTACCCCCTTGCTAGTCTTCAGCTGGATGTTATATAGTCACTAGCAGTCTGTTAATGAAAGAAAGGAATGTCTTATAATTTAGAATAGCACCAGGCCCCTCGCCCATAAGATGCATTTTGGGATAATCTTGGCACCAAATGGTTTATCTTGGGCCATAAAATAATTAACTTGAATCTTAAAGAAGGGCAGACCACCATACAAATAGTTTCATTTACATAGATTAGGGGAACAATATCTGAGTATAACATACTGGTTTGTCAAGTAGGTTTTGGGCCAAAAGGCGGAACCGACTTGGAGACAGAGTTTGGGGTAAAGGCGTAGTACATTAGCATAGCTTAAGACAAACATTTCCATAAGAAAAAGGCATTGGTTATCTCTAGGCTCAAGAATAGCTAACTTCAGGCTAAACCAGGTGTCATTATGGCAACACAATATTTTAAGAGAAACCTCTCTTTAAATTTGTAAAGAGAAGGAAAAAAATATTGCTAGTTTGTTTCCTCCTGCCGCTTAAGAGAGATAAAAATGTCTGACACTTGTAGGCTATTTCCTCCATTTGGAGACCCCTGGCCTTCCTGCCTGTTACCCTCTCACTAAACTGAGCTGTCTTTTCCTCTGTACCAAGCACCTTCAACTTGTCAAACCTTTTGTCTGGTCTGCAACCATCAGGAGAGTCTCCATTTTCAATTCTCCTCAACAGTGCCTTATAATTAGGAGACCATAAACATAAGGCAATGGCACCCCACTCCAGTACTCTTGCCTGGAAAATCCCGTGGACGGAGGAGGAGTCCATGGGGTCGTGAAGAGTTGCACACGACTGAGCGACTTCACTTTCGCTTTTCACTTTCATGCATTGGAGAAGGAAATGGCAACCCACTCTAGTGTTCTTGCCTGGAGAATCCCAGGGATTGGGGAGCCTGGTGGGCTGCCGTCTATGGGGTCGCACAGAGTCGGACACGACTGAAGCGACTTAGCAGCAGCAGCAGCACCAAACATTCAAAGAAGCACAATTCTGAGAGAGAAAAGAAACACTATTAATAGTTACTCCTATTTAACAGGCACATACCAACACTGCCCTGGGCAATCCAGAACATTTGTCACTTTACTTATAAGCTGCCAGGTAGAACTGAGACTATTGCTTGTCTCTTACCTGAAGAAACTAGAATTAATCTTAGTCATTATACTAGGTGGATGGGTTTATTCCTGTTCAAGTGGGGAAGCTGAATATATTAAATTAATAAAATTAAATATTATTACATAAATAACAATTCAAAATAAATAATTATGGTTAAAATAATTTCAACCAGATTTGAAATTATTACAGCTTTTCCTACTCCAAGTATTTTAAAATATCAACACATTCTCAGTCACTCATAAATCTTATGCTGAATATCCTTTTTTGCTTAATCATTTCATGTGTCATAAATTATGTTTATTTTTTATTCAAAATAGTTTTTTACTCTGCCTAAAAATATTTTTCTCAAATATTTATTTCATGCTGAATTAGAAAGCATTGATAAAAGGTAAGCAACTAGAATTTTTCTTTAAAGCATCAGAAAATGGATAAAATTATTTAAAGTGCTAACAATAGACCCAGATCTTAGACCCATCCATCACTTTAAAACGTTTTACACGAAGGAGGTAATGGAGGCCAAAAGCCTCCAGTCCTTCTTTGATCCATCAATGAGCCTGAATTAAGACCCACTTTATGGTTGGCCCATGCTGTGCTAAACCTGGTGGGAAACAGAAAAACAAAAAAATACTGTCTTTGTCCTATAAGAGTTTGAAGTATAGCTTTGGAGGAAAGATAAATCAGTTAGGGAAGCATGAATTGTATGGGAAATGCAAGATTGCATAGCACAAAAGGTAAACTTGAGAACTGGAGGAGATATGAAGTAGAGAGGAGAATACACATTTAGTGCTTAAGAGAAGTGACGTCTGAATGGACATAGATTGGTGAAAAGCCCATTCCAGTCAGGAGAGAGAATGAACCCAAGAACACAGGTGGTTAAAGATTCCAACACAGCACAACGAATGGTTATGCTCTCTCTATGATAGGGTATTTATAACTTCATTGCAATCCTGGCTTTCCAGGTGGTGCTAGTGGTAAAGAACCCACCTGCCAATGCAGAAGATGTAAGAGATGTGGCTTCAATCCCTAGGTTGGGAAGATTGCCTGGAGGAAGGCATGGCAACCCACTCCACTGTTCTTGCCTGGAAAATCCATGGACAGAGGAATCTGCCAGGCTATGGCCCATAGGTTTGCCAAGAGTCAGACACAACTGAGGCAACTTAGCATGCACTTTACAATCCTAGTAACTAAAGCTGAGGGAGTAATTAAAAAAGGACAATCAGAACAATTTTCTTCCAGAATTCGTAGGTTTTTCAGGGATATCTGACCTGCAACAAGAGGATGCTTTTGGGAGGAGGTTTAACATGGACCTAGTCTTAGGAGATAGCCCATAGATTGACAGCTTGAGTTCCCATGGGCTCTTGAGAGAATTTGTACACATTTCTGAATCTATCATGATAAAGGGAAATTAGCAGTGTCCACCTGGACAAGACTGATAACTGGAGCTAATTGTAAATTTCTGTTGAATTTTAATATATTCTGAGTGAATAAGTAGTGATGAGCATAACTGTTTCATTTTCACAAAAATTTATATTCTTGATTGTAGTTGAATTCTTACTCTGTAACTGAGTTGCTGCTAAGTCACTTCAGTCGTGTCCAGCTCTGTGCGACCCCAGAGACGGCAGCCCACCAGTCTCCCCCGTCCCTGGGATTCTCCAGGCAAGAACACTGGAGTGGGTTGCCATTTCCTTCTCCAATGCATGAAAGTGAAAAGTGAAAGTGAAGTCGCTCACTCGTGTCCAACGCTTAGCGACCCCATGGACTGCAGCCTTCCAGGCTCCTCCGTCCATGGGATTTTCCAGGCAAGAGTACTGGAGTGGGGTACCATTGCCTTCTCCGTACCTCCCCAAATCATCTTACCCTTTGACATTCCTAGCATGCTATTAATAACGTAGTTTACATTATTATTATATCAAAATCACCCTACTTGTCCCATCAAAGCACTGAATCCAATGGTAGGAACTAGTTTCTAGTAATTCTTCTTTCAAAGATTCCCCAGTTTCCATCATTTTTCTATCTGTACTTGTATCGTTTTAGTTATGTAACCTTCATAATAATTTCCCTGTTATCAGCTATCATTGTTGTCTAGTGGCTAAATCATGTCCAATTCTTTGTGACCCCATGGACTGCAGTAGGCCAGGCTCCTTTGCCCTCCACTGTCTCCAGGAGTTTGGTCAACATGTCCATTGAATCAGTGATGCTATCTAAACATCTCATCTTCTGCTGCCCTCTTCTTCTCTTGTTTTCAGTCTTTCCCAGCATCAGGGTCTTTTCCAATGAGTCAGCTCTTTGTATCAGGTGACCAAAGTATTGGGGCTTCAACTTCAGCATCAGTCCTTCCAATAAGACTCAGAGTTGATTTCCTTTAAGATTGATCTGGTTTGATCTCTTGGAAGTCCAGGAGACTCTCAAGAGTCTTCTCTAGCACCACAGTTTGAAAGCATTAATTCTTATGGCACTCAGCCTTCTTTATAGTCTGACTCTCACATCTGTACATGACGACTGGAAAAACCATAGCTTTAACTATATGAACCTTTGTCAGCAAAGGGATGTCTCTGCTTTTTAATACACTCTAGGTTTATCACCAGTTTCCTTCCAAAGAGCAAATGTCTTTAATTTCACAGCTGCGGTCACTGTCCACAGTGATTTTGGAGCCCAGGAAAATAAAATCTGTCACTGCTTTCACTTTTTCTCCATTTGCCATGAAGTGATGGGACTGGATGCCATGATCTTAGTTTTTTGAATGTTGAGTTTTAAGCCAGCTTTTTCACTCTCCTCTTTCACCCTCATCAAGAGGCTCTTTAGTTCTTTATTTTACGTCATTAGAGTGATATCATCTGCATATCTGAGGTTCCTGATATTTCTCCCAGCAATCATGATTCCAGCTTGTGATTCATCTGGCCCAGCATTTCGCATGATGTACTCTGCATAGAATTTAAATAAGCAGAGTGACAATATAGGCCCTTAACATACTCCTTTCTGAATTTGGAACCAGTCAGTTCTTCCATGTCCAATTCTTACTGTTGCTTCTTGACCCACATACAGGTTTCTCAGGAGACAGGTGGTCTGTCTCCTGTAAAGTGGTCTGATACTCCCATCTCTTTAAGAATTTTTTCACAGTTTGCTGTGATTCACACATTCAAAGGCTTTAGCATAGTCAGTGAAGAAGTAGACATTTTTCTGGAACTCCCTTGCTTTCTGCATGATCCAGTGAATGTTGGCAATTTGATCACTGGTTCCTCTGCCTCTTCAAAACCCAGCTTGTACATCTGGAAGTTCTCGGTTCATGTACTGCTAAGCTTGAAAAATTTTGCGCATAACCCTACAAGCATGTGAAATGAACACAATTGTATGGTAGTTTGAACATTTTTCGGCATTACTCTTTTGGGATTAGAATGAAAATTGACCTTTTCCAGTCTTGTGGCCACTGCTGAGTTTTCCAAGTTTGCTAACATATTGAATGCAGCACTTTAACAGCATCCTCCTTTAGTATTTTAAATAGCTCAGCTGGAATTTCATTTTCTCCATTAGCTTTGCTCATAGTAAAGCTTCCTAAGGCACACTTGACTTCACACTCCAGGATTTCTGGCTCTAGGTGAACAACCACAACATTGTGGTTATCCAGGTCTCTAAAACATTTTTCGCATATTTCTTTTGTGTATTATTGCCACCTCTTCTTAATCTCTTTTGCCTCTTTTAGATCCTCACCATTTCTGTCCTTTATTATGCCCATCCTTGCATGAAACATTCCCTTGATATCTCCAATTTCTTGAAGAGATCTCTAGTCTTTCTCAGTCTATTGTTTTCTTCTATTCCTTTGCAGTATTCACTTAAGAAAGCTTTCTTATCTCTTTGGATAGGAGATTCTCTGGAACTCTGCATTCATTTGGGTGTATTTTTCCCTTTCTCCTTTGCTTTTCACTTCTCTTCTTTGCTCAGCTATTTATAAAGACTCCTCAGACAACCACTTTGCCTTCTTGAATTTCTTTTTCTTTGGGATGGTTTTGATCACTGCCTCTTGTACAATGTTGCAAACTTCCATCCATAGTTCTTCAGGCACTCTGTCTACCAGATCTAATCCCTTGAATCTATTTGTCACCTCCACTGTATAAGGATTTTGATTTATGTCATACCAGACTTTAGTTTTACCACCAGACATTTCCACAACTGAGCGTCATTTCCACTTTGGCTCAGCCACCTCATTCTCTCTGGAGCCACTGGTAATTGCCCTCAACTTTTCCCCAGTAGTGTATTGGACCAACCTCGGGGGCTCATCTTCCAGTGTCATATCTTTTTGCCTTTTCATACTGCCTCTGGGGTTCTCCAGGCAAGAGGACTGGAGTGGATTGCCATTCCTCCTCCAATGGACCACATTTTGTCAGAACTCTTCACTATGACCCATCCGCCTTGGATGGCCCTATGCACCATGTCTCATAGCTTCATTGAATTACACAAGCCTCTTTGCCACGACAAGGCTGTGATACATGAAGGGGAGTATCAGCTGTAGACTATATTCCTTATGTTAACCCATTCAGTGTATGGCCTAGATGCTTATCTTCCTTAAATTACTTTGATATATATCTCTTCCTGCTCCTCAGTTCTTCAGTGACTCCCCAAAGTGGACTACAGAAGGAGTAGAATTTGTGGGGATGGAGAGTTTTGTGGGGGTGATTTAGTCACTAAATCATGTCTGACTCTTGTGACCCCTTGGACTATAGCCCGCCAGGCTCCTCTATCTATGGGATTTCCCAGGCAAAAATATTGGAGTAAGTTGCCATTTCCTTCTCCAGGGAATATTCCCAACTCAGGTCTCCTGAACTGTAGGAGGATTCTTTACCAGCTGAGCCACCAGGGATGCTGAGAAGAGAGCTATATAGTAGAATCAAATGTCTTTCTCTCAGGTCTGATGTTTTACACTTTGGAATCTTATTTTTCATATTTTATTTTTTGTTTTTATACATTAGACTTTTTTTTAAATATGATTTTTCCAATTTACATTTTTCTATGTAGCATTCATAATGTTACCAATTTCTTACCTTTGCAATAGGAAACCGAATATTATAGCTGTTTGTTTTTTGCTCTATTTGTAATTTCAGTTTCATAGTTTGAACTTGACTGTTATTTGTCTATATTGAATATACCTAAAAGCCATTTATTAGAAAAACTAAGTTTAATGATTGATTGCATCTAGAGTATTTTAATGTATAACCAAACCAAAACAAATCCAAACACTAAGGTCTATTGTATTTGCTCATAATGTGTGATAATATTCTTTATTTACTTTTTTATTTCCTTTAAAAAGTAAATAACAAACAATAGTAGTTTTATGAGATAATTTACTTCAACTCTTAATGAACCACAGCACCTTTCTTATTCTCTAATTCTCTTGTGCTCAAGAGACCAATCTCTCAAGGTTATCAAACCCAAACTGAACTGGTTGAGAATTGGACCAGATTCTAAAGTCTATTTCATTCCTGCCGGTCTGTGATTCCATGCAGTCTGTGAAAGCAGTAATAGCCATCATTGCGTTAACAATGACTGTGTACCAGAACCTGTTCTCAGGTGTTTTCAGTCAGTTCAGTTCAGTCGCTCAGTCATGTCTGACTCTTTGCGACCCCGTGGACTGCAGGACACCAGGCCTCTCTGTCCATCATCAACTCCTGGAGTTTACTCAAACTCATGTCCATTGAGTCGGTGGTGCCATCCAACCATCTCATCCTCTGACATCCCTTTCTCTTCTCGCCTTCAATCTTTCCCAGCATCAGGGTCCTTTCAAGTGAGTCAGCTCTTTGTGTCAGGTGGCCAAGCTTTAACGTCAGTCCTTCCAATGAACATCCAGGACTGATTTCCTTAGGATTGACTAGTTTAATCTCCTTGGAGTCCAAGGGACTCTCAAGAGTCTTCTCCAACATCACAGTTCAAAAGCATCAATTCTTCAGCACTCAGCTTTCTTTATAGTCCAACTCTCACATCCATACATGACGACTGGAAAAACCATAGCCTTGACTAGACGGACCTTCATTCTTACAAGTAATCTTGCAATTTATCCCCATTTTACAGATGTGATGACACTTGGAATATTAACATGTCTTTGAATTAAGTACATTACTGAGAGTTGAACCTGAAATTTTTTTAATCCTTATAAAATCAAATAGATTTGATTATCTCTTTCCATAAATGTTAATAGCCCTATAGTTTAAATATATAGAAAAATCAAGATTTCACATATTTGAAACTGGAAACTTTCTTGGAGCTATTTAAAGGAGACTTTTCTTTTTCGGTGAAAAATATGTCAGCTACACGTGCTATAATTTTCACCTATGTTATTGTGACCAACGTCAAGTGTTTAAAAAGCTGTGTATTCTTGATAGTATGCTCTGTTATGACCCTTTTCTTAGTCATGAGATAAAATTTCTTTGTCATCACATAAAAAGTGTGGCAACCTAAAATCTTTGTTTTAAAGTCTAGTCAAATAAAGTATCTCTGGCTGTGCATGTCATTAGTGACAGGCTTGGGACCTTTTACCTTGCTTTTTTTTAGATCAGAGGGTTTTTTTAGTATACCACACTGCCAGCTAAAGAGCAAGACATATTTTGCATAGACCTCTTTTGGCATAAACTTTGTTAAATACCAAGTTATTATAACATATATTGCAGCATATCTGCAATTTTGTCTATTTTTGTTGTAATATTGAACATACAATGCACTCACTTATGTCTGAGAGCTTATGTGTGATGTTTCTCCTCAGCATGCCCAAGAAATTCTTAAAAAGGATTAGTAGTCCTATGACTTTTTTGACTCCCAGTTTTGCTATCCAAACTAGAACTGTTGTGTCCCTACAAATAGTTAGCAGAATCATTATGTCAAATTTCATAAAGGGAATTGACTTCATATATAAACCAACTATTTCTTCTGTTTTCCCAATGTATTAATTAGAAAAGCAGTCACTGCTGTGGGTACCTATTTTTCCCTTTCGAAAAGCAGGATTGGGAGAGAATGGAGACTAGAATCACTAAATTTGTATTAGAATGGAGAATAGAATCAATAAGTAAGTTTCCCCTCTTAATGGGGAAGAGGCTAGGAGCATGAGATAGGCCTGATAGATCCCAAGGTGGAGAGATTTGGTATGATAAGGCGAAAGGGAAAGGATAGTTGAAGAGAAAAGTGGGAGGGTACAGTTCATTCATTTATCTAGTAATTCATTCAAAAACATTCCTTTAATTCCTCCTATGTGCCTGGTCCTCTGCAGGGAATACAGAGGTGACCAGAAACAGACACAGTTATTCTCATGAGTTTACAGTTTGTTGGAGAGAACACATTATTTCAAATAACCCCTCCACATAAAGAGTAGAAAATAAACTGCTGGGGGCCAGAATGAATGTCTAGCAGGTGCTACAGCGGTCCAGATGTTGGTTGGACTATAGCATGGGGAGTAGAGAGGGAAAGACAACTGATGTTGAGAACGAAGGCATGGCTCTTCTTCAGACTCCAGGTACATTAGAAGAAAGCAGAAGTCAAGGTCAGTGACAAAACTTTTCTGCTCCCTTCTACCAAGCATTTTCCCAAACCAAAAGCAGATGGAAAGGTATATTGCAGTCTGACTCTATAGGTAAAAGTGATCATAGTAAGTCCAATTTCTCAGGAAATAGGAGGGACCTTTAGATGATATTATGATGGGCTTCCTTGGTGGCTCAGCGGTAAAGAATCTGCGTGCAATGCAAGAGACGTGAGTTCAGTCCCTCAGTTGGGAAGATCCCCTGGCAGAGGAAATGGCAACCCACTCCAGTATTCTTGCCTGGAAAATCCCATGGATAGGGTCACAAAGAATCCGACACAACTGAAGCTGCTGAGTATGCAAGTCTTTCTGTTTTAGCTCCAATTAGTATAGTTATCCATTCACCAGGCCTTCTACTGTCCCTGAGAACTTTCAGCAGAGGATCTCACCCTATGGCAGGGCTACTTCACAGATGTTTGAAATTGGCCCTGGCTCATTCTTTAGTGATAAGCCCTAAAAGAGAATGAGAATAGAGTAAGATATCCATCCAGTTTTGATTACATGATAAATATTTCAAGTTAACAGTCAAAGTTGCTATTTTTTTTTGTTTGTGGTGGTATGGCTATTTGGCAAGTCCCAAAAAACTAATTCCTGTCTCACAGAATCATTTTTATGTTTATTTTAAAAGCTTCCTCAGGCATTTTCTAAGAATAGAAATTTGTATGAGTAATATAGGCTATGTCCTCTGGGACTTAGAATTGATTTACAGTTTTGAAAGTAGGCACAATAAACATTTGGTGATCTCAAAATATTTGCCAATTTGAAGAAAACCAGTGTATTTCCATAAAAGAATCTTACCTTATTGAACCATTAATATTAGTAGAGATTTATTTTGGGCAGTAAAATGCATTAGAAGTTGAATGCCAACACTACATTTTTAATAGTACTGCAGTGGTCTATGCTCATGAAGCTATAGGAGTCACAAACTAAAGAAAATGGTTTTCAAATAATTATTTTTATTTGAAAAATTTACCTATATGAAAGGTTAAATAGTTCCTTTTGTAAAAGTTGTTCTATATACCATGCACAAGCATACACACTTAATCGTGTCTGACTCTTTGCAACCCCATGGACTGTAGCCCTTCAGGCTCCTCTCTTCATGGAATTTTCCGGGCAAGTATATTGAGTGGGTTGCCATTCCCTACTCCAGGGGATCTTCCCTATCCAAGGATCAAACTCACATCTCTTGCCTCTCCTACATTGGCAGGCAGATTCTTTTCCACTGTGCCACCTGGAAAGCCCCGAAACATATATATACCTCATGCTAAAGTCAATTTCATCATTATCTTTTAACCTAATGCAATATGTAAATTGGTAGACTTTGTTTGGTAACTATGCTTAAGTACCAGAATTGTGTTGCAGAAATTTATGATATTGCAGCAAATCCAAAAAAGGACAGGTTAAATTATTTAACCAGAATTAGAAATTAAAATGGATATGATTTTTTAAGTACTTTATTAAATTGCAAATCCAAAAGTACTTATTTCTAGCCCTTTTGGCAATTAGTGGCAAAATATAGTCACATCTGCTTAACATTAAAGGTCTTTGAATAAGCCAACAATATATGATTTTAAATCATCCCTAGATTAATTTGCTAGGGCCACCATAACAAAATACCACAGGCTGGGTGGCTCACACAGCAGAAACTTGTTTTCTTACAGTTCTGGAGAATAGAAGTCAAGGTCCCCATGTCAGCAGGGTTGATTTCCTCTGAAGCTTGTCTCCTCGGACTGAAAATAGCTGCCTTCTCTCTCGGTTTTCCCGTGGTCCTTTCTCTCTGTTCACATGCAGAGGCATGTGCAGAGGTGTCTTTTTGTGTCTTCTTATTCTTATAAGGACACCAGCTAGATTGAATTAGTGCTTATTAAAAAGGAATCAATTTAATCATAACTTTAAAAGCCCTATCTCTGAATACAGTCAGATTCTGAGGTACTGGGCATTAGGGCTTCAACATATGAATTTTGGGGAAACACAAGTCATAACAGTTTGGAAGTGTCTGAAGGGTTCTTGTGTGGAGGATAACTACAAACTGTTGATTTCCACTGAAGTTACTGCAAGTTGCCATTTAGATTTCCAAGACTTAAGGAAAAAATGTAATGAAGTGTTAATTAGGTCAGAGTTGTATGGCCCAGCTAGTTTAGCCCTATCCTTGAAAATGACATGATGTAACTATAGAGGAGCTGGGTTGCAGAATGAAGTAGAAGAACATGTGAGTGGATCAATTCCAGCTGTTCTTACTAACAGAGCATCAGCTTAAACTTTGTTGGCTGATTTTATACTTTTGCTCGTCTCTCCATTCCATTCTCTGTGTAGGAATCCACTGGAAGTCACAGTTGACTTAAGTTTAAAGGGGAATACTGAGGGCAGTGGAGAAATTCATGGTCTTATTTGAAGTGATGCAATGAAACTATTCTACCTACTACATTCTGTAGGATGCCTAGATCTCAGTGAGTGATCTTCACCCACACTGGGAGTTAGACTTGGGCCACTAGCGGCAGATGTTCAACTCTGTTCTTGTCAGATTTTATCGGATGGGAAGTCTCATGAGGATGTTTCCTGAACCAGAAATACCTCCCAAAGTACAGTTCCCTACATCACAGGTGTTTTAGATACCAGAGAAAAGATTTTACTTGGCTAAATTTGGGACAAAGAGGTTTGCAAAGAGCACCCACCAATTGATTTGAAGAAGTGCTTTAGATTCCCTCTTAAAATTGTCCTCTCATTTCTCTAGTGCTAAGCATTGAAAACAAAGAGGAGGTAAACCTCTTCTCTTTTCAAATGTCATATTATACTCTCTCTCCTAGTCTCTTACCCACTTTTTATAAAATCGAAAGCTCCTAGAATCTAATCTCTGTCAGCCTTTTTCCTCTTGAAATGGCTGTCAGAGCAGTGACATGCTTTGGTGGGTGGTTAGAAAGAAGCAAGACGACTGTCTACATGGTGAGAGGTGTGTGTGTCTGTTCAGCTGAAAGAAAAAAGAAGACAAGTTTATAACATTAAAAAAATCAGAAAAAATGTAATGGCTTAATTATAAAGGTCTCTCTGTAGGATGATTGAAAGTCTTCTAACATTTCCCAAAGACTATGAGATAGTTAAAAAAAAAAAAGAGGAGGAAGAAAAGAAAAAACCTTGCCAATTCAAAGATTTCATACACTTCAAAGAAATTTTCAGTATTAGAAACATTGATGATATTTTGTTTTTAATGGCTCTAAAATTAAATCCATCATAAAACCCAACAGATAGCATGTTTTAACAGATGGCATAATGCATGTCTTCCTGGTTCTACCTTAAACTTGGGGCTGTCAGTCATTAGTGTTGAAGATGTCTTGGGGGCCTCACTGTCCACTGACCTCATGTTACAGATAGTAGGACTAAGTTGCTTTAGGCCAAACAATATCCACTTCTGTTTATAGTTTCTATGACCCTACTTTGCCACAAGCATTTTGGGGGGAGAGGAGGAAGAAGAGTTAAAGATGTTCTATTTGCAGTACATCTCTTAGAAGTGTTAATACACAGATTAAAATGTCATTTAGAGACCTCAGTGATATCAAACGTTTTCTTATTCCAGGAGCATCTTTGTTACTACACTGCCGCACAGAACAGATGGTGGACCCCTAAATTGTGTTTTTCCTTTGACCTCCTTTCAGTTGTTCCCACTGGCTTACAGGTAGTCATGCATAAACCTCTGAGAAAGGAGCTGACATTGCTTGAGAGAAAAACGCAGTGATTTTGACAAAGCACCTATGGGGTTCAGGACATCACTTATAATAAGTCTAGTTCCTTGGCCTTTATTTGTCCTAGGAAAGAAAAACAGATTTGTTTTCTACTCTTTTCACACCTACGTCAGCTACCTTCCTGAGCTCAGATGGGTGAGAAACAATTTCCATGACCTTTATATTTCTAGATATGTCATATTAAGCAGATTTTACCAGATGACAAATAATGACACAATCATAATGTAATAGTTAATATTTACTGAATGGTTATCTGTGCAAGGCACTGTGCTAAGAGATTTATATATGTTGTAAATATTGTGTCACTTATTCTTATAAACACTTATTTTACAGATAACAAAACTGTTATTCAGAGGTGTTACGCTCCTGGTTAAGAGTTACCCAGCTAGTTAATAGTAAAGCCAGGATTTGTACCCAGGCATTAGAGTTCAATATCTTAAATACCAAGAGATCTCATTCTACAATGAATCTGATCACACTGGCACTTTCTTCTAAGAAATAATTTCTGACAACCAAAATAAAATTTTATTGAGGGAAAGTTATTAGGGTTTTTAGTTCAAATTCACAGTGTTCTATTTGCCTACAAAAGAAAAATGATTATTTTATTTAGGAGGTTTTATATTTTATGAAATTGAAGAGGCTGGCATCGATCCAACAGCTGTATCTTAGCCTATCCTCTGCACTTGCAGGGCATTTAATCTTAAATAATTTGTGTACAGTAGAGAAACCTCATCTTTCTAAATGAAGAAAAAAAAATCTCCCTGCATTCTAATTACTTTTAGAAAAGAGAGAGTGAAGTCCATTGAAAACAGTTAGAATGCAGTAGAAATCAGACATTATTTTTCACTAGAGGATAAGGAACTTTCTCAATACCATTTTCAGGCTATATCAGACCATCTTTGAGACATTTACTTATTTCCTCTCCCACAGACCAATCTAAATACTAAGAAGAATAGACTAAAAGTCAAGGTTGATATGAGAAGGTAGAAAATCCATCTGTACACGTACTTCTCTGATTTTCAGAAATAAATAACTGGGAAAAGAAGGATGAGCGAGTATATATGTAAGTTCTTATTAGGGTGGATAAGCTTAAATGTTGACATTACGATTTAGAAAGGGCATAAGGTTCTCATATCTGGGAAAATTGCAAAATACCATTTGTAAGGTAATGTGGGGATGTTCTTACATTTCATTTTCTTAGTCTCTCCACTGAGTGATATCCATCAGTGGCCCTGTCTGTTTCAACACAGCTAGTACAAAATAACTCTTTAGTATGCGTGATAACAGAGTATGACCCTTAATTTATCAGAGTATGTTCTGTATTTTCTTATCTGCTTCTCCCTGATGCTTTCATTTCTTTTTTTTTCCATTGCTGGTTTTCGATATGATACTCCAGTTGTTTTTTTTTTTTTTTTTTTTTTTTTGTATTAGGAATCCAACATCCTAGAAGGCTTAGGGAAGAACCTATAAATCACTGTTCATTACACATAGGCAATGAGACCCAAAGTTCACAAGATTACCTTTATTTCTAATTCTTTTGATGCAAAAATATCCTAAGTAAAATTTTTTTTTAAATTTTGAATGTAAGTAGCTAGTAGAAACATATGCTCATAAAAATCTTTCTATAAAGGCACACTAGATATCTTAATGTATTTCCACATGACAAAGGGACATGAAGGGAGAAATTTCTTAAGCCAGTTAGAAATACGCTAAGCTTCTAATTTCTTCCCCAAAGCACTGTTAAAGCCTGCATAGATAGCTTGTGGTTTTCTATGTTCAGCATAACAGCAGTCTCACAGGAAGATATTATTTAACTGGATACAAAGGCCTGCTGTTCTGCAGAAAGAACTGGGGTGCCCTGTGAAGCATTAGTCATGAACAGTATTTCCCTCCTTGAGCAGCCTGTTCTTTCTTCAGCTGTGTAAGTGGGCTGATTGGCAGGGCACTTGAGTGTACCACCCTCTCTTGCTATAGCATTGTGTTAAGATACTACATTTAATTTGTAGAAAATGCTTCTTTTTAAAGAAATAGTAGGGGCAAAATTACAGTGTTTATAAATATATCAACAATATTCAATTAAATTTTGGAAAAGATCACTCATCATCCCTCCACCCTAACACAAATATTTTCATTTCTGCATATTACCCTCAAATTCTTGCCAACTGACATAGTGTTTTACTTAATAGTCCTAACATTATGTGTATTACATATTTCACTTTGCATGACAGAAGTATTTTACCACTTTTCTTCATATCTGTAATTATTTTCAGTCAAAATATATTCTGTTAGAGAATGTATTGATTATAAAATAGATGTAGGAGTGTAGAGTTTTATGAAGTTACAGAGATACTTATCAACCTTTTGAAGATTACTATCCACATTACAATACATTTTTTTATCTGTTTGTAATTTCAATAAGATTTGGATTATTTGCAATCTAGGTAAAATCCTTTGTGTTCTGTCACACCTTCTTTGTTCTAATCCATTTTCTTCTGTGAACTTCCGTGGCAATTACAATTCAAATGGTGGTTTATTGTATATGGATACCAAGTTATATATTATGTTGAATTTCCATCTAACTTTTTTAATTTGGCCCTTGACTCTCCAGCCAAAGTCCAAGCATGTATGCCTGACACAGTACTTTGAGTACATGGTCAGTTCAGTGCTTGTATGTTGACTTCATTGAATCAGATTGTTTTCTTAATGTCTACCTAAGCTATACTAAAGAAACAAAGGGTTTGACTGTTGAAACTAGAAAAGGAAAGTAAAGACTTTTGGGGACATAAGGTATGTCTAGGAAGAGTAGACATGGATCCATGACATCGATGAGTGGCATGAGAACAGAGATAACAGATGGACAAGGAAGGAAAAACAAAGGCAATATGAAATCCAAGCATAAAGGGAATTTATCATAAATAATATACTTATTTATCATAAATTATATGATACTTTATATTATATATAAATTATGATAAATAATAATATCAAAAGGAGAAATAAGTTGGCCAGACTCAGATGTGTGTGTATGTATGTGTGTTTGTGTGGGAGTGAGTGGGGTTGCTGAGGTGTACACAGAGATGCAGGAAATTTGCAAAGCAAGGTGAATGGCATCAGAGGATTAGCGTGTTTGTAGAAGCTGAAAGAAGTCCAGTGACTAGAATTTAAAGAGTTAGAAATACATGGTTTCAAGATGAAACTAGAGAAGTCAGAAGCCAAAGAATGTATATGTCTGTTATGTGCCCAACAAAAATCATAGCAAATTATGTAATCACAGGACAAATATTTTCATTAGAACATCCACATTTTTTTAACAACTTTATCCCTTCAGGAGTGTCAATTATGTTCAAAATCTACTTATTTGGAATATTACTAGCTAAATTAGGTACTCCTATATTGTATGATTTGTATAACAACTACTAGTACAGCATTTCGTTGGAAATTATATGACAATTCTGCTTTTAACACCTGAATAATTTTTCAAAATTATGTTAAACTTTTACTTTGCTTTATGGGTCTAGGCATATCCAAATACCATGTTCTCAATTATAGACAAAATCTAAAAGTTGACTCCTAAGCTTCTCTGGAATATGTGTAGCTTTTAGGAACCCTTTTGTGTTTCCTTTCCCAGTGTTTAAAAGAGCAGGAATTAAGAAGCCTTCAAAAGAAGCAAGTATCTTTGTTTTCACTTTCATATTATTCTGAACAAATGTTGGGTTCATAATGTTGCTTTTCCTTATTGTTTTCCACGTGTATTACTATGTCATATCAAAAACTGCCACTTTTATTTCCAAGGAGAAATTACACATCAGGGAAGATCTATGAAAATAAGAGTAGAAAAACATGTTAGCGAAGTTCATATAGCTTGTCTCGCTTCACCAATAGTCATAAAAATATAATTACAATTTTATTCCCTTTGTTTTCTGAGTCCCACCATGAAATTTAACTCCAAGTCAAGGATTTGAGTTTTATTACTTCTTGCTGCTTACCTTGATTCTTTGAAATTACTCTTGTTTCCTTGACATCTGCTGATTTATAAAAAATAAATATATAAATACACTATACTGTGACCAAATATTATTGGTTAGATGGGAAAGTAAAACTATCCGGAATTCAGTCAAAATTGAGGATGCTACACTCTTAAGTCTGAATGATCAGATTTTCCTTTCTATTCTTCACCTGTGGAACTTTGTTTGAAATGCCCCATTATACATAGCTTGTTCTTTTTTTAGTCTCTAAGTCATGTCTGACTGTTTTGCAACCCTGTGGACCATAGTCCACCAGGCTCCTCTGTCCATGGGATTCTCTAGGCAAGAATGCTAGAGTGGGTTGCCATTTTCTTCTCCAGGGGATCTTCCTGACACAGGGATCGAACCCACATCTCCTGCATTGATAAGCAAGTTCTTTACCACTGAGTCATAGTACCTTAAACCTAAGTGGCCACACCAATTAGAGCTAGAACCTATCAGTTGGTAGTAGTGTTACTCCATGAAGACCTGTTGTTTAGTCACTAATCTGTGTCCAGCTCTTTCGCCACCCCATGGACTGTAGCCCAGTAGGCTCCTCTATCCACAGGTTTTCCCAGGCAAGAATACTGGAGTGGGTTTCCACTTCCTTCTCCAGGGAATCTTCCCCACCTGGGGATCAAACCTGTCTCTCCTGCATTGGCAGGCAGAGTTTTTACCACTGAGCCATCAGGGAAACCCCACATGGGGCCTGCTTCCTGTCAAAAATACTGAATCCTGAAATTGATACAATGTTAGAAATCAATGATATTTCAATTTTTAAATTTATTAATTAAAAATTGCCAAATCCTTCAATTGAAAGAAAAATAAACCAAAATTTACATACTCTTTAATTGCTTAAAAATTACTTTAACATAGACATACATGTTACTGGTGACATTTTCAGTGGAGGTACCAAGTTTCACCCATATAAAATTAACTGAAGAATAAAAAAAAAATAAAAAGAAAACCTCATTCCACTTTTATTAGAATAAAGGAAGTATGTGACTAAATTATTATCCTTTATGCAATGAGAAGTTCTGGTTCTATAAACCTAATTTATCTGCTCGATAGATTGCTGTAGTTGATTTGCATGCTTTTTAAAAAGTTGAAACTCTACTTGGACCGTTTTTATTATTCCAAAATGAGAAAGTCTTAGATAAGTGGGTCGTTACTGCTTTATTCTCACCTTGGATTTAGGATACTTGAAGATGAAAATAACTTCTCACCTTTGATTTGATTTGGATTTTCAGATACATTTTCATTTTAAAAAATATCTTCTATCAGTATAAACCCGCACCCTCTGACAGTCCGCAGAAAGCCCATGTAATATTTCTACATCCCAACACACCTGGTATCAAATCTCAACACTTTCCAAAGAAAAGAAAAGGTCATCAGAAATGATATTTATCTTTGACTTTTCCTGATCAAATGGGTTGTTTTTATGTCCTTTATATTGTATGTAATATTTAGAAGTATACCAAAATGTGGACAAGATTAAATAAAATTAACACAATCACACAGAGTTACTGGATATGTTGTAAATAATATAGCACCATGAATTTGTAAAGGAATGAAATGCATTTAGGCCAATATCTTAGAATGCTTCTGCTAAGTTGCTTCAGTCTGACTCTGTGTGTCCCTATGGACTGCAGCCCACTAGGCTCCTCTGTCCATGAGATTCTCCAGTCAAGAATACTGGAATGGGTTGCCATTCCCTTCTCCAGGGCATCTTCCCAAGCCAGGGATCACCCAGGTTTCTTAACATCTAACCTGCATTTGCAGGCAGGTTCTTTACCACTAACGCCACCTGAGATGCCCAGTGTCTTAGAATAATATACCTAATTTATAACTTTTCATGTTCCACTTGTTAATGAAAATCATGAGGTAGATGCAAAATGTGGGCTTATTCCTGGCAAACTTAAACAATCTGAGCTATTTCTTACCCACTACTAGAAGGAGTTTGGGAGTCATCTGTTAGAAGGATATTGTCACTCTACTATAATCAGATGTGTCTTTGTCAATAATGTATTGGACATGAGTTTGAGCAAGCTCTGGGAGTTGGTGATGGACAGGGAAGCCTGGCGGGCTGCAGTCCATGGGGTCACAAAGAATTGGACATGATTGAACAACTGAACTGAATGTATTTATATATTTTTTTGAAGAAAAGACATTAATTTTTTAATTCTAGTAGAAGAACAAAGGATTTAGAGAATAAAGTCAACATATAATGAAGTAAGCACCATCTAATTTCCTATCCATTACAACAAGAATAAAGTCTGTCCTTGGAAGGCAGGAGGAGAAGGAGTATGAGATGTTTGGATGACGTCACCAATTCAGTGTACCTGAGTTTGAGCAAACTCTGGGAGATAGTGAAGGACAGGGAAGCCTGGTGTGCTGCAGTCCATGGGGCTACAAAGAGTCAGACATGACTTAGCAACTGAAAAACAACAAACTGGATTTCAAAATCAAATATTCCAATTTAAAAATTATTATCATGTATACCTGTGGCAGATTCATTTTGATGTTTGGCAAAACTAATACAATTATGTAAAGTTTAAAAATAAAATAAAATTAAAAATTAAAAAAAAATTATTATCAACTAAAAGGCATCTGAAATTCGGGGGTTATAGGATTGTATGACCCCATTTGTATGGCTATCTTTCTTAAATATTATCATGTCATTTTATATCTATCTCTGCTGCCTACTCTAATTTTTTCTTCTTGTTAGATCACCTCTTTGCTATTCATTGGGATTTCAGTGGGGTTTTTTTGTTTGTTTTTTAAGCTGAGTCTCATCAAGAATCTTCAAAAGCTATTGCTGATTTAAATTGTGCTATCGCAATCATGTTAATTGTTCTGTGGGTGCCAGTTAAAGGTATGAGGGCAAACTGTATGTGTGTATGCATGTGTATGTATGTATTCTTGTGCTTTTATGCACTCTTTTCAATATCATTCAAAAGCCATCTATTTCCTCCATCTGTATTATGTAAGACTTTTCTCTCTACTTTGAGTGTGTGTGTGTGTGTGTGTGTGTGCATGCGTGCGTGCATGCTCAGTCATGTCCAACTCTTTGCAATCCTATATACTGTAACCTGGCTGGGCTCATCTGTCCATGGGATTTTCGAAGCAAGAATACTGGACTGGGTTGCCATTTCCTCTAGGGGATCTTCCCGACCCAGGAATTGAACCCACATGTCCTGTGTCTCTTGCATTGGCAGGTGGATTCTTTACCACTGAGCCACCTGGGAGGGTTTCTCTCTACTTTCCCTACTAATGATAACTATGATTATCTACTTTGTGGCACAGGGCAGTTATTATTAAAAGATAATGAACTGATTGACTAAATGGATGTTCAAATCATTAAAGACCTAAAATTATAATTGACATGTTTCCTTTGAAAAGTACAAAGAGAAACTTAGCTACATGCAGTCTATCCTCTGGGCACAAGTGTTTGCTTTCTTGTGAATGTTGTTAGCCTGTGAAGATGAGATAATGGTGCCACGGAAGCTATCAGAATTTAAAGCAAGATTTCCTTTATTACTTCATTCTACAAATACTGCTTTGGAGTTCGTATGATAGGTATTGTGCACACACTGAAAACGCAACAGTAGGCACTACAAATAATACCTGATCTCATGGAATTTCAGAGTTCAGAGAGAAAACATTTATTGAATGTGCAATTACAAGATTAGTTCTTGTTTCTATAGGGCATATATCAAGTGCAAGGAAGGTATTTATTCAGGTGTCCTAATTTAACTTGAGAACGTCAGTGAAGACCTCCTGAGAACTAATGTTCCTGCTAAGAAGACTCCTTTAATGAGTCATGTTTGGCTAAGGAAAGATGAGAATGAGATGGGAGTGAGAGAAAGTCAAGTAGAGGAGAGTACAAGTGAAGAAGCCCAGAGGTGAAAGGAGGGCTTTAGAAGAATTGAAAGAAGTCTCAGTTTCCATGAGGATGGAAAGAGGAGAGCAAGGCAATGACCACTTTGAGATGAGGAAGGGGAGGTGGGAAGAGACTAGATCATGGAAGTCATCATAAACCTCATCATGTTGGTTGATATTTTATCCTAAAGGCAACAGGCAGGTTACAATAGACAAGCAGCATGATTGGGTAGTAGCTGACAGTGTGGAGAATGGGTGGGACTGATTGCAGAGAGGATCCAGAGAGATCTATTAATATATTGTAGTAGTAACTGGCAAGAGGTTATTTGTAGTCTAGACTTGGGTGGTGTGTGAGGGAATATTAAATCATTTCTGATGATGGGAACACTCTAGCATGAAAACTTGGCCAAAGAGCTACATAATTATAAAGTTGTCAAGAGAATTATACCAGTGTAAATTGGTATGTGTGTTGGTCAACAAAGAAATCCATAGAGCAACGATTATGTGTTTTTGAAAATAGTTTATCAAATTATGTACATAAGCATGTTCATTACATAAATCATATATCAGTCAAAAACACATTCATCAATAAATGTGCTGCCATAAGACAACCAATATTAAATTTTAGTATATTTTTCCAAATATATATGTATACAGGCACGCAAAAGAGAATGTAAATTGAACACACTTTTTGAAAATGAAGATAGACTTGTAATTTAGGCTATATTATCCTTTTTAGAAAATTATCAATATACCAATATATGTTCCCATAGGAAAAAAATATTCTAACATTTTAATAACTTCTTAATACAGAGAACTACATATGTGTTTTTATTAAACTGTATATTTGATTCCATTTTGATATTTGTACTGTCAGTTAAATTCTAATGTATGAAATATTTTCAGTCATATTAAACTTCAGAAGACAAATTGATAGAGTCTAAATGATAGTTCTTTTCTCTCTCTCTAAAAGTATGTGACCAGTATCATGGTGGGTTTTTTGTGGTAAGTATAGTATATAATAAGACCAGCCCAAGCAAACACATTAATTATTCTAAATGTAAGAAAATTTATATCTTTTATCTTCCCCAGTAAAATGCTCTAGTCTTTTCCTCTAGGCAGTACTACCATTCATCATTTCTTTCACCTCTGAGTTCCCATCTGAGCTATTACTAAAATTCCTTAGTGCAAGATTCCATGTTAACTAATTTTCATAGAATAGAAAAACTTCTGGCAATATACACAATTGAGTGCTGAGATGGAAGCCTAGATTCTTCCAAAGTGCTTTATAGATCAAGAAAATATTCATCTATTTGCAAGCATTACTCAAGGTCATTTTAAACTATGTTTTTATTAAATGAATTTTTTGTTCAAAGTATCAAGGCTCCTACATAGTTAGAGCTATGAATACAGAACCACTATTGTGGCTTGTGTTTGTTCCTGAAGCTATCATGCCTTTTTTAGAATAGTTGAATAAAAAGCAAATATTTGAGTATATAATTTTTTTCAAATGTTATACACCTCAGCATGTCAAGCTTTAAATGAAACTGAAGGACACTCAAATAAAGTCACTTTTGTCAAAGCCTTTTCCTATCATAATATATTTGGATGATGCAAGATGTATTCCCTTATGATGTCCAAGTGGTTGATAAACCGATTTCTGTGGAATATATAAGAACTATTCAGACTTTGTGGTTTCCTTAAATGAGATGAATAAGAATTTCTCTTTTCTGAATAGGACATAAAGTATGCTAGGCCTATTTTAGATGCTTCAGTGTGCCAAAGATGGTTAAGTTTGGTGTTCATAAATTACTAATCTGGAATAAGAGATTGAATGTATTTTGAAAACTTAAACCTGTTTCACCTGAACATGTTTAACTAGTTAATAAGAAACATCAAAAAGACAAAACCCTGAGATCAACGGTCATTTTTTTGCAAAGCTATTATATGCTGTTTAAATTGGTTGTTCGGGTCTGTCTATAACATAAGTTTTAATAACCTAGCTCAAATGCAGATTTCTAATTTTCAATTAACATAGGAATAATTTTGTTTGCTAAAATAAAATAAATGAATGAATGACAAGTCTGAAACATGAAATGTTCTAGGTAGAACTTTTTAAAATTCCAAATTTCAAAAAATCATGTGGCAACTGTATAGCTCAAGCTTTAAGTATTAACTTTTAACCTTTGACCTTACAGATTTTAACCAATGAAATGTCTCTTTAAACTTTAAAGGAAACAATGATAACGAGCGCCTGGCGATTGCTAGACAGCGAATTCCATATCGACTTGGTCGAGTAGTTGATGAATGGCTACTCGACAAAGGTAAAAAACATTGATTAAAACTTCAAATAAAAAAATAATTTGAACATAACCAAGTAGTACTTCATTGTAACACTAATAAACATAAAAAATAAATTTTCCGTAAAACTAAATTAAAAACAGATTTAAAACAGTAAAATGTAGATAGTAATATTTGCATTCCTTGTATAATACTTTCTATACATTTTTAGACGTACCAGCTGTTTAATAATCTTACCCTGTTAACTTAAGGTTAAAGGGACTGTTAAATATAATCCACTAACTCAATCTATGAAGGTACTCACAGCAAGCATTAACCCAAAATGATAAATCATTCATAGATTATATTACATGTTCCAGCCTCTAAATTATTAACTAAAATATATGTAGTTCTGATATCTTTATTATGGTCCTGAAAAACAAACAAACAAACAAACAAAACTCTTGGTTTAAACTCTAGGCATCTTAAATAGTGGGCAATATGGATTGCCAGTCAAAATGAAGTCCCTTTAACGTTTGCAACCTTCTAAGAGCATTTGGGAACAAGCCCTAATTAAAACTGAACTTAAAGTTGTGTGCATGCTTTTTATGAACAGAGAGCAATCTGCTAAAACTGGATACTCAATTTGATGATTTTGGTACTGTTGCTGAGGATTGCTGTTTAATGGAAATGTGCCATAATTTCTCCATCGGTTTGTGTATCATTCCTGAAGCCGCTTTTTACATCTGAAGCTATGTGTTTTTTTCATTTGTTTTGTTTTAATAGACTTGCTGAAAGCCAATCAGAAAAATCTTTTTGGATTTTTTGTTTATTTGTTTTGTCTCTGACACACTCAGTGTAAACCATGTATTTCTTTTCAGTGTATTTGCCAGAAAAGTAGAATAATTCAAATAACAATGGGCTATTGCACTCAAAAAAATAAACATTTCTAAAGAAAAGCATATGGATACATGTGACCATTATGTGAATTATGAAATTTTTACAATAAATTTAAATTAGATTTCAGCTGCTATAGACTAGTTTCTGCCAGTAGTAATTTTAGAATGACAAATACTTGAAATGTTAGATATCTTACATATTTTTAATTTATCAATTTAGATTTGAGATCTGAGGTAAAAGAGAAAGTGATCCACTGAAAATTGATTTATAATATATATATCTTTGATTGGTCTTTTAGCAAAGGCACTACATTTACAATAAGTTGAGAATTTATAAGTATTTGCCAGTGATTATGCATTTCATGGACACCTCATTTATAAGCAATGAATTATGAGTCAAATGCCTCTCTTATAGTTTATTGCTCTCATTATCCACCCCATGAAAGATCTGTTTTATCATCCTTTATAGAATGTAGAGTTCACAATCAACATTTTTGCATGTATGTAATATTATTTTTACAGGGCGTCAGCTCACAATCTTCAATAGCCAAGCAACCATAATAATTGGCGGGAAAGAGCAGGGCCAGCCCTTCCAGGGTCAGCTCTCTGGGCTTTACTACAATGGCTTGAAAGTTCTGAATATGGCAGCCGAAAATGATGCCAACATCGCCATAGTGGGAAATGTGAGACTGGTTGGTGAAGTGCCTTCCTCTATGACAACTGAGTCGACAGCCACTGCCATGCAGTCAGAGATGTCCACGTCAATTATGGAGACCACCACGACCCTGGCTACTAGCACAGCCAGAAGAGGAAAGCCCCCTACGAAAGAACCCGTTAGCCAGGTGAGTACCTGGATTTCATTTCTTCATTTTGAATTTGTGATTATGAAAGTGGACTTTTCTGCATGTGTGTCTTTTCTAGAATGGTATTACTTCTGATCTCAATCATTATGGCTGTTTTGAGACTTGCTTAATATAATGGATTCAATTTGAAGATGAAATGTTGGTTTGTGGCTTGTGAACTTTGATAAACTTTGTATTGGTTGTGTGTGGCTAGGTTGATGGTCTTGATTCAGTAACCTTGGTCCAGACCAAGCTAAGGGGATTGTCTGAGCATTATACACAGTTTTCACTTTTTAAGTTAAATGAACAAGTAAATTAATGAAGTATCTGCAAGACCTTGTTCAAGCTCAAAACTTCATCAAAATTAAATAAAAGCAAGTTCTGAAAATCTTAAAAAAATTTTTTTTGTATTTTGTACTTTTATTTTGAAGTCTGAAAATTTTGAATTGGAAGGCACGTGGGTCTTGTCATGAATGATAAGTCTGCTCTTCTACTGTTAATAGGAAAAAATGCACTATTTGTTTATCTGAGTACAAAGACCCAAAATATGGTATTTAAAAATTGTCTTGGGCCAACGTATTTTGTACATTATGTGGCTAACTGCCCTCACCCAAAATAGTCACTGAGCTTATTTTTCAATCTTATGTCTAAATTTTTTGGGGAAAAAAATTTTAAATGTCACAATGTACAAGAAGTGTACAATTCAATTAAGATATTACTTCATTAATGATTTGTTGTTGTGTTTATTGTGTATGGCTTATTTAACAATAAGCAGGTTATTCAGGCAAATCTGATATAGGAAAGCAAAACACAGAACAATGATAAACTCTTTCCTTTAAGTAAATAATTCAGAAGAGGATATTCTAGGACATTTAGAATTGGAAATATTCTTGTGAATAAAATTTTAATTAACCAGATTTTTTCCCTCAGAAGTCTTGCTTCATCATTAATGAAATTGCAGCTGCTTAAGTTCTTAGGTAAACCAGATATATCCCCCAATAAGGAAGTATCAGCCTCATTTTAATATGCTTTATTTATTAGTACTTGCTATGTAGTAAGAAATTATGTTTGTTAAGAAAATATGTGTAAAATAGCTATTTCATTTACACGTTAAACACCTAAAAATGAAGAAATTAAAATTTATGCATTTTATAATATTAAGTAATGTAAAAGGAAAATAGTTAACTGCCCATTAATCGCCAATGAAAAGACTCTCTTTTTTTATAAGCTATAACATGTTTAAAGATAGCAATGGTTTGTGGAAGTAAATGATCTAATCATTTAGTGATTACTTGGTTCATTTGAGGAGGTATTGACTTAAATAAAAGATTACTAGGTTCATTAAAAAATAGATATTTTAAATCTTCAGATTTCAACAGACCAATAATAGCACTTAAATAATTTGGAATAATATACTACAAATATTCAGTTGTGGCAACAGTGTTTTAAAGTTGTACTGAAAGCTTTTAAAATTCTCTCATAAGGATATGTTTGTGATTACAGGTAGTAAGTTGTGAATGTATGAAAGAGAGGCTACTGGGGAAGAAATCAAATTGCTTATTTTTGAATAGCAGGCTAATTTATTGTGAATTTCCTTTACTTCACAATTGATTTTTAACTGCCCTCCAACTACAAAGAAATTATTGATATATACAGAATTTAAGTGTTTGCTAGAATTATGAGTCTTGGAAGTTTCAATAGGAAAGTGATTTGTAATGCTCAGTCTAAGACTATAACCTTTGACCCATTTTTGCAGGTTGGATGAGGCATCTTCCTTCCATAATGGCCATAACTGCCTGCTTTTATCAACTGTCTTACTCAGTTGTTTGCCAGGGAGGGTCATTTAGTTTTCAAAAGCCATACTGGACTGTTTTCTCAATCAACGTGTATTTTCCTCAGTGATAACACAGAGCCACTTAAGTTACAATGCCTATGTACCTTAGGGTGATTGCATGTTTTAGAACTATAGAAACAGATTTTTGGTCAAGCAGAATTAAATTGGATTCATTTCAGATAGATGAGATGAGGTTTTTTCAGCCATTCTGCAAGGCAAGTAGTGGGGAGAAATGTATTTTTCAGTTTTCACAGAGTCAAAGAATATAAAAGAGAATTCACAAAATGTCATCCCATAAGATTCTGTTTACATTCCTATTTAAAAGTAAATATGCTTTAAAAAGAAAAAAAAAGTTTTTCTTCTCTTGATAGTGATCAATTTTAAGACTGATATTTACTTTAGAAAGACATGATCTATGTCATGAAGTAATGGATCCATTTACCAACCCTTCTGATTAAATAATTTTAAAAAATATGACTATAACAATACTAGTAGTACTTTTTAATATGGATTATATAAAATTCACAAAAAGTTATTTTGTTTATGATATTTAGTATCTAAATGTTTCCATAAGACCCACTCATCCTAACAAAGAGAAACTTTTTATAAGGATAATCTCAGAAAGTGAATCTTTGCAAACTTTTGACAGTATAAAGTTCTTCAGGATGCTGAGAGCTTCCTTCTTGGGTTTGGAGGCAAAAGTGTCACACAAGATCTTTGATGGCAAAGTGTTCCCTGCTCTTCTGAATAATATGGCAATCTATGATGTATATGTGAAAAAAGTGTTAGTTGCTTAGTCATGTCCAGCTCTTTGCAACTTCATGGACTGTAGCCCGCCAGGCTCTGCTGTCCATGGAATTATCCAGGCAAGAATACTGGAGTATGGGTAGTCATTCTCTTCTCTAGGGAACCTTCCAGACCCAGGGGATCAAACCGGGGTCTCCTGCATTATAGGTGGAATCTTTACTGTCTTGAGTCACCAGCCAAGCCCTTGATGTATATGTAGCTTTATGTAAATGAGTTAAAGCAAGTTAACATGCAAAGGACAATATTCATTCCCTTTGGTTGCCAGTTTGTAAAGAAAGAAAATTGTTTATTTTGAGATCAATATTTTGACATTTCTTTTGGTCTATGCTTTGTATCACATTTTGCAATGTTGTACTCTTTCCATTAAGAATATATTAACAGTTATTTACATACTGTAGACAATATGGATCCATGGTATTGCCTTTTGGTTAGAGAAGGTATAGTATAATAGAAAGATCACAGCAACAGTTTTCCAGTTTCAATACAACCTCCTATCTTTGTGAGTATCTTGAACAAGATGGTTAACCTCGCTGCACTCTGGCTTTGCTTGCTATCTCTCTAAAATAAGTGGGTTTAGGAATCTCTTGAACTGTGTTATTCTTGTTTAGTTACCAAGTCATTTCTTACTCGTTTGTAACCCCATGGATTGTAGCCTGCCAGGCTCCTCTGTCCATGGAATTTCCCAGGCAAGAATACTGGAGTGTGTTGCCATTTCCTTCACCAGGAATCTTCCTGACCTAGGGATCGAACCCACGTCTCCTGCTTGGCAAGTGAATTCTTTACCACTGAGCCAGCAGGGAAGCCCCATGTACCCGGTGGTATATCAATGTAATTATTAATAGAATCCTTTTTTGACTCTCAAAAGCATCCCAGTTTGGTCCACAAATTGTATTATGCTCTACTTTGACAACATATTTAAAATCTATTTTTGCAAGAAAATCATTCTTCATAAGAATAATGGAGAGGCCCTGTCTTTTACACTCAGAGTAGAAACTGACTCTGGTCTCCTTACCTGATCTCAAGAATCCATAGTGTTTTTCATCTTCTTTCATCTCATTTCAAAAACCTTAAAAAAGGAGAGAAATAAGGCTTTGAGAGATGCTGGTTTTTGACTGGAGGGACTATAGTTTGCAACTCTTAGAAAGAAATTAAATTGTAGACTGGGGCAGAATCAGTAAGTATGAGTGAAATGTAATGAAACAATTTAGTGGTTCCAGTTAGACTTTATTCAGAGTAGAGGTAGCAAACCTACTCAAGAAAAGGTACTATTGAGGATTTTAAACCATTGGTAGGTTGTCAGGACATGTGTATTCACTTCCTACTGAACTCATTGGTATTTGATTCCTGTAGAATGTTCCAAAAAGAATCCCAATTAGTGTACAAACAAAAAAAAGTGTTTGAATATGTTGGACACTGCTATTGCTTCCTGGCAGCTTTGGAGATACTCATAAAAAATTAATGCTATTTGTTTGAAAAATGTAAGCAGAGTGCACACATATTTCCATGAAAAATATCTAAAGCTAACAAAAAACATTTTGTAACTCCAAAGAGCAAAATTTTATTTTTTATTAAAAATATTAATTAACCTTAGCTGTGGCTTCATTATTAAAAAATAACTGCATTACTTATAATTATGTGTGTTCCTGATAACCACTCTGCATTTTAAAATACTGGTGACATGAATAATTAATTTTATTTTCCCTAGTCTAATCATTCTGCTGAATTTACTTAAATTAATGTACATTTTAACTGCAAATTTTAGTGCATAGTGAAAAGAAAAACACTTGGGTGTAGATTTGAAAATGTATACAAAGGCTCGTTCTTCTGAAACTAATGGTGCCGAGTAAGAAAAGTATAATTCATTGTAATTTTAAATGTAAATAAGCACTGCTATTTAGAAGGTGTTTTCCCCCTCATTACTGGTAAACAAAAGTTCTAGGATATATACATTTTAAAGAGTTTATTGAGAAATTTGAGGCCCAAAGAAACTAAATAACTTCCTCAAGGCTATGCAGCCAGCTTCTTTTCACAGTATGTTGAGGTGAGCTGGTCCTCTGCCCTTTAGCCTGGCCTCTGTTCGGAATCTCATCACTTCCTGCCTTCACATATTCTTAACTAGTTCAGTGTGATCTCTACCTAGGTAGGGATCAGGCTTCTCTTTTTGAAAATGCAGATATGAGCCTTAATACATCCAAGTATTTAAGATAAAGAGCAGATTCCCGAATGATCATCAGGGTCCATCCTTCACAGCTAGCCTCCTGTCTGCCTCACTAGGAAGTTTTATCTCTACTCTTCTCCACACCCATTTCCTCTGATCTGTTGAACTACTAATAGCAACCTCCAGAGGTCATGCTATTTCACACCTCTCTCTGCTTTGCCTGCAAAGCCCTTTCCATTGTTCACCTACCTATTTCCATCCTTCGTACTCTTCCCAATCTCTCCCAGTCTGCTTCTGCCTTCTGAGAGCTGACTATTTGAAGAGGCAGCACTGACAAGGCTGTTAAGGGTGCAGTATTGTGCAGGGGTCAAGGGCAGTGACTCCAGAAGCCTGAATGCTTGCTTAAATCTCAGTCTTACTTTCCCCATATACTGGCTGTGTTCCTTAGGCAAGTTAGCCTCTCAGTATCTCTGCTTCCCATCTATAAAATGGGGATGATGGTGTCATAAACTTATTGTGAGAATTAAAGTCACTATCGTATGAGAACTATATACAGTCACTGCTATTTGACAATTTTTCATTGTCCAAAAAAAAATTTTTTTTCATTATGGTTCACCCTAAAATGAAGAGAAGTAAAAAATAATGCCTGACACATGTAACCATTATACAAATAATAATTATGTTTGAAAAGCATTCCTTAAGTACACTGTATGAATTAAAGCATCTTTCTTACCTTTAAAATATTTTCTTCACCCTTGAAAACAATAGCTCTGAATCGCTGTTTCTGAATCAAAGCGTCAATTGCATATACTGAGCACATACTGAGCTGAAGGGGCTTCCCAAGTGGCACGAGTGGTAAAGAACCCGCCTGCCAATGCAAGAGACGTAAGAGATGCTGGTTAGATCCCTGGATCCAGAAGATTCCCTGGAGGAGGGCATGGCAACCCACTCCAGTATTCTTGCCTGGAAAATCCCAAGGATAGAGGAGCCTGGTGGGCTAGGGTCCATAGGTCGCAAAGAGCCGTCGGACACGACTGAAGCCACTTAGCATGCACACACGCATGCACGCGTCCTGAGCTGAATTCTCTGTTGAATGTGTTTTCCACAGGGAGGCAGCACCATTCCCCTACAAGTATGTTGAAAAGCAGTGGGAGGCAGGAAGTGATTCAGGGGGAGAGTCGTCACTAGCATTTAGTGGGAGGGGACCGTGAACACTAAATATACTGCAAAGTCAACTGTCCACTGATCCCCATACCCGGCACTGTTTTACTCAACCTCCAACCACCACTGCTACCAACAGAAATTACTATTGACTGGGCAGCCCAGAAATTTCCTATACCTGTTTCCCAGCTGTTCTCAGACAGAAACTCATTCATAGCATGGTGCTGAATATTGAAAATATGACTTCTGTAATTGTCCTCAATAACATGTCTTGATTAAGGAGCTTAAAAATTCATGTTATACTCTTTTTTCAACATGGATATGAAAAACATCAAGTACTTCCAGCTGTGCGTTAGACTAAATTGGGTTTATGATTCTTGATATAATTGATACCATTTGGGAGAAATGGAATGATTTAAGACCCTGTATCTAATGAGTATGTGACAGTAAATTCAGTGAACATTTTCTCAGAAAGGACTGGTGAGATTGTCACCATTCCTGATATTTCAAGTTTCAGTTGAGGACAAAGGAATTACTTTTTATTAAGTCAGGTGTCAGGTGTGAAGTCACTCAGTCGTGTCTGACTCTTTGCAACCCCATGGACTGTAGCCTACCAGGTTCCTCCATCCATGGGATTTTCCAGGCAAGAATACTGGAGTGGGTTGCCATTTCCTTTCCCTTTTATTAAGAAATGAGTTAAATTTAAAGTAGCAATAAAATAACCTTATCTTCTTGTCTTTATTTTAGTCAATACTATGAATTCTTGGTACCATAATAATCTGGCTTTCAAGTACATAAGTATGTTTATGTTATACCTGTTGACTTATTCCTCTTTTACATGTAATAAGTATTTTGTTAAGGAAGGGGAGGAGGCAAGTCATCTGGAATAAGAAAATTGTGTATGCATGCATGTATGTTAGCAATACTTTTTTCTTTGATAATATATATAAAACAGTAGGTTTAGTTTAATAAACTGATATCAAGATTAAACTTAAATCTCTCTAATAATATCTTGTGGAAGTAGAATTGATATACAGTATACTTCTGCAGATTCTTTTCCATTATAGGTTGTTACAAGATAATTGAATATAGTTTCCTGTGCTATCCAGTAGGTCCTCGTTGCTTGTCTATCTATTCTATATATAGTTGCCTATATCTGTTAATCCCAAATTTTTGTTTATCCTTCCCCCTCCATTTCCACTTTGGTAACCATAAATTTGTTTATGTCTGTAAATCTATTTCTGCTTTGTAAATAAGCTAATCCTTTTAAAAACAGAGTCCACATATAAATGATATGTGATATTTGCCTCTCCTGTCTGACTTACATCACTTATGATGATAATCTCTAGGTCCACCCATTTTGTTGCAAATGGCATTATTTCATTCTTTTTTAATGACTGAGTAATATTCCATTGTATATCTGTGTACCACATCTTCTTCGTCCATTCATGTGTCAATGGACATTTTAGGTTGCGTCCATGTCTTGGCTATCATAAATAGTGTCACTATGGACACTGGGTACATGTTATCTTTTCAAATTAGTGTTTTCATGTTTATGGATATACGGCCACGAGTGGGAAATTGTGTCATATGGTACTATATTGTTAACTTTTTAAAGAACTTCCATACTGTTTTCCATAGTGACTATAAAAACTTACATTCCCACCAGCAGTATACAAGGGTTCCCTCTTCTCTATACCCTCTCCAGGATTTGTTATTTATAGATTTTTTAAATGATGGCTATTTTGACTAGTGTGAGGCGGTATCTCACTATAGTGTTGATTTGCATTTCTCTAATAATTAGTGATGTTGAACATCTTTTTATGTGCCTGTTGGCCATCTGTATTCTTCTTTGGAGAAAAGTCTATTCAGATCTTCTGCCATGTTTTGATTGTTTTTTGTGGTTGTTGTTGTTTGTTTGTTTATGGAGCTGCATCCGCTGTTTTTATATTTTGGAAACTAATCCCTTATTGGTCACATCATTTGCAAATACTTTCTCCTGTTCTGTTGTATTCTCATTTTGTTTATAGTTTTCTTTGCTGTGCAAAAGCTTTTAAGTTTAATTAGGTCCCATTTCTTTATTTTTGTTTCTATATCCATTACTCTAGGAGATGGAGCCAAAACAAGTATTGCTGTGATTTAGTGTCAAAGAGCATCTGCCTAAGTTTTCTCATAGGAGTTTTATAGTATCTGGTCTATGTACCCCTTTTTGTGCCACTTCCATACTGGTTTGATTACTGTGCTGCTGCTGCTGCTAAGTCGCTTCAGTCGTGTCCGACTCTGTGCGACCCCATAGACGGCAGCCCACCAGGCTCCCCTGTCCCTGGGATTCTCCAGGCAAGAGTCCTGGAGTGGGGTCAGGGCACATGATTTATCCAGATCCATTCTTTCTCAAGGTTATTTTGGCTATTCAGGTTTTTTTGTGTTTCCATACAAATTTTAAAATATTTTGTTCCAATTCTGTGAAAAATACCATTGGTAATATGACAGGGGTTGCATTAAATCTATAGATTTCCTTGGGTACTACATGAGTTCTTCAATTTTCATTATTTAGTGCCTATATTAAGTTTTCTTATCAGTTAACATCACTGAAAAGTTCTCCAACAACAACAAAAAATATGTAGTATCATATGATATGAACTTTAAGAGGAGATATAGCTAATTCATCTGCCTTTTATAGCACTCATGAAACACTGTCTTCTCATCATGGCTATTCTTTTTATGTAGAATCTCAAGCAGACAAATAACACAAGTGTTAACCAATAGTTTCTTCAGTTAGCATAGTAAATGATAATCAAAACAAAAATAGCAGTGTATATTTGTTTTTATTAAGTTGTTTATGGGGTTAGCCAAAAACTTCATCCAAGTTTTTCTGTAAGATGTTGGCCAAATGAACTTTTTGGCCAACCTAATATTTTTAACCATAATGTATGTTGCCTGTAAATCTGCAGTACTTTTAGTTAAAATTATGAATTAGTAAATATCTTTTGTGTGCATAATATATAAAATATTTGCAAAGTATTGTATTCTTGAGGATAAACGTGTGGTACCTAGAGATACAGACCTATATGACAGGAACCAACTACTTCTCGGATGTGTAGAGAAACCGTGGATTAATTATAAAATGCAATATTCAACAGGCATCAGTGACTCAATGGACATGAGCTTGAGCAAACTCCAGGAGATAGTGAAGTACAGGGAAGCCTGGCATTCTGCATTACATAGGATAGCAAAGAGTTGGACACAACTGAGCGACTGAACAACAGGAACAACAAAGTCAACAAGAACAAAGCTTTTGTACATAACAGATGAACAGCATATTATTAACAGGATCACTGACAAACTGAAACTCTGAAACAAAGTGAAAGGGTGGAAGATATTTTAGTCTTTTTTTTTTTAAACAGCAAGTGTTTTGAAGTAACACATTTTTATTAATTCACATGTCCTGAGTGTTGGCAATGTGCTAGACATTACCCTGGATCTGAAATTACCCACACTCTGTGGAAAACTTCTAAAATAAATATTATCATTCCAGTCTGTAGGTTTGATAGGAAAGCTGGTGACGCAGACTCCTGTTGTCTTCTTTTAGGATTGATTTTCCTAGTGAAGGGACCTGGAGACTTCCCTAAGAGGGGTGTGGGTGAGCAGAATCACCTCTGTCTTTCCACAGAATAAATACCACGTGGTTGAGGAAGTGTGGATACTGCTTGAACTCAATGTTGGACTATTACATGGAGTGAATTATGAACCAGTGATAAAGGGAACTTTAAAATCATTCTTACTGTGATGATAGGTTCTTTGTGTCAGCTTGATTTACATGAGCAAACATCTTAGCATAGCATCTGGCACAAAGTACATGGTCATTTTTTACTTTCTCAGAATCCTTGTTCCCATTCTTCCACTCTCTTCTTTCTTTTCTCTGTTTATTGCTTTTTTCCTTTCTTCCTTTTGTGTGCTAGACCCTATTCTAAGCATTACAGATTCAAACAAGATGACTCAAATCCCAAATAAGAGAAGTGGGCCTGAATTTGATCAACTCTGTCCACAGGCTGCATAAAAAATAAATTTGATTATAGATTCCCCAGAATACTGGTGAGCTGACCACATGAGGTCATTTTTGAGGTTGCGCCCAAGTACTGCATTTTGGATTCTTTTGTTGATTATGAGGACTATTCCATTTCTTCTCTGGGATTCTTGCCCAAAGTAGTAGATGTAACGGTCATCTGAATTAAATTTCCCCATTCCCATCCATTTTAGTTCACTGATTCCTAAGGTGTTGATGTTTATTCTTGGACATGAACTTGGGCAAACTTCGGGAGATGGTGAAGGACAGGGAGGCCTGGTGTGCTACAGTCCATGAAGTCACAAAGAGTTGGACCCAACTGGACAACTGAACAGTGACAACAACCCCATGAGGAGTTTCTATCTGCTGTACCATGTTAAGCCAGCTCTTACAAGATCTTCACTAAATGAGTGTATGCGTGTGTGTGTGAGAAAGTCACTCAGTCATGTCCAACTCTTTGCCTGCCAGGCTCCTCAGTCCATGGGATTTTCCAGGCAAGACTATTGGAGTGGGTTGCCATTTACTTCTCCAAGGGATCTTCCCCACCCAGGGATCGAACCCAGGTCTCCTGCATTGCAGGCAGACTCTACCATCTGAGCCACCAGGGAAGCCCACTAAATATACCCCAGTAATAAAAATTCAGCAGGAGAACCGTGGCCCTAGAACATTTAAGGGAAGCTTGTTTTCATATTTCCTATATCTCTTAGCTTACCTCTACAGTGACTATCCCTGAATATATATCAAAAGCCTTTGTATACAGCTAGATTATACTGTAAGTGCTTGTGTCCATGGGTCCAAAGGGAATATTAATTTCTTTCAAAAGAAAATAGTATTCACATTCCATTAAATGGAGGTTCTCTGGTTCTAATGCCTGTATTTTAGAAGTAAAAAAGATTCATCAAGATTCTTTCACATTTTGTGGTGAATTTCCTATACCTATACCTGAATTTCCCATGCACAGCATTAAGTGACTGTTAGTAATAATTCTAGACAAAGCCAATATGGCAACTCATAACAATAAATGAAAAATAAGACACCATGAGGCAGCCAAATGACCCACTTATTCTGTTATGAAGTGAAGGCTTTCCACTGTCCAAAGTAAGAGTTTTCATTATAGTTTTAGATAGACGTATACTTATATTTGTACCTGAAGTTGTCTGTGTTTTATTTAATCACCTCATTGTCTTATATTTTCTTCTCAGTATGACTTTGCATTCCACATTATTTGGAAAGTTGATTCAGAAGAGGGGGAAAAAAAACATGTGTGAAGCACCAAATTTGAAATTTATCATCTATATGCTAGCAATAATAAACAAAATGCAACTTCCGATTTTCAGTCTCTTCAATGTTTTCCTCTCTGCCATCAGTGGTCCTCTTTTCTTCTTTTTATCCTATGCTACCCTTGTACCTGTGGTCTTATTAATAGTAATTGACTCTACATTTATTTTTTTTTTAATTTTATTTTATTTTTAAACTTTACAAAATTGTATTAGTTTTGCCAAATATCAAAATGAATCCGCCACAGGTATACATGTGTTCCCTGTCCTGAACCCTCCACCCTCCTCCCTCCCCATACCATCCCTCTGGGTCGTCCCAGTGACTCTACATTTATAAAGTTCTTTGCTGTTGTTCAGTCACTCAGACACGTTAGACTCTTTGAGACCCTATGGACTGAAGCACACCACACCTCCCTGTCCCTCACCATCTCCCGGAGTTTGCTCAAACACATGTCCATTGAGTCACTGATGCTATCTAGCCATCTCACTTTGCTAATGTTACTGGTATGAGATGATTTTAGACCTTAAATTTCACTCAAAACGTTCCCCCAAATCCCCAAGCAGAATGCATTTCTTGTTTTATAGCACTTTGGAGAAATAGATAAATAGACATTCAGATAAGTAGATAACAGATAGTTCTTTATCTATCAGAGCCTATAACTTTTACTTCCATTTCTTTTTGACAAGCCCCTGAAAGTCAAAACCTATGGCTTATTCCCCTATGCAGGCTCAATACCTAAGGTGCTTGGTGCATAGTGGCCACTAAGTAATTAGTTCTTGCATAGATAAATTATGAACACATAAAGTGCATATCCCAATGCTGAGGTAAATAATGAGTGTTGCCTAGTGTTGAGTTTTCCTGGATTGATCAATAGTTGCAGAGAATGAAAATGGTACATATAAGAAGGGGAAAACAGTTATTCCTTCACATGGAGAGTTAATACACAGTTTTAAAACAAAGAATATTGTTGTTTTTAAGAGAAAGTTGTGAATAGGACATACAGAAGGCAAATTCTCATTTCAGTTTGTGTTACTCACGTTCACCTAAGTTCAGGAAGGAAGGTCTGTCAGTAAGGTAGAAAGGACAGGGGTACAAAGCAGAATAGTTTTTACTGACAGGTTACAGATCAGTGGGTATAGCATGCTTTTTCAGAGGTTGAGGAGTGTCTTATCATTTTGGGGTTAGCTGAAATTGACAATTTCAAGTGAGAACCAAGTACAAAGAACTAGCAAATTAAAAGAGATTAGAGGAGCATGCTGGCATAACACTAATTGGACACAAAGACTTAAATGGAGTTTGGGGAGTGGAGTGAATTCCTGATGACAGACAAATCTAGACAAAACCTAGGATATGTCGAAGGAGTTAGTCTTGCTGTGTGGGTTATTTGAAAATATAGTATACTTAAATGGGTGATACCTCAAATTGCAAGTAATAACATTAATTATAACCTACTCTTTTACACTGGTTCTGAAGCTAATAGCAGGATTCTGGCAAAATTTACTTTTAGACTTTGTTGTATTATATATATATGCAAAAAAAGTGGAAATAATTGTTAAATTATTTTTATTACAGTAAAACATGCACATGAAAACAAGTCAATATGATTTAGAAGATAATGTATGTATCAGTTCAGTTTAGTTGCTCAGTCGTGTCCGACTCCTTGTGACCCCACAGACTGCAGCACACCTGCAGGCTTCCCTGTCCATCATCAACTCCTGGAGCTTGCTCAGATTCATACCCAGCAAGTTGGTGATGCCATCCAACCATCTCATGCACTGTCATTCCCTTCTCCTCCTGACTTAAATCTTTCCCAGCAACAGGATCTCTTCCAATGAGTCAGTTCTTCGCGTCAGGTGGCCAAAGTATTGGAGTTTCAGCTTCAGCATCAGTCCTTCCAATGGATATTCAGGACTGATTTCCTTTAGGATGGAGTGGTTGGATCTCCTTGCTGTCCAAGGGACTCTCAAGAGTCCTGTCCAACACCACAGTTCAAAAGCATCAATTCTTTAGGACTCAGCTTTCTTTATAGTCCAACTCTCACATCCATACATGACTACTGGAAAAACCATAGCTTTGACTACATGGACCTTTGTTGGCAAAGTAATGTCTCTGCTTTTTAATATGCTGTCTAGATTGGTCATAGTTGTTCTTCCAAGGAGCAAGCATCTTTTAATTTCATGACTGTAGTCACCATCTGCAGTGATTTTGGAGCCCAAGAAAATAAAGTCTCTCACTGTTTCCATTGTTTCTGCATCTATTTGCCATGGAGTGATGGGACTGGATACCATGATCTTAGTTTTTTGAATGTTGAGTTTTAAGCCAGCTTTTTTTACTATTCTTTCACTTTCATCAAACACTTGTTAGTTCTTCTTCACTTTCTGTCGTACGGGTGGTGTCATCTGCATATCTGAGGTTATTGATATTTCTCCCGGAAATCTTGATTACAGCTTGTTCTTCAGCCAGCCGGCATTTCGTATGATGTACTCTGCATATATATATGACTTCCCTGGTGGCTTAGATAGTAAAGCGTCTGTCTACAATGCAGGAGACCTGGGTTTGATCCCTGGGTGGGGAAGATCTCCTAGGGAAGGAAATGGCAACCCATTCCAGGATTCTTGCCTGGAAAATCCCATGGACAGAGGAGCCTGGTAGGCTACAGTCCATGGGGTTGAAAAGAGTCGGACACGACTGAGTGACTTCACTTCACTCTGTATATAAGTTAAATAAGCAGGGTGAAAATATACAGCCTTGATGTACTCCTTTCCCAATTTGAAACAAGTCTGTTGTTCCTTGTCTGGTTCTAACTGTTGCTTCTTGACCTGCATACAGATTTCTAAGGAGGCAAGTAACGTGGTCTGGTATTCCCATCTTTTTCTGAATTTTCCACAGTTTATTGTGATCTACACAGTCAAAGGCTTTGGCATAATCAATAAAGCAGAAGTAGATGTTTTACTGGAACTCTCTTGCTTTTTCTGTGATCCAACGGATGTTGGCAATTTGATCTCTGTTTCCTCTACCTTTTCTAAAACCAGCTTGAACATCTGGAAGTTAATGATTTACGTACTGTTGAAGCCTGACTTGGAGAATTTTGAGCATTACTTTGCTAGTGCATGAGATGAGTGCAATCGTGTTGTAGTTTAAACATTCTTTGGCATTGCCTTTCTTTGGGATTGAAATGAAAACTGACCTGTTTATGAAAACTGTGATTAAAACTTTCAATGAAAACTGTGGCCACTGCACAGTTTCCAAATTTGCTGGCATATTGAGTTGCAGCACTTTAACAACATCATCTTTTAGGATTATAAATAGCTGAACTGGAATTCTATCACCTCCACTAACTTTGTTCATAGTGATACTTCCTAAGGCCCACTTGACTTCACATTCCAGAATATCTGGCTCTAGGTGAGTGATCACACCATCGTGATTATCTGGGTTGTGAAGATCTTTTTTGTCTAGTTCTTCTGTGTATTCTTACCACCTCTTCTTAGTATCTTCTGCTTCTGTTAGGTCCATACCATTTCTGTCCTTTATTGTGCCCATCTTTCCATGAAATGTTCCCTTGGTATCTCTAATTTTCTTGAAGAGATCTCTAGTCTTTCCCATTCTATTGTTTTCCTCTATTTCTTTGCATTGCTATATGTAAAAATAGTAGCAATACCCCATCCAACCCCTCACCACCCTTCCTCTTACTTCACAGAGATGATATCTTTTCATAATTCTTTTGGCAATTAGTTTTATATCTTTAAATAATATGCTTACACTTCCATTTGTTTATCCCTTTTAAAAATAATATTTATGCACTCTCCAGAATGAAAACTGAAAATTAGTTCCTGGTCTTTATCTCTTCATTTTCCTCTTCTTCTTTTCATCTGAATTTTTTCATATACTAGTCATTTTTGTCACTTTAAATAGTACATATAGTATCTCTATTTCTCATTCCATTAATATACAACAGTATCTCTTGAGATCCACATTAGTAAGATAAAGCTATTGTACACCTACCTCTTCTACTAGCTTCTCTAAATCCCACCACCTCATTATATTTCCAGAGATGTTAACTTTAACATGCTGTTTGGCAACAACAAGCACATCTTGCATATTTTATCTATGAGGAATACAAATTGGAGAAACAGTAAAGTGCTCTGAGACTACCGCTACTGTGTAAATATTGTCCAATGCCAGTTGCAGTTTTGTGTTAAGATTATATGCATTTTCTTATGGGTCCAATATTGTATTACCTGGACTTCTTAAAGGAGAATATTCTCAGGGTCAGGATCAAATGGAATCCCTTCCATCATATCAGTTTCTTATAATCAGGACATTCTATTTTGTTTCATATTTGTATTATACCTGTCTCCTTTTTTTCCCAAAAGTTCCTCAACATTTTTTTTTCTTACTTTGTTTCCTTTGTGTTTATTAGATCAGCAGTTTAGGTTCCCAGTCTTTCAACTGTATGAATTCTTTCTTTTTCACCCCAAACATCTCCTATCTGTGCTTTCTGTTATTGAACCTTAGTGTTACTGCTTGATCTGGAGTGTAACAGGAGACCCTGTTCATATTGAGAGTGATCAATGAGTATGTAGAATGATAGCCTTTTCCTTGGAAATGGCAGATGTGGTGTACACGTCCTAATGTCAGAATAAAAAGAATATTCAAACTAAGAGCCTTACCTTTCTTTGAACAAATTTTTGACTTTAAGAGAAAAATGATCCGGCTTTTCTTTTGTCTGTTTTTGCTTCGGGGGTTTGTTTTTGTTTTATTTTATATTTTAGGTGATTATATTAACTGTGCATCCCTGTGTCACAAGTTGTCTCAAAATTTAGCAACTTAAACTAACAAGGATTTATTCTCTCACCGTTTTTGTGGGTTAGGTGAATCTGGGTAAAGTTTAGCTAGGAGCCTTGGGCTCAAGGACTCTCATGAAGCTGCAGTGAGAGCCATTGACCAAACCTGCAGTCTCATTTGAAGGCTTGACTGGAGGGTGGGAATTCACTTTCCAGTTCACTTACATGGCTTATTCTCTCACATGTGGGTATAGGGCTTCTTCATAAATTCTGGCAGCTCGTTTCCCCCAGGGCAAGTGATCTTACATGGAAGGAGAGTTGGGGTTAGAATCTGGGAATCACTTAGGATGGGAGCCATGGACTTTTCATAACTTAATCTTAGGAGTGACATCCCATCATGGCTGCAGTTAGTTTAGCCCATCCATGCCCAAGGGGAAGAAATTACAAAAGGGCATCAATGCCAGGAGTTGAGGATCTTTGGGGACCATCTTAGGTCTTTTCACAATGTCAAAAAGTAAATGGATGCCAATGGATTTGACTTTTATATGTATTTTCTGCTGATCTCCTTCCACGTCTTCTCCAGATAAGCTGTCAGTGACTCTTTATCCCCTGCATCTCTCTGCATTGTATTCCAAGCTGTGCATTTTTCTGCTTTTCCCACTCACCAACTCTTTTTCAGCCATTTCTAGTCTTCCACTAGTGTTTGAAAAGCTCTTTATTGTGTTGACTGCATACTTTTTCTCTCCACTGAGAGGCTTTACAGACAACACAGGTTGGTCTAGCTTTTATTTTTCATGGAGCCTCAGGAAGGAGAGAGACAAAAGCATCAGTATTCTTCCCAGACTTGAAATGGACTTTGAGATTGCAGCCATGACTAGAGGAAATTAAATATTTTGGTACTGTGTTTAGTCACTGTCCAGAAAAGAATGCCCTTTGTTTTTCTTTTCACATTCAAAACACAGATGAGAAGTCTCTACACTCCCAATTAACTGAGTTTGCAAATTGTAACAGATTGTGAAATATGAAGAAAAAGCCTAACATTCTTTATTATTTCTGAATCCTGAGTTTTCTGCTCCTTCACCCTACTAACTAAACCTTTTGAAGCAACTTCTCCTGGCTTGAGTATATAGGGTATTATATTTATGCAACTTCAAAGAATCTTTTAATCTTCCTAGTTTGACAAAGTTTAGCTATAATCATTTGGACTCAAAGAGCAATCACAAAAATTCTAAAGGACTCTGTGATTGATAAGGCCTGAGTTCTTTTTCATTATTTTATTGTCATTCATTTTTAGTGGTTAGAAGTAGATGATGTGGTAAGTCAGCAAAATAGTCTTCATTCTCTCAAATAGCCTATCTTTAATGAAATCTTAGAAAGAAACAGCCTTATATTTCTGACCTCATAATGCACTGTTCATCAATGAAGAAAAACCAAAATGAAAAGCAAGGTATAGTTTTGTCTTCGTATCCAATTTCAATTTGCTCCAGTCAGGAACAGAAATATTAGAGAGATTAGAGTAGTATTGGAAGAACAGAAGGATTTTTCTTATTTTCTAGATTCCAGGTTTTTTTCTACTTTAACTTCAAAAAACATTTGCCAATTAATTCCAATGGTAATTAGAGCAAAAGTACTGATTACTTTGCTAAAATGAAACTCAGAAACTAACAAATACAAAGCAGAGACACGTTTTATATTCAAACCTAACTATATATGACATTTAATAGCCTTATGTAGTTATTGTTTATCTTTTATCATTTCAAAGTTAACTGTTTTTCCCTACTTAAAGAAAATTGTTTTATTTATTTAATTAAACTGGAATACAATAAATGTTGTTCTACCTTTTTAAAAAAAAGTTCCCCCACTTACTTGGTGTTTAATTAGTTTTTGCTATGTTGCAGACTGCCTCTAAACTTAGTCACTAGAAATATTGATTTAGCTCATGATTCTGTGATTCTGCAATTTGGACTGAGCTCAGCTGGGTGGTTTGTCTAACCTCTGCTGTGTTTGGGTTTGACTGATCTCAGTGGGTCTATTCTTACGTTGATGATCCACTACTGGGTTTCCTAGGGACTGGTTGATCTAAGATGGTTCAACTGGGACAATGTACCTATGTTCCACGTTTGCTTATACTCCAGGAAGCCAGCTCAATCACAGAATTCCATGGGTGAGAGTAGAACTGTGCAGAATCTCTTGAGCCCAGGCTCAGAACTTGCTTAACGCAGCTTCAACTTTAGTGATAAAGCAAGTCACAAGGTCAGCCCACGTTCAAGGAGAGGAATTACAAGAAATGTGGCCTTGATTATAGTTAATCACACTTAAGGAATGAGACCTGTGTTAATATTTATGCTCCAGACCACCAAATGATAAAATCATGTTGTCACATACATTGTTAATAGCTAAAAAGTCCGGTGAAGACAAACCAGTATGCATACAGATTTGTCAAAACCTGAAAAAATTGTTAGCATTTCTAATACTGGCTATTTCAATTATGCCCACTCTCCTCTGAAGACAGTCTCCTAGTGGGTCAGGTGGTGGTGGCCATTCCTTGCTGGGCACATGCAGTATCAGAAGAGCTCATTTGTTCAGCTGACAGCAGGTGCTATTTAAGTCCTGTAGTTAGCTTTCTGCCCTCTCGTCTTTGGAGGTATTTATCAGCAAACTTTGATGGTCAAAAATCACATTATTCAAAGATCACTGTAGGACAAAGTGCATGAATCTATTTTGAGATACAGGGTATAGATATGGATATAGGTATAAATATAAAGATATTAATAACCTTTCATGCTCCTAATAAACTTGCCATTGTCACCTGTTTCTATATCTCCTTTACACATAAACCCACATACCTCCGTATTTTCCTCAGTTTTATGTATTGTATTATTTTTCTCTAAATATGCTTTGCGATTGTCATATATTTTCTTTTTTTTAACTAAATTTTTTCATTCAAGACTTTAGGCTATAATGATGTCAAAACTTAAAGTCATTGTTTTTCCCCTCTGAACATAAGAATATTATTTGAATTGCAATACAGTTCCAGAATTTTGCTTTAATTCACCTTGACATTACTATAAAATCTGCATAAATATCTGGCAGAAATTAATAATATGCATTGTTTGTTAGTCAAAAAAAAAAAATTTTTTTTAAGAAACAGAAAAGAATACTCCTCTTCTGCTAATTGGGTAGAGAGTGAAACTATGTGGGAAGGAAAATCCAGATAGTTGGAATTAGAAAATACTTATTATGGCTCAATGTTTTTGTTCCCCCAAACTTCATATGTTGAAACCCTATCCCCAAAGGGATGTTATGAGGAGGTGGGGCCTTTAGGAGGTAATTTGCGTTAGATGACATCATGAGGGTGGAGCCCCCATAGAAGAGAGAGTTTGCTTCCTCTTTGTGCTCTCTTTGTGAGGAGACTGTAAGACAGCAATGTGAAATGCTGGAGGTCCTCAATGGAGCTCAATCATACTGGCACTCTGATCTCAGACTTCTAGTCTCCAGAACTATAAAAGTTAATGTCTGTGTTTATAAGCCACTCAAGCTGTGATACTTTGTTACAGCAGCCTGAAACGGAATAAAACAATGTGATACCTTGATTCAAGTGGTAAAAACTCATAGAAGAGCAGAAACACTGATACTCCAATGCAGATACCAGGGAAAAAAATCTCAGGAGGCTACAAAGATGTGTTTTGGAAATTATCCAAACTTTTGATTTAACTTCCCCATCTGTAGCCTCTCTTATGACAAATAACCAAGTTATATTGGCTTTTATTTCTTCCTGAGATGTGCAGTCAATAAAATGTTCTCATTTTAGCATCACATAACCCTCATTGTTGTGTGATGAAATGGAAGAATCACATATAAAAAAAAGTATATTACTTCAACTCTATTTAAGACAGAACCAAACTTTTATTTTCAACTTAAAATAATAAATTGAAAATTTCAGTGACTACCTAGTACAGGCCAGTTATGTCTGCTAAAACCTACTAATTTTTTAGACTATGCATAAATTATCCAAGTGGACTTCAGAATCAATATTCAAATAAATCAACACAGAAATACATTATTAGAGAGGAAAGGGAATATGGTAGAAATAATTAAGGCATAGTTCTATATGTATATGAGCATTACTCATAACCACATTCAAACATTGGAATCATTTCATCCATTTACTAAATAAATGTGTGAAACATCTAGTATAAGAAAGACTATGTTCTAGGCAGTGTGGAAACAGTCATTAAAACAATGGATTAAGAACTCTACTCTCACGACCCTTACATTTTAGTAAGGAAAATATTAGGCAATTGTGTAAGCAAAATATATCATCTATTCAGTTCAGCTCAGTTCAGTCACTCAGTCGTGTCCGACTCTTCACGACCCCATGAATCGCAGCACACCAGGCCTCCCTGTCCATCACCAACTCCCGGAGTTCACTCAGACTCACGTCCATCGAGTCAGTGATGCCATCCAGCCATCTCATCCTCTGTCGTCCCCTTCTCCTCCTGCCCCCAATCCCTCCCAGCATCAGAGTCTTTTCCAATGAGTCAACTCTTCGCATGAGGTGGCCAAAGTACTGGAGTTTCAGCTTCAGCATCAGTCCTTCCAATGAATATTCAAGACTGATTTCCTTTAGGATGGATGGTTGGATCTCCTTGCAGTCCAAGGGACTCTCAAGAGTCTTCTCCAACACCACAGTTCAAAAGCATCAATTCTTCGGCATTCAGCCTTCTTCACAGTCCAACTCTCACATCCATACATGACCACAGGATAATGATAAATGCTTTAGAAAAAAAAATTAGGAAAGGAAACTAGACAGTATCTTCATAAAAAAAGTCCTGTGAAAGACCTTCTTTGACAGGCTTAATTACTATCAAATATTTTTAAATATCCAGTATTAGATGATATTACCACTGAATCACTCATTTCCAGTTGTGAATACATCAACCACAACTTCATAGAACCTCTCTGGTAGCTTTACACAGTGTCTATGCCACCTTGAATTCATTTTTTTTTGGCGCACACTCCTTTGTTAATGAGAATAAAAACATAAATTATTTCCTCAGCATGTATACAGCACAGTCTGCATGCAATTTGAGTATTTTAGAGAGCTTCTGAACTTGATCCACAGAACCCGGTTTCAAATGTATGAAGTCACATTCAAGTTAAATCTGCTAAAATTTTGAGCTACTATAGTAATAAATGCTGTTGTTTTCATTTTATTTTCTAAGTTGCATTCGATTCTTTTGCAACCCCATAGACTGTAGCCAATAGATGGGGGAATCAATGGAAACAGTGACTCCAAAATCACTACAAATGGTGACAGAAGCCATGAAATTAAAAGGCGCTTGCTCCTTGGAAGACAAGCTATGACAAATCTAGAGTTCATATTAAAAAGCAGAGACATTACTTTGCCAACAAAGGTCCATCTAGTCAAAGCTATGATTTACCCAGTAGTAATGTACAGATGTGAGAGTTGGATTACAAAAACAGCTGAGCACTGAAATGATGCTTTTGAACTGTGGTGTTGGAGAAGACTCTTGAGAGTCCCTTGGCCTGCAAGGAGATCCAACCAGTCCATCCTAAAGGAAATCAGTCCTGAATATTCATTGGAAGGACTGATGCTGAAGCTGAAACTCCAATACTTTGGCCACCTGATGCAAAGAACTGTCCCATTGGAAAGGACCCTGATGCTGGGAAAGATTGAAGGCAGGAGGAGAAGGGGACAACAGAGGATGAGACGGTGGGGTGGCATCATCAACTTGATGGACATGAGTTTAAGCAAGCTCCAGGAGTTGATGGTGGACAGGGAAGCCTGGCATGCTGCAGTCCATGAGGTCGCAAAGAGTCAGGCTCAACTGAGTGACCAAACTGAACTGAACTGAGACTGTAGCTTGCTAGGCTCTTCTGTCCATGGGATTTCCCAGGCAAGAATACTGGAGTGGGTTGCTATTTCCTTCTCCAGGGGATGTTCCTGACCCATGGTTTGAAGCACCTGTCCTACTTTGGCAGGCGGTTCTTTACCACTGAGACACAAGGGCAGCAACAAATGCCATTACATGAAAGCAAAAATATGTCAGATTGGAAAGAACTCAGCTTTTCTGTCAAGGTGATTATAATAAGAGTCCAGTAAAAATGTATGATTTCCATTCTATATTAGTCTGTTCTGGTTACTGTAACAAAACAGCACAGAGTTGTTTAAACATTTTCTAATTGTTCTGGTGGTTGAGTAGTACAAATCAAGGTGACAAATAATTTGGTTTCTGGTAAGACCTTCTTCCCTGGCTTGTCGATGGCTGCCTTTTCACTGTTTTCTCGTGGTTTTTCTTAGCTATGGACACCTGGTGACAGGGATCTCTTTGTCTTCCTCTTCTTATAAAATTGCTAATCCTATTGGATTAGAGTCCCACTCTTATGACAGGTGGTAAGGAATCTGGCTGCAATGCGGGACACCTGGGTTCAATCACTGGGTTGGGAAGATCCCCTGGAGAAGGGAATGGCTACCCACTCCAGTATTCTTGCCTGGAGAATTCCATGGACAGAAGAGCCTGTCAGGCTGCAGTCCTTTGGGTTGTAAAGAGTTGGACACAACAGAGTGACTAACATACACACACTTATGACTTCATTTAATTACCTTCTAAAGGCTCTGTCTCCAAGTGCACTCACATTTGGGGTTAGAGTTTTAACATATGGATTTTCAGTGGACACAGTTCAAACCATAGATGCCCTGAATCTGAAACAGACTTGAGCTCTCAAATTGAAATTTTAATGTAATTGCCAAAATCTACAAGTTCAATCTCAATGACCTGACCTACTTCATTTGTAAAATTCTCTAAAATTGAATTTCTTTTCCTTTCCTCCCTTCATCAAACTGTTTCTCTACTTTGAATGTCGACAAGACAATATCCCAAACAGTCTTGTCTCCAATCAGTCTTTAATACTGCCACCTAATTAATTCTAGCAGTATCACAGAAAAGTTTCGGGTCAAATTTTCCATCCTCCAAGACAGTCAAAGGAAATATTAATTGTTCTAATTTACATAAGGAATGGGCAAGAAAATATCTATTACAAATGGACAAATAGACAAATATCTATTACAAAAAGCACAAAAAAAATGTGCTTTTTTTCTCTGGCACATATCATCAGACTTATATATATATATATATATATATATATATGTAAATCATAATCTTCCTAATAATAATGGCTGGCTAGTCACAATGAAATAGTGTATCTATCATTTTTATTATCCAAAAGGATATTTCAAACTGAATAGTAGATATTGTCTCTGTTTTTTTTAAGATTTGTGTTGAATTATGTAACACATTGTATCTGTTCAAATGGATCATATATTCATTCCTTTTAGAATTGAGTGGGGAATTGTGTAATTTTACTAGAATTAGTACATTGCTAAGGAAGGCCAGAGACATTTACTGAAAACTAGCAAGACCAGGAGACATGTTCTGCAAGAAAAAAATTGCTTCTTCTGTAAGTGGTGAATTAAGGGCTGAGAACTAGATTTATCTTTCAATACTTCTCGCTAAAAGGGTTGAAGTTCTAAACAACCCCAAAATGATGCAGAGATGGAGAGTCTTTTGAGAAACATTTCTAGCTCTTAACAGCACTTGGTCATTTTATGTGATGCATTTGGATGAGACAAATTGCATTGCTTTCCCTTGTGCATTGATGTTTTCTTAGTACACAATTTGATATATGGAGGAGCAAGTGATTTGCCTCTGACAACGTGAGAATTGGCAAAATGGTATTTGTTCACTCTTTCCATCCTCACTGAGCTAAAAGATTACTAAATTCTATGTTTTCTGGGTGACTAAGTGACTGTATTTTATACTGAAAAAGTAACTCAAAATCTGACTAAGGAAATTACATTTCACTAATTTATGCTGATAAATTCTGATTTATAATTTAAATGGCTATGTGTAAGGAAAAAGAAAGAAACACATTGTACTAGAAATAATCACAGTAATTAGAGAAATAGTCTTTTTGGATATCTTTTTAAATTCCATTTGTAATTTATTGTGCTTGATGAGAAATATGCTAAATTCTTTTAAAAAATACATCAAGATTAATAGTGTAATAACATAACCTGAGTTTGAGCAAAAGATTTTCATCTAAGCACACTGGTTTTCTTACATAGATTAATGAAACTTTCCACATTAGTCATACAGATGAGTATTAATACCTGTCTAAGAATCATTCACATATTAGATTTATAGAACTTTATTTAGTAAAAAAAAAAAAAAAAAGATATGCTTTACACATTGGTCTATATTGCTATATCACAAAGAGTTCTTCAGAAAACAGTCTCACTGTAGGTAATGTTTTACATTTTTGAACTAAATTCTCCTTTATCTCCCTTTCTACCACCGATAAGCCAAAAATTAAGTGTGTGATAAGTTTCCTAAAAATGTATGCAAGACTTCAGTGCCATGGAGATTCTAATGTTAGTGTAGGGATTTAAAATCTCAAAAGAAACTTAGTAGGTGCTCTCTAAATAACTGTTGCAATACTTGATAAAATTCTCAATAATAATCCTAAATAAAGCATTGAGACATGCCCTAATTAGTTGCTGCTAGCTAATAAATTATATGTAACTGTTTTTCCTGAGCAATATACATGACCAAACCAATATCTAAGCTACACTTTATAGCATATCTCAGTTTTTATGTTATCTGTGACTGTTTCCCATCAAAGTAAAAAAATTGTACCAAAGTTTCACAACCAGGCACAAAGTCTTTATTCATGACTATTGCAATATGGGAGAGAGACTGAATTGAACTCCACTGGATCAAAGAGCTGGAGAGTTTTTTAAGAGCCAAGGTAGAAGCTCACAGGTCACCTGTGCTTCCTAGTTTGGCCTTCAGTTCAGTTCAGTTCAGTCACTCAGTTGTGTCCGACTCTTTGCGACTCCGTGAATCGCATCACACCAGGCCTCCCTGTCTGTCACCAACTCCCAGAGTTCACCCAAACTCACGTCCATCGAGTCGGAGATGCCATCCAGCCATCTCATCCTCTGTCGTCCCCTTCTCCTCCTGCCCCCAATCCCTCCCAGCATCACAGTCTTTTCCAATGAGTCAACTCTTCGCATGAGGTGACCAAAGTATTGGAGTTTCAGCTTTAGCATCAGTCCTTCCAAAGAACGCCCAGGACTGATCTTTAGAATGGACTGGTGGGATCTCCTTGCAGTCCAAGGGACTCTCAAGAGTCTTCTCCAGCACCACAGTTCAAAAGCATCAATTCTTCGGCACTCAGCTTTCTTCACAGTCCAACTCTCACATCCATATATGACCACTGGAAAAACCTTGACTTGACTAGATGGACCTTTGTTGGCAAAGTAATATCTCTGCTTTTTAATATGCTATCTAGGTTGGTCATAACTTTCCTTCCAAGGAGTAAGTGTCTTTTAATTTCACGGCTGCAGTCACCATCTGCAGTGATTTTGGAGCCCCAAAAAATAAAGTCTACCACTGTTTCCACTGTGTCCCCATCTATTTCCCATGAAGTGATGGGACCAGATGCCATGATATTCGTTTTCTGAATGTTGAGCTTTAAGTCAACTTTTTCACTCTCCACTTTCACTTTCATCAAGAGGCTTTTTAATTCCTCTTCACTTTCTGCCATAAGGGTGGTGTCATCTGCATATCTGAGGTTATTGATATTTCTCCTGGCAATCTTGATTCCAGCTTGTGCTTCTTCCAGCCCAGCGTTTCTCATGATGTACTCTGCATATAAGTTAAATAAGCAGGGTGATTTTGGCCTTACACAAAGGGAAAATAAAGCTTTCTTATTTCTTCATGACAGGAGACAGTTTTACAACTTTTAAGAGGATCTCACCTAAGATAGACTCCTATCGTCCCACAGAGTCTGGGAAATAGGGATGTTATCTTTCTTGATAATTACCTTTCAAAGGACTGACTCCCAGGTTCTTGAGAAAGACATTCCCTAGGTCATAAAACTAGTAAGAGGCTTTTAAGGAGATTGAGCGACTGAACTGAACTGAACTGAACTGAAGTTAAGTTGCTCAGTCGTGTCCGACTGTTTGCGACCCCATGAACTGTAGCCTACCAGGCTTCTCCATCCATGGGATTCTCCAGGCAAGAATACTGGAGTGGGTTGCCATTTCCTTTTCCAGGGGATCTTTCTGACCCAGGGATCGAACTCAGGTCTCCCTCATTGCAGGCAGACGCTTTAACCTCTGAGTCACCAGGGAAGCCCTTTTAAGGAGATTTCTATATGTTTAAAAGGGGGGTAGGGAAAGAATTTGTAATTAAGTTTTTCAAAAGTAAATGCTGTAAGAAAAGGCAAATTGTTGCCCATAGCCAGAAAGAAACCTGTCTCAAATGTAGTCAAGTTGAAGGAAAAAGAGTGTTTTGGTCATCTTTAACTCTTCCAAGCAAAAAGACCATTTTCTCCTCCAAAACCTAATAGCCCTTTCTCTCTTTCCCACTCACTTGACACATTTTGGGCCTGCTCGGTGACTTAGTAGAGAATCTGCCTGCAATGCAGGAGCTGCAGGAGATGGCAGTTTGATCCCTGGATCAGGAAGATTCCTTGGAGAAGGGCATGGCAACCCACTCCAGTATTTTTGCCTAGGAAATCCCATGGACAGAGCAGCCTAACAGGCCACAGTCCATAGGATCACAAAGAGTCAGACACAACTGAAGCAACTTAGCACACACACATGACCCATTTACCCAGATTTGTTAAATGTTAGGTTGCATGTGTGTCTTTGAAGTATTTGCATCATCATGCCATATACTTCATATGCACTTCCTCATTTCAACCCTCAATAATATTTGGAAGGAAATATGTATATAAGCTCCATTCAGAAGACCTTGTGACGTATTAAGGAAAAGGCTAAGAAATTCCCTCAAATCTCTCATCTAATAAGTGGTGGATCCTGTACTTGAATCACTGCAAACTAAAGTGCTCTACTGCTGTCTTAGGCAGCCCAGGCTGCTGTAACAAAATACCATAGACTAGGTGGCTTAAATAGTGGGAGTTTACTTCTCACAGTTCTGGAAGCCAAGAAGTCCAAGATCAAGGTGCTAGAAGACAGGTTTCAATCTAATGCCCCTTTGACTTGTACGCAGCCATCTTTGTGCTCTCAATGTCTTTCCTTGGTGTGTATGTAAGGAGAGAAAGCAATTTCTTCACCATCCTCTTGCTATAAAGTTGTCAAACCTATTGCATTAGGGCCTCACCCTAATGACCTCCTTCACAGTTAATGACCTTCTTTACCAGGCCTTCCCTGTTAACTCAGCTGGTAAAGAATCCATCTATAATGCAGGAGACCCCGGGTTGACTCCTGGGTCAGGAAGATCTCCTGGAGAAGAGATAGGCTACCCAATCCAGTATTCTAGGGCTTCCCTGGTGGCTCAGATGATAAAGAATCCACCTATAATGAGGGAGACCTGGGTCCAGTCCCTGGGTTGGGTGGATCCCCTGGAGGAGGACATGGCAACCCACTCCAGTATTCTTTCCTGAAGAATCCCCATAAACTGAGAAGCCTGGCAGGCTACAGTTCATGGGGTCACAAAGAGTTAGACATGACTGAGTGACTAAGCACACACACCAGTAATTACCCACTGAAAATATTATCTTCAATTACAGTCATGTTGGGATTAAGGCTTTGAAATGAAAACCTCTGTTTTCATTCTCTACTCACCACTTTCTTCTCAATATTTATGGCCACCAAATATGTGGCCTTTTTCCCCCACACCAAACAATTCTATGACACTAGCTAGATGTTCTATAATTCATTTCAGTTCTTATCTACCTAGATTTAGGGTTAGATGGCACAAATTAAGAAACTCAGAAAAAACTGTTCCTACTTCAGACATCAGTTGCAAGTCCCAGATTATCAGCTGGACTTCTGACCACCCAGCTACAAAATGGGGTTCCCACAACCCCTTCCTTGAATTCATTAATTAACTAGAATAGCTCCTAGAACTCATGGAAACACTTACATATATTTACCAGATTATTATATAGTAAAAGAAATAATAAAAGACACCAATGAATAAGCAGATAAAGAGATACCTAGGTCAAGGAAGAAGATTCACAAGGATCTGTCCTTGTGGAATTAGGGTATGCCACCTTCCCAGCACATGGGTATGTTCACCAACTCAGAAGCTCTCCAAACCCTGTAGTTAAGGGACTTTTATGGCTTTATGATGTAGGCATGATTGATTATTAACTCAATCTCTGGTCCTCCCCTCCCCAGAAAATGGGGGATGAGGGTGAGGCTGAACATTTCAGGCTTCTACTCATGATCTTTCTAGTAAGCAGCTCCCATCCATAAGCTCTCCAGAAACCCAAGAGTTGCCCTTTTAGAAGAAAACACATTGCTATCACCAGGAAATTCCTAAGGATTTAGGAGTTCAGTATTAGGAAACAGGGTCACAGACTAGAATAAAAGGTGCTACAACCATCTTTATCACTTAGGAAATTACAAAGGTTTCAGGAACTCTGGTCAGGAGCCATGAACAAAGACTAAAATACATATATCTTACATCACAATATCACAGACCTCAACCTGTGAATCTGTGGACACCACAATACATTCCATAGTAACCACCTTACTAACAACATTGCAAAGTCCATGATGATAGCTTCTATATCTTGATTGTGTCTGAACTCAACACACTACTTTGGTCGTAAGGGAGATGGGTTCATTGTTCAAGTCATCACAGTTGAAGATTCCCATGAATTTCACTTTGCCTCATATAATCATTGTCAGAAGAGGGGCAATGAAGTATCTAGGACATACTAAAGGATTTTTTTAAATAGTATTTTGAGACTTTGTAGAATGAGGAAAAGAAGAGTGGAGGTTAGATTCTTCTGGAGACTACTATCTTTTTATCCTTCAGCTTTCTATCCTTTTATTTGGTGGCTCACGTGTCCCTGCTCACTACATGCCAGGACTTCCAGGACCTTGACTGTGTGCAGGTGATCAGGCCCAGGTGGTGCTCTGAGGTTTTGCCTACTCAGATGGTTGGAGTGTGTCCAAAGAGTGAGAATCCCTTTTTTTTAAACTCTTACACTGACAACCTGTGTGACATTCAGTAGGACACACTATGTGATTGATTTTCTTTCCTTAGGGAATGAGATGATTACATCTATTCACAGGACTGTTGCAGGATAGTCAGATTGGTTGAAACCCTGAGAATAAAAAAGACCTTATTATTTTGGAAGATGAGTCTATTGTTTTAAAAGGCCTGATGTCTCCTTGTTGTAGCTAGAAAGACTGGATAATATTCAGTCTTTAAAGAGAAAATACGCACACAATTCTCTATATTTATAGAATTGTAAAAGCTCCATCAGTATCTCTACAAAAGAATTTTAAGGCGCAACATTTTAACTCCCTCTGAATAGCTGGTAAACATTTTATATGATCATGATCAAGGACAGAAGTAAGAAAGATTGGAGAAAGGCAAAGGAGCTTATAAATATGCCAACAGTTTTTTGTTGTTGTTGTTCTCCATAGCCTCCCTTACTTTTGCATTCACCCTATGGTCTCAATACTTGCTGTTCTCAAGACGCTGTGCAAATCACTATGGATATAAACAGAGATCTTGAAAACAAAGTCTCAGCCTACATAAAACCAATACAGCATAATAGGAATGAGAAGTTATTTACCACTGCAATGATCAGGGAAAGCTCAGTGGACGAGGTGGATCTCATGATAGATCTTCATGTAGAGGAGGATTCTGTTAGGTGTGCAGATGGCAAGATGTCCTGGGAAGTGAGTGTAGTTTGAGTAAAGGTGTTAATTTAAAACTAGCCCTTATTTAGGAGACAGACTGGAATACACAAAGACAGTAGGACAGTAGTAGGTCCTCAAGTTTTATTTCTAGAACAGGGAGAACCATGAAGGGAGTAAGTAGAGGAATGCCATGATCTGATTTACAATTTAAGATTTTTTGGATGCTGTGTAGAAAATAGATTAAAGTGAAGCAAGAAAGGGAAAGCATCAAGGTCAGTGAGAAGAACATCAAAAAATCATGAAAAACATCAAAACCTCATGAAATCAACTGATTTCTCTGAGTTGTTTTCAAACTGTCTTATTTTTCATGCTCCATCATTTGGGTGGTATGTTCCCAGGGCCATAATCTTAAAGAGAAGTAAAAGAATTCACTTTCTGGGTTAAAATAATAATGATATATTTAATGAGTCACAAGGAGAAGAAGTGTGTCCCTTGTTAAACTTCAGCTTTTCAATTTTGTATTCCAAGTATGCACTTTTAATGGTTTTCAAGTAAAGTGTGTTCTTTGTAACTTGCCGAACAGTTCAGAACTTATTTAAGGTGTCAATAAACCCTTTGAGAGGCAAAAGTATGCTTTATGTTTTGTAACTGATGAAATGTTCCCCCTAAATAGATCTCACGTTGCTGAATCTGATGACATGAATAATAAAAATAACCATGGGAAGGAAGTGACCATTTTAAGCAGTATGCAGGGAAGAGATATTTATCTGGTGTTGAAAAGTAGAGAATATTTTTATGATGAACTAGGCTCTCCAGACCACTGCAGTAAGCTTCTTGATGTTAAAATTCAAGGACATTTCAGGGTCACATTTGAGAAAGAAAAAGTCTCTGTTTTAAACACAGAAAGTCTGGTGTCTCAGAAAGCAAGTGTCTCAAAAATTGAAGAGATACTGAAGTTTGAATTGAGTGGATTTCTTCCATTCTTGTAGGTAGACAATGGGCTTGAGGTGGTGGAGAGGCTAGTTTCCTGCCTTAATAAGTGGCAGTTGGTAATTTGTTCTGCTTGCCCCATATATTTTCTAAGTTTTTTTTTTTTTTTTTTTCCACTCAGTATGCCATATCTGCAAGTCATATAACTGGATACAGAAAACAAAGAAATTGACATCTGTCATAGAACCAATGAGAAAAATGCCAGTAGCAGTTTTTAAGAATTCATTATAATGTTCACATTTAGGATTAGCCTAAAGTCATTCCCTTACATATTTACAAAATTAGTTTGGGACTGAGAGTTAACATGAAACAGACCTATATTCTCCTCCTAACTTATCCATTTATTAGCTGGTAGGTAAACTTTACCAAGCTGTTTAACATGATGAAACATCCATAAAATGGGAACATCATAAAACTAGTTTGAAAGATTATTGAAAAGTTCAGTTCAATTCAGTAGCTCAGTCATGTCAGACTCTTTGCAACCCTATGTACTGCAGCACGCCAGTCTTCCCTGTCCATCAACAACTCCCAGAGCTTACTCAAACTCATGTCCATCAAGTCAGTGATGCCATCCAGCCAGCTCATCCTCTGTCGCCCCCTTCTCCTGCCTTAAATCTTTCCCAGCATCAGAGTCTTTTCTAATGTGTTGGTTTTTCATATCAGGTAGCCAAAGTATTGGAGCTTCAGCTTCAGCATCAATCCTTACAATGAATATTCAGGACTGACTTCCTTTAGGATTGACTGGTTTGATCTCCTTGCAGTTCAAAGGACTCTCAAGAGTCTTCTCCGACACCACAGTTTAAAAACCTCAATCCTTTGACACTCAGCCTACTTTATGGTCCAATTCTCACATCCATACATGACTACTGGAAAAACCATAGCTTTGACTAGACGGACCTTTGCCAGCAAAATAATGTCTCTGCTTTTTAATATGCTGTCTAGATTGTTCATAGCTTGTCTTCCAAGGAGCAAGCGTCTTTTAATTTCATGGCTGCAGTCACTGTCAGCAGTGATTTGGGAGCCCAATAAAATAAATCTGTCACTATTTCCATTGTTTCCCCCTCTATTTGCCATGAAGTGATGGGACCGAATGCCATGATCTTAGTTTTTTGAATGTTGAGTTTTAAGCCAGCTTTTCACTCTCATCTTTCACTTTCATTAAGAGGCTCTTTAGTTCCTCTTTGCTTTCTGCCATAAGGGTGGCGTCATCTGCATATGTGAAGTTATTGATATTTCTCCTGGCAATCTTGATTATAGCTTGTGCTGTATCCAGCCTGGCATTTCACATGATGTACTCTGCACGTAAGTTAGAAAAGCAGGGTGACAATATACAGCCTTGATGTACTCCTTTCCCAGTTTGAAACAAGTCTTTTGTTCCATGTCTAGTTCTAACTGTTGCTTCTTGTTCTGCATACAGGTTTCTCAGGAGGCAGGTCAGGTTGTCTGGTATTCCCATCTCTTTTAGAATTTTCCACAGTTTTTTGTGATCAACACACAAAGGCTTTGACATAGTCAATGAAGCAGAAGTAGATGCTCTTCTGGAATTCTCTTGGTTTTTCTATGATCCAATGGATGTTGGCAATTTGATCTCTGGTTTCTCTGCCTTTTCTAGATCCAGCTTGAACATCTGGAAGTTCACAGTTCACATACTGTTGAAGCCTAGCTTGGAGAACTTTGAGCATTACTTTGCTAGTGTGTGAGATGAGTGCAATTGTGTGGTCGTTTGAACATTCTTTGGCATTGCCCTTCTTTGGGATTGGAATGAAAACTGACCTTTTCCAGTCCTGTGGCCACTGCTGAGTTTTCCAAATTTGCTGCCATATTGACTGTAGCGCTTTCACAGTATCATCTTTTAGGATTTGAAAAAACTCAGCTGGAATTCCGTCACCTCTACTAACTTTATTCATAGTGATGCTTCCTAAGGCCCATTTGACTTTGTACTCCAGTATGTCTGGCTCTAGGTGAGTGATCACACCATCATGGTTATCTGGGTCATTAAGATCTTTTTCTGTAGAAATAGTTAAAAGGAACATCCTAGTTATAGTGGGTCAATAAACTCATTTTTGCAAGAGAACTTATTTCTTTTGCTCCTTTTGAGTTCACTCTCTACCTCACTCATTGCCCCTAGCTCCTCAAATTAAAAACTTCTTCAAGACTCAGCCTGTCTGTTCTTAGCTATAGTGAACCTCTGTATAGTGCAGTGTTTGCAGATTTATAGTCTGAGTGAATGTTGTTATGATGCCATCTTAAAACTAATGTGAATCTGTCAGCAAGTCTAATATCCTCATTTTATAGTTGAGTGACCCGAGGAATTTAAAATCTTACCATGGTGACAAAGCTGACTGTGTAAATGAGGCTAGAACTGGTTCTATGCACTCAGTGTTTAATTCTTTAGCTAGCTCTGTAATTGATATTTTTTAAAAAGCTTTTCTTCCCCACTTTAAAGGAAACTGTTAGTATTATCCTATACAATAGACTATGTATTGTAATCTACTTGTAAAAGTAAGGTGTTAAATATATTCAGGGAAAGTAGGGCATAAGACAGGGCAATTATTATTTCTCTTCAGTTTAACCTTAGGATATTTCTGAATGTAAGATATTTTAGCACAACACACAAGACAAAACTGGTACTTTGTGTTCATAGGTATTATAGCTTAGTACCCTAGGCATAAGGTCTTGATTATATTTAAATTCAGTCTCAGTTCCTTATCTGATCTGCTGTGGTATATAAGGGACATTATTTAAACCCCTCTGACATGCATATGTACATATATCAAGCAAGCCTAGGCACCTTCTACAAATCACTGTCCTCAGTGTATTCTTTATTCTTCCCTATCAGTGAGGAAGGGAGGATACAGTCCCTTGAAAGACAACAGAATGATGAATTGCTACTTGATTTCAGCAAGAGCTAGCAATATATAGAAAGAGACCTAGTTCCATCTGTACAATGATAAGAGCCCCTAATTCCTGGAGTGCTATGAGGATTATATGAAATAATCTGTGTACAGTGTTTTTTGTAAATATCAGATATGTTAATATCATCCTTAATATTTCCAGATGCTATATATAAACTAGTTCTGTTATGTTACAAAATGTGTATGAGAGGACAACTTTACTTTTCTGAAAATTACATATAACACTCACTAAATATTATAGTATGCAATGTGGCCATCTGTCCATCTACCTCACAATGATTTGTTACTTGAATATTTAAATTTCCTTGGATAAGCTCCAAAGGAGACCATCTCTTTAAACAAGTTTGGCCCTGAAGTGAATGGCGCTACAGCAATTATCCCACTGAACTACTTTTAAAAAAGATTACTCTATTAGCTTTGCCTATGCCCCCGCCTCCTTTTTTAAAATGTGATGCTGAATAAATATCCATGAAACCTACATTAACCTTTTATTCAAAATAAGTAAAAACCAGTCCCAGATTTTCATTGCAAACCTGTCATCAGTCACTAGGATGAACACATTTGCAGGAGAAAACATAATGAGTTTTCACAGAAAAAACAAATTGACACTAGCCCCTTTAATGTTCTTGGGTTCATTTTTAGTTAGATTTAGTGCCAAGGCAACTATAAGCTCATCAATATTTCTTTATAACTTATATCACATGTTTTGAAATGGCATCAAAAAATATAAGTAATGAAGGCAAAAAAACTTTCAAATATAATAATTCTTAATCAAAATCTCATTTAGAGAAGTAGCACCCAAACTTACTTACTTAGGTAAACTCGTGTGACTTCTATTCAAAAAGGACAAAAGAAATGCCTGGCAGTGATTTGTGGTCTTATGGATTCCAGTATATTACAGAGGCTGACATGCATATGTACATTTATCAAGCAAGACCTAGCACCTGCTACAAATCAGTGTCTTCCGTGTATCCTTGTTTCTTCCCTGGCTATCAGTGAAGAAGGACACTCAGCCCCTTGGAAGATGATACAATGATTTAATGCTACTCGATTTCAACAAGAATTGGGAATATTCATGGAGACTGAATCCCAGCATTAGCTAAGGATAGAATTTGGTTGCCATAGAAGCTTTACTGCTGCCTACTGTATAAGAGATTCTGACAACCAATAAATTTACAGGTCACTGAATAAAAATCTTAATGTTTTCATTCGTTGACATTTCAGCAACTCTTCATCATAGATTTCAGAAAAATAGTAAAATGAAAATGTAGGACACAACGTAATAACACTTCTCTGGTTTTTAAAAATAAAGAATTTGAAGTTATTTTGTACTGTCTTGATGGTGTTCTAAAGTTCTAGGAGAGGGACCATACATTTTATTACCTTATCTGTAATTGTTTGGCAATGATCCTATTAAATTTCAGATTTGTATCACAGTTCTAAAATTTTACACATATCCTTTAGCTGTTTTTTTTTTTCTTTTTAATTGGAGCTAAGAGTAATCCCTGGAGAAGGAAATGGCAACCCACTCCAGTATTCTTGCCTGGAAAACCCCATGGTCAGAGAAGCCTGACAGGCTACAGTCCATGCGGTTGCAAACAGTCGGACACGACTGAGTGACTAGCACTAAGTGTAATCCTCTATTTTTCTAAATGATTTATATCTTTACTTACATTATGTTGAGGAGGACAAGATTCTTGTGTTAGGGAGTTAATTGTGTTAGAAAATCTAGTCATTCTAAGTATCAAATCATTAACTTTAAGAATTAATATGCTTTCTAAATTAGAAAGCAGTAAGATGCCACATTTTTTTTTTCCCTATGAGTTAGTATCCAGGATTGGAATAATTAGAAAAGTTATTTATCATTTTTTATTACCTGCCAACATTTGTTTTGTAGCCCTGGTGTTGAGTTATCTTTTATGTACAGTGATAAAGAAAGTAGATTTTTGAATAGATGATTTAGAAAAATATATGTTAAAGATGACTGATATTATGTTTTTTAAAGTCTTTCAAAATGTTTTGATTATTTAACATTTTAAGGATTCTAAAGTCTAGGAAGGCAGTGCTAAAGAATTCCCTTGGTTTTAACTAACATTCTCAGCTCCTTTAATTATATTTCTTTTGGTGAAATAAAGGCTAGCATTTAAGTCTCTAATAATTTATTTATTTAAAAGATACTTCTTACAATATTTCTAAACTGGAAGCATTTAGGAACTATGATAAATTCCATAGGAGATATAAAAAACAACAAATGAAATGATTCTTTCCTTGTCTAAGAAAGTAGGGAAAACTACTAGACCATTCAGGTATGACCCAAATGAAATGCCCTATGATTATACAGTGGAAGTGACAAATAGATTCAAGGGATTAGATATGATAGATAGAGTGCCTGAGAAGGAGAAGTGCTGGAGAAGGCAGTGGCACCCCACTCCAGTACTCTTGCCTGGAAAATCCCATGGATGGAGGAGCCTGGTAAGCTATAGTCCATGGGGTCGCTAAGAGTTGGACAGGACTGAGTGACTTCCCTTTCACTTTTCACTTTCATGCATTGGAGAAGGAAATGGCAACCCACTCCAGTGTTCTTGCCTGGAGAATCCCAGGGATGGGGGAGCCTAGTGGGCTTCCGTCTATGGGGTCACACAGAGTCGGACATGACTGAAGCGACTTAGCAGCAGCAGAGTGCCTGAAGAACTATGGATGGAGGTTTGTAACACTGTACAGGAGGCGGTGATCAAAATCATCCCCAAGGAGAAGAAATCCAAAAAGGCAAAATGGTTGCCTGAGGAGTCCTTCCTTGCAATAAGCTGTTCATGATCTGAGTCATAGTCAGCTCCTGGTCTTGTTTTTGCTGACTGTATAGAGCTTCTCCATCTTTGGCTGCAAAGAATATCATTAGTCTGATTTCTGTATTGACCATCTGGTGATGTCCGTGTATAGAGTTGTCTCTTGTATTGATGAAGAGGATGTTTGCTATGTCCAGTGCATTCTCTTGGCAAAACTGTTAGTCTTTGTCCTGCTTCATTTTGTACTCCAAGGCCAAGTCTGCCTGTTACTCCAGGTATCTCTTGACTTACTACTTTTTCATTATTCATGTTTAGCCCTTTGCAAAAGCTTGATAGAGCTACCAGGCCTCGTCAGTTGCAATCAGCATCTACTAATAGTTAGGAAAAGGCTTGCATTGTTAAAGCATTATGCACTTGAACCTCCTACCTAAGAACTAACTGAACATTTTAATTTAGTGTATTTTACAATTGCTGTCTTAACTGCTAGATAAGAAAAGTATTTTCTTGAGATCAAGTTGAATATATTTTTTCCCTGTGGAAAAATTGAGAAATGTAATTTATAGTTATTCAAGTGGAAAGAGGAAGGAATGAGATAGGAAGAATTTTGTTAGATATTTAATGATCTTTCTAATGTAGTTAAGTGTGTATATACATATTTGAATATAGTTTATACATGTTCAGTATATATGTAATATAACATAAATAGGAGGAAAAGAGAGCTTTATTTATTTTAAATTTGGAATGCTAAAGCAGAAATAAATGCTTTCCTCCCATCCATGACTGGTTCATCCTGGATCTGTTTAAATCTGTTAGAATTACCACCAAGGAATGAAACAGGGCATTCTGTTTAAATTTATATGGAATTATCAAGTACATAGTATCATTGCATATAAATTTCTATTACTGGCTCATATATGAATTACATTTAATTCTTCAGAGTATTAACCTACAAAAGCATACTCTGAGAACAAGCCTTGCTGGGAAAAATGACTAGGTGGGTGCATTGTTTATAGATGAATAATTATGTTTGGAAACATTTGCATTTTTGTATCAAAAATATGTCTTAAATTCATTTTCAGTATGCAATTATGAATTTTAGGATTAAAAAAATGAAATTGTGGAAGGCCCTTGAGCATTATGGTATTAAAACAGTTTAATTATAATGAATATAACACTAAACAGTAAAGCCATTTAAGAAAAAGACAAACTTGTATTTATAAATGCTTCTTAAAGGGAATGATACACAGTCATTGTTTGGCTATAAAATATGTAAGACACATTGTTTACAAAATTATAAGTAATTGGGCATCCCAGCTAGTTGAGTTTTGCATATGAAATTTTGCAGTGTATAGTTAATAAATGCACACACATATGCTGAAAATGATAGACTTGGCCTTCAATAATCTATCACATCTGAAACTGCCTTGTTGTAATCCATCAGACCTCTCTCTTTAGGACTAAGGATTCAAAAGAGGTTTCAAAAGAAGCATAAGAAAGATGTATACCTCTCCTCGAACAGCTTCCAGACCTGTTAGCAAGGTTAGTCTAAAATCAAAATAATAAAAACTAAACTGAGGGAATAACTATAAGGACAACAAGGAACTGCCTAAAGGTTCATCTCTCAGCTGCACAAAGGGATCAGATGAGTAATTGAACCCTATACACTGGGGACTATGAAAGCATAGATGAGGTAATGTTTTGGAAGGGTTTGCAAAGCAGAGGGAGTGATTAGGAAATATGAAGTTCAGTGTGCCTGCTACCTGACCTTGTGCCTTTTCCCTCATCTGTTGATAAAATTTTCCTATGAAGTATTTGCCAGTAGCATTTTCCCTGTATTCTCAATCCTGCCAACTCATCCTTTTACTGATTTTTTTAAAAAAATTCTCTTTATCCCCTGTTTATTTTATATTGAAGCTGTGATCAATAAAAGAGTATTTCCTATGCCCTGTTATATGGCCTTAACATATTCAGCCTGTTCCACATAGATGGCAAATTAAATGTTGGTGAAACAGTCAACTTCAGTCTACTCTGGTAGAATAGGACATGGTAGAAGAGGATATGCCAGGATTGCTCAAGGAAAAACTTGTTCCTCCAAAATGCTTGTAAATAACCAGTAGCCTTGAGCTATAAAAATCATACTTTTCAAATCAAATCAAACGTCTCTGAATTTTAGGATAAGAGACCTTACAGCTATAAAAAAGTTTACATGTATCTTTATCATCTTTACCTCTAAAGATATAAGACTCAGAAGGGAAAAAAAAGAGGTATGAATATAGTGCAATAGGGTAAGATATGGCAAGTAATAAAATGTTGAAGTCAAAGCATTTTGTCATGAAGTCATGTTTGGAATCGGTCCATTATGCCTTCACATTAATTTTCATGACCCCCTTCACTGAATTGTCCAGTTTTCCCCCATTTTACCAGAGGTCTCTGCTCTTTAAGCAGCATAAAAGCAAGCTTTGAAAATCTGATTAGTAATTTGGCAGGCATTGATATCTACTGTTTCCCTGAATACATAGCTCATTAATGTCAAGACAAAGGGGAAAAAAAAAAAAAAACCATAAAAGATCATCTGGAAAAAGACTGGCCTTTTATGCCAGAGGCACTTTATGGGAATGACATTATGACTAGTATGTTAATGAAGAAATGTTATTTTATTGTTCTAGAATTGCCTGGACTCAAAACCTTTAGAGAAGTGCTTTAGCTTCTTCAGCTCACAGAGGGTCCTTTGATGCATTCCTGCTGAAGAGAAAGCATCCAAGTTACAATCTTTTAAAAGTGTATTAAACTACAGGCAATTATCTATCATGTTTAAATTGACATCTTTCTGTATTAAGAATTACACTAATTAAACAATGTTCTATAAAGAGTTCCTGAGAATCAATGTGACCTGTCGCTAAATGGAAACTCATAATCTAAGGAATAAACCTAGTACTTTTAGAAAATCTTCAATGTTGCAGAAGAATTTTACCCACCAAAAAACTAGTATCCATCATTCATTACTTGTTATCCACTATATATTTAAAATATGTGCTTCCTGATCATAAAGGTCTTTATGAATTGATGAGTCATCAGAAGATATCTGGGTTTGGGTAATGAAAAGAGGAAAAATTAATCTTGTGTCTTTTCTGCTCAAATCTTTACACAGGAAAGGGCTCTACTGAAAACTTAAGTAAAGCAAAATTTATTGTGCTCTTCTTGAGGAGACTCTGCATGATAATTTGCTTTTGCTACTGCACTTTAATTGGAAAGCAAAATTACCATTGTTGAGGTCTCCAAAAACATACTTCTTCCAAACACAGGGCCCATTCCCATCTTTTAGATTTTTATTTGGTTGTAGATTTTATTATTTAACATTGATTTTTCCCTGGTAGTGTTGCAGTGCTATTTTCATAGAGGCAAGGGGGCAGTTTGTGGTTAATTTTGCTTTTTCATTTCAAAAACATTTTGACAATGCATCATTTGGGGGCTTTTACTGCACATTTGAAAGAAGTGTCTGTTGTGGCAGAGGACATAGAGTTGACATATTAGGAAACATAAATAATAACGCTTCCCATTCATATCACATGCATCATCCAGAGGGGCCCAAAGTGCTCCACACACGACAGGGAAGGATTATTATACAGCAAGCTTGAAAGTTTACACATGCACTGCATAATTATGCCTAGAAGTCTTTGAGCTGAGACATGTCCTCTATCTCTTAAGCTGGAGGAACAAAAAAACAAACAATGTCAATAGTCAGTGAGGTAGAAGCTTGGACAGGCTTTGTTAATCTCATTCCAGGCAAGCCTCTCACGTCATTGCAGAGTGGTTTGGAATGATCAAACTTTGACTTTCTTCTATCACTGCGGGATTAGTTAGCTGGAACTCAAAGGCCCCTAAGGTGGTAAGAGAAGGCATCTGACCTTCTGTGACTGAGTAATATTGAACCCTTTAAGTCTTTACTTAAGGGTCATGCTCTTTCTCCTGCTCTCTGTTATTGGTGTCCCATCTTTCTGAGCTTTCCATACCTGGTTGCCTTGGTTTTTTGAGTTGTGTTAGTCTTCATATTCCCCTTGGGCCATGGGTCTTCTTAAAATAAAAATAACCCTCACTTTTTCCCACGCTCAATAAAATACCCAAGAGGGAAAGGAACCTAAACATCATTGTACAATTACTTTTCCACTTGAAAACTTTAGGCATCCATTTAACCAATGTATATTTACTGGGTGCCTATAATGTATCAAATACTATTGGAAATATGGTCTAAATCTTAGAAAATTTTACAACAGAGATCATGTTACCCATTTCACAGATCAGAAATCAGAGTCGCAGATTAAGTCAGGTTTCACAGATAAAAACTTTCTGGAATCAAAAGACATGCTCTGGATAATCAGTGTGCTTGTGACCATATGAATTAATGATTCTCTTTTTATCTCTCTCACCCGCTGTCTTCTCTATGATTTTTAATGGTTTCAAATAATGAATGAACCCTACTGATCCATCTTTATCCTTCATTTATTATTACTAATGCATGGAATCTTATCATTAAGAAGAACTTTTCATAAATATTATACAGACCGGAGAATAGAGGCCACATACCAAAGTCTGGCATCGTCCTACCTAGCTCAGGTCTCTTTAGCAGCAATCCCTGTTTACCTTTTCAGAAGAAGGGAGGCTTTGGCCATTTATTATTATTTCTAAGTTATTCCCATGTACTCCTCCTTACTCCAGCCACAGTCTCCTGCCTACATCAAGTGTGATGAAGTCAGAAGGGTTCTCACCGCTGCTGCTGCTGCTGCTAAGTCGCTTCAGTCGTGTCCGACTCTGTGCGACCCCATAGACGGCAGCCCACCAGGCTCCCCCGTCCCTGGGATCCTCCAGGCAAGAACACTGGAGTGGGTTGCCGTTTCCTTCTCCAATGCATGAAAGTGAAAAGTGAAAGGGAAGTCGCTCAGTCGTGTCCAACTCTAGCGACCCCATGGACTGCAGCCTACCAGGCTCCTCCGTCCATGGGATTTTCCAGGCAAAAGTACTGGAGTGGGGTGCCATTGCCTTCTCCACGAGGAGTTCTCACTACATGATGGCAAAACTTCCACATCAAAGACAAGGCAGACATTTTCCCTTCTAGCATTATTTTCCCCACTTTCCACATATTATTAAAGGAAAATGCAGCAGCTCTAGTCTGAAAGTGGGCAGGTAGATTGTCACCTTTTGACAGGACCGTTAGGCATATTGTACAATCTAGGTACCCTTGAAAGCTACAAGATGTACTCAAATGATTGCATTTTTGAGTAGTTGTAGATAAACAAGAACCTTTTATTCCCCCTACACAACCTTGAAGAAATAGAGAAGCCCTGATAATGGCTTTTCTGGTGTCAATTTAAGGTCAGATACAACAAAATCTCTTTAACATGATTTAGTGCATATCACTGAAAAAGCATTAAATAGAAAGTCAGCCCCTGGATAAATTGCAAAACAAGAGACAGGAGTCTTCTCTGCACTGGCTGTGATATCATTACTAGAATTAAGAAGTCTGGCCATTTTATTAATATTTCAGTTAACATGAGGACTATAATGCTGGGTAATTTCTTATTTTTAATAGTACTTTGACTTAGATTCTTTAAGTTAGATTATGAAGAACCAATAGACAATAGTGGTTAAGAATGTAGTTCTTAGAATATAGTGGCTGAATTTCACAGACAGTCTTCACTGGTGCTTATTAACCACATGGCATTGGGCCAGTTATTTAATACCTGTTCTTCCAAATCCCATACTTTTGAGATTTTTATGAAGACTTCATCATGTAAGCATTGTAGATCATTAACTCCATTTCAAGTCCCTCTCCTTCTCTAAAGTATAGGGAATGAGTTAAAAATCTCAACCTTCTCATATTGACTTTTTGTTTAGTTTGTTTAGTCTTTTTTCCAAAGCACACACTTTTTAAACTAGACACATGTGTATCCTGCCATAATTACTAGAATTTTAGTATTTTACTTCTGCCATATCTGGGTCAGTAACCTACTAGCTTATCCACATGGCTTCTCCTCTTTACATTGCTACTCAGGATATCTCCACATAAAATTTATCTACCTTGCTTTAGCATTCTACCATTTTGTTTCTCTCCATCTCTTCCACAGGAGGTATTCATTGAAATTAGTACACAGTGATGTAATCTCTGTTTCATGTGGGTTTGCTTTATCTCAGAATAAGGAATGGATATCTTTATTTTGTGCCTGCATGTATCTAATTTTCATGTATATACAATTAGAATAGAAAAAATGAAACAAAATTAGGATATACTTAATGCATACTTAATATCCCCCCACATCCAATTTCTTATAATTATTTGCCTACATCTTTGACTATATTTCTCTTTTGAATAAGTGTCACTACCATATTAGAGGAAAGAAATTTTGAAACATTGTTTTGGATTCACACACCTGGAAAATAAGGCTGAGCCTACTTCTAAGTTCCCTATGCTTTCCCGAAGCTGGCAATATAGTACAGGCTGGCTCTCAGTAATGAGGCAAGAATTTGTTTTTATAAAATCTATGTAAATCCAATTCTAGTTACCTGCTGACTCCAGTTTTTTTCCAGGTAGGAATTATCTGTGCTTATAAACAAACGCTTGAGTACACAGTTAAGTAACAATATAGTTCCATAGCTGACTTAACGTTTGTCCTCAGTTTATCTCAATTTCTCCTCTAAAGTCAATACATAATCCTTTGAGCATCCATGTCACCCTTCCTGTTATTCATTGAACATATTTATTCCTGTGTGTCTGCCAATCTCAATTAATTGGTCATTAAAACAGTTCCTTATGCAATTTTCAGCAAAGCTCCTAACCTTCCAAAATTAAAAAAAAGAATGAAAGATTGAGTTAGATTGAACATCTTTTCACCTGGAAATGATTTTGAAATTGTGTGCTAGAGAAAGTCTGTAGGGTTTCTTTCTGTAATGACTTCATACGGTACCTCTCAGGAAATGTATATTGTCTGTGCTGTTGAGAATTTATTGTCTGCTGGCCTGGCCCACAGAGACACCATTCCCCAGAGTAGCTGGGCCTGGTAACCAAAAACACTATGTAGCAGAACCAGACACAAACTGGATTTTAGAATACCTTATGCCGTGGTCCACTACTGTGTCTCAGTGTGTGCCCTCTGGAGACGAGAACCACACAGATAGTATCTCTTGGAGTTTGACAATGTCTGCAGACTGGTCAGAAGAAGGAGCTAGCAGGAAGTTCTCACAGACCTAGCCTCCTGGCCCATGGCTCTATAAGGCTGGTTACAAATTGGTGTTTTTAGGTCTGCCTATTGTTTTCATCAGATCTGAGCTGGATTTTAAAAATTAGATGTAACTGTAATATCAGGTCCCACAGAAACCTGTTGAATTCAGGAGTAAAGAGAAGCATTCACAAGGAATCTTTGGTTTATGGTAGCCAATATTTCCAAGATGGGACAGAATTTAGCTCGGCCATCCCAACTAATCTCAGTAAGTACAGGGCATCTGATTGTACAGATGAATGTTTATTCATCCGAATATCGTTTGGTGTTCTTTTGTAAATGTAAATGATTGTTTTTGCTTATGGTTCTTTTGTTTTTTTAGACAAAATGGGTTTGGGAAATTAAAGCCTATTTTTAAGATAGAAATAAACAAATTGCACAAAGTAGTTGTATTGCCTACTATATCTCTAGAATGACTAATTCATGTAAAGAAGGTACAAAATATATATTTAATCCCATTACAAATTAGAATAATGATCCACAAACCCAGATTATGCCTCAGAGCTCCTGATGTCTTAGAAAGAATAGTGATTTGAAGAATAAAAATTTGAGCCGTGATTCTAGATTGATTATAGTAGTTATGCAAATGTAATTATAATTTTCTGTGCAGAAAAACATATTTAAATAGAAAGCACAGCAATGATCTTATTCAGAAGCTATTCCAATCAATACTTTTACTGTAAAGAAGAATTTGGTGTATTTTAGTAATTGTCAGCCAACCATTATGATTGTATTACTGTACTGCGTAATTTTCTTGAATTGGATATGTCTCTTTGTATGATTTTAATTACCAAAAGTAATGACAAACCTTAGTAAATATGCTAATTGTACATAATAGCAATTTTCTCCATATAGGCATAATATTCTTGAAAGTGTTTTTGCATTTCTAAAGGAAGAATGTGCAGGGAACTCAGATGAAAGCCACTGAAGAGAGCTTCTCTGAGATCCATTAAAAGGTGGGATGTCCTCCTCACAGCAAATAAATTTCAAACAAGTTGTTATGCTTCAAGGCTCTAGTTACCTTGGGTCTAGCTCTCCTATGATTTTCTGAATGATAGTTGGAGAATGTGAACTTAATTCTAGTTTAATAATGACCAAATTAATAATCTAAAGACGTCTCCATTATGTGAGTACAGTAAGTCCCCTACACACAAATGAGTTCTGTTCCAAGAGAGTGTGCATAAGTCCAATTTGTTCATAAATCCAATACAATTAGCCTAGGTACCCAACTAACACAATTGGCTACATAGTACTGTACTGTAATAGATTTATAATACTTTTTCCATAAATAATACATGAAAGCAAATACCAAAAATAAAGACAGCATTTTTAATCTTACAGTACAGTTCCCTGAAAAGTACAACAGTGCAGAACAGTGACTGCCAGGGACAGGTTTGCATCTTTGGAAGCTTGCACCTTGAAGGTTCGTAGGTAGGAGATTTGACTGCATTGGCTGCATTTGGAACTGATTGGATGTTTCTGAGATCTGTGTGTGAAGAAGGTAGAACAGCATAGAGATAGATGCTGCAGGGCATCTGGAGGGTCAAGGGTCAGAGACCTTTGCTTCAGACTAACTCTACACTTGATATGAGTCTTCTTGTTGAAAAAGAAGAGAGGGAGGGGTTGTTTAATACTTTCTGTAAAGCCCTCCATCTTTAATGTTCTTTGAGTCTATCCTAGAGGTTCTTCTTGAATTTATGCCTTTAGTGTGAACCTTCCGTGCTCTCTAACTACAGAGATTCCGTCAAAGCCACCAAAGTTCCACTTATCACAAGGGGTCATCAAGCACCATGGTAGTTCTCCTGGCCATGGTGACTTGACTGAGCTTGTGAAAAGTCTGCTCATGAAGTAGAGCCAAGGCTAAACAAATTTGGATATTTCCCTAAATATTATTTAAAGTTTAAATAATTATCTAAGGAGAATTTCAGCTAAACTCTTAGTGACTAATTGAATTTTTTGAAAAAAATCATAGCATAGGATTATTGATTAAGGCCATGCTGAGCTTTCTGACTCACAGATTTGCTTGCTTGCAGAGGGTATCATTGATTTATTATGAAAAAATTCATCTAGCAATAAACCAATGAACACAGTTTGTGTATAAGACAAATAACAGTTTGCTACATCAACCAACCAGCTAGAGATATGTGAAGACTGGGGAAAGAGCCATAACACCGAACCCAAAGACACTGTGCAAGGACTTAAAGTTTAGGTTTGAGTGAGTGAGGTGGTCCCTACCTGGGTTAAAGTCAAGGCTTACACAATAGCACATAGCTGAGAAGAGGAGAGACATGACTGTAAAATAGCCTTTTGTTTCAGATGTGCTAAAATGGTGGGAAATCAGCATTACAATGTTCTTTCTGTTATTTTTTTAAGTAAAAGATATAGATATTAAAAAAATAATAGAATATAGAAAAACTCACGAAGACAAAAATAAACACAGGTCTACAGAAGAGAAAAAAGAAAGAAACTCCTCTACTCACTTGAAACCTTTAAAATTAAATTTAAATTAAATTTAAAATTAAACCATCCCCCAACCATACACACACCCTTAGTGACATTATGCTCCTATAATGTAGAGTAATCCGGTTGTTTCAGATAGGAGAGTGTTCAATGAGTAATCTTGTATTCGTTGTATAATTAGCTGACTGGAAAGTTAAACTCTAACCCTTAAGTTTCCTTTCCTCCCCAATGACTCTTGCCTAACAGATATGTCCTCCTATTTCAAGTAACTTAGAAAACCTCATGATTGTTGCTGTTGTTGTTCATTCACTAAATCATGTCCAACTCTTTGCAACCCCATGAAGTGTAGGATGCCAGGCTTCCCTGTCCTTCACTACCTCCCTGAGTTTGCTCAAACTCATGTGCATTGAGTCAGTGACGCCATCCAACCATCTCATCCTCTGTCATCCCCTTTTCCTCTTGCCCTCAGTCTTCCCCAGAATCAAGATATTCTCCAGTGAGTTGGCTCTTTGCATCAGGTGGAATACTGGAGCTTCAGCACCCAGTACTGCCAATGAATATTCAGAGTTTATTTCATTTAAGAATGATTAGTTTGATCCCCTTGCTGTCCACGGGACTCTCAAGAGTCTTATCCAGCACAACAGTTTGAAAGCATGTGTTCTTTGGTGCTCAGCCTTCTTTATGGTCCAACTCTTATATCCATACATGACTACTAGAAAAACCATAACTTTGACTATATGGACCTTTTTCAGCAAAGTAATATCTCTGATTGTTCAATGATACTTAAGACATTGAACCTCTTATTTGGGAGTTGTCCAGATACTTTAGAAAATGTAATTCATAAAGCAGACATCTTAAGTGAATGATCTTTTCTATTCTCCTGTTGATGTTATAGAAATTTAAAGAGGATAAGTGAATTTTCTCATTGGATCCTTGATGGACCTCTTTGGTTCAGCATCAGTTTTAATATCAAAGACCAGAATTAGCTGCTGTTAATTTCTTTTTTTTTTTTAATTTTATTTTATTTTTAAACTTTACATAATTGTATTAGTTTTGCCAAATAAAAGAAAATCTCCTGTGTTTCTCTCACTACACTCTCCCTACACATACTTCACTTCTGACATCTTGGGTTTTCCACATCAAGCAGTTCTTCGGTTTTCTGTAGACACCAACTGGATGTCCTACAACTCAATTAAATCATAGCACCATGTACCTGGGATTAGTGTCAAATCCCTAAAGTTAAAGGGTTCAGTCCCATAAGACTGCCTCCCTCCCCAACCTCAGATACCAGTTGCCAGTCCAAACTGTCACTTTGGTTTCTAACCAGCCAGCTATAAATCACTTTTATTTCACACTTAGAGTAAATTCTGTTTTATTCCCTTGGTAACACGGAATCATAAAGTTTTATGAGGGAACTTGCGGCTTGCGCAGTTTCATTGCCTACTTAGTGTGGAAATTTCCTTCACTACTGTTCATTTTCTGCTGCTGCTTAGTCGCCAAGTCTTGTCTGACTCTTTAAGGCCCCATGGACTGCAACACGCCAGCTCCTCTGTCCATGGGATTTCCCAGGCAAGACTACTGAAGTGGGTTGCCATTTCCTTCTCCAGGAGATCTTGCCGCCAGGGATCAAACCCATGTCTCCTGCACTGCAGGTGGTTTCTTTACCACTGAGCCACCTGGGAAGCCCAGATAATCATCTAGCCTCTGGCAAATAGTTTTAGTACTCAAGTTAGCCTGTCCCATTAATAAACAGCTCTGATTTTAAAGAAGTTTTGCCGTGTGCTAAATAACTTCAGTCGTGTTCGACTCTTTGAGACCCCATGGATTGTAGCCCACCAGGCTCCTCTGTCCATGAGATTCTCCAAGCAAGGATACTGGATGAATTGCCATGCCTTCCTCCAAGACATCCTCCCAACCTGGGGCCTGAACCTGTGTTTCCCGTGGCTCCTGAGCCACCGGTGGAGCCAGTTTTGCCTCTGCTGCTGCTGCTGCTGCTGCTAAGTCGCTTCAGTCGTGTCCGACTCTGTGCGACCCCATAGACGGCAGCCCACCAGGCTCCTCCACCCATGGGATTTTCCAGGCAAGAACGCTGGAGTGGGTTGCCATTTCCTTCTCCAATGCGTGAAAGGGAAAAGTGAAAGTGAAATCACTCAGTCGTGTCTGACTCTTAGTGAGCCCATGGACTGCAGCCTACCAGGCTCCTCCACCCATGGGATTTTCCAGGCAAGAGTACTGAAGTGGGTTGCCGTTGCCATTGCCTTCTCTGAGTTTTGCCTCAGCTAACCAATTTAATAAACTTTTATTGAATATTCACAATCTACATGTATGAGGCCCTACCCCCAAAACAAGGATAAAATATTATCCCTTCAGAGGAATTTTTATCAAGAGTAGAATTTTTTGTACAAATAACAGTGAAATGAGATTAATAGATTACATTTGTACATTTTCAATGATATAATAAATATGCTCTATGAGCAAAAAGTCTGAGGTTAGGTACTGAAGTACTTAATCATGGGTCTGGGCATTTTAATACATTCCTTGAAAGGTGGGCTTGTCAACAGTTCGAGATGAGGGAAAGAGCAACTAGGAGATCAAGGGAGAAACTCCATACAAAAGTTCAGGGAATGGCAAAGAGCAGGGTTAGGGTGGTGTGTGGATTGTGTAAAGGGGGATGTATAACAAAATCTGAGAGAACACACAGTGGGCTGATGATAGAGAACCTGTTCAGGGGTTTAGAGCTGCTCTCCAGGCATAAAGAGTCATTGATATTTTTCAAGCCAGGGAATCGAATTATTACAGCTGTCCATTGGGAAAACAACCCCACCAGCTGGTTGTAAAATGATCTAAGGGAGGGATTGGAAACCGAGCAACCTCTGAAGAGAGAATTGCAGTAATTGAGATAATGAGTAATTGAGTCAGAATGAGGGTAATGGCAGTGAGAATGGGGGGGTAGGCAAAAGGAATATTGCTAAAGCAACAGGACTCAGCCACTGATTGTGAGGGTTGAGAATGGAGAGGGTAGATGTCAGACAGAAAGGGGCAGACAGAAGACGTTCCCCAGGCATAAACACTTTTGAGCATCCTTTAAGTAGAAAAACAATGTTAGTCACTGATGAGGACAAAAGACTACTAAGATATGATTCCAGCTTCAGTCAACATGTCTTTATTGTGTTATTTCAACAGCGTAAGTGCTGGTGGTTAACTAGTACTTTCAAGACATCCTCCATAGTGCAAAATAGATTGCAATAAAACGAGCAAGTCAAACGGTGATATAAATAATAGCCTTGCCAGGCAGTAAGATTTTCTCAGGCAAAGAGTTTGAGGAAAGCATTCTAAGCAGAGGCTGAAGCATGGAAAGGTCTGTAGTTGTGAACATGCACCAACCATGTTTTAGAGAATCTAGTGCCGACACGGAGTAATTAGAATGCAGGGAATAATAAAAGACAAGGATGGGAGTACTTTACAGCAGATGTTTAGAGAATATGGCATATACCACAAAAGAGGCTAGACTTTAATTCTCTGGATAATGGGATTCCTTGCAAGAGTTTGGTTTTGTTGTCATTATTGTGTGTCTTTCACAGTAATGTGAAATTGTTTGCTTTGCGTTTGGAAAGATAATACTGGTGAAGAGTGGATGATTGGTTCAATACTGTGAAATCTGAAGGCTTTGGACATCAAGGAGTGGATGCTCACAATTGTCCAGGCAGGCACTGCTGTTAATGGCCTGAAGAAAAGCAGTGGGCCGGTGAAAAGGGGAAAAAAATTAGAGCTGTTTCCAAGGTGAAGCATGTCTGCATCCTCTTAAATATTAGGAATCAAAACCCAACACTTGTATGAAAGTCTATGTCTTCTTTAAAGATAACCTTCTTTTCTGCTCCCCACAGTATATCATATTTTTGTTCTGCGAAGCATTCGGTTGTCTTAACATTGTGGTCCCTTCTTTCCAATTTCCTACTATTTTTTCACAGTGTGTAGTTATACTGTGAGGATTATTTTGTCTGGCACTTGATAAGAACATGATCTGTTGATTGGTAATTCCTTTATTATCTTCTTTGGAGCAAGAATACTAAATAAATTTAAAATATTCAATAATAAACTAAGGAAAAAATAGTAATTTTGCAAAGCATTTATTATTCCTTTGGTTACTGTGGATTATTAGTTGGCTGTAGGGTGACGGGCTGCCCCACTGTTTTCTGAACTGTGGTGTCCTCATGATGCCATCTTTAACAATCAACTTTTCAAGCTGTGGAGCTGTGAAATGTTGAAAATGTTTCCAGCGCTTTAGCAATGAGATGAGCAATAAACATTTACCTCCCTCTGTTTTTCCTGCAGAATTCTAAATTATTTTAATTTGCACTTTCGATGCATATTGTAAGAAGTGAATATGAATAATCTGCAAGGGTGTTTGGGAGACAGAATGCACCTAACATTCTCTGCCCAGACTATCCTTGACAGTGTTAAATTACCTACATTATTATTACTGACTAGTGTGCAGTAACTCCACCCATCTTCAAGTTGTTGATTTGAGAGGCAAAGGAAGCTAGGAAGGGAGGGTAAAGAAGAGAGGGCTTTGAAAAACTCTGTGAATTTTTAGAGGAAGGATATAAATAAACAATTCAAGATTGAATATTGAAACCCCATTTTTGTGAGCCATAAAATGTTGATATGCCAAGTAGCTTAAATTGGGAATAGTGAAAAGGCTCAAGAAAACTACAATAACCACTGAAGAGAAAATCTGCCCACCAAAACCATCTCATACAAGTTAACACGAGAGAGTACCACATTTTTAACGTACATGTTCTTGTAAGTTTTGAAAGACTTACAAGATGTTGGAATGACTTTATTCCAAATATTCCACAATAGAGTACGGAATGACAAATGCATATTATAGAGTACAATCAACATTTTATTATAATTGAAAGAGTCATGAAACAAGTCTTTCCTCAGGCCCAAGGGATTATATAAGATGCCTATCTGACCCCATCACTGCCCTGCTTAGAGGTTTAAGGTTCCTGAGTTCCTTAAAATGAACTACAGGGCATTCTCTGATCTAACCCCTGCCTATTTCTTCATCTTCTTTTATCTCAACCACTCCACCAGTGTAAACTTTGTACTCCAGCAATAAATCTACTCACTTTTTATCAGATATACCATGCCTTTTCCTCCCTCTCTGGATTTCTTCTCATGGTGCAAATCAGTCCTTATTGCATTGTGTTTAAATTGTACGTTTCTAGCTCTCCAACTCAGAGAAGGTGATGGCACCCCACTCCAGGACTCTTGCCTAGAAAATCCCATGGACAGAGGAGCCTGGTAGGCTGCAGTCCATGGGATCGCGTCGGACATGACTGAGCAACTTCACTTTCACTTTTCCCTTTCATGCATTGGAGAAGGAAATGGCAACCCACTCCAGTGTTCTTGCCTGGAGAATCCCAGGGACGGGGGAGCCTGGTGGGCTGCCGTCTCTGGGGTCGCACAGAGTCAGACACGACTGAAGCGACTTAGCAGCAGCAACTCTCCAACTAGTTTTTCCCAAGAAATATTTCTAAATGAGAGCGGGCACCTGTTAAGCCAAGGGGAGCCAAAATGTTCCATCCTTGATATTCTCTCTGGAATAACATAAAAGTGTATATAAACTCTTTTTAATATATCTAGAAATACTTTGTAGAATTGTTCATCATTTCTGATGCTTAGCTCCCCAGGGACTTTTGGAAGTATCTGTTTCAGATGTCATCCTGAAAGATCACTATATTATGGTTTGTAAATTTTAAAACAAGGTTATAAGAAAAGTAATAAACAATTCTAAATTTTACAATGGACTTTAGGAAAATTGAGTTAAACCTGTGAATCACAAAAGGCACATATCCATGTTCAAGGATGGCCTGTGTGCCCATTTATATTGAATATCTTGCAAATTATTGTTTTGGATAACTGCTTTGCAGCTTCAAGGAGGTTGCCAACAGATTTTATCAAGTTTCAAATAAGGATGAGTGGATATTACAGAGATTGAGAATAAATATTACCTTGACAAGATTGGACACTCATTTCCTCACACTGGCAGAATGTAATAGAGACATCACGAATTTGAGAAATAAAATGGCTTTTTTGAAGTAGCAAAATTCATCATTGGCATTATGAATATAGATGCTTAACAGGAATAAGCAAATGTACAAAAGCCTTTTGTGATTCTGTTACAAAGTTGAAAGCAATTAGTTGTATAATCTTAACAAGCATACCTTTTCCCCATACGTCTGTGCTCTTAGGCATAAATTAATACACTAGAATTAGGGTCAGGAGCTATGTCCCCTGCCTGCCACCTCTACCACTAGCCCCTCAGTGCCCATAACAGAACCTGATGGATAATTAACCAGAATATTCTTTTTCACTGAGCCTCAGAACCCTGTTCAACAATCTAGAAAACCACCTCTCTTACATAAGAATTGATTAAGAGAAAAACTCCCTTGTTTTCCAGTGCTCAAATTCCATGAATCTCTGGTCCAAACTTAAAATCATAAGCAAGCTCACCCTTTGAATGGGCCATATGAGATAGCTCTTAGATGATAAACAACTTGAGGCTTTTTAAATGTTTACCTAGGTTCCTTTCCAGACTTTTTTGTAATTTGTTTTTGTTGTTTGTAATTTGTTCTGCCTTTGTAAAAATTTCCCTGCATTTCATTTTCATTTATTATTCACCTCTTCCCTGACCCTATGCCTTTGAGGTCAGTAGGTTCCTTTCCAGACTTTTTTGTAATTTGTTTTTGTTGTTTGTAATTTGTTCTGCCTTTGTAAAAATTTCCCTGCATTTCATTTTCATTTATTATTCACCTCTTCCCTGACCCTATGCCTTTGAGGTCAGTAGAGACAGAGATAAGCTAGTTTACCTGTATCATATTTAGTCTTACAACTAGCAGTAACCCAAGCCCCAAACCAGTACACGGATACCTTCACTCTCAGTTTGTTTCTGTGGAATGGCAAAGCTGAGCAAACAGATGAGGGAAGGAAGGCGGAAACTCCTCAGAAAGCCAGTAATATTCAGGGTAAGGTTTGTCAGCAAAACCTATTAAATTTTACAGTACACAGCAAATATTTCATTCAACTTTACACAACAAATATTTCAATCCCCCATCCCCACTCTCAAAAAGGCATTTTAGTATATGTGCGTGCTTAGTGGCTCAGTCATGTCTGACTCTTTGCAACCTCATGAACTGTAGCCTGCCAGGCTCCTCTGTCCATGGAATTCTCCAGGGAAGAACACTGGAGTGGGTTGCCATTTTCTTTTCCCGGGGATCTTCCTGACGCAGGGATCAAACCTGGGTGTCCAGCATTGCCAGCAGATTCTTTATCTTCTGAGCAACTAGGAAAGCATTTTTCTGTTTATTCTGAACTGTGAGCTGAAGCTGGAAAAATGAACATTACTCTCATCCTAATTTTCTTGCCATTCATGAAGGCCAGAAGCTTAAGTTAGAGGAAAAGTGTAGACCAGTTAGATCTTTTTCAGTGTAATTAACAATAGAGTTAGCAATGCTTTGACTAGGTCTTTCTCAGCACTAGATTCACAATGCTTAATACAAGCAAATGTCAGAAAAATATACCAAGCCACTGAAAAAATAAACTTTTTCACAACCTCCTATTCTTTTCTCTAAATATTACATGGAGGTGTTGGTTTTCTATTAGTGTGTAACAGATACAAAAATTGTATAGGCTTAATAAAATACACATTTGCTATTTCATGATTTCTGTGGAGTCAAGGCATGGTTAAGTGGGTCCTCTGCTTTGACTTTCACGAGACTGCAATCGCAGTGTTTGGCTTGCCTATATTCCTTTCTGGAAGCTTAGCATTGTTGTTGTTGTTGAGAGAACTCTGTGTGCTTGTTCTGAGTCTGAGGCCCTCAGCTCCCAGAGGCCACCTGTTCCCTGCCTTGTGACCCTCTCTGCAAGCAGTTCATATCATAGGTACTTGTTTCTTCAAGGTCAGTGGGAGAGTCACTCAGTAAAACTCAGTCTTTATAACATAACCTAATATGGGATGTAACACATTTGCCATTTTATATTAGCTAGAAACAAGTTATAGGACCTGCCTACATTCAAATGGAGGGGGTTACAAAAAGCCATGGACACCAGGAGGCAGAAATTTTCGGAGATCACTCTAAGGTCTATCTGCAACAGTATATGTGTACTATAAAAAGGAAAAGATAAGATTGTATTTTAGTACTTAAACAGAACTTAGTTTATGTCAATTTCTTATTCTAATCTAGTAACATTTAATTTTCACAATTATCTACTAAGTAAATGTCACTATGATTGTCTTCATTTTATAGATTAGATGAGAAAACTGAGGCAAAGAATTCAAAAGACTTGTCCAAAGCACACAGTTGGTCCTAGGTAGACTAGGAACAGAAATGCAGATAATCTGGCTGCACAACCTGTCTTCTTAATACGTGAGACATCACTCTGTGATAATAGCTTACTCCTTTATAGCACCTTCTAAGTGCTTTACATATTTTAATTCATTTCAGCCCTCAGTGATGGCACAGTTTTAGTATGCATACAATTCATTTCTTTAATTTTCAGACAAGCGGAAAGCATCCGTAAAATTAAACTTGAATATGATGGGTGTTCATTAGAAGGACTGATGCTAAAGCTGAAACTCCAATACTTTGGCCACCTCATGCGAAGAGTTGACTCGTTGGAAAAGACTCTGATGCTGGGAGGGACTGGGGGCAGGAGGAGAAGGGGACAACAGAGGATGAGATGGCTGGATGGCATCACCAACTCGATAGACATGAGTTTGGGTGAACTCCCGGAGTTGGTGATGGACAGGGAGGCCTGGGCGTGCTGCAATTCATGGGGTCGCAAAGAGTCAGACACGACTGAGGGACTGGACTGAACTGATGATGGCTTTTCGTGGAAGTAGTAATAAATACTATTTATTGAGTGGTCATTTTGCTAAACAATCCATAAATATTATTTCATTTCTCCTATAAGCTCTCTTGGAAGTAGATATTATTATCCGCATTTGTGATGAGGACGCTGAAATTAGAGACGTGAAATAGCCACACTTTCTTGGGCTGGGAAACCCAATTCCCTTCGATTTGGACCCAGCTTATAATAACTGTGATCCGTGACATGTAAGGCACTGCCATGCTTGTATATCTTCTTTCCTTTTCAGCAAAATGTCCTAACTTGTTAGATGTGTTCTGTTGTGGGAAGAAAATAACCATTTTATATCTTTTTTACCTTATCTGAAATCGAACTTTCTGTTGTCTGCCTTTCACAATTGAGCAACTCCTGGATGACTAAAAGAGCAAATGGGAGAACTTCATTTTGTGGCTGACCGCTGCACAGTCCACCAGAGCTCATCTGTAACTTTGGAGTATCTTGCTTGCCAGTGTTGTGCTCATGATTTCTGAGCTGATTTCCAGTCATTTTTACAGTGAACAGTCTGTAGGGTTGGGAAAGGCAGATCCTTTCCTCCTTAATGTGCCTTTTATCACACTGACATCCTGTGATTAGGAGAAATGCTTCTAGACTCTGTAGAATATCCTCTAGAACTGTTTTCTTCTTCTGTTATTTAGGAATGTGTTGGTACAGAGCAGCTTCATACAAACCTCTCTGCATTATGTTGACGGTCTTATTTTATGCCTTACGTTTCCCTCCTGAGCATCTGTCATTGATTCCATCTAGAATCCCATGGAAGTTAACAATGATTTTAATTAAAGGTGTGGAATAAGTAGTAGATTGTTGGGCTAGATTAAATTAGTAAAATGATATTGCATCAAAAGCAAGCATGATGTCTGCTTTCATTGATACTGTTACTTAGATATTCGAATCATCTCTGGTTAGACAATTTCCATTTCTTTTCATTACACAGATGTTTAATGGAAATTGGGACTTCATTTTATTTTTTCCCAGCTAGATTATAAATCCTGTCTGCCCTTGGAAAGAGGCACAGTGTAGATTCAAATAAGCTGCCAAATTGATTTTTGTGTTTGTTCTGCTTTAGTCTTGACTGGTTCTGTAGCTTGTACTTTTAGTGAGGATTTTCTGTGCACATTGGCTCCTCATATCAGGCTAGAAGCAGCTTGTCACTATGGAGAAACCTTATAGCCCATGTACAGGAAAGCTATTAGCAGTTACTCAGGAGAAGTTCATTTCTAGCATAACATGATGTGGAGGTATTCAGAGAACCTCTACTTAAATCTATCATTTGCTTTATCATTAAAAGCCCAAATGTCTTCTTTAGTGGCCTCATTCCATTACATACAGTGCTTGATTTCTGTTAAAAATTCAAACTCCCCTTAGGGTGGGGGTAAGGAATAGCTCTTTAAGCTATAGTCAATCATTTACATTTTAGTATAAATTAATCTCAGACTCTTTCTTCAAAGAAGGTTTTGGATGTTAAAGAATGTGAAGATGATATATGTTCAAATTTGTGCCTGTGGGTGTGTGCATATGTGTTTGATTAGGTGTGTGTGGTGGGTGGGAAACAGAAGGGATATGTATAGCACAAGGAGTCAGGAACTCTGAAAACAAAACAAATTTCTTAGCAGTTGAGTAGAACTTGACATTTGATTACAGTATTGCTTCACTTTTGATTAATTATCTGAGTACTTATCTAGTATAGGAAGTATTACTTTCTGATTCACTTCCTCATCATTTATCACACAATTAAGAATCTGATACTATAAAGAACCTTATGGTTCTTAATTCTCCAGTCTTGACATATATTCAGAAATCATTTTTGAGCAAAGCATAGTGTTAAGGAATACACAGATGTGTAAGATTTGGTTCCTCTCCTAGTTTAGTACCTGACATATCTAAATCATAACAGTTTACAAAGATATAAGTCCCATAAGAGAGGGATATAAGAGAGGGATAAATTAAGTTATATACTAGTATAGAAAACAGTGATATGGTTTGTTTGGTAGACTCAGGTGATGGGCATATTGATAAGGAAAGTCATTTTGGAGATATTGCATTCAATATATATTGAATATTCAATATTCTAAATGTTTAGAATTTATTTTTAGGAAAGTAGTCTTTAATCCCTCCCTCAGAAATGTTTTGCCTTTAGTTCTTCACAGTTCTTAAATAATAGGACTATCTAATATCTTGCTCCTCAAAATGTGTTCCAGGGATTGGCAGGATGGGTATCACCTGGAAGCTGATTAGAAATGCAGAATTTCAGTTTCTTTTCCAGAACTACTGAATCAGAATATGCATTTTAACAAGTCCCCAGAGTAAACTATAGCACATTAAAGTTTAAGAAACATTGGTCTAACACCCCAGCTCAAGATAATTTCCCATAATTTTGGCACATTGGGAATATCTTGTTTATTGGTTAAGAGTTGGTGGAAGCAGGTGGGCTGACTACAAAAGTAGTAAAGTAGTAAATAAAAGCCAGATCAGATCAGATCAGTCGCTCAGTCGTGTCCAACTCTTTGCGACCCCATGAATCACAGCACGCCAGGCCTCCCTGTCCATCCCCAACTCCCGGAGTTCACTCAGACTCACATCCATCGAGTCAGTGATGCCATCCAGCTATCTCATCCTCTGTCGTCCCCTTCTCCTCCTGCCCCCAATCCCTCCCAGCATCAGAGTCTTTTCCAATGAGTCAACTCTTCGCATGAGGTGGCCAAAGTACTGGAGTTTCAGCTTTAGCATCATTCCTTCCAAAGAAATCCCAGGGCTGATATCCTTTAGAATGGACTGGTTGGATCTCCTTGCAGTCCAAGGGACTCTCAAGAGTCTTCTCCAACACCACAGTTCAAAAGCATGAATTCTTCGGCGCTCAGCCTTCTTCACAGTCAAACTCTCACATCCATACATGACCACAGGAAAAAACCATAGCCTTGACTAGATGAACCTTTGTTGGCAAAGTAATGTCTCTGCTTTTGAATATGCTATCTAGGGTGGTCATCCTGAAAGATGATGCTGTGAAAGTGCTGCACTCAATATGCCAGCAAATTTGGAAAAGTCAGCAGTGGCCACAGGACTGGAAAAGGTCAGTTTTCATTCCAATCCCAAAGAAAGGCAATGCCAAAGAATGCCCAAACTACCGCACAATTGCACTCATCTCACACGCTAGTAAAGTACTGCTCAAAATTCTCCAAGCCAGGCTTCAGCAATATGTGAACCGTGAACTTCCTGATGTTCAAGCTGGTTTTAGAAAAGGCAGAGGAACCAGAGATCAAATTGCCAACATCCACTGGATCATAGAAAAAGCAAGAGAGTTCCAGAAAAACATCTATTTCTGCTGTATTGACTATGCCAAAGCCTTTGACTGTGTGGATCACAATAAACTGTGGAAAATTCTGAAAGAGATGGGAAATAAAAGCCAAGTGATGTGTATATTATGCCAAAGAGAAAGGCCCAATAAAATTTATAAACAGGACATTCAAAATGGAAAAAAAAAAAAAAACAAAAAAAACCACCAAATTCAGCTAGGCCACTTCAAGTCTGGGTGCGAATCCCTAGGAGACTTCCTGTGTCACAGCACCATAGAATAATTAGTATTCATAATAATGAAACCCATGTCATTATAAAATAGGTTAAATTACACTCAGCATCATATGCTTAAGAAGGCAGGGAAGTGAATAATGTGTTATAGAACAATTTTCAGCAAAATTTGGTTCATTTTACTTTTTAATTGCTATTTAAAGAGGTATGCTCCAACTCACGTGTGCTTTGGGTATCAAAAAACTGGATTTCCAAAAAAAAATTTTTGGAAAAAGTTTGATGTTTAAAAAAAAAAGCAACCTAGTACATATTATGGGTAGGCAAGAATACTGAAGTGGGTTGCCATGCCCTCCTCCAGGGGATCTTCCCACACCCCTGGTGGCTCAGATGGTAAAGAATCTGCCTGCAGTGTGAGATACATGAGTTTTATCCCTGGGTTGGGAAGATCCCCTGGAGGAGGGCATGGCAACCCACTCCAGTTTTCTTACCTGGAGAATTCCATGGACAGAGGAGCCTAGCAGGCCACAGTCCATAGGGTCGCATAGAGTCAGACCCAACTGAGCAACTAGGCACAAGCACACGTTATGGGTAATGATTTGGATAGAATCCATTACACATATTTAACAATAAAAAAAAATGTACATGTCTATATAAAAATTAGGTCTTCTCAGGTATCTCAGTAGCAAAGAATCTGTGTGCAATGCAGGAGACTTGGGTTCATTCGCTAGGTCAGGGAGATCCTCAGGAAAAGGAAATGACTACCCATGCCAGTATTCTTGCCTGGGAAATCCCATGGACAAAGGAGCCTTGTGGGGCTACAGTTCATGGGGTCATAAAGAGTCAGACACAACTTAGCAACCAAACAACAAAAACAGTGTAAGAATTATATGTGATAAAGGTATTCTTCCTTTTTATACAATGTCAGGGGTCACTGATCCTAAAATATTTGGTTAAACTCAGAGGCACCATTTCTAAAACAGCATGTGAATATGGTTCTTTGGAGTTGTGTTGGACCTTGGCTTAGGGAGAGACATACCATCATCTTTTCAGAGTTCAGGGCTGGTAAAGATTTTAGTCCCACCTTGCCTGCACTTATTTGGTTGACCTGTGTCATTTGCTCTGTGGGACAGGAGAGTGGAGACTGCAGTGTTCTATTGCCCCTGAAATTTCTGCTTGATTGCTAAACATCATGGCCTTCTGTTTGTAGAGGTCATCCCACTCTGCTGACCAAGCAGTCTTTCTGCAAAAGCAATGCAGCAGCTTTTTATAAAATCCCTGAAGTGGTGGTAATTTAGGCCAACCCAGGATTTGAAATAGGCAAAGGTTGCTTTCACCATCCTTACTTTAAGCCTCCTTTACCTGTTTTTCCTCCCTATGTGACATCTTTGCAAGCCCTTCACCCAGCTTCCTGCAGTTCCCAGGCACACAGTGTCCCCGTTCTACCATGATGAATTGTAGGAAAAGACTGTAGGATTAGGATAGGCCATGAACACTTTAGGGAGACTTAAAAATTATATACCTTTGGGAGAAAAAGGTAATTTGGGGCAGTTCTGTCGAATTATGTAATGCTTTGGGGGAAATATGCAGTTTGATATTAAAAGGAAATAAGCTTCTCACAAGCAAAGATTATGTTAGGTAAAACATGAATGAAGTACCCTGCCTTGCACTAGGAGTTACTCAGAAACATTTGCATAGCTGAAAAATTAATGTCCTGTTAAAGACATTTTAGAAACCAGGAAACTTATGGGTAAGGTACTTCTCTTTAGAAAGAAAAGGGAAAGTTGCTCAGTTGTGTCCCACTCTTTGTGACCCCAGGGACCATACAGTCCATGGACTTCTCCAGGCCAGAGTACTGGAGTGAGTAGTCGTTCCCTTCTCCAGGAGATCTTCGCAACCCAGGGATCGAACTCAGGTCTCTCACATTACAGGCATATTCTTTACCAGCTGAGCCACCAGGGAAACCCACTTTCGGACTTTTTCTCCATCTGTGAATTCATCTGTGGTAGGTTGCCTTTTGTTTGCTTACGGATAATCATAAACTAGTTAACAATGGAGGCATTTTGTCTAATAATACTACAAAATCACTTCTTCCAACAACATATGTCAAAATATCCTGATGAAATAATTCCCTTCTCATGAATACATACCACTTAAATTTTCTCAGTGGTCGATAGCCACACTTCAATGAGTCTATTTTAGGAGCTGTAATAATCAGTTCAGTTCAGTTCAGTCGCTCAGTCGTGTCTGACTCTTCGCGACCCCATGAATCACAGCACGCCAGGCCTCCCTGTCCATCACCAACTCCCGGGATTCACTCAGAATCACGTCCATCGAGTCGGTGATGCCATCCAGCCATCTCATCCTCTGTCGTCCCCTTCTCCTCCTGCCCTCAATCCCTCCCAGCATCAGAGTCTTTTCCAATGAGTCAACTCTTCAAATAAGGTGGCCAAAGTACTAGAGTTTCAGCTTTAGCATCATTCCTTCCAAAGAACACCCAGGACTGATCTCCTTTAGAATGGACTGGTTGGATCTCCTTGCAGTCCAAGAAATTCTCAAGAGTCTTCTCCAACACCACAGTTCAAAAGCATCAATTCTTCGGCGCTCAGCTTTCTTCACAGCTGTAATAATAAATTTTAGTAATTGCTTCTGAGATTTATGCACCTTTATCTCTAAGCAGAAACCATGAGTTTCCATTTCTAAATGTCCACCCACCATGTTGACCCACTGCCATTTCAAATGTACTGCATTCACCGAAGAATTCAACATCTTGCTCTCAACTCGTTTTCTATTTGTGGGTTTTCTTTATTTTGTTAACACATTTTTTATCCTCTTGGTAGATCAAGCAAGATAGGTAAATATATTTTTAAAAAATTAAAAAAAAACACACAAGTGTTATAATCAAAGAGTGAGTAAGAGTTGTGGGGCCACCTTGAAGGGTCAGGCTGATGCTGTAAGGTGAGTATTCCACTCTGATTCCTGTTGCTACTATAAAAGACTATCACAAACATAGTGGCTTGAGACAGCACAAATTGATTATCTTACCATTCTAGAGGTGAGATGTCTAAAATGGATTGCTGAGGCGGCCTTCCTTCTGGAGACTCTAGCAGAGAAGCTATTGCCTTGCTTTTCATAGTTTCTGAAAGTACCTGCATTCATAGTTCATAGCCTCTTCTTGGCATCACTCTGATCTCTGCTTTCCTCATCACATCACCCGTGACCTTGACTTGTTCACTTATTAAGACACTTGTGATTATTGTGAACCCACCCAAATTATCCAGGATAATCTCCCCAACTCAAGAGTCTTCATTTAATGACAGTTGATAAGCCTGTTTTCCAAGTAAAGTAACATGATTACAAATTCCAGGGAGTAAGAAGTGGACATCTGTGTGTGTGTGTGCGCACGTGTGCTCAGTCACTTAGTCGAATCTGACTATTTGTGACCCCATAGAATGTAGCCCACGAGACCCCTCTGTCCACTGCATTTTCCTGGCAAGAATACTGGAGTGGGCTGCCATTTCCTCCTCCAGGGGGATCTTTCCAACCCAAGGATCAACCCCCCATCTTCTGCATTGGCAGGCAGATTCTTTACCACTGAGCTACCTGGGAATCCCTGGACATCTTTAACTGGCTGTCATTTAGTTTGTTGTTGTTGTTCAATGGCTAACGTGTCCAACTCTTTATGACCCCAAGGACAGCAGCACACCAGGCTTCTCTGTCCTCCAGCATCTCCTGGAGTTTGCTAAAATTTATGTCCATTGAGTCAGTGATGCTATCTTACCATCCCATCCTCTGCTTCCCCCTTCTCCTTTTGCCTTTAGTTTACCATCTACTGTAAATCTCCAATCTGTCTTTCCAGCTAGTCTTCCACTCAGTTCAGGTGAACAGAACAATTTATTGGTCCACCATGGTTTCCTTATGTCTTTACTCATGCTGTTCTTGCTTTCAAGGAAATTATTCTTTCACCTTCTGTCCATGTCCAAAGGTTTCCCATTTTTCCAGGCTAAGTCAGTTATATCTACTTCTAGAATTCCTCCCTGCTCCTCTCTTGTAATATCTTCCTCCTCTCAAATTCCATAATAGTTACCTCTAATTTTTATGACTGTTATACACAAATATGCACAACCTGGAATCAAGATTGCCGGGAGAAATATCAATAACCTCAGATATGCAGATGACACCACCCTTATGGCAGAAAGTGAAAAGGAACTAAAAAGCCTCTCAATGAAAGTGAAAGAGAAAAGTGAAAATGTTGGCTTAAAGCTCAATATTTGGAAAACTAAGATCATGGCATCTGGTCCCATCACTTCATGGGAAATAGATGGGGAAACAGTGGAAACAGGGTCAGACTTGATTTTGGGGGGCTTCAAAATCACTGCAGATTGTGACTGCAGCCATGAAATTAAAAGATGCTTACTCCTTGAAAGGAAAGTTATGACTGACCTAGATAGCATATTAAAAAGCAGAGACATTACTTTGCCAACAAAGGTCCATCTGGTCAAGGTTATGGTTTTTGCAGTGGTCATGTATGGATGTGAGAGTTGGACCGTGAAGAAAGCTGAGCACCGAAGAATTGATGCTTTTGAACTGTGGTGTTGGAGAAGACTCTTGAGTGTCCCTTGGACTGCAAGGAGATCCAACCAGTCCATCTTAAAGGAGATCAGTCCTGGGTGTTCGTTGGAGGGACTGATGCTGAGGGTGAAACTCCAATACTTTGGCCACTTCATCCAAAGAGTTGACTCATTGGAAAAGACCCTGATGCTGGGAGGGATTGGGGGCAGGAGGAGAAGGGGACGACAGAGGATGAGATGGCTGGATGGCATCACAGACTTGATGCACATGAGTTTGGGTGAACTCCAGGAGTTGGTGATGGACAGGGAGGCCTGGCGTGCTGCGGTTCATGGGGTCGCAAAGAGTTGGACATGACTGAGTGACTGAACTGAACTGAACTGATACTCAAATAATTTTAGTACAAGGTGAAAAACAATATGTCTTCTTCCCTTCTAGACTGTGAGGTCTTCAAGGGAATATTCTGCATCTCATTTATCTTTGTACATCATGCTTACCTGCACCCAACTCCCACCTTCCTGCACAGATCATTGCCCACTGTGGATGCCCAGTAAATATTTTTTGAAAGGTTTAATGAATTTCCAGAAATCACCCCCATCATTTTGAAAGAGTCATGACACCCTAGGGACATGTACTCACGCTCTCTAAATTTTTTTTTTTTTTTTACTATCCAGCATGGTGCTGTCCATACTTGAAATATAGGTTGTTTTCATTCCTTTCTGTTTTTCTCAGATATATTGATAGTAGAAAATATTATGAAAAGTACTAGGCTTTACTGCTTTTTAAATATATGATCACACTTAAAAGCTTTTATTTTCTCTCAGTAGACAAACTTAGAACTCAGAAAAGGGGAAATAAAATGTCAGCACTCCTATAATTACAAATGACGATGTTATTGAAATGTAGAAATTCAATTTTTAAAAAGTCAAGGAAGGTGATTTTTTTAAAAACAGTTATTCCTACGTATCTAATTGGCAGAAATTACAAGTTACCTTCCTCTTATTATTCTCCTCCACTGAGATCTTAAAAGTGAGTTTCATGTCTTGACTTTACGGATTTGACAGCTGCTGTTACCACCCTCTTCAATCACTGCAAGACGTGTATCCTTAGCTATAAGAAATCCAAAGGTACAAAGGAGACTGGAAAGAAAGATCATTTTCTGTCCTTTCTCCAGGTGTTTTCATGCTACCCAGGAGTGTTCAGTCATTGCTTTGAGCCGGGTGAAATTACGAGAACTACAGCTAAGTATGTCAATATTTCATTCTCCTGCAGCACTGGATGGGAGGCACTGGTGGAACAGAATCCTGTTTTTCACACTTCAGTGATTTCTCCCTATTGCTATGAGCAGAGAGAAAGAAAACTGATAACCTGTTTATTAACTTCTAGAAATTTGCTCTCACCTTTTGCCCTACACAAAACAGAGGACTTTGTAGTTTGCCCGTATCATCAAATAATCAATGAATGATAGTGAGTAAGCATGACTGGCTGGGGGAGTCATTCTAATGGTGGTGAGAACACATCTGGGCTGTAGGATGACTGCATTCTATCTCTGGTTTCTTGAAGTAGTTCCCGTAGCTGTGATGATTTTACATGGCTTAGTGTCCCCCGTAACAGGTTGTGACCACATGACCCCTAAGATGTTTGTATTTCCCCCCAACTCTCACCATTGTAGTTTAAGTATATTCTAACTGAAGAATTGATGCTTTTGAACTGTGGTGTTGGAGAAGACTCTTGAGAGTCCCTTGGACTTCAAGGAGATCCAACCAGTCCATTCTAAAGGAGATCAGCCCTGGGTGTTCTTTGGAAGAAATGATACTAAAGCTGAAACTCCAGTATTTTGGCCACCTCATGCGAAGAGTTGACTCATTGGAAAAGACTCTGATGCTGGGAGGGATTGGGGGCGGGAGGAGAAGGGGACGACAGAGGATGAGATGGCTGGATGGCATCTCCGACTTGATGGATGTGAGTCTGAGTTAACTCTGGGAGTTGGTGATGGACAGGGAGGCCTGGCGTGCTGCGATTCATGGGGTCGCAAAGAGTCGGACACGACTGAGTGACTGAACTGAACCTTCAAAAGTCAACGTGTGTTAAATTCTAGGTAACAAAGTACAAAATAATCCTAATCTGGAGCAAACAACCCGATCAATGTAGTATTGTCATAAATGAGTACTAACAAGTAAATGTCTCCTATCTATTTAGTAAAAACATGCAGAAAATAGATTCTAAAATAAATAGATTTTGTGCAGTCAATTTTAGATAATCTGGTTTTATGCTAGATGCCATGTTATCTGTAGGTTGAAGCTGTTAAACTCTCTGGTGCTTGACAAGAACATTCTCAAACCAAACATCTTTTTATTGGTGACATTGCTTTAAGCATATCAGTGGACAAAGGTGCTTCTTGCATATACCCCACACCTGATTCTGCTTACACAAAATAAAATTTTGAACCTCTGGATTCCAAAGCAAAGCATGCCATAGAGGCAGAGTCTCCTCTGCTGGAGTCACCATCATGCTCGAAAGATAGCCTGAGCACCAGCCATGAGCCACAATAGGCGTGGATGAGGAGTGCTCCCATACTCTGCTACCTCGCTGCTTCCTGAAGGTCTCCTCTTATGAGAGAAAAGGAAGACACCCCAGTGTGATTCTGGAGAAGCTGTGGTTTATTGCCCATACTTCATTACCCGGGTGCTGTATGTTCCTGAGGAGAGTTCTCTCTGGGTTCAGCACAGGAAATTAGATAAAGCCATCTGATGAGCCCATGACCTTCAAAGGTTGACACGAGGCAGCAAATAGCATAGCCAATTCTTCAGAGACTCCTTTAAGATAAGTTAGTGTACAATGTACATAGCATTCACTTGAATTAAGGAGAAAAGGTTAGATATCATATCAAAGGTGTCTGGGGACAAAATTCAGAATCTTTGGATTTTTTTATCTTCTGTAAGTTGTTGTTTAGTTGCTAAATCGTGTCAGACTCTTTGCAACCCCAAGGAGTATAGCCCACCGGGCTTCTCTTTCTATGGGATTTCCCAGGCAAGAATACTAGAATGGGTTGCCATTTCCTTCTCTAGGGGATCTTCCCAACCCAGGGATTGAACCCACATCTGCATTGGCAGATGGATTCTTTACCACTGCACAACCTGGGAAGCCCATTCTAAAGTAATCACCCACTATTTTCCCATTTTAAAAATATTCCCAAATCTATTTAATTTAGAATCTATTTCTTTTCTGCATGTTTTCACTAAGTAGGAGATATTTACTTATACTTAGTACTTCTTTATGACAGTATTACCTTGATGGAGTTGTTTTGTCCAGACCTGGGTTATTTTGTACTTTGTTACCACTGAGTTACCTACAAGTTGATAGAATTAAGAACCAGACCTCAACTGTAAGTTAATAAATGTAGACAGTTTTTAAGCTTGTCATTTGTGCCAATGCTCACCACAACATAGACTCTTTCATTCACCATCAGTTGCCCTCTGTGAATCAGGAATTAGAACTGATATGGTGAATAAGATTATCACTGACATTTAGAACCCAATAATTAATAAAAAATCATCCTGCATTTATTCCTCCCTGCCCTTAACCTCCCAAGTTAACTCATCAGTAAGTTCCACAGCACTGACTCCAGAACAATCCCTCTGCTCACTTCTGTTGCCACCAGCCTGGAGCATGCCAGGATCATCTCCTACCTACAATGCAAAACCTCCTCATTTGTTTCTCTGCTGCTGCTGCTGCTAAGTCGCTTCAGTCATGTCTGACTCTGTGCGACCCCATAGACAGCAGCCCATCAGGCTCCCCTGTCCCTGGGATTCTCCAGGCAAGAACACTGGAGTGGGTTGCCATTTCCTTCTCCAATGCATGAAAGTGAAAAGTGAAAGTGAAGTCGCTTAGTCGTGTCCGACTCCTAGCGACCCCATGGACTGCAGCCCACCAGGCTCCTCCATCTATGGGGTTTGCCAGACAAGAGTACTGGAGTGGGGTGCCATTGCCTTCTCCTTTGTTTCTCTACTTCTCATCAACTCTTCAAACCCCGTAATACTTATTTCAGTGATCATACATGAGGATATTTTAAATATAGAAAGGAAATCATGTTATTATTCACACTTAGCATAAAGTCTCAGTCCCCTACCTAGCCTACAAAGCTCTTATCTGACTCCTACCTTCTTTCTTCCTTACTGACCCTCTCGGGTCATACTGTCTGTCTTTTTGTCCTTTAGATGCTTCAAACTCTTTCCAGCCTAAGGGCTTTGAGATAGTTCTTCCCTAGAACATTTGCACTCTCCCCTGAGCTAATCACAGATTGACTTCCTTTGGTTGGTCAAGTCCGAGAGCCTTTGGACAGATGAGCCATATAAGGACCCTTCCTTCTATCCTGTTCTATCACTCTTTGATTTTTGTTGTTGCTAGGAAAGTGAAAGTCACTCAGTCGTGTCGGATTCTTTGCGACCCCATGGACAGTCCATGGAATTCTCCAGGTGAGAATACTGGAGTGGGTAGCCTTTCCCTTCTCCAGGGGATCTTCCCAACCCAGGGATCAAAGCCAGGTCTCCCACATTGCAGGCAGATTCTTTACCAGCTGAGCCACCAGTGAAGCCCTTGTTGTTGCTACTGTTTATTTATTGTTTCCATGGTTGGATTGTTAGAAAAGAGCAGCCTCTGAAATCTGGGAACTGGACTAATCTACCCAGTGAGGCCATAGTGTAATTCGAAGCTGCCCAGGATCTCACAGGAAGATCATTTTTTTCACCAGCTGAACAGAAACCATATCACAGAATACCAACATGAGACAGGTCACTATGAGACCAAGATAAGGTTAAAAAAAAAAAACAAAAACAAAAAACAAGGCCACATTATTCTTTTGTTTAAAAAACAGTTAAAATCAAAGTCACTGTGTAGCCTACAAAATTTCAAATCATCTTTTGGTTAAAATGAATGAATACCACTTATTTACCAATCATTGCTCCATCCTCACTCTAGTCTGCTCTTGCTATAGGTAATATTTATTGAGACATGTAGTCAATTGTAGAATTACCTCTATTTCCTGATGCCATCCAATCCAGAACAAAGCTCTACTTTCTTAATCTTGCCCCAAGTCAACTAATACAAGCCCAAACTCTTTAATAAGTCTTTTCTAACACCCTCTTACTGAGACACTCATGGTTCCCTATGACATGTGTTCTCGCTAGCTACAACAATTAATAAACCCCACTTGTCCAACTGAAGGTATATTCCCAGTGATCTTTGGTTGGAGGACATTGACAGTGGTATATTCATCAGCTGTAGGTTTTCTGATTTTTTCTATCTAGAAGATGGACTGTAGCAGGACCTTGTCTTGTTCACTAGTATATCCGGAGTCTTAAGTAGGTTTGCAATTTAGTAGACCCAACACATACTTGTTCAATGACTTGACCTTGTTTATATGGAGACTTAATATGCCTTTAAGCATTGATTTTCACATACAAATCCTTGGCCCAAAGGCACCAACATTCTACTTGGTGGTTTGCAGCCTGAACCAGAAAGCTACAGCCTTTATTTGCTTTTCATAGACTAATGGCGCACAAACCATTGAACTTGAATTTTTCACAACACAGTTAAGGGCTATCTACCAGCTTAACAATTCAAAAACCTTTGCATTTATAAGGTAAAAATAACTTAAAATTACACTTACTCAAAATTCAAACTGAATAATCTAGAGTTAGCCTGCCACATTCTGCTGGGCAATGTGTTTAGGCTCCCACTGCACAGGCAAGTGAAGATGGTAGCAAAAGTTCCTATTTGATTTGTATTGAATGTAGTTTTCAATGATAACAGTTTTACTTTTTAATAAATTGGTTATAAGTTTAACTTCAACATTTACAATTTAGTTTACTTGAGTTTTTTGGTTAACTCTCTGTTGTTTGTTCAACTCTCTATTGTTGCTAAGTCATGTCCAACTCTTTGTGAACCCATGAACTGCGGCATACCAGGCTACCCTGTCCTTCACTATCTCCTGGAGTTTGCTCAAACTCATATCCATTGAGTCAGTGATGCCATCCACCATCTCATCCTCTGTTGCCCCCTTTTCCTCCTGCCCTCAATCGTTCCCATTATCAGGGTCTTTTCCAATATGTTGGGCCTTTGCATCAAGTGGCTGAAATATTAAGAGCTTCAGCTTCAGCATCAGTCCTTCCAATGAATATTCAGGGTTGACTTCCTTTAGGATTGACTGGTTTGATCTTCTTGCTGTCCAAGGGACTCTCAAGAGTCTTCTCTAGCACCACAAGTCAAAAAGCATCAATTCTTCAACACTAAGCCTTCTTTATCGTCCAACTCTCACATCTGTACATGACTACTAGAAAACCATAACTTTCACAACATGAAGTTTTGTTAGAAAAGTGATTCTCAGCTTTTTAATATGCTGCCTAGGTTTGTCATAGCTTTTCTTCCAAGGAGCAAGTTTTGTTTTAATTTCATGGCTGCAGTCACCATCTGCAGTGATTTTGGAGCCCAAGAAAATAAAATCCATCACTGCTTGCATTTTTTCTCCATCTATTTGTCATGAAGTGATGGGACTGGATGCTATGATCATAGTTTTTTGAATGTTCAGTTTTAAGCCAGCTTTTTCACTCTCCTCTTTCATCCTCATTGATAGTCTCTTTAGTTCCTTTTCAATTTCTGCCATTAGGGCAGTGTCATGTGCATATCGAGGTTGTTGATATTTCTCCCAGCAATCTTGATTCCAGCTTGTGCTTCATCCAGCTCGGCATTTCACATTATGTACTCTGCATTGATGTACTCCTTTCCCAATTTGGAACCAGTTTGTTGTTCCATGTCTGGTTCTAACTGTTGCTTCTTGACCTGCATACAAGTTTCTCAAGAGACAGGTAAGGTGGTCTGGTATTCCCATCTCTTTAAGAATTCAGCAGTTTGTTGTGATCCACATAGTCAAAGGCTTTAGTGTAGTCAGTGAAGCAAAAGTAGATGTTTTTCTGAAATTGCCTTGCTTTCTGTATGATCTAACAGATGTTGGCAGTTTAATCTCTGGTTCTTCTGCCTTTTCTAAACCCAGCTTGTACATTTAGAAGTTCTCAGTTCACATACTGTTGAAACCTAGTTTGAAGAATTTGGGACACTACCTTGCTTGTATGTGAAATGAGCACAATTGTATGGTAGTTTGAACAGTCTTTGGCATTGCCTTTCTTTGGGATTGGAATGAAGACTGACCTTTTCCAGTCCTGTGGCCACTGCTGAATTTTCCAAATTTGCTGGCATATTGAGTGCAGTACTTTAACAGCATCCTCTTTTAGGATTTGAAATAGCTTAGCTGGAATTCCATCACCTCCACTAGTTTTATTTGTAGTAATGTTTCCCAAAACCCACTTGACTTCACACACCAGAATATCTGTCTCTATGTGAGTGACCACATCATCATGGTTATCCAGGTCATTAAGACCTTTTTTTGTATAATTCTTCAGAGTGTTCTTGCCACTTCTTCTTCTTCTTCTCTTCTGCTTCTTTTAGTACTGCATCATTTCTGTCCTTTTTTCGTACCCATCTTTGCATGAAATGTCCCCTTGGTATCTCCAGTTTTCTTGAAGAGATCTCTAGTCTTTCCCTTTGTATTGATTTCCTCTACTTCTTTGCGTTGTTGACTTAAGAAGGCTTTCTTATCTCTCCTTGCTATTCTCTGGAACTCTGCATTCAGTTGGGTATATCTTTCCCTTCTCCTTTGCCTTTCAGCACACAATTACACAACACATAATTGTGTCAACTAACATGTCAGTTAGAATTTCATACATTTGCTTTACAGCTCAAAAATTAATCATCAGTTAATCCCTTCCCATCTCTTGCTTCCCAGATTTATTAGTACAGTGATGCTTTGGTCCATTGTATATGTTCACAGGTAGGCTGGGCAGGATTTGGGGTTCCTTTTCTACCTACATAGATCAAGAATAAAATCAGTTTAAGATGAAATGCCTAAGAAAATTCTATTTACTGAGCCACTAAGCCCTGCAGCTTTGTGCCTTGTAATTTAGCCATGATTTTGGATAATGTAGACGTCCTCTGAAAGCAGAAGACAACTAGACCAGTGTATCTGCTGGCCTACGTACATGACAAAGGAAAAGCCAACAGCAATGAGTAACCCCTCTTTTCATTTTCCAGTCTAACAGCTATGTTGTGTATCTGCCTAGATTTTAGCAAGGAAGAGCCTTTTCTAGTATATTCTGTCATTATGACAGAACAGTCAAGCAGTTTTCTGCTTACCAAGACCATGGCAGCCACTTTGTCTATTTTCGTGGGTTTCCACAGATAAAGATAAAAGAACCATTTTGTAAGATTCAGAGAAATTATTTATTATGTAATAAAGCCTTTAATTTAGGAGGACTGTTTCATTCTTTAATATTTTGCTAAACATCCCACTCTGCAAGGATTCAGCAGAGATAAACATATAAATGTTTCAGTTCTGAATTACTACGTGGGTGTCTCTCAAAGGATCTGATTTTGAAGTAGAACAAATAAAAATAAATGGTATTTGTTGCTTTTTTCCATTCACAGAGGTATGAAACCCTAGCTTTTAATGAATTCCAATTCCATTTCCTTCCATGTCATTAGCTTTCAATTGTTTTATAATTATGAAACTACAATTAAATACACAAATTGATTAGACCTTGAAATAGTGCCTATTTGATGCATTAGGACAATTTTTATGGGAAAAAAATGTTATAATGACATCCCTAGAATTGTAGAATTCTAGCTTCTCATCTCATATCTCTCTTCCAAAATTCACAGGTGCTTCCTAAGGGAGGGAGGATACTTTGTTTCATCTGTAATAAATTCAGATACAATTAGCTTCTCCTTCTAGTTAAGGAGAATGTTGACATAATGGGTTCAAAATTGGATGAACTGTACACATGCCTCTGTAGTAAATATTTTGAAGGTTATTAAAGGAACAATAAGATATCATGAGTTTCAATCAATCAGTATATCAGTTACTCACATATTACATATCAATGCTATACTGTGGTTCTGGGCTGGCCAAAGATTTGTAGGACATGGTCTTCTCCATCAGGAAGTTTTCAAACAAGAACAGCACATAGATATACTAAAAATAATAATAATACCATACCAAAAATAATAATGAAAGTAGTCTCTAAATATTATAAAACCTTTAGACCAGTGATTCTCAAAATCTTGAGGCAGGAGTAGAGGACATCTGTAAGACCTTTTCAGTAAAGTCAAAACTATTTTCATAATAATACTAAAATTTTATTTGCTGTTTTAATTCTCATTTTTAGCACAAGAGTACAGTGGAGTTTTTCAGAGACTAAATGACATGTGACTTTGCAACAGACTGAATGCAGAAACAGGTATTAGCACCCAAGTGTCTTATATTACATCAGATATTTAAAATATTTTCAAAAATATAAAACAATGCTGTGCTCTTCAGGATTTTTTTTTTGTTTTAAAAATATTTATTTTTTAAATGTATATTTTATGTTAACATGTAATAGATTTACTGTTGTTATTTTAAGTGAATTAATAAGTAACACTTTTTTACTTTTAATTTCTAATGGAGTATATCTCCATGGATATTATCTGTATAAACAGATATTTGGAGTCTTTAGTAATTTTTAAGAGTGAAATGTTCATTGAAATTAAAATATTTAAGAGTTGCTATTTTAGAGAAATGCTAGATTACATATGGTACACATTGTCCTACCTCTTCTAGGGTTCTACACAATTTATCACTGTATTTAGATCCAAGTAGTCCATAGGGTCGCTAAGAGTCAGACACAACTGAGCGACTTCACTTTCACTTTTCACTTTCATGCACTGGAGAAGGAAATGGCAACCCACTCCAGTGTTCTTGCCTGGAGAATCCCAGGGATGGGGGAGCCTGGTGGGCTGCCGTCTATGGGGTCTCACAGAGTGGGACGTGATTGAAGTGACAGCAGCAGCAGATTATTAAGTAAACATCTTTTCAAACTTTACACAATTTGTGGTATTAGATCTTTCTCTTCTTTCAGTGGTAGTGGGTTTCCTGACCATAATGAATTTTCTTCAGAGCAACTGAACTTTTGATTTTTCCACACATCAGACACATTGCCTTGGGTCATGCCATGGGGTAATTCTGTATCATAATTTATTTGATGTCCCAATCAGATGTGAAGTGCATTTTAAGTAATGTGTTAATAGTAATGGTTTAATTTACAAAGTGAGTAAATAAGTTTTTTTTATTTGTCTAAAATAGTCCGCTGTGTAGATTCAAGTTTGTCTATGATAACATCACCCTCACTTACTTGCATCCCCCAGGTCTTCTCAGGTGAAAGGGGAAGGATGAGGGTGTAGCCAGCTTGCTTGGAGTGTGTCATGCTTATGAATGCCATTCGTCATGCTTGTCGCAATGCAAGTGAAGTTGAGAATCTCAAAGACAACTAATGCAACATTTATGGAAGTGACTAAACTCAGCAGACACTAATGACTTCATTGTTTTGATTGATTGAACTGGAGGTCATATACAAAATACAGCTGAAAAAAAGCCTAGCATTTTCCAAAGAGTTTGGGTAAAACCTAACGCATTGCAAAATGAAGCATAGCATCTTGCCAAGGCTTTGCATGAATACTGATTCAAAAATTTCTAAGTATTTACCTTGCAAGGTCATTCTTTTTATACTTTTTTCATACCTAATTTGAAAATTTGTAAGTTTTTACCTTGCCAAAGTCTTTAGTGTTTAATTCAGTTCAGTCACTCAGTTGTGTTTAATTAACATAGAACAATAATAGCTTCCACTGTGAGTAAGCCGTGTCAAAAGTAAATTATGTAAAACGATAGAATTGAAACAGTCTATGGGCACTTAGCAACTTCTTCATGTTAATAGTTGATTATTATTATTTATTGACCATTGAATATGTGCCAATTTTCTTCTAAGTGCTATATATTATCTCACTTATAGCTTATGGGAAATTTCAAAGGGTATGTGTTGCCATTATTCTCATGAAGAAGCTGGGAGTCAGGAAGATTGTGTTAACCATCTGATCAAGCCCCAAGCTTAGGTCAGGAAACCAGATCTGTCTGATCTCACTGCCCATGCTCATACCACTGAATTACTCTCCCCTGTGATCACACAGGACTTGCATTTGATTGGCAAAAGTGTTTTCAGCACATATCAGCATAGGCAGACTAAATGGTTGTATAAAGTCACAGAATAGGAAACAAAATCCATATCCATTTACTTTGTTCCTTACATGAATATCTCAGACTCAATATAGGGTATGAACCTAGACGTTATCACTTGTTCCTGAAAGTTCAAAATGTTTACCATGTAATATAATTTCTGTGACATTTATAATACATTGTGTTAGGGAGAGAAAGAGAGAGAGAAGAAGAGAGAGAGTGTGTGTTGTGTTTGTGTTTGTGTGTGTGTGTGTGTGGTCTTGGAGAAGGACTCTGCAATGCTTTTTTGTATTTCCCATAGTTCCTCATATTGAGTTAGGCCATAATAAGTATGGCTGAATCATAGGATAAATAAATTTTCCACTATGATGCTTTCCTGAGTGCAACTTATAAAAACTATCAGGAACCACCAGATAGGAGGGAACGCAGGCCCCTCCATCTTACCAATTTCAGTAAGAGTCCTCTGATACTATTTTTCACACAGAATTATTTTTAAGCATTCTTTTGGAATATATGTTTCCATCACCAGAAAAGTTTGTTTGTTTGCTTGTTTGTGAATCACCAGTCTAGTTTACACTATTTAAAAGTTCGTTTTTTCAATTTGGTCAATTAAGGAATAAAATTCAGCAGAGTCTCATGATTTTTTAGAATGAGGGCTAAAATATGATTCAGTTCAGTTCAGTTCCATTCAGTTGCTCAGACGTGTCCGACTCTTTGTGACCCCATGAACCACAGCATGCCAGGCCTCCCTGTCCATCACCAACTCCTGGAGTTTACCCAAACTCATGGCCATTGAGTCAGTGATGCCATCCAACCATCTCATCCTCTGTCATCCCCTTCTCCTGCCCTCAATCTTTCCCAGCATCAGGGTTTTTTCAAATGAGTCAGCTCTTCGCATCAGGTGGCCAAATTATTGGAGTTTCAGCTTCAACATCAGTCCTTCCAGTGAACACCCAGGACTGATCTCCTTAGGATGGACTGGTTGGATCTCCTTGCAGTCCAAGGGACTCTCAAGAGTCTTCTCCAACACCACAGTTCAAAAGCATCAATTCTTTGGCACTCAGCTTTCTTTATAGTCCAACTCTCACATCCATACATGACTACTGGAAAATGTGATTCAAAATATGTGAATACTGATCCTGCTTTTCCCACTTTCTTACCACTTTTCTGTGCTTTAGATTCCTTATTTTCTAAATTTTAGATATGATTTACTTGCTTTGTCTGTGTTTCTTATCAGGATTTGGTAAGGATAAAATGGGAGTGTATATGTCAAAATGTATATATTGATTATCTATTATTAAATAATGCAGTATCAGTGATTATTTTAAAAATTTCATTCTCTCTACAGCAGGGTCATACACATGCTATAGTTTCCACAGGTGATTTACAATCCTATTTACTAGTCCTAACATTTTATTCATAAAAACTTCTTCATTTTGAACTGGCAAGAAATATTTTCTGACTCTTGTTTATTCATAAATCATTGTCTAATGAATTCAGAGAATTGAGTCACAACAAGTCACAGAATTATACCACCAAGACCTGAAAGTAGTTTAGTAAAAATGTAAAAGTATAGAGCTACAAAATAGACAAATGTAAAAAAACACATATATTGTACAACAGATCTACCAAAATACAAGTGTTCCTAGGACTAGGTGGTCTATAAGAGAGTTGGTGAAAGAAGGCATTTTACTCAGAGATATGGCAAGAGGCTTGGGTGTGCATCATATTGACAACTTCATTCATTCATTCCTCATTTATGTAACAAACATTTATTGAATGTCTAATATATGCCAGGCCCTGTGCCAGAGGTTGGAAGAATGAAGTGGACAGAGTTCCAACGTTACAATTGCTAATAACTTAAGAAGAAAAAAGAAATATATGAACAACTACAACAAACAGAATTATTTAAGTGCTAAAAATGGTATTATTACAAAGTACTGTGGTAACACGATGGAAATCATGACTAACTCTGCCTAGGGACTTTGAGAAGCCTGCAAGGAAGAGTAGCATTTGAGCTTGATATAAAGCAATGTGTAGGAGTTTACCAGACTTTTTTCTAAATGGGAAAAGGGCATCTCTAGATAGAAAAGACAACATGTTCACACCACTGAGGTATAATAGAACATAGCATGCTGGAGACAATGTGAAAATTAGAACAAGCCTTTTGAAAAGTACTTTGGCAGATTGCTTCAAGCTCTATAAAAACACTTATGTCTTTAGTAATCCCACTTTGGGGAATTTATCTTATGAAAAAAAACACAAAGGAAGAAAACTGTTATTTACGATAGCAGAATTACAAAATAGGAATTAATCTGTTATCCAAAAAAAAAAAAATAGACAAATTATAGCACACCACTTTGGCTATTGGATTGCTATTAGAATGATAATGATGTTCTAAGTCAAGATGGGAAATGTACATGCCATTAAATTATAAAACTATATTTTTATTATTGCAACTAATTTGAAATTAACTTTTATTGGAGCATAGTTGATTTACACTGCTGTGTTAGTTTCTGCTGTGCAGCAAAGTGAATCAGTTAGACATAGACATATATTCATTCTTTTTTAGATTCTTTTCCCATATAGGTGATTATAGAGTATTGAGTAGAGCTCTCTGTGCTATATACACTAGGTTCTTATTGGTTACTTATTTTATATATATAGCAGTATGCATATGGCAATCCCAACCTCCCAATTTATCTCTTCTCCCTCATTTCCCCTTCGGTAACCATAAATTTGCTTTCTACATTTGTGACTCTACTGATGTTTTGTAAATAAGTTAATTTGTACCATTTATTTTAGATTCCACATATAAGAAATATCATATGGTATTTGCCTTTCTCAGTCTGACTTACTTCACTCAGTGTGACAATCTCTAGGTCCCTACAAATGGCATTAATTCATTTTTCTTACGGCTGAGTAATATTACATTGTACATATACACCACACCCTCTTTGTCCATTCATTTGCTGATGGACATTTAGATTGCTTCTATGTCCTGGCTGTTGTAAATAGTTGCTGCAGTAAATATTGGAGTGCATGTATCTTTTCAAATTATGGTTTTTCCCAGACATATGCCCAGAAGTAGGATTGCTGGGTCCTACGTTAGCTCTATCTTTAGGTTTTTAAGGAAACCCCATACTGTTCATCATAGTGGCAGTACCTCTTTACATTCCCACCAACAGTATAAGAGGATTCCCTTTTCTCCAAACCCTCTCCGGCATTTATTGTTTGTAGAATTTTTTGATGATGGCCATGCTAACTGGTGTAAGATGATACCTCATTGTAGTTTTGATTTGCATGTCTCTAATAATTAATGATGTTGAGCATCTTTTCAAATGCCTTTTGGCTATCTGTATGTCTTCTTTGGAGAAATGTCCATTTAGAACCCCTGCCCATTTTTTTATTGGATTTTTTGTTTGTTTTTGATATTGATCTTCATGAGCTGTTAGTGTATTTTGGAGATTAATCCTTTGACATTCTCTTCATTTGCAAATATTTTCTCCCATTCTGTGGGTTGTGGTTTTCATTTTGTTTATGGTTTTCTTTGCTGTCTTATTGCAACTATTTAAAATTATGTGTGTACAGATAAGAAATAGAAAAGAATGTGAAATGAATATCAAAGCAGTAACAGCCGCATCAACAGCAATAGAAAGTTTTGTGAAGGTAGTAAGATTGTGTTTGAATTGTTTTCATAGATTTACTTGTTGTGATGTTCAAATTTACCAGTTAAGCTAATGTATATTGATCGCTTCCCATGTGCTATAAGCATTGTTCAATCCTCCAGTTGAAAAGATAAAAGTTTATCATTTATATAATAAATTTTAAATTTTTACAGAAAAGCACTTTTACACTTTCATGCCTTTCCTAAAATAACTCTACCATCTTTCTAGACCAAAATTGAATGTAGTTTGTTACAGGGAATCTTTTCAGGATCTATTTATCCCATCATTTCCAAGCTCTGTCTAGATTTTCTGACCTTCTATCCCCCACAATGAAAGGTATTACACCATACAAGTTGAATTGTGTGTGTATGTGTGTGTGTGTGTGTGTGTGTGTTAGTCACTCAGTCATGTCTGACTCTTTGCAATCCCATGTACTGTAGCCCACCAAGCTCCTCTGTCCATGGAATTATCCAGGCAAGAATACTGGAGTGGGTTGCCATTCCCTTCTCCAAGGGATCTTCCCAACCCAGGAATCGAATCTGGGTCTTCTGCATTGCAAACAGATATATTGCCATGTAAACCACAAGAGAAGCCCTAAACTGGATAATCCAGTTGAATTGGATAATCTAGTCCAAGGCTGGTATTATAGTAGAAAGTAGCTGGAGGCAGGAGGAGGGTGTACATAGATAACGTTTCTCACACTGAGGTCTAGAACAACCTGTATCAGAATTCCCAGGAGTACAGATTAAGTATACAGTGTTTTACTCTCATCCCTGGAAATTATACGTAGATCAAGGTGAGACCACATAATTTCCTTTTTTCCTAAGCACTCAAATTCTTTGGCATCTTAAATTTGGAAAATAATTGCTGTAAAATCTTAAGTCTACATGAAATAAGTGCTTCTGCCTGCTTCAGTTTGCTCATGAACTTTACAATATATTTGTATGAGTGAGAAGTTTGAGAACTTCTGTTCACTGATTTTCTTATAATGTAATAGCCAATTATGAGCTTTGTTTCCAATTTAGCTTTCACAGTTTTTCTAATGGAAAACACTCTTGATAAGTAAAAATGTGGATTCTGTATGTGGCTTGTGCTTGTGTGCATGCATAGGATTGTGAAGGCATGTGTAACCTTCAGTGTTTACACTCTTCAGTGTTTACATTCTTGTTGCTTAAAATACCATTATATGGTACTCTATCAGTGGGAGGTGGGGGAAGCAAGGAGGAAGAAGACTCACTTTTTATAATGTTTCACAATTTGTACTCACTGAAAAGCAACAGTTTCTCTACTAAGGCAGGTCAGCTTCATGTAATGTTTTGTGCTCCTTTTTTCCCCCCCTTTTGTTCTTTTCTTTCTTGTCTCCCTTCTTCCTTTCCCTCTTCCCTTCTAACAGACCAGACCATGGACTGTGGCTTTTTTGATTAATGCTTTTCATTAATCAGCCACCCAAACTCTTTTTGATCACCGGTGTCTGTTTAGTAAAAGGCATTGTCTTACTTACAACATCCTGAAAGAATCAACTTATTACATTTGTCTCTAAAGTTGGAATCAATGTGAACAGTTCGTCAACTTTCTGTTGAAATTAAACAAATGTATAACATGACAAAGGGCTCAGAAATTAAAAAAAAATGAGTTAGGGACTGGCAGTAGACATCCTTTCAGCACCGTTTTTACCCTTTGACCTTAAGCTGGCCAATCTGGAAGCCAACTGGGAGAAAACGGTGACCAGGGGATTTCTGAACAGCGCACTCTCCCTACATTGTGTCATTATTTTTTAAAAATATTATTTATTGATTTGGATATACTGGGTCTTAGTCACAGCATGCAAACTCTTAGTTGCAGCATGTCTAGTTATCTGACCAGGGATTGAACCCTGGCCCTCTGCATTGGGAATTTGGAGTCTGAGCCACTGGACCCCCAGGGAAGTCCCTTTCATGTGTTGTTGTTCTGCATGAAATACTTTGGGGGATATCTTTCTGGGTGGATTTACATTTTAAACAATTAGAGAAGATTTGAGAAGATCAGGTTGTGATCTCATAAAGGAAAGCTTTCCTTCTCTAGACGTCTAGAGAGCCATCCTAAGAAAACCCTTCTCAGTACAAATGAATTCTTAGGACATGCAGAAGGATCCTGCATGGATATCTGCCTATTCATGGTTTCAAATGGCGGCAGTGAGATAGGAACCAATTCAGTCAAGTTCCATATGTATCTGTGGCTATAAAAGGGTCATTCTATTCTTTTAAATGCTACTATTCGCATATTTCTTCTATGCACATTAATCTTTCTTGCTGAAAAGTATTTTCAACTAAAATATTCTTTACAATGTAAAATTCAGTTTGGGAAACTATCCCTTCATGGATGACTCTTAAGCACCTACATTTTTCTTTTTTGGTATGGCGCTGCTCTCTGTTCCAGTTTCTCTCTTGGTGAACATGACTTTTAAATTTTATTCCTTTAGTGAAAAGCTTCCCATTTCCATTCATTAGGAATCCTGTTAACCTGACTTTTCCTTTAAAAGAATTCTGAATTTGAAACTCTGAGTTGATCCTATGCTCAGTCACGTCAGACTCTTTGCAGCCCCATGGACTGTAACCCACCAGGCTCCTCTGTCCATGGAATTTTCCAGGCAAAAATACTGGAGTGGGTTGTCATTTCCTGCTCCAGGAGATCTTCCCAACCAAGTGATTGAACCCACATCTCTTATGTCTCCTGCATTGGCAAGCAAGTTCTTAAACACTGGTGCCACCTGAAAAGGGGGTCTTTTAAATTATGAAGGTGGGATGCCTATCAGCAATGCAGACTTTTGGGACCCATCCAATTAAAAGAATCAGTCTCCAGGGAGGGGCCCAGAAATCTGGATGGTTAACACATTCCTCCTTGGTTCTTATGCAAACTAAACTCAAGAAGAACGATGCTAAAGGAAGCACTAGGGGTAGTTCTGATTGGAAAGAACATTTGCTACATAGTCAGTAGACTTTCAGTTGCTAACTTCATAGATGTTATTGAGTCCTTCTGAGTATCATTTTCTTTTATTTCTAACATTAGTATAATAAATTTTAGAATGCAGTGTTATGGAAAAGATCATTTGAGGCAATGGGTTTTACTTGTGCTTTTACTTTGCAAAAAGTGTACATACCTAGAGGAATAGTCAGTCTGAAAAAACAAAACCCACAGGAATAAAGTGGCAGAAAAACAGACACCATAAGACATAGAATATGGGAAATTTTACTCATTTAGACATTAGTTCACTTCCTACCTCTAATGTGTACTTGTACATATTAAATTAGCAGTTAACAGGAGTTGGTGGTACTCCACGGTCTCAAACTAGGACTGCCATTATAGGGGAGAAAAAGCCAAAATAATAAAAATTTAAAACTAAGATAATCCACTAAAATTTTTATACCACTGCTATGTGTTTATTCTCTTAAACAATGAAAATGGTCCAGAATATTTCCCTATTCTATATTCTGTCACAACTAGAGCTTACTTCCTGACATATGTCTTTTAAAAGTCACTCATGCATCCGACTTCCCATTCATCATCCCTGTGGTGAAAGTACAGACAAGAAAATTTGCATTAAAAAAAAAATCTTCAGCCACCACTCATTTTCTTCCAAAAGGAAGAAACTCAAAGCTACTGCTTTTGTATTTCACATCCTATCAGTGCCCAGTGGAGGATCTTACTCTTTCATGGATAGCAAAACCTTTCAGTGCCTTACTCCAGTGTCAGTGGGAGGGAGGGGTTTGGAGCCACTTGCTGTCTCCTCTTTGACATCAACATTTTCCTTTCCTCTAAGTTTTAGGTTGATAATTATGGTGATTTTTGAGATCATGAACCTTGTCAATAACATGTTCATCAATGGATTGAAATGGGACAGAATCCCACTGTCAATTAAAGCCAAGTTATTTAACCTCTCTGCCGCAAAACCCTTCATCTGTAAAATGAAGGATTGGACTATGAGAGTTATAAGAGCTCTTATAACAAATGTTTCTGGTTTTAAGAGAATTGTGACATGAAATATTCTCCCACATCACAGAGTGTATGATAATATCTGCATCTGTGGCTATTTTCTCTGATCTCCCTTCCTGTCTTTCTCTCACTTTGTCTGTCCCTCTCTCCTCCTTTCTGCCTCTCTCCTGCTTTCCTGCAATGTTTCCCTCTTACAAAGAGCATTCATTTGGCTTGGAGCTGCTCCAGTGCCATAGTGTTCCAGGTGGCCTCGTATCTCAGCTCTGCTGCACTGCCCCTGAGTGCCACAGGCTTGGCCAAGTGTGGAGACTGGCATGACAGGAGTCATGGAGGGAAAGTGCCTGATGCTGGCCCTGAGAAATTGTGTTGCTAGAACCTGTATCTGTGGATGGAAAGACTGGGTGAGAGTCTGAAGAAAAGAACTACTAACCCCCTTCCTAGGGGGAACAACAGAACTCTGCCTCTCTGCAAGCTATGATGGGGGTCGTGAATAATGTTAGTTGCTCAATTGTGTCCAACTCTTTGCGACTCCATGTATTATAGCCTACCAGGCTCCTCTGTCCGTGGAATTCTCCAGTCAAGAGTACTGGGGTGGGTAACCATTCCTTTCTCCAGGGGATCTTCATTCACTCATTGTTTACAAGTCTAACTTTGTGGACTCTCAGTTCAGTTCAGTTCAGTCGCTCAGTCGTGTCCGACCCTTTGCGACCCCATGAATCGCAGCACGCCAGGCCTCCCTGTCCATCACCAACTCCCAGAGTTCACTCAGACTCACGTCTATCAAGTCGGTGATGCCATCCAGCTGTCTCATCCTCTGTCGTCCCCTTCTTCTCCTGCCCCCCATCCCTCCCAGCATCAGGGTCTTTTCCAATGAGTCAACTCTTCACATGAGGTGACTCTGAAGTAACCTAAAACCATAAGTAGCCTAAGAAGTATAATTTGAAGGTCACCAAAATTCCTCCCCTTCACATATTCCTTCAAAGAGCCTTCCTGTGATCCCTGTAGATATTACATTTCCTGGCCACATCTATAAGAATTCAAATAGAAAGAGGACTAGGGACCTCAAGTCTTTCATATTGTTAATTTCAATGAGATTAATTTCTCAGATCCTTTATTTAAATGAAACTTCCTTGGAGAATGGATTACTTGGCCTATTAATAGCATCCAAGCAATTTGAATGTGTTTCTGATACATTGTTTATCACAGGTTTTCAGGTCCGCACACTGATTTTTCTTCTATCCTCTTCCTTATTTGCTGTTTCTTCTCCATGACTTCTTAATTTTGGAGTGACTCAGGGTGTTGTCCACAGTTATCTTCTCTTTCTCATCTCATTACAATGTATACAAAATACTTTTTTAACCTCTTTGTGAATACAGTAGAAAAGCCTGCTGTTTAGAGCATGGTTTCTCAGTCTTGGTACTGTAGGCATCTGGGGCCACATAACTCTTTGATGTAGGGGCTGTATGTTTTAAGATGATAAGCAGCATCTTTAGCTAAAACCCACTAGGTGCTGGTAACACCTCCTCTAGTTGTGACAACTAGAAGTGTTTCCATACATTATCAGATGTTCCCCTGGGATAAAAACCATCCCCATAAACCATTGATTTAGAATAATTTGGTGGAAAACAAACAACAAAAAAAATCCTTTAATAATGCATATTATAAACTTTTGACTTAATCTGCCCAATTAATTTTTTAATGTTTATATCTCTTAAATTTATAGAAATCTGAATAATAACAACTAATGAGTCAAAAATAGAATCTATAAGGCAGGTTCTGGTTTGGGGATAAGATAAGTTTGTGCCCGGGAGGAAATAGAAGAAAATGGATTTCATCTTGTCTTTAACCCTACACCATTATTGATTAAAAACATGAACATTACCTTCCTTTTAAAACAGCAGTAAACAATATCCTAAATTAAGATTCAAGTTTAACTCTGCAGCTTCTTGCCAATTTCATCCTGCTGAGAAAACTAAATTTGGAAGAGTCAGTTCACCCAAATTCAGGTAATTATGCAAATCATGTATTTCTCATTCTTTCACATTCCTACTTCTAGGAATCAAGAGATAATTTCGGTGAATTGTCACTGGAAGTTGTAAAGGCTTTAACCCATGTAAGGTTGTTTTGCTGTTTGCATTCAGAGATGAAAGCCCTAGAAGATAATATGGGACGTGGAAGTCTTTGGCTAAGCCTGCCAGAACTTATACCTAGCAGCTCTCTTCTTGCCCGTTATCTACCAAATTTTCTTGGCATGCCAAAACCCAGGCCACCTTCCTTCTGTCTCTCCTCCTTTCCCTTCAGTATTTTAGCTTAAAACATCTACCAATCTCGTCTTTTTAAAAAATATTTTATTTATTTATTTGGCCACACTAGTCTTAGTTGCAGCATAGAGGATCTTTATAGTGGCACAGGCAAACCCTTTAGTCGAGACACCAGGATCTAGTTCCCTGACCAGGAATCAAACCCAAGCACCCTGCATTGAAAGCTTGAAGTCCCAGCCACTGGACCACCAGGAGATCCCAATCACATCCTTTTAAATCTAAATGAACATAAATGCCATCACTTAACATTAATTAACTAATTTTGAATTAGAAAAGTAACACATAGATTTGGATTTTAAGATGTACAAAACCTATTAGAACTATGCCAGGTCCCACCTTTGAACTCAACACTTCTCAGATTTAACCACTATTAACTGATATTTTTATGTCCTTGCAGAAATTTCCTCTGCATATGCAGCTTTGTATTTGCATGTATATATGTGTGTGTTTAGTGTGTGTATAGCCTTTAAACAATTTTGAATTTGTACCTTTAATTTTTGTTTATGTAGCAATACATCTTAGAGGTCTCTTCATATACACGTTTGAATTTACCACATTCTATTTTACAGCTACAGAGTGTCTGACCGTAAAACTGTAATTTATCTCCTCAGTTCATTATTGAGGAATAGGTGGCTTCTAGTTTGGGGCTATTGCAGTAGTTCAATAAATAGGTTTCATGTCTTCATGTCAGTGTTTCATTCTTGTTGTTTTCTTTTTGATAAGTACTCTGAGCCTTCATCTTTTCTTTTAAAAGAATAAAGTTTGACTGTTGAGGTTTATATTATTTAATAAATAGGCCAAATTGATAGAATGGGCAGAAAATGATGTATGTTTTAAAGAATTTTTAAAATGCTGTATTCTTTTCTAATAGACAACATTGAATAAAGGAATGAGAGGAAAGGAATTGGCCCAAAGAAAAAAAAATCTTGACAGAATCCAAGTCTTTCAAAAGGATGAGTTTAAAAAATAGTTGACAACACAAAATGAGCTGTGAAATTTCAGCCTTCTAAACCTCAATAGCAATTTTTCTTATGGCTCACCTATCGGAATTTATTCTCAGATATTTTTTCTAAGTAGTTTTGCATGACTCTGAAAGCAGTTAGAATTAGTCCTTGACAATGCCAGGAGATAATAATAACTGGGCCATAAAAAACAATAGACGTGCCCTAGGTACTCTTTCTGATATAAATGTTATTCCTGAAGATCATTCAATGTTTCTTTGGGACTTTTAAAAAATATCTCCATGATACTGCCATTTGAAACACACGATAGTCTCACCACTTAAAACCTTCCTATCAGACAGGATACACTCAGCTCAGTTACCGTCAACTGTGCAATATGTCTGCTATTATAGAATGATCAATAAATGCAGATGTATTGGGGATATATTTCCATATGGTATTCCAGATGTGGAGGCTCTGTTTATGAAAGAATTATTTTAAATTTTAGAGGAAAGGCAAAAAATAAGTATGTATTTCCAACGCTGGATAACTCATTTGTTTTTCTTTGGGAAGCAGGATGTACATTCTTTGGTGCTTGTTTTTATTTTTAATGGTCAATAAAATGGCATATTTATTGGGACTTAAATCATCTTTAAAGAGAAACAGCTCTGGCAAAAAAAAAAAAAAAAGCATAGTAATCTACTTCTTAATATTGCATAATTGCCATTGCAAAATTATCCCATAAAAATACTCATTATATACAGGGCATTCAAAAAATGCCATTCATTAACTTGGAAATAAAATTATAATTACAATTATAAAGCTTTGAGCTGATTCTGTTAGGAGGTTTGCATGCTAATTGCAGTTTAAGGCTTCTAATTTAATATTAGGTGAAAACGTGATGATCAGCTGAAAGAAAGCACATAAGAGAAGTTTAAGGGTTGGGATGTTAAAAAGTAGTTTTCTTTCTGATGGGCTATCACATTGGATTACAAAGTAATACAGAGAAAAATTCCTGTGCATGAAAATAGGTCTTTATTTAGGTCAGGGGTTTAGGGGGATGTCGGTTTCCGTATGCAGTCACAGCCAGGGAGCAAATTCAACAGCAGCAACTGCCTAGACTTTTTGAGCGGGGCGCGGGTTGTGGGCTGTGTACCAACAGCCTCGTCAACTGCAGACGGAACTGCAGCATCCCTTCCTGCAGCAGCTCGTCAGCCATTGGCTCGTTGGTGACACGTGACTGATAGAGCCTTTTCTGTGTCTTTTCTCGCCCATCTGTGTGCAGGGCACTGATAGGCCAGGCTGATGCGCAGGCAATTTATCATTTTGATCTCCCACTGAGTCAGGGAGCTCTCCTGTCACCAGTATTGATTTCAGAGGATGGACTAAATTTCCTAGGATTTCCATTAAGAATTAAGAAAAAAGCTCTAAGCACGCAGGGTAGCCAGACAGACATGGATATGAGATGGCACTGTGAAAACTCGCAGGTAGCTTCTTCTATCACAGCCGGTGCTCAGCACAGCTTAGAACTGCAGCATGCAGGGTTTAAGATACCAGAAGCTGAGAACAATAATAATGAAACTAAGAATAAACTCTTTTGGATAAACTAATTTTAATATTAATATTAAAATGTTTCTTCTTGGAATTGCATGTCAAATTTATGCATGCTCTATAGGAAATGTAGAAAGGTTGTTTTAAATTTTTAAATGTCCTTAAACCCTGAGCATGGTTGCTTATACTTTTGTTTGCTGCTTTCTGTGAGCTTCAGAGGTTTTTGAGCATGCTTGTGGCAGAAACAACCGAAAATTGTGTGTGTGTGTGTTTCTATATATGTATATATGTATTAAGTTGGTTCGAGTAAAAGCATGAATAAAAGCTGCTTTCAATACTCGCCAGACTGCTTTATTATTGTTAATGACTTGATGATAATTTTGCCTAAATATGCTTAGATTCTGACCATGCATGCTTTTGCGGCAGAGTGGATTTTCGTTGAGAAGTCATGAAGGTGGAATGTGTGAATTAAATGTATGTTTAATGCAGCAGAAAATGTATTAGTGATTATTAAATCTGATTAATTAATGGAAATATTTCATGATGGTAAGATTTGAGTAACATTTATTTATACTAATTATTTCTGCTTACTGAAAAAATGCATATCTGGGATTAATGAAAGTGTTTGTATTTTTGAAATATAAATTTTGATTATTTCAGAGATAGGACGATTTCAATTTTTAAAAATGAATCTGAGATAAGAGAATTAGAAACATTTTTAAATTTTAGCCTAGGAGAGAATTGTGTATTTGAGACATTATGTGCCTGTTCATGTGTGTGAATTCTTTGGCTAATTGTTTGATAGTCTCCTAGCTATCCTTATTCTCCTGAAGAGGAGAAAAGCCTTGGCATTGAAATGTTTCCTAGGCCCATGGGAATTAGAGCCAGCAGAAGCAAGAGTAGGACCAGATGGGATTGGCATGCTTGGCAGGGAGTGGAGACAATAGGTGGGGGCGGAGCAGATGGAGAACAGAAGGGAGTGAATCTCAGGAAAGGGGAGGGAGGAGGGGGAGGGGAGGAGTTGGCTTAAGAGTGAAGGAAGCCTGGCCTCTCTTTCCAAAGTAACTTCTGATTGCATCGTCCTTTAATTATGAGAAAGTCATGTCTGTTGTGACAACTATTTTTCATAGATTAGGAAAGAAGTTCCATGAATAGAAGGTACTTTGCCAGATTATAAATGGTGTGTTATTTGTTGTTGTTTGTAATCTTTTCCTCTCTGTCATATTCAGGAGAAGTAGGAACAAAATTTAAATTTAGTTGTCATGTTATTTGAGTTTGTAGTATTAAAAACATAAATAAGGCAGTAACTACTAAACTTATTTTCAGATTGTAACAATTCAATCATCAATAAGGCTTATTGACTTTTTCCCTAAGTAAGTTTTCAATTCTGAAAACATAAGGAGCTCATGCTGACTAATCTGTTATTTTACTTCTGACTCATAAATACACATTCATTTCTCGAATAACTTTGAATGTTTTATTTAAGTACTTGTTGATTTTATCATGAAGTCTCAGGGCTTGACCAATGCCTAGTTCAAATTCTACAATGAACTTAATGACTCAGCATCAATGAAGCCCAGAAAACTGGTCATAGTCTTTGCCCAGAAGTGTCATAGGATTGAGAAAGCAGAAAAAAATGAATTTACTTATGAATTCTATTATTTTAATGATTATTTCAAAATCCTAAGGTGAATCCAGATACAATTCCCCAGTCCTAAGTAAAACTGAATTTTACCAAGTTCATGCAGTCAAAGTGTACTCGTGAAAAACAGCTTTTAAAAGTTTACGTATACACCTCTTGCATTTGGCTGGTGGACCTTGTGTATGGAGAGAACTTCCATTTTCTAAAAGTTTTGCCATGTTGCATGTCTCTTTTGACTGCTTTTTGAAACTTGGCTTGGCAAGGAATTATTAATGCCCTAAAGTAAATGAAAATCTTTACCTTTAATATCCTGGGATACATTTAAAATAATTTACTCAAATTATATTGATTTTCCTAGAGTTAACAAATGAAGCCAATTTCTTATACTTTCTCCAGTCCTTTTCCTCCATGCCTTGTTTTTCAAAATTAAAGAGAGTCCACTAAGCAGCAAAATTCTCCTCACTTGGCAAATTCCCTCTAACATTCTTAGGAAAAAATATTGTCTACAGTTAGATCTTTGAATGGATATTTTTATTTTGGAGTGTTGACTCGTGTTCATTAAGCAAGATAACCCAGTGTTAAAGAATAAATATTTTCAATTACTTTGTCCAATCAAGGTTGCCTAATAGGCTGAGAAGGGCTTCCTCATGTGGTTCAGTGGTAAAGAATCCACCTGCCAATGTAGGAGAGATGGGTTCGATCCCTGGGTCAGAAGATCCCCTGGAGAAAGAAATGACAACCCATTCCAGTATCTTGCCTGGAAATCCCATGGACAGAGGAGCCTGGTGGGCTATAGTCCATGGGGTCGCAAAGAGTCAAAAAAAAGGCTTAACAACTGAATAGCCTCAGGAATAGGCCGTCAGGCCCATTCTCCTTCTGTGGAATAAAACTAGAAGAGCCCTAAAGTGGTATTAAATGTTTGGTCACAATAGCATTTGGGCTCAACTGCCAAGCAAATTTCTCACCAAGACATTAACCAGGAAATGCTTACATAGTTGCAAAGTAATTAGTGATGTAGCATTGCATATTAAGGATGTTTTGGGTAGTTATGATGAAATGTTACTGTCCGCATGCCTTCCATATGCTCCTTTAATTTACAGAATGTGATCACCCCACAGCATCTGGGTGCATTTATAAACTACAAGAGCAATCAATTAACTATATGATCGATGCAGTAGGCAGAATGCTAATTGGTGGGAGAAGCCCTTTTTCAAATGGGAAAATAATGCATGTAGCCAAGGACTTTCAGTCTTTGTCTATATTAAATTTAAATGTTTCAAGAACTAAGTTTATACTCTGACCATTTGGAAAATAACACATTTGAAACAAGATTTTGCCTTGTCAAAATAAGTGGTCTTAATTCCAGTGCTATGAGCACCAGCGTAATTCATAGGTGAACAGAGTTAGTGAACAGTTACTTATACTTAGACCCAAGTGGTATCTTTTATTCAGTCTTATTTTTTACTTTCCATTTCCTATACTCTCAGTTCTTTTTTCCTCTGCTGTTTTAACTGTCATTTTTGGACTCAAATGCCATTTGTTCCGGACCTCTATTACTAAACAGAAATAATAAACTATATATAAATTCAGCAGAATATAATGACCCCAAGTTCTGCTTGTGCCTTTTTGTGTATATTTAGTCTTTGAATGTTATTGATTTCTACTAAGGTTACCACATTGACCCAGAAAGATAGATTTTACTTTCTGCCATCTTATTTACATTTAGTTGATTATTGATACTTGACTCTCCTGAAGGCTCCCTTTCCTCATTACTGTAACACAGAGAATGGAGCCAAGCATATTATCAAGTAGATAGGCAATTTTCAGTATACAAAATAATTGGGGAAAGCCACAGGCAGATAAAAAAACTCATGGGCATCTCTAGTGTCTCATAGAAAATTAAGACAGCTTGAGTCCAAACTAAATAATAACCATGAAAAAGCAAAAATATATAAAAGAGCTTAGCTAGTTTTGTAGTTCTGTGTCATGAAGTATGTGTGATTACCACTACACACTTTCTTTCCATTTGACCCTCAAATTTTCACCCTCATTTGAATTCACTTGATTATACAGTGGAAACTATATCTGAGAACTACCCTTCACCAAAAAGATCAAAATCAGTTATATATTTTTATTTTCATTGTTGTGGGAAAAAAAATATATATATATATAGAGAGAGAGAGAGAGAGAGAGACTGCAGATTAAGCCACAATTTGTTTTCCTGATAACAAAACAAGGCTCAGAAAGATTTTTTTACTATTTTCCCATGAATAAATGTAAAAGGCTTTATTACCTTAGGTATTCCTTACTTTAAAAGACAAAAACTGCATGTAGTGGTGGGAATGACTCGGATATTATTTAGGGAACCAAAAGAAGTCAATCTTCGGGAGTCATCAGTCTTGACGTCTGTGTGCTAACATGTCTGTTTTCATGATTTTTTATCTAAGCATAACGGGACCACAATCTTGACTCTAAGCATATTTCAGACCAAATTATAATTACAGAACCTCACACTCTAGATCTACTGGTAAATTCCTAGGTGGCATGGGACAGTTGTTTAAGTCTGTGGGCAAACGCCTTCACTTGTCCAACCTCTTCACATATTTCAAATTAAAAACTCTACTACAGCTTCAAGGGCTTCCCTGATAGCTCAGTTGGTAAAGAATCCACCTGCAATGCAGGAGACCCTGGTTCAACTCCTGGGTGGGGAAGATCCATTGGAGAAAGGATAGGCTGCCCACTCCAGTATTCTTGGGCTTCCCTTGTGGCTCAGCTGATAAAGAATCCGCCTGCGATGCAGGAGACCTGGGTTTGATCCCTGGATTGGGAAGATTCCCTGGAGAAGGAAAAGTCTACCCACTCCAGTATCCTGGCCTGGAGAATTCAATGGGTGTATAGTTCATGGGGTTGCAAAGTGTCAGACACAACTGAGTGACTTTCACTTTCACTACAGCTTCAAAGACAATGCTGTCCCAGTCAGTCATCCAGGGAAAAGATTTTTCTTATAATGAAAAGCTATTATATATACAAAATATATAATACTGTGTATATATAATAAAGAATGTATATGACTAAGACTACCTTTATGACTTCAGAACACTACTATTTTATTGTGAAATCCAAAATTGTACATAGAATTTTGATGTGTTTTGAAGCTCCTTATTTTGGAGTCATAGAGGTATAGCCCCAGGAATCAATTCTCAGTGACCCATGTGTGGACAACCTACATAATGGATTATATTGCATGACTAGATGTGTTTTCTAGACCACTTAACCTTCCGTGGGCTGAAAAATCCTTGTTTTCAGTCATGTGCTGTGACTTCTTTCAATTAGCTCATTTAGATTTGAGTGGATCACCTATCCATTGGGTTTGTAGTAGGACTACAATATTTTCAGAGTTGAATGTAGTATATGTATGTGTCTGCTTTAAAACACTGCTAAGTATTTAGCTGATACATAATAGGTTTCTCTGAAGGAGATCAGCCCTGGGATTTCTTTGGAAGGAATGATGTTAAAGCTGAAACTCCAGTACTTTGGCCACCTCGTGTGAAGAGTTGACTCATTGGAAAAGACTCTGATGCTGGGAGGGATTGGGAGCAGGAGGAGAAGGGGACGACAGAGGATGAGATGGCTGGATGGCATCACGGACTCTATGGACGTGAGTCTGAGTGAACTCCGGGAGTTGGTGATGGACAGGGAGGCCTGGCGTGCTGTGATTCATGGGGTCGCAAAGAGTCGGACACTACTGAGCGACTGAACTGAACTGAACTAATAGGTTTCAAGAAGACATATGAAAAACTAGAAATTTGGGGGTAATAAGCTACTCTTGGGTTTGCCTAGAGTTTTCTTATGCCTTCAAGAAGTATACCATCTCTTTCCACAATGCTTAAATTTTTAATTTATAAGCAGTTACTAAGCACTACTTCAGTGTTTTTTTGTCCATTTAGTAAAGATGTGAAAAAATATCTACTAATTGATTGATCTATACTAGAACTCCCTGGTGGCTCAAATGGTAAAGAATCCACCTGCAATGTGGGACACCTGAATTCCATCCCTGTGTTGGGAAGATCTCCTGGAGAAGGGAACAGCTACCCACTCCAGTGTTCTGGTCTGGAAAATTCCATGAACAGAGGAGCCTGGCAGGCCACAGTCCATGGGGTCCCAAAGTGTCAGACATTCACTTCACTTCACTTCCTACCAGAGCTCTGCTTAACATCAAGGGTGACTTCAAAGGAAAGTAAGATACTTTCTAACTTGAAAGTCTAGCTGAAGAGAAAAGACAAACACATATAAAACTAGAGGAGTACTGAAGGCTGAACAGTTTTACCCTATCGTCTCAAATAGTGAACACATTTTTGCTGAGCATCTATTACACACTTCATGGTAGTTTGAAGAAAGGAGTGTTCACTGTGAGCTAAGTAGATGCACTGATGTTTTTCTGCTGCATCTTTTCTGAATTTGTTTGAGCAGCCTGAGTTAGCCATTCATAAAAGGTAACACTTAATGAAGTCTAATTCAGCGGGCTACACATGCTGTAATACCAGTACCAGCCTCTGAAGTGGTGTTTAGGGCACTGAGGGTATTGGAGTATGAAGCAAGATCCCAAGTAGCTTGTCTCAAAATCAGTCAAGGTGACTGTTTCCTGTTCTACATCTTCTCAGGATAGCATATTGATTTCTTAAAAGCCAGTTTTCATGTTTTATGAATAATAAAAGTAATATAAAATGTGTACAAATTTTTAGTTAAAAATCACCTGCATATATAGTATGTCTGTTTTTCTTAATTTGTTAAAATTATGCATTGCTGCTAAAAGTTTTCCTTTAAAAAATAAGAAATTGATTTCCTTTTACTGGTGGGATGACTTAAAATATTGAGTCATTTTTCCAATAGTAATTAGACACTTCAAATTAAGTATAACTATCTCAGGCCACTAGGGTATAAATGAGTGTAACTGTAAGTTACTCCAGCAATAATTTTCAGTATGCCTTATTCTACTTCTTTGGCTCTATTTTCTTTTTGAAGGGCCCCCACCAAAAGAAAATAGAATGTGGGTGAAAATAGGCAGGAAGCAAAGGTCTGGCATAGATTGGAGCAATTTTGAATAAGTGATAATTATGTAGTCTACTCTGTTACTGAGTTACTATCAATATTATCACTTTCTCAGTCAGTAGTTTAAAATATAATGAATAATTAATGGGAAACTTGATGAACCATTCATTAGAACTGACTGAAATAATAAACTTAGGTATAAAATATCAAAATGAATAGTTTTGATTATTTTTCAAAATCTCAAGCTAGAGCCAGTAAGCTCAGGTGACTGAAGTCATGCAACAAAAGTTTCTAAGATTCCTGTCCTCCTAGCTGTTCAAATAGCCTGATACTTGACTTTAGTTGCAATAAATGTGGTCATTTTAAACAGGAGATTGCTGATGCAATAACAAAATAAACATTGACTTTAACCTCTCTTTCTGCCTTAACAATTCCCTAAATGATGCATCAACCCTTCGTACTTCTTTAGGAAGAGGGCTGAGGGTTTAAAATGATGAGATGAAATAAAAATGTATATGCTCTGTTTATTTGAAAGTCTATAGTGTAAGATCAATTCTAAAGATGTCATTCAAATGAGGATAATATATATTTTGTGTCTGTAAATACTGCAAAAGTAAAGAATTCATAGGTTACTTTTTTATGGTTGTAATTGTATTCTTTTCCTTTATGAATGCATCTGTATCTGTTTTCAAAGATAAATATTTTATAATTATCAGTTTTACCAACTTATATGTAAGTTTATCAGATCAATATGATTATTTTATATTTTAGTTTTGAAATAAATTATTTAATTTGCAGTGATTTAAATTTATAGAAATGTTATAATAATATTTAAAGAGAGGTCACTCTTCATCCAGCTTCCCCTAACATTAGCGTCTTACGTAAGCTTTGTACCTCTGTCAATGCTGAGGAATTAACATTCAGTATGCCTTTTGAGAAATGGTTTCTTTTTTAGAATTTTTGTGTCATATATGCCACTGAGTGACATCAAATGACTTTTGGAAAATTTGACATCAATTGGTTTTATTTCCACAAATACCTAAGACATTTCTTCCCACTGGGCTATCCAGAATTTCTGCTAAGAAACATTCAGTCAAATATTTTAGGAGGAAAACAATTTTTTTTCTTCCCACCGTTATCAGTGTCAGTTTTATTTTGAAGTTGGTCACAGACTCTTTTTCTTTCTCGGTTTCCTTGAGAAATTTTACCATTCTCAGCAGAGAGCACTCTCCTGAATTCTAGACCTATTCTTACAGCTGCCTCTGGCTTCCCTGGTGACTCAGATGGTGAAGAATCTGCCTGCAATGCCGGAGACCCAGATTTGACCCCTGGGTGGAGAAGCTCCCTTGGCCAAGGGAATGGCTGCCCATTCCACTGTTCTTGCCTGGGGAATTCCATGGGTAGCGGAGCATGGGGGACTATAATGCATGGGGTCGCAGAGTTGGACACGACTGAAGCAACTTAGCAGCAGCAGCAAGCTAACTAAAGTGAAGTCGCTCAGTCGTGTCTGACTCTTTGCGACCCCATGGGCTGTAGCCTACCAGACTCCTCCATCCTTGGGATTTTCCAGGCAAGAGTACTAGAGTGGGTTGTAATGGCCTTCTCCAGGGGATCTTCCTGACCCAGGGATTGAACCCCAGTGTCCTGCATTGTAGGCAGACGCTTTACCATCTGAGCCACCAGGCTGCCCCAGTTCACCTCAAATTCAACATGTCCCTTGGTGAATAGGTTATTTTTTGGAGTTTATACAATTTTAAAGCATTTTACTTTAATAGGTTTATATAAAGACATTATACTAGAGAAAGTTTTACTGCTACTGTGTGGTGAAAAACTATTTGAAATCTGATACTTGATTTCCCCATTTGTGAGATGAGGGGTTTGTAGCTCTAATACTTTATGATTTTAGAGTGTGAATAATTGTGAATCTCATTTAATAGAAAAACTTTTTAAAGAAAAGTGGTTTTAAAGTATAGACTGCTTTTCATTTTGTTGAGTCATCTCCCCTGAATTTTTAGATGAATCTGCATCTGGAGTTTTCTTATGAAATGTTCATTTTGAAACTAGTGGGAGAATAATTCCAGTCATGGCTAGCATTAATTAGAGGGAAATCTCCTTTTATATTTCCATAGTGAAGAATCTAGAGGCTTCTTAGTGCTCTGTGTGCAAGGCCTGTAAATTTCAGATAATTATTGGTTTGGAATCCTTAAAACTAACAATAGGAAATGCTATAGAAGGAACAACATCTTTTTGTTTTGACATCATCTTGACAAATGAGGGAAATTTTTGCAGTATGTGCATCACAAAAACAAGCAATTCTGTGAAAACAAGGTAAAGGTGGCCTGTACTGCCTGTTTTCTCCTTGTGTTCCAAAACCTTCACCTTTGCAAAGAGATCTTGAAATTATTTCAGATCTATTTTTCATACTTTGAATACCAAAAGAGCTAAATTATTCATTGTAAGTGAAAATATTTATTACCATGTGTCAAGAAACTCTGATTCCCTTTCTGGTATTGCTAGTAAGAACCCTGTGGTATAAAATTATGGGCTGAATCTGCTAAATAATTACCCACATGAATGCTGTACCTACCATGTGTATTTTTAGGCTTTATATCAATAAATGTTTCATAAAGTGCTGTATACACTGGACTAAAATTCCTTCATCCCCAAATCAGTTTTAAATTCTTCTCTAAAAGAACAAGGTACAATGAGGCTTCTAATGAAAGTGGTAAAGAGAGAGGTAACATAAGCAATCAACAGCACAGTCTGCAAAAAATTCTCATCACCAATAAAGATTTATGAAAAATAAATTTAATCAGTACCAATGACATCCTCAGAGAACAAGACTTTGTAAGCATTTTCCTATAAATGTGATAAAGAAAGTGGGTCTGTATTGAGAACAAAGGTTAAATGTGTAGGGCAAATAATTTTTATGGGTGTTCATAATTTAGCTATAAAAACTTATATAGTTTGTGAATGTCTATAGCAGTTGGAAATATTTAGCAGAGAAATATTTTTAGACATAGGAAATGTTATTAAAACTTTGACACAGTATTAAGACTTAATTTATAGAAGTTATAATGATTTCATTTTTAATTTTTCTATTTCTTATCAGCATTTAAACCCAGACAGGATTTAATGGATGCTCTGGGAAACCAGCATTTTGTGGTACAAACTGTTATGTGTAGGAGAGACTTAGCTTCTAATGAAATCTTATAATGATAGATTTAACTTCCAGAACACAGTTAGCTTGCAACATTTCAACTGTAAAGCATTACCTGGACCCCACAAAGCTCAGGATGCATTGTGGTGATAGGGAGAGCAAGGAGGGGTGAAGTGTTATGCAGGATGGTGACCCCACACTTGTCACTAGCTTTTTCTGTTATGGACACGTGAAGGCCTGGATCCTGTTACAGCAACTCTGAAACATGTTCACCACCCATGGTCTTCCCTGGAGGCTCAGACGGTAAAAAAAAATCCACCTTCAATGCAGGAAACCTGGGCTCGGGTGGGAAGATCTTCCTGGGTTGGGAAGATCCCCTGGAGAAGGGCATGACTACCCACTCCAGTATTCTGGCCTGGAGAATTCTGTGGACAGAGGAGCCTGGTGGGCTACAGTTCATGGGGTCACAAAGAATCAGACACACTGAGTGACTTTCACTTTGACCACTGTTAGTGTCTTTTTTCTTTCTTTCTTTCAACTGGAATATAATCAATTTACAATGTGTTGGTTTCTGCTGTACAATGAGGTGAATCAGCTATATTATATGTATATATGTATCCCCTTCTTCCTGTACCTCCCTCCCACCTTACCACCCCCCATCTCACCCATTTGGGTGATTACAGAGCACTGAGGTGAGCTTTCTGTTCTTTATAGTAGATTCCCACTGGTGCTGCTGCTGCTAAGTCACTTCAGTCGTGTCCGACTCTGTGTGACCCCATAGACGGCAGCCCACCAGGCTCCCCCATCCCTGGGATTCTCCAGGCAAGAACACTGGAGTGGGTTGCCATTTCCTTCTCCAATGCATGAAAGTGAAAAGTCAAAGTGAAGTCGCTCAACTGTGTCTGACTCTTAGCGACCCCATGGACTGCAGCCTACCAGACTCCTCCATCCATGGGATTTTCCAGGCAAGAGTACTGGAGTGGGTTGCCATTGCCTTCTCTGACTACTAGGTATCTCTTTTACACATGGTAGTGTATTTCAGTCAATCCTAACCTCCCAATCTGTCCCACCCTCCCCTTCCTGCCATGTTTACTCGCCTGTTCTCTATGCCTGTGTCTCTATTCCTGCCCTGCAAATAGATTCATCTGTAACATTTTTCTAGATTCCACATAAATGCGTTAATATATGACATTTGTTTTTCTGTTTCTGACTTACTTCATCCTGTATAACAGACTTGAAGTCCAGTATCTTTCTTGGCTAATTATTGGGATTGTCAACTTTAAAAAAAAAAAAAAAAAAAAAAGGCACAACATGAGAACTGTGAGTTTCACTTTTATTGGGGGATTTACCAAGGACTATAGCCAAGGGACAGACTCTCAGATAGCTTTGAGAAATTGCTCCAAAGAGGTAGGTCAGTATATATGAGTTAGGTGAAGGGATATAGGCATTCAAGCATACATCGCAGAAGGTTGCTGCTAGCCATGAGGAGTAGATATTGTCAGTCCATGGTTTTCATGATTTTCTGATTATAGGAAGATGCAAAAATCTGGATTCAGAAGTTTTTCTCCTGGAAATATATAAATTTCTGAGGGCCTGTTCTGCTAGTTTTCTCAGAGCACAGAATGCCTTACTCCTGATCTCTGCCCTAAATTATTCTCACCGTGTACCCATAGGTCAGCAACTGCAGTGCCTAATGACTCAATTCTTGTAGAACCAGGTACTGAGTGACGTTTCGTAGGTGGCAGGAATAGGTCTTCTACCAATTTAAATTTATAGTAACCAGTAGACTTAACTCTGGGAGAAGTGTGCTTGGGTTCTAAAGGATTTTTAGCAGGTAACTCACCTTTCTTTGCCTTTTTTAATTAAGATGACTGAGAAATGCCTCTGTGTGTTTTACCTTGTATCATTTGGTGAAAGATATTCAAGGACAGGGAAATCTTCTAGGAAAACTTTCCTGTTCTGTGTCTTAAGCTCTGGTGTTTAAGAGAAGTGAAATCTTTGCTGCCACAAGAGAGCTAAAGACACACTGTAGTTGGCTAGTCCTGGAGTAGAGGTTATTTGATGGATTAATTTACTTTGACTTGTAAATTTCATATTTCTTCCAAATCTTTTTCTGGAATTTTGAAACCCAAGACCTATTTTATATCTCACTGCTGAGACATTAGACCTACTTTCTAAGTCTGAAATACCTCTCTTATTGGTCTTATCTGTAAAATGAACTGAGATTCCTCTGTGCTGTGCTTGGTCATTTACAACTCTTTGTGACCCCATGGACTATAGCCCGCCAGGCTTCTCTGTCCCTGGGGATTCTCCAGGCAAGAATACTGGAGTCGGTTGCCATGCCCTCCTCCAGAGGATCTTCCCAACTCAGGTCTCCCACACTGCAGGCAGATTCTTTACCAGCTGAGCTACCAGGGAAACCCTGAGATTCCCTTACCACCCTGAAACATACTTAAGGGAAGCGTTTTCTTACCTTTCCCCTTTCTTTCTGCTCACTCTTTTCTTTATAGTTTCCTGCTTGCTTTGCCTCTTTTCACCTACTTTACCTCTTATAGAAGTCATCTATGGGCATCTATTTTGCTTTCTTTTGCCCCATTTGTGAAACTTAAGAATCAAACTTTGACCAACATATAGGTACAAAATCGCTAAGACAATGGCCATTATTTTTAGATCTCATGAAGGTCAGAAGAACCCACTGGATTCTGTGACATTGAAAGATGTATTGAGCACAGCCTAATTTTTAGATGAATAGGATTCCACAGGGTTTTAGGAATAGATAGCAAGATTACTCATCATAGGAGAAGCTTATTAAATGGAAACTGTAGAATCCTCAGCATATAAATATTAGAAATTCAATTTTTAGTAACTCTCTGATACTTCCTTTAGAATTGTGTTTGTTTTATTCTATTTCTATTTTGTTTTAATTTTCTCTTAAGTGAAAGACATGTTGTTGAAATTTTTAATTATTTGGTGTCTTAATCCTTAGGGTACAGTATTCAAGAATAAATAACAGAAGGGTTGGCAAAAATGGTGCCACTAGTAACAGCCTGTCATGTGACAATTTCCTTATTCACATCAGTGTGAAATAGTCAATATTCTAGCTACTTTTAATATCTATTGATTTATTTGGCTGTGCTGCTGCTGCTAAGTCACTTCAGTCGTGTCCGACTCTGTGTGACCCCATAAATGGCAGCCCACCAGGCTCCCCCGTCCCTGGGATTCTCCAGGCAAGAACACTGGAGTGGGTTACCATTTCCTTCTCCAATGCATGAAAGTGAAAAGTGAAAGTGAAAGCTCAGTGGTGTCCGACCCTCAGTGACCCCATGGACAGCAGCGTTCCAGGCTCCTCCATCCGTGGGATTTTCCAGGCAAGAGTATTTGGCTGTACCAGATCTTAGTTGTGGCATGCAGGATCTTTTAGCTGTGGCATGTGGGATCTGGGGCCTCCCTGATAGCTCAATCAGTAAAGAATCCATCTGCAGTGCAGGAGACCCCAGTTTGATTCCTGGGCCAGGAAGATCCACGGGAGAAGGGATAGGCTACCCACTCCAGTATTCTTGGGCTTCCCTTGTGGCTCAGCTGGTAAGGAATACAGCTGCAATGTGGGAGACCTGGGTTCAATCCCTGGGTTGAGAAGATCCCCCGGAGAAGGGAAAGGTGACCCACTCCAGTATTCTGGCCTAGAGAATTCCATGGATTGTATAGTCCACAGGGTCACAGAGATAGGACACCACTGAGAGACTTTCACTTCATGGGATCTAGCTCCCTGACCAGGCATCAAAGCCGGACCCCTGCATTGGGAACATGCAATCTTAGCCATTGGACCAGCAGGCAAGTTCCACTAACCAGCTTGAAACCACTAGTTGTTGTAGGTAAAAACTTGTCACATTTAGCGGAAAGGTGGATTATTTGGAACGAATGAATTTCCCTTTATTGGTAAAGCAATAGGCCCTATATGGATATGAACTTCGGCAAACTCCAGGAGATGGTGAGGGACAGGGAAGCCTAGCATGCTACAGTCCATAGGGTCACAGAGTTGGATACAACTCGGCAACTGAACAACAAGAACAGGCCCTGTGTGTTGCCATTTATCTTTGATGATCAACAAGACATTTCATGAAATCAGATTATTATATTTATGTATGCATGCATGTATTATATATTTTTTAAAGCATTTTTGAAATAGTTATAGATTCACAGATAGTTGCAAAGAAAGATACAGGAGGCTCCCTACACCCTTTATCCAGTTTCCCGCCATGTTACATCTTATATAACTATAGTCCAATAACAAAACCAGAATGTAAATCATGGAACTTATTCAGATTTCACCAGATATACCTGCATTTCTGTGTGTGTGCATGTGGGTCTATAAAGTTCTATGCAGTTTTATCACATGTGTAACTTATAACCACCACCAAAATCAAGAGACTTATCTGTACCAGAAGGTTCTCTTGTGTTACCCTTGATTGTTGCACTTTAAAGGGACCTGAGGAGTCATCTGCACTAACCTACTTACTGGCATGGAGGGTGATTTGTGTCAGGTCAGTGGGTTAGATAATGATTGACCTCAGAAAGCAGTGCCCTATCCCAGACGAGTTTCAGGCATCCCATCTTACAATCTCAATTTTATAAAGTAGGCAGTTGTTCTACAAGTTGGAAGATAAAAGAATTAAAGCAAACACAAATTTCAAAGCAGTTGTGTTTATCACAATTCTGGATTTAAAAAAGAATTCTATTACTGGCTGCATAATGGGTTAAGGGGACATTAACTGTCAATATAAGCCTTAGACTGATACTTCAGATAAAGCATGTATATGTTGGAGGTAATCTGTGTTGCTTCACAGGGACTCAACATGGTTATAAGAAGGAGAAGATAGTAAAGGATCCCCAGAGATTTAGCTACAGATTATATAGCCTGTACTCTCCACCCAAAGAACTGAATGTCTGTTCTCTTCTGTTCATACACAAATGCACCAGATAATTTAAGAATTCTTTTCACTTTCCAGCTTGCCATTTAACTTTGTTACCTCTTATAAAGCTATTGTGTTGAGACTCGGGATTTTGGGTTTTAGGGTGGTCACAGCATGTGATTTGACCCACTTACCTGTTCCATATCCACTTTGGAACCATTTTAGATGCTACTCACTTTAGGAATAAATCTGGTTATAGAAGAGCAGAACATAAGTCACATGGAAAGAGTGGAGGATCAAAGACTTTATACTATATCAGTATCAGAGAAATTAGAGATGTAAAAGACTCATTAGCTGATTTGCCCTATTTCCATGGAAATTGCAGTGAACATTTTTCAAAGACCTAATCTATTTTTGTTTAAAATAAATGGAACTCAATGTAGATTCTTGTTAGAACTTGAAACTGCTGATTGTTGTGTTTTCTGGGTTGTTTTTCTTTTTAGATCTACTTGAGAGTTTGCATAGCTAATTATCGTGTTCTCATTTGTTTAATTCCAGCACTGCTGTAGGCTTTTTAGAATGGAGGAGGGGAGAGAAGCACTACCATAGTTTCACAGTGTATCAAGGAGCTGTTAAATCAAGGAGTGTGAACGACAGAGAGAGAGAGAGCGTGTGTGTGTGTGTGTGTGTGTGTTACTGAGTCCAAACTCACTCTGCTTGCTGCACACTTGACCAATAAATCCAAGACACAAGGTATTGAGGAATGACTTCATTCAAAAGCCAGCTGACTGAGATGGCAGACCAATATCTCAAAGTAACGAAGTTGTTGGGGTCTGCATGCCAATTTCTTTTACAGAGTCAGAGAGAAACGATTAGAACTAGAGTCCAAAGGCAGAATAGAGAGGAAGAGGCAGTGGGGAAATAAAGAGAAAGTGTCCTCGGTCTTGCATAACATCTCCAGGAATGGCCAGCCTTTGGAAGGGGTGTGTTAATTTCTTTTTATTGTAGCTACTCATGGGTGGACAGGGTCAGAGTCTCTCTTAGAGGTGAACAAAGGCACTTTAGTTTACAGTCAGGCAGACGGGCAGAGTCCTCTGATGCAGGCTCTGATGTATGATTCTAATAACAAAAGCAACGGAAAGCAAGTCTTAGAGTTTCCAACTTGGAATCAAAATAGGCTTCTTCTCTGCAACATGTGTGTGTGTGTTTTGGAAGATGGGTCAAAGTCAAGTAGTGAAGTGAATTTTAAATAACTGCCAGACTTTGGTAGCTAATAACATTTTTGTGAAGGTTTTGTGACTAACCAAATGTAAGTCCTTTGTGGTCTTATTTTATGTAGGGCACTTTGTATCCTGATGGATCCTTTGCAACAAAAGTTTTTGCTAGGAAATCTAAAAACTATATACTCTTAGAAATCCATTTCCGTACCCCCCACCCCCCCCCCCCACCCATGACTAAGTCTTTTTATTATTGGCTTAATTTTCATAGTATCATTTTAGATGGAAAAAGTCCATCTAAAGAGAGATGTTAAGAGAATTTGTTAAGAATTATTTCTTATATCAGTAACATTAAAACTTTCCAATGTTAGTGTTCTGTAGATGCCATTTATGACAGGAAAATGTTTTTGTCAAGAATTGCTGCTTTTATTACCAATGAATCATGAGTTCTTTGTGAAGGGTGTTGGAATTCAGAAGCATCAGATGAAACATATAAGAGCAATTAAGATCCTGATAGTTCAAATAAGATGCATTTACTTCTTTTGTATGCTTTTTTGCTTTTGGTAGTGGTAGTGTTGCTTGGGGGTGGAAGGCATTTGACAGTGACTCAAATTACACACTTTAATCTTCTTTCCAGCATTATAGGATGGGACCTTTTTAAAAAGCAATTCCTCCACATTTCACTAGAATGAAAATTTGCTTTAACTGAACATCCCTAAATAATTATCATGCTTCTTATAGGGATACATCCATTTTGAAGAAGAAATTAATGTGAAATTCAGTAGAATAATTTTAAAGCTATTTCATCTTGGGAGTGCACCTCTTTATAACAATGGCATAAATGATACTGTTGAATTTATGTATACAGCTTTACTTAAAGCAGCCAAACTGATGAGACTGGCTAGTTAAGAGTAGGTAATAAATAACTAGATCTCCACACTTGCATAAATAGCTGGATAGATACAAAGATAGATAAATAGATATATAGACAGAATTTTTGTGATTTCTGGTTGCTATAAGCAACAGAGACAGTTATTTCTAAACCTCTCAGGACCCAATGAATGGCAAACATTGTTTGCCTAGTGATTTGAACCTCCACATATGAACTCGGTTGAATGCTTGAGAGTTAAGATGGAACTCATACACAATCTTGCAAGCCATCGCCATGGCAACATACTTAAAATTTCAAGGTCTATCTCCCTTGAGTTTGCACCTGCAGTTAGCTTATTGTGAAACAAAAAGGCTTTCCAACTTGAAAATACTTTGGAATGGTTGGAAGTATGTTTTTAAATAAAGTGGAGTTTAAAAGTTGAAAAGCAAAATAGAAATTCAGGGAGAAAGTACAATTGCATTCTTCATGCAATATTTAACTATTTTCTACTCCTACTTCACAATATTATTCTAAGCTAAGCTAAGTCGCTTCAGTCGTGTCCAACTCTGTGCGACCCCATAGACGGCAGCCCACCAGGCTCCCCCGTCCCTGGGACTCTCCAGGCAAGAACACTGGAGTGGGTTGCCATTTCCTTCTCCATTGCATGAAAGTGAAAAATGAAAGTGAAGTCGCTCAGTCGTGTTTGACCCTCAGCGACCCCATGGACCACAGCCTTCAAGGCTCCTCCGTCCATGGGATTTTCCAGGCAAGAGTACTGGCGTGGGGTGCCATTGAGGCAAAGGTGGATAGACAACCTATTGTGGATGATAGGATGTTGGGGTTTACCCTCTCAAATGACAAATGTGCTGCCTCCTGGTAGGCTAGAGGTAACCTACCTGCAGCGTTAGTCACTCAGTCACGTCTGATTCTTTGTGACCACATAGACTGTAGCCACCAGGCTCCTCTGTCCATGAAATTCTCCAAGCAAGAATACTGGAGTTGGGAACTGTTCCCTTCTCCATGAAATTTTTCCAACCCAGGGATCAACCCTGGGTCTCCTGCATTGAAGACAGATTCTTTACTGTCTGAGCCACCAGGCATACTTCAAACATACCTGCATGCCTTATGTAATAACATAGGTGAGAAGAGATAAGATTTATTTACTGTTTATTATGCCCCATATTGACAAAAAATTAAGTCAAAAAAGATTTTAAAAAATACATGGAGAATTTTATTTGTGCCAAATTTGAGGATTATAACCACAGAAAGGCATTTCAGAAAGTTCTCAGTACTGTTCTGTTGGTTAGAAATCAAGGCACAGTTATGTAAGTTTTTTGAGACCGAGATCTGTACATCAAATGACATATTAATGACTGTTTACATAATCCATATCTAAGTGGCATCGAGATAGGTCATCTGACCCATTAGAAGATCAAGAAGAAATGCTATTGTTTAAGGAGTTGCCTTGTTGAGGCTAGGAGAATGTTACTCTTTATAGTTGAGAGGATATTTTTCCTGATAATGGAGATTTCAGTTCAGTTCAGTCACTCAGACATGTCCGACTCTTTGCGACCCCATGAATCACAGCATGCCAGGCCTCCCTGTCCATCACCAACTCCTGGAGTTCACTCAAACTCATGTCCATCAACTTGGTAATGCCATCCAGCCATCTCATCCTCTGTCATCCCCTTCTCCTCCTGCCTGCAATCCCTCCCAGCATTAGGGTCTTTTCCAAGAGTCAACTCTTCACATGAGTGGCCAAATTATTGGAGTTTCAGCTTCAGCATCAGTCCTTCCAATGAACACCCAGGACTGATCTCCTTTAGGATGGACTGGTTGGATCTCCTTGCAGTCCAAGGGACTATCAACAGTCTTCTTCAACACCACAGTTCAAAAGCATCAATTCTTTGGCACTCAGCTTTCTTCACAGTCCAACTCTCACATGCATACATGACCACTGGAAAAACCATAGCCTTGACTAGACGGACCTTTGTTGGCAAAGTAATATCTCTGCTTTTGAATATGCTATCTAGGTTGGTCATAACTTTCCTTCCAAGGAGTAAGCATCTTTTAATTTCATGGCTGCAATCACCATCTGCAGTGATTTGGGAGCCCCAAAAAATCAAGTCTGACACTGTTTCCACTGTTTCCCCATCTATTTCCCATGAAGTGATGGGACCAGATGCCATGATCTTAGTTTTCTGAATGTTGAGCTTTAAGCCACCTTTTTCACTCTCCACTTTCACCTTCATCAAGAGGCTTTTGAGTTCCTCTTCACTTTCTGCCATAAGGGTTGTGTCATCTGCATATCTGAGGTTATTGATATTTCTCCCAGCAGTCTTGATTCCAGCTTGTGCTTTTTCCAGCCCAGCGTTTCTCATGATGTACTCTGCATATAAGTTAAATAAGCAGGGTGACAATATACAGCCTTGACATACTCCTTTTCCTATTTGGAACCAGTCTATTGTTCAATGTCCAGTTCTAACTGTTGCTTCCTGACCTGTTTGGTCAATGCATAATGCTGATACACAAAGCACAGTTTGGGGAGAGAAGAGGCCAAAGGTCAGAGAAGATTTTTTTGTTTAAATTTCTCTTGCCTTACCATAAAAGTATAGGTTTTATTTCTCAACCAGCAATAGTGCTAAGTATTTCATTGATCATGCTCTTCTTAATTCTTACAACTATATCACCAGGGTTAGTACTGCATTCCTCCCATTTTATAGATGAGAGGTTAAGTGAGTCACCCAAGTTCTAACAGCTCTAGATTTAAACTCAAGTCTAACTCCAGTATCCATGCAGAGTCACTGTGAGGCAGGATACTAGCACACCTCAATTTGTCAGGAGAAAGCCTGGATGTGGGAAGCAAGAAAAGTAGCTCCACCAGAGAGGATCTCTCTCTCTCTACCCTAAATGTATTCACTCTGCTGCTGCTGCTAAGTCGCCTCAGTTGTGTGCGACTCTGTGCAACCCTATAGATGGCAGCCCACCAGGCTCCCCCGTCCCTGGGATTCTCAGGCAAGAACACTGGAGTGGGTTGCCATTTCCTTTTCCAATGCATGAAAGTGAAAAGTGAAAGGGAAGTCGGTCAGTCATGCCTGACCCTTAGCGACCCCATGGACTGCAGCCTACCAGGCTTCTCCGTCCATGGATTTTCCAGGCAAGAGTACTGGAGTGGGTGCCATTGCCTTCTCCATATTCCCTCTAGGATACACTAAATGAATCACTGACTCTGGATATACAGTTGAACCCTTGCATGTCAGCATCAGGTTCCACCTATAAATACAAGCCTGCATACTCCTCCTCCATCTTTCAGCTAGCGAGGTGGTCAAAGATAGTAAAAGGCAACCTCTTCCTTCTTACATTGCACATGCCCCTCCCTGCAAACTCAGGTGAATACCAAGGAGGCTTGGCTTCTATTTGACTAAACCTTAGAGGGGGAAAAAAAAGATTGAGGAGTTTGGAGTCTAGTTCCAATAGAATTTCTTGGGATTAATGAAGTAAGAAAAACCATTTTGAGAATTATCACAGTAAAAATATTACTGGGTACTCACTTACCAATAAATGCACTGCCTTCAGAAGGAACTTTGCATTTTGAGGCAACTAAACCCTGTATATTTTAGGCCATAAACCTTGACTCTGAAGTACCTGGACTTTCTTGTTTGAGGGCTTCTCTGACACAATTTCTAAGATAGTTAGAAAACGTTGATTATCTGATCATCTAGATTTTCATCTCAAAGCAGACATGAAGGAGCAAATTTGAAGACAGAAACGGTATCTTTAAAACCTGACAGTGATAGACAAAAGAGAAAAACTAGTAAGAGTAGGCATCAGCTAAAACATGGAAGTGTAGTTTGAGGACCTCTGGAGCAGGCCAGTGATACTGTTCTCTTTGGCATCTGAGGTCCTTACTGTGTTATAGGTAGTACTGATGCTCATAACGGTGTTACCAAGCCATCAAGAAAAGCTTGTCTTTCTGTTTACATGATGACACTTATGTGTTTCAAAAGTTCTCATAATGAGAAGTGACTTTTTTTTTTTGTCAGTAGAAGGCTTAATTCTTGTCCTTAATCAGCAGGCATGCTAGTAATGAGAACGAAGATAAGATTAAGGGATTGCAGAGGTGTGTGGGGGAGGAAAAAGTTCATCCAGGTAGAGAGGCATGATAGCAACTTCCAGGAAACATGTTAGAATTGAAAGGAACTGATTGTAAATGCAAGGCGAGAGAGAGAGAAAGAGAGAGAGAGAGAGAGAGAGGGAGAGGGAGAGAGAGAAAGAGGGAGAGAAACTATCCAAATGAGGACATGGGTAAACGTTCAGAGATAGAAGGGTTTTACATGTGACCTTTACTTAGCACAACATTTTTAAACAAAGAAAAATGTGTGTAAATAGTAGTAGAAGAAGGGGTCATTCATGGAAAAATTAATAAAATGTGTTGTTTAGTCCCTAAGTTGCATCCAACTCTTTTGCGACCCCACGGATTGTAGCCTGATGGGCTCCTTCTGTCCATGGGATTCTCCAGGCAAGAATACTGGAGTGGGTAGCCATTTCCTTCTCCAGGGGATCCTTCCGCCCCAGGGATGGAACCCATGTCTCCTGAATTGGCTGGCAGGTAATTTACCACTCACTAATGGTGCAGTGATTTGCCACTGCACATCTGACTGTGCCCACTTAGAGTTTCCCTCCCTTTACTCTAAGGGAACTGGAAAAAAATAACTCAAAGAGTCCCTAGACTCTGAAACAGTAGCATTTGACAAATGCTTGGTTACATCATGCAGCTAGGGAGAAGAAAAGAGAAGCCCCTGGGCTTTTCAATACACTGGCACTATTATGATGTTTTTTGAGGTGTTTTAGAAAGAGCTCTCAATTCAGTTATGTAATTTACTCTGTTTATAGGAGGTTTAAACACAGATGTGTGTATTTAAGCCAGGAAATTGTACTTAGTTTGTGAAAGGGATGTCTGTGTCTGAAGTTTGCAGGAATCCAGGGCTAGGAATCAGAGAAGACAATGCCACTCCACTCCAGTACTCTTGCCTGGAAAATCCGGTGGACGGAGGATCCTGGTAGGCTGCAGTCCATGGGGTCACACAGAGTCGGACATGACTGACGTGACTTAGCAGCAGCAGGGCTAGGAATAAACTTTTCTTTCAATGTTAAAGGGAGAACAAAGCAAGAATGTATACAGGGCCTGCTTTACTATTTACATAGTAAATACTCTCAATAACATCTTCTAAGTGCCAACCCCTGTGCTAAACAGCTTGCCTATCTAGCCCTAGAGAATTTCATCCTCATAAAAATTCTGCAAAACTGGTGTAAATAATGTCATTTTTACAGCAAGAAACCTAAAGAAGCTAGATAACTTGCTCAACATCATGTAGCTAATAAGTGGTGGAGTTACAATTTCAGCCTAGTCAATTTAGCTCTGACACTCATGCCCCTTCCATGCTCAAGGGTCAAAGAGAGATTTTTCTGCTCATAGATGGGCTCTATTTATCATACACCTGAAGTTCTCCAAACAATTCTAGGCAGGGAAATCTGGTTCCATATTATATCCCTCCCTTGCTTAACCTCTTATTAATCAAAAGTATTCATTAAATGATTGTGAATGGATGAATGAATTAGTGAATAAGTGAGTGTATGGTAAAATCTATCAAATGATATAAATTTCAAGAGTGCATCCTATGATCACTTATCTGATGGCTGGTCTCAGCCATGTTTATGTGATTTATTTCAGGAAAAAGACAAAAGTTACATTCTGTAGTTGGAATTTGAAGGAAAACATTCTAAAGGCATAGCTTCTTTATAATCTAATGAAAGTATTCACAGGGTAAGACTATTGAAACAGAGTGCAGGGGAGACTGAGTTGGGGAAATATTATATAGGAAAAAAAGCAGAATAGCTGTCATTTTTTTTTCACCTTTCTTTAAAGCAGGCTATATCTTATTGCTTTCTCAAAGGAGCGGAGATGCTTCATAAAAGCAGGCAGACCAACTTATTGCAAGACATTTTTAGCTTTTCTTTCCTTCTAACTTTCAGTCATTTTCTCTTTACAGTTAAAGATAATGTCACTTTTTGCTATTTCTCTACCATAAATCTCCAGCCATGAGGTATAATGTAAAAACCAGTTATAAAGTTTCATTGTCACTTCTAGAGATGGTAGAAGGCAGATAAAATCTTTCAAAAAGTGTGATTTTTGCCACAATTCTCATCTCCCACTCTTAGGAGTTATACTCCTGGAAAATAATCTATACTTTCTCACTCTTATTTTGAGATTTAATGAGCTGTTATAAATAAGCAATTGTGACAAAAATACACTCAGATATAGTGAGCTTAGAGAGGATGACCATCAGGAAAAGATTATTTCAAATGATTCTACCAATTCAAGTGTCACATATAATATTTCTTCTATTTTTAAAGATGAATTCTTCACTCAACTTTATTCATTCTATTTTCACAATCATAATTATTTTCATCAAGTGCTGATATTGAAATTGCAGGTGGTTAAAGAAGCCAATTTTAGAGTATGATAAGATTTTTTTCCATCTTTATTGAGGTATAATTGACAAAATTGTTTAAGGTATATGAGTTGATGTTTTGCTATCTATCATTACCATTACAGTCAATGGTGATGACATTTTAAATCTACTCTATTGAACCGTGATAAATGTAATAGGTGTTCAAGGGCTATAATCATAGAAAAAAAATCCTGTCCCACAGAAATATATGAAATAAGATAAAACATATAGCTAGGCAGTTCCAAAACTTTTAGATCTAAAAACAATTTGGAAAGGCACATACCTCTGCTGTTCTAATGCACTAAGAAAGTATTGTTCAGTGTCTTATAAAAGTTAATCCTCATATTTTTAATCCATCTAAGGAACGTGACCAAGGCAACAACACAACTATAAACACTGATACAACGACTACAATAAGAAGCATTGTGATGCAAGTATCGCACTTAGAATGAGTCTCTTTTTCTTCTCTCCTCGGCTCCCCTCCCTATTTCTTCTCCTTCTGTCTCTGTTTCTCTATCTCTCCTTTAATTAGCAGTATTGCTAAGTGATCTCTTTTTCTTACTTTCTGTTCATTTATTTGCTCTAGATATAATAGGGCATGACTCAGAGTCAACTCAATTGTCACAATCTTCTAAGTCCCAGAAAAGTGAATGAGAAGGAGAGTTTCAAGGGAACTCCGATAGCCCTGCATCTGTACCGTACCTCCCTCAAAGCTCTGACCTGGAGAAGAAGAAATGACAGAACTAGACGTGTACTGGCACTGCCCATCTTGTAGGTTACCAGTGAGATTGAAACATGTGTACTCAGCAAGCAGTGCTGAAGTAAATCACATCCCTATATAAAAGGGATCTTCTCAAGAATTAGCAGCCTTTATATGAAGGGCCATTTGGAGTGCGAGATAACGATCTTATTCGAATAACTGAGGGGACAAAAGGATTTCGTGACATGAAAATGAAATATATTCAATTAAGTGGATATTTGGCTGCCTTCCTTAAGCACTCCTCAGAACAGTTCTTCATATTGTCATGTGAAGAAAAAAGTAACTGTATTAGTTGTAATAATAGCATATTAACATTGCTTTTGAGAACTTTCATATTTATAAAGTGCCTTCACACATTTCAAAATGGATCCCATAATATCCCTATGAGATGGAGAAGTTATTTTGTCATATACAAATTATTGTATATACATTTTTCCACATGTATATATAATATATATACACATATATATTTGCATATATAATGTACATATTCTTATGTACTGTTGCAAACACAGAAACCTTTTCAAGATGGTAATACTACTTATAAAACCCAGGTCAAGACTTTATATATATTTTATATTATTGATCAGCATGCAACGAAGTAAACTGAAGTGGTTCAACAGTAACATATTCCAAATATGTATAAGGAACCAAAGTAAGTACGCATCACAAGGAGTGAAATAGTCAAATTTGGAAGCTTGGAGGTCCAGTTTAACTATAACCAGCAAGGACTCCATCTTCTTAGTTCATGAACACAATAACATTTTAACATTTAAGCCAGATCACGTTTACTCTTAATCACTCTGCTAGAAGCGCTCATAGAGATGATGCTCAGATACTAGGTAAGATATTGGTATAGAACCTTACAGATATACAACAAATGGGTCAAAAAAAATCAGAAAACCAGCTGTCAATTATATCAACATTATTTCCAACCACATCCCTATTTCTTGCTGTCGCATACTTCAAGGATTGTGTGGGATGGAAGTTCTCATTTATTTCCAGGTTAAGCTCTATCAAGGGAACTTTTCTCATGGTCCTGCCCTGCAGGGAAGAAGTGTTCTGGATGACTAGCTGCCTGTGATTCCTTCTTTACCTTGACTTCAAACCTCCAATTCTAGGGGTATGATATAAATGAGACTGTCCTGATCGGTGAATACATATTTAGATTGCAACTGGAGAAGCAACCAGTGTTATTAACAAATGGTCACTTCCACTTATCTATTCCTAAGATGTAATGAGATAATTTGACAAAACCCTAATGATGGTTATGTGAGAGAGACAAAGATAAATATCTCATTACCACTTATGTTTTGAAAACAGAAGTTAATAAGAGAGACTTTGGAAGTTTTCATCAGTGGATTAATGAGAAGAGAGACAAGGGGTCCATTGAGTTAATTTTGTAGCCAGTGTGGCCTGCAATGTTCTAAGTCAAGGGGTAAAATAGGAAAAGTTTCAATAATCTACATTTTCTTTCTGTCCCAAAGTATTTAGTTATGCATTTATATGCAGAGATGGGAGTCCAGATCTTTAAAGTCTTTAAAAAAGTAAGTTAAGAAAAGATTAACACAAGTAAAGAACTTTCTGGGTTTACTCCATTTCAGAGCAATGCTGCTGCTGCTAAGTCACTTCAGTCGTGTCCGACTGTGTGTGACCCCATAGACGTCTGGCAGCCCACCAGGCTCCCCCGTCCCTGGGACTCTCCATGCAAGAACACTGGAGTGGGTTGCCATTTCCTTCAGAAATATTGTTCTATAAATATTTGAATTTTTGTAAGTGGAGTAAACAGTTAAACTCCAGAATTCATTGTATTCCTTTTTTAGTGCCACTTCATGCGCTGCCATATCAAGTGATGCAATAGCTGTGGATATGTCTCCTAGTACTCCTGTGGGCTTTCTTTATGATACGTTTAGTGGTTACTTATATAAAATCCAATGCTTTCCTTTGCCACCTTTTAATTTACCTTAAATTTATTTCATTTTGTATCTTTTTAATCACATCAAACCCTTTAAAAAACAAAATGGTTTAAGATGGATGGATAAATGAATAGATAACGGGATGAGTAATGAGTGGAAGGATAGAAATCACCTGGAATGACAGTCAGTCATAATCTACTGGGAGTCAGAATTATCTCATAGTCTTGCTATTCATTTGCAGTATAATTGGGATCAAACAAAGAGACTTCGTTTTCTAGCTTCAGTTTCCTAATATGTAAAATCAAGAACTTGGACCAATGATCACTAGGGTCTGACTCAGTCCAACTGCTTGACTAAAGCATGATTCCATTTGCTAGCGTGTTAAACGCCAACAAGGGAAACTTGGATTTGGGGGACATGTTGTTGAAACTATCCATCATAGGCTTTTTACAATTATAAACTGTTTTGGCCTCATTACCAGTAAAGATTTTCAGTTCAACCTGTGTAACTAATTAGTCTATTCAGTCATAATAGTTAGACTAAAAATTCACACTGACACAGCTAGAAGCATAGATTTACACTGTAAACATCTGCCACTATTTATTTAATTTGGAAATGTCCAAATTTCCTTCAGACTTCAGAAAGGTCTTTGTTCAAAACCAAAACAAACCAAGAGGAAATGCATTCAATCACATGCATATTCTAGTTTCCCTTTCAGCACCTCCACTCCACTACCAGCATTCTTTGGAGGTCTTACACTCCCAAATTCTAATTCATGGGCATCCAAGAGAATAGATTATTCCAATTCCTTTCTGAAAATTTAAACTTTCCTTTTAACTTTTCCTTTGGCTAGTGCTCCTACTTGCTCTGGCTTAAAATGGAAATGAGCATAGAGGTCAACAGTATCTTAAAGAAAGATAAAAATTATTTTTTTTATTTAAAAGATTAATTTCAAACTTCCTGATGCCAGGTTTTTATTTTGCAGGGACTTCCCTGGTGGCTCAGAGGGTAAAGAATCTGCCTGCAATGCAGGAGACCCAGGTTCAGGTCCTGGGTTGGGAAGATCCCCTGGAGGAGGGCATGGCAATCCACTCCAGTTTTCTTGCCTGGAGAATCCCACAGACAGAAGAGCCTTGTCGGCTACAGTCCATGGGGTCACAAAGAGTCAGACACAACTGAGCGACTAACACTCTTTTGCATAGCTTTGCTAAAATATAATTTTTTTTTGTTTCATTAAGCAGGGATTCAGTTCATTTCTTTCTTTCATAAGTTCATTTTTCTATGGCATTCTTTCCACATCCCTGTCTTCCCCTTTAGAGTTTTTTCTGTTAGGATGACCAGTATCAAATGCATATAAAAATGCATGTTAGAATGAGTAAGGCGTTCGTGATATCTTTATGTGGTAAGTTTTTCTATCCAGTTTGCTTGCACTGTTCTGAAACCATTGCATACATTTTAAACAGCCAAGAAATTCTGAAGAAAATCGAATGGCTTTCAAGTCTGTCATTTCCAAGAAGACAGCTGATTTATGGTCACTTTTTATAATAACCTAAAGCATCAATTGAGGGAAAAAAATTTTAAAAATGTGAAAGCTGGCTGTTTTCAAGGATATTTCAGTTTTTCCCTAAATATTCATGAATGCCAATGTTCAAACATTCAAATTGGGTGAATAAGTCTACAAACGGGTATTTTTTTGGCACTTAACTGTCACACTCAGAGTAATAGTACCTTCACCTGCATTCTGCATAAGCGTGTTGTTGGTAAATATTTAATGAAGTAATAGAGATGGGGGCACTCTTACATTTCAATCAAAAGAAGCTATTAGTTTGATCGTTGTTGTTTCTATTAATGAGTGAATTGTTCCTATGTTTTAGAGTAGAATGGGCATAATCAATTATTTGCAGCTAGGAATCACAACTTAAACTCTCTCAGGTAGTAACAATATTTTGTGCCCATCAGAAAATGCTGTGCCCAGATGAGTAACTAATTTGTTGGTGACTAATTGATCTTCCAGAGAAGGCAATGGCACCCCACTCCAGTACTCTTGTCTGGAAAATCCCATGGATGGAGGAGCCTGGTAGGCTGCAGTCCATGGGGTCGCTCAGTCAGACATGACTGAGCGACTTCACTTTCACTTTTCACTTTCATGCATTGGAGAAGGAAATGGCAACCCACTCCAGTGTTCTTGCCTGGAGAATTCCAGGGACAGCAGAGCCTGGTGGGCTACCGTCTATGGGGTCTCACAGAGTCAGACACGACTGACGCGACTTAGCAGCAATTGATCATTTTCTTTGTTACTCACATGCTGGAACTAAAATGGATCCTTCACGTATTGGATCTCAGATTATTATTATTACTTTTATTAGATTACTGAGCATGGGATTGATATCTTTATGTGGCATCTGCTACTCAAAGAAACATGAAAAATAAGAACCAAAGCTTCACTGAGATGATGGAATATGCAAAGTTTCTAAAGTCCTTCTACATTTTAAATAGGATTAACTAAAATTACCAATTTGATATATTTCTTTTGTGGTTTGATTTGATCATATTGTTTGGGAATTCTATATATGTCTTACAATTGTTTTGTGTTTTTTTTGTCTTTATTTTATTTTATTTGCACTTTTTCTCCTTTGGTGAAAACTCTAACTTCCCCCACCTAAAACTTCTTGGATGCAGATTATCAGTGCAATGGGTCAGACCTAGTTTGAGGAGTTTGTGTCGCTAGTTGTGAATCCTGGCTTTTTTTTTTCTGGAAAGTTCACCTAGTGATAAATCTGATAGGGAAAACTGTCAGATTCAGTGCTGAAAGGCAGATATGAATGTTCTCTTCCTTCCTGAGCAGCTCCATGTAAACAGAAGTATCAGCCAGAACAAGTGTCCATCAATTAGTCAAATATATCACATGTTAGGTGGCAGTGCACTCAATCAGTTGTCTCAGTCAGCTTAGTCTAAGTTGATAAGTCTAAGAGATGAGACTGAATACTGTTAAAATGAGGGCGCACCATTGCTCGAGACAACTATTTTTTATGTTGTATTTGGATGTATAGCTGAATAGACTGCTCCTGTGTTTTGTTTTGTTTTGTTTTTTTCCCCTCCCCTGGCCGCACACTGCATGGCATGTGGGATCTTAGTTCCCTGACAGGGATCAAAACCATAAACATGCCTCCTGCTTTGGGAGCATGGAGTCTTAGCCACTGAACCAGCAGGGACGTCCCCTACTGGTGCTGTTTAGAAATAAAGTTTCAATTGAAATTTTAGAGTAAATCAAGAATTTCTTTGTGGGTATCAAATTCATAGTGGACGTCTTTGCACAATTTAAGTATGCTCCTTTCCTTACAAAGTAGATTTGTCCTGGTAGAGTTTTCTTGTAGGTGTTTCCATTAGAATATTTCAGTCTTCAGCAAAACTGTTTACCATGAGGAATAAAGTCTAGTAATGCTATTCTGAGCAAGGATATAATATTACAGACTAAGTTTATCTATCCTCTCATCATATCTTCTTACCACACAGATATGCAATTGTGCTATATTCAAAAAGTAAATATGCCACAAATTCCGTCATTAAATGTGGTGATAGGCAAAAAGTCTCTCTGCAGAACAAAAATACATCAGTGTTTCTCTACTTTCTAACCCACTGAATGGTCACTACCTAATAACTCTGAACATTAAATAAATGAATGTTGATTTAGCATGTAAAATAAACTAAAAATCAGCCACCTCTTGAGTTTTCTAATGTCTTACTATTCATTAAAAACTTCCTTTCCCTCCCATTCTGAGTACATTTTCCTCCCCTATACCAGGTTGATATTGATCCATAAAACATGTGAATTAAGTTTCAGTGCCTTTAATTCTTGAATTGTGTACAAGTCTTTTTTTCCCTAAAGGTAAATAAACATAAAGTAGTTTTAGCAGACATTTTGAACAAGCACAGATGTTGGCCATGAAAATATCCAGACCACTCTGAATTAAGGAAGACCAGCATGCGCTTTGACCTATGAGTGGTTAAATACACAGTTAAGGACACTTATCTAAATGTATGGTTATGAAAAGACAGTGCCTTTGCTTGATCACTATTCTGTTTTCTTCAGCAGGTCGTCTCTTTTCTGGGAAAGGTTATAAACATCAGGGAAAAGTATATTGAAGAATAGAATTGATTAATGTAACATGTTTGAGTTTCTTCTACCTCTCTTCAACAGCATGTCATAGGGAGACACTTCCAAACACAGTGAATTAAATTTAAATTACACAGCTTTGGCTAGAAAAGTGTTTAGTTAATTCAGCCCCTGGAATGAAATTTGATTTTCCTCCCTACACTTGAGCCACTTCCTGATTTTTCATACAGTGATGATTTCTATCATGGCATCTATTGATTTGAGATCTTTTATTCACAAGACTGTTGCTGGATTTTAATTTCTGAGAGAAAAATATGAAAAAAGTATATTGTTTATATCAGGGAAAGTACACTAAAAACTAAAATATAGTTGTACAATAGGGTCATATTTGTACGGTGACTTTTTTTTCCTACTGTAAAAGGCTATAGGAGGTACTATTTATTCTATGACATCTTTTGTTATTTTAGGTACTGTGATTTGTGAAAGATAACACTGAGAACATTCTGACACTTTCTGTTTGCTGTGGAATTGTTCCAGAAGGCTGTGGAATGTAAAAAATAGGTCGACTTTTAAAACAAAATTTAACTTGTGCAGCCTAAATAATTTAGTTTGCCTGAAACCCTAGACTGAGTTACTCATTTCTTGTCTTTGAATTTCTTTTAGGAAGAAACCTTTATTATTTATTTCTTATGTTTGACTTCTAATTCAGAATTTAAATCTAGGAAGCAAAAGATGGAAACTTAGTTCAACCAAGTACCAATAGAGCTACTCTATTCTTGTATAGAAACTAACAAGAGATGTAAGGTTGAGAATAATTCACATATACAACTTCCAGTTCAATATCTAAAATTAAATTATGTAGTGCAAAAAACATTAAATCAGTGCTCCATTTGTGAGACAATAATGTTGATACTCTCACAACTTTTGTAAATATTTCAAAGGTGCTCCTATTCTAGTCACTTTCCATGTACTAAGTTCGTCTTTACAACAGCAGGAACAGTGCTCTCCAATTTTTTCAGATGAGAAAAACAAGGAACAGAACAGGTTTTGAGTTTTTGGAACAGGGGTTCTCAACTTCTGCACCATTAGCACTTTGGAAACTTTGGAATCAGATCTTTCGTTGCTGGGGGCGCTGTCACATACAATTTAGAATTTTTAGCAGCATCCCTGGTGACCACTCATTGAATGCTAATAGCAACTCACCTACTCCCACCCTCCACCCAGCTGATACGACTAAGATGTCTCCAGACATTACCAAATGTCTTCCCAGATGGAGGAAGGGAGAGGGGACCACGTCACTGCCAGGATGAGAGACCCTAGATTAAAGAATTTGTCCACATCCTGCTCCTCCTCCCCGTCCCCCAACCAAGAACAAAACAACATCCCTTTCTGGATTTCATCAATAGAGTTAAAATGCCTCAAGGAAAATGAGAAATTTTTTTCTAACTTGAAATTAATTTTAAAGAGTATCCACTGTAGTTTAAAAAAAAGAAGAAAAAACAGTATCTTTCTACTTAAAGTTGGCTTTTGAAAAGCAGATTATCAGTTCTGGGGCGAATTGGAACAATTGACCTGGCAGACCTCTTAATCCAATAACTTGTTATTATCAAGTCAGGTTGGATGTTATCCTGAGAGACATGCTCGTGCCAAAAGAAGGATGTGTTCTTGCCTTTTAAAGCTCACTTTAATGAAAGATACCTACGTGACTATCACACCAATTGCTGGTGGCTATCACTGGCATTAACAGTTACAATTCCAGGAAAACCAGCATTTGAACTTCTTTTAATATGACAGCAGCGAAATAAATGAATTTGGTCTCCCAACTTAATTGCCAAAAGGAATTAAGAGAAGAATAATGTGAAACCATCTCAAAATACTATTAAAAATACTTCATAAAGTTATATTGTGAAGCACTAACATCTGAACAAGTTCTTTATTCTTAATTAAAGAGCTTGTACTTGAAACATTTTGACCCTAATTTTTGTCACAAATATACATCATCCCTTGTCTCCATTTTTCAAAGTGACACTATTCTCTTAATATTTATATATTTATACTTTACCCTGTATTGGGCTTCCCTGATGGCTCAGAGTGTAAAGAATCTGCCTGCAGTACTGGAGACCTGGGTTTGATACCTGGGTTGGCAAGATCCCCTGGAGGAGGGATTGGCAACCCACTCCAGAATTCTTGCCTGGAGAATCCCTATGAACAGAGAAGCCTGGTGGGCTACAGTCCATGGGGGTGCAAAGAGTCGAACATTACTGAGTGACTAATCATGGCACACTTTACCCTCTATTAGATACTCCCTTAATAAAAATATATTTTATCATATTTCTTATTTTTTCTTTCCTTTAAGACTCCTATTATAATTCTACTTTTCAATAAGGATTTCATCAATATTGCAGTTCTGAGTATTGTCTAAACGGTTATAATCTCTTAATCCTTAACAGATATAATGAGATATTTTCCTTCTTGTACCTTCAATTCTCTCTGTGTTGCCTTAGCTTTAGCCAAATATGATGCAAACCTTCAGTTTCTATGAAATATCTATGCTGAGTTTACTGCTGCTTATAAGTGACAGTAAAGAATAGCCTTTAATGCTTGTAAATATGTTGATTATGTGACTAACTGCTAGGATTTACACACTGCTTTTTATTACACTCATGGTTATCTTCTTTGCTGTAAGTGCAATGAAGCAACTAAAATGTCACAAAGAAAACTGTCACCTCTCTCCTGTTTGCTGTAAAATACCATCCCCCCAGTACTCTTCATTTATTCTGAAATTTTAATGGTGGCAAAGACAATGGGGAGATAATGCCTGATTTTTGAATATTAAAAAGATTAGAATTGAGTGTGAAAGCTCAACAAAAATTTTTAAAAATACCTTCCATGAACTATATTTGCTTCCCTTTTTGCATCAGTGAAAAAATATTCTCTGCTTAATCTGTGTTTCCTAATAAAGACAGGCTGTATCTCAAAGATACATTGAATTCTACTTGGTCATGAATATAAAAGGTTATAGCTGTTCTGCTTTTAGGAAGCCAGGCACAAGCCCAGCATAAAGCCCACTGATGCATACCTTGTAGCACTCCAGGGCTGTAATAAATTTCAGATCATCTGTTTCTGCCAGGCTGTTTTTTAAATCGCTGTCTGCTCCTGTGTGCAGCTTCACCGTGCAGTTAAATGGATGGGTATCTACAAGTTGGCTGCCACCTATCCTCATGAGAAATAAGCTAGAATCAAGGTTTCACAAATACTGCCAATTCTTCCATGAGGAACCTAACATATGTTGAAGAATGTAAGCTCTGTGTCCTTGGGAAGGGAACTATTGAATTTGGTTTCTCAATCTGTCAGGTAAATGCAAATGATGTTTAGTCCACAAGACAAAGATGAAAAGATCTGTTAGGTCCCGTGAAAGTAACCTACTGAATGTGCTTCTTTTACAGACCACAGATGACATCCTTGTGGCCTCAGCAGAGTGTCCCAGCGATGACGAGGACATTGACCCCTGTGAGCCGAGCTCAGGTGGGTTAGGTTAGTCGACTTTTTTTCTTACTTTCTTTGGCTCAACTGTCAATCTTTGTTGCATGCTATAGTCCTTAAAAAAATATCCTGCACTTCTATCTAGAAGTCCTCCCTATGAAAAAACACCTCATTGTTAGATGAGTTCTTAGTTTTTACATGGATACAGTTACCTACATTTATTGGAAAAAAAAGTTTTTAAAACAAAGCCCACCAAGATTATGTATTTCAGTAAAAGCAGTAGAGGCCAGCACACAAGGCTCGTACCTCGATGTTCACATTCTATTAGCTCACAATGTAATTTTCAATATAATTGTTTAAGGGAATCTCACTTGGGTCACCTATAGTAAAACTGTAAAGCTTAAAAATTTCATTGCATTGTGGAAAATTATTTGACCTTTCTACTGACAAAAAGTCTTCATCTCTCATCCTACCAGCAAATTATCTTAAGTGATATATTTCTGAATTTTGAAAGTAAGAGTATTATGGCGGTACAGGTACAGTCTTTGATTCATTTAATAGAGACGTGTTTGAGTCTTCCCATGTCTCCCTAAAATTCAAGTTGATGTGTTTTAACTCTAGGTGATATATAATTTACCCTCCTTCTTTGTGAAAAAGTATGATTAATACATAAATACAGCTTCCCTGGTGGCTCAGTGGTAAAGAATTTGCCTGCCAATGCAGGATCCCTGGGTCGAGAAGATCCCAGGAGAAGGGAATGGCTACCCACTCCAGTGTTCTTGTCTGGGAAGTCCCATGGACAGAGAAGCCTGGCAGGCTACAGTCCGTGGGGTCACAAAAGAGTTAGACATGACTCAGCGACTAAGCAACAGCTGTTTACCTGCAGCCTTGTACCATCAAGTGGTAGCTGTGGACCCTGAAAATGAATGAATCATAGCCTGGGTTTCATCTACATACTCATAATACCAAGTATTAGGGTACTTTGCATTAGTTTCCTTTGTAAGCAGTTTCTTCAAATTCAATAATTGTCTTGTTTAGGGTTCAAATCATTGAGGTAGATATGGACTCACCACTATGGGATAACTCATGACTTCTGTAGATGTCACCTGTTACCCCAGGAGAACTTCATATCATAATTTAAAAATTAATGTGTAGTTCTTCTGAAGAATATCATTTTTATCTACTCATTCTGATATTTGAATAAAAAATGATTCATAATACGTATGTTGCACCTCCTTTTGAATATCACTTCCCTGCACCCCTGGCTATGACTACTGACTGTCAGCACTTAGAGCAGCTACAGTGCCCATGAGGAACAGAAGCTCAGCGGTCATCTCTCAGCAGGAGAAGGTCTTGAAGGTCCATCCTGGCTGTCTTCCCATCTTTCTTTTTCTCACCTCCATCCCACATATCAAAATTCTCAGCCTCCAGAACATTTTTCATATACAGTTATTATAATGTGACCTGATGAACATCCATTCCCTTTTAGTTGTCTAGACAGACGTGGCCCTTTCCTGATAGTGTTCTGGGCCCCCTCTTTTTTTTATTCTCATTCTATGTTAGTAAAAAGGAAAAGCTAGTGCTTTTTTGTCCATTATGTCAGTCCATCTCCGTGCCTTATCCCTCCTTCAAATGTCGTTTTTCCCCATTTCTCATATTTTCATGTTCCTCACCATGACTGTGTTTTTTTGTGTGTCTTCTCCGAGATCTTTCAGCATGGATCATTCATAAAACCAAGTCTGATATTTGTTATACATTGATATGTGTATGTCTTAACATAATGTTGAAAACAGTCTATGCTATGCTATGCTAAGTCACTTCAGTCGTGTCCGACTCTGTGTGACCCCGTAGATGGCAGCTACCAGGCTTCCCCGTCCCTGGGATTCTCCAGGCAAGAACACTGGAGTGGGTTGTCATTTCCTTCTCCAATGCATGAAAGTGAAAAGTGAAAGCGAAGTCGCTCGGTCGTGTCCGACTCTTAGCGACCCCATGGACTGCCGCCTACCAGGCTCCTCCATCTATTGGATTTTCCAGGCAAGAGTACTGGAGTGGGGTACCATTGCCTTCTCTGGAAAACAGTCTAGGTTCTTACTAATTATAGTACTTGCTGGTTTTCCTCTGGGCCGAATCCTTCTTTTGCTGTCTGAGTGGAGGCTAATATTTTCTTTATATAGAATCCTCACCTTGAGTACGCAGTAACTTCAGTGTTCAGTTCAGTTCAGTCGCTCAGTCGTGTCCGACTCTTAGTGACCCCATGAATCACAGCATGCCAGGCCTCCCTCTCCATCACCAACTCCCGGAGTTCACTCAGACTCACGTCCATCGAGTCAGTGATGCCATCCAGCCATCTCATCCTCTGTCGTCCCCTTCTCCTCCTGCCCCCAATCCCTCCCAGCATCAGGGTTTTTTCCAATGAGTCAACTCTTCACATGAGGTGGCCAAAGTACTGGAGTTTCAGCTTTAGCATCATTCCTTCCAAAGAAATCACAGGGCTGATCTCCTTGCAGTCCAAGGCACTCTCAAGAGTCTTCTCCAACACCACAGTTCAAAAGCATCAATTTTTCAGTGCTCAGCCTTCTTCACAGTCCAACTCTCACATCCATACATGACCACTGGAAAAACCATAGCCTTGACTAGACAGACCTTTATTGGCAAAGTAATGTCTCTGCTTTTGCATATGCTATCTAGGTTGGTCATAACTTTCCTTCCAAGGAGTAAGCATCTTTTAATTTCATGGCTGCAGTCACCATCTGCAGTGATTTGGGAGCCCCAAAAAATCAAGTCTGACACTGTTTCCACTGTTTCCCCATCTATTTCCCATGAAGTGATGGGACCGGATGCCATGATCTTCGTTTTCTGAATGTTGAGCTTTAAGCCAACTTTTTCACTCTCCACTTTCACGTTCATCAAGAGGCTTTTGAGTTCCTCTTCACTTTCTGCCATAAGGGTGGTGTCATCTGCATATCTGAGGTTATTGAGATTTCTCCCGGCAATCTTGATTCCAGCTTGTGCTTCTTCCAGCCTAGTGTTTCTCATGATGTACTCTGCATGTAAGTTAAATAAGCAGGGTGACAATATACATCCTTGATGTACTCCTTTTCCTATTTGGAATCAGTCTGTTGTTCCATATCCAGTTCTAACTGTTGCTTCCTGACCTGCATACAGATTTCTCAAGAGGCAGGTCAGGTGGCCTGGTATTCCCATCTCTTTCAGGATTTTCCACAGTTTATTGTGATCCACACAGTCAAAGGCTTTGGCATAGTCAATACAGCAGAAATAGATGTTTTTCTGGAACTCTCTTGCTTTTTCCATGATCCAGAGGATGTTGGAAATTTGATCTCTGGTTCCTCTGCCTTTTCTAAAACCTGCTTGAACATCTGGAAGTTCACAGTGCACATATTACTGAAGCCTGGCTTGGAGAATTTTGAGCATTACTTTACTATCATGTTAGATGAGTGCAATTGTGCGGTAGTTTGAGCATTCTTTGGCATTGCCTTTCTTTGGGATTGGAATGAAAACTGACCTTTTCCAGTCCTGTGGCCACTGCTCAGTTTTCCAAATTTGCTGGCATATTGAGTGCAGCACTTTCACAGCATCATCTTTCAGGATTTGAAATAGCTCAAAGGGAATTCCATCACCTCCACTAGCTTTGTTCGTAGTGATGCTTTCTAAGGCCCACTTGACTTCACATTCTAGGATGTCTGGCTCTAGGTCAGTGATAACATCATCGTGATTATCTGGGTCATGAAGATCTTTTTTGTACAGTTCTTCTGTGTATTCTTCTAATTACATTTTAAATGGTCACTTTTTTTCCCCTTCTTGAGCATAGTTAAATGATCCATTCTTCTAGCCATTGCTCCTAGGTTTTACTAACCTTTCCTTATAGACTAATTTTCTGTCTTCCCTTTGTTTAGGTCTCTAGCTCTAAGAAAAGAATGGTGGGCGTGTAGAAAGAGAGAGTTTATCACCCCTTCTTTTTTTTTAAAAGCATTTTGTCATCTTCCTCTTCTTTTTTATTCACTGGGCTTTGTTAAATATTATAACACCAAAAGCAAGGAGCAGCTTGTTAATAACATACTCCAGATATTTTTTCTGCTTCTCTTGTCTTTATTAATTTCTCTCTCATCTGAAACAGTAGTGTTTATTTTTCTGTTCATTACTTGTTCATTAGCATATAGTGAGAATCTTCACCACATAAGAAAAGCTCCCTGAGCAGGAAACCCCTTTGTGTTGTTCCATGTAAGATTTGTTGCATGAATTTTGATTTTGTTCCACAGCCCAAAAATCTGCTGCCAGATGTTTAAGACACAGTAGGAACTGACCCCATCTGATGACAGCTGAGACACTCTTGTACCAAATCTAATTTTACTTGCCCTCCTGCCTCAGTGTTTCTTTCCTTATTCCCTAGTTTTCAATTCATCAGTTCTTCTCAAGGCTTAAACCAGATTCTGTGGTTTTATGGCATCTTCCACCATAGGCTTTTCTTGTGATCTTACCTCCCCTAGATGGTGTCTTGATAGTATAGTCCTTGCGTGGTTTCTCTTTCTATATTACGTTCTGTGAGATCTCTTTTCTCCACTGCATTCTTCTATCCAGTTTCCTGTAATTTTTTTTAAGACCATCTTTAATAATTCATGCAGTGTTGCTCTTCTGGCACAATTGGCTCTGTTTGTATGACAGCTTCTTGTGAAATTCTTAGTACATATGATTTTTTTCCTATTTTCCAACTGTTTGTTTTTAATTGAAGAGTTGTTTCTTGTTATCCTCTTTAAATATTGTTTACTGCTAGGATAGCCTTCCTCTGATCTCTTGAGTAGCTTTTCCTTACTTGCTTTGTGTCTTGAACACAAAATAAAACAACATAATCAAAAATTGCAGTTGCTGATATTATTAGACTTTGGATACTGTTAGATACGCCTTGATAAAAATTATGTCAGATATCAGCAGGTTTTATTTGGGGAAACTGATTGTTTAGGAAAGTAGTATCTTGGGTTAAATATTTAGAACTGGATATACCTGCTAAGCAAGAGGGGCAGGTTCAGTCCCTGGGTTGGGAAGATCCCCTGGAGGAGGAAATGGCACCCCACTCCAGCACTCTTTCCTGGAAAATTCCATGGACAGGGAAGCCTGGTGGGTACAGTCCATGGAGTCGCAAAGAGCTGGACACAGCTGAGCACACACATGCAGCAGCAGCATACCTGCTGTGCACTTTTGCTACTCCTTAAGCAAGTGAAGACAAATATTTTTGTAAAGAGATCCATATTTACTTTTATAGGTAGATTACCCAAATGTTCTGTGTATTTCATACCAATGTCTTTCAGTCTTCCTGAATATTTACATATGAAATTTCTCTAATCACCCTGCCAAAAACTCTCCCCAAAATGCCGTCTTCTTCTCTGAAAATGTGCTATGCTTATCATTTAGGTATCTTCCTAAAGCTACTGAGTACTCACTAAGGCATTAATGAAGTGAATAGGGAAAATCTGGCATCATCCTGAATGCAAGTAAATTAACACCTTTTATGAAATGCTTGATAAATTTGAATACCATGTACTTCCACCCAGATTTCTTAATGAAGAGGGAGGTTGAATGTTTATTTGGTGGATTGTCAGTCTCGCCACTGACCAAACAGTGTTGAGAATTATTGTGCACTCACTGTTTTGTTAAGCTCTGGGGAAAAAAAAATAGAAAATCTGCACCTTCAGTTCCATTCTACAAAAGGACAACTTTCATTCTACCCATTTTTCAGCTATTCTTTATAAGGAACAGGCTCTTTATTTTTGACATTAAAATAACACCTGTTTTTCAGTTTGTTACAAGAATTAAAACTAACATATTGGACAGAGGAGCCTAGTGGGCTACAGGTCATGGTGTCACAGTCGGACATGACTGAAGTGACATAGCATAGCATGGCATATATATAAGATACCTACTGCAATGCCTGGCATAAACTAGAGCAAAAATGGTGGCTTTTCTTTTGCCCAATTCAGTTATATAAAAAAGAATATTCAAGCTATTTTTTTCCCTTTTACATAAAGCTGTTACTTTTCCTGGCTGAAAATTGGTGGGCAACTGATGAAACCACGAAGGCCTCCTGATGGGAACTGTGCATGTTGAAACGAGATCAGGAGCAACCCCCTGTGTGGGAACACATGGAACCCAATTATACTTTATTCCAGCCATACTGTCTGGTTCAGTTAGCATCAGATGACAATTTCACATTGTTATAAACAGTGTTTTAGAATATGAGAGGGTGGCTGTTCAATCCAGCAGGTCTAATTGAACCCCAACTCTTAGTCGACAGGTGGAAATCTGAAGCAGCCATTGGTAACAAGGTTGCAGGCCACCGTTGCCCTAAAATGCCTGATTTTAGCTGTCTGGACGTGTGAGAAGTGGCTGACTTTTCCTTCATATTTTTGTCAAAAGCACTTGCTCCTTCTGTGCTTTCCCTTCATTCTAGCAATATGGTTGTTAGAGTAAGTGAATTAATACTTGGATAGCTTGTGATAGAACAACGCCTTGCTCATGATACATCCAATATGAATGTTTGCTGTTATTAATATATGTATTATATAAATAGGGCTTCCCTAGTGGTTCAGACGGTAAAGCATCTGTCTGCAATGCAGGGGACCTGGGTTCGATCCCTGGGTTGGGAAGATCCAGCCAATACACATGATCCAAATATACAAGATCCAAAACAATATACATGTTTTCCCAGACTTTTCACTGAAACACAGTTTTTATGAAACAGATTACTTTGATTGATTAATAAATCGATAAATAACGACACCATAGACCACTGAAGTTCCACAGTGACCCTTGGTCATGTCAGTACATCTTAATTTTGAGGACTTCTCCCAAATAGATTCTTTTTTCTCATTACTCCTGAAGAAATTGAAAAAGGTGATTTTTATATTGATATCTGAGACCTAAATGAAGATAATGATCTTCTTTGCTATGGGAACTTCCTGATGAAAACTGGTTGGTCATTTGTTACAAAGAGGACATTATCAGGTTTGTTTCCTGGGAGCCCTATTTAGGGAGGAAAATGTCCTCTTAGATATAGAATACTTCAAATAATATGTTTATTCTCTCTGTGTATGAATGTGGGCAGTGGGTAGCTCATAGGATATGGGGCCACTCTCAAAGCAGTTAAACCTTTGTCGAAGGAGAGAAAGAAAAGCTCTATTGAATAATAAAAAATCAGTGTAGTAATAGGAGAAGAAAAGGATTGTCATTTGGGAGGCAATCTCTTAAACATTAGTTGAACCAGTGGGGATGAGAGTACAGCCCATCAAAAAAATAATGTTTGTGGACTTCCCTCGTGGTCTAATGACTAAGACTCCACTTTCCCAGTACAGGGGATGCGGGTTCAACCCCCGATTGGGGATCTAGATCCCACATGCCACAGTGAAAGAGCCTGAGTGCTGAAACTAAGACACAGTACAACCAAATAAATAAATATTTTAAAAAATATTGTTGGTTGCCTATTGGTTGATCAGACTTCGGGATAAATGAGTAATAAGATAACAATAGCAACTAACAATCTAGCAAAGATTTGTTCTGTCATCATCATTGTCCTTAGTTCTTTATGAGCAATATTCTATTTTATGATTTGGCCAAACTGAAGTATTTTCATAGCTAAAGGAGATTCAGAGAGATTAAGTTACTTTTTTGTAATACAAGAGAAATGAGACCCTCTCTAGTTTAGGAAAAGTGGCACTTTAATTTCTTGGAATGCAGAAAGTTGTTCTTTTAGAATTCAGGCACCTCACAAATATATGATTGATTTTTTAAATATTCATTTGAATAATTTCCATGGCTGGCATAAATTTTAAATTTGATGGCAAAAGGTTCTTTACATGTATTACTATTCATTAGGCTAAATTTGCTGCAATTACTAGGCAATTTCATGTGGTGTTCCAGTATGCTATTTTGAGAAAAGATCAGAGGATTTCTATTGAACTGATCCCATTAACCACATTAGGAATAAAGATATGTATATTGCACAAGGTGCATCTTTTTATTAACTAAAGTAATCACAATCATTTAAAGGAATGTATTACTTATTAGATCATATTTTAGAGGTTGATTAGAATATAATTTTGTGGTACATTTAAATTTGGGGTATTTATTATGTAATTATTCAAAAGTGAGTTTAATTAGCCCGTAATAGCCAACACATTACTGTTAAAATGGGGAATTTTGAGCTGTAGCCAGCAAAAAAGCAGTGACGAGTGCTCCATTTTTAGAAACATCTAGAGCAGCTCTTTTGAAGAGTCACACCAGAGTCAGTAGTGAGGACCCAGCTGATCACATGGGTCCAGGACGGGACAGCTGGAGTTTGGGCCCTGATGGGCTAGGTGGCTTTCAGTGTGTGACACATTGGTGGAAGAACTGCTTTTTTTCCATATAAATTTAATTCTCCAGAAAACTGGAATAAAAATGAATTGCTGTGTAGTTAACATGGAAGAAAGTCATTAGACATCATCTGCACTTTTCCCACTATTTTTCTGAGAGCAGTAATAACAAAACAGAATTATCTTGAACAGAGTTAAACAGGCAAGGGAGATCTATTCAAGACAATTGTAGAGAAGGAACCCACAATTCGATCCGAGCTCAATTCAATGTGAAAAAAGAAAGAAAGAAAGAAAGAAAACTGGAGAGTTTTTAAGGGCTGGAGTGAAGGGCTCATAGTCCATAGCCCTTCAATTCAGTTCAGTTCAGTTACTCTTTGTGACCCCATGAATTGCAGCATGCCAGGCCTCCCTGTCCATCACCAACTCCCAAGTTCACTTAAACCCACGTCCATTGAGTCGGTGATGCCATCCAGCCATCTCATCCTCTGTTATCCCCTTTTCCTCCTGCCCCCAATCCCTCCCAGCATCAGAGTCTTTTCCAATGAGTCAACTCTTCGCATGAGGTGGCCAAAGTACTGGAGTTTCAGCTTTAGCATCATTCCTTCCAAAGAAATCCCAGGGCTGATCTCCTTCAGAATGGACTGGTTGGATTTCCTTGCAGTCCAAGGGACTCTCAAGAGTCTTCTCCAACACCACAGTTCAAAAGCATCAATTCTTTGGTGCTCAGCTTTCTTCACAGTGCGACTCTCATTCCATACATGACCACAGGAAAAACCATAGCCTTGACTAGACAGACCTTTGTTGGCAAAGTAATGTCTCTGCTTTTCAATATGCTATCTAGGTTGGTCATAACTTTCCTTCCAAGGAGTAAGCGTCTTTTAATTTCATGGCTGCAGTCACCATCTGCAGTGATTTTGGAGCCCCCCAAAAATAAAGTCTGACACTGTTTCCACTGTTTCCCCATCTATTTCCCATGAAGTGATGGGACCAGATGCCATGATCTTCGTTTTCTGAATGTTGAGCTTTAAGCCAACTTTTTCACTCTCCTCTTTCACTTTCATTAAGAGGCTTTTGAGTTCTTCTTCACTTTCTGCCATAAGGGTGGTGTCATCTGCATATCTGAGGTTATTAATATTTCTCCCGGCAATCTTGATTCCAGCTTGTGCTTCTTCCAGCCCAGCCTTTCTCATGATGTACTCTGCATATAAGTTAAATAAGCAGGGTGACCATATACAGCCTTGATGTACTCCTTTTCCTATTTGGAACCAGTCTGTTGTTCCATGTCCAGTTCTATCTGTTGCTTCCTGACCTGCATACAGATTTCTCAAGAGGCAGGTCAGGTGGTCTGGTATTCCCATCTCTTTCAGAATTTTCCACAGTTTATTGTGATCCACAAAGTCAAAGGCTTTGGCATAGTCAATAAAGCAGAAGTAGATGTTTTTTCTGGAACTCTCTTGCTTTTTTGATGATCCAGCGGATGTTGGCAATTTGATAGACCTTCTGTGTTGGCTAATTGGCTTCACCCAAAGGAACACTAAACCCTCTCCTTTGAATATCTTCAAGGCTGAAGGTTGTTTTATGAGTTGGAGCAAAGTGCACTGTCTCAAGGTAGGCTCCTATTTTCCCCACGGAAGTTGGAAGAAGGAGAGCTGTCCTTCCTTGAAAGCTAGTTTCAAAGTGAGGGCTCCTAGGTCCTGGAGAAAAAGAATCCTGGGTGGTAACACTGAAACGAAGTTTTTAAAATATTTACACATCAAAGGAACAGAGAAAAAAATTGGAATTACAAGTTTTCTGAAGGAAATGCTCTAAGAAAAAGGAGGCTAGGGCCCTAGAGACAGGACGAGAGGTGTCTGAAGTTTGGCCAAGCTGTGGGGAAGGTTAAAAGGTCTTGTTTAGAGAAGGCGATTCCACCTTTAAGACAACCTTTTTCATTTACCACAGTTAGTTCCTACCAGGAGATCACTAGAAAACAAAATAACAAGCAAAAGATGGCTTTTGTTTGTTTGTTTCTACAATATAGCCACTTTTATTGAGCATTAATTATTTTGACCTTTCTGGTTTGAGAATTTTTGTTTAACGATATAATGGAGTGGATCGTTTTCCCACATTGGGAAAGCTCAAGGGCCTTTTGTAAGAATTGTGATATGCAACAGGAAGGGAGTGTTACTTATGATTGTAACTTTGGAGTCACAATTTGAACTAGTTTGAGTTGCAGAACTAGTTTGAGTGGCAGCCCTTCCTGGTCTTGGGAAGTCAGTATCTTTGAGGCTCAATTTCCTTTTATGTAAAATGGGGGAAATGGGGTGATAGATTGAAAGATGCACACACAGTGTTTATCAGAGAACCTGGCATGTACTGAGACTGTAACATGATTATGATAAACCCAGGGGTGAGTGGAAGACCTGTTTTACTGGCACTGTTTTTGTGCCAGGAGATACATTATTCTGCCTTGAGGGAGGCTCTTCACAAGGCAGACAGATTTGATCTGGATAGAAAATGGGCACAGTTCCTTTTGATGTTAAAATGAGTTCTGTTCACACATGTAAACTAATTGTGATTGGCTGCTTACAGTAATTACTTAGCAAATAAGTGAGTTTACTGAGTTAGATTAAGCATTTACTTGAAAGTCTGCAAAAAGTACATGATTGCTAATACAGAACTGTCCTACAATAAATAGAAGAAAAATCTACTCATGTATATAAAATAAATTTCTAGGCAGCCTTCATATTAATATATATATATATATATATATATATATCCAGCCTTTAAACATTAATAACATTTTTAAAGTCCTTATTAGAAAGGCTCAAAATACCACAAACCTTTCTAAAGTGTGACTTGTCCTGTTGAGCTTTAGAAGGAGACAATGAGATGGACAGCTGTGCTTTAAAATGGTTACCCAATATTGTAAAGGGAGAAATGCAGCTAGGTTTAGGAAAATATAGGGTAGTGAAAGAGTTAGTTGCTCAGTCTTGTCCAGCTTTTTCACCACACCACCCCCTCCACCACACCGCCGCCCCCGGCCCCCCGCCAAACGCCCAAGGTCTTCTGTCCATGGAATTCTCCAGGCAAGAATACTGAAGTGGGTAGCCATTCCCTTCTCCAGGTGACCTGCCCAGTGAACCCGGATCTCATGCATCACAGGCAGATTCTTTACTGTCCGAGCCACCAGGGAGCCAAAGTTATAGGCTAAGTCTACCTCTAATGGAAACATGAAATGCAGGAAGAATGAAACCACATTTTCTTGTCATTTGTGTCCAGTACCAGCTTTGATAATGAAATTGTTTTCTTGTGGAGTTTTCTTGGTAATTTATTAATTACATTTACTCAGATGTTAACAGAGGAAAGGTAACATAGTCTGAAACTTCTCTACTGGGCATGCTGCTCGCATGAAGAGCTCATATGGTTTCTTTGTTGGTTCACGTGCTCCAAGGAGCAGCAAATACTACCGCAGGCTTAAGTCCGCAGGTCTCATCTCATGTCAGCTGACTTGTTGGTTAGATCACTTTCGTCATTAGTAGCTCCTCACTCATCCTTAGTATTTTAAGAAGCCTGGCATTGGGAATAAAATAAGAAAGACAAGAATACTTTATTCAGTGCCCAGGTTTAAAAAAGGATGTATTAAAGATGCCAGTACAGCCAGACGCCATTGTTTAATTTTTAAAAATTAGTAGAGAATTAGTAGTATGTGGTACACAGATGTGTACATAAATGTACATATATGTTACATAATATAACATAGTAATATTACCACATCTACCACTAAAATCTTAACATTTCATTGACCAGACTTTGGAAATCAGACTGAATTCACATCCCACTTCACCCACTTGCTATGTAATCAGAAGCCAAACATTGAACCTCTGTGTACTTGACTTTTTACTTCTGCAAAATGACATGAATAATGTTAATTACTCATGATATTGTTGTGCTGGTAAAAGAGACAATGCATGTAAAGCACTTACCATTGAATTGCCACCTAAAATTTGATAATATTAATTAGCTTTTATTAGTAGTGCAAACAAATTAACTGAGGAGTCAGCCAAATTATAAATGAAAATAGACCTACCTATAGCCACAGGCAAGGGTGAAAAATGTTAGTAATTAACACTTTAGCATCTAGAAAGCTTTATAAACTCTTTCTGGATTCTAGCAGCATCAAACTTTTCTCAGTAGCCATTATGAAACTCATAAGACAAGAGCAGTGCTTTGGTTAGATGTATGTAGGTTGCTAAAATGGCAAGAGGACACATATCTGTTATTTTTATTTGGGTGGGGGTGGAATTTAATGCAGGTCTCTGCCCCACAGAGTTTCTGAGAGAAGGAATGATTAACCTTCCCCCATGCTTTCATGCATTGGAGAAGGAAATGGCAACCCACTCCAGTGTTCTTGCCTGGAGAATCCCAGGGACAGGGGAGCCTGGTGGGCTGCTGTCTATGGGGTTGCACAGAGTCAAACACGACTGAAGTGACTTAGCAGCAGCAGCATGCTATTATAATCGACTAGCTCTGCCTCCTAAGACCTTCAGAAATGTTCTGGGCTAAAGTGACTTAAATTGGCAGAGCCACCATACCCATCCCCCCATGATGGATATCTTGTCTTCCATATTCCCCAATTCTAGGCTTGACATGCCTCCTTCTAATGGGCTCAGTAGGGAAGCTGTCTAATCTTTCACCTTAGCTATTGCACTTTAACCAAAAAGAATATGACTTTTCCCAACAAAAGAAAATTGAGACAGCAATAGTTTCATGACAGGAATATAAAGATGATCACCCAAAGTGAGGAGACCCAGTTTTAAATCAGGAAAACTGCACACTGCCCCATCACCCAGAATGACCTGCGCTTACATAAAAGCTGTCCAGAAAGCCTGGCAAGAGACAGGGCTCTGAGAACCAAGCATACAACTCTGCTATAGGAATGCTGCTGTGGATTTCATCCAGAGTACAACACAGAATTCCAGAGCAGGGAAGGAAAGAAGACAAGAAGAAATGGCCTAATCATTTTAGAAAGAAACCCTAAAACCTAGTCGAAACAGTTCTTATTTCCATGATAATAAGCTTCTCTGTCAGACCAAAGAGTGGTCTCAGGTGATTGATTTCCTGATACCTAGAAACATAAAATCTTGTAATAAAATTTTGAGAGTGGGAGAAATTTAATTCACTCCGACTGTGGGAGCTGGAGAGCGCTGATCCATAAAGATTGTTTCGCAGATAAACAGAAACAAGCTCCACATGCAACTTAACAATTAATGGCCTGAAACAACAGGTCCCTTGGTATAAATGGTCATTTTGCCACCTGAATTCACGGGCCTCCATTCATGAAAGAGTGAATACAGAGACCTCCTCGGAGATGACATTCCTGGTGGAACTGGACACCCATGGCTGACTGACCATGGTATGCTGGATGTATCACAAAACTCTTATTGTTAGGAAGGCTGCTGATTCAGTCCCTTTTGTGTGGAAGACACGGGGAAGATAATCAGACCAGCATTGTTTTTACATGCACTTTATCTTCTTCAGAGCACTCGCACATTTATCTACCTGGTAGGATCCTCAGAGTGACCCTGGGAGATAAATAATGTATCACTGTTATATCTCTGATGAAAAAATGTGAGCAGAGGGTAATGAAGTTCAAAGAATCATTCTGTAAATTAGGGCAGTACCTGGACTAGATCTAAAAAAAAAAAAAAAAATTATTAGTTTTCCACTTTACTATGCTTTCCTAAGATTCTGTGGGAATGCAAATTCCTTCTACTGCAAAGGACAGATAGATGGCAGGATTTGGGGTGGAATGTGGCCGGAAAGGGTAGAACTGGACACTGCTTAGATGAGACACCTAAGGATTCAGTTCTTCAGGAAAAGGAAAAATTGGGGATACTAACACATGTTCTGCAGTCATAAGTGCTGACACATGGAATGCATAAAACTGTAACAGCCAGAGACACACTGGAGTTTGAATTTTGTCTGTGTCACTTGTGAAGCACACTTAGCATGACCTCTGAGACTCAGTTTCCTTTCCTGTAAAGTTGTAATAACAACTACAGAGTCATTATGAGGAATAAATTAGATAAAGTGCAAAGCCCAGAGCCTACCATATAATAATAATTCAGTAGAGGTAACAGCTACTAACTAATAAGAACAATACAGAAAATTTCAGCCTTGCAGTGAGTCAGAAGGCAGAGTAGCCTGTATTGAGCATCAGTTGAATGTTAAGTCACATAAAACTCTATCTGCTGCTGCTGCTGCTAAGTCGCTTCGGTCGTGTCCGACTCTGTGCGACCCCATAGGCGGGCAGCCCGCCAGGCTCCGCCATCCCTGGGATTCTCCAGGCAAGAACACGGGAGTGGGTTGCCATTTCCTTCTCCAATGCATGAAAGTGAAAGGTGAAAGTGAAGTCGCTCAGTCATGTCTGACTCTTAGCGACCCCATGGACTGCAGCCCACCAGGCTCCTCTGTCCATGGGATTTTCCAAGCAAGAGTACTGGAGTGGGGTGCCATTGCCTTCTCCAGAAATTCTGTCTACTAAAGGTAAAGCCATACATCATTTGAGAGGAAATTAACAAAGGGGTTTATAATAATTTAATATATTTAAGTAAGTTAATCCCAAAGTATTATGAAATCTTCTCTGGAGGTCTCAGAAGCCTGATTTTACCTATAAGTTATGAGAAAATAAAGAAGACTGTGGCAACTTCTGTCAGAGAATTGGAAGGAATGCTGTAAGATTCGCGTACATATGTGCATATACACACTTATACCCTCCTCATTGCTGCAGCTATAATCATAGTGTCATTTTCATCTTACTAGAAGCCAGGTTCCTCCCAGATCCCTGGTTCCAGACTTACGGATTCCTTGGAATGGTTTTGTGTAAAGTGACTGTTCAACTTTCCATATGTAAAAAAAAAAAAAAAAAGAAAAACACTAAATACATCTTAAGAAAGGTGATTTCTCAGTGCATGTATTTCTAGGTGTTTTAGTCAGTGAACTTCCAGGGAAATAAACTATTTTGCTATCAAAGAGTTTAGTTGACTTGAAATCAATAATGGAGAGTATCATCACTATTTAAAAATACAACATTTACTGAAATGTGGTACATTTTGATAAAAAACACATAGAATATATGATATAGAATCACGAGGCTTCCTTGCTTTGAAACCAACTTTCTCAATTATTGCCAAATGGCTTTTCTTCTACTTGACAGTTATGGAAAGTTTGACCTGGCCTGACTGATGAGGCCCTTTTCAACCATCTCACTCTAATAGCCACAGGAGTAAAAATTACTCTAGAAACTTCTGAAGCTGCTTTGCTGAGTTTGAGAAAAGAGCTCCAAATTAGTTCTCAACTATTTGTAGTGCTGTGGATATCAGATAAGGTTAATATAAATATTTGGCACCCAAACAAATCAAACTGAAGACTACTAACCCGGTTGACTTCAAATAACTTGGCACTTAGTCACTGGAATTTAAGCAACTTATATATGGAGGCTTGAAAGAAAGTGAAAGTGTTAGTTGTTCAGTCGTGTCCCACTCTTTGTGACCCCATGAACTTCAGCCCACCAGGCTCCACTGTCCATCAGATTCTCCAGACAAGAATACTGGAGAGGGTTGCCAGTCCCTTCTGTAGGGGATCTTCCTGACCCAGGGGTCAAACCCAGGTCTTCTGCATTGCAGGCAAATTCTTTACCATCTAAGCCTTAGGAAAAGTAAACACAGCTATGATGCTTGCATCAATGCACAATGATCCCAATTCACTTAAGCAGAGAAGTGTTTTCTGGTTTAATTAAATAAACACTATCATTACTTCTTTTACTGAAGATATTATAGGAGGTGGGTGTTAGGAAAGTATTGAGATAAAAGCATTTTATAAAGAAGTATGCAATATCATCATCAATGTTTTACCCACTTGTTTACTACCTTTACTCAAAGCTTTGAAATCAAAGATCTCTCACATTTTCTTAATGATTACATCAATCCCAGTCCACTCCTGAACATTTATAAACTTAGGAAAATCGCTTCCTCTATTCAGTCAGAAAACATACATTTTGCAGCTTGTGTATTCAGTCTTCATTCAGTGTTTGGAGGGGAGGAAAGTGGAGGGAAAGAGAAACAGACTCACAGGAAACTATCAAAAGACTAGCAGTCTAGTATGGAAGAGCATTAACAAAGCAATAGAAGTGTGAGATTTCACAGTAATAAAGGATCCATACTTAAGTGGAGACTATATGGTTGAGAGAAGATGAGGATAAAATTGGGTTTTCTGCAAATTCTCCCATGTGTCTTCTTGATCTATGTTTTTTTTTCCATCTTCAAGCTACTCTATCTCATGTCTTCCTTCTTGAGAAACACTTGATGGCTTTCCAGGGTTCACACTGGGAGGCCTGGGTCCTGCTCCATTAAATGCTCATCCCAAACAACTTCTATTGGGACAGCCCTTTGCTGATGTCCTGACCCCACCCTCTTTATTATCTTTCTTAGTACCCAGTATTTATGCCTTCTTGTGTTATTTTTTTAATTTAAAATTGTTCTGTTTGTTTTCTTACATTTTCTGTTTTATTTTGAATATACTGAAAGTTCTAAGAAGGTGGACCCCAAGGCTGTTTTGTGTACCTTAGTATTAATGTCTTATGTCATGCCTAGTAAATTGTTCAGTTCAGTTCAGTCGCTCAGTCGTGTCCAACTCTTTGCGACCCCATGAATCGCAGCACGCCAGACATATTTCTTGGAATTTTAAATTATTTTTTTCTATTTAACTTTATTTTTCCCTTTCTCCCACCTCCATACATTAACCAATGATAACAGCTTGGAATGAATCTTTCCTACACATTCACGATGTTCCTATGAACATATATAAATAAAGGGTTGCTTTTCTCTCTTGTCACATAAAAATTAGAAGCATACTTTATGAATTAAATTTGATTTTCTCCTTTCCTAATGTGTTATGGACATCTTTCAGTTCAACAGATTTTTCTCCAATTCCTATTTTTAACTCTGTTAAAATTCTAGGGTATAGGTGTGCCATAATTATGGGTGTCTAATAAATTATTGGAATAACTTACTCAATCAGAGCCCTGTTAATGAGCTTTTAAGTTGTCCTTTTCTCTTTTTTTCCTCACAACATGATCAGCAAACATCCTGTATTTATATGCATGCTGGTGTATTTAATTCTTTAGACTATATTCTCAAAACTGAGGCTGCTTGATGAAAATATTTGTGTATTTTTTAACATTACTATTGTAAATTTCAAACATAAACGAAATTAGAAAGAATTGTATAATGAACTCACATCCACCCATCAGCCAGCTGCAATTTAATCTTTTTAAAGTTGTAATAGATGTTAGATTACTTTCTAAAAATTGAGAAATTCATATTCTCACTGGCACAATTGTCTATTTCCCAAGCAAATGTTCTAACCAAATTATCACCTTAATTCACTTTATTCTTCCAAGTTTGTTGGGGAAAAAAATACCTCCTTATTTTATTTTGACTTGCCTTGTAGTGAAATTGGGCATCCTGTCCTACATTTATCAACAATTTGGATCTTCTTTTCTCCACTTGCATGTCTCTATTTTTGTCCATTCTTCCAGTGGGTTTTTGCCTTTGTTCATAGCACTTGATACACGTTTTTATATTTTAGAGGTGTTAACTCTTGGTCTGTCATGTGTACTGCATTTTCACTTCATTAGTGACACCTTTTTCCACATAAAATTGTTATTGTTTATGCAGTCAGCTGTGATGATCTTTTGATATATGGCTTCATTCCAAGGACTGTGATCTATGGAAGTTTCATGTCCACCTTCAAATTTCTTTTTACTTTCCCCTAAAAGTCAATATGCCGTCTGCAGTCTGGCATTAGTTTAGTTCCTGAAAGGCAAACTCCTTTCTTCCTCAAAGTCATTCCATATACGTTTCCTTATGTTTAGAAGATTCTTCTGCCCACTTTTTACTGAACTACTCTCCACCGGTTTTCCAGGTCTCAACATAAATAGTACAGCCTCAGAAAGTCTACTTGACTCCCCAGTCTAAATCAGAAACCTCTGCTCTGCTCCTGCATGGTACTCATCATTTTCCTTCATCACACATTCAGTTATTGCTTTCAGCCTAGTTGTGTGATTTTTTGTTGTGTAAATCTTTCCCTCATTGTATTTCAGGCTTCATGAGGTAAGGCATCAAGTGTGTTTGGCTAAAACCTCTTCCCTTGGGACTTAGTATAGTCCCTGGAACATAGCAATAGCTCACCATATAACTGGTTGACAGCAGGAGTGAATATTCGTAGAGAGAACACCATAAACAATGAAGCATTTAAGCTAAGTCTGAGAAATAAGTAATGCTCAGCCATGCTAGAAAAGAAAGGTCATATGAGCCAGGCATGACGATAAAACTTTTATTGGTGTATGGGGATTGGGAGACAGCAATGAAATTATGACTGTTACTTTCTTTGAGAGAAATGGAAGAAAAATTTGAATATGTAGCTGTAGGCAGACCATGAAGAGCTGTTAGAACAGTGGTACTTTAGTAAATACCATGACAGTTTCAAGGATTCTACTAAGAATTTATGGGTACAATGACCATGCAAAAAGTCTATGAAGCTTGCAGGTGATCAAGCTGTGGACACACAGCCATGGTCCCCTGGCTGCCTCCAGAGATGTTTATTTTCAGGGTCACCAAAGTCACATATGATGTGATTGTCCATTGCTTTTTCTGTTCTGTGTGGTGCCGTTTGAGGTAACAGCTGCCCTAGGAGGTGCTCCCTATTCTCCAGGCACAAAACACATTTTTCTGTGGCTCACATTGCTTCTCATGCAGTGCTTAGATGTCTGGTGAAGATAGTCATCATCTCAATCCCACATCAGTGGATTTCCCTTCAAACACATGCTTTGCTTTGGTGGTTTTGAAAGTAGTTTGAGGAAATGTTTAGTCCTAGCAGCCAGGCAGGTGGTAAAGTTTTATTGATGTCCAAGTTCTTTCTGAATCTCTAATTGATTGAGTAGGGATTGAGATATACTAGACATGACCTCCCTCAAGCAGTCTGACCTGCAGTAGTAGACATTAAAATGTGCAGGGCATGGATGGAGCTGATGGTAGCGAAGATGAAACTGGGAGGGATTTAAAATATCCAGCACCACCTCTCAAGAAGCCACAAGATGAGTTGAAATTAGTGCATATCATGTAAATCACCGCCTACCTGCTTTCTGCAGCTGTGGCATTTAAACATGAATTTGTATGAGTCTTTACATGATCACTGTGGTTTTTTTTTGGCATGTGTTGTATTGAAATACATGAATGAAAAAAAGTAATATTTTTCTTTTTTTGGTTATGGGGAAAAAACTGCTAATCTCAATTCACAAACACCACAGGAACCTGCAATTCCAATTTTCTTTTCACAGTATTAATGAAACGACGTACTGGGAAAGTAATCTTCCCTTATAAATCTGAAACCATTTTCAAGGCTAGCCTCGAATTATAATAACTTTCACATCTATTAAGATGCAGTACAGGACTATGGTCTAATGAGATCATTTTAAGCAACTCTTTTTCTTCAGTGGGGTGGAGACAGAAATTTTAAATTGATTGATTTCTGGTAAGAAAGACTGGTCAAAGACTCTTAAGTGAGAAACAGTTCAGTAAATGCATCTTTCCATTAGTTTTTGAAAAGGATTATTTAAGGCAGAAGATCTAATAATTTAGGGTACCAGAGTGATATATGTTGAGCATAATGGAGTTTTATGACCTTTATCTACTCCTCCAGATCTGAAATATATAGTTCCATTTTTTAAATCATTGGTGTATTTTCTTTACTATTTCTTAATATTGATGATCTCTTACATTCTTTTTTCCTTAAAGCTTAAAAGCTGCATTTTCATTATCAGTATAAAGTGAAACTCTTGCTTCATCTTTCATATGACAGGGTCACAGTTGATGATGTACCTATACACTAACAGTCTATATTGAAAATATAGTCTATAAGCTCTATACAGTCAGTAAAACCAAGACTGGGAGCTGACTGTGGCTCAGATCATGAACTCCTTATTGCCAAATTTAGACTGAAATTGAAGAAAGTAGGGAAAACCACTAGACCATTCAGGTATGACCTAAATCAAATCCCTAATGATTTTACCATGGAAGTGAGAAATAGATTTAAGGAACTAGATCTGATAGAGTGCCTGATGAACTATGGATGGAGGTTCATGACATTGTACAGGAGATAGGGAGCAAGACCAACCCCAAGAAAAAGAAATGCAAAAAAGCAAAATGGCTATCTGGGGAGGCCTTACAAATAGCTGACAAAAGAAGAGAAGCCAAAAGCAAAGGAGAAAAGGACAGATATACCCATTTGAAAGCAGAGTTCCAAAGAATAGCAAGGAGAGACAAGAAAGCCTTCCTCAGTGACCAGTGTAAAGAAATAGAGGAAAACAATAGAATGGGAAAGACTAGAGATCTCTTCAGGAAAATTATAGATACTGAGGGAACATTTCACATAAAGATGGGCTCAATAAAGGAAAGAAATGGTATACACCTAACAGAAGAAGAAGATATTAAGAAGAGGTGGCAAGAATATACAGAAGAACTGTACAAAAAAGATCTTCACAACCCAGATAATCATGATGGTGTGATCACTCACCTAGAGCCAGACATCCTGGAATGTGAAGTCAAGTAGGCCTTAGGAAGCATCACTATGAACAAAGCTAGTGGAGGTGATGGAATTCCAGTTGAGTTATTTCAAATCCTGAAAGATGATACTGTGAAAGTGCTGCACTCAATATGCCAGCAAATTTGGAAAATTCAGCAGTGGCCACAGGACTTCAGTTTTCAATCCAATCCCTAAGAAAGGCAATGCTAAAGAATGCTCAAACTACCACACAATTGCACTCATCTCACATGCTAGCAAAGTAATGCACAAAATTCTCCAAGCCAGGCTTCAGCAATACATGAACCATGAGCTTCCTGATGTTCAAGCTGGTTTTAGAAAAGGCAGAGGAACCAGAGATCATATTGCCAACATCCGCTGGATCATCAAAAAAGCAAGAATGTTCCAGAAAAAAACATCTATTTTTGCTGTATTGACTATGCCAAAGCCTTTGACTGTGTGGATCACAATAAACTGTGGAAAATCCTGAAAGAGATGGGAATACCAGACCACTTGACCTGCCTTTTGAGAAATCTGTATGCAGGTCAGGAAGCAACTGTTAGAACTGGACATAGAACAATAGACTGGTTCCAAATAGGAAAAGGAGTACATCAAGGCTGTATATTGTCACCATGCCTATTTAACTTATATGCAGAGTACATCATGCGAAATGCTGGGCTGGATGAAGCACAAGCTGGAATCAAGATTTGTGGGAGAAATAGCGATAACCTCAGATATGCAGATGATACCACCCTTATGATAGAAAGTGAAGAACTAAAGAGCCTCTTGATGAAAGTGAAAGAGGACAGTGGAAAAGTTGGCTTAAAGCTCAACATTCAGAAAACGAAGATCATGGCATGCAGTCCCATCACTTCTTGGCAAATAGATGGGGAAACAGTGGCTGACTTTATTTTTTTGTGCTCCAAAATCACTGCAGATGACGACTGCAGCCATGAAATTAAAAGATGCTTACTCCTTGGAAGGAAAGTTATGACCAACCTAGACAGCATATTAAAAAGCAGAGACATTACTTTGTCAACAAAGGTCCGTCTAGTCAAGGTTATGGTTTTTCCAATAGTCATGTATGGATGTGAGATTTGGACTACAAAGAAACCTGAGTGCCGAAGAATTGATGCTTTTGAACTGTGGTGTTGGAGAAGACTCTTGAGAGTCCCTTGAACTGCAAGGAGATCCAACCAGTCCTTCCTTAAGGAAATCAGTCCTGGGTGTTCATTAGAAGGACTGATGTTGAAGCTGAAACTCCAGTATTTTGGCCACCTGATGCAAAAAGCTGACTCATTTGAAAAGACCCTGATGCTGGGAAAGATTGAAGGCAGGAGGATAAGGGGATGACAGAGGATGAGATGGTTGGATGGCATCACTGACCCAATGGACATGAGTTTGAATAAACTCCAGGAGTTGGTGATGGACAGGGAGGCCTGGTGTGCTGTAGTCCATGGAGTTGCAAAGAGTTGGACACGACTGAGCCACTGAACTGAACTGAACTTAATATTTAAGAAATAAAACCAGCAATACAAATGACCTGGGAACCACAATCTCACCCTTAAAAGCTAACTTTGGAAACAGCATGAATACAATAAGATTACAGTGAAAGAACCACTCATCAAGTATACAAAATATTTTCATAAAACTGCCAATTTGAGTGATAAAAAGAGCATCTGATGACATGGTTATTGCCTTGGTGAAATACATGGTTCCACTACCCACCTCATTTTATGTAGCAGGAATTAGGACTTTAAGCATGGTTTCTCTTGTAAAACATTATGTGAAAACATAAATCAAGAGCAGTTTTGTTTTTTAATAACAAAATTAATTTAATTGCTCTGTTTCCAACCTCAGATGGATTTCAGATTCTTTCCACTGCACAGTGAACCCTTCTTGGAAAAACTCATTAATGTTTGAAAATTTACCTTTCAAAATGAAGAGTTATTTTAGAACTTCAGTTGTGAATCATCTCTCAGAAACAACATGAGGGCTTTATTCTCCCCCTGTGTATAGACTAAGGTTATGACCACACCAGACACAAACTGGCACTGGTAAAGACAGGCTCCGGTGCAAAGCTGAATGGCCTAACATGCTCCTTATCTTACCATCTTCATAATCAAAGTTCTTTTTAATTGTAATAAAACATTATTCCATTTAATAAAACATGGAATTTCATTCTGTAAACAAACTAAGTTAAATTTTTAAGTAAAAGCAGGCCTATATAAAGCACCAAAACTGTATTTTAATGAAACAATTACATTGAGACTTTTTTTGACAGTTGGGACAGTTTTAAAGTGTGTGAAATCAGTACCTTGGCAATAAGTTTTGTTCCTCATTGAACACCTGACTGAGTAAGACACCAGCTTCAAAAGGCAGAGTTCTGACCTTGCTGGCCTGGCCTTCTTCATTTACACAGTGGGGGGATCAGTGTGCTCTCTGGGGGCCATCTAGAAAGATATCAAGAGCTGAGAGAGGGATGCAGAGAAGGGCTAGGGAAGGGGAGGAAGTCTGCAAGAGAGAAGGCAGGCAGGAGCATGGAGTAGGTGACAAACACCCAAAGGAGCTAGTGAGAAATGAGATTTACTACAGGGTCCTCTCTGTTTTACAGCCTATTGTATCTCTTAAACCTGTTTTTTCCATGGTGTTTCATAGCTAGATCTAGATTAGTTCCTATTTGGGGAAATAATACTCTTTCACAGATACAGTGCCAAGAACTGTGTCAAAATAAAAAGCATGGTTTTTTTTTGAACTGTGGTGTTGGAGAAGACTCTTGAGAGTCCCTTGAACTGCAAGGAGATCCAACCAGTCCTTCCTTAAGGAAATCAGCCCTGAATGTTCATTAGAAGGACTGACGTGGAAGCTGAAACTCTTTTTCTTTTTCTTTTTTTATGGTGGTAGTTTAAAAAGCTATGCAGCAAGTTAAGGCTAAGTTAAATTTTTTAATATTTCACTTTAATTTTTTTGTGCAGAGCAACAAATGCAATTATTCTTTTTATGTCGCAAGGCCCTGGAATATGTCTTTTGCACTTACTATGCATTTTCACAGTGAATTATTATCTGATGTAACCTAAAATTGGTTTGGGGTATATGTGGAAATGTTAATAACTGTCCTAGCACCTGAAAGACAGAGAAGGCAATGGCACTCCACTCCAGTACTCTTGCCTGGAAAATCCCACGGATGGAGGAGCCTGGTAGGCTGCAGTCCATGGGGTCGCTGAGGGTCGGACACAACTGAGCGACTTCACTTTCAATTTTCACTTTCATGCATTGGAGAAGGAAATGGCAACCCACTCCAGTGTTCTTGCCTGGAGAATCCCAGGGACGGGGGAGCCTGGTGGGCTGCCATCTATGGGGTCGCACAGAGTCAGACACGACTGAAGCGACTTAGCAGCAGCAGCACCTGAAAGACAGTGTCTTTCTAAGTAACCACAGTAATGATTTGACAGTGAAAAATGAGAAAAGTCATAGAACTAGCTTTTAGGATTTTTGATAATCTGGGTCAAAACAGACCATGTGGAAAATTAGAGGCCATCAGATCTTGCTGAATATTTGAGAGAGAAAGAGAATTAAAAATCAGTTTTTATCTGTCCTTAAGATAGCACTCAGAGAAAGCAATGGCACCCCACTCCAGTACTCTTGCCTAGAGAATCCCATGGATGGAGGAGCCTGTTAGGCTGCAGTCCATGGGGTCGCAAAGAGTCAGAAACGACTGAGCGACTTCACTTTCACCTTTCACCTTCATGCATTGGAGAAGGAGATGGCAACCCACTCCAGTGTTCTTGCCTGGAGAATCCCAGGGACGGGGGAGCCTGGTGGGCTGCCATCTATGAGGTCGTACAGAGTCGGACACGACTGAAGTGACTTAGCAGCAGCAGCAGCAGCAAGATAGCACTATCTTTACACAAGTCCCAGAAATAGTCCCATAGCCATTTGGCTGAAAAGTGGTTTATATGAAAGAGGTTATAACCTTTGTGACAGGCTTGTGTCCTTGCCACTACAACCAGTACTCTTGAGTCACTTAGGCAAAAATACCGGCAAAAATGAAAAGTCTTCCTCTTGCCATTACGGAGTACATGTGTACTTTCCCCACATGTAGTAGACCTAGCACTTCCATTCTGTTTCCTGGGGGGTATGTGGTGATTGTCATCCTTCAGTAAAACTTAAGATACAGTTACATGGGAAACTTTTAAGTAAAGTAATCTATCACTATAGTGTTCATATAAACTATATGTAGTTTGTGATGCCTTTTATTTTATGAATCATTAAAATGGGATATGTGGGACTAAACACATAGGATATTTCATCTTCTCTACTTCTTTTTTTGCTAGGAAGCTATCCTCAAATCAAACTGTGTGCCACCAGTGGAGTTGAATCCTTGTTCATTTCCAGTTATACCAAATAATATGTAAATGCCTTGGCTTATTCACTGCCCATTATCAGTCCTACTGAAGTTTTCCATTGATCTGGGCTCCTTGTTCCTCTGAGCCCCATATATAATGAGTTGGTTGTGTTAGCTTAGCTTTACCTACAAACCAGTTAACTTTTGACTATTTGGGGACTTGTTGCTAATCTATACCCATTCCATTCTTTTAGCGCCTCTCTCATATTCTCTTTTACATGTTTTTAAAGTGTTCTCATCACTTGCTGCAACAAAGAAAGGGAGGCCATGTGAAAGTAAAATTTAGTTCATTTATTTGTTTTTTAGCACTACTGAGAGAAAAACACATTGTAGATTTTAAAAACTTATTTATAATGTCTCGATTCAGTTTAGTAGGAAGTATAAAGAGAATGCAAAATACCAAAGTCGTTAAATACAATTGCTTAGGGAGGTCTCTGATTAAATTTCTTTCTTCATACTGTTATGAATGGTGAAGAAATGACTGTATTTTTTAATAAAAATTTTTTTAACCAATTTATATAAGAAGGTATTTAGCCTTTTTTGGCTTCCCTGGTAGCTCAGACAGTAAAGAATCTGCCTGCAATGTGGGAGACCTGAGTTCAATCCCTGGGTTGGGAAGATCCCCCAGAGAAGGGAATGGCAACCTGCCAGGGTCCAGCCCTGGTGGATCCAGGGTAACTCGAAGGAAAGACGGTGTCGGCTTAGATCAGGAAACAACTGTTAGATTAAATATTAACTAGAGGCTTATAGAGTGGTTAAGTGAGGATAGCTCAGCAGGGAAATTCAGTGGAGAAAAGAGGCTGAATAACTTGGTTTACGTGGAAAACCAATAAAACTTCAAGAGGAGAAGTTTGCGTCACCCACGTAGGACGCAGGCGTCCCTTCATTCTCCCGAAGGAGAAGAGACACTGAGGCCTCCCCGGTAGGATCTTAGAAGCCCAAGCATAATTAGTAGGCTTGATGAGCCTCCAGCTCCAGATGGGAATTCAGCCAGAAGGTAAGAGAAAGAACGACATGGGGAGACCAGTCTTTCTAGGAACTGATCCCATTCTTTATTTTCCAGGGTCCGCTTTTATACACAGAGATGTAATACAAAAGTCACATGGGGTCAGCAGTCCTGACTTTTATCAAATCAGGTGCTTCATACAAATGTATACAAAGGTTTTAGGGGTGTTACATCATCTTCTGGCCAGGGGGCCTGCTAACAGTTTATGACCCTCTCCTTGTAACAGCAGTCAGTCAACCAGAACACTTATTTCTCCAAGAGCGATTATTCTTAAAACAGATGCCACCTTCCGAAGGCACCAGAATGGTTACATTCTTATAGGGTGAGGGTGTAGTGGGTTTTGCTTAGCCTAAAGTCTAATGCGATTAATATCAAAGGTTAATACTTATTTCTTCTATATATTCATTAATGTGTATAAGGGCAGGGGATGTGGAGACTTAGCAGCAAACATTGGCTCAAAAAGTGAAAAAACCCTTCACCAATACGATTTCTAATCAGCCCACTATACTACACTAATAATTTCCTAACTTCTCAAAAGAATCTGTTTTTAGAAGGTTTAAAGTATCTCATGCCTCTCACAGTTGGGAGGCTGTGAACAATCACATGTGGCCAGACAAACCTGTCAGGCAGGCTAGAGAACCTTCTGAGGAGTTTGTAGGTTGAAACACTCCTGTCACGCCCAGGAATTATTATTAACTGGAGCTCTAAGTTAACTCCTTCTCTGAGAGAGGTGGTGGGGGATAGCCCCCCCTAAAGTCAGAGATGTAGGTGAGAGCACAATGCAGTAAAGTAGGCAGACTCTGGTTTTGGGGGTAGATGCTCGAGAATTTCCAGGGGGACTCCTGAGGCTCAATCCCACCTTTGCATATGTCAAGCCTCCTTCCTCATGACCTTTGCCATGGGCAGAGTTCCTCACGCTGGCTCCTGGCAGCAACCCATTCCAGTATTCTTGCCTGGAGAATTCCATGGATAGAGGAGCCTCAGTTCAGTTCAGTTCAGTCGCTCAGTTGTGTCCGACTCTTTGTGACCCCATGAATCTCAGCCGTGAGCTACAAAGAGTCAAACATGACTGGGCAACTAACACTAGGCTTCTTAGCCATGTATTCTATTATCTACATTTAAATTCATATGAAGTTCCTCAGAGATATTTCAGCAATCATCAAAATAAACCATTAATGACCATTAATAAGGGAAACCACATTTATAATTCATAAAAATATTTAAATTTCTCTAGCCGTTTTTGTACATCTGAGAGAGATGTCCCATTAACTCTTAAGCGTGTAAGTATGTAAGTGATCTTAGCATAAAAATTAAGACAATTATCACTTAGCTTTCAGATTGGAAGCATAAGCAGAAAACATTGTTAAATAATCAATTAGATATGGAAGCAACTGCATATTCCAAATAGACCTATCATAATACCTGTGATGGTTATTAATTTTCATTGTGAATCAGGAAAAATGGGGGATAAAATGTTTCATCACTGGGTTTGTGGTAGGGAGTTGGTATGCTATTTTCATGATATTTAGAATTCTTATTTATGTATGGGTTACAGAGCTGTTTCAGGACTGCGTGAGAAGCAACATTTTGGCCGGAGTTCCAAAAGAGACAAATGTTTTCCTTAATCAGGAGGTATTTCTCAAATAGCTCTATGGCAAAGTGGAAGCATTTGAGGCTTTTATTTTGGTCTTTGTCATCTCATTTTAGTTTTACCATCAATTTGGTTTTGGTGCACTCCTTCAACGGTTGTGAAAACATATCAGAAATTTTTGAACAGATAAAAATCAGATTTAAATTCTCTGATAAGATAGTTCATTTACAATACCTACTCCTAAATGAAAAAAAAAAGTACATATATATTCTTAGTTTAGAAAATGTAAAATGTAGAGACTTCCCTCTTGGTCCAATGGGTAAGACTCCATGCTCCCAATGCAGGGGGCCCTGGTTCAATTCCTGGTCAAGCAACTACATCCCACATGCCACAACTGAGTTCTCTGTGGCCCCAACTTAAAAAAAAAAAAAATCCTGTGTGCAGTAACTAAAGATCCTGCCTGCTGCACTAAGACCTAGCACAGCTGAATAAATAAATTAAATATCTATTTTAAAAAAGAAAAAAAAATGTAAACCCTCCATTCCATTAAAACTCTCAAGTCTGACTATCATGAACTATATGATTAGGATTTTATCTCTCTTCTCCCCATTTATTTCTGACAGACAAAGTGAGGTAATTATGAAAATGTGTTTAAAAGGAAAGCATTCCAACAGGTGGGGCAAATGATTTAGGTAATGTTTAAATAAAACCCTTTTCCAGCTTTTGAGACACCATGGTGAGAGAATGCTCCACAAAATGAGCAAGTAGAAAGTCGTCATTTAGTGAAAGTTAGCAGCTGAGCTAGTTGGCAGACTTTGGCAAAGATGACGGTATTTGAAAGAGAAAGTGCTGCCTTTGCTTTGTCAGGTAGTGACAGAGTTCCCGCGATAGGTTCTGTTCTTGAGAGGAAATTAATTTCCTGTAATCAAATGCTGTGGATTCTAGTCTTCGGCGCCTTCTGCCTTGGCCACAGAAGCAACTCCAAGGCGTTTTAATTTGGCAACATTACATGCGCTTTTGTAAAACAAGCAGGGGATACATTCAGCATACAAAGGTTTCACCTGCTACATTTTGTAGCTCCAGAGCATATTGCTTCTTTGAAAGCTGTTCCTTTGTTAGTGACTATATCTGTAAGGCTTTATTTGGGGAAGGAAAGGAAAGTGACAGCAAGAAACCCATATTTGGCAGATGAAATCTTGGTGATGTTTGAAAATGGAATTACAAAGCAGTATGGTGCTAAGTGATAGATAAATGATCCCCAATAGCTAATAGGGACTTTTGTAGAAATATTTTAAAAATTACTAATAATAGTGTAATAAAAGTACCATTTTAGTCTTTGGAAATGTTCAATTTCTGGTGTGTATATATATATATTACACACAAAACCTTCCACATATACACACATACATATATTCAATATTTATGCAATCTTGAGATTATGTAAATTCATTCTGCATAATTTACAAAGAATATCATTTTGAAAATTATAGAATTTTTAATTCATTACATCTGAAAAGTTATCTTTTTTCTATAAGACAAAGGAAAAGATGGAGATTCAGAGAAAGAGAGAAAACACAATCCTTAGGGAAACATGACCTGGGATCAGAGATGGGATAGAATACTACCTCTCTACAGTTCCTTTTCTTCTAAGTTGTTTTAAATAATAAATTTATGAGGTAAAGGAAAAGAACCACTCCCCTCTCCTCCAAATCTGCAAGCTAAACCCCAGGACTTTTCTCCCTATCGGTGATTAATTTCAGTGACTGACTTGGAGAAAAATATTTGAATGCCCCCTGCAATCCATTTCCTGTACCCAGGAAGAACTTTATACTTTGGAAAGACAGAATGAGGGTTTTATCAATTGAATAAAAGTGAGGCAGTCAGTCCTTTATTTATGATCATCTGCTATGTACTGAATTTTGAGTCAAAATCATTCTAGTCTTTAAAGTATGTAAAAATATTTTCTTACTTTCTCCTCTCAAATTTGGTCATGGTGATCACTCAACCACTGCCAGTAAATGAATAATATACATATATATTTAGGTAAACAGATAAACCTTCAATAGTAAAGGAAATCAGTTCTGTTTTAGTTTGTACAATTGTGAGTAATGCTCACTTCCGCAGCACACATACTAATACTGGAATGATACAGAGATTAGTAGGACCCCAGGGATGACACAAATTCATGAAGCCTTCCATATTTTTACAAACATCTCATACAGCTCAATCTCAAAAAAATAAACAACGCAATAAAAATTTGGTCAGAAGACCTAAATAGACATTTCTCCAAAGAAAACATACAGATGGCCAACAAACACATGAAAAGACACTCAACATCACTAATTATTAGAGAAATGCAAATCAAAAAAGCAATGAGGTATCACTTCACACCTGTCAGAATGGCCATCATCAAAAAATCTACAAACAATACATTCTGGAGAGGCTGTGGAGAAAAGAGAATCCTCTTGCATTGTTGGTGAGAATGTAAATGATACAGCCACTATGGAGAACAGTATGAAGGTTCATTTGGCAAAACTAATACAGTTATGTAAAGTTTAAAAATAAAATAAAATTAAAAAAAAAAAAAAGAAAGTAAAAATAGAACTACTATATGATCCAGCAATCCCACTACTGGGCATTTACCCAGAGAAAACCATAATTCAAAAAGACACGTGTGCCCCAGTGTTCACGGCAGCACTATTTACAATAGCCAGGACATGAGGACATGGAAGAACCTAAATATTCATCAGCACAGGAGTGGATAAAGAAGATGTGGTACATGTATACAGTGGAATATTACTCAGCCATAAAAGGAACAAAACGGAATCATTTGTAGAGACATGGATGAACCTAGCGACTGTCATACAGAGTGAAGTAAGTCAGAGAAAAACAAGTATTGTATATTAATGTGTATATGAGGAATATAGTAAAATGGCATAAATGATGATATTTGCAAAGCAGAAATAGAGACCCAGACATAGAGAACAAATGTATGGATGCCAAGGGCGATAGGAGGAAGTGGGATGACCTGGGAGATTGGGATTGACATACATATACTATTGATAAAACATATAAAATATAAGAACCTACAGTATAACACAGGGAGCTCTACTCAGTGCTCTATGGTGACCTAAATGGGAGGGAAATCCAAAAAGAGGAGATATATATGTATATATAAAACTGATTCACTTTTCTGTGCAGTAGAGACTAATACAACATTGTATATATATATGTATATACTCCATAGTTGGAGTATAGTATATAGAGTATAATAGATAAAATTAATTTCTAAAAATTGTGACTAAAATAACACTTTTAAAAGCAGTCAATTTGACTCTGCAAAATGCCTGTTTTATCTTGTTGTTCAATACTGTATTCATTGCAATAGGAGGCAATGTGATTTCTGAAGTAATCCTAAATTTAGCTATCATATTTCAGTCAAGAGTTAGCCATAAGCAGTCTGTATCAACATCAATTTGATTCTTAAAATGATTATTCTCTAATATTATATAGTCATTATGATGCTATACGTTTTCCATGTTGAATTTACTGCTTTTCACCTAACACATCAATATGGCCCTTTAGAACTACATGGAGCTAATTCGGAGCTACACTTACAACACCCTATTAACAAAAGTGATCTGTGAAAAAGAAAAGATGGTAACAGATCGCTCTCTCAATGGTATGATTCATTGTCCTTAGTTTTTAGTGACCACCAGGTGTAGGCATCACTACACTTACTAGCTTCAGTATCTTTTTTCAAGAGCAGTAGGCACAGGCACTATCCATTAGGCATGAAAATAGACAGTAAATGTGACTCTCTGACATTCGGGAAACTCCATAATCACTCGGTGTTTTTTCTCACCCTCTTTCCTACAGCCAACCCAACTCGGGCAGGCGGGAGAGAGCCGTACCCAGGCTCAGCGGAAGTGATTCGGGAGTCCAGCAGCACCACGGGCATGGTCGTGGGGATCGTAGCCGCCGCCGCCCTATGCATCCTCATCCTTCTCTATGCTATGTACAAGTACAGAAACCGGGATGAAGGCTCGTACCACGTGGACGAGAGTCGAAATTACATCAGTAACTCAGCACAGTCCAATGGGGCTGTTGTAAAGGAGAAACAACCGAGCAGTGCGAAAAGCGCCAACAAAAACAAGAAGAACAAGGATAAAGAGTATTACGTCTGAGCCCAAGATCTGAAAAAGGACCCTTGTATAGAAATAGTCTTCATTTTATCCGAGACATAATATAAACTTATTTACTTTCCTTTTTATGAAGCACATACAAAAGAAGACAGGGAATGCAATCAGGAAGGAAAGACTGTTTTTAAAAAATAAAAACAAGTATCTCATGCTCTTGTTTCTCCAAAAAAAGAAAAAAAAAAAAAAAAAAACAGGGGCCAATAAATTCCTTAACATCCACAGTGTTTTAATTTACTCTGCCTGTCTTTATGTTGCTGGAACATTTCTAAAAGACAGTGATGACCACATGCATTCATAAAGCAAAGGAGTATTACAACATCAGGAGGCACAACACAAAAACAACACAAAACACAACACAGAAAAAGAAGCTACCTATGATCCCAGATTTAGCCAAAGTGCTAGCGCTTTCCTGAGAAATCAGTTAGTCTGATGGCCAGAGAAGACTGTCATTGTGAGTGACTCCACCTGCAAACCTTTTCCGAGTTCACCGCCTGGCACAGCTGGAACAGTGGCTGAAATGAACTTGCACTTGAAAAAAAGTGCTGACTTTTTTGAAGACTTGTGTAGGAACACATTCAAAAAGCCCCTTTCTGGTTGTGAGGGAAAAAAAAGAAAGTACAGAGGCCTTATTTTCAACAATGTGAAAGATAAGGCACATTTTCACACTAAAATTTCAAAACAGAAACAACAACAACAAGAAATAAACAAGAAGGTATAGATGCAATCATTGGGAAATTTTCATGCACGCTTAATATGTTATTACATATGTTTATATAAAATCCATCTCTGTGTGCTTTCTGGACTGTGATAAGTGATGTTTTATAGCCTGTTGTATAGAAAATGCAAACTATATCTCTGCTCTTCAGCCCTTTTTGGTAAATTCAATGTTATAAGTGTTGCTAACTATAGGGAGTTTTATGACATCAGATCAGCAATTATTTCAGGGTGTTTTTTTTTTTTGCCACCATTATAAATTGCCACAATTACTTAAATTTTTTTTTAAAATTACAATGTAGTGTTTATTCTAAGGAAGATATGTATGAATGTATATAAAAAGACTCAGCTACTTTTTTTCCTTTACATGTACAGCCTTCATTCTGTTGCAATTAAGTTTTAGTATTTGTATGAAAGGTGTGGATTAGAAGGCAAACTATATACATATGTATCCTATAATCTTCTTTACTCCCCCAAATACTCACATTTCCCGCATACATTCCCATTCATGATCACAGATATGTGCACACACACGCAAATACACACACAAATCCAGAGCAATCCATCAGATAGGATGGAAGACCCAAACGTACATATAATAGAAAATATTTACTGACAAATTGAAAAGCAGGAAGGAAGATAGTTGTGCCAAGATATTGATGACAAATGGGGTGATTTGCTTCACTGAGATATGCTCCTGGGAAACTTCCAGAAGATTTTAGTCCCTAAAGAAATGGAACCTTTTCTTATCAAGTAAACTATCACTGGTATCTTGCTGCATGAATATGAACCATTAAATGGGCAGGTTGCAGAAGCAAAATGGATTGATCTATACCTTAACCCTGGCTGCTACCATTGAAAACTTTGTTTCCAATAAAATTATATATATAGTCTCTGAACCTGATGTGCATGATAAACATTTTTGGAAAGTAAACACTTTCTCAACTAAAAAAGTATTTTCAGTAATTTTTGATTCTATATTACTATCCATTTAAGAAAATCATTATCTGTTGATTATTGACTATAATTTAACTTTTCTGGTTTTACATATATATCATTAAATATAGCTTTAGTTTAACACACATTAAGTAGTGGAAACATATAGATTATATGCTTGTTTTGCATATTGTTTCAATGATGTTCATAGCAATAAATTATTAGTCTGAGAAGGCAATGCAAAGGAAATGCAATATTAGATTGGAAGGTGATGTCTCAGTAAAAATTGGTTGCATTACTTTAACATCTCCTAAAAGAATATTAGATTTTATAGAAGAGAAGAATAATTTTACAATTTGCTTTAATCAGAAAAGGCAAAAAAATGCAAAACATCTTTTGTTATACTTCAGTTGATGAAAAAAGCCAAGAAGTGGCCTGGATTATAGACATACAGCACATTAGATATATGTATAATTCATAGCAAATCACCACCATCTATGGTTGCCAAGTAATTGTCATACATGAAAAGTCCTAAAGGCTTTTCATGACCCAGAAAGTAGAAGTATGAAACTAAAAATTTAGTATCGATTACTTGTGTTTCAGATTTTCTTCTTTTTAATTTGCCAGGTTAAAGAATTCATAAATTTCTTTGTAGTTGCTGTTTTCCTCTCATCCAGTCTTACTCAGGGAAAGCCAGTGAAACAGAAGGTAAATATAAAACCACTCATTTACATCTTGAGGTTTGAAAGAAACAGTTGCTTTTCCATTGGATCTACTGAACTTGAACTAGTTTCCATCCGGAAAGATTCTAAATTGTGATCGAAAATAACCAAAATAATGGTATTTTTAAGCAGTATATCTCTGAAGCATGTTGTTTGAAATTGATTTCAGTGTTTCTTTCCAGCATAAATTTTTAAATTTCATGCAATATTGTTACTAAAAATATTTCCAATGTAATGGCCTATACGAAATCTAGCAAATTTTTTTCTTGTTTGCTTCTTTATGAATGGACAAAGAAAAGAGAAGAACACAAGCTAGGGAGAGAAAAGGCATGAATGAAATCCCAAGTATCTTCATACCAAATGTATCAGGGTTCCATGTGTAGTTGGCAGTTAATAGAGGATTTCACACTACCTGGCATAAATTTGATTACATCTCTAGACTGTAACTTTTCTGATTGAGTATGCTTCTTTTTTAATCCATGTTATGTGTTGCCTTTTTTTTAAAAAACAAATACTACAATAATGTGTGAGGTGGTCCATCCCTAAGACATCAAAGAAAGGCCACATGACCCTACCCTTCTAGTGCTTTGTGTGATTGGGTATCTAAGGGTTTTGTTTTGTTTTGTTTTTCTGTTGCAAGGCCAACTTATCCATTATTGGAAATGCTAAGCAAGTGGAATTTACTGTTTTGTTAATAAAATATTTCTTAATACAATGGTGGTTTTATTGATTTTTTAAAAGTAATTGCGACACCCTTTGGGGACAAAGTAGCAGCATAAAGAAGACTGCATTTGAAAGGAAAACCCATCCTTAGACAAGCAGAGGAAAACTACCAATGCTGTGTTTTCTGGATTTTAATGTTCATTAAATTAAGCACCACTACACTGACACACTTAAAGATGCAGCCACTAAATATACCTTTGTTTACATCTTTTTCATCTTGCTCTGCGTGAAACCACAAACTCCTGGAACTAGCTGAAAACAACATGAAAGTGCTGGTTTCATAAATGTGGTTTTTTCCATAAAAAGTAAAATAATTCTGGTTCAGTAAATTTGTGATTAAATTTTCTTAGTTGTGACTCCTTACTTCTAAGTTCTTATAACTTCCACTCATTGGTTCTAATTCTCTTCGTGCAAAACAGAATGTACCCCATATTCCACATGACAACCTTTCCAATCTTGTCATCCCCCTCCCATGCTTGCCAGGGTTTTCCCTTCTTCAGTCTTAACCTAGTTTCCCTTGGCTGTTACTTAAATTATATGGATGCTTAAGTTCTCATAATCTTAATACTCTGGGAAGACCTTGAACCTCTGTTCTCAAAATGTGACATAGAAATGACCATATTGGGGAGGGGCGGTCTGTTTTTTAATATATTTATTTATTTGGCTACACTGGGTCTTAGTTGCAGCATGCAGGATCTTTAGTTGTGGAACTTTAGTTGCGGCATGTGAGAGTTTTACTTGTGGCATGTGAGATCTGTCTTCCTGACCAAGAATCAAACCTGGGCCCCCTGTGTTGAAAGCAATGAATCTTAGCCACTGGACCACCAGGGAAGTCCTGAGCATAGTGTTTTTAAGACCAGATTACAACGGGTTTATCACCTTCCTTGATTTGAACTTCATTCTCTGTAATACTAACATTTGGAGTTTTAATTTTTTTAAGAAAAATCTTACAGTAATTATTTCAACTATAATGAATTTGCAATCAACTGCCATCATCAGATTTCTTTCCAAGACAAGTTTCATTTATACTTATAAAATTGATTATTTAGCTTAAATGCAGGCTCTAAATCTATCCATGAGAAATTCATTGTATTGAGTTGTGCAGTATTGAAAGTATTCAGTTCAATTGTATTGAATACTAGCCAGCTGAGATAAATTTTTATCTTGCATCTCTCACTTGCAGTCCTCTGACACAAAATCATTACAAGTTTTAGACACATTTAGTGAGAATATGTTCACTAGGGAAGATATTAGGCATGCCTCAAGGGACTGCCTTCTAAACAATGCTTCTTAGCGGGGTTGGGTAGGGAAGAGGAGGGACTGAGTTGGTTGACTTGACGGGTGGGAAGCGCTACACACACATACAGGGGAGACTGGGGATGCTGGTAAACAACTTATAATTCACAGTAAAGCCTCCCTCAAACAAACAATTATCTTGTCCAAAATGTTAACATCGCCAAGGTTGAAAGGCCTAACACATATCAACTAGTTAGAATAACATCTATCAACTTGTCAGTCAACTTGTGTGTGCATGTTTATCCTTGGGTTAAGTTTGTGCAAAAATATGAGAGAAAAAATTCAGTAAAGAACAGAGATTAAAAAACATCCTGCCATGGATCTCTTCAAGAGCGAAGGCAATTGCAGTGAATGGGAAGAGGGCAATAACAGGTATGACTTTTCAGTCTCCTGGTGATTATTAGCTGTTGGAGAAACTCTTGCTCACACTAACCAATGAATGACTAACCCAGGATCATTTTGGTTGGTTCTACTTTGGCACAAATAGTAAAAATGATCCCCCCAGATATGGTTGGAATGACAGGGTTCAGACTGACAATGACATTACAATGATAAAGCTCTAGAGGATGTGGGTGGGATGTGGGTGCCTGATGCATTGAAAATAAACAGAATAGGATAAATAAAGTCAAATGTTAGTCTTGGAAAAGACCCATCAAAGAGAAAACTTCCAGATGGGTCAAGGTACAAGAGAGAAAAAATTTTTAAATATTAGGAATTTTTATTAAGTGAAACAATTATAAATACTACAGAGATAGATGTTATGAGGAAATTAGTAGTTTTGTCCATTTCACTAAAGTTTTAAAATTTACTAATAAACAGATTTTAATAATTTAAATTTAGGACAATTATAGCCATCTAAGTAAGGTGGTCCCCACTCCAGTACTCTTGACTGGAAAATCCCATGGATGGAGGAGCCTGGTAGGCTGCAGTCCATGAGGTCGCTAAGAGTCGGACATGACTGAGCGACTTCACTTTCACTTTTCACTTTCATGCATTGGAGAAGGAAATGGCAACCCACTCCAGTATTCTTGCCTGGAGAATCCCAGGGACAGAGGAGCCTGGTAGGAGACCGTCTATGGGGTCGCATAGAGTCGGACAAGACAAGCGACGCAGCAGCAGCAGCAAGTAAGGTGGTGGGCTTTCCTGGTACCTCAGATGGTAAAGAATCTGCCTGCAGTGCAGGAGACCCAGGTTTGATACCTGGTCAGGAAGATCCCCTGGAGAAGGGCATGGCGACCCACTCCAGTATTCTTGCCTGGAGAATTCCATGGACAGCCTAGCGGGCTATATTCCATGGGGTCACAAAGAGTCAAACACAACTGAATGACTAACACTTATTTTTATTTACTTACTTAAGTAAAGGTAAGTAAACAGACAATTGGATGATAATGTTTGAACTCAGATTATCTGAGCTAGAAATAGCAATCTAAAAGCTATCACTACACCTGGGGTATCTAAAGCCATGTAAATGGGTGCCCTTACCTAACATACAGAGAAAAGCCAAGGGGCTTTATACTAAAATCTCAGACCTCAAATATTTATAGGTTATGGGTGAGAAACTTGCCATGCAGGAGTGAGGAATGCCAGGAGAACATAGTGTCATTTAAAAGTCAGTGGAAGATGAATATTTTATTTTGTTAGGTGCTAAAGTAAAAAAGACTCTTGAGAGTCCCTTGGACTGCAAGGAGATCCAACTGGTCAGAGGGCAGGAGGAGAAGGGGATGACAGAGGATGAGATGGCTAGATGGCATCACCAACTTGATGGACATGAGTTTGAGTGAACTCCGGGAGTTGGTGATGGACAGGGAGGCCTCGTGTGCTGCAATTCATGGGGTCGCAAAGAATTGGACACGACTGAGTGACTGAACTGAACTGAAAGTTAAAAAAAAAAAAAAAAAAAAAAAAAACTCCTTGGTGATTGAAGGGTACCTGGAATTATTGACTTTGTTTTCCCAAACCTATAAGAGAAAAAAAAAAAAATAGCTCATAGGTTCAAGAGAGAAAGGAACAATTCAAATAATAAGGCATGGCTCTAACTTAACGCAGGGATTCTCAATCCTAACAGCTCATTAAAGTCACCTGGTGTGAGAAGGTCAAGATGGTGGATGAGGAAGAGGCTGCGTTCACCTCCTCTCAGGACCACACCAAAATTACAACTACTTACAGAGCTACTGTCTCTGAGAACAACCTTAGGACCACCAGAAATTATTTTCTGCAACTGAAGATATACAGAAGTCACCAGGAGACAGGTAAGAGGAGTAGAGACTCAATCTAGTTATGCCCACACTTCCAGGTCAGGACTCACAAGCAGAAGGGTGTTCGGGGAGGGACATGACACCCACAGAGGGTCTCCTGGAGGAGCTGGGGTCCAGCCTCACTCCTGGCTGTCCAGTCCAAGGTTCTGTACCAGAAGGAGGAGACCCCAGAAAGGCAGGCTTTGAAAACCAGTGAGGCTTATATTCAGGGGCGCCAGAAAGCTATCAAAAACACAGACTTTGCTTTCTAAGGGCCTTCCTAAAATTTCACATTATCCCAGGTCCCAGCACAGAGGCAGTAGTTTGAAAAGCACCTGGGACAATGTGGCAAAAAGGAAACCGTTATGCACTGTTGGTGGGAATGTTCACTGGTTCAGCCATTGTGGAAAATAGTTTGGAGTTTCCTTTAAAAATTAAACATAGATAGTATTTCCCTGGTGGTCCAGTGGTTAGGACTCCAGGTTTCCATTGCTGGGGACCCATGTTGGGTCCCTGGTGGGGGAACTAAGATCATGTATGCTGTGCAGAAAGACCGAGAAGGGGAAAAAAAACACTCCTCATAAACCTTACAGGAGTTTAAAAAAAGAGAGGGGAACTAAAAAAAAAACAAATTAAAAATAGACTTGCCATATGATCTAGCAATTTCATCTCTGCATATTTACCTGAGGAAAACAAAAGCATTAATTCAAAAAGATAAATGCACTTCAGTGCTCATTGCAGCATTATCTACAAAAGCCGAGAAGCAACTTAAATGATACCCAGAGAAATATTACTCAGCCATAAAAATTTTTTTGTCATTTGTAATAATACACATAGGTCTAGAGGGTACTAAATGCCACATGGTCTCAATTATATGTAGCATGTAAAAAATAAAGAAAATGAAAATGGACCCATAGAAACCATAAACAAACGTGAAGTTGCCAGAAGGGAGCAGGATAGGGGAATGGGAGAAACAGGTGAAGGGGATTGAGAGATAGAAATCTCTGGTTATATGATAAATAAGTCACAAGGATTAATTAATATATGGCATAAGGAATATGGTTAATAATAATCTGATAACTTTGTAAGGGGACAGAAGGTTACTAGACTTATTGTGATCATTTTCATAATGTATGAAAATATCAAGTCATTATGTTGTATACTAACATGCTGAAAACTAACATATGTTAATTGAAACTAACACAGTATTGAACTTCAGCTGTATTTCAATAGAAAATAAAGTTCACCTGGTGGACTTTAAAGACTAACAATGCCCAGACCTTACCCCAGGGGTTTATATTAGTAGGGCCCAGGGATTTTGTAATCAGTTAGTTTACTAAATGTTTAGTTATACACATTGTTTCCTTGGTGGCTCAGATGGTAAAGAATCCGCCTACAATGTCGGAGACATAAGTTTGATCCTGGTGTCGAGAAGGTCCCCTGGAGGAGGGCATTGCTACCCACTCCAGTATTCTTGCTTGGAGAATTCCATGATCAGAGGAGCCTGGTGGGCTACAGTTCATGGGGTTGCAAAGAGTCGGACATGACTGGGCGACTAACACTTTTTTTTAATTTATAAAAGCTTTGCTAGGTGGTTCCATTGACATCAACAGTTAAGATGGATCACAGATGATACCTGTTGAAATAATCTGTCCACATGTTCTTAGGCTATAAACATAGAGTTCTCTTTGATCTATCCTGATTAAAAATCAGAGAACTCCAGTTGCAGGCTATATATACTACTAATCATAACAAAAAACTATTAATAAAGATATAATGCATACACCTGGTAATGTCAGTCATAAGCAATAATTGGTTGACAGAAAAGAATCTTACTTTTCCTGTTCTATCAGTAGAGTTATGGTTAAAGTGTCTATCTTTGCTGCTAATTAAAAAAAAAATTATTTCATATACGTATTTCTCATCACTCCCACTACTACGTGAGATCCTTAAGAGTAGCAATTAAGTTTTACACCTCTTTTAAGCACCACAGAATGTAGTTAAATGTCAGAATTCAGAAGAAATTTAACAAATATGTGACTGACTGATATACTGATATTTTTGAGCCTGTTTCAATTTTTTGATGGGACTTATCAAAAGAAAAGAAGTAGCCTTCATGATCAGTTTCAAAAATAATACCATTAATTGCCAAAAGAAAATTTTCATCTTCTATCCTCTTAGAGACTTCATACAGATTTATTTTGCCTTCTCACCTCCTCCCCAGTCCTAAAATATAACAGTACCACAACAGTAACAGAGGCAATAGTGAGAGTTTATCTTTTTAATTCAGCTTTGGTTTAAGCCAGAACAGATGGTGAAACTTCTTTAAACTAGGCAGTATTTGAAGCAGTAAATGAAACAGCACAACTGCAGTGTCGCTTCATACTTATAAAGGTAATGCCCACTGGTTAGTTCATAAATTCACAGAGTGGAAATGTTGGAATGGGCATTTGTAGTCTCTCAACTGTGTGTGTGTGTTGGGGAAGAATTGAGGACACTCTAAGAAATGGTTCAAAGACACAGCAGTGTCTTTGTCTTTACTTCAGAAGAAGTAAAAAACCATCAAATTATCTTTGCTCTAGGAAAAAAACAATTCCCCCCCCGAGGCAGAAGGAATTACTATAGTAAAAAAAGTTCTTCCTAAATTGACTAGTCTTATAAACTCACCACAAAGTACACTTTGACATTTTGACTTGAGAAATGAGGCTTAAGAGAGAAGTAGCTGCAGCCAACTTTCCAATCACTTTTTCTGCTTTTTCTTTCTTCTGTTTCATGTTTCTCTAACTCCAGCCATAATTAATGCAATGTGAAAGAAACCTTGTCTTGTAACCCAGAAACCTCCAGAAATTTGCTGATTATGCAGTTTCCTAACTGACATGCTAAGGCTCTGTCTGAGTTTCATTTGGAATTTTTCTGCCCTTTGCCACCCAAATCATTTATTTATTTGATTTGATCCTTTTGATTTATTAAAAATGTTGCCACTGGCCTGAAGGATTCTTGGCAAGGTTACAAAATTTAAATGTCATAATTGAATCTGGCATGAGGATGGGGGCAAAGAATTGGATAAAAGGGAATATCCTGCAAAGAGAAAAATGCATATCATGTGATTGGTTTCAGTAATAGAAGCCATGTTCACATCAGTTGAGAGGCATTGCTGGATCTGCTTTGGCTCAAGCCCTGCTAAAGTGGAAATACGTTTCATTGGAATCCAATAAACCGAAACTGCAAATAGCCCTGTGGCTCAGGTTGTCTGCATCCAGGCAAGAGAGAATATCACCTGTGATGGTGAGGTCGGGGCTAAAGTGAAGTAACCTCAGACAGTGTGCTCACGCATCTCTCTTCCTTGACATCCGAGAGCCTAGTTAACATTAAAGATGGGGAGAGTATCCAGTAGGTTATACTCTGAATCACCCATTAAGGGTTTACTTCCACAGTCTAAGGAGAATGTGTTCTCTTCACCTATTCATCTCCTTTTATTTTTCTCCTGTTACTAATTTCCCTTTTGCCCTTCTAATTCCATTTCCTCACCTCACTCTGCACTAAGTGGCTGAGGAATGGGCTAGGGCTTCCATTTCTTTTTCACTACTTGCTCCAAGACTTGACTAATCAAGTCTTAAGACAGAAATGGTTGAAACAGAATTGCAGGTGGAGGCAGCTAATAACACATTCATTCAACAAATATTTATGAAGATGCAATTATGCACCAGACCCTTTTTAGGCCCTGGGCACAGGAGGGTGACCATGGCAGAATCATTCTTTGTGAAACTCATTTTAGGAAGCCAGAGACTTGTTAAACAATCCTAGACTCCTACCAGATCCTTTGACTCATAAAAGGAATGGGTCAAAGATTGAAATGGGGTCAAGAAAATAAGCCCAGCTCTGCTAGGAAGAATGCTGGCAGGCTTTGAGCTGTGCTTCCTGCTGAAACGCTGCTGCCCCCCTCCTGCCCTTCTCTTCTCCATAGTGAAGATTATGTTACTCCTCCGAAACCTTTTCATTTTAATCCACTCATTCCTTTTCTTTCAGAGAAGTTGATGGCACCCCACTCTAGTACTCTTGCCTAGAAAATCCCACGGGCGGAGGAGCCTGGTAGGCTGCAGTCCATGGGGTCGCAACGAGTCAGACACGACTGAACGACTTCACTTTCACTTTTCACTCTCACGCATTGGAGAAGGAAATGACAACCCACTCCAGTGTTCTTGCCTGGAGAATCCCAGGGATGGGGGAGCCTGGTGGGCTGCCGTCTATGGAGTCGCACAGAGTCAGAAGCGACTGAAGCAACTTAGCAGCAGCCTTTTCTTTCTCAGTGAGAAATTCAAGGCATTATCTACTTTCAGTGAAAACAAAAAGTCCTTTCCCCCATGGGGTTTCCTGATTGACTTGTTGAGTGCTGAGAATTGTCCTTGGTTCTATATCTTTCCTTTAGCGATTGAGGGAAATCTCTCATGGCAATACCACACTCCTGGGGGTAACCCCTTAAATCAACACAGAGCACAGCCATCCTCTGCTAGTTGATACGTCTCCAGTGATTTTGAAGAGGAGGGGGAAACAAGCTTCAAAACAATGTGCTTCTTCATGTTCTTGATGATTCTTAAGTAATCACAGTTCAGACCTCATACCCAGCTGATGACGATTGCCCTGACCTTCTGCTGGCTGTGGAGTCAGGCAAGGAGGCAAGCCATGCACCACGCTGCTGAGATAGTCACACACTGTGGGCACAGCAGTGTTCTGAACCAGCCAGGCAAGAGAATCTCTTTGGAAGGCTAGTCTTAGCAGTCAGGGCTCTTACACTGCTTGATGATCAGGATAATACCTGAGCATCCAGGGCTTGCCTGTCTCTATGCTAGGGGACAGCAATTTTCTCATGTGCAGACAGAGAGATGATCTCACTTCAAGCTAAATATCACATACCTGCACAAATGTAGGCTTGGTGTGTTTATTATTTTTAAAGGCTGCAACATAATAATAAACGAAGAAGGAAATATAGTGTTCCCTAAGATAAACATGATGGCATATGGCAGGAAAGTCTTCCCTGGTGGCTCAGTGGGGAAGAATCTGACTGCCAATGCAGATGACTGGGTTTAGTCCCTGGGTTATGAAGATCCCCAGGAGAGGGGAATGGCAACCTCTCCAGTATTCTTGCCTGGGAAATCCCATGGACACAGGAGCCTGGCAGGCTACAGTCCATGGGGTCCCAAAACAGCTGGACGCAATTTAGTGACTAAAACAATACCACGGCAGGAAGGAGGAAATCCACGTGGGAGGATGGCAAACACCCCACCCTAAATGTGGCTGCAAGTTTCAATGAATAGAACTGGGTAACATAGACCATGGGGTTCAATTCTTTACTAAAACAGTGGACACACACTTGTTCCTGGCTCTAGATCTCTTCTGTGGTGGCTTTACAAATCATTAAGATGTTCATGTGTTCATATACTTTATTATAGTTATTCGCTGGAATAACATTATTGGTATTGTGCATAACGAATTTCTTAGTAATTTTTATTTTACAAGTAGCTTTTTTCCTAATTTTTTTAACCATTAGATTGCACTACAATCATTTCAGACAGGCAATTTTTTTATTGAATTATTTCATTAAAACTAATGCATAAGAATAGAAATGCTCAATCCAAAAGGTATAGAAATCATCACAGTTCAGAATTTGTTTTTATCATTCTATCTCTAAAATTTATATACATTTATAATGTCACAAACAGTAAGTGGGCACACAATGATCTTGTCATCAACATGTGTTAAATATATGAAACTTACAACGTTGTACCTTATAACTTCCTTTATAATGCATTTTTAAGTTTCTAGTGTGGATATAATTTTCTACTGTGCAATTTTTCCTCAATGAGGTCACCTTGTTTTAACTGTTGCTATGGTTTTCCTTAAAAAGCATAATCTTGTCTGTCTTTTGAAGATATGACATACTTAGCCATGATCACTTAAGAAAATATTATGCTACATTTAATGCTGAGCCCATTTGAAATATGACTACTGTAAACATTTATAGCTAGTTGATTGACAGCTATGTGCCTGTGTGGTTCTGTGATTTAAAAAGAAGACTCCACAGATTATATTTCTTCAAGTCTATTGAGATTGACCTAAAACAAAGAAATAATATAAGAGATCCAGAAAGAGAGCTAGAACTCATGAGTCAAACTTTATAAGAAACTAATTTCTCAGTGACTGGGAGCTTGGGGGCATAATGCATGCTAAAACTACGGTTTATTAATAACCATCCAGGAGACATTATTTGACTTAAATGGAACTGCAGCAAAGATTAAGAAGTAAAACTAAACAGTGCTGACTAGGGATTCTGAGACCTTAGTTAATTCTGTCAATTAGTTTAAAATATGAATTTTTATATTAATATAGATAATAAAAATATTTTGTTATGAAAATAAATCTAAGACTAATGAATGCACTGTGCATAATGCATGTAGAAAGACAAGGGAGGTCTTATTCTGTTTTATTAGATGTATTGTGATGATACAAGATAGTTTTAGACCTGATCTTTTTTCCTGAGCAGGTCCCAAGCACAGAAGCCTCTGTCCCCATGATGTTGGGGTATGTTGCAATCCTAGAATATGGAGGTAAACAACCTGGGAGTTCTCCATACCACAAACTGTTGGGACTTTTTATTTTTATAGGGGCTTAGCCATGTAAGCACGATCAATCGTGAATTCCATTTTCAGTCCTATTCCCTTCTCAAGAGAAAAAGGGGTGGAGCTGTAAAGCTTCTAATCATGGCTTGGTCTTTCTAGTGACCAGACCTCATCCAGGAGCCAATGAGCATCCCCCACTGCCGCCCCACCTCCAACCAGAGTCACCTCATTAAGACAAAAGTAACTCCTATCTCCCAGGAAATTAACAAGAGTCTCAAGAGCCCTGAATCAGGAACCTGTATCCAAAATCACATATTACAGGAAAAGATGCTCCTAGTTCTTTCATTAGTTAAGAAATTATAAGAGTTTCAAGAACTCTGCACCAGGAAGTGAGGACAGATTATAATATTATCTCACAGATTCTATCCATGAAGATCTCTCCGAGTCCTAGAGATGACAACTAAACACAGGAAAAAGTAAATCAAAATGTTAGACTGAATATAATAAAATATTAAAACTGAATATATTGATGCTGCTGCTGCTAAGTTGCTTCAGTTGTGTCCGACTCTGTGCGACCCCAGAGACGGCAGCCCATCAGGCTCCCCTGTCCCTGGGATTCTCCAGGCAAGAACACTGGAGTGGGTTGCCATGTCCTTCTCCAATGCATGAAAGTGAAAAGTGAAAGGGAAGTCGCTCAGTCCTGTCCGACTCTTAGTAACCCCATGGACTGCAGCCTACCAGGCTCCTCTGTCCATGGGATTTTCCAGGCAAGAGTACTGGAGTGGGGTGCCATTGCCTTCTCCAGAATATATTGATAGCAATTGCTAAATTAATCCTGCACATTTAAAAAAGGAAATAAAAGCAACAAATCTAAAGCTTTTGTTTTACTTCCCACCACTTGACAATATGCAAAGAACATGTTTCTCTGATGAGGATTTTCAAGTCTTTTTAAGATGGCAAAGAAATAAAGCTATGGAAAATAAAGCACTGCATTAGCCACTAAAATTTAGCAGGTGAATAAAACTTTATTGTTCATTTTTTTCCTAATTAAACTTTATAGATTACTTAGATGTTAATCAGCACACAAAGCATCTGGAATTTTTACTTCCTGAAAGAGTAGCAACTGATTTTTAAATTATCCAATAGATCTTAGCAGAGAGAAAGTGGACTGGAAATTGTTTCTTGATTATAAAGGTTTCGTGAAGAAGGGGAGAAAAAGAAACCCTTGAGCTAAATTACAGTGTTATAAAACTAGGAATCAAGCTAGAATTTTTCTTCTTTAATATGTTTTTTTGCCTTTGTTCAACTAGGAGATAGTTGATCCTTCCAATGATGGTTACTTCATCATTATAGGAAAATATTAAATATATTATTGTTAGCATTTATTCATTTAAAAGATTCCTTTGTTGTTCAGTCGCCAAGTCTTGTCTGACATTTTGTGACTGGACTGCAGCACATTAGGCTTTCCTGTCCATCGCCATCTCCCAGAGTTTGCCCAAGTTCATTGCATTGGTGATGCCATCCAACCATCTCATCCTCTGTTGCCGTCTTCTCCTTCTGCCTTCAATCTTTCCCAGCACCAGGGGCTTTTCCAATGAGTCAGCTCTTTGCATCAGGTGGCCAAAGTATTGGCGTTTTAGCCTCAGTCCTTCCAATGAGTATTCAGGGTTGATTTCCTTTAAGATTGACTGGTTTGATCTTCTTCCTGTCCAAGGGACTCTCAAGAGTCCTCTAGCACCACAGTTTGAAAGCACCAATTCTTCAGTATTCTGCCCAGATCTTTTTTGTTATTCATTAATTGTTTGGTTGAATGGTATGTTTAATGGGAAGAAGTAGATAAACACAAGAGAGACCAAATTACAAACAGTCTTTTAGTAAGCATTCCTATAAGTAAATATTTCACAGTTTGGCAGTCTTCTGCCCCAACCTTATCTCTGTCTTTCATCCTCCCTCCAGTATTTGAGGGTAGCAATGCATCTTTCCTGGGCTAGTATGTGGACATATGTATGAACATCTCTTCTCTAGCATCTTTCTCTCTCTCCCCTGGCCCCACCTGAAAAAAGGTATTAATACAAGAGTAGTCGGACACAACTGAAGCAACTTAGCAGCAGCAGCAACAGCAGTAGAATACTTAAGTGTCTGTTCTAATTCTAACTAGTCCATAGCTATTTAATATTTATATGGTATAAAGGGGAAACTTTTTCCTGGGCCTTCTGAAAATGGTTCATCTATCCTAATGAAAGCCATTATCAACTGTGGTGTATGAAACTGAAAGATGAAAAACTAAAGTCATTCAAGATGGTTGATACTCTTCCAATCACAGGTTGAAAAGGTCTGTGTATTCCACCCCTGCTGTATTTCTAGTATCTAACTCTATCACTGTGCATTCTACTTTATTTCCTGATTGATTTCTTAGAAATTCTCTTTAAGAAATGGTCTTATTTTGGTAAATTTGGTAAATTACTATCCCACATTTTATACCAACTTTTCCAATTCTGCTGTGATTTTTCTTAAATGAACATCTAATTACATCTTACCCCTATTTACACATCATTTATTTCCAGTAACAAGTCCTATTAGAAAGCTCTAAAAAATCTATCTGGTTAATAACAGAAACAAAATCTTGGATGAAGTGCTTTAAAATCTTTAGATGTATAGATGAGAAGAAAGCAATTTAAAAAAAAATCCTCCAAAAGCAAATCAATGAGAAAGCATGATTCTAGATATTTAAGAAATCACGAAAGCACACCATGGGGTCTTCTTCTAATTCGTGGTGACCCAGATCTTCAGAGTGTCAAATCAAGGAACTGCCCAGGCAGCAGGGGACCTAATCTAGATCCTGAGCAAAATGAGATGTCATCATAGAATCTGACATACAGATATGATGTCCTTTCACTAAATATGGAAACAGTGGCAATGAAAGAGAACAGTAGCAAAATAAAACCAGGCAAAATCAAAGCCAAACAAAATTTGTACCCTGTAGTGATATAGTAAAAAAAAAAAAAAAAAAAAAAAAGCTTACCTTGATTTTGTCTGTGATTGAAAGAAAAGAAAATCTCTTTAACACAAACCAGCTCTAACAAAGATATGGGATGTTATTCACGTAACTTGTAGAGTCCAAAACAGCCACCAATTTAATTTAGTCATCTCAGGTCAGTAGTGCCATAATGCATGGAAGAATCAATGTCGATCCTCTTTATAAGAACACATTAAAAACTCAATTTTGTGAGACATTCCACAGATATAGTTTTAGAAGGTAACAATTATTACAAAAGAAAAACACATGAGGACATAATCTACAATAATGAAAATCAGAAGACAAACTCAGACATATAAAGACTTCAGATTCTCAAAAATATGCATACTACTATACATAAAATGGATAACCAATGAGGACCCAGGGATTGAACCCATGTCCCTGGCTCAGGAAGATCCCCTGGAGGAGGAAATGGCAATAAACTCCAGTATTCTTGCCTGGAGAATTCCATAGACAGAATCGTCCAGCGGGTTATAGTTCATAGGGTCTCAAAGAGAAGGACACGACTGAAGCAACTTAGCACGCATGCATGCACATGTTGCCTTCAGCTTTGTTCTTTCTCAGAATTGTTTTGGCTGTTTATTGTTGCTCAATCATTTAGTCATATCCAATTCTTTGCGACCGAAAGGACTGTGGCCTGCCAGGCTCCTCTGTCCATGGGATTTTCCAGGCAAGAATGCTGGAGTGGGTTGTCATTTAGGTCTCCTTCATGGCAGGTGCAGTCTTTACCACTGAGCCACCAGGGAAACCCTGTTGGTTATTTGGCTATATTTTATGGTTGCACACAAATTTTAGAATTGTTTGCTCTAGTTCTATAAAAAATGCCATTGGAATATGGATAGTGATCACATTGAAGCTCTAGATTGTTTTCCATAGTATGGACATTTTAACAATACTCTTCCAATCCATGAGCACAAATATCTTTCCATTTATTTGTATCCTCTTCATTTTTATGTGTTTCTTACAGTTTTCAGGTCTTTCATCTCATGCTTAAATTTCTTTCTAGACATTTTATTCTTTTTCATGTAATTAATTTCTTTCTAATAGTTTATTAGCATATGGAAGCACAACTGATTTTTGTATATTGATATTGTACCCTTTAACTGAATTTGTAAATTCACCTGTCCTCCTGAATGCTTTAAATTATCTTTAGATTGCTTATAGAACCCAATACAATGTAAATGCCATGTAAATAGTTGCTGATGCATGGTGAATTCAGGTCTTGATTTTTGGAAGTTTATGAAATGTCTTTTTCCCAAATATTTTTGATCCACAGATAGTTGACTCCCAATATGCATAACCTAGGAATATGGAACTTGCAGATATGAAGGGCTGACTGTAGGTTTCTTATATATAGGTATGTAATAATACATGTGTTTTTCAAGAAATCAAGTAAAGATTTGAGGTTAATGTATAAAGACATAAAATTTCACATCAGATAATGGAAAATAGGCTCCTGATAAACTTTTTGCCCAAAATATCTAATTTGCAGAAATGAATTTTTGACTTTAAGTTGAGATATACAACAATATGTAAGATGTATTTTGTAATATAATTTTTGTAGTTGTTTCTATTTTCTCACGACTTTGAATTCACTTTCTTTAGCTGGTTTCGTAAGCCTTTATGTTCTATTTGATGTTCATGCTTGTTTCCTCCTGCCTCAGCCCCAGTGATCTTGCCATGCTTTTTCATGGCTCCAAGCATTTACACATGATAGTCTCTCTGCCTGGAATATTTTCCCCCTTCATAACTCAGTTCATACATTATTTTTGCATGAAGCTGCTCTCTGACTTCCCCAGCTTTTATGCCTCCATATATTCTTTGAGTCATATAGCATAGAACACAATAGAATATTCAAATTAGTTCATTTCTCTACTTCCTAAGCTAGTCTCTAGGCTTCTTGACTAAAAATGTTGTCTTTCTTGAGGTGATGACATTTAGGTTTTAAATAAATGTTTAATCAAAATAATTCATAAAAGTAAAAAATACAGATCATTATGGGCTCAGGTTTGAGGAAAATACTCAAGAAGCAAACAGGCTCAAAGATATAAATGTTAAGAAAGTAGCATAAATAAAACCTCAATAACAGGACAAAAATGATACAGATTTAGAGAACAGAAAGTGGAAATTTTACAAGGGGAATATGGAAGAAAAAATGTGAAGAAAAAGCAATTGAGAATTGAAAAATCTGTCTTTTTTCCTTAGATTATTTGACCCAAAATTGCATAAATCTTTAATATCCAACCCCTATTGTTATTTGTTGGAGAAGGCAATGGCACCCCACTCCAGTACTCTTGCCTGGAAAACCCCATGGATGGAGGAGACTGGTAGGCTGCAGTCCATGGGGTCACGAAGAGTCAGACAAGACTGAGCGACTTCACTTTCATTTTTCAGTTTCATGCATTGGAGAAGGAAATGGCAACCCACTCCAGTGTTCTTGCCTGGAGAATCTCAGGGACGGGGGAGCCTGGTAGGCTGCCGTCTATGGGGTCGCATAGAGTCGGACACGACTGAAGCGACTTAGCAGCAGCAGCAGTGTTACTTGTATGCTCTAATGTCTTTACACACAAAAAAGTTTGCAGGGATGCATGAGATTTTTCTTGATGCTCTGTATACATATATCCAGAGTTTTTTGTTTTTTGTTTTTTTTAGGATTAAATGCCTCTCTTTCTGATTTTTCTCCCACAAAGAAAGTCAATTCTTAATGTACTAGCTTAAGATAAACTCTGTCCTATATTGCTACAGTTGATTTATTAAACAAGCAAACAATAAATCCTTGGTCTATTGTACTTTTGAGTTATTTTCCTGAAGAAGACGCATACTGACTTAGAAATCTTATGAAACAGAGCTGTCTAAACAAACTTCTTTGATAATGGAGACATTTTATTTGTGCCACCCGATATGGCAGTCACTATCTACACAGAGCTACAAGCACTTGAGATATGTCTAGTGCTACTGAGGAATGGTGTGGATCACAACAAACTGTGGAACATTCTTCAAGAGATGGGAATACTAGACCACCTGACCTGCCTCTTGACAAACCTATATGCAGGTCAGGAAGCAAAAGTTAGAACTGGACATGGAACAACAGACTAGTTCCAAATAGGAAAAGGAGTACATCAAGGCTGTATATTGTCACCCTGCTTATTTAACTTATATGCAGAGTACATCATGAGAAAGGCTGGAAGAAGCACAAGCTGGAATCAAGATTGCCGGGAGAAATAGCAATAACCTCAGATATGCAGATGACACCACCCTTATGGCAGAAAGTGAAGAGGAACTCAAAAGCCTCTTGATGAAAGTGAAGGAGGAGAGTGAAAGAGTTGGCTTAAAGCTCAACATTCAGAAAACAAAGATCATGGCATCTGGTCCCATTACCTTATGGGAAATAGATGGGGAAACAGGGGAAACGGTGGAAACAGTGTCAGACTTAATTTCGGGGGGCTCCAAAATCACTGCAAATGGTGATTACAGCCATGAAATTAAAAGACGCTTACTCCTTGGAAGGAAAGTTATGACCAACCTAGATAGCATATTCAAAAGCAGAGACATTACTTTGCCAACAAAGGTCCGTCTAGTCAAGGCTATGGTTTTTCCTGTGGTCATGTATGGATGTGAGAGTTGGATTGTGAAGAAGGCTGAGTGCCGAAGAATTGATGCTTTTGAACTGTGGTGTTGGAGAAGACTCTTGAGAGTCCTTTAGACTGCAAGGAGATCCAATCAGTCTATTCTGAAGGAGATCAGCCCTGGGATTTCTTTGGAAGGAATGATGCTAAAGCTGAAACTCCAGCACTTTGGCCACCTCATGCGAAGAGTTGACTTATTGGAAAATCCCTCTGATGCTGGGAGGGATTGGGGGCAGGAGGAGAAGGGGACGACAGAGGATGAGATGGTTGGATGGCATCACCGACTCAATGGACATGAGTTTGAGTGAACTCTGGGAGTTGGTGATGGACAGGGAGGCCTGGCGTGCTGCAATTCACGGGGTTGCAAAGAGTCGGACATGACTGAACGACTGAACTGAACTGAGGAATTGAATTTTTTATCCTACTTAAGTTTACTTAATTTATATTTCAGTAGCCATTTGTAGTTGGTGCTTACTATTTGAGCCAGCACAGTTCTGGAATATTTGTGAGAAATCTACAGTTATAACCATTACCTCTACCTTCCTACACTGTCCACCTCCCTTTCTGATGCTTTCTCCAGGACAGCTGGTTAGGCAAATAGACACAGAAGCTGTACTGCTTAACTCCTAATTTGCTAGAGAATCTCCAATGGCAGCATCTAATAGGAATTAGGAGCAAACTGGGCTGTGAAGATATCCTCATTCCTGACTGTTACACATGAAAGGCCAACAAAATCTCTGTATAATCAGTATATCAAGAAAAGTTATATTTAGAAGCTTATTTATTTGCTTCTTGGGGAACGCTAGGTCCCTTTTACCATATTAACACAATCAGTGCTAAAAGGCAATGGGAAATTAGCTCTGGCAGGAACATCATTCTTTTTGCACCCATGAGATTTTCACCAGAAGTCAAAGTAGCATTCTGGATTAGTGTTAAGGATGTTTCTTGTGATCAGACTGTCCTAAATAATACATGAGCCTACACGTACATACACATTTCATGTCAGCTGCTACTGAGAGCGCATGCCTAACTACCTCTTGTAATTTCTTCCCAACCGTCCAGTGGGCCACTTAGGTTGTTAATTTTCCTCAGAAGGACTTTAACCTAATTTAAAGAGGAAGGTTGTCCAAGCATTGGATGTGTGGTTTCATCTTTCAGAAGTGGGGTTCTGATACAAAGACCTATGATGCAGTCTATAAATTTACATTTTAGCAAGCCCTCTGAGTCTGATACAGTTGTCTCTCCACCATGTTTGAGAAAAGTAGAATTGGACCATAAGACTCATGTAAGGGCCAGCACATAGACCACAGGCACACAGCATGATTAGGTGTGTTAATGAGACAATAAAGCTTTAAGACACAGTTTCAAATAGCTTTTTCCAAAGAACATATGTCTACAGAGATGCCCTATGCCTATTTAAGAGTTGAGGGAAGGGCATAATAATAAACAGTCTTAGAAGAATGTATTCAGAAAGAAAAGGTTCAGGAAACTGTGATGGTCCATAGCATTACAGCAGGCTCAGCGAATGAATAATTCTTCTTAAGACACAAGCCCTTTTTTCCCTCAGCAAGACATCCTGATCACCTAGTGGTTACCAAATGGTACACATTCTGTTTTCTCTTTTCCTTCTTAATAAGGTGGAGGGAAAAGGAAGTGCTGACCTGAAGCAGAATCCCTTGCTGTCCTACAGTGGGAAGCACATGCCTTGTTTTGAAAGCTCGGTGCTCTGAGATGAGGTAAGCAGTTCAGAACAAAGTGATTTCCAGCTGTCTGTGTCTTTTTCACCCCGGTAAGGCCTTATTACCTATGAATTTCTTGGTGGCACATTTGGGGGAATGCCGGGAGCCAGTGAGAGACATTCCACTCGTGACAAAGGTCATGAGGAAGGAGGCTCGGCATACACAAAGGCAGGATCGAGCCTCGGGAGTCCCCCCGGAAATTCTCAAGCATCTACCCCCAAAAAACCAGAGTCTGCCTACTTGATTGCTTTGTGCTCTCACCTCTGACTTTACTGGGGGCTGTCCCCTACCACCATCTTGCTCTCTCTGTCAAACAGTTAACTTACAGCTCCAATTAATAAAGTTCCTGGGCAATTAGGAGTGTTTAAATCCAAACCCCTCAGATGGCTCTCTAACTCACCTGACAAGTTTACCCGGACTCCTACAGCTATGCATACGATTGTTTACAGTCTCCCAGCCTCGAGAGGCATGGGAAGCTTAAGATATTCAAATAGCTTAGAGCCTCTCAGAGAGTTAGAAACTGTCAGAATAAAACTAGTAAAAGATTTCATTGATGAGCCAATGCTTGTTGCCAAGTTTCCACATCCCCTGAATTGTATCCTTGAATGTGTATTAATATAGTTGGTATGTAGAAAAAATAAGTAGTGGCCTTGGTGTTAGTAACTTTAGACCCTTAAGGTAATAAATTCTTTTCTTTGTAAACCCATTACGCATCCGCCCTATAGGAATGCAATTTTATCTTCGGAAGATGGCACCAAACCTTAAAATAATTACTCTTAGAGAAAATAAGTCTTACAGTTGATAAGTCTTTGTCAAGAGTCATAAAATGTTAATAGGCCTTCTGGCCAGAAGATGATGTAAATCACCTAAACCGTTTGTATAGGATAAATTTACAGGAAAGAAACCCTGGTTTTTGATAAGGATCAAAGACTGCTGACTTTGCATCCCCTATTATCCTCTATGTGTAACTTAGGGTATAAAAGCCCCTGTTGAAAATAAAGCTATGGGCCTTGCTCACCAATGCTTGGTCTCCCCATGTCATTCTTCCCCTCAATTTTCAGCTGAGTCTCCATCTGGAGCATGGATATCCTCTGTGACCATTTATTTGCCTGGGCTTCTAAGACCCACTCGAGAAGGTGTCTAAGGTGGGGCACCTTCCGCTATTCGAGAGGGCGCCTGCGGCCTCCGTGGTCAGAGCTAACCTGGTGTCACGGGTTATATTGATTTTCCGCGTAAACCAAGCTACTCAGCTTCTTTTCTCCACTGAATTTTCGTACTGAGCTATCCTCATTCTATTACTCTTTATATCTCTGAATAAATAAATAAATAAATAGGTCACCTACGCTGTCTCCCCTTCGAATACCCTGGATCAGCCAGGGCTGGACCTCGGCAGGGGAACATCACTGAGATCTGTTCAAGTAAAGTCAACTGAAAGTGTTTTGCCTTCCAGTAGTGAAGCCAGTAATAGCAATGAATCTCACAAAGACAACTTCACATCTTTAAGCCTTAATATGAAGAGCCATTCCACCTCGCTCTTTTCTCAGAGAAAGGCTTGCTGTGACTTCATCTTGTTGTGCTGAGATGATCCACGGTGGCTTCCTAAAGGGGAGCATAATTATATTTCCCCAAAAAACTAAACGGATACTTTTATTTGGTTTGAAAAGGCCAGAGTCTAACAAATGCAGTAAATATATCCCCTATTAAACTAGAAGTACACACTATATTTCAAGAAATTGAAATTTCAATTCTCCAGCTAGAGTTCCTCCTGTCAACTTCTCTCCACCAGCCTCTTTGCCTTTCTCCTCTTTTGTCTTGTTTGGAAAAATATGATCTTCAAAGGGGAAGGAAGAGTGGTCATATTTAGATTCCACATCAGACACTGTTTTTAAAAAAATTATTGGGAAATAATATTCCCACTTTACAGAGCAGTAAACCAAGCTTTAGAGAAGTTGATTAACTTGTTTACAATCAAGCGAATAGTACACAGTAGAATGTATTCAGCTCCAGGTTTGTGAGACTTCAAGTTACTCATCTGTCATGTTTTGAGCTACATGATCTAATTTTTAAAGTGAATTCATATCTATCTCTTTTTTGAAATATCATTGCTAAAAAGCAAACAAACAAACAAGAAACTTCCTCCTTCTGTGCCTACCTAGACTCTCACAATAGCCCTTCCTCTGGTCTCCCTGATGGGAATGTCCTTCCATTACAATTGTATCTGCAGTGGCTGTTTCCTTATTCTTCTGTGAATGCTCATCTGCCATTTTCCATCCAGAGGCACTGTGTCACTCCTCATTCCCACCAGCCCTGTGCCAGAGTGTCCATTTCTATGTAATCTCATCAGCAGAGTATGTTGGACTTTTGCCTCAGAATAGGTGAGAAATAGGGAAATCATATGCTTGCAATGAATTCATCAGCTGCTTTCTAAACAATTATTTCATTAATACTTACCATGTATAAGGCTCTGTTTTAAGAGATATGCGATATGCTTTTATTTTTATTGAGGTGGTTATAAAGAAATATATAATTAAATATAATTAATTATATTTAATATGATTAAAAAAGGAGCTGGCAGTCCTGAAAAAAAGAATGGTAGTACAATCTCAACGATGAAATGACATTTCTGAAATCTATTTCTTTAAATACTGACATCCGAACAATAAAAATCTGGAAGTCAAGCACTAGACAGAAAGTCTCTTTAACTCTAACAGACTAATGTGAAATGCAAGTAGAATGCACCTTAGACCAGAGTCACATATTTACATCCACAGTGCTTTATTTTTTCTTTTTGTTTTAGTACATGAACTACTAATTTTGAGGTAGCAGCATAACAGCACAGCTAACATGTTTCCTTCTGCATTTTTGACAAGGAATATTCAAGTAGATACTGCAGGAGAAGTAAGAAGGCTGTGTGTTGGCATTATCACACTCAGAAAGACTTCTCTGCAGGTGCCGTGAAGTCTTCAGATTGATGTTCATGCAGGATAATCCTTTAAAGACTGAGATAAGAATGCCCACCAAGTAGTGAGGTGAAGCTGCTGTTGATGAGGAAGTACTGTATCCTGACTCTGTAGCCATACCTGCTAAAAGCAAATCTTTCTCCGATCTGTTTTTACCCTCTTGGCTGCTTGTAACCTGCTCAAGTCTAGTGGAAATTATCTTGTGTACCATTAAGAATAATTTTTAAAATTTTTCAACAAATCAAAAGTTATTTTCTTATTGTGCTAGACAAATTGCAAAGAAAGGAATTCATGACAACGGCATACTATATCAAGCATATATTTTTTTACTTCAGAAATTGCTAATAAAAGACAACTGTCTTCCTGCTTTTCCTAGTAGAGTGTCTCTGCAACTCAATGAGCAGTTTATAAACTTAAACTAAGTACAATCAAGCCTACCTTTGGGCCTCTTAAGGTTCTTTCCTAGATCCCTTTCTCTTCACAGTTTACTCTTATTCTTACTAAATCATCTCATTCACTGACATGACTTTAATGAGCGTTTGTATGTTGAAGACTCAAATGAGTATATCCAACATAAACCTGTCAGACTTCTGTGAATCCAACTGCCTAAGAGGTATCTTGGTTTGAACATCCTTGAACGTATCACAATAGATATAAACCTGGACACGTCATCTCTCTTAACCTGTCCCCTTCTTCTCTATTCACAAGTAAAATTTCTTCCACTCTTCATGACCTCTGTGAGTAAAGGATAACACCATCTACTGACTGTCTTAAGTCAGAAATTAGAACTACCTACTCTCTCTTTCCCTCATTTCTCTTATCCAGTCAGTTATCAAGTCTTGTTGATTCTTTCTCCTGAAAATTCTAGAGGAGATCCACTTTTCTCTAATCCCAGGGCAACAACTGTGCTTGCTCAGAACATTCTCATCTCCTCACTGGATTAACTAAAATGATCTCATTACGGGTCTCACTTGCCTCCTCTAATCCAGTCCCCAAAGTGCAACAAGAGCGGTCTTTAAAAATGCAAACGTGTTCATAACATGCTGTTCACTCCCAGCTTACGATCTTTCACTGTCTTGCCACCACTCTTGAAGACAAAACTTTTCACCCTGTGTTACAAGCTGTATCATATTCCAACATCTGCTAGTTTTTAATCCTTCACCATTTGTCTCTTACTCCCTTTACTCCTGACAGACTTGACTTTCAAAGTAGCACTCTTATTTTTTAACATCTAAGCTGCCTCAATTACTTGTAGCATTTCTATTTTTCCTTCAAATTTTAGGTCTTGAATGTCACCTCTCTAGGGTGTGAGTTGAGGGTGAGAAGCAGAGGCACTAGGAATGTTAGCCATCAGCACATGTGTGGGTCTTGTACTTCCTGGACCTGCTTACTCCAGATCTCATGAATACATTCACAGAATGATAAACTGCAGTGGGGCATGCCTGACTCTGTATGCTGCTAAATCAGATAACATCTAGACCAGGACTGGCAACCTAGATTAGCAGACCCATTGGTATATAAGTGTTGGAAGATCAGTCTTTACTGGGATCTAGTGGTATGAAAAGGACTGTTAATCAACAGTAGAAATGTTGTTTGCTTGAAACCCAAACCCCTAAAATCCTTCATCATGATTATTCCATGCTATACATTTCACATAGCATCTTGATATCCACAAACCCTCAAGTCTTATAGGCCAAGTGGCAGAGCTACTGACCCTAAGGCCTAGACAGTTTTGTGAACCACTTCTCTCCCTAGATCCTATTTTAAGATGGCAACCTTAAGTTATCTGGTAAATTATTCAGAATGGCAACTCCCAAATGAGGTATATATTGCTACTGAGAGAGTCAATTTCTAGGCAGATTGATAAATTCAGGGTCCCCAAGGAGGAGAAAGGGGTCTGGGGCTCTCGAAGTGGAGATTGGGGATCTGAAATTCTCGAGGAGAAAAGGACAAAGGATTGTACTTGTTTTTTTTTTTTTTTCCTTTGCATTCCTTAGTCTTAGTCAATTCTACAACTCAGTTTAAACTCTATACTGGGGATTATACAACAACAGTGTATCCAGCTGGAGGACAGTTTCTCCTTCCTGAAAACCTTCTGACTAATCCTGATATCTTAAACTGTATATTATGGGAGTGGGTCTGGAGGATCTTTCTATTGTTAAATTCTAATCTTGTTATCCTAAAATGTAAATTGCTGGAGTAGGTCTGGTAAAATTTTCACAAACTTGAGATATTCTTTTGATTCATTGTAATAACTAATTAAAAGGTATACAACTCCATTGCTAACACTAGTGAGGGGGTACTCTTTCTGCCCCCTTCTGATGTCTATGTCAGAAGCTTTCTCTATCCCTTTTATACTTTAATAAAACTCTATTGCACAAAACCTCTGAACGATCAAGCCTCGTCTCTGGCCCCGGATGGAATTCTTCTCTTCTGGAAGCCAAGAATCTTGGCGTCTTTTTGTGGGTCAGCAACAACCTTTCACTACCAGTGTTGTAAGTTCTGTGATGCAAATAAAATTTGTGCAGTTATAGGGAATAACACGAATATTATAGGTTAGATAGTGTGGGCAGGGGAGGACTCTCTAAGGAGTTCGCTTTCAAGCAAAGATAGGAAAGTGAAAAGGGAGTAACCAATAGTCAGGGCCCTGGGTAGGCCACCCCAAACTATGCCTTAACAGTGTATTGATTATTTTGCGTTAAATTTACTGAAGAGCTGGCTGATTCATGAGGATCTCTTTGACTCTCTTCTCTATCTCCCTGAAAGCAGGAAATAAACCTTCCATTTCAGAAAGTAAAGAATCCGCCTGCAATGCAGGAATCCCAGGTTTCTATCCCTGGGCAGGGAATATCCCCTGGAGAAGGCAATGGCTTCCTATTCCAGTATTCTTGCCTGGAGAATTCCGTGGACAGAGGAGCGTGGTAGGCTACAGTCCATGGGGTCACAAAGAGTCAGACACGACTGAGCAATTAACACTTTCACTTTCAAAAGATGTCCTCCCTGTACCTATAAGTAGAAAGACATCCTAATCAACAAGACAGGGAATTTAGGATCAAGAAGTTTATGTAAATAAACTTTGTTACTTCTTTTATTATTTACTCCCTATACCCAAACTTTGCTTAAATTCCTTACTAATTAAGAACTCAAACTTGTTTCTTTTTCTGATCAATTCCTCTTAACTTATTGTTTCTTTGTCTAAAATGTATAAAAAGCTGCCTGATTTGGCCACCTGTTAGGTACAATTTCTATGAGACTCCCATGGACACATGAAAATTTGTTGCTTTTTCTTCTGTTAATACATATTATGTCAGTTTTATTATTAATCCAGCCACAGGAACTCTAGAGGTTTAGAGGGGAAAACGTCCCCCTCCCCAACACAACTGAACAACCCAACTTTTGGGTTGGCCAAAAAGTTCATTTGGATTTCTGTACGATGTTATGGGAAAACCCCAGTGAACTTTTTGGCCAACTCAATATGTCCAAAAAGAGAACAGATATGTGAGAGGCTGGTGTGACTGGAGCCTGGTGAACAGAGAGCAGGTGGTATTCTAATTTTGGAGATGAAGTCAGGGTTCTGATTATTTAAGACACTATGGACAAGAGATGATGCTGTGAAAGTGCTGCACTCAATATGCCAGCAAATCTGTAAAACACAGCAGTGGCCACAGGACTGGAAAAGGTCAGTTTTTCATTCCAATCTCAGAGAAAGGCAATGCCAAAGAATGTTCAGACTACTGCACAATCGCACTCATCTCACATGCTAGCAAGTAATGCTCAAAATTCTCCAAGCCAGGTTTCAGCAATATGTGAACCATGAACTTCCAGATGGTTAAGCTGGATTCAGAAAAGACAGAGGAACCAGAGACCAAATTGCCAACATCTGCTGGATCATTGAAAAAGCAAGAGAGTTCCAGAAAAACATCTGTTTCTGCTTTATTGACTATGCCAAAGCCTTTGACTGTGTGGATCACAGCAAACTGTGGAAAACTCTGAAAGAGATGGGAATACCAGACCACTTGACCTGCCTCTTGAGAAATCTGTATGCAGGTCAGGAAGCAACAGTTAGAACTGGACATGGAACAGCAGACTGGTTCCAAATAGGAAAAGGAGTACGTCAAGGCTGTATATCGTCACCCTGCTTATTTAACTTATATGCAGAGTACATCATGAGAAATGCTGGGCTGGAAGAAGCACAAGCTGGAATCAAGATTGCCAGGAGAAATATCAGTAACCTCAGATATGCAGATGACACCACCCTTATGGCAGAAAGTGAAGTAGAACTAAAGCGCCTCTTGATGAAAGTCAAAGTGGAGAGTGAAAAGTTAACTTAAAACTCAACATTCAGAAAACTAAGATCATGGCATCTGGTCCCATCACTTCATGGCAAATAGATGGGGAAACAATGCAAGCAGTGAGAGACTATTTTTTAGGGCTCTAAAATCACTGCAGATGGTAACTGCAACCCTGAAATGAAAAGACGCTTGCTCCTTGGAAGAAAAGCTATGTCCAACCTAGACAGCATATTAAATATCAGAGACATTACTTTGCTGACAAAGGTCCATCTAGTGAAAGCTATGGTTTTTCCAGTGGTCATGTATGGATGTGAGAGTTGGACTGTAATGAAAGCTGAGGCCCAAAGAATTGATGCTTTTGAACAGTGGTATTGGAGAAGACTCTTGAGAGTCTGTTGGACTGCAAGGAGATGCAACCAGTCAATCCTAAAAATCAGTCCTGAATATTCATTGGAAGGACTGATGCTGAAGCTGAAACGCCAATACTTTGGCCACCTGATGCGAAGATCTGACTCATTGGAAAAGACCCTGATGCTGGGAAAGATTGAAGTCAGGAGGAGAAGGGGATGACAGAGGATGAAGTGGTTGGATGGCATCACTGACGTGATGGACATGAGTTTGAGTAGGCTCTGGGAGTTGGTGATGGATAGGGAAGCCTGGCGTGCTGCAGTCCATGGTGTTGCAAAGAGTCAGACACAACTGAGTGATTGAACTGAATTGAACTGAGGCATCCATTGGACTTTCTCGGTAATGCTACTGGTAAAGATTTGCCTGCAATGCAGGAGGTGCAAGAGACATGGGTTTGGTCTCTGGGTCAGGAAGATACCCTGGAAGAGGACATGACAGCCCAGTCCAGTATTCTTGCTCGGAGAATTTCATGGACAGAGGAGCCTGGCAGGCTACAGTCCATGACTTTGTAGAGTCAGACACAATTGAAGGAAGTTAGCACAGCACACAGCCATCCATTGATATATATCTGAATTTTATTCTAAGGATCTAGAGGCAACTGGAGTCACTTTCAAGGTCAGAAACATGTTGGAAGGCCAAGAAACATGTAACAATGGAGTTTTCAGATTGGATCATCTGGACTAAATTAGGAATGTTGATTTTGTGTTCCCTGAGAAAGTATATGTAATTCCTTGCAAAGTGGCTGGAAGTTTCATTGTATTTCAATGAAAGGAAGTGTAAAATGCTTAAAGCTTAGACTGAAATAGTTTTAGATTCCATATAATTAAGAAAGTTAACTGCTGATTTCTTCAGTTTATAGCCAATATTTTTTCTTAAAAGCCTTAAGTTTTTCATTCAGGAAGGCGCTTTCAAAATTATCTACCTAAACTCTTCATGCAAAAAATGAGGCCTAAGGGGTGTGGAAATCAATTGCTTTGCACACAGAGAGTGACAGAGACCTAGATTCACAGTGGTGGGGATTGTTTTCGGGGGGTGGTGGTGGAGAAAGGAGGCAGAACAGAACCATGAAAGGAGAGAATGAGGAACCAGGAAACACTCAGTGTATCAAGTATATCCATTGTATCTAAATTGTGGAAAATTAAAGTTTGAAAGGAAAGTGACTCAGTCTTCTTGAAAGGGTAAGTGTTCTGTTGTTATTCCCTCTGAATAGGCAATATTTTCTCTGAAAAGGAAAAACAATTCAATATTTTCTTTTCTTTTTTGAGATCGAAAATTAAACTTGTTTACATCTGAGTTGTATTTTAAATTATACCTTAACTCACAGTTATAAACAAAGTGCCATGAGAAGACAGGGAAATCAGGAGTTAATTTTATCTGGGAACGAAAGGAATAAAGAACCTGGACCTTGGTAGAAGAGAACGCTTTCCAGAAAGTAGGAATAGGAACACAGGGCAAGGTACTCCAAATTGAGGAGACGAAGAAAGAAGGCAAAGGCTGATGAATTTTAGTGTGTTTCCTGGAAAGCAGAGCAAGGTTCTCTACCAGAGGCCGAAGTTGTAAGCACAGATGAATCGTTTTTTTTAGGATCCTATTTATTTCCCTAGAGGTCTTTGATGATGTTTCATGTTTAATTCACCTCTGGGTTATGAGAATGAGCCCTTTGCCTGATTTGCCTCTTTTTTCTTCTCTAGAATGTAATGTTCCAGAGAAGCAGGGGAAGTCCTTTTGTGAATATCACGGGCAATTGCTATTTTTAATTTTTTGTATCCTCAGGTTCTGGGTCTCGTATCCAAGTCCATATGATTTATCCTACCTGCATTTGTATGTAAATGAATTTTATACCAGAGCCAGTAAGAATGACATCCTTGTTTATTAAGCAACTGTGCTTTGGTAAAAGGAAGCATAAACAATAAAGAAAAAGATGGGGGTGGAGACTATCCAGAAACATGGTATCCAGCTCAGGACATTGGCAAACAGAAGGCCCAGAATTAACAATTATGTAACAAGTCTAGGGAGAATCAATCCATAACAGAGTAGCAATCCATAACTGATGGCAGTTGGTGGGAGAATTCCAGAAATAAAAGTAATCCTTAGATTATCTGATGGGTTGTGTTTGACAAAAATATATCTTGCTATTTAACACATATATTAAGTTTTTAAGCAAAAATATTATGCATCTGGAGGAATTATGCAACAAATGAATAAATTATTTTTAAAGCATTTTTTATATTTTGTATTAGGGTGTAATTTATACACAGTAAAACTCAATGTTTTTAATAAACAGATGTGCATGTGTTTACAATGCATACAATCATATAACCATCACCACAAGGTCTAGAATAGTTCTATCAATCCCCCAAAGTTCTTTCTGTTGAAGTAGTTAACTCTCTACTGGTAGCTCCTGGCAACCACTGACTTTGTTGTCTCCATGGTTTTGGAGTTATGTACTTAGCTTTACCACTATGTAATATAAATGGAATCAGACATATGTAGCTTTTCAAGTCTGGCCATTGAGAGAAAGTTTACGTAGTGACAAGTCAGTTGGGAACATGGGAAATGTAGAATGCTGAAAAAAATGGACACAAGCATAGCATAAAAACAACAGCAAAGGAGCTCCTTTAGCGAGATCAGAGGCTTCAGAAAGGGAAAGAAAGTAATTTTGCATGGCCTTGCTCATTTCCCCAGGGGCTTAACATATGGCTGTATATGGATGCTTTCATTAGATTTCAGCACTTCTGACTTAATAAATTTAGTACACCCTGGGATTTTCCAGAAGAAAAGAATTTGATATCATGTAGGTGAAATGAAGCTGTGTCCAAGAGAAAATGTGTGTCAAATCTATCCCTGTTCTTATTTCCTAAGTTTGTTGGCATAAAAATTCATAGGACACAACAGCACTAGGGTCAAACCACCCTTGTCTATTGATAAAGTTTTAGAGCATGTTCTCTAGGTTGCTGTGAAGTGAAATTTCAAGAATTCTCTCATGAAGGATTAGTAAAACCAAGTCCAAGATACGAGATTTTGGTTGAAATGTAATTCATATAGGTTCCTCTCATTAAACAAGTGGCTGTTCAATATTGTCCTAATATTGAATTCTATCCACTTTAAAGCTAACATATTTTCCTTAATGGCCACCTTATGAGAACTCACATATTTGGAAAGCTCCACCACTGTTTTACTTTTAGAGAAATTATGTACTTGGAAACGTTAAATCTAAATGATGATTTTAGATCTTTTGCAGGAAACTAAATAATGTAAAAGATGGGACACATTTTAAGAAGCAAAGTCTTAAGAAATAGTATTTTTAAGTATATTACAACTTTGAAGTATCTCACATTGATTATGTCATTAATTATATGTGACAAAGTAGAATTAGAGGGTTTTACAAATTTGGTTTGTTACTTAGAAAAGTTGGGTTCTTGACTCTTCAGCTCAATTAAGTCAGCTGACCCATGATCAAGTCTTGACTCTTTCACTTGAGTATCTCACTTAGCTTCTTTTGATTTTCAAATTCTTCATTTCTAAAATTGTTTCAACAATGCCTGGAGCTCCATAGGGTTGTTTTGAAAACTAATGAGTACTTTGAACAAGGACAAGACAGTGTTATTTATGTATCTCCAGTCCCTGAATTGCTCCACAAAACATTTTGTAATTAATATATTTCCAAAGAAGTTGATAAGCTAAAACATACATTAATAGCTCAGTGTTAATCTGGTAATTTTCTTTTTCATCCTAAGTGCTTGCTATGAAGCTTTATCACACATACTGCCTATCTTTCCTGTAACAATCAATAGTCTATCTATAGTAGAGAGTGTAGTCTAAAATATTTTTTCCTTTAGAATACCAGGATTTGTAAATGGCACTTTTATTAAACAACATGGTAACTAAAGAGTGATGAGGCTGAAAAAAACCTTTAAAGAATATGATATCCAGAGATAGGAAATACATATTTATACCTTTATAGCCTCTTTCAAGTCTCTTAACAGTGCTGATGATTGCATTTTTCTTTCTGAAAAGGTTTGCAATAGGAGTTACATCATATATACTATGCTATGTCTGATCTGATTCATTTTTCCTCATTTTACTATGGAAGATTAGGTGATAGGATTGACACGGGATCAAAAATAGACCCAGACACTAAGAATATTACTTTTATTTATATGTTTTAAAATAAATATCTATTACCATCTTGTCAGTAAAACTTTATTTAAATTTATTTTGCTACCATTTTGTCAATATTTTCAGAATGCTCCTTTAAGAAACCAGATGATTCATTGATCTCATATGAAATAAGGGTGAGAGTGGATAAATTCATGTGGAAGAAACAGATCCAGATGAAATATTTCTCACTAGAATTAAACAGCAGACAGGTGTAACGGTATTAATTAACATCTAGTATTTTAATAACAAGTGAGTTCCAGCTGAGAAAACAGAATCAGAGACCATTAATATTTCTTGAGGTGATCTAGAAAGTAGAAAGCAAGATCAACCACCAAAAAAAAGAATCTGTTAATAGTACAAATTCACTAATAAAAGGATCCTTTTTATTCAGTGTACAATACAGACTGCTAGTATCTCTCTAAGTGGTTTCCATCATTTGTTCCCATTTGCACTGCTTGTTCAAAATTAGGTAACCAAAATTATGGTTGGCAGATGCCAACCAAATTAAAGGTATATGAACTGGTAGGAACTAAAATTGCTAAGACAACTGACTTTGTAGACTTAGCATTTTCTTCATACAATCCTACTAGAATATACGCTTGTGGACTTCCACCTCCTTCTAAACAAACAAAATATGAATTTACATTTAAATCCCATTCACTTCTTAGGGAAAAAAATTACAGATCTAAATAATTCATCTAATTTTTAGTAGAAACCCAAAGTACCATTCTAGGCCAAATAAATGATGTCAAACTTTTTAAGGATGAATTTAACCAATATGTGCAGCAAAAGATTCAAGTGCATTTCTTTAAAATAGTTGTTCATTCATAAGACGAGGCAATATGGTAATCGTTACTGTTGTGTTCGATATAATTTATTGTATAACTCCTATCTTGTTTTATGGAAATAGATGAGCTCTTAATTAGTGTAAAGAAGTCGGAAATTTTTCTCAGGGGAGCTTTTAAGAAGCACGTTTTAGGAGATTTGGAGTAAGACTTTAAAGTCCGTTAGGGCTACAAATCCAATAAAAAGCTGTAGGGTTTTATGTTCTCATTTTCATTTTGTTTCCTCTTGGTAGTACAGAGACTTCAAACTGTTGCTCTTTGTTACATTTAAATTTAGGATCCATTTCTTAAAAATGACAGGGGAGCCATATATTCCCTTATGTTTCTATAGATAATACCAAGGTCATAATGGGTGGAAAGCACAGAGCACATGCAAATCTTTGTAAGTGGGGGGAGCCATTCAATCTACAGAGAAATTGTTGCAATTGAAAGGCCGGGTAATTTGTTTGCTTCTATTTATCTCCCTTAGGGTTCTGGTTCTTAGTTCTTGGGGAAAGGTAAGCAGAAAGCTTATTGACTTGTAGAATAATTCAAGGAAACTATGCCAGCACCAGATCCAAACAGGTCTGGGGTCTCATGTAAATCAGGTAGGTTGTTTATCAAGGACTCTTGTTCAAAGACGGACTTACTTCCTCTGAGTCTGGCCTCCTATCTGTATTGAAGCTCAACCATGGCAGCCCCAAGTAAGGAAAAAATCATTCCTAACAGAAGATTGCCACCAAGTGTGTGGGCAGAGAGTAAGAGGAGCAAAGGCACAAACTGAAGAATGCAGATAAGACTCGCAGTGCAGAAGTCGATTAAGCCTCATTAAGTCTCAGCTTACCAGACATGTAGGTGGCTGTGTTAGATTTATGTTGCCTGAGGAATAAAATAAATAAAATTTACAAAGTTTGGAGCCAAAAGTTTCTAGGCTCAGTGCTGACACTTCTGATTTATTTGTGGATTCCACGAATACAATCTTCCCTTTCTCAAACAACACTGACTTTGGGGTTCAAATAGCTCTGTGCCAAAGAAGCATTTCAAGATGGCTTTAAACTTGTGCTTAAAAAGTCATCTTTGTCAGCTCTGGGTCCTGGCACAAAAATTGCTTCATGACGCAAGTCTCTGCTCCTACCCATAGCCCCACTGTGGAAGGAAATTCAAAACAAGCATGAACACACTGCTTTTTTCTTTTTTCCTTTTGCAACCCCAATTAAGTTGCATTTTCCTGCTATGGGGCCGTGTGCAGGACATGTTATTTTTATGGATCTTAGAAAGCTAGAGGGTAGATTGTCACTGTCACATTTTAGGTCTCAGTAGTAAAAGGACTTTTTAATTTTTCTTAAATAAAAAGCTTGAAAGAAAGTTAAATGTAAAAAGTCTGGCAAGGCAGCAGAGCCTTCAGAAGCAGGCTTGTGAACATTAAGGTTTCCATAGCAACATTATCTTGTCCAAAGAGTTTATTTCTTCCCAATTTATCTACCATAAGATATTACTATTTATTTTGACCTGTAGACCCAAAATGATACTTATTACATGCACAATGAAGTTATAATTTGAAATGCTCTGCCTTATTAGCATTGTTTCTTATAGCCTGTTTTAGAGCATTGCTATTTGCCCAGGTTATATATCCGGCTGTATGGTGCAGATCTTATTATACAAAGCTTGCATATTAAATAGCTTTTGGTAAATATACTCTTGACAGACAAGATGAGATAATAAATAAAATGAGTTCTAAATATACTTCCCCACTTCTTCAGCTATTTTAAACTACTAAACTTCAGCTTGGAGCATTTGGGTGAAACATAGCACTTTCTTGCCTTGGATATATGCCTTTGATTTTGCAGAGATTTTTGAGGTGTGAACCAAAAGATTTCACTTCATCGGAAGCATATGAAAACATTTTCTGCTAGCTTTGATATGGTATCGTTTGCTGATGACTCTTGGCACTGTACATACCATCTCAGTCCGTGAACAAACATTGAATACCTAGGAGCCAAATGCCTCCTGAGGTGCTCCTGAATATTTAAAAAAAAAAAAAAAATCAGCAGAGGCTTTGACCTCAGTTAGTGAACCATCTTGTTGGAGAGATAAGAGACATGTGGATACATATGACTAAGAATAACAAGCAAAAAGTCAAGACTGTAAATAAACAAAGCTCATGTTGACTGTTATCATATACCATATATTGTCCTGTGGGCTTAATTTTGTTCACTCTGTCTATAATGATGGTGATTATTCCCATTTTAGAGAAGAGGAAATAAACTTTCCAAGGTCATATAGAGTGACAGAGATAGGACTTACATGTGTCACCATGAAGCTCCTAATTCTCTCCCAGTGATTCTCACAGCTGTTCAAAGGCAGTGCTATCATTCTGAACCAGAGACAGCAGAGAAGATACTACAGATGGTCCAGGACAAAGAGTTGGAGGGTGCCTTAGATGTCCTAACTTAGAAAGGACAAGAATTTTAATAGCTAGGAAGAAAGAGGCAATTTTGAGCAAAAATACAGAAGCAGAATGCAACAAATCCCAAGTCGAAAACCCAAATGCAAAAGTGGACTTGGATCAGATGGGGAAGGGCCAGGGTTTCTAACCCAGGTAGTTTGAAACATTCTGTAGATCTTGAGATGTGGGCAACATTCTTCGCAAGTTGAGAGAGTGCTGAAAACACAGTCCTAGGAGGGCAACAGAATGCAGAATGAGAGTAGAGATGCTGGAAGCAGGAGGATGTGAGGAGCAAGATAAGGCCAGGAACAGAGAGGGATATTAACACCCATCAAAGACAGGGATTGATAGTCACATCCAAAGAGATCATGTATTGTCATTCCGTTGTTAAGTCATGGCCGATTCTTTGTGACCCCATGGAATGTAGCACATCAGGCTCCTCTGTCCTCCGTCATCTCCCAGAATTTGCTCAAATTCATGTCCATTAAGTCAGTGATGCTATGTAACCATCTCATCCTCAGCTACCCGCTTCTCCTTTTGCCTTCAATCTTTCCTAGCACCAGGGTCTTTTCAAATGAGTTCAGCTGTTCCCATCAAGTGGCCAAAGTATTGGAGCTTCAGCTTCAGCATCAGTCTTTCCAATGAATATTCAGGGTTGATTTCCTTTAGGATTGACTTGTGACCTCCTTGCAGAGATCAAGTAGGAGGGAATAAATTGAGCAACACTCCTCTAAAATGCTTCTACCTAATGTTTCACTAAATGATCTTAGTTGGTAAGTAATTTAATAAAACTGCTGCTGCTGCTGCTAAGTCGCTTCAGTCGTGTCCGACTCTTTGTGACCTCATAGACGGCAGCCCACCAGGCTCCCCCGTCCCTGGGACTCTCCAGGCAAGAACACTGGAGTGGGTTGCCATTTCCTTTTCCAGTGCATGAAAGTGAAGTCTCAGTCGTGTCTGACTCTTCGAGACCCCATGGACTGCAGCCTAGCAGGCTCCTCCATCCATGGGATTCTCCAGGCAAGAGTACTGGAGTGGCTTGCTATTGCCTTCTCCGTTAATAAAACTAATAGAATCTTATTAACTGAGTTGAGTGAAGGAAATGGGTACATAAGCTACTCTTAAAAATGGTGTAAATCAGAAAAGTGAAAATGTTAGTCACTCAGCTGTGTCTGACTCTTTGCAACCCCATGGACTGTAGCCTGTCAGGAAGTGCTACACAAAAACATCCATTGACTTCAATAATATAGATGCCTAATCAGGTCCTCAGGGCACTTGTTTTAGTGACTAGATAAAGCAAACTTTGTAAATAGCAAGTTAATTGTAAATCGCCACTTCTCTAATGCAGTAGTACTTTAAAATGTCTTACTTTCCTGTGACCCCAAGTTTTATTTCAACAACTCACTTACACTATGAAAAGGTGCTAATAAATTCAGGTAAACCTTAACCAAGCTCTACTTCAAATCATATTACACCATTTAATAATTCAGTTCAGTTCAGTTCAGTCGCTCAGTCGTGTCCGACTCTTTGCGACCCCCATGAATCGCAGCACGCCAGGCCTCCCTGTCCATCACCAACTCCCAGAGTTCACTCAGACTCATGTCCATCGAGTCAGTGATGCCATCCAGCCATCTCATCCTCTGGTGTCCCCTTCTCCTCCTGCCCCCAATCCCTCCCAGCATCAGAGTCCTTTCCAATGAGTCTGCTCTTCGCATGAGGTGGCCAAAGTACTGGAGTTTCAGCTTTAGCATCATTCCCTCCAAAGAAATCCCAGGGCTGATCTCCTTCAGAATGGACTGGTTGGATCTCCTTGCAGTCCAAGGGACTCTCAAGAGTCTTCTCCAACACCACAGTTCAAAAGCATCAATTCTTCGGTGCTCAGCCTTCTTCACAGTCCAACTCTCACATCCATACATGACCACAGGAAAAACCATAGCCTTGACTAGACAAGCTTCATATTTTTTAAGATACGTGACAGAAAGAAGACCTCAATTACTCCCAACTACAGTGTCTGATGAAATTATTTTAAGAGAATTCAGGAATTCATTCAAGTTCTCAGAGTGGCCCCTGGTTTAAACTGTAGAGAGGCTTATCTGGAAATCACTAAGAACTTAGTTTCTGTTAAAGTATATATTTTATATGAATGAAATAGGTTATTGATAATGAGATGGAAACTGGATCCACCTTTTTCAAAAAGTGAAAGGACTAGTATATGCATCGCAGGCATAGCATTGGCGTTTTCATTGGAATTTGAAAGAGATTTACTTCTGCATCAAATGAGCTGGCTAATAGAAATGCTTGGTTACACTGTGTCAGTAATCAAAAATAGAAGGATAGCCTGAAAGGAATTTGGTAGATTATTGCTCTCATAGAAATAATGTGTGAATGACCTTGAACTTCCTTTGTTGGAGGTAATGTTGGTGGAAGGAAGCCTCTTCCCAATGAAGAAAAACAAACAAATGGCTACTACAGTTAAAAAATAAAAAAAAGCTACCAGCTAAGGAGTAATGTCACTTCCTAGAGAAAAGGCAAGTATAATTTGCTGTTAATCAAAAAGAAGTTACATATAAAACATCTATTATTTGTTTTTAAAACTAAGAACCCTCTTCTTGTGAGTTCTGACAGTCTTTCAGAAGCCCCCTTACCTTAGCCAGAAAGCTACTCTCTCATTTGATTATTACATTATAGGGTTCTGCAGAGAGGCATAAAAAGCTAAAGGTGAGCTTGTTAACCTTGTAGGTCAGAATGAAAATATGTTTTAATTCACAACTACACTAGTTAGACTGAGTGCCTTGAAGGGAAAGGGAGATAGCTTTGACAGGTTCAGAAATGTTGCTTCAACTCAGGGAGTTATGTGCCTCAAAGAAAGCTGGGTACCTTATACAGCAGTAAACCTTGTGAACTCAGGCAGGATTTTCGTTCTGTCAGTTGAAGTGCTGATATTTATTCTGTTTCCTCCACCAGTAAGCAATGTGCTGTAAGTAACAGAAAACTCTGCTTATGGTGACTTAAATAAATAAGAACTCTAGTTCCTTTTCCTATAACAAATCCAGGGATAAGTGTTTCAGAGCAGGTACAGTTGCTCCTTATAGCTTTCTGCTCTGGCATCCTTAGTTTTTGGATTTTATCCTCATGATCACAAGATGGCTGCTGAATCTCTACGCATTGCATCTTTACTCTTGGCAGGAAGAAGAAGAGTAAATTGGCAAAAGGAGGGTTGTCTCTCTGTTGTTAAAATCTTGCTTAGAAGTACAGAATATTTCTATTTGCATTTATTTGGCTATAACAGGATCACATGGGAACTTCTAGCTATAAGACATCAGGAAAGTGAGTTTTTTTCGTTTTTTTTTTTTTTTTAATCTAGATTTTTACTTCTTTTGAGGCCAGATTGCCACATTACACAATTAGAGTCCTATTGGTAAGGAAGGGAAGAGAATGGATATTTGGTATCTAGAATATGTTAATTGTTACTGTATCGTCCTAGTCTCTTACTTACAGTTTGACTGAATTATCATTCATTTCTCCTGATTCTCTTCAGAGGCTGGTCATTATTCTTGACTTCAAACAAACAAATAAAAATGATGGGAGATACTCATTGCCAATGTGCATGATAAAAAGAAACACAGGAATCATCACTGAAACTTACAAAGAAAGCCAGACTAGAACTTTCTATTAAGAGGCCTTTGGAAAAAATTCTATGTAAAAGTAGTTTTCCAGCAGAAATAAGATTTCATTGAACTAAAATGAGGACAGAATCTTGGGTGAAACACACACACACACAATGATTCAGTTCACAGGTAACAGAAGCATTGAACTACTCTAATATTTTTAGCCAAAAGCAAGAGGTGAGAGTTACTGACCTAAAAACAAAGATTACCCAGAAGGCTAAGAAGAATGATGAGTAGAAGAACTATAGAGAGAACTAAAAGGCTCAGGAAGAAGAATTATATTCTCTGGCATAGTACCCTATGGATGAATAATAAAAACAATGGAAAAAATCATTAAATATGAAAGAGTAGCATACCAGCACAGGCAAAAATAGACATCTTAAGTCAAAAGTGGGAAATATATTTATATAGGGATTTGTGAAATATTGCCTTTACTTGTAACAACGAGCAATCACATGCTTCTATGGGAAATGTACTGGTCCTTGCTTCAGACCTTTCATGGGAAATGCATAGTGTTGGATAGCAGAATTTGAAATTTAAAAGACAAAATCTTGATTTGAAAATTCTACAAGCATGATTCTGTTCTCCAGTCTGGGTTTGAAACTTCGAGCCCTAATTGAGGTTTCCTAGATACTTCTTCCGCAACTGGAAATTTCCACCTAAGGTTATTTAGAAAGGAACTGAGGGCAAAGTGAAGTTCAGTGGGTCCTGGAAATGGGCTTTATTGTTTCTTCCTCTTTCCCTCTCTGTATATACACACAATAAAATAGAGGTAGGAAGGAGAAGGATAAGAACAAGTGATTTTTCGCAAGTCATATATCTGGCTTCCTGAGTTTGATGCTTGGTGAAAAATTAGTTCTTTCCCACTCACTTCCATCAGTAACCTTTGTATCAAAAATTTTACTGAGCTTCTAGGTGAGTGAGTTGGTTAGGGTACTCCTCTCACAGTTCAGAGGAGACATTGATTCATAAAGCCACTCCCTTGAAGATAATTACTTCTAATGGAAAATATAATTCCAGGTACCTAGACTATAGAACTCAGCTACAAACTCTGCATCTTTGGTGAGAGGTTTATTTCTCCATCTCTCCATGGAAACTCTTCTGAGCTCCTTGTCATGACTGACCTTATTTCTTATTTTGTATTAGTAATAATTTTTCCCCTACATCATCACGGTCTTCATATATGCCTAACAGTTTAAACTAACACTTGTTTTCTTATCCTGTTAAAAAATTAAAGAGAAAAACATTATATATACACATATGCATGTTATACATATACTGATTAATAAAGTAATGCAACAGAAATTTTATAAGCAAAAATATATACCAATAGAGATATCTCTTTAGCCCTTTGATCTGAATGAGAGGAAAAGTCATTTCAAAGTGATGATGGTAAAAATAAAATGGTATACATGTTTGGTAAGTAAGAATAATCCTCTTAATTCTTATTCTCCAAATTTTTCTTATCTCCTAACCTTTTTTTTGCTTTGATCTTATTTTAAAACAGTCTCTTTTTTTCCCCCTGCTTTCACTTATCAAAGAAATTTTGAGGGTGACCATTTGTTGATGACCAAAATCATCTTCTATGGTTTGGTACAATGTGAGAGGGAGAAGGAAAAAAGAGCTAAAATCCTGTAAGATTTTTTTTTTTTTTGAGGATCTCAAATAATAGACTCAAACTTTCATTGGTCTCAGAGAATTCACAACCAATTTAGTCTACTTTCCTTCTTATTTTCTCCTCCTATCTTCTCTGGAATGTTGCAGAGAGTCTCAGCCCAACTAGTTAAGATAGTAAAGATATGGACTGAGAGCAGAAGACAGATAAAGCAGGAAGGATGGTAAGGGCTTAAAGAGTTCCTGACCAAACCCTCCGCCACATCTTTGAGAACTGCATTAAACTCAGGCCACATTTGGTTTTGATGACCATCCTGTCATTAAAAAAAAGAGAGAAAAAAAAAGAAAGACTAATGGAAAGTGTGTCCACCAGCCTTACAGCTACCCAAACTACAGACCAATTTCAGGAACATGTTTGTCTTGAAACACACTGTATTGCCACCAAACATAAGCTAGTGCTAAATTGGCAGTCCCAGGGAGATTTTTTGTGACTGCATCAGTTGGCTGCTTGGTAAGGATAGCTGATGTCCAGGAATCTAAAACAGTAAAAATTCTTAGACATATTATCTTTTTAGACCCTTGACTCCCATCATGGTGGGGGTGGTTGGGGAATGGGGTGGGTAGGAATCAAACTAACATTTTCTGCTCATTTGAATTTAAGAAACAAGACAGATAATGTCTTTTTTTTCTTTTCCTTTTTATTCTTTTGTTATCAAGTAGACAAGTATTCTCAAAAGGAAGAGAAATGGAGTCTGCAAAAGGCTCCAACACTACAATTTCTACTAAATTATAGATGATTGGCCTCTTAGAAACCAGTGTGATTGAAATTGTACATGCAAGCCAACCCACCAGATAACGTATCTTTTTACTGTCCTGTAAAACTATACATCAATTTCCCCCTAAAATTAATGACATTCACTAAAGGGTAAAGGGCCATATTTTGACATTAATAAGGAATCACAGAGTTTTAATGGCAAAGCAAGGTAATAAAATTAATTCTTAGCTATGATGAGTATTAAAAAGCTGATACAATTAATGTTTAGATCAAAAGTTCTATGTATTGAGCTCACAGCAGGTGGGAAGAAGCACTTGAAAAATACCCCCCCCCCACCCCCCGCCACCTACAGGAATTTTTTAATAGTCCAGGAAATTCAGAGAGGTAATATTTACCAAATATTGACAAAATTTTATCCCTTACTATGAAAAAAAGTCTGTATTTTTACTTATACTTTTTATCATTTGTCTCTTTATTCTTCATAGAACATTTATTGACTGACTGATAAGTCAGTTTAGCTTGCAGCTAATTAAATTTTCATAACTAATTTGATTGTGTTGCTTTATTATAATAGTTGGAGAATAGGTTTAAGATGGCTGACAGAATACTTGTCCATATTTCTTACTCTTCAGAACTGAAACAAGAGTAAATCTATAAAGTAAATAACATCCAAAAACAATGGAGTCAGTAGCAATGATGACAGAACAATGAATCTCAGGAGATAAGAGATTTTAACAAATATCTCAACTTTGAAAATTGAATGAAAATCTGTGGAATGGTGAAATAGATATAGCTTGTTATACATGGAGAAAGTGCGTGGATAAATCTACTATCTCTCTACTCCCCAAACCTCAGAAAACCCTGGACTCAGAGATAGACTATATAAGAGAGACCCAGGGTGGAAAGTAGGACTGAAATGTTTAGTATGAAGATTTATCCCAATTCTCTATTTAATCTTAACTCCTTTCTGTCTCTCTACTCCAAAAGGTAAACTGTCAGGAATGTATTTATTCCCAGAGGGGAAAAAATGAACTCTTCTTCTGAAAATAAAGTGAAGAGTATCATTCACTTTATCTCTGTGAATGTCTGTGTTCAATAATAAAAACTTTCATTTCAGCATTGAGTGTGAAGTAAGGAAAGGACCATATAAAGTCCAGCTTTGTCCATTCACACCAAAGTGCATAAAAGTCCAACTCAGTCTTTCTATTCACTCTAAAATATCAGTAGATAACCTGAGAACATAAAGTGCTTGAGGACAGCCTGTAGAATGAGGGCTTCCCCAGTGGATCAAATGGTAAAGAATCTGCCTGCAAAGCAGGAGACCCAGCTTTGACCCCTGGGTTGGAAAGATCCCCTGGCGAAGGGAATGGCTACCCACTCCAGTATTCTTGCCTGGAGAATTCCATGGCAGGCTACAGTCCATGGATCACAAAGAGTCAGACATGACTGAGCGACTAACACTTGCACTTCACTTTCACTATAGAATGAAAGAAAAGATTAGAATAAAGAAACTAAAACACTAAACTCAAAGGAAGAGATATATCAGATAATAAAATGAAATTAAACAAAATCCCCTTTGTTATTGTCAGACATGTTTGAGAACATATGACAGCTTTAAGAAACGAATGGTTAGTATAAAAATTATAATCTAAAAATGGGGCTTCCCAGGTGGTGCTAGTGGTAAAGAACCCATCTGCTAATGCAAAAGACATAAGAGATGCAGGCTCAATCCCTGGGTCTGGAAGATCCCCTGGAGGAGGAAATGGCAACCCATTCCAGTATTCTTGCCTGGAGAATTTCATGAACAGAGGAGCCTTGCAGGCTACAGTCCATGGGGTCGCAAAGAGTTCGACATGACTGAAGTGACTTAACACAGCACAAAAATAACAGATCCTAAAATTATGATTATTAAAATTAAGTTCACAAAAAGGGATCAAATGTAATGATGCAAAGGCTAACATTTTTGAAATATCCCAGAGAGTATATTGGTGGGAAATATAAGAATAAAGGTGAGAGATGTAGAGAATCATTCTGATTATCAAACATCTTTCAAATCAGAACTTTGCAAAGAGAAGTCATGGAAACTGCAAAGAGAAAACTATCAAGGTAACAAAACAAGACTATGCCCCAGAGTTAAAGAGGAATCAAGGTATGTAGGTGAAAGAATGAATTGAATACTAAGATTGAAGTAGGGCCTCTATAATAGCTCTGTTGGTAAAGAATCTGCCTGCAATCCAGGAGACCCCGGTTCAACTCCTGGGTGGGGAAGATCCTCTGGAGAATGGATAGGCTACCCACTCCAGTATTCTTGGGCTTCCCCTGTGGCTTTGCGGGAGACCTGGGTTGGATGCCTGGGTTGGGAAGATCCCCTGCAATGAGTACATTTTGTAAATACCTGGGGAAAGAAATTATCCTAAAAGATTTGAAAGAAGAAAAAAACCAAAATATTAGATTCCCAGTGGAGGGGAAAAAAAAAATCAGACTGACATCAGACTTTTCATCACTACAATAAATGCCAGAAGATGAGCATACATGGCCTTCATATCTTCTGAGGAAAATTAATTTTGATCAAGCAGTCTGTATTTAGTTAATTAGCTAATCAATGGCATTTGGGAGAAAATAAAGTAATTTCTAGTTATTTTTATATCCAGTGACACATTTTTGTGAGTGTTTCTTGAGGATGAACTCCAACAAAATGAAAGTGAAAAAATAGGAGGATATGGGATATAAGAAATGTTAAGAATAATTCAGTGGCCTAACCACAGGAAACATCAACTATACACAATACAAAAGGAAATCAGTGGTTGCTAAGAAGTATATTTTCAAAACAAAGATTAGACAATAGGCTGAAAAAAATTATAGATGGCTTATATTTCTTCTCACTCAAAGAAATAAAGGCTGAATTATTTCAAGAAACACCCAACAAAATGTACAAGAAAATAATTGTTCCAACATAAAGCAAATTCAGGCATGTGATTTTAGGTACTTGATTGAGTATAATAAAGGAAATTTTTCTTTGACTAGCAATTAGGGTTTAACATTGAGCCCATAGAAAAAGAGTAATAATCATAGACTTCTACTTGGCTTTCCAATAAGCAGTATTTACATCATCATAATAATGTAAACACGGTTTTTGTTCTTCAGCTTTTAAAATCCATGTTTAGGCAACACATAGATGATTTCATTGCTGTTGCAGAATATAATGTAAATATTACTACCAGATGTCTAAGTAAAGATCAGTTTTCTAGTATCCGAGGTAGGGATTACAATATAATTGTTAAATAGACTCAGGTTTCCTAAGTATGATAAGAAAAAAAGCAAGATTTAATATTATCCTTCTTACTTTGCAAACCATAGTGAGGAAGAGAAAAAGAGGATTCTTAGACAAAGACAGATGTTAAAATGTATAGTTTCTCACCACTCCAGGCAGAGTAATGCTCAAGCTGAAAGCAGGGAAAGAGTGGGCTTTTTTTTCAGGTGGTCATAAGTAATAAAAAATCTGGTTCCTTTTCATTCCAGAGGAATTCCATCAGCAATGTGGTAATTGCAACACAAGATTTGCCCACTATTTGAACTGTTAACCTCAAGCTGTCTTGAAACTGTCTTTAGTTGAATGGACTAGGCAGCCTAAAGTAATGAGGATGGCTGGTTCAGATCAGATCAGTCGCTCAGTCGTGTCTGACTCTTTGAGACCCCATGAACTGTAGCACGCCAGGCCTCCCTGTCCATCACCAACTCCCGGAGTTCACTCAGACTCACGTCCATGGAGTCAGCAATGCCATCCAGCCATCTCATCCTCTGGCGTCCCCTTCTCCTCCTGCCCCCAATCCCTCCCAGCATCAGAGTCTTTTCCAATGAGTCAACTCTTTGCATGAGGTGGCCGAAGTACTGGAGTTTCAGCTTTAGCATCATTCCTTCCAAAGAAATCCCAGGGCTGATCTCCTTCAGAATGGACTGGTTGGATCTCCTTGCAGTCCAAGGGACTCTCAAGAGTCTTCTCCAACACCACAGTTCAAAAGCATCAATTCTTCGGTGCTCAGCCTTCTTCACAGTCCAACTCTCACATCCATACATGACCACAGGAAAAACCATAGCCTTGACTAGACGGACCTTTGTTGGCAAAGTAATGTCTCTGCTTTTGAATATGCTATCTAGGTTGGTCATAACTTTCCTTCCAAGGAGTAAGCGTCTTTTAATTTCATGGCTGCAGTCACCATCTGTAGTGATTTTGGAGCCCAGAAAAATAAAGTCTGACACTGTTTCCACTGTTTCCCCATCTATTTCCCATGAAGTGGTGGGACCGGATGCCATGATCTTCGTTTTCTGAATGTTGAGCTTTAAGCCAACGTTTTCACTCTCCACTTTCACCTTCATCAAGAGGCTTTTGAGTTCCTCTTCACTTTATGCCATAAGGGTGGTGTCATCTGCATATCTGAGGTTATTGAGATTTCTCCCGGCAATCTTGATTCCAGCTTGTGTTTCTTCCAGCCCAGCATTTCTAATGATGTACTCTGCATATAAGTTAAATAAACAGGGTGACAATATACAGCCTTGACGTGCTCCGTTTCCTATTTGGAACCAGTCTGTTGTTCCATGTCCAGTTCTAACTGTTGCTTCCTGACCTGCATACAGATTGCTCAAGAGGCAGATCAAGTGGTCTGGTATTCCCATCTCTTGAAGAATTTTCCACAGTTTATTGTGATCCACACAGTCAAAGGCTTTGGCATAGTCAATACAGCAGAAATAGATGTTTTTCTGGAACTCTCTTGCTTTTTCTATGATCCAGCGGATGTTGGCAATTTGATCTCTGATTCCTCTGCCCTTTCTAAAACCAGCTTGAACATCAGGAAGTTCACAGTTCACATTTTGCTGAAGCCTGGCTTGGAGAATTTTGAGCATTACTTTACTAGCGTGTGAGATGAGTGTAATTGTGCGGTAGTTTGAGCATTCTTTGGCATTGCCTTTCTTTGGGATTGGAATGAAAACTGACCTTTTCCAGTCCTGTGGCCACTGCTGAGTTTTCCAAATTTGCTGGCATATTGAGTGCAGCACTTTCACAGCATCATCTTTCAGGATTTGGAATAGCTCAACTGGAATTCCATCACCTCCACTAGCTTTGTTCGTAGTGATGCTTTCTAAGGCCCACTTGACTTCACATTCCAGGATGTCTGGCTCTAGGTCAGTGATCACACCATTGTGATTATCTGGGTCGTGAAGATCTTTTTTGTACAGTTCTTCTGTGTATTCTTGCCATCTCTTCTTAATATCTTCTGCTTCTGTTAGGTCCATACCATTTCTGTCCTTTATTGAGCTCATCTTTGCATGAAATGTTCCTTTGGTATCTCTGATTTTCTTGAAGAGATCCCTAGTCTTTCCCATTCTGTTGTTTTCCTCTGTTTCTTTGCATTGATCGCTGAAGAAGGCTTTCTTATCTCTTCTTGCTATTCTTTGGAACTCTGCATTCAGATGTTTATATCTTTCCTTTCCTCCTTTGCTTTTCGCTTCTCTTCTTTTTACAGCTATTTGTAAGGCCTCCCCAGACAGCCATTTTGCTTTTTTGCATTTCTTTTCTATGGGAATGGTCTTGATCCCTGTCTCCTGTACAATGTCACAAACCTCAGTCCATAGTTCATCAGGCACTCTATCTGTCAGATCTAGGCCCTTAAATCTATTTCTCACTTCCACTGTATAATCATAAGGGATTTGATTTAGGTCATACCTGAATGGTCTAGTGGTTTTCCCTACTTTCTTCAATTTAATTCTGAATTTGGCAATAAGGAGTTCATGATCTGAGCCACAGTCAGCTCCTGGTCTTGTTTTTGCTGACTGTATAGAGCTTCTCCATCTTTGGCTGCAAAGAATAGAATCAATCTGATTTCGGTGTTGACCATCTGGTGATGTCCATGTATAGAGTCTTCTCTTGTGTTGTTTGAAGAGGGTGTTTGTTATGACCAGTGCATTTTCTTGGCAAAACTCTATTAGTCTTTGCCCTGCTTCATTCCATATTCCAAGGCCAAATTTGCCTGTTACTCCAGGTGTTTCTTGACTTCCTACTTTTGCATTCCAATCCCCTATAATGAAAAGGACATCTTTTTTGGGTGTTAGTTCTAAAAGGTCTTGTAGGGCTTCACAGAACCGTTCAACTTCAGCTTCTTCAGTTACTGGTTGGGGCATAGACTTGGATTACTGTGATATTGAATGGTTTGCCTTGGAAACGAACAGAGATCATTCTGTCGTTTTGAGATTGCATCCAAGTACTGCATTTCAGACTCTTGTTGACCATGATGGCCACTCCATTTCTTCTGAGGGATTCCTGACCGCAGTAGTAGATATAATGGTCATCTGAGTTAAATTCACCCATTCCAGTCCATTTCAGTTTGCTTATTCCTAGAATGTCGACATTCACTCTTGCCATCTCTTGTTTGACCACTTCCAATTTGCCTTGATTCATGGACCTGACATTCCAGGTTCCTATGCAATATTGCTCTTTACAGCATTGGACCTTGCTTCTATCACCAGTCACATCCACAGCTGGGTATTGTTTTTTCTTTGGCTCCATCCCTTCATTCTTTCTGGAATTATTTCTCCACTGATCTCCAGTAGCATATTGGGCACGTACTGACTTGGGGAGTTTCTCTTTCAGTATCCCATCATTTTGCTTTCCATACTGTTCATGGGGTTCTAGGCAGCCTAAAGTAATGAGGATGGCTGGTTGCTTATCTGCTAATTAGCTGTAAGTGATGGTCAAACAAAGAAGGGTTGGGCTTGCATTTAGATCTTATGCAAAAACGAATTGGCATTTCCAAAGCATGTCATTGAAAGCTATTCCTGTGTTACAGACTGCTTCTTTCTAGGGATTCTAGTCCTTAGAAGAATGCTTAGTAACTGCAGAAAGTAAGACTTGTGAAGTTCTTTTCTTCCCTTTGTAACAGAGAAATAGCCCAAGGAGCCCTACTAACATATCTTGATTACATAAAAATAAAGGTATAGATAATGGAAGTTAGAATGCAGACAGCTGAGATGAAGAGAGTGTAGCAATCTTATAAAAACGGCAGTCAGGAAAAAGCTATCAGACATCGCCAGGACATAAAAGAGGTTTGTGTATTATTTTGAGTTAATAAATAATTAACAGACAAACTAAAAATACTGATTTAACTATCAAACAAGAAGTGAGAATACAGGTGGACATGCACTAAAACATCTATCACAGTAGCTAGTCAATTAATGTCAATTTTATGTCTCATAGGTGTACACGAGATGGGAGGATTTTTATCAGAAGTAGAAGTACCAGTTGACTTTAGGAGCAGGATTGGGGATGGGAGTAGAGGAGAGGAGTCTGTTGCTTTTCAGTGTTAGCCCATTTGTGTTATTTTTCATCATGAGAACGTGTCACTTTAATAAAAACTAGGCATATATTTAGGAAAGGACAAAACTAATTGGACTAGTTGATTAAGTGACAACAGTATTTGTTTAAGTATTTAACTTGTTTCCTGCTGCTAACACACAATCTTCCTCATTTTCTTCTTTCTCCTACCTTATGCCCAAGTCTACTTCTATTCATCTCCTTTATTCTACTCACAACATACTCAGAAATCCTTTGTGCTACTTCACTAAGCATATAATAATCACTAAAAGGCCTATTTCTGCTTCATTGACTACACCAAAGCCTTTGATTGTGTGGATCACAACATACTGTGGAAAATTCTTCAAGAAATGGGAATATCAGACCACCTGGCCTGCCTCCTGAGAAATCTGTATGCAGGTCAAGGAGCAACAGTTAGAATCAGACATAGAACAACAGACTGGTTCCAAATCAGGAAAGGAGTACGTAAAGGCTGTATATTGTCACCCTGCTTATTTAATTTATATACAGAGTACATCATGCGAAATGCTGGGCTGGATGAGGCAAAAGCTGGAATCAGGATTGCAGGGAGAATTATCAATAACCTCAGATACGAAGATGACACCACCCTTATGGCAGAAAGCTAAGAAGAACTAAAGAGCCTCTTGATGAAAGTGAAAGAAGAGAGTGAAAAAGTTGGCATAAAACTCAACATTCAGAAAACTAAGATCATGACATCCAATCCCATCACTTCATGGCAAATAGAAGGAGAAACAATGGAAACAGTGAGAGAATTTATTTTGGGGGGCTCCAAAATCACTGCAGATGGTGACTGCAGCCATGAATTTAAAAGATGCTTGTTCCTTGGAAGAAAAGTTATGATCAACCTAGGCAACATATTAAAAAGCAAAGACATTACTTTGCCAACAAAGGTCTGTCTAGTCAGAGCTATGGTTTTTCCAGTAGTCATGTATGGATATGAGAGTTGGACCATAAAGAAAGCTGAGCACCGAAAAATTGATGCTTTTGAACTGTGGTGTTGGAGAAGACTCTTAAGAATCCCTTGGACTTCAAGGAGATCCAACTGGTCAATCCTAAAGGAAATCAGTCCTGAATATTCATTGGAAGGACTGATGTTGAAGCTGAAACTCCAACACTTTGGCCACTTGATGCAAAGAACTAACTCATTGGGAAAGACCCTGATGCTGGGAAGGATTGAGGGCAGGAGGAAAAGGGGATGACAGAGGATGAAATGGTTGGATGGCATCACTGACTCGATGGACAGGAGTTTGAGTAAGCTCCGGGAGTTGGTGATGGTCAGGGAAGCCTAGCGTGCTGCAGTCCATATCACAAAGAGTCAGACATGACTGAGCAATTGAACTGAACTGACTGAAAATGTCTATTGAGTCAGTCTTGTAGTTAATATACTATTTTTATGTACTTTGTACTGCACAAGGTGATTGACAGATTAGGTCAGTTGTTATTGCTATTTTGGGATAAGAAAACTGATACTCCTTGTAAAATTTATTTCAAGAAAGAGTCTGAACATTGTTATTGCTATCAATGGAAAATCATGGTTAAAAAATATATATTTTTTGAGGGGAAAGAATGGATACTTGTATCCAGAAAATGGGTGATTCAACAAAACCAATTACTTTCTTTATGAAGCCTCAAAATACAAAGAAGGACTGTTCTCAGAAAATAAAGAATAACCTTGAAGCTTATCAATCAACTTTTCATGTTTCCAGTTTGTCTGCAGAGAACTATCATTTCATTCTACTTTGCCTTTTGCCTTTTTTAGTACACAGTGGATGTGTCAAAAATTTTTTATTAATACCCAAACTTTTATTTGGGGACAGATTTCTGTAACATCTTTTCATGTATTTAATATTGCTCCCTGTATGTGCCACTTCTGGACTTTGATGAATTCAACTTTCTTTATTATATGTTAGGTCTTGGATCTTCCAGTCCTTTGCTAGCTTCTTCCAAGTCATGTTTCTGTAAAGAGCTGAAAATTCCAGTCACTAAGGTAGTGGCTAGCATCCTTGAGCAGAGATGACAAAATGATGGCTTTTTCACTAAACTCAGCTTATGCACTTCACCAGATTCACTTGGCCCTTCAGTCTCTCTGGCTTTGGTCACTTCCTTGACTTCTCAACTGAGCCGCGCAAGTGACTACGTAGGCGTGGCCACCATCCTTGAATAGCTTCTAGTATCTCTAGTTATCTTCCAGTGGCAAAGGCCAGGTTTTAGCAAAGGTTCCTATGTGTTCTCAACAGTGGGAGCCAAAGCAGTGCTCTGGTCCAATCAGTCAAGTCCAAGGATGCTCGCCTTTTCTCAGCAGCTGCCTGGAGAAGCCAAATAAAACAATCTGGAAGTTCAGGACAGATAATGCCTTGTGAGTCAAATTTGACCAAGGAAAGACAGTATTTAGGGGGCAGCTGTCAGATATATCAAGAGACTGAGTAACCAGATTTGTTTCCTTGTAAATCTGTGCCATCTTGGTAACACATATGTTCTTTGTTTTCCTTTTCTTTCCTATTGTCGTTCCCTGTATCCCTTATTCTCAGGGGGTACTCTTGTGCCCCTCCAATAAGATATTTACTTACATACTTCAGGCTGTGCTTTCTAGAAACCTGGGCAATGCATTTGGCACCTCTATCTGGAAAACAGACCCTCAGGATAGGAATATTCAGTTGGATTGCCCACTAATGGAAGGTATTAGGGCCCCCACCACTGGTGGAAAGTGAGGTGCTAATAACCTAGATATACACAATTATTCAAGTTTTCACCTGTGGTTAACTGGATTGAGGTGTTGGTGAAAGACAAAGCAGTGAGACAGCAAGTGTTTAATGCGCTTGATTGATGGATAATTAAATGACTGTGGTTAGGATGTCTGGTTTTAACAGCATCTGAGGGCAAATTAAAGCATATTTTGAAACCCAGAGGTCTTAAATGTAGCTCTGAAAAAGATTCTTATTCCTTGATGCACAAAAAGATTCTCAGTTAAAAATGAGGCTTAGAATTCAAGCATAAGAGTAGCAGAGATAAAACGTGAAGTTGAAAGAAAAGAACCCTGAACTATGTGATCGGATCCTCAGTTTATAAACCTGAGAGTCTTAAACCTCCAAATTCCACTGAAACCTTCTGGCTCACCCAATTTCCCCTTACTAAAAGAGAACAGTTTCTCTATATCTGAATACGATGCAATGTCCCACCTGAAAAAGGGTGACGCGTTTCCTTTACAACCTACCCCATTATTCCCCCTTGCCTACAGGACAACAAGAAGCATTGTTCTTGGAATAAAAAGCACCCCACAAAAGGAATTGTACATATATGTGTTTTCAGGAACTGAGGAAATAAGTATTGGAATGTATTTTGAAGGTGTTTACCCAGGGAGATGGAATATAGGACTGAATAGGGGAGAACTCACTGATACTGGGGCACTCACTCACACTAACGGTTCAACATTCTGGCAAGTGTACCTGAAGCTCGTCATAGTAATTCACTCTCATGGTTTCTGGATTACTGGGTGTCACAACGACCTGTGATAAATGAAGTGGAAGTTTCAAAATACCCAGCCCAATATTGAGAGAGGGATTAGACATGGGGGTAATTAGAGAGAGGGTAATGCCAGAATGTTAGAATAGATCTGAATGGTAAATGTAACTGAAAAACCGCCACCTGCCTATGTTCCCAGAAAGGACCCCAAAGACACTGCTTTCACTGTGGCAGTAAAGATGCATTTGGGGAATCACTTTGGCAACTATCTCTGCAGGAAGATACTGCCATGGAACTTGGATTCCAGATATTAATGGGTAAATAGCATTTTGAAATGACATGGGCCAGGTGGCAGCATGGGCCAGAGTCAAAATAAATGTAATTGCTGACATGGACAGCCAGATTAGCAATAAGGATTGCCAGATCAGCAATATGGATGCCTCAATTCATAGAGATTTAAACAGTAGCTCTTAGCTAGCTGTAGTATGCTCAATTTATGTAATAATAAACCAAGTAAAATCTGACTAGCAGACCAGCTTGGATCAATGGTCAAGTTGGAAAAATCATAGCTCCTCGCTCAGGTTCCAGATTCCTCAGTTTATTGGGGCAGTTTATTGATTAAAGTTGAGGCCAAGTGCTCTTGAGGAGGACCCTCAGAGACACTGTTGGTGTATATGGTAAATATCCCTACTATTTCTCTCCTAGCAGACTTATAATTTCTAGGGTAATCATGCTTTTCTGGGAGCTTTCCAGGATTTCTAAGATGTGTGTCTGATATGATATTGACACCAGTGAACAAAAATTGCTATTACAATTCTCTGAGTAGAGTGGAAGATTATGGAGGTGAAATACATGAAATTTTGTCCACATTTCTTGACAGTTGGTCCAATTGGTATTTGAGTTCATTGTGAGATCGGCTTCCTGAGCCTCAGATATTTAATTGTGAATATAGCAGCTGGGAAATATTCCATGTTGATCCTCTGACTTGTGGCTAAGTAGCACCTTGGTTGGAAAGGAAAACAGAACTTTCTGAAACTGTTCCCTTCCCCAGTTGACATAGTCAATTAGAAAAAAATAGTACTGTATCTAGAGAGGAATTGGCAAGGATTAGACTTAAAATCAAACACTAGAAAGTGACAGGGGTGGTGGTTCCATGTCACAGCCCCACTTAGTTCACCTGTTTGACTTCTACTAATACCTGCTTGGTTGAGGTGGATGTCCATGGACTATCACAGCTTTCTCCACATGACAGATCCAATTGCAGCTGCTATAAGATGTGTTGTCATTACCAAGACAGCTCCACTACAACCTCTAGCATTTCACGAGAGGAATTATTCCTTAAGTGGTAAGTTGCATCTCTTGTTAATCTTATACACAGTGTGCACACATTTGTATTATATTGATGTGCCACAGAACATCATACAGGTCTACTATCTTGACAGAATTATTCTAATTAGACTAGAACAAAAGAAAATGGCACTACCCTAGAAGCCCTAGTAAGACATGTATTCCAGAAGGTAGGAGATGTATCCTACAATCATTTGGTGACTTTAGACAAGTTTTTAGGGGTGTTCAGGAGCATACTAGGACACCCCCTCTAAGGTACAAGGCCACTCCTTTCATCATTTCACATCTCTTCCAACTAGGAAAGAAGTAATAAGGACTTTTAGGGTGCTGAAACAAGATCCCTGTAGCAGAAAACTGGTCTCCATGGGAATAATAGTTCTCTGCATGTTGTTGGGCCCTCATAGAGACTGAACACCAGATCCTAGGACGCTGAGTCTGTACAACTTGAACTGCTCACCATAAACAGCAGTTATAACATCTACAAACTCACAAAATCAGTGCGCATCCATCCATTCTAGGATGGAAGTGGTACACCATCCATCCATTCTCAGATGGTGGTGGTGCATTCAGCACTGGCTGAGGCAAGTCCTGAAGGCACTAGTAAATTACACGAACAAGTAAATTACATGCCACCTATCTCTACTGAGGGCTTCCCTCATAGCTCAGTTGGTGAAGAATCCTCCTGAAATTCAGGAGACCCCAGTCTGATTCCTGGGTCGGGAAGATCTGTTGGAGAAGGGATAGGCTACCCACTCTAGTATTCTGGCCTGGAGAATTCCATGGACTGTATAGTCCATGGGGTCGCAAAGAGTTGGACACAACTGAGTGACTTTCACTATTTCTACTGAACTGATCCTTCCACTTTGCTTCACACCTATGGCCTCATAGGATATTTCATATGGATTTCTTACACATAATTGAGGAAGAAGCTAAGTATCAGGCCTTGTTCATATCTGCACTGATTGTCTTATTGCATCTCAGTTAGAAGTGGCCCTGAAGGATAAGACAGATCTTCAATAAGTACACTTGCTTGTCCCCTTGTTTGGAGGAAAAGGTGATATATGGATATACCTGGACTTCAGGGCAGTGGAATGAATGGCATAACAGGCTTAAAGGTCTGGAATGAAGAGAAGGAAGAAGGCTTGAAGCAATGTTAAGAGGATGTACCCTTGGGTAGAGGTTAAATGTGTGGAGCTTTGTGTTTTTATCCACAAGAAAGCATCTCCTGCAGATAAGGTTCTCAGCAATCAGGTGCCAGCATGAGCTGTGATTGTCAGCCAGCCCATTCAAGTGATGCTTGTATTGTAGGTATATCAACAGATAGATATGGTTACAAGTTACACATAGGCTCAACCACAGTGATCTCATTCCACCGAGGCTGGCTGATAGAGTTATTACTACTACTAAATGTCCAATAGTCATTTTCTGAGTCCAACTCCAAGGACCCAGGTGACTCAAAATGTCACCATCCTCAGTGATACAAGACAACCTCCTGTGATGGGTTCATTCCACTGGGCCTTGGAGGGGATAGAAATTCTTCCTAATCAAAATCAATACAGTCACCCAAGGACTTATAGAATGCCTGAGCTATCAACAGCGTCCTACACAATATTGTTTCAGATGAAAAGAAGCTATGTATTTTAATGTAAAGAGGTTTGAAAATGAAGTTACAAATGTGAGATTCACTGGCCATACATCACTGAGAAGCAGCCATAGGTGGAATGGCATTTTGAAGGTTCAGTTAATTTGTCAGCTCAGGGACAATACCTTGTAGGTTGGGGAGCTACCCTACGGGTTGCACTACATTCACTGAACTGATGCCTGATATATGGTGTTATGTCCTTCACAGTAGAAGTCAAGGAACAAAAGAAAGGAATTATGATCGGGCCTTTACATCATGACTGTCATTGAGCCTCTTGCAGGATTTGTGTTTTCTATCTCTGCAAAATTAGTCTCTGCCATGTTAGATTCCTGTATTTCTACCAGCAGATACCAGAAAAGTTTTCCACTTAATTGGAAGCTATTATTGCCATTTGGCCACCACCAGTGGACCAGCAGGAAAATAAAGAGCTACTGTTCTGAGTTAACAAATATCTGTGTTGATATTGCACAATTAAGGCAGAGAGGAGTGTATCTAGAACTGTGGATTTACTGGGAAGTCCTTTGGTTTTTACTGCCCAGTAATAACTATGATGGAGAAGGCAATGGCACCCCACTCCAGTATTCTTGCCTGAAAAATCCCATGGATGGAGGAGCCTGGTGGGCTGCAGTCCGTGGGGTCTCTAAGAGTCGGGCACGACTGAGCGACTTCACTTTCACTTTTCACTTTCATGCACTGGAGAAGGAAATGGCAACCCACTCCAGTGTTCTGGCCTGGAGAATCCCAGGGACAGAGGAGCCTAGTGGGCTGCTGTCTATGGGGTCGCACAGAGTCGGATACGACTGAAGCAACTTAGCAGCAGCAGCAGCAGCAGCAGCAATAACTATGAAGGGACAATTGCGGTAATCAGAGCCCCTCACATGGTAAGGTAAGTAAGGGCTTAATGCTCCTTGGGGATAAAGAGCTGGGTCATTCCACCAGGGAAGTAACCAAGGCTACTCAAAGTTTTGATCAAGAAAAATCCCAAGTTGACAGAGAAAGAGATAAGTATCAATTATTGTTCCAGAGCCAGCTGCAACATCAGGGGATGTAAATAGTTTGTTTTGCTCATCCTCCTTGAGTCTCTTTAGAATATTTTAATTGTTCACTCTTTGAAGACCCAGACTTGTACCACCCACCCTTGGAGTAGAAGTGAAGGTGCTTACACAAAAGAAGGCATAAGTAGATCTGGGCAATGCAAGACACAAATATGCCGGATCCAACCTATGTACCTGTGCTGATGTAATCAGTGATATTTAGTCTCTAGACCTTGATCATTTCCTGTTTTTCAGATGAACTAGACCAATGGCACCCCACTCCAGTACTCTTGCCTGGAAAATCCCATGGACGGAGGAGCCTGGTAAGCTGCAGTCCATGGGGTCGCGAAGAGTCGGACATGACTGAATGAGTTCACTTTCACTTTTCAATTTCATGCATTGGAGAAGGAAATGGCAACCCACTCCAGTGTTCTTGCCTGGAGAATCCCAGGGACGGGGGAGCCTGGTGGGCTGCTGTCTATGGGGTTGCACAGAGTCGGACACGACTGAAGTGACTTAGCATAGCATAGTCCTATTTAAAATGTCCTTATAGACTTCATGCCTTGGTCATGGCTGTTGTTGCCTCATCTTGACTCAGTTTCTCCCTGAGGAAAGAGCTGAGCCTTAGTGCAATTTCAAATGTTAGCTGTAGTGGGAACCTCTTAGCATCTTCAAAGCCTGATTTCAATGTGGCTGGACCTGCTGGGACTCTCATTTCCTAGAAGTTATCTACAAAGACCTAGCACAATGCCCGGAAGTGCGCAGAAAGGAAAGTGCTATGGCCTGACCCTTGACCAGTGAGAAACAGAACTTAAAAATTTGTCATTTTAAAACACTTCCCCTTTATTCTCCTTGGACAGATTCTCCAAAGAAGGTGTGGGTCTACATGACCTCTTCTTGTTACTAACATGAGTTTTCTTGTAAAACTGTGGCCAGTTCTTTGATGCAACATGTGTTTTGTTGTCCTTTTTCCTTGCATTGTGTCATTTTTTTTTTTTTTCAATTCACTCTTGTCCTGGGATTCTACCTCTCAATAAAGCATTAGTATATGAGCCCTGGTCTAGGGATGTTTTCTAGAAAATTAAGGGTAATGCAGCTTTTTAATAGGAAAGACATCAAAATCACTATAATAAAAATACTTGAAATAGAAAGAACAAATAAAGCTCTCCAACCTAAGTGACATGGGATATGTGAAGAGATTAACGCAGTGGAGATTGGGCAATCTTTTGTTTAAGAAGGGAAAAGTTCATGATTTTCTCTTTCTGCCTTTCTCTTAGATATTATATTGCAATAAGGCTTGGAAAGTTGCATTTGAAAGCTAGTAAGATTTGTTCAATTCTTGGCTAGGCAGCAGAGACTGAACAGCAAACAGAAAGCAGAAACTTGTAAAATATGCATTCTATAATACCATTTTTAAGAAAGATGTAAGGGTAGCTTGAGGTTTTATACTTTATAGTCTAGACTATAGGAATTTAAGCCAATATTTTATTTAAACCGCATGGGCTAAAACGTTGTATATTTCTCAAGATTTTCCTAAACTTTCTCCTGTAAACCAGCTATTCTCTGATTATTATCCTCCTCAGCAAATGTTAACTCTGTTCTTCCTGTTGCTTAAGCTGAGACATTGGTATTATCCTTGACACTTTTGCTAGTCTCAGAGCCTGTATTCAAGGTATCAGTAAAATCTGTAAACTTCATCTTCATTTTACATTTAGAACCCAATCAATTTAAAATAAATTTTAACATGATTCAACCCTTTCCAATGGTTTTATGTCTTTGTTAGAGTAAAATTCAAAATATCTTGGTTTATTCACTAATATATCCTTTACACACATAACTATTCAATATTTATAAACAATAGTTTATTTATGAACTTAAGAAATATTTTGTGAATGAACTGATATATGTTGAGCCTGCTTCCTAATCTCTAGAGATAAACAAGGAAAGTTATTTGAAAGTTTAAATGTGAATTTGTGGATATTTAGATTAATGTTTCTACTGCTGTAAGATTTGAGAATGTTCTAATTTCAGAAATATTAACTAGTTGACAGTGACATGACCTTGGTAGAGAATAATTTAAGATGAAAAAGACAGTTTTTCTGTCAAAAATAGAATCTATTCTTTGATCTGGTGATAGCCATGATCAGATTGACACATTGGCTGAACATTTCCAACACCCCAACTAGCAAAGCATTCCTGGTGACCAAACTGTCTTTCTGTTTAATGTCAGAAATCAGTGATACTTTGTGACTAAGGTGATAATAAAAATCTTAAGAAACATCTATTATTAACCTCATTAAGAGAAATTGTGAAAGACACCTCCATCTCCAAGTGATATGGATAAATTTGGTGCCCTAAAAGGAAGATGTGACCAAAAATAAAAGAAAAAAGAATAAAAGGAGACTACTTGACATTTGGATAAAAATTAGTAAAAGTTACCTAATGTCTGTGAAATATGTTTCCTCTATATTTAAAAATCACCACTGGAGAAGGAAATGGCAACCCACTCCAGTACTCTTGCCTGGAAAATCCCACGGATGGAAGAGCTGGGTAGACTATAGTCCGTGGGGTCACAAAGAGTTGGACACGACTGAGCATCTTCACCTTACCTTGCCTTACCTTACTGTTAAAATATGTAGCTGTGCTGTCATTTAAGCTTTAAGAATGATTGTATAATATGAGTGATGTTGTGTACTCTTAGATTAAAAAAAAATTATGCCATCTTAAAATATTCTACTCATCAGTCAATAAAATTGAGATTGTAGGCATCTTTGAAGTTAGGATTCTGTGCAGGCTGGTTTGGCAGGACAAGGAATGACAAACCTCAGTTTAGGTGGTAGCAGACTGGGTCTTCACCCTGGTTCTGCATCATCCCGTTGTGAGATGATGGCATATCCTTTTGTTGCCTGGAGCTCACACGAGCAATGTGGGTTAGGTCATCTGCAAGGTCACTCGCATCTCTGATAGGGTTTACTGATGACATGAAATTTCCAACATTTTAAAGTTGAACCCCACTGCCATTTAAACTGTCCTTTCCCGAAGCATGTTTGATCCTCCCGTTAAAACTCTCGAACTTCCAAACTGCTCCATTTTTGTTGTAGCCTTACAGTTTGCTGGAGGTAAAAACTTGCTGCCATTTTTGACTCTTCTTTTAATCATTTAACTTACTACAAAGTCTGACTGCTGCTTTTTTGGAACTATTTCTCAGATTAACCACTTTCTGTATTCTGACATCTATGGTTTTTACCTATGCCTCTTCTCTCCTGGCTTTATTATTCCAGCCGTTGCCTGGCTGGTTTCAGTGTCTTGTGCTCTGCTCTATTCATCCCATACATCGCTTTCAAAGGAATCTTCCAGTACCAATGCTTTCATTCTACTCACCAGCTTGAGACTCTACCCTGGTTATTTTTTATTGCCTGCTTTGTTCCAATGCATGTTTACCCTCCAGGTGGTTGCTTACTCAATGTGTTTCTCTTCCTTGCCCTTCTGCTTTTCAAAACTCCACCCTCATCAAGATCAATTGTGCTTATTCCATCATTAATGTTTTTCTTTATATTATTCTTTTTTGAATCTGTTATTTATTTTAAAAAAGTTTAATTGAAGGACAATTGCTTTACAATATTGTGCTTGTTTCTGCCATATGCCAATATGAATCAGCCGCGGCTACATTTATTTTCCTTATTTCCAGATAAACACTGAGGTTAAATGACTTGTCCAAATTCTCACATTAAACTTTGACCTACTGTTTCTGGAATCTTTGCATTTGACCACCATACAATTCTGCTTATCAAGTTATTTTTTAAAATTTTTTTAAATTTTATTGAAGTATAGTTGGTTTAGAATGTGTTAATTTCTTCTATACAGCAAATTGACTCAGTTGTACATATATGTGTCTGTGTGTATATATATCTTCTTTTTCGTATTCTTTTCCATTATGGTTTATCACAGAATATTGAATATAGTTCCCTGTGCTATACAGCATGACCTTGTTGCTTATCCATCCTATATATAATTGTTTGCCTCTGCTAATCCTAAATTTTCATTCCTTCCCTCTCCTACCTCCCTTCCCCTTTGCCAACCACAAACATATTCTTTATATGAGTCTGTTTTTGTTTTGCAGATGTGTTGATTTGTATCATACTTTAGATTCAACATATAAGTAATAGCATATGGTATTTGTCTTTCTCTTTCTGACTTATCACTTTGTATGATAGTCTCTAAGTCCAACCATGTTGCTGCAAATGGCATTACTTCATTCTTTTTGATGACTAAGTAACATTTCATTGTATGTGTGTGTATTACATCTTCTTTATCCCTTCATCTGTTAGGTTGTTTCCATGTCTTGGCTATTGTAAATAGTGCTGCTATTAACATACAGCACATGTATCTTTTCTAAAATTATAGCTTTGTCTAGGCATGTGTCCAGGAGTGGGATTGCTGGATCATATGACAACACTATTTTTAGTTTTTTGAGGAATCTCCATAGTGCTTTCCATGTGGCTGCACCAATTTACCTTCCCATCAACAGTGTAAGAGGGTTCCCTTTTCTCCATATCCTCTCAAGTTTTTATTATTTGTAGACTTTTAAATTATAACCATTCTGACTGGTGTGAGGTGGTACCTCTTTGTAGTTTTGATTTACATTTCTCTAATAATTAACAACATTGAGCATCTTTTCATGTGCCTATTCTGCCTATCAAATTCTTATATAAAGTAAGCATGTTTGTTTATCAAATTGTTCAAGCCTAATTTGCATATTATTATACTGAGATACATACTTAGACCTCATGTTTTAGTAAAAGAAAAAAATACACCTTTCTTTTATGGAAAATAGAAGAAGGCTTATTTATTTACTAGGTCCATTTCTGTAATGCTATGGCTAAAATAATTGCAAATGTATAGGCTTCAAAAGGTGGACTGTCCTGTATTAATATTTAAAATTATTTTCCTAAACTGTAACTGAAGTTTTAGGAGAAATGTTACTATAAATTTATAGTAGTAATTTCATAGAACTAGTCGAGAAAATAATTTGACAACTTGAGGCAAAAGGCAACTCATTATAAAATCAAGTTATCTGAAATCATGTACTACGTGAGTTGAGAGAACTGAAGGATAGATCTTTTATGATGAAATAAGTGAATAGTGGGTTATTATATGATATCTATATATACATCTTAACTGATCATGAACTCCAGTAAGTCATAATAGTTGATAAAAAGAGAATTTTAATGTTAAATTTTGCATAGCTGCTGCACAAAATAACGTCAGGTATAAAAAACATTTTTTTGGAGGTGTAAATCTTTCAGAATAAAGTCATATCATTCTGTTTATGATGGTTGAATGTATTAATCAGGGCTCCCAAAGATTGAACCAATAGGATGTGTTTATGTGGAGAGAAAGATTTATTTTAAAGAATTGGCTCATGTGATTGTGGGGCCTGATATGTCACAATTCTTCAGGGCACATCAGTAGGCTGGAGACCCAGAGAAGACCTGATGTTGCAGGTCAAGTCCAAAGTGACTCTGGGAGGCAGAATCCTTTTTTCCTTGAAAATCTTCAGTCTGTTTTCTCTTCATCTGACTAAATGGGGTGTACCTACATTAAAAAGCTGGAGACGGAAATGGCAACCCACTCCAGTATTCTTGCCTAGAGAATCCCGTGGACAGAGGAGCCTTACAGGCTACAGTCTATGAGGTTGCAAGAATTGGACACAACTTAGTGATTAAACCATAGGTTTGTCTTAAGAAACTTCAGAGTTCATTTGAGTCATCTGAGGCACTTAGTATAAATGTAATTGAATAGGCACTATTCCAGAGCTTTTGGTATAGGTCTAGACTGTAACCTTGGAATTTTCATTTTGAAAAGAGACTTCAAGATGATATTGAAGCATGAGATATTCAGGTCACACTTTGACAATACTGATGACATAGGTAAATATAGATTATGCCCCCTTCCTGCTTTAATCTCTATTCTAATATTATTTATTTGTATTGTATTTTATTATTGGAGCATAATTGCTTTACAATGTTGTGTTAGTTTCTGCTGTACAACAAAGTGACTCAGATATATGTATACATCCGTCCCCTCCTTCTTGAGCCTTCCTCGCACTGGCCCCCATTCTAGCCCTCTAGATCTTCACCGAGCACCACGCTGAGCTTCCCGTGTTTCAGGTTCCCATTTCTGCTTTACATGTAGTAGTGTATGTATGTCGATGCTACTCTCTCAGTTGGGCTCACCCTCTCCTTTCCCCTCTGTGTCCACAAAGCTGTTCTCTATATCTACATATCTCTTCCTGCCCTGCAAATAGAGTCATCTGTACCACTTTTCTAGATTCCAAATATACACATTAATGTATATTTTTCTTTTCTCTCTTTTTGACTTACTTCACGCTGTATGATAGATTCTAGGTCCATCCACGCCACTATAAATACTTTTTGTGGCTGAGTAATATTCCATTGTATGTATGTACTACATCTTTATTCTTCTGTCGATGAACATTTAGGTTGCTTCCATGTCATGGCTATGGTAAATAGTTGTTTTTCTCCCCCCTAATGGCTACTTCCAGTTTTCCTAGAAAAACTGATATAAATTAGACAGAGGGACGGTGATTGTTCCCTTATTTCGTAGCTATTTTCTAACAAAGAAAAGTCTCACAAGATTGAAGCCAAGCTTCCCTTTGATAACATGCTATTCTTCACATTTGGAACTCTTGAAACAATCTCATGTTTATTCCAAGGCACAATTTTAAAGAAAATCTGGACATTGCTAAGATCATTGTGACTCTTATCATAGATGATGCTTTGTAATTACTGTGGCCAAAAGACCTTCACTGTCATGGTCTATGACTTTGCAAACTCGGACATGACTCTTTAGTTTTTTATGATTTCAATTGAATCTGTTTATGTTTTAGTATTACATATGTTGAACTTGGAGAAGGAAATGGCAACCCACTCCAGTGTTCTTGCCTGGAGAATCCCAGGGACGAGGGAGCCTGGTGGGCTGCCATCTATGGGGTCACACAGAGTCAGACACGACTGAAGTGACTTAGCAGTAGCAGCATGTTGAACTTAGTTGCTATTTAAAATATCTTTCAAAATTTTTGTTATGTGATTTGGCTTTGAAACAAAATTTACTATGTTCATAGAAATGCACATAAACAAAAGGATGTTGTGTAAACTTAATAGTCAGCAAAATGAAGTCCTTTTCTTTAGAGGAATGACAACAATTCTACTTTTTCATGCAAAGCAACAATCAGGTACTTTAAAGAAGTATAAATTTGGAAAACCAAGTTTATTATACAGGAGAATCACCTGGGAAGTTCATTAAATGCAAATTCTGATTCTGTAATTTTGGGTTGAGGCCTTAAAGTCCAAATTACTCACAAAACTTCCAAATGTTATCCATGCCGCTGGGCCGCGAACCAGGATATGAGTCGTCAGGTTAATCAGAAAGGATAGGTATACATACAGGAAGCTGTGTTATACTTTAAGGTACATATAAAAGGATTCTCTGTCATTTATTTCTCTATATTTTGGTAACACCTTAGCCATTTATTATGTAAATACAATAAATTTATAATAAATAGAATATTTTTCTCTTCTAGGTATATATGAGTGATTGCTCTATAAAAAACTCAAGCCTAAGTTAATTTTCCAAGTATAAAAATTCTGTTAGGAAATTGTCAAATTAGGAATATGTATACTCCAAAGAGGAGAAGGCAATGGCACCCCACTCCAATACTCTTGCCTGGAAAATCCCATGGACGGAGGAGCCTGGTAGGCTGCAGTCCATGGGGTCGCAAAGAGTCAGACATGACTGAGCGATTTCACTTTCACTTTTCACTTACATGCACTGGAGAAGGAAATGGCAACGCACTCTGGTGTTCTTGCCTGAAGAGTCCCAGGGACAGGGGAGCCTGGTGGGCTGCTGTCTATGGGGTCGCACAGAGTCGGACATGACTGAAGCAACTTAGCAGCAGCAGCAGCAGCAGCATTATTCATGATAGCTAAAACAAGGAGGCAACCCAAGTATCTATCAGTGGATGAATAAATAAGAAAAATGTGGTATATGTATACAATGGAATACTATCCAGCCTCAAAAAAGAAGGTAATTCTGATATATGCTACAACATGGATGAATCTTGAGGACATAATTATGAATGAAATAAGCCTGTTACAAAAAGACAAATATTCTATGATTCCACTCATAAGGAGTGTTTAGAATCATTAAACTCCTAAAGACAAAACGTAGAATGGTGTTTGCCAGCAGCTGCAGACAGGGAGGAATGGAACTTTATTGTTTAATGGCTGTAGTGTTTCAGTTTTGCAAGATGAAAAGAATTCTAGAAATGGATAGCGGTGATGGTTGCACAACAATGTGAATGTTCTTAAGGTTACTGAAAATGGCTATCATAGTGAATTTTATGGCCCTTTTCAAACAAATGGAAAAGGTGTATTAGGGATTTTATCTAACTTCTCATTTAAGACAGAGTCTATACCTGCATGACTGATAAGTTTCTTGAATGTGTATCTCAGGCATCCTTGAAAAATTGTGAGGTTTCCTAGTCAATCCTTAGAGATTATATGTTCCCCCATATTCATAGTGTAGTTGTTCTCAGCCACTTTCAGATCAGATCAGATCAGTCACTCAGTCGTGTCCGACTCTTTGCAACCCCCATGAATCGCAGCACGCCAGGCCTCGCTGTCCATCACCAACTCCCAGAGTTCACTCAGACTCATGTCCATCGAGTCAGTGATGCCATCCAGCCATCTCATCCTCTGTCATCCCCTTCTCCTCTTGCCCCCAATCCCTCCCAGCATCAGAGTCTTTTCCAATGAGTCAACTCTTCGCATGAGGTGGCCAAAATACTGGAGTTTCAGCTTTAGCATCATTCCTTCCAAACAAATCCCAGGGCTGATCTCCTTCAGAATGGACTGGTTGGATCTCCTTGCAGTCCAAGGGACTCTCAAGAGTCTTCTCCAACACCACACTTCAAAAGCATCTATTCTTTGGTGCTCAGCCTTCTTCACAGTCGAACTCTCACATCCATACATGACCACAGGAAAAACCGTAGCCTTGACTAGATGAAACTTTGTTGGCAAAGTAATGTCTCTGCTTTTGAATATGCTATCTAGGTTGGTCATAACTTTCCTTCCAAGGAATAAGCATCTTTTAATTTCATTGGCGGCTGCCAAAATCCTTCCCATAGTACCTAGAGTCATTCTTTTAATCCTTGATATGGCATATCATTGACTATTTCATAGGGAAGTAATCCCATTCTAGGGGAACTTTTAAGTTGTTTCAGTTTAACTCTTGGTACTAAATAGCTCAGCTTCCCAGGTATCTCAAGTGATAAAGAATTGGCCTGCCAAAGCAGGAGATGCAGAAGATGTGGGTTCGATATCTGGGTTGGGAGGATTCCCTGTAGAAGGGAATGGCAACCTTTCCAGTATTCTTGCCTAGGAAATCCCATGGACAGAGGAACCTTGTGGGCTACAGTCCAGGGAGTCACAAAGAGTTGGATGTGACTAAGCAACTGAGCACGCACACACTAAATAGCTTAACCAGTTCACTTTGTGCCTGTGTGTGATAAGATAGCCTTGCTGCTAAAGGATTTTTATAAATATGAGTCCTATTATTATGAAATTCACTTAGAAATCATATCGTGGGAAGAAAAATATTGTTTTCAAAGATAACTGCAGAATTTCTGTTAGGTCTAAAATAATCTTTCTTTTGAGACCTTACTGGGTGTGTTAATTTGTGGAAATAACTTTCTTTTCTTTTTTTCCCAAGAATTGGAAAGTTCTCCTAGACCCTGTCCCTGAATCCCCAGTTCACTCCACAAAAAAATAAATAAATAAACAAAAATAAGGAAAACAATCTTATATACAGAAAAGCCAAAAAGAGATTGCTCGGTATACAGAGCAGCTGTAGGGGAGTATCTCAGTCATCATAGCATCACTTTACATCTTTGATAGCTGTGAGATTCCACCCATTCTTACCTTGCTTTACTTTCTGCTCTTCCTTCTTCTCCTAGCTCCTCATATCTATTGTTTAAGGATCATGGTTATCTCTTCACTCATGAATCTCTTTGAAAAGAGAGCTAATTGATGAATGTATTTCTATTTATCAAAGAATCCCTGTTGTGTGAAACTGTCCCTTCATACTACAACCTAGTGTGTTGGCCAGGCTGTAAATAGCTGTGTATATAATCAGTCACCCAGTCCTAGTCCAACTAGTTATGTCAAATGTGATGGTGTCACATGGTTTGAAGCACAATAATTTATGCAAGAGAAATGTACACAAAAGGGTCTATGGCTCTGATAGTCAATCTGATGCTATTTGGAAGTTCATTGTAACAGGCAGACATCTGTCCTGATATATTGAAATACATATTGCTGAGATCCGAGGTGGGCTTTGCTGGTGGCTCAGATGGTTAAGAGGTAAGGTAAGGTAAGGTAAAGTCACTCAGTCGAGTCCAACTCTTTGTGACCCCATGGACTGTAGCCCACCAGGCTCCTCCATCCATGGGATTCGCCAGGCAAGAATACTGGAGTGGGTTGCCATTTCCCTCTCCATAGGTGGTAAAGAATCTGACTGCAGTGCAGGAAACCTGGATTCAATCACTGGGGTGGGAAGATCCCCTGGAGAAGGGAATGGCAATTCACTCCAGTATTCTTGCCTGGAGAATCCCATGGACAGAGGAGCTTGGTGGGCTACAGTCCATGGGGTCACAAAGAGGAAGACACAAAAGGCTAACACTAACTTACTAACATGGTTTGGGTTAATAGAATTTTAAATACATTGCGGTGAGCTGCTAACAGTGAAGGCTCATTCTTTATAACAAATTCACACACTCAAAATATTTGTCCTTTAGGACTGTATTTGACTAAATCTACACACAAAATTTCATTCTTCCCCAAAGAAGTTTGTATGAAAAAAATCTCCATCCTTGTAAGCATGTTAAGATTTATTTTGCCATTAAGAATTTCCAGTGAATTCAAACTAGAATTGCATTCACTTATTTATAAAGAATATTTTGTTCAGTAGAATATTTGGGGTGACAGTGCGCTGAGACAATCAAAGCATTGTCAGTGAAATGATCAGGATTTCAAAGTTTATGTAGATAGATAGACTACACCCCTAGGATGGTATAAATAGTCAGACAGCAAATAGTTTAACCCTTACAGTTCATGACTGAGCACATGCTTTCAGTAAAGCAAAGGGTCAAACTGTGTTGACTTAAAATAGAGCAAGGACAATTTTGGCAGTAACTTATAACAGTGAAGAGAGGATGGGGAAAGAAGACAGACAGAAATTCTATTTAAAGAAATACTGATGCCTTATACCTAATACAAGAAATCATCTCCTAGACCAGAATAAATGTAAAAGACATGTTTTCACAGAGATCTGGCAGAGCCATTGTTACATGAGTATCAGGCCTTAGTCACTCAGAAAGAAAATCCCTATAGCACATAAGAAGGTCAATATTGGGGTCACATCTGAGAGAATCCCTTTTCTTCAGTTCTGAAAGTTTATATTCACTGCAAGAAAAAAGACAATTAATTGAAGGTACAAAGGTCTTTAACAGAAAAGTTACAATACAATAGCTATAGAAAAGGCTTTAACTATGGGAATAATCAAAATTTAGTGTGCTTTCTCAGTGCCTGTTCCTTTCATGAACATATATATGATCATATTTGAAGAGGAAGCCAGCTAAAAAGTAGTACAGTTTTCACATATCCCCCACTCTCCACCGTCTTTACAAAATTGCAGTGTTTTTGCCTCTCGAGGCTACTTAATCCAAGATCTTTACATATCTGCTGCAATGCCTTACCCTTGACAGAAGAAATAAATAAAAGTTTTGGGAAACAGAATTTAATAATAATTTTTTAAACTAGATGGCAGACATCTCAAGATCCATGATAACTGAAAGTTAAGATAGGCTTATAATAAGTTATCTTCAATTGCATTCTTCTTAAAGGTACTTAATGGCAGTTTGGTAATCATGCATATTGCCCATGATATAATCAAATATCATTAAACATGTCATTCTCATGTTAAAAGAATGAGTATTTAGAGTTCACAAGAGAACTTAATTCAATCCATACTGTTATTCAAATAAACCCAGAGTTTGACCCAAGACATGACTCATTTTCACAGATGACAGCGGTACAGATTTCTTTGTAGGTGTAAAGCAACAGAATGTAAGAAAATATAGCTTTCTCCTGGTATTTTAGTTTTTAAAAAAGATTCCTACTTTGAAATCAATGGGATAAATTGTTTTTCATTCTCCAAGTTATTTATAGTTTTAATCTGGGATGACAGGCTGTTGTTTCAAGAACATGCAGTGTGGGCTCAGTCGTCCAACTCTTTGCAACCCCGTGGAGTGTAGCCCACCAGGTTCCTCTGTCCACGGAATTTTCCAGGCAAGAATACTGGAGTGGATTGACATTTTCTTCTCCAGGGATTGAACCTACACCTCTTGCATCTACCTGCATTGGCAGGTGGATTTTTACCACTGTGCCACCCCATTTAAGTCTGATTGTTTCATACACAAATGTACTGTATATACAAATTTAATAGCTAGTTAGACATTGTCAGCTGTATGTGAGAATATTTGTTATAATTCGCTCCAGTTCCATATCAGTCAACTGATACATCTTTGGACCTGCCAGCATTATGTTCACAATATTTAGCCCATGAAAAATATAGTTGTGTTATTTGTAGACAGATGTCATGAATGTGATTGAATAAATTTACCCCAAAATTGGCTATACAAAATTTATTATTTAGAAAAAAATGTCTAATCCAATTCTGACTTTTTTTTTTAAAGGACAAGTATACAGGTCTGCTTAGCAGTCTGACTTTGTGAAAGTTTTTCCAAGACCCTTAACGGAACATATATTATCAAATAAATCATTGTAGATGAATAAGGAGCACCCCAATACTCTAATGACTTCACTTTCACTTTTCCCTTTCATGCATTGGAGAAGGAAATGGCAACCCACCCCAGTGTTCTTGCCTGGAGAATCCCAGGGACGGGGTACCCTGGTGGGCTGCCGTCTAGGGGGTCGCACAGAGTCGGTGTTGACTGCAGCGACTTAGCAGCAGCAGCAGCAATACTCTAAATTGTAATACATGCAGTTACATTTTATCTTTTCTTAATTTATAAAGTCAACAGCCTTTATTATTATCTAAATACTTAAGCCGCTTTCATGATGAAAAGGCAGATGTTGTACTTAGCAATTTGTGATTTGAGGAAGATTGACCAACGTTTGAAAGTTTCTGAAAGAAAACTTTCTTCCTTTTTACCTTTTAAAACATCATTTCAGTGAGGATGAGCTCAGTGATTAAGACCTACAGAAACCATACACACATGTACATACACATAGGTGCACACACACACAAGCAAAGAGGAACTAAAGAGCCTCTTGATGAAAGTGAAAGAGAAGAGTGAAAAAGCTGGCTTAAAATTCAACATTCAAAAAACTAAGATCATGGCATCCGGTCCCATCACTTCTTGGCAAATAGATGGGGAAACAATTGAAACCATGACAGACTTTATTTTCTTGGGCTCCAAAATCACTGCAGATGGTGACTGCAGCCATGAAATTAAAAGATGCTTGCTCTTTGAAAAAGAAAAAAACTACAATAAACCCAGACAGCATATTAAAAAGCAGAGACATTATTTTGCCAACAAAGGTCCATCTAGTCAAAGCTATAGTTTTTCCAGTAGTCATGTATGGATGTTTGAGTTGGACCACAAAGAAAGCGGAACACTGAAGAATTGATGCTTTTGAACTGTGGTGTTGGAAATGACCCTTTGGATTTCAAGGAGATTCAACCAGTCAATCCTAAAGGAAATCGGTCCTGAATATTCATTGGAAGGATTGATGCTGAAGCTGAAACTCCAAATCTTTGGCCACTGATTGGAGAACTGACTCATTGGAAAAGACCCTGATGCTGGGAAAGATTGAGGGCAGGAGAAGGGGATGACAGAGGATGAGATGGTTGGATGGCATCACTGACTCAATGGACATGAGTTTGAGTAGACTTTGGGGGTTGGTGATGGACAGGGTAGCCTGGCATGCTGCAGTCCACGGGGTCTCACAAAGAGTCAGACACAACTGAGTGACTGAACTGAACTAAGTCTTCTGCTTTTAACCAAATAATGAGACAATATTTGGCAGATTTAACTTTGTTTTTTATTTTATACCTTATATAAAAATGGTGGCATCCAAATGACATAATTGGAAAGAACTGACTCCAAATATTTGTCCTCTTGTGTTTACATATAGTAAATATTTACATACAGTAAATAATTTTTATTATACACAAGTGGGCAATTATTTAAAGTCAGTTATATCTATATATATATATCTATATATATGTATGCATATATATGCATATATGGAGAGAAAGAGTATTCTATAAAGGAGAGGGAGAGACAAGTAGAAAGAGTATTCTATAAAAACATAGAGATATGATATATATAGATTTATGTATTTCCAACACATAAATCTTTCTTATAGCAGAATTGTTTTTTTTAGAATGTAACTTTTCAGCATTCACCAACTGGATAAAGACTTTATAAAGGGCAAGAGAATAAGAATGGAATGATTCTGGATTTACCAGGTTGAGGGGAACGTTATTTTTTCTTTAGAGTTTTAAGAACTAAGAAATTTACAACCATGCCAAAAAAAAAAAAAAATACAGTTGTTGGAGGAGGTTATATAGAGTACATGACTGCTTGTTGACCCTCAAACTACACTCAGGCAAAGGCTGCTCATTCCCTCCCCTGCCCTTGGAATGTACATTCTGCCCACCACTCCCACACTGCAAGCCACTTTCAAGAGTGCAGCCTTGAGAGAGTAATGTGTTACTGAGCCTGACCAAGTCCAGTTAAGGCCTCCATTTAAAATTCTGTGACCCTGGCAGACTAGTACAGAGATCTCATCTTCCTATGGTGCCCCAAACAAGCCACCTATGTAAGTTCCCTTGCTTATTAAACCTGGCATCTACCTGTTTGGAATGTCCTGCCTTCTTTTTCTGTCTTTCTTTGCCCTCTATATATGGAGGCCAGTTTGTAAACCAACATTAGTGGATGCTTATAATCAAATTGCCTTACTTAATTATAATTATATATTAAGAAAATTTCTAAAATACCTTGTATAAGAACTACTATGGTAGTACTCAGTGCCTAGGCAATGACAGGTACATAAAAAAATCCTTTATCCTTATTGACAGCTGTTAAAAATATAATAACTATTTCAATGAAAGAAAATGAGCATTGGGCCAGGCCAACTGATGTTCAAATGCAGATTCTGTCACTCTGCACAAACATGGAAATGCTACTTAACATTTCTGAGCCCCGACTTTATGTTATATAAAACAAGGTAAATAATGGATATGTTCCATGGTTGTTCTGAGGCACTAATGAGATCACACATAGCTCAAAACAACACCTTGCATCTTGCACAGTGTTCAGTAAAGTTTTGTTGTTTTAAGGGGAGAAAATTGAATTTATTCGTGAAGAATGTCAGGCTACAGATATGACTTTGAAAAGTCCTTTCAAAAGGAAAATTCTCTCTCTCTTTTTTTAAAGGTTTTCTCTCCTGCTGTTTTTATTATTACAGTTGAACAATATGTGGTAGTCTCCAGAAAACCACACTACAACCGAGAGTATTTCTATAGATCATGTGCTAATTAATCAAATGATAATTGGCTAGCATCTTTTAATCAGAAGCGTACACTTTGACAGTGCCAAGCCAAGAAATTGAGAGAAGAAACAGAAGAAAAGGGCACAAAAGGCAGCTTTGGCCCCTGAGTTGAGAATTTCATAGCATTTGAGATGATTAAAGAAATCCGAAACTTCTTTGAGCATATAGAATTAATGTCCTGTTTTTCTTAAACATGGGGTTATAGGTTTTGATTTTATCTTGTTTAGGAAAGCTAGTGATGCCTGTCTTACATTTTAGTTGTTTATAATAGTGTACTTACATATAGGTAGGAATATGGGTATGGATGTAGATATACAATATGACTTTCCTAACACTTCCTGAAGTAAGTAGTGTTGGATGCATATACCAAGATACATGTGAGAAAACAAAAATGAAGGTATGCATGATTTTTTCTGGTTTATATTGAATGATTGGTTCATATTTGCCATTTAAATATTATCATTTTAGTTTATATCAAAATAGCCTGTAATTAATGACTGAAAACAGAGCATGATTACTTTTTTGTTTCTCCTACTGAACAAGGGAGCAGTATTTCTTATTATGGGAGCATTAGCACCAATTTAAGGAAAATATATTAAAAATTAAATGTTCAATGTACATGAAATATGAATGTTATGTTAGCAAGGCAAAATTGGTATGATTATTCTAAAAATTTTTTTTGTATGTACCCTCAGCTATAATATTGCCATAGGAACAATGAATAAGGAAAACATACCTTGTGTCATACACATACACACACTTACAAAGAAGCACACAAGAATGCTTTGTGAGTCGATGAAAGACAGTCTCTGAGAAATTCCAGAAATACTTTGGGTGTGCAGACTTTGAAGAGGGCTCTGGTTCTGAATTAAGGGACTGACACTGATCATAAAAACAAGGTTTAAATTCTAAGGAAATAGACCAGATGTGGAAGAAAAACCTTGAAGCACAGAGGTATTGATGTAGCGTTATTTGTAATTATAAAGCTTTTGAAAGCAACCCGAATGTCTAAATATTGAATAATGGTATAATAAGCCATGGAATGTTACATAGCTGTTCAAATGATGTTTATGAAGACTTTTTAATAAACCAGAAACACAGTTTTTATTTAAAATAAAACACAGGAGACAAAAGAAGAGATAGAATAGGTATGTTTTTGGAAAAGCATGTGTGTGTGGTAGCTGCTCAGTCGTGTCCAACTCTTTGCAACCCCATGGACTGCAGCCCTCCAAGTTCCTCTGTCCATGGAATTTTCCAGGCAAGAATACTGGAGGGTTGCCATTTCCTTCTCCATTGGAAAAACATGTACCTATTTGCAAAACAATATTACTGAGAAGAAGAAGCAAAATGTTAGCATAAATGCTATGTGTGTGTTGGACTGAATAATCTTTTTTTCCTATGTTTATGCATTTCTGAAAATTTTTATAATCGAAAAAATATAATTTATTCTTTCAAGCTGCCATTCTAATTTTTCCATATAAAAACAATCATGGACTTTATTTCAACAAGCAAAGCAGAAATGCACTAGTCATTTCACAAGACTTTACATGGTGGATTGGTAACTGGTTTTGGATGTTAGAGGCTAATATCAAGTGCCTTTCCTGGGGGAAGTACTGCTGAACTGATCCTGACTAGAACTGAAAGTCAATAGAAAGGAAGAAATCAGCTCTCCCATCCTCTTACCTACTAATCCTTTCTTGTTGCCCCCTACTGCAGAAACTAGGAAGCTACTGGCAACTGAGAAAGGTAGCTTGCATAGCCCTAGTCAGAGCATCATGAAAAGGGTGGATTGAGAACAAAAAGACAATAAATAACCACAAGCTTATTCTGTGTAAATAGTAGGAATAATGTATAAGATGCATTGCTCAAGACTAAAATTCTAGAGTAACAGTATTGAGATACAGAAACCTTTATTAATGACTTTTGTTAATTTGATTACCAAAGTCAAAGTGCTTCCTAATAGGATGAATTGAGTACAAATAAGTGATGTTTAACTTTTAACATGTATCATTTGTTTTTATTAAAGTGACTCAGCCATCACCATTCTACTCCAATAGATATTTTATTAAGGAAACTAATTTAAATGTACATGATAAATGAACTGTGTTGAAAATTCTATTTTTCTTCAATTCTAACCTCCTGATCTTAATTAACTTCTCCACTACTGTTGCCATAGAAACCAGCAATGCAATCAATAAGATGCAAAGGTAGTAATGTGCAGGCAGAAGCATTCTACATGTACAGTAACAACATTTAAGTCATGGGACAAATTAGTATTTGCAGTTAGATTAGAGGAAATCTTCAAATTTCAAAATGAGAAATGCAGCCTAATGGTAAACAAAGATGATAAGTTTTATCCGAACAACTCTGTTTCCTCTATTCCAATATAAAACAAGCATGCTGCTGCTAAGTCACTTCAGTCGTGTTCGACTCTGTGCGACCCCATAGATGGCAGCCCACCAGGCTCCCCCGTCCCTGGGATTCTCCAGGCAAGAACACTGGGGTGGGTTGCCATTTCCTTCTCCAATGCATGAAAGTGAAAAGTGAAAGTGAAGTCGTTCAGTTGTGTCTGACTTTTAGCAACCCCATGGACTGCAGCCTACCAGGCTCCTCCACCCATGGGATTTTCCAGGCAAGAGTACTGGAGTGGGGTGCCATTGCCTTCTCCAAAACAAGCATAATGCCTAGGAAATATAGGCTTGTATTTTTGTGTGGCTTCTTTTGATTTCCCTGATATTTCTTTAATCATGCCATATCTGTTCTCTTTCCCATGAGCAAATAAAAAACAAGTAACAAGACATATAAAACAATGCAAAAGCCAAGTTCCTTTGTATGACAGACTTGTCCAATTCTGTCCCCTTTTTTCACTCTAGATTCACAAGCTAATGACAGCTGACCCTTGAACAACATGGGTTTGAACTGTCCAGGTCCATCTTTACAATGAATTTTTTTCAGTGGATGATTTACAAAAGATGTATTACAGTACTGCATGACCCAACTTTGATTGAATGGAACTACAAGTATGGGGAGCTGACTGTAAAGATGTACTCAGATTTCTGACTGTTGGTGCCCCTAACATGTTTTTTAACAGTCAACTATATTCACAAAACCATGCATTTGAGGCTGAGACCAAGACACACTTCTCCTAGAGTTGCCCTTACCTGATTAAACAAACACCAGTTGGTGTAACTCTGCTAGTCCAGTGGTCCCCAGTCTTTATGGCACCAGGGACTGGTTTCCTGGAAGACAGTTTTTCTGAAGACCAGGGGTGGGGAATGGGGGTAGGGAGATGGTTTGGGAATGATTCAAATGTATTAGATTTATTGTACACATTATTTCTATTATTATTATATCAGCTCCACCTCAGATCACAAATTACCACACACAAATAACAGTACACTGGATGCTGTGGGAATCAACCCAGGCCTGTGACAGTGGATGGTGCACTGCTAAGTCGTGTCTGACTCTTTGTGACCCCATGGGCCGTCTGGGTTCCTCTGTATGTGGGATTTTCCAGGCAAGAATACTGGAGTGGTTTGCCATGCCCTCCTCCATGGGATTTTCACAGCCCAGGGACTAAACCTGTGTCTCTACATCTCCTGCATTGGCAGGTGGGTTCTTTACCACTAGCCCCACCTCAGATCATCAGGCATTGAATCCCAGAGATTGGGGACCCCTGAGTTAGGCCATGAATCAAATGCTGAGGACAGTAGTTGCTAGAATCTTGACTGTGTTTCAGTTAGAATGCCCTGGTAATATTTCAGTTTAGACATTCTGGATGTGATGACATTTGCCTGCCTCCATCCCTTCTGAGGTTTGTTACAAGTGGTTTATTACCAATAATAGTTGACACAACAAAGGCAAACAATAGGTATAAATAATTTATTGAAAAAAAAAATGAGTCGAGTCAGTTCAAGGTTATTTCTATAGACTTAAAGGTCTCTAGTATTTTGATGTGGTTATATGAATGTAGAAGAGTGGATTGAGAACTATTGGTTCAGAAACATGTATTATAATAACTATTTTTCCAGTACACTTTGGAGAAAAAAATTGTCAGAACAATTGTGGCAATCCATGATTACCTTTTCTTTCATCTTTCCTGTCTTGCTCTACTATGCCACCAAAAAAGAAGCCTGTTAAATTAGTCTTAACCAATTCATGCAAAGATGGGCTCGATAAAGAAGAGAAATGGTATGGACCTAACAGAAGCAGAAGATATTAAGAGGTGGAAAGAATACACAGAAGAACTGTACAAAAAAGAGATTCACCATCCAGATAATCACGATGGTGTGATGACTCACCTAGAGCCAGACATCCTGGAATGTGAAGTCAAGTGGGCCTTAGAAAGCATCTCTATGAACAAAGCTAGTGGAGGTGATGGAATTCCGGTTGAGCTATTTCAAATCCTGAAAGATGATCTGTGAAAGCGCTGCACTCAATATGCCAGCAAATTTGGAAAACTCAGCAGTGGCCACAGGACTGGAAAAGGTCCGTTTTCATTCCAATCCCAAAGAAAGGCAATGCCAAAGAATGCTCAAACTACCGCACAATTGCACTCATCTCACACGCTAGTAAAGTAATGCTCAAAATTCTCCAAGCCAGGCTTCAGCAATATGTGAACCATGAACTTCCAGATGTTCAAGCTGGTTTTAGAAAAGGCAGAGGAACCAGAGATCAAATTGCCAACATCTGCTGGATCATTGAAAAAGCAAGAGTTCTAGAAAAACATCTATTTCTGCTTTATTGACTATGCCAAAGCCTTTGACTGTGTGGATCACAATAAACTGTGGAAAACTCTGAAAGAGATGGGAATACCAGACCACCTGATCTGCCTCTTGAGAAATCTGTATGCAGGTTAGGAAAAAACAGTTAGAACTGGACATGGAACAGCAGACTGGTTCCAAATAGGAAAAGGAGTACGTCAAGGCTATATATTGTCACACTGCTTATTTAACTTATATGCAGAGTACATCATGAGAAATGCTGGACTGGAAGAAGCACAAGCTGGAATCAAGATTGCTGGGAGAAATATCAATACCCTCAGATATGCAGATGACACCACCCTTATGGCAGAAAGTGAAGAGGAACTAAAGTGCCTCTTGATGAAAGTGAAAGAGGAGAGTGAAAAAGTTGGCTTAAAGCTCAACAGCCAGAAAACTAAGATCATGGCATCTGGTTCCATCACTTCATGGGAAATAGATGGGGAAACAGTGGAAACAGTGGCAGACTTGATTTTGGGGGGCTCCAAAATCACTGCAGATGGTAACTGCAGCCATGAAATTAAAAGACACTTACTCCTTGGAAGGAAAGTTATGACCAACCTAGATAGCATATTAAGAAAACAGAGACATTACTTTGCCAACAAAGGTCCATCTAGTCAAAGCTATGGTTTTTCCAGTGGTCATGTATGGATGTGAGCTTGGACTATGAAGAAAGCTGAGCACTGAAAAATTGATGCTTTTGAACTGTGGTGTTGGAGAAGACTCTTGAGAGTCCCTTGGACTGCAAGGATATCCAACCAGTCCATCCTAAAGGAGATTAGTCCTGGGTGTTCATTGGAAGGAATGATGCTAAAGCTGAAACTCCAGTACTTTGGTCACCTCATGAGAAGAGTTGACTCATTGGAAAAGACTCTGATGCTGGGAGGGATTGCGGGCAGGAGGAGAAGGGGATGACAGAGGATGAGATGGCTGGATGGCATCACCGACTCGATGGACATGAGTTTGGGTAAATTCTGGGAGTTGGTGATGGACAGGGAGGCCTGGCGTGCTGCGATTCATGGGGTCACAAAGAATCGGACATGACTGAGCAACTGAACTGAACTGAATGCATTTATAAAATGCTAAGACATTTTCATATCTAATCATGTTTCACATCAACCATTGGTTTTTCATTTTTCAAATGGATTTGATGGTAATTGATTTACTGCATAGGTGGTTATTTCAAGATCTTCTTGTATTGTAAATATAGGTAGATAGAGATAGACATACAGATAATTATAAAGTAAATAATAGGTCAGCCAATTTGGACTTCTGAAATATTTTGGTGTATACAAAGACTAGATTATGGTGTTTACATTATTTTTTACAATGTGATCTCTTTGCTGTCTTTAAATACTAGACACATATACCAAGGAAATTGAAGTTCTATGCAGATCTAGCACAGTATCTAAGTTATACTATGCTGTTATTTTTCTTGTTAATTTTTACTAATGCAGAGGACAGCTAGTCTTAATTTCAATAAGCATGCTAACGAACTTTGAAGTATACAAATTTCACAATCACTCAACTCCAGTTAGCTTTAGTGCCATGCCATTTCTCTTCAGCTGTCTTAAAGCATATGACTTTGATCTTTTTCCTTATCTAAACCTGCATCAAGAATTTAAGCTTGAAACCTCAAATCCTTTTTGTCCATTATGTCAGTCTTCACCAATTCTTAGTTTCTCTCCTCTGTAGGAAATTAATACTTCCCTGCCATGTTAAATTCAGGAGTGAAGATAGAATATACATGAGCTTATGAAATCCAAGTGAAAATGATGTATGTCACTTCTGAACAGAAGCTTTAAGAACACATGGTTTCCTTTAATTCACTTTCCTCTTTGTTACAATTAAAAGCAGAGTTGCAGCCTTTGGCTCTTTTGTCAGTTTGGGGCCTAGAGTATCGACAGTGACAATTTGAACAGGTCATCCATCCAACTTGTAACAAAGACCAAGGAGAACATGAGGTAAATCCTCATTGCTTTTAAGTCTGTGGCCAGCAAACTAAGGGCTAATTTGTTTGTTCTTATGAGTAAAGATTTCCTGAACACAGCCATGCCCATTAATTTATGTATTGACTGTGATGCCATTTGTGCTTCAGTGACAGGGTTGAATGGATATGACAGATATTGTGACTCACAAAGCCTGAAATGTTTACCATCTGGTCCTTAGAAAAGGTTTTGGACCTAGCTTTAAGTCCCTGAGATTTCAGAGACATTTGTTACTGCAACTTAAACTAGGCTATCATTTCATTCGGTAACTCTTCTCTTTGTATTTGGTTGTAACCTAAGAAATGGATATAGATCACCATATTATTTGTTTTCAGGATTATATGATGGAGGAGGTGACCTTGAAGTAGAGGATGACCTGACTCTAGAGAATAAACAAGATGAATAAAGCAGAGAGTTCAACGGGCAGAGTCACATCTCAGAAAAAATCAACATGAGTCATGGCAAGACCACCTATCTCAGTCAGCTCAGGCTGCCATAATAAATACCATAGACTGGGTAGCTTAAACATTAGACTTTATTTCTCATAGTTCTGGAGTCAGGGGGTTTGAGACCAGGGTGCCAGCATGGTAGAGTTCTGGTGAAAACCCTCTTCCTAACTTGTAGATGGCTGCCTTCTCACTGTGTCCTCAGCAGGCAGGGGATAGGGAGAAAGACAGCTCCATTCTCTTCCTCTCTTTATAAGGACTCTAATCCCACCATGGAGTCCTCATGTTCCTGACCTCTTCTAAACCTAATTACCTGGCAAAGGCCCTACCACCAAATACGACCACTCTGGATGGTTAGGGCTTCAAAATAGAAATTTTGGGGGGACACAAACATTCAGTTCATACCACAGCCCAATGCCAGGCTACCCAGATGGTAGCCAAGACTGAAAAGTCAGGATGAGGGGCAGTTGTCATATATGATATCATATAGAAGCCCTTTTGCTAGGCTAATAACTAAGGCAGTGTTCTGGTCTTCAAGATGAAGACAGGCATATACAGGACAAGATAACAGACTCCTTAAATATGTGGGCAGCATTCTGAGCATGTTTCAGCATTTCAGAGGCAATCTGTTAAGAATAAAAAGCAGGACATAAAACAGATAACCAGTTCTAAAGACTGAGCAGGTGGGTGTGGCAGTGAAGGATAAGTATTTAATGTGGAGAGGAGAAAAGAAAAGGCACTAATTCTATGGATTTTGGCTTCCGTTGACAAAGGGAATAAACACAAGGGGGCCACAAGTGGCTCTGACTGGGCAATTTAATTCTCAGCAACTCTAGATGTGGGAGGACACGTGCAACAGAGGATGGTGATCTATGACTCCACTCATTAAGATTGGTGCATAAAAATGGGCAGGACTGAGAATGGGAGGAACAAGGAACTTGGCTTTGATAACTTGGAGGAGGGTGGAGTAAATATATCTTCTTCCTATTTTATACTATACTATACCTTTGCCTTTATCATCATCTTCTCATTTCATCTTTTTGTATTCTCACAGGCTATCCATCCCTTTTCTGGTTTAGTTTGTTCCTTAAGCAATCTAAATTCTATGTTCAGTGAGTTCATGTATATTTTGTTTGAGCTCAAACTCTTTTTAGTCTTCCGCTCACAAATCCTTTTGCAGCCACAAACTTGTTTAGACCCCTAAACTCTTCTTTCCTGGCTTCTCAGCTTCACTTGAGAAACTCACTAAACATTGACAATCAGTTCTACCACAAACAGGTTCTTCCTAAACTTGGCAGGATCTAAAATGTAATGCAGCAATTCTCACTCTTCTCTCATTGATTCCCAATTATAATTTGGGCATTATAATTTCAACAGCTGTTCCATACTATCTTCAAACCCTGATTTCAACCCTTTATTCATTCAAAAAATAATCTTTTAGTATTTACTATATGTCAGGCTCTCTGCTAGCTCTTAGAGAAACAGTAGTGAATGAGATTGGCTTGGCCCCTGTCTTTGTGGAGTTAGTGAATGAGACAAACAGAAGCTAAGCAAAAAATATGTATTGTGATTAGGGAAGTAATAGAGGATAGCTATGCAGTAGACACTTATCACAATTCTTCCCACCTCCTAAGTTTTGCTTTATCAAATTAAAAGCTAGAAAAGTGCTTTCCTTGCCTCCCTGAGGCAATTTTATGCCTATGACTAAAGAATTTATGCCTATGACTAAAGCCTACTAATCAGATCTACCAACACTTCAATTCAGGAAAGACTAATTTAAGATAAAAAAAAAAAAAAAAGGCTGAATAGAACTTAATGTGGCAAGGGTGGGAGAGAGGGAGCCACCATTCAATTAGTAATGACAAAGGACTGAATGATGGCAATTCAAGCCCAGGGTTAATGGTTTTTGTTATACCAGCAGTAACAAAGATACGGGCTCTTCAGAAGAAATTCAGACATTTCTTTTCCTGTTGATACAGCCTCCAAGGCTGATTCTCTAGCCTTTTGCTCTGATATATTGTCTTCTATTTAATATTCTTTAATAAAGTTCTTTTCTGCCTAAGCCCATATATATATAATAAATAGAATATTTGGAACTATACAGACGCAATAAATAACTCAGGTGAGAGTAGTTTCTACAATATTGCATGGAAAAATCAACATTCACATTGAGACCCAAAGGATACACAGGGTTGATTTAAATGAAGCAAGAGTGGAGCAACTTTCCAGGAAGAGAATGTAGTTGAGAAGTGAGGGAACAGGGAACATAGCACATAGATGGAATTCAGTGACCAAAGGAATCAGTGAGGGTAATGAGGTGGGCATGAGTTAGTGATGAAAAATGAAACTACAGGACTAAATAAAAACCATATCAGTCTGATTATTAAAGCCAGGTAAGGAGTTTGAATTGACTCTTAGAGCAATGAGGAGCTTATGAAATATTTTAGGTGGATAGGGAAACAGTCAGATATATAGTCTAGGAAGATCACTGTGGCTTAAGTTGGGAAACTATATTGGAATGGGACAAGGCAGGGAGATTGCAATGGTTTGGGTCAGAATTTCTGGTGGACTGAGCAGGAGGGACACAAGAGGGAAAGGAAGAAAGAGATTTATTTGAGAAAATACTTTACATGTTAATTTATAGAAATGACTAAGGTAATTTAAAATCTGCTTCTTTAACTTTCATCTTTTTCACTTCGAGTTTTATTCATTTGTTTTCAAATAATTATTTTTTTCCCTTTCTTTTGTCTTGTGTTTTATATGCTAGAGACTATTCCTGGCATTGACTTCCCTGGTGGCTCAGACAGTAAAGCGTCTGTCTACAATGCGGGAGACCTGGGTTCGATCCCTGGGTCGGGAAGTTCCCTGGAGAAGGAAAAGGCAACCCACTCCAGTACTCTTGCCTAGAAAATCCCATGGACAGAGGAGCCTGGTGTCCATGGGGTTGCAAAGAGTCGGACACGACTGAGCGACTTCACTTCACTTCACTTCACTTCATTCCTGGCATTAGGAACGTAATCAGTGAATGAGTAAGAAGGAGTATCTCTTCTATGGAGAATAGAAGAGGCAAATGATAAATAGACAGTGAGGAAGATGATATCATTGAGTGGTATGTATCCTTTTAATTAAAGCAGGGAGATAAAGTAGGGAGATATGACAAAACATGACCTGAGTAGAAGCTCCATCATTTTGGGAGGTCAGAAAAAGCCTTTTTTAAGAGTCTCACATTTGACCCAAGACCTGAGCTGTGGGAATTGCTGGTCATGAGGAGATTCTGGGAATGAGCATTCCAGGTAGAGAGACAAGCCAGGGAAAATGCAAATGGGGGAATGATCTTGCGTGTATGAAGAACAGCAAGAAAGTAAATGTGGCTGGAGCAAGGGGTGAGTGGAAAAAGAAGGAAAGGCGGATGGAGAGACGAACATAGGACAATTTATGGAAGATCTTGAGAGACCATTAGGAATTTTCACTTTAAGTAAGATATTGCTGTATATTCATCCTTCTTCTTTTTAGCTTCTTCAGAGGGAAAAAGAAAGCACAGTCATCCCTCAAGATTCTTGGGGGATTGATTCTAGGACACCCTCGAATACCAAAACCTGCAAGTGCTCAAGTCCTTTTTATAAGATGACAGATACATAGTCTGTCTTCTGTATCAGCAGGATCTGGAAGGGTCGACTGTATCTCCCAAACTCTACTAGAACTTTTTACAAATTGTCCTATTGTACCTTCAGCCTTTCCCTATTAAACGCCAAGTGTACTTAAGATATTCTTTCAACAATAGTTACTGAAGGTTTGCTTCTTATGTTTAGACACTGTGTGCTCCTATTACCAAGAAAAAAGAAACAAAAGGCCATTGTCACCTCTTACTGGGCAACTCCCTTGATGGAAAATTCCATCTCATACCTCCTTTTCCTTTCCACACAAATAATAATACTAATCTTTACCCAACAGCTTCTACTACTCAGAAGTCTCTGTAACATTACCTCACCTTTCTGTATTACCTACCCTGGGAAAGTTCATCAGTTAAGATCTACATGCAAATCCCAGGGGATCTCTCCCTTGTCTCATCCCACTGATTCTTCTAATCATGTGCCTCTTTGTTTACTTTTGCTAAAAATCTCTTTTAATTTCTAAGTCTCTGAATACTCTCCATTCACCTCCTCTTTAACAATATGTCATCACTCATTCGCTGCCTTCTTCTTTTTTTTTTAAATTTTCAATCCCTTAGTTGTGTCTCTTATTTGTTCTATATCAGTCAGTTTAGTTGCTCAGTTGTGTCCAACTCTTTGTGACCCCATGGACTGCAGCACACCAGGCTTCCCTGTCCATCACCAGCTCCTGAAGCTTGCTCAAACTCATGTCAATCGAATTGGTGATGCCATCCAATCATCTCCTCCTCTGTCATCCCCTTCTCTTCCCACCCTCAATCTTTCCCAGCATCAGGATCTTTTCCAAAGAGTCAGTTCTTCGCATAAGATGGCCAAAGTATTGGAGTTTCAGCTTCAGCATCAGTCCTTCCAATGAATATTCAGGACTGATTTCCTTTAGGATTGACCAGTTGGATCTCCTTGCAGTCCAAGGGACTCTCAAGAGTCTTCCCCAACACCACATTTCAAAAGCATCAATTCTTTGGCACTCAGCTTTCTTAATAGTCCAACTCTCACATCCGTACATAACTACTGGAAAAACCATAGATTTGACTAGATGGACCTTTGTTGGCAAAGTTATGTCTCTGCTTTTTGATATGCTGTCTAGGTTGGTCATAATTTTCCTTCCAAGGAGTGTCTTTTAATTTCATGGCTGCAGTCACCATCTGCAGTGATTTTGGAGGCCCAAAAAATAAAGTCTGTCACTGTTTCCATTGTTTCCCCATCTATTTGCCATGAAGTGATGAGACTGGATGCCATAATCTTGGTTTTCTGAATATTAAGTTTTAAGCCAACTTTTTCACTCTCCTCTTTCACCTCCATCAAGAGGCTCTTTAATTCTTTTCTTTCTGCTATAGGGTAGTGTCAGCTGCACATCTGAGGTTTTTGATATTTCTCCCTGCAATCTTGATTCCAGCTTGTGCTTCATGCGTAAGTTAAATAAGCAGGGTGACAATATACAGCCTTGGCGTACTCCTTTCCTGATTTGGAACCAGTCTGTTGTTCCATGTCCAGTTCTAACTGTTGCTTCTTGACTTGTGTACAGATCTCTCAGGAAGCAGGTCAGGTGGTCTGGTATTCCCATCTCTTTAAGAATTGTTCTATATATACTTTTTTTAAGAAAGAAAATATGTTTCCTTAATAAAAACTACCTAGATGGACTATTTTTTAAATAATATTTTCCTTGAAAATTATAATTTGGTATATATCTTGGACTACCACTTTAGAAAAGGATTTACTGTTTATTTTATTTGGAATGTCTCATCAAACAATTGAATTCAGTCTTTGAAGTGAAACATATCTTTTCTACCGCTAAGCCCTGTAATCCTCCTCTATTTTCTCATCTCATTTTATTCTTACTGCAACTGTCCTTTTGGATGCTCCCTCTTTCCTTGTCATGGCTTTCAGTCTCATCTTCCTTCCCTCCCCTTTTCTGCATGCCATAGGCAAAATTAAAATTTCCGAAAAGACAGATGCTATTCTGTCATTCCCCAGGCTAAATACACAATGTACAAATGTGGTATTTAAGGTTTTCCTGACCCCATTACACCTTACTCTTCCAATTTTATCTCTGTTGTTCTTCTTTAGACTTCCTCTGTCCCCATCAATCTCAAATTCTCATTATTATGAAAAATTACACTTCCCTACCTCTAATACTATCCAATAGTGAGAAACTTTTTCTTATTTTTCTCTTACTTCATCCTATTGAGAATCTTACTGTTTTTACAAGTCCTAGTTTAAATATTTCACCTAAAACTAAAACTATTTTAAGCAGTAAATAGTATGCTGCTAAGTCTGCTAAGTCATTTCTGTCGTGTCCGACTCTGTGTGACCCCATAGACGTCAGCCCACCAGTCTCCCCCGCCCCTGGGATTCTCCAGGCAAGAACACTGGAGTGGGTTGCCATTTCCTGAGACTTTTAATATGCTAGAGCCTATTCCAGGCATCAGCAGAATACACCTCTACATTTCTTTCATTCCTCTACAGTGAAAATCAGGAACTCATTTTCTCAACAAGTATTTTTTGCACTCCAGCTACTGCCAGGCACTGTTCACACCTCCAGTGAGTTGCATCCGTGACTAAGACAAAGTTTCTGCTATCAGGACCTTACATTTAAGTGTGTGGAGACAGACAATGAATTAATATGCAAAGGGATATAAGTATAATAATAACTAGTGTGACTGCTAGAGAGAAAATGAAAACAGACTAAGGGTATAGAGTGTGTCCGGAGCTGCTCTTCTAGATAAAGAGGTCAGACAACACTGTTCTGAGGAGTTAATATTTGGAAAGTGAATAAATAAACTATATCTCATGATTACGTGTCAACTTGACAGGGCTAACGGATGCCCAGAGAGCTGGTAAGACATTATTTCTGGGTATGTCTGTGAGAGTGTCTCCAGAAGAAAATAGCATTTGTGTCAGTAGACATCATGAAGCCCAGCTTCCCCATGTGGCTAAGGGCCCGAATAGAACAAAAAGATAGAGGAAGGTAAAATTCACTCTTTCTGCATAAGCGGAGACATTCCTCTTCTCGATCCAACTATCTAGAGGAGGAATCTTCTAGGAAGAGAGACCAGAAGCTGCAATGCTGAGTATACATGGTGGACGGGTGGGAAGACACGGAGATACGTGAGGCCAGGGCACAATGAGTGAGGGGGAGGGCTCAGGAGGTAATGCAGGAGAGGCGAGGAGGAGCCAAACCACTGAGAGCCTTGGCGGCCATGGGAAGAATGTGCTGGAGGCCACTGGAGTCTTGAGCAGAGGACTGACATGATCAGACCTACAATCTGGCTGCTATGTAGGCTAGACTGTGGGTGGCCAAGAGTGGAAATAGTGAGACAAGAGGTTATTACAGAAATGCACCAAGAGATATGGTGGTCTAACATCATGGTGGAATCATGCCCTCCTTTGCACCAAGCACCCATTATAACACTTAAAACACTGGACTTTGCATTTTGGGTATTTGTCTGTAAGGGTGTCACCCCATCCTGAGCAGGACTACACTTGTCCACTTTTGTATTTTGTAGAGTGTCTATGTCTAGTGCTGCAATTCACACACAGATTTGATGGGATGAACTGCATTTCTCATCCTTTCTCTGTAATTCACACTCTTTTAGATCTTTATTTAGACTCTACTTCTTTTCTTTTCTTTTCTTTTAATAGGATACATAATGACAGTTTCTTCAAACTTTTCTCCTGGGTCTTAATTTACAATCCTTTAGCTGTCTTTGTTTCTTTTCTCTGAAATGTATAGTTGGCTCCCTTTTAATTTATTAAGTCGAAGTCTCCAATATTGATATAGTCTTGGGTACTTTATAAACAAACTCTCTGGGTTTTCATTTTGTTTGGGGACGAATTTTACTAAAATAAACATTCTATTAAAAAATAAATTTATAGATTTGGGATCTGAAGGCAAAGTGACTTGAAACTCCAATGTTAAAGATTTATCTGGTGAAAATAAGTGTTTAAAAATCTAAAACGAGCAAGTCCCTTTTCAAATTATAGACTATATTAGGAAACTGCCTTGTTCTGATGTGCTGGATTTGGAAGTAAAGAGAAGGAGCCACCTCCCTTCTTTATTTTTCTATTTACATGACAAATGGACTGACAAATGAGGTTAAAATTCATTATAAGGAAATCATTTGGCAATGTGGTATTGGATCATCTACCTTTCTACTTGAGATCCACCTTAGAAGTTTCTGGTCCAGAGGGGAGGTATTGTGATCCAGCAGCAAATCTGGCTCATATATATATAAAATGTTACTTGACTTCTGACAGAGAATCAATGTTGGGCTTGATAGCACATGATTAGCTATGGGTGAACTGCGACAATTCATTTTAATTTCTCTAAGTTTCAGTTTTTCTAGATTGGAGGAGACAGTAATATCCCTATAATACAGGATTGTGGGGAGAATTAAAAGAGATAGATATAAAGTACTTATATGAATATGTGGGCAATACATAACACAACAAATATGAACCTTTGCCTCTGTATCACTTTTCTTGGCTGTCATGCTGATATTCTTCTTTGTTTAACTTAGATTCATCCATTCTTAGCCCAGAGTGCTGACTGCCTGAGAAAGCTTCATCTAAACGCCCTTAACAACTGGCTTTTCAATGGGCTTAGCTAGAGATGTCAGCGCGGGCTGGTAGCACAGGAGAACAGAGGGAAGTTATTCCCCCTATATCTCCACTTTCATGCTGAGCTCCTGGAAGTGGCTGGGTCTCTCCTTATCTATTGCTTTACTCATAGTTCCTCCTCTGTGTACCCATCCCTCATTGGGTCCACTAGCAGTATTCCCACCTCCTGTAGCTAGTGGTTGGGTGATAACACCCCTTTTTGGTCCCCTGAACCCTGTCAATACCTCTGAAAGTAGTCCATTTGATACTTCTTTTCCCTTGAACCATCGGAGTGGAATTGTGTTTGCTTCTGTGGACCTGGACTTATACCTTTCAAATTCTTCCTTTCAGCAAAAACTGGTTTTGTTACATTTGGGAAAGATTTCTGACCCATGGAGCAGGATTTACTTTAAGTCAGCAAATATTTGCTACTGTCCAGGCAATGGGGATGTCAAATAATCAAGACATAACCCCTGATCTCAACGAGTCTGCAGTCTATTGGAGTATTAGGGGTGAGCAGGAGATAAAGTCAATCTTTGCAAAGGTAAATATTTAAGTGCCAAGAGCATAATAATGTCTAAATTACAGGAAACTGTAGATAAATAAAGTTGAGAACAAACATTTCCACAAAGAGACTCTATTAATTTTGATGGTGCATAGAAATCCATCAGATGGAGATGGGAAGGTAAATTTTTTCAAGCAAGAAAACAGCATATGCAAAGACTTCAAGTTATAAAATTACTTGGTACCTTTGGTGAACATTTAGAAATAATGAGGGTTAGAAAAATTAAGATATGGGCAGAAGGCATGAGGGGAGGAGCATGGTTACAGGAGCATTATTGAAGCAGCAGGAGCTGTGGATGCAGAAACAGTCAAAGACACACAGAGGTTTTATATGACACCCCAGGAAGTTTGGACTCTATCCTAATAATATATATGCTAAGCTAGTGATTCCTTTTAAGCAATTGGGATATTCAATTCAATTTGTAGTAGTGGAAAAAGAACAGTGAAAGGGATGTGGATGATGGAGGGAACAAGATTGCAGATTGGGAGACAAGATAGACTTGTTATGGTCTAGAAAGGAGAGGATAAGAAGAGACCAAGAAAGTTTAGTAAAGGCTGGAGAAAAAGAAAAGGAGACTTATTCTAGAAACTTTGGAAAGTAGTATGGATAAGCTTTAGTGAAAATCACAGGTGAGAGCAGATAAAAACACTAGGGTGGCACTGAATTTCTGATTCTTGGTGGATGTTGGCACCACTGGCTATTAGCCTTGGTGGTGAGGAGAGTTAGTTTATTCCATTTGAATATGTTGAGATGAAATATTTGTGGCAGAGGCCAGACTCTGGTTTTGTGGGCACTTAAGCTGATACAATTGTGGAAACCTCTTTAAGAAAGAGAATTCAAAAGGTAAATACTAATTCTGCTAGTGTGTTAGCATCAGTCTTTGGAAAAGCAGCTGTACTATATGTGATGAGAAAGAATATGGCAATGAGGTAGTTGAGAGAAGGGTTTTGCATGAAACCAACCCCAATTAGGGTACATTCTAAAAAAATTAAAAGATGCCCTGAAATCTTTATAATGTCAGTATCAAAAAATACAAAGACAGACTCAGAAACTGTTCCAGGTTAGGGAAAATAACTATAGTAAATTTTCTATAAATCTGGTATTGTGTCAAAATTAAAGCACTGTCTGTCTCTAAAACCTTACCCTTCTTAAAAGCAATCTTGATTTAAATCCCAATTGTGCCACTTTGTAGCTTTAGGTATTGATGCAAATTATATACCTTTTTTCTGTCTTACTTGCTTTAGCTATTAGGAGTACTAATAGGTCACTGTGAAAATTAACTAACATGAAAAGATGTAATATTTGTAAACTGTTTAGCAAGGTCCCTAGAAAATATTTTCAATAAATTACCACTATTTTGATTAACAATGTTTTCCATTCTACATAGTTGCAAGGGAAACAATGTCTTCAAAATATAGACAAATTGTAGAATATCTATTAGAGCAAGAAGATGGACATGGTAGAGGAGTGAAAGATGAAATAGCTGGTGTGGGTGAAGTTGTTGTTCAGTCACCAAGATGTGTCTGATTTTGTGACCCCATCGACAGAAGCATACCAGGCCTCCCAGTCCCTCACCATCTCTCATAGTTTGCCCAAATTTATGTCCATTGAATCAGTGATGCCATCCAAACATCTTATTCTCTGTTGTCCTCTTCTCCTGCCTTCAATCTTTCTCAGCATCAGGATCTTTTCCAATGAATTGGCACTTTATATCAGGTGACCATATTATTGGAGCTTCAGCATCAATCCTTCCAATAAATATTCAGAGTTGATTTCCTTTAGGATTGGTTTGATCTCCTTGCTGTCCAAGGGGCTTTCAGGAGTCTTCTCCAGCACCACAGTTCAAAAGCATCAGTTCTTCTGTGCTCTGACTTCTTTATGGTCCAACTCTCACATTAATACGTGACTACTGGAAAGACCATCCATATAGTTACATGGACCTTTGTTGGTAAAGTGATGCCTTTGCTTTTTAAAACACTGTCTAGATTTGTCATAACTTTCCTTCCAAAAAGCATTTGTCTTCTAATTTCGGCTGAAGTTGCCATCTGCAGTGATTTTAGGGCCAGGAAGAGGAAATCTGTCACTGCTTCTACCTTTTATTTGCCATGAAGTGATTGGACTGGATGCCATGATGTTAAATTTCTTAATATTGAATTTTAAGCTATCTTTTTACCCTCCTCTTTCAGCCTCATGAAGAGGCTCTTTAGTTCCTCCTCACTTTCTGCCATTAGATTGGTATCATCTGCATATCTGAGGTTGTTGATATTTCTCCCAGCAGTCTTGATTCCAGCTTGTGCTTCATCCAGGCTGGCATTTCGCATGATGTGCTCTGTATATAAGTTAAATAAAGAGGATGGCAATATACAGCCTTGTCATACTCCTTTCTCAATTTTGAACTAGTCAGTTGTTCCATATAAGGTTCTAACTGTTGCTTCTTGACCCGCATACAGGTTTCTCAGGAGACAGGTAAGATGGCCTGGTATTCCCATCTCTTTAAGAGTTTTCCAGTTTGTTATGATATACACAGTCAAAGGCTTTAGCATAGTCAATGAAACAGAAGTAGATGTTTTTCTGGAATTCTCTTGCTTTCTCTATGATCTAACAGATATTGGCAATTTGATCTCTGATTCCTCTGCCTTTTCTAAACCCAGCTTATACATCTGGAAGTTCCTGATTCAAGTTCTGCTGAAGTCTAGCTTGAAGGATTTTGAGCAAAACCTTACTAGCATGGGAAGTGAGTGCAATTGTCCCGTACTTTGAACATTCTTTAGTTCTGCCCTTCTTGGGAACTGGAATGATGATGACCTTTTCCAGTCCTGTGGCCACTGCTGGGTTTTCCAAATTTGCTGACCTTTTGAGTGCAGCACTTTAGCAGCAGCATCTTTTAAGGATTTTAGATAGCTCTGCTGGAATTCCATCAGCTCCACTGGCTTTATCAGCAGCACTGCTTCTTAAGGCCCATTTGACACTCCAGGATGTCTGGTGTGAGTGATCACACCATTGTAGTTATCCAGGTCATTAAGATCTTTGAGGTACAGTTCTTCTGTGTAATCTTGCCGTCTTGACCTGTTCTGTTTTTACTAGGTCTTTACCATTTCTGTCATTTATTGTGCCCATCTTTGCATGAAATTTTCCTCTGATATCTCCAGTTTTCTTGAAGAAATCTCTAATATTTCCCCTTCTGATGTTTTCTTCTATTTCTTGGCATTGTTCATTGAAGAAGGCCTTCTTGCCTCTCCTTGCTATTCTTTGGAACTCTGCATTCAATTGGGTATACCTATCCCTTTCTCCCTTTCTTTTCACTTCTCATCTTTCCTCAACTATTTGTAAAGCCTCCTCAGAGAATATTTTGCCTTCTTGCATTTTCTTTTTTTGTGATGGTTTTGGTCAGCGCCTTCAGTACAGTATTACAAACCTCTGTCATAGTTCTTCAGGCACTTTGTCTACCAGATCTAATCTCTTGAATTTATTCATCACCTCCACTGTATAATCATAGAGGATTTGATTTAGGTCATACTTGACTAGCCTAGTGGTTTCCCCCACTTTCTTTAGTTTAAACCTAGTGGGTGTAGTATAGGTATTGAAATAGGGCCAGCAATTAATCAAAGTTTAATATGGGGATTGGCAAGGACAGAATTTAAGACAGAGAAAAAATTAGATGATGAATAGGGTGCTAAGTATAGCCTGATGATGCTAGGCATGGGAGGTATGGTCAGTGGATCTGGGCTTTAGATTTCCATCATAGTTGTAAAGTTGTATTGGGTCAAAATTGGCAGAAGATCCAAAATGATTTTCTAGTGGGATTTGGAAGACCCTGCTTTGCAAGATTACCCTTTCAACAGAATTTCTATAATTTCTTTCCCAGATGTTCAACATATAATGTCTGTGTTAAATCTCTCTAGCTCTATTTTGGGAAATCAGAGCAGCTTTGTGTTGAAAAGTCTATGTACAGGGACAGACATAAAAGGAAGCATCATTTCTTTTTTATCCAAGAAGCCCAGTTTGAAAGATAAAATTGGGTATATTGTTATTATTTACATTTCTATTGTTAAATTTCTCTATTCTTTCTTTAAGGATCACCTCTTGAATATTTTCTTAGTCTGTTCAGTCTGCTATGAAAAAGTACTATAAATGGATAGCTTATAAACATTGCAAGTTTAGGTCTCACAGTTTAGGGGCTAGAAAAATCCACGATCATGGCACTGGAGAGTCTTCAGTGACTTGTGAGTGCCAGCTTCCTAGATGACTACTTTTCCCACTGTAAACTGATGGAAGGGACATGGGAACTTTCTTAGGTTTCTTTGTAAAGTTATTACTCCCATTCATGAGGACTCCACCCTCATGATCTAATTGCCTCACCTTATAATACCATCACCTTGGGCATTAGGTTTCAACAAATGAATTTTGTAGACACACATTTAGACCATAGCAATTATTAAGATCATATTCTATTCTCCTTTATATTTCTAGAATCTTTATTTTTTTATTGAAGGATAATTGTATTTTTTTTATTGAAGGATGATTGCTTTACAGAACTTTATTGTTTTCTATCAAACCTCAATATGAATCAACCATAGGTATAGATATAACCCCTCCTTTTTGAAACTCCCTCCCATCTCCCTCCCTATTCCACCCCTCTAGGTTGATACAGAGCCCCTGTTTGAGTTTCCTGAGGCATGCAGCAAATTCCTATCTATTTTACATATGGTAATGTATGTTTCCATGTGACTTGTCATACATCTCACCATCTCCTCCCCTCTCCCCATGTCCATAAGTCTATTCTCTATGTCTGTTTCTCTATTGCTCCTGCTGCTGCTGCTAAATCGCTTCAGTCGTGTCCAACTCTGTGTGACCCCATAGACGGCAGCCCACCAGGCTCCCCCGTCCCTGGGATTCTCCAGGCAAGAACACTGGAGTGGGTTGCCATTTCCTTCTCCAATGCGTGAAAGTGAAAGTGAAGTCGCTCAGTCGTGTCTGACTCTTCGAGACCCTTGGACTGCAGCCTACCAGGCTCCTCCATCCATGGGATTTTCCAGGCAAGAGTACTGGAGTGGCTTGCCATTGCCTTCTTCTCTCTATTGCTGCATTGTAAATAAATTCTTCAGTTCCATTTTTCTAGATTCCGTATATATGCATTAGAATACGATGTTTATCTTTCTCTTTCTGACTTACTTCACTCTGTATAATAGGTTCTAGATTCATCCACCCCATCAGAACTGACTCAAATGCATTCCTTTTTATGGCTGAGTAATATTCCATTGTGTATATGTACCACTTTCCTTTATCCATTCATCTGTCAATGGACATCTAGGTGGCTTCTGTGTCCTAGCTATTGTAAACAGTGCTGCATTGAACAATGGGATACATGTGTCTTTTTCAATTTTGGTTTCCTCAGGGTATATGCCTAGGAGTGGGATTGTGGGGTCGTATGGTGGTTTTATTCCTAGTTTTTTAAGGAATCACCATACTGTCTTCCATAATGGCTGTACCAATTTACATTCCCACCAACAGTGCAAGAGGGTTCCCTTTTCTCCACACCCTCTCCAGCATTTATTGTTTGTAGACTTTTTGATGATGGCCATTCTGACCAGTGTGAGGTGATATCTCATTGTAGTTTTGATTTGCATTTCTCTAATAATGAGTGATGTTGAGCATCTTTTCATATGGTTGTTAGCCATCTGTATGTCTTCTTTGGAGAAATGTCTGTTTAGGTCTTTTTCCTACTTTTTGATTGGGTTATTTGTTTTTCTGGTATTGAGTTGAATGAGCTGCTAGTTATTTTGGAAATTAATCCTTTGTCAGTTGTTTCATTTTCTATTATTTTTTCACATTCTGAGGGTTGTCTTTTCACCTTGCTTATAGTTTCCTTTGCTGTGCAAAAGCTTTTAAGTTTAATCAGGTCCCACTTGTTTACTTTTGTTTTTATTTCCACTACTCCAGGAGGTGGGTCATAGAGGATCTTGCTTTGCTTTATGTCATCGAGTGTTCTGCCTATGTTTTCCTCTAAGACTTTTATAGTTTCTGGTCTTACATTTAGGTCTTTAATCCATTTTGAGTTTATCTTTGTGTTTGGTGTTAAGAAGTGTTCTGATTTCATTCTTTTACATGTAACTGTCCAGTTTTCCTGTCCCGTTTTCCCAGCACCATTTATTGAAGAGGTTGTATTTCTAGAATCTTTTATAATGCCTTCAAGGTAGAGGTATAGAGTGCTGATTATCAAGAAAAGCTTGTTGAATCAATGATTCAAGGGGTAAGTGCTTCAGTGATGACATGGGAGTAGTTTTATTATGAAGCAATTTTATTTTTAGTGTTATTTGTTACTGCATTTTGGCTGTAGGTACTATTTATGAACTTGATTGTTTCAAGGTTTGGTTTGCAATCTTTAGATGGAGGGGAGAAATAATATGTTCATCTTGATTTTAAAAACAGGTACTGTGAAGCAAGTCTGCAGAAAGCTGTTACTCTTTTAAGTGCATAGGTCCTATGTTAAAAGGAACAGAATAATAGTATTATTATTGGGTGTAGGACATTAAAAAAAAATGACATTCATATCCATCTTCATAATGCTCACCTTTTCCCTCCTCTGACTGACTTTAAAAATTAATTTGATTATAGAACTGTCCTATAGGGTTAATCACAAATGATTCTGTCTATTAAAAATAGCCAAGGTATAAATAAATGAAGTTAAAATGGCTCCTACTCAGAAATTGTGCTTACAGATCCACAGGATATTGACTCAGTAGTATACTACCTCACTCCGTGAGTGCAGTTTCTTAGAATAATGATGCGGAGTGTGTACCAAGTGTTCTAATTAAAACCCATGGTCATTCATCTATCTAATTGCAACAATGCCCTCCAGGATACTTCCACTCCAAATGTACCATTCTTCTTTTGCCTGAGCAAGTGACTTTAAAACCACCTGGCTTTGTGCCAAGACCTGAAGTGAAAAATTTACTGACTGTGATATCACACTAGTAACAGCATTACAGAATGAAAAATTAAAGAGGACAGGCAAAGAAGCTAGATTTTCTATCAGGTTTCTGGAGGTATAGCTTATAAGGTTCCAGTATTAGCTGTCATAATATCTAATTTTCTCCACAAATTAATAGAAGTCATCTGTTAATAAAAGACTTTCTAAAATACACTGTAACCTCTGAGTTCCTGAGCTAAAGAAAAAAAAAAAAAATGAAGCTTTAAGGAGACAGACACCATTATTGGCTATGCTTTCTTATAGATTTAACCCAGAAGGCTGGGAAACTGTATTCAGGAGCCCTCAGGGCTAGTACTCAGGTTAACACAAAAATAAATTTACCCTGTACCAGAAATATCCAAGACTACAGTGAAATAACTTCACAGCATCCTGTGGATAATGAGTCTATAAATGCTATTTTCTTTTAGAGTATATTGTGTTGTTAGTTTGATTGATTATATCCTGTGGGTTGAAATAGTCAGAAAGTACTTTTTGATATGAACAATAAGATATCATCATCCTATCAGAATCATGAAGGCTACTATTTATTTCCTTATTAACTATGTACCAGACACTACCTAAATGATTTACATATATTAACTCATTTAATCCTCAGAACCATTACATGGAAGATTACAATTTTTATCTCATTTTAAATATCTAAACTGAGGTACAGAGAGGTGACACAAGATCAGTGTTGTATATTCAGGGAGTGGTAGTGCTGGATTTAAACACAGTCTTCTGGCTCCATAGCTCAAATTACACATACATATATGCTACTGGCCATTTCAGTGTTTGAATTTATACAGGCAGCAGTGAACTCTCTAATCATATTTCCATTTTTACCTCACAGAATAAATAGAAGACATTTGGGCTAAATAGGTAATATAATCCATTAAGCAATTATATTACTAATGTCTCTCGAATTAAGTGGTAGATATTGAAAACTGGAACAACCATCCCTGTAAATCATTGTAACCGCAGAATGTTTTGAGCACTTATTTGCTCAAAACCTTGCTTCATGTACATCAATCAGTTCTGAAGCTTCACAGTATCCCCCTCCTAATATCCCCCTTCTACTGACCTGAGTCTAACCCCTAAATAACAAAATCATGCATTTATTTACTTCTTCTATTGACACTCTGTTTCAGGATCATCTTTGTGGTGTTTTTCTTTGCTGAAGGAAGTCAGTAAAACTCATGTTGGTTACATATTAACAGATTTCTTTATTTAAGTTCCACTCTTTGAGAATTCAACAAGATTCAGCTGAGGCCCCTCTATTTGGTTATTTAAGCACTTCTCTGTCAAGGCCATTTGCACCTGTTCAGCTCAAGGTTTCTGGCAGCCCGTGGCGAATCACATATTCTGCCTGAGCTCTGATTTTGTGGAAGACAAAATGTTTCTAGAACATGGAGTTTATTTTGTCCTGTGAAAATTACATTTTACCCATTGCAGTCCTTATTTTTCTGAAGAGACTTGTCTTTATGGTAGGCCATAGTGATCCCCATCACCTGGTGTTTGATTCTAATCAACACAGCATGGAAAAGTGATAAGATGTTACTTCCAAAAGTAGCTTATAATAAAAGTATTAATTATTCGGGAAGAGAGAGAGGGAGAGAGGGGGTCGGGAGAGAGAGGAAGAAAGGGAGGAACAAGGTAAAGGGAAGTGTGGAAGAGAGAGGGAGAGAGAGGTTTCTTACTTAATTCAGAGTGAAGGCAGCTGCCATGTTTGAGCCGGCACATGGAGAGGCACAGGTGGCAAGGATCTGGTTCTCCAGCCAATAGCCAGTGAGGGCTTACAGGTTAAATGAGCTTGGAAGTGGGTCTGTTCCCATTTGAGCTCTGAGATCACTGCAGCCTCAACAGAAAACTGCACTAAAACCTTGTAAAAGATCCAAAATGAGAGGTGATGCTACAGCTGAATTTCTGACTCCCCAAAACCATAAGGTAATGTTTGTTGTTTGAAGCTGCTGGTTCTAGGGGTGGGGTGGGGATAACTTCTTACATATTAAAAGATAAATGATACAGATCTTATACCTGAAAGCTGTATGCCTCCATAGAAAAACCTGAAATGTGAGTGTGGTTTTGGAACTGGGTAGTAAACTTTGAAAAGAGGGTTAGTGAAAGTTTAAACTATTTTGAACTCCCTTTTAGTAGATATATAGAGTTTGAAGATACCACCAGTGAAGCCTCAAAAGGAGGTGGAGAACATGCTCTTGGAAAGTATAGGAGGTGGAGATAAGGAGTCCTTGTTATAGCAGTGGAAAGCTTGACAACTTTTTGCAAGTATGAATGTGGAAAGTAGAATATGTGTCTTATGATCTGGGTGATCAAGCTACAGAGACTTCCAAGTGACGTGTTGAAGGTGCTGCTTGGTTTCTTTTTGCTGCTATAATAAAATGGGAAAGAGAAAATTAAGGAAAGGGATGTTAAAGGGAGCCGGGTGTTGTTGGTTTTGAAAATCCTCAACCTCTTCTAGAAGGCAGGCGATACTAAACTTATAAAGTGTGTTCTAAGCACAAGCTGAATCTAAGATGCTATTCAGAAAACACAATTTAGATATTGGACCAAGGGTGTGACTCTAAAATCTTTTGTTAAGAGTACCGACTGATTAGGGAGTTGCTGTAGACTACTATTCAGTCATACAAAAGGCCCTATGGAAAGATTAAGTGTGTGCCACAGAGGTTCTCTTAATGAAAAACAAACAAACCCCAACATCTCTTATCTTGAAGACATTCATGAATGTTAATTTTATCTAATAGAGTGAGCCTCAATAAAATTCATAGGTGGCTCAAAAAATTTTTGGAATGAATTATATCAATAGAAACATGAGGGCTTAGATGTAGAGTAACAGATGCAGTACAAGTAAAAAACAGTTGGGGCCCCAGATTTTACCCCAAATTTTCCTGCAACAGCCTCCATACAGTTGGAGACACAGCAGAGCTAGGAACAAATACCAGGGCTCTTCTTTCTGGTTCACTTATTTTTTTCTAAATTATTGTAAATCATTAACCTACACACAAGGAATTTGTCTTCCTCAAGGAAGAGATAACTGGAACACTCTTATTATGGTAAATAACACCTGCACCCCAGTAGAGTACTCTTGTTATATGAACATCAAATCTTTACTTGGTTCCCTTGCTATTTACTTGGTTCCCTACCTATCCTGAGTCTGTGGTGTAAATGTCAGAGCCTTTAGAAATCCAAGATCCCCGGGCCCTTTATAGACAATGTCTCATTGAGATGTGTGCCCAGCAACTTACAAAATGAAACCACTGTAGACTGTTTGAAGAATTACTCAGAGTTTACACTGATTGAGTTTTATGCATGTCATCTGGGTGATAGTTTCCACAATGATATTATACCATTGGAAAGGATAATCATTAACCTTAAGTTGTAAATGATACTTTCACAGCTTAAATACTCAAAAGACAAATCTAAACTATTTGGCCCCAGTAATAATAGAAATTCTGGTAGCTTTAGACTTTCTATTAACCTGTACCATTCCCATCATTTTGTGCTGCATTTGGATAAATATTCTTAGCTAAGTAGAATGCTCCTCTGAAGTGGAGGAGTGGGCCATTTGACTCTCCAAGGTAGATCCTAATACATTTTGTCTTACTTACTTGTCATGAGTTCAGTGGTTTCTGCACATGACTTTGAAGCAGTCTACAAAATCCAATCATCACTCTTCTTTTCTACTTTGTGTACATCTCCAGTTTTAAATGTTGACTATCAATAGATAGTATTGTAATGATAGCCACTATCATATCAGGTGAACTGACAACTCATCCTTAACAAAAGAAGCAAAAGATCATACCCTGATTTGACTCTAAACTTGTTTTTTTTTGAAGATGGTAACGTCGGATCATCACAGTGCTGTAGATAAGAAATGAGACTGTGTTTGTGGCCAATCCTCTGGACTGGTCAGCAGATGGCCAAAAGCTAGTGTGACTTAGAACTAGAACCACCACCAACCCCCTTAATCAGTTATAAAATTAGAACCACAGAATATATGACTTATATAATACCTGTATTTTTACTTAGAACCTCATATAGTTGTGTCCTTATTTTAAAAACTCAACCAACTCAAAGACTCAACTCCTTCTTATTTCTCAACCATAAGATTTTTGTCCAATCCATAAGCGATAAAAGTTGTCCATTCACTTCCTGTGATGAAATACCAATGCACAATTCCTTATAGTCTCTTTTGCTGAACTGAATAAGCCCAATTTGCTTGTATCATAACGGATTTCTTTATTTAAAAAGGTTTCACTGAAAATATCTAAAGTTGATTTACTTTGTCATTGTCTAAATTATGCTTTTTAAAGTTTTTAAGAAGCATCATTGATTTTCAATAGATAGTATTGTAATTTTTATTGATATTTTTGTTTATAAAGAAGCTTGAAAGAAGTGATGAGATGGATTGTGAATAAGCATATCTTGACATTTAAGAATAAAAATGTTATTTAAAAATTCTATCTTTATTGTTAATTCTGTCACTAGTGCTAAAAAAAAAGCAAGGGTTGGCTGAGTAAAGCATCTTTCCCTGGCTTCTGCTGCCAATGCACGGTGTAGACAGGACTTGAACACAGGTTTCCTGACTCTGCTCCTAGATGTTAACTACCTGCGTCCTGTCCCAAGCAACGCAGGGCTCTGAGCCCCTTGGGCTTGCTTGTATTTCCAAGTGGCCTCACATCCAGAATAGTGGGGTTCACTCTGGTGACATCTACCACTGTATGAGAGTGTTCCTTTCCCCTTTTCCCTTTTGCTTAAGCAAAGGAAGCTGCTAGAGGAGAGTCTGAACCATTGATCATCCATAACTGCTCACTTATAAATAAAATGAGATCTTCCCTGGTGGCTCAGCTGGTAAAGAATCTGCCTGCAATGCGGGAGACCTGGGTTCTATCCCTGGGTAGGGAAGATTCCCTGAAGAAGGGAATTGCTACCCATTCCAGTATTCTGGCCTGGAGAATTCCATGGACTGTATAGTCCATGGGGTTGCAAAAAGTCAGACACAACTGAGTGACTTTCACTTTGAGTGCTAAACAATTATTTGTAATAATTTTTCCCCAATCCTGAATATTTTAAGGTTGTATAGATAAGACCTATGTTTATAATGATAGATTCATCTATGGTATAGGTAAAAGATCTAAACCCTGATATTGTATAAATGCCACTCTACCACATAATCTTAAATATGATTTAACCTTTCAAAATGTGAGTACCTGATGTGGGTCTAGCACTGGTCTATAGCCAGTGAGTGCTATAAGAGAAATGTGACAACTTTTCCCTCATGATTACTCTTTTGTTAAGAAAAAGAAACAAAGACAAGGGAAATAATGACTAGTTTTTAGTTTTTATAGGATCAGAACACATTCAAGGTGGAAGAGCTATTTAAGCATGCGATGATGACTCAGTAAAATTGAGTCTTAACTGGAAGTAGTTTTATACTGCTACCATGACTATATAGCAGTGATTTTTTTTTTTTTAATTTGCCTTTTTGCTAATAGTTTGATAATATCTGATTTGGAGGTATAAGTACACAAAATTGGTGAAACTTTCAATTTTTAAGTATTGCCTAATGAAATGAATGTCCTTCTTTTATGAAAATTTAACTTGATTCCTTTTGAAACACTGACCATTCATTTTATAAATTATATTCTCCCTGGATAGCCTCTTCCTTTTTTAAGAGTACTAGCATACTATCAGGTCAGAAATCCTTGCCAAACAGAATCCCAAGCCTCTGTTTCAGATTCATTTTTCATCTCTTGCTAATACTAATTTTCTGCTTACCTCCTGCTGGGGATGTTCCTTGATAATATGGTGGTATTTTTTTTAAAAGTATTAACATTCTAATATAGGTGTAGATGTAAGCATTTAAGAATCCTTTCACAATAACACTTTGGGACGGTAATGAACTACGAGTCAGGAGTAAAAAAAAAAAAAAACAAAACACTAACTGTAAGAGAAGTTAAATATAGTCAAAGTAGGTCATTTCGTATTCTACTTTAAGTTCAGATAGGCCAGAGAACATTTTTATGCTGAATTAATCCTATTGTATCAAATGCACAAAAACCTCCAGGGAAGCCAGATTGTGTCACCTGAGGGCATATGATAAAAGGTCAATTGACTCTCTTCTCAGGTTATGATCATCATTAATGATAATGGACATTCTGTTCTGGGACTGAGGTAAGGGCATACTCTTTTATTGACCATTGATGCCATTGAAAATAATAGACGTTTATATGGAAGAATTTAGGACCATCTCGGGGAAGGTGGCTGGGGAAGATCAATTCAGCAGAACAGAAATAGCATCCCTCCATTCAAAGGTATTTGGCTAGAGCTTGAGTAAGTGGAGGGAAGTGGTGTTTGACAGATATGAGATTTCTCACTTTGATATTACTCATTTGTGGGCTTTCAATACACTCTCATTCCTTGGAAATTCATTTTTGTGTGTTCATTCATCTGTCCAAGCTAGAAAGTTGATGTGAATAACACTTTTCCAGAGTTTTCAATTGCAAGGAGATGTAAGGGACAAGCAGGAGAATAATAAATGCTTTGTCTTGCATGGTATGTTCAGTTCTGCCTGAGAACATGTCTTATGGGTCTAGAAGATCCAGAACTGAGTAGTGTCAGATGATAACTGGAAGAATGTTTACATAATCACCAAGCTGAGGAGAAAAAAATGAATGTTGTAGCTGGACAGAGAACTGAAATTAGAAACCTAGGGAAACAGACCCAGAATCCAAAGTGAAAAGAAACAAAGGCGTAAGTGGAGAGAGAGTATTAGGACCGATAGCACAGGTGATTGAGAAAATGGAAAGAGCAGTGAGGGCCGGAACAGGTAAGATTAGGCAGTGTGTGCTCCAAGCCTTCAGTCGGTCATTTCTATGAAATTCATAGGACATAAAATTTGTATGTGTTAGTGAAGGAAACTCCTAAAATAACAGTGATTGAAACAGGTTAGAAGTGTATATCTCTTTTAAATAAAAGTCTGGGTTTGCACTCCAATGCTTATATGGTATAGTTTGGTATTGTGGCATAGGGTTCTTCTGTCTTATGTTCTCCCTGGCGATATGACCATGTCCTCTGTGTTTCCAGCAGAGGAAGACATAAAGGGCACATACAATATTTCTTAAGGTAAAGTTTATTAAAATGACACACATTTCTGCTTATCACACATTGGACAGAACATAGTCACATATGGTTATGCCAATAAAAAGATGTCTCTGAGAAATGTACTCTTATTCTGGGGAACTGAGTGTCAAATTAAAATGGGGTAGAGAGTTTTCTTTCACTGAAGAATAAAATGAGAATAGATATTACAAAGCAGTTAACTCTGATACAGAGCTAAACTGGGATGAGTGCACTGTATCTATATCACCTGACAAATTGCCCACTGATTCATAGCCTACATAGCCAGTGGTAACTGGAATGCTTCAGTTACTTGGGATTCTATCTTTGAGGAGTTGAATATCAGATGAAAGAACTCAAGGCAAAATCAGGGAGCTGTTAATACCATAGTAAAGTTCTGTCTTTTTAGTAAACCAGCCTTTAATGACCAAGCATTCAAGAGCTCTTAACTTCTCTGAAACATTCTAGGACTTTGGAATAGAGGACTAGTACCCACAGTTTAATCTGTATGCAACAGACAGCACAATAGGAGAGAACTTGAACCCACCTCTCCTATGGTAGTCACATGTATACAAATCCATCTGAAAAAACTTGGTTTTTCCCTGAGGAGATTTAAATTGGAATAAAAGAAAATGAGGTCTCTAAGAGAATATCACTATGAGTTAAAATAATCTGGGAAAAATGGACTAGCTTTAACAGCAGAGCTTAGAAGCAAAAGAAAGCAATGGTTCCAAATAGAGTGTGAGACATATCAGACCAGCTCCTTTCTTCCCACCTTCAGAGTACCAGGCCTTACTGGTGAGGAATGAGTGGACTTTGGTCTAAGGGGAAGATCTCTGCCCTATGGCTCACTTTTCTTGAGCTCCCCTGGCACAGCTGGCCTTACGAAGTGCAGGATGCTTGCTCTCTCTAAAGGAAGAAGAGAACTGAAAGCTAACAATGTGGAAAAGGTCAAAAGCCCTGCCAGTGAAAGGAGCAAAAATCCCTTAGAAATGAGATCTCAAATGATAAGACCAGAGGAAATCAGAGTGGAAAGACTGTGGATATCACAAAAGTTTTGAGAATTACAATCCTGACAACCCTAGATTCCAATAGAGTGAATTTGGGAATGAGATGCCAAGAAAGTTCCAGACTTCTGAATTATTGGCCTGGACTCAAACCTTTGGTATTTTCACAGTATTCTAAATATGACAAATTTATCTTCATTGATGGGCCACCACAAAAATAATACAGGATGAAACAAGAACGGGGAAAAGAGTGATCTTGAAAATAATAAAATGATCATCACCAAGATCTGTGCCAAGGAGCTTCCGTTCAGTTCAGTCACTCAGCCGTGTTCGACTCTGTGATTCCATGGACTGCATAACACCAGGCTTCCCTGTCCATCGCCAACACCCAGAGTTTACTCAAACTCATGTCCATTGAGTCGGTGATGCCATCCAACCATCTCATCCTCTGTTGTCCCCTTCTCCTCCTCCCTTCAATCTTTCCCAGCATCAGGGTCTTTTCCAATGAGTCAATTCTTCACATCAGGTGGCCAAAGTATTGGAGTTTCAGCTTTAGCATCAGTCTTTGCAATGAATATTCAGGACTGATTTCCTTTAGAATTGACTGGTTGGATCTCTTTGCAGTCCAAGGGACTCTCTAGTCTTTTCCAACACCACAGTTCAAAAGCATCAATTCTTCGGTGCTCAGCTTTCTTTATAGTCCAACTCTCACATCCATACATGACGACAGGAAAACCCAAAATTTTGACTAGATGGACCTTTGTTGGCAAAGTAATGTCTCTGCTTTTTAATATGCTGTCTAGATTGGTCATAACTTTTCTTCCAAAGAGCAAGCATCTTTTAATTTCATGGCTGCAGTCACCATCTGCAGGGATTTTGGAGCCCAAGAAAATAAAGTCTGTCACTGTTTCCATTATTTCCCCATCTATTTGCCATGAAGTGATGGGACCAAATGCCCAGATCTTAGTTTTCTGAATGTTGAGTTTTATGCCAACTTTTTCACTCTCCTCTTTCACTTTCATCAAGAGGCTTTTTAGTTCTTCTATACTTTCTGCCATAAGGGTGGTGTCATCTGCATATCTGAGGTTATTGATATATCTCCTGGCAATATTTTTTTTTATTTAAAGAGATAAAAATTTTATTATTTTTTTATTTTTATTTTTTAATTTTATTTTATTTTTAAACTTTACATAATTGTATTAGTTTTGCCAAATATCAAAATGAATCTGCCACAGGTATACATGTGTTCCCCATCCTGAACCCTCCTCCCTCCTCCCTCCCCATTCCATCCCTCTGGGTCGTCCCAGTGCACCAGCCCCAAGCATACAGTATTGTGCATCGAACCTGGACTGGCAACTCGTTTCCTACATGATATTTTACATGTTTCAATGCCATTCTCCCAAATCTTCCCACCCTCTCCCTCTCCCACAGAGTCCGTAAGACTGTTCTATACATCAGTGTCTCTTTTGCTGTCTCGTACACAGGGTTATTGTTACCATCTTTCTAAATTCCATATATATGCGTTAGTATACTGTATTGGTGTTTTTCTTTCTGGCTTACTTCACTCTGTATAATAGTCTCCAGTTTCATCCACCTCATTAGAACTGATTCAAATGTATTCTTTTTAATGGCTGAGTAATACTCCATTGTGTATATGTACCATAGCTTTCTTATCCATTCATCTGCTGATGGACATCTAGGTTGCTTCCATGTCCTGGCTATTATAAACAGTGCTGCTTGTGCTTCATCCAGCCCAGCATTTCTCATGATGTACTCTGCATAGAAGTTAAATAAGCAGGATGACAATATACAGCCTTGACGTACTCCTTTTCCTATTTGGAACCAGTCTGTTGTTCCATGTCTGGTTCTAACTGTTGCTTCCTGACCTGCATACAGATTTCTCAAGAGGCAGGTCAGGTGGTCTTGTATTCCAATCTCTTTCAGAATTTTTCAGAATTTGTTGTGGTCCACACAACAAAGGCTTTGGCATAGTCAATAAAGCAGAAGTAGATATTTTTATTGGACTCTCTTGCTTTTTTGAAGATCCAACAGATGTTGGCAATTTGATCTCTGGTTCCTCTGCCTTTTCTAAATCCAGCTTGAACACCTGAAAGTTCATGATTCATGAAAATAATAAAATAATCATCACCAAGATGTATGCCAAGGAGATTACCATGTATATTTTCCTTTAGGAGTTTTATGGTTTCAGGTTTTACATTGCAGTCTTTAATCTGTTTTGAGTTAATTTTTGTGTATGGCATAAGATAATGGTCCAGTTTCATTGTTTTTCATGTGGCTGTCCAATTTTTTTTTTTACTGTTTATTGAAGAAACTATCCTGTCTCCATTGTATATTCTTGGCAACTTTGTCATAAATTAATGCATAGGTTTAGAGACTTCCCTGGTGGCTCAGATGGTAAAGCATCTGCCTACAATGTGGGAGACCTGGGTTCAATCCCTGGGCTGGGAAGATCTCCTGGAGAAGGAAATGGCCACCCACTCCAGTATTCTTGCCTGGAGAATCCCATGGATGGAGGAGCCTGGTAGGCTACAGTCCATGGAGTTGCAAAGAGTCGGACACGACTAAGCGACTTCATTCATTTTATGCATAGGTTTATGTCTATGCTTTCAGTTCTGTTGATCTATATTCCTATGTTTATGCCAATATCGTACTGTTTAAATTACTATAACTTTAATACAGCTTGAAATAGGGGAATGTGATGCCTCCAGCTTTGTTCCTTCTCATATTTTCTTTGAGTATTTAGGGTCTTTTATGGTTTCATACAAATTTCAAGATTGTTTTTTCCAGTTCTATGAAAAATGTCATTGGTTTTAGATCTCTATCAAAAATTGCTTTGAATCTGTAGATTGCTTTTGGTAGTATAGACATTTTAAAACTAATAACTCCTCTAATTTATAGGCACTGAGTTCCATTTATTTATGACTTCAGTATCTTTCATCCTGGTTTTCGATATGCAGGTCTTTCACTTTCCTGGCTAAATGTATCCCTAGGTATTTTATTGTTTTAATGCAGTTGTAAATAGCATTGTATTCTTAATTTCTCTTTATGTTAGTTCATTATTAATGTATAGACGTGCAAGAGATTTTTGAATATTGACTTTTCTATCTTTAAACTTTACTGAATTCATTTATTCTAACAGTTTTTTGATGCAGTCTCTAGGTTTTCCTATATATAATACATTATCTGAAGATACTGGAAGTTTTAGTTCTTCCTTTCCAATTTGGATGCCTTTTATTTCTTTTCGCTATGTATTTGCTCTGGCTAGGCCTTTCAATACTATGTTCAACAAATGGCAGAGTGGGCATCCTAGTTTTATTCCTAATCCTAGAGGAAAACCTTTCAGCTTTTCATCATTGGTTACGATGTTAGCTGTGGGTTTGTCATACATGGCCTTTATTTTGTTGAGGTAAATTCTCTCTATACCCACTTTCTGAACAGTTTTTAGCATAAATGGATGCTGAATTTCATCACACTTTTTTTTTTGTTTGGTTTTCTCTGTATCTATTCCATCACACAGTTTTTACTCTTGAGATAATGTGGTATATCACACTGTCTAACTTGTGGATGTTGAACTATTTTTGTATCTCTAGAATTAATCTCACTTGATCATGGTGTCTGATCATTTCAGTTTATTGTTTCACTCATATTTTCTTGAGGATTTTTACATCTATGTTAGTTAAGGATATCGGCCTGCAATTTTCCTGCGGCATCCTTATTTGGTTTTGGTATCAGAGTAAGTCTGGCCCCATAACATGAGTTGGGAAGAGTTTCATCTTCTTCCATTGTATGGAAAGTTTGAAAGCATTGATATTCATTCATTAAATGTTTGGTAGAATTCACTAGTGATCCTATCTGGTCCTGGGAGGGTTTTCATGACTGACTCAATCTCAGTTCAGTTCAGTTCAGTTCAGTTGCTCAGTCGTGTCCGACTCTTTGCAACCCCATGAATCGCAGCACTCCAGGCCTCCCTGTCCATCACCAACACCCGGAGTCCACCCAAACCCATGTCCATTGTGTTGGTGATGCCATCCAACCATCTCATCCTCTGTCGTCCCCTTCTCCTCCTGCCTTCAATCTTTGCCAGCATCAGGGTCTTTTCCAATGAGTCAAATTTTCACATCAGGTGGCCAAAATATTGGAGTTTCAGCCTCAACATCAGTCTTTCCAATGAACACCCAGGACTGATCTCCTTTAGGATGGACTGGTTGGATCTCCTTGCAGTCCAAGGGACTCTCGAGTCTTCTCCAGCACCACAGTTCAAAAGCATCAATTCTTTTCTTCACAGTCCGACTCTCACATCCATACATGACCACTGGAAAAACCATAGCCTTGACTAGACGGACCTTTGTTGGCAAAGTAATGTCTCTGCTTTTGAATATGCTGTCTGGGTTGTTCATAAGGAGTAAGCGTTTTTTAATTTCATTGCTGCAATCACCATCTGCAGTGATTTGGGGGCCCAGAAAAATAAAGTCAGCCACTGTTTCCACTGTTTCCCCATCTATTTCCCATGAAGTGATGGGACCGGATGCCATGATCTTCGTTTTCTGAATGTTGAGCTTTAAGCCAACTTTTTCACTCTCCTCTTTCACTTTCATCAAGAGGCTTTTGAGTTCCTCTTCACTTTCTGCCATAAGGGTGGTGTCATCTGCATATCTGAGGTTATTGATATTTCTCCCAGCAATCTTGACTCTAGCTTGTGCTTCCTCCAGCCCAGCGTTTCTCATGGTGTACTCTGCATATAAGTTAAATAAGCAGAGTGACAATATACAGCCTTGACGTATTCCTTTTCCTATTTGGAACCAGTCTGTTGTCCCATGTCCAGTTCTAACTGTTGCTTCCTGACCTGCTCCTGACTAGTAATTGGTTCATATTTTCTGTTTCTTTATAATTTAGTCTTGGTAGGTTATATGTTTCTAGAAATTTATCCATTTCTTCTATGTTGTCCAATTTGTAGGTACATAATTGTTTAGAGTAGTCTCTTATGGTCCTTTGTATTTCCATGGTATCAGTTTTAATATCTCCTCTTTCATTTCTGATTATGAATACTCTCTTTTTTCTTGGTGAGTATAGGTAGAGGTTTATCAATTTTATCATTTAAAAGAAGCAGCTTTGTTTTATTCATCTTTTCCACAGTAGTGTCTGCTGCTGATGCTTCTAAGTCACTTCAGTCGTGTCTGACTCTGTGCGACCCCATAGATGGCAGCCCACCAGGCTCCCCCGTCCCTGGGATTCTCCAGGCAAGAACCCTGGAGTGGGTTGCCATTTCCTTCTCTAATGCATGAAAGTGAAAGTGAAGTTTCTCAGTCGTATCCGACTCTCTGCGACCCCATGGACTGCAGTCTAGCAGGCTCTTCCATCCATGGGATTTTCCAGGCAAGAGTACTGGAGTGGGGTGCCATCACCTTCTCCAATAGTAGTCTCTAATTTCATACACCTCTGCTCTAATCTTTGTTATATCCCTTTCTCTAACTTTGACCTTTATTTATTTATTTTTTCCAGTTCCTTGTGATGTGAAGTTTGGTTGTTTATTTTAGACTTTTCTTGTTTCTTGAGGCAGGCTTTTATTGCCATGAACTTCCCTCTGAGAGCTGCTTCGTTGTATCCCATAAATTTTGGTAAGTTACATTTCCTTTTTTTGTTTTTGTCAAGGTCTTTTTTATTTCCCTTTTATTATTCCTGACCCATTGCTTTTTTCAGTGGCATTTTGCTTAATATCCACATATTGGTGAATTTTCCAGTTTTCTTTGTGTTATTTCTAGCTTCATGCCCTTGCAGTCTGAAAAGATGCATGATATGATTTCACTCATCCAAAATTTATTAAGACATTTTGTACCATAATATATCATATATCTTGGAAAGTGTTCCATGTATACTTGAGAATAATGTGTATTTTATTGCATTTGAATGGAATTTTCTGTAAATATTAAGTTCATCTGATCTAATGTGTTGTTAAAGACCAGTGTTTTCTCTTTTTTTCTCTCAATATTCAGTTCATTGGTGTTAGTGGGGTATTAAAGTCCTCTACTATTATTGTACTGCTGTTTGTTTCTTCCTTCAGCTCTGTTAGGTTTGTTTTAAACATTTGGATGCTTCTATGTTGGATGCATACATATTTACAAAAGTTATACCTTCTTGTTGGATTGATCCCTTTATTATGTAATGCCTTGCTTTGTCTCTTGTTGCAGTCTTTGTTTTAAAGTCCATTTTATCTGATGTAAGTATATACCTACTCCAGCTATTTATCTTTTGGTTTCCATTTGTATGGAATCTATTTTTCAGAAAAAAAAAGATTAAGAGGAGCTATCAGGTGTCAGGTAAATGTAATTTACTTGAAAAAGGATTCAAAGTAATAATCATAAAGATGCTAAATGAGCTGGAAACAGGGGTAGATAAACACGGTGAGAACTTCAACAAAGAGATGGGAAATATAAGAAAGTACCCAAATAAGAGTAAAAAAAAAAAAAATACAATAGCTGAACTGAAAAAAATACTAAAGGAACTAACAACAGACTAGATGAAGAATAATCAATCAACTTAAAGACAAGGTAGTGGAACTCAACCAATCAACCAGTAATGAAAAAGAAATTTTAAAAAGTGAAGATAGTTTAAGGGACTTATGGGGTGATATCAAATGGCCTAACACTTGCATCATAGGGTTCCCAGAAGGAGACTTTTTTCTCATTTTTATTTCAACATATTTATTTTTATTTTTAGAAGCTTTATTTTTAGGGCTGTAATGTACTTGTTAATTACCTGACATGTTCCACTGCATGCTCACTGATTTGTTTGCTTGCATCTTAAAGGATTCATGCGTATCTGGTCTAGATTATTTGGCTTTTTTCTTGTGTACTTGTTCATAACTATGAGCTCATTGTCTTATTATAATTGCAGTCTGATGGGCCCATATTAGGAAAATATTTCTCTCTACAGCAGTTCTTCTCAAACTATAATGTGCATAAGAATCACCTAAGGAATTTATTAAAATACAGATTATAATTCAATAGATTTGGATCGTGGTCTGAGAGTTAGGGTTTCTACTTTACTCCCAGATGATAACATTACTATTTGTTCATAGAACACATTTTGAGTAGCATGGTCTTAGATGAATTACCCAAATTTTTGCTGGTGGTCGGAAACTTTTACCCAGAAACTGAGGTGACATCAACCTCCATCTCCTTTGACTTGAAAGAGTACTGGAAGTTGACCTACAGCATGATTAGCTCAAAGCTCAATATCCAGATAGCATTAAAGTTACTGGTATTTACTCTCTGGGAAATTCTGCCTCTCCCTTGCAAATCTGCCCCTCTCACACCACTGAATATTTTCTAAAAGGGGATATTAAGAGTTTCTCTTGTTAGACCGGTGATACCACAAAATGTCTTCTATTCAATACATGATGTCTGGCTGCAGGAAGGTTCCTAGAGTACCCAGTCAGTCATAATGCCAGAAACAAAAGTTTCACTTACTTTTAAAAACTTAAAAAAAAAAATGGTTTGCAATGGAAACCTAGTGACTTACTGACATGAAAATCAGTGGAGATAATATAATAGAGTTGGAAAAACATTGATAATAATAAAGGGTCATAGAAATATGAAAATAAAAGTTGATATGTTTCATGATTACCTGTGATTTTCTTAAATGGACAAGGTATGCAAAGCTGTCATAAAGCATCATAGTGCTTGATCTTATTATCTCATTCATGGTCTTTGAACTGAGACATTATATTTGCATCTTTGTTTCACCTATCAACTTTGCTTATATTTAAGCTATTATCCCTGGTGGCTCAGATGGTAAAGAATTCACCTGCAATGAGAGAGATCTGGGTTCAATCCCTGGGTTGGAAAGATCCCCTGGAGCAGGCAACAGCTACCCACTCCAGTATTATGGCCTGGAGAATTCCATGGAAAGAAGAGTCTGGCAGACTACAGTCAATGGGGTCACAAAGAGTCAGACACGACTGAGTGACTTTCACTTTTCAGGCAATCTCAACTTATTTTACCAAATTTTTTTTCCAACAGTTTTTCTCCATCATAGAAATAGAATTCATACTAGTAGGATGCAAAGCCAGACAGGTTGTATTGTGTTTTTTAATGAAATATGATTATAGCACTGAGTTGGGATAATTTATATTTGGCAGTACCTCCAGTTCAAAAATTCCTACATGTACCTGCTTTAAACAATTTGTTAACAATTTCCCACTAGCTTTGGGCAAAGCAAGGTCATACTCACTTATAGACAAGGTAAGTTAAGGTGTTCAAAATTCAAATTGGTAGTTTACCAAAGCTGCAAAGTAATATTCCATATATAAGAGCTTGTTTTTAGCAGCTAACTAGCAGACCTCATGATGCATGCCAGGTGTGGTACCCTCTGGTCTCCAGTCCACCCAGTCATTAAAATGTTGCTGAGAGCACATTTCTCTCCACTGGAATTTTCCTAGGGGCTCTATGCAGGTGCATGAAATAGTTAGGAGGACCACACATACATTTGCATTAAAATTCGATTCTGATTTGCATATCATTTACATACACCTACACAGACTGTGCTATCTATTCTTAGGCAGCTTTTAGCAAAGCATTATTTATTGCTACCATTAAGGTTGACACTCCTTGAATTTTCTTCTTTACTTTCAACCTTACCCAGTCTTTGACCCCAGATCTTGACATCAAAGGAATACACAAAGTTGGTGATGATAAAGAGAGAACACAAAAGCTTACTGCTGGGTTATGATGTGAAGAACACAAGACATATTTCAAGGAATCTTTCATCTTTAAATCAAATTATACATTACTTTTTCTCTTTTGAGAGCAAGAGTTAGAATTGAGATTTATTTTTGATGGAGAGAAAAAGGTGCAAGAATGTTAGTATTTTAAGTATATAAATTTAAAGCACTTGGTGGAGTGATTCATTTATTTAACAAATATTTACTGAGTACTAATGTTAAAGGGCTTTACAAGGTATTGAGCATCAGCAGTGAATAAAACATAATACAAAAGAAACTGTTCTCATAGAGTTTACATTCTAGTTGTTAAGAATTGAGTTGAGAGTGGGTAGATAAATCAATAAATGAGTAATAAAATATGTTTACAATAGTCATTAATTCTAGAGATAAATATCAGGTAGAAAAGGGGGTACAAGGGGGGTATAAGGAATGCGTGATTTCCAAATAATGAGCCTACAATTTCAAATAGGGTGGTGAGAGAAGATAGTTTAGAGAAGTTTTTATTTCAATAAAAACCTCAAGGAGCTAAGACAGAAAGTCATGCTGGCATTCCTGATGCCTTTAGGAATTACCTGGAAACCTTACTAAAATGCAAATTCCTGGGCTTATACTGCAAAGATTTGATCTAGGAGGTTTCAAGTGGACTCCAGTTATCTCAATTCTATTAAGTATCCCAAGAGATTCCAGTGCAAAATGTTCTCATGCAGCAAAATTAAGAGGCAGGTGCAGCCATTTCCCATATGCCCCCTGCCTCCACACATGTACAGCTTCCCCCACTAGCAACTTCCCACACCAAGTGGTACATTGGTTACAATTGATGAACCTATGTTGACACATTATCACCCAGAGTCCAGACTTTACAGTTCACTCTATGTTGGGTTTGGACAAATTTATTTTTCGTATCATTTTTCTAGATTCATTGAGATATAATTGCTATATGAAATTGTGTGAGTTTAAGGTGTACAGTGTGATGATTTGATACACATATGTATTACAAAATAATTATCACAATAAGGTTAGGTAACACATGTATCACCCCATGCATGCTTAATCACTCAGTTGTGTCTGACTCTCTGCGATCCCATGGATTGTAGCCTGCCAGGCTCCTCTGTCCATGGGATTCTTCAGGCAAGAACACTGGAGTGGGTTGTCATGCCCTTATCCAGGGGATCTTCCTGACCCGGGGATTGAATCCAGGTCTCCTACATTGCAGGTGGATTCTTTACTGTCTGAGTTACCTGGAAAGCCCAAGAATACTGGAGTGGGTAGCATATCCCTTCTCCAGGGGATCTTCCTGACCCAGGAATTGAAATAGGATCTCCTGCATTGCAGGTGGATTCTTCACCAGCTATGCTATCAGGGAAACCCACGTATCACCTCTGATAATTATAATTTTGTGTGTGTGTGGTACAAATATTTAAGATTTACTTTCTTAGCAAACTTCAGGTATACAGTAAAGTATTGGTAACTATAGTCACCATGCTGAATCTTAAATCCCTAGTACTTATTTATCTTATAATTGAAAGTTTGTACCCTTTGACCAACATCTCCCCGTTTCCCCCACCTACTGGTTAAATCACTGTTGTTCTAATCTCAGCAAACCAATTGTGATGCTGCTGGCTAGAAATGCCTGAGGCACTCACCTAGGCCCAAGCTACTTGTGGAGAGTCCCACAGACTTTCCCCAACCAGAGTTGATGTTTTATCACCTGTTGCAGTTATTTTGATTTCAGGAAATCACCTCAGCAACAACCATTAGGGAACTTCATTATAGATAGTTAATAGTAAAAAGTCATCTATTTTCATATATACCAGCCATGAAAAAATGAAATTTAAAGTTAAAAACACATTACCATGTACATTATTAACTGAAAATGAAACATTTAGGTATAAAACTAGTGAAATACATACAATCTATATGAAATATATCAAAGGAAAGCTAAGTGAAGAGGTATCTTATGTTCATACATAGGAAGATGAACATTGTGAAGATGTTAGTTTGTTCCCAATTGATTGTAGACTCCATGAGATTTCAATCAAAATCCCAGAAAATTATTCTATGGGTATTGACAAATTGATTCTATAGCTTATATGGAGAGGTAGAATAGCCAACTCAATATTGAATGAGAAGAATAAAGTTGAAAGACTGATGCTGCTTGACTTAAACTTGGAGTTACTCTATAGCTACAATAACCAAAAGAGTATGGTATTGTAGAAAAAAAAATAGACTAATAGATCAATAAAACAAAATACAGCCCAGAAACAAAACCTATGTAAATACAGGCAACTAATCTTCAGCAAAGAAACAAAAGCATTATGATTGAACAAAGATAGTCTTTTGAACAAATGATGTCGAAACAACAGAGCACCTGCATGCAAAAAAAAAAAAAAAAAAGAACCTAGACACAGACCTTACATACTTGATGAAAAATCAAATCAAAATGAATCATACACCAAAATGTAAAAACCCAATGTGGAGGTAAATGGAGTTGTTTCTTTAAATTCTTGTTCTGCTGTTTGCTAGTGAATAGAAATGCAACAGATTTCTGTATGTTAATTTTGTATCCAGAATCATTATCACATTCATTGAACTCTAGTAGTTTTCTGATAGCTTCTTTATAATTTTCTATCTGAAGCATCATGCCATCTGCAAACAGTGACAGTTTTAATTCTTCCTTTCCAATTTAGATTCTTTTTATTTTTTTCTTCTCTGATCACTATGGCTAGGACTTCCAAAACTATGTTGAATAAGAGTGGTGAGAGTGAGTGCCCTTGTCTCGTTCCTGACCTTGAAATTATTTCAGCTTTTCACCATGGAATATGATGTTAGCTGTGATTATTTCATATTATATCCTTGATTATGTTGAGGTATGTTTCCGCTAGGCCCATTTGGGAGTTTTTATCATAAATGAACGTTGGATTTTATAAAAAAAAAAAAAACAAAAACTGTTTTTGCGTCTGTTGAGGGTGATCGTATGTTTTTTATTCTTGAATTTGTTAATGTAGTATATCACATTGATTTGCAGATACTGAAAAATCTTATGCATCATGAAAAATCTTTGCATCTCTGTAAAAAACCCCACTTGATCATGGTTTATGATCTTTTTTTTCTTTTTTATATGCATTGTTTATTTTTATTTTTTTGGAGGATAACAAAATTTTATTTTAAATTTATTTTATTTATTTAAGATTTTATTTTAAATTTATTTATTTTAATTGGAGGCTATTACTTTACAATATTGTAGTGGTTTTTGCCATACGTTGACACGAATCAGCCATGGGTGTGTATGTGTCCCCCATCCTGAACACCCCTTCTCACCTCCCTCCCCATCGCATCCTTCAGGGTCATCCCAGTGCACCGGCCCTGAGCACCCTCTCTCATTCATCGAACCTGGACTGTTGATCTAATTCACATATGGTAATATGCATGTTTCAATGCTATTCTCTCAAATCATCCCACCCTCGCCTTCTCCCACAGAGTCCAAAAGTCTGTTCTTTATTTCTGTGTCTCTTTTGCTGTCTGCATATAGGCTCGTTACCATCTTTCTAAATTCCATATATATGTGTTAGTAGACTCTATTGGTGTTTTTCTTTTTGGCTTACTTCACTCTGTATAATAGGCTCCAGTTTCATCCACCTCATTAGAACTGATTCAAATGTATTCTTTTTAATGGCTGAGTAATACTCCATTGTGTATATGTACCTCAGCTTTCTTATCCATTCATCTGCTGATGGGCATCTAGGTTGCTTCCATGTCCTGGCTATTATAAACAGTGCTGCAATTAACATTGGGGTACATGTATCTCTTTTAATTCTGGTTTCCTTGGTGTGTATGCCCAGCAGTGGGATTGCTGGGTCATAAGGCAGTTCTATTTCCAGTATTTTAAGGGATCTCCACACTGTTCTCCATAGTGGCTGTACTAGCTTGCATTCCCACCAACAGTGTAAGAGGGTTCCCTTTTCTCCACACCCTCTTCAGCATTTATTGCTTGTAGACTTTTGGATCACAGCCATTCTGACTGGCCTGAAATGGTACCTCATAGTGGTTTTGATTTGCATTTCTCTGATAATGAATGATGTTGAGCATCTTTTCATGTGTGTGTTAGCCATCTGTATGTCTTCTTTGGAGAAATGTCTGTTTAGTTCTTTGGCCCATTTTTTGATTGGGTTGTTTATTTTTCTGAAATTGAGCTGCAGGAGTTGCTTGTATAGTTTTGAGATTAGTTTTTTGTCAGTTGCTTCATTTGCTATTATTTTCTCCCATTCTGAAGGCTGTCTTTTCACCTTGCTTATAGTTTCCTTTGTTGTGCAGAAGCTTTTAATTTTAATTAGGTCCCATTTATTTATTTTTGCTTTTATTTCCAATATTCTGGGAGGGGGGATCATAGAGGATCCTGCTGTGATGTATGTCGGAGAGTGTTTTGCCTATGTTCTCCTCTAGGAGTTTTATAGTTTCTGGTCTTACGTTTAGATCTTTAATCCGTTTTGAGTTTATTTTTGTGTATGGTGTTAGAAAGTGTTCTAGTTTCATTCTTTTACAAGTGGTTGACCAGTTTTCCCAGCACCACTTGTTAAAGAGATTGTCTTTTCTCCATTGTATATTCTTGCCTCCTTTGTCAAAGATAAGGTGTCCATAGATGCATGGATTTATCTCTGGGCTTTCTATCTTGTTCCACTGATCTATATTTCTGTCTTTGTGCCAGTACCATACTGTCTTGATAACTGTGGCTTTGTAGTAGAGCCTGAAGTCAGGTAGGTTGATTCCTCCAGTTCCATTCTTCTTTCTCAAAATTGCTTTGGCTATTCGAGGTTTTTTGTATTTCCATACAAATTGTGAAATTATTTGTTCTAGCTCTGTGAAGAATACCGTTGGTAGCTTGATAAGGATTGCATTGAATCTATAGATTGCTTTGGGTAGTATACTCATTTTCACTATATTGATTCTTCAAATCCATGACATTGGTATATTTCTCCATCTATTAGTGTCCTCTTTGATTTCTTTCACCAGTGTTTTATAGTTTTCTGTATATAGGTCTTTAGTTTAAGTATTTTATTTCCATTGCAATGGTGAATGGAATTGTTTCCTCAATTTCTCTTTCTATTTTCTCATTATTAGTCTATAGGAATGCAAGGGATTTCTGTGTGTTGATTTTATATCCTGCAACTTTACTTTATTCATTGATTAGCTCTAGTAATTTTCTGGTGGAGTCTTTAGGGTTTTATATGTAGAGGATCATGTCATCTGCAAACAGTGAGAGTTTTACTTTTTCTTTTCCAATCTGGATTCTTTTTATCTCTTTTTCTGCTCTGATGGTTGTGGCCCAAACTCCCAAAACTGTGTTGAATAGTAGTGGTGAACGTGGGCACCTTGTCTTGTTCCTGACTTTAGGGAAAATGCTTTCAATTTTTCACCATTGAGGATAATGTTTGCTGTGGGTTTGTCATATATAGCTTTTATTATGTTGAGGTATGTTCCTTCTATTCCTGCTTTCTGGAGAGTTTTTATCATAAATGGATGTTGAATTTTGTCACAGGCTTTCTCTTCATCTATTGAGATAATCATATGGCTTTTATTTTTCAATTTGTTAATGTAGTGTATTACGTTGATTGATTTGCAGATATTGAAGAATCCTTGCATCCCTGGGATAAAGCCCACTTGGTCATGGTGCATGATCTTTTTAATGTGTTGTTGGATTCTGATTGCTAGAATTTTGTTAAGGATTTTTGCATCTTTGTTCATCAGTGATATTGGCCTGTAGTTTTCTTTTTTTGTGGGATCTTTGTCAGGTTTTGGTATTAGGGTGGTGGTGGCCTCATAGAATGAGTTTGGAAGATTACCTTCCTCTGCAATTTTCTGGAAGAGTTTGAGCAGGATAGGTGTTAGCTCTTCTCTAAATTTTTGGTAGAATTCAGCTGTGAAGCCATCTGGACCTGGGCTTTTGTTTGCTGGAAGATTTCTGATTACAGTTTCAATTTCCGTGCTTGTGATGGGTCTGTTAAGATTTTCTATTTCTTTCTGGTTCAGTTTTGGAAAGTTGTACTTTTCTAAGAATTTGTCCATTTCGTCCATGTTGTCCATTTTATTGGCATATAATTGCTGATAGTAGTCTCTTATGATCCTTTGTATTTCTGTGTTGTCTGTTGTGATCTCTCCATTTTCATTTCTAATTTTATTGATTTGATTTTTCTCCCTTTGTTTATTGATGAGTCTGGCTAATAGTTTGTCAATTTTATTTATCATCTCAAGGAACCAGCTTTTGGCTTTGCTGATTTTTGCTATGGTCTCCTTTGTTTCTTTTGCATTTATTTCTGCCCTAATTTTTAAGATTTCTTTCCTTCTACTAACCCTGGGGTTCTTCATTTCTTCCTTTTCTAGTTGCTTTAGGTGTAGAGTTAGGTTATTTATTTGACATTTTTCTTGTTTCTTGAGGTATGCCTGTATTACTGTGAACTTTGCCCTTAGCACTGCTTTTACAGTGTCCCACGGGTTTGGGGTTGTTGTGTTTCCATTTTCATTCATTTCTATGCATATTTTGATTTCTTTTTTTTTTTTTCTTCTGTGATTTGTTGGTTATTCAGCAGCGTGTTGTTCAGCCTCCATATGTTGGAGTTTTTAATAGTTTTTCTCCTCTAATTGACATCTAATCTTACTGTATTGTGGTCAGAAAAGATGCTTAGAATGATTTCAATTTTTTTGAATTTACCAAGGCTAGATTTATGGCCCAGGATGTGATCTACCCTGGAGAAGGTTCCGTGTGCACTAGAGAAAAAGGTGAAATTCATTGTTTTGGGGAGAAATGTCCTATAGATATCAATTAGGCCTAACTGGTCTATTGTATCATTTAAAGTTTGTGTTTCCTTGTTAATTTTCTGTTTAGTTGCTCTATCCATAGGTGTGAGTGGGGTCTTAAAGTCTCCCACTATTATTGTGTTATTGTTAATATCCCCTTCCATACTTTTTAGCATTTGTCTTACATGTTGAGTACATATATATTTATAATTGTTATATCTTCTTGGATTGATCCTTTGATCATTATGTAGTGTCCTTTTTTTTCTCTTTTCACAGCCTTTGTTTTAAAGTCTACTTTATCTGATATGAATATTGCTACTCCTGCTTTCTTTTGGTCTCTATTTGTGTGGAATACCTTTTTCCAGCCCTTCACTTTCAGTCTGTATGTGTCCCCTGTTTTGAGGTGGGTCTCTTGTAGACAACATATATAGGGGTATTGTTTTTGTATTCATTCAGCCAGTCTTTGTCTTTTGGCTGGGGCATTCAACCCATTTACGTTTAAGGTAATTATTGATAAGTATGATCCCGTTGCCATTTACTTTGTTGTTTGGGGTTCGAGTTTATACACCCTTTTTGTGTTTCCTGTCTAGAGAAGATCCTGTTGCATTTGTTGGAGAGCTGGTTTGGTGGTGCTGAATTCTCTCAGCTTTTGCTTATCTGTAAAGCTTTTGATTTCTCCTTCATATTTGAATGAGATCCTTGCTGGGTACAGTAATCTGGGCTGTAGGATTTTTTCTTTCATTACTTTAAGTATGTCCTGCCATTCGTTCTGGCCTGAAGAGTTTCTATTGAAAGATCAGCTGTTATCCTTATGGGAATCCCCTTGTATGTTATTTGTTGTTTTTCCCTTGATGCTTTTAATATTTGTTCTTTGTGTTTGATCTTTGTTAATTTGATTAATATGTGTCTTGGGGTGTTTCGCCTTGGGTTTATCCTGTTTGGGACTCTCTGGGTTTCTTGGACTTGGGTGATTATTTCCTTCCCCATTTTAGGGAAGTTTTCAACTATTATCTCATCAAGTATTTTCTCAAGGTCTTTCTTTTTGTCTTCTTCTAGGACTCCTATGATTCGAATGTTGGTGTGTTTAACATTGTCCTGGAGGTCTCTGAGATTGTCCTCATTTCTTTTAACTCATTTTTCTTTTTTCTCTCTGATTTATTTATTTCTACCATTCTATCTTCTACTTCACTAATCCTATCTTCTGCCTCCATTATTCTATTTGTTCCCTCCAGAGTGTTTTTTATCTCATTTATCACATTATTCATTATATATTGACTCTTTTTTATTTCTTCTGCTGCTGCTGCTAAGTCATTTCAGTTGTGTCTGACTCTGTGCGACCCCATAGATGGCAGCCCGCCAGGCTCCCCCATCCCTGGCATTCTCCAGGCAAGAACTCTTCTAGGCCCTTGTTAAACCTTTCTTGCATCTTCTCCTGGTCTCCAGGCTATTTATCTGTGATTCCATTTTGATTTCAAGATTTTGGATCATTTTCACTATCATGAATCAGAATTCTTTATCAGGTAGATTCCCTATCTCTTCCTCTTTTGTTTGGTTTGGTGGGCATTTATCCTGTTCCTTTATCTGCTGCATATTCTTCTGTCTCTTCATCTTGTTTATATTGCTGAGTTTGGGGTGGCCTTTCTATATTCTGGCAGTTTGTGGAGTTCTCTATTGTGGAGTTTCCTCGCTGTGGGTGGGGTTGTATGGGTGGCTTGCCAAGGTTTCCTGGTTAGGGAAGCTTGTGTCAGTGTTCTGGTGGGTGGAGCTGGATTTCTTCTCTCTGGAGTGCAATGAAGTGTCCAGTAATGAGTTACGAGATATTAATGGGTTTGGAGTGACTTTGGGCAGCCTGTATATTGAAGCTCAGGCCTATGTTCCTGTGTTGCTGGAGAATTTGTATGGTGTGTCTTGCTCTGGAACTTGTTGGCCCTTGGGTGGTGCTTGGCTTCAGTGTAGGTATGGAGGCGTTTGATGAGCTCCTGTTGATTAATGTTCCCTGGAGTCAGGAGTTCTCTGGTGTTCTCAGGATTTGGACTTAAGCCTCCTGTTTCTGGTTTTCAGTCTTATTTTTACAGTAGCCTCAAGACTTCTCCATCTATACAGCACCATTGATAAAACATCTAGGTTAAAGATGCAAAGTTTCTCCACAGTGAGGGACACCCAGAGAGGTTCACAGAGTTACATGGAGAAGAGAAGAGGGGGGAGAGAGTTAGAGGTGACACAAATGAGATGAGGTGGAATTAAAAGAGGAGAGAGCAAGCTAGCCAGTAATCACTTCCTTATGTGTGGTCCACAGTCTGGACCACTCAGAGATGTTCACAGAGTTATACAGAGAAGAGAAGAGGGAGGAAGGAGACAGAGGTGGCCAGGAGGATAAAGGGGGGAATCGAAAGGAGAGAGTCAGATCCAGCCAGTAATCAGTTCCCTGTGTTCTCCACCATCTGGAACACACAAAGAGATTCACAGAGTTGGGTAGAGAAGAGAAGAGGGAGGGAGGAGATAGAGGCAACCTGGTGGAGAAAAAGGAGAGTCCAAAGGGGGAGAGAGCAGTCAAGCCAGTAATCTCACTCCCAAGTAAAAATGGGTACTGAAGATTGGGTTCTTAAAGGTACAAAATTGACAACAAATACCAAAAAGCAAAGATTAAAAATTTAGTTTAGAGGTTGGATTTTCAAAAATACAATATTAAAGAAAAGAAAGGAAAAAAAAAGGTCACAAAAATTATTAAAAAAATATATATATATATATGAAATTTGCTTTAAAAAATAGGGTATTTTATTTTTGCAAAGTAATAGTAGGTTATAAAAATGAAAATTAAAGGAGTAATAGAGGACTTAAAATTTTTAAAAATTAAAAAAAAAGAATGATAGTGAAAATAGTAAAAATATATCTAGGACTTTCTCTGGTGTTGTTGTGGGCAGTGTGGGGTCAGTTCATTTTTGGATAGTTCCTTGGTCCGGCTTATGTTTCTCAAGATCTATAGCCCCCTTCCTATGTAGTCAGTGCTAACTACCGGGTTTTAATCTATTGCACCTGTCACTTCCAAGGTGGTTTCCTCTGTTTTAGCTTCTTCTGTTTGCTGGTCTCTTCAGTGTCTGATTTCTGCCCTGACACAAGGGGTGGTCATGGACACTCTTTTAGGCTCACTTGTTCAGTTGCGCTGTTGGGAGGGAGGGATGCTGCAAACAAAATACACTGGCGTGTGTTTGTAGTGTCTCAGCCGCACTGGGCCTGACCCCGCTCACAGTGCGTGCACCCTCCCTGCCCACACAGCTCAGGCTCTAGGTTGCTCCACCGGGAACCATCCAAGGCTGGCCCTGGGCTGCATGCACCTCCCAGGTCTAAGCCACTCAAGTTCAGGCACTCGGGTAGTCCTCAGAGGTGCAGACTCAGTTGGGCCTGCGTTTTGTGCCCTTCCCTGGTCCAAGCAGCTCAGGTGATGAGGTGTTTGCCGAGCATGGTTGCTGTGACTTATTACCTCCCCCTTCCCTGCCTCTCGGTTTTCTGGGTGTACAACTGGCGCACCTTCTCAGGCGGATGTTGACCATTCAGAACTCCAGGAAGCCTTGGTTAGCAAAGAAGCCTGCTTGCTGTTTGGTAGATAATGCGTCTTTGGGGCTGCGATTGCCCCCTTTCAGCTCTGGCTGCCTGTCACCAGAGGGGAATGGTCTGCCGTGGGCTAGCTCTGTTCAGTCCTTTGTTCTGTGAGTGGGCCTGGTGGTGTCTTAGGTTCGGGCTTTTCGCGTGGTAACTATCCCACAGTCTGGTTTGCTAGCCCAAGTTAGTTCCCTCAGATTGCCCTCGGGGCATTCAGGCCCTGTCCTTACTCTAAGCAATGCAACCTGTGTCTCTCTGCCCAGCCCCCTCTTTCTAGTGGTGGGTGCAGGCGTCTGCACTGCTTCTCTACTGGGGGAGTTACCGTTGGGCACATAATCTTTGGGGTTTAATTATTTATTTATTTTTCCTCTCAGTTATGTTGCCCTCTGTGGTTCCAAGCCTCGCCACAGACTCGGCAGTGAGTGTTTCCTGGTGTTTGGAAACTTCTCTCTTTTTAAGACTCCTTTCCCGGGACGGAGCTCCGTCCCTACCTCTTTTGTCTCTCTTTTTGTCTTATATATTTTTTCCTACCTCCTTTGGAAGACAATGGGCTGCTTTTCTTGGTGCCTGATGTCCTCTGCCGGCATTCAGAAGTTGTTTTGTGGAATTTACTCAGCGTTTAAATGTTCTTTTGATGAATTTATGGGGGAGAAAGTGGTCTCCCAGTCCTATTCCTCCACCATTCTTAGGACCGCCTCTGAAATTTAAAGATTTAAAAAATTTTCAAGAAAGGGAAGTGATATCGCAGTGTAGGAATGTTAACTGCCAAATGAATGGTTGAAACAAATACCATCCAGACAAGTTTGGGTGATATAAGACAGAGAGCCAAATAAAAAGGACTATTTTTACAAAGGAGATGGAATTGGAGCTTGATCTCGAAAAGCTGGTAAAATACAGAATTTTAAAAGTGGGGAGACTACATAATTAGGGAGTGTTCATTCCATATGTTCAAGCTTCATTTGGCCACATCTGTACAATCTTCACCAAGATTACAGGGTGCTTGAATTCTCTTCTAAAGGCAGAAAACATGGTGTTCAACTTTGGAAATACAAGTCATTGGTAACTGAATATCCTTTTCCTCTCTTCCAATCCTATTTCACATCTGGCAACTTGCTAGGCACATAGTTTCCAATGGAAAAGTTATTACACCAGCAAGGATTATATGAATTATCATTGAATTAGTAAGTTCTTTTTTCTGTTAAACTTTTAAAAATTGTTGAAATATTTTATTACAATGTGATATACATGAATTTACTGACTAGAACATAACCATCCACAAAAAAACTTGTCCTCTAAATAGCATTTTTGTTATATACCAGGAGTGTTTTTTTAATCTTTACTGAAAATAAGAGATACATGTATATCAAATAAGGCATCATATTTGTACGAAAGTTGAAATATATGTTGTTTCTTATCATCTTCTCACTTTCATGTCACAGTTCTTGAAATAACACAAATCTAAGTATCTTTACTTTGGGTCTTGAAATGATATAATCTAGAAACTTTGAAGTCTCTTTTTCTATCATTTTCAGTTTCTTGTCTCCTAAAGTATGGAAAACTTCTTAAAGGCACAGTAGTTATTTTTTGTGAACTAAATTTGATTCATTTTTATCCCTTTTCATCTCTCTCCCTTACCAGTAAAGGGTGAGGGCAAGATAATTTTCCTTTAAATGCATCAAGATAATTTTCCTTTAAATGCATCACTTTTTCAGTTACCTCAACTATTAACATACTACTACCTTCTATCTATCATCAGCTCGATGGACATGAGTTTGAGTAAGCCTCAGGAGTTGGTGATGGAAAGGAAGCCTGGTGTGCTGCAGTCCATTGGGTCACAAAGAGTTGGACACAACTGAGAGACTGAAATGAACTAAACAGACGTCTTTAGTCTTGAAGGTACATCCAGAGTCTCATTATTTGATGATAATTAGACCAAAGTCTGGAACAGTTACATAATTGGTTTCCCCTGTTGATCAGTGCTCAAATATTTTCCCTATTTGACTCCCCCATCCAGAGACAAAGACTTCTGTGTCTTGTTCTCATTTTATTATCACACAACAGCTGGGGCAGGCATAAAAAGAAGCATGCATTTGAAGAAAGAAAAGAAAGTCCAGTCGTTCAGTAGTGACCAACTCTTTGCGACCCCATGGACTGTAGCCTACCAGCCTCCTCCATCCATGGGATTTTCTAGGCAAGGCTACCGGAGTGGGTTGCCATTTCCTTCTCCAGGGGATCTTCCCGACCCGGGGATCAAACTTGAGTCTCCTGCATTTCAGGCAGATGCTTTAACGTCTGAGCCACCAAGGAAGCCCAACCACATGTTTAATCTGATAGCTTTCCCTGAAATTCCCATCACAAGAAAACAAAGGAGGATGATGGTCAGGTTGCGCAGAGAAGCTGGCCTAACACTAGTGCTGAGCTGAGGTTGAGAGATCTTTCCTTTTGTGGGCTCTCGGAAGCTGGGCAGTGGTACCTCTTAACAGTTCTTGTGACTACCTTTCGATGGTCATGAGGGGAGCATCTGAGCTTGAAATTCCCCTGCAGTTATAAGACAGAATTGTTTCTCCTCTAGCCTTTTCTATGATTTATAATTTGAATCTCTTTCCAGTTTGAAGGTTTTTCCACTTCTACACACACACACACACACCCACCCACCCACCCACCCCTCTTCTAGTCTGCAAGCTGAAGACTAGAATAATTGTCCACAGGATATAAAGTTTAATTGTTGAACAAAAGGATAGATTAGTGCAAAAAACTATGTCCCAGGAGTTAAATGATTTTATCTCAATGTCACATTTACCACTAACTGAAAATCTTAGCAGAGTCACCAACCTTTTCATTTATGAGTTGGAGTTAAAAATAGTTGTTCTACTTTCTGGGATTATTTTGAGGATAAATTCAAAAATATGTACATTTGAGCATTTAGAAATGTTAAAACACATAATCAAGGTGTTAATTATTACAGAAACACACTCAGATATCTTAAAAGTAACAAGATCCATACCTAATACTTTAAAGTTGTTAATCTTCCTATTTTGCATCACAGAAATGGTCATTGCCAGAAGTACTGAATAAGCACATAACTACAGCTGGGGAAATAAATGATGGGCACTTGCAGAACTATAATGGGAAAATGTGAAGTTTCTCTATGATTTACAAAACCTGGTGTTACTTGTTATTCTACCTTTTAGTTTCATCCATTTAACCAGAAAGCACTAAACCTTTCAATGTGCACTTTTTTGAGAACCAAATGATAGAGTAAAGTGAGACATCCTACCTGCTGTCAAGGGGCTCAGATGTTGACAAAATGACATGTCTGCAAGGAACCAGAGCTCTAGGCAGCCATGCAGTGTTTCCCAAACCACATAGAACAGAACACAGGTGTGTCATACAATCTACAGATGCTGTAGGGGAAGCAAAATCTTGCCTCTGCCTTCTTAAAGATTGTGGCTGGTGCTGAGAATTAAAGTGATGTAAGGCAAATTAACAGGAGAAACACATAAAAATTTGATAAGCTTTTTTACATGGCATGGGGGCACTTACGAGGAAATGAAAACCCAAAGAAATGCCAAAATCTGAATGCTTTTTGTTGAACAGAGAGGTAATTATGAAGTATCCTAAATAAAGGAAAATCTAAATGAAGATAAGCAATTTTTAACAAAGTCTATTTGTACAGAATTCTCTGAGCTTCAGTTTCCTGTCTTTGGTTATAAAAATGTTATTTTCCTCCTATAATAGGAAGGACATCTGTATGAGGGTTTTATTTCTTGCTTTTAGGAAGAAAAAAGAGAGGGTCAGCAAGCTCTTCTCATACATGATGGTTTCCTAAGTGCCTTTAACTCAAAATAATCCTGATGCCAAAGCAGCATATTTCAATGCTATTTCAATTCTATAAATTTGTCTCTTAAAATCAATAGATTATCACCTGTTTTAAAAATTAAAAAAAAAAAAAGAGAGATTAAGGAGCTTCTATTTCGAGTTTGTAATTGGAGTTCAAGTGTTACCTCTCCTCCCTCATAGACTCCAAGAAAATGAGATAATATAAATAAACATGACAATAAATGTAACAAGGAGGTATCTATGACAGGAAAATGGACTTTAATGTGTCTTTGGAAAATAGAAAGAAAATACTGAACCAGTTACCAGATTAAATGACAGAGTTGTAGTCTAGAAAAGGTGAATCTCCCTATTGGCCAGAATCTCAGAGCGGTCTCAAATTCAGGGTGGAAAGTGGAAGAAAAAAGATATTGAAACATGGTGAGAGATTATTAATTCACTATCTGTCTATAGAAGAGATGTAGTTCTACCTTTTGCCCGCTTTGCCTGTACTTTCCTTCTTTGCCCCTCTTATTGCGAATGAAAGACAGTCTAGCCTAGAACACCAATCAAAAACCGTTTTCCCTGCAATGTGCTTATGTGCTGAGATTCAAAGGCACTCAGTAAGTTTCACAGGCTTGTACTGCATTTGAAATTCCTGGAAGAAGCATCCCTGAGGAACTCAAAAAGGAAAGAATTCTGGGGGAAAAATCATAGTGTAGTGTGGAAATAGACACATTCCAGATATATTAGTCCCTAACAGTGTGGCTAGAAGTTTTTACAATGCTTTCCTATGTCTTCTTACTCAATTTTCATGATATCTTCACTTTCTGGGGGAAAAAAACAGAGCTTCAGAAAAAAAATAAGTGATTTACTGAAGGTCAAATGATAAGCTGAGCATGCTATGCTCAGATCCATGCTTTCTGGACTGTATACACATCCTCAGTTCCAGCACTTGACACTTATGTGTCCTTGAGCAAGTTATTTGACCTCTCTAAGCCTCATTCCCTTAATTGTAAAATGAGAATAATTGTTGCTTACCTCACGTGGAGTTGTTGGGGGATTTTAATAAAATAATGTATGTGAAGCATTTAGAACAATACCTGATTCTTGAACGCTTTCAAGGTATTAGTCTTGTTAGCTGACTTGTATATGCTGTTCTTTCATTCTGTGGACTATCGATCTGCAGCATGCAGGATGGGGACCCCTGCTTTATACCAAATACTTGATTAGGGCCAACTTTACTTAGAATATTGGATACTTTTTTCTTATAAAACTATATAACAAAATTCTTTGAGCTTCAAAAATGTTTTCTCTAAATATATAAAAAAAATGCCAGAATATTTTGAATGGTAAACTTTCTATGTGTACTTGTGTATATGTATATGCACATATACATTACACACATATATAACAACTTTGGTTAACTCTGCTGCTGCTGCTGCCAAGTCTCTTCAGTCGTGTCCGACTCTGTGCAACCCCATAGATGGCAGCCCACCAGGCTCCCCCGTCCCTGGGATTCTCCAGGCAAGAGCACTGGAGTGGGTTGCCATTTCCTTCTCCAATGCAGGAAAGTGAAAAGTGAAAGTGAAGTTACTCAGTTGTATCTGACTCTTAGTGACCCCATGGACCGCAGCCCACCAGGCTCCTCCATCCATGGGATTTTCCAGGCAAGAGTACTGGAGTGGCTGGAGTGGGGTGCCATTGCCTTCTCCGTGCTTAACTCTAGACAGTGTATATACTTATGTATAATCTGTGTCTATATATTGTTGAGAATGTGTTTGTACAGATTGATGTTAACCAAACTAGATGAGCAATTCATACAAACAGAAAAAAAAATTTATTCAGGGCTTCCATTGTACCCTGGTCACTGAAGAAAGCACTATCTAATATACTCCCAGTAGCTCTTTGCCTTCCTGGAGGCTGCAGGATGAAAGTTATTGTAAATCTGGCAAAGACAATGTACATATGTTAAAGTGACAAGAAAACTATTTGGAAATTCTAGTGATACTATATATTCCTCAAGTACACTCTTGCCCTTTAATTTTTTGAATGGAATTTAAAAATAACAAAAGGACATTTGTTTCAAAATGCCCAATTGCATTCATAGACAAATGCTTTAAAGATTATATGCCGTTTTTTTAGGCAGTTTGGCCATGTAATGATCAGCCCCCACATGAAAACAGTAGGAACTGTTTCCCTGTTGGGCATAAAGTTGTATAGTATAAAGGGGAAACAGATTACTGCAGCTGCTAGCAGTGTGGTGGCAAAGATACAGAGAGAGAACAGCTGGTTCTCTGTGGGAATGGAGACATATCTGGCCAAGACCCCAGGTTCTGAGTGAGCACATTCTGTTTCCTGCAGCTATTTTCTAAATGCCCCTCAGAAAACTGGACAGAGTCAGGGAAAGGCTGTGTGCTTTTACCATTATGCTCATATTCCAAACCCTGTGCATTCCTTAGGTTGGGTACTGGCTTTCATGTCATATCTTGAAGACAGGTGTGAGAAAATCATAAGAGGGAAAGAATGCTATTCTTCCTTGAATTCTAGAAGGGAGCTCATTGTAGCCAAGCCATTGGATTTTTTTTTTTTTTTTATTGGCCAAGGTAACTTCTAGATAGGATCAAACTTTGTTCTTCTTACTCTTCTTACCTCAGCCAGAAGAGTAAGCCTAAAAGACAGAAAAACACCTAAGTATAGACATTGCTATTCTCAGTCAAAGGATGAATTTAAATTTAGCTTTTTCTATCCTTAATTCTGTCTTCCTTTTCTAGATTACAAAATGTAGAAGGAGCAGGGACTTTCCTGATAGCTCAGATGGTAAAGAATCTGCCAGCAGTGCAGGGGACCTGGGTTGATCGCTGGGTTGGGAACATCCCCTGGAGAAGGGACTGACTACCCACTCCAGCATTCTTGCTTGGAGAATTCCATGGACAGAGGAGCCTAGTGGGCTACAGCCCATGGGGCTACAAAGAGTATGACACAACTGAATGGCTAACACAGAGGGAGCAGAGACGAACCCTGAACACATTCAGTCCGAATAGGACAAGATTTAGGGGCAACTTCTCTCACGGTGAAACTTAGCTTTTTGTTCTCACCATCATTCGCTCCACAAGTATATGGGCCCAGTACCGAAGTTTAGGTTAGTGAAATTTTAGATACAGTCAGATGACTAAACTGTGGTCCCATTCCCAGTTCCTCCATCTCTCAAAACTTGAATGTTTACCTCTTGATCCTTTTAATTTCCCTTTATCAAATTTGTATTATATTTATTTAAAAATTCCTCCTTCCATCTCTTAAGAATAGCCAATGCAGTAAAATGCAAAAAATAAAACTCTGTAACAAATAAGAAGCAATGCTTACATTTTTCTTGAGTAAAATATTTTAAGTCACTCATTGGCCTTTTTCCATCCTCTTTTTTTTTTTTTTTTTTTTTTGCTTTAGCAAATAAGGATGTTCTGCATTTATTCTTAACATCAAATATTCTTCATGATTACTGCCAATATTTTGTATCTTCCAGTCTGTTCGGAAGCTGCATGGTAAGCAACTTGTGCATAAACTAGGTCAGTCATACTCATTTTCAATTAGGGTTTTTAGATCCATTTATTCTAATTTCAGATGATAAGGTAGCAGAGGAAACGTTTTCTTGACCATTGCACAGCACAAAAAGTAGAGTTTTATACTCCTAGCCATTTCTCTGGAACCTAGAAGTTAATTATCTGGCTTAAACAAAAGGATCATGATCAGGGTGCTTATTTGTGAACCCCACTGATCACCTTGATATATTGAATTTGTTTTTCATTTTAGGGCAATATCTTAAAAGACTTATAGGTTGGAGTTGTATATAACTTTGGTTACTAAACCAGTTAAAAATGTCACACTTATTCAATTATGTAAGCCCATAAACTTAGACGGGCTTCCCTGGTAGCTCAGCTGGTAAAGAATTTGCCTGCAAGGCAGGAGATCCCAGTTCAATTCCTGGGTCAGAAAGATCCTCTGGAGAAGGGATAGGCTACCTACTCCAGTATTCTTGGGCTTTCCTGGTGGCTCAGCTGGTAAAGAATCCGCCTGCAATGCAGGAGACCTGGGTTTGATCCCTGGATTGGGAAGATCCCCTGGCAAAGGGAAAGGCTACCCACTCCAGTATTCTGGCCTGGAGAATTCCATGGACAGTATAGTTCATAGGGTCACAAAGAGTTGGACATGACTGAGTTACTTTCACTTTCATAAATTTAAATGCATAATGAGATCAGAGACATTTCTCTCTTAAAATGATGAAAATGTAAAAGTGAATTGTAATGCATAAGTACCTTTGCTCTCTAGTTCACCTGTCATCTCAAAAATTAATTCAGTAAACACTTATCAGCTGCCTTCTGGGTCCTGTATGTTATCTAGGAGCTCTGTGTTATGCAGCCACATGATATTTTATATTGGACATCACTCACTGTCTCTGCATTTTTGTACCATATGTATATTGAAATCTCACTAGTTTAGACCCTCCCATACTCCCAAGTGGTGCTAATGGTAAAGAACTCTCCTGCCAATGAAGGAGACACAGGAGGTCTGATATCTCGGTTGGGAAGATACCCTGGAGGAGAGCAGGGCAACCCATTCCAGTAATCTTGCCTGGAGAATCCCATGGACAGAGGAGCCTGGCACCCTATCCATAGGGTGACAAAGAGTTGGACATGACTGAAGTGACTTAGCATGCATGCATACTAATTCTGAATTGAAATCAAAGCAAAATGACATATATAATAACATAGATTATAAAGAAAATATTAAATAGTTCAAGATATTTTAGCACTGTAAAAAAAACTTTATAATCACTGAATGAATCTCATTTAACAACCATTTACTCACTCTATGATAGGCACTGTGGTAGGCACTATAAATCGGAGAAGGCAGTAGTGCCCCACTCCAGTACTCTTGCCTGGAAAATCCCATGGACCAGAGGAGCCTGGTAGGCTGCAGTCCATGGGGTCGCTAAGAGTCGGACACGACTGAGCGACTTCACTTTCACTTTTCACTTTCATACATTGGAGAAGGACATGGCAACCCACTCCAGTGTTCTTGCCTGGAGAATCCCAGGGATGGCAGAACTGGTGGGCTGCTGTCTATGGGGTCGCACAGAGTCAGACACGACTGAAGTGACTTAGCAGCAGCAGCAGGCACTATAAATATGGCAGGAAGACAAGGTCCTGCCCTTATGCAGAAAGCTAAGTGTAGTTCTAGCTGATCGATAAAAGCTGGTGGACACAAAGTTTCCAGTTGATAGTAGTCATTTCGTACAATCTTCCTTAACATACCACCATCAACAAAGATCTATTCTTAAAATGAAACTTCGAGCTAACTGACGGCTACTCTACTTTTAATTAATCTGAGTGGAGAAATTTTGTGTTGCTAGTGTTATCAAGCACAGGTCCATATGTCTGATGCACAGTGAGGCCAAACTGATATGTTGGAGTTAGGAGAAGAGAAAGGTTTATTCATGGCCACGCAAGTAGACAGGTGGCTAGTGCCCCACACTCCTTGAAGGATTTCAGCAAAGCTCTTTTCAGGGCAAGGTGAGGGAGGGGCATGGTTAGTTCTTGCAGACTTCTTGGTGTCAGGATCCTTTGTCCTTGTAGCTGTCCACTGAGGTCCGGTCAGAATGTTCCTGTAAACCTTCAATAAAACAAATGCTATTCTCTATTCTGCAATGTTTTGTCTCTATCTGAAAGGACTCTTTAAGGATCAAAGCCCTGAGAATAGGCTATCCTATATATTTCACGCTATAGGCAACACTGTTTTATAAAAGTGGCAAAGCCATCATGACTAAGCATAAGCAATAGAACAGATCTAATATGGAGTCAGATTTGTTCTTCCCTGTTACACTAGGAACTCCTAAATTTCCCAGACGATATGGTCTATGACCTTTTTTTATTTAAGAAGCTACTATGCAAAAGACTTAAATGACTGAGTCCTCAGTTATTGCTATATAAAGTTCCTCTAACTTTAGTGAGGATGACTTCCTAAGCAGCCTTTAATATAGAGGCTTTAAAACTTTACTGACATTGACCCACATATAAGAAATTAATTTTACTTCTCAACCAGGTATACACATGTATAGTTTTGAAAGAAGATTCATGAATAAAAATTGACATTATAGTACACAATGTGATCTAATATTTTCTATCCAGTTCTATTCTAACCAATTTAATTTTAAAACAATGATTGTTACAATATTTAAATATTTTCCATAACTCATTAATAGATATTAATTTGATAAAAGTATTTGAATTGAAGATAAGATTAATATGTGTAAGTTCATGGTAACTGGAAAATATATATAGCAGATTTTTTTTTGGTGTGTATATATTTTTAGGTGTGATTTTATTAAACCACCATTTCCTTGAAATATGTGGAACATTTCACAAATGATTCCAAATAATTCTAATCCTTTCCTATGACAAGTCACCTGAGACATGCAAAACTTTTCTTACTTAAAATTCACCTGTTTGAGTGTTTATCAACTCTTACAAATTATTTTTAGGGTTTATTCTTTTTCTTCATAGTTATTTTCTTAGAATCTATCATGCTGCTTAGTGTTGGGTGTGTGTAAAATAAACAGTGGGCTGAATGAATGAACAACCTCTGTTTTGCATCTTTTGTTAGGTTAATTAGCTTTTTAAAGAAAATGAGACTGGGCTAAACAGAGGAGACTTTGAAGTGGGAGAGAACATGTGAGCAAAAACATGGAAATAGGAAGGAGCAACTACCATTCAGCCACAGAGTGATAAGGTGGATCCCAAGGTGGAAATCAGAGTGAGAGTAAATGATGAAGTAGAACATAGTAAACATGGTATTTTTGGTGGGAGGAAATAAGGCAGTGGTGAGGAAGATAAATGGAGCAAGAGAAGAGAGAGAAAAAATTAAATGTAGATATGTTGTCTGTTGCAAAATGCTTCATTTTGCTCTTCCCATGCTTAAAAGTCCAACCTGCCTAGAGACATTTGACGGCCATATGATGAAGCTGCCCCATTCTCATAATGAGGTACTGCGTGTGTGCTCAGTCAGTTGTCACGTCCAACTCTTTGTGACCCTGTGGACTGTAGCCCTGCAGGCTCCTCTGTCCATGGGGCTCTCCAGGCAAGAATACTGGAGTGGATTTCCTTGCTCTCCTTCAGGGGATCTTCCCAACCCGGGGATCAAACTTGAGTCTCCAGCATTGCAGGTAGATTCTTTACCCACTGAGCCACCTGGAAAGCCCTGTAATGGGGTTAGTAAGCCATTATTATTGGGGCTGGCAGAGTAACATCCACTGATGTGCAAAAGATTCAGAGAATATGAGCTTTGTGCCTTTATAATCAGTACTTAGACATCCTTTAATCATCTTATTCAAAACAGGTCAAACCCAGATAATGTCAGCACCTTCTTTGTTTCCTTTATGGCACTGAATCAAAATTTATAATTATTTGTTTTACCTCTTGATTTTATTTTCCTGTCACTCCATTGGGTGGTAGGCTTCATGAAGTCAAAAACTGTTTTTCATGTTCACTATAATATCCCTAGAAACACATACAGTAGTTTCACAATATTAAAGAAATAAAGGCATGAATGAAGTAGACACTCACACAGTAGAATTTGGAGACTAAGCATATATAAGATTGCATGCAAGTCTTTTGTTTTGTGTTCAGCTGGAAAGCAAACCTTGTCACACTGAAAAACACAACAGAAATTTTCAAAAGTGATTAAAGCAAGCCAGAATACAAACTACAATAGTATTCACTGAATGGCTTAAGGGGCTGCCAGCAAATCCATTAAAAACCTTGTTTATAGAGCATTATAATTCTGACATGAAGAAAAAAAACTGCTTCAGGATGAATTGTTTCTTATAAAATACCTGGAAAGTGGATTTTCTCAGTTAAAGCTTTATAACAATTTAAAAATATTTTATAAATTCAGCATGTTCTATACATGTCCATGCTTCTTTTTCTTTCATCTTTCTAATTCTAATAAAACTTGCATTGTTTATAGAAAATCCTTTTTCCATGAACTTTATTTGATGAAATGACATCCTTGCTATTTAATATGATAATTAGTATTAGAAAATTGCAAAAATAGAGAGGTAAATACAATTCTTTGGAGTAAACATATTAGATTTGGATCCCAGCTGTGTGATTTTATGCAAGCTATTATCCTCTCTGAATTTTAGTCTCTATTTCTGATAAATGAAAGTAATAAAGCAATTTGCTGGCATTCTCACAAATAACATACATAGAATCTTGGGTATAAACTGTGATACCAATCTATGGGAGCTTGTATAAAATAATCTTAAATTTTAATTTAGTTTTTAATTAAAAAACAAAAAATAGTGGGGAAGGGGGACAGAGAATTAGCATTTTTTAGTATTCTATTACAGGCATGCTGTTGGAGTTATTTCATTTAATTCTTCACATATCACCTTTCTCTATTTTTTATCCTTTTGGGAAATCTATAGACTTCATTACCTCATTCTGTTTTCTAGGTCATTCAGCATTCATGTCTCTTTTTCTTTTAAATATTTTAAAATCCCTTCAAATATGTACTCTAGTCTGCTTTTTTGTTTTGTTTCAGATAGAACTGAGTCACAAATTAGCTCTTCAACTGTTACTAATCAGCTTCCCAATGAGTTTCAAACTTCAATTACAGTACCAGTTATTTCTAAATTTTCTTTAACGTTCAAATATGCCAACCAGTCCATCCTAAAGGAGATGAGTCCTGGGTGTTCATTGGAAGGATTGATGTTGAAGCTGAAACTCCAGTACTTTGGCCACCTGATGCGAAGAGCTGACTCATTTGAAAAGACCCTGATGCTGGGAAAGATTGAGGGCAGGAGGAGAATGGGACGACAGAGGATGAGATGGTTGGATGGCATCACTGACTCAATGGACATGGGTTTGGGTGGACTCTGGGAGTTGGTGGTGGACAGGGAGGCCTGGCATGCTACGGTTCATGGGGTCGCAATGAGTCAGACACGGCTGAGCAACTGGACTGACTGACTGACTGATGCCTCATATGTATTTAAGCCCTTCTTTAAGAGCAAGTCATTTAAAACATATTCATTTTATAACCTTTTAGAAAATCGTTTGAGTTCAAATTTGCTTTCAACAAATACCTTGTTGTAGCCTTCTCCTGGTGAATAGATCAGCTGTATCCTGAGAGTGCTGCCATAAAATAATTAAAAGACTAAAACCCTAAATCCTTTGTGTTAACACTCTAAAATGAAAGTGTTAGTTTCACAGTTGTGTCCAACTTTTGCAGCCCTATGGACTGCAGCATGCCAGGCTTCCTTGTTACTCAATAACTCCTGGAGTTTGCTAAAACTCAGGTTCATTGAGTCAGTGATGCCATCCAACCATCTCATCCTCCATTACCCCCTTCTCCTGTCCTCAATCTTTCCCAGCATCAGAGTCTTTTCTAATGAATCGGCTATTTACATCAGGTGGCAAAAGTATAGGAGCTTCAGCATCAGTCTTTCCAATGAATATTCAGGATTGATTTCCCTTAGGATTGACTGGTTGGATTTCCTTGCTGTCCAAGGGACTCTCAAGAGTCTTCTCCAACACCATAGTTTGAAAGCATCAATTCTTCAATGCTCAGCTCTCTATGATCCAACTCTCACATTTGTGCTTAACTACTAGAAAAATTATAGCTTTGACCATATGGACATTTGTCAACAAAGTGATGCCTCTGCTTTTTAATATGCTGCCTAGATTTGTTATAGCTTTTTTTCCAAGGAGCAAGCATCTTTTAATTTCATGGCTGCAATCAGTGTCCACAGTGATTTTGGAGCTCAAGTAAATAGTCTGTCACTGTTTCCATTTTTCCTTATCTATCTGCTATGAAGTGATGAGACTGGATGCCATGATCTTAGTTTTCTGAATGTTGAGTTTTAAGCCAACTTTTTCATTCTCCTCTTTCACCTTCATCAAGAGGCTCTTGAGTTCCTCTTCACTTTCTGCCATAAAGGTGGTGTCATCTGCATATCTGAGGTTATTCATATTTCTCCACAGTCTTGATTCCAGCTTATCCTTCTTCCAGCCCAATATTTTGCATGATATACTCTGCATATAATTTCAATAAACAGGGTGACAATATACAGCCTTGACATACTCCTTTCCTGAATTGGAACCAGTCCATTGTTCTATGTCCAGTTCTAACTGTTACTTCTAGACCTGCATACAGGTTTCTCAGGAGGCAGGTCAGGTGGTCTGGTATTCCCATCTCTTTAAGAATTTTCTACAGTTTGTTGTGATCCACACAGTCAAAGGCTTTGGTGTAGTCAATGAAGCAGAAGTCGATGTTTTTTTGGAATTCTCTTGGGTTTTCTGATCCAATGGATGTTGGCAGTTTTATCTCTGGTTCTTCTGCCTTACCTAAATCCAGCTTGTATATCTAGAGGTTCTCGGTTCATGTATTGTTGAAGCCTAGCTTGAGGATTTTGATCATTACCTTGCTTTGTGAATTGAGTGCATTTGTATGGTAGTTTAGACATTGCCTTTCTTTGGGATTTGTATGAAAATGGACCTTTTCCAGTCCTGTGACCCATGCTGAGTTTTCCAAATTTGCTGGTATATTGCGTGTAGTACTTTAACAGCATCATATTTTAGGATTTCAAATAGCTAAGCCTGAATTCCATCTGCAGAGGAATTGATGCTTTTGAACTGTGGTGTTGGAGAAGACTCTTGAGAGTCTCTTGGATTGCAAGGAGATCCAACCAGTCCATTCTGAAGGAGATCAATCCTGAATATTCATTGGAAGGACTGATACTGAATCTTAAACTCCAATACTTTGGCCACCTGATGAGAATGGACTCAGTTGAAAAGATCCTGATGCTGGCTAAGACTGAAGGCAGGAGGAGAAGGGGACAACAGAGGATGAGATGTTTGGATGGCATCACTGACTCAATGGATGTGAGTTTGAGTAGGCTCTGGGAGTTGGTGATGGACAGGGAAGCCTGGCATGCTGCAGTCCATGGGGTCAGACACGACTGAGCGACTGAACTGAACTGAACTGAATTCCATCACCTCCTCTAGCTTTGTTTTTAGTAATGCTTCCTAAGGCCCACTTGACTTCACATTCCAGGATGTCTGGCTCTAGGTGAGTGATCACACCTTTGTGGTTATCCAGGTCACTATGACCTTTTCTGTACAGTTCTTCTGTGTACTCTTGCCACCTCTTCTTAATCTCTTCTGCTTCTGTTAAGTCCCTGCCATCGCTGTCCTTTATTGTGTCCATCTTTGCATGAAATATTCTCTTGGTATCTCCAATTTTCTTTAAGAGATCTCTAGTCTTTCCCATTCTATTGTTTTCCTCTATTTCTTTGCATTGTTCACTTAAGAAGTCTTTCTTATCTCTGGTTGCTATTCTTTGGAACTCTGCATTCAGCTGCGTATATCTTTCCCTCTCTCCTTTGCCTTTTACTTTTCTTTTCTCAGCTCTTTGTAAGGCCTCATCAGACATCCATTTTAAATCCTTTATTTCCTTTTCTTGGAAATGCATGCATCTAAAAGAGTAAAAGGCATTGTTCAGAAAATACACATTTTGAAGATAAATGATGTTTTTCAAGCTAGAAATCTCAGACATTATATTTCTATTAATGTCTGAAGAAATAATAGGATCTTTTCTGTTATTTGCTTATATATTGGTATAAGTTGCAAAGATGAATTCTTTGACCTATAAGCAAAGGTTTCAATTGTGATTGAAATCATCAAACAATTTCAACATGTCTGTATTTCTGTAAATATTACTGGAAACTGGAGAATTTAAGATAGCATATATATTTGCATATGCTAATAACCATAATCAAAAATGAAACTCTTGCTTAAAAGGACATTTTATTAAAAAAGCATCACAACACATAAACTTGAAAATTAGAAATTACAGGAGCTTGAATTTAACTATTAAAGATTGAGTTTACCAAAGAATGAAAGGCTGGTTTGCAGATAGTGAATAAGGAAAATTAAAACCCAAGAAAAATATTTTTCTTACTCAGGTCCACATTCACATAAAAAATTCCAGTGTTTTAATGTTAAAGTGAATGTCTTTCCATAATGAAAATAATGTGCAATTTCAATGCTGTTTTAAATAATTACTAATATTAACATGCTGTCAGAGTTGGTATGAATATATTAATAATTGGTATAGTCATTTCAGAGAGTACTTGGCAGTACTTAGTGAAAGTAAATATGTGTATTTCCTAGAATCCTAAATCTAACCCTGGGTATTCTTACTTTAAGAAGCTCTCACATAGGTGCACAAAGTGGCTTAAAGAATATTTATCATCCAGATTGGATGGAAGCCAACCTGGTAGCTATTCTAGGGGGAAGTATAAGTAAAATGTAGTAGGTACATAAAATGGAATATTATATAGAAGCTAAAAAAATAAAAAGAAAATTAACCAAATTTACTTATAGCAACATGAGAGAGTCCTCACAACACATCATTACATGCAAGGAAAGTAAGAAACTGAATGAGATATATCAGAAATAAAAAGGAAATTTAAAAGACACATAAATAAATGTCATATCTTACTTATACACATGTATGCAAATAAACATATGAAACTTACAGATAAATACACAGCAGGGTAAAAATGCATGTTAAGACACAAATAAGCTTTGTAAAGGCAAAAGAAGAGAAAATGGTATAAAGAAATAGAAACGCAATTAAGTAGCTAACCAGAGATTTTGGAAAGACTGAAAATAGTGTATAATGAACTGAGACACACACAACAATTCTATACAGCACATTAACAAATTAGTGAGGATATGGAGAAGAATGAGATGTTTGTTATGTACAAGTCATCAAGATATAGGATTCTATTTTCATCTGTAGGATGATGATCAAGTAAATAATCGACAAATAAGTTAAACAATAAATGCTGATGTATATGGTACTATTTATTTTTAATTTTTCTGTTTGTTATTCCAAACTTTATGCAAAAATTATTTCTATAATCATGGAAGTGATGAAGGGGGAACTGACCTGAACCATTCTTTCCAAGAGAAAGCAAGACTTTAGTGAGAAACTGAACCCATTAAAAAGTCAATTGTATTTTATACCAAAAACAAAAGGAACAACAGAAAGATTTTTGTAAATTTTGAGAAGTATTACTTTTTACCATAAAAATAACCTAAAGAAAATCTGTATACTTAGTGTTATATTCTCAGTAAAAGTTTGCAGATACACTGCTCTATGATGTTCAACTTGTGCCCTGAGTGCTATTCAAAATGAACTGAAAGTCTTAAGTTGCTTACAGTTGTCTTTTTAGTCATCAGTTTCCTGATTCTTAGTTTTTAAAACTCTTGGTGATTTTTCATAAAAACAGTATTTTTCCTCCTGGAATAAAAGCTTTTAATTGATTAGGATTTTTCATTCAAATATCTAGCCTTTGAAGCAAAGATCAGAACAACAAAAGAGTAAAATCTTAGGATAAAGTTTCAAAGTTAGAAAATCTCATTGTCCTCTTCAAAGAGGGAAAAAAATGAAAGTAAAGAAAAAAAGGTAAAGGTAGGGAGAACATGAATTAAAAGCTTCTAGGATGCTTCAGAAATGTCAAGTGATTTTTCACTTTAATTTTGAGGCCAAATAACCTCAAGGAGCTTTGTTAGAAATTGTTATCTTAGAAAACCAAGGGAAAATAGAGCAAATATGGCAAACAAATCTATTACTCCTTTGGTCAAACTGGAATTAGAAATAAAAGTATTAAGTTTTTCTTCAGTTTGAAATTTGGAAAGCATTCAGTGTCCTCTTTGGTCATTTTATTTAGAACACTCCTCTTTGGGATGTACATTAATTTTAAAATTTAATGAGCTGAGGTCACATTGGTTACAGGAGAACAGTTAAGCCAAAGATACATTAAAAGAGAAGACTCTCTTTAAAATCATTCTCTGTGCTGCATCACTCTTGGCAAGACAACCAGTATCTCCTGTGCAAAGACTACCCACATTAAAATGACAAAGACCAGACACGTATTTAATAGCACATAATTGAATTAATTATCCACTTCCCTCCAAGAGGCAATCAGGACTAATCCCATCATTTCCTTTACAAAAACACAGTCCTTTCTGGACTTTGGAAGCCCAAGGTTCAGTGTTCATCCTTTATCACCTAGACACACAACTCTGTAAGCTTTATACAACCTCTAACCTGGCATGTTCATACATTCAAGCTTGATGCTCAAATTCTTTCTCCATAGCTCAGGCTTACTACTAAACATAGCTCATATTAACATAGCTCATTATTAAAGCTCATTGCTTCATCATTCTCTTCTTTTAAGGTTCAATTTACCTTCTTGCTTGAATTAAAATTTCGCTCTTTGAAAATACTACTTGCCCTTTGAGTATTTTTGAATAGTGGCTATATTTTTTCTCACCCCATGTGCCATTGGACACAGCAGGTGAGTACATAAACTGCTTGCTCTTCACAATTGCTTTCATACAGTTTTTCTTCCTACTTCCCATATATGCCAGTTCCATTGGAATGCATATAATCAGATAATAACCAGCACTAACCTTTACTGCAATCTTCTTCTGTCCTTTTGGGGAGTCCTTCTACATTTGTTGAAAATTTTGCTTAATCTTCTTCCATCCAAAAATTCTCTCTCCCATATCCTGTGTCTCATTAACCTCCAATTATCTTGTCTTCTAATCCATATCAGCTATCCACTTTTGGAAGTTTATTTTTGTTAAAGTATAGTTGATGTATTACACATTAATGTATTGTATATCAGCTACCCCTTTCTATGATCAGACCATTGATGCTATTATTTGCAGTAGCTGCATTCTTATTTTCAAGCATTGCATAGACTACCACATTTACCAGTCATTTCTCCACTGTGAGCTCCAGTCCATCGACACAACTACCTTAGCTCTTTGTTTTGTTCCTTTCCTCACCTTCCTTCATGACTGGCTTTGCTTTAATAGACCGGTCACAGTCTTCACTCTGTTTGGTTTCCCCTTTCTCCCTTCAGTCATATCAACTTGACAAGACCTCAACACTGAGTTCTATTTAACTTTCCATCTACCTAGTACCTATAATGTGACTGTGTGTGTGTGTGTGTGCTCAGTCGCTCAGTTGTGTCCGACTCTTTGCGACCCCATGGACTATAGCTCACCAGGCTCCTCTGTCCATGGGATTTTCCAGGCACAAATACTGGAGTGGGTTGCCCTTTCCCTCTCCAGAGTGTCTTCCCAACCCAGGGATCAAACCTGCATCTCTGGCATCTCCTGCATTGACAGGCAGATTCTTTACCACTAGTGCCACCTGGGAAGCCCATGATGCAACTGGAGAAAAACAAATATCCAGTTTGCCTGATCTCACTGTAAATCCTAAGAGATGATGCTGTGCTCAATATGCCAGCAAATTTGGAAAACTCAGCAGTGGCCACAGGACTGGAAAATGAATGTCAGTTTTCGTTCCAATCCCGAAGAAAGGCAATGCCAAAGAATGCTCAAACTACCACACAATTGCACTCATCTCACATGGTAGCAAAGTAATGCTCAAAATTCTCCAAGCCAGGTTTCAACAGTACGTGAACTGTGAACTTCCAGGTGTTCAACCTGGATTTAGAAAAGACAGAGGAAACAGAGATCATATTGCCAACATCCTCTGGATCATCGAAAAAGCACGAGAGTTTCAGAAAAACATCTATTTCTGCTTTATTGACTGTGCCAAAGCCTTTGACTGGGGAAGGAAATGGCAACCCACTCCAGTATTGTTGCCTGGAGAATCCCATGGACAGAGGAGTGTGGTGGGCTACAGTCCATGGGGTCACAAAGAGTCGGACACAACTGAGCATACGGCACAAGCCTTTGACTGTGTGGACCACAACAAACTTTGGAAAATTCTTAAGGAGATGGGAATACCAGGCCACCTGACCTACCTCTTGAGAAATCTGTATGCAGGTCAGGAAGCAACAGTTAGAACTGGACATGGAATAACAGACTGGTTCCAAATCGGGAAAGGAGTACATCAAGGCTGTATATTGTCACCCTCCTTATTTAACTTATATGCAGACTACATCATGAGAAACGCTGGGCTGGAAGGAGCACAAGCTGGAATCAAGATTACCAGGAGAAATATCAATAACCTCAGATATGCAGATGACACTACCTTTATGGCAGAAAGTGACGAAGAACTATAGAGCCTCTTGATGAAAGTGAAAGAGGAGAGTGAAAAAGTTGGCTTAAAGCTCAACATTCAGAAAACGAAGATCATGGCATCTGGTCCCATCACTTCATGGCAAATAGATGGGGAAACAGTGAGAGACTATTTTTTTTAGCACCAATCATGTCCTCTGGTAGCTGGCTTAATAGCATCTACTTCTTGTATCACATTTTCCTCTCCTGCTCATGTTCTCTGGATCCTCCAGTAAACTACTTGCAATTGATTCCTTGGCATGGTGTCTGCTTCTGCAGAACTCCAAAGTAAGATGGATTTTTAAAAAAATATATTTTGATAATCACTGTCTATTAACTCAACTATTTATTTTACATTTAATACAATTGCTGATAAAAGGACTTAAATCGGTCATCAGCTATTTGATGTTTGTGCCACCAATTCTGGACTTTTTTGGTCTGTTTTATTTTAAGGATGTTTAAATATTCTACCTCTCCCCATTCGTTCCTTAGCTTTTAAGTGATTTTTTAGTCATTACAGCATGCATTTTGACATATTTATATCTGCTATAAATGAGTGATACTTTTATCATTTCTTATAGCAAGCATTTTATTGAGAAGTTTAGGTGAGTTAAAGCTCAGAGTAACCCAATGAGGACCAAGGTGTAACAGCAGCCTTGATTATTGAGAGGAAAAGAAAGGGAACAACACCAGCCAAATTGGGAAGTTTGCAATGTCCATCATCCTTACACTCATACTATGGCCTTTTCCTTTCGATTGTTCAAAAGTGATCAATACCATCTATTCAAATTTTCAATTTATAAGAGTAACTAATGTCCTGGTAACTATAACTCTGTTGCAGAGATACATACTTCAGTTTTTCAGAATTTGATGACATTAAATTACTGAAACAAAAAACCAACTCCATTTGCTCATTTCCCACACTTATCAGAAGTCTTTTCTTTATAACATAGATTTTCATGTAAATTTGTTCTAGGAGCAAATTCATTGATTAGGCTAATGCAAATGCATGTCGCACTAGATAATACATAAATAATATATCAAATACATTTTCTCATTGGCACTGGTCCCAGATCTTTCCTTGTGACTAAGATGTAAATTCCTTATGACGGCTTAAAATGTTTACATTGCAGGCACTCATATCAAAGAGAGTCAAAGATTTAGGTTAAGAGAATAAATTTCTTCCCAATGACATTTCAAGAATCAGTAAGAAATGGTGAATTTCGGCAATGAAAAGGATTTGAATTCATATCACCTGGTCACTTTCTCTACCACTATGTAAGATTTATTTTGATGATTTGAGGGAAAAGTAATTGAAGTTCCAGTGATAGTACAGAATTGGATTCTCTTCTGTTGCTAGCAAACTGTGGGGCATGGGAGATATTACAATTTTTATACTCTTGAGCTACTGTCAAAGTGTAAACTTGATCATATATGTGAAAATGTATTAAGCAAATAGGCCTTTGAAAATACGACCACCTTTTTCTTCTTTTTCTATAAATTGAACTGTGGTTGATTTACAGTGTTTCAGGTCTTCAGCAATCTGATTCTTTCAGTTTCTTTTCCATTATAGATTATTGTAAGATATAGAATATAGTTCCCTGTGCTATACAGTAAGTCCTTGTGGTTTATCTATTTTATTTATAGTATATATATGTTAATCTAAAATTTCTAATTTATCCCTCCCCTTCGCCTTTCAGCCATTTTTGTTTTTCATTCTACTCATTTATGTCTTTGAGTCTACTTACGTTTCATAAGTACACTTGTAGAAGTTATTTTTTAGATTCCACATATAAGTGATGCCATATAATAATTTGCCTTTGTCTGACTTACTTCACCTAGAATAATAACCTTTAGGTCCATCCATGTTGCTGACATTACTTCATTCTGTTTTATGGCTGAATAGTATTCCATTGTGTGTAACACCACATCTTCTTTATCCTTTCATATGTTGACGGGCCCTTAGGTTGCTTCCATGTCTTGGCTATTCTCCATAGTGGTACTGTTTACATTGGGGTGCATATATCTTTTCAAATTAGAGTTTTCATCTCTTAAATATACGTCTAGGTGTGTGGGAGTACTGGATCATATGGTGGCTCTATTTTTAGTTATTTGAGGAAACTTCATACTGTTTTCCATAGAGAGAACACCAATATACATTCATACCAACTATGTAGGAGGGTTCTCTTTTATCCAAATCCCTCTCTAGCATTTATTGTTTGCAGACTTTTTGATGATGGCCATTCTGACTGGTGTGAGGTGGTAACTTATTGAAGTTTTGATTTGTATTTCTCTAATAATTAGAGATGTTGAGCATCTTTTCCTGTGCATCTTGGGCATTTGAATGTCTTCTTTGTAGAAATGTCTATTTAGGTCTTCTCCCTATTTTAAAATTATTTTTAAATTTTTGATTGAAGGTAATAGCATTACAGTATTGTGTTGGTTTCTACTACTGCCTATTTTTTTCATTGGGTTTTTTGTTTTTTAAACAACAGCCACATGAGCTGCTCATAAATTTCAGAGACTAATCGTTTATCAATTGCATCATTTGTAAATATTTTCTCACATCCTGTGGGTTGTCTTTTTGTTTTGCTTATGGTTTTCTTTGCTGTGCGAAAGCGTTTGAGTTTTATTAGGTCCCCAATTTTTTATTTTTTATTTCCATAACTCTAGGAGGTGGGTTAAAAACAAAAAAGCATTGCTGCAATTTATATCAAAGAGTGTTCTGCCTATGTTTTTCTTCCAAGAGCTTTATAGTATCTGGTCTTATATTTAGGTCCTTAATCCTTCTTGAGTTTATCTTTGTTTATGGTGTTAAAGAATGTTTTAATTTCATGTTTTACATTTAGTTGTCCAGTTTTCCCACCATCATTTATTGATGAGACTGTCTTCCCTCCATTGTATAGTACACTGCAGCTTTGTACTATAGTCTGAAGTCAGAGAACCTGCTTCTTTCAGCTCCATACTTCTTAAGATTGCTTTGGCTATTCAGAGTCTTGGCATCTCCATACAAATTTTAAGATTTTCTTTTCTAGTTCTGTGAAAAATGCTGTTGGTAATTTGGCAGGGATTGCACTGAATTTATAGATTGCCTGGGTAGTTTAGTTATTTTGACAATATTGATTCTTCCAGTCTAAGAACATGGTATATGTTTTATCTGTCATCTCCAGTTTCTTTCATCAGTATCTTATAGTTTTTGGAGTACAGGTCTTCTGTCTCCCAAGGTAGGTTTATTCTTAGGTATTTTATTGTTTTTCATGTGATGGTAAATGGAATTGTGTCTTTAATTCCTCTTTTTGGTCTTTTGTTTTTAGTGTATAGAAACACAACATATGTCCCCTCCCTCTACTTGTGGCTGATTTATGTTGATGTTTGGCGGAAACCAACACAATTCTGTAAAACAATCATCCTTCAATTAAAAAAAATTAAAATTAAAAAAAGAATAAGAAACAGATTTATGTGTATTAATTTTGTATCCTGAAACTTTACTGAATTTGTTGATGAGTTCTAGTAGTTTTCTGGTAGCATCTTTAGGATTTTCGGTGTATAGAATCATGTCATCTGCAAGGACTGACAGTTTTATCTTTTCATTTCCAAGTTGGATTCCTTTTATTTCTTCTCTGGTTGCCATGGCTAGGACTTCTAAAACTATGTTGAATAAGAGTGGCAAGAGTGGGCATCCTTGTCTTGTTTCTGATCTTACAGGAAATGTTTTCAGCTTTTCACCACGGAGTATGATGCTAGTTATAGGTTTGTCACAGTGGTGGTGTTTTAAATGCTAAGTCGTGTCCAAGTCTTGCAACCCCATTAACTGTAGCCTGCCAGACCCCTTTGTCTGTGGGATTCTCCAGGCAAGAATATGGAGGGGGTTGCCATGTCCTTCTCCAGGGGATCTTCCTGACCCAGAGATCGAACCCACATCTCCTGCATTGCAGGCAGATTCTTTACAAACTGAGCTACAAGGGAAGTCCAAGGTTTGTCATACCTGGTCTTTATTATGTTAGGTATGTTCCCTCTCTGCTCACTTTCTGTGTACAGTGTTGGATTTTATTTAAAGCTTTTTTGCATCTATTGAGATGATCGTATAGTTTTTATTCTTCAATTTGTTGGTGTGGAGTATCACACTGATTTCCAGCTATTGAAAAATCCTTGCATCCCTGGAGGTAAATCCTACTTAATCATGGTATATAATCCTTTTAATGTACTGTTGGATTCAGATTGATGATACTTTGTTGAGGATTGTTGTGTCTGTTTTCATCAGTGATATTGGCCTGTAATTTTTGTAGTATCTTTTTCTGGTTTTGGTATTGAGGTAATAGTGGCCTCATAGAGTGAGTTTGGGAGTATTCCTTCTCTGCAATTTTTTGGATTAGTTTCAGAAGGGTAAATGTTAACTCTTCTCTCAATATTTGGTAGAATTCACATCTGCTTGAACTTTGGTTTGTTAGAAGTTTTTAAATCACAGTTTCAATTTCAATACTTGTGAATGGTCTGTTCATACTTTTTCTTTATTCCTGGTTCAGTCTTGGGAGATTGATTACACCTTTCTAATAATTTGTTCATTTCTTCCAGGCTTCCTGTTTTATTGGCACATAGTGACTTGTAGTAGCGTCTTATGATCCTTTGTATTTCTGTGGTGTCTGTTGCAATATCTCCTTTTTCATTTCTAATATTATTGATTTGAGCCCTCTCCCCTTTTTCTTGACTGGTCTGGCTAAAAGTTTATCAATTTTGTTTATTTTTCAAAGAACCAACTTTTAGTTTCATTGATCTTTTCTATTGTTTTCTTCATTTCTAGTTTATTTATTTCTGCTCTGATCTTTATGGTTTGTTTTCTTCTACTAACTTTGGATTTTGTTACTTCTTCTTTCTCCATTTCCTTTAAGTATAAGGTTAGGTTGTTTATTTGAGCTTTTTCTTGCTTCCTAAGGTAAGATTGTGTTGAAACATCCCCCTTCGAACTATTAATACTTTTGCTGTGTCCCATAGGTTGTGGGTCATTTTGTCTCTAGGTAAATTTTTTAATCTCCTCTTTGATTTCTCCAGTGACCCATGGTTATTTAATTGCATATTGTATAGTCTACGCGTGTTTGTGTTTTTTACCATGTTTTTTTCCTTGTAGTTGATTTCTAACTTCATAGCATTGTGGTAGGAAAAGATGAATGTTATGATTTAAATTTTGTTAAATTTACTGAGGTGTGCTCTGTGGCCCAGCATGCATCAGTTTTGGAGAATGTTCTATGTACACTTGAAGAATATGTGTTTTGCTGATTTTGTATGGAATGGTATGTAAATATCAAATCCATCTGCTCTAATGTGTCATTTAACGGCTCTGTTTCCTTATTGGTCTTCTATCTGTTGTTATAAGTGGGTGTTAAAATCCTCCACTATTGTTACTGTTGATTTCCTCTTTTGTGGCTGTTACCCTTTGCCTTTTATATTGTTGTGCTCCTATGTTGGATGCATATATACTTACAGTTGTTATATCTTCTTCTTGGATTGATCCCTTGATCATTACATAGTGTCCCTGTCTCCTGTAACAGCCTTTATTTTAAAGTTTATTTTGTGTGATATGAGTATTGCTACTCTAGCTGTCTTTTGTTTTCTATTTGCATGGAATACCTTTTTCTATTCCCTCACTTTCATTCTATATGAGTTCCGAGAGCTGAAGTGGGTCTCTTGTAAACAGCATATATATGGGTCTTGATTTTATATCCATTCAGCCAGTCTGTCTCTTTTGGCTGGAGCATTTAATCTACATTTTTAAGGTAATTAGCAACACGCTTGTTCCTGTTGTCATTTTCTTAATTGTCCTGGATTTATTTTGTAAGTCTTTTTTTCCTTCGCTTCCTCTTTGGTTCTCTTCTTGTAATTTGATGAATAATTTTAGTGTTGTTTGGAGTCCTTTTTTTGTATGTATTGTAGATTTTTGACTTGCAGTTACCTTGATGTGTGATTTAGCAGTCTGTGTATAATCAGTATTGTTAGTTGGCTGATCTTTTAATTTCAAATGCTTTTCTGATAGCCTACATTTGTGCTCTCCTTTACTCACCAATTGCTTGTTTTGATATCATATTTGTGTGCAGATGATTTCCTACATTTACTTTATATTTGCCTTTACTGGTGAGCTTTTCCATTCATATGTTTTGCTTGTTTGTTTCTAATGGGAGCCTTTTCTTTTCCGTGTAAGGAAGTTCATTTATTTGCTGATAATTTTTGAAGAAGCTTGTTTTGAAGACTTTTTGAAGACTTTCTCTATATCACGAGATCATGTGTTGTAGGATTTTTAAAATTGTCTTTGTCTAGTTTTAGGATCAGAGTAGTACAGATCTCATATGGTGTTCTCTCTTTTATGAAAGAGGTTGTGTTGAATTGATGTTAATTCTTTAAATATTTGACAGAATTTACCAAGAAGATCATCTTGCCTGGAAATTTCTTTTTCAGGAGCTATTTAACTATACATTTAAATATTTTCAATATTTAAAATACTATTTGTTGACTATTTCATGTGTGAGTTTTGGAATTTGTGACTTTTGAAGAACTAGTTGACTTATTAAAAGTAATTTATATATTTTTATTTTGGCTGTGCTGGCAACTACTGAAGCCCGTGCATCTAGAGTGCATGCAATATTTTTGCTGGATATGAAATTATTGGTTGATCGTTCTTTTCTTGTAGCACTTCAGATATACTGTTCCTTTTCCTTTTGGCTGTACGCTTTCTTATGAGAAATCCAAAGCTGTTTCAGTCATTGTTCCCCTCTAGGTAATGTCATTTAAAAATATCATCATGATTGTTTTTCTTTGTCTTTAGTATTCAGCAGTTTTATTATGTGTTTGAGTATGCATGACTTTGAGTTTATCCAGTTTGGGACTCATCAACTTTAATCAGTAGGTTCATACCTTTTACCATATTGTGGTTTGTGTTTGTTAGTTCCTCAAATTTTTTATGTGAACTTCAGGTTTTTTGTTTTTTGTTTTTTCCTATCTGCAGGGACATGAATTTTTTGTTATTGTTCCCCAAGATCATATTTTTATTGCTTTGCTTTCAGTTGCTGTGCTCAAATAATTTTTATTGACCTGTCTTTAGGTTCACAAACTTTCCTCTATCATCTCAATTTTTGCTATTGAACTTGACTATTAAATTTTTTTAGTTTTTTATCAGATTAAAAATTATATTTGGTTCTTTATATTTTCTCATTCTTTGAGATTTCTGTATTTTTTGTTTCAAGAGCATTCACTCTAAAATACTGAAACATATATGTAATACCTGCTTTAAAGTCTTCCGATAATTTTAATATCTGTGTCCTCTAAGTGTCGCTCCCTGTTATTTCTTTGTTTACCAAGTAATTTTAAATTGTTGCTTGAACAGTTTGAACATTTTTTTTCTGAAAATGTGGGGCTTATTTAAATCCTATGGAGAATGTTTACTTTATTTTCCTCGTTTAGCTCAGGCACTTGACTTGTTTAGGTTCAGGCCACAAATTTTGACTAGTCATTTTTGTGGTATGATTTCAATCTCAGTTCTACTTTGAAAGGTTTTGCAATGTTAAATGTATCTGTTCCAGGAGTGGACTGCTCAGTGGCTACTCTGGGACCTGGGTGGTGATTTCTCCCATTGCTCAGTTGCCAAAGACTATGGAGTGCTTTTAAGATCAGACCCATGCATATTCAGCTTTTAAGTAAGGCTGACAGTTTATAAACAATGTTAAGGAGTCACTTTTATGAATTCCGTCTTGTTTTTTCTCCTCATACTTTATGATTCTTTGAGCCACCTCTTTTCTATACTCCAGCCAGAAAGCTGGAATTTTATTTACCCTGATCTGCTACATATTTCCCATGGTATTCTCTGTATCTGGGAGCATTAAAAAAAAAAAAAGAAAAGTCTACATGGAGGAAAAAGGCAATAACATTTTGTCCCATCCTCTTTGGAAGACAGTTTTTCTTATCATACAAGAAGATCATGTCTGTTCAGAATTTTAGCCTCCATAGGCCTCTATTTTCTGCCACTGTTGGTACCACCATTGCCAGACCATGAGACTGGAGAAAAAAGAAAAGAAAAATGGAGATATTTCACTCATTTTTTTTTTTTAAACAATTAGGAGGTACTTTGTTTCTGAGCCAAAACTAAAGAACTTCTGGAGTTCATTGTTGCTGTTGTTTTTTGGGGGGTTGTCTTTGGTTGAGATCATGGATATTAAAGAAAAAGATACACTAATCAGTAGTTTGATAGTACTTTGAAATCTTATACTCCTTCCACTGTACTATTATTTAATTCTCCATTTCTTAAATAGCTGTTCCGTGCATTCTGTACATTTTCCACAAGTGCGTTTAGTGGAAAAGACAGGATGAATTGTCCTTACTCCTTCTTCAATTCAGTTCAGTTCAGTTCAGTCACTCAGTCATGTCTGGCTCTTTGTGACCCCATGGACTGCAGCACACCGGGCTTCCCTGCCCATCACCAACTACCAGAGCTTACTCAAACCCATGTCCATTGAGTCAGTGATGCCATCCAACCATCTCATCCTTTGTCCTCCCCTTCTCCTCCTGCCCTCAATCTTTCCCAGTAGCAGGGTCTTTTCAAATGAGTGAGCTCTTCACATCAGGTGGCCAAAGTATTGGAGTTTCAGCTTCAGCATCAGTCGTTCCAATGAACACTCAGGACTGATTTCCTTTAGGATGGACTGGTTGGACCTCAGTGCAGTCCAAGGGACTCTCAAGAGTCTTCTCCAACACCACAGTTCAAAAGCATCAATTGTTCAGAACTCAGATTCTTACCCAGAAGCAAAGTCTCAGGGAAAAGCTTTTTTTTTTTTTAATGTAGGTGTTTAAGTGCTGTTGGGATCTTATTTTTATATACTTCATAACTCTTTTTAAAGAGTGGATTAAAAAAACACATGAAAGATTTCTTTTTGGTATTGATTAGTTTTTCTCTGCTGTCCTGAACTCTTTCATGCTGTAAGATCAGCAAAAACGAATTGATTATTTGAGGGATAATCATGCCAGTACTTGGCATCTCTTTAGCTTTAGCTCATCACTGTACCTAAAAAGCCCAGCACTACCTACTGTTCTTCAGTGTTTAAAATTATCCCTATCAAAATGGGTTAGAGATAGTCACAGAAACTTGAAGATGAATGTCACCTGAAGAACACTTAACTCTTCAGAGCTTGTGTTCAGTTTAATGTTAAAATCTTTATCTACATAATATATGACAATAAGCCCAGTGCATGCCACAGTGCATGACATAAAGCAGATATTTAAAACATGTTTGCTCAACTTTTTGAAAGAATAAACCAATGCATTCAACTCTTTGATCATATATTGAATGTTTTGTGTGTGTGTGTGTGTGAATAAAACACTAAGATGAGTGGAAATAAAAAGATAACTAAGATATGTTTCTGACAACCAGAAACTCTCACAGTGGCTAGCCAGACACACAAAAAACTTATTATAGGGAAGAATTAAAAAGGTATGTTGAAGGAAATTTTATCAGAAGGAAAAATAAAATATAAGTTGAGGTAAAAATATCTTTGTTGAAATCAAATTAAAAGGTCATACACAATCTTTCTGATTGAATTCTGTGTAATTCATGGGAAGAACACTGGGGTCAGGAAACATGAATTCCTTTTTCTAGTTGTGCTGTTATGTGTGTCTCTGATTTTACCATCTGTAGTCTATTCTTTTTCATATCTGGAAAAAAAGAGACTTACTCTTGCCTGGAAAATCCCATGGATGGAGGAGCCTGGTAGGCTACAGTCCATGGGATTGCTAAGAGTCGGACACGACTGAGCAACTTCACTTTCACTTTTCACTTTCATGCATTGGATAAGGAAATGGCAACCCACTCCAGTGTTCTTGCCTGGAGAATCCCATGGATGGAGAAACCTGATAGGCTGCAGTCCCCAGGGTTGCACAGAGTCGGACACGACTGAAGCGACTTAGCAGCAGCAGCAGCTGATGCTTATGGTCATTCATAGCACGAAATTTTATTTTGTTATTTTATGTAAAAATTCTCTATCAAGAATTAATAAACACTGACATTTTGTAATTTTCACTTCAGATTTTTTTTTAGATAATATAAAACATCATAGGTAAAGTTAGATCTTCCAATGCTCCCTTCTCAACCTCCCTCCCTAATAGTAGTTACTATATTGCTTTTTCAGAAACTTGGTACCTAATTTTATTGTGGTAATCACCCTGATATCCCAAACTATATTATGAGATGGTAAGGATATATCTACTAAGTAGTTATATTTTAAAGTTGATTCATATCTTTTTGGTCCAGGTTTTAATGTTTTGACTACATGTTTCATGTCCACATTTTAAAAATATTTTACATAACATTTTATTCATCACACTGAATACATTTCAGTAACTTGATTTTTAGAGGAACAAAGCAATCTTTTCATTCAAATGTATGTATTGGAGATTTATCCTTAAGGAGAAACATAATCAAAATAATTTATTGAATCAGTTCAGTTAGGTCACTCAGTCATGTCCAACTCTTTGCGACCCCATGAATTGCAGCACTCCAGGCCTCCCTGTCCATCACCAGCTCCCAGAGTTCACCCAAACTCATATCCATCTAGTTGGTGATGCCATCCAGCCATCTCATCCTCTGTCGTTGCCTTCTCCTCCTGCCCCCAGTCCCTCCCAGCATCAGGGTCTTTTCCAATGAGTCAACTCTTTGCATGAGGTGGCCAAAGTATTGGAGTTTCAGCTTTAGCATCAGTCCTTCCAAAGAAATCCCAGGGCTGATCTCCTTCAGAATGGACTGGTTGGATCTCCTTGCAGTCCAAGGGACTCTCAAGAGTCTTCTCCAACACCACAATTCAAATGCATCAATTCTTCGGTGCTCAGCTTTCTTTACAGTCCAAGTCTCACATCTATACATGACCACTGGAAAAACCATAGCCTTGATTAGACAGACTTTTGTTGGCAAAGTAATGTCTCTGCTTTTGAATATGCTATCTAGGTTGGTCATAGCTTTCCTTCCAAGGAGTAAGCGTCTTTTAATTTCATGCTGCAGTAACCATCTGTAGTGATTTTGGAGCCCCCAAAATTAAAGCCTGACACTGTTTCCCTATCTATTTCCCATGAAGTGTATTTATTGAGTAGTATAATACATTATAAGAATATATCATAATATACCTACCTACCACCTTTGTATTTATCCCCCCCTAGTATGGATGTGAGAGTTGGACTGTGAAGAAGGCTGAGTGCCAAAGAATTGATGCTTTTGAACTGTGGTGTTGGAGAAGACTCTTGAGAGTCCCTTGGACTGCAAGGAGATCCAACCAGTCCATTCTGAAGGAGATCAGCCCTGGGATTTCTTTGGAAGGAATGATGCTAAAGCTGAAACTCCAGTACTTTGGCCACCTCATGCGAAGAACTGACTCATTGGAAAAGACTCTGATGCTGGGAGGGATTGGGGGCAGGAGGAGAAGGGGACGACAGAGGATGAGATGGCTGGATGGCATCACTGACTCGATGGACGTGAGTCAGTGAACTCTGGGAGTTGGTGATGGACAGGGAGGCCTGGCGTGCTGTGATTCATGGGGTCACAAAGAATCAGACATGACTGAGCGGCTGATCTGATCTGAGTATTTTTTTTATTAGAAATCATGCATATATCCTTTACATCCTTGGGTCCATATGATGGATTCTTTAACACATATTTAGAACTAAGATAGCTGGATCCTAGCTCAAGTATATTTTGGTGTTTATTAGACATTGGTAAACTGCTGATTTCTTCACATACTTTCTGATTCTTGTTTCTGACTTATAATTTTAGGGGTGTGAATTAGTATTTCATTCTCTAGAGGTTTTGGGTCAACATCTTTCATAAACTTAGGTAAATCCCACACTATTCTGGTTTACTAAGAATTATTTATTTGCTAGTTTTTCTTTTTTTATATAGTTCATAATATTTCTTTCTTAATTTTGTTGACCTTATTAGACTGTTATGTCAGTGAGAAACAGGGTGCCATGATTTGCTTTGGGCAGTATTGTACCCATTTTCTCAGTCTAATTAATAGCATCCCCTTCAATTCATAGGATTGTCTTAATTTAAATGATAGAACCTGTGGAAAGATTTAAAAACACACACACAAATATTTCTTAAGCAAAAAAAAAAAAAAAAAAGTTTTATTTAATCAAATCTTTTTTGAAGTTATTGATACGATCATACATTTTTTATCTTCCATTAATGTGCTTAAACAGATTATGTCATGAAATACTCTGAAATGTAGCAATTCGTATGTTCCTGAAATTGTTTGGAAGTCCTTGGTGGTAATAGCTTATTGTTAAAGACCAAGAAGCCACAAAACAGGGCTCATCACTTGCTTTGTGCAGGGCATGTCATTCATTCACACAAGCACACTAGAGAGTTAGTAAAGTAGAAAACATGCATACTGAGAAAGCAGAGGGTGCTAGAGCTCTGAGTGTTCCTACCTTGTCCTGAAGATCCCAGAAGAACCCCCAAGATGATAGCTTATGTGAACGATGTCAGATTTGTGATCTCCAAAGATTTAGCTTTGCGACCAGACACCGGACTTGATCACTTGAGAGCTTTTGTGTAGCAGAATTTAGTACAGAGTTTAAACTGAGTTGTTGGTTGTGTAATTATAAGTTCCTGGCTTAAAGAAAAAAAGGTTTTATGTGACTAAGACTAAGGAATGTAGAGAGAGAGAGAAAAAAAAAAAAAAAAAAAAGACATTTGTCCTTTCCTCCTCCTTGAGAATTCCAGACCTCTATCTCCTGCTTGAGAGCCCCAGACTCTCTTCTCCTCCTCGGAGACTTATCAACCTGCCTAGGAATTGACTCTCTCATCAGCTCAGTGTTAGAAATCCACCTGCAATGCAGGAGATACAGTTTCACTCCCTGGGTTGGGAAGATTCCCTGGAGAAGGAAATGGCAACTCATTCCAGTATTCTTGCCTGGGTAATCCCATGGAGAGAAGAGCCTGGCAGGCTATAGTCCATGGGGTCACAAAAGAGTCGGACATGATTTAGTGCCTGAAAAACACCAAGAATCTGACATTGTTAAATTTGGATTGTGAATATATTATTTAGAATTTTTGTATTTCTATTCATCAGTGAGATTTATTTCTGATATTATTCTTGTCTAGTACCTAAATTTTGGTGGTCTCATTAAAATAAGAGTTTGGCGTCTCTGTTTTCAGAGAAGTTTGGAAACTTTCTGGTGTTTTCTGAATTGAAATTATAATTTACCAATATATTTCAATAATGGTATTAACCAATAATCTGAAAAAGGTTGTAGATATTGTACTTACCTTTGCTGAACCTCAGTTTCTTTATGGTGATACCACCAAATCAGCTTTGTATGTTTCCTATGAGGACCAAATTATATAACATAAGAAGCATATGTTTGATTTAAACATTAATTAAAATTTATATGTAAAATAGACAGCCAATGGGAATTTGCTGTATGACTAAGGGAACTCAAACCAGGGCTCTATAACAACCTAGAGGAGTGGGATGGAGAGGGTGGTGGGAGGGAGTTTCCAGAGGGAGGGGAAATATGTATACCTATGGCTGATTCATGTTGATGCTTGGCAGAAAGCAACACAATTCTGTAAAGCAATTATCATTCAGTTAAAATATAGACCAAAAAAAGCACACATACACACAGAGTAAAAATGTAGAATGCTAACAGATTGAGAATTTTGACTGAATGTCTATAAGATGATGACATTAAGGCATAGAAGTTTTGGCATAACCAGTCAATGGAAATAATTCAGAAACTAAGAGGAACGGTAGGAACTTGGTTGTTTAACCAGTGTTCAACCAGCCTCTCCCATCCAGAGGTTTTTTTATGAAAGGACACTGGTGTAGGTTTTATGTTTATATTTAGGCATGAATTTTCATGGCCAAAGTCAATCTAACTATAATGTGGATTGATTTTAGGTACAGCACTGTTTATTTTAGGCATAGCCCTCTCTATAGTATACCTGCCAAAGGCCAAAAACAAACAAACAGCGAAGTTGGATTTCACGTCAAGCCAAATGGTTTTAATTTGTTAACATTTTGAAGTAGCAACTATAGTTCTGACTGAGAAACAAAATGCCCCCCAGGAGACATAAAATTCTATTAAATATATTTACATTGTCACCCAGGATGTATTTGGACCATCTTATTCTCTATCCAAATGCTATGTGCTGAGAAAGTACAAACTGAAATAGTTTCCTAAATAAAAACAGATCATGGTATCTTAGTCACACATTATGTTCAAAAGCCTGTTGGGAATTTAGAGGTTGCTGTGGTCAATAGCCCTGAATTCCAGGTCAAGGGAACTCTTAATCATCTGCCTCTATTAAATTTGGAAAATTTACTCTCTCTGCCTCATTTTATACATATGTGAAAGTTTGCATGCATATCAGATAACTGCCTTTCTTCATAAGATTTCTATGAAAGTCAAATATCAGTCTTTATTGTATAATGAAGGAATGAAACTAGTACATTAAGATATTAACTAGGAAGATTGTGACAAATAAGCCTCAGTTTTTCAGTGGCTTAAATCTTGAAATTTTAAAAGTTTTTATTAGTGACTATTATTTAAATTAAGACACCTCTGTAAGTGAAAGGGGAAGCTATTAATTCTGCTGTGGAAGTGGGCACAGCAATCCTGGGCACCCTGTTTCTCACTGTCGTAACAGTCTGAGACAGGTGTTCTTGGTCAGGTGCCTTTTTCCCAGTAGTGAACCAGGGACTAAGTTCCTCCTCTTAGATTTTGGCTCTGTCAACTTTCGTCTGTGGATTACAAAACCATTCTAACGGCAGTCATATGCTAGTAAACAGCTTCCCAAAATGAAGAAAAGAAAAAAGAGCTTTAATGTGTAATATTTGCTGATTTCTTTTGTGTAAGTATTCTCACCATAATAAACCTCAAGCTGCCAAAAACTTATCAACTGGCTCAAATACGTCATCAATAGGCTTTTGTGGACTGTAGAATCTAACTTCAGAGTGTCACTGACACTATGTCTTCAGTCCAGTCAGCTGGAATGGGAAGAAAGCAGAGAAAATTATGTGCGGGTGATTTTTTACAGGCCAGGCCTTGAACGTGAGCTTATTATGATGACTTGCAAACCTCTGGTTAGAATTCAGCCACAGGCAGTGACTATGATATGTGATCTGTGTATCCAGGAAGAAACAACTGGGGAACATTAAGCAGAAAGCATGCCTCTGCCACAGCTAGGTGATCTCAGGGACTATCCCTTATTAAATACCATAAAAACAGGACTAGGAATCTCCAGTTTTCTGTCCTCAAATACTGCAAACACTCAATCTTACATGTACTTCAGAGGAGGATTGAGTAATCACCTCTAAATGAAAATGCAGAAGGTGGCCTGGACATACTGCTATGCAGTAATTTTAGAAATAGTTGTCTTTAATTATGGCTTGATAGAATTACCCTATATGTATTACTCATAAAGCAGCTATTTTGTAGTTTCTATCAAATACTAAGACACTGCCTTGAAATTTAGAAATCAAGAGGTGTCCAAAGTGCATTTTAAGAAATATTTATTTATTTGGCTGCATCATGTGGGATCTTTTGCTGTGGCACAGGGATTCGCTAGGTGTGGGGCATGGACTTAGTTGCTCCACAACATGTGGGATCTTAGCTCTCCAACCAGGGACCAAACCAGAGCCTCCTACACTGTAAGGCTGATTCTTAACTACTGGACCACCAGGGACACCACACCCCCAGAGTGCATTTTTAACTTTGAAATTTGTTTACATCTACTGTCTCTACTTGAATCACTTTGTGGTAAGGATGGAATTGACAAATCTGAAGTAAGAAACAACAACAAAAGGTTTCACTGGTAGCTCTACTCCAATGGCAGTAGTGAAGAAGTAGAACAAAATTACGCTCTCTCTTGTTCTGATAATTTCCACATGTCAGCTTCAAAAGTGAACTTGTTAATTTTGCAGCTAGATCTCCACTGATTTTGTTTTAGGGTCTGACAGTGTGTATCATAAATTACATAAAACTTCTATTTTGTTCAACTTGGATTTTAATCAATATTTGCAGATTCCTTTGAGTGCAAAAGTACTGTATTGAATTGATGGAAACAAGACAATTCAATATCAAGTCTAACCATAATGGTATCATTATATTTTCTCCTGAACTCTCTTTCAGAACATACTTTTTGTCATAGTCACAATGAAATTCCCTTTGCACTTTTTTTTTTCTTCTGATAGCTGATTGATTTGGTAGACAATGTTACAAAATGAAAATGTTAAAATACAAAAGTTATTTTCAGGTTATAACTCTGCCTGAAATCTGCCCCCTGCATGGCTTTTACAATATTTAACTTCTGAGTCTACATTCCATGAACCCATTTGTTTCCTTAGTGTTTATGATCTATGTGGTGTAGAAACCAGTCTCCAGTAGTAAAGAATAGTGGGTAACAATCACTAACCTAAAACCAAAATAAGTGGACTTGAAGTCTGACCACCAATTAGTAACTCAGTGATTTAGAGCAGGCCTTCCCTGGTGGTTCAGATGGTAGAGAATCTTCGTGCAATGACGGAGACCTGGGTTCAGTCCTGGGTTTGGAAGATTCCCTGGAGGAGGGCATGTCAATCCACTCCATGATTCTTGCCTGGAGAATCCCCATGGACAGAGGAGCCTGATGGGCTACAATTCATGGGATTCTAAAAAGTTGAACATGACTGAGCAACTAAGCAATTTAGACCAAGTCATTTTAATTTTTCTGTGGCTCAGTTTCTCTTTTGTGAAATGGAGGCTGAAAAATTTAACTCTGTACTCCAAAAGTTTGTTATAAGAATTAACTGTCAACATATAAAAAATAGTTTAGAACAACAGTACATGGTGAGTGTTTTACAAACATTATTAATATAATTGTATTTATTATTTCTTGATGAGATTATAGTCAATTTTATTTTTTCTTAAAAGTTTCTGTATTTTCTTTATTTTTTCTAAAATAAACATTTGCCCAATTAAAAACAACACCAAATTTCTTGCTGATTATTTTGGCAATACTCTTTTTTCATCTGAGGAGTTTAGATGATTTTGCTAATTTTAATCCCAAGAGGTGGAGGCCACATTTGATCTAAATAGTTATTGTGTTATAGTATAATAATTTTTCAAAGTTCAGATTTTTGTGATGATAAAAGATGAAAACTGGAAAATTAATTCCTGAGTTGAGTACTAAGAAAAGATCATCACTTCAGTTCAGTCACTCAGTCGTGTCCGACTCTTTGCGACCCCATGAATTGCAGCACGCCTCCCTGTACATCACCAACTCCCGGAGTTCACTCAGACTCATGTCCATAGAGTTGGTGATGCCATCCAGCCATCTTATCCTCTGCTGTCCCCTTCTCCTCCTGCCCCCAATCCCTCCCAGCATCAAAGTCTTTTCCAATGAGTCAACTCTTGACATGAGGTGGCCAAAGTACTGGAGTTTCAGCTTCAGCATCATTCCCTTCAAAGAACACCCAGGGCTGATCTCCTTCAGAATGGACTGGTTGGATCTTCTTGCAGTCCAAGGGACTCTCAAGAGTCTTCTCCAATACCACAGTTCAAAAGCATCAATTCTTCAGTGCTCAGCTTTCTTCACAGTCCACATGTGAGAGAAAGCTCAGCTTTCATCCATACATGACCACTGGAAAAACCATAGCCTTGGCTAGATGGACCTTTGTTGGCAAAGTAATATCTCTGCCTTTGAATATGGTATCTAGGGTGATCATAACTTTCCTTCCAAGGAGTAAGTGTCTTTTAATTTCATGGCTGCAGTCACCATCTGCAGTGATTTTGGAGCCCCCAAAATCAACTCTGACACTGTTTCCACTGTTTCCTCATCTATTTGCTGTGAAGTGATAGGACCAGATGCCATTATCTTAGTTTTCTGAATGTTGAGCTTTAAGCCAACTTTTTCACCCTCCACTTTCACTTTCATCAAAAGGCTTTTTAGTTCTTCTTCACTTTCTGCCATAAGGGTGGTGTCATCTGCATATCTGAGGTTATTGATATTTCTCCCGGCATTCTTGATTCCAGCTTGTGCTCTTCCAGTCCAGCATTTCTCATGATGTACTCTGCATATAAGTTAAATAAGCAGGGTGATGATATACAGCCTTGACATACTCCTTTTCCTACTTGGAACCAGTCTGTTGTTTCATGTCCAGTTTTAACTGTTGCTTCCTGACTGGCATACAGATTTCTCAAGAGGCAGGTCATGTGGTCTGGTATTCCCATCTCTTTCAGAATTTTCCACAGTTTGTTGTGATCCACACAGTCAAAGGCTTTGGCATAGTCAATAAAGCAGAAGTAGATGTTTTTCTGGAACTCTCTTGCTTTTTCGATGATCCAGTGGATGTTGGCAATTTGATCTCTGGTTCCTCTGCCTTTTGTGAAACCAGCTTGAACATCTGGAAGTTCACGGTTCATGTATTGCTGAAGCCTGACTTGGAGAATTTTGAGCATTACTTTACTAGCATGTGAGATGAGTGCAACTATGTGGTAGTTTGAGCACTCTTTGGCATTGCCTTTCTTTGGGATTGGAGTGAAAACTGACTTTTCCAGTCCTGTGGCCACCACTTAGTTTTCCAAATTTGCTGGCATATTGAGTGCAGCACTTTCACAGCATCATCTTTCAGGGTTTGAAATAGCTCAACGGGAATTTCATCACCTCCACTAGCTTTGTTTGTAGTGATGTTTCCTAAGGCCCACTTGACTTCACATTCCAGGATGTCTGGCTCTAGGTGAGTGATCACACTATTGTGGTTATCTGGGTCACGAAGATTTTTTTTTGTATAGTTCTGTGTATTCTTGCCATCTCTTCTTAATATCTTCTGCTTCTGTTAGGTCCATACCTTTCTGTCCTTTATTGAGCCCATCTTTGCATGAAATTTTCCCTTGGTATCTCTAATTTTCTTCAAGAGATCTCTAGTCTTTCCCGTTCTCTTGTTTTCCTCTATTTCTTTGCTTTGATCACTGAGGAAACCTTTCTTATCTCTCCTTGCTATTCTTTGGAACTCTGCATTCAAATGGGTATATCGTTCCTTTTCTCCTTTGCCTTTCACTTCTATTCTTTTCTCAGTTATTTGTAAGGTCTCCTCAGACAACCATTTTGGCTTTTTGCACTTATTTTTCTTGGGGGTGGTCTGATCACTGCCTCCTGTAGAATGTCGTGAACCTCCGTCCATAGTTCTTCAGGCACTCTATCAGATCTAATCCCTTGAATCTATTTGTCACTTCCACTGTATAATCATAAGGGATTTGATTTAGGTCATACCTGGATGGTCTAGTGGTTTTCCCTACTTTGTTCAGTTTAAGTCTGGATTTGGCAATAAGGAGTTCATGATCCGAGCCACAGTCAGCTCCCGGTCTTGTTTTTGCTGACTGTATCAAGCTTCTCCATCTTTGGCTGCAAAGAATATAATCAATATGATTTTGATATTGACCATCTAAATTTGTGATTTTATGTTGTAATTATTTCTCTCCTTCAAATATTGCTGTAATAAGCTCACTCCATAGTTTTCTTCTCCAATGAATCCTCTCTTAAAATAATGAAGCCCAAAAATGAAACTGATAAGAAAGGAGCTGCTCTCTGTAAATAGGAAGACAGGAAGAGAATCAACCCCCCCACAACAATCCCCCCACCCCTTTCATCCTTTCTCTGGCATCTTTGACAGAGGTTAAGAGGGAACACAGTTTTAAAAACTATTAAACTTAAACCCTTTATAATTCACTCAGTCATCCACATGTTCTAAATTTGTTCCTGGTTCAAATAAGACCATCAGAGACTTCAGTATTCTTGTCACTGTTTGATTCCCTGGTGGAATCGTTTCTCTGAGCTACACTTTCAAATATGACTCAGGATTTGTGGTATTTGCTGTAAGCCTTATGAAAAACTTTTCAAGTTCATTAAGAAGAATCACTTTTATGAGGCTCCATGGGAGATATCTTTATCAAACCTTAATACCAACACAGAAAAATGAACTTAATTCTATCTATTGATTTCATATTAGAGATACTGAAACTTGTAATTGATTTCTCTTTTTTTTTTTGTTTTCCACTTAAAGTTGAATATGTAACTCATCTCTAACCATTATACACAACACTTCTTTGTGTAGTAGATTTACAGAAACTATCTTTTGTCTTGATTTCTTCATCTCTCTCACTTTTCTTGGCTTCTACAAGTTATACTGGAAACAGCATATATATATGATTACTTATTGGTTTAAGTTCCTAGTAGTGAAATTACTGTGTGTGTGTGTGTGTGTATATATATATATATTTTGTTTATATTTGTAGCCTTTGATTTGATATGAGTTCCAGCCTTGTCTGAAAGCTAACTTTATCATCTTTTATCATTTTATGAAATTAATTCATTGTTTATGATCCTAACACATCCAAGATGAACAATGCCCACCTTGTGACTACTGCAAAAATTAAAGATGATTTATGTGCAGTATGTCTAATAGCTCTTGGTAAATACTGCAGATACATTAATAAATATTAGCCATGTAGAGTATTTTCTAGCCAGCCATATTACTTGTATCTTTAGTTTCCATTTAATAAAACAGAGTAAATCTTATAGTTGCAGCAAATGCCTCAGCAATAGAAACTAAACTTATTTTTCTTTACTAATGTTGTCACCAATGTCCTAGAGTCCTTGGACAAGTAATGGTCTCCTTTGGTGCACACTTGAGACAACTGGATTTATTCACACAAATCTTCCTGTGCCTCTGCTGTAATTGTCCTTGTACAATCGTCAAGAGCTATGGTTGAAAAAAATTAATGTCCATTAACCAAAAGACAATAAGTTCTCAAATACATAAGCTTTGTAGGGCTTTGCTGCAAGTAATGAATGAAATTACCACACTTTTTTCAAGCAATAATTAGTTTAATTGTAAGAGGTAGAAATTACTGCCAGGGCTTTTATTTATCGAGTTGACTTCACTCTGCTTGGGGATAATGTAATGTTTACCATGGAGTACGTGTTGTTTACTTCGAGGATTATTTTCACAATCATATAGCTCTAAATGGTATATTAAGTCAGTAGAGGCTATTAACATGTGCAGCCAAACTCACCGTCCACACACTGCAAAAGCAGGTTTAGTTTTTTTAGTAACAGATTGAGCAATAAAAATGTGTCAGCATTGTCTGAAAATATGTACTCCACCATAAGTGAAATAATTCTACTCCTGTTTTATTTGTAAGAAAGAGAAAAGAAGTGGAAAGAGTCCTCTTGTTATTCATCCCAGCTTTAGAAAATGAATGTGTCTTTGGCTCACTATACTTTAGATTTTAATTGCCTGTTGACAGTAAACCTATTACCATAATATAGTGCCTATATTTCATGTTTTATTTGAAGTATGTGCTCCTTTTTCCAAATAGCAGCATTTAGCTATTTTTGTTTATATAGCTTACTTTGTGTCATAGCATTGCTTATTTCAATAAAAATCACTGTTTAAAGAGAATTTTTAGGACCCTTCCATCCTTCTGAAATGTTTGCACCCTTTGCCCCTTATTTTGGAAGAAATTCCAACTGAAAAGTAAGAGTACAGTCAATATATTTTTAGAAAATCTAGTTTACATGTGTACTCTTCAGACCAACCTCCAGAAAAACCCCAACTTACCTATAATGCTTTGGACCAGAGGTCACTCATTTTCTTTTTATGTCACTGAAAGTTTCAATTTTATCTCATGAAATCATAAAAATAACTCAGACATATTAATTGTAAGAATTCCAGTACATATCTGACAAAATAGGCTTTAAAACAAAGATGGTAACAAGAGACAAAGAGAACATTATGATCAAAGCATCAGTCCAAGAAGAAGATTCAGTTATAAATAAATATGCAAGAGAATTCCAGAAAAACCTCTATTATGCTTCACTGACTACACTAAAGCCTTTGACTGCATGGATCACAACAAACTGTGGAAAATTCTTAAAGAGATGAGAATACCAGGCCACCTGAGCTGCCTCCTGAGAAATCTGTATGCACGTCAAGAAGCAACAGTTAGAACTGGACATGGAACAACAGACTGGTTCCAAATTGGGAAAGGAGTATGTCAAGGCTGTATATCGTCACCCTGCTTATTTAAATTACATGCAGAGTACATCATTTGAAATGCCAGGCTGGATGAAGCACAAGCTGGAATCAAGATTGTCTGGAGAAATATCAATAACTTCAGATATGCAGGTAACACCACCCTTATGGCAGAAAGAGAAGAGGAACTAAAGAGCCTCTTGATGAAAGTAAAAGAGGAGAGTGAAAAAGCTGGCATAAAACTCAACATTCAAAAAACTAAGATCACGACATCTGGCCCTATCACTTCATGGCAAATAGATGGGGAAACAGTGGAAACAGTGCAGACTTTATTTTCTTGGGCTCCAAAATCACTTCAGATGGTGACTGCAGCCATGAAATTAAAGGACACTTTCTCCTTGGAAGAAAAGCTATGACAAATCTAGATAGCATATTAAAAAGCAGAGACGTTACTTTGCCAACAAAAGTTCATATAGTCAAAGCTATGGTTTTTCCAGTAGTCTTTATGGATGTAAGAGTTGGACCATAAAGATGGCTAAGTGCCAAAAAATTGATGCTTTTGAACTGTGGTGTTGGAGAAGACTCTTGAGAGTCCCTTGGACTGAAGGAGATCAAACCAGTCAATCCTGAAGGAAATCAATCCTTAATATTCAGTGGAAGGATTAATGCCGAAGAGAAGCTCCAATACTTTGGACATCTGATGCGAAGAACTGATTCATTAGAAAAGACCCTGATGCTGAGAAAGATTGAAGGCAGGAGGAGAAGGGAAAACAGAGGACAAGATGGTTGGATGACATCATCAATTCAATGAACATAAGTTTGAGCCAGCTCAGGGAGATGGTGAAGGTCATGGAAGCCTGGCATGCTGCAGTCCATGTGGTCAAAGAGTCAGACATGAATGAGCAACTGAACAACAGTGCATCCAACATTTGTTGTTGTTGTTTAGTTGTTAAGTGATGTCCAATTCTTTTGTGACCCCCATCAACTATAGACCTCCAGGCCTCTCTGTCCATGGGCTTTACCAGGCAAGAATACTGGAGAGGGTTTCCATTTCCTTCTTTAGGAGATCTTCCTGATCCAGGGATCAAACCTGCGTCTCCTACACTGGCAGGTGGATTCTTTACCAGTGCACCACCTGGGAAGCCCATGCACCCAACGTAGGAACACTTAAATACATAGAGCAAATATTAATGGACATAAAGGGAGAAATTGATATTAAAAATAATAGTGAAGTCGCTCAGTCGCATCTGACTCTTTGTGACCTCATGGACTGTAGCCTACTAGGCTCCTCCATCCATGGGATTTTCTAGGCAAGAGTACTAGAGTGGGTTGCCATTTCCTTCTCCAGGGGATCTTCCCAACCCAGGGATTGAACCCAGGTATCCTGCATTGTAGGCAGATGCTCTACCATCTGAGCCACCAGGGAAGTGGATAAAAATAGTAGGGGACATTAATGTGTGTGTGTGTGTTTGTGTGTATAATATTCCATCCAAAAGCAGCAGAATACACATTCACTTCAAGTGCACATGGAAAATTCTCCAGGATAAATGATATACTAGGCCATGAAAGAAGTCTCAGTAAATTTTAGAAAAGCTGAAATCATATCAATTGCAACAATAATCCTATGAGATTGGAATCTACAAGAGAAAAAAATGCAAAAAAGAAGAAAACCAACACATGAAAAAGTGAAAGTGAAAAGTTAAAGTGAAATTGCTCAGTCACATCCAACTGTTTGTGACCCCATGGAATATAGCCTATCAGGCTTATCCATCCATGGGATTTTCCAGGCAAGAGTACCAAAGTGGGTTGCCATTTCCTTTTCCAGGGGATTTTCCTGACCCAGGGATTGAACATGGGTCTCCCACATTACAGGAAGACGCTTTACCCTTTAAGCCACCAGGGAAGCCCAACACGTAAAAACTTGGAGCTAAATAATATGCTACACAATGATTAATGGATCATGCTGCTAAGTCACTTCAGTCGTGTCCGACTCGGTGTGACCCCAGAGATGGCAGCCCACCAGGCTCTCCGTCCCGGGGATTCTCCAGACAAGAACACTGGAGTGGGTTGCCATTTCCTTCTCCAATGCATGAAAGTGAAAAGTGAAAAGGAAGTCACTCAGTCGTGTCTGACTCTTGGTGACCCCATGGACTGCAGCCTACCAGGCTCCTCCATCCATGGGATTTTCCAGCAAGAGTACCGGAGTGGGGTGCCATTGCCTTCTCCGTAATGGATCATAGAAGAAGTCAAATACCTGGAGACATAGGAAAACAATAAACAGTAATCTAAAATCTATGGGATAAAGCAAAAGCAAGTCTAAGAGGAAAGTTTATAGCAATATAAGCCTACCTCAGGAAACAAACAAAAAAACTCAAAGAACCTTACCTTGTATCTAAAAGAATTAGGAAAAGAATAAAAAAAAAAAACAACAAAAGTTAACAGAGGAAAGAAATCAAATATCAGAGAAAGAATAAATTAAATAAAGACTAAAGGAAACTAGAAAAGATCCATGAAACTAAGAACTGACTCTTTGAAAACATAAACAAAATTGATACAACTTAGCCAGACTTATTAAAATAAAAAGAGGGTCCAAATCAATGAAAGGAAAAGTTACAACCAATACCAGAGAAATACAAAGGATCTCAGTAGATTGCTACAAATGATTATATGCCAATAAAATGGATAACCTAGACAAGATGGATAAATTCCTAAAAATGTATTATGTTGCAACACTGAAACAAGGAGAAATAGAAAATATGAACAGACAAATTACTAATTATGAGTTGAAGCAGTAATTAAAATTCCAAACAAAAGTCCAGGATCAGATGCCTTTACAGATGAAATCTGTAAAACATTTACAGAAGCGTTGACACCTATCCTTCTCAGTTCAGTTCAGTCCAGTCACCCAGTCGTGTCCGACTCTTTGCGAACCCACGAATTGCAGCACGCCAGGCCACCTCCGTGTCCATCACCAACTCCTGGAGTTCACTCAAGCTCACGTCCATCGAGTCAGTGATGCCATCCAGCCATCTCATCCCCTGTCATCCCCTTTTCCTCCTACCCCCAATCCCTCCCAGCATCAGAGTCTTTTCGAATGAGTCAACTCTTCGCATGAGGTGGCCAAAGTATTGGAGTTTCAGCCTCAGCATCAGTCCTTCCAATAAACACCCAGGACTGGTCTCCTTTCGCATGGACTGGTTGGATCTCCTTGTGGTTCAAGGGACTCTCAAGAGTCTTCTCCAGCACCACAGTTCAAAAGCATCAATTCTTCGGTGCTCAGCTTTCTTCACAGTCCAACTCTCACATCCATACATGACCACTGGAAAAACCATAGCCTTGACTAGACGGATCTTTGTTGGCAAAGTAATATCTCTGCTTTTCAATATGCTATCTAGGTTGGACATAACTTTTCTTCCAAGGAGTAAGCATCTTTTAATTTCATGGCTGCAGTCACCATCTGCAGTGATTTTGGAGCCCCCAAAAATAAAGTCTGCCACTGTTTCCCCATCTATTTTCCATGAAGTGATAATCATTCTAAAAAATTACAGAGGAAGGAAAACCTCTGAACTCATTCTATGAGGACAGTGTCATCCTGATACCAAAACTGGATGAAGTTATCACAGAAAACTCTAGAGCAATGTCATTGATTAATATAGATGTAAAAATCCTCAAAAATATATGCAATCTAAATCCAGCAATACATTAAAAGGATCATATACTATGATCAAGTGGGATCATGTACTATGATAACATTTGTGTATTGGATGAATTCGTGTTTTTGAAATGACCACAATATCCAAGACCATCTACAGATTCAATGCAATCCCTATCAAAATACTAATGGCATTTTCCACAAAACAACAAAAAATAATTCTAAAATTTGTATGGAATCAAAAAAGGTCCCAAATAGACAAAACAATTTTAAGATAGAAGACCAAAGCTAGGGGTATCATGTTCCAGCTTCAAGCGGTACTATAAAGCTACGTTAATCAAAACAGCATGGTACTGGCCCATAAACAATTACATAGATCAGTGGAACAAAATGGAGAGCCTAGAAATGAATCCACACTTTTATGAACAATCAATCTATGACAAAGGAGGCAAGATGTGCAATGGGGAAAAGATTGGATGCAAGGAGATATTTGCAAATGATATATCTTTTGAATGGAAGGAGATATTTGCAAATGATATATCTGATATGAAGTTAATTGCAAAATATACAAATAACTTACTTGAGTCGACTTCAAAAACAAAACAAAACAAAAAACTTGATTTAAAAATGGGCTGTTGCTGCTGCTAAGTTGCTTCAGTCATGTCCGACTCTGTGCGACCCCATAGATGGCAGCCCACCAGGCTCCCCCGTCCCTGGGATTCTCCAGGCAAGAACACTGGAGTGGGTTGCCATTGCCTTCTCCAATGTAGGAAAGTGAAAAGTGAAAGTGAAGTCGCTGAGTCTTGTCCGACTCTTAGCCACCCCATGGACTGTGGCCCACCAGGCACCTCCATCCATGGGATTTTCCAGGGAAGAGTACTGGAGTGGGGTGCCATTAAAATGGGCAGGGAATCTTAACATCTTTTTTCCAAGGAAGACATACAAATGATCAACTGGTATATGAAAAGATGGTCAACATCTCTAATCATCAGGGAAATGCAAATCAAAACTGCAATGAGATATCATTTCATACCTGTCAGAATGGCTATTATCAAAAAGGCAATAAATCTGTGTTGGTAAAGATGTAGAGAAAAGTGAACACTTGAACACAGTTGGTGGGAATGTAAATTGATGCAACCACTACAGAAAACAGCATGCAGATTTCTCCAAAAATTAAAAATAGAACTACCAAATAGTTCTAGCAGGCTAATAGATCTAGCAAAACTTCCACTTCTTGGTATTTATCTGAAGAAAACAAAAATACTAATTCAAAAAAATATGTGCACCCCCATGTTCAATGAAGAATTATTTGCAATAGCCAGGATATGGAATAAACCTAAATGCCTATCAATAGACAAATGCAACAAATGTGGTGTGTATCTCACTCTCTTTCTATGGGGCTTCCCAGGTGGCTAAATTGAAAGAATCCACTTGCCAGTGCAGAAGACACAGGAGACACGGGTTTGATCCCTGTGTTGGGAAGATCCCCTGGAGTAGGAAATGGCAACCTGCTCCAGTATTCTTGCCTGGAGGATTCCATCGATAGAGGAGCTGGTGGGCTATACACCATGGGGTCACAAAGAGTAAGACACGACTGAGTGACTGGGCACATAGATTGATAAATATACACATACACTGGACTATTACTCATAAAAGAATGAAATCTTGCCTTTTGTAGCAGCGTGGATGGAACTAGAGGGTATTATGCTAAGTAAAATAAGCCAGACAGACAAAGACAAATCCTGTATGGTTTCACTTATACATGGACTCTAAAATTGAACAAATATAACAAAACAAAGAGTATTATAGATACAGAGAAAATATAAGTGTTGTTAGAGGGGAGGAGAGTCAGGAGAGGAAAGAAATAGGTAATGGAGATCATGAAGTACAAACTTCCAGTTGCAAAATAAATGTCACAGGTACGAAAAAAAAACAGTATGGGGAATATCGTCAATAACTATGTAATATTTTTATATGGTGACAGATGGTAACTGAATTTAATATGGTGATCAGTTTGAAATGTATCAAAATATTGAGTCACTATGTCATGTAACAGGAACTAACATAGTATTGTAGGTCCATTATTCTTCAAAACAAGCTCATAGAAAAAGAGGTCAGATTTGGGGTTACCAGAGGTGAGAAGAGGTGTGGGGAGGGGCAATTGGCTGAAAGTAGTCAAAAAGTTCAAACTTCCAATTATAAGTAAGTACTAAGGATGTAATGTACAACATAATGAACATAATTAACACTGCCATTTGTTGTTTATGATAGTCAAGAGAGTATAAATCTAAGCATTCTTATCAGAAGAAAATTTTTTTCCATTTAGTTTGTATGGGATGATGTTCATTTACCTATTGTGATAATCACTCCGTGGTATGTGTAAGTCAGATCACTATGCAGTACACATTAGACTTATACAGTGCTTTGTGTGTATGTAAATAAATAATATACCATTAAAATGAGCATTGAAATATAATTGCATTAAAAATAAATTGCAGATTAATTACTTTGAGGCTAAAGCTTTCAAAGACAGAGCTTTGAAGTATCTTTGTCAGAATCATAGGGTTCCCCAGAGATGCACTGGGACCCACTGCAGTGGAAACAGGTAGGCCTGTATAGATGTGTACTGAAGCCCCACTCCACTTCAACTAGGGAAGTTCTGTCTTTATTTCTGTATGTTGTGTTTATAGATAAAATGTTTCAAGAAAAAAATGATGACAAAATCCCCTGACACATAATCATGTTGATTCTACAGATGAGAAACAGATTCAGTGAAGACAAAGGACTTGCTTAGGTAATAATCACCTAGTATTGCCTACATTTGTAGTCATATTTACTCCCACTTGTTTGTTGTTGTTTTGTTGTTGTTATCTAAGCTAAGCTAAGCTAAGCTAAGTCACTTCAGTTGTGTCCAACTCTGTGTGACCCCATAGACGGCAGCCCACCAGGCTCCCCCGTCCCTGGGATTCTCCAGGCAAGAACACTGGAGTGGGTTGCCATTTCCTTCTCCAATGCATGAAAGTGAAAAGTGAAAGTGAAGTCGCTCAGTCGAGTCCGGCTCTTCGCAACCCCATGGACGGCAGCCTACCAGGTTCCTCCATCTATGGGATTTTCCAGGCAAGAGTACTGGAGTGGGGTGCCATTGCCTTCTCTGTGTTGTTATCTAGCCTGGCTCAATTATCGTAGATTCACATTTGCCTAATTATTAACAAAGGGTCATGTTCGGTAGGAGATGGTGATAGTTGCTCTCTATGACTATCCCTTGAAATATATGGATTTCTCCATCAAGAGGTATATAAGTTCTACTTGGGGTAAAACTTATATATCTGCCTCAAGTGTGTGTATATATACACATATACACACCCACCACACACACATACTTGAGGCAGGTTCATATATATTGAACTGTACATAACTTAAGTGTATAGTTTGTGTTTTGACAGGTGTATCCAGCCAGATAACCTATAGCCACATTATAATTCAGAATATGTCTATCATGTTTTCCTGTTCTTCACCACCCAGGCCACCAAATCTGCTGCAAGCAACAATTTCCTGTTCCACCACGGTAGATAAGTTTTGCCTAGTTTTTAACTTGATACAAATGCAATATATATGTCACCTACTCTTTGTGTCTGGATTCATTTGTTCATCACAATGTTTTGGAGATTCATCCCTATCACTGACTATATCAGTAATTGCATTTTAATTGCAGAGTAGTTTACCATTGATTGAATGGTAAACAAATCATTTGTTTATCCATTCTTCTACTGATGGACATTGAGGGTTTTCTGAGTTTTTTTTTTAACCAGTTATTTAATTTTATGAATAGAGCTACTAAAAACACGTTTGTACAGTTCTTTTTATGGACTTGTGTCTATTTATCTTGGGAAAATAGTTAGAAATGAGTTTGTTAGGTTGTAATCAAAAGATACATGTTTACCTTTTTAAGAAGTTGTCAAATATGTCTCTAAACGGGGCGTTTCATTGTATACTCCCATCAGCAACTTATGAGAGTACCACCAGTTTCCTATCTCCCAACATTATCATCAGTCTTTTAGTTTGAGCCATTTTGATGGCTTTGAAATGGTATCTTATTAAAGTTTCAATTTGCATTTTCCTTCTTATGGATGACATTTTTCATTTACTTACTGGTCAGTTTTATATATTCTTTTTTGAAAAATTTATTCAAGTTTCATGGCCATTTTTAAATCCATTAGTTTTCCTTATGGATTCATAGAATTCATTGTACATTCTAAATACACTCCAAGTCTGTTGTAAAATATACGTTTTGAAAATATTTTCTCTAAGCCTTTGATCCGACTTTCTTAACACCCATTCTTGATGAATAGAAGTTCTTAACTTTGATAAAATTCAATCTTTCCCTTATTATTATTTTTTGATTAGTGCTTTTTGTGCCCAGGACATTTTTTTGCATACTGTAGCATGTGAAGTTAATCTTTCATGATTCGCTTTGGAAGCTTTATATTTTTAGCTTTTCTGTGTAGATCTTTGAATCATTTCAAATTACTGTGGTTAACATTAGTTTGGGGTTAAGACTCATTTTCATCCTCTAGATTCTTACCCTGCACTGTACTGTTGATCAGTTGCTAAGTCATGTCCGATACTCTTTTCATTTTCACATATATTTTAGATTCAGCTTGCCAATTTCTATAAAAAGATAAATGGACTTTTATTGTATTGCATTCAATCTGCAAGTCAAATAGGGGAGACTTGAAAATAATATTGTCTTCTTTAATAAATACTGTATTTCTTTCTAGTTATTCAGAGTTTTAAAATGTTTTCTAAGTGATGTTTTGTTTTCAGTGTAGGGATCTTGCACTTTATATGTGAATGTTTTTCTAAGTATCTTATGGGTTATGGTACAAATATAAATGGTACAAATATAAATGGTATTCGTTCACATAACAATTGGTTACTCCTGGTCTCAGAAATACAATTGATTTTCTTGTATGTTAAAATTTTTTGTATATCTGGGCTTCCCCTGTGGCTCAGATGGTAAAGGATCTGCTTGCAATGCGAGAGGTCTGGGTTTGATCCCTGGGTTGGGAAGATTCCCTGGAGAAGGGAATGGCAACCCACTGCAGTATTCGTACCTGGAGAATTCCTTGGTGAGGAGCTTGGTGGACTACAGTCCTGGGGGTTGCAAAGAATTGGACATGACTGAGTGACTAACACACTAACTAGCATTCTTTGATCTTGCTAAATTAACTTATTAAATCTACTAGTTTTAAAGTAGATACTTTAAGATTTCTATATTAACAATATGTTGTTTCTAAATAAAGGCAGTAAACATCTTACTTGCTGTTGTTTAGTTGCTAAGTCTTGTATGGCCCTTTGGCAACTCCATGGACTGTAGTCCGCCAGGCTCCTCTGTCCATAGGATTTCTCAGGCAAGCATACTGGAGTGGGCTGCCATTTCCTTCTCTGGGTGATCTTTGTGACCCAGGGATCAAATTCACAGACTCTTGCATTGACAGACGGGTTCTTTACCACTGAGCCACCTGGGAAGCTCTCACATCTTACTTAACTGCCTATAAATCTTTCCCTTTTCAGTTCAGTTGCTCAGTTGTGTCTGACTCTTTGCAACCCCATAGACTTTTGCTTTTATTCTTTGTCTTATTGTAGTTGCTGAAACCTCCAGTACAATGTTGATTAGAACTTTTAAGAGCACATATTTATCTTGTGGAAAACATTCAATATTTAACCATTAAGTGAGATGTTCTGAGGTTTTCATAGATATCCTTTCTTTCTCAGATCGAGGATGTTTCCTTCTTTTTCTAACTTACTGAGAAGTTTTTACAAAATCAAATAGATGACTAAACTTTTTCCAAATGCTTTTTCTGTATATTTTCTCTTTTATTCTGTTATGATTTTTCTCTTTTATTCTGTTACTATGGTAAATTTCTTTTTTTATTTATTTTTTTTAAATTTTATTTTATTTTTAAACTTTACAAAATTGTATTAGTTTTGCCAAATACCAAAATGAATCTGCCACAGGTATACATGTGTTCCCCATTTCACTGATGGAATTTCACATATTAAAACAGTCTGGCATACCTGAAATAAGCTCCTCTAGGTCATCTTTTTTAGTGGTCAGATTGGAGTTGTGAATATCATTTTAAGGTATTGGTATCTATATTCTGGAGAAGTATTTGGTCTGCAATTTTCTTATATTATCTTGTTTTTTGTTTTTTTTTTTAATCAAGCATTTGCTTACTTTATAATGTATTGGGTTGGCCAAAAATTCATTCAGGTTTGGCCAACCCAATAATATTCCCTCCTCTTACATTCTGAATTTATGTAAGGTTTTCTTCTTCTTCCTTAACTATTTCATAGTGTTACCAATAAAGGTAAATTTATATTTTGCTTTGCAATAACTTCTCATTAATGAGTTTCTTTTGTTCATTTAATGGTTTTTCTGCCTGTGACCTCTAGTAGAAATTATTATTTGATAATTCAGTTCACAAATTATAATATATTTAATAAGACATCTACTTTGGCTGTATTCAACTCTTGTTTATTTTCTATTGCCATTTAATCTTTCACATAATTTTCTGAAACTTCAAGGTATTGATTTCTTCATGGTAAGGGCCTGTGTTCTATGCCTCATAATATTCACAATTCTTATGCTATGGCACTTTGAGTACTTTGTAAATCCTTACTCATTTCATCTGTCAAAACTCTAAAAAAAAAAAGTCCTTTATTTGTCTTTAATTAATTCTTTCAAGTGTCAAGTGAGTCCTCTTAGTTTTATTATTAAATTTGCTGATTATCAAATCTCTATACTTTATTAAAATAGATTTTATCTCAATTCAGTTCTCAATAAAAATGTAAAGTATCACCAACTTCCATAGGTAGGTAACTTCTGCAAATTCACAATTCTTAAACTTAATTTTTTGTCATTCATTCACCTTTTTTATCCATTTACTTTTAAAACAAAGAACTATACCAATAAATACTTTTAAAACAAAGAACTATATCAATTCATATATATACTATATATATGAATTTATATTTCATATAAGTGAAATATAAAATATGAATAAAATATAAAATGTATTTAAGATGGTGAAATGTAATATAAATTTTAAAAATGAATCTTGAAGAGATAAAAACTACAGAAGGAAAACAAAATTTTAAAAATTTGAACTCAACTATAATAAACACCAGTTGTAAAAACAAAATTCCATTCCCTTACTTGGAGAGAAGTAAGGTCATGTGGCCTAATTTTAGCCCATGAGATGCTGAAAGATATTTGCAAAAGTTTGGTAGTCATCTGTACTGTTAAGGAATAGCTTTCAGGGAGCACATGAAGTTATAGACACAAAGAAGACAGTATGTATGCCTTCCTATTCCTCATGGTTACTTTAAGACCACTTAGATGAAAAAGTTTTACACTGAAATAATTTCTGTGGTTAGCAGAAGGGAGGAATAACTAAAGCCTGGGCTCCTGATGATATTATTGAATTTCTCAGCTCAAAGAACTGCCCTGTTTGGGCTTTATTGTTTGGGTCAATTAATTAGATTGCTATTTAAGTTAGATCTTTCTTTCTTGCAGCTAAAAATATACCCAATGTTATTATTTTTTAATCCAGAAAATACGATAAAATACATATTGTGTTTGTGTGTGTGTGTATTTTTATTTTGAGGTTTCACTTTTTGAAGTGGAAACACTTAAGCAGCAATAGATATTGTTGACATAGGAATATATTTTAGAGAAATATAGAATTTTTTTAAAGACTGGAAAGAAACTGTGGTTTGAGTATTATGTTTAGGGAGGAAGCCAGACTGAAAAAGATCAGGGAGAAAGCTATCTCAGAGGAAGTGGGTAGATAATATCAGATTCATTTTAATATGAATATGAGTTTCAGATTAATTACCTTAAGTGCAAACTTGATAATTGTGTTTCCATGATTTACAAAATTTCCTATGTGGCCAAAGCTAAAAGAAAAAAAATTATTAGTTACTAAATGGATGTGGTAGTATTTCAATATTGCTATTTGCCTTGGTAGAACATACATAGTTTAGCAGAGTTTAAATCATCAATAATTGTTATTTGGTTCTTACTTTTACCTTAATTTTTTCTGTGAGTGTCATGTGGTTCTAAATGTTGTATAGTTTCGAGGAGCACACACACCAGCTCTTAACAAGTCTGACAACAAGGAAAGCCTTTCCATTAACCATCCTGTAAAAAGTATTTGGAAAGTAAACAGATATATATATATATATATATATACACACACACACATACATATACATGTATATATATAATTATAACTGGCCTCTTTAATCAACCTTTAAAATGTTCAGAATTTTTAAAAATGAAAGCATTCTCTTACCTAGGTCTGCTAGGATTTGAAGAAAAGAATCTGGGATATATCCTCCCTACTTTAGTTCATGTCTATTGTATCTAATCCACAGTAGCTAATATATTTTCAGTTTGATATAACTGCATATCTCAAGTGTGATATCCATAATCATACTCAACTCTGACCTTTTCTGTAATGGCATTTTCCTTTGTATCACTTTTCTTGGTACTTACTGCAATGATAAAGTTTGAAAAGAATTTTAAGGGGCCATTTTTATTGGTTTGTATTTTTTTAAGGCTATAGGATTTTTTTTTTTTTCAAAAAAGAAAAAGGAATGGCTCTCTAACTTAGTAAAACTTGGGCATATAATTGCAAAATATATATCTAATATGTGTTTTCCAGGAACAGCATGACACAGACAGACCATCTTGTTTGTCAGAATAATGTCAAGACATTTCCATTTCTATTTCTTTCCATGGTTTCCTCTCACTTGCTAGAGTCTAGCCTGTGGAAGCATGGCAAACTGTTTCTGCTACCAGTTTCACCTGTCATCTGTCACCTCTCTCTGTATGTGCTTGAACAAAATTAATGCACCTTCTCCTAATCTTCCCAGTATTTATCACTGCAGGTAAAAGACAACCTGCAGGCTTTTATATACTGGATTTTTAAGATAAATGTTATTTGATGAATTTTCATAAATATTCAATTTGTAAAAAAATACTTTCCCACTTCAAAAATAAATGGAAGGGTAATGGCAACAATCCACCGCCAAATATAAAATGGGGTCAAAGCTGACAGCTTAATATATAACAAAGCAGAGTTTATGTTTTCTGGGTCAGGAATACAGAGTGCAGACAGTCTTCATCTACAATTTAAAAATACTTCACAGCAAATGTGCCTTCAAATATGGGCCAGTTTTTGAATCATCAGAGTTGTTCTGTAGTTATTTTCCTTAAGGAAGGGAAAAGAGCCAGTTTGTTGAAAGGAGATTCAATTAATTGGGGAGATGTAGAGCATGTATAAATGGTGAAATCTTACAGCTTGTGATTAGGATTTTTGTGTCATCATTTTGTACCTCTGTTTATTTCACTGTTTCAGGCTCTGCAGCTGTGAGACAAAATGCCTCAGAGAGGACCTGGGAAAGATTAATGAGGGGATAGGCACTGGGCTGAAATAAAGTTATGTGGACTCAGTTTCTTCTGCTCCCACACTGTTCTTAACTTCCATGACCCCCAAGTGCTTAGTGTCCAATAAGATGAACAACCTTGAGATGCAGAGGAAGTTTCTAGAAGTTCTTTGAGATCTATGATAGAAGACATCAAAACAAGTCAGGATTATAGCTCTGATGTAGAGTTGGTAGGATGTTATGTAAGTAGAAAGAAGTTATGAGCCTCGAAGTAATTAAATATTTACCCAAAGTTTATGACAGAATTGCAAAATTATTGCTGCTAGAGACCCAGGACTACTAGGTAGAGATTAGCTTCCTCTTTTCCAACTGGAATCTGAAATAAAGGAGACAAGAAAGATTTCAGTGCCTGTGAGATAGATAAACAATGTGCAAATGCAATTCAGTAAAAGACTAGGCTCTGTGGAGGGTGTAGAGGGATGGAGGTTGATACCCACACTGGGTTGGTAGAAAACCACAAAGATCAAGGGTACCTATGCTAGTGAAATGGGGCCCTAGGTAAAGGGTACTCGATGTTTAACATAAAAAAAAAAACAACTAAGAAACAGCATCAAAGTTCATGTATGGTCACATTAAACAATGGGATTACATTCAAACACAGCTCTCTTAATGTACCATGTGGACTTCTAAACCCTTTTGCTTTACTGTCTTATTTGTTTTTCATTTCATACCTGTGATAGGGGTTTTAATTGCATACTTCCTTAAAAATGGGGAAACTGAGGTATAGCAAAGTTAAATAATTTACCCATGACTGCACTGTTGGCAAGTGGCAGAGCCAACATTTGAATGCCTCTGACCTTTTCCCTTTCCTCAAGATGCCAAACTTCTCAGATGATGCCAATTCCACACACATGCTCCAGTTCTCAGGCCACAGACTAATGAACAGACAGAACACAAAACCCTGCTCAGAGGCTGTCACTTGGAGAGCAAACCAAAGAGGTCTCCAAAGGGAATAATGGAAACATCTCCTACAGAACATGACAGCCAACACAGGCCTGAATAAAGCTGAGAAGCATGAGCAAAATGAAGAAAAACGGCGTGAAATTATGTAGAGATGTGACCAGAGAGGAAATAAGGAGAGGAATGGGGAGGAAGAAATAGAGAGGGGTTATCTGTTAGGATTAGTTTCAGCTGCAATTAAAATAAATTCCAAGTTTAAACAAGATTTTTAAGAACTGTTGCTCTCATGTTAAAAGAGTCCACAGATAGATGTTCCATGTTTTTTCATGGCTGTCAGTGGTAAGGAATCTACCTGCTAGTGCAGGAGACAAGAGTTTAATGCCTGGGAGGGAAGATCCCCTGAAGAAGGTAATGTATTCTTCCCACTCCAGTATTCTTGCCGGGGAAATCCCATGGACAGAGGAGCCTGACAGGCTACAGTCCATGGGGTTGCAAAGAGTCAGACATGACTTAGTTACTAAAAGAACAGCAGGTAATCAGAGATCCTGGTTTCAACATGTAGTTATAGCTGCAAAATGACCACATTCCAGCCTTGTATCCATGTTTTAGGACTCAAGAAAAGGGAGAGTAAAGGGTGCATATTCCACCTTTTAAAAGATGCTTCACTTAAAAAAATATATATATATAATTACATTTGGGTGGCCAGAACTGACAGCTTATGGTGAATGGTGTCAGATTTGTGATCTCCGAAGAAAATTTAGCTTACGGACCAGGGACCAGGCTTGATCACTCGAGCTTTTGTGTAGCAGAGTTTTATTAAAGTGAAAAAGGAACAGAGGAAGCTTCTGACATAGACATTAGAAGGGGGATGGAGAGTGACCCCTGTGCTAGTTTTAGCAAGCTGTTTTATGTCTGTTAGAAAGTTATTAATCAGATAAGAGAGACAGCTCAAGGCTGAGGGAGTTTCACCAGGCCCTTCTCCCACAATATGCATTTTGAGATAGGATGGCACAAGGTACGTCATCCTCCAGCCATAAAACAATTGATATGAATACTGGTTTGCTGAGCTAATATCAGCCAAAGGTTAGTCTTAGGTGGAACCATTTTGAAGAAAGGCAAATTCCAAAGCAGATACACAGTTTCATTAACATAGTGTAAGAAAAACACTTCCATAAGAAAAAACGAATTGGTTAGCTCAAGGTTTGAGAAAAGTTAAGTTCAGGTGGAACCAGGTGTCGTGGCAACACAGAATTTTAAGAGGAAAAAAATCTGACACTTGTCGTTTGTTTCCTCCTGCCACTTTAAGGGAGAGAGAAAAACAATGTACGACACTTGCAGGCTATTTCCTCCATTTGGAGACCCCTGGCCTTCCTGCCTTTTACCCTCTCAGAACATAACCTCATAGCCAGACCTATCTCTGAAGGAGGCTGGAAAAGTAACTGTCAATCCAGCAGCCATGTGCCTAAAAATTAGGCTTTTATTAATTAGGGAGACTATCAGGAGACAGCTGGTAGTTTCTATATGGAAATAAGGAAAGGGGTTGGGGGGTGGGGGAAGTACAGTAAATATAATCTAGGAAAAGAACACAATTTGGAATAGCACACACCCAAGGTATGCCAAATATTGCTCCACAAGTACTCCATGCTATGGAACAAGTTAGTAAAATATTAATTTACTAAAATGAAATACTTCAGAATGAAATTTTAGGAGATATCGCAGAGGTAGAGAAAGTCAAGCATTATTAGCATATATGAAAAGTTTCAGATAATCAAAAAATGCTGAAGAAAATAACCAATAATTAAGCATTTTGGAGAAAATGTAACAGATATGAAAGAGCAAGTAAAAGTCCTACGTGAGGACAGCTTGTTTCTCTGGAAAAGAAAATTCACTGATTAGAATTAAACAGTGTTTACATTAAAATTAAACACTGAAAGAAGAAGATATTAAGATGAGGTGGTAAGAATATACAGAAGGACTATACAAAAAAGATGTTCATGACCCAGATAAGCATGACAGTGTGATCACTCTCCTAGAGCCAGACATCCTGGAATGCAAAGTCAAGTGGCCTCAGAAAGCATCACTACGAACAAAGCTAGTGGAGGAGATGGAATTCCAGTTGAACTCTTTCAAATCCTAAAAGATGATGCTGTGAAAGTGCTGCACACAATATGCCAGCAAATTTGGAAAACTCAGCAGTGGCCACAGGACTGGAAAACACAGTTTTCATTCCAATCCCAAAGAAAGGCAGTACCAAAGAATACTCAAACTACGCACAATTGCACTCACCTCACACATTAAGTAATGCTCAAAATTCTCCAAATGAGGCTCCAACAGTACTTGAACCATGAACTTCCAGATGTTCAAGCTGGATTTAGAAAAGGCAGAGGAACCAGAGATTAAATTGCCTACATCCTCTGGATCATCAAAAAAGCGAGAGAATTCCAGAAAAACATCTACTTTTTTGCCTTATTGACTATGCCAAAGCCTTTGACTGTGTGAATCACAACAAACTGTGGAAAATTCTTTAAGAGAAGGGAATACCAGACAACCTGACCTGCCTCCTGAGAAGTCTGTATGTGGGTCAAGAAGAAACGGTTAGAAATGGTCATGGAACAACAAACTGGTTCCAAATTGGGAAGGGTGTAGTATGTTAAGGCTGTATATTGTCACCCTGCTTATTTAACTTATATGCAGAGTACATCATGTGAAATACCAGGCTGACTGAAGCACAAGCTGGAATCAAGATTGCTGGGAGAAATAGCAATAACCTCAGTACTTTTGCCTAGAAAATCCCATGGACAGAGGAGCCTGGTAGGCTGCAGTCCATGGGGTTGCTAGAGTCGGACACGACTGAGCGACTTCACTTTCACTTTTCACTTTCATGCATTGGAGAAGGAAATGGCAACCCACTTCAGTGTTCTTGCCTGGAGATTCCCAGGGATGGGGGAGCCTGGTAGGCTGCTGTCTATGGGGTCGCACAGAGTCAGACACGACTGAAGCGACTTAGCAGTAGCAGTATGCATATGACACCACCCTTACGGCAGAAAGCAAAAAAGAACTAAAGAGCCTCTTGATGAAGGTGAAAGAGGAGAGTGAAAAAGTTGACTTAATAATGAACACTTAGAAAGCTAAGATCATGGCATCCAGTCCCATCACTTCATGGCAAATATATCAGAAAACAATGGAAACAGTGAAAGACTTTATTTTTTTTTGAGCTCCAAAATCACTGCAGATGGTAATTACAGCCATGAAATTAAAAGACATTTGTTCCTTGGAAGAAAAGTTATGACCAATCTAGAGTGCATATTAAAAAGCAGAGACATTACTTTGCTGACAAAGGTCCATCTAGTCAAAGCTATGGTTTTTCCAGTAGTCATTATGGATGTGAGAATTGGACCATAAAGAAAGCTGAGTGCTGAAGAACTGATGTTTTTGAACTGTGGTCTTGGGAGAAGACTCTTGAGAATCCCTTGGACTGCAAGGAGATCCAAGCAGTCCATCCTAAAGGAAATCAGTCCTGAATATTCATTGGAAGGACTGATGCTGTATCTGAAACTCCAATACTTTGGCCACCTGATGGGAAGAACCAACTCATTGGAAAAGACCCTGATGCTGGGAAAGATTCAAGGCGGGAGGAGAAGGGGATGAGAGAGGATGAGAAGGCTGGATGTGATCACTGAAGCGATGGACATGAGCTTAAGTAAACTCCAGGAGTTGGTGATGGACTGGGAAGCCTGATGTGCTACAGTCCATAGGTTTGCAAAGAGTTGGACATGACTGAGCGACTGAACTGAACTACATTAAAATATCATATAAGGTTTCCCTAAAATGAAAAAAGTTGAGAATTTAATATTGAAAAGATGTCATCTAATACAGGAAAAAATATGTATATATAAAATAACTGGCACTAATGTACATCCTTATGAATGAATCTTTTAGTCCTGTAGGTAGAGGCATTGAAAGAAAAAAAAAAAAAAAATGGAGGGATTAAGTTGGATTCAGATGAACCCACCACAGCACTGCATTCAGTGACAGGACATAATGAGAAACACCTATTTAACGGTTGGAAAATGAAGTGTGATCCAAAAAAAGAGTGTACTTAGCAGAGAAATTATTGTTGTTTAGTTACTGGCTCTGGCTCTGCAACTGCATGGACTGTAGCCCATCAGGCTTCTCTGTCCATAGAATTTCCAAGGCAGGAATACTGGAGTGGGTTGCCATTTCCTTCTCCTGGTGATTTTCTTGACCTGGGAATCAAACCCGCATCTCCTGCCTTGAGAGGTGGACTCTTTACCACTGAGCCACCAGGGAAGCCCATAGAGGTATAGTTCACATACTAAGTTAATGGAGAAACACCTTTAAGCATAAAAGAAACCAGGGAATGTAGCACCAATGTTTTTTCTCAGATCAAGAAAAGGACGTCTAACCCATTAAAAGATGAAAATTCAACAATTAGAATGAAAAGCTGCTCTAGCTATTAGCATTGAATCTATTTAGAGATTAAAACTAAAGAGCCAGAACTATGGTTATAGAATGGAGCCTAATATTAAACTTCAGATAATATAAAGTCAATAGTATAACTCATAAAACTTAGGAGGCAAGACAGAAGTACTAATTATATCATCAGAGCAAGGGTTATATTGAGACCTCTAAATTTGAAGCATATGTCAAAAAGAGACTTCATATTTTTATTGACCTTTCATAATCACTCCTTTCAATCTTTATGGCCATTTCAAACATGGTAGCTATCACGGTAAAGGAACGTTTATCCCATGTTAAGCAATTTGTTGGGTTTCAGTTTAATTACCCATTATTTTCTTAAAGTCTAGTAATTTTAGTCAGAAATAGCATTCTGGTTGCCCTAAGTAGATATATCTGTATCTATAGATATAGATGTAGATCTCTTTCAATAAATAGGTAGGTAGGTAGGTAGGTATACATACATATTTTTATGTGCAAGGACAGTTGTCTAGAAAGTTGATTATTTGTTCATTTTTTTATGGGCAGTGGGATTTTGAGTAGTATTCTCTTCTTGGTACATTAAACGTTGCTCAAATTCTTATTTGTATGAATCACTTAAGGAAAAAGTCGTCATTTTTTAAAAGAAATCAGATGATCGGTGAAGGCCTCCTTGATGAGAATGATTAAGAAAATATCTGAAAGAAGTGAGAAAGGACGAGCAGAGATGCCCAGGGAGGGGTATCCTAGACATATGTGAGGGATTTCTAGAAAGCTGTGTGGTACAGGTCAACAAGGTAAAGAGCAGTTGAAAAAGATTTTGTGGTGTTTTTCGAAATCTTATAAGGCCATGAGTTTTGTTCTGAGTGATAGGGGAATCAACTGATTTATTTTTAAAAGGGTTGGCCAAAAAGTTCATTCAGGCTTTTTTTTAAGCTGTTATGAACTTTTTGGCCAACCCAATATATATAGGAATTGTATGGTCTGCCTTACATTTTGAAAGGTTTCCTAAAAGGTTTTCTTTGTAGAGGATATACTTAGAATGAAGAGAATGGTAGGAATGAGACAAGATAAGAGGTTAATGAATAATCCAGGTGAAAGATATTGCAGCTTGAACCACAAGAAGAGAGGTGGAAGAAAAGATAAATGGTTAGATTCTGGATATATTCTTTTCCATTCAATGCACAGGGCATTTATTAAATAAAAGTAACAATTACTGAAAGCATACTTTGTGCCAGAAACTACATTTAGATTTTTATCTGTATTATCTCATCCACAATTAATGGATGAGAAAATCAAGGTTTATATGAAGTTAAATGTCTTTTTTTTTTTTTTTTTTTTTTTTTGGTGAGATTCAAACCTATCCTGCTTTTAAAAAAAAAAAAGCTGGAGTAAAACTGCTTTACAACGTTGTGTTAGTTTCTGCTATACAACAAAGTGACTCAGATATATATATTTCCACCTCGTAAGCCACCCTCCCCCAACTATCTCACCCCTCCAGGTCATCACAGAACTTGGAGCTGAGCCCTATGTGCTTAACAGCAGCATCCTACTTACTGTTCTAAATATGGTAGTGTGTATATGTTCAGTTCAGTTCAGTCACTCAGTCATGTCCGACTCTTTGCGGCCCCATGAATCTCAGCATGCCAGGCCTCCCTGTCCATCACCAACTCCCGGAGTTCACTCAGACTCACGTCCATCGAGTCAGTGATGCCATCCAGCCATCTCATCCTCTGTCGTCCCCTTCTCCTCCTGCCCCCAATCCCTCCCAGCATCAGAGTCTTTTCCAATGAGTCAGCTCTTCGCATGAGGTGGCCAAAGTATTGGAGTTTCAGCTTTAGCATCATTCCTTCCAAAGAAATCCCAGGACTGATCTCCTTCAGAATGGACTGGTTGGATCTCCTTGCAGTCCAAGGGACTCTCAAGAGTCTTCTCCAACACCACAGTTCAAAAGCATCAATTCTTCGGTGCTCAGCTTTCTTCACAATACAACTCTCACATCCCTACATGACCACAGGAAAAACCATAGCCTTGACTAGATAAACCTTTGTTGGCAAAGTAATGTCTCTGCTTTTGAATATGCTATCTAGGTTGGTCATAACTTTCCTTCCAAGGAGTAAGCGTCTTTTAATTTCATGGCTGCAGTCACCATCTGCAGTGATTTTGGAGCCCCCCAAAATAAAGTCTGACACTGTTTCCACTGTTTCCCCATCTATTTCCCAGGAAGTGATGGGACCAGATGCCATGATCTTCGTTTTCTGAATGTTGAGCTTTAAGCCAACTTTTTCACTCTCCTCTTTCACTTTCATCAAGAGGCTTTTTAATTCCTCTTCACTTTCTGCCATAAGGGTGGTGTCATCTGCATATCTGAGGTTATTGATAATTTTCCCAGCAATCTCGATTCCAGCTTGTGCTTCTTCCAGCCCAGCGTTTCTCATGATGTACTCTGCATAGAAGTTAAATAAGCAGGGTGACAATATACAGCCTTGACGAACTCCTTTTCCTATTTGGAACCAGTCTGTTGTTCCATGTCCAGTTCTAACTGTTGCTTCCTGACCTGCATATAGGTTTCTCAAGAGGCAAGTCAGGTGGTCTGGTATTCCCATCTCTTTCAGAATTTTCCACAGTTTGTTGTGATCCACCAGTCAAAGATTTTGGCATAGTCAATAAAGCAGATAGATGTTTTTCTGGAACTCTCTTGCTTTTTCAATGATCCAGCGGTTGTTGGCTATTTGATCTCTGGTTCCTCTGCCCTTTCTAAAACCAGCTTGAACATCTGGAAGTTCACGGTTCACGTATTGCTGAAGCCTGACTTGGAGAATTTTGAGCATTACTTTACTAGCATGTGAGATGAGTGCAATTGTGCGGTAGCTTGGAGAAATATCAATAACCTCAGATATGCAGATGACACCACCCTTATGGCAGAAAGTGAAGAGGAACTAAAAAGCCTCTTGATGCAAGTGAAAGTGGAGAGTGAAAAAGTTGGCTTAAAGCTCAACATTCAGAAAACTAAGATCATGGCATCCGGTCCCACCACTTCCTGGGAAATAGATGGGGAAACAGTGGAAACAGTGTCAGACTTTATTTTGGGGGTCTCCAAAATCACTGCAGATGGTGACTGCAGCCATGAAATTAAAAGACGATTACTCCTTGGAGGGAAAGTTATGACCAACCTACATAGCATATTCAAAAGCAGAGACATTACTTTGCCAACAAAGGTTCATCTAGTCAAGGCTATGGTTTTTCCTGTGGTCATGTAGGGATGTGAGAGTTGGACTGTGAAGAAGGCTGAGTGCCAAAGAATTGATGCTTTTGAACTGTGGTGTTGGAGAAGACTCTTGAGAGTCCCTTGGACTGCAAGGAGATCCAACCAGTCCATTCTGAAGGAGATCAGCCCTGGGATTTCTTTGGAAGGAATGATGCTAAAGCTGAAACTCCAATACTTTGGCCACCTCATGCGAAGAGCTGACTCATTGGAAAAGACTCTGATGCTGGGAGGGATTGGGGGCAGGAGGAGAAGGGGACGACAGAGGATGAGATGGCTGGATGGCATCACTGACTCGATGGACGTGAATCTGAGTGAACTCCGGGAGTTGGTGATGGACAGGGAGGCCTGGCGTGCTGCAATTCATGGGGCCATAAAGAGTCGGACACGACTGAGTGACTGATCTGATCTGATCTGATCTGACCTTGAGCATTCTTTGGCATTGCCTCTCTTTGGGATTAGAATGAAAACTGACCTTTCCAGTCCTGTGGCCACTGCTGAGTTTTCCAAATTTGCTGGCATATTGAGTGCAACACTTTCACAGCATCATCTTTCAGGATTTGAAATAGCTCCACTGGAATTCCATCACCTCCACTAGCTTTGTACGTAGTGATGCTTTCTAAGGCCCACTTGACTTCACATTCCAAGATGTCTGGCTCTAGGTTATTGATCATACCATCGTGATGATCTTGGTCGTGAAGATCTTTTTTGTACATTTCTTCTGTCTATTTTTCTACCTCTTCTTAATATCTTCTGCTTCTGTTACATCCATACCATTTCTGTCCTTTATCGAGCTCATCTTTGCATGAAATATTCCCTTGGTATCTCTAATTTTCTTGAAGAGATCTCTAGTCATTCCCATTCTGTTGTTTTCCTCTATTTCTTTGCATTGATCGCTGAGGAAGGCTTTCTTATCTCTTGCTATTCTTTGGAACTCTGCATTCAGATGTTTGTATCTTTCCTTTTATCCTTTGCTTTTCACTTCTCTTCTTTTCACAGCTATTTTTAAGGCCTCCCCAGACACCATTTTGCTTTTTTGCATTACTTTTCCATGGTAATGGTCTTGATCCCTGTCTCTTGTACAATGTCATGAACCTCAGTCCATAGTTCATCAGGCACTCTATCAGATCTAGTCCCTTAAATCTATTTCTCACTTCCACTGTATAATCATAAGGGATTTGATTTAGGTCATACCTGAATGGTCTAGTGGTTTTCCCTACTTTCTTCAATTTAGGTCTGAATTTGACAATAAGGAATTAGACTTAGGAGGATGTAATTCATGAGAGAGTTCTGGCTTAAAGCTGCACATTTCTAAGTTATCAGTATAGGAATTGTATTTAAAGTCAAAATACTGAATGAAACAATCAAGGGGTTGTCAATAGCGGAAAGAAGAGGTTCAAGAAGCAGCTCAGATATAATCCAGACAGTGTAGCATTAGCAAAACTGACTTAAGGTGGAGGCCTGAAGTGAGGCATTAGGGAAACCTAGAGAGTGTTTTCCTGGACATCAAATGGTCAGAAATGTTTAGGATGGGGAAACTGTGTCAAAGGAAGTAAAGAAGTACAGAAAAATAGGGACAGAGAAGAGCAACTTGGAGATGAAGGATGACTTTGACATGAAAGGCTTTGATAGAATAATTGGAAATAAAGTCTGACCGCAATGTGCATATAAGAGAAAAGAGAATTTAATATTGAAGCACATGTATTTTAAATTAGGTCTTTGATTATTCCCCTCCATTTCTCACTTCTCAAATTCCTACTTTTCTAATGATTTAGCTTCCCTGTCTTCTACCTCTTTTTATCCATTTATTTAGAATTTCTCTCAAATTTATTTTCCAGCACTTTTGCTGAGAATTTCATCAATCCTGTCATAGTATTTTGTTTCCAAAGCTCTGTCAATTTCACTATTTTAAAAAATATCACCTTATTATTTAAGTATTGCAGTATCTTTTAGGAGATATTTTGTCTTATCTCTCATTCCCTCCATGGTCTATAGTTCTTCAAGTTGCTTTTTTTCCTTTTTCTGTGATTTAGTTCCTGTTTTTCCTGCCAGAGTCTTTCCCCATATGTTTATTGTTCCTTTTTCTTGCTCATATTAGAGTAAGGCCCTAAAAACTTTATTATAAGTTACTTGCCTGTCAATGGGATCAACTGAGGATTTTGCTGTAGGATGATCTGGCTGTACACTTTTGTGCAGGCATCCTGCATATGTTTAGGTCTTTTCTCTAGAGCTAGTTAGATTTCATACACACACACACACACACACACACACACACACACACACACACAATCTTTCATATTCCTGCATGAAGTTTTAAAAATACTGTCAGAATTCTCAAACAAAATTTGGGAAAATTTCATTTAGTATGTAAATTTAGTTTAACTTAATAGATTTGTTTTCACAATGACATAGAAAACCACAATTGTGCCTGGTGTACTTTTGCCCAAGGCGCCTCTGTATTTTTTTTTTTTAAATAACTTTTAAAAATTATTGAGGTGAAAAACTCATATAACGTTAAAGTAATTGTTTTAAAATAAACAATTTGGTAGTGTTTAGCACATTTACAGTGTTGTGTAATTGCTACCTGCCGGGGTCCAGCCCCAGTGGATCCAGGGAATTCGAAGCGGGGGCGGCGTCGGCGAAAATCAGGAAACAACTGCTTAATTAAACGTTTATTAAGGATATAAAGAGTGGTGAAATAAGGATAGCTAAGCGAAGAAATTCAGTGAAGAAAAGAGGCTGAATAAAATTCCAAAGCAGGGAATTTATGTCACCTACGAAGGCCGCAGGCGTCCTCCCGTTCTCCCGAAGGAGAGGAGACACTAAGGCCTCCCCAGTCAGATCTTAGAAGCCCAGGCAAAATTAGTAGGCTTGACGAGCTTCCCTGCCTCAGAGGAAAGGTTCAGCTAGAAGGTGAAAGAACGACATGGGGAGACCAAATTTCGGTGAACAACAAAAAAAGGGCATACTTTATTTTCCAAAGTAGTTTTATACCTTAAGTTGTGCATAGAGGATAATGGGGGAAGGGGTAGAGTCATGCAAAGACAGCAGTTCCTGATCCTTATCGAAGCCAGGCTTTCAAACTTATCATATGCAAAAGTTTAGGTGATTTACATCATCTTCTGGCCAGGAGGCCTGTTAACATTTTAAGAAACTTATTTTTCTCTAAAGGTGATTATTCTAAAGTCAGGCGCCAGCCTCCAAAAAGCATTGGATAAAGTTGCATTCCTATAGGGCAAACGGTGAGGTGGGCTCAATCAAGAAAAGAATTAACTCAAGGGTCCAAGGTTACAAACATTGAGGCTACTACTTCCATTTCTATACACCCATTATATCAATCAATACACAGCCAAGGACACAGTAGGTAAGGGATATGGAGACTTAGCAGCAAACATTGGCCCAACAAGTGAAAAACCCTTCACCAATACAATTTCTAATCAATCTTTTACTTACTCAAAGGAATCTGTGTTTAGATAGTTTAGAACATCTCCTGCCTCTCACATGTTGCCGGAAAAAACCTATTCAGGCAGGCTAGAGGACTTCCAAAGGAGTTTGTAGGTTGAAACACTGTCACACCCAGGAATTATTAACTGGAGCTGTAAGCTAACTCTTTTTTCAGAGAGGTAGTGGGGGACAGCCCCCCGTAAAGTCAGAGGTGTAGGTGAAAGCACAAAGCAGAAAGTAGGCAGACTCTGGTTTTGGGGGTAGATGCTCGAGAATTTCCAGGGAGACTCCTGAGGCTCGATCCCACCTTTGCGTATGCCAAGCCTCCTTCCTCAAGACCTTTGCCAGGGGCGGAGCTCGCTCCCCGCAGCTACCTCTATGTAACAAAACATATTTATCACCCCCAAAGGAAATCCAGTACCACTGAAGCATTCCCCCTTTCAGTAAGCTGTGGCAGCCACCGATCTGCTTTCTATCTCTATGGATGTACCTCTTCTGAATATTTTCTAGAAATGAAATCATACAATAAGTAACTTTCTAAAAAGTATTTTTATTGACATATAGTTGATTTACAATATATTAGTTTCAGCTGTACAGCATAATGTTTTTGTATTTTATAGCTTATACTTCATCAGATGTTCTTACCAGTTAATAGCTATAATACCCTGTGCTGTAAAATAAATCCTTGTTGCCTATTTTATACATAGTAGTTATATCTCTTAACCCTATATCCCTATCTTTTCCCTCCTCCTTTCCCTCTCACCTCCGGTAACCACTAGTTTATTTCCTTCATCTGTGGCTTTATTTCTGTTGTGCTATATACATTCATTTGTATTATTTTTTTAGATTTCACATAGAGTGGTTTCATACAGTAATTGTCTTCTTCTGACTTTTTTCACTAAGCGTAATATTCTCTAGGTCCATGCACATTGTTGCAAATGGTTGCATTTTGTTCTCTTTTATGGATAAAAGAGAATATGGGCTTCCCCAGTAGCTCAGTTGGTAAAGAATCTGCCTGCAATGTAAGAGACCCTAGTTCCATTTCTGGATCAGATAAGGGACAGGCTACCCACTCCAGTATTCTTGGGCTTCCCAATGGCCCAGTTGATAAAAAGTCCTCCTGCAATGTGGGAGACCAGGGTTTCATCCCTGGGTTGGGAAGATCCCCTGGAGAAGTGTATGGCAAACCATTCCAGTATGGCACCCAGTCCAGTATACTTGCCTGGAGAATCCCCATGGACAGAGGAACCTGGGAGGGGGCTATAATCCATGGGCTTGCAATGAGTCGGACACGACTGAGAAACTCACTTCACTTTACTTCATACACACACACACACACACACACACCATGTCTTCTTTATCCATTCATCAGTTAATGGACATTTGGGTTACTTCCATATCTTGGTCATTGTAAACAGCACTGCTGTGAACATTGGGGTGGGTGGTCGGTATATATTTTCAAAGTAGTATTTTTGTATTTCCTGGATATATACCCAGGAGAGGAATTTCTGGATCATATGATACTTCTATTTTTAGTTTTTGAGGAATGTCCATACTGTTTTCCATAGTGGCTACAGCAGTTTACATTCTTACCAGCAGTGTACATAGCTTTCCTTTTTTCCACATACTCTCCAACATTTGTTATTTGTTGTTCTTTTGATGATAGCCATTCTGACAGGTATGAGGTGATAACTTGTCTTCATTTTGATTTGCATTTCTCCAATAGTTATGTTGATTATCTTTTCATGTGTTTGTTAGACTTCGTCAGAAAAATTTCCATTCAGGTTTTCTGCTCATTTTTTTTTTTCTTTTGGTAATTTTTTCATTGTGTTGTAGGAGCTATTTATATATATATTGGATGGATAAAGTTCCAGAAATGTGCAACCTGTCAAGACTGAATCAAGAAGAAACAGACAATATGAACACATAGATCAGTAATAGTGAAATTGAATTTATAATTTAAAAAACTCCCAGCAGGAAGTTCAGGACCAGATAGCTTCACAGGAATATGCTACCAAAAACATAACAAAGAATTAATATTTATCCTTTTCAAACTATTCCCCAAAATGAAGAAAGAACCCTTGTTGCTTAGTTTAAAAGAGTACTTTATATATTCTGGATACTAAACTCCCTACTAGGTGTGAAGTAATATCCATTGTGGTTTTGACTTGTGTTCCTTTAATGACCAATGATACTGAACATTTTTACATGTGCTTGTTGGCCATTTGTATATCTGCTTTGGAGAAGCATTTATTCAAGCATTATACCCATTTTAAAATTTTGTTGTTGTTCTGTTGCTTAGTTAAGAGTACTTTATTCTGGATACTAATTCCTTATCAGATATATGATTTGCAAGGATTTTTTTCCTATTTTGTATGCTGTCTTTTCACTTTTTTCATAAACTCTTTTGCACCAAAGTTTTTAATTTTGATTAAGTCTGATTTATCTATTTTTTTTTTTTCCCTTTGTGGCTCATGCTTTAGGTGTCAATCTCAGAAGCCACTGTCAAACCTCTATGTCTTCTATGAGTTTTATGGCTTTAGACCTTCTGTTAGGGTTCTTATCAATTTTGAGCTAATTTTTGTACATGGTAAAAGGCATGGGTTCAACTTGTATTATCTTTTTTAAAAACATATTCTTCTGATCTTATGCTAAGGCTGGGGTCAATTCTTACTCTTCTGCATGGGCTTTTGGAAAGGATTTGGTGTTTTATCTTCATCAGTTCAGTTCAGTTGCTCAGTCGTGTCCAACTCTTTGCGACCCCATGAATCGCAACACGCCAGGCCTCCCTGTCCATCACCAACTCCCGGAGTTCATCCAAACTCATGTGCATGGAGTCGGTGATGCCATCCAGCCATCTCATCCTCTGTTGTCCCCTTCTCCTGCCCCCAATCCCTCCCAGCATCAGGGTCTTTTCCAATGAGTCAACTCTATGCATGAGGTGGCCAAAGTATTGGAGTTTCAGCTTCAGCATCGGTCCTTCCAATGAACACCCAGGACTGATCTCCTTTAGGATGGACTGGTTGGATCTCCTTGCAGTCCAAGGGACTCTCAAGAGTCTTCTCCAGCACCACAGTTCAAAAGCATCAATTCTTTGGCACTCACCTTTCTTTATAGTCCAACTCTCACATCCATACATGACCACTGGAAAAACCATAGCCTTGACTAGATGGACCTTTGTTGGCAAAGTAATATCTCTGCTTTTGAATATGCTATCTAGGTTGATCATAACTTTCCTTCCAAGGAGTAAGCGTCTTTTAATTTCATGGCTGCAATTACCATCTGCAGTGATTTTGGAGCCCCCAAAAATAAAGTCTGACACTTCATAGACTTTGATTAATCCACTTGTTTTCAGCCTCACCTTTGTTCCTATTTCTAGGAATCCTTGAAATAAATATTTTCTGAATATTTGGGGCCTTTAGCACAATTTATGCTGCCTCTCACTTTTTCTCACTGCTGGCCAGGGTCTTGGCTACTTGCATCTGTTAAATCAATCCATTTGTCTTTCTATTCTGCCATTTCCAAAAAGATTTTACTACTGTCTCCTTTACTGTTATTTTTGTTCTTTGGTTTTATGCCTTAATCCTTTTCACTGTCCTTGTACTGAACTTTTCAGAAAGGGAAGATATAATGAGTTATTGAATTTTCTTTGAATATGCCATCTTTTACCTTAGGATTCCTCATTGGTTACTACTATAATGTGGTTTTTTTCACCATTAGTAATGGAATTTTTCTTCAATGTGTGAAGAGCACTGAAGAAATAAAACTTGTTAATTTTTTTTCTGCATTTTGGAAGAATTTTAATAAATTGGTAAATTTCCCATGATGGTAAATGAAAAAACCAGAATACCAAATGCAGAACATATGAACAGCATTAATATATGGAGCATGACACCCTAAGGATGACTTTCTATCCTTTTATTTATGTGCTTACTTTTCATGTTTTATTGAAGTAGAGTTGGTTTATTATGTTAGCTTTGAATGTACAGCTAGTGATCTAACAATCAAATACCTTAAAAAATGATCAGAACAAGTCCAGTAACCAGCTGTTACTATACAAAATTGTTGTTGCAGCATTATTAACTATACTCCTTATGTTGTATATTATGTGCTAAGTCACTTCAGTCATGTTCAGCTCTTGAGGCTCTGTGGGCTGTAGCCCACCAGGCTCTACTGTCCGTGGGATTCTTCAGGCAACAATAATGGAACGGGTTGCATTGCCCTCCTCCAGAGGATCTTCCTGACCCAAGGATCAATCCTGCATCTCTTATGTCTCCTGCTAGCGAGTTCTTTACCACTAGTGCCACCTATTTATTTTATAACTAAGTGTATATCTTAATCTTCTTTCCTATTTTACCCATCCCCTTACCCTTTTATCTCTAGCAAAAATCAGTTAGTTTTCTGCATATATGAATATGTTTTTTGTTTTCTTTGTTTTGTTTCTTAGATTCTATATAAAAATGCGATCACATGGTATTGTCTTTCTCTGTCTGACTTAGTCCACTGAGCATAATACCTGCTAAGTCTATCCATGTTATCCATGTTATAGCAAGCAGCAAAACTTCATTCTTTTTATGCCTGAGTAATAGTCCATTACCAGATCTTCTTTATACACTCATCTATCAGTGAATATTTAGGTTGTTTCTGTATTTTGGATATTATAAATAATGCTGCATTGTACATAAGGGTGCATGTATCTTTTTGATATAGAATTTGTGTTTTCTTCTGGTGATTACCAATAAGTTGAATTATTGGATCAGAGGAGAAGGGGATGACAAAGGCTGAGATGATTGGATGGCATCACTGACTTGATTTTGAGTAAACTCTGGGAGTTGGTGATGGACAGTGAAGCCTGGCGTGCTGCAGTCCATGGGGTCACAAAGAGACAGACATGACTGAGTGACTAAACTGAACTGATGGCAGTTAAAAATCTCCATACTATTTTCCATAGTGGATGCACCAATTTGCATTTCCACCAACAGTGAATCTGGGTGCCATTTTTCCAACATCCTTGCTAAAAGTTTTTTATATTTTTGATGCTAGCCCATTCTGAGATGATATCTGATTATAATTTTGATTTGCATTTCCCCAATAATTAATGATGTGGAATGTATTTTCATGTGACTGCTACCAGTCTGTATGTTTTGTTTGGGAAAATATCTGTTCAGGTCCTTTGCCCTTATTGAATCAATTGTTGGCTTTTGATATTTAGTTCCATGATTTAACCCCCTATTACATATATCATTTGCAAATGTTTTCTCCCTATCAGTAGGTTCCCTTTTTGTTTATTTGATGGTTTCCTTCATTCTACATGAGCTTTTCAGTTTCATGTAGTCCCATATGTTTATTTTTGTTTCTGTTTTCCTTGCCTGAGGAGACTGATTGAAAAAAATAATTACAAGGTTGATGTCAAAGAGCATAACACCTATATTTTTTTCCAGGAATTTTATGGTTTCAAATCTTCTATTTAATCATTTAATCCATTTGAGGTGGTTTTTTTTTTTCTGTACATGGTATGAAAAAGAGGTCTAAATTCATTTCTTTGAATGCATCTGTCCAAGTTTCTAAGCATCATTTATTATAGATGCCGTCTTTTCCAAATTCTTGTTTAATTTGTTGAAAATTGACCATGTAAGAGTTGGTTTACTTCTGGGCTATCTATTATCTTCCCTTGATCTCTGTGTCTGTTTTTCTGCTACTACTATACTGTTTTGATCACTGTAGCTTTGTATTATAGTGTGAAGTCTAGGAGTCCAGCTTTGTTTTCTTTCTCAAAATTGCTTTGACTGTTTGGAGTCTTTTGTGGTAACATACACAATTTTAGGATTATGTATGGGAAAATTTCATTGTTATTTTGATAGAGATTGCATTGAATCTGTAGATTGCATTGTGTAATATGGATATTGTAACAATATTTGTTCCTCCCATTCATGAGCACAGTAAATCTTTCCATATGTTTGTATCATCTTCAGTTTATTTCATCAGTGTGTTACAGTTTTCAGAGCACAAGTCTTTTACCTTCTTGGTTAGTTTTATTCCTAGGTATTTTGATATAATTTTCTACATTTTTTTTCTCATAGGTTTTTACTAGTGTATAGAAATACTACATAATTCTGTATATTAATTTTCTATCCTACAAAATTGCTAAGACCATTTATTCTCATAGCTTTTTTTTTTTTTTTTAGATGGAGTCTATAGGATTTCTATGTATTGGATCATGCCATCTTCAAACAGTAGTAGTTTTACTTATTCCTTTCCCTTTTGGATTTATTTCATTTCTTTTTCTTATATAATTGCTCTAGCTAGGAAGACCAATACTAAGTTAAATAAAATTAGCAAGAGTGGGCATCCTTATCTTGTTCTTCATTTAGAGGAAATGCATTCATACCATTGATTATGATATTGATTGTGGGTTTATCATATATAGCCTTTATATGTTGAGGTATATTCCCCATACCCACTTTATTGAGAATTTTTTTATTATGAATGGCTGTTGAATTCTGTCAGAATATTTTTCTGCATCTACTGAGATTAGCACATGATTTTTATTCTTCAGTTTCTTAATGTAGTGTATCACATTGCTGAATTTGCTGATATTGAAGCATTCTCATATGCCTGGAGTTAATATCACTTCATCATGACATATGCTCCTTTTAATGTATTGTTAACTCTGGTTTTCTAAAATTTTGTTGAGGATTTTTACATGTATGTTCATCAGAGAATACTGGTCTGTAGTCTTTTATTATTTTACCATCTGGTTTTGTTATCAGGGTGATGCTGACCATGAATAATGAGTTTGGAAATGTTCCTTCCTCTTCAGTTTTTTGGAACACTTTAAGAAGGATAGGTATTAAGTCTTCTTTAGAATGTTTAGTGGAACTCATCTATGAAGATATGCAGTTGTACACTTTTGTGTTGAGAGCCATGCTGTGTTAGTCGCTGTCGTGTCTGACGCTCTGCGACCCCACGCACGGTAGCCTGCCAGGCTCCTCTGTCCATGGGATTCTGTAGGCAAGAATACTGGAGTGGACTGCCATTCCTTTCTCCAGCTGAGAGCTATAAATAATTATTTATTGTTTCACTACTAGTAACTGGTCTATTCAGATTTTTTATTTCTTCATGATTCAGTCTTGTCTTCAGATTGCATATTTCGAGGAATTTGTCCATTTTTTTCTAGGTAACTCAATTTATTGGTGTATAATTTTTTGGAGTTGTCTCTCAAATTATTGATATCTATGGTATTGGTTGTAACTTCTCCTCTTTCAGTTCTGATTTTATTTGGGTTCTTGCACACACTAACACATGCTCTCTCCCTCTCTTCCTTCCTTTCATGTTTTATGTTTCTTAATTAATCTTGCTAAAGGTTTGTTGTTTATTATTTCAACAATTACTCTTAGTTTCCTGATCTTTTCTATTTTTAAGTCTTCATTTATTTCCACTCTGATCTTTAATATTTTCTTTCTTTTACTAATTTTGGATTTGTTTTTGTTATTCCAGTTCCATAGGTGTAATGTTAGATTGTTCATTTGAGATTTTTGTTTCCTGAGTTAGGCCTGTATTGTTATAAATTTCCATCTTAGAAATACCTTTGTTTGTTGTGTCCTATTATTTTGAAATATTGTATTTCTATTTACATTTGTCCACGTATTTTTAAATTTTATCTGATTTGCTCAGTGACTCATTGGCTGTTTAGTAGTATGTTGTCTAGATTCCATGTGTTTGTGCTTTTTCTTGTAGTTGATTTCTAGTCACATACCATGGTCAGAAAAGATACTTGGTATAATCTCAATCTTACTAAGTTTTTTTGTTTGTTTTGTGGCCCAGCATGTGATTTATCCTGGAGAATGTTCTATGTGCATTTGAAAAGAACGTCTATTCTGCTGTTTCTGGATGAAATGTTCTGTGGAGATCTATTAAATTCAGGTCATTAAGTGTGCCACGTGAAGCTACTGTTTCATATTCATTTTCTGTCTGGATGATTTGCCATCAAACTAACTGGGGTATTAAAGTTTCATATTGTTATTTCATTACTGTCAATTTCTCCCTTTGTCTGTTAATATGTGTTTTATGTATTTAGGTTCTCCAATGTTGGGGGTGTATATATGTATGTATACACACACATATATATGTTGCTAAGTCACTTCAGTCGTGTCCGACTCTTTGTGACCCCATAGACAGCAGCCCACCAGGCTCCCCCGTCCCTGGGATTCTCCAGGCAAGAATACTGGAGTGGGTTGCCATTTCCTTCTCCAATGCATGAAAGTGAAAAGTGAAAGTGAAGTCACTCAGTAGTGTCTGACTCTAGCGACCCCAGGGTCTGCAGCCTACCAGGCTCCTCTGCCCATGGGATTTTCCAGGCAAGAGTACTGGAGTGGGATGCCATTGCCTTCTCCGACACACACACACACACACACACACACACACACACACACACACACACACACACATATATGCATATTTACAAGTGTTATATCTTTTTCTTGGATTGATAACTTTATCATCATGGAATGTCCTTCTTTGGGCTTCCCAGATGGCACATTGATAAAAAATCCACCTGCCAATGCAGGAGACATGGGTTCAATCCCTGGGTTGGAAAAATCACCTGGAGTAGGGAATGGCAACCCACTCCAGGAGAATTCCATGGACAGAGAAGCCTGGAAGACTACAGTCCATGGGGTTGCAAAAAGTTGGACATGACTGACTGAACACAAAGCACAATGTACTTCTTTGTCTTTTGTTATAGTCTTTGTAAATTTGCTTTATCTGGTATAAATATTACTACCACAGTTTTCTTTTTGTTTCTATTTGCATGGAATATTTTTTTTAATTTAAATTTATTTATTTTAATTAGAGGCTAATTACTTTACAATATTGTATTGGTTTTGCCATACATCAACATGCATCCACCACGGGTGTACACGTGTTCCCAATCCTGAACCCCCTCCCACCTCCCTCCCCATACCATCCCTCTGGGTCATCCCAGTGCACCTATTTGTTTATTTATTTCCATCTCTTCATTTTTAGACTGCATGTGTCTTTAGACATGGTGAGTCTTTTGAGGCAACACACAGATGGGTTGTTTTTAAATCTATTTTTGCACCCTGTGTCTTTTGATTGTGGCCTTAATCCATTTATATTTGCATTAATGACTGATAGGCATATACCCTTTGCAATGTTGTTGTTTTTTCACTTTTTTGTTTCTTTATTCCTTCCTACTTATCTTAATATCTTCATAGTTTAATTACTTCTTCCATATTATGTTTGTTTTATTTAATTTTCCATTTATCAGCTATCCATTTTTTCATTTATGGTTACCATGAGATTCTTATATAATATTCTTATATGTGTCTATTTTAAGCTGACTGTCACTTAATTTGAGCACATTCTGAAAACACTACATTTGAATCTTCCCCAAATACACCCTCTTATGTGTCTGGCATCATTTTTCTATCTTTTTTATTTTGTGTATATCCCTTAACTGATTTTGTCATTGTTGTTCAGTTGCTAGTCACATCTGACTCTTTTGTGACCCCATGAAGCCCACAAGGTTCCTCTGTCCAGGGAAGCCCTGGTTTATGTAGATATATATTATTTTACTAGCTTTGTCTTTTAATCTTCATACTAGACATATAGATGCTTGATCCACTTGCTGCTTTTACCATGTTTACCCTTTTGCTGTGAGACTTTTTTCTTTCTCAATTTTTATATTTCTAGTTATGGTATTTTCTTTTTATTACAAGAAGTTCCTGTAGCATTTTTTGTTTGGTCACTTTAATGGTGACAAACTTCTTCAGCTTTTGCTTGTCTGGAAACTGTCTTTCAATTCTGAATGATAAATTTGCAGGATAATGTATTCTTTGTTGGAAGTTGTTCCCCCCCCACTTCTGTTCTTTAAGTATATTGTTCTACTCCCTTCTGATCTCTAAAATCTCTGCTGAAAATTCAGTTGGTAATCTTGTGGGGGCTCCTCTGTATGTAACTAGTTGTTTTCCTTTGCTGCTTTGAAGATTCTCTAATTTTAATTTCTGACAATTATAATATATCTTGGTGTAGGTCTCCTTGAGTTATCTTGTTTGATACACTCTGTACTTTCTGGACTTTCAGGTCTGTTTCCTTTGTGTGGTTAATAAGTTTTAAGTCATTATTTCTTAAAATAGGCTTTATGATCCTTTCTCTCTGTCTTCTGGAACTTCCTATAGTGAGTATACTTAATGTTTTGCCAGAGGTCACATAAACTATCCTCATTTTTGTTGTTGTTTCTTTCTTTTTCCTTTACTGTTTTTGGATGATTTCCACTAGCTTGTCTTCCAGATAGGTGATCCTTTCTTCTGCCTCATATAATCCTTTGCTGGCTCCCTCTATTGTTTTTGTTTTTAATTATTATTTTATTCTTGAGCCTTGGTTGCTTCTTTTCATATATATTTTTTCTGTCTCTTTGCTTAACTTTTCACTATGTTCTTCCAGTCTTCTTCTGAGTTCACTGAGTATCTTTACGACCATTAATTTGAACCTTTTCTCTGGGTGGTTCCTTATCTTTGTTTTCATTTAGTTCTTTTTCTGAGTTTTTGTCTTGTTCTTTCACTTGGAACATATTCGCTTGTCTCCTCACGTTGCCCAACTCTCTGCTTTGTGTCTATGTATTAGGTATATCAGGTTTGTCTCCCAGTCTTGAGGGAGTGACTTTGTGTAGTACATATCCCAGGAGTATCCCTCACGTTGGCTCTGTATGTCCTTCTGTTTGAAATGACCATGACTGTTATGGGAATGCTGGTGTTCTGGGTTTGTTCTCAGTGTAACTGGTTAAAAGGCCTATGCAAGGCCAGACTCCAGGGTAGGAGTTGCTTTGGGGAGATGCCTGTGCTGACTGAGGATGTCTGTTGGGTCTGGCAAGGCAGGGGGCCACTTTGGAGAAGCTCTGGTGCCAGTTGTGGGAGTCTGCAGGGATTGACAGGGTGCAGTGGTACTTTGGATGGGCTTTGGTGCCAGCTAAGTGTGCCTGCTGGTTTGGGGAAAGAGGGGAAGCAGCTTTGGAGAATCACCTGCTGTATTGCATCCACTGGTAAACCTGGGACTGTCGGAATGGTTCTATTAAGTTAGAGGGGGAGAGTCAGAAATGGCTTTTGCCAGTGCTGAACCAACTAGGGAGGGGGTAAACCATAAACAAAAACCAAACCAAAATGATCAAACCATAAAACAAACAAAAAAACCTGTCATTTGCCTCTCTGTACCCAGAGAAGTTCCAAGAGATCCCTGCTCCTTGGGCACACACTCTAAGTCAGTGAATTTCTTTCATGTATGCCCCAGGTTCTTTCCAGGCTGCTGTCTTTGCACGGGGACTCAGAGTGAGTAAATTTAAAGGGCACAAGCCCTTTAAGGGCAAAATCTCATTTTCCTACAAACCTCTGGCTAGCCTGCATTTAAGTCACACTGACTTTCAAAGCCAGATGTTACGAGGTTTAATCTCCTCAGTGCAGCTCCTCTGGGCTGGGGAGCCTGATATGGGGTTTGGAGCTATTGGTCCTCACAAGGAGCCTTTGAAGCTATGATATCCTTCCCACATGTAGGTTACCATGCCAGGGTTATGGGTCCTCTCCAGATGGCATCTCTACCCCTCTTGTATTTGTCTTCAGGTCATTCTCAGAGATAGTTTCTCTATATGTAGTGGCTATTTTGGTGTGTGTCTGGGAGGAGGTAAGCCCAGGATCTTCCTACGCTGACATCTTGTCCCAACACCTAAATATCCTTCTTCAGTTAAAGTTTCAAAGGTAAAGTTTCATATTACCTATCCCTATGGAATCAGTATTTTTTTTAACTTTTTCCTTTTATATTGGAATATAATTAATTAACAGTGTTGTGTTAGTTTCAGGTATATAGCAAAGTGATTCAGTAATGCATATACATACATATATTTTTCAAATTCTTTCCCCAGAGTCCCCTGGGCTGTACACTAGGCCCTTGTTGGTTATCTCTTTTAAATATAGCAGTGTGTATATGGCAGTATTTTTGAAATCAGCTGAAAACAAATAAAGTGTCAAGAATACATGGAGCCTCGGTGCAAAGTTACAAGTTCCTTTTCCTGCTGAAAACCCTCATGGATTTTTTGTTCTTATTAATTGGGCAGTGTATTGCACTTTGTTTACATGAAAAAGACCCTTCTAATAGATGTAACACAGAACTTGCTATCATCACCAGAGAAAAATCTCAACACAGTGGTGAAAGCGTATTTGATGTCAGATGAGTTTGCTCCGCTACTGATCTGTGCCTCTTTTTGAAAGAGGGCAAGAGTATTTACATTACTTCAGAAGCCCCACTAAAAGCTAGAAATGATTTTCAAAGAAAATAGGACTATACAGATATTTATACTAAAGTATTATTGATACTGGAATCTTCCATCAAAATAAAATTTACAAAAATTTTCATGTTTATAGATATATACACAAATATACACATATATGTAATTTTCCTGAAAGATATGAAATATACATAGAAAGACTATTTGGTAAAATGAACAACTATGACAAAAAGACATTGCCTTTAGATGATTTTTTTCATTCTTATTTTATTTTTTACATTCTTCTAAATGTTCTTTAACCAACATACAAATGTGAACATGTTTGTGTATGTGAAAATGAAGTGAAAGTGAAAGTGAAGTTGCTCAGTTGTGCCTGACTCTTTGTGAACCCATGGACTGTAGCCCACCTGGCTCCTCCGTCCATGGAATTTTCCAGGCAAGATTACTGGAGTGGGTTGCCATTTCCTTCTCCAGGGGATTTTTCTGACCTGGGTATCAAACCCTGGTCTCCTGCATTGCAGGCAGACGCTTTACCATCTGAGCCACCGGGGTGGGGGCGTCTATAACTAACATACAAATGTGAACCCGTTTGTGTATGTATGTCAAATCAAAGCTTCAAGAATATTTCTCATAGTTTGCTGTATAAGAAAATGTATTACTGACTATTAACAAGTTCAAGGTAATTTTTGCCCTGATGAAACACAGATATTGTTTCTGTGTAATATTTCAACTGAATAATTCAACTAAAATTTTTGATTTTTCAATAATTGAAATTTATTGCAATAATTCAACTAAAATTTATTGAGTATATATTATGTATAAGGCACTGTGCTATGAACAGTGGCAAATACAGAGGAAAATAAAATATTATTCTTCTCTTCAAGAATATATATTCATAACAATTTAGTATATAGAACAATATATTATATACTAATATATAGATAGCTCAGTTGGTAAAGAATCCACCTGAAATGTGGGAGGCCTGGGATCGATCCCTGGGTTGGGAAGATCCCCTGGAGAAGGGAAAGGCTATCCACTCCAGTATTCTGGCCTGGAGAATTCCATGGATTGTATAGTCCACGGGGTCGCAAAAAGTCGGACTCGATTGAGTGACTTTCACTTTCACTTCCATAGTATATGTTCTAATATATATACAGACGTGGTAATGAAAGAGAGGTTCTGTGAACTATGGCACTGCTTTTGAACATTGCCAGTACATGAGAATCACCTAGGGAAATTATTACAGATGAAGATTGCTTATCCCTTCTCTAGTAGTCCTATGATTAGAAATTTATATTTTAGTAACTCCCTCAAGATAATGCTTCAAAGGACACCGAAATAAATGATAATGAAATGAGCACTGATATATGAGATACACATATTTAGCATGTCTCTTTGTTTCTGTCTGTTACCAGGATATGTCTGGGCAACATTTTAAACCTTAAAGCTTCAAATTTCATATACATAAGTTGAGATAATCATTATTACATTATAGGGATATTATAGGTAAGATAAATAATATTCCCAAGTGATCCAGATCAGTCTAAAGTACACACAGTAGGTACTTTCAGGTATATAATGTGGAAGTCTTAAACCATTGCCGAGTGGTAGACTGAGAAAAGAAATTCTGAATCAAATGAAGCAGGAGAAGCAATCAGAGAAGCTTTATGCAGAAAGAGAAATTGGATTGGGTCTTGAATGTTGAGAAAAACTTTGATAAACTAAGATAAAGAAGAAATATTTTCTAGTCAGTAAAAACATGGTGGTGAGGAAAAAAAAAAAACAAACCAGGTGTGGTTTGAGAGCTGTGGATGTGACAGAGCAGAGAAAGCTTGGGTTGTCATGGAAGACAAATGTGAAAATAGGTCTTCTGGGCAGATCATAAAGCATCTTGACAATCCACATAGTGATCTTTAAATTACTCTTAAATAGTAGTAAGTTTAACTCTATTTGAACAAGGAAGTGATTAGGGCATATAGGGTTTTAACACAGTGATTTGCTGCTCACATATAAGTTGTATTAAAGGGATGAGAGGATAGAGTAGGGAGAACAGTCCACAGGCTATGGTAGTAAGTCAATCACTTACTAAGTTACAAGTGTCTGAACTCAGGTAATGAAGAGGAAATGGGAAAATGAAGTGACATATGTGGGATATATCTGAAAAGGGTAGATAAACCTAGAGACAGAAGTGATGTGAAAGTTGGAGAATAAGCAGTTTAAAGTTAATCAAGAAGTTTTGAAGTTGAGTGAATAAAAGATTATGATTTCATTTTAAAAACACAGAGCAGAATAAGATAAATAATTTGAGAAAAGATATGAAGATCTATTAAGTGGAAGTGTCAGAAGAATAATCCAGTGGCAAAGTCCAACAGGAATGTAGCAGTGAGGTTCCAGATGAAGAACTGGAGGCAAAGAAGAATCAAAGCTCATTTTCATGAAAGCAAGAAGGTGAAGATACAGGAATGGATGTAATTTTTCTAAATATTATTATATTAATGCCAATGTTAATCAAGCTGTGTGTCAGGCATTTTCTAAGTACTTGTTATACTTTGTATCATTTATGTTCACAATAACCCTGAGAGGAAGGCATTCTCATTATCACCATTTTATAAAGCACGGGACAGATTGAGAGTCAGTGCTTGCCAGAGGTCATATGGCAGAGTTGGCGTTTAAACCCAGGCAAATTGCAAGAGTGAATATTGACATTTTAGGAATCAGTGAACTAAAATCGACTGGAATGGGTGAATTTAACTCAGATGACCATTATAGCTACTACTGTGGGCAAGAATCCCTTAGAATAAATGGAGTAGCCATCATAGTTAATAAAAGAGTCCAAAATGCAGTACTTGGATGCAATCTCAAAAATGACAGAATGATCTCTGTTCGTTTCCAAGGCAAACCATTCAATATCACAGTAACCCAAGTCTATGCCCCACCCAGTAATGCTGAAGAAGCTGAGGTTGAAGGGTCCTATGAAGACATACAAGACCTTCTAGAACTAACACACAAAAAAGATGCCCTCTTCATTAATAGGGGACTGGAACAAAAGAAGGAAGTCAAGAGCTACCAGGAGTAACAGAAAAATTTGGCCATGGAGTACAAAATGAAGCAGGGCAAAGGCTGACAGAGATTTCCCTAGAGAACACACTGGTCATAGCAAACACCCTCTTCCAACAACTCAAGACAAGACTCTACACATGGGCATCACCAGATGGTCAACACTGAAATCAGATTGATTTTATTCTTTGCAGCCAAAGATGGAGAAGCTCTATACAGTCAGCAAAAACAAGACTGGGAGCTGACTGTGGCTCAGATCATGAACTCCTTATTGCCAAATTCAGACTGAAATTGAAGAAAGTAGAGAAAACCACTGGACCATTCAGGTATGACCTAAATCAAATTATCCCTTATGATAATACAGTGGAAGTGACTAATAGATTCAAGGGATTAGATCTGACAGAGTGCTGAAGAACTATAGACAAAGGTTCATGACATTGTCCAGGAGGCAGGGATCAAGACCATCCCCGAGAAAAAGAAATGCAAGAAGGCAAAATGGTTGTCTGATGAGGCCTTGCAAAGAGCTGAGAAAGGAAGAGAAGCTAAAAGCAAAGGAAAAAAAAAAAAAAAAAGATATACCCATTTGAATGCAGAGTTCCAAAGAATTGAAAGGAGGGATAAGAAAGGCTTCCTCAGTGATCAATGCAAAGAAATAGAGGAAAACAATAGAATGGGAAGACTAGAGATCTTTTCAAGAAAATTAGAGATACCAAGGGAACATTTCATGCAAAGATGGGCACAATAAAGGACAGAACTGGTATGGACCTAACAGAAGCAGAACACATTATGAAGAAGTGGCAAGAATACACAGAAGAACTATATAAAAAAGATATTCATGACCCAGATAATCACAGTGGTGTCACTCACCCAGAGCTAGACATCCTGGAATGTGAAGTCAAGTGGGCCTTAGGAAGCATCACTATGAACAAAGCTAGTGGAGGTGATGGAATTCCAGTTGAGCTATTTCAAATCCTAAAAGATGATGCTGCAAAAGTGCTGCATTCAATATGCCAACAAATTTGGAAAACTCAGCAGTGGCCACAGGACTGGAAAAGGTCAGTTTTCATTCCAATCCCAAAGAAAGGCAATGCCAAAGAATGCTCAGACTACCGCACAATTGCACTCATCTCACATGCTAGTAAAGTAATGCTCAAAATTCTCCAAGCCAGGTTTCAGCAATACATGAACCATGAACTTCCAGATGTTCAAGCTAGTTTTAGAAAAAGCAGAGGAACCAGAGACCAAATTGCCAACATCTGCTGGATCATCGAAAAAGCAAGAGAGTTCCAGAAAAACATCTAATTTTGCTTTATTGACTATGCCAAAACCTTTCACTGTGTGGATCACAACAAACTGTGGAAAATTCTGAAAGAGGTGGGAATACCAGACCACCTGACCTGTCTCCTAAGAAGTATGTATGTGGGTCAGGAAGCAACAGTGAGAACTGGACATGGAACAACAGACTGGTTCCAAATCGGGAAAGGAGTATGTCAAGGCTGTATATTGTCACTCTGCTTATTTAACTTATATGCAGAGTATATCATGTGAAATGCTGGGCTGGATGAAGCACAAGCTGGAATCAAGATTGCTGGGAGAAATATCAGTAACCTCAGATATGCAGATGACACCACCCTTAAGGCAGAAAGCAAAAAAGAACTAAAGAGCCTCTTGATGAAGGTGAAAAAGGAGAGTCAAAAAGTTGGCTTAAAGCTCAACATTCAGAAAACTAAGATCATGACATCCAGTCCCATCACTTCATGGTAAATAGATGGGGAAACAATGGAAACAGTGAGAGGCTTTATTTTTTGTGGCTCCAAAGTCACTGCAGATGGTGATTGCAGCCATGAAATTAAAAGGTGCTGGTTCTTTAGTTATGACCAATCTGCTGCTGCTGCTGCTGCTGCTAAGTCACCTCAGTCGTGTCCGACTCTATGTGACCCCATAGACAGCAGCCCAAAAGGCTCCCCCGTCCCTGGGATTCTCCAGGCAAGAACACTGGAGTGGGTTGCCATTTCCTTCTCCAATGCATGAAAGTGAAAAGTGAAAGTGAAGTCACTCAGTCGTGTCCGACTCTTTGCGACCCCATGGACTGCAGCCTACCAGGCTCCTCGGTCCATGGGATTTTCCAGGCAAGAGTACTGGAGTGGGGTGCCATCGCCTTCTCCAATGACCAACCTAGACAGCATATTAAAAAGCAGAGACATTACTTTGCTGACAAAGGTCTGTCTAGTCAAAGCTATGGTTTTTCCAGTATTCATGTATGGATGTGAGAGTTGGATTATAAAGAAAGCTGAGCCCTGAAGAAATGATGCTTTTAAAGTGTGGTGTTGGAGAAGACTCTTGAGCGTCCCTTAGACTGCAAGGAGATCCAGGCAGTCCGTCCTAAAGGAAATTAACCCTGAATATTCATTTGAAGGACTGATGCTGAAGCTGAAACTCCAATATTTTGGCCACCTGATGCGAAGAAGCGACTCATTGGAAAAGACCCTGATGCTGGGAAAGATTCAATACGGGAGGAGAAGGGGATGACAGAGGATGAGATGGTTGGATGGGATCACTGAAGCAATGGACATGAGTTTGAGTAGGCTCCAGGAGTTCGTGATGGACAGGGAAGCCTGGTGTGCTGCAGTCCATGGGGTCGCAAAGAGTCAGACACGACTGAGTGACTGAACTGAACGGAAACTTGCTCCAAATTATGTGTTCTTAACCTTGACCTTTTGCTGTTCTCAACAGAAAATACAGTGTGAAAAGAGATAAGTCCAAAACCAGAACCCTTAGGAACACCCCTGTTAAAGTCTGAGTGGAGAACCCACATTCCTCAGCATCAGACTGAAAACAACACAAGACAACAAAGTGATCTTGTTACAAAGAGAAGAAGGGTAAGGCAAAAGAAATAGCTGTCTAGTGGTGAAATACAGTACACAAAGGACAGAGAAGATGGTCTTAATTTTTTTTTTTTCCTCTTACAACTGAAAAAAAAAAAATTAAGACCATCTTCTCTGTCCTTTGTGTCTCTGGTAATTAAAAAAATTTTTTTGATCAAATGGTTTTAAGCTAGGTGCTACCTTTAATTTACCCCCCCTATTTTTAACCTAGCCGTATTGAAGGTCATTTATAGCACTTAAGGAAAACATGGTAGGATACGGAAGGGCAGCAAAACTAAATCCAAGAGAAATCTACACTCTGACTGGATGTCCTGGGTGTTTCCGTCTATTTGGCCAGAGAAGAGTCTCTCCATGGCTTCCCATCATTCTCTACCTCTCTGTATTTCAGCATTTGTTCTGTGTTCCTTTCAATTTCTGCATCACATACACCTCCCCAGTGTCTCTTCAATGCCTTCACCTAGTTCACAGGTGAAGTTTGTATTAAGTTTGCTGTGAAAGAAACTTAACAAAAGGGAAGACTATTTGAAAACCTCATGAAACTAACCTTCAAAACAATCCATATTCTATGTATGAAGAAATCATTATTATCCTCAGTTTTACTACTTTGCCAAGTGTCTTTTTAAGTAATAGTTGGTATTTGAACTGATTCCACATGTTCATTCAGACTCATGTGTGCTATAAATTTAACGCCTTGTCAGAAGTATTTTAATCTTAACATGTTGAACTCCTCCATTCTGCCCTTAAAAACTAACTCTAACCAACTTCTGGCCCTGGAGCAGTTTGTGTGTCTAAGCACAAAGTACATGAGAAACTAGATGTAGATGACTCATCAGAGCCATCTAAGATCAGTCTTGCTAAAGGTGCTGTATTAATCTTGGCACTTCAGTTTTCATGGTGATTTTGGGGTTCTTGGACTTTCTCTGTTCAAACCAGATGGTAGCTAAGGGTTCCTAACTCCTTGTAGATATAAGTGAACTAATCTGCCTATGCAGCTGACAATGGACTACAGTTATTCCCATGGTAGATTAGAGATCCCTAGTGCTAATTTCCTTTGGTTACATCCATTTCCAGCTTCCACTTCCATTTTCATCCTTCTTGGTTCCACTCTGTCTCCACCCAAATTTAAAACTCAACCCTTTACTGGATTTAACTGAAAACTCTACTCACATCTACATTTTATGAGAAGAATAATTTTGCTGAAGTTTTACAGAAGGAGTTGTGTAAAGAATTTTTAATTGGGTCCTGCATATTGTTCTGCCTCCTTCATTACATATCTCCTTATCTCGATTTAGTTTTATTTATTCCTTCTCCTTTTTTTTCCCCCCTTGGGTAGAACTGGATTCACTACTTTCTCTAAAATCTTGGCCATTATTGATGCCTTTAGCATCTGATTTTTTTTCCTAAGAACATGTCACTGCTGGTATTTCAAGTAATTACAATATTCTTCCTAAGAGGCATTTATGTGAACAAGATTTTCTCCATTTTGTTACACTATGAGACCTGTTTCTATGCTTTTACAATTCACACACATGACCTCCTTGTGTTCTCTAAGTTTCCTTTCAAGTGGGTTCCTCTTGATTTGTCTCTTTGTCTAAACAGTAAGTTGTTCTGGATCTTTGCCAGGTTAGTCTGTTGACTGACAGTATTGCTGTCACGCCTGTGCTATTTGGAAATCTGCCTGTCCTCCAGCCTCCATTTGTCACTAACTCCTGAGCACCCTTCTCTCAAATGGTTCCCTCCTTTCCTTGAGTCCAAGTTATGACACCCAGTATGTGCCTCACCTTGTGGATGTTCACCTTTCCCAATTTCATTCATCTTACTTCATTCAACTTCCTCAGTCCAAGTTCTGACACCGTGAAAATGCTCAATAAATATTCATAATCAATGATGAATGCACATGACTCTCTTGCTTCAGGAATCCCATGCATGGTCTGGTTACTGCAGAGTGGGTCTCTCCTAGGCTATTCTGCTGTACCAAGAAAACATCTGGGGTTATGTTTTAATGCTATAGTCTAGAAGACATATATTACAACTAGGATTTGATGACATGAAATGTAATTTTGAAGCAAAATCCAAAAGAAATGAGAACTAGTGTAAACCTAGGTATAGCTTGTTTGTTTGTGTTTTTTTTAAACCCAGCCTTTTGAAAAGGATTTCTTCTCATCTTGCCTTAAACAGAGCAACCCAGGAAAGTTGTGAGTACCTAGTTCTATGAATAAGATTATAATTATTTCAAATTTGCTTTATATTTCTTCTCAACAGTGACCTATTGAGACTATGTTGGCAGTCCAGTGGTTAAGACTTTGTGCTTCCACTGCAAGAATCAGGGAATCAATTCCTGGTTGGGGGAACTAAGGTCCCACATGCCTTGTGGTGTGGAAAAAAAAGTGACCTACTATAACCCAATAATCCAACTGTTTATTTATCCTGGGAAAAAGTCTGCAAATATGCACCAGGAAATGCATATAAGAATGTTCATGGAATTAGAATTAATGTTAAAGAATTAAAAACAGCTTAAGTATTCATGTTCAGAAAAATCAATAAATAACTTGTATAGAATTCTGTTGCATAAAAACATAGCAGTGAAAATGGACTACCAATGCATTCATCTACATAGATAAAGTGTCTTGTTAAGTGAAGGAGCAAGTTCCAGAAGGCTCTATAAAATATGGCATTGCTTTTATAATGCTCTAAAACAAGTGAAAGCAAAATAGTGTTTGGGCAGGTTTTTTTTTTCCCCCTAATGACTTAACCAACAAGAGTAAGAATTCCTCCAATTATAAGGAAGAAGAGATAGACTTGAGTAAGTCAACATTTTACCTTGTAAGTCTTAATCATAGTGAATTGTCATTCTGTCCAAAATCTGGGAAAGTAAAGCATCAATTTTTCATGGAAAAAAAATGTGAAAAATACTACCCTCCCAAGAATAGAACACTGGAGAACTACATGGATAAAGAGGATCTGGTAACTTCTCTTTGAAATTCTTTCCAGTTGCATGAGACTGAAAACTCACTGAACTCTGAACATGGTAGGGGAGAATGAGTGATCTGCAAGAATAGATTTAAGGAGGAAAAGTGTGCTTACAATATTATGGAGAGAAAAGAATCAGAAATGTCCCCCTAAGGTTGGAAAGAAAAGCACTAATAATCAAGGGAATGCAAACCAAAACTAGTCAACAAATTGATCGAATTGGGGAATAAGAAATTAGACTATACATTTTAATGTTGTGTATTAATCTCCATTATTAGAAGAGTTTTATATTGATACAAAGCTCTAGGAAAACTTTTGACAATTTGTAGCAATTATATTAAAAACAATTATACCCTATGACTAGTCATCTTAATTTTTATAGATGTAATTCCAAGCTTGTTTATTACATTATTATTAATGATGTGAAAAATTAGGAAAAGCATGATTATCTGATAATAGTATACTGCAACATTTATCATAAATGACATCATAACATTTATCATAAATTTATTATCATAGATGATACATCCAGATGATAAAATATTATCTTTAAAATTTCTGACAGTATTCACAGCATGGAGACATATTCCTGATATCATTAGAAACTGATAGTATAAATAAATTGAATTTTAATCTTGGCATGATGTCAACTGTATAAATATATAGGAACATAATCAGGAAAATCATTTTCTTACAGGTATTGACATTGGTAAATTTCATCCTACTTATATTTTCAAGGTTTTCTAACTTATCTACAGTGTATAGTTTTTAAAAACCTTAAATAACAAGAAACCAGCAAACTTTAAAAATGGTGTGTTGAAGCGTTAGATAATTTTCCTTTCAACTCTTACAGCTAAATCTTCACTGTGGTGGAAAGAATACACACTAAGCACCAGGAGATCTAATCTCACCACTAACTAACCAGCTTTGTTAGAAAATCTCTTTGAGCCTATTTCTTTTGTCTTTAAAGTGTCCAGCCTCTCTCAGAGGGGTTTTACGAAGATCAAATGGCATAATGTATTTGTAATCTCTTTAAAAGTACAAAGTGCTATACTAAGGCTGTTGAGAGAGCATTCCCTTCCCAAATACTTACTGGAAACTCATAGGCAACTTGTCAGAAAAACACACTGTACTTTAATAAGAGTAGAAGTGTGATTTACATATCTTGTCTGAAATGAAGTGAACTTTAGTCATTTAAGTGGGCAAAGTGGATCAAGAATCCAGAAAGTCAAATATAAAATTTATTTAATTCTCCAGAGTCAAACAGGTAGCTAAATGTTGTTACTTGACTTGTATTCCAGGAAGTATGTCAGGAGGAGTAGACTGATAGGTAGGTTTGTGACCCAAGGGGAAATATAACATCTGAAAGAAGAGACAACAGAGGAAAGGAAGAAAACACTATGAACACTTAAAACCTGGACCATGCTAACCTGATAAAATAAACAATTTGGTTCTTTACTTAGTTTTAATTTTTTTTTTAATAGCACCTTAAAACAATGATTTGATTGGAATACCATGGGCAGAGTAGAAAAAACAGATGGCTCTGGTGAAGGCTAAGAAAGCTGGGGAAGTTAACAGCCTATTGAAAATGAACTCCTACATAAATTTGACTTCCACTTATGGGTAATGCAGAGAGGATTAAATCTGAAATCTACCAGCTGATAACTCAAGGGTCTTCATTCTGACAGTCCCTGTCACAATCGAAAACCAAGTGATTAATACAAGAATCAGGTGTGCTAATTATCATGTAGAATACGGAAACTCTAATTCTCTGACAGCCTGGAAATGTCACTTCTCAAAAAAGGAAAACACTAAAATCATAAGTCAGAATCACTTTGAGTGCCCAATAATGTCATGATTTCAAATTGGTGATTTCCATAATTAGGTACATGTTCATTTCATTAGATCATGTGGGAGAAACGATGGAAAAATCCTTTGCTTCTTGATTATAAAAGCTAATACAATGCACAGTTATACTTTTATTACTGTTAGGAGAAAATGGCTGAAATAAATAAGACTCCCCACATGCCTCAGAACTTGTATTGCTCAAAATCTTTTGTAATGTTTATAGTAAAAGGGGTTAAAAAAACTCTATCACATTTATAACCCAAACAAATTAAGAATGCAATTGAGATACCAAAAATGAGAATCAGTTCAGTTCAGTTGCTCAGTCATGTCTGACTCTTTGTGACCCCATGAATTGCAGCACACCAGTCCTTTCTGTCCATCACCAACTCCCGGAGTTTACTCAAACTCATGTCCATTGAGTCGATGATGCCATCCAGCCATCTCATCCTCTGTCGTCCCCTTCTCCTCCTGCCCTCAATCCCTCCCAGCATCAGTCTTTTCCAATGAGTCAACTCTTCGCATGAGGTGGCCAAAGTATAAGAGTTTCAGCTTTAGCATCATTCCTTCCAAAGAAATCCCAGGACTGATCTCCTTTAGAATGGCCTGGTTGGATCTCCTTGCAGTCCAAGGGACTCTCAAGAGTCTTCTCCAACACCACAGTTCAAACGCATCAATTCTTTAGCGCTCAGCCTTCTTCACAGTCCAACTCTCACATCCATACATGACCACAGGAAAAACCATAGCCTTGACTAGATGAACCTTTGTTGGCAAAGTAATGTCTCTGCTTTTGAATATGCTATCTAGGTTGGTCATAACTTTCCTTCCAAGGAGTAAGCATCTTTTAATTTCATGGCTGCCGTCTCCATCTGCAGTGATTTTGGAGCCAAAAAAATAAAGTCAGCCACTGTTTCCACTGTTTTCCCATCTACTTCTCACGAAGTGATGGGACCGGATGCCATGATCTTTGTCTTCTAAATGTTGAGCTTTAAGCCAACCTTTTCACTCTCCACTTTCACTTTCATCAAGAGGCTTTTTAGTTCCTCTCCACTTTTGGCCATAAGGGTGGTGTCATCTGCATATCTGAGGTTATTGATATTTCTCCCAGCAATCATGATTCCAGCTTGTGTTTCTTTCAGCCCAGCGTTTCTCATGATGCACTCTGCATATAAGTTAAATAAGCAGGATGACAATATACAGAGTCATTTTGAATAAAAGCACAAATACTAGAAGGGTATTTCTTTTTAGAAAATAATCATTTACTTCTTTATTTTTGGGCTGTGCTGAGTCTTTGTTGCTGTGCAGGCCTTCCTCTAGTTGCAGCGAGTGGATGCTACTCTCTAGTTGTGGTGCACGGGCTTCTCTTGTTGCAGAGCATGGGCTCCAGGTATGCAGGCTTCAGTAGTTGTGGCATGTTTGGCTCAATAGTTGTGGCATGTTTGGCTCAATAGTTGCAGCTCCCAGGCTCTAGAGCACAGGCTTAACAGTGGTGGTGAACAGGCTTAGTAGCTCCGTGGCATGTGGGATCTTCATGGATCATTGATTGAACCCTTGTCTCCTGCATTTGTAGTTGGATTCTTTACCACTGGGCCACCAGGGACACTCTAGAAGTATATTTCTAGCATCTTACTTTCCTAAGAAGGACTTTAATGATGTTAAGCATAATTCTGAGTGTTCAAAGACCACACACAAACACACGCGTGTGTGTGTATGTACATGCATGTATATAAATACATAGGTATTTTGGTACCAAAGAAAACATAAACCCCTAGAAAGTTAATACAAACAAGGTGGGTTCTAACAGTAGAAAGAAGGAAAAAACGTGTGTATATGAAACATTGATGTGCATCAAGTTTAATTTCATGAATTCTTATCATTTAAAAAAATTTGGATATTTTACAGGATGGATGGCATCTCAGGTACTGGAAATTTTGAACTCAGTAACATTTGAGATAAATGAGGATTTCTGAGAAGAAACAGTGCATTGGTGATTCAGAATTAACTTATAAGCAGTAGTACATTATTTAGAGTGAGAAGAGATTTATCTATCTGAACTGGCACAGATACTTCTAATCCAACTATTTCACAATAGGTCTAGTCTGGGGCTTCCTTGGTAGCTCAGTGGTAAAGAACCTACCTGCCAATGCAGCAGAACTGCATTTGATCCCTAGGTCAGGGAGATCCCCTGGAGAAGGAAATGGCAACCCACTCCAGTATTCTTGCCTGGGAAATCTCGTGGACAGAGGAGCCTGGTGGGCCACAGTCCATGGGGTTGCAAAAGAGTCGGACACAACTGAGTGACTAAACAACAGCAACTAGTCTGGAATCAAACAAAATCCTGAGAAGAAATGTTTACAAAGGATTTGGAACGACTGTGTGTCCATTTAGAAAAATGTTATTACTAGAAAGAGGGACTTGTGAAATTGTGAGGTTTGTATTATTGTGATAGAAAGAAGCAAAAGTCTAAACAAGGACCTGGTTCATGGTACTGGCTCTGCCGTTTGGTGACTGACTGACTTTGGGCAGGTGCACCTATCTGAGTCTTGATTCTCTTACTTTGAAATGGGTAACAAATAATAATTTCCCAGACAAATTTAAGGGTTTTTAGAAGTATCAAATATAAAAAATGAAATTAGTTTCAAATACATTTGGCTAAAATCAGTTCTACTAATGTAAAGTATTATTGAGAAAACAGATATACTTTAAAAATATATATGCTTTTTAAAAATAGATCTACCTTTTTAATATTTTTTGGAATGCTGTTTGTGAATTAAGTTCTGTAGAGGTAATACAATTTTAAATATATTAGGAGTATATCCTATTTAGAGGCATCTTATGGGAAATCATTTTGTGAAACTAATAACCACCTAGCTTTTCATATACTAGATTCCTTTAAAGTCAGGTATATTTGAAGTTTCAGAATATGCAACATTTTTTACCATAATAGCAATTCAAATTAGTTATTTTAAGAATTTTACCTTAAAAATTGAGAACATTTTCTACTTAGTTTTTGGCTCCTCACACTTGGTCCAAGAAAATCATTCACTTGGTCTAGATTTTGTCATTTTTTTGTGAATAATGTGATAAGCATTTAGGGTGTTCCACAAGAACAGAGTGAAAGTGAGAAATACCAAAAATCCTTGGTATTGTGTGTTTTGTTTGCTGATGTTTATTCTGGGAAGCTTATAGAGTGTGTGCCCGTGTTTCTCACATGGTCCACTAGGCTCAATGAAGCAGATATTTAATAAATATTAATTTAATATTCTCAATGGTTAAATTATATTGTAAGATTGTACAATTACTCTCCATCCTATTTCATCCTTCAGAGAAGAGTTCATTCTCTCCCTTTCTTTTCTGTATTTTATTCTTAATGAAAAATTTAATAGTAGGAAACCTAACTTTTTTTTTTTTTCATTTTCCAATACATCAGTCAGAAAAGTGGAACTTAACTGTTTTTCTAATGTGGCCTTCTTTGTGGCTGTGCTTACAACTGGTGAGCTTCTCTAAGATCATTCTATGAAGTGCTCTCTGGTCCCTACCTCTAAGCTCGACTCTCAGATTCCTCACACATTTCTCAGCTGCCAATTGAAAGATAAGATGTCATGTATCCATTTCTATGATATATATTACTGGTTAGATGAGATATGCTCTAGTGTATATGTGTGTGCATGCGTGTTCAGTCGCTTCAGCTGTGTCTGACTCTTTGCTATCCTGTGAACTGTGGCCCGCCGGGCTCCTTTGTCCATGGGATTCTCCAGGCAAGAACACTGGAATGGGTTGACATGCCCTCCTCCAGAGAGGATCTTTCTGACCCAGAGATCGAACCTGCGTCTCCTATGTCTCCTGCATTGGCAGTCAGGTTCTTGACCGCTAGTGCTACCTGGGAAACCCTGTATATGATATATCCCTCATGAAAAATAAATGCTTACACTCTGCTGAGATCTATCTGAATGGAAAATGAGCATGAAACAAATAAATTCATACCCATTCCCATCATCAATTTTTTAAAATAAAAAAGTGTTCTGGAAGCACAAATTGTACTATTTTTGAAAGTATTATACACAGCACTATTTATTTTCACACAATTTGGATGATCTGGCAAAAATCACTGGCACCTTTGGTTTAGGTGTTTTTCTATTTTATTTCTTCACAGGCTGTTTATGGGCTTGAATGATTTTCAGAAGTGAAAATTTTTACATTTCTTGGAAGCTGAATCCTATGACCATGCAGAAAATTCTTTTGGCCTCAGTTTTTTTTTTTTTTTTTTAATTCATTTTACTGATGTTTGTGTTATTGCTAACAATACAATCAGGAGTCTAAAAGTAAATCTTACTGTTTTTTAAGGCAAATTTTCACTCAGGGAAAGGAGAGAAAATGCCCCAAAGGCAGTACCATTGGGATATAAAAGCTAATATAATGAATAACATTTTGTGGCAGGCTTTGCTTATGCTCATTTCTCAATGAATGTTGAAGTGAAATAGTTTCTGCAGAAAAGTAATCAACTATAAGACACTGATAGAAATGACAAACTGTATCAAAATACACAGGAAAGTTGGTCAAGAAGCATAGTAAAGAGCATAAAATAAACATCAAAAGGATAGCAATGAAAATGTCATGTCCCAAAGATTCTTAAGTGAGGAACATTTGAGAACAAGTGTAGTAGGTGGTTTTTCAGGGTATATTTTCTGTTTGTCGATTGGTTTAAAGGGTGGGTTTTGAAGTAGAAGAAAGAAGGATGTTCTCAGAACCACTTTCTATTTCCTTGGGATTTTAAATATACAAAATGTTTTTAACATATATATACAAACACACACACATATATATATACACACCCACATGCACAAAAGTTGATCTTTACCTTTAGAGAAAAAGCAAACTACAGAAAACTGCCCTCGCACAGCTGAGCTGTTAGCTTACAAAATGGATATTCCACCAAGTGCTTTTTTCACAAAGCTCCACTGATCTGAATGAACTAGCCAATTGGAGTTTCTCTCCTCTCCTGTCTGGTCCATTGATTTCCACCTGGACATATTGATCTCAGACTTTCTAGGTGGTTCACAAACAGCTCAGGTTAAATTAACTTGAGGACAGTGTTTGAAAATGTAGAATTACTCTCACTTTTTCATGCCTGTTATTAAGCATTGTTTCCAGAAGATCAATCTTTTAATTACATTGTGCCTCCCTACTGGTGGCTCTCAGTAACAAGAAGTGTATTGTGCACTGACTGGAAAAATAAAGAGAAGAGAAAAAAATATCCCTTCTAGCACATTGCCTTTGCAAAAGTGACATCTCCAGGATATTGAATAGAGCCTGATCTTTACCAGGATATCTAAAGTTGATCCTAAAATCTCTATCAATAAACATTCACCTTCATGAATTCACAGTTGGGTGGAAGCACATATACTATAATAGCTATGGGCTCACTATAATAGCTATGTGTATTTGTTGCATAATAGCAATTGTGTTAAGCATGCTAAATATTATATACTATGAAGTTGCCTCTGTGGTCCTTTCCTGTTTTATGTTATTTTCCTTCTACCTTTACTGAGATATAATTGACATACCACAATGTATAAGTTTAAGGTGTACAGCATAATAATTTAACTTATCTATCTTTCCCTATTTTAGAAGTGAGGGAAGTAAGGCTCAGTGATATTGGATAATTTACCTATGGCCTTCAACAATAAGTGGCAGGTTATCCTAAATTTAGTTTTGCCTTACCCCAAAGGTAAGGATATTAACTCTTATGCTATTTTTAATATATTTTTCTTCAAATAACTTAATGCAATACCATATTTTTTTTACCTTTTGTATTGTGTCTCGATTTCTGGTAAGAAGAAAGGGGCAGAAATCATCCTTAGCACTTTGCAGATAGGAAAAACAGAAGCACAGAAAAACTGAGTAGCTTTTCCAGTGTACGTAAGAGAAGAAGAGAATTAAATGTATGTATGTTCTCATTGTGAATGTCTTTTTGCTCATGAGATGCTATATTAAAAATGCTGCAAATTCTTTTCAGAGTCATCCATTGGTGGAGTCCACTTCCCCTCTCCTTAGATCTGAGTGACTTAACTTGACTGGTATTATGCAGCAGCAGTATTATTCTCTTATTTCTGTGGCTTTGTAAGAAGCACTGCAGCTTCTGCTCCACCTTAGTCCAGTCACTCTGGGGGAAACCAGATGCTTTGTAGGAAGTTACTCAGAGACCATCATTCTGTGAGGAAGCCAGAGTGAGCCACTTAGCCCAAAAGGACAGCAAAAAAGAACCTGACCAGATCCAGCTCTTCTAACCGTCTCATCCCAAGTCCCAGACAAGTGAATGAAACTGACGCTTAGATGTTCTAGCCTCAGGGGATTCAATGTGGAGAAGAATCAAGGAGTCCAACCCATAACCAGGAGCAAAACCACAGAGATATATTACCTCAGAAGAGCTGTCCCAGATATATCCAGCCATTTAAGCCATGCTATTCAGGCTCCAGTCAACATGCAAAAAATACACAGTGGACCAGTTGCTCCAAGGAATTCTAGAATATCATGGTGCCCTGCTATCTCTAAGACTAGTTTACCTACCCCACCTTTGAGGTGCTTTATTATGGGCTTTAAATGTTTAGCTCTTTACCTATAATAGTAGACACAGATTTCTAGTGAGACATTATCTTGAGACATTGAGGGCCATGTCCCAAGACATATTTGAAAATCAATTACAGACTTCTGGTTTCCTGTGAAAGTAAATAAAGGACATTGATCCCTAGTGATTTTTAACTTCTCATCAGACTCTCCTTTTATGATTTGGGTTTGTCTGACTGCGGGAACCTTACAAAATTATAAGACATATGTGAGATGATAGACTTAGATATATTTTGAGAAAAGACATATGAATGCATGAATATAAATGAGATTCTGGTGATGGAAGGTGCAATATTACACACTATTCTATCTACCAAGAAGCTTTAATATTTTAAGAACAAATAGCATGGTTGAGGTACATTTTCTCTGCATAATTCTAACCCTGCTCCCTTTGAATCCTATTTTTAGGGTTTACTTAGACTATTCAGAGGGGGTTTCCCTTGTAGCTCAGTTAGTAAAGAATCTGCCTGCAATGCAGGAGACCAGGATTAGATCCCTGGGTTGGGAAGATCCCCTGGAGAAGGAAATGGCAACCTACTCCAGTAGTTTTGTCTGTGAAAACTCATAGACAGAGGAGCCTAGCGGGCTATAGTCCATGGGGTTGCAAGAATCGAACATGACTTAGTGACTAAACCACCACCACAAGGCTATTCTGAAATTTTTGTGGGAATAGGTGCACTTTCTAATAGAGTCTGGGAGGAGTCCCTAATGAAAAGTGTGAACAGATATTCTAGGCAAGCTTGATTTCATACTTCCAAGTATCTGTCATCAACTCATAGACTTATGAGATCACCCACAGGGTAATATCCCGCTGCAGAAGCTACAGAATATATTTATCTCTCGCCCATTAAATTCCTAACCTTTGAAATGTCTAGGACCTATATTTTTCTCAGATTTCAGAAAGGAATAAAGAGGAGCTCTGTGCTATACAAAAGGAAAAAGGAAAGATGTGATACCTTTTCACCTTTGTTATCTCTCTATGCTGATTCCAGTCCCACCAAATGTAAGCTGGGATGAAAAAGAAAGTTAAAAAAAAAAAGCAGTAATGTCACTGGAAGAAGAAAAATAGACAATGCAGAATTTTTCAGGGCATTCCTTTGGAGACTCTAGCCTATATGAGATCAAATTCCAGTCTCCCTTTTTCTTTCTGGGGAGTTTGGGCAGCAACTCTTGGTGCACTTTTGTGACCTGGTTATTCTTCTCCCCCAGATGCCTGCTAGCCATTTATCAAAAATCTACCTGGCTTTAGCCGAAGTGAGAGTAATACTTGTAGGATTTTGAAATACCGAATCTATATTAGGCCTCTGAAAAATTGCTGACAAGTACCCTGGAAGAATGTACCTAAGAACATTTTGCATTAGCTGACTTTTCAAAGTTGCAGGATAGATCCCATGTCAATTCACTCTAGAGTTCCTAAGGATTTACAAGTGTATTGAGCACTGAGAGTGGGAAATATGTGACCAAGTGGAGTGATGGAAGGAAAGATGCTTGCTTGCTAAATATCAGCTTCACATTATAATCATTTCAATCAGAAGTTGAAAACAAGTTGGCTTGTCACACAACACCACAGAGCTAAATTATATTTTCATTCTGTACCCCACAAGTCAGGAGCAACGTTTAAGAACTTGGGCTAAACATAACCTTTAAAAATCTTCAAACCAATTGGTTCTTTTTTTAAAAAAGTATTTATTTTTTAAATGAAGGATAATCGCTTTACAGAATTTTGTTGTTTTCTGTCAAACATCAACATGAATCATCCGTGGGTTTACAATTGGTTCTTTAAATAAAGTCTGTTTATTTCTCAAAGAATGTCCATAAGTGTAAGCTCGTCCAAAACACAAATCACTCAAAATGTTCATTTAAGACATTTTTTTAAAATTCTGATTTAAATGTAAAATCAAGAGCTCAGAAATAAACATATATAACCTGGCCACAGTTACTGATGTAGGCAGACATCAATATTTTGAAGGTTTTTTTTTTTTTAATGAGTGATGGGAAATATTTACAGGTAGAATAATTATTCATTGGGGTCTGATTTGAAAACAACTGGATTATCACTAAGCAGTACTATAATGAAGTCTTTTGGTTGAGTTAAAAGCTGGTTTGTTTCTCTTATCATGAGAATGGTGACCAAAATCTCTGACATGGCCTGTAATGCTTTGTAAGATCTGAGACATGTCCTTATCTCCAGCCTCCATTTCTTTTTTCTTTTTTCTCCTTCTTTCCTTATTTATTTTTAACTGTAGGATAATACAATATTGTGTTTTTTCTGCCATACATCAACATGGATCAGCCATAGGTATACATGTGTTCTCTCCTTCTTGAGCCTTGCTCCCACCTCCCACCCCATCCTTCCCCTCTAGGTTATCACAGAGCCCCAATTTGAATTCCCTGAGTCATATAGCAAATTCCCACTGACTACATTACATATATTACCCAGCTTCCATTTCTAAGACTCCACCTTTCTTTCTCTGTATCTATACCCCTAACCTTATTTTAGTCCTTGTAATGCTTCATTCACTATCCTGAAACAGCCAGTTCCATATTGTTTCAAACTCAGTCAACTTTGTCATATTAAATTTCACTATTTCTATATAATAGTTATTGATTCCTGGCCTCTTTCATCACCCTCCCCCTGCTATTACATGAAATATTGGAATAAGATAAACACTATATTATAGAAATATAGGTCATGATAATATTCTAGATTAAGTGATACCAATGTTGTTATATAGTAGCTCATAAAAATATGTTAATATTATAGTCCATGACTACTATGTCTGCTCTTGGAGGGATATATTGAGGAGCTATAAAGACTGAACCCTGGAAATTGTGGCATTATCCTTTCTTTACATTTTAGATAAGCGTGAGCTATTTCAAGTTACTTAAGGTATTTTTCTTTATGCCAAGGTGAATCACTAGGATAAACCATACACAATATGATAATTCCCAGTACTTTCTGTCATTAATCAGCTGGTTATAAAGTGGAGGATCACTGTGTGAACACACACAATTTTTGATACAGGAACCCTACTGTCATAGAGGATAACTTAAAGCCATAGAGCAATGAACATTTACAATTTGGGTGGTTAGACACTTATAAGAAATTACTGGAATTGCACTGATGAGAGTGATACAAAATTTATGAATAAGTTTAAGTTAAAAAGTGATTTGATTTAAAGAAAAAAGCAAATAATATAGCAAGCGGCAATGGATATAGCAAAAAGCGTAAAACTGGGTATAGATAACTAAAATATTAATCTTTTCACTTTTGTCTTAGTCCCAAGTATATGAGACTAAATCTTTGGGGGTCATTGCCAATCTTTGCTCTGCTGCTGCTGCTAAGTCACTTCAGTTGTGTCCGACTCTGTGTGACCCCAGAGATGGCGGCCCACCAGGCTCCCCCGTCCCTGGGATTCTCCAGGCAAGAACACTGGAGTGAGTTGCTATTTCCTTCTCCAATGCATGAAAGGGAAAAGTGAAAGTGAAGTTGCTCAGTTGTGTCCGACTCTTCGCAACCCCATGGACTGCCGCCTACCAGGCTCCTCCATCCATGGGATTTGCCCGGCAAGAGTACTGGAGTGGGGTGCCATTGCCTTCTCCTCTTTGCTCAACCAGCTTAAATATCCATTTTCAGTCCAAAGCTGAGCTCTTTTTTTTTTTTTTTTTAAACTCTCTTGGTAATCAGCCATCTAAAATTACTTTATGTTTGGACATACCATGTTTATCCTTGAACCTAGATTGACATTTTTCTATTTGAATGTGGTTGTATTTGTCCCCTTCTTCCAATTGAGAAATCAGGCAAGAAATAATGGATTAGTCAGACTGTCAATTTCAGACCTGAGACTGAAGGCTCTTTTACATAAAATTTGTTTACATAGATCAAAGGAGTGCATGTGTGTGTGGGTGTGTGTATGCTGAGGAAGACACTGAAGATAACAATAGCTAATATTTGTTGAAACTTTGATCCAAAGGGTAGGGAGGTAAGGAGATGATACAAAGGATGAATAAGGATTAGGTAAGCAGTGGCTGGAGTAGGCTCTAGAAGCTAAAAACAGGTTAGGGCATCCGATTAGTCAGAAGAGGGTGCTGGTGAGTGGGAAATGTCTGTGGTTCTGTGCTCAAGGCAACTTTTTGTTTGTCCCAGTGCACCAGAGTATAGGGGCTGCGTTTACTTAAAATGAGTGGACGAGGTAAAACAAAGCCTGAAATTTAAAAGAATGATGGTCCTACGGACTCTTCCCACAGGATTCCTGTGCCCTAAACCCTGGTGGCTGGCTTCTGAGGTCTGCTGCTCTAAGCTGTCCTTTTTATAGACTCCTTCAACAGGATTTGTCGCTCATATCCTTCTAACTCAGTGTACTCAAATTATATTGTTTGGTTGCACATGTTTTTATAGGGTCAAACTGTTTACTCCTTCAACTTACTCCATAGAATCCTTCTGCTCCTATTAATGGCCATTGTTTTTAAGAAAATGCCAAACTTCTTATATATCTATAGTAATCAGTACTGTGTACCATGGGCTGAGAGTTAGACACAGAGATCTGTACAGCCATCTAGACAGCCCACATATAGATTCATATAAATATACACAAGTGGTTTCTGAGAAAAATGCACATGCAACTCAATGGAAGATAAATACTATTTTTAAGAAATTATATTGGAACAACTGCTGCTGCTGCTAAGTCGCTTCAGTCGTGTCTGACTCTGTATGACCCCATAGACGGCAGCCCACCAGGCTCCCCCGTCCCTGGGATTCTCCAGGCAAGAACACTGGAGTGGGTTGCCATTTCCTTCTCCAATTGGAACAACTAGATATCTATAATAAAAAAATCAATCTTGACCCAAGTCCCACACCTTATACAAAAATTAACTCAAAATGGATCACGAACATAAATGTACAGTTTCATACAGTTATCAGAAAATCTGTGTGATCAAAAAGTAGGCAAAAATTTCTTAGAGTTCATGCCATAAACGTGTTCCATAAAAGGAAAAATTGACAAATTAGATTTTATCAACATTTAAAAGTTTTGCTCTGTGAAAGACCCTGTTAGAAGAATGAAAAAATAAGATAGATTAGGAAAATGTACATGTAAACCACATGCCCCTCAAAGGACTAGTATCTAGAATATATAATAAAATCTTGAGACTCAACAGTAGATGAATAGTCTAATTGGAAAATGGGCAAAACAAATGAGAAGGCATTTCACTGAAGAGAAAATACAGATGGCAAATCAGCAGATGAATAGATGTTTAACATCATTAGCCATTAGGGAAATGCAAATTAAAACCACAATGAAATATCACTACATATTGATCAAATGACTAAAAAATAACAAGATTAAATGCTGGTGAGGATGCAAAAAAAACTGTACCATTTACACTTTGCTGATGGGAATGTGGAATGGCACAGTCATTTTGGAAAAGATTAGCATTCTCTTTTAAAGTAAACCTGTACCTACCATATGACACAGCAACTGCGCTCCTGGACATTTATTCCAGAAATATAAAAACAGGTTCACACAAAAACCTTTCCGTGTTTTTGCAGTAATAGCCAATAACTGGAAACTACTCAGATGTCCTTCAATAGGTGACTAAATGATTGTGGCACTTCAGGATCATTGAAAACTGCTTGACAACAGAAGGAACATACTATGAATATACCTAACAGTCCACAGATTTATGCAAAATGAAAAATAATCCCCCCAAATTCCATAATATATGATTAAAATTACATAATATTCTTGAAGTGACAAAATTATAGAAACAGAATAGGGATGGAAAGAGAAAGTAGGTATCATTATGAAAGGGTGACAGGAGGAAGTGTTGTTATGATGGAAATGTACTATAATATTCTGGTTAAGATATTGCATTAGGGGACGTTATCACTGGGAGATGTTACATTGGGAGAAATTGAGTAAAAGGTACATAGAACCTCTTTGTATTACTTCTTATTAATATAATTACATATGAACCCATAATTATCTCAAAATTAAAAAAAAGTTAAAAATATCTGGATACACTGTAGATAGGTTTCTAGGAAAGCAAGACTATAGTAAGACCAGGTGATGAACTAATGGAGAGAAGGAATAGATGTGGCTTGAGCTAAGTCAGTGGCAATGGTATTTGTGATGACTGTATCAGGTTGAAACATACGGAGGTGGTAGAAACCAGTAATACTTCTGAATATTTGGATGTGGAAGTAAAGGAAAAGGAGGTGTTATGGATGAAGTCTAAATTTGGGATTTGGATAATAGGCTTGATAATGCTGATGATATTTATTGAAATAGTTATTTTAAGAATACAAGCAGGTTCATGGGAAAGGGAGAAGAAGCCAAGCAAAAAAGGGTATGGCTAGAGAGAGTATGAGGAAAATGATGCTACGGTCTCTACTATTTCAGGAAGGAGGATGGTACTTTATATTTAATGCAAAGTATCTATAACTGCTGCTAATGTTCACTCAGCTTTGTTTGTTTTCATTGTAAGCTGTATTACCTAAACAGTTGATGTTTTCAATGGATGTGAAAACTTTATGTGTCATGTTTCAAATATCTAATTTTATTTGATGTGTACCAATGAGAGCTGTGAATTGTATTTTACTGAAAGAATCAAGTTTTGATGTGAATGATCATCCTCATTTTACCTATTTGCTAATATACATTTTATCTATTATAAATAGTATTGGTTTGGCAGGTTGGAAAAATGTATATGTTTCATTCCTGGCTCACCATGGGCAATTGTACTCTACCCACACCTCCCCACTGCAGTTCATCTTACTAGCATGTCTCTTGCTACTGGGGAGAAAGAGTTCCACTTTACATCATCAGATCTTGGCTAACTGTCCTCATACCCATGCAACTGAATACCTAGTGACTAAATATTCTGGTTCATTTCATTAGTGTGCAGTGAGAGGAGGAATGAGCATCTGGAAATTGAAGCTCTCTCTGAAAGACATAATTTTCCATTAATTTCAGATGAGAGCTGCTGCTGCTGCTGCTAAATTGCTTCAGTCATGTCCGACTCTGTGCAACCCCATAGACGGCAGCCCACCAGGCTCCCCCATCCCTGGGATTCTCCAGGCAAGAACACTGGAGTGGGTTGCCATTTCCTTCTCTAATGCATCAGATGAGAGCTGCTGACTATCAAATAAAATACACTGCTGACTTTTTTAAACCTAAAGAAAACTAAGGGTAAGACTTCAAATTTGGGGAGTTGGTAGAGATTATCTGAATAACTACCTATTTTTGAATCAAAGTCATATATACTCTAAATTAAAAAAAAAAAAAAAAATATATATATATATGAAATCACATGATTTGTAAAGGAGAGCACTAAACGTTGCTGCTTGTATTTCATATTGTATTTTCTCCCTCTGCTGGCCAAGTGCTACATCAGCATTGAAATAAACAAAAAAAAATGTTTTTCCTCTGCAGTCATATAACTAGATGCTACAACTGCAAATATATTAAGAGAAAAATGTCATAAAATATTTTGTACATTTTTCTCACCCTTGATGCCTTCAAGCATTCTCTACACTCTCTCCTAAAAAAAAAAAAAAAAATCTGCCCTCAAAAAAGAGTTACATTAGTAATGTCTACCTTGGTATAATTTGAAGCTAATAGGCTCCCTGGAAGAGTTGATTCAATTTCACAAAACATTTTTTGGGTCTACATGTGGCAAGTGCCCTACTAGTTGCTGAGCATATAAAAATGAATAAAGTATTGTCCTATTCTATCCCTTAGGAACTCAGAGTCTAGCAGGGAAGGTAAATCCATAAACAGTTAAAATTCAGCATAAATGCTGCAAGACAAAATTGTGAAGAATCAGGAAATTACAGATGAAGAAGGAATTTGTAGCCTTAAGAGTCATGGGAAACTGCAGGGAAAACAAACAAAAAAACAGATATGAGGTTTAAAGGATTTTGCCATATGTGCTCTACTCAGGAGGGTTCTTTGGGATAATGAAACAGCATGGGGAAAAGTACAGAGGGTGAAATCTTTATTTTGGAGTAATGATGACTAGGTATGTGGCAGAGAGTTAGAGTTTATGGGTCAAAAAGTAGGATAGGTTTGGATCAGAAATTTAAGACTCAAGATAGATATTCTAAGGAGTTGAGACCCAGTCTTATGCCAAATAAGAGGCCACACTGATTTTTAAGCAAGTGCTTAACATGATTATTTTCGTATATTTGCATTTGTGGCTTGAATTTGTTTATTATGAAAGAATTTACAGCAACATTAAGAAGGATGGGAAGAGGTTTTTTTTTTTGGTTTGTTTGTTTTTTTTATGACAGGCTGTTTTCTTGAACCACACTAACCATAAAAGGTTGGGAGGTAGGACAGAGTAACATTTAAGACTGAGATTCAGGTCTTGGCTGCTTTCTTTTCCGTTTATTTACATTCAGTCTTTGATGACTTTAGGAAAGAAATTCATGTCATTTTGACAGCAGGAGAGAGGGAGATGGAAGGTATAATACCTCACAGTAATTCCATAAACACCTAATGTACAAGTAAATATATATATATTTTTTTTAATTAAAGTACGTTATTTCTAATTTTCTGAAGGACAGTTTCAGATTGGTTGATGCATAAGTAATATGATTTGCTTTGGATTGCAAGATCTCAATTTGCTTCAGAAGTTGCCCTTTTTATTCCATGTCATATTAAAAAAAATAAATCTGCAACATGCAGATGGAAATGAAGGCAAAGCATCTAAGCTGCTGCTAAATTGATGTTCTATCTCTGAACATTGACTTAGGGAGGCTGTTTTTTTTTTTTTTTTTCCTTTTCCTGTAATAAGACCATGTCATATTTCCCAAAAGTGAAGGTGGTATTTTACTGGCTCAGGATTGCTATTTTCCTCTCCTTCTTCCATTTTTCCTTCTCTGCCTCCTTTCTTTCCTTCCTTTGTTTCTTTGATAGCTAACTGATTATGCTTCCATGGTTATAGTGTTATTCAAAGAATCAAAACATCTGTGAAGAAACATCTCCTAAATATGCCTTCAGAAAATATATGCTATATATTTGATGCATTGGAGGAAAAGGATTGCCTCCTTTTCCATAACTAGATTTGGGCTCAAGAAAGTTATAGACTTTCCTTGATCTCAGTGATCTCACCCTTCAGTGGAAGTCACCTCCATTTCTAAAGTTCTATGTTTTTGACATCCAAGTAGAATGGCAAGCTTGGCCCCAAGAGATTACCTTGCACTGTGTCTGCAGGTCCCAGACTGGGAAAGAAGTTCTACAGATCTTCATCAGACAATGGCACGGCATGTGAGTTCATCTCAAATCTCCCTAGAGCCCAGGCTGGAGTACCAAGAGGCCAGCAAAAACGTGAGTCTGAATATTTAAAAGTTACACAGCAATCCATTAAATAAAACAAGTCTTATACTGCTACCTTAACAAACAACAACAAAGCAACTTCAAAATGACAAGATTTTTAAAAAGGAGTAAGTTCTACTTATTTAAATGCCTATAATTTGGCATTAAAATATTAAAAATCATGAACTTAATTACTCTTGAGACATATCTGGGTGTTTTAGGATGACAACACTTGGGTGAGTAAAAAAAAATAGTACATTTTTATTTTAGTACATTTATTATCTTGTCTTAATTTCAGCACAATAATTGATTTTGTTGTTAAAAATCAGAATTTTCATGTAATTTGTATTCCAATAACACTAGTAATAAAAAGGATAAAAAATAAGATGCACTTAACATGTACAAAGTTTAAATATGTTTACAGCAAAAGTATAAAGTAAAAGATTGAAAAAGTGAAATTGTTTTTGTGTTTTTGAGTTTTTTCTTCTTTGATATTAAATTTTTATTAAAATTGCAGTGCATTATACAAATAATTGATATAAACAATTGTAATCAAATTATATTAGTAAGAATGGCATTTTTATTTAACTTTTTAAAGTAGTAATTAAACCTTATTAACTTTTAAATACAAATAACAAGATTTTCAATTCTAATTTTCAATGCTTATGTAATTGACAGTGGGAGAAATCAATAAGTATTAGGCTTATGCTTGTTACTTCTAACCCACATGTATACATATTTGAGTATAATTTTTTTCATAATGAAAAATAGTTCTCAGTCTCCCTTGTAACTGTTAGGAACAGTACTGTAATGCAAGAATATTCAGCACCACCAGGTGGAAAACCCCAACAAGATGCAAGAAAAAAGATGCTTGGCAATGCTGGGAAACGGTACTTTGTTAAGCAAAAAGTCTATTACATTTGTGCAATCCGAGAGGAGTTATATTTAAGAGGTTAATTAATTTTTTTTCTTAACCTAAACACTGCTACACTGTAATGTAGGCAGCAGCACGACCCATAAACCTTTGTTATTTGGATGAGTTGCCTTTTTTTTTTCTCCTTGAACAATGTTAGTGATAAGAATTAATGTTTGGAATTATAGATTGTGCTATGCCAAAGTTGAGTACCCAATTCGAAGTGATATATGAGCCCATGTATCTTTAACACATTTTTATGAGCATGTATGTACAATATGTGGGTCACCTACAGCATCGGGCCCAAGTCAACAGAGCCAGTAGCGAGATCCAAGGGTGGGACTACCAGCATGGTAGAGGGGAATCTTCTATGATACATGTTCATATTCCACATCAGTGTTTGTCACATTCTCCCCCACTGTCTAGTGGCAACACTTACCTTTTGGGTGCATGAGATTGTGAAATCACTTCCTGAGTTGATCTATAGACCTCATGTCCTTGATTGCATGGGAAAAACAAATCGATGCAAAGAGGGAGAGCATTGTATAAAGTACATAATGCCATAGGGTAAGGGGTTTTTATTAACATAATTAAAATATGTGTTCTATAATATATTAAAATATGTCTTAAAGTGAATGCTTGTATGAGTTTGAATAACTTTTAAAAAAATTTGTTGTTGGAAAATGGACTATTTTATTACAGTGAATCTTCACTGAGATTGAAAAAAGTCAGAAACAATATGACAAGGTGAATCTTTGAAATTAAATGGTAGAAAGCCATTAAAAAAAAAATGATTTAAAGGTTAGAGAAAGCTAACACTGAGAATGAATATATCTGATAGAGCAAGTTGGTCGGAGGAGAAAAATCTCCAAAATTAAATAGGGCACTACATTTCAGATAAAATGGAACACTACATACAAGCCAGAGGTTACCATGCTTATTACAGAAGAAACTCACAGTTAAGAGTTAGCTTCTGCTATGTTTTGTAGCTGAAGTTTGAACCAGTAACTGACAGTGACAAGATTATTAAAAACAAAAAAGTTAGAATTAGAAGAGACTTAAAGATATATAATAGAGTTTCTTCAGTTTACACTTTAGGCATTTTTACTCTAATCGATTTGAATTAATTTTAATTTAGTTTATTTACTTTAGACGTATTTTTTAATATAAATTTTATTCTAACTGGTAATTTTGAGTCAGAAACTAAGTATTTTAATTATGCTTGTAGGTTAATAACTGGTTTCATTTTTATAAACTAAATATCTGAAATCTAAATTTGTGTAATCTTGAAATCTAATGTATCTGATGATGGTTGTCCTATCTTTTTGTTTTGAAGTAATTGGTATTCTTTCCCAGCTATGGTAAAATCTCAGGGTGCAGAGAATACTCTGCAGCTGAGATGTGAAAAGCTAGTTAAGAATTACTGTCAACTCTTAAATGTAAGAAATGGCAGCAAGTATGTTTATGAAAAGATTGAGAAGGGAAATATTTTATATATTTTAATTTTATTGGAGTATAGTTGGTTTTTAATATTGTGTTAGTTCCAGGTATACAGCAAAGTGATTCAGTTATATACATATATTTATTAATTTTTAGATTCTTTTCTCAGAGGTTATAGAGAATATTAAATAGAGTTCCCTTTGCTATATGGTAGGTTGTTATTGGTTATCTGTCTTAGATACAGTAGTGTGTGTGTGCATATGTGTGTGTGTGTGCACACAGATGTGCATACGCACATCCCAAGCTCCTAATTTATCCCTGCCCACTATAATTCCTCTTTGGTAACCATAAGTTTGTTTTCAATGTCTATAACTCTGTTTCTGTAAATAAGTTCATTTGTATCTTTTTAAAAAAAAGTTACATTCCACATATGAATGATATCTTATGGTATTTGTCTTTGATTGACTTAGTATGATAATCTCTGGGTCCCTCCGTGTTGATGTAAATTATTTCCTTATTTATAGGACTGAATAATGTCCCATTATATATGTGAACCACATATTCTTTATCCAGTCCTCTGTCAGTGTACATTAGGTTGCTTCCATATCCTGGCTATTGTAAACAGTGCTTCACTGAACATTGGGGTGCACTTAACTTTTCAGATCATGACTTTCCCCAGATATATGCCCAGGAATGGGATTGCTGGATCTTACGTTTAGTTCTTTAAAAGGAATCTCCATACTGCTCTCCATAGAGGCTGTACCAATCTACATCCCAGCAACAGTGCAGGAGGGTTCCCATTTCCTCACACCCTCTCCAGTCTTTATTATTTGTAGACTTTTTGATGATGGCCATTCTTATCAGTATGAGGTGACACCTCATTGTAGCTTTGATTTGCATTTCTCTGATAATGATGTTGAGCATCTTTTCATGTGCTTTTTGGCCATCTGTATATTTTCTTTGGAGAAATGTCTGTTTGGACTTTATGCCCATTTTGGATTATTTGTTTTTATGACATAGAGCTTCATGAGCTGTTTGTATATTTTGAAGATTAATCACTTGGTTGCTTCATTTGCAAATATTTTCTCCCATTTTGTAAGTTGTCTTTTCATTTTGTTTTTTACTTCCTTTGCTGTTGAGAAGCTTTTAAGTTTAATTAGGTTCCATTTATTATTGTTTTTATTTTTGTTACTCTAGGAGGTGGATCAAAAAAATACTGCAATTTATGTCAAAGAATGTTCTGCCTATGTTTTCCTCTAAGAGTTTATAGTGTCCAGCCTTATATTTAGCTTTTGATCCATTTTGAGTTTAATTTTGTGTATAATGTTAGAGAATTTTCTAGTTTCATTCTTCTGCATGTAACTGTCCACTTTTCCCAGCACCACTTATTGAAGAAACTGTCTTTTCTCCATTATATTAATATATAATATATTATAATATATTTGAGAAGGCAAATTTCATAAAACTCCAGTGCTGGTTGAGGTTTTAGCAGACATGATTGATATCCATAATAATCAGAGAAGAAGAAGAACATAAATAACATTTCAGAATATTATTTATCAAGAGTCCAGTGACAGTTTGATCGACAATTGTTAGGCACCAACATATTATGAGGCAAGGTTGGCTTAGGCCTTAACTTCAGGAAGGGTCTTATTGTCTCGTCCCTTGTGTGAGGTGAAGCAGGGACTGAACTTGGTATTTTCAGGGTAAACTTCTCTTCTTTGGCCTAAAGCCTATATGCATGGCTAAAGAGCACAACAAATGATTGAGTAGTTAAGGTGAGAATATTTACTTCTGAACCTCACCAGTTCCATCCATTGGCTTTTCTTTTTAGTCTGTGTATACCACTATCATTTGTCCAATTACCAAGACTGTCCCCAAAATCCAGAGTTATTCCATTTACCTCCTTTTCCTCACACTCCACAACCAAGCAATTCTTCTGGTAATTGGTAAAAGCTCCCCCAATTCACCCTTTTCCCTTTACCTTCTCTGCTTCTGCCTTAATTCAGGTCTGTTCACTCATTCATTAGGCAACATTTATTGAGGAGATATTCTGTGACAAGAGGGGTAGTTCTTTCTGTGCAATATTTCTGTTGAAAAACTATATATATTTATATCAATATTATTTGTTAATTATGTTTTCTAGCTTACCTATAACTTTGATGTCTAACATTTTACATTGCTTATTAACTACTGACAAGTATTTCCAATATAATGAGCTTAATTGAAATAGAAGCATAAATCTAGTCTGCAAGTGAGATATTAGGACATTCATGCAAACTCATTCTGAGCTAAACTATAGGAAAGTCTCAAAATATTATAGATAATATTTTGATAATATATAGATAATAATAATAAAGAAAGACATTCTTTCTGATAGAAGAAAACCATAAAAAAATGTGAAATTTCCCAGAAGAAAAAGTCTGGGCTAATGCCCACATTAGTTGCCACATTTGAATTCTTCACAAGTAACATGAAAAGGATATGCATGGACTTACCCCTCCAACCTATTTAGTTATGTTTCTGATAAAAGTAAGAATCCTAGACTTGATGCAAAACAAATAGGCTGAGACTCTGATATAGGGACTATATGAAGATCACTGAGACAGGACCAGTCAACATGCAGTCAGGTGATAGAAACAACATCAATGATTTTAAAAGATTCTTAAGATAGAAAATTTAAAATCAAAAAGAATTAAGTTGGCATAATATTACGAATGAGGAAGCGGATGGGAAACAAAAACTGTCTAAGTTATCAGGAAAGATCAGCCAGCACTAGAGAATAAGGGAAGACCTTGGAATAGTACAAAACTTAGGAATTTAGAGGGGCGTCTCCATGGAACTGAGACCCAGATCTCTTAGAAATCACCTCCCGTTATGGAAAAACTCATTGTTGGCATAAAGAAGTATTTCTAGGGTAACGGTGACAAGAACGATTGATGCAAACAGCCAGGAAGTAAACAAGGAATAACTAAGTCCTTTCTTTCTACTGCAGCCTTGTAGATTCCCTCCATTGCCCGCTTTTGGCTGATCCTAATGGGAAGCCGTATGTCAAAGCAAAAATGGGTTTACAGAGTCCTCATCCAGCATCATGAAGACATATTTTTAGAAGTGTGGGTTTAGAATTGAAGAGTAGTAGCCTACTACCTGGCATGATGGTCACTGGTGGGAGAACAGACAAGGTCTGGAAAGAATACATGTTAACATAACTCCCAACTTTGGAGTGTGGTTAAGTGGGGCCCCTCTCTTTTTGCCCAGGGGCTGCCTTCACCAATTGTCACCCAGCAATTAGCATGGTCCTGCTCTCAGCAGCCGCAGGCTGGGTCTGAGGATTGGATCCAGATTCACTCTTCCTTACCCATAGCCAGCTCTCTGGAATATGTTAGCCTAACGCATACCATACATTTGTTATATTTCTTAGACAAAGAAATAATCCAGGCTTTACAGTGGTGCCAAAAAGTGACTTTAAGATCCAAGTCAATCCTGCCTTGTTGTTAATTCAGAAACTGTAGAACACGAAATCAATAACAACAAAAAAGGGAATGTCAACATAATAAATTAATCATTACCAAATGTGTTCCTGTCTTGCAGAACTATTAATATTAACAATGATTGTCATCCTCTCCTAGGGATAGGAAAGGGGGAACATACACAAGTCCCCTAAGAAAAGTTTAAAACTATGCTAATAAATCAGTTAATGGATAGATAAGTCAGAGGTAGAAAAGAATGGAAGGCTTTTAAACTCCATCTTCATCTTCTTTAAACTTCATCTTCACTTGAAAAACAAAAATCACTATTCTTTTCCACTTTTGCATATTTCCTGTTATTTGGAGTTAAGAAGTCACCTAGCTAAGAATCAAATCAATACCTGCTTTACAAGATAGCTTAAACTTGAGTACTGTTACTGCTTCTCCAAGCCTCCTTTAAGCTAGTTAAAATTGACAGGTAGTCTGGAAAGTTAGTACAAGCTCACTATAGTTGAAACAGGAAGAAAGCAAACAAACCTAAAGATATCAGATAAATGATATCAGAGAGCTATTGTTAAAGCCATTTAAAGGTTTCTACTCTCTTATCACAATTTACCTTTCCAGTTTCATCTTACAACAATCTTCCAAGGACCTCTATAAGGCAGCACACAGGATCACTCAGTTGTGTCAAGATTAACATGTAAAATGTTCTTGCTGTTCTCTATGCCCTGCAGGTCTCCCTAGCCTTCCTCCTTCCTGCCTGGTGAAATTTTTTTGAATCTTATCAACAATCCTTTTGAATCAACTCCTTTCTGAAATTTGACATTGTTTTCTCCAGTTTCCTCCATGTTCTTTAGTAAGATCTGTGTAGCATTTACATCTTTGTAATTAGAGGTATTATATTTCTCAAATCTAGGATGCCATTGATGATAATGTGTCCCATTACTTTATATAACACAAAGAAAGAGAAATGGTTTGCATTAAACCATGGGGCCATCGATTTTATGAAACATTTCAACTCCAGAGGTGATAGAATATAAATGAAAGATGTGTTTTAGAATTAATGAGATGAGGTAGCTGTGTATAGGACTTCTCTGCTAAACTGTCGAACCCTGAGCTCCATAACAGTGGGACACATGACTCAATATTGTGTCCCTAATTTCAAGGGTACTGCTTGACACATAACAGATTCTACAATAAATGCTTGTTAAATGTGCGCCCACAAATAAATATGCAAAGTGAAGCTGTATCCTTAGCAACATTTAGCCCAGACTATGTTCTGTGATCACAAATGATAATGCCTATGATACAAATAAGAGATACAGAATCATAAGATCCAGACTTTCTTTGGCAAAACTCCATGACTTTCATCGAGGGCTAGTCGTATTTGCAGAATGACTAGGCATTTATCTCTGGGCTTTACTTTTAAGAATCATGGGAAAGCCCTGACTCTAAATAAGCCATTTCCTGCATGAAAATCTCACCTTGAGGTAAATCCTTTTCTTGTAACAAAATGTACAATTTCCTGAGGGAAAATCTCATTAAGCTTTATTCAACAGCATCATTACATGAATTAGTTCACTTGGTCCCTCTTCAACAGCAACAAATAATGAACAATTTAAAGACAGTTCTGATAAAATAGGATCCTTCAACTTTATGCTTACCACTAACCAAGAAAGATTTGGAAAAAATATTTTAGAGTTCAGGACTACAGGAGGACATGGGATCAGCCATTCATGAGGCAGAAGAGGAGGCTGGGAGGAACAGAACACGTGGACTTAGTGAGAAGTTTTCAGTTCAATTCAGTCGCTCAGTCATGTCCGACTCATTGTGATCCCATGGACCACAGCCCACCAGGATTCCCTGTCCTTCACCATCTTCCGGAGCTTGCTCAAACTCTGCCCATTGAGTCCGTGATGCGATCCAACTATCTCATCCTCTGTCATCTCCTTCTTATCCTGCCTTCAATCTTTCCTAGCATCAGGGTCTTTTCAAATGAATCTGTTCTTCACATCAGGTGGTCAAAGTATTGGAGTTTCAGCTTCAGCATCAGTCCTTCCAATGAATATTCAAGACTGATTTCCTTTAGGATGGATGGTTGGATCTCCTTGCAATTCAAGGGACTCTCAAGAGTCTTCTCCAACACCACAGATCAAAAGCATCAATTCTTTGGTGCTCAGCTTTCTTTACAGTCCAGCTCTCACATCCATACATGACTACTGGAAAAACCATAGCTTTGACAAGATAGACCTTTGTCGGCAAAGTAATGTCTCTGCTTTTTAATACGCTGCTTAGGTTGGTCATAGCTTTTCTTCCAAGGAGCAAGCATGTTTTAATTTCATGGCTGCAGTTACCATCTGCAGTGATTTTGGAGCCCCCCAAAATGAAGTCTCTCATTGTTTCCATTGTTTCCCCATCTATTTGCCATGAAGTGATGAGACCAGAGGCCATGACCTTAGTTTTTTGAATGTTGAGTTTTAAGCCAACCTTTGCACTCTCCTCTTTCACTTTCATCAAGAGACTCTAGTTCTTTGTTTTCTGCCATAAGGGTGGTGTCATCTGCATATCTAAGGTTATTGATATTTCTCCCAGCAATCTTAATTCCGGATTGTGCTTCATCCAGCCTGGCATTTTGCCGGACATACTCTGTATAAAAGTTAAATAAGCAGGGTGATAATATACAGCCTTGACATACTCCTTTCCCAATTTGTAACCAGCCATTTCTGGTTTGCTCCATTTGCTCCATGTCCAGTTCTAACTGTTGCTTCTTGACCTGCATACAGATTTCTCAAGAGGCAGGTAAGGTGGTCTGGTGCTCCATCTCTTGAAGAATTTTCCAGTTTTTTGTCATCCACATAGTCAAAGACTTTGGCATAGTCAATGAAGCAGAAGTAGATATATTTCTGGAACTCTCTTGCTTTTTCAATGATCCAGTGGTTGTTGGCAATTTGATCTCTGGTCTCTCTGCCTTTTCTAAATCCAGCTTGAACATCTAGAAGTTCTCAGTTCACATATTGTTGAACCCTGGCTTGGAGAATTTTAAGCATTACCTTGCTAGTGTCTGAAATGAGTGCAATTCTGTGGTATTTGAACATTCTTTGCCTTTTGTGTCTTTGGAAACAGTGATAAACTTTATTTTTTTGGTCTCCAAATTCACTGTAGATGGTGACTGCAGCCATGAAATTAAAAGACGATTGCTCCTTGAAAGAAAACCTATGACCAACCTTATAGACAGCATATCAAAAAGCAGTGACATTACATTACCTTGCCAACAAAGGTCCATCTAGTCACAGCTGCGGTTTTTCCAGTGGTCATGTATGGATGTGAGAGTTGGAATATAAAGAAAACTGAGTGCCGAAGAATTGATGCTTTTGATCTGTGGTGTTGAAGAAGACTCTTGAGAGTCCCTTGGACTGCAAGGAGATCCAACCAGTCCATCGTAAAGGAGATCAATCCTGGGTGTTCATTGGAAGGACTGATGTTGAAGCTGAAACTCCAGTACTTTGGCCACCTTATGTGAAGAGCTGACTAATTTGAAAAGACCCTGATGCTAGGAAAGATTGAAGGCAGGAGAAGGAGGGGATGACAGAGGATGAGATGGTTGGATGGCATCACCAACTCTATGGACATGAGTTTGAGTAAGCTCCAGGAGTTGGTGACGGACAGGGAAGCCATGGTGTCACAAAGAGTCAGACACAACTGAGCGACTGAACTGAACTGAAACATTCTTTGGCATTGCCTTTCTTTGGGACTGGGATGAAAACTGACCTTTTCCAGTCTTTTGGCCACTGCCGAGTTTTCCAAATTTGCTGGCATATTGAGGACAGCACTTTCACAGCATCATCTTTTAGGACTTGAAATAGCTTAGCTGGAATTCTGTTACCTCCACTAGCTTTGTTCATAGTGATGCTTCCTGAGGCCCATTTGACTTCGGATTCCAGGATATCTGGCTCTAGGTGAGTGATCACACCTCATGGTCTGGGTCATTAAGATCTTTTTTGTATAGTTCTTCTGTGTATTCTTGCCATCTTTTCTTAACATCTTCTGCTTCTGTTAGGTCCATATTGTTTCTGTCCTTTATTGTGCCAATCTTTGCATGAAATGTTCCCTTGGTATCTAATTTTCTTGAAGAGATCTCTAGTCTTCCCCATTCTATTGGTTTCCTCTGTTTCTTTGCATTGATCACTGAGGAAGGCTTTCTTATCTCTCCTTGCTATTCTTTGGAACTCTGCATTCAGATGGGTATATCTTTTCTTTTCTCCTTTGCCTTTAGCTTCTCTTCTTTTCTCAGCTATTTGTAAAGTGTCCTCAGACAACCATTTTGCCTTTTTGCATTTCTTTTTCTCAGGGATGGTCTTGATCACTGTCCCTGTTCAGTGTCGTGAACCTCTGTCCTTAGTTCTTCAGGCACTCTGTCTATCAAATCTAATCCCTTGAATCTATTTGTCACTTCCGCTGTATAATCATAAGGGGTTTGATTTAGGTCATACCTGAATGGTCTAGTAGTATTCTCTACTTTCTTCAATTTAAGTCTGAATTTGGCAATAAGGAGTTCATGATCTGAGCCACAGTCAGCTCCTGGTTTTATTTTTGCTGACTGTATAGAGCTTCTCCATCTTTGGCCACAAAGAATATAATCAATCTGATTTTGGTATCGACCATCTGGTGATGCCATGTGTAGAGTCTTCTCTTGTGTTGTTGGAAGAGGGTGTTTGCTATGACCAGTGCATTCTCTTGGCAAAACTCTATTACCCTTTTCCCTGCTTCATCTTGTACTTGGAGGACAAATTTGCCCATTACTCCAGGTAGCTCTTGACTTCCTACTTTTGCATTCCAGTCCCCTCTGATAAAAAGGACATCTTTTTTGGGTGTTAGTTCTAGAAGGTCTTGTAGGTCTTCATAGAACCATTCAACTTCAGCTTCTTCATCATTACTGGTTGAGGCATAGACTTGAATTACTGTAATATAGAATGGTTTGCCTTAGAAATGAACAGAGATCATTCTGTCATTTATGAGACTGCACCCAATACTGCATTTTGGACTCTTATGTTGCCTATGATGGCTACTCCATTTCTTCTAAGGGATTCTTGCCCACAGTAGTAGAAATAATGGTCATCTGAATTAAATTTGTCCATTCTGGTCCATTTGAATTCACTGATTCCTAAAATGTCTATGTTCACTCTTGCCATCTCATTCTTCATACTTCTCATCTTAATGAGCAACTTTTCTTGGATTGGAATACCGCCTTCCTGGGAAACTGTACTTTTATTTCCATCCTATCCTATAGGCCTTTTCTTTAGTTTTGTTGAATGCTTCTGTATTTCTGCCATTTACAACAGTTACTTACCTGATTTCAATGCATGTTGCTCTGTGATGTTCATTTAGACCTATTCTTTTTAATGCCTCTCCTTTTTTCCTTTCTGCATCACCATTTCTCAAGCTTTGGTATGTTTTCTTTTCTTTCATATTAGTTCCCTAGATCAAGAACTCTTGTTTGGGAATGAAGTGCATATTCATCCCTGGAATTTTTCAGCTTTTTCCTCAGCCTGAGCCCTGTTACTCTTGTTCTCTCAGTCAGCCTGCACTCTCTGGTTCTAATTTTAGTGATGCAGGACCCAACCTTTCAAGTCAAACTCTGCCCTTACAAAATGTGTTGTTTCACTACATATCTGTGGTTTTTATTTTTATTTTTTCTCTTTTAGTCTTTACAAATATGACTAATTGGACTCAATATGCCCTTCCATGTCATATAATTGGCTTGAAATATTTTCTCTGCACCTGTGCATTTTGTTTCTCCTCTCCCCATTTAAAATGCTTCAATAAAATATACCCTGATGTTTACCTCTAGCAGCCTGATATATCAGCCCCATCCTCTCTACTTGGGGAAAGAGAGACCTGACAGATACGTCACATGTGGCCAGGGGAGCACACCTGTCTGGATCACCGATAATAATGCCTTGCACTATACGACACTTCGAACTTTTTCTAAATACTCTTACTTCTATTTTTCATTTTCACCTCTTTCTTAGTTGAAACTTATGACATTTCTTGTGCCTTTTTAGTCACTGATTTTTGTCTTTTCTAGCAGTCATTTCATTTCTGAATAGCATTCATATAGTTTTTATCACTATAATTCTGCATAATCAAACCAGTAATTTTGAGAATTTTTTTTTTATTCCGAACTATATTTCTTTCAAAACATACTCCATTTCTCCACCTCTAAAACTTCTATTTAATCTTTGGAAGCAAATTACTGCCAACATGTCTTTCAGAGTTATCCCCAGTAATTTTATAATCATAGTTCTCCCAATGTGATTACTAGGTAAATGCTCTGACTTTAATTCTTCTCTTGACAAGGCACCATCCTCCTTCAGATAATTATTAAGTCCCTCCTCTGCTGTCTGTCTCCCCCTCAGAGACAGCTTCTGTTCACCTCTCCTCACCCTCAATGCAGGCATTTCTCTCATACAGTGCTTGAGAATCAACAGCTCCCAATTTAATATTGGGAAGCTTTTTGAACATCCCTTCTTTTCTTTCCTTTACTATGCCCCTCAATTTCTCATTTACTCAGAGTTAAGGATTCACTTCCTGTGGTAGGTAGAGTTTTAGCATGGCCCTGGAGATTCCCACACAGCTGGTGTACTTGCCTTGTTCAATCTTCAATGTGGTAGATCTATGATGATGATGGAGTAGCATTCAATGCTATGGGTAGACAATATGTGAAAAGGACTATGTAAATGTGATTAAGGTCTAATCAAAAGATTAGCTGGGGGTACCTGACCCAGACAAGTAAAACCTTAAAAGGAAGAAAAGTCTGGGCAGTCTCCTGCTGGTTTTGAAGACACAAGCTCCCATACTGTGGACGGGACCATAGAGTGGAAAATGCTGGGTAGCCTCTGGAAGATAAGAGTACCCCCAGCCAAGAGTCAATAAGAAAAGTTGTATCAATCCTGCAAGAGCAACGTACTTAATTCTGCCAACAACCATTGGAGCTAGATGTGAACCCAGTCTAGCTCACACCTTGATTTCAGCTTTGTGAGACCCTGAGCAGAAAATCCAGCCATATCATGGCCAGATTTCTGACCTAAGCAAAAGACTAAGACAGTGATAGCTTGTCATATACAACAATGGGCAGGGGGGAAGGTGTATTATTTTTCTCTATTTACTGACCATCTCTCCTTGCAACTGGAATTCCTACTTATCCTAAGTACAGTTTCTTAGAGACAAAATACGTCAGATCCTACCAGTGTTTGACCTCTCCTTTGGACCTGTTTGTGTTTCTCCACTCTGATCCTTACTTTATGATTTTACTTAATCTATTCCTCTTTGCTTCCAGGAATGTGTTCTGCTTGTTTGTGATTTTGAAGGTAATAGACTTAATCTAATCCATTTATTTGCTTCCTCATAAGTAACATTCCTTGGCCCACTGCTCATTAGTAGTCAGGGTTAAATTCAACAGCAAGCCTGCTGTAATGACATACTTTCTGATGTTTCAGTGAAACAGATCCATTTATTCACTCATTCACCAACTTTTTCATTCAACAGTTAGAATGTCAACCTAGGATACAGACTTTGGTTCTAGAAACCTCACATTATGGAATCAAATAATATATTAAATAGAACTTTAAAGTTATATAAATTTAAGCCATTACTCTTGGGAATAAGAAATAAATACACACACATAAAGAACAAATTTAAGGTTTTCTTGGTGGCTCGGATGGTAAACAATCTGCCTGCAATGCAGGAGACTCGGGTGTGAAGCTGGGTTGGGAAAATCCCCTGGAAAAGGGAATGGCTTCCTGCTCCAATATTCTTTCCTGGAGAATTCCATGGACAGAGGAGCCTAGCAGGCTACAATCCGTGGGTTTGCAAAGAGCTGGATATGACTGAACGACTAAGACTTTCACTTCATTTCAGTTCAGTTCAGTTGCTCAGTTGTGTCCTGCTGTTTGTGACCCCGTGGACTGCAGCTTCCTGTCCATTACCAACTGCCAGGCTTCCCTGTCCATTATCAACTGCCAGAGCTTGCTCAAACTCAAGTCCATCATCAAGTCTGTGATGCTATCCTACCATCTCATCCTGTCATCCCCTCCTCCTCCTGCCTTCAATCTTTCCCAGCATCATGGTCTTTTCCAATGAGTCAGTTCTTCACATCAGGTGGCCAGAGTATTGGAGTTTCAGCTTCACCATCAGTCCTTCCAATGAATATTCAGGACTGCTTTCCTTTAGGATTCATAGTTGGATCTCCTTGCAGTCCAAGGGACTCTCAAGAGTCCAACACCACAGTTCAAAAGCATCAGTTCTTCAGCACTCAGCTTTCTTTATTGCTCTAAAGAGAAAATTAGCAAATAAGTTTAAGAGAAATATTAAGGAAGAATATGAATCAGTGTATATTTTATCCCACAACATATCAGTTAGTGGCTTGCTTTTCTTTGAAGCAGTCATTCACTGTCATATTTTAAGTAACTATTACGTGTAAAACAGCGTATCAGGTATTCAAGAAAGATAGCAAGGGGGAGCCAGGATTAAAGGAACACAATCTTGTCCTCTAACATTTCTGCATAGTAACCTCCTGGTCTGCATAACAACTATACTGCCTGTTCTCTTGTGTGATTCTATAGATCTCCTGAACATATACTTTATATGTATAGAGGAGTCCAGGCACAGAGCATGAGCTGAAAAGTAGTATGGTAGCAGCAGTCATTGTGCATTTTCTGTCAACAACAAGATTTGACCTGCAGCATCCTATGTAGGCAGAGGGTGTGTAAATTATCATAGCCCGAGGATATGCAGTTAAGCATGAAGTTAGCAGAATGGCTGTCAGTGAATTGGGGGAAGAAACACTGCAGTCTGAACAGAAAACAAATACATTTCATATGAAGAGTGTGAATTTTCCATGGAAATGAGAAGACAGAATTCCTAAGAGAACTTATTTGCCTTGTCTATTTATTTCTGCCCTCTAGGAAGATGATAATGGGAAATATTTTAATAACATTGTAGGCTTTCACAAAGGCAGTGCTATTTTTGAGTAATAATATTTTAGAGTCATAAACATAATCCACATCTCACTTTCAGGATGTGTGCATCATCCTGAAATCAGTCTGACCATGATGTTTAAATGTCTTTGAGCTCAGGGTGTGCAGCGAGAAGGCAGGAGAGCAAGGTCCAGATGTTTGTGCCCTGTGATGCAAACTGACTTCCCTGACATCTGTGAGAGCCTGTGAAATCACTAGACAAGAAAAGGTCATTTTGTGCAGCACAGGTATCCTAGGTAACAGTTTTTATCTAAATCGTCATTCCTTAATTGTTACACATTGCTAATTCCTTCTTCCCTTTCCAACCTAGTATCTTACCAGTGAAACTGTGGCATGAACCATTCCTTCTAGTCAATCCTGAAGTCTAAAAATATATATTAAATATTTCTGTAATAAAAATCCTTAATAAATCTTTGAAAAGTACAAGTTTATGAATCATTCGATATAACCAAGTTTCAGTATCCGAAAAACATTTAACCACCTCCTGAAACTGGATGTAATTAGGATCTTCCGCATTGAAATCTAAGGCACTGTTGTAAAACTGAACAGTTGTCCTTTTTTAAAGTAGATCTTAGTCTGTATATTCAGTGAAGCTGGTTATTAACTTCTCATGAGTAAACAGACTAAAAATCTTCACAGAGATGCAATCAGAATGGGAACTGAGAAGCTCCAATGTTGTTAAACTAGCTGCAACCTGAAAAGCAGAACATTACACAGAATAACTTCATAGATAAAGCTAATGATTGAACTGGTAAGGACACTTCTGGTCAATTTTGATTTATATAGAATCAATTTTTAGTGTGTATGTCCTTTAGTTTTGTTCGACTTGGTTTTAAAAGTAACCTTAGGTTTCATGTTGTACTCAACAATTTAAAATATCCTCATGCATATTGATGTGTATACACACATGTCCACATTCACATAATCACAGTGGACATAATATAAGTCTCTGATTATATATTCCTCAGGAAATTTCATCCTTCTTCCTACTGAACTGATAGATAATTGGATAACTTCCAAATGTTTTACTCTAGACCAAGCTTTTGTTGAAGCTCCAAACTTGCATCCCATTAAATATTTGTAGCTAGGTGCCCACAAATATCTGAAAACACATCAAGCCCCAAAACAAGCTTATGACACCTCCAATTCTACCTGTCTTCTACTCTCCTTTGGTCAGTAAATGGTACCATCAACATCAGTGTTCTCCAGGGGATCTTTCTGACCCAGGGAATGAATATGGGTCTCCTGCATTGTAGACAGATTCTTTACCACCTGAGTCATCCTCAGACAGTTCTCAGGATAGAAACTTAAGAGTATCTAGAAACATTAACTATCAAAATGTCCATGCTTATAAATCACCAGATTCTGACATTTTCCCCTCTGAGTTCTTCTCAAATGCATCCTCTTGTCTTCATCTTTATTTGGAATTCCTTAATTTCAAGTTCCCCCCATGTTTTGACAGACTATTTTCATAGATTCCCTACAAACTTTTCTTCTTTTAGGTCAGATTTCATTCGCATATTCTCCATGAATCATCCTGTCATTAAAAGAAGATCTTAAATGTCCATAAAAGCTTAATGAATCTTTAATATCTGCACAATAAAATTTAGATTAATTAGGATGGCATATATAATTCTTTCTTCATAATTTCTCTGTAATTCTATGTCCAACTTCAGCTCCTGTCATTTCCTACACAGTATGGAATGTAGTAAGGAACCATGAATAAGGAGCCACAGTCAATAAAAAACAACAAAATCTAAAAAGGACAAATAAAAATAATTAGCAAAATAGTAGATGTAAACTCAACTATATGAAATTGCTTTAAATAAAAATGCAAAAAAATGTTCCAATTATAAAGCAAAGAATGTAAGTCTGGATGAAGAAGGCAGACTCAATTATAAGTCATCTATAAGATATCTATTAAATATAAAGATGCAGAACATTTCAAAGGAAGGAAAGGAAAATGATATGTCAGACATCTAGAAAAGAATTTGCATAGCAAGGTGACAATAATATACATCAGTATTAGTATCTCCATACTCATATTACATGAAATAAATCTCAACACAAAGTATTTCTGAAGGTAAAGGTAGACATTTCATGATAAAAGAGCAACTAGGGAGACATAATCATCTTACATGTGAATGCATGTAATTAATAGGTGAGCTCCAAAACACATGAAGTGAAAATAGACACAACTAGAGAGAGAAAAAGACAAATTCATAGTGATATTTGCATAATACTCTTGTTGTTAATGATTAGAAAATTTGACCCCAAATAGTAAGAAGATAGAAGATCTAAGGAACACTATCAGCTAATTTGATATAATTGACATTTGCAGACAACTTCAACAAAAATAGGAGTGAAACTTTCTTTAATGTATCCATGACATATTTTCTAAGATCATATGCTTGATCATAAACGAGTCTCAACATATCTCAAAAGAATAAAATCTTACAGTGTGTTCTCTAACCAAGATATAATTAAATAGATATCAATTATAATCACTCTTTGTTGTTGTTCAGTCACTAAGTTGTGTCCAGCTCTTTGCAACCCCATGGACTGCAGCACACCAGGCTTCCCTGTCCTTCACTATCTCCAGAGTTTGCTCAAATTCATGTCTGTTGAGTCAATGATACTATCTAGCCATCTCATCCTCTGCCACCCTCTTCTCCTTTTGCCTTCAATCTTTCCCAGCATCAGTCTTTTCCAATGAGTAGGCTCTTTGCATCAGGTGGTCAAAGTATATAAAGACTCTAAAATGACCAATTATTTAAAATTAACACATTTTTGAATAATCCAATGTAGGAGGATTCTAACATTAAGTAAACGTATAATGGATGTAATAATAAAAATAAAAGAAGGGAGAATTCTCTTACCTAAAGATAAATGCTTAGCCTCATTACACTTTGATAGTCTGCCATGCTAAAATAAAGAGTTGGGGAGCACACACACACACACACACCCCTACACACACCTCTGTGTGTGTGTGCGCATGTGTGTGTGGTTTACCTGCTTACTGCCACACAAATAAATGGTTAGTAATTTTGTTGGAAAAATTCTCAGTTGCTAAAGTCCATAAAAGCATTTTAGTGTAATCATGCACAGAAGTTCTTAAAGTAGTTAAGATGGTCCCAACTATCCTTATGGACTATCTTAAGATAGACTATAATGGACTCTAGTCTTGAAGAATGTTTAAAATGGACTGACTCTGTTCTGGCTCCAGAGCTGTGTTGGTAATAAACCTACAGAGAAAACTCTTTGAGTTTTCACAGCATGTTATAATCATTAGCAAGTTATTTTGTGTGACCCCCACAGTGAGAGAAGTAAATACTGCTAACCCTTCTTTAACAAATGAGGAAAGTAAGGCACAAGAGAGGTCAAGTTTCATTTCTAACCAACTGTATAAATTAAAAGTTTTTTTTCAATCCCTCATCCCCAACCGTATTAAGAAGAGACATAGACTCTTGCTCTTACACTAGTGTCATTTGTTTCAAGTCACTAGTGTGTAAACACAGAAGAGAGGTTCATAACATGTAGGACATCAGTTCATCAGACTAATGGGATTTTAATATGTTTTATCTGTAGAGATCAATACAAACTCTAGTTTGCTATTTCAGCATAAAATGTCATATAAACAAACTGCTCAGTACACATCATGGCTCTAGTAGCGGCAAAGCAGTTCATCATCTAAGAAAACAAAGGTCTCTCCATTAAAATACCCTGACAATTCCCAGTTAGACTTTGTAAATAAGTACCAGCTTCTAATTATAACTTCATAAAATAAAAAATAACATTTTCCTTCATTTTCTTATTCTTGTAACAAAGCAGCAATCATAGAAATTAAGTTGACAGGGAGTATATCCAGACAAGAACTTGATATTGCTCTGATAACTCATATTTACCAACATCAAAATATTTTGTGCCTTTTACACACATTATCTCACTTACTGCTTATAACAATCTAGATCAAAGTACAGCAGATATTATTCTCCCTGTATACAAACAAGGAAACCAAGACACAAAGTAGCTTCTGCTGCTTTCCCGACAAAGAAGCAGGTGATAGTGGAGTGAGAACAGACCTTTGACTCTGAAGTCAGGTGGTTTCTGTAACATACTACTGCATCTCACGGTATCTAGACTACTCTTTCCAGAGTCTACAATTCTTAGTAAAACTTGTCTTGGTAACAACAGGCTATGATCACTGTAATATGAGTAGGATACATTAGCTTTAAAAGCAAAACTTTCAACAAAAACTATTGCCATATTAAAGAAATGTCTTATGCTATGCTAAGTCACTTCAGTCATGTCCGACTCTGTGTGACCCCATAGACAATAGCCCAAAAGGCTTCCCCGTCCCTGGGATTCTCCAGGCAAGAACACTGGAGTGGGTTGCCATTTCCTTCTCCAATGCCTGAAAGCGAGAAGTGAAAGTGAAGTCGCCTAGTTGTGTCCGACTCTTAGTGACCCCATGGACTGCAGCCTACCAGGCTCCTCCGTCCATGGGATTATCCAGGCAAGAGTACTGGAGTGGGGTGCCATTGCCTTTTCCAAAGAAATGTCTTATATATAAATAAATGTCAAAATCAAAGTTTTAGGTCACTTAATACCCTCTAGGGGTGCTTCATACCATAATGGCATGTTTCTAAAGGTATAATTTGTGTGCTTAGGAAGAGATTTTTTTTTTTCTCTTCTGGATTCTAGATTTCCAGAAATATGATATAATGATATAAAAATTCTCTTTAAAGCATTCTTATGATTTTATATTCTAAGATATATTTCTTTCAATTTTAGAAAAATGAGTCATTCTTAATAATATTCTGAAGCAAAATATTATGTTTATTTATTGCACTTATTTAAAGTACATTTTAGTTATATTCTATTATCATAAACCTTAGTAACATTAGAGGAATTGATGATTCCACAACTCTAATACACATCTGAACCAGCTCTTCTTCATCAGACAAAGTGATTTTGAGTAATGAATGGGATCTGTTCTTCAAAGGTACTCAATTTTGAGATATTTTTCATGACTGGGGTGTAAAGCAATTGAAAGCATGCTATGTAGAAATGGGTATATATTAAACCTGCCTCTTACCTGAGTCTCCTTGAGTGTGTTCCACATATAAATATATAACCAAAATATTTTTAAATGTAAGAGGGAAAAGAAAATATTCTAATAATGAGGAAAATAGATGGCTTCTTACCTTAGCTAAAAGGTTAATAAATAAAAGCTCATAAGAACAGGTTAGCAAAGAATGCATTGCCTATGGCTTCCACAATGGCTCATCAAGTAAAGAATCCACCTGTAATACGAGAGACACAGGAGGTTCATCCACATCACTACAACGGACTCAAGTACATTCCTTTATATAGCTTAGTGATTTTCCACTGTATATATGTACCACAACTTCTTTATCTATTCCTCTGCTGATGGACATCTAGGTGGCTTCCATCTCCTCGCTATTGTAATGATGCTGCAATGAACAATGAGGTGGGTGAATCTAGAGCCTATTATACAGAGTGAAGAAGTCAGAAAGAGAAAGACAAAGAGCATATATTAATACATATATATGGAATCTAGAAAAATGGTACTGATGATCCTATATGCCGGGCTGCAAAGGAGACACAGACATAAAGAACAGAATTGGGGCTCAGAGGGAGAAGGTGAATGTGGGAGAGTGAGAGAATAGCATTGAAACATATATATACCATATATAAAATAGATCATCAGTGAGAGTTTTATGTTTGATGCAGCTGGTGCTTTGTGACAACTGGGAGGGAAAGGGTGAGCAGGGAGGTAGGAGGCAGGTTTAGGAAGGAGGGGACACGTGTATAACTGTGGCCGATTCATATCGACGTATGGCAAAAACCATCACAATATTGTAAACTAATTATTGGATATACTGATCATTGTGCTAGAGTTTTACATAAAACATCTCATGTAATCCTCACACAAAATCTGTGAGACAGAATGTTACTGAGATCCATTTTATATGTGAGAAAATATAATGGAGTTTGTTTTAGTTTGCTAGGACTGCCATAACAACGCACCATAGACTGTATGGCCTAGATGACAAAAATATATTGTTTCACAGTTCTGGAGGCTAGAAGTCCATAATCAGGGTGCCAGAATTGGTATTCCTCACTCATTTTTTTGGCAGCTGATAACAGCCAATTTTTTTTTCTGATAGTAAAAAACATGATTTTTCTGTAGAAAAATCCTCGGTGGCTGTACCAGAAAATGGAAGGCATGCTTTGGCCTTTGATTATAATCTTCATGGACAAAACTTACATACTAATAATCAGAACCAAGCCAATAGCCTAACCCAATGGCAAAAGCCCTGTTAAATTAGTTTATTAGAGATTGTTACTTTTCTATCTGTTCCCTCCTACCCTCCCACACTTCTTTACTTTCCTTTCTTTTCTCTTAAACATTTTTCGTTGTCTCCTCTTTAGTTTGGTAAATACACTGGGGAAATCAGCATATGGTCAGTGATATAAGGAGATTTACACAAATTATTCATTCTACCATGAGACAAATGTAGTGATTTTTGACACAATTTTGTACCTTTTATTCTGCTTTAAGAAAAGTCCAGTGGTGTTCATTGGGAGAAGGTCCATAATGGGTTAGCACCCTTCTATTCTTTTAAGAAGAATAAGTGCTGGCGGCGATGTGGCAGGAGCTGAGAGGGTCAGGCTTGACCAGATTTTCTGTGTGATCTCCATAAGATTAGTTTCAGGAGACTGATGTCACTAATATAACACTTGCATAGGGCTTGACAGGACAAGGGTCCAAAGATACTGTCAAGTCTTAGACCCTGGAGGACCATGAATGGCAGGTGGAAGAGTTTGGATTCTATATAAGGTGGGAACAAGAACAGGTTTAGGATGGGGAAAATAATATCAAATTTCAGTTACAGAAGAGTTCCTTTTGGTAAGAATATGAAGAATACATTGTAGGGATAGTAACCTATTTAAGAAAAAAAAATTTCTTTTAGGTAATGAGAAATAATGACCTAATAAGACAACAGTGGTAAGAAGAAACAGAAAACTGTGGAACTGGGAATTAAACATCCTTCCAGCTTCTGCAGCACGTTACATAATACCAGCTAATAAATGCCCTTGAATACATGCAGTAGAATGGCTAGCATTTGGATAAAGTTACTGGTGGGGGAAAGGTGGTCAAGAGTTTCAAATATGGCTCTCTTTAACTTCTTTTGTTTTAACAAGATTTAGGTTTCAGCATCTTTTTTATGAAGTTGTATGGATGTTTCCCACAAATAACATTTGCTGAAGTACAGATGAGCAATTTTCTTTTTGTTCTTACTTTAACTCAGTTAGATAAAGAATTTGACAACTCAGGCAGGAAATATTAAGACCAAAACTCTAGCGTGAGATTACACAGTCTGTCTCCTTTGGCTCATCCTAAATCATACATGTAACTGGGTAAAATTTAACCATTGATGCCTGATCTGAAACTGGTATTCTTAAAGAAGACATCTTCCAGTTCTGCCAACTAGACCATAAGTTTTAGTTTCTTCTGGAACCAGGATAATAGACTGTGCCTTTATCCTCAGCAGTGTGCTTCTTCGCTTTATTTTTTTCATGCTTCTTCACTTTATTTTTGATTCCTTTTCTGTATTTTAAAATCCTATATTGATCTAATAGGAGGAAGTGCAATCTTGTTATTGACTACCTAAACAGACCTTCCTGCTTGTTTAATTCCTGTTTCACTGCAAAGGAAAGCTTCATTCAATACTGTCTCCAGCATCACAGCAATGATAATGTGACCGTTGTACACTGCTTTATGTTTTCATTATTTTCTCTGCACATAAATAAAGTGTCAAGAGTTTTAATACTTCACAAACAACATTCTGTAAATTATAGTAGTATACTATACTTCTCTGATCTTTTCAATATTGTGTGATTTGGTTGGCTGGCCTCTCTATTTATAGCCCTGCTGAGTAGAGGGGAAGGAATGAATATCCTGCTGCTAATGAAAATATCATATATTGAAAGAGTCAAATGATGATACTGTCTTGGTCCAGATGACGATATTTCACAAGATATACAGCATTACACATTGTAATTCTGATAAATCATTCTTCTGACAAAAGGTATAATGAGATTAGAAAATTGCCAAAATGAATTCATTTACAGACAGGGTTTGTACCCAGGCTAAGAACAGTGTGAATATTTAAACAAAACCTCATTAGAGTCTGAGGTTTAAAGTCACATTCCTCTTATTTTTCTACTGATACCTAAGATGGCATGTTTGGTACTTATATTAGGGAAGAACGGTTCAGAATGCTGATAGAGAATTTTCTTTTATAGCCTGAAAATACAGTGATCAAATTACATTTTGTCTTACATTCATTTGGAATGTTTGGCATAGTTTTGCCTTTTGGGAATAAGGAATGCATTCTTTAGGCTTCATACTAAATGTTTTTAATGATAGAGATAACAAAATATGCAGAGAGAATTAATCATATTGTTGTCATTTTGGGCTCTATGCATGTGCCAACTTATGTTATATTGCCTGCTGAAAAAATATTTAAGGCATTTCTAACTTTCCTGAGCTGTTCAGTAAACAAATCAGTATTGTTATTCAACTGTTTTTGAACTGTGCCTTTACCTTGCAGGAAAGAGGAGGAATACATAAGCCAATTTTATCACAACAGAGGGAGTCTCTTCTATGTCAATTTGTGTAACTACTTTGTTACTATTCAAAAGTAACTTTTGCCCTAAGAACATGTGTAAGAGAAGATGAGCTCTCTTTCAGTCCTTGTTAATTTGCCATGATATATTAGTGCATATGAGAGCAATCCTAATTAATATAATGTCCTAGCTTATTTCACAGGCATCTAAACTCTGCCCCAAAGACATCATCTATAACCCAAGCTCTGAGAAGCATGGCTCTGCACACCCCACTACTGTTCTCAGTAGTTCCCCCCCCCTCCTTTTTTTCTTTTCTGTGCATTGTAAATGAAGAGCTTTCACTTCAGGGAGACCTGCAACCTCCCCTCCTGAGGAGGGTGGAGATCTGCTCTGCCATTGAAGTTCATTTTCAATTAGTGTCTTGGATTTACTCATTAGAACAGCTTATAGGGAGCCATTATATGTTAAAGGATTTTAGACAGGTTAGGTATGATTTATAACATAAGGTGGAATTAGACAGGTTTAGTTTGATTAAGCAGTACATGTGTTGGGGTGGTGGTAGAAAGATTTATGAAGTGAAATCAAGTCAGAGAGAGAGAAAATGCAATGACTATGTGTAGCATGAAAGAGGATATATGTAGTTGGAGACAGTTAATCATATCTGTGACTCTATCTACCTGAATTCCTAATATTTGCTCAGGAATTTCCCAAAGCTTGTCTCATTTTATCTTCAGCATGATTCTGCAAGATAATCCGTTTCTTTCATTCACAGAAAAGGAAACTGAGGTTCTAAGAAGTTAAACGACTTAGTTAAGGATGGGAGTTTAAATTACAATACCATCCTGCAGCTAGAATTATTCTGCAAAAGACAAGAGAAATGGACAGAGATCCCCATGTCCAGATTTTCTTTCGACTAAGAGATATGAAGGAGCTCTGTCTTAAGTATGGGATTGTTGTATGCCCTAAAAGTGAGCCCACTAGGCAAATGGTGTTAGGCACAGGCAACCAAGAGAAGGAACCCCTCCTGTAAAGGCTTACCTCCCATGCCGCCAAAGAGACTGGAGCCTCCCACAGCTCCCGAGTGGCCTGGTGCTTCTTCCTTGTATCCAAACATGCCCCCATATCTGGAAGCACCCCCTCCACAAAAGCCAGCTCGAGTATGTCCCTTAGTTGAAACTGGAGGAGAATTCAGACCAACCCGGGTCCATAAGCCCTTCTCCCTCTTAGAACTAAGACAGATCAAACAAGACCTGGGAAGCTATACAGATGACCCAGGACTTTCCTGGTGGCGCAGACAGTAATGTGTCTGTCTGCAATGTGGGAGACCTGGGTTCGATCCCTGGGTCGGGAAGATTCCCTGGAGAAGGAAATGGCAACCCACTCCGGTACTCTTGCCTAGAAAATCCCATGGACAGAGGAGCCTGGTGTCCATGGGGTCGCAAAGAGTTGGACACGACTGAATGACTTCACTCTCACTAAGGACAAACAGCTAGGCTGAGACAGAGCCATGAATCAAACCCAGGTTATTGTTGTTTTCTTTCTGTTCCTAAATTCCATGTTCTTGTATTTCTCCATAATGTTCTTGAAAGTCATTAGTCTATTTCTCTCAGACTGTTCACACATGGCAATATCTCAGGTCTCACCTGAAATACTAAAGACATTTCAATCTGCCCCAGTACAGACAGCAGTAAGAATTCCTGCTTAAAGCATAGGTCATCCACAGCTTAATGGGTAATAAATCAGTCAAGGTCTATCTTTTCAGCACCTAATATCCAGGTGTCTCTTCCTTTAACCAGGCATCACAGGTAGACACCCAGCTGACAAATCCTTATTAATGTTCATATGTATTATTTATCCTTTGCCTTGCTCTGGAAAAGATTTCATTTGGCTTCCCTACTGAAATGCTATCAGATAAAGGTTTGTTTAATTATCCCTCTTAGAAAGACTAATATTTGCATTTTGATCCTTACTAGTTACCTGTTTAAAATAACATGGCAGCATAGATTTGCAAAAACTGTGAGAAAGAAGAGACTGATATTATTAGTCACCAAAGCATTCCTGACAATATCTAGGCAGCTAATTACCTTGCCTAGCCTTATAACCAGTCTTGCACAATTAACAATTACAATGAATTTTCATTTATCATCAAGTGCAGGTCCCAGATTAGAAGGACAACTAGACTAATTCAGTTATCTCTGCTGCCAACATGGTTCTCTGTTGTTAGTTATGAAAAGAAACCCACATCTCCTTCAAGAGAATTTACTGACTGTTGAAATGATACCCAAGGAAGATGCTCATATTCCTAAAAGGTCTTGTCAAATCAGCTTTGGATATTCAACTCAAAAGCATTTTTTAAAAGAAGACAAATGCGATAACTACCATATTTGCTTCAAGTATCCAGCCTCTATAATTGAGCAAGTAAACATGATTATGCTTTGTGTATTTTATTTCTCTAATGTCACTGATTCCCACAAACACAAGATTATCCAGATTTGGGGGTTTCTCAAGAATTTCACAGAATTAAATATTGTTTAAGGTAAGCAGATTATTAACCAAGGATGATAAAGTTGGTTTAGTGCTATATGAGCAAATTATACTCTGCTGCAACAATATTTGACTTGCATGTTAAGTTGAATCAAGTTATAGTAAATAACAGCAAAGCATAGCAAAATCATTGCCTTTATTATCTTCACGTTAACACATGGAATAATTATTTTATAAATGATCATTTGTAGCATTTTAGTGTCATGTGTTAGTGCTATTTTAATTCTACATGGGGATAGTGGCCTAAAAGGATGTACTTCATGTCTTAAGTATAAGTTTGTTTGGAGAGAAAAGAGTGAAAAAACTGAGAGAATGCTTGTTCTAAAGGCAGAGTCCTGGGATGCTGGGCAGATTGCTGAAACACTGTGGTGTCCACTGTTTCATACTTGGTTAAAGCATTAAAGAAAATATACCAGATTCAAATTCCATACTCTCCGCTGGTGTTTCTCTGGGAGGATGTTCATCAGCTTTGTTGTTCACTTGCTCATATCCCACTCTTTATGACCCCATGGACTGCAGCATGCCAGGCTTCCCTGTCCTTCACTATCGCCCGGAGTTTGATCAAATTCATGTCCATTGAGTTGGTGATACTATCTAACAATCTCATCCTCTCCACATTCTTCTCCTTTTGCCTTCAATCTTCCCCCAAATCAGGGTCTTTTCCAATGAGTCAGCTCTTTGCATAAGGTGGTCAATGTATTGGAGCTTCAGCTTCAGCATCAGTGCTTCCAATGAGTATTCGGTATTGATTAGCTGGGAGCCCAAAATACTGAATTATTCAATAGAACCTCTGGCAGTTCTTACTTCTGTGGTGAGCTTGTAGAGTATTGTATCTCCCTTTGTCTATCTATAGGCTTCCTTGATTATTGGCTCTGTTTAAAAAAACAGCCCTGTACATTTGACTGGTGCTAGAACTTGGAGGGATTACATATAGCATGAGTTTTTTGTTTTGTCTTAGTTTGATTTAGGACACAGTGGTGCCCACTAGCCATGTTAAAGATAAGTACCTGTCAGCAGTTTTATAGTAACTGATTCCTGTCAGGATTTATAACATCACTACAGAAAAAATCTCTCTGGGCTGAAATTTGACGTGTAAAATCTCAGTCTTTTAAAGGGAGAAAGGAAGAGTAAAGGGGAAAAAAATGTGTTCAGGAGTTTAACATGAACTCTTTATGTGTGAGATGATGCCAGCCACACACTTTACCAAAACCACTCAAGGTAACTTTATGGTCATGACCTTTTATTTTAAATTAGGGAATTCCTAAGAGAGGAACTCCATATTCTGGTGAACATATCTGATATGCAAGAAATAACTATTATGAATAAGGAAAGTTTAAGAAGTGGAATTTGAATTATTTTATCAATTACACTATTTTATCACAGATTCTCCCTTCTCAGGGCCAATAGCTGACAAATTTATAGATCAGTCAATAGTATATTTGTGTTAAATAGTTTGCTGCATGCTTAATTACCTAAATTTTACTCTTTTCCTTAAGAAGTTTATATTCTATCTAGAGTGATAAATTACAAAATATAGAGAAAAATATCCCAAAGTTGATAATATGCTATAAGTCATATTTCCCCCCTAGTCCTGACTTTACAGTTTTCTCTTGAGATCTCAAAATTTTACTCCATTTCTTTTCTGATTTCTTCACAAACTGCCTTGCTCACTTCCCTGATCCAGGGACTCAAAGGCTGAAAAGTCTTAGCAAGAAAAAACAGGACTGTTTTCAGTAAATAAGATTATTAATAACAAGCCTCCAAAGGAGTGTCTAGCCTATGATACATTCTCCTTAAATGATACATACTTATGTTTGTATTATTATTCTATCATTTTTTATTACTATAAACCAAAAAAAAAAAAAATCCCAGGACAAAATTTTAAAGAATAAAGACAAAGAAAGGAGTGAGGCTAATGATGGGGAGGCATATGCACTAGTCTATGGAGGAAGGGGTGGGGCTTTCACAACAAAGTTGGGTGCCACCCCCTTTTCATCCGTTTTTGGTTCTTAATGTCCTATCATGGCTGCTGGTGGTGGTGGTGGTGTTAGTCGCTCAGTCCTGTCCAGCTCTTTGTGGCCCCATGGACTGTAGCACGCCAGGCTTCCCTGCCCTTCACTATCTCCTGAAGATAGCTCAAACTCATGTCCATCAAGTTGGTGATGCCATCCAACCATGTCATTCTCTGTCATCCCCTTCTCCTCCTGCCTTCATCTGTCCCAGCATCAGGGTCTTTTCTAATGAGTCAGCTCTTTGAATCAGGTGGCCAAAGTACTGGAGCTTCAGCTTCAGCATCAGTCCTTCCAATGAATATTCAAGACTGATTTCCTTTAGGATTGACTGGTTTGATACCCTTGCAGTCCAAGGGACTCTCAAGAGTCTTCTCCAACACCACAGTTCAAAAGCATCAATTCTTTGGTGCTCAATATTTTTTATGGTCCAACTCTCACATCCATACATGACTACTGGAAAAACCATAGCTTTGACAAGACAGACCTTTGTCAGCAAAGTAATATCTCTGCTTTTCAATACGCTGACTAGGTTGATAATAGGTTTTCTTCCAAGGAGCAAGCATCTTTTAATTTCATGGCTGCAGTCACCATCTGCAGTGATTTTGGAGTCCAAAAAATAAAGTCTGTCACTGTTTCCATTGTTTCCCCACCTATTTGCCATGAAGTGATGAGACCAGATGCCATGATCTTAGTTTTCTGAATACTGAGTTTTAAGCCAGCTTTTTCACTCTCCTCTTTCACTTTCATCAAGAGGCTCTTCAATTTCTCTTTGCTTTCTGCCATAAGGGTGGTGTCATCTGCATATCTGAGGTTATTGATATTTCTCCCAGCAATTTTGATTCCAGCTTGTGCTTCATCCAGCCCAGCATTTTGCATGATGTACTCTGCATATAAATTAAATAAGCAGAAGACAATATAGAGCCTAAATACTCCTTTACCAGTTTGGAACCAGTCAGTTGTTTCACGTTGGGTTCTAACTGTTGGTTCTTGACCTGCATACAGGTTTCTCAGGTAGCAGGTAAGGTGGTCTGGTGTTCCCATCTCTTGAAAAGGTTTCCAGTTTGTTGTGACCCACACAAAGGCTTTAGCATAATCACTGAAGCAGAAGTAGATGTTTTTCTGGAATTCTCTTTTTCTTTGATCCAACAGATGTTGGCAATTTGATCTCTAGTTACTCTGCCTTTTCTAAATCAGCTTGAACATCTGGAAGTTCTCAGTTCACATATTGTTGAAGCCTGGCTTGGAGAATTTTGAGCATTACTTTCCTAGCATGTGAGATGAGTGTAATTGTGCATTAGTTTGAACATTCTTGGCATTGCCTTTCTTTGGGATTGGAATGAAAACTGACCTTTTCCAGTCCTGTGGCCACTGCTGAGCTTTCCAAAATGCTGTTGGTAGGCATGCCATTTAATATGCTAATGCAATAAAACCAGCATGAAATAAGATATTGGAGGTCAGATTCTTCGCCATCTTTCCATCTGGTTCCACCTGTTTGTTTGTTTGCTTGCTTGTTTCTAATTTTTAATTTGTTTGTGTTAATAGCTTCCTATCTGTGTTGTTGCTGTTGTTGTTCAGTCTCTAGGCCATCTCTGATGCTTTGTGACCCCATGGACTAAGGCATGCCAGGCTTCTCTGTCCTTCACCATCTCCCAGAATTTCTCTTGTCATGTTCATTGAGTTAGTGATTCTTATGTCTGGACCCTCAACTTAAAGATTTGTGTTAACTCCTGCTAAAAGTTGGGGGTTGACAGGTTTTGAGCAAGGACACTTCTGCTAAAAGTAGAGATCGATGGGTTTTGAACACATCTGAACACAGATCTGAAGTAGCTCTGGCAATAGGAGAGGCCTTTAAAAAAAAAAAAAAAAAAACAGCACACAATTATGAATGCAGAATTTAGTTTAGCATCTTAGGAGACCCCTAAGAGGGCTCCATCTGAAGAGGGCTCAATGTGAGAGGCTCAACCTAGAGTTTAATCTTCATTAACTTCATGGCAAATATGCCTGTGTCCCTGAGAATTGCTGCTGCTGCTGCTAGGTCGCTTCAGTCATGTCCGACTCTTCGCGACCCAATGGACTGCAGCCTGCCAGGCTCCTCCATCCATGGGCTTTTCCAGGCAAGAGTACTGGTGTGGGTTGCCATTGCCTTCTCCCTGAGAATAAAGGGGGCAATTAGCAGAACCCACATATTTCTCTCCTAGAACAGTGTTGGGCTTCTCATCGGTAAAGAACCTGCCTGCAATGCAAGAGATGCCGGTTCTATCCCTGGGTCTAGAAGGTCCGCTAGAGTAGGAAAAGGCAACCCCGTCCAGTATTCCTGCCTGGGAAATCCCATGGACAGAGATCGCAAAGAGGCGAACATGTCTTAACAACTAAACAACAACAACAGAACAGCGTAGTGAACAAAAATATAGTTTACTTTGAAATAATTATAGGCTTACAAAAAAAGTTCTAAAAATAGTATATATGGCTACTTCCTGAATGTTCTTCATCCAACTTCTTCTGTTAGTACTGATATTTTACAAAGCATGATATAATTACCCAAATTATGTTAACATTATTACAATAATATTAACTCAAATATCGACTTGACTTCATTATTTTCACCAGTTCTTTTTCACTCACATCCTTTACCTCTTCCAGGAGCCAATCCAGGATAGCACAGTACATTTCATTGTGGTGTCTTGTCTCTCCCAATCTATGATAGTTTCATAGTCTTTCCTTTTCTTTCATGACCTTGACACTTTCGAAGAGAACTAGGTAATTATTTTATTGAATGTTTCTTGAGTTGGGTTTTTCTAATATTTCCTAATTATTGGATGAAAGACTTGCATCACGTAAGTGATATGCCCTTCTCAATGCATCATATCAAGAAGTACATGACGTTGATTTGTCTTATTACTGGTGATGTTAACACTGATCTCTTAGTTAAGATACTATCTACTAAGTTTCTGCATGGTAAACAAACTATTTTTACCCTTTGGTATTAATAAAACCTGCAAATATTCCATTTTATTCAAACTGTTGCCCACTAATTTTAGCTTCTATCTGTGGATTATTTTATTAGAAGAGCTCTGGAGTTCTAATGATGGTTGCTCTTTTCCTCTTATCTTCTGCATTTATTAATTAGAATTCTTCTATGAGACATCAGTATTTACTAGAGGCAGGATCCACCATTTATTTATTTGTTCAATTACTTATTGCACTGTGTATGCTAAGTCATGTCACACTCTTTGCAACCTTGTGGACTGTAGCCTGCCAGGCTCCTCTGTCCATGAGATTTCCCAGGCAAGAACACTGGAATGGGTTTCATTTCCTACTCCAGGGGATCTTCCTGATCCAGAGATCGAACCTGTGTCTCTTGGATTGGCAGGCAGATTCTTTACCACTGAGCCACTGTGGAAGCCCTATTGCACTGTTGACTCATGGTTATTTTATTCTATGAGTTATAATTTAATGTTATTTATTTTGTTGTTCAAATTATTGGAGCTTTGGTCATTGAGAGCTCTTTCAGTTTGGCTCCTCTGTCAGAAGCAAATTTTAAATAATATATCTTGTGTTTCTCCAGCCTCTTGAAAACACTGACTTCCACAATCGAATTTCTTAAACTTTGTGTCCCCCCTCTACTGAATGATCTTACATAAATGGCTACTCTCACACCTAAGACCTGCCCCAATGTTTTTATCCCTAGTATTTTCCTGTATGCTTCCTGTAGTCCTGCTTTGTAAATGATTTTTCATCACAAAAGCCCAAGGATAGTCTCTGATAGGAGCTTTGGAAGGTGTGAGGAGTAGAGGAGACTAAGCTGACCAAGCACTCTCTTTTCTGCCAGACAAAGGAGAAAGAATATTTGTTATCCAGCCCATATGCACATACCAGAGCTGCTAATAAGTTCTTAACATGCTTTATTTTCTGTATTTCTCATCACTTGCCTTATTGCCTATTTTATAAATGAAGAAACTGAATTTAAGTGACTTGTCCAAACTAGCACTGCTAGCAAGCACTCTACATGATGACTTGTCTCCTAGAGTTGGGCCAAGGCTACTTTAGCTCATGTGGGTTGTAAAGAATAACTATCCTGGGAACAGAAATGAGAGAAGGAAAATTACAGATGAACAGCTTCATAAAAATAAACAGGGAATGATTATAAAGAGATTGCTCCAGTATCCCTAATTTCAATCAAAACACTTATTTTTGTAGTAATAGGTTTAGTGAGGATATACTTTTAGTGAACAAAAAGATTCCAAAAAGTCAAGAAAACAAATTCTTAAAATTATCATTAGAGGGAAAATTCCATGTCCTTTCAGTTCTAAGCAGGACTGAAAATGTGGCAGACTTTGATTAAGATCAGTTTTGATGTTTTGTCAGGGAAAGGCAGATAACTCAGGACTTTTTGGGCTGAGGATACCTAATGCTTCTTTGCAATGATGGTGAAAATTAAGCCCTTGATTTTTGAGATCCCTTATTCCAAATTTTACAAAATGACAGATCACCTAGCAATCCATTTCTTTCAAAAGATATAATTACAATTGTCCTATCCTTAATTACTTCAGATACTCATGATTTATTTGAATATGTTGTGAACATACAGTGATTTGTGCTTATTTATCATAATGTGTTTTGAGGCAAGCCTAAAAATATACATATATTATATATGTTTATAGAGTGAAATATTCAAATGCTCCTTTCAAAGCTCATCCTATGCAGGTTGCTTGTAAAGAGTGGATGATGTTAACACATTTCCAAAGGCTATCAATCTGGGAAGACTGAAAATGGTAAAGTTTCTTTTGTTGTTCAGTTGTCAGACTCTTTGAGACCCCATTAACTGCAGCATACTAGGCTTCTTTGTCATTCACTATCTCCTGGAGTTTGCTCAAACTCATATACATTGAGTCAGTGATGCCATCGAACTTGTTCATCCTCTGTCACCCCCTTCTCTTGCTTTCAGTCTTTAGCAGCATCAGGGTCTTTTCTGATGAGTCGACCCTTCCCATCAGTCGCCAAAGTATTGGAGCTTCAGCTTCAGCATCAGTCCATCCAATGAGTAATCAGGGTTGATTTCCTTTCAGATTGACTGACTTGATCTCCTTGTGGTCCAAGGGACTCTCAAGAGTCTTCTCCAGTACCATAGTTCAAAAGTGTCAATTCTTTGGCATTCAGCCTTCTTTATGGTCCAACTCTCACATCTGTATATGACTGCTGGGAAAACCATAGCTTTGACTATATAGACCTTTCTCAACAAAGTGATGTCTCTGCTTTTTAATACACTGTCTAGTTTAGTCATAACTATTCTTCCAAGGATCAAGTGCCTTAATTTTGTGACTACAGTCACTGTCCACATTGATTTTGGAGCCCAAGAAAATGAAATCTGACACCGTTTCCACATTTTCCCTATCTGTTTGCCATGAAGTGATGAGACCGGATGCCATAATCTTTGTTTTTTGAATGTTGAGTTTTAAGCCAACTTTTACACTCTCCTCTTTCACCTTCATCAAGAGGTTCTTAAGTTCCTCTTCACTTTCTACCATTAAAGTAGTATCATCTGCGTATCTGAGGTTATTGATATTTCTTCTGGCAATCTTGCTTCCAGCTTGTGCTTCATCCAGCCAGCATTTTGCATGATGTACTCTACATATAAGTTAAATAAGTAGGGTGACACTATACAGCCTTGATGTACTCCCTTTCCAATTTGAAACCAGTTCATTGTTCCATGTCCAGTTGTAATTGTTGCTTCTTGACCTGCATACAGGTTTCTCAGGAGGCAGGTAATGTGGTCTGATATTCCTATCTTATTAAGAATATTCCACAGTTGTTTTTTTTTTGATCCACACAGTCAAAAGTTTTAGCATAGTCAATGAAGCGGCAGTAGCTTTTTTTGTTTGTTTGTTTAATTTCCTTGATTTTTGTATGATCCACAGTGTGGTGGCAATTTGATCTCTGGTTCCTCTGCCTTTTCTAAATTCAGCTTGTACATATGGAAGTTCTGTGTCCACATACTTGTTGAAGCCTAGCTTGAAGGATTTTAAGCATAATCTTGCTCGCATGTGAAATAAGTGCAATTGTACAGTAATTTGAACATTCTTTGGCATTGCCTTTCTTTGGGAATGGAATGAAAACTGACCTTTTCCAGTCCTGTGGCCATGCTGAGTTTTCCAAATTTGCTGGCATATTGAATGCAGCACGTGAACAGCATCATCTTTTAGGATTTGAAATAGCTCAACTGGAATTCCATCACCTCTACCAGCTTTGTTTGTAGAAATGCTTCCTAAGGTCCACTTGACTTCACACTCCAGGACGTCTGGCTCTAGGTAAGTGACCACACCATCGTATTACCTTGGGTCATTAAGGGCTTTTTTTTTTGTATAGATCTTCCATGTATTTTTGCCACCTCTTCTTAATCTCTTCTGCTTCTGTTATTTCCTTGCCATTTTTGTCCTTTATTGTGCCTATCCTTGCATGAAATTTTCCATTGGTATCTCCAGTTTTCTTAAAGAGATCTCTAGTCTTTTCCATTCTATTGTTTTCCTCTATTTCTTTGCATTGTTTACTTAAGAAGACTTTTTATCCTGCTTGCTATTCTCTGCATTTATTTGATTATATCTTTCCCTTTCTCCTTTGCCTTTCACGTCTCTTCTTTTCTCAGCTATTTGTAAGGCCTACTCAGATAACCATTTTGCCTTCTTGCATTTCTTTTTCTTGGGAATGGTTTAGGAACCTCCGTTCACAGTTCTTTAGGCACTCTGCCTACCACATCTAGTACATGGAATCTATTCATCACCTCCACTGTATAATCATAAGGCATTTGATTTAGGTCGATCTGAATGATCTAGTGGTTTTAGGGAAAACCACTTTCTTCAATTTGAGCCTGGATTTTGCAGGAAGGAGCTGATGGTTGGAGTTATAGTCAGCTCCAGGTCTTGTTTCTCTAGGGAATTTTCATAGCGCAGGGAAAAGTAGTACAGAAATGAAGAAGAAATATGATGTGCTATGATGCTGTCTTACATAAAATTCACAGAAGAACTATTTGAGCTTCAATGTACCACATCTTAAGGTATGTCTGTGTGTGAAGCCTGTATGTATGGAGTTCTGTTATAGATTCTGAAATGAAGAGAAATAATCTGTCTTCTTTTGCTCCCTAGAATTGCTGCCTCTCCAGAGGATTATCTTTTTCCAAAGTCTACAGCCAGATTTCAATAGAGTGTGACTTAATTGGATTAGATCTTTGAGGGATCTATGTAAGAAAAGCATTTAATGTATCTTAAAGAATAACATGAACACTAGGGCATTTTGAAAGGATTGTGTCAAAGTGAAGAGCATAAGATTTTCAGGCAGGAGGAACAACTTAAAGTGGGAAAACATGAGCCCTATATAAGGAGTAGAGTGCATATAATGAGATTTAAGTTCAGAAAGCAGTACCTAATGAGAACACCAAACTAAGAAATTCACATTTTATTCTATAAGCAGAAAATGTCATCAAGATTTTTTATTTTTGAATAGTGGAATAGTGGAAGGACAAGATCAGAAGTATACTATAAAATGTGAATGTGACCCTAAGATACACTAGAGAGAGAAGATATTATGAGGAAGAACAATTAGGAAGTTAGTCTAGGTAAGTGATAATAAATATTTTGAACATTAGTTAGAGAGTGGAATGGGCAAGATGGATGGGGACAGTGCCGCTGAGTTAAAATCTGCAGGAATAAATTATGAGTTTGTAAATTTTTTTTTTAATTTAAAGAAGCTAGTAAGTTTTTTTTTTTTCATACTGATAGGAAAAATTGAATCTATCAAGCTATCAAAGAATCTAAAAGCTTTTCATGTAATTTTTACAGATAATTTAAAATATATATTTAACAACCACATTTTAAAAATGGATGTAAATCAATTGTTCATTAATAGGACAGTAAGATTGACTTGAATGTATAATCCATATTGATATTTTTATTCTGAATCTCTAATATGTGATACCTATTTTTATAGTATTCATTTGCCATTTTAGTGTGTAGTGAGATGTAAAGTTTTAATGAAATTTTAATTTTATCGCTAACAACATTTATATTTGTTTATCATATACCTACAATTATATTCTAAGATAATTTTTTCAGGAGAGGAAAGAACAGCATATAAAGTCTATACTTTTAATTTCCCCATGGCACTTGAGAGAGTTGGTTAACTATAGCAGATGAGTGCTAATATATGCTTATTTTAACAGATTGCACCAATGATTGAATTAATATCAAAGAATAAGAATTCTTTTTCAGTGTAGTAGGTATAACAGCAGCAATTATAATGAATTTATTTTCTTTATTGTGCTAAACTTTATGAGTATTCATGTTTGGGAAAACTCACTTTTATTTCAAATGAAATCTTAATTCTCTCTTTTGAAACAGAATTCATGACAGAAACTTGAAGTGTTATATTTTCATTTTTATATCTAATTATATGGGTCAGGAGTGATGACTCACGACAGATCAAATAGAAGGTTAACATTTTGAAACCCCTTACAATAAAAGTGAGTTCTCTAAGATTTATGCAGGAGGAATGTTAGCTATCAGGATCAAACTCCCTAAAGTTAAGAAGGTAAAAATATGTCAAGGCATATGAATGCAAGTACATTCCTACTAAACTCTTTTGCTATATATTGACTTTCTTTACAAATACATTTCAGTTCAGTTCAGACTCTCAGTCGTGTCCGACTCTTTGTGACCCCATGAATCGCAGCACACTAGGCCTCCCTGTCCATCACCATCTCCCGGAGTTCACTCAAACTCACGTCCATTGAGTCAGTGATGCCATCCAGCCATCTCATCCTCTGTCATCCCCTTCTCCTCCTGCCCTCAATCCCTCCCAGCATCAGAGTCTTTTCCAATGAGTCAAGTCTTCCCATGAGGTGGCCAAAGTACTGGAGTTTCAGCTTTAGCATCATTCCTTCAAAAGAACACCCAGGGATGATCTCCTTTAGAGTGGACTGGTTGGATCTCCTTGCAGTCCAAGGGACTCTCAAGAGTCATCTCCAACACCACAGTTCAAAATCATCAATTCTTTGGCGCTCAGCTTTCTTCACAGTCCAACTCTCACATCCATACATGACCACAGGAAAAACCATAGCCTTGACTAGATGGACCTTTGTTGGCAAAGTAATGTCTCTGCTTTTGAATATGCTATCTAGGTTGGTCTTAACTTTCCTTCCAAGGAGTAAGCGTCTTTTAATTTCATGGCTGCTATCACCATCTGCAGTGATTTTGGATCCCCAAAAATAAAGTCTGACAGTGTTTCCACTGTTTCCCCATCTATTTCCCATGAAGTGATGGGACCAAATGCCATGATCTTCATTTTCTGAATGTTGAGCTTTAAGCCAACTTTTTCACTCTCCACTCTCACTTTCATCAAGAGGCTTTTTAGTTCCTCTTCACTTTCTGCCATAAGGGTGGTGTCATCTGCCTATCTGAGGTTATTGAATATTTCTCCCTGCAATCTTGATTCCAGCTTGTGCTTCTTCCAGCCCAGCATTTCTCATGATGTACTCTGCATAGAAGTTAAATAAGCAGGGTGACAATATACAGTCTTGACACTCCTTTTCCTATTTGGAACCAGTCTGTTGTTCCATGTCCAGTTCTAACTGTTGCTTCCTGACCTGCATATAGGTTTCTCAAGAGGCAGGTTAGGTGGTCTGGTATTCCCATCTCTTGAAGAATTTTCATGTTTATATATACACCTTCCTACCTCACTGTGAATCTGGAAATGCAAAATAACTACATCTCATGTTTTAGGTGGGAGAACTTTATCAAACCACTTGATTTGAAGTTCAATTCAGTTCAGTTGCTGAGTCATGTCCAACTCTTTGTGACCCCATGGACGGCAGCACACCTGTCCATCACCAACTCCCAGAGTTTACTCAAACTCATGCTCATTGAGTCGGTGAAGCCATCCAACCATTTCATCCTCTGTCATCCCCTTCTCCTCCCGCCTTCAATCTTTCCCAGCATCAGGGTCTTTTCCAATGAGTCAGTTCTTCGTATCAGGTGGCCAAAGTAGCTGATTTGAAGTAGCTACATGATAATCCTCCCTGGGTACAAGCAATGGTCTCAAAATAATTTATCCATAAAAACACATATATATCTATTCCTTATGAGAAGGGAATTCAATGTCACTGTGCCCTCTTCCCCATAAAAAACAGACATTGATTAGCACCAACCCAAACACCTGCCCCCCAAATTAGTTTGCAGTTGGCAGTCATTACTTTGACCTCCAAAACATTGCAGGGAGCATTCTTGGCTTCTGTTTACATATTAAACAAACTGAATAAATATTAAGCACAGCATGAGAAAAACTATTCCCTTACAGACCTGGAACAAAAGAAGCCTATATTCCAGAGATTTACTACAGAAAAATATTTGTGCTGTACGAGGTACTGTTGGATTTACATATATAAGTCACGGTTTCTCTTCTTAAAGAGCTTCCAAAGAAGCAGAGATAAAGCATGTGTGCAAACCACTGTGATACAAAGCAGAACCTGCTGACATCACTTCATGAGATTAGAAGTGATCATAAATGCTACAACAGTTCAAAGAAGGAAGGCATCAATTCCAATTGGGCTTATCACATAAGAGTCCTTAGGAAAAGTAGGAGTTGAGCTGGGCAGCAAAACCTGGTAGGATTTAGAAAGCTAAATATCAGGAGATTGGGAACTACAGGTGTGAGAATAGCAAGACTAAGTCACAAATATGAAAGAATCTAATTGGATTTGGGGTACTGAAGGAGCTAGGCCTACATTTGTTGTTTTCTAAGCAGTCACAGATTTCGATTTTGAATAATTCTTTTGGTCCTCAGCTACACCTGGTCACACCCCATCATTCAATTTGTCCTCCTTGATGACTAGCCTCATTTCCTGATTCTTGCCTCCATCCCTGGCTTGCCTTACCAGCCTGATTTGCTGTTTAGTCCCCTCCTTTGACTTTGGCTCCTATTACTGATGAATTTCCAACTTATAATGCTTATCACTGAACTATTTCTCCCTCTCCTCACTGGCCTATTGCCTTTTGGCAAACACATAAGCATAATGAAATGGCATACATTTCATTCATTTTTGTTTTTCAGTCACTAATTTATGTCAGACTCTTTGTGACCCCATGAACCACAGCATGCCAGGCTTCTCTGTCTATCACTATCTCATGGAGTTTGCTCAAACTCATGTCCATTGAATCAGTAATGCCATCCAACCATTTCATCCTCTGTCACCCCCTCTCCTCTTGCCTTCAATTTTTCCTGGCATCAAGGTCTTTTCTAATGAGTCAACTCTTCATATCAGGTGGCCAAAGTCCTGGAGCTTCAGCTTCAGGATCAGTCCTTCCAATGAATAATCAGGGTTGATTTCCTTTAGGATTCACTGGTTTGATCTTGCTTTCCAAGGGACTCTCAAGAGTCTTCTCCAGCACCACAGTTCAAAAGTGTCAATTCTTCAGCTCTCAGCCTTCTTTATGGTTCAACTGTCACATCCATACATGACTACTGGAAAAACCATAGCTTTCACAAGACAGACCTTTGTCAGCAAAGTGTTGTCTCTGCTTTTTAAGACACTGTCTAGGTTTGTCATAGCTATTCTTCCAAGCAGCAAGTGTCTTTTAATTTTGTGGATGCAGTCACCATCCACAGTGATTTTAGAGCCCAAGAAAATGAAATCTGACACTGTTTCCACATTTTCCCCATCTATTTGCCATCAAATGATAGGACTGGATGCCATGATCTTCATTTTTTGAATGTTGAGTTTTAAGCCAGGTCTTTCACTTTCCTCTTTCACCTTCATCAAGAAATTCTTTAGATCTTCTTCACTTTCAACCATTAAAGTGGTATCATCTGCATATCCGAAGTTGTTGATATTTCTCATGGCATGCTAAATTAAGTCCCTTGTTGGGGAGATATAATTTTGTATAGCTGGGTTGTGAGAAACAAGATTGAAATATTAAGAAAAAACAGAGGAAATCAGATCATATGGGTTTTGTTCAATAGGTCATAATTAATCCAATTTTCCCCATGCTTTCCTACAATCTATACTATATTTCACTTATTTTTGCTTTAAATTGACTGGTTTTTAAAATTTTATATTCATTTTCACATTGTTGTTCAGTTACTCAGTTGTGTCCAACTCTTTGCAATCCCATGGACTGCAGCATGTCAGGCCTCCCTGTCCTTCACCATCTCCCAGAGCTTGTTCAAACTCATGTCCATTGAGTCAATGATGTCATTCAATCATCTTGTCTTCTTTCATCCCCTTCTCCTTCCACCTTCAATCCTTTCCACTGAGTCAACTCTCTGCATCAGGTGGCCAAAGGATTGGAGCTTCAGCAACAGTTGATTGGTTTGAACTCCTTGCTGTCAAGGGACTCTCAAGAGTCTTCTTTAGCACCATAGTTTGAAGGCATCATTTCTTTGGCACTCAGCCTTTTTTATTGTCCAGCTCTCACATCCATATATAAATTCATACATACTATTGGAAAAAACCATAGCTTTGACTATATGGACCTTTGTTGGCAAAGTAATATCTCTGCTTTATAATATACAGTCTAGGTTGGTCCTTGTTTTTCTTCCAAGAAACAACTGTCTTTTAATTTCATGGCTGCAGTCACCATCCACAGTGATTTTGGAGCCCAAAAAAATAAAGTCTGTCACTGTTTCCATTGTTTCCCCATCTATTTGTCATGAAGTGATGGGACCAGATGCCATGATCTTCGTTTCTTGAATGTTGAGTTTTAAGAGAGCTTTTTTCACATAATCATTGAATTAATACAATTTCTATTTCCATGATTATAAATATGTTACTATTTAAAATATTTTCCCATTTTAAACCAATGTTATGTGTGTTATTTTTTGGTAAATATAGTTATAATTAATGGGCAGCTACCAAAGCTATAGCTAGATAATTTTAACAAGATTAACCTTATGGTAGTATACAGGGTGATTGGAGGTGGGCAAATAGAAGATTAAGGTAAACATATAGTTATGAGTTACTAAAGACCTGTATTAGAGTTTACACTGAAAGAATAAAAGGAAATGTGATAGGGAATCAGTAGGTCTTAGTGATAACCTGAAGTGGTTGGCAAGTTTAAATGGTTAATATGATACCAAATTTTGAGTCTTAATGCCTTGAAAATGATGGCACAATCAATAAAAATGGGATTATTTGAAGGAAGCACTGATCTGTGAGAAAAAATGACTAGTTTAGTTTTGGAGTTATTAAACTAAGGAACTGGTAGACAGGATGTTGGAAGTTAAGGACTAGAGTTCCAAGCTGATGCTGACCTCGGGGTCAGTTGCTTAGTGATGATGGTTGTAACTATGGGAACAGCTGAGGGCTCTGAGGGGGAGTATGTAGAAAGAAAATAGCAGATGATTGAAGAGAGAACCTTGACGGGAGCCCTCTATTTATGGTGTGGAAGGAAGAACAAGAGGCAGCAATAGCGACAGAGAAACAATGATCCATCATGTAAAGGAAGAATCAATGTAGTGTGTTTCTGTGCTCATTAAGGAAGTATAGCATCTAAAGATGGAGTTGCAGCTAAAAATGTTAGTTTTTGAGCATCTGAGAATCTTCTGAATGCTTTTGAACAAACTGGGCATGAGGAAGGGAAAGAAAGTGATCTTGTCAGAATGCCAAGACTTGATCAAACACAGAATCTAGAAGAGTTGGAAACGGGCAGTTGGTGATAAGGATATCTGACAGCAAGTAGCCTGATAGAGGAACTATGGTTCAAACAGAGACTAATGAAGAGTAGGACAGGGAAGAGCTTGACTTCAGTTGGGGAGGACACAGGATAATGGAACTGTAATCAAGGTCAGATACAATCATGAGACAGTGGGATAGAGATACAATAACCAATATTAGTACAAGATTGAGGCTTGGTCAGAGGAACACGGCCAAGTTCAGTTCAGTTCAGTAGCTCAGCCATGTCCAACTCTTTGTGAGTCCATGGACTGCAGCATGCAAGGCTTCTCTGTACATCACCAACTCCCGGAACTTGCTTAAACTCATGTCCATTGAGTTGCTGATGCTATCCAACCATCTCATCCTCTGTCATCCCCTTCTCCACCTGTCTTCAATCTTTCTCAGCATCAGGGTCTTTTCCAATGAGTCAGATCTTCACACTGGGTGGCCAAACTGTTGGAGTTTCAGCTTCAGCATCAGTCCTTCCAATGGATATTCAGGATTGATTTCCTTTATTGACTGGTTTGATCTCATTGCAGTCCAAGGAGCTCTCAAGAGTCTTTGCTAATGCCACAGTTCAAAAGCATCAATTCCTCAGCGCTCAGCTTTATTTACCTGTCCAACTCTCACATCCACACAAGACTACTGGAAAAACCATAACTTTGACTAGATGGACCTTTCTTGACAAAATCATGTCTGCTTTTTAATACATGGTCTAGGTTGGTCATAGCTTTTCTTCCAAGGAGCAAGCATCTTTTAATTTCATGGCTGCAGTCATGATCTGCAGTGACTTTGGAGCCCCCCAAATAAGTCTTTCACTGGTTCCATTGTCTCCCCATCTATTTGGCATGAAATGATGGGACCAGATACCTTGATGTTAGTTTTCTGAATATTGAGTTCTAAGCCAACATTTTCACTCTCATCTTTCACTTTCATCAAGAGGCGCTTTAGTTCTTTTTCATTTTCTGCCATAAGGGTGGTGTCATCTGCATATCTGAGGTTATTGATATTTATCCTGGCAACCTTGATTTCAGCTTGTGCTTCATCCAGCCTGGCATTTTGCATAATGTACTGTGCATATAAGTTAAATAAGCCGGTGACAATATACAGCCTTGACGTACTCCTTTCCCAATTTGGAACCAATTGTTCCATGTCCAGTTCTAACTGTTTCTTCTTGACGTGCATACAGGTTTCCCAGGAAGCAGGTAAGGTGGTCTGGTATTCCCATCTATTGAAGAATTTTCCACAGTTTGTTGTGATCCACACAGTCAAAGGCTTTGGCATAGTCAATAAAGCAGAAATAGATGTTTTTCTGGTATTCTCTTGCTTTTTTGAAGATCCAGCAGATGTAGGCAATATGATCTCTGGTTCTTCTGCCCTTTCTAAATCCAGCTTGAACATCATGGAAGTTTACAATTCATGTACTGTTGAAGCCTATCTTGGAGAATTTTGAGCATTACTTTGCTAGCGTGTGAGACGAGTGCAATTGTGCAGAAGTTTCAACATTCTTTGGCATTGCCTTTCTTTGGGACTGGAGTGAAAACTGACCTTTTCCAGTCCTATGGCCACTGTTGAATTTTCCAAATTTGCTGGCATATTGAGTGCAGCACTTTCACAGCATCATCTTTTAGGGTTTGAAATAGCTCAACTGGAATTCCATCACCTTCACTAGCTTTGTTCATAGTGATGCTTCCTAAGGCCCACTTGACTTCCCATTCCAGGAAGTCTGGCTCTAGGTGAGTGATCATACTATTGTGGTTTCCTGGGTCATGAAGATCTTTTTTGTATAGTTCTGTGTATTCTTGCCACCTCTTCTTCATATCTTCTGCTTCTGTTAGGTCCATACTGTTTCTTTCCTTTATTGTACCCATCTTTGCATGAAATATTCCCTTGGTATCTCCAGTTTTCTTGAAGAAATCTCTAGTCTTTCCCATTCTATTGTTTTCCTCTATTTCTTTACATTGATCACTGAGGGAGGCTTTCTTATCTCTCCTTCTTATTCTTTGGAACTCTGCATTCCCAGATCTTAATCTGAAATGAGGTCTATGTATCAGCAAGTTTGACTTTACACTGGCCACCTGGGATCCTGAAATAGGACTCCCCCCCCACCCCCACTAAAGAGATTTCCCAGTTCCTAGAATGGGATTTAGATGCCATCTAAGAATCACATGACATTATATTGGGAGGGAGGGATGCTGCGTAAACTGGAGACCCAGCCTGAGTATCCTCATTACAGCTTAGTATAGTTAGTATCAAAACCAGAAATAGAGATTGCATTTTGAAATTCTTTTTGCACTGTTCACATGAGAACAGTGAGGTCAAGGAAAATAGGAAAGATCATTCATAATGGTGATAGTTCCTGTAGGTGCTCTCAGAAGAGTAGATTCATGAGAATCCAGACAGGACCCTACACAGAAGTTCAGAGAAATGAGGGTGAAAGGGTCCCCCCTTGGGGTGACTAAACATGCTAATGCCTTAGCAGATAATGAATAATCATTTACAGAATGTTCTTAAAACCCACACAAAAAGGTGTTCTGAGTTTTTGATTTGTTTTTGTAATATTAGTACTGTATATTTAATGCTCAGATCAGCACTGATAGAGCCCTGATAGAATCATTTCCAGAAGAAACACTAACTTGAATATATCCTCACCTTCCAGGGACTGTTTGGATCTGAGTGGCCAATTCATGGTATTTTTCTGAGAGGTTGAATAGCAATTTCCCTGTCATCACTATTCTATTACTAGTGTCAGTGTGTATTTTATTAATCAAGGGACCAGAAGATAAACTGCCAAAAGTTAAGCTCTGTTTCTCTGCACTTTGCTGTTTAGTGAAAGTTCTTTTCCTTCCAGGAAGAGCCTTGCCCTCCAAACCACTAGAACTAGAGCTGAGTCCTAATGTTTTGTATTCTTGCCTTGAGATAATTGTAGAACAAGGGGGAAATAGGCTGCCTCTGTGGAGTCACTGAGTCTTATGTAAGGTAATAGAATAAAGGGCCACATGGTAGGTTTTTGTACTACTCTCCAATAACAAAACAACAGTTAGAACTAGACATGGAATAACAGACTGGTTCAAAATTGGAAAAGGAGTACATCAAGGTTGTATCGTCACCCTGCTTAATTAACTCATATGCAGAGTTCATCATGCAAAATGCTGGGCTGGATGAAGCACAAGCTGGAATCAAGATTGCTGGGAGAAGTATCAATAACCTCAGATATGCAGATGACATCACCCTCATGACAGAAAGTGAAGAGGAACTGAAAATCCTCTTGATAAGGTGAAAGAGGAGAGTGAAAAAGCTGGCTTAAAACTCAGTATTCAAAAAACAAACATCATGGTATCTAGCCCCATCACTTCATGGGAAATAGATGGGGAAACAGTGGAAACAGTAACAGACTTTATTTTCTTGCACTCCAAAATCACTGTGAGCAGTAACTGCAACCATGAAATTAAAATACACTTGCTCCTTGAAAGAAAAGCTATGACCAACCTAGACAGTGTATTATAAAGCAGACATATTACTTTGCTGACAAAGTTCTATATAGTCAAAGCTATGGTTTTTCCAGTAGTCACCTATGGATGTGAGAGTTGGGCCATAAAGAATGCTGAGCACCAAAGAATTGATGCTTTTGAACCGTGGTATTGAAAAAGACTCTTGAGAGTCCCTTGGACTGCGAGGAGATCAAGCAAATCAATCCTAAATGAAATCAGTCCTGAATAGTCATTGAAAGGATTGATGCTGAAGCTCAAACTCCAGTACTTTGGCCACCTGATGCGAAGAGCTGATTCATTAGAAAAGATCCTGATGCTGGGGAAGATTGAAGGCAGGAGGAGAAGGGAATGACAGAGGATGAGATGGTTGGATGGTGTCATTGACTCAACAGACATGAGTTTGAGCAAGCTCTGGAAGATGGTGAAGGACAGGAAAGCCTTACAGGCTGTGGTTCATGGGGTCACAAACAGTTGAATACAACTGAGCAACTGAACAACAACTAAGAATGAACAGTGTAATGAAAAGGTCATCAAGTCCTCTAATATCTAGTTTGTCCTTAGTGGCCCCAGAGCCCATATGTGGAGGCCAGGCTAAATCTCCTGCTTCTAGAACACCAGCATCTCTATCCTAATCTTTTCCTATGAGATGTGCCCCAAATTACTTGTGCTAACCTGGTTAGTTCTCTTGTCTCTTCTAGTTGCCATCTGTGTCATTCAACTACTAAAAACCTGTTATTGGTAAGAGGAGTTGGTGTAAAAATTACAATTTCCTGACACCTGTAATTCTTGCTCCCCCCAGTTTCCCACCAACTGAGTTACTTAAAAATGGGGTAAGGTGACTTTGGACCAGTTTTATGTAGAACAAGAAATACAGGGACAAACTCATATATGTTTTCTAATATAACTGGGAACAAAGAATGATAAGCAATAAAATACTTCAGTCAGTTTGGTCCTTGTGAGTGTATAGGCACTAGACTATTTACATGACTTAAAATATAATGAATTTTGAACATGAAAACAAACCACTTTTGAATTCTCCCATCACTGGAATATTGGTTCTGCCTTGGTGTTAGGAGTCAGTTAAAGACACACAGCGACAAGAATATTTTATAGTGTCAAAACCATGTTGAATTTATTTCTTTTAATTGTATTCCATACTCCCCTTTTATGAGCATGCCCATATAAAATGGTACATAATATTTAATGAACACAGGCCTATAAGATCTTCTGGTTTTAAATTCTAAGTTTGCACATGAATGGAGTTCAATAAAATTATTTTATTGGCACAAAAGCATGCACCCACAGATGCTTCCCCACTTCTTTGCAGTTTAATTTTTTTTTAAACACAGAATCAGCTGTGGGAATGGAAACAGAGTAATTAGTGTTGCCTGTCTCACAACCAAAGTCTGCTTGCCAAATTTACAGCTAAAAACACTGCTCCAATCAATTCTAACTGTGTCTTCACTTCATGTTTTTCATCCCTATCTCATTCTTTTGTTAATTAAATAAGATTTGTTATTTTCTGGCTCTGCCATTCAAAGAGCTCACAGAACTTGGCTAGTTCAAAATTCAAAGGCTTTGTACTATTTTATATTGAAAAAGAATCAATTTATTTAAGTAAGAGATGTGCAGAGAGTTATAGTCTAATCAAAGGCCTGAGAGCTTTGAAATATTAAGTTATATTTCTGTTTCAAGTTATTCTTCTTATCAGTCTTTTTTCCCTACATTGAATTGTAATCAGAGTAGAGACTGTCTTTAGAAATGGCTTAAATGACAGGATGATCACCAAGAAATAGAAAGGTTGATAAACAGCATTTGTGCAGATGGGGCACCTAAAAAGTAAAAGTACATTAATGCATTTTAATAATACATATTCAATTATGACTCACCTGGACCATTGTCATTAAGTGACACGTGCAACCTGTGTACTTACTCTTTTAACAGACAGCACACCTGCCCTCTTTAACTGCTCTGTTCAAACAATACCAAGTGGTCATGTGTCAAAGCTTATTTTTAAGTCCCTTTCCTCTTCCTCATTCATTTTGGCATGCAGGCTACCCAATCTTGTCTGACCTTCCTTTTTTATTTTTTTCTAAGAGCTCTTGCCTGAACTTGAATTTTAATTTATTAATTTATTTATTTCACCCACTGAAGCCCATGTTTAGTGCTGTGAACCAAGATTGCCTTTTTAAATAGAATAGCAACTGAAGATAGAGAAGTAACATAGCTATAAATGCTCCTTGAAACTAGAAGATGTAGTCTTTTGACTATTTTTGGTGAGGAAAAAAAAAAAACATTTCCTATATCATTTGCATTTTGCTAAAAGCATTTTGCTTAAATGCCTGAAAGTATCTAGGGTGAAACAAGTACGAACATCTTCTCAGACATTTTACATTACACTAGTAATGTAAAACTAGCAACAAAATGAATTCTCCTATAGCTGTTTGGTCTGTCAGATCAGTTGAGCATACTCAGTGTAGTGTACAAAGGTGCAGCCATCTTGCTTCAGCTGACAGGAGTGTGTTCAGCAAAGAGAACTGGTTCATGAGCTTAGAGGTGGATGTGACCTTGTGTAGTGTGGCAGCCAGATCACACCTTCAGTCTTAGTGCTGGGTAGTGATGAGCTGCATCACATCAGTGATGCCTAAGCAGGGCTAATGCAGAGAAATTGACAGCTAGAGAATTTTTTGTCCATTTCTTTGACTTTCTGCAAGCTTACTACTTGGTCTAATGGGAGGGATTGGGGGCAGGAGGAGAAGGGGACGACAGAGGATGAGATGGCTGGATGGCATCACTGACTCAATGGACGTGAGTCTGGGTGAACTCCGGGAGTTGGTGATGGACAGGGAGGCCTGGCGTGTTGCGATTCATGGGGTCGCAAAGAGTCGGACACAACTGAGCTACTGAACTGTACTGAACTGAACTGTCCTGTTTTTGATGGAGAAAGGATGAAAAGTATTCCTTTCTGTAACAATAATGGTAGGGAATGGAGACATAGTATCTGCTTCTACCTTGAGCTTTGAGAAAAACTCTCTGTGTCCATTCCCCTTACCATTCAGAGCCAGCTTATGTATTTCTTCCTGACTCATCCATTCCTTTATTCTTCATTACTTCCTCCCTATATTTGTTGATTGTTTTTGCTCTTTTCCTTTGTGGTGTATCTGTTCCTTGGCCCTAAAGCCAGATTTGGTGTCCCCAGGTTTACACTTGAACTCTGCTGAATGAAGTTTATACTCACCTTTGGCTTCAATCAATTCAACGTTCCTGCCCCCAAACCTAACCCTTCTTTAACACTGCTTAGCTGGATTTCCAACTGAGACATTCTAACCTTCCCTTAATGTAGCAGTCAGCAAACTATAGCCTTTGGACCAAGAGTGGGCCACAGCCAGTTATTGTAAAGAAAGATTTTATTGGAACACAGCTATGCCTATCTATTTACATATTGTCTATGGATAATTTTACACTCTAAAGGCAGAACTGAGTAGTGGCAACAGAGACCATATGGGCTATAAAACTTCTTTACAAAAAAAAGCACACTAGCTCCTGCTCTAAAAACTTTGAACAGGAAGGCAAAGAAAAGAATTTTTCCCCACTTAATACAGAGAATTGTGTCATGTCTCCTCTTATATATTGAAGGCCATTCCTAAGCCAGAAATGAACTCCAATTTTTCTTAAAATAATTGTTAGATAAAGCATCTAGTTCTTTAGGTCATAACTGTATTCCCCCTGTGTGGTACTTACATATATTGAGACTGCCTCTTTTTTTTTTAAGAAAAATATGAGTCATTATTTTTATCATCAAGTATAAGAATTTCCCAGGAAAATGGTTCCTAGATCACTTGGGATGCTTTTTGATATTCTTGTTCCTGGCTTCTCCCCAGTAACCACCCCCCAACACACACTACCTCTACCCTGCCTCCCACCAAAGGATCTGGAAGGTCTTGAGGGACTGACTCGTTGGGTTATTTTTGTTGTTGTTGTTTTTTCTATTTTTTAACTGAAGTACAGATTAATTAGTTTTGTGTTAATTACTGCTGTACAGCAAAGTGAACATTCTTTTTCACATTCTTTTCCATTATGGTTTATCACAGGATATTGAACATAGTTCCCTGTGCTATATAGTAAGACATTGTTGTTTAACTATTGTATATATACCAGTTTGCATCTACTAATTCCAAATTCCCATTCCAACCCTCTCCCACCCCCTTCCACTTGGCTACCATCTATTCTCTGCCCCTGGTTTCCTTTCTGCATAGATAGGTTCATTTGTGTCATATTTTAGACTCCATGTATAAGTGATATCACACGGTCTTTGTTTTTCTCTTTCTGACTTACTTTGCTTAGTATGATCATCTCTAGTTGGGTCCATGTTGCTGCAAATGGAATTATTTCATTCTTAAGGCAATGGCACCCCACTCCAGTATTCTTGCCTGGAAAATCCCATGGATAGAGGAGCCTGGTATGCTGCAGTCCATGGGGTCGCGAAGAGTCAGACATGACTGAGCGACTTCACTTTCACTTTCATGCATTAGAGAAGGAAATGGCAACCTACTCCAGTGTTCTTGCCTGGAGAATCCCAGGGACAGGGGAGCCTGGTAGGCTGCCATCTATGGGGTCGCAGAGTCAGACACGACTGAAGTGACTTAGCAGTAGCAGTATTCTGTTCTATATATGTGCCATTTATGCTTTGTCTATTCATCTCTTGATGGACATTTAGGTTGTTTCCACGCCTTCAGATCAGATCAGTCGCTCAGTCGTGTCCGACTCTTTGCGACCCCATGAATCACAGCACGCCAGGCCTCCCTGTCCATCACCAACTCCTGGAGTTCACTCAGACTCACGTCCATGCCTTAGCTATTGTGAAAACTGCTGCTATGTGAACTAGGTTGTTGTTCTTTGGTCACTCAGTTGTGTTCAACTCTTTGTGACCCCGTGGACTGCAGCCTGCCAGTCGCCTCTGTCTATAGGATTCCCAGGAAAGAACACTGGAGTGGGTTGCCATTTCCTTCTCTAGGGGATCTTCCCCACCCAGGGATTGAACCTGTGTCTCCTGTGTCTCCCACACTGGCAGGCGAATGCCACTGAGCTCTTTACCACTGAGCTTTTTACCATGGCTCTTTACCACTGAGCCATGAACATAGGGTGCATATATCTCTATTTGTAGTTTTGTCTAGATATATGCCCTAGAGTGGGACTGCTGGATTATATGGCAATTCCATTTTTAGTTTTCTGAGAAATCTACAGAAAAGTGGCTGCACCAACTTACACTCCCACAGTGTAAGAGGGTTCTCTTTTCTCCACACTCTCTCCACATTTGTTATGTGTAGACTTAAATGATGGCCATTCTAACTGGCATGAGGTAGTTATGGTAAACAGTGTCATTCTAACTAATGGTAGAACTGGCCATTCTAACTGGCACTGTAGTTTTGATTTGTATTTCTCTCATAATTAGCAATGTTAAGGGTCTTTTCACGTGCCTATTGGAAATCTGTATCTCTTCTTTGGAGAAATGTCTCTTTAAGTTTTCTATTTTTTCGTTGGATTGTTTTATTGTTATTGAGTTGTATGAGTTGTTTATGTATTTTAGAAATTAAACCCTTGTTGGTCACATAGTTTACAAATATTTTCTCCCATTCTGTAGGTTGGCTTTTCATTTTCTGTATGGTTTCCTTTGCTGTGCAAAGGTTTGCAAGTTTGATTAGGTACCATTTCTTTATTTTTATTTCTATTGACTTAGGAAACTGACCTAAGAAAACACTGGTGCGATTTATGTCAGAGAATGTTTTGCCTATGTTCCCCTCTAGGATTTTAGTGGTATCATATGTTATGTTTAAGTCTTTCAGCCATTTTCAGTGTATTTCTCTGTATGGTGAGAGGGTATGTTCTAACTTCATTGACTTATATGTAGTTGTCCGGCTTTCTAAACACTACTTGCTGAAGAAACTTTTCCTATTGTATATTTTTGCCTTACTCCTTTGTCAAAGATTAATTGACCATAGGTGTGTAGGTTTATTTCAGTTCTCTATTCTGTTCCATTGATCCATATATCTGTTTTTGTGCCAATGCCACACTACTTTGATTACTGTTCAGTCGCTCAGTCGTGTCCGACTCTTTGTGACCCCACGAACTGCAGCATGCCAGGCCTCCCTGTCCATCACCAACTCCTGGAGTTCACCCAAACTCATATCCATTGAGTTGGTGATACCATCCAACCATCTCATCCTGTCATCCCATTCTCCTCCTGCCCTCAATCTTTCCCAACATCCGGGTCTTTTCAAATGGCTCAGCTTTTTGCATCAGGTGGCCAAAGTATTTGAGTTTCAGCTTCCAACATCAGTCCTTCCAATGAACACCCAGGACTGATCTCCTTTAGGATGGACTGGTTGGATCTCCTTGCAGTCCAAGGGACTCTCAAGAATCTTCTGCAATACCATAGTTCAAAAGCATCAATTCTTCTGCACTCAGTTTTCTTTATAGTCCAAATCTCACATCCATACATAATCACTGGAAAAACCATAGCCTTGACTAGACAGACCTTTGTTGACAAAGTGATGTCTCTGTTTTTTAGTATGCTGTCTAGATTGGTCATAACTTTCCTTCCAAGGAGTAAGCGTCTTTTAATTTCATGGCTGCAATCACCATCTGCAGTGAATTTGGAGCCCAGAAAAATAAAGTCAGCCACTGTTTCCACTGTTTCCCCATCTATTTGCCATGAAGTGATAGGACCGGATGCCATGATCTTCGTTTTCTGAATGTTGAGCTTTAAGCCAACTTTTTCACTCTCCTCTTTCACTTTCATCAAGAGGCTCTTTAGTTCATCTTCACTTTCTGCCATAAGGGTGGTGTCATCTGCATATCTGAGGTTATTGATATTTCTCCCGACAATCTTGATTCCAACTTGTGCATTTTCCAGCCCAGTTTTGATTACTGTAGGTATGCAGTATTGTCTGAGGTATGGGATGGTTATGTTTCCTGCTTGTCCTTTTCTTTAGGATTATTTTGACATTCTTAGTCTTTTATGGTTCCATATGAAATTTAGGATTATTCTAGTTCTGTGAAAAGGTCATTTCTTTGAATCATCTTTATTTTCCTTTATTAATGTTTTACAGTTCTCAGTGTATAAGTTTTTCATGTTTTTAGTTCGGTTTATCCTTAAGTATTTTATTATGGGCATTGCAATTTTAAAAGATACTTTTTTTTTAAGATTTTTTTTTACATTCCCTTTATGATATTTCATTATTGGTGTAAAGAAATGCAACTGATTATATACATTAATCTTGTATCCTGCTACTCTGTTGAATTCATTTATCAGTTCTAGTAGATTTGTGTGGAGTCTTTAGGGTTTTCTCTATACAGTATTAATATCTACATATAAGACAATTTACTTCTTTCTTCCCAATTTGGATACCTTTTATTTTATTTTTTTCTGATCTGATTGCTTTGGCTAGGTCTTCCAATACTATGTTGAAGAGAAGTGGAATCTGTATTCCAGATTTTAGCAAGAATGCTTTCCACTTTTCACCATTGAGTATTATATTGGCTGTGTGCTTGTCATATATAGTTTTTACTAGTTTGAGATATGTTCCCTCTATACCCACTTTGGTAAGAGTTTTTATCATGGAAGAATGTTGACTTTTGTTAAATGCTTTTTCTGCATCTATTGAGATGATCATGTGGTTTTGGTCTCTTGTGTGTGTGGTATATCATTGATTTGCATATGCTAAACCATCTTTGTGAACTTGGGATGAATCCCACTTCGTTGTGGTGTATTACTTTTTTTATGTGTTCTTGGATTTGGTTTGCTAATATTTTGAGAATTTTGACATCTGTATTCATTAATAATATTGGCCTGTAATTTTCTTTTTTGGTAATATCTTTGTCTGGTTTTGGTATCAGGGTGATAATGGTTTCATAGACTGTCTTTGGTGGTGTTCATTCCTCTTCAACTTTTTGGGCAAAGCTTGAGAAAGATTGGCATAAATTTTTTGTGTGTTTGATAGAATTCTCCTATAAGGCATCTGGTCCCGGACTTTTGTTTATAGGGATTTTTTTAAACTAGAGATTCTATTTCAGTTCTAGTGATCACTATGTTCAAGTTATCTATTTCTTCTTGATTCAGTTTTGTTGGGCAGTAAGTATAATTTTAGAAACGTCCATTTCTTCTAGGTTGTCAAATTTGTTCACCATATTCTCTTATGGTTTTTTGCATTTATGCAATATCAGTTGTTATGTCTCCTTTTTTAAATTTCTTCATTTTGTTTATTTGTGTTCTCTCTCTTTTCTTCTTGGTGGGCCTGATCAGAGGCTTGTCAATCTCCTTCATCCTTTCAAAGAACCAGCTCTTGGTTTTATTGACTTTTCTATTATTAGTTTAATCTCTATTTTGTTTATTTCCTCTCTGATCTTTATTATATCCTCCCTTCTTCTGACTTTAGATTTTGTTTTTTTGCTTTTTATAATTGTTCTAAATGGTAGTTTAGGCTGTTTATTTGATAGTTTTCTTATATTTGAGTAAGGCCTGTATCACTATGAACTTCCCTCTAATAACTGATTCCGCATCCCATAGATGTTGTAGAGTTGTGTTTTCATTGTCATTTATCTCAATCACTACATATGGTGACTGCAGCCATGAAATTAAAAGACGCTTACTCCTTGGAAGGAAAGTTATGACCAACCTAGATAGCATATTCAAGAGCAGAGACATTACTTTGCCAACAAAGTTCGTCTAGTCAAGGCTATGGTTTTTCCAGTGGTCACTTATGGATGTGAGAGTTGGACTGTGAAGAAGGCTGAGCACCGAAGAATTGATGCTTTTGAACTGTGGTGTTGGAGAAGACTCTTGAGAGTCCCTTGGACTGCAAGGAGATCCAACCAGTCCATTCTGAAGGACACCAGCCCTGGGATTTCTTTGGAGGGAATGATGCTAAAGCTGAAACTCCAGTACTTTGGCCACCTCATGCGAAGAGTTGACTCATTGTAAAAGACTCTGATGTTGGGAGGGATTGGGGGCAGGAGGAGAAGGGGACGACAGAGGATGAGATGGCTGGATGGCATCACTGACTCGATGGGTCTGAGTGAACTCCGGGAGTTGGTGATGGACAGGGAGGCCTGGCGTGCTGCGATTCATGGGGTCGCAAAGAGTTGGACACGACTGAGCGACTGATCTGATCTGATCTGATGTTTAAATTTCCCCTATGATTTCATCATTGCCTTTTTTTTTTTTATTTTAGTAGTATTTTGTTTAGTCTCCATGTAGTCACTTTTTGTCATTTCTTTTGTGTGGTTGAGTTCTAGTTGCATGCAATTGTGGTCAGAAAAGATGCTTGAGATAATTTCTATATGCTTGCATTTGTTGAGCCTTGTTGTGTGCTCTTGTATGTAGTCAATCCTAGAGAATGTTCTATGTGCACTTGAAAAGAATGTATTCTGGGGCTTTTTTGGATGTAATATCCTGAAAATATCAATTAAGTGTATTTTTTCTGTTGTATCATTTAGTATCTCTGTTGCCTTATTGATTCTCTGTCTGGAAGATCTATTAATGCGACGTGAGTGGGGTGTTAAAATCTCCTATTGTGGTCCTATCAATTTCTTCCTTTATGTGTTAGTATTTCTTTTATGTATTTGGGTGCTCCTATATTAGGTGAATATATGTTCACCTATATATGTTCAAGTATAAAATCCTCTTCTTGTATTGATCTGTTTATTATTATATAGTGTCCTTCTTTATCTTTTTGATGGACTTTTATTGTGACTCCTGCTTTCCTGTAATTTCTGTTTGCATGAATTATCTTTATTCATTCCCTCCCTTTCAATCTATATGTGTCCTTTGCCCTAAAGTGGGTTTCTCTTAAGCATCAGATTTTAGGCTCCTATTTTTTTTTAATCCAATCTGCCACTCTGTGTCTTTTGATTAGAGCATTTAATCCAATGACATTTAGGGTAATTATTGATAGATATGAATTTATTGATGTTTTAAACCTTGTTTCCCCATTGATTTTATATTTCTTCTTTGTTCTTTTTTGTTTTTCCTTTTTTGGTTTGATGATTTTTCTTTTGTATTATGTTTTCTTTCTTTTGCTTTTTTTTTTTTTTTTTTTGGCTTTCTTGAAACTGTTGTATATTTTTGATTTGTGGTTACCCTGTTTTTCAAGTATGTTGCTACTGCTGCTGCTGCTGCTGCTAAGTCGCTTCAGTCGTGTCCAACTCTGTGCGACCCCATAGACTGCAGCCCGCCAGGCTCCCCCATCCCTGGGATTCTCCAGGCAAGAACACTGGAGTGGGTTGCCATTTCCTTCTCCAATGCATGAAAGTGAAAAGTGAAAGTGAAGTCGCTCAGTTGTTCTGTCCTTGGGATTTTCCAGGCAAGAGTACTGGAGTGGGGTGCCATTGCCTTCTCCATCAAGTATGTTAACCCCTTGCTATATCTACTTGCCTTAGACTGGTAGTCCTATAGATTCAAACCCAACCTAAGAAAAAATGTTGACATTTTCTTACTCTTCTCCTCCACATTTTATGATTTTGATGATGTCTCCTTTTTTAGATCTTCATGTTCATCCTTTTGCTGTTCATTGTGGTTATCATTACTTTCATATAAAATTAAAAAAAAAAAAATTCTGTACTGGCTTAAGTGATTTATTTTCCAATTGTGATTTTCTCTTTCCTTTTGATTCTTTCTTTTTCTCTATTTAAAGATCTCTCAATATTTCTTTTAGGATAGGTTTTGTATTGCTGTATTCTTTTAATTTTTGCTTGCCTGAGAATTTTGCTATCTCTGCTTCTATTCTAAATGATAATCTTACTGGGTAGAGTATCCTAGGTTGCAGATTTTTCCCTTTTAGGACTTTGTATATATCTTGCCACTTCCTTCTGGCCTGTAACATTTCTATAGAGAAATCAGTGATAGCCTTACTGGGGTGGGAGCAGGGGATGAGGGGATGTTCCCTTGTAGTTAACCCTTTTTCTCTTGATGCCTTTAGAATAAAAAAGAATTACATTTTTATTATGTATTGGTGACATATTATAATATGTTTATCTCATTTGGAACCCTCTGTGCTTCCTCTACCTGAATATCTGTTTCCTTCCTCAGGTTTGGGAAGTTTTCAGCCATAATTTCTTCAAATACATTTTCACTCTCCTTTTCTCTTTCTTCCCCTCTGTAATTCCTATTACATGTAGGTTGGTGCATTTTATATTATCCCACATGTCTCTTATATTGCTTTAATTACTGTTTCATTTGGCTTTCTGTCTGCTCTCCTGATTGGGTGATTTCCATCATTCTAACTTCCAGGTCACTTATTTGTTCTTCATCATTCATTGACTTTAGCTTAGCTTTTGTCTCTGTAAATGAGTTTTCTAATTTTTCTTGGTTCCTTTTTATAGTTTCTAGTTCCTTTTTCATTACTCTGTATTTCTGCCAATAGCCTTTCCTAACTTTGTCAGTGTTTCAGTATCTCCTTTTTTAAAATCAGTGATGATTAGAGTGAAGAGGTCTGCTTTATTATTTGTTCTTTCAGGGGAATGTTCTTTGTCTTTTAACTGGGAGTGGTTCCCCTGCTTCTTCATTTTACTTATATTTCTCTTACTCTGTGAGTTTAGTAGAAACAATTATCTACTGTGGTCTTGAAGGGCTATTTGTATGTAGGGACATTCTTGTGTATCTTGTGTGGGTTTAATATATTTGATGCAAGGGCTGTTTTTAGAATGGATGCCTGTCACCTCTTTCCTCAGCATGTGCTAGTTGTTCTCCTCTTGATAGGGAGTGTTCAGGTGTTGCCTGGTCTTGGGGTTCTCTGCAGTGGCAGGCTGCTCAGATGTGCCCCAGGGCATACAGTGGGAGGAGAAGCAGCTCACAACTACTCCTGAGTTTAGGCACAAGAAAGTGGGGGCCTAAGACCACTCCTGGGGTCTGAGCTGGTGGTGGTTGAGGCTTGTGATTGCCTCTGGAGGCCATGCAGGCAATGTCTTCCCCTTTGTAAGTATATGCGCAGTGAAAAAGGCTACAATCTGGGTTCTACCCCTCCCCTCATGCACCTCCCAAACAATGGCAACTGGCTTCTAAGGTGGACCAGGCTACCTCCACGTAAACCCCCAGCATGGTCACACTGGATTCCAGCCACCCCAGTCTGTCTCTACACAGTCAACCCCAGTCCTCTCTCCAGGTTGATCTCCAAAGCCAACTTCCAGCACCCAGCTCCCTCCAGCAGTGGCATACGTGTGTCACGTTGGGGAGTGCAGAATGGTAGCACTCACTGTCTGTGTAGTTCTTCCTCTGCTCTGGCTGCTGCAAACTGGCTGGTATTAATATATTCTCCTCTGAAGCTCTGGAGCTTCCTGCCTGTCTCAGTCAATCTCCCCATTGGTGAGGGAGCTTCCCAGGGTGCAGGAACTTTTCCTCTTTCACAGCTCCCTCCAAGAGGCCCAAGTCCCCACCCAATTCTTTTTTTTTCTTCTTCTTCTCTACCTGGTTACATGGAGACTTTCTTGTCCTTTCAGCAGTCTAAGGTCTTCTGCCAGCATTCAGTAGATATTCTGTGAGAATCATTCCACATGTAGACATATCTTTGTTGGGTTTGTGGGAGAGGGTGAGTTTTACCTCCTACTACTCTTACCATCTTGAATGTTTCTCTTGTGCTACTGACTTATTTTTGCTCAATCCTCAAGAAAGTATTAATCAAGTTAATAAGAACTAGGATAATCTTTCTACTCAATTGACTTATAGCAAGTTTGACTGCAAATGCATTCTTTTATCAGGAACTTTCATAGAAAACTCATATTTCTACATCTTAATATTTAGGACAGAAGATAACCAGGGCCTGTTTTCCAAATGACAACAATTGACTGGAGCTGAGTAGCTCTGCCTCCTTGAGTCAGGCCCATGTACTCCATTCCAGCATGCCTGGTTCATCAATACTCATACCATGTATACATATCCACCTATCATTCTGGCTCCTGCAGTATTCCTGTGGGCATCTGAGTGGGGGATCACCTCTGCTCTGGTTTTCACCACTTGCTGAACATGTACAGAGCCATAGGTACCAGGACTCTTGTTCTAAATGGATATTTTAGAGCACTCCTAGGTCTTATATCTATTTTAGTTTATTAATGCCAAATTTTGGCCTTTGGGGATAAGAAAAATAAGTTTAATGTATAGCTTCCAATCAAACCAAAACATTATGAAGAACAAGCTTAACAAAACCAGAGCCCTTGAAATATTACTCTTGGCTGTAAAAGTCTTTACTTCTAATGATCCAAAAATGGAATAGGAAGCATTACAGCCAAACCATCAAAAATGTGTTTTATTAGCTGGACAGAGTAGAAAATGGGAAACTGTGAACATGAGTATGGCTGTAGAAATTTTAGAAAGCCAAGAAAGAGAGAGCAGATGTGTTGCCTGAGGTGCCCCAAAATAAAGGACTCTTATTGCTCTTCTGAGTAAGAAAGATATTATCCAGGGAATCTCTCTAGAATTTTTCTGATCCTTGCTTAGAACAGCTATGTGTTCCAAAATGGGCACTGACTTCTTCACTTGGTGGCCTTTTATTATTCTTTTCTTGCCAGCTCTTTCATGGTTTAAGAAGCAAGCTAAGGAGGTTTTAGGAATTTGAAAAGAAATGATGTGAAATAACAATTTCAAAGAATGAGCACTCGGGGATTGCTGGGCAAAGTTGAAGGCCAATGTGTAATTAGTGGTTATGATTGTAAAGGTTAGACCTACTAGCAATTTTTAGCACTTTGAATGCACACAGCAAGCACCAACTGGTTGATAATAGGTTTAAAAATATTTAGAAATTCATTTGTAAGGCCATCTCCTTTAATTACTGTTTCCATGGGAGTTGTTTGGGAAGATCCCCAAACAGGAGCCTGGTAGGCTACAGTCCATGGGGTTGCAAAGAGTCGGACACGACTGAGTGACATGGCTATGTGAAGTTGTTTATTATCTGAATATTTAGTTTCTTGAGAAGTCAGCACCATAATGTTTGTAGGGAGGTAGAAAATCCAGGCTCCTCCATCCATGGGATTTTCTAGGCAAGAGTACTGGAGCAGGTTGCCATTTCCTTCTCGAAGAAAATAAGACTAAGCCCAGATGCAAGTTACTGTGATTATGTTCACAGAGGGATTTCTTTTAAACCTGGGGATGACTCTTCCACTAAGAAAGTGAGTTCTAGTCACAGACTTTTGCATATTCTATCACCATATGCACAGTGTATGCATCACTTGGTTTGAAAATAATAGAAAATATCTATCCATTTTGACCATTTTTCAAGGATGTGACCAGAAATAATAAAACTGAGGTGACAAAAAATTCAAAGATGAAGTGAAAGGTGTAGTTCTTCCATGCTGTGGCAAGTCATGGGATCTCCAAACAGAGGGGTAAAGAAAGTAAGTTAAAGAGTAGACAATACGTTATTTTTACCCGCTTGTTCATACGCATTTTTTCATTAAAAATTAATTTTTTATTGGAGTACAGTTGCTTTACAATGCTGTGTCAGTTTCTACTGTAGAGAAAAACAAGCCATACGTATACATATATCCCCTCTCTTTTGAACTTCCTTCCCATTCAGGTCCCTGCTGCTGCTGCTGCTGCTGCTAAGTTGCTTCAGTCATGTCCGACTCTGTGCGACCCCATAGACGGCAGCCCACCAGGCTCCCCCGTCCCTGGGATTCTCCAGGCAAGAACACTGGAGTGGGTTGCCATTTCCTTCTCCAATGCATGAAACTGAAAAGTGAAAGTGAAGTCACTCAGTCATGTCCGACTCTTCGTGACCCCATGGACTGTAGCCTACCAGGCTCCTCTGTCCATGGGATTTTCCAGGCAAGAGTACTGGAGTGGGGTGCCATCGCCTTCTCCAATTCAGGTCCCTACAGTGCATTAAATAGAGTTCCTTGTGCTATACAGTGGGTTCTCATTAGTCTTCTATTTTATACATAGTATCAATAGTGTATATATGTCAACCCACCCCCCTTTTCCCTCCACGCCCCCTTCCACCTTAGTGTCCATGTATTTGTTCTCAATGTCCATCTCTCTATTTCTACTTTGCAGATAAGATCATCTATACCATTTTTCTAGATTTTACATATATGCTTTAATATACAATATTTGTTTTCCTCTTTCTGACTTTCTTCACTCTGTATGACACTTTCTAGGTCCATCTATGTCTCTGCAAATGGCACAATTTCATGCTTTTTTATGGCTAAGTAATATTCCTGTGTGTGTGTGTACACACCACATCTTTATCTATTTCTCTGTTGATGGGCATTTAGGTTGCTTCCATGTCCTGGTTACTAAAAATAGTGTTGCTTTGAGCACTGGGGTACATGTATCTTTTTAAATTACTTTTTTCTCTGGATATATACCCAACAGTGGGATTGCTGGACCATATGGTAGCTCTATTTTTAGTTTTTAAAGGAACTGTCCTACTGTTTTCCATAGTGGCTGTATCAATTTACTTTTCCACCAACAGTGTATGAAGGTTCCCCCTGTTTCCCCACCCTCTCCAGTATTTATTTTTTGTAGCATATGTGCATTTATACTGCCACTTGAGAATGTTTCTTCAGTGTTTGTCCCATATCAATGTCAACAAACCTTGGTATCTCCAGAGGAAATTTTGAGTCAAGCAGGCACTGAGCATGAAAAAGTGTTTCATCTTCAATGCTGCTTGATTAGTTAACTGCCTTACGATCCAGCAATCCCACTGCTGGGCATACACACTGAGGAAACCAGAAGGGAAAGAGACACATGTACCCCAATGTTCATTGCAGCACTGTTTATAATAGCCAGGACATGGAAGCAACCTAGATGTCCATCAGCAGATGAATGGATAAGAAAGCTTTGGTACATATACACAATGGAGTATTACTCAGCCATTAAAAAGAATACATTTGAATCAGTTCTAATGAGGTGGATGAAACTGGAGCCTATTATACAGAGTGAAGTAAGCCAGAAAGAGAAACACCAATACAGTATACTAATGCATATATATGGAATTTAGAAAGATGGTAACAATAACCCTGTGTACGAGACAGCAAAAGAGACACTGTTGTATAGAACAGTCTTCTGGACTCTGTGAGAGAGGGAGAGGGTGGGAAGATTTGGGAGAATGGCATTGAAACATGTAAAATATCATGTATGAAACGAGTTGCCAGTCCAGGTTCGATGCACGATACTGGTTGCTTGGGGCTGGTGCACTGGCACGACCCAGAGGGATGGAATGGGGAGGGAGGAGGGAGGAGGGTTCAGGATGGGGAACACATGTATACCTGTGGCGGATTCATTTTGATATTTGGCAAAACTAATACAATTATGTAAAGTTTAAAAATAAAATTAAAAAAAAAAAAGAAAGAAACTAAGAGTTGTTCTCCTACTACCTTAATCCAAAGAGACACATGTAACCTCCATATAGTTAAAGGCAAATGAGAGCTATGGAGGAGTCTTAGTTAATATTCCCTGTACAGGTAGGTCAGATTGTCTGGAGTTAAGAGATTATCCTATGTGTTGAATATTAATGAATTGTTAAAATAGGATTGGGTTGGCCAAAAAGTTCATTTGGATTTTCCATAACATTTTACAGAAAAATTTGAATGAACTTTTTTGGCCAACCTAATATCTGTATAACCACTATACAGACATTTTGGTATGGTTTCTCTCTGTAAATAAAAATGGCAAATAGTGTGTCTTGCTAATTTTCTAAGTTTCCCCAGACTTTAATCCCACAGGAGAGGGTCATTAAGCAGAAGGAGGTATAGTGGGTCCCTTCCTTAATTTAAGGTGTATTACTCTGCTTATGGAGAAGGCAATGGCACCCCACTCCAGTACTCTTGCCTGGAAAATCTCATGGACCGAGGAACCTGGTAGGCTGCAGTCCATGAGGTCACTAAGAGTCGGACACGACTGAGCGACTTCACTTTCACTTTTCACTTTCATGCATTGGAGAAGGAACTGGCAACCCACTCCAGTGTTCTTGCCTGAGAATCCCAGGGATGGGGGAGCCTGGTGGGTTGCCATCTATGGGGTCGCTCAGGGTCGGACACGACGGAAGTGACTTAGCAGCAGCAGCAGCAGCACTCTGCTTAGGCTGAGATAACAAAATACCATAGACTGTGTGGCTTAAACAACAGAAATTTATTTTCTGACAGTTCTGGAGGCTACAAGATCAAGGTCTGTTAGGGTTATGCTTCTGGTGAAAGCTCTCTTTCTCTTGCAATGGCTTCTCACATGACCCTTTTGTGCGTATACTCAGGAAGAGCAAGTTGGAGCTGTCTAGTGTCTCTTCATTTTATGGATGAGGGCCCCACTCTTATTGTTATGACATCATTTAAGCTTGACTACTTACTTACTGGCCCTAACTCCAAATGCAGTCCACATTGTGAGTTCTGGCTTCAACATAAAAATTTAGGTGTGGAGACTTACCTGTATGGCATAGTATATGTTTTTTTAACCAAATTATTTGCTTTCTTCATATTTCTGCAAGTTATCTTTCTCCCTTTGAAGTCTCAGACCCCTAGCTCCTTCTCCTTAACTCAGGATGGCATATAAGCCTCAATTGTCAGGACCATCAAAAAGCCTCATAACTTTGAAAATCTTGTACACTTGAAATTAATTTTTTCTCCTGTTAATCTGTCTAATGTCAATTTAATTATTAGGCCAATCAAAGAACCTAGAAGGGAAGAATGGAAAAGTTTTCTGCCCTACAGTGTATATCAGTGCATATGTGTGTAGTTGAAATGGCAACCCATTCCACTATTCTTGCCTAGAGAATCCCATGGACAGAGGAACCTTGTGGGCTGCTGTCAATAGGGTCACAAGGAGTTGGACACAACTGAAGCAACTTAGCATGCATGCATGCATTGGAGAAGGAAACGGCAACCCACTCCAGTATTCTTGTATGGAGAATACAGGGACAGAGGAGTCTGGTGGACTGCCGTCTATAGGGTCGCACAGAGTCAGACACAACGAAGAGACTTAGCAGCAGCAGCAGCAGCAGTGTGTTCAGTTCAGTTCAGTCACTCAGTCGTGTCCGACTCTTCGTGACCCCATGAATCGCAGCATTTCAGGCCTCCCTGTCCATCACCAACTCCCGGAGTTCACTCAGACTCACGTCCATTGAGTCAGTGATGCCATCCAGCCATCTCATCCTCTGTCGTCCCCTTCTCCTCCTGCCCCCAATCCCTCTTAGCATCAGTCTTTTCCGATGAATCAACTCTTCGCATGAAGTGGCCAAAGTACAGGAGTTTCAGCTTTAGCATCATTCCCTCCAAAGAAATCCCAGGGCTGATCTTCAGAATGGACTGGTTGGATCTCCTTGCAGTCCAAGGGACTCTCAAGAGTCTTCTCTAGCACCACAGTTCAAAAGCATCAATTCTTTGGCGCTCAGCCTTCTTCACAGTCCAACTCTCACATCCATACATGACCACAGGAAAAACCATAGCCTTGACTAGACGAAACTTTGTTGGCAAAGTAATGTCTCTGCTTTTAAATATGCTATCTAGGTTGGTCATAACTTTCCTTCCAAGGAGTAAGCATCTTTTAATTTCATGGCTGCAGTCACCATCTGCAGTGATTTTGTAGTTGAATTAACTTCACTAGAATTTTGTTTTGAGTTTTGTATTTATGCCCATGAGGTATATTGCTTTTTAGTTTCCTTTGATTTTGGTGCTAAGATAATCTGTCTCACAGAATGAACTGAGATCTATTCTCTGCTCTTCAGTTTTCTATAAACATTTGTGTAGTAACAGTATCTTTTCCTTAAAAATTTGGCAGAAACCAATTATGAAGCCATGTGTTCTTAGAGTTACTTGAAAGAAGTTTTTAAATTATAAATTCAATTATTTTGGTAGAATATACAGCGATATCCAGTTTATCTGTTTCTTCTTGAGAGCTTTGGTAGTTTATATGCAAGGAATTTTTCCATTTTATCTAAACTTTTGAATTAACTGGTATAAAACTGTTCACAAAATTTCCTTTCTATTTCAGTAACTGTAGAATTTGTAGTGATTTCCCCCTCTCAGTCCTGATATTGTTAATTTGTATTTTTCCTCCTGTTTTCCTTGTTAATATGGCTGAAGCTTTACCAATTTAATTGCTCTTCTCAAAGAATCAAGTTTTGGTTCCATTCATTTTCTTTTTTTATTTTCTTTCTGTTTATTTCTGATGATTTTAATTATTCCTTTCTCTGCTGACTTTGGCAGTACTTTGCTCTTTAGTTTTATTTTCTGTAGATGGAAACTAAAGTAATCTTAATTAATTGCCACTCTGTCCTTCCAAATGTTCAGGACAAAACTTTAAATCCTCCTTGGAACTTTAAAAAAAAATATTTTATGCCTTTTATCTAACACACTAGGAAAATTCTTTTGTCTACATGTATAACAAAATCCAGGACTTTTTACTCATTTCCAATGCTATAGTCCTGGTCCAATTCACTGTTTTTCTTGCCTGGGTTATTTCAACAGTTTCTAATTTATCTCCCTTCATCTATCCTTGTCCCTATATAATGTATTCTCAATATACAGCCAGATTGATTCTTTAAAAAATAAAAAAGTAGTTCAGATCATGTCACACACCTAAAGACCTTCCAATGGCTTCTTACCTTCCTTAAGCCAAAGTCCTCACTATGACCTCCAAAGCCCTAGATGATGTGGAGCTCTGTTAACTCTCTAACCTGATTACTTACAAGACCCCAATCTTGTTTTTATTTTTTAAATTTAGTTTTATTTTTCCAGCTTTATTGAGATATAATTGACATATAGAATTGTGTAAGTTTAAGGTGTACATGTTGACTTGATACAATAATTAGTTTGGCCATAAAGTTCCTTCAAGTTTTCCATAAGATGATACAGAAAAAAACTGAATGAATTTTTTAGTCAACCCAATAAATATTGCAAAATGATTATGACCATAGCATTAGGATTCCTATCTCTTAATCTGCCTTACACAGACTAATCTTTTCACTATTCTTTAAATGTCCTTTGCACTATTTCCTCTGACTAGAAATATCTTTCCCCAAATATGCATATGACAATACTTATTTCTTTCAAATCTTTGTTCAGTTGACCCTTTTCAACTATATTTTAAAATATGTATTCCCCTCCCTTACATATGATTTCTCACCCTTGAAAATCCTTCTTAACCATGCCTCATTCTGTTTTGTTCCATATAACTTACTGCCTTCTATATACAACTTTTCTCATGTTCATTTTTTTTTTTAATTTCCCCTCTAGAATGTTAACCCCATGTGTGTAGGTTCTTTTTTCTATCTTCTATATTTCTAATATATTATTAATACTAGTGCCCTAAATAAGTCGAGTTCAAAAAAATCAGATCAGATCAGTCACTCAGTCGTGTCCGACTCTTTGCGACCCCATGAATCGCAGCACGCCAGGCCTCCCTGTCCATCACCAACTCCCGGAGTTCACTCAGACTCACGTCCATAGAGTCAGTGATGCCATCCAGCCATCTCATCCTCTGTCGTCCCCTTCTCCTCTTGCCCCCAATCCCTCCCAGCATCAGAGTCTTTTCCAATGAGTCAACTCTTCGCATGAGGTGGCCAAAGTACTGGAGTTTCAGCTTTAGCATCATTCCTTCCAAAGAAATCCCAGGGCTGGTCTTCAGAATAGACTGGTTGGATCTCCTTGCAGTCCAAGGGACTCTCAAGAGTCTTCTCCAACACCACAGTTCAAAAGCATCAATTCTTCGGTGCTCAGCCTTCTTCACAGTCCAACTCTCACATCCATACATGACCACAGGAAAAACCATAGCCTTGACTAGATGAACCTTTGTTGGCAAAGTAATGTCTCTGCTTTTGAATATGCTATCTAGGTTGGTCATAACTTTCCTTCCAAGGAGTAAGCGTCTTTTAATTTCATGGCTGCAATCACCATCTGCAGTGATTTTGGAGCCCAGAAAAATAAAGTCTGACACTGTTTCCACTGTTTCCCCATCTATTTCCCATGAAGTGAAGTGATGGGACCAGATGCCATGATCTTTGTTTTCTGAATGTTGAGCTTTAAGCCAACTTTTTCACTCTCCACTTTCACTTTCATCAAGAGGCTTTTGAGTTCCTCTTCACTTTCTGCCATAAGGGTGGTGTCATCTGCATATCTGAGGTTATTGATATTTCTCCCGGCAATCTTGATTCCAGTTTGTGTTTCTTCCAATCCAGCGTTTCTTATGATGTACTCTGCATATAAGTTAAATAAGCAGGGTGACAATATACAACCTTGAAGTACTTCTTTTCCTATTTAGAACCAGTCTGTTGTCCCATGTCCGGTTCTAACTGTTGCTTCCTGACCTGCATACAAATTTCTCAAGAGGCAGATCAAGTGGTCTGGTATTCCCATCTCTTTCAGAATTTTCCACAGTTTATTGTGATCCACACAGTCAAAGGCGTTGGCATAGTCAATAAAGCAGAAATAGATGTTTTTCTGGAACTCTCTTGCTTTTTCCATGATCCAGCGGATGTTGGCAATTTGATCTCTGGTTCCTCTGCCTTTTCTAAAACCAGCTTGAACATCAGGAAGTTCACGGTTCACATATTGCTGAAGCCTCGCTTGGAGAATCTTGAGCATTAATTTACTAGCGTGTGAGATGAGTGCAATTGTGTGGTAGTTTGAGCATTCTTTGGCATTGCCTTTCTTTGGGATTGGAATGAAAACTGACCTTTTCCAGTCCTGTGGCCACTGCTGAGTTTTCCAAATTTGCTGGCATATTGAGTGCAGCACTTTCACAGCATCATCTTTCAGGATTTGGAATAGCTCAACTGGAATTCCATCACCTCCAATACTTGTTAATAAATTAATTAAAACTGTTAAATGTCTGTGTAACACTCGACATTGTGAGTAAAGCTCTTCTCCCACTTCGGTTGCACTGCTGACACCTAGCATTCCTCCTCTGTGAACTGCCTTTGGGGCTCTGGCCCTCCTTTGCCCACATGGAGGAAACAGCTGCTGCTTCTAAGTTCCTTCAGTTGTTTCCAACTCTGTGCGACCCCATAGACGGCAGCCCACCAGGCTCCCCCGTCCCTGGGATGCTCCAGGCAAGAACACTGGAGTGGGTTGCCATTTCCTTCTCCAATGTATGAAAGTGAAAAGTGAAAGTGAAGTGGCTCAGTCATGTCCGACTCTTCGCCCCGCCATGGACTGCAGCCTACCAGGCTCCTCCGTCCATGGGAGTTTCCAGGCAAGAGTACTGGAGTGGGGTGCCATTGCCTTCTCTGGAAACAGCTGAAAGGACCCTTAACCAATGCAAATACAGGAGTATGAATATGAAAGCCCAGTTCTCTTCCTCAGGGCACTACAAACTTTGAGGCATAATTTATACTGCAGAGTCGCCCTTTGTCATCAAGCTGCCATTTCCATAGTAGGACTTGGTCTGATTCTGCAATCGTGCTTGGATTCTTTCTCTTCCCTATTCTTCCTCTTATTTCTCCATAGTTCTTAGGGCACTTTCTTAAAAAGACACTTACACATGAATTCTTACTTCAGAGGGTGTTTCTCAAGCTTTGCCCCAAGATATTCTATCTACTTGGAACATATTTCTAGAATAATTGTTGGGTAAGGTATAATCTACATTTTTAAAGTTCTTTGTCCAATACTGAAGTTTTAGCCTCAAGGAGAGGAGATAAAAAGAATTATATGATGTTTATTCTATTTGGTTGACAAAAGCATAATGAATATGCTACCTAATAACTGAATAATACTGGGGGCTCAGATGGTAAAGAAGCTACCTGCAACGTGGGAGACCTGGGTCAATTCCTGGGTTGGGAAAATCCCCTGGAGAAGTTAATGGCTACCCACCCCAGTATTCTGGACTGGAGAATCCCATGAATAGAGGAGACTGGCAGGCTACAGTCCATGGGGTCACAAAGAGATGAACATTATAGAGCAACTTCTTCACAGAAACCCAAGAGCTTCAAAACTTTTAGAAAAATAAGATTTTCTGACTTTTGAGGCCAGTGGATTTTTCTGTAAATGTTTCCCTAATTTCTTATCCAACAAATAATGTTTTAATACACACACACATTTTCTGTTTTTTGTTTGTGGGGACCTTTGCAGCTTAATTTTCAGGAGAAGGGAATGGCAACCCACTCCAGTATTCTTGCCTGGAGAATCCCATGTACTGAGGAGCCTGGTAGGTTATAGTCCATGGGGTCACAATGAGCCAGCCATGACTAAGTGACACATTTTGCAGCTTAATTATGAAAATGAAGTATACACATATTGGTATACTTAGGCAAAAGATTAACCTTATGATGATCTAGCTCTAAGAAAATGAGGTACACACATATTGGTATACTTATGCAAAAGTTTAACCTCATGATGGTCTAGCTCTAAGAAAGGGACAAAATCAATATTAATGGGGAAGTGACCCATCTCTTTAAGTATCTGGAGGAGATACTAGCCAAAGGATGAATAGAAAAGAAACATTTGTTCTTAGGCTAAATGGTTTACCAGGAAAGAAGTAAAAAAAAAATATATATATATATATATATATATATGAATTACAATTTTCCCTCTTTGGAGACTAGAAGGAAAAAAATATTACTGCTTTTTCCTGAATAACCATTCTCTGAATGCTATCCCATTTTTAATTATTTGAGCACCTATGTAGCTACAATTATCCTTATGCAGGTAAGTGATATGATGGGGTGGAGGGAATGCTATGAAGTGAACTCGCTCAGTCATGTCCAACTCTTTGCGACCTCATGGACTGTAGCCTACCAGGCTCCTCTGTCCATGGGATTTTCCAGGCAATAGTACTGGAGTGGATTGCCATTTCCTTCTCCAGGGGATCTTCCCAACCCAGGGATCGAACCCGGGTCTTCCGCATTGTAGACAGACACTTTACCGTCTGAGCCACCAGGGAAGATGCTACCTTATTCTGAATAAGGTACAACATTTTTTATAACTGACTTCTTCACACATACCATCTGAGAATACACATGAATAGCTGTTAAATGGAGCAAACAAGCACCTAAGCTGCCTTAATAAGAATGTTTTCTTCATTAAAAAAAAAAAGGTTGCAGAATTACTCTTGTCCTTACTTTCCGGAACCAAATCTACTTAGTGTTCACTAAGTATTAAGGAAAATTATTTGTCTACAATTAAAGTAAGAAGGCTTTTCTCTTTGTTCATGCTTCAAATATCTCTGTTTGTTCTTCAAAAGGAACCAGAGCCTTGAACACTCAGAATACATAAAATATTTCTGTGTAATCTTCTTTGATTAGAACTGTTCAGTCAATATAAAAAGGCAGTTGAGAAATATTTAACTAAAACTACCAAAATATTCAGCCATATATTTAAAAATTCTAACTATTAATTCAACTCATTAATCTCCATTAAAATTCTAGTGCTTTAAATTAATTTACCCAAGGCTATAATACATTAAGCAAATGTCTAATGGTATTTGCTTCTGTAACAATTCAACAATGCATGTTTGGTTTACTTCTCAATCTCTCTCTGTCTCTTTTTGTCTATGTCACTCTTTTTTTCTATTGGCCATTAACTGTGTGACCTTGGGCAGGTTATTTAATTTAATCTCTTTGTTCCTCAGCTTACTCAGCTTTATATTGGAAAATATAATAGTAAAACTGCTATGAGGATTTTACTCTATTTTAGGATCTACTTTGATCAAACTCTCAACTTCAATCTCTAAATTACTTACAATGGGGTAGATTATCTCTATCCAGACCTTGGAAGCCAATGACCAAGGGAGGCCAAAAGAGACTAAGATAGAAAGCAGCACCCACATTTCCTCTGGAAACTCCTAAAGGAATCTTACTATTTTCAGATCTCTTATAATGTTTCACTCATGACCAAAGTCTTCAGTGGCTCACCATTTCCTGTAAATACTATTTACAGCCTGATATTTAAGGATGTTATTAATATTGTCTCCACACATCTTTCAGCCCTCCTTACCATCACTGTGGTAAGTGATGCTTCATCAATGTGCTTCATCCCAATGGACTACTTAGTGTATTTTTAATTTTTCCAACTTTACATCAGTTTTCTGGAATGTTCTTCCTGAGCCTCGTTGGTAAAATCATACTCATATTTCAAAACATATCGTACAGTCTCTCTTCATAGGGGCAGAAAGACTTTTTCAAGTATTTGCACACATCCATACTCATTTCCGATCCTCCACGATCTGGCAGACACAGATGAATGGTTTGTGAGCTCTTTATCAACTGAACTTCATAGCAGTTAACTTGTCTCTATAATGGTGACTATTTGTGCTTACATCTTTGCCAATATAATCATTTATCAAATTGCCAACGTCCGTTGAATCATAGAAAAAGCGAGAGAATTCCAGAAAAACATCTACTTCTGCTTCATTGACTACGCTAAAGCCTTTGACTACACTAAAAGCCTTTGACTAGCCTTTGACTATCACAACAAACTGTGGAAAATTGTCAGAGATGAGAATACCAGACCACCTTACCTGCGTCCTGAGAAATCTGTACGCAGGTCAAGAAACATCAGTTAAAACTGGACATGGAACAATGAACTGGCTCCAAATTGGGAAAGGAGTATATCAAGGCTGTATATTGCTACCCTGCTTATTTAACTTATATGCAGAGTACATCATGCAAAATGCTGGGCTGAGTGAAACACAAACTGGAATCAAGATTGCCAGGAGAAATAGGTCACTTCAGGGACTCTTGAGAGTCCCCTGGACTGCAAGGAGATCAAACCAGTCAATCCTAAAGGAAACCAATCCTGAATATTCATTGGAAGGACTGATGCTGAAGCTGAAGCTCCAATACTTCGGCCATCTGATGCGAAGAGCTGACTCATTAGAAAAGACCCTGATACTGGGAAAGATTGAGGGCAGGAGGAGAAGGGGATGACAGAGGATTAGATGGTAGGATGGCATCACCAACTCAATGGACATGAGTTTGAGCAAGCTCCGGGAAATGGTGAAGGACAGGGAAGCCTGGCTTGCTGCAGTCCATGAGGTCACAAAAAGTCATATTCTTGTCTTCTCTATTCAGTTTAAAATTATTTGAAACAGAAATAATGATAACTGTTACCTTGGAAATGCCTACTACAGTGCCCTGTTATTAGTAAGACCATAATACATATTTAGGAAATTAAGATGAATTGAGCAATCCTTCTCACATTACAGACTCTTACACTGCACACATCCACCTTTCATCAATAATCTACCAACTCTGTAAACTGAAAACTTAGTCTGAATCCTCCTCTCCTTCCTCTCTGCTCAAGAATTTAGCATCAAGGGCCTATCTGCTGTATAAATTGCCAGAAGGTGAGAAAGACTTTGATTACAGTTGTTGCTTTTTCTCTTTATTGGCCTCTACAGGATTTGTTTCTTTTTTAAAGCATTCTCCCAGTAGTCACATACCCAGCTAATGTTTACACTTATAATTATTCATGTCATTAGCAAATTTATTTCACCTCTCATTAGAATACACTAAAATGTTATACTAAAATAGGACAACAAAACCAATAATACATCACATACAATCTACTCAGACAATCTGATAAGAGCAGAGGGGATTTAACTTCAAAGGGAAAAAGACAGCTGAAGTTAAGATGATTCTACCAGGTTATCATGTTGCCTTTAGTAATTTATTTGAAGAGAAAGAGTGCTGGCTCCGTAACTGATGCTATGGAAAATGAAATGAGAATTAATCATGGAAGGATGTCACAGTGCTGGAGAAAGGAGAAACTAAGAGGTAACTGACATTTTTTCAAAGGGGCCTCAGATTAACTATGCCCACAGGGACTTTGTGGAATTGTAACCAGGACTTAACAGTAATAATAACATATTTTTGAAAAGAATACTTTATCATCCTTGCTATGTGGAATTTGTAAGTTGTATGCTTCTGGACTCCAAAAACTATGGCCCTTCAAGGGAGAAATAACTCTATTATTTTTTTTTAGATGTTTATGAAGTCTTTCAGCAGTGTAAAGAGGTGACTTGATATATTCATCAGTTCTAGATACATTTAAAGAGAATCTTCTGTATGCCTGGCTCTCTTTTAGGGGCGGGGGCATACAATAATAAATAAAATAGATAAACAAAACAGATAAAACTCCTTCCTTGCATGAATTTCCTTCCTAATGATAGGAGACAGATAAGAAAACAATATAAATAAAATATGCAACATGTTAGATAATAATGGATACTGTGCAAGAAAAAAGAAAGTAAGCATAGATTTCACAGAGAGTATGACAGTTAAGCAGATACCTGAAGAAGGGCTCAGGAGAAACACCATTGTATAACTAGAAAAAGAGCATTTCAGGCAGAAACAGTACAGAGAATTTGAGGAATGAGTGCAATTGGTTTGTACAAGGAAAAGCATGGAAGCCATTCTAACTGGAACAGGATGAGTGGGGAGCAAGGGTAGTAGAGATGAGGCCAGACCACAGAATGTCTTGTAGGTCATTGCTAGGACGTTAGCTTTTGTCTGACTGGCATGGTAAGGAAAGAAAAGTTTCAGTAGAGGAGTGACACAATATGATTTATATTTTAACAGAATCACCATCTGTTTTGTTGAAAATAGACAGCAGGAGGGCAAGGAAAGAAACAACAGGACTGATTAGAAGGTTACTGTAGTGATCCAGGCGACAGAGACAGAGGCTTGCACCAGCTTTGTAGTGGTGGGGGGCTGAGAAGTGGTTGGAATTAGCATCTGTTGATGGATCTGACAGGCAGATATAAAAAAGAATTCAAGGGTGGCTTCAGATGTTCAGTTTGGCAATTAGCAGTGTCGGTAAACAGAGCTTGTATTTTCTGGGACAAGGAACACAGGTAGACCTGAGAGTAAAATAATTTGAGAGGAAAGAACTGCATAAGGTAGGAATGTTTGGGGTTTGTACAGAAGATTGCAAATAGTTTAGCTTCCGTAAAGTATGGTGGGTGTGAATGGAGACAGTGGTAAATATGGTTGGACAGGTAGCCTGGGACTGTATTGCATAGACAGTGGGGTCGTGTTGGTACGAGGTTCTTCGGAGTCCTTTATAGTTTCCTAAAAGCAGGGCGGCTTTTCTTCAATATGAGAGTTGCACAGGTGGCTTATCTCTTGAAACCTCCAAAGTCACACTTCAGGCTCCAGCTGAATTAATGGCCCCTGTTCAAAAACCCTAAGGGGTCTGTCTGCATTGCATTACTGCCCTGTGGGCTACTCTTCTATGAAGCCTGGGGGTTTGAGGGTAGCTTCCTAGCTCTCTCTTCCCTCTTGTTGCTCAGAGAAAAGAAGAAATATCCCACATTTCAATGTTAATCACTGCAGTGAGACAACTAACAGCAAAACCAAAACAGAACGAAACCCAAATAAAGTCAAAGACATCTTACAAAGCTCTTCTGGGTATATGCTCTGCCTTTTAGTTTTGACTTCCTTCTGAGATAACAGGAAGTGATCTGCTGAGACAGTTCACTTTACTTAATGTCCCCCAGTCTCCATATCAACTTGAGATGTTTGGGGATAACTCCATGATGTACTGCCATTTTTATTGACAGTAAGAATAACAATCCAACTTAATAAACCGTTTTCCCAAGTAAGAAAGATGTGTGACAAGACATAGAAGCAAGTACCACATACACTTGGCTAACTGATGAAGTCAGATTTCAGGGTCAGAAGCCCCTCCCAGAGTTAAACCAGATGCTTAGATAATGTGGATAGGATTCTGATGCAACCCTCTCATTGTTCTAGGCCACTGCATTGACTAGACTCACAGAGTGTTCCTTTAAACACAATGACAGCTAGTTAAAGTTTAACCACAAGTGAGTAGAAATCCATGAGTTCTAAAAAACACATTCAAGTAGATAGAATAGTGTAAAATCTCATCCAAGTGGGTAGAACAGTATGAAGCTTGTTGCATTCAAAAGTAGTTAAATGTACCAAAACTTAAAGTCAAGGCAATGAAAGGTAATAGTCTTAGAACTGAAGCACCACTATTGTTGAGGGAAAAAAAAATTGTTTACTTTTACTTTTCATTCTGAGTCTGTCTCTGCTATTGACTTAATGTGTGATCCTAGTCCAGGCAATTCACCTCCCTCTGTCTCATCATCTTTTGAGCAAAAATAATAGCATCAAGTTTCCTTTTAAGGCATGTTAGGAGGAATAGATGCTTATTATAAAGAACACTTATTTTCTGAAGCACTGTTTACATGAACATGTTCATGAATATTTTTGAAGAAACACTCTGAATTATAAGCATTTGACTTTGGCCTTGAAGGAATCTCTTGGGTTGCCTGTAGTTCAGAAGCTGAATCTGACTTATGCATATCACCTAGGCTTATATTGTTTATTCACTTTTGATGTTTTAGCTGTGGCAAATACTCATGTAGCGAAATCATCTTCAAATAATCATATGGTGAATAACCATGCTTGCTGATAAAAAAAGTACAGGACCAAATCTTGAGAGGATCTGGGTTTCACTCAGTTACAAACCGTTGTTTTACAAACCCCTAGAAAAAAAGAGATTCAATGTGATCTCCCCAGTTTTCTCAATAGAGAAGTCTGCACTTCCTCCTGTTATCATCCTATGCCTTTCCTGAAATAATAACAGCTAAATGAAATAGCAATACCTAAGTTTAATGAGCACTTACAATGTACCAGGAAGATCCTCTGGAGGAGGGCATGGCAATCCACTCCAGTATTCTCGCCTGGAGAATTCCATGGACAGAGGAACCTGGTGGACTATAGTCCGTGGGGTTGCAAAAAGCTGGACAGGACCAAGGGACTAACACTTTTGCTTTCACTTACTATATACGCCAGAGCTTTGATGTATTACATTGAAAAATAACTATTATTTTTCCTATTTTAGAGCTGAGGAAACTGAGACACAAAGAGATTAAGTAACCTGCCAGAGGTCACAGAGCTAGCAAAGGGCAGAGATAAAGAGGGACAGAGAGATGAAAGAGAATACAAAATTGCTTAGTACACAGAAGATGGTTAATGAATGCTTGCCCCTTTCTCTCTCTCCTACCCTCATCCCTTTCAATGCACGTATGAACTTATTTAGTAGTTTAGTTCAGTTCAGTCGTTCAGTCGTGTCCGACTCTTTGTGACCCCATGAATCGCAGCACGCCAGGCCTCCCTGTCCATCACCAACTTTTGGAGTTCACTCAAACTCATGTCCATGGAGTCAGTGATGCCATCCAGCCATCTCATCCTCTGTCATCCCCTTCTTCTCCTGTCCCCAATCCCTCCCAGCATCAGGGTCTTTTCCACTGAGTCAACTCTTTGTATGAGATGGCCAAAGTATTGGAGTTTCAGCTTTAGCATCAGTCCTTCCAATGAACACCCAGGACTGATCTCCTTTAGGATGGACTGGTTGGACCTCCTTGCAGTCCAAGGGACTCTCAAGAGTCTTCTCCAACACCACAGTTCAAACGCATCAATTCTTTGGTGCTCAGCTTTCTTCACAGTCCAACTCTCACATCTGTACATGACCACTGGAAAAACCATAGCCTTGACTAGACGGACCTTTGTTGGCAAAGTAATATCTCTGCTTTTCAATATGCTATCTAGGTTGGTCATAACTTTCCTTCCAAGGAGTAAGTGTCTTTTAATTTCATGACTGCAGTCACCATCTGCAGTGATTTTGGAGCCCCCCAAAATAAAGTCAGCCACCATTTCCACTGTTTCCCCATCTATTTCCCATGAAGTGATGGGACCAGATGCCATGATCTTAGTTTTCTGAATGTTACTACTTATTAATTCATCCATCTATTCATCTATTTATTTTTGGCCCAGCATCTTCTGAGCTCGACCATATGACCAGAATTGTGCTCAGCCCATAAGAGGCTTTATATCACTGGATTTTCTTCACAACAGTTCTCTAAGAAGAATCTTACATCTGTCTGCATTTTATGGATGTAGAAATTTGGCTTAATGATGTTAAGTCAATTTTTCAAGACTGTAAAGCTAGAGAGTTGTGGCCTCTCCCTGTTATCATTTTATATTTGTGGAGGGCAATTAGCACTCTTATTTCTTTCCCAAGGCACTGCCAAATTTGTTATTGCTATTGCTAAGTCACTTCAGTCGTGTCCAACTCGGTGTGACCCCATAGATGGCAGCCCACCGGGCTTCCCCGTCCCTGGGATTCTCCAGGCAAGAACACTGGAGTGGGTCGCCATTTCCTTCTCCAATGCATGAAAGTGAAAAGCGAAAGTGAAGTCACTCAGTCGTGTCCAACTCTCAGCGACCCCATGGACTGCAGCCTTCCAGGCTCCTCTGTCCATGGGATTTTCCAGGCAAGAGTACTGGAGTGGGGTGCCATTGCCTTCTCCCAAATTTGTTATAGTGGACTAAAATTACAAAGATTGCAAATTCCTCATGGGATAGAATAATGTCATGCATGATTCTATGTATATCATGTGTGCCTAGGGTAGATGCATAATAAATTCTTACTAATTGAGTTTGTGGAGTAAATATTATCTTTATTACATAATTGAGGACATCAATTTTATAAACTGTTTAAATAATTTCCTTAACATCTACAAGGTTAATATAATGTACCACTCAAACCATGACATTTTAGAAGTGAAGGGCTGTCCCTATGCATGAGGGGCACTAGCCTACCCGGGGGCTGTGTGGTCTGACCCCGATTACTGTTACCCTATTAACATTACACAACTGATTGCTTGTCTGATGTTAACTGAAGAGTTTTCAGAGCCTCAACATTTTGTACAGGAAGAAATAGTGGAAAATGTTATTTCAACACCTTACCATTCCTTTCTCAACAGCACAAAATCTCTCACTTTTTCTCCTGGCAGAATCATGGGTGGGGAGTGTTAAGCTCTTCTTAGAAACTTCTCAAATCTTTGTAACTTAACATTTAATAACAACTGATGCAGACATACCAGCCAAGTAATTTCTACAGGTTTTAGTGAAAGAGTGAATGGAAATCTGCAGCCTATCCGAGGTTTCTAAAACATCAAGCATTTGATAAATGGATCTTGCCTTTATGCAAACCATTTCAATTGCTAAGCCTTCATTTTTATATTCTGTACATATACCCCCATATACCATATATGTGTGTGTGTGTAGGGAATATAATCCTGAGTGTGCATATGTAGTGGCTACAAATCAAGATTGAATCATTTCTAAACTGTAATATTTTTTCAGTTCTTCTTTAAAATATATGCATATTGAATAACAGGCAAACACAGGTCACCCAGCACACACAGGATCACTTTTCACTTTGAAAAAAATTAAAAAAGCAAGAGATTGTGCAAAAATGCCCTGAGTATTAGTTATGTCAAAATGACCTTATAACTTGTAGAAAACAGATCTAATTGGGAGCTTAACAGCAACTAATGACTGGTAAAGGCTCCATCCAATGACAAATGTTCCTGATATTCTTGCTTTAGAAACTACTGCAGGCAGTGCTTATGAAGGAACTAAGACCCTGACTAGATAAGCACTAGCTTCCCTGGTAGTTCAGCTGGTAAAGAATCCACCTGCAATGCAGGAGACCTCAGTTCGATTCCTGGGTCAGGAAGATCCCCTTGAGAAGGCATAGGCTACCCACTCCAGAATTCTTGGGCTTCCCTTGTGGCTCAGATGGTAAAGAATCCACCTGTAATATGGGAGACCTGGGTTCAGTCCCTGGGTTGGGAAGATCCCCTGGAGAAGGAAATGGCTACCAACTCCAGTATTCTGGCCTGGAGAATTCCATGAACTGTATAGTCCACGGGGTCACAAAGAGTCGGACACAACTGAGTGACTTTCACTTTCAGGTAAGCACTAAAAACTCAGCCCTTGCATGATGAAACCATTATTTTAATGTAGCCGCAGGAAAATCCAGTAAATCTAAAAAATTTGGGGAGGTGATGCATGGAGGTTGGCACAGTAAACATCTAGAGAATTTAAGCTACATAATTTGAGATGAATGGTGTCCACTGGATATCTGAAAAGACTGCAGAGCTCAGAATGGACATCTAGCTGGTGTGAGAAAGAATAGTTACCTGTTTGTACTTTGTGTTTGATAGGTGAGTTGCATTTAGGGAAAGATTTATAAAGTTCTTCTGTGTGTGCTCAACTAGAATTTTTGCACAGGTTTCTTAAAGGTTTCAGTGCCACTGAACCCCTGAATGCACACACATATACACATGAACACTCCTGCACATGTGTGCTCACAGACACGTGCACACAGGTGCAACTTGCATGTCTTTGGTAATGTCTCCCCATTAAAAAAGGTCTTAGCGATAATTTCAGAGACAGAAAGGAAAGTATTTTAATGTGGGATCTTTGTTTATGGCTGATTTTAATGTTTTCCATGCTTTTCTGTCTTGATAGAATAATAGGTTAGCAATGGGAAAGGCTTATAAAGCTTAATAGTCGTGTAATGCAAAGTTTCCACCTTGGCATTTCCTTCATTAAATTTGTTAGAAAATGAGCTAAAAATAAGATACCCTATTTTGAAGAACTGATCAGTGAATGCCACTCTTCGAGAGAGTTTTCCAAAAGCATTTGTGTGTGGTACTACTGCATAGGAGTGGCCTAATTCAAATGCTTAATACCTGAGGTGAAACTTGCCCTCTGTAGTCAGAACTGGTTTCAGGTGTTTTCACTCTAAATCTTCAGAAAAATCCTTTCCAAAAATCTCATTTGAAAAGAATATTGCTTATTACACCATGAAAATACATAAGGTCCTTTATCAAACAGCTGCATGGGAGACTCACCTTATCCATGATCTTTTATTCTCAAGCTCAGACTAAAATAGATATAGCCACCTGACTGTAGGATGAGAAAATGAGCTTTCATGGTTCATTGTTGGTATTTTGAATGCTCCATTCCTTACTCCCAAGCCAACACCCTCCCCAATAAAAATACCACCACCAACAAAAACTCTACCTGCTATGTAAACAACTTGCTCTATTTAAACAAAAGATGGTCAAATCTATGAACTCTTATCCATTGAATGCCCAGCATACGGATGACTAAATCAACAATAAGCAGACTAAACCAGTGATTAAGGAGTAAGCAGTTCAGAGATACAAAAAAAAAAAAAACCAAGAAAATTTTTGGAAACATTGATATTTTAGATTTCAAAAGAAATTATCACAGGAAATTTCAAAAGTGTTTAAAATTTTCTTGGGTTTATTTTACAGTTTAGTATTTTAAGTATCAAAGACTTTGTTCCATAAATTTCTCAGGATTTAGAGGCACTTAATTTCTTAGTATGATCCTATTACACCTCACAATGAACTCTGTAGGTCCTTTTTGCAATTACACATAAATATCAAATTTAACACAAATATCTACTCTAAGCTCAGTATCTTCTGCTTCACTCCATCACCTCATGAATCTCTGATTCCCATTTCTGTTATCTCCTGCCTTCTTGACTGACCCCATACACATCATACTTCCTTCACAAGCTTTATCACACTACATATGCTTAAGTGAATATGATTTTTCTCTGCAAGATTCCCCTTTAACATCATATTTAAAAATTCCAAAAGTTATCCCCTATTTAAAACAACCTAACTGATCAGATAAAACACAACTTGGCTGCATCCACTCTGGCTGTGATATGGTTAAAGCTATTTCAAACCCATACTAATTATGAATAACTAAACAAACAGTTTAAGTGACAGGTATTATAATATTTGCATAAACAGTGTGGTATGGGAGCCCAGAGAAAGGAGCATTTGTCAGTAAGCACTCTTGATGTAAGAGAGAAACTGACTCCAGCTTGATTTATGGGGAAAACTATAAAGACAGTAAGAAAAGGAAAAGGGGCTGGAGAACTAGGCTTGAAAACTGGACAGGAATTGGGCAAGCAAAGACCATGATGTGGAGCAAAATCTAACCTGCTGGCCATTGCATTCCTTCTGATCAATCTGTGAATTTGCTCCTTTGCATCATTCACTCAAAATTCAAAGTGCTGATAGCAGAGTACTTGAGTACTGGGAGCTGTATCAATTTTAGATCACATACTTGTCCTGGAGTTTCAGGGCATTAGGAACAAGAAGAATTTGGCCTGGTAATTTCATGATTTAATACGGGGAGCCAACAGTGACAACTGCAAACTGCGAATCCTTCTCACCCAAATGCCGTGCACACTGCTGAGTTCCCCGGAGGGAGAGGATGCTACTAATAGAAAGGGTGGTGGGTTGGACAGTGACCAACTAAAGAATTAACAAATGTCTGTTTCAGTTCAGTTCAGTCACTCAGTCGTGTCCGACTCTTTGCGACCTCATGGACTGCAATATGCCAGGCTTCCCTGTCCATCACCAACTCCTGGAGCTTACTCAAACTCATGTCCATTGAGTCGGTGATGCCTTCCAGCCATCTCATCTTCTGTCATCCCCTTCTCCTCCTGCCTTCAATCTTTCCCAGCATCAGGGTCTTTTCCAATGAGTCAGTTCTTCGCATTAGGTGGCCACAGTATTGGAGTTTCAGCTTCAGCATCAATCCTTCCAATGTATATTCAGGACTGATTTCCTTCAGGATTGATTGGTTTGATCTCCTTGTAGTCCAAGGGACTCTCAAGAGTCTTCTCCAACACCACAGTTCAAAAGCACCAATTCTCTGGCGCTCAGCTTTCTTTGCAGTCCAACTCTCACATCCATATGTGACTACTGGAAAAGCCATAGCTTTGACTATGTCTGCTTACTGAATCTAAGTCAGTGTCCTTGGTTAAAGAAAAGACCTAAAAGGAATGTGTTCCTGAAGAAGTATCATTTAAACTGAAAGACAAGTTAGAATTTGTAAACTGAAGGAAATTAAGAATAAAGAATTTTTTTAAAAAATTGAAGTATTGTTGATTCACAATGTTGTATTTCTGGTATACAGCAAAGTCATTCAGTTTATACATACACAAATATATGCACATGTATGTACATGTATGTGTATATATAAATGCACACATACTTTTTCATGTTCTTTTCCATTATGGTTTATTACAAGATATTGAATATAGTGCTCTGTGCTATAGAGTAGGTCCTTGTTGTTTATTTATTTTATATATAATAGTTTGTATCTCCTAATCCCAAACTCCTAATTTATCCCTCCCTTCTGCTTTTCCTCTTTGGTAACCATAAGTTTGTTTTCTATGTCTGTAAATCTGTTTCTGTTTTATAAATAAGTTCATTTGTGTTATATTTTAGATTCCATACAGAAGTGATATCATATGGTATTGTCTTTCTCTGACTTTCTTCACTTAGTATGATAATATCTAGGTCCACCATGTTGCTGCAAGCGGCATTATTGAAAATGAATATTTTAAGTGGAAAACACACTATATGTGCAGAGACAGAGAAAGCCCAGTGTTTTCAAAAATAGGAATATATTTGCTATGATGAGATTTTAGCCTGTAGGTGGAACAGTTAAAGGACATGAAATTGGAGAAATAAGAAGTTAGATCACAGAGATAAAATTTTAAATGTATTATTTTGGCAATGTGAAGTCCACAAAGTATTTCAAACAAGGGCTTGCCAAGATCAGATTTGTGTTATAGAACTATTACTTAGGCTGCAGTGAAGAGAATGGCGTTTAGTGATGCTCTCAAATTTAAACTTGTTTCTTCAGGCTATGGGACATATGTTAAAAACGACAACCTCATGTTCCTTTTACAGTTTATATTACCTCCAAACTCTTTGTTTCACTTACCAACTCACTTTTCTGATATGCAAACCTCTTGATATTATCGTTCAAAAGAACTTACTTAGTATCAAATATCTTGTTTTGAGTATTACATTTGTTTTCTACTGTTGCTATATGCAGTCACAGGCTTAGTGGCTTAAAACAATACAGATTTATTATCTCATAGCTCTGTAGGTTAGAGACTTGACAGGGATCTTACTGGGCTAAAATCAAAGTATGGGCTGAGGGTCTTACTGTGTTTCTTCCTGAGACTCGAGTGGAAAATCAATTATTCCCTTGCTTTTTCTAGCACATAGAGACTGTCCACATCCTGTAGATCATGGTCTCCTTCTCCATATTCAAATCCAGCAATCTCTGGTTGAGTTCTCACATTGCATCATTCTGACTCTGCTTCTGCCTTTGTACTTCTTTCTCTCACTCTCTTTTCCACTTTTAAGGACCCTTCTGATTACATCGGGTCTACCTGATTATCTAGGATAATCTATTTTAACATTAGCTAATTTGCTACTTTAATTGCATCTGCAACCTTAATTCCCTTTTGTCATCTAAAATGACATATTCACTGGTTCTGGGGATTAGCATGTGGCTATCTTGGTGGGGCCACCACTACCATTTGCTGGATAGCCTCATGACCTTAGTCTTAGAATTGCCATGGTAGAGTCATAGGACTCTGACTCTGCTTTCCCCAGGGTGGAGCGTTCAGGCTGTGGTATGTCCATGATGCTGGATGTAAATTCTTCAGCTCCCAGGTTTCTCTCTTTCCATATCACAGTTACTGACAATCCCCATTCCCAGCTCTCTTGAGGAGGCTCAGAATTCAAACATAAAATCTTTCATAAATTACAAATGATCTACTGATTACCCTTAAAAAATAGCAGGGTCCTTTCCTAAGCATTCTCATTCAAGTCTCACACCAAAGCTTCACCCTAGCTTTTATTCTCCCTTGTCTTTTGCTATTTTTTTTCAAATGATAAAACTAATGTTCAGAGAAGCTCAGGGTGCAGCTAATAAAGTTGGCACTACTACTCCAGCCCCGGTCTCCAGTCTTCACAGTGGAGAATCTGCCATGTTCCCACCATAAAAGCTTGTCTATGAAAAAAAAAAAAAAAAAAGCTTGTCTATGGGATGTGTCCCTGGGCCCACATATTAACATCGATCCCGCACATAATTCCTATCTTTCGTGAAGGAGTTTCGTTATTTCCTATCCACACGTTCCAGACCCTATCTGAGATTCTCCCACCATTGGTAATTCTCTCCGTACTGCGAGAGCCCCCACTGGCCTGTCCCCTCGCCACCACCTCCTGCCTCATGCCTGAACGGGCTTATTCTGGCTCCAGCCGTGCTCTTTTCTTCTCTGGATGGGAGGGAGGAAGGGAAAGATGAAGGGAGAGGAAGCAGTCCCTCTCAGAGATGTGGAAAGCTTTAGTGCCCTTCTCTCATAGATACCTGCTGTTTTGCTTTTGTTAGAAATCACCACCAGCCTGGTGATATCAACCTGCAATCTACAGTCACAATCAGATCAGACTCTTATTTCCTGGGATTCTGACAGGGACTGAGGCTTCAGAAAGTTATAAATATAACACTTTACACACTGAACTGGATACCCAGGGAGAAACCCCCTGCAATTAGCAACAGGACCTTGTACTGATTAGATACAAAGCTTTCAAAGAGTTCAGAGCCTGTGTTGTCAGGGCTTTACATGTATCCCCTACCCATCCTGAAAGGGCTCTAATAGCACAGAAGACATCAGGTACAAGTAAGTCTTTTTTAATGATCCCACCTGAAAATGATATTTGTAAAGTATTTTAAAATTTTCAGATTCTTTTAACTCATGTGATTTTATTCATTGCTTTCAGCATTCTGTGAAGTAGGCAAGACAATTGCAGGTATCCCTTTCACAGATGGAGATGCTGCTGCTGCTGTTCAGTCACTAAGCTGTGTCTGACTCTTTTCGACTCCATGAACTGCAGCACACCAGGCTTCCCTGTCCTTCACCATCTCCCAGAGCTTGCTCGTAATCATGTCAATTGAATCGGTGATGCCATCCAACCATCTCATCCTCTCTCACCCCCTTCTCTTGCCTTCAATCTTTCCCACCATAAGGGTCTTTTCCAATGAGTCGGCTCTTCACATCAAGTGCCAAATTATTGGAGCTTCAGCTTCAGCATCAGTCCTTCCAATGAATATTCACGGTTGATTTCCTTTAGGATTGACTGGTTTGAACTCCTTGCAGTACAAGAGTCTCAAGAGTCTTCTGCACCACGGTTTGAAAGCATGAATTCTTCAGCGCTCAGCCTTCTTTATGGTTCAACTCTCCCATCCATACATGACTACTGGAAATGCTGAGGCCCGTCTTCACAGGGCTAGTGAGTGGTGTAGTCAAGATGAGAACTCAGGATCCAGGTTCCAATTCAATTCTCTTGTCCTATGCCTTTTTGTTCTCAATTCTAGCTACTCACTTTTTTTTTACTGCCTATTCCACCTCAGTGAAAGGTGGCTTGAGGGAACCAAAATGACAATAGATGCCAAAGCAGAGAGCTGTCTTTTAAAATACAGCTTTCAATGACAACACTGTTACCTAAAGTATATTTGCATTAGCCTGGGGCACTGTTCTCAGTAAAATTTTTCCCTTTCCAATTATGGGTATAATCAATAAATATGTACTGCCAGCCAACTTTGTAACAGCCCTGTGCTAAGTGCTGGAAGAGATTGCAAAAGAGACAGGGTCAGAGATAAGGTTACTGTTGTCATAGGACTTACACTCAGTGGAGAGAAAAAGCAGAATCCATGAAATGCTAGAGAAGCATTAATTTTTTAAAGAAATGTACACTGAGGGTAAATGCACAAAGAATGGAATGAGTAGAAATGGGGTGTGAACTGTGCATGAAGAATTTAAGTAAAGGAAACAAGAGATGCAGCTTTGTTTTAGTTTGTTTTGTTATTTGTATTAAGTTGGGGGACACCCTTAATAAAGATCTGGATGAGGAAACAGGTCTGCTTAACAGCCATCGTGAGGTTCTGACAGCTTTCTGATTTTGATAGGCCTCATCCTTAGAGCCATCTTTTTGCCTCTGGATAGATGATGGGGTCTCAACCTGCTGCTGCTGCTAAGTTGCTTCAGTCGTGTCCAACTCTGTGCGACCCTATGGACAGCAGCCCGCCAGGTTCCTCTGTCCCTGGGATTCTCCAGGCAAGAACACTGGAGTGGGTTGCCATTTCCTTCTCCAATGCATGCATGCATGCTAAGTCGCTTCAGTCATGTCCAACTCTGTGTGACCCTATGGACAGCAGTCCACCAGGCTCCTCTGTCCACGGGATTCTCCAGGCAAGAATACTGGAGTGGTTTGCCATTTCCTTCTCCTACATCCTTGCAAAACTCAGTAGGCAGAGTCTGAAACCCTTCAGTTTTAACTGTGAGTCCATATGACCACAATCATCTATGAATGCTTTCCAGGATGCTCCCCATGCCCCTGACCTCATCCTCACACATTTTTGAAGGTAATAAGGCTGCTGTTACATAACGCAATGGCCAGTGCTTTCCCAGAGTATAAGCAGGTGTTTTAAATATAAGCTTTGGTATATACATCTCATATAAAAACTCCTGGTACACTCAAACTATGGTAAAGGCTTGTAATATGTGTCTCTATCAGTATCGCTTCTTCCAGACACATAGGGAGGTTATTGATCATGGCTCCCTCCTTGACACTGGGAAGTGATGTTCTGGCCATGGGTTAGGCAGAAGTAACATGAGTGACATATGTCACCTTTAGATCAGAGCATTTAACTCTAACATAAGAGCCTCACAACTGGCGAAATCCATCTGACTCCCAAAATGAGGAGGACGTGGAGCTGAACTGCCTCCTTAGGTGTGATTGACAGATACTGTGAATGAGAAATTAACCTTTGTTGCTAAATCACTAAAAATGTTGGCGTTGATATATTCTGCAGCATAACCTAGCCAATTCTGAATACCTTATTTAAAATTTTTTGAAAGAATGGGTGGAATAAATTCAGGCTGCTTTCACCAGAGTCTGATTCTCAGCAGTCCCTCTTTATTTTCCTTAAAGACTTCTAAGTTCTGTCTGTTCATGATGGCTTTGTATTGTTTCTGGGCCCCTATCCAGCTTGGTAGGCATTTTTCTGAAATGTTTCTTGTGGCAGAGAATTATTTTGTCAAAGAGTTGGACTAAGCCCCGGAAAGCCCTGTGGTAAAACAGAGGATCTAGATTTCAGACCTCTGTGTATTGCCCATTGACTGCATATTCTTCCATGTTTCTGGATCAGAGGGCCTGATCTTTCTGTCTGCCTACTTTTAGGAAGTACTACCTTCTCTGGTGGCGCAGTGGTAAAGAATCCAGCTGCCAATATAGGAGATGCGGGTTCGATCCCAGGGTCGGGAAGATCCTCTGGAGGAGGAAATGGCAACCCACTCTCAGTATTGTTACCTGTAAAATTCCATGGATAGAGGAGCCTGATGGGCTACAGTGCATGGGATTGCAAAGAGTCAGACACTCCTGAACAACTGAACACACAGGTATCCTCTACCCCAAAGTATAAAACCTTGCTTTGCCAGAATAGTCCTAGGAGGAAGTTAACCAAGGTACAAATCCATCTTGTCTAAATGGGTCAATATATGTAGGCTGGAGAATGGAAAACTTTAAATTTGCAATGTTCTTTCTTCCTACTTCTTCAAGGTATACTTTCTTTCCCTCTCCCTGAAAGTTCTAGCTGCTCCTGCCTGTTAGATACCATCTTCATTATTAGAGTACACTTTGTTGCCATAGCAATTCATTTCTACTCTCCCATTTTATTGCACTTCTAGCTGCTACAGGCAAAAGAGAAGGGGCAGGGGGAGCACGAGTTTTCTTTCAAGTGCCAGGCTTCTCCTCCTCGGAGAAACTTTTAACTCCCCCAAAAAGGGAGCTCATAGTCAGGAATAGCAGAGGGGGTGTGCGGCAGCAGAAGACAGGCTGCAGCTCTCTAGTCTGGGACTGGAACAAGACTTTGGGCCCTGGTAGGATTACATCATTCTTGTATTCACTCTTTCTTTTTAGGCTTCAGCATTTATACTTTAAAAGAAAACAAAAAAGCAAGCAGGCCCTCGATCAGTGATAAAGATCAAAGAGGAAGCAGAGGTTGGAAAGTTCTACCGAAGTGTGTTTCTAAGGTCCCAAATACTGTGTCTCAATGAAGGTGACCCTAAACCCCAAAATTACTATAATGATGATAATAACTTGCATATGCATAGCACCTTTGCTCTTTTGGTGTATTTTTATATGTACTGCTTTTTTTCCCCAATCTTATTTCTTTTTACTTGAAGGAAAATTGCTTCACAATATTGTTTTGGCCGCCATCATACATCAACATGAGTCAGCCATAGGTTTACACCTTGCCACCTCCTACCCTTCTCACCCGTCTAGGGTGTTATAGAGGCCCCATCTGAGTTCCCTGAGTCATACAGCAAATTCCCATTAGTTATCTATTTACATATGGTAATTATATATGATAATAACTTATATGGGCATAGTACCTTTGCTCTTTTAGTACTGCTCTTTATGTACTGCTTAATTTTTTTTTGGTGTTAAATAGTACCCTCTTAATGAAGACTTCTCCATGAACTATATTTCATACTGATGTCTTAATTCATCCATTTTGTTGCTTTTTCAGCAAATACCTTCATATCTCCTACTACCTGTATTGAAGAGACAGCATCTTAAACTATCTAATCCTGCCACTATTTTACTTTCTGAGCATCAGTCTTAGCCCAGCAGACGGGTCTTGCTGTTTGAGAACGGGCTCTCAGACAGCTTCTGGGGCTCACGTGGGGACCACTACAGTGTGAGGCACTCTGTAAACGTCACAGGGTGATGGAGATTCAGGCTTCTGTCCAGAACTACGAATATGGATTTGACACTTAGAACTTTAAAATTATCCGTCTGTCACAGGCCAGTGACTTAGGCTATTTGTATAGTAAAAAGTGCAATGAAGGTGTCCTTTTTCAGCGTGATATTAAACAGCATCAAATTTTATAAATACTTCTTAAATATTTTTGTCGGAGGAAAGATCTGCGACTTTCAACTGTAATTTTTAAATGTTCAATATGTATAGACAAGCTGCTGTATTTTATATAAATGAATATATTCATAGAACAAACTTTAAATTTCAGAAAACAACACAGATTGTAGGAGTTTAAATTCCTGTTCATATTCCAGTAGCAATGAGTAATGTGTCCATTTTAAGAATAGTGGCAAATGATTGAGGAGGAGTGCATTTCTACCCTTGCTGGAGGCTGCTATTTTGTAGAGAAGCATTTGTGGTCTGGTGACTCAAGAAGAGAGATAGGTAGCTACCCATATATTCTAAATTCTGCTTCCACCGCTCCATCTGTCTCAGACTCATGCTGAGACCTTGTCTGGGTAACACTACCCTCTACTGGGTGGAACCAGAACAACAACTCAATCCCTTTAATCGAGTGCAACGTGTTGCAGTATTCAAACTCTAAGATTGTTTTTACATGAGAAGACTGACATTCAGAAGGCAGAAATGTCAGGACTGTGACTCTTAACAGTTTACATCACAGGCCAAAGAACTCTGCTTTCCTTACTCTTTAGCTGGCTAATTTCCCCCCAAATTTCAGAGTAGGGTAGAGACTCTGAACACAACACACAGCAAAAATACAAATGTATTACTTGCAGCTATAGGAATATTTGTTAATATTTATTAATGTCCCCTGCTGCATGAATTATCATCTGTGCTATTTAAACCTAGCACAGATAAATTTTTTTTAGATAAGCTTATTATAGACCGTTGCATTATTTGTAAAACTACTTGAGTACACTGCTTTCTTTTTTATCTTTTGTAAATGTTTCACCGTTTGCTGCTTCAACAAGAATGTGTCTTCAGATGGAACTTTGTCTTACGGGCCTACGGGGCTTTGATAATGGCACATTTTAAGAGCAGGATTTCTCTAATTGTAATACCAATTAAGGCACCCTTACCTTAATTGGTATCCTTACTCCTTCTCCTACATTTTCATGAGACATTATGTATTTAGCTCGAGCATAAAATGGACCACATGAACAGATGGAGGAGGCAGCCATCCATATGGGAAAGAGTGGACTGGATAGGCCAAAGTATTGGGTGACTTAAATTACAGTAACACCTGATCTCTCAGTAATCCAAATGTTGATCAGTCACACTTATTTAGCACACAGTGAACCTAGAAGCAGGCGATAACAGCAGCAGAAACTGGTGTTGCCTAGACCTTAATCCCATAAGAGGAGCTTAGTGCTCTCACTTAATGTCTGTATTCTCTTAATTCACATAAATTCTTTAAAACAGGCCCAAAGTACATGAAGACAGCAGAGTCTGGGGTCAGGGCAGGAGTGGTGGTGGAATGAGCTGTTACAGCCATGTGCACACACAGGAGTTCAGAGCAACAGCTGGTGCTATGACAGAAAGCAGGAGACAAAGCAAGAGAGTTATCTAAAAGTATTGTGACCTCAAGATCACTAACAACCCTTTGCAAAGGGATCAAAATTCACACCTACCTCAGGAGAGTCTGGGTTAATTTTATAATAATGACCTGCATGTGTGCTAAGTCACTTCAGTTGTGTCCAGCTGTTTGTGACCCCATGGACTGAAGCCCTCCAGGCTCCCCTGTCCATGGGATTCTCTAGGCAAGAATACTGGAGTGGGTTGCCATGCCCTCCTGCAGGGGATCTTCCTACCCTAAGGTTTGAACCCACATCTCTTATGTCTCCTGCATTGGCAGGGGGGTTCTTTACTACTAAAGTCATTTAGAAAGCCCAATGAGTGAGTGAAAGTCACTCAATCGTGTCTGACTCTTTGCAACCCCATGGACTATACAGTCCATGGAAATCTCCAGGCCAGAATACTAGAGTGGATAGCCTTTCCCTTCCCCAGGGGATCTTCCCAACCCAGGGATCTAACCCAGGTATCCCGCATTGCAGGCAGATTCTTTACCAGCTGAGCCACAAGGGAAGCCCAAAACACTGGAGTGGGTATCCTATCTCTTCTCCAGTGGATCTTCCTGACCCAGGAATTGAACCGGGGTCTCCTGAATTGCAGGTGGATTCTTCACCAACTGAGCTATCAGGGAAGCCCAAGACCTAGAATAGTTAAAAAAAAAAAAAAAAAAAAAAAAGTTGTGTTCTATTAATATTTAATTCCACTTAAAGTTAAAAAAAAAAAAGCTTCATAGTCATTTATTTAGATTTCTATTCAAAAGTAGTTAGAATGACTATCCAGAATAAGCCATAACATTACTTGAATGAGAACCTACTATATAGCACAGGGAACTCAAGTCTCAAAAAGACAGTATATATGTACACATATAGCTGATTCATTCGCTATACAGCAGAAACTAACACAACATTGTAAATCAACTATAAATAAATATTTTAAAAAAGTTTGAGAACTAGATGTATTTTATTGGCTCTTTGGAATTCCCATACTAAAATAAAAAGTTGCTTTATTTAAGTCATTTAACAAAAATATATCAAATGCCTCATCTACTTGTTGCCAGGCAAATGTTTTAGTCATGAAAGGTGCTCTATGTGCCCAAATCATAAATGCTAGCCCTCACTGAGGACAAATGGAGGAAGGCATTCAATAAACAAAATACATACATAAATGTTTACAGAATATAACGCTTCCCAAGTGGCTCAGTGGGTAAAGAATCAGCCTGCAATGCAGGAGACACAGGACGATGCAGGTTCTATCCCTGGGTCAGGAATATCCCTGAGGAGGGCATGGCAACCCACTCCAGTATTTTTGCCTGGAAAATCCCATGGAGAGAGGAGTCTGGCAGCTACAGTCAATAGGGTCACATAGAGGCAGGCAAGACTGAAGCGACTGAGTACATATGCCCATATAGAATTTGAGATGCAAGCAATAATTTGAGGAAATATGAAATAAAAAATGAGTGCCAGTGAAGCTGGTGAGAAGCTGCAATTTTAAATAAGCTAGTGAGGAGAGGTTTCCCTGAGAAGCAGTTTGGGGAGCAAAAACCCAGAGAGGGTGAGGAAGCAAGCTATGCACTTGTCCACAGGAAGACTCTGCTTATCTTATACATTTACACTGATTAACTGTAATTCTTTCGTAATCTCAATTGCAAACTCCATGCTCTGACCACTGTCTCTTTTTATTTTCAGTTCTTCCTTCTGCTCTCTGACTTCAGCAGTCCTCGGATCTGACATTGATCTAAACCCCTTTTCACTGGTCTCATGTCCTTCAGTTCAGTTCAGTCGCTCAGTCATGTCTGACTTTTTGCGACCCCATGAATCACAGCACACCAGGCCTCCCTGTCCATCACCAACTCCCAGAGTTCACTCAGATTCACGTCCATTGAGTCAGTGATGCCATCCAGCCACCTCATCCTCTGTCATCCCCTTCTCCTCCTTCCTCCAATCCCTCCCAGCATCAGGGTCTTTTCCAATGAGTCAGCTTTTCGCATCAGTTGGCCAAGGTTTGGAGTTTCAGCTTTAGCATCAGTCCGTCCAATGAACATCCAGGACTGATCTCCTTTAGGATGGACTGGTTGGATCTCCTTGCAGGCCAAGGGACTCTCAAGAGTCTTCTCTAACACCACAGTTCAAAAGCATCAATTCTTCGGCACTCAGCTTTCTTCACAGTCCAACTTTCACATCCATACATGACCACTGGAAAAACCATAGCCTTGACTAGTCAGACCTTTGTTGGCAAAGTAATGTCTCTGCTTTTGAATATATTGTCTAGATTGGTCATAACTTTCCTTCCAAGGAGTAAGCGTCTTTTAATTTCATGGCCGCAATCACCATCTGCAGTGATTTTGGAGCCCAAAAAATAAAGTCTGACACTGTTTCCACTGTTTTCCCATCTATTTCCCATGAAGTGATGGGACCAGATGCCATGATCTTCGTTTTCTGAATGTTGCATTTTAAGCCAACTTTTTCACTCTGTTCTTTCACTTTCATCAAGACGCTTTTTAGTTCCTCTTCAGTTTCTGCCATAAGGGTGGTGTCATCTGCGTATCTGAGGTTATTGATATTTCTCCCAGAAATCTTGATTCCAGCTTGTGCTTGTTCCAGCCCAGTGTTTCTCATGATGTACTCTGCATAGAAGTTAAATAAGCAGGGTAACAATATACAGCCTTGATGTACTCCTTTTCCTATTTGGAACCAGTCTGTTGTTCCATGTCCAGTGCTAACTGTTGCTTCCTGGCCTGTATATAGGTTTCTCATGTCCTTGCTGCTGCTGCTAAGTCGCTTCAGTCGTGTCTGACTCTGTGCGACCTCATAGATGGCAACCCACCAGGCTCCCTTGTCCTCCCCTTTAAATTTCATGCTCAACTATTATTACCACTCTAGCATTTCCCTAAATTATCTTGCCCCATCTTGCTTCACTATACTTATTTATTACAGTAAAACCTCAGACTTGTGAAAATCCAGGGTCCCAGGTGGCACTAGTAGCAAAGAACCCACCTGCCAATGCTGGATGGAGAAGGAAACGGCAACCCACTCCAGTGTTCTTGCCTGGAGAATCCTGTGGACAGAGGAGCCTGGTGGGCTGCCATCCATAGGGTCGCACAGAGTCGGACATGACTGAAGTGACTTAGCAGCAGCAGCCAGTGCTGGAGACATAAGAGATGCAGGTTCGATTCCCGGTTTGGGAAGATTCCCCTGGAGGAGGGAACGGCAACCCACTCCAGTATTCTTGCCTAGAGAATCCCATGGACAGAGGAATCCCATGGACTGCTGGGCTACCAGTTCATAGAGTTGCAAAGAGTTGGAAATGACTGAGGTGACTCAGCACGCAGGCATGTGGAAATCCAAATTGTCTTCTACTCTGTCACTATAACCTATCTCTTTAAATTGAAGACTGCTAATCTCAACTAGGGGCTTCCCAGGTGGCTCAGTGGTAAAGAATCCGCCTGCCAAACAGGAGATGCAGATTTGATCCTTGGGTTGGGAAGATCCCATGGATTAGGAAATGGCAACCTGCTTCAGCATTCTTGCCTGGGAAATCCCATGGACAGAGGAGCGGGGTGGGCTATAGTCCCATGGGGTCACAAAAGAGTTGGACATGACTTAGCGACTAAACAACAATGGCAAAAATTTGAATTAGGTGCTGCCTAGAAATCTTACCACAGAATTCTAGTCCATTTGCTCATCTACAATCCCAGATGTATATTCCACTCTTTTCTGTTTCATTTTAACTCCAGTTCACTCTCAGTTCTATGACCTTGCTTCCTATTGACAAAGAGAAAAACAGTCCATTGGAAGAAAGCTTTCACAAGTTCCCACCACCATACCCGCCCAGCTACCAGCATCAGAGCTGCCTTCTGCCCTGTTGCAATAGATGCAGTGTCCGTGCTGCTAGGGCCACTTCCTTGGGGCACTGCATCTGATCCTACTTTGTCTGTCCAAGGACACTCCAGCAACCTTGTCCTTCATCATCAATTGTTTCCTTTTTACTGAACCCTTCTCATTAGCTTACAAACAAGCCTGTTCTGGAGTCTGTGTTTTCCTGATACCAATTCATCTATTTGCTTTTTTATAGCAACATTTCTCAGGAGTTTCCTCTCCTTAATATATCTGATTCCTCTTCCACCCATTCATTTGTTTTTTTGAACTGACTCCAATCTGGCTTTCTATGTTTCTAGCCCCCCCTATATTTTCTCAAGCTCACTAACAAGCTCTACTTTGCTATATCTAGTGATTATTTTTCATCAAGATCGACCCATCTGTATCATTTGATTTAGTTTTCTTTATCTATTAGAGCTTCCCTGATAGCTCAGTTGGTAAAGAATCCGTCTGCAATGCAGGAGACCCCGGTTCAATTCCTGGGTCGGGAAGATCCACTGAAGAAGGGATAGGCTACTCACCCCAGTATTCTTGGGCTTCCCTTGTGGCTCAGATGGTAAAGAATCTGCCTACAATGCGGGAGACCAGGGTTAGATCCCTGGGTTGGGAAGATCCCCTGGGGAAGGGAAAGGCTATCCACTTCAGGATTCTGGCGTGGAGATTTCCATGGACTATGGGATCGCAAAGAGTCGGACAGGACTGAGTGACTTTCACTTTCACCTATTAAGGCTTCTTTTTATTGCCTGTCACCAAGTAGGTCCTAAAGGGATTTTGATGGGAATACACTAGTGTCTGGAACCCTGAATCTGTGGGGAACATTGTAATAAAAATCAGATTTGTATAGTACTTTCAGTTCAGTTCAATTCAGTTCAGTTGCTCAGTTGTGTCCAACTCTTTACGACCCCATGAATCACATTCCACAAATATCGTATATAGCATCCTTTTTAACATTTACAATAATCCCAGGAGAAAGGCATTTTTCAGATGACAACTGTTAAGAAGGAAGACGTGACAAAGACAGGATTACATACATTTACGTAGTTTCTCAGAGGCAGAAGCAAGCCTGTGTTGGATAGTGGATATTGGACAGTGGGGGTCGAGCAGAGGTGGGTAGTTCAGCATGCTGAAGAGGAAATCCTGCCGAGGAAAATAAAGAACATCAAAATAAATAAGTAAAGCAAGATAGAAGAGGCTAATTTTGTACTGTTTGTCATTTTACACCCAAATGATTTTAAAGCATGAGACATGCTACTAGAAAAGTTTAATATGGAAGAACCCTTGAAGTTGGTTTTAGGAATAAAATAAAAAGCCATTGGGTTCTATCCTCATGAGAATAGAGAAATTCTAATTTCTCTATTGAGAACGAGAAATCATTCTAATGAGAAATGATTAATGAGAAATCAACATGAGTGTTGAGAATGTTAATTTTTGTTGTCTCTCCTTGTAAAAACCTACTGATGATAAAATAAAAAGTGTAAAGATTGTTATGGGCTGAATGTGCTCCCTCCAGATTCACATTTGAAATCTTAATCCCCACCCCCTGCCATGTGATCTTATTAGAAGATGGACTCTGTGGGAAGTGATAAGGTCATAAGTATGGGAGCCTCCCATGGGGGATTGGTGTCCCCAGAGAGCATTCTCACCCTTTCCACCATAGGAGGATGCAAAGAGCAAAGATCCAGAAGGGGAACCAGCCATACTGACACTCTGATCTTGGACTTCAACCCTTCACAACCGTTGAGAAGTACATTTCTGTTGTATACAAGTCACCCAGTCCACGGTACTTTGTTATAGCAACCTGAACTGACAAAGACAAGAACATTACAATTTACTGCCCATCCTTAGTTCAGACTATGATTTTAAAAATATCATAGAATGAATGGCTTAAATAACAAGAATTTATTTCTCATAGTTAGGAGGCTGGGGATTCTAAGATCAAGGAGACGCTGGCATATTCAGTGTCTCTTGAGAGCCTGCTTTCTAGTTCACAGACAACTGTCTTCTATTTGGCTGGTCTTCATGTGGCCCCTGTGATCTCTTTCATAAGGGCACTAATCACATTGAAGAGGAGTCCACCCTATTGACCTTATTATATCACAAAGCCCAATATCCTAACACTATCGCATTGGGAATTAAGTTTTCACCATATGAATCCTGGGAGAACACAAATATAGCAATGCCCAGTATTTTTCACCCCGAGTCTCTAACATTGAAAGGAAATCTGAAACTCTCTAGAGTTCTTCTCAGAGACTAACCTGAGAAGGTTGCCACCACCAGTCTTTTTAGAGTTAATCTTAGGACACACGCAGATCTATGCAATACATAAGAGACTAAAAAGAAGTTTGCATGTCAACCAACTCTAGCCCCATCCATCTGACTGTCACACACATGTACTCATGTATACACACACACACTCATACAGAAGCAATCCACTATTGTAGGGAAACAGCTGCAGTTCAAGCTGGTAAAACATTCCACTGAGCACCTTCTATACAGATTAGAAAAACCTTTGTTTTTCTATGCTCTGAAGCTGATAAAGGAGAACACTTAGATGAACTAAATAATAAAGAGATCCCATTATTGTCAATTAATTCTGCGCATATAAGGATAAAAAGGCCTTCCTCCCATAAAGTTGTAATGCTGATTACCTTTCTCTGGTCTCTTTAAATCCAATCACTTAGCTCAATTCATCAGTATTTAAATACAAGGAGGATGGTTTCACAAATCGAGACAACACAATTCAGTGCCTTGACACACTGCATTTGCTATCAATTATGTTAGTCATAATCTCAAGTATTAGAGAAGGATTGGTATATTAACCTAAATACTGCTTAAGGGACTGTGCTGCGTTCACAAATTTGTTATTATATTTTAAGTTTTTATGTTGCTCATTGTACTTCATTAAGCTGAGAAAGAGAATCAGAGGTGTGGATACTGTACATGCTCTCGCCTCTGCATATTGCCCATTATTTTATTGTAATTAATTTCTATTTATTTATCAGAGTATAGATGGTTTACAATGTTGTGTTAGTTCCAGGTGTACAGCAAAATGACAGTTATACATATATCCATTTTTAGATTTTTTTCCCATATAGGTCTTACAAAGTATTATGTAGAGTTCCCTATGCTATACAGTAAGTCCTTAATATCTATTTATATATAGTAGTATGTATAGGTCAATCCCAATCTCCCAGTTTATCCCTCCCCTCCCCCACCCCCAGGCCCTGGTAACTGTAAGTTTGCTTTCTACATTCATGACTCTACTTTTGTTTTATAAATGAGTTCATTTGCACCCTTTTTTTAAGATTCCACATATAAGCAATATCATATGATTTATCTTTCTCTGTCTGACTTACTTCACTCAGTATGACAATCTCTAGGTCCATCCATATTGCTGCAAATGACATTATTTTGTTATTTTTATGACTTTGTAGTATTTCATTGCATACATGTACATCTTATTTATCCATTCCTCCATCAATGGACATTAATGTTGCTTCCATGTCCTGGCTCTTGTAAATAGTGCTGCAATAAACATTGTGATGCATGTATCTTTTTGAATTATGGTTTTCTCTGAATATATACCCAGGAGCAGGATTGCTGGATCATATGGTAGTTCTATTTTTAGTTTTTTAAGGTACCTCCATACTGTTCTTTGTAGTGACTATACCAATTTATATTCCCACCAACAATGTAGGAGGGTTTCCTTTTCTCCACATCCTCTCCAGCATTTATTGTTGATAAAATTTTTTGATGGTGGCCATTCTGATCAATGTGAGGTGATATCTCATTGAAGCTTTGATTTGCATTTCTCTAATAATAAGTGATGTTGAGCATCTGTTCATGTGCTTTTTGGCCATCTGTATGTCTTCTTTGGAGAAATGTACATTTAGATCTTTGCACATTTTTGATTGGCTTTTTAATATATGTATATACTTAGCTTCATGAGCTATTTGTATATTTTGGAGATTAATCCTTTTTGATTGCCCACTACTTAAAATCCTATTTACCAATCCTTATATCATCTCTGATCTTGATATATCCTAGGTCTGTTTTGCTTTGTTTTCAGAGACTTATTTAAAAAGAGTTATACCATCTATACATGTAATGGTGTGACTGAGAAAATTCATGAGTGTCTTAAACAAGTTATTTCTCTGAGTCTAAGTCTCTTCATATATAAAATCATAACAACACTCACCTCCATGGATTATTATGAGAACTAGATAGCCATTGAAATTTTTTCTCTTTCCTTCACCTGAGGTTACCCTAGAAGTGTCCATGTAAGAATCAAGAATGTGTTTTAGTTATAAATCCATTTTTCCTTATGTTATCTTTCTTTTTTTTTTACAGAGATCATTTTCATGAAAAATAAAATATGAAAAATGACAAATCATCTACAGTTGCATCACTCATAACATATACTTCTTCATTCACTCAACAAATATTTATTAAGGATCCATTATGTGCTAGGAATGGTTCTAAATTGTGAAATTAGAGCACTAAATGAAACAGACAAAAATCCTTGCCCTTAGGAATAGCTTTCATTTTTCCTCTCCTTTGCATTTCTCCTCTACATATACAAATATGATATGTGGATGCGGTAACTGTAGTCATGTTTTTTACTCTGCTTCTTTCATTTATTATTAGATCTTTAAAATATTCCATGTCACTAAAGTCTGTAATTTTCATGTCAAAACAATATTGCTTGGAGTTGATGCACAATAATTTAATTGCCCAGTCCTCTAATGTTGGAAATTTAGCCCCAGCACCCATCCCCAAGTGCAATGAGCATCCATGTAAATTTACCTGTTTCTACTGATTTGCTTTATATAAATACATCATGGTGGGATTACTGTGTCAAAGTATAAGAACAGTATTATATCATTTAGGTAAAAGTAAGAAATAAAGTCCAACTCATTATTCTCTGGTGGATTCTTTCTACATAGTTTGAAGATAGTACACAACTTAGTACTCAAAAGTGTGAAACATACATGGAGTACTATAGGAATTCAAACTACATTTAGTTAAGATAGGAAGAAACAGGGAGACAGATTTTAGCTATATAGCTCTTAAAATCAAAAAAGATGAGATTTCCAAAGTGGAAGGTGTGTGGCCCAGTGTGGCAGAAGAACCAGCAGGGACAGAGTGGGTTGAGGTTATGCAAAGGTCACAAGTGAAGACTGGATAAATTTTAACATGATCTAATAAATAGTGGAGAATCATTGTCATTATTTCAGCAGTAGAATGGCACAAAGTAAGAAGTGTTATATAATCTGTAAAAGCAATACTATCTTGCTCTAGGGAAGCTGAGGAACCTGGATACTACATTTCATTTTACTGAGCTTTTACATTTGTTATTAAACCCCAAAGCTTCCTCTCACTGTTCTTCAGGGCATGAGGAATGTAAAAACCCTACAGCAGGATCAAGCCCAATGGGGAATATCCTAAATGGGATGTGCTCAGTCAGCACAGCATGCCTGACTCTCCAATGAGGAAGACACAGAATCAATAATCCCCAGAGAGGGAGGGACAGTTCTGTATGGTAGAAAAGTTCTTCCAGCTTAGGCTTCTACTCATTAAGTGAGGCAGCATTAATAATCGGTTAACATTTCAGCCCAAAGGTCAGAGTATAAATAAGGGGATTTTGCTATTTTGGAGTATCTTTTCCTGGTCTTCAAATCAAAGGTTATTAAAATTGAAAGACTGGGCAATCCCTGAAGAATGGAACCCGGTTCCCTTCAGAGGACTTGGGTATGGTAGTGATTAGATACTGTTCAGGCTGATTGTTTCCAATTATTTGGAGTGGGGGAAAAAAAAAAGACTCCACTTAGGCAGAAAATATCCTGAGGACAGGGCTTCACTTTAAATGTGCTTTGCTTCTCTGGTGGCTCAGACAGTAAAGCGTCTGCCTGCAATGTGGGAGACCCAGGTTCAATTCCTGGGTCGGGAAGATCCCCTGGAGAAGGAAATGGCAACACACTCCAGCACTCTTGCCTGGAAAATCCCATGGACGGAGGAGCCTGATAGGCTACAGTCCATGGGGTCGCAAAGAGTCAGACACGACTGAGTGACTTCATTTTCTTTCACTTTCTCCTAACTGTGGAACAGTGCCTGGATTGGTACCTGCCACATAGTACCTATTCAACAAGGTTGGACTAATAAATGAATGAACCATATATACTACTACTACTACTAAGTTGCTTCAGTCGTGTCCGACTCTGTGCGACCCCATAGACGGCAGCCCACCAGGCTCCCCCGTCCCTGGGATTCTCCAGGCAAGAACACTGGAGTGGGTTGCCATTTCCTTCTCCAATGCATGAAAGTGAAAAGTGAAAGTGAAGTCACTCAGTCATGTCCGACTCTTAGCGACCCCATGGACTGCAGCCTACCAGGCTCCTCCGCCCATGGGATTTTCCAGGCAAGAGTACTGGAGTGGCTAGGTGCCCATTAAATATTTGGTAATTACCTATTTGTTCAGTTTACAAGTTTTCTATACCTGAATCTTTTTGACTAAAACTTAGTAAGGGAGAAAACTTTTCCCTCCATTACAGTGAGAGGAGCTTGAGAGAAGAAGAGTAAAGGAAAGGAAAAGAAAGTGTAGATTTCACCATAGGATAATGTGTCAGATGGGCCTGTATTACTCTTAGCTATTGAAAGGTCTCTTGTCAGTTGTAAGACCATTTTCCAAAGCTATAAACTAGCATAGGGAGATGTGAAGATGTCACTGTTTTGTTCAATGTTCTGCTATCAAAGGCTAGTGCAGTAACTAGTACATACAACACATTCATGCATATTTGATGAATAAATGATTGAAAGAAGGGAATATGGTTCTTCCTCCAGGGATTTCATAGTGAGGGTAGGAGACAGAACCCCACAGGAGAATTATGGAAACTTAGAAAACTTCCACAGCCTGGGACTCCATTAGTGGTCAACTCTCACGAATGCTCAATCAGTCATGAATCCATCTACAGAGCCATTTTCCATACTTCAGTCTCCATAAGGATACCTTGAGAAACTATGGGGTTAATTTCTAACTCTATCTCTATGCAGGTATTGGCAGAGTGGGAGAGATTTGAAAACAAAAAACAAATAGAAGATCATATATGACTCTCTAGTTGGAGAAATAATACATATAACCATAAAATAATTTGAGACTAAGAATATAAATGCAAAAATTCCACTACTGAAACCTTTTCTTCTTAGATAATTGCCCTGAAAAACATGACCAGGGCTTGGGAATAATCATCAAATTGGTGGGACATAAAAGCTAGTTATAGCCTTAGAAGCTCTCATTTTGCAAAATTATCTTGCAAGTATAGCATATCCTAGGTACCCAAACCAGATGGCATAAGATTTGCTACCTTAAATATGCAGCCCACATGTCCACTGAATTGTGTAAGGGGCTAACTGGGAACATTAGATAACAACCCAAGCAACATAAACAACCCTGAAGTCATAGAAAACCAAAAGAAAATATATAGCTTTCTAAAGATTTTAAATGTTTAAAGCCCCTTAAGAAATACAGCATATGCAAAATAAATATAAGAAATGTTGAATTGGTGTTGGATTAACATACTATAATGCAGCAGTAGCAAATGAATCCCTTGGTATCTGAATAATTAAGAGCCAGGATAGGATTTATAATCTAGGGCAACTAATACACAGAGCTGTAAATGCTGGTCTAGCATTAAGAATTCAGCACAACTGTATTGATGTCTTACTGTGGAGGCCTATGTATTTTTCTGCTTTATTTTAGGATAGGAGACTACATGGATAGGTGAATCTGAGGTCTATATTTATAATTCCACTTCTATTTGATATCACAGTTTGCATTAGAACAATATCAGACACTTAAAAAGGTAATCTGCATTTCTCATTCTTAGCATTTAACACTTCTAAAAACAGCTTGTAAGATATCACTCCAGGTTCGTCATATCTTCCCTCTCCAGTTAGTTACTGAATTCATTTATTCATTCCACAAACATCTGTTGAGTACCTACTAAGTGTAAAATGCTGTGCTAGGCTTTGGATCTGTGAAATGACTGAGAGATACTCCATCCCGGTGGAAGTTTACAGTCTTTGGAAAGTCATTTAGTTATGAGTAGTGATGCGGAAAATGTTAGCTTGTTTAGATAATGGCACATCCTTTGGTGTGGATACAGCATGAAGGATGTGTAAAAAATTAAACTGGAAAAACAATTACACATTTTCCTGTTAATAGAAGATCAATGGAGAAATAAGTGATTTTGCACTGCGGTGTGTGAGAAATGACCACGTTACAGTTTTAAATGATAACCTTGAAAACCATAGAGAGGACAGCTTGGAAGAGGAAGGGACTGAAGACAGAAAATTAAGGAAAATTCTGAAATTTTCCAAGGATACTGAGTGTTTAGGACTAAGACTGCAAAAGTGGCAACAGAGAAAAGTATTTGAGAGGCATTGTTGAGGCAGAATTGATAGTTGTATCAATGTACTGTGGAATTAGTAAATCAGATTAGGGATTATAACTAAAGATATGAGTTGATAATATTATAAATAAAAACATAAAGTGTGTGTAGGGGAAGCCAGGGCTGAACTTAGAGAATGCCCTAAGAGTTAAGAGACCAAGAAAAGAAAAAAGAGCCACTGAAGAACCATGATTGATACTGTGCTTTAGTACAAGTAAACAGTGAAAGCAAGTATGGGAGATTAAGTTCAAGAATTGCTTATTATTTAAAACTGGAAGAGATCTTCCAAAGCATCTAGTCTAATTCTGCAGCTTTGAAGATTAGATAGACAACCTGCCCAATGTATATGCCTATTTAGTGGCAGAGCTGAGACTTGAATTCAATGTTTTGACTCCACAGCCAGTTTTCTCTCCATTGTATTTACATCTTTCTGATTACTTATGTGTTAATATCAGCTTTCTATCAGATCTTTCTCTTGTGCCATATTTATATCTCCTGGAAGTCAACTTCTAATTTAATGCCAGCTTTTCTTAATATATTCTAGACAGCCTTGAACTGGGATTTGGGAAATATTACTTCAAGATTCCCTTGTGGCTCAGCTGGTAAAGAATCCACCTGCAATGCGGGAGACCTGGGTTTGATCCCTAGGTTGGGAAGATCCCCTGGAGAAGGGAAAGGCTACCCACTCCAGTATTCTGGCCTAGAGAATTCCACGGACTGTATAGTCCATGGGGTCACAAAGAGTCAGACACGACTGAAAGACTTTCACTTCACTTCGAGATATGTCACACTGGACATTTTCCTGAATATCTCTGCAGCTTAGTTCCATAGCTGTTAAGTTAATGATTGGTCTAAATGACTTTTTACTATCAATTTTTATCTCTGGGATCCTAGCTATCCAGTGGTATACTGATTAGCAACCCATCACAAGATGTGTTCCAACCTATGTGGAGACAGATCACTGAGTAATGGTCCACTGGAAAATGAAAAGCAACTCCAGGCCTCTTACAACTCTGGAGGACTATTAATGTGGACCTTAGAAATACTGATCAACTCCAGCTGGGGAGTGGACTTCCCTTGTGGCTCAGCTGATAAAGAATCCACCTGCAATGTGGGAGACCTGGGTTCAATCCCTGGGTTGGGAAGATCCCCTGGAGAAGGGAAAGGCTACCCACTCTAGTATTCTGGCCTGGAGAATTCCATGGACTGTATAGTCCATGGAGTCTCCGACTGAGCGACTTTCACTTTCACAGCTGGGGAGCAGTCTGTATAGCTTTTGCTGCGGTAGTCATTTCTTTTCACATGATCCTGACATTAGACGTAAGTTACTCTGCCATGGCTGCTATTTTCCTATTTTTATGACTTTTGGGGGAAAAAAATGACTAAGTTAGACTTTCTGCATATTCTCAAAAATCTGTGATAAAGCTCAGAGCTGCAACACTGCACCAATTTCTTAATCATAACATGTTATTTAAAAAGAGCTTGCATTTTGCAGAGATATCACACAATGCTGATCTTCCTTGAAAGAGAAAGAATCTGATCCACCTATATCTGACTGACTGATTTGTCAAAGAATGCAGAAAGTTTCCTTTGCCTACCTTCTCAATCCACCTAGGTCATCTCTAAGTGTCCCTTCCAGTTGATGACATACCAGAGAAAAGCAGAGTTTTAAAAAATCCCGAGAACAGCTGTTGTAGTAAAGAAGACTTTTAATGATGTTTTGACATTTTCTGGAATGAATGCTTTGGTAATACAAATTGAGAAAGTGCTCAGGAAAGGATATGGCTAGTTTTAGCTCTCTGTATGTGAACTGCCAGTAATTTTTTTCCACTAATATAGTTACACATAATATAAAGAAAATAATACATTTAATACATTTTAAAATATAACACATTTTTTTCCTGTATGGTATTCTCCAACTTTTGAGGTCCTAGGCTGAATATATAAACCTGTGCCTAGGGAGTATCTGTTCCATTAAAAATTGGTTGCAATGGACTAAATAAATGAACACTGACATTTTAAAATATATGTATAGAATTGGATTACAGAGTGAAAAGGAGATTCCACCCCCACCCCTGGAGATTTTTTAAAGTAGAATAAGTACTCATCTTTCTAGAATTATTTAGCCATCTTCTCACCTGAAGGCTGGCAGAACTGTTTGACCTTCAACAATTTATTATGACCTTTGAAGTTTATGATTGCTTATTATTCCACTGTTATTTATGTAAAGTAGGTTTCAAATGTCCCTTAAAAACACATTCCTTAAATGTAAATGTTTGTGTTTGAGGCCTTGGAGTAGACAAAGACATACAGAGTCTTCTGCAGTATGAGAGAGTCAGGGCAATGCTGCTGAAGCATGAGGGCACAGTGGTGCCATTAAGGAGAACCAATGCCCTAGCAGTTCGCTCTTATGCCCAGTTTGATAAATGGTAATGAGCATCTGCTAGTCTCCAGTGTATGGGAACCTATTTGTAGTGATTACAGCCAGGAAGAACTTAGTGTTTGTTGCAGGAAGGAGTTTCCATACGTACATCATGAATACTCAGCCATGTATGTGCACATATACACACATACACCTTAAACCCTAAATAATAATAAATCAATCAGTTGCAGGGTCCAGTTGTTTATAGCTAAGTCTAGTAGAGATGTCTGTTGATGTAGTGGCTTCCTACCTGAGAACGCCTTATCCTTTCCTCTCAGACAGTGCTGCTCCAGCCAATTCTAGATGCAGCCCTTGGCAGACAGTGCCTACTGCAAGCTGATGTTCTCTGGCTCAGTCTCCTGCTGCCCAGGTGCTGTGTTCCCTGCTTGGCTGCCAGAGTACCCCGAGGTGTGTTTAACTCTCTGCACTGTTGACCACAGTGGTTCCCTGGCATCCAAATCTCTCCCCTCTTGCTGCAACATGTAAGGGAAAGCCGTGACTTAATAATCACCAGTTTCTATCATGGCAGACAGTGCTTGACATGAGCCAGTTGCCTTGAGAGCCAGGTGATTATCTTGGCTGGAATTTAATAGCTACAGGTGTTAACACCTGCTGCACAGTTAATGCCTGTCTCCATGAGTGCTGTTTACTCTCTTCTTGAAACAGGTCATTTAGTGCTTGAGTCAATGGAAACAAGGTCTTTGGCCTTAATTCACCTTCAATAATAGGCTAACAAAAACAAGCCCAACAGAATGAACACGTGACCCCTTTGGCTTGCCCTTTCAGAGAAGACGTGTACATGAAAATTTGAGACTAACCTTAAAAAAGTTCATATTTCAAAAACTGGAACAGTTTAAATTGTCAAAGGTGAAGCATGACTAGCCCTTTAAAGTCTAGTATTCTGAAATAGAATAGCCGTGGCCTTTCATTTCTCATCGTGGCTGCTGCCATTGTTTGGTTTTACTTGTGATTAAATTGATATGAAAGTTTCTAATAAGTATTTTGGCATGGAATGCCATGGATCTTCATAAATACTGGTTGAATGAATGAAACTAGTTTTTGCTCACCAGACTGAACATTACTGCAAGACCCAACTCTTCTTGGTCTGCATATTTTAGAGCCTAGCTCAGGGGTCCCATCTTCTGAGAAGGCTTCCCCTTTAATGTTGCTTGTAGTATATTTCCATAGTACTTTCTTATTTCCTTTATTACTACTTAACCTGTGGTCCATAGACCATCAGCATCCACATTAGCTGGGATGAGTACAAATGCAGGCTCTTGGTACCATCTCCAACCTATTGGACCAGAATCTATATTTTTAAAAAAGCCAGAAATGTATATCTGCATTACCTTTTCAGAAAGAATGATATAACATGTTTCCATTTCATGCTGCAATTAATTGTATATATGTCTGGCTTCTCCAGGGAATGAAAACTCCTTGAAATCATGTCTTTCTTCATTTGGAATTAGCAGTCTGGTTTGCTGTAGGGCAGAAGCTGGCTCATTCCATTCTCTTTTCACAACATGAATATAGCACAGAACAGCCAAAGACCCTTGGTCCGTGCCTTTTCACTAGCTATACTTTCAGTTAGATGCAACTGCTTTAGAAACTGTGTTTCTTCTAGGCTTCTAGCATTCAGTAAATAATTGTTTCAATGCATGAAATTTGTCCCACCAACTTGAAAGAATGAATACCTCTCCCAAGCAAATCTAATTTAACCAGGTATGTGTAACTCACCAACAGATGTAGTGCCTTATGTTGCTATTGCATTTAGAGTCGTTATGGTAGAACCTGGAAACTCCTAGTCCTGTACAAACTGATGTTTGAAGCTCTTTGGTGGCATGATTTCTTATTACTTTGGAAAGGACTTTTCTTTGCTACCCTTCCAGGCCCTATCTTTACTCTGTTGACAAATGGAAATGTTAGAAAGACTAAGGGTATAAAAAGCATTACCAACTTTTGCTTGTTACCAGTAACATATTACAGTTTTAATGATTTCTGTCTGCTTAGTTTAAAGCATGTGCTAGCACTCGACACTGGATTGAGTGCAAAAAATGGGCTTCTCTGTTTTAACACAAGCAATCTGATTGTGTCTATAGTTTGGACCAGTGGAAGAACAGGGGTGAAAGTGAAAGTCGATGTATGCGTATACCTACAGAAAGAGAGTCAAAGAAGCTGGAGCATGCTGGAGGGAGAAATCAAGCATGATAATAAGAGCATGCAAGTAAACAGGTAGATGAGAAATGCACCAGCCTTTGTGGAAACATTGGTGTGAATCCTGGCTGTTACCTGCTAGCTGCAGATACCAGGGCATTTCAAAAAAAATCCCCTGTATTAAAAACAATTTTACCTAACATATGGAAACCTCAAGTTTGCCATCCATAAAATGGATATCACATTCTTAATTCTATTCATAGTCACCACGTACTTATGTAGACTGTACTCTGTTTAGGGAACCTGCTTACAGGTGACTGTGGCCCTATACTTGTCAGGATACACAGCACAAGTCTTTCTCTGCTTGGAGGAAAAGGTAGTTTTTCCTCATGATCACAAAAGTAACATGTAGGCTAGCTCATGTGGTGGCCTTACTCATACGATTTCTTACAAGTATTAAAAAAAGATGGTATATAAAATATGAAAGAATTCTTGGCATTCACTAAATATTTTGCCAGTTTTCCAGTCCTTGTTTTGCCTTTCTTTGATTAAAAATTCTATTCTCCAGATCTGACTTTCTCACCCAAGAACCAACACTGCCTACTATTCGTGGGCTCACATCCTTCCAGCTCTGCCCCCAGGGTGTTCATCTCTCCCCTTAGTTTCAGTGCAAAAAAAAATCTCTGGAAGGGCATCTGACAGACCTGTCCAGGGTCACTGGTCCAGAATGGTGGCACATTCTGATATTTGGTCCTCACTGTAACCATGTGAAGAGCAGGGAGGGGTACAGAATCCAAAGGAGAGCATTTTGTCGTTCCCCCCACCCCCCAGAAAGATGAGTGGTATGAGGAGGAGAGAAAAATCAATCTTTCACCACAATTCTTATAAATTTTAAGAACTTATAGTATGCTGAGACTTTGATAACGCTGATGAAATACAGAGACCTAAGAGGTAAAATTTGTTGGAAAATATAGAATACACATGATTTCAGAACCACTGTATCCAGACGAGTCAGCCAATACAAAATAAGAATTCTAGCATTGCTCTTGATGGAAATCATTTCTCCTGTCTGGGTCATTTTCTTACCTGAAACATGAGGAGACTCAGAAGGGGCCATTGTTGACTGGTCAAGAAGGACAAGTGGGCATCCTCTAAGATAGAGACGAGACTTCCATTCTCCACTCCTCTGACACTCGTGTTGACTTGTTCTGCTGCATGTTTATTTTTTTTTCCCTCCAATGTTTTACTGTTTTCTTGAATTCATATTGTGTTAAATGAAAAATGCTGACTTACATTGTTTCAAGTACATGTCAGAAAACAGAAGTTACCTGGAAAACATTTGAGGTAACTGCTAATTGCATTCATTTGCTAATTAGCACTTTCTTTGTCACTGACGATAATGCCAAGATTGGATTTCCCACTGGGAAATAGAAATAAAGCAAAAATTAAGAACGTAGAATGTTAGTTGCTAAGAGGATGTCAAGAACAAAGATAAATGAAAAGTGTGGATACCATGCTAATATTTGAAGGAGGGGAGACCAGTGAGGAAACAAGCATACCTATGTCCAAAATCGTAGCAGTTGTAGCTTTTTCATTAAACATTGCTGGTTCTATTTGACTGCAGAGCCACGTGAAACTAACAGTGCCTTAGGAATCAATTTATATCTGAAAAAAGGTGGTGTAGTGAGCAGAGGAATGGGCTAAGCGAGGACTGTGATTACTCTGGAGGTTCTAATCATAAGGACAGAAGAAAACCAAGTTTTGTAACCAGTGGACTAAATATGGTTGGGCTAAAATGGAAAGCATATGTTTAACATTTATCAGACACAGTAAGGTATTGTCCAGAGCTCTACTGGATTGGCCTTGGAATTTAATGTCACAAGCGGACACAGTTCCTTAAAATGCACTACAATAATCACACCAGTTAGAGGTCGGTAAATCCAGATGGGGTAAACATGCTCTCTATCTTCCCATTGCCATGGAATCTGTAAGGAGAGATGAAATATACAATGTATCTGCTTTTTGCTTTTGTAGGAAAGAGTGACACCTACAACAGATGTATAGAGATCCTGCTCCTGTTATCTAACAGGTTGTGGGTTTTGCTTGTTTAGTGTTTCACTCATCTAATTTCTTTTACTTCGTTTATTCTCTTCTTGAGTTATCACTACAGAACAAGCCACATAGTTTGCTGATTTCCTTCATTTCTTGTCATGATTGCTAAGCAGACCATCCAGGGGTTTGGTGCACTGATGACACCGAGTTGGGATGCGGGGTGACCTGCACTCTTGTGGTCTCACATTCCAGAGAGTCAAAGAATCACTATGAGACTGTGCAGTGTGCCCTGTAAGAATGTATTAGAGCAAATATATTTGAAGCTTATTGGAAAAGAGAGAGGGGGCGGGGGGGCAGGGAAGGGAGAAAGGAGGAAGGGACCAATCAGCCTATTGAGGTAAATTGTAGCATCAGGACTGAAGAATAAGAACCTGATAATGGGAATTAAGGCCACAAGGGTGGAACGCCAGTGGGATCTAAGATGAACATGCCTCTCCAGAGCAGACATACCTGCACTGACATGGCATGATGCACAACTTAGAAATCTCAGACACTAGAATTAGTCTGCTTTTATTCAGGACCTGGCCTCATGCATGAGGCTTATTCTGGGAAAGGCTATTCTGAAGCTGCCAAATTGACCTTCTGTAGTCTTAGCTGTGTCACTAGAAACAGATGGGCTTCCCAAGTGGCGTTAGTGGTAAAGAATCTGCCTGCCAATGCAGGAGATGTAAGAGTCACAGGTTTGATCCTTGGGGCGGGAAGATCCCCCAGAGGGGGTCATGGAAACCCACTCCAGTATTATTGCCTGGAGAATCCCACAGACAGAGGAGCCTGGAGGGCTACAATATATGAGGTCACAGAGAGTCAGACATGACTGGAGCGATTTAGCACCCGGAAACACAAAGACCGTGTGGAGCATGGTCCCTGTGCTGGCCTGACCATTTATCACCCCTTCCCCATGTGGGTACTCTTAGCAATAGGCCTTCTTTTTTCAAAAAATATTTTTTGTTTGCACCAAGCCTTAGCTGTGACATACAGTATCTTCTATCTTCATTGCAGCATGCAGGATCTAGTTGTAGCATATGGGATCTACAAATGACCCAGGTCTCCTGTATTGGGAATGTGGAATTTTAGCCACTAGACCACAAGGAAAGTCAACAATAGGCCTTCTTGTCCTACCAAAGCAGAATACACATAGTGCTGAACAACGGAAAATGTATCATTTCTATTCACGGAACCAGTTATATAGTACTGAAAGGTAAATAATTTCAATAAGTAAACATAGACTTGAAATTATATTTTTAAGCTTTACATTCATAGGCAATTTCTATTTCTCTTTCCAACGCTATTTACTTACTTCCTTGCACAAATCCCTTGGAGAAGGCGATGGCACCCCACTCCAGTACCCTTGCCTGGAAAATCCCATGGACGGAAGAGCCTGGTAGGCTGCAGTTCATGGGGTTGCGAAGAGTCGGACATGACTGAGCGACTTCACTTCACTTCACTTGCACAAATCCCTAACTTTAGCCAAACTGGCATATCTAGTTTTGTATTTTCCAACCTCATACTTGGTGCATGTCATACTACTCAGGTTCATTTCTCCACTTCCTCCACCCACAAAGTTTATTCTGATGGTTTTTCTGTGGCTGCTGCTGCTTAGTCTCTAAGTCATATCTGGCTCTCTTCTACCCCATGGACTGTAGCCTGCCAGGATCCTCTGTGCATGGGATTTCCCAGACAAGAATACTGCAGTGGGTTGCCATTTCCTTCTCCAGGGGATCTTTCTGACTCAGGGATCAAACCTGTGTCTTCTGCTTGGCAGGCGGATTCTTTACCACTGAGCTGTTCTATAATGTGGAGAAAAAATGGTTGTGAAAGATTAGATTCACTCTTGATATTGAAATTCTATAGTTGAAAATCCAAAAGGGGTGACATTATTAAATTTTGTTACCCCCTGGTAGTTTAATTTTTTTTTTGGGGGGGGTTGTTATTCTTGATTGAGTTTTGAACATTCCCGGTAGAAAGAATTTGTTAACTGGACACTCACCAAGGCTTCAAAATATGTAACTTTGTTGTTGTTGTCAATAACAGGAACAAATAACTCATGAACGTTAATCATAGGCATTAAGGAGAATTAAAATATGTATCTGCAATCAGGGGTTCAGATTCAAGGTGAAGCAAGCAAGAGATCTTACTGCTAATAACAGGAGTCTCCTTTTTCTATGTGCTAGGAAAACACATTTCTCTGGCATTCTGAGATGATTGACAATTTTCAAAATGATCCAGATGTACATCTCCTGGGGAACTGTTTGATCAAATGGTTCCATCATGAGATTATTTCTCAGGAAGATCACCAGATATTACCTCCCACAGGTACCGGCAGGCCTAATTCAAATTTGTATCAGGAAAAGCAGCCAAACCACTTGGTAGATTTGAAGGACAAAGGGGAGACTTCCCTGCAGGCAAAAACATTCCTCCAAGTCCATCAAAGCTTTTACACTAGAATTAGAATTTTTGAGTACTACAGAGTCCCACAAGATACACATTAAATATCCCCAGAAATACTAATGCCACAGACCACCGTTAGTGAAAATTTCAGAGAAATCTTTGTGTTTCTTACCCGCTACGTTTTTCTCTTTCTTTGACAGCTTTATTATTGTGGTATACCTTACATACAATAATCTTCACATATTAAAATGTGCAATTTGGTAAGGGTTTTTTTTTTTTTTTTTAAAGAAACAACTACAATCAAGATAGTGAACAGCTCTGTTGTTCCCTGAAGTTTCTAATATATCTGAAGTTCCTGGGTCCTATCCCTCCCTGTCATCTTTCTGCTAGGTATCTATTGCTTTGCTTTCTTTAGTGATAGATTTAGTTTGCATTGCATATAGAGTTTTATATAATTGGAATGGAATCATAAATTATGTAATATTTCATGTCTGGCTTCTTTTACTCAATATAATTATTTTGAGAGATTCAGCCATGTTGAATGTATTAGTATTTCATGTTTTTTGTTTATTGGCCATACAAATATCATTGAACATGTAGTTTCCAGAGTCTGGCTATTAGAAATAAATTGGATATGAACGTTTGTTTCAGGTTTTTAAGTGGGCATATGATATATTTTCTTTTGAGCAAATACCAAGGAGTAGAATGCCTACTCCATTTGGTAGGTGTGCAAGAAACTGCCAAGTTATTTTCTACAGTGTTTCTACCATTTTACAAAAACACCAGTATTTGTGGGTTTTAGTTCCTCCCTATTCTCACCAACACTTGGTACAAACAGACTATTTAATTTTTAAGCATTCAGCAAGCATGTAGTGGGAAGGCACTGTGTTTGCATTTTCCTAATGACTTATGATATTGAGAATCTTTCTGTGCTTGTTGGCCATCTGTGTGTCTTCTTTGGTGAACAATCTGTTCAAATAGTTTGCCCATTTTTTTTTTAACTGGGTTTTAAAATTATTATTGGTTTTGAGATTTTTAAACATCCTACATTGAAGTCCCTTTTCAGTTATGTTTTTCAAATATTATTAAATCTGTCTGTATGGAACATGGTTGGCAAAGGGTTCCCAATACAAACTCAAAAGCTGAAAACTTTTGCTAAAAGCCGATCTTTCTTTTGCAAGTAACTAAAGATAAAGAGGATTTTAAACCTATTAGTACTGAGTGAACTAGTCTTATTTCTAAGTCTCAGAGTAAAGCTTTTTTCCTATAGTGTTGTGATTATGAGCAGTTTTGCTGCTGAACTGAAAATCACTCAGCTACATCCTAGCTATGTGATCTTAGATATAATTTTCAACTTCTCTATGGCTGTTTTGTAAAATTTGCTAATAGTAAGTAGTAGCTGCCTCATGGTGATAGTGTAGGGGTTACATGTATGTGTGTAAATAAGGCATACAGGGAATGCTTAATACCTGGTCTCTGCCATTTAATAAACTCATTATTCTTTTTTTCACCCATTTCTCCCTAGATCCTATCTGTTACAAGACCTCATTTAACATGGCCAGCCTCTCAGGCTAATGTCTTACCCTTGGACAAATGCACTTCAGAAGCCATAGTCTGTCAGAAGGAAGAAAATATGTTCTTGAGGCTTGAGTTTCAAGAAACCATATGAAGTTGGAAGAACTCTATAGCTGGATAGTGCCAAGAGAAGCTTCTCATAAAGATCAGGATATTTGGGCATAGACAAAGGAAGGGTATGCCATAGTTATAGTTCATCTTCCATCAAGACAGTTTATTTAAATTCATCAGTTTGCTCCCATAGCTGGATCCTGACACTAAATTTAGTTTAACTTAAGGATCTCTGAAATAAAAGTATGCCATTCAAAAAGTTGAAAAAGAGTACATTCATAGGGGACTTAACTTTTATCTTCATAAGATTAAAACAGAAATGCTCCCCAAATACCTGCTGACTGATTCTTTTTCTCAAGAGAAAAATCCAAATTGGCCAACTAATGGTTGATGGAAGCCAGACTTTCAGGAACTTCACTTTCAGAGAATGTGATGATTCACCTTGGTTTGAGCCCAAATAATAATGATTCTGAAATACTTCCCTACCCCTCAAACCAAAGCCCCCCCCTCCACACACACAAAAGGGATAAGTGTGAGAAGGGGATAATGGATTTGAGGTGAGCTAGGCTGGGTACCATCGGAGAAGGCAATGGCACCCCACTCCAGTACTCTTGCCTGGAAAATCCCATGGATGGAGGAGCCAGGTAGGCTGCAGTCCATGGGGTCACTAGGAGTCTTACACGACTGAGCGACTTCACTTTCACTTTTGACTTTCATGCACTGGAGAAGGAAATGGCAACCCACACCAGTGTTCTTGCCTGGAGAATCCCAGGGACGGGGGAGCCTGGTGGGCTGCCATCTATGGGGTTGCACAGAGTCGGACATGACTGAAGTGACTTAGCAGCAACAGCAGGCTGGGTACCATATGGATGGATATGAGAAAATATGAGTTTTACTTTTGGTAAAGCAGCAGGAAACACTTCTAATAGTCAAATGAGCTTTGTGCTGGCATCAGGAAATACTTAAAAGTATGTCATCCCTATAGACTGTGAATTGGGTAAGGACTGAAGACCATGGCCATTTTTTCAGTACTTTGTTTCCAGTACCTACTATAGTGTTTATAACAGAAGCTTGATAAATATATAAAATATGTATTTTCAAATGGTTCAACTTCATCCTTCCCTTTCCACAATGCAAAATTAAGCTTACTAAGTTTTCTTTCTCTTCCAAAACCTTAACAGTTTAGATGAGGTATGATTTGAGGGAAAGTTTCATTTGTTCTGAAACAAATACAACCTCCTTTCCTCTCCTGGACTTAAACATTGCCGGGGTTAATGAGTCTGCCTTCAGGAACCCACCTGTTCACATATATCACCAGGGCTGTAACTGTGTACTTAGAGACCTATTAATAAGCATGCTCTAGACCAGGAAGAGAACAATTAAGCTCCAAGACTCTTCTTGACTGTTCTTTACTCTTTTGATTCCACTTCTTTTCTCCTCAAAGGCCAGTTACTGAGAGTAACAGAGGCTAACATTCAGAAATGGTGACTAATTGGGAAGGTGCTGAGATGGGAATAGCTGTCATTGGCAGATTTTAAAAGGGACTTTGAAATAAAACTCATTTTTTTTGGCAAGACAAGAAAAACTTGAACATAAAGTTTTCTCTGTCCTTTGACTTCCTCTCTCCACACACTATGTTTTATGTGTCTGCATTATGTATTGACCAAACCTCACCCATCAGCAAAAATACCTGCTTAACAATGAAGAACAACATTCTCCTAGCATCGATAAGACAATTCCTTAAAGGATAATATTGCTTCTTGACTTGTAAAGGGCTGCTGAGATCTGGAGAATGTAAATTGTCAATAATATGCCATTTAATGTGTAGACCTCTGTGTCAAATAACTTATATAACTCTGCCTTGACTTCTAACAGGTAGAACAGTTCTCAGTTTTTGAGATGCTCATCCTGTGTTAAAACCCTCAAATTTGTCTCAAATTTTTCTTTCCATTTGTTCCTTAGATTGACTGATTAATTTTCATTGACATATGCTTGGTATAGCTGGCAGGGTATCTGACACTCTGGCTAGAAGACACCTGGAATCTGCCTGAAACTGGTGCTTGGTACCAGCATGGGCCCAGTGAGCCCCTCCAGCTCTCTAGTAGTCCTCAGATGTTCCTGTGAGTTCTTCTGATATTCAAATCTCAATTTTGGGTGATGATCCTAAAAATTTTATTTGAGCTGGTTTTCACTTAATACTTAAGAGTCCTAAGGGGCACTGGTGCATTTCCTAGGCAGGACCTAAGGGATCTGGGCAAGAAGCCCAGGGAAACACAGGGGGCTAAACTTATGTTAAATTTGTCTTAAATAAAAGAAAAAATAAGTTGATGTATGATCTGAACAAAACTTTTGCTAGTGAAATGAAAGACTGATTTATTTAGATCCAAAGAATAAAGCAAGGAGATCCAACCAGTCCATCCTAAAGGAAATCAGTCCTCAAATTCATTGGAAGGACTGATGCTAAAGCTGAAACTCCAATACTTTGGCCACCTGATGTGAAGAACTGACTCATTTGAAAAGACCCTGACGCTGGGAAAGATTGAAGGCAGGAGGAGAAGGGGATGACAGAGGATGAGATGGCTGAATGGCATCACCGACTCCATGGACATGAGTCTTAGTGAACTCCGGGAGTTGGTGATGGACAGGGAAGCCTGGCATGCTGCAATTCATGGGGTCACAAAGAGTTGGACTTGACTGCGTGACTGAACTGAACTGAAAGTGAGTAAAGATTCCACCTGTGATGCGGGAGACCTGGGTTTGATCCCTGTGTTGGGAAGATCCCCTAAAGAAGGAAAAGGCCACCCACTCCAGTATTCTGGCCTAGAGAATTCAATGGGCTGTATAGTCCACGGGGTTGCAAAGAGTTGGACAGAACTGAATGTCTTTCACTTTAGAAGTGGGACTATGTGAGGCTGTAGGCAAGACTCTTCAGATCAAAGTCCTCACTGAGGGCTGTATGAGACAATTTCTGAAGTTCAGGGAGGATCCTCAAAGTGTTTGTAATTGGATTACCAAAATAGAAGGCCACCAGTCTGGCTAAACTGACCATAGCTCAGTTTTTTTTTTTTTTTTTTTTTTTTTTTTTTTTTGCAGGGGCTCTCTTCTCTAAGCTAAATGAGGGAAAGGAAAATATTCCATATATGTGAATGCGTGTGTTAGTCCTTTTATATCATTGAGGTGGCCACCCAATTCTTTGGGGGAAAAAAACCAACTCTCCTTGTTTTTACAAATCTAGTCTTAAAGGACCAGAGGTGTGGCTCTAGAGAGAATCCAAAGCCCAATTCTTTTACGATTCCCCACACATTTCCCACTTATCTTAGGAGGCTTGTGAGTATTGAGGAAAAATTTTTTTCTGGCCTTAAGGTAACAAAGTCTTCCTGGGAGAAACCTGCCTCTCTTTTCTTATGCCTCTGAGATGCAAATATTCTACCTGATCTTCTCCAGGAACCCTTATCTCCATCTTTTTAAAATGTAAATTTCAGGAAAGTGGGTAGCCAATTTGGAACTTGACACTTAAGATTTTTATTTGTCTTTGAGGTCTTTTCCATAAATGTTAATAAAAAGGGTTTAGCCATCTAAAGAAGTGACCTTGATTTGTTCCATCTGCCAGAAACCTAACCTGAATTAAATCTCCTTTGTAACTTATGGGTTTTCCATTGTTTTACTTGATTCATAGCTGAAATTTTGGAATGGCAACTATGAGGCTCTGTGGTTGTTTGTGTTTGTACAAATATATATGTATATTGCAGAGATGTGTGGCATTGTCAGATTTAATCTGTAAAAGAGCTCTAGTTAATTGGCTTAAAGGAAATTAAGTGCTGATATAAATACTGTGAAATATAAAAACTGGCCAAAATGAACTTCAGGATCACATGATCTAGGAAATATTCAATATTAAATTAACATCTGGTATTAAAGTTAACTTGCATTTGAAGGTTTGATTAATACAAACATGTCTTTAGACCCTTCAAGATTAAGTATAATACCTTTATACCTAGTTCTTTAGTTGCAAAGTCATGTCCTATTCTTTGCAACCCCATGGACTGTAGCCCACCAGGCTCCTCTGTCCATGGGATTCTCCAGGCAAGAATACAGAGGTGGATTGCTACTTCCTTCTTCACTTATTGTACCTAGGCTTACTAGAAATAAAATAAGGCCTTATTATTCCTGTTACAAAGTTTGTCAGCAAAAATTTTTAAGTAAATAAAACTGAAGTAAATGAAGAGCTTTTAGGTAAACTCTTTAGAATAATTGTGTTTGGGGAAAATCTCTTTTAAGGATTGTATCTCTAGATTTTGGTAACCTGAAATTAAACTAAGTTAAGTTACAAGGAATCATTCACTATCTAGGTCATTTCAACTAGGACAAATACTGGAACATTGACTGCTGGCCAAGTCAAAGTTTACCGCTTTTGTCTTCTTATGAGAAATCCAAGAATGGTTGGGTTTATGAAACATATGTCTTGTACCACAATGAAGAAAGAAATTCTATGAGAAGGTGTATATGTTTCTAGAGGTTATAAAATACATTCATAAGTACCAATCAAGAAGTGTTGGTATGACACACAGTTCACAGTTCCATGGTTCCTGGTTTTCAATAGAGTTTAAGGTTTTAAGTTTTAAAATTATAAGGGAAACATTTCAGTATGAAAGGAAGTAGGATGTGTGTTTTCCGCGGGGGTGGGGGGGGGGTGGGGGGAGGTATAAGTAATGGAAATGCGTTTTGTTAAAAAAAAAAAAAAATTGGTTTTCTCCTAGAACTTGTTGTTTCTGAATAGAAAATGAGGGGCATATTAATACAGATAGAGAAGGTTGTGGACAATTTGTCAAGAAAGAACACCGAGTTTTGTGCATGGTCAGAATTAGCTAAGATAAAATTGAATTTAATTCAGAAAATAAAGGTAAAGTGGTACAAAATCTGAATTTAGTTTTCCCTCTAAGAAGACAAAGTTTTCTTAAAATATTGAGCTTCTTTCGTATGAGACTGTGTAGAGGTCTTTGCCTCTAAATGATCTGTATTTGTTTAAGTGAATGGGTACTATTTCATAGTAACTTGTCATTCTACTTGATCAAGTGTTCTACAATGTTTTGATATTTTTGATAAACATCCCAAAGATCAAATTCTACATTAAGTTCATTTGACCTCTAGCTAACTTTGAGGTTTTTCCAAAGAGTACTTAGAACACCTCAAAATATTTGTATTCTTTCCATCTCAGAGAGAAGAATATTAAACTCATTAGGCTTATTTGGTATGTTAAATTACATGGGAAGAATTATCAAATAAGTGATAATAAAACTTCTTAGATTGTACGATATGGTTACAACAGTAATATATGTATTCTATAAATTATATTAACTCCTAGACCCTGGTATATCATGGTAAATGGCATCAGTCTAATTTTAGAAATTACTTCAAATTATTGTATGTCACAGCAGTAACCAAGTTTCTTGTCAGTCACATTATAATCAGTCTTTAACCTTGACTTTTTAAGTCTTTTGTCATTTACCAAGTTATCATTGTACTCTGATGCTTTTTGCCAAAATACTTCGTCTTCAAGAAGATTCATAGGGGCAGTCCTAAGATGGCAGAGGAATAGGACAGGGAGACCACTTTCTCCCCCACAAATTGATCAAAAGAACATTTGAACATTGAGCAAATTCCACAAAACAACTTCTGAATGCTCCAGAGGACATCAGGCACCCAGAAAGGCAGCCCACTGTTTCAAAGAGGTAGGAAAAAATATAAAAGATAAAAAGAGAGACAAAAGAGGTAGGGACGGAGATCCATTCCTGGAAGGGAGTCTTAAAAAAGAAGTTTCCAAACACCAGGAAACACTCACTGGTGGGTCTGTGGTGAGCCTGGGAACTTCAGAGGGCAACATAACTGGGAGGAAAAATAAACCCACAGATTACGTGCCTAACAGCAACTCCCAGTGGAGAAGCAGCGCAGACGATTGCATTGCCACTAGCAAGCCGGAACTGAACAGGGAGGCACAGGCTGCATTGCTTAGGGTTAAGGACTGGGCCTGAATGCCCCAAGGGCAATCTGAGGGAACTAATTTGAGATAGCAACCCAGACTATGGGCTAACTATCCCATGAAAAAGCAAAAAGCCCTAACCTAAGATACCGCCAGGCCCACTCACAGAACAAAGGACTGAGCAGAGCTAGCCAGCTGCGGACCAGCCCATCCCCTGCCAAAGACAGGCTGGCGGGGCAGCCAGAGCTTGAAGAGGGCAATCTCGGCCCCAGAGTGGCATCTGCTACTAAACTGCAAGCAGGCTTCATTGCTAACCAAGACTTCTTGGGATTCTGGATGGTCAACATCCACTGGGAGGGTTGCAGCCAGAGATCAGCTCCCCAGAAGAGACACACAGCACACCTGAGAAGGCGTGCCCATTGTACACCCAGAAAACTGAGCGGCTGGGACGGGGGAGGCAATAAGACACAGCCCCCAACTGAGGGCGACTGCGCTCGCCCTGGTCACCTGAGCTGCTTGGACCTGGGAAGGACACAAAATGCAGGCCCAACCAAATCTGCGCCTTTGTGGAGTACCCGAGAACCTGAGCGGCTTAGACCTGGGAAGTGCATCCAACTCAGGGCCTGCCTCAGACAGTTCCCAGCAGAGCAACCTAGAGCCTGAGCAGTGTAGACTGGGAAAGCACATACCCTGTGAGCGGGGGCAAAGCCAGTGTGGCCGAGACACTGCGAGCACTCCCATAACATGTCAGTAATATTTGTTTGCAGTGTTCCTCCCTCCCCAAGCAGACGGAACAAGTCTAAAAAAGTGACCACCAGCGCCCCCTTGTGTCAGGGCGGAAATTAGACACTGAAGAGACCAGCAAACAGAAGCTAAAATAAACTGAGAGAACTGCTTTGGAAGTGACAGGTGCAATAGATTAAAACCCTGTAGTTAGCACCAACTACTACATAGGAAGGGGCCTATAGATCTTGAGAAGTATAAGCTGAATCAAGGAATGATCTGAAAATGAACTGACCCCACACTGTCCACAACAGCTCCAGAGAAAGCCCTAGATTTATTTTTTACTATTATCATTTTTTTAATTTTTAAAAATTTATTTTTAAGTCCTTTATTACTCCCTTTGGAGAAGGCAATGGCACCCCACTCCAGTACTCTTGCCTGGAAGATCCCATGGATGGAGGAGCCTGGTAGGCTGCAGACCATGGGGTCGTGAAGAGTCGGACACGACTGAGCGACTTCACTTTCACTTTTCCCTTTCATGCATTGGAGAAGGAAATGGCAACCCACGCCAGTGTTCTTGCCTGGAGAATCCCAGGGACGGGGGGGCCTGGTGGGCCGCCGTCTATGGGGTCGCACAGAGTCAGACACGACTGAAGCGACTTAGCAGCATTACTCCTTTAATTTTCAGTTTTATAACCTACTATTACTTTGCAAAAAAAAAAAAAAGACCCTATTTTTAAAGCAAACTTCATATATATATATATTATAATTTTTGTGACTTTTTTTAATATTGTATTTTTGAGAATCTAACCTCTACTCTAGATTTTTAATCTTTCTTCTTGGTATTTGTTATCAATTTTGTACCTTTAAAAACCCAATCTTCAGTACCCATTTTTACTTAGGACTGAGATTACTGACTTGACTGCTCTCTCCCTCTTTGGACTCTCCTTTTTCTCCACCAGGTCGCCTCTATTGCCTCCCTCCCCCTTCTCTTCTCTACCCAACTCTGTGAATCTCTTTGTGTGCTCCAGGCTGTGGAAAACACTTAGGGAACTGATTACTGGCTAGATCTCTCTCTCTCTCTCTCCTTTTGATTCCCCCTTTTATCCTCCTGGCCACCTCTGTCTCCTTCCTCCCTCTTCTCTTCTCTGTGTAACTCTGTGAACATCTCTGAGGGATCCAGACTGTGGAGAGCACATAGGGAAGTGATTACTGGCTAGTTTGCGTTCTCCTGTTTTGATTCCTCCTCTTCTCCTGGTCACTGCTATCTCCCTCCTCCCTCTTCTCTTCTCCATGTAACTCTGTGTACCTCTCCGGGGGTCCCTCACTGTGGAGAAATTTTTCATCATTAACCAAGATGTTGTATCATTGGTGCTGTATAAATGGAGAAGTCTTGAGACTACTGTAAGAATAAGACTGAAAACCAGAGGCAGGAGGCTTAGGTCCAAATCCTGAGAACACCAGAGAACTCCTGACTCCAGGAAACATTAATCAATAGGAGCTCATCAAATGCCTCTATATCTACACTGAAACCAAGCACCACCCAAGGGCCAACAAGTTCCAGAGCAAGGCATACCATGCAAAATCTCCAGCAACACAGGAACATAGGCCTGAGCTTCAATATACAGGCTGCCCAAAGTCACACCAAACCCATTGACATCTCAGAACTCATTACTGGACACTTCATTGCACTCCAGAGAGAAGATATCCAGCTCCACCCACCAGAACACCGACTCAAGCTGCCCTAACCAGGAAATCTTGACAAGCCACCCATCCAACCCCACCTGCAGTGAGGAACCTCCACAATAAAGAGGAAACACGGACTAGCAGAATACGGAAAGGCCATCCCAAACACAGCAATATAAACAAGATGAAAAGGCAGAGAAATACCCAGCAGGTAGAGGAACAGGTTAAATGCCCACCAAACCAAACAAAAGAGGAAGAGATAGGGTATCTACCTGATAAAGAATTCTGAATAATGATAGTGAAAATGATCGAAAATCTAGAAAACAAAATGGAGTTACAGATAAATAGCTTGGAGACAAGGATTGAGAAGATACAAGAAATGTTTAACAAGGACCTAGAAGAAATAAAAAAGAGTCAATATATAATGAATAATGCAATAAATGATATCAAAAACACTTTGGAGGGAACCAACAGTAGAATAATGGAGGCAGAAGATAGAATTAGTGAGGTAGAAGATAGAATGGTAGAAATAAATGAAACAGAGAGGAAAAAGGAAAAAAGAATTAAAAGAAATGAAGACAAACTCAGAGACCTCTGGGACAACGTTAAACTCCCCAACATTCAAATCATAGGAGTCCCAGAAGAAGAAGACAAAAAGAAAGACCATGAGAAAATACTTGAGGAGATAATAGTTGAAAACTTCCCTAAAATGGGGAAGGAAATAATCACCCAAGTCCAAGAAACCCAGAGAGTCTCAAACAGGATAAACCCAAGACACATATTAATCAAATTAACAAAGATCAAACACAAAGAAGAAATACTAAAAGCAGCAAGGGAAAAACAACAAATAACATACAAGGGGATTCCCATAAGGATAACAGCTGATCTTTCAATAGAAACTCTTCAGGCCAGAATGGAATGGCAGGACATACTTAAAGTGATGAAAGAAAAAATCCTACAGCCCAGATTACTGTACCCAGCAAGTATCTCATTCAAATATGAAGGAGAAATCAAAAGCTTTACAGACAAGCAAAAGCTGAGAGAATTCACCACCACCAAACCATCTCTCCAACAAATGCTAAAGGATCTTCTCTAGACAGGAAACACAGAAAGGGTGTATAAACTCGAACCCCAAACAACAAAGTAAATGGCAACGGGATCATACTTATCAATAATTACCTTAAGCGTAAATGGGTTGAATGCCCCAACCAAAAGACAAAGACTGGCTGAATGGATGCAAAAACAAGACCCCTATATATGTTGTCTACAAGAGACCCACCCTGAAACAAGGGACACATACAGACTGAAAGAGCTGGAAAAAGATATTCCATGCAAATAGAGGCCAAGAAAAGCAGGAGTAGCAATACTCATATCAGATAAAATAGACTTCAAAACAAAGGCTGTGAAAAGAGACAAAGAAGGACATACATAATGATCAATCCAAGAAGAAGATATAACAATTATAAATATATATGCACCCAACATAGGAGCACCTCAATATGTAAGACAAATGCTAACACGTATGAAAGGGGAAATTAACAATAACACAATAATAGTGGGAGACTTGAATACCCCATTCACACCTATGAATAGATCAACTAAACAGAAAATTAACAAGGAAACACAAACTTTAAATGATACAATAGACCAGTTAGACCTAACTGATATCTATAGGACATTTCACCCCCAAACAATGACTTTCACCTCTTTCTCAAGTGCACATGGAAGCTTCTCCAGGATAGATCACATCCTGGGCCATAAATCTAGCCTTGGTAAATTCAAAAAAACTGAAATCATTCCAAGCATCTTTTCTGACCACAATGCAGTAAGATTAGATCTCAATTACAGGAGAAAAACTATTAAAAATTCCAACATATGGAGGCTGAACAACACGCTGCTGAAAACCAACAAATCACAGAGGAAATTAAAAAAATAAAAAATAAAAATATGCATAGAAATGAATGAAAGTGAAAACACAACAACCCAAAACCTATGGGACACTGTAGAAGCACTGCTAAAGGGAAGGTTCATAGCAATACAGGCTTACCTCAAGAAACAAGAAAAAAAGTCAAATAAATAACCTAACAACTCTACACCTAAAGCAACTAGAAAAGGAAGAAATGAAGAACCCCAGGGTTAGTAGAAGGAAAGAAATCTCAAAAATTAGGGCAGAAATAAATGCAAAAGAAACAAAAGAGATGATAGCAAAAATCAACAAAGCCAAAAGCTGGTTCCTTGAGATGATACATAAAATTGACTAAGCATTAGCCAGACTCATCAAGAAACAAAGGGAGAAGAATCAAATCAACAAAATTAGAAATGAAAATGGAGAGATCACAACAGACAACACAGAAATACAAAGGATCATGAGACTACTATCAGCAACTATATGACAATAAAATGGACAACTTGGAAGAAATGGACAAACTCTTAGAAAAGTACAACTTTCCAAAACGGAACCAGAAAGAAATAGAAAATCTTAACAGACCCATCACAAGCACAGAAATTGAAACTGTAATCAGAAATCTTCGAGCAAACAAAAGCCCAGGACCAGACGGCTTCACAGCTGAATTCTACCAAAAATTTAGAGAAGAGCTAACACCTATCCTACTCAAGCTCTTCCAGAAAATTGCAGAGGAAGGTAAACTTCCAAACTCATTCTACGAGGTCACCATCACCCTAATACCAAAATCTGACAAAGATGCCACAAAAAAAGAAAACTACAGGTCAATATCACTGATAAACATAGATGCAAAAATCCTTAACAAAATTCTAGCAAACAGAATCCAACAACATATCAAAAAAAAAAAAAATAATAATAATAATACATCATGACCAAGTGGGCTTTATGCCAGGATGCAAGGATTCTTCAATATCTGCAAATCAATCAACGTAATACACCACATTAACAAATTGAAAAAAAAAAAAAACACAACATATGATTATCTCAATAGATGCAGAAAAAGCCTTTGACAAAATTCAACATCCATTCATGATAAAAACCCTCCAGAAAGCAGGAATAGAAGGAACATACCTCAACATAATAAAAGCTACATATGACAAACCCACAGCAAACATTATTCTCAATGGTGAAAAATTGAAAGCATTTCCCTAAAGTCAGGAACAAGACAACGGTGCCCACTCTCACCACTACTATTCAACAAACTTTTGGAAGTTTTGGCCACAGCAATCAGAGCAGAAAAAGAAATAAAAGAAATCCAAATTGGAAAAGAAGTAAAACTCTCACTGTTTGCAGATGACATGATCCTCTACATAGACAACCCTAAAGACTCCACCAGAAAATTACTAGACCTAATCAATGAATATAGTAAAGTTGCAGGATATAAAATCAACACACAGTAATCCCTTGCATTCCTATACACTAACAATGAGAAAATAGAGAAATTAAGGAAACAATTCCATTCACCATTGCAATGAAAGAATAAAATACTTAGGAATATATCTACCTAAAGAAACAAAAGACCTATATATAGAAAAGTATAAAATACTGGTGAAAGAAATCAAAGAGGACACAAATAGATGGAGAAATATACCGTGTTCATGGACTGGAAAACTCAATATGGTGAAAATGAGTATACTACCCAAAGCAATCTATAGATGCAATGCAATCCCTATCAAGCTACCAATGGTATTTTTCAGAGAACTAGAACAAATAATTTCACAATTTGTATGGAAATACAAAAAACCTCGAATAGCCAAAGCAATCTTCAGAAAGAAGAATGAAACTGGAGGAATCAACCTGCCTGACTTCAGGCTCTAATACAAAACTACAGTCTTCAAGACAGTATGGTACTGGCACAAAGACAGAAATATAGATCAATGGAACAAAATAGGAAGCCCAGAGATAAAGCCACGCACCTAAGGACACCTTATTTCAACAAAGGAGGCAAGAATATACAATGGAGAAAAGACAATCTCTTTAACAAGTGGTTCTGGGAAAACTGGTCAGCCACTTGTAAAAAAAATGAAACTAGAACACTTTCTAACACCATACACAAAAATAAACTCAAAATGGATTAAAGATCTAAACATAAGACCAGAAACTATAAAACTCCTAGAGGAAAACATAGGCAAAACACTCTCCGACATACATCACAGCAGGATCCTCTGTGACCCACCTCCCAGAATATTGGAAATAAAAGCAAAAATAAACAAATGGGACCTAATTAAAATTAAAAGCTTTTGCACATCAAAGGAAACTATAAGCAAGGTGAAAAGACAGCCTTCAGAATGGGAGAAAATAGCAAACAAAGCAATGGACAAAGAATTAATCTCAAAAATATACAAGCAACTCCTGCAGCTCAATTCCAGAAAAATAAACTACCCAATCAAAATATGGTCCAAAGAACTAAACAGACATCTTTCCAAAGACATACAGATGGCTAACAAACACATGAAAAGATGCTCAACATCACTCATTATCAGAGAAATGCAAATCAAAATCACAATGAGGTACCATTTCACACCAGTCAGAATGGCTGCTATACAAAAGCCTACAGGCAATAAATGCTGGAGAGGGTATGGAGAAAAGGAACCCTGTTACACTGTTGGTGGGAATGCAAACTAGTATAGCCACTATGGGGAACAGTGTGGAGATTCCTTAAAAAACTGGAAACAGAGATGCCATATGACCCAGCAAACCCACTGCTGGGCATACACACTGAGGAAACCAGAATTGAAAGAGACACGTGTGCCCCAATGTTCATCGCAGCACTGTTTATAATAGCCAGGACATGGAAGCAACCTAGATGTCCATCAGAAGACGAATGGATAAGAAACCTGTGGTACATATACACAATGGAATATTACTTGGCCATTAAAAAAAATATATTTGAACCAGTTGTAATGAGGTGGATGAAACTGAAGCCTATTATACAGAGTGAAGTAAGCCAGAAAGAAAAACACCAATACAGTATACTAACACATATATATGGAATTTAGAAAGATGGTAATGATAACCCTGTATGCGAGATGGCAAAAGAGACACAGATGTATAGAACAGTCTTTTGGACTCTGTGGGAGAGGGCAAGAGTGGGATGATTTGGGAGAATGGCATTGAAACATGTATATTATCATATGTGAAACAAATTGCCAGTCCAGATTTGATGCATGATACAGGGTGCTCAGGGCTGGTGCACTGGGATAACCCAGAGGGATGGGATGGGGAGGGAAGTGGGAGAGGGGTTCAGGATGGGGAACACATGTACACCTGAGGAAGACTCATGTCAATGTATGGCAAAACCACTACAATATTGTAAAGTAATTAGCCTCCAATTAAAATAAATAAATTTATATTTAAAAAAAAGAAGATTCATAACATGGACATTTTGCCAAGAATGTACAGGTGTCTGATAACTTTCAGATCAGACCACTGAACTGGCTAAGAAATTAAAGAATTCTAATGGAAACCTTGATGGCTTCACAAGACTGTTAATAGACTATCAAGGATTAGTCACATAGAACTGAGCAAATGTATGAGTATGGTTATAGTTTGGAGTTTTTGTCTGAAATATTATTGGCTTTTAATCTGTGTTTTCTGGATTGAAGGAAACCTTTAAATTGCATCTCTGTAAGTAGAACTGAACCATTTATCTTTTCTCTCTACCTGATCCCTCCAGAATTTGGAAACTCAGGTTCCTAGCAGTTTTCTCAGGTATAGATCACCTCCTAACAGATGTAGGAATCTCAAGGTATTTGGCGGACCTCAAAAAAAAAAAAAAAAAGAATTCACCCAATTCATCACCCAAATCCATAGGTATCACAGGCACAATCAATGATATATTCTTGGTATGTTTTTCCTGGCCTTGAGGTTTTAAAATTTTAGATTCTTTACAAAAAGTTCCAGCACAGCTAAAGTTTCTATTAACCAGACTTATTTTGCAAACAAATTAGTCTTAATTTGGCTATATTTGGTAGAAAGGCAGGTGATTTTAGAGAGAAAAAATTATGTTTCAGTGAACAGTAAGTTTAGTTTTGTTAATTGAGGTCTGTATTTACTGACTAAGATGCACTTCCCAGATAACTTTTTGTAAAAGTTCAGTCATTAAAAGGACACTCTAAGTATGTTTCTGAGGTTTATCATAGTAATCTAATTTTGGATGAAGATCAGATGTGCCAAGACCTGCAACCAAGAGATAATGCATTCTGGAAAAGGCATCAGATAAAGAAAACTGAGAGGGAACATAGCCTTTCCTGAATGAACCACAATTCCTATTTCTGACTTCAACTAAGACCAGCACTTTCAGAGCTGAACAAGAAGACAGCTATATCTAAAGTAGACAGCTGACACAAGATGTCTTAGCAGGCCTGCATACTGATTACTTTGACAATTTCTCACATTTTTGCTTATAATCTAAATGGATTCCTTGGGCTCAATCATATGAAAGTTTAAAAAATCAATCTAATTGTTGGGTTTGTGGCCAATCACCTATTTCCAGTTGCCTTGGTGGATTTATTCTCTCCAAGACTCTAAATGGATAGTCCTTAGACATTTTATTTTAAAAGAAAAATCCTTTAACATTATGCATGCTAATGTTACCACCAATATCACTAAAAGTGATCCTGACCCATTAATGATGCCTGTTTTGAACCTGGCCATAAATACTCCTTTTCATTAGATGTTGAATATTGCATAGCTCCTAACCAGATCCAATGGATTTATGGAAGAAGTCTGTGACCCTAGCTCTCCCCAGGTTGATTAGGAAGATATGTAATTGGTTTCTCTTGGGCTCAAGGTCACCTTAGGGTAATCTGTAATATGAGCACTCCTATCAGTTTTCCAATGGTATGACAATTTGGCCACAAAATTTGTTAACTCATGACCAATGAGGCATCAAATTTCTGCTCTGAACAATCCACTTCACAGTTTAGGAGAAATACTAGGAAAATGGTTTGGTTCAGAAGAATTTGGCTTAATCTTTAATGATGATGGTGTTGCTCCTACTATCAATTTAATTAGTTTGTAGAACATACATATACATACATACATATATGTGTGTATATATATATATGACTTTCACAGTTTCACCTGCTTGCACTAAGATAATGAATGTCTAAACAACCTGAAACTAAAGATCACCTCTATAATTCACTGTAGAATAATGGGCATACCCAATGCACATGCAAGGAGAACTGGCTTAAAAGTCCCTTATTGGACAAACTAGAATCAGCTGTCAATCCTTGCTGAACATTCTGCTAGTATAACCTCCCCCCACCCCACCCCCCGACCCCCAAACAAAGAGAGAACCAGGCAACTGAGACCTAGCACTGAGGGACATGATGGACCCCAGCGCAGGTAAGCAGCCACCCTGGCTTCAAGGGCCAAATATTCGATCACTTATTGCTTTCTGTTGAATGATTAATGATCAACAAGGGGAAACTGTGAAATAAAATTCATATTTGATGGCAAGAAATATTTAAATGTTTCTTTGCCTTTTGGCCTCCTCCCTCCTCACTACTATGCTTTGTGTATCTGCACTGTGCATTTACCAAACCTCCCCCATCAGCAGACATACCTACTCAACCAGAAAGAGCAACCTTCTCCTAGTACCAGCAAGACAATTCCTTAAAAGACAGCTTTCCTTTTTTTCTTTGTGAGGGGCTTCTTAGATCTGAAGTATGTAAATTCTTAATAATATGTCACTTAACGTACAGTCCTCTGTCTCAAAAAGCTTATGTAACTGTTTGACTTCTAACAGGCCAAACAGTTCTCAGAGTTTTCTGAGATGCTTTTCCTGGGTTATAATCCTCAAATTTGGCTCAAATAAAATTTTCCACTTAGTAGATCAACTGATTTTTTTGTCGACATGATCTATACCTTCCAGATAGTTGTATCTATTTCTATGCCCATAGGCTTAGGTGGTCTGACCTTGTTGGGTATATGAGCACGGTGGATGACCTAAATGTTTTCACTTATACCATGACAGTAACAGAAAGAGAGTAAAAAGGGAACTAACATATATCCAGTACCTCCTATGTGCAAAGCACAATCTTAGGCACTTTAAACATATTTTAATAAGATTAATCTACTCTATGGCTTTTTTAAAATTAACAAACATTTTGTGTGTAAAGAAATTGAGACAAAAAAATTAAGTGAGGAGTCCAGGATCATAGGGCAAATCAACTGGTAGACTCAGAATTCACATTCAGGCCTATGTGAATCTTTTGTCTCTATGATATTGTCACTATTTATTAGATAATATCTACTAAATGGCAGAATAGAGTACAAGGCACTCACAACTGTCAATTTTAAATACATCTCAACTTATTTATAAATCAATTGGCTCTATTTTTTCTAATTCAAGTGCCATTTTTCAGACACTATGGGTAACAGTTTGAAAAATTGTACCTTTTTTTTTTTAACATATCACAAGTATTAACTTTTTATCCTGGAATTTATAAAAATCATTTTTCTTAAACTCTGATATATTTATACCAAATTCTTCACCATGGTGGGTGGTGTAATTTATGAATTTCAGGGCACATTTTGACATAATTTATCTGTACAAATATGCTCTGGATATAGACAGATAGACAGATAGTTGTACACATCCAATTAAAATGATATGCTCACCCCTTCCTGCATAAATTTAATGTAATTTTATATGTAACATGCATCTTCAAAGTCTCCCTGAAATTCACTTGTACATTTAAAATTTACATATGGAAGACCTGATAGAAGCAAGTCATAAGTAATATTCTGAAGCAAGTTTGCCAATAGAACAATTATGTTACTGTGGAAAATGATTATATTTTACGTATTATAACAAAAATACAATTGTCATAAACATAAATCAGAGCTGTCCTCTAACCAACAGATTTTCTTCTCAGTATGTGAGAGAAAATTTAACTTTCTTCAGGATGCTATTTGTGGATATTTTTCTCATACTTATAAATGAACATTTTAAATTGCAAAAACTATAATGGACTGCTATGGACTGAACTGTGCTCACCCAATTCATAAGTTGAAGTCCTAGTCCCTGGTGTGACTATATTTGGAGATAAAGCCTACAAAAAAGTAATTGAGAGCGTAAGGGTGGGGTCCTGATACAATAGGATTATTGTCTTTATGAGAAGAGTCAAGAAAGGACTGTTTTTCTGTCTCCATGTGGGGTCTTAGTAAGAAGGCTACCATCTATAAGCCTATAAAAGAGTTCTCACCAGAACCCAACTATGCTGCTGCTCTGAACTCAGATTTCCAGCCTCCAGAACTATGAGAAAATAAATTTCTGTTGTTTAAGTCTGTGGTATTTTGTTATGATAGCCTGAGCAGACTAAGATAATGACTTTAAAAACATCTATCTCCAAAACTTTTATACAAACAGCAGTCCATTTTAGTTTATGTTGAAGAAGAAATCATAGAAACAACTGATACATGGGTAAACTGATAGATCTGTATCAATGAATCTATCAATAGACACATGACATTTAACTAATGGCTCAGATAAGAGCTTCAGTGACTTTAGAAATTTTGGAATGTCATGATATCAAATGTAAATGTATCTCAAGTTATTGATCAAGATATAAGCTCAAATGTTAATCTCAAATATTTGATGGAGAATGCACCAAAGGCCCACTTTCTGCATTGAGGCCATGATGTCCAATGGAAATAGTGTTTTGATGAAAGTGAAAGAGGAGAGTGAAAAAGTTGGCTTAAAGCTCAACATTCAGAAAACAAAGATCATGGCATCTGGTCCCATCACTTCATGGGAAATAGATGGGGAAACAGTGGAAACAGTGTCAGACTTTATTTTTTGGGGTCCCCAAATCACTGCAGATGGTGATTGCAGCCATGAAATTAAAGGATGCTTACTCCTTGGAAGGAAAGTTATGACCAACCTAGATAGCATATTCAAAAGCAGAGACATGACCCACCTCCCAGAATTATGGAAATAAAAGCAAAAATAAACAAATGGGACCTATTAAAATTAAAAGCTTCTACACAACAAAGGAAACTATAAGCAAGGTGAAAAGACAGCCTTCAGAATGGGAGAAAATAATAGCAAATGAAGCAACTGACAAAAAACTAAGCTCAAAAATATACAAGCATTGCAGAGAAAGGTAAACTTCCAAACTCATTCTATGAGGCCATCATCACCCTAATACCAAAACATGACAAAGATGCCACAAAAAAAGAAAACTATAGGCCAATATGACTGATGAACATAGATGCAAAAATCCTTAACAAAATTCTAGCAATCAGAATCCAACAACACATTAAAAAGATCATACACCATGACCAGGTGGGCTTTATCGCAGGGATGCAAGGATTCTTCAATATCCACAAATCAATCAATGTAATACACCACATTAACAAATTGAAAAATAAAAACCATATGATTATCTCAATAGATGCAGAGAAAGCCTTTGACAAAATTCAACATCCATTTATGATAAAAAAAAAAACTCTCCAGAAAGCAGGAATAGAAGGAACATACCTCAACATAATATAAGCTATATATGACAAACCCACAGCAAACTTTATCCTCAATGGTGAAAAATTGAAAGCATTTCCCCTAAAGTCAGGAACAAGACAAGGGTGCCCACTCTCACCATTACTATTCAACATACTTTTGGAAGTTTTGGCCACAGCAATCAGAGCAGAAAAAGAAATAAAAGGAGTCCAAATTGGAAAAAAGAAGTAAAACTCTCACTGTTTGCAGATGACATGATCCTCTACATAGACAACCCTAAAGACTCCACCAGAAAATTACTAGAACTAATCAGTGAATATAGTAAAGTTGCAGGATATAGAATCAACACACAGAAATCCATTACATTCATATAGATTAATAATGAGAAAATAGAAAGAGAAATGAAGGAAACAATTCCATTCACCATTGCAACGAAAAGAATAAAGTACTTAGGAATATATCTACCTAAAGAAACTAAAGACCTATATATAGAAAACTATAAAACGCTGGTGAAAGGAATCAAAGAGGACAGTAATAGATGGAGAAATATACCATGTTCATGGATTGGAAGAATCAATATAGTGAAAATGAGTATACTACCCAAAACAATTTATAGACTCAATGCAATCCCTATCAAGCTACCAACGGTATTGTTCACAGAGCTAGAACAAATAATCTCACAATTTGTATGGAAATACAAAAAACCTCTAATAGCCAAAGCAATCTTCAGAAAGAAGAATGGAACTGGAGGAATCAACCTGCCTGACTTCAGGCTCTACTACAAAGCCACAGTCTTCAAGACAGTATGGTACTGGCACAAAGACAGAAATATAGATCAATGGAACAAAATAGAAAGCCCAGAGATAAACCCACGCACCTATGGACACCTTATCTTTGACAAAGGAGGCAAGGATATACAATGGATTAAAGACAATCTCTTTAACAAGTGGTGCTGGGAAAACTGGTTAACCACTTGTAAAAGAGTGAAACTAGAACACTTTCTAACATGATACACAAAAATAAACTCCAAAAGGATTAAAAATCTAAACTTAAGACCAGAAACTATAAAACTCATCCAGGAGAACATAGGCAAAACACTCTCTGACATACATCACAGCAGGATCCTCTATGACCCACCTCCAAGAATATTGGAAATAAAAGCAAAAATAAACAAATGGGACCTAATTAAACTTAAAAGCTTCTGCACAACAAAGGAAACTATAAGCCAGATGAAAAGACAGCCTTCAGAATGGGAGAAAATAATAGCAAATGAAGCAACTGACAAACAGCTAATCTCGAGAATATACAAGCAACTCCTGTAGCTCAATTCCAGAAAGATAAATGACCCAATCAAACAATGGGCTAAAGAACTAAAGAGACATTTCTCCAAAGAAGACATACAGATGGCTAACAAACACATGAAAAGATGCTCAACATCACTCATTATCAGAGAAATGCAAATCAAAACCACTATGAGGTACCATTTTATGCCAGTCAGAATGGCTACGATCCAAAAGTCTACAAGCCATAAATGCTGGAGAGGGTGTGGAGAAAAGGGAACCCTCTTACACTGTTGGTGGGAATGCAAACTAGTACAGCCACTATGGAGAACAGTGTGGAGATTCCTTAAAAAACTGGAAATAGCACTGCCTTATGACCCAGCAATCCCACTGCTGGACATACACACCTAGGAAACCAGAATTGAAAGAGACACGTGTGCCCCAGTGTTCACCCAGAACTGTTAATAATAGCCAGGACATGGAAGCAACCTAGATGTCCATCAGCAGATGAATGGATAAGAAAGCTGTGGTACATATACACAATGGAGTATTACTCAGCCATTAAAAAGAATACATTTGAATCAGTTGTAATGAGGTGGATGAAACTGGAGCCTATTATACAGAGTGAAGCAAGCCAGAAAGAAAAACACCAATACAGTATACTAACGGATATATATGGAATTTAGAAAGATGGTAACAATAACCCTGTATCAGTTCAGTTCAGCCGCTCAGTTGTGTCCAACTCTTTGCAATTCCATGAATCACAGCACACCAGGCCTCCCTGTCCATCACCAACTCCCAGAGTTCACCCAGACTCACGTCCATCGAGTCAGTGATGCCATCCATCCATCTCATCCTCTGTCGTCCCCTTCTCCTCCTGCCCCCAATCCCTCTCAGCATCAGAGTCTTTTCCAATGAGTCAACACTTTGCATGAGGTGGCCAAAGTACTGGAGTTTCAGCTTTAGCATCATTCCTTCCAAAGAAATCCCAGGGCTGATCTCCTTCAGAATGGACTGGTTGGATCTCCTTGCAGTCCAAGGGACTCTCAAGAGTCTTCTCCAATACCACACTTCAAAAGCATCAATTCTTCGGTGCTCAGCCTTCTTCACAGTCCAACTCTCACATCCATACATGACCACTGGAAAAACCATAGCCTTGACTAGATGGACCTTTGTTGGCAAAGTAATGTCTCTGCTTTTGAATATGCTATCTAGGTTGGTCATAACTTTCCTTCCAAGGAGTAAGCGTCTTTTAATTTCATGGCTGCAGTCACCATCTGTAGTGATTTTGGAGCCCCCCAAAATAAAATCTGACACTGTTTCCACTGTTTCCCCATCTATTTCCCGTGAAGTGATGGGACCAGATGCCATGATCTTCGTTTTCTGAATGTTGAGCTTTAAGCCAACTTTTATGAGACAGCAAAAGAGACACTGATGTATAGAACAGTATTTTGGACTCTGTGGGAGAGGGAGAGGGTGGGATGATTTGGAGAATGACATTGAAACATGTATAATATCATATATGAAACTAGTTGCCAGTCCAGGTTCGATACACGATACTGGATGCTTGGGGCTGGTGCACTGGGACGACCCAGAGGGTTAGTACAGGGAGGGAGGAGGGTCCAGGATGGGGAACACGTGTATACCTGTGGCGGATTAATGTTGATATATGGCAAAACCAATACAATATTGTAAAGTTAAAAAATAAAATTCAATTAAAAAAAAATATATATACAAGCAACTCCTGCAGCTCAATTCCAGAAAAATAAACGACCTAATAAAAAAATGGGCCAAAGAACTAAACAGACATTTCTCCAAAGAAGACATACAGATGGCTAACAAACACATGAAAAGATGCTCAACATCACTCATTATCAGAGAAATGCAAATCAAAACCACAATGAGGTACCATTTCACACCAGTCAGAATGGCTGTGATCCAAAAGTCTACAAGCCATAAATGCTGGAGAGGGTGTGGAGAAAAGGGAACCCTCTTACACTGTTGGTGGGAATGCAAACTAGTACAGCCACTATGGAGAACAGTGTGGAGATTCCTTAAAAAACTGGAAATAGCACTGCCTTATGACCCAGCAATCCCACTGCTGGGCATACACACTGAGGAAACCAGAATTGAAAGAGACACGTGTGCCCCAATGTTCATCGCAGCACTGTTTATAATAGCCAGGACATGGAAGCAACCTAGATGTCCGTTAGCAGACGAATGGTTAAGAAAGCTGTGGTACATATACACAATGGAATATTACTCAGCCATTAAAAAGAATACATTTGAATCAGTTGTAATGAGGTGGATGAAACTGGAGCCTATTATACAGAGTGAAGTAAGCCAGAAAGAAAAACACCAATACAGTATACTAACGGATATATATGGAATTTAGAAAGATGGTAATGATAATCCTGTATGTGAGATAGCAAAAGAGACACAGATGTATAGAACAGTCTTTTGGACTCTGTGGGAGAAGGTGAGGGTGGGATGATTTGGGAGAATGACATTGAAACATGTATAATATCATATATGAAATGAATTGCCAGTCCAGGTTCTATGCATGATACAGGATACTTGGGGCTGGTGCACTGGGATGACCCAGAGGGATGGTAGGGGGAGGGAGGTGGGAGGGGGGGTTCAGGATGGGAAACACATATACACCCATGGCGGATTCATGTTGATGTATGACAAAACCAATACAATATTGTAAAGTAATTAGCCTCCAATTAAAATAAATTTATATAAAAAAATGAAGTAAATGAAAAAAATAATAAAAAGCAGAGACATTACTTTGTCAACAAAGGTCCATCTGGTTAAGGCTATGGTTTTTCCAATGGTCATGTATGGATGTAAGAGTTGGACTGTGAAGAAAGCTGAGCGCCAAAGAATTGATGCTTTTGAACTGTGGTGTTGGAGAAGACTCTTGAGAGTCCCCTTGGACTGCAAGGAGATCCAACCAGTCCATCCTAAAGAAGATCATTCCTGGGTGTTCATTGGAAGGACTAATGCTGAAGCTGAAACTCCAATACTTTGGCCACCTGATGCGAGGAGCTGACTCATTGGAAAAGACCCTGATGCTGGGAGGGATTGGGGGCAGAAGGAGACGGGGACCACAGAGGATGAGATGGCTAGATGGCATCACCAATTCAATGGACATGAGTTTGGGTAAACTCCGGGAGTTGACGATGGACAGGGAGGCCTGTCGTGCTGCAATTCATGGGGTCGCAAAGAGTCAGACACGACTGAGCAACTAAACTGAACTGAATGACCTACTGACAGAGGTCCTGAAGTACAGCCAAGGACTTTTCAAAAGGGGTTACTTAACTGCTGGTGGTGCCTAACCTGAAAGTCATTATTGTTCTTAGAATTTGTAAACATATGAAAAAATAAAAGAGTAATTACCTAATTTTTGTGCTACAGAGTAAAAGGATAGAAATCACATATAATGGTGTGCAGGACTGACAGTATTTCTGAAACCTGGTTGAGTATACTGCAGATAAGAGAGTCTTTGTAATCAACTTCCCAGCTCTTATAAAAAATATCAATATATATGATAGGTCCCCAAAATGCAAGTGCATATGTTGGACAAAGAGGAAAGTTAATAATCATCAGTCTTGGGCTGAAACTTTTTTTACCAGCAATCTATATTAAATTGTTCCTTTGTAAAGCTTCTTAAATGATATAACAGCATGCAGCACCCCCAAGGATGGGAGACGATTTTACAACTCTAAGTGGGTTGATATATTCAGGTAATTATCAAATATTGGTGACTGTGCATTTGATGTATAATATATGACAATGTGAGAGTATTATTTTTTATTTAGGCAGTTCTGAGAACAACTCATAAACAGCTTCTCCCAAGTCTCTCCTTTATTATCATCCATCATGCTTAGCTACTTTGATTTGACATTAGCTACATCTTAATGCCAGGGACTGCATGGATAATTCTGCATTGATGTTGCTAATTTCTACAGTGTAACCACAATGTTTGACATGATGTAGTCAGGCATATTTTCTGTGTTCCCTCATAAAACCTTAGTGGATATAGGTTTGTTTTTGTTTTGTTTTTTTTTCCTTAATGTGGTTAGTTTTAATCCATCAAAGGTAAGACAAGATAGGTGAAGTCTAAGTTATTAAATTGAGGGACAGAGTCTCCTAAAGAAACAAAACAAAACACTCAGGTTAGAAAAATAAGGCAACATTCTCATTCATCAACAAATATTAAGAGCCCATATGTGCCAGCAACTGAGCTTTCTATATTCAGTTCAGTCTATAAGAACTGCACACCTGATCCACTACAGACACTGTTAGTAAATATTATCTAAAATAAAAGTGCTCAAAATTTCACAGGTTGCTTTGAAAGCTATCAAATGCTTAATAAATGTTGGATATCCTTATTTTGAAAATTATTAAAATGAAAATCAAGTTTATATGAAGTTTGTCATAGATGGTTATAAATATGTATAGCATATATATATAAATATATATATAATATATATAACATATATATAAAACACAAATACAACAGTTTCCAATAAATACAGAGAGTTGTGATGAATCATGTTTCTATCTAATTAAAGGTTAACAGGTACTTCCTCTATATCATTATAATAATCTTATATAGTACCCGATAGTATGCTAAGTATTATCAATAATAATTGTATGACTCTTCTTTCTCTAAATTAATATAGTAAAATAAGTGTGTTTTTGCATGAAGGAATTCACAATATGAGTAGCTGCTGCTGCTGCTAAGTCGCTTCAGTTGTGTCTGACTCTGTGCAACCTCATAGATGGCAGCCCACCAGGCTCCCTCGTTCCTGGGATTCTTCAGGCAAGAACACGAGTGGGTTGCCATTTCCTTCTCCAGTGCATGAAAGTGAAAAGTGAAAGTGAAGTCAGTCGCTCAGTCATATGAAAACTGTTCATTGTATTCAAGTGTGTGTCCTGAAAGCCAACATTTCTGTAGAAATTGAGAAAAGGAATCACTCAATATGGGTAGGAGTAACTGAGAAACCTTTATTAAGGCATTAGAAGTCAGGATTGAATGAACAGAGTGTGAGGACAGTGTGAAAAGTGGAAGTGAAAGTCACTCAGTCGTTTCCAACTCTGCGAACCGATGGACTACACAGTCCATGGAATTCTCCAGGCCAGAATACTGGAGTGGGAAACCTTAACCTTCTCCAGGGGATCTTACCAACCCAGGGATCAGACCCAGGTCTCCTGCATTGTAGGAGGATTCTTTACCAGCTGAGGCACAAGGGAAGTCGAGGACAGAATAGTTCAAAGAAACCAGTAAGACTTTGAAAGGTTAGTGTAAAAGTGTTATGACTGATGGTTTGAAAGAAGAAGAAAGGACCAAACCAAGTTCCCATAAGATTTAATAAGGACAGGGTGCTGCTGCTGCTAAGTCACTTCAGTTGTGTCTGACTCTGCGACCCCACAGACAGCAGCCCACCAGGCTCCTCCATCCCTGGGATTCTCCAGGCAAGAACACTGGAGTGGGCTGCAATTTCCTTCTCCAAGGACAGGGTATTAAGAGGTAAAAACCATTATATGTAAAATATGGTACAGGATATATTGTACAGGATAGGAATATAGCCAATATTTTATAACAACTATACATGGAGTATAACATAGTACTTGTTAAAAAGTGGTGAGACTGGACATCCTTGTCTTGTTCCTGATCTTAGAGGAAAAGCTTTGAAACTTTCACCATTGAGTATGATGTTGGTATGGATTTGTCACATATGGCCTTTATTTTGTAGAGGCTTTTGTAATTTACAGACATCTATTGCTTTACCCTGATGCTTTTATAAAAGTGCTTCATCTTCAGTAAGATTCATAATTCTTGACTTGTCCAAGTCATTTCTAAGTACCTCAGACTGAATGGACTGATGAGGAAGATTATATAATTTTATGCTTTTTTTCCTTAAACCATTGTTTACTTTTTAATGTTTTAATTTGGTAAAAGTATACCTTTGTGAACAAAGATGAAATAATTACATTTTCCTCCCTACATAATCCCTCCAGAATTTAGAAACTGCTAGTGAATATTCTGAAACTCCAGTACTTTGGCCACCTCATGTAAAGAGTTGACTCATTGGAAAAGACTCTGATGCTGGGAGGGATTGGGGGCAGGAGGAGAAGGGGACGACAGAGGATGAGATGGCTGGATGGCATCACTGACTCGATGGACGTGAGTCTGGGTGAACTCCGGGAGTTGCTGATGGACAGGGATGCCTGGCGTGCTGTGATTCATGGGGTCACAAAGAGTCGGACACGACTGAGCAACTGAACTGAACTGAGTGAATATTCTTACTTTTGTATCAATATTGTTATTTGCATAAGTTCAATTTGGTTACATTACCCAGGCTTTGACAGGCATGTCAGAATTGAGAATGGTGTGCATAGACTCAGATATGACCTGACAGCTTGGAGGAAGCAAGGCTGACTTTATGGAGCCCACAGAAACAGTGTTTCTAGCAGCTAACCAGAGGAATAAGGAAGGACACCTCCTGACAGATGCAGGAAACTTACAATATTTGTGGGACCTTGAGGTGAAAAATTGTTTAGTAGGAACAAGAATACACATTTGTGATTATCAGATTCTAGTACTATTAACTGAGTTTTTGTTATATACATGTAAACTGGACCAAATCCTGAATTCTAGTTTCCTCTGATATCTGACTACAACTCTCCAAACTAACATTTCCAATTTTCTCCTACCTTTTTGACTTGGAATCACTGAGAACAAGTTGCCCTCCCCCCTCCCCCAAACCCTGCAAATTGAATAGGAACAACTTGATGTAATCTTTAGAGGGTGAAATCACCATAACAGTTCAATTGCACAGTCTTTGTAATTGCCTAATGCTGTGTGGGCCACTCAGAAAGCTTATCTGAACACCCATTGATCATGTCCATGGGATTTCCCAGTCAAGAAGGAATACTGGAGTGGTTTGCCATTTCCTTCGACAGGGATCTTCCTGACCCAGGAACTGAACCTGTGTCTCCTGCACTGCAGGCAGATTCTTTAGCACTGAGCCCCCTGAGAAGCCCATTGAGATCATCAGAAACATTGAAACTGCAAAAGGTGCTTCAACACCAACATCTATATATCTTTTCATGTCTACTGACTGACTGTAGGACTCAATCTGGGTTTCAGTTTGCTTCAACCAGTAACCTTTGCTTTTCTTTAGTTTTCATAGAAATCTTTATTATATATTTGACTGCCCATACCAAGGAAAAGGTCAAGGTGAGGCAACCTTAGAAGGGTGTTTCCCAAGGCTGAGACCAAAGTCTGTGGTGATACTTGGAAGAAAGCTTTGAAATTTCAATTAAGATCACTGGCCTTACCAACCTGGTATTTTAACAACTAACCTTGGATGATCTCCATTAAAGATATCAACTCTAAAATAGCCTTTAAGATGATTACATCATTTCAAATTCCAAGATCTAAACAGAAAAATAATTTTATACATCTCAGACTAGTGGCTTTTTGAGCTAAAACTTAGACTCTGTCATCTAATTTGTGGCTAATTTAGTGCCTGGCATATAGAGGTATATAGAATACATTTATTACCTTCCAGAGAGAAATACTTAGAAACATTCAGCTCTTGTTTTTGTTGACTTACCTGTGAGGAGTTTTTCCCTTTCTTCTCTACTTCCATAACTTTATCTTTTCCTCACACTTGCATACAGATTTAGATATGGCATGAAAGAACTAACTGACTTCAACCATAAGAAATACAGAAGCAGAGTAGAGAACAACACACAGAAATATGAATGTTATATGGATTAGAAACTATGTATGATTCCAAAATTAATGGTTATGTCTGTTCAGAGATATGATGACACAAGGAAGATGGCAGTAGAAAGTAGAGACAGGGTGCATGGAATCATACCAATTAATCAGAATGCCTCTGGAATAGGATGTGCCAAATAACTTACTTTCTGGGTTAGTAGTAATTAAATTTGTAGATTTTTAAAAGAATTCATGTTATTTATTTGATCCTCACAGCTACTCAGGAAGGCAAGCCCAGTGCTATTATCCCAAGAACACAAATGACAAAACTAAGGCCTAAGAGAAGCTGGAGAGAAGGGGCATATGGAGGCTGCCTGAGGGATCCTTGGGAGCACTCTACAGCCAGGGAGAAAAGGAGTCTGGGCCACTCCAAAAACTCAACCGGGAGGGGTTAGCAGAGGAGAAATAACCACGTTGCAAGGCTGCGATTTGTGACGATAGCACAGAGTGTCTTGAGATCAAGCCCTGAGACTTTGGAGTGGGAGCACTGACTCCAAGACCCTAGACTACCGGAGAATTACCCTAGGGAGTATCAAATAGTGAGAACTCACACAAAGGAAGCCCCTTGAATACACAACCCGGCATGTAACACCACCAGTAGCACTCTGTGCAGGATGCCTCATCTAAACAAACAAAACAAAAATATAAACCCAATCATCAGCATACAGGATTACCACCTCACTCAGCCTTGCTCATCAGGGGAAAAACAAACAAACAAAAAAACTCAGCACAAATTTCACTATACAAAATTACACAAACCACTGGACCAACCTTAGGAGGGCAGAAACCAAAAGGAAGAAAGGATTCAACCTTGAAGCCTGGGAAAGGGAGACCTCAAACACAATAAGTTAAAAGAAAATAATGAAAAGGCAGAGAAATACTACACAAATGAAGGCACAAACTAGAAACACAGAAGTCCAAACAAATGAAGAGGAAATAGGCAAACTACTGGAAAAAGAATTCAGAATAATGATAGTAAAGATGATCAAAAACCTTGAAAACTGAATGGAGAAAATGCAAGAATCAATTAACATACAGAGACAAACAGCACAATTACTGAAATTAAAAATATGCTAGAAGGAATCAATAGCAGAATATCTGAAGCAGAAGAACGAAGCAGTGAGCTGGAAGATAAAATGGTGGAAATAACTTCTGAAGAGCAGAATAAAGTAAAAAGAATGAAAGGAATTTAGGTTAGTCTCAGAGACCTCTGAGACAATATCAAACGCACCAACATTCGAATTATAGGGGGTCACAGAAGAAGCAGAGAAAAAGAAAGGGTATGAGAAATTTTTTGAAGCGATTAGAGTTGAAAATTTCCCCAACATGGAAAAAGAAATAGTCAATCAAGTCCAAGAGGCACAAAGAGTCTCATACAGGATAAACTCAAGCAGAAACATGCCAAGACACATACAAATCAAACTAACAAAGACTAAACACAAAGAAAGAATATTAAAAGCAGCAAGGGAGAAGCAACAAGTAACATACAAGGGAAACCCCACATGCTTAACAGCTTATCTTTCAGCAGAAACTCTGCAGGCCAGAAGGGAATGGCAGGATGTATCTAAAGTACTGAAAGGGAAAATCTACAACTAAGATTACTGTACCTAGCAAGATCTCATTCAAAATTGATGGAGAAATCAAAAGCTTTTCAGATAAGCAAAAGTGAAGAGAATTCAGTAGCACCACCAGCTTTACAACAAAATTTAAAGGGACTTATATAGTCAAGAAATATAAGAGAAGAAAAAGATATACAAAATCAGCCCCAATTTATAAAATGGCGATAGGAACATATACATCAATAATTACTTTAAATGTAAGCAGATTAAATGCTCCAACCAAAAGACACAGACTGGCTCAATGGATACAAAAACAAGACCCATATATATGCTGTCTACCAGAAACCCACTTCAGACTTGAAGACACATATAGACTGAGAGGATGGAAAAATTTATTCCATGCAAATGGGAAACAAAAGAAAGCTGGAGTAGCAATCCTCATATCAGACAAAATAGACCTTAAAATAAAGAATATTACAAGAGATAAGGAAGGAAACTACATAATGATCAAAGGATCAATCACAAGAGGAAGACATAACAATGGTTAAGTATCAATGAACCCAATACAGGAGCACCTCAATATGTAAGACAGACACTAACAGACATAAAAGGAGACATTGACAGTAACACAATGATAGTAGGAGACTTTAACACCCCACTCACACCAATGGACAGAGCATCAAAACAGAAAATTAATAAGGAAACACAAGTCTTAAATGATACATTAGATGAGATGGATCTCATTGATATCTTCAGGACATTCCATCCAAATGCAGAAGAATACACCTTCTTCTCAAGTGCACATGGAACATTCTCCAGGATAGAGCACATCTTGGGTCACAGATCAAATCTCAGTAAATTTAAGAAAACTGAAATCATATCAAGCATCTTTTCTGACCACAACACTATGAGACTAGATATAAGTTACAAGAAAAAAAACTGTAAAAAAAAACACAAATGCATGGAGATTAAACAACAGGTTATTGAATAAATCAAAAGGGAAATCAAAAAAATTTCTAGAAACAAATGACAGTGAAAACACAACTCAAAACCTATGGGATGCAGTCAAAGTGGTTCTAAGAGGGAAGCTTATAGCAATACAATCCTACCTCAAGAAACAAGAAAAACATCAAGTAGACAACCTAACTTTACACCTAAAACAACTGGAAAAAGAAGAACCAAAATAACTCAAAAATTAGTAGAAGGAAAGAAATCATAAAGCTCCAAGCAGAAATAAATGAAGAAGAAATGAAAGAAACAGTAGTCAAGATTAATAAAACTACATGCTGGTTCTTTGAGAAGAAAAACAAAATTGACAAACCTTTGACTAGACTCATCAAGAAAAAAAGAAGAATAAAATCAACAAAAGTAGAAATGAAAAAGGAGAAGTTACAACAGACAATGCAGAAATACAAGGATTATAGGAGACTATTCAGCTCAGTTCAGTCGCTCAGTCGGGTCTGTTTGTAACCCCATGGACTGCAGTATGCCACGCTTCCCTGTCCATCACCAACTCCTGGAGCTTACTCAAACTCATGTCGATTGAGTTGGTGATGCCATCCAACCATCTCATCCTCTGTCATCCCCTTCTCCTCCCACCTTCAATCTTTCCCAGCATCAGGATCTTTTCAAATGAGTCAGTTCATCTCATCAGGTGGCCAAAGTTTTGGAGCTTCAGCTTCAACAACAGCCCCTCCAATGAATATTCAAGACCGATTTCCCTCTCACATCCATACATGACTACTGGAAAAACCATAGCTTTGACTAGATGGACTTTTGTTGGCAAAGTATTGTCTCTGCTTTTTAATGTGTTGTCTAGGTTGGTCATAGCTTTTCTTCCAAGGAGCAAGCGTCTTTTAATTTCATGGCTGTGGTCACCATCTGCAGTGATTTTGGAGCCCCCCAAAATAAAGTCTGTCACTGTTTCCACTGTTTCCCCATCTATTTGTCATGAAGTGATGGGACCAGATGCCATGATCTTAGTTTTCTGAATGTTTAGTTTTAATAAAAGACATAATAAGAGACTATTATGAACAACTATATGGCAATAAAACGGATAACCTGGAAGAATGGACTAATTCTTAGAAAAGTTCAATCTTCCAAGGCTGAACCAGACAGAAATAGAAATTATGAACAACCCAATTACAAGCACTGAAATTGAAGCTGTGATCAAAAAGCTCCCCAAAAAACAAAAGCCCAGGACCAGATGGTTTCACAGGAGAATTCTATCAATCATTTAGAAAAGAGCTAATGCCTATCCTTCTAAAACTCTCAAAAAATTGCAGCAGAAGGAACACTTTCAAATTTACTCTACAGGGCCACCATCACCCTGATACCAAAACCAGACAAAGACAACACACAAAAAAGAAAACTACAGGCCAGTATCACTGATGAACATACATGCAAAAATCCTCAACAAAATTTTAGCAAACAGAATTTAGCAACACATCAAAAAGCTCATATACCATGATCAAGTCAGGTTTATTCCAACTTGGTGCAAGGATTCTTCAATATATGCAAATCAATCAAAGTGGTACACCATATTAACAAACTGAAAGATAAAAAAACATATGATAATCTCAATAGATGCAGAAAAAGCCTTTGACAAAATTCAGCACCTATTTATGATTAAAACTCTTCAAAAAATGGGCATAGAAGGAAGCTACCTCAACATGGTAAAGGCCATATATGTTAAGCCTACAGCAAACATTATTCTCAATTGTGGAAAACTGAAAGCATTCCCACTAAGATCAGGAAGAAGACAATGGGGTCCACTTTCACCACTATTATTCAACATAGTTCTGGAAATCCTTGCTACAGCAATCAGAGAAGAAAAAGAAATAAAAGGAATCCAGATTGAAAAAGAAGTAAAACTCTCACTGTTTCCAGATGACAAGATACATAGAAAACCTTAAAAAATCACCAGAAGATTACTAGAGCTAATCAATAAATTTAGTAAAGTTGCAAGATACAAAATGAATACACAGAAATCCTTTGCATTTCTGTACACTAACAATGAAAAATCAGAAAGAGAAATTAAGGAAACAATCCCATTCACCACTGTAACAAAAAGAGCAAAATACCTAGGAATAAACCTATCTAAAGAGGCCAAGACTTGTATACAGAAAAGTGTAAGACACTAGTTTATGAAGAAAAGACTAGTGGTTACTAGTTTTTTTGAGGTGGGGGTGGGGAAGGGGTAAATACAGGTGGATGAATTGAAGGTACAAATTATGGTATAAGATAGGCTCAAGTATATATTATACAACAATGGGTATATAACCAATATTTTGTAATAACTCTAAATGGAAAGTAACCTTTAAAAATTGGATAAAATTGAACAAAAATACTAAATAGCTTGTGTATTTTCATATGTTTTACCCTTTCTTTTAAAAGTATGGTTTAAAAAAGTCTAGGTATTTGAGACTGAAAAAAAAAAAGTCCATTATCTACAGTTGCTCTATAATTAAGATGAATAGAGAAGATATTTTAGATTAAATCCTGAATATTTCTTGGATTTTATAGAAGCATTATAAGCTGGGCTCTTTAGGTACTAAGCATAACAACAGTCTGAACTTGGAACAATCAGAGAGAGGAAATTTGAATGAAGTAAGTTGTTGGCAGATTATACTTAATAACCTACTATTTAAATGCTTAAAACTGTTGGACTCAGTCCTCACCATGGCCAGTATCCCCTGCCATTCCTTTGTGAGTTTTTGCTGCTTGTCCAGATGTCATTTTTAAACACTTAATCAAATACATATTCCCAAAACCAAGGTACTTGGACCATATGGTTGATGGTTTATCCAGAACTACTAATTTATTTACTTCATTTTTTTAATATGTGTTTGGTGGAGGCAGCTTTTATACTGATGATGGACTAAAAAGGAGAGACAGATGGTAAAAGCCAGATGAAACACAAAGGTTAAAATATTCATGACCATGATTCCTCCTGATATTGAACACAAATCCAGACAGTATCTCCTGCTAGATAGTCTGAAGTTGGAGACTTTTCACTATCCCTTCTAAAATTATATTTATCAGGTCATCTCCACATTTTCCTATTTATGATCCTTGCACTCGCATCAGACCAGTTTCCTCAATATCTGATAATCATTCTTTACATAGCCCTGCTTTTATCTTTTTTTCATGCCACCAACTTTGCTTGTGATGCCATTCTTAATGTGATGCCATTCCAAATCTGATCATCTTCCAGCACCAAGTTCAGGCTATGGGTCAACTGAATCCTTCCCTGACCTGTGACCTGGCCTGTGACCAATCTTTCTCTCTTGTAGATACTACAGTGTTCATTGTCTATATACCCCATTTAGTAATTCTATCATCTCTTTTCTAAAGTCAACTTTTTTTAATCCCCAGGTTTTCTCTTTGTAAAAAATTGCATTCTTTTGTGTTTCTACCTTCAAGTACACACTATATGCCTAGTTCATCTTACACACAGCTGGATTTCTATAAACATCTGTTGATTGATGGAAAATATAGTTAGTAGTATTTATTTCTAATGAAAACAAATTCATGTTTAAGGGAATGTAATGATTTTTTTTTTTTTTTTGTAAATAAAGCACCATAATGTGAATATTGTTAACAATGGCCCTAGGGGCTACAGTTTTGTATTGCATTATTTTTCTGTTTAAAAATTAATAATCTTGTACCATAGCTGCTGCCTTTTAAAATTTACTGGCATTGATTGGGGTCCACTCTGGGTTATGATGGATAGCTTTGATTTGGGGCTTGGTGTTACAGTAGCAACTGATAGTAGAAACAAAGTGAAGATTTGTCAATAGGTCAAAACACCGAGAACATTAATAATACATTACTGTTGTAATTTTCATCTTCAGAACAAAATGAGGACATTAACAAAGACCATAGGGACTTCAGAAACCCATATGCATTCATTTAACAGGAAGACATTTTTTGAGACATAGACTTGTACTGCAAGAATTCAGAATCAGTGCTCTTGAATATATGGCTCCTAAATATATGTAGGGAGAAGGCAATGGCACCCCACTCCAGTACTCTTGCCTGGAAAATCCATGGACAGAGGAGCCTGGTAGGCTGCAGTCCATGGGGTCGCTAAGAGTCGGGAACGACTGAGCTACTTCACTTTCACTTTTCACTTTCATGCATTGGAGAAGGAAATGGCAACCCACTCCAGTGTTCTTGCCTGGAGAATCCCAGGGACAGGGAAGCCTGGTGGGCTGCCGTCTATGGGGTAGCCCAGAGTTGGACACGACTGAAGCAACTTAGCAGCAGCAGCAAGTATATGTAGTATATATACTAAAATATATTTGTTATACTTACTTAATATAAATTGCAGGGGAGTTTGTCAGACATCTATTTACCTGCTTTTTGTTGCAGGCCCTTTTCCCTAGTCCTATTTTTCAGGCACTCCAAGCCTCCATGCCCTCTGGGGCCAGTCCCCTCCCCTTACAAATGTCAGAGTTTCTTCTTTTCTCCATACCTAACCACACACTTAGTGCAGCCCACTGGGGCAGGCTATCTCACACCCCTGACCTCCACCTCCTCTGTGCCCTCTTCTTTCTGGGGCAGACTCATGTGTTCTAGGACAGCCTTGGGAGCAGACCCCTATGGGTGACCCACATGCAGAGGTGGGACTGAAACCACAGTTGAGACCCAAGGGAAAATACAAATAAGGAAGAAAAGCTGAAATCTCTTCTTACAGCTAAGCAAACCATGGATTGACACCTCCATGATCAGCTTTGTAAACTCCGTGCCTGCAGAACATCTAAAGGGACAAGTACTCCTGTAGTCAAGATAGGTCTAGCTTTAGCAGCTGTAGATTTATGGACATGTATAGACAGCAGTTGGACTAGGCCAGAGTCTCAGCTGCCCCGACACTGCCCACAATGGGTCCAGATCCATGACTTACTATAATCATGGGACCTGACTTCAGTGGATCTATGCTGGTAGCCTGCTAAAAACAATGCCTGAGACACATCAGGGTCAATTGCTGGCATACCCATGGTTAAGGTGGGACTGAGAGAAGTGCCAAGAACAGTGTGATCTAGGAGTTCAAACAACAGGTGAAGAGTGACACAACAGAGCGCACCCACAGGTGAATAGCTCCAGAAGAGGAATACTCAGTGGCTTCCCTCCCATTGGTAGTGCTCCAATCCCACCTACCTTGCACTCCAGATCAGAAACACAGCTAAGAAACAGATCTGGGGGCCTCTATTCCAACACTAGGGAGCAGACTCCACCCCTGACTTGGCAGTGATACCATCAGAGCAAAAGGGGTGCCCTGTTCAGTATTCAGTGCTGGCTCTGGTTACCACAACACCGGTCATACCTCCTATCAGGAGGATAATGGCCAGCATACACTGAGGAAGGAGGTGGCAATCATTAATAATAAAAACATCCCTGTGTGTGTGCTCATTTGCTCAGCTGTGTCTGACTCTTTATGACTCCATGGATTGTAGCCTGCCAGGCTCCTCTGTCCATGGAATTTTCCAAGCCAGAATACTGGAACAGGTTGCCATTTCCTTCTTCAGGAGATCTTTCCTGCCTAGGGATCAATCCCATGTCTCTTGTGCCTCCTACATTGCAGTCAGATTCTTTACCAACTGAGCCACCAGGGAAGCCTAAAAACAGCCCTTGTAGCCAAAATAAATAAATAAATAAATAAACCCACACAGGCTACAAAGAGATGCTTCCACATAAAAAATAACCCTCCAAGACAGTCTGAGAGTCTGGCATTGAAAGTAAAAGCCCCAGAGCACTTAGCCTTGAAACCTAGCAGGGCTTGAGTATAGGAGCTCCACAGGGATGGGGGAAACAGAAACACCACTCTTAAGAGGGTGCACACAATGTCTCACATGCACTAGGACCCAGAACAAAGCAGTACCTCTATAGAAGCCTAGGAAAAACCCATCTAGAGGGCTTGAGGGGTCTCCTGAGGAGATAAAGGTCTATTGTAGCTGACTATGGAGGCAAAGACATTGCTAGCCAGAGGTCCCAGGGAATGCTGATCAGAGTAAGCTCTCCCATAGGTCCCCATTTCAGCACCAAGACCCAGGCCACCAAACAACCTGCAAGCTCCAGTGCTGGAAAGCCTCAGGTCAATCAACAAGATAGAAACACAGCCTCATCTATCAGAAGACAGACTGCCTGAATTCAAATGGAGCTCACAGCCACCTCCAAACATACCCCTTGACATGGCTCTGCCCACCAGAGGGACAAGACAGTTCCACCCACCAGAGAGTAGGTTCCTGACCCTCCTACCAGGAAAACTACATAAGCCCCAGGATCAATCTCACCCACCAGAAATCAGACACCAGAAGCAACAGGAACTATGATCCTCCAGCCTGCAGAAAGGAGACAAAATACAGAAAGTTAGACAAACACAGAAAGTTAGACAAAATGAGATGACAGAGAAATATATTGCAGACAAAGGAACGAGATAAAAACCCACAAGAACAACTGAATAAAGAAGAGATAGGCAATCTACCTAAAAGAATTCAGAGTAATGATACTAAAGATGATTGAAAATCTCAGAAAGAGAACACAGGCAACAGAGATCACACAAGAAATGATTAATAAAGAGATGATTTGAAAAATAAACAGATAACAAAAATCCTGAAATAAAAATACACTAGTAAAGAAAGTCTGAGAGAGGTCTAGGATAACATTAAACACACCAATATTTGATTATAGGGGTCCCAGAAGAAAAAAAAGAGGAAGGGCCTGATAAAATATTTGAAGAGATTTTAGTTGAAAATTTCCCTAACACAGGAAAGGAAACAGTCACCCAAGTCCAAGAAGTGCAGAGTCACATACAGGATAAACCCAAGGGGGAACACACCAAGATATATAATAATCCAATTGACAAAAATTAAGTACAAAGAAAAAATATTAAAAGCAACAAGGAGAAAACAACAAATAACATAAAAGGGGATCCCCATAAAGCTATTAGCTGATTTTTCACCAGAAACTCTGCAGGCTAGATGAGAGAAGCATGGTATATTCAGAGTCCTGAAAGAGAAAAACCCAAAGGTTCTCATTCAGATTCAATAGAGAAGTCAAAAGCTTTATAGACAAGCCAAACAAGAGAAGCTGGCACCACCAAATCTTACAACAAATGCAAAAGGAAATTTCCAGGCAGGGAGAAATAAAAGAGGCCACAATTAGAAATAAGAAAATAAAAAACTGGAAAGCTCACTAGTAAAAGCAAACAAAGTAATAGTTCCCTAGGCGGGAAAGATCTCCTGAAGAAGGAAATGGCAACCTGTTCCAGTATTCTGGCTTGGAAAATTCCATGGACAGAGGAGCCTGGCAGGCTACAATCCATGGAGTCATAAAGAGTCAGACACAGCTGAGCAAATGAGCACACACACAGGGATGTTTTTATTATTAATGATTGCCACCTCCTTCCTCAATGTATGCTGGCCATTATCCTCCTGATAGTCATGTCCAACTCTGTGCGACCCCATAGACGGCAGCCCACCAGGCTCCCCCGTCCCTAAATGGATACAAAAACAAGACCTTCATGTGTCTACAAGAGACCCTTCTCAGACCTAGGACACATATAGACTGAAAGTGAGGGATGGAAAAAGATATTCTATGCAAATTAAAATCACAAGAAAGCTGGAGTAGCAATACTCACATTAGACAAAATAGAACTTAAAGACAATTACAAGACACAAGAAGCAATGATCAAGGAACAAATCTAAGAAGAAGATATAACAATAATAAGTATATATGCACCCAGCATAGGAGCACCACAATATATTTAGTTCAGTTCAGTCGCTCAGTCATGTCTGACTCTTTGTGACCCCATGAATCGCAGCACACCAGGCCTCCCTGTCCATCACCAACTTCTGGAGTTCACCCAAACTCATGTCCATTGAGTCGGTGATGCCATCTAACCATCTCATCCTCTGTCATCCCCTTCTCCTCCTGCCCTCAATCCCTCCCAGCATCAGGGTTTTTTCCAATGAGTCAACTCTTTGCATGAGGTGGCCAAAGTACTGGAGTTTCAGCTTCAACATCAGTCCTTCCAATGAACATCCAGGACTGATCTCCTTTAGGATGGACTGGTTGGAACTCCTTGCAGTCCAAGGGACTCTCAAGAGTCTTCTCCAACACCACAGTTCAAAAGCATCAATTCTTTGGCACTAAGCTTTCTTTAGAGTCCAACTCTCACATCCATACATGACCACTGGAAAAACCATAGCCTTGACTAGACATACCTTTGTTGGCAAAGTAATGTCTCTGCTTTTGAATATGCTATCTAGGTTGGTCGTAACTTCCCTTCCAAGGAGTAAACGTCTTTTAATTTCATGGCTGGAATCACCATCTACAATATATTAGGCAAATGCTAATAGCCACAAAAGAAGAAATTGACAATAACACAATAATAAGTGAAAGAGGCTCAGTCGTGTCTGACTTTTTGTGACCTCGTGGACTATACAGTCCATGGAATTCTCCAGGCCAGAATACTGGAGTGGGTAGCTGTTCCCTTCTCTAGGGGATCTTCCCAACCCAGGGATTGAACCCAGGTCTCCCGCATTGCAGGCGGATTCTTTACCAGCCTAGCCACCAAGGAAGCAACACTATGAGAGTGGGGGACTTTAACACCCCACTTATATCAGTGGACAAATCATCCAGACAAAAAGCTAATAAGAAAACACAAGCCTTATATGACACCTAGACTAGCTAGACTTAACTGATATTTATATGACATTCCATCAAAAAGCAGCAGAATCTACTTCTCAAGTGCACATGGAATATTCTCTAAGATAGATCACATATGGGTCACAAACCAAGCCTTGGTAATTTAAGAAAACTAAAATCATATCAAGCATCTTTTACAGCCACAACCCTATGAGATTAGAAATCAACTATAGGGGAAAATAACAAAAAAACGCAAACTCACAGAGGTTAAACAATGAATGGATCGCTGAAGGAGTCAAAGAGGAAATCAAAATGTAAAAAGTACAAACAAAATCACAATGATACAAAACTTAGGTGATGTAGCAAAAGCGGTTCTAAGAGGAAAGTTTATAGCAGTACGATCTTAGCTCAGGAAAGAAGAAAAATCACAAATAAACAACCTAACTTTACATGTAAAGCAACTAGAGAAAGAAAAACAAACAAAACCCAAAGTTAGTGGAAGGAAAGAAATTATAAAGACCAGAGCAGAAATAAAGGAAATAGAAACCAAGAAAACAATAGAAAAGATCAATGAAACTAAAAGCTTGTTCTTTGAGAAGATAGATAAAATTGATAAACCTTTCATAAACCTTTAGCCAGACTCATGAAAAAAAAAAAAAAGGGAGAGGACTCAAATCAATAACATTAGAAATGAAAAGGGAGAAGTTACAACACATACCAAAGAAATACAAAGGATTGTAAGAGACTACTACAAGCAACCATACACCAATAAAATGGACAACCAAGAAGAAATGGACAAATTCTTAAAATGGTACAATTTTCTCAGACTGAACCAGAAAGAAATATAAATTATGGACAGACAAATCATAAGTATTAAAACTGAAACTCCCAACCAAACAAAGGTCCAGGACCTGGTGGTTTCACAAGTGAATTCTATTAAACATTTAGAGAAGAGTTAACATCTATCCTTCTGAAATTCTTCCAAAATATTGCAGAGGAAGAAACACCCCCAAACACTTTCTATGTAGCCACGATTACCCTGATACCAAAACCAGACAAAGATAATGGCACAAAAAAGAAAAAGGCACTATCACTGATGAACATAGATTCAAAAATCCTCAACAAAATATTAGCAATTTAAATTCAAGAATACATTAAACAGATTATACACCATGATCAAATGGGATTTATCCCAGAAATACAAGGATTCTTCAATATATGTAAATCAATCAATGTGATACACTGCATTAATAATTTGAAGAATAAAAACCATGTGATCATCTCAACACATGCAGAGAAGCTTTTGACAAAATTCAACACCCATTTATGATAAAAACTCTCCAGAAAGTTGGCTTAGAGACAACATACCTCAACATAACAAAGGCCAAATGCAACAAACCCACAGAAAGTATCATTCTCAATAGTGAAAACCTGAAAGCATTCCCTCTAAGATCAGGAACAAGGATGTCAATTCTCACCAGTTTTATTCAACACAGTTTGGAAGTTCTAGTCACAGGAATCAGAGAAGAAAAAGAAATAAAAAGAATTCAAATTGGAAAATAAGTGTCACTGTTTAAAGATGACATCATATTGTACACAGAAAATCCTGAAGTTGCTACCAGAAAACCACTAGAGCTCATCAATAAATGTGGTAAAGTTTAGGGATATGAAATTAATACACAATATGAAATTAATATTCTTGCATTCCTATACACTAACAACAAAATATTAGAAACAGAAATTGAAGAAACAATCCCATTTACCAATGCATCAAAAAGAATAAAATGCCTAGGAATAAACCTACCTATGGAGACTAAAGACTTGTACTCAGAAAAATATAAGATACTGATGAAAGAATTCAAAGATGACACAAAAATGGATAGAGAGCTATGCTGTGGTTTTGGACTGGAAGAATCAATAGTGTCAAAATGACTGTACTACCCAAAGCAATTAACAAGTTCAGTGCAATCCCCATCCAATTACTGGGGCTGGGTGAAACACAATCTGGAATTAAGACTGCCCAGAGAAATATCAATAACCTCAGATATGCAGATGACACCACCCTCACGGCAGAGAGTGAAGAGGAACTAAAGAGTCTCTTGATGAAGGTGAGAGAGGCAAGTGAAAAGCTGGCTTAAAACTCAACATTCAAAAAACTAAGATCATGGCATCTGGTCCCATCACTTTATGACAAACAGATGGGGAAACAATGGAAACAATGAGAGACTTCCTTTTCTTGGGCTCCAAAATCAATGTGGATGGTGACTGCAGCCATGAAATTAGAAGATGCTTGCTCCCTGGAAGAAAAGCAATGACAAACCTAGAATGCATATTAAAAAGCAGAGACATTACTTTGCTGACAAAGGTCTGCATAGTTAAAGTTATGGTTTTTCCAGTAGTCGTGTATGGATGTGAGAACTGGGCAATGAAAAAGGCTGAGAACTGAAGAACTGATGCCTTCGAACTGTGGTGCTGGAGAAGACTCTTGAGAGTCCCCTGGACAGCAAGGAGATCAAACCAGTCAATCCTAAAGGAAATCAAACCCGAGTATTCATTGGAGGGACTGACACTGAAGTTGAAGCTCCAATACTTTGGCTACCAGATGTGAACAGGCAGCTCATTGGAAAAGACTCTGATTCTGGGAAAGACTGAAGGGAGGAGGAGAAGGGGATGACAGGATGAGATGGTTGGGTGGCATCACCGATTCAATGGACATGAGTTTGATCAAACTCCAGGAGATGGTGAGAGACAGGGAGACCTGTCGTGCTGCAGTTCATGGAGTTGCAAAGCATCAGACACACCTGAGCTACTGAACAACAACAACAATCCAATTACTAAAAGGATTTTACACAGAATTAGAGCAAAAAAATTCACAACTTGTATGGAATCTCAAAAGACCCCAAATATCCAAAGCAGTCTTGAGAAAAGAAAATGGAGCTGGAGGAATCAGGATCCATGCCTTCAGATGACACTTGAAAGCTCCAGTAATAAAGACAGTATGGTAACTGATACAAAATCAGAAATACAGATCTGAGCGGGATAGAAAGTCCAAAGATCAATCCAAGTACATATGGTCACCTAATCTATGAAAAAGGAGGCAAGAATATACAATGGAGAAAAAACTGTCACTTCAATAAGTGGCGCTGGGAAAACTGGACAGGTACATATAAAAGAATGAAATTAGAATACTTCCTAACACCATATACAAAAATAGACCCAATATGAATTAAAGATGTAAATGTAAGGCCAGATACTATAAAATACAGACAGAACTCTCTCTGATATAAATTGGAGCAATATCTTTTTCAATTCACACCTAGAATAATGAAAAAAAAAACCAAAAATAAACAAATGGGACCTGATCAAACTTAAAATTTTTTGCACAGCAAAGAAAACCATAAAAACATTGAAAAGACAATCCATATTATGGGAGAAAATATTTGCAGACCAAGCAACCAAAAAGAGATTAATCAACAAAATACAGGTATCAATAGATTATTCAAATCATTATAAAAAACAAACTCAATCAAAAAATGGGTGAATGGTCTAAAAAGAAATTTTCCAAAAAAGAAATGCACGTGGCCAAAAAGCATATGAAAAATGCTCAACATCACTAGTTACTACTGAAATGCAAATCAAAAACACAAGAGGTTTCACCTCATATTGGTCAAAATGGCTATCATCAAAAAATCTGTAAACAGCAAATGCTAGAAATGATGTGGAGAAAAGGGAACCCTCCTACACTGTTGGCTGGAATAAAATTGGTTCAACATTATGGACAACATTATGAAGGTTCTGTTAAAACCTAAAAACAGATCTACTGATCATATATCTGGAGAAAACCATAATCTAAAAAGATACATGCATCCCAATGCTCATTTCAGCACTATTTATTATAGCCAGGATATAGAATTTACCTAAATGTTCTTCAATGGAGGAATAAAGAAGATGTGGTACATATATACAATAGAATATTACTCAGCCATAAAAAGGAATGAAATAATGTCATTTATAACAACATGGATGGATTTAGAGATTGTCACAGTAAGTCAGACACAGGAAGACCAATGTTAAAATATATTGCTTATATATGGAATCTAAAAAATGGTAGAAATGAACTTATCTACAAAAGAGAAAGAGTCCTAGATGTAAAAATCAAACTTCTGGGACTTCCCTGGTGGCACAGTGGATAGGAATCCACCTGCCAATGCAGGGGACATGGGTTCAATCCCTGATCCAGGAAGATATCATGGGGCATGGAGCAACTAACCCCATGTGCCACAACTACTGAGCCCATGCTCTAGAGCCTGCAAACCACCAATACTGAGCCTATGTGCCTCAACGACTGAAGCCTATGTGCCTAGAGCCTGAGCTGCTCAGTAAGAGGAGCCACCACAATGAGAAGCCCAAACACCACAACTAGAGAGCAGCCCTCATAGCTTAACTAGAGAAAGCCCGTGCGCAGCAATGAAGGTGAAGACCCCATGCAACCAAAAATAAATAAATGATAAAGAAACTAACACAACACTGTAAATATTAAAGCTATTAAAATAACAAAACTATTACAAATAACAAAATGAACTTGTGGTTACCATGGGGTAAAGGAGGATAAGTTGAGAGATTGGAATTGACATATACACACTAAAAGTGAGTGAAGTCACTCAATTGTGCTCTTTGCAACCCGATGGACTATACCCTTCCAGGTTCCTCCATCCATGGGATTTTCCAGGCAAGAATACTGGAGTGGGTTGCTATTTCCTTCTCCAGGGGATCTTCCTGACCCAGGGATTGAACCCGGGTCTCCCACACTGCAGGCAGACTCTTTACCCTCTGAGCCACCAGGGAAGCCTCACTACTGTATATAAAATTCGATAATCAATAAGGACCTGGGCTCCCCAGGTGGCACTAGTGGTAAAGAATCTGCCTACCAATGCAGGAGATACCAGAGGATTTGATCCTTGGGTCGGGAAGATCCTCTGCAGTAGGGAACAGCAACCCATTCCAGTATTCTTGCCTGGAAATTCCATGTGTAGAGGAGCCTGGCAGGCCACAGTCCATGGGGCCACAAAGAATTGGACATGACTAAGCACCTGGAGAATCCCAGGGATGGGGGAGCCTGATGGCCTGCTGTCTCTGGGGTTGAACAGAGTCAGACACGACTGAAGCGACTTAGCAACAGCAGCAGCAGCAAGCGACTGAGTACAAGGACCTACTGTTATAGCACAGGGAACTCTACTCATTACTCTGTAATGACCTATATACTAAAAAAAGATTGGATTACATACGTATGTCTAAGTGATTTACTTTGCTGTACAGCAGAAACTAACGCAATATTGTAAACCAAGTATGCTGCTGCTGCTGCTAAGTCACTTCAATTGTGTCTGACTCTGTGCAACCCCACAGACAGCAGCCCACCAGGCTTCCCCGTCCCTGGGATTCTCCAAACAAGAACACTGGAGTGGGTTGTCACTCCAGTGACATGAATGCATGAAAGTGAAAAGTAAAAGTGAAGTTGCTCAGTCGTATCCAACTCTTAACCACTCCATGGACTGCAGCCCACCAGGCTCCTCCATCCATGGGATTTTCCAGGCAAGAGTACTAGAGTAGGGTACCATTGCCTTCTCCGAAACCAAGTATACTCCAAAGAAAATTGAAAAATTGAAAAAAAAAAACAAAACAACAAAACTTTCTTTCAAGCCTTGTTAATTTTGGAGGCTATGAGAAGTTTCCATCTCCAGAACCCAGAGCATCTCTTTCTTTCATTTCTGAAAATCCATTGCTTCTGGTAATAATTTTAATATATATCTTAAAATATATATTTTTGTGAAATTGATTGCTCTGTACATGAACTGCATTGGAAACTGGTTGACTAATTCTATTTCCTTTTTTTCTACCCCTGTTACTTTTCCATTTCACTTACTAGTTGAGGAAGTAAAATGAGGTGAGAAATTGTCAGAATAAGTAGTGTACATGACAGAAACATGAGACAAAAGAGTATGGCATTTGAGATGACTTGATGGGGTGCAAATGCTAGAGATATTAGATTATTTATTTCCATGATTTATATTCTTTAGAGAAGGCCCATATCTTCCCCTTGGACTTGGCAGAACATTTCCACCAAGGAGATACAATCTGTTGGAAATTCTTTATTTCAATAAGTTCTCTGTCTGGTTCTGCCTCAGTCACTGCCACAGCAAAATTTGTAGACACCTTTTCAGAGGCTGTCTAGCCCCACTTCAAGTAGGATGAAACAGTCATTCACTCAGTAAGCTAAAGAACCAGAAAATTTCTGGTAAGACTGTTAATACATACTACTCTACATCTTTTACTTTTATATTGAGATTTTTCCTCTGCATCACTATACAGCAATCATTGAAACATGCTATTTTCCTCCACACACTATAGAAAGGTATCACAATTAAGCACTATACCTTATTTTCTCAGGAAAATAATCTATTGAAGAATAAAGAATTAAAACCTGTGAATATCTAATTTTTTAATGTTAAAACAATTAATGGGTTATAAAATCATTATACAAACACAGATGAAAAAAAGTGAGTGAAGATGTTACTGAATGTTTGTATGTTTGTTTATAAATAAGCCTATAATCAGTTAGCATTCATTCATGGTTTGCACTGCAGACAGTCTAGCATTTATTTCTTATTTTGAGACTATTACAAATAAACCTTTACTCTTATAATTCTCTTGAGCACAAAATGCATTATTTGTCTTCAACTGTACCAACTTGATGCAAGTAATATGTCTTAGATATTGGATTATTTTCAAAAAATACACAAGAACAATAACAAAAGTACCTATGCATATATATATTTTAAAAAATTATCTGTGGTACATGATTAAATTCTATGTAGACTGACTGAAATCTTAAGAAGGTCATGAGTCAGAACCTTCTTAATTTTCTAGAGTGGTTTTGACGGAAAGCCAGTGAAGCCAATTCAATCCAGACTGAGAAGGATGCAGTGGAAATTGCAGAGGGAACAGTCTGGTATTGATGTAGAACCTTATCATTGATTTATGATAGTCCAGCATTATTTTCTTCTTAAATTTACTATTTTCTGATATAATTTTCTTAAATTATAATTTTCTACATTTTCTCCAGGGCATTTTTATTAAATTAAATTGCTATTTAAAATATGTGAAACTCAATGACAATAGCAAGTCTCAAGAGTTAAACATCCAACAAAAGGAGTGACCGGCATCCTTATGCCACAAGAAATAGAGTGATCAAGCTGGCCTGTATATAATCATTACTTCTTGCACCCATCCTTACACGCCTTAAAAAAATTTTAGTTAGAAATGTAATATATGCATCCACAGAAAAGGAATGAAACGTATATACAGAAGAGACTCAAAAGAAAAGTCAAAATCTCCCTTTTTTGGCCTCTGTTCCTCCTTTCTCCAATTCTGAGAAAGAAGATTTTTTTTTTTTTTTTTGGCTCTTAATTCTTGACTGATCACCTCTAGATATTCTATTGATTCTCATCCATAAAATATGATGAATTATACACACTCTACCACCTTCTCCCCACTTCTTTCTCCAACTTACATTAAATTCTTCGCATGTTAACACTTAATATGTTCAATAATATTCTTAACTCTCTATTTCTGTATCTACTACCTTTATTCTCTATCAGTTGGATTTCCACACTGTAAGATGAGAAAAGTTAGCATACCCACATCTCTATACCCTCCTTTCATTACCTCCTGACTCTGTAGCTATGTCATCATTTAATATTGCCCAAGTTTTATAATATACATTCTTCTCTGTAAATATGTCTTCTTTGTGTCTTTAGTTTTATTCTATACCTTGAATACCATTTATTAGAATGCATTATATGATTGTGTAGGAGTGATTAATCATACAACCAAGCAGTATGAGGGTTGGTATCTGAAGGAAAAGTAATATAATCTCATGTCACTAAATCTGTGCCACTTGAAGAATGTCCAAGCATCAAGATCCAGTGATTTCTCTAACTCAATGCTCCAAAAAACTTGCTCAAAAGTGTTGAATATTATAGTTTGTTTTTGCAAAACCATAATTTTACCACATTGTACTTTTTGCAAAGTTTTTAATTGCCTATCTTTCCTATTTTTGGTAGAAGAGACATTAAGACCCTCTACTTTTCCAGTAATTAGAATTCACTTTATTCTTGAAGATATTCTTCATTCTCATGTAAATCAATGCTTTCTGGCTTTCCTGAAAAACTCTAATTCTGGATGTCCACTGAACCCCTAAGTTACTTCTGTTTGTTAAATCCCATGTCTTTCTTGGATTCATCTTTAATTTTGCTGCATTGATTTTTCTTTTTGTTTTTAAAAAATAGTACATAGGAGATAACTTCTTTTTAGATTTTTCAGATTTTAAAATATGTTTTTGTCTTAAATTTCTTGATAGTTTGCTTGGGCATGAAGTAATTTCTGGCTGCTAAGTCATTTTTGCTCAGAATCCATAGCAGCATTAAGTATGTCAACAAGAACACTGATTTAAGATTCTGATTTCAGATTCTTATTCTTTCTTTGGCAACATATATGGTCAATGCAAGCCTTTTAATATCATCTCTTTAACTTTGATACCCATAACAATCTATCCAGGAGTGAGCCTTCTTTCTCTCTATATACACAACTTGTGACTAAGAGGACTATGTTCCGGAGCTGAATGTACCCCTAAATTGTGGAACCCCCTGTAAGTTAAAAATTGAATATTTCACTTTATTCAGTTATCAAAATAATGAGCATTTGACTCTTATAAATATATCATAGCACTGTTGCAAAAATTAAAACAACCCATTTAAAGAACTCCAGAAACATTAGCCATTATTTCATTTTCCTAAGCACTTAGCAGACCCTTTCCATTTGAACATGTTCTTGGACTTACCTTAGCTCATTTTTTACCCTCTGATAATTCCTTCCCATCTATTTCCACAGCTTTCCCTTCCTGGACCTCTTATTAGTAGATATTGTTCTAATAGGATGGATTTTTCCATATGTTATTTTTTTCAAGCTTTGTGTATTTGTTCTTTATTTTGGTATGTTTCCCTAATCATGATTAGTAGAACAGTTATTTTATGGGCTTTGTGTTTAAGCAAGTATATTTTTCATTTTTAAGAACACTTTCTTATTCTCTGACAAGATACACGATGACAGCCTGCTTTTATTTATTTAGATGCAATTTGCTTAAAATTTAACTTAATTTAAATTGGTGGATAATAATTGGAATTTTTTAAATGCACTTTTCTCTTCCACTAATTAAATGTTTTCACTCCTCTGGTTAGTTGTTCCACTTGTTCATCTTGCTCCTTTGTCTTATTTGTGTCATTGGTTTTATTTTTATCAAACGTCAGGGGTTCATTGGTTGTGTGCTAATATTTATGGATAATGAACTATATTGATTATAAACATAAATGGTTCTGGTTTTCTCTCCATTTGGTGAGTACATTTCCTCCCATACTCTTTTCCCATAAATAGAAGGACTTACTATGGGCTCCATGTAAGACACTTAGGTTTACTGAGGTGCATGTTTCTATTTGGAATGATCAGTGGAGGTGTGGAAAGAAGTATACTATCCCCCATATTAACATAGTGAAAAGTTTATTTTGGAAATGGAGGATTTGCGTATTTCCCATTTGATCCCCATGCTTTCCTTTTTCTCCTTCATCCTGCCACATTTTTGCCTGGAGTTGCTACCAATTCTGCTTTTCTTTTCTTTCATGGTCTCCATCCAACTAGGATTTTTAGCTTTCCCTCAAATTTATCTGGTTTCAACCTGGACATTAAGCATCCTGCTGAGATGTCCACGTGCAGGTAATTGTGACAGGGCCACCATAACTGTTTGAATTCCAGTGCTATTTGAAACCTTGATTCAGAAAAAAAGCAAGCCTCTTAAAGATGTTACTCAGGGGTTCCCTGGTAGCTCAGACAGTAAAGAATCTGCCTGCAATGTGGAAGGCCTGGGTTTGATCCCTAGGTTGTGAAGATCCCCTTTGAGGAGGGCATGGCAACCCACTCCAGTATTCCTGCCTGGAGAATTCCCATGGACAGAGGATCCTGGCAGGCTACAGTCCATGGGGTTGAAAAGGGTTGGACACAACTGAGCAACTAAGCACAGCACAACACAAGGTGTTATTCAGTCTACTTTCTGCTGGCTTCAGGGCAAAAGAACAGGTTTGTGGCACAGGTCAGATAAAGATCAACGCTTTATGGTGTTCTTCCTTTGACCAACCCAAAGCAAGTCTGCATACTACCCTCCTGTCCGTCTGTTTCCAAACCCTGCTATTTTTTTTCTGGTATATGGGGCTTTTCTGAGGACTCCCATTAGAGTGGCCTCTTCAAATAAGGGGTGTCTCCAGGTTGTTTTCTCTTCTTTGCAGCTGCAGAATCAGTTGCAACAATGGTGATCCATGGAGTTCAGGAATTTGCCCCTGAATTTGTTTCTCACTCATGCCCATGTTGCTGCAGTTTGCAGGACTGGGCTTTTGCTTTGGGTTACCTTGACCCTGAAACACATTCATGCCTGCTTGTCAGCATCCTGCGGACAACTCTCCTGATGAAAGCCCCTGCCCATCTGGTTTCTGGCCAACATGTTCTGCCAACCCCTTCTCATTACCATTCTTTGTCAATATCCTTTCAGCATCCTGGGCCCTTCCAGAGCCAAAACCACATCTGGTGCCTAGACATTGTAGAAGGAATGTAATTATTGGACCCCACTGCTTATTTCAGTCAATCCCAAAATCAGATTGATTATATTTTTTTAAAGTCGAAGACGGAGAAGCTTTATACAGTCATCAAAGATAAGACCTGGAGCTAACCGTGGCTCAGATCAGGACCTTCTTATTGCAAAAGTCAGGCTCAAATTGGAGTAAGTAGGGAAAACCACTAGGCCATTCAGGTACGACCTAAATCAAATCCTTTATGACTACACAGTGGAGGTGGTAAACAGATTCAAGGGATTAGATCTGATAGAGTGCCTGAAGAACTATGGATAGAGGTTTGTAATATTGTACAGGAGGCAGTGACGAAACCATCCAAAAGAAAACGAAATGCAAGAGGGCAAAGTGGTTGTCTGAGGGGGCCTTAAAAATAGCTGAGGAAAGAAGAGAAATGAAAAGCAAAGGAGAAAAGGGAAAGACATATTCATTGAATGCAGAGTTCCAGAGAATAGCAAGGAGAGAGAAAGGCTTCTTATGTGAGCAATGTAAAGAAATAGAGGAAAATAATAGAAGACTGGAGATCTCTTCAAGAAAATTGGAGATAGCAAGGGAACATTGCATGCAAAGATGGGCACAAGAAAGTACAGAAATGTCAAGGACCTAACAGCAGCAGCAGATTTTAAGAAAAGGTGGCAAGAATACACAGAAGAACTGTACAAAAAGATCTTAATGATCCAGATAACCACAATGGTGTGGTCACTCACCTAGAGCTAGACATCCTGGAATGTGAAGATAAGTGGGCTTTTGGAAGCATTAAATACAAAGCTAGTGGAGGTGATGGACTTCAGCTCAGCTATTTCAAATCCTAAAAGATGATGTTGTTAAGGTGCTGCACTTATTATGCCAGCAAATTTGGCAAACTCAGAAGTGACTACACAACTGGAAAAGGTCAGTTTTCACCCCAATCCCAAAGAAGGGCAATTGCAAAGAATGTTCAAATTATTGCACAAATGCACTCATTTCACATGCTAGCAAGGTAATGTTCAAAATCCTTCAAGTTAGGCTTCAACAGTACATGAACTGAGAACTTCCAGATGTACAAGGTGGATTTAGAAAAGGCAGAGGAATCAGGAATCAAATTACCAACATCTGCTGGATCATAAAAAAAGGCAAGGGGATTTGAAAAAAGAACATCTACTTCTGCTTAACTGACTAAAACCTTTGACTGTGTGGATCAAAACAAACTGTGGAAAATTCTTAAAGAGATGGGAATACCAGACTACCTGACCTGTGTCTTGAGAAACCTGTATGCATGACAAGAAGCAACAGAACCAGACATGGAACAACAAACTGGTTCAAAATTGGGAAAGTAATATGTCAAGGCTGTATATTGTCACCCTGCTTATTTAACTTACATACAGAGTACATCATATGAAAAGCCATACTAGATGACTTACAAGCTGGAATCAAGATTGCTGGGAGAAATATCAACAACCTCAGATATGCAAATGATATCACTTTAATGGCAGAAAGCAACTCAAGAGCCTCTTGATGAAGGTGAAAAAAAAGCTGGTTAAAATTCAACATTCAAAAAACAAAGATCATGGCATCTGATCCCATCACTTCACGGCAAATAGATGGAGAAACAATGGAAATAGTGACAGATTTTATTTTCTTGGGCTCCAAAATCACTGTGGATGGTGACTGCAGCCACGAAATTGAAAGATACTTGCTCTTTTGAAGAAAAGCTATGACCAACCTAGACAATGTATTAAAAAGCAGAGATAGCACTTTGTTAGCAAAAGTCCGCATAGTCAAAACTATGGTTTTTCCAGTAGTCATGTACGGATGTAAGACCTGGACCTTAAAGAAAGGTAAGTGCCTAAGAATTGATGCTTTTGAACTGTGGTGTTGGAGAAGACTCTTGAGAGTCCCTTGGACAGCAAGGAGATCCAACCAGTCCATCCTAAAGGAAATCAACCCTGAATACTCACTGGACAGACTGATGCTGAAGCTGAAGCTCCAATACTTGGGCCACCTCATGTGAATAATGGACTCACTGGGAGACCATGATGCAGGGAAAGATTGAAGGGAGGAGGAGAAGGGGAGACAGAGGTTGAGATGGCTGAATGGCATCACTGACTCAATGGACATGAGCTTGAGCAAACTCAGGGAGATAGTGAAGGACAGGGAAGCCTAGTATGCTGCAGTTCATGGGGCAGCAAAGAGTCAGACACAACATAGTGACCGAACAACTGCTTATTAAGTACTTTTTTTATACCATATATTTTCCTAAAAATATTCAATGGTACGGAAATTTAGTTTTTTTCCTTTGGGCTCAGAAATTTCCAAGAATGCTTTAGTCAGTTCTGATCATGAAACGAATTCCTCAAAGGAATGCTTACTCCTGATTTGTGCATCTTTAAAAAGAGAACTGTGTTGTAGAGATCAGATCTTAACCCAGCTAGCCTTAACATAGAAAACAGCTGCTATGGAAGGTCAAGCACCGAAACTTAGGGACAGAAGTGACCTTAATAATCAACCAATCTAAACTTCTTATTTCATAAGCCTAGGTCAGAGGTTTTGGGCTGATTTAAGGACTCTTAGGTTTCCAGTTAAAGAGCCAGTACTGGAACCCAAGTCTTCTGATTCATAGCAAAATATAATTAATTATAAATTTACATCAGAGGTACATAATTCTTTCTAAGGAACGTTATAAACTTATGGGTAGCTAACATTCTTTGATCTCTTACTACAGGCAGACCCTGCATTCAGTATTATATATCCACTGTCTCATTCAATCCTTACAAGAATCCTGTGAAGTTGCATCATCATTCCCATTTTACAGATAATGGCACTGGCAGTTTGTGTGCTATGAAAATCATGAGTAGCCACAGGGATGAAAGCGTAATTCAGAAAGCAGGCCTAGTTTTTGTGATCACATAGGGAGAAGGGAGGACTAAAAAACAATTACACAGCTTGAAACTTATATTTTATTTTCGTTTTTTTTTTTGTCGTGACAACTCGTCAGGCTGTCATGCCATAAGCTAAAAATGAAGCTGAAAAACTGCCTTTGGTGAACACATAAAAAAATTACTTCTTTTCCTGGATTAACTTGGATTAGCCTATTACTTAACACTGCTAAACCAGGGCATCCAGTTTTTATGTTTCTATTCATTTTTCTGCTTAGTTTCTTATCTATGTGTCTCTCAGGCTCCTCTTCCAAGACTCTTAGGTCAGAAGAAGGTTGACAGTGAGGAAGATTTCCAATTGTGGATGAACACAGTAATAACCAGGAGCCTAGGAACTAGTGAATGTCAGCCTTCAAGTCTCAGGGGTTTGAGGAAGAAAAGGCTAAATGCAGTCATGCCAAAGAAATCAACAGATTGTCTGGACCACCTCCATTGCCATCCACGATTAACCTTCTCTTCATTTGGCTGCTTTTTATCTGGCTTGACTGTGTTTTTCCTTTAAATTGGCAGTCTGAGCATTTTGTGGGGAGAAGACACAGGAGAGGGAATGTGGCTTGAAATATGGTTGTGGGTGTTTTTTAACAAGTTCTCTAAAAAACTTAAAAAAGACCTTTTAAAAAAATCTCTGTGAATTACCTTCTTTTGCTTTAAAAAGCAAATAGAAAGCTCAATGTTCCATACTAGCTCATGAGATACACCCTTTAGGGTACAGAAGAGTGGTTTTGTTTTAGATGCCTAACCAAAACAGAATACTTTATTTCTATAAAAGAAATTTATCTTACTGTAGTTAAAAGTATGCAAATACATGGAAGATGCACATTAAACACATAAAAACAAAGATAATAATTATTAGCATACATACATATGTGTGTATATACAGCTGGCAAAGAATCTGCCTGCAATGCAGGAGACTCCAGTTTGATTCCTGGGTTGGGAAGATACTCTGGAGAAGGCATTGGCTACCCACTCCGATATTCTTGGGCTTCCCTGGTGGCTCAGACAGTAAAGAATCCGCCTGCAATGTGGGAGACCTGTGTTCGCTCCCTGGGTTGGGAAGAGCCCCTGGAGAAGGAAACTACTACCCACACCAGTATTCTGGCCTGGAGAATCCCATGGATTCTCAGAGGAGTCTGACAGGCTACAGTCCATGGGATCACAAGGAGTCAGACACAACAGAGTGACTTTCACTTTCACTCAATATATATATATATATATATATATATATACACGAAATATGTTTCTATGTAAAACAGTTTGAGAGTAAGCTTTTACTTTTGTACCAAAAACACCAGAAAACTGCCATTTTTGAAAGTCAATTCCAAACATCTTCAAGATGTAAGACATGGGGGAAAAGTAAGAACTGTTAAACAAAAGATCCAGGTGTAGTGAAGAACCCCCGAAATGAAGGAAGACCTCCCCTTTTGTTTTTAATTCCAAAATGTTTCTGTGGGATTCTAAATATGGTAGGAAATCACCTGTCATGGACCCACATTCACTTACTCAAATCAAGCAATCATATTATGTCTGGCTGCACCATTCACACGCATGTTTAATGCAATCTTGGCATTCAAATAAAAGACACTGAGGTTCCCACTGCCTGTGTCCACAATATGGAGGGCTCAAATCTGGAAAGTAGAAAATATGCTATTGCAAAGTCAACATATGGTTCCCCTATAATATAGATCTGCCGAAACATTGCACAGAGCATATGGCGAGAGAATTTTATAGACACAGTGCAGAGTCAGGGACAAGAAGCTAGCTGACTTGGGGCTGACTGCCTTTCCATTTTCTGCTAGAGAAGGAAGTCAAGAAAGAATTTTGTCTTAAACATGCACACTCACTGAAAAATAAAAACAGTGTATCTTTTCAGTTGCAGAATGATATAGTTCTATTTCCTGGAAATGTCACGGAGAAGAAGTATATGAGGTTCCTTTTAAAAGATGGCATTTTAGTCATTTTCTTCCAGTAAATTATTCAACTCAGGTAGTAAACACTCTTTGGGGATACCTTTTCAGTTCAAAAACCATCTGCTTTTCTCCAATAATTGAACTCTCAGTCATAGTTCAGTTCACCCCATGGCCAAATTTAAACGATGTGACCCAGAATCTCCTGGCGAGAGCTGAACACCCTAGCTGAGATAATCAAATTCTCACTCCCAGAAACAGAACTGAGATTGAACAAGAGTCAGTCATTCATTTGTGAGTTTCACTGGCACCAAACATAGAGACTTGGAATGTGTGGGTGGTCAGGATTTTCTGTAAGAATAAAGGAAAGAGAGACACACAGGGAGAGGAACACACAGGTTTCTGGTTTTCCTGGTTCCTGCATAAGACCCAACCAAACTCAGGTGGGGTTTATACTCCATTATATACTGTCTTGCTTTCAGAATTCCTTTCCCTTTTTGCAAAAAGGTGTCTTTTAATGGAAAGACTTTTTTTGGAGAAGAGGCCCGCCCATACCTTGCAGGTTCTCAGTTCCCTGTGCAATGCAAGTGCTGAGTCTTAACCACTGGACTGCCAGAGATTCCCTAACTGAAAGAATCTTAATTAATATACTGGATGCTTGGGGCTGGTGCACTGGGACGACACAGAGGGATGGAATGGGGAGGGGGGAGGGAGGAGGGTTCAGGATGGGGAACACATGTATACCTGTGGCGGATTCATTTTGATATTTGGCAAAACTAATACAATTATGTAAAGTTTAAAAATAAAATAAATTAATATTCCTAGTATAAAGAGATCCTATGAGGGCCTGAATTATAAACACCAAGATGGAGAGGAGAAGAAGAAAAAGTTGGAAGACTTTGTGGATTGCCTTTCACTCCCTCCTCCCCACCCCCATTTATTATATGTATTATATACTGTTAATGTCTTCAACTAAATCATTTCCTTCAAACAGTCTTGCGTCAGGAGAAAATATCTTCTTAAATTTCTTTTTATACCTCTCTCCAGTCCCACCCTGCACAGTTCTGGAATTCACAGAAAGTCAATCTATGTCTAATGATTTAAAAAATACTTTTTCGAATAACTTCCCAGAATTCCAGTGGGATGATTTCCATTTTTCCCTCCAGCTCTACTTCCTCCACTGCCTTTTTATCCCCCATATGAGGAGTTAGGGATAAAACCACTTAATAGAAGCTAGATTGCCCATACAGAAAGAATGCCCGCCCTCACAGGGAATATGTCACTGGAATTTATTGCTGAATAGTTGGCCATTCTGCAGAACGTCCCTTGCAATCATATGATTTAGCCACCCTTGAAAGAAGACAGCTGATAAATCATTTTTTATAAAAACAAGAGAAATTGTTTTAAGATTTACAGAGTAAATTTATGAAATGTAACAATCTAATCATCTATAGTTTATTTCTGTAATGAAAAGATAGTCTCCCAAAGCCAGGTTTCTTTGTAAAAGGCAATGTTTCTACCCTTTTCTTTTCTGAAGGAAGGAGTTATACCACAGTTTAAGCAGAGAAATTGTGCCACAGATTCATCTTAGTAGGAAAGAGACCTCAGATAAAATTCAGAAAATTTAGTGAAAGCAGCAGAACAAATAAGATATAATACGAGCAACAATGATTTCAGCTTTCCTTCTAATATAAAAAGACAGCTGAATTGAGGCATTGGGCCACCCACTGCTGGAAGAAAAATGCTTGAATCCTCAGTACCTTTGATTCGCTGGTTTGTGGAGGTGAGAACATAGCTTTCACAGCATGTACTGGAGATGTAAGTTACATTTCATCTGCTCATCTTTTCCCACCCTTCGCCTACAGAGTACTTCTAATTGAAGTCTCTGCTGAGGAAATGTCAGCCTAATGTCTACACTGAAACTGTATTTAGAAGCTTTTGTAGGGCTGCTGGGCCTTATTCATCCCTTTGAGAATGAGATACATTTTACACTTTTTGTTGGGCTTTTTTCTTGTTTGTTTTATATCTCTGATAGCAGTGGATTAGAACAGTATTCCTTTATAAGATATATAATTTCAGAAACAATGAAAATACTATGATGTGGTTCTTGGGTACTTTCAAACTAAAATTCCTCAGCTATTTATTCACCCTTTTTTCACTCCAATGAATGGTCAAACCTACTTTATCTTTAAAATATACTTTTAAACAAATGATTACATTTCTTTGTCCTACAAGTATATCCTTTGCCTCAGAGAAATATTCTGCCACAAAATATATTGGCTACCAAAGGAAATACATACAATCAGCTCTTCTAGACAAGATCAATGGATGAAATTCAAGACTACATACACCATACACCTTTGGTTTTTGCCTTCAGCCTTAACTCTTCCTAACTACCAGGCACTCCTGAGCATTTTATAAGAACATAATTTAGATAGTTGACATCATTTTTGTCTGCCCCTTCAATTACTACTTCTAGGCAACTTCTTTATCTTGGCAGCAACTTATTCTATACACAGAGCCAGCACCTGGTATTTCTTTCAAGATGAAAACCCAGACTCGTCACACAGAATAGAGGATGGCAAGGGTAAGGCACCTTTACACAGGAAGAGGATTCAGCTTTAAATATAAGTCATAGAAATGCAAATCAAAAGTACAATGAGAGATCACATCACACAGTCAACATGACTAATACCAAAAAATCTACAAACAATAATTTCTGGAGAGGGTGTGGAGAGAAGGGAACTCTCCTACATTGTTGGTAGGGGTATAAACTGATATGGCCACTATGGAAAGCAGTGTGGAGGTTCCTTAAAAAACTAAAAACAGAGATACCATATGACCCTGTGGGGCTTCCCTCATAGCTCAGTTGGTAAAGAATCCGCCTACAATGCAGGAGACCCTGGTTCGATGACTGGGTCGGGAAGATCTACTGGAGAAAGGATAGGCTACCCATTCCAGTATTCTTGGGCTTCTCTGGTGGCTCAGCTGGTAAAGAATCCACCTGCAATGTGGGAGATCTGGGTTCAATCCCTGGGTTGGGAAGATCTCCTGGAGAAGGGAAAGACTACCCACTCCACTATTCTGGCCTGGAGAATCCCATGGACTACAGTCCATGGGGTCGCAAAAAGTTGGACACAACTGAGCAACTTTCACTTTCACTTTCATATGACCCTGCAATCCCACTCCTGGGCATGTATCTGGAGAATATATGCAGAAAGTATATGGTCTGAAAGTATACTTGCACCCCAGTGTTCGCTGCAACACTGTTTACAATAGCCAAGACATGGAAGCAACCTAAATGTCCATAGATAGATGTGGATAAACAAGATGTGGTACATATGTATACAATGAATATCACTCAGCCATTAAAAAGAATGGCATTCTGCCATTATCATACTGAGTAAAGTAAGTCAGAGAAAGAGAAATATCAAATGATATCACTTACATGGAGAATCTAAAAAGAAATGATACAAATGAATTTATTTACAAAACAGACTCACAGACTTAGAAAATGAACTTAAGGTTATCAGGGAGTTGGGGGGAGAGGATGGGGGAAAGGGATAGTTAGGCAGTTTGGGAAGGACACATACACACTGCTGTATTTAAAATGGATAACCAACAAGGTCGTACTGTAGAGCACAGGGAACTCTGCACAATGTTATGTGGCAGCCTGGATGAGAAGGGAACTTGGGGGAGAATGGATACATGTATATATATGGCTGCATCACTCTGCTGTGCATCTGAAACTATCACAACATTGTTAATTAGCAATATTCTGATATAAAATAAAAACTTAAGAAACAAATAAATAAAAGTCATTAAGGTCAGGTAGAGACCGATAGCTGACATTCCCTGGGGAGCAAGGCTCTAAACCAAATCATTAATGGTTGGACATGGCCTAATCCATTTCCTTCACATAAATGATACATTGAACCATAAACCAACCTGTGGCACTGGGATTGCAATGAATGTCTCCTGAGAAATAATGTCCTAAAATGAGAAATGCATTAATAGTATAAGGATACACTCAGTGAGGAGCTCCGGGCATTTCTCTTCTCTCCATCACTGCTGCTTCTCTCAGTCTGGATTTGAATATTTGCAGCAGCTTTCTTGCTGGTCACCTAGTTCAAGGATCCCTTCTGGTCCTCTGCCTTGCTGTTGCCAGCATGACTGCTACAAAGCATATCCATCTGATCATATCCATCTCCCTTGATTAGAAACATGGATCATCCCTTTCTCAAATGCTTTCATAAAACCAGCATAAGGCCCTACAGGTCATAGGAGTTCAAAATCCTGTTTCAGTCTTTCCCCAAAGCACAAAATCCTTGACAAATTTTCCTATATGGGTAATAGCAAGATATCCAAAGGTCCAGCATTCCTTCTTCCAAAGCTATTCCTTTCCATCCCCTTGACAGGGGTCTGTATACGTACCTTCAGTGATCAGTCCAATATCATTACACAGAATGCAGTGACTGGATGACAGAGGATCAGTGATTTTCAGGGAAAATAACTTCCCCTAAATCCTTCTGAGTTCTAAGCTAGGACCCCTATAATAAAATGCAGATTAACTAGAGAAAAACAATTAAAAAACAGATTAACTAGAGAAGGGTATTAACATATATGCCTCATGTATGCATATATGGTGTGGCATCAGCTTCTAGTCTTCTTTCCTGTGGCAAGAGCCAGTTTTTCCTGGTTGATGAAACTCTCTGGGAGAGGTTTTCTGATAATTGAGGTCCTTTGGCAGGATCTGTCTTTAGGCAGATAGGAGGAGTTCAGTACCTCCTTGCATTAGCTGTTTTTTAAGTCCTTGAGTCAAAATAACTAATATGCCCAAGGAGCATGCTCTGGGGTGACATATTTAGCTACCCTTCACTAGCTTGACAATTTGTGTCCTAAGCAAAGAAATGGACTGAATCCCATTTCCCATAGCAATTATCTGTCAGGAAACAGTGTGATCATGTGAAAGTTGCTCAGTCGTGTCTGACTCTTTGCAACCCCATGGACTATACAGTCCATGGAATCCTCCAGGCCAGAATACTGGAGGGGGTAGCCTTTCCCTTCCCCAGGGGATCTTCCCAACCCAGGGATCAAACCCAGGTCTCTGGCATTGCAGGCATATTCTTTACCAGCTGAGCCACCAGGGAAGCCCAAAAATACTAGAGTGGGTAGCCTATCCATTCTCCAGCAGATCTTCCCAACCCAGGAATTGAACCAGGGTCTCCTGCATTGCAGGCGGATTTTTTACCAACTGAGCTATGAGAGAAGCCTCATCTACATACTACATCTACATAGGAGTTCAGTTCAGTTCAATAGCTCAGTCATGTCCGACTCTTTTGTGAACCCATGGACTGCAGCACACCAGGCCTCCCTGTCCATCACCAACTCCTGGAGTTTACTCAAACTCATGTCCATTGAGTCAGTGATGCCATCCAACCATCTCATCCTCTGTCATCCCCTTCTCCTCCTGCCTTCAATCTTTCCCAGCATCAGGGTCTTTTCAAATGAGTCAGTTCTTCACATCAGGTGGCCAAAGTATTGGAGTTTCAGCTTCAGCATCAGTCCTTTCAAGAATATTCAGGACTGACTTCCTTTAGGATGGACCGATTGAATCTCCTTGCTCTCAAGGGACTTTCAAAAGTCTTCTCCAATACCACAGTTCAAAAGCATCAATTCTTCAGCGCTCAGCTTTCTTTATAGTCCACTCTCACATCCATACATGACTACTGGAAAAACCATAGCTTTGACTAGACATACCTTTGTTGGCAAAGTATTGTCTCTACTTTTTAATATGGTGTCTAGGTTAGTCATAACTTTTCTTCCAAGGAGTAAGCATCTTTTAATTTCATGGCTGCAGTCACCATCTGCAGTGATTTTGGAGCCCCCAAAAAATAAAGTCTGACACTGTTTCCCCATCTATTTCCCATGAAGTGATGGGACCAGATGCCATGATCTTTGTTTTCTGAATGTTGAGCTTTAAGCCAACTTTTTCACTCTCCTCTTTTACTTTCATCAAGAAGCTCTTTAGTTATTCTTCACTTTCTGCCATAAGGGTGATATCATCTGCATATCTGAGGTTATTGATATTTCTCCCGTCAATCTTGATTCTAGCTTGTGTTTCATCCAGCCCAGCATTTCTCATGAATGAGGGAAGTGATCATATGTAGTAACAAAATATTATGGGGAGGGATACTTAACTCCTCAGTGATACGCTTAATGGAAAGGTGCCAGCAGAGCTAGCTAAAGACATTAGAATTGAACTCTTTTGATCTCCTTGGCCTAATAGGACACCATGAGAAGGATAATCAGTTACTGCTGACAAGTGCTGCTGCACCTAAGTGGCTCAGAAATGGTGAATCTTTCTGGCAGAATAGAGAACTTACATTTTTTCTGCAGGAGATTTGGGCTAAATGATGGGTGTGTGTAAGTCGCTCAGTTGTGCCAACTCTTTGCCACCCTATGGACTGTATCCTGCCAGGCTCCTCTGTCCATGGAATTTTCCAGGCAAGAATACTGGAGTGGGTTGCCATGCCCTACTCCAGGGATTTTCCTGACCAGGACTCAAACCCGCATCTCCTATGTCTTTTGCATTGCAGGTGGATCCTTTAACTGCTGAGCCATCAGGGAAGTCCTACAAATGATGGGGCACTCCCCAATAGGTCCAAAAGTCAGTAGTGAAAGTAGGTTCTTTATCTCTTGCAGCTGCCACCAGTTCTGGATGAAGTCCTTTTGTAACAGTAATGGGGGGACAATTACTTCTCAACAACAAGATCAATCATAGGCCCTCAAGAAAGTACTACAGATCTATAAATGTATTTATTTACCATGCATATTAGCTCTTAGGATGCAAATCAATCCTGTGCATGCTGGGAAGACTCAGTCCAACATCTACCACATCACAGACTATAAACACCAAGCCCAGTGATATGCCTCTCTCAGAGTGAGACTACCCTTTTCTCCCAGAAAGATGAGATCTGTTTTCTCATTCATTTCCCCTTCTAAGTATGGTAAACTTCAGTGATTCCAAAGTTATAGCCAGTTCCACCTATTCTTTAACATGAAAGGGCAGTATTCATAGCTAAAGAAAGAACAAAACAAACAAAAGCAATAAAAACATAACAACAACAGAAGCAGGACCCTTAACTTGTAGGAGCTTACCCCAACATGCATCTTAACCTTTAACTCTTATCAATGCTACAGCTGAATTCTACTTTTCAATAATGGCATTATCTGAAATTTCACAAAGCATCCTATTGAGAGAGTCACTTCCTAGGCAGGTTGATAAGGAGTCTAGGGGTCCCCAAGGAGAGAGGGGTCTGGAATTCTCAAGGAGGAAGAAAAGATGAACTTTTTTTCTTTATCCACATTCCTTAGGATTATATTACAATAATGTATCCTGCCTGAGGACAGTGGTATCTTAAAATGTAAATTATGGGAGTAGACCTGGTCTTTACAAGGATGTATCCTGACTGAGGACAGTGTTATCTTAAAATGTAAATTATGGGAGTAGGTCTGATGAGGTCTTTACAACCTCCAGACATTCTTTGGATTATATAACTTCATTGTTAACACTAGCAAGTGGGTACTCTTTCTGCCCTTCTGATGCCTATGTCAAAAGCCTTCTCTAACTTTAATAAAACTTTATTACACAAAAGCTCTGAGCGATCAAGCCTCGTCTCTGGCCCTGGATTGAATTCTTCTCCTCTGGGGGCCAAGAATCCCAGTGTCTTTGCATGATTCAACAACAACCTCTCATCTTGGGGGCTCATCCGGGATCCTTCAGGACAAGGTAAGGATGCTTGGAGCTTTAGTTCTTTGTTCTCTTAGCGAACACGTTTTCTGCTGTGCTTTACTAACTCTACGGTGTGCTTGTGTGAATGAATGGCATGCCCTGCATGAAGCAAGTAAGGAGCCCTGCTCTGCGGTTCCACGGTGATCTCATACAGCTTATGGCAGAAGCCTGTCGGGGCGTTATACCAACCTGCCAATGCCAAGAGGCACCCAATGTCTCCTTCGGGAACTGACCAGAAATGGGCAAAGCGTGTGGACTGAACTCTCCTTTCTCGGTCAAACTTTTCAGTCTCTTTGACCATTTCATAACTCCTTGGGAATTAGAAGTACTAACCTAATCTATCGGATCATAGACTTTCCAGGGACTTGTGATCTATATTGTTATTGTGTACTGTGGCTTAGGTCCCAAACTTGGATTGGTAGTCAAGAAAGCACCTAGTCTCGCTAGGAATCGAAAGTTCGGAAGCTAGATGGAGCTCTAGCTCCAAGAACATCTCTGAGGTTAAAGGTTACTCAGATAGGGACTGCAATGGGTTTTTTCCTTTGGTAACACTGGCTCTTAGTGGGTCAGAGGAGGCTGTTATACTGGTGTGGTGATGCTTGGAAAGAACATCTCAGTTTTATGTTCATGTCGGTCAGGAAATACTCAGGATCGTGCACAGGCACTCAGGTGACAAATGTTTTCCCCAGCGGTCTTAGCTTGGGAGGCACTCCGGAAGGTTACTCTGATTCACCCCGGGTGACATCAGAGGCAAGCAAGGTTAAAGGTGAAGAGCTGGACGTCAAGTAGGGATGCTATCAAGTCTACCCTTGGTACATCCCCACCCCATCTCGGTGGTAGAACCGGGAGGGACGCGGACTGCACCTGCGTCGGTAAGGGACAGACTAGGAAGGAAAAGCTTTTGGTGTAACGTCTGTCTACACCCCCATCTAGAGCAGGGAGGGACACCTCTGGTAAAAAAATGGTACTGGTCGCTCTTTTTCTTTTACAGATGGGAGCTAACAATTCCAGCCTCACTCCTTTGAACTGTATCCTGAAAAACTGGGATAGGTTTGATCCCCAGGGCTTAAAGAAGACACACCTGGTCTTCCTATGTGATACTGCATGGCCATGGTATCCATTGGAGGATGGTGAACGGTGGCCAGTTGGAGGGTCTCTTAAGTATAATACTGTTCTACAATTAGACCGGTTCTGTAAGGAACAAGGGAAATAGGTAGAAGTAGCATATGTGTTGCCCTTTTTCTCTCTGGGAAATATGCCAGACTTATGTCCTAAGGGTATAGATTTGGGTGTGAAATCTTAACTCCCTCCTGTCCTCTTCCAAACAACTCCTGTCTCAGTATGACCTCAGACTACTCTGGTTTCAGTAGAAACTCAGACCATCGAAGAAAGAAATGAGATGGAGGACAGGAGACAAAGAAAAACAGGTTTCTCCAATATATCCCTGGGATCATATGCATAGAGCAGCCAGAGAGACTGAGGAACAGCCACACAAGCTGTTGCCTCTTTATGAAACACCCACTGGGAGAAATAATCAGTCTGTGAGAGTTAATAAGCCTTTCTCTTATCAAGAAATACAAAGAATCAAGGAGGATCTGGGAGACTATTTAGAGGACCCAGAAAAATATATTAGAGCTTTTAAAGGTGTTACTCTGCTTTATGACCTCACTTGGAAGGATGTGATGTGTATCTTGGGACAATCGCTGACTTCTGAGTCAAAGACTCGAGTTTTGGGAAAAGCAGTTGCTTATGGAGATGAATGGCTTGGTAATGAATCAGTAGGGAAGAGGGAGAACGAGATAGCAGCTCTCCCCACTGGGAATCAGGCAGTCCCAACTATAGAACCAGACTGGGACTACAACACAGCTAAATGAAGATGGGATCAGAGTCATTTTGTTAGATGTATTCTTGAAGGACTTAGGCAGACGCGTTCTAAGCCTTTAAACTATGGCATATTGGCAGACATAGAACAGGAGGAGAAGGAAGCCCCTGGTAAATTCCTAGACAGACTGAGAGAAGGCCTTCACAGATTCACTGAGATTGATCCTGAAAGTGAAGAGGGAAAAGTGATCTTAAAGGATAGATTTCTCACTCAGTTGGCTCCAGATATCTGCCACAAGCTATTAAATGGGCATATGGACCAAATCAGTCTTTAGATACTCTGTTACAACTGGCTCAGACAGTCTATTATGGTAGGGAATATGAGGAAAAGAAAGAAAGGCAAAAAAAGACAAAGGAAAAGGCGGAAGCCTTTGCCATAGCTATGAAAAACGTTCTTAAACAGCCTGAGAAAAATCCCCAGAGGCACCCAGGTGAAAAGAGATGGGCTTGCTATTACTGTGGAAAGGAGGGGCATCTCAAACGGGATTGCCCTCAGGCATCTAAGCTGCCCCCGGCTCCTTGTCTGCAAAGGCCCACACTGGAAGAGAGACTGCCCCCAGAGGCATAGGTCTCCGGGGTCGGACTCTCAAGACAATCGGGACTGAAGGTACCCGGGGGTCCCCACACAAGCTCCCGTCCTAATTACACCTGAGGAATCCTGGGTATTAATAATTGTGGGGGGTCAATCCGTCGATTTCCTTTTAGATACTGGGGCAACTTATTCTGTGCTTACTGAAGACCCTGGCCCCCTTTCTTCCCGATCCGCTTCCTTATTGGGACTGTCTGGACGAGCCAAAAGGTATTATTTCAGTTCTTCTTTATCTTGCAACTGGGATTCTGTGCTGTTTTCACACGAGTTTCTGATTGTGCCAGAATCTCCCTCACCCCTTTTGGGAAGGGATATACTGAACAAGGTCCATGCCTCTGTTTTCATGAATATGGAGCCCTTCTTTTCTCTCCCTTTAGTTGAACAAAATGTAAATCCTAGAGTATAGGCTGATGGAAAATCTGTGGGTTGAGCACAAAATGCTATTCCTGTAGTTGTTAAGCTCAAAGACCCACACATATTCCCACATAAGAAGCAGTATCCATTGAAACCTGAGGTTAAGGAAGGGTTAAAACCCATCATTGAAAATTTAAAGGAGCAGGGACTATTAATTCCCTGTAACAGTCCTTGCAACACTCCTATTTTGGGTATAAAGAAATCGAATGGTAAATGGAGACTAGTTCAAGATTTACGAAAAATAAATGAGGCTGTAGTTCCTTTACACCCCATGGTGCCTAATCCTTATACTCTATTGTCTGAAATTCCTGAACAGGCCAAATATTTCTCAGTAATTGATTTAAAGGATGCCTTCTATTCAGTGCCTTTGGGGGAAGAAAGTCAATTTCTATTTGCCTTTGAAGACCCTACACAGCCAGCTTCTCAGTTAACCTGGACAGTTTTGCCCCAGGGATTTCGTGACAGTCCTCACTTATTTGGACAAAGTTTGTCACGGGATCTACAAAACTTTAATAGCTCTGAAGTGGTGGTGTTACAATATGTAGATGATATTTTGCTCTGTGCTGAGACGGAGGAAGCTTGTTCGTGAGCCTCAGAAGATTTCTTAAACTTTCTGGCAGGCTGTGGTTACAAGGCATCAAGAGAAAAGGCTCAGCTTTGTCAACTGTCCGTTAGATATCTGGGCCTAATCATATCAGAAGGGACTAGGGCCATAGGCCCTGAGAGAATTAAACCTATACTAAATCACCCCCTACCTATGACTTTAAGACAATTGAGAGGATTTTTGGGAATCCCAGGTTACTGTCGCATTTGGATTCTGGGTTACGGGGAACTTGCCCGGCCTTTATATAAACTTATAGCTGAAACTCAGCAGGCCCAAACCGACAAACTGGTTTGGTCTCCAGAAACTCAAAAGGCTTTTAAGGTTTTTCAGACTGCTCTCCTGCAAGCTCCAGCTCTGAGCTTGCCCACAGGGTCAGAATTTAATTTGTTTGTCAATGAAAGAAAAGGTGTGGCATTGGGAGTTTTGACACAACCCCGAGGGCCTCACCAGCAACCTATTGCTTATCTAAGCAGAGAATTAGATGTAGTTTCACGTGGGTAGCCCTACTGCCTAAGAGTAATTGGGGCAGCGGCTTTGTTAGCACCTGAAGCTTTAAAAATAATTAATGGACAAAACCTTACTTTACTGACTTCTTGTGATGTGAGTGGAATCTTAAATTCTAAGGTTAATATTTGGATGACAGACAGTAGGCTTCTTAAATATCATTGTTGTTAGAAGGACCAGTAATTAAGCTTAAAGTTTGTGGAAATTTAAATCCTGCCACTTTCCTTCCTGAGAAGGAAAATGAAACACCTGATCACGATTGTTCTCAATTCCTAACTTTAAACTATGCAGCTTGGGAGGATCTAAAGGATACCCCATTAGACAGTCCTGACATGGAAATATTTACAGATGGCAGTTCTTTTGTTCGGGATGGAAAGCGTAAAGCAGGTTACACCGTGGTGACTGCTGAATAGGTTTTGGAAGCAAAATCTCTCCCCCAGGCAACCAGTGCTCAGTTAATGGAGCTTGTGGCCCTGACCCGAGCTCTAGAGTTAAGCAAAGGGCAGCGGATGGGCCTGATAATCTATGTGAATCTACTTCTGCTGACTCCAAAAATCCTGAGTCTGCCGTTTGATTCTCAAGACAATGCCTTTCTGTCCTGGGCTCACTCCTACGCTGCATTCCACAATCGGTCTAACTGCTGGGTCTGTGGAGCACTCCCCTCTTCATCAGTGGAAGGCTTCCGGAGGTGGACATCTCCACTTCAAGGAAAAGACTTTCTCCAAGGCTGTGAATACCTTCGACAACAATCACATGCAATGCCTCTTCTTCATCTGATGACATCTACCAACCCTAAAATGGACTGGGGCAACACTTTGCACTTTAACTACAGACATAATGTGATTTTTAATTTTGATTCTGAATGTTGTGTTTTTGCTGTTTGCTCCCTGCATCTATAATTGTATAACTGGATATGTTTCTAGCCACATGAAAGCTTTTAAGTTACAAATGATTGCTCAAACTCCTGCTACTGTTGCAACTTCCTCCAGCTACTATTTGGGGCCCCTGGAACAGATATCCTCAATATGAGGATTAGGAGAATATGTTGCCTCACCAATTTACGGACAACACCTCTTGTCAGCTCGGAAGCAGTTATGGAACGAGAACGACACCCCTTTTCCCTAGGCAACATAATTCTCCTAAAAGAAAAGGGGGGAATGAGAGAGTCACTTCCTAGGCAGGTTGATAAGGAGTCTAGGGGTCCCCAAGGAGAGAGGGGTCTGGAATTCTCAAGGAGGAAGAAAGGACGAACTTTTTTTCTTTATCCACATTCCTTAGGATTATATAACAATAGTGTATCCTGCCTGAGGACAGTGGTATCTTAAAATGTAAATTATGGCAGTAGACCTGGTCTTTACAAGGATGTATCCTGCCTGAGGACAGTGGTATCTTAAAATGTAAATTATGGGAGTAGGTCTGATGAGGTCTTTACAACCTCCAGACATTCTTTGGATTATATAACTTCATTGTTAACACTAGCAAGTGGGTACTCTTTCTGCCCTTCTGATGCCTATGTCAGAAGCCTTCTCTAACTCCTTTATACTTTAATAAAACTTTATTACACGAAAGCTCTGAGCGATCAAGCCTCGTCTCTGGCCCCGGATTGAATTCTTCTTCTCCGGGGGCCAAGAATCCTGGTGTCTTCGTGTGATTCAACAACAACCTTTCACTATTATTGTGGGAACTGCTCCGGTTACTACCGAGAATGTCCTCTCTCATTCTAAGCTCATCTTGTGACATCTCACTTATTTTGGGGGAGCCTATTAAATAATGCTTTCACGCTTGACTCAAATCCCAGGCTTCCCTGAGGTCTTGGCAGATGTGAACACTCTTTTTCGCTACTTCTGTACTGCCTTTATGAATACACTTTTGTTCTGTTACACCTAATTAGTTACATGTCTGTAAAGTCTACAGTGACATGAACTTCACAGGGCAAAGGATGTGTCTAATTCATTTCTCTATGTCTGTTATCAAGACAGTGCTTAGAAAATAATGGATCTTTAATAAATAGGATGTTTATTCAATAAAATAACTCTCATTGATTCAAAATGGTTGAAATGGGATGGGGAAACATACAGAATAACTGATATTCTAATCAACCTAGTAACCTAAGTTACTAATGTTATAACGTAACACTGATTACAATGTTTGTCTAGTTGCATATAATTATCTACCTATAAGAGTTAAAAAATTTGTAATGTTACTTTATATTTAGTTAATATTAAGCACATACTTCAGGATACTATGGATGTTGGGTGAGCACGGTATCTTCCAGGCCATATCTGAGGATGAGGATCAAATCAAACTCTAACACTGTTGGCTGAGGCCTTTGCGACAGTTATTTATATCAACACGGTGAGGATTAAGTCTCCTAACAGCTCTGTCTACATCATCTCCTCCTGCTTTAGCCCCTCAGCTGTTGAGTCCCTATATTCTATGTATTGCTGGTAGGACCATGTCTTCCCCACTCATCACTTTTCCCTGGGAAGGAAAGGATAGCACATACAGCTCTACTCCTCATGCCCCCAACACAATTTCTCTCTTTAGGGAAGAGAAGTATATTGCTTGATGAGTGAGTTTGGCAGAAGGAAGTGGGATTGTGTGGCTCAGCCTCTGCCAAGGCATCTCTGAGGCTGCTTTCTGGTCTGTTCCCTGAAGTGCAGCAAGTGGTCTGCTTGGCAGGTGTGTTCTATAGTGGTCCAGCAGAGTCAGGGACTGCTTGCCCAAACTGTGGATTAAAGTCTTGGCCCTTTGTGGCTACACTGAGAAATCTTGTCCTCCATTCCACATTTGAGTCATAATAAAGGATTTTGTTTGCTTTTTAGATCTTTGTCTGCTTCTTGTGTCTGTCTTTCAATTGGCTTTGAATTCTGGAAAGAGAAAATGATTGTAATTCATTGACCCTTCCCTCTAAAACCTGAGCAAGCAGTCCACAGAGTTTACAGTGGATTTGCTTTCTTTTGTTTCTGTTGCCTATTTTTTCCAGCCCACTCTAGATCCATGTCACAAGAGAATGATGGACTCTGCGCCCTGCCTCTGGATGGAAACTGGAGCACTCTGCCTTGAGATAAACTTTGTCATCTGGATTCTCTTTCCCTCAAGAGATACTTGATCATTAGCAAGGAGAATACTGAAAGCTTTATTTGTAACTTCTCTACACACGTACTAGTCTACCTTAATCCTCTGATTAGATGCTCAGTATTAAGCTTGTGCTCCTACAAGGGGAAAAAAAAAAAATACAGAATCTGTCAAAATTCTTTAACATATTCTGAATATTCAAACATAATTGATGGAAGAAAGTAACTGATTCATCTTATTTTGTGCAAGAGGGTTAGACATTATTATTAATGAATGATTATTAATCCACAATTTACAGAGCGCAAACATGCTGGAAAAGTACAGAGCACCTTAGAAATAGAAAGGGGGGTAATTGTTCATTGTCCCCTTCACATTTTGGACCCTCTTGGACAAATAAAGCAGTCATTGGTCTGATATGTATGTTCCAGTCATGAAAAAATACTTCTTAAGGTTAGAGTCACCCTTTTGTATAAAGTTTTATAGACTGTATGTGTTCATGCATGCTCAGTCACTCAATCATGTTCAACTATTTGCAACCCCATGGACTGTGGCCTCCAGGCTTTGTCCAGGGAATTCTCCAGGCAAGAATACTAGAGTTAGTAGCCATTCCCTTCTCAAGGGGATCGCCCGACTCAGGGATCAAACCCAGGTCTCCTAAATTACAGGCAGATTCTTTAGCACCTGAACCACCAGGGAGCCCATCCATGTCCCAAATACTCCTTAAAGCACAGACCTCCTTTTCTTTCACAGAAAAGCGCTTCCATAAAATTCAGGGCTAGATTATAGTTTCAGCTACTAATAATATGTTCATCTCAGACTTTGTACCTCATCATCTCCCTTTACCTACATGAGTGATTTCCACAGAGCTAGTCTCTCACATCTTTTTACACATAGGCTTCCCAGGTGGTGCAATGGTAAAGAATCTGTCCACAACCCAAGAGACCTGGGTTCAATCCCTGGGTCGGGAAGATCCCCTGGAGGAGGGAATGGCAACCCACTCTAGTATTCTTGCCTGGAGAATACCCATGGACAGAGGAGCCTGGTAGGCTACAATCCATGGGGTCGCAAAGAGTCAGACACAACTGAGCAACTTCAATTTACCCACAATAGTAGATATAATGGTCATCTGAATTAAATTCACACGTTCCCATCCATTTTAGTACACTGACTCCTAAAATGTTGATATTCACTCTTGCCATCTCCTGCTTGACAACAACCAATTTACCTTGATTCACAGACTTAACATTCCATGTTCCTATGCAAAGTTGTTCTTTACAGCATCAGACTTTACTTTCACCACTGGCACATCCACAAGTGAGCATCATTTCTGCTTTGGCCTAGCCTCTTCATTCTGTCTGGAGTTATTTCTCTGCTCTTCTCCAGTAACATACTGGACACCTACCAACCTGAGAGGGGCTCATCTTCCAGTGTCTTATCTTTTTGCCTTTTCATACTGTTCATGAGGTTCTTGAGGCAAGAATACTGAAATGATTTGTCATTCCCTTCTCCAGTGGACCACATTTGGGTGGCCCTGCACGATAAGGCTCAAAGCTTCACTGAGTTACACAAAGCTGTGATCCATTTGATCATTTTACTTAGCTTTCCTAGACTGTGGTTTTCCTTCTGGGGGTTATGATATTATAGTTCTTACTTCTGTCTGGCCCCTGATGGATGAGAAAAAGAGGCTTGTGCAAGCTTCCTTATGGGAGGAACTGGCTGTGGGGAAAACTGAGTCTTGCTCTGGTGGGCAAGATGACATACAACATGTCTTCTTAAGACTTCCCTGTGGCTCAAACGGTAAAGAATCTGCCTGCAATGTAGGAGACCAGAGTTCGATCCCTATGTTGGGAAGTTCCTCTGGAGAAGGGAATGGCAATCCACTCCAGTATTGTTGCCTGGAGAATTCCATTGGCAGAAGCCTAGTGGCTACAGTCCGTAGGGTCTCAAAGAGTTGGACACGACTGAGTCACACACACACACACACACACACACACACACACACACACACACACACTGGTGGGCAGGGCCCTGCTCAGCAAATTTTGAATCCAATTGTCTGCTGATGGGTGGGGCTGTACTTCCTTTCTGTTAGTTGTTTGGCCTGAGGTGACTCCATCCTGGAGTATATAGGCTCTACAGTAGGGTTACTCAGTGACCTCCAAAAAGGACTTATTCTGGTAGACACCTCCCAGGACTGCTGCCTCTTGCCTTATCTGCTTATGGAGACACCATGATCAGGAAAGTGGTTTTACCAGAGTGGATTTACTGTCATTTCCCAAACATGAACACTCCCCTGAACATTTGGTGGTAGATAGAAACTGTTTGTGTACTTCCTAGGGGAAATACACAGCCCTTTCGTTCTTGGCTTCTCTTAGGACTTACAAATGTGTCTCCCTCCAGTTGCCTTGCTGATTTCTTTGCTCATCTGTCATCACAGGTGGTCCTTACACTTCACCTGTTTCCTCTTCCTCCATTATTTACTGAGACTTTACTTGTGATGATATAAATGCAAGACAGGCTTCAGAGGTCCTGGATAACTATAGGATGAGGGTGATGAGAACCTCTCCTGTATGAAATTCCACTTCATTGAGGATATTTACAGGAGGAGACTGAGGTAGTGGAGTAACTTTTGATCATGCTGTACTACTTCCTAAGCCTTTGATGGTTGATTATCATTTACTTGATGATGTGGCGGTGTCTAATGGGAGGAAAATATAAACACTGAGGAAGATCATTCCAGGTATCCTAGGAGCTGATTTCAAGGTTTTCCACTTCAATAAACATATATCAACATTTTTTTATGCTTGTGAAAACAGCCCTCCACCTCCCAGCTAGTATTCTCCCATGAGAGCAAATTCTAACATAGCATGTCACTCTTTATTCATTATGACTGCCCAGTGCCCTGAACAGCCCCTGCCATAAAAAACTTGGCGGTTATAAATTGGCAGCATCTTTCTCTCGTACATTCTGCTGGGAAGCCTTCCTCAGTTTGGCGTTGCTTTCTCTCCCCTTTGCTTTGGCTGTGAATCTGAAGAAGCATTCATTATTCAGATTTTCAAACTGTAATCTGCCCCTGCATTCATCATCCATGCTGCCTCTATTGCCTCAACATAATGTCACTTGAGCCCTATTTAGTATATTTACCTGTTTTTAAGTTTTTAAATTTTGGTGGGTTTTAGTAGCAATGGGATTGACAAAGTGTTATGGTTATGAGTTCTCTATCCAGATCTCGTTTCTTTTCCAGGTCAAGGATTCAGAATATTTTCTTGAGGAATGATGGAGAAATATTTGAGTAAGTTTGCCTGTGAATGTCCTTGACTGGCCTCTTGCTGCCATAATCAATTTGAACTATCTTTATATATAATTCATTTGCCCTTCCATCTAACAGTGCATTCAACACTGCTTCAATTTCTACTTGTGTGAAGGTCATTTCTTTGGTCTACAATATATCCCTTTCTTAATAGTATTATTTGCTGGCATACATCAATTTGCCTGAAATTGACTCATGTGCTGGCAGCTAGGCTAAATGCTTGCTTTGTTTTTGGCTGTGTGTGAAAGCCCAGTCCCAGATTGTCTTTCTGTGTTTGAGGTGCGCAAAACATGGAGCACACTAGGGAAAAAGTAAGTATTCACATAGGAGCACTGCAATGGGATTAGTGTATCAGGGTGCCAGTTGGAGCCTCTGTCCAGTAGTATGATCTTAATTAACCACTTCACCTTCTTCTAAGTCCAACATTCTCCTGTCTAAAATAAGGATATTGGACTATGTGGTTTCAAATGCTTATTCTCATTCTAGTTTTCATAACACATTGTTATTGCTGGCATGGCAAATAAAAGTTATAAATCAAAACTACCTCTGTAGAATAGTAAACTTCTTTCATATGTTTTCCTATCATACAGATTACATTATCATGTGGTTTAAGCTGTCTCATAAGCATATAAAGGAGTGCTGCTTCTAACACTCCAACAAAACCAAACTATTTCAAATCCTAAAAGATGATTCTGTGAAAGTGCTGCACTCAATATGTCAGCAAATTTGGAAAACTCAGCAGTGGCCACAGAACTGGAAAAGGTCAATTTTCATTCCAATCCCAAAGAAAGGCAATGCCAAAGAATGCTCAAACTACCGCACAATTGCACTCATCTCACATGCTAGCAAAGTAATGCTCAAAATTATCCAAGCCAGGCTTGGAACCATGTGAACCATGAATGTCCAGATATTCAAGCTGGTTTTAGAAAAGGCAGAGGAACCAGAGATCACATTGCCAACATCTGCTGGATCATCGAAAAAGCAAGAGAGTTCCAGAAAAACATCTATTTCTGCTTTGTTGATTATGTCAAAGCCTTTGACTGTGTGGATCACAAAAAACTGTGGAAAATTCTGAAAGAGATGGGAATACCAGACCACCTGACCTGCCTCCTGAGAAACCTGTATGCAGGTCAGGAAGCAACAGTTAGAATGGTTCCAAATAGGAAAAGGAGTACACCAAGGCTGTATATTGTCACCCTGCTTATTTAACTTATATGCAGAGTACATCATGAGAAATGCTGGGCTGGATGAAGCACAAGCTGGAATCAAGATTGCTGGGAGAAATATCAATAACCTCAGATATGCAGATGACACCACGCTTATGTCAGAAATTGAAGAAGAACTAAAGAGCCTCTTGATGAAAGTTAAAGAGGGGAGTGAAAAGTTGGCTTAAAGCTCAACATTCAGAAAACAAAGATCATGGCATCTGGTCCCATCACTTCATGGGAAATAGATGAGGAAACAGTGGCAACAATGGCTGACTTTATTTTGGGGGGCTCCAAAATCACTGCAGATGGTGATCGCAGTCATGAAATTAAAAGACGCTTACTCCTTGGAAGGAAAGTTATGACCAACCTAGATAGCATATTAAAAAGCAGAGACATTACTTTGTCAACAAAGGTCCGTCTAGTCAAGCTATGGTTTTCCCAGTAGTCAAGTATGGATGTGAGAGTTGGACTGTAAAGAATGCTGAGCACTGAAGAGTTGATGCTTTTGAACTGTGGTGTTGGAGAAGACTCTTGAGAGTCCCTTGGACTGCAAGGAGGTCCAACCAGTCCATCCTAAAGGATATCAATCCTGGGTGTGCATTGGAAGGACTGATGCTGAAGCTGAAACTCCAATACTTTGGCCACCTGATGCTGGGAAAGATTGAAGGTGGGAGGAGAAGGGGATGACAGAGGATGAGATGTTTGGATGGTATCACCGACTCAATGGATATGAGTTTGGGTGAACTCCAGGAGTTGGTGATGGACAGGGAGGCCTGGCATGTTGTGGTTCATGGGGTCGCAAAGAGTCGGACACAACTGAGTGACTGAACTGAACTGAACATATTTCAGTCTACTATCTCAACACTTTTAGAATATTTTTTCATGTGAAGCTTTTTCACATTGGACTTTTATGATCTTGTTTAGGAAAATATCAGATTATCTAACTTAAGCCTAAGGGATTAAGGAGGAGGAAAATTCTTAATAAGTTCTTCTTTCAAGCAGTTGCATTATTTCAGCCATTCTAGCTTTTACAAAAGTTATACAGGTCAGAGCCCCATTATTCTTCAAGCAGTAATTTTATAGAGGCTTACATTATGTTGGTGGTTATTATATTAAACTCCAAAAATATGAGTTATGCTATGGAAATGTCTAGTATGCGTGATATTATATCCTATGACATTTTCAAAATCTCAAAATTTTTCATCAGATAGAACTGGTATAAAATCAATGGGGGATAATTAGAAGGAGATGAAATCACAAGGCTGGAATAGGAAAAGAAGGGAAAAGTAGAAAGTTCCAACTCTCTCACCATTCCCTGCAAAAAAAAAAAAAAAAAAATTATCTCAAGGGATCTTGCAAATGATAAAGGAAGTCAAGAAGAATACACCAGAACCTTAGACTTTTACTCTTGCTTCTCTAAAGAAGCAGAGTATATGTCTGAAAATATTATGAGACATAGAAAGCAAAGTCATAAACACAAAAAAATCTTTAATATCTAGATAAAGGACTAGACTTGGAAGTGTCCCTCAATACATACAACATGTGCAACAAACCAAGACAGATCTGCAGGTTCACAGTTCAAACTGGAAGAGAGAGAGAACCCAAAAGGCTTCTGGTGAGTAGAGTCAGTAAATGGAAAAAAGAAGAGTTGCCATATTAATGGGTTAACATGTATTAAATGTCACTGAAAACCAAGTTTTCTAGATATTTGATTTCATTTTAATAATAAAAATTTTGACAGATTCTCCTTCAACTTCAGTGGTTCTGACTGGAGAACCTTATTTTTTCCTATAAGGTTTTAAATTCATGGTTGGGGAAAGTGAAAGTGGCTCAATTGTGTCCGAATTTTTGTGACCCCATGGACTATACACAGTCCATGGAATTCTCCAGGCCAGAATACTAGAGTAAGTAGCCATTCCCTTCTCCAGGCAATTGTACCAAGCCAGGGATCGAACCCAGGTCTCCCACATTGCAAGCAGATTCTTTACCAGCTAAGCCAACACGGAAGCCCAAGGATACTGGAGTGGGTAGCCTTTCCGTTCTCCAGCGGATCTTTCCAACCCAGGAATTGAACCGGGTTTCCTGCATTGCAGGCGGATTCTTTACCAGCTGAGCTACCAGAGGATAGAAACTTTTTGTATGTAAAGTGACTATAACAAATGTGTATGTTTCTTGAGCTTTCTGCTTTGTTGATTGTGTGTCATTTGATCCACTGAAAAGCCCCAATAAATGGGATTATATTTTGCTTTCCTCAACTGAAGAAACCTACAAACACTAAGGTTAAGTGGCTTGTCAACAACTTGTCACAAAGTCAAGAAGTGGCAGAGATGGGACTAACACCAAAGTCTCCAGCTTCTCAGACTTTCATCAGGTACCTATGTTCCTTCCGTCAACACTGTAAAGTTAAAAAATAATTTCTTCACCTCAAACTCAGAATAATCAAAACAATTTTGTCCCTTAATTTTTCTATGGAACTTCTTAACCATGTCTCTTAAAATTACTCACAAACTGTGGTATGATGGAAACTAAAATGACCTTTTACTTGAAGTACTGAATCAACATTACAACTCCTGTACTGTCGTATGAGCTCTTGGACATGTCATTTAAGATCTCTAAGTTTTAGTCTATCTGTAAAATTGCAATCAAAATATCATCCCTATGAGATTAAGTGGAATTAAATAATCCATTCAAAACCATTTTGTAAACTACAGATTATCACTAGTAATTTACTATGTATGCTGGAACAGTAAAGCACTTGATACAAACCTATTGGATAAATGAATAATGAATGAATGAATCTCATATTCCTTTATTTTATCTCTTTAATTTATGTACTGTCTCATGGTTTGAAAATCCATTTTGTCTTTTTTCCCTATGAATTGTTCTGTTTGTATCATGCATATCCAAACTTTCTGGCCAACCCTAATTGACTAAAAATATTTATAGGAATTTCCCGTCATTATATCTGTGCCAATGACAACTAAATTGCCATTTTCTTCCTCCTTAAATATTAGATTTCTGAAATACAAGTAGATTAACTCAGCTAAGAAAACAAGAAATAAAAATCTTTTCATGTTATGCACACTGCTTTTAAATTGCATTTTGAATGTGTTTCTCAAAATTTGCATAATCATTCATGAAGCTCCTTTCATTTGAATACCAGAGTAATGACAACTTAAGAGATATTGTTTGCTGTTTATTCAAAACAGATTTCATTTATTAAAGTAGATCTTTATGTGCATACCCTGTTCCAAGCCACATATGGACTCAATTAGTAACATGATCATTTATGCTGATGCTGTTTTGGAATTATGACTTGAAATATATCATAGTAACTTCTGTAATCTTAAGGAGCAGTGCTTTAATTTTTTAATCTAGTTACACAGAAGAAAGTAAATGGAGAAAGAAGAAGCAGGCAACAGAAGATGAGATGGTTAGATGTTAGATGAGATGGTTAGATGTTAGATGAGATGGTTTAGATGGTTAGACTCAAAATGCACATGAATTTGAGCAAATTCCAGGAGATACTGGAGGACAGAGAAGCCTGGTGTGCTGAAGTCCACGGAGTCACAAAGACTCAAACACAATTTAGCAACTGAACAACAACAATTATACAGAAAGTATTTTAAAACTTGAAATCTCACGTCACATTTGATTTATCAATATTTCTGCTATTTATGGCTTAACACATCAAGACTTCAAAACAAGGAAATAAGGTTGGTTGAGTGCCACTTCTATCCAAAGGTGAACTTTAATCCCTGGATAAAACTCCCTCTTTTCCTATGAGCTGATAACACAAAGAAGTTATATCTTAATTGTGACCTGATATACTAAGATTTTTAAATTTTATTTTGTACATGTGTTGCCCTGTCCCATGTACACCTGTGGCTGATTCATGTCAATGTATGACAAAAACCACCACAATATTGTAAAGTAATTAGCCTCCAATTAAAATAAATTTAAAAAATTTATTTTGTAGTGAATATATTTGATTCTATTCATCATTTAATTTTACCATATTAGTGAGGCCACTGACAAAAGTAAACTCTCCCTTTAAAGTAGTATGAAGTTAGAAACTCGAAAACAAACAAACAAACAAACAGTTTCAGCTCTATTTCTCACTAGATGAATAAAGCCAAGTGTGTATATGATTTTTTGAATCCTTCTCACCCTGCAAAATGGGGCTAACAATAGTTCATGCCTTGCAGAGATTCTATGAAGATTCAGTGATATAGTGCTTTGAAGAAGTTTATCACAGATCCTGGCACAGAGGATCAATAAACACTCCATAAACATTAATCATGATCATTTATTATTATTGTTATACTTATGTGTGGATATCTGCATCATTCTCATGGACACATTTATTCTCTTTACATGGATAAGTTTATTCTTCTCTAGGTAGCACAGACTTGGGTATCTGGCTGGCAATTGTTTTTTCTACCCTTTTTATGCCTTACACACAGTAAATTATCAGTTAATTGAAAGCTGATGTGTTGGTTTACCTTGTCTGCATTATTCGCTTGCCTTCCAGAAAAGTAAACTGAACACATTCTTCTGTGTGACACTGGAGAAACAGAGGTGTCCAATGTGATTTTGTGGATGGCTTTTAACTCAAAATTTATCCGAAAAACTAGTATTTTTGAAGCCATGGTTAAAGTCAAACTCTTAGAGAATTAGAGAGAAAAAATAGCTCTGTATAATATTATACTTAAAGCATTTATGCCAAATAAGACATTCTCAAGTTAATTATCTAATCTAATGTAGTCACAGTTGAATTACTTTGGAAGTAATTAGGGGAACAAAGCATTGATAAGGTGTGTGTGTGTGTGTGTTTCCTGAATAATAGCATCTAAAACAGGTTATTTTCTTTGAATTTTAAAATGGAATTTAAAAACTTTCAAGATGGAAGCAATTATTTTTATGTATACTTATGCTATCTTAAACAATTGATCTAGAGGATTCTGCCACAGTCAAATTCATGGTACTGGCAATGTCTTGAAATTGGCACATTCTTTAATTTTTTAATAGGCATTTGATGGGAGAAGGAGAGATGTATTTTATTCAATTTAAGAATCAAAATAGTGGTCTTACTGGTTTCTCTTTTCCACAATACTTTACCAAACAGATATCCTCAAAGAAAAGTGCGCTAGGAGACAATGCTACATGATGCAAATCTAGTAGCCGAGAGTGGTAAGGGTGAGGCTGATAAGGTGGGCTTCAGTCATGCGGTAAAGGACACTGGGTACCATGCTAAGGAGACTGAAGGCAATGTGGGTTTGAGCAGGGTAATAACATGATCAAATCTGCATTTTTGAAATCACTCTGGTGCCTAGGATAAGAGTGGGGAGAAATCAGAAATGGAAGGAATAATTTGGAAGTCAGAATAGAAGCTGGAAATGGCCAGAACTAAAGGTATAATAGTTCTTATGGGGAAAGGATGTAAGAAACTATAGGATCTATTTTTAGTTAACTTGGCAAGATGAGAAAAAGTAAGGAATCCTCCTATGATCTTATATATTTATATCACACAGGATGCTTACATATATTTGGCTGAAACTTTATATAATTATAAAGTCTCAGCATTAAAAAAAGCTAAATAAATAAAAATAGATATCAAAGAATCTGTCCAAATAATAAGGAAAAAGAATTCTGGGAAATAAGGACATTCTACAAAGAGAAAGCCTGGCAGTCAGGGAGAGAATACACACACACACACAAACACACAGACACAGGCACGCACGCGTGCACACACACACACACACAGATGATACATGTAGCAAAGGAATATAGAACATTCAAAAGTTTTCTAGCCTTAAGTAATTTAAAGGACAATGAGATAACAATCTAAAAGGTAGCAGACTCCGATTCAGGAAAGAGAAAGTGATGACTTTTACTAATGTAATCAGCGGTGAAATGTTTTGTAATTTATTATTATTATATACAAATATAGCTGAGAAGCATAGAAGTCAATCTTCTAAATAGTGGTTCAACAGTTATTGAAAAGCAGGAACAGATAAAGAATAAAACAAATAACTTGGTGTCAGGCTCATCATGTTGATCTGCTTGGACATTTCTGTAATAGTAGTACTACTAATTGTAACAATACTTTAATTATTTACTAATACTTCAACATACTATACATTTGAAAAAGTGTACAGTATTGATGGATTGATCCATGGAGCTACTGGCAAACTCTTCTCTTTCTGATTTGACTGGCACTTCTGAGAACATATTTTTCTTCAAGCATTGATGGAAACGAGTTGGGAAATGACTGAACTCTGTTTTCTTTAAGTATGGTAAATAAAGCTTTATTTGGGGAAATAATAAAGAGAAGTCTACTCTCAGGCTACTTTTTCAGAATAGCTAAATCCTGAAAAAGTATGATATCAAAGAAAATGCAAGATATGTTACTATATTCTCAGGAAAAAGAATTGAAGCTCCAATATTACCCAATCTATAGCAAGCTGATTGGCTTATAAAATGGGTTTTCACTTGATTTAAATGAAAGTGAATACCTCATTTTAATTTATTGCACTTTATCTACCACACATAAATAGCCCCTTAAATTTATTACATAGTATCTACAAAGAACACATCTGTAAAGGACCCACCTAGGCTTACTAATGTCAGGAATAATTTCTTTAGGTTGTTCCGCTTTTACAGCACCTCACAGTGACAAACTCAAAGAGTTTCAGTGGTTTGAATACACCACGTGTTTGTACCTCAAAAGTGATAAGCTGCACAATGCACATATACAACCTAGAGGTTAGAAAAATGATGCCAAAGGTTAGTCTGAGTTAAGAAGAAAAAAATATGGTCAACTAAAAAACAGGGTAAGAAAAAGTTGAAAATCTGGGAGTCATGCAAAAAACTCTTTATGTAAAAGTACTAAAATTTTTCCAGCATATACAGTGCAGTGAAATTTGCATTAAACTGGCTTGAGCAACACTAAAAATTTAGTCTAGGTTTTACTAGTGACTCAAAACATGACCTTGTATGTGCCATGTAACTCAGTTTTTCATCTACCTAAAAATTACAAATGTTCTTAGAAGCAGAATAAACCACATAAAATCCTCAGGTATTAAAATGCATTTGGGAGGCCTCTGCAGGTCAAGAGTTTTGAAATTCTACATGTAAGACAAAATCCAAAAGAGAAAAAATCCAGTTTCTTCTGCTGGTCTTCCACAGAAATCTAAGTATTCATCTCCCAGCTAAATATCCAGATTATCTTTCTACAGCTATCTACAGTTCATTATATGAAGACATTTTCTCATTTTCCTGAAAAAATTTATTTTTATCGACTACAGTTTGAATTTCTGTATCCTCTGCAATCTCAATATCAAAGCAATATTATTTCCAACTAGTCATAAACCGAGGAAGGCAAAAAGATGAGCGGGAGATGAGCAAAGGGCTTTGCTGTGGAATTTATTATCTTAAATGCCAGTGGTTTAGTTCCCAGATAGCTTGAGTATGATGTGATTTATCATATTCAGTACCATGAGGACTACAGAGATTTTACTAAATTCAGGGAGATAAGGCAGAAAACAACAACTACAATAACCACTAAAACATAAACTCAAATAGTATCAGGGATCTCTGAATGCCAGGGAAAGACACAGTGTCAGACTTTATTTTAGGAGGCTCCAAAATCACTGCAGATGGTGACTGCAGCCATGAAATTAAAAGACGCTTACTCCTTGGAAGGAAAGTTATGACCAACCTAGATAGCATATTCAAAAACAGAGACATTACTTTGCCAACAAAGGTCCATTTAGTCAAGTCTATGGCTTTTCCTGTGGTCATGTATGGATGTGAGAGTTGGACTGTGAAGAAAGCTGAGCACCAAAGAATCGATGCTTTTGAAGTGTGGTGTTGGAGAAGACTCTTCAGAGTCCCTTGGGCTGCAAGGAGATCCAACCAGTCCATTCTAAAGGAGATCAGTCCTCGGTGTTCTTTGGAAGGACTGATGTTAAAGCTGAAACTCCAATGCTTTGGCCACCTCATGTGAAGAGTTGACTCATTGGAAAAGACTCTGGGAGGGATTGGGGGCAGGAGGAGAAGGGGATGACAGAGGATGAGATGGCTGGATGGCATCACTGACTCAATGGACGTGAGTCTGAGTGAACTCCGGGAGTTGGTGATGGACAGGGAGGCCTGGTGTGCTGCCATTCATGGGCTTGCAAAGAGTCGGACATGACTGAGTGACTGAACTAAACTGAACTGAACAGTTACTATAAGGAGTAATCTTAGGGGATTTTTTACATTGTATCTATTTCACATCAAAAGGGAGAAGAGTTGACCTTCATCAGTAGCTTCAAAAACTGTTCAAAGTTCAAAGAATAGGATTCTACAAGTGTAGAAAGAAGAAAAAAGAACTTTTCAGATACATACTCAATGACATCATAATTAGTTCTGCATTATACTAGTTACGATATAGGTTCCTTTCTTATAATGAAAGCCAAAATAGAAGTTTGTATATCCCTCACAGAGCAAACCAAAACAAATAGCCTAGGGCTCAAATGACGGTATTACTCTATTAAGGACAAAGTCCCTTTCTTTACCATGGCTAAATTACCCTCATTGCATACCTGCCAATCTTAGATAACTTCTCTTCAACTTCTGCTAAGCCATTCACATTCAGCCAGCCAGAGGGAAAAGGTAAGGAAAAAGGGAAGGGACAAGCATGATGCTTCTTTCAAAGGCACATCCCAGAAGTTATGATTACTTTGACTTAGAACCCAGGGCACAGGCACACTGGATGTGAGAGAGGCTGGAAATTGTCTTTATAGCTGTGCAGTCATATGCCTCACTAAAAGTCTGTTCCTACAGAAGGGTAGAATAGCTATCACAGGGGCAGCTATCAGTCTTTGCCACAGTCCACAGCTTATCTCTCCCCTGAAAGTTCAAATCCCTCTTCCCACACATCAAACCACAGCAGGAAAAGTCACACCTAGACCTGATGGAGAGCACTGCACACCACTTGGAGATGGACTTTGAACTGGATGCAATTTTGGGATTGTCTCCCTTGTAGAGGAAGTGAGTATTCCAAGGAAACAATTCCTCTTAATGTGGCTTATCATGTTCACAACATTAAAATATAAAAGAAATAGATTATTTTTTCCACCCTTACATCAATATAAAATGGTGGAATAGAAATAGCACAAATGCATTTAAAACTCTGTTGGGAGGAAGCATTGGAAATTCTTATCAGTCACTCAGCTATAGCAACCATGAAATCCCACTGGGCAAGAGTGGTGAAAAATCTGTTTTGTCACTGAATTAAGTTCCTTGGTTAACACATATGGTAGCTCGTTATAATGCCCCTGGATATTGTCACTGTAGTCCTTGGTTGTGTGGGAGATTTTCCTTGTTCTAATCCTTCATAGTCAAAACTTTGGAGATTATATTCTTTTTAGAAGCTGGATATTTTGTGCAGTCCACATTATGATGGTACAGATTTGAGGCCAGAGTTTTGCTACAAGGTTAGAGAAATAACAAGCTTTTGTAGGTAGCCTGCAATTCTTTGGAAATACAAATTTCTTCCAAAAAATTAGTAGGCTTCTAGTTAATTTTGTTGCCATGTAATCATAAGCAAAAATGTCATTAAAAGATGTTTTATTCTTAAATACCCTGAGATCTTTAATTTACTAGACTCTTTTACTCTATCTTTAATGGATGGAGAGTCCCACATCTTAATCTGATTTATGCCCCTGAGCTCACTTTCACTGCCTGGCTGAAAAATTTTTTTTTCAGATTCAGAATTTTCTTTTCCTTTTTTTAATTAGCATACAGTTGCTTTAAAATGTTGTGTTAGTTCCTGTTTACAACGAGTGAAGCAGCTATATGTATACATATATGCCATCCTTTCCTCAGTGATCAATGCAAAGAAATAGAAGAAAACAATAAAATGGGAAAGACTAGAGATCACTTAAAGAAAATTGGAGATACTAAGGGAATATCCAATAATGTTGAAGAAGCTGAAGTTGAATGGTTCTATGAAGACCTACAAGACCTTTTAGAACTAACATCCAAAAAAGATGTCCTTTTCATTATAGGGGACTGGAATGCAAAAGTAGGAAGTCAAGAAACACCTGGAGTAACAGGCAACTTTGGCCTTGGAATACAGAATGAAGCAGGGCAAAGACTAATAGAGTTTTGCCAAGAGAACGCACTGGTCATAGCAAACACCCTCTTCCAACAACACAAGAGAAGACTCTACACATGGACATCACCAGATGGTCAACACCGAAATCAGATTGATTATATTCTTTGCAGCCAAAGATAGAGAAGTTCTATACAGTCAGCAAAAACAAGACCAGGAGCTGACTATGGCTCAGATCATGAACTCCTTATTGCCAAATTCAGACTTAAATTGAAGAATGTAGGGAAAACCACTAGACCATTCAGGTATGAACTAAATAAAATCCCTTATCATTATACAGTGGAAGTGAGAAATAGATTTAAGGGACTAGATCTGATAGACAGAGTGCCTGATGAACTATGGACAGAAGTTCATGACATTGTACAAGAGACAGGGATCAAGACCATCCCCATGGAAAAGAAATACTAAAAAGCAAAATGGTTGTCTGAGGAGGCCTTACAAATAGCTGTGAAAAGAAGAGAAGCAAAAAGAAAAGAGAAAAGGAAAGATATAAGCATCTGAGTGCAGAGTTCCAAAGAATAGCAAGGAAAGATAAGAAAGACTTCCTCAGTGACCAATGCAAAGAAATAGAGGAAAACAATAGAATGGGAAAGACTAGAGATCTCTTCAAGAAAAGTAGAGATACCAAGGGAACATTTCATGCAAAGATGGGCTCGATAAAGGACAGAAATGGTATGGACCTAAAAGAAGCAGAAGGTATTGAGAAGAGGTGGCAAGAATTCACAGAAGAACTGTACAAAAAAGATCTTCATGACCCAGATAATCATGATGCTGTGATCACTGATCTAGAGCCAGACATCCTGGAATGTGAAGTCAAGTGGGCCTAAGGAAGCATCACTACGAACAAAGCTAGTGGAGGTGATGGAATTCCAGTTGAGCTATTTCAAATCCTGAAAGATGATGCTGTGAAAGTGCTGCACTCAATATGTCAGCAAATTTGGAAAACTCAGCAGTGGCCACAGGACTGGAAAAGGTCAGTTTTCATTCCAATCCCAAAGAAAGGCAATGCCAAAGAATGCTCAAACTACTGCACAATGGTACTCATCTCACATGCTAGCAAAGTAATGCCCCAAATTCTCCAAGCCAGGCTTCAATAGTACATGAACCATGAACTTCCAGATGTTCAAGCTGGATTTAGAAAAGGCAGAAGAACCAAAGATCAAATTGCCAATATCTGCTGGATCATCAAAAAAGCAAGAGAGTTCCAGGAAAACATCTACTTCTGTTTTACTGACTGTGCCAAAGACTTTGACAGTGTGGATCACAACAAACTGTGGAAAATTCTGAAAGTTATGGGAACACCAGACTATCTGGTCTGCCTCCTGAGAAACCTGTATGCAGGTCAAGAAGCAACAGTTAGAACTGGACATGGAACAACACACTGGTTCTAAATCGGGAAAGGAGTACATCAAGACTGTACCTTGTCACCCTGCTTATTTAATTTATATGCAGAGTACATCTATGAGAAATGCTGGACTGGATGAAGCACAACCTGGAATCAAGATTGCTGGGAGAGATATAAATAACCTCAGATATGCAGATAACATCACCCTTATGGCAGAAAGTAAAGAGGAACTAAAAAGCCTCTTGATGAAAGTGAAAAAGGAGAGTGAAAAAGTTGGCTTAAAGCTCAACATTAAGAAAACGAAGATCATGGCATCTGGTCCCATCACTTCATGGGAAATAGATGGGGAAACAGTGGAAACAGCATCAGACTTTATTTTTTTGGACTCCAAAATCACTGCGGATGGTGACTGCAGCCATGAAATTAAAAGACACTTACTCCTTGGAAGGAAAGTTATGACCAACCTAGATAGCATATTCAAAAGCAGAGACATTACTTTGCCAACAAAGGTTCATCTAGTCAAGGCTATGGTTTTTCCTATGGTCATGTATGGATGTGAGAGTTGGACTGTGAAGAAGGCTGAGCACCGAAGAATTGATGCTTTTGAACTGTGGTGTTGGAGAAGACTCTTTAGAATCCCTTGGACTGCAAGGAGATCCAGCCAGTCCATTTTGAAGGAGATCAGCCCTGGGATTTCTTTGGAAGGAATGATGCTAAAGCCGAAACTCCAATACTTTGGCCACCTCATGCAAAGTGTTGACTCATTGGAAAAGACTCTGATGCTGGGAGGGATTGGGGGCAGGAGGTGAAGGGGACGACAGAGGATGATGAGATGGCTGGATGGCATCACTGACTTAATGGACGTGAGTCTGAGTGAACTCCGGGAATTGGTGATGGACAGGGAGGCCTGGCATGTTGCAAGTCATGGGGTCGCAAAGAGTCAGATACAACTGAGCAACTGAACTGAACTGAACTGAATCACTGCAGATGGTGACTGCAGCTATGAGATGAAAAGACACTTGCTCCTTGGAAGAAAAGCTATGACCAACCTAGACAGCATATTAAAAAGCAGAGATATTACTTTGCAAACAAAGGTCTATATAGTCAAAGCTATGGTTTTTCCAGTGGTCATGTATGGATGTGAGAATTGGACTATAAAGAAAGCTGAACACTGAAGAATTGATACTTTTGAACTGTGGTGTTGGAGAAGATTCTTGAGAGTCCCTTGGACTGCAAGGAGATCCAACCAGTCCATTCTAAAGGAAGTCAGTCCTGAATATTCATTGGAAGAACTGATGCTGAAACTCCAATACTTAGGCCATTTGAAAAGACCCTGATGCTGGGAAAGATTGAAGGTGGGAGGAGAAGGAGCTGACAGAGGATGAGATCATTGGATGGCATCACCGACTCGATGGACATGAGTTTGAGTAAGCTCTGGGAGTTGGTGATAGACATGGAAGCCTGGTGTGCTGCAGTCCATGGGGTCACACAGAGTCAGACATAACTGGAAGACTGAGCTGACTGATGCTTTCCCTCTTGAAGCTCTCCTGCCCCTGAAAACTCTTAATAGGAAATGCTTGGGAGAGACTTGAGGTTACAGTCTTACCTACTACATAGGCTATCTCTTCAGAGCCACCTGTTTCAATTAGCCTATACTGCTGTTTCACTGACAGAACTTTAAAAAATAATAATAAATCAACCAAAAGAATTTATCATAGACTGATATTCCAAAGTTTTCCAACCAAATCTCCTATAATTATAAGCTCTAGTTGCAGGTCTGCTTTCCAAGGTATCTCAAGCAACTGTATAATGAAGCATGTGTCTGCATACCAAAGGTCTACCACCCTGCAGCCTCTCCAGAAATCACAGAAAAGAGAGCTGCACACTTCAGATTGCTTTTTTTTTAAATGCTAGCATTGCTATTCTAGGTACCATCTGTATTACACAAATTCATAAATATTAGCAATAAAGGGAATCATAGAATAGAAATATTTATATATTTGTCAATAATTGTCTAGACATCCAAAGTGAATAAAGGGAAAGTAGAAGAAAGGAAATAAAAATGAGAAGAGACATGTATTAGATAGAAAATAACCTAAAATAATAGAGGAGGTCAACTAAGTCAAAAGTTGTTTCTTATAAATGACAAAACTGTGGTAAAATTAAGCAAAATAGAGAAGGGAGACATGAATACATATCAGAATTTACTGTTTAGACATAGTAGATATTTGCATGTATTAAGAGGTAATAAGAACATGTCATGAAATATGTCATTCCAGTAAGCTTTAAGCCCAAAAATAATGACCATATTGTTAGAGAAATTAACATCAAGACTAATTCAAGAAACGAAAAAAGCTCACAGACCTAAACCATTAAAGAAACTGAATTAGTCAAAAATGTTTGCACAAAGGAAAGTTAAGGCATAGGTAAGTTCTTCAGAGAGTTCTATCAAATATTTAAGAAAGAAAATAAAAATCTCTATATCTCTTCTAGTGAATAAATAAAGAGAGAACACAAACTACTCATGTCACATAATGAAGCTGGCATTACTTTGGTACCAAACCTGATGAGATCATTTTGTGAGTAAAAAGACATTTTGATTTCACATGTGAATACAGATGAAAATAACTCTAAAGATACTTCCAAGATATGTGAGGTATAATAATTTATGACCCAGCTGAGTTTATCCTAGGAATGACAATTGATTTAACATTAGGAAACTAACAAATGTGTTTTTTCAGAATCTATATAAGTGAAAAATTAAAGGTATGGGTTGAGAAGAGAACAGTTTTGCTTTACAATAGAGAATCACAGCATCTCTTCTAAGACCTCAGACCATTCACAGACCTGGAACATGGTGCACCAAAGAGAGGTCTGATTTTTGTTGCCTTAAGTATATCCAGTATTTCTTTCTATCCTTCTACTAAGGGACCTGCAACTCCTTACCAAGTTGATTGTATCCAAGAAGGAGGAAAATAGACTTCTCTAGGGTGTGATGTTGGTTCTGAACTGAGATAAACCTTGGAAAACAAAAATCCTTCTGTGGCCTACCAATCAGGGAGTAGGCTTATGGAAATCAGGAAAGAAGCAAAATTTTGGCCTAAATTTATTACACAGTTGATCCTGTGAATCTGCAACAGCACTTCATTGTTATTTCCTCAATTCCTAGATGCATCCAGAACATACTCAATGAGGAGAATCCTTACATGGTAGCATTGACCTGAGGGGTAAAGGCTACCAAGAAAGAACCGATAACATACTCTGAAAGTGGGACTTCCCTGGTGGTCCGGTGGTTAAGAATTCACTTTGCAATGCAGGGGGGATGCAAATTCAATCCCTGTTCAGGGAATTAGTGTCACACATGCCGCGAAGCAACTAAACCCTTGTGCCACAACTACTGAGCCCATGTGCTCAGGAGCCAGTGTGCCACAACTAGAGAGTCCAGGTGCCACAAAGAAAGATCCTGCATGACACAAGGAAAATCTCATGTGCTGCAACTAACATCTGAGACAACCAAATTAATAAATTAAAGAAAATGCCAGCCATCATTTAAAAAAAATACTCTTAACTGGGACCAAAATGTTTTATTTCCATTCTATACAAGTTAATACAAAACCTTGTTTTTTTTTAAAAAAAATGAGAAAATATCATTATCTAGAGAGTAAAAAATGAAAATACTCTGTACTGCAGTGCATTACCTCACTTACCTCCCCACAGCTAACCATTAATAGTATTCACCAGAACTAGGACCTATGGGATCCACTTTTTTTTTTTTTTAATGTGTGTAAAAAACATACAACATGGAATCTATTCTCAATAAATTTTTATATGCACAGTAAAGCACCTAATTATATGCACACTTCAGTAAAGCAGGTCTCTAGAATATTTTCATTTTGCACAACTAAAGTGTACTTATAATCATTGAACAGCAACCCTTCCTTTCCTACTCCCCCACCCCTGGCAACCATTCTGCTTTCTGCTCTTATGAGTTTGATTACTGTAGATACCTAAGTGGAATCATGGATTATTCATCCTCCTATAACCGATTTATTTCACTTTAGCATAAAGTCCCCAAGGTTTATCTATATTATAGTACTTCCTTCTTTTACAAGGCTGAATAATATTCCATTATACATATAAACCAGATTTTCTTTATCCACCCATTCTCTGATGGACATTTAGGTTGGTTCCACCTTGTGGATACTGTGAATAATGCTGCGATTAACACAGGAGTACAATTATTTTAATTCTTTTGGATAAATACCAACCAGTGGAATTACCAGACCCTATGGTAGTCCTGTTTTCAATTTTTTGAGGGAACTCCAGATGATTTTCCATAGTGGCTACACCATTTTACATTCCTACCAACAGTACACAAGGGTTCTGATATTACCTTATTCTTGCCAATACTTGTTATTTTCTGTTTTCTTGATCATGATCAATAAACAAGTCCAAGATAATATCTTGTAGTTTTGATTTGCATTTTCCTGATGATTAGCAGTATTCAGCATCTTTTTAAACACCTGTTAGACTTTGTTGTCTTTGGGGAAATGCCTATTGAGGTCCTTTGTCCATTTTTAAATCAAGTTATTTGTTTTCCTGCTACTGAGTTCTATGAATTCCTTATTATATATTAATACATTTAATATATTTATAAATGTGTATATTTATAAATATATTAATATATATTAATATATTTTGGATATTAACATACTATGGGATACATTGGTTACATATATTTTCTCCTGTTCTATAGGCTCCCTCTGACTCCACTATTTCTTTGTCACACAGAAGTTTCTTACTTTGATGTTATCCTACTTGTCTATTTTTGCTTTTGCTGTTTGTGTTTTAGATGTCATATACAAGAAATCTTGCCAATATTAATGTTATAGAACCTTTCTCAATGGTTTCTTGTATGAGTTCCATAATTTTAGGTCTTACATACTTAAGTCTTTATCCATGGTGAATTAATTTTTGTGATGGTGTAAGATAAGGGTCCAAGTTCATTCCTTACACATAGATACCAAATTATCCCAACTCTATCTGTTGGAGATTGACTTTTCCCCATTGCCCAGTGTTATCAAAGAGCATTTGACTGTGTTCTGGGTCCTCTAGTCTTTTCCATTGGTTTAGTGTCTATTTCTGGGGAAGGGCACAGCAATCCACTCCAGTATTCTTCCCTGAAGAATCCCATGGACAGAGAAGCCTTGCAGACTGCAGTCCATAGGGTCACAGAGTCAGACACGACTGAAGTGACTTAGCATGCACATGTGTCTATCTTATGCCAGTTCTGTACTCCCATTACTGACTCATAATGAATTGGTGACTCCTCAATGGGTCTTTAGCTTGGAGTCACAAATACAAATTGAATGAAACCAGGTTTGGTATAGCAGAGCAGAAACTTTATTCAGGATCAAGGAATTGAGAAGGGAGAGCTTTGCCCTAAAAATACCTTCTCTCCAAAGGGAGGAGAGTAAGAGAATTTTAAAGGGTAGGAGGTAGGCTCTTCTGCCCCATAGAATTTTCCAGGCAAAAACAAGACCCCTATATATGTTGTCTACAAGAGACCCGCCTCGAAACAAGGGACACATATAGACTAAAAGTGAAGGGCTGGAAAAAGTTATTCCATGCAAATAGAGACCAAAAGAAAGCAGGAGTAGCAATACTCATATCAGATAAAATAGACTTTAAAACAAAGGCTGTGAAAAGAGAATCCAAGAAGATATAACAATTATAAATATATATGCACCCAACATATCAGCACCACAATATGTAAGACAAATGCTAACAAGTATGGAAGGGGAAATTAACAATAACACAATAATAGTGGGATTTAATACCCCACTCACACCTATGGATAGATCAACTAAACAGAAAATTAAAAAGGAAACACAAACTTTAAATGATACAATAGATCAGTTAGATCTAATTGATATCTATAGGACATTTCACCCCAAAACAATGAATTTCACATTTTTCTCAAGTGTACATGGAACCTTCTCCAGGATAGATCACATCCTGGGCCATATATCTAGCCTTGGTAAATTCAAAAAAAATTGAAATCATTCCAAGCATCTTTTCTGACCACAATGCAGTAAGATTAGGTCTCAATCAGAGGAGAAAAACTATTAAAAATTCCAACATATGGAGGCTGAACAACACGCTGCTGAATAACTAACAAATCACAGAAGAAATCAAAACAGAAATTAAAATATGCATAGAAATGAATGAAAATGAAAACACAACAACCCCAAACCTATGGGACATTGTAAAAGCAGTGCTAAGGGGAAGGTTCATAGCAAGACAGGCATACCTCAAGAAACAAGAAAAAAGTCAAATAAATAACCTAACTCTACACCTAAAGCAACTAGAAAAGGAAGAAATGAAGAACCCCAGGGTTAGTAGAAGGAAAGAAATCTTAAAATTAGGGCAGAAATTAATGTAAAAGAAACAAAAGAGACCATAGCAAAAATCAACAAAGCCAAAAGCTGGTTCTTTGACAAGATAAATAAAATTGACAAACCATTAGCCAGACTCATCAAGAAACAAAGGGAGAAAAATCAAGTCAATAAAATTAGAAATGAAAATTAGAAACAACAGACAACATAGAAATACAAAGGATCATAAGAGACTATAGTCAGCAACTATATGCAAATAAAATGGACAACTTGGAAGAAATGGACAAATTCTTAGAAAAGTACAACTTTCCAAAACTGAACCAGGAAGAAATAGAAAATTTTGATAGACGCATCACAAGCTTGAAAATTAAAACTGTAATCAGAAATCTTCCAGCAAACAAAAGCCCAGGACCAGACGGCTTCACAGCTGAATTCTACCAAAAATTTAGAGAAGAGCTAACACCTCTCCTACTCACTCTTCCAGAAAATTGCAGAGGAAGGTAAACTTCCAAACTCATTCTAGGAGGCCACCATCACCCTAATACCAAAACCTGACAAAGATGCCACAAAAAAAAGAAAACTACAGGCCAATATCACTGATGAACATAGATGCAAAAATCCTTAAAAAAATTCTAGCAAACAGAATCCAACAAAATATTAAAAAGATCATACATCATGACCAAGTGGGCTTTATCCCAGGGATGCAAGGATTCTTCAATCAAATGTAATACAAATCAATCAATGTAATATACCACATTAACAAATTGAAAAATAAAAACCATATGATTACCTGAAGAGATGCAGAGAAAGCCTTTGACAAAATTCAACATCCATTTATGATTAAACAAACAAACAAACAACAACAACAAAAAAAACCTCCAGAAAGCAGGAATAGAAGGAACATACCTCAACATAACAAAAGATATATATGACAAACCCACAGCAAACTTTATCCTCAATGGTGAAAAATTGAGAGCATTTCCCCTAAAGTCAGGAACATGACAAGGGTGCCCACTTTCACCACTACTATTCAACACTGTTTTGGAAGTTTTGGCCACAGCAATCAGAGCAGAAAAAGAAAAAAAAAAGGAATCCAGGTTGGAAAAGAGGAAAACTTTCACTGTTTGCAGATGACATGATCCTCTACATAGAAAACCCTAAAGACTCTACCAGAAAATTACTAAAACTAATCAATGATTATAGTAAAGTTGCAGGATATAAAATCAACATGCAGAAATCCCTTGCATTCCTATACACTAACAATGAGAAAACAGAAAGAGAAATTAAGGAAACAATTCCATTCACCATTGCAATGAAAAGAATAAAATACTTAGGAATATATCTACCTAAAGAAACAAAAGACCTATATATAAAAAACCATAAAACACTGGTGAAAGAAATCAAAGAGGACACAAATAGATGGAGAAATATACCGTGTTCATGGATCAGAAGAATCAATATAGTGAAAATGAGTATACTACCCAAAGCAATCTATAGATTCAATGCAATCCCTATCAAGCTACCAATGGTATTTTTCAGAGAACTAGAACAAATAATTTCACAATTTGGGTGGAAATACAAAAATACCTTGAATAGCCAAAGCAATCTTGAGAAAGAAGAATGGAATGGGAGGAATCAACTTGCCTGACTTCAGGCTGTACTACAAAGCCACAGTCATCAAGACAGTATGGTACTGGCACAAAGACAGAAATACAGATCAATGGAACAAAATAGAAAGCCCAGAGATAAATCCATGCACATATGGACAACTTATCTTTGACAAAGGAAACAAGAATACACAATGGATTAAAGACAATCTCTTTAACAAGTGGTGCTGGGAAAACTGGTCAACCACTTGTAAAAGAATGAAACCAGAACACTTTCTAATACCATACACAAAAATAAACTCAAAATGGATTAAAGATCTAAACGTAAGACCAGAAACTATAAAACTCCTAGACGAAAACATAGGCAAAACACTCTCCGACGTAAACCACAGCAGGATCCTCATTGACCCACCTCCCAGAATATTGGAAATAAGAGCAAAAATAAACAAATGGGACCTAATTAAAGCTAAAAGCTTTTGCACAACAAAGGAAACTATAAGCAAGGTGAAAAGACAGCCTTCAGAACGGGAGAAAATAATAGCAAATGAAGCAACTGACAAACAACTAATCTCAAAAATATACAAGCAACTCCTGCAGCTCAATTCCAGAAAAATAAACGACCTAATAAAAAAATGGGCCAAAGAACTAAACAGACATTTCTCCAAAGAAGACATACAGATGGCTAACAAACACATGAAAAGATGCTCAATATCACTCATTATCAGAGAAATGCAAATCAAAATCACAATGAGGTACCATTTCACGCCAGTCAGAATGGCTGTTATCCAAAAGCCTACAAGCAATAAATACTGGAGAGGGTGTGGAGAAAAGGGAGCCCTCTTACACTGTTGGTGGGAATGCAAACTAGTACAGCCACTATGGAGAACAGTGTGGAGATCCCTTAAAAAACTGGAAATAGAACTGCCATATGACCCAGCAATCCCACTGCTGGGCATACACACTGAGGAAACCAGAATCGAAAGAGATACGTGTGCCCCAGTGTTCATCGCAGCACTGTTTATAATAGCCAGTACATGGAAGTAACCTAGATGTCCATCAGCAGGTGAATGGATAAGGAAGCTGTGGTACATATTTGCAATGGAATATTACTCAGCCATTAAAAAGAATACATTTGAATCAGTTGTAATGAGGTGGATTATATGAGCCTATTATACAGAGTGAAGTAAGTCAGAAAGAAAAACACCAATACAGTATACTAATGCATATATATGGAATTTGGAAAGATGGTAATGATAACCCTATATGTGAGACAGCAAAAGAGACACAGATGTATACAACAGTCTTTTGCACTCTGTGGGAGAGGGTGAGGGTAGGATGATATGGGAGAATGGCATTGAAACATGTAAATTATCACATGGGAAATGAATCGCCAGTCCAGGTTCAATGCATGATACAGGGTGCTCGGGACTAGTGCACTGGGATGACCCAGAGGGATGGGATGGGGAAGGAGCTGGGAGGGGGTTTCAGGATGGGGAACACATGTACACCCATGGTGGATTCATGTCAATGTATGGCAAAACCAATACAATATTGTAAAGTAGATAAATAAACAAAACTGAAAAAAAAAAATAATAAAGGGTAGGAGGCAGACACATCATCAGGGACCAGGAAAGGGGCAGAAACTTCCAGGGGCAGCTGGGGCATGGGCAGTCTTTGACACTTCTTTGCAGAGGGCATCAATGCATTGTGCCTAGCAGATTACAAATGCTCCCACTTTGAGTGGAAATCTTAGCATGATAATAAAGCAAAGGTAACATCTGGACATCTTAATATCAAAGAATGTGCTAATCATTGAACAATTGCACTGATTTCCCATGCTTGCAAGGTCATGCTTAAAATCTTGCATGCTAGGCTTCAGCATTATGCGACTCAAGAAATTCCAGATGTCTAAGGTGGGTTCAGCAAAATAAAAGGAACTAGGGATCAAACTGCCATCATTCTCTGGATTATAGAGAAAGTAAGGGAATTTCAGAAGAACATCTACTTCTGTTTCATCAACTACGCTAAAGCCTTTGACTATGTGGATCATGACAAACTATGGAAAGGTCTTAGAGAGATGGGAATATCAGACTATATTACCTGTCTCCTGAGAAACCTGTATGTGGGTCAAGAAGCAGCAGTCAGAACCCTGTATAGAACAACTGGTTGGCTCAAGATTGAGAAAGGAGTATGACAGAGCTGTACGCTGTTAGCCTGTTTGTTTAATCTATATGCTGAGCACATCGTGAGAAATGTCAGGCTGGATGAGTTACAAGCCAGAATCAAGTGGGTGGAAGAAACATCAACAACCTCAGATATGTGGATGATACCACCTGAATGGCAGAAGGTGAAGAGGAACCAAAGAGCCTCTTGATGAGGGTGAAGGAGAGTGAAAGAACCATTTTAAGACTAAATATTTAAAAAACTAAGATCTTGGCATTTGGCCTCATTCAGTTCAGTTCAGTTCAGTCACTCAGTCATGTCCAACTCTTTGCAAACCCATGAATTGCAGCACGCCAGGCCTGCCTGTCCATCACCAACTCCCAGCGTTCACTCAGACTCATGTCCATCGAGTCAGTGATGCCATTACTTCATGGCAAATAGAAGGGGAAAATGTGAAAGTAGTGACAGATTTCCTCTTCTTGGGCTCTAAAATCTCTGTGGACAGTGACTGCAACCATGAAATCAGAAGATGGTTACTTCTTGGCAGGAAAACTATGACAAACCTAGACAGTGTGTTGAAAAGCAGAAACGTTACTCTACCAACAAAGGTCCATATAGTCAAGGCTATGGTTTTCCCAGTGGTCATGTACGGTTCTGAGAGCTGGACCATAAAGAAGACAGAGCACCAAAGAGTTGATGCCTTGGAACTGTGGTGCTGGAGAAGACTCCTGAAAGTCCCTTGGACAGCAAAGAGATATCAGGAAGATAAATCCTGAATATTCACTGGAAGGACTGATGTTGAAGCTGAAGCTCCAGTGTTTTGGTCATCTGATGCAAACAGCTGACTCATTGGAAAAGTCCCTAATGCTCAGAAAGACAGAGGGCTGAAGGAGAAGAGGGTGTCAGAGGATTAGATGGCTGGAAAATATCACCAATACAATGAAGATGAACTTGGGCAAACTTTGGGAGATGGTGAAGGACAGGGAGGCCTGGTGTGCTGCAGTCCATGGGGTTGCAAAAAGTAGGACACAACTAGGTGACTGAACAACCACAATAACATCTGGACACCTCCAGGTCTCATCTGTGCAGCAGGTGCATTTTCATGGTCAAGTCAGAGCCAGTTTAGGATGTTTGACCACTGTATTTTTTGAAAGCACAGCTGCAAAACATCTGCCAAATATTGGGTGCTTTTGAAACAAACAGAGATAAATCAAGGCGAGGATCCTTCAGCTCTCATGGGCTGCTTGGATGACATTTTGATTACTATAACTTTGATATATGTTTTGCAGTCAAGAAGATGAGGCCTCCAGCGTTGTTCCTTTTTTTTTTTTTTTTCCAAGATTAATTTGGGTATTCAAGGTCCTCTATTAGTTTTAGAATCAATTTTTATATATCTGCAAAAATATGCCACTGGGATTTTGATACAGCTTGAGTTGAATCTACAGATTGGTTTGAGCAGTATGGGCATTTTTAACAATATTAAAACCTCCAACCCAGAAACACAGAATTTATTTCCATGTATCTATGGCTTTCTTAATTTTTTCAGCAATGTTTTAGTTTTTAGTGTACAAATCTTTTGTCTCCTTTGTTTATTTCTAAGCATTCATTAATTTTGATGTGATTGTAAATGGGATTGTTTTGTTAATTACCTTTCCAAAGTATTCTTGCTAATGTCTTCAGCAAATCTGGGATAGCACCAACCCCCCCAACTCTCTATTGTTCTCAGTGGACCCAAGCCGTGAGAGGATACAGAGTTCAATTAGAACTCTGAGACAGGCATGACAGAAACCAGTCCCTCAGAAGCCCCCTGAGAAGATGGAATGTTGGACTTATGTGCTAATTCTTTCTCTGTCCAGGGAGAAACAAGGGTTTTCTTCTTATTCTATGCTGAGTAGCAGGGTGGAGGGGAAATTATGGCTACTAAGTGCCAGTTGAAACCATCACCTTTATTCTTAGTAGCCTCTAACCTGGCACCCTTTCCTATCTGTGCTTAGATTCAGAAAAAAACAGAAGCCAAAGAGTCACTTTAACACGTTTCTGATTTCTCACAAAGGGAACTGGTTCATGTACTTGTTGAGTTGGAAGAGTTCTCACTGGAGGACAGAATGGCAAACAACTCCAGTATCCTTGCCGAAAAAACCCATGAACAGGATAAAGAGGCAAAAGGATATGACATTGAAAAATGAGCCCCCAGGTTATAAGGTGTCCAATATGCTACAGGGAAAGAGCAGAGGGAAATTAGTAATAGCTTTAGAAACAATGAAGTGGCTGGAGCAAAGTAGAAACAACACTCAGTTGTGGATATGTCTGGTGGTGAAAGTAAAATCCGATACTGTAAAGAACAACACTGCACAGGAACCTGAAATGTTAGGTCCATGAATCAAGGTAAATTAGATGTGCAAGCTAGAGAAAGCAAGAGTAAACATTGACATCTTAGGAATCAATGAACTAAAATGGATGGGAGTGGGAAAATTTAATTCAGATGACCATTATATCTACTACTGTGGCAAGAATCTCTTAAAATAAATGGAGTAGTCCTCACAGTCAACAAAAGAGTCTAAAATGCAGAACTTGGGTGTAAACTCAAAAATGACAGAATGATCTCTGTTCATTTCCAAGGCAAACAATTCAATATTACAGTAATCCAAGTCTATGCCCCAACCACTGATGCAGAAGAAACTGAAGAAGACCAGTTCTATGAGAACCTACAAGACCTTCTAGAATTAACACCAAAAAAATGTCCTTTCATAACAGGGACTGGAATGCAAAAGTAGGAAGTCAAGAGTTACCTGGAGTAACAGGCAAGTTTGGTCTTGGAGTCAAAATGAATCTGGGCAAAGGCTAACAGAGTTTTGCTAAGAGAATACATGGGTCATAGAAAACATCCTTTTCCAACAACACAAGAGATGACCACACACATGGACATTACCAAATGGTCAATACCAAAATCATATTGATTACATTCTTTGCAGCCAAACATGGAGAAGCTCAATATGGTCAGCAAAATAAGACTGGGAGCTGACTGTGGCTCAGATCATTGGATCCTTATTGCAAAATTCAGGCTTAAACTAAAGAAAGTGGGGGAAATCACTAGGCCATTCAGGTATGACCTAAACCAAATCCCTTATGATTTAGAGTGGAAGTGATGAACAGACTCAAGGAATTAGATCTGGTAAACAGAGTGCCCAAAGAACTATGGACAGAGGTTCATAACACTGCATAGGAGGCAGTGACCAAAATCATCCCAAAGAAAAAGAAATGCAAGAAGGCAAAGTGGTTATCTGAGGAGGCCTTACAAATAGCTGAGGAAAGAAGAGAAGTGAAAAGCAAGAGAAATGGGGAAAGATATACCCAACTGAATGCAGAGTTCCAGAGAATAGCCAAGAGAGATAAGAAGCCTTCTTCAATGAACAATGCAAAGAAACAGAGGAAAACAACAGAATGGGGAAGACTAGAGATCTCTTCAAGAAAACTGAAGATATCAAAGAAATATTTCATGCAAGGATGGGCATGATAAAGGACAGAAATGGTAAGGATCTAACAGAGGCAGAAGAGATTAAGAAGAGGTGGCAAGAACATGGAAGAAATGTACACAAAAGGTCTTAATGACTGGGACAACCTCAATGGTATAGTCACTCACCTAGAGTCAGACATCCTGGAGTGTAAGCCACATGGGTCTTAGGAGGCATTACGATGAACAGTGCTAGTGGAGGTGATGGAATTCCAGCTGATCTATTTCTAACCCTAAAGATGATGCTGTTAAAGTACTGCATTCAATATGCCACCAAATTTCAAAAACCCAGCAAAGGCCACAGTACTGGAAAAGGTCAGTTTTCATCCCAATCCCAAAGAAAGACAATGCCAAAGAATGTTCAAATTATCATACAATTGCACTCATTTCACATGCTTGCAAGAGTATGCTCAAAATCCTTCGCCAACGTTCACTGGATCATAGAGAAGGCAAAGGAATTCCAGAAAAACTTCTACTTCTGCTTCATTGATTACTTGAAAGCCTTTGACTGTGTGGATCACAACATACTGGAAAATTCTTAAAGAGATGGGAATACCAGACCATCTTACCTGTCTCCTGAGATACCTGTATGTGAGTCAAGAAGCAAGAGTTAGAACCTTACATGGAACTCTTTAAGAATTTTCCAGTATGTTGTGATCCATACAGTCAATTAAACAGAGTGAAGTAAGCCAGAAAGAAAAACACCAATACAGTATACTAATGCATATATATGGAATTTAGAAAAATGGTAATGATAACCCTACATGCAAGACAGCAAAAGAGACACAGATGTATAAAACAGTCTTTTGGACTCTGTGGGAGAAGGTGAGGGTGGGATGATTTGAGAGAATAGCATTGAAACATGTATATTATCATATGTGAAACAGATCGCCAGTCCAGGCTCGATACATGAGACAGGGTGCTCAGGGCTGGTGCACCGGGATGACCCAGAGGGATGGGGTGGAGGGGGGGAGGGGGTCAGGATGGGAAATATATGTACACCCATGGCTGATTAATGTCAAGTATGACAAAACCACTACAATATTGTAAAGTAATTAGCCTTCAATTAAAATAAATAAATATAAAATAAAAAACAGAAAAAAAAAAGAAAGGAGTATATGACAAGGCTGTATATTTTCACCCTGCTTATTTAATTTATATGCAGAGTACATCATGCAAAATACCAGGCTGGATGAGTTACACGCTGAAATCAAGATTGCTGAGAGAAATATCAACAACCTCAGATATGCAGATGATACCACTTTAATGGCAGAAAGCAAAGAGGAACTAAAGAGCCTCTTGACAAAGGTGAAAGAAAAAAGTGAAAAAGCTAGCTTAAAACTCAACATTAAAAAGACTAAGATCATGGCATCTGGTCCTATCACTTCATGGCAAGGAAGGTGAAAAAGTGGAAATAGAGACAGATTTTCTCTTCCTGGGCTCCAAAATCACTGTGGATGGTGACTGTAGCTATGATATTAGAATATCAATGCTTCTTGGAAGGAAAGCTATGACAAACTTAGATGGCATATTAAAAAGTAAAGATATCACTTTGCCAACAAAGGTATGTATGAGGTCAAAGCTATGTTCTTTTCAGTCATGTACAGATGTGAAAATTGGACCATAAACAAGGCTAGTGCCGAAGAACTAATATTTTCAAACTGTGGTGCTGGAGAAGGCTCTTGAGAGTCCCTGGGACAGCAAGGAGATCAAACCAGTCAATCCTATATGAAATCAACTCTGAATACTCATCAGAAGGACTGATCCTGAGGTTCTAATATTTTGTCCACCTGATGCGAACAGGAAAAGACCCTGATGCTAGGAAAGATTGAAGGCAAAAGGAGAAAAGGGCAGCAGAGGATGAGATGGCTGGATAGCATCACCCACTGGACATGAGTTTGAGCAAACTCTGGGAGATAGTAAAGTATAGGGAGGCCTGCTGTGCTGTAGTCCATGGGGTCACAAACAGTCAGATATGACTTAGGGACTGAACAACAATAAAACCAATTGAGTCCGAGTTTCTGTGGGCAGCACTAGAATATAGGGTTTTCTGTTCCACCAGTTTTGCTGAAGACATTCCCTGGAAGAAACCATGCCAATAATTTAACCCAAACTACTTATAATCCTGGAAATATTTTCATCAAAACTTCACATATATAAATGGTTCTTCAAACATCTTCATCAAATATTTCCATTTCTCCAATGTAGAAAACTACTAAAGAGTGATCGTTGATTATCACAAACTCAAATAGAAAGTGTCTCCAATTGAAGCTGCCTTTCTTTGTCTGAGTATACACTTTTTCTGTATACCAATTAGGAAAAAAAAAAAAAACTACCTGAAATAATCTGTTCTTGACTGGCAGAAATAGCAGTTTATCGTCCCTGCTTTACCTCAGAGCTATGCCAACCCTCCCATTCCATGTGATCCTGTCTCAAAAGAATCCTTCTTACAATCCAGAAGGACATTATGCTTATCTACTACCTCAGTGAAATGCTGACTGAATCTGGCGAGAAAGAGGTAACAAATACCTTAGATGGCTTTGTAAAAAGTGTATGACAGAATAACACATAGAGGCCATAAAAACTCAGGGATCTGCTGGCTTATTAACATTTCGATGTATCCAGTGATCTAGGATAGAGCTCAGCAAACATATTCTACAGGGAACCAGATGGTAAATATTTCAGGCTTTCTGGTTCATGTGGTCTGTGTCACAACTACTCAGCTTTGCCACTGTAATATAGTCAACCATAGACAATAAGTAAAAAAAATGAGTGAGACTGTGTTCTAATAAAACTTAAAAAAAAAAAACAACAGGTGGCAATATGGATTTCATCTCAGTTTGCTGACCCCTAGACTATAGTATGTCAAGATAACACTGCAGAGCAGAAGACCTCTCATAATTTGTAACTATCCTTTATTTATGTTTGGTGTGGTTGATCTCTCAAAGATACATGGTGTGTTTATATTCCAGAACAAATGTATATCTAAAAGGTTTTTTTTCATATTTTTTGAAAAATTGAGTTTTTCTTTATTTTTTTTTATTGATTTATTTTTTCTAATAAAAAATTCCCTCTTAACATAATCAGGGCACATCATTCTGCCTTTTGTGCTTCTGGCTTTTCGTACTTTGTTTTCTTAACTATGACAATTCCATCTTAATCTAACTTTGTGTGTCTTATTTATTAGTCTGGTTTCACTGAGGACACACAGTCTAAAACTGTCTTTTATTTCTTGTAGTAGATCCTTTTCTCCAGTGTGCTTATCCTTTACAACTTCCCTCATTTGTTTATTACAAAATCTTCCACCTACTCCATATTGTTGCTGTTTTTCCTTTTGTCTTTACTCCCTATAAAACAAATGTGTGTGTGTGTGTGTGTGTGTGTGTGTGTGTGTTTACAGGCTTCCCAGGTGGCACAAGTGGTAAAGAATCCATCTGCCAATGCAGGAGACCTATATATAGTCAAGTTTGCATTGTCCAGACAGCCTTTACCTAGCATGGTTTTGCTGAAATGTGGTGAGATATTCACCTGTTCCCATTTCCTGTTTCTCAGTGTCATGAGAGAAATTTATTCCTGGATAGTTGGAAATAGTTTGAAATTCTTATTTGTCAAAGGTAATTCATAAACACTATTAAATTTCACAATTCAGTGCTCCATATACTTTTTGTGAATCAATCACAAACTCACAGCAGGCAACAGTCATATGTCACCTCTAGAAGCTGATGGCTCCAGCATGGATAAAGAGAGTAAGATATTGAGAAGATAGAGATGCAGCCTGGCAGTTGAGCTCTGGCTGTCTCAAAAGATAGCTCTGTAAAGCACTGGATTATTGCTACATTTGCTTTTCATCTGCAAAGGACTCAAGGCTCTGATGTAGTAATTCACTGTGATTTATGTGAGGAAACCATCTAACATGTTCCTTTAGTCTGATAGTGCTGTCTTTCACATGTATGAGTCTCCCAGGAAGCCCTTCTCAATTTGGTTTGTCTGCAGTGTAACTAGGGAGGTCATTTCTATGACAATGACCCTAAGAACAATGAAGATGAACAATGAACAATCTAGTGTTGTTCTAAAGGAACAACACTCAAATGTTAACTGCTTACTATCAGCATATAATTTATATTTGATAGGCTTTGTTGTCAACACTATTTGAATTTTCCAATTATTTTCTGTGTTATTTTATCTTTCCATGGGAACATTCCCCAACTTACACATTTAGAGAAGATTAATTCTAGTTTCCTGATCTCTGTCTTGAAAACACCTGATTTAGTAAAAATGAGATGAAACCTAGAAACCAGTATTTTTAGCAAGTTCCCAAAATGCTTGAGATGGGAGGGCAAGGGTCTGCACTAGGAAAAAACTATCTTAATTTGATGATATCTTCACACTTCCAGATGTTTCATAACACATAGAGAAATATCTGCCTGTTGACTGTATTTTCCAGGCTGCTTCAAGATCGTGGGTTTTCAGGTAGCACAGCCACAGGTATGAGAACCTCCCACCTTGCAGCCATAAAGTGAGTTATGGTAGTCATTTTATCTGTAGCAGGACTGTCAAAAGATTAGAAGTGGTAACTGTACTCCCTCGGTCTGAAACGGTCTTTCTCTGCTGCTGAAAGGCTCCTAGGAAGAGGTAGAACTGTCACCATGTTTTGAAAATAACCCCCAAAATTTTCCCTGTTTGATTTTTAGTGCTGAAACTCCACAGATCATTAGCAACAAAGGGAAAGTATATTAGTTCTGGGTGGAAAGTATATTACTTTCCTTCACAAAGTGTGGTTTGAAATGCAGGAAAATGGGAGGTAATGATAAGCAATGATCCCTCAATGAAATCTTGTTCTACTCCCATATGGCTATGAAGTATGCTGCTCTAGAAAACTAAGTCCCTATTTGTACTTATTAATATTTTCAATTCATATGCAGAGCAACAAGTTTCACTTTGTTCAGTTCAGTCAGTTCAGTTCAGTTGCTCAGTCGTGTCCAACTCTTTGTGATCTCATGAATTGCAGCACTCCAGGCCTCCCTATCCATCACCAATTCCCGGAGTTCATTCAAATTCATGTCCATCGAGTCGGTGATGCCATCCAGCCATCTCATCCTCTGTCATCCCCTTCTCCTCCTGCCCCCAATCCCTCTCAGCATCAGGGTCTTTTCCAATGTGTCAACTCTTTGCATGAGGTGGCCAAAGTACTGGTGTTTCAGCTTCAGCATCAGTCCTTCCAATGAACACCCAGGGCTGATCTCCTTTAGGATGGACTGGTTGGAACTCCTTGCAGTCCAAGGGACTCTCAAGAGTCTTCTCCAACACCACAGTTCAAAAGCATCAATTCTTCGGTGCTCACACAGCCAAAGAATTGATGCTTTCTTCACAGTCCAACTTTCACATCCATACATGACCACTGGAAAAACAATAGCCTTGACTAGACGGACCTTTGTTGGCAAAGTAATATCTCTGCTTTTCAATATACTATCTAGGTTGGTCATAACTTTTCTTCCAAGGAGTAAGCATCTTTTAATTTTTAGATGTCCCAAATATTTACAGAAGGTGGTATAATAAACAGTAGAAGCCCTCTTACCCCTTCTGCTACAAAGGGACAGCTATTTTTATATGAGAGTTCAAAAGTGGCATATGCTATTCTTAAACATTTTAATTTAGAAAACATGAATATATATTCCTTTGTCAGTCTTACAAAGCCAAACACTGTTAAATGATATTTTCTTTAATTTTTTCTCTCAAATACTTATATATGAAACAAGTTTCAGAGTTAATACTCAAGAAATTAAGTGTAATTTCTGGCTTAAGTAATTTTCAATAAATTTTGTTTAGATTCCACCATAGCATCTGTTCAGCATTTTCTGGGATTCTGGAATACCAAGACTACTCCATGGGGATTCAACTCAATGAAAATGGACCTTGTAAGATAAATTCACCTCTGAAGGATAAGTCTCATATATTTTGTCTGTATTTCACCACAGAATCTTGTGCATTGCTTTGGAAAAGTTTGTTCAACTAGTAATCATTACCCAATTCCTAATTGAAAGTGAAAGTGTTAGTCGCTCAGTCATGTCCAACTTTGTGACTCCATGGACTGTAGCCTGCCAGGCTCCTCCATCTATGGAATTCTCCAGGCAAGAATACTGGAGTGGGTAGCCATTTCCTTCTCCAGGGGATCTTCCTGGCCCAAGGATCGATCCCACGTCTCCTGCATTGCAGGCAGATTCTCTACTGTCTGAACCGGGGAAGCCCAATTCCTAATTATGCTACTTCAAATAATCACTGTTGAATACATTTTATTTAGGAAAAGGCTATAGCTTTTATCACACAGATTCCATTCTATCTTTTACCACAGTTATTTATATCCCCAGCTTTTTCTTCCCTACTAAATATTGAGGTCATGTACTCTCTGGATAGTCTTATATTTTTCCTGCGTTTACACAGTCTTTTGCAAATGGTAGATGCTCAAGATATATTAAATGATTGACAGTGTATATTTCTGGATTGACTTTACTTTTATAATGATGATTCCTGTTTTAAAGATTTTTATAGAAAACTCCATTATCATAATTATAAATTTTATCTCAAAGGAAGATTAACAGTATTTTGCTTAAGAATTCCTCTTATAAGTGAAAGCCAAGCCTACCATATCTACAAATAAAGAACTAGATACTTGTAACTAGATTTCCAATTAAAACCAAAGCAAACCTGAGATACGTAAGAATATTAATGAGAGGAAAGGAGGTCAGGCTATTTTAGTGTATTGGTAAATGAAGTTCTAATTGATAAAAGGATCAAGAATTAGAAGTAATATCTCTTTTAAAAAAAATCTATTTTACAGTTTACATCCTGTATGGCATATCTATTCAGTATCTATTGTTTATCTGAAAAGAGCACTTTAAGTTTACTATCCACTTATATGATGGGTTGTAAAACAGATCAATATATCATCGACCATAGACATTTATTAACAGCTTGATATTGGCACAGCAATGCACAGTACTACACACAAAAATATGTCCATCCATCAGCTAAGGTCCCACAGAATTGCCAGGAAATAAGTGACCTCAAAATACCATGTGCCTGCTAAGTTTGGCTTTGCTTAAGCTGGCAGGTCTCATTTTGGGATGAGGGCTTTTCCACAGTGCCTTTCAGACCTTCCCTAGGTAAGCCAGCTTGCTACCACTGCTCTCTGTGTGCAGTTTGGTTCTGCCCTGTTTGTAATTGTGCTGTGGCAGGCACTTAACAAAGCACCTCTCCTACTGCCTTTGAGCCAATCAGCTGGCAGTGGTTTAGGTATTCTGTTATCATCCGTCTCTCCATATATCCTACCCAGAAGAGTTATGCTTCAATATGTTTTGCTTCAAAGTGCATAGACTGGCTGCCCTCCAGGATCTCATTGTCAGTGATCCTGCCTCACCATTTAACTAAATAGCACTTCCCAATAAGGCTTCTCTGGAAACCATTTATGGAGTCCCCAGACACATGGGCTCTTGCCACTCTGTACACAATTGCAGATCCATAGACTTTAAGTTTCATTCAGAGTTCTGGGCAAACTGAGCTAGACATCTCTCTCACCACTGATCAGAAAACACCATGAGATGCCTGGCTCCTCTGCCTGAAAAATTCTATGTTTACTAAACACCAGTTTGTGTCAGACATGTGTTATGTTTGGGATACTCACTCAACATAATTAAGCCTGTGCCTCAAGGACCACATTATCTTGTAATTAGGATAAATTACAATAAATGCTATAGTAAAGGTTTGTCTAATATATTTTGGAAGTACAGAGGAAGAAGGACCTCTGCCTAACAGAATAGGAAGAAAAGTAAAGCAAAGATGAAACAGGCATTTAGGAGGTAGACTGTATAACAGGTATTGACAAAATGGCCCATTCCCACCAAGACTGGGAAGTAAATGCTAAGAAAGGATGTGTCTTCCTGATGAAAATTCAGTAGAGATGATCAATAAAGAAGTATGGTTTAGATCTTCCAGACTATGATTTATCTCAATTCATCCATAGTGGAAGAGCTTAATCCTATAAGTTTACCCATTAATAAAAATGTCCAAGGGAGTAAGTGATTTTTCTATTGTACATAACTAGTTAATAATATCTTCAGGTCTAGAATGTAAATTTCCTGACTGAAATGGTTAATAAAAAAGAAGGGGTCATATCCTAGTGTTAGAATGTTCCGAAATGTATATGTTCCCTTCTCAGCCTCTACAGAGACCCTTTTAATACATAATACATAGAAGTCAGGATTTGGAATTACATGATTTCTCACATACCAACACTGGGAATACCAAACTAAGTCTTCCAATTATAGTGAGTGAGAAAAATAATGACAGTAATTCCTTCTTCAGTCATTAAGACCATTATTTATAACAAATTAAAGCCCATCTCAAAATCTGAATACCTATTATGTTTTTTATATAAACAAACAGTTATAAATATCATATCAATCAGGAATAGTTTTCACTTTTTTTTCTTTTTTTTTAATTTTATTTTATTTTTAAACTTTACAATATTGTATTGGTTTTGCCAAACATTGAAATGAATCCACCACAGGTATACATGTGTTCCCCATCCTGAACCCTCCTCCCTCCTCCCTCCTCATACCAGCCCTCTGGGTCGTCTCAGTGCACCAGCCCCAAGCATCCAGTATCGTGCATCGAACCTGGACTGGCGACTCATTCCATATATGATATTATACGTATTTCAATGCCATTCTCCCAAATCATCCCACCCTCTCCCTCTCCTACAGAGTCCAAAAGACTGTTCTATACATCAGTGTCTCTTTTGCTGTCTCGTATACAGGGTTATTCTTATCATCTTTCTAAATGCCATATATATGCGTTAGTATACTGTATTGCTGTTTTTCTTTCTGGCTTGCTTCACTCTGTATAATAGGCTCCAGTTTCATCCACCTCATTAGAACTGATTCAAATGTATTCTTTTTAATAGCTGAGTAATACTCCATTGTGTATATGTACCACAGCTTTCTTATCCATTCATCTGCCGATGGACATCTAGGTTGCTTCCATGTCCTGGCTATTATAAACAGTGCTGCGATGAACATTGGGGCACACGTGTCTCTTTCAATTCTGGTTTCCTAGGTGTGTATGCCCAGCAGTGGGATTACTGGATCATAAGGCAGTTCTATTTCCAGTTTTTTAAGGAATCTCCACACTGTTCTCCATAGTGGCTGTACTAGTTTGCATTCCCACCAACAGTGTAAGAGGGTTCCCTTTTCTCCACACCCTCTCCAGCATTTATTGCTTGTAGACTTTTGGATCGCAGCCATTCTGACTGGCGTGAAATGGTACCTCATAGTGGTTTTGATTTGCATTTCTCTGATAATGAGTGATGTTGAGCATCTTTTCATGTGTTTGTTAGCCATCTGGATGTCTTCTTTGGAGAAATGTCTGTTTAGTTCTTTGGCCCATTTTTTGATTGGGTCATTTATTTTTCTGGAATTGAGCTGTAGGAGTTGCTTGTATATTTTTGAGATTAGTTGTTTGTCAGTTGCTTCATTTGCTATTATTTTCTCCCATTCTGAAGGCTGTCTTTTCACCTGGCTTATAGTTTCCTTTGATGTGCAGAAGCTTTTAAGTTTAATTAGGTCCCATTTGTTTATTTTTGCTTTTATTTCCAATATTCTGGGAGGTGGGTCATAAAGGATCCTGCTGTGATGTATGTCAGAGAGTGTTTTGCCTATGTTCTCCTCTACGAGTTTTATAGTTTCTGGTCTTAGGTTTAGATCTTTAATCCATTTTGAGTTTATTTTTGTGTATGGTGTTAGAAAGTGCTCTAGTTTAATTCTTTTACAAGTAGTTGACCAGTTTTCCCAACACCACTTGTTAAAGAGATTGTCTTTAATCCATTGTGTATTCTTGCCTCCTTTGTCAAAGATAAGGTGTCCATATGTGCGTGGATTTATCTCTGGGCTTTCTATTTTGTTCCATTGATCTATATTTCTGTCTTTGTGCCAGTACCATACTGTCTTGATGACTGTGGCTTTGTAGTAGAGCCTGAGGTCAGGTAGGTTGATTCCTCCAGTTCCATTCTTCTTTCTCAAGATCGCTTTGGCTATTCGAGGTTTTTTGTATTTCCATACAAATTGTGAAATTATTTGTTCTAGCTCTGTGAAGAATACCATTGGTAGCTTGATAGGGATTGCATTGAATCTATAAATTGCTTTGGGTAGTATACTCATTTTCACTATATTGATTCTTCCAATCCATGAACATGGTATATTTCTCCATCTATTAGTGTCCTCTTTGATTTCTTTCACCAGTGTTTTATAGTTTTCTATATATAGGTCTTTAGTTTCTTTAGGTAGCTATATTCCTAAGTATTTTATTCTTTCCATTGCAATGGTGAATGGAATTGTTTCCTTAATTTCTCTTTCTGTTTTCTCATTATTAGTGTATAGGAATGCAAGGGATTTCTGTGTGTTGATTTTATATCCTGCAACTTTACTATAATCATTGATTAGTTCTAGTAATTTTCTGGTAGAGTCTTTAGGGTTTTCTATGTAGAGGATCATGTCATCTGCAAACAGTGAGAGTTTTACTTCTTTTTTCCAATTTGGATTCCTTTTATTTCTTTTTCTGCTCTGATTGCTGTGGCCAAAACTATGTTGAATAGTAATGGTGAAAGTGGGCACCCTTGTCTTGTTCCTGACTTTAGAGGAAATGCTTTCAATTTTTCACCATTGAGGAAAATGTTTGCTGTGGGTTTGTCATATATATCTTTTGTTATGTTGAGGTATGTTCCTTCTATTCCTGCTTTCTGGAGAGTTTTTATCATAAATGGATGTTGAATTTTGTCAAAGGCTTTCTCTGCATCTATTGAGATAATCATATGGTTTTTATTTTTCAATTTGTTAATGTGGTGTATTACATTGATTGATTTGTGGATATTGAAGAATCCTTGCATCCCTGGGATAAAGCCCACTTGGTCATGGTGTATGATCTTTTTAATGTGTTGTAGGATTCTGATTGCTAAAATTTTGTTAAGGATTTTTGCATCTATGTTCATCAGTGATATTGGCCTGTAGTTTTCTTTTTTTGTGGGATCTTTGTCAGGTTTTGGTATTAGGGTGATGGTGGCCTTATAGAATGAGTTTGGAAGTTTACCTTCCTCTGTAATTTTCTGGAAGAGTTTGAGGAGGATAGGTGTTAGCTCTTCTCTAAATTTTTGGTAGAATTCAGCTGTGAAGCCGTCTGGACCTGGGCTTTTGTTTGCTGGAAGATTTTTGATTGCAGTTTCAATTTCCGTGCTTGTGATGGGTCCGTTAAGATTTTCTATTTCTTCCTGGTCCAGTTTTGGAAAGTTGTACTTTTCTAAGAATGTGTCCATCTTCTGCGTTGTCCATTTTATTGGCATATAATTGTTGATAGTAGTCTCTTATGATCCTTTGTATTTCTGTGTTGTCTGTTGTGATCTCTCCATTTTCATTTCTAATTTTATTGATTTGATTTTTCTCCCTTTGTTTCTTGATGAGTCTGGCTAATGGTTTGTCAATTTTATTCATCCTTTCAAAGAACCAGCTTTTGGCTTTGTTGATTTTTGCTATGGTCTCTTTTGTTTCTTTTGCATTTATTTCTGCCCTAATTTTTAAGATTTCTTTCCTTCTACTAAGCCTGGGGTTATTCATTTCTTCCTTTTCTAGTTGCTTTAGGTGTAGAGTTAGGTTATTTATTTGACTTTTTTCTTGTTTCTTGAGGTATGCCTGTATTGCTATGAACTTTCCCCTTAGGACTGCTTTTACAGTGTCCCATAGGTTTGGAGTTGTTGTGTTTTCATTTGTTTCTATGCAAATTTTGATTTCTTTTTTGATTTCTTCTGTGATTTGTTGGTTATTCAGGAGCGTGTTGTTCAACCTCCATATGTTGGAATTTTTAATATTTTTTCTCCTGTAATTGAGATCTAATCTTACTGCATTGTGGTCAGAAAAGATGCTTGGAATGATTTCAATTTTTTTGAATTTACCAAGGCTAGATTTATGGCCCAGGATAAATCTATCCTGGAGAAGGTTCCATGTGCACTTGAGAAAAAGGTGAAATTCATTGTTTTGGGATGAAATGTCCTATAGATATCAATTAGGTCTAACTGGTCTATTGTATCATTTAAAGTTTGTATTTCCTTGTTAATTTTCTGTTTAGTTGATCTATCCATAGGTGTGAGTGGGGTATTAAAGTCTCCCACTATTAATGTGTTATTGTTAATTTCTCCTTTCATACTTGTTAGCATTTGTCTTACATATTGTGGTGCTCCTGTGTTGGGTGCATATATATATTTATAATTGTTATATCTTCTTGGATTGATCCTTTGATCATTATATAGTGACCTTCTTTGTCTCTTTTCACAGCCTTTGTTTTAAAGTCTATTTTATCTGATATGAGTATTGCTACTCCTGCTTTCTTTTAGTCCCTATTTGCATGGAAAATCTTTTTCCAGCCCTTCACTTTCAGTCTGTATGTGTCCCCTGTTTTGAGGTGGGTCTCTTGTAGACATCATATGTAGGGGTCTTGTTTTTGTATCCATTCAGCCAGTCTTTGGCTTTCAGTTGGGGCATTCAACCCATTTATGTTTAAGGTAATTATTGATAAGTATGATCCCGTTGCCATTTACTTTATTGTTTTGGGTTTGAATTTATACACCGTTTTGGGGTTTCCCGTCTAGAGAATATCCTTTAGTATTTGTTGGAGAGCTGGTTTGGTGGTGCTGAATTCTCTCAGCTTTTGCTTTCTGTAAAGCTTTTGATTTCTCCTTCATATTTGAATGTGATCCTTGCTGGGTACCATAATCTGGGCTGTAGGTTATTTTCTTTCATCATTTTAAGTATGTCTTGCCATTCCCTCCTGGCTTGAAGAGTTTCTATTGAAAGATCAGCTGTTATCTTTATGGGAATTCTCTTGTGTGTTATTTGTTGTTTTTCCCTTGATGGTTTTAATATTTGTCCTTTGTGTTTGATCTTTGTTAATTTGATTAATATGTGTCTTGGGGTGTTTCGCCTCGGGTTTATCCTGTTTGGGACTCTCTGGGTTTCTTGGACTTGAGTGATTAATTCCTTCCCCATTTTAGGGAAGTTTTCAACTATTATCTCCTCAAGTATTTTCTCATGGTCTTTCTTTTTGTCTTCTTCTTCTGGGACCCCTATGATTCAAATGTTGTAGCGTTTAATATTGTCCTGGAGGTTTCTGAGATTGTCCTCATTTCTTTTAATTCGTTTTTCTTTTGCTCTCTCTGATTCATTTATTTCTACCATTCTATCTTCTAATTCACTAATCCTATCTTCTGCCTCTGTTATTCTACTATTTGTTGCCTCCAGAGTGTTTTTAATTTCATTTATTGCATTATTCATTATATATTGACTCTTTTTTATTTCTTCTAGGTCCTTGTTAAACCCTTATCGCATCTTCTCAATCCTTGTCTCCAGGCTATTTACCTGTGATTCCATTTTGATTTCAAGATTTTGGATCAATTTCACTATCATTATTCGGAATTCTTTGTCAGGTAGATTCCCTATCTCTTCCTCTTTTGTTTGGTTTTGTGGGCTTTTATCCTGTTCCTTTATCTGCTGGTTATTCCTCTGTCTCTTCATCTTGTTTAAATTGCTGAGTTTGGGGTGTCCTTTCTGTATTCTGGCAGTTTGTGGAGTTCTCTTTATTGCGGCATTTCCTCGCTGCGTGTGGGTTTGTACAGGTGGCTTGTCAAGGTTTCTTGGTTAGGGAAGCTTGTGTCGGTGTTCTGGTGGGTGGAGCTGGATTTCTTCTCTCTGGAGTGCAATGAAGTGTCCAGTAATGAGTTATGAGATGTCTATGGTTTTGGGGTGACTTTGGGCAGCCTGTATCTTGGAGCTCAGGGCTGTGTTCCTGTGTTGCTGGAGAATTTGCTTGGTATGTCTTGCCCTGGAACTTGTTGGCCCTTGTGTGGTGCTTGGTTTCAGTGTAGGTATGGAGGTGTTTGATGAGCTCCTGTCAATTAATGATCCCTGGAGTCAGGAGTTCCCTGGAGTCAGGGTTTGGACTTAAGCCTCCTGCTTCCAGTTAACGGTCTAATTTTTACAGTAGTTTCAAAACTTCTCCTTCTATACAGCACCACTGATAAAACATCTATGTTAAAGATGAAAAGTTTCTCCACCATGAGGGTCACCCAGAGAGGTTCACAGCGTTACATGGAGAAGAGCAGAGAGAGGAGGGAATTAGATGTGACCCGAATGAGATGAGGTGGAATCAATAGAGGAGAGAGCGGGTTAGCCAGTAGTCACTTCCTTATATGCACTTCACAACTGGACCACTCGGAGATGTTCATGGAGTTATACAGAGAAGAGAAGAAGGAGGAAGGAGACAGAGGTGGCCAGGAGGATAAAAGGGGGAAATGAAAAGCAGGGAGACAGATCCAGCCAGTAATCAGTTCCTTAAGTGTTCTCCACCTTCTGGAACACACAGAAATTCACAGAGTTGGGTAGAGTAGAAAGGGGTTAGGGAGGAGACACAGGTGACCTGGTGGAGAAAAAGGAGAATCCAAAGGGAGAGAGAGCAGTCAAGTCAGTAATCTTGTTCCCTAGTGAAAAATGGGTACTGAAGATTGGGTTCTTAAAGGTACAAAATTGGTAACAAATACATAAAAGCAAAAATTAAAAATCTAGAGTAGAGTTTGGAATTTCAAAAATACAATGTTAAAGAAAAGAAGGAAAAAAAGAGAGAAAAAAAAAAGTCGCAAAAATTATAAAGAAAATATAGGTACAAAATTGATAACAAATACCAAAAAGCAAAAGTTAAAAATCTAGAGTAGAGTTTGGAATTTCAAAAATACAGTGTTAAAAAAAAAGAATAAGAAAAAGAAAGAGAGGGAAAAAAAACAAACAAAAACAAAGTCACAAAAATTATAAAGAAAATATAGGTACAAAATTGATAACAAATACCAAAAAGCATAAATTAAAAATCTAGAGTAGAGTTTGGAATTTTAGATATACAATGTTATATAAAAGAAGAAGAGAAAGAGAGAGAGGGAAAAAAAGTCACAAAAATTATTAAAAAAAAAAAAGGTACAAAATTGATAACAAATACCAAAAAGCTGAAATTAAAAATCTAGAGTAGAGATTGAAATTTCAAAAATACAATCTTCAAGAAAAGAAGAAAAAAAACACAAGGTCACAAAAATTATAAAAAATATATATATGAAGTTTGCTTTAAAAAAAATAGGGTCTTTTTTTTTTTTTTGCAAAGTAATAGTAGGTTATAAAAGTGAAAATTAAAGGAATAATAGAGGACTTAAAAATTTTTTAATTAAAAAAAAAGAAAGAAAGAATGATCGTAAAAATAGTAAAAATATATCTAGGACTTTCTCTGGTTTTGTTGTGAGTATTGTGGGGTCAGTTCATTTTTGGCTAGTTCCTTGGTCCGACATATTTCTCAAGATCTATAGGCCCCTTCCTATGTAGTCGGTACTAACCACAGGGTTTTAATCTATTGCCTGTAGCTTCCAAGGCGGTTCCCTCTGTTATAGCTTCTTCTGTTTGCTGGTCTCTTCAGTGTCTGGTTTCCGCCCTGACACAAAGGGGATGGTGGTGGACACTTTTTTTTTTTTTTTTTTTTAGGCTCACTTGTTCTGTCGCGATGTGGGGAGGGAGGGACGCTGCAAACAAATAACACTGGCGTGAGCTCGCAGTGCCTCAGCCACACTGGGTCTGCCCCTGCTCACGGTGCGTGTAGCTTCCCTGCCCACACTGCTCAGGCTCTAGGTTGTTCCACCTGGAACCATCCGTGGCCGGCCCTGGGCTGCCTGCACCTCCCGCATCCAAGCTGTTCAGGTTCAGGCACTCGGGTAGTCCTCAGAGGCGCGGACTCGGTTGGGCCTGCGTTTTGTGCCCTTCCCAGGTCCGAGCAGCTCAGGTGATGAGGTGTTTGGCCAGTGCAATTGCTGCGACTTATCGCCTCCCCGCCCGCTCGGTTATCTGGGTGTACAACCGGAGCACCTTCTCAGGCGGATGTTGACCTTCCAGAGCCCCAAGAAGTCTTAGTTAGCAAAAAAGCCTGCTTACAGTTTTATAGATAATGTCTCTCTGGGTCTGTGATTGCCCGCCTCTGGCTCTAGCTGCCTGTCTCCGGAGGGGGATGGTCTGCAGCCGGCTCTCTCTGTTCAGTCCTTTGTTCCGTGTGCCAGCCTGGTGGTGTCTTAGGTTAGAGCTGGCTTTTCGTGTGGTAGATATCCCACAGTCTGGTTTGCTAGCCCAAATAATTTCGCTCAGATAGCGCTCGGGGTATTCAGGCCAGATCCTTGCGATGCAGCCCGCACCGCGCCTCCCTGCCCAGCCCCCAATTGCTAATGGCAGATGCAGGCGTCTGTGCTGCTTCTCCGCTGGGGGAGTTACCATAGGGCTTGCAATCTGCAGGTTTTAATTGTTTATTTATTTTTCCTCCCTGTTATGTTGCCCTCTGTGCTTCCAAGGCTTGGCACAGATTCAGCAGTGAGAAAGTTTCCTGGTGTTTGGAAACTTCTCTCTTTTTAAGACTCCCTTCCTGGGACGGAACTCCGTCCCTCCCTCTTTTGTCTCTTTTTTTGTCTTTTGTATTTTTTCCTACCTCCTTTTGAAGACTTGGGTTGCTTTTCTGGGTGCCTGATGGCCTCTGCCGGCATTCAGAAGTTGTTTTGTGGAATTTACTCGGCGTTTAAATGTTCTTTTGATGAATTTGTGGGGGAGAAAGTGTTCTCCCTGTCCTACTCCTCCACCATCTTTCAGTTTTCACCTTATTTAACTTCTCTATGGTCTCCGGCACTGTTGATTACACATCTTCGGTTTTCTAAATTGTTATTTATGTTGATATTTTGGATTCCATTCTACTACTCTCTCTTTGCTTTATCTTACCTTGTGTTTGTGCCTTCTCACTGATCATTTAGGATTCCTTTTTCTCTTTTCTTTCCTTAAGTCTTGGTGTTCACCTGGTCTCCATCCTTAGCTTTTTCCCACCCCCTCCACTTTTTTTGAGGAATTTTACCTAAACGTATATCTTCTTGAAGAGCTATTTTTCATTGGATCACTTTGCCAACATTAGAAAATATCCAACTGCCATTTCTATGTGTGTAGAAAGTAGGGAAAAGGTAAAATTTAGCTTTTGGTGATGAGGGGATGAGTGAATTGGGAGGTGTCTAAGATGACTCCCAGGTTTCTGACTTGGATAGAAACAAAAGAAGCAGATAATATGAACAGACCAATCACTAGAAGTGAAACAGAATTTGTAATTAAAAAACAAAACAATTCCCTTCAAAAAAAAAGTCTGTGACCAGATGGTGTCACTGAGGAATTCTACCAAATGTATACAGAACTCATACTGTTCTTCTCAAATTCTTCCAAAAGACTGAAGGGGAGGGAACTCCAAGTCATTCTATGAAGGCACCATAGCCCTGATACCAAAACCAGACAAACACGTGACCAAAAAAGAAAATTACAGGCTAATATCTTTGCTGAAAATAGATGTATAAAATGCCTCAACAAAATATTAGCAAAGAGGATTCAACAACACAAAGATCATATACCATGATTAAGATGGATTCATTCTAGAGTCACAAGGCTGGTTCAACATACCCAAATAAATCAATGTGGTACTACATCAACAACAACAAAAAGACAAAAAGCACATGATCATTTCAATAGATGATGAAAAAGCATTTGATAAAATTCAATATCCACTCATGATTTAAAAAAAAAAACAAAAAAACTTTCACCAAAATGGGTACAGAGGGAGAAAAATAAACACTAAGGCAAAGCCACAGCCAACATAATATTAATTGGTGAAAAGTTGAAAAATTTCCTGCTAAATTTCTCAAATAAGACAAGGTACCCACTCTCACTACTTCTATTCAAGATACTACTGAAAGTCCCAGTCACAGCAATCAAACAAGAAAAAGGAATAAAAGGTAGCCAAATCAAAAGGGATTATATGCCATTATGTGTAGATGACATGATACTCAATAGAGAAAACCCTAGAGACTCCATACAAAAACTACTAGAACTAAAAAATGAATTCAGCAAGGTAGCAGGATACAAGATTAATATACAGCCCCTCAGTTCAGCTTCATTTCAGTCTCTCAGTCGTGTCCGACTCTTTGAGACCCCATGAATCACAGCATGCCAGGCCTCCCTGTCCATCACCAACTCCCGGAGTGCACCCAAACTCATGTCCATCGAGTTGGTGATGCCATCCAGCCATCTCATCCTCTGTCGTCCCCTTCTCCTCCTGCCCCCAATCCCTCCCAGCATCAGAGTCTTTTCCAATAAGTCAACTCTTCGCATGAGGTGGCCAAAATATTGGAGTTTCAGCTTCAGCATCAGTCCTTCCAATGAACACCCAGGACTGATCTCCTTTAGGATGGACTGGTTGGACCTCCTTGCAGTCCAAGGGACTCTCAGGAGTCTTCTCCAACACCACAGTTCAAAAGCATCAATTCTTCAGCACTCAGCTTTCTTCAAAGTCCAACTCACATCCATACATGACCACTGGAAAAACCATAGCCTTGACTAGACAGACCTTTGTTGGCAAAGTAATATCTCTGCTTTTTAATATGCTATCTAGGTTGGTCATTACTTTCCTTCCAAGGAGTAAAGGCTTAATTTCCAAAACATATAAAGAGCTAATATAACTCAATCTTAAAAAGCAAACAATCCAATCCAAAAATGTGCAGAAGCCTTAAAAGTAATTTCTCCAAAGAAAACATATAGATGGTCAACAGGCATATGAAAGGATCCTCAACATCATTTCTTATCAGAGAAATGGAAATCAAAAATAAAATGATGAATCACCTTATACCAGTCAGAATGGCCATCAGGAAAATATCTACAAACAATAAATGCTGGAAAGAGTGTGGAGAAAGGGACACGCTCCTATACTGTTGGTGGGAATGTAAATCGGTGCAGCTACTATGGAAAATAGTCCAGATGTTGCTTAAGAAATTAGAAAGAGAATTACCATATGATCCAGCTATCCCACTCATGGGCATATACTCAGAAATGATGAAACTTTCAATTTGAAAAAATATACGCACCATAATATTCATAGCAGCACTATTTACAATAGCTAGGACATGGAAACAACCTAAATTTTCATTGACAGATGAATGGATAAAGAAGATATGGTATACATACACAATGGAATATTATTCACCTATTAAAAAGAATGAACTAGCGCCACTTGTTGCAACACAGATTGACCCAGAGAGTATCATACTAAGTGAACTAAATCAGGCAAAGACAAACATTGCATGATATCACTTATATGTGGAATCTTAAGGAAAAGATACAAATGAATTTATTTACAAAATAAACTCCCAGACATAGAAAACAAATGCATTGTTACCAAAGGGGAAAGGGGAAGTGGAGGGATAAATAAGAAGTATGTGCTTAAAAATCAGTATCAAACAAACAAAGATCATGGCATCCAGCCCCATTACTTTATGGCAAATAGTAGGGGAAAAGGTGGAAGTAGTGACAAATTTCCTCTTCTTGGGCTCTAAAATCACTGTGGACAGTGACTGCAGCCATAAAATCAGAAGATGATTGCTTGGCAGGAAAGTGATGACAAAGCTAGACAGTGTGTTAAAAAGCAGGGACATTACTCTGCAGACAAAGGTCCATTTAGTTAAGGCTATGGTCTTCCCAGTGGTCACGTGTGGTTGTGAGGGATGGACTGTAAAGAATACAGAGTGCCAAAGAACTGATGCCTTTGAACTGTGGTGATGGAGAAGACTACTGAGAGTCCCTTGAACAGCAAGGATATCAAACCAGACAATCTTAAGAGAAATCAACCCTGAGCTCATTGGAAGGACTGATGCTAAAGCTAAAGCTCCAGTATTTTGGTTACCTGACACAAACAGGTGACTCATTGGAAAAGTCCCTGATACTAGGAAAGATTGAGGGCAGAAGGAGAAGAGGGCATCAGAGGATGAGATGGCTAGATGGCATCACCCATGCAATGGACATGAACTTGGGCAAACTTCAGGAGATGGTGAGGGACAGGGAGGCCAGGACTGCTGCAGTCCAAGGGGCTGCAAAGAGTTGGACACAACTGGGCAACTGAACAACAAGAACATGGGATTAACAGATACCACCATGTATAGAAAAGCACAAGTATTTAGTATATAGCACATGAAGCTCTATTCAATACCTGGTAACATCCACTGGATCATCAAAAAAGCAAGACAGTTTCAGAAAAACATCGATTTCTGCTTTATTGACTATGCCAAAGCCTTTGACTGTGTGGATCACAATAAACTGTGAAAAATTCTGAGAGATGGGAATACCAGACCACCTGACCTGCCTCTTGAGAAACCTGTATGCAGGTCAGGAAGCAATAGTTAGAACTGGACATGAAACAACAGACTGGTTCCAAATAGGAAAGGAGTACATCAAGGCTGTATATTGTCACCCTGCTTATTTAACTTCTATGCAGAATACGTCATGAGAAATGCTGGGCTCAAGCTGGAATCAAGATTGCTGGGAGAAATATCAATAACCTCAGATATGCAGATGACACCACCCTTATGGCAGAAAGTGAAGAAGAACTAAATAGCCTCTTGATGAAAGTGAAACAAGAGAGTGAAAAAGTTAGCTTAAAGTTTAACCTTCAGAAAACGAAGATCATGGCATCTGGTCCCATCACTTCATGGGAAATAGATGGGGAAACAGTGGAAACAGTGGTGACTTTATTTTGGGGGGCTCCAAAATCACTGCAGATGGTGATTGCACCCATGAAAAGAAAAGGCATTTACACCTTGGAAGGAAGGTTATGACCAACCTAGATAGCATATTGAAAAGCAGAGATATTACTTTGTCAACAAAGGTCCATCTAGTTAAGGCTATGGTTTTTCCAGTAGTCATGGATGGATGTGAGAGTTGGACTGTGAAGAAAGCTGAGTGCCGAAGAATTGATGCTTTTGAACTGTGGTGTTGGAGAAGAATCTTGAGAGTCCCTTGGACTGCAAGGAGATCCAACCAGGCCATCCTAAAGGAGATTAGTCCTGGGTGTTCATTGGAAGGACTGATGTTGAAACTGAAACTTCAATACTTTGGCCACCTGATGCAAAGAGCTGATTCATTAGAAAAGACCCTGATGCTGGGAGGGATTGGGGGCAGGAGGAGAAGGGGATGACAGAGGATGAGATGGTTGGATGGCATCACTGACTCAATGGACATGAGTTTGGGTGAACTCCAGGAGTTGGTGATGGACAGGGAGGCCTGGCATGCTGTGATTCATGGGGTCACAAAGAGTCAGACACAACTGAGTGACTGAACTGAACTGAACTGAATAACTTATAATGGAACAGAACCTAAAGCTGTAGCCCTGAGACTAACACAATTTTGTAAATCAACTATAGTTAAGCAATCATTTAAACAGATGCTTACTGTCTACTGGAAAAAACACAGTTGTACACTGCAGAGTAAAATGTGGTATGATGGGTTACAGAAGAGTGGTATATCCAAGTATGACATCAGATCAGATCAGATCGGATCAGTCGCTGAGTCGTGTCCAACTCTTTGCGACATAGAGAAGATAAATAAGGCAAGGTTTGTTTAGGTGGGAAAGAGAATGGTTGGGAAAGTATTGTTAAGAAAATCTCATAGAAGAGAGGACACCTCCAACTACCATTGACATATAGTTGGGATTTACTGGTTAAAGAAAGGAGAAGGCAAAAGGAACAGCAAGATCTACCATTGACATATAGTTGGGATTTACTGGTTAAAGAAAGGAGAAGGCAAAAGGAAGAGCAAGATGAAAGACACTAAAGAATATGGCTGTATGATGTGTACAGGAACTAAATACTCCAATAATATTAGAGTATAACTTATTATGAAGGATATGGCTGCTGTTTCCTTTTTAGAGTCTCTAAATGGTAAGGAGAGGTTATACCATGGAAAACTGGTGTGCCATGCTGAGAAGTTCGAATTTAACAAATAATTATCAGGTAGCTTTGAGAGCACTGTACCAGGGAGAAGTGGCAAAGTCATATGTCCAACTTAGAATGGGTCACTCTGGGTAGAATGAGATGGATATGCTAGAATTAGGAGAAAGGAGTAGAACAAAACAGGGGGAGAGAAAATTATTAAAGGACTTGAAGTGAAAGTTGCTCAGTCATATCTGATTCTTTGTGACCCATGGACTATACAGACCATGGAATTTTCCAGGCCAGGATACTGGAGTGGGTAGCTGTTCCCTTCTCCAGGGAATCTTCCAAACCCAGGGATCGAACCCAGGTCTCCCACATTGCAGGTGGATTCTTCACCAGCTGAGCCACAAGGGAAGCCCTAAAGCACTTGATGTTGTATACAAATAAAAAGAGTGGAAAGGCTGCTTTCCTATAAATATTTAGGAAGCAAACCAGCAAAAAAAACCTGGCCATTGCAATTTCTCATTTGAATTTATTTAGCATCTGTAGCTAAAAAATTTCTGTTTTGTTTGGAGAAGTTTTAATTTAATAAAATAAAAGGATACTAAACCTTCACTAGTAAGCACAATCCTGCCCTGAGATAAGACTCAGGCCTCGAGATAAATGCATCATGTAAATAATTATGCCATGTTCACAGCACTCTGCAGCCATACAGTGAGTTCATGCAGAAATGATACTTCTCTGGGCCCTTAATTAAATGTACTTGACGTGATTATTTTTTTTTTTTTTTAATGAGGAAACGTGCCTCCCACTACTTGGATCCCAGGAAGTAGTACAGGAAGGTACTCTGGTGCCACATCAGTACACATTTGCTATTAAAATGTACACATTGCTAATTCCATCTGGCAATTCTACGTACAGACTGATTTAATGAGAAGGGTGAATTATTTCTTAAAGTTGAATATGTAATATATTAACTATGAATATGTTACATATATTAAAATATATTAACTATGAATATGCTAAATATATATTAAACAAGCATGTATTAATTATTGATCAGGTTAACAAGGAAATAGTAGTAAAGTTTTTATATCTCATGATATTTTAAGTGTCTTTAATCACAAGGCAAGAAACTTTTATATTTTCTTTCTATGCCTACACTTGATTTCCTTGTGCATAATTTTTAATAAACTTTTACTTTAGAATTTTAAAAATCTACAGGAAAGATATACATATACAGTACAGAGTTCCCATGTATCCATAATCCATTTTACTGATGTTAGTATCTTATACTATGATGTATTTGCGAAAATGAAGGAATTAACGTTGGTGTATTACTACCAAGTAAACTACAGAATTTACTCAGATTTCACGTTTCTCTGCTTGTCCTTTTACTGTTCCTGGACACAATTTAGGATACCACATTGCATTTAATCATTATGTCTCCTCTACTCTATGGCAGTTTCTCAGTCTTTCCTATTTCTCATGATCTTAGCTATTTTGAGGAGTACTCTCTGATGTTTCTCTCATGATCAGATTGAGACTGTGGTTTGGGGAGGAGGAGCACAGGGATAGAGTGCCCGTCTTTGTCATCCTTTCAGGGGATACATGACAACAATGTGACTCATCATTGGGTATGTTAGCCAGGATGGCTTAAGGTGGTGTCTGCCATGATTCTCCACTATCTTTCCTTTCTATATTCTTCAGAAGAGACACTAAGTGCAGCCCACACCCAAGATATGGGAAGTTATCCTTTACTTCCTGGAGGAGGAAATACCTAGGTAAATTACTTACAATTCTCTTTAAAGGGAGATTTGTCTCTTCTCTTCCACTTATGGCAGGAGAAGGGGTTGACAGAGGATGAGATGCTTAGATGGCATCACCAACTCAATGAGGTCGCAGAGAGTCAGACAAGACAGTGACTGAACAACAACAACAACACACACACACACACACACACACACACACACACACAAAGTGAAGTTGCTCAGTCATCTCCGACTCTTTGCGACCCCATGGATTTAAGCCTGCCAGGCTCCTCCATCCATGGGACTCACCAGGCAAGAGTACTGGAGTGGGTTGCCATTTCCTTCTCTGAACAACAACCACCCCCACTTATTTGTTTAAACATTTATATCAGTATGGACTCATGGACATTTATTTTATACATTGCATCATAATTTAATAGTAATGTTATTTTTTGCTCAGACTGTTTCACCTTTGGCCACTGGGGACTCTTTCAGACTGGCCCCTGTTCCCTTTGGCATGCCCACATAATTTTGCTTTTTGAACATTTCATTACTTTCTGACCCTAGAAGGTGCTCCAAACTCATCTTGTAAAATCTCTTCCCCTGCCTTAGAATTAGCCATATCTCCAAGGAGTAATGGACTCTTGTGTTAGAGAATGATATTAAGCAATCAAATCTGCCCTACAATGCTTTTTGAGAACACTTTGTTTTTTTCCATTGCTTATCTTGTATTCTAAGAGCAAACCACAAAGGTCATCCTGTCCTGTCATTTTTGTCCAAAGAGCAGTTGCGACTTGGACAGCTTTTTAAAAAATACAAACTCCTAGTTCCATTGCTGGAAACTGTGACTCGGTGATCTGTGGTTGTGGATATTGGCCTGGTGGTGTCAGTATGGTATGCATTCATGTAATTTGTTATGAAAAATAGCTTAGGGATTACTGTATACATAATTGTGCTCACTCGCTTCAATCATGTCTGACTCTTTGCGAGCCTATGGAATGTAGCCTGCCAGGCTCCTCTGTCCATGGGATTCTCCAGGCAAAATTACTGGAGTAGGTTGCCATTCCCCCTTCCATGGGGTCTTCCCAACCCAGGTATCAACTCATGTCTCTTATGTCTCATGCATTTGCAGGTAGGTTCTTTACCACTAGCACCAGCTAGAAAGCCTGAATAATATTGGAGTGGGTTACCATGCCCTTCTCCAGGTGTACATAATTAGTCCCCCCCCCCTTTTTTTTTTTTAATAGTGGAACCAAATGAGGCCTAGAGAATGAAATACATGCCTAAAGAAACACAGCAAAGGAAGTTACATCTTCATACCATCAGTTCAGTTCAGTTCAGTTCATCAGTTCAGTTCAGTTCAGTAGCTCAGTCGTGTCTGACTCTTTGCGACCCCATGAATCATAGCACACCAGGCCTCCCTGTCCATCACCAATTCCAAGAGTTCACTGAAACTTATGTCCATTGAGTCGGTGATGCCATCCAGCCATCTCATCCTCTGTCGTCCCCTTCTCCTCCTGCCCCCAATTCCTCCCAGCATCAGGGTCTTTTCCAATGAGTCAACTCTTCTCATGAGGTGGCCAAAGTACTGGAGTTTCAGCTTTAGCATCAGTCCTTCCAATGAACACCCAGGACTGATCTCCTTTAGAATGGACTGGTTGGAACTCCTTGCAGTCCAAGGGACTCTCAAGAGTCTTCTCCAACACCACAGTTCAAAAGCATCAATTCTTCAGCACTCAGCTTTCTTCACAGTCCAACTCTCACATCCATACATGACCACTGGAAAAACCATAGCCTTGACTAGACAGAACTTTGTTGGCAAAGTAATATGTCTGCTTTTGAATATGCTATCTAGGTTGGTCATAACTTTCCTTCCAAGGAGTAAGCGTCTTTTAAATTCATGGCTGCAATCACCATCTGCAGTGATTTTGGAGCCCCAAAAAATAAAGTCTGACACTGTTTCCACTGTTTCCCCATCTATTTCCCATGAAGTGATGGGACCAGATGCCATGATCTTAGTTTTCTGAACTAAGAAAACTAGTTAGATATAACTAACGGGTGCATGGCGCAGAAGGGGTGAGAGGAGCTACTCCACATTCAAGGTCAGGAGGGGCGGCTGTGAGGAGATACCCCTCGTCCAAGATAAGGAGTAGCGCCTCGCTTTGCTGGAGCAGCCGTGAAGAGATACCCCACGTCCAAGGTAAGAGAAACCCAAGTAAGACAGGTTTAAGTTTTCTTACGGGTTTAAGCTTTAAGCCAACTTTTTCACTCTCCTCTTCCATTTTCATCAAGAGGCTTTTTAGTTCCTCTTCCCTTTCTGCCTTAAGGGTGGTGTCATTTGCATATCTGAGGTTATTGATATTTCTCCCGGCAATCTTGATTGCAGCTTGTGCTTCTTCCAGCCCAGCGTTTCTCATGATGTACTCTGCATAGAAGCTAAATAAGCAGGGTGACAATATACAGCCTGACGTACTCCTTTTCCTATTTGGAATCAGTCTGTTGTTCCATGTCCAGTTCTAACTCTTGCTTCCTGACCTGCATATAGGTTTCTCAAGAAGCAGGTCAGGATGTCTGGTATTCCCATCTTTCATAATTTTCCACAATTTATTGTGATCCACACAGTCAAAGGCTTTGGCATAGTCAAGAAAGCTGAAATCGATGTTTTTCTGGAACTCTCTTGCTTTTTCGATGATCCAGTGGATATTGGCAATTTGATCTCTGGTTCCTCTGCCTTTTCTAAAACCAGCTTGAACATCTGGAAGTTCACGGTTCATGTATTGCTGAAGCCTGGATTGGAGAATTTTGAGCATTACTTTACTAGCGTGTGAGATGAGTGCAATTGTGCGGTAGTTTGAGCATTCTTTGGCATTGCCTTTCTTTGGGACTGGAATGGAAACGGACCTTTTCCAATCCTGTAGCCACTGCTGAGTTTTCCAAATTTGCTGGCATATTGAGTGTAGCACTTTCACAGCTTCATCTTTCAGGATTTGAAATAGCTCAACTGGAATTCCATCACCTCCACTAGCTTTGTTCGTAGTGATGATTTCTAAGGCCCACTTGACTTCACATTCCAGGATGTCTGGCTCTAGGTGAGTGATCACATCATCGTAATTATCTGGGTTGTGAAGCTCTTTTATAGGAACTGTGTATTACTGCCACAACTTCTTAATGTCTTTTGCTTCTGTTAGGTCCATACCATTTCTGTCCTTTATCGAGCCCATCTTTGCATGAAATGTTCCCTTGGTATCTCTAATTTTCTTGAAGAGACCTCTAGTCTTTCCCATTCTGTTGTTTTCCTCTATTTCTTTGCATTGATGGCGGAGGAAGGCTTTCTTTTCTCTCCTTGCTATTCTTTGGAACTCTGCATTCAGATGCTTATATCTTTCCTTTTCTCCTTTGCTTTTCACTTCTATTCTTTTCACAGCTATTTTTAAGGCCTCCTCAGGCAGCCATTTTGCTTTTTTGCATTTCATTTCCATGGGAGAGGAGCAACTGCATGTCCAAGGACCGGCAGCTGCGCAGGTGCAAGAAGGGTGAGAGGAGCTACTCCACATTCAAGGTCAGGAGGGGCGGCCGTGAGGAGATACCCCTCTTCCAAGATAAGGAGCAGCACCTAACTTTGCTGGAGCAGCCATGAAGAGATACCCCACGTCCAAGGTAAGAGAAACCCAAGTAAGATGGTAGGTGTTGCGAGAGGGCATCAGAGGGCAGACACACTGAAACCATAATCACAGAAAACTAGCCAATCTGATCACATGGACCACAGCCTTGTCTAACTCAGTGAAACTAATCCATGCCATGTGGGGCCATGCAAGACAGGAGGGTCATGGTGGAAAGGTCTGACAGAATGTGGTCCACTGAAGAAGGGAATGGCAAACCACTTCAGTATTCTTGCCTTGAGAACTCCATGAACAGTATGAAAAGGCATACTGTTATATGAAAAGGCATGAACAGTATGAAAGGCATACAGCTGAAAGGGGAACTCCCCGGGTCAGTAGGTGCCCAATATGCTACTGGAGATCAGTGGGGAAATAACTCCAGAAAGAATGAAGGGATGGAGCCAAAGCAAAAACAATACCCAGTTTTGGATGTGACTGGTGATAGAAGCAAGGTCCGATGCTATAAAGAGCAATATTGCATAGGAACCTGGAATGTTAGGTCCATGAATCAAGACAAATTGGAAGTGGTCAAACAGGAGATGGCAAGAGTGAACGTCACCATTCTAGGAATCAGCGAACTAAAATGGACTGGAATAGGTGAATTTAACTCAGATGACCATTATATCTACTACTGCGGGCAGGAATCCCTCAGAAGAAATGGAGTAACCATCATGGTCAACAAGAGAGTCTGAAATGCAGTACTTGGATGCAATCCCAAAAACGACAGAATGATCTCTGTTCATTTCCAAGGCAAACCATTCAATATCACGGTAATCCAAGCCTATGCCCCAACCAGTAATGCTGAAGAAGCTGCAGTTGGAAGGTTCTATGAAGACCTACAAGACCTTTTAGAACTAACACCCAAAAAAGATGTCCTTTTCATTATAGGGGACTGGAATGCAAAAGTAAGAAGTCAAGAAACACCTGGAGTAACAGGCAAATGTGGACTTGGAGTACGGAATGAAGCAGGGTAAAGGTTAATAGAGTTTTGCCAAGAGAATGTACTGGTCATAACAAACACCCTCTTCCAACAACACAAGAGAAGACTCTATACATGGACATCACCAGATGATCGTTACCGAAATCAGATTGATTATATTCTTTGCAGCCAAAGATGGAGAAGCTCTATTCAGTCAGCAAAAACAAGACCAGGAGCTGACTGTGGCTCAGATCATGAACTCCTTATTGCCAAATTCAGACTTAAATTGAAGAAAGTAGGGAAAACCACTAGACCATTCAGGTATGACCTAAATCAAACCCCTTATGATTATACAGTGGAAGTGAGAAATAGATTTAAGGGACTAGATCTGATAGAGTGCCTGATGAACTATGGACTGAGGTTCATGACATTGTACAGGAGACAGGGATCAAGACCATCCCCATGGAAAAGAAATGCAAAAAAGCAAAATGGCTTCATATATCAGATATTTTCCATGCTTATCTCCTCAGTGTATTTTTACTCATACTTTTTAAATAAGTGAGTCTCAACTCTGGTTTTTTCTGGAAGAGTTAAAAATCCCTATGCCCAGAACCCACTCTTAGAAATTCTGATTTAAATGACCCTGAGTGGTACTTAGAAACTAGGTTTTTCTGCCTAGAAACTAGGTTTTTCTTAAAGCCTTACAGATGATATAATGACCAGCCAGTGTTGAGAATTATTACTTTGAAAGAAACAACTCAATTCTATGAGAGCTCAGGTATTACAGATTGCATTTTCTTTATTGTGGCATTTCTGAGTAATATTTTATTTGTATTGAATAATTTTATATCCCAGGTTCATCAATTTAATTTGACAAACATACCAAGCATTTACTTTGTGTTTAGTGTGGTGACACTCTCTGGGGAGGAAGAGATTGAGAACATGAATCAGTTATAGTCTCTTGCATCCAAGAGTTTAAACTATGATGCAAATGGGGAATTTGTATGAATACAAATAAGTAGAATAACAAGTAGGTGAGTGCCAAGAAGAACCTAAACTGCTGGGTAGGAAAACGGGGGTTCAAGGAATAAGAAAATGGTACCTTCCTTCTGAGACTATTATCCTTCACGGATGGAATTTGTCAAAGCTATAACTTTTCAAGGAAGCCAGAAGTCACATTATTTTGTGTGAAAAGTCATTAGCATTGTGCTTTTGCTAACATGGTTATCACCCGGGTCTTGATTAAGCTCCCTCAAGCAGGATGCTAAGCAAACAATGTTAAGGATGAATCCAGCTGTAAGAAAACGTACGTTATTTTTAGGAATCTTGACTGAAAATTGCTTTGTACCATCACTAGGCAATGCTTTTATTACTGTTTTTACTGCTGGCAAATTAGATTACATATTGTAGGAATTATGCATAACTGCACTCTTTTTAATATTTGCTACTGTAATCATTTCTGTAATTATGATATGGAAGCTACTGCTGCAAGCTGTTCCAGTGGATGGCTATTTCACTGAGCCCTAATGATGATATCTGCTGAAAATTCTATCTGCAAAGACCCTGCCAGCAAGTGCCTCCCTGGTGATATGAAGCAGATAAGCTTTATCAGATGCTGTTAATGAGCTTGATTTATGATACTGGTGGTTCAGTCTGACAAGCTATTTGGGGTTTCAGACATTCCCATTCCAGCCTTTGGTATGTCCTCCCTCACCCCTTGGGAAGAGAAAGAAACTTGTTAGAATTTGAAACCAACAGGCACTGGAACATCACACTGTTCACAGACCACATTTTCTTTTAAAAACTACCTCCTAGGTGCAATGCCAAGTCATGTAATCCATGTCAAGAACAAGGTACATAAAGCTGTTAATTGAATAATAAAAACTAATTATGAATCAAGAAATGCCTTCTACATTAGCTCTGGAAGTTGCCTAAAACATCACAATTAATGGATCTATTACCTGTTTCCACAAAGTGGGGTGATGCCCCAACAGCTGCTGCTTGCTTGGTTTATAGTCTGTAGCTCATTATCAGTTCTTATTCTTCCTGATTCATACTGTGGCCAGAAAATGTGTATGTAAACAGTGTATAAGCACATCCCAAGGGGAAAAAAATGAACCCAAACTAGAGTGACACATTAATAAAGAACACAGTAGCCCAAGGTAGTGTGATCTGTGGGAGAATTTCCTCTTCCCTGAACCTGTCCTCCAAACACCAGCCTGAATACCATGTGTCTGGAATTCTGGCCTGTGAGCTATGGAAATAATTCTGTTCTCTCCAAGAACCTGTTGGAAAGGTCAAATATTATGGGAGACCGACACAGTAAGTTCTCACAGGTTTATGTAATTCTTTTGGCCTGAACTAATTATGTCAACTTGGCCAAAGTGTAATGGACTGCCTTCAAGCTGTGCTGAACTCTTCCATGGTGAAGTGTCATAGTGAGAGGCTGCTGCTGCTGCTAAGTCACTTCAATCCTGTCCGACTCTTTGCGACCCCATAGACGGCAGCCCACCAGGCTCCCCCGTCCCTGGGATTCTCCAGGCAAGAACACTGGAGTGGGTTGTCATTTCCTTCTCCAGTGCATGAAAGTGAAAAGTGAAAGTGAAGTCGCTCAGTTGTGTCCGACTCCTAGCGACCCCATGGACTGCAGCCCACCAGGCTCCTCCATCCATGGGATTTTCTAGGCAAGAGTACTGGAGTAGGGTGCCATTGCTTTCTCTGAGTGAGAGGCTAGAGGCTGTTAACAGGTGTTCAGGACTTGACTTGGTATTAGACCATTAAATGTGTACATTTTTCTTACAGCTCTGAGTTTTCATTATCATACAAAGCAAGGAACATTTAGTCACTCAGTCAGGTCCAACTCTTTGTGACTCCATGGACTGTAGCCTACCAGGGCTCCCCAGTCCATGTTATTGTCCAGGCAAGAATATTGGAGTGAGTTCCCATTCCCTTCTCCAGGGGATCTTCCCAACACAGGGACTGAATCTGCATCTCCTGCATTGCAGGCAGATTCTTTATGGAGCCACAGGAAAGCACTTCAAGCTTTGAAATTCAACTCTTATTGCATGAAAGGATAGGGTAGGCTCATACAGGGGAGAAGACACTAGGAGAGGAGAAAAGAGAGATCTCTGAAGAAACACTTCATCACTGTCATAAAGGAGATGCTCATACGACTTTTATTTGCTGAGCAGTAAATTCGTCTGGGGTCATTAGAGCATGACTGACTATAGAATCTTCTACATTCAAAGAACGTTTTCCATATCACTTGTATAAGTCTGGTGGGGGCTGTACCACTTGTCTCTGCCAACACTTAGAAATCCTTTAGATGAGACAGAAACAGCATAGGCACAAGGCAGTCACCTCCTGACAAGTCCTGCTGAAGTTTGATCAACTTTTTAAACTCTTGTCCATACTTCTTGCTACTTTTTCTCTCACCCCTCTTTCATTTGAATTAAGCTTATGGTCTTTTCTGTTTTCTTTACCTAATTCCTGTTTTTCTATCCTCCTCTATGTTCTCTGTGTGTCTTTGTATACAGCTCTCTGGTTAATAAGTAGATCATGGTACCAAAATGAAAGGGCATGACATATCTTTTCTTGGTAACAAGTCTAAGGTTTAACTAAAGAGATAATTATGGAAAAATATTTTTTAAATGAGATGCAATTTCCACCATTCTCCCACTAGAACACCTTACTTTCTTTTTATGTTTCTCCACACATACACTCCTTCATTCACCTTTGGAAAATGCAGATGAGAGTATTGACCCAACTAAAAGCAGAAATCATTGGAGGAATTCATTTGAACGTTAACCTTCTAATGGTCACTTGTGGGCACCCAATTTATTAAGACTAGCAGTATTCTTCTAGCCCTCTTTATTTTGTATCACTGGAAAGTTTTGCACTCTAACCACACTAAAAATTAAAAATATTTCATGAGTTAGATCACTTTAACAATGACATCATTCAAACAGTGTCACCTAGGTAATGGAATAATTGCCATAGCAACAAAGCCTTTATCTTTCAGTAGCTGTAAAATTTTGACAGATGGGAGAGACTGATTGAAGATTTAAAGCAGGACATAAATATAACACATCTTAGTGGCCAAAGTTGTAGTGATATTTTACAAATTGCTATCTTTTTATACATATTAAATTGAATGTGAAGTATATGTATTGCTATTTATTTCCAAGTTAATTTCACTCTTGACTGAAAGAATATTCTGTTCATTGAAAAACTGAGATCAGATTATTAAATTGAGTGACATTAATAGAAGAACATTTAAAAGATTACAAAATTTTTACAGTAGTAAAAGGAAGACTGCTACAGAATAATCGTTCTTATTAAACTAACTAGCTAAGTATCTGTAGTTTTTGCAGCTCTAACTGTCCCTGATAGAAAATTCTGTTAAACTATATTTTCCTTCATTTCTGACTTTGCAACTTTAGTTTGACTTAAATGTTAAGCACGTTTGTGTCTGTGCATTTGTGGGTTTGTGTGTCTATATATTTGCATTTCCTTCATAGTTAAAGAAGGTGAACTCAGAGCATTTTTACATAACACATTGTCATCATGTAGATAGTTCAAATCTGTCACCTAATTAAAGCAGAGATAAAACAAAAAGACATGTAGATATTTCTTGTTCCTCCACCAAAAATAAAACAAAACATGGATAATCAACTTAACTTCTCATTCTTGATGTACTTATCTCTGCAGAATTATTTACTAAAAATGGGTCTAAGTTATCTTTTACTGGACCATCCAGGCTTTAAAAAACACCTGCTTTGATGGCCAAAGATCTTCAGGGCTTTAGGGCAGATTTGAAGAAAAAGAGAAGGTTTATTTAATAATAATGCATTCCTTGGCATTTCCAGGAACTGAGAAGTTGAATAATAAAAGCATTTAGACTATTAAAATAATCATTTATTAATAAATAATATGTATGGCTCCTCTGTCCATGGGATTCTCCAGGCAAGAATACTGGAGTGGGTTGCCATTTCCTTCTCCAGGGGATCTTCCCGACCCAGGAATTGAACCCATGTCTCTTGTGTCTCCTGAGTTGACAGGCAGGTCCTTTACCAACTGTGCCACCTAGGAAGCCTTAATACATATATATAAATAAATAATGTATAAATACTGTGTATATACATTTTCATATGTTAATCTACGAAAAAAAGAATTTTTACAATATCCCATCAAGGCCTTGAAGAAAAATCAGCATTAGTATGTAATAATTTGATAATATTTGTAAATAGCACTCACTCCTATTAAGATTTTTTTTTTGTCTTTTTCAGCTTACTGAAGTCTATATAATGACTTGAAAAGTTGATTATAAGATTTGCCGTGATTTAAACCTAAGCAGAGAGACAAGTCTATATTACACACTTATTCTTAAACACAAAATAATGACACAAGATCTATTCCACTGGTCACAGCCAAAATCTACAAAGTGCCTTTATTTTTGGCCCTTACAACTGATAGCAGATCCCATTCAAATCCTTAATAATGGAATTGTTCTGTGGAATAATGTAATTGTTTACATGTGTATGTGTGTGTGTATGTTTGTGTTTTTGTCCGATTTTTCTTTAGTTCTCTGGCAATCTTTACAAATTGTATTATAACTTCTTTATCTGCTCAAGCAAATAAATTAAGGTTCATTTCATTCAGAAGCCAAAGCTCTCCCAAAAGAAGCCATGAGCAGATTGTAAAAACTGGTCAGACCTCAAGAGGTTACCAGTGAAATTAAAGACTGTTTCACTCCATGTTGACCTTGATGCAGGGCTATCAGAAGGACAAAGCATGAGCTTTAAAGTAATAGAAACATATTTTAATATTTGAACCGCAACTTACTAGCTGTAAGTCCCTGCTCTTTCAGCCAACAGTTTCTCATTAGAAAAATTAGAAAAATACCTACTTCTTGGGCTGTTTGAATATTACTTCATTTAAATGAATATTGAGAAGTACCTAGGAGAGTGCCTGGCACACAGTGGATATTAAGTAAATATTGACTCCTTTCACTTTTATCTTTATAATTTTACAATCCCTTGGTTCTAGCTATAATTAGTGTTAGAACTGAGGTGGCTTAAAGGAGGAAATGATCAATTTAAACTCAGTCTGAAATACACATCTCCAGGGCAGAGGGAAACAATGGAAGGCTAATGAACTAATGTATGCTGGCAGCCCATGAGATGTGCAAATGAAATTCTCCCTAAGATCATTTTGTAGGTCAGTAGTGAAGAATTCGTTTCTTCTTGGTTTCAAGCAACCTTTCCTAAAGAAATTATGGAAGATTAAAAAAGTTCCTTAGTTGCTGTGGATCAAGCTTTGGCAGAGCCATTACAAGTTCTGCTGCTTGGTTCACAAAAATTTATTGTGCCAGTAGATACTTAAAACACATGCAGTCAGTTCAGTTCAGCCGTTCAGTTGTGTCCGACTTTTTGCAACCCCATGGACTACAGCACACCAGGCTTCCCTGTCCATTACCAACTCCTGCAGTTTTTTCAAATTCATGTCAATCGAGTTGATGATGCCATCCAACAATCTCCTCCCCTGTTATCCCCTTCTCCTGTCAGTTCTTCGCATTAGGTGGCCAAAGTATTGGAGTTTCAGCTTCAGAATCAGTCCTTCCAATGAGTATTCAGGACTGATTTCCTTTAGTATGGACTGGTTTGATCTCCTTGTAGCCCAAGGGACTCTCAAGAGTCTTCTCCAACACCACAGTTCAAAAATATCAGTTCTTCGGTGTTCAGCTTTTTTATGGTCCAACTCTCATATCCATACAGGACTACTGGAAAAACCATAGCTTTGACTAGATGGATCTTTGTTGGCAAAGTAACATCTCTGCTTTTTAATATGCTATCTAGGTTGGTCATAGCTTTTCTTTCAAAGAGCAAACATCTTTTAATTTCATGGCTGCAGTCACCATCTGCAGTGATTTTGGAGCCCAAGAAAATGAAGTCTGTTACTGTTTCCATTGTTTTCTCATCTATTTGCCATGAAATGATGGGACCAGATGCCATGATCTTCATTTTCTGAATGTTGATTTTTAAGCCAACTTTTTCACTCTCTTCTTTCACTTTCATGAAGAGGCTCTTTAGTTCTTCTTTGCTTTCTGCCATAAGGGTGGTGTCATCTGCATATCTGAGTTTATTGACATTTCTCCCCGCAATCTTGATTACAGCTTCTGTTGGAATCAAGATGACAGAGTAGAAGGATGCGCTCTCATCTTCTCCTGTGAGAACTCCAAAATTACAACTCGCTGCTGAACAACCATCAACAGGAGAATGCTGGATCCCACCAAAAAAAAGAGATAGCCCACATCCAAAGGCAAAGGAGAAGCCCCAGCAAGACAGGAGGAAGGGCAAAACTGGATTTAGAATCAAACCCCAAACCCACCAGAGATGCTCAGAGGGCTCAAACAAAACCTTGTATGCATCAGGAGACCCCACAGAGACTGAGCCAGACCTGCCTTTGAGTGTTTGAGTGTCTCCTGCAAAGGTACAGGTCAAAAGTGGCCTGCTGCAAGGGCAGGGGCTCTGGGTGCAGCAGACCTGGGTGTGGCATAAGCCCTCTTGGAGGAGGTCACCATTAACCCCACCACAGAGCTGGCAGAAATTACACAGGACTGGGGAAACAGGCTCTTGGAGGGCACAAACAAAACCTTGTGCAAACCAGGATCCAGGAGAAAGGAGCAGTGACCCCACAAGAGACTGACCAAGACTTGCCCTCAAGGTCCAGGAGTCTCTGGCTGAAGCATGGGTCAGCAGTGGCCTGCTGCAGGGTCTGGGGCACTGAGTGTGGCATTGCATGCACTGAACATTTTGAAGGAGGTCATTATCTTCATTATCTCAACCACAGTTTGGCCTCAGATCAAATAACAGAGAGTGAACACAGCCTCCCATGGACAGAGAATTGAATTAAAGATTTACTGAGCATGGCCCCGCCCATCAGGACAAGACTCAGTTTCCCCTCAGTCAGTTTCTCCCATTAGGAAGCTTCCATAAGCTTCTTATCCTTATCCATCAGAGGGCAGAAAAAATGAAAACTATAATCACAGAAAACTAATCAAACTGACCACATGGACCACAGCCTTGTCTAACTCAATGAAACCATGAGCCATGCTGTGTAGGGCCACCCAAGATAGACGGGTCATTGTGGAGAGTTCTGACTAAACGTGGTCCACTGGAGAAGGAAATAGCAAAACACTTTAATATTCTTGCCTTGAGAATACCATGAAAAGTATAAAAAGGCAAAAAGATAGGACACTGAAAGATGAACTCACCAGGTCAGCAGGTGCCCAATATGCTACTGGAAAACAGTCGAGAAATAACCCCAGAAAGAATGAAGAGACAGAGCCAAAGGAAAAACAACAGTCAGTTGTGGATGTGACTGGTGATGGAAGTAAAGTCCAATGAATCAAGGTAAATTCAGTTCAGTCGCTCAGTCATGTCTGACTCTTTGTGACCCCATGAATCGCAGCATGCCAGGCCTCCCTGTTCATCACCAACTCCCGGAGTTCACTCAAACTCATGTCCATTGAGTCAGTGATGTCATCCAGCCATCTCATCCTCTGTTGTCCCCTTCTCTTCCTGACCCCAATCCCTCCCAGCATCAGAGTCTTTTCCAATGAGTCAACTCTTCGTGTGAGGTGGCCTAAGTACTGGAGTTTCAGCTTTAGCATCAGTCCTTCCAATGAACACCCAGGACTGATCTCCTTTAGAATGGACTGGTTGGATCTCCTTGCAGTCCAAGGGACTCTGAAGAGTCTTCTCCAACATCACAGTTCAAAAGCATCAATTGGAAGTAGTCAAATAGAAATGGCAGGAATGAACATTGACATTTTAGGAATCAGTGAACTAAAATGTACTGGAATTAGTGAATTTAATTCAGATGACTATTATATCCACTACTATTGGCAAGAATCCCTTAGAAGAAATGGAATAGCCCTCACAGTCAACAAAAGAGTCCGAAATGCAGTACTTGGACGCAATCTGAAAAATGACAGAATGATTTCTGTTCGTTTCCAAGGCAAACAATTCAATATCATAGTGATACAACTCAGTGCCCCAACCAGTAATGCTGAAGAAGCTGAAGTTGAAAGCTTCTATGAAGACCTATGAGACCTTCTAGAACTAACACCCAAGAAAGATGTCCTTTTCATTATAGGGGACTGAAATGCAAAAGTAGGAGGTCAAGAGATACCTGGAGTAACAGGCAAATTTGGCCTCAGAGTACAAAATGAAGCAGGACAAAGGCTAACAGAGTTTTCCCTAGTGAACGCACTGGTCATAGCAAATACCCTCTTTCAACAACACAAGAGAAGACTCTATACATGGTCATCACCAGATAGTCAATACCCAAAACAGATTGATTATATTCTTTGCAGCCAAAGATGGAGAAGCTCGATACAGTTAGCAAAAAAAAGACAGGGAGCTGACTGTGGCTTGGAACATGAACTCCTTATTGCCAAATTCAGACTTAAATTGAAGAAAAGTAGGGAAAACCACTAGACTATGCAGGTATGGCCTAAATCAAATCCCATTAGATCTGATAGAGTGCCTGAAGAACTATGGACAGAGGTTTGTGACATTGTACAGAAGGCAGTGATCAAGATCATCACCAAGAAAAAGAAATGAAAAAAGGCAAAATGGTTGTCTGAGGAGACCCTACACATAGCTGAGAAAAGAGAAGCTAAAGGCAAAAGAGAAAAGGAAAGATATACCCATTTAAATCAGAGTTCCAAAGAATAGCAAGGAGATAAGAAAACCTTCCTCAGTGATCAATGCAAAGAAATAGAGGAAAACAATAGAATGGGAAAGACTAGCAATCTCTTCAAGAAAATAGAGATACCACGGGAACATTTCATGCAAAAATGGGCACAATAAAGAATAGAAAATGTATGGACTTAACAGAAGCAGAAGATATTAAGAAGAGGTAGGTAGCAACAATACACAAAGAACTATACAAAAAAGATACTCATGACCCAGATAACTAGGATAATGTACTCATTCACCTAGTGCCATACATCCTGGAATGTGAAGTCAAGTGGGCCTTAGGAAGCAGGACTACAAACAAAGCTAGTGGAGGTGATGGAATTCCAGTTGAGCTATTTCAAATCCTAAAAGATGATGCTGTGAAAGTGCTGCAGTCAATGTGCCAGCAAATTTAGAAAACTCAGCAGTAACCACAGGACTGGAAAAGATCAGTTTTCATTCCGATCCCAAAGAAAGGCAATGCCAAAGAATGCTCAAACTACCGCAAAATTGCAGTCATCTCACATGCTAGCAAAATAATGCTCAATATTCCCCAAGCCGGGCTTCAATAGTATGTGAACCATGAACTTCCAGATGTTCAAGCTGTATTTAATAAAGGCAGAGGAACCAGAGATCAAATGGCCAACATCTGTTGGATCACTGAAAAAGCAAGAGAGTTCCAGAGAAATATCTACTTCTGCTTTACTGAATAAGCCAAAGCCTTTGACTGTGTGGATCACAACAAACTGTAGAAAATTCTTAAAAGAGATGGGAATACCAGACCACCTTACCTGCCTCCTAAGAAATCTGTGTACAGGTCAAGAAGCAACAGCTAGAACTGGACATGAAACAACAGACTGGTTCTAAAACACATTAGGTTTAAAATACAGTCAAACAACTCTAGGCCACTGAGAACATGTAAGTAGCATGAACTGTGTGTGAAGGATTGACCGATCCTTTAAGGGAATGAAGTCACCATCAGGAGTAATATATTTTTCTCAAAAGTGTAGAAAAGTTAATGTGTATTAATTTTTCTTCAAAATATGAATGGCTACTCAACTCCACCTTGGACAATATTATTTTGATAAATTTTTAAAGGGAATAAAATCTGTAACATGAGATTGAATCTCTAGCTTGTTTGTAAATGGGTTACGTTCGTGTCTGGGATGGTTAGTTTAGGACAGAAGTTGTAAGGTGATACTGGTGTGACAGCATAACAGCACCAGACGCATCTGAATTAAGTCTTCTGAGTAAAAAATTGGTTAAGGGTCAGTTTAAAGAGACATTAATGTTTTGCATTTCCTCCCAAACAGACACAGCAAGAATGGAAATGCTTCTACTGTTTCAGAAAGAGTTTGCTCTCTGCAGACAGTAATTTGGAGAGGCCAGATCATGGAGCATCAGAGAAAAATGAGCCCCAGAAAGCAGTCATGCTGAGCTCATGGAGATTCTGAGCTCCAGAAAGTCTCTATATGACACTAAACTAAAGGGGGATTCTCTCTACCCTCAACCTGACATAAAAGAAGTAACACAGGTGAGATACACAAGTATTAAAAGTCTAATCAAGTTTAAACATAACAAAAACAGAACCAAAATAATAAACCTCAGGATCATGTGAAAAAACACAGGACTCTGCCCAGAATCTAAGCCATAGGCAATGTTTTCTTCCTGTGATGAATAATTTATTTAAAAGGTAAAGGAGAAGGTAATGTGATCCTAAAATAAGATTCTATTTCAGTTTTGTCTGAGACCTTGCATGCCTAGAGCAAGTCCTCTATCTAAGAGCCAGGTGCTGGACCACCTAAGCAAGACTTGGAAAGGAAGTGATTAGAAAACGAGTTTGTCCTCCTTGGCTCAACTTTCAACCTGAGGATATGTAAGAGAGATTTGAAATGCCAAGAAGGATTTGTATTTTCAGAGAAAATTTCTCTCTGTAGTATTTCTCCTGTGGGAAATGGAAGGGGCCTGCTTAACAATTACCTTAAGTCTGAAAGGAGCTCCAGGAAAACTCCTTAAAGAATGCTGGACTACCTTTGCTGGACTTTTTAGGATGCGGACACTGGTGCCAGAACCACATCAGTTTCTGAGCAGCAAAACAGCAAGCTGCATTAGAGAGTAGATCCATGTCCTTAGATGGTGAGTCAAAGGGGAATATTATCAGGACCAGAGGAGGACCCCACAGTAGGTACAGGCCTTGGGTCCTACTCCAGACTGATGAGATCTACAAGGAGGTTTTGGATTGCCAGAAATGCAGGGTTTGCTAGAGGACGTAAAAGTAACTGCTAGAAAATAAGACATATCAGCATTATTGTCTACGTAAGGGCAGGTTCCAAGTGAGGGGGAACCCAAAATGTGCCCCATAAAATTGCTTATGATTATACCCTACTGAATTCTACTCTTTCAAAATAATTGTGTCATTTATAACAAGTGGCGAGATAACCTCCAGGTCTCTTTCATCTACAGGTAGGCCTGTAATCAGTGCCCTATCAAAGCAAGACTGGAGGACTATTATCTCAAGAAATATAATTACTACAGAGATACTGCTTATAGGTTCGGACATTTTGGATCTCTCAATGATATTCCAGAGCCCCCTGAAGACTCAGTTCAGTTCAGTCACTCAGTCCTGTCCAACTCTTTGTGACCCCATGGACTATAGCACACAAGGCTTCCCTGTCCATCACCATACATGACTACAAAGACCATAGCTTTGACTATATGGGCCTTTGTTGGCAAAGTAATGTCTCTGCTTTTTAATATGCTCTCTAGGTTGGTCATAGCTTTTCTTTCAAAGAGAAAGTGTCTTTTCATTTCATAGCTGGAGTCACCATCTGCAGTGATTTTGGATTCCAAAAATATAAAGTCACTCACTGTTTCCATTGTTTCCCCATCTATTTGCCATGAAGTGATGGGACCAGATGCCATGATCTTAGTTTTCTGAATGTTGAGCTTTAAGCCAACTTTTTCACTCTCCTCTTTCACTTTCATCAAAAGGCTCTTTAGTTCTTCCTTCGCTTTCTGCCATAAGGGTGATGTCATCTGCATATCTGATGTTAGGCTCACTCTGCTAAATTTCTCTGGTCAAAATCCTTGTTATGCACACATTTTCCAATCAAAGTTTCAGTGCTTTGGTCTCATTCTTATATGTGAAGGGCAGGCAAGAATTATAGGCCATTTAAGGAAATCATTAGCATAAAGGACAGAGGAAAAACAAGCAATGTGACAGGAAATTTTTAAAAAGAAGTACAGTTTATATCATCAGAGATAAGAAGTTATACACGAAACAAAAGCAGGACAATGGACAAGTAGAGAAAAAGAAATAGCATATGCAAATATATGATGGGAACAATTTAACAGGTTGAGCACATTTTCAAGAAATTAGAACAAATATATGAAGAGATGAATAGCTAAAAGAGGGAGAGAAATATCAAAATTAGAGGTTTATTCCTCTAACAGAGGAATAAGATAGAGATTGGATTGAATCAGAGATTCAATTGGATAGAGAAAAATAACATTTTCTGAAAAAGAGAAGGAATAGAGAAAATTATAAGCTTAATAAATTGAAATATTTATTAGAATCAAGGAGCTTGGGTTTCTAGATTTAGAGGGTTCTCTAAGGGTCTAGAATCATTGTAACCACAGAACCAGCTCAAAACTGACCTTATCTTCTTTCTAATAAAATATTGAATTGTCTTTCAGAGACAACAGTACAAAACCACAAGTCATATAACCAAAGCCAAGTGCAAAGGAGAAAATTTTGACCTCAAGCAACACCTAAAACCAAAGTATGGCCAAATTCCAACTGAAATCTGCCTGCCAGTGCTTCCAACACCAACCCTTCTTCCCTAACTCATAAAAGTTTGATCCAACCTTTGATCAGGGAGAAAGAATGGAGCCATTTCATTTTCCGTGTGCTCTTGCTAATCAACCTTGCAATAACAGTTTTTATTTTCTTAAAATCTAGTACCATGGCATTGGAAAATACATGCTTCCAACAGCAAGCCCTTTGCTGGGTAATGTCATGAATATAAATAAATAAATAGCACAAATATAATTCCCACTGAGAAACATCTTGAGTTTGGAAATTCTCATAAAGACTAAAATATTCTAGGAGGTAGAAAACACATTATAGAGGAAGAGAATTAAGATTTCCTGTGCCTTCAGAAATACCAGTGGTCACATATGAAACTAGAAGTAATAAAACAAAGCCTTCAAAAACTTGACTAAAAATTACTTCTTACTCAGAATTCTACATTTAATTAATCTGTAAGCCAAGTATAAGATACAATAAAGGTGTTTTTCTCATCTGTGAGGTTAACATTTTATCTCCCTCACATCCTAGAAGTTATGTTCAAGAAATTAAAGTGAAAAAATAAAAAGAATAAACCAAGAAGAGAAAAATATAGGCACCTAATATACAGGGTCCCTAATGCACAACACGGGGGAAAGGAAGATAACCCAGGATGTCAGCTGTACACTTGACCTAAAAACCAATCAAACGAGATAGGAACAAGAGGATGGAAGACTCTAGAAGACATGATCCCCCCCAAAAAAGGGGTTTACTTGATGTTTGGCCATTATTAATAAAGAAATTAAATAAATTCTAATTAATTAAACACATAAAACAAATAAATTTTACTTCCCTGAAGTTGATGTAAGTTTGAGAGGATAGGAGAGGTGATATGAGTAAATAACACTGGGAAGTTTGTATAGATTAACTTAAAAAGTTAAAAATTGATAACTGAAGAAGTATCAATATATGCTTATTATTTATTTTATTTCAGAGATGGCTCTTGGGTTCCTAGAAAAGACATTCCTGAGTTGTAGAGGATTTACATCTCAAAGGGGCAAAAAATTTGTAGTTGCAACTTTCTAAATAACTGTTCTAAGAGAAGGGAGGTCAGGGACCAACAATAAATAATAAACCTTTCTAAATTATAGTCAAACTAAGGCTGTCTTGGTCACTGCAAATAGAAAGAGGAGACATCCTTAATTATTTCTGAGGCTAATATGACTTTGAAACTAAAGCAGAAGAATAGTACTAACTAAAAATGAAAATTACATGCCAATATCAATCATGAATATTTATGCAAAACTGCTAAACAAAATATTAGCTACTATATCTAGGAATGGGCTTCCCTGGTGGCTCAGCTGGTAAAAAATCTGCCTGCAATGTGCAAGATCTGGGTTCAATCCCTGGGATGGGAAGATCTCCTGGAGAAGGGAACAGCTGCCCACTCTAGTATTCTTGCTTGGAGAATTCCATGGACTGTATAGCCTATGGGGTTACAAACAGCTGGACATGACTGAGTGACTTTCACTTTTATATATAGGAATACATTTTAAACTCTATGGATTTTATCCTGGAAATGAAAAGTTGAATTTAGATTTAAATACCTATTAATGTAATTTGCTATATAAATAGATTAAAGGAGAAGATACACATGATCATCTCAATAGTTGCCAACAAAACCTCTGAACAGAATTCAACACTAATTCACCAATAAAAAGAAAACAAGAAGTTAGGAAAAGACTGAGAAAAGTTTTCTTTTCTAATAAAGGGTATTTACAAATCCTAATTATAACATAAACATTGGAAGAAGCAGCATTTTCCTCTTAATAGCAAGCATAAAATAAAGACACTTGCAATTATTACTTCTACTTCATAATGTGCTAGGTGTTCTTATCATCATATTCAAAGAAAGTGAAAGAAAAGAACACAACAATACAATTAAGAGTCCTGTGGTCTAAAAAAATAGTAGAAACAAAGATTCCATTATTTGCAGATATCATGATTGCCTACACAGATAACCCCAAGAGAATGTACAGGCAAATGATTAGAATTAATGAGAAGTCACCAGGTATATAAGGTCTGTATAAATAAATAAATGGTATTTCTATACCAACAATAACAGTAAATGTAATTTAAAAAACATATATCACTGGTAGCTGCATCAAAAATAAAAAGTTACAAGAGTAAGTAGAAATAAAAATTCTCATGATTTTTAAGGAGAAAAGTATAAAACTTTATTGAAACACATTAGAAATGACTTACATAAAAAAGAAATATTATGTTCATTAATAATTTCAGTATCATAGACATAGAAATTCTCATTAAAATACTCTATATGTTCAATAAAAACCCAAAGAAATCCTGATGGGAATTTTAATGAAATTGGACAAGCTGATTATAAAATTAATATAGAAAAACAAAAAGTCAAGAATAGTAAGATATTACTGAAGAACAGAATAAGATGACTTATTTTATAATAAGTCTTATTTTAAAACTATTTTGGAGTTTCCCTGGTAGCTCAGTGGTAAAGAATCCATCTGCCAATGCAGAAGACTTCAGATTCCATCCCTGGGTCAGGAAGATGCCCTGGACAAGGAAATGGCAACCCACTCCAGTATTCTTGCCTGGGAAATCCCAAGGAGAAGAGTCTGGCAGGTGACAGTCCATAGGGTCACTAAAGAGTAGGACATGACTTAGCGACTACACAACGACACTGGACATAAATGGCCAGACTATAGTACCTGTGCCATACTCAGGAACTGATCAGAAGGAGCCCTGGGAGAGCGTGGCTTTGATCTCAACATGGCAGTGAATCTGAACGTGTAGCAACTGGAGGTTGCTGTTGATGTGGGTTGTTGTGGAGATGCCCACATCCACAGAATACATTTCTGTGACAGGAGATTTGAGTGGTGCATTTCTATGTTCACATAAAATATAATCCACTGAATGAAAAGAAGTTCAAGAACTTATACTGATATAATTATATAAATAGACAAATGGAGTAAGAAAAACTTTTTTTTTAATAGAACACCAATTGATAAATATAGGAAAAAATTCACAGTGGACATCAGCATAGTAAAAATTGATGATTCAGGCAAAAATCAATGGATGCTAAAACTACTAAGTAATATTTAGATGAGGGAAGAGCATATATAAACAGATTCAAAGTTCAGTTCAGTTGGTCAGTTGTGTCCAACTATTTGCAACCCCATGGGCTGCAGCACACCAGGCCTCCCTGTCCATCACCAACTCCTGCAGGTCTCTCAAACTCTTGTCAATTAAGTTCATGATGCCATCAAACAATCTCATCCCCTGCCATCCCCTTCTCCTACTGCCTTCAGTCTTACCCAGCATCAGGGTCTTTTCCAATGAGTCAGTTCTTCACATCAGGTGGCCAAAGTACTGGAGTTTCAGCTTCAGAATCAGTCCTTCCAATGAATATTCAGGACTGATTTCCTTTAGGATAGACTGGTTGGATCTCCTTGTAGTCCAAGGGACTCTCAAGAGTCTTCTCCAACACCACAGTTCAAAAACCTCAATTCGGTGTTCAGCTTTCTTTATGGTCCAATTCTCACATCCATACATGACTACTGGAAAAACCATAGCTTTGACTAGGCAAACCTTTGTTGGCAAAGTAATGTCTCTGCTTTTTAATATTCTGTCTAGGTTTGTTATAGCTTTTCTTCCAAGGAGCAAGCATCTTTTAATTTCATGGCTGCAGTCATCTTCTGCAGTGATTTTGGAGCCCAAGAAAATGAAGTCTGTCACTGTTTCCACTGTTTCCCCTTCTACTTGCCATGAAGTGATGGGACCAGATGCCATGATCTTAGTTTTCTGAATGTTGAGCTTTAAGCCAACTTTTTTACTCTCCTCTTTCACTTTCATCAAGAGGCTCTTTAGTTCCTTCCTTTCTGCCATAAGGGTGGTGTCATCTGCGTATCTGAGTTTACTGATATTTCTCCAGGCAATCTTGATTCCAGTTTGTGCTTCATCAAGCCTGGCATTTTGCATGGCGTAGTTTGTATATAATTTAAATAAACAGGATGACAATATACAGCTTTGACATACTCCTTTCCTGATTTGGAACCAGTCTGTTGTTCCATGTCCCGTTCTAACTGTTGCTTCTTGACCTGCATACAGATTTCTCAGCAGGCAGGTAAGGTGGTCTGCTATTACCAACTCTAAGAATTTTCCAGAGTTTGCAGTGATCCACATGGTCAAAGGCTTTAGCATAGTCAATGAACAACAGATCCAACAGATGTTGCAATTTGATCTCTGATTCCTCTGCCTTTTATAAATCAGATTCAAAGTATCTTTCCACAAAATACTTACTAATTACAAAGAAAATAAATAGGAATTTTTCAGCCGAGTCACCTGGCAGATACTACCTTAACCAAGTAATATAGGTTAACATCACGAGTTATGGGATAAAATGACACCCTCTACCCCATGAAATAATGCACTGAGAAGGAAACAACATCGCTTCTGTTATTCCTGACCACAAAATTTATTAGCCTAAAATTGGTTACATAGAAACATCAGACAAACCCAAACATACTATAAAATAATTGGCCTTTACTCTTCAAAAATATAAAAAATAAATCATTAAAGGGAAAAAAATCTGAGAAAATATGCCAGATTATATGAATGAAATAGACATAACAACTAAATGCAATAAGTGATCCTGAATTGGATAGTAGACAGAAACTTGGAGGGGCGGGTAAGGGAACACAGACTACAAAAGCCATTGTGGGAAAAAGGGGTGGAATTCAAAGCTTGCCAATTACACAATAGCTTGTATTCATGTCCATTCCCTGATTTTGATAGTTTTTTTTCTGTAGTTATAACAGAACCTGTCCTTGTTCTTAACAATCACACAATGAAGTATTTAGGAGTTGCACCATAATCTCAAATAGCTCAGAAAAGAAATCATATACATATATTACATAAGTTCAGTATAGGTTACTCCTTATTAGTGTTGGTGCTGCTATTTACCACTTATTTTAGATGAAACAATTCATTCCAAAGGACAATATTAACAATAAGAGATAATGACACACAATAAAAGAGGGAAAAGGTAAGTAATAGCCTCCCTCCCCCCAAAAAAAACTCAGTGAATTTTCACTAAAGACTACTCTGGGTATGTTGTCTAAACTAAAAGCTTAGAGATGATTTGCTAGACATCCTGGACAGGACTAAGGTTCCTGGCCACATGCAAAAGAAAAATTCATGTGGAGCTGAGAGCCAGGTGAGAAACCCAGCACAGTGAGTATAGGCTTCAGGAAACCCTTTGTTGGCCTGTATCCCTGACAGAAGAGAAGCATTTCAAAGGCCAGCTGAGAGTAGAACAGCAAACTATGGCTGCCTTGTTCAGTTACATGTAAGTACAAGCCAAAGAGGGTAATCCATGTGTCCTAGGCTAATTTCATACAAAATGGTAACTCCTAGCAGGTACTCCTGCACTTCCATGTTGACTCAGCGGTAAAGAATCCACCTGCCAACACAGCAGATGCAGGTTCAATCCCTGGGTCAGGAAGATCCCCTGGAGGAGAAAATGGCAACCCACTCCAGTATTTTTTCCCGGAAAACCCCATGGACAGAGGGGCTTGGTGGGCTACAGTCCATGGGTTCACAGAGTCAAACACAACTGAGTTACTAAAATAACAACAAATCAAATACTCCTAGTAATGAACCAGCCAAGGACACTCAAGCATATGGTGGGGTTGGGGTGGAGGGGGGATGACTTTTACCAAATACCATTTGTAAGTCAATGTGAAACGTAATGCTAACCCTCCAAAATTTGGTGGTTTCTAAGTCACAGGAGCATTTAGGCTAATTGACTAACTAAATCCTCCACATTTGTGAGATATTTTAGCTATGTGTAGACACAACCTCTTCACAGTGTTACGCTTTTATTTGCTTTCAATCATATTAAAGCAGCAACAGGCACTGGGTATAGTTTCACCTACAACCACAGGGTTTTAGCTCTCAAGAGCCACCTTGCAAAGATTTGAGAAACCATAGCTCAGTAGCTGACAAATTCAACAAAATCTAAGTGGCTTACATAAAAATGTACAGATGGTTTCTCATTGATGCAGTTTATAAAATGTGCCTAGCTGTTGTTTAAAATATACATTCAAGAAACAAAACCTCAGGATTGCAAATTACCATAATTTTGATAGCCCATGTAGTAATTCTTAAACAGCACATATATTAATAGCTTAAGATCCTTGTTACTTCTCATTTTATTCAAAGTACCAGAAACATTTTTTCTCCTTATAATCATAGAGATTTTTTAATATGTGGGAGTATTTTATGTGAACACTTGAAAAATTAACTTTCAATACACCTTTCAGCTCCCTCTGGATCACTTTTTCATAGGAAACAGTTTTTTTATGCAACGTATACCAGTAAATAGATTAATTTCTCCCTGTTGAAATAAATTTATTTCCATGCTTCTGTCTTGCTAGTATAGTAATTTCATGTGAATAAAGAGCAAATCCCAAATGTACTCCCACCTTCGCAGGAAATGCTGAATAAATTAGAGGCACTGACATATGAACAAAACTCTGTGGTACAGCACATTATACTTAGATAATAATCAATCAAAGTTAAATTTAGAACCCAGAAATAAACTCATGCATAAATGGTCAATTAATTTATGACAAAGGAGCCAAGAATGTAAAATGGGGAAAGAATAATCTCTTCAAAAACTGTTGTGAAGACTGGAGAGCCATAAGCCAAAGAATGGAACTGGATTCCTATCTTGGAATGTACACAAAATCAGCTCAAAATGAGTTCAAGAGTTGAATGTACATCCTGAAAATATAAAACTCCTAGAATAAAATATAGAAGATAAGCTCCTCAACCTCAGTTTTGAGCAATAATTTTTTTGATTTGACACCAAAAGCAAAGGTAACAAAAGTAAAAATAAACAAGTTGAACTGCATCAAACTATGACACTTCTGCAAAGCAAATAAAACCATTGACAAAATGAAAAGGCAACCTATGGATTGGGAGAAAATATTTCCCATTACCCACGTGTTAAGAGGTTAATATCCAAAATATAGAAAGAACTCAGTGCAACTCAATAACAATAAAACCAAACGATCTAATTGAAAATGGGTAGAGTGTCTAGACACAAGCGACTTCACTTTTCACTTTCATGCATTGGAGAAGGAAATGGCAACCCATTCCAGTGTTCTTGCCTGGAGAATCCCAGGGACGGGGGAGCCTGGTGGGCTGCCATCTATGGGGTCGCACAGAGTCGGACACGACTGAAGCAACTTAGCAGCAGCAGTAGCAACAGAGTGTCTAGATAGGCATTTTTCCAAAGACATACAAATGTCCAACAGGTGCATGAAAAGGTGCTCAACATTCCTAATCATCAGGACATAAAAATCAAAACTACAATGAAACATCATCTCACACTTTATGGAATGCCTGTAACAAAGAGATGAAGACAAGTGTTGGTAACAATGAAGAGAAAAGGGAATTCTCATGTGCTATTGGTAAGAATGTAAGTTGGTATAGCCATTATGGAAAACGATATGGAGGTTCCTAAAAAATTTAATAAAAGAACTACATGTATCAGCAATCCCACTTTTAGGTACATGTCCAAAGGAAATACAAAAGATGTCAAAGGGATATCTGCACTCAAAGAGATGTACTGCAGCATTTTCCATAATAGTCAAGATGCAGAAACAGCCTAAGTGTCTATCAGTGCATGAATGGATAAAGATGTTTTATATATATGGTATAGTACTCACCCAAGAGAAAAAGTTATTCCTGCTATTTGTGACAGCATGAATGGACATTAAGGGCATTATGCTAATTGAAATAAGAGAGAGAGAAAGACAAATACCACATGATATCACTTACATGTAGAATCTTATTAAAAAGCCCAGCAGAAACTAGAATGGTGGTTACAAGGGGTTGGAGAATTGGGGGAAAGGGGAAATATTAGCTTAAGTTTTAAGATGGAATAAATTCTGGGGATCTAATATTCAGCATGGTGACTAGTTATCAATATGTATTATATACTTGAAAGCTGCTAAAAGAACAGATCTCAAATGTTCTTATCACAAAGAAATGGTAATTATGTGAAGAGACAGGTGATAGCTAATGCTATGATGGAAATCATTTTGTAGTATATAAGCATGTTATAAACGTTAAACTTATACAATATTATATGTCAATTATATCTCAACAAAGCTGGAAAAAGAAAAAAAAATTGTACTTTGGGTGATATTTTTATAATACAGGGAAAAATGGTAGTAACTTTTTTTTTTTTTACTTTTTAACAGAAAATTTTAAAAACCAGTAACTTTTTATTTAAAATGATCATGGAAGGGTGAACCACAGTAATATGTCACTCAGCAATACACATACATGAAAAAAATTACAGTGTTTTATTATAGATTGAAACAGTTTTCTCTCCCAGACTGAGACAGTTTTCAGTTCCAAACAGATTACAGTCTATTAAATTAAAATTTGGACTACTTATTGTCAGGATCCCAGTACATGTTAGACCAATTAAAATAACTAATGAGAAAAAGGACCATTTGGTCATTTAGAATTAGGCCTATTATAAGGTTAATTACTTCTCATATATTAGAAAATTTGAATTGGAAAAATGCAGGCTATTTCATAATATAGACATGTAACATAAAAGAGAAGTAACAAAAGAAACAATAATCAGCAACTCGATGATGAAATTTACATCCTCAAAGAATTTTTGCATTTCCAACTTATAGATTCCCCTGTCCCTAAGTACTTATATTTTAGAATAATATATGTTCTTTTCCAGTTACTTTCATAATTATAATCACATTTCATGCTCATTAAAGTGAGTTAGAGTCTTAAGGCAAATTTAAGATTTATGATGAAATGAGAAGACTAGAATGCCATGGTGGAAAGGAAACTTTGACACCATTACTTAATTATTTCCTAGGCTATTTTTCTACCGTTATCCAAATGAATGCAACAGTTGTAGGCAATGTTGGCAAAAGTTAGAACACTGAAATTAACAATCAAACAGGCCATTTTATACTGCTGATGTGCATTTGCTTGAGCTCCTTGGGATCAGGTACAAAGACTTAAATAGAACCATTTCTAGGAAGGAGAAGAGAGGGTTTGATTGTGACAGATGATATTGACCAATTCTCTACAGCTTAAAGTGCATAGCTGTACAGTTTTATTGCAATGTGCTTCCTGCCTCATCGTTAGAATGAAGGTAAATTATTGCATCTTTTTTTTCAGAAAGCATGATTGGCCCTTGGCCAGTAAGCAAGGATCTTCCTCTTCTCTTTCATTGCCCTTTATCTCTTACTTTTCTTACAACCACCCATTACTTTTCTGACATAACTTGGATCTGATCTTATATGTTAGATAACAAGTTTTTGATGGCAAGAACAGAATCTTTGCCATCCTGGTACCCATACAGTTGGGGAAGGAAATGGCAACTCACTCTAATATTCTTGCCTGGGAAATCCCACAGACAGAGGAGCCTGGCAGGCTACAGCCCATAGGGTTGCAAAAGAGTTGGACACGACTTAGCAGTGAACAACAGGCCACATAGTACCTTGTGAAAAACAGGGCCTTGTGAAAAATGGCCATTAGTTAACAACTGTCCAGTGAAACTGTTTATAGGATGTGATAAGCTGACCCCAAATTCTGACTCCATTCTGCCACACAGGCTGCATGAATGGAGGAGGCCATGTCAAGCTGTAGTCCTCCAGGGTCTGCACTGTCTCCATTCCCTGAGAGTAGCTCTTTCATAGTCAAATGCCAGGTCTTTGGAAATATCCCACAGATGTTCATATATCTGAGGTAGATAAGTGCCAGGGACTGAAAAAAGAAAATCCAGATCACAAAACTGGAGAAAATGATAGAGAGGTGCTTGATGTGAGAAATGTCATAGCCCAAGTAGGAATTTTAAAAAAAGATGGCAAAAAGACTAATAAAGGGATAAGCTCAGTGTGTCAGTAAATGGCAGGGAGGTGAAAAAATCCTCGCATGTTATGATAATATGGGGTGTGAGCTTACTCTTGAATCTTCAGAAAAGAGGACTGGAGTTCCATGGTTTACTAGGTGTTCTGGGAGAAAAGAAAAAAGATGTCAGTATAATTCTTTGGAACAGAATATAACTTATTAAGGGATAAAGCAGTGAGACACCAAGAAAGAAATGGAGTAGACAGCAGGCATATTTCCTGTAAAACAGTGAAGGATGGTACAAAGTGTTATTTATAAAATGTTGCGTTTTCACACGGACAGGCATCACCACATATGAAGAAAAAAATGGCATTTAATCCTGATAACTCAGCCCCTAAAAATGTAAATTGCAGAACTGCCATTTGGAAGTTCTGGTTCCAAACTAAGTAGTTGTGTTACTTCCTGTTACACTTTGATCTTCTACCAAAGGTCAGACATTCTTCATATACACTGAAGGCACGACAAAAGAGAGGGACACTATCTCCTTACATAAGCCCTCTCTCTTTCCCACTGGACTGACAGTAGATCAGGCACCTCTAAAGCCTGTTTTACCTACTGTGGTGCCTTTGGCCGTATTATGTCCCACAATTGGAATGGTCCCTTCTTTCTTGTCTTAATTTTTCATAACTGCAAATCATAATTTCTCCTTGCAATCTTTTTGTTTTTGTTCAGTCACCCAGTTATGTCTGACTCTTTGTGACCCCGTGGACTGCAGCACACCAGGCCTCCCTGTCCCTCTCCGTCTCCCGGAGTTTGCCCAAGTTCACGGTCACTGCATTGGTGATGCCATCCAGCCATCTCATCCTCTGACACCCTTTTCTCTTTCTGCCCTCAATCTTTCCCAATATCAGGGACTTTTCCAAAGAGTCGGCTGTTCACGTCAGGTGACCAAAATACTAGAGTTTCAACTTTAGCATCAGTCCTTCCAATGAGTATTCAGGGTTGATTTCTCTTAAGATTGACTGGTATGATCTCCTTGCTGTCCAAGGGACCCTGAGGAGTCTTCTCCAGCACCACATTTCAAAGGCATCAATTCTTCGGTGGTCTGCCTTCTTTTCAGTCCATCTCTCACAACTCTATGTGACCATTGGGAAGACCATAGCCTTGACTATAAGGACCTTTGTCTGCAGAGGAATGTCTCTGCTTTCAACACACTATGTTTGTTGTCATTTTCCTGCCAATGAGCAATCGTCTTCTGATTTCATGGCTGCACTCACCATCTGCAGTGATTTTAGAGCCCAAGAAGAGGAAATCTGTCACTACTTCCACCTTTTCCCCTTCTATTGGCATGCAGTAATGGGGGTGGATGCCATGATCTTAATTTTGGGTTTTTTAAAAAAAATATTTAGTCTTAAACCAACTATTTCAGTCTCCTCCTTCACCCTTATCAAGAGGCTCTTTAGTTTCTCTTTACTTTCTGCCATTAGAGTGGTATCATCCACATATATGAGGTTGCCAATGTTTCTCCTGCCTATCTTGATTCCAGCTTGTAACTCATCCAGTTCTGTACTTCACATGATGTGTTCAGCATATAGGTTAAACAAACAGGGTGACAGCAGATGGAATTTTTTATCTTTAAGTAAATTTTTCTTGAATCCATTCCTCATTCAATTTCCCAGGTGGTGCTAGTGGTAAAGAGCCTGCCTGCTAATGCAGGAGACATAATAGACGTGGGTTCGATCCCTAGGTCAGGAAGATCCCCTGGAGAAGGAAATGGCAACCCACTCCAGTATCCTTGCCTGGAGAATTCCATTAACAGAGGAGCCTGGTGGGCTACAGTCCATGGGGTCACAAAGAGTCAAGACTGAAGCAATTTAGCACACATTCCTCGTATCATTTCTGTTTATCAATGAAGTTTAAGTCATTTCATTGGTAGCTCAGAGGTTAAAGCGTCTGCCTGCAATGCAGAAGACCTGGGTTCGATCCCTGGGTCGGGAAGATCCCCTGGAGAAGGAAAGGGCAACCCACTCCACTATTCTTGCCTGGAGAATCCCATAGATGGAGGAGCCTGGTGGTTACAGTCCATGGGGTCGCAAAGAGTTGGACACGACTGAGCAACTATGTATATGTATATATATTACAGTGGATCTCAAGCTCTTTAAGGTTTAAATTGGCTGTACCTTCTAATTCATATGCACATAGGCATTACAATATCAATAGCCATCCTGCTGAAGAATTGAAAAACAAGTCATTTTTAACATTTCATTGCTAAGAGAATACTTATGAGACTTGATTGTCAGGAAATCACTTCCTAGCCATAACTTTTTGCATACATAGTAGTCAGCCAAGATTTGATGGCTGCTTAATAGAGAGACTGAAGACCTTCGGATTTGGAGATGTGATAGGCCAGAGCTTATGCTACCAATAATCTCTGGTAGGTTCACGAGGCATAGAAGTAAGTCGGTAACATATAATCTTGGGTCTGCTTCTCTTCAGCACTGATTGAATGGTCATACCATGCACACAGTTAAACTGAACCCTTGAGGAAAAGTGAAAGCATGATCTTAAGACGTTTTTATCTAAACAGAAAATCCAATGTTTGCGTGTATGTTTTTTCCAAACAATGTAGGTATCAGCAAGTGGCTCATCTTCTTCTTTCCCACTGGCAAAATAGAGAGATTTCCAGTAATCAGCTCAATTTGTTAATCTGAGGATGCAACAAAGAAATCTAAAGTAATGTTTTTTTGTAATGTGTGTGATAGTTTTAAGTATTTAATAGAATAGCTGCTATTGTTGTTCGTATCATTGATTTGTAATTTCTATTATTGTTATTACCACAATTATCATTAACTTGGACTTTCTATAGGTACATCTATAAACTTCTCTAAATACCAAGAATTTGTGGGGCCATATTAAGAAAATTAAACACTGAAAAGAGCTGATTATTGGCCTTTAAGCAGTTTTAACTACACTCTTAGTATTTATGTTAGATACAAACAAATTCAACTGCACTAGATATGATAGATATTGCTCTGGTTATATGGAGATAAATGAAGATTAACCAAATGAGAAAAGCAAAAGCTTTTTATTCAGAGTTTGCTACAGCCAGGAAGGTAGTCACTATCACTTGTGTTTTGGCAGAGACTCAAAGGCAGGCAGAGGAATGGGAAAGCTTTACAACAGTAAAGGCCTCAGGTATGCCCTGATCGGAGGCTGTTGGAAAGGAGAAGCTGTAGGTACACCACCTTGAAGTTGGGCATCCCATGTGATTGGTTAGGGTGCATTACTTGGCTTTCTCTGCTTGGCTCTAAGTCCAAAGTGGGGATAAATATTTAGGAAGTTGTCAAGTCAGAGATACTTGGGTTAACTGTTATAGGGGCTATAGTTTGGCTTCCTGGATTCCTGACAGAGATAGTAATCTGACTTCCTACAAATCTGATTTATAGCAAGATGGCTTCCAGTTGGATTCCTGTATAGCCTGTTGCAAACTGTGGGTCAGAGTTCTGTTTTTATATACAGTCTAGTCATTGTCTATTTGCATATTCAGTTTCCCAATTAAAAGCACTGGGTCTGGAGCTGGAATACACATCTTACTAAATGTGTTGCCTTGGGCAGTGGGTAAATCTCTGTGTAACTCAGTCCCCTAACTTGTCAAATGAAATTAGAATAGTCATTAATTTATAGGATTTTAAGGTAATTAAGTGAATTAACATATGTAAAGTACTTAAAACAGTGCCTAGCATATAATAAGTATTAGAATTTTTCTTATATGTTCAATAGAATAAAAGAAATTCTATTGTATGTGATTCATTGGGTATTACATTAAATTATAAGGATTACAGCATTTCATACCAATGCAAATTCTACTTTTACTTAAGCTACTGTATTATTTATAGGAAATTCACACTGAAGAGCAAATGTATATGCTTGGAAGCTATCAGTTCAGTCAGTTCAGTCGCTCAGTCGTGTCCGACTCTTTGCGACCCCATGAATCACAGCACGCCAGGCCTCCCTGTCCATCACCAACTCCCGGAGTTCACTCAAACTCTCGTCCATTGAGTCAGTGATGCCATCCAGCCATCTCATCCTCTGTCATCCCCTTCTCCTCCTGCCCCCAATCCCTCCCAGCATCAGAGTCTTTTCCAATGAGTCAACTCTTTGCGTGAGGTGGCCAAAGTACTGGAGTTTCAGCTTCAGCATCATTCCTTCCAAAGAAATCCCAGGGCTGATCTCCTTCAGAATGGACTGGTTGGATCTCCTTGCAGTCCAAGGGACTCTCAAGAGTCTTCTCCAACACCACAGTTCAAAAGCATCAATTCTTCGGTGCTCAGCCTTCTTCCCAGTCCAACTCTCACATCCATACATGACTACTGGAAAAACCATAGCCTTGACTAGATGGACCTTTGTTGGCAAAGTAATGTCTCTGCTTTTGAATATGCTATCTAGATTGGTCATAACTTTCCTTCCAAGGAGTAGCATCTTTTAATTTCATGGCTGCAATCACCATCTGCAGTGATTTTGGAGCCCCAAAAAATAAAGTCTGACACTGTTTCCACTGTTTCCCCATCTATTTCCCATGAAGTGGTGGGACCGAATGCCATGATCTTCGTTTTCTGAATGTTGAGCTTTAAGCCAACTTTTTCACTCTCCTCTTTCACTTTCATCAAGAGGCTTTTTAGTTCCTCTTCACTTTCTGCCATAAGGGTGGTGAAGCTATACTGATTCTCAATTCTTCACTATTTTTTGCCATGTGATTTTGCAGTATACTCCAATGCATAGAGTATATTTCACTACCCCATCCATAGTAAACTTGGTCATGCAACTTGCTTTTGTTAAAGAAATACTTGTGGACACTATGTGAGTAGAAGTCTTAAATGTGTGCACAATTTGGCTTGATCTCATGTGTTCCTCTGATTGTCATTTAAAAAAAAAAAGAAAAAAGTATGTTTCAGAAAACTACTGTCCCTTTAGCCTGAGCCCCAGAAAGAGTTCAGTGAGGCAGATTTAAATCCGTCTAGAGCCTAGAGCCAAGCCCTGCTGCTGCTGCTGCTAAGTCACTTCAGTTGTCTCCAACTCTGTGCAACCCCATAGATGGCAGCCCACCAGTCTCCTCCATCCCTGGGCCCTGAAGAAGAGCACCTTAGTTGTTCTTCAGATCTGTGAGTCAGAAAAATAAATGCTTATTGTTATAATTCAATGGGTTTCAGAGAGTAGTTTGCTATGCAGCATTATCACAACACTAACAGGCTACTTGAGAAAAATAATAGGTTAAATCTTTCACTCACAATTTTGTCATTGCTGGATAAAATGAGTTGTTTATTTTTTTAATGAGGGGAATCTGGAGAAGCTGAGAGAATAGTAACATTTTGATATGGTAGAAGTGATTGGGAAAGATAGGGAAGCATTGCCAGAGCGGAATTCTGCTTACTGGGGATGGTAGAGGATTGAGACATTTGAGGACATTAGATTCTTAGAAAGAGGAGTTACATGAGAGCGAGATTCAGCAGAAGCAGACAAGGGGAGGTAGTGAATATTTCACTTCATTGTTCTGGATAGGAAAAATCAAAGAGTTAATTTGCCTCTCCAAAGTGAATACTTCCTAATGGCAGGGAGAAACTTGTACTTAGAAATAAAAATTATTTACAAATAATAATAATTAGTCAGAAAATATACACTTTTGAAAAAAAATCTCAAATAATTTCATGGGAGAAATTCAACCAACTGAATCATGCTGCCTGTTAGCATTGGATATTTATGAGTGCACAAAAGCATGGTCTTTAGAAATACTGTATGTATTTGAACTGCTTTTGCAGTTACAGCATCAGATTAAAATTTAATTCTATGCAACTCCTGATGATTTTGTTTAGAATGACGGCCTTTGCAGTGAATTAAGTCAGCATGGTGTAGCAAAGCCCTTCTTGTGATTTTGTGAGTCACATGTAGGTAAAGCTCCTGAGTGAAACACTGGAATATATGCAGGCAGAAACATTATTTTCCTGGCAATGCAGAACCACTGTCATATGCTCCAAACCAGGCGAGCTGTGTAGTATTATTCATAATTATCTTTATTCATCAGAAATCTCTGGTTTCAAGTGGTGATCACACTTACTCAAGTGGGTGGGCTTGGCTGTACTCCCACCAGTTGTAATGCAGTATGTTTCTCTTAACCATTATTTATATTTGGTGAAGCAATAAGCTCAGTGGATTCACTGTCAGCATATTGTAGGGCTTAAAATGAAATCTGCATTGTTCTAATTACTCTTCAGTTTACTTCAGGAACAAAGGGATGTTAATGAAACTGAGAAAACTGTCAAAGTAGATGAAATACTAATTAGTCACATTTACCAATATTTGAACACCAACAATGGGTTTATAAAATTCTTAAATTTTTGATGATTTTTAAAGGTAGAAAACTATCCCAATTTGTTCTGAATGTAATAACAATCATAGGTGAGCATTTTTAAGTTTATTGTCCTTTTAAATTTAAGTGAACTCATTGGTCATATTTGTTTTTATTTATTATTTTTTTTAATTTATTTTAATTTAATTTTATTTTTTAAACTTTACATAATTGTATTAGTTTTGCCAAATATCAAAATGAATCCACCACAGGTATCATTTTCACTTTCTTATTGATTTCTAGAAGTTATTTTCCTTTAGGGGAAAATTAATAAGGAAGGAAGGAGAAAGGGGAAAAAAAAATAACGAGTACACTTTCCACATACAGTATCTTACCATGAGCTGGTATGTAAAATCATTCCAGTTTGGAAACATGTTTGGATTGTTTGTCATGTGGAAATGCAGTTCTAGGTGCTGCAGGATAAGGGTAGGAAGAAAAAGCCAGAGAACTAAAGAATCCAGCAAGGAAGGTGAGAATTTGTTGTTTCTTGTGTTAAAAGGGCTGGGCCTCAGGATGCCTGAGAATTTTATATTTTCTTGAGTAACTGTTTTAATAATTTGGCATATTCCTTTTAAACAGAAAGAACGCACTTCTCTTTGTGTTGGACTGTTTTATTGTTCAAATTATTCTCTGCCTCTCCCTGGGGTAGTGGATACTTTTTCCCACTGGGCTTGACCCTGTAACCTGCACATTCCATGTGACCTGCACTCTGAAATGTTTAGGAAGGTGCTAGAAGCCTGGGCCCCACAGTGACAGTATGGTGGAGTACAGCCATGCTGACCCATGAGGGACATAGGACCTGAATGAAAAACATAACTTTCTGGATTTGGGGGTGAGCATTTTTTTTATAACAACATACTTGAAGCTAGCTAGAATTTATTTCCCATTCAGATTATATGGAGTGATGAATACTGTTGCTTCTTTATGGGCAGGGGGTAGTTCTGAAAGATAACATTCAATAGGATGGTAGATAAGATTATGAGAGTCCTTAAAGCCAGTTAGAATTTTTAATTTATCTTGTAAGTAATGAAGAGCCTGCAAGTTTTATAAACAAAGACAGTGGATCTTCCATTTGGAATGAGTTGATTAGGAATGATAATGGGAGCAGTTGTGAGAGATTATTCATTGCAATAATACCCAGGAAATCTGAGAAGGCTAACTTAGGGTGGTGGCAACAGAAAGAAAAAAAGCAGCAAGAGCAGGTAGAAAAACAAAAATGGAATATTAGTCATTTTCATTTGGCTTTATGCATTCGATAGAAGTTTAAGCTTAATAAAAATTCTGAAAATTTCCCACATTGGATCTTTCAGACACAACGTCTACCATCTGGGGTGTTTCTTTAAAAACATCTGGATAGTGATTAAATATCATGACTTCCAAGTAAATGTCTAGCATAGTATATACACAACCCTGGTGTACAATTGCAATAAATTTCAAAACAGAATAAAGTGAACAATTCCCAAGAATGCTTAGAATTATTAAATTAAATAACTACAAATCTCGTATTTTTCCTTTAAGCCAGATGTGGTGTTATATATGTGTTCATTATATCTAATCATAATGTGCTTTGAGAAAAAATTGTTGTTTCTTTTCCCTTAACTTAAACAACAGTCATGCTTTTTGTTTGTTTGTTTGTTTGTTTTTTGATGTGTGTTTGATCTTGTTAGAAGTTTGTTGGGAACAGAGAGTCAAGCTTTAGAACTTGTATTCTGCTGTGATTTCTAATTTCTTTCCTTCCCTCCTTTGCTTCTCCTCCTTCTCTCTCCCTCTCTTCTACAACTGTTAGCTGACAACTCACCATGGGTCATACACAACACAGGTTTTAGGGATACATGAGTGAACAGAAAAAGTATCTATCAGCTCACGCAGTTTCCACTGTGGTGAGGAAGGAAAAAATACATACATAAATATATAACATAGTGGCAGACAGTCTAAGAACGAAAAAAAACAAAGCAAAAAAGTAGGGGTGAAGTAGTATTTTAGAGGTCTTTCCAGGTAGCTCAGTGGTAAAGAATCCATCTGACAATACAGGAGATGCAAGAGATTGGCACTGATCCCTGGCTTGGGAAGATCCCCTGGAGAAGGGAATGGCAACCCACTCCTTTATTCTTGCTTGAAGAATCGCATGGACAGAGGAGCCTGGCAGGCTACAGTCTATGGGGTCCCAAAGAGTCAGACACAACTGAGCAAGTCTGCACTACTTTAGAGGGGATACTGAATGAATTTCACTTTGTATATCGTTTGAACAGAGACTTGAATGACGTAAGGAAATGTCAAGCAAATGCACAAGGGCAAACTGGCTCAAGCAGAAATAACAGCAGTTCAAAGGCCCTGAGGTCAGAGTGTGCATCACAAATTTGAAGAATCAAGGAAGTCATTGCATCTGAAGAAAGATGCATAAGTGTGAGACTGGAGAAACACTGGTTGAGATCATAAAACCTCTTATAGCCAATGGGAATTTGCTGTATGACTCAGGGAACTCAAACCTGTGCTCTGTAATAACCTAGAGGGGTGGGATGGGGAGAAAGGTGGGAGAGATGTTCAAGCGGGAGGGGACATGAGTAAACCTACAGCCGATTCATGCTGTTTGGTAGAAACCAACATCATACTGTAAAGCAATTAGTCTTCAATTAAAAAGAAATTAAGAGGAAAAAAAAAAAAAAACCAGCTTGTAGGATGTGGCAAGGGCCTGGATTTTCTTCTAAGTGTGATGAGAAACTGATAAACTGTTCTGAGCAGGGAATAACATCTGACATGTTTTAAATGCTAGATGTGTGGCCCTGGAGCCAGGTGCCTGTGTATGAATTTCCAGTCCTAGGACATTTGTCAAGTTATTTAATTGCTCCAGGTCTGTTTCTTCATGTGTAGAAAGCTATTAATTATTGTAGTTATACAGGGACGTTGTGAAGATTTTACAAAAGGTGATTCAGGTAAAGCTTTCAGCATGATGCCTCATACATACTAAATGCTCAATAAATAGTCTTTACAGTTTTTTAAATTAATACTGTTGCATATCACCACTACTATTATGTAAACCTATTGAAAGCCTCACAAGAGAAGATGACAACTATGTCAAAGTATGCAGTGATAGGAAGTATGGAGAGGACAGAGAAACTGATGGATTATATAAAACATAATTTATATAAAACATAATTTAGTTGCTGAAGTAATAATTTCAAAAATGGGCAAAGGCAATGGACAAATTAAAAAACAGTTTTTTGCATCTGATTTTACATATATTACTCTTGCTTATCTTTTTCCTATAAGCTATAATAACGCAAAAACCAAGTTGAGTAATATGTGATCTTTGACATAACTTCTATAACACATTTAGTAGTCTTGTCTAATTTACTGCAGAAGTGTTAAAAACAGGAATATGTGTGAAGCAATTAACCAAAAATATGTAATTACTTGCCCTCCCATGACCCTGAAGTTACAGTACTGAATGCTATTTTAGTTAGATCTGTTTTTCTCACTTTATTTGTTAAAACTTTTTATCAAAATAAATTTGATGATATATAGTCACTGTCAGTGAATTATGAAAATGGAATTTTCTTTATAGCTACAGTTGATAAAGACAGTTCTATTTACTGCATTTTTAGTTCAGATTCTAACATTTATTTTATGTTTAAAAACATAGATCAGCCAAGAGTAATAAATCTAGAGAATGCATACTACCACTGAATAATTTAGTAGGCTAAAAGCCTTACTTCATTTTCCTATGAAGGCCAGTTAGAAAAATTGGAATTCTTTTTTAGCTGTGTTGTACATTATTATGATAGTGTCTGGAGCCAAACTTGGAGGGTAGGTTGTCCATATGAGTTCTATACCAAAGTAAAATGAAAGTAATTTCAAATCAGCTCATAATGCTTTTAAATATTAGAGTTTGAAGACTTGGATTCAGGGCCACAAGTGGGCAAAGAAGGGAAAGTGCAACTTAGAGAAGCAGTGATATGAAAGCCTATTAGCTAAAATTAGCTTATAATAGGTTGAAAGAAGTTTTCAAACCAGAAGTCATCAGGCTGGCCCATCATGTAGCCATTTTAGATGACCATTTGAAACGTAGGAGGAGCATGATCTCAGCCAGAGAATACTACTAAAGAGAAACCAGCTCTAAATGGAAACCACATGAACAGTGCCTAATTTAGCCAGAGTATGCCAGCATGTTGATTAAAGAAGGTGTCTTTCATTACAGTATTATTGTAATTATCTTTTAGCATTTATATTATAAGCATACCAAGGGAGGGCTATATTTCCTATTTTCTTTAAATTTTGAGATTTATACATCAGGAAAATAGAAATTTCAAGTCTAACAATATATGTGCATATCTAGACTCACTATCTTTGAATATACATTCTTTTACCAAGCCTTTTCTTTCAAGCCAAAAGTAGTTGAAATGTAGTAGGATTCAAATCTTACTAATTCCAGTATCTGAAAGATCTCTTCTATTGAAATCAGCCCAGTTCTGTTTAATTATAAGTACTAAAGACAAGGATGCTTACTCCTTGGAAGAGAAGTTATGACCAACCTAGATAGCATATTGAAAAGCAGAGACAATACTTTGCCAACAAAGGTCCGTCTAGTCAAGGCTATGGTTTTGCCACTGGTCATGTATGGATGTGAGAGTTGGACTGGGAAGAAGGCTGAGTGACGAAGAATTGATGCTTTTGAACTGTGGTGTTGGAGAAGACTCTTGAGAGTCCCTTGGACTGCAAGGGGATCCAACCAGTCCATTCTGAAAGAGATCAGCCCTGGGTGTTCTTTGGAAGGAATGATGCTAAAGCTGAAACTCCAATACTTTGGCCACCTCATACGAAGAGTTGATTCATTGGAAAAGACTCTGATGCTGGGAGGGATTGGGGGCAGGAGGAGAAGGGGACGACAGAGGATGAGATGGCTGGTTGGCATCACTGACTCGATGGACATGAGTCTGAGTGAACTCCGGGAGTTGGTGATGGACAGGGAGGCCTGGCGTGCTGTGATTCATGGGGTCACAAAGAGTCGGACATGACTGAGCAACTGAACTGAACTGAACTGAAAGACAAGGAATTGAAAGCCAACATTTGCTAGACTAATAGCATAACTGCCTATATATCTATTGAGAGAGAAATATGTATATTTGATACATATTTATCAATATATACAGTAAACAGAAACGTATTTTCATATTTTTAAAAACTCAAATATTTTTCTTACAGCTTTATTGAGATATAACTAATGAATAAAATTGTAAGATATTTTAAGTGTACCTTGTGATGATTTATGTATAAGTTGTGAAAAGATTTCTCCCATCTTGCTATTTGGAAACATTAGTCAGAAATTTCTACTTATGTAACAAGATTATTTACAACAGAAATGACTTAGATTAGGAATTTTGTTTCAAAATCAGAATGATACCACTGAGAAATAAGCAAAAAAAATCCCAAATTGGAGAGACAGGAAGGAGATCTTTCCATTTTCAGAAAAAGCTGCTTTCTTCCTTTTGAATTTTCAATAAATCGAAGAGTTGTGCTTATATCATTTCAATGGATCATGCTGCTGCTGCTGCTGCCAATTCTCAGTCGCTTCAGTCGTGTCTGACTCTGTGCAACCCCATAGAGGGCAGCCTACTAGGCTCCCTGGACCCTGGGATTCTCCAGGCAAGAACACTGGAGTGCATTGCCATTTCCTTCTCCAATGCATGAAAGTGAAAAGTGAAAGTGATGTGACTCAGTCGTGTCCGACTCTTAGCGACCCCATGGACTGCAGCCCACCAGGCTCCTCCATCCATGTGATTTTCCAGGCAAGAGTACTGGAGTGGGGTGCCATTGCCTTCTCCATCAGTGCATCATAGAGATCCTTAAACTCTTTATCCACCATTAAAATATTCATTACTGGAAAACTGTAAGACACTGATAAAAGAAACTGAAGACTACACAAACAGAATGAAATATCATATAATTGGATTGTTAGAATTAATGACCATACTAAGTAAAATGACCATATGACCCATGGCAAATGTCAAATTCAATGAAATTACTATCAAAATACCAATGGAATTTTTCACATAACTAGAACAATAATTTTATAATTTGTATGTAAACACAAAAGATTCCAAATAGGAAAAAAAAAAAAAATCTCACAAAGGAACAGAGCTGAAGCACCCATGCATCCTGATTTGAGATTATACTACAAAGCTATAGTCATCAAAACAGTTTAGAACTGGCACAAAAACAGACAAATAAATCAGTGGAACAGGATAGAAATCTCAGAAATAAACCCAAGCACTCATAGTCAATTAATCTATGATAAAGAAGGCAAGAATATACAATGGAGAAAGGACAGTTTTTTCAGTAAGTGATGCTGGAAAAATGGGACAGCTACACGTAAAACAATAAAAGTAGAACATTCTCTATCACCATATACAGGTAAAAGCTCAAAATGGATTAAAGATCTAAATGTAAGACTGAATACTATAAAACTTCTAGAGGAAAACATAGAACACTCTTCAACATAAATCAAAGGAATATTTTTTGGATCCATTTCCTAAAATAAAGGAAATAAAACAAAAATAAACAAGTGGAACCTTATCAAATTTAAAAGCTTTTGCACAGCAAAGGAAACTACTGACAAAAAGGCAAACCAATGAATGGGAGAAAATATTTGCAAATGATATGACCCTTAAGGGGTTAATATCCAACATATATAAACAATTCATATGACTCAACATAAAAAAAACAAGCAACTCAATTTTAACCGAGTGGAAGACCCAAACAGATATTTTTCCAACAGGAAAATGCAGATGGCCAACAGGCATATGAAAAGATGCTCAACATCATTAATTATCAAGGAAATGCACCAAAACCATGATGATGTATTACCTCCCATCAGTAAGATAAGCTATTATCAGAAAGTCTACAAATAACAAATGTTAGTGACAACACGAAGAAATGGGAACCCTTGTCCCTGTTGCTGAGAATATAAGATAGTGCAGCCACTATGGAAAATAGTGTGGAGATTCCTCAAAAAACTAAAAATTGAACTACCATATGACCCAGAAATTCCACTTCTGGATATATAACCAGAGGGAAAAAAAGCGAAAACACAAATTTGAAAAGATATACACACACCAATGTTCACAGCAGCATTATTTACAACTGCCAAGACACAGAAATAAGTGTCCATCAGCACATGAATGGATGAAGAAGCTGTGGAATACATACACAATGGGATACTACTCAGCCGTGAAAAGATAGATTTTTGCAATTTGTAGCAACATGGATAAACCTGGAGGATATCATGCTAAGTGAAATAAGTCAGACCTTTGTCTGTATGATATTTTATGAATACTGTATGAATACTGTATGATATTGCTTATATGTGGAATCTAAAAAATTCAACAATCTAATAAATACAACATAGAAGAAACAGACTCTCAGAAAGAACAAACTAGTGGTTACTAGTGGGGAGGGTGAAGAGGGATTGGCAATACAAGGTTGAGGAAGGGGGAGTACAAACTATTGGCTATAGGAGAGGCTCAAGGACATATAATACAACATGGGGAATAGAGCCAATATTGTGCAATAACTGTAAATGGAAAGTAAGATTTAAAAATCATGTAAAAATAAAAAAGATACAAGATTCATTAGAATGGAAGTCTACTGAAATACAATGCACTTTGTATTTTCAGAGGGGTATAAAAATTACTCTGTCTATCAGGATGCATATAGGTTTCTCAAGAGGCAGGTCAGGTGGTCTGGTATTCCCACCTCTTTCAGAATTTTCCACAGTTTATTGTAATCCACACAGTCAAAGGCTTTGGCATAGTCAATAAAGCAGAAATAGATGTTTTTCTGGAACTCTCTTGCTTTTTCCATGATCCAGTGGATGTTGGCAATTTGATCTCTGGTTCCTCTGCCTTTTCTAAAACCAGCTTGAACATCAGGAAGTTCACGGTTCACATATTGCTGAAGCCTGGCTTGGAGAATTTTGAGCATTACTTTACTAGCATGTGAGATGAGTACAATTGTGCAGTAGTTTGAGCATTCTTTGGCATTGCCTTTCTTTGGGATTGGAATGAAAACTGACCTTTTCCAGTCCTGTGGCCACTGCTGAGTTTTCCAAATTTGCTGGCATATTGCGTGTAGCACTTTCACAGCATCATCTTTCAGGATTTGAAATAGCTCAACTGGAATTCCATCACCTCCACTAGCTTTGTTCATAGTAATGCTTTCTAAGGCCCACTTGACTTCACATTCCAGGATGTCTGGCTCCAGGTCAGTGATCACACCATCATGATTATCTGGGTCATGAAGATCTTTTTTGTACAGTTCTTCTGTGTATTCTTGCCATCTCTTCTTAATATCTTCTGCTTCTGTTAGGTCCATACCATTTCTGTCCTTTATCAAGCCCATCTTTGCATGAAATGCTCCCTTGGTATCTCTAATTTTCTTGAAGAGATCTCTAGTCTTTCCCATTCTGTTGTTTTCCTCTATTTCTTTGCATTGATTGCTGAAGAAGGCTTTCTTATCTCTTCTTGCTATTCTTTGGAACTCTGCATTCAGATGTTTTTATCTTTCCTTTTCTCCTTTGCTTTTCACTTCTCTTCTTTTCACAGCTATTTGTAAGGCCTCCCCAGACAGCCATTTTGCTTTTTTGCATTTCTTTTCAATGGGAATGGTCTTGATCCCTGTCTCCTGTACAATGAATGTCACAAACCTCAGTCCATAGCTCATCAGGCACTCTATCTATCAGATCTAGTCCCATAAATCTATTTCTTACTTCTACTGTATAATCATAAGGGATTTGATTTAGGTCATACCTGAATGGTCTAGTGGTTTTCCCTACTTCCTTCAATTTAAGTCTGAATTTGGCAATAAGCAGTTCATGATCTGAGCCACAGTCAGCTCCCAGTCTTGTTTTTGCTGACTGCATAGAGCTTCTCTATCTTTGGCTGCAAAGAATATAATCAATCTGATTTTGGTGTTGACCATCTGGTGATGTCCATGTGTAGAGTCTTGTTTTGTGTTGTTGGAAGAGGATGTTTGCTATGACCAGTGCGTTCTTTTGGCAAAACTCTATTAGCTTTTGCCCTGCTTCATTCCGTATTCCAAGGCCAAATTTGCCTGTTATTCCAGGTGTTTCCTGACTTCCTACTTTTGCATTCCAGTCCCCGATAATGAAAAGGACATTTTTTGGGTGTTAGTTCTAAAAGGTCTTGCTTGGACTGCAAGGAGATCCAACCAGTCCATTCTAAAGGAGATCAGCCCTGGGATTTCTTTGGAAGGAATGATGCTAAAGCTGAAACTCCAGTACTTTGGCCACCTCATGCGAAGAGTTGACTCATTGGAAAAAACTGATGCTGTGAGGGATTGGGGGCAGGAGGAAAAGGGGACGACAGAGGATGAGATGGCTGGATGGCATCACTGACTCGATGGACATGAGTTTGAGTGAACTCTGGGAGCTGGTGATGGACAGGGAGGCCTGGCGTGCTGCAATTCATGGGGTTGCAAAGAGTTGGACGTGCCTGAGCAACTGAACTGAACTGAACTGATCAGGATGCAATGATATTGCAAAAACTTACATTGAATGAATGCTGAAATGAAGATACCATAATACAATAAGTAGGGCCAAGACCAACGGGTTTTTCAAAAATTGTATACTAGCAAATCTACCGGAGAAGGCAATGGCAACCCACTCCAGTGTTCTTGCCTGGAGAATCCCAGGGACGGGGGAGCCTGGTGGGCTGCCGTCTATGGGGTCGCACAAAGTCGGACATGACTGAAGTGACTTAGCAGCAGCAGCAAATCTACTGAGTCTATTATGTCCTGTGAGAGGCAGAGGAGGCTTACTGCAATAAGTATTTATCATTATATCTGCACTTTGAAAATTCTTTGAGAATCCTCAAGCAACAACAAAATAAATCTGTGTGTCACTTTTGTTGGGTGAACTTTGCTAGTTTGCCACTTGAGACTGTGCCATTGAGTTGCAAGTATGTTTGTGAGATAATTTACAATGATTGATTTAGGAAGATTGGTGCCCAACACCAAATCTATTAAACCTGTAATTGCCTCTGCATGCAGCAAAAGATATTATCTAACACTCAAGATGAGGTTCATTTGAAATTAACCCACTATTTTATCATTAGTAGATGTCTCATCTTAGGCCACAGGCTTTCCATATTAAAGCACTAAAACCATTCCTGAAAGCACTGTATAAAATTTTAAAAGCACATCTATATACCAAACCAAAGATAAAATTAAAAAACCACAAAAGTTATTTGAGCCTCAGTGTACTAACTTCATTATGTTTCCTTCTCCATCTCCTTCCCCAACTGAATTCCTATAAGCTAATTTTTTTTTTTTTTTTTACTTTTTGTTGATGTTTTCAATAGTTGATGTCAATCCAATGAGATTTAAAAAAAAACATTTATATTAATAGTTATGCTTTGTTTCTATAGCAATGATGTTAAATGAACCTGCTAAATTCTTTAATTCAAAGGAATGCATATTCAACTATTATACTTCCATCATGAATTGAATGCTGAGAATAATGGAGTAAGTAAAAACTATCAGTCATCAACCTCATTTTATGGCCAATTTCTTGGGGCAGAGGCCAGAAAATCCATTGCTTGAATGCCTTCTTTGAATTGGCCTACAATTTAAGAAATATACAGTGTATTTCAAGTGTTACAATCAACAATAAAAAATAGATACAGGGACTTCACTGGTGGTCCAGTGGCTAAAGAGTCAGCACTTCCATGCGGGGAATCTGGGTTCGATCCCTGGTCAGGGAACTAGATCCTATATACCACCTACATTTCACATGTAGGTGGTATATTCCACACAACTGAAGATCCTGCAGGCTGCAACTAAGACCTGGTGTAGCCAAATAAATGAATAAATGGATAAAGAATTAAAATAAAATAGAAAATAAATATATTAGAATAAAATAGAAAATAAACATTTGCTTACATATGTTTCTCCATAATGTAAAAAACAATCTCTGACTTCATGACTTTTTACCTCATAACTAAATGTCTCCTTGTTAAAATCTCACACTGATATCTTAAAGAAATTGAAAATCAATCATATCAGTTAGTATCTTTGGATATGAGTTTTACTTGCTTAGAAAACTAACCTCTGGAACACTGCCTTCTGATATTTAACAATTATTTTCAGTACTGGGACAACTCTTCTTCGATGTCCTACACCTTTATGTGAGTATAGAAGCATAGTCTTATCTTGAATTGTTCACAGTTATAAAATTGAGCAAAAAACCTATTAAACTATTAGTAGACGTGGAACCAACTTAAGAAAACCTACTTTATGCAAAGATAAACTTACATTTTTCAAATGAGCTATTTAAAATCCTAAAAGATGATGCTTTAAAAGTGCTATACTTAAAATGCCAGCAAATTTGGAAAACTCAGCAACAGCCACAGAACTGGAAAAGGTCAGTTTTCATTCCAATTTTAAAAAAGGGCAGTGCTAAAGAACCTTCAAACTACTGTGCCATTGCACTCTTTTCACATGCTAATAAGGTTTTCCTCAAAATCCTTCAAGCTAGGCTTCAGCAGTACATGAACAGAGAACTTTCAGATGTACAAGCTGAGTTTAGAAAAGGCAGAGGAACCAGGAATCAAATTGTCAACATTTGTTGGATAATAGAGAAAACAAGAAAATTCCAGAAAAACATCTACTTTTGCTTCATTTACTATGCAAAACCTTTGACTCTGTGAATCAACAAACTGTGGAAAATTCTTAAACACTTGGGAATACCAGACCATCTTAACTTTCTCCTGAGAAACCTGTATGCGGGTCAAGATGCAACAGTTAGAATCTTATGTGGAAAAACTGATGGTTCAAAACTGGGTAAGGAATAGGACAAGGCTGTATATTGTCACCCTGCTTATTTAACTTGTATGCAGAGTACATCATGGAAAATGCTGGGCTGGATGACTCATATGCTGGAATCAAGATTGCTGTGAGAAATACAAACAACCTGAGACATCCAGATGATAACCACTCTAATGGCAGAAAGCAAAGGGGAACTAAAAAGCCTCTTGATGAGGGTGAAAGAAGAGATTGAAAAAGTTGGCTTTAAAACTCAACACTCAAAAAATGAAGATCATGGCATCTGGTCCCACCACTTTATGGCAAATAGAAGGGGGAAAGTGGAAACAGTAACAGATTTTCTCTTCTTGGGCTCCAAAATCACTGTGGATGTTGACTGCAGCCATGAAATTAAAAGACCATTGCTCCTTGCAAGAAAAGCTATGACAAACCTAGAAAGCATATTAAAAAGCAAAGCCATCACTTTGCCAACAAAAGTCCTTATAGTCAAAACTATGATTTTTTCATTAGTCTTGTATGGATGTGAAGAATTGGATGATAGAGAAGGCTGAGCGCTGAAGAATTGATGCTTTCGAACTGTGGTGCTGGAGAAGACCCTTGACAGCAAGGAGATCAAACCAGTCATATCCAAAAGAAATCAACCCTGAATAAACATTGGAAAGACTGATGCTAAAGCTGAAGCTCTGATACTTTGGCCACCTGATACAAAAAGCCGACTCACTGGAAAAGACACTGATGGTGGGAAAGATTGTAAGCAAATGGAGAAAACGTTGGCAGAGGGGATGAAATAACTAGATAGCATCATTGAATCAATGGACATGAATTTGAGCAAACTCAAGAAGATAATGAAAGACAGGGAAGCCTGGAGTGCTGTAGTCCATGGGGTCGCAAAGAGTTGGACATGACTTAGTGACTGAACAATAACAAAACTTCGTTAAATGTGTGTGAGAAAGGTTAGGTATTTATCATGTGATACACTTTCATTAAGGGCTTCCCTGGTGGCTCAGAGGTTAAAGTGTCTGCCTGGAATGTGGGAGACCCAGGTGCGATCCCTGGGTCAGGAAGATGCCCTAGAGAAGGAAATGGCACCCCACTCCAGTACTCTTGCCTGGAAAATCCCGTGGAGGGAGGAGCCTGGTAGGCTACAGTCCATGGGGTCGCAAAGAGTCGGACACGACTGAGCGAGTTCACTTATACTTTCATTAAAAGGTGATTTAAAAAAAAAAAAAATGTGTTTAAAGGATGTCTCAATATGCAAAAATTTCAAAACTAATGAAAAAAGATGACATGCAATATCTACCCATTTTAGTTCAGTTCAGTCGCTCAGTCATGTCCGACTCTTTGCGACCCTATGGACTGCAGCATGCCAGGCTTCCCTTTCCTTCACCAACTCCCAGACCTTGCTCAAACTCATGTCCATCAAGTCAGTAATCCCATCCAACCATCTCATCCTCTGTTGTTCCCTTCTCCTCTTGCCTTCAATCTTTCCCAGCATTAAAGTCTTTTCCAATGAGCCAGTTCTTTGCATCAAGTGATAAACATATCTATAAACACATTTGCTTTTCAAATCCAGGACTTGAATTACTAATTAAATGCATGGTCAGGAAGTACTAAAGTTATGCAACTTAAATTACAATGAAAGTTTTTAAACATATATAACAATAGTGCAATTAACCCCTACATAACTATAACTCAGATTCAACAGTTAAGAAGATTTTGCCGTATGTGCTTCATTTGTCTTTTTCTTTTGTTCTATGCTAAAGTACTTTAAAGAAAATTCCAAGCTTCATACATTTTACCCATACATTCTTCAACAGGCATCTATGAGGCAACTTTCTTTATAAAAATAATGCTATTGTCAACATAAAAATGGTAATTTCTTGACATCAATGTGCAATTCATGCTAGCATTTTTAAGAAAACAGTATCTTTTTTATAGCTGTTGTTTAGTCTCTAAGTTGTTGTCGGAGTTGGATTGTTTCAGTTGGGATGAAAACAATCTTCGCACTTCACTTTTGAGTGTCATGTCTCTCAAGACTTTTTAACCAAAATCTGATGCCACCCTCCTTTTTTTCTTTCATGTTATTAACTTTTCACCGAAGCAGAATCAGTTCTCTTATTGAGTGTCAATGATTTAGATTTTTCTGTTAACTTTCTTTCGGTGTGGTTTAACTGCTTCCCTATTCCTTATATTTCCTGTAAGTAGAAATGAGTGAGTGAGTCTTAATTAGATTCAAGTTTACTTTTGAGGGGGGGTGGTGTGGGCAGTGGCAAGAAATCTTCAAAAATGGTGCTATGTACTTCATGTTGTCTCATAAAAAGAGAGGAGCAGTATCTGTTTGTCCCACGTTCAGTAATGTTAAGATTGATTAGAAGATTCAGGCAGTGCTAGACTGATCTCACCATTATAAAGTTCACCATCAATTTTTCTTCATATTTTTCTTCCATTAATAATGACTAAAGATTTCATGAGAGGTTGAAATGGTGTTTTCTAGTTCTACTATTCTTTCCACACATAGCCTTATTATTCTTTGTATAAACACATATTTGGAGTCCCTCTTTAGCTCAGGATAGTTGGTTACTAAGAAATATTAATACAATTTATAAAGGAAAGACAGCATAAATAAATATACAAGATATTTAGATCTTTCCTTGTTAATTTTCTGATTAAGGGGTTGATCTCCTAGGTGCTTCCAATTGTATCCTTGGTTGTTGTGTTTTCTATTTTGTCTTCTCCATCCCCTTTTGCAACATTACGAACACATGGATTTTTATATATTCAATCTTTTACAATCAACTGCATTCATTATTCTTTTTCTTGTGCAAATTGTCTCAAATTTGGCCAAGAGATTTCCTCTGTTTGTTCCTGTGTCCCTCTGACAGAATCCATTTATCTTTGTTTTCTTGCTTTTTGTTACAACTAGATACTCGAAAGTCATCTTGTATATTTTTTACATTAGATATGGAATCATTCATTACTCCAAGCAGCTTTGGTTTCTCACAGTATTTAAAGACCATAATCTGGGCACAAGATGTGCTCACTGCTATTGGAAGTAGTCATTACTTTAACGAATTACTAAGAAATAGGCATTGATGAGGAAAAAAATCAAGAGTTCATACTTAATTTCTATTTCAAATGTAATACTATAGTACTTTCATTCAACACTTGGATTTTACAATTGTAGCTTTTTTCTCTTGAGCTGAATTTGTTTAATAGAAAAATTACTTATTTTCATGAATCTATAACACAGCTTCAAAATAATAATAATATGATCACTTAGACCTCACTTAGACCAATTAAAATCCAAGTTTTTTTGTAGTGCTATTTGTCCATAGGGTATTTTCCAATAACCCCATATAGTGAAAATAATGTATCCTAAATTTGCTTTTAAATAGTTGTATCTCTGTGTGCTTTATTACAATTAATCTTTTTTCCTTTAGTTTTTAATTTTTAGATTTGTTTCCTAGTTTTTAGTTTAGGTGTTTAAAACACTTATGAAGCCAACACCATATACCAGGTTTTATTTTTTTTTTAAGTCTTTATGTGTCCCCTCCACCCCACTTCTTGCTATTCTCTATAAGTGACCATTTTTATCAATTTTTGGTGTATGCTTTTTAGTTTCTTTTTTATAAAATGATGCTTATCTGTATTTATATATAACTTTCTTCTTTCACCAAAGGGAGCATATTTCACATATACTATTCTATGTCTTGATTTTTTTTTTTTTTAGGAAAATCTTGAGTCTTTTATTTACCATTTATTTATTTGGCAGCGCTGTATCTCAGTGGCAGCCTGCAGGATCTAGGTGGCATGTAGGATCTAGCTTCCTGACCAGGGATCAAACTTAGGTCCCCTGCATTGGAAGCATGGAGTCTAAGCCACTGGACCACAGGAAGTCTCTGCCTTGCTTCTATTTAATTAACACTATTTATTCCACATCTATACTGAGAAATCTTCATTCTTATATAGCGTGGCATAGTATTTCAGTGTGTTGAGATGCAATAATTTACTCTGTTGTCTATTTCTTGCACATTTGAGTTGTTTCCAATCTTCCACCATGTGTATAATGCCAGAATAACACACTTAAACACAAGTCCCTTTATACATTTCCCATTGTAACTTGGTGTAGATTCTTAGACAAGGGATAGCTATGTCAAAAAGCAAAGGCATAAATTATCTAAATATTGCCAAACTGCCTTCAATAAAAGTTGAGGTTTTATATTCAAAGAATATTTTGACAGTGTAATGCACTTTTCATGATAAGCAATGAATTGAAAGACATGTAGGGACTTAATGAAGTTTCCTTCTGTGGAACTTATTTTTACTTGTGTTGCAGTGGTATTAAAATTGTACCATTTTCATAGTCTTGGTTTTTTGCTAACTGGTTTTTTGTTTGGTCTAGTCAGTTCAGTGGCTAAGTCATGTCCGACTCTTTGCAACCCCATGGACTGCAGCACGCCAGGCCTCCCTGTCCATCACCAACTGCCAGAGTCTACCCAAACCCATGTCCATTGAGTTGGTGATGCCATCCAACCATCTCATCCTCTGTCGTCCCCTTCTCCTCCTGCCCTCAATCTTTCCCAGTATCACGGTCTTTTCAAATGAGTCAGCTCTTTGCATCAGGTGGCCAAAGTATTGGAGTTTCAGCTTCAACATCAGTCCTTTCAATGAATATTCAGGTTTAATCTCCTTGTAGTCCAAGAGACTCTCAAGAGTCTTCTCCAACACCACAGTTCAAAAGCATCAGTTCTTCAGCACTCAGATTTCTTTATAGTCACACTCTCACATCTGTACATGACCACTGGAAAAACCACAGCCTTGACTAGATGGACCTTTGTTGGCAAAGTAACGTCTCTGCTTTTGAATATGCTGTCTAGGTTGATCATAGCTTTTCTTCCAAGGAGCGAGCATCTTTTAATTTCATGGCTTCAGTCATCATCTGCAGTGATTCTGGAACTCAAAAAAAATAAATAAATAAAGTCTCTCACTGTGTTCATTGTTTCCCCATCTATTTGCCATGAAGTGATGGGACTGGATGCCATGATCTTAGTTTTCTGAATGTTGAGTTTTAAGCCAACTTTTTTCACTCTCCTCTTTCACTTTCATCAAGAGGCTCTTTAGTTCTTCTTCACTTTCTGACATAAGGGTGGTGTCATCTGTGTATCTGAGGTTATTGATATTTCTCCCAGCAATCTTAATTCCAGCTTGTGCTTCATCCAGCCCAGCATTTCACATGATGTACTCTGCATATAAGTTAACAGTCAGATCTTAATTCTGAAGTATTTTCCAGAGACTTGGTTTGTTTGAATGGTATTTGGCTGTTTAAAACGTTGGTGTCCAACAATTAGTCTTATTTATTTGGTGATCAATTCAAGTCTCTATTTTCCAGCTTCCACTCAGATGACTGGTTGAGCAAAAGCTCTTACTACTACTTCAAAAGGTTTTACTGTGGGTCATATATGATGGATGGTTTTGCCCTCTCTATTGTTTCTAAGGGGGCTTCCCCAGTGGCTTAGCAGTAAAGAATCCGCCTGCAATGCAGAAGCCACATGAGACACAGGTTCAATTTGTGGATCAGGAAGATCCCCTGGAGGAGGGCATGGCAATCCCCTCTAGTATTCTTGCCAGGAGAAGGTCCATGGACGGAGGAACTTCAAAGGTTTTATCAGATTCCTATTCATTGAAATAAAACTATTTCATCACTCTGGTAAGAAACAAAGATTTTATGAATGTCCCTAAGCAAAAATATTAATTTCTCTCCTAGCTTCCTATTAATTCTAACTTTCAATCTCCCCAGCATATCTCACTGCAAAAAACACATTCTGAGTCTGACATATCAGAAGCAGGGATAGATTATTTGAGGGATACATTTCTTGAAAAATTTTGGAAGGGAGAACACTTTTATAGAAACAAGGGGAAGACCCCTAGTCAGTTAATCTGATCTCATTCTGCATCAAAGGGCTTTATTTTTGCTTTGTTTTCTAATATCTCTTTCTGTTGTAAGTATTACAAAGAAGGAGAAATGGGAAGCAATTAATGATTGCATTCTCTCTACAAAACCTTATCTTGTGCAAGAATGTTTCTTGAGCAGAAAGGCAAAAGTCGCCACTTATTTTCAGATAAGACAAAAACCTTAAGTCTGTTTTAAGCTCAAAACTTCATTAATGACAGGCAGTAAACCTGAACAGAGACGAATACACATGAAGATGTTGATAAAACTGCAAGGAATACAGGATGAGTTTTGACCACATCTTTAATCAAAGATGGGCTTCCCTGATGGCTCAGTTGGTAAAGAATCTGCCTGCAATGCAAGAGATGCAGGTTTGATTGCTGGGTTGGGAAGATCCCCTGGAGAAGGGAACGGCTACCCATACCAGTATTCTGGCCTGGAGAATTCCATGGACTGTATTAGCCATGGGGTCGCAAAGAGTCGGACACAACTGAGTGACTTTCACTTTCACTTTCCTCAAAGACAAAAATCAATGAGTTTATTATGTCTTTCAAAATTATCTTTGTCACAAGTTTGATATTAAAGGATTAGTCCTAGGAAGAAGAATTAAAGCATGAAGAATAATAATGTGTATCTTCACTAAATATGTTATTCAAGAAGGCTAGAGCATATTTATTTCTTATCCACATGTAATTGTGTTTTATATAATATTTCCTTTTAAAAAATTGATCTTGTGCCCTTTTGAAGAGTGACTGAAAGATTCACTGATATAAGCCTCTGTTAAGCAACAGGGCAGAGTTTACATTGCATTAAATAAAGTAAAACTACTAAGGCTATCAAGGGAAAAAACTAACCACCAGTGATTAATATCAAACATAACATTATTTAACAACACACGATATTATGTAAAAAAGGCAATTTGATAGCATGAAAACTACTTAAATACTAGGAAGGAGTTAACTTTTGAAAAGATTCACCGGTAATTTATAGGAGTGCGACCTTCTGTAGCCCAGCCTGGTTTATTTTACACTTTGTGTGTAGAATCTATTTAGGTATTCCTTGCACATATTAATGCTTCGGTAAATTTTTTCTATTAATAATGAATGTATATTATTTCACCGCTTAAATGAATGAGACCATTAAATGTGCCTTAAATAAACACTAAAAGCTCCAGTTATGCCACGTCTGCCATTTTACTTTTTGATCATTGAACAACTGCACACGTATCAAAACTATCTTCCCCAAAAGCAACTTCCTAAGGTTTTGGATGTTCTCTCCTTCTGCTGGAGAATCCCATGGGCAGAGGAGCTTGGCGGGTTACATCCATAGGGTTGCAAAGAGTGAGACAGGACTGAGTGACTAACACTTTCACCTTCCACTTCCCCTACTCCTAACTACATTAGTCAGTTGACCTTGGCACTAGCACATTTGGCAGACAACAAAACAATCGATCAGCTATTCGTATGTTAGTTTAAAGCATCCTGCAACAAAAGAGATCTGTCACCAAATTAAACTACCAAAAGTGTTCACTACTTTCTTGAATAATTAGTGCCCCTATTCGTGCAAACTTAATCTCTGGGATGAGTTTTGAGACAAGTGTAAGTCATAAATACATCCTGTGCCTTATTCAGTCACAAGTTTAGTTCAGTTCAGTTGCTCAGCCACGTCTGATTCTTTGAGACCCCATGGACAGCAGCACGCCAGGCTTCGCTGTCCATCACCAACTCCCAGAGCTTACTCAAACTCTTGTCCATTGAATCAGTGATGCCATCCAACCATCTCAGCCTCTGTTGCCCCTTTCTCCTCCTGCCTTCAATCTTTCCCAGCACGAGGGTCTTTCCCAATGAGTCAGTTCTTCGCATCAGGTAGCCAAAGTATTGGAGCTTCAGCTTCAACATTAGTCTTTCCAAGGGATATTTAAGACTGATTTCCTTTAGGATTGACTGGTTTGATCTCCTTGAAGTCCACAGGACTCTCAAGAGTCTTCTCCAACAAAAGTCTTCTTCTTTTTTTCAGTCACAAAAGTTTATGTAAATATTAGTCAATCCACTTCCAAGAGACCTGTCTCCAAACTGTTTTACAAGCAAGACTACCAGGATTCAGCTCCTGTGTGTGAGGACTGTCAGCTGTTAGGGTCACCTTTATCCTATTTCACTTATATATTTGCATTTGTCATACAAGGTAGCCAGACCCAAAGTGAGAGAATGTGGAAATTATTTTGTGAACTATAAAGCAGTATGTAAAAGTTAGTTAATATGTAACTAAGAATATTTTCTAATTATTTAACTTAAAAAATAATTTCTAAATATTGAGCTTTATTCTGGTACACAGTGATGTTACTTGGAAAAGTGGAATCTTTTATAGGTTAGCTTCCAATCTCTGATAGGCAGAACAGAGTGGCCTTGAGTCTAGAGCTCATTTGTCTCCACTGCAGAGGAGTCTACTGTGATACTCTGAATATTAGTAGATCTTTTTCACTGTGGGTGTTAATGAATTATGTCTAGCCCTATGAAAACTTTAGGAATTGTGTCAGCACAATTCCTCTGGAGCAGTTGTTGCCCAGCTTTGGGTAATTCCTCACAAACATGTTCTATCAGGGCACCAGGGCACACTCAAGAGGATCTCTGCTCTCTCGAGGGTCCTTCCCCAGTTCTCTGCCCTGTGAATTCTAGCTGCTTTGTTCTCCCTGAATATACAACCATTTTCTAAACCCTAGAAGACCACAAAGCTCTGTTGAGATTTCCTCTTCCTGCTTGTGCAACCTGGCAACTCTCTGCAAGCAATAAAACCTAAGCGATTTCCCTTTCAGAAATCACTCTCCTGTGCAGAAGCTTCCTAGGCTTCCATAAGTCCATTCTAAAAATATAGCTTTTAAACCATTAGGAGTTTTGTGGTCAAGTATGGGTATAATGAGTTTTTTTATATCTGTTTTTGTGATTATCTAGTTACTTTTAAATAATTTTTTAATCATTCACTTTTGTTCAAAATATCACTTTTATCATTTATTTACTACAATACTTTTATATCTTTCCAGATTGACAATATTGATTTATTAATGAGTTTGTGTATTCTATTCTGACAGTTATAGGTAGTACTTATAAGAGTTTTTTCCTGAACCTTGTTATTTTGGTAAAATTTCCCAAATAAGTTTTATATTTATTCTGTTCATGAATTCTAGGTATCCATTTTCTTTTATTGATTAACCAATATTATGTATTTGGCATCAGATAAATATAAGCTTTCAAAAGTAAGTTTTGGAGTTTTCATTCTTTTTTTTTTTCCAAGTATTTATTCTTTTTCATTTTTTCCCCCATTTAGGTGGGGGAAAAAAAGAATATTTTTATTTATTTATCTATTTTTGGCTGTTCTGGGTTGCTATGCATGGGCTTTTCTCTAGTTGTGGTGAGCAGGGACTACCCTCTAGTTAAGTGAGCAGGCTTCTCAGTGCAGTGGCTTCTCTTGTTGTAGAACATGGGTTCTAGGATGCTCAGGAATCAGTAGATGCGGTGTGTTGGTTCAGTAGAGGTGACGCATGGCCTTAGGTGCCCCGTGACATGTGGGATCTTCCTGGACCAGGGATTGAATAGGTGTCCCCTGCATTGCAAGGCAGATTCCTAACCACTGGACCACCAGGGAAACCCTGGAGTTTTCATTCATTTTCTCTTCACTTGATTGAGTTAATTAAGATTTCTACTTGTTTTGTAGGTTTAATGAACTAGTCTGCAAAGTTATCTGGGATCATCATGTTGAGGAAATGGAAAAGATAAGAACATAGGTTATTCTGTTATTTTATTTCTTAGAATATCTGCAGTATCTTGCAAGGTTATGATTACTGTTTCTTTTACCTCTTCTTGAGATAATTTTTGGCAATTTGTATTTTTACAGAAATTAACTTATTCACATTTTAAATGTATAATTATAGAATTGTTAAAATATTTCTCATATATTTAAAAGGTAAGATGTAATATCTCCCCTTTAATTTAGTCTCTTTCTAAATTAAATCTTTTTCTGTGTTTTGTGTGTGTGTGGAACTAGGTAGTAGGCTATCTATTTTTATTAGTTTTCACACTGCATTTTGAGTAGAATTTTTAAAACAACCTTTTTTTTTCCGTTTTTGACATTTATTACTCCTTTAATTGCATTGGAATATGAGTAGTAATCACTTTACTCATCACTGGATTTGAGCATCTTTTTCTTTTTCCCTTTCTGCAAACTATCTTTTTTTTCCTGCTCTCTTCCTTTCTATGTTATTCTTGCTTTTAAATATACTTTTCTATGCCATGAATAAGTAAATGGTACCAAATCTGTCCTTCTATCATAAACTGGGTAAAGCAAACAAAACATCTGTTTTCAGACACTGGACAGGAGGACTACGTTCTGGGAGGAAAAGTAAGTAAGTGGGGTGAGTTCTGTGACGGCCCCAGTTTACTGCATTGGAGGGAATTTCCAGATCACACCAGACATGGTTGAGGAGAAAAAAGTCACAACCTGAGCAAGCTGAGGCAGCCGAGATCTGAGGGGCAGAAAGAAGAGAGCCACACAGAAAAAGAGCTCCATAGTAATCCTCTGGGTTCAAATAGACTAGTTGGTCCTTCATTAATTTGAGTATTTTCCTCAAAGAATAGCTCTTGGTTTTCTCAGTAGAACTAATTTGTTTTCTTAGTAATTTTTAAATTTTGTCTTTATCAGTTAGTTTCTCTATCTTCCTTAAATTTATTATTTTATTCTGTTTTCAATATCTTGGAGACAATATTACTTCATTTATTTTCTGAGCTAATACAAATATGTGGATTGATGCCCAGAGACCAAAGTTCTTGCTCAGCATCACACCGTACTAATAATTTCAATGCTATGAGTGAAACCTAGCAGGAACCTGCAGGGCCCTCTCAGGTACAAAAGCCCCTCCTCCATGTCCTTTTCCTGGTTTGAGAAAAGCTGAAGTTCTCCCATGCCTCCCTGAGTCACAAAAGAGCAGATTCAAGCAGTTAAAGATTAGGATATTAGAGTCACAGAATTGTTAGTCCTTCCCTAAAGGACATAGATAACTATGTTACTGAGTTTTTTATAGATAAGATACTGTAACTGCCGCAAGAGGGAAAGAGAGAACTGTGTGATGACCAGTCTGCAGTCATGCCATAAGCTGCTCCATCTTGAGCAGTACTGAACCTATGGCTTACACAGTCCTAAGAAGTGGCCTCAAGAGAATGGGATTAACACTATAGGTCATAATAATCTGTATGTTTGTGGACATCAAATAAGTGTGCCTTGTTCTTCCTGTACATATAAACAGGCCATTCATGTTCTTAACAAAGAGATGCTGCAGACCCTTGATAACATCTTCCATTCAAAGACTTTGTCACCCTTTGTCAGCCTAAAGCAGCTACAGAAGACTCACCTTGATCCCTGATTCCATAGCAATGGAATGATGTCTGGCAGGGGGTATTTGTAAGCAGCCCCAGAAAGCTGGCAGAAAATAAACTTTACCAAGCTATATTTTACCTTAACCATCACACCAGGTGCCCCCAGACTTCACTAATCTTCAGCCCAAGCACATCTCTCAAATCTTTTGATCACACAATGCCTATTCTAACTGGTTAATTCTTTTCTGAAAGAAGCAGGAATAAAGAATGAGTAATTAACAAATGACTACATCTTTTCCCCAGCTTTCCCTTCGGTAATCCTGCCAGCAAACTATATGAACAAGATAACATCTAGAGGAAGATCACAAGAAGACCTCAAGTTTGCATTCAGCGGAAAACTGTGAAGAATCTGACTTAATCTTAATGACTAACTTAAAGTATTTCCCTTTTAAAAACTTTATCACTGACCAGATTCTTGGGAACAGATTTTATCGCTGAGCAGAATCTGGGACACTAATCAATCCACCTTCTCCCCAGGATGCAACCTCTCCTTTTTCAACCAACACTTGTCTCTCAAGTATTGGCTTTTGAGCCTTGAGCTGCAGAACCTGAGTTTGATAACACAAAGACTCCAAAGAGCTCAGAAAGTAGATAATCTGTGACATTAAGGGTGTTTTCTCAGATGTTTCCTTCCCATACCAAATGCATTTTCCGGTCCAGAATAATTGATGATGTTCACATAGCAGGAGGAAAATTTAAATTAGGTAAAATCTCTATTTTATAAACCAAGAGTTGTATAGCTTATATGCCATTTTCCAGTGAGCCATGGCTCGTATTTCTATAGATTTTTATTTTATTTATTCTAACTCTTGAGTCAGTGATATTCTCCTAAGGGAAATCTATAGATAAGATCTTCCTCTTAGCAAGTTTAGTCCATTTATCCAGAAGTCTAGTTGACACTGAGACTAACCAGATCATTGGCTTTTTCCCCCCACCCTCTGGGAATGTTCCTGCACTAAAAGAAGTGTTCTTCCTCTCCACTCCCTATCCCATTTAGCAATGAAATAATTCAGCAATATTGATTTTTCTCTAAAAAATACAGTAACATGTGGCCATGATATATGCTCATATTATAATTAAAGTTATGGTAATATAATAATTATAATTCATCACTATTCTATTTCCTAAATATTGTGTTAAATAATAGTTTAGATTTTTTCTTTGAGTCAGAGTTGTTAAAATATACTTTTTATTTCCAATGTAAATTCGTCATTTTGTTACTTGAGAATATAGGCTCTCTCTATATATTTTTTAGACTATACATGTCAACAATATTTATAAATAATTTGTGACTATTCTTCTAAAGAGGTATTCTCTGTAGGATAAAGAATTTAATATATATGTGATATTAACTACTAGAATAAGATTCAGGTTCTCTACCTCTATGTTATCAGATTTTGACCTCAGCTACACACTGCAATCTCACGGGAAGCTATTATAAACCAACAGTGCCTGGAAAACACTTTAAACCAATTGGAACCAAATCTGTGTATCTGGGTCCGGATATGTGCACATTCAGAGCTCCCAGACTGATGCAGGTACACAGAGGTACAATCACAGTTCCACAGCCTTTTTTGTGTTATCTTTTATTTTTGTCCTAAAAACAGAGGAAAGCATGTTAAAATCACACACTAATTTTACATTAGTCATTTTTTCTTGTCTTTCATGTATTTTTCCTTAAATATTTCACACAGTTATATGACTTAATAGTTATGTTTATCACAGATAAATCATTCATGTAGATCATTAATTGATTAATACTTTATTTTTAATCATGCATCTTAAGAAAAATCAAAGCTTCCTTGCTTTTAATTGCATGTGTATATTTTATATTTCTTCATTTTTAAACTTCCTGAATTATGTTTCTTTATGTGTACTTCCTATAAATAATATTTAGCTTGATTAATTTTTTTAATCCTATCTGCTCATTTTTTCTCTTCATTTTTTCAATTCATACTGATTATTCTATCCGATATGATTTTTTTTAACTACTTCAACTATTTTGCTTATTGTTTTTTACTCTTATGTTGCCTTATTGTTTCAGAGTTTTATATCTCTCGGAGTTTGTATTCTACATTTATTTCACACTCTAGGGTGGGCTACAGTCCATGGGGTCACAAAGAATCCAACGTGACTGAGCGACTGAGCACACAAGGATTTGGAAAGATAAATTCTAATAGAAAAGGGTAGTTATTAAGTTTCAAAACATACATATCATTTTTAGTAATGGCAGACCAGTGATTTCGACCAACGGCCTACAGAAAACACCCAGAATATCTGAACCAAATTTTAAAAAATAAAATGAAGAATCAGCACCACTACTAAGGCAGTGAGACCTCTTATCCCCCTGGAGCACCTACTGATCCTAGAAGATGTGGCTGAAAGGGAAGAAGATGGTTTCATTAGATGCGGGGCTCTAAGAGGACAAAAGCTGAAGTGCACTAGTCGCCTAGAAGGCAAGTGCTGGCAGGCTGTACGTCCACCACAAATATAAAGAAATAGGCTGGCTCTCTTGGGAACTAGGGATCAGTGTTATTTAAATAATAGTAATGGATTGTGGAATTTTAACTCTCTCTACATTTTAAATTCCACAAAAGATGATGATGATTTTATATATTTAAAGTTCTTTTAGAATTATCCGAATGTACCCTTATTGCTTTGTACTCATTCTTGTACCTTTGAGTTTGCACCAAGGATTATTTTTCTTCTGCCTGGAGTATGTTTTCTTTGCTGCAAATTGCTAGTGGTTAATTCTTAAAATTTTAGAGTGCTTGAAAGTATGTTTTTTCACTATGAAATTATAGGGTACATTTGCTGGGCACAGACCTCTAGATTAGCAACTATTTTCTATCAGCTACTTTGTAGACAAAATCTTGTCATCTGCCTTGCAAGGTTACTTTTGAGATACTAGCTGATGGGCTTTTTCTTTCTTTCTATACATATTATATCCTTTTTTGCTGGTCTTCTTAAGGTTTTCCTTCTACTTTGGCTTTTGGCAGGTTTACAGTTGTACTATGCTCAAGCTAAGCATTCTTTTCTTTGTATTTATCTTGTTTTGTGTTTCTAATGCTTCTTGACTCCAGGCTTTGATGTCTTTTGCAAGTTAAAGAAAATAACCACCCGTTATTTATTCAAATACTGGTCTTCCCACTCTTTCTCTGTCCTCTTTCTGAGATTCTGCTTACATGTACGTTAGATGATTTTACCATGACCTACATGTCTGTTAGGTTTTTCTATGTATCTTTATTTTGTGTGAGTGTTTTCATGATTTATTCTCGTTATGTCTAATCTCGTGTTTAATATTTCATATGAAAGTTTTAGAGATATGGTGTGGCTTAGTATCATGCTATTGTTCTGCACTGAGGAATTCTATTCGCTTCTGGCCAATAGCTAGAAATTCCAGAAATAGAAGATTAGCCTCCTGCAACCAAAACTGAAATGAATTAATATTTGAACTAGGAAATATGCTTTCAAAAGCTTGCTTTTAATGTCAGCATCACACTGCCTTCTTTTTAAGGGTTCACTTTAGAATATGGTTTTCATTGGTGGGGTACTTTCTGAATCCTTAAGTATCTGAGAATTTCTTTTGCTCTTTTCATATGTGAACAATTTGTTTCTATCTCAAATTCCTGGGTGACTACTTTTGTTTATCTAACCCTATATAGATGATCATATATTGGGAAAGTGAAGTCCTAAGACAACACCATGTCTTTGTCTCTACAAGTTAACTTAAAGAGGAAGTCTGACTGTGTGTCTATTGTAATCTTTCTTTTTTAAATTTCATAACTTTGTCTGATCTGCACATATGTCTAAATATTGCTTAAAAAAATTTTTTTTTTCTTGTAAAGGGTAAGCCATTTCTTTTGATCCAGAGTTCTCACAGGTACAGACATTTTTCTTCTTTCTTTGAATACAGCTCCTATTTAAATAATTTTATCTCTCTATTTAGGCACACTATTTTTGGGGGGCTCCAAAATCACTGCAGATGGTGATTACAGCCATGAAATTAAAAGATGCTTACTCCTTGGAAGGAAAGTTATGACCAACCTATACAGCATATTAAAAAGCAGAGATAGTACTTTGTCAATGAAGGTCCATCTAGTCAAGGCTATGGTTTTTCCAGTGGTCATGTATGGATGAGAGAGTTAGACTATAAAGAAAGCTGAGTGCCAAAGAATTGATGCTTTTGAACTGTGGTGTTGGAGAAGACTCTTGAGAGTCCCTTGGACTGCAAGGAGATCCAACCAGTCCATTCTAAAGGAGATCAGTCCTGGGTGTTCATTGGAAGGACTGATGTTGAAGCTGAAACTCCAATACTTTGGTCACCTGATGCGAAGAGCTGACTCATTGGAAAAGACCCTGATGCTGGGAAAGATTGAGGGCAGGAGAAGGGGACGACAGAGGATGAGATGGTTGGATGGCATCACCGACTCAATGGACATGGGTTTGGGTGGACTCTGGCAGTTGGTGAGGGACAGGGAGGCCTGGCATGCTGTGGTTCATGGGGTAGCAAAGAGTCGGACACAACTGAGCGACGGAACTGAACTGAATTACTCAGCGGTGGTATTTCTATTTTCTGGCTTCCATATTGGCCATCATTCTGTCATTACTTTAAACAATTTAAACTTCAGTTGGCATCCTGAAGACTATTCCCAGCCTCATACTGTGAGATACACTTCTTGAAGTGCTAATTCTGCCATCTAAAACTACTATTGTAAATATTAATATTATACATTTGAATCATCGTGTTCCATTACATTTTAAAATAAATCTATTACTATACAGTGGTTACAAAAAATATAACAGTTACCTACCCCAGCCCTATACACCTCAGTCTTAATGCTGCTCCCATTTTAATAGTTTCTGCTTCAGTTCTTTTTATGATTATATGTTTCCTCTGTGTATTCAAATAATACACTAAAACTCTTGCTTCATAGTTAGAAGCTCTTGATTTCATTCATTCTTGATTTCATTTGTACAAGGGAGCTATCAAAGCACTTGCTCTGTCTTTGCCCACCTCCCCCATCCCTTCCACCTTCTAAATTCTGTATCCTGTATTATTACATAATCAATACCATTAATATTTATATTATCCTTCATAACAATAATTAAACCTTCTGTGCTTTGTCCACACATGGATGATAAGTTGAAAGGCATCAAGTTAGCATCACTTGGGGAGGTTCACTGCAGAACCAATGAAAGTAATGTAACCACATTTCTTATAGGCTCTAAGTGCCCTCTCAATTTCTTCTACACGGTACCTTTATTATATCTTTAAGCTATTCCAATATCTTAAGCATTCTGCTGAACTCTGCATGGGATAGATACTTCTGTTACTGCTTTTTCTCTAAAACTTTAAGGATTATTTTCCAATCTGTACTGGTTGTTCTCTAGGACCCCAGCTGTCTGCCACTTTGGGACAGCTCCACTCTGCTCTTAAAGTTAATGCACTATTTCATGGTTCCTAAAACTTTTCTTATTTTATTTTTTTACTGAGGGAAATTTTCAAGAACTTTCTTAATATAGAGAATATGGAAAGTAAATTTCCTGAGTTATTTTGTGTCAAAAATATCTTTATTATTCCTTCCCTCTTGATTGAGTTTGGCTATATATCAAATGGCAATATAAACATAGATAAGAATTATTTCAAGTGACTTTAAAGCACAGAATTTGCACTATATATTCCTCAGGGACAAATTGGATTCTATGTTTACATTATTAGTAATATTTATCTACTAAATTGTATTATGTGGTTTATGTTATAGTGATATTGTAATTTTTAAATCTATCTTATACATAGGAAAATCCAAATTAGAAATCAAATTACTACTTTTATGAGCCAAAAGTATAGTATAAAAGAAAATAGATATAATGATAAAGTTAAAAAATTAAGTAAAAATACTGTAATGTTACATATGAGTATGGACTCCTGATTATTTTGTCATTTTAAAACTGTATTTTCTAGCTATGTCCACTGAACATGCCTATAATAAATGACAACACATTAGCAATGAGTAACCTGACACCCAGAGATCCTTGAAGGACTAGCTGATTCCAAGTCTACAGCTGGAAATATATAGAATTAGGCTGAGATATCCTGTTCCAGAGGGCTTCACGGATGGCTCAGTGGTAAAGAATCCACCACCAATGCAGAAGATGCAGGAGATACCACGGGTTCAATCCCTAGGTCAGAATCCCCTGGAGGAGGGCATGGCAACACACTCCAGTATTTTTGCCTTGGAGAATCCCATGGACAGAGGAGCCTGGTGGGCTACAGTCCAGGGGATCACACAGAGTGGGACACAATTGAAGCAACTGAGCACAAGCAAGCACATTCTATGCCAGAAAGCAAGGACGTTCTCAAGAATAATGGGTTAATGCAAAAAAAAGAAAAAAAAAGAGAGAGAGAGAGACAAACTCAGAGGCCCCCTTTGGTTGAAGGAAAAGCAGTTTGTTGTTGATGTTGTTTTACGCTACACCACTTTATTTCATTTTTTGGCTGCCACGTGGGATCTTAGTTCCCTGACCAGGAATCAAATTCGTGCCCCTCTGCACTGGAGGAGCAGAGTCATAACTACTGGATCACAGGGAAGTCCCAGGAAAAGCAAACTGAGTGAATACAGCTAATTAGAACATACTGACTATATCATTGGAAATAACTAAGGCAATAACTCTGAAAACTAGCCCTTTAAGAAGAAGGACATCAGCCTGTCTTTCCTGTATTCAATATATTTCAAGATAATCATATATCTCTAGCTGATGGAAAAAAGTCCTTCACTGAAGAATTCCAGCTAGAAATGTAAAAGCATTGAAAGAATAGGCAGTCTTTTTTTTTTTTTTCACAACTCCTAATGAAATAAATAATGGATTTGGGCAATGACTATAAATTAATGAAAACAGTAGATTAAAAGTTATGAGATGTTTCATACTAATTGGGTTGGACTGCCAGGACTTGTATCCACTGATGAGTCTAGCATCACTGAAGATGAAACAAGCAGTCATTGTGGTCCTGAAATGTGACATAATGTGACACACAGCTTTACCTATAAAGTGCTGTTTCAAAAGAAATAAAAACCCTGAACCTAAACCTCACCCAGATTCACAGCTAACTTCATTTATAAGAGATAAATAAAAGTTAGTTAAATGACACTGAAAAAAAAGTGAATAAACAAACTCAGAACGTGGAATATTCTTTAGGACCACGAACCTGCTTTTGCACAACTTCAGAACATGAGGGGAAGAAAGGGAGAAGAGGGAGGGCTGCAGAGACAATCAAAAAATTCAAGAGACACGACACAGAAGCAATGAGTAGAACAACTATAATAAAACATATTTGAGATAACCATGGAAATTTGATTATAGACTGAATATTAAGTGACACTTAAAAACAACTGTTTATTTTGTCAGATGTGATGATGACAGTTGGTTTTGCAAGAAAACGTTTACATTTAAAACAATATATACTGATAGAGGTACAAGTGAAATGACCTGCCACCACTGATTTGCTTTTAGACGCCTCAGAAATGGAAAAAAAATGTAAAGAAGAGATAGACAAAGCAAATATAAGATCTTGATGGGTATGTAAAAATTCAACATTCTCCCTTTAAGAAGGTTTATACAAATTTTTTATAGTAAATGTTTTAAAAATAGACACTCTTTTTATGTGATTTTTTCCCTACACTTTCTAAATACTGACATTTAATATTCAGTTTTATCTTGTACTGTGTCTAAGCTTTAGTATTTAATATTTAACTCCATTTAGCTTTTGTGCGTTTGTGTGTGTAGAAGGGCATGAGTAATGTAAGGGGAAAATCAAAATTCATCAATTTGATTCAATTCAACCAATATTTATTAAGCATCTAATCTCTGCCAGATATTTGGGATATGAAGATGGATATGATACAGTAGAAATAGTATCAGTCTTCACCCAATAAAGAGAAGTGAATGATTAACTTCTGTCAGGAACAAGTGAGAAATAGCTTCATATAGAATTTATAATGATCTGGAGCTTTAAGAATAAGAGCTTGTCAGAAGGTGAGTAGAAAATTCCTCACAGAGGCAACAAAAGGTAGAGACACAGATAAGTGGAATGAAACCTTAAGGTTTGGCCAAATACTACGGACTTTGCTGTAAGATAAACGCAAGAAAGGAAAGAGATGAAATAGTGGTGGAGGCAATGGCCCTGCTTCTCATATTCAGAAACGGGGCCACACTTTGTGAGAAAGGAAGTAATTAGAAGGACTAAAACAGGGAATGATTATTCTTTAACAGTGGGAGAGGCAGGAAGAAAAAGTAGATGACTGAAATAACCTAGGCATGAACTAACCTGGGCAAATCATTGATGGCAATAAGAATGAAGAAAATAGTATGGACTTAATAGGTATTTAATAACAGATTGGATTTCCTAAAGGAAATCATTCCTGAATATTCTTAGGAGGGACTGATCCTGAAGCTGAAACTCCATTACTTTGGCCACCTGATGCAAAGAACTGACTCATTGGAAAAGACCCTGATGCTGGGAAAGATTGAAGGCAGGAGGAGAAGGGGATGACAGAGGATGAGATGGTTGGATGGCATCACCGACTCAAAGGGCATGCTGCTGCTGCTAAGTCACTTCAGTCGTGTCTGACTCTGTGTGACCCCATAGATGGCAGCCCACCAGGCTCCCTTGTCCCTGGGATTCTCCAGGCAAAAACACTGGAGTGGGTTGCCATTTCCTTCTCCAATGCACGAAAGTGAAAAGTGAAAGTAAAGTCGCTCAGTCGTGTCCGACTCTTAGCGACCTCATGGACTGCAGCCTACCAGGCTCCTCTGTCCATGGGGTTTTCCAGGCAAGAGTACTGGAGTGGGGTGCCATTGCCTTCTCTAATGGACATGAGTTTGAGTAAACTCCAGGAGTTGGTGATGGACAGGGATGCCTGGCGTGCTGCAGTCCATGGGGTCGCAAAGAGTTGTACACGACTGAGCGACTGAACTGACTGACTGAGCTGAGCAGATTAGAGGAGAAAAGGGAAATAATGGTTTTACAACCACAATTTGTAGTTATCTTTACATTATGTTCCCTGGGAGCAACCTGGACTTGATTTTTGCATGGAAGTTGATTCTTTATCATCCTCTGCCATCTGAACAGGCTAGCAGGTTTCTATACGAGCAAGAACATGCAAACCATGAAATGGTATATTTTATGGCAAGATTGAAAAATTTAAGCATAAAATTTTGTCTATGCCCTTTGGCCTCCTCTCTCCCCCATACTGTGCTTTGTGTATGTATCTGTATTAGACATTCACCAAACCTCCCCCATCAGTAAAAATATGTTCAACCATTAAGAGCAACATAAGGAACAACATTCTCTTAGCATCAACATGAATTCCTTAAAAGATAATTCTCTCTTGATCTTGTAATTGGCCATGATGACACTTAGATCTGGATTGTGTAAGCTGTCAATAATACACTGTTTAATGTACAGTCATCTATTTCAAAAAAACTCATATAACTGTGCCTTGACTTCTAAGAGTGGAACAGTTCTCAGAGCTTTCTAAGATACTCTTCCTGAGTTACAATCCTCAAATCTGACTCAGAATTTTCCATTTCTTTCTTAGGCCAACTGATTAATTGTCGTCTACAAAACTGACCACCTGAACAGAATAGAAAGACTAAAATGAGACCCACAAAAATTCACTTTTTTTGTGTGAAAAAATTCCACTATTGTACATTGGTGAGATTGTTTTTATCAATCATCAATGCTTGGTCAATAGGACATCCATATGTTTTAATCAGAACACACACACACAAAAGCACCAGCCATACATAAAGGAAAAACTGATAAACTGGACCTCGTTAAAACTGAACCTTCGTTAATCAAAAAACACAAGAGAGTGAAAAGGTAAGTAAAAAGTAGAAAATAGTTCTAACACAAATAATAGAAGGTGAACTCATTCAGAATATAGAAAGAATGATAAAGCAATGACAAGAGACCACCAAATTAAAATATGGCCAAAAGATTTGGACAGCTAATTTCACCAAAAAAAAATTAAGGATATACCAGTGTTCAAAAGTATATGCGAAGGTGTTTTTGCAAATGAGCAGAACCCTATGAAGTCATCCTGGGATAGAGCCCTCCCCCTCTCCAGGCCCTCTGCTTTAGTTTCTCCCTGAAGTATTTAGATAACAGTAACTGAAGCACATTTCCTGAAATGTTTTACAGATGCTAAAACCCCCACCAAATGGAAGAAGGTAACTACTTGACCACCATGAGGCAACCTACTGGAGCCTGAGGATTGATCATGTTAATCCCTGTGACTGCCCTGTTACTTTACCATCAACCAATCAGACAACTGTGCCTCCAATTGATCACACACCCTACAACTCCCCTCCCTCATTGTTCTTTTTAAATTGCTTGGCTGAAAGCTATGGGGGAATTCAGTTGTTTTGAGCACCTGCTGCCTGGAACTCCCCTGCAATAAACACTACAGGGTCCTTCATGGCAAGCAGGTGTCAGTAGATTGGCTTTACTATGCCTGGGGAAGGTGAGGGAGTTGGGGGTGAGGGGCGGGGGAGGTGGGGGTGGGACAGACCCAAGTGTGATTCATTAACATTTTAACACATTAATGGCAAGAGGTATCAAGATACCCTTTAGCTTTGTGAAGACAGTGATTAGAAGACACAACTGGGGTTTTTAGGAAACTGAAAATTGTATGTTTCCTAATCTGTGTGCTGGTCTGTTTACTTCATAAATATTTATCAAGATGTATACACATAACTTGTACACTACTCTTTATGTACACTTACCTCATTAAAAGTTTATTTATAAGTAACTGGAGTTATTTTAGCTCAAAAATCAGTGGATTATTTGAGAAAAATTGAATCTACCCAAGAAATGAGCTAAACACAGTTTACTAACCAACTCACTAATCAAGTGCATCTTGACTTGGATGAACATATACTCATAATTACTAGTGCAAGCATATTTGTCCACACACTGACTTGTAGACAATATGTAATAAATATTATCCATCTTTCAAAATCCATTTGAAAATAGTACTTTTTCTATGAAGCCTTCTCAGTTCTTTGAATCACTTAAATCACTCTATTTCCACCAGCAATCGTCAATTGAATCAATGATTGCAAAACAATATAGGCTGTCTTACAGTATTCCTTAGATGTTTTTCACATAAGCTAGCTTAATCTCCTAGACTACACATTCTTGAGCGACGGAAAATCTTTTGCATGCAACACAATTATGTATTGGTGTATACACCAAAATACTTCGCTAACCACTGTGTAACATACTTTAAACCCAAAGTTATTGACAATATGATTTACACTTAGCAAAATAATATCAAATGCTACCTAAGCAAAGAGACATAAACACACTCACAGCACTCTCACATGCAAGCCTGCAAATCCACAGTTCTTCCTGTTTTTGACGGAGGAGTCACTGTTGTGGCTGCCTCTCATTACAGAAGCTACAATCAAGTAGCTGTTCCACTTACCTTGTAGCCAGGTCAAGGATCCAAAATGCAAGTTTGGTTCATCCGAAATGATGCAAAGAAGCAAGGACAGAGGTGAAGCCTTTTCAGCAGAGGCAGTGAGAACATTTCCAGAGGCAGTAAGGCAGTAAGCGGGAAGAGATCCAATCTTCTATACAGACTAACCTACCTTCTTTTTTTCTGCACCACAATCCATTAGACTATGCCCACCACTGTGCTTGTGTAACAGAAATTAAGGCAGATGCCACGTATGCAAAACTGCAGAACCACCCAGAACCCAACAGGCCAAGGAAGCAGCCTGACCAGGAAGGTAGCGCCTACGTAGATGAGACCAAAAGTGTGGGAAGGTTTGTCTTTGCCTTATTACCACACTAAGACCTCCCCCTAATTAGTGCCCTGGCAGAGAAGCCCAAAGTGCATGCTCCAACTATTCTAGAAATTGCCACCCCTTTCCCGGAATTCTGATGGCTGCACCTATCTCTTACCTCTTAAAAGTTTCTGGCCTCCCTTCCCTCAGGGAGAAGGAGTCTTTAGAGCGTAAGCCCTTCTTTGTTTATTCCTTGATCAACAGTGAAGTTTCTGCTCTGCTCTCGCAGATCTGGTCTCGTTTAATTTTCACAAGCAGCACCTGCAATGAAAGGACCCAATTGAGTTCTGTTTGATCTGAGAGGCTTGGTAACCGTGACAGTGAAGAAGGCTCCTAAGTATGATTTGTACCACATAGTACTTGAATTCAGACCTTTTATTGCTCAAGCTTCCTAGGGAATTTGAGATTAAACTGGTATCCTTTCAAACATCCCTCAAATCTTTTTTTTTTTTTTTTTGGCTGTAAATAAAAACTCTTAGAGATATTTGTATGTGTGTATATATTATATGTCCATGCTTGTATCCATGCACTCACATATACACACACACATATCCAAAAACACATTCAAATACAAATGTGTCTGTATTTATGTGTGTAAGTATACCATGTCAATGCCACATAGTTTAGATTTTTAGCTACTAAAAAGTAGAGGCTATGAATGGGTTTTACTTCCTTAACCATTTATACAAAGCAGTTCTTATTCTGCTGTTTTCTAAATACATTTCATTGGCTTTTTGTCTCCTTACTTGTTTTAATAAAATTAAACAGTTTTATTTTTTATTATTAAAATTAATAATTTTTTAAGTTTAAAATAAAGTGGCTGATTGTAGAAATTGAGTCATTTTCAGAATGCCTTTTTGCCATACCAAGAATGTATACTTAACTATAATTTTTTTAACAATTTAAAATTTTTCTTAAGATTTTACTTATGTCCCTACACAGTGTATGGTGTGAGAAAAAATATCTAACTTTCTCCTAACTTATCGGTCAGTTGCTTGACATTAGTTATTGAATAATTTTTCTAATTGATTTGAATTGCCATCTTTATAAAGTATTAAATTTATATTGGTATCTAGACTTCTTTATGGATATTTTCCCCAATTTTATTAGTCCATAAGTTTATCCTTGTGACAATTCGTCTCCATTTTATTATTGCAGTTTTATAATCTGATTTGTTCCTGGTTGAGCAGATGGTATCTTATTTTCATAGAAGTCCTTTTGTATCTGATTTATATCCATTTCCTCATTCTAGTATTTTTAAAAATTCATCTCCTTTTTTTCAATTATCTTTGCAAAAGGTTTATCTACAATATTGTTCTTCATAAAGAACCAGTTCTTCAATTTATTCACCGGTTTTACAGTTTTTCTAATTCATGGTTTATTTGAATATATTTTTATTTTAAAAACTAATATCTATTTCAACCAATTCTATTTACTCTCAGCTCTCTGGGTATGGTTCTGTTAGGTAGTTAGAACAGAAAAAAGGAGTCTGGAATGACAGTGGCTAAAAGACAAGGAAGGGAAAAGCCCGCAACAATAGAACAAAACAAAGTCTGAGGACCTCAGTGAGGACCTCAGGTAGAACAAACAGCACTCCTGGCTAGCCCAATTTACATAGGGCAGGCCCAGAGGGAGCGAAAAAAATAAATAAATAAATAAAAAGAGGAGCCAAGGGCTGGGGGTCTCTCGCTCTCTTTCTCACGCACTCTCTCTCTCTCTTCCCTCCATGTCTTTTGGGTCAGCATGCCCTCACATCTTGAGGATGTATTTTCCTTTATTTTCTAAATAAAACTGAGCTGTAAAGCAGAGCTGTAACACTGATCTGTCCAAGAACTGTGACACAGTCTGTCTGAGGGCTTTAATACTGGTCCGTCACTTCAAATTTTTATTGTGATGAGATAGAACCGAGGATATTACACACTCCCCCCACATCTATGGTGCCGTGACTCTGATTTAACGTCACTGAAACAACCTTGGCACGGCCTGCTCAAGGAGGAGGCCAAGCACAGCAGGAGCCCAGTTTGGTGAAAGCTCCTGGGTTAGGAGCTGAATGCAAAGAAAACCCAGTGCAGGGGAAGTGACAAGAAGCCCAGCATGCTGGAAACTGGGACAGCGAAAAACAAACTCAGCAGAAAGCTCACGCGGCTCAGTCTCAGATTCCAGAAGGCATCCAGTTAATGTAGGAGGTCCTCGCTCCTATGGCTGGAGGGACATATGCCTAACAAAATCTTAATTCCTTTACAACCTCTCCTTTCTTGTTTCCTTGAATCCCCTGCAAACAGGCGAGTGGCAGTGGGTGAAATTGAGGGACTCTGGAAAGGCTACTCCTCGTTATGTCCCAAAGGCACTATCTGCTGAGCCCCAGTACCTGTTACCCAAGCTGGTGGGGGTTCTTCTGTCCTTAATCTTCTTTGTGCCAAGGATCAGGCCAATGAAAACTGTGAGCACAGGTCAGGTATTTAGCAGACTTTCCAGCAGGCTATGAAGGGGATTCCTTGGCACATATTTCCCACTGCTTTTTCCTCCTGTCCTTCAGCTCCTCTCTCTGGGGATTTGAGCCCAGCAAAAACCCATGATGCCTGGCTTCAGGACCTAATGAAGCTCGGGCTCTGATGTCTCATTGCAAAAATTCAGTTAGAGACACAGCGATAGGCAAGAAGTTGATTTGTTAGGATTCAGAGAGAAACACACTCTGCAGGGTATAGGCCATTGCAGAGGGCAAGTGCTTAGGCCATGGAATGTGGTCTGGCTAGGTTTTTCGAGTGGGGTGAATTCATATGCTAATGAGTGGGAGGATCATCCCCAGGATTGGGGAACCACCTACTCCTCTATCTTTTGACAGTGGCTTGGAGCTGTCCTGTCACTTCTGGGTGTGTCATTTAGCTTGCAGATTGAGGATTAAGGTTTACTTGAATTTGACTTGTCATCTTGGACCCAATTGATTTTAATTGGTTTATGTTATGCCCCTGTGCTATGTCATTCTTTCAAAAATTGTGCCCTACCCCCTTCCCTCCTGTTTCATGCTCTTTTCCCGAGCCCCATCTGGGCCCACAATGTTGCCTCTACAATCTTCTGGAGGGACAACCAGAAAATAACTGGCCCTTTGGAGGGAAATACTGTATAATATCCAGTCCCTCTAGATATTCAGGCCTTCATCTTCCATGTTTCCTACATGTGCAGCAACAGCATCTCTCAGTGGACCCGCTAGGGCAGGTGACAGGCACACGATGCCTGCTGGAAGTCCATCTGTTGGGCATCCCTTCAAAGACAATTGGGCTTCCAGGGATAATGTTTGCCACATTGGAAGTCAGCCCTGCAGACCATTTGGGCCCAAATCCTTACCACTCTTCTCCTAAAGTTACAAACATACCCCTGGATCAAATCTCCACTCCACTTTTATGGAACATCTGGTCTGTTGCCTCTTACCAATTTGTTCTTAAGCCAATTACTAACTCCTACAACCAGGACCCTGCCCCCTTGTAGGCAACATTGCTCCACTCAGCCTATTATTAAAATACTTTAATGCCCCTAACAGGGCCAGATAGCCCACTCCTTTGCCATTACTTCTGTTATTATATAAAGTGGGTCTATGACAATGAAATGTTTACCATTCCAGACACCCTAACCTGCTCTTATGCAGGACGAGGGGAGGAAATCAGTGACTTACAATCTCTTAAAGCAGTAAGAGGATAAGGTTTATAGCTGTTTCACCGGGTTCCCAGTGTCAGGGCACAGGCTTGGATTGCTTTACATCATGATATCTGTTCCCATCCGCGGTGAACAAACTGGCAATGAGTTAAAATTACAACCCCTTAATCCTACCCACAGAGAAGGCAATGGCACCCCACTCCAGTACTCTTGCCTGGAAAATCCCATGGATGGAGGAGCCTGATGTGCTGCCATCTATGGGGTCGCACAGAGTTGAACACGACTGAAGCGACTTAGCAGCAGCAGCAATCCTGCCCAGCACTGGTCATGCTGGAGACCTTGGGGATGCCCAACTCCACTCTGGGGGTCCCAGAAGGTCATCACACCTTGACCTGCCCAGGGACCCAATTCTCAGGAGGCTGACATGCCTCGACCTGCCTGGGGATTCAATCTCCAGGAGGCTGTCACGCCTCAGCTGGCCTGGGGATCTGCACCCTGACCTGGCAACACCTGGCTCTCAGGTTGCAACAGTACTGGGTAGGATAAGTTTCAGAAAGACTCACCCCTAAGGAAGTCCACCCATGGAAATAGAAGGAAGCCTATTACTTGTGGGACTGTGCCCAGTCTCAGCAGTAACTCAGGAGTCCAATGAGAACACCATTGCCTTTCTGGAAAGGCTAAAAGAGGCCCTCCAAAAGTTTAACAATCTGGACTTAGACTCTTACAAGGGACAGGTGATTTTAAAGGACAAATTCCTGTCCCCAACTGCATCAGACATCAAGATAACGTTATAACAGCTACAGCAGCAGGACCCTGCTGCCTCTTTAGATGAGATAGATGGTCCAGCCAGCCACCAATACCTTTTATAACAGAGAACAGGAGAGGGAGGTCGAGGCCCAGGAGAGGGAGAAAAGGAAAGAGACAAGGGATGCCCAGATGCTGGGCACCCTCCAGGGAAGCCCTATGGCAAACCCCGAGTCCTTGAAGGACAAGGCACCAGGCAAATGCCTAATCTGTAGACGGGTGGGGCATTGGGCCAAAGAGTGTCCAAACCATGACAAGTCTCCTAAAATGGCTTGCTACAAATGCCATCAACTGGGACACCTGGCAGCACTCTGCCCTCGGGACCCAAAAGCCTCAAGGTCAAGTGCCAAGCCTTCCCTCACGATGGTTCAACAGGGCTGAAGCGGCCCACTCCAGCCAGCCCGCCTGTCACAGATAACCATCACGGGGCTGGAGCCAAGGGTGCAACTGGATGTGGCAGGTAGGTCCGAGAATTTCTTGGTTGATACAGGGAATACCTACTGTGTCCTGACCTCCTCTCCAGAGCCTTCTCCTCCCAAACCTGTACCATTTTGGGTGCTACAGGAAAAACAACTACTAAAAGATTCACCTGAGCACTTCTTTGTTGCTGAGATGGACAAATATTTTCCCACCAGTTTCTGGTGGTCCCTGAGTGCCCTACTCCCTTGTTGGGAAGAGATAGACTCACTAAACTGGGAACCACCCTTGTGATGGGAAGCTTTCCAGCCCCTAGAGCCCTAAAGCTTCTGGTTACTACTGAAGAACCCATTACACCTTCTTTAATAGAGAGGGACCAAAAACTATGGGAGGACAAAATTAACCCCCAGGTGTGGGACCAGGGGACTCCTGGATGAGCCCACCAAGCTGAACTGGTCATCATTGTCCTCCAAGATCCAACTCGGTTTCCTAACCAGAAACAATATCCCCTCAGAAGAGAGGCTCAGGAGGGACTACAGTCTCTAATAAATAAATTTCTTGCTTGTGGACTATTGGTCCCCACCAATTTGCCATGTAACACCCCGATCCTCTCAGTAAAAGAAAAGGATGGAATCTGGAGAATGGTTCAAGATCTCCAGATCATAAATGAAGCTGCAGTCCCCCTCCATCCCACAATACCCAATCCCTATGTAATCTTGGGAGAAATCCCACCCAGTGCCAAGTGGTTTACAGTCTTGGATCTCAAAGATGCATTTTTTTTGCATACCACTGGCTAAAGAATCCCAATATCTTTTTGCCTCTGAGTGAGAGGCTCCAGGAGAAAACACCAACAGATAACTTGGACACTATTACCTGGGGTTCAGAGATAGTCCCCACCTGTTTGGACAGGCTCTTAGCCAGGATCTCCTAGATTTGGACCTGGGACCTAATGGGAAAATATTACAATGCATAGATGACCTACTAATCTGCTCTCCAGATGAGAAAAATTGAGCAATCTCCAGATTGCCCAACAATATGCAATTCAGGCTCTAAATTTTTTGACAGAGAGGGGATATAAAGTCTCCCATGCTAAGGCATAGATGGTCGAGACAAAGGTCACTTACCTGGGAGTTCAGATTACTCACAGGTCCAGGAGGCTGTCCTCTGATTGGGTACAAGGAATCCTCCAGTTGCCCTCCCCCATGACTCGAAAACAATTGTGAGCTTTCCTGGGGATAACTGGGTATTGTAGAATCTGGATATCCAACTATGGTCTAATTGCCCAGCCCTTATATGAAAACTTAAAGGGACGGGATGATTCAATCCCAGTGATGTGGGGAACTCCTCCAAAGAAGGCAGAGGCTACACTAAAACAAGCCTTAACTCAAGCACCTGCCTTGAGGTTGCCAGACCCAGAAAAAGCATTCCAACTTTATGTCCACAAAAGAGAAGGAATAGCCTTGGGAGTGTGAACTCATGGGATCTGAGCCCGAGCCTGTAGCTTACTTATCCAAGAGGCTCAACCCAACAGCCTGAGGCTGGCCTCCCTCCCTTTGAAATCTGGCAGCTCTTGCAATCCTGATAGAAGATGCTTTAAAACTCTCTTTTGGGGGCAAACTAAATATTTTTACCAGCCACTAAGTGAAACAATTCCTAAATGAGAGTGGTCATTTATGGATGTCTGATCAAAGAATCCTCAGATTATCAAGTAGTGCTTATGTAAAATCCAGGCCTCACTATATCCTCTTGTGAGGTTCTTAACCCAGCCACCCCCCTGCCTACCCCCGAGGGCTCTCTCCCTTTTCACTCAAGCCTAGAAACCTTGGACAACTGGACAAAACCCCAAGAGGGATTGTCAAAAGATCCTCTGACCGATCCTGAGGAAATCTGGTACACTGATGGAAGCAGCTTTGTCTTGGATGGAAAAAGAAGAGCCGGATATGCTCAATTTTGAGACCATAGAGGCTAAGCCTTTGCCACCAGGTATTTCAGCCCAATTAGCTGAGCTCATAGCCCTGACTTGAGCTTTAGAGCTGGGAAAGGAGAAAGAATAGCCATTTACACTGACTCCAAGTATGCTTTTCTGGTGCTACATGCACATGCTGCTATTTGGAAAGAAAGGGGCAACTTGACCACCCAAGGGTCCCCAATCAAATATGGTGATCATCCTTAGACTCTTGGAAGCAGTCCATCTGCCCACTGAGGTTTCAGCCGCCCACTGTAAAAGACACCAAAAAGGGAGCACAGAAATGGCACAAGGGAAACAAGCAGCTGATCAGGCAGCTAAGAGAGCAGCATTACAGAACAATGACCTAAAAGGAATTGCCACCATAGCTCCACAGATTAATTTGCCAGCAACCCCTTCATATACTGCAGGTGAGACTCTTAAAGCTAAGAGTGAGGGCTTTCAAGAAGATCATACGGGGTGGTTTCAAAAGGAGGGACTCCTTTTTCTGCCTGGGAACCTTCGATGGACATTGGTTAACTCCTTACATGCCACCACTCATTTAGGGGAAAAGGCCCTCCACAGATTACTAGAAAGGTCCTTCAGAGGAATAGGCCTCCAAACAACTATAAGGCAAGTGGTCTCCTCTTGTCCCACATGCCAATTAAACAACCCCCAAGGAGCTTGAAGACCCCAGCTGGCCCAGCCTGTCCAATGATGTGGGACCTACCCAGGAGAGGACTGGTGGATGAACTTCACCCAGATGCCAGTTTCTCAAGGGTATAAATACCTATTAGTCATGATAGATACATTCATAGGATGGATTAAAGGCTTTCCCACCCAGACTGAGAAGGCTGAGGAGGTGGTAAAAAAAAAAAAAAACTGCTCCATGAAATCATTCTGAGATTTGGTCTGCCCAGGTCATTACAAAGTGACAATGGGACATCATTTACTTCTAAGGTCACCCAAGGGGTCTCGAAAGCATTGGGCATTATTTATTATCTCCATTGTGCCTGGAGGCCTCAGTCATCAGCAAAAGTAGAAAGAGCCAACCAATTCTTAAAATCAGCAATAAAAAAGATAACCCAGGAGACCTCCCTGGGATGGAAGGAAGCTTTATCAAGAGCTCTCCTCCACACCCATATTGCCCCTAAGGATCAGGTTGGTTTTAGTCCTTATGAGATGCTATATGGGAGACCTTTTGTTTATGTCAATGACCTCTTCCTAGATCCAGAGCTCAGACCCTTCAGTCTTATATCATGGCCATTGGGCAATTCCAACAGGATATACACTTGTAAGGTGTAAACCAGGACCCAAAAGATTCTAAGGAGTCACCACTATATGCTCCAGGGACTCGAGTCCTAATTAAAGTCTGGAAAGATGGTCCCAAAAGGCTCAACTCCAGCCCACATGGAAGAGCCCCTACCCTGTAATACTTTCTACCCCCACAGTAGTCAAGGTACCAGGACATGACTCCTAGATTCACTACTCACGAGTCAAGCTGTGAAATAAAACAGAATAGGACACTCAATATACCTGTGAGCCCCTGGGACATCTCAGATATCTATTCAGAACTACAAATGAGTGCCATTCTAATGAACACCCCCAAAATCTAGTTTCTGGGGATAAGATATCTCAGGACACCTCTAAAGAGCCAACACAGCTGAGCAGGGGTTGTACTGCAAAACAGACAGGAGACAGATCTCCTGATCCCTGAACAAGGAGGGACTTGAGACATCCTGGCATGGGATTTGGAGTTGGCTAATGCCCCTACTATTGGAGAAGGAAATGGCAACCCACTCCAGTGTTCTTGCCTGGAGAATCCCAGGACGGGGGAGCCTGGTAGGCTGCCGTCTATGGGGTCGCACAGAGTTGGACACGACTGAAGTGACTTAGCAATGCCCCTACTAGTCCTTGTTATGCCATATTGATGCTGCTTATGATTGCTCCATGTATTATCAATTGTCTAACCTGTTTTGTCTCTGCCCAGGTCAACAAGCTACAACATGCAATGCCAGTTCAACAAAGATATGTAAAACTACAGCGGACCATGGAAAATATCACTCATCCTCAGATGGACATGGCTACAAGGACTCTGAGACCTGAGACTAGCAAGAGGGGGAGGCCCAATGCCCCCCGCTGTCCTAGTTCAGTGGGAAGTAGCCAGAAAGAGCTCGACACTCCTATTCCCAAAGAATTGGGCCTCTTATCTTTGGAAGGGGGAATGTTAGGTAGTTAGAATAGGAAAAACGAGTCCAGAATGGCAGTGGCTAAAACACAAAGAAGGGAAAAGCCCACAAAAATAGAACAAAGGAAGGTCTGAAGGCCAGAGTGTGGACCTCAGGTAGAACAAACAGCACTTCTGGCTAGCCCAATTTACATAGGCCAGGCCTGGTGGGGGCGGGGGGGAATACAAAAAGAGGAGTCAAAGGGGTGGGGTCTCTCTCGCGTGCTCTCTCTCACTCTTGCTCTCTCTCTCTTCTTTTTGTGTCTTTTGGGTCGGCATGCCCTCATGCCTCGAGGATGTATTTTCCTTTATTTTCTAAATAAAACTGAGCTGTAACACTGATCTGTCTGAGAGCTGTGACATAGTCTATCCGAGGGCTTTAATGCTGGTTCATCACTTCAAATTTTTGTTGTGATGATACAGAACCCAGGAAATTACACACTCCCCCAACAGCTCTAATTTGCTGAACCTCTACTGTTATTTTCTGACTCTTTGCTTTATGCTAATTCTATCTCATAAGTTGTCTTCTTCTAAATTCAACTAGTCAAATTCCACAGTCCTTCATGGTCCATTTTTCATGTCATAGTGATGCCATCCTTCTCTTCTTAGGCTGAATCCATTTAGAACAATCATTTGTCCTTAAACCTATAATATTATTTCTTAATCTGGACTTTTTATATGTATCTAGCTCTTACTCTCAGGGTAAATTGAATTTATTGGAAATAAGAACCAAATTCCAAGATAACTTACCACAGTAGGCAATAAAGAATTTTTGAAATGAACCATTGACAAGCATGTATCAAACTTCTACTTTATTTATTCAGTTATCTATTCCAGAAATTCTATTTGAATAGAATACTCAGATAGAGGGTTGACACAGGTTTAACTATGTGGGACCTGTCATGATGCTGCATTCATTGAGAAATTTTCAGATCAGTTGAAAGACAAGATTGATTTATTTCTGGATTTCAAGAGAACCTTGCCACGGCATGCTTATTACTGACTGAGAGTGAAGTAAGCCAGAAAGAAAAACACCAATACAGTATACTAACGCATATATATGGAATTTAGAAAGATGGTAACAATAACCCTGTGTACGAGACAGCAAAAGAAGACATTGATGTATAGATCAGTCTTATGGACTCTGTGGGAGAGGGAGAGGGTGGGGAGATTTGGGAGAATGGCATTGAAACATGTAAAATATCATGTATGAAACGAGTTGCCAGTTCAGGTTCGATGCACGATACTGGATGCTTGGGGCTAGTGCACTGGGACAACCCAGAGGGATGGTATGGGGAGGGAGGAGGGAGGAGGGTTCAGGATGGGGAACACATGTATACCTGTGGCAGATTCATTTTGATATTTGGCAAAACTAATACAATTATGTAAAGTTTAAAAATAAAATAAAATTTAAAAAAAATTTAATTCTTTTGTAATTCTGCTTTATGTCAGTCCTATAGTTAATAAAACAAGTAATTTTTTTCTTTTTTTCTAAAACATCTAATGTTAATTTCCTCCTGTTTCCAATGAGAAATGAAAGTATTTGGTGGATTCAGTTAGTTGTTACCACTCTATGTAAGAATCGTGTATTTTCAATATGTGTGTAATTTATCTGTAATCCACAGAAAGTCAAAGCATGAAACAAATAACTTGGTGTACAAAAGCGTCAGTTAACTACAATGCCATTAAGTCAGACAGAGTTGTAGGTGTTTAAAACACAAAGTTAACTGGTCCGTAATGTCCGCATGGAAATGCTTTGAGAATAATTAAAGAAGGCCCTTCAGTCATGCAAACGTGGATAATGACGCTACATATGAATTACAAGGCTTTTGTCTTAGTATACTGATTTTGTATTCATGAATGAAGTATCTTCATTGTTTGCTTCTTCTTCATGGGATGTTAAACATTCAGAACAATTTATGAAGCCATAAACCTGAAAGATTTCTTTTCCAGCTTAACCTAAATCAAGATAATCTTTATTTTTATTTGTCTAGTCCACACCACTAAAACGAGTTTATCATTGACTGAAGTGACCATAGTTATTCCCTCTGGGGTACTGTTATAATGATCCTTTTTATTTTATATCCTACTTTACTGTTTTGCTAAAATCAATATTTGAGGCTTCATTAAATTGACAACTAAATCTGAAATGCATTTGCTATCATTCAAAATGCAAATGACTATTTGGTGCTTTTATTTCTAAAATAAGTAAATATGTCAGGGATATTATGAATGTATATGTTTGGTTTGAAATTTTCTACTCAGCAGGTTCCTTTTATACTTCTGTAGATAAGTCTTTAATATGAATATAAATTAGAAAATATTTCTTGACTTAGCTTGCTATGATTATTTTTGCCAAAAGTAAAAAACAAATAAAATTGGAAAATGGTCAATACTGATGGTATATAAATTATATTTCTTACAGAGTCATGCACACCTCCTGAATCTGTTCACAGCTTCCCTGCCATCCGTGTGAATGTGAACAAGGAATCTTAAGAATACAAGGTGAGAATTTGTCTTCTTTGTCACCACACAGCTTGGTTCTGTTATTTTCCACATTAATAGGATTTTGTGACTGAGTGACCTTGTTAATACAGCAATATGTTTTCTGCCATATCATCAGTAACAATCTCTGCAGGAAAAATTAGCATTGAAAAAAATCATGGTTGATTTCACTCCATTTTTTTTTTCTCTTGCTTTAGCAAAAGCAAACAACTTCCATTATATACTAACACAACAACCACAATAGAAAAAGAAATCTACTTTGAATGGTGAAAATACATGCTGCAACAGAGGGCCAAAACTGTGCTTTCCCATAGCACAATAATATGGAGATATCTGGATCTTTGGCAATATTTTTTTTAAATGGTAATAATACAGGAGTAATATTTTCTACCAGACATAGAAAAGTAGAATTAGGAGTCCTCTAAAAGATCTCTAAAAATTACTATGAAAAGAATGAGTTGTATTAAGATGGCTAAAAGTCATATTGTTTCCTCATCAAATCTCTGAAGCCTTGTATGTTTTCATTTTCTGTTAATTCTACACTGTCACATCAGTCAATTCTGGCTCCATGTTTTTGTGTAAAAGAGGTTGTCTTTTAACCAAACAGAGTGCTAAAGCAGAAAATAATACACTTTACTAAAGGGAGACCAAGAATCCCAGTAATTTGGCCTCATGGGCAGCTAGGAATACTTGCTCTTGAAAGGTAACAAAAGAAATAATCTTTACTGGGAATATGCAATATGTGTTTCACTTGCTAATCTCTCATTGTCCGATTCCTGATCAGCTCTCACAGCCAGATCCCTATGCTCTCTGGAAACTTTCAACAAAATACATTTTCCTCTCACTTCAACTCTTTTAGGTAATTCATTACTTTTCAGGATCCTTATTCATTTCTCCATTCCAAAGGTTTTTTATCTTCACTAGTGTCCTTAAAGCAACCTTATCTGTAATTCCCACTCTGTTCACACAACCTCATACTTGGGGCTACCCTTTCTTCCCCACCGTGACTTTGATGACCCTCATCTGATTTTTCCATTTAAGCTTCCACAGTTTCCTTTGTCCTCATAATAACTGCTCCAGAATGCCAGAAGGTGAACAGTACCTTATAGGAACAGCTAAGTCTGAATTTATTTGCCAAAAGCAGAATGATGGACCAGTTATCAGTTTGATAAAAGCCTTCACAATTTGATTCCTAAGACTTGGGCTCAATTTACTTTTCTTTTGTTCCTTTGAGCTTGACCTTGACCACGAGGCTAACTTAGACCACGTCTGCTTTATGAGACCGGACCATGGGACACATGCTGTATTAACGTGTTAGGGCTGCCATAACAAAAATCCCACAAGCTGGATGGTTTAAACAATAGAAATGTATTCCCTCACAGTTCTGGAGGATAGAAATCTAAAGCTTAATGCCATATTCCAGGCCTTTGTCCTTGGCTTGTCCATCTTCTCCCTGCGTCAGTTCACATCATCATTTTTCTGTGTGTGTCTTCGTGTCTTTATGGACTTAATTGTGTTCCCTCAACCACCAGTTCATATGTTGAAGTTCTAACTCATGTTGTGAGTGTATTTGGAGAAAGGCCCTAAAAAGTAAGTAATCAAAGTTAGATGATATCATAGGGGTGAGAATCGGATAGGACTGAAAAGACAAGGAATAGAGAAATATCTGTTTTGCCCTGCATGAACACAGAAGAAAAGCCACAGGAGGACATAGTGAGTAATGGCTGTCTCCAAGCCTGCAAAGGAGGGCTCACCAGATACCTACTCTGATGGCCCCTTGGTCTTGAACCTCTAGATTACAGAATTGTGAGGAAATAAATTTATGTAGTTTAAACCACTCAGTCTCTAGTATATTCTTTCAGCAGTCCAAGAAGACTAGTAGACTGCCCAGATTTTTATAAGGAAATTGGTTATACTGGATTAGGTAGAGTTCACTCCAATGACCTCATTTGAACTGTAAAGACCTTGTCACCAAATAATGGTGCTATCTCAAGTAATGAGGGTTAGGCTTCTAACATATCTCTTTGGGGGGTGGGGTGGGGTTACAATTCAACTCATAATAGACACGGACTCTGAAGCATGCCTCTCACTCATAAAGGAACCCTCAAATTGAGAGTCTAACTTTTTAAATTGCTATGTAAGACTACTAAAAAGATACAATAATTGACCTTGATTATATTAAAAGACACCAGCAAAAGCCTAATGAGTAGAATTATTTGAAAAATTGTATTAGTGGTACTAGTACATGACACACTTCTGATTTTATGGATACTTTCCACAGCCAGGTGATAAATACCACCTTAACATCCAACAAAGAAGCTGACGAGTGAGCATTAGAGGAATCAGTGAGTGAATTTCACGGGTAGGAGGAAAGTCCCACTGCATGGACAGGAGATGAACTCAAAGCTGACCTCATGCTGACAATGTGGTACGTGGTAGCTTCTGAAAGAACCTTGGGGTTTCCTCCTCCATATAAACCCAAAACAAAGGACAGTGGCTCTCATCTTTTCCATTCAAATAGCCCTGACTTTTGCCAGTTCTTTATGATATACATAACTTCTGTTGAGCCACATTGAGTCTACAAATTATTTCTTAAGCACACAGAACATGAATTCTCACAGGAAGCTTACATAGAGCATGGATTCTCAATATCACTCCCAATGGAGTAAACATAAGTGGGAGGGAAAAAGAAAAAAGAAACTTACTCTTTTTAAGTTTAAAAAAAAGATGCATATATAGTAAAAAAAAAAAAAAAAGCAGATACTCGCTATATCTTTGATACTAAAATTTTATAGGGAGGAGACAGAGATAGGAAAAAAAAATGCCTTAAAAGGCAAAAAAAAAAAAAAAAAATTCAGGAGGTAATAACTTTTTTTAAATGGTTACTAAACACTGACATATAGAATTGGCATATCCCCTAGCTATGGCTCTTTGTAAACCTCAAACATCAAACTCCAATCCTCAAATACCTGCCTCCTCCCTTTACCTTTCCCCCTTGACATAGCCTGTGCCCTGTTCTGCTCCCTTCTTCCTCACTTTTTTTTTTTTTTAACTGTATTAAAGATGAGCATTATAAGGTAATTCAACATTGGATAACTTTAAATGGAAATCCCCTTAAGTGTTTTCAAATATTTGTTTACCAATAATTGATAATAGATGGCAGGATATACTGGAGGACAGGAAAACATATCTGTCCGAAGTTCTAGGACATACCTTCAATGGAAGATGAGTTTAAGAAGAGAATTATGTAGTCATATTTCAGTATTAGGAAAATGAAAAAGTGTTTTTATTCGGAGATATTTTATGTGACTTGTATATGTTAATTTCCTGAGCTCATTGTGTGTTAATGTTTACATTATCATAAGGGGCTTCCCAGCTCAGTGGCTGCCAATGCAGGGGAAATGCAGGTTTGATCCCTGGGTTGGGAAGATCCCTTGGAGGAGGAAATGGCAACCCACTCCAGTATTCTTGCCTGGAAAATTCCCTGGACAGAGGAGCCTGGTGGGCTACTACAGTTCAAGGGGTCATAAAGAGTCGGACATGACTGAGTGACTGAGCATGAGCATGATACATTATCATACATAGTAAAACAATATTGTAAATATTATTTTAATTACTTCAGTGAAGGTTTTGATATATCTGTGGAAAAGCAAATCAATATAGATAGTGCAATGCTATTGAAAGCCTTCTTTAAGAATATTAGAAAATCCCACAAACAAATGCCCTTCACAACTGCCATTCATGCCAAAGAAAGAAGTGAAATAAATCCAATTCCAAGCAGACAGTCACAATGTTTATGGATTTCAATAAAAGTGCCCACAATTGAGTAAGGTCATGTCCTTTATTTAACTGTTTCTTTTTTCCTGAAAAGAAACAAAGAATGGCTCAATGACTTTTTAAATATTGTATTTGCTTAGGTTTTTTGCTAGTTTTTTTTTTTTTTTCTGCCTTAAAAGTATTAGTTTCTAACTTCTTACAAATAAGTTTTAAGAAGCAACCCATTTAGTCTAAATCTTAATTAATCCTAATAAGAGGGAACTGTAGCTTTTTAAAAGTCTAAATGGGTCATCCTGAGCAGCTTTGTCAGCCATCATTTGGTCCAGGAGTGAGCAGCAGGTAAGGTTGTTTCAAGCTCAGATGCTGTAGAGAGTGCATCTGTCTTCCTAGGCAGCTCTAATCCTGCCTGGTCCACTGCCTCTATCTTTATGAGTTCTTTGATTGGTAATTGAGAGAATAAATCTTTGAAGGACTTACATGAATATGTGTATATTAAGAGTTCAGTAATAAAATACCTACCAAAGTATTTTATACAGTCTCCTTTCAAGTCTTGGACATTTAATTAATTTTGCTAGACTAAGATATGGACTCAGGATTCAATTATAGAGGTTTTGTTTTTGTTTTTCGGATGTTAGCAAATTCAATTTTTTTTTTTTTTTTTTTTCACTCAGACAGTGTTTTCTCCCTCTTACTCTCCCAGACAGGAGAGAAGAACGATCATCAACGGCCAATGGCAGCTGCATCAAGCAGCACCAAACGCCAACTTCACGCTCAGGAGAAAACTCTGCATCTCTTCTTTGTGGTTTCGGGTGCTCTACACGATCAGAGAAACTTCTCTAGTAACAAACTATAGAAATGATCCCTGAAAGTATAGTCTTGAAAATTCAAATTTTTAATTTTCTGTTCCAAACTAGGAGTTATCTGTATTAGGGTCAGGACTGGGTTGGGGAGGAGCCACATCACAGACTTAAATATAAGTCATATCTACCAAGTGGAAAGCCACAGGGAGAATTCAAAGGAATTTGTCTGCAAAACATAAAGTCTGTTAGGGAAAGGTTAATAATATTGGGGTTATTCAACCTGGAGAAAAAGCAAGATGAATTATTGATTTCTTGAAAATATTGCTGGGGAGGCGGGATGGGGCGGGAGAAAAAAAAAGGGAAAAAAAAAAGAAAATATTGCTTTCATTAAAACACTCTCTTGTTTAGAATCATAAACAACTCCTAGAAGAGGAACTAAGAGGAGCTCCCTCTTACGTGAAGAAGCAGGATTTGAACAGACACTCAGATCCTACTAAACCAGGCTATGAATATCTCCGAATTTATTTTTCATGTTTTCCTTACAGGATCCCCCTACCTTCCAAGAGATAGTCTTAGTAATCCCCATTATCCTCAAGGGGATCCATATGATATCAAGATTAATACTAAAAACAATATTAAAAATAATAATCATCATTAATTGAGCATTCACTCCAGCACTTGTTCTAAGCACTTCATACTTTGCAATTATTAATTCTCATTCTTAATATAGTACTACAGAGTAACTATGCTGCTGCTGCTGCTAAGTCACTTAGTGATGCTTAATTTATATTTTAGGAAACCAAGGCTCAGGAGAAGTTAGACACATTGCCTAAAATCACAAGCTATAAGTGGCAGAAATAAAAATCAAAATTAGATTGAACTCTAAAGTCTGTATTTTGTTCATTCCTCTATATTTCCCACCAAAGTGACTGAATGCTGAAAAAATGTGTTATATACAAAGATGCAGTTAACAAAGATGTTAACTGCAAAACGATTTATAATAATAATGAATGGGGTTTTATTCAAAGGTAAAACTATATATGAATTATCAAATAAAACTATGGGAAATGCACATGATGGAATAAAATAAATGCATATTAACATAGACAATGCTTATTACTGCATTAAATTGAAAGATCAACATGATAAAACTTTAAAAATGCCCAGAATAAGTCTGGAACTAACTACCCTAAAACATCAATAATGGGTGGGAAAGGATAGCATGATTAGAGGTAAATTTGGTTGTTCTTCCTATCTTAAACATTTTTACATTTTCTTTAATAAGAATATTATTCTTATGATTATTTAATAAATATTCTTAGGTAGCATATGCTCTCTGATATTAGGAATAACTAAAATTGAATTTTGCCTTAAAAATCACTCTTTTATGGAACTCTGTCCATGATGCCTTTCCTCACTTCCATGACTTCTCTTTTCTGTTCAGTTTCTGTTCAGCTACTCTGCTTCAATGCCTATTAAGAGTCTTATACTCTCCAAGATCCTTTTCCTAGCTCCCTCTTCCCAATATATTTTTTGGCCTGGACCATACTTTTGGCTTTTCTATAGCTTGGAAGTTTTTCTTTCCTTTTTATTGCAAGCATGTTTTATTTCCTAAGGTATAATTTAGAGTCTTATGAACCTCAACAAATGTGCCAATGGTTTAATTAATGGAAGTCTTAACGCTCCTAGGAGAGCAACCAGATTATCTCTATCTTGACTGAGCCAAAAGCAAGAGAATCAGATATAGCATTCACGTGGGGAAGGAGATTTAACATTTGTTCCTAAAAAATATTTACTGCCATTAAAAGCTGTTATATGCTGGAGTAAGTGACCAAGTGGAATCTAGATTTACTACACTAGAGAGTGTTAATAATAACTTGGCTTGATGAACACTGTCTTTGGTAAAGTCATAATGACACTAAAATGGTATCTGAAAAGTCATTTTCCATTTCAAGAATTATTTGGTATTCCACTATTAGACAAAAAGTTTTGTTTTTTCTCCTCTGCAATAAAAATGCAATTGACAATAATTACTAAGCCACAATATTTTGCTAAATTAATATGAGTCTATATAAAGAGAAACCCCCCAGGAGAGATGATTTTGCTTTTCATAGGTACCTTTGAGGATCAACAGAAGATTATCTGAAAATTTAGGAACATGAGACCTTTTAAAATTGTGTAGCTCTAAAATGTTATTTCCTTTTATTTGTTTCTCTTTGAGAAAACAGAAACTTAGCTTTTCAGCCCCATCCATATATCAAAAGATGCTAGAAACCTGATACTCTGTTTTATCTATCTCAGTGTCTGCTAGAAACCGAAATTGTGCTTGTTAACATAGCAAATACTAAATAAATATCACTGAATGTATAAATGAATAAATGTTTATCTTCCATTGGCCTTTGCAGGCTAATCTTGAGCCTCAGCATAAACTGGAAGTATAGAAGTTTTCCCCTCTAGGAATAGAAAATGTGGGCAGGATCACACTTTTCTTGCAAGATCTATTAGGTAATTTCATTGTTCTTTCTCTGTGACAACTTGCAGAAACTAACATATATGTCCACATACTGATTGGCCAATTTCATGAACTGACAATCTCTTGAGATCTAAGATTCTTAAAAATGAAAGCCAGTTCCATTCCCTTAACCTGATTGAGAACAAGGAAAGATAATTTATTAAAATATCTGCAGGGAAGATTGGCAAATGTAGAAAAAGTCTGTTACTCAAAATGACTTAATTTAAATACTCTAGCAATTCACGGGTATGAAATACTCAGAGTCTGAATTGTGAGGCAAAGTGCCAACTGGATTGAGAGAACTTCTTACAATATGAGTTCACTTTCAGTACTTTGTAATTCTCAGAGAAAGACTACCTTCTCAACTTCAGGAAAAAAAAAAAATCCAAACAAAAATGAAAACAACCAATTAATAAGTTTCAAATTTCTGAGAGATAAGATCAGAGGTAGACAGAAAGTGATCTTACAATTGACCATCCAAATTTGGATATTTTTGTTCAAAAAATTCAAGATAGACTGAATGGGAAAACAGGTATAAATAGGGATTTTCCTAGGAAAAACCTATGTGTGGTCACCACATCAGATACCACTATTGGCTCCTCTTGTGACCTGAGGAAATTTATTGTCATCTCTATATTTCATTTCACCAAGGGAAATTAATTTATATCTTCAGCAAACACTTGAACACCTACTCTGTCCAGCATCATGCCTATTGTATCAAGGTGAAAATAAAAACACTTTAAATTCAGAATATTAATTTCAGAAAGATTACCATCAGCTAATTGAGTAAATAAGAGCACATCTCAAAGAGTAGAACCTTATCATTCCTAGATTCAATATTCAGATTTCAACAGTTACTATTGCTCAAAGTTTATAACAATTTAACAGAGTTTAAACTCAGGGTATAACAGAGTTTATTGCAGAGGCATGGATTTGGATTATGATGCATAAGATTTGGGGATCTGTATGAAGAATAAGGTTGGAAGGGGACTATTTTAGCTAGGAAGTTAGCCAAGCAGCCTGCTCATCAAGTCAGCATGTGCAATTCAGTAGGGATTTGCTTTGCACACTATTTCTTACCTGGTAAACAACTCATAGGGGAAATAGCAAAACATGTGAGTTTTTGTGAATTCAGAGTTTTAGGGTCTCATGACAATTCATTTCAAAATATCAAGAATCCATGTATGTATAATTTATTTGCTTTCCTTCCCCTACCCTCTGTAAACCTCTTTTTTGGCTCATTCAATAAAGCATATTGATTCCTTCATTTATTCCAAATATTAAGGTATTTTCATGATCAAACATCTCCTATTAAACATAACAACTTAATGAATACAAGTGCATCATAAAAATTTCTAATCCTGACTGCACACTTAAGCAATTAGGTTCTTAGAAGCAGAGCTATTAGGAGGAGACAGATGGATAAAGTAGAAAATGGATTAGAAGAACAAAAAGAATTCTGGCCCAGGGTAAAGTGAAAATAAGGAATACTGAGAATTCATGGATATAATTATTTCAGATTGAGAAATGAAACATGCCATACACTTTCAGCCCCTGGGTTTATTGTTGTTAATAAGATCAATATTCTCTTATCACATGAGAACTATGAAATACTTCTGCCAGGTCATGTAGCATCCCTCCAGTATTGTATCCACCTTTGCCTTCTACGTTTCTCATATACAACACCCTACCCAAATTTCTGCCTACTCACTTAATGAAAAAACCCATTATGTACCATGAACTATATTTATTTACTCCAACAAACTATATTTGTTGACTCCTTCACAGAAACCCCCAGAGAAACCTGTTCATCAGGCAAAGCTGAATTTATTAAATGTTCCCGCAACAAGGAGGCAACCCACATTGATGGTCTTAGTGTCTCCAAAGAGAAGTTAGAGAAAGGTATTTATAGGGTTTTGGAGATTGGATTCAAATGATTTAAGGTGAGTCTTTCAAGATGGGATGCTGTTAAAACTGGACAAAATGCATAACAATCATTTAAAACTGGTGAATATAAAAATATAAATTTCTCGATGAAAAAAGAATTGTTTGATAAGTGAACTGTTTGCCCCAGAGAGAAGAATGTTGGCCAAGAACTATTTGCACAGATGAACAAACTTGTTGTCTGAATAAGTAAGTTTGCCAGAATTAAAACAGCATTTATTCATTTGTTCATAGTGTTATCTTTACAGTTAAGTCATATTGACATAGGTGGCCTTGCTTCTTAGTTTTGTGGTTATAAAGTTGAATAAGACATATTCCTGAACTTAAGGAACTTACTGTCTATCCTGGGTAATAAGACATGTAAGTGAATAATTTCTGTTGGAGAAGAAGGAGCAGACATAGCATATAACAGAGACAAAAGGAAACAATCGTTGACTGAATATGGAAAGTAAGGAGGGAGAAATCGAGACTTTTTCCATTCTTGCTTGGGTATTTTGGCAAATATTGGCAACGCTTAAGGACAGAAGTGTGTGTTCAGCCGCTTAGTCGTGTTTGACTCTTCGCAGCCCCATGGACTGTAGTCTGACAGGCTCTGCTGCCCATAGAGTTTTCCAGGCAAGAATACTGGAGTGGGTTGCCACTTTGTACTCCAAGGGATCACCCCAACCCAGGGACTGAACCCCAGTCTTTTGTATCTCGTGCTTTGCCAGGTGGATTCTTTACCACTGGGAAGACCAGAGGGTGAAACATTCTTCCATTCAGAACCATTCATTTAATCTTTTAATATTCACAACCACTCTGAGATGTGAGCACCAAGCTAGGTCCCCCAGACCTCCAGAAGATTCAATTTGATTTTCCTTTAATAAATCTAGTGATGGAGTCTAAATTGGTTTTTGTCAAAATCTGATAGTTCTGGTTTCTGCTATTAGCCAACGTAAACACACCGTAAAATTAAGAGGAATTTCTCATTCCTCTTAATTCTACTCTCACTGGAATCTCAAAATTCTCCTGGACAGCAAATCCTTGGCTCTTACATAATCAGAACCCTGATATTCATGAAATATTCCTGCATGCGAGTCGATAGTTTGGGAGAAAGAAGTGGTTTTCTTGGTTGCTCCAATCCAGTAAGGCCATTTCCAAGTTTAATTAGCTTTACTTGCTGACACTGGTACCAGTGCCTCTGCAGCCCTCATTAAAGAATTATCAGTAAAATAAAAGGCTCTCCTGCCCCCTTTTACTGAGGCAACTTCATACCCTATTTTCCAAACAGTAGGTCAGAGGAAATCTCTTGTTTTCTCCTTAAATTTGTGAATGGCAGGTAATTGGATAGTTTGTTCATGTCTTGACTGAGATCTCCCTGGAAAGCCTACTTTGTTCTTTGAAACCTTCACTTTCTCCCAGGGCTTCACCTTGGTAAGTACCCACCTACCTCTCAGTAATCTCTTGTTAAATTATGAAGTCTTAATCTCTTGTTAAGTTATGAAGGCCTACTGACTGTTCAGAAGTAGCAGGCTGAACACAGAAACCATCACTTTCCAAAATGTTGTCCCTAAACATCTCCCAAGTGCTTTTATTTTATTAACGAGGCAGGGCAGTGTGATTAGTGAAGCACATGGACTTATAATCAAAATGATCGTCCCAACCCTGCCTCAGCTGCCTGTGTGACTTTGGAGAGTTTCCCTAGTTTCTTGGGGTCATGGCCACCTCATTCATAAAATAGAGATAATCATGTAAATAAAGGTCACTGAGAGAATGCAATGAGATGAGAAAATTGTATTCATTCAGCCAGTGGTAATCATTATCATTATTGTTATATCATTGTGTCCTTTTTCCCTAGCTTATGATGTTTGCTGGTCATTTATTTTTTCCTTATATGTACCTACATATAATCTTTCACAAATTCTCCAAATTCTGGTTCCTGGTATTGATAACTACCCAGTCTGTGATATCAAAAGTGTATCAGAAGTGTTGTCTGAGTCCTGGGCTTTGTTTTTCTTCACAATTTGCAGAGAACTTCCACAAGCATCATCTCATTTTATCTTCAAACTATGCAGTTACCCAAGAAACACAAGTGTTATAGACAATGAAACCACACAATGTAGAGAGGACTTAAGCAGGAATCTCCTCAAGGTCTGTTGACATCTGTTTGTGTGCTCTCCCCCATACCTCATGGACCATCACAAGGTCACTCTTGTCTCATTTTTTTTTTCATAAATGTATATCTTTTTCATTATGTGTTAAGTGAGGGGGCTGCACTAGAGGATCATTCAGTGTTTATGCCACTTGTAAGCATCTATGAACCTACAAAATAGGTTCAATTGAGCTGAGAACATGTGGACAATTGACAAAGGATATCATCTTAAAGGCAGACCAGATGAAAGAAAAGTCAGGACCATATGTAGCTAAATGTCAAGAGCCTTCAAGAATACTTTGCCAGGCTGCTGACCTGACTCTCTGAAACTACCCTTTATAATCAGTGACACCAAAGGAATTCTGTCTTAGCTCCTGTTCACTTTAGAGGCACCACTCTGACTCAGCTTTTAGTATTGCTGCCTTATTACTGCCTTCTCTTATCTGACACAAGTCAGATAACATTGACTTCATTTCCAATTCCAGTGATCTGTTTAATCCCCGCACTGTCTACTCTGTAGACACTTTCTTAACTCTGGACTGTCTCCCTATTCTGACCTGCTCTCTGAACTCCACGAAACAGAAAAGCCCTAAAACCTACTCACTAATTTCTGGGAACTGTAAGAGTTGTCCTCTCAGTTTTACTAGCCTCTGGAAACCTCACCTAATCAGACTCTGAATTTGAATTTTATTTACTAGGACTTCCTGGTGTGAATTCAACTGTGTATACCCAGAGTCTTAGCGTAGAAATATTCTAAGCAATCACTTCTTGGGTAGGATGATGACTGTCACCAATTTTGAAAAGCTGCAGAGATATGAACTTCCCACTTGAGGAAATACAATGCTTCTCTTTATTAAATCTTTAGATTTACTGCATCCTCTGATTAGAAAGAATGTCATGTGTAAAGAGTGTAAAAGAAAATTCCTTTGTTAGAAGTGGGTGAGGAGCCCAACCATAAACAATGAAAACAGTAAACAAAAGACTGATCATTATCTCTTTACAGGGAGCCAAAAACCATGAGTCAGAGAATATAATCATAAATTTTTTTTTTAATTTCTAGAACCTTTGTAACTTTCCTGGTAATGCTATTTTTGCTATTACCATCTGTTTCCCCATAGTGATTAGCACTAAGCTCCTTAAAATAAAATGGGCTTGTGTGCTTATCCTCAGGACATTAAGAAAGAAGAAAGCAAAAAATATAGTTTCATATTCTGCAGGCAGGCTTGCAAGAGAAAGACCCCAAAAGGTACAGGGGTGTTAGCAATTTCCAAAGGAGATGAAGGTGGGGGTGAAACCCACTTCCTTGAAACCTTTAAACAAAAATAGGGGGTGGGGAGATCGATTAGAGCCTTAAGATGGGGCTTGAGACTAGATAAAATAAAGTCCTTTATGAGATTTCCCCAAAATTTGTTTCAGAAATGTACTTTAAGGTGGGCAATTAACTATCAGAAATATACTTGAAGATGAGTATTAGAGGCTATCTTTTCTGATATCTCTTGGGATGAGAAAAGAGTAAGTACCTTTTTATTTAGGACAGCTTGAGTGAGAATCTTATTCCTAAAGACATTAATAATTTGTGTGAATATAGTAGATTTGGTGTCAGGAGACTCCAATTCAGTTCTGAATCTATCTTTCAAAGGTAACATGAACTTGGTGAATTCATTCTGCTTGGACATCAGTTTCTATATTTCTTAATTTATGGACTAGGACCGAACAACAGTTGAGTTTAAAGTGACAGTAGCAGAAGAAGCAGAACTATCTTTATTCACAAACTACTTGATTGTCTATGTTAAAGTCATATGGAATATATACATCAAAAGCTACTAAAATGTAAGTAAATTTAGAAAGGTTGCAAAATATAAAATCAATACAAAAATCAATTTTAGTTGCTATATGTTAGCCACAAACAACTGGAAATTAAAAATGAAAAACATCATTTACAGTCACACTGAAAAATATGAAACTCTTAGAAATAATTCTGACCAATTAACTATCAAATCTTTACACTGAAAACTACCAAAATATTGCTGGCAAAAATTAAAGAAGACTTCAAGGGAAAATCATGGATTAAAAGACTCACTGTTGTTACTATGTCAGTTCTCCCCAGTTGATCTATAGTTTCAACACAGTCTCAGTCAAAATCAGAAGAGATTTTTTTAGCAGAAATCAACAAACTGATTCTAAAATTTATATGAAAACACAAAGAATCTATTATAATAAAAATATTTTTGAAAAAGAATGAAGTTAAAGGTCTTACACTATCTGACTTCAAGACTTATAAGACTTTAATAATCAAAAGAGTAAGATATTGGTACAACATAAACAAATATATTAATAAAACAGAATAGAGTTGGCAAATACACTCTAAAATATATGCTCAATGGATTTTTGACAATTGAATTCAATAGAGCCTTTACCAAAGTTGACAGCTGAAACAATTTGACATTCATATGCAAAAGAATGGAACTTTGATCCACATTCAATGGAACTTTGATCCACATTCTCACTACACATAAAAATAAGTTAAGAATGGATCATAGTCCTTGATGTACAACCTAAAGCTTCTAGAAAAACATACGAGAGAATCTCATGAACGTGGGTTAGACAAAAAGTTCTTACATAAAATACCAGAGTGTAAGCAATAAAATAAGCTTTTAAATTTGACTTCATTATTAAGACATTAAGAGAAACAAAAAGACAAACCACATACAGAGAGAAAACATTTGCAAATCATATATCTGATAAAAGATTTGTGTCCAGAATACAAAAGGAACAATTTTAAAATCTCAAGAATAAGGAAAAAAATAATAATTTTTTTAAATTTTTTTATAAAAATAAAAAAACTTTTTACAAAAATTAGGCAAATAAATTAAATATTTCACCCAAAAAAGCATGTATATGGTAAATAAGCACATGAAAAAATACTGAACTTCATACATCATTAGGAAAAGGCAAGTTAAAACCTTAATAAAATAACCTATCAGAATGTCTAAAACTGACTGACCATACCAAATATTGATGAGGTTATAGAGAAACTGGAATGCTCCTACACTACTGATGAGAATGTAAAATAATATGTCCACTTTGGAAAACAATTTGGCAATCTCATAAAGTTAAATGTGTTTCTACCATATGTTCCATCTATTCCACTTCCAGGATTTTATCCTAGTGAAATAAAGGCATAAAAAAGGCTTACATACAAATGTTCATAGCAGCTTTATTTATAATAGCTAAAGATTGGGAACTAGTCAAATCTCCATCAACAGATGAATGTATAAACAAATGTGGCATATCCATAAAAGGGACCACTGCTTAGCAATTAAGATGATCAAATCTTTGATACATGTAAAAATATGGATGACTCTCAAAATAATTATTCTGAGAAAATGAAGACAGGCAATAGAAAGTACATTCTTTATGATTCCATTAATACATTTTAATAAAATTCTTAAAACTGTAAACTAATTAGTAGTGACAGAAAGAAGATCTGTTTCCTGGGGATGAGCTGCAAGAGTGGGGAGTTCGTTGGGTGTGATTCAAGGGATGGATTGCCAAGGGGGCACAAAGAAGCTATTGGTGTGATGAATATAATCATTATCTATATTTTGATGATGGTTTGAGTCAAATTCACCATATCCTACTCTTCAAATATATATTTATAATTTACTTATGTAACTATTATTATTATAACTCAATAAAGCTATTTAAAAATATCAGATGACTTGCTCAGACTGAGAGAGTCTATCAAAAGCCCCAGAATCTTACCATACAGCTGTAATTCATTCTCTTTTTTTTCCCAAGTTATACTGTTCTAATACTATCATCTTTCTACCTAGATGTTAGAACTTTAAGGAAAATAACTATGCCTAATGTAAAATTTTAACCACAAAAATAAATCAAAAAACCTGGTGAGTTCCCCTTCTTGAGATTTGTTCCAAAACAATAAGGTTGGAAATAGAATTTCTACCTTCAATAAAACTCAGATATTTGTAATCCCAAGCTATATTAGGGTCTGGCAAAGTGACAAGTAACCTAACATTAGAGAAATAGTCACATGATGGCCCAGAACATGGCACCAAATTTCCTGGATTCAAAAAAGCAGGGCACTGCTATTTTGTAGCTATGTGACTTGGGACAGTTAAATTGTGCTCAGTTTCCTCATTTGTAAAGTGGGATAACAATATTACTTCATAGGATCATTGTGTCTCTTGAGAAATTTGTATGCAGGTCAGGAAGCAACAGTTAGAACTGGACATGGAATAACAGACTGGTTCCAAATAGGAAAAGGAGTACGTCAAGGCTGTATATTGTCACCCTGTTTATTTAACTTTATGCAGAGTACATCATGAGAAACGCTGGACTGGAAGAAACACAAGCTGGAATCAAGATTGCTGGGAGAAATATCAATAACCTCAGATATGCAGATGAGACCACCCTTATGGCAGAAAGTGAAGAGGAACTAAAGGGCCTCTTGATGAAAGTGAAAGTGGAGAGTGAAAAAGTTGGCTTAAAGCTCAACATTCAGAAAACGAAGATCATGGCATCTGGTCCCATCACTTCATGGGAAATAGATGGAGAAACAGTGGAAACAGTGTCAGACTTGATTTTTCTGGGCTCCAAAATCAGTGCAGATGGTGACTGCAGCCATGAAATTAAAAGATGCTTACTCCTTGGAAGGAAAGTTATGACCAACCTAGATAGCATATTCAAAAGCAGAGACATTACTTTGCCAACAAATGTTCGTCTAGACCAGGCTATGGTTTTTCCTGTGGTCATTTATGGATGTGAGAGTTGGACTGTGAAGAAGGCTGAGCACTGAAGAATTGATGCTTTTGAACTGTGGTGTTGGAGAGGATTCTTGAGAGTCCCTTGGACTGCAAGGAGATCCAACCAGTCCATTCTGAAGGAGATCAGCCCTGGGATTTCTTTGGAAGGAATGATGCTGAAACTGAAACTCCAGTACTGTGGCCACCTCACGCGAAGAGTTGACTCATTGGAAAAGACTCTGATGCTGGGAGGGATTGGGGGCAAGAGAAGAAGGGGACGACAGAGGATGAGATGGCTGGATGGCATCACTGACTCGATGGACGTGAGTGTGAGTGAACTCCAGGAGTTGGTGATGGACAGGGAGGCCTGGCATGCTGCGATTCATGGGGTTGCAAAGAGTCAGACACGACTGAGCAACTCATCTGATCTGATCATAGGATCATTGTGTTATTGAAGTTAAGTTTTGTTTGCAGAATGCTTAGACCTGCACCAGGGGATTCCCTGGTGGCTCAGCAATGTGGGAGACCCGGGTTCGATCCCTGAGTCGGGAACATCCCCTGGAGAAGGAAATGGCAACCCACTCCAGTACTCTTGCCTAGAAAATTCCATGGATGGAGGAGCCTGATGGGCTACAGTCCATGGGGTCCCAAAGAGTTGGACACAACTGAGTGACTTCCCTTTCTTTTTTTCTTAGACCTGCTCTAGAATCTGCTGCTGCTAAGTTGCTTCAGTCGTGTCTGACTCGGTGCGACCCCATAGATGGCCTCCCACCAGGCTCCCCCGTCCCTGGGATTCTCCAGGCAAGAACACTGGAGTGGGTTGCCATTTCCTTCTCCAATGCATGAAAGTTAAAGTGAAGTCGCTCAGTCGTGTCCAACTCTTCGCAACCCCATGGACTGCAGCCCACCAGGCTCCTCTGTCCATGGGATTTTCCAGGCAAGAGTACTGGAGTGGGATGCCATTGCATCTAGCAAACATTATATAAGTTTTTGTTAAGTAAATAAAATATTGTAGAAAGATCTATTCCACATGAGTGGTGATGAGACTGATAAAAAGCAAGGCTATCCAGGAAGAACAATTTAGGTGATAAGGGAAAAAAAATGCAGGGAGCCTATCTGAAAGTCCCTGCAATAAGAATCAGACATCTGGTCATTTTTTCTCCTCCCTGACTCTTGCCAGGAAGATGGTTTGGTTTATTTTCTAGAAAAATGGAACCAGAGATGCTCTGGAGGCAAATATATTAAGCTTAAAATGGGCAAGGATGAGCAGCTGGATTAGGTAGCCATTACCTTTTCCAGGGATTTCTTCCTGACTCAGGGATAGAACCTGGATCTCCTGCACTGCAGGCAGATTCTTTACCATCAGAGCCATTAAGGAATCCCTAGCACTTTAAAATGGGCAAGGATGAGCAGTTAGATTAAAACAAGGGGATGAATGAAAGCTCACTGAATGATGAATGTGTGCACCTTTCCAGCACTGTTCCAGAAAACTTGCCAGGAAACCAAGCTTACACAATGTTGGCAAGAAAGAAGGGAATCCCTTCCCCAGAGAAATTGAACTATTCAAGGATAAAATATTTGGACATATCTAGTGATAAACCAGTGGCCATTAAACTTTCTTACAAGTGATGTCCAGCAAAGACAAGTCCATCATCTACACAGAGCTTCCAAACCATGTTTTGGTATTGCTACTTTAAGTAGAAATGGATAGACAAAAATCATCAGACATTTGAGGAAAGCCTTTACTGTAAAGGAGAGACCAAAGCAGACAGATAAAAAGAAAAAAAATAGAGATGATTCAGGAAACAAAGCAAGACTTTTAAAATGTCACATTCATGTAATAAGAACAGGATACTATAAACAAGGATAATTGGGAATACAGGGTGGTTGGGGAGAGAGCACTCTGATTTTGAAAGTGTAATTTCTGTTTTAGATAAGCTACATTGGAAGTGTAACCGAGAGCAGGGCCTTATGGGGCCTTCCCAGGTCAGATCCCTACCATGCCCTCTACCTGCCTCCTGTCTGGAGAAGACTTTCACCTCCCAGGCCTTCCCCAAGTTCCAAATAATATATTTAATCAGAGAAAATTCAGAAAGAAAGGAAAACAGTCAAGGAAGAGAAAATAATAGTAGTTTAGCCATCAAAGTCAAGGATATTTAGTTCCTTCTCTGGACTTCCCTGGTGGCTCAGACAGTAAAGAATCCACCTATATGCAGGAGACCTGGGTTGGTTGGATCCCTGGGTTGGGAAGATCCACTGGAGCAGGGCATGGCAACCTACTCCAGAATTCTTGCCTGGAGAATTCCATGGACATAGGAGCCTGGAAGGCTACAGTCCATGGGGTTGCAAAATTGGACATGACTGAGTGACTAAGCATAGCACAAGGGCTATAGATAATATTTTGAGCTGTGTCCTTTGAGCTGTTTTGCAAATACTGAAACCCCCTACCAGGTGGAAAAAGTTGACTGTATGCTGACCATAAACACAGAGATGCTAGAGAGGTTGGAATCAAAAGGTTGATGATTTTGACTCCCCATTACCTGATTACCTCACTACCAACCAATTAAAAGAATGTCCATGAGCTGATAACATACCCCACAACAGACCCCACCACCATCACCCTATCTTTAAAAGCCTTTCCCTGAAAGCCATCAAGAGAGCAGAACTTTTTGAACACCAGCTGCCCTGGACTCCTTGTTTGGCGCCCTGCAATAAATGCTGCACTCTCCTTCACCACAGCCTAGTATCAGTAGATTGGCTCTACTCTGTGAGGGCAAGTGGACTGAAGTCTGGTTCAGTAACAGAGACAGAGCCTGAGATGGGGATTCTTGTTCTAGTGATAGATTGAGGGAGAGCTTTTGGGAGAGAGAGGAGAACCAGGATAGGAAAGAACAAGTAACCTACACAAGAATCCAATCTTAACTGGAGACTTCCTTCAGTCTCCAGTGAAAAACACAGACTACACACTGCCCTACTAAATTAATCCTATTTGAACAAACATCCAGCCTGTTTACCCTCATGACTATCAGTTATTGTCTGAGTTCTGAGCCCTGAGTAGGTGCATAGCTGCCAGAAGAGGCAGCTCCTGGTTAGTCAGGACAGTTCTCTAGAGAAGGAGATGTTATGAGATATTAGCCCACACTCCCAGCAGCGAGGGGATGGCAGCACTGGCTGGTAAAGAGCATAATCCCTGAATCCAACTTTCTCATTCATTTTCCCCATATAGATAATCTAATTTTATCCTTTCCTAGTAACTCTTAATAGTCTAACTTCCTTCAAACACACTATGCAAATGATGTAGTTTTGAAATGATCTAAGTTATATTGCTTTTTGAAAATTTTAAACAAATAACAGCAAGACTTGCTTTCTATAAACCTCCAACAAATATATGCCAACTCTTAGGCTAACACCTGGCATCAGCCTACTTTCAGTTCTATTTTTATAGTTTGGGTTATATAACTAAGGAAGTTTCATTTAAATCTTCTTCCACTTTCATTGTATTAATAGAAGTTCTAGAAAAAATGGTGAAAGGAGAATTATCAAAGAAATGATGAGAAAAATTCCCAAAGTGAAAGGCATATAATTCCAGATTAAAAATACCCACTGAGTGACTAGTGAAATGAATGAAAAAGGACCCACAAAAAGGCACATCATGAAATCTTAGAACACTGGTGATAAAGAAAAGGTTCTGAAGTTTGGGGACAGAAGTCTAGGGTTATTTTTATAAGCTTTTTGTCACTATTTTACTTTTTTAAAGTACAAGTCATAACAGTAATGGCATGATATTCAGGTTCCTGAGAAACCTTACATTTCACAAAACTGATCACTAAAAATAATAGGATGAAAATATGGATGGGAAGACAACTAAAAAATTAAGCAAATTTGTCTATCAAAGCACCAAAAAAAAAAAAAAACCCAACAAAATTCTAATAAAACTCATTCATATTTTAAAAGTTAATATGGGGGAATAGGACAGCAGAGTGTGAAATTAGCAAAATGTACAACTAGAAGCTATGTACAGAGTATCTACCCAAAATGTAGCAGGCCAGGCCAAGCCATGGCAGAGGTGATGTGGTGATGTATCTTAAACTCTTTCAATATGTAATATAAGGTCACAGAGTTTTAATAAAAAGACAAAACTCATACAGATTTTAGTCCAGTGCCCCAATCCGGTGAGCATATGGTATCGTGAACGTGTAGAAGCAAGTCCACTGAGTGACAACAGGTGATTTCATACACGCCCACTTAGAACAGAGGATCCTAATCTCTGTCCTCTTTATAGCTAAAAGCCTTTTCTTTTAAATGAGAGTCTATGTTAATATAGAAATAGTAAGAGGGTAGAAGCCCTCTAAAACCCTCAAAGCCCTGGGTTTGAGGCCAAGCTTTGCCACAAACTAGCTATGTTCTCGTTCTCTAGAAAGTGGTCCTCAACCAGTGGTACTTTCACGTCACCTCCCAACCCCCCGGTCCCCCCACCCAGCCACACACATACACAGCCACAACATGCCTAGAGGCATTTTTTAAGGTTACAGGTGGTGGTGAGGGAGTGGGTATGGGAGATGGAGGGGTACTACTGCCACCTAGTGGGCAAAGGGCAGTTATTCCACAGAACAAGGGACAGTTCAGTTTAGTTCAGTCACACAGTCCTGTCCGACTCTTTGCGACCCCAAGGACTGTAGCACACCAGGCCTCCCTGTCCATTGACAACTCCCAGAGTTTATTAAAATTCATGTCCATTGAGTTGGTGATGCCATCCAACCATCTCATCCTCTGTCGTCCCCTTCTCCTCCTGCCTTCAATCCTTTCCATAATCAGGGTCTTTTCAAATGCGTCAGATTTTCGCATCAGGTGGCCAAAGCGTTGGAGTTTCAGGATCAGTCCTTCCAATGAATATTCAAGACTGATTTCCTTTAGGATGGCCTGGTTGGATCTCCTTGCAGTCCAAGGGACTCTCAAGAGTCTTCTCCAACACCACAGTTCAAAAGCATCAATTCTTCGGCCCTCAGCTTTCTTCACAGTCCAACTCTCACATCCATACATGACTGCTGGAAACACCATAGCTTTGACTAGACAGACCTTTGTTGGCAAAGTAATGTCTCTGCTTTTTAATATGCTGTCTAGGTTGGTCATAACTTTTCTTCCAAGGAGCAAGTGTCTTTTCATTTCATGGGTGTAATCACCGTCTGCTGTGATTTTAGAGCCCAAGAAAATAAAGTCTGTCACTGTTTCCACTGTTTCCCCATCTAATTGCCATGAAGTGATGGGACCAGATGCCACGATCTTAGTTTTCTGAATGTGGAGTTTCAAGCCAACTTCTTCACTCTCCTCTTTCATTTTCATCATGAGGCTCTTTAGTTCTTCTTCACTTTCTGCCATAAGAGTAGTGTCATCTACATAACTGAGGTTCTTGATATTTCTCCTGACAATCTTGATTCCAGTTTGTGCTTCATCCAGCCCAGCATTTCTCATGATATACTCTGCATATAAGTTAAATAAGCAGGATGACAAGATACAGCCTTGATGTACTCCTTTCCCTATTTGGAACCAGTCTGTTGTTCCATGTGCAGTTCTGACTGTTGCTTCCTGACCTGCATACAGATTTCTCAAGAGGCAGGTCAGGTGGTCTGGTACTCCCATCTCTTAAAGAATTTTCCAGAGTTTGTTGTGGTCCATACAATCAAAGGCTTTGGCATAGTCAATAAAGCAGAAGTAGATATTTTTCTGGAACTCTCTTGCTTTTTTGATGATCCAACGTACGTTGGCCATTTGATTTCTGGCTCCTCTGCCTTTCCTAAAACCAGCTTGAACAAGTCCACGTACTGTTGAAGCCTGGCTTGGAGAATTTTGAGCATTACTTTACTAGCGTGTGAGATGAGTCCGGTTGTGTGGTAGTTTGAGCATTCCTTGGCATTGCCTTTCTTTGGGATTGGAATGAATACTAACCTTTTCCAATCCTGTGACCACTGCTGAGTTTCCCAAATTTGCTGGCATATTGAGTGCAGCACTTTCACAGCATCATCTTTTAGGATTTGAAATAGCTCAACTGGAATTCCATCACCTCCACTAGCTTTGTTCATAGTGATGCTTCCTAAGGCCCACTTGACTTTGCATTCCAGGATGTCTGGCTCTAGGCTGGTGATCACACCATCATGGTTATCTGGATCATGAAGATTTTTTTTGTATAGTTCTTCTGTGTATTCTTGCCACCTCTTCTTAATATCTTCTGCTTCTGTTAGGTCCATACCATTTCTGTCCTTTAATGTGCCCATCTTTGCTTGAAATGTTCTCCTGGTATCTCTATTTTCTTGAAGAGATCTCTAGACTTTCCCATTCTGTTGTTTTCCTCTATTTCTTTGCATTGATCGCAGAGGAAGGCTTTATCTCTCCTTGCTATTCTTTGGAACTCTGCATTCAATTGGATATATCTTTCCTTTTCTCCTTTGCCTTTTGCTTCTCTTCTATTCATAGCTATTTGTAAGGACTCCTCAGACAACCATTTTGCCTTTTTGCATTTCTTTTCCTTGGGGATGGTCTTGATCACTGCCTCCTGTACAATGTCATGGACCTCCGGCCATAGTTCTTCAAGCACTGTGTGTATCACAACAAGGGACAGCCCCCTACAAAAAGAATTACACCCCCCCCCAATTGTGCACAAAGTGTCAAGACCACAGAAATTGAAAATCCTTGCAGCAGGATAACAAAACACTGTCCTTATTTCCATAACCAGAATCCTGATCCAGGATAAGAGCTGGAAATCCAGGAATGCTCTTCCTTAAAACTGAAGTCTTCCACAAGTGTGATTTGATACCTGCTAACAGCAAGTTTTTTCACTGAGTTAGACAAGGCTGTGGTCCATGTGATCAGATTGGTTAGTTTCCTGTGATTGTGGTTTTCAGTTTGTCTACCCTCTTGATGGAGAAGGGTAAGAGGCTTATGGAAGCTTCCTGATGGGAGAGACTGACTGAGGGAGAGATTGGGTCTTGTTCTGATGGGCAGGGCCATAGTCAGTAAATCTTTAATTTTCTGTTGATGGGTGGGGCTATGTTCCCTCCCTGTTATTTACCTGGGCCAAACTATGGTGGAGGTAATGAAGATAATGGTGATCTCCTTCAAAAGGTCCCATGCATGCCCTGCTACACTCAGTTCCCCCAGCTCTGCAGCAGGCCACCACTGATTCACACCTCTGCCGACTCCTGGACACTATGGGCAAGTCTGGGTCAGTCTCTTCTGGGATCACTGCTTCTTTCTCTGGGGTCCTGGTGCATACAAGTTTCTGCTTGTGCCCACCAATAGTTTGTTGCCCAGTCCTGTGTAAGTTCTGGTGGCTCTATGGTGGGGTTAATGGTGACCTCCTCCAAGAGGGCTTACGCCACACCCAAGTGTGCTGTACCCAAGACAGATGGGTCATGGTGGAGAGTTATGACAAAACACGGTCTACTGGAGAAGGGAATGGCAAACTACTTCAATATTCTTGCCTTGAGAACCCCATGAACAGTATGAAAAAACAAAAAGATAGGACACTGAAAGATGAACTCCCCAGGTCGGTAGGTGCCCAATATGCTACTGGAGATCAGTAGAGAAATAACTCCAGAAAGAATGAAGGGATGGAGCCAAAGCAAAAACAACACCCATTGTGGATGTGACTGGTAATGGAAGTAAAGTCTGATACCGTAAAGAGCAACAGTGCATAGGAACCTGGAATGTTAGGTCCATGAATCAAGGCAAATTGGAAGTGGTCAAACAGGAGATGGCAAGAGTGAACATCTACATGTTAGGAATCAGTGAACTAAAATGGACTGGAATGGGTGAATTTAACTCAGATGACCATTATATCTACTACTGTGGGCAAGAATCCCTTAGAAGAAATGGAGTAGCCATCACAGTCAACAAAAGAGTCTGAAATGGAGTACTTGGATGCAATCTCAAAAATGACAGGATGATCTCAGTTTGTTTCCAAGGCAAACCATTCAATATCATGGTAATCCAAGTCTATGCCCCAACCAGTAATGCTGAAGAAGCTGAAGTTGAACGGTTCTATGAATACCCACCAGACCTTCTAGAAATAACACCCAAAAAAGATGTCCTTTTCATTATAGGGGACTGGAATGCAAAAGTAGGGAATCAAGAAATACCTGGAGTAACAGGCAAATCTGGCCTTGGAGCACAGAATGAAGAAGAGCAAAGGCTAACAGAGTTTTGCCAAGAGAACACACTGGTCACAGCAAACACCCTCTTGCAACAACACAAGAGAAGACTCTACACATGGACATCACCAGATGGTCAATACTGAAATCAGATTGGTTATATTCTTTGCACCCAAAGTTGGAGAAGTTCTAATACAGTCAGCGAATATAAGACTGGGAGCTGACTGTGGTTCAGACCATGAACTGCTTATTGCCAAATTCAGACTGAAATTGAAGAAAGTAGGGGAAACCACTGGACAATTCAGATATGACCTAAATCAAATCCCCTACAATTATACAGTGGATGTGACAAATAGATTCAAGGGATTAGATCTGATAGAGTGCCTGAAGAACTATGGCCGGAGGTCCATGACATTGTACAGGAAGCAGTGATCAAGACCATCCCCATGAAAAAGAAATGCAAAAAGGCATTTTAAAATGGTTGTCTGAGGAGGCCTTACAAATAGCTGTGAATAGAAAAGAAGTGAAAAGCAAAGGAGAAAAGGAAAGATATACCCAATTGAATGCAGAGTTCCAAAGAATAGCAAGGAGAGATAAGAAAGCCTTCCTCCATGATCATTGCAAAGAAATAGAGGAAAACAACAGAATGGGAAAGTCTAGAGATCTCTTCAAGAAAATAGAGATACCAGGAGAACATTTCAAGCAAAGATGGGCACATTAAAGGACAGAAATGGTATGGACCTAACAGAAGCAGAAGATATTAAGAAGAGGTGGCAAGAATACACAGAAGAACTATACAAAAAAAAAAAAAAAAAAAAAAAATCTTCATGACCCAGATAACCACGATGGTGTGATCACCAGCCTAGAGCCAGACATCCTGGAATGCAAAGTCAAATGGGCCTTAGGAAGCATCACTATGAACAAAGCTAGTGGAGATGATGGAATTCCAGTTGAGCTATTTCAAATTCTAAAAGATGATGCTGTGAAAGTGCTGCACTCAATATGCCAGCAAATTTGGGAAACTCAGCAGTGGCCACAGGATTGGAAAAGGTTAGTATTCATTCCAATCCCAAAGAAAGGCAATGCCAAGGAATGCTCAAACTACCATACAACCGGACTCATCTCACACGCTAGTAAAGTAATGCTCAAAATTCTCCAAGCCAGGCTTCAACAATACATGAACCATTAACTTCCAGATATTCAAGCTGGTTTTAGCAAAGGCAGAGGAGCCAGAAATCAAATGGCCAACATACACTGTATCATCAAAAAAGCAAGAGAGTTCCAGAAAAATATCTACTTCTGCTTTATTGACTATGCCAAAGCCTTTGATTGTATGGACCACAACAAACTCTGGAAAATTCTTTAAGAGATGGGAGTACCAGACCACCTGACCTGCCTCTTGAGAAATCTGTATGCAGGTCAGGAAGCAACAGTCAGAACTGCACATGGAACAACAGACTGGTTCCAAATAGGGAAAGGAGTACATCAAGGCTGTATCTTGTCATCCTGCTTATTTAACTTATATGCAGAGTATATCATGAGAAATGCTGGGCTGGATGAAGCACAAACTGGAATCAAGATTGCCAGGAGAAATATCAATAACCTCAGATATGCAGATGACACTACTCTTATGGCAGAAAGTGAAGAAGAACTCAAGAGCCTCATGATGAAAGTGAAAGAGGACAGTAAAAAGTTGGCTTGAAACTCCACATTCAGAAAACTAAGATCGTGGCATCTGGTCCCATCACTTCATGGCAATTAGATGGGGAAACAGTGGAAACAGTGACAGACTTTATTTTCTTGGGCTCTAAAATCACAGCAGACGGTGATTACACCCATGAAATGAAAAGACACTTGCTCATGGAAAAAAAGTTATGACCAACCTAGACAGCATATTAAAAAGCAGAGACATTACTTTGCCAACAAAGGTCTGTCTAGTCAAAGCTATGGTGTTTCCAGTAGTCATGTATGGATGTGAGAGTTGGACTGTGAAGAAAGCTGAGGGCCGAAGAATTGATGCTTTTGAACTGTGGTGTTGGAGAAGACTCTTGAGAGTCCCTTGGACTGCAAAGAGATCCAACCAGGCCATCCTAAAGGAAATCAGTCTTGAATATTCATTGGAAGGACTGATCCTGAAACTCCAACACTTTGGCCACCTGATGCGAAAATCTGACGCATTTGAAAAGACCCTGATTATGGAAAGGATTGAAGGCAGGAGGAGAAGGGGATGACAGAGGATGAGGTGGTTGGATGGCATCACCCTATCAACAGACACGAGTTTGAGTAAACTCCGGGAGTTGGCGATGGACAGGGAGGCCTGGTGTGCTGCAGTCCATGGGGTCACAGAGGGTCGGACCCGACTGAGCAACTGAACTGAACTGAACTGAACAGCAAGCTTTGTTTCCGTGAAAAATTTCAAACAGAAACCAAGTGATGACACTGCCGGGCTCTGTGGAGGTCGTCTCCCCCTTGGAAGTATATAAGTAAAATACGTGTAGTTCCTTCAACACTGAACCCTTAGGAAACACAGATGAGTGGAAGCCCTGAAAGGTGAATCGAGTAGCAGGCAATAACATTCTAATACAGCTCAGGGATCCATTAGCACATAAACACTAGAAAACACTGTCCCCAGGTAAAACCATAGATGGACATAGAATAGTGAGATCGTTTCATTTTTCCTTGGGACAGCATGATTTCTACCCCATCTTATTTCAACTGTGCACAGTCTCCATTCCAGTACAAAATATCTTTTTTATTCCTCGGGGTTTTTAATTAAATAAATTTAGGAAGTGTAGAAATTGGAGAAAAGGAATAAAACAAAGAGGAGAAGAGATTATTGTTTTTTATATTCATTTGATTAAGACTGTAAATGGTAACTACAGCCCTCTCCTGTAATATACTGAAGCAGAAAGGGACAAAGATAACTTTCATGGTTCATATCAGGGACTTGATCTTACCAATGACTTTGATTTTTTCATTTTTTCTTTGATATGAAAGAACTCTTGTGAAGGGAACAAGACCAAAAAATGGGGAGGAGATGCTAAGTGGCAGCATTTAACATTTTAAGCTGAGCAATCCTGTGTCTTGGGGGCAATGGGGCATATTTATCTTTTCTAGGAGTATCACTTTTATGATGTTATCAGTATTAACTCATGTTTATTTCATTATGGATTTAAAAAGTATATATTTTGATACTTTCCACTGTTCTGGCCTGGATATATGCTTAAGCTTTTAGTATAGAATAATGGTGTGTGTGTGTGTGTGTAACAGATACCACCTGCTAGGTTCAGTGACAGTTTTTCCTGATACTTAAATCCAATACTTTGGCCACCTGATGCAAAGAACTGACTCATTTGAAAAGACCCTGATGCTGGAAAAGATTGAGGGCTGGAGGAGAAGGGGATGACAGAGGATGAGATGGTTGGATGGCATCACCAACTCAATGGATATGAGTTTGGGTAAACTCCGGGGTTGGTGATGGACAAGGAGGCCTGGCATGCTGCAGTTCATGGGGTCACAAAGAGTCAGACACGACTGAGAGACTGAAATGAACTGAACTGAATGACAATTTCTGTTCATTTAACATTTAATTTTTTTTTTACTTAACATTTTTAATGAAAAATAATATAGGAGTTAAAATTGGGAGATAAGTACATTAGTACCATAATTGGATTCAAATCTACCAATTAAATATTGTATGCATTAAAGATTTATGTGTTTTTAATTGTACCTTCCATAAATGAAGAGTATAGCTTGTCTGTTAACTATATGATAAATTATTTAACTATGGGATTTGGTTCTGAATTTCATAGATTTTAATTACCTGGAGAGAAAGCAGAGAGATGACAAAGGAGGAGCTTGAGGAAAGTCTGATCAAGAGGTTATGTCTGCACTTCTCCTCAGTGACAAAAAAACATCAAATCACATGGTGGTACTTGGTGTGATTATAAAGTAATTAAAGTTGTGATTAGGACTGGCCACAGCATGGACATTAACAAGCCTCTCTAAAAAATAACTCAAGCTTCAGGGTCATAGGTTGTAGGCTGGCATACAGAAATAGGATCCAGCTGTCTACCAATCCAAAACACTTCCTTAGCAATGGTTCAACTTTGATTGAAAATAAGAAAGTAGGTTGCCTAGTTTTCACATTGCTCAATAAAAATCCCTCTTTGGAATGCATCCTGATCTTGATTGGCAAAGTGAAGATGAAATAACAAAAGGACATTAACCAGCTTCCTCCCAAGACCTGAGAAGCACAGAGAAAATTTGTAATTCTTCATCCATCTAGCCTACCTCCCATTTACTGAGCATCTCTTAAGGTGAAGCACTGAGCCAGATACTGGTTGCACATGGTTGTGAATAAGATTTCACCTGGGCTGACTGAAGATGGAGGCCACGGGAACATTTAGTTCTACCCTAAGCTAATCCTTGGGGCTTCCCAGGTGGCTCAGTCGGTAAAGAATCCACCTGCAATGCAGGAGACCCAGATTCAATTCATGGATCCAGACAATCTTCTGGAGAAGTGAATAGCTACCCATGCCAGTATTCTTGCCTGGAGAATTCCATGGACAGAGGAGCCTGGCAGGCTACAGTCCACGGGACTGTGAAAGTGTCAGACACGACTTAGCAACTAAATCACGACCAAGCTAATCCTCACCTCACATTCACTTCACTCAAAGGGCATCTTCTTGGGGCTCAGAAATCACTCTGGAAAAAACACTGAAAGAGGATTTTGTTCTTGCAAGTTGTACGCAAGCACCCTTTATTTTTTAAAATCTAGGGACTATTTTTGATGTGATATTCATTTCTCTGTGCTTGGGAAAGAGACCTTGTAATTCCTCAGACAAGCCCATCAGCTGCAGCTTTATTATGAAACCACAGTGAATCCCGTATTCCCTGTCATTAAAGCATCCTGTGAAATGATTCAGTGGCAGGTCTTGAAAGAGAAGAGGAAAACACTGGCAGAAAGGGAGTGATGATGATATGTGATTTGGTGATCCTCAAATTGTTAAACTAGATAATAAGACTACTTCAGTCCCCTTGATAAACTCAATTCTCTGAGTCCCCTGCTGGCTGCATTCATTATATCAGCTGGGGACATTGCGTTAATGGCACCTTCAAGCCTTAATACTCTGTAGATTAGACACCATGCTGTGCCTATGGGATTGTCCATACCTCACCAGAATAGACTGAACTTTCAGAAATTAGGAGAGATGTCAATTGGGTCTGATGCTGGGGAGGGGCACAGAAACAGCAACAGATGCCCACCTCCCCTCATTATTTCTCATTTTCGCATCTGCCTCTCAGCACTGGGATAACTGACTAGAGATAGAGTAAGAAAGTTGAGGCAGCTGCTGAAAGAAAAATCAGGCCTTGCTTAATGAGGCTGATAGGCTCCTGCTTCAAAAAAAAGTCACTCCAGTAGAATTAAGAACTCAAGTCCCTTTACTGGCCCTTTTATTTCAGTGAGTTTATATCATCATCTATCATTTCTATTCTATTGTACCCTTTCTGACCTGATATTTGATATTTCTCTGAACAATTTGACCTCCATACTCTGGTTTTTCTTCTCCCATTTAGTCTTCTTAAATAGGCTTGGTCTCTTCATTTGGTTCTTTATTTTTTCTTATATTTACACGCATTTCTTTTTGCCAAGTCATATGGTATATGGGATTTCAGTTCTGGATCATGGATGGAACCCACACCCCTTGCACTGAGAGTGCAATGTCTTAACAACTTGACCACCAGGGAAGTCCCAACAGACATCTCTTTCTAAATTTTTAAAAATCACTTATCCGTCATATTTCTACCACAGTTTCCTTTCTTCCTTTTACTTCACAGAATTTCAAAAAGACCTATTAATGAGGGTGCCTAGTTTTGTGCTTGGCATTATATAAAGTCACTCTCTGGAAGTTTCTTCCTTCCTCTCCTACCCCTACCCTATAATAGCATGTCTTTTCTCTCCATACCAGGAGTTCACAAACTATGGGCTGAGGACACTTTTATTAATGAAGTTTAACTGGCACACAGCCATGCCCACTTGCTTATGTTTTGTCTATGGCTGCTTCCATGCTCTGACTGAGTTGCATGCTTGTACCAGGGATTGTACGACCCACCAAAAAAGTTTATGGACCTCTGCTCTAGACAAAGGCTTTCTTAGAGTTTTCTTTCCTTTCTGTATTTCCTGCTGTTCTGAGTTAAGCAAAGATCACAAGGTTAGGACACCTAACCAGGAATGATATCAAACTAAAGATGCCAACTGGTTTCATTTAAATTTACAGAAGGATGCTCCATTCTCAGATAGTTGAGTTCTCACTGTTTCCCAAATATAACAACACATTCCTTCAAGATTTATCATATCCTAAAATTATATGCTGCTTCCTATTCATTTATTAAACCAGACTCAAGTGCCCCCATAATTCCATGAGGCCTTTCTGATTGCTTCTGATTGTTTAGACCATTCCCCCCCTTTTTAAGACACAGCCTTCTCCCATCTCACCTGTCTCTGCTTCCCTTCTCCTGACTTCCTCACCCCTTAGCCTTCCTGGATCTTGTGATTTATGGTTTAGCAATATAGTTTTTTATTGCTCGAGAATGACTTTGTAGGTTCCTTTTCACTCTGAATAGCATTTTCCAGCAAAACATACAGAGTGCTTCACCTAAGATGGATTCTGGAAAATAAAAATGTATCCATCTCCTTCCATGAATGAATATCCTATTCTAGTCTTTCCTAGTATCTCTGAGATTTCTATATTGTCCATTGGTTCTGAAATAGCATTTCTAATAGATGAGAAATGAAGAGACAATATAGACTGGGACACTACATTTATTGTTGTTGTTCATTTGCTCAGTTATGTCTAACTCTTTCCAACCCCATAAACTACAGCACAGCAGGCTTCCCTGTCCTTCACTATCTCCCAGAGCTTACTCAAACTCATGTCCATTGAGTCGGTGATGCCATCCACCCATCTCATCCTCTGTGGCCCCCTCTCCTTCTGCCCTCAATCCTTCCCAACATTGGGGTCTTTTCCAGTGAGTCAGCTCTCCACATCAGGTGGCCAAAGTATTGGAATTTCAGTTTCAGTATGTATCAGAAATAGCTTAACATAACTGGAAGTTGAGGTAGCATATGGGAGGAAATGGCAACTGATGGGATTATATTCCAGATGTATCATTTTACAGCCAGTATTGCTAAAAAGTTGAAAAAGAAGGAACAGAAAAACAAAACACTAATATAGGAGCTTTGATAGGCTGTGAGTAACCAAGACCAGGCTAAGTCCTCAATTAGGTAACAGCTCTGTGGAATACATGGTAAAGTAGGTGTTATGACCTGCACTGTGTTCCCACAAATTCATATGCTGAAGCCTTATGCCCCAGTATCTCAGAATGTGACCGAATTTGGACATAGGGCTTTTAAAGAGGTGATTGAGTTAAATGAGGCTGTTAGGATGGGCCCTAATTCAATCTGACTGGTGACCTGTAAGAGAAGAAAACCTGGACACCTGAAGACACCAGGGGCATCCACATACTGGGGGATGACCACATGGAGAGATAGCAAGAGAGGGACCATCTGCAAACCAAGGAGAGAGGCCTCAGAAGAAATCAAACAGATTCAGAACTGTGAGAACATGCATTTCTGTGCTTTAAGCCACCTGGTCTGTGATGTTTCATTACAGCAGCCCTAGCAAGCTAATGGAGCAGGGAGCCTATGTCAGTCTCCTCCTTGGACTTATACAAGGTTTTTCTCTTACTCTCCTATAACCTAAGAGTCCCACAGTCACTTATCACCTCCCATTCCCAGGGAAGTCATTCTCACAGCCTGTGATACACTCCACTCTCCACACTCTTTACCAAAGTAGGCCTATTTGCACATTTTTAAGAGGTTATGATTGCCAAGATGCCACAGTCACCTAACACTACGCATCTCTGTGAGACAGAGAATGGATACTGAGGGAATGTAATAAGCAGCTATTGATTCTTGCACATTTAACTCAGAAACACCCAGCAAAACAAGATCTATCAATTATTTCATTGCCTCTTCTGAGTTACCTATTTCTGTGATGCTCCTAAATATCCTTAACTCTGTAATACTTTGTTGTCCAGAAGACCCATTTGCTGATGAAGACCCAATTGCCACTTTCTTGGCAATCATAACTGTACTTTTTAATTTATTCCTCTCCAGGTTCATTTGTTCTGCTAACATGTGAAGGTGACTATGGCTTGTTCAGCAAGAGTCTCTGATAGCAGGCACGAGTAGGGGATAAGCATTAATGATATGTAGTCTGCACAGTGGAAAAAGTCAACTTGGCCTTTCAGCTTATAGAAATCAGAACACAATCTTCCCAACCACATACTTTTTTGCAATGTTGCAAGAACCTCACAGGTTTCTTCGCACTGTTGGGAGATAACCTCCAAAGAGTACAAGCTCCTTGGAGATAGAGATTAATTTTTTTTCCTTTATGTGTCTCATTGACTTTGTTACTGGAACTTGACATTCCATTAGACATTCATTAGTATTGTTCATGACTTTGCTCTGGTCAAAAGGAAATTCCCCTTGGAATACCTCATCTAACCTTATGTAGCAATTAACATTATCCAACATGACAGTTAACTAAAGACATTTCCTTGAAAGGAGACTTCTGATGTGGTTTGGAGTTTATGGAGATAGGTTTGTTTCAGAAGGCAAAACCGACAAAGTGACAGATGGGAGAGATCTGACTGGTTATCCAGGGGGCAGCAGAAGGGGGGAAATCAGGCCCAAGTTGGGAGATGTCACTAATAAGAAAGATGGGAAGAAAATCAGCAATATTGTCATCCTAATGAAGAAGGGCTCTGTGTGGATAAATATAACTGGGGTCTCACATGGGTAGAGACAGTCATTGGTTTTCCAGGGTTTGGTCTATGTAAGAACATCCTCAGATCTAATTTTTTCTTTTGTCTGACCAGAATCTGTTCTACTGTCTACAGTTTTCTTGCTTAAAATAAATGTAATCAATAAATACATGTTTGCATAAAAGTTACAAAAGGTACATTATTCACTTTTTGAAATAAATATTTCTCCTTATCAGAATTTTCAATAGGTCTCCTGTAAAATATACATTCCTCTATTGCAATCTCAGCTGCATCTACATGTGATTACAATATTTTCCAAGACCACAAATGAGACTTAAACTCTAAGTGCATAATATATAATGCCACTTGGAAGGATGTCCATATTTTAAGTGTGTGAACATACATGTACACATACATATTCCAAACAACACATAACTGTATACATTCACACATATATGCTTACACATGTGCATGAATTCATGCCAACCACCTCCCTTTAGGTTTTAATTAAAATGCCAATTCCAAAGATTAATGATCCAGGAGTAGGTACTGAAAAAAGTAAATAAAAGGACCAGTGGCATTTTGACAGGTGACAGTATGACAGGGAGGCATGGCCCAAGTTTTACTGGAATAAATTACCTTCATGCTAGTTTTTACCCTTGACCCTGTTTCGCTACCCAATAAGTTCTAGGAGGAATGCTTGCTTAGGAAGAGATCAGATCTAAGGAATAGAGACCTATCACCTCCAAAATCTTCTCTGATCCTATATGAAGCTATGAAAACCAAGGAGCTATTCATCACTAATAATTAAACATTTAATGAAGTGGCTCAAAGTCTTAGTTTTCCTTTCTTGTGTGTGTCCTCACTATGGGCATCTGAGCCAAGGCAGTCTGTTAGGAAAAGTCACATCTAGGGGAAAAGAGAAAGGAGATGCATCCTGTAAAAAGCATATTTATGCTGCCAGTGTTGTGACACAGAGTCTGTCATTGCTGCTGGCTGAGACCCTGCCTCCCATCTCCAGTTCTCTCTCAGAGGGAAGATTTACCCTCTGATAAAACCAGTCACAATTTAGAAACCATCATTTCCTGTTCAGAGCCTTCCAGCCACACTAAATTCATCTGTGTGAAGGAAAGTTAAGTGATTTGGAGCATTTTGTAGATTATATCCCCCCTAAATGTATAACCCAGACTAAAAAGATTATTTGGATGAAATGAGAAATGACCAAAAATTCTTTCACTTGCACCAAACCCCAAACAAACTTCCCAAGTTTACAAATGTTTATCCATTATTTTCCTCCATCTTTCTCACTTGGTCGAAGTACCCAGCTCTAGTTTCTCATCAGTGTTGTAGCAAATAAACCAGCATTTTTAAGAGAAATTGATTAGGGTTTTTCTCTCATTTTGCTGATTAGGGAGCACAGACTGTGCACATGAATTTCAGAGAAGCACCTAGACTTTTATTGGTACTGAGTAGCAACATCTGAATTTAGCCCCAGTAATTGTAATGAATCTCATGTTTTGTACTTTCAAAATCATGCAACATGACGGTGCACACATTTATTGAATGGAACCATCCTCATTCACTCCTTCCATATGTGTAAATACTAGTGTTATCTTAGCAACTGTTGACAGATTAATCTTCTTCTTGCTCCTTTGCATGTACATTGCAAATAATAGGATTTTAAAATCTTCTAAGTAGATTTTTTTGATTCTTACCATTACAAAAATTAAACAGATAAAAGCTATAGACTTGTTCTCAATAAACAACCCTCACAATCCTCCAATGAATATATACCAACCCAGGCAAACAGCTGGCATCAGCCTCCTCTAATTTCTATTTTTATAATTATCAGTTAGGTAACAGAGGAAGGTTGAGTAAATACTCAAACTCAGTGGAAAAAATAGATATTCTGGACTGTTCCTCTCATACTTCCAATTGAAGATTTACTTTCACCAAATGCGAAGTATTATTATTAGCATCACCATTATCTAAAGGAAGTGACTCAAAATGTCCTGCACTGCATCTAGCTCTAAAGACAAGGAATAAATCATGTAATAATTATTATGCTGACTCTCTCTAGAGTCCTGCTGCTCCTCCTAAATACTTTTAGATTAAATGAACTTGAATCAAATACTTGAAGAAAATGGATATTGACAATATAAGATAAGATATTATGATCCTCATAGCATCAGTATAGTTCAGTAGATAAATGTGACCAGTGACCACAGGATCATATGAACTCAAGCTGTGCACAAAGCCACAAATGGGCTTATAGAAGACCCATGAAACTGATCCTTGACTTGAGAACTGCTTGCTTTCTGAGAGTTTCCCAGTATCAGTTCATATTCTAAGGATCCCTGCTATGCAGTTCCATTTCTCTGCTTTCTTTAAGAGTCACAGTGACACGCCAAAACATCAAGCAGAATAGCAGTGCATTGTTAGGAAAAAATATTAATATATGTGATTTTGATAAGAACAACTTGCTCAGGAAGTCATGGCTATTCACTTTAATGTGGCATTGTTTATGCTGATCAACACATAATGATGCTTAGAGTTGGCTTTTAGCTGTCTGTCCAAAGGATGATATTGTATTCATTCAGGTTGTTTATCCCCAGGACATTCATTCCTCCAAGGGACAAAGTCGAATCAGTGGAAGGTGCTATAACACTTCAATTTACTTCATTGGGTTAGTTTGCTGCAAAGTCCCTCACAACCCTTAACAAGGTAAGGCAATGTTAAAAAGAATTCTCCATACAGCCGCCCCTGGGAAAATCTGTAGAAAGTATTGTTTCTACTTAATACTTTTATTTTCCCTTATTTTTTTCCCCACTGTCATAATACCAATATCAGTCTGGCATTGAACAGGCTCCCAACTACTTTTTTTTTAATTGAAGGATAACTGCTTTACAGAATTTTGTTGTTTTCTGTCAAACCTCAGCATGAATCAGCTATAGGTATACATATATCCCCTCCCTTTTGAACCTCCCTCCCATCTCCCACCCCATCCCACCCCCCTATATTGATACAGAGCCCCTGTTTGAGTTTCCTGAGCCATACAGCAAATTCCCATTGGCTATCTATTTTACATATGGTAATGTAAGTTTCCATGTTACTCTTTCCATACATCTCACCCTCTCTTCTCCTCTTCCCGTGTGCATAAGTCTATTCTCTATGCCTTTTCCTCCATCGCTGACCTGTAAATAAATTCTTCAGTACCATTTTTCTAGATTCCATATATATGAATTAGAATGCAATATTTATCTTTCTCTTTCTGACTCACTTCAATCTGTATAGTAGGTTCTAGGTTTAGCCATCTCATCAGAACTGACTCAAATGCATTCCTTTTTATGGCTGAATAATATTCCATTGTGTATATGTACCACATTCCTTTATCCATTCATCTGTCAATGGACATCTAGGTGGCTTCCATGTCCTAGCTATTGTAAATAGCTCTTCACTGAACAATGGGATACATGTGTCTTTTTCAATTTTGGTTTCCTCAGGGTATATGCCTACGAGTGGGATTGCAGGGCTGTATGGTGATTTTATTCCCAGTTTTTTAATGAATCTCCATACTGTCTTCCATAGTGGCTGTATCAATTTACATTCCCACCAACAGTGCAAGAGAGTTCCCTTTTCTCCACACCCTCTCCAGCATTTACTGTTTGTAGACTTTTCGATGATGGCCATTCTGACTTGTGTGAGGTGATATCTCATTGTAGTTTTGATTTGCATTTCTCTAATAATGAGCCATGTTGAGCATCTTTTCATGTGTTTGTTACCCATCTGTATGTCCTCTTTGGAGAAATGTCTTTTTCCCACTATTTGATTGGGTTGTTTGTTTTTCTGGCATTGAGTTGTATGAGCTGCTTGTATATTTTGGAAATTAACCCTTTGTCAGTTGTTTCATTTGCTATTATTTTCTCCCATTCTGAGGGTTGTCTTTTCACCTTGCTTATAGTTTCTTTTGCTGTGCAAAAGCTTTTAAGTTTAATCAGGTCACACTTGTTTACTTTGCTTTTATTTCTGTTAATCTAGGAGGTGGGTCATAGAGGATTTTGCTTTGATTTATGTCATCGAATGTTCTGCCTATATTCTCCTCTAAGAGTTTTATTGTTTCTGGTCTTACATTTAGGTCTTTAATCCATTTTGAGTTTATCTTTGTGTATTACTAGGAAGTGTTCTAATTTCATTCTTTTACATGTAGCTGTCCAGTTTTCCCAGCACCATTTACTAAAGAGACTGTTTTTGCCCCATTGTATATTCTTGCCTCCTTTGTCAAAAATAAGGTACCCATAGGTGCATGGGTTTATTTCTGGGCTTTTAATCCTTGTTCCATTGGTCTATATTTATGCCAGTACCATACTGTCTTCATGACTGTAGCTTTGTAGAATAATCTGAAGTCGGGAAGGTTGATTCCTCCAGCTCTATTCTTCTTTCTTTGGACTGTTTTGTCTATTCGGGGTCTTTTGTGTTTCCATATGAATCATGAAATATTTTATTCTAGTTCTGTGAAAAATGCCATTGGTAATTTGACAGGGATCACCACTGAATCTGTAGATTGCATTTGGTAGTATAGTCGTTTTCACAATATTGATTCTTCCTACACAGGAACATGAAATATCTCTCCATTGGTTTATGTCATTGTTGATTTCTTTCATTAGCGTCTTATAATTTTGGGGGTACAGTTCTTTTGTCTCCTTAGGTAAGTATATTACTAGATATTTAATTCTTTTTGTTGCAATGGTGAATGGGATTGATTTCTTAATTTCTCTTTCTGATTTTTCATTGTTAGTATAGAGAAATGCGAGTGATTTCTGTGTATTAATTTTTGTATCCTGCAACTTTGCTAAATTCGCTGATTAGCTCTAGTAATTTTCTGATACTATCTTTAGGGTTTTCTGTGTACAGTATCATGTCATCGGCAAGCAGTGAGACCTTTACTTCTTCTTTTCAATCTGGATTCCTTTTATTTCTTTTTCTTCTCTGATTGCTGTAGCAAGGACTTCCAGAACTATGTTGAATAATAGTGGTGAAAGTGAACACCCTTGTTTTGTTCATGATCTTAGGAGGAATGCTTTCACTTTTTCATCATTGAGAATAATGTTTGCTGTAGGCTTATCATATATGGCCTTTACTATATTGAGATAGGTTCCTTCTATGCCCATTTTTTTGAAGAGTTTTAATCATAAATCGGTGCTGAATTTTGTCAAAGGCTTTTTCTGCATCTATTGAAATGATCTTTCAATTTGTTAATACAGTGTATCACATTGATTTGTGTATATTGAAAAATCCTTACATTTCTGGAATAAACCCAACTTGATCATGGTGTATGAGCTTTTTGACGTGTTGCTGAATTCTGTTTGCTAAAATTTTGTTGAGGATTTTTGCATCTATGTTCATCAATGATATTGGCCTGTAGTTTTCTTTTTTTGTTTTGTCTTTGTCTGTTTTTTGTATCAAGGTGATGGTGCCCTCGTAGAATGAGTTTCAAAGTGTTCCTTCCTCTCCAATTTTTTGAAAGAGTTTTAGAAGGATAGGCATAGCTCTTTTCTAAATGTTTGATAGAATTCTCCTGTGAAGTCATCTGGTCTTGGGCTTTTTTTTTTTTTTTTTTTTAAATTGGAGGCTAATTACAATATTGTAGTGTTTTTTGCCATACATTGACATGAATCGGCCATGGGTGTACATGTGTTCCCCAACCTGAACCCCCCTCCCACCTCCCTCCCCATCCCATCCCTCAGGGTCATCCCAGTGCACCAGCCCTGAGCAACCTGCCTCATGCATCAAACCTGGACTGGCGATCTATTTCACATATGATAATATACATGTTTCAAAGCTATTCTCTCAAATCATCCCACTCTCACCTTCCCCCACAGAGTACAAAAGTCTGTTCTTTACATCTGTGTCTCTTTTGCTATCTCGCATAGAGGGTCATTGTTACCATCTTTCTAAGTTCCATATATATATGTGTTAATATACTGTATTGGTGTTTTTCTTTTTTGGGAGATTTTTTTATCACAGCTTCAATTTCAATGCTTGTAATTGGGTTGTTCATAATTTCTATTTCTTCCTGGTTTAGTCTTGGAAGATTAAACTTTTCTAAGAATCTATTTCTTCCAGATTATCTATTTTATTGCCATATGTTGTTAATAATAGTCTCTTATAATTCTTTGTATTTCTGCATTGTCTGCTATAACTTCTTTTTCATTTCTAATTTTGTTGATTCTTCCCTCTTTTTTTCTTGATGAGTCTGGCTAAAGGCTTGTCAATTTTCTTTATCTTCTCAAAGAAACAACTTTTAGCTTAATTAATCTTTACTATTGTTTCTTTCATTTCTTTTTCATTTATTTCTGCTCAGATCTTTATGATTTCTTTCCTTCTATTAATTTTGGGGGTTTTTTGGTTCTTCTTTGTCCAATTGTTTTATGTGTAAAGTTAGGTTGTCTATTCCATGTTTTTCTTATTTCTTGAGATAGGATTGCATTGCTATAAACTTCTCTCTTAGAACTGTTTTGCTGCATCCCACAGGTTTTGAGTTGTTGTGTTTTCATTGTTATTTGTTTCTAGAAATTTTCTGATTTCCCTTTTGATCTCTTCAGTAATCTGTTGGTTATTTAGAAACGTGTTGTTTAATTTCCATGTGTTTGTGTTCCTTACAGTTCTTTTCTTGTAATTGATACCTAGTCTCATAGTGTTGCAGTCAGAGAAGATGCTTGATATGATTTCAGTTTTCTTAAATTTACTGAGGTTTGATTTGTGACCCAAGATGTGGTCTATCCTAGAGAATGTTCCATGTGCACTTGAGAAAATGTGTATTCTTCTGCATTTGGATGGAATGTCCTGAAGATATCAGTGAGATCCATCTCATCTAATGTATCATTTAAGATGTGTTTCCTTATTAATTTTCTGTTTTGATGATCTGTCCATTGGTGTGAGTGGAGTGTTAAAGTCTCCTAATATTATTGTGTTACTGTCAATTTCTCCTTTTATGTCTGTTAGTGTCTGTCTTATGTATTGAAGTGCTCCTATGTTGGGTGCATAGATATTTACAATTGGTATGTTTTCCTTTAGAATTTATCCCTTGATAATTATGTAGTGTCTTTCCTTATCTCTTGTAATATTCTATATTTTAAGGTCTGTTTTGTCCAATATAAGGATTGCTACTCCAGCTTTCTTTTGCTTCCCATTTGCATGGAATATATTTTTCCATCCTCTCACTTTCAGTCTATATGTGTCTTTAGGTCTGCAGTGGGTTTCTTGTAGACAGCATATAATGGGTGTTGCTTTTTCATCCATTCAGCCAGTCTGTGTCTTTTGGTTGAAGCATTTAATTCATTTACATTTAAAGTAATTATTTATATATATGTTCCTATTGCTATTTTATTAATTGTTAGGGGTTGGTTTTGTAGATCTTTATTCTTCTTTTGTATTTCTTGACTGTATAAGTCCCTTTAACATTTGTTGTAAAGCTGGTTTGATGGTGCTGGATTCTTTTCATTTTTGCTTGTCTGAAAAGCTTTTGATTTCTCCATTAATTTTGATTGAGATCCTTTCCAGGTACAGTAATCTTGGTTGTAGATCTTTTCCTTTCAATACTTTAAATATATCCTGCCATTCCCTCCTGGCCTGCAGAGTTTCTGCTGAAAGATTAGCTGTTAAATGTATGGGGTTTCCCTTTTATATTTAGTCATTGCTTCTCCCTTGCTGCTTTTAATATTCTTTCTTTGTGTTCTTAGTCTTTGTTAGTTTGATTAGTATGTCTTGGTGTGTTTCTCCTTGGGTTTATCCTGTATGAGACTCTTTGTGCCTCTTGGAGTTGACTGACTATTTTCTTTTTCATGTTGGGGAAATTTTCAACTATAATCTCTTCAAAAATTTTCTCATACCCTTTCTTTTTCTCTGCTTCTTCTGGGACTCCTATAATTTGAATGTTAGTATGTTTGATGTTGTCCTAGAGGTCTCTGAGACTATCCTCAGCTCTTTTCATTCGTTTTACTTTATTCTGCTCTTCAGAAGTTATTGCCTCCATTTTATCTTCCAGCTCACTGATTCATTCTTCTGCTTCAGATATTCTGCTATTGATTCCTTCTATTTATTTTCAGTAATTGTGTTGTTTGTCTCTGTATATTTATTCTTTAATTCTTCAAGGTCTTTGTTAATTGATTCTTGCATTTTCTATATGTTGTTTCCAAGGTTTTTGATCATCTTTACTATCATTATTCTGAATTCTTTTTCAGGTAGTTTGCCTATTTATTTTTCACTTATTTGGACTTTGGTGTTTCTAGTTTGTTCCTTCATTTGTGTAGTATTTCTTTGCCTTTTCTTTCTTTTTTAAACTTATGTGTTTGAGGTCTCCTTTTCCCAGGCTTCAAGGTTGAATTCTTTCTTTCTTTTGTTTTTTTCTCTCCTAAGGTTGGTCCAGTGGTTTGTGTAAGCTTCATATAGGTTAAGATTTGTGCTGAGTTTTTGTTTGTTTATATGTTTTTCCTCTGATGGGCAAGGCTGAGTGAAGTAGTAATCCTGTCTGCTGATGATTAGGTTTTTATTTTTGTTTTGTTTGTTGTTTAGATGAGGCATCCTGCACAGGGTGCTACTAGTATTTGGGTGATGCTGGGTCTTGTATTCAAGTGGTTCCTTTGTGTGAGTTCTCACTATTTGATACTCCCTAGGGTTAGTTCTCTAGTAGTCTAGGGTCTTGGAGTCAGTGATCCCATTACAATGGCTCAGGGCTTGATCTCTGGTCAGGAATGAAGATTCCACAAGTCATTTGTTATGGCATTAAGTGAGATTAAAATAAATATCCAAAAAGGAGAAAACAATAACCCCAAATGAGAGTTACAAAATCAGGCAAATGATAATTAAAATAATGAAATATACACAGATACATATACACCCATGAGCAAAGTGAAAAGATTCAAACAAAAATAAAGTGCAGTAGATTGACCTGGCGAGCAAAGGAAACCAAAAATTATATCTACCAGAACAAAACTAACAACAGCACAAACTAGAAAATAAAAGTAGAGCAAGGTGCCAATTGGGGAATAAAGCAAGGAAAATAAAACCAACAAATATGTTGAAAGGAAAAGTAAGAAAGAGAATAGACATGCAAAATTAAATAGAGGTAGATAAAGAAGATTTATATACATTAAAGATTAACTGTAAACAGAAAAGAACAGAGGAAAAGCAACAAAGGAATAAATGTAGAAAAATAGTAATAGGTTTTTAAAAAATTTAAAAAAGAGGAAAAAAGAACAAAAAAGGAAAACTCCACAGAACTGCAAAAGCCTGACATACAGGCAGAGGTTTATAGCAGCAATAAAAAATATGTGACTGAAAAAAAAAAAAAAAGCTCAAAGCCTTAGTTAGATTTCATAGTGCCAATAAAATAGATAACTACAACAAAGCAGGGGAAAAGAGGGAAGAAAAGAAAAATCCAAATGAATCTACAGAACAAATCAAAACATAAACATAATAAATGTTTTTCTTGAGTCACTGCTGTCAGAGTCCTTTCCCTCACTGGGAGTCACAGTCCACCTCACCTCCCTAGGATGCCCTCTGACACTATGCTTATCTCTGGACTGGCTGTGGGCACAGCTCAGATTCTAATCTGGTCCTACTCCTATGTATTCTTGACTCCAATGTCCACAGCTATCAGAACTAGTGTGTTTTGTTTTGTGGGAGCTATCAGTGACCTTTTATATATTTCATAGACACAGAGTCTCCTAGTTGATTGTGTGGACTTAATCTACAGCTTGTACAGCTGGTGGGAAAGTTTTGGGTCTTCTTCCTTAGGCACACTGCCCCTGGGTTTCAATTGTGGTTTTATTTCCACCTCTACATGTGGGTTGTCCACTGGGGTTTGCTTCTGAGGCTGCCCTGAAGGACCTGGGTTTGCCCCTGTGAGGGCCAGGTGTGGAGGTGGTGCAGCTGCTTGGGTTGCAAGGGTTCTGACAGCACCAGGTACTCAGGGGAGTTGGTGGCTAGGGAAGCAGTAAATATAGTGCTCTAGGAGGGTATGTCAACCAGTATTGGCCAATACACTCCAGTATTCTTGCCTGGAGAACCCCCCTCCCTGATAGAGTAGCCTGGCAGGCTGCAGTCTCAGTTCAGTTCAGTCACTCAGTCGTGTCTGACTCTGCGACCCCATGAATCGCAGCACGCCAGGCCTCCTTGTCCATCACCAACTCCTGGAGTTCACCCAGACTCACGTCCATTGAGTCAGTGATGCCATCCAGCCATCTCATCCTCTGCCGTCCCCTTCTCCTCCTGCCCCCAATCCCTCCCAGCATCAGGGTCTTTTCCAATGAATCAACTCTTCGCATGAGGTGGCCAAAGTACTGGAGTTTCAGTTTTAGCATTATTCCTTCCAAAGGAAGGATCTCCTCTAGAATGGACTGGTTGGATCTCCTTGCAGTCCAAGGGACTCTCAAGAATCTTCTCCAACACCACAGTTCAAAAGCATCGATTCTTCGGTGCTCAGCTTTCTTCATAGTCCAACTCTCACATCCATACATGACCCCAGGAAAAACCATAGCCTTGACTAGATGGACCCTTGTTGGCAAAGTAATGTCTCTGCTTTTGAATATGCTATCTAAGTTGGTCATAACTTTCCTTCCAAGGAGTAAGCGTCTTTTAATTTCATGGCTGCAGTTACCATCTGCATTGATTTTGGAGCCCCCAAAAATAAAGTCTGACACTGTTTCCCCATCTATTTCCCATGAAGTGATGGGACCGGATGTCTACAGGGTCACAAAGAGTCGGACATGACCGAAGCGACCCTGTGCTCATAAACATAAGACTTTTTTTTGCCTGTGGCAGTTCTGCCCCAGTTCGAGTTGAGCATGAAGGTGGAGCAGCTGCTTGGCTTTTGGGGACCCTGGCGGCACCAAGTGTGCAGGGACACGGACTGCCTCCACCGCAGGAGTTATGGCCCTATCAGAGTCTTTTATCGAGCCTTTTGCAACTGGCGATCAGGTCTCTTTGGCCAGTCTTTCTCCATAGCTCCGCCCATTCAGGCACTTACAGGGCTCCCTTGCCTGGGGTCCTTCTCTGTTGTTTGGCATGTCAGGCACATAGAGGGGCCTCCCTGACTGGGGTCCTACTCTGTAGATCAGTGTGTCAGGCGTTTGATGGGCCAGCATCTCTATTGTTCAGCTGCAGATGCTGGCATGTGGGGGGAGAGAGGCTATGGTGATGGCCCCACCCCCTATGTGTGACTCAGCAGCAGCATCTTGCTTCCATAGCTGCCCGGCTCTCCACAGGCATTTCCCACAATCTCCTCCCTGACCTCCCCTCAATCTGTGTCTCTGCAGTCAACAGCAGCCCTCACCCTAGGATCGCTCCACACTCCCAAACCTAGCTGTTTCACCTTCCAGGGGACCCTTGTCCCTGTCCGGGATATGTATGGCTGCGGCAAGGACTGTCTGATTCTCATTCCATTTAGGCTGCCACAGATTAGCTGTTTTACTCTCAGCCTTAAATGTTTCTCCTCTTACTCAGACAATTGCCCCGTATGAGGATCGGACCCCTGCTTCAGTTCCCCCACCCACCGAGGGCAGGTCCAGGCCTACTAACACTCTTGTTTTTCCCCCTAGTTCCTTTGTCCTACCAAGTTTTGCATAGTTCTAGATATTCTTTTCTTCTGGTCAGGTACTCCTCCTAACTACTTCTTAATAAGAGTTTAGCTTGAGGCAATGGTTTCTAAACTTGTCTCACCTGGAAAGCTTTTTTTAAAAATGTAGATTTCCAACCTCAGAGATTCTGATTCAGTAAGATCCAACTCTGTGAAGTGTCTATTCCTGCCTTCTTATTAGGAGAACTTGGCAATCTGAAAAGTTGTCAAGATTCAAAGAAAGGAACCCCTAATTGTAGAGTCCAGTAGCAAAAAATCATTTTATAGCATTTATGCTAGTATATTCAATATCAGGTCTCACCTGTGACTGGACCAAAGATATCTGGATATTTAAAATTATTCTGAACCCTTTTTCTAGCTTTTTTTTTTGGCGGGGGGTGAATCTTTGAAGTTGAACTTCTTACATAAGAAAGGCCTTATGCCTAGGTATTGAGAGCATTAGCTCTCATTTAAGACTCCCTGTGTTCAAAAATACTGATTTTTTTCCCGCTTGCTACCTCTTTAAACCTCAGTTAAAATGAAACAGTGGTATCTACCCTAAGGACTATTGAGAGAGTTAACCTGACATAATGGGTGTACCAAAATGTCTGATACATAGGAAACACTCCATCTATGTAGGCTATTATAACAATTATACTTTAATGACATTGAAATCTTAAACTTTAGATTTTCCTTTCTGTAAATCTCCACTGCCTCTAATTACTGGAGTATAGAAAAGGTATTTCCCAGGCATCCTAACCTCTTTGAGTGTAGTGTCCATCTTCTATTTGGTACATAGTAAGCTGATCTCTGGAGAAGACAATGGCACCCCACTCCAGTACTCTTGCCTGGAAAATCCCATGGATGGACGAGCCTGGTAGACTGCAGCCCATGGGGTTGCTAGGAGTCGGACACGACTGTGTAACTTTCAAGTAGACAACCTGAGCTACTTCACTTTCACTTTTCATTTTCATGCATTGGAGAAGGAAATGGCAAGCCACTCCAGTGTTCTTGCCTGGAGAATCCCAGGAACAGGGGAGCCTAGTGGGCTGCCGTCTCGGGGGTTGCACAGAGTTGGACACGACTGAAGCGACTTAGCAGCAGCAGTAGTAGCAAGTTGATCTCTTGTGGGAAGAAGACAAAATAACATTCTCTTGAGTCATTTTAGTGTGTCCTAGGTGAAAAATCCCATCTCTAATGACTTCTGTTATTAAGTTTGACCAACTGATTCAACGAATTGGCATTTTTCATTCTTTCCCCAGGATCAGGTTCCTCCTGGCTCTAATTGGTGATGGTAGAGCCACATGAACTTTTCTGATGAGCTCATCCAACTTCTCACTAGCTAGATGCAAGCACTTCCTTCATTCTAACAAATTATCACTGATTATGATGTCCACATGAAAATTATAATACACCACCAAAATGATTATATATTTTAGTAAGCCACTCACATTTTGTCACCTTCTAGCTTTGCTGGAAGAGAATTTGCCAGTTTCTCTAAGAAGCTATACCAGTACTGCTCAAAGTATGGCTTCAGACTGTGACAGTCCAGGGACTGCTCAGGGGCCCATGAGCAGATGGGAAGCTTGTTCCAGATTATAAATTGAGTGTGACACTAGATACACTGTTTTATTTAGCTGACTTTTCTTAGCAGAACAACCTTCTTGATGAAGGAGACAGTTTGTCAATCCACATTTTGGTACCGCTACAGCTAAGTCGCTTCAGTCGTGTCCGACTCTGTGTGACCCCATAGACGGCAGCCCACCAGGCTCCTCCATCCCTGGGATTCTCCAGGCAAGAATATTGGAGTGGGCTGCCATTTCCTTCTACAACATTTTGGTAAACTGGTAACAATTCACAGCCTATATACTTTGTGTAGCACCATGCTAGAACCCGTGCTAGGAGTTCCACGGACAGAGTCAGGCAATAATCTACCTGCATCTGAAGTTGGGGTGGGGAGAGACATTCAACAAGTTAATAAACTAGTAATTATCAGGAATGATAACTGCTAAGAAGAAAGTGAAATAAATGCAGTAGAGAAGATCTGGAGGAAGGGGTCAAAGAAGGCTTCTTTAGGAGATAACATTTGGGCTGAGACTTGAATGATATCAAGGAGCAAGCCATGCAGAGATAGGGAGAAGGAAGGGCATACCATTGAAGGAAAAAGATAATTCAGAGGCTTAAGGTGACAACAGCCTGACTTAAAATGAACAAGGAAGGAAGCAATATCTGAAAAGTAGATAGCAACTAAACCATCCAAGTGTTAGTTTCTCAGTCCAGACAGACTCTTTCTGACCCCATGCACTATAGTCCACTAGGCCCATCTGTCCATGGAATTCTCCAGGAAAGAATACCAGAGTAGGGAGCCATTCCTATCTCCAGAAGATCTTCCCAAACTAGGGGTGGAACCCAGGTCTCCTACATTGCAAGCAGATTCTTTACCATCTGAGCTACCAGGGAGGATCAGATTATAAAGAAAGCTGAGCACCAAAGAAGTGATGATTTCAAATTGTGATGCTGAAGAAGACTCTTGAGAGTCCCTTGGACAGCAAGGAGATCAAACCAGTCAATCCTAAAGGAAATTAACCCTGAATATTCATTGGAAAGACTGATGCTGAAGCTCCAATATTTTGGCTACCTGATGCGAAGAGCCAACTCTTTGAAAAAGACCCTGATGCTGGGAAAGACTGAGGGCAAGAGAACAGGGTAACAGAGGATGAGATGGTTGGATGGCATCACTAACTTGTTGGACATGAATCTGAGCAAACTCCAGTAGATAGTGAAGGACAGGGAAGCCTGGCATGCTGCAGTCCATGAGGTCACAAAGGGTGGGATATGATTTAGCAACTGAACAACAAGAACAACAACAAATCATGCAAGATGCTGAAAGTTATGGAAGGAATTTACATTTAATTCTTGTTATGATGGAAAATCATTGGAAAGACTTAAGTGGCAGAGGGCCATGATCTGGTTTATATATTTGTAGGTTCAGTTTTATCTTCCTAAGAATGCTTCACACTCCTGTTCCTGTGCCTTTGGTCTTGTTTCTTCTACTTCCTTGTTTCACCCTCCTGTCCCTCTTCTTCCTGTATATGTCTCTCCTACCCTTCAAACAAAGCTCAAGTCCATCTTCTGACACTGACTGGTGTTTCATAACCATACTAGACTCCTTTTCTTTCTTCTGATTTCCATTATTCTTAACAATTTAAAACATATCTCACATTAAAAAAAAATTATGTTAGTCCTCAGGTCAGGCTAATAGCACCTCATTTCCTTACTTACAATACCTACCCAAAGCCTCTAACAGGTGAGAAATGAATTTCTGTTAATTGCCTCTCCCTGCTTTAGACACCATTGCCTGAGAAAACCAGGAGGAGGATTCCAAGAACAAATAGGGAATAAAGATTGGTGGAATATTAATAAGTATTCTAGATAGGGGAAAAATTTCCTAGTGGGAGAATAAATGAAACCAATTAAGGGTATTTAAAATATATAGAAAAAAAAGAAAAGTATAATCCCCCGCACTTCACCACCCACCCCACTCATGGGTAGGTTAGGTTAGGTTCATTGGAGTTTTGACACTTGAATTTCTCATAATGTCAGCCATCTGGTGTCCAAGACTTCTGCTGTTTCTATACTTCTCAACAACCCACTGCAATTTTCCCATTATTCTTTTTTACATAAATAGAACAAGAGTGCAATGATGAAATACTTTAGTCCCTTCTCTGATCCAAGTATCTTAATTTCTTATTCTGGACTATAATGTTCTGATTTTCTCCTCATCTGATCTCTTGAGTTGTAGCATAAAATACATTTGGGGCCATCATATTTAGAATGCCTTCTCACATTTATTATCTAAGATTCACTTTGCATTTCTAAAGCTTCCTTTATCTGTTTTACCATCTTCTTGTAATCTACCTACTGTTCAGTTCTTAATTAAAAAAAGTTACTCTTGTGGGGTTGAATGGCTGCTTTTGAAACCAATCAGTAAGATTCTTTTCAGATTTCAGTACTTATCATGATGAGTACTTACTTAGTAGGTGATTCAAGAATTGAGAAGGTTAAAGAGCTACTTTAGTTTCAGGGGAAACTGTTTGAGAGGGAGAAAGAGAGAAGATACTGATGTTGATAAGGTCTTGTGAGTTTTTCTTCTTCATTTATTTTCATTAAAAAAGATAATTGCATGAAAACAAGATTTTTTTTTTTTCTTCCTTGAGGGCACATCTGCTCTTTCTGTGACACATGACTTAAAGAGTTTCTTCTTTATAAAACTGTGACATGTGTTATTCCAGAGCAGTCTGGGGTAATGTTTCTTACAATTTTTTTTTAAAAGCCAGATAGATAATAATTCTTCTAAGCTAAAAAAGAAAAAGAAAAAAAGATAACCCTAAAATCTTTCTTCATTTGCTTTGGTCAAAGATTTTATTCATTCATGAATGGGATACTTTTCTAAGAAAATGACTACGAGGTTGAATGAAATCAGTTATTGCTTCCACCAAAATAAACTTAAAAGTAGTCAAGACTCAGAGAGTTCAGAGAGGAGATTGCTTAAGATGACCAGAATATTCATCTATATAAATACTTGATGGTACACGACATTTTATATGTTGCCTTCTTCCTATTTAATGAATAGAATATTGAAACACTCTAGTAGATATTTTCTATATGTTTAGAACTAAAAATCTCTTTCTCAGTTTTAGGCTTCTTTTTAAAGATAACTATATTATTTAAAAAAAAAAAAAAGAAGAAGAAGAAGAAGAAAGAAAGAAAATGGAACCTGCCTTGCAAAATAGCATCTCCACATCATCATTAAACAATTGTTCTAGTTTGACCTGTGTGGAGGTCCAAATTCATTTTAGATCTCTTCTGGCTGAACTGAAACTGGCTGGAAATAGAAATCTTATTTCTTTTCTTTGATCAACTTTTCCTTTCATTTCTTTAAGCAAAATGGTGGGCAGAGGGCAAGGAGCTCATTTTCTATGGTCTCCATCGGTTCTAGAATTTGAGGGTGCTATCTACCATTTCTATTTACATAATTGTAGGTTCAGAAGTTGATTGTACAAGAAATTTAGAAGGAAAAGAAAACCAAGATTCATTCATCTTATAGGTGATGGAGTAAGAGAGAAAAGAAAAATTACTGGATCACTCAGGGTCAGTTATCACCTAACTATATCATTTATCTGACCCACTGTGTCTCAATTGGAGAGGTCAATTTTAATATACATTTTGGATGTATATTATGGCCTCAGTCTCTTTTATGGGCATCTAGAATTTTGGCAGTTCACTCAACTCAGAGATTATCATCATCAATATTATTTACTCCAAAAATTTCTGACACTCTACCAGGCACTCTATTTGTATCCCTGCACGGATGTCCTTTAATACTGTATGTGTGAGTGTGTACTACATCGCCTCAGTTGTGTCCGACTCTTTACAACTCAGTGGACTGTAGCCCATCAGGCTCCTCTGTCCATGGAATCTCTAAGAAAAATACCAAGTGGGTTGCCATGACCTCCTCCAGGGAATCTTCCCAACCCAGGGAATCTCTTGTCTCCTGCATTGGCAGGTGGGTTCTTTACCACTAGTGCCAATTGGGAAGCCCCTTAATACTGTATACTTTGTACAAATCATCTGAATCAACTCTTTGTTTGGTAGGGATTAAGAGAAAGGAGATTATTTGGATTGGGTAATTAAAGTAACACTTTATACAATGATTTACTATATCAAAAGAGTCATGGTACATGTTTTTCAAAATATGTAAATGATTTGGTACATTCTGATAGTCCTTTAGTGTTTTTGAATGTTGGAAACAAATTTTACTTCCTATGAAAAAAATGGAGTTATATGATTTCCTGCTTTTCCCTACTAAACCTCATTTTATGATAGGTATGATGTAAATTGAAGGTTGTAGGAAGGACTGCCATTTAAAAATTCCCTCCTCTTCTTTGCCCCAAGAGTTCCCATAATATCTCAAGTTTCACTTTTAGAGATTAATTTCTTTTAGTCTGGAAGGCTTTTGTGGTACAAGAGTTCTCTATTAAAATGCAAGTGCCCCTGGGAGAGGAAACATCTTAACCAGTAATGAACAACCTGAGGATTCATGTAGCTTTAAGCTACAGCCAAGATCTAATTCTGCATAAAAAAAGATTAAAAAGTTGCCTCCTTGTTACTGTTTTCAAATATACTCAGATATTAACATTTTAGTGGATAGAAAGAAGTATAATTTTTGCATTTATTTTCTTTTTAGTCAATAAAGTAAGTAACATAAATAGTCAGGATACACATTTAAAGATTAGATTAAGATGAAGCCTGTGTCAAAAAAGTTCTCTTTATAGTCAAATCTGATTTTCAAAGTATGAATTTTAGATATCCTTTGATATGGAATCTTTATGCCTTTCTTGACATTTTATTTACAAAAAAATAAGTTATATATATATATAATTTACTGATATATTAGTTCAATTTAACAATAGTTCATTATGAAAAGCTACTCTTCAAAACAACCATTTGTTTTTAAATATAATCTCCCATTCTATGTGGTTGAAGAACATATTTCAAATCTGAATTTGAATGTATAAATATGCTAACCAATTAGAATTATATTCAGTAAATTCAGTCCAACTTAAAGAAAAGACTTGGTTCACAACAGATGGAAAATAAGAAAATCTAAGCTATTGTAAAAGAGTCCTGAGACATAAAAAGCAGATGGACTGGGCCTAATGAAACTGGGTAAACCATTGCATAAAGCATGAATAGATGAAAATCATCATGAAGATAATCACAGACTCAGGGAAATATCAAGCTCAAAATGAACACATGAAACAAAACAAGACAAAAACCAAAATGAATTCCTGGAGCAATGCATTAGAGCTATTTATTAAGGAACTATATTTAAAGTATCTGTGCTAGTTGGTCTCTCTGTCTCTCTCTCTACACACACACACTGAGGAACGGACTGAAGAAAAATCTTATCCAGGGTAAAATCCAAAATGTAAAGCAACAATGCTGTCTGAGGAGGGCTCAGACTTAATCTGTGGGCTTACTTAAAATTCCTATGAGAGTGAGAAAAGAAAAAAGAGGAAGCGACAGGCAGCTCTACTGAAGGAAAAAACATAGTGAATTTCTTTGCTAGTAGAAACATTTCTCATCTGGCAATGGGGAGATCTAAAACTGAAGAAACTCCACGACTGTGCAGCTAAATAGTAGACTGTTAGTTGAAACATGATGTCTTCATACCCAGAATTGAATTGAGTCCTTCCATTTAGGTAGTAGTCAGTGGAAGAAAAGAATGGGATAACTTCAAAGAAACACCATGCCACCTGACTCCATTAAACCAGTTCATGTATGAACATGAACAAACCAATAAGGACTACTACTCATTTGAGAAAAACCCACATCATGAAGTAAGAACAAAGTGAACACAGAGAAAGACTAGTCCTGGAAGAAACAGAGATAATTGAGATCTCAAAGACTTTAGAGACAATACTTTGGAACTTCAGTGTATACTGAAGTTTGTCATGCTATGACAGAATGACAGAAAATAAGAAAAAGGGTTTGGCAATTAAGTATAAACATATATTTATAGTGGCTCAGTGGTAAAGAATCGTCTGCAATGCAGGAGTAACAGGTTCTATCCCTGAGTTGTGAAGATTCCCTGGAGAAGAAAATGGCTAACCACTCCAGTATTCTTGCCTAGAACAAAGGAGCCTGGTGGGCTATAGTCCATGGGGGTCACAAAAGAGTCAGACATAACTAAACAACAACAATGTACTTGTAATTGAACTAAATCACTAGAATGATCACCATTAAAGACAAAATGTGTGATCTGGAAGAAAACGTGAGTCAAACAGAGAAGAGACAAAACATGAGAGAAGATGCAGAGACTAGGAGCAGGTATTCAAGATGTATATACTGTTTCTTATAGGAGGAGTTCCAGATTGAGAGAATAGAGGTTATGATGATAAAGAAATTATGAAAGGATCAATAGACAAAAATATCCTGAAATTGAAGTTAGGGATGAGATTTCAATTTGAAAAGGTCCACTAAACCTTGAGCAACATAAATAAGAGTATATATGTATATTTGAACATGCACACACACACAGAGTCCCCAAGAAAATCCTAAAAGCAAGTCATCAGAAAAGACTTTAAAGTCTCACACAGGGCTTAAAGAATGGATATGATATAGGTAAGTAAACAATAGAAAGGAGAAGTGGCTGAAGATAGGGGTGAAGAGAGAGAAACAATTGGAAGAAAAACTCAGATGCCAATATTCTCCCATTACCAAATTTTAAAGTTTAAAATATTTAAGGAAATGGTAATCTATGCAAGTCAGTTAAACATTCCAAATGTTTATAATGACTAGTCCTTGCTCACTTGTATTGGGAAAGAAATGAGTTCATTTCCTTTTTATTTTCTGACCTTATCACATACTCAGCAAACTTCTATTTTTGGATGGACAAACCCAGTTTTGACAAAACATGAAAGGCCACTTTGTGGATTGGAGTTCTAATGTTGGCCCGGTATATTCATCTTGTTTTGAATCATAGTATAATGAATAATTCTGGTGGTAATGACTGAACCTCCGTATTTATAGAAAACTGACATTTCTTGAACATGAAACTGTTCCTGTTTCTATGTAAATGAAGTTCTGCATTTAGGTGCAGTGGCTTCTGTTCATTTTAGTTGCTCTGTCTTATTTAAATCATGATTATATCATTGATTTTCACCCTATACTACCCCCACCCTCCGTACTGCTGTACACTTTCTGTAGGGTCTTTGCTCAAAGAATATTTTTCTTCCCTTATGTCTCTTACCCAACATGCTTATTTTATACTCACTGTATTATAAAATTATAAATAGCTTATAATCAAATAAATGGTATATCAAACTAAAATAAAGTGAGAAGTATGTATGGATTTTATCTTTCTCCTCTCCTACTCATACAGAACACATGCATTTGGAACATTTCCCTTCTTGACATGGTAGGACAGCCTCTTGCTGGTATTAGCACATTGCACAAAGACTCCATTTCATGTTTTGTCCAAACACGTTCTTCCACATACCACTAGCTCAGACCTCGTTCCCAAATTCCAATGTTTCTTCTTTCAAGCTCCCGGCTAGCTAGCCAGACTTTTCATTAATACAATGGCTCATGAATTCTTATATACTCTAACCTTAAGCCATTTTTCTTTTATACAGTTTGAGACCCTGGTGCTCCACTCTACCCTCTGAGATTATTTCCCCTCTTTAAAGGCCTGTGCAACTGCCATTCCTTTTCGGTTTGCAGTCATATACCAAGATGACACATTTGAAGGAAGCTCTCATATGATTACAGGTGTGAGCTGAAAAAGGAGCTTTGAGGACCACTGGGAATGACACAGGAGACTGGATTACCAGTTTGCTTGTGCCCAATCATGACAAAAGTGCATCATCCCAGGTATATCAAATGCCACTCTTTCTCATGATAGGAATGGGCCTGCCTCACCATATGACTTGCTGGACCCACTCACAGTGCGAAGTTATGTTTAGTGCCTCATAACTTGTCTTTTACTCATATCAGATGTTCCAAACACACATTAACAACCAGACATATTACTGATGTGGCAAGCCCCTCAATCTTCATAGGGTTTACCTTCTATCTTTTGGAGCTCCGATGTCTTCCACCAAAGCCTCCAGTGTGCTAGCTACTTCTAGTTCATCTGGCTCAGTCACCACAGTTAAATGATATTCATCATTCATCAAAAGCTATACATTTCCCAACCTACATTCTGACCATGGAGTAATGAACAAACTTGTGTTGGTTGAGCTTTGAACATCCTCTGGGGCTCAGCCACTGTGACTGTTAAATCCTAGAAGTGGTACTCCACTTTCTCTTCTTTCCCACTTCAGAAGAGGAGAGCATCTTCATAGGCTACTGAGAAGTCCCTCTGACTTTCAAAAATGGCTTTCAATTTCTGGGTAACAAACCATAGTTTTCTGTTTTCATTTTTGCAGCACCAGTGGTGCCTAGCAATAGTTACCCCTTCCCATCATCCACATGGATGCAGTTTTCTCTGAAATTCTCAAGCACCTAGTGAATCACACTAGCCATTGCATCCTTCCCATCTATACAACATCCCAATTCACAATCGGTGAGAATTTGAACAATTCTACTTCCATCTGGTGCCAGGAGCCCTCTGTGATTTCTTTACTACTAGTAATGGGGTCTTCCTTGCCCACTGGGCAGTGAGTTATCTTGCTTCCAAATCCCATCTTACTGCCTTGTTTCTCAGACTACTCCTGGTAACAAGTTCACAAATGGTTTTTTTTTAGTAGTTCTGAGATGGAGTTTGGTGTTTAAGCTATGTATTGGGATTAACCCTGTGGCAAGGACTGGAAGCAGGATTAAGAAGAAGAGCCAAACTGTTATTTAGGCCAAACAACACCTCATTCACCCTGGAGAAGGAAATGGAAACCCATTCCAGTATTCTTTCAGGAGAATCCCATGGACTGAAGAACCCACTGGGATATGATCAATAGGGTTGCAAAGAGTCGGACATGACTGAAGTGACTTAGCACGCACAGCACGCATACCTCATCCAACGCTACGGGGAGCTCTGAAGTACTTAGTGCTAGTCAGTGCTATCCTACATTTGGGCAAAATGGCTAGGCCTTTACATTCTTACCTCAGTATGCAACTGAATGTGGGCCAGCCTCCCTCCTGACCACTGGGAAGGGAATATCACTGGGTAAGTTTCTCTGTGACTGAGGCAAACCTTAAAGGAGCTCACAGCTGGGGCAACCCTGAAAGACATATGTGGATAGCACATCTCAGAATCCACTACAGTTGCCCTGAAGGATGTTCCAGCAGTGATGAAAAACAGTGATGCTCTCTCAAAATGTAGCTGTTCAGCTAAAGAAATTTAAACAGTTTTCTTTATTGCAGAACTCAAAGACTTTATAAGGCTAACATGCCATGTGATTCCCTAGAGAGAAAAAGATTTCCAATACGCTATTATTCAATTTATATCAGTTGGAAAAAAATTGATCTATTGTGATAGTATATTTTTTTTAGATGATAGAATCCCAATGAAGTCCTCTTCTTGGGAAAAATATATTCACAATTAAATATGTCAATAAGATTGATTGTATTCTTTGCAGCCAAAGATGGGGAAACTCTATACAGTCAGCAAAAACAAGACCTGGAGCTGGCTATGGCTCAGATCATCAATTCCTTATTGCAAAATTCAGGCTTATATTGAAGAAAGTACGGAAAACCACTAGACGATTCAGGTATGACCTAAATCAAATCCCTTATGTTTATACAATGGAGTTGATGAGCAGATTCAAGGTATTAGATCTACTAGACAAAGGGCTTGAAGAACTATGGAAAGTTTGTAACATTTTACAGGAGTCAGTGACCAAAAACACCCCAAAGAAAAAGAAATGCAAGAAGGCACAGTGGTTGCCTGAGAAGACCTTACAAATAGCTGAGAAAAGAAGTGAAAGGCAAAAGAGAAAGGGAAAGATATATCAAACTGAATGCAGAATTCCAGAGAATAGCAGGGGGAGATAAGAAAGTCTTTTCAGTGAACAATGTAAAGAAATAGAGGAAAACAATAGAATGGGAAAGACTAGAGATCTCTACAAGAAAATTAGAGATATCAAGGCATCTCTAAATTCAGGCCAAGATGGGCACAATAAAGGACAGAAACAGCAAGGACCTAACAGAAGTAGAAGAGATTAAGAAGAGGTGGCAAGAATACACAGAACTATACAACAAGGTCTTAATGATCTGGACAACCACAATGGTGTGGTCATGCACCTAGAGCCAGACAGCCTAGAGTGTGAAGTCAAGTGGGCCTTAGGAAGCATTACTACAAACAAAGCTAGTGGAAGTGATGGAATTCCAGCTGAGTTATTTCAAATCCTAAAAGATGACATTGTTCAAGTGCTGCCCTCAATATGCCAGCAAATTTGGAAAACTCAGCAGTGGCCACAAGACTGAAAAGTTCAGTTTTCATTCTAAAACCAAAGAAAGGGATGCCAAAGAATGTTCAAACTACTGTACAATTGCACTCATTTCACATGCAAGCAAGGTAATTATCAAAATCCCTCAAGCTAGCCTTCAACAGTATGTGAACTGAGAACTTCCAGGTGTACAAACTGGATTTAGAAAATACAGAGGAACCAGAGATCAAATTGCCACCATCCATTGGATCATAGAAAAAGCAAGGGAATTCCCAAAAAATATCTACGTCTGCTTCATTGACTACACTAAACCTTTGACTGTGTAGATCACAACAAACTGTGGAAAATTTTTAAAGAGACAGGAATACCAGACCACCTTACCTGTCTCCTGAGAAACCTGTATGCAGGACAAGAAGCAATAGTTAGAGCCAGACATAGAACAATGTACTGGTTCAAAATTGGGAATCAAAATTGGGAAAGGAGTACATCAAAGCTATGTATTGTCACCCTGCTTATTTAACTTATATGCCGAGTACATTAAGCAAAATGCCAGGCTAGATGAATCACAAGGGGAATTAAGACTGCCGGGAAAAATATCAACTACCTCAGATATGAGGATGATACCACTCTAATGGCAGAAAACAAAGAGGAACTAAAGAGCCTCTTGATGAGGGTGAAAGAAGAGAGTGAAAAAACTGGCTTAAAACTCAACATTCAAAAAGCTAAGATCATGGCATCTGGTCCCATCACTTCATGGCAAATAGTTGGGGAAAAGTAGAAACAGTGAGAGACAGATTTTCTTTTCTCGGGCTCAAAATCACTGCAGATGGTGACTGAATCCATGAAATTAAAAAATGCTTGCTCCTTGGAAGAAAACCTATGACAAACCTAGACAGAATATTAAAAAGCAGCAGAGACATCACTTCACTGACAAAGGTGCATATTGTCAAAGCTACGGTTTTTCCAATAGTCATGTATGGATATGAGAATTGGACCATAAAGAAGGCTGAGTCCCAAAGATTTGATGCTTTTGAATTACGGTGTTGGAGAAGACTCTTGAGAGTCCCTTGGACTGCAAGGAGATCAAACCAGTCCATCCTAAAGGAAATCAATCCTGAATATTCATTGGAAGGACTGATGCTGAAGCTGAAGCTTCAATACTTTGGCCACCTGATGGGAAGAACTGACTCATTGGAAAAGACCCTGATGCTGGGAAAGACTGAGGGCAAGAGGAGAAGGGGGAGACAGAGGATGAGATGGTTGGATGGCATCACCGACTCAGTGGACATGAGTTTGAGCAAACTCCAGGAGACAGTGTCAGACAGGGAAGCCTGGCATGCTAGTCCACGGGGTGGCAAAGAATTGGACACATCTTAGCTACTGAACAACAACAAAATATGTCAGGGATATATTGCTATCCAACAATACAAAGAATGGTTTCAGAGTTACAGAGAAGAGCAAGCTCTTGATGTAGCTGTCACTCTTATGGTGGCTTTTGAAATGTGATTTTCTATTAATTAGCCATTTCAGTTAAGTCTTTTAAAGCTCTATGTTTCTAAAGGGCTCACTGCTCATGTTTACCCAATGGATTGTATTCTGAAGAAATAGCTTGAGAGGAGAGCCCTGCCATGTTTTAAGGAAGTCATCAAAATTATTTGAAAGGGGAAACAGTATATAACGAATGTCCTATCTGACTATCTCAAGCTCAGTATTCTCTGCACAAACGAAGTTCCCTGTGGTGTTATAGAAGGTCTTTCAGTTATGTTTTGTTCTCTATTGTGGAAGAAGAAATAAGTCTTTTGCTCTGTGATTTTTGTCCTAAGTATTTGTCTTATGAAAAACAAACAAACAAACAAAATCTATTTCTGTTTTCTTTAAGATAGTCAAAAATATTTACAAAGAAATTTGGAAACAATTGAGTGATAAATTTATGTCACTGTTTATAGAATCATTTGCACATCGGCATATAGTTTAAACTGGTTGGATTCTTCTTAAAAGGAAATGCTAAGACAGCTCACAGTGGATTTTCACCTATTGTTTAACTAAAAAACTAATGTTCTGTACTGGTAATAAATGGGCATTGATACAACTTTACCTCCCAATGCCTCTGACTTGACCCTGTACAATTTACCTAAGGAACTCCCTGAGCTTGTTTCCTCATGAATAAAATGGAGATTATTCATAAGAATTAGTCATTTGTGAGACTTGAAGGCACTGCATGTTTTAAATCTAGTTCCCTTCCCGGCAACCAGTAAGATTCAGTCCATGGTGGTGGTTATTATTGTTGTCACTATAAATCTCGAGATTATTATTCTTCTTTTTTTCCAGAACTTTCTATTTGATTTTAAAATCAGCCAACTCAAGTAGCTAGTGACTGCCTAAGTCTACTTGGCTCCATTATGTGTGTTTAAATAATGTAAAAGGTTACAATGACACATACTACCTCCTTTGGCAAAGATCTATCTGTTGCATTTTGCTGAAATGACAAATAAAATAGCTATTGCATACATGACGTCAGTGAAGCTTTTAAACAAATTGCCCTTCTGTAATTACAAAGGGAACACTGTCCCTATACTACAAGTTTTTTTGGGGGGTTTTTTGGTAATTATTTGCAATGGAAACAGTGTAATAGGAGCCCTTATGGTGACTTCCATAGTGCTAATTTAATTATATGGTGAATACACGTGCAATTGATTTAAATGTCGTAAATCCTTTCAGCATTGTTATGAATAAATGCACATATGCTTACAGATCCTAATGTGGTACTTTATTCCATTATCCTGAGTGGCTTGCTTTCTGTGTTCGCGTTGAAAGACATACAAGGGAAAATATGGGTCTGTCAAATGCCCATTGCAATGAGAAAGCAATTATCCCAGGAAGTGCAATAACAAAGGTTACTAGCTTCTGAGAATCTGAATTTTAGAGTTTCATTTGTCTCTGTTTCTTCTTAACATGGAATAGCTACTCAGACATAGGAAGAAGGCAGGGAGAAACTGAATTTAGGAGAAATCTTAAAAGACTGATATATCCAGAGACATTTGTGCAAAGGATTTCCAAATGTAGGTATGCAGATCCCACTGGTCTTGACAATTTTGGGGCTTATTGAGAACATGAGGATTTTAAAGTATGATTTCTTAACGCTATTAAAAAAATCCCTGTGATTATGTCTTTCTAACATTGGAAAGAAGGGGGCTTCCTTTATGAAATGAGAGTGAGAGCAGGTTGTAGTTTTATGTTTTGTTCTGTGTTAGTGTCCTTACTTGGTTAAACAAAGTACTTAACAAATCTTTATCAGGTTGGTCAAAGTGTTAAAGGTCCCACACCACCCAAAAATAGTGAGAACCACTTATCTATAGAACTATGTAATTCTTGATCCTGGCTCTGGTTCCTTCCTTCACCCAGGAGTTCATTCTTCTAAATTCTTAGCAGTAAATCTAAGACAAACCAATATTTGATTCACCATCACTTACTAAAAAAGAAATTTTCATTTTATTTAACTTATTTAACTTACTCTGTCAATTCTTGATGAAAGTGAAAGAGGAGAGTAAAAAAGCTGGCTTAAAACTCAACATTCAAAAAACTAAGATTATGGCATCTGGTCCCATCACTTCATGGCAAATAGATGGGGAAACAATGGAAACAGTGAGAAAGTTTATTTTTGGTGGCTCCAAAATCACTGCAGATGGTGACTGCAGCCATGAAATTGAAAGACGCTTGCTCCTTGGAAGAAAAGCTATGACCAGCCTAGACAGCATATTGAAAAGCAGAGGCATTATTTTGCTGACGAAGGTCTGTCTAGTCAAAGCTATGGTTTTTCCAGTAGTCATGTATGGTTGTGAGAGTTGGAGTATAAAGAAAGTTGAGCACCAAAGAATTCATCTTTTGAACTGTGGTGCCAAAGACTCTTGAGATTCCCTTAGACTGCAAGGAGATCCAACCAGTCAATCCTAAAGGAAATCAGTCCTGAATATTCATTGGAAGGACTGATGTTGAAGCTGAAACTCCAATTCTTTGGCCACCTGATGTGAAGAACTGACTTATTTGAAAAAACCCTGATGTTGGGAATGATTGAAGGTGGGAGGAGAAGAGGACGACAGAGGATGAGACGGTTGGATGGCATCACCGACTTGATGGACATGAGTATCAGTAATATCCGAGAGTTGTTGGTGGACAGGGGGGCCTGGTGTGCTGCAGTCCATGGGTCACAAAGAGTCAGATATCACTAAGCAACTGAACTGACTGATGTCAATGCTATGGAAGGTATATCAAAGTAAGATGTAAATGTGAATTAGATGAACTTACTTCCGTAGTCCATCCACTAGTAGTCATGTTATTTTAAGGTCTCTGAATTTGAGATCCTCCTAGAGTAACAGGCAAATTTGGCCTTGGAATACAGAATGAAGCAGGGCAAAGACTAATAGAGTTTTGCCAAGAAAATGCACTGGTCATAGCAAACACCCTCTTCCAACAACACAAGAGAAGACTCTACACATGGACATCACCAATTGGTCAACACCGAAATCAGATTGATTATATTCTTTGCAGCCAAAGATGGAGAAGCTCTATACAGTTAGTAAAAACAAGACTGGGAGCTGACTGTGGCTCAGATCATGAACTCCTTATTGCCAAATTCAGACTTAAATTGAGGAAAGTAGGGAAAACCACTAGACCATTCAGGTATGATGTAAATCAAATCCCTTATGATTCTACAGTGGAAGTGAGAAATAGATTTAAGGGCCTAGATCTGATAGATAGAGTGCCTGATGAACTATGGAATGAGGTACATGACATTGTACAGGAGACAGGGATCAAGACCATCCCCATGGAAAACAAATGCAAAAAAGCAAAACGGCTGTCTGGGGAGGCCTTACAAATAGCTGTGAAAAGAAGAGAAGTGAAAAGCAAAGGAGAAAAGGAAAGATAAAAACATCTGAATGCAGAGTTCCAAAGAATAGCAAGAAGAGATAAGAAAGCCTTCTTCAGCAATCAATGCAAAGACACAGAGGAAAACAACAGAATGGGAAAGACTAGAGATCTCTTCAAGAAAATTAGAGATACCAAGGGAACATTTCATGCAAAGATGGGCTCGATAAAGGACCGAAATGGTATGGACCTAACAGAAGCAGAAGATATCAAGATGAGGTGGCAAGAACACACAGAAGAACTGTACAAAAAAGGTCTTCATGACCCAGATAATCACAATGGTCTGATCACTGACCTAGAGCCAGACATCCTGAAATGTGAAGTCAAGTGGGCCTTAGAAAGCATCACTATGAACAAAGCTAGTGGAGGTGATGGAATTCCAGTTGAGCTAGTAAATCCTGAAAGATGATGCTATGAAAGTGCTGCACAAAATATGCCAACAAATTTGGAAAAGTCAGCGGTGGCCACAGGACTGGAAAAGGTCAGTTTTCATTCCAATCCCAAAGAAAGGCAATGCCAAAGAATGCTCAAACTACCACACAATTGCACTCATCTCACACGCTAGTAAAGTAATATTCAAAATTCTCCAAGCCAGGCTTCATCAATACATGAACCGTGAACTTCCAGATGTTCAAGCTGGTTTTAGAAAAGGCAGAGGAACCAGAGATCAAATTGCCAACATCCGCTGGATCATGGAAAAAGCAAGAGAGTTCCAGAAAAACATCTATTTCTGCTTTATTGACTATGCCAAAGCCTTTGACTGTGTGGATCACAATAAACTGTGGAAAATTCTGAAAGAGATGGGAATACCAGACCACCCGACCTGCCTCTTGAGAAACCAGTATGCAGGCCAGGAAGCAACAGTTAGAACTGGCCATGGAACAACAGACTGGTTCCAAATAGGAAAAGGAGTACATCAAGGCTGTATACTGTCACCCTGCTTATTTAACTTCTATGCAGAGTACATCATGAGAAACGCTGGACTGGAAGAAACACAAGCTGGAATCAAGATTGCCGAGAGAAATATCAATAACCTCGGATATGCAGATGACACCACCCTTATGGCAGAAAGTGAAGAGGAACCAAAAAGCCTCTTGATGAAAGTGAAAGTGGAGAGTGAAAAAGTTGGCTTAAAACTCAACATTCAGAAAACAAAGATCATGGCATCTGGTCCCATCACTTCATGGCAAATAGATGGGGAAACAGTGACTGGTGGTGAGCAACCAGTCCATTCTAAAGGAGATCAGCCCTGGGATTTCTTTGGAAGGAATGATGGTAAAGCTGAAACTCCAGTACTTTGGCCACCTCATGCGAAGAGTTGACTCATTGGAAAAGACTCTGATGCTGGGAGGGATTAGGGGCAGGAGGAGAAGGGGACGACAGAGGATGAGATGGCTGGATGGCATCACTGACTCGATGGACATGAGTCTGGGTGAACTCTGGGAGTTGGTGATGGACAGGGAGGCCTGTCGTGCTGCGATTCATGGGGTCACAAAGAGTCAGACACGACTGAGCGACTGAACTGAAATGAACTGAAGGAAAAAGAAACTCCATCTTGCTGGATTACTTCCTAAGGAATTAATGGTAGTGAAAATGAAGATAATATTTATGTGGGTTTCTAAAGTTTATGGGCTTCCCTAATAGCTCAGTTGGTAAAGAATCCGCTGCAGTGCAGGAGACCCAGGTTCGATTCCTGGGTTGGGAAGATCCCCTGGAAAAGGGATAGGCTACCCACTCCAGTATTCTTGGGCTTCCCTTGTGGCTCGGTAGGTAAAGAATCTGCCTGCAATGTGGGAAGCCTGGGTTCAATCCCTGGGTTGGGAAGATTCCCTGGAGAAGGGAAAGGCTACCCACTCCAGTATTCTGGCCTGGAGAATTCCATGGACTGTAAAGTCCATGGGGTCACTAAGAGTCAGACATGACTAAGTGAATTTCACTTTCACTTCACTTAAGTTTCTGAATATTTCTATCTCACTTAATATTGAAAATAATCCTTTGAGGTAGACTTGACTACCCCACTTTCCAAAGGAAGTAATTAAAATGTCAAAACAGGAAAAAAATTTTTAAAACCTGAAATTATCCAGCTAATACGTGGCTTGAATATAGATTCTCTACCCATATTCAAACACTCTTCTCTATAGCAGAGCTGTGTGGATTATGCAGTTGAACAATTTCTCCTATGCCTCAGACATGAGTTAAAAGAAGATCTATTTCCCTTTTCCCCCTCAAAGGTGATAACATTTAGAAACTGCAGTGTAAGACCCACCTATTTAGTCCGAGCTGGAATTGTTCTTCACGTCTGTCATCATCCATCTTTCCCTCTCCTTTTCTAACAGTCTCTGTGCCCTGAGTTTAGCCCAGATTTCCTTGAGAAAACTGCTGCTGTCAGATTTCTTCCTTCTTCCTGGTATCTGAGTTGTCCTCTGAGATGCCACAGCAAGGGACCTCCTGCTGACTCTACTCTGTCATAGTCCAGCTGAGCTTTTTGGTGAAGACAATTGGATGCCAAGGCTCTTCATGGAATGCATCTGTCAAGCCTTTGGAGTTATTAGGGAAGCAAGACTGGCTAACCCCATGCAGTGTCACCGTCCCAGCTCTTCTCTCATATTCTTCCTTTGCCTCAAGGGAGCTTAGTTCCCTCAAGACTATGTCTGGCAAAGTGGAGGACATTGCATCCAACTAGATGGCAAGATGCATGGACCCCTCATTCCCTCTTCTGTTTCTCATATATGTGCACAACACAGAAAGTGATTCAAAGAATTGCCCTGAGCATTCCAAAGCTTCCTAAGCAAAACATGCAAGATAAAATACTGACCTTGGATTTTGTTCTTAAAAGAAGATTAACACCAGGCCAACTCAAATGTGTAAGACTTCAAAAGACTCTAAGAAGCTGATGATTTAAAGTGTCATTTTCAATGTCTTTTTTTTTAAGGGCCAAGGCTAGGATATTTCTGTGGGTAGGTTTTTTCATTTTTTGCATAGTCCTAAGCAGCTCAAAATTGAATTAGGGCAGATTTTTCCAAACCATCATGAAGAATATATATTTACCAGTTTTAAAAGCTTCCCGGAAGATTTAAGAGGGCAGGAGTATTTCAGTCACAATCCATTAACCTTATTTATCATCCATTGAAAATGTGTAAGTGTGAAACCATTTTCAATTTCTGCTAATGTGCCTAGAACTGATATAGCGTGTCATACCTAATTTCCACACTGCATTATGGAGCTGTGTTTTGTATTTGTGTATCCGGAAGTGGCAGAGCTCACAAATTCAGGATCTCACTCTCGCATAGCCAGACAACACGACTGAGGCCAACCTCCCATCCTTTAACAGAGAAGGAATTAGCGCCTTGAGAGTTGATTCCTTAGTCCCCTGCTCTGTACACTGTATAGCCTTCCTATCCTAGAAAATGTAGCTTTGAACATAAATATGTCATGAGCCTGATTTATAAATATAACTTCAGCTCTGAAGGATATTTGTGTATGTGTTCTTATTTTGGATCTTTTGGCCATTTTCTCTGTTGATATTGCAGTGTTTATTGAACATCTATTTAGACATGACTAGGTACCATTTGGCACCATAAGTAACATTTATTGAAAATTTACTATGTTTTAGTCACTGTGCTAGTTTATGGACATTGTTCCATTAACTGCTTGCAACTCCTCTATGACTTAAGCAAGGTAGGTGTTATCATTCTACTAAGTTTGGGAGAGAACTAAGAGTTTGAGTAACTTGCCCAAAGACATACGGTGATTAAATGTGATTCAAACCCAGTCCTGTCTGACTCTGTATCATGGCTCCTATTCTATAAAACATGAGAAGTGCTAGAGCATAGACTTGAGGAATAAACACATGTAAATACCTATTATGTAGATTAGCAAAATGTCAATCATTTCATAGCAAAGTACATGAAAACAGAAAAGTCAGGTCAAGCCCTAAGGAAAATCCAGGGGGAAAATACTAAAAAGAAGTGAGTCTAGTATCTGGGTTGTAAATAAAGAAAGTAATTGGGGTGGAGGCAGGAGGTGTGCAGGGGAAAGCAGAGCAAGCATGTGCAGGTAAGGCCATAAGGGAAGAGAGGATGAGGCAAAGAAATAGGCAAAAAAAGGGAGTGGGGGGATGGAGGGCAGGATTCAGGCGAGATGCAGAGCAGCAAAGGGTCAGTCCCTTCATCAGGGTGGGACCTGTGCAAGTCATGCATCAATCCTTTACTGAATCCAGAATGTTTGCAACTCTCCTGTAAAGGCTCACGGCAGTTATCAAGGGTGAGATGGATCAAGTGAAAGCATCTCACAGGACTGGAGGTCAAAGAATGCTAAAAACTGCAGAGAAGTCCTACCACTGAAAGTGTTCCAACTAGGGTGGGAGATTATAGAAAGGGTTGCCCTGCACAACTTCATGGTGGAAGGGGCTGGACACTGTGCAGTGCTCAAGCTGTGTGGACCCAACCACTCAATGCCTGAGCCTTTCCCTTCCCTACTTCCAACTGGCTTCAGGCAAAATCATTCATGCCCTCCTCTGTGATCTATGAGTACTGGGCATATAATAAGTGTGGCACTTATTATGTGAGAGTAAGGGTGGGTCTTACCCACTCCACCAGCTGTGAGTGTTCTGAGGGCATGTCCACTGAATTAAATTATTTTTTAAAAACCGAGTAACATTGCCTTTAACAAATACACTCAGTGGTCTTCCCCTTAGTGACATTTTTCAAACTCTTTCTGGCTACTTTTGCTTTGCCTTTGTTCCTGGTATTTGCCGTGTAAGACTTCCTGAGGGAAATGAATGAGTAGGTGACCAGGGCAAGTGAAGGGGGAGAAGGGAAGGCACACATACTGTAACTTGGGAGCCCAAGAGCCTACACCAGTAGGAGATGGCTTAGCGTCTATATGTGGTAAGGATTGCCTCCCTACATGTTGTGCTAATAAGAACCAACTCAACTCAGTTTACCTGCTTACAGCCCTCTGGAAGCACTACTGCCCCTGTGTCGCTCTGAGGGAAAGGACCCACCCTTATTTGGAACAACATCCCATGTCCTTGGGCCTTCTCCTCTTAATCCACGTAAGGATTGTGCTGATAAGGCCAAGCTTCTCAGAAAGTAATGGGAGGGGAAAGCTTGCTGCAGCAACCCCGTTGGGCAGGCAGGCTGGAAGGTTCCCCAGAATTCCTCTGTGCACCCCCTGCAGTTTTGTTTTCTGTTTTATCTCTGAGCTTAACCATCTTTCCTGAGCTTGCCTTCTCATTCTGCTGTTAATCACACGTGAGGAGGGATAACGCAGCTCATTTGTCAGACTCCAGATGCTCAAAGAGATTATTAGTTCATGATGCTCAAGGAAATTATTAGTTCTTGAAATTAGTATGCTCACTTGGATGAGCCAAGAATATAAGCCTTGTTTGCAGAGAATGAGGTAAGTCCTAAACAATGACATTCCAAGAGAAGATTGTATGTAAAGAGTAAATGTGCTGATTGTCAAAGAGCAGACACAGTATTTTGTATGTGCTTTTTAAATCCAGATACAGTATCTAAACAACAATAAAAACAAACAAACAAAAATGTTGCTGTGCCTCTGGGTGGCAAGACGGAGGAGATGACATGAATTAGAAGATCACATGCTTTGTGCGGGGTTGTGACTCACGCCTTACTTGCACTGCTTCCTGACATGGACTTTTCTCATTCTCTCATTCCTCATCTTCTCCATACTTGGAAGAAATAAGAGAATTTGAGTTCTGGAATCACACAACCTGAGATTGAATGTCAGCTCCTCCATGTGTATGCTATTTAAGTTTTCCAAGGCTCAAATGTTTCTTCATGTAGGATCTAAGTAGCTGCTAAAGTTACTGCTTGACATATATAGAGTATTCAACAAATATGAAAAATTATGGATCTAAGTCTTCAAAGGCACACTCAATCCTATCCCCCCACTGAGTAGCTTCTTTATAGAACGACCATGTCTTAAAGTCTTTACCAGAGCACATAGGCATGAAACATGACCCTCAGATCCTCAGACATTCTATTTTTCCCATTCTAACAGTTAGGAAAAAATGAATGGAATTGTTTCAGAAATTAACAATTAGAAGCTTTCACATAAATATCCTGATTTCTAGCTTCATTTGAAAATTCAGAAACCCTGGCAGTTCCGGCTATCGCCATTGCTGCATAGCAACAATCCCTATGGCTCAGTAGGCGCTGCCCTCCTGAGACAAGCAGGCGTCTCCACTGTGACACAGACCCCACCACTCTCTACTGTCTTCCAGAAAACAAGACCCATTCTCAATTGTCATTTTTCACCAGACTTTTATGGCTTTTTGTCTTAAAACACAGAAAAATTATATTATGTTGCCTTATTTAGGCAGATTAATTCATTTTTTAATCAACTCCCATTTTTAAGGACTACTTGGACATTGACAGGAATTGAATAGATAGATAAATTTGAAAATAACTGATATATCTTCTAATCCCTAGTATGGCCTTTCCTACTACTTTTCTTCTTCTATACTCAGCAATATTTTACAGTTTTCAGGATAATGGTTTTTACATATACTTTAAGTATTTGTTAAACATTTGGTATTTTTGATGCTTTATAAGTAGAATTTTATTTTTAACTTTATTTTCCAATTGTTTGATTATTTATGGACATTTACCTGTTTACCCTTTGACATAAGTTCACCTATTAATTTTTGTAATTTTGAAGATTCTTTAATATTTTATAAATGAAAAATATCATGCCTTTTCTTTCCAATCTTTACCATTTTTCTTACTGTTACACTAGTGGAAACCTTGAAAATAATACTAAAAAAATAAGAGTGTCCATCATTGCCTTTTCCCCATTCTTAGGAGTGAGCACTCAATATATTCACAGATGCCCTTTATTAAATGGACTTATATTTTTAATCTTAGTTTCCCGGGAGTTTATAATCATGAGGGGGTTTACTCAAATATCTTTCTGCTTCTATTAAGACAATTACATAATTTTTTTCTCCTTTCTTCTTTTACTGTAGTTCATTATTTTGAATGATTTACATATGTTGAAATTCTTATACCACTAAAAAACCCCACCTGATAGATCATGACGTCTATAAGATTTAAGTATCTTCAAATTTGAAACCAATTTTAAAAACATATGTGCTCTATAATTGTTGGATTTAGTATACTTTAAACGTTAATTAGGCCTACTGGGTTGACTATGTTATTAACAACCTCTGTATCCTTGTGTAACTTTCCTGGTTGGCTCAGTGGTAAAGAATCTGCCTGCCAAGGCAGGAGACGGGTTTGATCCCTGGGTCAGGAAGATCCCCTTGGTGAAGGAAACAACAATCTACTCCAGTATTCTTGCCTGGAAAATCCCATAGACAGAGGAGCCTGGTGGGCTACAGTCCAAGGGGTTGCAAAAGAGTCAGACATGACTTAGTGACTAAACAACAATATATCCTTGTGTATTCTTTTGTCAGTTTTGTCTGACAATTACTGAGAACAAAATATTTAAAATCTCCAACAATGATTATGGATTTATCTATTTATTTCTTTAGCTCCGTCAATTTTTGCTTTATAAATTTTGATGTTCTGTTTTTAGTTATATACAAGTTTAATATTATGTCATTCCACTAAATTGGTACTTTTATCATTATGAAATGACTATCTTTGTGTGAAGCACTCTTTTTTCTTTCTTATGCTATTAACATGGCATATCATTTCCAAAACTTTTTCTTTCAAACCATCTGTGTCTTAGTATTTAAAGTGTTTCACTTTTATGTTTGGGCCTTGCTATTTTGTCTAGTCTGACAATATCTCACTTTAATTGGACTGTTTAGTTTATTATATTTATGTACCAATTTGCTATTGTTTTCTATTCATCCCATGTATTTTAACTTTTTATCCTGTTATCTTTAGGTTAATTAAATATCTTTTGCATTCCATTTTACTTCCTGTATTTCTTTTTTATCTATAAGACTTTTTAAAAATTATTTTTCAGTAGTTGCATTTTTAATTTACTACAGTCCAGATATAATCAATATTGAATCAGTTCATATTTCACTATTTTCAACTCATCTTCACATTTGACAAATATAAGAACCTTATGATGCTGTAGTTTCTTTATCACTCATTCCCAACCTTTTTGCTATTATTGCATATATTTCACTGCTATTATTTGTACTCCTTCAGTTTGGAGAAGGTAAGTACAAGAAAAAAATTTTCTTTGAAACCTTAACTTGAGTCACTGGATATATCATGTGATGATAAGGTGGAGAGAACTTTATCAAACAACACAAGTAAAAACAAATCAAGTTCAAATTCCTAGAGAAACAGGACACACATGTGTGCACACACATATACACATATATATTTTTTACCTCCCATCTTTTTACAACAGAAAAAAAAAAAAAAGTACATTTGGGGAACTACAACAGACATACAGATAGATTCCCAATATCAAAGACGGTCCCCTCCCATCTCTTCCTCAAATCCCACAAACTGCTTGTTTGGAGAAGGGGAGTGGGGGTTGGAGAAGGGGAGTGGGGGTGCAACAGTGCTTCCATTATCTGTTAAGCTCAATTAAGACAACAGCTGTGTTCCAAAATACACAGGAGAAGAGGCTATTTTGCATTAGAATGCATTAGGGGACTATCACTAGGGAAGCACAGATGGCTTTAATCAGGGACATTGGAAAATTACCATTCTCTTCACTTTTCCAACGTCTGTGAGACTTAGGTCTCAAGAACCATATCCCTGCTCCCCATCAGAGCCAATTAGGAATAGAAATTCTTATCACTGGCTGTGATGACTGTGTCTTCTTAGAGCTAATCTTGTAAGGCTGGGTGCCCGTTTCTTTTTTGGCAATTTATAGCATTCATGCTTGCTATGTATTGGAGAAAGGGGAAAAAATTGGAGCCAGGTTCTAAAAAGATAGTTGGCAACAGAGGTGTCTATGAATAAAGCACTTCTGGGCATTTAAAATGGAAACAAAATGACACTACGTGATGTATTAAGGCCCAAAGCTAAATTGCAAATTGAGAATCAGAAATCTTGGGTTCCATTCCTGGTTCAACTAATAACTCATTTTATAAACTCTGTCTTCTGTTTCCATGTTATTAAAATGTCTCTAACTAAAATTGCCCACTACACAGTATCTCTCATTCCTTCGTCAACTTTCTAAACAGAAAACAAAGATTCTCTAAGCTCCCCACAAATAGAGCTGAGTATATTCTAAGGAGTAGAAAAAGTATTGATAAGTATGTAATAGTAACAGAAAATCCGTTTTGTCTGTATGCTAACACTGAAGTGAAGTGTTAGTCGCCCAGTGATGCTGAACTCTCTGCGACCCCCATGGACTGCAGCTCACCAGGCACCTCTGTCTATGGGATTTTCCAGGCAAGAATACTGGACTGGGTAGCCATTTCCTTCCCAGGGGATCTTCCCCACCCAGGGATTGAACCTGGGCCTCCTGCACTACAGGCAGATTCTTTACCAACTGAGCTAAGAAGGAAGCCCATCAAATGCAGAACATCGCAAATAGTTTATTTGGGGTTTTCAGAATTGCAATTTTGTAGACATACATTCTGGTAAAACTGAAAGAGTGTTCCAGGGAAGAGAAAGAGTCAGAGACTTAAAAAGGCAAATACCACAAGATTGCTTTGGAAGGAATTATGACTGACTCTGACACAGGAAAGGAAATATTTGTCCTTAAGGAACAGGCTGTCACAAAGTATATAGGGTGAAGGTCCAATAAGTAGATAGACTGTCATGAGTTATTTTAGGGTAAGGGTCCCAAAAGTATCTTGACTTTCTGGAACACTGAGTTGGATGCTTGCATTGACATTAAGTGGTCCAAAGGTCGGATTCCATCCTGGCTGGGACATGCTTGAGTCATACTTTTGCAGTGCCCTCCCGGCTCCAGTTTAGAGGGCTCTCTTAGCAACACTGAATCCATTTTGATTTTCCTTTCACAACACTTAACCTAAATCTTCCTTCCTGGTTGACTTGATAAGAGCTCTTGAGGCTCTGGTTACTGTGTGTGGCTCTTGGGAGCTGTTGGGTACTTAATTTTATCCATGTAGAAGGTCCACTGCACTCAGGGTGAAGCACATTCTTACAATTGATATATTTTTATAGCACAGCCTATGTGCCCATTGCAATTGCGTGCACTGAAAATCCCCATTCAAGTGAAAGATTTGTTTTCTTTGTTAGAGTGGCTCTTGGGTGAAGTTCCCTGTCTATTTAATGGACTTTTTGACATATAATGTTCAGGGGACATGTAATTATGATTATTTTTTATATTAAAAAACAGTGAAATCACTAATATCCAAGTCAGAAGCTATTTGCTTCTTAATTATAGTCTAAAAAAGACATAAAATTTATTATTTAAAAGCTCCAATTGAATTGACCAAAAGTGGATTTATTTATTTTCATCTTTTTTGCCATGCCAGGCAGCATGTGGGATCTTAGTTCCCCCACAAGGAATTGAACCCTCTGCAGTGAAAGCTCAGAGTCTTAAGAACTGGACCACCAGGAAAATCCTGACCAAAACTAGACTTAGACATGCTTTGAGATATTTCATTTTATAAAATTTACTTTGTATATTTTTAGTATTTAAAATTTAAATACTTAGTGAAGGCATTTATGGATGTGAGAGTTGGACTATAAAGAAAGCTGATGCTTTTGAAATGTGGTGTTGGAGAAGATTCTTGAGAGTCCCTTGGACTACTAGGAGATCCAGTCAGTCCATCCTAAAGGAGATCAGTCCTGGGTATCCATTGCAAGGACTGATGTTGAAGATGAAACTCCAATATTTTGGCCACCTGATGCGAAGATTTGACTCATTAGAAAAGACCCTGATGCTGGGAAAGATTGAGGGCAAGAGGAGAAGGGGATGACAGAGGATGAGATGGTTGGATGGCATCACCGACTCGATGGACATGGGTTTGGGTGGACTCCGGGAGTTGGTGATGGACAGGGAGGCCTGGCATGCTGTGGTTCATGGGGTGTCAGAGTCAGACATGACTGAGCAACTGAACTGAAGATATTTTATAAGAAAATCAATTATGATTTTTGGTGATGCTTAGCTTTTCCTTGTCGACACTGAATCTGCTACTCTATATCCTGTAAAAATCCTCTCAAATCCCAGATGCACCCCAAGAATGCCCCAGGATGCCTGACTTTAACTGAGCATGCTCTACCCCTTCAAGACCCACTTCTAATCCTGTCAGATTGGGACCTTAAAGACCACAGGCAGAGTCGATGTCCTCCTTACTCTCCACCACAAAAATGTCTGCTGCTTGGATGTCTGGGCTTTACAGCATTTCTTCCCTCCCTCCCTCCCCTTCTTCATTGTTGTCATCTGTCTCACACTTGATTATGCCCTCTTATTGACTACAGGTTTTTGCACTTAGAATATAACCTTATTCTCGACTCCAAGCCCTGCTATTCATCCACATGGATTCCCTATCCAACACCCTGGCTGTTCATTTCCTTGACCTCCTCTCCTCCAGTGACCTACACTGCCTCACCATCTTCCATGCACACACCTGCCCTAGTGTGACTTAGTCCTTGCTCTAACCTTTAATGAAATCACTTTCAAAATAATTTCTCTCTCCTACTACACTACTATCATCTTCATCATCTTATATCCTTTTAAACATGATCACCTGTCTTCCATAAAAGAACAAATAAACAAAAACTTCTTTTGACTGGTGAATTCCTTCTTGATTCATCTAACACCTGTTTCTCTCAGTCAGTTCAGTTCGATCTCTCAGTCGTGTCCGACTCTTGGAGACCCCATGGACTGCAGCACGTCAGGCCTCCCTGTCCATCACCAACTTCCAGAGTTTACTCAGACTTGTGTCCATTGAGTCAGTGATGCCATCCAACCATTTCATCCTCTGTCATCCCCTTCTCCTCCTGCCCTCAATCTTTCCTAGGATCAGGGTATTTTCAAATGAGTCAGTTTTTCCCATCAGGTGGCCAAAGTATTGGAGTTTCAGCTTCAACATTAGTCCTTCCAATGAACACCCAGGACTGATTTCTTTTTCGATGGCCTGGTTGGATCTCCTTGTAGTTCAAGAGACTCTCAAGAGTTTTCTCCAATTCCACAGTTCAAAAGCATCAATTCTTCAGTGCTCAGCTTTCTTCACAGTCCAACTCTCACATCCATACATGACTACTGGAAAAACCATAGCCTTGACTAGATGGATCCTTGTTGGCAAAGTAATGTCTCTGCTTTTTAATATGCTGTCTCGGTTGGTCATAACTTTTCTTCCAAGGAGTAAAAATCTTTTTATTTCATGGCTGAAGTCACCATCTGCAGTGATTTTGGAGCCCCAAAAAATAAAGTCAGCCACTGTTTCCACTGTTTCCCCATCTATTTGCCATGAAGTGATGGGACCAGATGCCATTGATCTTTGTTTTCTGAATATTGAGCTTTAAGCCAACTTTTTCACTCTCCTCTTTCACTTTCATCAAGAGGCTCTTTAGTTCTTCTTCACTTTCTGCAAATAAGGGTGGTGTCATCTGCATATCTGAGGTTATTGGTGTTTCTCCGGGCAATCTTGATTCCATCTTGTGCTTCTTCCAGCCCAGTGTTTCTCATGATGTACCCTGCACAGAAGTTAAATAAGCAGGGTGACAAAATACAGCCTTGACGTACTTCTTTTCCTATTTGGAACCAGTCTGTTGTTCCATGGCCAGTTCTAACTGTTGCTTCCTAACCTGCATATAGGTTTCTCAAGAGGCAGGTTAGGTGCTCTGGTATTCCCATCTCTTTCAGAATTTTCCACAGTTTATTGTGATCCACACAGTCAAAGGCTTTGGCATAGTCAATAAAGCAGAAATAGATGTTTTTCTGGAACTCTCCTGCTTTTTCGATGATCCAATGGATGTTGGCCATTTGATCTCTAGAGCCTCTGCCTTTTCTAAAAGGAGCTTGAACATCTAGAAGTTCATGAACAATTATTATTGAAGCCTGGCTTGGAGAACTTTGAGTATTACTTTCCTAGCGTGTGCTATGCTATGCCTAGTCACTTCAGTCATGTCCGACTCTGTGTGACCCCATAGATGGCAGCCCACCAGGCTCCCCCGTCCCTGGGATTCTCCAGGCAAGAACAATGGAGTGGGTTGCCATTTCCTTCTCCAATGCCTGAAAGTGAAAAGTGAAAGTCAAGTCGCTCAGTCGTGTCTGACCCTCAGCGACCCCATGGACTGCAGCCTTCCAGGCTTCTCTATCCATGGGATTTTCCAGGCAGGAGTACTGGAGTGGGGTGCCATTGCCTTCTCCATGCTAGTGTGTGAGATGAGTGCAATTGTGTGGTAGTTTGAGCATTCTTTGGCATTGCCTTTCTTTGGGATTGGAATGAAAACTGACCTTTTCCAGTCCTGTGGCCACTGCTGAGTTTTCCATATTTGCTGGCATATTGAATGCAGCACTTTCACAGCATCGTCTTTCAGGATTTGAAATAGCTCAACTGGAATTTCATCTTTCCTCCACTAGCTATGTTCGTAGTGATGATTCCTAAGGTCCACTTGACTTCACATTCCAGGATGTCTGGCTCTAGGTGAGTGATCACACCATCATGATTATCTGGGTCGTGAAGATCTTTTATGTACAGTTCTCTTGTGTATTCTTGCCACCTCTTTTTAATATCTTCTGCTTCTGTTAGGTCCATACCATTTCTGTCCTTTATTGAGCCCATCTTTGCATGAAATGTTCCCTTGGTATCTCTAATTTTATTGAAGAGATCTCTAGTCTTTCCCATTCTATTGTTTTCCTGTATTTATTTGCACTGATCTCTGAGGAAGGCTTTCTTATCTCTCCTTCCTATTCTTTGGAACTCTGCATTCAAATGGGTATATCTTTCCTTTTCTCCTTTGCTTGTGGTTTCTCTTCTTTTCACAGGTATTTGTAAGGCCTCCTCAGACAGCCATTTTGCTTTTTTGCATTTCTTTTTCTTGGGGATAGTCTTGCTCCCTGTCTTCTGTACAATGCCACGAACGTCTGTTCATAGTTCATCAGGCACTCTGTCTGTCAGATCTAGTCCCTTATATCTATTTCTCACTTCCACTGTATAATCGTTAGCAATTTGATTTAGGTCATACCTGAATGGTCTAGTGGTTTTCCCTACTTTCTTCAATTTAAGTCTAAATTTGGCAATAAGGAGTTCATGATCAATGTCAAACTTAACATGAGGTACATACACTCAGTAGCCACACTGCACTCTAATGTGGTTTCCTCTCCATATTACTTATCAAATGCCTCCAAACCAATGAACTCAGTGGATGTTTGTCAATCCCATCACATCTGTCTGATGCTGTTGACCACTTCCCTATTCTTACAACATTCTCTTCCTCTGCTCTATATCATAATCTGGCTTCTCTTCCTCACTGCTCCCTGCCTTGTCTTCTCTGACATCCTACCTTCCTTCTCCACAGTGTTAAATTCTATAGTTATGTCGAGCTATTCAAGACCCTTTATTTTACTCATTTGGTATCCTCTCCCTTCAAGAATTTATATATGCCTTCAGCTTTAATTACTATCAAGGCAATTTACAAACCAATCTTTAGGCTTCGCTCTGCAGTCTAGATCAATATATCCACCTGCTTACCTGATATCTCCACTTCAATGTCTCAATGATATTTCATTCTTAAAATGTCCCAGGCCAAATTAATTATCTTCCAGCATGAATTTCTTTCAATTTGCACTTCAATGAAATCAAGAGTAGAAACTGGTTTTCTTCTAAAATGTGATCAGTCCCCTAAATTGATTCTTACACTCTTCTTCATCGTTTAGTATCCATTTCCAACCTTTGCCTAGGTACCATCTAATTATTCCTCAAATGCATGTTCTCAGGACCATAGCTACTATCTTTACCCTAATCCAACCTGCAAGTATCTCTTACATGGACAGCTCCACTGCAATAGCCTCCCAACTGATTCACCTTTACCAACTCTTGCTTCTTTTCAATAAGCTATCAAAGTGATCTTTTCCCAAAATAAATCTCCCCTAATGCTTGAAATATTTAATGGCTCCACATTATACTGAATACAGAGACCTAATCCCTCCTTCAGTAGCCAGTTAAGCTATATTCCTTTAGATGTCCCCCAGATATGGCTCCTCTGGGTAAACTTCCCTGGCTCCTTTGACATTCCCCACGCCTGCAGGACTTTATGAAATGGGATTCAGAAAGTTCTAAGTCAAGTCTGGGTGAGACTGATGAGTAAGCAATGAGAGAAGTCAGAAGGCTGACTATTCCCCTAAAATCTGAAAATGCTGCTAGAAGAATTCTCTGGCAGAAAAAGTCCCCATCTCTTTCAAATGCCATCACCCTTCTTCACCAAGAACAATAATGTGTAATTTCCATCTTCAACAAATTGTTTTTTCCATGCCTGGCAAACATGGTCTTTTTACCCATTCACAATTCAGCTGAGAGCAGTCAGCGAAAACAGAATGAAGAGGTCTTTTTGCCTTCAGAAAAGTGACAGCAAATATTAAATAGCATGTAGTGTTCACCATTTCAATAAGCTCATTAGAGGTCCCTAGTCTACCTTCTATAGAATTATAAGGCTATAATAGAAACATTTACCAAAAGTGCTAGGCCATTTTTCAGAATGATTTGGTGTCCTTGATATTGAAGAGAATCATTTTGGAACACATTTTCACAGATCACCTTAATTCAACTTGAACTAAATTCATTTATGAGAACTGCTGGGCTGTACATCTCTACTTATCTCTGCTTTGAATTTGCCTACGATGGATAATGCTCAAGCTGCATGGATCGTTGAGCAGAGAAGAACACTTCTGCCCTTCCTTGCCCTTCGTAATAATCAGAGGGAACTTGTGACTTGTTATGTGTTTCCATAACAAGGGGTTCAGAAATGGCTGTCACACATAGCCTGAGGAGAAGCAATAGAAAATGGCCTTCTGAGTCCTCTGGAGCTTTTGTTGCTCCTGTTGAGAGCTGTGGAGGATGTGGACAAGGGAATGGAAGCAGACTCAGAGGAGCTGTGTGTCAAGGTTCCCCTCTCTGGGTCTGGGAGATACATTCTGAGCCTAGTTCCAAACCAGGGCTGGAAAACACATTGCTCTCACCTATGCCCTGCTGTCTTCAGCTTGCTGATGAAGTCCAGCTTTTCTGGCGGTTTTTCAGTTGCTGTCCCCTAACATGGAATGCCTCCTAGGTTTCTGTCCTAGGGTCTTTTCTCATTCTGTGCACTCCTTCATTGCTTCCATCATTTTCTATGTGGTAATTGTTCTAAAATCATAGCTGTCCCTATGGGCTGTTGTCCCTCCTGGGCTACAGACACAATTCTCTCTCTACCAAATAGACCAAAGTGCTTGGATGTCATATAGGCACCTCACACCTGACATGTCCAGATCTGAACTCAGTACCTTGCTGCCTTCAAATAGGCTCTTTTTCTAGATTCCCTGTGTTTATAGAAAGTACCAACTATCTTTCAAGTACTCCAAGCCAGTACCTTGGCATCTAAGTCAGCTATTTCTATAATAACAATGTATAACAAACTACCTCAAAACTCAATGGCTTCTAGTTCATACATCCATTCTTATGAGTATGGGTCTGAAAGCTAACTATCATTTTATTTGATTGTGTGAGCCTGGCTGGGCAACTCTTCTTCCTCTGCAGATCACATAGCTTACATCAAGCTAATAAGATGAGTCCAGGTCTGCTGTGCATGTGTGGACTCTGTTGTTTAGGAGAAAAAGGCAAATGGTTACCTTGAACATTTTCTTGGGATACTGCATTCATAGAGTTGAAAGAGCCAACCAACCACGCAAGGACATTTTAAGTTCTTGCTCACATTGCTCTGCTAATGGTCTATCAGCCAAAGGGAGTTCATGACCAAATCCAACATCAGTGAGGATGCAAGTAATGTTTTCTCTCCAAATAATTCAACCTACCAGACCCAGGCATCATTTTAAACTATTCTTTCCCCTTATGGATATCCTACCTCCATGTCTACCACTATCACTCTCAATTAATTACTAAGCCATGTTCATTCATTCTCTAAAGATTTCTAGAATCAGTGGTGCAGGTCACTATTATGCCCTTGCCTGGATTTCCACAACAGCTTCCAGTTGTCCTTCCTGGCCCCAGACCTGCCACCAATCCCATCCCCATATTGGATCCAGATTGGCCACTTAAAATCTTCCATTTTTCATTTAGCAAGTACATATATTCTACCTCCTACTATGTGTCAAGAACTATTTTCAACTCAAATCCCTATCCTCAGGGAGGTTACATTTTAGTGAGGTCATGGGTAAATGGATGATATAGATAGATCAATGCCTGATAGATAGATTAATGCCTGATAGATAGATAGATTACATAGTATATTAGATTTTGGCAAATACTATGAGAGAGGGAGGGAGCTGGAGAGCTGGAGGCAGCAGATAGAAAATGTTAGGAAGGAGGATTAATCTTATAAATATAGGGTAAACAAAGAAGGTCTGACTGAGAAGTTGACCTTTCAGCAAAGGCTTAAAAGAAATGAGGGGATGGGGATATGGGGGCAAGACTGATTTAAGTTGAATGCCTGTGCTTGGAGACAAGGTGGGAATGTACCTAGACGGAGCACAGTGGGTGAGGGGAAAGTTATAGAAGCCAGAAAGGGTCTGGAACTACAAAAATGATTCAGTTCCCCTGCTTAATAGTATATAAATACAAATAAAATTCAAATTCCCTAATGTGAATTCCAAGGCCTTCCTTGGCCTTATTTTCATTTACCTTTTAAATTGCAATTCTAGACACTGTCTTCCTCACCTTTGTATGGAATCCACTTTAAACAATGTATAGCACAGAGCGGGTATTCAATATATACAGCACAATAAATGAAAAAAATACAATTTGAATAAGGAAAGAATTGCACTCAAACTGATTTAAGAGAAATACAAAGATTATCAGATTTGGTGACATCGTCACTGAAGAAAGGGCACAGATATCTGGCTTCTGAATAGCCCAAGGTTGAGATTTAGCAACAATCTACTATCTGCCAAGTGCTTACTTCCTATCACCCTTTGCCCAGTATAGTGCCTGCCTGTCTCATTCCCACAGGGCAGGTAGTCAAATATCAGTTAGATCATCCCCAGTGCATTAGCAGGAAAGTTTGAAGAGTTATGCCTCCTATTGGTATTTCCATCTAAACAATCACTTCTTTAAGGTACAAAACTTCAAAACTTAAAGGATTTGCTTTTTAATGGTGGGATTTCAAGCACTGATAAAAAAATAGAATGAGAGATATGTGAAGAAAGCAAGAACTCCTTGGACGATTTCAGATTACACCAGATAAGTGGTCATCTTATCCACATATAGATAATAAAAATCAATCCCTGAAATTCTTTCTGCTTTATATTTCACACGGTATTCATATACTCTACCTCCTTTGAACTCTGCAGTGGAAACACTGGACCAATTTTATACATGAATGTCAGGCCACACCCTGCAGGCCTGCAAGCCCTGTACTTGCCCATCCTGGAGATGGAGGAAAAGAGCCCATACTCAACAACAAAGACATCAATGGTTTAGTGGATGGGGGAGTCTTACCTGTCTGAAAGAAGGTCCTGGAGTGACATGCCATCGTGTGGCAGAAGGTAGTCAGGGCATGGCAGCAGTCTCCTCCCGCTCCTGGGGGGAGGGGGAGGTTACCAGTATCAGGTTGGCTCATCAGTTACCAGGGAAACAAGCAGAGGGGCATGCCCCTCACCTCCCCTTTGATAAGCTCTCAAGGTGGAGGTGTTCTGATCTAAAGGTTAGAGTAATCATCAGCAGGAGCAGGGGGCAAGGGAAGGTCAGTCCTGTGAGTAGGGTTCAGGTGAAACAGGCACTGTGCAGTCTAGCAGGGGATGTACAGAGAGCAAGAGAGCAGCCATCTTTGGTGGCCTGATCATACAATGAGGAAAACAAGACTTATGGAATAGCATAAAAGGACAAATAACAGGCACAATGAAGCCAAAATGAATTCAAAATGGAATTCAAAGCCAATGCTTTTTCAAGCAGAAAGAGAGAAAGTTTGAGATCGGGAGAACAAGAGAGAGATAGGATGAAATTTAATAATGTGAGCCTAAATTAACTATCTGGGATGTGTGAATCTGTAACCTGCAATTTTGTAATTTAGTCTTAGTTCCTGTGTACCTCTTAGTGTGAGTGTTTTGTTGTGCCAAGTGTAATTCCAGTTTTAAAATGGTTATATTTCCTGTATTGTAGCTACAGAGAACAACCTGACTTCTTCAAAAGTTCTATTAAGAGCATAGTGTTATTAAGTGTTGTTAAGAGCATAGACTCTGAACCCTGATTACCCAAGTTCAAATCCTGGCTTTGAATTTTACTGATTCATGATCTTGGGCAACTTATTTCACCTCTGTGCCTCAATTTCTTTATCTATATATAAACCCATTTGTCTCATAAGATTGTTGTGAGGATTACATGAGTCAATATCAAAACAGTGTCTAAAATAGTCCCTGGTACACTCTAAGTATTTATAAGGGAATCAACTATTATTGTTTCCTGTTCAACAGAACAAAAAGTTGTCTGTTCTAACACTGAAGAAGAAACTCTTCATGTTGGAAATATTGAAAGAAACTACATTGATCCCCATTGTAGCACATTATTCATTTTATGCTATGTTTTAGGGGTGTGAGGCTGCCGCAGCTAAAACTCAGGAAATGCAATTTTTTTTTCACACTACACTTGGGTGAAGAAACGTGCTTTTAAAAAATCACACCCTCTGGGTTTTTGTCTTTGGAGACTTAGAATTGGAGACCAAATCAGGATATGAGCACTGTATCTGGGGATAGATCTCATTCCAGAAATATACTGATTACCACCCTGGAGGGTGAAAGAATTTGTTTTAATTGGAATTTAAGAATGAAGAGACCTTTATGAGCAATTCTATTTGATAGGTATTTTAGGACTCCAACCAAGATGCTTTTGAACTGTGATGTTGGAGAAGATTCTTGAGAATCCCTTGGACTGCAAGGAGACTCAACCGATCCATCCCAAAGGAAATCAGTCCTGAATATTCATTGGAAGGACTGATGCTGAAGCTGAAACTCCAATACTTTGGCCACCTGATGCAAAGAACCAACTCAGTGGAAAAGACCCTGATGCTGGGAAAGATTAAACGTGGGAGGAGTAGGGGACGACAGAGGATGAGATGGCTGGATGGTATCACTGACTCAATGGACATGAGTTTGAACAAGCTCTGGGAGTTGGTGATGGACAGGGAGGTCTGGCATGCTTTAGTCCATGGGGTCACAAAGAGTCAGACATGACTGAGCAACTGAACTGAACTGAAGAGACCTAGAAGTTTACAAATACCAAAGACCACTTAAGAATGAAAAGCCATGATTCTAAGAACTCAAGAGTTAATTTAAGTTTCATTTTCCAAGGAACAGAAGGTTCTTAATAAAGTTGCCTAGACAACAGCAGCTCAGTCTCAGGGCAACCACCCCCATGATTTCTCATCATCCTGCACCAGCTCACACCAACCCCATAAACAACTTCAAGGCCATTCAGGGTCCCTCAGAATGGTTGCTGGCTGCTCTTAGTAGACCCTTGTGGCTGCAAACAGAAGCATCAACATATCTAATTCAGCTGACCCAAGATGTGGGCAAGATGTAGGTCACGAGGCAGCAGCTGGTGCTTAGAAGGAATCTCATATGCTAGGTCAGTCATAGCTCCAGTTCCTTCCACGACAAGAAAGGGAGGACTGCCTCCATGCAGAGGTATTCAAAAGGGCACAAAGCAATTTCACATAATTTTTATTTGTTTCCTAAATCTTGTTGGGTTTCTCATTTTTTTCTACAATTAGCACTTTGTTTTTCAAAATGTCCACAATTATAAACATGATTTTTTTTTTTTTTTGCCACATGGTATTTGGGATTTTAGTTCCCCAATCAGGGATCAAACTGATGCCCCTTGCAACTGGAAGCCCAGAGTCTTAACTGCTGGATCACCAGGGAAATTACTGAATATGTTTTATAATTAGGAACTAATGAGTATTTTCTTACATTTGGAGGTGCCAGTGGATACTCTAAGGTATTTTTCAAACTGAAAAATTTGAATCCTACATGTTTCCTTCATGATATTTTATCACAATTATATTCAGTGGCTGGATTATTCACTTACTGTCTCCCTTCCCTTCTAGACAGTAAGACCCATGAAAGTGGAGACTACGTGGATCTCTTACAACAATATGACCTCTGTGCCTGGCTTGGTGACTTGCACAGAGATTAAGACTCAAAAAAAGGTTAATGAATGAATGCACTGCCATTTATAAATAGTTTAAAACTATGGCTTTTATGATAAATAAGTGATTTTGAAGAAAGTCCTCTTAATGATGCAGGGAATCATTTTGATAAGCCCTTTTGGTAAGGCAGGTAAAAGGCAACATGAGGAATAAGTAAACAGAAATAGTACAAATTATAAAGTATCAGATTTATATTGTAAGTATTCTGTTTAAAGTGAGTATATCTTTCAGTGAATCTAAACCTATGCAGATTATGTCAGAATACAGATGATGGATAGATAGAACACAAAATAGGAGATACATATATCTAATATATATATATTTATATTTATATAAATTATATATTGTTTATATATATTTATATATAATTTATATATATTATATATATTTATATAAATTATATATTATATAATTTATATATATAATATATATTTATATAAATTATATATTATATAATTTATATATATATATATATAGAGAGAGAGAGTTGCATAATAAATTACTCCAAAACAGCACCTTAAAACAACAAACACCTGTTATCTTACAATTTCTCTTGGTCAAAAATCTGGTGGCAGCTTAGCTGGGGAGTTCTAGCTCAAGGTCTCAAGGTTACAGTCAAGGGATGGGTAGGGTTACAGTCATCTCAAGGCTATTTGATTGGGACTGAAGTATCCACTTTCATCTATAATCATGTAACCACCACCATAATCAAAATACAGTATATTCCATTACCCCACCAAATTTTCTAATGTGTGTCTTTTTAATTTATTTTTTAAATGAAGGATAATAGCTTTACAGAATTTTGCTGTTTTCTGTCAAACCTCAACATGAATCAGCCATAGGTATACATGTATCCCCTACCTTTTGAATCTCTGTTCCCATCCCACCCCTCTAGGTTGATACAGAGCCCCTGTTTGAGTTTCCTGAGACATATAGCAAATTCCCGTTGGCTATCTATCATACATATGGTAATGTAAGTTTCCATGTTACTCTTTCTATACATCTCACCTTCTCCTCCCCTCTCCCCATGTCCATAAGTCTATTCTCCCTCTGTTTTTCCATTTGCTGTCCTGCAAATAAATTCCTCAGTACCATTTTTCTACATTCTGTATATATGTGTTAGAATACAATATTTATCCTTTTCTTTTTCTGACTAACTTCACTCTGTATAATAGGTTCTAGGTTCATCCACCACATTAGAACTGACTCAAAGACACTCCTTTTTATGGCTGAGTAATATTCCATTGTGTATATATACCACTTTCCTTTATCCATTCATCTGTCGATGGACATCTAGGTGGCTCCCATGTTCTAGCTATTGTAAATAGTGCTTCACTGAACAATGGGATACATGTGTCTTTTTCAATTTTGGTTTCCTCAGGGAATATGCCTAGGAGTGGGATTGCTACGTCATATGGTGGCTTTATTCCCAGTTTTTTAAGGAATCATCATACCATTTTCCATAGCAGCTATACCAATTTACATTCCCACCAACAGTGCAAGAGCGTTCCCTTTTCTCCACACCCTCTCCAGCATTTACTGTTTGTAGACTTTTTGATGATGGCCATTCTGACTTGTGTGAGGTGATATCTCATTGTAGTTTTGATTTGCATTTCTCTAATAATGAGCCAGGTTGAGCATCTTTTCATGTGTTTGTTACCCATCTATATGTCCTCTTTGGAGAAATGTCTTTTTCCCACTATTTGATTGGGTTGTTTGTTTTTCTGGCATTGAGTTGTATGAGCTGCTTGTATATTTTGGAAATTAACCCTTTGTCAGTTGTTTCATTTGCTATTATTTTCTCCCATTCTGAGGGTTGTCTTTTCACCTTGCTTATAGTTTCTTTTGCTGTGCAAAAGCTTTTAAGTTTAATCAGGTCCCATGTGTTTACTTTTGCTTTTAGTTCCATTACTCTAGGAGGTAGATCATAGAGGATCTTGTTTTGATTTATGTCGTTGAATGTTCTGCCTATGTTTTCCTCTAAGAGTTTTATGTTTCTGGTCTTACATTTAGATCTTTAATCCATTTTGAGTTTATCTTTGTGTATGGTATTAGGAAGTGTTCTAATTTCATTCTTTTACATGTAGCTGTCTGGTTTTACCAGCACCATTTATTGAAGAGGCTGTCTTTGCCCTATTGTATATTCTTGCCTCCTTTGTCAAAAATAAAGTAACCATAGGTGCATGGGTTTATTTCTGGGCTTTCTATCTTGTTCCATTGGTCTGTATTTCTGTTTTTGTGCCAGTACCACACTGACTTGATGATTGTAACTTTATAGTAGAATCCAAAGTCAGGAAGGTTGATTCCTCCAGCTCTATTCTTCTTTCTTTGGACTGCTTTGGCTATTCGGGGTCTTTTGTGTTTCCATATTAATCGTGAAATATATCATTCTAGTTCTTTGAAAAATGCCATTGGTAATTTGATAGGGATTGCATTGAATCTGTAGATTGCATTTGATAGTATATTCATTTTCACAATATTGATTCTTCCTACCCAGGAAAATGGAATCTCTCTCCATCTCTTTATGTCATCTTTGATTTCTTTCATTAGTGTCTTATAATTTTCTGTGTACAGGTCTTTTGTCTCCTTAGGTAAATTTATTCCTAGATATTTAATTCTTTTTTTTGCAGTCAAGAATGGGATTGATTCCTTAATTTTTCTTTCTGATTTTTCACTGTTAGTATAAGCGATGCGAGTAATTTCTGTGTATTGATTTTGTATCCTGAAACTTTGCTAAATTCACTGATTAGCTCTAGTAATTTTCTAATACTATCTTTAGGGTTTTCTATGTACAGTATCATGTCATCTGCAAACAGTGAGAGCTTTACTTCTTCTTTTCTGATCGGGATTCTTTTTATTTCTTTTTCTTCTCTGATTGCTGTAGTGAGGACTTCCAGAACTACATTGAATAATAGTGATTAAAGTGGACACCCTTGTCTTGTTCCTCATCTTAGTGGGAATGCTTTCAGTTTTTCACCACTGAAAAAAAATCTCCTACTACTATTGTATTACTGTCAATTTCTCCTTTTATCTGTTGTGGTTTTTCTTATTGAGATGCTCCTATGTTGTGTGCATAACTGTTAAGTGTTAGTCGCTCAGTCGTGCCCGACTCTTTGTGACCCCATGGACTGCAGCCCACCAGGCTCCTCTGTCCACGAGATTTTTCCAGGCAAGGATACTGGAGTGGGTTGCCATTTCCTTCTCCAGGGGATCTTCCCAACCCAGGGATCAAAGCCAGGTCTCCTTCACTTCAGGCAGATTCTTTACCTACTGAGCTACAAGGGAACATAGACGTTTACAATTGTTATGTCTTCCTCTTGGATTGATCCCTTGATCATTATATAGTGTCCTTTCTTATCTCTTGTAATATTCTTTATTTTAATGCCTATTTTGACTAATTTGAGGATTGCTACTCCAGCCTTCTTTTGCTTCCATTTGCATGGAATATATTTTTCCATCCTCTCACTTTCGGTCTATGTGTGTCTTTAGGTCTGAAGTGGGTTTCTTGTAGACAGCACATATATGAGTCTTGTTTTTGTATCCATTCAATCAGTCTGTGTCATATAGTTGGAGCATTTAACCCATTTACATTTAAAGTAATTATTGATATATATGTTCCTATGGCCATTTTATTAATTGTTTGGAGTTCAATGTTGTAGATCTTTTTCTTCTCTTGTATTTCTTGACTATATAAGTCCCTTTAACATTGGTTGTAAAGCTGGTTTGGTGGTACTGAATTCTGTTTAACTTTTGCTTGTCTGAAAAACTTTTGATTTCTCCATAAATTTTGAATGAGATCCTTGGGGGAAGAAGAATGTTGGTTGTAGATTTTTCCCTTTCAGTCCTTTAAATATATCCTGCCATTCCCTTCTGGCCTGCAGAGTTTCTGCTGAAAGATTAGCTGTTAAATGTATGGGGTTTCCCGTTTATGTTTAGTTGTTGTTTCTCCCTTGCTGCTTTTAATATTCTTTCTTTGTGTTCTTAGTCTTTGTTAGTTGGATAAGTATGTGTCTTGGCATGTTTCTCCTTGGGTTTATCCTGTATGAGACTCTTTGTGCCTCTTGGATTTGATTGACTATTTCCTTTTCCATGTTGGGGAAACTTTCAACTATAATCTCTTCAAAATTTTTCTCATACCCTTTCTTTTTCTCTGATTCTTCTGGGACCCCTATAATTCAAATGTTGGTGTGTTTGACATCATCCCAGAGGTCTCTGAGACCATCTGCAGCTCTTTTCATTCTTTTTACTTTACTCTGATCTTCAGAAGTTATTGCCACCATTTTATCTTCCAGCTCACTGATTCATTCTTCTGCTTCAGATATTCTGCCATTGATTCCTTCCAGAGTATTTTTAATTTCAGTAATTGTGTCGTTTGTCTCTGTATGTTTATTCTTTAATTCTTTAAGGCCTTTGTTAACTGATTCTTGCATTTTCTATATTTTATTTTCAAGGTTTTTGATCATCTTTACTATCACTATTCTGAATTATTTTTCAGGTAGTTTGCCTATTTATTCTTCATTTATTTGGACTTCTGTGTTTCTAGTTTGTTCCTTCATTTGCATAGTATTTCTCTGCCTTTTCATTTTTTTTTTTTTTAACTTACTGTGTTTGAGGTCTCCTTTTCCCAGGCTTCAAGGTTGAATTCTTTATTCCTTTTGGTTTCTGCCCTCCTAAGGTTGATCTAGTGGTTTGTGTAAGCTTTGTATAGGGTGAGATTTGTGCTGAATTTTGTGTTTATTTGTATGTTTTTCCTCTAATGGGCAAGCCTGAGTGAGGTGGTAGTCCTTCTGCTGATGATTGGGTTTGTATTTTTGTTTTGTTTGTTGTTTAGATGAGGCATCCTGCACAGGGTGCTACAGGTGCTTGGGTGATGCTTGGTCTTGTATTCAAGTGGTTTCCTTTGTGTGAGTTCTATTTGATACTCCCTAGGGTTAGTTGTCTGGTAGTCTACAGTCTTCGAGTCAGTGCTCCCACTTCAAAGTCTCAGGGCTTGATCTCAATGTATTATTTCAGAAATAGTCTGATGGTATAAATGTGTCCTCAGAGAGGGGAACCAAAAAACATGGAGCTGTGCTGATGTCTGCTGCTGCCACTGGAGCCACTGGTATTGCCATGGTTTGGCTCCTGGGCCTGCACTCCACTGCTGGGCTTCCACTCACCAGATTCAGGGAACCTTCCAGGAGCCACAACTCTGGTTACTGATCCCAGGGCTTCCCACCAGTTCTCACAGAAGCCTCTGGTGTCAATCTACCACTGCTGAGAGTATCAGGCTCTCTCCTGTGCTAAGCAGACACTGCCATCTGAGCTACAAGCTGAGCTACACTGCCATCTCAGCCAGTATAACTGGAAGCTCATATGTTTTTAAAGTCAGTTCCTTGTCCTACTCCTAATCACTGACAACCACTGACATGTTCTCCATCCTGTCTCTATAGTTTTGACTTGAACTACATATAAATCAGATATTCATCTGTAAGTATAAGTGAAAGCATACAGTGTTAATACAATCTTTGCCTTGGGTTCCTTTCATTTTTTGTTACTGAGTAGTATCCCATTATAGGGAACTTCATTCATTTACAGGTTGATAAACACTTGGGATCGCTTCAGTTTGGGGCAATTATATCTAAAGCTGTCTAGATGTCCATGTGAAGATCTTTGTATGGATAATTTCAATTTTCTCAGGTACATACCTAGTAATAAGCTTGCTGTTTTGTTATATTGTAAGTATAGATTTAACTTTATAAAAAAACTGCCAAATCATTTTCCAAAGTGGCTGTACCATTTTGCATCCCCACCAGTGATGTATTAGAGATCCAGTGTTCCAGGGCCTGGCCAGCCCTTGGTGTTGTCATTTGATGTGACCACTGATTTTTTCATCCCAGCCATTTTGTTGAGTATGCAGTGGGACTCACTATGGGTATTATTTGTACTTCTTTAATGACCAAAATTTTTGTATGTTTGCTATTCTCATCTCTTCTTTGGTAAAGTGTGCTTTTGCTCATTTTTTATTTGATTTTTTGTCTTGGTCAGAGGCAGAGAAGAAACTACAGAAAGAGGAGAGTCAAAAGTTTTTCCTCTTTTTCCCTCTCTAGAGTAAAAATTCAGAGAGGTACAACTGAGCCTGGCCAACCAAAATAATGACTGCATAACTGGTGTTCTGCACAGAGTATTAAGTAGCTCTTAGCAGCTGAACCTTGAGAAACACAAACTCCCTGAAGACATCCAGATCGAGAAAAGGTATCTGCACTCCCATGCTCACTGCAGCATTATTCACATCAGCTAAGATATGGAGACATCCTAAATTCTCATCAATGGATGAATGTGGCACATACACACAAGGTAATATTATTCAGCCTCATAAAAGAAAGAAATCCTGTCATTTGTGACAACACGATGGATCTATAAGATATTGCTGCTGCTGCTGTTGCTAAGTCACTTCAGTTGCGTCTGACCCTGTGCAACCCCATAGATGGCAGCCCACCAGGTTCCTCAGTCCCTGGGATTCTCCAGGCAAGAACACTGGAGTGGGTTGCCATTTCCTTCTCCAATGCATGCATGCATGCTAAGTCACTTCAGTCGTGTCTGACTCTGTGCAACCCCATGGACAACAGCCCACCGGGCTTTTCTATCCACAGAATTTCCTAGGCAAGAATCCTGGGGTGGGTTGCCATTTCCTTCTCCCTAGAAGACATTATGCTAAAGGAAATAAGCCAGTCACAGAAAGAAAAATACTGCCAGATTTCACTTATATTTGGAACCTAAAATAGTAAAACTCATTAGAAACAGAAGACAGAATTGTAATTGCTATGGACTGTGTGGATCACAATAAACTGTGGAAAATTCTGAAAGAGATGGGAATACCAGACCATCTGACCTGCCTCTTGAGAAACCTATATGCAGGTCAGGAAGCAACAGTTAGAATTGGACATGGAACAACAGACTGGTTCCAAATAGGAAAAGGAGTACATCAAGGCTGTATATTGTCACCCTGCTTATTTAACTTCTATGCAGAGTACATCATGAGAAATGCTGGGCTGGAAGAAGCACAAGCTGGAATCAAGATTGCCGGGAGAAATATCAATAACTTCAGATATGCAGATGATACCACTCTTTTAGCAGAAAGTGAAGAGGAACTAAACAGCCTCTTGATGAAAGTGAAAGAGGAGAGTGAAGAAGTTGGCTTAAAGCTCAACATTCAGAAAACAAAGATCATGGCATCTGGTCCCATCACTTCATGGGAAATAGATGGGGAAACAGTGGAAACAGTGACAGATTTTGTTTTTTGGGACTCCAAAATCACTGCAGATGGTGACTGCAGCCATGAAATTAAAAGATGCTTACTCATTGGAAGGAAAGTTATGACCAACCTAGATAGCATATTGAAAAGCAGAGACATTACTTTGCCAACAAAGGTCCGTCTAGTCAAGGCTATGGTTTTTCCAGTGGTCATGTATGGATGTGAGAGTTGGACTGTGAAGAAAGCTGAGCACCAAAGAATTGATGCTTTTGAACTGTGGTGCTGGAGAAGACTCTTGAGAGTCCCTTGGACTGCAAGGAGATCCAACCAGTCTATCCAAAAAGAGATCAGTCCTGGGTGTTCATGGGAAGGAATGATGTTGAAGCTGAAACTCCAATAGTTTGGCCACCTCATGCAAAGAGCTGACTCATTGGAAAAGACCCTGATGCTGGGAGGGATTGGGGGCAGGTGGAGAAGGGGATGACAGGATGAGATGGCTGGATGGCATCACCGACTGGATGGACATGAGCTTGGGTAAACTCTGGGAGTTGGTGATCGACAGGGTGGCCTGGCATGCTGCGATTCATGGGATCGCAGAGTCAGACATGACTGAGCAACTGAACTGAATGTGAGGTGGGAGGGAAGGGGGAGGATCAAAGAATATGGAATTTCTGTTACTCAAGATAAAGAAGTTCTGGAGATCTACTCTGCAAAACAGGTCCTATGGCTAATAATACTATATTTTAAATTTTGCTAATAGGGCAGGTCTTATGTTAAATACTCTTACCACAAAAGGAAAATAAAAATAGAAACAAAGGGGGTGGGAGGAGATTTTAGAGGTGATTGATAAGTTAATATAATTGACTGTGATAATTTCACACATGTATACTTATGTCTAAACACATTTGTGTACATCAACTGTCTATAGAATTTGTACATGAATTATACCTCATTAAAATGTTTTTTTAAAAAGTAGAGGAAAAAACAACAAGAAATCTAAGGTGTTCCAGAAGAACTGTATAGAGAAAAATGGAGGAGAGAAAATCACCAAGAAAATAAATATTAGCAGAATTGAAGGTTGAGAGTCTTCCAATTGAAAAAGACCACTGAATACCAATTGGTCTACTTCTTGGTTCAGCAGTGAAAACTACCTGCTGAGTGACAATATAACAAACTATGAAAATGATACAAACAAAGTGAACTACCAGGAAAATGGAGAGGGAAATAGTAAAAGAATGGGTCTTGGCAAGGGCAAATTCTCTTTACAGCTAGCATCTTGGGGAAGATGGCTCTGAACCACTATGTCCTAGGGTTAAGCTAGATCAACTTATTAAAAACAGAAAAGATTTACAATAATGTGCAACTAGTCAGTAATCTGGGCCTTGTAACTTCAGAACTAGTTTTCATCGCCTAATCTATCATGGGTGAACATGTGGTCCTATCTTACACGACTAGTATGCAGATCATACTGACATGCTGACGTACTGGAGCTGGCTAGTGTTAACTTGGAAGAGCCAATTGATAAAGTTTCAGTACTTGACATTACATTGGTGGCTTGAAATCAGCCATGACAGGAGTATTTATATCAGAAATGAGAAAACACTACAAATCAAAGTGAGGTTTGTTGTTGTTGTTAGCTTGTTTTTTTCTAGAGAACCCGTTTACCTTACACCACTACAAATAATTCACCATATAAGTCTAAAAACCCATAAAATGATCTATATCCTGTTCAGTGGGATGAGAGGACCAATGAATCATTGAATGTTGCAGCAAGAGCAAATTCCTATAGAAGTGTCTAAATGCTTTCTCTCAATTTTTGAGTATACCTGGTCTCAGACAGGTAACAAACGGTTTTCAGACTGACCTTAATTTCTAGAACACACTGAACATCATTTCTGTAGAGTATGAAAGTTCTCCCCACCATCCATCACCCTTAACTCAATTTCAGATATCTTAATATGCTTCTTCGTAGTTTCCATGTAATCACACTTAATAAAACTTTAACATGTTCCTGAGGTCAATTTGCCTAACCAGTTTCACTTTAAAAATATTTCATAAAGTTAAGACAATTAAATGAAATGAAAAACTGAAATGCTTAGGGAAGTTTCCAGCACATAGGAAATGCTCGATAAATATATCAGGAGTAAATACCATTGATAGATTATGAGTTACTTAATTCAGGGACTTCATTTTTTTTTTTAATTTTGGTTTCATTTTATATGTATGCTTCTTAACACCTTGCAGAATGCTTGGCCTGTCCAATGTGATATTCACTGAATAAGTTAATGAACAAATAAATGATTGTAACACATGTCCTCTTAAACTTGATATAGACACTGTGTCTACATTGAAAACAAAGATACAAGGGGTGTCAAAACATAGAATTTTGCAGACCGACCTCAACCTGCACAAATTCATTCTGAGCATTCCCTCTCATCCAAGCAAGCTGCCCATTTTACTGCCTATGCCTTATGATTTAGCAAAAGTGAACAATATGAGGATTTGTACTGAACTCAAATCTGAACTGATAAGTAGTCTTATTTGGCCCTCTGATTTTTCCAAAGTAGGATGAGGTATGCAGGTAAGAGTGGAAAGTGACTTGTACCCCAGTTATCTCATCTGCCAAATGAGAAAACTGGAGATTTTCTTTGCATTTCTTAAATTCTACGATTTTACATAGTTAACCAATTGATTGTGCAGAAAAATTCTTGCTCAAGAATAAAACTTAGCTGTGCTCTGTGCCACAAAAAAGTAAATAACATCAGAGTTTTTCTTTTTTTTTTTTTAGAGGAAGTGGACTGGATTTGCTGGTTTCTAAGTATCATCAGGAAAGACTGTGGAAGCAGGGCTCATTTGACAAGTCTGACTCAAAGTTTGTGGGGGCCAAAGCATCTGGAGCTGCTTTCTGTGTTACCTGCTATGTCTGCCATCTGTCCTCATCATCAAGAAACAAGGTGCAATTACTTTAAGATTCAAGAGGTGGGACATATTTGCAAAAAAGATATTTAGGGCTAGACATTTCAATGGCAACTGATGAACCATGTCATAATATCTATATTTCCCTGTTAAGCTTGTATCGTATCTAACTGATGCACAGAATCTTAATAGAATGTAGTAGGAGGAATGTCATTCATCAAATTCAAGAAGGCCAAGTATTTGGCTTACAATTTACGTTTTAAAGCCATGGTTCTTAATCTCTCTGATGAAATCCATGGACCGTTTAACAGGAAGCATTTGGGCCCAAACTTTTGCATTAAATTTAAGAAAGTTCATAACCCCTGAGGCTAAACAAGTGACCCGGATTAAGAATGTCATATTTGGCTGAGTTGGGAAAGCCTGGGATGATTTCTACATCAATGTGCCTTATTTGAGTGAGGAGTTTGAGCTAAAGCAGGAGTAATTTCTGTGGGCACAAAAAGATGGGTGGAATGGAGAAGCATGGTGTTTTGTAGAACTGACAGAGCCAGCATAAGAGATGGTGTGGTGAATGAAAGACTGCTGTCCCCCTGGGAGAGAGTTAAGAACTCTGGAATGTAATTCTGCCTATGACTCCGAATATCTGTGTGATGTCACAGTATTTTCTTTGTGCATTAGTTGTCTCACCTCAATGAAGATAGAAATTATCCAAGAATTTAAAAATTCTTTTAACTCTAAAATTCTATTATTTAGAAGTACGAGATATGTAAAGAGTACAGAAAAGACTCACAGAATAGAGAAAAAATTTATGCCAAAAAGATCTGAACCTTTGCAAAAGCTTGCCTAAGGGCTAAATTTCATATTCAACATCACTGTGTTACTGAGTTATAATGAGTCTTTTTTCCCTCTTTTTCCCCCTAGAAGAACATCACTTCTACCTCTTCAGTAATGATTATAATCTCAATTTTGGAAAAAACAAACAGTAGTAACCTTATACAGTATACATCTAGAATTCAAACTGCCTATGGTGAGCCCAAAAAGGAAAAAATCAATAGAAACCTCTCAATTTAAGAATCCTGTATTAAATCCATAGCCTAGATGAGCCAAAGCAGTTTGGTTGAAGCGCAGAGTACAGAAGGATGACCACTAATTTGTGCTTTTCTCACTTGGCTCTTTGATTTGAATTTTCAGATTTAGAACTAGATCTGCTTCTCTATCTTCTAGTTTTCAGCTTAAGCCTCAACCTCCAAATCAAATGTTCTATGCTTCAGAGGTGTAATGAAAGGAAAAATGGTAGGTAGGTACCAGCCAATCAGAAAAAAAAACTTTGTAACAGTTGCTCTAGCAGAGCAAAAAAAAAAAAAAAAAGTTCTGAACTTTTCCATAACTGTGTAAAGAATCAGGCAAACTTATTCACATCTCTTGGCTTCTCCAAAGGTTAAAAAGAAGAATGTACTTAAATGACTGACTCAAAATTCTATCCAGCTTGGGTTTGTATAGCTTGGGTTTGTTTATCACACTGCTGTAAACAATAACTTTGACTTCAATTGATGTTACTTTGTCTTCTGAGAAACTCAGACCCTCTCTTCGAAGCCTCATATATTAGCCTAGGAACTTTAGTTAAGTCAGTATTTCAGAAAATCTAAAATAAACATGTCTCAAGTCCATGGAAAATAAGTATATCAATTAACTTTGTCTACCAGATATCAAGACTCATAATCCATCCTCATCTTTAACCTTGCCCAGCCCCTCTGGGACATGGTAACTGGGACAGGCCCTTCTTCATTTTCTTACTAAACATTCAGTGTTATCCTCTCCAAGGGTACACTTACATAGATACAGTCTTAAACCAGAAAATGGGTAAAATATGTTACCATTCATCTACCACACACATTAGCTCACTTAATCTTCACAGCACCTCTAAAAAGTAATATCATAGGAAACTAAATCCAAGTGAGACTAAATTACTGGTCCAAATTCTCTTATTAAATAAAAGAACTAAGGTGCAAACCCATGTATTCTAACTGCAAGTCCATATTTCCTTCTGGATCCAAATGTCTCCCTATACTGTTGGGGCTTTCATTTGCAAAGAGTAGAGACTCAAGAATAATCTTTAAAAGATGAGATTCTAATTAAGGAATTAGAAGTTAGGATCCAAAATAGTTTGGGAACTTAGTCTCTGCATCTCTCATAGAACCCATGATCTCCTTCATTGCTTTTCTTCCTATCCATGTGTCTCCTATCTAGAAAATCCTCTAAAATGTTCCCATCAGAATTTTATAGACAAATGACCAAATTAACTGGCTAATAACCCAAACTCTGATTCTTACAATGGCTTTTGCACATATTGACTTACTGATTAGCCTTTGGTTGGCCTGCCCTTGAGAAAGTATCCACTCTTGGTCCAAGTCCAATCAGTGAGAGCTTCTAGGCAAAATTTCTTTCCTTGAGGATGGGATATGTGTGGAACTGCCTCAGGCAAAAACACATACTGGATACAGAGAGCAATGACTGCCATGCCAGTGTACCCTAAAACTTTGTTAGAGATGTGAGAAATTAGCTAGAGAAAGACAGGGCATCTGATGCCCCTGTTTCCCCTGAAATCACTCATGTGCACAGCTAGCCATCTCCACGAGTGCTTCCAGACAGCCTGGTTATGTAAGTAGGTTAACGGATGACCTCACACGTTTTTGCCTTTGCTGTATTCTGCTTTTTCCTCATTCCAGATCCCTTTAAATCATCTATGCACTTAAAACACATTTGCCCTACCCATAACATAAAGGCATATTTCTTCTGTTTGAGCTAATTAAGCATAATATATAAGAATTAATCCAAAAATTTTTTTTGATTGATTTCTCTGTTGCCATAGGGTGTCATTGCTTAAACTAATATGCTTGTATAGTCTTTGCCTGAAAGCTGTCTTTGATTTGTTTGGCTGTGAGAAGTAAACCCTCTCATAATCTAATGAATACCACAAATCTAAAATGTTAAAGATTGAATCTTTATCTTGATGAATGATATATTTTGAGAAATTAGATCAAAATATCTGATTCTGCTAGATTGATAAACGGACAGTTTATCTTCTCAAATGCTCACCGATGACGCATTTCTCTCTGAAATGATATTATTCTGATTCTCTAAAGGCTCCCCCTTTAAAAGTGGCATTCCAACATGTCACACGTGTCAGGCATTCAAACATCTCACACAGTGTGTGGACGTAGGTGTGCTTATGTAAGTGCCATATAGCCCCTGTAAGCCTCCACAGCTTTCTCCCTACCACGTACCGGAAGTAGTTAGACTTGCATTTGCTTCTACACATTTCACCTTGATTCTCCTTTTCTTCTTCATTTCTTTGTTGGCCCTTGAATTTGGTATCTGCCATGATTCCCTCCATATTTTGGCCCCTCATAGACACACAAACATATTCTCTATGCCACACTCACCTACAAACACACACATACACACACCCCTCCCATAAAGAGAAGACACTGAATACCATGGCTGTCCTTAATAATGAGGGCTCAGGGGGTCTCTGTGGCCTCCTGGAAAAGTGGCCTATTGTGGTGTATTGGTCCACAAATTGTGATCTTAGACTTTTAGTTCTATAGCACTATCCTTTAAAGGGGAGAATCTCAAGCAAAAAGGATGCACTTTCTCAATTATCCCCATTTCAAATGAATTTTCTTAAAAAAAAAAAAAACCTTTTAAAAACAGGAATTTATTTTAAGATGTTTTCCCAGAATCAGATGCAAAAATGGCAATTTCATACAAAGTAAGAAAGTGGCAGCCTAAATGTCCATCAGCAGAGGAATGGATAAAGATGTGGTATATGTATACAATGGAATATAGCTCAGCCATAAAAAAGAATGAAATAATGCCATTTGCAGAAACATGGATGGACCTAGAGATTATCATACTAAGTGAAGTAAGACAAAGATAAATATACGATATCACATATATGTGGAATGAAAATGATACAAGTGAACTTATTTATAAAACAGGAAGAGACTCACAGATCTCTCTTATGGTTATCAAAGTGGAAACTTTCAGGGAAGTGGTAAATTCAGAAGTTTGGGATATAATATATACACACTACTATATATAAAGTAGATAACTAACAAGGACCTACTATATAGCACAGGGAACTCAATGCTCTGTAATAACCTATATGGGAAAAGAATCTGAAAAGAATATATTTACACACACACACACACACACACATATATATGATTCACTTTGCTATATACCTGAAACTAACAAAACATTGTAAATCAATTATACTGCAATAATTTCTTTTTTAAAAAGTGGTCTGCAATTGCAGGCAAAATGGCTCCAGCTTGATACAAGTCCTTCAAAGACAGCCATAGGTATGAGTTGTTATTAAGAGAATAGGAGCCCTCTAGCAAGGAAGATCTGATGCTGAAAATGAAGCTCCAATACTTTGGCCACCTGATGCAAAGAGCCAACTCATTGGAAAAGACCTTGATGCTGGGAAAGACTGAGGGCAAGAGGAGAAGCAGGCAACAGAGGATGAGATGGTTGGATGGCATCACTGACTCAATGGACATGAGTCAAAGAGATAGTAAAAGACAGGGAAACCTGGCAAGCTGCAGTCCTGGGGTCGCAGAGAGTCAGACAGGACTTAATGACTTAACAGCAACAAAGCAAGGAAGAGTGCATGGATGTAAAAAGGAACCCAAAGGGTCTGGGCACAGCAGCAATGGATCCATTACAGCCTTCCTCTTGCTAAATCCCCAGACGTGTCTAGTCTTCATACACTTTTTTTCTCAGAAATGTTCCCAATAACACTCCCTTCTCTTTTTGTTAACCTTCTCTTTCCTTTTTTTTCTTTATATGTATATATATAATTGAAGTATAGTGGACTTACAATGTTTCAGGTATACAGCAAGGTGATTTAGTTATACACATACTCATCTGTTATTTTTCAGATTATTTTCCATTATACGTTGTTTTAAGATATTGACTATAGTTCCCTGTGCTATGCAGTAGACCTTTGTTGCTTGTTGAATATCTATTTTTTAAATTACAAATCTGGCATTCTATTCATACTGAGTCAAACAAGAAGAATAAAAATATAAATTTTTAGTCAAAAATTCATAAGCTTTCTAAAAATATATATATAATTGGACAGAAACAGTATGGACCTAACAGAAGCAGAAGATATTAAGAAGAGATGGCAAGAATACACAGAAGAACTGTACAAAAAAGATCTTCACGACCCAGATAATCAGGATGGTGTGATCACTTACCTAGAGCCACACATCCTGGAATGTGAAGTCAAGTGGGCCTTAGAAAGCATCACTACCAACAAAGCTAGTGGAGGTGATGGAATTCCAGTTGAGCTGTTCCAAGTCCTGAAAGATGATGCTGTGAAAGTGCTGCACTCAATATGCCAGCAGATTTGGAAAACTCAGCAGTGGCCACAGGACTGGAAAAGGTCAGTTTTCATTCCAATCCCAAAGAAAGGCAATGCCAAAGAATGCGCAAACTACCGCACAATTGCACTCATCTCACACGCTAGTAAGGTAATGCTTAAAATTCTCCAAGCCAGGCTTTAGCAATATGTGAACTGTGAACTTCCTGATGTTCAAGCTGGTTTTAGAAAAGGCAGAGGAACCAGAGATCAAATTGCCAACATCCGCTGGATCATGGAAAAAGCAAGAGAATTCCAGAAAAACATCTATTTCTGCTTTATTGACTATGCCAAAGCCTTTGACTGTGTGGATCACAATAAACTGTGGAAAATTCTGAAAGAGATGGGAATACCAGACCACCTGATCTGCCTCTTGAGAAATTTGTATTCAGGTCAGGAAGCAACAGTTAGAACTGGACATGGAACAACAGACTGGTTCCAAATAGGAAAGGGAATACGTCAAAGCTGTATATTGTCATCCTGTTTATTTAACTTATATGCAGAGTACATCATGAGAAATGCTTTGCTGGTTGAAGCACAAACTGGAATCAAGATTGCTGGGAGAAATATCAATAACCTCAGATATGCAGATGACACCACCCTTATGGCAGAAAGTGAAGAGGAACTCAAAAGCCTCTTGATGAAGGTGAAAGTGGAGAGTGAAAAAGTTGGCTTAAAGCTCAACATTCAGAAAACGAAGATTATGGCATCTGGTCCCATCACTTCGTGGGAAATAGATGGGGAAACAGTGGAAACAGTGTCAGACTTGATTTTTCTGGGCTCCAAAATCACTGCAGATTGTGACTGCAGCCATGAAATTAAAAGATGCTTATTCCTTGGAAGGAAAGTTATGACCAACCTAGATAGCATATTCAAAAGCAGAGACATTACTTTGCCAACAAAAGTTCGTCTTGTCAAGGCTATGGTTTTTCCTGTGGTCATGTATGGATGTGAGAGTTGGACTGTGAAGAAGGCTGAGCGCCAAAGAATTGATGCTTTTGAACTGTGGTGTTGGAGAAGACTCTTGAGAGTCCCTTGGACCCCAAGGAGATCCAACCAGTCCATTCTGAAGGAGATCAGCCCTGGGATTTCTTTGGAAGAAATGATGCTAAAGTTGAAACTCCAGTACTTTGGCCACTTCATGCGAAGAGTTGACTCATTGGAAAAGACTCTGATGCTGGGAGGGATTGGGGGAAGGAGGAGAAGGGGACGACAGAGGATGAGATGGCTGGATGGCATCACTGACTTGATGGACATGAGTCTCAGTGAACTCCAGGAGTTAGTGATGGACAGAGAGGCCTGGTGTGCTGAGATTCTGGGGTTGCAGAGTCGGACATGACTGAGCGACTGATCTGATCTGATATATATATAATTATATTACTATATATGTATACAATAATTATATTCCTATATATGTATACAATTGCTTTTCTTCTACCCTTGATAAAGGATTGAAAAAGAACATAAAAAAAAAGAGATGGAGAAATCAGAAAACATAAATGCAATGGAAGCACTGAATATGAAATAGAAAAAGTAAAATAAACTAGATAAAAGTAAAGGGTCATCATATAGTTCAGTTGTTTTTAAACATGGCTGCTCATAGAAATGTATCTGGAGCCTACAATACTTAGGCATTTGTATTTTTAAAAAAATTCCAAGATAATTCTGATATGCCGCTGGATTTTAAAAAGTGATTACACGTTTTTCTATTAAATGGTAGTTGTGCTGATACAGAATTCTGTTATTTTTCTGTTGACTAATCATGATGCAATGGTATTATGTGAGTAACAGTTGTGCTTCCATGATAGCTCAGTTGGTAAAGAACCTGCCTGCAACACAGGAGACCCTGGTTGGATTCCTGGGTCAGGAAGATCCACTGCAGAAAGGATAGGCTACCCACTACAGTATTCTTGGGCTTCCCTGGTGGCTCAGCTGGTAAAGAATCTGCATGCAGTGTGGGAGATGTGCGGGAGACCTGGGTTTTTACATGATCACAATAGTAAAAGATACTTATCAACTTTTCACAATCAATAGCCAGACAAAAAAAGAGATTACAATTGCAAGCCATAATGGGAACATGATTAACCTAACAATATAAAATAATTACATAAAATTTGAGGGGTCAAACAGAGAGATGTGGTAGACCACTCCTTTCTTGAAACAGTCTTTTCCTTTGATTTCTGTGACATTGTTGTCTCTTGATCTTTTCACTGCTCTTGTCCAGTTCATTTTGCAAGCTCACCTAACTCTGCTCTGACAATCTATCTTAGAGTTCCTCAAGGTTGTTCTAGGCTCGTTTCCTTCTCCATACTTGTTCTCTCTTTGGTCTCATCCCATGGATTTAATTCTCTCTCATAGGCAGATGTTTTAAATGTTGATATCACCCAAGTGAAGTGAAGTGCAAGTCGCTCAGTCGTGTCCGACTCTTGACCCCATGGACTGTAGCCCACCATGCTCTTCTGTCCATGGGGATTCTCCAGACAGGAATACTGGAGTGGGTAGCCATTCCTTTCTCCAGGGGATCTTCCCAACCCAGTGATCGAACCCAGGTCTCCTGCATTGCAAGCAGATTCTTTACCATCTGAGCCACCAGGGAAGCCCTGATATCACCAAATCAGATCTTTACCCTGATTTTAAGATATGCAATGAATAAAATGGTCTTCTTTTATTCTAATGCCACAAACCAAATATACTCCCAAATCATGGTCAGCCCTAAGAATCACACATCTTTCCTATCTTTGTAGCATCACCACTGTTCATCAGTCTATGCAAGTCTGAACCAATGCTATTTCTAAACATTCTCCTATTTTTCCCACTTCAGTTCAGTTCAGTTCAGTCACTCAGTCGTGTCTGACTCTTTGCGACCCCATGAATCGCAGCATGCCAGGCCTCCCTGTCCATCACCAACTCCCGGAGTTTACCCAAACTCATGTCCATCGAGTTGGTGATGCCATCCAGCCATCTCACCCCCTGTCATCCCCTTCTCCTCCTGCCCCCAATCCCTCCCAGCATCAGAGTCTTTTCCAATGAGTCAACTCATCGCATGAGGTGGCCAAAGTATTGGAGTTTCAGTCTCAGCATCAGTCTTTCCAGTGAACACCTAGGACTGATCTCCTTTAGAATTGGACTGGTTGGATCTCCTTGCAGTCCAAGGGACTCTCAAGACTTATCGCCTAAATAAATCTGAAATCTGTCCTCTTCAACATCTATCATAACTTCCACTATAGTCCAAACTTTCATAATCTCTTGCTATATTATTTAATAGCCTATGAACTGGTTCAACCATTCTGCTCTCTCTAACCAATCTAGTATACCTTCCCCAGTAGACTGCAATCACTGTGAGGCCAGGCACCATGCTTACATTGTTTCATTAGACAAATTTTATACTTTAAAACAGTTGAAATTAATATAAAAGTTGCAAAGATAAAGACAGAGTTCCCATAAATTATGCACTCAGTTTCCATTATTAACAACTTACTTTAGAATGACACATTTGTTAGAATTAATGAGCCAATATTGATATATTATTAGTAACTAAAGCCCATCAGATCAGATCAGATCAGATCACTCAGTCGTGTCTGACTCTTTGCGACCCCATGAATCGCAGCATGCCAGGCCTCCCTGTCCATCACCAACTCCCGGAGTTCACCCAGACTCATGTCCATCAAGTCGGTGATGCCATCCAGCCATCTCATCCTCTGTCGTCCTCTTCTCCTCCTTCCCCCAATCCCTCCCAGCATCAGAGTCTTTTCCAATGAGTCAACTCTTCGCATGAGGTGGCCAAAGTACTGAAGTTTCAGCTTTACCATCATTCCTTCCAAAGAAATCCCAGGGCTGATCTCCTTCAGAATGGACTGGTTGGATCTCCTTGGGGTCCAAGGGACTCTCAAGAGTCTTCTCCAACACCACAGTTCAAAAGCATCAATTCTTCGGCACTCAGCCTTCTTCACAGTCCAACTCTCACATCCATACGTGACCACTGGAAAAGCCATACCTTGACTAGACGGACTTTTGTTGGCAAAGTAATGTCTCTGCTTTTCAATATGCTATCTAGGTTGGTCATACACTATAGCCTTGATTAGATGGACCTTTGTTGGCAAAGTAATGTCTCTGCTTTTGAATATGCTATCTAGGTTGGTCATAACTTTCCTTCCAAGGAGTAAGCATCTTTTAATTTCATGGCTGCAGTCACAATCTGCAGTGATTTTGGAGCCCAGAAAAATCAAGTCTGACACTGTTTCCACTGTTTCCCCATCTATTTCCCACGAAGTGATGGGACCAGATGCCATGATCTTCGTTTTTTGAATGTTGAGCTTTAAGCCAACTTCTTCACTCTCCACTTTCACTTTAATCAAGAGGCTTTTGAGTTCCTCTTCACTTTCTGCCATAAGGGTGGTGTCATCTGCATATCTGAGGTTATTGATATTTCTCCCAGCAATCTTGATTCCAGCTTGTGTTTCTTCCAGTTCAGTGTTTCTCATGATGTACTCTGCATATAAGTTAAATAAGCAGGGTGACAATATACAGCCTTGACATACTCTTTTTCCTATTTGGAACAAGTCTGTTGTTCCATGTCCAGTTCTAACTGTTAGTTTGTTCATATTTCCTTGTTTTTACTAACATTGTTTTCCATTCCAGTATGCCTTCCTGGATATCACATTACATTTAGTCTTCATGTCCCCTTAGACTGTGACAACTTTTTTTTTTTGTCTGTGACAATTTTTCAGACTTTCCTTACTTTAGTGATCTTGAAAAGTTTTGAGGGTCGTCAGGTAGTTTGTAAAATATTCTTCTATTTGGATTTATTTGATGTCCTAATATGATTACACTGGGTTACCAGATATTTTGGATGGTGGGGGCAGGGGGTGGGGAATCACAAAGGTAGAGTCATTTGCCAGAGAAGGCAATGGAACCCCACTCCAGTACTCTTGCCTGGAAAATCCATGGACGGAGGAGGCTGGTAGGCTGCAGTCCATGGGGTCACAAAGAGTCGGACACAACTGAGTGATTCACTTTCAGTTTTTACTTTCATGCATTGGAGAAGGAAATGGCAACCCACTCCAGAGTTCTTGCCTGGAGAATCCTAGGGAAGGGGAAGCCTGGTGGGCTGCTGTCTATGGGGTCGCACAGAGTCAGACATGACTGAAGTGACTTAGCAGGAGCAGCAGCAGCAGAGTAATTTGCATCCCATCAAATCAAGAGTACATACTACCCATGAGACTTACATATGACAATATAGTTGATGTTGACCTTGATTATCCTGACTGAGGTATTTGTATCAAATTTCTGAACTGTAAAGTGATTCTTGTTTTCCTTTTCCATGCTGTATTCTTTGGAAAGAAGTCACAATGTATAGTCCACAATTAACGAGTACAAAGTTATGCTCCATCTCTGAGGGTGGGGTAGCTACCTAAACTACTTGGAATTCTTCAGTTCAGGAGATGTAACTTTCTTTCTTTCTTTTTTTCTCTCTCCCTTTCTTTCATCATATTAGTACAAACTCACAGACATTTACTTTATACTTTAGGTTATAATCCAATACTACTTTATTGTTGTCCAATGTTTCCATCTTTGGCCATTGGGAACTGTTTCAGATTGACTTCAGTACCCCTGAGATATATTCCCATCACTGTATTTTGTTTCTTTTCTCTTTGATACTTTTGTACTTTCTGACACTCTAAGATGTAACTTATTCTGTATATTTCTGCTGCAGTCCTAGAATCAGATATTTCTCCAAGAAGCCCTGATTTCTTGTATCACAGAATGGTATTATAAACAAAGATCTAAGAGTCTGATGTGCTCATGGTGACTGAAATGTCCTTACTTCCAGGCTTTTTCCTCTGACAGAGTAAGGGAATATATGTATGTATCCTAACTAGTGCTTATATACATATATACAAACATTTTTATATCTAACCATCTATATCGATAGTAGGCTAAACATGAGTTCATACTCATGTCTCCAATTATCATCCATGACCACAGGGATCATTATGGTATTTCCCTCATGCTTATCTGTAATCCACTCCCACTGCAACAGTGAAAACCCTGACTGCCACTAGCTATCATCCATTTAGTACTCAATGAGGGAGACCCGGGTTCAATCCCTGCGTCAGGAAGATCTTCTGGAGAAGGAAATGGCAACCCACTCCAGTATTCTTGCCTGGAAAATCCCATGGACGGAGGAACCTGGTTACAGTCCATGGGGTCGCAAAGAGTCGGACACAACTTAGTGACTTCACTTTCTTTCCCTTTCACTTTGTTCAATTCCAGTTCAGTTCAGTTCAGTCGCTCAGTTGTGTCCGACTCTTTGCAATCCCATGAATCGCAGCACTCCAGGACTCCCTCTCCATCACCAACTCCCAGAGTTCACTCAGACTCACGTCCATCAAGTCAGTGATGCCATCCAGCCATCTCACCCTCTGTCATCCCCTTCTCCTCCTGCCCCCAATCCCTCCCAGCATCAGAGTCTTTTCCAATGAGTCAACTCTTCGCATGAGGTGGGCACAGTACTGGAGTTTCAGCTTTAGCATCATTCCTTCCAAAGAAATCCCAGGGCTGATCTCCTTCAGAATGGACTGGTTGGATCTCCTTGCAGTCCAAGGGACTCTCAAGAGTCATCTCCAACACCACAGTTCAAAAGCATCAATTCTTCGGTGCTCAGCTTTCTTCACAGACCAACTCTCACATCCATACGTGACCACTGGAAAAGCCATACCTTGACTAGACGGACTTTTGTTGGCAAAGTAATGTCTCTGCTTTTCAATATGCTATCTAGGTTGGTCATACACTATACCTAGATAGAATTATCAGACTTTTTATCATCATTCTTATTGTATATTAACACCATTCCTACTGTAGAGTAAGTGACTAACAAGCAGTTGCTGTCTGGTTGCACGAATAAAATAATTTAATTAGAAAACTTTCAGCTGCTTAAGAGAGGAGACAAAGAAAAAGATAAAGGAGGAAGAGAGGGAGAAGGAGAAGAAGACAAAGTAGAGTTTGAATTCATGCTCTACCACTAATTATGATTTGTGCTAAGTTATTTAATGTCTCAGAAACTCAGTTCCTTCATCTGTATCATAGGATTATTGATAACCTAAAAGAAGTGTTTTAAGGAAATATGAGAAAATGTACATAAGTAGTCTGGAAGAACACGAATTCTGAGTAGTAATTATGTCCTCAACATTAGTTCCTTTCCATTCTTGGAGATTTCTAGAATCATCAAAGTCCACATCAGGGGTTCCAAGAAGTACCTCATCATGAAAATCACTTCCTTGTCCAGCTGATCCCTGAAATTCCTTCTAGAGGATCTGAGTATTGTATTTATAGTGAGGATTTCAGCTTAAATGCATGTTTGGAAGAGGAAAACACTGATCCATTTTCTAAGGAAACAACGAAGAGCAATAATATTAACAGCTACCAAAATTTTAACAATTGTTGTGCTTTAGGAATTGTGCTGAGTCCTTTGAACTTAAGTCTGCGATCTTCCTTGAAAGATGCCATTTTTAACTCTCATTCAAAAATGAAGAAACTCATCTATGTTTCAGTCCCTGCACTAATACTACAAACCACCAGGCTAGAGGCTGATTACTAGCCTCTAGTAATCAGAGGCTAGATTTCTATGTGGTGGTGAAGTTCAGCAGGCCTAAAAATTGGGGATATAGAGCATAAATGTGATGTGGATATTTTAAGTAACTATATTTGCTATTGTAGTTACTTTTCACTCATTTGGACTATATTAAACATCTGTACAACATAATAGAATTCAGCTCATCTTAGGTCTGCCATTCTATGATCTCAGGCAAGTTATTTAATTATGCCCAACCTTGGTTTGGGGGTTCACTTAGGGTTTAAAATTCCAGTGTTCTGAGCAGGTGTTGAGAATGTCTTCTCAAGGTGGACTTGACTATATGTTACTTATTTTCAAATTCATAGTCAAAGTCCCTCTTTCCTGCTCCTGCCCCTAAATTATTTGCAGAAACAGTTTGCTGTCCTACCCTTAAAACAGTCTCAATCATACCTTTGCTACTGATGCCTCTTGTTGCATGTTCCTCTCATAATTAAAATAGAATTTCATTTTACACAGTGAATGCCAGTTGGAATGCAACTAACCCAAAAGCAACGTTTGTGCTCTCACTCTGCCGGGCATGATGCTGCATGCTTTAAAGGCATCACACTATCCTAGTCCTCCTACCAACCCTGTGATATATTCTAGATATTGTCTTCCTTGTTCAGATGAAAAGAAACTACAAACACACATAACCCATGTGCCAACCAGCTTCAGAGACCTTTTGCAAATTGCCCAGCAAGTGGGTAGCAGTGCAGAATTCTGAATACCTGACTAAAATCCCAGCGTTTGTCCAGTGAGATAGGGGATGATTTACATAAAAAGTGTGAACTAAGAACAGCATGGAACCAAAGTTACAGAGCTGGTGAATGGTAAAGCAAAACTGTACATTAACTGTACAGGGAGTACTGGATCCTCTAATGTTATATACCTTAAGGGAAGTTACTATCAGTATTCTATCTTTCAAAGGAGGAAGATGAAATTGATAAGCCTAAGAGGCTTGTCAAATGTGGCCCTGATCCCTACCCAGGTAACATCTTATTCCCAAGTTGGAAAAATTTATTTGAAACAAACAAACAAAAAAACGAGTTGGAATTCTCTACAGCTGAATCACTGTGGGCCTAGAGACCTAAGTTTTTAAAAGGTTCCCCAGGTGATATATTTCCAAGTATATAAGTATCAGACAAATTCAGATTTTCCTGATAATGAGGTCGGCCTCATTTACGCTAGTACAATTCTAGGCCACTGTTGTTTCCTCAACTGAGTAGCCTATTTTAAAGTACTGGAGGGAATTCCATGATAGTCCAGTGGCTAGGACTTGGTGCTTTCACCGTCGAGGCCCAGTTTTGATCCCTGGGTCTGGGAACTAAGATCCTACAAGCAGTGTGGTACTTCCAAAAACTATAGATAAGTAAAAAGAAATAAAATACTGGAAGTATCTCTCTCTCCCCCCTCCCACTTCTCTTTCTCTCTGTCTCTGCAAACATGGACTTCCAAAACTCATCTGTACCTTGGGTGACAAAACATTCTCTCTTCAAACGAGATCTGAGTCCCTTATTTACTCTGAGCAATGGAGATGCAGAGGAGGGCCTGGCCCTCAGGCCCTTGAATCAGTGCCACCATGTCTATAGACTGCTTACAGATAATTTTTTTTTAATCTGAGATAGATTATAAAGGTTACAAGGCTTGCTTGGTGATCTCTTTACCCTGCTCCATGCACTGCCACTCCCCTAACAACCAGCACACGTATGGCTATATATCAGCCCTGTCCTCAGGAAAGTCACTTCAAGCAGTCATTTTTTTTTTCTCCTTAGTCAAAAATACCCCCTATCTGAGAGGTATTTATAACCTAACTTTCACTTACTCTCATCTTTTTATGATCCATTTATTGAGTAAATCAAAAATGTATTTTGAGTACTATTATGTTCCAGGTGCTATTTTAGGAGTTGGGGAGATATCCCTAACCCTACAATGTTATGGTGCGTGTGCTCACACACACACACACACACACACAAGCTTTAGCCATGGCTTCTCAGTAACAAGTCCCACATAGATAGAGTTCCATTTTCTATACCGTCCCAGAATTCTCCCCTTTCTTCTATATCTGAACTAGTAAATGATGGAACTTATCTCTCACTGGAAAATAAGTCAACCAAATGGATTAATCTCAGTTATGGCATCAATTACTGGTTATGAAGTACTAAGTCACTACTCCCAGATAACCTACATTTAATAATCAATTTCTTGTATCCGAATTTCCTGCACCATGATCAAATATGGGAAGCATTTGGCACCCAGGGAGACTTTCAACTCTTCTCAAACCACCACAATATGCAGCCAGCTCCTCATTCCCTAAATCCATGGAAAATTAGTATCTGCAAGAATCTTATTCCTTCCAACCCATAAATCACAAAGTTGATGGCTGTATTCTGAGTCATCATATATAGTTTCACCTCATTTATATTTCTGCATAAATTTGAAGCTGTTTTAATGTGCTCTTTCTACAGTTTTTCCTTACAGTTTTTCCCTTGTCCTTTTGGTTAAATAACTAATCCACACACCCAAGTGTGGAAAATTAGAAATTGTAAGGGTTTGGTTCTTCCTGACTCTGCAATAGGATATAAAATCAGGACACTGACATGAACCCACTTAGGAGAGGACGTTTTTAAAGGAATGCACCCCCCTTCAACTTTCCAGAGATAGCAGCTCCCTAACTCTGAGTATGTTTTCTAGATTGATTCCTAAGAATAGGACCCCACAGAAAATCAAGAGTAAATGCTTCAGGCCATCTGAGAGGCAACAGGAGTAGGAAAGCCACCAATGGGGAGAGAAGATTGCTACAAGAAGATAGGATGCAATCAAGGCAAATTTTGTGTGCCTGTTATTATTCTCTGCAGAGTAAAAGCCAAAGTGGTCTGCAAGGCCAAAAAGGAGCCACCCATCCCTCTGGTTACCTATGTGTCCCCTTCTGTCTCATGCTTCTTCTCGCCCACTCTGCTCCTGCCAGGGTTCACTCCCCAGTCCTCCAGTGGAGAGGACATGTCCTCTACATGTGCTGTTCCTGCTGCCTGAGGCTTTCTTTACCCACTGTACCCAGATCTCACCCCAGTGCTCTCTATCCTCCATTCTTGCTTTAGTATTTTCTATTATAGGGTTTCCCTCGAACTCACTGTGTTTGTGTGTGTGTGTATTTAGACTCTGTTGTGTCTGGCTCTTTGCAACCCCATGGACTGTAGTCTGCCAGGTTCTTCTGCCCGTGGAATTTCCCAGGCAAGAATACTGGAGCAGGTTGCCATTTCCTATTGCAACGGATCTTCCTGACTCGGAGATCAAACCCATGTCTCTTGCACACTCACTGTGTATTTTACTTCTAGCTTATTTGTGTATTTTCAATCTCAACTTGGAGAATGTTGGGAGGGGTTTTGCCTGTTTGCTTTATTGCTTTTTCTTACCAACAACTTGAACAGTGCTGAGCACAGATCACATGCTCAATAAGAATTTTTTGAATAAACAAATAAATATGTTATGAGTGACCCTGCAACCATAATTATGTTTAAAACAACAACAATGGAACTTAATTTAGTGTTTTATCTCTTCTGGTGCTAACAGATGTGAGCTTTTAAGTGTCAAATGCACAAGGCATTGACCAATATTAAATGATACTGGGGGAAAAAAAATCTACTCTCTTTCCATTTCTTCTGATTACATCAAGAATAAGACTCTTGTCAAGCCTCAGGCTTAGATCTGCAATTAAAATGGTTTTAATTGCAATTTAAATTGTTTTCATTGCTTTTTAATTTTTATTGCCAGGTAATCCAATGATAAAATTTCTCTTTTAAAATTTTCATTTGTGAAAAGAAGGGAAGAAAAAAAGAAAGAAAAAGGTGGAGGAAGGAATGGAAAAAGAAGGAAGGAGGGAAAGACAGGGAGGAAGGGAGAATGAAGGAAAGAGAAGGAAAGAGAAACAACGGTTGATTGATTGACTGATTGATGGATGAACAGAAACAGCTTAAAGATAAAGATGGTATAGCAATTATTAGTACTTTGGAAGCCCATTTCCTTGTGAATATGCACATTCTATCCCTGGGAGAATATGGTAGGTATGTACTCTGGATACTAATCTCTGCTAGCAGGATCCCGGTTGAACACACACACTGTGTGAACTTCCTCCAAATAGATCCTCTGGGATAGCCCCTGAGTGCCAGTCAGGTACTGGGAAGGTTACAGGGAAAGAGAATCAATTATTAAAAGGAGACAAAATTTTCAACTCCTGACAGTCTCTTCTGTCAGGTGGCAATGGATGTGTTTAGAAAACGATGACAGTAGAGCAGAACTGTGCTAATCCTGGGCGGGGGCAGCTTCAAGGAGAGCCCCAGAGGAGGTCTGCCATGTCATCATGCTGGTGAGTGGCGTTGTGGAGCCCACTGCCAATCAGCTGTGTGTTTCATCCCCTCCATTGTCTGTGCAAGAACACTGACAGGCCCCTGGCCCTGTCTGACCTCATCACAGCCTCCAAATACAGCACAGAATCTTGCTGATTGCTGACTCCCCCCGGGAACACAGACTTACTGCATCTCCAGTGGGAGTACGTGTCATTCTTTAAAAAAAAGGCGGGGCGGGGGGGGAGGTGGGCACAGACATATTTGAACTATAAAGAAATAACAACAAAACAAACCACATCTTTCTTATCTTTCCTTGAGCATTTGAAGGCAATTTGTTTTCATTTTTATATTTTAAGGGGAAACCATGGGAGATTTGATGGTTAGAATAGAAATGAAGTATAGAGCATATTGCTTTTTTTTTCTGTCCTCCCCCACAGAGCTGACAGGATGAATGTCTTTGCCTTCAGCTCTGAAATTTGTATTCTCTACTATCTGAGAAGAAAATACAGGCTAATGCCCATTCTGCTGCCTTTTTCCTCATTTTGTTTATCCTTGCAAGGTAGAATTTTGAAGAAAAATGAAACGCATTAATCTTGATCTAGCAATTTATTTCTCCCCTGTTTAAATCCTTTAAAAGGCATATTAGTATAAGTGACCTTGTATTTCTTTCAAAAATCTGCATCCTTCTCAGGCCTTTTCAAGCTGAACAGGTCACTGAGCTGAATTCAGTGTCATAGGAATATTTCTCATCCTTCTTTCCAGCTGTACCAGACACCACCTCTGCACGCCTTGGAGAATCTCTGTGTGGGAAGGAGGCAACAGGCTTGGAAGCCATGAATCATCCCAAGATTTGACTTCCCTATGGGATCTCTTGAAAAGGACTTCTGATACAACAAGGAACATCTTCCATCACTGGTTGTGAAGGATGAGGCATAATGTTTTTAAAGAAATCTGTGGTTTTCCTTACAACCATCATGTCAGCCTCAAATTAAACTAAATGTATCTTCTGTCAGTCCTCAAAATTCAGTGATACTGGTGATGACTTAGAATTACATTTTGAAAAGAAGAGAAGGCCATTTGATTTACAACTAGAATAAAGAAAATACAAAGTTATGCTAAGAATATGAGAAAACAGCTAATCTGGCCTCTAATAACCCCCTGAGTCCCTTTTGACACTTTTACCCTGTGTGTAACCTTGGCCCCAACCCAACAAAATTCCCTTAATGAATATTGCTTCATGGCTCAAGATTTTGCTCAGGATTGCCTATGATCTGGAATGTTTTTATGCTGTCTAACTCTGCATTTTATTCTTGGAAAATTTCTCGTCTTCAGGAATCATTGTAAGCACCAGTGTCTCATGGAGCTGGTAATGATAATGTCTAGCATGTGTTGAATATTAATGTTATGGTGATCTATTTATATGATTATCTCATTTAAACTTAATATCACTACGAGATATTAATAGATATTGTTATTCCTACTTTCAGATGACCAATCCCAGAATAAATCAAGAATTAAAACTATAGACCTAAAAAAAAAATTATAGACCTAAGAGGGAAAAGTATAACATGAAACTAGTATATTCTTCTACTATGTAGGTTTTTAAGATTTCCTCTCAGTAATTTTTAACTTTCTAGATAAAAAATCTTAAAATACTTCTCTAGATTTGATTATATGTATTTTTTGAATGCTATTATAAATTATATTTTTATTAAATTTAATACTTGAGATGTTTATTTGTATAGGGAGAAATGCAATAAATCTCTATACATTGACACTGTATTTACCAAACTTACAGAGGGATTAAATAATTCACCAAGTTTACATAGTGAGTAAATTGCAAGGTTGGGATCAAAGCAATGTCTGTTGCCCCAAATAGCTTTCCCAAGCCATTCATGAAAACATTTATCTATTCAAATCCTCTACCAGTTAGAGTAATACCTTACTATCCCACAAATTCTTTCCCTTTCTATTTGGCATTCCATAGCTGCCGTCTATGGGGTCGCACAGAATCGGACACAACTGAAGCGACTTATAAGTAGTAGTAGTAGCATTCTACTTGGTAACAATGATTTATATGTTTCCCTCTTCCTTCTCATTATCTAGAGGTCCTATCTATATTCCTCAGAAATTCATCACTTCCACAGAGAGTTCATATGCCATCAGTTCAGTTCAGTTCACTTGCTCAGTCGTGTCCAACTCTTTGCGACCCCGTGAATTGCAGCACACCAGGCCTCCCTGTCCATCACAAACTTCCGGAGTTTACCCAAACTCATGTCCATCAAGTTGGTGATGCCATCCAGCCATCTCATCCTCTGTCATCCCCTTCTTCTGCCCCCAATCCCTCCCAGCATCAGGGTCTTTTCCAATGAGTCAATTCTTCGCATGAGGTGGTCAAAGTATTGGAGTTTCAGCTTCAGCATCAGTCCTTCCAATGAACACCCAGGAATGATCTCCTTTAGGATGGACAGGTTGGATCTCCTTGCGGTCCAAGGTACTCTCAAGAGTCTTCTCCAGCACCACAGTTCAAAAGCATCCATTCTTTGGCGCTCAGCTTTCTTCACAGTCCAACTCTCACATCCATACGTGACCACTGGAAAATCCATAGCCTTGACTAGACAGACCTTTGTTGGCAAAGTAATATCTCTGCTTTTTACCTAGACAGCATATTAAAAAGCAGAGACATTACTTTGCCAACAAAGTTCCATCTAGTCAAAGCTATGGTTTTTCCAGTAGTCATGTATGGGATGTGAGAGTTGGACTGTAAAGAAAGCTGAGCACTGAAGAATTGATGCTTTTGAACTGTGGTGTTGGAGAACACTCTTGAGAGTCCCTTGGACAGCAAGGAGATCCAACCTATCCATCCTAAAGGAAATCAGTTCTGAATATTCATTGGAAGGACTGAGGCTGAAGCTGAAACTCCAATACTTTGGCCACCTGATGGGAAAAACCAACTTATTGGAAAAGACCCTGATGCTGGGAAAGATTGAGGGAAAGAGGAGAAGGGGATGATAGAGGATGAAATGGTTGGATGGCATCACCAATGCAATAGACATGAGTTTGAGTAAACTCCAAGAGTTGGTGATGGACAGGGAAACCTGGCGTGCTGAAGTCCATGGGGTAGCAAAGAGTCAGACACAACTGAGCAACTGAACTGAACTGACTGATACATAGTTCTATAAAGAGTCTTTTTCAATTAGTTAAGAGAATAAAAAATAAATATGTATATATACTTTTTTTTTTTTAACAATTATGTAACATCACCGACTCAATGGACATGAACTTGAGCAGACTTTGGGAGATGGTAGACAACAGTGAGGAGAAGGCAATGGCACCCCACTTCAGTACTCTTGCCTGGAAAATCCCATGGATGGAGGAGCCTGGTAGGCTGCAGTCCATGCAGTCGCTAAGAGTCGGACATGACTGAGTGACTTCGCTTTCACTTTTCACTTTCATGCATTGGAGAAGGAAATGGCAACCCACTCCAGTGTTCTTGCCTGGAGAATCCCAGGGGCGGGGGAGCCTGGTGGGCTGCTGTCTATGGGGTGGCACAGTCGGACACGACTGAAGCAACTTAGCAGCAGCAGCAGCAGACAACAGTGAAGCCTTGGCATGTTGCAGTCCATGGGGTTACCATGAATCAGACATGACTTAGCAACTGAACAACAAGCAGCGAGCTTTACTGATGCTCCATGTGTTTCATCTGGACTTGAACTTCCATATTGATTTGTTTTTAACCTGAGGAACTTCCTTTCAGTATTTCTTCTAAAATGGCTGTGCTAGTAATAAATTTTAGTTTTTGTATATTGGAGAATATCTTTATTTACTTTCATTTTTAAAAGATTCTGGTTTTTTTTTTTTTTTTTTTGCTGGATATAATATCTTTGATTGACAATTCTTTTTTTTTTTTTTTTTTTTTTTAATACTTGAATACATCACCCACTGCATTCTGGCCTGTGTTATTTGTGATGAGAAGTCAGCTATTAAACTCATTGAGGTTTTCTTGTTTGTAAGGAATCCTTTTCCTCTTTGCTGCTTTCAAATTTTTCATCTTGTTGTTGTCTTTTAGCCTTTTTACTATGCTATGTCTTGGTATGGATCTCCTTGTTTTTTTTCTTCCATAGAGTTCATTTTATGTCATCTTGCTTTGGAAAACTCTGAGCCACAGCTCTGGAGATGAAGGGTAGGGGATGGTGGCTTGCTTCTCTTGCACCCTGCTTTACCAGTAGGGAGCTGAATAGGGATACTCGCCTCTGATTTCTTCAGCTTTCCTCTCCTAGGCTGGGAACCCCTGTCCTATAAGCAAGAGGGGGTAAGGGCAAGTAGGGCCCAGTATTCTTGCCTTGCCACCCCAAGCATACAGCCTCCACCTTACAGGTAGAAGCTGAACGGAGGAAGCCACACTTGTCAGAAATTAGCCTCTGAAACTTGGAGCTAGGAGTGATGGGACATGTTCAGGGCTTTCCTCTCCTGGTAAGATACCTTGACTATGAGCTGAGAGGATAAGCAACCCTGTTTTCTCGACCACACCTCATCAGAAGAAAGCTTCCAACATACTGAGCTGAGACTGGGCTGCAGTTAGAAAAGGAACGGTTTGTGATTCAAGTGCCACACTCTGGCTGTTCTTACTGAGATTTGGTAGATTTTCTTAAATGAAGCTTCCTCATTTAATGTGTGCAGTTAGGACAGACTTCTCATATGTTATATCATGTGCTGTACTGTTCCAAGTCACTTCAGTCATGTTCAACTCTTTGCGATCCTATGGACTGTAGGCCACCAGGTTCCTCTGTCCATGGGATTCTCTGGGCAATAATATTGGTGTGGGTTACCATGCCCTTCTCCAGGGGATCTTCCCCACCCAGGGAATCACACCTGTGTCTCTTATGTCTCTTGCATTGGCAGGCGGATTCTTTACCACTAGCGCCCCTGGGAAGCCCCACATTATATCATAATATATTTATATTCTGTGAAAGTGTTAGTCACTCAGTCAAGTCCGACTCTTCTGTGACCCCATGGACTGTAGCCCATCAAGCTCCTCTGTCCATGGAATTCTCCAGGCAAAACCCAGGGATTGAACCCAGGTCTCCTACATTGCAGGCAGATTCTTTACTGACTGAGCCACCAGTCAGTAAATAGAATAGGCCTATTCTATTCTATATGGTTCACATATATCTTTCAGATAGATAGATACACAATACTTGCCAGTTATGCTTATTTCTCTGTGGAGCATATTCTCAGAGATCCTAGATCACCCATTCTAGTAGTGAAATTCCTAATCTACCTCGTCTTGATGTCTTCTGAGATAGCTTCTCAATTTAATCTTCCAGAATATTAGTTCATATTATAGCTTAGTTTTTCCTTTTCACATCTCCCTCTCCTTGCTCATAAGCATCTCCTGACCCCAGGGAATCTCCTAACACCTCAGTCTCTAAAAGTACTCTTTTCTGGGGTCCTCCACTCTCTTTTTAACTGGTCCTCTGCTAGTAGATGGAAGGAACAGGAAGCAGGGAGAAGAATGCTCTGGGACAGATCAGCGTGTCTGCGGTTCATGATGTAAGCCTCTATCCACCGCCATTCAGTTTCCATGCTGATAGGAGCTTGTTACCTATGGCAGAGACTGGACTAGAATTGTTACTTCTCTCTTCCATGACAGCTATTATGCAGATTACCTACTAGAGAGAAAAGGGCATGACTAGAAAACTATTTCTAGCAATCTCCAATGTCCCATTAGTCCTCTCAAATTGTAGTCTACTTTTTATTTCTGAATCTTTCTCTTGGTCTTCAGCATCCCTCCTTCCACAGACATATGTCCAGAGGCCAAGTCATCTTATTCTGAAAGTGTTTCACAATGTTTGATTTTATTTGGTAAACTTGCTTTGAAGCACACTAACCTTCTTTTCCCTTTTATGGAAATTTCTAGGGAAGAAAGGAAGTCTCTACTTGTTTTCCAACTGGTCTAGAAGAGGATGTCAAATTTCTATTACTTGTATTTTAAGACATCTTTGTTTCCTATTGATTATTACATCTCCTTTTCCTTCTAGTATTTGAAAGAAAGAGTTATTTCTTTTTGTGTCCCCAGGGCCTGGACAGTATTGGACAGACACTGAGGGCCTGAAATGGAATGAATGTTATGGCTTTTATTAAGGCAGTGTGTGTGTGGGGGGGGGGGGGGGTGGTGTGTATGCTTAGTCTTGTCCAACTCTTTGTGACCCCATGGACTATAGCCTGCCAGGCTCCTCTATTCATGGGATTCTCCAGGCAAGAATACTGGAGTCGGTAGCCATTTCCTTCTCCAAGGAATTTATGAAGGCTAATGACCTGGAATCCCTGCTGTCAGGAAGCTTAGTGTTTAGCAGAGGTGAAGAGCGAGAGAAATTTATATTGGTCTTTCTTATTGATTCTCAGTGGTGTAATAAATGAACCCAATTTATCAAGGGTTAAACACATGAATTACATCCATAGTTTCAGAATGCCAGTAAACAGAAGAATGATCTATTATTTTCCAACATTATTGCATTGATAACTAATGCAAAGCTAGCTATTCCACTGGGTATCAAGCCTTTTTCTTCTGCTAGGTATCATTGTACTTAAGTGCCTCCCAAAGCAATTGCATTTTTGTTTCTGCTTTTAATACCAGACCATTAATCCCAATGTTCTGTTTGGAGTAAGGTGATATGTGAGAATCGCAGCTTAGGAGTTATGATAGTTAAAAGCCTACATTTAAAAAGGCAGATGCAAAATGGGATTTCATTCCTTTCTGGTCTTAGGCTTGTAAGTGCCAGAAAAATAACAATCTACAGAGAGGAATTTTTCAATAAGAGCTGCAGCTCTGATTATTTTAGTCACAATTGTCTCCAAATCAGCTGCAGATATGAATCTTATTGGAGTAATGGTAGTTCAAGAAAGCTATTGTATAAAATTGATTTAAATCCTTTGACAGTATGTCTACATTCTGTAGTCAATTAAAAAAAAAAAAAAAAAAAGAGCTTCATGGGCCAAGGAAGTGATTGCTATGAAGTAGATGTGCCTTATCCTTAAAAATCATCACGCAGGACCTTATTCTGTAATGTTTTGGCTGCTCCTTCCCTAGCTAGCTTTGTGGTCCACTTGAATCAAGCCCATTTACTTGATGAACATGATGGGAAAAGTAAAGGTGATTGAGAGACATGCATTTGGGATTGACTGTCATTGATATGGAAATATTTTTGCATTTTGATGGAGAATGAAAACTCTATCAGAAGTTCTTAGATTTTTGATATTTTCTAGGATGAGGAAGGATCTCACATGGTAACACAAAGTCTCTTTTCTTGAGATAGATAAATGGGACATTAAACTTCTTTGTGCCCCAGACTCTGCAGTAGATGACACATATTAATTTTCTTAATAAGGGAGGCAGATATCATCTTTTGTTATGGTCAAGGGCATGAGGCTCAGAAAAGCAAGATCCCAGAGAGAATCAGTGTCACAGGTGAGGTCTCATCCCAGACCTTGCTTTTCCTACTCATTGCTGACTCCTAAGTGATCCATGACGGAGGGAAACTCCCTGCTGTCAGTAAATCAATATATTAAAATCCCTGGTCACTAAGTAAATTAGAAGGTGTCTTCCTCGTGCCAAAGGATTTCCTCGGAGGTCCCTTTGAATAGTGAGCATGTTGAAAATTCTAATATTTAAAATATTAATATTAAAATGTTAAACTATTTATATTTTAATTTGAATTCACTATTCTAATAATATTTTTATGTATCAAGTATATATAAACATATGAAGTATTTAAATATATTTATATATGATGCATTAATTCTGCATAATTTCCCTGTAAGGTAGATTCTGTTTTAGTCCCATTTTATAATCACAGAAAATAGATAAATCTTCTAAGGTCATATACCTTGAAGATGTGAAGGTAGGATTTAAACCCCAGTTGTCTGAGTCCTGAGCTCATGTTCCAAGGCAATACACTATATCTCTATTGGGTAGAACATTTCCTCAATCTATGATATGATAGCATGAACTTCATTCTTTTAACAAATCATTTTACTGATGGGTCATGGTGAATTTAATTTCAGACATGTGTTGATTGAGAGTTGTCATCTGCCCATCACTTTACTGGGTGAAGATGTGGAGCATAGCAGAATATATGTAGTCAGTGTCCTTGTGGAAATTTTAATCTATTTGTGGAGATCTTTTCAATTCTCAGTGTGTCCTAAATCTGGACACCTATCTATTGAATTTCAGTGTTATTTTCCCCCACTACTGAGAAAATGTTTTATTTGAAATGACACTTTGCAATGGTTTATATATTTTTCAGCCTTCCCTGGTAGCTCAGAGATAAAGAATCAGCTGGCAATGCAGGAGACCCAAGTTCAATTCAGGAAGATCCTCTGGAGAAGAAAATGGCAACCCACTCCAGTATTATTGCCTGCAAAATCCCATGGACAGAGGAGCCTGGCAGATTACAATCCATGGGGTCACAAGAGTCAGACACGACTTAGTAACTAAACCATGACCAACCACCAGCATATATGCCAGAAGTCTGTTTTTGCAGTCAAAACTTCTATTTTAACTAGTTTAGCTTCTTTTGTTTTTTTCTTTCAAGTTTTAACATTTGGGAAATGTACAATATTCCTGGTTTATTTCACACCTTTCTAGAACTTCTGAGGAGGGGTAATCTCAGTTGTACAAGGATTCTAAATCAACTTTAAAAACATGTTGCTGTATCCCCCTAAATATTTAAAATTACATAAACTGTTTAACCTTTCCACTTAAGTATATGTTCTTATGTCCATTCATTTGAGTTTATTTTTTAAATTATCAATAGCACTTAAAGTTTTCTTCTATGAAGTTTCTCATTAAAAGATTATTGAGATACATTTTTTCAAGCTTGAAAACTGAAATAGTTATTAAAGTATTTATGCTTTTGAAATTGAGTAATTTCATTTTATACTATTTTGCTATATTTCACAAAATTCCATATGTTTTTAAATACCCCATCACAGTGTTAGTTTTAGATCATGAAGAAAGTGGCCCTCCATGCAGCTCAGCCATGCTGATGGGTGTACCAATATCTCAGCCTGGTTCCATGAGCGTAGCAAACAGCCACCAGAATGAAGAGCCCAAGATACACTTATTTCTCTTTCCTTTCACTAGGGGCGGAAAAAGAAAGAAAAACACAATACTTGTTAAAATATTTTTTAAACCATAATTAGGGATAAACTTGAAATTTACAGAGAGAGTGGAACTCAAGAAAGTTATTGCCTTGGAGGCTTATCAGGCTTCTACGTTACTGCTCTCTTCTCTCTACAGGCTGAGGACAGTCCCAGAGGACTGGCACCACGTATTTGGTCCTGTGCTGCCTTCACTGCTACCCCAGGCCATCAGGTGGTGGAGTGTTCCCAGCCAAGCTCCTCAAGTTACAGATTGCTTCTGATGCTGTTGGTGGCTGCTCTTCTCTCCAGGGAAGCCCATGAGTAGGGGCTTCTAAAAAGAGATGTATCTTTGAGTACTTGGTATTCAGATGAAATGCACAATGCGATGTCAAAATGATGATCTAAATATCAAACAACTTTAAAGCTGTAGAGCATTAAACACACCTGCAGGCATGGAGAGCTCTTTAATCCTGTGGCCAATCTTCTTCTGTTTGTGCTTGGACTATTGTGGTAGGATTTGGGTTGTTCTTCCTTTCCCCCACAATGCCTTGCTCGAATTTTGAGGGAGGATCTCAAACAGATAAATTATCTTCAAACTACAATTTCCAGCCTGTAGGCCCTCACAAATGTTTTCAGTGGTTCCCTATTATATGGCAAACTCCTTGCCATGCCATGTAACTCCTATGAGTTCCCTCTGGGAATGTTTACTTCAGCATGGTGATTCTCATTGGGCGGGTCATCTTACCCTCAGAGTGCATATTCAGTTCTCACGGCTTTGAGAGGGAGGAAGTTATTGGCATTTAGTTGGTAGAGATTAGGGATGCTGCTAACATCCTACAATACCCAAGACAATCCCCCATAAAAAATTACAGTTTCAAACATCGATAGTGCTGAGATTGGGAAACCCTGCTCTAGATAAACAGGACTGGAAGCTGTTCCTGGTATATTCAGTGCACCACTGCCTACCATACAACCTCAGTTTTCCACCTTCAATTCCAAAGTATAACTCCTCCCTTGATTTCTGCAACTCTCCGAGGCTTTTCCAAATCCTCCCTCTCACCTGCAGTTTCATACTATATTTTAGCCCCAATACAATGCAATATAATACAATGTAGGAAATGCAGATTCAATCCCTGGGTTGGGCAGATCCCCTGGCGTCGAAATGGCAACCCACTACAGTCTTCTTGCCTGGGAAATCCCATGGACAGAGGGGCCTGGTGGGCTACAGTCCATGGGGTTGCAAAGAGGTAGACATGACTGAGTGACTAAAGAACAAACAATTGGCCCCATTCCTGTGTTATTTTTCTTAAATGTTTTATTTCCCCAACTGTATTATACACTTTTGAGTATAAAGAATATAGATTCTCTCTCTCTCAAATCCCCCACAGTATTTATCACAAGGGCCACACATATAATACATTCTAAAAAATATTTGTTGTTTGGACACAGGGAAAACAGCTCCTTGCAACAGCAGCCTCCCAATATAGCCATGTTGCTCCACTTACTATATAATTTGATTACTGCTCCTGTAGTCACTGAATTCCTACTATGCAGACTCAAGCCCAGTTCCCTTAAGGCACTGGCAGTTTCACCAGGCCCGCAGCTCAAGGAAGCGTAATGGAATATTGGTGATCAGGTATGGACCCATCTCTTTTCATCACGCCTATTGGCTTGCTATTATCCTAAATGAGTGGCCATGTGGAACAAATCACTAACGTGAAAGACAAGACAAAAATTACTAGGAAAGAAAGCATGAAATGGTAAATGTTTTATTTAACTAGAATGATAGGGAAATGCTTCATCTGATGCCAGCTTGCTGTTTTAAAGAACCTCAGCCTCATTATTTAGGACTCCTAGCTTTAATGTGTCTTTGCACTGGAGAGCTTGCTAAGTTGACTCCAAGACCACATTAGTGTGATCCTATCTGTCTGGGTCTCTGCCTCTCATACAGATAAGTGGTTCATATAATTTAATTTACCAAACACTTACGGAGCATTGATTCTATACAATGCACATATGCACAATCCCTGGTGTTGTGGATGATATGAAGATGCCCTCATAGAATTCATAATCCCGTGTGGATGAAAGATAAAATAGGGTGAATGGTAGTAGAAGGCAATTCTGTGAGCATTCCAGGGATAGAGTAACCAGGTTTAGCAAGTGGACAAGACGTCATTTTTAAGACCCTTCAAAAAGGAGAAATAGGAGTTTTTGTTTTCAACATCCTTTAATTTCTCTGTTATGTTAGTTTTCTATGGCTATTGTAATGAATTACCACAAACAAAGCTGAGTACTGAAGAATTGATGCTTTTGAACTGTGGTGCTGGAGAAGACTCTTGTGAGTCCCTTGGACCGCAAGGAGATCCAACCAGTCCATCCTAAAGGAGATCAGTCCTGGGTGTTCATTGGAAGGACTGATGCTGAGACTGAAACGCCAATACTTTGGCCACCTCATGCAAAGAATTGACTCATTGGGAAAGACCCTGATGCTGGGAGGGATTGGGGGCAGGAGGAGAAGGGGACACCAGAGGATGAGATGGCTGGATGGCATCACCGACTTGATGCACATGAGTTTGGGTGACCTCCAGGAGTTGGTGATGAACAGGGAGGCCTGGCGTGCTGCAATTCATGGGGTCGCAAAGAGTCGGACACGACTGAGCGACTGAACTGAACCACAAACAAATGTGTCACTGTATAGTTCTGTAAGTCAGGAAGGTAACATGGGTCTCACTGGACTAAAATAAATACACCATCAGGGCTATGTGCCATTCTGGAAGTTCAAGGGGCAAATCTGTTTCCTTGTATTCTCCAGATTCTAAACTGCCCATTTTTTGGCTCATGGACCCTTTTTTCCATTTTCAAATTCAGAGTAGTGGACTGAGTCCTTCTTATGCTTCAGCATTCTAACCCACTCTTATCCTTTTCCATTTTTAAGGTCTGATCAAGTCCACTCAAGTAGTCCTGGATAATCTCCCCACCTCAGCTTCCTTAATCTTAATGGCGTGCTGAGTCACTTCAGTTGTGTCCAACTCTTTGGACCCTGTGAACTATAGCCCACCAGGCTCCTCTGTCCATGGGATTCTCCAGGCAAGAATACTGGAGTGGGTTGCCATGCCCTTTCCCAGGGGATCTTCCCAACCCAGGAACTGAACCTGCATCTCTTATGTCCTGGGCACTGGCAAGCAGGTGTCTTGCCAATGTGCAAGTGCCAAGTGTCTTTACCACTAGCACCACCTGGGAAGCCTAATCTTAAATATACATGCAAAAATCTCTTTTTTCCCAGTAAGGAATATATTCACAAATATGAGGGATTTAGCTGTGGTTTGGGGGATTATTATTCTCTTTACTACACAATGTAAAACTTACAGTAAGTTGAACAAATCTTAAATATACAACTTGAAGAATTTTTATGTGTCTATAACCTTATAACCATCACTAGGAAAAGATATAGCACCTCTCATTTGCTAGAAATTCTTGGTGACCCCTCCCTGTCATCCAAAGACAAACATTCTTTGACCTACATCACCATGGATTACTTTTGCCTGTTTTGAAAATTCATGTAAATAGAATCAAGCAATATGTACTACTTTTGTGTTGGGTTTCTTTTTCTCAATACTTTATGAGATTAATTTGTGTTCATACAATTATACCAATAATTATCTTTTATTTTTCTGGGTATTATCCTATTGTGCGCATAAACCATGTTTATTCATTCTCCTACTGTTAGGCATTTATAGTTGAGGGCTATTGTGGATAAGGAGAAGGAAATGGCAACCCATTCCAGTGTTCTTGCCTGGAGAATCCCAGGGACGGGGGAGCCTGGTGGGCTGCCATCTATCAGGTCACACAGAGTCAGACATGACTGAAGCGACTTAGCAGCAGCAGCAGCAGCATTGTGGATAAAGATATGATGAACTTTCTTTTGCAAGTCTGTTGGTTTGTATGTACATATGTTGTTCAGCTTTAGTAAATATAGTTGAAGAATTTTCAAAGTGGTTTTAACAATTTACACTCCTACCAGGAGTAATAAGAATTTCAGTTGCTCTGTATCCTCAGTGACAAATATCATCATCAGACCTCTTGATTTGGGGGCTTCAGGTAGGGTTACAGTGGTGTCTCACTTTGATTTAATGTGTAATTTCTTGAGGACTAATGATGTTGAGCACCTTTTCTCATGCTAATTGAATATTTGTATATTGTCTTCAAGTCTTTTGCCCATTTTACTTTAGTTCAGTCATATGACCTTTTAAAAAAATTTGTAGATGTCCTTTATATATGTCCTGTATAAGATGTCCTTTAATAATTTGTAGATATTGTGAAATAGGTATTTGTCACTAGGTATATTTATTGCAATGTATTTCTTACCACTATTTCACTCTTTTAATGATCCTTTTGATAAATGAAAGTTCTAAATTTTAACAAATGTGTATTTATTTATTCATTGTTTTTACTTTTGTAATCTGTTTTTTATTAGACTTGACATTTTTATATGTGTGGAGTGAATATTTGAAATATTTAAGTTGATTGCCAAGTTACTATCTTCTGTATTGAATTAAATGACATCCATTTTAACTCATCTCCTCTCTGTGGTTTATACTATATGTTTATTCAGTGCTTTTTATAACTACATGATAATAAAGACCATTTTAGCAATCTTTTCTATGGTTAATGTTTTTGAGTTATATTTTTTAAATAGTTGCCTACTCCAAAAACATGAAGATATTCTCTTGTATCATCTTCGAGATGTTCTATTGCTTTGCCTTTCACACTTAGGTCTATGGTTCATCTCAAATAATTTTTTGTATGGTGTGAGGCAGGCATCACATTACATTTACTTCTCATATTAATATCCATGTATCTCAGCATTATTTATGGAAAATATTGTCCTTTTCTCCTTTGAATGTAGGGACAACTTTGCTTTAAATCAGATAACTATAGATATGAGGGTATATCTTTGGACTCTCTGTTCTATTCCACCGGCAGATTCGTCTGTCTTCTTGCCAACATATCAAAGGGACACTAGAACGAGAAATGCCATGCAGTGAACTCTGACCAACAGTACTTTCATTGGTTAGAACAAACAGCACATTTTCACAATAACTATTATAATTATCCTACCCCATGCCAAGGTGATCTTATGTATCAATATTTACATTGGATGTTTCTTGAGGAAAGCAATTTTGCTGCCTGTTTTGTAATTGCACATTTTATATCTCATAGACAATCAATAATGATTGATTATATCAAACTGTGAAGTTTCTCAACTAAAGGATAAATACTGATGTTGTTAGAATATTTAAAAGACTGGAAACCTGTTGAGAAATACCCTTTAAAAGTTAGACACATATTAAGTAAACCAAACAAAAATTCTCTCATTAGGTTCAAAGACTGAGACTCAGGAAACCTGAGATACAATTCTGGCAACGCAGATAAAGCTATTCTACATAAGGCCTGGAGAGTCACTGACTCTTGTGTGTTCAATTGACCTTATCTGAAAAATAATACTGTAATAATACTTCACCTTATAGGACTACTGTGACGCTGACTTAAAAACAAACTTGAAGAAGAAAAGCTTGCTGTGAAAAGCTAAGATTTTAGCTGTTATTTAAATATATATATACACACACACATATGTGTGTGTGTGTGTCTGTGTATAAACACAATTCATTATAAGTTCACATTTGTGACATTATTGAGTTATATATATATGTGTGTGTGTGTGTGTGTGTGTGTGTGTGTGTGTGTGTGTGTATATGTGAAGATTCTAAGACCCTGAAAGATACTAAAGAACAGTTAAATTAGCAACAGGAGAAGAACCTAATTTTAAAACAAATTTAGAGTTCACAGTGTTATGACCTTTAACTGATAACTAATCTTAAAATTATATTATGCATATATACAGCAACTCTTTATTAACCAGAGCCCTCCCATCATTAATTTGGCCAGAGAAATGAGTGTGTAAAACAGTAGCCACAAATGCTTAAACTGATGAGTCTTTCTGTGGACTTGTCTGATTTAATTGAATATGTGCATAAATTCAAAATCAGCAGCAATTAGAAAAAGTGTAATCTAAAAATTACTTACATGACATAACACAGAGATTCAGTGCTCAATAAATTTATGAATAAATGAAAAATTTTTCCTTTTTCTGTGGTCCCAAAGTTCTATCTAGTATGAGTTGTGTATCTTATTGTAATCATTTATTTATATGCTGTTCCCTCCTGCACTGTGAAGTCCAGACCAGTGGAAACTTCTTTAATCATCTGGTGTCCCCAGTGCCTGACACATACGTAGATACTAAGAATACATCTCTCAGCTAATGCTGATAGACTTCTCACAATAACTTCCTGGTGATTAGGGGAAAACATGACCTCCTTTAAGGCTTTGACAAAGACAATCCAGAGCCAAATGGGAAAGTGTTGATTAGCCTATTGTGCTGGCCAATGCCTGTTTGGACACAAGTGAAAGAGGGTTGATATGAGGAAGAATTCCCCCAAAACGGTAGGTAAACTATGAAGAAATCAGTTCTGTACAGAAATACTGTCAGCTTCCCATCATTAACAACTGACCTCAATACCTCTGGACATGAGTTCTGAACTAAATGAATATTTATAGCTGTGCAATAGACAATATGGGCTGCCTTTTCCATGGTGATACATTTTTATCTTTTATGAATCCTATACATTAGGATGGATGAACCAGCCACTAGTCAAGCCAAGCTGGTCTAGGCATTTGTTCTCTTTTTAACATTGGCCAAAATGTTGATGTAGTGTCTCTGCAGAAGAAACCTGCCAGCATTGTGGCACTGTGGCTCAAAAGAGATCCTGCCTGATGGAAAAGATGCATCTCAGAACGCTTTCTTATATCTCACGTTATTGACTTACAGTAAAGGTGGAACAATTACAGTTAAAAATCAAAGGAAACAGAGAGGGCTGGTTCATATTTTTTAAATTGTCATTTTTTTTGGTAGATATCACTGAACACTGCTTAATTAACAGCAGCAGGGCAGGACCAAGCAGGATAAACTTGGATTCCCTGGGAGGAATTAGTGTTTTACATGCCCACTGAGTGTCTAATTAGATCCAGAGCATGGTGTCCAAAGGATGGAACATTGGTAGTATTTCGAGCAAGAGGCTAGCAGTAGAGGAATTTAATACAAACATTTGCTGTCGAGAGTGGGGGTACAGGCAACAGAGATATTCTACGTATTAAGCATCTGCTCTAGGCACTATATGGGGCTTCCCTGGTGGCTCAGATGGTAAAGAATCTGCCTGCAATGCGGGAGACCCAGGTTCAATTCCCAAGTTGAGAAGATTCCCTGGAGAAGGGACTAACTACCCACTCCAGGATTCTTGCCTGGAGAATTCCAAGGACAGAGGAGCCTGGCGGGCTACAGTCACAAAGAGTCGGACATGACTGAGTGACTAACACATACACACTAGGCACTATATACATTATTTGAGGTAACCATGATGAAAACTTTTTGAAGAACAATTATTTCTCCAAAAAAATATTAAAACAGAAGTTTAGAAAGATTACATAATAGTTTCAAGGCCATAGTATTGGAAAGAAACACAGAAATACTTCAATCAGATACACCTGAAACCCCAGCCCCATGCTTACATCACCATATTATTCTGAGTCTTGAAGTGAATTGAAAAATAGGTGGTGTTTTTAGAAATTTACATCAATGCTGCCCATAAAGAAGCCATTTGCTAAATGGTGCTACTGAGTACTTGAACTGTTGCTAGTCCAAACTGATATGTGTTATAAGTGTAAAATATACATCAGATGTCAAATATTTAGCATAAAATAATAATTTTTATATATTGGATAAAATATCATATATTACCAAAATTAATTTTACCTTTTTTTTTTAAGTTGCCACTCTATCTATTAAAAAATTTAACATTACACGCTTGACTCACATTAGAGGTTCATATTATATTGCATTGGCCAAAAGATTTGTAAGATCTTATGGAAAAACCTAAATGAAACTTTTGGCCAACCAAATATTTCTTGGTTGGGCAGCACTGAAATCACAGAAGCCTCTGGGAGGTTGCTCACAACCATCCTGGGGTGCAAGGACAGAGCATCAGTCCTTTTATTTCCATTGGGAGGAAAAAAACCACCAGTTCTCAGCTAGTGGCAATTTGTTCCACCCCCTCCAAGGAACATTTGAATGTCTGGAGATGTTTTTATTGCTGTGACTGGATCGGGGGTGCTGCGGGCATTTAGTGGGAAGAAGTCAGGGATGCTGCTAAGAATCCTCCAATCCACAGCTTTCCTAAACAAAGAGCTATTAGAAGCAAAACATTTACCGTGTCAAACCTGAGGAACCTTGGATTTGAGGACAGGAGGATTAGCATAGGCAAGTGAGGTTCTCCATTTTCTGAAGAATGAGGGCACTTAGCAGAGAGGTAAGCAGGGACATGAACACAGGATCTGGGAAGACAGCATTAGGAGCAAGGTGCAAGGATTAGGTCTCATAAACAAACAGCATGAGTCTATTCAGAAGAACTAAAGTGGATTCCAGAGGCCCTAGGCCCCACCACACCCATCCAACCGCGAGTTAGACTGGAGTTACCGAGATCCAGTGATCAGAGAAGAGCCAAGCCCTGTTGGTCCAGCACTTCTAACTGTGGGCAAAGATGTGCAAAGACTTGGAGCCAGGCAAGTCCTGACAAACCTGACACATGAGATCAATTATATGATTTTTCCCAAAGAACTTTCCATGCGTGAGTGTCAACCTCGGCACCCACTTATGTCGGGGCTCAGAGAACAGTCTCCTGAACCAAATAACACAAACTGAATTTATGAAAAAGAGAATTGGCTGTGTGGGTTAAACCAGCATTTTCCGGAGATGCTTTATTGGTTTCAATAGACCTTTATTAAACATTTTAGAACACATTTCAAGTCAAAGAGATAGCTAGGTTTTTGTTTAAGACTGAATTTCACCAGTGAAATCTGAAACTTGTGATGTGTGCATATTAAACCACAGAGGCCTTCACTTCAGAGAATGAAATTATTAAATTCTGCCTCTGTTCCTGAGACACTGTAGGAAGGAGGATGTGTGTCCTGTCAACAGTTTATTTTTAGCCTGGGCTTGAGACAGAATATTCTCTCTCAGTGCACTCAGCGATAGATGGCTCTCCACCTCTTTAGGTATTTGTCTACGTCATATTGGTCCATATCTGATTATGAATGTTAACAAAGAGAGTCATGGCATAGTCACAGGGGCATAGGTGACCTTAGTCACTGCATCCCTTTGAGTCTCTCCACTGTCCAAGTTTCCACACATATTCTACACATAAGAATAAGCTGAGAAACACACTCATAGCTGGGTGGTCCATTACCCTCTCAGGGGAATCTTTTGTTTTAAGAAGAAGGCAGAGATGATAGTGAAACAAAGAATGAGGGCTATGGGATGGGAAAGGTGTGGGCTGGGTTCCATTTGTTCCATTCTCACTCTCATAACTGAGCGAGTAATCATAAGCAAGGGACAGAACCCACTCCTGCCTTGTTCTGCTATTGTGAAGTAGCAGCCATGATAAGTTGGCCGGCTTCTTGGGCTTACATGAGATTAGAAAGAGCAGCATTTGTTCAGAGCAACAGATTCTGGAGTCACAGCAGGTAGGCTCAAGTCCTGGCTTTGCCGTTTACTCACTATGTAAACTTTTTACCAGTTACTCATCTCTGTAGCTCTGTGAGGGGAGAGAAACAGTAGCCCCTCTCTACCACGGTAGTGTGAGGGCTAACTAGGTTATGACAGGTGAAGCACAGAGAGTTTTCTGGTCCGAGATTACAGTGTCACTTAGCCCTTGGCAGAAAACACAGATGCAGGGCATTTGGACTGGGTTCCGAGGAGAGTGGGACCACAAATCACAGGAGTACAGGAAAGACCTTCTGGATTTATTTATTTCCTTCCTGCTTTAAATATGATTTGTTACCGTATATAAGGTTTGATTAAGTAATTGCTCATTTCCAGAGTTTCCGCTCACATCATAGTCTGCTGGAATGCCACCCCCAGATCAGCTGGATGTGGCAGCCACACGAATCTTAGAATGCTGGGCCTAGGTGCTCGTTTGATCATGAAACAGCTCTAACCATGGTACTTGGCTGATTACAGGTAAGCAGGGATCGCAACTGAAAACTGAGTTGCAATTTCCTGCCATCTGTGTGTGTGGTGGGGGGTGAGGCTCTGAATAGAGTGATATCACCGTCTCTTGATAAGCCCTGGAGAAGCGAGCAAGAGCTGCTGCCGCGATGACACTGACACTTATCGAGTCAGAAGCCAAGGCATCACCTGCCGGACCCTCTGATTGGTTTCATTTGTGAAGAATGGGTTATGGGTGCCTCATCTTTTAGGCTGACAACTTTTGTCCTGACTGTAAGCAGCATCAGGGAGAAGAGTGGCTAGACCAGCCTAAGACTGGAAACAGAAGGTCCTTCGAGGTCACGGGTTTAGGGAAGAGCAACTTTTTATCTGTCTCCTTGACTGTCTGATTTGATAATGGAGAAGCTGAAAAAGAGTACCCTGTAAAGACAAGGCGGTTTATTTACACTAGGCACTGAATTGAAATAATATGCAGTCAAGAGGGACAGACCTAGAAGAATATTCCTAAGTGGTACTAAACAAGTCTTAGTACCAACCCACTTCTGCAATGGTCAAGTGTCCTCTCTAACCACATCTGCCCAAGTTTTGCTGCACTTGCCTCTCTTCACCAAAATCACTACTATTCTTAGTTTGAGCACTGCTTGGCACTCTCTCTCAGAGTCATGGAGTCACAGAGCATCTGAATAGGTGGGAACTTTGAGAATACCTAAACTGAAGTCCTCATTTCTAAGGTGAATAGACAAAGGCCAAGATATACTACCCAGACTAGAGCTCCAAATGACACAGCAACAGAGATGATGCAAGAAGCCAGAAAGTTTCTGTGATAAAAAGAACCAAAGAGATTTGGATTAAAGTGCCATTTAAAGTGAAGTTGTTCAGTCGTGTCTGACTCTTTGCAACCCCATGAACTGTAGCCTACCAGGCTCCTCAGTCCATGGAATGTTCCAGGAAAGAGTACTGGAATGGGTTGCCATTTCCTTCTCCAGGGGATCTTCCTGACCCAGGGATTGACCCTGGGTCTCCCACATTGTAGGCAGACGCTTTACCGTCTGAGCCACCAGGGAAGCCCACAAAGTGCCGTTAGGCTAAGTAATAACTGCACAGACTTGGGAAGAACTTTCTATATTCTCCGCTCTCACTTTCTCATCTGCAAAATGAGAGTAGCAATCATCACAGTACATGATTGTGAATATTTAATGAAATAAAATATTAGAGAATATCAAGTGACAAGACTGCAATGGGAATGTGCTGGCAGGTTTGAGGAACAGATCTGGATGCTACAGCTGAAAGAGGGTGGGCAAGGGTGGTAGGAGATCAGGTCACCATGGAGGTCACAGTATTCGGGGCCTTCAAATCATGACAGAGGCTTTGATCTTTGCTCTGAGTAAGATGGGATACTTTTGTGGAGAATATCCTTCTGACTGCTATGGAAAGAATAGACTATAGAAGAGGCAGAGAACAGGTAGGAGGATATTACAAGAATTCTGTCAAGAGACAACTGTGGTTGGGACCACAGCATAGCAGTGAAGATGCTGCCTTTGGATTCCAGAAATATTTTGAAATTAGAGCTCAGATGAAGCTGATGAAATGGATGTGAAGTATGAGAGAAAAGAGTTAGGAATACTCCAAAGTTGTTTCAATGAAAGAAGAACAAATTTGGTAGAGGAAAAGCATGGATTCAGTGTTGGGGAGACTACATTTTGAGTAAAAGTAGAAATGTTGAATAAACAGTTGAATATTGAGTGTTGAGTTCATGAGAGAGAGGCTGGCTGGAGTTACAAAATGAGGTAGTATTTAAAATGTTGTCCCCAGATGAAATCATCCAGAAAATGAGTATGGGGAGGGTGGAAACAATGACAGAAAACCAAGCAATGGGACCACTGGGGAATGGGCAGATCAGAGAAATAGAAAGAATGTACAATGGAGACTAAGAAGGAGCAAGTGGTGAAGTAAGATGAGAAGGCTCTCCCCAAAGAAGGTATTTTAAGAAGGAAGGACTATCCGGCTATGTCAAATGTTATGGACTGATCTAATTTGATGAGGACTGACAACCAGCCATCTGTCTAAGTAACATAAAGGTCATTGGAAATCTTGATGAGAGCAATTTGGGTAAGTCAGTGGGGACAGAGGCTTAACTAGAGTGGGTTCACTAGAGAAAGTGGGTGGAAGTTGACTAGCTTGCCTACATACTAAAATATATTACAAAACTTCAAGAATTAAGACAGATTTTATTGGAACATGAATAGAAAGACTGACCAATGTAACAGAACGGAATTCCTAGAAATAGATTCAAATATATATGTATATGAATTTAATATATGATAAAGGTAACATTTCAAGAATAAATGGTGTTGAAATAAAATATATACCATCTGGAAAAAGATAAAGTTGGATCCAACTTTACCCTTTCAAGATTTCCAATGAAATGCTTTGATGAAGGGGGAAAAAGTTCTGAAAGAAATCATGTGAAATCCTTTACAGAGTGGAGAAAACTTTCCCAACTATGACTCAAATTCCAGAAGCCACACAAAAGATTAATAAATTACTCTAAACAGAAATTTAGCAAGTCAGTATTTCACAAGATGAATTATAAACTAGAAAAAATATTTGCAATATATATCACAAAAACACTAATCCTGTAATATGATTGGGAACAAAAATGACAATAAGAACAACAAAAAAAAACAGCAAAAGATAAAAACAGAGAATTCACAGAAACAGAGATATTAATAGCCTTTCAACATAGGATAAGATACGAATGTATGAAAAGGAAAATATAAATTAAAACTGTACTGAAGTATTATTTATCACCTATCAGCAACTGAAAAATTTAACAATATTCACTGTTGCAAAGGCTGAAGGGATAACAATCATGGCCATGCTTTGCTGGTGACAGGGTACATGGCAAATATCCAGTAAGGGTAACCCAGGAATAGGTATCAAAATTGCAAATGTTTTCTATTAGTTTCCTAAGACTTCAGTAACAAAGAGACAAACACAGAATAGCTTAAAATAGACTTTTTTCACAGTTCTGGAAACTAGAAGTCTGAAATCAGGTGTCAGCAAGGCCATGGGGAAGAAGCCTTCCTTTCCTCTTTAATTTCAAGTAGTTTCCGGCAATCATTGGCATTCCTTGGTTTATAGATGCGTCACTTTAAACTCTGTCTCCATCTTCACAGTTTTCTTTCCTGTGTTTTTCTCAGTCTAAACTCCCTCTTCTTATAAGGACAATAGTTGTTGGGTTAGCTTGGACTCTCATCTTAACTTCACCTCAATTTAACTTGAAATGACCTCATTTTAACTTGGTTACGTTTGCAAAGACTGTACTTCCAGATAAGGTCACATTCACGGATTTCAAATGTTAGGACTTGAACGTATTTTCTAGGTGACACAACTTGACCCAAAACATACACTTTCCCTTTTGACCTAACAACATACTGGGGGAGGCATTTATCTTATATATTCATATCTCTTCAAAACTACATGTGTGTAAAGTTATTGCACCACTGTTTGTGACAAAAGATTGAGAATAGCCCAGGTGACTACCAGTAAGGTCCAGTTCAACAAACCATATCTGTAGAATGAGATATCTGTATAACTGAAAACGTGATTGAAGAAACTCTCTGCATTAACATGTACTGGACGGCAGTTAGTATCAAAAACAGTTTGTTTTGTATGATACATTTTGGGTAATAAAATAAGAATATATATTTATTTTGGCTCATATTTGCATAAAGAATCATTGGAAAGATACAAAAGAAATTTAACAGAACAGTTTACCTGTTGGAAGGACCAAAGGAATGAGAATAGGACAGAGATAGAAGTGAGACATCTCACTGCAAACGTTTTAATTGTTTTGATTTTTAAGCCATGTATATATATGACTTGTTCAAAATATGTTGTAAGACTTCCACAGAAACAATTAGAGAATGAGAAGAGAGGACTGAGGGAACATGAGCATATGCACCCTTTCTGTAAGTTTGATGCTGGTGCATTTTCTGCTACCAGAAAAAGTTCATGTAAAGTTTCCAAACCAGAAGCAGGATTCATGACTTTTCCCCAAATGATCCTTAAAGAGCTTCTTGACTGAAATGTAGGAGAGTTGCCATTCAGTTGGCCATATCCCCAGGAATGCAATCAAGTTCTAACTTCACCACCATCATCTTGATGACAGGAACTGATGCTGACTATAAATTACATGCTGATTTCACAAATGTGAAAAACCATGAATCTTAGAATAGGTTAAATATGGTAGCACAATTTCTAGGCTGCACTAAGATCTCACTTAAAGTTTATGATCATGGACTCAAAGAGGATCTGGCTAGCATGGTTATGTGTTTCCCTCCACCCATATTTAATTGACTAAGAGGAGGTAGATAATTGGGTTTACCCAACACTGGAGTCTGATCAGGGCATAAAGGCTAAAGGGAGCAGGGGAAGGGAGCTGTAGGACATGCAGGTAGAGATCATCAAGGGGATGGACTCTGAGCTGGGGAAGGAGGGAAGTAAAGGCATGGGACCATGACAGACCTCTCTTGGTAGGTGGCGTATTTGCATTTCTTGCATGTATTTATTTATTCATTTTCCAAACATCTACTGAGTGCCTCCATATGTGCCATGCACCATTGTAAGCACTGGGGATATGATATTAAGCAAGACAGAAAAGTATCCTTATGTCATTAAGTTACATTCTTATATGTGAAAAACAGATCGTAGACAACAAAGAAAGAAAGACAAATTAAGAAAACAGGAACAAGCCAAATAATGCTCACAGCTATGCAGAGATTTAAAACTGGGTGATGTGATGAATTGGACAACTAATACATTTAGGGTAGTCAAGAAGGGCTTCAGTGATGAAGTGATGTTTAAGGTGAAGTCTGAATGGCATGAACGACCCAGTCCTGCAAATTTCAGAGAGAATAAGGTGAAATGGGAATGGGGAAGGCCATGTGCAAAGGTCCTAATATGTCACTCAGTCATGTCCAACTCTCCGTGACCCCATGGACTACACAGTCCATGGAATTCTCCAGGCCAGAATGCTAGAATACTGGAGTGGGTTTCCCTCTCCAGGGGATCTTCCCAATGCAGGGATCAAACCCAGGTCTCCTGCATTGCAGGCGGATTCTTTACCAACTGAGCCACCAGGGAAGCCCTAATATGGGGCTTAATTTATGATAAATATAGAAAGGAAGCCAGAGTAGCTGGAGCATGGTAGCTGAAGTGTAAAATGAGATGAGATGGGAGAGGTAATGTAGATCATGTAGAGCTTTGTAAACCAGGATAAGGGTTTAGATTTTATTCTAAGTATACACCTCATGGTATGATCTGGTTTGTGTTCAGGAATGCTCAATCTGTAAGCTGTAGGATGAATTACAGATCTTCCTTGATGAGGTTGTGTCCCTATAAACCCACTGCAATTTGAAAATATTTTAAGTAGAAAATACATTTAATACACTTATCCTACAGAATATCGTAGCTTAACCTAGCCTACCTTAAACATGATCAGAATACTGACAGTAGCCTTCAGTTGGGCAAAATCATTTAACCCAAACCTGTTTTATAATAAAGTACTAAATAGTTCACTGAACACTTTCATTTTCAAGTTTCATTGAAAGTGAAAAACAGAAAGGCTGTCTGGGTACAGAATGGTACATTGGTTGTTAACTCTCATCATCCCATGGCTGCTGGGAGCTGTGGTTTGCTGCCCCTGCCCAGCATCAGGAAAGAATATCCTATTGTATTGCTAGCCTGGGAAAAGATCAAATTCCAAAATTCAAAGTTAAGGTTTTTACTGAATGTATATTACTTGTGCACCAAAGTCCAATGACAGTAAGTCAGGGACCATCTGTATACAACCAGAACAATGGAATAACAGAGCCCAGTCAGAAAGTTATTGCAATTATACAGATGAAAAATCATGGTAGTTTGATGAGTGAGAGAAACAGACATTTAAAATAAGCATTCAATATCTTATACTTCTAAGTGGACAATGCTTTAATCCCTAAAAAGGATCGCATTGTGGTAGGTCAGAAAAAAAATCATTCAGAGATGAGTGAATACTTGACTCCAGCTTTTGAACAGTCTCTTATTATATTCACCCCCTTGGAGCTATGGATCCTGGAGGCAACCTTGGGAATATTCATTTATAACAAATGGTTCTATTCTACCAAAAGCTTACTTGAATTGCTAATAGGGAATTCACTTACTTGTGTAGAAGGAAGGAAAGAAAGTGAAGGGGAGAAGGGAGGGATGAAGTAAGGAAATAAAGGACCAAAAGAGGGAAGGAAAGGACATTGAAAAAATGGCAAGATCCCCATGAATGGCTTTCATGGAAAGGATACAGTGAATATAGTGTGTAGCTCAGCTTGCATTCGGTAATTGGAGACCTGTGTTTTTAACGTTCACCATGTCCTTCTCCAAGGCACATCTGAAAAAGTAGCATTTCCGTTTCTCTGGAAATGATTAAGCACACACTTGTCCTAATTGTGTCTGCCGGCATGCGGTGGTGAGCAAACCTGCTCTGTCCATGCTCTGTAAACAGCATAGGTACTAATGTTCATGAGACTCACTGCACTGCCTTTGGGATCATGGGATTTCTCCATCCACATTAACCTTTAAGATGAAGGATGGCATTTGCCTTTGCACAAGGTGGGTGAAGGAGAAAGAAAACACCCTAAAGATATGAGAGGCTCCAGCAAGCTGACAATGACATAAATAGCGACTGTGTTTTGGTGTGGAATGAGCTTTGCAGTAATGAACTCGGGCGGTGTGTGTAGCGGGGGAACAGCTTAAATTGAAAACCACAAATAAGTTCTACAGGATAAAGACACAGATTAGCTCAGTAGATTCCAGTGGAAGTAATGGGCAATAGTCTGGGTTGGCGAATATAGCTTTAAACATGTCCCAGCAGGACAGGCAACCTAGCAACACGGGTCCCAATATCCAGCTGCATCATTTCAAAGAGCGATCTGGGAGGGAATAGACGGATATTTGAACCTGGGGACTAATCTTTACATAATTTAAATGTGCTGCAGACAGCCACACCTGTGCAATTGGCAATTTCTGTTCACAGCTCCATTTTTAGTAATCAAAATTAACTCTAACCTCAGCAAGATGTGGTTGGTATACAACAAATTTATTTCCCATGCCTGTAGCACGGCTTTGAAAAATTCCTGCACTTTGGCCTCAGTTGCTCAGAAGTTACAGAAAGAGCAACCTTTATTAAAAAAAGATTAAATTGGAGAAAGAACTGCCCTCAGACTTAGATGTATCTCATTTATACATAGCATTTTAGAGAAGTTCATAAGAATGGATCATGGCAGCTTATCATTGACATTTTCTAGAGAGGGTGTATTTTGATGACATAAAGTAGGACTACAAGTTATTCATTAAGCAAAATTGTAATCCTGGTAATTAATTAAATCTCTATGCATGAAATTTCTTTCAGAAACTTAACGCCGGTTAGGGTGCCCCCCTGAAATGGTAACCAGACTTGTGATGTTTTACCTAGTGCTTCATCACGTGACTCTCTATGAACGACAGCATTCATTTTAGAGTTGCTGATGCCAAGTAGAAAAACACGAGCTGGGAAATGTTATTGGGATGTGCTGTGATGTGATTAAAGCAGACTGGACTGAGGGGTATTCTGGAACCAAATTAAAATGGCACTAGTGGAGGCAGGTCTGTGCTGGAAAAATGAAAGCAGAACATTCTTCCTTTTCAATGCAAGAAGCTGCAGAGGGAAAGGAGGAGAAAGAGCTGTGCCAGCATCTTGCCAACGAGAATGATTTTTCAGTACCAGTATCTTCAGCAAACATAAATGCCACTTTCAGCTAATTCATTGCCAACCTGCCTTGATATCATCTTAAGTGATCAAGCTGCTAGATCAGTCTGTGAATGAGAAAGAGCCCTGAGAACAGAATTCTAGTCCATTTAATTCAATTCTGTCATTTGGGGGCTACAATTTAGTAAATCCATGTGTCCCAGCAAAAAATAGAATATAGTGAGAGCACATTTCAAAGCACTGATCATTATGTAATTTTTTATGAATCCTCTGCAAATTCAGCACATGAATACATAGTACATAACTAGCCCTCCATGCTAGATGATTGAGCCAAAAACTATGACCTCACGTTTGGGAAGGCAGATACTATATCCTAAATACACACACTACCACTACTCTGTACTAGAGATAAGGTTTGTCTTGTTCTATGTCTAGACTTTTTAAAGTAGTAGAGAAAATAGTAATAACGCTCATTCAATTTATGTGTGTCATTTCATAGTTGTCACATTGTTATTAGTGCAAAAAGTTAAGGAAGTATCTTTTTTAAACTGTTAAAAAAACTATTATTTGACTCAACAAGGATGTTTCTCATGTCCTTGATGAAAGAATAAATTTATGACACATATTTTTGTTGTTTTACTTTCATATTTCTCTTTTATGCAAAGAAAATTTTGACCAATATTGTGTTGAAATTGTCTTTGGTCATCAGTGGTAACCATAGATTATCTACAGATAAAATAATTTTTTTTTAAAAAATCAACAAAAATATTCTATGAGAATCAATTGGTTTTATGGAATTTGCAATAAATAGTATTGTTTATGTTACTATTATTTGCAAATGTGTGCTATACATCCTATATATCAATAAATTCATAGTAAGCACTCACGTGTGTGTGTGTGTGTGTAGAGTCAACTGTTAGACACTCACCACAAACCCACTGAGGACTGAGGAAAAGGCAGATAGGACTAAAAGTAAATCCACAAAAACAAAGAAAATGAAGCCTGAAATGGCCAAACTTCCATATTTAAAATATAGAACAGATGGAGATCTGGGTCACAGAAAATCAAAAAAATGGAAAGAATTAACAGAGGCTGGTCAAAGCAGGTAGAGTTGACAAGTGGCCTCTATTTTTGAGAACATGTACAATTTTTGTTTATACTTTACTCCTGGGATCTAGCAACTAAAAGATTAATATTAATATCTAGTAAATAAAGGATTAATATCTAGTAACTAAAGTATTAAAGGTAATCACATATATCAGATACTATACTAAACACATTCCATAGGGCATCCATTGTGCCCATAATAACCCAAGAAGTCAATATGGTCATCCCCATTTGTTCAGATGGAATACAGAGCATCAATATGACATGAGGCAACCTGTTCAAGGATACAGGACACTAAATCTCTCTCTACTACCCAATCTCTCAAACTCTATGTTGGTTGTTGTTCCAGAAAAGAAGTACTTACTTCCACTGGAAAAAATATCTCCTTCATTTGAGTCAAATTGTCCAGAATTTTAATCTACCTTTCTAGCCCTTTTCCACCAAAAAGGACTCTTCAACAAGCTGTATTTTTGTCCATTTCACTTAACTTTTAACATATTTACCTTGTTTTCTGTCTGCCCTTTTCAAGTAGCATTCTTCTGAATAGCTTGTCTTCACAAATCTCAGTTCTAATTCTACCCAACTTTAGAGTTCAACTTAAATGCAGTCTGGTCTGTGGATTCCTTGATTTTCCTGGCTTAAAAAAAAAAATCCTCTACTCTACTCACTTAAAACACTTCATCTGTATCTCTCTTTTAGCACTTAACCACTTTCCACGTTGAATTAGGCAGCCTTGCTCAGATAGAATCTAGAACAACTCCACTCTCTTGGTCCTACCATGACACTCTCTCCTAGCATTAAACATTCTTCAGCTTGATTTTTCCCAATGTTACCTCCATTCATTTACCCTGGAAACCAGTTTCCCCAAATACCCATTAACATTACTCCAGTGTTGTAAAAGCACCACAATTTAGTGACTACTGGAAGGTATTATCCCTCCTTGACCACGAAGGCAGGGACACAAGACCAGATTTTATCTTTGTAACATTCAGTGTGACTTACCCATTGTTTTGTGGGTAGGAATAGAGAAATATATTGGTTGAATGAATGAAAAAGAATAAATAGTTTTATACTTGAGTAAAAAGGAACTAAGCGCACAGAGTACAAACTCTGGATGACTTCCATAAAGCTTGCCTTTGGAAACACTCATTTGTAAGTATCTAACTGGGCAGCATCTCTACCACAAAGTGAGGCCAAAGAACAGTCTAAGCAGCAGTTGACAGAGGACATCTCAAGGCATGCGGCTGAGTCTTCCTCAGTTTACTGCACAAGTAATGGGACAAGGCAGTAAAGATTTAGGAAATGTATCAACCTGGCCTCCCATTACCCAAAAGTGTCTCTTGCACTGGCATGCCAGAAGGCCAAAATTTGTATAGAAGTTCTGTGTTCAGGTTTAGGCCCCTTCCCCATGGCTCTTAATTGAAAACTTCCTGGTAGGAGTTTGTCATGTATACCTAACAATTTTATCCCATGGTCCTCTTTTTCCAGGTTGGAAAGAGAGGACTACAGGAGAAAACATGTGCCTTCCATGGAAAGGCTCCTGGGGTCAGGAGACGGGGGAACATTCAGAAAAGGTCATCAAAGGACCATCTCATTTAACGTCACAAGTTTCCCAAACGCATATGTGATACGTGGGTGTGTATTTGTGTGGATCTATATATGTTAATACAAGGGTTTTCTCCTCTTGAAAGCTATATTTTCAGCCACTGATAACCATAAAAACATTGAACATTGAAAAATTAGGATGAAAATTAATAACAATATTATTTTCCCCTTACCTTGACCCCCAGGTACTTTGGCTTCTGACTCACATAGGTTTGCAATGCTTTCAGAAACTCTATATACCTTGTCCTATTAGAGGCTTTTTGGAATAAAGTGATATAAGTGTGTGGTTAACAGGGACTTTTGAAAGTAGTGGCCCAAGGATCATGGCTGAGGACAAAATCTGTGGATACAGTGTACCCAAGTTCTGTAGAGTCTAGCAGAAGCAATGGAAAGATGTATCTTCATCACCAATTATAGCCTGCCTGCCATGTTCCCTGAAAAATGATCAACTCTGTTACCACCTAACAGCAAATCATTGATGCATGCTTCTCCCCTGCCACCCACCTGGGGCCCCATCCCTCTTGCCCAGTGGCCACACACAGTCTGCCCCATCATGATTTATGGCTCAGAAAGAAGAGGATTGCTGATGAGGTGTCTATAAGAGCAGATGGGAACCTAGACAAACCATCAAAGAGAAGAAAGGAGAAGGAGTAAACAGGAAAAGAAAAATAGAACAACTATTAAATAATTCAGGACAGCTGCCCAAAAGGAAAACAGACACTGAATGGGAACAGAGCAAACAAATAGATCAAGGTATACTAGAAAAAGGAAAAAGCAGAGTGGAAAGAGGGAGATGAAAGCACTCACCCAAGGGGAAAAAAGCAAAATGGCATTGCTGGGTCCTGGCAGGAATATTAATAACTGGATAAAGAATAGAAAAAAATATCTGATAATTGCCACACCCTCTGAAGAGGCCTTTGGCTTCTGACTCACATAGGTTTCCAATGCTTTCAGAAACTCTATATACCTTGCCCTGTTAGAGGCTTTTTGGAATAAAGTGATATGAGTGAGTGGTTAACAGGGACTTTTGAAAGTAGTGGCCCAAGGATCATGGCTGAGGATAAAAAGAAAGGCATTTTAACTTCATTCTAAAATGGAGATGCCACGTGTTCTGACATGGGCAGTGAGGCCTAACTCAGCTAAACATTTTAATCTGGCCAGAACTGAGGAAGCTCGGTTCATCCTATGCTGTGGATGTTGACCCATCAGGGCAATTTTATTTTCCAACCATTAGTGAAAATTTTCCTTTAGTAACGAATACAACTAGATACACGAGTCAGTGGGAATGCTTGACAAGCATTCCTCACTTAACAAGAGGAAATCTATCCAGAAAAATTGTCCTGTGATGGTCCTGACGAGACACTGGGAGAGCAAACGTTTGCTCAGATGTTTACTGAGCACACTGCTCTGTGCCAGTCCCCTTCCTCCCCCAAGTGAGTGAAGCAGCAATCTAGGGTGGTGCCAGGTAATCTGCTGAGGACATTCTGTTGCTTCATCTTAGCAAATGCTCTGGGGACACAATCTTCTGACCATTTTTCCAGAAACAATCTGAGGGGAGCTTTTCTCAACCTTCCCCCACCCTCCACCCAATCATCACTCACTGAGGAGCCTTTCTAGAAACTTTTTTTTTTTTTTCAGGCCATACCTGCCCCAATGAAAACGGAATACCACCTTATATCTGTTTTGGCACCATGGCCCTTCAGAGGGCCAAAAACCACTTTAATGTATAAATTTTCAAGAACCAATATTCTCCCCCTTAGGGGGTCCCTATTAAGATATCACCTATGTTCTAGGGGTTCAGTGACAGACCCCATAGATTCAACAAATAATCACTGAGCTAGACTCTGGTGGCACCGTGTACAGAAATGAGTAATACACTGTCCTTCTCCAGCACTCAGTGGTGACAGAGGTCGTCAAGCATAATATGGGAGGCTATGGGGCAGATGAGAGGGCTCCCCCCATAGCTCAGTTGGTAAAGAATCTGCCTGTGATGCAGGAGACCCTGGATCGATTCCTGGGTTGGGAAGACCTGCTGGAGAAGGGATAGGCTACCCACTCCAGTATTCTTGGGCTTCTTTGTGGCTCAGCTGGTAATGAATCCACCTGCAATGTGGGAGACCTGGGTTTGATCCCTGGGTTGGGAAGCTTCCCTGGAGAAGGGAAAGGCTATACACTCCAGTATTCCGGCCTGGAGACTTCCATTGACTAAGTTCATGGGGTCACAAAGAGTTGGACATGACTGACTTTCACCTTCACTTTCACTTTTCATGGGACAGAGTCCAGCAAAGGATACCCTCATTCCATGGAGGAAGATGGTCAGTCCAGAGGGAAGATGAAGGCAGACATCCTAGGGAAGACATGTGCGCTGGTTTATGAAGTTGAAAGAAGTTAACCAGAGAAAGGTGGGTGGTTGAACCAATCTTAGGAAGATGTGGCTTTTGGACTGGTTCTAGAGTTATGCCTGGAATTTGGACAACAGCCATTTGAGATATTCCTGAGATAGACTTAAAACAAGCAAAGTTCTCCCTCTTTACAAATATAATTTTTGGCTTATGTGTACAGTGAGTGTACAATTTAAGAAATGTTAAAAAAATTTTGTATAAGTGGAAGAATGAGACGGGTGTATGTATGTGTGTGTGTGTGTGCACGCACATGTGTGTGTCTACCAATTCTGCACATCACTAAATATCTAGCAAGCAACACATGTGTATGAGATTTTAGATTTATTAGTTTATTTTTAGGAGCTACATCAGTGCAGATCCCACCACAACTCCAAGTGTGTTAAGTCCATAGACTTTCTTATCCTTTGACTCCATCTATCCATTGCAAGGCCACTCAGGAAGCAAAATGCCCTGGATGTGGCATGGCTTCCTTTCTCACTGATTTGCAAAGAGAGGGAGTTTCCAGGATGATGAGTGGCACCATAACAAGTTCACTGGTATAAGGAAGCTCTTATTTGTCTGTCTCAGTCAATCAGGGCTGAGCTGAAAGATTACATGGACCTCTAGGTCTGATTTTCCTCACAACAAAATGCTCTACTCATGGTTCACATCTCAACAGCATGTAAGTGAACATTAAAAATTTACCCTGCCCTACAAAGTCTCTACTTGGAGAATATATTTTTTTTTGTTTAAAGAACAATTGTTGGCTGAGAGGGTGCCAGGTGCCCAGCAAGTTACTGTGGACGGTTACAGAATGTAACAGAGAAGGCGATGGCACCCCACTCCAGTACTCTTGCCTGGAAAATCCCATGGACAGAGGAGCCTGGTAGGCTACAGTCCAGGGGGTCGCTAAGAGTCGGACACGACTGAGCGACTTCCCTTTCACTTTTCACTTTCCTGAATTGGAGAAGGAAATGGCAACCCACTCCAGTGTTCCTGCCTGGAGAATCCCAGGGACGGGGGAGCCTGATGGGCTGCCGTCTATGGGGTCGCACAGAGTCGGATACAACTGAAGTGACTTAGCAGCAGCACAGAATGTAAGACATAAAGATATTAGAAGCCTATTTCCTAGCTGGACACGTGCTTCAAAACATAACATGAGAAAATGCACACAGGTCAGCATTCACCAAAATGTTCAAAGGAGTTACCTGAGTAGAATAGAAAGGTCCCTTACTTATGTATGTTTAAGAGCACTGGGGTAAACAAAAATCAACCACCTTTTTGAGTTCTTCATTCAGTCTTTAAAATGTGAATGTGAATCATTGAGCCACGAATCCCTAAAAGTAGGAGGGCCATATAATGTATTAGCTAACCTGGGATCCTTATTAGAGGAAGAGGAGAGAATGGCCATATGTCAGACTAACAGACACAAAGCAGAGCTATCTCAGGCATCCTTGGCTGTATGGTCACCCTAAGGGAACAGTCAATAGAATGTCTGTGTTTGTCAAACTCAATCCAATGTAACTTTTTGTTGCTGATGTTAAGCTAAACTTCCATAAAGGAGCTGTTGAGAATGATACCTGTACAACAGGAGAAGGGGTGGTGTAGGGGAAGCGGCATGGTTATTACAGGCAGACAGACTTGGGCGCATTACCCAGAGCTACCAGATACTAAGAAATACTAGAGCACTGGTTCTTAAAGTGTGGCCATAAGACTAGCAGAGTTAGCATCATCGGGGAACTTGTTATTGATGTGAATTCGTGCCTCAGACCTTCTGAACCAGAAACCCAGGGGATAGAAAATAGCATTCATGCAATCTGTGCTTCACAAAGCTCCCAGGTAATTCTGAAGTACAATGAACCAAGTACTTTATGTGACCTCCTGGAGCCTTGGGTTACCTATTTAAGAAATGGTGCTAATAACCTGCCTTAGAGATGACCCATGGCTTGCAGCAGATGTGGGTACATTAAAATGTTTGCTACCTGTATTAGTCTATTGGTCCTTTTGGAGTTACAGATGGCACACTCAAAATATCAAATTAAAAACAGCTCACTGAAGACATATATGAGGGCAAGGTTGACAAACCCCACTTTCAAGGCTGGGCCAATCCTCTGCACTGTCCGATACAGGGCAGGTGGAATGCAGGTTAGAGAGATACCCTCTGTACACATTATTCTTATATTATGGGACCTATGACTATTTTAACTCTCTGATTATGTATTCCCTTCATCAGATCCTAAATTCCTTAAGGGCAGAGACCATGTCATCCAAATTTATTTTTCTACACCCAGCACATAGGTGGTCCTCAATTCATGTCTGAATAAAGGATAACATTTAAAAAAAAAAAAAAAACAGTCTCTGAATTGTCTTGACACATCAGAAAAGAGAGAGAAGAGAACTGACAATGAGATAATAACTCTTTTTGCCACATACCAGCCCACAGGATTTGTCACCAGCCTAGAGCAAATTGTTCCAGTTCCTTGCTTAGATTTCTGCATCTTTTAAAACAAAGGCATAATGTATGAGGCTAAAGATGGAGTCCCAGCAGCACATCTTTTCTGGATATTGCTATTTCAAGCTTCCTTCTGCTGGGTGCACAGCTCCACTGCAACGTATGTATGTATCATCGAAAACAAACTTTGTACTGGTTTGGGTCAGTTTGATAATCATTGTCTTTTAGGCAGGTCATGGAAAGATGGGAAAGTACATGGTTTCCTATAATTCACTGAGCAAATTATCCCTTAATTAACAGTTGAGTACATTGAGGCTCAGAGAAATCATTACATGGTCCAGAGCAACTTTGCATTTGAGGGTACATTATAATTCAGAAAAGAGTAGGACTCCCCTGGCCTACTTAGGCAGAATGCTTTAACTAAGCCCTCTCATCTCTCCACATTATGCTGCAGAGTCTGAACACAGGTAGAGCTGTGGTCAGCTAAAGAAATTATCTGCATTCCATCTACTGGTTCTGCCTCATGAAAAACCCATTTATGTTCAGTGTCTAGTTTTGACCCAGTGGGTTCCTCAGAAGCCCAAAATTTTTCTTCAGTATGATATTCCTTTCTTTTCCTGAAATTCCTTTTCTGATCTAACTTTCAACTCCTCTGTATTTAATGAGCAATGCCCAGCATATGTTCAGGAAATATTAATATTTAGTGCCAATTCTACAGTTGATCTTAGCCAAAAGGCCAAGAAGCTATCGGGCTTCCCTGATAGCTCAGTTGGTAAAGAATCCACCCGCAATGCAGGAGACCTGGGTTTGATCCTTGGGTTGGGAAGATCTCCAGGAGAAGAGAAAGGTTACCCACTCCAGTATTCTGGCATAGAGAATTTCATGGGCTGTATAGTCCATGGGGCTACAAAGAGTTGTACTCGACTGAGCAACTTCACTCAGTGCCAATTCTATCTGCTGCTACTGCTAAGTCACTTCAGTAGTGTCCGACTCTGTGTAACCCCAGAGACATCAGCCATCCCTGGGATTCTCCAGGCAAAAACACTGGAGTGGGTTGCCATTTCCTTCCCCAATGCATAAAAATGAAAAGTGAAAGTGAAGTCGCTCAGTCGTGTCCAACTCCTAGTGACCCCATGGACTGCAGCCTACCAGGCTCCTCCGTCCATGGGATTTTCCAGGCAAGAGTACTGGAGTGGGTTGCCATTTGCCAATTCTATCTAGTCCCTGTTTAAACTCCTATTTGGTTCTGTCTGGATGTCTCAACTCTACTGCTCATTGTTTTAGTTCTCTGGCTCCCTCTAGGTTACTTATTTCCTCCCAATATTTTTAGAGTATTAGTTAAAAACTTCATATACTCTACAGAATCTGCTCCCTAGTTGATTAATCATTCCTTTTTGTCATAAATCACACTCCCAATGGTCTACAAGACAATTAATTTTCTGCAGTCCCCTCTGCCTCCAGTCACCTTCACCTTCCTGGAAGTATTTACTCAGAGCCTGGCATTGTTTAGGATACCATGTCCAAGCTCTCACATACATTCATCAATGGCACCACTAATATTAATATTGCTAACTTCAACAGCCATTTTCCTCTCATCTTAATCAACCTCTTAAGAGCATTTGGCACAGTTGACTCCTTTGCCTTCAAAAAACACATTCTGTGTTCTTGTGGTTTTCTTCTGGTTTTCTTCCAGTCTCACTGTCCTTTGCTAATTTTTTCTCTTCTACCTGATGTCTACATGCTGGGGCATTCCAGAGCTCTTCTCCATCTGTATTTTTTTCTATCCCTGGGAGATAGGTCTTAAATTTAAGATTTTACAGTAGGAAACATTCAAGTGATGTCAGGTTCCAGAGAGATGTGAGTATGGATGTTATTAAGATTAAGTAGATTAAGAAACCAAGAATCTGGAGCTTCCCTGGTAGCTCAGAATCTGCCTGCCAATGCAGGAGAGATGGGTTCAGTCAATGATCCAGGAAGACCCCACAAACCATGGAGCCACAATTACCGAGCCTGTGCTCTAGCGTCTGGGCATGCCAACTACTGAGCCTGCGTACTGCAGCTACTGAAGCCCACTTGCTGTAGAGCCCATGCTCTGAAATAAGAGAAACCACCACAATGAGAAGCCATGCAGCCAAACCAGAGAATAACCCCTGCTTGTTACAACTAGAGAAAAGCTTGTGCAGCAGTGAAGATTCAGCACAGTCATGAATAAATAAATAAAAAAAATTATTTTTAAAAAGAAACCAAGAATCCAAGGTTTGGGGACAGATGCCACATGGACCTTGAAATCACTCAAAAACATGGTAGACAAGGGGGTAAGAGAGCAGCTGCAAGCCAGGTTCCTGGTCATTTGATGAATTTGAAGGTAACACTGGAGGATGGATGAGACAGCCTGATAGTAGGAACCAAAAGAGGCCTTGGGATCCGAAAAGTGTCCTTGGGACCTGAAGACTGTAATGATCTCACTTATCAACTCGAACAACTTGAGTCACTGCTGACTTTTCTCCTCTGGACCACTCACAGTAAGTTGCTGAATATATAACACATTTATGACTCTAATTTTAAAAATATGTCAACAGATATGGCCTTGTATTGTTCTCTTTGACCATATTGTAAGCTCTGGGCCCCAGGAGGGAAAACACTGGTTCAAATACCCTGTGAGTGTTGCTCATTCATACAACTTCACAGAAATAATAGACTAGCATCTGACACAGGCCTGGATAAGAAGGCCTCAATAAACAGAAACACGGCTTGTGGGGGCAGTGTCATCTTTTCCCTCAGGGCTGTCTAAGTTTTGGAGCCTATGAAGTCCGTGGAACCTTTTTTCCCATAAGTGACAATCACCCCATCTAGGCAGACCTAGCACAGCCATCGACTCAGGCTCATGGAGAGAGGCTGAGGGCTCAAGAATGCTGTCAATTCCCCTTTCCTATGAGTCTGGTCTTGGGTATCTTGTGCACAGAATCATCTGCGCCAGCAAAGACTGATCAGATGTTTATCCCTATGCTCAGGAAAGTGGTAAGGTTATTCCAATATTCTCAGGGGAATCGTTTGCTTAAAGAGGGAAAGACATCATGCTCATCACCCCAGGGCTGGAGAATCCAGGTCTACCACCTTTGACCCAGGACTGTAGTTGATTTTTACAAATTAGATCAATTCAAGAAGTACCTAAAAAAGTTTCTCCATCCTTCATCTTCATCTTCTTCTACCATGTTTCCATTTGCCAAATCACATTGGATAATTTCTTTGGAATGACCTTAGTCATTAATTAAAAACCATGTACAGCATCTGCATCCCTAATATCTGCCATTCATTGTGCTAGGTAGAGACAACAGAGGTGAATCAAACTTATGAATTCTCTGTTTTTAAGAAGCTCATGGTTTAGTGTGTTGGGGGGCAAGGGTTCTGAAGTCAGCAGCCTGAGAAAGAAATGAGTACTACAGTTGGTAAACACGTAGGGATTTAGAGGCATGCAAGGGAAGAACCCCAATGCAGCATGGGAGGCAGTAAAAGCTTCGCACACAACATGAGCCCTATGCTGAGTGTTGTTGAACTAGTAAGCCATCATTCAGAATCTGGGGTTCCAAGCAAAGCCTGTGCCTAAGATAGAACTGAGTATGGAGCACTGTGAGAATTGCCTCAATATGGCAGATTTTCCCACTCTCTCTTGCATGTGGGTATTATGGACCCAAACATTGGAAAACCAATGTCATTGGTACCAACTGAGAATTTTTTCAAGATGCTCACAGGCATAATTTCAGTAAGTGAAATCAAGCCTAGACAAGGCCACTGGGGGGTAAAAAAAAAACACTGTGGAAAGGCAATAAAAGAAATTCCACTTCTGGACTTACAGTCAAAAGTAATAAAAGCAATAATTTAAAAAAAATACATCTGCACCCCACGTTCATAGCAGCATTATTAACAATGGCCAAGACAGGGAAACAACCATGTATCCATCAATGGACAAATAGGTAAAGGAGTAATGGTCTCTGTGTATATATATACACATATATATGTATGTTGTATGCATATGTGTGTGTATACACACAGAGAGAGACATGCATGATGGAATATAATACAGCCATGCAAAATGGGAGATTTTACCATTTATAACAATGTGGATAACCTTGAAGACATTATGCTAAGTGGGAGGGGAAATTGGAGGAAGGTGGTCAGAAAGTACAAATTAAAGATAAATAAGTACTAGGGATATAACCTGATGACTACAGCTATCACTGCTATATGATAGCAATACAGGAAAGTTGTTAAAAAAGGAAACCCTAAGAGTTCTCGGGAAGTGGGGGGTTACTTTTTTTAACAACTTTCACAACCCAGATAATCACAATGGTGTGATCACTGACCTAGAGCCAGACATCCTGGAATGTGAAGTCAAGTGGGCGTTAGGAAGCATCACTACCAACAAAGCTAGTAGAGGTGATAGAATTCCAGTTGAGCTATTTCAAATTCTAAAAGATGATGCTGTGAATGTGTTGCACTCAATATGCCAGCAAATTTGAAAAACCCAGCAGTGGCCACAGGACTGGAAAAGGTCAGTTTTCATTCCAATCCCAAAGAAAGGCAATTCCAAAGAATGCTCAAACTACTGCACAATTGCACTCATCTCACACGCTAGTAAAGTAATGCTCAAAATTCTCCAAGCCAGGCTTCAGCAATATGTGAACCGTGAACTTCCTGATGTTCAAGCTGGATTTAGAAAAGGCAGAAGAACCAGAGATCAAATTGCCAACATCTGCTGGATCATCGAAAAAGCAAGAGAGTTCCAGAAAAACATCTATTTCTGCTTTATTGACTATGCCAAAGCCTTTGACTGTGTGGATCACAATAAACTGTGGAAAATTCTGAAAGAGATGGGAATACCAGACCACCTGACCTGCCTCCTGAGAAACCTGTATTCAGGTCAGGAAGCAACAGTTAGAATTGGACATGGAACAACAGACTGGTTCTAAATAGAAAAAGGAGTACATCAAGGGTGTATATTGTCATCCTGCTTATTTAACTTATATGCAGAGTACATCATGAGAAATGCTGGGCTGGATGAAGCACAAGCTGGAATCAAGATTGCTGGGAGAAATATCAATAACCTCAGATATGCAGATGACACCACCCTTATGGCAGAAAGTGAAGAACTAAAGAGCCTCTTGATGAAAGTGAAAGAGGAGAGTGAAAAAGTTAGCCTAAAGCTCAACTTTCAGAAATCTAAGATCATGGCATCCAGTCCCATCACTTCATGACAAATAGATAGGGAAATGGTAGCTGACTTTATTTTCTGGGGCTCCATAATCACTGCAGATGGTGACTGCAGCCATGAAATTAAAAGATGCTTACTTCTTAGAAGGAAAGTTATGACCAACCTAGACAGCATATTAAAAACCAGAGACATTACTTTGCCAACAAAGGTCCATCTAGTCAAGGCTGTGGTTTTTCCAGTAGTCATGTATGGATGTGAGAGTTGGACTGTAAAGAAAGCTGAATGCCGAAGAATTGATGCTTTTGAACTGTGGTGTTGGAGAACTCTCAAGAGTCCCTTGGACAGCAAGGAGATCCAACCAGTCCATCCTAAAGGAGACCAGTCCTGGATTTTCATTAGAAGGACTGATGTTGAAGCTGAAACTCCAATACTTTGGCCACCTGATGCTAAGAGCTGACTCATTGGAAAAGACCCTGATGCTGGGAAAGATTGAGGGCAGGAAGAGAAGGGGATGACAGAGGATGAGATGGTTGGATGGCATCACCGACTCAATAGACATGAGTTTGGGTGAACTCTGGGAGTTGTTGATAGACAGGGAGGCCTGGCATGCTGCAGTTCATGGGGTCACAAAAGTCAGACATGACTGAGTGACTGAACTGAACTGAACTGAAGAGTTCTCAAGGAGAAAATTTCTGTTTTATTCTTTACCTCTTTCTCTTCCTTTTACTGTATCTATATGAGAAGATGGATGTTAGCTGAATCAATTGTGATAATCATATACATATGTGTGTGTGTGTGTATATATATAAATTAAACCATCATGCTGTGTGCTTTAAACTTATACAATGAAATATGTCAATGACTTCTCAGTAAAACTGAGGGGAAAAGTCAGTGGAGGAGAATTCTGCAATTTATTAGGACTCACATAAAGCTCTGACAGAGAAAACAAAGACTCCTCACTTCTTTCTATTTCTTCCAGCCAAGTTAGAGACAATGGAGAGTGAAATAGTACTTTTGTATTTTCTGGTGATTTTGTCTGTGCATATTTGATAAATTCCTAGAGGTAAAGTCACAGCAACAGCCCATACCAGGCAATAAAAGAGACAGTTCAACAAACACGTGCAGTGTTTGACAAACGCCTTCATTCCAGGCACAGTTCTAGACACTGTTGACACAGAAACAAGTAAGACATATCATGAGCTCTCTGGGCAGATGACTCCTCTTTTCAGTTCATTTGCACCATCACAGCTGCCATCCCCAGGGAGAGTGGCCCAGGGCTGCAGGCAGGAAGATATTAACAGCCACTTGAGCCGAGTCTTATAAAGCTAGCTATACTCCCTGGGCACTCTAGGCCCTGACGTTCCATTATTAAAGAACATAAGATCAAGCTCAGCTCCTAATTGTCTAGGCTCAAGAAAATTAATAGTATTAGTTCTGAAACTCCTTGCATTTCCTTACCTGCCTGTTACACTGTATCCCTTATCACTGACATCGTAGATGCTACTTTCTAAGTCTAAGTGACACAAACACATCTCCTTCCCATTCCTGGCCCCCAACTAGCACATTAGTGCATTTTGAATTTATGGCTGCATTTCTATTAGTTCCCAACAGTATTCATCAGATTAAAGCTGCATCAGAAATTAGATTTTTTTTCTGCTTTTGCCCCGGAAGAGTGTAATAAAAAAATAACCCAATAAATCCAGTAAATTAGCAATAAGATCTCAGACTTTGGGGCATATGTGCAACTCTGCTGTTGGGGAAGAAATGTCAAACTATCGACAGTTGACCCAATCAGATTACACATTCCCATTTACAAGCAGGAAGGATGAAAGATGATTCCTCCCTCTAAATTGAACCAAGTTCACCACAGGAATGAAAAAGTCTCAGGAATGGAGAATATCATTGTTTTATTTCATAGGCAGCAACCATAATCTTATGTAAAAGAGAGCATTTTCAAAGGTCGTTTCTTAATTTTCACTCAGAAGTTGGAAACTTGGACAGATGTGGGTTTTGGGCCATTTCCCCTCCTAGACTCATTAATTGTAGTATTGGACTAGAATTGAAAAAAATCACCTTGTCCTGATTTACTGTCCCTTGACTGTTATAAAAGGAATATTAATTCCAAGTTCACAAGAAACACTTATAAAGGGAAAGTACAGCTGTTATTCACTGAAAAGTTTATGAGCATACAGGCTGCTAAGATCTACTTTGAAAGGAGAGATGGATTACATGGGGTAGGCTTCCTGTTTGGGGGCTAGAATAATATGCTGCTGCTAAGTCGCTTCAGTCATGTCCAACTCTGTGCGACCCCATAGACGGCAGCCCACCAGGCTCCCCCATCCCTGGATTCTCCAGGCAAGAACACTGGAGTGGGTTGCCATTTCCTTCTCCAATGCATGAAAGTGAAAAGTGAAAGTGGAGTCGCTCAGTCGTGTCTGACTCTTAGCAACCCCATGGACTGCAGCCCACCAGGCTCCTCCGTCCATGGGATTTTCCAGGCAAGAGTACTGGAGTGGGGTGCCATTACCTTCTCCGTAGAATCATATAAGTTGTGAGTAATCAACTTTTCTGTCTTCATCACCCATCTTCTCTAAAATATCTCTCTTCCCAAACAGTGGCTCATAACCTCTGTCTACAATGACTGCCAGAGACTTAAAAAGCAAAGCCAAATAAATAAAACATATTGCCCCCTAAATCTTCCATATCAAAATATACAGCCTCAGATATAGAAGGTGAGTGTGGATGCCCTTGTGCTTTTTTTGGAATCTCACCCTGGCACTCAGCATTGATACAGCCTGTTCCATGTGCTCCAAGGTTCCAAGCTGGATGTTCAGTGTAAAAGGCATAGTCTCTGCTCTGAGGAACTCATCAGCAGATCCCCCCCTTGCCTCAGTGAAAAGAAGTTTGCAGATACTCTGTTCTCCACCTGCAATGTATTCCTTCACCTTATTTCCATTTATTCTAAATCTACTGAATATTCATTGGAAGGACTGATGCTGAAGCTGAAACTCCAATACTTTGGCCACCTGATGCAAAGAGCTGACTCATTGGAAAAGACCCTGATGCTGGGAAAGATTGAAGGTGGGAGGAAAAGGGGGAAACAGAGGATAAGATAGTTGCATGGCATCACCGACTCAATGGACATGAGTTTAAGCAAGCTCCAGAAGATGGGGAAAGACAGGAAAGCCTGGCATGCTGAAGTGCATGGGGTTGCAAAGAGTTGAACACGACTGAGCAACTGAATATTATCATAAAAACTCAATTACAGTTCCATCACTTTTATAAAACACTCCCTGACCTCACAATCATTCTCTGCTCTGAATCTATCTAGTCTTTTGACATTTAATGGTTCCTATTTTAATATATGACATAAACAGCAGGATGATGAGGGTGGTTGTGGTGGTGATGATGATGGTCATATGACAGTTGACACTTTATGCATTTGTTTTACTTTCCCAGGCTACAATTGTCTGGAGGGCAAAGACAATTTCATCTACACTTTTTGGAATTCTTCACAAAACTTAGGTAGTACCGTATGTCTAGTAGGCATTCAATGACTTGGTTTTAAAAGAAGGAAGAAGAAGAGGGAGGGAGGGAGAGTGGAACTGACTAAACACTTGCAAATTCTAATCTAGCCAATCAAATCCTCATTCATATTAATAGCTCTCACAAAAGGCTACACATCTAATGCAAACCATGATGCATTACAGGGAAGTAAGGGAAAATTTTATAACAACAATGAATTTGCTTTGTAAAACAAAAATGCGGGTTTAATGACCTTATATGCTGATACAACATTTTATGATTTATGTTTAAGGCAGTGTGTGGGGGTGAAGGGTGGGGAGAGAGACAGAGAGGGAAAGATACATAAGAATAAGCAGGCATACTGAAAATACAGTCCCCAGATCCTGGCTCTAAGGTGTTTGGTCATTTCCAGTCTGTCCGTGTTTTTATTTATAGAATCAAAATTTTTTTCCTCGCTTATCCATTCCTATACATCCTCCTCTCCCAACACCTACTATCTTTTAACTGAATAGACAAGGCTTCTGTGAATGACTGGCAGTGGGAAATGTTAAATGTCAGCAAATTGGCCCTAGTTGGTATAAGCGCAACCAACTTATAGTTGGTATAAGATGGGAATTTGGCCGAGGATTCCAACTCAGCTGGGGAGAGAGGAGCTTGGAAGTTAAAGAGACAACTGTCTGTCAAAGTAAATGTTAGGGAAGACAATTTGAACCCCTTCCAACTGGTTTGCCCAGAGCAAGGAACAAGATTGACAAGAATGAATTGGCAATTCTTTTGTTCTTTGGGAAATCTGATCAATATACAAAGCTGATCAACCTAGACAGCATATCAAAAAGCAGGGAAATTGCCGACAAAGCTCCATCTAGTCAAAGCTATGTTTTTTCCAGTAGTCATGTATGGATGTGAGAGTTGGACTATAAAGAAAACTGATCACTGAAGAATTGATGCTTTAGAACTGTGGTGTTGGAGAAGACTCTTGAGAGTCCCTTGGACTGCAAGGAGATCCAATCTGTCCATCCTAAAGGAAATCAGTCCTAAATATTTATTGCAAGGACTGATACTGAAGCTGAAACTCCAATACTTTGGCCACCTGATGCGAAGAACTGACTCACTGGAAAGACTCTGATGCTGGGAAAGATTGAAGGCAGGAAGAGAAGGGGATGACAAAGAAGATGGTTGGATGGCATCACCAACTTAATGGACATGAGTTTGATCAAGCTCCGGGAGTTGGTGATGGACAGGAATGCCTAGCATGTGGCATTCCGTGTGGTCACGAGTCAGACATGATTGAGCGACTGAACTGACTGATGCATAGCTTGGAAAATCATTTCCCTGGTTCATCTTCAATTCAGTTCAGTTCAGTTGCTCAGTTGTGTCTGACTCTTTGTGACCCCATAAACTTCAGCATGCCAGGCTTCCCTGTCCATCACCAACTCCCGGAGCTTACTCAAACTCATGTCCATCATGTCGATGATGCCATCCAACCATCTCATCCTCTGCCGTTCCCATCTCCTCCCATCTCCAATCTTTCCCAGCATCAGAGTCTTTTCCAATGTGTCAGTTCTTCCCATCAGGTAGCCAAAGTATTGGAGTTTCAGCTTCAGCATCAGTCATTCCAAAGAATATTCAGGACTGATCTCCTTTAGGATGGACTGGTTGGATCTCCTTGCAGTCCAAGGGACTCTCAAGAGTCTTCTCCAACACCACAGTTCAAAAGCATTAATTCTTGGGCACTCTTCTTTCTTTATAGTCCAACTCTCACATCCATACATGACTACTGGAAAATCATAGCTTTGACCAGAGAGAACTTTGTTGGCAAATAATGTCTTTGCTTTTTAATATGCTGTCTAGGTTGGTTAGCTTTTTTCCAAGGAGCAAGCGTCTTTTAATTTCATGGCTGCAATCACCATCTGCAGTGATTTTGGAGCCCCCCCCCCCAAAGAAAATTATCACACTGTTTCCATTATTTCCCCATCTATTTGCCATGAAGTGATGGGATTGCATACCATGATCTTCATTTTCCAAATGTTGAGTTTTAAGCCAACTTTTTCACTCTCCCCTTTCACTTTCATCAAGAGGCTCTTTAGCTTCTCTTCACTTTCTGCCATAAGGGTGGTGTCATCTACATACCTGAGATTATTGATGTATCTCCCGACAATTTTGATTCCAGTTTGTAATTCATCCAGCCCAGCATTTCATATGACGTACTCTGCATATAAGTTAAATAGGCAGGGTGACATCTTCAGGCTCCAGAATTTTGTGGAAAGAGATGAGAGAACAGGAATGATGTACCTTTGGCTATAGAAGGATAACAGTTTATACCACTTTATCAAAGGTGTAGGATGGGGAGGTTGTGTGCATGGGGTAGGAGGTGAATAAGAAATAAAGTCAAATGTACATGTGTATGTATGCCTGAGTCCCCTAGCTGTTCACCTGAAACTATCACACCATTGTGATATCACAACAATTAACACTGTTAATTCACTATGTCCCAATACAAAATAAAAAGTTAAAATAAAAATAAAGTCAAATGGAAACTTACGAGAAAGTTTCAAAAACTTAAATAGCAGAAGATCAGTACTAATAGGTTTACATACACATGTGTTCTTTCTTCACTTCCCCAATTTTAGGGAAATTAGTACTTCCAACTTTTAAACAGCTAATTTAAAAGAGTAAAAACATTAAAAAGTGGCCAAAATGTTGTGAAGATTTTGAACTTTGGGACAACTGAAAATGGCAAGATGTAGAATTCTCTGCATAACGGGGTTTCCAGAAAAGACCAAACCTTAACTATTTTTTTTTTCAGAGCAAGGAAACCCTCTGTTAAAAAAAAAAAAAAAAAAGTCATTTGTGCTTCTTGGTTTTGTTTTTAAGGCCAGGAGTCTTCATTCTTGGAGGTAATGCTTTGTAAAGTCCATTTGATCACACAGATATAACACAAGCATTAACCATTTTTCTTAAGGGCAGCAGGATAAGGTAATTTCTACTGGGTCTAAACTCTAAAATGAAAAGGACCATAGAGATTTTTAGTAACTGGTGGAAAATGGAGGTTGTGTCAGCTTATTCCTGTCATAGGTGAACACCAGGGAACTAAGCAGGGAACTCATCTGCCAATTAACTTTGAAATCTGATTCGTGTTTATAGGCTCTTTAGGAATTGCCTCTTTTTGCAATAGTTGGGGTTTCTGGCCACACTTCAGGAGCAGTAGCTCAGGAGAGAGCCATGTCCCTTTCTGGAGGCAAGAACAGAGGTGTTGGTAATGCCCACTAGCCTTGAGATTAGGGTACAGCGGGAGCAGGCAAAGCTAAAGGAAGCCAGGCTCAAGGATGCACTCGATGACAGGCAATAAGTCAGAGTGGCAGTCAGGAGCCAGTGGCTGCTGAGACAGGAAGGGACATCAGGCTGACTGGTGGAGGAAGTATGAACAGGCTCCAAGGAGGAACCATGTGGCAGAAAGACTAGACTTCCTGCACTTAAACAGGATGAGAACTCTCTACGATAATTTGGGTATCAATGTAACTGTGTCATTATATTATAGACTCACCATTCAGACTTGTGACACATAAATTATATCTATAATTAGGGTATCAGCCCCACTATAGCGATAGGTTTTATATGTACCCAAATAAGAATATGGTATGCACTGATACACAAAAAAGCATGATAGAAGTATATAAAAGGTGAAAACAGAGACCTTTCCCTGGGTCTCATTGGAATGAGAGTTTTACCAATATTAAGAAAGAGAAGTTAGTACTCGAATGCAATGTATAATAATGTGGTTTGTTAAATTATTTAACTAAGGAGATAATTCACCCCACAGAACAGAATCAGTATGAGAACCCTTGTTTGTTAACTTAATACAGTGGTTATATTAAACTAAGAGGTTCCCAAGGTGCCTAGAAAAGCAATACCAAAAAAACGTCTAATCAAAGTCTCTTTCTTACACACATTATATACCCTTAAAGAATGTATATCTTCAAGAACAACACAGAGGTGTCATATGGTGTCTCCTTTTTTAAATCATATGCCAGTACTTGGGGGGCTCAACAGCCAAGCACCCAAATCAAGAGCTGTACAGAGGCACAGACAGACAAAGTGCCTCCATTAAACACCTCCCCTTGGCCATCATTGGCTATTTTCCCTTACCACTTTTGTTTTTTTATAGTGACATGGACTTTTAGAAGTAGAGCAAAATTTGTGCCATCTCCTGATTTCGAGAGCTGGATCAGTAAATGAATAAATGCCCTGAAGGCATCCTTAGGAAAGAAACTTAAAGAACACTATGCAAGTCCACTTCACTGCACAAAATGGTGGAGTAGAAGGATGTGTGCTCATCTTCTCCTGTAAGAACTCCAGAATTACAACTCGATGCTGAGCAACCATTGACAGGAGAATGTTGGACCCCACCAAAAAAATATACCAACATCCAAGGGCAAAGGAGAAGCCCCAGCAGGATGGTAGGAGGGGCAAAATCACTTTTAGAATCAAACCCATACCTGCCAGAGTTACTCAGAGGGCTCAAACAAAACCTTGTGCACACCAGGAGACCCCACAGAGACTAAGCCAGACCTGCCTTTGAGTGTTTGAGTGCCTCCTGCAGAGGTACGGGTCAGCAGTGGCCTGCTGTAGGGGCGGGGCTCTGGGTGCAGCAGTCCTAAGTGTGGCATAAGCCCTCTTGGAGGAGGTTGCCATTAATTCCACCATAGAGCCACCGAGCAGATGACCCACAAACTGCAGAACAATTATACCAAACAAATCTTCGCACTGTTAAGAAAGTTCTAGGACCCACAGCAGATTTTCCAACCGGGAGATCTGGCAAAGGGACTGAGAATCCCCAGGGAATTTGCCTTTGGAGGCCAGTGGGATTTGATTACTGAACTTACACAGGACTAGGGAAACAGACTTTTAGAGGGAACAAACAAAACCTTGTGCACACAAGGACCCATGAGAAAGGAGCAGTGACCCCACAACAGACTGACCCAGACTTGCCCAGGAGTGTCCAGGAGTCTCCGGCGGAGGCGTGGGTCGGTGGTGGCCTGCTGCAGGGTCGGGGGCACTGAGTGCAGCAGTGCGTGCACAGGACCTTTTGAAGGAGGTCACCATTATCTTCATTCCTCCACCATAGCTTGGTCTCAGGTCAAACAACAGTGCCACCCATCAACAGAAAACTGGATTAAAGATTTACTGAGGATGGCCCTGCCTATCAGAACACACTCAGTTTCCCCCGAAGTCAGTCTCTCCCATCAGGAAGCTTCTGTAAACCTTTTATCCTTATCAGTCAGAGGGCAGACAGACTGAAAACCACAATCACAGAAAATGAATCAAACTGACCACATGGACCAAAGCCTTGTCTAACTCAGTGAATCTATGAGCCATGCCATGTAGGGCCGCCCAAGACAGATGGGTCATAGTGGAGAGTTCTGACAAAACATGGTCCACTGCAGAAGGCACTGGCCAACCACTTCAGTATTCTTGCCTTGAGAATTCCATGAACAGTATGAAAAGGCAAAAAGATAGGACACTGAAAGATGAACTCCCCACGTCGGTAGGTGCCCAATATGCTACTGGAGATCAGTGGAAAAATAATACCAGAAAGAATGAAGAGATGGAGCCAAAGCAAAAACTACACCCAGTTGTGGATGTGACTGGTAATAGAAGTAAAGTCCGATGCTGTAAAAGCAATATTGCATAGGAACCTGGAATGTTAGGTCCATGAATCAAGGCGAATTGGAAGTGGTCAAACAAGAGATGGCAAGAGTGAACATCAACATTTTAGGAATCAGTGAACTAAAATGGACTGGAATGGGCGAGTTTAACAAATATAACCATTATGTCTACTACTGTGGGCAAGAATCCCTTAGAAAAAATGGACTAGCCATCATAGTCAACAAAAGAGTCCAAAATGCAGTGCTTCTGTGCAATCTCAAAAGCAACAGAATGATCTCTGTTCATTTCCAAGGCAAACAATTCAATATCACAGTAATCCAAGTCTTGCCCTGACCAGTAATGCTGAAGAGGCTAAAGTTGAACAGTTCTATGAAGACCTGCAGACCTTCTAGAACGAACACCCAAAAAGATATACTTTTCTTTGCAGGGGACTGGAATGCAAAAGTAGGAAGTCCAGAGATACCTGGAGTAACAGGCAAATTTGGCTTTAGAGCACAAAATGAAGCAGGGTAAAGGCTAACAGAGTTTTGCCAAGAGAACACACTGGTCGCAGCAAACACACTTTTCTATCAGCACAATAGAAGACTCTACACGTGGACATCACCAGATGGTCAATACTGAAATCAGATTGAATATAATCTTTGCAGCCAAAGATGGAGAAGCTCTATGCAGTCAGCAAAAACAAGATCTGTGGCTCAGATCATGAACTCCTTATTGCCAAATTCAGACTTAAATTGAAGAAAGTAGGGAAAACCACTAGACCATTCAGTTATGACCTAAATCAAATGTCTTATGATCAGACAGTGGAAGTGACAAACAGATTAAAGGGATTATATCTGATAGACAGAATCCTGAAGAACTATGGGTGGAGGTTCATGACACTGTACAGGAGGCAGTGACCAAGACCATCCCCAAGAAAAAGAAATGCAAATAGGCAAACTGGTTGTCTGAGTAGACCTTACACATAGCTGAGAAAAGAAGAGAAGCTAAAGGCAAAGGAGAAAAGGAAAGATATAAGCATCTGAATGCAGAGTTCCAAAGAATAGCAAGGAGAGATAAGAAAGCCTTCCTCGGGGATCAAGGCAAAAATAGAGGAAAACAATAGAATGGGAAATACCAGAGATTTCTTCAAGAAAATTAGTGATAACAAGGGAATATTCCATGCAAAATGGGCACAATAAAGGACAGAAATGACATGGATGTAACAGAAGTAGAAGATATTAAGAAGAGGTGGCAAGAATACACAAAATAGCTATACAAAAAATATCTTCATGACCCGGATAACCATGATGGTGTGATCACTAACCTAGAGCCAGACAACCTGGAATGTGAAGTCAAGTGGGCCTTAGGAAGCATCACTACGAACAAAGCTAGTGGAGGTGATGCAATTCCAGTTGAGCTATTTCAAATCCTGAAAGATGATGCTGTGAAAGTGCTGCACTCAATATGCCAGCAAATTTGGAAAGCTTAGCAGTGTCTACAGACTGGAAAAAGTCAGTTTTCAGTGCAATCCCAAAGAAAGGCAATGCCAAAGAATGCTCATACTACCATAAAATTGCACTCATCTCACACACTAGCAAAGTAATATTCAAAATCCTCCAAGCCAGGCTTCAACAGTATGTGAACCATGAACTTCCAGATGTTCAAGCTGGATTTAGAGAAGACAGAAGAACCAGGGATCAAATTGCCAACATCCACTGGATCATTGAAAAAGCATGAGAGTTCCAGAAAAACATCTATTTCTGCTTTATTGACTATGCCAAAGCCTTTGACACTGTGGATCACAACAAACTGTGGAAAATTCTGAAAGAGATGGGAATACCAGACCACCTGACCTGCCTATTGAGAAATCTGTATGTCAAGAAGCAATAGTTAGAACTGGACATGGAACAACAGACTGGTTCCAAATAGGAAAAGGAGTACATCAAGGTTGTTTACTGTTACCATGCTTATTTAAGTTATGCAGAGTATATCATGTGAAATGCTGGGCTGGATGAAGTACAAGCTGGAATCAAGATTTCTGGGAGAAATATCACTAACCTCAGATATGCATATGACACCACCCTTATGGCAGAAAGCAAAGAAGAACTAAAAAAAACCCCTTGATGAAAGTGAAAGAGGAGGGTGAAAAAGTTGGCTTAAAACTCAACATTCAGAAAACTAAGATCATGGTATCCAGTCCCATCACTTCATGGCAAATAGATGGGGAAACAATGGAAACAGTAAGATACTCTTTGGGGGCGGGGGCTCCAAAAATCACTGCAAATGGTGACTGCTGCCATGAAATTAAGACATTTGCTTCTTGGAAGAAAAGCTATGACCAACCTAGACAGCATAGTAAAAAGCAGAGACATTACTTTGCCAACAAAGGTCCATCTGGTCAAAGCTATGATTTTTCCAGTAGTCATGTATGGATTTGAGAGTTGGATTATAAAGAAAGCTGAGTGCCAAAGAATTGATGCTTTGACTCTGGTGTTGGAGAAGACTCTTGAGAGTCCCTTGGACTGCAAGGAAATCAAACCAGTCCATCACAAAGGAAATCAGTCCTGAATATTCATTGGAAGGACTGATGTTGAAGCTGAAACTCCAATACTTTGGCACCTGATGGGAAGAACCGACTAATTGGAAAAGACCCTGATGCTGGGAAAGATTGAAGGTATGAGAAAAAGGGGTCGACAGATGATGAGATGGTTGTATGGCATCACCGATGTGATGGACATGAGTTTGAGTAAGCTCTGGGAGTTGGTGATGGGCAGGGTGGCCTGGCGTGCTGCAGTCCATGGGGTCACAAAGAGTTGGACACAACTGGGTGACTGAATTGAACTGTGCAAGTCCAGAGACCTAATGCAGGCCCAGTTTTCTCTGGTCAAGGGAAACATAATGTGGGATTTGTAGTCAAAGTCAAGTCCTGGGCCTGCTGCTTCACATACATGTATGACCTTGCACAAGCAGTCAACCTCTCCGAATCTCAACTTCTCCAACTTTAAAATGAAAATATTTATGATAACCAGCACATAAGCTTGTTCTGAAAATTAAGTGCAAGAGCATACATGCTGCTGCTGCTGCTAAGTCACTTCAGTCGTCCGACTCTGTGTGACCCCATAGACAGCAGCCCACCAGGCTTCCCCGTCCCTGGGATTCTCCAGGCAAGAACACTGGAGTGGGTTGCCATTTCCTTCTCCAATGCATGAATGTGAATAGTGAAAGTGAAGTCGCTCAGTCATGTCTGACCCTCAGTGACCCCATGGACTGCAGCCTCCCAGGCTCCTCCGTCCATGGGATTTTCCAGGCAAGAGTACTGGAGTGGGATGCTATTGCCTTCTCCGAAGAACATACATAAAAAGTATTTTTATAAACTATATTTACTGCTCACAATGAATTATAATTTTAAAGGGGCTTAATTTGGAAAGTCAAAAATAGACACTAGACTATACCATTGTGCTTTAACAGGTGTAGTTGAGATAGGAGTAGGGAAAGATTCTACTTAAGAAAGGAGATAGAGTGGCATGTGAAAAACGAGAGTCTGAAAAACGTATCTGTGCCCCACCCTCCACACCTGTGCTAAGGATGATGCCCAGGGTTTTTCAGCCCAATCAGAAGCAGCCCTCAATGTACAACGAGGCATGTCACAGCACTTCCAGATCTAACCTGGACCATATCTTGTAGCCTATCAAGGGTTAGAAACATTGGGTAGGTGAAGCATTAAGCTCTTGGGAAATCTATTCAACCAAATGTAAATTTTAAAGGGAAAAAGAAAAAAAAAAACAGTCTTCTATAAAAACTCTTTATAGGCAACACAGGGCATATGCTGTGGAGGTGAGACATTTTATTTTGCTGTACTGTCTGTAAAGCAATTTCTTCTTTTAGGAAAAGATGTTTCTATTGGACTCTGAGCTATTTGTCATTCTGGGCCCCAAAAAAAATATTTTTCATGAGAATATCAGAAATTCCATGCTGAATCAAATCGACAGTCCTTCCAGTCCCGTGTCTTGCGTTCGAAAGTAACACCAAGAGAGGGTTCACAAGAGGACACAGACACTCTATTTTAGTGGCTTCAAAAACATCTTTGACTGTGGGTCCCAGTTAGAAATAGAGCTTACATGGTAATCCAGTACTCAAACATACCCATGCAAAAACACTCACTTGTACATACTTAAGTATATTAGATATACCTTCTAGGTTACATATAACAATGGATACTTTTTATTCCATCTGATTTCTTTTTTTTTTTAATGTTGAACCACTGGTCCTGACCTACTAAATAGATTTCATGATTCACTAATAGGATCACAACTTACAACTTGAAAAACCTTGCTCTCTGTATTGTCAGCCACAAAGGCTAGGTATATAGCTCTAACACTTCTGCTTCTTGTACCTGCTGCTGCTAAGTCGCTTCAGTCGTGTCCGACTCTGTGCGACCCTATGGACGGCAGCCCACTAGGCTCCCCCCGTCCCTGGGATTCTCCAGGCAAGAACCCTGGAGTGGGTTGCCATTTCCTTCTCCAATGCATGAAAGTGAAAAGTGAAAGTGAAGTTGTTCAGTCGTGTCCGACTCTTAGCGACCTCATGGACTGCAGCCTACCAGGCTCCTCTGTCCATGGGATTTTCCAGGCAAGAGTACTGGAGTGGGGTGTGAGGATCAACTACCCATAAATTTACCTAAAGCCACCTTTTGGGGGAAATGAGTTCTATAAGGCAAATACTTACAGTCTAAGTAGAACTTTCTCTCACTTGTGATTCTGTAGTATGCTTGATAAGATAAATGTGATTGAAAGATCTAAATGAAGAATACCAGGCTTGGTTTCCCTTCTCTTCCCCAAAGATTTCATCTCTATGACAGAGATGAAAAAAAAGCAGCTTACACTGGATTAAACCTTATCACACTGAGAGGCATTGAACATTTCTAGAGAGTTAATTGATTTTCATGACATGGTCCCTTGGGCACTGATTTGCCAAACATGTATTAATTACATCACAGATTATAGCTCCCAAAGATGGCGGCAAAATCATGCTCCATCTCACATGCTTTCATTCAATGTAATCTTGTTACATACCATTACGAGGTGGTGTCATTTCTCCACTCCAACAAATCTGGTTGGACTCTGTCTGCTTTGATCAACAGAGTTTGCAGAAACTGACTCATGCCAGTTCCAGAGATGGCTGTTACCTAGCCTGGCAGTATCCCCATCCTGCCTCTGGGAGACAGCCACCAGGTAAGAAATGTAACTACTCAGACACCATCCTGTAAGAAGTCCAGGCCAGGTAAGAGGCTCTGTCACATGGAGAGACAGAGAAAGAAACCAAGAAGCACCGAAGTGCCCGTGTATAAAACTGCCACCATGAAGGTACTCCTCCAACTGTACGGACCAACCAGTCAAATTCTTCCTGCATTTCTGATTCATAAAATTTTAAGCATTAACTGTTTAAATCCTCTAGGTTTTAAGGTAGCTTATAATACCAAAAGAGATAATCAAAATAATTACCCCTATCATGTAAATCTGAAATTTTGCCATGGACTAACAAAAAAGATTTGACTTTGTGATTTTCTATTGATTTTAAATTTTTGTTTATTTTGCAGTAACAGAATCAACATGCATAGTATAATTGTGTAAATTAAAATATGAATCATACATTTAGAAACTATATGATTTTTTTGGTATAGTTGTTCCTTTTTACCAATATTTTACTAATAACTATCCATTATTTTCTCATCCCCCTCCTCCCCACCTGGGAGGTGCTTAGTATGTGTTCCTGGGCACAGCGGAATACAGGGGTTAATGAGAAAACATCCCTGACCTTGCTAGAAAAGAAACAAGTAAAGAGAACACTTTACTACATCAATATCAGGAGAATTGTTGAGGAGGACTTCACAGGTAACTTTTAAGCTGGGTCTTTGAGAATGAGTGGATCAGGAAGAAGACTTGGAGAGGGGATATGATACTGGGATCAAAACAGTGGCATTCCAAGCAGAGAAGGCAGCCATTTCCTAGAATTGCTGTTGACCTATGCATGGCATATAATAACAGGAAGCAAAGATTTTTCAAGAATAAAAGAAAGAAAAACAGTTAACCAAAATGATAACAACTCAGCATAGGGAAAGTTTGCACAGGGAATGTATATTTCCAACACTAGGATATTAAACTTTATCCTCATATCTAAAACTATATTTCTATCACAGCTTACAAAGCAGAAAACATAAATCACTAGCAGATATAACTTTCTGAGGTGCTTAGAGTTTTTTTTTTCCTTCCTTTACCACAGCTTCAAAATTTACACTTCCCTAATGTTCAAGAACAAGTTTCAGCAAAGACAGGGGTCAAGATGTTTGGTGTTTTGTTTTTTTTTAATCTAATCTTATTATTACTCCAGTGGAGCATTCAAGGAAAGAAAAAAGCAACTGGGCCAGATTGCCTCTGGCTAAAGACTATAACATAAATGGACATTATAGCCCAAGGAATCCTACTGCTGGAAACAAACAGGCAGGAAAGAATTGCAACCTCTTCGCATGCAAACCTCATGGGAGTGACCCAGGAAAATGAAATTCTCCTTGCTGATGTATAATGCTTTATTACGATGACCCAGTCTCCAGGGCTCTTTAAAATTCTGAACTCAAGTTCCCTGAATTCTGATTCCCTTCTCATCAAAATTGCTATCCCAATTTTAACTGCACTTCCCTGAGGGCAGAAAACATCAACTCACCATATTTATAGCTGGTGCATAATTACTATATGCAATATTTATCTGGCTATTCATCTGTTTGCATGTCTTTGGTCTAGCTGGTGAAACTGTCACCAGACAAAGTTCTCAGCATCTTGTGCAAAGATCTGTCATTCACTGGATATTTTATCCATCTGGCTTGTCCCTTGGGTTTCTTGAAAGGATGGCTCCCCTTTATCAGTCCTTCCTGAGAGGTTTCTCTTGTTGCCTAGTGAGGTTTAGGGCCCCATTAGAGCTTTATTTCTATCTAATTATTCTCGATACTGATGTACACCAAGGTCCTGAGTTCTTGTTTCATTGTTCTGTTACCTCACTTACAGCTTCCCTGGTAGCTCAGCCATAAAGAATCTGCCTGTCAACACAGGAGGCCTAGGTTCAATCCCTGCATCGGGAAGATCCATTGAAGGAAACAGCAACTCACTCCAGTATTTTTGCCTAGGAAGTTCCATGGACAGAGGAGCCTGGTGGGCTATATAGTCCATGGGGTTGCAAAGAGTTGGACACTGAACAACAGCAAACTTATTTACAGCCCCTTATCTCATACACTCACAGTGTAACTTCAGGCTACTGGAATCAATAACTAGAATGGATATTTTAATGTCATTTAAAACACTTCCTCCTATGGTATAAGTTTGGCACTGTTAACTGTAGGAATGCCATCTCTACACTTTCTGGAGATTCTAATCTGCGTATATATAGAGAAGAGTCAGACCAAGCTGAACTGGAACATCTAGTTGGTAAAAAGTCTAAGAGATCCAGTATGGTCTTGGTAAAAAGTCTAAGAGATCCAGTATGGTCATCAGCCTTACTATATCCCCAGTTTTCCACCTCTTGGTGATGAGAAGTAATATCTCAACTGAGCCTTAGAGCAAGTGTTTGGCTCAGGGCAAAGGAGTAGGGTGATTGCAAAAGCTAACCTCGTTAGCTCACTCGTTACCATACTGTAAATGTACACTAATTTCAACTTCTTTACTTTCCAAAGCATTGGACCAGGGGATATTTTGGCATCTAGACTGATACTTATCCAGCATTAATCCACAGCAAGAAGAGTGGCTGCATTCTCAGAGGCTGTTTAGCCTTGTCCAAAGCATGACTTTCCATCTACCACTGTATCAGCTTTAATTTGTAGTTCCCCCACAGAGAGAAGACCTATGGGATTGGGGAAATAAACTTACTTTGACATTCAAGCTTTCCTTCATCTGTCATAAATTTTCTAGGGAAGAAATTTCAGCCCTCATTTTTTAATTCACTGTGCTGTAGCAGAATGCTGGGAAATAGCAGATGAATAATCATTTATTTTTCATTAGTCAGTCTTACAATATTGACCATTATAACTTAATGATTTATTTTTTTCCTTCAACATAGTCTTAAATTTTCTCAATCTCTAAATCTCTCTATGTATTTCCATTCCTAATTTTTCTTTCACCCTTATTTCTTTTCCTCTTTTATTTCTTATGGGACTCAGATGTCCCATTTATATTCTCCCTCCTCATTTAGACCTGAGCAACAGGGAATGGTCTCTAAACATCATGGTTATTGAGGGGCAGAGACTGGAAATGAAGCTGGAGGTGCAAATATCTGAATGGAAGAAACCCTCTTTTTGAACCAGCCAGTCCTTTGGGGCTCAGTCCTTCTGCTCTTGTCTTAGATATTATGGAGCTGGTCCCCTGCAAGGCAAAAAATTGCCTCCTCCTCTCGGCATCTGTCTGTTGCAGTTCTCAGCAACAACCTCTTCCCTGCTTTGTCTACCTGCTTCGCCACCAGTGAAAAGGACAAAAATCCCAAGCTCCTTCTTCTTTATTGTTTGCAGTCATTTTCAGAAGACTCATTTGCCCCAGGTTCCCTGAGAAGAGTAAATGCGAAGAGCTGCATGTGGGCCAGACCCCACCTAATGATCCATCTGTTCCTTTAAGAAAGTCCCATTCTCCTTCAATTGGCCATGACTTCCATGATAACATCCAAAGAGATGAGGATTGGAGAGCCTTCTCCTCCCTCCTACCACTCACATCCAGGAAAGAAAACAGAGTCTTGTATTCTTTAAATTATTATCATAAACTTGATTCGCTCAGTAGTTAAGTAGAGAGGTAGAAGATGGGCAGTACAGAACACTCTTGCTATTTATAGCCCATATCAGAGTTTATTACTATTGTCTCTTCTCAAATCCACATAAATAACAGGTAAACTGTCAATGGTGTCCATGGAAACAAACTGGCAAAATGGACAATGCTCTTGGAAAAAAAAATTGAGAGAGAGAAACCACAAAGAACAAAATGGACCCTGTGAGAAAGTAAAAACACTTTCCTTTTTAAAATCACACATGTGTCTCTGTCATTACACTTATGATTTCAAAAGATAAAAATCAGAACCACTTTTCCCTCCAGCATGTACTTGACTCTTTCTTCCAGGAAGCTGGGCAAGGCTGGACAAGAGGGCAGAACCTGCAGGCAAATGCAGAGGATCAGGACTTTTTGTTCTGGGTTCTCCCTCTTTCCATCTTCTCTGCCCTTTGCCCCTCTTTTGGGGTTCTCTTACTCCCACTCTGATTACCTACTTTTAAGTAAAGCTTAAATGACTAGCCATCAGTCAAGGATGTGAGAAGGGATGCCCTTCACAAAGAAGGAGACTCAACTCTTTGAGCTCGAGGTTTCTTTCTGGCAACCTCTGACTCTGTTAGCAACTGTACTAAGGTGTTAAGGATTTAATGCACCATCTCTCCTGATATTCTTGTAATTTTAGAAATCTTTAGGGTCCAATATTAAAAAAAAAATCATCCCCACAGCACTATGCCATGAGTGTCTTATGTCCAAATGTATGCTAAGCCCAAAGGAGACACCAAGAATAGAACCCTGCCATAAAACCAGTTGGGGAAAGAGGAGGGAAATCCATTCATGTATCCTTTCCAATACGTTTATTGAGCTTCTTCATGTCATGCAAGGTCAAGTTGGTGGGTGTTGGAAGAGTGGAAGGATGCATAAAACAAATATAAATAAGAGCTATTCTCATTATGGTTGAAAAACATATATAATTATAGTAATAATAGCTACAATGTATCGAGCATTTTTCACATGCCGGATGCTGCTCTAAGTGTTTTGCAGTATAAACTCACTTCATACCCACAACAACCTGTGCCTCTTCTCAGATCCACTTTAAGCAAGCTGTAAATTTTCAGTGGTTTCTATGGGAACAAATTGACAAAATGGACAGCACACTCAAAATAATAAAGAAAGAGAGAGAATGCAAAAGGACCAAAAAAATGTCAAAAATAAAAAGTTTCCTTTCTAGAATCACACATAATTCATAGTTGAAACAGTCAAGAAACCAGGAGCAACTTTCCCTCTAACATGTATATTCACCTCTTCTCCAGGGAAGGTGAACGAGGCAGGTTGGGGGAAAGGACAGACCAGCAGGCAAGCCCACGAAGTCTGGAATTTTCATCTTGAGCATCCCTTGCATCTACATCCTCTGTACCTTCCTTTTTTTTTTTTTTTTTTTTTTGAGTTATAATAATTCACTTTCAAGTTCAGCAGGTAGGCTTCATTAGTCTCATTTTAGAAAGGAAGAAACTGGGACACCTAGGGATTAAGAAACGGGCTCCAGGTGACACAGCTGGTAAATGGCAGGGCTATGATTTGACGCAGGGAACCTGGCACTGAATCCATACTTGTAACCACTATGATAACTGCTTTCCTAAAAAAAATCACAAGCACCCATAGAGGCACTTATAAAGTGCCCCAGGGGCATGAAGGTGAGAGCAAGAACCAGACTTTTTGTTTTGGGAGCCCCCTCTTTCTGTTTTCTCTGGAAAGGGTGTGGGAGATAAAGTAGCTGTTAAACTGAGTCTTGGAGACATACAGAAGTTTACCAGGAAGCAAGAGCATTTCACAGAATATCAACAAGTGTGTACACCACAAAATAGCATGACACGTTAGGCAACGACGGGTATGTTGACATGAGGGCATCTTCAAACACGCATGTTTGGAGGCAGGGATACTGTGACAAGTGATAATGCTGGGACATTCAGTAGTGATAAACTTATAAAAGAACTTTTACTATGTTATCCCTCCCACAGGGAGGGATTAACAAGGATTTAATGAATCCTTAAGGGTCAATCATTTCTTTGAGAAAGTCTTCACTATTTCTAAGGCTTATCTAGGAGCACTCTCTTCCTGGCATATTCCATGCATTTCTATATCAGAGTATAATGCAATGGCTGGTCTACTGAGCCCTCTCCCCACTTCCTACTCCTGTTCCATGTTGTCCCCAAGGGAAGAAAATAAATTTTTATGCTGTATACACATGGTTCCTTGAGCAATGCCTGTCACATAATGGATGCTCAATAATACCCATAACCTCTTTTCTACTCAAGGACCTCATATCTGGAAGTATTCCATCTTTCTTTTGTATCATCATTTTCCTCTCACTGAATTCTCAACAATCTAGAAATGGGTTGTTTCTTCCTTATCAAAAACTCATTGTTGCCCCCCATGTCTCTGTTTAGCCATGATACAATTTATCTTGTTCAGCTTCAGAACAAAATATCTTCAGTTCAGTTCAGTCGCTCAGTCGTGTCCGACTCTTTGCGACCCCATGAATCGCAGCACGCCAGGCCTCGCTGTCCATCACCAACTCCCAGAGTTCACTCAGACTCACGTCCATTGAGTCAGTGATGCCATCCAGCCATCTCATCCTCTGTCGTCCCCTTCTCCTCCTGCCCCCAATCCCTCCCAGCATCAGGGTCTTTTCCAATGAGTCAGCTCTTCGCATGAGGTGGCCAAAGTACTGGAGTTTCAGCTTTAGCATCATTCCTTCCAAAGAAATCCAAGGGCTGATATCCTTCAGAATGGACTGGCTGGATCTCCTTGCAGTCCAAGGGACTCTCAAGAGTCTTCTCCAACACCACAGTTCAAAAGCATCAATTCTTCGGTGCTCAGCCTTCTTCACAGTCCAACCCTCAGACCACAGGAAAAACCATAGCCTTGACTAGACGGACCTTTGTTGGCAAAGTAATGTCTCTGCTTTTCAATATGCTATCTAGGTTGGTCATAACTTTCCTTCCAAGGAGTAAGCATCTTTTAATTTCATGGCTGTAGTCACCATCTGCAGTGATTTTGGAGCCCCCAAAAATAAAGTCTGACACTGTTTCCACTGTTTCCCCATCTATTTCCCATGAACTGATGGGACCGGATGCCATGATCTTCGTTTTCTGAATGTTGAGCTTTAAGCCAACTTGTTAACTCTCCACTTTCATCAAGAGGCTTTTTAGTTCCTCTTCACTTTCTGCCATAAGGGTGGTGTCATCTACATATCTGAGGTTATTGATATTTCTCCCGGCAATCTTGATTCCAGCTTGTGCTTCTTCCAGTCCAGCGTTTCTCATGATGTACTCTGCAAAATGTCTTAGGAGCTGTTAATTCTTGCTTACTGACTTCCCCACTCCCATTGTCTGACTCACTTCAAACAGGCTCACATCCCTTATCTACCTCTCCACCAAAACTGCTCTTATAGCAATGACTAATAATCTTATAGCAATAATAGCAATTAATGCTATAATAGCAATGCTATAATCTTACAGCAATGACTTATAATGTCAAATTCTAAAGTCACTTCTCTGTCTTTATCTTGCTTGACTAATCCTTCTTTCTTGAAACACATTTCCTTTCTTTCCATGATACCACATTCTCCAGAGTGCTCCGAGAGTCAGTCCTGGTCTCCACTGTATTGTCTCTGTACACTCCAAAATACAACTCATGGTTTCTTCCTTCTAGTTTTCCCCTTTCTTGTTCTCCACCTCAGTCAGTGGCCTCATCAGTTATACTCAGTCCAAAAACTGAGATATTATACCTCCTTTCTAAAGAGAATAGAACTTAGTCTACACATAATTCTATTCTGGAGAACAGATTAAGTTCTCTAAGTTAGTGGATTATAACTAAGTCTAAGTCTACTAAGTTAGTGGAATCTAATAGTCTTAGAAAGTCTACCTCCAAACCATGTCAAGAATCCATTCACCTAGCTCTTTTTCTGTATACCACCATCTACTGCATAGATTATGGCAAGTTCCCCCTATCATCCCATTTCCATTCTTATCTCTTCAAACCCACTTTCCACACAGCAACCAGAGTAATTTTTTTTCTTATTTTTTAAACCTCTATTTTTGTCTTGATATAAAACACATATACAGAAAGAACATAAAACATAAATGTTCAACTCAATGAATTACAATAAATCAAATATCCATGGACCCACCCCAAGTTCAAAGACTAGACAGACACTTACCAGCACAGAAATCACTATCGTAAGTATATATTGGATTTTACTGGGTCATCTTTGTCTTTCCCATTTTCCTATATTTTCAATTCTTTGATCCCTCTGTATTTTGTTAGAGATATTTTCTTCCAGCTTACATTTCAAGCCACTACTTTTCTCTTCATCTATGTCTAATATGCTGTTTAACAATTTCATTGAATTCATAATTTTGTTTCTTGCATTTTCAACCTCAGAATTCATATCAATTCCTTTTAAAATCTGTTAGATCACTTTTTCGAGTGTCACATTTTCTGCCAATATTTTGTAACTTATCTTTTGTCTTTTTGGAGATGATAGGTTAAATTGTTTTAAATTCCAGTATCTGAAGTCCTTGTGGGCCTGTTTTCTATCTTTGATGTTTCTACTATTTCTCATTTATGTGTTCTTATCTGCAGACACCTAGTTCTTTGATTCTGTACCAGACAGTTGTATTTTTAAAAAATATTTACGGAATTGATTGGATCCTAAGATGATGCTAGTTTCCTTGATAGGGAACTTTGTTTTGTTTCATCCAAGTGCCTATGAGAACTATAATCAGGAAGGCATCCCCTTAATGTAATTATAAGGTCTGAGAATTCCTGAGTTACTGAGAGGATTCAAAGTGCTGCAATTAATGCATCAGTAGGTTTAAAAGTTACTCATTTCACCTAGGATGCAACTCTTTAGAAGCATCTCAAGGAAACTCCTAAAATTCAGATATGTTCTGCTGACCCTTATAATCTGTCAAAAGAGTTATTCCACTTTCTAGATGTGAATTTGGTCAGCATATGGCTCTTGGGCAAAAGTGGACTCCAAATACTGGGATTTTCAAGATGCTGGTGTAATAATTTCTCCCAAACTTTGTTCCCCAAGGCCTTCCAGCAGATTAAAACGCAAAATTCAGTATATGTTTTATGCGCAGTGAGATTAGTTTGAACTACTTAGTCAACTAATCCGAAGACTGGAATCTAAATAATATTTTTGAAATTTATATAATTAGACAATTTGTAAGCCCCAAACAACAGATATCAAAAACAAAAATGAATTGATGAAGAGGCAGGCTTTTCAATGGAGAAGGCAAGGGCACCCCAGTCCAGTACTCTTGCCTGGAAAATCCCATGGACAGAGGAGCCTGGCAGGCTGCAGTCCATGGGGTCGCTAAGAGTCAGGCATGACTGAGCCACTTCACTTTCACTTTTCACTTTCATGCACTGGAGAAGGCAATGGCAACCCACTCCAGTGTTCTTGCCTGGAGAATCCCAGGGACGGGGGAGCCTGGTGGGCTGCCGTCTATGGGGTCGCACAGAGTCGGACACAACTGAAGCGACTTAGCAGCAGCAGCAGCAGCAGCCTGACATTAAAGGAAGGATCTGGAGAGATACTGCATTGGTTGTGTCCATCTCTTGAGTTGTGACCACCCAGTATCCCCTACAGGTATAGAATTCCTATTAATTTCAAGGTATATGAGCTTTTGTAAATAGGTTCCTGCCTTTATAGGAGGAAGCTTCTTACCTAGGGAGCTTCTTGTTCCCTTTAGAAACACTTAACTTCTTAAAGCCAGTCCATTCTATAACTTGCATGCTTGCCCCCTAGAGGCTTATTTTTAAGCCTCCTACGTACCACACCCGCAACATGGGAAACTGCTGCCCGGTGGATGATCTCTTGAATAGAATACAAATCAGATTGGATTTGTGTTCAGATCAGACCCATGGCAGTGACGGAACATTGCTTTTTCAAAAAAAAACGAAATTGGTAATGTTTTAGTTACCATCAGAGCCAGCTTTGCAAACAGTCATTTATTTGGATTCATAGTTTTACAAAGGGGGTTCTCTCCCGTTTAGATAATTATAAGTCAGCCCTTTTCAGGGAGATGTTTAAACATATATAATCCTAAAATACTGTAAAGTTACCACAAAAATAAAATAACAAAACTACCTAAAAAAAAAAAAAAATAGGTTTCAGGGAGCCAGTGAGACAACTGTCCCACAAGAAAGACAAAAAGGTACTGAGAGAAATGCAATGGAGGGGTGGATTTTCTAAAGCTCAGAGAAAGGATTTATAATACTAGTCTTAGAGTTTGAGAAACTTTCTCTGCAGTAGAACACAGAAGAACATTGCTGACTCAGTCTGAAAGAGTCCAAAGATGAGAGGCCAGATAGACTCTTACAGTGGCAGAGTAAATGCTTTATCTGGAAAGTAACTATCCTCAGTGATGATCAAACATGCAAGAATGCAGGGGACTAGGTACGGAACCCATGGCAAACATATGAACTTAGGATCATGTTTAAAGTGAAACTGCACCCAAAGGTTTGCTTCTGGGGACCACGAATTTCCAACCAAGGATGTATGTGAAGTGGACTGCCAGAAAACCAGAAATTGAGGGGCAAAAGGAATGGCAAGTCAAAGAAGAGGCAATTCCCAAATGAAAGAAGCTGCAGTCTGAGAAATTAGCCGGGGAGCCTCTGAAGAATCCACCAATTCCATAAGAAAGACACTTTATACCTCTTTCAGGCATCAGGAAGGCAAAACTCTCCTCTAATGATGGGCTTCCCTGGTGGTCCAGACAGTAAAGAATCTGCCTGCAATGCAGGAGACATGGGTTCAATCCATGGATCAGAAAGATCCCCTGGAGAAGGGAATGGCTACCCACTCCAGTATTCTTGCCTGGAGAATTCCATGGTGGGCTACAGTCCATGGGGTCACAAAGAGTCAGACACAACAACCCTCTAACTAAACTAGTTGAATAAAAGCTGTTCATTCCACTACTCTTCTTTCCATGCACTATAACCCTGAAAAGGAACAGCATCTAGTAGACAAAACAGATGACCAAACAAAAAGACTGGATCTGATTGCATTCTGCTCCTTGAAGGCAGGAAGCCTTAGCTGCAGGTGAAGGGAGAAATCTTTCCAGTAAATGAAGATTAAAGTCTTGCTTATTTAATGTATCAGCTTGGATATCCCGCTTTCTGTATTGAGTTTATATTTGTGGCTTAAAGAAACCAGAGGGCTTTCTATTACCTAGAAGTTACTGGAAAATTCATGGAGGTCACTTTCAGAGAAGGAAAAAGAAATTTTCAGTGAGTTAATTTTAAAGGGTCAATGAGAGGTAAAAATAACTTGAGTTTTTGATAAGATCCCACTTTTCTGAGTAAGAAAAAAATGACATCATAGTTTCAGTAAAATGACTCCAGGAGGGAAAAATAATATAGATTATATGGAGAGAAGGTTAAAGTCAGAAATGCTAGCAAAGCCACTATTATGATATTCCTTTGTGAGACAGTGAGAGAACAGAGGCCTTCCAGACTTGGGGGACCTGGAGGTAATAAGAGGTGTTTGTGTCACTCACCCCCAGAACAACTGTGAGGATGCAGAAAGAGAACAAAATTAATCAAAATCTTCTAGATACATATCACTTGTAAAGTTTATTTTCAGCATTGTCTTCAACTGTTAGCCTTGCTAATCTCCACTTTCCTCATCTATGAAATGAGAAAAATCATACTTGAGATATGAATGTGATAAAACACATAATAATAGATGAACTCACCACAAGTTAAATGCAATTGAGGTATAGCAAAGAATGAACGAATGAATGACTCTAGGGTAAGATTAGGAGGGAAGAAGGGCTAAGCTCTGCATCTTGAAATCTAGACCAGATGCCATATTAGAGCTGAAATTCCCCATGTAATCATTTCTGTGTGTGTGTGTATGTGTGTGTGTGTGTTGCTTTTATAATCAAAGTCACGTTTAAATATTAAAGAGCTGGTTTTATAGCCTCAGGACTAGTCTGGAGAATCCACCTAGATTGGCACAAACCTGTTGGGGTGAATGATCCTACTTGTTATTCAGATTAGTATTTACCAGCAAACATTCTGTCAGAGCCATGTGCTAAAGGCTGCTGGCAAATCTTCGCATGATGGCTGAGTTGAAATGAATACCAAGGCACATCAGCGGCTGGCTTTCATTAGATACTCTTTGACTGAGTTGAATATTGAAACAAGGCCATCTGATAGAGTCATCCTGGATTCCTGTAGAAAGGGACCAGAGGTGCTCGAAGCAAAATGAGGTGCAGGTGGGAAAGCATAATAAATTCTGCAATTTACCAGTGTTAATATGAAAAATCAGAATGCGAACCTCATTGAAAAGGATCTATAGGCTATTTATCTACTCAAAGTGACCTTGTAATCTATCAGTCATTTAAGTGATAGCAAAGAACATGAATGCCACCCTGTGGCTACCAGCAGAAATCATACTTAATATAACATAATTTTACATAATTAGAGGGTAATGGGAATGTGATTAAAAGAAATCATGCAGATGCCAAGAGAAAGAGGGATGGCCCAAGATAAACAGTTATCACTGCTAATAGATGATGCAGTGAGGCATTACCCAAAATATTAAGGGAATAAACCCCCTCATCTCTTCTCTAAATAATGTAAGCAAAAAGATAAACTCTGATTATACACACAAAAAGCATTTGACAAAGACATAAATAGAATACTGGTAATAACAGAGATGAGACTAGAGAAGGAAAAGTATGTCTTTCAGTATCCTTGTCACTCAAGCACACTAAGATTATGAGGTCCTCCCATTGACACAAAGATGATTATTCCTCTCTGCCCACACACATCTCCTTATACACAACCGTGCATATCCTAATTCACAGACCCATTTTTTTCTTCTGATTTTTCTGCATCTGATGACTGCAGATTGTGGATTTTATTCACTTATTCACCAGATTTCCACAGAGCCAGATACTATCCTAAACCCTGATCTACAACAGTACAGGTCCCTGCCCTCACTAAGCTTACATTCTATGTGGGTCAACAACCACCAAATAAGCATATACATGTCAGGTGGTAAACAATTCAATAGAGAAAAATTAAACAGTGCAAATGGAAGAGTGAATGTTGGAGGGTGGAGGAAGTTTGGGGAAAGCGTCTTCAATAAGATAACACTCAAAAGCCTGAAGGATGCAGTGAAGGAGCAGCCATGCATATATGAGGCAAGAAAACTTTCAGGCAACCGGGATTATAGTACAAAGGCTCTGAGGTCAAGTTTTCTTGGAGTGTTGTGGAACAATGAAAAGGCCAGCATGGCACAAAGCAAGTAAGAGGATGAGTGGTTAGGGATGAAGAAGATATTATGGCAGTGGGAGGGCAGCCAGACACACATGGCTTTGTGGACAATTTCAAGGACTTTGGCTTTTACTCAGAATTAGAGCTTTCTGACATGCTCTGATTTATGCTTTAAAAGAATCAATCAAGTGTAGATAAGGGACTATAAGGGTAAAGCAAGGCGGTTATTTCAAAAATCCAACAGATGATGGTTGTGATTTGGTCCAAGGCAGTAGCAAAGAATAAGGCAATGGCAGTCAGATTTTGGACAGATATTAAAGGTAGAATCAGTATCATTTACCACTGGATTCAACATAGATATGCAAAAATGACAAAGTCAAAGGGTTTGGACTGAGTAATCAAGAATGGAGTGATCAATCACTGATTCCATGTGCTTAATAATAAAAAAACCAAAACATAAAACAGAAGCAATACTGTAACAAATTCAATACAGACTTTTTTTTTTTTTAAAAAGGTCACATCAAAAAAAATCTTAAAAAGTAAATAAATAAGTAGCACAGCACAGTGTGGTTATCAAGCTTCCAACCACTCAAGACTTCATTACTTTTTGAACATGAGTCACAGAATTACCCTTACTAGAACCCCTCAGAGGCAGACAGAGGCCAGTTTCAAAGCAGCATTTCTCCCAATGTGTCTGTAATAACACTTCTCCCACACCTTATCCCTTCTATCATACCATGAGCTTCTGTAAAGGACAGGGACAAAGAGGCAGATTTCTTAGTATCAAGATAAAAAGGGAAGAAATCTCACCAGCTCCATCCTGGGTCACCATAGTAACAAAGGTTCTGAAATTATTTAATCTATTTTCAAATTCCATCTCCAAGGTGAGCAAAATCAATGTTAAGAGAAGAAATATTAGGCCACTGAAGACCAGTGGAATATTTAAGTTTTAATACCAGTGTTTCAAACCCTAAGAGAAAGAGTGTTAAGGTTTGAGTGGATCTCCATCTTATTTCACTTAGAAATACTTCAGGTTTCAAAATGGAAGAACAGAGGGTCACTTGAAGATGAATGGGCAGTCAATTTGGAATAAATGAAGCAGACTTCCTGATAATATGGCTATGGGGATGCAGAGCTTTATTCCTTTGTATAGATGCTAAGACTACTTGGCTATTTTACTGTCTTAGTGCCTTATTTGCATTTATCTCATCCCTCAGTCAGAAGTCATTTAAGTGTCTGGCTGGATTCTTCTTTCTGTCCTTTTATAAGCTTATCAGAGTGATACAACCTACAGGTCATAGACAAACATGCTTTTACTGTCAGACAAATCATAACTTCTCTTGTTCCTACCCTCTCTAACTGAATCATCTGGAGCTTGTTAACCTCTCAAATTTAGATTTCTCCATCTGCAAAGGAGGCTACTAACAGTACTTAGCATGCAAGAACTTTGTAATGATTAAATGAGATAAGTACGTTAATCTTTCAGTAGAGAACCTGCCCGGTAAAAAAAAAATGCTCAATAAATGGTTGATATCATTTTTATAATCGTTAATGCTATGCAGGCAGTGTCTATGAGTGAAAAATAGTGCAACAGTATTAAAAGCATAATCAACTGAGACAAAAAAAAACATTTACTGTAGTGTACACATTTTCTGTATCTAATAACCACCCAAGTTCCTTACTTTATAAAATGTAGTAAATTCCCGTTTAACAGAATGACTGACTGGAGTCAACCACTGCTGCCATTGAGGTTATAGCTGCCACTCTGGACCCAGCCCACAATATTAGGAGTCCACTATTCTTGGCATGATTCACTGCCATATGTAGAAATATCTAACCTACTGGGCATTGTAATACTGACCTCTAACATGAATTTTGAGAATGAATTTATAGAAAGAAATGTAATTAATGAAAAAAGCATATAATTTATAGACTTTAAACAGAGATTAAAAAGTTACAATGAAAGAGATCATAAAATTCCATTTTTATCATGAAAATACTGGAGAAGGAAAGCAACCCACTCCAGTATTCTTGCCTAGAGAATCCCATGGACAGAGGAGCCTGGTGGGCTGCTGTCCATAGGGTCGCATGGAGTCGGACACTACTGAAGGGACTTAGCATGCATGCATGCATTGGAGAAGGAAATGGCAACCCACTGCAGTGTTCTTGCCTGGAGAATCCCAGGGACAGAGGAGCCTGGTGGGCTGCCGTCTATGGGGTCACACAGAGTCGGACATGACTGAAGTGGCTTAACAACATGAGAATACAGATACTACTTGGAGTAAGTGGTAAAGTAGGATTTGGAGGCAAAGACTCCGTAATTCCAAGAGTTCAGGCTTCCCTACTCTCTGGCCCTATTTCTAACAGTCAGAAGCTCATTTCCAAAACAAGACAATTTCCTAGAGAAAAGGCTTTGGGATCCTCTCAGCGCCCCTTCTACTGGTGCTACTCTGGCCCAACATGCATGTTCAGTCTCTCAGCTGTGTCTGACTCTTTGGGACCCCATGGACTGTAGCCTGCCAGGCGTCTCTGTCCATGGAATTTTCCAGGCAAGAATACTGGAGTGGGTTGCCATTTCCTCCTCCAGGGGACCTTCCCAACCTGGGGATCAAACCCATGTCTCCTGCCTCTTTGGCAGACGGATTCTTTACCACTGAGCCACCTAGGAACCCAGGCCCAGGCCACAATCTAATCCTTGCTATCCCCATCTCTTCCTCTTAATTTATAAGAATGGTCTGTACAACTTTGTTTACCAGAGCACTGAAATGGTACAAACATGTCTACCTGCAAAATGGTGATACAGTTTTTCCTTACAACTGTATCATCTATAAACTTCTGAGCTGTATCATCTGATGAATCATCACACTAGACTGCAGAAGAGGAAAACTTTGTTACTTCACAATATGTGTTAGTAAGAACCCATGATGATATTTCTTTCTGGGAAAGCAGGATGGATGTGGTTGGGCCACATAGTAGAAAGTAAACATGTATGGAGAAAAACAATCATTTGAGGTACTAGGATAAACTACATGAAATTGATGATATTTGACCATTTTTTCCCCTACATATACAGTCATCTTATATAGTTCAACCTAACAGAAATATTACATTATTTTACTAGGTGCATATTGCCTTTGGAGGAAAAAAGTTATTGAAACAGTGAACTAATATTTGTTATCACAAAAAGACAGGATAGACAATCAATGTGACTCTGAGGATCTCAAAATTTTCCCAAATACTTTTTCAATACTCAGACTGAAAAAACTGAAGAAAACATCAGATGTTCATTTTGCAGGTGGGAAGGTTCAGTTCAGTTCAGTCGCTCAGTCGTGTCCGACTCTTCGCGACCCCATGAATCGCAGCTCGCCAGGCCTCCCTGTCCATCACCAACTCCCGGAGTTCACTCAGACTTACGTCCATCGAGTCAGTGATGCCATCCAGTCATCTCATCCTCTGTCATCCCCTTCTCCTCCTGCCCCCAATCCCTCCCAGCATCAGAGTCTTTTCCAATAAGTCAACTGTTTGCATGAGGTGGCCAAAGTACTGGAGTTTCAGTTTCAGCATCATTCCCTCCAAAGAAATCCCAGGGCTGATCTCCTTCAGAATGGACTGGTTGGATCTCCTTGCAGTCCAAGGGACTCTCAAGAGTCTTCTCCAACACCACAGTTCAAAAGCATCAATTCTTCGGCGCTCAGCCTTCTTCACAGTCCAACTCTCACATCCATACTTGACCACTGGAAAAAGCATAGCCTTGACTAGACAGACCTTTGTTGGCAAAGTGATGTCTCTGAGCTTTTGAATATGCTATCTAGGTTGGTCATAACTTTCCTTCCAAGGAGTAAGCGTCTTTTAATTTCATGGCTGCAGTCACCATCTGTAGTCATTTTGGAGCCCAGAAAAATAAAGTCTGACACTGTTTCCACTGTTTCCCCATCTATTTCCCACGAAGTGATGGGACCAGATGCCATGATCTTCGTTTTCTGAATGTTGAGCTTTAAGCCAACTTTTTCACTCTCCTCTTTCACTTTCATTAAGAGGCTTTTGAGTTCCTCTTCACTTTCTGCCATAAGGGTGTGCATATCTGAGGTTATTGATATTTCTCCTGGCAATCTTGATTCCAGCTTGTGTTTCTTCCAGTCCAGCGTTCCTCATGATGCACTCTGCATATAAGTTAAATAAGCAGGGTGACAATATACAGCCTTGACATACTCCTTTTCCTATTTGAAACCAGTCTGTTGTTCCATGTCTAGTTCTAACTGTTGCTTCCTGACTTGCATACAGATTTCTCAAGAGGCAGGTCAGATGGTCTGGTATTCCCATCTCTTTCAGAATTTTCCACAGTTTATTGTGATCCACACAGTCAAAGGCTTTGGCATAGTCAATAAAGCAGAAATAGATGTTTTTCTGGAACTCTCTTGCTTTTTCCATGATCCAGAGGATGTTGGCAATTTGATCTCTGGTTCCTCTGCCTTTTCTAAAATCAGCTTGAACATCTGGAAGTTCACGGTTCATGTATTGCTGAAGCCTGGCTTGGCAGGTTAAAGGAACACTAAAACTAAGTTGACCAACCATAATGTAAATGATGGCCAATACATTCCTCATCATTTAGTATCCAATTCTTGGCACAAAAAATTTGATGTTTTAGAGAATGAGCAAATAGGAGGAAAACTGTTGTAGAGAAACAGAAGTCGTGAAAGAAAAGGGAAGGTACCTATGGTTGGTTCATGTTGGTGTATGGTAGAAACCAACACAATATTATAAAGCAATTACCCTCCAATTAAAAATAAATAAAATTTTAAAAATCAGAGCTAAAAGAAGAAAAGAGCTGACAAAAATAACAAAAACTTTAAAAATGGGGCAAAGTACCTAAGAGTTTGGAGGACAATAGAGGGGGTGTTAGTGCACTAAACGCAAATAAAATCCGTCATGGTAATCACTGACTAAAAGAGAGTTCTCACTGTGTTTGGAGGGCATTCATCTCAGTTCTTCTCTGACCAGATCCAAAATACGTGTTCCTAAGACACATACTTCTCTATAGCTGTCACTTTTTCTCCCTTCAAAAGCTATTCTTGCTGAGTAGACCTCAGTTCTGTTACATAAGTTTAAAAAAAAAAAAATCCAAAGACTGCTTTGAGGCAGGAAGGAAAGAAAATCAACGAGTTGTCATGAAACACAGGACCCATAGGCTCAGTTCAAAGGGACAATCTAAGGAGTTCTAGTCTTTCTTACTCATGGGGATGGCCAAGATGCTCAGGGACCACATGTAGATGCCATCATATTATTTAAACTCATTCATAAGTGAGGTTTAAGGCCAAATATTTCTATGAGATATTTCAGTTTTTAAAACACATTCCCAATTATCATCATATCAACCTATGGGATAGGTAGGAAAAGCAATGCCATCCCTCTGAATAGAAAAGCGGAAATTTGTTGCTAATAAGGAAATCGAGGTTCATGTATTTGCTCAAGACCTCACAAGTATTGCAAGAACCATGACTAGAATCTAGGCCTTTTGATTGTTCAGTTTCAGAAACAACATGCTTTGGATCCAGAGAGATTCGAGTGTCAGCTCATACAAACCAATTTCCTCTGTAGTCTTCTGAGTCTCAGTTTTGCTGGCTGTAAAATGTGAATAAGAGAGTCTATTTTGTGGGGCCAGTCTGTGCTTGCCTCACAGTCTGTGCTCAAGGAATGTTGATTCTCTTTCCTTTGCTTGCAAAGACAGAATGCTCTAGTGGGAAAAGTGAAGTAAAATGACTGGATATTCAAAAAGGGTTAACTGGGAAAAGCAGTAAAAGAAAAGAGTTTCCAGGTGAAAGCAAAAATAACCTTTGAAGTTTTGGTGCCTCCTAGACAGCGTTATGGACTTCCCTGGTGGCTCAGACAGTAATGTGTCTGCCTACAATGTGGGAGACCCAAATTCAAGACCTGGGTCAGGAAGATCTCCTGGAGAAGGAAATGGCCTGTAGGCTCCTCTGTCCACGGGGTTGCAAAGAGTCAGACACGACTGAGGGACTTCACTTTCACTTTCTTTCAGACAGCGTTCCACAAATAGCTTCAATCTGAAGCTGACATCCTTAAGTTTGTTCATTTTCCCTATTAAACATGAATAATATGCTTTAACTAGGGATTAAATATACTTTAAAACCCAACTAAAGATGAAGATCACAACATACATCCCCTTATCCAAAGGAAACAAAACACAAAAGAAGTTGCCCTAGAGTTTAATATGAAAATGAACCGGTTATCTTGATTCTTTTACCTTTCTAAAACATTTCAATTCAAACCTAAATTGAATACTGGATTGGCCTGAATAAAGGATGATAATTTCTTTAAAAATGCAATGTGTTCCTCTCTGAATTATCCTTATTTATAGAGGGAACCAAAGAAACAAAATCCCTAAACCAGCAGATTGCCTGAAAGTATTTTCTTGTCATAAAAATGAGGGGTATGTCATATGATATGAGGCAATACAAACTATTTACGAGCATACACATCTTTGGGGAAGGCTAACACAGTAAACTCAGTTTCATACAGATTAGTTCATCAGCGCAGCTAGTTATCACCTCCATCCTAAGCAAGACAATGAAAGAATGGGACATGGGGATAGTAAGTTTTGATGTGGCAACACTGAACTCAATGGAAACACTCACTTCTCAGTGCTTCTGGATGGCAGAAAAGTCTTAGGTAGAAGAAGAGCGAGTATCAGTACCAAGAATTCCCCATTATCTTTTGCCTATTTATGACACACTATTGAAATTTATAGGCTATTTACTGCTATTTTTCAAAAGTACTGATATAACATTTATTTATTCTTTTCTAATTCAATAAACATTTTGAGCACTATTTGCCATGCACAGGGCAAGATCTTACAGGAGGAAAGGGCTGATGAATTCATGGCAACTGTTCTCAAACAATTTAGAATGGAGTAATATATAAATTTGCTTTAAAATAAGTTTACATTCCCTGAACCACATACTGTGGAAGTGGCATTCAGGAGTCACCAGCTGAACATTAAAAATTAAATGTAAGCATGTCAAACTATAAGGCATTAGCTAAAACTGGTTATGGTACATGTTGTAATGGGATATGATGAAATTGTTTAAAAATAGAGTTCTTGAGTTCTGTTTAAGAACATAAGATATTTCTCACAGCATATTAAATGAAAAATCGGGTTTAAAATACTGCATCAGTTATACCCCAGCACCTAATGGCTTAAAATAACAACATAGCATATCTTACCATCTTTCGGTTGGCTAAGGCAACTTTGTTGGATTCTTCAGGGACCACAGATGCAGGAGGGCTAGACAATGCAGCTACAGGCTCACCAGGGGCCCCGCTTATCTAGGACATCTAGGATGACTGTTTTTCTCCCTTATATCTCTTGCTGGGGTTGCACTTAAAATTGAGTAGACAAGCAGGACAAAAACATAATAATGAATTCAGACAATTTTTGTTTCTACTTTAATTTGGCTTTCTGATTCATCCATTAGGACGGGACCTCTGAAACTGAATTCATAAGTAAAACACAATAGCAAAAATAAGAACCAACACTTTTTGAAAAGTTATTCTGTGTAGGGCATGGTGCTAACCACTTTATCTACATGAACATGTTTCATATTTGCAACCACCCTCATGACAAAGATAAAATTAGCTCCCATTTATAGATGAAACCAAAAGATGTTTAGTCACTTGCCCAAGGCTCACAACTGGTAATGGCAGAGCAGATATTCCAAGTGTAGCTGCCTCCAGAATCCAAGATCCTAACTCTACTCTACTGCCAATAGCTTGACTTCCCAGAGTTTGCTAACTCCCTAAAATCATGTGTAAAAATATTGCATGTATATAACTTTTTCTGTTGATAAATATGAAATGTTCAAAGGGTCAAAAAGTCTCCAGGTTTCCGCTGAACTTTCCTATAGGAAGCCCAACAATCTCTTACAAAAGCAGGTACTTGCTACATCTACTCCATTGGGTCACCGAACCTGCCCAGACACATCAGAACCTCAGTAATGGATGCATTGCCACTGTGACTCCCACTGTAACTAGTCACAAGTAGCAGAGTTCAAGACCATGCATTTAGCTGAGTGGAACTGATCCAAACAATAAGATCACACGCTTCTCACTTTCCTACTTCCTGGACTAAAGATCTTTCTGAATTCTTTCTGGGTGACTAAAGACCTTAAGAAATGAGGGAGTTAAACAGATGGAAATAAAAGAATCCAATCCATGGGGATGGCAAGAAGACTGGAAGCCCAGTTGGTAGGAACCTTCATTCTGGGGGTTCACAGGATGGGCATCCTTCCCTCCCCATCTGTGTCTGCTCAGACAGCCCCATAGAGTTACTGAGCAGGCTGCAGCTGTGCAGATTTCTATCTCTGATAAAACTTTGCCTGAGAGGTATTTGCTGATGATTGTCAACAATCAAATGAATTATAGATGATGTTGGTAAACAAAATGCTGCCTTGATGAATGATGAGTTGACTCTACACTGACATGACTGCTAAGTCATTCAAAGCGCTGATTAAACCCATTACTGTAAAATAATCACCATCCATTACCTTTAATGTCGTGAACTGACAACCTAGTTAAGGCAGCTGATGGTGTCAGCAAAGTGATTTGTGTTACTGCATGTCCATCGACAATAAATCACTTCTATAAATCAATGAACAGTAGCAATAAACCAATATATTTTCATATTTCTTGACATTCAATTACAGAGTGTGTATATGGACTTAGTCTTAAACACAAACACCGATATGGAAGGATTCAGCATTCACCAGCAATGAACACAGGATTAATCCTATTTTAGCCTAGACTGGAGGTGGCTTGTATAATTATGTGTGTGTGTTAGCATGTGTGTACATGTACCTTCTTCAGCTACTAATCTACTTGATGCTGCTGAAATAACACATTACACAAGAGTAATGATGATTCTGAAGATGCTCCTTGTCCTGACCTTAGATAAGGAAAGGCCAGAACATATAGAGTAAAGAGCAGTGGCCCAGGAACTGGGATGTCTGAGAACTCCATTTTTAAACCTGTTTGACCTTGCACAAGTCACTTAACCTCTCTGGGATTTAGTTTCTTCATGTCCAAAGTGGGACTATCATCTGCCTATTTGAGAGAGTGATTAACAATCAAATGATGAGATACTTTACATGAGAATCCTTTTCAAAATGTAACACCTTCAAAATTTAGCTTTCATTTCCCTTTCTCTGAATGCACTATTAGCTTTAAAACTCTCTCATCTTATATGTCGATGGCTATTTCCAGGTCTAGAGGTCTTGTACACAATTAAATCTTAGCTAACTCAATTTTTAACACAGTAATATTTTATGTACTGAATCTTTCCTGACTCACTGACATATTATCTAGTACTTAATTTTGTACCAAGCAATGTCCTACATCTTGAGAGGACAAAAGTGAAAAGAAGTTTAACACGCAATGATGAAAATAGAAGAGAAACAGGAAACTAATAGAATCTGCATAAAAAATCATTATATAAAAGTTAGTTCCCCAAACACCCAAATCCTATTTTCTTTTAGCCATTATGGTTGTTGTTGTTCAGTAGCCTAGTTGTGTCTGACTCTGCAACCCCATGGACTACAGCATGGCAGGCTTCCCTGTCTCTCAGAGTCTGCTCAAGCTCATGTCCATTGAGTCATCTCATCTTCTATGGTCCCTTTGTCCTCCTGCTTTCAATCTTTTCCACCATCAGCGTCTTTTCCAATGAGTCAGTTCTTCGCATCAGGTGGCCAAAGTACTAGAGCTTCAGCTCCAACATCAGTCCTTCCAATGAATATTCAGGGTTGATTTACATTAGGACTAACAAATTTGATCTCCTTGCTGTCCAAGGGACTCTGAAGAGTCTTCTCCAACATCACAGTTCAAAAGTATCAGTTCTTCAGTGCTCAGCCTTCTTTATGGTCCAACTCTCACATCCATACATGACCACTGGAAAAACCATAGTTTTGACTATATGGACCTTTGTTGGCAAAGTGATGTCTCTGCTCTTTAATATGCCATCTAGGTTGGTCATAGCTTTTCTTCCAAGAAGCGAGTGTCTTTTAATTTCATGGCTGCAGTCACCATCTGCAGTGATTTTGGAGCCCAAGAAAATAAAGCCTGTCACTGTCTCCATGGTTTCCCCATCTATTTGCCATGAAGTAAGGGACCAGATGCCATGATCTTAGCTTTTTCAATGCTGAGTTTTAAGCCAGCTTTTTAACTCTCTTCTTTCACCTTCATCAAGAGGCTCTTAAGTTCCTCTTCACTTTCTGCCATTAGGGTGGTGTCATCTGCATATCTGAGGTTACAATCTTGATTCCAGCTTGTGATTCATCCAGCCCAGCATTTCACATGATGTACTCTACATATGGGTTTCCCTAGTGGCTCAGATGGTAAAGAATCTGCCTGCAATTTAGGATAGATAGATTCAATCCCTTAGTTGGGACGATCCCCTGGAGAAGGGAATGGCAACCCACTCCAGTATTCTTGCCTGGAGAATTCCATGGACAGAGAAACCTAGCAGGCTACAGTCCATAGGGTCGCAAACAGTTGGACTGAGTGACTAACACACACACACATACTTTACATATAAGTTAATTAAGCAGGGTGACAATACACAGCCTTGATATACTCCTTTCCCAATTTGGAACCGGTTTGTTGTTCCATGTCCAGTTCTAACTGTTGTTTCTTGACCTGTATACAGGTTCCTCAGGAGGCAGGTAAGGTGGTTTGGTATTCCTATGTCTTTAAGCATTTTCCACAGTTTGTTGTGATCCACACAATCAAAGAAAGGCTTTAGCATAGTCAATGAAGCAGAAGTATATGTTTTTCTGGAACTCTCTTGCTTTTTCTATGATCCAACGAATATTAGCAATTTGATCTCTGGGTCCTCTGCCTTTTCTAAATCCAGCTTGAACATCTGGAAGTTCATGGTTCACATACTGTTGAAGCCTGGCTTAGAGAATTTTGAGCATTACCTTGCTATCATGTGAAATGAGTGCAATTGTGCAGTAGTTTGAACATTCTTTGGCATTGCTTTTCTTTGGGATTGGAATGAAAACTGACATTTTCCAGTTCCGTGGCCACTGCTGAGTTTTCCAAATTTACTGGTATATTTGGTGTAGCACTTTAACAGCAACACCTTTTAGGATTTGAAATAGTTCAGCTGGAATTCCACCACCTCTACTAGCTTTGTTCATAGTGATGCTTCCTAAGGCCCACTTGACTTCACACTCCAGGATGTCTGGCTCTAGGTCAGTGATCACATCATCATGGTTACCCAGGTCATAAAGATCTTTTTTGTGTAGTTCTTCTATGTATTCTTGCCACCTATTCTTAATATCTCCTGCTTCTGTTAGGTCCATACCATTTCTGTCCTTTGCGCGCCCATTTTTGCATGAAATGTCCCCTTGGTATCTCTAATTTTCTTGAAGAGATCGTTAGCCATTATGGTAGAAATTTTGAAAACTGTACTGTATACTTAATGAATCTTCAACTCAGGTTCACAAATTTTTTTTTCAGAAAACTATTAGGTATAAGAAGCTGCAAAGGTTAGACATATACATATCACTCAGACCCTCAGAAAGCCCTGCTATTCTGAGAGAAAAAAGAAGTATACCAATAACTATGAAATGAGACAGAAATTGTGAAGAGTAATCAGAAAGGTAACCAACAAGCTTCTTTATGATTAGAAGAAAGATAAATTACATCTGATTGGGCAAATAAAGAGAAGCACTAAGGCAGGGTTGGCATTTGTGATGATTCTGGAAGGATGAGTAAAATTTAAATAAGTGGATTAATGTGATGAGGTGATGAAGGAATTGATTAAAGAAAGTTCACAATGTAGGCATAAACCAAGGCAAAGGTAAGGATACAGAAAGCACAAAGTTGAGCAGGGACTGGTGAGTTTACCCACTGTGGTTGATGGATTCCTTGAGATGAACTAGGTTATGCTGTAGTAACAGATTAGGAGCTCAATGTAACAACACACCAACACATCAAAGGTTTACTTCTTGCTCGCAGCCCTACATATCTGTCAGAGATCCGTGGGGACACTCAGATGCCACAATTTTGTACTTGCATGATCTGAAATATGCAGCTTCCCCTGTTGCTTCCAGAGAATAAAGTATGGAGAACTCCCACCTGTTCTTCTACATTCTAGAACGGAAGCAACACGTGTCTTTTCTACTCCTAGCCAATAAACCAGGAATGGTCATTGGTCTTGGGGAACTGCAAAGAGCTCAAACATGTAAATGGAAAGTAGGTTGTCTGGTGAGCATTAGTATCCCTGTTATGGCTGGAATAAAAAATATGTACAACTGGGAGTAAGGCCTGAGATGGGAAATGTCCATCACTTTTAGCCATGAATGTCAGGGCGAGGAATTTGCTCTTCTCTTAAAAGGAACTGGGGAGATCATTGAAAGTGTATGATCAGCAGAGTGACCTAATGGGGTTTGATTAAATCCAGCTATTATCTGTAAGTTAGCCTCCTGGCTAGGGAAAGAATTAAACACTAAATTGGTACCATGGCCATGATAATGGAAAGAAGGGGGAATGAATAAGAAAATTATAATATACAAATTGATTTGATTTGACAATTAACTGGGACCAGAAGGAGTAGGAAGTAAAGGAGGGAGAGAGTCAGTGGCTTGGACAATGCAGGGCCACCCCACAGGTAGGCCAGCGGAGAAGTCACATTGGAGACCCCACATCTGGGAGATAAAGGTTATAATGATGAGAATCAAAGTGTTGAATAGAAGTACAGCAACTACAGTAGAAGCCAGAGAAGTGAGTCGGTCTAGTGGGCCCTGAAATGGATTCAAAAATTGTCTAAAGATTTCTAATCGGCTACTCTTCTGTCTCATCACCACCAATATTACAGCCACACACATCAGCTCTAAGACACCATGTATCTCATATATCAACAAATATTATAGTTAAAAAAATCAATACATTTCACCACTCATCATTCATTACTATTAATAATTATAAACATAACTCTAAAAGTTTTATTTATAGCATAATGGAATCAGAGTGCTCATGTTCTGCCTCTTGTATTAATACTAACTGGGTGCCAGACCTCAGGGAAATGATTTCATTACTCTCTATTTTTATGTTGTCATGGGATATGAGCTATTTAATCAAAAGTTATCTTCTCTGGGAGGTCACTTTCCTGGTCACTCTACATAAATTTCAATTGTCACCCTCCTGCCAACATTGCATATGCTTTATTTTTTTCTCTTTAACCACTAATATGCTGTTTTCCTTCTTTATTTTCGCTTATAGTCTGTCTCCCCAACTAGAATGTAAGCTCCATGACAACAACATATTTGTCTATTCTGGTCATAAATACTCAGTAATAGCAGGCTGTCTCTAAATGTTAATAATAAAAAGTAGAACTTATAATTACCATAGAAGAGCTTATAATTGGACTTGGCAATAAATGGAATACAGGAGCTGTTGTTCTAGACTTTTAGAACTCACATAAAGCCTATTTCCCTGACCTTCATTATATGGTTACATCATCTTTTGTAATATATGCATCACACTCCACTGCAGATGTCCCTTAAAGTTGTAATGCCATTTCCTCCAACTTTGAAATTTGGACTATCTTCTTACTGTGGACCACACTTTAATAAATATCATTACAAGTATAATTTTGCATCTTTCTCACATCACTTACTATATTCCTAAAAGAATTCTTGGGTAAAAGGATATGAACGGTTTAACAACTTTTGCAATTGAATTGGGTTTTGCCAAATTGCCTTCCAGAAAGGCATTATCAATTCATATCCCCCTTAAACAGAGATAACCTCACACTGATGAGTAAGATGATGGTCTCTGAGACAGACTTAAGGGTCCAGTCTTAGCTTAATGATCTCTGGTTGAAAATACTTGGCAACTTGCTAAATCCCTCTAGGTCTTAATTTCCATATGTGAAACATAACTAAAATAATGCTATTATTTTTTAGAGTTGTTCTGAAGATTAAATGTGAAAATTTAAAAATATAAAATGGAATCTTATAGACTAAATAAAATTTAACCACTGTTATTTCAGTGTACTGAAATAGGACTATCTTTCCTCCAGATCCTTACCAACACTGGGTATTTTTCTTTGCCAAGCTTAGTGTTTTTCTTACTGCTAATTGCATTAGATTTATTTCACTACTAGTTATGATGAACATTCTTTCTTATGGTTATCATTTCTTTTTTTCCATTGGGATTTTCATCGCTCACTGACCTATAAGATTTCCTTAAGTATTGAGGAAATTAATCTTCCATTTGTCAAATGTATTATAAATACTTATCCAGGCTGTGATTTGCCTTTTAATTTGGGTCTGTGGTTTTATTTGCTTTACCAAATTTAAAAATTTTATGTTATCTAGTCTATCAATATTTTCCCTTATGAGCTTTGTTTTGGGGACTTTGCATAGGCAATTCTTCTTTATCAAGTATAATTATTCACTTATTTCGTCTAGTTCTCTCAGGCTTCTGTTATTTATGTTTAAAATTTCAATCCATCTGGCATTTAGCATCTCAATTTTTTCACATGCTAATTCAATTGATTGGGTTTCCTGCTCATAACTTCTAGTCTTTGATTTTTTAACTGATGAGCTATTAATAAAACAGAACCAAAGGGACCAAGAAGAAAAAGTAAACCAGATTAATTAAACCCAGATCATTATTTTATGCAATAATTTAATTAATAGACTCTGGCTTGAATTCACTAAACTTATTAATGAAGTTAATACAATTTAATAAAGTGAATAAAGTTTAATAAAATGAATGGGCTTTGTAACAACTATTCTGATTGTGTTCCCTTTTTTGCTTCTGCCAAACCTGGTCCTAGGCTGAGGCTGCTATAAGGGGATAGGTAGTCATTTTCTTTTCCAGGAGATCTTCCCAACCCAGGGATCAAACCTGTCTCTCCTGCATCTCCTGCACTGACAGGTGGATTCTTTACCACTGAGCCACCAAGGCATTACCTTTGCAAAAATGGGCACTGATACCCCAAGCAGGAATGTTGGTCTCTCTGGGGAAAGCTGCAGACAGAATTACTAAATTTACATGAGACTACCCTGTAGATATAGTCAAATCAATTACTTCGAAAATTCAATTTTATTTCCCTAAGTCTCTCTTGTTATCTCAAGTAGTATAGGATGAATAGTCTCCTATAACTATTGGAAGTCAAAATTTGATATTTCAAAATATAATTGATCTTAGTCCTATGGCAGTTCTATTCCCAGTTTTTTAAGGAATCTGGGCATATAACCCAAAGAAACCAGAATTGAAAGAGACATATGTACCCCAACATTCATTGCAGCACTCTTTACAATAGCTAGGACATGGAAGCAACCTAGATTTCCATTGGCAGATGAATGGATCAGGAAGTTGTGGTATATATACACAATAGAATATTAAATCAGCTATAAAAAGGAACACATTTGAGTCAGTTCTAATGTGGTGAATGAACCTGGAGCCTATTATACAGTGAAGTCAGAAAGAGAAAGACAAATACTGCATATTAATGCATATATATGGAATCTAGAAAGATGGTACCAATGATCCTACATGCAGGGCAGCAAAGGAGACTCAGTGGGAGAAGGTGAGGGTGGGATGATTTGAGAGAACAGCATTAAAACTTATACATTACCTTATTTAAAATAGATGACCAGTGTGAGTTCGATGCATGAAGCAGGGCACCCAAAACTGGTACTCTGGGGCAACTCAGAGGGACAGGATGGGGAGGGAGGTGGAAAGGAGGTTCATGATGGCAGGGGCAGGAGCGGGGGGAAACATGTATACCTGTGGCCGATTCACGTTGATGTTAGGTAGAAAGTTAGACATGAGTAATGAGGGGAGGCCTGGCTGAAAGGGATGCAGTTCAGTTCAGTTCAGTCGCTCAGTCATGTCCGACTCTTTGTGACCCCATGAATTGCAGCTCGTCAGGCCTCCCTGTCCATCACCAACTCCCGGAGTTCACTCAGACTTACGTCCATCAAGTCAGTGATGCCATCCAGTCATCTCATCCTCTGTCGTCCCCTTCTCCTCCTGCCCCCAATCCCTCCCAGCATCAGAGTCTTTTCCAATAAGTCAACTATTTGCATGAGGTGGCCAAAGTACTGGAGTTTCAGCTTCAGCATCATTCCCTCCAAAGAAATCCCAGGGCTGATCTCCTTCAGAATGGACTGGTTGGATCTCCTTGCAGTCCAAGGGACTCTCAAGAGTCTTCTCCAACACCACAGTTCAAAAGCATCAATTCTTCAGTGCTCAGCCTTCTTCACAGTCCAACTCTCACATCCATACATAACCACAGGAAAAATCATAGCCTTGACTAGATGAACCTTTGTTGGCAAAGTAATGTCTCTGCTTTTGAATATGCTATCTAGGTTGGTCATAACTTTCCTTCCAAGGAGTAAGCGTCTTTTAATTTCATGGTGGCAATCACCATCTGCAGTAATTTTGGAGCCCAAAAAAATAAAGTCTGACACTGTTTCCCCATCTATTTCCCATGAACTGATGGGACCGAATGCCATGATCTTCATTTTCTGAATGTTGAGCTTTAAGCCAACTTTTTCACTCTCCACTTTCACTTTCATCAAGAGGCCTTTGAGTTCCTCTTCACTTTCTGCCATAAGGGTGCTGTCATCTGCATATCTGAGGTTATTGATATTTTTCCCAGCAATCTTGATTCCAGCTTGTGCTTCTTCCAGTCCAGCATTTCTCATGATGTACTCTGCATGTAAGTTAGATAAGCAGGGTAATAATATACAGCCTTGACATACTCCTTTTCCTATTTGGAACCAGTCTGTTGTTCCATGTCCAGTTCTAACTGTTGCTTCCTGACCTGCATACAGATTTCTCAAGACGCAGGTCAGGTGGTCTGGTATTCCCATCTCTTTCAGAATTTTCCACAGTTTATTGTGACCCACACAGTCAAAGGCTTTGGCATAGTCAATAAAGCAGAAATAGATGTGTTCTGGAACTCTCTTGCTTTTTCGATGATCCAGGAGATGTTGGCAATGTGATCTCTGGTTCCTCTGCCTTTTCTAAAACCAGCTTGAACATCAGGAAGTTCACGGTTCACGTATTGCTGAAGCCTGGTTTGGAGAATCTTGAGCATTACTTTGCTAGCATGTGAGATGAGTGCAATTGTGCAGTAGTTTGAGCATTCTTTGGCATTTCCTTTCTTTGGGATTGGAATGAAAACTGACCTTTAGGGATGCAAGCTGATCTCTAAACTTCAGCCCAGACACACCCAGGAGAGCACACAGATATGCAACAAAATAACCAGAGACTTTTCAACTCCTGCACATGCATTCTAGGCACACAGTGGATACAAAATAACTACAGGGGCTTCTCCAGGGGAGGCCTGGTTGATCTCTAACTTCCAACCTAATAATGTATGGCAAAACCCATCACAATATTGTAATTATCCTCCAATTAAAATAAATTAGTTTATTTTATATATATATAATGGATCTTAATTATGTTTTTCCTTCCAACCTATAAAGTCAAATCTTCCCAAAGATTCCTTTAAACATATTGGTATTAACAATTCAGCTAAAATCAAATAAGAAGACCTATTTAAATCCTCTTTCAGGTTTCATGATTCTTCAGGCTTAGTAAGCATCAGCTTTCTTCCTATGACAAGGATCTTAAGGGAACAGGACTGCAAAGTAGAATTTGATTATTGAAAGCTGTTACTTGCACTGATCTAAATGGCCTCCTGTCAATTCCCCCAACCCTCAGGCCTCTGAACCAGACTCCTGAATGTCCTCTGTTAGCTCATAGAAGCAAGCCCCGGTGACCAGCTGGTCTTAGAGGCAAAGGTTCAAGGCCCTCTTTTCTGAGCTTTCTCTAGACTCTGCTCTTGTTTGACCTCATCTCTTTGAACTCTTGATTCTCTAACTTGACTTTGACATCTGTTTCTGACCCTTGTTAGATTTGGTCCTTTCCTTTTCATTTGTTCTTTTGTACTTGAAGTGTTCTCACCATTTTCAGCTGAGCCTTGTTTGTCTAGGATCTCTGTCATCTTTCAGGAAGGTTCAGACATTTATACATTACATGAGCTACTGAGTTACTGTTTGGTATAGGTATTAAATGCATGACACCTTTTGGTGAGAAACTTTGCCATAGCTGCTTATGTATGTAGGAACTATAAACAAGATTTATAAATCACACTTTAATTAACATAGCCACCTCTCTTTTCATCATAGTTATTGTCTCCTCTACACTTTTATTCATTATGTTCCCTTCTCCTGAAATAGCTAAACTGTTTCCTGTTTTCTACTTTCAAATCTTAACATTCTTTCAGTCCCACTCAAATCCTGGATCCTCCATTAAGCCTCTCTAACCTGTTCTCTTCTTCTGATTTTCTTCTCTTTTTTGTGACTTCAACTTCTACTGACCTTTAAACGTGTACTTAACAACTTATAAGTGCATATTTTCTTGTCCAATGGCATAATATCTGGGTCTTGTTTATTCAGCTAGATTATGGTCCCCTTAAGAACAGAGGGATGTTCTAATTCCCACAATGGCCATCATAGTTTTCAGTGGCCTGTAAGTGCTCAGAAGTGTCAACTGGTGGCTGACCAGCTCCATTCCCATTGTGCTGTAGCCTAATGGAGTTTTTCTATTCTGATTAGCATTATCTCAAGGAGATAACATTTCCCTTGTGCTCTTTTTTGTGGATGCTTTTTGTTGATCTCCCTTAAAACTCACACTTCTTTAACATTCTTCCAGCCTTCATTATAATTTTATAGATGGCTATAGTGGATACACATCTATTTATTTTTTACTAAAAATATTTACTAGTTAAGATTTTAACATAAGTCCTCAAACTCATTATTTTGCAATTTTACAAGTGTTTTAACAATCCTGCAAATTAGACAAGGGAAACATTTATCCTCAATATGTTGAGGAGAAAATGGAGATATTAAATTTCTAAGTGGCTTCTCCAAGTTCATATATTTAGCAACGAGCATAGTCAAGACTAAAATAGTTCATCGGGCCTAGAACCGGTGATCTCCAGAATGAGACCAGGACCCATTCTACTAAGCTCCACTGCCCTTCAATTACGATAAGGCCGAATTCCAATTAAGAACTATTCCACTTGAAAATGTATATAAAATTTCAACAGTAGCAATGTCTCAAATCTTGTTAACGGTTACTCTATCATGCTTTACAAAAAAAAAAATAATAATAATGAAAGACACTTCTAGAATTCAAGGGTATGATTTATTCATCTATTTTACCTCCTATTCTTTCTCTCTCAGAACCAACTATTCCCTCAATTGAATCAGTCTTTAAACTAGAAAATACTTTCATTTTTTTCTGTCAGAGGTATTTCAGTTCCCTTTTAGTGAACTGGTTATGAGGATTGTGTCTGAAATTAGTTAGGGAGATACAGTGGCAATTGTGTACCACGGCTACTTGCAAAACGCAATTAAGCACTGGGATGCTGGCCAAAGCCCTGGCAGGCAAAGACCTGAAACCAAGGGAGGGATTATACTGGAGCCACATTAGTACCATCTAATTGCTGTTTTAACTTCCTCCTTTCAGCCATACTGGTTGTCCTGGCAGGGACTGGATGCTTCCAACACAAGAGCAAGAGCCAAAGTGAATTTATCATCAGATTGAATTTGTTTTGTTTGAGTTAGTCTGAGATTTGGCCATGAGACATCATTCCCTTTACTCCTATGATGTTGTTCCAGATGTTCCAGCTGCTTGTAGGTTGTCATGCTGCTGATTCAGCCCTGGCCCTGGGAAATGATAGCTGATCAACCGTTGGATGTCCATTCCCAAGTCAACTGTTAGTAGGTTTGTATGCATTCTAGAGATGGAAGCCTTAGGGAAAAAAATACTTAGATATTACATTGAGAGAGAAATAAGCATTTAAATTCCTTTTGGTGGTAAAGGAGATTTAAAGTGGATATAAACAGGGTATAAAATGCAGTGGTTATTTGGAGGAAGAAAATCCTCTCTCTCCCAAATATCTTATCCACTTTTACAATTCTTCTCCACTTTTGCAATTCTGTATTGGTTATAGTAGAAAGTATCATTCACTTCAGATTCTCTTTACAGCAAATTTCCTTAAAATGGGGAGCACGTCTGCTCTAACATGTCTGTGTGAATGAGCAGGGGAGCTGATGTCAGTCTGGATGAGGTAAATAGACAAAGAAGAAATCATACCGGCTGAAGCAAATTTTACATTGTATCTTCAGATATTTTTTTTCCAGAGTGGAAGTATTAATATGCAGCATCTTGAGACTTAAATACTTCTTGTGAAGGCAATATTCCTCAAAAAGTGTTGCTTTAACTGAGTTCACCAAATATATACCAAGATCTTAAATGCAATAAACAGATACCCAACTCAAAGAATATGTCCTTAGCTGAAATTAACTATGTTAAAATTCTCTCAGTATAAAGAAACTTATTTCCTTCAAGTTACTCTGCAAATGCCTGCTATCTCTTTATCTTACTATTTGCCCATCTATTTGCCAGAGGCTAGAATTACATGTATATCTTTATTCCGAGGGCTTGATCTAGTAGCCTCAAAAACCTCAGCATTTTGTTATATATGATAAATAAGTTCTGGATATCCATTATATAGCAAGCACCTATAGCTAACAATACTGTCCTGGATGCTTAAAATTTGTTAAGAAGGTAGATCTTATGTTAAGTGTTGCAATAATAATAATAGAGGTGGAAGGACATTTTGGGAGGTGATGAATACATTCATGACCTGGATGGTGGTGATGGTGATAGTGTCATGCGTGTATCTGATCACCAAATTCATCTGGTTGTATGCATTAAATATATACCTCTTTTTATATTTCAATCACATGTCAATAAAGTGGCTTTTAAAAAACAGCGTTGTGCTGTAGAATTTTGCCTATGCTGCAGAATCAGGAGGGGAAGAGTAACATCAGGTTTACAGTCCAATTCTCGTAGGTATTGTTCACATGGAAATATAGACACTGGGATAGGTATACTATAACAACCTAAATCATTTTCCACAAGTGTAACAAGTGTTTTGCTCTTTACCCACTTAACTTCCAAGTCATGTGAGCAACAGGAACAGAGTTGGAGGTGAAATAAAAAGGATTGCTTGCACTCCTCTATCACCTCCAATCTTTCCTGTATCAAGTGCCCACACCACGGGGCCTCCACCACAGATTCTGACATTGTCTTAAAGAGAGAAAAGCAAGCAAGAGGAGAAAAAGGAAAGTAGGGCTTTATTAAAAAGCGAAGCATGGAAAGACATTTGGTGCTCCACTGACATGCTGCTCTAAGCTTCTGGCCTTCTGCTGTCTATACTGTTCTTTCCTAGTAGACACCCTTTTCTCTCCACTGCCTTTAAAAACATCCCTCAAGTTCAGTCAGAATGAAAAAGGGCAGTGGACTGAGATTCAAGCAACCACCAATTCAGCTCCAACCCTTCAACTCATTTGCAATGAAAACTTAGGAAAGTCAAGCATCCAAATGCCATCTCTCCACCACCCAGAAAACAGGTAAGGTCATCTCCATGGCATGGCCTCCAGGCAGCCCCTGCCCTGCTATCTGACCATGTCTCCATTCATAGTACTCCAACAGGATCGAAGAGTTTTACAGAGATGATGTCTGATCATCATAGGTGTGTCCCTAGTGAAGACTTACTGAGAAATCTCTGTGGGAATTTTTCCTAGTTGGTGTTCTGCGTCGGTACAATAGGCAATGATTCACGTTTTGAATTTTGAAACGTGCTGCAGGTAGCAGTGCCTGAAATTTCACCATTAGAGCTTTTTCCTTTGGAGTAACTGTTTCTCTGTGTTTTTCCTTAAAATAAAAAGACCCATTTTTATATTTGGCAAAACTAATACAATTATGTAAAGTTTAAAAATAAAATAAAATTAAAAAAAAAAAAAAAAGACCCATAGTATGGATTAAAGCAATCAGTCCTCAACTCCCTCTCCCTAGCCCTTGAGAGCTGAAAGTCTGGTATACCACCATCACTGAGGCAGGCTGAATAACGCCTCCCCCTTCCCCAAAGATGTTCATGTCCTAACCCCACGAACATGAATGTGTTATCTTCTCTGTCAAAAGGGACTTTGCATATGTGATTAAGCGGAAGATCTCGTGATGCAAACATTACTTTGGATTGTCCAGAGGGACCCAGTGTAATCAAAAGGGTCCTTTTAAGAGAGAAGTAGAGTCAAAGGAAAAAGTTGGAAGGATACAACGCCGCTGACACTGAAGCTGTAGGATAGAATCAAGCCAAGCGATGCCAGCAGCCTGTAAAAACTAGCCAAGAAAGCATATCCTTTCCTAGGGACTTGAGAAAAAAAAATGCAGCCCTGCCAAAACTTTGATTTTAGAACTTCTGATATCCAGAGCCATAAGATTATAAATTTGTGTTGGTTTAAGCCAGTGCGTTTGTGGTAGTTACAGCGTCAAAGGAAACTAATACAGCCATCCAACTTATACTCTTTCATACAGATCTGTGCCGTGTTGGTCACTCCTTGCCCTTATTTCTAATCAGCATGACTTCATTCAAATTATTCACATTAACACATTATCCTATAACCAGCCATGCCTGGTGGAATAGGTTGTACTTCTAACATGGGAGATTACAAGGCAAAACTCCGGCTCCAAGGCCAGACAGACCTGGGTTTGAACCCCTTCCCTGAAATATTATAGCTCTGTCACCTTGAATAAGATATCCTTATCACTCTGAAGCTAGCTTCTAATAATGTTATACTAATTGCATAAGGTCAATGAGAGCATTAAATAAGATAATTAACATAAAAGAACTTAACAGAAGTCCTGGTACATAGTAGGCAGTCAACAAATAATAGCTATTTTTGTTACCAGAAGGGATGATTCATTGAACTAGAGTATTCAGCAAAGACTTGATGGATGAAGTACCATCTAAGTTGGGCCTTGAGGATCTAGGGAGATGCAGACAGGTCCTTTCAGAAGTGAAGGTATCATGTTGGGGATTACAAACTTTGGGGTAGAGGCTTGGGTTTGCAACTTACTAGCCATGTCATTTGGGAGAAGGCAATGGCACCCCACTCCAGTACTCTTGCCTGGAAAATCCCATGGATGGAGGAGCCTGGTGGGCTGCAGTCCATGGGATCACTGAGGGTTGGACACGACTGAGCAACTCACTTTCACTTTTCACTTTCATGCATTGGAGAAGGAAAAGGCAACCCACTCCAGTGTTCTTGCCTGGAGAATCCCAGGGACGGCGAGGCCTGGTGGGCTGCCGTCTATGGGGTCGCATAGAGTCGGACACGACTGAAGCAACTTAGCAGCAGCAGCAGCAGCAGCCATGTCATTTTAGGCAAGTTACTTCACTCCTGACCCCGAATCTCTTCAGCTAAAATATGTACAACAATATCCACCTCATAGGATCATGGTAAGGATTAAATAGGATTATATGTGAAGGCTTCCCTGGTAGCTCAGCTGGTGAAGAATCTGCCAGCAGTGCAGGAGATGAGGGTTCGATCCCTGGGTTAGGAAGATCTCCTGGGGAAGGAAATGGCAAACCACTCCAGTATTCTTGCCTGGAAAATCCCATGGATGGAGGATCTTGGGGGCTATAGACCCTGGGGCTGCAAGAGTCAGACTTAGTGACTAAACCACCACCACCATATGTGAAGCCTTAGGAAAAGTTTATCTCAGAATACCATCGGCAGAGTTAGGAGAGCAACAGGGGCAAAGCTGCAGGGCATGTTTTTGAAACAGATAAACTAGCAAACAGTTTCTAGTGGAGTCAGCAGACTGAAGGAGAAGAACCGACAACACTAGACAGTGGATGGAAACCAGGTTGCAGGGAGTCCTGAGTTTCTGGCTAAGATTTCTTGGACCAAAGGACTGAGTGACTTTTGTAAGAGAAGCTAGTCAATATAATCCACAGAGGGTTTTCTGAAACACTATACATTCTTGTCAGTTTGCCCATAATGCAAATGATGGAAGAGCTTATTGAGAGGTATTCAATATTTTCGGAGTTTCTTAGCATGAATTACACGTATTTTCTCAGCATGCATTACAATGTATTTCATTGTAAAAAGTAAGATATTAATGCAGAATCCCAATATATAAATCACAGAAGGGCTTTTTAAATATAAATTTGTATTAGACTTCAAATTTAAACATTCATTAGGTGGATATGTACCAACCATCTATCATTTAAACAGTTGGGAAAAAAGTAATGAGCAAAGAACCCAATCACTGTGTTTATAGAGCCTAGTTTCATGAAAGAGACCGAGTCTCTACATATGCATAGTATTTCATATGATATCACTTCAGTTCAGTTCAGTCACTCAGTCATGTCCGACTCTTTGTGACCCCATGAATAACGGCACGCCAGGCCTCCCTGACCATCACAAACTCCCTGAGTCCACCCAAACCCATGTCCATTGAGTAGGTGATGCCATCCAACCATCTCCTCTTCTGTCATCCCCTTCTCCTCCTGCCCCCAATCCCTCCCAGCATCAGGGTCTTTTCAAATGAGTCAACTCTTCCCATCAGGTGGCCAAAGTATTGGAGTTTCAGCTTCAGCATCCGTCCTTCTAATGAATGTCCAGGACTGATCTCCTTTAGGATGGACAGGTTGGATCTCCTTGCAGTCCAAGGGACTCTCAAGAATCTTCTCCAACACCACAATCCAAAAGAATCAATTCTTTGGTGCTCAGCCTACTTCACAGTCCAACTCTCACATCCATACATGACCACTGGAAAAACCATAGCCTTGACTAGACAGACCTTTATTGGCAAAGTAATGTCTCTGCTTTTGAATATGCTATCTAGGTTGGTCATAACTTTCCTTCCAAGGAGTAAGCTTCTTTTAATTTCATGGATGCAGTCACCATCTGCAGTGATTTTGGAGCCCCCCAAAATAAAGTCTGACACTGTTTCCACTGTTTCCCCATCTATTTCCCATGAACTGATGGGACCAGATGCCATGATCTTCATTTTCTGAATGTTGAGCTTTAAGCCAACTTTTTCACTTTCCTCTTTCACTTTCATCAAGAGGCTTTTTAGCTCCTCTTCACTTTCTGCCATAAAGGTGGTGTCATCTGCATAGCTGAGGTTATTGATATTTCTCCCAGAAATCTTGATTCCACCTTGTACTTCCTCCAGCCCAGTGTTTCTCATGATGTACTCTGCATATAAGTTAAATAAGCAGGGTGACTATATACAGCCTTGATGAACTCCTTTTCCTATTTGGAACCAGTCTGTTGTTCCATGGCCAGTTCTAACTGTTGCTTCCTAACCTGCATACAGGTTTCTCAAGAGGCAGGTCAGGTGGTCTGGTATTCCCATCTCTTTCAGAATTTTCCAAGTGATCCACACAGTCAAAGGCTTTGGCATAGTCAATAAAGCAGAAATAGATGTTTTTCTCGAACTCTCTTGCTTTTTTGATGATCCAGTAGATGTTGGCAATTTGATCTCTGCTTCCTCTGCCTTTTCTGAAGCCAGCTTAAACATCCGGAAGTTCACAGTTCACATATTGCTGAAGCCTGGCTTGGAGAATTTTGAGCATTACTTTACTAGCATGTGAGATGAGTGCAATTATGCGGTAGTTTGAGCATTCTTTGGCATTGCCTTTCTTTGGGATTGGAATGAAAACTGACCTTTCCCAGTCCTGTGGCCACTGCTGAGTTTTCCAAATCTGCTGGCATATTGAGTGCAGCACTTTCACAGCATCATTTTTCAGGATTTGAAATAGCTCAACTGGAATTCCATCACCTCCACTAGCTTTGTTCGTAGTGATGCTTCCTTAGGCCCACTTGACTTCACACTCCAGGATGTCTGGCTCTAAGTGAGTGATCACATCATCATGATTATCTGGGTCATGAAGATCTTTTTTTGTACAGTTCTTCTGTGTATTCTTGCTACCTCTTCTTAATATCTTCTACTTCTGTTAGGTCCATATAATTTCTGTCCTTTATTGTTCCCATCTTTGCATGAAATATAATATGCCTAGCCACTGTTAATGAGAAGGCAATGGCACCCCACTCCAATACTCTTGCCTGGAAAATCCCATGGACGGAGGGCCTGGTGGGCTGTAGTCCATGGGGTCGCTAAGAGTCGGACACGACTGAGCAACTTCACTTTCATTTCACTTTTGCATTAAATATTCCCTTGTTATCACTAATTTTCTTGAAGAGATCTCTAGTCTTTCCCATTCTATTGTTTTCCTCTATTTCTTTGCATTGATCGCTGAGGAAGGCTTTCTTATCTCTCCTTGATATTCTTTGGAACTCTGCATTCAAATGGGTATATCTTTCCTTTTCTCCTTTGCTTTTCACTTCCCTTCTTTTCACAGATATTTGTAAGGCCTCCTCAGACAGCCATTTTGCTCTTTTGCATTTCTTTTTCTTGGGGATGGTCTTCATTCCTGTCTCCTGTACAATGTCATGAACCTCCATCCATGGTTCATCAGGCACTCTGTCTATCAGATCTAGTGCCTTAAATCTATTTCTCACATCCACTGTATAGTCATAAGGGATTTGATTTAGGTCATACCTGAATGGTCTAGTAGTTTTCTCCACTTTCTTCAATTTCAGTCTAAATTTGGCAATAAGGAGTTCATGATCCCCGTAACAAATATTACAGAAGAAAGTAAAAAAAAATTAAAAGTTGAAACAGGGCCTGAAATAGTGTTAAGAACTGATTTCATCCCCCCCAAATTAAGACCTAATCCCCGATGTTATGGTATTTGAAGGTGAGGACCAGGGCAGGTAATTAGGTTTAGATGTCATCATGAGTAGGGCGCTAATGATGGGATCAATGACCTTACATAAGGAAATATACCAGAGACATTGCTCTCCACCATATGTGGCCATCTGCAAGCTAGTAGAGAGGCCTCACCAGACAGCCATTATGCTGGCACCCTGATCTTGGACTTACAGCATCAAAAATTGTGAAAAAATAAATGTCTCTTGTTTAGTGCACACACTCGATGGTATCTTGTTACAACAATCCAAGTTGACTAATAGCAGTCTGTTGTTGTTGAGTTGCTTGGTCATGTCCAACTCTTTGTGACCCCGTGGATAGCAGCATAGCAGGCTTCCCTGTCCTTCACTATCTCTGGTGTAAGTAAGTGTTAGTCGCTCAGTCGTGCCCAACTGCAGCCCACTAGGCTCCTCTGTCCATGAGATTTTCCAGGCAAGGATACTGGAGTGGGTGGCCATTTCCTTCTCACTATCTCTGGAGTTTGCTCAAATTCATGTCCTCTGAGTCAGTGATGCTATCTAACCATCTCATCCTCTGCTGCCCCTTTTCCCTTTTGCCTTCAAAATTTCCCAGCATTTAAGGAGTTTATATCCTTGACATCCATTCTTCTCTCCTCCCTGGGTAGATATTCAGAAGGTAGGGCAGGATTTGCTGTACTCATACGCTCTGGAATTGAACCCTGGTTATTGTAAGCTAGTTCAAAGCCAACTCTCCTCCAGCCTGGAGCGAGTGCCTCCTTGTCTCGCCTTCTAGTTTACCCACTGACTGCACTCTCCTTTGGCAATCATAATTCTCATCACCAGGTGGTTTTCATGTGTATATTGTTAATGATGGACATGATATCATCTCCTTAATCTTACAAGGATCATTTCTTCTCCTGGTCTGTACACAGTATAGACTGTGGTCATAATCTACATTTTGACTGGACTAGGATGACTGAGAATGTGAGAAGCCTCTTCTTTGAGCTGGAAGGAAGGAGAGTAAGTGTGGCATGAGATAATAAATATTGCTTGGAGGAATCAAGGAGGACTAGGAAAATAATAATAACAGCAATAACAAGAGGAAGGAGGAGGAGATGAAGTAAGAGAAGAGGCTATTGAACATCTAGGAGAAAAGACACCACTGTGAATTAAACTAGACACTGGCTTTGAAAATTTATTGAGTCAGCGATTCCCCAGAGAAAAGCTATTTGCCACTGTTGAGTTGATTCAATATCTCTAAACCAAAAGAAGAATAAGTGCTTCAGACAAATGGAAGGCAAAATTACTGGCTGTATTTTTATGATCTGCTAGTTTTGCCAAGTGAAAAGCCTGTGATATTTCCACCTGGTCTGTAACTAAAGCCTCCTAATTGTTTTTCATCTTTAGTCCATTCTCCACAAAGTAGCCAAAATAGCATTTATAAACATGATTTGGACCACTCTTTGCTTAAAACCAATCAGCAACTGCCTCTACATTGAAAATAAAATGTATTTATTTTCATACATAAGTTCTTTATCATAACTTCCAAGGTACTGACAGTGATCCCTGACCACCTCTCTGTGCTTGGTCACTCAGTCATGTCCAATTCCTTTGTGACCCTATGGACCATAGCCCACCAGGCTCCTCTTTCCATGGAATTCTCCAGGCAAGAATACTGGAGCAGGTAGCCATTCCCAGGGGATCTTCCCAACCCAGGGGTCAAACCTGGGTCTCCTGCATTGCAGGAGCCTGTCTGAGCCACCAGGGAAGCCCAGCCACCTCTCCTACCCTATAAAATTGCCACCCTCACTCCCAATGCACCTGCCAAACTGGCCTTGTTTTCATTTTCTTTATACATGCTAATTTCACTCTCCCCTGCATCCCTCTGAAAGCTGAACGCTGAGCTAGCAATGCTCCTCTTTCACTTCTTCACTGGTCTGCCTCCTTCTGAGGCATCAGGTTTCAAGCATGAATGTCATCTCCTAAGAAAGGCCTTTTAATATGTATCCTGTCAAGTAACTCTTTACTATTTTCCTCACTAGTACTTTGCAACATATAAATCTTCCCATGAGGGGCAGGGCTTACTCTTCTGTTCAAATATATTGATAAGGCCCAACCCATTATCCTGCATGCAGTAGGCAGTCAGGTATATGTTGAATAAATTAATGAGTGAGTGAATGGATGGACGGTAGCAGTGTAGTGTCTCTGGGGAAAAGGATGCGTCGGTCAGACATCAATTTTAAGAGGAGTCAGATCTTTTTAATTTAAACTTTAGACTCTTTGAGAAATCAAAATCTGCCTCTATTTGGGCAAGTGCAAATTTCCCCAAACATTGTACTTTTCCCTTCTTCTTTATGGAATCATCAAATTTTAGAAGTCTGTACACTACATCTAGCCACCTCCTCAACTATTTAATGTCTTTTGTCTTCTTTTGTATGAGTTCATTCACTGCTTTATCTTTAGCCTCTAAACCTCTCTGCCCAGTATCCAGTAGGTACTTACTAAATATTTGTTGACTGAACAAGAGTAGAAATTCTTGATGACAAGAACCATGCCAAACACCTTGTAGACCTTTTTAAAAATTAAGCAACATGTCAACTAATGAGTTGACATTAGTGGAATGAGGTGCTAATATTTAGAAAAATAAACATATTAAAAATCTTTCTGAAATATTAGATGCATACTTTGCCTGATTATATATGGGGCACTGAACACAATTTGACATTTTCTTGATGTCTCAGGGTTATTAATATGACCATCAATTATTGTTTGCTTCTGTTTCTAAGGATGTAGTTTGGTCCAATATTTGCAGGAAGGAAAGGAGGCGCATGAGCAAATATGGTCCCTCATATTAAGTTCCCTTAAACCATCTATGCCAAGTGGCCTGGAGCACTCAAGACAGAAATTTCAAGATAACTAAGCAAACAGTTTCCATGGGAAAGAAAAACTGATCCAATCGCAATCTCTCTAAAGGCAGTAACAAGCATTTCATTTCTACTGCAGGATGGCTCTCTCATTTTCTCTTTCACCATACATACACTTAAGGAAGTAAGTTGCCAATTCTATCTTTGGGGCTTCTCATCTTAAATTCCAGAATAATTTTGAGAAACTGTGATGAAACAGCACTCACTTTAGAGTCAGACAAAGCTGAGCCTGAATCGCAGCTCTGCCCCTTCTAGCCATGAAGAGAGATATGAGGATGGTTATCTGATGGACATGTGACACTTTACACGGCATCTGACACACAAATAAATGCCTTATTCATGAGGTGTTCTGCCACCCTATGCAGTCTGTCCTCTGTTCTTCCAGTGCCCTAACTGCCTGGTGGCCCTTACTATCCATCCACTTGCCTGGGAAGACCCTTGGCTTACTGCTGTCCACATTTTGCCATCTATCAAGAGATTTCCTATGGAAAGAATCTGACTAATTTACCCAAAGGTATATAGTTCTGAAAATTACTTACATGTTTTTCCTTCTGGAAGCATTTACATCTGGAAAGGGGACATGATTCACCCACAGCAGTGACTCTTAGAATAACTGGCATCCTAGTCAAACTGGAAATAGAGTTCGCCTAAGGTGTTGGTTTGTCACTTGCTCTCCGTATCTACCACTTGGGTGATACTGCCTCCGCCCTTGTGCAGGGCAAAGTCTCATAGCAAATATTTCATGTGTGTATTTAAAACTTGTGTGCTTATATCTCAGATATCTGAGATTTATATAAAAACTTTATTCTTCAAATGTAATATGGTACAGCATAGCCAAGACATTTTCTACCTGGAAAGTAACGTAACTGCTGAGTCTTTATATAGCTGCATCTCATTCTGACTTATGGAAGGATTTTAACTTTTCATAGAGAGGGTTTCAACGAAGCCACTTTAAGCCCCTTTAGATTTCAAATGATAAAAGCACTGGCAGGACTCCTGAGAGAGAGCACAGGGTTGCGATGTGAGCATCTTTAATAGCAGAAACCTGCCCCTATTCAAACAGAACACTTTGTTATTTATCAGGATTTAAGGAAGAGAGCGAAGTGCGAGCATGATGCAATGTTGAAAGATCCCACTAAAAGTAGACATTTCCACACCCTCTGGAAATGGGAACTGGTTTATCTGAAAGTCTGCAGGTGGCACATTTTTCATTTCTGTGGCCATTAAAGGATGTATTCCAGAGTGGAGGTTGAGTTGAAGATCCTGAAGCTCTCTTTGTAACTAAAGAAAATCTTTCAAACTGGTAAGAGCTAAGGTGATTCATTTATGTGGTGATCTTACACAACATACAAGTGAAAATTAATAATGTATTAATTGCAGTCTCAAGAAATAAGTGTATAACCCAGGGAGAAAGCAAGGTGAGTCAACTTGTTTGGCTACCTTTTTCTATTGCTAATAAGTTTATATATGCAGTCACCAAAACCAAAATAATTAGGCTGTCTCTACACTACATAAAAGCCCAACTTTCATCAATATTTTACTAGGCTCTGAAGCAGAAATCAAGAAAGGCACTGTTTCTTTAGGAAAGCAATGTGTTTGACACCTTCTGAAGTGGTTCTAAATGACCCCCACCTCCCAGGATTCACATGCTTGTATATTCCCTCTCCATTTGTTTGTGGACTGGATGTAGTACCTTACTTCTACCAAACGTAAAAAAGTGATGGGCTGCCCCTGCCAAGATTAGGTATAAAAGACTATGTTTTAGGACTTCCTTTGCGGTTCATTAGTTAAGAATCTGCCTGCAAATGCAGGGGACACAGGTTTGAGCCCTGGTCTGGGAACTAAGATTTCCACATGCCTCGAGACAACAAAGCCTGTGAGCCACAACTTCTGAGCCTGTGGCGCTGCAACTAAGGAAGCCCAGGCGCCTAGCGTCTGTGCTCTACAACAAGAGAGGCCACTGCAATGAGAAACCCATGCACTGCGACTAGAGAGTAGTCCCCACTCACCTCAGCTAGAGAAGGCCCGCACTCAGCAACAAACACCCAGTGCAGCCAAACAAAAATAAATTTATATATATATATATATATATATATAGTCTCAGAAATAGCCAGCATACCATGCTGTGAGCTCGTCTGATGAGAATCCAAACAACCATTATGTGTTGGCAGATCATCTGCTAGTTGAACCTTCAAATGAAGCCAAAACACCCACCAACACTGTGTGGTCTTGAGAGAGATTCTGAGACAGATGACTTAGCTAAGCCACACCAGGTTCCTGACCTGCAGAAACCATGGGATAACAAGCTTTGGCTTAAGCCACTAAGTCTTGAGGGACTTTGTTATGCTAACAGTACAACAGACAATTAATTCAAGAACACTTAAATATATAACATACAATTGAACAGTAACGTGTGGTACATTCAAGCCATGTGATATAGGATAAGGTTAAAGACTATTTGATTACCCAGGGATAATATCCATGTAGTTACATCTACAACCTCCAAGTAAGAGTAGTGTCTTAAGAAGGGCAAGAGTAGAGAAACCAGAGTATCAGACAAATATCCAGAAATTACAGAACAGTTCACTAAAAGACAAGAAAATCCTGATTGTAATTTTAAGGGATTCTGTTCTTTATCAGCCAGTACCCAGGGAGGTAAACAGAAATCAATCTTTATAGCCTACAGAGAGAGAGAGAGAGACACAGATAGTCAATACAAAAAATTAGGTAGAAAAGTGTTGAAAGTTCTAGGGGGACGAGGGCAAATGAGGGAGGGTGATATTGACCAGAGACCAAGGAGCAGCCAGTGCCCTTGTAAGATCCCAAGGGACTATACTCGCTGTTGGTACCACCCAATCCTGAATAAGAGCCATGAACTTCCTGCTATCCATGCTGGTTCTTCAATCTACACTTAAGCAGAAGCAGAATGGCTTCTCCTGCCCTCCTGACCCTAATTCTCCTAGAAGGTCTCCCATTGACAAAACCTCCTTTGAGCCCAAAGTGTGTCTGGGAAATGTAACACCAGTTCAGTTCAGTTCAGTTCAGTTGCTCAGTCGTGTCTGACTCTTTGCGACCCAATGAATCACAGCATGCCAGTCCTCCCTATCCATCACCAACTGCAGGAGTTTACCCAAACTCATGTCCATCGAGTCGGTGATGCCATCCAGCCATCTCATCCTCTGTCGTCCCCTTCTCCTCCTGCCCCCAATCCCTCCTAGCATCAGGGTCTTTTCCAATGAGTCAACCCTTCGCATGAGGTGGCCAAAGTACTGGAGTTTCATTCTCAGCATCAGTCCTTCCAATGAACACCCAGGACTGGTCTCCTTTAAGATGGACTGGTTGGATCTCCTTGCACTCCAAAGGACTCTCAAGAGTCTTCTCCAACACCAATTCTTCAGTGCTCAGCTTTCTTCACAGTCCAACTCTCACATCCATACATGACCACTGGAAAAACCATAGCCTTGACTAGACAGACCTTTTTGGCAAAGTAATGTCTCTGCTTTTTAATATGCTGTCTAGGTTGGTCATAACTTTCCTTCCAAGGAGAAAGCGTCTTTTAATTTCATGGCTGCAATCACCATCCGCAGTGATTTTGGAGCCCAAAAAAGTAAAGTCTGACACTGTTTCCACTGTTTCCCTATCTATTTGCCAGGAAGTGATGGGACCAGATGCCATGATCTTTGTTTTCTGAATGTTGATCTTTAAGCTAACTTTTTCACTCTCCTCTTTCACTTTCATCAAGAAGCTTTTTAGTTCCTTTTTACTTTCTGCCATAAGGGTGGTGTCATCTGCATATCTGAGGTTATTGATATTTCTCCTGGCAATCTTGATTCCAGCTTGTGCTTCTTCCAGCCCAGTGTTTCTCATGATGTGCTCTGCATATAAGTTAAATAAGCAGGGTGATAATATACAGCCTTGATGTACTCCTTTTCCTATTTGGAACCAGTCTGTTGTTCCATGTCCAGTTCTAACTGTTGCTTCCTGACCTGCATATAGGTTTCTCAAGAGGCAGGTCAGATGGTCTGGTATTCCTATCTCTTTCAGAATTTTCCACCAGTAGAGGGTGGTATATAGCTATCTGCCAGTAAACGGTATCTGCCACACATATTAAAACAGCTTAAATATTTCCCTTTGAGTGATGGCATATATTTTTCAAGACTAGAACTATCACAAAAGAATACACGGTACAAAATTCCTTGAGTATTTTATACTAGTTTTAAAAATTAAGTCCCAGACTACCACTGTATTCACATAATGATAAGATAACTAGATGAAACTAAGGGATTCTGGGTTTTAACATGTCACTCAAACCTAAATAGGAATGGGTTTTTCACTGAGCAACTTGGTTAATCTAGTTAAAACAGTCTATTCAGAAATGCTTTGTATACAATATTTATGAGCCTATGATACCCAGATCTATAGCCTCATTTCACTGAGAAAAAGAAGAAAAAAATGTGGAAGTTAGACATAAGTACTTTAAGATCTAATGTTTTCCTTGCACTTGTTCTTTCACAAAATTTTGAGGGAATTTATACATGCAGCCCTGACATCTCCAGGCACATCAGACAATATTTAATGCCTTGGCTATTTTGCACAACATTTTATCAAGCAATTATATCCTTTCCCCTTAACTTGATCAAGTTTTTCAGGCACTCAGGGGAAGAGAGACAGGTTAGTAATAAATTGTCACCAGACTGTCACTCTAGTTTTCAGACCTACCTCTTTTTTTTTTCTTCTATGCATGCTAACTAAATACATTTGCCTCACTATCTAGAGAACATACTATTTGAAAACAAGGTCCATGTTTTCACTTTAACAAGTATTTATCAAGAACCAAATATCCCAAGCGCTGTGAGAAGTGTGACACACGTCTCTTTTTAGTTTCAACTGCATAAGAGTAACACTGTGCCTGGCCTGAAGCTAGTGCCTAGTGAGTAGCCTTCTAATAACTGAGCAGCCCAAGAACAAGTACCGATTCAAGGGAACTAGGGTTTTCCCATTAAACCACAGTCTGCCACCTATTACTGTTACAGTAACTATCTGCCTTCAGAATCCATGGTAACCTGTCAATGGCATGGTTACTTCTGAGGAGAAAAAAAAACCCTGGACGTCTTGCTTATGTGCTCAGATTTACACAGGTAATTGGATTTTTTTCTTCTTGAGGGAATACAATTAGAAAGACTCATCTCTGGTTCTCTTTCTGCAAGAGCTTGGAGAATACTCAGCCACAATTTCCACACTTGTTGGAGGATCCTTTGCCAAACCGAGCTAAGCGGTAGCATTGCAGCTGCTTCTGAAGGTTATTGTTGGGGAGGAAATGAGGGTGTTGATATTTGCATCTGGAAATCCATACTCCACACCAGTGTATTCTAGAAGGCCCTGGAGTATGCAAAGGTCTTGTGTATTGCTCTTACCCTTCATCTTTATTTGTTCATCTGAATGAGCAACTCAAGTGAATGCCTACATTGATGGAGTAGAGCCTGAAAGGACAACATGCCTGGATCAATAATGCAACTGGATCAGGTGCGAGCGAAAGACGGCAGACGGCAGAGCGAGCTAGTGTTTACCTCTGCTCCCCTTCAACATCTACTGAGAAGATAGAAAAGCAGTTTTTTCAAGTTTTTCTCAGAGACAAGAGAGGAGGCAACATCAACAACACAGAGACAGTTGGGAAGCAGATGCACAAGGGCAAACCCCAGAAGTTGAATCTTGAATGAAGTAGGGAATGCTGAGAAGCAACTTAACTCATGAACCTCATGGAAGGCTCAGAAAGGGGCATTGCCTGCCCTCTCTGGATGTGGGAAAGGTGGGGCTGCAAATAGGAGTCAGTTTGAAATCTGTTTACAGACTTCTGTTTACAATCCTCAGGTGGACCTGAAGATCATCTTCTTGATTTACTGAACACTTCTACTCCATCAGAAGACTAGAGATGTATTCTCCCAAGAAGAAAACAGGGAGTCTTTGATCTGGAGGGCAGAAAGCCCTGGTGAGAGTAGGGCTGTGATATTATACCAAGAAAGGGGAGAAAATGTGAAAGCCTGCATATAGAATCTTGAGATACCCACTCCCAACCCCCACCACCAGCAGCTCTCTTTCCTTACCACAACTTCAGAATGCTATTACACTTGGAAATTTAACCAGCTCTACAGAAAATGCCTATACAACATTGACGAACCCCCCACCCATAACACCGTGTAATGAAGCCCACAGCTATACTACTCCAAGCAAACAGAACTGCCATTATTTCAAATATGACCCAGAAATCAGCAGAAACCTAAGAAAAAAAATCTACTTGAAGACCAAAAAACCATAATAGAGAAAGCAACTTGGGAGAAAAAAACAAAAAAAACACAAATAGATCACTGATCTCTTCATAAAAGTAGTAACAATATTTGCAGTTAGCAGAAGGGAACTCTAAAGGTGCTCATGTCCTAATACCTGGAATCTGAGAATATATGTATTACATGGAAAGAGAAACTTTGCAAATGTAATTAAGAAACAGACTCACAGACTTAGAGAACAAACTTATGAGGTAGGGACGGGTAAGGAGAGGGATAGTTAGGGAGTTTGGGATGGAGGTGTACACACTGCTATATTTAAAATTAATAACAAACAAGAATGTGGCACGCACACATATGCATAACTGAATCACCTTACTGTACACCTGAAACTTAGCATAACATTGTTAATCTACTGTGCGTGCAAAATCACTTCAGTCATGTCCAACTCTCTGCTATCCCATGGACTGTAGCTCACCAGACTCTTTTGTCCATGGGATTCTCCAAGCAAGAATATTGGAGTGGGTTGCCATTTCCTTCTCCAGAGGATCTTCCTGACCCAGGGATCAAACCACATCTCTTATGTCTCCTGGATTTGCAGGTGGGTGTTCTTTACCACTAGCAACACCTGGGAAGCCCCAATCTACTATAATCCAATATTAAATAAAAATATTAAGGAAAGATTACTAATCTTAAAATAGGGAGATTTTTCTGGATTATCAAGGTGGCCAAATCTAATCACATAGGCCTTAGAAGCAGAGAGCTGCCTCTGGCTGGAGGCAAGAGAGAAGTGGTCTGAGGGAAAGTCAGAGACATTGGAATCAGGAAAGGGGCTCATCCTGCCATGTGTAGGAGGACCACTTGCAAAACATAAAGAAGCAAGCAAGGAGCCTCCTGTCTTGTTGAAGCTCAGCAGAGGACCTGGTCATGCCCATCCAGACTTCTGACCAACTAATTACTAAGTTTGTCTAAATACTAGCGCAGCATAGAAAACTAACATGCTGTACAACAGGTCATACTTCTAGTAAAGTCACATCTGACTCAGAATGGGTAATCTGATCCACCAGACCCAGCATATTTTCAGAAATTTTACAACATAAAAACAGTATATTGTAGCAGCTTGTGTTTGAAAAGGGGACTTTTATGTGGAAAATTCTTCAAGAGATGAGAATACCAGACCACCTGACCTGCCTCTTGAGAAACCTACATGCAAGTCAGGAAGCAACAGTTAGAACTGGACATGGAACAACAGACTGCTTCCAAATAGGAAAAGGAGTATGTCAAGGCTGTATATTGTCACCCTGCTTATTTAACTTCTATGCAGAGTACATCATGAGAAATGCTGGGCTGGAAGAAGCACAAGCTGGAATCAAGATTGCTGGGAGAAATATCAATAACCTCAGATACGCAGATGACACCACCCTTATGGCAGAAAGTGAAGAGGAACTAAAAAGCCTCCTGATGAAAGTGAAAGAGAGTGAAAAAGTTAGCTTAAAGCTCAACATTCAGAAAACGAAGATCATGGCATCCGGTCCCATCACTTCATGGGAAATAGATGGGGAAACAGTGTCAGACTTTATTTTGGGGGGCTCCAAAATCACTACAGATGGTGACTGCAGCCATGAAATTAAAAGACGCTTACTCCTTGGAAGGAAAGTTATGACCAACTTAGATAGCATATTCAAAAGCAGAGACATTACTTTGCCAACAAAGGTTCGTCTAGTCAAGGCTATGGTTTTTCCTGTGGTCATGTACGGATGTGAGAGTTGGACTGTGAAGAAGGTTTAGCACCGAAGAATTGATGCTTTTGAACTGTGGTGTTGGAGAAGACTCTTGAGAGTTCCTTGGACTGCAAGGAGATCCAACCAGTGAGTCAGTTCTTCGCATGAGGTGGCCAAAGTATTGGAGTTTCAGCCTCAGCATCAATCCTTCCAATGAACACCCAGGACTGATCTCCTTTAGGATAGACTAGTTGGATCTCCTTGCAGTCCAAGGAGAGATGGCTGGATGGCATCACTGACTCGATGCACATGAGTTTGGGTAAACTCCGGGAGTTGGTGATGGACAGGGAGGCCTGGCGTGCTGTGATTCATTGGGTCGCAAAGAGTCAGACATGACTGAGTGACTGAACTGAACTGATGACACAAATACTAAGTACTTTCATCTTCAGGACATCAATAAGGCTGTACAGAAACTACATGCTTCTGCATATAAGATGGGTTCCAATAGCTGGATAAGAAGCCAGAAACCCATGATATTTCTCAGTACTAACTGCCTTTCAAAGGTGATTTGGTCATTCAGTAACTTTACAATGAGCTAAAGATGCTAATATACACCACTAACTGTAACTTGACTTTTTTTTTCTGTTACTGCTATTATATTATTTTTTAGCCTGCATTAAAAAGCAGTAAAATACATTATAGAAGATTACATAATTCATATCTTAAAAAAGAGAGTTTATATTGCTTTTTTCTATTGAAGTGTAGTTGATTTACAATGTTGTGCCAATCTCTGCTGTACAGCAAAGTGACGCAGTTTTACACATATAAACATTCTTTGTAAAATATTCTTTTCCATTATGGTTTATCCCAGGAGACTGTATATAGTTCCCTGTGCTATACAGGAGGACCTTGCTGTTCATCCATCCTAAAAGCAATAGTTTGCATATATCAACCTCAAATTCTCAGTCCATCCCTCTCCTTCTGTCCCCTTCCCCCTTGGCAACCACAAGTCTAATCTCTGTGTCTGTGAGTCTGTTTCTGTTTGGTAGATAGGTTTGTTTGTACCATATTTTAGATTGCACATGTACATTGTATCATATTTGCCTTTCTCTCTCTGACTTACTTCACTTAGTATGGTAATCTATAGTTGTATCCAATGTTGCTACAAATGGCATTATTTTATTCTTTGAAATGAAAGTTTAAGTATAAAATGAATTAACATAATGTGTTGAGTTTTGTGAATTAAGACCTTGTCAATTATGATATCGGAGAAGGCAATGGCAAGCCACTCCAGTACTCTTGCCTAGAAAATCCCATGGACGGAGGAGCCTGGTAGGCTGCAGTCCATGGGGTTGCTACGAGTCAGACGCGACTGAGCGACTTCACTTTCACTTTTCACTTTCACGCAATGGAGAAGGAAATGGCAACCCACTCCAGTGTTCTTGCCTGGAGAATCCCAGGGACGGCAGAGCCTGGTGGGCTGCCGTCTACGGGGTCGCACAGAGTCGGACACGACTGAAGCGACTTAGCAGCAGCAGCAGCAGCAGCAATTATGATATATTACAGAACCTTGTAAAATGCCCATATTCTTGGAAAGGTACCTGGGTTAAAGGGAACAACAACAAAAAAGATATGTCCCAAGCAAAGTCTTGGGGCCGAGTGTAAATTGCAGACAATGAAAATTACGGATGGTCAATTAGATAAGACTAAAAAAGATAACATACAGTATTTGTCTTACTCTCTCTGACTTATTTCACTAAGCATGATACCCTCCAAGTCCAAGGGCTCTGGAAGAGGGCTACAACAGTGTCATTCATTGTTGTTGAAGCTCCTCATATCCCCCACAAGACCAGACAGGTCATTAAAAATCCCCAAACCCACAGATAACTTCTACCTCATGATTAAGTGACAAGACAGCATCCAGGACACTATGAGAGACTGCTTTATGACCTTGCAGATCAAGGGAAAGCTCAGCTCTTCACTATTCCTAATAACTTGGGAGATGACATAGGATATTCATAGGAGCATGGCTTTCTGGAAGACTATGTGCAAGAGTCCATGGGCTGATTTCAAGATTATAAGAAGATTCCCTGGGATCTGGTATTGAATCCTTTTGCCCAGGTGGCAATCAGGGTGAAGAATCACAGGTGTAGAAATATGAGAGTATAGGGCATGTACAAGATTAGGTGAACAGTCTGCTGTGGCAGAAACAAAGAACTGACTGGAGAGAAGGTGAAGGAATGGACGTGAGGAAGGGTCAGAATGGAGGTGAGGAAGGTTCAGACTGTAGGCCAGGGTTTCACCTGTGGACCAAATCTGGTCTGTCATTTGCTTGATATGGCCCATGTACTGAGAATGATTTTAACATTTTTAGTTTTTGAAAAAAAATCAAAAGAAAGGTACTATTTCATGTGTCCTTCTAATGAAGGATACTATCTCATGCAAATTATATGATATTCAAATATTAGTGTCTATAAATAAGATTTTATTGGTACACATCAACACTTAACTGTTTATGTATTATTTATGGCTGCTTTTGCACTAAAGTGGCAAATCTGAATAGTTATGACAGAGACTTTATTGTGAAGCCTAAAATATTTACTGACTTTTTATGGGAAAAAGTTTGCTAACTCCTGATACAGGTCCTCATATGCCATGATTACATAGTTGAACATTTCTGTTATGAACACTTAAAATAAAAATAATCAAATAAAATCATAATTGTAACTCTGACAGCAGTGTAGAGGATGCATTAGATGAATAAACATCTGTATCCAGATCAATCACTTAGAAATTATTGCAAGAACCCAAATTACAAATGAAAAGAGAATGCACTTGGAGAAGAGGGTGGTGACGGTGAAGAGAAGGCTTGTGTTGTGAAACATTTACCAGGTAGGATTGACATTTGGTCGAAAAGGGGGAGATAGAAGAGAAGAGAGGAAAAAATCGCTGTTAGTTCTCTTGGCTAGAATGACACTATTTGAAGAGGACAAAAAGAGAAGCAACATTTTTGGTAAGAAAAATCTTATCAAAAGATTTTGGTAATGTATACCTGTGGCGGATTCATTTCGATATTTGGCAAAACTAATACAATATTGTAAAGTTTAGGTTCGATGCACGATACTGGATGCTTGGGGCTGGTGCACTGGGACGACCCAGAGGGATGGTATGGGGAGGGAGGAGGGAGGAGGGTTCAGGATGGGGAACACATGTATACCTGTGGCGGATTCATTTTGATGTTTGGCAAAACTAATACAATTATGTAAAGTTTAAAAATAAAATAAAATTAAAAAAAAATAAAAATAAAATAAAAATTTTTTTAAATCAGTTAAAAAAAAAAAAAGAAAAGCAACATAAAAGTATATGAGTTTGGCACTGGGCATGAAAAATGTGGCATGCCTGCAAAATAGCTAGACACTCCTTGTCTCTGAGCATTTATAACACACCCCATGTCATTTTTTTGCACAAGACATTGTATTGTGTTTTGTATATAACTAATCTTAGTGTATTGTGATCACTCAAGGAAACAGCCCACATTTTTCATTTAATACCTTGGCATAATGTGTAATGGGTATTAAAGGTAATCCACACAGATTCTTGAATGGATTAGACTGTAAACTCCCTAAGGGAAGGAATATGTCTTGAACAACTCCAGAGCTACTCAGCACCCAAGACATTGAAGAGAAGATAGTAGTCATGAATGAGTAGCTTGTGACAGATGTCAAGAGGGTGAACCTTCCAACCTTCAGGAGAAGAATGCATTGAAATGCCATCAGACTGTCCCTTTATCTTTAACTAGCCAAGGTTGTATAAGACTGCTTTAAATGGGGATGTGATCTGGTCAAGAATTCTCTCAGCAGCTGCATGCTGTAGAAGCAGAAAACTCACTTTTTAACATTTCTATCCTCAGGAGACACAGAAAGGCAATAGGGTGTTATTTAAAAGACAGGTTATTGGCAAAGCTGATGGTTCAGATGAATGGGAGAGCACTTTGGCAGTGAAAAGAATAAACACTGGGGCATTAAGAGGGCCATCAGGAGATGCCATCCCCAGAGGCTGAATAAACCAATCTGCCAGTGACATTATTCAAAACCACAGTCCAAGCTGCAATTGTTTGGCAAATAGACTTTCACATCATTAGATGAAAACGATAGGTAGTGTCCAGGTAAAATTGGACAAAAGGTACCCTGTTCTGTATAGTGTATGCCTGAGGGTCATTTTTGAGTGTGTAGATTACCATTTGAGATCAAATCACTCACCAGTAGTTGCCAGAAAATAAATAAATAAATAAATAAAAGGGATGCTAGGTGAAGGCCAGATAGATGTGGCTTCTGCTAAATCACCTAATGAGGCAAATGGCAGTCACACATGTGGCCAGAGCCACAAAGGGGAAGGTCAGCAAACAGAACAGAGGAGAGAAGGCTATAACTCAAGATAATTTTGGTCTCATGGTGAACACCCGCTAACATGGACCTTTTCTCCTTATCTCTTTATCTCACAGCCACTACCATCTCATTACAAATTATGGTGCATTTTCAATGTATGGTAGTTAATGGGTTCTTGGGTAGCCTGAAGAGAATAAAAGTATACTCCTTCCTTTTCCCCATCTAATATCTATAGACACTCACCCAAAACCACCTTCTCACAAGCTTTCCATACCACTTAGAATCCTAAATTATACTCACTCTGGGATTAAAGATGTTAGGCCTCTAACACACCCTTATTTTAAAAAAATTATTGGGGTACAGTTGCTTTACAATGTTGTGTTAGTTTCTGCTGTACAGCAAAGTGAATCAGCTATATGTACACATGTACCACCCCTTTTTTGGATTTCTTTTCCATCTAGGTCACCATAGAGCATTGAGTAGTGTTCCTTGTGCTATACTGTAGGTTCTCATTGGTTATCTATTTTATACATACTAATATGTATATACATATATATATATATACACACACATATATATATGTCAGTCCCAATCTCCCATTTCATCCCACCCCCTCTTACCCCCCTTAGTAGCCATATATTTGTTCTCTATGTCTGTCTCTATTTCTGCTTTGCAAATAGGTTCATCGGTACTATTTTCTAGATTCCACATATATGCATCTAACAGCACTCCTGTTGAATAAATTTACCCTATAACAGTGGCATTAACAAGTTTTGGGGGCTACATCACCATAACGTGTCACAAGGGGCATCTCATCTAATAAAGAGAACTGAGCAAGCCCAGAGGGAAAATCGCCAGGCTCAGTAAGAGAAATGTCTGAGAGACAGAGGAAACTGACACTAGAAAAAGAGAACCTCTTGGGTTGACCAAAGCCCACTGTAGGTACCCAAGTCATTGTATCTATGCACTGTCCAGAAGAGTTGTTGTACAGTGTTGTGTTCAGGCAGGGAGCAACTCTTCACATCAGTCTGGTCTATGATGGACCCTGACCCCATTTCTGTTCCTGCCTATCATCATGCAGAACTCACCCACTGAAAAATAAGATGAATCGCTCTTCATATTTCAAGAGTAACTTTTAACTGAAGAGTTCCAAGCACCAGCCAAATTTCTCACATCTTTCTCTAGAGAGCCAAAGCATATGGCATTATTTGTAACCTAGGAATTTTTTAAATGATTGTGAACCATTAGAAAATAGAGTCTGTGAGATGGATTATCCTTGGAAATAGATCATTGAAGTAAGCAAGGTTCATAGAGACTTCCTATGGAAGACTTAGCCATCAATCAAGCAGAACATTGTGATTGATCATATACTGTGGCCAAAGATGGGTAAAGGTTGGTGGAAATAAAAGAAAAAAGACTATCTCTGCCTCAAGGAGCACGATATGGAGAAAAGAGAAAGGAGATACACAAGCTTTTGAGTTAGGTAGATCTATATTTGAATATTCCTTAACTGCCTTCTGTGTGATCTTCAGCAAATATTTTAACCTCTCAGAGTCTTCCCTGGTGGCTCCCTCCTGACTTCCCTGGTGGCTCAGACTGTAAGGCATCTGCCTACAGTGCAGGAGACCTGGGTTCAATCCCTGGGTCAGGAGGATATCCTGGAGAAGGAAATGGCAACCCACTCCAGTATTCTTGCCTGGAAAATCCCTTGGACAGAGGAACCTGGTAGGCTACAGTGCATGGGGTTGCAAAGAGTCGGACATGACTGAGAGACTTCACTTTCACTTAATTGCCTTCCGTGTGATCTTGGGCAAATATTTTAACCTCTCAGAGCCTTAGTGTCCTCGTTTATAAGAATAAGTATGATACAATATCTCACAGGTTATTTGTCACAAATGCAGTTGGTACATGACACCTGCCACATGATAATGCTTCCCTCCCAACTTTGATCTCCCAGCTCAAACTGGGCAGACAAGGCTTACAGAGAAGGATAGCAATTTGCTAGAGGCAGCTTGATTTAACAGACGGAGTGGGAAGGGGTCAGAGAACTTATCTCCTAGACATAGCTCTGCCACTTTAAGAATAACAACTATTTCTACAGCAATTTCCAGTTTATAAACATTAACATATATTCCCAGTGGATGGTCTGAAGTCAGTAAGAATATGTCACTGAATCTCAGTTGTATAATCTGAAAAATTGAAGGGAGGTGTAAGTGTCCTTCCAACTCTCTGATAGTATGTTTCTAATCTTCTCAATCTTATAACTAAACTGCATAAAACAATTAACATTTGAAAATGGAGTGCAATGAACACTGAAAGATTCTGGTGAACTTGGGAACCTGAAAAGTTTCACAGATCATTATAATTTCATGTCCCCTCCCAAAGCATGGATAGGATATGAACAGATGAAGGAAAGAGGAAAGAATATCCCTAAGTGAGGGTGACAGCTGGAACAAAGGCAGGGAGTCACAAGATCAAGGGAGAATAGCCAAAATGAAACAAGAGTACTGAAATATAACATGAAGAAAGACCTGAAAGACCAAGGTCAGCATTTAGATACACTACAAAGCCAAAAAAATATATCAGTTCCAGCAGAAAACAAGAGCAATTCAAGTCCTGTGTAATATAGAGTCTTTCCTCACAGTTATCACCATAATGAATGACCAACATCTCTTTGTGTGTTTCCAGTCTTTTGTCTTTCCAGGTAAATGCCTCCAGGGCTCATACCACAACTTACACTTGTCTCATAGAAGGCAGAGAGTAAACACCCAGCTGTATATATAGATTAGCCAACTGGTTAAGCCAAATATAATGCTTATGGTATTGTGATCCATGTGGTTTCACACCAGAATGGTACCATAGTCAAAGAATATGGTCCATGCAAGCAAAATAATATGAAAATAATTCAGCTCCAATTATTTTTAATTGGAGAATGGTTGCTTTACAATGTTGTGTTGGTTTCTGCTATACAACAACTTGAATCACCCATAATTTTATATACATATATATAGAGAGAGGACATATATGTATCTGTATATATACACATAAAATCTCCCCTCTCTCGAGCCCCCTCCCCTCTCCTATTACCACTCTAGGTCATCACAGACCATCATGCTGGGCTCCCTGTTTTATGCAGCAACTTCCCACTAGCTATCAGTTTTACACAATAGTGCAGATGTGTCAATGCTACTTTCCCAAATCGTTGCAATCTCTCCTTCCCCAACTGTGTCCACAAGTCGGTTCTCTATGTCTGTGTTTCCATTCTTTCCCTGCAAATGGATTCATCAGTACTATTTTTCCTGGGCTCCATATATATATACATATATATGTGTGTGTGTGTGTGTGTGTGTTAGTAAACAATATTTGCTTTGTTTTTCTAATTTACTTCACTCTGAATAACAAGCTCTACCTGTTCATCTACCTCACTACAACTGACTCAAATTCATTCTTTTTTATGTCAGCTCCAATTCTCACCTGTTCTCTAACACCTCACACCATGAAAAGGACTTTAGTCAAGAGCAACACTCGTTAATGTCTCTTTCTTTTGTGTTTGAATTTCACCTACTCTTGGGCCTCTCCTCCAAATCACCTAAAGCCACCCCTCAAAACCTTCTTGTTATCTCCCTCTGGTCCTCCTCCCCGACAACCACCAATTCATTATCCCCTAAGTCCTAGGATGAATCCAGGGAGGAAGCAGAGACAGAGACATACTGAATAAACCCACTTAGAATTTTTGATAACCAGCAGGAGGAGGGAGATTCTGTAGCCATTCTCACATTCATCATTCTCACATAAATTCCAATATCTCTATGTTGAACCAAATGTGATCAAGTATGTCCAATATTGTGTATCTCATCTAGATTATACTGGAGATGAGCTTCAAAGAGCCAAATTTCATAGACTTAACAGAGCCTGATGGGCTGCCATCTATGGGGTCACACAGAGTTGGACATGACTGAAGCAACTTAGCAGCAGCAGCAGCAACAAGAGAGAAGAGACATACCTCTTGGAGTGGCAGAGTCAGCTCTGGAGAGCTGAGTATACGTGTTGTATCTAGGCTGGCTGTGGAGTTAGGGAAATGCCTGAGAGTAGGATCTGACTAGAAAGAAAGAAAAGAAGGTCATTTGGGCAGCCCAAATATCAATATAATACACAGACTCCAAAGTTTCTCAGTGGACCTTTGAGTTTCTGTCTTGTCTAATCTTAAGGAAACTACAGGGTACCCTTGAACAACATGGGTTTGAACAGGGCAGGTCCACTTTACATGGATTTTTTTCCAATAAACACACAGTCAGCCGTCCATATCCTCATGTTCCACCACCTCATATCCTTAGATTCTCTTTTGGCATATTCAACCAAACACAGATGGCAAACCCAGTACACGATCTGCAGTTGGTTGAGTCTGTGGATGAGGAACTTGTGGATTAGGAGAACCCACTGTGGAACTCAAACACCCACAGATATTAGTATCCATGGTGGGTCTTAGAACCAACCCCGTGTAGACACCAAGAGAGGACCCCAATCTTCTCAGGAAGAAGTTAACTTTCCCCAGTTGCTAACAGTGAAATCCCTCTATCAAGCCTCTAAACACCACATGCCTCTTCTGTTCTGACTGAACATGAGTGACAAGTTCCCTGTTTTTCTAAAGTTTGCTTTATACCATCTCACTACACAGTACCTACTTTTGCTAAACTCCGATTTTCATTTTTAAAAACAGGCAAAAAGTGAAGATAAATATTCACTGTTTTGCTGAGAGCGGAGCCATGATAGAGGCATTGGGCATCCTGAGTAGCAAGAGTAGCCCTGCCAAGCTGCCTTCCCAGAAGTAGACTCTGCATCAAGCTGCCACGGCTCTGAACTATGTCTGTGAGCATCTGTGCTCTATCTCAACCTATTGTGTACATTCTGTTAGCAAGATGTGTCCTAAGGTAATTATTTCTTTGCTCTATGCCATTTCAGTTTAGAAAGGTTTCATAGGACAATCCACTTTTCAGATAGCTGGGGAGACCTGTAACTATCATCACAAAGAGTTAAGGAGACCTGCTCTGGAGTCTTGGGCAGAATTCCTGCAATTCTTCAAAGAGCCCCAGGAGAAACCAATAGCAAAACTTAACTCTCCAGGGTAGACAAGGATTCAATATATTCTTCCAATATCTCTTTCCCTTCCTCTCTGCTTAGCTCACAAGTCCCTTCCAATTAACTGAGGGCAGCTTGGGCCCAATTTACATATTTCCACATTACCAAATCCTCATCTACTTTTTATGAGGAGCCTACAAACCTCTCCCAAAGTGTATGATGAAACATCTAATTCCTGGGAGCTGCGTTTCTACAAGTCAGAAAGATGCCCTACATACTTTTTTAACTGATCAGTCTAAAAACAGCTTCAGCCAATTTAAACCACTTTTTATAAAATATCATTTGCATCAGGTTTGACAGCCCGCCTGCCACTTTTCCTCCCCATTATGATTCGAAACAGCTGAGCTACCAACTCTGGGCGAAACTTTCTGCTGGAAACTGCAAGTCGACAGGAATAATGGTCAGAAGCCTGGAAGCCAGTCTTAGCCCACATTGTGGGGCTCAGCTTGGGAAATTTAGGAAAAATTAAATCAGTCTGAAGGAGAGGGGGAAGGAACTAATTTTTCTGTGTTATATAAGGGGAGAAAGAGATGCTGTCAGCTCTGCCCTCAGTGTGGTCTCAGTTAATCTGACCAGTGCTCCTTCGAGCTCTTTAGGGGCTCTGTGGGGGGACAGAGCTTCCTTCACCAGGAAACAACAAAAGGCCAGCCTGCCGAATGAGCCCCCACCAGCCCCAGGAAACAGTCATTAACTAGAAAACACCGTTTAAAAGTTCCCCAGAACTATTGTGGAGATTCCTTAAAAAACTGGAAATAGACCTGCCTTATGATCCAGCAATCCCACTGCTGGGCATACACACTGAGGAAACCAGAAGGGAAAGAGACACGTGTACCCCAATGTTCATCGCAGCACTGTTTATAATAGCCAGGACATGGAAGCAACCTAGATGTCCATCAGCAGATGAATGGATAAGAAAGCTATGGTACATATACACAATGGAGTATTATTCAGCCATTAAAAAGAATACATTTGAATCAGTTCTAATGAGGTGGATGAAACTGGAGCCTATTATACAGAGTGAAGTAAGCCAGAAAGAAAAACACCAATACAGTATACTAATGCATATATATGGAATTTAGAAAGATGGTAACAATAACCCTGTATAAGAGACAGCAAAAGAGACACTGATGTATAGAACAGTCTTATGGACTCTGTGGGAGAGGGAGAGGGTGGGAAGATTTGGGAGAATGGCATTGAAACATGTAAAATATCATGTATGAAACGAGTTGCCAGTCCAGGTTCGATGCACGATACTGGATGCTTGGGGCTGGTGCACTGGGACGACCCAGAGGGATGGAATGGGGAGAGATGAGGGAGGAGGGTTCAGGATGGGGAACACATGTATACCTGTGGCAGATTCATTTTGATATTTGGCAAAACTAATACAGTTATGTAAAGTTTAAAAATAAAATAAAATTAAAAAAAAAAAAAAAAAGTTCCCCAGAACTAAACAATTGCGGCCCAGGTCTGCAGTATGTTTAGCTATGCTAGACGGCACATCCCAACCCTGAAGGGCGTGGTGAGCTGTATGGTTTAGACAACTACATCCAGGCAGGGCAGGCGTGCTCTCTGCTGCTGCTGCTGCTAAGTCACGTCAGTCGTGCTACCTCTCCCCAGATAGGCTGGCAGATGCTTCTGTTCAGAAGCTGGAACCCACTTTTGGGGGCAGAAATCCATAGTCTTAATTGTTCTTGGATTAAGGGTGTCATGTACCTGGATGTATCCCTGTCTAGTTGCAACAAGAGGGCTTTGTTCAAGCAACCAGCTCTTTCTGCCCCCAGTCAGTGGGCTGACTTATTCAGAAGAACTGAGACCTTATTCAGGAGCAGACCTAGGTTTGTGGAAAGGCTCTGAGAGCTGTTCTAGACACTAGTCACTCACTTCCGGTTCTGTGCTTGAGCTGGTCTTGTTCTCCTGAGTGCCCTTCATCCTGGTACTCCCTCGATCGCTTGCTCTACCTTTGCTTACTCTCATTTTGCTCTGACCTTGACTGCCCCCCTCACCCTATTCAAAACAGATTAGGATTCAGATTATTCTCCCAGATCCTAACCACTCCTTGAGGGTTTATAATCTCTTCTTACTATCAGCACATTCTAACTCTGCCTCCCTTCATGACCAATATAGAGCAGCATTCATTCATTCATTCATTCAACAGTGTTTCTGGCGCACTTGATATGTGTCAGGCACTGTTCTAGGGCTTGGAATACAGCCCTCAAGAGACTAAACAAAAATCTCTCCCTTCTTGAAGCTGATGTTCTGATACGAAGGAGTTAGACACTGGTTTTAGATCTTTTAAAAATGTCACTTAATCTGTTCCCCTTCATCTCTCATTTTAGCCAGCAGCACCCCTCCTACCCGACCCTTTTTACTATTTCTATTCCCTCACAATAAAAATAAAAGTCATATTTTATGTAAGTATGATACTGGATACTTTTCTAGGTGTTTTCAAATATGTTGGTAGAAGTTCCTTAAACAGCATCATGAGGTACATCATTTTTTTAAACTTTTGATTCTGACATAATTATAGATTTTCAGAAAAGTTGTAAAGATAGTTCAGAGAATTCATGCAGCCCCTTTACCTCACTTCTCCCAATGTTAACATCTTACATAACCAAGGTACATTTGTCAAAACTAAGGAATTGATTTTGGTTCAATATTTTTAACTAAACTACAATTTAGATATCACAAAAACTTCCTCTAATATCTAATAATCCTTTCTCTGATTTCCTTTCCAAGAGCCCACATAGCATTAACCCTCTTTAAACAGTTCCAGTACGTGACAGTTCAGAGGCTTTTATTTTTTATGATGGGGACACATTTGAAGAATGCTAGCTAGATATTTGCAGTTTGGGTTTGTTTGATGTTTTTTCATGATTAGGCTGCAGTTATGAGTTCTGCGGGGAAAATACCAAAGACGCAATGTGCCCTTTTCTTTGCATTATATGAGGTACCTGATGTCAACATAATTGTTTTTGGTGGTGTTAACCTTGGTCATGTGATTAAGATAGGGTCTGCCAGGGCAAAGTGGTATTTTTTCCTTTCTGTATTCTCTTAGAAGTAGTCTGAGTTCAACCGACATTCAAGGAGAGGAGAATTAGCCCCATTTCCTAAAAAGAGGAATATTAAATAATTTGTAGATGTGTTAAAACCACCATAGTGATTGATAAATATTTTGGGATTTGGGGGAGATACTTGGTGGCAGTGCAAATATGCTGTTTCTCCTTTAAGTCTTATCCAGTTTTTAGCATTTACTGTGGATCTTGCCTGCAGCAATTATCTAAAGGTGATTTTATTTCCATAATTCATTCCACATGTATTTTCTGAATTCTTCCGATTTGCTCCTTTCCTCTTATTTATTTGACCATTTATTTCAGAATTTATGCTGCTAGATCATCTTGTAATTGTGGGGTACGGATTTTAATCCCCATTCCACAAATAAAGAATTTGAGATACATAGCATTTTCATGACTCACCAAGGATCATACAGTCCGTTGCAAAATAAGACCTACAATTCAAATTTCCCCACTCTCAGCTTGACGCTGCCTCTAATATCATCTGGTTCACAACTTTCTACATAGCATGAGTTTAAAATACTTGATGAACAAACAAATAAAAAAAAGAATGAATAAATGAAATAGTAAACTTACAAATTCATTTGATTATGACGGTTGACAGTAAGAGAAACAGGAAATGTGTAGCAGGGAGATATGAATGTCAACCCCTCTGAAGAAACTTTATTCAACAGTAAAAAAGTTGCATCCTCTTCACAATGTGATTCTGTAGCTTTGGCATTTGTCTACGTGTTCAGAATATATGATAGTTTCCTTTGGCTTGATTTTAGGAAAGAATGAAAACATAATTCCTGAAGAGGGAAATCCAGCATCTTTTCTTGATAATATACAATGATCCCAATATACTGACTTAACACTATTCCCAGGAATCGATCAACTCCCCAAAGTCAGAAGTCCCATCTAATTTGCATGTGGGCACTCAGTTAATGCTGCTGAATGTGCATCTCCTTTTTTGGGGTACCTCTTGGGGGTGAGATCACATAGGCTGGAACTTTCTCATTGAACTGCCATAGACTTAGGGCTCTGAGTTATAGTTTTAAATGACAACTTTAAATCAATAAATAAACTGCATTATTAACAAATCATATCCTGGAAACCCTAGGACCAGTAGAAATGTCTGGCACCTTGCCCAATTTCTGGTACTCAATAGGTGCTAAAGAAATATCTGCAACATAAATGCAAGAAGAATGGAATGAGAGGGCTGGAGTAGTTGGAGAAGTCCTTCTGCAGGAGGTGAAGCTTGAACAGGACCAAAAAGTATGCTGATGGCAGGTGGAAAGAATTTATTATACTAATACTGATCTCTGTTCCTTTTGTAGCTTTAGTAATGTCAGCTGGTAATAAGACTCTTCTCTTAGTAGAATCCCTCAATGACCATAACAGGAAGCCAACACCTTCTCCTATCCCTATCTTAGTCTTCCAAGCTCTTAAAAGCTCTCTTGGTATGTGCAATTGATCTACAACCCAAGAGATGACAAGAAAACATTATGTAACAATAATTACATTGTCAGTGAGATTACAATAATTCCATTTTCCCAGGCCAGATGAAAGCAATTTTATTAACCACACTGTACCTGAAATCAACCAATTCTGAATTCTGATGCCTGATATTTGCAATGCTCTACTTCCAGTGATTAATGTCTGTTTTTCAGAAATCTCTACATATGTAAAGGAAACTGAGTATGAACTTGCTTGCACCAAAAGGAGCTTATGGTCCCATTAAACTGAATGAGCTCCCAGAAACAAGAGTATAGCTAAGAAGACAACAGCAGCTCTGGGACCATCGAGAATCAAAACAAGGAGTTGACACAGATACAATCTTCTCCTTATTCATCCAACTCTCAATTCTGACTCAGATTTCATTCTCTCCTGCTGTAGACAATGATCTCCTTAAGGCAGGAGCATCAAACCTCAGCTCATACTTTTCCTAGTTCATGAACTCAGAGGTAGGGCCCCCTTCCCTCTTTGGTTCAACCAGGCATGATGGATACAAGAAAAGATATGTAAACTGCTGGTCTTGATCACATGTCCATCCCAATGGCTAGTGAGGCTAGGTGCTATGACAGGAAGGCCCACCAGGATCATGGAATATAGTGGAAACAGTTTTCCCAGGGGGAAAAAAAAAAAGCATCAGTGCAGGCCAACCCCCAACAAAAGCCCACAGCTTTGCTGAGCTGGACAGGGCCGACATGGACAGACATAGATATCCAGTGTCCACAATCTTAACATATGACATGTTTATCATTATGGGACTCCCAGATGCCTATTATCTGACTCTAAAGACTCACAGCCCAAATTCTTTATGAATTAGACACAGAAGGAAGAGCAATGAAAGTGAATTTTAAAATAATCATTTGAGAGCTAGCAGATGAAGAAGAGAAGTAATGATCTCTCCTTACTAAGACCAACTTCCTGCTAGTATTCTGCTTGGAGTATTAAGACATGACCAAACTAACAGCAAGTATACAATCTATCTCTGAGTTGGAAGATGAGAACCATAGACTGGCATTTCTGGGTAATCTTCCTAGCTCAGATGGCTGGCCCCCATGGTATATGAGTAAGGCAAGCAAGAGAGCTAGTTAACTCTAGTTTAAAAGCTGCCATGACCTAATTCTCTAAAACCTGAAGCCATATGTCAGAAGGTCAGTGGGAAGCTGTATTGGGTCATAAGGTACGGTGAGTGTGTTTGGTTGGGTCTACACTGGAACCAGAGGAATGAGAGACCACAGCTTTAGAAGGTTCCAAACACATGTGTTGTATCACAGCATGGGGGGATGAGGACAAGGAGGCAAATGGGGGGCACAGTGAGTAGACCATCCTGGTGAATGTGAGGAAGTTTATCTTCTGTAAAAATAGGAGAGGAACCTATAAAGGAACTAGATCCTCTGTAGGCACAAAAAGATACATTAGAGAAGCTTTTGAAGGTGTCAAAATTTGAGTAGAAGATAGCGATCGACCCCCACTGCAGGAGTTCATCTGGTACAAATGTTCCATCTATTCTAGCTAGGTCTACTGTGCCTCCTTGGTTACTAACGCCATGAATTTTCACTGTGACTCGCACGCTACTTGCTTACTTACTATCTATAATTAGTCTTGTCTCCACCTTATGCATTTCTTTTATTTTCTGTGAAACAGAATTGAATTTTCCTTAAATAAAAGGGAAAAACTAAACTCATAGTGGCTTCTGGGATATCTTCCTACTGGAAGCATGAAAGGAAGAAAAGAAAGGCAGGATAAGAGAATAGCATCTCTTCTGTTCTGTCCCCAGGAGCCAGGATACCCACTGCCAAAATATCTATCTCACCACTGAGATATTCCTGAGGCTCAGTGAACCTCTGACTATTGACACCCAGGTAAATGATCAGAGTTATTCTTCCTTAAAAGCAGCTCTGAAGATTGAAATTCCCCAGTTATAAATCTGGGGATCACTTATATAGCCTCAACCACCTCCATTTCCCTCAAACTAAAACCTGGGAAATCATTCTTTTTTCTTATGTTTCATTTATCTATTTGTTTAGGGCTGTGCTTAGTCTCTGTTGCTGCGTGAGAGCTTCCTCTGGTTGTGGCAAGTGAGGGCAAGCTTTCTCTAGTTGTGATGCAAGGGCTTCTCACTGTGGTTGTTTCTCGTTGTGGAACTCAGGATCTAGGGCACACGGGTTTCAGTAGGTATAGCACATGGGCTTAGTTGCTCCATGGCATGTGGGATCTTCCTAGACCAGGGATAGAACCGGTGTCCCTTGCATTGGCAGATGGCTTTTTATCCACTGAAACACCAGGGAAGCCCCCTGGGAAATCATTCTTAAATGAGTTCAACTGCCACAAGGTGAGAACACAGGGCTTGCTCAGCACACAGCTTTGTCACTTGGACCTGACCACACTGACCGTGAAGCACAGAGAAACACCCAGGAGTCAAGCTGACAAGCACGAAGTAGGAGAATAAAAGAAAGCATTTTCCAAAAATCTAACCATGTGTTAACTATGCATAGATTTAGCCCCTGACCTTCCTTTTTAGGAGGGGCTGCTAGGAAGAAAACCAGTCCCTCCTATATTTCGGGAACAAATAAGTGGACACACGGAGATAAAGGGAGAGGGAGAGAGCGAGATTTTTTTTTTCTTCTTTGCAGTTTGGAAATGCCAAGGTTTCTGGCCAGAAGGTTTCTCACTTTATGAGAACTGGATGGCTTTCTAACAGTTGTGTAGAGGCATCGTGGACAATGCCTGGTCTGCAGGACTAGAAATACTGTCGGCAGTTTAGCCACAGCAGGGGTTTCTGTTGTGCGCCTCCTCCAGACAGTGTCAAAGTACCAGCACATCACCACAGAACTGTCCGACTCCTGCTGGCCTCCCGTTATGTGTGTGACTGCCACAGTACATCCATCCAGCTTCTCTTCTCTCCTTCCAGACAGACAAGCTCCTGCCTCACTTCAGCTGGAGCATCCCCGAGAACTCAGTGGGGGAGGCCAAGGAAGATGCATGAAATTGATCCTAAGCCAGTAACACTTCTCAGGCGACTGACACAAACAAAAGAAACCCCAGCCTATGAAGACATATTCTCAATTCACATCACACAGGGATTTCTACAGAAAAACACTCCAAAATGAGGTTACAATCCCAAATTCCAAAATAAATGTTAACAATGTATAATGAATGAATCAGCAAAAATAGAATCAGACCCTCTCAAAACTTCAAATAATTGAGAGATCAAATATAAATTAAAAAAAGTATTTTCAAAAAAAATATAGAAATAAAAGAAAGAATAAAATATGAGAAAAGAATATGACAGATTTGGAAAAAAGCAAAATTTGTAAATGCAGTGATAGAAATTAAGATTGCCACAACGTAAAGAATCCTTAGTTTCTCTGTGTTCCTTTAAGGTCAATGCCTAATTACAAGATTATCTGCTATTAAGTGTTTTACTTTTTCATCTTTACCTCCTTCTATAGTCTTCAAGCAGAGAAGGCAATGGCACCCCACTCCAGTACTCTTACCTGGAAAATCCCATGGACGGAGGAGCCTGGTAGGCTGCAGTCCATGGGGTCGCTAAAAGTTGAACATGACTGAGCGACTTCACTTTCACTTTTCACTTCCATGCATTGAAGAAAGAAATGGCAACCCACTCCAGTGTTCTTGCCTGGAGATTCCCAGGGATGGTGGAGCCTGATGGGCTGCCATCTATGGGGTCACACAGAGTCGGACACGACTGAAGCGACTTAGCAGCAGCAGCAGCAGCAGCACAGTCTTCAAGGGCTTCTTAGGTGACGCAGTGGTAAACAATCCATCTACATCTCTTGCAAGAGACTCAGGTTCTATCCCTGGGTTGGGAAGATCCCCTGGTATAGGAAATGCAACTTGCTCCAGTAGTCTTGCTTGGAAAATTCCATGGACAGGAGCCTGCTGGGTTACAGTCTATGGGGATGCAAAGAGTCCGAAACTACTGAGTGACGGAGCACAAACACAGCACATGGTCTTCAAAGTTGTAAACTTTATTACTGTTATACCTTGGAGCAGGAGAATTGGAACCAATTTTTGTTGGTTTGAACACATTGGTGCTTCCTGGGTGAAATCTAAAGCTGGCCTCCATATGTGGAGGGCCAAGAAAAACTCCAAAGGGAGAGACAGATGACTCCAGACTGGTAGGTGGCAGGTTTAATAAGCAAGGGAACTTACATAGGAGACTTGTCTTGGGTACCACAGGACGAGTAAATCTCCACACCTACCTGCCACAATTTTAAAAGTTTATATAGAAGACTTAACTGGTTTCAGTAACATTACTCTCCCCAGGCTGTGTCCTTAAAACAACTCCTAGTGTGGGAATGGTGGGTGGAATATATTAATACATTCCAAGGACAGAGGAGAGGTGAACAACTTTCAATTGTCTGAGTCCAGCTCACAGTCAACCTGTGGTCACATCCTCTAGATGACCTCATCCAACAATCTTTTCAGGAGCTCAGTAAATAAAATGCAGATCCGTTTTCTAATACAGTGATAATAGCTGGACTAAGCTAACACTCTTTGTTTGCTTTTCTTTATGTGGGTTTTCTAAAGATTATAGCTCTGCCTTGAACATCTGCTCTTGAAGACAATTCTCAGACAATTTAGACACAGGATGTGGCTTCTATTCTGCCTGTATCTCTGGATCATTCTGGTAATTAGTATCTGGAAAAGGCTATCAAGAAAGATTGTTCCACAGTTTTGTTTCCGACAACATATCAGGAATCCTACAACATACTGTTACAAAAAAATCTTAGAGTGTTAGTCAAAATATTTTAAAATGACCTTTATAATTTGATGAGTGAAACAAGAATAAAGTAAATGAATTCCTCTAACTTCAAAAAAAAAAGAAAAAAATGAGACTGTGAGTGTGGGGAGATGAACCAGCATGCAGCTGTTGCGTATCAAGGCACATCCAGGGATCCATTTGGGCCAAAGCATCAGCAGATGCTTTTTTTCCTTTTCAATCAGAAAAAACCCAAAATGTTATCATTTTAATTTAAAATAAACCTGGTTCTGTAGTGCACCCTTAGATGTGCCTGAAGAATCAAAAACACATCCCTCAGAGGAACACACCTCACATAGGTCTCTTATAGTCTAACAATGAAAGTCAGTAGAAATACAAATAAAAGAAATCAGATGTACAGAGACCTCACATGTAAGAAATAAAAAAGGAAATAAAATAAGAATAAAGAGCAGGAGACAATCAAAAAGGAACAAACTAGTTTGATAAAGATTCAGATAAACTTTTAAGATTAAAGAAAATGATCACCAAATAATTTTTAAAAATGCAATTGAAGGGTTAAGCATTAAAAAGACATGCTTAAAGAGAGGCTATGTAACCAGAAGATAGATATGATGCAACTGAACAGGATGAAGCACAGAGAGACGAAAAAAAAAATGAAAATAGGAGAGGTTAAGAACATGGGGAATGGAGCAACACACATCTAAGTATAGCAGTGCAGGGAAATAAAAGAGAAAATGGGGAATTAATAATATTCAGAGATACTGTCCAGAATTTCCCAGCCTCTATGAAAGACTTGAACATTCAAATCAAGGAATTCATTAAACCCCAAGAAGTATAATACTAAAAATCCATTTTTAGGTAGAGCACAATCAATTACAGCAAAAGTAAAGAGAACATTTTAAGAATAACTACAGAGAACAGATAGACTACATACCAAGAACAGTATTTAGACTGACAGCTAACTTTCTGATAAAGAAAAGCCAGAAAGTTGAGGAAGAGTATCTTCCAATATTTTCAAATTATGAAAGAACTGTCATTTCTGTCCCATCTCAAATCTATATTTGCATCCTATTAAAAACTGTCTTTCAATAATAAGAATGAAAAAATATATACTCATATAGACAGTAAATGAAAAAGTTTGCAACCTACAGACCTACACTAAAGCTTATACAGAATATTATTGAAGAAAAAAGAAAAGAAAAATGACCCTAAGGACATATAGTGGGTAAGGAAAATGCTAAGCACGTCGATTAAACAAACAATTCTTATACAGAATAAGAAAGTAATTAAAAATAGTGAAATCAATATTATTTTAAAAATAATAAAAATAATTGGTGAGGTTAAAAACAAATAAGAGCATTAAAAAACTAAGCAATTAATTTTACATATGGTAGTGTACAAGTTTCCATGCTACTCTCTCCATTCATCCCACCCTCTCCTACTTCCCCCCTCCAGCACCCTAGCTTGTGTCCATAAGTCTGTTCTCTATGTCTACGTCTCCATTGCTGCCCTGTAAATAGGTTCATCAGTATCATCTCTCTACATAGCCAATGGGAATTAGCTGTATGACTAAGGGAACTCGAACAGGGGCTCTGTAACACCTCTGTAACAACCTAGAGGGGTGGGAAGTGGGAGGAAGGTTCAAGAGAGAGGGGACATATGTATACCTATGGCTGATTCATGTTGCTGTATGGCAGAAACCAACGCAATATTGTAAAGCAATGATCCTTCAATTAAAATTAAATAAATTTTAAAAAACTAAGCAATTATATCCATAAGTCAGGAGTGTGTGTTTGCAATTGAAGCATTTGTTCATTCAACAATACTTGATGAGAGCTAACTCTAAGCAGGAACTCTCTGACCCACTGAGTAGACAAAAGTGAATAAAAGAGTTGAAAATTCTTGTCCTTGTGAAATCCACATGTTAGTATAGAAATGCTGGCAATAAACAAATGGATAAAATCAGAGGATAATAAATTCTCTAGAGGAAAATAGAGGACAGCGAGCAAGTGAGCTGAGGGGCATTCTCATTCCATCTATCACACAGTCCATGGATTCTTCCTATTTATTTATCTCATGATAAACAGAAAAGTATTCTAGGGCTTTATGGTTTTGAAGCACAGTAAAAAATCTGTGAACTTTAGACTTAAGTATATAAAGTGTGAATGTTAAATTTTTTATAATGAGAAACAGAATTAGAGTAAATATCTTCCAAATAGTTCTAAGAAGAGTAGAGAATAGAATTGGTTGGGGGAGTGGGGGGGAGGTGGGGAGGGGGTGTGGATTCGGTCAATTCAAAAGAAAACAAGAAAGGAGGAAACTCCAAGACAGGAAGAGTGAGACAAACAGAGAGCTTAAAAATAAGCTGATATAAGTAAATCAAAATATTTCAGAAATTATAGTAAATGAGGATGGACTGAGCTCTCTGGGGAAATGTCATGAATGATCAGACTTGATTGCAAAGAAATTAAGTATTATGTACCCTTTAGATGAAGCAAGCCTCACATAGAAATATCAAGTATAAAGAGGTGAAATAAACATACTAAGTGAACATTAACTGAAGATTTCTGGTCTTTAGTACAACTGTACCATTCCAGTCAAAATAGGTTTTTACATATATAAAACTATGAAGAAGTTCACACCACAGTGAAAAAAGTTTTCCTGGGTGATGTAATAATTCTAAATTTGTATTGCCCCAAGACCTTGAAACAAGTAGAGCAAAACTGAAACAACTATGAGGGGGAAAAAATGACAAACCTACCATTCTGTGGGCGGTATTAAATCCGTTCTTAGTGATTCACAGATCAAGCAGAACAAAAATCAGCAAGCATAAAGATATGAATATTACTATTCCCAAGCTTCAGTAATGAATATGGGGAGCATGTTGTCCCAAACACTTGACTTTCAGACACACATGGAATATTTACAGATATTAACAGAGACTACCACTGCATGGAGCGTATATTCTCTTGAAAGAAGATAGGCATTAGATAAGTAAATAAATTATATAGTATATTCAGTTCAGTTAAGTTCAGTAGCTCAGTCGTGTCCGACTCTTTGCGACCCCATGAATCTCAGCACGCCAGGCCTCCCTGTCCATCACCAACTCCCGGAGTTCACTCAAACTCACGTCCATCGAGTCGGTGATGCCCTCCAGCCATCTCATCCTCTGTCGTCTCCTTCTCCTCCTGCTCCCAATCCCTCCCAGCATCAGGGTCTTTTCCAATGAGTCAACTCTTCGCATGAGGTGGCCAAAGTATTGGAGTTTCAGCCTCAGCATCAGTCCTTCCAATGAACACCCAGGACTGATCTCCTTTAGGATGGACTGGTTGGATCTCCTTGCAGTCCAAGGGACTCTCAAGAGTATTCTCCAACACCACAGTTCAAAAGCATCATGTATACCTGTGGCGGATTCATTTTGATATTTGGCAAAACTAATACAATTATGTAAAGTTTAAAAATAAAATAAAATTTAAAAAAATTAAAAAAAAAAAAGCATCAATTCTTCGGCGCTCAGCCTTCTTCACAGTCCAACTCTAACTTCATACATGACCACAGGAAAAACCATAGCCTTGACTAGATGGACCTTTGTTGGCAAAGTAATGTCTCTGCTTTTGAATATGCTATCTAGGTTGGTCATAACTTTCCTTCCAAGGAGTAAGCGTCTTTTAATTTCATGGCTGCAATATGATAAATAATGAGAAAAATAAAACTAGAAATGAGGAAAGAGAATAGAGGGGAAGAGTGTATCAATTCTAGGTAGGTTGGCCATGGCAAACCTCAGTGAGAAAGAAACATTTGAGTACAGACCAGGAGGTAATGGAGGAGACAATGTATCTGAAGGGAAAACATTCCAGGCAGATGGAACAGGAAGCGAAAAAGGCCTGAAGCTGACAAATGCCTAGATTGTTCTAATAAGGTGGACCAGTGTGGCTGGAGCCTAGAGCAGAATAAACCTGAGGGAGAGTAGTAGGAGATCAGTTCAGAGAGATAAAGGATACCAGACAGGGTGGGGCTTCCTAGCTATTGCAAGAAATGCTGGCTTCTATTATGAGTGAGAAATGACAATATTAGAAGATTTGATCTGATCTGTGTTTTAATAATAACACTCTATTATGCTGTGAATAGACTGCAGGGGCAAAACAGACAAGTGAGGAGGTTACTACAATAATTGAGAAATCACAGTGGCTTGGAACTTGGTAGTTCTAAAAACTGATGAGAAAAGGCCAGATTCTGGATTTATTTCAAGGGAAAACCTAGGGGATGTGCTGATAGATTGGATGCAGAGTATGAGAATCCAGCAAGGTGCCAAGGCGTCTGAACAACTGGTAGGATGGAATTATTATTTCCTAAAGGGGCGTGTACGGCAAGCATGGAGAAAAAGAGTGTAAGCCAAGGCATTCAGACCAAGAAAAGATTTATTATTGGAAGAGAGAAAGAAAGTGACTGGCTTTAGAGAGAAACCAGTGCTCACCCTTTACAGCCAATCCTTCTTATACCCTATCGCTGGGAAATTGTGCCCTCAAAGGGAGAGGGCCTTAGTTTATCTTTAGCCTGCAGCTGGGTCTTGTGATCACGTAGTCGAAGGCGTCTCACAGTTGGGTGGTCATACAATCTTGAGAAACAGCAGGGAAAAACAGGTTATCACCTTAAGAAGAAAACAGGATCCCCACCAGGGCAATGTGGCCACTGTGACTTCAACCCTTGTTTGTCAGGTCACCACAATGGGCCATTTTTAAACTATATGCCAGGAGCCCCTTGTGAACCCTAACAGGGAGAGCAGTGGGAGGAGTAGATGTTCAGATTTAGAAACATCAACCTTTAGATGTCCAGTGGGCATCCAGGGGAGAAATCCAATAGGCGGTCAGACATGAGTCTGGAGTTGAGAGGAATGGTGCAGGGGAGAGCTAAGCACTTGACAGGGTCAGTAAATGGATGGTTTTTAAAGCCATGAGACTAGAAGAGATCACCAAGAGGGTAAGTGTAGACAGAAAAGAGAAGAGAAGGGTTGAGTATGGGGGTCAACTCACATTGTGAGTGAGGAATCTAAGGAGGAGCTAACAATGCTGACTGAAGAGTGACCAGGCATGAAAGAACAAACCCAGAGTGACCAATGGCATCAAATTCAGTTGATAGGTTAAGCGGAATAAGGACTAAATATAGGTACAAAAGCTTTAAAGAGTAACTGCAAATTATATTCAGCAGTGGCATACACACCGAGGAAACCAGAATTGAAAGAGACACGTGTACCCCAATGTTCATCGCAGCACTGTTTATAATACAGTTTATAATACAGCCAGGACACGGAAACAACCTAGATGTCCATCAGCAGACAAATCGATAAGAAAGCTGTGGTACATATACACAATGGAATATTACTCAGCCATTTAAAAGAATACATTTGAATCAGTTCTAATGAGTTGGATGAAACTGGAGTCTATTGTACAGGGTGAAGTAAGCCAGAAAGAAAAACACCAATACAGTATACTAACGCATATATATGGAATTTAGAAAGATGGCAATGATAACCCTGTATGCGAGACAGCAAAAGAGACACAGATGTATAGAACAGTCTTTTGGACTCTGTGGGAAAGGGCAAGGGTGGGATGACTTGGGAGAATGGCATTGGAACACGTATAATATCATATGTGAAACAAATCACCAGTCTAGGTTCGATGCATGATACAGGATGCTTGGGGCTGGTGCACTGAGATGACCCAGAGGGATGGTACGGGGAGGGAGGCAGGAGGGGGTTCAGGATGGGGAACACGTGTACACTCATGGCAGATTCATGTTGATGTATGGCAAAACCAGTACAATATTGTAAAGTAATTAGCCTCCAATTAAAATAAATAAATTTATATTTTAAAAAAAGAAAACAGGAAAAAGTAAAAATAAAAATGAAACCATAAAATGATCAAGACTAATATTTCATTAGAAAATTTGTGAGGATGTTTATCATATTAGCATTAAAAGACAAAAATCAAGTGATCACATTAAGGGTGCAGACAGGTATTCAGTTTATAATAAGTGTTTCCAGCAAACTGGCAGAAGACTGAAAATCTCTTAACTCAATTAAAGGTGTCCACTTAAAAATCTGGGCTTTCCAGGTGGCTCAGTGGTAAAGAATCTTCCTGCCAAGGCAGGAGACACAGGTTCGATTCCTGATCCAGGAAGATCTCCTGGAGAAGGAAATGGCAACCCACTCCAGTATTCTTGCCTGGGAAATCCCATGGATAGAGAAGCCTGGTGAGTTACAGTCCATGGGTTGCAAAGAGTCGGACATGACTTGGCGACTAAACAACAACTAAAAAATCTACTGCCATGATCCACTGGATATTCAAATAGCAGAACTATCTTTTAAAAGCAAAAAATAAGGCAATGGTCATCACTAGTCAATATATTCTATTAAGCACTGTATTGAAGATTTTAATGATCTTAGTGAGAATAAAATATCAAATGTATAAGAAGTGGCATAGAAGAAACACATATTATCTTTCAAGAATTATTATATAACTGTCTACAATGAAAACCAAAAGAAGTCTACAGATAAAATGTTAGCACTTATAAGAGTTTTGAAATATAATTAGGTAAGAGATTGATATATAATTACATTTGACTGAAGCGACTTAGCAGCAGCAGCAGCATACAATAAAAACAATGAGAAAATGTAATTTTCAAAAAAACACTTTTGTATATTAACAACAGAAATGTAATACATGTATTTTATCTAAGAATATGATTAACAAACAATGTGAAAATAATTGTAAAAGGCAATTATAGGACTTGATTAAAGAACTAAATAAATGATCTCTGAGTTCAATGATGTACAATGATTTTGGATTGGAAGACTAAATATCATGAATATATATAAATTATCCCTAAGTTGACCCATTGTTCAAATACAATTTCATCAAAATCTGAAGAAGTTTTTTTTTTTTTTTAGCATTTCCTTTTAGTTTTATTTTAATAGGGTCTATAAAGTTATCTGAACATTTAAAATTAGTAAAGGAACATTGAATTGAAGTATTTTTCTTCAGCAGAGCCAAGTTAGAAATGCTTTTCTTTCAATCTCTTTTTTTTTTTTTCTAATAGACCAAATCCAAGATGAGTCAATACTCATAAGAAAGGGAGGCCTTACTCAACCAGAGAAAAAATTCATCATAAATCTGCAATTATATAATAAGAACTGTCTCAATGATAGACAAATACAATAGAACAGAAAAAAGAATCCATAAACAACATTACATGTATGTGATTTGCTTATATTGATAGATATGAGGAAATGAGAAACTGTTTAATTAGTGATGCTAAGAAAATTGGCTATCCATATGGAAAACTTGACATTTTACTTCCAAGGTCATATTACACACAGAAATCAATTTCTATTGGATTGAGACTTAGATATAAAAGACATCATTTTGAAACAATTCTATGACTTCAGGACAGAGAAACAAAAATTGACCATTGAAAGAAAATATTTTAGTAGATATTTTAAAAATTCAATGCCTGCATTAAGAATTTTTTATTCACCAAAAGATTCCAATAAGAAAATAAAAATACAAGCCATAATTTGTAAGAAAGAATAGAACAAAGATTATATTTTAAATGCCTTTAAATAATCAACAAGTGCAAACATACGAATCTTCAAAAGATATTGACAAGCCATTTCCCAGAAGAAGAAAAATAAATGACTAATAAATAGGTGAGGGAAATATTCACACTAAATAGTAATCAGAGTAATCAAAATAAGACAATGAAATGTGATTTACAATCACCAATCTGACAAACATTTCAAAAATCTGACAATACCAATTATGACAAAAATGTGGAACAAAGAAGGAACACACACTTAGGATGTAAATTCAAATTAGTGTCACCACTTGTAAGTCCAATTGACATCATCTTGTAAAGCTGATGAGCATAACCCTATGACCCAGAAATTCCTCTCCTAAGAATACCCTAATTATACCCTATAGTAGCACTGTCCAACAGAAATTTAATGTAAGTCACATATAATGTAATATAATTTGTTCCAACAGCCACATCAAAAATAGTTTTCAAAAAAGGTAAACTTATTCTTAACAATGGATTTAATATATTTTAACACAATATATCAGTTCAACATGAAACTAATATAAAAAATGTTAACTAAATATTTTATATTTTTTTGTACTAAATCCTAAGCCATACATCAACTAAGACTAGCCACATGGCAAGTGCCCAGTGGCCAAGAGGATAGTGCTTACCGTATTGGACAGCATAACTCAGGGAGTCAAAGTAACATGTACATTGCCATTGCCGGTTAGTCACTAGGCCATGTCCAACTCTGCAACCACATGAACTCCAGCCCACCAGGCTCCTCTCTTCATGGGATTACCCAGGCAAGAATACTGGAATGGGTTGCCATTCCCTTCTCCAGGGGATCTTCCTGACCCAGGGATTGAACCCAAGTCTCCGTGGCAGGCAGATTCTTTACTGCTGAGCCACCAGCGAAGCCCATATAAACATATACAGCTATAAATTTTACCCTTAGCACTGCTTTTATTGTGTCTTATTACTTTGGGTATACCATAATTTTTAAATTATTTACTCAATTCCATTCAACATGAAATTGAATTAGTAATTTAAAAATCCCCAATAAACAAAAGTCCAGGACTAGATGGCTTCACCAGTGAATTCTAGCAAACATATAGAGATGAGTTAACACTATACTTCTTAAACTATGCCCAAAAACTGCAGAGAAAGGAACACTTCCCAGCTCATTCTATGAGGCTAGCACCATCATGACACCAAAATCACACACACACACACACACACATTACAGGCCAATATCACTGATGAATATGGATGTAAAAATCCTCAACAGAATACTAGCAAACTGAATCCAAAAAAATATTAAAAGGATCATAGGACATGATCAAGAGGGATTTATCCCAGGGATGCAAGGATTTTTCAATATTCACAAATCAATCAATGCGATGCACCACATAAACAAATGAACAAATCCCAGCTCCCTGCTTCTCCTTCCTGGGGCCAGAAGGAGGTGAACCACACATCTAGTGTTTCTACATTTCTGGGAGCTGCCCAATGGACTAACTACTATTGCACCTATTTCAGAGCACTGACAGATTCTGGAATACTTAGATGGCTGGGGCCACTAGGACTGAAGACAGAGGTTTAAACTAGCCTGAATGTTTGAAAGGTTACCCAAAGTCTCTGGCTGGACTGATCAGCAAGGATCTCCTCCTGTATGAGGCCAGTCTGTGAAGACTGGAAGTGGCTGTTTTTCCCACTGTGAAGATTTCAATACAAAACGTCAAGAAAAATGAAGAAACAGGGAAATAAGTCCCAAAGGAACAAGTTAAATCTCCAGAAACCAACCCTAATGATACAGGTATGTGATTTACTTGACAGAATTCAACCCAACCATTGTAATGTTGCTTATTCAGGTCAGAAGAAATGCATGAATTGCAGCCAAAGATAGAAAAGTAAACACATACAGCAATGTTTATATTCATAGCAGCATTGTTCTCAAAAACAAAACAAAACAAAACATTGAAATAGTACAAATACCCATTGACAAAAGAATGGATAATTTAGTTACAGAGTGTTCAGATAATGGAATACTATGCAGCAATAAAAATGAAAAATAGCAGCCATATGAATGAATTGTAGAAAAAATGCTAAATGAGAAAAGCAAGTTTCACAGGACTGTGTACAGTATTATATCCTTTTCATAAAGCCCCAAAGAAAACAAAACTAGACAAAAAGGAATATAAGGAAATAAAAACATACAGCCAAATACAGTAGTTACCTTTGAGGAAAAGCAGGGAAATACAATCAGGAAAATTCATAGTGTTGGGTTGGCCAAAAAGTTTGTTCCATAACATCTTATAGAAAAACCTGAATGAACTTCCTGGACAACCCAATAGGGTCAAGGGTTTAGGTAAATTTTGATTTTTCATGGTGTTAGTATTCTGATTCATATCTCATGTATGTTATATTTATTATTGTGTATGTATTAAATTCTTCATAATAAAATGAGGGGGAAAAAATAACAAGATTGTTCTGGAAAACACCAGATCACTTTGCCTCTTCCCCTTCACACATTTTTCAACATTTCTCTGTATCTTGGATAAAGGACAGAATGGCCAGGGTTCACGCATTTAAGTTGCAAAAACAAATATTTATCAATGTCAAGCACTGAACTAAAGACTTTTTATCCAGCATCTTATCTGATGATCACAAAAACAAATTGGTTTTTGGGTTGGTACTTTTATGGTTCCCATGTCACACATGAGGTAATAAAGCTTAAAGAGATGAGAACACTCACCGATGAAATATATTGCCCAAAGTCACATGGTCAAGAAGCCAAGACAGGATTTGAACTCAAATCCGACAAACATCAGAGTCTGCACTCTTAACATGTGATTTCTGGACTGGCTATAACTGCTGGAACCTGAGGCTAAAATATCATGAACTTAGATTATGTATAGCAAGTAACTGCCACTGATTAAGTAAATTACACCATTATTTAAGTACTTCCTTTTGGTGCTGAGTATACATCAGATCTTTAAATTTCACCTTGTTGCTAGATCTTCTCTGGCAGATAAGGAAACTGAGGCTCCAAAAGTTACATTATTGACAGAAAGAAAGCTCATACATTTAGGTAACCACAATGCCAGAAAGCAAACTCAAGCCGTGGGCGCTTCCTAAATATGAAAAAAACTAAAGACATGCAGGTAGATGGTTAACACCTCAGTCTGTACAATTTGTAGCTGGGCTGACATTGTGTGAAAGAGATTACATCTTGCCACTTATGATCATGAAGGTCTTTAAAATGAAAATGATGACATTTACATGGAACATGGCTGTATGTGTAAACCACACCCTTGGGCAGGATATGCCTGAGGCAAGACAGGATGAGGTTCCGGGTTGAGGGGAAGGTAGGAAGGGGAACCAAACCAGCACAACAAGATGATAGGAAAGAAGGTAGGTAATGATTCTGAAGATGACCAGCCAGTTAATGACAGTGAAGACAGAGGCAAAGCCTTGGATGGTTTAGGCAGTTTTACTTTTTAAAAAGTATACTTTGAAGCCTGATGCTATATATAGTGAATAATTCATGCTCTCTGGGATCACAGAAAGGCTTTGAGATGCTCTAGGAAAAAGAAGGAGGAGGAAAAAAAACCTGTCCAGAGGGGTTTGTGGGTTTGGGAAGACAGAGGTATGTGTGCTACATGTTAATGTAACTCTAGCCAGGTGTCCTGATTAGCGAATCTTGCTATAGATCACGTGATAAGGACTCAGGCTATCTCTCTTCTGGGAGTTCAAGCAGCTTTGCAAATGGTTTTTAAAAAATCATCATACAGCAAACATTCCGTGTGGTCTGCAAGGCTGAAACCGCCTGGCTTTTTTCTTCTCCTCCATAATCCTTATAGGTTTCTGCCTCCTTTCTCTCCAGGTCAGCTTAACCCATTGGTGTTTACCTCACCTTTCTGCTTTGCAGAGCAGTAGCTCTGGGGTATCTGGACCAAATCCGAAAAACTTGTGACCTAACAACTGCAGGGGGAGCTGGAGTTGGGAAGACCCCACTGGATCACCAATCAGGGTCTTGGACTCATAGATATACTTCAATAAACCTGCAGACACTGAAGGAGAACAGTGGAAGAAGATAACTGATGCTATGAAATGTTCCCACCAGCCACCTCACACCCACAGAAAGTCTCTGGTTTCCCCAATTAGGATCCGGGGGAACTCACAGTGGACGACAACTGCAGGGGCCCCAGACAGCCCAAGAGGTGAGGCTGGGTGTCCCGTGAATGGTCACAACAAACACGCTCTGAATAGAATCGAGAGCCAAAACCAGAAAAACTACATAATGGGTCAGATGCTAGGTGTGACAGTGAGAGCACAGGACAGGTCAAGAAAGTTCAGGAAGCAACAAAGCTAAAACAGGGACTGAACTATGGTTTTCTTCCTCAAAGGTGAACCAGACTCTAGGGTTGTTTGAGAGGGTAGGACCTCCAAGCAATAAGGTCTCACAAGACCGATAGCTTCAGCTGCTCCCAGAAGTAGTGGTCATATCAGGCTGCTACTTGAGTGAAAGCTACTTCCTCTGGGAGTTACTGAGCCTGCTTCAGCCCATGACTCCTTAAGGCATCAGCTTTGTTGACAGTAATGGTTCATAACAGCTGCTCCCACGGCCACTCTTATCTCCCTCCTCTAACTGGGTCTGCCATCCCTGGGGCCCTTCAAATGGAAGTTTTAAAAAATAATCATAATGATGATGATAATGACTAACTTTTTCTAAGCACTTACTATATGCTAAAGATCCTATACTGAGAAGCTATTATTTCATTTATTCCTCACAGTAACCCCCATGATGAAGTATTTTTATTATTATGCCTTTTTACTAAACCAGGGGAAAACAATTCAGTTAAATAATATGCTCAAGTTTACAGTTTTTAAGTGACAGAGCACAGATTTGAACCCAGGTCTCTCTCTCTGATTGTGAATGCTGTGCTCTTAACTGCTGCAACGATGTCTCCTAAATTTGAAGGATGCACAAAGCCCTCTAAAGAAAAAAAAAAAAATCTTGTGCACTTCTAGTATTGACTTAAATTACTTTTATTACAATTTTATTAAAATGTAAACAAATATAAAACTAAGTTCTAAACTCATTCTAAAATAATGAAGCCAAAACCAAACATATATATTAGAAACATTTAATAACTAAACTATAAGCCCCATAACACTCCAATTAAAAACATTAATTCAATGTGGTGAAGGGTGTTCTTCTGCTGAAACTAGGTTGTCAGTGTGGGTTTTAATAGAAGAGGGATGAGCCTCAGGTCAGGTTCTGCATTTAATACATTTTTTGAATGTATTTTGGCTTCAGTTAATTCAGATAATGCCTGTTGGCATAAGTATGTTGTTAATTATTTCAAGGCTTTGCTTGCTAGTTCACAATAAATAGACCTCAGATATTTCTGAAACACTGCCAACAAACAATCTTCAAGTGTCAATTTTAATTAAGTGTCATTTGATAACTCTGTAATGCTGTCTTGTTTACTTGAAAAGAGGGTTATGATGGCAGCATTACTGAAATTTTCATTAAATAAACCCTGATTGCCAGAAGCAGGTCTCATTTCATGTGTCTGGTCATGCTTAAAGTGAATGAGTATGGACAGTCTGGCTTGTTCAGTGATGGATTCTGTGCTGGGCATCTGTGTCATTGGGGGAGTACTGCCCAGGAGTAGCCTGCTTTGACAGTGAGGTGCATGTAAGCCCCTGCACTCCCTGATGGCTCCGTTCTCCCTTTATGTTTCTTTATGATATTGGGCTGGCCAAAAAGTTTTGTCAGGTTGAATTTTTTGGCCAACCCCATAGTTTTATTAGTGCATCACTCCCTGAAGTCAATCTTCACTTAGTCAAAACGGAATTTCTATAACATATACAAATATCCACATGGACATTATGTGGCAGTTCTTGGAATGCACAATCTTAAAATAATTCAGAGTATGCCTGTTAATTTATTAATTATCTTTGACATGCCACACCAACTTTCAAAACTTGTTTTCTGAGACAGTGGCCCGTGGGTTCCACTCTGAGAAACTTGCACCAAAGTTGCTGATTTCCCAGCATTCAGTGCACAGAGAGGGACACAGCTCTTTGAAGGATTCTCTGCTATTAAAAAGTCTTGATCTTAGAGTCACCTTTCAAATATATGCAGAGGCTCCATTCTCAGCCCCTTTCTACTGAACCCTAAACGCAGTCCCACATTCCTGTTTCTATAAGGCTCACCCTCAGACAAAGAAACTCCCATTTCTCAGCGCTCAGGGCTCCCCAGGGGAGGCACACTGGTAAAGAGAGCAATGGCCTTGAGCCCTACATGGATTTCTTTGGCTTTTCCTTGTAGGGAGACAAGCCTCATCGCCCTCTTTAGATTGATGAAGAAACTATAGCAGAAAGACCTGACTTGTTTGACATCACTGAAGGAAGTTATAGAACCAGAATGTGAACCTATGATTCCGGGGTTCCTGTTTCCTGCTGTTCTCAGTAAAACATATGGGCTCATCTGACTAATAGACCTACCCACTTTGCAGCAGCAGGGTCCCCTGCATTATTAATAGAACTACAGGAGACCCCAGTTCAATTCCTGGGTCAGAAAGATCCACTGGAGAAGGGATAGGCTACCCACTCCAGTATTCTTGGGATTCCCCTTGTGACTCAGCTGGTAAAGAATCCACCTGCAATGCAAGAGACCTGGGTTTGATCCCTGGCTTAGGAAGATCCCCTGGAGAAGGGAAAGGCTACCCACTCCAGTATTCTGGCCTGGCTAACTTCATGGACTGTATAGTCCATGGGGTCACAAAGAGTCCGACAAGACTCAGCAACTTTCACTTTCACTAGAGAGGAAGGAGGGTGCACAGGAACAAGGGAAGAATCAATAGCCTTTATGGGGGTGTGGGAGAGGTGGAGCAGATGTTTGGGACTAGAAGATGCAAACTAGTATATATAGAATGGATAAACAACAAAATCCTACTGTATAGCACAGAGAACTATATTCAATATCCTGTGATAAATCACAATGGAAAAGAATATGAAAAATAACATATATGTATAACTGAGTCACTATACTGAATGACAGAAATCAATACAACATTGCAAATCCACTATACTTCAATAAAATATTTTTTTAAAAGGAGCCATTATGCACTTCTATAAGATATAATACTGGAATATCTTATTTTACAAATAGTAACAAAAACAATACTGTTTATGATGCAGAATTTTAAATTAACTTCTCTGACTATTCCCATTCACTCTCTTTGCCATTGGTTTGAGATGTAATTATGAACAATAATTTTTTTGTATCATAGGACTCTAAAATCCTTTTTATTTTTTTTATTTTTTGGTAGTGTCAGGTGGCTTGCAGGATTTTAGTTCCCTGACCAGGGATTGAACTCCTGCCCATGTCAATGAAAGCACTGAGTTCTAACCATTGGACTATCAGGGAATTCCCTAAAATGTATTTATTAGTTCAACAAATACAAATGTAAAAGGGTACCCGTAAAAACAAACTTTAAATGTTTTAATGTTATTTTAATTGGGAAAACTTCTATTTGGGAATTTTTAGAATCTTTTGACACAGCCTTCCTTGGTTTGGGAGAAATCAACAGGATAGACTCTTCAGTTGCACATTGACAATACACAATTGTCAATGCGAACAATTGTTCTCAGAGAAAACTGGTTTCCCTACATGTGTGAATGCAGATGATGTAGGCTGAAGTTTGCATATTTTTGATTGGGTAAATTGAGTACATTCATTGTAAAGCAGACCAGGCCCTAAAGATTTAGATAATTATTTTAAAGTAAGATTAATAATTAATGTTTCTTAAGTGGTATCACTTAAATTAGGATATCTCAGACTTGAACAAATATATCATTGACTGTTTTCACTGCCTTTTCTAGAGTTCCCCTGAAACTAATGGGTATTTGTATTAGAGAGATGAATAAAACCCTCTTCAGGCTCAGGTATTGAGGGGTGGGGATAGGTGGGGTCCCAGGAGTGACCACTATTTATAACAGTATATATTAAACTTGGAGAAATCTATAAATGAGGCAATTCTTAGCTGTGCTGTTGAAGATCTAATGGAGGAGGCAATGTTCACCCTTAGTGGAGGGAGAGCAGCAGCCTGGAGAAGGGAATTATAAGATAATGTGATAACATGGCAGGTGAGGGCAGCCTACTTTGGAACTGAATTGGTGGACCAAGTAACCAGCAACTACCAACATTAGTGTGAGGGACATGTAAACATTCATTGGAGTCCTCCTTGATAGAGAAACTTGGAAGAAAGATTAGCATTTCTAAAATTGAGATCATGAAACAGACTATTTTGTACCCATTTCCAGAGCAAAATAAATGAGACCTTCCAGTTACATTTATCATTCACAAGAGACACACTAGGTAGAACTGGAGATACAAAGGCAAACAAAGCAGGGTCTCAGCCTTTAAAGCTCTTAATATCTAGAATTAGGAAAGACTAGAGATCTCTTCAAAAAATTAGAGATACCAAGGGAACATTTCATGCAAAGAGGGGCTCAATAAAGAACAGAAATGATACGGACCTAACAGAAGCAGAAGATATTAAGAAGAGGTGGCAAGAATATACAGAAGAACTGTACAAAAAAGATCTTCATGACCAAGATAATCACAATGGTGTGATCACTCACACTCCATGGAGCCAGACATCCTAGAATGTGAAGTCAAGTGGGCCTTAGGAAGCATCACTACGAACAAAGCCAGTGGAGGTGATGGAATTCCAGTTGAGCTATTTCAAATCCTGAAAGATGATGCTGTAAAAGTGCTGCACTCAATATGCCAGCAAATTTGGAAAACTCAGCAGTGGCCACAGGACTGGAAAAGGTCAGTTTTCATTCCAATCCCAAAGAAAGGCAATGCCAAAGAATGCTCAAACTATCACACAATTGCACTCATCTCACATGCTAGCAAAGTAATGCTCAAAATTCTCCAAGCCAGGCTTCAGCAATATGTGAACCGCGAACTTCCAGATGTTCAAGCTGGTTTTAGAAAAGGCAGAGGAACCAGAGATCAAATTGCCAACATCCGCTGGATCATCGGAAAAGCACAGAAAAACATCTATTTCTGGGTTATTGACTATGCCAAAGCCTTTGACTGTGTGGATCACAGTAAACTGTGGAAAATTCTGAAAGAGATGGGAATACCAGACCACCCTGACCTGCCTCTTGAGAAACCCGTATGCAGGTCAGGACATGGACATGGAACAACAGACTGGTTCCAAATAGGAAAATGAGTACCTCAAGGCTGTATATTGTCACCCTGCTTATTTAACTTATATGCAGAGTACATCATGAGAAATGCTGGGCTGGAGGAAGCACAAGCTGGAATCAAGATTGCCAGAAGAAATATCAATAACCTCAGATATGCCAGATGACACCACCCTTATGGCAGAAAGTGAAGAACTAAAGAGCCTCTTGATGAAGGTGAAAGAGAAGAGTGAAAAAGTTGGCTTAAAGCTCAACATTCAGAAAACAAAGATCATGGCATCCAGTCCCATCACTTCATGGCAAATAAATGGGGAAACAGTGGCTGACTTTATTTTTTGGGGCTCCAAAATCACTGCAGATGGTGACTGCAGCCATGAAATTAAAAGACGCTTACTACTTGGAAGGAAAGTTATGACCAACCTAGATAGCATATTAAAATGCAGAGACATTACTTTGCCAACAAAGGTCCATCTAGTCAAGGTTATGGTTTTTCCAGTTGTCGTGTATGGATGTAAGAATTGAACTATAAAGAAAGCTGAGCACTGAAGAATTGATGCTTTTGAACTGTGGTGTTGGAGAAGACTCTTGAGAGTCCCTTGGACTGCAAGGAGATCCAACCAGTCTATCCTAAAGGAGATCAGTCCTGGGTGTTCATTGGAAGGACTGATGTTGAAGCTGAAACTCCAATACTTTGGCCACCAGATGCGAAGAGCTGACTCATTGGAAAAGACCCTGATGCTGGGAAAGATTGAGGGCAGGAGGAGAAGGGGATGATAGAGGATGAGATGGTTGGATGGCATCACTGACTCAATGGACATGGGTTTGGGTAGACTCCGGCAGCTGGTGATGGACAGAGACACCTGGTGTGCTGTAGTTCATGGGGTCTCAAAGAGTCAGATATGACTGAGTTGAACTGAAATATCTAGTGGGTGGTCATCTGTGTGTGTATATTGGGAGAGTGAGGGGCTGATAGGCAGGTTGGGAGGGTTACCTTTTAACAATAGGAGGTCACAGTAAGAAAAGTCATTTCCAGGTTTGTAATCTATCTGTATAAAAGGAAAAAATTTGGTGCCTCAAAATATTCCTTCTCTGTAAAAAGCCCTAGCTAACCTGGAGCAATGACTCCTCAGTCACAGCCCCTGGGAGGCAGGAATTGCCCATGGGGACTATGGTTCATCCCACTCTTTATAAAGTAAATGAATAGATTTAACAAAAGAAGAAAATAGCATTTTAAAAAACATCTGGAGAACAGAAAGGAAAAAAAAATTAATCTCTGTGAGCTGAATGCCAAAAGGAGCAAAGACAGTCAATGAAAGTGAAAGTCACTCAGTCATGTCCAACTTTGCGACTCTATAGTCCATGGAATTCTCCAGGCCAGAATACTGGAGTGGGTAGCCTTTCCCTTCTCCATGGGATCTTCCCAACTCAGGGGTCAAACCCAGGTCTCTTGCACTGCAGGCGGATTCTTTACCAGCTGAGCTATAAGGAAAGCCCAAGAATACTGGAGTGGGTAGCCTATCCCTTCTCCAGCAGATCCTCCCAACCCAGGAATCAAACCAGAGTCTCCTGCATTGCAGGAAGATTCTTTACCAACTGAGCTATCAAGGAAGCCCAGAGATAGTAAGAGATATAATTAACTTACAGTTAATGTATAATCTGCTAATAAGGAAGAAGAAGATTGTACTGTGGGTTTCAGGCACATAGTGAAGTAGCTTTAACTTCCTCCTCAGGTCACCTGGGCTACACTAGAAATTGATGGATAATCACTTCATGCACTTTGTCTTACAAAGAAAGATGATGTCTTAGAGAATCTAAAAATGTGTTTTCTAATTGAAGAGGGAAAAACAAAGCAAGTGTCAAATTTAGTAAAAGCCATCTCATTTCCCATCTCTCTCCCATCATCATCTAAGTTATTGAAAAGTTATTAACAAGTTTGAAATGGTCTATCGTTCACAAGAATCAAAATTGACTTTTCAGAGGGATAGTGGGGGGAGGTGGCTTCTAAGACCTTGATCAGCACATTTGCTCTTACTTGTGGTTGAGCCAGACTCTGTGAACCAGGGAAATTAACTGATCACTGGGGCTAAGACTGCTTTGTTCCCTTAATTTCAGAAGTTCACTATACACATAACACAATTCTCTCAAGAGATTCTGTGTCCAGCAAGCTAGTAAAAAAAATAATAAAACAAATATAAATTGGACCTATGCTACCTCATGGTTACCAATAATGTATATATGGTTAAAAGGCCGGGGGGGGGGGGTGGGGGGCAATGTCCTGTCCTTCCAATCTCTTTATCCTGTTGACCACTTCCCTCTCAGTGTCCTCCCCTCCTTTGCTCCCACTATTTTCTGATTATCCTACAACCTCTCTGATCCTTCCTCATCAGCTTTTTTCACAAATATCTTCCCTCAGCCCATTATAGATCTAGGTACCCTCTTCCTGTGGGAGCATCAACGAGCCCAACTTGTTCTGTTACATTTTTGTTGTAATGTGTTCTGATGCAACTGTCTCCTTGGTCCTCTTGCCTTTAGACTTTCTTCTGTCCAATACAGCTTCTGTGTAACTGCCAGAGAAATTTTCCAAAGTAAATCTCACCAAACTTTTCCTTGTTTAAAAACACTCCAACATTTCCCATTATCCACAAACTCAGAAGCTGTGGCCAGGCACAAAATGATTTTACAATGTGGATCTTACCTAATCTCTCCAAATATACCACCTACCACACACCTCTCAAGTGTGTCTTATGATCCAGAATTACTTGCAGCTCCAAAATGTCCATGCCATTTCTATGCAATGCCCTTTTTCTACTTTGCCTGGCCAGCCCCACCCAGGTAGGCCTCCCCTGATCATGCCTGCAGCACCGCCTGATCTAGTTAAGAGGCTACTCCTTTCTGATCTTCCTTGGTGCTCACTACTTTCCTTCATTATAGCATCCTCTTGTAGTGGTTTGCACAGCATTTGGACAGGAAAGCGTGTATACTGTAAGTATTATAAAAATAAGAGCTTTAGTATAGGAGTTAGACTTTACACAGATATGCAAGGAACTGGAGATGAGATGATCTGGTAGGGGAAGTCAAAAAAACAGTCATTAGCCAGGCTCCCTGCAGCAAAGCTGTGGGGACATGAGGAGAAATCGAAGAAGCCACCAAAGTGGGATCACAAAAGGAAGAGTTGATGGGGAAGTTTCTGAAGACTGCCCCCCTCTGCAGAAGAAGTCACCTCTGCACAACTGCTGGCTTGATATGTCACTAGCCAAGCACCCGGTGGTGAGCCTGGAGCCACTTACTTAAGACAAGCTGAATGATGAATGGAGAAGCCCACCAGTACTTATGCCTCTGTCCATCGCTGTTTGTGCCTGAAAGCAATGGATTTGGCTCCATTTCTGATGGCCAAATCATACACGCAATTTTTTTTTTCTTTTGGAAAAGGAGTCAGGCAAGGTTTTCCTGGGAAACTTAGATCCCAGATTTGGCTAAGCTGACCTCGCATGGTCCAGCACACCTTACCTGCCTGTCTCTACTCTGGACCATAACATCAGAAGACAAGGAGTATGTTTCAACCCACTTTCAATTATTCAACATCAACCATGGGGCTTAAGAGAGACTCAGCAGAGGTCTGGACAATGAATGAAGGGCACTAATATAGCCAAGAAGGCATGTGTGCATGCTAAGTCACTTCAGTCGTGCCTGACTCTTTGAGATCCCATGGACTGAAGCCCACCAGGCTCCTCTGTTAAGTCCAATTATTCTCAGAGCAGATGGTGGGAATGGTACTAGCTTGCTGGGCTTCTCTGTCGGTGGAATTTTCCAGGCAAGAATACTGGAGTGGGTTGCCATTTCCTGCTCTAGGGGATCTTCCTGACCCAGGGACTGAACCCTCACCTCTTGCATCTCCTGTGTTGGTAGGAGGATTCTTCACCACTAGGGTCACCACAAAGTCCGAGTACTAGCCATTCTTGGAATCAAATCTCTCTTGTGATATGACTGAACTCTAGAGACTAAAGAACTACATAAGGAGTCTACTGCGGAAGATAAATTTTATTATCTACATCAACACATGTACTTAAAAGGTAAAGAAAATGGGGAACTATTTTCTAAAATCAAATTGATATTTTTCCCCTGTATTGTTAGCAACATCTTCAGTGTTTATGGCTTTGTTTTGGTTTTAGGGATGTCATTCATTTTTTGTTTGCCTGTTCTTGTTTTTAGGATACTGACAGTAATGTATAGGGAAGGACTATATATTATGCCATCAGATTTATCCTGAGGTTAATAGTGTTCTTATTAAAATATCAAAAGAATTTGAAAATATATCTGTTTTTTAAGTCTATTCCAAGAATACCAAAGTACATACCCATTTGTTCTTCCCTCAGAAAGGACAAATACATCTCCATCAAAAAAAGAGAGAGAGGGAAAATTCAGAGTTAAAGTCTGAATTTTCGACTTTATTTTAATCCTACTATGCCCTGAAATTCCAAATTATAAATTCTACTTCTGATTAAAAAAAACAGCAACAACAACGAACTGTTTATGGGTAATAAAGTCATGCCCCTAGAGAAGAGAGGCACTGAGGGTTTTATTTGGTTGGCACCAAAATCGTGTTATGCTATTTCTCTCCATGTTTCCTTTCCTTGGCTCCTCGCAGGTCAATATTGTGTGCAATAACATGGTCAGGGTAACTTGTTTATCTGGTACTGTATTTCTGACCTTCTGAAAAATTTTGGGGAAAAATGTTTTGTTATCAAATTAATATGTCCAGTTTTTATTTGACTTTCACAGGTAAAACTCTAGATCTTTGACTCCAAAAATAATCAACCCCTCCCTACCCTCAGTTCTGTGGGGAGGTTTCATTAATCCTCATTCTTACAATGGAGGATGTGGTCTTATGTCAGGGATAATGTGAAACTGCAGAACAAAAATGGCACATCTTTGCATATAATGTTTATTAAAGATATTTTGACAAATTCTATAGCAAACATGGCTATGTTATAAAATGGAATGTAATACTTGCATACTTTTATAATGTAAATGGGGGGTTTCCTAGTGGCTCAGATGGTAAAGAATCTGCCTGCAGTGTAGGAGACATGAGTTTGATCCCTGGGTCGGGATGATCCCCTGGAGAAGGAAATGGCTACCCGCTCCAGTATTCTTGCCTGGAGAATTCCAAGGACAGAGGAGTCTAGTGGGCCACTGTTCATAGGGTAGCAAAAAGTTGGACATGACTGAATGACTAAAGCTACTACTGCTACTATAAAATAAGAGACTCAAAGCAATGTTGACTTTATTAGGAATCTCTTTAGAGACTCAACTCTCCCTCTATTAGGAGTAATTTCATAGAAATTCTTTTGAGGAGCCTAGTCTCTGAGCAAGCATTATTTGGGGGCATTAGTGATGAAAAGCACTCATGTTTTGGACAAAAGGAATTTTCTGTCATCCTCAGAAAGATTTAGGACTAGACGCTACCATCTAAATGGATACTGTCAAGTTAATCGGAAAAGCATTTTTATGTTTCTTTATTACCAGACATGATATGAGACAACATGTCATTTGATCAATGATGCTGTCATGAATCAACATCCATCTGTCAGCCCAAAGAGAACAAATGACAAGAGGCTTGGGGATTGAAAAGAGGAGGAGCCTGGGATAGAAGTCCACTGTCACAAGATATTCCTGGATGTTTTTGGCTGAAAGCCATCTAACCTCTGCTCCCTCCCTTCCCTCCTCCTATCTTCCCCCGCTGCCCCCTCTCCATGCCTCATCTCCCCTCCTTTAGAGTCCCAGACCAGCAATATGCAATATGTTCCAGATTCTTGCAATGCTTTTGGTTAGATGATCTATTAAGGAAACCCCAGCAACTCTTGTTACTCTCTAATTTATACATTTAAGCAAAAATGTTCAAAGATCTTCAAGAATAAGAAGTTCTTTAATTCCTGTAAGTTAGAACAATCCAGATTCACTAAGTTTGGCAGGAAGCAAGAGACCTCCTCATAACAATGTCACTCAGACATGGTAAATCAGTGCTGCCTTGACTTGGTCCAGGGTAGGTGAGGGTTGAGGGACTTAAGATGTCCAAATTCATGCCCTAACATCAGACAGAGGATCACATTGCTATGGTAGAAGAAGCTTACTTCCATTTGACTGTTCCCTATCCTGAAGATGTTCCTGTCTGAATAATATAGATCTTATTTCCATGGTAACTATATCCCTTGATCCCATTTTGGTAGGGTGATCATAAACCCTGGGCACCCAAGATACCCCTGGCAGAACTACTAACTGAGTTCCCTTTCACTCTTAAAATTGTCCTAATTTACATGACAAATAAAATGATTTCTTTTAAAAAACCTCACTCTAAAAGCTGCCATTAAATCCGAGCTATTTCCAGCTAACTGAGAGCCACAATAAGCAAAAATAGAGCGTTAATGTAGGTAAGCTGGCCACAGTGTGGTTAGAATGATTCAGCAGGACTATAGGGCAGAAACAAATGAAGGTCCATGCCTTTCAGGGTCACCAAGGAACAACAGAGGGAGGGGCTCCTCTACCCTGGAAGGTGGCTGAGCCCAGCCTAGCAGAGGAGCTGCCTGCCAACCAGCCCTGCCTGCTGCTTCTGGTCCCCTCTCCTGGGCCGCCTTGCTTTCCAAGGCAGTGCAGCACCTAAGCAGAGGTGCGCTGACTTCCAAGGGATGCCATTTACATTCCCATTCTGGGCTGATCAGCTACCAGCTGTGGGACCCAGGGCAGATACACCTAACCTTTCTAAGCTTCAGTTTTTCCATCCTCAAAATGAGAATAATCAGAGCTGCCTGGCAGGGTTGGTAGAAAGATCAGAGATTATGTAAGTATTTATCTTGGGGTCTAGGGCAAAGTTAGCGCAAAGTAAACAGAAGCTGTGTTCTGCATTCTGCACTATTTAGTATAGGATTCCCCATCTTAGAAATGGATCTCGATTTTTAAATGCCCAGCTCCCATCAATCCTGTTTGTCAGCCATCCCTCAAGAACAACCTCTCTACATTCTACCTTAGCTTGGCTCACAACACCCATTGTTCCAGAAGGCAAGGCATGAAGCAGGCCTTCAATACACTCCTGATCAATTCATAAGTTGCCTCCCAAGTCCAGTGAATATTGACAGCTAAGGTCTACCAGTTCCTCCTCTCACCCTTCCAGGTCTGCCCAAGGTATTGACAGGGAAGGGGACATCGTTGTGAGGCAAAGGCCCAGGGCCCTGAATGGAATCAAAATAAACTATCCTCTGAAAGCAGTGAAATTTCATTACCTCTCTTTTCTCTAACCATGTTCACAAATAATGGAATGTCAGTATTACCTTTTTTCATTCCAACAAATAAAAACAGAAATACAGACCTTAGTTTTTTAGCCTGCAGTACTATGTTGCTGGCAATTGACACTCATGCTTTCATAAACAGCAGAACCTTCTCTGCCATGCCATTATTTTGAATATGTCTATATATTGGCATATACATTCATATTTAAAATATTTTGTTTAACTAGGGCTTTAGTTGAGACATCTAATTGGGTGTGCAAACCAGCTATGTTAGAAAATTGCCAAAAATTATTTATCCTCACTGCTATGGAGACTCAGCTCAAAATCAGTGTTTCCTGGAATACTGCAGCCTACATGTTACATGCATGCTAAGTCGCTTCTGTCATGTCCAACTCTGCAACCCTATGGACTGTAGCATGCCAGGCTCCTCTGTCCATGGGATTCTCCAGGCAAGAATACTGGAGTGGGTTGCCATGCCCTCCTCCACGGGGTCTTCCCAGTCCAGGGATCAAACCCAAGTCTCTTGTGTCTCCTGCACTGGCAGGTGGGTTCTTTACCACTAGCACCACCTGGGAGGCTGACCTACTTTGTAATTAGGTATAACACAATACTTTAATTTTTGGTTATAGTCCTGCTAAGTAAAGAACATAATGTGTTGTATAGTCCTGTCATTATAAACAAATGTTTAAACTCCTTGAGGCAAAGGGAAGGATCCTAGACTTTGGTATGCACTGGCTCCTGGGGCTAAACTTTTTGAAAGATACCAGATATAAATGTATATTAACACTGGTTTCTCTCTAAGTATTCCTGAAAACATTCATTGGCCTTGAATTTTTTATGAAACCTCCCACAATCAAACCAGGAACTAGATGTAGCCACCACCCTCCTTACCACCAGTCCCTGCCTGGTATCTGAACATATGATATATGTGACCCTCATATCAATGCACCCCAAATCTTAAGTGCTCCCTTGCAATTTCCACTTCCTCTGAAGTCTAGAAATGTTGAGAGTCAAAATACTGACCCAAAGATCACTTTCAATGTCTAAGATGTGATTTGAATCCTCTTTACTGTGTTTTTAAAAGAGCCTGTGACTTTGTCTATGAGAAATTAAACTAATACAAGAATTTAAACTCCACTTTGTTCAAAAGCAGCACCGATTGGCCATCAAGCTTACAAAAAAAAACCCCTCCCTCATTTCTCATTAGTATTCATTGTAACATTTTTGTTTTGACTGTATATTTCATTTGTTATCCAATCAGTCAAGGACAAGTCAGGAGGCTATATCATCTTTCTGCCCACAACAGGTTGGCCTTGAACTCCCCAAGTCATAAGTGGAAGAAAGGGTCCAAGAAGGGGAGATAAGGGTCAATGTTGCCAATAGCATAATTGTGATGCCTGGCGAGGCAAGGTCAGTGGCACACAGGTTTAAACAATTGTGCAACCAGAGTTGTTGGTCTACCACTTCACCAGATAAACCAAATGGAAAATCATCATGAAAGGGACTCACTCTTTCTGTGATGAGATGTTTATCTTTCCTTTTTACTAAAACAGCCACAAGGAGAAGAAAATCACACACTGACACCAGACTCTGACACGGTGCTTTCACGTGTGCATTGCATTCTGGGCTGTCTTCACAACAACCATGCAAGTGTTTATACTCACACTTTGGAGGAGAAGAAACTGACTTCCAGATGATTAAAAATCTCTGGGGCTTATAGTTGCCACTGGAGGAAAGCTTGGGGAGAAGGGATAGTTAGGGAGTTTGGGATCAACATATACACACTGCTATATTTAAAATGGATAACCAACAAGGTCCTAGTATATAGCACAGGGAACTCTGCTCAACATTATATGGCAGCCTGGCTGGGCGGGGAGTTTGGGGGAGAATGGATACATGTATATGCATGGTTGAGTCCCCTTGCTGTCCACCTGAAACTACCACAATATTGTTAATCAGCTATTTTCCAATATAAAAAAGAAAAGTTTTTTAAAAAATCTCTGGGGCTGCAACAGGAATAACAGTTATGCACAGAGCCTGGGTCTCTCAATTCCAGTGTCTACTTCTTCCTCTGTTGACCTTAGGAATAAATAATGCAGATGATCAACTGCATGGTGTCCTATAGGATGCTCCTCTGGACCAGCACCCAGGCACTTTGAGTACTCTGTCACAATGCCTGTCCTCAGCCTCCATAAGCTTACCCTCACCAGATCAAGCATCCAGCACTGACATCCATCCTGAGTCCCCAGCACAGGGCTGTCAGGCACAGTTGTACAGGTTGTGCACTGCTCAACCCGAGGAGGGTCATTAACACTGTGGCCTACATGACTGTTCTATCTCAACATGCAAAACACGTGTTATGGCCCATCAGGCCAGGTATGACTGGCTGTGCAACTGGTGTGCCAGGCTCCTATGTAATGCCCTACAAGGTTTACATAACCCCATCTAATTCTTACTATAAATTATATGACAGAGTAACAAAAAGTCAATAAAGAAAGCTTGTTGTATAAAAAATAACTAATAGGAACCATGTTTATGACTATAAATTGAGAATAATGCTTCCCAGGTGGCTCAGTGGTAAAGAATTCGTCTGCAATGCAGGAGACATGGGTTTGATTGCTGGGTCAGAAATATCCCTTGGAGAAGGAAATAGCAACCTACTCCAGTATTCTTACCTGGAGAATCCCAAGGATAGAGGAGCATAGTGGGCAACAGTCCATAGGGTCACAAAAGAGTCAGACATGACTTAGTGACTAAACAACAAATTATAATAATGTGGATTCAAGGATGCTACTTGAAAGATTTCATGTCCAAATATCATGTTTTACTGAATATTTATAAACTATACCTTTATGCTCTGGTCATATCACAAGAAATTTTTACCCCTGCCGTAAGTCACACAGCATACTTCACTAAGGCCACCAGTGTTAGCAAAACTGCATTATATTCATAGAAACAAATGATATTACAGCATGAAAATGTAAAAAAAAAAAGAGAGAGAAAAGCAAATTTTAAAAATAAATGTAAATCTACCAAATATAAACAGAGAATAAATATCTTTGGTCATTTTAAAACACCATAGAATTCAAAAAATGATACTGCCTTTCTTAGGGTAGCAATATATTTAAGTTAATAATTGAACAAACTACTAAAGGCTGAAAATGAATATTCAACATTACCATCACCAGTGTCTCTATTAGTTGGCCTAACTTGTACTTTGGAAAACATTAAGCAAAACTAGCAAAAATTAAGCATAAACAATGATGTCCTCTTTAAATGCTTGGATAGCTGTAGTAATACTGGCAGAAGTGGCTGCAATTATTCTCCTTCCGTGGGCCCACCAATTTGCCATCCCTTTGTGTTCCTTTCAACACGAGTAGGACTCTATTTCCCCAGCCTTTGAAACTGATCTAGCTTTGTGACTTAGCATGATCAACAGATTGCAACAGAAGTTCTCTCCATCAATAAGAGAGATCTCTTTCCAACAAGCAGACACACAGACATTCTCCCAGTGGCCCTATCTCCACATGACTATCTGAAAACAAAAAGAAAATTAGTTTCAATTTTCCAGATTTATTTATAAGCCATTTTGAATTTCCAACCTGTTGACAAACATTCCTTGGTGAAGAACTGTACAGAGTTTTGTGAGATCATCAGAAAATCTGCCTGTAGCAACTGTATTAAGTCCTCCAGTCAAATGGTACAGACAGGCTACTATCTCATCTGTGAGATTCAAGATCTTTGTAACCTGAGAAACTTTAATTTATGAAATCAGGAAGCTAAAAGAGACCTTGACTTCCTAAGAGATAGATTTCTAAGAGAACGTTCTTTAGACAACCATAATCATAACCACTATCATGTGATGTCTGCATAGTTCTTTAGCAAATCTACAGAGAAATCTGAGCAACCTGTTGGCAGTGTTGAATACAAGGCGTCCTCTGATGCAAGGAAGAACAGGGAAATGACCTCAAGAGAAAGCTCTTCTCGAAATAGAATAAGTGAAAGAAAAGGCAAAGGGAAGCTAACGACAGCTAATGACAGGATAAAAAGAATGCTGAGGGTCATGTGGGAGATTTACAAGAGTAAAAAAAAAAAAAAAATCTGTATCCCACAGAATTTTTCAAGACTGAACACTCAGTAATAAGGCATTTAATTCAGACTTATTACCACTAATCTCCTGGTAAGCTGTTAGGGTCTCATTTTCTACATTTTAGATTCCATTTTATGTTAGAGAAGGATTTTTTCCTTCTGTATCCAGTACCAGAGCCAAACACTGCTGCCGCAATAGCTATGCCTGATTCTCTGATTATGGTAGAAGGAGCCATTTCTTTTCATTTGAGGAGAAGAATCAAATCCATACAGTGGCTTCCAAGAGCATGCCTATATGTTCACACTTCACAATACTTTCCATCTAGCCTGACTCTTGCTAACTTCTTAGAACTCATGATGATGTTGAACAACCCCAAGAAGCACAGCAGGCTTTGGCACCTGAGATAAAGCAACTCACGTTGGAGATTATTCCAAAGTGAAGTTCCAATAAAACTATTGCACACTCAAAGCTATGAAGCTGGAGATCATCTAAACAAGTAAGATGGTTCAAGAAGAACAAAATATCCAGTGGTATGCTAGGACCAGATCTCACCAGCTTATAAAAGCAGATTGACAAATGTTGAAAATTCTGTAAGCTGGTTGACATTACACTGTTAGCTTGATAGAAGCTATGGTAGGCAAATTCATTCCAAGGAAGTTAACAAATGCTACAAATAAAGATTTCCCCCCCTCCCCCGAAAAGCTGGTTGTTAAACATTTCCTAGCATATCCCTGAAAATAGCTGTCTTCCATTATTTTGAGGCTTATCTTTGGAAAGAGATTATATTTGATAACAGGCAAAGCTTCTCAAAGCTTTCCAGTGCCGTACTGACAAAGGCAAATGAGAGTACAAACTCCTCGGAGATCCAGTTACATTCCAAAGTGGCAGAGAATCTAAATAAATATTGAATGCATAAAATAATGAGGATGTATAATAATGACTGAACTAAAATACCAGATAACAAAAAACACATTATATCTGGCTAGTGTGTAGGCTTAAAAATTTAAAGTCTGTGCATCTTTTAGGAGGGGATTTTGAACACTGTAAAATTAAATTTTTAAAATAAGAGGTATAAGCTAAAAGTATATGGTAAAAATTTGAGAGTAACCATTAAAATTAATGAGAGTATGTGCTGTGTCCTTAGTCGCTCAGTCGTGTCCGACTCTTTGTGATCCTATGGACTGTACCAGGCTCCTCTGTCCATGGGGAGTCTCCAGGCAAGAATACTGAAGTGGGTTTCCATGCCCTCCTCCAGGGAATCTTCCAAACCCAGGGATCGAACCCAGGTCCCCCACATTGTAGGCAGATTCTTTACCATCTGAGCCAGTAAGGAGAGTATATAACATCCAAAACAGTAGATGGAACAAAACAGAATAAGAAAACAAAACAAAGCAATAAAAGAAACAAACACACAAAAATTCAACAAATAAAAGATAAAAAGGTGAAAAATGGAACATGTAAAACTAGAACAAAGTAGACAGCAAATGGCATGGTAGAAAAAAAAATTCATGTGGATCAATAATTAGAATAAATGTAAATTATTAAGGTCATCTGTTAAAAGAGATTATAAGAATGTATTAAAACAAAAAATTCGGCAGAGTGGTTATAAAATTCTACCAGTGGTTATAAAAGACATGCCTAAAACAAAGACACAGAAAGGTAGAAAGGACAAAGTGAGAAAAAAATACTAGAAAAATATTTATTAAATGAATATCAGACAAAGTAAATTTTAAGATAAAAGACAGTATTATGGGTACAGTAAGATGCTACAAAATTAGAGAAAGTTTGATTCACCATGTATGTATTCCATTCTAACTTGTATGCCCAAGTAACATTGATCTGTAAAGAAAATTATAAGGACAAGATTGAAATGCTGTATCAACTGTATCATTCTGATCATGTGAAATTTCAACAGAAATCCCCTCAAAATGTTAGCAAATATATAGACATTTTAGGAAAATAATAATATGCTGGATTGATGGAACAAATACAGAAGTTGTCACTATTGATTGATTCTTCACAAGCTCACATTGAATATTTACAAAAATTAACCATACTAAGCCTTAAAACATATATCAACATGGTTGGGGGGAAAATCAATACAGACCATACTCTGTATTATATTAACAAAGAGATAAATTTAAATATCTCTATTTTGTGGATTTCAAAACTGTACATCTCCATTATCTGTGAGTACAGGAAAAAATAACAGAAAATTGAGAAATACTTAGAACTCAGCTATACCAAGAAATTTACCTATCAATATTTGTTGGATAGAGCTAAGGCACAGATTTTGGGAGATTCGGAAAGGAAGATGGGCTGAAGAACTAGTTAACTGACACCCAAATAAGAGGTTAAAAGAAAACAGAACAAAAATAAAAATAGGAGAAAATAAGAGCAAAAATGTGGAAAGTTAAAATAAAGATAGAACATGATCAGCAAGGCAAAATCAGGCCTTCAGTGTGCAGTTAAATTGAAAATAATCTGGCAAGGTTGGCTAATACAAAGAAAATGGACAGAAAGAAACAATATTAGAAATAGTTTTTAATAGATTTAAAAGGTGAATACCAAAAAACATTATGACAATACACTTAAAATCTTGAATGAAATGGAAAATCCCTAGAAAAATTATCAGAGATCAGATCAGAAAAATTATAGTGTAAAACTTTAAGAAATAGGAAGCTTGAATAGCCGGAAAATGAAGAAAGCTGAATGAATATTTTTAATCTACACACACACACAAAATACCAGGCTAGGATGGTTTACAGGCAAGTAAAGACACACTTTTTCAAGGAATAGATGAAAACAATCTAAAACAGTCCTGTTCCAAGAGCAAACTAAGAGGGATTATTGCCCAACTCATTCTATGAGGCAAATGCATCCTCAATACCAAACCATAGAAGGATAACAAGAGAAAGGAAATGAGAAATTACATTATTTGTTACTAAATTACAAGTTGCTTATGAGATAGATGCCAAAATTCTAAATAAAATATTAGGTAGTCAAATCTCTTTGTGTATAAAACAATAGTAACTCATAAACAACATTGCTAATCCTAGGGATATGAGTAGCTTAGTAGTATATAATTATCACTGTAAGGGTAAGGGTGAAACAAATGCAGAAAAGGCATTTGACAATATTCATTTCTATTCATGGTAGAAAAAAAATCCTTAGAAAACTTTTCTAAGAACTCTACCTTGAAATCTAACCTCATGGGTATCAAAAGCCTATAACAAATATCATTTTCATGATGAAAAATTAGAAAACAATTTCTTTAAAGTCAGGAACATGACAAAAATGCTCACCACTTTTGTGAGCATTGTCCTAGGTATCCAGCCCAGAGAAGAAAAAGAAAGGAAGAGACAGAGAAGAAGGAAGAGAGAATGGGGCAGAGGGACGGAGAGAGTGAGAAGAAAAGAAGAGGAAGGGATAAATTAGGAAAGAAGAAATTGTCTTATCACATGTCAAGACTATTTTAAAATTCTAATAATTAAGACAGTATAGTATTGGTACAGATAAAAAAAGGACAATAGGCTATAAAAGAGCTTAAACACAAAACTAAGCAAAATAGTAGTTACTTGAGATGTGATAAAGATAATTTTACAAAAGAGAGAGAAAAAGAGGGTCTATTCAATAAATGGTTCTGGGACAAATGTTTATCCATGTGGATAAAAACCATAAGCCACTGAATAAAACTGAACTTGAGTTCCTGACACACACCACACATAAGTACTAATATCTAATAAAGATTTAAATGTGCAGAGCAAAATTATAAATTATAAAACTTGCAGAAGGAAACACAGAAGAATATTTTATGGCCTTAGAATAAAGAAAGATCATAGGAGAATAAAAAAAAATGGCAATATATTTACACAATGGAATATTATATAGCAGGGAACTGTAACAAACTATGGATACACAGAGAAATATGGATGGTTCTCTAAAATGTTGTTAGTGCAAAATATAATAGAAAGTAATAAAAAAGGCTGGTTAGGGCAATACAATTTGTATAAAACCCAAAATCAAATAGTATACTGTTTGAAGATATATACTTAGATGATACAATTTGAAAAAAAAAAACCAAAGGAATAACAAAATCACAATTCAGATCACTTCTAGGAGTAGGAACAGAGAAAGGAGGGATGACAAACAGAGGCCAATGGCATTGGCATCTCTTTCTTTAGTCTATAACTGTTTTGTGATTTTGCTTAATAATTTGCATGTAGGTTAGCCATGTTATCTATCAGTTGTAAATAAGCAATAGTTTTAAAGTCAAAATCTCAGTTAAAAATTTTCTTATTATACGAGGACTAATTTAGTCATAACTGGAACTTTCCAAAATCTCAGTGGGGATTTGTGGGGTGGGGGTATATGTGAGAGGTTCAACTGGTAATGAGTTTTTGGTCACTTGGAGTTATTCAAGAAGAGGTTAAGTCGACCCCTTTAAATTAATGTGGACATTTTAAAGCAAACTTACACATTAGCTGAATGATTGAATTAAATCCCTTCTCCATCTAAATGATTATGATTCCACAGGTCAATTGCTGAATGAAATAATTTACTGTTCATGTTGCTGCTACTGCTGCTAAGTCACTTCAGTCGTGTCCGACTCTGTGCAACCCCATAGACGGCAGCCCACCAGGCTCTCCCGTCCCTGGGATTCTCCAGGCAAGAACACTGGAGTGGGTTGTTAGCCAAAACTGTAACAACATAGAGTCCATATAGATACTGCCCTGATCTTCTAGTCCTGGAGTTAGAATGAAGCAGTTGCTCCCAGAAGCATCCAGGGAACAATTTTATTCTAAGATTCACTTGCTTCTGTTATTCCCTTAATGATTATTTAATCCATTTCTTCTATGACATTATTTCTTGGCTAGGTACAGGAGAGGAAGAAAGGAGGGGAGACCGATATATACTTGTTTAGCAGTTCCACATAACTCAATTTTGTGCAACTAATTACCCAAAGATAGTGTTAAAACTAATTTGAGCAAGTAGTAAGTTATAGGCAGAATCTTAGAGAATATTCTGCCTTTTGCCTTTTAAACTTCATAGGTTCTGAAGTTGAAAGTAGATGGCCCCTTGACCGAAAGTATGGCCAAACGTTCCTCAGATCCCTCACCATCAAGAAGATGGGAGTACCCACAAAAGTGCCAGGGTCGTCACCTACAGAGAACATTCAAAACTAAACTAAAAGCATAGGTTAAGTAAATTCATTTGTGCCAGCTTCCAAAAGGCAAGGGCAATCTTCAGAGACTGGAAATGAGAGGAGCCAGAAAGGACATGCGACAGACGGTGGGACAGTTGGTGTCCACTAAACCCAGTGAAAACCCAGCCCGACCTGTTGGTCACTCAGCTGAGTCAGTTATCTCTGCAGACTACTCTCTTAAAAGTGCCTCCTACCTACCAGTATCTGTCCAGGGGCTCACTAACCCACTGCCTGTCCTCTGAGCTACACCATGTTTGGTTGTTAATTCCAGCAAGAAAGAAAATCAGTGACTTTGACTCAGAAGTTCTGGTTTTGTATCAAGTAGCCTGGAGGAAGACATTGACACCAAGATTGGAAACAGGTCCCTGCCCTTCACTGGGGAACTCTCTTAATGATGTTTCACACTGTAGATTGCATCTGTTTTGGAGAAAGTCGAGCGTGTCACTCTGTTTTGAGAAAAAAATAGTAAGCCATGGGGACAGTCTTACAGCGAATTTAATATAAGCTATTCTAGACATGCATCAAGTTTCAATTTCCAAACCCAACCAAAAAAGGTAAAGGGACAGCGTATCTTGCCACGCCCTCTACCTCTCCCACCCCACCCCCACCAAAGTCACTGCTGTCCCTCAGAAATTCTGCTATTTGTCTGGAAGTGACCGATAAAAAAGAAAAAAAGGAAAGCGGCCCTGGGTGGGTCACGTGACCCTACCAGCTCCCAACGCAGACCTCTTCTCATAAGGGCTCAGTGTGGAGCCTCTGAAATCTGTGCAGGATTTTCTCTGCAGAGGCAGAAGAAAGCAGGTGGATGGATAAGTAAACATGGCCTTGCTCCTGGTGGCCTTGCTCGCATTCCTGAGCCTGGGCTCAGGATGCCATCATCGACTCTGTCACTGCTCTAACGGAGTTTTCCTCTGCCAGGAGAGCAAGGTGACAGAGATTCCCTCCGACCTCCCCAGGGATGCGGTGGAACTGTAAGTATCTGAGTCAGTGGGAACAACAGCGTGGCTGGTATTTGTGCATTGCGTGCTATTATTATTTTCCCACTAGGCTGATAACTGCTGGGCTGAAATATTCTACCCTGACTGAAGGCTTAAGTAAAACAAACCCCCCCGGCCCAACACTCCTGCCCTGTGGTTCTCTAACGATCTTAGTGAGAGTTTGTCTCGGAATGCCGGGGAAGGGCAGCATGGAAAGCTTCATCTAAAGGTGAAAGGAGGACTTTTTAGTGTTTTTGACACATTCGTTCTTGGGTGCTGTACTCTCTTTGGTGGAACTAAGAGAAGGCTAAGGAAAATGTAGAAACGTAGAAGAGCTCGGATTGAAGCCAGAAAGATGGCTTTGATTGACATGGAAGGCATGATGTGTGCTTTTGAGGATACTGAATTCAAGAAGGCAAGAGTCATTGCTGCTCTGGAGGCACCAGCAAGGAATTGTCGAACTGAGACTCTGCTTCCTGGGGGAAGAGGAGTCACAAGAGAGGGAAGGGGTGTGAAGAAAGGGAGAAAGAAAAAAAGGTGGCAAAGAAGGAAGGAGATGATCTTTCATACTACTGAAAAAAGGTGATTCCCAACTTTAGATTTTTACTGAACTACTTTAAAAGGAAATAGACAGACTTTTAGAACTTGACAAGATCTTAAGACATCATTCCACTTCCATCTGTTTATTTTGCAGTTGAGAAATCTGGGGTCTGGAGAGTAGAAAATTTCCTAACCTCTCACGATGAGTAGAGGCGGAGCCAAACTAGAAATCAGGCCTTTTGACTCACAGATCGCTGTCTTTCCCTTAAAGTCCCACATCTATTGCATTAAAGCAAGAGGAAGGCAGGACTGTTTCATAGTCCAATGACCACCCCTCCCCACCTCCCCACCCCTCCCTACCATCCGAGAGCTGGCTCAGAGATCATAAATATCCTCAGTCGTTTTATCCCAAGGATTTTAAACAGAAGCTGCTATTCTGGAAGCGTCCTTTAATCTTGGTTCCCCAAAGCTATGCATGATCTTATTTAATGGCAGAAGGTGGTCATCTTTTCATTTACCAGTTACCATTACCTATGCTCAAAGATGATGGGGCTGCATTTCAGATTTTCACTCAGGGACAAACAGCTGCAAGGCTGAATTGGTTCTGCCTGCTTCTTTTTCCCCTGACATCACAAGTTCTCCATTCCTTCCCAGAGGTAGCGGTGGGGAAAATAGGTGGCCAACACTGTGTTTTGGCGACACCGCCTTAATGAGACAGTTACTCCTGATTGCAGGGAAGAATGCACCTATGCAGTCTGCTTTGTTAGATGATTATAAACACAAGAGAAGACTGATGTACCTGAGCTCCTCTAAGAAGTCAGTCACTCCTAAGCTACTTTGAACAATTCCTTAACTTCTTTTGAGCCTCAAGTTCCTAACTTCTAGAGGTTTAATACAATCTGCTTGGTGGGATGGCTGTGAACACCAAAAGATACAGCCCCTCAATGCACACACTCAACACACACACACACATTTCTACCTCTCCCAGTCCTTCTCTTTTTCCAGTGTTTTCCCAGGGACCAAGCAGTGTCAACCAGTTACTAAAAGAGACAGCCTCTTACAAGGCTTAATTTTAGAGTGATACCCTCTTTTCAAAACTCCCTACTAAATTAGGCTGTCAGCTTTCTGGTATTTCTTCACCAGAAGGGAGATTTTTTTCACTCTGTATAGAAAAATGGAGCAACCAGATGTGGGCCATAGTCTGTGGAATGCCCACTTCTGATTTAGACCATAGCTAAAAGTAGTTAAATATTTCTGGCTTCAGGCAAACTCCAGCAGATAGAGAAGGACAGGGATGCTTGGAGTGCTGCAGTCCATGGGGTTGCAAACAGTTGGATACTACTGAAAGACCGAACAACAACAACAAAGGGTTTAGGTGGCCTGAGACAACACAGCATCATGGAGAAAGTACTCAACTTGCTGAGCAGGGTCAAGAATAGAGGGAGTTCTAAAGTAACATTCACAGGTGGGCCTTTAACTGTTTATCACAAGTCAGAGACGGAAGAGTATGGACTCTAGAATCTAAGAGACCTGTGTTCTAACCCAGACTATGACTGTTTCTTGCTTCAGCATGTGGGCTTTTGGGTGTATCATGGAAATTGTAATGTGTACCTTTTTCAGAGTTGCCATGGGCATTAAATGTAGGATTAAAACATTCAGCACAATGCCTCTCAAGTGTGGGGGTTGGGGATTGTTGTTCATCTGTAAAGTACTAGAGGAAAAAACACCACAGAGGGCATTCAGGATGATCAAATCAATCAATGGAAATGAGAAGGCTTTGAAAAACTGATGTAAAATTTTTGTAGCTCCGAGATAGTTTATAGTATCCCACTGATTTAAGAATAATCTCTTTCTCCTCCCAGTGGCTGGAGCACTTCCTCTCTGAATAAGAAATGGTGTTCCCTTTGGGCTTTCAATATTTGGCAAGAACTCAGGGAACAGGTTTCATTCTGATGATAGGCAAAGGATTTTTTTGATTTCAGACTTACTCTAGAAACTCAGCTTCACATAGAGGCAGTCAATGAATCTAGAAAGGACCCTTTGATCTTTCGTTATTCTTCCTGGAGTTAGAATTTTTAAGAATGTGGACACCCATTCAAAACCTGAAACTTTAAGTCTCAGTGATGTTATTGGATACAGATTGTTTTCTTTAGCAGGGTCAGATGACCACAATACTAGACGAAGAGAGTCCATTGATGGGCACTCTTGGCACAGGGAGAACTGTATTGAGATCATGCTATAGGCTGCCTGTGTTGACCCCTCTCTTCACAGCAAGCTCCTGTATCTCATTGCCATCTCAAGTATCTTTCTGAGATGTAGAAAGGAATGGATTACAAAACTACTAAAGCCACTGTTGATTTCTTCATGTGTCGAATGCTGTAGTTTAATTCACCTCATCATGTAGGTTTCGTGTTCCCAAAAGCCCACATCTAACTATTTACATAAACTCCCTTCATACTGCTACAAGCAATAATTCTCTTTTTTTATTGCCATTATCTTTGCTGGGAATCTGAACATCTACACACTGGATTAAATAATTGTCTTAATTTATCTCCTTGCTATCAATCTCTGTCTTCTCCAAACCAGCCCGAACACCGTCATTCCATTTTCCTTCATAAAACACCATGGCCACCGTGATTCTCCAGTTCAAAATCATCTGGTGGCTCGTCTTTCTGACGTTACCTCTTACCTAGCTCCAATAGGCGCCATCTGCTCCACAAGCCTGAAAAAGACTTGCTCTCAAGCTCAGTCTGTATCCCAGGGTGTTACTACTGTTACACATCTTGCTTCTATAATCTTCAAGTTCTTCTTTGTCTCTTGAAATCCAAACTATTTACTATAAGCTGGCTCAAAGTTTGCCTCTTCGATAAAGACTCTCCTGACCATTCCATCTTCATGTAATCTGAACCCTGGTGCAGTTCATTTTACAATCTTGCTTTGCCCTCAATTTTTCATGTGTGTCTTATTTCCTCAACTGCAGTGAACATGTTCTTGGTAGTCATTGTGCCTGGCTCAATGCAATGTAGGTTCTGGGCCCTCATTTACATATAGAATAAATGACACAATAAATAAGGGGGAATTACAGCTGTTTATTTGCTCTGCTCCTCAGTATCAAAGAAAAGATTCTTATAAAAAATACTTATTGCTCCCCCTGTGGTGAACTGCTACAGGATTTGATAGTTCCCTTGCTTTCTTTGCTTTTTTATGTGTTTGTTTTAAAGAAAATGCCTGTATATCATTCTGGAATCCATTAATTTATTCAGAAAGAGAGACACATAGACTTGAAACAAAGTCTACTAAGTTACAAGTTGAATATTCTTTCAGGCATGCCACTCAGTTCTCTTGATTTAAGTAATAATACCTGCTTCTCTATTGTTAACAAGAATATTGAAAGGATGAGTGAAATTGACTTAAACAAAATCACTTTAAACCAGGCAAAACTGTTCAAATACAATTTTCGCCAACTGAGGTCAGATTCCAAACCCTGAATGTTAGGTTTCCTGTTTCCCAGATGTGCTTTGATGACTGTAGTCTGTCCAGATGTCAGAACCAAACACCCCACTGTGCAGACTGCTCTGGGTTCATCTATCTGGAGACTCCTACCGCCTTGTTTAGATATTTCTTTGAAAGAAACAAACAGCACAGATGTCATGCTAATGCATAATCTTTCCTCTCAAAACCAAATCCTGCACCTTCTTTAGTGAGAAATGATATGTCTATGTCCAACATTTAGAATTTAATCAGGCTGGGGCAAGGAAGGTTTATATTTCCTGCATAAGAATCAGAAAAAGGAATCGCTATAGAATGCAGTATCTTCAAAGGGAAAAAGTAAAAATTATATTGCAGAGGAAAAAATTCTTTAAAGTTAACTGATGAACTCTACTCTGAGAATTGGCTAAGAGCTGTAATTTGCAGAGTCATTATCAGCTGTTGAAGAGTAAGGGTTTGATAGCATAGAGCTGCACTTCTTGATGATGATAACATCTTCTTGTTTACCTAAAGGTCAGTGCTCTCCTTCCTCACCCAAGCCCTCTACCAAACAAGCCTAAGGTTCAGAAGCAGAAAATCTTGGCAGCAAGTGGGAAATTCATTTAATGTTTGATTATCCTTCTCCAAAACCACTAATTGGGTTATCCAGTCACTGTGGTTTATTGGACTATCTTTTTTTTTTTTTTTTGAGCTGTTAGATTTAAGATCTCCAATTTAGTTTTATTTAGACTAGATGCTAACTTTTATATCCCATAAGGTCACCTAGCAAAGAGAGTAATTATTTTTAATTGCTTAAGATCTGATTATAATGAGATATGGATGTTTCTTCTTAATCTGACCTCTTCCTGAAGTATCTTGAGCATCTTTTATGTCTCTGACATGAACACACCATAACCTTTTTCTTTCATATGGAATATGCCAACTGATCTGAAAGTCTTCAAGGGATGTGCAAAAAAAATTTTTTTTGAGTAAAGCAACCAAACCTGTGCCATAGACCTGAACTCAATTATATTTTTAGTCTCAGGAGTAGCTAATGTCCACTCTCTTTCATACCCTCTCCCAGACCTTTTTCAGCAAGAGTCAACACACAGTCATCATGGAATCCTGTATCACAAATACTAGAAAATGTACAGCATAAGCCAATTTTTGTATCTCAGTAATGCTAAGATTGATGAAAATCTTTAAGAAATAGGGGCCCTAAGAGTTCAGCTATTTCAGTGAAATAGATGGTTGAGGATATGGGAGAGAAAATTCATCAGTAAATTGGTGAAGGGCAGAAGTAAAATAGTGCTGAGATTTTTTTCAATTCTAAAATGCTTTGATTTTTACAAATATCTTCAGGTACCAAACTTCCCCATACCAATAGGTTTCTTCTAGGCCTCCAGAGTCTAACACAGATCATTGTAATTCCTAAATTTCTGTGATTTCAGTTGTGGGATTTTGAAGAGTGTGGTTCTTAGGCTTAATAGACAGTTCTGTGAACTTGTGTTACTTACAAATGCAACGTGGAAAACCTCCCCATAGATACCTGTCTCTGCTTTCAGTTTGGTGAGGGGTTTTAAACAAAGAGTTTTTGAGGGATCCCAGCTCCAGCAATGACTTTGTAACTAGATAAACAAAGGCTGGCTGGAAATCATCCTAGAATAGAAGGGCATGGAAGAGAAGGGCCAGAGCCTTGAGCAGTAGAATTCAGGACTGGGTCCAATTTAAAATAGCTTGTCCCTTCTAAGAAAGTCTAGCAAATTTGGTTCAGGAGATAGGATCACATCCCTGGAAGACAGAGGTGCCTTCCCTTGTGCTTTACTCATCATCTCAGGGTAATAGCTTGTGAATCCGCCCCTTGCGCCTTCGGCTTTCTCCCCTCCCAACCCTCTGCTCTGAGTTCTGGCTCTGGTTTAATTCCCCTATAGGAACAAACAGCCAGATTCAGGACAAAAGTCCAAAGTCTTCAGTTTGACATTAAGCTCCTCCATATTTTATCCTCAAATTAACTCTCCTGTCTTCCCCTCATATCTTCCATCCTCTACACATTTTTTCTGTGGACTATTTCCTAATTCCCAGCTCCCAAACATACCTTATATTCCCCTACCTAAATAATATTATTTTCTCCAACCTAAAATGAATTCTTCTACTTTAATATATTCAGCTTTGGAGACCAAGCAAAAAGGCTCATTTTTCATGAAGGTTTCTTTCAACATCAAATATTTATTGATTATATTTGTGCAGGGCACTACTCTGGGCACTTGGGAGAGGAGGATCAAAAGGGGAGGCACGGGGCTGCTCTCATGGAGTTGCTAAAAGAAGAGCGTCCAACAGTAACAACAATCATGCTTTTTCTCACTTTTACCCACAACAACAAAAATCCCCCTGGGAACCCAGAACAGTCATTATCTAAACTACCCATTTGACAATTAATTGCAAGTTGCCTTGTGCAATCTGAAATCACAGACTGTGAGAGCTGGAAGAAACAGATGCTGAGTGAAAGTCAATGAGGAGATGCCTGCCTTTTGACATTTGACAAGCACCTGGCTGTCCTGTCTAACTTTGCTCTTTTGACCAGCTAGGGCAGATTTAAGAAGCTGTGCAGGGCCACTTTCAGAACACCCTTTTATGTAAAAGGTCAGAAGATCCTTGCTTTATTTTACAAGGAAAACACAGACCTCAAGTAAAAATAGAATGATAAATGAACACCAGCAAATTCATGATAAGGCTTAACCAGCAGATGTTTAAATATTTAAGTTTGACTAGGATTCCCTGGTAGCTCAGCTGGTAAAGAATCTGACTGCAATGCAGGAGACCACGGTTCGATTCCTGGGTCAGGAAAATTCCCTTGGAGAAGTGATAGGCTACCCCCTCCAGTATTCTTGGGCTTCCCTGGTGGCTCAGATGGTAAAGAGTCTCCCTGCAGTGCGGGAGACCTAGGTTGGATCCCTGGATTGGGACGATCCCCTAGAGAAGGAAATCGCAACCCACTCCAGTATTCTTGCCTGGAAAATCCCATGGGTGGAGGAGCCTGGCAGGCTATAGTGAATGGGGTAGCAAAGAGTCAGACATGACTGAGCAACTTTCACTTTCAGTAATTTTCAAGTTGGGCAAATACAAGGGTCTGGATGCTTTGAGCTGGGCTGGAGGAGAATGGTACAGAAGATGGAAAACAGCATCAAAAGTGGAAGTTTAGGCTGCACTGTTTTCTTTCCTAAACTCATAATTTTTTTCCCAAAACTGCTTGTGTTCCTGAATATTACTAAGTAGACACTGGGAGAGAATAGGTAAAAGGAGTTTACATGTCAAAAGACTGTGTATGACAGCTTCCCTTCAAAGCAGCTGAATGTCATCTATGAAATCTGGTAACCACCCGAGCTCACAAAGACCAGATGTCTCTTCTGAAAGTGACACACCTTAAAATGTCTACTTTGGCATAAGTGGGACACAAACAAGGAATTCTTGAATGTTTTTAAATTTATGAGCAATTTCTCTTCTAAATTCCAAACTACTTTGTATGGCTGTGTTTAGAATAGGAAAATGAATTGAAAACAAAAGAATGATCACTAGCCATCATCAGATCATAGCAAGTATAGAGAGTCAGACTTAAACCCTTGCCATTGCCATATGCCCACCAAGGCTAATTTCTGCTCAGGGCAGGAAGGAATGAATCCTTCATCTAATTGGTGTTTGTTTTATGGGTAAGGAGTGTAGACATTCTGTAAGTAAATATACCAGGTTGGGAGGGGCAGCAGAAAATACTAGAAACACTCTTTTAATTTAGAAAACAAACTGGAAAGGCAACGAAAAGCAAACATGAGATTTACGGTGACCAGCAAGGAGGTCATCTGGAAGCCTGCACACAGTAGCAAAATTGCTTATCGGGTCCCTGGCTGCGAAAATCTGCTGAGTTCCTTCAATAAGAACATGGAGTCTTAGAATGGCATCTGACTCCCTCAAACAAATACTAGAGATGAGAGGAAAGAGAACAAAGAGTTATGATAACCAGATAGGAAAATTACAAAGTAGCTCTGAAAGCAGAGCTGTAGGGTAAGAAGAAGCAAAACAACAACCACAGCAGTATAAATAAAGGAAAAGACTGGGCCACTGAGCTGAGGGATCACTGTGCCAATATCTCAATCTTGCCTCTTGGACTGGGCAAAACCCCTCAAGAAGATTCTTCCAAGCCCCTACCTGGAGGGTGAAGCCCTAACTGCCAGCATTCTGGTGGCTAGGAAAGAGGACTGGAGGTCTCAGCACCCAGCATCCATAAGTGGTCCCTGGTGTCTCCAGTTCAGACATTCTCTGCTCCCTTCAAAGAATAAACCTTGGGATTCCCCTGGTGGGCCAGTGGTTAAGAATCTGCCTGCCAGTGCAGGGGACACAGGTTCAATCCCTAGTCAGGAGATCCCACATGCCGCTAAGTAACTAAGGCCCCGTATCACAACTACCAGATCCACACTCTAGAGCCCACGAGCCATAACTACTGAAACCCACGCACCTAGAGCCAGTGTTCCGCAGCAAGAGAAGACACTGGACGAGAAGCCTGTGCACAGCAACTAGAGAAAACCTGTGTGCAGCACAAAGGCCCAGCACAGCCAAACAAATAAATAAACCTAGTGTTTTTGCTCGGCTCTGAGGGAACACTGGCCTGGTTGCTCCAGGTGGGTAGTATGGCTGCTTTTTAAACAACTTTTCTACCAGCCCTCTTTATTTTGGCCACCTCAACCCTCTTCACCCTCCAGTCCTGCTTCTGGGGACACCAGTGCTTCCAGTTCCTGAGTGTTTTCAGGGATCATGTGGCATAAATGTCACTGGCTTGGGATTTCATTTTAGAGTCTTCCAAGTCAGGACTTCTCCAACTTTAAATATGCAAGCCAATCAGAGGACTATACTGGGAAAATGTAGATTCCGACTCAGTAAGTTTGGGGAGGAGCCTGAGCTTCTGCATTTCCAATCACCTCCAAGAGATTCTGGTTGTAGTAGTACCAGATCCACATTCCTCCATGGTCTTTACAATATTCTGTTGCTCTTGTTTCTCTGCCCTTATGGCTTTAAAAGAAAGAAAAAAAGTCCCCTTCTTGTCTTCTCAGTGGTGTTTCAAGAGGAAACCAATAGTTAGTTAGTTGTTTGTTTATTCTGCCTTCTCTTCTCTGCAATCCCCATTCATTATTCAATCCACTCAATGCCCACTGTTGCATTAAAAATTATCTTGTCACTGGTACCGATAAACTTTATTTTTGGTATGTTTTACTTAGTAGTTATAATATTCTTCAAATAAAAACCCGAATATTAGATGACCACAGGTAACCATCCTCCTGCTTGAAACACTTTTCTCCCTTGACCGCCAGCTTCTGTGACATCACACTAGTTTTCCTCTTACATCTCACACCAGACCTTGACCTTCTCTGTTACCAAGTCTCTAAGTGATGAAGTGCCCCAGGCTCCTCCAGACCCTCTTCTCTCATGAATCTGTATTCTCTCTACAGTAATCTCATCAGCCCCATGGCTTTAAATACTAGCTATATTCAAAATCTATGTGTCATATCTGACCTCTTCATTGAGCCCCAAACAAGTAATACCCAGGTGAAACCTTGACATCTCACTGAATCTCTTGCCAGCACCTCAAAACCAGCAAGCAGAAAATAGTACATTTAATCACCCTCCCCTTAACCCCTCAGAATCTTCTCTCCCAGGCTTCATCATCTGTGTTAACGCCTATATCACCAACTTCTTGCCGTAAATCTAATCCAAGTGCTGGGGATTAGACACCCAAAACCTAACTCAAATGTCTCCACTTCTCACCTTCCTTACCACCACCCCAGCTCAAACCACCACCAGAACTCACCTGGGCTAGTACAAGAGTCCCCAGCGTTTCTATCCCCTGCTGCTGCTACTGCTGCTAAGTCGCTTCAGTCGTGTCCAACTCTGTGCAGCCCCATAGACAGCAGTCCGTTAGGCTCCTCTGTCCCTGGGGTTCTCTAAGCAAGAATACTGGAGTGGGTTGCCATTTCCTTCTCCAATGCATGAAAGTGAAAAGTGAAACTGAAGTCACTCAGTCGTGCCCGACTCTTAGCAACCCCATGGACTGCAGCCTACCAGGCTCCTCCATCCATGGGATCAGTTCCACTTAAATCCATTCCCACACAGCAGCTAGAAAGACTTTGAAAAAGAAGATGGCATACAATTACTTAGAATTTCACTCAGAATAAACTTTTTTCAATCCATGTTTCATGACTATCTACCATAACAGGCACTGCTCTAGGTGTCAGAGGTCCAGCAGTGAGCAAAACAAATAGTCTCTTCCCTTGTGGTGCTTACATGCTTTGTTGTGGCTACAAGATACTCTGATCTGACCCCTGCCTGCTTTCCCACAGGCATAGTGCACGTCATGTATCACTTGCCCATCGCCACTATGCTCTGGACCTTTTTCTGCTCTCCAAACACACCAGACTCTTATCTACCTGAAAAGTTTCCCTTGCTTTTCTTTCCCTCTAAAATGTTTTCCTCTCTCCTCTTCAGTCTCTCCCCAAATGCCAACCCCTTGGGGAGGTCGTCCTTGACCACCCCACTATAGTAGCACCCCAACTGCTGCAGTATATGATCTCTTTCTTCCATAAACTTACTGTAATGTGAATGTTTTTATCTATGTGTTGCCCCTCGACTAGAAATCAGAACTAATGCTTCATGGTAGCAAGGATTCTCATGTGTAGAATAGCTCCTAGTACAGAGCAGGTGCTCAATACCTTCACGAATTAAATGAATAAATGAAAGGCCCCTTCAACAAATGAGAACCACAAGGAGAGACTGAATGTAACAGACACCTATTAATTCTACTCTATCATCATGCTGTGTGCCTCTTACAGTACCTCACCCAACAGTCTTGCACAGCAGCTATTACTGTCCCCATTTTAGGAAATAAGATAAATGGAATCAATCAATGCTGAATGTCAGGACTGAAATTGAGATTCCTGATATATCTGATTAGGCAATGTCCAATCTTTGTATTAATCATGAAAAAAAGAGAGAGAGGGGACCCCCTAGTCCTCTGAACTCAATCCCTAAAGAAAAACAATCCAAACTTATCATCAGAGCTGAAATACATACAATGCTGGAGTCATCTATAACACCAAACTTATGTAATATCTTGCCACTTAAAAACAGAAAAACTCTCTGAGGGCTAGCATTGCACCCCTGGCCTGCACTCAGCATGGTTGGTGCCTCAGTAGCTAATCAATAAGGAGGGCAAAGACAGAAAATGAATGTGTGGGATCACGAAAACATAGGAGGAGGACTGAAAAGTAGATGTCACTGGCCGTCGCAGTGATAAGCTGCAACATAACCAGAAGTTGTGCAATAAGGTCCTAAACACTGGGCCATAAAGGAAGCCCAAAATCAGAGGATGTTTTGCTAGATGAATTTAAGAGAGCATATACTTCCTCCTTCCCCTTACTGGTTCTAGGTATGAGAAATGAAGCTTAGTAAAATGATTTGTCTTAATCCTCAATTTCCAAGCTTCTTTGTCAGGCTTAGTGATAAAACATTCCTCTCTACTCCCACAGAGAACAGTTAACTCCCCAGCACATTCACTTCTTTTCCTTCACATTCAAGGAGGTATAAACATCAGAATTCCACCACGATTTTCTTTTTACCTTTGCTTGCTTTTCAAAAACAGCTTTCTTGAGACATCACACACAGTATACAATCTACTCAAAGTTTACATTTCAATGGTATTTCGTATATTCACAGATATGTTCAACCATCGTCATAGTCAATTTTAAAACATGTTTATCACCTAACCCTTTAACTGTCACTCCTCTGCCTACCTATGCTACACCCAGACCTAAGAAACCACTAATCTACTGTCTTTTCAGATTTTTCTATTCTAAACTTTCATATAAATGGAATTATATAAGATCTTTGTGACTAACTTCTTTCGTTTCGCATACTTTCAAAGGTTTATTCAAGGTATCAATAAGCTTTTCATAGTCAAAAAATATTTCTTTGTATAAGTAAACCACATTTTGTTAATCCATTCATCTGTTGATGGACATTGGATTATTCAGTTTTTGACTATTAATGATGTTTGCTTTAAATATTTATGTGTAAGGTTTTGTGTGGGCATGTTATCCCAGAACCACCTCTGGTCTCCATTGTTTCTGACAAAACGTGGGTTGTTAACCTTATTGAGGGTTCTTTGTAACTAATGAGTCATTCTTCTCTTGCTTTCAAGATTTTCTCCTTGTCTTTTATTTTCAGTGTTTTTACTACAATGTGTCTGTTTATGGGTCTCTTTGTGAATATTCTACTCTAATAATATTGAGCTTACTAGATGCTTTCAGTAAATCTAGAAGATTTTCAGCCATTATTTTTTCAAATAATTTTTTACTCCTTTATCTTTCTATTTTTTTCTGGGAACATTTCAGACAATCCATTGCAGCATTCTGGGTACTGGTTCCACTTGCATGACTTACTAGCATTATTGGTTAGTTTGCTGGTTAGTGGCTACTAGCTAGATTATTTTGTTGAAAGCCTCTGATGTTGATTCTCAGGAAGGCACAACTTTGAAGATGCCCATGGTCACCCTGGGAAGACAAGGTATTAGCAGGGCTGTCATCTATTATTCCCCTGACCACACCCAGATATTAAACTTTACTACTTGCAGTCAGACTATGCTACCATTTTCAAAAATTCCCTGGGGCAGAAATTCCTTTATAAACTAATCCAATCAAACTGTGTGGCTCCTTCAAATAAATCATTGATGAAGTCAATGTTTTGATATTCATTCTGACCCCAGGGGGCTCCTTCCAGCTGTTTTATTTCCCCTGGTTCTCCCCTACAAACTAATTGTACTACATTATATGTCTTTTAGATCCATGAATACCCCAACTGCCTTTACCATAGCTTCACTGTTGAAAGGGCTTTCAGGCTTAAACTTCTCCACCCTCTGTTGCAAATAGTCAGTTCTTTGGGAAGAGAATACCAGATATGTGTTTCACAGTCTGCTTTTCACTTTATGCAAAATCTCAGCCAGGGCTCTGGAGCCAGGAGTGGATTCAAAGGTAAACTTCTGAGACCCTCATACAGGAGTTAAACACGTGAAGGAAGGTAGGGTAGCAACCAATCAAGCTTGACTTGGAGCCACCACCTCATGAGCCCTGGCAAGAGACTTGGATTCCTAGCATTTCCAGCAGGCTGTACCCAAGACAGCCTCTGAGGCACAAGTGTGCCTTGGTATAAAGGAAGGAGCCCCCACTTCCCAACCACACCTGCCTACCATTCAACCTCAGCAACAGGCCGCTGGAGGCAAAGTAAGAAAAGCTGAAGTCCTGCTTCTCCTGGATGAAAGCCTTCCATCTTGAAGCTGGGAGGAGAGGTAACCCTGTGTTCTTGACCGTAGCACTCTGAAGTACCAGCATCTCCACTTCTATGAAGTGGGAGGCGCAAGAGAGGCAGTACTTTAGATTTAAGTGACACACTCTTGCCTTTTTTTAACTGGATTTTCACAGATATTCTTGAATAGATGTTTTTATTTAATTTGTTACAATATTGCTTCTGTTTTATGTTTTTGTTTTTCTGGCCATGAGGCATGTAGAATCTTAGCTCCCTGACCAGTCCCTAATATGTATGTATTAGAGACTTCCCCAGTGGTTAAGACTTTGCCGTCCAATGCAAGGGGTGTGGCTTCCATCCCTGGTCAGAGAGCTAAGATCCTATATATACATATATTTTGCTGCTCTGGGTCTTAATTGTGGCATGAGGGATATCTCGTTTGTGGCTTGCAAACTTCTGAGTTGTGACATGTGGGATCTAGTTCCCTGACTAGAGACTGTATTGGGAGCACAGAGACTTAGCTACTGGACCACCAGGAAAGTCTCACCCGTCTACGTCCTTGATCAAGCAACGCAAAGGGGGAGCAGGTTGTGGCTGAAAGCAGAAAAACAGTGAGGTACCCAGGATTATCATCTCTGAGGTTCTCAGTGTGCCCTTGAACAAAGAATAGTTGGGCATGCCAGGAGGAAATGGATGTTTTCACCCTGAAGTTTTTCATCCCGTTTTTAACTTTAATGTCTTTTACATGCATTATTAGCTTTAAATAATTTAGTACCCATGTCCTAAAGTTGGTCTGGTGAATAGTAATGGTTCTATCATCCACCAAATAAGGCCACTAATTGCTCTTCTTGACAGCTGTAACAGTTTCTTAAACATTGTGATATGGTGAGCAAAACAGGTGGAAATGGAATTACAACGGAAAGGATGCTTTCCAGAGTTGCTTTGGTTTGTTAGATCAAAAGAGAAAAACCGGATTTTTTTTTTTTCTCCTGAGCAGGCTAGAGACAAAATTACCTTCTCCCTGTGTATTGACAGTCCTGACCATTTGACAGAAGTAATTTCAGCAACAGGGAGCATGCAGTTGTATCAAATGGCAAACAAGCCAAAAGTATATCAAAATCCTGAGTTCAGCATCTTCCCCCCAAAAAAATAACTGAGACACTAAACAAAGCAGTACATCACCACAACCTGCTACTTCTGGCATCACATCTTTATTGAACACTTACTGTGTGTACAGCCATTTGCTGGGATATAAGAGTCAACCTTGCAGCCCTGACAGACAGACTCTCTTCATGGATCTGAAGCAAGTAGACACACACACACAGACATAGAAAAAGTGAGCAAGGCTTTTCAACTGATCATGTGATAACATGATAAGGACAGGAAACGCAAGACAACATGTAACTACTGTAGAAATTCCTTGAAGGGAGAGGTACCTGTGCTTGTAATAAACAAACAAGGCCACTTCCTTGAAGAGGTCAGACATGCGCTGGACATAAAGAAAAGATTTAAATATGCAACAGTGAGGGAAGATTCTTAGTAGGTAGAAGGAACATCTGCAGAGCTAATCCAACAGCAGTAAATCAAAGAAAAAGCTTTTTCTCCTGAAGGATATAGTATTGTTTCTGAATTATCAATTTCCTTTTTCAAAAATGTGCCAAGCACAGCACTTGGGTGCGAGTGGGGGGAATTGGAGCATTTGCATTCCAAATCTCCAAATTCAAGAATCTAGTAGGGGGAGAAATGAAGTTCTGTTTTAATAGATAGTGGAGATTTGGGTAGAAAGGACCAAGGCATGGTTCAGAGAAACTTAGTGGAGTGTATTCAATGGTTTTAAAAATCTTTTGACTTAATGCAGAACAAATTAGACCCAGCTTTATTTTGCAGTTAAGAAATACAAATTATTTAACTTATTAGAAGTCTTTTCAAATAGAATCAGTTTTTATTCAATTTTTTCAATTGGCTGGAATAGGGACAAGCTGAGGTCACAGGCGATCTTTGGATCTAAAACTACGTTTCTAAAATAAATAATTCCTTTAGACAAACTTAAACATTGGACTCTTTCACACAGTAAGCAAATAGACCTCAATTAGGTCTAGATAACTTTCCCTAGAATGGACAGAGGAGCCTGGAGGGCTATAGTCCTTGGGGTTGCAAAGAGTCAGACATGACTAAGCGATTAAAACCAACAACAACCTGAAATTAGCTGTTTTGTTTGTTGATCCCCAACCCACTTTGCTTTTCAAAAACAAAAGGCGGGGGGAGGGATAAATAACTGAGCGTAAAACAAGAAATATCAAGAAAATCTTCCAAATAGTCTGCCTCCCCATCTCTTATATTTTTCCTTTTTTTCTATTTTTATAACATTTTATATAACTCATAAAAAAACAGTGCTTGTATAAAAATTCACACAAAATTGCTAGAGAGCATACAATTTCCAAAACTGTCCTGGGTTTTTGTTACATTCAGTTTTCTTATTGTATTTTTCTAACTCTGCCTTGAAGGCGAGCAGTCAAGATCAGCTGACTTGACCGACACGTGGGCCAACTCCTTTTGTTTTTGCATCACTCTGTTAAGCTGTCTCCCTTCCAATAATCATTATGGTGTAAGTGACACTCCAGGGGAAATCAATTCCTTTTGACTAAATAGAAAAGCTTGGCCTACCTCCCTCAAATCATAACTGGGGCTTTGTTTATTTTGCTGTTGTCTGAATCCTGCAACAGCCACATCTTGTTTCCACCAAAGTTGAATCGCTTGTCTACTGCAGCCTCCAGGGAAGATTTGCCAGCCTTTAGGAACCGCCCGCCTGGAGGAGGGAATAATTAGAACCACTTAGATATTAGAATTGCATTTCCTAGTGACTGACTCCATGTTGCTTCCCCTCAAGATTGTTTAAAGGAAAACTCCTTTAAACCCCTAAGGGGATGGAGTCTGTCTCATTTTCTTTCCACTTAGAAAGATGTGAAGCTACTGAAGCCTTTATATTTGTAAGATTCTCAAAACCAAGGATTCCCATGCCTCATTTCTAGCTGTCTTAGGTCTGTAAAGTATCAAGCATGTCTTAGACCTCAAGAGATATTTCTGAATAAATGAAATGAATGACTTTCGCTAAGTTAGACTGATGAGTTAAATTGAATTGGATTGGACTGGATTGAAATGAATTGGGCTTCTCTGCAGTGACAGAGTAGCTATCAAGAAAGCAGAAGGGAGGTCAGTGTATGCCATTCACTAGCTGATCAAGGCCAGCTATTTGGAATAATCAGGGAGTCCAAGCCCTCCTGGCTGCTGAGGATCAGAGGTTAAATGATATTCCAAGGACAGATAGCAAAAATGAGAGCAGAGACTCCAGACATAATAACAATAAAGACAAATAACTAGGCTTATGTGTATGTGTATATAGGATGTCAGGCATGGCTCTCACTGTCTCACTATATCATAATCTTTTTTAGTCCTCATAGCAACCCTTTGGGGCAGGCTCTACTATTATCCACACTTTCAGATAAAGCAACTAGGCATTAAGCAATTAAGTCATTTGCCCAAGTGGCACATCCAGGATAGGGACTCAGGAAGAAAGACCCCAAGACACTGCTGTTAACCATTTCAAGACATCATGGACAGGGGAGAAAAAGAGTTTATAACACAGCTTAAATAAAGGTTTTAAGAAAGGAAAATGACAGCAGTGGAAGGAAAAGGAGAAAGAAAAAAAAAAAGAAAAGAAAAGAAAGAAACAATTCTTCCCCTCTTGAAGACTTGCAATTATAAACCAGTTCTAATCTCCTAAACTTAAACATTTTAAGACATCCAGATTTCGCATTACTGAACTTCCTGAAGTCTGACCCTGATAGGATCTGCCCAGTCACACTGTACAGAGCCTTGTAGGTATTTCAGGGTTCTAATACCCAGGAATGTCATAAAATAAAGGTTTTCTAATAATACATCATCTCATGTTTATATTTACCTATCCTTTACAATCAAAAACACAGACCCATAATGTTTAAAATGTTCAAATAAGATTTGTCTTGGGACACGGCAGCCCTAGTCAGTGCCGAACACCATATTCATTCTCCCAGAATGACCAGGAGTCCTGACCTGGAGGTGTCTCCCTGCCCTGTGTGCACCCAAAGGCCTGTCTGCTGCTGAATCTTCTGCTCACATCAGCAAGGCATGACTGAGTGCCTCCACTGAACCCTGCACATAGGTATTTAAACAAACACATGTTTAAATCATCCTATCAAAGCAGAACTACACCCATGATTCTAACTACTGACTATTCTAGTTCTGAAGATCTGAGTTCTTCCAAGCGTGAGCCTTCCCTTCCATGAGTTTGCCCAAACCTCCCCTTAGCTACTCACCCTTTTTCTGCCACCTTGACAGAAGCTGACAATCTTTCTCTCTCATGAGTTCAGGAAGCAGGGAGAAGATGTGGATGCCTCCCTGTGGGGCAGGCCTATAGGCCATCCCTGAAACTCTCGCATTCTACCTCCTGAGAGGTGTATTACAGGGCAAGGAGGCCAAACAGTGTCACGGGATGATCCCAGGACCAGCATTGAGAAGAATCTGGGTCTAGTCCCAAGAGCACCTCATTATTCAACCTAGGAAAATCATCTAACATTTCAGGGCCTTAGTTTACCTCTTATAAAGTCAGAGAGCTGAACATGAGGATTCCTGAAGTCACTTCCCTCCCCACTAAACAGAAGGAAAACTTGAGCCTGAGAATGAACTCTGACTTAAGCCAATCAACTTTTTATTTTATTTTATTTTTAAACTTTACATAATTGTATTAGTTTTGCCAAACATCAAAATGAATCCGCCACAGGTATTCATGTGTTCCACATCCTGAACCCTCCTCCCTCCTCCCTCCCCATACCATCCCTCTGGGTCGTCCCAGTGCACCAGCCCCAAGCATCCAGTATCGTGCATCAACTTTTTAACAATCAAGCCAGCTTCATAACACGGTCACTGTTCCTCCCAGCCTACACGTGCAGAGACCCTGACAGCTTTGTCACATGTGATGCTAGGAATCGCACCTGTGCAGTCAAAGTCCTGCATTTTCTGCCAGCCTCTTTCTTCAGGTCTGTCATGACTAAATGGCAGCAGGAAAAAGCTAAAGGACCTGGTATCTTTTTATTGACAGCTTGCCTGTAGACCCTGCCCTGGGAGGAGGAGGAGGACGACGACTCAACCAAGTCCATCAGCCATCTGTGGTTTCCCAGGCTTTAGGTCTGTTAGCAACTGACATTTCATCCACATCATTATAGCAAGTGGCACAACCAGGGAGTTAGGGCCATTTCTGTGTGTGTTTGCATGTGTTCATTCCTGGCATTCCATTTTTAAGTCCAATATTTAAAATCAAGAGCCCTGCAAATTTGAGGCAGTAGATAGCCTTAAAATTCCTCAAGTAGTTGCATGTTATTTACTAAGGAAAAAAGAAAAATTGGTGAGCAACAATTCATTCATTCACTCAAAAATACTTACTGATTGCCTCCCATGCACCAGATAATGTTCTATATGCTAGAGATACAGCAGAGAACAAAATGGATTACAAGAAGAGATGATAAGCTCTTAAGGAGCTTATATTCTACAATAGATGACTAATAATGAGCATGAAAAATAAGATATATAGGAAAGGGATCTAGAAGATCAGAAGCAGTGTGTACACTGGCCAGGAAACCCTGTGGAGAAGCAATCAATTGAGTAAAGGACTAAAGATGGTGAAGGACTGAGTCACACGGACATCTGGGGGAAGACGGTTCCAGAAAAGGCCAAGTGAGAGACTGAGACAGGGACATATCTGCATGTAAAAGGAACAGCAAAGTCAGGGTGGCTGAGTGGATGACTGCAGAGGGCATAGCACAGGTAAATTCAGAGGGTCACAAAGATATTTGCATGTAAGGAATTTGCATGTAAACCCTTGTAGGGACATGGGATTCTGTTTAGGGTGAGATAGGAAGCCAGGGGAGAGAGTGATCTGATTTAAGCTTTAACAGAATTAATGTTAAGAATACACTGAAGCATGTCAAGGCAGAAGCTGAAAGACAGGTTGAGAGGCTATTATAATAATTTGTTTGAGAGGTGACGAGGATTCACATGAAAGGGTGAACAGTGGAGATGATGAGAGGCAGTCAGATTCTGGGCACATTTTGGAGGTACAGACAATAAAGATTGCTGACAAATTAAATATGGGGTGTGAAGGAAAACAGTGTCAAAGATGGCTACAGGTTATACACCTGAACAGCTAGAAAAAAATGGAATCATCTTTTCAGATTGGGGAAAGAAGCAGAGAAACTGGGCTGAAGGCTGGGGTGGTGAAGGGGTGGAGGGGAGGCACAGTAAAGATTATGAGAGAGACATAACCCTAACGAAAACTGCATTCTTGTTTTCTGATGCTGCCCAGGTTAAACTCACGCCTATCCACTGCTCCTGGAATGTTACGTTAAAAACTTATACTTAAAAAAAAATGCTTCTGAATAACTACATTATACATCAGGATTAGCTTTTTTAAAATGCCTCCTAAGGAAATGGGAATTCCCTGCAGTATTCTTCCTTGGGACACCCTATGGACAGAGGAGGCTGGTGGGCTACAGTCCATGGGGTCACAGGTCAGACATGACTTAGCAATTAAACAACAATAAAATAGCTGAACAAGTTCCCTCTGGCTACAGACATAAACCAAATACCCTCTTTTTTAATGATGATGCAGGGAGGACCCTCACTCCCATGCAGAAAACCGCTGCATCTGCTCATTTTATCATCAATACTCTTCCCTTTTCTGGCCCCTTGCCAAAGTCCCAGTGTTTCTATCCAACCCCCCGTCTCCATCTCTGACCCCTGCCCCAGAAAACAAGTCTGGGTGGAGCTCCCAGACATCTGAACTTTGCTTGGAGGGCATGAGCCCTTTCCAAAGAGACTTTACAGACATAATATAGAAGATCGAGTTTATATAAATCAAGTAAGTAGGTCACTTAAACTTCTCATGTCTTGAATGTTTCTATCTCAAACCAAAATGTGGATAAAAGGAGGAAAGAAGGGAAGAAGGGAGAGATGAGGGGAGGGAGGCGCTGGGGTAAATGAGGAGAAAGAAACACTACAGTTCTTAGAGCAAAGGCAGATAGACCCCAACATAGCTACTACATCCTTTATTTATTTTTTTTTAAGTAAGTGTTGGTTTTATGGCAAAATTATAATATATAGGCAGTGTGAGAAGTTATTTCAGATGACAGATTTAATTCTTTTCCTTACAAGTAAAAGCTGCAATTACCACATTAGAACTTCAATGCAGAATATCTAATACATATACAGGTTCAGTCTCAGGCCTTGAGAAGCTGTGAATGAAAGTTACCACACCGTTGGAGTCTGTGGATATCAGTATATCGTCCTTTCCCTTCCACCATTCCATCTTTCCAGTTTCCAGTGTAGACAAATTCCATTAGGAGTGGTACGAATACCTACTCCATTTCTTGCAAAGATTCCAGAAGATGTTCTTGTACCATCCCCGTCTGACACACAGGGGAGATTTTCTGGACTCTGCAGTTTCCTCTAGACCACCAGCTTTGTCTACCTCCTTCATGTTATAAATATCGAAGGTCAGATTCCAGAGGTGTGAGGCGACCTTCCCAAAGACTCAGAGCCAGAATCTGGCAAAACCAAGAATGGAACCCAAGATTTTGGACCTTGATCTTCAGCAGAACCGAGACCTCTTCTCCAGGAGGGACTTTGAAAGTGAGCCAGAGGATCATCAGTTTAGTTGAACAGGCAACAGAAAGCTGTTGTAGTCCTGGGAGCAGGAGTGTGAAGTCATGCTTTTGAAGCTTTGGTTTGAAAGTAAATGTTCAAGACAAATTGGGAAAGAGAGAAAGGAACTGGTGAAATGGAGACACAAGCAAAGGCCATTACAGTTATTCAGTCATGAGGTGAACAAGGCTCTGGACCAGATTATTACTAGAAATGGATAAGAAAGGGTGGATCCAAGAGAATTTTCCAAGGAAGAAGCAATCAGACTTTGGAGTAATGAAGGTTGAGAGCAAGAAGCAAAGACAAACCCGACTGTTGTAACCGTGGAAGCCAGCTCACTGTTTCGCAAGCTTGCAGTCACTCGGTGGCCCCATCCTGAGAGAAAGCCAGGCCCATCCCCGATCCTGTGTTAGGAGGATGACAGTTCTGTCAGCAGCATCAGAAAGCCACCAGCTTATTCCTGGGCCAGCCAAGAACATGCCCATGTGGGTCTGTCAGTCTGTTTCTAGCTCTTTCTTTCCATCATGAAGGTACAAAGGAAAATGCTCAGAGCATGCTTTAGGCAAAGCATATTTTATCCCAAAGCTGAGAAAGGGAAAAGTTCACCTCTCATACCATCAATGCCAGGGTTTTGAAAGCACCAAGAAATGGATGAAAGAAAACAAGCTGCAGCAAGGGTGCTGATGCTTTAGTTAGGAGCCATCTGAAGTGGCATGCATGCCGCCTGGTGGAGCAGGCACCAGGGAGGGAAATACAAAAGGAGATTTGATTGAGGTGCTTTGGATGACAATTTTCTCAAATAAATAACTGGATAAGCATCCCATTCAAGAGAAAGTGGGCTCCTTTTTTGTCCTGAACATACACACACATCATGAAACAGTGAGGCAGAGAAGAGATGTTATCTTGTGGACATTTTTCTTAAGGGAAAAAAAAGACGTTTGTTATTAAAAATGAAACACTTGGGTATTCTGATGTGGTGGTCCTCAGTCTTCCTGTGATGGACTGAGATGTTGGAGTTTAGATTGCTATGCGTGTCACTCTGCCCTGAACTACATTTTTCATATGCACTGAGGCTCTCAGAATGACAACTTGAAGGCAAAGGAAGTTAGAGAAGAGGCTACCACTGATGCCCAGGACTCCAGTCACTTGTGTGCAAAAGCCTTCACTGAATATCTAGAATAGAGGAGAAACCATCCCCAAAGATTAGCCCCTTCCTGTACTGCTCTCAACTATAGTGATGAGCAGGGCTACAGGCTTTTAGACATCAAAATAGCCCAGATTTCTGTTCCCAATGGTTCTTTTAATTCATAACTATAGCTAACATTTACAGAGTACTTGATAGTTTACAAAAGCACTTAGACAGGCATTATCTCATTTGATTCTCACAATGTGCAAGCAGTTTAGTCCATTTAGGCTGCTGTAACAAAATACCATAGATGCAGTGACTTAAAACAGCAGAGATTTATGTCTCACCGTGTTGGAGGCTAGAAAGTTCAAGATCAAGGTGCTGGCAGATTCAGTATGTGATGGGAACCTACTTCTTGGTTCATAGCACCTTCTCGCTGCATCCTCATGTAGCAGGAGTGAGGGATTTTCTGGGGTCTCTTTTATAAGGGCAGTGATCCCATTCATGAGGGCTCCAGCCTCATAACCTAATCATCTTACAAAGGCCCCAACCTCCTAACACCATCACTTTGGGTATTAGAATTTTAGCATGCTAATTTAGAGGGTCACAAACATTCAGATCATAGCAGTAACATAGAGGCTATTATTCTGTACTGATGAGGGAATGGAGGGTCAGAGAGGTATACTGATTTGCCCAAAAGTACACAATTTAAAGGGGCTTCCCAGGTGGCTGCTGTGCTGTGCTTAGTTGCTCAGTTGTGTCCAACTCTTTGTGACCTCATGGACTGTGGCCTGTCAGGATCCTCTGTCCATGGAGATCCTCCAGGCAAGAATGAAGTGAGTTGCCATGCCCTCCTCCAGGGGATCTTCATAACCCAGGGATCAAATCCAGGTCTCTGACATTGCAGGCAGATTATTTACCATCTGAGCTATCAGGTAAGCTCTGGTGGCATTAATGGTAAAGAACCCACCTGCCAACGCAGGAGACATGAGAGACGCAGATTTGATCACTGGGTCTGGAAGATTCTCCTGGAGGAGGGCACAGCAGCCCACTCAGGTATTCTTGCCTAGGGAATCCCATGAACAGAGGACCCTGCAGGCTATATAGTCCGTAGGGTTGCAAAGAGTCGGACATGACTGAAGTGACTTAGCACCCACAGCATATACACTTAAAAACAAAAACAGAATCTGAATTCAAGGTTGTTGTGAAGGTCAAAAGTATTTATATAAGTTACTCAGTCCAGTGTTTGTCACAGTTGCCACTCAGTAAATAGTACCACCCATGTACCACAACACACAAGAACTCCACCAAAGCAGCTTGTTAAATATTTTAACAATTCTTCCTTCAAAGGATGGCCATGCAAACAAAGGAGAATAATTTGGTTCATTATTATTTTCTGTCTAGACGTCTCAAAAGAATTTCTAATTCCTGCTAATTTATTAAGCAAAGAAGGAAAGCTCAAACTCACCAATGTCTTTCCTGGAACATTACAATGCATTTTACTCTCATATTCTAGTTTTCAGTTAATGTATACTGAATATAACAGTATAGAACTTAAAAGGCGAAAACACAATGGAAAAGAAACCAAGATTTACCCAGCACCTATAATACAGGTTAGCAAGAGTGATTAAGCTTACAAAACAACCTTGCAAGACAGCTGGCCTCTTGGTACAGAAGAGAGCAAGGCCTAGGAAGCTTGTAAAATTTGTCCATGGTGTGACTAGTGCATCACTGAGCCAGAATTTGACCTCAGAAAGTGTCTGCCTCATACTATTTCAACTATAGCACAGACCCCTTGATTCTAGAGATTGCTAGAATTCTATTGAGTGCTATTTGTAAGTAAAGTGAAAGGAAGTGTTAATCACTCACTTGTGTCCGATTCTTTGTGACCCCATGAACTGTAGCCCCTTAACCCCACCAAATTCCCTAGCTCTTTCAAGGACCTAATGTTACAGCATCTGTATATTTCAAAGTGCAGCATTCCCTGCTGACTTATACTGAAGTGTCAGGTAACTGCAAAAGGCCACTGTGTCCAAGGACAGAAACCAGAATTCTCTAGTATTATCTTCAGGGGGCCACAGTGCATTTCCTCCCAGTGTTGATTCACAGTGGATTCCACTATCATCCTGACCTCGAAGATGGAATTTCGTACCTCGAGCACAGCACTGTAAGGGACTCCTCCTTCCCTGAACCTCTGTATGTGCTGCCGCAGCTGGGTGCTGTGATCACATACTCTCATTTAACCCTCACAGTAGCCCTATGATGTAGAAAGTGTTAGCCCCAGTTTGCAGATGGGGAAACTGAGGCTTAGAGTGGTTATACAACATGCTGCCTCACACAGCTCCAAGTGTGATAGGGGTCACAAACCCTGAGGCTGGGCTCTTTGCTGACTTTTTACTTATATCCACTTATTTTATGTTGAACATCATCTCTTACGATCGTAACAGCTGCAAAGGGAGAGTGTTTAAGGGCCATGTGTGCTACCTGGGATTTCAGTGACGATCTACTATTAAAGTCTGCATAATATTTGCACAAGGATCTGGGAAGAAATTCAGTGCCATCAGGTTTGGTCAAATAAAACAAACCAACCCAGTGATTTTAAATGTGTCAATGTGAAAACTGAGGAAACTGTGCTGGTGTGAGTTAGGTTAGAAGCGATGGGTGAGAAAGGGAAATTAAGGGGACAATTTAGGTTTATAACATGAAACTTACCAGAAAAAAGAAGGTGACAGAAATGATAAAAACAAACAAAAACCCCAAATCAGAGAATGCTTCTTATCTGAATGTTTGACCAAACTACCACAATATTTGCCTATGGAACATTATTTAATATATTTAACCTAAACTTCCTCAAATTCTACCAGCATAGTAGAAACAAATCATAGTGTAGTAGTAACGGTAAATTATAAAGTATCTTATTTCTTGCCCAACCCCCTCACTTCCTTTATAAAGTCAGCTTTCGCTTCACCTGCGAAGGCTCCCTGAGTTATACTGGCAATTTCTGGGGGTAGATCACACGCGGTCAGACACGGTCCTCTGGTTCCAACCAACTTGCCAATGTCTACTGCCTATGAAGCCACTCCCTAAGACGCCTCTCCAGCCCCACTGCTGCCACCATGAGAGACCAGGGGTGAGGATCCACCATCTCTCACAGGCAGTAGCTCATTAGTTGGACTGAGAAGAGAGAACTCTTACCTTACTAGGTCCCACTCAGCAAGTCATGAACCAAAACCTCCTGCATTGGCTGCTGTCCTTGACACATCCCAAGCCCGCCTTCATCTCCCCCAACTCCTCCACTTCCCCTGCACTCCTCACTCCTTCTGTGGAAACAAGTCCCTTGACTTCTGCCTGGAGCCCCTCCCTGCAGGGTGTTCATCACCATCCACAGCCTTGGGAGAGGTTAAAGAGCTTCCTAATCCTTCCTTGAACTGACTGCTTTCAAGTACTCCACACACAAATTGTTTCCAGAGGCATCCTGTCCCCACTCAACCATCCATCAAATCAACAATTTTAAAGAGATGCTCCATTCTGACTGGCATGAAATGGTACCTCATTGTGGTTTTGATTTGCATTTCTCTGATAATGAGCGATGTTGAGCATCTTTTCATGTGTTTGTTAGCCATCTGTATGTCTTCTTTGGAGAAATGTCTATTTAGTTCTTTGGCCCATTTTTTGATTGGGTCGTTTATTTTTCTGGAATTGAGCTGCGGGAGTTGCTTATATATTTTTGAGATTAGTTATTTGTCAGTTACTTCATTTGCTATTATTTTCTCCCATTCTGAAGGCTGTCTTTTCACCTTGCTTATAGTTTCTTTTGTTGTGCAGAAGCTTTTAATTTTAATTAGGTCCCATTTGTTTATTTTTGCTTTTATTTCCAATATTCTGAGAGGTGGGTCATAGAGGAGTGTACACCCGTGGTGGATTCATGTTGATGTATGGCAAAACCAATACAATATTGTAAAGTAATTAGCCTCCAATTAAAATAAATAAATTTAAATTAAAAAAAATTAAAGAGATGCTCCAAAGCTACTGGCCATATCTTACCCATCACTAAGCTCAAACACTTCTAAATCCTTAAATGCTAAAATCACCTGGATCCCATACATCTATATGTCACCCTAGTTCTTCGTCCAGGGCCCAGCAATATTTGCTAAATGAATAATTTACAGGACCACTTAATAGGTTCCTAAAATAATTCCATACCTCTCCTTTGCATTGGGTTTTCTTCTCTTTGCTATAATGGGTGAGCACTGCTATGATACACAATGGAGCCCATTGGAGTCATAAATAAAATAACATGAGATCAAGTGAAAAAGTTAGGATGAAATCATTCCCTTCCAAGAATGGTCAAGCAAAATAAACAGTGAAGGTGGTGATAGGGGCACATGTACAAAGGAATTAGAAGACCAGAAAGAGAGCTGTGGTGAAAAGGTTGAACTATTTCTCCTTGGCACTATACTCAATCCAACTCACTGGTACACATTTATCAAGTTCTTAATATCACTGAACCTTTTTCCTTCCTGTTGGTCTCATTGCCCAGTGTTTCCAATAAGGATGCCCCAGTTATCTGGAATAAAACTCTACTCTTTTAGTCTTTAGCATAGATAAACAGGAGCAGCTGCTACTTTGTATGAATCAGACTGAATTTCAGAGAAGGGAAAACTAAATGATTATCCACATTTAAACCAATTTTTCTTTGCTTTTACTTTGTTGTCCATGAACTATCATTAAGCAGATACTCAGCAGAGCCAGAAAAAGCCAAATCAAATGAAAGGTGTTGGCTGGTATGTCCCATTCAATATAGAAGTTCCTTTGATGGCACCAAGGACATACCAGAGATACGAAATGGTGTGTGTGGTGAGGAAAGAGGTTGCTCTGATTTGGAAAAAGCAACCTGGTAGCCTGGAAGAGTGAGTATAAACATGGACACTGCATATTCCAGGGTTGCCCTCAGTGATTTTTAATCTAAAACTGAAGTAGATCTCTCTTGTGAACTTTTTTCTTGGCCTAATTTGGGGTAAGCAGCCTCCAAACTCTGACCAAGCCAAAGATAACAATCCTTGTTGTTCAGTCACTAAGTCTTGTCTGACTCCTTGTGACCCCATGGACTGCAGCACGCCAGGCTTCCCTGTATTTCACCATCTTCTGGAGCTTGCTCAAACTCATGTCCATTAAGTCAATGATGCCATCCAACCATCTCATCCTCTTTCTCCCCCTTCTTCTGCCTTCAATCTATCCCAGCATTAGGGTCTTTTCCAATGAATTGGCTCTTTGGATCAGGTGGCCACAGTATTGGAGCTTCAGCATCCAATGAATATTCAGGGCTGATTTCCTTTCAGACTGACTGGTTTGATCTCCTTGTTGTTCAAGGGACTCTCAAGAGTTTTCCAGCACCACAATTCAAAGGCATCAATTCTTGGCACCCAACCTTCTTTATGGTCCAATTCTCACATCCATATAGGACTATTAGAAAAACCACAAATTTGACTATATGGACCTTTGTCAGCAAAGTGATGTCTGTGCTTTTTAATATGCTGTTTAGGTCTACTCATAGCTTTTCTTTGAAGGAGCAAGCATCTTTTAATTTCATGGCTGCAGTCACCATCTGCACTGATTTTGGAGTTCAAAAAAATAAAATCTGCCACTGTTTCCGTAACAATCCTAGCTAACACCAATCAAGTGTTCACAAAGGACCAGCGCCATGTTAACACAGCAGTAGATGTAAATGGAATGACTCGAGTATCCCTCTGCAAGCTCTCCTTTCCCCTGTGTTTTCCTTACTCTTATAGCCAGCTGAAAATGCTTCCACCTTTATCAGTCTGACAAAAATATTACAGGGCAGGGTGACTGTTCCTTTGTTCACTTTTTAGATTCTAATTGAAGTCAACAAAGCAGGTTTTGGGGAAGGAGGCAGGAATTTTTAAGAACATTACTCTAAGAAGTATGGTAGCAAAATGTGGGCACATAAAAAGCTATTAATGACATAATTGGAGGTTATGAAAAAACTCTAGCTTGCTTTTTCAACTACTGTTTATCAAGTACTTAACGAAGCATTAGGTACTGTGCTAGAGAACGTTACGTGCATTCACATTATCTCATTTAATCTTCACAACATCCTTGTTAGGAAGCACTATTTTTATCCTCATTTTACTGAGAGAAAAACTGAAATTCAGAGGACACGTGGAATATGGGTAGCACAGCAAAGGCTGAGCCTCTGATCTGTCTGATGCTAAAGCCCTGCCCTTAAACTCACAGGGCTTCTTCCAGGCCCTGTATTTGCTGGAGCCTGCAAACTCATCATGGCATCTTGCCTCACTCTCATCCTCCCACCATCACCACAGAGCAGCAGAGGGGGTGTCCAAAACTCAAGTCTGATCATCTCACACCCCTGCAGAAACCCTCTCAGAGCTCCTGGAATTCCCTAAGTTCCCCAGTGTGGCCTAGCAAGAGCCTTCCTGACTTGACTTTGGCTCACATAAAGACTCAGTTTTTGTACATTCCTCACTCTTCTGCCTAACTCATGATAATTTTTCTACAATTCCTGGGAAATGCCAACTTTTCTCTTCTTTGCACATCTTGGTACAAAATGTTCCCCCTAACAAAATAGAGGGGGAACCCTATTAAAATAGGTAAACTCCCGATTACCTATTTTAACACAAATAGGTAATTTTAACACCTACAAGATGTGGCACAGTCACCTCTTCTCAGAAGTCTTCAAGACTCCACAGACTCCTTGAGCTGCCAGTCCTGAATCTGTGTGATTGTGCTCATCACACCCAGTCACTCTTCTCTCTGACCTCTAGATTGGGTTCTTAAGAGCAACAACTGTACTTTATTCACTGCCTCAATCCCTGAGCTCGACACCATGCCTGACACCGACTAGGCTTTCTATTCATCAGCAGAGTGAGTGCTGAAACCTTGGTGCTAAAAGCCAACTCTTACTAATGATGCAACCAGGGCAGGAGATCCTGAGAGCATGGTCTTGTTACCCTTTTCATGATATATTACAGCATGATGGAAGGGGACTGTGTCTCCAGCTGTGTGTCCTACTGGAATACATGTGGCCTCTTAGTTTCAAGTCCGAGCTGCTCCCCTAAGTGAGCCCTCATCAAGAAGAGCTTTTCCTTATCATTTTCCTCTCATCTTCTCTGCAACAATCCCATTTTCATATTCACCCCAGCACTTTCCTCAAATTATAATCATCGCATTTCTCTAGATGTCACAGTCCACTTCAAAAGGGACCACTGTCAACCCCGTTCTTCCCTCTTTCCACTAACTTGGAACACTGTCTGGCACATAGAAGATGGTCAGTAAATATGTGTCAAGTGAATGAATGATTTACCTCTTTGAACTTGGTGTGAGGTAATAACAAATATCACAGGTTGATTGCCTTGTATGAGGTACTGTGTTAAAAGTTGGTGTTCAAAACGTGTCTGCAGGTATTGTGCATTCAGACACAAGGAGGTGCCTTCACCTGGAAGGATCTCTCTGTTTTCATTCTTCCAGATGTTCTGGTTGGTCCCCGTGAAGGGCTGTGTTATGGCCAAGTCTTTTATCCCCCTGCCCTTCTCCCTGTAAGCCAGGTGTTCTCCACTCACCACTTTGGGGTTGGAGGGAGTCAGCTGCTTTCTGTCTACCTCCTGCCCCCTAGAACCAGGCTTTCACTAGATCATCCTTTAAGAGCAGGAAGGAGGCCAAACAAACTTTTCATCCAAATGACTTAAATCAAATTTTAGTCCTTTATCTTTTAGCATAGGGTAAAAATACTTTTTCTGAATATCTTTCAAGGAATCCTTATTCCTTCCTGTGATAATGTTTTTATGACAACCAAAGGCATGTTTGATCACTGTAACAACATTCAGCTCTGAGCCTAGTATATTTTTAACACTTCCTCCCCCATAAAATTTCTGCTTTCATTGGAATTCAGGGTATCTCAACCTCTCCAAGGCAGAGTGAAACACCACCCCAACTCTTACTTCCTCAATATTATAAAATTGTAATGATCGCTACTATAATACTTATTACCCTTTCTGAGATATCTTCACAAATACTGTCTCTTTTGAGTACTGCTGAAGCTTCTTATTCCTTAGTGCTTAGAGTTATGGCAATCGAGACTCAGAAATAGTAATTCACTTGCCCAAGGTCACATAGCTGTAAGTACTGGAGTCAAAGTTTAAACATGGGACACCAAGCTAATATGGGAACCTTCTTGTTGACTCACTTTTTTCCTCTGAAGACTTCTCTGAAGGCAAGACTGTGGTTCATAAACAAAGGAAAATAGAGCAGTCTGGTTGTGACACATTATGTCAAAACGATGCATTAAGAGAACGTTGTCTTGGTTGACAATGAATGTAAGAGTCCACAGAGGCTCCCAGGATGCAGAACTGATTGCTCCTCAATCACCATGTTTAGCATTCAGATAACACTCAGCCCCATGAAGTGAGACTTGGCAAAGCTTCCATCAGTGCAGGTGGCTGTAACTGGCAATGTGCTGATGCTGGGGTTCCAGGGTTATTTGTCTGTACAAATGGGGTCTTTGGGTCTCTGATAACCAAAGAGGGAAGTAAAAAAGATGGATTGCTGGAAAGCAAGTCTGCAGTGAAGCAACATGACAGCATTACCATCCTGCTGACTGGAACAGCACTGTACTTTGTTGCCATGATCTGGGATCTGGGGAAATGAGCTCGACTAATTCTGCCATGTCTTGAAGCCCACAAATAGCTGTGAAAAGAAGAGAAGCCAAAAGCAAAGGAGAAAAGGAAAGATATAAGCATCTGGATGCAGAGTTCCAAAGAATAGCAAGGAGAGATAAGAAAGCCTTCCTCAGTGATCAATCCAAAGAAATAGAGGAAAACAACAGAATGGGAAAGACTAGAGATCTCTTCAAGAAAATTAGAGATACCAAGGGAACATTCCATGCAAATATGGGCTTGATAAAGGACAGAAATGGTATGGACCTAACAGAAGCAGAAGATATTAAAAAGAGGTGGCAAGAATGCACAGAAGAACTGTACAAAAAAGATCTTCAACCAAGATAATCATGATGGTGTGATCACTCACCTAGAGCCAGATATCCTGGAATGTGAAGTCAAGTGGGCCTACGAACAAAGCTAGTGGAGCAGATGGAATTCTGGTTGAGCTATTTCAAATCCTGAAAGATGATGCTGTGAAAGTGCTGCACTCAATATGCCAGCAAATTTGGAAAACTCAGCAGTGGCCACAGGACTGGAAAAGGTCGGTTTTCATTCCAATCCCTAAGAAAGGCAATGCCAAAGAATGCTCAAACTACCACACAATTGGACTCATCTCACACGCTAGTAAAGTAATGCTCAAAATTCTCCAAGCCAGGCTTCAGCAACACATGAACCATGAACTTCCATATGTTCAAGCTGGTTTTAGAAAAGGCAGAGGAACCAGAGATCAAATTGCCAACATCTGCTGGATCATAGAAAAAGCAAGAGAGTTCCAGAAGACCATCTATTTCTGCTTTATTGACTATGCCAAAGCCTTTGACTGTGTGGATCACAATAAACTGTGGAAAATTCTGAAAGAGATGGGAATACCAGACCACCTGACCTGCCTCTTGAGAAACCTATATGCAGATCAGGAAGCAATAGTTAGAACTGGACATGGAACAACAGACTGGTTCCAAATGGGAAAAGGAGTACGTCAAGGCTGTATATTGTCACCCTGCTTATTTAACTTCTATGCAGAGTACATCATGAGAAACGCTGGGCTGGAAGAAGCACAAGATGGAATCAAGATTGCCGAGAGAAATATTAATAACCTCAGATATGCAGATGACACCACCCTTATGGCAGAAAGTGAAGAGGAACTAAAAAGCCTCTTGATGAAAGTGAAAGAGGAGAGTGAAAAAGTTGGCTTAAAGCTCAACATTCAGAAAACGAAGATCATGGCATCCGGTCCCATCACTTCATGAGAAATAGATGGGGAAACTGTGGAAATAGTGTCAGACTTTGTTTTGGGGGGCTCCAAAATCACTGCAGATGATGATTGCAGCCATGAAATTAAAAGACGCTTACTCCTTGGAAGGAAAGTTATGACCAACCTAGATAGCATATTCAAAAGCAGAGACATTACTTTGCCAACAAAGGCCCGTCTAGTCAAGGCTATGGGTTTTCCAGTAGTCATGTATGGATGTGAGAGTGGGACTGTGAAGAAACCTGAGCACTGAAGAACTGATGCTTTTGAACTGTTGTTCTGAAGAAGACTCTTGAGAGTCCCTTGGACTGCAAGGAGATCCAGCCAATCCATCCTAAAGGAGATCAGTCCTGGGTGTTCTTTGGAAGGAATGATGCTAAAGCTGAAACTCCAATACTTTGGCCACCTCACACAAAGAGCTGACTCATTGGAAAAGACTGTGATGCTGGGAGGGATTGGGGGCACGAGGAGAAGGGGACGACAGAGGTTGAGATGGCTGGATGGCATCACTGACTCAATGGACGTGAGTTTGAGTGAACTCTGGGAATTGGTGATGGACAGGGAGGCCTGGCGTGCTGCGATTCATGGGGTTGCAAAGAGTCGGACACGACTGAGCGATTGAACTGAACTGAACCGAAACGGGAATAATAAGTCTTCCTGAGACAACTCCCAGGTCACTTGAGAATGACAGGAGATAAATAGTGTAAAACATTTAAGGCACTTTGGATATAGTCAAGGGAAAGGTAGGGTTTGCTGCCCAAAACCCTGGCATCTGTGTTGGGGCCCATATACCTGAACTCAAGGCCTTCCTCAGTGTGTCCTTTACTGCACAGGTTTAGTTCAGAAACCACCTCCCACAAAATGTAACTGTCAATACAGGAAACCAACATCCAGGTTTCTAATGAAACTCTTCAATTAAAACAAGCTGTTGGGGGTTGTGGGGAGGGGAGGCAGTATATGAACAACCTCATGTTCTCACAGGCCCTACTCTGTTTTCCTCCAGTTAAAGGGGGAAACATACATTTGTGAAAAAGGAAAACAAATTTGCAAAAGGCTTGAATGGTTTTCAATTTAAATCTCTCCTAACCTGCTGAGCTAACATCAGTTCTCTCTCCATCTGTGTGAATCCACAGCTCCCCCGAACATAAGACGGAGATGGTATGGGATGAACTGTTTTCACAAACATCCTTTTCAATCCTGCTGCTGAGAAGATAAGAACTCATAAGAACCCAGAACGTAGGCTTCTCAGGGTTCAGCCTCTTCTTGTCCCACCATCCCCCACCCCTCATGCCTTCTGGACCTGCACCGACCCACAGAAAGGCCATCCACGGATTTCCAACCCATGCCCTGCCAGCAGAATAAACAATGGGTTAACGGCTTAGCCCTATCAGGCAGAACTAGCTCCAGGAGCTGCCAGCTTCACAGGCCTGGAGACGCAGGTGTGCCCTCAAGGCCACCAGTAGCTAAGCCTGGCACTGAAGGGCACCCTGCCCAGCAGCATATCTGTCCCCGCCTCTTACATCACAGCTCCCAGGATGCCATCCCACCTCCCTCCTTCCTGCTGTTCAAACATGACCTATCTACCAACCGATCTTCCCCTCATCTTCTCCTCTCACATTCCTGGGGGCTTTTCTTTTCCCCTCCAATTGCCTTCTCACAACAGGGCATATTTAGGATTTGTCTGAAGAATAAAAGCTCTCAGGAATGGATCCCTAATGGCCCATAAGGCATTAATGCACCTTCAAACATACAGCATGACCACCAGCTCATCCAAACACTTGGTGCAACTTGAAAACCCAAACAAAGTATTGTTCTTAACAACAAAGGCTTATAGGAACAAGAAAGACATCTCCTTCACTTGGTTACTATTGGGAAGTTACCCTCCCCAAAATAAAAACACAGTGGCAGTCAACATTTGGTCCTAGTGGCTTATGGAGACCTCTCATTTGGTGCTCTCTTGTATATCTTCACCAAGGGGTCTGCTACTTCTATTTAAAGATTCCAAAGAAGGGGCTTCTCCACCCTATCAATGCATCTATGCAGAAAGTAACAAATAACCCTAGCATCCCTAAGACTCTGCTTCAGTGGAATATTCAGGGTTGATTTCCTTTAGGACTGACTGATTTGATCTCCTTGGTGTCCAAGGAACTCAAGAGCCTTCTCCAGCACCACAATTCAAAAGCATCAATTCTTCTATATTCCCTGTGCTGTGCTTAGTCACTCAGTCATATCTGACTCTTTGTGACCCCATGGACTATAGCTTGCCAGTCCTCTGTCCTTGGGGGTTCTCCAGGTAAGCATACTGGAGTAGGTTGGCATGCCTTCTTCCAGGGCAACATCCCCTAATTCCTCCCTGAATCATCCTCTACCCATGTTGTTTTAAAGAAAATTCCAGACCATTAATATTCTTGTCTGTATTTTACTTTCAAAAGTGGCATTTCTCTTACTCAACTTCACCTTCCTACTATAAAACTATACATTATCCCAAAGTACCTTGGGCACACAGATTTGCAGTTTTGTGAATGGAAATGTAATGATTAGAATGGGATTTTTCTCTTTGTTAGACTTGAGGACTCCAGTGGAAGGAGGCTCACACACAACCCAAACCTTCATCTCCTTTTCTATGAGAAGTGACACCATGAAGTGAAGAGACTGCATAAGAGATTCTAGGTGCTCTCTGGATCCCTATCAGAGGCTGTGTTATCCTCTGCTTCCTCCTACAGAGGAAGTTGGGGGGTAAGAGAAACCTGCTTCACTTACTGCACCAGGATGTGAGAATCCCATGGGGTGACCCACGTGGACTCACTTTGCAAAGACAATGTACTATTCATGTGTAAGAAATAACTCTTAAGGAGAAAAAGAAAGACACATTGCAGCAGCAGAGCTCAGTGGGAGTGTGTAAAGAACACGGAGATTTCCCTGTCAGCTCTCTTGTTTTGGCTCCTGGAGCCTTCTCTGCAGGCTCATAATGGACACTTGCTGAGGCGCCGTGGGGAGCACCAGCTGCCAAACTGTGTCAGGAGAGGCCTCCTCAGTGACGATCTCAATCAGTAAACCTGCCGCCCGGGCCGTGGCTGCCTCCTCCTCCACTGTGCGGAGTGTTCAGACACAAAAGACACCAGAGAAAGTGCATTTTTCACCTTCTTTGGAGATCTGAATGGAGGAACAAATCACTGCTCTTTCCTCTCAGAGAGAAGAGAAATCGTCTAATAATAATACTTTCCCTGGCCAGCCGGAGAGACGAAGTGACCAGCTGAGCAGCAAGGAGATGATGATTCTTTCAACAGAAACTATGATCTGGCTGCATTCAAAGACCAAAGGCATTTTAAAGGCAAAAATACCTGGGGAGAAGAATGGTCAGAGGATTTAAAACAAAAATTCACCTCATCCGGTTTCTTCACAGGGCCAGTCAAAAAAGCACGGGAGCAGGACAGGCACTGAGAAGGATGATGTAATGGTTGACTACACAATGGCCCTTTGTCAGAGAAGCGTTCTGGGGGTGCCGTTCTCACTGGCACTCAGATCAGGGGCTCTCCTGTCTTCTAATGATTGGATGATGACAAGATACCAACAAATAACCAATCAGGACAAAAACAAGTCCCTGGACGTGGGGGGGTTCTGCTTACATGGCCCAAAGCCTTATATGATGTAGATTAAGAGTCCCATTTTCTTTCTTTTCTTTTTCTAGTTATAGAAATCACTGTGTTTTCATAAAGGTAGGCTCAACTGCTGATATCAAGCAAAAGTACCTGGGGAGAAGAATGGTCAATGGATTAAAACAAAAATTCCCCTCAACTGGTTTCTTCACAGTGCCAGCCAAAAAAAGTTTCTGATATCAACCTCCCCAAATCACAACAGCTTAACATGACAAAAACGTATCTAGCAAGGTCTCTGGCTGGGTGGCTCTGTCACTAAGTTCCACGTCCAGAACTCTGTACAGCCCCACCAGGATGTGCAGGTCTGGACATGTTGTTCCTGGCTGGGCAGCCATTTCTCGGCAACCACTCCAGGCCATGGGCGGGTGGCACAAGCTGGGGGCGCTGGTGATTCTGACAAACCCTGGGATGGTTGGAAACTGAACAGAACTGTTAAATTACCAGGGATGGGGGGAACTGACGGGTAGGTGTTTGTGATCACCTGCTTTGTGCAAAGATCTAAACCACATGTTGTAAGGGAGATCAAGGGAGAAAATAGGACCTCTGATCCTCAAAGAGACTTAAAACCAATGAGGGTAACAAATGTGCAACTGGCGAACAACAAATTAGATGATAAACCCCCTCCCATTCTATTTTCCTTGAATTGTGTCAGCTAATTGACTTTTATGGAATATTGATGAACATCATGTACGGGCTTATAGATAAATGATTTATAAGACAAGTCCTCATCACAAAAATGTATACTGAAGACATTAATGAGCAGAAGCAGTATATGAACTGGTTAAGGATCAGCATTAGGGCAGACAGCCTGTGTTCAAGTGTTGAGTCTGCTACTTCCAAAAATGGATCTGTGCTTTGTTTTCTCACCCATAAAACGGAGGCTGTCCCTATCTCCTGGTTTATTGAAAGGATTAGATGGATTATAAAGGTAAAACACTTAAACCATGCCTTGTAGGAAGTGATCACCAAGTAAATCTTGGCTGTTGTTACTGAGTAATGCTGTATAAAATGTAAAGGGTGTAGACCACAGGTAAACATGAGAAATCTTGAATGACTCAGTTCACAACATGTAAGTCCCGTTCCCAAATGCACTCTTGCTGGCCTCCTCTTGCAACTGTCCTGGCCTGCATTTCAGGCACTCCTGTGTGTTTTGCCCTCATCCTACAGCGTTTCTATTCTGTACTCCTTGCCTCTAGCCCCATCTGAACAGATTTGTCCTGATTTCCTAGGAGAAGTGGAAGTATCTTATTCATTTATTTATTACTGGAGGATATTTTATCCTTTTCCTAATTTGACGGTTTAGTTTCATTTTCCTAATATGGCAGAGTGGCTTCCCATATCCCCATCAAGGGATATAGGAAGGAGTAAGCCCTCAATTTCCAAGGGATCAGAAAAAGTGATACTGAGCTGTCAAGATTGTGGCAGGTGCAGGAAACTTTCCATAGCTGGTGGTTTTCTCTTTCTTTGACCAGCTTGCGGTATGTCTGGTCTACACATTCAAAACTAGGCTCAGCCCCTTCCCCCAGCTCTCCTAATTGTTCCTTTGCTCCTAACTGCTCCTCTGTTTCCCACCTGGCACATGTTAGGCTATAAATGTTTACAGACTAAATGAATGAATGTCCTACATCTATTTAAGCATTTAACCTTTTTGAGGTTAATTTGAACTTTTATTTGCAAGTATAACTTAACTATGCTGCTGCTAAGTCCCTTCAGTCGTGTCCGACTCTGTGCGGCCCCACAGACGGCAGCCCACCAGGCTCCCCCGTCCCTGGGATTCTCCAGGCAAGAACACTGGAGTGGGTTGCCATCTCCTTCTCCAATGCATGAAAGTGAAAAGTGAAAGTGCAGTTGCTCGGTTGTGTCCGACTTTTAGCAATCCCATGAATTATAGCCTACCAGGCTCCTCCATCCATGGGATTCTCCAGGCAAGAGTACTGGAGTGGGTTGCCAATAGATGCTTGCAAACTTTTTTGACCTGCAATTTACATCACAATCCAACACACACATGGGTATATGAGTATATACGTGTGTGTGTGTATGTATACACACACTCACCTGAAACAAACGTTTTGCCAAAAATGTCTACCCTAACACTGAGTGTTCTTTTTAAAACTTTTTTTTTTTGTCAGTTTCAGGTTTCTAAAAAAAATTGACAGGAAGGTACAGGAATTTTCCATATGCCCTCTCCCCATGTCTAGCTTCTGACTCTTAACTATCTCTAACGTCTATCTTCTCATCATTGTTCACTATGACAATCACCTTCACCTTTAGGTCACGATTTCACTTCCATGCAAGCCCAGGCTGTGTTCTCAAAAGCACCCCAAACAGTAACTATGCAGGTCTCCTTACACTCTTCTATGGCATACCTTGCTCTGTTCCGCTTTCATTTCTGAAATCCCCGTGCTTAGCTTCTACACAATAGATTCTCGGCAGGAGAATTATAGATGGGACACAGTCAACACTTAATGCGCCTCCTCAGCCCTCCTGCCTGCTTTATGACCAGTTCCAAAGGTGACAAAGTTCTAGGCTGGATTTGGCCAAACACAGCAGATCAAGGGGTATGGGGAGCAAAATGCATGTGAGACGCGGAAAGCAAACACACTTAGGTATTGATAGGTACTGATGTGTCCAGATAAGGAATGTGTACTCAACATATATTTCAATGTGCATTTTAGAGTCACAATGGGAGAAAAAAAAAGAACTCCATCTTTGAAGTCAGAAAGGCCTTGCCTGAAACATCTCTGCTGCTAAATAATTTTGTAAACTTGGCAAAGTCACCTAATCTCTCTCAACCTCATTTTCCTTACCTGGAAAATTGGAGAGAGTTGTTTTTACATTGTAGGACTGCAAAGTAGGCACATAAAACTCTCCACACTGTTTACCTGTCACATAGTCCATTTCCAATAAAAGTTAGTGATCACTAGGAAGAATTTTGTGATTTACTATTGTCAATCAGCTCTCATTTGAATATCAAAGTTTCTCTTGTAATGTCATCGATGGATAAATTATTCCCCAATAAGTACTTATTAAACACCTATTATTTTCAAGATGTAAGATAACTGAAACACAGAGCCTGCCCTCCTGGAACTAATTATAATGAAGTGAAACAGTTAGGTCCACAAATGAACAGGGCAGTAAGGTAAGTGCTGTGAGGTGGCATGAGCAAGGCTGTGTGAGAACTTCAGAAGAAAGGTTTAGCAGAGCCTAAGGATTCCAGAGACCAGAGATACCTGCCCAGAGGAAGTGACAGTGGAGACAAATTTCACAAGAAGGGAGGAAATACCCATGAGAACTAGGAAGGAATGCCATCCTGAGCAGAGGAAACAGCATGTGCAGAAAGCAGAAATAAGAGTAGCATGATGCATTCAGGGAACAGGAGCAGGCTGCAGGCGACCAGAATGCAGGCTTGGGAGGTAAAGCAGGAGCAGATCACACAGGGCTCATTCACAGCTGTCCTGCTGAAGAATCTGAACTTTATCCTCTGGGTAATAAGGAGTTACTGAAAGATGGGGTAGGGTTTGCATTTAGAACGTTTTCTTTAGATATTGTAGAACATAGCTATACAGATGCTTTCCAACTGTTTTCACATCACAGCACACACAGACTCAGGTAATAAAGGGATGGTTCACTAGGTCAATGCCAGGACTGCCTAAGGTGAGAGGCAGCCCTGGCCCCACACAGCTGGCCAGGGGGTGGAAAGGGTTTGTACATGTGTGGCCTCCTCGTAGCCCAGCAGTGTGCTATAGCACTTGGGTTAGGAAGCACTGGATTAGAGGAGAAAATTAAATGTAGGAATGTCCTGGGAAATGAACTACACAGAGGTTGTCTGGGTGAGTCCTATCTCATGAGCAAAATGTGGGTAATGGTCAGGGGCATAGAATGATGCTATGAATGTTGTTCCATGCCAGTGGGCCTAGGGGGTGATGGAATTTAATAAAATGCCACTTTCCATGGCATCAAACCTCCAAAAGAGCTGGATGGGATAAAATATATCTTCTTATTCTTTAATAAGTTCAATCTGTATCTCTGAAGAAGAGCACTGAATGGCTGGATCAGCCCCCCCACCAAACTGTAAAATAAGTGGGATTTATCCCAGGAATCTTGTCTTCCCATCTCCATCCTTCCCTATGTACCCACAGCCCACTTGCAAGAGCTGGCCCACTTACTCTCTCTTTCCCTCCTCCTATCACACCTGGCTCTGCACCTCTGATGCAGTCACTTATCCAGAGGCATAAATGTATCACTGCACATCTTCTCCCTGGAGTATGTGCATGTCAAGTGGCATCTCACTGTTAAACACGGAGACTGGCTTCCTTCTCAAGGTATTCAGGCTTTTCAGGCCAAGGAAGAAAAAGTGGGCAGATAGAGAGCCTTATCTTTGCATTCCTGAAATCACACTAGGAAGGTGTCTCTAAAAACACCTGTGTGGTATTTGATAGTTACCAAATATTCCTTCATTTGGCCTTCCTAAAATCTTGATCAGAAGGTAGAGCAGAAGGGGATATGCCCATTTTGCAGAGGAGAAAACTGAGGTGTGGAGCGGTTCCAAGTCCTTTGCTTAAGGCCACATAGTTTACTCTTGGAGTAAATTCTAGCTTGCCAAATGGTTGGGAAGAGGAGTACTCTCAGCTTGCCATGAAACTCTTCTGAATCAGTGCTCTTCAATTACATTTCCCTTGCGAAGCAGACAAAACCAGTCAGCCCCACACAGTGAATCGAGGTCAATACATCCAGACAAACCTCCTCAGAGTTTTGTTTGTCCACTTGGTGGCCTTGGGTCCAGCAGCTTCCAGCCAGCTGGCAGGGGAACACAGCTCACAAGGACAGAGGGGCTTTGTCCTGAAAGGCTGAATGTATCAGTGTTGAGACTGAGATGGAGAGCCTGGGGAGTGGGAACCAAAAAGCACATTGTTGAGATCGGCTTGTTCAGCCTGATCTTTTTGAGAAAGCAGAAACTTTGTTTTTCTCATTTAAATCTTTTCCATTTATTTTTTTCTTGGCCTCCTGACTTTTGAAGTTTAATTGCTAGTTTCTGTTTTTCAAAAACACAAGGGAAGATGTCTGGCCTTCTAATGTGTGAGGTGACCTTAAGTGAGCTTTCTTGGGACCAAAGCCCTTTCACTGAACTTGGGAAATAAGCCATCCAGTCTCAGGTGGCGGAAAAGTGAAGGAGGGGAGTTTCCAACACAACACGATTGAGATTCTAAATACCAACAGCTCCCCCCACCCAGGACACAGAGGCAAAGAGGACACTGCCCCAGCTCGTTCAATACTGGCTTCCTTTTTTGCTTTTCAAGGCCATTTCTGACAGTCACATAAACCAGACTACATCGGTGAAAATACACTCAGTCTGAAGCACAAAGTATGACTCATGCCTGCCCTTATCCTGTCTGGGATTGATGGCATGAGACCTTTTCCCCAAAGTCTTTGAATCTGTTCTGCTCAAAACAGATATTTTTACTTGGATTCACTAAACGTTAATTCTGTAGCCCCACTTCCAAACCCTTCTCACCTTCCATACACCCAGGTATAATAGTTTTGGAAGGCTGGTCTCCTCTCCACCACCAATGCACTCCATCTTTCCCTGCTGCCTGTACCTTGGGGGCAAGCACAGCTGGACCAGCTGGACTGCCTGGGTGGGATGGGGTGACCGCTCCCTTTTCTCTACCTTGCTCCTTTGAGGGCAATAGTCAGAGGTGGACAGGAACCAAAAAAAGACGCACTGAAGCAACCCCCCATATTGCTGATGTTCATGGCATTCTCTGGTCTCCTCACACCATGCCACACACCCTCTGGAACACAATGCCTTTCTGAAACCCATTTTTCCTTTGTAACTCTGCAAATCAACTTGCTTCCGTCAAGGCTACAGCTTGCAAAGAATGCAAAGACAAGACTGAACATAAACATTTTCTCTTTCTTAAACTTTTCCTTTTTTCCTATGTCAAAGAAAATGTGATGGATGATGAAAAGATAATGGGAGCAGAATGGTTCTCAGAGTGACTTTCCATGGAGGATTGCTTTGAACTCTGACCAGGCAGAGTTCCCTCCATGTTTCTGCCCTTTCTCTCCTTCACAGAGTTCTGGCTCAGGGGGCCTCTCCACAGCACCACCTGCTCCTACTCAATGGGTACCAGTCCTCTGTTGTGTGTGCGTGCATGAAAAGTCACTTCAGTCATGTCCAACTCTTGGCGACCCTATGGACTGTAGCCCCCCAGGCTCCTCTGTCCATGGGATTCTCCAGGCAAGAATACTGGAGTGGGTTGCTATTCCCTTCTCCAGGGGATCTTCCCAACCCCGGGATAGAATCTTCATCTCTTAGGTCTCCTGCATTGGCAGGCGGGTTCTTTACCACTAACGCCACCTGATGATGAGAAAATCAAAGTGGGCCTAGTGGTCTGATCAGCCTCCTGGGACTCTGAAGAAAGCAATTTGCCAGCTTCCAGGCTCACCCCTTTCTCCAAGAGGTCACAGGGCACAGGCTCAGCATTTTGTAAAGATTAAATCTACTCTAATTTTCTTCCATGTAATGGTTTGCTAGGTAACAACCTTTTCTAGTGTCAAAAGAAAATTCAGAGAGCTTTACTTAATATGAGTATTTTATCGAGTAAGAAACAAACTGTTCATGAGCAGGGACACTGAGAACCTAAAACTGGTATGACTCTCAGAAGCAGGATGTTACAGATGGCTTGTAAAGTGAAAATGAGGACCCTTACCATGGTTGGCTATTATAATGGGGATCTCCAGACAGCAGGGGAGGTTGAAAGTTGTTATATTATTGCATATCATTTTATTTCATTGATTATTACCAGAGGCATTTGTAAAAAAAAAAAAGCCCAAATTAAATATTTCTTATATTCATGAAATATGCAAGATGGCTTTACTTCTGTGGCTTAACCAGTTTTGTCCACTTAAGGGATCTTCCACCCTGACTGGTCTCCACTTTTTTATTTTAGTAATTCTTCCCTTTTGGTCGTTCTTTTCACAAGCTCAGGATGTGACCAAATAGTACAGCATTACTCTCAATACCACTGTTAATCTAGTTGCTGGGACAGAAAGTCATATAGTCGCTGTTTCCAATAGTTGTACTGCCATCCTAGACATGGGCAGTCAGACGATTGAGTTCTTTGAGCTGTCTAATTCTGATGGATATCATTTGATGTGTGAGTGGCTTCTGAAACAAATTTAAACCCTTGAAGAGGACACAATGCATCCGGGAGGTTAATATCGTGACTATGAGAAGAATAATAGTGAAGGACTGAAAAACTCCCCAGACCCAGATATTCCTACGAGCTCAGATATAACCAACTAAAACAATCAAGTTACAATCAGAGTCAAGTTTAATTTTTCAGAGCCAATTTGTGTTTTTTAGATAATGTGTAATTAGGTTTCCATTTTTCTGAGTTATATACATTGACACAACATGCCCTATTAGCAATAATATATAGCCTTTCTCATTCAGCCAGTAATTGGTCCAAGGTTATGCAATTGTCAAATAAAACTCTGACTAAAGATTTATAGAATTTATAAATTCTTTCTGTAATTGAAGATGAGAAGATAAGGCCTCTTTTAAGGAGGTTTAAAAGCAGTCTTTCATCAGTGATGTTTCCAATAAACTAAGACTCCTGGTTCTAATGTATGGGACATATTGTCTTCTTCTGAAAGCAGATCATAGAAGTCCTTTTAGACTTGATGGAAATAAGTCTTTGAATACTGTGTTAGTGCCTTACGTTACTGAAGAGTGAAAGCGTTAGTCACTCAGTAGTGTCCTACTGTTCGTGACCCCGTGGATTGTAGCCCTCAAGGTTCCTCTGTACATGTAATTCTCCAGGCAAGAATATTGGAGTGGGTAGCCATTTTTTCTCAGGGAATCTTCCCAAGTCAGGGATCAAAGCCAGGTCTCCTGCATTGCAGGTGGACTCTTTACTGTCTGAGTCACCACTGAACTATGTCATAATTATTTAGGGCAGAATAAACATGGAGATGTTTCATTTTAGGAGGTAGTGCTGTAGGCAAGCTTCTATCTGGGTTAGAACTCAATTTGTGTGAGGAATCAGGTATTATAAAAGAGGGATTTCTATAGAAAGAAAAGTGTAATATTTGGAGCAAATTATAAACTGCTTCCAAGTCTAGAGAGCAGTCAGTGAAGAAGTTTTTTAGATTTGAGCTCAAAACATCTTTAGATAGTGAATGGGAATGGCAGCTTCAATCTGACGGGTTTTCTTGGTTTCCAATTTGACTGTCCTTGGGTTTCTGTTGAACTCTCTGAGCAGCCCACACTGAAGTACAACCACACAGAATGTTGTACATACTTGATCAGTAGTGATTTCCTGGAAGTTTACAAGTAGATAATAAAACCTCAACAACAATGATCACAAAAAGAATCTGGTAACAGGAGCACTTACTGTCGTTGTTCAGTTGCTCAGTCGTGTCCAGCTGTTTGCGACCCCATGGACTGCAGCACGCCAGCCTTCCCTTTCCTTCACTCTCTCTCAGAGTTTGCTCAAACTCATGTCTACTGAGTCCTTGGTGCCATCCAACCATCTCATCCTCTGTCACCCCCTTCCTTCTCCTGCTCTCTATCTTTCCCAGCATCAGGGTCTTTTCCAATGGTCAGTTTTCATTCCAATCATAAAGAAGGGCAATGCCAAAGAACATTCAAACTACCACACAATTGCGCTCATTTCACATGCTAGCAAGGTAATGCTCAAAATCCTTCAAGCTAGGCTTCAACAGTATGTGAATCGAGAACTTCCAGATGTACAAGTTGGATTTAGAAAAGGCAGACAAACCAGAGATCAAATTGCCAACATCCGTTGGAGCATCAAAAAAAGCAAAGGAATTCCAGAAAAACATCTACTTCTGCTTCATTGACTATGCTAAAGATTTTGACTGTGCAGATCACAACAAACTGTGGAAAATTCTTAAAGAGATGAGAGTACCAGACAACCTTACCTGCCTCCTAAGAAACCTATGTAGGTAAAAAAAAAACAAAACAAAACAAAAAAAAAAAACAGTTAGAACCAGACATAGACCAATGAACTGGTTCAAAACTGGAAAAGGAGTATGTATGTCAAGGCTGTATACTGTCACCCTGCTTATTTAACTTATATGCAGAGTACATTATGCAAAATGTCAGGCTGGATGAAGCACAAGCTAGAACCAAGATGGCCAGAAGAAATATCAATAACCTCAGGTATACAGATGACACCACCCTAATGATAGAAAGCAAAGAGGAACAAAAGCCTCTTGATGAAGGAGCAATTACAGTTTTCTACTATTCTTTTCAATTGTTTACTATTCTGTAGTCATCTCATTTTTAATCAAAGACAATCACAGTAAGACTAATTTATTTGTAAACAAATCTAGTATCATTACATTTGACCTGATTATTTACATAGTGCAGCAAGAATAGTGAGTGTACGCATATTATCAAATACGATATTCCAGTCAAAGTGTTGTTAATATCCAAGGGGCTTTCCTGGCTCCATAAAGTCAACCTTAGTTCTTTAAAACTGTCTGGTAATAAGGAATCTAAGATATCTTTAAAAGTCTCTTTAGGCTAAGAAGCTAATGACTTGCCCAATTTTATCTTGTTATAAGGAATACAAATTCTTGTTAAACTTAGCTAAATTGCCATGAAATCTATATTGCCATGAAAATAAGAATACTCAGTGAGAATAGTCTGGAGGGATCAGGCAAGGAGAAAAAGATAAGTATTTTATATTGTTTATAAAAATGTATTTTATGGGATGAAGTGAGAGGTTGAAGGAAAGTTCAACAGGGAGGGGACATATGTATACCTATGGCAGATTCATGTTGCTGTATGACAGAAATTAACACAATATTGTAAAGCAATTATCCTCCAATTAATAATAATTTTTTTTTAAAGTACATTTTACCAAACAGGTATAAGTTATGGCTAGGAAACAGAAAGGGAGACAGAGATTTAAGATTGAGGGGATAGAGTGGGCAGGTTTGTTAAAGCTAGAAAACAGATCACTGAAGAACCAGTAATGTTTCAAACAGTCATAAAAATTATAATCACCTCTAATAGTTTATTCAGTTCCATGTAACTAATTCTTGTTTTGCTTGATTAGTAGTTTTAAGAATCAACTGTTATTTCCAGTAGAATTTTAGAAATCCTTACCCAGGTCACTGTTATAATCTAAAAATTATCAGAAACCTCTATGTTAGAGTACTTTTCAGGGTCTTTCCATTAATCTCTTGCAATTTTGTATCATAGATGCAAAAGCTTTCAGGAAATCATGAAAGTGAAACAGTAACATTAACTGGGCTATAATTATAATGGCCATGGATAAAGATCCAGTGAGAGTTCATGATAATGCAATTGAAAAAGGAATTTGGTTATTTTTGTGACATATAATATTTGAAGATAGCAACCTGAATTATGGCTGATTATCTGGACTTAAGGACAATGACAAATTTTACAGAATTTTGTAGTTTGGGGAATATTAGTAATACATACCCATGCACATACAACCTAGACAAGATTAATCATCACTTTTATTTGACAATGTTTCCAATGTAACTGCACATATCAAATAACCCTATTCATTTAATATTTCTCTTTTTCTAAGAGAATACATCTTTTGAGAGCTTCCAGGGACCCTATGGAAAAACCCAAGAAAGACTTTATTCAGAATTTATTTGAAGAAGTCTGTCAAAAACGTCAAAAGACTTAAAACACTTATCAAATAGGATCATAGGTCACTGTAAAGGAACAGTCATTCTATCAAAGTGACAATTAAAAGATTTCAAAAGCATACAGAAAATCACATAATTATTTTTTAACCTCTTTTAACAGTGAAAAGACTCAGTTTTCTCAATAATCAAAGATCTGATAAAGACAATGTGCACAGGAAATTGTTTTTGATAAACCAAAGAATCACTGTTTCCTAGGTAGTTCACAAGAAGAAAACTTTTTATAATCTCTTAATAAGAGCAGAGCAATAATTCAAGAAATTTTCTCATTTTAATAGAAAATTAAACTCTAGGTATTTTATGAGTATATTGTAGAGCACATTTTAAAAACTCATAAATAATTCCATTAACTTCAATTAGCCTTGACCTTACAATAAATAATATCCTTTCTACAAACCTGCTGCAACTTCCTATATATATCCATTTATATTTTTCCCTATTTCTTTTTTTCTTTTTCATTCTGGAGCAACCAGGTATTTTACTTTAGGAAAGCACTCTTCTTTAAAAACACATCCATCTTTTCTGCCATTCTTTATATACAAAGCTGTTTCCCTTCATTCTTACTGTTTCTGTTTACTTTTACATATTGATTATAAATTTTAGCTATCAGTAACCTCTATTTTCCAGTGAAAACTAAGAAGCAGGCAATTAAGAACTGTCTATCATATATCAACATCTTGTAGTAGATTAGCAAACTAATATATAATTATAAAAATCTATAATTTTCAACACATCTTTTTTTATGTTATAATTTTTAATGTGGCAAAAGATCTATTTTTCAATAGACCCAGATATTTTTTGTCCTTAAAAATTAACAATCCAAAGATAGATAAATTTATGTTTAGTAGTTAATATTTTAGTATGGAAATAACCTATAATCAATGAATATCCTCAAAATGCCAGCAAATTTGGAAAACTCAGCAGTGGCCACAGGACTGGAAAAAGTCAGTTTTTATTCCAATCCCAAAGAAAGGCAATGCCAAAGAATGCTCAAACTACTGCACAATTGCACTCATCTCACACGCTAGTAAAGTAATGCTCAAAATTCACCAAGCCAGGCTTCAGCAATATGTGAACCATGAACTTCCTGATGTTCAAGCTGGTTTTAGAAAAGGCAGAGGAACCAGAGATCAAATTGCCAACATCCGCTGGATCATCAAAAAAGCAAAATAGTTCCAGAAAAACATCGATTTCTGCTTTATTGACTATGCCAAAGCCTTTGACTGTGTGGATCACACAGTCTAAAAGAGATGGGAATACCAGACCATCTGACCTTCCTCTTGAGAAACCTATATGCAGGTCAGGAAGCAACAGTTAGAACTGGACATGGAACAACAGACTGCTTCCAAATCGGGAAAGGAATCTGTCAAGACTGTATATTGTCACCCTGCTTATTTAACTTCTATGCAGAGTACATCATGAGAAACGCTGGGCTGGAAGAAGCACAAGCTGGAATCAAGATTGCTGGGAGAAATATCAATAACCTCATATGCAGATGACACCACCCTTATGGCAGAAAGTGAAGAGGAACTCAAAGGCCTCTTGGTGAAAGTGAAAGAGGAGAGTGAAGAAGTTGGCTTAAAGCTCAACATTCAGAAAACGAAGATCATGGCATCCGGTCCCATCACTTCATGGGAAATAGATGGGGAAACAGTGGAAACGGTGTCAGACTTAATTTTTTTGGGCTCCAAAATCACTGCAGATGGTGACTGCAGCCATGAAATTAAAAGACGCTTACTCCTTGGAAGGAAAGTTATGACCAACCTAGATAGCATATTCAAAAGCAGAGACATTGCTTTGCCAACAAAGGTCTGTCTAGTCAAGGCTATGGTTTTTCCAGTGGTCATGTATGGATGTGAGAGTTGGACTGTGAAGAAAGCTGAGAGCCGAAGAATTGATGCTTTTGAACTGTAGTGTTGGAGAAGACTCTTGAGAGTCCCTTGGACTGCAAGGAGATCCAACCAGTCCATTCTGAAGGAGATCAGTCCTTGGTGTTCTTTGGAAGGACTGATGCTAAAGCTGAAACTCCAGTACTTTGGCCACCTCATGCGAAGAGTTGACTCATTGGAAAAGACTCTGATGCTGGGAGGGATTGGGGGCAGGAGGAGAAGGGGACAACAGAGGATGAGATGGCTGGATGGCATCACTGACTCAATGGACGTGAGTCTCAGTGAACTCCGGGAGTTGGTGATGGACAGGGAGGCCTGGTGTGCTGCGATTCATGCAGTTGCAAAGAGTCAGACATGACTGAGCAACTGAACTGAACTGAACTTAGTGTAAACTTTTATCTTATTTACATCTATTTAAATTACTTGTTTTTCAAAACAAGTATGCTTAGATTAGACATTAAACAGCTAACCATCATCTTATTTTTCTTGCTGATGAATTTTGTAACATAGAGATAACATGAGCTATAAGACTAGTAAATCTAGGTAGAAAAAGCAATATGTTTGAGTTATATTTTACATTGCCAACTCTGAGGATATGCCTGCTTTAACTAAGCCAACAACTTAAGCTAGATTTTATTTGTCAAATATTATCCTATGAGCTTGGAAAACTTTGGTTTAATCTCTACAATTTTGAGAGTTTTAAGAATACTTTACATAATACCTAATCCCGGATAGCTCAGCTGGTAAAGAATCCGCCTGCAGTGTGGGAGACCTGGGTTCAACCCCTGGGTTGGCAAGATCTCCTGGAGAAAGGAAAGACTATCCACTTCAGTATTCTGGCCTATAGAATTCCATGGACTGTATAGCCCATGGCGTCACAAAGAGTTGGACAGGACTGAGTGAATTTCACTTTCAAGGAACACTTAATTGGCTTATCTTTTAAACTAAATAAAGCTTTTAAAAAATATCACATAAACATAATGTACACACATTTACAGATGTACATAACATATAGACAGACACAGAGATCTTATAGCTTTCATTTTTAGCTATGTATCAGGCATAATAATACAAAACCCAGAAGAAAAGCTGGACCCAAATTGTGTTTCTAGCATATAGAATAAGTTAGTTACCTGCTAAGATGGCAAAAGTTTTTACCAAAGAGTTTTCTTTTACATGCTACAAGGACTCCTAGAGAAGTTGCTTTTGAAAATCATTTTTCTGCCTACCAATCAAAGAATGCATTCTATTGCCTGAAAGGTTAGGAATCTTCTTTTTTTGTTATTTATTTTAAAGGATAATTGAAGGATAATTGCTTTAGAGTATTGTGTTGGTTTCTGTTGTACATCAATATGAATCAGTCATAGGCATGTTTTCTTTTCAAAAGCACCCCTAAGGTAGACTATCTTATTTAAGTGAAAGATTCCTCTAAAAGCCACTTCAATTCCAGACTATCCAAAAGTTCATCTATTTTCTACAGAGTTCAACATCCTGGTCAAGAGCTTAAACACAGACTATTAGGAATTATCAGGAGGAATTATTTTCAGTATTCAAAAGCATGTCATCTGGGAAAATAGATAGTTTTACTTCTTTTTCAGTCTGGAAGCCTCTTATTTATTCTTCTTACCCAGTTTTTCTGGTTAGAACCTCCAGTATTATTAAACTGAAATTGTAAGTGGACATCTTTGTCTTGTACCTGATCTTGGTGATAAGATTTCGGTCTTATACCATTAAGTATGCTGTTAGCTATGAGGTATTCATAGCAGCCTTGTATCAAAGAAGCCTGCTTTTATTCCTAGTTTGTTGAGTAATTTTTTCCTAGTTTGTTCCGTGTTGGATTTTGTCAAATGCTTTTTCTGTACCTCTTGGGGTGATATCATTTTTGTCCTCTATCCTAGTACTCTTGCCTGTAAAATCTCATGGACGGAGGAGCCTGGTAGGCTGGTCCATGGGGTCACAAAGAGTCGGACACTTACTGAGCGACTTCACTTTCACTTTTCACTTTCCTGCATGGAAGAAGGAAATGGCAACCCACTCCAGTGTTCTTGCCTGAAGAATACCAGGGATGGAGGAGCCTGGTGGGCTGCCATCTGTGGGGTCGCACAGAGTTGGACACGACTGAAGTGACTTAGCAGCAGCAGCAATGTATTCATATTTGTATATTAAAACAACCATGTATTTGTGGTGTAAATTCCACTTGATCATGATGTACAATCTATTTTATATTTTATAGGATTTTATTTGCTTATATTTTGTTGAGGATATTTGCATCTGTATTCATAAGGATTATTGGTATGTAATTTTATTTTCTTGTGATGCCTTTGATTTTGGTATTAGAGTAATACTTGTCTCATGGAGTAGGTTAGAAACTCTTCATTTATCTTCTATATTTTACAAAATTTTGTGAAGGATTTAAATTTTTTAATTTTGTGAAAAAGGGGTTAATTCTTTGTCAAACAACTGACAGATTTCACCAATGAAGATATCTGGTCTTGGGCTTTTCTTTGTGAAAAGTTTTCTTGTGTACTAATTCAGTCTCTCAATTTATTATGTAGATTCAGATTTTCTGTTTATTCTTGGGTTAATTTTGGTAGTTGGCATCTTCCTAGGAACTTGTCCATTTAGCTTAGGTTATCTAATTTGTTGACATCCCATAAGCTTTGGCATGCTGTATTTTTCTTTTCACTCATGAAACAACACTTTAAAATTCTAAAAGAAAAGAACTTTCAACCTAGTGTTCTGTTTTATGAAAATAGCCTTAAAGAATACAGATAAAATAAAACATTTTCAAAAGAAAGGAATTCTAGAGAATTTGTTGCTAGAATTTGCTGCTCTAAAAGAAATTCTGAAGAAGGTTCTTCAGTTTGAAGGAAAATTATCTCAAAAGTAAACAGAATATTAATGGTTAATAATATATAATAAATAATATATAAAATAGAGACTATTATAATAATAAAATATCAAAAATATATTGACAAATATAATAAACTATTCTTTCCGCTCAAGTTCTTTAAACATATATAACAGTTGAAAAAAATTAGAACTTTATCTAATGGGTTTTTCAATATATGTAGATGAAATGCATACGACAGTTACAACATGAAAGGAAGTTAAAAGGACTATGATATGGTAAGGTTTCCACATTCATCTTGAAATCATAAAATATTAATTCTAAGAGGATTCTAAAATTTTAAGTGTGAATATTTCAATCCCTAGAGCAACTACTTAATAATTTATGTAAAGATATATGGTCAAATATAATTTGAAAAAATTTAAATAAGCCAAAAAAGGAAAGAAAGGGATAACAGAATAACAAAAAGTAGAAAAAACAAACAAATTAGAAAATGATAGACCTAAGTCTAAACATATTAATAATGTACCTTATGTATAAATAATTTAAGCACACCAATTAAAATAAAGACATTCAACTATACACTGAAGGAAATCTACTTCAAATATAATGCTATAGGAAGGTTGTAAACAAAGGATCAATAAAGATATGTCATGCAAACACTGACCAAAAAAATGTAGGAGTGGCTACATTAATATTAAACATCAGAACAAAGAAATAGTAGACTTCAGAGCAAAAACTACTAAGAATAAAAAGACTCATTTCATAATGACAAAGGGTCAAGAAGACTTCGCAATTTTAAATGTGTATGTACATAACAACATTGCTTAACTAATACAATTATGTAAAGTTTAAAAATAAAATAAAATTAAAAATAAAGAAAGAAAGAAAAAAAGAAAAAAACAAAATAAATGAAGCAAAACTTGATAGAGCTGAAATGAAAAATGGGAAAATCTACAACTATATTTGGAGGCTTCAATATTCCTTTCTCAGTAAATAAAAGAACAAGTAGGTAGAACATCAGTAAGGATCCAGAAGATTGAACAACGTCATCAGCCAAGTCAATCCAACTGACATTTCCCAACTCATTTTATGAGGCCAGCATTACTCTGATACCTAAACTAGACAGAAGGAAATGAAACAGTAATATTCCTTATGAACACAGATGAAAAATCTTTGACAACATATAAACAAATGAAATCCAGCAACATATAATAAGAATTACACACAATGACCAAGTGGGGTTTATCCTAGAAATGCAAACCTTTTAATATTTGAAAATCAAGCAATGCAACATATAGACTGAAATTAAAAGATAAAAGAACCTGTGGTGGATTCGTTTTGATGTTTGGCAAAACTAATACAGTGTTTCAGGTTTAAAAATAAAATTAAATTAAAAAAAAAAGAACACATACAACAACCTTATATAAATTAATGTAGAAGAAGCATTTGAATACAATCTGATATTCACTCTTGGTAAAAACACCCAGCAAAGTTAGAATAGAAGAAAACTTACTAACTTGATCAAGAGCACCAAGAAAAACAGGTACCACATTATCATACTTAATCATGACAGATGAAAGACTTTTCCCCTAAGATCAGGAATAAAGCAAGAATGTCCACTTACCACTTGCATTCAACAAAGTACCGGAAACCTATCCAATGTAATATAGAAAGGAAGATAAATAAAAGGCATTCAGGTTGGAAAATAAGAAGTAAAATTGTTTCTAATGGTGACACATGCGTGTGTAATCATGTCCAACTCTTTGTGACCCCATGGACTCTAGCCCTCCAGACTTCTCTGTCCATGGGATTTCCCAGGCAAGAATACTGGAGTGGGTTGCCATTTCCTTCTTCAGGGGATATTCCCAACCCAGGGATCGAACTGTTGGGATATTCCCAACCCAGGATCTCTTATGTCTCCTGAATAACAGACATAAGGAGGGTTCTTTACCAGCTGAGGCAGTGGGGAAGCCCTATTAATAGATGATATAATTGTCTATTAGAAAGTCCATGCAATTTCAATGAAAAATGGTCCTAGAAGCAATAAGTGAATTTAGGAAAGTTACAAGATACAAGTAAAAATCATTCTTATATTTAAATTAACATTATTAATGAACTAATTAATGAACAATTAGAAAACAAAAATAAAATCCAATGCCATTTATAATCACTCAAAAATGAAATTCTTAGTTATAAACTTTATCAAATAAAGGATCTGTATCCTGATAGATACAAAACGCAGTTGAAAGAAACCAAAGAAAACCTAAAAAGATATACTCTGTTTTGTTCATCATTGGGGAAAGTAATATGGCTAAGATATCAATTCTCCCTAAACTGATCTGTAGATTAACACAATTTCAATCAAAATCACAGCAGGATTTTTGTAGATACAGATTAGTCAATTTTAAAATTTATATGAAAAGGCAAATGAATTAAAATAAAAACAATTCTAAAAAAGAATTCACATTATGAAGTTTCAAGACTTACTATCAGTTCAGTTCAGTTCAGTCACTCAGTCGTGTCCAACTCCTTGCAACCTCATGAACTGCAGCACGCCAGGCCTCCCTGTCCATCACCACCTCCCAGAGTTTACTCAAACTCACGTCCATTGAGTCAGTGATGCCATCCAACCATCTCATCCTCTATTGTCCCCTTCTCCTCCTGCCTTCAATTTTTCCCAGCATCAGGGTCTTTTCAAATGAGTCAGTTTTTCGCATCAGGTGGCCAAAGTATTGGAGTTTCAGCTTCAGCATCAGTCCTTCCAATGAATATCCAGGACTGATTTCCTTTAGGATGGACTGCTTGGATCTCCTTGAAGCCCAAGGGACTCTCAAGAGCTCTCCAACACCACAGTTCAAAAGCATCAGTTGTTTCATGCTCAGCTTTCTTTATAGTCCAACTCACATCCATACATGACCACTGGAAAAACCATAGCTTTGACTAGACGGACCTTTGTTGGCAAAGTAATGTCTCTGCTTTTTAATATGCTGTCTAGATTGGTCATAACTTTTCTTCTAAGGAGCAAATGTCTTTTAATTTCATGGCTGCAGTCACCATCTGCAGTGATCTTGGAGCCCAAGAAACTAAGTCTGTCACTGCCTCTACTGTTTCCCCATCTATTTGCCATGAAGTGATGGGACCGGATGCCATGATCTTCGTTTTCTGAATGTTAAGTTTCAAGCCAACTTTTTCACTCTCCTCTTTCACTTCATCAAGAGGCTCTTTAGTTCTTCACTTTCTGCCATAAGGGTGGTGTCATCTGTATATCTGAGGTTATTGATATTTCTCCCAGCAATCTCGATTCCAGCTTGTGCTTCATCTAGCCCAGCATTGCTCATGATGTACTCTGCATAGAAGTTAAATAAGCAGGGTGACAATATACAGTCTTGACAGATTCCTTTCCCGATTTGGAAGCAGTCTGTTGTTCCATGTCCAGTTCTAACTGTTGCTTCTTGACATGCATAAAGATTTCTCAGGAGGCAGGTCAGGTGGTCTGGTATTCCCATGTCTTTAAGGATTTTCCACAGTTTATTGTGATCCACACAGTCAAAGGCTTTGGCATAGTCAATAAAGCAGAAGTAGATATTTTTCTGGAACTCTATTGCTTTTTCGATGATCCAGCAGATAGATGTTGGCAATTTGATCTCTGGTTCCTCTGCCTTTTCTAAATCCAGCTTGAACATCTGGAAGTTCACGGTTCATGCACTGTTGAAGCCTGGCTTGGAGAATTTTGAGCATTACTTTACTAGTGTGTGAGATGAGTGCAATTGTGCGGTAGTTTGAGCATTCTTTGGCATTGCCTTTCTTTGGGATTGGAATGAAAACTGACCTTTTCCAGTCCTGTGGCCACTGCTGGGTTTTCCAAATTTGCTGGCATATTGAGTGCAGCACTTTCACAGCATCATCTTTTAGGATTTGAAATAGCTCAACTGGAATTCCATCACCTCTACTAGCTTTGTTCGTAGTGATGCTTCCTAAGGCCCACTTGACTTCACATTCCAGGATGTCTGGCTCTAGGTTGGTGATCACACCATCATGATTATCTGGGTCATGAAGATCTATTTTGTATAAGACTTACTATGAAACTGCAGTAATCAAGAAAGTACGGCACTGGCAAAGGGATAGACTCAGATCAATGTAACAGAATACAGAGTCTAGAAATCAACTCACACAATTAGGGCTGACTGATTTTTGAGAAAGGAGAAAAAGTAATTCAACAGCAAAAGGTTAACCTTTCTTAAACATATAGTTTTGGAGACTATGACAAAAAAAGAAGCTTGACCTAAACCTCACACAAAAATTAACCTGAAATCCAAAATGGATCGTAAATCTAAATGTAAAACATAAAATTAAAAAATTATTAGAAAACACTGGAGAAAATCTCTGTCACCTGGAGCTCAGCAGTGTTCTTAGATATAACATTAAAAGCATTACCCATAAAAGAAACAACTAATAAGCTGGACTTTATCAAAATGTTTGTGCTGCATAAGATATTATCAAGAGAATGAAAAAGAAACCACAGATTGGGAGAAAGTATTTGTAATTCACATCTCTAAGAAGGAACATGTATCCAGATTACCTTTTTAAAAAGGAAAACTCTTAGAACTCAACAGAAAGGAATCAACAGCAAAAAAGTCAGGGTACTTCACCAAAGAAGTACCTCCCACTGGTCAGAATGGCCATCATCATTGTGTGTGTGTGTGTGTGTGTGTGTGTGTGGTGGTTTTATTCCCAGTTTTTTAAGGAATCGTCATACCATCTTCATTTGTGGCTATGTCAATTTACATTCCCACCAGCAGGGCAAGAGCATCCCCTTTTCTCCACACCCTCTCCAGCATTTATTGTTTGTAGACTTTTTGATGATGGCCATTTTGACCACTGTGAGGTGATAGGCACTTCACCAAAGAAGATATAAGAATGTCAGATAAGCACATGAATAGATGCTCGACCTCAGTGGCCATTAAGAAAAAAAAAAATCTCAATGTGATAAAACCACACATCTATTAGAGCAGCTGAAAACAAAACTGACACTGCCGAGGGCTGACGAGGACGCAGCACACTGGGAGCTCTCACATGTAAGCAGTGAGACTGCACAATTGTAAAGCTGTTGTGCAAAACAATGTGGCAGTTTCTCAATGCACTGGAGGAGGCAATGGCAGCCCACTCCAGTGCTCTTGCCTGGAGAATCCCAGGGACAGGGGAGCCTGGTGGGCTGCCGTCTCTGGGGTCGCACAGGGTCGGACATGACTGAAGTGACTTAGCAGCAGCAGCAGCATAGTTAAATTTATATTTACCATATAACCCAGCAATTTCACTCAAAGATATTTATCCTAGAAAAGTGAAAATGTATATTCCTACAAAACCCTGAACATCAGTGTTTACAGTAGCTCTATTCCTGATTGCTCAAAAATGGCAACAACCCAAACGTCTTTTAGGTGAATGGGTAAACCAATTGTGGTATATATACAATGTGTGTGTGTGTGTGTGTGTGTGTGTATAATGTATAAATACATTATATATAAATTTATAAATACATTATATATAAATATATATGTGTATAAATACATTATATATACACACATATGCATATACATACACATACACAATGAAAAACCACTTAGTGACAAAAAGAAACAAACTACTGATAAAGAAAACAAAATAGATGAAGCTTAACTGAAATCACTGATGGAAAAAAAGCTAGTCTCAAAAGGTAATATACTGGGTAGTACCATTTATATAATAGTTGAGAAAGGCAAAAGTATAGCACCAGAACACATATCAGTGGTTACCAGGGTTTAAAGTGTTGGAAGGGTATCAGTGTGACTTCAAAGGGATAGCACAGGGAGTTATATGGCAATGGAACTGTTCTGCATCCTGAATGTGGTGGTAAGGGTTATATGAATCCATGCACCTGCTCTGCCACTCAGTCATGCCCCACTCCTGGCGACCCCATGGACTCTAGCCCTCCAGGCTCCTCTGTCCATGGGATTCTCCAGGCAAGAATACTGGAGTGGGTTGCCATTTCCTTCTCCAGGGCATCTTCCCGATCCAAAGATCGAACCTGAGTCTCCTACGTTGGCAGGTGGATTCTTTACCTCTGCACCCCCTGGGAAGCCCTATATGAATCTATCCATGTGTTAAAACTCTCGGAACTACACATATATGCTCAACCTGTACATTAGTTTGGGGAAAAAATTTTACTTGTCACACTGCAGTGAGAACTAAAAAGTGAGAGCATGTGGTAAACAGCCTTGAACAATGGCTGTACACAGTAAGTCTGCTCCAAATGTTAGTTCAGTCCCCCAATTTTTCTCCCTTTCAGCCAAGACTAAGCCCCTTTCCAGTGGTCAATGTCCCCATGAGCTAGAACTTGTGCACTTTTCACAGTTCAGAATTGAAAAAGTCTGGTGGAGATCGCATCCTACCAGCGGTGACCCAGCTCCTCACCACCATGTTTTAGCCTTTAGCTAGTGCAAAGACTCCGCTTAACAGGAACATTTATTTCTTAGATCAATGGGTGTTTTCAAAACAGGAAATGTCAAGAGTCAAGATAGAGATTTCATTCCTAGAGTAAAATGAAATATAGCCCATGTTCAGAAAATTGGAGACATGACCCTCTTTGTTAAATGTAAGGTATCAATATTATTACATTTTTGTTTTCAAACCTGCTAGTGTGTCACACACAGTTAATCTAGAAATGATCATTTATAGATTGTAACATTTTTAATGAAGGAAAGAGTCCTTGTATTTCTACTGACCATTGCTATTTTATTTCTACCAGTTAAGTACCATAGACAAATAATGCTTTGCTTGTACTACAATGTAGGAACTATCTATTCAGGATCGCTCTGTGCTAGCAGTTAGTATCAAGAGAAGAATAATGTGGGCTTAATGCTTGTTTTATGTTCTTCTGATGCAAAGCAGAAGTATTTATCTTGATTTTTGGCAAAATCTCTGGTCCATATTCAAAAGAAACAATGCCAAATAATGCTTTCTTCTTATCCTCACAGAGGAAATTAAATTTTTCAGGGAATCTTTCTCTCTGTCAAAATACATGTTGCTCTTAAGGATTAGGTACAGATATCATCAGATTATTGCCTTAAAGATTAAACAAATCAGCCTTTAAAATCCTGTAATAAATAACATACTTATCCAAGGAGTGATTTTTGATCCAGTTTTGCATTCTGAGCACTGTCTTACTTGCTTTACTCCAAATCTATTTTAGATAGTTGTATGCATTTGTTCTTGTCTCTAACAGGGTTCATTTGAACATTTGATATTTGCATTTTACATAGTCAGTAAAAGATAATTATTCAATGCATATGCTTTCTGATTAAATGTGTGAAACTCCTAAATAGAAGACGGAAATTAGTTTTAAGTGCATTATGAAAGACTTGAATTTATCTTTGGTTCATGGTGCAGCAATGAGGTTTTTTTGTTGCTGTTCTTGTGGTTTCATCTTCAGTGATTGTCACAGTCAAGTGGCACCCATAGATTCCAGAAGGAAGTTTATCCCTATTTAATCCTCCTATACCTGAACAGAAGTCGCCCCAAACTGACCTTTATGTGACAGTCGTCTTTCATTATTGCATCTTGAGCTGAATGTTGTCAATAAAAAATCACAGTTAAACCATGTTGACATTAACCAAGGGGACTGAAAGAGACGCTTTAGAGGCATAATATATTTGCCATTTTATCAGATGCTGTCTGAGACCCTGGTGAGTCATTAAAGTGGAATTCTGTTTATTCACACTGACAGAGTAAGAGTAGTCCTGAATTCTATCTAGACTAAGACCCTGAATTCTATTCCAAACCCAATTCTCAATTATTATAATTCTTTGATAATTCAAAACCAATTCTGAATTATTAATAATAATTTAATAAGACTGACCTTCAGGGGAATTTCTGGTAACATCTCTCCTTTCACCTTCTTGAGGCATCTTTGTGTTTTCCCAAATTTCCAGCACAATCTCAAATGACTGATGGTCCCACCTCCCCTTTGAATTAATTTACTTGGTACTGCTTTTTAAAGGGACATCTAAGTTCCTGATATATTTTATCCTCATTCATTCCACTTGCCCCCATGAAAATCTTACTAGCTCTCATTCCAATCTCTTATCCCTCTGATTATATGTGTGTATGTGTGTGTGTGTGTGTGTGTGTGTGTGTGTGTGTGTATGAATTTACATGTACATATGTGAGCATGGGCTTTGGGGACCAGACTGAGTTTGAAAATCAGATCTGCCACTGTCCTTGATCAAGTTACTACACCACTCTTAACTCAATGCTCTCATCTATAAATGGACACAAATAGTAGTTACTTACTTCATAAGGCGGTTTTGAAGATTATATTAGATAATACAGTTGAAGCATTTAGCATAGTGCCTGACACAGCAGGCACTAAAAATTGTCATTGTCATCATCACCATACACTCTGTACTATAATTATTAGATTATATATATCACAATAGAATTAAAATCGGTAAGGCAATAAATGTATCTTGCTTACCATTGATTTTCCCAGAAATTTAATGTGTGTTATGTAGTAGTTGATCAATAAAAAATTTATAAATCAATAACTGTATATGGTGGGCTTCCCTGGTAGCTCAGATGGTAAAGAACTCACCTGCAATGCAGGAGACCTGGATTTGATCCCTGGGCTGGAAAGATCCCCTGGAGGAGGGCATGGCAACCCACTCCAGTATTCTTGCCTGAAAAATCCCCACGGACAGAGGAGTCTGGCGGGCTACAGTCCATAGGGTTGCAAAGAGTTGGACATGACTGAGCAACTAAGCACAGCATTGCACAACTTTGTGAAAATCTTCCCCATCATGCCAACTCCTTAACTACTGATCAAGGCAGCTTGCTGCTGGTTCTTTTTGTTTTCCCTCTAAAGCAAGAGTTCTCAGTCTTCACTATGCCTGAGAATCACCTGGGGAACTTTTATAGTAAGGATGCCTGGTTGCACCTGCCCCCTCCCCACAACATGGGTGTGGCTCAGGCACTTGTAGTACGTAAAAAACAACAACAAAAACAGCCTTAAGTGATTCTCATATGCACCCAAGGTTGAGAACCTTTGGATTCTAAAACATTCAAACCCATTCAGACTAGCTTTTCAAGAACCAGAAATCCCAAACACAAAGCCTTAAGACACAAGACAGGAGAACAGACCAGCATGAATGAAATCTGACCAACCATGTCAGCCATCACTCAACTGTAGCCAATTATACTTTTGTGGGAATGGAGCCCAGTGTTGCAAGATCTTCTAAGTCTTCTAGCGAAGCCACAGATCTGCAGTTTTAGATGAACTTTCACAATGTGAAGGAAGAGCTGGCAACCAATTCAAACTTCTTTAAAATACTGTGTGGGCTGAACAAAACATGTCTTGTGCTGGATTCCGTTCATGGGCCAATAATTTGCAGTTTTTACTTTCTACCAACTGCTCTCCCATATCCTAAGAAACCCTTTCTATATTCTTCACCAAGTCTGTGTTAAATTCCTAGAAAGTTAAATTCCTTTTTCATCATTCATGAAATGATGAATGATGAAAATGATGTGTGCTCCAAGTATTATTTTGAACAAAACTGATTGGTATGATTGGCATAATTTTAAAGGGCAAACAATTCTGTGATTTAAAGTATGAGATGCTCAAATCCCTAAAACTTAAGAGTAACTGGCATCATAAACAATATCCCCCATCTACTAACATGCATTAATATGGGAAATATGCAAAGCTCTGCTGAGATGAGGCCCTTTGGAATACAGACAAGTGGCATGGTTCCTGTTCTATGGCACCATTCCATATACTTAGGGAGACTAAGACACACACCCATGGGATTTTAACACATATACAACACAAGCCATGTGGGGGCCTGGGTAGTTTGAGTTTCTATGCAGGAAGTAGAACATGTCTCTGAAAGGCAAGTGGAGGCGGAATGTGGAATGCCTCAAATGGATGAAAAATGAGTTAAGATTCCTAGAGGGGCTAGTGAGCAATTGAAGGGGCTTTGAGTGCCTTTAATCTTTGTTGACTTTTTTTTTCTTTTGTTTTGTCTTGTTTTTCAGTAGAAGAGTATCCAGAGCAGTGTTCAGAGGAACACACTGGTCTTAGATGAGATAGATTGGACAGTGGAGACCAGAGGAGGAAATTCTGTTAGAAGGTCACAGTCAAGGCTGCAGACATGAGTGGATGAGGCTCTGGGCTGAGTGGTGCCAGAGGGATGGGAAGGAAAGGGCAGGTTCAAGTGATTTTAACCTTGACCTGATAAAAAGGAGGGCTAGCTATCATTCAGTAATCCCCTACAATGGGCTTTATCCTGTGATGAACGCTTAACGTAAAGTGATTCCTTTTGCTTTACACAGAATATGACTGAAATAGGAGAGCATTTGAAGAGGATTCCGCTATATAACCACAGTGTGAAATCTATCTTCTAGGGCTTTAGAGATCATTGGGCCCAACTCCCTCACTTTATTGATTGGAGTTGACTTTTCTCAGTTATTTGCATACTTTGTAGCACAGCCAGAATAGAACCCAGATTTCTAACTTTTATCCTTAGCGATCTTTTCTTTTCATCATGTTGCTTCTTCATCCTGAGCTCTAATATAAATGAGTTATCAATCAAGCATTAGATTCAGGTAAAAGATGATAAAAGTGAACAGCTGAAAAAATGAAAGCGAACAGGTGATAAAATGTGGTGTAGAGTGTAATTTCAAAGCCACTTGGTGCAAATAAGGGGTTGGGTGGGGGGTGAGTCAGGAAAAGAAGTCTCTGCAACCTTGATGTAAAGGTTATACAAGGGAGGAGATAAAGTCAGCAATGATATACAGTTAGCAGGAAAGCCTCATCCTCTTTATCAGTCCAGCACAGATGCTGAGATAAGGGGACATAAATGGAAATAAAAGGAAAGCAGATTCAAAACAGCTATTAGAAATTCCTGTTCACTGGAAGATGATAAAAGTGAAGAATCACCACTCTCAGAGGTTGATGATGGGAAATATCTGAGACCTGGTGGACAGTGAGGTGTCACTGGAGTTGGGTTTGGAGTGGCACCCACCCCGTGAGTGTCTATCCTACAACTATACTTTCTCTCCCAAAGAAAACATCCTGGTTTTGTGAGTTGACACAATGGCACATGGCAGTGTCTACATGAGACAGGTTGAGTTCAGTTTAGTCACTCAGTCAAGTCTGACTCTTTGTGACTCCATGGCCTACAGCACGCTGGGCTTCCCTGTCCATCACCAATGCCCGGAGATTGCTCAAGCTCATGTCCATCAAGTCGGTGATGCCATCCAACCATCTCATCCTCGGTCATCCCCTCTCCTCCTGCCTTCAGTCTTTCCCAGCATCAGGGTCTTTTCTAATGAGTCTCTTCACATCCAGTAGCCAAAGTATTGGAATTTCACCTTCAGCATCAGTCCTTCCAATGAATATTCAGAACTGATTTCCTTTAGTTTTGACTGGTTGGATCTCCTTGCAGTCCAAGGGACTCTCAAGAGTCTTCTCCAACACCATGGTTCAAAAGCATCAATTCTTTGGTGCTCAGCTTTCTTTATAGTCCAACTCTCACATCCATACATGACTACTGGAAAAATCATAGCTTTAATTAGATGGACCTTGAGATGGATTATCTGGAAGTTAAACTGAATAGAAGGTCAATGGGAACTGAACATCTGGGCAAGCGCACTTTGCCTCCTTTAGCCAGCCTTTTGGCTAATATGCAGATAATCGCCGTGGCTGGGGCTCTGATTTGCAAATTTTTCTTCTATCTCAAACTACACCAAAAGGAAAAGCCAAATTATCCTCTCTGTCCTAAATTGCTCACTGTCAGCTTGTGCAGTGAGAACTAAATAACGGGGGAGAAAACAGGAACAAGAATGTTTTATATTCCTTCTCCCATTTAAGCTCAGAATACATTTCTCTCATGGATAAAGGTCTACAGAGAAAGATTTGGGGAAGACACAGAAACCATAACATACTGATCAGAATGGATTCAGTAGGGTACAACAAGAAGGACCTCTCTTCTTTACTGCCACTGCCAGGCAAACCTGCTCCACTGACTTGTCTTCCCCATCCCAGATGAAATTCAGGGCAGGTGCCATAGCTGTGGTACTCTCATAAATGTCATGCAAGTCCAGTGTCGACTGTTATTCAAGGTCCCCTCTTTCATCCTATTTAAAGCCTCCCTATTCCACTGCTCAGAGTAGTTCTGTGGGAGCAGTTCCTTCCTCCTACTGGCTTCTGGAAGTCCACTCCAGACAGGTTTTCTTTTGGGGTCTGGTCACTCTTCAGGCAAGTCCATTCTTTTCAGGATAAGAGGCCAGTTCCTTTTGGCTGGGTACAGGCCTAGCTTCTGGGAAACCCACACCTTTGTCACACCTCTCTCCCAAAGCAGCTGGCCATTTCTCACCTTTAGAGGCCAGACTTTAGTCATAAGCCAGGCTCTATATCACCCAGATGTGCAGGAAATGAGAGACAAACTCCTTAATTAGTTCTCCTAATACCTCCCACATTTGGCTAAAGGTGAAGAACAAGCATCTCCTGCACACCAGGAAAGAAAAGTACAAAGAACACTGACACCTCTATCCCAAGAAACCTCCATGACAGCCTTTGCAATCCCAATGAATAGTTGGCATTTTCACACACAGCCTGAAGGTGGGTAAAGGGCTAAAGCCAGCTGAACCAATTTCTCTGTATTTTACAGAACATCTCACATTACACATGATATAGCACCCCACATCTAGGCAGTTAAGACATGCCAGGATGTGGAGAATTTTTTTTTTTTTTTAAGTCCAGTTATATAAGGAAGCCAGCTCTTCCTACCTTCCCACCTCTTCCTTCCTGCTATTCACTGCCCACTGGTTTCATGACTCATGTGGTAAAGTGAAAAATACACCCAATTAGATGCCCAAATGATTTTGCCAGTGAGATAGTCATCTCCTGGGTCATGGTAAAGAGCCAAATCAAGTTAGCTATACTCTTTTTTTTTTTTTTTTCCAGATTATTTCCTCATTTAATTCAATCCATCCCCTTGGATAGTTTTCCTAAACACATTCCCAGAAAGTTAATTAGGGTAGCAGTCTGACCTAAAGACTGTGAAACACAAAAACTCTTGGCATTTCAAGGTTAGGATGATGATCAATTTCTTTTTGTATACCCTGTGCCAAGCTGTTCTCACTTTAATTTTTTAAACTCATGTGAAATTCAAAGAACACAGAGAGCAGTGTCATTTACACCTTGGGCTATCATAAAAAGGCAGCTTCCTCAAAAAGAATATTGGCTGTTTTCCAAACTGCCAGAAAGCTTTTTATGGGCTCTTTTAAACTATTCTCCTTTAATCCACAAAGAGGAATTAAATTTGGCCAAGGGTGAATCGACCACCCAAGAAATTGTTTCTAACAGAGACAGTTCAAGGGAATCCTAAAGCTTCCCCATTTCAGAAAAGTAAAAAATGAAAATAAACCCCACCCATCCCATTTATCATGGAAGAGACATGAAATAACTTGCAATACAGTGAAGAAAATTTTCTTTTTGGAGTCATATTGATGAATTGTATATCTTTACAGAAATTGTTCAGGCAACTTTATGCCCCCTTACAGAGTGTGAAAGTTGCCATCTGACATGAAGGGTATGATGATATTTTTAAATAGCTCTCTCTGTTTAAAAACAGGTGTAAATAAATGATGCTGGGGATATGGCCTGGTGAGAATTTTAATCTTGAAAAACTAATTATGAAATATTTCAAGTATGAAGCATAAAAAATGATTTCATAAACACTCATAAAGTACCACTCAGCTTTCCCAAATCTTAACATTTGGTCAAAATGGTTCAGATCTTTTTGAAAAACACAAAATACTTTAGAGTTGTGTTTCACTCCTTTTCCTTGTCACAGAGGTAAACATGGTGCCGATTTTGGTGTTGTCATTCTCAGAAGTTTCCTTTTGATAAATCTGTATGCATCTCTAAACATATTTTGAAATATGGACCTTATTATTATTCAAATATGGTGACAATATGAGCCGCTCAGTCGTGTCTCTTAGAGACCCCATGGGCCATCAGGCTCCTCTGTCCATGGAATTCTCCAGGCAAGAATACTGGAGTGAGTTGCCATTGCCTCCTCTAGGGGATCTTCCCAACCCAGGGATTGAACCTGGGTCTCCTGCATTGCAGGCAGATTCTTTATCGTCTGAACCACCAGGGAAGCCATGGGTCTTATTATTATTCGAGTATGGTGAAGCCATGTTATATTCACAATTCCCAAGAGAAAGGGGGCCTGTGAGGAAGCACCAGGGTTTGTCATGTGACAAATGGAGCTGGGGGAAAATAGGCAAGAGCTATTGTGGCTCCCAAGGGGAAAAAAAAAACGGGGTAAATAGGTTTAGGATTGGCTAGTTTCAACAACTTCAGGGGACTCTGCAGTGTAGGAGCTTCCCTAGGATGATTAGGGTAGAGAAACAGAGGCTTAGAGTGTAAGGGCCCCTAAAAGGAAGTGGTGTGTGTTGGGGGTGGGGTGGGGCAAGGGGGTGGATTAGTTGGTTTGCATTAAGAAACACACACTCTGAGGCCAGTAGTTTGCTGTCTCTAGGAATTAGCCCTGGGAGCAGCAGTCCTCCAGAATCAACAAACCACAAGTTCTCAAAACACCAAAAATACAGAATGAAAAAAACACGATTCATACAAAACAATAAACGGGTTTATTTTGCATGTTGTTAACCTTTATGAAAATCATATCATACTGTACATATTGCACATATAATTCACTTTTTTCCTCAACATTCTGCTTTCGGAATTCATCCAGATTTTTTAATGCAGCTCCAGCTAGTTTGTTCCTTTTCACTGCTTTGTAATTTGGCTTTGCATCGGTATATCACAATTGATTATCATATATTCATTCTCTTGTTTATGAGCATTTGTCTCCAGTTTTATTTATTTTTTTTTTTTTAACAAATGATGTTGCAGTGGTTAATCTTTTACCCGTCTCCAAGTGCATATGTGGCCAGGAGATGAAATAAGTGGATCCAAAGGCATTTGTTTCTTTGACTTTAATACATTTTGCCTAGTGGCTACTGAAAATACTGGTAGCAAATTACCCTTCCAGCAAGAGTGTAGAAAATGTCCTAATATTCCACTGCCTCACTAGCACTGCTGCTGTGAAGTAGTGCTTACAGCGTTTGGCAATATGATGGTATTTAAAGGCATCTGATTATTGTTTAAATTTGCATTTTCTCAATCACTAGTGAAGTTGAGCATCTCTTATATGAATTGCCTGTTCTTATCTTTTGCCAATTTTTCTATTGGGTTGTTTGTATTTTTCTCATTATTTTGTCAAGTTCTTTGTATTTTGGATGCTAACCCTTGTTAGTTGTATGTGTTGCAAATATCTTTTCCCAGTCTGTTTCCCCATTTTATCTTTGTTTTTGAGAAATTTTAAGTTTACTATAGTCAAATCTATTAGCTTTACAATTTTGGTGTACAATTTTCATATCTTTTTTTTTTTTTTAGTTTTTCTTTTTAGTTTTTTTTTTTTTTATTTTATTTTTAAACTTTACATAATTGTATTAGTTTTGCCAAATATCCAAATGAATCCGCCACAGGTATACATGTGTTCCCCATCCTGAACCCTCCTCCCTCCTCCCTCCCCATTCCATCCCTCTGGGTCCTCCCAGTGCACCAGCCCCAAGCATCCAGTATCGTGCATCGAACCTGGACTGGCAACTCGTTTCATACATGATATTTTACATGTTTCAATGCCATTCTCCAAAATCTTCCCACCTTCTCCCTCTGCAACACAGTCCATAAGACTGTTCTATACATCAGTGTCTCTTTTGCTGTCTCGTACACAGGGTTATTGTTACCATCTTTCTAAATTCCATATATATGCATTAGTATACTGTATTGGTGTTTTTCTTTCTGGCTTACTTCACTCTGTATAATAGGCTCCAGTTTCATCCACCTCATTAGAACTGATTCAAATGTATTCTTATTAATGGCTGAGTAATACTCCATTGTGTATATGTACCATAGCTTTCTTATCCATTCATCTGCTGATGGACATCTAGGTTGCTTCCATGTCCTGGCTATTATAAACAGTGCTGCGATGAACATTGGGGTACACGTGTCTCTTTCCCTTCTGGTTTCCTCAGTGTGTATGCCCAGCAGTGGGATTGCTGGATCATAAGGCAGTTCTATTTCCAGTTTTGTAAGGAGTCTCCACACTGTTCTCCATAGTGGCTGTACTAGTTTACATTCCCACCAACAGTGTAAGAGGGCTCCCTTTTCTCCACACCCTCTCCAGCATTTATTACTTGTAGACTTTTGGATCGCAGCCATTCTGACTGGCGTGAAATGGTACCTCATAGTGGTTTTGATTTGCATTTCTCTGATAAGGAGTGATGTTGAGCATCTTTTCATGTGTTTGTTAGCCATCTGTATGTCTTCTTTGGAGAAATGTCTATTTAGTTCTTTGGCCCATTTTTTGATTGGGTCATTTATTTTTCTGGAGTTGAGCTGTAGGAGTTGCTTGTATATTCTCGAGATTAGTTGTTTGTCAGTTGCTTCATTTGCTATTATCTTCTCCCATTCTGAAGGCTGTCTTTTCACCTTGCTAATAGTTTCCTTTGATGTGCAGAAGCTTTTAAGGTTAATTAGGTCCCATTTGTTTATTTTTGCTTTTATTTCCAATATTCTGGGAGGTGGGTCATAGAGGATCCTGCTGTGATGTATGTCAGAGAGTGTTTTGCCTATGTTCTCCTCTAGGAGTTTTATAGTTTCTGGTCTTACGTTGAGATCTTTAATCCATTTTGAGTTTATTTTTGTGTATGGTGTTAGAAAGTGTTCTAGTTTCATTCTTTTACAAGTGGTTGACCAGATTTCCCAGCACCACTTGTTAAAGAGATTGTCTTTAATCCATTGTATATTCTTGCCTCCTTTGTCAAAGATAAGGTGTCCATATGTGCGTGGATTTATCTCTGGGCTTTCTATTTTATTCCATTGATCTATATTTCTGTCTTTGTGCCAGTACCATACTGTCTTGATAACTGTGGCTTTGTAGTAGAGCCTGAAGTCAGGTAGGTTGATTGTTACACTTCATTTAAAAGTTTTTAAGTATTGATTTTTCCCATTTAGATTTTTAATAAACCTGGAATTGAGATATTAATATGATGATAAAGATTTTATTTTTATCCACAAGGATAATCAATAGTTTACACATTTATTGATTAATCCACATCTTCCTCCATAGATTTTTAATGCTACTCTCTCACATGTCATTTTCTTTTGTTTAATTGTCTATTCTATATTTGTTTTCTTTTCCACTGGTCTACTATTTAATCTCTGTCAATACCACAGCATTTTAATCACTATAGTTTTATAAAAATCATATCACCTATTATGCCAATTCTCCCAATCTTGTTTTACTTCTTCAAAATTGTTTTGGCTATTCTTCAAACTGCTCTTCCATATGAATATTAACCAGCTAGTCAATTTCCATTCACATGTATCAAAAGAAACAACAAAAACTATTATGTCTTATATGGGTCTTGCATTTCTGTGTTAATGTGGATTAAAACTGATATTTTTACAACAGTGTGATTTCCCTTAAACATAAGTTTTATGGCCATTGATAGCGATATACTTTAAAATAATATAAGAATGAAAATTAAGTGTGTTAATTATACAGTCTGCTACTCAACTAGACTTTCTTATTAGTTCTACTACTGACCTCTTAGGTTAGAGTTTGCTTTATAGACAATTATGTTATCTATAGACAATGACAGTTTTTCATCAATAATCTTTTATATTACTGTATAGGCTAGAGTGCCTAGTGCAATACTGAGTGGAAGATGCAACAGCAGGCATCCTTGTCTCATTTCTAATTGTAAAAGGAATACATTTCATCACTGGGTATGATGTATTTATTGTAGTGGTAGATAGATTTTACTCCTTATCAGATTAAGAATATTCTTCCTTTTTCTTGTGTGTCAAAATGTTTATCATAAATGGACTTGGTCAGTATTTTTTTTAGTGTTCCTTATTAAATAGGTGAGCTTTCCAACCATTTAAACCTACCTAGTCAATAAGGTGGAGAAGGCAATGGCACCCCACTCCAGGACTCTTGCCTGGAAAATCCTGTGGACAGAGGAGCCTGGTGGGCTGCAGTCCATGGGGTCACTAAGAGTCGGGCACAACTGAGCGACTTCACTTTCACTTTTCACTTTCATGCATTGGAGAAGGAAATGGCAACCCACTCCAGTGTTTTTGTCTGGAGAATCCCAGGGATGGGGGAGCCTGGTGGGCTGCCATCTATGGGGTCACACAGAGTCGGACACAACTGAAGCGACTTAGCAGTCAATAAGGACTACTAATTTCTTTGTTCACTATTCCTTCTTGTTTTTGAGCCTTCCTACTGGATTAAATTATTTTCTAAGGGAATTTTTTTGCTAAAACTTTGTTAAGGGTGAATTAAACTTTTCTAAAAGTCTTTTTATTTTACCCCCACATTTGAATGACTACTTCTGGGAATGGGACTCTAAACTGGCAGTTATTTTCTCTAATAATTTTGAAGATATTTTTACCAAGCTTTCTAATTGTATTTTTTTTTCCTTTGAAAATAATGACATTTTTTCTTCTGTTTGCATTTTTAAAAAATTCTTTTTTGGCTCTACAGTTTTAATTCACAGGTATCTGACAATGGATTTATCTGTTTCCCTTCCTGAGACTTGTTGAGGTTTCTGAATCTGAGCATTTATGTCTTTCATAAATTATGGAAATGCTCCAGATGTTATTTCATTGAAAATTGATGTTCTCCACTTTCTTTCTATAAAGCACATATGATAGACAGGTAGATAGATAGGCAGGTAGATGGACAATGACACACATAAATAAATCTTTGCATTCCAACTTCCATATTTCATCTCATGGGATCAAAACACAAATGCTTTGTCTACCAAGTCCAGATACCCCTCTCCCAACTCCTTTCCTTTATCCCCTCCTTCCCATGACACCCCCAGGATACACTGACTTCAATTTACCTTCTTAAAATTCTCTTTGTATTCATGACTCCAGTTTCCATCTGGTATTCAGTTATTTTACTCTAGGTCCCTAGACATTTCTTATACTTTTTTATAAGCTCAGCTATGCAACTGAAACAATATTGGCTATGTTTTACATAAGACTTCTGGGTGATCTTTAGTGGATCTAATTTATAGCCTTTCAGGAGATGGAAGACTTTAAATCTTCAATAAGATTTAATTTTATTAATTAGTTTGAACCACTTAATACAGGAATTAGACATTGAAAATTTTAGAATATGTGCTTGATACTAAAGTTGAATCAAAAAGAACTATCTAGTTGACTCATTATCAAGTAAAGTCAATTATACAAGATTCCACTCTTTGCATGTCTTACTAACTAGTATTTACCTTAGTATTTCAACTCCCTTGAAGTTTTAGAATAAATACTTTAAGGCAATTTTATTCTTTGCTTTTACCAGTTTGTTTTCATAATTTTTCTGTCTTGTAATAAATAGGAACAAAAGGAATTTGTCTATTTTAACTAAGATTAAGTGAGTACATTAAGAGAATATGAACTGACCTTGCTTCTTTTTAGATGAGCATTCAATAAGTTACATTGTTCCAGAACCATTACACTCAACCCTAAATTAGATCAAATACTCTCATAGAGACTATGCTTTTAGCATAATATGATCTGATAGTTTTGAGACCCAGGCTCAAGCTCACACACTCCTTCCAACCTCCCTCATATTTATTTATTTATGTACTATGGGAGTTTTACATTTTAATTCTTGTATAACATTTATAGTTGTTACATCAACTGTATCCCACATCTGTTTTCTTGTGATTCCAAAGCTTCTATTTTTTGCCTTCCCATGTATATAAAATCCTCCAGAGCAAGATCAGTACACAGAATTCTCTCTCATGATTCCTCACCCTGGAACTGGTGAGGACATGGCAACGAAAGGGAAACAAACAAACAAAGTGGAAGAAAAGAACTGCTTGCCTGAACAATAACTTTCTGAAATAGGAATTTCACTAATATCAATTTAAAAAAATAGGAGACTAATGTAAAGGAGGTTTGTGAAACTATTCAAGTCCACACTGAATTCCCACTAACAGACTGCCTTTCAGAAGGAAGGATTATAGTAGGGGGAAAACCAAATCCCTATTAACCAATTGCAAAGCAAGGAAAGAGAGGGAGCAGAAACAGTATTCCTGTTATAGATTCCCAAAGAGTCACTTGTAATTCTACCCTCAAACCTAGAACTCTCAGACTTCAATAGCCATTCAAGAAACATTTTTCTGAATATGTGTCATACACCATTCACTGTTCCAGGCATTTGGTATACAGCAGTAGGCAAATCAGACAAAAATCCCTGCCTTCACAGAGCCTGCATTCTAGTTTGGGGTAAAAGATAAGTAAGTATATTAATATATAAGTAGATAAATAAATAGAAGATTAAACATATCAGAAGTACTATGAAGAAAGCTAAGGCTAATGGTCTAAGTTAGGGAGGCTGTCATTTTAAATAGGGTACTTAGGGAAAGCTTTACTGAGAAAGTGACATTTGGGCAAGCAGCTGGCTGAGGGAGCAAGCCAGAAAAATATGAGAGAATTCTCCAGGAAAAGAGAACTGCAAATGCAGAAATATTAGGAAAGAAGGAACCTGGCCTGTACAAAGAATAGTAAGAGATTACTGTGAAGAGAATGAAATAATCGTGGTGTGAGGTGTCAAAATTGAAGTTAGAGGATCTATGGGAAAGGAGAGTGGGAAGATCCTGTAGGATCCTGAAGGCCATTATATACTATCTATTTTTTTTTTTTCTCCTAAGATGAGAAGCCATTGGAAAGAATATTGAGGCAAGCATGAGACAAATTTTTCCAGCAGAAGGAAATGGCAAAAGCTGAAGATGGATGAGGTTAAGATTTTTCTAAGATGGGAGAAATTAAGGCATGTTAGTATACTGATGGGCAGGATCCAATAAAGAAGAAAAAGTAGGTGAATGAAATGTATGAAAGAAGGGGGAAACTGCTGTAGTGGCTACCTTCACAAGGCAAGAAGAAAGATATGATGCGGATCAGAGGAGCTGTGTTTTAGTCAGGACCCTGGACAGCTCACCCATAGTAACAGGAAGTGGGCCAGGGTGTATAATAAGCCTAAGTGCCAGTGAGAGGTTAACTGGGAGCCATGTGAGAGCATGAAGACATTCTCTTCTGCTGGTTTCATTTTTTTCTGAAGAAAAGTCAGCTGAGGACAACAGGGAGGAGGTATTGAAGTTGGAATAGAGAAAAAGAAGGAGACTCACATAGGGCTAGTGGAGGCAACATGGAGTAGTGATGAATAGAAGGCTCATATCCTAACTCTGCCACATATTAGCCATCTGACCCTGGGTAAGTTTTTTAACCCTCCCTAAACCTCAGTCTCCTCTTATGCAAAAGAGGGATAACAATAGTGCCCATATCACTGCTTTGTGATATGGGTGAAAAGAGTTCATGAGGAAGCAATTATAACCACTACCAAATGGCAAGCACATAATATGCATTAGCTGTTTGTTATCTGCTCTTATACCTTAGGCACTCGATGACTAGTCAATGAATGGATAGGTTGTGATATTTTATGTCCACTCTCTTTTCAGGAGGTTTGTTCTCACCAAGCTTCGAGTCATCCCAAAAGGAGCCTTTTCAGGATTTGGAGACCTGGAGAAAATGTATGTACCCGAGGAGTGTGGGGGTGCTTTGAATGGCTATAGGCAGCAACCTCAGATCACATCTAGCATGATTCTTTATGCTTAGGAACTAGAATGACACACCAAGCAAAGGTTTTGCACCTAGTCCAATTGAGTTTCCTTTCCATATTTCCTACACTTGTGGAATCTTTCAGCATGTGGCCACTGAAATAGGCGTAAGTTCAATCCAAAAAATTCTCACTTTTTTGGTGCAAAATTTGGCTTCCCTGGTGGCTCAGATGGTAAAAAATCTGCCTGCAATGCAGGAGACATGGGTTTGATCCCTGGGTCAGAAAAGATCCCCTGGAGAAGAGAATGGCATCCACTTTAGTGGATTCTTACCTGGAGAATCCCATGGACAGAGGAGCTTGGCAGGCTACAGTCCATGGGGTTGCAAAGAGTCAGACTGGGCTACTAACACCTTCACTTTCTTTCTTTTGTTCCCAAAGTACCTGTGAGTGGAATTTTTATAAACCAAAGCCTATTTTCTCTGCTGACATTCATTATTTTTAAAGAAACTCTCTATTATTACTGATTAACTTTTAATTAACAGCAGGGACTACCATTTGGGCTTTAGAGATTTTGTGGACTTCTTGTCCCTAAGCCATGCTGACAAGTGGTAAATGACAGATAAACATTCAGAAGTATTGGGAAAGTTTAGAGCACTGAAGACGATTTCCTTTGAAAAGAGAAGACTTTGTTAATGTAAATATTTGTGGGTTTTTTTTTTAAGATCTTCAACATTTGAGTTTTATTGGACTAGCTTAATGTATGGGTCTCCTCAAATAAGCTTTTATCAAACTGGGGTACAAAGTAACAACAAAAGAAAAAGCAGCAAATTCTTTCATGCTTACGGTAACCCACTCTGCTTTTGAAGGTATTTGATCCCATCCCCCAGGCTTTAAGAAATGGAAAAAGTATTTTTCACCATAGTAGCAGCCAGAATGGAGAAGGCAATGGCACCCCACTCCAGTACTCTTGCCTGGAAAGTCCCGTGGACGGAGGAGCCTGGTAGGCTGCAGTCCATGGGGTCTCTGGGAATCAGACACGACTGAGTGACTTCACTTTCACTTTTCACTTTCATGCATTGGAGAAGGAAATGGCAACCCACTCCAGTGTTCCTGCCTGGAGAATCCCAGGGATGGGGGAGCCTGGTGGGCTGCCATCTATGGGGTCACACAGAGTCAGACACGACTGAAGTGACTTAGCAGCAGCCAGAATCCAGAACTTAAGTGCCAGTAAGTACACCAATAGATTAGATGGATTACACAGAAGGGAACATTTTTTTCATTATAAGAATAAGTAATACCCCTCCCTCAGTTATATATGTTTTTCCTTCTTTAAGCCAGTAAATTTTTATCTTGATTCTTTCACCTGCCTTTTATTTTTTTTTTTAATTTTATTTTATTTTTAAACTTTACATAACTGTATCACCTGCCTTTTAGAAAGAACACTTGCCCAGGTCTGAGGAAGTGAGAAAGAAATCCATTAATGAAAGAAACACAAAGCAGAGAGAGTAGCAACGTATTTCAGTGGTTAAGTCACTTGCTTAGAAGAGGTTGGTCAGAATCCTATGTTTGAGTGTTAGTTTTAATATAAACTTAACTGTGTCACTTTGATTAAATCAGTTTATCTCTGAGAGCTGTGGTTTCCTCATCTGTATATCAAGGGAGGCGTTTCTATAGTGTGGGATGGCTTATGTGATCTATATGCAAGCGTCTTCCTATTGGATGGGAGCCCAGTTTAAGACTTGTGGTCTTCAGGGTTTACCTTCTTGAAGACATTTAGCACACACAGGAATTGCAAGATGGGGCACTCATCTGAGCAAAGTTCACCAAGGAAAACAGGAAAGGAATAGTGTAGGAGAGTTTTTGGCTCAACGTGTATTCCTGGATGGATCAGCCATTACCCTGCCTGGAATTAACAGAGATTTGATGATGATTGGGTAGGTCTTGGCCCTTCAACCAGTCTGTAAAATTGCATAGAAATCATTCTAAAGACAGCAATACCAGGTACAAAATATTCACTTTTAATATAATTAAATCCAGAAAATGTGACTGAGCCCTCATTGGGAGCTCAGCCTCCCATGAGAACGTCCTCTGATGACAGAAGGTTGATCCGAGCTGACATAGCAATAATCCCAGAGACAGAGCAGCTGGTTTTGAAACTCAGCTTCCTCAGTCACAGCATGTCCATTTCTACCACGTGCTTTTATGAACCAGCCTGTACTGACACAGATGCCAAAATAAATAAATAAATAAATCTTATTTTTGCAGTACTTTTCATGTCCTAAGAAAGCATTCCTGAGCAGAGGAGCCAACACTGAACCAAACTCTGAACAAACGTCTGAAGCGACTTAGCAGCAGCAGCAGCAGCAGCAGCAGCAGGCCTATGCTCACCTTCATCCTTTGTCTCACCTCCTCATCTTGGTCCCTGATGAGTTCAGATCAGATCTTTCCAGATCTCTCTTCTTCATTTATTTTATTCTTCCAGTTTTTAACCAGTTTCCTGAACTTAATAACTACTGGCTTCCTTTTCAATATCTCCCTCTCCACAAATCACAAAATCCCTTTCATTCATTCTGCACGTGTAGCCTAGTTTCACATACGCTTATTAAAAAGAAGAGGGAAAAGCTTTCTGGATAAATCCTGCCTTCTTTCTCTTCCCCCTTCCTATCTTTTCCTCATCACTACCACTCCTCTGAAAAAGCAGCCTGCATTCTGTTCAGCCTTTCTGTTCAGTCTCTCCTCACTCCTGTCCAATTGCTCTTTGACCACAAATTCTCTAACACTGTTACATTATTCTATCAAAGGTCCCAAATAACAGCCAAACTGCCAGAACTGATGACTTCTACTTTGTCCTCTTAGCACCTGACAGGTAGCTTCTGATTACACTGACCATTCATGCCATCCTTCTCATTACTCTTTCCCCTTTTGCTTCAGTGACACCTCACCCTTCTGCCCGCCTGCTGAACACCCCAAACTACGCCATAACCAGTTCTGTCTCCTTTCTTATTCCTCAGCTGCCCCTCAAAAGTTCAGGTATTCTGGGGCCCCATTTTTTGGCCAGTTTCTTTCTTTATACTCATACCTTCAAATCATTATTTATTAAATAATGTCTTACTACCGGGGCTCCTAAATCTGCATCTGCCTAAACTCACCTCTCCTCTGAGGCCATACTTTTTGCTTTGAAATGGAGAGATTCCTCAAGATCTACCCCTAAGTGAACCGCAAGTGCCTCATATTCAGACAAATTCCTTATCTCTATCCTTAAATTTCTGATCTTCTCATATTGCCCATATTGGTATAACATCACCATCTGCTCAGATTCCCAAGCAAGAAAATCCTGTGACTCACATGCCTTCTCTCTCCCTGCTATGCAGGTGCTCTTCCAGTCCTGTTGACCACCCCTCACAAATACCTCTGGAGCCCTATTATCTCATCTTCCTTCTGCAGCTATGAGGTTCAAAGTCACTTGCACAGCCTACTGCATAAGGCTACTCTGTCCCAGGTCCAGCCTTCTACCAGTCTGCTTCCAGACCTGTCTTGCTCAAAGTCCCTTGCAGAAGAACTTCTAAGAACCATAAGCCTCCGACACAGAAATCAAAGCTCATATCTCCCACCACACACAGTGTAGCCCACACTTTCAGGCAGGAAGATTTGCCATTTCCCAAGCACTGCCATTCCCAGATATCATATTGCTTATTTAGAATGTGACGGCTGGTTCATTGGATAATGCCTGGCACATAGAGAGACCAAAAAATAGGTACAGGTAAATGTATAAATGAACAAGTGAACAAATATATTTTCACTGCTCTTGTATAGATGCTGTCCTTCTACCTAAAATTCCACTTGGTAGAATCCTGCTTGTCCTCCAGGAGCTGGATCAAATGTTTACTCCCCTCCCCCACTGTAAGAGTAGAGCCTTTCCAGAACTCTATCAGTGCTTCCAAACCATAATCTTGTGCTTGTGGTAGCAACAGCATATTTATCAGATTGTATTCAGAATTTACAGGTTTCTTCCACATCCCTGAATTACTATTTAAGAGCAAAGCCAGAGTGTAACTTAACTTTGTATTAAGTACAACACCAAGTCCTGTTGTTTTTAATCTCCTGATTATACTTCTGAGCTGTCTACCCATCTCCTTCTCCAGCTACCATTGTCTTTCCCTGGAAAACTGCACCAGGCTTCTTCTTGTGCTGCCCCATCTATCTTCTACATGACAACCAGAGTGATATTTTCTAAATTTATACCTAATCATGTGTATACCTGTACACATACACACATACACACACACACTACATACTTAACTGCTGCTCTGAACATAAAAAAGAAATTAACATGAAAGCAACCTAGATGTCCATCGACTGATGAATGGATAAAGAAGTTGTGGTACACATACCCAAAGGAATGTTATTCATCCCTAAAAAGGAACGCATTTGACTCTGTTCTAATGAGGCGGATGAACCGAGAGCCTATTATACAGAGTGAAATAACTCAGAGAAAGAAAAACAAGTATCATATGCTAACGCATATATATGGAATCTAGAAAGATGGTACTGATGAACCTATCTGCAGGGCAGCAATGGAGACACAGGCATAGAGAAGAGACTTGTGGACACAGTGGGGGAAGGAGAGGGGGGATGAATTGAGAGAGCAGCACGGAAGCATATACATTACCATATGCAAAATTAGGTAACCAGTGGGAATTTGCCATTTGACACAGGGAGCTCAAATTCAGTGTTCTGTGACAATCTAGAGGGGTGGGAGGTGGGAGGGAGGTTCAAGAGGGAGGGGACATATGTATAACTATGGCTGACTCATGTTGCGATTTGGCAGAAACCAACACAATAATGTAATTATCCTCCAATTAAAAATAAATAAATTTAAATTAAAAAGAGAGAGAGAGAGAAGCAACTAGAACAGACCTCTCACATTTTCTCCTTTGCTCTGCTAATCCCTTTTTCAGTTCAGTTCGGTGGACCATGCTACACTGCCCACCATGGGCCTTGCCTGGCATGTGCTCTTCCTTCTGACAAGAACTTCTGTCTACTCTGTCCTCTTAATTTAGTCAGTTCCTTCTCCTGCTTCAGATTCCCACACCAGTGTCACTTGCCTAGGAAGGCCTTCCCTGACCTCCTCAACCAGGACAAACCCTCCCTACTAATGTAAAACACTCTCCTATCATTAGTCTCTATGTGGTGACTGCCACTTTAGCACTCTAGCACTTTTTTATGCCATAGTTTAGTTCATCTCTGATTCCCCTAAGCTCCATGAGCACAAGGACAGGACTGCTTTCACCCATTACTGGATCCACAGCGTCTCTCTGCCCCAATCTGTGCTACAATAAATGTCTGATAAATGCATGAATAAAAATGACAAACAAATATAATTAGTTGGAGAGAGAAACTACCTAGATACAAAAAAAAAAAAATACTAATGGAATGACAGGAATGATAGGATAAATAACAGGAATATTTATCACAGGAATGATCATAATAAAAAACATAGGAGTTGATAGACATGTAAACACTGGCTGAGACTCTACTATGATCTAGGCATTTGTATAGCTATAGTTTAAAATATGACCCAGGACACAAAGGCACAAGATAATATGTGCAAAATAAGCGATACAAACATTGTATTTGTTTGGGCTGTTTCTGTTGTGTGAGGTCAAAGAAAATAAACCTCAACTGGCTTAAGGAAAAGAAGGGAGTTTAATGGCTCATTTAACCTGACATTCGGCAAGAAGGAATGACTTTAGAAACAGCTCTATTCAGGTTCAATGTCCTTAGGACTCAGCTTCTCCCCCTCTCTCTGGTCTCCCTTCACTATGGTCATTCCAGCCCTGAGTTCCACCCTTGGTGAGAAAAAAGCAGTAGCAGTCCTGCCTTCAGACACTGTCTCAGGTTCTACTCAGGGTGAAAGCACTGCCCTTTTTCCTGCTCAATCCCACAAAAGTCTTAAGATTTAAGTCTGACTTGTTTAAATCACACAACCATCCCTGGACCAACCACAGCAGCTAAGAAAATGTGATGTTCAAATTGGCTGTGACTTGAGTAATGGGCTCCATTCCTAGAGCTGAAAATATCTACCCCAGCCACGGGGATTTGAAAGTGAGGAGGGAGATTCACAAACAAAACTGAGTCTATTGTTGGAAAAAAAATAAATAAATAAGTGAAGTCTAGATCCTGGTAGTTGAGCAAACGATGAATGTCAAAAAAGAAAACTACTCTTCTTCTCGTCGTAAAGAGAGAAGGCTCTGTAGCCTTGGTGGTTGTGGATTTGCTGAGTTTGATTTGTCCCCCTTCCACCTCCTAGAATCACTGAAAGAATCCAGTAACTCTGCCCCAATCTGTGCTAATCCATTTGTTCATTAAACCAGTTTAACCCACCCCTTCTGCTTCTTCTATAAGAAGTCAAGAGGGAACCGAGTCTTTTCGCAGAAGTGGAGCAGGAGCTTCTCTGTTAGAAGTGAACTGATCACTGTCACACCTTAGCTTTTTTCATCAGCATCACTATCTCAAACCTCCTGACTCTTCACTGCTTTGGGACTGGCTGGGGGAAAAGGAAATCATTAAACTCTCTGCAGTGTGAAGTGGCTTTGCAAAGTGCACTGTAAACTGTTTACATTGTTTTTAATTACTTTGGAACCATATGTCAGCTTGGTATAAAGTGTGAAGATCACACTAAATGGGGGTGGGGGGAGGAGGTGACAATGTGGTGATTTATGGTAACCAGAAAATTTGTGTATGGAAATGAGTGCTATTTAAAAACACATCTATGTGGTATTATAACACTGGAGGGGGAAGAAAAGCCAGTGTATAACAAAATATCTTTGAAAATAGGAGCATGATGAATATGTAAATGAGACCAATCAACATCAGCTGAGATATGGTATATGCAGATGAGACGGCAATGAGCCAAAATGTGAAATAGCTCCCAAACCATAAATATGAACCATATAAAATTCGTTTGAAATATTCATCATAACATAAGGACAAAAAATATAATCAAGTGATTTATTTGCATATAAAAATGAGAACACTAGTCTGACACTCCAGCCTCCACTCCCAGATCACTGGGGGAAGAAAAGTTAACAGAGGGGCTTTTAGAGGGAGAGATTTATTGAATGAAAACTGTTACAAGCATACTAAAAAAGCTGAAGATCCTCCCAATTCTATATTCCTCAGCCTCACTCAGCACAGATAAAGAGAAAGGGGAAAAGCCTGGTAACTAAAATACTAATGGCACCGGGGCTAGAAAATTTGGGTTCCAATCTGCTTTGCCTCCCTAAGCACTTCCTTGTTAGATAACTTAGGCCTCCTCTTACTCTGATCTGTGATTCTGAGAGTTAATGAGCAAAGAAGCCTTGAGTCCCACTTACTGAAATAAAGCAAGAAGGAAAGACTGATGATTCTACAAGCTCCTGGTAAGAAACTGGTGGCCAGTGTTGGAGTAGCTGGACCTCTGAATAGAAAGAGGGAATCTGAATCCCCGGGGGGCAGGGGTGGGGGAGAGTGGTCATGAGGTTCAGGTTGTACTGCACTTTACAAACCCCTGGGGAAATTTTAAAGTAATCTAGAAACTTAACTGTCACTTACAGGGACTTTTCATGCTATTTTTCTAGGGTAGGGCCAAGCACTGATCATTTTTTAAAACTCCCTTGATGATTTTAATATACATCCACAGTTGAAACCCACTGAGATGGATGATATTTAAGTCTGAATCCAATTTGTAGAAAGAGTATTCATCACAAATGTATAGTGTGTCTATGTGGTGTGGCTTATGGAGCATCAACAAAGGGGACATGGCAGGAGATAAGATCAGAGAAGAACCTGGGATAAGGTCATGGAGAAACTTGTAGGCCATGAGGACAAGTTTGAGTATCACAGTGAGTGTGATGGAAATTACATGGGTTATTTTGAGCAACTAAATAAAACTATCTGACTTAGATTTGTCAAAATCCATTTATGTTCACAGGTTTTGATTTACTAATATTTTGTTAAGAATTTGTGTGTCTATATTTGTAGAGATGTTAGTCTGTATATTTATTTTCTTGTGATTGCTTTTTTTGGCTTTGTTTTAGTGATGCTACAGAATGAGTTGGGAAATGATCCCTCATCCTCTATATCTTGAAAGAGTTGATTACTATAAGGAAAATAATAGTTTTTTTTCCACAAATGGTGGTGAAGCAACTCGGTATTCATATAGGAAACAAAAAATACAACTCAACCCTTACCTCATGTCATACACAAAATTTATCTCTAAACCGATCATAGACTTAAATGTAAAAGCTAAAACTTCAAAACTTTTGACTTCATCAAAATAAAATCTCTGCTCTTCAAAAGTACAGCTATCAGGAAAATGAAAAGCCAAGCCACAGGCAGGGACTAAAATATTTCCAAAACACGCTCTGAAAAAGGACTTGTAAAAAGAAGATATAAAGAACTCTTAAAAGGGAAAAAATGAGTAGATGAACAATCTAATTAAAAATGGGCCAAAGATGAACAACAGAAATGAACAATAATGATGTTCAACATCAATGGTCATTACAGATATGCAATGTAAAACCTTAAATACCACTGTATACTCACTAGAATGGCTAGAATTAAAGACTGATAGAGCAGGCACGGGTGAAGCCGTGGAATGAATGAAATGATCCAACGTATCTGGTAATACTGCACAATAGTACAACCCCTTTGGGAAACAGTTTGACAGCTTCTTATAAACTATTTATCCAAAAGAAGTGAAAACATATGTCCACACAAAGCCTTGGTCAAGAATATTCAAAACAGATTTATTCATAATAGCCCAAAACTAAAAACAATTCAAATATTCATCATCAAGTTACTGGATAAACAAATTGTGTTCTATTCACACAACACAGTATGAATAATAAATAAAAAGGAATAAACTACTAACGCAGTGACATGGCTGGGTCTCAGGCATTATACTAAGGCAAAGAAGCAAACACAAGAGAATACACCATACATCAAATAACTTTATTTATAAAAAAAAAACTTGAAGAAATAATATACCCAATCTATGGTGACAGGAAGCAAGCACATCAGTACTTGCTGGGGTAAAGGGTGATGGTGGGGATTGTCTGGGAAGGGGCACCAAAGAAACTTTTAGGCTGGTGAACATGTTCTATATCTTGACTAAGGTGGCTGTTACAAAATACATGAATTTGCAAAAACTCCTCAAACAGCTGAAATGAGCACATAGAATTATTTAAGTTACACTTCAATAAAGTTGATTTTCTAAAGCCAACAATTTCTCAGCACCTATTTGGGGCCAGGTGTTTCAAACAACACAACTCAGTGAATCTGCACTTTACAAACAGGGAAACTGACATTCAGAAAAGGTAAGCAATCAACCAGCCTCAGAGTTCTTTTGTGGTAAAGCTAGAATTTGAACCCAAGGTAATCTGGCCCTTTCTGCTGCACAAGACTTGCTTTTTGTTGGTGTCTACCTTTTCCCAGAATCATGCTACCTTACTAAAGTAACAAGTGACCAAGGGGAGGATTAAGGCTGTAAAAGCTCCCTGTGATGTTCTTTATAAGTAGAAGAGAGGATTTCTACTGCAAGAGAGACACAAGAGTGCCTAAGCACTTGAAATTTCCATAAACCAGAACCTAGAGTCACTTTCTACTGGGACAGTTATAGAGGAGAAGAAACCTCTTCTTGGAGCATTTTCTTCACCTTCAAGTTTCCACATGCCAACTCATTTCTGGGTAAAGATCCTGCTGAGATTGGCTTTAGTTCACCATTCTGCAAACCCAGCCGCCTGTTAAGTCACAAATTAACTTAGTCAGCAGTTGGGAAATCTAAGAGCTGGGCCAATTAAGTTGTCATTATTGACCTGGGTCAAACATGAGTTAGTGTCTAAGAGGTGAAAGTCCTTATCTCATTTCCTGTTCTCCATAAATATTCTGAAAATAGGTATTTTTGTTGTATTTACTGCTTCAACCAAGAACACAAGAAGCTGTTTTCTTGTCACTTTCGGGGTTGGTATGGTTTTAGTGTTTCCATTAAGTCTCCTTATTGTCAACTGTTTCTAGGTGGGGCCTCAAAATAGACTCTACAGTATCTAATAGCTGCCCAGATCAGAAAGAGAATAATTTATTACCTTTGTATTTATAAGTTTGGCTTTGTCTTTTTGCTAATTTATTTTCACTTTGATGTCTTTCTGTGTATCAGGAGTCTGATAAAGGAAACAAGAGTTCCTGAGATCTAGTCATTTTATGGATGCCCTTTATATTCATTATAACCATCCACATCTCAGTCCTTTTTGCTTTATCCATGAAGGTAGTGTAGGGTTTCCTTTGCTGGAAGGGATTCCAAAGAAGGGAATACTGAAAGAACATATTCATAGATGAGAGCCCTGTTGTCTTAACTGGTTCAGGCTTCTGTAATATTGAATACAATACTGCACTAGGTGACTTAAACAACAAATATTTAAATCTCACAGTTCTGTGAGTCCAAGATTAGATACCAGACTGGTCAGGTTCTGGTGTGAACCTACCCCTGCTTTTGCTCTATATCACCACATGGTTGAGAGCGAGCTCTGGTCTCTCTATCCCCTGCTGTGGATACCAATCCCATCACGAGAGGTCCACCCCTATGACCTTATCCAATCATTTCCCAAAGTCCTCATCTCCAAATTCAACCCACCCATATGTTTAGGGGATTGGGGCCTAAATATACGAATTTGGGGTGGTGGGGAGAGAGACGCAACCAATCCACAGCACCCACTGTGAAGTAGCAAGCTTTGGTACTAAAGAAGCATGCTGGAGATGCTTGCTAGCTTGGGAAAGCACAGACACACCCTCATTCACATGTTCAGTCTCTAGAATCCCCCAGTCTCTTGGCTACTGGATGCTCTAAGGCATCCAAGGTCCTGCTGACCTCTGCTCAGTGCCTTTAATTCAGCAGCTAAAACTTACAGGCGGCAAAACTTGACAAGGTTACTCAAGCCAGGCTTTTTTGGCTTGGCATCACATACCAATCTTCTTCCATTTTCTAATCAACAGCCAGGCAACATCATCTTCTCTATCTTTTAAGACTTCTGCTTCAGCCCTGCTTGCCCTTCTGACCTTTCTTGACAAGACAAGCTGTGGGAAAGACCTGTGGACATATTGTGTTTGTTAGGGCTCACAGATACACCAGAAAATGAACTGGCCTTTTTGTTCTCTCTGCCAGTAACTCAATGTTTGTGCCTACTCAGAGAAGATACAATTAAGGCAGCATAATACTCGAGTTAAAAATAGCCTCCTGGCTCTGCCCTACAGACTCTTGCTAGGTTTTCTTTTTTTAATAGAGTGATATTAAACTTAAAAAGATGCAATCTAAATACAAGCTCCAATCGATGCACAAACTATTTATTTTTATTTCCTCATTTAGCCCATGCCCATCACAACCACATCCATCTGGGCTGTTTATGACTTAATAAAATGCTTTAAACAGTAAAACACTCAAATAGGATATGGACCTACTTGCCTGCCCATCCCCCAACAACAACAACAAAAACTTACCTGAATCTTATACTTCATAAACTTCCTCTGTGCTACTCAGATCCACTCTGGCTAGCTTACACAGAAACGGAATGATCAGACATGGGTTTTTATAATTCAGACCATTCCAGGGGTTAAACAGGCAGAGGAAAAGTGGAAGGGTGAAGGATACATGCCAGAAGAGCCTAAATGAATAAAGTGGAAGTTAACCACCCCAATGGGTCTGAGATTCTGAGAGAGCCTAGGCATAGAGATAGCAATTGTCGATGCCAAATGTTTTATAAACATGTAATTTGCACTTGGATATGAGCGTGCTTTGAAAAGTTAAAAGTGCATACAAATGCAAGGTATGGATTATTAAGAGAGCACATGTGCTCTGCTTCCCATCCGTGGCATCTCAGCTCAACTACAAACGGGTTACAGATTTTGCCTTTCTCTTTTTTCATATTCCTCTCCAAAGCACGTAGCCCAGGACTGGGCACACTGGAAACATAATGTCAGGCCAAGTTTGTGAATTTGTTATCTCTGCCTCATGGATCCCTTGCCAGCCTTTCAGAACCTCTTCCCCAAATCAGGCTCTCAAAATTTCCTTTTAAATCCTGTTCTTTGTTATTCTTTCCCAGTGATGATAACATCGGAATAATGTAATGGCATTGAAATTCTAAGGAGCTGCTGAATGAGATCCTCCAAGACAACGTGCCTTTTTAAAAAGACATGAAGTAGGTAATGCCAGCTCCGAAGGACTGAATTGCTAACAGTGGGATTTTAGTCAATATGGCACGTGTGCTTGAGGAGGTTTGCTTTAATACCTGAAAAATCATATTTAGAATTACTTGTTTGGACTGCAAAGCCCATGTGTACCTGGACAGAAACTTGAGGAAACAGTGTTTCCTGTAATCAGAGATATCAATGCCTTCAAGGGTCTATCTCCCAAGGATGGGCCCCCTTACTGTCTGACAGACCACGTGGAGAACTCAGACTGGTGTTTGTTCGGCTTTGCTTTTCCTTTACTGAATGTTAAAAATTGGGGTTCCAGTCTTCACGTCTTTGTTTACAATGTACCCCCTTCTGTGCTAAGTCACTTCCAGTCATGTCTGACTCTTTGTGACCCTATGGACTGCAACCTTCCAGGTTTCTCTGTCTGTGGGATCCTCCAGACAAGAATACTGGAGTGGGTTGCCATGCCCTCCTTCAGGGGAACTTCTCAACCCAGGAATTGAACCTGCAGCTCCTGCGCCTCCTTCATTGCAGGTGGATTCTTTACCACTGAGCCACCAGGAAACCTCATACCCCCTTATACTTTCCCTTATATATCCTTCCCTGCGTTTCTTCATATAACTTCTCACTCCCATCAGGCAAGACACTTAAGATGTGACTTTTCTTTGAGTAAAGCAGATGATCACTTTGGGAGAGAAAGGATCGTTGCTTACAGCAGCACCAAGACCCATAACCCCATCCCCCACAAAAAAGTCTTGCAAAAAAGGGTAAGTTCTAAACTAACTTCAAGAAAACGAGGCCAAATCAAAAATTACTGGTTGGAGTGTTTTAAGAAGAAGAGATTTATAGATTTCAGTCAAGTCCTCAAGATAAGTGCAGCCAGATGGATGACACCAGCTAATCCATCAAGTGATTGATCAGGGTTCACTGAGTAAATGATTATGGCTTCCATCACCCCCTGAGCACCTGTGAGGATGAGGCTTGTAGAGCTAATATACTTCCTCAAGCCAGGGCCGCCGCCTCTGACTGCTGTATGTGCTGCTGCGTTTGCTCTGTTCTATTTGTGAGCAACTCAGAGAGAGACCAGGTAAACTCAGAGAAGCATTATCCACCCATCAGTCAAGAATTCCACCAATGCTTCTTGAGTCACAAAATATATTAATTAGATGAGGAATGATTTGATGAGGCTTATGTGCCAACCACTGCTAGGTGTTCTGAGCAATAAGATGAAGATACCAAGTCTCTGCTCTCAAGGAGTTCTCAAGGGGAACAGCAACCATTGGCTGTCATTTGCTGAGTGATTATTTTGGCAGAAACTGAGATAAGCCACTTTACATGCATTATCGTACTTAATTATCATAACCTCGTCGTCCAAGTTTTATAGTGAAGAGACTGAAGTCAAATGGGGTTATGTGACTTGCTCAATGTCACACTCTAAAGGAGTGGTAGGGCCAGGACTGGAAACCAGGCTTTCTGACTCCGGTGCCCACAGAGTAATCTATTATTCTGTAATATCTATGAATGCAAAGAAAGTAGTCCAGGGAATAAATGATACAGGAGGGTGCTAATCTTGCTGTAGGAGTCACATGCTTCCTACCTCATACCTATCAGCTCATTTAATCTCACACACCCACCTTTCAGAGTCAGCTGGGGCAAGAATTTGAGCCCATTGCATGGGTGAGAAAATGGAAGTCAGAGAAGTTTGGTGACTGGTTAGGGATCAACATCTATGAAGTGATGGAGGTGGGCTTCTCAGATGCCACATGCAGTGCATTTTTCCATAGAATGCTTTGCTTTCTGCAATGCTGTCTCTCATTTACTAAAGAGAAATTACATCTTGAGATCTTTACAGTCATATAAGTACAGGATAGTAATAGATTGTCCAAGTCAGAAGAAACAAGTAACCCTTGTATTTCTGCCAAGTACATAAACTTCATATTCAGGTACTCAGCACTTCTCATAGTTTCTACTCAGTCTTGAGCACTTAGCAGCGGGGGAAGAAAAAGATGTCCTAGGAGTAGATGGATGTCTGATCCAAGAAATGACAATCCAAGCCAGCCTTTTCCATGCCAAAGAGGAAACGCTGCAATAGGTTGTGTCCATTAGCAAAAACTGGTCCACACTATTTCATCAAAGCATCAGTTATGAACCAAAATTTCCTAAGTCAGCTGTATTTATTGGCCTTTCTTCTTCCTGTTTTTGCCTACTCCCCTTTTGCCTCTCCTTGGAATTAACATTCTAGTAACACATAGATTCAACTACAGCTTCTTAGTCAACATATAGAATTTCATCTCTGCAAGGGAGGATTTTTTCTTTTAGTTACATGCATGAGCATCTTATGAGTTTCTACTAAGTGTCTCTTATATTGGGGTATCTCAAATCTCAATGTGCATTCAAATCACCTGGGGAAATAACTAACACAGAGAGTCTGACTAAGGAGATCTGGGTGGGACCTGAGATTCTGCAGTGCTAACCAGCTTCCAGGTGACGCCAATACTGCTGGTCCACGGTCCAGAAGGAACAATATGATCTAAAAAATACTAGTCCTGGGTAAGGAGCTGTATGGTGGAGGCCCACAGCCCCTGTTCAAGTGTGGTGAACAGGTTCGATAAAGTACATATGAGACAAAGAAAAGTTCAGACCAAGTGCGTAAACATGTGCTCGCTTGTTTTAACCAAATGATAGATCAAGGGGAAAGATTTTCTTATTCTCTTTGTCATTGTCAGATCACATTTATAGTAAAAATAGTCCTCCTCTTTTCTCAGTAAAACTAGTCACTTAGATAAGGGCTTCCCACGTGGCTCAGTAGTAAAGAATCCACTTGCCAAGCAGGAGACTTGGGTTCGATCCCTGGTTGGGAAGATCCCCTGGAGAAGAGATGACATGGACAAAGGAGACTGGTCTCAAGTTAGCAACTGAACAGCAGCAGCATTCACTTAGGAAAACACTGTCTCAGTCTCTGAAAGCCCCTCTATCGGTACCCTGGAAACAAAACTGGGCACTGAAAATTGCCATTCACTTACAACTATTTCAGGAGCAAACCCGTTATATGGCTCATCTGGGCAAATTCAGCCTCAGCACTCTTTCTTGTGACAGGATATCTGTATCTCAGGCAAAAAGTAGGAGACTGAATATAGGCGATTCTGTCCCTGCAGTCTGAAGTACACAAAGGTCAAGGGGGAAGTGCAGGTCAAGGCAGCACATGTTTCATCCAGATCAAATGCATCGAGAGTCGTGAGTGAGATGGGTTGAGGAAAGAGAGATACAGGGAGGTGGTGGGAATGCTGGAAAGAAACAAAGAGACCTTCTTTGTTGCTTACCCTTCAAGCCAGCTGTGCTAAGTCACTTCAATTGTGTCCGACTCTTTTCGACCCTATGGACTATAACCCGCCAGGCTCCTCTATCCATGGGGATTCTCCAGGCAAGAATACTGGAGTGGGTTGCCATGCCCTCCTCCAGGGGCTCTTTCCAACCCAGTGATCAAACCCATGTCTCTTATGTCTCCTGAATTGGCAGCCTGGTTCTCTACCACTAGCACCACCTAGGAAACCCTCCCAGCCAAGACCCAGAAAAATTTCAGGCACAATCAATGAAGCTCACAGGAAACCTAGAGCAGAATGAAAGGGATGCTGATCTGCATGAGCTCCAAGGGAGGATTGCTGCACAGCTAATCACTGGACTGAGAGTGCCATTTAATGCCCTTCCTCCACAAGCCATTCATCAAGTTTATAGTAGCAACAAGAGTTCATTACCATGTTCCTGCTTTGCACATTCTTGAACAAGGTTATGCCTCCAATTTTAAGTATGGTATATAAAAGGAATGAGGAAAGGTGGGAGGGTGAGGTTTCTGAAGGGAAAGGTAATAAACAGAATAGGTGATCCTCACCAACTAGAAATGTGAATCTCCCTACCTGCTTACAACTTTGTGCAATCAGAGAGAACACTTCACAAGCTGAGATTCATTCTTAGAAGTTCCTAAGCTCCTCTTATCAACCTATCTATCCATTCATTTCTCAGTCAGTTTTCCAAATTAGAAGCTGAAAGAGAAGATAGGATTTGGTTCTAGGTTCCAAGAAAGTTGTGATGTAGTTAGAGAAATAAGAGGAATTCATGTGAAACAGAGGTTACAAAACAGAACAGAAGCAAGTTCCATGTTGCTGTCCAAATCTTGGGTGCTGAAGGCAGTTCGAAAAAGTGGCATTTCGATCCACTTCTTGGTAGTGAAGAGAACCCAGAAAAAGTTTTGTGAAGACTGTTGGGCTTCCATAATCAAAGGGGAAAGTGCAAAGTGTGGCAGTGTGGCAGATATTAACGAAACAAATTCAAAGTCATAATGGGGATCTGAGGTCTCCCTAAGGAGAACAGCAGGCTCCCACAGTCCTTACCTTTTGATCACATTATGAACAATGGACTCCCACTGAGCTTGGAAAGTTTGAACAGGAGTAGAAGGAAAGAAGCTCCATGCACTGGGAAACTGTATCTGAATTCACCAGAACATTGACTCTTTTAATGCCCCACCTGTGATTCTGTAGTCAGGATGCTGGGAGCTTGCTCATCAATATCTAGGCAGTGTAATGGTTGGTGGACAATGTTGTTTAGTTGGTCAGTTGTGCCTGACTCTTTTTGTGAACCCCATGGACTGCAGACCTGCCAGGCTCCTCTGCTTATGGGATTTCCCAGGCAAGAGTACTGGAGCAGGTAGCCATTTCCTTCTCCAGGGGATCTTTCTGACCCGGGGATCAAACCAACATCTCCTGCATTATAAGTGGATTCTTTACCACTGAGACACCACAGAAACCCTTCAGTGTACAACAGACAGACTGAAATTATATCTGAAACTTTTTAGTCTCATTGATTTGGCAGAACTGTTGTCAGTCAGCTCTCCATATAGAGTTGTCTCTTAGGCTATCGCTAAAATTCCTCAGTGCTCTCTAAAGGAGAGCACTGGAGGGCAGCAAGGAGGTCAGAAAGAGAAATATTCTGCTCCTGCCTAAACACAAGAGTTTTCCTGATCTCTTCTGGAGAAAGCCAAGTGAATGCTCACTACTCCCAAGCCTAGTTTTCTCCAATACATAAATAAGAGAAGGTCTTATTTGGTGTACTTTATAAAATGCCCTAAGATCTGCTACATTCTGCTTTCTTTTCCCATAAACTGTTGTCAACATCAAGACAAAAAGCAGGCTCTGCTGATCAGTGAGTTCAGGGGTGACATATGCTATATAGCTAGTCCCTACCTTTTGGCAATCCTCTACATGAACAATGCAAATGGTAGGATTTGACTGAACTAAATAAGCCACTTCCTTCCTCATTAACTCTGTCTTTTAGTCCAAACCAACTCCTGTGCTTACTGCAGGAGTTCAGGGTTGAACACTCCTAGAAATACATTTGGTTCTTTAGAACTTAATATGCCACTTTTAGAGCTTTTATTTAAAAAAAGAAATTGCTGTTCCAACATTCACTAATGTATGACTTAAAAGCAAAACCATATCTTTGAAAAACTTCAGAAGATGCTTCAACAAACACATATGTGGGTTCTGTAGCCATCTGATATAGAGGATAAATTTTTTCAGCTCTTTATCAAGAGCACTGATGAATTTTGACAACCATCCTTGGTCACATTGCCAGAGCCTCCCCTGCACACTTACCACACTGCTCTGACCACCCTATTTTCAGGTTCGGTGTTTCTCCGCTCTTGTTCTATCATACCTTCTTTGGCATTCAAAATCTCTTCACTCCCATGTCAACATCTAATCTGTCCTGATTCTCACTCCAAATAATTCTTAAACACAAAAGTAGATGCTCACCTTTAAGCCACAGCTTAAATGCCCCAGAACCAGGTCACTGGGCAAGCTCTGGGGAGGTAAAGTTTCAAAAGCATCAGCTCTAGATTTTATAGTATAAAATAGGATTTAGAAGAATGTGCACTTGCCTTGCCTATATCTCTGGAAACATTTCCAAAATGAACTGCTATGTATATGGAGGAAGATAGTGAAGGTGCTGTAAGTCATGATCATTGCATCACTTCTTGCTCTTTACTTCTCAAAGGTAAATAAATGTTTGATGATGAGACAGGAAGAAGCTTCCTATTGAGCTGAGAGAATTTATTCCCTTCCCTTCAGGCAAGCATATGGGGGTAGATTCAAGGAAACAATCCATTTCCTTATCTAAAGCTCCTCAGACCAGTGAAAAAGTAAAAGTGTTAATTACTCAATTGTGTCTGACTCTTTGAGACACTATGGACTGTAGGCTGTCAGGCTCCTCTGTCCATGGAGTTCTCCAGGCAAGAATACTGGAGTAGGTAGCCACTCTCTTTTCCAGAAGATTTTCCCGACCCAGAGATTGCACCCAGGTCTCCCAGATTGCAGGCAGATTCTTTACCATCTGAGCCACCAAGAAGACCAGATTCCCTTTCAATTCTAGACTATTCCATTGCATTGTTTCCCAGCAACACCTATTTTGAGTCTTCTTTAGAATAATCTAGGAATATTTGTTCAAATAAAATCTGCTAGGGCCATAAATCAAAGATAACATGAGGACGGAAATAATTTTTCATGCAGCTTGGATATCTTATAAGAGATATGCACATTTCTGGAAAGGAGACAGGATCTCAGTTCTGCCCATTCTAATTGCAATTTCCATTTTCTAGTACAACTCAGGATTTCTGCATGACAGGAAGAGCTCCCTGACATGTCGCCCTCAGAAGCTGGACTAAGCAAAAAGGCATGCTGTCTCTTTTCAGAAAGAGCAGAGGCATGCTCACTGTAGCATGTAAACATTTTATACTGAGTGAATTCCATTTCTATCTATACTCATCACAAATGAGCACCACCAAAATGTTCAAATACATATTCACAATGTGCCTCTCAAATGCACTGGATGAAAAAAATCAGAGCTAAGCATGAGGCACAGATCCATTTCATTTAATTAGAGTTTCAGAGAAGCCTAAAGAAAAAGGTCTGTATCTCCCTAAGTGTTCTCTTTCTCTATGACTATAGCTATCTTGCATTGTCAGGTCGTTTGAATTGAAAATGATTCCAAACGCAAAGCCTTTAAACCCTGAATGTTTGACTCGGGTAATATTATCACAGACAGACAATAAAAGAAACCATCTCGCCCATTCCTATTCCAGATTTTGTACCAGTGTCCACTTTCCCTTTATAGGAAATCAGAGAGAGAGACTATTTCCTCTGGATCAATGCCAGAGCCCCGAATTACTGTCATATTAGAAAACCCTGCATTGCTCTCAGAACATGCCCCGAGTATGCCCACTCCTGATTCTCATTCTCTCCTGTTTTATTTCCAAGTCCCTTTAATAATTTCACCCCACCCCAACCATCCAACATAGCTACCACTTACCTCCAAGGACCCTCCATGCCAACCAAGTCAGGCTCCTCATAGCCCCATCTCCATGCTGTTCCTTTTCTTGTCTTCTCATCTCTATTCATGCTGTTCCCCTACCTTCAGGGCTACTATGCTTCCTGCCATATGCATAACCATTTAGCATGTATTCCTCCCGTCCACATGTATTTGCTGAGCACCTACTATGTGCTATAGTAGAGAGAGACAACAGTGACTAAGGCAAGATCACTGCCAGCACGGATTTTAGATTTTTTGAGCAAGAGACAGAAAATGGACAATAAACCATTTTTAAAAAGATCGAGTAACACATAGAGATGCTAACCTCTGAGTAGTGGGGGGTGCAGGAAAATTAGAGCAGGGGAAGGAAATCAATCCTGAATATTTATTGCAAGGACTGATGCTGAAGTGGAAGTTCCAATATTTTGGCCACCTGATGCAAAGAGATGACTCATTGGAAAAGACCCTGATACTGGGAAAGATTGAGGGCAGGAGCAGAAGGGGGGGCGACAGAGGATGAGATGGTTGAATGGCATCACTGACTCAATGAACATGAGTTTGAGCAAGTTCCAGGAGATGGTGAAGGACAGGGAAGCCTGGCATGCTGCAGTCCATGGAGTCGCAAAGGGTCGGACACAATTGAGTGACTGATCAACAACCATAAAGCAGGGATCAGGAGTGCCTCCCTTAAGACTTACCCACTGGTCTCTACCTTATGAGTGGCTCACAAGATACTCAAATTCCACATTGATTTTCCATGCCATAGTATGTTTGTGGCCACCTCTGTAGTACTTCTGTGAGACTATTCCTATGATGAACCTAACAGCCACTGAACAGGAAATAAAAGTAGGCAATAACATATTTTTTTCAAGTAGCTCCCAAACCACAACATGGGTAGTGCATGCTTACATACTGCCTGCCTGCCCCTAGCAACCCATAGGTTGTGGAACCAGGAATTCTGTCCCTGATGGCAATGGTTTTGGTTTTTACAATTAAGATAGGATTTTTTTTTATGATTATAAAAATAATACATGCTCTAGAAAAAAACAACGCAGAAAGAATGATAAATCCACATAATTTTATAATAATATATCTACTGTTAATATTTTAGTGAGAAGAAGCCTTTCACATTTTTTTCTCTGCTGACACACATTTTTTTAAATTAAAATGTGACACTATGAAGGTTCTTTTCTAACTTTTTTCATGAAATTGTATGTTGACAGTATACTTTAGAGGAAAATGATGGATGTTAAAGTGTTAAAAGACAAGGGTAAGAATCCTTAATTCAGGAAAATCAGAACTCATTTATGACTATGATAACTGGAAGAGCTCAGCTTGGAAAAAAGTAGGAGCTACAGGGAAAATGTCAGCACTAGTTTGATTAAAAAGCTGTGCAGAATGCAGGAAAAAATACTGAAGAGTCATATATGCAAGAACAGTCCTTTTTATGTTAATCATTTTGGAAAGATGAGAAAACAGACCATTTGTGTGTGTGTGTGTGTGTGTGTGTGTGTGTGTGTACTGCCCTGTGCCCTCCTCCATGAAGGCTGAGGTTGGAAAGCCCTGTAGATAGAAATCTCTCTAAAAGGGATATGTTATCTCTATAACATGGTGGTGAGTGGATGGTGAATATCATTAGATGGAAATCAGTGTAAAAGACGTCAGCTCTCCAGGAAACAAGCCTGGCAACATAAGAAAAAAGGACTCTGGACTCCCTCAAAAATTGACCAGAAAACAAGGATGTAAAATGGCCCCTGGAGGCACCTGCAGCCTGGTTTCTCAGAGATAAAGAATCAGTTGGCTGCAGCAACATGTACAATTGTTATTTTCTACACCAGAGTACCAAGGAAAAATTACCATTCTGAGCTTATGCCTTGTTAAAACTTTGCTTTAGATTTACAATTAGGATATGTACTGGGCTTCCTGGAACTAGATTTGTGAGCTATACAATGACCTTTGGCATCCAGCACATGTGCACATATATTCCGTGCCATGCTAAGTCATTTTAGTTGTGTCCAACTCTTTGCGACCCTATGGACCGTACCCCATCAGGCTCCTCTGTCCATGGGATTCTCCAGGCAAGAAGATGAGTAGGTTGCTGTGCCCTCCTCCAGAGGATCTTCGTGACCTAGGAATTGAACCCACGTCTACTGTGGCTCCTGCATGGTAGGCGGATTCTTTTCCATTGAGCCACCAGGGAAGCCCCATGCACTGTATACACATCCAATAATAAAACCTTTTCTGTTAGTGCTTGAAATGTCACCATAACAATTTCTTTGGTCTCTTCTTTTTCCTCTCTACTATTCTAGAAGTTATATGTTCTATTTTATAGACAACTTATCATTTTTAAAACATATTTAGCAAACCCCCAAATTAATTAGCATCACTTTGTTTGACCTGAATAACACAGCATTTGAGTGCTTTAATTCTGGTTTCCCCCTTGCAATTTTCCACATCATTTCTATACAGCACTTTAGTTCTATCTTGTCTTCAAATAGCCCCAAATTAGTGCCACTTTTAATTGAATACTTGATCAATATTACTATCATTTTGCCATGGATTTTGCTCTTAAACTCCACTTGTTTCTTCTGGGTCAATTTTCTTCTTGTTGATAAAAACTATTCTTCATAATATAATTGTTCTTTATAATTTTATCCACTGTTTGTTTTTTTCCACAACAAGCCTGTACTGCTTTAATCATAAAAATGTCCTATTTCAATTGTGAAAAACAAAATCAAATTGTCCATGTATGAGTATTAAGCTCTCTTCAGTCTTAGTATATCTAAAAATGTCACCTATGCTCCCTCTTGACCCGTTAATAGTAGTTTACATGAAGTTATAAACCTGAGTTGACCAGAATTTTCACTCTCGGCAAGCAACTCTATTAATCTTCAGTATCTACTGTTGCTTGTGTGAAGGCTGCTGTTTGTCTAATTTTTGGTACTCTATCTTTCCTCTCTGATAGGTTTTAAGATTTTCTTTTCCTTTGTCTATACTTTCACTACTGAGTATCGATTTGCTTTTATTTTTATGCCTGTGGCTTAGTGGTTTCCTTGAACTAAGGCCGTCTTTCTTCAACTATAGAAAAGTTTTTGTTAGTATTTCTACCCTCTTCTCTCCTGGATCTGCTATTAGCTCTGTATTGGAACTTCTTCTGCTGTTGTATTGCAAGTGATTTGCCATATCTACTTTATAATTCATTTATTTTGTTTTTATTATATCTAGTCCATTATGAAATCCAATAACATTTTTGATTCCCTAACTGTTTGTTCTTACATCAGTATTTCTCATTAATTCTTTTCACACATCTATCCTTTTTCACACTGTCCTCTTTTATCTTGTGATTTCTATACCTTCCTTTATCTCTTTGAACATTTAAAAATAATTAGTTTTAAATCTCTTTCAGTCTTATTCTAATCCTCAGTCAAGGAGGTATAACTATTTTCTCTCATGTGGTATTTCTTTTTATGATTTGTAACATATACTCTCAGCCCACCCATCTTGGGAAGGATGAAGTATGGTCAGTGCAAGTCTCATGCTCTAGGATAGAACTATCTTAAGTTTCTCATTTGCTGCTGTTGAGCAGTCTTGTTTTCTCCAGTTGGGGATAATTTTTAAGTTTTTTTTTTTTCGCTTGAAGTCACTGTTATTTTCATTCAACATAATGTTGTGTCACTGATCTAGTATTATAAACACTTGCAGTTGACTATTTCTACTCAGGCTGCTTCCTTGAGCTTTTCCATAGTCACTAGGTAGAATTCTAGAGTCCTCCACTTCACTAATCTACAGTCTTTCTGACTCTTGATTTTATGCAGGTAGGTTCATTCTGACTCCTCTCAGACAAAGACAAATCTGCAATTTGGGCTCATCTTCCCAGTGGGTTTTGAAACTCCAAGACCAGCCATTAACCTAATTAGAATTTTTCCTTTGCTCTTTGGCTTCACCATTCTGACCGGGTTGGGGATGGTATTATTTACATAGTTTCTTAATTGGCTGTTTGACCTTTACCCAGTATTTCTATGTGTCTGTACAGAGAGACGGAGAAGGCAATGGCACCCTACTCCAGTACTTTTGCCTGGAAAATCCCGTGGATGGAGGAGCCTGGTAGGCTGCAGTCCATGGGGTCGCTAGAGTCGGACACGACTGAGCGACTTCACTTTCATGCATTGGAAAAGGAAATGGCAACCCACTCCAGTGTTCTTGCCTGGAGAATCCCATGGACGGGGGAGCCTGGTGGGCTGCCGTCTATGGGGTCGCACCGAGTCGGACACGACTGAAGCGACTTAGCAGCAGCAGCAGCAGTACATAGAGAGGCCCTCAGCCCAGACTTCCATTATCAGCCGAGACTCCCAACATCACCGTTTCATGCTTTGTTGTAATAAATCACCTTCCTCTGGCTCTCCTCTGAAGATAGGAAGATGTCAGAAGGAGGGAACCAACATCTTAGTGGAAAATACAGTTTAGATTACCTTCTGCCTTGACAAACTAGGGCTGCCTGATGGTGCTGAGCATCTTGAGGAAGAAGGAGAAGAAGTTGTAGAAACAGGATGCTGAGAACATCAAAGGCAACTTCTCTCTCTCTCTCTCACACACACACACACAGTTGTGAGGTCAAAACCTGCATATAAACAATATCCAAACATGAAAGAATGTATTTAGCAACAGAAACTGAACATGCTAAATCATATCATTCACATGTGAGAACAGCTGAGAATCTAAAACAAATAAAACAACATCTGAAAACTGTGGAATGAGAAGTTGGGGTTGCGATAATAGATCTAAGAATGATACCTGAGTGAGCCCAGTCACAAACTGGGCAATTCATGTTACCATAGCAACTCCTAGCTGGTTATCATTATGCCTACATTAGTTATATACTTTGCCTTTCAAAAATATAGATAACTTTTCAAAGGTCTTTCCTACCTATCTTTGATTTAGCCTTTCAGCACATGTTGCTAAGCTGATTCTCACATTATACTAGAAAAGTGATGAAATAGGTATTATCATCTTCACATAAATCACAGGAATACACATACCCTATTTTAAGTTAGTAGTCAACAGGCCAATAGCTAGTTAGTAGAAAAGTAGGTTAAGAACCATCACTGACTTCTAGCCCTTACCCTGTCTAGCACAGGGCATTAAATTGACTTTACCAGTTTACATAGGGGCACCACTGAAGAGAAGTTGACCCAGAGATTGGACAGAAGCATTCTCGGCAAATTGTTGCTCCCCTTCTAATCATGACTTTCAGGTTGCTACTGCCCTTCCCCAGTACCAAGCCTGCTCCAGTTTTCCTTTCCCACTCATTCCAAGTGGTTATAGTTATGAGGCCTTTGTGTTTTCGGACAAGCACAAGTAAGAATCATATTTTAAACTTCCCAAATCATAATAGAATCTGAAATTCCAATGTTTAACCAGGTGTTTTGAGAAGCTAAAGTATCAAAGTAAAATAATGTTGAACTGATGGCTGGATGCAGGAATACTTAGGAAGAGACTCTACGCAAATCTTTTTGAAGAAATCTTTGGGGGACATTCAAAGCTTCAAAATGGTACAATGTTTAAGTGAAGGGTAGAGACTGAACACACAGAAAACAATGAACATAAAGGATGATTGAAGATGATGAAACAGAGATCAAAGATAACAAATCTCTTCTTGGTGGTAATAAATTTTAGAGCTTCAGAGGAAAAGAAAATAATTTTCTTAAGCAGCAAGTTATCAAGCACAGTTTCCCTCATGACAATTTCTGGGAGTGGTTCTGGTAGGTAATGTGAACAATAATTAATCTTCTTGTTCCTCCATGTAGCATAAATACCATGGTTAAAGATGTTGATAACCTAAAACATATGGTAACCTTTCTATTCAGTTCAGTTCAGTCATTCAGTTGTGTCCAACTCTGCGACCCCATGAATCGCAGCACACCAGGCCTCCCTGTCCATCACCAACTCCTGAAGTTCACTCAGACTCATGTCCATTGAGGCAGTGATGCCATCCAGCCATCTCATCCTCTGTCATCCCCTTCTCCTCCTGCCCCCAATCCCTCCCAGCATCAGAGTCTTTTCCAATGAGTCAACTCTTCGCATGAGGTGGCCAAAGTATTGGAGTTTCAGCTTTAGCATCATTCCTTCCAAAGAAATCCCAGGGCTGATCTCCTTCAGAATGGACTGGTTGGATCTCCTTGCAGTCCAAAATCTAGCATATGTAGTATCTATAACTACCTGTCCACAAATTCATTATGGATAATGGAGAAAGAGAACGCAAGAGAAATAAGTGTTGTTCAACCTTTAAAATGAAAGCTACATGCTATGAAAAACAGTATGGAGGTTCCTTAGAAAACTAAAAATAGAGCTACTGGGATATACCCAGAGAAAATCATGATTCAGAAGATGCACCGCAGTGTTCACTGCAGCACTATTTACAGTAGCCAGGACATAGAAGCAACCTACATGGCTATCAATAGAGCAATGGAGAACAAAGATGTGGTACACATAAGGAATGAAATATTACTGAGTCATAAGAAAGTGGGTCATTAGTAGAGACATGGATGGACCTAGAGCATGAATAAGAGTGAAATAAATCATACAGAGTAAAATAAGTCAAAAAGAGAATGTCAGATATCATATATTAACACATATACGTGAAATCTAGAAAAGTGGTATTGATGATCTTATTTGCAAAACAGAAATAGACACAGATGTAAAAAGCAAACATAAGGACACTAAAGGGGGAAAGGGGGAGCTGGGATGAATTGGGAGATTGGGATTGACATATACACACTGCTGGTACTACGTATAAAATAGATAACTAAAGAGAACCTACTGCATAGCTCAGGGAACCCTACTCAGCGCTCTGTGATACCCAAATGGAAAGGAAATCCAAAAAAGGGGATATATGTATCCATAGAGCTGATGCACTTTGTTATACAGCAGAAACTAACATGACATTGTGAAGCAACTATACTCCAATAAAAAATAATGTAAAAAGATAAAAATAAATTGCACAAAAAATAAGATAAAATAAAAGCTATATGCTTGAGCTTGCTGGTGATATTCACCTCAAGCAGAACATATCAAGTTCTACATTTTGTGATCTAAGGGCTATTAAAATGAACTGCTTTCTCAAATCTCTCCTACTGGCCTGCCAGTGTGCTTGGAACTCTCATCTTGCTCATAGTTTAAAGACTGCAGTCCTTCATGAAAATGCAAAACTGATGACTGGAAATATAAACTATCAGCACTCATGCAAGTCTTGAGCAGCTAGGAAACAGTCATCCTCTTGGGGCTCTAGATTACTAAGAAAGTTGGAAATAAATGATCTCTTGGATCCTCTAATTAGGATTTATTCTGTAGTTCTAAAATTCCATCATGTGATAAACTCACAGGCAGAGAAGTTTTGAAAGAAGACTAGGAGTCAGGGTAGATTCACATTCTGAAATGCCACTTGGCAGAGGTGTAATGAAGGGTGATTAAAACTAATATAGGCTTCACAATGTAGTGCTCTGATCCAAAATGCCTCCCTGGAGGGAGGCAGCAGAGAGGATACTGACAAAGAGCTAACACTCCCCAGCTTTGCTCCTTAGATGGGCACGCGTTCATGTATATAAAATGTTCACGGTCCTTGTTCCCTTCTGTCACTGGTAAAGACCCTTTGACAATGGAAAGCAGTGTGAAATCCAACAAAGCACTTGAGAAAACTATGCCAAAAGGGGAAAGCTGCACACAGGGACCTCCTTAGACGTTGTTAGGATTTCTGTCCTCTCCCCTCTCTTGCAGTTTGTGACTTGTCTTTCCAGCAGTATATAGGAATACAGTTTGTCTTTACATAGTCATCCCATGTTCTACAAGAGCAACACTTTGTATAAAGTATAAAGCCTAGAAAGACCAGCACTGATGTTTAAAGATACACATGTCAAATATGACAGCGGGGAGCCTGTGTCATTAGAATCTGCTGCGTTTTGTGAGGGGCACTGGAAGAGGCCATTCCCACAAAGTAGAATTTTTAAATAAAACACTTTCTCCGATTTATCCCTAATGCCTAAACTCCATTTCCCAACAGCATTTTATGTTTTAAATGTCACCCTCTATCTAACCTCTCTATCTTTTCTCTGGAGGAGAGAAACGCTAGGGTACACTAATGGTTCTTAGAGTGAATTTATCGAGCTGGTTCTGAGTTATGGGTTTTATCTCAAAAACCAGTGTCTGGAGGAAAAGCATAATGAGAAGGAGGGAAAGGAGTACAGAATGGGGTAGGGAGTGGGGGGTCCCCTCAAAGCAAGATAACAGTCACAACAGCCCTGATAATGATCACTGTAATTGTTCCAAAGATGTGTTCTTGTGTTTAATGCGTTATAGTTTGCCAAATGCTTTCACAGACATCATTTAATTTTGATTTTGACTGCATGAAGTAGTTAGGAGGAGTGTTTATTCACTTTACACATGAGACTTGGAGACTAAAGAGCCTGTTCGCAGGTCACACAACTGATAAGCAAGTGGAAAACTAAAACTTAGCCCCCAGCTGTGAGTCCTGCACCTACCACCTCGCTCTTAAGTGCCTCAGAGACTCTCTGCTAAGAGGAGAGGGGGGGAGTGGTAACCACGGGGTTAACAGGTTGCCTTTCCTTAACCATGCAGGATCTTCTCAGGGGTCAGGAGATACTCTGATAACCCAAGGCTTAACCTCACCACCTTCCAAGGGCTCCAGCTTTCATCCTTCCCAGGTTACAACTGGCTTCCTTCCACTCAATCTGTAGGCTGAGAATAGCTTGGGAAGGGGAGAGGGAGATGAGGAGGATCGGGCCAGAAGTCTGTTACCCTTGTCTCTCCTGCCAGAAGGCAAACATATAAGCCCTCCTGAAGCTGGGTCTGGTCTCCTCCACACAAATGCTCCTGGGGTGTGTGGGTTCTTGCTTTCTGTGGTGGTGTTTTATGTCTGAGAAGTGTCTATGATTCTGTCACTAGAACAATCACCTCGTTTCATCAAGTGGGTAAGGACCTGATGCTCATATTTTAAGCCAGCCTGCTATGAATTCATGGTAGGACACAGATGTGAATTTGAGGAGCTCCAGAAAGGTGCCAGAAGTATTTCTACTATCGTTTCTACTATCTGCTTGGTCATAATGACTTTTCTGCTTAAACTATACTCCTTACTAAAATGCAATGAGTTTTTCTTCTTTAAAGCAGACACTAGTACAGGGAGGGAGGAGAGGAAGCCATGAAAAGGGGCTTAGATGATGCCAGGTTCAAGGCCAGTGACACTTCCATGATGCCTGGAGCTTCCCCCGATCACACAGCCCCCTCCAGGCAAATCTGGCTGTGGACCATCCTATTTCCTCTCAAACACCCTGGTTCCCTCTCTGGGCTGAAAACAGCTGCTCTGGTTTGCCTCTTCATTAACTCCCGCTTCAGCTACTGTTTGGGCTTCCCTGGTGGCTCAGCTTCTAAAGAATCCACCTAAAATGTGGGAGACCTGTGTTCGATCTCTGGGTTGGGAAGATCCCCTGAAGAAGGGACCAGCTATGCACTCCAGTATTCTGGCCTGGACAATTCCATGGACTATATAGTCCATGGGGTTGCAAAGAGTCAGATACGACTAAGCGACTTTCACTTTTCAGCTGCTGCTTATCCTCACTTTCAAGTTGGTAATTTTCCGTCTTTAGTTTTGTTAAGTGTTTGGGGACCAGAATAAAAGATAACTAAAACAACTAAACCTCTCTCGGCCTCCATCCCTCCAGCTCTTGTTGGCAGGTTTGAAACTGTTGCTTCTGTGAGACATCTTAGGTTATGCAAGCAGCAACAATAAAGAGCTCATACTCAACACTGGGGAGAGATTTTTCCAATCGTTTTCTCATTTCCTCATGGTCCCTGTACTTCCCCAGCTCTCTTTAAACACTGTGGGGCTTACTCTGTCACTGACCTTGTCTAATCGTATTGATTGTCAGCATTTGCAGTCTAATTGGAAAGCAAGTTGCTATGGTAATTCCTGTGTCTTATGTCTTACATTTAAAGACACAATGATCCTAAATAGAGGAAAATGGCTTGTGGTTGGTGACAGAGGAAAACATAATTAGATACACAAATTGTGAAATAAATATATTCAAATGAATTCTTAAATCTAAATCTGGATTTGATGTATTAAATTGGTACCAGAATTTCTACTACAGGCATATTTGGTCAGAATGTTTTTCTTTTCTTCTAAATATTTATATTTTTTAGGGGAAAAAAAAAGGGAAAAGGTATCCTAGACAAGCCAGAGAAGGTAGCTGCTCATAATTTAAAATTAGGTGCGAGATCCAGGATACTGCACTGTGCTTAAAAGAACATCAGCACAGGAGTTGGCAAGACCAGGTTTCATTTCTCTTTAACTTGCTGTGTGGCCTGAGGTAAATCACCTAACCTTTCTGTGCTTAATCCTTCATCACTGATCATCACTAAAGGACTTCAAATGCTGCAAATGTCGTCCGTCCCCGCACGCATTCCTGGTGCACCTGTTGCAGGAACAGGTGACAAAACACGGGCATAACCAAGTGCTTGACCCGAAGGGATCTTAGTCACTAGATGAGACTCGAGGGGAAAATAAAAATGATGAGAATAAATACCATTTCTCTTAACACTTATTAAAGCTTTAAATATTTAACACGTAATTATTTAATATTTAATCCCCACAAAGTTTTGGGAGATAAATACCATCGTCCCCATTTCAGATATGAGGAAACTGAGACTTGGAGAGGTTAGGTAACTTTGCTAGCTTCACACTGCTTGAATGGGTCTACAATGCTAGCTCTATGCATGCGTGCTAAGTCCCTTTAGTAGCGTCAGACTCTTTACAACCCTATGGACCGTAGCCTACCAGGCTCCTCTGTCCATGGGATTCTCCAGGCAAGAATACTAGAGTGGGTTGCCATGCACTCCTTCAGGGGATCTTCCCAACCCAGGGGTCAAACCCAAGTCTTTTACATCTCCTGCACTGGCAGGGGTTTCTTTACCAATAGCTCCACCTGTAAAGCCCACTAACTCTATGAGGTCTGGCTCATAACAGATATCCCCTCTCCTGGAACTCAGTCTTTACATTGTTTCTACAGCTCCAGCAAGGAGACCCTTATAATGGATGAGTAAATGAATGAAAATATACTCATCATCAGAGGTGAAGAGCATCTTAACCTAGACAACCAGTTATTAATTAACCATGTAATTATAGCTTCTTGTGCCTTGTTTATTTTATCTGTTTGAGGAAAGGGGAGAGATGACACATGTGTGTGGTGGTGGTGGTTTAGCCACTCAGTCGTGCCCAACTCTTGCGACCCCATGGATTATAGCCCACCAGGCTCCTCTGTCCACGGGATTCTCCAGGCAAGAATGCTGGAATAGGTTGCCATTCTCTTCTCCAGGGGATCTTCCCAACCCAGGTATTGAACTCAGGTCTCCTGCACTGCAGGAAATTCTTTACCGACTGAGCTTTGAGGGAAGCCTGTGTGTGTAGGAAAATAAATTTTTAAGATAACTACAGATGATGTTTCCTTCCTTGGCTAATACCTTGAAATTCTCATTTCAGTGCCATTGCCAAAACAAAACAAAAAACTTTTCTTGAAAGATGCCTTCCTAACAGGATCTGCATTATCTGAAATTACATTGGCATAGGACCAATGCATATTTCACAATTAAATGACACACGTATAGGAGAATGAAGGGCCCCTCAGAAGCTGCTGAAGTGAGGAAGGAGACGTGGGTTGTCTTCTTCTGCCCCACATAGCCATCTTTAATGGGAACAATTCCCTCATTGTTTTGCTCTTCTCTAAGCTTTTGCTTAAACAAAGGTTTCCAAGGTACAGAAGAGGCTTGGACATATACTGAACTAGGCTCATGGTTCCCAACATCTTGAGTGGCCTTAACCAGCTGAACCAAACACTCATCTTGGGAAAGAATCCACCTCCCCACTTTCTAGAATGATGACATATTTCTCCAGGCACTGGCAAAGTTTCATAAAATATGAAGCACTTTTTTAAAACTTCCTTTCTTTTTATTGACCGCATAGGTGTCTTCACTGTAAAAATAAAGATACTTTCAGGACCAACATGAGGCAAAGAAGGCCCTGGAGTAAGGCCTTTGACTACCATTTTGGATGGGATGGAGAAATCTACTGCTCAGAAATGGATGTAAAATCAATTAAATACGAAGTTGGTAAAAATAAGCCCCTGAATTTCTAAATTCGAATAAATTCAGAGAAGGTAGCAAAGGGCAGAATCGATAACAGCTTTGCATGAGGGGTGTTTATGAAGGCACTAGACTCAAGCCATTCCAAAGAGACAATGAAAGCAACTCAAATTCAGAAGTGGCCAAATGTGAGTTCCTTGTAGTTCCTTCACTGCAGCCCATAAACGAGGCACTTTTGTGCCAGGAATAAGAGTTAATGAGGTGGAAAATGGAGGGCATAAAAGAGAGCGTAATTATGAATTGAAGAGTGAAAACGGAGGCTGGGAAGAGGATGAAAGCCACTGTCTCCAGGAGAAGGATGGCTCAGGTGAGGGCACTTCCTCACCTGTGCAGGACTCAGGAAGGATGGCCATTGGGGTTACCCTCCTGCGCCTGCCCAGGACCTGCTCTTAAGGGAACAAGTGCAGTACCATAATCAAGATGCTTCATGGAGCCCTTGCCTTTATCCCAGCTTGTTAGAAATGGAAGCTGGCTATCTCAGAGGCCTGCCAAGGATGTGGCTGGCTGCCTTTTAATAACAGAATCACAGAAATAATTAAAAGCACTGAATTCTCGGGCTAGAAGGGACCCACGAGATCATCTGGATCAACTGTGTTGTTTTATAGATGAGGAACAAAGGCCCAGAGAAGGTAACTGATTTGGCTCAAGGAAAGTGGTTAATTAGTGTAAAAGTCAGGACTAGAACCAAGGTCTCCCAACTCCAATGAAGTAATAAAAATAATGGTAAGCAACATGACCTTTGCATAACACTGTGCTTTTTTCCCTCCTGCGTGACATGCATTATTCATATGATCTTCAATAGCCCAGACAACTACAAAGGATCGGGTGTAAAATGTACTGAGGGACAGAGGGCCTTAGCAATGTCTTACAGAGGAAATGGATCTCGGAGCACTCGGGCGATTTGCCAAAGTGATGAAGGACTCCCTTTGGCCCACATGAGAGATTTCGCCTCCGCGTTGGTGGAGATGACAGAGCTGGGGGCTCAAATTGCTTAACCCGAACACCCTTGCAGAGTCTGTGTGCTAATGGATTTAGTAGTCCCCATTGTTAGAAAGTTGCTCTTTCTAGGATGCTAGGGTGTTTTTTTGTTCCGATGAAATAAATGAAAAAGGGAGAAAAAAACCAAGGGCCCAATAATTCAATAAGGAGCAGCCAGCTGGTGTGCTCACTGCAAGAGGCCAAGCAACTCAATCACAGGTAGTAAATACGGTGTCACCAAGGAACAGAAGTCTCTGGCTAAATGAGGTCACATACAGACCTAGTTTTGAGGAGGGATTTTGTTGTTGTTGTTTCCTCCCAATTTGGCCAAGCGATATTCCTCATGACTCCTCCTTAGCCAACCAACAAAAAGGTACTCAACACTTACTGCAGACGCCCATTTATCAGCAGATGGTAGATGCAAAGTTCATACCTGCCCCGATGCGAGGAGCATTTGATGAATAAATACTAGGTAGGATGCAGGATGCTAGAATCCCACTGTGGGTATCAGAATGGTTTGATCACAATGAACTCCTGAATATCAGGGACCTTACGAACGCGTTTCTTTTTCATGTAGTAGTCCCCGTGGTGCTTCTCAGCTCTTGATTTAGAACACAGGATGCCACCAGCTTCTTCATTTTCAATCCTGGCTCCCAAGGTTGCCCTGGCACCTCCAGCCAGGAGGTGGGAGGGAGATAGAGCACAGAGGAGCACATGAGGGCTACAGCTCATGTGACTTCTACTCATATTCCTGGGGAGAACCTTCTCCCTGCAAGTCTATACCTAACAGCAAGATTGCCAGGAAACATGGTTGAGTTGAGCTCCCAGAAAACAGAGGGGGCAAACAGATTCTGGTGGCACAGAAATCCCTTCTGTGCCATAGATCAGATCCCTAATTTTCATAAAACCCTAAAAGGTAGTTATTATTACTCCCATTGAAATAAATACCATGCAAGTTAGCTGACCTGTCTAAGGTCACACAACTAGCCAGGCAAAGATGAAGCTAGCATTTGAATCCAGGCCTGACTGGCTTCCAGGTTCATGCACCACTCACACATGCATATGAACTAAGACAGACACAAGTGCGAAGGGCCCTAAGAAGACAAGGCTGTTAGATTGCCCGTGTAGAGCATTTATTAATAGTTCTATGCCTGCCTCACAATAACTGTCTAATAAAGGTTAATTATCACCAGCATCAGTATTCCTGCAGTCTTGAGTTACACAGCTCAGACTCGCCAGGCTCCCTAACCTACAGACAATTTACCTGTCCTTGTGGATCAGAGGCCCCTCCAGTCTCCCCGCCCCCCTTTCTTTGGCCTCTGCTACAGCTGGCAGCCCACACTGAAGCCAAGTGACCCAATCAATGCCCTTCCCTTACTACCTTCCTGACCTCTTATCTCCCATCACTTGGAACTTAAAGAATTACTGTTTAAATAATTTCTGACAGGCATACAGAAATGATCTACCTTTTCTAACTCCTACTCTAATCTATCTCCAGAAAATCTCCTTCCCTTAACCTCTTGTTCTTTCTCCCTTCTTCACTTTTTATTGCCTACTTTTAACTCTATTTACCTTCCCAAATTACACTCCTGCTCATGGCTCCCAAGTACAAATACTGGTGACACGCCTGTATCCAGGCAGAGTTATATATCCTTGAATCTTCCAGATTTTTTAGCAAATCATTGGGACATTTAATTTGTTTGAAAGAGATGACTCGTGACCCACATCAGACCCAAATCCCAAGTCATCACATGACTGTTACAAACTGCTGGTCCAGTGGAAATTGCATGGAGCCATAATCACAATAACGATGGTGAGAAATGAAGAGATGTTTGCAAGAAATACTAAGACAAAAGTAATTGGGAGGATTTAGAATCTGTTACATGTTGAAGAGGAGTCAGAGATGACTCTAAGATTTAAAGTTTGGGTTGGTCCAATGGACCAATAGGGATGAAAGTGGAGCTGTTTTCTAGGGTTGTAATGGGGCAGGAGAGAGTTGGAAGAGGAAAGTAATGAGCCCGCCAGACTAGTTGTTGATCACAGGTGTGTGGAGTATGTGGTTGAACATGGCTTTGGCAGTTGGTAGACATAGGGCTCTGGTCTAAGAGGGAAACTTGTTCTGATGACAAGTGAGGCATCAGCAGAGAGGTTCTAATAGGGAAATCTTGAAGGATCCTAACAGCTGGAGAAATGCTGACATTTAGCAAGGATGTGAGAGAAAAATATAGTATATGGGGGAAAATCAAATGTGTTGAATGCCACCGTTTACCCTTCTCCATGCTGGACACTTGTCCTTCCTCTCTTATGTAACTCTGCTTCTCCTGACTTTGCACTCCCAACTGCTCATGCACGTTGCTTCTATTCAACTAAACTGCAGATTCTTAGAAGACAGGGGCACTGCTTTTTAATGTCTTACATGCTTTACCGTCGTGTAGAGAATACCCCCAAAAAGTGCTTTTCCTATGAGTCACTGCTTGGGACTTTGGTTTATCTGTGGAAGGTGAATTTTTATGTTGACTTATATGTTGCCTTGTCAGAACTAAGTACTGTACAGTATGGAGGAAGAGGGTAGTATTCAGGTTTTTCATTTTGCTGTGCCAAAATTTTCTACTCTATTTGAAATTAAAACAATAACAACAGAATCTTCTGAAGTGGAAACAGTTCTCTGAGTCACCAGAGGTATGGCCTATCTGACTTCTGCCATCTTTTTGAGGCCCCATGAGTGATAGGTTCACACCCCAGGTCAATTTCTCTCACTAGCTGTGCAGCACTGGGGAAATTATTTAACTTCTGTATACCTCATTCTTGCATTCTGTATAGGGATCAAGGATGGCACTTACCTCTTAGGGTTTTGAGGATTAAACAACTTAATAAATGTAAAGCACAGAAAAATTGCTTGGCACAGTATAAGTGCATAGTAAACAACAGTTGCCAAGAAACATCAGTAGCCAACAAAGGTCTGTCTAGTCAAAGCTATGGTTTTTCCAGTGGTCATGTATGGATGTGAGGGTTTGACTATAAAGAAAGCTGAATGCTGAAGAATTGATGCTTTTGAACTGTGGCATTGGAGAAGACTCTTGAGAGTCCCTTGGACTGCAAGAAGATCCAACCAGTCCATCCTAAGGGAAATCAGTCCTGAATACTCATTGGGATGACTGATGTTGAAGCTGAAACTCCAATATTTTGGCCTCCTGATGCAAAGAACTGACTCATTGGAAAAGGCCTTGATGCTGGGAAAGATTGAAGGCGGGAGGAGAGGGGGACGACAGAGGATGAGATGGTTGGATGTCATCACTGATTCAATGGACATTAGTCTGAGTAAACTCTGGGAGTTGGTGATGGACAGGGAGGTCGGGTGTGCTGCAGTCCATGGGGTTGCAAAGAGTCGGACATGACTGAGCAACTGAACTGAACTGAAACATCAGTTATTATGTCTGTGATTTTTAGTTCCTTTCTTCATCTGCTGAGGAAAGCAAGGGAAATATTCCAACATATAGATTATTACTTAACATTTTAAATTAAGACAAAACTAACAATGAACATAAGTTTGTTGTTGATGTATTTAAAAGTGAGGGAGTTGAATTCAGACGTCTGAATTAGATCGAGTCATTGAGGGTGCCTTTATTTCTGTCTCGTTTGGGGATATCCTTAGAGCACCTTTAGCAAAGATGCACTTTGCCCAGGGAGAAGGAAGCAGGCGGGACATGTGGAGAAAGGAAGGCACCTACCAGCTGCCACCTGTGGAGAGGAGAGGCACCTGTTGGCTCACCCTGACAACATGGCCCCCTCTGTACTGACCCTCTCTCGAAGGGATCAGCATCCTTTTCAGATTATGACTTCAGTGATGCAGGCATCTTTGTTGGGGTATCCACATGCTGTGCCTAGTCTCCTTTGTTGGGCAACAGACCAGATAGAAGATCTCACTGTGGGTAAGCCTCAGAATGATGTTTGGGATAATGTCATAGTCTGGCTTAAGAATTTAAATGATCTATGGGTTAAGAGAAGTGTTCCTAGGACACTTGCTAGCACTATTTTTTCCAGCCAGTGGTTGGCTAGCCCAGTATCTCCCAGCTGCAGAAGAGTCCAGTCCTAAATACCACAAAGAGATGGCAGCCTTTACATTGATATTTGAAGTTTACCCCACAAGGAACATTGTGCTTTCACACATACCATCTTATTTAATGCCTCTGACATCCCTGTGTGGAATCAATTATTCCCATTTTGCAGATAAGGAAATTGAAACTCATAGAGACTCTAACTTGCCCACAGTTATACAGCTAGTAAGAAACAGAGGCAGAATTTGACCTCAGGTTTCTAATGCAAAGTCACCAGACCTGATCCCATGGGAATTCTAAATGAGGGCAGGAGTATATATTTAGAGAGATGTATGACATTTTCTGCTTCCCTTGTGCCTCAGATAGTAAAGAATCTGCCTGCACTGCAGGAGACCCGGGTTTGATTCCTGGGTTGGGAAGATCCCCTGGAGAAGAGAATGGCTACCTAGTCCACTATTCTTGCCTGGAGAATTCCATGGACAGAGGAGCCTGGCAGGCTATAGTTCATTGGGTCGTAAAGAGTCAGACATGACTGAATGAGTAACACTTTCACTTTTATGACATTTTCTCAGATGCATTTTGACAGGAATTTTCACCTGAACATTATGTATTTACATAAGTCATATGGCACATTTCTAGAAGAATTAAGGGAATAGACAAGACATAAAGTAGGAATATATACCTGTGTGTATATATAATATATAATCATATATATAATTCTTAATATATAATACATATATAATTATATATTATATATAATTATACATTATATATGAAAGTATATTATTTTAATATCTGTAGTTATATTCAAATGCAGCATACCAACAATCTATTTTCTCTTTTCTAGGAACTGCTATATAGCCCACCAAATAAAGATAACAACCAGCTATCTAAGGCAGGCCTAGAATACTAGACTCCCTGAGTTAAAGATGATTGATAAAAACCAGGACCCAATTTATTCACTGTTAGAGCCCAACACAGACCTAGTACCTGAAATACAAAAGCTGCTTGATCAAAATTTGTTGAACATTCGTTGAATTACTTCTTCACTCTTCTAAAGATTCACTCCTAGGCTCTGGGACACCAGATGCTTTTTTCCTGTGCTAATACACATTCTGATTTGCAAATACTCCGTTTCCTGCAGGTTTTCAAGAACACAGCTTTATTGTGCAAGACCAAACAGAGAAAATCTTTTATAATCTTTCAAAGATAATTCAGTCATTCAGTAAACACTTGGCTAGAAGCAGAAATACCAAGAAGAAAGGCAATGTCACCATTCTCCAGGAGTTCTTTGTCTGGTGAAGGAGACAAGACAGAATGCAAATCCAGTGCAGTCTCTGAGGGCTATGACAGTGAGCGTGAGGGGTCCCACAGGGGGACTCAGGGGAGAGAAGCAGTCAACATTTGAGGTTATTAAATAGGAAAAAAAAAAGAAATTTGACTCATTGGGTATTAAAAATATTTTAATGTAATTGAATGTCCAGTTATGGAGAGGTAGGTTGGATTTATTAAAAGAAAATACTCTATGGAAGGTCAGAGGAGGAAGGAAAAGACAGGGGAAACCTAAGTGCAGACTATCTCCTATATCAAAAAGAAAGCGAAGACAATGAGTGTTTGATTTCTTATTACACTCTGTTCTCCAATTCATAGATGTTCTTTAAATTTCTTCAGTTTTTCCCTATCCTACAAACCTATAGCAACTTTTTGCCTAGTGAAACCAGCATTTGGAAAAGGAGTGTCGGGTGAAATGGTAGACAAATGAATATTAGTCCAAGACTAAAATTTTATGCTAGATCTAGCTGAATGCTACATGCTCATTCACTCCTAAGTCCATCCTACTGATACCTCACCCCAATACATGTACTTAAATGAATACTAACCCTTTTGTTGGCCAGAGGAATGAAAACCTGGAGAATCTAATTCTCACTCTGAAACTCCAGAGAGAATGTCTTGATAACCTCCAGCACCTCATTCAAGCACATCTCCACTTCCTTCAAAGAAACATAGAATTCTGTGCACAAAAGAGACCTAACATTAGACCAAAGGCTTTAAGAACTCCTATAGTTACACCAGTCATCTCTCCTGTTTTCACCTCTATGGGTGTTTGGTCAATTCAATGACTTCACCTGTGAGCCAGAGAGGACCTGGGAAACTCCACGACGCATAGGGGCATCCAGACGCTATTAGCACAGCAGATCAAATCCATGCATGTGTCCCTTCCACGCTATGTATTAATTGTAGAAAAATTCCTGGGACAAAAATCTAGCTCATAGACAAGCTAGGCTTGATTGTTACAAATCATATGTTGGCTACAGAAGAGGGGTGAAAGACTACAGAAGACAAACTTCATCTCCTTCACAGTTTTGCAGATACTGTTTCTGAACCTAAGGACTATTTTTCTTCCATCTACACATCCTCCCAATAAACATTTATTGAGTACTTATCATGCTTCAACTTAGCACTTGGTGCTAGAGATACAAAGATAAATGGATAAAATACCATCTAGGAACTCAAAGTCAGGTTGGAGAATTAGGCAATGACCACCGCCCCACCACCAAAAAATTAGCAATAACAAAACAAAGTAGCAAGTGCTTTAACTGAGGAAGAACTATTGTGACAATCTAGAGAACAGGAAAACTTCAATAAGAGAGTAAGGGAGGGGGTTTCCAGAAGATAAAAGATTTTTTAAATCAAGAACTTCACTCCTCCTCTATCATGCTTTTCATATCCACCCCTGTGTATGTTGGGGAGAAAGGCCTGGTAGGACGTCACTACCATTCTTCAGAAGAACCCTGCAATCCAAATGTGGTCTCAAGATCAGCAACATACCCATCACCCAAGGTATTAGAAAGGCAGAACCTTGGACCCTCTCAAGATCTTCCCATAGAGAATCTGCATTTTAACAAGATCCCCAGGTGATTTCTATGTGAATCATGAGAACCACTCACTGCCTGGGAAGATGAGAAGAGTCTCAACTCTGGAAACAAGCTTTCCACAGAATCAAGAACCCTTACCCAACGACAGAATTCAGCCTACATTGGATAGTTCCCCAATTTTTTATCATTTGTCATTCTAGAAATTAAAACTGGGAAATATTCTGTCAGTCTATTTTTTAAAAGTAATACATTTCTACATACTAATATAAATAACATGTGTTATGCAAAATAATATTTAAAAAATGTTAGATGGAAGAGTACCAGTTTGGTTTTTTTTTTACGTATTTCCAAAACATTTCAGCATCTTGCTTAATAGAAGAGAGATGAACTCTCACATCTTCTTCTGCATCCACACATCAATGAGCCCCAGACGGATACTGAAGCTGAAGCTCCAATACTTTGGCCACCCGATGAAAAGAGCTGACTCATTGGAAAAGACCCTGATACAGGGCAAGATTGAAGGCAGAAGGAGAAGAGAATGACAGAGGGTGAGATAGTTGGATGGCATCACTAACTTGATGGACACGGGTTTAAGCAAACTCCAGGAGATAGTGAAGGAGAGGGAAGCCTGCTGTGCTGCAGTCCATGGGGTTGCAAAGAGTTGAACATGACTGAGCAACTGAATAACAATAAAATATAAGATGCTTTTGCATATTTTCCACAATATCCCTTGTTACACATTGAACATTTGAAATGTTGACCTCTTGATTAAATCTTATGAAAAATCAAAACTAACTATTCAATATTACCTCTTATATTTTATTCCCACTTCCAGGTTCTGTCTCCAGGTTTCTCTTACTACTATTTTATCTCATTTTTATTTCCTTTTGTGCTCCAAGAACTTTATTTCTCCAATTTGTTGTCCTAGCAGAACAAGGTAAATTGGCCCTTGCTCCTGAAGCAAACCTTCTGTAAGATGGAAAGCACAGGTCTAAACAGGAACTTAATATCATCTGGACCAGTAGTTTTCAATCCTTTATGCACATTGGAACCACCATTGTTTGGAGAATTAAAGAACAAGGGAAAAAAAAATAATGCCAGAGTCTCACCCCAGACTAAATAAATCCAATTCTCAGATATGAACCCAGGCTTTGGAATTTTTTTTTTCTCTTTTATTTTTTATTTATTTATTTATTTATTTATTTTAAATTTTATTTTTAAACTTTACATAATTGTATTAGTTTTGCCAAACATCAAAATGAATCCACCACAGGTATACATGTGTGGAATTTTTTTTAAAAATCCACCAGAAGGTTCTAGAGTGCAGTCAGAGTTGAGAAACTCTGATTCTTTGACCTAGTTCAGCTATTCATTTCATAGATTTCAGTGAAGGGTTGAGGAGCTGCAGGGGAGACAGTCAGGAGGGGAAGGAACCTTATCTATAGTCTCCAGGATTGCACTAGGATTTGATAGAACTTTCAGAACCACTTTCAGACCAGACAACATTTTTCCAATAGCTCTCTCAATTCAGAGTTCTCAAGACATAAACAGAATGGAATTTACTCTCCTTCCTCTGAATAAAAAGTATTGCTATACAACTGTATTAAGGTATGTTTCATATACACTAAAATACATGCATTCACTTTAAACCTAAAGTTCAAAGTTAGATAAACTTATGTTACCACTTCCCCAATCTTGAAAGAGAACATTTCCATCATACCAGAAAGTACCTGCTGCCTCTCCCGTTAGCAAACTCCATCCCAGGCCCCAAGTGACAATTACTCTAATTTTTATCACTGTAGATTCGTTTTTCTTCTTCTAGACCCTCATATAAATAGTCTGCATTCTTTCACTCAGCGTAATTTCTTAAGATTCAACTATGTTGGAACAGCAGTTTGTTCCACTTTATGGATGAATAATATCCCATTGTATGAATATGTTACAGTTTATCCAATTAAGCTGCTATAAGTATCTGTGCACAAGTCTTTGGGAGGGCATGAATTTTCCTTTCCCTTGAGTAAATATATAGGAGTGGAAATATTAGACCCAACATGGCTTGGGAGGCAAGGCATGTAGAAGAAAGTGTTCCAGCCATGCAGTCAGCCAGAGCTGTTCTGCATACAGATAGGGCTGTTTATTAACATGGAGATTAAAATACCAGCTTCACAGGCATGCTAAAGGGATTGAGGAGAATGCATATACAGGGCTGGTAGATAGTAGATACCTAGTCAATGGTAACAGAAATAACTAGAGGCAGAACTGGTTTGAAATGGAGCAAGAGCCCTCAATCTCCCAGTAAGGCATTTTCTCACTACTGTATGCTGCTCACCTCCCCTCAGCCCTCCTCCAGCCAAAGGCTTTCTCTACCACATTTCAAGCCTAACACCCCCTCCTGCCTCTGCAGCTGAAGCCATAAAATATGAACTACCTTCTGAAATAATTAATTTAGAAGTGTTTCTTGGCTTATTTGTCTTAATAATTTTTAGTTCTCTTTGGCAAAAAAAATCCACATAAGAGAATGTGGATAGGATGAATTCAGGACATGAATTCAGGAAAGGAAAAATATCTATCTTCTAGGCAGTATTAGGCTGAGATACTACAAGGGGATGGCATGTGAACCTGTAAATACAATAGCTTTTGGATGATGCGGGCTCATTTGCATTTAAACCCTCTCTGTCATCCAGTGCTTCCCTCCATGCATATTTTCTACCTGTGCAGCTCTTTCACTTGACTCCTTAAAGTCTTCAAAAAATGTCCCCTTTTTTGAAGTCTCCCATTCCTTTCCTGTGGGCTTCCCTCATAGCTCAGCTGGTAAAGAATCCGCCTACCATACAGGAGACACCAGTTCGAGTCCTGGGTAAGGAAGATCCCTTGGAGAAGGGATAGGCTACCACTCCAGTATTCTTGGGCTTCCCTGGTGGCTCAGCTGGTATAGAATCCATCTGCAATGTGGGAGACCCTGGGTTCAATCCTTGGGTTGGGAAGATCCCCTAGAGAAGGGAATGGCTACCCACTCCAGTATTCTGGCCTGGAGAATTCCATGGACTGTATAGTCCATGGGGTTGCAAAGAGTCAGACACAAGTGAGCGACTTTCAATTCACTCACTCCTTTCCTACTCCTCTCATTCCTATACCACCCAGCACTCTTCCCACTGGAAGGGCAGAGAAGCAAATAAACACCCAATGGCCAGCACATCCTCTTAAAACATGCATGCACACACCACCCTTATTTATGTTCAACTGTGAAAAGTATGAAGGCAGTTAAATTTACCAAATGAATCATGAAGGAAGCTACAATAGTATTAGAGGTGCCCTTCTCTCAAAAACATAGAAGACTCTACACATAGACATCACCAGATGGTCAATACTGAAATTAGATTGATTATGTTCTTTGCAGCCCAAAATGGAGAAGCTCTATACAGTCAGCAAAAACACCACCAGGAACTGACTGAGGCTCAGATCATGAACTCCTTTTTGCCAAATTCAGACTTAAATTGTAGAAAGTAAGGAAAACCACTAAACCATTCAGGTATGACCTAAATCAAATCCCTTACAATTACATGGTAGAAGTGACAAATAGATTCAAGGGATTAGATCTGATAGACAGAGTGCCTGAAGAATTATGAAAGGAGGTTCATGACATTGTACAGAAGGCAGGGATCAAGACCATTCCCAAGAGAAAGAAGTGCAAAAGGGCAAAATGGTTGTCTGAGGAGGCCTTACAAATAGCTGTTGAAAGAAGAGATGCTAAAGGCAAAGGAGAAAAGGAAAGATATACCCATTTCAACACAGCGTTCCAAAGAATAGCAAGGAGAGATAAAGGCTTCTTCTGTGATCAATACAAAGAAATAGAGGAAAGCAATAGAATGGGAAAGACTAGAGATCTCTTCAAGAAAATTAGAGATACCAAGGGAACATTTCATGCAAAGATGGGCACAATAAAGAACAGAAATGGACCTAACAGAAGCAGAAGATATAAAGAAGAGGTGGGAAGAATATACAGAAGAACTATACAAAAAAGATCTTCATGACCCAGATAACCATGATGGCGTGATCACTCACCTAGAACCAGACATCCTGGAATGCAAACTCAAGTGGGCCTTAGGAACCATCACTCTGAACAAAGCTAGTGGAAGTGATAGAATTCCAGTTGAGCTATTTCAAATCCTAAAAGATGATGCTGTGAAAGTGCTGCACTCAATATGCCAGCAAATTTGGAAAACTCAGCAGTGGCCACAGGACTGGAAAAGGTCAGTTTTCATTCCAATCCCAAAGAAAGGCAATGCCAAGGAATGCTCAAACTACTGCACAATTGCACTCATCTCACACGCTAGCAAAATAATGCTCAAAATTCTCCAAACCAGCCTTCAACAGCATGTGAACCATGAACTTTCAGATGTTCAAGCTGGATTTAGAAAAGGCAGGGGAACCAGAGATTAAATTGCCAACATCCACTGGGTTAACAAAAAAGCAAGAGAATACCAGAAAAACATCTACTGCTTTATTGATTATGCCAAAGCCTTTTACTGTGTAGATCACAACAAACTCTGGAAAATTCTTCAAGAGATGGGAATACCAGACCCCCTGACATGCCTCCCAAGAAATCTGTATGTAGGTCAAGAAGCAATAGTTAGAACTGAACATGGAACAACAGACTGGTTCCAAACAGGGAAAGGAGTACATCAAGGCTGTATATTATCATCCTGCTTATTTAACTTATATGCAGAGTACATCATGTGAAATGCCAAGTGGATGAAGCACAAGCTGGAATCAAGACTGCAGGGAGAAATATCAATAACCTCAGATATGCAGATGATAACACTCTTTTGGCAAAAAGCGAAGAAGAACTAAAGAGCCTCATGATTTAAGTGAAAGAGGAGAATGGAAAAGCTGGATTAAAACTTAACATTCAAAAAATGAAGATCATGGCATCCAGTCCCATCACTTCATGGCAAATAGATGGGGAAACAATGGAAACAGTGACAGACTATATTTTCTTGTGCTCCAAAATCACTGCAGACAGCGACTGCAGCCATGAAATTAAAAGATACTTGCCAGTCCAGGTTCAATGCACGATACTGGATGCTTGGGGCTGGTGCACTGGGACGACCCAGAGTGGTATGGGAAGGGAGGAGGGAGGAGGGTTCAGGATGGGGAACACATGTATACCTGTAGGAGATTCATTTTGATATATGGCAAAACCAATACATTATTATAAAGTTAAATAAAATTAAATTTAAAAAATATATATATATAAATAAAAATCTTTAGGACAAGAAATTAAAATAGAACTCACAAAGTCCCCTCAATAAAGTGTATTAATTTTACTACAAAAAAAAAAAAAGACACTTGCTTCTTGGAAGAAAGCTATGACCAACCTAAACAGCATATTAAAAACCAGAGACATTACTCTGCCAACAAAGGTCTGTCTAGTCAAAGCTATGGTCTTTCCAGTAGTCATGTATGGATGTGAGAGTTGAACTATAAAGAAAGCTGAGCGCTGAAGAATTGATGCTTTTGAACTATGGTGTTGAAGAAAACTTTTGAGAGTCCCTTGGACTGCAAGGAGATCAAACTAGTCCATCCTAAGGGAAATCAGTCCTGAATGTTCATTGGAAGGACTGATGCTGAGGCTGAAACTCCAGTACTTTGGCCTCCTGATGCAAAGAACTGACTCCTTGGAAAAGACCCTAATGCTAGGAAAGATTGAAGACAGGAGGAGAAGGGGACAACAGTGGATGAGATGGTTGGATGGCATCACCAACTCGATGGACATGAGTTTGAGCAAGTTCTGGGAGTTGGTGATGGACACGGAAGTCTGGCATGCTGCAGTCCATGGGGTCTCAAACACTCGGACACGACTGAGTGCCTGAACTGAACTTCTCTCACAAAATGTCTCCTTGCTAATGGGGGAGTGAGAAAAAGGATCCGGCCACCACTGAACTGACAGCTCCCCACCCACCCCCTGCTCCCCCTCCATGTTGCCAGCCCCTGTGCTCACAGTCATACTTCCCCTCCCCCGACAGGCCTTTTCCCTGTCCTGCTCTCCAGGCCTTTCCCTTGATCAAGAGTGTTTCTAGAGCTTCTCAGCAAAATCTCAGGCCAGCAGACAGTGCCTTGCCTGAGCCAATTTGAATGCACACTGCCTATGAGATTTTCTGAAACTCTCTCAGCTGCCACATTAAAACTACATGAGAGTCTTCCTCAGGAGGCCTAGTAATAGCATGTTTCATCTTTGAGCCACTTTATAAACATTAACTGATTAAGTCGCCCTTCTCGCCCTTCTCTCCTCATAAGCTCTGGGCTTCTGCAGAGTGGACTTCATCGTCCACTCCCTTCCAATTACTCCAGGAGCAAACAGGCTGGGACCTGAAGGATCCTTCCTGGGTATTTTTGGCCAAGCAACAGTAATGTTAAAGGTCTTGCAGTAACAAACTCTACCTGGGTAACAGCATGGATGTGTATTTAAAAGAGACTGAGTTGAGGTTCTCATTTTCCAAAGCAGCATAGCAGAGAGAACTTGCCTCCATGGTCTAGGGCGGGATCACCAAACTATCGCCCATAACACCAAATCCAGCTTGCCATCTGTTTTTATGGATAAAGTTTTACTGGAACACAGGCATGCTCATTCATTTACATGATATCTATGCCTACTTTTATGCAACAACATCAACTGAGTAGTTGCAACAGAGACCAAATGATTCATAAAGCCAAAAAATAAAAATTTTACTACATGGTCCTCTAGAAGAAGTTTGCTGATCCTGGTCTATTTAAAGTTTTTTTTCACCCTGTATATTCCCTAAATACTTTTAATCAAGTCTCTTTCCCTCTCTGGGCCTCTGTGGCTACACCTATAGACTGAATAATTTCTGACCAGACTCACTGCCTTGGGTTCATTCTCTCATTGTTCTATAAGTCTTAGCATCTTATGTTAGCTTCGCCTCATCATTACAGCTGACTTCTTTGTGAGCAGGAGTAGAGTTCTGTGTGTCTCATGAATCACTACAGGCACAAGGCTCCAGGCTGAGCCCTAAATCCATTATGGACTGTAGCTGAACTTACTTGAATTATATTTCTTTCTTTGCAGAGAGATCTCACAGAATGATGTCTTGGAAGTGATAGAGGCAAACGTGTTCTCCAACCTGCCCAAACTACATGAAATGTAAGCAAGACTCTATGGGGGTTTGCTCATGCCTGCTTTTGGTAGTAGCCTTAAAGTTCACTTATATTCCTGGGAGGCCCTGGCTCTGCTCTGTCCTCAGACTCCTAGAATTTCATTTTAGGCTGTCAAAGTCAGTCCAATAGGTGCTGCCATGTATCTCTGCCTGGTGACTCAGGTACCAGTTCAGAGCTTAGTCTTATTCTGCTTCTTCCTTCTCAGGGTTTTTTTGCATAGTAAACTCAAGAACCTAGCTCTGTGACTGCACGTATTAATACTTCCAGCTCATCCTCTCATTCAAATTTGTTCCACAGTCAAAGCCCAAAATTCCTCATGATGTAGTTGAAGATGGGCAGTTTTAGTTTGACTGCTAGCCTATGCCACATACTCACCATGGAACCTTGGTCAAGATGCAAAATCATGCTAAGACTTAGCTTTCTTTCTGTAAAGTGGGAATAATAAAATTGCATGCCTCATAGGATCACTGTGATGAACAAATGAGATGATAAATGTTATGTAGATCTAACACATAAACTGGCATACAGTAAGTTATCATAACAATCCTTGGCTTCTTTACTACTCCAACCAAATGTATTTTCTCTTGTTGACATTCTAGTTTTATATACATGCCAGTACTCACACAGATACACCTCTGTTGCATACCAGTCTAAAGTTACTATAAATTATCAAAGCCAGATGAGACTTTGGAGACAGGTCCAAATTTTTCCAAAGTGTATTCTGTGTATCATTAAACAGAAAATTATCATTACAAAAAAGGAAAAAGATTCTATGGTCAAATAAGTTAGACAGACTCACCTACTGTAGGAAAACTCAGAATCTGTAATATGCAAATATACACTTGGAATCTCCAAGAAGGATATTGTATTAAGAGTTTCTCAACTAGTGTCATTGGAAAGGTTCCTCTGTGGAGCACTGATGAATATCTTACAAAATTCTCAGAGAACACAGTTAGGAAAGCCACTGAACCACTTTCCTAATTTTACAGATGAGGAATGAAAGACAGAGAGAAGTTGTGAAGCTTGTCTAGTCACCCAGCCAAATCCACAGCAGGATAAGGACTTGAACATAAATCTCTTGACTCTTTTGTATCTTTTTAAAAACTCCTTAGCGTTTGCCAAGTATATATACACATATGCATAATTCATATACGCATACATACATATATATGAATTTGTTTAGGAATGACAGTCTGTCCATTATGACAGACTCTGCCCTCCCTTTCCTTTTCTACCTCCCACTCTCATTCTTCTTCACTGTCATTAAGCCTCTGCAACTGATGCCGTCCCTCTCTCTCTGCTTGGCCTCTCCTTACCCTAGCTGGGAAAAGAGATCTGACCAGGGTCTCAGAACCCACAGAGAGTATCAGAGAAGTGAACCAAAGGGCAGCCAGCCCTCTGGGCAAGGTCAAGTAGATGTCCTTCTGTGCAGCTCAACGGGCAGTGGAGCTAATGGGATGGCTCTTTCATCTCTCCCCCACATGGAGAGGTGCTCACCTCCATGTAACACTGCCTGTATTTAAAATGATTAATTACCTGGTACTTGGATCTGCGTAGCTACAGGTTACTGCAACATTAAAGCTAATGAAATAGGGAGGAAGTAATTAACACAGAGCATCTCTGCAAATATACATTGATCCAGCCAGATGAGGAAAGGGCAGCCTCTCTGTCGGAATCCAAATGTGAACATGCCCACCTCCAGACTATTGATCAGGACGTGGCGCAGGTCAGCCCAGGGCAGAAGCCATCACTTTCCACGAGCTGTGAGAGAGCAGCCTCCATTGCAGTATGAGGGACTCACTGGCACTTTGCCAGCTGCTGTCTGCCGGGACTGTGAAAACTAGCTGCTGTGAAAGCCAGAGATGTTCACTGCTTATCCCCTAATCTTCATTTTCCTTTGACCTTTCACTTTACTTTTCTCCAATCTCCTTTGACTCTTCACCCTCTTTGTTGCTGTCCATCCCCTTCCCTCCTCTCCCAATCAGAAAAAAAAACACTCATTTCCCCCGTTAGCCTCATCCCTGCCTTCCTCAGACCCTGGGAGATCCTTATTGGTTAAACACTCAACTGAGTTCAGGGTGAAATGACTCACCCAGCTGTGCTTTGTTTGTCTCTGATGAATAGATTCCAGGAAGACTTCAGTGATGAGAGTTATATAAGACAGGGTTAATATTTTGTTAGCACAGTTTAGTATAGTAAAAGACACCACATGCATGCCCAATCTTTGTGGAAATGATGGATGGACACAGGGTGAATAACTGATTAACATACTCTTTGCATAATAATGAAAAATACCATAGCACTCCTTACCAGTAAGGTCATGTGCACGTTCTTTTCTCTTTCACAGTAGAATTGAAAAGGCCAACAACCTGCTATACATCGACCCTGATGCCTTCCAGAACCTTCCTAACCTCCGATATCTGTAAGAACTTCTGTATTCTGGTGCCCCTTCTATCATCAAATTGTGTACTCGTATTTTAGCAAAATATCCATTTGCAACTCTGGGGAGCAACGGCTTGTAATCAAAGATGTGGGGCAGAAGAGGAAGTGAGGAGACACTTGCTGGTGGGTTTTAGTTTAGCTTAATGAGTAAATTCCACTGACATAATTGCATTTGATTTTCATTTACAAAAGCAGACATCATAAGGAATGCCATTTGCATTAATGGGATTGTCACACAGACCTCTTGCAGAACTCAGTCATAATTTAGTGTTAATGAGATACAGCCAAAATTTCTGCTAGCATTTAGCTTGTGACCTTGACCTCAAAGGCATCGTCTCTCCTGTTCTGCGTGTAAGCATTTTTTCCTTTGATAGATTACAATGTTTTATATTAAAGTTTTGGTTAATAATAGACATGGTATTTTTATCAGCAGAGAGATTCTTGGTGTTTGAGCTCCATCCCTTGGGCCTGACTCAATCTGCAAAAACATTGCTTCTTCCACTCAGCTTTCAAATTAGCTAAGGGCTTAACAGAACCCTGAGTGCTACAATGGGACCGTACAAAATAACAGATAAGAACTCGACCTATAGAGTCACACTTTCCAGAACCATTTATTAACTACTGATCACAGGCATGAATGTAACCTCTCAAAGCTTGTTTCCTTGGAAATAATAATGGATGTGTGTCTGTTATCTATTAATTTAATAAGAATGCATACTTACTTACCTCCAAAAGACAGTTTTTAAGCAAAAATTATGTGTCATTTCTTACCTATCTGTGAGTTGATTAGTGAAATCCATTGGCCGAGCTGGACTCTGTTGGCCTGACCTCAGCTCAGCTCACTCATGTATCTGAAGTTAGCTGGCAGGTGAAGTGGGTGCTGGCTGCCCTGGATGGTCTCGGTTTGGGATGACAGCTCTCCAACAAGTGGTACTCATTTCTAGCCAACTCGCACAGGCTTGTTCTCACAGCAGACCTGGGGTTCCGAAAGAAAGAGGAAGCTTGTAAGCCTCTTGAGACTTAAACCCTGAATTTACACACCATTTCCTCTGTTGCATTTTATCATTCTTGGGACCAACCCAGATTTAAGAGGTGGAGAAATAGAATCCACTAATTGATGTGAAAAGCCGCAAAGTCACCAAGACAAGGTATAGTGATACAGGGAAGGATAAAGATGGAAATCACTCAAGTATTCTTTCCCGGATAATTTCATGGACAGAGGAGCCTGGCAGACTACAGTCAAGCCAAGAGTCAGACATGAATGAGTGACTAACACACTTGCAATCAATTCAAAGCACATAAAATGTTTTGCACAGTGCCTGCGACATAATAAATGTTCAATAAACAGTAGCTACTAGTGATATCTTGACTCTGTCCCTAACTGTTGATCTATGAGAACTGGAGTTAGCAATTAATATAATAAGGAACATCGTGGCTTAGCTCTCTGATGGAGGGAATAAAAGATTTAACAGAACAAAGTCCATATGACCTGGGACTTCAGCTCTCTGATAGGAGCCCCAGAAACAATCTGAGAAAGAAACCCAGTCTTCCACTCCTGAGTCATGTCAGGCAGGACCAGCGTCACTGGCATTCTAACAGGGCTCCATGCTCAAAAGGGTCCCACCGTCAGAGGGCCTCATTCCAGGCTTAATACTCTGCTGTCACCATCTTGAAATGCTTTAACAGTTTTGAACAGAGAGCCCTACACCTCACAAGTTATGTATTCAGTCATGCTGAGAGGTCAGGGCTATGATCAACTCAGGAGTCCTGGCTCTTTAAATGGACTTCGCTATACTCTGCAGAATCTAACACAGGTTAGGCCCACCACAGTGGAGGAAATCCGAGGTAACAGAAAAGGCATAGGCCTTAGGATAAAAAAAATCTAGAGCCTCATCCTGACTCTACCATTCATTCTTGGACCAATCACTAGACCTCTGAGATGTGCATAGCTTATAGGACTTTCAAGTGAGGTTCATGTATGAAAATTTACTGTAAATTACAAAAACATTAATAAATATACTAAGTGTTTGTAGGATGGTTATTTCTAGCCAACCAGTCAAAGTCCATAAGTCTAACCTCAAAAAAAGTCCAGTAAGGGTTTAATAGAGAGTTATGGTGACTACTAAGACCTTCAGCTTTCACCTAGGGTGCTTAGCATGGATTCAACAAAAAAGAACTTTGGGACATGCCTTTACATTTAATGGAGCAGTATAGAAAAGAAAAAAACAAAAACAAAAAACTATACATGACATCAGAAGGACTGGGTTCCAGATAGGATGCTGCTATTTATTAGCTAGATAAACTTTACCTTCTCTAAACCTCAGTTTCTTTATCTATAAATTGGGTGGTTATAAAAACTAAGTAAGATTATGCCTGTAAAAACATTTTACAAATTGTTTTTAGCATATAAACCATAAATAACTATATAAATATAAAATTATTAGTGTCTATTACCTAGGTGGTTTCCTTCATTCCTTCTTTTTTTCTCTCCCTCCCAATTACTATCCCTCCCTTTCTCCTCTCTCCTTCCTCTTAGAAAAAGTCTGAGTGGAATAGGGGTGGCCACAGAGCCTTCAATATAGCAGAACAAAAGAGAGCTGGGATATGCAAAGTGAAAGTGAAAGTGAACTCGCTCAGTCCTGTCCGATTCTTTGCGACCCCATGGACTGTAGCCTACCAGGCTCCTCCCTCCATTGGATTCTCCAGGCAAGAGTACTGGAGTGGGTTTCCATTTCCTTCTCCAGGGGATCTTCCCTGGATCTTCCCGACCCAGGGATCGAACCTGGGTCTCCCGCATTCCAGGCAGACACTTTAACCTCTGAGCCACCAGGGATGGTGGGATATGCAAAGGGACACCCCTCTTCACAGACTGTCACATGTGGCTCATGAGAAGCACCCTGCAGAGGAGAGATTCAGGAAGAAACAACCCTCTCATACACACACATGTCACAGCCCATGATGATAATAGCAGGTCTGCAAATGGGGAACTGGGAAAATCCAAGGGATGGGGAGTCACTGCAAAGTTAAGAGCTCCAGCGTTTAATATTAGCCTGTACTTTGTGGCCAGTGCCATTCATTCTTATTAGCAAGAAACCCTCAGCCTTGTTTCTAGGGAGTAAGGGCACAGGAGGAATTTAGGAGTGTGTATGTGTGGAAGGCATGGCCCTAGACTGAAGGGGGAACTCTGGCAGAACAGAGAGGATGAAGCTCTGACTTTGACTCTGGAAGAGCTGAAACCTCTGCCATCTGTCATTAAGTCCAGACTCCTCCTTGTATCCTTTTCTCACTTTGAGGTGTTAAGTAATCCTCAGTCTTACCCAACTACTCTGTCAAGTCCAGACAAAACTGGAGGTGACCAATTCCAGCCACATCTGTTCATGAGAGGAGGTTATCGTTCTCAGAGTATCTGAAACATGCTTTCTAACTGGAAAAAGAAAAGAACTTGTACTTAGTTTAGAGGAATTGTGTCACTGTCAAATGATCCTCCCGGATGGCTCTGAAAAGTATATATACTCACATAATTCCTCAGAGTATAAAGTTCTTTCACAACCACTGCCACGCTGATCCCCATCAGGAAGTTGGAATGAACAGCTGATCCTCTCAAGCCTTTGAACTTACTGCCCAGGGCAGACTTTTCTCAGCTGCACATTGCTCCCAGGTTGCAGCCCAAGGTGACCCTGAGAACTAGAGCAGCTCTACACTCCAAAAACAGTACCAGCAAAGCATCATTCAGGCTTTTCAGACTGTGGTCCTTTGAAAATATTTTTTAAATTGCTGAGAGGAATCACCCAAATTTAGAGGTGGTCCTCTAACCTAATTATGTCATGGAAACAAAGCCCAGTGAAGTTTCCCTCTTCTCCCACACTTATTTGTGTCTGGGCAGCGGTCATGAACAGCTTTGCAATCCAGCAGCCAAGTAGGGGTGGGTGGCAATGATTTCAGGTATTTTGGGGAATGATGAACTACCTGCTTCAAGGCAAAGAAGAAACATAAAATGGATGAAGGGATCCAGAGAGGACCAGCAGGATGGAGTAGTTGTTTATTTCCTTAAGCCAGGATAAATGTTTATCAACACAGCCAGCAAAGCTGGAAACTACAAAGAGTAGGGGTGAGTTGTCATTTGACTTCGGAACACTAAATGCTGCATACACACACTTAGAAATGTTGCTCTGAAATTCTCAAACTTGATTCCACTTTATACCGATCATTTGATGGCATAGAATTCAAAATAACTAGAAATCAGTCTTCTTCATTACTCCCTTCATACTTCACTAAGGAACCTGAAATGGTTAGGGAAAGAAAAAAATTCATGAATAAAGAAATGTAGTTTGACTAGAAGAGTATATATCAAAGGATTCATCTGGGTGGATTTTTTTCAAGTCAATATTGTATTTAAGAGCAATATTTCTTTCTTTACTGCTCTGCCTTCCTGAAGCTGACCTTTTGTGTATGAAAGATTATCTATTGATCTGTAAATAAGGTTTACACAATATTCTCTTGCCTTTGCATCCTGTCGGCATAATTCTCAGGCAGCTGGATGTTGCTCTTTGCTACTCAGTAAACCATAATTTAATCTTAACAAACCCTTTACACAGCTGGGTGGGCCTCCACCCCCAACTGACAGCCATCTTCCTTTCACATGGGGACCTGTTAGAGCTTCTTAGGAGGTTGTTAAGAGCAGCTATGCCATCTGCTTCCTCCAGCCAAAGATGATTCCAGGAGAGTCTTCACTGCAACTCACCTTAGTGATTCCAGATTTTTCTTCCCCACCCCTCCCCTAAGTCTCTCTCCCTGTTTTCTGCTTTCCTCTCTTTCATTTGTTTTGGTAGGAGTGATGAAAGTAGCTTCTTGGACTATAAAAGTTAAGCCATTTGCTGGACATTGCAACAGAGACCAGGGATCCAAGAGTGGCACAGAGTTATGGAGAAGCAGAGGCTCCAGGGCCCCCTGCTTGGGCTCAGGTCTCGGCTCCTGCCCTTCTTAGTTGTGTGGCCTTGGGTAATCAGCTTAACAACTCTAGGTCTGTTTTCCTTTCTGTAAATGAGGGATAACATTGCCTGCCTCCTTGCATCATATTGAATGAAGTACTGAGAAGAATGACTGACATTTAGAAAATTCTCAGCATGTTGCTGTTCAGTTGCTCAGTTGTGTCTGACCCCCATGGAGTGCAGCACGCCAGGCTTCCCTGTCCTTCACTATCTGCTGGAGTTTGCTCAAAGTCTGTCCATTGAGACGATGATGCCATCCAACCATCTTATCCTCTGTTGCCCCGTCTCCTCCGGCCCTCAGTCTTTCCTAGCATCACAGTCTTTTCCAAAAAGCTGGCTCTTCACATCAGGTGGTCAAAGTATTGGAGCTTCAGCTTCAATATCAGTCCTTCCAATGAATAGTCAGGGTTGATTTCCAGGGTTGTTGATCTCCTGGCTGTCCAAGGGACTCTCAAGAGTCTTCTCCAGCACCACAGTTGGAAAGCATGAATTCTTAGGTGCTCAGTCTTCTCAGTAAAAAGTAGCAATTCTTATTAAATTCCTGACCCTGTCATTGACTAGCTAAGGGAGTCTGTGTGAGGGACTCCACCTCTATGTACCTCAGTTCTCTCTTCTCCTTTAAAAAAAAAAAGAATACCTATCTCTGAGAGTCTTGCAAGGATTAATTTGATGATGATGATGATGATGTGTTGCTGGTGATTATATTGTTTTTCTCTTTCAATATTTCTAAGGTTTGGAAGGCATCTTTAACTGCTTCTTATAGACAGAATCCACTGACCAGCATTCAAACATGAAAATATATCATTTGTGTTTCTCAAAGGAAAAAGGCATCCTTCTCACCAAACTCCTGACAAATCCAAAAAGTTCCCTCTGAACAAGCAAAATTAAATAATCCTACATGATCTCAACCCCTTCTTTGTTCATTTCCAACACTGTGTGTGTATGTGTGTGTGCACATGCGTGCACATGCACGCTCAGTAACGTCTGACTCTTTGTGACCGCATGGGCTGTAGCCCTCCAGACTCCCCTGTTCATGGAATTTTTGGCCCACAATACCATGCCATCCCCAACCACAAACTGCTTGGATAATGTTTCCTATTTTTATGTTGATTTATAAATTTAGCTCTTTTTATCATACTTCATTGCATTTGAATCTCACAACAATCCAAGGAGAGCAGTACAAATACAAGCATTTGACAGAATTCAGCTGGCCTTGCTTGTACTCCCTGGGTACAGAGCTCTTCTGACAGAAATGTGCAATGTCCCTGTGGACTGGGCTATTCTGATAATTTTGATGTTCAACAATGTTTAGTTCTCTGTGGTGGTGGGAAAAGAGCTATATCAGGGTTAATTTTTCAAAGTTCCTGCACAATGGAAAGGATCAGGGCCTTCCCATTTCTCCTCCAACATTTTGAATGTGAACTAGCCAGTCAGTGAGAACTCATTCATTCAGTCAACCCTTCAACAATCATTTATTGAGGCCATATTATATCCTAGGCTTTGTTGTGGCTACTTCTTGGTCATAAAAAAGATGACAATACAGATGATGCCTCTGCCCTTATGGAGCTTATATTCTAATTAAAGAGACAATGTTGGATAATGTCAGGTGGTAATAGTGATGTGAAGAAAAATAAAGCAGAGAAAGTAGAGTTATGGTTTAGAAAGGGTGGTCTAGAAAGGATAACGGAGAAGGCAATGGCACCCCACTCCAGTACTCTTGCCTGGAAAATCCCATGGACGGAGGAGACTGGTAGGCTGCAGTCCATGGGGTCACTAAGGGTCGGACACGACTGAGCGACTTCACTTTCACTTTTCACTTTCATGCGTTGGAGAAGGAAATGGCAACCCACTCCAGTGTTCTTGCCTGGAGAATCCCAGGGACCGGGGAGCCTGGTGGGCTGCCGTCTATGGGGTCGCACAGAGTCGGACACGACTGAAGCGACTTAGCAGCAGCAGCAGAAAGAATAAAGAGGGTGACCTTGTGAGAGATCCAGGTGACGTCAATGGACAGCTCTCAAGACAAAGGGTTCAGCCTTTGAGGAAGAAAAGGCTATTTTCATTCATTAAGCCCTGAAAATAACACATCTGCCAAGCTGTGTGGCACTGGCCATAGATAAGAGGACTGATTCAATGCCTTGGCTGGGCTAGTGAAGGAAAGCTTCTTGGGAAGTGGGCAGAATTTAGCTGCAACTTGAAGAATGAATAAAATTTAGAAAGACAAAAAAGAAGGAATTTTCTGTGAAAGAAAGAGGGGATCAAACCCATAGAACAAAAAAGCATCATGGAGTAGGCAGAGGATGGGGAGATACTGAGTCTCAACTAAAAAGAAGGCATATGCTGAGGAGTTTGACTATATGAAGATGGGCTGGCTGTGGAAGATTGGAAAACTAAATTAAGGCAAAGAGCTTAAGCTTCAACACAGTAGTAGAAGGATAAGTTACAAGACAGTCTTACCAACAAAGACCAACTGTATAACACAGGGGACTATACTCAATATTTTGTAATAATCTATACATTAGGAAAAGAATCTGAAAAAGAATATGTATGTGTGTGTGTGTGTATATATATATATGTACAATTGAGTCACTTTGCTGTATACACCTGAAGCTAACATAACATTATAAATCAACTACAATTTTTTAAAGAAGGGCTTCTTCAGTAAAATGACAGGTTGACAATGATTTGGACTGTAGCTTGATGGGGAACAGGGTACAGATATATACTCAAGGGAGAACTGCTAAGGGCCAGTGGCCATAATCCAAGGGTACAGTAATAATGGCCCCTGGAGGAATAGAAAGGCTTGGTTCAATGGGGAACAGGGGACACATTTCTAAAACAGAACCTCCACCATATTATTTCCCTTCAGGTCAGACAAGGACCCAAGTGACTAGTGATTTTTGCCCACTCACTTCTAGTAACCCTCAAAGCCTCCCTTTCCTGAGTGACCCCCACACAGAATCACCCTGCAGTCAGCATCCTTCAAGAATTCAGCCAGGCCAGAATTCATCTTACATGGTAGCTGTGATTATTGGGAAGAAACTAGCCATCTCCCCATCTGTCAGTGTTGTAAGTCTCTAAGGATGTTGTCATGACTACAGGGATATTTGGGCACAATGGAAATTATACAGTTGTTTCTTTTATCAGCAATCTGTCTAGCAGAGCCACTTTGCCTGATATTGTCAACTCCAGGGAAAGACAGCAAGATTTTCCTTGTGGACCACTGAGGTTCAGGATGAGATTTCAGCCTGGGCACATCAGCCCCAGGAGAGCAAGAACTTCCTCTCATCTCAGGGCACGATTGTAATGATGGTGATGTTTTCATGCTGCTCACCTCTCCTCCTCCTTCCTCTGACCTGCTCAGTAATTTCTCCTGCAAGAAGTCCAGGCCTTCTCCATCAAGACAATCATGGCATCTATCAATTCACATCAGTATGTTCAGATCTTGATATTATTCTTTCCAAAGGAGGTGGCATATTTTTTAAAAAGGAGCCTGGAAAAGGCAATGTGAAACCCAAGAATCAATCATGATAGATTCTTGGCCATGGGGGCTTCTGAGAGGGTAATTCCAACAGGATCTACTCAAATAGCACATAACTAACCATCCATTCCATCCACTTGCAGTCTCTTGATTACATTTTCACAGGATATACTTTCTTATGAGGTAGGTACTTCCTCACCTCATTAATTTTGAAATAAGACCTGTCTCTGCCATCATCAGAAATCAGATGTGAAGACAAGTCCAGAGGGGGTTCAGAGAGAAACAAGTCCCAGATGAGCTGCATGAAGTCAGCCCTGACCCCTTTCCTCATTGCGAGTATTACCCCTACTTCCCCCCATCCCCACAGTGATGGACTGATCTTTTCAAGTTTCAGTTTCCTCATCTGCAAAATGTAAATAATAAAATATGCTTCAAGAATATGAAAGCATATGAAAGAGGGAAATGAGTTTTATGTCCTCCAAGACCTCTTCCTTTCCTCAAGTGCTTGGTGTATAATTGTGACTTCAAGAATCTGGGGATCCCAGCATCACTATCTGTCCTGAGTTCAGCATATTCAGACCAACACAAAGGGTCCTGTATGGAAGGAGAAAGCCCCTCTAAAAGATAGGAAAATCCAGCCTCCTGCAGACCACTCTTGTTTCCCAGATCAGGCTCCTCTTCACCAGGATTCAGAGAGACCCTCTAAATGCTGAGATCCTTCAGATGCATCAACAACTTAAACCAGTTGTAAATTAGTCTTAAGTACAGCAGAAACTCAGCTTCTTAAGCTAAAGGAGAATCACAGAATGAGCTCTGTCACTTCGGCCCCTCACAAATGAGCCCAGCTGGCCTCAGAGGAGCCTGAGAGGCACTGGATGTGGGCTCAGGCTTAAGAGGCAAACAGCATCCAGTAGCCACTGGAGCTGGCCTGGGAGGAGGGCTGGCCCCAGGCACAGACAGAAAGAGAGACAGCTTAGCCAGTGAGAATCTGAATAGCATCAAGTGAAGCCCCATTTCTGTGGAAAATAAACTGCTGCCTCTTCTTCTACCATCGCAGCCTCAATGTTGGGAGGTTTAAAGGCTATTTTGGTCCTTCCAGACCCTTGTAGATTTACAGTTATCCCCAGGAGAGGCCACATGTTAAGGTGTTGGAGCTAACACAAGAACTGCCGGCTACCTTCTCTGCAGAGATGAGGCAGTCCCAGGGAAGCAGAGATGGGTCAGAGGAGGCTGGGCTCTACCGCGGACAACAGGGGCAGGCAGGATAATGAAAGAGGGAGGGCACCATGCAGTCTACTCTGGTGACCTGACTCTGTGCTCCTCCAGGATGGGGACTAGGTTGTCTTCATGGCTGTAACCCAGTGAATGGCACCAAAAATAAGGCGCTTAGCTACTTAATTGTCCTTTTAGAGAATCCTGGCTGTGATCCCGCTCTCACACACCTGGTTCCCAGCTCACTCTGTAACGCTTGTTGAGGGACCCATATGTTCTTGCTGCCCTCGTTCATCTCATCCTCTTTGGCTTTCACAGTGTGTGCTCTTAGGCTGTGAGCTAAGAACACAGGCCTGATGGCCCTGCTGCTCCCAAACCCTTGGCTTGTCCATCTGGGAAGAGGTTGTCTTCCTGTGGGCATGGCTATAGGAGAAATGCATTCCCGGGGCACCTCAGCCCGCCAGATCAGCTGGTTCAAGTCCAGGGAGCAATACGTTGCAGGAGAGGTCATCACCTGATTCAGTCGAGCTCTAATTCAGAACGACTGTGTGCAGCTTATCTCCACAGAGGGCAGGGTCCACACACAGTAGGTCCTTGATGAAAATGTGGGCCTGGGCTTGAATCTGTCTGGGTAGTAGAAGAGAAGCAACTGCTGTTTTTAGAGAAATATCTTGGGGCCTCGCAGAGTGTGAACACTGCATTGACAGATGCTTTAAGGAAGAATACTTTCCTTTTCAGCAGACATTACAAAAGTGTTCTGCTGCAGTTTAATCATCAGTTCACCCACAGCAAACACCCTGCAAATAATGTCTAGTTCAACAGGGAGTGAGCTCCTCCTCCACCAGTTTGGTACTCAAAGATAGAAGTGCTGAGAAGAGGGAGCAGGGTGTTTGGGAGATGTGCCAGGGAAGAAATTAGGAGGCCTCCCTCACAAAGCTCACCCACTGTGCTCTCTCTGGTCAAGGAGCCACCCAGGCACAGATTCACTCAGCAATACACAGACTGAGCCGCACGCCCAGTCTTCAGCCATGGTCCTATTTGTGTAAGCAAGTAACAAGACCTTTCCGAGCCTCATGTAAAACAGAGAGGAAAAGGACAGCCCATCTCCTTCAAAAGGCTGTAAGGAGAGAAAGGAAGGGGGAAGATGAGACAAGGTGCAGAGTCGCCTTGAAAGTCTGAAAGAGCAAACAGTGCGAGCACCGCTAACTGGACAGATCACTGCTGGCAGCACGGGGGGCGGGGGGTGGGCGGGACACAGGGATCACAAATTAGAAAGCATTTTCACTTCAGATCCACTAACACAGTCTTACAAAAGCCCTCTGACACATTTACTGATGGTTCCACTTTACAGATAGAAAATTTGAGGTTCAGAGATGCTGACTGAATCACCCAAACTCACAAAACAAGATTAACAAAGGATCTTGGTTCTATGAAGACCTACAAGACCTTCTAAAACACCCAAAAAAGATGTCCTTTTCATTACAGGGGACTGGAATGCAAAAATAGGAACTCAAGGGATACCTGGGGTAACAGACAAACTTGGCCTTGGAGTACAGAATGAAGCAGGGCAAAGGCTAATAGAGTTTTGCCAAGAGAACGCACTGGTCATAGCAAACACCCTCTTCCAACAACATAAGAGAAGACTCTACACATGGACATCACCAGATGGTCAATACCAAAATCAGACTAATTATATTCTTTGCAGCCAAAGATGGAGAAGCTCTATACAGTCAGCAAAAACAAGACTGGGAGCTGACTGTGGCTCAGATAATGAAATCCTTATTGCCAAATTCAGACTTAAATTGAAGAAAGTAGGGAAAACCACTAGACCATTCAGGTATGACCTAAATCAAATCTCTTATGATTAGACAGTGGAAGTGACAAATAGATAAAGAGATTAGATTCGATAGACAGAGTACCTGAAGAATTATGGACAGAGGTTCGTGACATTGTAAAGGAGACAGGGATCAAGACCATCCCCAAGAAAAAGAAATGCAAAAACGCAAAATGTTTGTCTGAGGAGGACTTACAAATAGCTGTGAAAAGAATAAAAGTGAAAGACAAAGGAGAAAAGGAAAGATATACTCATTGGAATGCAGAGTTCCAAAGAAGAGCAAGGAGAAATAAGAAAGCCTTCCTCAGTGATCAATGCAAAGAAATAGAGGAAAACAACAGAATGGGAAAGACTAGGGATCTCTTCAAGAAAATTAGAGATACCAAGGGAACATTTCATGCAAAAATGGGCATAGAAATGGTATGGACCTAACAGAAGCAGAAGATATTAAGAAGAGGTGACAAGAATACACGGAAGAACTATACAAAAAAAGATCTTTATGACCCAGATAATCATGATGGTGTGTTCACTCACATAGAGCCAGACATCCTGGAATGCAAACTCAAGTGGGCCGTAGGAAGCATCACTACGAACAAAGCTAGTGGAGGTGATGGAATTCCAGTTAAGCTATTTCAAATCCTAAAAGATGATGCTGTGAAAGTGCTGCACTCAATATGCCAGCAAATTTGGAAAACTCAGCAGTGGCCTCAGGACTGGGAAAGGTCAGTTTTTATTCCAATCCCAAAGAAAGACAATGCCAAAGAATGCTCAAACTACCGCACAATTGCACTCATCTCACACGCTAGCAAAGTAATGCTCAAAATTCTCCAAGCCAGGCTTCAGCAATACATGAACCATGAACTTCCAGATGTTCAAACTGGATTTAGAAAGGCCAGAGGAACCAGAGATCAAATTGCCAACATCCATTAGACCATCAAAAAAGCAAGAGAGCTCCAGAAAAACATCTATTTCTGCTTTATTGACTATGCCAAAGCCTTTGACTGTGTAGATCACAACAAACTCTGGAAAATTCTGAAAGAGATGGGAATATCAGACCACCTGACCTGCCTCCTGAGAAATCCGTATGCAGGTCAGGAAGCAACAGTTAGAACTGGATATGGAACAACAGACTGGCTCCAAATCAGGAAAGGAGTATGTCAAGGCTGCATATTGTCAGCCTGCTTATTTAACTTGTATGCAGAACACATCATGAGAAACACTGGGCTGGATGAAGCACAAGCTGGAATCAAGATTGCTGGGAGAAATATTAATAACCTCAGATATGCAGATGACACCACCCTCGTGGCAGAAAGCAAAGAAGAACTAAAGAGTTTCTTGATGAAAGTGAAAGAGGGGAGTAAAAAAGTTGGCTTAAAACTCAACATTCAGAAAACTAAGATCATGGCATCTGGTCTCATCACTTCATGGCAAATAGATGGGGAAACAATGGAAGCAGTGACATTTATGTTTTGGGGCTCCAAAATCACTGCAGATGGTAACTGCAGCCATGAAATTAAAAGACACTTGCTCCTTGGAAGAAAAGTTATGACCAACCTAGACAGCATATTAAAAACCAGAGACATTACTTTGCCAACAAAGGTCCATCTAGTCAAAGCTATAGTTTTTTCAGTAGTCATGTATGGATGTGAGAGTTGGACTATAAAGAAAGCTGAGTGCCAAAGAATTGATGCTTTTGAACTGTGGTGTTGGAGGAGACTCTTGAGAGTTCCTTGGACTGCAAGGAGATTTAACGAGTCCATCCTAAAGGAAATCAGTCCTGAATATTCATTGGAAGGACTGATGTTGAAGCTGAAACTCCAATACTTTGACCACCTGATGTGAAGAACTGACTCATTTGAAAAGACCCTGATGCTGGAAAAGATTGACAGCGGGAGGAGAAGGGGACCACAGAGGATGAGATGGTTGGATGGCATCACTGACTCAATGGACATGAGTTTGAGTAAACTCCAGGAGTTGGTGATGGACAGAGAGGCCTGGCATGCTGCAGTCCACAGGGTCTCAAAGAGTTGGACACGACTGAGCGACTGAACTGAACTTGGAGCAGGAGAGAAGAATACTGATACTAATTGTCCATCTACTAGATGGCAGACCCTCAACTAAGTATTTTGGTCTCACAGGTCATCTTCCCATCTTTCAAAACAGTGAGGCATGTATTTTCCCCAATTTACAAGGAGAAATTTGAAACACAGAGGTTCTGTAGCTGGCAGCACTAAGAACTGAGTGCAGCAGTGTCTGACTCCATCCCCATTCATCCCCCTTTCCAGCATGTCATGACTGGAAAGGTGCAGAGTATGGGTGAAGACAATGTCAATATACCCAGTGTTCTGAGCGCAAGAGTGACACCAGATTACTGTTTGCCATTTGGAACTTGTGATCATCTACGTGGGCTAAGTTTAAGTGTACCTAAGAAATAGCTTTCTAAATAATTAATGCTAGAAATGAGTTGTGGGGAAGGGTGTGCAAACTGTTTAAAATATTAACTCTTTTGCGGCTCCCCTATGTAATTTAAAAGTAACTGCTTGCTGCAAATTGGTACTTTGATGAAAGTTATTTGTACACTGGCATCCAAGAAGGTCCCCAAAGATTACCTCTTGGCAACACTCTGTTAGTAGTGAATCTACTAACTTGGAGAGAGCTTTAGGTTTTCAAAGTCCTTATGTAACCAATAAGGTATCATGGGACAAAGATTACCAAGAGCATGGAAGCCTGAGAGCCCAGTTTCAGGTCCCATTTTTTCCATTTGCTAGAAGGAAAGTTAACTGAAACTCTAAGCCTCAGTTTCATTATCTCAAAAATGGAGCCAATTTTAGCATCTTCTTCGTGGATCTGTGGGCAGAAATAAATGACTCTGTACAGGCAAGGCCTTTATAACGCCTGCATGTGGAAAATCCCATGGACAGAGCAGCCTAGAAGGCTACAGTCCATGGGGTAGCGAAGAGTCAGACATGACTGAGCACACACGCACGCCATGTGATAAGGGAATTGATAAGCATTAACTATGATTCTGGTTCAAGCTTAGAAATCTGGGTGATCCACTGACCCTCTGTGAGCAGTGCCTCCCTTATCTGTAAGATGAGAACCATAATTATGTTCATCTAAGAAACTCACAGTGAATTTAAATGAAGTGCATGTGTCAGTTGGCCAGTCATATCCAAGTCTTTGTGAGGTCATGGACTGTATCCCGCCAGTCTCCTCTTTCCATGTACTTTTCCAGGCAAGAATACTAGAGTGGATAGCCATTTCCTTCTCCAGGGGTCTTCCCAACCCAGGGATCAAACCCAAGTCTCCTGCATTGCAGGCAGATCTTTTACTGTCTGAGTCACCAGGGAAGCCCCAAAGTCAAATGAGAGAATATGAAAGACCTGTGTCAGTCACATGTGGCTGAACATAAGGCAGGCCTATTTTCCAGTCTTTTCTTCCCAGAAGTCTGGGTTAGAGATGTGACCTGTATAACCAGTTCCTAGTACTTCAGTTATTTCCCAAACACCTGGCCTCTGGTCTATTGCAGCCTCTAGCCTGGGCCCAAGTCAGACACCGGTCACTCTGTTCCCCAAGCAGGAGGAAACAGCAATGAAAGTTGTCACGTGGTCTTCTGAAAGTCCTCCTCTCAACCTAAGTGACACAATAAACAGCCCCCACCCTGCCACATGGTGAGGGGCTGGGAAGGACAGATTCATGGCTGTCTGGAGGAACCCTTCTCCCGAGGCTCCTGCACCATTCTCATGCCCACTGTGCATGAGAGGTTAAGAGCTGTGTTAACTAGCTTCTAGAAACTTGGCATATAGCATGTCTCACACCTCAGCATCTCAGGAAAAGTCCACCTCTGACATCTTGTTATGCTGAGACCTGCTCTAGCCATGAAGGCATCATATGTGCTCCAAATTGAAAAGACAAATAACATCAAATTGAGAGCTGCTCAGTAGCCCGTCACAAACTTTTTATTTCTAATTCAGCCTATGTTGTCAAAGATTTATCTTCAGTTTAGTCTTCCTTTGATTCATTTTTGTCATGAGAACATGATTTCTTCCTATCCAGACATGGTGTGTAGAGAGGTTAATTGTTGGGCTAGGGGGAGTAGGAATCTTATCCTGTGACTGATGGACTCTGTGAAGCTGCAGCGGAGTTATTCAGTCTCTTGCCTTCCCTCTTTAGGTGGTACTCTGAAGGGGCCCATCTGGAAATGCCTGAAGATGCAGGTAGAAACTCCATCAAAGTTCACCAGACACAATGTGCCCTTTCAGCAACGTGACTCCGTAAACTTTGTGATTTATATCATGGTAGAGGAGTAGAGGCGGAGAAGGCGATGGCACCCCACTCCAGTACTCTTGCCTGGAAAACCCCATGGATGGAGGAGCCTGGTGGGCCGCAGTCCATGGGGTCGCGAAGAGTCGGACACGACTGAGCGACTTCACTTTCACTTTTCACTTTCGTGCATTGGAGAAGGAAATGGCAACCCACTCCAGTGTTCTTGCCTGGAGAATCCCAGGGACGGGGAAGCCTGGTGGGCTGCCGTCTATGGGGTCGCACAGAGTCGGACACGACTGAAGTGACTCAGCAGCAGCAGAGGAGTTGAGGAGGCTGACTAACAGAACGCTCAGAGAGAGTTTGTCAGCCACGTCCTACAGGGTGACAGCATTTTCAGAGAATCGGTGTCGATTCTCTAGCTTCTAGCAGGGCTTCAAAGGTTGAACTAGGCAACACCAAACTCAGGAGATACTCTACAATAAAGGAGGAATCCAAGGTCAATGTGTTTGGGGAAAGCCAGCACTCTACTTCCTGCTCTTGGGCATTTATAATGAATAATATTGTGGTTAAGGATCTGAGAACCCTGTAGGAAAGAAATGCTTAGCCTTATTAACCCAGCATTTCCTAGACTTATTTGGTGATTGTAGCCTTTCAATTGTAAGCAAAGCACTTACAACGTTTAAAAATAGCATTTTTGGGGAAATCCTCAAAGTTTCCAAGTTGAAAAGCATCTTAGGGGCCACAGAGTTCAGCTCCCCTTTCCAGCTCTATACCCAGTTCCAAAGTGTGGAGTTTCTCCTCACACATCCAAGCAATTCTCAGACATCAGTTGGGTGCTCTACAATTCAACTCAATTTTGACACTGTCTACCTGGATACAGCATAAGATCCCAATGATCTATGGTTTGGTCCTATAAAATTGCCCCCCATAAAATACCAATTGCAAGTCCAGGTTGTCACCTGTGCTTCTGACCAACCAGCTATAGAATGGAGGTTCTAATAACCCTTCCTTGAGTTTGGTTACTTTGCAAGAGCAGCTCACTGAACTCAGGGAAACATTTTGCTTACTCGATAACTAGCTTATTATATTAAGGATACAATGTAGGAACAGCCAAAAGGAAGATATGCAGAAAGTGAGGTATGGGGAAAGGATTCTGAGCTTCTGTGCCCTTTCCAAGCACACCACACTCCCCACACAGAAATTCTGTGCCAGGAAGGGGAACAGAGACCAAATACACATTTCTTATAATAAATAACAATATCACACCCCTCATGAAGAATCCCAGGCACACAGACATTTCCAGAGGTAGGGAACCAGGTGCTTCAAAGTACAATTAATCCTTCTATTGGGCAACTGTCATAATGAATGAGAATCAGTCCTTATGAGAATGGATGAGAATCAGCCTGATCATGGTAGGAGCACAAACTTTAGAGTCAGAAAGATGTGGGTTCGACCTCCAGCTCTGCCCTCTCTTATGTGTGGCTTTGTGAAAGTGCCTGAACCTCTCAGCTCTGCCTCCTCCACTCTGATATGAGGATGGTAATGTTACCTGTCTCTTAAGGTAGAGGAGAGGAATAAATAAAATAATCAATGTTAAGTGCTTGGTGTGGTACCTAGTACATAGGAAGTGTTCAATAAATGTTGACCATTATTATTATTGGTCCTATATCTACCTTCCTAAGCAGCACAGCATAAATTTATTATTATTTCCACCTGGCAGCTCTTCAGAAACACAATCTTCTCTTCCCAAGCAAAATATCTTATGTAGTAGACAATATGGTCTTGAATTCCTCACCCCACCAGCAAAAAAAAAAAAAAAAAAACCCTATGTCCCCAAATAAGTTTACTTATAGATCTATATACAATTATAGTATTAATGTATGGTTATATTACAAAATATACACACAAATGATATTTTAAAGTATGAAATAAAGATGAATAAAAAATGTGCTTTTACATATACACCCTGCCTTAATATGTACTATTTTACATGGCACAATAGGCCTATTTTGATCTCACTAAATATAATAACAATATTTTAGAGGAAGCAGTATCATAGGATGCACTTCATTATTTTTTAGTTAATTTTATTGAAGGGTAATTGCATTACAGAATTTTGCTATTTTCTGTCAAACCTCAACATGAATCAGTCACAGGTATACATATATCCCCTCCTTTTTGAACCTAGCTCCCATCTTCCTCCCCATCCCACCCCTCTAGTTTGATACCAAACCCCTGTTTCAGTTTCCTGAGACATACAGCAAATTCCCATTGGCTATGTATTTTACATATGGTAATGTAAGTTTCCATGTTACTCTTTCCATACATCTCACCTTTTCCTCCCCTCTCCCCATGTCCATAAGTCTATTCTCTATGTCTGTTTCTCCATTGCTGCCCTGTAAATAAATTCCTCAGTACCGTTTTTCTAGATTCCGTATATATGTGTTAAAATATGATATTTATCTTTCTGACTTACTTCACTTTGTAAAATAGGTTCTATGTTCATCCACCTCATTAGAACTGACTCAACTGCATTACTTTTTATGGCTGAGTAATATTCTATTGTGCATATATATAACAACTTCTTTATCCATTCATCTGTTGATGGACATCTAGGTTGCTTCCATGTTCTAGCTACTGTAAATAGTGTTGCAATAAACAATGGGATACATGTGTATTTTTCAACCCTGGTTACCTCAGGGTATATGCCTAGGAGTGGGACTGCTGGGTCATATGGTGCTTTTATTCCTAGTTTTTTAAGGAATCGCCATACCATCTTCCACAGTGGCTGTATCAATTTACATTCCCACCAACAGTGCAAGAGCATTCCCTTTTCTCCACACCCTCTCCAGCATTTATTGTTTGTAGGCCTTTTGATGAGGGCCATTCTGATCAGTGCGAGGTGATATCTCATTGTAGTTTTGATTTGCATTTCTCTAATAATGAGCGATGTTGAGCATCTTTTCGTGTGTTTGTTAGCCATCTGTATGCCTTCTTTGGAGAAATGTCTGTTTAGGTCTTTTTCCCACTTTTTTATTGGGTTGTTTGTTTTTCTGGCATTGAGTTGTATGAGCTGTTGTATATTTTGGAAATTAACCCTTTGTCAGTTGTTTCATTTGCTATTATTTTCTCCCATTCTGAAGGTTGTCTTTTCACCTTGCTTGTAGCTTCCTTTGCTGTGCATTTAAGTTTAATCAAGTCCTTGTTTACTTTGGTTTTTATTTCCATTACTCGAGGAGGTGGGTCATAGAGGATCTTGCCTTGATTTATGTCATCAAGTGTTCTGCCTATGTTTTCCTCTAAGAATTTTATAGTTTCTGGTCTTACATTTAGGTCTTTAATCCATTTTGAGTTTATCTTCGTGTATGGTATTAGGAAGTATTCTAATTTCATTCTTTTACATGTAGCTGTCCAGTTTTCCCAGCACCATTTATTGAAGAGGCTGTCTTTGCTCCATTATATATTCTTGCCTCCTTTGTCAAAAATAAGGTAACCATAGGTGCATGGGTTTATTTCTGAGCTTTTTATCCTTGTTCCGTTGGTCTATATTTCGGTTTTTGTGCCAGTACCATACTGTCTTGATGACTGTAGCTTTGTAGTATAACCTGAAGTTAGGGAGCTTGATTCCTCCAGCTCCATTTTTCTTTCTCAAGACTGCTTTGGCTATTCGGGGTCTTTTGTGTTTCCATATGAATTGTAAAAAATTTTGTTCTAGTTCTGTGAAATATGCCATTTGTAATTTGATAGGGATCACATTGAATCTGTAGGTTGCATTTGGTAGTATAGTCATTTTCACAATATTGACTCCTCCTCCCCAGGAACATGGAATATCTCTCCATCTGTTTATGTCATCTTTTATTTCTTTCATTAGTGTCTTTTAATTTTCCATGTACAGTTCTTTTGTATCCTTAAATAAGTATATTCCTAGATATTTAATTCTTTTTGTTGCAATGGTGAAGGTGAAGAATGGTGAAGAAATGATTGATTTCTTAACTTCTCTTTCTGATTTTTCATTGTTAGTATATGGAAATGCAAGTGATTTCTGTGTATTTATTTTGTACCCTGCAATTTTGCTAAATTCACTGATTAGCTCTAGTAATTTTCTGATACTATCTTTAGGGTTTTCTGTGTACAATATCATGTCACCTGCAAACAGTGAGAGCTTTACTTCTTTTCCAATTTGGATTCCTTTTCTTTTTCTTCTCTGAATGCTGTAGCTAGGACTTCCAGAACTATGTTGAAAAACAATGGTGAAAGTAGACACCCTTGTTTTATTCCTGATCTTAAGTGGAATGCTTTGAGGTTTTCACCACTGAGAATAATGTTTGCCGTAGGCTTATCATATATGGCCTTTACTATGTTGAGGTAGGCTCCTTCTATGCCCATTTTTCGAAGTTTTAATCATAAATGGGTGCTTAATTTTGTCAAAGGCTTTTTCTGCATCTATTGAGATTATCATATGGTTTTTATCTTTCAATTTGTTAAGATGGTCTATCACACTGATTGATTTGCCTATATTAAAGAATCCTTGCATCCCTGGAATAAACCAAACTTGATCATGGTATATGAGCTTTTTGATGTGTTATTGAATTCTGTTTGCTAAAACTTTGTTGAGGATTTTTGTATCTATGTTCATCAATAATATTGGCCTGTAGTTTTCTTTTTTTGTGTTGTCTTTGTCTGGTTTTGGTATCATGGTGATGGTGGCCTCGTAGAATGAGTTTGGAAGTGTTCCTTCCTCTGAAATTATTTGAGAGTTTTAGAAGGATAGGCATTAGCTCTTCTCTAAATGTTTGATAGAATTCTCCTGTGAAGCCATCTGGTCCTGGGCTTTTGTTTTGGGGGAAATTTTTTGATGACAATTTTAATTTCAGTGCCTGTGATTGGGTTGTTCATAATTTTTATTTCTTCCTGGTTCAGTCTTGAAACTGAATTTTTCTAAGAATCTGTCCATTTCTTCCAGGTTATCTATTTTATAGCCATATAGTTGTTCATAATACTGTCTTACAATCCTTTGTATTTCTGCATTGTTTGTTGTAACCTCTCCTTTTTCATTTCTTATTTATTGATTTGATTCTTCTCTCTTTTTTTCTTGATGAGTCTGGCTAAAGTTTTGTCAATTTAGTTTATCTTCTCAAAGAACCAGCTTTTATTTTTATTAATCTTTACTATTGTTTCTTTCATTGTTTTTTTCATTATTTCTGCTTGGATCTTTATAATTTCTTTCCTTCTACTAATCTTGGGGGGTTCTTTGGTTCTTCTTTCTCCAGTTGTTTTAGGTGTAAAGTCAGGTTGTCTATTTGATGTTTTTCTTGTTTCTTGAGATAGGACTGTATTGCTATAAACTTTCCTCTTAGAACTCCTTTTGCTGCATCCAATAGGTTTTGAGTTGTCATGTTTTCACTGTCATTTGTTCCTAGAAATTTTTTTATTTCCCTTTTGATTTCTTCAGCAACCTGTTGGTTATTTAGAAACGTGTTGTTTAATCTCCATGTGTTTGTGTTTCTTACAGTTTTTTTCTCATAATTTATATCTAGTCTCATAGCATTGTGGTCAGAGAAGATGCTTGATATGACTTCAATTTTCTTAAATGTACTGAGGTTTGATTTGTGACCCAAGATGTGGTCTATCCTGAAGAATGTTTCATGTGCCTTTGAGAAGAAGGTGTATTTTTCTGCATTTGGATGGAATGTCCTGAAAACATCAATGAGATCCATCTCATCTAATATATCATTTAAGATTTGTGTTTCCTTATTACTTTTCTGTTTTGATGACCTGTCCATTGGTGTGAGTGGGGTGTTAAAGTCTCCCTACTATTATTGTATTACTGTCAATTTCTTTTTTTCTGTCTGTTAGTGTTTGTCTTATGTATTGAGGTGCTATGTTGGGTGCATAGATATTTACAATTGTTATGTCTTCCTCTTGGATTGATCCCTTGATCATTATGCAGTGTCCTTCCTTATCTCTTGTAATATTCTTTAAGGTCTATTTTGTCTGATATAAGGATTGCTACTCCAGCTTTCTTTTGCTTCTCATTTGCATGGAATATATTTTTCCATCCTCTCACTTTCAGTCTATATGTGTCTTTAGGTCTGAAGTGGGTTTCTTGTAGACAGCACATATATGGTTCTTGTTTTTGTATCCATTCAGCCAGTCTGTGTCTTTTGGTTGGACCATTTAATCCATTTACATTTAAAGTAATTATTGATATATCTGTTCCTATTGACATTTTTCATAGTGGTTTGGGGTTGATTTTGTAGATATTTTTTCTTCTTTTGTATTTATTGACTATATAAGTCCCTTTAACATTTGTTGTAAAACTGGTTTGGTGGTACTGAATTCTCTTAACTTTTGCTTGTCTGAAAAGCTTTTTATTTCTCCATCACTTTTGAATGAGATCCTTGTCAGGTACAGTAATCTTGGTTGTAGATTTTTCCCTTTCAGTACTTTAAATATATCCTGCCATTCCCTTCTGAACTGTAGAGTTTCTGCTGAAAGATCAGCTATTAAGCATATGCGGTTTCCCTTGTATATTACTTGTTGCTTCCCCCTTGCTGCTTTTAATATTCTTTCTTTGTGTTTAGTCTTTATTAGTTTGATTATTATGTGTCTTGGCATGTTTCTTGTTGAATTTATCCTTTATGGAACTCTTTGTGCCTCTTGAACTTGATTGACTATTTCCTTTTCCATGCTGGGGAAATTTTTAATTATAATCTCCAAAATTTTTCTCATACCCTTTCTTTTTCTCTTCTTATTCTGGGACCCTATAATTCTAATGTTGGTGTGTTTGATATTGTCCCAGAGGTCTCCGAGACTATCCTCAGTTCTTTTCATTCTTTTTACTTTATTGTGCTCTTCAGAAGTTATTTCCACCATTTTATCTTCCAGCTCACTGATTCATCCTTCTGCTTCAAATGTTCTGCTATTGATTCCCTCTAGAGTATTTTTAATTTCAGTAATTGTGTTGTTTGTCTCTGTATATTTATTCTTTAATTCTTCTAGGTCTTTGTTAATTGATTCTTTCATTTCTCCATTTTGTTTTCAAGGTTTTTGATCATCTTTACTATCATTATTCTAAATTCTTTTTCAGATAGTTTGCTTATTTCCTTTTCATTTATTTGCACTTCTGTGTTTCTAGTTTGTGCCTTCATTTGTGTAGTACTTCTCTGCCTTTTTATTTATTTTTTTTTTTTAATTTATTATGTTTGAGGTCTCCTTTTCCCAGGCTTCAAGGGAAGTTGAATTTTTTCCCTGAAGAAAGTTGAATTCATTCTTACTTTTGGTTTCTGCCCTCATAAGGTTGGTCCAGTGGTTTGTGTGAGCTTCGTTTAGGGTGAGATTTGTGCTGAGTTTTTGTTTGTTTTTCCTCTGATGGGCAAGGCTGAAAGTGAAGAGTGAAGTCGTCACTCAGTCATGTCTGACTCTTTGCAACCCTGTGGACTCTGTCCATGGGATTTTCCAGGCAAGAGTACTGCAGTGGGTTGCCATTTCCTTCTCCAGGGGATCTTCCCAACCCAGGAATCAAATCCAGGTCTCCTGCATTTTAGGCAGATGCTTCACCGTCTGAGCCACCAGGGAAGTCTGAGTGAGGTGGTAATCCTGTCTGCTGATGATTGGCTTTGTATTTTTGTTTTATTTGTTGTGTAGATGAGGCATCCTGCACAAGGTGCCACTGGTGCTTGGGTGATGCTTGGTCTTATATTCAAGTGGTTTCCTCCGTGTGAGTTCTCACTATTTGATACTCCCTAGGGTTAGTTCTCTGGTAATCTATGGTCTTGGAGTCAGTGCACCCACTCCAAAGGCTCAGGGTTTGATCTCTGGCCTGGAACAAAGATTCCACAAGTGGTCTCTTATGGCATTAAGTGAGATTAAAACAAATATCCAAAAATTGAGAAACCAAAGATGAACCCCAGACTAATGGCAGTTACGGAGTCAGGCAAATAATAAATAAAATAATGGAATATACACATATATATCCATGGGCAAAGTAAAAACAGTCCAACAAAAATAAAGTACAGTAGATTGACCTGGTGAACAAAGGAAATCAAAAATTATATTTACTAGTTAAGAACAAAACTAACTAAAACACAATCTGGCAAACAAAACTAAAACAAGATGCCAACTGGGGAATAAAGCAATGAAAACAAAAGTAATTAATAAGTTGAGAGGAAAGGAAAGAAAGAAAAGAAAGACTAGATATGCAAAGTTAAATAGAGGTAGATGGAGAAGATTTATATATATTAAAGTTAACTGCAAGGAGAAAAGAACAGTAGGAAAGGCAAACAAAGGAATAAATGTAGAAAAATATAATAGGTTTTTAAAAATTAAAATTATTAAGAAGAGGAAAGAAAAAAATGGAAGAAATAAAAAAGAAAAAAAAGGAAAACTCCACAGAACTGCAAAAGCCCAGCATAGAGGCAGAGGTTTATAACAACAAAAAAAACTGACTGAATATACACATATACAAATACACCCATAAGCAAAATAAAAACAGTCCAACAAAAATAAAGTACAGGAGATTGATCCAGTGAACAAAGGAAACCAAAAATTATATCAACCAGAACAAAACTAACTAAAGCACAAACTGGAAAACAAAACTAAAGAAAGGTGCCAATTGGGGAATAAAACAATGAAAATAAAACTAACAAACATTTTGAGAGGAAAGGAAAGACAGAATACATATGCAAAGTTACATAGAGGTAGATAAAGAATATTTACATATATTAAAGATTAACTGCTAGGGGAAAAGAACAGTAGGAAAAGCAAAGAAAGGAATATATGTATAAAAAATAATAATAGATTAAACAAATTCAAAATTTAAAAAAAAAAAGAAAAACTCCTCAGCACTGCAAAATCCCAACATAGAGGCAGAGGTTTATAACAACAATAAAAAATGTGACTGAGGAAAAAGAAAAAAAAAAAGCTCAAAAGCTTAATTGGATTTCACAGTGCCAATAAAATCGACAACTACAACAGGCGGGGTGGGGAGAAAAAAAAATTCGAAAAGAACAAGTGAAAACATAAGAATACTAATTTTTTTCTTGAGTCACTGCTGTCAGTCCTTTCCCTCACTGGAGTCACACAGTCCGCCTCTCCTCCCTAGGATGCCCTCCAGCACTGTGCTGGTCTCTGGACCTGCTGTGGGGGCAGCTCAGATTCGAATCTGGCCCTACGCCTGTGTGTTCTTGCCTCTAATGTCCACAGCTATCAGAACTAGTGCGTTTTCTTTTGAGGGAGCTCTCAACAACCTTGTATATATTCCATAGACACAGAGTCTGCCTAGTCAATTGTGTGGATTTATCTTCAGCTTGTACAGCTGGTGGGAAGGTTTTGGGTCTTCCTCCTTAGCCACACTGCCCCTGGGTTTCGATTATGGCTTTATTTCCACCTCTACATGTGGGTTGTCCACTGGGATTGCTCCTGAGTCTGCCCTGGAGGACTTGGGTTTGCCCCTGTGAGGGCCAGGTGTGGAGGTGCTGCAGCTGTTTGGGTCGCAGGGGTTCTGGCAGCACCAGGTTCTCAGGGGAATTGGCGGCTAGGGAAGCAAGAAATACAGTGCTCTAGAAGGGTAGTGCAACCAGTATTGGCCAATACGCTCCAGTATTCTTGCTGGAGAACCCCACTCCCTGACAGAGAAGCCTGACAGGCCACAGTCTTACAGGGTCACAAAGAGTCAGACATGATTGAAGCGACCCTGTGCGCATAGACACAAGACTTTTTTTTTTTTTTTTTTGGCCTGAGGCAGCTCTGCCCCAGTGAGAGTTGAGCGTGAAGGTGGCGCAGCTGGCTGGCTTCCAGGGACCCTGGCGGTGCCTAGTGTGCAGGGATACGGAAGGCCTCCACTGCAGGAGTTACGTTCCTATCAGAATCTTTTTTCAATCTTGTAGCTGGCTATCAGAAGGCCTCTTTGGCCAGTCTTTCTCCCAAGCTCCGCCTGTTGCGGCACTTAGAGGACTTCCTTGCCTGGAGGCCTTTTGTGTTGTTCAGTGCGTCAGGCACATAGAGGACCCCCCTCCCCGCCCCGCCCCACCCCCACCCCCGGCTGGGGTCCTACTCTGTAGATTAGCACATCAGGCACTTAAAGGAACACCCTGGGTGGGGTCCTACTCTGTAGTTCAGGGCGTCAGGTGTTTGATGGGCCAGCCTCTCTATTGTTCAGCTGCCCATGCTGGCGTGTGAGCAGAGAGAGGCTATGGTGATTGCTCCACCCCCTACATGTGACTCAGCAGTATCCCCTTGCTTCCATGGCTGCCTGGCTTTCCTCCACCGGCATTTCCCACCACGATCCCCTCCCTCACATCCCCTTTATCCATCTCTCCTCAATCACCAACAACCATCACCCTAGGATTGCTCCACAATCCCTACACTCCAGTTCCCAGTCGCTGCACTTTCCAGGGGACCAGCATTCCTGTCTGGGGCATGTATGGCTCTGGCAAGGACTGTCTGATTCTCATTCCATTTACGCTGCCACAAATCAGCTGTTTCACTCTCAGCCTTAGATGTTTCTCCTCTGACTCAGATATTGCCCCGATGGTGGGGATCAGACCCCTGCTTCAGTTCCTCCACCAGGTGAGGGCAAGTCCAGTCTTACTAACACTCCTGTTTTTCCCCCTAGTTCCTTTGTCCTACCAAGTTTTGCATGGTTCTATATATTATTTTCCGCTGGTCAGGTACTCCTGTGCACTCTCAGCTGGTACTCTGCACACACTTCTGTGTCTGAAGGTGTATTCCTGATGTATCCGTGGAGAGAGATGTACTCCACGTCCACCTACTCCCCCACCATCTTGTTCCTCCCACACTTTATTATTTTTTAATCCTTAGTTTAACATTCAGAAAAGCAATTCATGGGTCATATCAATACTAGATTTTAATGGCTGTCAAAGATGAGAACAAAACTTCACTGAAACAAGTAGCTCCAATGGAAGACAAGCCTATGGCTACACTCCCTGAGTCATCCAGGCTTCACATTCAATCCAATTCTTTCAAGCAAACATTTTTATGAAATTCAGCTAGTCAATTTTCTTCCCTAATGTCAATCATATGTTCTTACAAACTACCTGAAAGATGTTGCATTTTTATGTTCTAATCAAAGGGTTCAAAACCCAGTGAAAAATCTTTAGCATCAGAAAGTTGCATATCCTTGTTTTTAAAATACACACTGTGAGTTTTTATAAATGAAACCATGCATCATTTTCAGCAATAAATTTCCATTTCCCCCCCAAATTCTTTCCTTTGAAATGCCGTTGTATTCCTCCTCATTAATACATCACCTTTCCCTTAAAGAGATAAATGTGTTGAATTTAAAAATATCTGCTTTGTAGCGTTATTTCTTATAGTCATTTGTTATCACAGAAGAAGACAAATAATTTGGATCACTTGTATTTTTTTTTAATTGGTACGTCATCTTCAATTTTTTCAAGGCTTTGCAGTAATTTTCATTGAGATGACCAACAAGCCTCTAGGTGATAGCATGATCAAGACCCAAAGACTAAACAGAATCAGACAGGCAAGAAGGTCAATCCAGGCAGGTTTGTCAAAAGAAGCAGGAGGAAATTAGAGAAAAGGGGCAGGAGGAATCTGGGAAGTTCAGCTGTGGCTTCCAGTGGTTGCAAACTAGAGGAAAGCAAGTCATGGCTCAGGTTCTAGGGAAACCAGGAAATCAGACAAGTTCTCAGTGAGGGCAAAGGAATATAGGTCTGGACCATGATCAATGGACTTCCCAGGTGGTGCTAGTGATAAAGAATCCACCTCCTAATGCAGAAGACATAAGAGACTCAGGTTCAATCCCTAGGTCAGGAAGATCCCCTGGAGGAGGGCATGGCAACCCACTCCAGTATTCTTGCCTGGAGAATCCCCATGGACAGAGGAGCCTGGAGTGCTACAGTCCATGACGTCACAGAGAGTCAGATGTGACTGAAGCAACTTAGCACGCACAGCATGCATGATCAATAACAGTGTCTGGACATAGTGCTAACGCTTCATTTTGAATAATCTTATTTCCCTGGGTGAAAGATAAAAGATTTGAGTCCTATAGACTTCAACTAACTCCTTAAGGCCATACATCTTAAAAAGCAGTACAGTCAGAACTTAAATCCAGATCCTAGCAGTGTTCTTGCCTGGAGAATCCCAGGGACAGGGGAGCCTGGTGGGCTGCCGTCTGTGGGGTCGCGCAGAGTTGGACACGACTGAAGCGACTTAGCAGTAGCAGCAGCAGATTTGATCTCTGAGTCGGGAAGATTCCATGGAGGACGGCATGGCAACCCACTCCAGTCTCCAGTATTCTTGCCTGAAGAATCCAATGGACAGAGGAGCTAAGGGGTTACAGTCCATGGGGGTCACAAGGAGTTGGACACGACTGAAGTTACTTAGCACACGTGCACCTCTACTATCAGAGCTACTAGTTTGACGCTATGCTACACTTCCCATCTGAGAATAAGACCAGAGCCTGATTGCTAAACCAGAATATTAGGTCAAAACAGAATCCAGGACCTCCCTGGTGGCACAGTGGATAAGAATCCACCTGGCATTGCAGGGGACACAGGTTCAATCCCTGGTCTGGAAAGATTTCACATGCCAAGGAGCAACTAAGCCCATACATTGCAACTACTGAGCCTATGTGCCACAACTACTGAAAACCACACCCTAGAGCCTGGGCTCTGCAACAAGAGAAGCCACTGAATGAGAAACCCGGGCACCAAAACAGACAGTAGCCCTTGCTCACTGCAACTAGAGAAAGCCCGTGCAAAGCAATGGAGACTCAGTGCAGCCAAAAATAAATAAATTAAAAAAAAAAAAAACCAGAATCTGGCCTTCCCTAGTGGTCTTGTTGTTAAGAATCCACCTGCCAATGCTGGGGACAGGAAGATTCCACATGTCATGGAGCAACTAATCCCATGGACCACAACTACTGAGCCAGAGTTCTAAAGCCCAGGAGCCAAAACTACTGAATCATGTGCACCTAGAGCCCATCCTCCATAAGGGAAGTCACCACAATGAGAAGCCTGCACGCTGCAACTAGAGAGCAGCCCCCACTCGCTGTAACTAGAGAAAGCCCTCACACAGCAACAAAGACCAGCACAGCCAAAAAATCAATGATAAATAAATCCTAACACACACACACACACACACACACACACACACACAGAATCTGCAGCCAGGCTAATAAGGCTGAGATCTTCAGAACCCTGCTTTGGGGCTTATTAAATTCCCACCGATTGCTACAGAGTCAGGTTTCCATGGAGACCAAGGCCAGTTTGAGCTGAATAGGAGTTAAATATTTCTAACTTTGAAAGCATGAGACTGGAAAGGCAAGAAAACAGGCTCTCCTACTGTCTCAGGTAAATGGCGTATACAAGATCATTTTACAGAAGGAGAAACTGAGGATCTGAAAAGGTAAATGAACTGCTTAACACCATCCAGCTTGTGAGAAAGCGCTTAAATCCAGGGTTCCTAGTCTTAAGTCTAATGCCTTTTTCACTGAACGACAGCTTATTACACACACTCCCACCTAACTCCAAATTTATGTGATTCTATACTTAATCAAATCTTTATTTAATGATTTGGAAAGTACATGTTAGCATCTTTTCTAATAGTGTATGTAGAGACACAAACTCTCAGTCAACAACAACCTACATTTAATAGAAATCTTAGTATCAGTGAGCCTGAAGAGGTAAAGAGTCTTCTCTTTTATTAATTAACTATAGTACACTCCTCTCCTTCTTATGAATCAGTGGATAACTAACTTCTCCCAGAGTGGTCAGGAGGAAGAAGTACACTTTATCTAAGAGACAGAAAAATGCACTTTACAATGTAAAAACAATAAGGAAGAAACAGTCTTAAATTAGGTGCAAACAAATATATCATGATAAACCAATCAGAAGACAAGAAAAGGAGGTCAAGTTCAAACCCTTGATCTTGGCTTCTAGGAAATGTGCTTTGGCAAAAATAATAAACCCCTAACCTAGACACACAACTAACAGCATCCCATTTTTATATCAAATTTGCCTAAAATATCTCAAGTCAGTTCAGTCGCTCAGTCGTGTCTGACTCTATGCAACCCCATGGACTGCAGCACGCCAGGCCTCCCTGTTCATCACCAACTTCCGGAGTCCACCCAAACCCATCTCCATTGAGTCAGTGATGCCATTCAACCATCTCATCCTCTGTCATCCCCTTCTCCTCCTGCCCTCAATCTTTCCCAGCATCAGGGTCTCTTCCAATGAGTCAGCTCTTCGCATCAGGTGGCCAAAGTATTGGAGTTTCAGCTTCAACATCAGTCCTTCCAATGAACATTTAGGACTGATCTCCTCTAGGGTGGACTGGTTGGATCTCCCTGCAGTCCAAGGGACTCTCAAGAGTCTTCTCCAACACCACAGTTCAAAAGCATCAAGTCTTTGGTGCTCAGCTTTCTTTAAAATATCTCAAGAGGCCATTAAGGCCATGGTATGAACTCTGCTTCTGCCTCAGTTCACAAACTAAAAGAAAACTGGTTCACACAGTCTCAGAATTGATCATTCCCTGCCATGGTGGATTTTGGGTAGAATAGAAAAAATTGCATTCTTGGCTAGCACATGTGATGAAGAGTGATGTCTTGTTCTCCTGACATTTTTCAGTTCATTGGATTATGTACTGCTGCTGCTAAGTCACTTCAGTCATGTCTGACTCTGTGTGACCCCATAGACGGCAGCTCACCAGGCTCCCCCGTCCCTGGGATTCTCCAGGCAAGAACACTGGAGTGGGTTGCCATTTCCTTCTCCAATGCATGAAAGTGAAAAGTGAAAGTGAAGTCACTCAGTCATGTCTGACCCTCAGCGACCCCATGGACTGCAGTCTTCCAGGCTCCTCCATCCATGGGATTTTCCAGGCAAGAGTACTGGAGTGGGGTGCCATTGCCTTCTCTGCATGCTTCTCTACCTAGTTTTAAAAGTTGTTGAGATACTGCCTTCTCTTTCCCTTCCCTTTCCATTCCATTCCCCTCTGTGCCCCATCTCTCCAACCCCTCTTATGGTTTAAGCTATACACACTCATTTCCCTAGTTCAGGCCAGTAAACTCTATACTGTCTTAAAATCTGATTTCCTCTCCTTCCTGCAAGAGCTCCTCCATGAGTAATCCATCTCACATTGCTCTCCCCTTTCCTGAGTCTTAAGACACTCACCATCAACAACATATATCTTAGCACTAGACCCATCTGAGTATTTCCTCTATACTAACCTTAACTCCTCAATTCACCTGCGCATTCCCTGAAAACAAGGGTATGGTCTTTGGCATCCTCTTTTGGATAGGATGGACATTGTATGGAAGGAAGATGTATAGCCCAAAGCAAGAAAAGTGAGCCCCAAACACTGCAAGTTTAATTAAAAACACACATCAGCACTGTTGAAGGTTCATGAAATCACTAACGATGTTCAGAACAATGAGCCTTAGAGCTGTGGGGTCAGTTGTTCTTGGAAGCAAATATATTATTTAGTGAGATGGCATGACATAGTGGAATTGGTTCCCATCAACTGAAGGGACTTCACTAAGTTCATCCTGGCAACAGAAGGATCCATTTTCATCACTGTAATCAATACTGGGGACAGTCAGGCATGAAAGATGTTAACACCAGTTGAGAATGTAAAGCCGGCTGTTGAGAAGGGACAACTATGAGCAGTTACCTTGCTTTAGAAAATCCATTTGCAGAACTTAAATTTGCTGGCATTTTACCCTCAGGCCTTTACCTGTTTCTGAAGATTAACTACGGTTGAGTGAATCAAAATAATTTCACAGCAAACAGTCATTTGACCAAACCAAACCCATTGAGACATAGAGCTCCAAGCTGATTACCCACTTCCAGGCTCCATCAGACATGAATTTATTGATCAAAGGGGAAAAATGAAATGAAAAGTAAGTGTTCATCCAAACCCCATTTCCTGAGTTATCTTGGGGTTATGAAGAGTTTCAGCTATAGAGTTATCATCAATAATCCATCTCACTAGATAGTCACTAGATCTTTTTAAGTGTCTAAAACTCAAAACTACTGGAATAATCTTAGCCGTTTTTGCTGTGTGTTTTCTATAAAGACCAAAGATTTCAATGTGCATCTACAGACATTCATAGATGTCCCCTAAGTATAAGTGATTTTGGGAGTGCATATTATTGATATTAAATAATGTACTTGCACTCTTCTTGTTGACAATAAGAAATCTTTTTCTCCTTCAATTATATAAAATTCTTACTCATTTACTAAGAGACAGCCAGGTTGTTATACATTAGATAATGGACAATTTAACCTAATATTAAATCCATTAGGTATGAAACATAGCTAGTGAGTGATTCCTTTTTTGTGTTCATCTCTGACAACACATAACACATTGCCTGGCCTGGTACATACACTAGCACGTGACATGTGTCATCCACTGTGTCAACATTGAGTTTTCAGGAAAAAACATGATTTCTGTCATCGGAAGAATATTGAAGATGTTCAATCTGGTTGAAGACACAGATGTTGAATAGGACATAAACACAAAATCATATACAGCTGAGAATTTTGCTGAGCAGTAGTAAGGGAAAATTGCTAAAAAGAATATGATTATACTGGGAAAAATCAAAAACCTTAAGTTAGCTTGGCAATCAGGGAGCTCTTCTCTCAGAAAATGACATTTGTAACTGAACCCTGAAGGATGAGTTGAGGTTGGCCAGGTAAGGCGTGGATGGCAAGCCTTCCAGATAGAGCATAAGCAAATGTGTAACTTAGTGTATCTGAAAAATTGAAGGAAAGCAGTGGTGCTGAAGTGAATTGGGGAAATGACATAGATGAGGGTGCAAGAGTAGGCAGTAAAGAGTAGAAATTTTACTATGGGAAATAACTAAAGAAAAGCAGAGAACTAATGCCATCTGATTTACATTTTTAAAATGAATGCTCTGTGCTGAATGGAGAATGGGTTTGAAAAGGACAGGATTAAACGTCAGGAAAGCAGTAGACTATGACAGAAATCTTGAAAGATGACGGCGGTTTGCTCTTGAATGGTGTTGACAGAGATGGAAGAAATTATATGGAATCAAGAAATATTTTGGAAATGGAATCTAAGAGGACTTTGAGATGGACTGAATTCTGGGCGATGAGGGTGAAGAAGCCAAGTTTACTGTCACATTTCTAACAACTGATAGATGGGAATGCTATTTATGAGGAAGAACTAAGAAAGAGCAGTTTTGTGAAGGTAATAGTGGGGGAACTAGTTTAGTTCACTATGCCAATAAGACATCCAGAACAGGATATATGAAGTAAACTTTAGGGACACACTGGAGAGGTCAGAAGTCAACTATAAATCTAGGAGTGGTCATCATATCGACACTATTTGAAGCCATGGGAAATGAGAACTTCCCAGCAAAATGAGAGAAAAAGGGCAGAAGGCTCAGAGTACAGATAGAGGCAATGTGCCATGTACTTACTGCTCTGTCATGTCCGACTCTTTGCAACCTCTTGGACTGTAGCCCACCAAGCTACTCTGTCCATGGCGGGCTCTGCAGGCAAGAATACTGGAGTGGGTTGCCATGACCTCCTCCAGGGGATCTTCCCAACCCAGGGATCAAACCCAGGTCAGCCTCATTGCAGGCTGATTCTTTATCAGCTGAGCCACCAAGAAAGCCCAGAGATAGTGGGGGCATCAACAATAAAAAAAGGTCAAAGGGAGTAACAAAGATGTGGAATAATAGAAAAGTTCGACTGGACAGAAACTAATAAAAGAGAGAGACTTGGCAGAGAATACTGAATTCTGAAAGGCATAAACAAAAAATGAGAATTTAAAGTGACCATTAGATTTATTGTTCATGGGTTAGTAGACATGGGGCATGAGAAAAGTGGATTCAGTGGAGAGATATAGCATGAAAAAAATTGGAGCATCCTCAACAAGTTGAAGAGGAATAGAACATAGAAAATGAAGACAGCATTCACAGACAACCCTTTCTAGAAACTTTACTGTAAAATAAGGAAGAGAAACAAAGCTGGGCTGCAACTGGAGACAAATTTGGAGTAAAGACAGATGATAACCATCAGTGAGTCCATGAAAATGTGAAACTTGGTACAAGCTAGTATTCTCTCTTAGTCTAGGTGATCCAAACTATGTCTGAACAAGGACTCAACAAATAAGCAGTTTCTTTTACATTCAAACTGGAGGAGAGGGGTTAGACGACTAAGAAGAAGAAAAGAAGGAATCAGGGAAGCTAACTCAGAAATATCTTATCAGCTGACTGCCACCAGGAAATCAAGGCCTAATTATGCTAGAATCCATCTAAGGTGTCCTTTAGAGTATATTCAGAATTGTTCACCCAAGGGATGGAAGAGTTCACCACTAGAAAAGTTGTCCTATGACACGGCAACCTCCTAGTACTTCCCAATCTGCCCCCTGCCTCAAAATACTTGAGCAGATTCTTACAAGTGTCCCACCCAGAGATGGTAGAGGAGCCTAGGGTAGAAAATGAGAGAGACCCAGTATAATTGAGGCCAGTGTCTGCTAAGTTAAATCTGTATGTAGCTGGCTGCTATGGTAACCACTAGAGTAAAAGATGGAACAAAAGAATGTGAAGCAGGGTAGAGCAGTGTCTGATATAATGTCTACCTTGATATTCACACATTCCGTGTCCTTTCCAATCTGGAAAGATGAAATGGCTTGTGTCAAGTTCTTAACATGTTCATCCTCCTGATTCCTGGCCTCCAGACCTCCCTTTCCCTGTTTAAGATGAATTACTCCAAGTAGCCATGATACCTGACAAGTAAATTAACGGAATAAGGGTTTTAATAAATTCTGGTGACAGAAGCAAGAAATGTTTTAGAAACATCAACCAATTAACCTAGTATTTTATGAGCACATACTGTATTCCCAATCTGCATGTAGTAGTGTAGATTGTCAAAGAATATTAAGTGTGGTCTTTGCTTTGATGTCTCATTAAAAGAATATTCCATAGACCCATGGGAAGTGATCTAAAAATAGTAGAAGGCTGGATATGATTAAATAACAAATGTAGAATAGGAGTGTGTCAAGCTAGCAGATATTTAGTTATGGCAATGTTTCTGTTGATATTTCTCTGAGTAGCATCTCAGAGGTGATGGAGAGCAATCATGAAAGCTATTTGTTTGGGTTAGAAATTTCAAACTCCAAATGTTAACAGAAGCTATCTCTGGGTAGTGAATCTACAGGTGATTTTTACTGTCATCTGTAGATGTTTCCATAAGTCTCACAATAAATATATATTATTTTTATATTCAAAGAATATATCTTTTTAAAAAACCAAAGGATACAGAGCTGCTAGAATTCTCATATATTGCTAGCTGGAATACAAAATGGTACAGTCACTTTGAGAAACAGTTTGGCAGTTTCTAATACAGTTAAACACACACTCACCATCGACCTAGCAATCCCACTCATAGACATTTACCCAAGGAAAGTAGAAATGGTCTCTCTTTTTCTCCCTCTGTCAGTCTTAGTCTCTCTCACTCAAACACGCACACACATAATACACAAATGTTTAAAGCAGTATTTTTTTATAATCACAAAAGCTGGAAACAACCTGGGTGTTCTTTTACCGATGAATGAACAAATGATGATATACCCATTTAAAGGAAGACTAACCAGCAATAAAGAACAGTGAACTACTGACACATACAGCAACATGGAAGAATCTCAAATGCCTTATACTGTATGAAAGAAGTTCCATAATGTATGGTTGCACTGGTATGACATTCTGGAAAAGGCAAAATTACGTAAATAGAAACTGATCAGCGGTTGGTAGGAATAGGAAGTAAAAGGAGAGGTGACTATTGTACAAAGGGGCAACACAGCATAATTTGAAGGCTGGTGGCACTGGGTTTTATCTTGAGCGTGCTGGCTGATAGACAGCTGTATATGCTTGTGTTAACTCAGGTCTCTACACAAAACAGTTTATATTTCAGTGGGAAAAAATTTTAAAGTAAATAACACAATGAAGTCGTAATAAAACCATGGTAACAGCCATTTTCCACAAATGAAAAACAAAGGGAGACCATCTCAAGGGCTGTCAAAATAATCAAAAGAAGAACTGATGAAGATGTGTTCTGTGTGGATCACTGAGAACCAAGCAGGAGCAAAACATCTGAGAACCATTACAGAGAATCCATAGGCAGAATTTATGGGCTCTCTGAATACAGAAGCAAAGAGCAGGACACCAAAGTCTAGTCTAGAATCATAAACCCCAGACACACATGCTCTTTCACAATGATGAGCGTACTGGTGCAGGTTCTTTAGCTTGCCAGCAAAAAGACCAACTGTATGTAAGACACACAGAGAAAATGGAAATGGGAGCGGGGAGGTACTGGGAGGATTTTGAGTATCTCACAGGAGCCTGAGAAATGCTGAAAAACAGTATGCCAGACAACTCTCATTGTCAATTGAAAATCTTCTTTACCACTTCTGTGGAAGCCAGTTCCACTCAAATTTCAACCGGCTTAATTTCAGCTGGACAACACCTACTCTGACCTTGTGTTCCTCTCATTTCTAGTCCCAGGGCAGCTTCTACACCAATGTAAGAGATGCCCAGAGGGAAGTCTCTGAGCACCCACAAGTGTACAAGTCAGAGTGGAGAGTTAACATCATGGGGATGCCGTCAACCAACAGGAAATAGTAGTCTATGAATAAATGCTTCCCTTTCTTCCTCATTCAGAGCAACAGTTTTGATACCCATTTTGAAAATATCCTACGTGAAGTCCTTTGCATTAAAGACCAGTCACAAGTAGTGCTGGCCAACTCAACTCATATTGATTATCTTTCCCCCATCTCTGTTTCATTTCCCCTGTCCCAACTCACTGAAGTCACATTATCAAATATACTATCTATAAGGCAGTCTTTATCTCAGGCTTGGCTTCCTGGGGAACCCAGGCCAAGACATGAAAGCCTTGGGAAGGATCCAATATAGCTCTGGAAATCTCAGCTCTAGAAATATAGGGACCATCTCATGAGCATGATGGCATCAGTGGACTCTGCGCTAACCAACTTCCAACTTCTTCCCAGGAGAGAGTTTGATGGGCCCACATGCATCCTCTGAGGTCAAAGGGTATGGAATTCATGCCCTAATAGCGACAGAATCATTTGGAGAGGAGAAGAGGCAATTCTTTAGAGTATGTAGAGGTTGGAAGTAGGGGATCATTTAGGTAAATTCTGTTGTCCAGTTGCAAATTACTTTTGGGATTATGTTGATTTCTTCTTTTTTAGCAAAAGTGTGCATTGTGTCCATCTTTGTGTCTGAGTGTAAGTTTCTTTTCTCTAAGGTATCAGCAGCTTCCTAAACCCTGATTAGAGCCTTAAAATAGAAAACATAAACATGATTCACGTGTATTATGGGATTTTCGGGTAGTTTTTCTGAAAGCTTAATATGGATATTTTGTATTTTGAAAGCCTAGACGGTGCCAATTGTTAAAACAGCCAGCTTCATTTTTCACTCACTCTTATTTTGTCTCTCTCTAGGTTAATATCCAACACAGGTATTAAGCACTTGCCAGCTGTTCACAAGATTCAGTCTCTCCAAAAGGTTTTACTGTAAGTTTGAAGAGCGGTCACCAACTCTTTACTCATAGCTGTTCTGCCCAACAGCCTCTGGGCCTGTAAAAAGCATTTTGTACTCTACATCCTCCATACGTGTTGCTCTGGGTGAGCAGGGGTAGGAAGGTAAACAGCAAGCATCCCAGCTTTACCTAAAGACCAGCTAATCTCAACTTAGTCAGCAGGCTGAGTCAGCAGGCTCCTCAGTCAGACAGCTGTCAACAGAGCCAGCTTGCAGCAAATCAGGAAGTCTCTCCTTTCTTCACTGTTGAGGGCTTTTCACGCCTCCCTCCTGTAACTCCCCTTGTCTTCCACCAGCCTCCCCTCCTCCTTCCAGAATGCCCAGGCTGCCCCAGGCATAAAGAAATCACTTGACTGAAGTGTTAATGACAATGTATTTACCTTTTCCCAAGGTATCTATTTTGAAAGAGCAACAGAAAAGGCAACATATAATAGCAAGTTTATTTTCAATAGTGAAATGGTAAGAATCTGGACAGATGCAAAGGGAAGAGGTAGGAAAGGGATGTAGTGAGCAAAGGGAAGGAAGGAGGGAGGGAGGGAGGGAGGGAGAAAGAAAAACAGAGAATCCCCTCTAGTTCCTCAAATTGTCCCAGTTTACTCCTTTTACATTTAAATGTTAGGTCAGACTCAACAGGGAAGCTTCAGAGGATGAGAGGTACAAACAGAAAAATGAGAATTTCTTCAGCCTTTTAGTCAGGAAGAGGAAAACCAATGATCAAACTTTTCTGTGACTCAAAAGAGGTCAGAGGAAGAAAACTAGCTTCAAGAAGTAGATTGAAATGGAGGAAGATGAAGGCCCAGCTAAGGTGAATGGAGAGGTTTGGTAGAAATGAAAGGTCAGCTTAAGTGACTTTGTCATATTGAGCAGGTACCAACTGTGGAGGCAAGGATAATAAATGAGTATGGTAGAACCTCACACAGTTGAATTAGCCTAGAAAACTTTCAGAGATGTAACAGACTGCATGTCTGCAATTGCACTTTTAAGAAGAACTGATATACTAGAGATAAATTAGATGTCATCAATTTCCCAAACGTTGAGCTCCTCATTCTTCAGAACAATAACTACTCAAGCATTACCTCAGTTAAAGACTACACCATCCCAAGTAGACTACATGTGGGGAGGTGACACAGGATGGAGCTGATATAAACATCTAATCTGTCTGTACTTTTTTCTAGAGATATTCAAGATAATATAAACATCCACACAGTTGAAAGAAATTCTTTCATGGGGCTAAGTTTTGAAAGTATGATTGTGTAAGTAAAGAAAAAAAAATCCAATGGAGTAACATTTGGCTTTTCATGTAATGCTTTCTTTGTCATAATGGTATGTTCCTTTTTTTGCAGGGCCGGGGGGTGGGGTATAACTTTGGCATTTCTCCATTCCAATTTCTCTCTCGTTCTGTGTTTTTCTCTCTTCCCAACTTTACATTTCCAAATCACAGCATGGAGCCATGTTAATAATTTATGATTCTGTGGTGCGATTCAAGTTTAAAATTGCTCTTTGAATGATGGTCTCCTGTGATGCAACATCTGTTCTGAGGGACAGAATAACCCATGCATCAATAAAGTTAGTTATTGCCTGGAAAGGCTTTTGTTGCCCAAAGAAAAAGATCGAGGAGGAGTCTGAATCAGGAAGACATGGATATTCCCTCATAACCATGCCAAGCAGCTCCTGTTCAACCCCACACTGGGCATATAAGATGACTTCACATTTGCTTAGGACAATCACGTTTTTTTAATGAGCTTGAGTTACTCTCTCTGATTTTTGGGAAAGTTTATAAATGTACTCTACATTGTTAATGAACTATCTTTTAATCGTTTGTGCCAGTAGCCTGTGTAGCAGTTTATCCACTCCCCAAGATGGCCAGGAAATAGGGCACTCAGGCTACCCAAGTGCTTATGGGATCCTTGGAAGTTAAATGCACAGAATGACATTTGGGGGACTGGTAATTGCAATTACATATGTAAGAAAAGTATTTCTCTTTACATTTCACAAATTGCTGTGGTTCTTTAAAATATACTGTGTGTGTTTCAATATGCGGTATGTACAAAAAGCAAGTTCTACTCCAGAAAGAATGTGGGTTCTTTTCAAAGCAGTAATATGATCCAGAGATCCATCTATATGAAAAACAAACAAACAAAAACAATAAAAGAGAAGGGGAGGGAACAGAGGTAAATAGTAGGTAGAGAGGACATATTGAAGAATAAAGCTAAACACAGTATTTGACGTAAATTTATTACAGTGAAAATCACTCAGTTGTGTCCGACTCTTCACGACTCCATGGACTATAGAGTCCGTGGAATTCTCCAGGCCAGAATACTGTAGTGGGTAGCCTTTCCTTTCTCCAGGGGCTCTCCCCAACCCAGGGATCAAGCCCAGGTTTCCCTCATTGCAGGCGGATTCTTCACCAGCTGAGCCACAAGGGGAGACCAAAAAATTTATTACAGAGAACCAACAGAAAAATTTGAAAGGGACTAGGAGAGAAATAGGATGTATGAAGGAAAATATAAAATCAAAGGCATGGATTCAGAGTACACAGCAGTAGGACAAAATTGTAGATAATACCTAATCCTTCCACTTAATATTGCTCATGATATTTGAAATGTGTGTGTGTGTGTGTGTGTTGGAATGAGTTGATGAGGTGTGAGAAGCATGAGAGAACAAGAAAGCAAAAGAAATAAGCAGTAGGAAATATGTGCAAAATAAAAGTAATTGTTCTAAGCATAAAGGAGAAATAATACAATTTGACATAAGAGTTGAAGGAAGAGTTAAGTGAGAGAAGGAAGGCCTTAAAAGATGAGTCGAATTTAGCCACAGCATTGGCAAAGGAGGAGCAGAGGAAACTGAATCTCCAAAGCCAAGAAGGTTAAAACAAAAAGGTAAAAGGGAACTTCTGGAAAATGGTGAGTATCTGAGTACCACTGGCCTACTGTATTACAGCAAAGGGATTCTTGGCTGGCATAATAGAGGGAGGAGCTTAGTGATCAACGGAATCAGAACTACCTGGATGCTTGAGCTGTTTTAAATGTTGCTGTAAATATACATGTCATTTTTAAATATTGTGATTCAAATATATGTATTCAAAATAAGTTCATGTAGCAAGTTTATTAATACAGTTCTTTTTATTTTTTTGGCTGCACCGAGGCCTGTGGGATCTCAGTTACCCAATCATGGCCTGAACCTGGGCCGTGGGCAATGAAAGCGTCAAGTCCTAACCACCAGACCACCAGGGAACTGAGTATTTTTATAGAAAACATAAAAGTGGGAACCTGAAATTAATATAATGTCAGATGTCAATTATCTCACTTTTTAAAAACTGGTATGTACTAATAACATTCTCACAGTTTTGTGCACTGATATGCATCATTTCAGAGAAGGCAATGGCACCCCACTCCAGTACTCTTGCCTGGAAAATCCCATGAACGCAGGAGCCTGGTGGGCTGCAGTCCATGGGGTCGCTAAGAGTCGGACACAACTGAGCGACTTAACTTTCACTCTTCACGTTCATGCATTGGAGAAGGAACTGGCAACCCACTCCAGTGTTCTTGCCTTGAGAATCCCAGGGACGGTGGAGCCTGGTGGGCTGCCGTCTATAGGGCACGCAGAGTCGGACATGACTGAAGCGACTTAGCAGCAGCAGCAGCATGCATCCTTTTTATCCAGAACATCAGACAGAAAGCAAGCTCTCCTGACCTACCTAGTCTTAACTCTTCCCAAGTGGAGGAAAAGAACTTAAGGAAATAAGAACTTGAGACACCATCTCAGAAACCCGAGACTACAAAAAATAAAAAATAGAGATCATAGCTGCTCTTCACTGACTCCTGTCCATGGATACTATGTGGATCCCCAGAACTGAGAACCTACTTTCCTAGTGAGGACAGTTTTCATAAGAATCAACACTTCTCAAACATGTCTCCAAAGGACCAATTCACATTTGTGAGAAAAGTTTTTCTTTTTTTTTTCCCCTTAACCTTGGATGGCCCTTAATCCATATATAACAGAATCAGAAGGTCCACACTCCACAGTTTAAGTCTTCAGTTGTTCTTTGGGCCCTACTTTGGGCTATAGGGACACTTTCTGCCTCTAGGGACACCCAAGGGTACTCAGGGAAAAAAAAAAACCTGGCAAAGTAGCTCTGATGATGGCAAAAGCTCTCTTTGCATCTTTCAAAATCCTAAACCCCTTTTCTACATACATATAAGTAAATATATTTTTAAAATAGTCCAACAATGAAGGATTATCAGACACTTGGCTAGCAGCTCAGGGGGAAATGAAGAGTAAAAGCCCACCACAAGGAGGCCCTGGAGCCCTTCCCCACCTCTCCACTGACCATGCAACCAGAAAGTCTGAACAGGGAAGCACCTAGCTACGGCCTTACTCCACATGCATTTCCTCCCTTCCTCAACTGGCTTCCGTCTTCCTGCCCCTCAGTGAGCTTCCTGCCCCTCACGTCCTCCCACACCTTCATTCTTTAGAAAGAGGACAGACTCTGCTTCTGGGGCTTCCTGAGCCTTCAATGACTGAACATACTGGGGAAAGGACAAAAAAAAGCCTAAGGAAAACCATGCTTCAGTTATTCCTTAGCTGATGTTCTGCCATATTTGTCGTCACCATCATCATGAGGCTGGTTTTAAAACCAGCGCTACCTCTCTTAAGAGACTAGGCATGTATTTGACAATTACCAGCTTCTCTGGTAATAGTTTGAGAGTTCTACTGCCTAACATAACCCCCTAGGCAGGAATTCTGGACATAGTTTATTGTGTGATAATCCATTATTGACATCAAAAAATGCTACCTCCTCTATTGATTAAGAAAATCAGTAAAGAAAAAGGGCTACTTTGAATACAATAATTATCTTAAATTAGTCTGCATTTTACATAGCCACATCTATTTCTATTCATGAAAAAAAGTATTAATTATCTAGCCTATAGAAAAAAGATAAGTGGCAGTCATATGGATTTGCTCACCACTTTTGCTGGATTAAGGGTCAGCCAATTACAGCCCATGGGCCAAATCTAGTCCTTAATCTAGGACTTGTTTCTATAAATCAAGATTTTGATGATAAGGAACATGAATGCTGAACCTAAATGAAGCAAAATAGTACTCCAAATAAAAGAAAAAAATCCATTATTTTCAATAGTAGACCTATATTACCAAAAAAAATTGTACTTAATTATTACTATTATACTTTGGTAACTTTGGTCAATAAAAATCTCATGGAAATTGTTTTTTAATTACCTATATAAAGTACCTGGTGACTTTCCTGGTGGCTCAGATGGTAAAGAATCTGCCTGCAATGCGGGAAAGGACAATGTGGGTTCAATCCCAGGGTTGGAAGATCCCTGGAGGAGCGTACGGCCACCCACTCCAGTATTCTTGCCTGGAGACTCCCATGGACAGAGGAGCCTGGTGGACTGCAGCCCAGGGGGTCGCAGGGTCGGACACAACTGAGTGACTAACACAAAGTACCTATGTAATATTCTCATTTTGCCTCTTGGCCCACAAAACCTAAAATATATTACTGGGCTCCTCATAGAAAAAGCTTGTTGACTCCTTTGTCTGGTCCAAAGCCCCTAGGATCCACCTCCCACCGGTTAGGGACAGCTGCAGCCAACTGGCTGACAAATCAGTCAGGAAGGCTGGATGTGCTGGGTACACTTGGGAAGGTGTGGGGCAGGCAGGATTGGGGGTGCACAGCTACTTCTTGGCCATCAGAATCCACCAGTTTGTTGCTAATGTTCTGAAAGACCTGCATTGCTCCTGTGTGGATTTTCAGCTAACTAGCTTTCAGGGGGAAGAAAAACACACACAGTGTCCTCCTCTGATTTTAAGCTTGTTGGGCTCCGCACTGCAGCAACAGACACTCTCAACATCCTGGACACATGGGAGTGTCCCTGGGTCAGCTTTGGCAACAGTGCTATTTGCAAACCCACCAAACCGACAAGGACGAGGACCTGACGGCAAATCAAGAACAAGTGATCCCGGGCTCCCTGGGCTAAGCGTTCTCATACTTGGGTTTCTGTTTTTGTTTTCAGACCATCCAGGAGCACAGCAGTGCAGATCTGTCAGCCCAAGGTGCCCTTGGGCTCCCCTGTCCAGGCAAACCTGCTCACTGACCTTCTTTGCACAATTTGGATGACGATTCCCCATCCCGTCCCACCTCCCCCAGAGCCTCCTCCCTCTCCTGCTCACACCATCTCACCCTGCCACAGCCCACAGCCTCTATAATTGATTTCTCTTCCTTTCTGGCTTAACCCAGAGCCACCTCCACAAACCTCCAATAGCCAGGTCCTTTATGGGTCATGGGAGATGTTCAGGTTGTCTGACAGTTTAATTAGATCACTTTTTGATGACAGCCAGGCCCGCTGCTGTGAATGAGCATGAGTGAGAGGCTTAAGGCAATAGAGAAAGGGGATACAATATGTTCTTTCTCTGTCTAACAGACACTTGTTCAATAACAGTATGATCTCTGTCCTTCAGGATGGGAAAGATCTTTGTCTGCTCCTCCCATGGCATCATTTCTACACACAAATGATATGTGCAAAGACCTTATGGAATCCAGGCTGCTATGCCTAAGTGTGCCTTCTGAAAATTAAATTTCATTGATTTCTCTGAATAAGTAATACATGCACATAATGCAAACTTCCAGCATTACAAAAGGTTATACAGTGATAAATCAGTCTCCCTTCCACCCTGCTCCCTGAGTCTTAGGGTGGTATTTTATTTATGCCACTAACCTGTGCTGTCTGACCTTGCCCCAGTGCTTCCAATTATGAAACTCGTGTACTGTTTGCATCTGACATTATTGGTTTTTTAATGGGTCTTTTATTTCAGATGGCTGAGTAAGAATGGGATTCAAGAAATACACAACTGTGCATTCAATGGAACCCAACTCGATGAGCTGTAAGTAGCCCCGACTATTCTTCCAGGCCATTTAGAGGGAAATGGCTCTTTTAACAGTGATGTTTATGTGGCTTTGTGTTTCCCTCCTTCTTTTCTCAACTCCATCCCCAGGAATCTAAATGATAACAGTAATTTGGAAGAACTACCTAATGATGTTTTCCAGGGAGCCTCTGGACCAGTCATTCTGTGAGTAGCCTCCCTTGCTTCCAAGTGAAAAACATCAGCATCTGTAAGTTAGCAGTCAACTTTCTCCCATTCAGGGATGCTTACAGGACAGGGCTGGCAATTAAGATCAGATTTTATCAGCATCATCTGCAAAGGTGTATAGGACAATTTAGGGCTGATCTACACTCTAAATATCAATACAGTAATAACAATAACAACAACTACTTAATGAGCACTTATCAAGTCCCAGAGAGTATTTCAAAAATGTAAGAGGCATTTTCTAATTTAATCCTTATAATAACCTCTGTGGTAGGAGCTATTTGGTCCCATTTTAGAGAAAGGAAGACTGGCTTCCCTGGAGGGGTCAACTCACCCAAGGTCACAGAAATTTTAGAGTGCAGATGTTACACCAAACTGGTCTGACTCCTAGAGCACTCTGAACCACTCTGCTATACATCTCTTCCTTGAAAGGAAAAGCACAGTTCTTCATCTTCACCCTCAGGGTCCAGGAGTTTTGTTCAAACCAGTGAGAAATACACACATTTATGTTTGGATCCTCTTTGCCTTAATTCCAGATCTCTTGGGATGCCTCCAGTGCCTCATGCCCCTGTATCAGCACCTCTCCTTCTATTGTTGCTTGCTCATCTTCATTTCTACCACCAGGAGTGACTTTCCTCTGTTTTTATTTGCCCCTACTCTTCCCTTCCACATGGGCCACTCCAACCCCCAGCTCTTCATTGACAATCTCTGCTAACAGTAAATTCCTCCTCCTGCAACTCTCACAGCCTTTATGGCTGAAGGGCCCAGATCTGCAAGACCTTCTTTAAAATGTATTTCCCCAGGCTCTAAGCAAGACCCACTACATCTATGGACAAATGTACTACAGGAAGAAGAAAGGTATCCAGAGGAAGGAGTCAGATACAAGAAGAAATAGTAAGCAAAGAAACAGATAAACATGTGAACAGATGTAAAGGTTTGCAGAATGACTGTTGCATTCTGAGGTCAGTTCAGGCACTTGCGAGCCACTAGCTTGTACCTCTTACTTGGCAGTCAGTACACAGGTTATTTACTTACCTACCTACCATCTATCAACATCACTTTCATTTTCACCAAAAAGCTTTCCAGTTCACCCTTGAACAACACAGGTTTGAACTGCATGAGTCTACTTATATATGGATATTTTTCAATAAATATGTACTGTCTGCAGTTGGTTGAATCCTTGATGCAGAATTATGGATAAGAAAGGCAATGCCATGGGACTTGAGCATCTATGGATTGTGGTGTCTGCAGTGGGTCCTGGAACCAATTCCCCACAGACACCAGGGGGCAGCTGCATTCTCCTTCAGGTTGGAACCTGTGCATCTCTAGAATGAGATCCTGTGTGGTAGAGCAGAAATTCTATTAATGATTATTAACGATGATAAAGGATCTGTTGTAACTTTTATATGGGACTCTGTCTCTTTAAATAAGTTCAAAGATCATTCCAGAATGCCTGGTTTCAGAGAGGCAACCTGTACGAAAGAAGGGATGTTTGCATGATTAAAGCAGAGATGCCAGAGAAGACTACTTAGGTTTAAAACCAGTTCTCTCACCTCTCTAAACCTCAGTTTCCTCACCTAAAACAATGACAGGAACAATAATATCCATGTCCTAATACTGTTTGAAGCTTAATAATAATATATATGTAAGTGTATGTGTATATACATATATATATAGAGAGAGAGAGAGAGAGAGTGAATATACATATATTCACTCATTGAACAGATAGATTTTTAAGCACCAGCCCTATGCTATGCACTGTATATAGTGCAAGGAACAGAAGTTCTTCCTCACAGAAGGCTTATACTCTTATAAAGGAGAGTCAGATAACAGAACTAAATATGCAGCTTAATATATTGAACTATCATGTATATGCTATGAAGTGTCAAGTAGGACCTGCGGGTAACAAATGGGGAGTGCCAGGCATACAGTCCCTGTGCTTCAATACACAAAGTCTTTAGAACCAGTAGGGCCTCCCTGGTGGCTCAGCTGGTAAAGAATCTGCCTGCAATGCAGGAGATGTGGGTTCGATCCCTAGGTCAGGAAGATCTCCGGAGGAGGGCATGGCAACCCACTCCAGTATTCTTGCCTGGAGAATCCCATGAACAGAGGGGCCTGGGAGGTTACTGTGCATGGGATCGCCAAGAGTCGGACATGACTGAGTGACTAACACACTTAGAGCTTGCAATGCTTAGTCAATGTTTCTTATTCTTAGAGTACCTGGGAGGCAAACAGAAAGTGTATTTGATGTCTTCGACCAGGAGAACAACTGTGTTAATTTCACTTAGTGAACAGTCCTAAAGGTTTTGAACATGCCTAAACCAGCACCCCTATCTTTCATGGCAGAACATGTCTGTGATGGGGTAGGTTTCCACGTGTGACCTGCACCAGGTACACTATGACATCGCAGCAGCTTAACTACTGTCTGCTACTGGGAACATTCAAGCTGGACAGGATCTCGTCTAGCTCATCACCCAGCTGGGGACACCAGAGCCAGAAATGGGAAGTAACCTGCTAACCCTCGCACTGCTGCACTAAGTGGCAGAGCCTGGACCAGAAACTAGGTCTCCTGCCTCATATCCTATGCATTCCCCCCACACCTTGTCACCTAAAGTACTTCAATAGGTCCAACTGAACATCTAAAAGGGACCCTCAATTTACTGTGAACTAAAATGGGGGGAAAAACTATCAACACGAGACCCCGCCCCCAGCCCAAGAACACTAGTAAAAGGTACACACACACAGCAAAGAAGAACGTCCCTTGATGTTGACAAGTAGGTCCCAGGCTGAGGCACTGCACAGTATGTCTGACCAGAGTCTCCAGTGGAAAACACCAACACAGACCCCCAATCAGCCCTGCCATGAATGCCAGCAAGAGGAGGAATAATATCATCACCAGCAGTTTTGCAGAGTCCTCAAGTTACAGGCCCATTTTCTACACTTTCACCACAGAAACAGTGGGTAAAATTTACAGAAAATCCAAAGCAATTAGGAAGCATTTGCCATGACTTAAAAAGGTAGAGGGGCTTCCTGCATGGCACTAGTCATTAAGAACCCACCTGCCAATGCAGGAGACATAAGAGACACAGATTTGATCCCTGGGTCAGGAAGATCCCCTGGAGAAGGGCATGGAAACCCACTCCAGTATTCTTGACTGGAGAATCCCATGGACAGAGGAGCCTGGTGGACTATAGCCCACAGGGGGCCACACAGAGTCGAACATGACTGAAATGACTTAGCAAGCACGCAAAAAGGTAGAGAGGGGTAATACATTTCTACATCTTTTCATTTCAATGCATGAGGATATATGTGTAAGATCCTGGCCTACATCCCAGTCTCTAACTGCTGATCGCCTCCTCCTTCTCCCCTTAGAGGCAAGAAGGTTGGTCAGCTTAACGTCGAGCCTCCTTTTCTGGGGCTTTCAGGTTAGTCTGTCTAGATGTCTTCCCAGCCTCTCTGGATGCTAACCTGGGGCTTTAGGACCTAGTCTATCCTTTATTTCCAGCCTTATGTGCCAATCCCAGGTAAACCCTGGCCTGAAGGCTGTTTGCTTAGTGTGTGTGCAGAGTACAAGCCCATGCTGGCACTGTGGGTTCATGGGTAGGAGAAGAAGTGTGTGTAGACCGCTCAGCCCACCGTAGGCGCAGCTCAGGCCAGGGCTGTGACTGTGGCTTGGGTCAGATTCCTCTCACTGAACATCAGACTGTGATGTGGGTATTTGCATGCAGAAGGCTTCCTGGAGAGTGCTCTTGGAGCCTGTGGGGAGTACTTGATGCAAGCAGAATCAGGCTAAGAGGGAAGTTGAACTACAATGCATTTGCAACAGAAGCTTCAGCTGATTCTAGGGGGAGCTCTGGAGTTAGAATGGCCCTTCAGAGTTGACTGAAGTAACGCAAGGGGCAGATCCTCTTCATCAACAGGCACTGAGTGCAGGCAGGCCCAGGGGAGACGTCAAGTCTTGGGTAAGTCAGGTGAGGGCAAATCCCAGAGAACTCAGCAATGGGCCACCTCAGTGGCAAGTGGTCCTCAAATGGCCTTAAGCCATAGTTCTAAATTTGACCATGCATCAGAATCACCCAGCATGCTTGTAAAACTCTAGATGGCTAATCCCACTCCCAGTAGGTTTGATTTAATAGGTCAGGGGTGGGCCTGAGAACCTACATCTCTAATAACTTGAAGGTGAAGCTGATGTTGCTGGTCCAGAAAGCGCACCAAGAATCACAGCCCCTGAACTGAAGCTGGGAGTTGGGAAGCTTGGCCCGGTCTCCATATCTCCTCCAAGAGCCAACAGTGGCGTATTTTCCTCCCAGCAGGCTCAGTGCTTTGCCCCAGTACATATATTCAAGGGATTCTAAGGGAGTCAAGGGGAGGGCACCCAAACCAATCATAACTCCTTTCCTGACGGCAAAAATTTTAGCTGAGTGAAAAGCAGGGAGCCCTTGAACAGCTGAGGGTGCAAGTATGAGATGTTCCACTGCAAAGAGAAAGAGATGCAGAGAAAGCCAGGGGTACACAGACAAGCTCCAATGAGTTTCCAAGAGCAGTCTAGCATCCCAATTTCCCCCTCATGAGTCTTGACCTTGAGCATCAGCAGCCATCTGAGTTTTCACCTTATATTCTAAACTCACTCAAGTTTTCTTTTTTTTTTTTTTTTAAGCAATCAAGCAATTGCTGTTTCCTTGGGAAACCGTTTCCTGTGGGGAAAATTTAATGCATTGCTTTTGCAGGCTGGAGCCAGTACAATCATATTCTGATGGTTTATCAAATTGATTTGGCTATAGCTCAGATTCATTTGATAGTTCAGATTCAAACACTGAGTTATTTGTATAAGAATGATTCTCTTCCATTACCAGTATACCCACAGTCCTATAGATAGTAAATTGCCTTTTTATTCCACCTGGGATCATGAAAGAGAGGTCTTCTAGCCATCTGTCAGTGTAGTGTACACCAGAAATGTGCTCTCACTTATGGAAATGATTGACCTGTAATAACATCTTTGCTGGGAAAAATAGAAATTGTTCAAATCAAATTTGTGGCACTGGCTATAATGCACTTTATTAAACAGGGCACAGAACACAATTTAACGCCTGCCTCTCCTGACTCAGCATCTTATTACTGACTGCCGTTTCCCTTTCTGCTTTGTAGCTCAAAATCAAGAATGCTAACAATGTTGAAACAGTTCAGGATTGCTAAGTCCTGCCAGCCATTGTCTTATGATGTCTCCTGTTGGGACTACTTTTCAGGATTTCAGTTTTCAAAACCAGTCACTTCCAGAATGGAGCACGGGTTGAAATGTTAACCAAAGTGGGACCTTATAAAGAAAGGCTGCCATCATGAGACCAGCCTGAAAGACAAGGATTAAAAACACCTGCCCATTATTACCCCTTCTGTCCAGCCCACCAGCCCTAAGAACAGTCAGTAATAAAGCAGACATCCTCACTCATTCACTGAACATAGCAGGGCTTACATGTCATGTATTTGGTAGCTGTTGATTGAGCATCTATTCAATGTGTGTCTGGTACTCTACTAGATGTGAGGGATGTTCACTGCTTTCAGTCACCAAGTCATGTCCTACTCTTCATGACCCCATGGACTGCAGCATGCCAGGATTCTCTGTCCATCACCAACTCCCGGAGTTTACTTAAACTCATGTCCATTGAGTTGCTGATGCCATACAACCATCTCATCCTCTGCCGTCCCCTTCTCCTCCTGCCTTCTGTCTTTCCCAGCATCAGGGTCTTTTCCAATGAGTCAGTTCTTCGCATCAGGTGGCCAAAGTATTGGAGCTTCAGCTTCAGCATCAATTCTTCCAAAGAGTATTCAGAGTTGATTTTCTTTAATATTGACTGGTTTGATCTCCTTCTTTCCAAGGGACTCTCAAGAGTCTTCTCCAGCACCACAATCAGAAAGCATCAGTTCTTTGGCACTCTGTCTTCTTTACTGTCTAGCTCTCACATCCATACATGACAACTGGAAAGACCGTAGCCTTGTCTATACAGACCTTTGTCAGCAAAGTTATGTCTTTCTTTTTAACACACTGTCTAGGTTTGTCATAACTTTCCTGCCAAGAAGCAACTGTCTTCCAATTTCATGGCTGCAGTCACTATTCGCAGTAATTTTAGAGCCCAAACAGAGGAAATCTACCTTTTACCCTTCCACCTTTACTCTTTTATTTGCCATGAAGTGATGGGACTGGATGCCATGATCTTTGCTTTTTTAATATTGAGTTTAAAGCCGGCTTTTTCACTCCCTTTTTTCACTCTCATCAAGAGGCTCTCTAGTTCCTCTTTGCTTTCTGTAATTAGAGTGGTATCATCTACATGTCTGAGGTTGTTGATATTTCTCCCAGCAATCTTGACGCCAGCTTGTAACTCATCCAACCCGGCATTTTGCATGATGTGCTCTGAGTATAAGTTAAATAAACGGGGTGACAATAAATAGCCTTGTCATTCAGTTCAGTCGCTCAGTCGTGTGCAACTCTTTGTGACCCCATGAATCACAGCACGCCAGGCCTCCCTGTCCATCACCAACTCCCGGAGTTCACTCAACCTCATGTCCATCGAGTCAGTGATGCCATCCAGCCATCTCATCCCCTGTCATCCCCTTCTCCTCCTGCCCCCAATCCCTCCCAGCATCAGGGTCTTTTCCAATGAGTCAACTCTTCACATAAGGTGGCCAAAGTATTGGAGTTTCAGCCTCAACACCAGTCCTTCCAATGAACACCCAGGACTGTTCTCCTTCAGGATGGACTGGTTGGATATGCTTGCAGTTCAAGGGACTCTCAAGAGTCTTCTCCAACACCACAGTTCAAAAGCATCAATTCTTCGGTGCTCAGCTTTCTTCACAGTCCAACTCTCACATCCATACATGACCACTGGAAAAACCATAGCCTTGACTAGACAGACATTTGTTGGCAAAGTAATATCTCTGCTTTTCAATATACTATCTAGGTTGGTCATAACTTTCCTTCCAAGGAGTAAGCGTCTTTTAATTTAATGGCTGCAATCACCATCTGCAGTAATTTCGGAGCCTTCCTTTTAAATCCTGAGCCAGTCAGTTGTTCCATTCAGGGTTCTAACTGTTGCTTCTTGACTCACATACAGATTTCTCAGGAGACAGGTAAGATGGCCTGGTATCCCCATCTCTTTAAGAGTTTCCCACAGTTTGTTAGGATGCACACAAAGGCTTTATTATAGTCAATGAAACAGAGGTAGATGTTTTTCTGAAATTTTCTTGCCTTCTCTGTGATCCAACAAATGTTGGCAATTTGATCTCTGGTTCCTCTGCCTTTTCTAGACCCAGATGGAACATCCAGAAGTTCTCAGTTTATGTAATATAAAGTTTATCTTGGAGAATTTTGAGAATAACCTTACTAGCATGGGAGATGAGTGCAATTGTCCAGTGGTTTGAACATTCTTTAGTACTGTACTTCCTGGGAATTGGGATGACGATTGATCTCCAGTCCTGTGGCCACTGCTGGGTTTTCCAAATTAACTGACAAATTGAGTGCAGCACTTTTAGAGCGCTCTGCTGGAAGTCCATCACCTCCACAAGCTTTATTGGCAGCAGTGATTCCTAAGGCCCGCTTGACTTCACACCGCAGAATGTCTGACTCTGACTGAGAGACTACACCGTCGTGATGGTCCAGGTTATTAAGACATTTTTTGTGCAGTTCTTCTGTGTATTCTTTCCATCTCTTCTTGATCTCTTCTGCTTCTGTTAAGTCTTTGTCATTTCTGTCCTTTATTGTGCCCATCTTTGGATGGATATGATGGGTATAGAGACTCAAAAACAAACAGTACCAGCCCCAAGTTATCTCATTCTGGTAGGGGGGCAAAAGCTACTGGGCAGAACTATAATCTCTGCAGAAATTCACAGGAGGTTTTAGTAACAGAGCAGACACCCAATACATCTTTGCCATGTGATACAGTGACTTGACAAATGAGGCAACAGTGTGAGGAGGTAAGCTCTCACCTCATGTCCACCTGTGTAACAGCCATCCCATCCCCTTCCTATCGTCAATCCTTTCTCCTTCCAGTCACTTAATAATGAATGAACACCTATTGTGTGCCCTGTTTAAGGCTCTCAAGACTAATCTAATAAAATCACAGCATTCAATAAGTCATTCTTCTGCTCAAAGAAACTCTAAACTCTTCCACCTGGCTTTCAAGGCTCAGAGATCAAATCCCATTCTGAGGTTCCCTTAATTACTCAAAATATGGTTGCTCAGAATCACCCTCTGAACACCCCTCGCTGCTTTGCTTTCTGTTCTGGGATTCTCTCCAAGCCTACCCTTAGCCGGTAGTCGCAACAAACCCACTTCCATGAAGATGTGAATAACTGATAATGCCTTGTTTTGCTATTCCCCCTGGGGATATTTGCATCCTAAGAGTGGAATATGCTTTTACAAAGGAATTAAAATATAACGTTAGATTTCCAGGCCACGTGGAAGGAACTGTCAGTGACTAGACTCTGTATATCTGTGTATTTATGTTAGCGGAACAGAGCAAAAGTGGGAATATTTGCAGTTTAAGTCTCACTCCAAGCCGAACAGTATCTACTTATCCCCTTTGTCCCTACTGATATAAATGTTTATAGATTTTTCTTAATCTGTGGAGGTACCAGAGAAACATTTTTCTGTCAGTCCAAAATAAGGAAGTCTTATGATAGTTTCCTTGTTTGATTGCCCTAGCAAGTGTCCAGTATGCTTGAAATAAACACTTCTACAAACACTTTTACTACCCAGGAACTATTTCTGCTAAAGAATTGGCATTACCAAACTCTAAGTGACTCTGCATCTCTCTCCTACCAACCACTCTCTCCTTTCAACATCCACCAGCAGATCTGGATCCTGAGATACCGACAAGATACCACAGTCTTCCACAAGTGGAGCCACCTAGTGCAAATGACAGCAACTCACATATTTTGCAGCTGCGATAAGCAGTCCGCAATATAAGCTAGCTCCAGAACACTGAACAGAGAGACAGGCACCAATGCTTCCCAAGCAGACCTCCCCATTCAACGCCTAGTCACTGAACCACACACAGGTCAATCCATTCAGCACATTATTCTACTGACTCTTTAATCTGTGTCTATCTCCTTGTAAACGTTGCACAAGGATGCTCCCTTCCTCGGTTCCTTTGACACTCTCAGTCACAAATAATTGCCTGCCACAGAAGCACCGTTAAGCTGAGCTCCTTTTAAATCCAGATTTTCTCTCTCAGTTTGCCTTGCACACTTCTCCCTTTAGAATTGCTCTCCTGTAAGACGTCCTTCAACGTCTCACCTTCTAGGAATACTGAGGCATCTCTGCTAATCAGACAACTCTCCACTGAGTAGATTTCTTGAGCCCAGCCCTGTGCCAAATGCCAGGTAGAATGTGAAAGTATCTTAGTAATTCCTGTTCTCAGAGCATCTAAAATCTAGCTGAGGAGACAAAACAAATATACGTGAAAAGTTGAACAGTATGAAACAATAGAAGAGCCAATACAAGGTACCAGACCTTTGTAAGTACAAGAGGTCAGAAGACATCACAGCTGGCTGGGGCGATCTATTTCCTTTCCTAGTCCTCCATCAGGGCCACTCCTTAGCCTGTCTTTGAACAAAGCAACAGTTTTCTGGGAGCTTACTATGCAGAAGGCACTGCTGAGAATGCAAGGAGTCCTCTGCCCTACAAGAGAGAGGAAATGCAAATACAAAGAGCTAGTATACAAAGAAAAAGATGGTAAGTGAGAGAGGCAGAAAGGTATAGACTATAGTGCTATTTGCACTCTTAATGGCTTTCAAGGAAAAATGCTTCTACAGCTGTTAAAAGCGATGGAGATGATGGGAGTCAACGCGAATCTGTTTGAGTTCTGCATTTCTACATAAAAGCTATCCTTAAACTCAGTGGTTTAAAGCAATTGTTCCATTTTGCCCACGGTCTTGTTTCAGAAGTTTGGGTAGCTTGTCTTGTCTCTGATCCACGTGATGTCAGCTCAGGTGGCTAGGTCTGGGGGATGTACTGCAAGTTGTCCTCTTCACTCAAGTATCTGGTTCTCCTTGGTACCTCTCTACACACAGACACACATACACACATGGCATCTTATCCTCCAGACCCTCTGTACCTGGCTTAGACTTTTTCTAGCATGGCACTAGCAGGGCATTCCGAGTTCTCGCATGGCAGCTTAGGGCTCTATAAGATTTAGAAGCTATCAGTGCTCTTAGAAGCAAAGTCCAGAACTGGCAGAGTAACACTTTCACCATACTCTACTGTAGTCCAAAGACATCACCAGGATTCACGGGAAGGGCAAATAGACCCTCTGTGGAAGAGCATGAAGAAATTGCAGTCATCTTTAATCAACTTACAGAGTCAATGAGAAAATATGATGGCATTGCATGCAATATAAAAATTTATTTGGGGAAATCTTCATTAATGTGGTTTTTGTATATTCTAAAATTAAGAGGTGAAGCCAATACTAAGAAAAAGTCTTCTGTTTTGTATCACTTGATTTTAGAAATATTAAAAATGTTAATGATAAGTAATAAATAATCCCCCTGGCTTAAATTACTCCTGAAGGACTTTGTTTATGCCTTCATCTCAGTCCCCGTAGGAAGCCTTGAACTATTTTAGACAAAACATGCAATCTTTGCTCCCTTCCATATTTGAGGGAAAAAATGAGAGCCCATGCACCAGGCAAAATAAAAACTTGGTCCCAGGGACCAAAATTTGAGTGTCAGTAGCAGAACTGATCAGAGAAGCAATTGCCTGAAGAGAGAAACTGGCGAGAATTTTTTTAGGGCAGAAAAGAAAGTTGAGAATCTCTGCAGCAATAGAAAGGCTAAGTGTTGAACAGGCTAGGACAGCTGGATCTTTCAGCATCAGGGAGTGAAGACTCACCACAGGGATCAAGGTTCATGGATCAGACTCTTAATTCCAGGGACCCCCAGCTCCACAGAATTAGAATACACAGGCAAGAACTAGAAAAGAGACCTTGGAACACCAAGAACATTTCTCCTATGGTGATAGCAATGAATGTTGTGAGAACCAGTTAAATTCCAGATACATGTGGAAGGTAACACCAAGTTATTTTGCTGAGGGTGGGTATACAGGGTATGAGAGAAAGAAGAGTCAAGGCTGACTTCCAAGTTTTTGCATGAACAACAGGAAAGGCTGCAAGTAGAGAAGGTTTGGGGTAAGATCGGGAGCTCAATGTTTAATATCTAAAGCTTCATCTGCCTATTAGACATACAAATAGAGATAATAAGGAAACAGGAGTGATGGAACGAGCAAGCAAAAGTCAGCAAGCACTCTGAAGTATTTGAACAATAGCATTGACAAATTTGATCTGTTGGGTATCTAACAAGGAGGGGAACTAAGTAAAATACACAGAGGTATTACATCAAGATAATTATTAACTCTGAAAATGTAAATTTCCCTTAGTATCAAGCAGGGAATTAGCAGTCCAGGGATTAGCAATAGTAGATAATTGCTACTAATCCTAGGCTGTAAGGGCAAGTGAGGATGTGATCTAATTGAAGCACAGAACTGGGATGGCTGGTAGCTGCTGGGTCCTCCACAGATCTGCGTGATAGAGCTGGAGTCACAGAGGAGCCGCTGCCCGAGGCAGAGGAGGGATGAGAAATGCCCGCGCTTCACCCTTCCTCCCACCTGCCAATCCCACAGGTGCCAGGTGTGCGACACAACTGAAGGCTGAGTGACACGGTGGCACCTGGGAGATGGGGACTTTAGAGGCCGTCTCTCCTGCAAGACACAGTGGAACACAGCAAAGGGCACAGAATGGAAGTGAGCGAGATCAGGCAAAGACCAGCACATCATATTCAGTGCTTTGTACCTCACTGGAAGTGCAATGGAGAATCACTGACTAGTTATAAGCAGAAAGTCACAATCTAATTGGGACTTCTAAACTATCACCCAGTCTGCAGTGTAACAATTGCATTAGAGCCAGATGGCCAGGATGATTAATTAAAATCATTAATTAAGTTAAATTAATAATTTAAATTAAGTAAATTAATTAAAATTAATTAAAATCTACTTGACTGGGCCATGAGATGCCCAGATAGCTGATAAAATATTATTCTTGAGTGCATCTGTGAGAGTGTTTTCATAAGATATTAGCACCAGATTCAATAGACTGAGTAAAGAAGATTCACCCTCCCCAGTGTGGGAGCATCATCTAATCAGTTGAGGGCCCTCATAGAACAAAAAGGCAGAAGGAAGGCAAGTGTGTTTCCTTTCTTGAGCTGAAATATCCATCTTCTGGCACTGGACATCAGAACTCCTGGTTCTTGGGTCTTCCAACTCTGAGACTTAAACCAGTGGCCTCCTTGGTTCTCAGGCTTTTGTCTCTGACTGAATTATACCACAAACGTTCCTGGTTCTCCAGCTTGCAGATGGTATATCATGAGACTTCTCAGCCTCCAAAATCATGTGAGTCAAATTCCATAATAAATATCCTCTTATATATCTCTACATATCCTATCAGTTCTGTTTCTCTGGAGAACCTTAATACAATGATCACAAGAAGAACAGTTATTGAGACTGTTGTCTCTCTAGGCAGAGATTATGGTGACTTAGACTAAAGTTGTGGCCAAGAAAAGTGGACCAATTTGAAACAAATGTAAAAGTTAGGCTTGCAAAAACAAGAAATTGAGTCCAAGGGAGGGAGAGGGAGGAGTCAAGGGTAACTGCCAGGTTTCTAGCCTGAACAGCACAGGGAAATGGAGGAGTCATTTCCTGAAATAAGGAAAACAAAAGGAGTAACATACTTAAAAAGAAGATGGTAAATTCAGTGTTGATACTTGCAAGTCATCAAAAGGGTGGGATCTGATGGACAATGGATTATCTGGATTTGGGGTTCAGAACTAGGATCTAAACTGGGATATATACAGAGAAGCCATCAGCATATACTTGGTATCTGAAATCAAAGTAGTAAGATCACCTGGGAAGATTATGTACAGTCAGAAAGGGGCCTGAGTTTAGAGGAACTCCAATAGATAGAGGAGAAAAAACAAAATCAGAAATAAGCCAAAGTAGATGTCAGAAGAAATTTAAAAGAATGTGATGCCAAGAAAAATGGAGACATGTTTTACACATGAAATGTAATTGAGAAATCAAGAAGGTTAGAACTAAGATGTGACCTTAATGAGTACTGTTTCTCTAGGGGTTGGGAAGAAACTGAGTTGGATTAGGAAATGAGAAAATAGTGACATCAAGTATGGACAACTAGTATAAGAAGTTTGCTTGGAAAAGGAAGAGACAAACAGGGCAGCAGTTATGCGTGGGTTTTACTGGACAATAGGAAGTGTTATAAATTTTTGAGCAAGAGAATAAATGACCCTATGAAAACAAGACTTTGAGAAAGTAATTTTCACCAGACTGGGAGAACATCTGGGGTAGCAGATATATATTCACACCCAGAAGTTTCATTCCTCCGAGGGCCTACTGTTTTGACTTAGAGGAAATGCAGACATTAGAAGATTCTCCTTTACCAAGTATACCCAAGGATGCTTGAAATGAGTCCATCTGGTCATCAGTACCTCCCCCTTCAGAAGCACTGATTCATGGCCAGCCTACTGACCCCAAAGTCTAAGCTGGTACCATTTAAATCTCCTTGCACCTACCAGCTGGTCACAGTTGTTTTGAAGGTTGAAGCTGCCAACAGTGCTGCCAGAAAGTTGCCCATGTCACTGGTGCTGCTGCCAGCGAGGATGGGACTCTGGAGCCCTCCAGGGACAGGAACCTGGTTAAAATGTTCATTTACATTTTAGACCTTGGGTCACCGAGGCATAGAGTCTCCAACAAAGCAAGAACAACTTGCGTGTGTGTGAGGTTTTCTGACGACAGCTGCCTGTCGAGTGCTGTCTGTTGGTCAGGAGGTTTTCTATGTACTTTAGCTTGTTTAATTCTCACAACCACCCTCTGAGGTAGGTATGATTATTACCATTCCTGTTGTACAACTGAGGGAACTGACACGTGGAGAAGTGAGGCAACTTGACCAAGGTCACCAATCTAACAGGTAGCGGGGCAGGGCACTCACGCGGACGAGTCTGTCCATGGATACCACAGTCATCGCCACCGCTCCCCTGACACTTGGACTTCGGGCTGAGGGTACCTCTGTTGCCCACCTCATATTCCTTCCTCTTTGCATCCTTTTCTGAAATGTAGCCACCGATTCCACCCCAGGTCAAGAAGTATATTTTTACATCTGGTTTTATGGTGGGGAGGAAGTGGTCTCACTTCCTCGATCCTAGTGATTTACTGAGTGTCTATTCTAAACAGACACTGTGAAAGGGGAAAGGGCTACAGTTAAGCCCCAGATCAGCCAGTGTGCTAGTACATCCAGGATACAGAGCAGCCTGTTATCCATATCCTCCTACCATGAACACAAGGGCCAAATGTCCCTTTAGACAAATATTTATGTGACTCAGGTATGTTGGATGAACAAGAGTGTCCCTCCTCCCTCATGTAAAAACAGGTCTACTATGACTGCTATTTTGACTGCTAACACAGCAGAAACATTTGGACTCACAGTAATCAGGTATGTTTGCCTCTTCTCCTTATAGAGATATTTCAAGAACCAGGATCCGTTCCCTGCCTAGCTATGGCTTAGAAAATCTTAAGAAGCTGCGGGCCAAGTCAACTTACCGCTTAAAAAAGCTTCCCAGTCTGGAAAAATTTGTCACACTCGTGGAGGCCAGCCTCACCTACCCCAGCCACTGCTGTGCCTTTGCAAACTGGAGGCGGCAAACGTGAGTTTTCTCTGTCCAGCCCTTGAGCCCTGTTTGGGCATTTCTCCAATGGAGTACTTGGTCCACAACTTCTGCATCCATGATGAAATCCCTTAGGCAAGTTCTAGATCAAAGCCTTAGTGTTTTTTTTTGAAAATGGGTTCACAGGAGAGAGCTACCCACATGGTAGGCTACCTACCAAATATTAAATGCTGCTGCTGCTGCTAAGTCACTTCAGTCGTGTCTGACCCTGTGCGACCCCATAGACGGTAGCCCACCAGGCTCCTCTGTCCCTGGGATTCTCCGGGCAAGAGAAATGGAGTGGGTTGCCATTTCCTTCTCCAATGCATGCATGCATGCTAAGTCACTTCAGTTGTGTCCGACTTTGTGTGACTCTATGGACAGCAGCCCACCAGGCTCCTCTGTCCACAGGATTCTCTAGGCAAGAATACTGGAGTGGGTTGCCATTTCCTCCTCCACCACACTAAACCTCCCTTACTCATCTTTGGAGCTTAGCACCTCACAGGGAGAACAAAGATTATGACATCTGTTCACTTTGGCTTTCAAGGCTGGTCAGGTTCCAGGAATCCCAGGTTAAAGAGGGTAATCCTAATAAAGCCAAGTTCTAGTGGGTGGCTAAAAAGTTGAGGTTGTGGAAAGGGAGTACTTTGAAGTTTACATGTTCCAGATATTTAAAGGATCCACCAGGGATACAGGTACTTCCCAGGTGGTTTTGTGGTTAAAAAAAAAAACCCACCTGCCAAGTAGCAGAAGCAGGTTCAATCCCTGGGTCAGGAAGATCCCCTGGAGAAGGAAATGGCAATCCACTCTAGTATTCTTGCATGGGAAATCCTATGGCAGGCTACAGTCCATGAGGTTGCAAAAGAGCAGGACACAATTTAGTGACTAAACAACAACAATAGGAGATATAATCTATTGGGTATCAGGAATTCTCCAAGTTTCTGCCTCTCCTGAGCTCACTGACACAACCCATTCCATGCAGTTGCACTCAGTCAGATGATGCCTGGTTCCTACTCTTTCACAGTAGCCCAGCATGAACACAGCTTCTGTGATACTGTTTTACTGCTTAACGTAGCCACTTCTATTATTCAACCTTAACATGCAGACATATACCCTACTCTAAAAACAAAACAACCAAATAATATACACCCTAAAATGTTTTGAACAGGCAGCAGTCCACACTCAGACCCATGTAAAGGGTCTGCAGAAAAGGGGCTACTCTTCAGAATTTGCACACATCATTAGGGAACTCCCCAGAATCAGACACTCCCCACAAGTTAGCTCAAGAGCTAGGGAATTTCTTCTTAAGGACTAGAATTTTTAAGAGCTTGGGCTGAAGCAGAAGGCCTGCCTCTTTTATAGTCCAGAAAGAGATATTCACAGCCAGGTCAGTGAAATTGGTATTTCACTGCCAAAATCCTGGAACTAAATACCCACCAGGAGAAATCTCAGAGGATGTTAAGACCACTGAAGGAGCTGCACATCACATGCTGTCAGTACCCAACACCATAGGAATATATTCTCTTACTCAGTTGCCCAGACTCCTCTGGTCTCTCCACCCCCTGGTAGTATAGATGTAGCGTCAGGGATCACCCAACTGGAAATCTCCAGGTCTGTCTTACATTGTACCATGGTTTGAAGGGTTTCCTTGTCCCTCTGGACCACTGGGCTCTCACCTTCTCTAGGTCCCTATTTTAAATTACATCAGGGCTTCTCAGGTGTGGCAAAGGAGAGGCCCACAGCTCTTCAAAGAACACGTGCCAAGACAGAATACAGAAATCACAATGATGTTTGGTCTTTCTATTTAGCAAATTCACAAGCCCACAACAATATGGTTATGCTATTCAGAAGATAATAAACACGGGATTTGTGTTTTAATTGTGTCACTTCATGCTATACCATAGTAGGTGTAGCACCGTTAGGTAATGAAATTTGAGTTTAAAGTTGCATGATGAAACTGCCCCTCCAGTCTTCACTTGGAAATAATGCCCAAAGTGTAAATCTTGGGCCCTGTGACTGTGAGATTTTGGCCGATGGCCCTTCTGAACTCTCATGGAAAAATCTTACAATCCACTCCTCTCCCTCATTTGTCATTGAACTGGTTATGTCCTTGTCATAGTTCTATACTCAGCTAACATTGCTATTTTGTCCTTGTTTTGTTATTTCTTGTTTTCAGGTGCTTTCTTTCCAGCTAGATTTTAAACTGATGCACTTGGCATATTCATTAAGTACCCACATAGGGCATGACCCCAATATGAACTCAGTACATAACCACCATCCTCTGTCTTCATATTGCTGATACCTGCCTAGTACTCACTGCCAGGCATATTAAAACTTTGTACCTTTATCTCATTTAAGTTTCACAAAAGTAACAGCACTATTCTCTTCTCACAAAGGCAGAAACTGAGACTCAGAGACTGTAAACAACTTGACTGACGCCAGTCGGACTCAAACTCTCTGGTCTGTCTATCTTCAAAACTCAGACTCTGGGCCACTCTGCCATGCACTTCCCAAGTAACTGTACATTGATTTATTGGGGGTCCAGGAGTACCACTTTTTAACTCCACCCCAAACTGAATTGTCAATTTCTTATAATACTTAGGATTTGCTGAGGCATTGCAGCGGCAAGACTTTATTTCCCTGGCTTCCATTTTTCTTTCTAGTCTTCTCCCATAGACATACATTGTTTACCATTTCCCCACTCATTTAGGTGACTTCCATTTCAGGAAAGGAAAGCATCAATACTTAACATATACCAGTAGCAGTATTAACAAAAAGCATCATCACAGCAGTCAACATAAGCCCCAGGAAGTGAAGGCTGTGTCTAGATGGTTAGTCAGATCCATTCCGGTGAATCGAATCACAGTCTGCAAGTGCCAGGTTACTTACTTCCTGTTTTTAGAACTGGGCTGCCACCGATTCAATGACTGGAAAAACACAGTGATTCTCTTGTTCCCTCTTTGCCAGTCTCTGAGCTTGCCTTACTTTTTTTTTTTTGCAAGATCTCTGGCTAAACCAAAAGATTTTGTGCACATTTTCAATTCCATATATGTTATTAACTGTTTAACCTCCTTAGTTTCAACTATGACTGACGTAAGTAAGAAGCTCTATCAGTCTCTAAAACAAAACAAAATGACACAGTCTCCAGGGGGAAAAAAAAAAGAGTCTGTAGGCCCAAGGGAAAAATGACTTCCTAGCAATTCAATTCACTTTCTGGAAGGGAGAGAAGGGAGGAATGGGTTCTCACTAACAGTCCCTTCTCCTAGAGGGTCATGGGGAAAGTTCAGTCCAGCCCGTGTCCACTGCAGACTTGACCAGCCCCCATTGTTCAGCACCTAATGGAATCTTTACCTCTTCCACACCCCATCCACTCTCTCCTTCTTATGGTTGGGGGTGGGAGGGCAGTCTTTGAAGAGTTTTAACACTCACCTCCCCACTCACTTCTGAGATTTTGTTAAGGCTTGAGACAAATGCAGTCACTCAACATTGCTGTGAGCTTGTCCCTCAGGGAGGGAGGAAATGAACAGGGTATGTGTGTATGTTTCCATTCGAAAGAAGACCCAGTGTGAAACATCCCCATTCCTTAAGACTTTGCTTCAAAACTATTCAGAACTACTACCCCCATCTCTACTTGTACTATCCACTTGTCTGGATAGAACATTTGTCATCTGGCTTTCATTCAAATCCCTTCTGGAAGTGCCTATATTCTGTTGGCAAGGCCTCTTGTATGTTGGGGTTCAAAGGGGGGAGACTAAGACAGAAAAAGTGACCCCGAAAAGATCCAGCTCCCTAGGGCATGAGTTACAATCCCTCACAACCTGCATTCTCAGGTTGAGATCCTTTTGGGATCTCACTAGCAAACTGCTGAAAATGAGAGAGTCAGGCTTACCTTGCAGACAATGCCTGAGGCCTACTGTGGCCCTTGAGGAGTGAAATAATAAAGAATACACCCCTCAGTAACATTTCAGGCAAGTTAGCAGACCTCCTAGTAGCACAAGTACCAAAGAGCTGGATAAGAGTTGGCTTCGAACAAACTAAAGACTCTGATCTTCCAAACTATGCAGACAAACTCCCACTTGAGTCAGAGGACAGTCCAGAGCTTCTAGGACTGGGGTTTAGTGTAGAGAAAATGGAATATATATTACTCAGGCATATGAAGGGAGGGCTGAATAGAAATGGGGAAGGGAGAGGATGGAGTTGATATCAAGTCTGTAAATTATCTGCACTTAACAGTAAGACTTAGCTAGTCCCAGGCGCCTTCCTCCCCACATTCAGTTTGTGGCCAGATGGTTTCCCGAGTGGGCCATCCAACTCGAGGAATATATACACAAGTTGTTCTGTTCATTTACAGTAAGAAGCATTAACCCTTGAGCTTAGTCTCAAGGGCAGACAAACTGTTAGAAGAAAAAAAAATCTCAAGAAGAAATCCCATTCTCTACCCTGTGTAAAGACAGTGATATATTTGCCATTCTGGATCCAACATGTTGACTCTGTTCCTTTTTGTATTTTTCTAGCTCTGACCTTCATCCAATTTGCAACAAATCTATGTTAAGGCAAGAAGTTGATGACATGACTCAGGCTAGGGGTCAGAGAGTCTCTTTGGCAGAAGATGATGAGCCCAGCTATGCCAAAGGATTTGACGTGATGTACAGTGAATTTGACTATGACTTATGCAATGAAGTGGTTGATGTGACTTGCTCCCCTGAGCCAGACGCATTTAATCCATGTGAAGATATCATGGGGGATGATATTCTCAGAGTCTTGATATGGTTTATTAGCATCCTGGCCATCACTGGGAACATCCTAGTGCTGGTGATCCTGATCACCAGCCAGTATAAACTCACAGTCCCCCGGTTCCTCATGTGCAATCTGGCCTTTGCCGATCTCTGCATTGGAATCTACCTGCTGCTCATAGCCTCAGTTGATGTCCACACCAAAAGCCAGTACCACAACTATGCCATCGACTGGCAAACTGGAGCAGGCTGTGATGCTGCCGGCTTTTTCACTGTCTTTGCCAGTGAGCTCTCAGTCTACACTCTGACCGCCATCACGCTGGAAAGGTGGCATACCATCACCCATGCCATGCAGCTCGAATGCAAAGTGCAGCTCCGCCATGCTGCCAGTGTCATGCTGGTGGGCTGGATCTTTGCTTTTGCAGTTGCCCTCTTTCCCATCTTTGGCATCAGCAGCTACATGAAGGTGAGCATCTGCCTGCCCATGGACATTGACAGCCCCTTGTCACAGCTCTATGTTATGTCCCTCCTTGTGCTCAATGTCCTGGCCTTTGTGGTCATCTGTGGCTGCTACGCTCACATCTACCTCACGGTGAGGAACCCCAACATCACATCCTCTTCTAGTGACACCAAGATAGCCAAGCGCATGGCCATGCTCATCTTCACCGACTTCCTCTGCATGGCACCCATCTCCTTCTTTGCCATCTCTGCCTCCCTCAAGGTGCCCCTCATCACTGTGTCCAAGTCAAAGATCCTCCTGGTCCTGTTCTACCCCATCAACTCCTGTGCCAACCCCTTCCTCTATGCCATCTTCACCAAGAACTTCCGCAGGGATTTCTTCATTCTGCTGAGCAAGTTTGGCTGCTATGAAGTGCAAGCCCAGACCTATAGGTCAGAAACCTCATCCACTGCCCACAACTTTCATCCAAGGAATGGTCACTGCCCCCCAGCTCCCAGGGTTACCAGTGGTTCCAATTACACACTTATCCCCCTAAGACATTTAGCCAAGAACTAAAACACAATGTACAAATGTTTCTGAGTGTTGAATGACAGATAAGTCTTGCCTTTGAAGAATATGCCATGGAAGAGCTGACAGAGCACTTCCACATACTTCATCTAATTTAATCCCCCTGACACATCCATAAGGTAAATTGGTCAGAAACTATTAACTCCATGTGATTCATTAGGAAACTGAAGACTTCATAACAACATTAATAATTAAAATAATGTAGTACTGCATCACATTTGTTCTATCCTTTATAGCGTTCAAAGTGCTCTTGTTCAGATCATCTCAACTGATCCCTATAAAAGTCCTATTAAGCAGGCAGAACAGGAATTATGCTTGGAGTTTTATAGATGAGGAACTCAAAACTTGAAGGGTTAAGTGACTTGTTCAAAATTGCTCAACTTATAAGAAGCAAAGCCAAAATTAAATGTTCTGACTCCCAGAGAACTTGCAAGAGAAGCAGTGCAATATTTATTCACTCATTCATTCCCTCAATGAATATTTACTGAATATCTATGTGATCCTTTGAAATATGTCAACCTGAGTAGGCTGAACTACATTTCCCAGAATTCCCTTTTCTTAAATCTTTCCCATGAAGGTAGGCCACATGAAAGATTTTCCTGAAAACAGGAGGATGGAAGGGAAGCTGCAGCCATTTTGTCACTCACACTTTGTTGCTCATCTGTTGATTCAGCTCACTGCTGTGAGTATGCAATGGGTCCACCATACCCTGGAACCTTCCTCGGGTTCTCTGCCTCTTAAGTCAAGTATATGTGTTTAGCTCCATGTTGAAGAACACCCATGTTTAGCAGAACACTTTTATCACCAAGGTCAGAAGCAACAAGAACAGAAATAGATTTTAGTTTGACCTTGTGGAGTCTGTCTTGAACTTATGGCTTCAAGCATGCTTGTGATCTTCCCTTTATGACTGCCTGCCCTATACACTAGCATCAGATGTAGAGACAACATTCTTACATAGCCCACTTTATCAACCTCCACAATTGTGTAAGTCAAATCCCTGTAACAAATCCCTGCCATATATATATGTATATATACACATATATATATGTACATGACTGCTTCTGCTTCTTCAGTCAAACCCTGACTGAAGTATACAACCCATATGGCGTGCCTATGGATTATATTGTTAAGAACACAGCAGCTTTGAAATTGGAGCTGAGATTTCATTCTTACTCCACAATAAGGCAGGACTTCTCCCTATCTCAGTGTCTTCCTCTGCAATGGGAGTTGGTTATAGTATCTAACTATTGGGCTGATTATAACAATTAGAAAAGAAAGTGGGTTTAAGGTACCTATTGTTATAACAGTCTTGATGAACAAGTTCACTTCTCTCCTCCCAGATCAATGCCTGAACTTGCACCTAGTTCTCCTAACTGGGATCTAGAACTCATTCCATCACATATTATTCCTAATAAATAACTACACTTCCCCTGCCTGCTTTCACAAATGACCCCATTTAGATGATCTGATCATCAGCTCAGTTCAGTCGCTCAGTCGTGTCCAAATTTTTGCAACCCCACGGGCTGCAGCAACCCAGGCCTCTCTGTTCGTCACCAACTCCCAGAGCCAACTCAAACTCATGTCCATTGCGTCGGTGATGCCATCCAACCATCTCATCCTCTGTTGTCCCCTTCTCCTCCTGCCTTCAGTCTTTCTCACCATCAGGGTCTTTTCCAATGAGTCAGTTCTTCGTATCAGGTGGCCACAGTACTGGAGTTTCAGCCTCAGCATCAGTCCTTCTAATGAATATTCAGGACTGATCTCCTTTAAGATCGACTGGTTGGATCTCCTTGCAGTGCAAGGGACTCAGGAGTCTTCTCCAACACCACAGTTGGAAAGCATCAATTTTTCAGTGCTCAGCTTTTTTATACTCCAACTCTCACATCCATGCATGACTACTGGAAAAACCATAGCTTTGACTAGATGGATCTCATCAGTTCAGTTCAGTTCAGTCGCTCAGTCGTGTCCGACTCTTTGCAACCCCATGAATCGCAGCATGCCAGGCCTCCCTGTCCAACACCAACTCCTGGAGTTCACTGAGACTCACATCCATCGGGTCAGTGATGCCATCCAGCCATCTCATCCTCTGTCGTCCCCTTCTCCTCCTGCCCCCAATCCCTCCCAGCATCAGAGTCTTTTCCAATGAGTCAACACTTTGCATGAGGTGGCCAAAGTACTGGAGTTTCAGCTTTAGCATCATTCCTTCCAAAGAAATCCCAGGGCTGATCTCCTTCAGAATGGACTGCTTGGATCTCCTTGCAGTCCATGGGACTCTCAAGAGTCTTCTCCAACACCACCGTTCAAAAGCATCAATTCTTCGGCGCTCAGCTTTCTTCACAGTCCAACTCTCACATCCATACATGACCACAGGAAAAACCATAGCCTTGACTGGACGGACCTTTGTTGGCAAAGTAATGTCTCTGCTTTTCGATATGCTATCTAGGTCGGTCATAACTTTCCTTCCAAGGAGTAAGCATCTTTGAATTTCATGGCTGCAGTCACCATCTGCAGTGATTTTGGAGCCCCCCAAAATAAAGTCTGACACTGTTTCCACTGTTTCCCCATCTATTTCCCATGAAGTGATGGGACTGAATGCCATGATCTTCGTTTTCTGAATGTTGAGGTTTAAGCCAACTTTTTCACTCTCCATTTTCACTTTCATCAAGAGGCTTTTGAGTTCCTCTTCACTTTCTGCCATAAGGGTGGTGTCATCTGCATATCTGAGGTGATTGATATTTCTCCTGGCAATCTTGATTTCAGCCTGTGTTTCTTCCAGTCCAGCGCCTCTCATGATGTACTCTGCACATAAGTTAAATAAGCAGGGTGACAATATACAGCCTTGACGAACTCCTTTTCCTATTTGGAACCAGTCTGTTGTTCCATGTCCAGTTCTAACTGTTGCTTCCTGACCTGCATACAGATTTCTCAAGAGGCAGGTCAGGTGGTCTGGTATTCCCATCTCTTTCAGAATTTTCCACAGTTTATTGTGATCCACACAGTCAAAGGCTTTGGCATAGTCAATAAAGCAGAAATAGATGCTTTTCTGGAACTCTCTTGCTTTTTCCATGATCCAGTGGATGTTGGCAATTTGATCTCTGGTTCCTCTGCTTTTCTAAAACCAGTTTGAACATCTGGAAGTTCACGGTTCACATATTGCTGAAGCCTGGCTTGGAGAATAAATAACCACAAATCCCCACAACCAGCCCACAAAGCTCCAAGTCTCCTCTGAGAGTATCCTTGTTCCATGTCAAAGCCAATCCTTCCTTCTCTTAGCCCATGGCAAACATTTCAAAAGTTGGTCCCAAATGAATTAACAAGAGCTGAAGAAAAACCAGAGATATTACTTTGCCAACAAAGGTGCATCTAGTCAAGGCTACGGTTTTTCCAGTGGTCATGTATGGATGTGAGAGTTGGACTGTGAAGAAAGCCGAGTGCCAAAGAATTGATGCTTTTGAACTGTGGTGTTGGAGAAGACTCTTGAGAGTCCCTTGGACTGCAAGGAGATCCAACCAGTCCATCCTAAAGGAGATCAGTCCTGGGTGTTCATTGGAAGGACTGATGCTAAAGCTGAAACTCCAATACTTTAGCCACCTCATGCAAAGAGTTGACTCATTGGAAAAGACCCTGATGCTGGGAGAGATTGGGGGCAGGAGGAGAAGGGGATGACAGAGGATGAGATGGCAGGATGGCATCACCGACTCGATGGACATGAGTTAGAGTGAACTCTGGGAGTTGGTGATGGACAGGGAGGCCTGGTGTGCTGCAATTCATGGGGGTCACAAAGAGTCAGACACGACTGAGTGACTGAACTGAACTGAAGAAAAACCAACCATCTCTGCAGATGTGACCTGGCATCCCCTGATCTATTATTAACGTGGAGTGAAGAATGGAATACGTAGCCACAGGAATAGTCTCGAGCTGAGCAGGTCAGTGCAGTAGCCAGTAGCCACATGTGGCCATTGAGTATTTGAAATCCAGCAGCCTGAACTGGGACCTACTATGAGTAAAAGACACAATGGGTTTCAAATATTTAGTGCAAAGAAAAAAGAATTACAATATCTCAATAATTTTGATAATGATTACATCTTGGAACAAGTATTATTTTGGACAGCCTGAGAAAAATACATTTAAAAATTAATCTCACCTATTTCTTTTTACATTTGTTAATGTGGCTGCTAGAATATTTAAAATTACCTAAGTGAATCGTTTTCTATTCCGTTTCTATTCTATTTCCAATAGAATCGTATTTCTATTGGAGAGCATGGCTCTAGAGTTATATGAAAATAAAGCATTTTCATTTAGTATTTTCCCCCCTAGGACTCCACTGCCGCACTGTTGGGCTCTCCCAACTCCATCTGCAATCATTTTTCTTCATTGTTTGTCACCAGAGGGGAGTATTTCTGAATTTGGACTAAAAAGCAAGTAGCATCTAAATTAAAAATAGGATACAGTATTAATTATTTCACAGCATAGCTGTTGATGAGACAATGATTTAACAGATAGTGGTTCTGAGAGTCAAGAATATATTCAAAGATAAACATACACCAAGAGAACCTCAGAAGGCTTTCATTCAGTTACTCTGTCATACACTTCCTGGTAAGAGATAAAACTTTCCTCAAACCAGCAAATATATTTATAGGCAACTACATCAAGCATTTTGAAACCCTTTAGACAAATCCTAAAAGGAAAACACTTTCTCTATTTCCTGTATTTGAATTAAAAAAAAAAAAAAACGAATCCAGTGTATCAGTTACTCTCCCTCCTAAACAGTGATTATACAGGTAACACCTCTAGTCTGCATCTTCCAGAATGATGCTTCAGGATGCATGGTGACCCAGGGAAAGGGGGGAAGAGGGGAAGAGGGGAAGGCAAAGGGGGAGGAAGAAGGAAAAGGAACAGAAAAAGAAAAAGAAACACAACCAAAAGAAATGTCAAAATGTTATCCCAAGTTGCTCTTTTTCTAAAATTTCTATTCATAATCTTGAATACCATAAAGAGGGCCAGTGTCTCCCAAGGATTTCTTAAAGTACCCATATCTCCAGAGGTGATATTCAAAATACTAACAACTGGCCTGGTACAGCCCAGGGACTGATCTCAGAATGAACCCTGGTGGTGAGCAATCAATTGGGCCATCATAATACAAACAGGGTGAATGCCAGCCCTGCATGCATACCTCCCAGCCCCCTAACCTGAACCCAGACCTGTTCCCAGATACCTTTCCTCAAGCTTTAATCCACCATACCCTCCTTCAGTCCCATCCTGGCCAGCCTCTCTTATCACCTTCTGCCTCAACCCTCCTTTCCTCCAGATCCTCCTTCACTGAATCCTAAGAAGCTGACAGATAATATAGGATCCTCCTTGGAGGGGTCAGAACAAAGAGACCAAATGAGTAAATCCAGAAGCTCTTAGGGAACAGAGTGAAATGATGAGCTGGCTTTACAGATTAATAAACAATTTTTATCTTGCCACACACAGAAGCAATAATGCAAAGAGGGCTGATGGCACCAGAAACTGTATTTCACTACAAGTCTCCACTCATTAAATACAAAATACCCTTCAGACCTTGTTTCTGGAAAAGATACACCGAGGGAAGGATAAGACAAGAGGAAAGACCCCTCTCGCTCTTGTATCAGCAAAATATAACAGATCTTACCAGAAGTGATATTCTGCCTTATTTAGGCCAGTATATTTTAGCACCCATTAGAAAGCAGAAAAAGATCAATGAAACTGATTTTTTTTTTTTAATTCTGGTGTGAGAGCTGTAAACTTTGGGCTTATGAAGAATTTCATTTTAATAGGAAAATTTATAGAAACAAGCAAAGAATGAAGTTTCTGATTCTGGATAGTAATCCAAATAGAGACAGAAGACAGCAGTAGAGAAAGAGGACAAATATATAGAAAACTTTAACTGTTTAATATATGACACTAAAGAAACTAAAAGTCAGCACAAAATAAAGCCCAACCATGAGGTCATGCTTGCTTGTTCTCATCAAAATGCTTTCTTTCAGCTGCAAATAGCAGAAACTCCAAGTAAAAAAAAATGCCTTAAATATGAAGGCCAATTATATAAGATGCTCCAAACTTGGGTGAGCAGCTCAGTGGTCTCAAGGACACAGGACCTTTCTGTGTCTTTGCCCCACCATACTTGGAGTGTTCCACCATGCCTTCCTCATGGTAGCAAGGCTGCTGCCGCAGTTCCAGACACCACAGGTAGGCAGGAATGAACCCAGAAAAAAGAGAGGTCTTTCCTTCATGCATCGCATTTTCAAGGGGAGAAAATTTCTCCCCAAAGACCGTCAGCAAATGTTCCTTCCTACCCATTATGGAAGATTACTGTCCTGCCTGTAAGGGAGGTGTGAAAATGAAGCTCTGCCACACTGAGCCTCTAGGTTGGAAGGCTGGCTCTCCCAGTCACAGAGGCAGAGGGGGAGCTGCAGTGGGAGGGACACTGGCAATCTCATCCTTGCCCTGAGTCGATTCAAATCCTCTCCCATGGGATGAAGACCGTGAGGCTCAAGGTCAGGACACATATGGCACCTAACAACTCACATCCTGTGTCATCACACCTCCCCTGTCTCTCTCTCCACCTCGTCCAGCTCTTCTCCCCAAGTTAGTCTCATCTACTTTTCCCTGGAACAAACTTTAGAAGTTTCTTAGATCTGAAAGCAACTGCTCGAGTCAGACATTGCCCAAGAAAAGGAAAAGGAGAAAGAGAGTAGGGGAAAAAAAGAGAAAAGAAACAAACAAACACACACATGCACACACACAGACACTTGGATAGGAAGAATGGAGATGTGAGGAGGAGGAGAAAGAGGACAGGGCAGGACAAGTTAAACAAAGGAGTACTGTGGAGAGGAGCCAGGCCCGGACTCTAGTACTTGCCCATCTCAGGCTTAAAACACTTTCAACTCATTGCAAAGACTTCAACTCAAAACACTGAATGGCCTCAGTCTTAGATCACAGTAGAAAGGTCCACCCTTCATTCCATGATGTTTAGACTTCCCAGGGCTCCATGTACCATGATCTGCATTCCCAAGATCCAGTTTAAAGGATGAGTAATGGGAAAATATTTTTGAAGGTCTTCAAAGCCTCTTCACTTCATATGTCAATATAAAGACAGTTCAGTCCTTTCCAGGAGCCCAGGTCTTCTCTCCAATTGCATTACCCACAGCCCCTAAGTGTTCTGTTCTGGGATAGGAAAGTCTCAAAAATGCACTAAATCCCAAAGTTTTTCAGAGTGTCATCTGTGTGCTCTTGCTTCCTTTTCTTCTGTTTACTTTACAACACAGGATTCCTTGAATTTTGATATCTTCTTTAGAGACAAATACAAAGAGAGAATATCATAAAAGTCATCTTATTTTTAGTGATAGTTTCCACATAATAAGATGCAAAGAGCATTCTTGGCTCTGCATTTAGAGAATTCTCGGGCAATTTCCCCCCCACGTATCATTAGCTAGGGTCCTTTAAACTTCCAGGTATTAATGAGGTGCATAAAGAAGAGGCTTGGGTAGAAAAGGTTTTAAGTTGTTTCATAAACAGCAGAAGCTGTACCACAGGGTTCCTGTCTTCCAAAAATCAATCTAGCAAATTGTTATACGTTTCTGTTTCCCTTTAGGTGGGGGCGAGGGGGAGGAAGAGAAAGAAGGAGATGAAGCAAGAAAACCTGAAAAATACCAGTAAGAATAAATTGCCTCTGTCTATAGAGATGGAAACCCTTCACAGGCCACATCCCTACAGAAACCCTGACAAATTCTCCTCTCCATCTATTCCACATACAGCATGAGCTGCTTCCAGTCCAGGCTCCCAGTATCACAGGCCAGGGTAGTGCTTCCTCAGGAAACAGCCCTGGAAGACCCCCATCCAACATAAGCTAACAGAACATTGGATGTGGGTCAGTCGGGCTGGTGTGTTAATCCTCTTTCCTAGGATGTCTGGCGTGCTTCAGGCAGCTTAGTTGTCTATGTATTTCAGTGAACAGCTTTAGATCAAAATTCAAGAGCCAATTTACTTGTGGAAGGGAGTCTAATCAAAAGACATAATGGTGAAGCATTTGGGATTGTGTAAATATTTGGTGTTGGGATAAATTTTATCACTGGTGGCTACCTCTAGAAATCAAAAACTCACTCTGAAGAAGCCCACAGAGTTCTGTTTTCCACTCATTCATTCTCTCATTTAACGAATATTTATTGAGTGCCTAGTGTAACCCACTCAACACTGTGCTGTTGGAGAAGACTCTTGAGAGTCCCTTGGACTGCAAGGAGATTCAACCAGTCCATCCTAAAGGAAATCAGTCCTGAATATTGATTGGAAGGACTGATGCTGAAGCTGAAACTCCAATTCTTTGGCCACCTGATGAGACATGACTCATTGGAAAAGACCCTGATGCTGGGAAAGATTGAAGGCAGGAGGAGAAGGGGACGACAGAGGATAAGATGGTTGGATGGCATCACCAATGCTACGGACATGAGTTTGAGTAGGTTCTGGGAGTTGGTAATAGGCAGGGAAGCCTGGCATGCTGCAGTCCATGGGGTCACAAAAAGTCTTACACGACTGAGCAACTCAACTAGTGTAACCCAAGCACTATTCCAGTCACTGGAAAAACAGCGGTAAATAATCCAGTGAAAATTCTACCTTCAGGGAATTTACATTCTAGTAAAGGGAGCAGAAGACACACAAGTTAAATAAGTAAAATATATGGAGTGCTGGACACTGGTAGGTTCCCATAACAAAGCACAAAGCAGGGAAGCAGGATGTAATATAAACTGTCAGGGAATAATTAAAGGCCTCCCTAAAAAGATGACTTTAGACTAAAAACAGAAGGGAAGTGGAAAGTGAGACATGTGGATATTGAGGGAAGGTTGGTTTGGGCAGAGGAAAGAACAAGTACAAAAGCCCTTAGGCTAGGCTAATTTTTTTGTGTTCTAGAAAAATAAGGTCTGTATGGCTGGAGCAGAGAAAAAGGGGGTGGGAGAGAGGGACAAGGACAAAAAATACAGCTGGCCGGGTTACTGTTATAGCTTTACTTCTAAATAGGTGAAGTGGCAGAAAAATATTGGGAAGGTTGTAGTAACTATTAATTGAGTCATTGTGTGTTGATGGCCTGGCCTAGCGTTAAACACTAGGAGATCCTGAATTCAGCCACTTTTCATTGCCTCTAACAGCTTGCTCCACCTCATCCTCCTCAGCCCCCACCCTTCCAGTTTCCCCAGCCTCCACTTCACACCCCCCACCCCCACCATTCTCCACCCTCTCTACAGCAAAGCTGCTCTCCTGCAGAGTTGTCACTTTGTAAAGAAGATGATAAATGGCTCACACCATAGAGATAATAATCTCTGAAATTTCAATGGGCTTTACACATTCTAGAAGACATTGACTTGCATTGGCTCATTAGATCCTCAAAACATTTCTGTGAGATAGGAAGGGTTCTTTTATTATAAAAGAAGAAATCACCATTCTGAAGTTCAGAATGTAGCCCATCTAGAGTCTTACAGCTAAGGGAAGGCAGAGTAAGACTAGAATTCAAGCCTCCTGCTGTCCCCTTCCTAGTTATAGAAGTAAAGATATTGGCTTCCCTGATGGCTCAGTGGTAAAGAACCTGCCTGCAATGCAGGAGACACAGGTTCAATCCCTGAGTCCAGAAGATCCCCTGGAAGAGGGCATGGCAACCCACTCTAGTATTCTTGCCTGGAGAATTTCATGGACAGAAGAACCTGGAGGGCTACAGTCCAGGTCACAGAGAGTCGGACACGACTGAATGATAACACACAGAGATACTGGAAACACCACTCTCAGCATGAACGAAGGGCAATGGCCTAAATCAGACACTTCCAGCAGCAAGACTAAACCAGGAGCTGACCATGTTCTCTCACAACTGGTGTTTGGTCACAGTGGAGCCTTGATGGCATGGATTTAGTTCAATCAACAGGGAAAACAGAATCACAAAGCAAAGTCAAGCATGCAGGTAAGCAGGATTTTATATTTTTTTGCTAATTCCCTGTAACATTTCTCCTCCTAATCCCAGGCACAGTGTCCCCCTAACTGGCAGGCAGCTGAGCTCAGCAGAAGCCAAGAGGGAAACTCACTGAAGTCCATGAAGTGTACACTAACCCAGGATGTGTAACTAATCACAGGCCAAACTCGGCTGTGGGTTGAAGTAGTTGAGGAGTTTGAAAACTCTAAATTATTTCCTTAAGAAGGGAATAAATGTGAAGTATATTTTTGTTCATCCCTGAAAGAGCCCATTGTTTGAAGAGGATAAAACCATGGCATGGCCTGGGCCCTTTTCTCTGCTACAATCAATCACTTAACAAAGCAACATAAAGGCAGAAGTGCCCAGAGACCTCGGCCAGGTCTGTGGTAATTAACATCTGCAGTAATCAGTTTGCTACAGTGCAGCGGCCCTGCTCTAGCCATGCTCCAGCACAGCCAAGGGGGCGAGGAGTCCACAAGGCCAAGGGGACATGACCACCCAAGCCTGCACTGAATGTGCTGATACTTGGGGCCCCCAGACCTCCTGCCCAAATAATCAGGGCCTACTTTGTCCTCCCTATGGTGAACCACAGCCCCAGGGCATACCACAAGGCCTGAGGATCACTGTTCTGGGGTGTGGACAGAGCTGACAGATGCAGGTGGTGCCACACAGGATGGAATCAGGATGGGCGGAGAAGAGAGTAACTATGAGTCAATACTTCCATGGGCACTGTGAACCGATTACCACAGATGTTAATGATGGGTCTGCATGAAGAAATGGAGATGGACTGATGCCCTCTCATCCCTACGACTGAGAAAACTACTCAAGGTTTCCAAGACTTTTTTTCCCTCCCTAAGATATTTTTTATTTTTAGACAAAGTATTTTAATATAGAAATTCTTTAACATACAAACTGCCATCACAACACCATTCACATAGTAATGAAGGAATGGGATATAGCAGGAAGCAAGGGAAAGGGAAGGAAGGTTTTCAGCATCCTTACTGCTTCCTCTGCCTACAATCACTCTATGGCCTGTGAGGACAGATCAGGGCAGCCAGAGGAGCACTGATGCTGAGACTGAGACAAACCAACCTAGGGGGAAGAGCAGGTTCCCCTCAACATGCCACGTCCCCACTGAGCAGTCTCCAGGTAAAGCCAGATTCAGTTAGGAGGTAAGAGGGAAGTAGATTTGAGAGGAGGATCAACCATCATTCCACAGCATCCTTCTGATCTCACCTTTGAGAACAGAGTTTTCCAGGGGCTGCTCAATTGACAAGACTTAAAAATTGTCCTAGTTCTTCATAGCTGGCGGGTCAGTATAGTTACCTTCACTGGGACCCACATCCATATTGACCCTACTCTGCCCTTCAGAGAACTTCACCACATTTATCAAAACTCTTGATACCTTATTCTGTCTCCATATTCTTCCCAGTCCTGCACCTTTCTGGTGACTTCAGCACCTTTATGGATCCCCCAGGTTGGATCTCAGCTTCACAATACTTTAACTTACTTACTTGCAGTGCCTTACACCGTCATCGACTTTAGCCACATGTGGCCACAAGTCTGACCTCTTAATTTCCAGAAACAGCCTCCATCCCTCTGAAGTCTTCCCCCTCAGAAGTCTGCTCCCAGACTCCCTCACCATCTACTACCTTTCTCAAATTTCTTCCTGAAACTGGCCTCGTCCTTCAGGCTGCCATGATTTACACATGTTATGCTCCTGCTAGAAGATCCTCCTCGTATCTGTCTGCCTGATATACCCACCCAATCTGTAAAAACTTGGCTCAAACATCATTTTTTCTAAATTCGACATACACTGATTAAGGGCTTCCCTGGTAGCTCAGCTGGTAAAGAATCTACCTGCAATGCTGGAGACCCCTGTTCGATTCCTGGGTTGGGAAGATTCCCTGGAGAAAGGAACAGCTACCTACTCCAGTATTCTGGCCTGGAGAATTCCACGGACAGAGGAGCCTAGCAGGCTACAGTCCATAGGATTGCAAAAAGTTGGACACAATTGAGCAGCTTTCACTTTCACATTGATTGAGCACCTACTAGGAAGCACTCAATGTGCTAAGCAGGAGGATTACAAAAATGAGTAGAATGTCTTCCTTTCCCTTCACAGAGTAGCTCAGAAAACAGACAAGGGAACATAAAATTCCAATCCATGTGGGAGCTCATTACTAGACTTGCCTTACAAGAAACGCTAAAAGACATTCTTCAAGAAGACATAAAAAGATGTTAATTAACATCATAAAAACGCATGATTGCATGTGTAAAACTCTGGTAATGTAAATATATAGTCAAAGTCATTTTCCTAATATTGTGATGGTGATGCATAATTCACCTACAATTAATCTAAAAGTTAAAAAATAAATATAGAAGACTCTTGAGAGTCCCTTGGACTGCAAGGAGAAGATCCAGCCAGTCCATTCTGAAGGAGATCAGCCCTGGGATTTCTTTGGAAGGAATGATGCTAAAGCTGAAACTCCTGTACTTTGGCCACCTCATGCGAAGAGTTGACTCATTGGAAAAGACTCTGATGCTGGGAGGGATTGGGGGCAGGATGAGAAGGGGACGACAGAGAGTGAGATGGCTGGATGGCATCACTGACTCGATGGACGTGAGTCTGAGTGAACTCCGGGAGTTGGTGATGGACAGGGAGGCCTGGCGTGCTGCGATTCATGGGGTCGCAAAGAGTCGGACACGACTGAGCGACTGATCTGATCTGATATTAAAATTAATAACTTACACATTGGACACACAATATAAAAAATTGTAAGGTATAACATCAATAACCTAAAGTGTGAGGGGGAGAAGTAGAGTTGATCCTTGAACAACACAGGGGTTAATCAACATATAACTTTAGTCATCCCTCCATATCTACAATTCCTCTGCATCTGCAGATTCAGCCAACCACAGACCTCATAGCACCATAGTATCTACCACTATTGAAATATATCTGCATATAAGTAGACCCTCAACTCAAACCCATGTTTCTACATGCTAAAAAAATTAGTTTGTTATCATCTTAAAATAGCAAGTTACAAATATAAGATATTTATGTAAGCCTCATTGCAACCACAAAAGAAAACCTGCAGTAGATATAAAACAGATTGAGAAAGAAATCAGAGTATGTGTACTTGCTAAGTCACTTCACTAATGTCCGACTCTCTGTGATCCTATGGACCATAGCCCACCAGGCTCCTCTATCCATGGGATTCTCCAGACAAGATTAGTGGAGTGAGTTGCCATGCCCTCCCCCAAGGGATCGTCACAACCCAGGGATCGAACCCAGGTCTGCCGCATCACAGGTGGATTCTTTACCATTTAAGCCACCAGGGAAGCCCATGAATACTAGAATGGCTAGCCTATCCCTTCTCCAGGAGATTGTCCCAACCAAGAATCGAACTGGGGTCTCCTGCATTGCAGGCAGATTCTTTACCAGCTAAGATAGCAGGAAACGAAGATCATGGCATCTGGTCCCATCACTTCATGGGAAATAGATGGGGAAAGAGTGGAAACAGTGTCAGACTTTATTTTGGGGGGCTCCAAAATCACTGCAGATGGTGACTGCAGCCATGAAATTAAAAGATGCTTACTCCTTGGAAGGAAAGTTATGACCAACCTAGATAGCATATTCAAAAGCAGAGACATTACTTTGCCAACAAAGGTCCATCTAGTCAAGGCTATGGTTTTTCCTGTGATCATGTATGGATGTGAGAGTTGGACTGTGAAGAAAGCTGAGCGCCAAAGAATTGATGCTTTTCAACTGTGGTGTTGGAGAAGACTCTTGAGAGTCCCTTGGACTGCAAGGAGATCCAACCAGTGCATTCTGAAGGAGATCAGCCCTGGGATTTCTTTGGAAGGAATGATGCTAAAGCTGAAACTCCAGTACTTTGGCCACCTCATACGAAGAGTTGACTCATTGGAAAAGACTCTGATGCTGGGAGGGATTGGGGGCAGGAGGAGAAGGAGACGACAGAGGGTGAGATGGCTGGATGGCATCACCGACTCGATGCACATGAGTTAGAGTGAACTCCGGGAGTTGGTGATGGACAGGGAGGCCTGGCGTGCTGTGATTCATGGGGTCGCAAAGAGTCGGACATGACTGAGCGACTGAACTGAACTGAACTGAAGATAGCAGGTAAGCCCTAGTAAGTCCTTCAGTTCAGTTCAGTTCAGTCGCTCAGTCGTGTCCGACTCTTTGCGATCCCATGAATCGCAGCATGCCAGGCGTCCCTGTGTCCATCTCCATCTCCTGGAGTTCACTAAGACTCATGTCCATCGAGTCAGTGATGCCATCCAGCCATCTCACCCTCTGTCATCCCCTTCTCCTCCTGCCCCCAATCCCTCCCAGCATCAGGGTCTTTTCCAATGAGTCAACTCTTAGCATGAGGTGGCCAAAGTACAGGAGTTTCAGCTTTAGCATCAGTCCTTCCAATGAACACCCTTACCTATCAATAATCAGTTTAATGGAAATGTATTCAATTCTCCAAACAAAAGTCATAGACAAAATATCTGCCTCTCCATTGCTATTCTGCAAGCAAGTTCATCAGTACCATCTTTCTAGATTCCATATATATATGTGTGTTAATATACAGTATTTTTCTCTTTCTGACTCACTTCCCTTTGTATAATTGGCTCTAGGTTCATCTATCTCATTAGAACTAATTCAAGTGCATTCCTTTTTTATCCTCTAATTAAAAATAAATTTTAAAAAAGAAAGTCACAGAAGACAAAATAGACTTTAAGCTAAAAATTATCAAAAGAGACAAAAAAAGGCCATTGTGTAATGATAAAGGGGTCATTCCATCAATAAAATATAACAACTGTAAATATTTATGTACCCAGCACCATAGGACCAAAATATATAAAGCAAATACTAACAGAACTTAAAGGAGAAATAAACAGCAGTACAAGAACACTGGGGGTCTCTAATACTCAACTGTTAACAATGGATAGGTCATACAGACAGAGAATCAATAAGGAAACAGTGGATTTGAACACTTTAGACAAAATAAACCTAACACATACAGAACATGCCATCCAACAGTAGCAGAATACACATTTTTCTCAAGCACACATGGAATGCTATTTAGGATAGATTATATACTAGGCCACAAAAAGAAATTTCAACAAATTTAAGGGAAGAATTTTATCAAACATATTTGCTGACCACAATTCTTTGAAATTGAAAGTCAATAACATGAGAAAACCTGGAAAATTCAAAAATACACTGAATATAAAAACCCTCCTGAACATCTAATGGATTAAAGAAGAAATCAAAAAGAAATAAATATCTTGAGACAAATGAAAATGAAAATTCAACATTCAAAAACTTGTGAGATGCAGCAAAAGCAGTTACAAGAGGGAAGTTTATGGTGATAAATGCCTACATTAAAAAAAAGAAAACTCTCAAACAACCTAATCTTATACCTCCAGGAAGTGAAAACAAGAACTAGCCCAAAGTTAGCAGAAGGAAGGAAATAAAGATCAGAGCAGATAAGTGAAAGAATACTAAATAATAGAAAAGAATACCAAAACTAAGAGTTGGTTCTTTGAAAATTGACAAATGTTTAGCTAAACTAAGGGGAAAAAAAAACAGAGAGAGAGAGAGAAGGACAGGAAGGGGATGGATGTTTTCTGAGACAGGATGATAGATCTGTCTGGTCGCAAAGCACAGCTCTTTCCATGACCCCCTTCCGTCCCTTTAGTGAATCACTACAGTCTATGTGACAGTCCACTTTTGTTCCACACATTCAAAAACCAACTTCAAGTCTAGAAGATGTTTGCAAAACTTAACATTGCCAATGACTCTTTTCCTAAGATGTTGCAGAATTCATAAAACTCTTCTCACCATCAACAGAATAAAAAGGAGATCTGTGCCTATATCCATGCATGAGCAAAGAGGAAGGATCATAAGGAAATTCATTATTAGTGTATGCTTTGCTGGTTATGCATAATTAGGACAGTATAAACGGCAGGCTGCCTGTGTAGGCAGGAGAGGCTCCCACATGATGTGATTTGAAGGAAATTGAAGTTCATTCACCTCTTCCCCTCATCACCACCACTCCCTCTCCAACCAAATCCAGAGTCTCATCCAAACCAGTGTCCTGCACTACCCAAGATCTCCACTCTCAATCAGATGCTTTATGGTATAAGAGCAAAGAATATGTCCAAAGACCTAGTTTGAAATTTAACATTTTTGCTGGTTTTGTGACCTTCAGGAAATCACTAGGATTCTCAATTTCTGCATCTGTAAATAGGGGGAATATCCTATTTCTGCAAAGAATATAACAGTCAAAATGTGTGAGAGAATGTTGAAAACTGCCTGAACATCATGAATATAGATCCAGTTGAAGTGCAGAAGCTTCTCAGGAAAGGTGTCTGACGCAGAGTAACTTAATTAGCTGAGTTCCTGCTGCCTCTTACTGCTTTCCTCTTAGAGAATGGGGCTCACAAGGGCTTGTTTGATAGAGGGAGAGAGGATGCCAGGGAGACAGGATGGACCCAGGTGAAATGAGAGCCTACTGGGCAACCAGATGGGCAGCATGAGAACTTTGGAGAGAGAATTAACCGAGCTCAAGACCTTCATACACCCTCAGAGAGATAAGCAAACTCGAGGTATCCTGGAGGAGAAGAAATAGCTGAAAGGATATGAAAGAGAGTTGAAAGACAACCCAATCCATGTCACATGACTCAGACTACTCCATCACCAGGACATAGCCCAGAGGATGGTTAAGGCCCAGCATGGGAGAGTCAGTCACAAAGGACCAACCAGGAATGCATGATTATCAAACAGAAATCAATACCCAGTAAAACTTGGCTGTAGTTTCGAAATGTACAACTCCATACTCATTCTGTGAACACTGCTCAAGTATGAGGACAAAGCAGGCTTTCCCAACTACAATGACTGTGAGAGCTGTTCATTGCAAATCTATGAGGAAAAGTAAATCCATGGGGAAATCGGGGGCATAAGAAGCAATGGTAAGCACAGAAACACCATGTATGAGTCAGTGTCATCAACTATTGACTCTCCTAAGAACAATTGTTTTTTCATTCCTTAAAAATCAATACCAAGATGTTCACACTGTATAGAGTACTAAAGCCTATGTCTTAGATAAAGAAAGGGATAAAATAACTTTAGATGGAGGAAAAAAAAATTAGTTAAGAATGTATGCTTACCAGCTTCAATCCTCATAACCCTCAGTGGTCCACCACGGGGATGGCAGCAATAAAATACCTTGCCACCAAAAACAACAACAACAAAAAAAAACACAACAGTGTATGCTTAAAATAAAAGGATAATCACTTAATAAAAACACAACAAAATAAATATGGAAATACAACTTTTAGCTTGTAAAAGCTAAAACTATAAAACTGTTAGATAAAGCACAGAAAATTATCTTCATGACCTTAAAGTCAGCCAAGATTTCTTAGAATCCTAAAAGTACTCCATGGAATTCTCCAGAATACTGGACTGGGTAGCCTTTCCCTTCTCCAAGGGATCTTCCCAACCCAGTGACTGAACCCAGCTCTCCCTCATTGCAGGTGGATTCTTTACCAGCTGAGCCACAAGGGAAGCCCCAAAATATTGGAATGGGCAGCCTATCCCTTCTTCAATGGATCTTCCCAACCCAGGAATCAAACTGGGATCTCCTGTACTGCAGGTGGATTCTTTACCAATTGAGCTATCAGGGAAGCCCTAATTATTAAAAAATGATAATCTGGATTTGATAAAAATTAAATATTTCTGCTCAAAGACACATCAAGAAAATTAAAATGTGAGCCAAAGGCTGAGAAACAAAATATTCTCAAAACATTTTTCTGACAAAGGATTCATATCCAGAACACATTTTTAAAAAAATCTTACAATGAAAAGGTAATCTAACATATAAGAGAATGACAAACACATCTACCATATGTCCCAACAATTCCATCCAAAAAGAGATATGTACATAGCAGCCTTATTCATAAAACCAAAAACATTTTCAAACCCAAATGTCCATCAAAAGGTGAATGGATAAATTTTGGTTTAAACAGTGACATGTTACTCAGCAATAAAAATGAATAAATTACTGATATATACTGCATACTGATAAATCTCTAAGACATTATGTGAAGAGAGTGAAGGCAGACACAAAGGTGTGAATATTGTGTGATTCCATTTATATAAAGCTTAGTGAAGTTGCTCAGTCGTATCCGACTCTTTGCTACCCCATGGACTGTAGCCCACCAGGCTCCTCTGTCCATGGGATTTTCCAGGCAAGAATACTGGAATGGGTAGCCATTTCCTTCTCCTGAGGATCTTCCCAACCCAGGGCTGGAACCCAGGTCTCCTGCATTGCAGGCAGATGCTTTAACCTCTGAGCCACCAGGGAAGTCCGCATATAAAGCTTAAGAACAGGCCAAACTAACATGTGGTAACAGACGTCTATAGTGATCCTCTTGGGCTGGGGCCTTGACTGGGACAAGGAACATTCTATGATGATGGATTTAGTCTATGGTTTGTGTGGGTGGTTATACAGATGCAAGCAATTATCACACCTACCAAGCTAAACACTTAAGATCTGTGCATTTTGTCATGTATAAACTATACTTCATTTTTTTTAAATAATCCACCAAAGAGGTCTCATTGTGTTCCTTTAGTAACAATCAGAAAACATAGTAGAGGAGGAAAAAAGAGTCCTCATGATAGCAATGGAACCTATAAAGAGTAGGAGGAAATATAAGGAAAAAAGTAAGACTTTCACAAAGAACATTATAAAACTTATTGAGAATAGCCCTAAGTGAAGATAAAATAATGTTCACCAATATGAACATTTAATATTATAAAGTATTATCCCCCTCCCCCTAAAAGACTGTATAAATTCAATGCAGTTCCAATGTAATTCCAGCTTTGGTTCATAGGTAGGGATTCATGGACTTTTAGAAATCAATTTGGTTGTATTAAGTAAAGATGCACACATCATGATACTCTGAATTTTGACTTCTAGGAATATGCTCCAAGGGAAAGTCTTATCCTTATGCACAGAAATGACCACTGCACCATTTTTTTTAAATCACCAATAAACACACAGTTGCTTTTCAATTATTTCTAAACTGTTTCTTCATAGTTTCAGAACTTGTCTGAACGAAGTTGATTGTTTAGAATTTAATGATAAAAAAATGAAACTGGGCCACAAAGGATTTAAGTAATTTTTTAAGCTATTTTTTTAAGTAATCTTTTTTACCCAAAATGATGTGCATTCTGTGTTGTTCATTACTTATTTACCTTTCTCCCTGGATTTAACTGCTTCCTCCCAGATTCACTTCACTTCTAGCTGGAATACATCCTTAACTTCTTCCAGTGTGAACCTTGGTAGTAATTACTATGAGATACTGTATGCCCCAAAATATCTGTATTCCAACCTCACATTTAAATAGTAATTTTGCTCATTATAAAATTCTAGTATTACTGCCTTTTCTTCAATACTTTGAAGATATTAATTCACTGCTCTCCCATGTCTGGCAGAGCTGCTGATTATACATATATTCATACAGAGCATATAAATATGATCATATAAAGTATGATTATAATCTGGTTTTTTTGCTCCTTTGGGGTTAATGTGTTTTCTGTCTTTGGAAGCTTTTAGAGTTTTCTCTTTTTCTTTATATTCTTGACTGTCACTGTGGAATGTTTCCACGTGAGGTCACCTCTCCTCTTCTGCATGCTGTGTCTGGTCAGCTCAGGATCTTTTCTGTGATCCTGTAGAAGCGAATTGCCACTTCTACTTCAATCCTTCATCTCTCTCAAACTGCCACCTCTTCATCCTTTTCCAACGCCTTCTGAGAAAACTCAGTCCAAAATTTCAGCCTACTAAAACGTTCTTTGGCTATATCCATTCCCACATGCAGCCCATCCACTGAGTTCTTTATTCCAACAATTATATTTAGGTACCTAATATTTCCCATTGGCTTCTCTTTCTAACTGCTTCTTGCTTTATTTTTTCAATAGTCTCCTTTATCTCTAAGGATAATTACTATGCTTAGTTTTTAAATTATTGTTCATTCTATTCCCTCTAGTTTATCTTGTTAAATTTCTTCATAGAACCTTTAGTCCTCACATGCCTCACCATTTTTCCTTGTAAGCTCATCTTTTATTCCTTTAGGACCATCAAGTGTCTTTCTAATACTTGGGAGAGATGTAAAACCTTAGGCTTTGCCTGTTTTCCAAGTGAGTTAAAAGAAGGTGGTCTTCAGGGAAAAATGTTTCAAAGGTTGTAATCTGAAATCAGTCATTTCCTGGCCATCACCACCACCAACCAGGCACTCCCCTAACCTCTTGGGAACATCTCATCACCAGGCACATTCTCAGAAGCAGTCTCCTGTATAATTGCCTAGCCCACCAGATGCAAAGAGAAGGGAGTGCTCAGGGGGACGCAGGTGTTGTGGCTACTGGCTGCTCACTTTGTTTCTGGGGTTGCCCTGGCACCACTCTGCCACTTCTGCCTGATGCTGCTGTGTCCCTGTCCATAAAGAAGATGGAAAATGGATTACCAGAGTAAAGCGGGGAAGAGAAAGGACACACTCAAAGTCTCTGCTAGGCAATCCCTCAAATATCCCTGGCCTTCCTCCTCTCCAGTCTGGCAATCAAATACATTCATCTCCCTAGGGTCCTTACAGTTTTTGCATTCGTTAATGAAAATGGTTGAGATCAATCTGTTTTTCCAGTGACATCTCCATCATTGGGTTCAGAGAAGAAAGCCAACATCATGCAAATACTGAGCCATATGGGACTCCAGGAATATTCCGGTTATACACTAAAAACTCTGTCAAGAGAGATTTTTTTTTAAATACTAAGAGAAAGGCATTGATGACCAAGTACAGAACTAGATTACATGCCAGCTCCCAGCTCAGGCTGCACAGCTTTCCTGACCATCTTCACACCAAAGAGAGAACTTTACAATCAATTTAATTTAATCAAAGCTCAATAGTTACACTAGAGAGAGAACATTTGACTACTTTCAACAGTTGCTCAAAGGCAATAACTACTGAGAGGAACAAATACACAGTCACAGAAATCTATCCCACAGGCATAGTCTATATATACCCTCATTTAATTCACTTTTACTTTTAACGTATCTTTCAAACTTTCATAGCTCTCCCTCCCTTTCCCTCTCTGGTATCAAATATTCATCTGTTCCAATTTTATTTATTCTGTTTCAATGAAAAGGTATGAACAATGGCTGGGACAAAAAGTCCTTCAGGGTTTCATGGGTTCTCATATAAGAAAGGCTACAATCTGGTTTCTTCAATGAATTCTGGGGAAACGCTAGTTGTTCCAAGATTGTGCAAGACACTCTGCATGGCTAGTTACAGAAATTCTAAATTATAGAGGACAGAAGCTCCTTTTATCTGCCAAAGTCAACTCAGTATCTGCACAGGATCCCATGGAAAACTGAGAAAAGTGGATGTGACTTGAGCCTCCTGGCAATTTGCCCTGCTATAGACATTAATTTCTCCTCTCTTGAGAAACCTATATGCAGGTCAGGAAGCAACAGTTAGAACTGGACATGGAACAACAGACTGGTTCCAAATAGGAAAAGGAGTATGTCAAGGCTGTATATTGTCACCCTACTTATTTAACTTATATGCAGAGTACATCATGAGAAAGGCTGGGCTGGAAGAAGCACAAACTGGAATCAAGATTGCCAGGAGAAATATCAATCACCTCAGATATGCAGATGACACCACCCTTATGGCAGAAAGTGAAGAGGAACTGAAAAGCCTTTTGATGAAAGTGAAAGAGGAGAGTGAAAAACTTGGCTTAAAGCTCAACATTCAGAAAACTAAGATCATGGCATCTGGTCCCATCACTTCATGGGAAATAGATGGGGAAAGAGTGGAAACAGTGTCAGACTTTATTTTGGGGGGCTCCAAAATCACTGCAGATGGTGATTGCAGCCATGAAATTAAAAGACGCTTACTCCTTGGAAGGAAAGTTATGACCAACCTAGATAGCATATTCAAAAGCAGAGACATTACTTTGCCAACAAAGGTGTGTCTAGTCAAGGCTATGGTTTTTCCTGTGGTCATGTATGGATGTGAGAGTTGGACTGTGAAGAAAGCTGAGCGCCAAAGAATTGATGCTTTTCAACTGTGGTGTTGGAGAAGACTCTTGAGAGTCCCTTGGACTGCAAGGAGATCCAACCAGTCCATTCTGAAGGAGATCAGCCCTGGGATTTCTTTGGAAGGAATGATGCTAAAGCTGAAACTCCAGTACTTTGGCCACCTCATGTGAAGAGTTGACTCATTGGAAAAGACTCTGATGCTGGGAGGGATTGGGGGCAGGAGGAGAAGGGGACGACAGAGGATGAGATGGCTGGATGGCATCACTGACTTGATGGACATGAGTGAACTCCAGGAGTTGGTGTTAGACAGGGAGGCCTGGAGTGCTGCAATTTATGGGGTCACAAAGAGTCGGACACGACTGAGCGACTGAACTGAGCTGAACTGAATGAAACAGTATTAATTTAAAAACCAAATCACTTCTGGATAAATGGTAAAAGGGTTCCTCATACAAAACCCTTTGAATAAGCATGAAATAAAAAGGCTGTCATTATGAATTATATTAATGGTGAGATTGAAAATAAACCTTTAGCATGTTGAATATCAAAAGACTTCCAAGACCCTCTACTGCAAAACAGGGACACAAGATCATAATCACAGGTCAATACTAATATAATTCCCAGCAGTAGTGAACGTTCCTGATTTCTCCTCCTCTGGTTCTAGACCTAAGTAGACCCACATGCAAACACACACACACACACACAACACCATTACAGAACAATTTCCCCTCTCAACTTTTGGCTTTAGTTCCTTCTCTATTATTCCCAACCTGTAGCCAAAACTCATACATATGCTTCTCTTAATGAGAGAAATAACTAAGACTATCCACCTCACCAAAAAATGAAGGCTAAAAATGGAAAAAATTAGACAATGACCAATTTAGTCCATTCTTTCCTCTCCTTTGAAAGAGACACTAAACCTCTTTATCCTTCAGTGACAAGGCAAGAGAAGGTCTTTGGGAAAACTGGCCCAGCCTCTGACAAGGTAGGTATTATCGTCTCTCATTTTCGGATGAAGCAACTGAAGCTCCTAGAAATTAAATGACTTACCAAATATACCACAAGCAAGTGACAAGGTGAACCATAATGCAGTTTTTGTACTTCTTAAAATAGTCTTCTCCCCATTGCCTGACATTGTATGTAGGTTTTTAACCAGATACTCAAGTGTCCTCTCTGCATCACAGCCTGTGCAAAGAGTTGGGAGGACAGTGGTATTTATTTCTGAACTTTTTATTATTTCAAATCTCATCAACCTCTTTATTTCACAACATCAAAAAGGAAAAAGCTTCTCTTTCTCACTGTGGTGGGTTTCAACCCCAGACAGTTAAGTTTCTGCCACCCTTTGTTAACAGGCGATCACCAGGCCAGTGCAAGGTCACCATCTAGTGGTGAGAGCTGCTAACTACATAGAGCATCTTAGCTGATCTTTAGGTCCCTTCTGCCCATCTCTCACCCCCACTGGTATTTCCAAACACACAGAAGTAATTTACAGAGGAAATAAGGAATTTATCACTATATAAGACATAAAGTAATTTTTAAATTAAGATTTAGGGATCTTAGACTCTTATGTAGGTGATGATCTACCCCATCAATGGACAGTCCTTAGCAGCTTTAGAGCTTGACATGCAAAGAGACATCAAGAGAAGACTAGATATGAACCACAGGGCAGATCACTGTACATGACCACACTCAGGGTAAGTGCTAGACTGTACTTCACTGAAGGACCTCTGCCATCTTAGCAACTTCCTGAGAACTGAGCAAACATTCCTCAAGCAAAACCAACTACTTCTAACAATACCACAAACTCTGATTATACTCTCAAATAGCAAATACTTTCTGCACACATACTATAGGCTGAAAAACTAACACGAGCAATGTTAGATAAGGACTGAACAGTCCTCCAGCAAACCCGCTTTTGCACAACATTCACCATTCCATAGATTTCATTGTCTTCCTATTAAACAAGTATTTTTAAATGCTGAATTCTGCCATCTTTCTTCCAGTCCTGAACATGAGCTTCCTTGCAGCCTTTAGCACCCCTGACCAAGTGCTCTTCCTCAAGCTCTCTGTCTTTACTTCCTTGCCCTTGATGATATGCTTACCCCTCTGATCATGCCTGTAGTTTTAGTCCTCCCTGCCAGAGAAGGCAATGGCACCCCACTCCAGTACTCTTGCCTGGAAAATCCCATGGATGGAGGAGCCTGGTAGGCTGCAGTCCAAGGGGTCGCAAAGAGTCGGACACGACCGAGCGACTTCACTTTCACTTTTCACTTTCATGCACTGGAGAAGGAAATGGCAACCCACTCCAGTGTTCTTGCCTGGAGAATCCCAGGGACGGGGGAGCCTGGTGGGCTGCCGTCTATGGGGTCGCACAGAGTCGGACACGACTGAAGCGACTTAGCAGTAGCAGCCATGGGTCCAAAGCTGTGGCTATATCCCCCAAAGATCTAGCTTGCGACGCTCTTCATTCTTTTCACTTTATTTTAATAATCCATCACATTTGTGGCTTCAACTAACAACGTCAGTATCTCCATTCCTGATTTTTCATCTAAGTTCTAGTGTCACATTTTTAACTCCCTACTGATTATCTCCCCACTGAAATGTCAAACTTAACATGCATAAATCAAAGATTAGCAACTTCCCTTCCAAATTCTACTTCCCTTTGTTCACCATTTCAACCCATTACGCTCCACACTTTACCTCTCCTTGAACTCCTTTTCCCAATGTGCTCTCACCTAACCATCTCCAGGGACCGTCAGATCTGTATCTGCATTGATCTCTCATTAGCCCTCTCTCCCCTCTTTCCCCAAGACCACTATTCTGATTCAGGCCCTCATTCTCTTCCACTTTGACCATACTCTTTCAACAATTATTATTCCTATGTATATTTGCTGAGAACCTATCACATCCCAGGCATTTACCAGACACTGGAAATATAGCAGGGACCAAATGAGACAGCAGCCTTGCTTTGATGGGTTTTGTTTGTTATTGTTGAGAAAGAGAAAACAAACAAATATGAAGAATGAAGAAAGGCACGAAAAAAAAAAAAAAAAAGGCTTCAACATTCTCATCCTTGTCTCCTCGATTCAAGAAAACAAGATCTCTATCATCATCTTGAACCCTTCGTTTCTTATTCTGCTCTTTTTATCTGTGACCTGTAATAAAACTCAGAGAAATTCAAAGTTTTGCATAGGTGATGGGGAAAAAAAAGAGGAAAAGCAAAAGTCTAAATTGTCTCCCTAAACCTTAAACTTTTGCTTAACTTTAAAATCATTTTCATAAATTAAGAAACAACTTCTGAGAGTTAATTAGGCAAAAAGTTGTACACGTGCTTTGCCATAGCAAAAAGTATGAAATGAACAACTTTTGTTACTGGGAGGCAAAATTAGCAGTGTGTGACTGTTTTATTTAGTTGGAAACCTGAGAGTCTAAATTATGTTTATTGTCCTCACTAAAAGGTATTAGCCCATCAAACTGATGCTTCCTAAGCCTAAAAAGCAATCAACAAGATTTGTGTTTGTTTATATCCTCAGTACTAATTACTGATTTTTAAGGCCTTATATTACTTGATTGACTTATTCATTTATTCCTTCTTTCACTTAACAAACATTTATTATACGATGCTTACTCTGTGCCAGACAATAGGACTGGTTTCTGGTGTAGAGAAGCATGACACTGTAACTATCCTCAAGAAATTCACAATTTAAATCACAACATTGTTTGTTGATTGGCTATATCCCAATTATATATACCCCAAAATAAAAAATTAATTTAAAAAATTATATAAAAAATGAAATTCACAGTTTAGCATGACGAGTTTATGTGAAACAATGAGAAGGAAGAGTTATAATAGAAACTCAAATGGTAAGAGGACTCTCAGGAGTCAAGCAAAGCTTCACCAAAAAAGAAAAAGGACACTTAGGTTGGATCTTGAGAAATGAATGTTTCTCAGCCAAGATGGAGAAGAGTATTACAGGGAGAATAAAAATTATGTACTCAGAGAACATCCACCAGGGCAATTGCCAGTACCTGACACAAGAGTCTCAACTTTAGATAACAGAGAGGGAGTAAACCAGTTATCAAACTTGAACAGAAATATCAATATATTGTCATGCATGTGTGATCAGCCGCTGTCTTGTCCAGCTCTTCATGACTCCATAGACTGCAGCCCACCAGGCTTCTCTGTCCATGGAATTCTCCAGACAAGAATACTGGAGTGGACTGCCGTTCCTCCCTCCAGGGGATCTTCCCGACCCAGGGACTGAATGCATGTCTCCTGTGGCTCCTGCATTGGCAGGCAGATTCATTACCATTGAGCCACCTGGGAAGCCCACACATTGTCATATTTGCACAAAATTGGCAGATGTTAGCCAGTTTCTGATGTTACTTTGTCTAACATGCACTCAGATGACTCTGACCATGCTATATAGATAGAAACCTTCAGCCACTGCCCGCCTTTCGTCATTTCACAATTCCTCCATGACCTTAAATTAACATACCATCAGTGCGCCCAGGTTTCCCAAGGCGACCATGATTCTATTAAAAGAAACTTTAATTCTGACTGCTGGTTTGTGTTATCTAGTGTTTGGCTGTTTTTGTTGTTATCACAGCAACAGGTAGACACAGAACATGTGGCACTGCTAAAATACTGCTTTATGAAGTGCTTTCTGATACTATTTCCACTGGAAGTTAAAGATAATATTATGAGCCATGGTCTCTGAGAAGGAACCAAAACAGGAGAAGAGGGAGTAAGATAAGTGACTGGGTTCCAAAAGGTTTTCATGGACCATATCCCATGGCAAAGAATTAATAGCTCTCACTGGAAAAGTCTCTGAAGCAAACAGTGGGTTAACAATGCTAATAATGCAATGTGAATTTGACCCTCCCTATGGAGGAGAGGGTACACAGGCTTTCCAACCTAAGAAACCATGGATCACTTTTTCATCTAGAGGGGCAGCGACCAGGAAACACACGTTGAGTTAAATACTATCCTAGCTTTTTAAAAAAAAACACCTGTATTAAGAAACAAATGCAACTAATTGAAAGAAGCCAATCTGATAAGGCTACATACTGTTTGATCCCAACTATATGATGTTCTGGAAAATTCAAAACCATGGAATCAATAAAATTAGTGGTTTTCAGGAGCTCATGGGGTAGAGAGCAATGACCAGGCAGAGCAGAGAGGATTTTTAGGGCAGTGAGACTATCTTGTTGATAATATAACTGTGGATAGGTGTCATTCAACATTAGCCAAAACCCATGGAAAGTGTAACGCCAAGAAGGAACCCTAACACAGACTACAGACTCTGAGTGATAATGATGTGTCAGTGTAGGTTCCTCCATTGTAACAAGTGTACCTCTCTGATGGGAGATGGTGATGATATGAAAGGCTATGTGCATCCAGAGTCAGGCGGTATATGAGAAAAGTCTCTGTATTTTCTGCTCAATTTTGTTGTGATGTAGCTGCTCTAAAAAATAAAGTCTATTTTTAAAAACCACATTATATCTTATATAAGAAAACTGCAAAATTAAAGAAATAGCCTCTCATGAAGCTGTGAATCTTCAGCCTTCCTTCTCTATGTATTGAAAACACTGCTTCCAGTGAACAGCTGCTGACTGGACCCTGTACTGGGTGCTATGGTAGAAACAGGAGAAGTAGAAATCTTGGTCCCCAAGGGTTTTCAAGATGATTGGGAGGGAGGAAAAATTAGAAATAGATCGAGATGGATAGATAGATATGAAACATTAGAAAAATATATTTAGCCAATATTTACTGGATGCACTTCACGTGCCAGACATGATGGTAGGCTTAGGTATTTAGTGATGAATTGTGGTTTTGGTCTTCATGGAGCTGAATGTCTAGGTGGAGAGAAAAATATTACATCAGCAAAAACACAGACAAGAATGTGTTAGTAGCCCAACAAAAGCAGCTTGATTTAGAATCTGCTACAGACAGCTATTCTGAGGAAGTGACACTTGAGCGGAAATGTAAGACACTCTTCAGTTAAAAAGTCAAGGGAACGGTGTTCAAGGCAAAAGAAGATGTGTGTAAAATCCCCAAGATAAGACCAGTTTTCAGTTCCTGGGACTGAAAGGTGCCATTGCAACCAGGAGCCTATAAGAGAGAAGAATGGAGAAATGGGCAGGGCTGGCAGACACAGGGTAAGGAGTTCCGCATTCATTCCACTGGAAATGGAAAGCCTTTGATGGGTTTTACGCAGAGAAGTGACATAATCTGCTTAACATTTTAACAGGGCAGGATGCTAGGGACAGCTCACTCATCAGGTTTGCTGGTCGAGTCACTGATTACTTCTCTGAAGAAACGGAAGTTCAGAGAAAGAGGGAGCTGCTCGGGTTGAAGTTTGAGTGTGACCAGGGAATGGATCAGTTGGGGTGCAATTATTAAAATCATCTATTAGGAAGCTTATCCCACAGTTGGAAGAAGTTTGTGTCAACAAAACAGCATCTGTGTGTGTATGTGAGGGAGAGAAGGTGTAGGTTCCCCACAGAGCTTGGTTTGAGCTAGTAGGACAGAAAGAGCCTGTGAAAAGCCCCACTGGTTCCTTAGCATCAGGGCAACGCTTTAATGCCCAAGCCTCTACTATTGTAACACGAGTTTAGAGGTAATATCATCGGTCACCAGCCACTGCCTTAACCAGAAAACAATTAATAGCTAAAACCAAGAGACGTCCCAAGTGAATGGAACTCCAACAGGAGAAAGAAACAGTGGCGATTTGGCACAAAGGCCCTCTCCTCTGCATTTTTTTTTTTAACTGTTCTCAACTAGGAATCCAGAGAGTCAGCCCTAGACCCTGCCATCACAATCTAGCTGTGTGACCCTGAGCAAACCACTTCACCTCTCTGAGCACTCTTCATCACTTGGAACTGCTAAGAGTTGAATTTTATGCTCATGAAGGCCCTATTCGATTCCAATTTTGATCCTATGATTCTTTTCACTGAAAGAAAACCTGGCCTTGAGACATCTCAGAAGTGGGGAAGGGAAGAGAAAGGCGGGAGAGAGGGGAGGAGGAGGGGTCTACATTTTTAACAGCTGCTGAGTTCATGCCAGCCTTGTAACCTGCCTGTGTCACTCCCTGGTAACAAGGACTCAGCTTATTAAAGAACAGCTGTGAGAATACCCAGAATCAGAGGCATTCTTCCCCATGTAGCCTGTTTTATGTTTAATCCTCCAAACCAATCTGTAATTCTCTCTCACCCCACCAAGGTGGGGAGGGCTACCCACAGGGACACTTTGAGCGTCTGAGTTTGGACGTCGGCTTCCCAAGAATCATTCCTGATTATCAAACAGCTGAAGATGAGATTGCTTTTGAAAAAATTTGAAGTTTTGTTTTTATCAATTAAAAAATCTCTTTGTATTAACTGATTTTTGAAATGGGTTTGCATTTTGACACATAATCTTCTTAAACATTAAAAAGAATACATGAGGAGAGTCTTCAAGATAAGATTTGCTTTGTACGGATAATTGTTGAAACTGGAAGACAGGCACATGGGGACTCACTATTCTTTTTACTTTCATGTCTTTTTGAAATTTTGCATACTGAGGTTTTAAAAATAGAGTGAATTTGGAAATTCTAAAATGTACCCATATTGGATTTTCCACATAAATATGTAAGTTCCATAAAACTAGATGGCTAAATAGATGGGGCACTGGCAAACTGTGGCCTGTGGGCCAACCCTGGCCAATTGTCTGTTTTTGTAAATGAAGTTGTATTGGAACATAGACTCACTTGGTTTTTCATGTTTGGTCTATCGGTGCTTTTGTGCTATAGCAGCTGAGTTGAACAGCTGCAACGGCAACCATATGGCCTTTACAGAAAAAAGTTGACTGATTTAGTGTACAGATTCTAGCTGAAGCTACTGGTGGGTACCCCGGGGACTACAAATACCTGGTCCTAACGCCAATCCCTTAGACCAAACTATGACACCAAATGTCCAACATGAATAGAACAGGAAGTTGGGGTCATATGATAGAACTTTCTGTGGTGGTAGAAATGTTCTATATCTACACTAACCTATACATAAGCTACTGGATGCATGTTACAATGGAACACTCAAAATGTGGCTAGGGAGACCGGGGAGTTGAATTCTGAATTTTATTTAATTTTAATTTAAATATAAACAGCCATAGATGGCTAGTGGCTATCATATTGGACAGCACAGGGCTAGAATGTTGATGCCTTAGCCAATGGAGTGCTGGTAAATGTTTAATAACAAGGCAGGTGCATGTACATACGTGTGCATGCACACACGCACATGTGCATACACACACATCTTTTGATTTATAACTTTGCCGACTTCAACGATCTCCATGCTGTAAATAATCCTGTTGTAGTGGACCTCACACTACCAAATGCAGAACTGGGAAGAGATGCACGAGATTCTCTCTCAGGGGCCAGGGCCAGCCAGCTCCAGCACACCGGTGGCTGGCCTGCAGCTTTTGGAGCTAAAGCATATGAGGTGGCAAAGAAGCTCGGATAAGCCAGCGAGAAACAGAGATTCATCTGTGGCTGTGAACTGAGGCAGGAAAAGAGTGCCAACAGCAAAATGGTCCAAAACACAGAAAGGACAATTAAGGAAGAAAATGGGACCAAAATGGGCAACACAAGAAAAAAGTTAAATTCCTGTAGAAGAGGATCATCCCAATCTAGCCTCATCTTTGAAGAACACCTGGGTGAAACAAGTTCCCATTCCCTAGGTCTGGGACTCTCGCTGCCCAAGAACACCAACAACAAACACCGTTGCCCACTGCTCAAATCTAGAATGCCTGAAAATTCAAAAGAAATGTACTACTAGCAATAGAAACCATCCCAGCAGCAAACTTGCTTCAAGCCTACTGCCATGGAAAGGACTCAATTTCAGAGGCAGAGCAGCAGGTAAGGACTTACAAACACACATGCATGCATGCCTGCTAAAAGGAATTCTTCAACAACTCAAAATAGAACCAGAGATTTTCCAAGCTTGCAAGACCTGGGCTCCCATTTCTCTTATTCCAAAACCATGGAGAGCAGATATATTTGTTCTTGGGGTACACTTTCACCCCAAGGAGCCACTTGCTCATCTTAGGTGCTGGCTTAACATACAAATGGAGAAGGCAATGGCACCCCACTCCAGTACTCTTGCCTGGAAAATCCCATGGACGGAGGAGCCTGGTAGGCTACAGTCCATGGGGTCGCTAAGAGTGGGACAGGACTGAGCGGCTTCACTTTCACTTTTCACTTTCATGCATCGGAGAAGGCAATGGCAACCCACTCCAGTGTTCTTGCCTGGAGAATCCTGGGGACGGCGGAGCCTGGCGGGCGGCCGTCTATGGGGTCTCAAAGTGTGGGAAGAGAAGTTAAGCTTCCAGCACAGGGCACAATGAGAGCTGGAGAGCGTCAGGGCAAGAAGAGTTATGATGACTCTGCTCTTGATGCTTGATGGATATGTAAAGGGCAAGGAGGAAAATCAGGGGACGGTGAGCATTGATGTGAGAAGTCAATACTAATCTAAATACAGGCGAATACCACAGATGACACTAAAGACCCCAGGCCCCAGAACTGGGTGGGAGGAGAAGAAATCAGTGTAGCCTTCAATAAATACTTACTGATGCAGTCACCAAGCAAGGGGTCGTGCTACAGAAACAATGTAAAGACTGCCTGGCACCTGAGCCCCAGGTACATACTCATGAGGGAGGTGGAGAGTTCTTAAACAGGAAATGACAAGATGTCATGATGGCTCTGATGGAGAAGGGGAAGCTTTAGAGGCAGGGCATCTGACCCAGCCCTGGGGAGTCAGGGAAGTCTTCCTTAATGATGTCATTATCAAGACCAAAACCTGAAGAATGACTGAACAGGAGCTAATGGGGCGAAGGTACGAGAAGAACATTCTGGACAGCCATGGGGCACATACAAAGACCTAGACCCAAAGTAGGCTCGTCCGCTGGTGTCTGTCACCCATCCCCATTCATGGGCAGACTCTGGCTCACTCCTGCTGTCCAGGACCAACTGTCAAAAACTCACGATCAACAGATGCAGTCAAAAAGGGTCTACATTTGGTAAATTGTGTGGTCTCTCTAGTCACTGGAAGGATTCGGAGGAAAAAAGGAGCCTGCAGAGATAAAGACAGTGGCAATCTCCCTTTCCGCTTTCCGCTGCAAAAGGAATCTGTGCCACGTCCCCAAGGGCCTGGAGACTGTGCAAGTGTGTTCTGGAGGGGTAGATTGGCAGAATGATGAGTGGCAAACCAGATTAAGGGCAGGGCCTGCCAGTGCCAGAAACGAAGGGAAGAAAGAAGACTGAAAGGAGAGTTAAGTGTTTCTGAAAGTCTGAACCAAATAAAGCTGCAAACCCCCAGATTATACCAGAAAGTGGTTTAAAAGAGCCTCCAGGCAAAACCAGAGAGAAACTTGACTACAATTGACCAGTTAGCACAGGATTTGACCCTTCATCTAAATTATTTGGGGCAAATGTAAGGGGAATTTAATTTTAGAAAATGGGCAAAGGGTCAGACGCAGACTCTCTCCCCCAGCAAACACAGCGCAGGTGGAGAAGCCAGAGGGGAGCTGAAGCTCTAAAATGTTCTGTTCCCATCACAACGGAAGAGACTATAACCTCTTTATTACTGAGGTGGGGGATGATGTGAGTGTGCTTGGAAACCTAAGCCCTTTTGTGAGTTGGAGTTTGATGGAACCATGATGAAAGAGAGACAATTCTTTTATCGCCAGAAAATAAGTGTTAGTTTTCAAACAATATTTGCACATCTCAATACCTGTATGATACTTTTCAGTGACCACCACAGGGCTGAGGAAAAGAAGTTGTGACATTCTGTCCAAGTTGACGGAGATCTGGACTTGCCCCAGTTTTAGGTAGGTAGACCTGGCCTGAAAAGACTGAGATAGGACGTTTGTACCGAGTAATGTCCGGATCATTGCGTCCAGCTAATTCCATCCCTCAGCAGGACAGGCATTTTGCTTTTAACACCCTTGTTTGCCTTCTTCCTGCGCCTTCTGTGGCATCTCCATCAGGCAGTTCAGGTGCCTGATGCCTACTTGTTCTTTTCTCTTGGTTCTGAAGTGTTCCCAAGCTGCCCCCAGAATAAATGGGAAGGTGAGCAACGTTGTACCAATGGCTGGCCCCACCACTTGCCATCATTCCACTAGACTCTACTGGTCTTAAATGTCCTGCCTTCGTGCACACTCACATTTCTATTAAGGGCCCAGGAGAGATTTGGGCAGTTGGCTGTCCTTTACAGATAAATCTTAACTAGCGAAAATATTCAGAGGAAAAAAAAAAGTGAACTGCTCACTCCAGTTAATTTGATTCTCTAGTAAACAGAGAATTCCAAACCAGAGTCAGAATTGCAGTAGGCTGTGGTTTAAGGGGGAGATGAACAAGAGGTCTTCATCACCTACTGTTTATGCCTGAAATCCATGGACTCTTAGAACATTTGAAGCTCAAAAATAGTTCAGAAATCTAGTCTAGCCCTTTCATTTTACAGATAAGGAAATGGAGGTCTAGGGATATGGTTTCCCAAGTTCACATAATTCATTATAACAAAAGGATCTGTGTCACAATGGGAATGCCACATGTGATAGCTCAAGATGGTCTCAACTATCAGGTCCCACCTGAGCTTCCTCTGACCCACCATCAGGGTCTCTTCTTGCTTCATTATTTACCAACAGTCTAATGTGTGGTCACAGTGTGCAGTCAAGAAGGGAGGCAGAGAGCGTGGGGCTCAGATGGAGACGTGACCTAAGGACACTGGGTCACTCATCCTGCCTCTCTTAGAAACATTTCCACTTAGTTATAGAGGGTATATTTTCTGCAAAGCTGGAAGACATGAGAAAAATATATTGGCCCTGGTTACTTATTCTTGGTTAGCCCTAGAAAAGGATAAAATTGTTCTTATCCATAGCAAGTAAGGCGTGGCCAATAAAATCAGCAATTAGATAGACTTCAAGCAAATATTCAGAATTTGCTATTACATTGCATTAAACAGGATCACTATCAGAAATGAGAGGAAAATCGGAAATTATGAATAGAATACTAAAAAAAAATAGCATTTTGTTTTCTAGATTTTGCTGCGACTTCACACTATAACTCTTGAGTGGGAACCAGCCTCTTTTTTTTTTTTTTTTTTTCAGATTAAAAATACCTCTTTATACTAAAATGCCCTGTGGACATGTCATCCCAAGTGTGATCATGGCCAACAACAAGTTTGTTGACCAACCCAGGGAACTCCTCAGAGAGAAGTCACATTTAAAGAGACACAGTCCAGGTAACCAAAATATATTTTAAAATAACTCTGCTTGTGTTGATCAAAATACTGTGAATAGGGATACATGTCATGGACTTCCTTTCCTTGCCCATCCACCATGGACCTGCAGTCCATAGAGTAGCTCTCTAATCCAAACCCTTCAAAAAACAAAACAGACCAAAAAAACCTCTTCCTCCAGCTTCATCCCAAGCCTCTTGTTTCCCTCATCACTCTACCTTCCACCCAACCACATCACAAAAGTCTATACAACTTTTTTCAGCAGGGGCGGAACATTGTTTCTCAAAAGGCAGAGAAGAAATTGAACCAGCAAAGCCAAACCAGGCTCCCCCCTCAACTTTTAGTGGAACAGATGCAGAAAAGGCTGGACTTTTGTTTATGAATAAGTTTGCTCCATCATGAGTAACATGTGGGTATGTTTGCTAAACATTTGAAATAAGTTATTAAGAGACAATTTGAGGTAAAAAGCATCACTGTCATATAAACAGAATACATAGATGTATGAAATTTTTATTTACTTATTAATGAAGGAACCAATAAAATATTGCAACAAGTTCAAAGGAGACTCAAAAGTAGACACATATAGACACAATAAAGAACGCTAACACAATGCAAGTTTGAAGACAATGAAAGATCCAAACCCCAAGAAGATCAGATAATCCAGAAGGGGGCACTATACAACACCTAGTAATCCACTGAAGTGACGTGAAGTCGCTCAGTCGTATCCGACTCTTTGCAACCCCATGGACTGTAGCCTACCAGGCTCTTCTGTCCATGGGATTTTCCAGGCAAGAATCCTGGAGTGGGTTGCCATTTCCTTCTCCAGGAGATCTTCCTAACCCAGGGCTTGAACCCAGGTCTCCCACATCGTAGGCAGACGCTTTACCATCTGAGCTACCAATGAAAGGACCCTGTAATTATTTTTTCTTTTTCCATTTCAAAGTTGTTCTCAATTTTCCCTGACAAGGCCCAACATTTCTACATTGACAAGGTTCCTGCTGTCCATGCTGGTGCCTATCTAAGTCCTCTTTCTGCTGGCATTTGCCTGATTTCTATGTCAAACTGGCCAATCCAGATGCAAAAAGAGCTGTCACTCATCATGGCATAATTCAACAGTACCATAAATATTCTGCAGTCCCACCATGTTATCCAAAAAAGCAGAGAAGAGCCCCACTCCCTGTGTATTTTGCTAAAGAAGTCCCAAGAACGGATGGTCGTGGTGGTTCAGTCGCTAAGTCCTGTCTGACTTTTGCAACCCCATGGACTGTAGCCTGCCAGGCTCCTCTGTCCATGGGATTCTCCAGGTAAGAACACTGGGGTGGGTTGCCATTTCCTTCTCTAGGGGATCTTCCTTACCCAGGAATCGAACCTGGGTCTCCTGCATTGTAGGCAGATTCTTTACCAACTGAGCTACAGAGGAAGCCTCAAGAGAGGATGCCTTTTCCTCTAACGGTGTATGGTGGTCTTAATGACACAATTCACCCAGCCTTTATTTTTAGTTCTGTACGCCTCCTAACATCCAGCTATCATTCCATGGGGACTGGACCAGAAGATGGCCTGAGTGCCTGCCACTATCTATATCCAAAATCAGCATTCCCTTTCAGTTGGAAGGCTCTGACCCTGGCTGATGAGACCCAAAGCATCCCCTCTTTATTTTCCCTCTGCCCCTCCCAAGAAGTTCTTTCCCAGGTGCTCCTTGGTCTCCCATGCAAATTGGCAAGTACAAACCAGCATTCCTTGGGAGCCATCTGAATTCTAAGGTAAAAACAGCTTCATCCCAAGCCCTTCTCCTTGGTAGCATCTTCCAAGAGAAGCAGTGCAATGCTGGGGTGAGCTCAGCCTCTGGCCTCAGAAAGCCCAGGATTTTAATCCTATATTACCCCCATAATCAGATTACCAACGTCATTTTTCAGGGCTGTTATGAGGATAAAAATGAAATAGTGTATGTAAAATACTCAGTAAAGCTATCTGTTAATTTGTCATTATCATGTTGGTCCCTCTAGGGGCTGGTAGCTGCCCTGACTTTGCTGCCATCAACATCATTTATCAGTTGCATTCTGCATCTCATCTCCATAAATGGCCTCGCATCTCATCTCCCAGGTGGTTCATGTATATGTTTCCTATCTCCCCTTGCTTTAGGCTCAATACCTTCCACTCCACTTGCTGATGAATATGTTTCCGCAGCCCTGGTGGTTTGCCCGCTGTACCCGTAACTGCACCAACACTAGCCCGCGGCAGTTCTGCGCTCATGAAAAGAAAAGCTGCCCCATACCTTTCACCCGACGCTCCTGGCATCCGGTCCCTGAGCCATTGAAATTGCCTTGGTTTTGAATGGAAGTTTGTCAAACTCCTCATAAAGAGCTCATATGCAATTCTATTATCAAGAGGCTTACCTAGAAATGACAATGGTAATGAAAAATAATGACTACAGTAAGAAAACTCAATTTTTTAGCAGTCAAAATTTTACCTTTTCATTAAATTGGGGTTGCAGAGGGCAAAAAATAAAGGTAATTAAACGGATTTATAATGAAAAATTACAGCTAACATCTTCCTGTTCAAAGTAATCAGAAGCACAGACACTTGGAGAGAAAAACCTGGAGTGCGAGGTCTGGAGGAGTTGCCTCCATGGGACATTTCAATTGTCATCTCTTCCCATGATAGCTTCTTCCTCCCCAGGTCTCAGAGACTTCCCCGAGACAGTAGAAAAGTAGCATGCAACATCTCTGACCTCCAGGAAAGATGCAGGGTGCTCAACAGCAACAGACACCACAGAAGCAGCTCCAGAAAGTAACCCAGACCCACACAGCACATCACTTATCACTCTGCTCCAAACCCCCACAGGTTGGCGGTCACCTGCTATATTGAGCTCTAAATTCTTGGCTTGGCACCCAAGGTCCTCTTCAGCTAGCACGGGCCTGTCTTCCCCATCTGTGCTCTCCTGATCCCCACCACCCCATCCTTGCTGGATCATCAATTCCTTCCCCACATTTTCCCAGTTTCTTGCATTTGTTTCAGCTGTGCATACAGTCACCTTTCCCAACCCTCTCTGATGCCCTGCTTCTCCAAACTCTTATTGCACTGTACTTGTCTACTCATGTCTCTACTTGTTCTAGGTCTGTTACTACCCTTTCCTTAATTGGACCATGCATTCAAAAACAAAGGTAGCGATGTTTATACTTCCATGCACTCTATCATCTCGCCACAAGGCTGGATTCGTAGAAAGTGTTTAGTAAAATGCAACTGAACAGTTAACTGTCTTCAGGGTAAACAGAGTTCAGTGTAAATGAATACAGTTTACGGCAAAGAAAAACGAGAGAAAATAATAACGTTTGGTGAACACTGACCAGAAACTACACTGCAGTTCTCATGGTATCTCATGAATTCCTTACAAGTCTATGAAATTTTGCTACCCCATTTTCACAGATTAAAAACAAACCAACAACAACTCCAGGGAGGTTAAGGAACTCTGTCAAAGGTAGGGCAATTTTGTAAATGACAGAAAATTCAAACTCAGTCTGACGCCAAAGCACGTGCTCATTCCAGCACTCCAAGAATTTCAGTCATTGCCGTCGCTGTCACCAGAGCCACGCTCATCCGTAGTTGAGCAGACTGAAAAGACAGACTTTCACGAGCCACCATGAAAAGACGGACTTTTCACGGTCATAGTAGAAGACACAAACCTTCACGTTTTTCTTGACCCCTTTTCAGAAGGGTCCATCAAATAAGCAAAGAAGGCCAGTTCTAACAGGTCCCCTCCCACATGCCCATTCTCCTCCTATCTTTGACCAGTTCACTGGGGCAATGGTGAAGACCTGGCCATTAGAATATATAAAAAACTGAAAGGCAATAAATATCAGGAAAAGGAAATTAGGGAAATTCCTGGCTCCGCTACATCCTAGCTATGTGTACCTGGGGAAGTCTCTACTTCCTGGAGCTTTAGCTGCCTCACCAATAATTTAGGATCCTTTAAGGATGCTGTGACCCTAAGTGTCCTCTAAATATTGAAATTAAGATCCTAAATTCACATATTAAAGAGTAGATCCAGTCTTACCTCTTGGGGAAAAGATCTTTAATCAAATAACCCAAGTGATTTTGAAAGAAAAATAACTTTTAAGGGTTAAAATCATAACTCTTGATAAATATAAAATGAACATGGGTCATACATTTTATTTAATTCATTAAGTAATGATGAAAGTAGCCCACTGTTATCATCAGTTCAAAGGAGAACTCAGAACATACAAACACAGACAATCAGGAACGCTGAAATAAAATCACAGAGATGTGGTCAGTATCCACATGGTGATAATCAACTGCATTCCATGGGACACTTTTCATTTGCATTTCTACAGATAAGAATGATTTGTGCTATATTTAGAATTCTATGATTTACAGAGATTTAAACAACAAAACACAGTTCACAAACAACGGGAGTAGACCATTATACAACCAGATAATCCAGATGGGGATGCCAAAAACAACATCTGAAATTGCTTAGGATACCTAGTATTTTTTTCCATAATTTTCTCTTAATTGACAAGTATCCCATCTTTCCAAGCCCCTGTCTTATGGGAGAAGCAAGAAAACAGTGACAAAGTCAATGATGAAGGAAATAAAAGTCATCTGAAAGTCAGAGCCCCATAAACCTCACTTTACAGGGCATCCCCTATTTGGTGAACTGACCTCAGCCTGCCTTCCAGGAGAGCCCCTGCCGGGTGAGTGCTCCTGAGCCGTTTTCCATGCCTTAACCCAGTATCCCCCCGAAGGGGGTACTCAGCTCCCTAATAAATCAGCGTTGCCCATAGCTTCCCTGGTGGCCCAATGGTAAAGAATCTGCCTGCCAAAGCAGGAAACAGGTTTGATCGCTAATCCAGGACAATCCCACATGCCAAAGAACAACTAAACCCATGTACCACAGCTGTTGAGCCTGTGCTCTGAAGCCCAAGAGCCATAACTACTGAGCCCACGTGTGGTTAACTACTGAAGTGTGTGAGCCTAGAACCTGTCTTCTGCAACAAGAGAAGCCACCATAATGAGAAGACTGCGCACTGCAACTAGAGAAAAGCCAACAAAGCAATGAAGAAAACCCAGCACAGCCAATAAATATACAAAAGTATTTTCTAAAAAATCAGTGTTGCCCAGGAAACAGGACCATCAATGTCACCTGAAGCATCTGAGAATACAGATTCTCAGGCCATGACTCTGACCTCCTGAATCAAATCTGCTTTTTCTCATGATCCCCATATGAAAATGTAAGTCTGAGAAGCTGTGGTTTAAGCCATCACGTCATATCAAGGTGACTAATTAACTGTCACCTTGAGCAAGTCAATTTACTTCTCTAGGCCTCAGTTTCCTCATCTATAAAATAAGAAAGTCAGGTCACTGGTCTTAGAGGTCTCTCCTGGTTTCTGAATCTATCTTACAAAGGTTTTATGTCAAGCTCCAAAGCTAACGATAGACTGCCAACTTCTAGAGCTTGGGTCATGCAGAGATATGGCTAAGCCTTGCTTACATTTTCCTCTTGTGCCCCTCTCCGGAGAAGAGAAATTGACACAATGACCCTAATGACATCATCTCTCTTTCTGGAGCACTGGTAGTATGCCAGGATTCCCCAGCAAATGAGTGGGAATTATGTGTCAGTATTTCTTACCAATGAGGAAGAAATACACCATCTGCTTTCAAGACAGGATTTTCTACAGTTTTGCTTCCTGATTGAATGTATTGCTTTTAAAGTCCCAAAATAATCAATTCTAACAAGAAAGATTCAGATATGCTTTTCAAATTAGAAAAACACATATAACACACACAAATTTCCTGACAACTTGATAAAATGAGAAAGTGAATTACCAGCTTATTTTTAACTTATTTGTTTTCTTCAAGCAAGCCTGTTCATTCTACAGGGACTCTCTAACCCCAGTGCAGCGCATACAAGCACAGAATTTCACAGAGCCCTGTCCTTGCCATGGCAACACAGAGCTCCCTCTGAGGTGGCCCAGAACTACACCCAGCCTGTGTTTGGGGATGGGGAAGGATAGCAGGGATCAATCAGGTAAGGAAGCTGGTTGCAAACAGTGCTACCTACATGCACATGAGGGGTTTTCCTCCCTTGTCCTTCATTACAGTCACATTACTACTCTACCCAGAATGAGTTCCCAGGTGAACTTGATGTCTGCCTGAAATTTATGCAGAGCACAAAAATTCTGATACCAATGAGTTCCACAGCATCATTTGTCCAAACATGAGGAACTAGCAGCCATTTCCCACATCGGTCCATTCAGTTCCCACTGTGTCCCCGGATACCAGAACCCTCCTGTTGCCATATTAACCTCTTCTCTCTCCCCAAATTATTCAATAATTTAATGAGAATTTGTAGCACACTTACTCTCTGCCAAGTCCTGTGCTTTAAGCTCGGGCTTTGGTAGTGAGCAAGACAGACATAGATCGAGTTCTCTCTAGAAGCTCAGAGTTCGGTGGGGACATGGACCTTGCAATGATATAGACACAAGTCACTTCAACATGTAATTTTGGTCTGTAACGGTGGGGCCTGATCTGGTCCTGACATTAAAGAAGGCTTCTGAGATGAATTAATTTCTTGAACAAAGTACCTCCCTCAACTTGCCACAATTCCTCATTTTGACTCTCCCCTACACAATCAGAGGTACAGTAAGTCCCCTACATATAAATGAGTTCCATTCTGAAAGCACATTCCTAAGTCTAATTTGTTCATAAATCCAACAGTTAGCCGAGGTACCCAACTAAACAATTGGCTGTATAGTACTGTACTATAATAGGTTTACTATAATAGGTTTATTTTACAGAAATAAAACACAGAAAACAAACACAAAAAAATAAGGAAATATTTTTAGTCTTACAGTAAAATACCTTGAAAAGTACAGAAGAATAGTACAACAGCTGGCATACTGGGGCATGTGGGCATCTTTGAAAGTTCACAACCTGAAGATTTGTATACAGGGGAATCACTGTATTCAATATGTTTTTTCAAAAAAGGAACAGAATTTTTATGGCAAGAATACAAAGACAAAGTAGTCTATTAGCAGTTTTTGAGTTTCAGGACAGATTTTTAAATCTGCTATCAGAGAAACTGGTTTAAAAAATAAACATGTCATTGGTGTTTTGGCTTCTTGAGAAGAAAAAAGGCTTCCTGAGTTCTAAAAACCTAGACGTAAGTATTAATAGCAAAACCTTAACGGAGTCAGAATATCAGATAAATCCGAGTCAATTCTTCAAAATGAGGATAATTAAAGAGTCAATTTACACATTTACTTGTTCCCCCGGTGGCTAGGTGTAAGGGAGAAAGTCAGTGTGCCTGTGGATGTCTTGTGACTAGGAAAAGCTACGTGTTAGCAGAGGTTGGGTCATGGACTGTCCTGCCATGGATGCTGTAAGTTCATGGTTTGGTTCTTTCTTGATAATGACTACCTCCTTGGTCAGGCAAGATGGTATGTCTTGACAGAAGCCAGAGGTGTAGACCCTATGACCAGAGATGAGTCAAAAAGTTGTCACAAAAACAGATATTATGTGGCTAGAGACCCAGGACTTGATGCCCTCCCAAATGCCTTGACAACTTACAAGCAACCCTACAACCTGCAAGTAGCCCCCTGGAGACCCGACAGGAAGAAAATAATTGAAGTGATGAAACTTAATTCTGGAATTACATAAAAATCTTGAAACTGATTGGGTTTAATGGGTTAGCAAGATTGCAGCTTTTTCTGCCATTAGACAGAAAGTATTTTAGCCTAAGATAGTTGAGCTATAGAAAAATAAACTCACATTTGTCTCACACCTGAGTTCTGTGGGTTAAATGTACATCATTTCCCTGAAGTGACAATTTAAGTGGGGACCTAATCGATAAGAAGCTATGTCCAGGTGGATCAACTTTCTAAGAGGGAACATCTGGTATGATGCCAAGCCCTTCAATCAACACAGGATTTGATTCATTTAAGGAATTAAAGGTCAGTGTTCCTTGAAGAAGGTGGAGATGTGTCATGATAAAGATTAAACTAGAGAGATTAGATTTCATCCTCCAAGCAAACAGTGGTGGGTGGGGGGAGCACTGCAGGACTGCAAGGAAGATAATTATGCCATTAGATTTATGTTTTCACAAGATCATTCTCTGCTGCCACTAACCTCTCTTCACCTACATCTTCACACACATTCATTTGGCTCAAAGGCTCTCTTAGTCCACTGTCCCATGTCTCAGAATGACTGCTTCTTTACTACCCGGTGGGCTCTTTTCCCCATCTCTATGGGATATTTCTTGTCCCTGGTGTTTACAACATCCCAATGAGGTTACTTTTTGAGAGGTTAAGGTGAGAGCGCCAAGTCTTATGATATTGCAGCCAAGGACCAAAGAATGACTTAGTCTTGCCCTTGTTAATTATCCCTCTCCCCTCCCAGCAAAGTTCTAGGGAGACATTCACGAAGAGTCAAAGCAGAAAGAAAGTCTCTGCGCCATTTTCTTCCTAGCGGCACTAGTGCACTGTATGGTACAGCTCTGATTAAAGGCTGCATCGAGTTTCAAGGTCAGAATAGGGCCTCCTATGTACTCTTTCCTTCCCAATTCTAAACAGTACAGCAGAGATGCTCAGACATGTCAACTGGGAATAAAAGAAATTGCTGAGCCCGTTTTAAAAAAAAAAGGTAAAGACTAAATTCTGACCTTTATAGGCACAATGATGTCCTACCCTTTGAGACCTAATTAAAGTCCTCAGCTCCGACCAATCACTTTAGCAGAGGAGCTGCTGCTGCTAAGTCGTTTCAGTCGTGTCCGACTCTGTGAGACCCCAGAGACGGCAGCCCACCAGGCTCCCCCGTCCCTGGGATTCTCCAGGCAAGAACACTGGAGGGGGTTGCCATTTCCTTCTCCAATGCATGCAAGGAAAAGTGAAAGTGAAGTCGCTCAGTTGTGTCCGACTCCTAACGACCCCATGGACTGCAGCCCACCAGGCTCCTCTGTCCATGGGATTTTCCAGGCAAGAGTACTGGAGTGGGTTGCCATTGCCTTATCCATAGCAGAGGAGAGTTGTGCTTAAAAGCTCAGGCCTGGCAAAGGGAGTGTCTTGACGAAAGTGAAAAGGTTGGCTTAAAACTCAACATTCAGAAAACTAAGATCATGGCATCTGGTCCCATCACTTCATGGCAAACAGATGAGGAAACAACAGAAACAGCGAGAGCCTATTTTCTTGGGCTCCATAATCACTGCGGATGGCGACTACGGCCATGAAATTAAAAGACACTTGCTCCTTGGCAGAAAAGCTATGACCAACCTAGACAACATATTAAAAAGCAGAGACATTACTTTGCCAACAAAGGCTTATCTAGTCAAAGCTATGGTTTTTCCAGTAGTCATGTGTGGATATGAGATTTGGACTATAAAGAAAACTGAGCACTGAAGAATTGATGCTTTTGAACTGTGGTGTTGGAGAAGATTCTTGAGAGTCCCTTGGACTGCAAGGAGATCCAACCAGTCCATCCTAAAGGAAATCAGTCCTGACTATTCATTGGAAGGACTGGTGCTGAAGCTAAAACTCCAATATTTTGACCACCTGATGCGAAGGACTGACTCATTTGAAAAGACCCTGATGCTAGGAAAGATTGAAGGCAGGAAGAGAAGGGGATGAAAGAGGATGAGATGGTTGGATGGCATCACTGATGTCATGGACATGAGTTTGAGCAAGCTCTGCAAGTCGGTGATGGACAGGGAATCCTGGCATGCTACAGTCCATGGAGTCACAAAGAGTCAGACACTACTGAGGGACTGAACTGAACTAAAGAAGTAGTCAAGCCAGACAGCTTTCACATTTCTGTAGACAAATGTTGGAGAGGAAGAAATTTTTCTCTATCCTTTTAATTCTTCTGGCTAATATAAAAATTAAATTGACATGAGACAGATTAATGGAGAAACTCGGAAAAAAGTTTAATGACATGTATATATGGAAGAGGGCTTCCCTGGTGGCTTAAAGGTAAAGAAACTGCTTGCAATGTAGGAGACACAGGAGACTCAGTTTTGATCCCTGGTTGGGGACGATCCAGGGATCAAAACTGAGTCTCCTGTGTCTCCTGTCTGACAGAATGTGGTCCACTGGAGAAAGGAATGGCAAACTACTTCAGTATTCTTGCCTTGAGAAACCCATTAAGAGTATGAAAAGGCAAAATGATAGGATACTGAAAGAGGAACTCCCCAGGTCGGTAAGTTCCCAATATACTACTGGAGATCAGTGGAGAAATAACTCCAGGAAGAATGAAGGGATGGAGCCAAAGCAAAAACAATACCCATTTGTGGATGTGACTGGTGATAGAAACAAGGTCCAATGTTGTAAAGAGCAATATTGCATAGGAACCTGGAATGTCAGGTCCATGAATCACAGCAAATTAGAATTGGTCAAACAAGAGATGGCAAGAGTGAACGTTGACATTCTAGGAATCAGCGAACTAAAGTGGACTGGAATAGGTGAATTTAACTCAGATGACCATTATATCTACTACTGCGAGCAGGAATCCTTTAGAAGAAACAGAGTAGCCACCATGGCCAACAAAAGAGTCCGAAATGCAGTACTTGGATGCAATCTCAAAAACGACAGAATGATCTCTGTTCGTTTCCAAGGCAAACCATTCAATATCACAGTAATCCAAGTCTATGCCCCGACCTGAAGAAGCTGAAGTTGAACGGTTCTATGAAGACCTACAAAACCTTTTAGAACCAACACCCAAAAAAGATGTCCTTTTCATTATAGGGGACTGGAATGCAAAAGTAGGAAGTCAAGAAACACCTGGGGTAACAGGCAAATTTGGCCTTGGAATATGGAATGAAGTAGGGCAAAGACTAATAGAATTTTGCCAAGAAAATGCACTGGTCATAGCAAACACCCTCTTCCAACAAGACAAGAGATGACTCTATACATGGACGTCACCAGATGGTCAACACCGAAATCAGACCGATTCTATTCTTTGCAGCCAAAGATGGAGAAGCTCTATACAGTCAGCAAAAACAAGACCAGGAGCTGACTGTGGCTCAGATCATGAACTCCTTATTGCCAAATTCAGACTAGACCATTCACGTATGACCGAAATCAAATCCCTTATGATTCCACAGTGGAAGTGAGAAATAGATTTAAGGGCCTAGATCTGATAGATAGAGTGCCTGATGAACTATGGACAGAGGTTCATGACATTCTACAGGAGACAGGGATCAAGACCATCCCCATGAAAAAGAAATTCAAAAAAGCAAAATGGCTGTCTGGGGAGGCCTTACAAATAGCTGTGAAAAGAAGAGAAGCGAAAAGCAAAGGAGAAAAGGAAAGATAAAAGCATCTGAATGCAGAGTTCCAAAGAATAGCAAGGAGAGATAAGAAAGCCTTCTTCAGCGATCAGTGCAAAGAAATAGAGGAAAACAACAAAATGGGGAAAACTAGAGATCCCTTCAAGAAAATTAGAGATACCAAGGGAACATTTCATGCAAAGATGGGCTCAATAAAGGACAGAAATGGTATGGACCTAACAGAAGCAGAAGATATTAAGAAGAGGTGGCAAGAATACACAGAAAAACTGTACAAAAAAGATCTTCATGACCCAGATGATCACGATGGTGTGATCATTGACCTAGAGCCAGACATCCTGGAATGTGAAGTCAAGTGGGCCTTAGAAAGCATCATTACAAACAAAGCTAGTGGAGGTGATGGAATTCCAGTTAAGCTACTGCAAATCCTGAAAGATGATGCTGTGAAAGTGCTGCACTCCATATGCCAGCAAATTTGGAAAACTCAGCAGTGGCCACAGGACTGGAAAAGGTCAGTTTTTATTCCAATCCCAAAGAAAGGCAATGCCAAAGAATGCTGAAACTACCACACAATTGCACTCATCTCACACGCTAGTAAAGTAATGCTCAAAATTCTCCAAGCCAGGTTTCAGCAATATGTGAACCGTGAACTTCCTGATGTTCAAGCTGGTTTTAGAAAAGGCAAAGGAAGCAGAGATCAAATTGCCAACATCCACTGGATCATGGAAAAAGCAAGAGAGTTCCAGAAAAACATCTATTTCTGCTTTATTGACTATGCCAAAGCCTTTGACTGTGTGGATCACAATAAACTGTGGAAAATTCTGAAAGAGATGGGAATACCAGACCACCTGACCTGCCTCTTGAGAAACCTATATGCAGGTCAGGAAGCAACAGTTAGAACTGGACATGGAACAGACTGGTTCCAAATAGTAAAAGGAGTATGTCAAGGCTGTATATTGTCACCCTGCTTATTTAACTTATATGCAGAGTACATCATGAGAAATGCTGGGGTGGAAGAAGCACAAGCTGGAATCAAGATTGCCAGGAGAAATATCAATAACCTCAGATATGCAGATGACACCACCCTTATGGCAGAAAGTGAAGAGGAACTAAAAAGCCTCTTGATGAAAGTGAAAGTGGAGAGTGAAAAAGTTGGCTTAAAACTGAACATTCAGAAAACGAAGATCATGGCATCTGATCCCCTCACTTCATAGGAAATAGATGGGGAAACAGTGGAAACAGTGTCAGATTTTATTTTTTGGGGCTCTGAAATCACTGCAGTAGGTGATTGCAGCCATGAAATTAAAAGACACTTACTCCTTGGAAGGAAAGTTATGACCAACCTAGATAGCATATTACAAAGCAGAAATATTACTTTTCCAACAAAGGCCTGTATAGTCAAGGCTATGGTTTTTCCAGTGGTCATGTATGGATGTGAGAGTTGGACTGTAAAGAAAGCTGAGTGCCGGAGAATTGATGCTTTTGAACTGTGGTGCTGAAGAAGACTCTTGAGAGTCCCATGGACTACAAGGAGATCCAACCAGTCCATTCTGAAGGAGATCAGCCCTGGGATTTCTTTGGAAGGAATGATGCTAAAGCTGAAACTCCAGTACTTTGGCCACCTCATGCAAAGAGTTGACTCATTGGAAAAGACTCTGATGCTGGGAGGGATTGGGCCAGGAGGAGAAGGGGATGACAGAGGATGAGATGGCCGGATGGCATCACTGACTCGATGGACGTGAGTCTGGGTGAACTCTGGGAGTTGGTGATGGACAGGGAGGCCTGGTGTGCTGCAGTTCATGGGGTCTCAGAGAGTCGGACACGACTGAGTGGCTGAACTGACTGACTGAACTGGGGAAGATCTCCTGGAAGGGGAAATGGCAACCCACTCCAGTATTCTTGCCTGCAGAATCCCATGGACAGAGGAGCCTGGCAGGCTACAGTCCACAGGGTCACAAAATAGTCAGACATGACTGAGCTACTGAGCAAGCACACATGCCCCCCAAAAGATTTGCTTTGGAGCCAAAGAATACCAATAACTGCTAGCTTGTAGAGTTTGCAAAGCAAATATACATGGTAGAGACTCACCACATTGGCCAAAACCCTTACCTGAAATACCATGTTCAGCTAAAGACAAAGAGGATGTTGGGGATACTGGTTTGGGACTTCAAGGCAGAGGAAGGCAATTCACATGGAGACGGAAAAGCAAATGTTTGATAAACATTTGCTGGCTCCTGAAGAGACAATGGGGCACAGAATGGACTCCTGATCTCTAGGCTCTGCCGAGTTCACCACACTTAGCCCATACGCTTTACAGGTTTCACTGGTGACAGCTCTATTCTAAGAACAGGCCCTCTGTCTAAATTATTTTGGTGGTTTAGATGGTAAAGAATCTGCCTGCAATGTGGGAGAGCTGGGTTTGATCTCTGGGTTGGGAAGATCCCCTGGAGGAGGGCATGGCAATCCACTCCAATATACTTGCCTGGAGAATCCCCATGGACAGAGGAGCCTGGCAGGCTACAGTCCATGGGGTTGCAACATAAGGCAATTAGAGGGAAGGTCACCGTTTCATCCTCAGTCTTTGGGGTCCTGACTGGTTTCAGCTCAAAAGAATCTGCACGCTAAAGAGACACATTTGGGGGTGGCAAGTTTTGTTCTCCCATACAAGGAAACAAAATTGTGAGGAATTGACAAGACAAACAAACGGGTTTTGGACTCTTCATTAGTAAAGAATTTAAGCAAAGTTTGGGTTTGGAATGGTAAATCAAAGGTTTGTTTTGTTCTGTTTGTTTGTTTAAATACAGGTTTCTTATTTCCTAGTTCTCTGTCTCTGGTGATAAAGGTCTCCTCCTACCTCCTGGTACATGGAAGCTACCTTTCACATGGGAGATTTCCTATTTTCAGGGAGATAGGAGGGTCAAAGTGTCTCTCTTGTATTGGTGACTTCTTAAGAAACTTTATCTGAAAATAATCAATATGCCATCAGGGCAGATTTGGGAGCAGCCGGTCCTTGGATCCAACAGTTGTCACTTTGAGGGGAAGAGTCAGAAAATTCTCCGGGAGGTTTTGTTCAAAGGACTGCTATGAAAATTGTAAAAGAGAAAAACCACAGGCCCAAAACAGTGTCAGTTATGTTAAAAACTTATGATACCAAACCTAGATTTAATACCTAAACTAACTGCAGTTTCAACCCTCCCCAGAAATGCAAACTTAATCAACCAGTTTGGGAGTAATCACATGGGCCTTCTCCATCTCCCTCAGAGGAAGGAAAGGCAATCTGCATGATAAAACCTGAACCATAACCTTTCCCCCAAAACAGAAGATGCCCTGGCCTAAAAATAATTCCCTTTTCTTTTGCTAATAGCTCCCCCAGTTCATCCTTCTTCCTATTCAGTTCAGTCACTCAGTCGTGGCTGACTCTTTACGACCTCAAGGACTGCAGCACACCAGGCCTCCCTGTCCATCACCAACTCCCGGAGTTCACTCAAACTCATGTCCAGTGAGTCGGTGATGCCATCCAACCACCTCATCCTCTGTTGTCCCCTTCTCCTCCCACCTTCAATCTTTCCCAGCATCAGGGTCTTTTCTTTTCTTCCTATAAAACCTCCCATTTTGTACAACAGCTTTGGTACAAGCACCCTTTTAGTTGCTAGATGAATGCTGTCTAACTCACAAATCATTGAATAAAACCAATTAGATCTTCAAATTAACTCTGCTCAATTTTGGTTTTTAACAGTATCAACTGAGACTAGCTAACAGCTCAGTATTGGTTAGAACAGGGCTTCCCTGGTGGCTCAGTTCAGTTCAGTTCAGTCGTGTCCGACTCTTTGCGACCCCATGAATCGCAGCATGCCAGGCCTCCCTGTCCATCACCAACTCCCGGAGTTCACCCAGACTCACATCCATCGAGTCAGTGATGCCATCCGGCCATCTCATCCTCTGTCATCCTCTTCTCCTCCTGCCCTCAATCCCTCCCAGCATCAGAGTCTTTTCCAATGAGTCAACTCTTTGCATGAGGTGGCCAAAGTACTGGAGTTTCAGCTTTAGCATCATTCCTTCCAAAGAAATCCCAGGGCTGATCTCCTTCAGAATGGACTGCTTGGCTCTCCTTGCAGTCCAAGGGACTCTCAAGAGTCTTCTCCAACACCACAGTTCAAAAGCATCAATTCTTCAGTGCTCAGCCTTCTTCACAGTCCAACTCTCACATCCATACATGACCACAGGAAAAGCCATAGCCTTGACTAGACGGACCTTTGTTGGAAAAGTAATGTCTCTGCTTTTGAATATGCTATCTAGGTTGGTCATAACTTTCCTTCCAAGGAGTAAGCGTCTTTTAATTTCATGGCTGCAATCACCATCTGCAGTGATTTTGGAGTCCAAAAAAATAAAGTCTGACACTGTTTCCACTGTTTCCCCATCTATTTCCCATGAAGTGATGGGACCAGATGCCATGATCTTCGTTTTCTGAATGTTGAGCTTTAAGCCAACTTTTTCACTCTCCACTTTCACTTTCATCAAGAGGCTTTTGAGTTCCTCTTCATTCTGCCATAAGGGTGGTGTCATCTGCATATCTGAGGTTATTGATACTTCTCCCTGCAATCTTGATTCCAGCTTGTGTTTCTTCCAGTCCAGCGTTTCTCATGATGTACTCGGCATATAAGTTAAATAAGCAGGGTGACAATATACAACCTTGACGTACTCCTTAATGCAGGAGACACAGGTTCAGTTCCTGGGTCAGGAAGATTCCCTGGAAAAGGAAATGGTAACTCATCCTTCTTGCCTGGGAAATCCCATGGACCGAGAAGCCTGGCAGGCTATTGTCCATGGGGTCGCAAGAGAGTTGGACAAGAATGAACAACTAAATAACAACTGGTTAGAATGCATCCTTAGTACCTTGCCTTGCCCATGGAAATCTGGAAGAGGACTGGAAGCAGCAGGCTAGGAGGCATTCGTGGCTGTCTTTGCAAACTCAAAGCAGGAAGAAAAGCCTCTGGACATATCTAGAGGGAAGAGAGCGGGGGTGGGGGGGTGGGGTGGTTCTTTCCATGGGACTCCTCTCAAAATTATGTCCCATAGATTCCTGTCTTTTCATCTTCTTCTGAGACCAGATCTGGAATGATTTTGTAAGAAAAGTTGACTTAAGGAGAAAAAAATTTTTTTAATATTTTCTCCATCATATGCTACCAATTAAGACCAAAGTCTAAACTTTATTTCCCAATTTCTCCCCAAAATACTAACTCAAACACTGAACTGCAGTCTATCTTCCACCATTTGATAGTAAAAAGATAAAGAAGATACCTATTTTTTTTCCCCCAAAGGCAGACACCAGAGGCCTGATTATTGTATCTTATAATTTAGGCTGTTTTTTAAAAAAATGAGGACTACTGTGCAATGTGGAGAAGGTAATGGCAACCCGCTCCAGTATTCTTGCCTGGAGAATCTCATGGACAGAAGAGCCTGGGAAGCCCCAGCTCGTGGGGTCACAAAGAACTGGACACGACTGAGAGACTAACACTGTGCAATAATTTAAATTCCAGGTCGAGTAGGGGAAACAGATCAGAGTAAGAGACCGATCTGGCCACGTGAGTGTCGGGCTCCCTTCTTGGATATTCCCAGTCTCTGCCAGATGCAGAGTCTCTGCCAGACACAGATCCCTGTGTCTCTCATGGGGAAACCTTGAAATGATTTCAACCTGGTGGCAAAGAAACATTTCCCTCTTCTTTTCCTAAAAAACAATACAAAATCATCCAAAAGTGGCAAGAAGGAAAAGAAAAAGACAAAGTCCATTTTCAATAACTGGTAGATTGCTAAAACCTCAGTTCCCCACCCTTACGCCCATCCAAAAAATTCAAGAGTTTTAAACAACAATTGTAATTGAGAAAGGGCCATATAGGAAGGAACAGGAGGAAAAAAAAAAATTCTGGAAAGGAAGACTCAGCCACAGTTTCTCTAAAGTATAAGGCAACATACACTTCTTTAAGGTGAAGGGTTCACTGTGAGGGGTATGCAGTGTGATGTAAATGTTACTTTGTAATAAGAAGAACAGGGATATATTATACAAACTGGGGGTGCACCAGAGAGAGCCTAGAAACAGAGGAGGCTGACATAAATGTCATGTTTTCCATCTATGTCTATGGCATCAGAGAAGACAGACATACATTTAAAATAATAGAAAATAAATAATAAAGAGCAACAAAGCTGACTGTCTTCGTCGGGTGAAGAGAACATCTTTATGAACACACACAAAATCCTGGACCACCCAAAAAGAAAAAAAAAAATCAACTAATCTAAAATCTAAATAGTCTTGCCAACTCCCTATATAACACTTATTAGACCAAGAATAACTTGCCTTGTTTAAAGTTGAATATTTTTTTTAAAAGCATAGGATTTACACAAAGATAATATAAGAAAATTTTAAAGTGAAGAACAAAACCAAGTATAGCAAATGGCAATGAAGAACAGTGTTGCCGTGGAGAAAATGAAAACTGTGATAGAAATCTAAAACACCTAATACAGCAATTCTTCTAGGAAACGGGAGTACAAAGCATGGATGCAAGAGCTCAGGGAATGCACAGCCCAAGAAACAGAGAATAAGTATGGACTAGCAGTATTTGGGAATGAAGTAGAACAAATAGAAATAAAGCAATCACAGAAAGAAAGGCAAAATCAGAAGGAGCACCAGTGAACCAAATGAGACAGAAAAGAGAGACAGGAAAAGTAGAAGCTTGAAAGGACTTGAGAGAAGATGACTGATCTAAAGAATAGCCAGAGTATGCATAATTATAATGGCAAGAAAGAAAATGGAAATAATGGAAAAAATAAAAATTTAGAGACTGAATATACAAATAAACAACATTCAGACACATATAAGAATACAACTATGATTTACTCTCTGCAGCCCAGGATACTAAACAATTTTCCTATTAACAAGTAGCCCAAAATGGCCAGGACTTGATCAATACTGCCAACTTCCTTAATTTTGCCCATGCTTCCAATTAGAAATAATCAGAGAAAACCAAAAATGCTCCCCTAACTAGTCACATAGGTCACCCCACTTATAGTTAAACTACCTAAAGTTTCCCCATGCCCAAACCTTCCTCCAATCAGGGGGCACACCTGAAGTCTACCCTTTTTTCACCATAAAGCTTCCCCACTCCTCTGCCTACTTTGAGTTTTTGTCAAACACAATAGACATTTATTGACTTCCTTGTATAGCAAGCTCTGAATAAATAGCCTTTGCTTGTTGTTTGGGCAGTCTGACTTTATTTCCACAACACTGTAAGGTATAATTTTTTAAAAACCTGAATCTACCTATTGAGAGGTACACCATATCTTAGAGATAAGTGATGCTGAATGGTGAATACTAAGACATATCCTAATAAATATTTCACTTTTAAAAACCGACCAGGTCTCCATGGGACTCCTAGGCATAGGTGTCTTTCTGTCCAGCCTCCATGACCTTCAATGAATCCAAAAATCAGGTTCAAATAGCTGCTGATCCAGGGAAGAGAGGGGATGCAGAGAAAGGGAGGAGCAGCCAAGAATCAGGAGTGCAGCCTTTGGGCAGGGTCCTGGTTCTGCCTCAAGGGATAACAATATCTTTGAGCTCTTTATAGAACCAAGACCCCCAACAAATGGAATTAGCATTCTTCATTCCAGAGAAGACCCCTATTCTGAGGCCAGATTAAAGGAATCAGAGAAACTCATCAAGAGATTACCTGAGACTAGATTAAAAGAGTGCAGGCCCTGCACATACACTAATCTTATCAGCAATGCCACTCTTGAACAATTACTGTAAAACTCTTCATCAAATCCTCCTGGGTTAGGACACACAGTTTGGAAGGCAAGAGCCTGCTGTGTCTGTCTTTGCCCGGCAAAGCAAGAAACCTATTCTTTTCTACTTCACCCAAAATTCTAAGATTCAGTTTGGCACTGATGCAAGAGGCTGAATTTTCAGCACCAATATCAAAGATGAAGAAGGACCCTTTAGGGTGGCTAGACAAAGAGAGTCACAAAATTCAAAAGGAAAAACAGTTTGGCCTTGGATCTTTTCACAGCAAGTTCAGTAGTTGGGGGAAAAAAAAAGAGTGGTGTAACACCTATGAAATCCTTTAAAAAAAAAGAGAGAGACAGACAGACACTCAAAGATCTTAAAGTTTAAATAAAATTGTGATTTACATTTAAATAAAACAAGTAGGATAATTTGCATAAGCCTTTAAACTTTATCCAACCAATAGCTTACTGAAAAAATGATGGCAAAGGACTGGTGAAGAGCAGTTTCCTCTGTTTAAATGCATCACTAAGACAAATGTGAGTATACTGTTAACAGAACAAAAGGTAAATCTTATATGTCCTGACAATGTGGAATTGTAACAAAAACTGATTGAAGAAGGAAGAAAGAAGATGAGAGGTAGGTAGATACTGATATAATTATTCTGCTGAGAATAAAGGAAAGGGAACCCTCTTACACTCTTGGTGGGAATGCAAACTAGTACAGCCACCAAGGAGAACAGTGTGGAGATTCCTTAAAAACTGGAAATAGAACGGCCATTAAGACCCAGCAATCCCACTGCTGGGCACACACACCAAGGAAACCAGAACTGAAAGAGAAGCGTGTACCCCAATGTTCATCGCAGCACTGTTTACAATAGCTAGGACATGGACGCAACCTAGATGTCCATCAGCTGATGAATGGATAAGAAAGCTGTGGTACATATACACAATGTACTATTCCTCAGCTATTAAAAAGAACATATTTGAGTCAGTTCTAATGAGGCGGATGAAACTAGAGCCTATTATACAGAGTGACGTAAGTCAGAAAGAAAAACACCAACGCAGTATATTAACACATATATATGGAATTTAGAAAGATGGTAATGACAACCCGATATGCAAGATAGCAAAAGAGATACAGATGTAAAGAACAGACTTTTGGACTCTGTGGGAGAAGGCGAAGGTGGGATGATTTGGGAGAACAGCATTGAAACATGTATATTACCATATGTGAAATAGATCACCAGTCCAAGTTCAATGCATGAAACAGGGCACTCAAAGCCAGTGCATTAGGACAACCCAGAGGGATGGAGAGGGAGGTGGGAGAGGGGTTCAGGATGGGGGACACATGTACACCCATGGCTGATTCATGTCAATGTATGGTAAAAACCACCACAATATTGTAAAGTAATTAGCCTCCAATTAAAGTAAATAAATTTTTTTAAAGTGACAAAGACCAAATTATACAGAACAGTACAAACAATAAAAGACAACATAAATGTAAATAGTATCAGGAGGTGGAGCAGAAGAAAAAAGGAAAAGATAATACATTAATTCTACCCATTGGCCATCAGAAAATTGCTCCTATATAAAGAAATAGACAATGGAGGTATTTTATATTTATCATATCAATAAATGTGAACAGGCGGAAATTATATTTTTAGAGAAAAATACATTCAGATTGGATCACAACATATAGTTCAAGTTTTTTTGAATATAGAGGCATTATATATTGGGGCTTCCCTGGTGGCTCAGACAGTAAGAATCTGCCTGCAATGTGGGAGATCTAGGTTCAATCCCTGGGTCAATAAGATCTCCTGGAGAAGGGAATGGCTACCCATTCCAGTATTCTTGCCTGGAGAATCCCATGGACAGAGGAGCCTGGCAGGCGAGTGACTAACACACACATACTAAGCAAATGTATTGCAGGAGAGCAAACTTTGCCCCCAAAATGTGTCATTGGTATAATATTTAAAGCTGCTCATCTTCTAAGAAATAGCAAACATGGGGAAAACTCTGAAAACCAAGCAGAAGTTATACTTTTGTAAGAAACATTTACATTTTTAAGGAAAATCTCCATTTTCAGGGGTGTCTCCTTGGCTGCACTAAGAAGAAAACTGAAAGTGTTAGTCACTCAATAATATCCAGCTCTTTGTGACCGCATGAACTGTAGCCTGCCAGGTTCCTCTGTCCATGGAATTCTTCAGGCAAGAATACTGGAGTGGGTTGCCATTCCCTTCTCCAGGGGATCTTCCTGACCTAGGGTAGTAAGAAGAGCTTGACAGAACCTCTAGAAACTCTTACCCATGGAGACAGCAATGACTTACACCTGCATAGCACCCTGTCCCCTGTTCATTGTGCTTCTCTTGTAACCTGGAATAACTGACTCTCCCTACTCTCAACACTCACTTTTGCCTTTAGCTGAGGATGGTATGTATTTAAGGGGAAGGCTTTGGTTACACGGGCAAGATACTCAGGTTTTCTGAGTCCCTGTTTATGTTATTAAACTGAGTCTGTGCATATGTTATTAAACTCTTGTTTGATCGCCTATTAATTTTTCTTATGTAAATCTCACTCTTAGAGCAGCCAGAAGAACCTAGACAGGTAAACGAAAATTTATTCCTCCCCTGCTGCTGCTGCTAAGTCACTTCAGTCGTGTCCGACTCTGTGCGACCCCACAGACGATAGCTCACTAGGCTTCTCTGTCCCTGGGCTTCTCCAGGCAAGAACACTGGAGTGGGTTGCCATTTCCTTCTCCAATGCATGCATGCATGCTAAGTCGCTTCAGTCATGTCTGACTGTGTGACGCCATAGATGGCAGCCCACCAGGCTCCTCTCTCCCCAGGATTCTCTAGGCAAGAATACTAGAGTGGGTTGCCATTTCCTTCTCCCTCTTCCTCCCCAAAAGCATATAAAATTGTTTTTTAAAAAGATCTGAATATTATACAAAGTTGGATTCAGGCCAAAAAAAAAAGTCTTTAACAAGGCAAAGAAGGATATTTTATAATGCCAAAGGGTGCAAATCTCAAAAAAGGTAAAGGAGTATGAACATATATGAACTCTAGAGTAATACTCATAAAACAAATTCTCTGGGCTATTCAAACAGAAGTAGAGAACAGACACATCAGCCTTAGGATACTCTAGTCTCAGTCCATGATAAATATGGGGAAAAAATAAGGTTATAAAAGACTTAATATAATAAAGTAAATATGACTGATTACTTAAGTAGGAAATTGAGGATGATACAAAGGAATGGAAAGATATCCATGTTCTTGGATTAAAAGAATTAATATTGTTAAAATGACCATACTATCCAAAGCAATCTACAGATTTAATGCAATCACTATCAAAATACCCATGACATTTTTCAAAGGAGTCGAATAAATACTCCGAAAATTTATATGGAACCACAAAAGACCCTATATTGCCAAAGCAATCTTGACCAAAAAAAGAACAAAGCTAAAGGTATACCCTCTCTGACTTCAGACTATACTACAAAGTAATCAGAACATCAAGGTACTGGGGGAGGGAGGGGGGTAGAAAACAGACACAAAGATCAATGGTACAGAATAAAGAGCCAAGAAAAAACCCCACAAAATCACAGTGAAGTAGTCTTCAAAAAAAGAGGCAAGAATATACAACAGAGAAAAGACAGTCTCTTTAATAAGTGGTGCTGGGAAAACTGGACAGCTATATGTAAAAGAATGAAATTAGAACATTTTCTCACACCATACACAAGAGGAAACTCAAAATGCATTAAAGACCTAAATGTTAAGACCTGAAACCATAAAACTTCAAGAAAAGAACACAGGCAGAACACTCTGACATAAATCACAGCATTATTTTTTTTGGCTCTGTCTCCTAAGGCTAAAGAAACAAAAGCAAAAAAAAAAAAAAAAGGACCTAATTAAACATAAATACTTTTGCACATCAAAGGAAACCATCAACAAAACAAAAAGACAATCTACTTAATGGAAGAAAATATTTGCAAGCGATATGGCCAATAAGGGATTAACATCCATATTTGTAAACAGCTCATACAACTCAATATTTTTTTAAAAATCTAATTGGCCAACAGGCATAGGGAAAAATGCTCAACAGTGCAAATTATTAGAGAAATGCAAATCGAAACCACAATGAGATATCAACTCACACCTCTCAAAAAGGCTATCATCAAAAAGTCTACAAATGTTGGTAAGAACGTGAAGAAAACGACACTGTTGGTGTAAATGTAAGTAGAAGCAGCCACAGTGGAAAACAGTATGGAGGTTCCTCAAAAAACTAAAAATAGAACTACCATATGATTCTGCAATTCTACTCCTAGGTATTATCCACTGAAAATGAAAACACTAGTTTTTACACCCCAATGTTCAAAGCAGCCTTATTTATAATAGCCAAGATATGGAATCAATCTAAGTTTCTATCAAAACATGAGTGGATAAAGAAGATACGGTGTATAAATATATTCAATGTAACATTACCTATGGAAAAAAATGAAATTCTGCCGTCTGCAATAATATGGATGGACCTATAGGGTATTATGCTAAGTGAAATTAAAAAAAAAATAATCTTATCACTCATGTGTGGAATATAAAAAATGAAACAAATAAGTGTATGTAACAGAAAAGAAGCAGACTCACAGAGAAGGAGCTAGTGGTAACCTGTGGGGAGAGGGATAGAATAGGGGCAAGCTAAGGTTAGGGAATTATGAGACACAAACTACAACGTATAAAATAAATTAACAACAAGGATATATTGTAGAGGACAGGGAAATATATTACATTATTTTGTAATATCTTTAAATAGAGTGTAATCTATAAATATATCGAGTCACTAAGTTGTATATATGAAACTAATATTGTAAATCAATTATACTTCAATAAAATTTTTAAAGAATGTACAAGAATGTTTATAACAGTATTACTCATAATAGCCAAACAATGGATACATTTTGATGTATTCACACAATGTCAAAATCAGTGAATTACAGCTACATGCAACAACATATATGAATCTCATACTTGAATCTTCCTTAGTCAAATACAAAAATATAAATACTATATGATTCTATTTATAAAAAACAAGCAAAATTAATTTAAGGTATCAGAACAGTGGTTGCTTTAAGGAATTCAGAGAGGGGAGTGGTCAGGGGCAAATATAAAAGGTATTCCTGGGATACTTGCTACATGAATGCTTACTTTTAATAACTTACTTAAGCTACAGTCTTTTGAAGTAGCATTTTTCAACATGCTTGTTACACCTCAATTTTTAAAGATGATATCAAGAAGGTAAAAATTCAGTCAAAAGTATTTTTATCTTTTAAAGTATCTTTATTTCTATCGTGCTATGCCACTAAAATGGTGGAGCTTGTTACAGCAGCTAAAACTACCCCAATACTGAATCTTAGATGTTACCAACATTCATTTTATAGATAAGAGAACTGTGGCCTAGAAAACTAAGGGATTTACCCAATATCAGAGCTAGTAATGGCACCCCACTCCAGTACTCTTGCCTGGAAAATCCCTTGCATGGTGGAGCCTGGTAGGCTGCAGTCTATGGGGTTGCTGAGAGTCGGACATGACTGAGCGACTTCACTTTCACTTTTCACTTTCACGCATTGGAGAAGGAAATGGCAACCCACTCCAGTGTTCTTGCCTGGAGAATCCCAGGGACGGGGGAGCCTGGTGGGCTGCCACCTATGGGGTCGCACAGAGTTGGACACGACTGAAGCGACTTAGCAGCAGCAGCAGAGCTAGTAAGTGACAAGCTCTGACCTCTGTTAGGCTTCAAATCTAGCATGTCATCTTTCTTTTTTCCTTCTGCACTATGTCGCACTGCCTCAATTAATGTACACACTAGTTAACACTCTCATCCCACTTGGCTTCCAATTAAGCCAATTAAGTAATAGGAAGTGATATGCATTCATTCAGCAAACAATTTCATATGATAGTGCCTACCCTAAAATTTTTCCTTAAATTACCTGAGTATCTTCCTGCAAGTCTTAGTAAGTCTGACAAACAGCACAGTTTGAAAAATAATATTTTCCCAAGATCAAAAACTTCATTAGTTTTTGAATCTCAGGTGCTTGGCTATCCAAAAACCATATATTTACACACACACACACACACACACACATATGTATATAGTTTTATATAGTAATTTTGTTCACTTATTAGCATGAAAATAGGCTAGATTATTGTGATTAAGCCAAATAATTACCTATAATGTATCTAAAAAGTTATATGAAAGATCTCTTTGAAACAAACATGGCTGGACCAAAAAAAAAAAGTGTGAACAAAGAAAATCTTATGTTTTAGCTGCCAAGAAAAGCAAACAATATACAATCTTAAGAACCTGTAAATTGACCCTGGTAACATTTCTGGGTATTTCTCTCCCAGTGAAAATCTCAGCCAGACCTAGTCAGATCTAGGTGTTTAGGTTAAGTGAGACACCCACTGGAGGCTGAGAGATGGCAAGAAAGAAGCCAGCCACTCACCATGTTCCCTAGCTGAGCTGTGGCAGCCAGGTGCAGAGTCATCCAGGTGAGAGCTGGTTTTACCACAAGGACAACTCAGAGGAACAGGTTTGTGACGTAATGATGAAGCCAGACTTCCCCATCTCCACTTTTGGTCACTTTCTGTTTCCTTGTATCTTGCTGTTATGGACTGAATTGTAACCCTAAAATCCATAGGCTAAAGCCCTAATCCCCAGTGTAACCATATTTGGAGATATGGTCTTTAGGGAGGTAACGAAACTTTAGAAAGGCCATGAGGGCTGTACCCTGATCCAATAGGACTAGTGTCCCTAGAAGAGGAGGAAGAGCCAATAGAGGTCTGTCTTTCCCTCCATATGCACAGAGGAAAGGCCAGGTGAGGACAGCTATCTGCAAGCCTCAAGGGAGCTCTCACCAGAAATCAAATCAACTGGCAACTGAGTGATAATCATGGACTCCTAACCTCCTGGACTGTGAGAAGGTAAATATCTGTTGTCTAAGTCACCCAGCTTATGGTATTTTGTTATAGCAGCCTGAGCAGGCTAATACACTTACCAATTGGACAACCATGTTGCTGCCAAATCATCTCCAGACAAAACCCTCCCTTGGTGGCATTGACATTTTCAGAGGGAGTGCTTAGAGACCCCAAAGGCTTCAGTGTCCGCAAAGCTTGGTTCCTAAAGTGAAATTCCAGGCAGCAGGACACATCTTGCAGGGAGTTAGGTACAGGAAATGAATTGGCAAGTTTGGATGGGCACAGATCAGAGAAACTTAAATGTCCAGCTAAGAAGCATAGAATTTATTTCAGAGACAATGACGAGTCACTCCAAGTTTTTGAGAAGGATGTATCATGACCAAAGCTTCATTTCAGGGCTATAATGCTGCCAGCAGTGCAAAAGATTTTTATTATTACTATTAATTTCAGTGACTTTTATAATAGCTAGCATTTATTGAGCACTTAGTCTTTGCCAAGCATTCTATATGCATTGCTTCTATTTAATTAAATGTGAAAAAGACTTTGAAATGGACCAAAAACATCAGTGGATTTTTTTCAATAGAAAACTGGGCATGAGCTGGCTTATGATTTTCTTTTAGCTATTCTACAACTCTGTGAGATGTTAAAACTGATAACAATGCAAATAAATTTGTCAGTTGAAATGCAAATGAAATGTGCCCAGTGGAATACAACTGATTACTGCCTTCTGGATAAACTCAGTTTGCACCTATTTTTAAATTCATCTCAGCAATCTTTATTGCCTATATTATGTATGATTCTTTGAATTCTCCTTTAAGCCAGTGGTATCATCTTACTGCTTCCCTTTTAAATTAACAAGTTATGTACAGTCTTCGACACATGTTCATTTTATATTTGGATGTCATGATTTTACTTTTTAATGATTCTTACAATAACTGTATGAAATTGGTACCCTTATTATCACCAGCTTATAAAGAACCTGAGGCCTCAAGAAGGAAAGTAATCTTCTGAAGGCACACGGTGACCTAAAACTAGGATTGGGATGGAAAACTATTTGTCTTACCTGACCAAACTACCACCCTCATCCCCAGTGCCTAGAGCGTGACTCTGAAGTCCCCCCTTCACCTCTCTGTTGAGTGAGAAGCCCCCCTCCTACATCACCTAGTTTCACCGTCTACAATATTCCCACCATCGGCTGAGCCATCTGACCAAGTAATCTCTATAAACCAGTAACAGGCAAGTAGTAACAAGAATTCACGTTCTGTAACTGGAACTGGAAGACAGAATCTCCATCTTTCCTGTATATCGTATCAGTCACCACCTATCGGGCATATGTAGATGGAGGATGGCCATGGGACAGCATGAACCGACAGCAGAGGTGACCATTTACTCTGTCTGCTAATAAACTACCACGATCCATCACCATAACCAGAAGCTCCACTTCTCTGATTCTAATAGTGGCACTGGGAGCATTAAAGATATTGTCCCTGATGGTGATGCCTAATTACTCACTTTCACATATCCCCAGTGCCATGGATTTATGAGAGAAGCACTGTCAGCCTCCCAAAATGAAATCATGTAATAATGATAATTTCCTAAAAGCATATAATACTGTGTGTTTAAGCCTTTGCATATCTATTATTATGAAATAGCCTTAGGAACTAGGCCAAATTTATAATAGTATTTTCATTTCATAGATGAAGAGATTAAGTTCCATACAGGTGAGGTGATTTACTCAAAGTCAGCCAGTAAAATATCGCAAAAATGGGAATCCTTTTCTTAATCCAGATGAGCTCTCTCTTCACTATCCCAAACTTTCCCCATCTTTCTTCCACCCCGCCACACACACACACACACACACACACACACACGCACACACCCCTGGGCTCACATGCACACAGTATTCACCTTAGCCGTGTCAGCAGGCCAGTACACCAGCTGCTCCTCCCCCCAACCCTGCAGCTCTAGGTTAATCCCTCCTCCTCCTCTGGGGTTAATTTACATGTCCCTTCTTCCATCATCCTGAACTAGACTGGACTTGTTCCCCTGCTACCCTCCACTTCCCCTGTGAGAGCATCTGTCACACTACAATGTAATTGCCTCCTTACTTGTCTGTCACTGTGGCACGCTGAAGATGATCAATAAATGCCTATCCGCTATTGAAAAGAATCCAGATATTGCCTCAGAACAGATGGAAAATCAGGTTAGACCCAGGTCTTCCCTAGAAGTCAGATGTAAACCAACAGCTGTGCTCAGACCTGGCTGTTAGTGAAGCTGAGCAGGCAAGTCTTCTGAATTTCTAACAGGCTATGTTTTCTAAAAGAAACGAGAGAGTTCCCCCTCAGGGCCAGCCTTTCCCTAGGTCCAAATGTATTCCCAAAGAGCAAATTAAGCTCTTCAGAAAACTGTTTTCCACATTGCAGTTACCCAAAGAGCCACTTATACCTTCAGGGAAGACACACGATAAACATTTTGTCCCCAGCTGTGTCACCAGTGAAACGGAATGAGTCAGGCCTCCTGCCTTGGCTGGGAGGGAATATAAATTTGACCTGAATTCTCTCTTCTGCTTCTGATATATGGCTTCTCTCTATCTCCCAGTCTTCAGTAAAAATAGTTATTAAAAATATTTCTTGAACTCTTCCTAGATGCTAAGCACTGTTCTCAGCACTTGAGATTTGCCAATTCATTTAATCCTCACAACAATCGCATGGGGCAGGTACCATTATTATCCCCAGTTTACAAATGAGGAAGCTGAGGCACAGAATGACTAAAAAAAATCCTACCAAGGTCACACAGGTAGTAAGTAGTAGAACTGGGATTCAGTGCCAAGCAGTCTGGCCTTAATGACCTGAAGGACCTGTTCAGGCCCTACCAGTTTAAGACCCATGTTCTCCAAGAAGCCTACCTGACCACCCCAGGCCAGAGTTAAATCTTGCTTCTCCTCTAAAGTCCTACAGCAACAATATTTTTGGCAATTAATTCCCCATCTGGTATTCTTGTATGGAAGTCAAGATCTAAAGATGGTGTCCCTCTCCTTCCCTCAGGTTCAGATGAAGGTCTTCACCTTGTATAGTATTCTATGCATCACAAAGGGGATGGAGGGCTTAGAAGGTCAAGGGAAGATGGGTCGGATATGCAAAAGGAGAGCTTAGCATTACTAGTTAAGAGGATACTTGTCACCCAGCAGAAGAGGCTGGGAATATTCTTAAAGGAAAATATCTGCAAGATCATTCATCAACTCTTAGAGGAGGGAGGGCTCTAATGTTTCTCATTGACTCAAAAAAGCAAAACAAAATGTACCGTGTCCTCTATTAGACAGGACAGGAGACCTGGAGCCCTGGAGCCCCGCAAGGAGGCAGGTGCCACAAGATGTTAAGCTCCAGGCTTTGGAGCCTGCTTCCTCATCTCAGTGGACAAATGCTTTGTAATTAATGATGTGGGGATGACAATCTCTATCCTATTAAGCCAATTCTTTTGCAGAAATCAATAGCCTGTCAGAGGAAATCCTTTTGGGCAGAGACTGTTTAATCATCTTCATTACCATCATCATTATCGTCATGATAGATAACAGTTATTGAATTCTTAAGTGCAAGGCACTGTATATGCATTATCACAGCTCATCCTCCCATCAGTAGAAAATTTTTACTAAATATTGGATGGCACAGACTGATTCTTCACATTCAACCAAGCTAGTGCCTGTCCTCAGATGGTTTAATTTCAGGTCCTCAGCAGAAGATCCACCGAAAATACAACAAAACCTCTGATATGAACAATATTGAAAAGCAAGGTTTATACATAAATTGTTGGTAGTATTTATTATGGCCTAAGGAGTGGGTGTGAATCCTTCCTCCACTACTCAGTAGCTCTGTGACTACAAGCAAGTTACCGGATCTTTCTGAGTATTTCCCCAAACATAAAATAGATTAGAACATCTCACCAGAGCTGTGATGATAGAAGGATACAATGGCTGAGAGTACCTAACACAGTACACCCCCAGCATACTATGCCAAGGAGCTTATCACCTGTGTTCTTCTGGGAGTTTTACAGTCTCAGGTCTTACGTTCAAGTCTTTAATCCATTTTGAGTTAATTTTTGTTTATGGTCTAATATAGTGGCCCAGTTTTATTCATCTGTCCAATTTTCCCAACATCATATATTGAAGAGGCTGTTCTTTCCCCCACTGTGTATCCCTTTCCCCCATTATGTATTTCCCCACTGTATATCCTTTGTCAGAAATTGGCCATATATGAGTGAGTTTATTTCTGGGGTCTCTCTTCTGTTCCACTGATCTGAGTGTCTGTTTTCATGCCAATACCATACTGTGTTAATTACTATAGCTTTATAGCATACTTTAAAATCAGGGAGTGTGATGACTCCAGCTTTGTTCTTCTTTCTCAAGTCTGCTTTGGCTCTTCAGGGTCTTTTATGATTCCATACAAATTTTAGGTTTGTTCTATTTCTGTGAAAAGTGCCACTGGAATTGCGATAAGGATTGCATTGAATATGTAGATTGCTTTGGGTGGTATGGGCATTTTAAAAAATCAGTTCTTCCAATATATGACCACGGAATATTTTTCCATTTATATGTATCTTCAATTTCTTTCATTAATGTCTTACAGTTTTTAACATACAAGTCTTTCACTTTCTTGGTTAAATTTATTCCCAGGTATTTTATTCTTTCTGATGCAATTGTAAACAGAATTGTTTTAGCTTCTCTGATAGTGCATAGAAATGCAACAGATTTTTGTTCATTGATTCTGCATCCTGCAACTTTACTAAATTTGTTTATTCTAAGAGGTTTTTCATGGATTCTTCCAGTTTTTCTACACATATCATTTGCAAATAGTGAAAACTTTACTTCTTCCTTTCCAATTTGTGATTCCTCTTATTGCTTTTTCTTGCCTAATTCCTCGGGAGTATTTCCAGTACTAAATAACTTCCAACTTTTATTTTCCCTTGGACCTGCATTGGTTACTCAGTTCTTAAGCCTTTGGGGGAAGGGAGCAGGAGGAGGTAGAAAGTAGAAGAAAGAGATAGCTTTCTGATAATTATTCTTTTTCCTTGTGTTCCCAAATACTTGGTTTGGGCATGTATAGCTGAAACTGAGTATGGTAGGTTCTGAAACTGTACCAGTTCTCTCTTAAGACAAATCTTGCCTGAATTCCAAGGCAAAGACTGGTCTTTTTAATTGTTCTCCCTTGAAGCATTTTTCCTTCCTCTTTGCCCAAATAAAACTCATGCTTGCAGGCCCAATTAAAATTCTGCTTTCCATGGAGCATTCCCTGACCAACCCATTGTACCCTGACCAATACTTTTCTGAATACCTGGCTCTTACTCATTATGCCATTCAGCTCAAAGGTACTCTACTGGACTTTTGACATGACCTTGACAAACTTGCCTCCTACTGATATTTAACTCTTCAAGTGGGACCTTTCTTCACTGTTCTACTCTGCCTCTGACCACATATAGAGCTTACACTACCTGTATATTTTACTGTTAACCATCTTGGACAATGAATTTGTAGAAATGTCTGCTCCATCACTACCCCTGCCATTTATTTAAGTAATTAAAGCTTAGGGCTTTCTTGTCTAGTCTGTATGTGGTGGCACACCTGGGGGGCTGCGCCCTGGGGAAAGAGGGCCCTCCCCCACAACACATACACCCAAAGACCACAACCAAAGGGGAAGTTGCTGGCAGCTGAAGAGCTTTTGCCTCCAACTGGCTTCTAGTCTCCAGGGTGAGAATTATTCAGCTGGTTTGGGTGAACAACTAACTCTAAGTCAAGATAAAACTCCAGCCTTCTGGAGTGTGAAGAGCTAATAAATCCTTAGTGAATAAGATTTTCTAAATGGAGCTTCTTTTATGAGGCAATTTGTGAACGCTCTGGCTTTTTTCTACTGGAGCAGCAAACTGCAACTACAAAAATTAAGATGGTACATGGGGCTGGGAGGCAGGGGCAGGAAAGACACGGACTCAAATATGGTTCCAAACAGGACTTGCAGGTTTAGTGGGGCTCGTTCTCACTGCCCCTTGCTCACTAATCCAGGCTGCTTTTAGGGAAACACAATCCCAAGACAGAACCACCTGCACTCCAATGGAACAAGACAGCATGACATCGTGCTAAAACCATGGGAGCGTGGATATTATTAATCCTGTGGTTGGTTAACAACTTCAAGGTCTGTCCCCAAGAAAGATTCTCCCACTACTTGGGTTGCCTGTAGAGTGTTGTGTGTGTGTGTGTATTTGGGATGAGGTTAAGGGAGCAGTGACAAGGCGGCTTGTTGCTGTTTTTGCTGGTTCATTTTGGTGAATAAAATATAGGGCACTTTAATTATTTGAGAGTTCGAATTATTTAAAATGTTTTCAAATAACTCATCTGGCAATAGTTCTTTGTGCCAAAGTAGAAACTGACATGAGGAGGGAAGGGGCAAAAAGGCATATAGACATGAGGCCAATAACATAGTGAGTTCAGAAGGAGTTGAATATTTCTGAGTACCAGCTACTATCTGTATGGAGGTTTCCACAATGTAATTTCACAAGAGGAATTGTTAAAGTTGTATGCTGTGTCGCTTACAAGGATTTTTCGCAATTAATCTCATTGCTATTACTCCCCTGTTACAGATGGGAAAACCAAGGCCAGGAAAAAACCACCTGCTCAACATTATACAATTTGCAATTTAAATAGAGATTCAAACCAAGGTCACCTCACCCCAGGGAGAGAGTTCCTAACCCCTATGTGGTGCTGATTTCCACTGCAAGGAGCCAAGAGACCACCAGAGCATGGCAGTTCTAAAGGTGTCTCCTCAGAGCTCTGCCCTGAGGTCCTCGCTCAGAGTGGAGCTCTCACAAGGTGACGTGTCTGCAATGCAGAAGGCACTTGTTGGCAAGGGACACATCCACTGGGATTTGCCAGCCCCAGGAGTCAGGCAGCCTGCACTCATCCTGGGGCCCTGCCCCCAAGAGCTGCATGAATTTGGCCCATTTTTATATTGGACTTCAACAGGACACAGTGATGGAACGCACAAGTAGCTGAGAAAAGCCCAAGTCAATGCCATGATGGAGGACATGCTTTGGAGGTTCTCTAGTGAGTCAAAGCAGTAACATCCCAGGGAGCCCCTTCCTGCTCCTGAGGGCCACGTGCCTGTGGACTAGGCTCGTGAGCTGATGCTGATCCAAGGGTTACACCCATCCCTAGGAGACTGCAGTTCTCACATGGACAAAGCCTTAGCCAAAAGATTCTATCACCACAGGAAACATCAGGTGCCCTTTCCTCCACCCTCTTATATCCCCTGCTCACCTGTGCCCTTTTGGACTATGGATGTCACCTCCAAACCCCACTGCTTTGTGGCTGGTAGAGTGGGTACCCTCAGATCAACTGCTGTCAAGTCTCCTGTATCTCCACTCAACAAAGCAGACTATTTGAAGAATGACTGCCTGATTCAGAGGGATCATGCACGGGATATTATATATTGGGATATGCTGTTGCAGTTTTGAAAGAAGGGCCATGGATATCAGGATATCAAAGGAAGTGGTACACAGAGCTGCCAAGCAAACACTCATAAGGCAAGAATTTACAGGAATGAAGGAGAACCTAGTTTGCAATGTGTGGACCACATAACAAGATCAAGGATACAAAACTGAGTTAGAGAAGGATTTTAAGAGAAGCTGGAAGAGAAATTTCCTTGGAGAGAAGGGTTGTGAGCTGTGACTCCCCACCCCATCCTGCTCTGTTCAAGGATAGGGATGTGTGGCCTCTAACCTTTCATCTAGACAAGGGCCCCAAGGCAACCACTCGGGATGCTCTGAAGTGTGATTTCTGCCACTGGGGGGTTGCTAAAGACTGGTGTGGGCCTCACTTCTAGGAAGATCACAAGGACTGTAGACTGAGGCCTGATTCCTGCCCAGGAAATGTAGAAGTCAAGAAGGTGATGCTATCTTCTCTCTCCCACACAAGTCCTGTTTCCTCTCCACACTGACTACGGATCAACACACTGGGAATACACCTGCAATCCGGTCCTCCCTGACAACTAAAACTGCTTGATGGGAGCTGTGAAGGGCAGCTGCTCCAGGATGAGCCTGTACTCCCAAGGAATGTGGGAGCTCCCTGCACTCTGTGAGCCACAAGTGCGCCACCCACACACCCAAAAAAAAAAAACCTGGTATGCAGTCATCATGAGCTGCAAGAGGTGGGTTTGTAAGGTTTGGGAGACCTCAACTGAAAAAGGTTGGAGGTACATACAGTGTCCAGGAGCTTAGGAAGGAATCTCAAGGGAACGCCTGTAATAGCAGGACAGGGAAAGGGCCCAGCAGGGAAACCTGGAAGAGCTTACCTCAAGTACTCAACACTTGAAAGGCTTCTTTAACCACCTTCCTGGCCGGGAAAGACTGTGCAGGCATCCAGCCAATGAAAACCAGCTATCCCCTCCCCTGTCTCACACTAATCCCTGGGGCATCAAAACAGCAACAGACAGAGGGGGAGCAGAGGAAAAGCACAAGGCAAGGTCCTCTTCCTATATGAGGACTTCTGGAGACAGGTCCAAGCTGTGGAGGTGGGGCAGGAGAACTGCTCGTGGTGGTCCAGTCAAGATAAAATAAATATTTTGGGGTGGATATTCTGATTCCTGAGCTGACTTGTGTAACTGATAGAGTCCATGGGACTGTATTGCCTGAAAGTGAAAGTGAAGTCGCTCAGTCATGTCTGAACTCTTTGCAACCCCTTGGACCACCAGGCTCCTCCATTCATGTGATTTTCCAGGCAAGAATACTGGAGTGGGTTGCCATTTCCTTCTCTAGGAGATCTCCCAGACCCAGGGATTGAACCTGGGTTTCCCACATTGTAGACAGACGCTTTACCGTCTGAGCCACCAGGGAAGTATTGCCTGAGGGTGAGCATAAAAGCCAGGGAGCTTTCCAGAACAGTCCTTCAGGGGCTAAGAGCTCCCCACCTAGTCACATCTGAATGTGGGTGATGTGGTGTTCTCTTTCCCACACAAGTCCTGTTTCCTCCACATACTGGCTAGAAATCGGCACACTGGGAATACACCCACAATCAGATGCTCCCTAACAACCAGAACAAAACGGCCCAGTGGGTTCTCCTCTCCATTTCAAACAGGCGCATTTGTCCTTCATTATCCCCATATCCCCACCACAAACACAGCACCTGAAGGCAGCTTTCTGAAGAGCATTCGTGGAGACAGTTACCACCTGCAGTCAAGAGGGGGACTGAGGACTTTAATCCCCCCAAACTGCTCTCAAACCCATCCTTAGCTTCTGTAGGATATGATTTGGGGGTACCTCCCAGAAACCCTCCTGCTCCTAAAACTTCCCATCCCTCGTCTCTCTCATCAGCCTGCCTCACTGCAGAAATCTCATCATTTGTCATAGCCACATGTTTGAATTAAATATTCTGAGAAAGGTGAGGCATTTTATGTTCAACATTCACACATCATTGTGACTTTTTATATTTCTCAACATTTTAACATATGACTATTATTTAACATTATCATAAGTATCATGACTAAAACCAAGTAATTTTAACACTGACTATGTTTTTAAAAAATACACATGCCCTCCAGAACTTGTGATCCTTCTATCTCAGACGGCTCACACACCCACCAAACCCTAACATCTAGGCTGAGTACATGGTTTAAGAAACAAAAAAAGTGAAGCTTAATACTGGTTTGTCAGAGTGCAGTGGAAAATGGGAGCAGGCTTGCTGAAGATTGTACCAAAATAACGGGGTGTCACCAGGGAAAAGCAGTCTTAGGCCAAGGAGACGCAGGAGGCCAGTTGGGACCTTAGGGTTTAATTTTCTAACTCCTGCTACAGAACCGTAATTTTTTTCAAGAAGATAGAGAATGATATGTTTGGATTCAAGACTGCAAAATTTTGCCTCATAAAATAGCATTCCATCTATTATATAACTTATTGTTCATCTACAAAGGTGTTTTAGAAAATCAGCTGGAGATCAGAGCAGAGAGGAGGCAGCTTTGAAATCAGACAGTCCAGCACCTTTTAATAAGCTCCATGACCCTGGGCACATTCTTTAGCTCCTCTGGGACTCTCGTCTCATCAGTAAAAAGGGATAAAAATAGATACCCTGAACGTCTGCTTGGAAGCTTGGACCATCCCTAGAAAATGGGTCAAGCTCAGTGCATTGCACACACTAGGTGCCTGATGTCATTTTCAGCCATTTGTAGGAAGGATCACAGAAGCTCTATCTTCAGACTTGCATACCAGGAGAAACAAAAAGATGAGGGCTTAAAAACTCCATAAGAGAAAATTTAAGGTAAGCAGGGGTTTTCCCCACAGGCGTTGATAATGTTGTAGTCCTGCTGCCATCTGCCTAGGGTGGAGCAGACCCATGGGCATAAGTCAGACAGTGCCACCCTCCCCTGCCCCCACCGCCCTCAGCAGCTGCTTCACCTCTACAGTCTTGGGATCCTAGGAGAAAATCACCCCCCTGGAGAACCTGGGATAACCTCAGCCCCACCTCATCCAGGTCAACCCTGAAAGGAATGGGGTGTAGGGGAATCCACAACGGCCACGTAGCTGAAAAGGAAAAAGTCATGCAGAAAGGAAATGGAAAAGCCCCCCAAAACTATCCTTGTCAGTTTCGTAGTCCTCCCCATCCCCACTACCAACCAGAGACATGCAGAATTAATTAGAGTCACACAAAGCCAGTCTTGTCACACTCCAGGCTAGGAGCTGACAGGCTGTTATCTGCACCAGCTGGCTCTTCGCTGGCACTAACAGGAAGGCGTCCTGCTATCTCCCCATCTTCCTTATCAACAGCCCCAGGCACAGCTGCAGCAACCCCAGCAGAAAGACTCCAGCCAGGCTTCTGATGAGCCCAGGCACTGCTGCAGCCTTCCTGTTTCTCGGGATGAGAGTCTCTCTCCCAAACTGCTTAGGGCTCTCGAAGTTAGGTCTCCTTCTTACTGCAGGGGTGGGCACTGAGGAGATGCAAGGGAAGACGTGGCTGCTGGCCCTTGGACTGAGCAGAGGAGTCACTTTCTAGTGTGTGCGGGGGTCTTGTCTGTTGGGGTAATCCAGTCCCATTATTCCAACCTAACAGGCCAAGTGTGGCCCCAAAGCTGCTTCTCAGCCTAGTGGCAAAACTCAGCCTCTCTCCTCAACCCCTAGTTCCCTGCCACCGCAGAGAGTCCCACCCTTCTCCCTTCTGCAAGGAGAGAAAATTCTACAAGGATCCCTCCCCTGCTCAATGCCTGTCATTTTCAGCACCATAACAGACTTCTTATTTAAGGCAAGGTAGGCAGTTTTGTATTATTATTATAAAACCTTTCAACTCAGGTATAATTATATACATTTTACATTTTGAAAGAGTGAAGGCTATAGATGTTAATTAACATGCCCCAAATCACAAGTTTACTAACAATAAATGAGGATTTTAACCAAATTCTCCTGCCTGAAAAATCTGTGCTCTTTTACAACAAGAAACTATTCTCTAATACCAGGCTATAGACAGGAATGTAGGTGACCACAGCTCCCAAACCTAAGACAATTAGGTGACGCCCGTTCCTCCCCCAACCCCGAGGAAAGCCTCTTTGAATTGAGGACACCTCTAAGCTTCTGTGCCACAGGTTAGGTCTCGCAGCATCTGGGGAAGTTGATCTGTTGATGCCTGGGACACAGATTAAATAACCGACCCAAATGCTCCCCTTCTACAGTACACAGCCATGGCTGAGAAACAACCCGACCTGGGGCCATATCTCACAGCTTACCTTGCACCCAGAGTGGCCAGAAAGCTGCTCTTGCCGACAGAATGTAAGCAGGAGCAATGTCCACCACACATGGACTGACGGTTTTAAGAAGTAAATGCACTGTCTTCTCCGTTTCTTTCTCCTGCTCATGGTTAAAAGGAGAGGACGCCATGACGTGCAGGCGTGCCCAAACTTAGCTACACATTAAAATCACCTGACACTTAAAAAAACACAAAAACCAATGGAGGACCACACCAGAAACCAATTAAATCGGTATCTCTGGCGGGGGCGCGGGTGGGAACCAAGAACCCTTGTTAAAGCTGCATAGGAAACGAGGATTGAGAACCACTGCACTACGGGGATGGTGAAGCCACACGATGGAAGAAACCTGGGTCTCTCAACACTAAGGAGAAAACCCACCCACTGACAATAAACACGTGTATGTATTTGACATGCATTTGATTGTTAATGAGCGAGAAACCTCCAGTGTGTTTTAAGCTACTGATACTTGGGGGTTTTGTTTCTTACGGCCACCAGTATTACTCTAGTAACTAATGTAGCCTGTTAAAACACAGACTTTTCTTTATTCCAAAGGAAACTTAAGAAGCTCTTCACTGGTCCTACCTTCCATGGGGTTCAATCTCTGATAGCTGGAAACTAAAAGGCACTTCTCTGTATCCTGAGGCCCACACAATCAAGCTAAACTATGCTGAAACCAGAAACCTGCAACAGGAATCATTCCAAGAGCTCAAATATTGCTTCTAATACCTTCTCATTCATTATCTTGTTTCATCCTCATAAAAGCTCAAGGAGGAAAACCTATGTGATATGGTGGTACCCTTTACAGATGGAAAAAGTGTGACCCAGAAAGGAAAATTGACTTACCTCAAACTTACATGGCCATTGAGCAGCACAGCCAACCCTAGATCTCAGTTATCTAACTTTCCCACCATAGCCTGAACCCTCATGATCTAGGAGGCAGTATGGTGAACTGGGTAAGAGCATGGCCGCAGAATCTTACTGTCAGAGTCATGCTCGACTCTGCCACTTGCTAACTATGTGACCTTGGGCAAGTTACATAGCCCCTCCGAGCCTCAGCTACAAATTGGGAATAATCTAGTTATCGTAAGGGATTAAATGATATAATTCCCATAGAGGTCACTTAGACTGGTTCCTGGTACACACAAAGCATCTATAGATAAATGCATATATTACTGGTCTGTGTAATTCTCACATCAACCCTATAATACAGGCACCATCAGCATTTTGGTAATGCAGAAAAGAAGACTCAAGATAAGGCATCTCACTCTAAGTTCCTTCTACAAAATAGGAACCCCTCCAACCAACTCATATACAGATGACTAGCTGCAAGGATCACCAGAGAATGGAACTCTGGGCTTACTGACTTTGTCCTGAGTTTTATTTTGTTGGGCGGTTGGATTGGAAATCCAATACTAAATCCAGTACTATTGCCTGGAAAATCCCATGGACAGAGGAGCTTGGTAGGCTACAGTCCATGAGGTCGCAAAGAGTCGGACATGACTGAGCAACTTCACTTGGCTTGGAAATCAAGGTATCATCTAAGGAGAGCAGGCTTGGATAGAAGCTACACTGAGCTGGTAAAAAGAAGGCTCAACAAGGAGAAGTGATTACAGAAAGGGAATTTTGCACAAGGTCACTGCCGGTCAGGGGTGCCACATTTTTGTATTATCTGGAGCAGAAAGAAAAGGAGGGGGACATGGTGAGGAGTTAGTACTATTGCACACCATGTGGGCAGATTCAGGGAAAATGTGGCAGGGTGTTAAGATTTATCAGCAGTGTTTAAAAGTCTCTGTTTCTTAGCCTATCCTAGAAAACCATTCCATAAATGTGGGAGATTATAGGTGGATGGGTGGGTGCATACATAAATGCAAGGACAGAGAAATGGATGGGTGGGGAGGTAAACAGACATGGATGGGTCAATGAATGGATGAATGGGTGGATCTCTATGCCACATATATTCATTCTTTGTTTGCAGACAGAAGTACTTTTAAACAGTGCTCATTAGGAATTGGTGTGGAGCATTGGAAATGGTACCATAACTAATTTAGTTTTCTATGTCACTGAAGCATATTTATACTAACCCATAGAGTCCATAGGACTTCCCTGGTGACTCAGATGGTAAAGAGTCTGCCTGCAACGCAGGAGACCTGGGTTCAATCCCTAAGTCGGGAAGATCCCCTGGAAAAGGAAATGGCAACCCACTCCAGTATTCTTGCCTAGAGAATTCCATGGACAGAGGAGCCTGGCAGGCTACAGTCCACGGAGTCGCAGAGTCGAACATGACTGAGCGAGTTTCACATACAGTCCATAGGGTCACAAAGAGTCGGACACTACTGAGTGACTAACAATTCACTTCATCAGCCCCATATAAGGACTTAATAGTTTTCCATCATCACATGCATCAGCTATTCTTCTATCCTCTCTGCACGCTCTCCCTTAGATACCTAATTTTATCCCATGTAAAGTACTACCTACTAGAAAAGAGCTCTAGCAACTCCACCCCAAGCCCTGTCCTCTGTGCGGATCTCCCATCCTCTCCCTAGCTGCTGCTCTGTGTGCTCATCTGGACATCCCCACATCACTTCAACATGATGCTGACAACTCGTCTCCAACTGCCTTATCTCTTCTGTTTCTAAAGACAGAAGTTTCCATTCTCCAAAGTTGTAGTAATAAACTTCAAATCAGTTTTTATTATTTCCTTCCCTCCACATGTGATCAATCACCATGTCCTTTTATCTTATGATGACAAAGGCCTTTTGAAAATGTTCCCAGCCTCTGATTTCACCTCTCTACAATCAGTGCCATGCACATATTTATTCATTCATTTATTCATTAATCCTACTCAAAGTATTCATGCCTCTATACTCAATGCTGAGCTCTGCACTAGGGATTTAAAGACGAATAAAACACAGTCACTGACCTGAAGGATCTCAGTATCTCTGTAAATACTTCATAAAGTAATGTGTTGACTATGTCTGTCCCCTCCTCAAACAATTTTTGGCAGCACCTTATTGTCGGGAATCCATAATCATTGCCCAAAACCTGTCTTGGACTTGGCCTTGGAGGCTGGTGTTTAATGCAAATTCAATTCTGCACTCACAGAATAATTACCGTGAGTTGTAACCAGCCATATCAGAGCCTGGGTCCATGCCCCACACCTACACTCAGAATTATGATGCTGAGACTTGGGATGCTGACTTGAAGCTCAGAGAAATAGCAGAATTGGCTAAAATTAAAATATTGGTGATAAATCAGATAGTCACCCAGAGCTAGGAAGGTTCATGCTGATAGAGCAGAAAAAAAAGAATACTAATAATAATAGTAAAAATAGTCTCCTGGAATATAAGAAATCCAGAAGTTTAACCCCAAGCTAGCAGTTCTGGCACTTCTGAACCAAGCAAGGTGTGGACCCTAAGAATATCATATTGGTTCCTAGGGTGATCTCTGTGATCCATCTGCCTTAACATTCCCTCCCATAGGGGTCCCAAAGGAAAGTTCTCAACAAAAACCTTATGAAAGAACTTGAAAAAAGAAGAAGAGGGACTTTCCTGGTAGTCCAGTGGTTAAGTCTTCACCTTCCAATGCAGGAGATATGGGTGTGATCCCTGGTTGGGGAGTTAAGATCCCATATGCCTCTCAGCCAAAGAACCAAAACATAAAACAGAAGCAATATTGTAAAAAGAAAAAAAAAAAAATTCAATAAATACTTTTTAAATGGTCCTCATTAAACAAAAAAAAAGAAAGAAAGAAAACTTTAAAAAAATGCACAGGAGGACCAAAAAGGAAGAGAGAAAAGAAAGTTGACCCTGTACAAAGCCTCAGTAAACTAGAGAGGTAAAAGGGATCTTTTCAGATTAAGGAGAATATCCAGTCTCTAGGAAAAGTGCTCTCTCCCTATCATTCTCAAAGTCAAATCTCAGAAATCTTCAGACTTAAGAAGGAGGGAAAACCACTTTGGGCATGAAATAATGTTAGGGTTGTAGCTGAGGCTACCCGCAAGGAGGGGGCTTCCCTGGTGGCTCAGTGGTAAAGAATCCGCCTGCCAATGCAGGACACATGGGTTCCATCCCTGGGTTGGGAAGATCCCCTGGAGAAGGAAATGGTAATCCACTCCAGGATTCTTGCCTGGGAAATCCCATGGACAGAGGAGCCTGGCGGGCTACAGTCCATGGGGTCACAAAAAAGTCAGACACGACTTAGAGACTAAAAACCGGAAGGAGGAAGCAAACTGAGTAAGGGACCAAATGCAACAAACAAAAAGCTAGATGAGCATCATAGGCTTGGTGTGTGCCCTTCCTGAATGGAGCACAGGTCCCAGGCCCAGATGGGCCAACTTTGATGAATTCATAAGAGAGATACAGAGTATAAGAACTAGAAAAGATCTATGCTTTATATCTGAGGAGCCTGAAGCTGATGGATGTTGATGGAAGAGGACAGTAGCTTCATCCTGATTGACTGCCAGAAGCTCCAGGAACAGTCTTTCACTTTTTCCCACCCTACATGATCTTCCAAACAGAGACTGATCTAAGAGAATAATTTGCTTAATCTTCTTTAAAATTCAAATATAGACAAAAAGTTTAAGGGTTCTTGTCCCTTTATCTCTTAAGGATAGTTTTACTCTAATCAGATGTTACTAAATGTTAAACACCTAGTCCTGGGAGAGAAAGGGGACTCAAATGAGAGTCCCTCCTGGGTACCAAGGAGGAAAATAGATAGAAATAGAGATGGACAAGTGGACAGGGGCCCAAGACTCTGGACTTTAGAGAAAAATGTGAATCTGGCACTGTCACCTGCTTGGGTACTTGATCTCCACATTAGTCCCTGACTCTTTTTGTCCAGATTTCTCTTTGGAAGTCGAGACTTGCCTATCTTACAGGATTGTTAAAAGAATTAACTGAGACAAGATCTCTGGCACGGGTGTTGGTTCTCTTCCATTCTTTCCGTACTCAATTTGACCTTCCCTCCAGCTAGTGAACATTATATCTCCCCTACATAATGCTGACCACCTTGTTGTCCATCTCATGTCATGGGCTCTGCCAGTGACAGTGAAGGTTATAGATTTAAATTTGCATTTCCTTCCCAGCAACAACTTCTCTCTTGTTCTCCCTTGGGCCATAAGAAGAGTGGGGGGGAGGGTGGAGGAGGGGAGTGGCAGTGGGAGAGGGGGGGAGAAGCCTAAGGCTCGGTATCATCTGTTAAGTGGGTAATGGAACAATGATGGAGTATTCCATGGCCAACAGGTTACCACTTTGATCCCTCTGCCTCCACCCAGTCCTTCTAGCCTGGAAAGTGCCTTGATCACTGGCCAGGAAACCTGAGTTCTGGTCCAGGTTCGACTTGCTAAGTAATCCTCAGCATCCTATTTATTGTCTGAGAAGTGCATTTCCCAATGCGTAAAATGTAGACAGTAACACATCCCCATCCTCCATAGGGTTCACCACACAGGCACTCACAGAGGTTACACCAGACAACAGATTTTAAAGCTAAAAATGCTTTATAAGCCTAAGACTTTATAAACATTATTTTATTCGGATGGCTGGAGGGAAGAAATGAAAACAATTTAGGACCAGGAAACTGACTTCAAGAGGAACCTGCCCTTATGAGCCCGAAGGAAGAAAGGAAGGATGGGTTGGGGCAAATTCCACCCCATGTCCTGACGAACTGCTGTTTTTTCATGTGCCTGGAAGAGTTGGGAAGATCAGAAGAAATGTGTATATTTACCAGCTAAGCAAAGAGAAAAACGCCACCATAAAACCAAGGGGGAGAGATGACATAATAAAACAATATAGAGTGTCCTATAACCACGGAAACAATAACAACGCTAAAACAGAAATAGCTTATTAAGTTAAAACAACAGTAAATCTGTCAGAACACCCATAGAAACTCTCATCTCAGGATAGTAAAAACCCTCTTCCAGGCCTATTGTCTTATGCTTTCATTAAACTACAGTTTTATAAGGTAAAATATTGCCAATTCTTGCTCAATTCCCAGAATAAAATCTAGTTAAACTCTTAATTTGGGAGATACATCTTCTGCAAGTGACAGATCCTTAAGGCACAGTTCCTGAAGCCTGATGACTGGGGAGACAGAGAACCAAGCCACCGGGGGATTGCCCAACAGTTTGGATTTGGGACCCTACCCCGCTGTCCAGGCTACTCTCTTACCACAACTGCTGGCCCCTGCTAACTGAGGAAGAGTAGAACAAGGAAGCTGATGTTTCTTTTTCTCTAGCTAAGAGGGTTCGGATCTCAGGGGAAGCTGACGTTCAAAGCAGCCAGCTCCATTCCCTCTTTAGCAAACTAGGTCTACAGTCCCTGCAAATCCCCGTGTCCACCACTACCATATACACCAAGCAGCATGTAACCAAGGAGTTCAGGATGCTTCCCTGGGGGCTCAGGTGGTAAATAATCAGCCTGAAATGCAGAAGACCTGTGTCTGATCCCTGGATCGGGAAGATCCCCTGCAGAAGGGAATGGCAACCCACTCCAATATTCTTGCCTGGAGAATTCCATGGACAGAGAAGCCTGGTGGTCAATCCCCATGTCGACCCAGCACCATATGTAAAAAGCAGCATGTAACCAAGGAGTTCAGTATGCTGCTGTTGGTTAAGCTTGGATTCTGAACCACTTACCTGATCCTATCCCTGGACTGAGTGAACTCAATTCTCCTTGCCTCTAAAGGGATTGCTTATTTGTTGTCTGTTACCAGCCTGCTACTGGTGGTAATTTGTGGTTTTCCCACCCCGGAGTTCTCTCTCCAGAAAGCCTATCTCTTTGGAAGGAAAGATGGAAGGAAGGATAGGTTGGGGCCAACCTCTCTGGCCATTGCAACCCCAGGAGCCTCTGCCTCCTGAGAAACTGGCCCTCCCTATCCCAGGATTGCCAAGTCTAATGCCAAGTCTAATGGACATCAGTATCTGCACAACAGAGAATGAAGAGTGAGGGGAGTGGCCAGGGATTGGGGTACTGGGAGGGATCTCAGTGCCACCTGCTGCCCCAGGCCCTCGGGGCAATAGAGAGCTAGGTGCTGGGTAAGTTAACAGAAAAGAGCCCACTTTGAATAGTTATCCAAGTGACTGCTGGGTTATGACAGCCTGAATTTTTTACTGGTATCTAATGGACAGAGTCTCAGGAATGTATTCTTGTTTTCAGTGCCACCCACATACCCAGTTTCATAAGCTAAATTATTTCTACTACTTGAGAACTGCCAAGGACGAGCTTAAGTGCTTGATATAGCCACATTACATCATATTTCACACTGCTTAGCACCCCACACAGCAGCCACCACCCCTCTTCCTTGTATCCAAAGCCTAGCCCCAACTTCTTCCTCCCCAGCCTCCCACCTCCCCCATACACAAACCAAATGTTCTCTTCCTGGCCCATGCCCCTAACCGCAGGCCCAGCTCAAGCCTGAATTACCCTTGCCTGGATCGACCTTGCCTACAGAGCAAGCTTCTCTTGTTCTTCACAGCCTGATCAGATCTCACCTCTTCCTTGGAGCGCCCCCACCCCCGGTACCTCCAAGTTCAGAGCAATCTCTCTCACCTTTGATATCCCCAGACACTTCACTTCTAGCCTCATTAGAGCACAGATCCTTGTCTACCTAATACAGCCACACAAATGATCAAACTACCATGTGTCAAATAGATAGCTAGTGAGAACCTGCAAAAAGTACAGAAAACTCACCTTGGTACTCTGTGATGACCTAGATAGGAGGGATGGGGTGGGGGGGTGGGGAGGGAGGTCCAAGAGGGAGGAGATACATGTGTACTTACAGCTGATTCACTTCACTGTACAGCAGAAACTAACAGAACATTGCAAAGCAATTATAGTCCAATTAAAAAAAGAAAGTAACTGGTGTGAACATTGCTTTCCCTCCATCCCCAGCTGCACAAAGGAGCCAACACTGCTTTTTTTTCAAGATCCAAGTTCATCTTTACATGCATACATCACATATGTGCACACAGACACACAGAATTTATCTTTCAAACCCAGTGAGGAAGGCAGCTGGGGCTGCTGAAAAGGAGGCGTGGATTTGAACGCTAACAGGGAAGCGAAACAAGCCAGCAGCTTGAGGTGAGTGAAGTTTCCTCTGAGACAGGTGCAAGGTGAGATGCCAGGGCCTCAGTCAGAGGCAGTGGCCTGGGTGGGTGGGGCTAGGAAACGGGTTTGCGGGTACTGGGTAGATGGCTGCAGTCACTGGGGGAGGTACCAGGGGCTTATCTCTGTGACTGTCCCAGGGCATCAGGACTGGGGTACCAGCAGAGGGACAGGATCACTCTTGACAGGGCCACTGTGAAGGCAAAAGGACAAAGGTGAAGATGGGCAAACCATGGTCCAAGGATCTGATCCTCCCTGGTTTGGGGTACTATGTAAGCCCAGGACTTATCTATGATCTCAAGAGTAGGGAGGGAACCCCAACAATGACTGAGATTTAATTTCACCAAACAGGCAGGCAGAGACTCAGAGCAGATAAATTTTGATCTAGAAAAGTAAAGGATTATGACATGGATTGTATTAAACATTCATACCTGCCACATTTGTGTGAAATCGCTGTGGGGGCAAGCTTGCTTTCCCCACTAGATTGGAAACCGTTGGAATTGAGGGTCTTTTCTCCCTCATCCCAGCTTTCCCCACCCTACCCCAAGCTTTCCTAGTCAAAATTATTGAAAGCAGTCCCTGAGGTTGCAAAATAAAACTCAAGGAAATGATGCCATTTCACTGGCAGTTTGCAATCCACAACCGTAAAAGGCGAATGGCTGGGTCATCTTTCCATAAATTCCCAATTCTGCTGGAAAGGCAGACAAAGGCAGCTGGGGAGCCAGGCCATGGCTTTGTTTTTGCAACTCTTTCTATCGAAGTGCCCTTTATATATGCAGCCCGGGTGGAATGCATCATAAAAGGTGACATTTTATCACAGCAGTTTGTAAATTTTACAGAAGCAGGCTCCCTGTAAATCACCCAGCTTATTCCCTGGCTGACTTTATTACGGCAAATCCAGTCATGGATAAACTGTATGCCAGTTTACTTGAAATTTATCTTTTTTATTCAAGCTGAACTGAGTCCTTTTAATATTCTTCTCTCTTCTAATGATAAGGCATAATGATAACCTTATTTCCTATTCAGACAGCTTTAAGAACTCTCATTTCTCTGAAAATGCAGCTCCTATTCAGGGCCTCTCTTCTCCCAGAGCCATTTAGAATTCATTTGTTGAATCAGAAAACGTGGGCACCTCCCTGCGCCAAGTCTTTTAAGTCCCTGGAACTTAACATTTTATTCCTCATTTCCCCATAGTGTGCCTGCTTCCTTTGGCCCAGGGCTTTTCTCTCCTAAGCAGCTGCACTGAGACCCATACATTTAGGGCTAACACAGCTACATGGAATTGTCTGCCCATCCTCTTGGTTGCTCCCTGTGAATTTAAGGTTCTTGACTGCAAGGAGATAAAACCAGTCAGTCCTAAAGGAAATCAACCCTGAATATTCATTGGACTGATGCTAAAGCTGAAGCTCCAATACTTTGGTCACCCGATATTAAGAGCTGACTCATTGAAGAAAGATTGAAGGCAAAAGGAGAAGGGGAAGGCAGAGAATGAGATGATTGGATGGCATCACTGACTCAGTGGACATAATTTGAGCAAACTCCGGGACATAGTGAAGGATTGGGAGGCCTGGCGTGCTGCAGTCCATGGGGTCACAGAGAGTCAGACAAGACTTAAATGACTGAACACCAACTTCCTCACAAAAGAAACTGGAAATGAAGCAGAGAGGTTAAGAAAGTAAAGTGAGAGTTTATCTAAGCAAAGACACAGTCTCAGGGAGAGCAGGCAGGCAGGTGAGGAGCTGCCACCCTGGGTTTCTCTGGGAACCCAGTTATGAGGGGCGTACAAATAAAGGGGTGGAACATTCACTGAGAAAGGAGGAGTTTGGGGGTCGTCTTCCCTGATTTTCCCGAGAGGAGGAGGGACTTTTGTCCTTATTTAACTTAGATCAGAAGTGTCATGGCGTTGGTGCAAAAAGAATATTTCTCATCTGTAAGGCTGATTTTATTGTACTGAGAGCATAATGAGCAATAGGTTACATTTGGAGACAGGCGATTCCTGTCTTTCCCCACCTTTCTTTGTCTGCTACCCAGACACTTATGCAAAATGTGTGGTTTCCTGTCAGTCTGGAGGTTTCTGCTTTCCTTTGGCTGTCCACGGAGCCTGCTGTTTATAAGATGCCTGATTTCCTACCACCTGGCCCCTGGTCCCATTTCTCTGCTCATACTTCACTACCTGCCAGCAGTAACACTGCAATGTCCACTACATGTGGCTATTGAGCACTTGAAATGCGGCTGGTCCAAAGCCAGCTGAGCATCACCTCTAAGAACATCAAAGGTTCTGTACAGGAAAAAAAACAAAGAATGTGAAATACCTCATTAATCATTTCTATATTGCTTTACACGTTGAGATAATAGTTTGGCTGTATTAGGTTAAAGAAAACACATCAAAATGAATTTCACCTACTTCTTTTTACCTTTTTCATGTGACTACTCAAAAACTTACAATGACATGTGTGGTTCACATCATATTGCTATCGGACTGTGCTGTTCTCAGCACATCCTCTCTCCTTGCTCGACAACATCTCATTGTCTCCAAGAAGGTGAAAATGAGTCCCCCTGAAACTGAGTTCCCCTGCTGAGTTTATGATTAACCTCTCTATCCAAAATTTTATTCCCTTCCTTGTTACCTCTGACCTCAATCCTGTTTTAACTGAATAATAATCAGTCAGAGGACTAAAATTGGTACTGTCGATAACATTATGCTTCTTATGCTATATTATAAGCTATATAATATATGCTATATTATGACATTATGTTATATTAATACACAGACTCAGATTGTTTCTCCAGGGTAGGATGAGCTAACAGACCACCTAGATCATGGGCCACCAGACCAGAAATTTGTAAACCACAGGCATTCTGACACATGAAGGTAATTAATCCCAGCTTCTTTGTTCCTCCTTTATAAAAAGCCCTCACTCAAAGACCAAGCTTAGAGTGGCGATCTCACCATTCAGCAGGTGATTGCTAATTTTGTCATCCCAAGTACAGAGCTTTCTCCATGTAGACTCCGAGGTTCACAGGAACAGGGAGAGAACTGAGTAAGTTGAATTCTCGTTAGTGCCTTTGATAGTTCCTAGTGCACAATACAGAGAAGGCAATGGCATCCCACTCCAGTACTCTTGCCTGGCAAATCCTATGGACGGAAGAGCCTGATAGGCTGCAGTCCATGGGGTCACTAGGAGTCGGACACAACTGAGAGACTTCACTTTCACTTTTCACTTTTATGCAGTGGAGAAGGAAATGGCACCCCACTCCAGTGTTCTTGCCTGGAGAATCCCATGGACAGGGGAGCCTGGTGGGCTGCCGTCTATGGGATCGCACAGAGTCGGACACAACTGAAGCGACTTAGCAGCAGCAGTGCACAATAGGGTACTCAGAGAATGGACAGGGGAACTGATGCAGGATAGACAGGTCCTGAACCTCACTGGTGTGGGGCCAAGGCATAGAAGCCAGGAACACAGCTATTTACTAGACTACAATCTTGAAAGGAGGGTCCCTATCCTGACTATCATCATATTCTCTATAGAACCTAACTGAATGCTGCAAACAAAGAAGTATTTAAGTAAATGTCCACTGAACTGACAGAGGTCATACTGCACCAGGGGAATCCAACCCCAGGTGAAGGGTTTCCTCAGGCTGAAGACCCAAGCAGCCCCAGAATTAGGCTCACAGGGCAGCAGCCACCACCACGGATTCACTCCTTGACTAACGCTACCATGGCTTCCTCTCTTCTCTACACCATTACGTCTACCTTCACCCCAACTGTCTTCCCAGAACAATGCTTTGATCAGACCCCTACCTCATTCAAGAGTCTACCATGGCCCCCTGTTGCCACAGGACAGTGTCTGAACTCTTTGTGTGTCAGTTTACCACCCCAGCCTCGTCCTGCACTTTTCAGTATGTGTTCCTTCCAGTTAGTCTCCTGCCTGTTCTAGAAATAGGCCAGGATGTGTGTCCAGGATGGCCGGTCTTCCTATGTTAGCCTCCTCCTCCTTCGTCAATCTCTGCCCATGAGGACTCCTGCCTGTGCCGGGAATCTCAGTTAAAACTGCACCAGCTCTTCTATGAAACCTTCCCAACTTCCAGTCCATTCCCATCTTCCCATCCTTGAACAGCTACCATCCCACCTGGAATCCCTATTGAGTTCAGCATATTGACATCATGTTGCCACAGCCAGATGGAACACCACTCATCTATGGGAAATGTAGCTCATAAACTCTTGCAGCATGCTAGATACATCATGGTGCTGAGTGAGTTTAGGCAAAGTTGAATTTAACCAGTTAAAATATTACTCACTCCCCAAATGACAATATCTAGTATCCTCACATGACTGGTGGGGCGGGAGGTAAGCTCTGGAAGTAGTATGAACAACAGCTGTGGCTTATCCTACAGCACTCTGGAGGGGAAAAACTGACTTCTGCCTGAAGAGGGAAACAAGCAAGGCTGAACAAGGAGCCACTTCACTGGACCTTTGGTGACTGCGATTCTGAGGCCACTCTGAGCCTTCTCAAGGTCCACAGCAACCCTATTGGAGTCTTTGGAACTTAAACCGATAAGGAGCCAAATTAATTACCTCCCATGACCCCTCATATTACAGATGTGAAAACAGAGGCCAAGGGCAGGGGAAAAGACCCTGCCTGAGGGCCCAGGATTAAGTGGTGATAGGGACCAACCTTGACTCCTAACCTAGCATGAGGGCTTTCTTTCCCCTTCTACACATGAGGGTCCTGAAGAATGGTCAAGGAGCCAAATGTATCAGTACCACCAGGAGCTCTTCTAAAAGGACAGAGTCATGTCCAACTCTTGTGACCCCATGGACTGTAGCCTACCAGGCTTCTCTGTCCATGGGATTTCCCAGGCAAGAATACTGGAGTGGGTTGCCATTTTCTCCCCTATGGGATTTTCCTGACCCAGGGATCGAACCTGCATCTCCTGTGTCTCCTGCATTGGCAGCTAGATTGGCAGACAGAGAATGGGGTCCCCATCTATAGAGATTTAGAATCACTAGAGCCTAGTGAGGCTGGGAATCAGTATTTTTCTAAAGTTCCCCAAGTGACTGTGACATGTTGCTAAGTCTAAGAGTCACCGAGCTCACTTGTTCCTATGGGGCCTTCCTGGGACTAATGGCCCAGGAGTCCTGTACTTTTAAGGACCCACTGCTATGTGAAGGGAGTACCAGAAAATGAGGGTTGAAACAACACTGTCCATGGCTTATGGGCCAGACTTTACCCCCAAGACCACGCAGACCTCAGGTGTAGTCGGAGAAGGTAGGGCTGGGGCAGGGAGGGGAGGGTGAGGAGGTCAGGGGAGCAGCAGCACCTCTGCCCAGACCCGTGAGGTTACTTCCTGGTATTCTCTTCCCAGCTATATATGCCATGTGATGAAAAGCAAAATAACCCAGTCAGGAGAGCAATAAATAAACATTAGGGAAAAAATGTTAAAAGCTATTGGGTTCTGCAGCAATCCTATTAGTGGGCATACAAATGGACAAAACCACAATTCACAAAGATACATGCACCCCTATGTTCATAGCAGCACTATTCACAATAGCCAGACATGGAAATAACAGATGAAGGGATAAAGAAAATGTGATATATATACACTAGAATACTGCTCAGTCATAAAAAAGAACAAAATAATGCCATTTGCAATAATAGGGATACAATGAGAGATTATCATACTATGCAAATAAGTCAGAAAGAAAAAGACATACCATATAATAGCACTTACATGTGGAATCTAAAATATGACACAAATGAACCTATCTACGGAAAAGATACAGAATCACAGATACAGAGAACAGACTGTGATTACCAGCAGGGAGGGGTTTGGGGCAGGGATGGAGTAGGAGGTTGGGGTTAACAGATACAAGCTTTTACATATAGAATTGATAAACAACAAGGCCCTACTGTGTAGCACAGGGAACTGTATTCAATATCCTATATTCAATATCAATGATAAACCATAATGGAAAAGAATATAAAATATATGTATATTTTTTTATATCAACTCTTTGCAACCCCATGGAATTGTAGCCTGTAGCCCACCAGACTCCCCAGGCCATGTAGTTCTCCAGGCAAGAACACTGGAGTGGACAGTCATTCCCTTCTCCAGGGGATCTTCCCGACCCAGGGATCAAACTTGTGTCTCCTGCATTGCAGACATTCTTTACCATCTGAGCCACCAGGGAAGCCCATATACACTTATATGGGCCACACACACACACTGAATCACCTTGCTGTATAGCAGTAATTAACATAACATTGTAAATCAACTATACTTCAATTAATAAAATATTAATTAAATTTAATTAAAGCTTTAGGTTTGGGAAATTAAAGAGGATTACGCAGTCTAGGGCTTCTCTGATGGCTCAAAAGGTAAAGTGTCTGCCTGCAATGCGGGAGACCAGGGTTCGATCCCTGGGTCAGGAAGATCCCTTGGAGAAGGAAATGGCAACCCATTCCAGTATTCTTCCCTGGAAAATCCCATCGATGGAAGAGCCTGATGGGCTACAGTCCATGGGGTCATGAAGAGTTGGACACGACTGAGCGACTTCACTTTGTTTCTTTCTTTCACACGGTCTAGATAATTCAGAGAAAGTTACAAAGCAAGTGAAGAACTCTGTGACCTTTCCAACATGCTTTTGTATTATACAAAGTACCTTATATTTCAAAGATTTATGGTCAACTGGACCCCAACTGACCACAGTTAGGCTGAGTCAGACACGACTGAGTGACTTCACTTTCACTTTTCACTTTCATGCATTGGAGAAGGAAATGGCAACCCACTCCAGTGTTCTTGCCTGGAGAATCCCAGGGATGGCGGAGCCTGGTGGGCTGCCGTCTACGGGGTCACACAGAGTTGGACACAACTGAAGCGGCTTAGCAGCAGCAGGACCCCAACTAACCACACACCCCGCCTGCCTGCTTCACAGCACACCTGGACTGAGTGCACTGAATGGTTATTCAGGGCCTGTGGCCTTCCCAGGTGTTATTTCCACTTAAAGCCAACAGATCTGAAATATACTGACCTTAGTGTGGTGGACAAACTCAGGATTTGCAATGAGAAGGAATGAGTGTGAATTCTAGCTCTTTTGCTTATTATCAGAAAGATTAATCTCTTCTAGAAAGATAAATCCTTTTAGTTTCCTTAGCTGTAAGGCAGAAAAGAAAAAAAAAAATCCTGCCTCTGATATAATATGCTCAGATATATCAGTCTCTTCTCTATATTCTTTTTCTAGGTAAATAGCATCTCCAGAGACTCACATGAATGTGCACACATACTCTGATCACTAAAATTTATCTAAAACATTTCCTCTTTAAGCATGATCCATGGGCCAGCATCAGTATAACTCGAGAGCCTTTTAGAAATACAAATTCCCAGGTCCCTCCCAAGACCTACTAAATAAGGTTCCTCAGGTGTTTCTCATGCATGTTAAGCTTTGAGAAGCCCTTCTCTTGAAGGCTGATTGGAGCTGGAAGTGGGACATAGCTGAAGAGTCTGGGGGCACATTTTAATCCTAAATTTAGGGGATCAGAGCACAATCCTGAACTTGGCTTTCTCAGCAAACTGCTTTTAATCTAAAGGGCCTCTGAAAGACTGGGATATGGGTACTGGGCTAACCAGGCCACAGACCAGTGTGATCCACTCTGTCCCCAACTGAATTCTGACCTTAAAATAGGTGAGCTCTGGAGGTGATAATTTTCTTGCAAAAAAACCAGGTCACACTCTTCCTTCTGTTACAATGAATGTCAGGTTTAGGATTAGCTGAGATAGGAAGGTGTGCCTATCCTAAAACTGGAAAGAATGAGTGACTGACTGGTGATGCACCTTGATAAACTAGCTCTTGAATTATGGGAAGAAATTAATAAAGATAGAAAGGAAATGAGGGAAGGGACTCCCAAAGCAGGGGAAAGTGAGAATGAAGGCCATGAGAAGACTACGTAGAAAGGAAAAGCCAGCACCGAGAAGACAGTTATGTCCAAGAAGAGGATTGGAGAGGGGGAGTTGTAGAAGGCAGAGAAAGGCCTTGAATGCCAAGCTCAGAAGCTTAAATTTTATTCTGTAGTTCACCAGGAGCCTCAATCGTTAATGTGCATTTGTTTTCTGATTACTCTGTTTATGGGAAAGATTTTGTCTACATATATTATAAGAGGTAATTCTCCATGAGTCTGATATTTATGCACATCTCAAACTGTCTCTTCCAGAATGTTTGAATAGCAAACAACTTTGGAAACTAGAGACAGTGCATCTCTCCAGATCAGAGAAAGGATTTATTTCCTGTCCAATATAGTAAAGCTTTAAAACCCCTCTCCAGAGATATTCCAGGGTAGGAACGGTACATATGTCTTCTTTCCAGCCTGGAGAAGATTGCCTTGCTAAATAAAGTTTGAAAACATGGGCACAATAAAGGACAGATATGGCAAGGACCTAACAGAAGCAGAAGAGATTAAGAAGAGGTGGCAAGAATACACAGAAGAACTGTATTAAAAGTTCTTAATACCTGGATAACCATGATGGTGTGATTACTCACCTAAAATTGGACATCCTGGAGTGTGAGGTCAAGTGGGCCTTAGGAAGTATCATAACAAACAAGGTTAGTAGGGGTGATGGAATTCCAACTGAGCTATTTAAAATCCTAAAAAGATGATATTGTTAGAGTGCTGCACTCAATATGTCATCAAATTAGGAATACTCAAAGTAGCCACAGGACGGGAGAAAGGTCCATTTTCATTCTAATCCCCAAGAAAGGCAATGCCAAAGAATGTTCAAACTACTGTACAATTGTGCTCATTTCACACACTAGCAAAGTAATGCTCAAAATTCTTCAAGCTAGGCTTCAACAGTATGTAAACCAAGAACTTGGAGGTGTACAGGCTGGATTTAGAAAAGGGAGAGGAACCAGAGATCAAATTGCCAACATCTGATGAATCATAGGGAAAGCAAGGAAATTCCAGGAAAACATCTACTTCTGCTTCATTGACTACACTAAACCCTTTGACTGTGTAGATCACAACAAACTGGGGAAAATTCTTAGAGATGGGAATACTAGACCACTTTACCTGTCTTCTGAGAAACCTGCATGGAGGTCAAGAAGCAACAATTAGAACTGAACATGGAACAATGGACTGGTTCAAAATTGGAAGAGGAGTACATCAAGGTTATGTATTGTCACCCTGTTTATTTATCTTATATTCAGAATACATCATGTGAAATGCTGGGCTGCATGAATCCCAAGCTTGAATCAAGATTGCTGGGAGAAATATCAACAATCTCATATATGCAAATACCACTCTAATGGCAGAAGCAAAGAGGAACTAAAGAACCTCTTGATGAAGGTGAAAGAGGAGAGTGAAAAAGTTGGCCTAAAACTCAACATTCAAAAAACAAAGATCATGGCATCCAGTCTCATCACTTCATAGCAAATAGATGGTGAAAAAATGCAAATAGTAACAGATTTTATTTTCTTGGTCTCCAAAATCACTGCAGGCAATGACTGAAGCCATGAAAGATGCTTGCTCCTTGGAAGAAAAGCTATGACAAACCTCAACAGCATATTAAAAAGCAGAGACATAACTTTGCCAACAAAGATCCAGATAGTCAATGCTAGTCTTCCCTGGTGGCTCAGATGGTAATGAATCTGCCTGCAATTTGGGAGGCATGGGTTCAATCCCTGGGTCAGGAAGATCCCCTGAAGAAGGGAATGGCAACCCACTCCAGTATTCTTGCCTGGAGAATCCCATGGATAGAGGAGCCTGGTGGGCTACAGGCTATAGGGTTGCAAAGAGACAGACACAACTGAGTGACTAACACTTTCACTTAAACAAGGTTTTTCCAGTACTAATGTACGGATGTGAGAGTTAGACCATAAAGAAGGTTGAGTGCTGAAGGATTGATGCTTTTGAATTGTGGTGCTGGAGAAGACTCTTCAAGAGTCCCTTGGACAGCAATGAGACCAAATCAGTCAATAATAAAGGAAATCAACCCTGAATATTCATTGGAAGGACTGATGCTAAAGCTGAAGATCCAAAACTTTGGCCACCTGATGTGAAGAGGCAACTTACTGGAAAAGACCCTGATGCTGGGGAAGATCGAGAGCAGGAGAAGAGGGAAGCAGAGGGTGAGATGGTTGGATGGCATCATTGACTCAATGGACAGGAGTTGGAGCAAACTCCAAGAGATAGTGGAAGGATGCTATCTCTGAAGGACATGGAAGCCTGGCATGCTGCAGTCCATGGGGGCCACAAAAAGTCAGACACAACTTAGCAACTGAACAACAACAACAACAAATAAATGTCTAAAGAAGCTAAAGAAAGGTCTTTCTTGGAAGTGCAGGATGGACAAGTTGCCAGAGGCCAGATATAGGATCAGAGCTTCCATATTGTGGAGTCCCTCTCCTATAATACATTCTGTCACATGCACAGTTACTATTGGGCTGGCTAAAAAGTTCATTTGGGTTTTTCCATAAGATGGGATGGAAAAACCCAAACGAATTTTTTGTCCCACCCAATATCGGTCCCTCACCATATCACCATGTGCAGACTGGGGCTTAGAGAACTACAGCTAAGAAGTTGCAGGTTTTTCTGTACATAAGAAACTGTCTTTGTGTCTGACCTAGAGGTCTTCTGTTTTCTGTTACTACACACACACATATACACCATGCACACAAATACACACAACAGGCAACGGCAGGATAACTTGTTAACTTGCAGGTAGAATAAAATCTCTAGTCCTTCACAGTTTTTGACTTCATACAGTGGAATTAAAATAAATAAATGGATTAATAATTTAACTTAATTATTAAATAAATAATTAAAATAATTAAATGTTGTTGATCCAGGATAGACAAAATATATGATGTCTTGATCATCAAAACCAGATGATAAAAGAATTTCATATAGCTTGACGTACTTCTACAGAGAGTGATTAAACTTTCTGGCCACTGTTCTCACCTACTCAACAAAATTTAGGGTCAGTAAACACGGCAATCCATTCCAGCATTCTTGCCGGAGAATCCCATGGACAGAGATTCCTGAGAGGCTACAGCCCATCAGGTTGCAAAGAGTCAGATACAACTGAAGCGACTTAGCATGTAGCATGCACAAACCTGTTGCCACAGCACAAATCTGAGCAGTTCAGCCCTGTGAAGGGACACAAAACCCAACAGGCTGTCTCAATATCAGGGAAGTGGCAGGCATTGTTTAAAGTGTGAATTATAAGTTTTCACATGATATTAGGGATGGGAAATAAGGTAGCTAGAGCTACAGAGAAGTGGTCCATTTAGAAATCCAGTCTGAACTTGAATAACTGTATATAAAGACACTGAATAGCCTCCTTAATTGATATTAAAGGCCATCATTCAATTAAAAAAAAAACCTTCTAAGGCAGTTTAGTATGGAGTACAAACTGCAGGGAAGCATAGACAAGAAATTAAAAATTAAAGTGTTGAAAAAAGAGAAACTGCATAGAAATTAGAAATGTCTCAAATTTTTTCCATTTCTTAGTAAGCAGAGATAAGGCAATAAAAATCACACTATATCATGGTTGTAGTTCTGCCTACAAGCTATATTTAAGTTAAATCCTCTGTAAATCATATATCCATTCCACAGAGTGGGTTCAGTCATCCAAAATGAATCAATCCTTTTATCAAATCCTAAGGGAAAAGCACTCTTTCCACAAATAGTAAGAGAAAGTCCTGAAGCAGATTGACAAGCTCAACCATCTCAGTTAAGAGTTAGCAAATGGTAACCACTGCATAAAAAAGCATATATCAACTTATGTTACAAGAACATGATAGCCAGAGAACTTTTACACCATAGTTCTGGATCTACCACTAACCTGCTCTACCTAAAGCCACAGAACTACCTCATTATAGAACAAAAAGCTCCTTGACATCCAGCATCTCTTCCACTGCTATAGTGACCTCACTCCTCTATTCTCAAGTCCCCAGACTACAACCCCTACACACAGCATAAGGCAGAGTCAATTCACCCCCTGCTTCTCCTCTTCATCCCAAATTTTCATAATCCACCTGAGAAACTGTTTTCCTAGTTCACCAAATTCAATTCTTGCCTCCTCCTATCTTCCAGAAAAAAGGTACTGAGAAACATCAACATCCATATCTCTTCTAGGGAAAATGTCAACATGACAAGGGTCTGTTCTACTTCTAGAGATATATCTATGAGACAGATAATACCCCAACTCCCACCAGTACCCAAGGACAACACTAGCCATAAGTAATAAGAGTGATTGGAAAGGGCACTTGAAAAAGAATTGCATTCTAAAAATGGCTCTATTACTAGCCAACTTTGAACTTTATGCAAATCACTTGATTTCTCAGAGCCTCAGTTTGAGGCCTCAGTTGAGGGTGTTAAAGAACTCCGCCAGCTTTAAAAAGCTGCACCTATATAAAAAAGAGGAGTAAGTAGTGACCTACACGAATAAAATGGAAGGACATCCCCGAAATCTCCCATATCCCTAAATGATAATAGGAAATAAAACCTAATGCAAAGATATATGCTATACCTGTGTTTTGTGTTTTCTATATCCATTGTCCATTTTCCAGGAGCTACCCCAGGTCAAAGGAGCGGTGGCTGTGCGGGTGCACGAGGGCCGAGAGGAGCTACTGCACGTTCAAGGTCAGGAGGGGCGCGGTGAGGAGATACCCCTCGTCCAAGGTAAACAGCAGCGGCTGCGCTTTGCTGCAGCAGCCGTGAAGAGATACCCCACATCCAAGGTAAGAGAAACCCAAGTAAGATGGTAGGTGTTGCAAGAGGGCATCAGAGGGCAGACACACTGAAACCATACTCACAGAAAACTAGTCAATCTAATCATGCTAGGACCACAGCCTTGTCTAACTCAATGAAATTAAGCCATGCCCTGTGGGGCCACATAAGACGGGCGGGTCATGGTGGAGAGGTCTGACAGAATGTGGTCCATTTGAGAATGGAATGGCACCACTTCAGTATTCTTTTTTTTTTTTTTTTTTCACTTCAGTATTCTTGCCTTGAGAACCCCATGAACAGAATGAAAAGGCAAAATGATAGGATACTACAAGAGGAACTCCCCAGGTCAGTAGGTGCCCAGTATGCTACTGGAGATCAGTGGAGAAATAATTCCAGAAAGAATGAAGGGATAGAGCCAAAGCAAAAACAATACCCAGCTGTGGATGTGACTGGTGATAGAAGCAAGGTCCGATGCTGTAAAGAGCAATATTGCATAGGAACCTGAAATGTAAATCCATGAATTAAGGCAAATTGGAAGTAGTCAAACAGGAGATGGCAAGAGGGAACATCGACATTCTAGGAATCAGCCAACTAAAATGGACTGGAATGGGTGAATTTAACTCAGATGACCATTATATCTACTACTGCGGGCAGGAATCCCTCAGAAGAAATGGAGTAGCCATCATAGTCAACAAAAGAGTCCGAACTGCAGTACTTGGATGCAATCTCAAAAACGACAGAATGATCTCTGTTCGTTTCCAAGGCAAACCATTCAATATCACAGTAATCCAAGTCTATGCCCCAACCAGTAATGCTGAAGAAGCTGAAGTTGAACGGTTCTATGAAGACCTACAAGACCTTTTAGAACTAACACGCAAAAAGATGTCCTTTCCAATATAGGGGACTGGAATGCAAAAGTAGGAAGTCAAGAAACACCTGGAATAACGGGGAAATTTGGCCTTGGAATACTGAATGAAGCAGGGCAAAGGCTAATAGAATTTTGCCAAAAGAATGCACTGGTCATAGTAAACACCCTCTTCCAACAACACAAGAGAAGACTCTATACATGGACATCACCAGATGGTCAACACCGAAATCAGATTGATTCTATTCTTTGCAGCCAAAGATGGAGAAGCTCTATACAGTCAGCAAAAACAAGACTGGGGGCTGACTGTGGTTCAGATCATGAACTCCTTATTGCCAAATTCAGACTTATTGAAGAAAGTAGGGAAAACCACTAGACCATTCAGGTATGACCTAAATCAAATCCCTTATGATTATATAGTGGAAGTGAGAAATAGATATAAGGGACTAGATCTGATAGATAGAGTGCCTGATGAACTATGGACGGACGTTCATGACATTGTACAGGAGACAGGGATCAAGACCATCCCCATGGAAGAAAAATGCAAAAAAGCAAAATGGCTGTCTGGGGAGGCCTTACAAATATCTGTGAAAAGAAGAGAAGCAAAAAGCAAAGGCGAAAAGGAAAGATACAATCATCTGATGCAGAATTCCAAAGAATAGCAAGAAGAGGTAAGAAAGCCTTCCTCAGCGATCAGTGCAAAGAAATAGAGGAAAACAACAGAATGGGAAAGACTAGAGATCTCTTCAAGAAAATTAGAGATACCAAGGGAACATTTCATGCAAAGATGGGCTCGATAAAGGACAGAAATGGTATGGACCTAACAGAAGCAGAAGATATTAAGAAGAGGTGGCAAGAATACACAGAAGAACTGTATAAAAAAGAGCTTCACGACCCAGATAATCACCATGGTGTGATCACTCACCTAGGGCCAGACATCCTGGAATGTGAAGTCAAGTGGGCCTTCGAAAGCATCACTACGAATAAAGCTACTGGAGGTGATGGAATTCCAGTTGAGCTCTTTCAAATCCTAAAAGATGATGCTGTGAAAGTGCTACACTCAATATGCCAGCAAATTTGGAAAACTCAGCAGTGGCCACAGGACTGGAAAAGGTCACTTTTCATTCCAATCCCAAAGAAAGGCAATGCCAAAAAATGCTCAAACTACTGCACAATTGCACTCATCTCACACACTAGTAAAGTAATGCTCAAAATTCTCCAAGCCAGGTTTCAGCAATATGTGAACAGTGAACTTCCTGATGTTCAAGCTGGTTTTAGAAAAGGCAGAGGAACCAGAGATCAAATTGCCAACGTCCACTGGATCATCGAAAAAGCAAGAGAGTTCCCGAAAAACATCTATTTCTGCTTTATTGACTATGCCAAAGCCTTTGACTGTGTGGATCACAATAAACTGTGGAAAATTCTGAAAGAGATGGGAATACCAGACCACCTGACCTGCCTCTTGAGAAATCTGTGTGCAGGTCAGGAAGCAACATTTAGAACTGGACATGGAACAACAGACTGGTTCCAAATAGGAAAAGGAGTACGTCAAGGCTGTATATTGTCACCCTGCTTATTTAACTTCTATGCAGAATACATCAAGAGAAACGCTGGGCTGGAAGAAGCACAAGCTGGAATCAAGATTGCCGGGAGAAATACTAATAACCTCAGATATGCAGTTGATACCACCATTATGGCAGAAAGTGAAGAGGAACTAAAAAGCCTCTTGATGAAAGTGAAAGTGGAGAGTGAAAAAGTTGGCTTAAAGCTCAACATTCAGAAAACGAAGATCATGGCATCCAGTCCCATCACTTCATGGGAAATAGATGGGGAAACAGTGGAAACAGTGTCAGACTTTATTTTTTGGGGACTCCAAAATCGCTGCAGATGGTGACTGCTGCCATGAAATTAAAAGACGCTTACTCCTTGGAAGGAAAGTTATGACCAACCTAGATAGCATTCAAAAGCAGAGACATTACTTTGCCAACAAAGGTCCGTTTAGTCAAGGCTATGGTTTTTCCAGTGGTCATGTATGGATGTGAGAGTTGGACTGTGAAGAAAGCTGAGCACCAAAGAATTGATGCTTTTGAACTGTGGTGTTGGAGAAGACTCTTGAGAGTCCCTTGGACTGCAAGGAGATCCAACCAGTTCATTCTGAAGGAGATCAGCCCTGGGATTTCTTTGGAAGGAATGATGCTGAAGCTGAAACTCCAGTACTTTGGCCATCTCATGCAAAGAGTTGACTCATTGGAGAAGACTCTGATGCTGGGAGGGATTGGGGGCAGGAGGAGAAGGGGACGACAGAGGATGAGATGGCTGGACGGCCTCACTGACTCGATGAATGTGAGTTTGAGTTAACTCCGGGAGCTGGTGATGGACAGGGAGGCCTGGCGTGCTGCAATTCATGGGGTCGCAAAGAGTCGGACATGACTGAGCAACTGAACTGAACTGAACTGATACCCATTGTCCATTTGACCCTGACAACTAGATAAACTACATGTATGTGTGCTCAGTCATGTCTGACTACTTGCAGCCACATGGGCTGTAGTCAGCCAGGGTCCTCTGTCCATGTGACTTTCCAGGCAAGAATACTGGTTCAGTTCCATTCAGTCACTCAGTCATGTCTGCCTCTTTGCAACCCCATGGGCTGCAGCACGCCAGACCTCCCTGTCCATCACCAACTCCCAGAGCTTACTAAAATTCATATCCACAGAGTCGGTGCTACCATCCAACCATCTCAGCCTGTCATCCCCTTCTCCTACCTTCAATATTTCACAGCATCAGGGTCTTTTCCAATGAGTCAGTTCTTCATATCAGGTGGCCAAAGCATTGGAGTTTCAGCTTCAGCATCAGTCCTTCCAATGAATATTCAGGACTGATTTCCTTTAGAATGGACTGGTTGGATCTCCTTGTAGTCCAAGGGACTCTCAAGAGTCTTTTCCAACACCACAGTTCAGAAGCATCAAATCTTCAGCACTCAGCTTTTTTTATAGTCCAACTCTCACATCCATACATGACTACTGGAAAAACCATAGCTTTGACTAGTCGCAACTTTGTTGGCAAAGTGATGTCTCTGCTTTTCAATATGCTGTTGAGGTTGGTCATAGCTTTTTTTCCAAGGAGCAAGTGTCTTTTAATTTCATGGCTGCAGTCACCATCTGCAGTGATTTTGGAGCCCCAAAAAATAAAATGCCTCACTGTTTCCATTGTTTCCCCATCTATTTGCCATTTAGTGATGGGACTGGATGCCATGATCTTCGTTTTCTGAATGTTGAGTTTTAAGCCAACTTTTTCACTCTCCTCTTTCACTTTCATCAAGAGGGTCTTTAGTTCTTCTTTGCTTTCTGCCTTAAGGGTGGTGTCATCTGCATATTTGAGGTTATTGATATTCTCCCGGCAATCTTGATTTCAGCTTGTGCTTCTTCCAGCCCAACATTTCTCATGATGTACTCTGCATTTAAGTTAAATAAGCAGGTGACAACATACAGCCTTGAAGTACTCCTTTCCTGATTTGGAACTAGTCTGTTCTTCCATGTCCAGTTCTAACTGTTGCTTCTTGACCTGCATACAGATTTCTCAAGAGGCAGGTCAAGTGGTCTGGTAATCCCATCTCTTTCAGAATTTTCCACAGTTTGTTGTGATTCACACAGTCAAAGGCTTTGGTGTAGTCAATAAAGCAGAAATAGATGTTTTTCTGGAACTCTCTTGCTTTTTCGATGATCCAGTGGATGTTGGCAATTTGATCTCTGGTTTCTCTTCCTTCTCTAAATCCAGCTTGAACATCTGGAAGTTCATGGTTCATGTACTATTGAAGCCTGGCTTGGAGATTTTTGAGCATTACTTTACTAGCGTGTGAGATGAGTGCAATTGTGCAGTCGTTTGAGCATTCTTTGGCATTGCCTTTCTTTGGGATTGGAAATGAAAACAGACCTTTTCCAGTCCTGTGGCCACTGCTGAGTTTTCCAAATTTGCTGGCATATTGAGGGCAGCACTTTCACAGCACCATCTTTTAGGATTTGAAATAGCTCAACTGGAATTCTATACCCTCCATTAGCTTTGTTCATAGTGATGCTACCTAAGGCCCATTTGACTTCACATTCCAGGATGTCTGGCTCTAGGTGAGTGATCACACCATCGTGGTTATCTGGGTCATGAAGATCTTTTTTGTACAGTTCTGTGTATTCTACCCACTTCTTCTTAATCTCCTCTGCTTCTTTATAGGTCCATACCATTTCTGTCATTTATTGTGCCCATCTTTGCATGAAATGTTCCCTTGGTATCTCTAATTTTCCTGAAGAGATTTCTAATCTTTTCCATTCTATTGTTTTCCTCTATTCCTTTGCATTGATCACTGAGGAAGACTTTCTTTTTTTTTTTTCCTTTTTTTCAAATAATTTATTTATTTTAATTGGCAGCTAATTACTTTACAATATTGTAGTGGTTTTTGCCATACATTGACATGAATCAACCATGGGTGTACATGTGTCCCCCATCCTGAAACCCCTTCCCACGTCCCTCCCCATCCCATCCCTCAGGGTCATCCCAGTGCACCAGCCCTGAGCACCCTGTCTCATGCATTGAACCTGGACTGTTGATCTATTTCACATATGATAATATACATGTTTCAATGCTATTCTCTTAAGTCATCCCACCCTCTTCTTCTCCCATGGAATCCAAAAATCTGTTCTTTACACATGTGTCTCTTTTGCTGTCTTGCATATAGGGTCTTCATTACCATCTTCCTAAATTCCATATATATCCGTTAATATACTGTATTGGTGTTTTTCTTTCTGACTTACTTCACTGTATATAATAGGCTTCAGTTTCATCCACTTCATTAGAACTGATTCAAATGTGTTCTTTTTAACACATTTGAATGTGTGGGGAGTTCATCTTTCAGTGTCCTATCTTTTTGCCTTTTCATACTGTTCATGGGGTTCTCAAGACAAGAATACTGAAGTAGCTTGTCATTCCCTTCTCCAGTGAAGGGACCATGTTTGACCATGTTCCCTCTCTGACCATCTTTGTCAGAACTCTCCACCATGACCCCATCCATCTTGTGTGGCCCTACATGGCATGGCTCATAGTTTCATTGAGTTAAGCAAGGCTGTGGTCCATGTGATCAGATTGTTTAGTTTCTGTGACTGTGATTTTCAGTCTGTCTGCCCTCTGATGGAGCAGGATAAGAGGCTTATGGAAGCTTCCTGATGGGAGAGACTGACTGAGGGGGAAACTGGGTCTTGTTCTGATGGGTGGGGGCATGCTCGGTAAATCTTTAATCCAATTTTCTGTTGATGGGCAGGGCTGTGTTCCCTCCCTGTTGTTTGACCTGAGACCAAACTATGGTGGAGGTAATGAAGATAATGGTGACCTTGTTCAAAAGGTCCCATGCACACACTGCTACACTCAGTGCCCCCAGCCCTGCAGCAGGCCACGGCCAACCCACGCCTGTGCCAGAGACTTCTGGACACTCATGGACAAGTCTTGTGGGGTCACTGCTCCTTTCTGCTGGGTCCTGGTGTACACAAGCTTTTGTTTGTGCCCTCCAAGGGTCTGTTTCCCCAGTCCTATGTAAGTTCTGGTGGCTCTGTGGTGGGGTTAATGGCAATCTCCTCCAAGAGGGCTTATGTCATACCCAGGTCTTCTGCATCCAGAGCCCCTGCCCCTGCAGCAGGCCACTGCTGACCTGTACCTCTGCAGGAGACACTCAAACACAATTCTGGCTCAGTCTCTGTGGGGTCTCTGGGTCCTGGTGGGCACAAGGTTTGTTTGAGCCCATGATTAAAGGCCTTAGGGACAAAACGATCTCAACCTATTCTCAAACTTTAAATGGGTAAGAAGCCTGGATCACTGGTGTGGAGCCAGGCTACAGTTTTATCTGGTAAATAATACTGGAGTGGGTTCTATTTCCTTCTCCAGGATAGCTTCCTGACTCAGGGATCAAACCCACGTCTCTTGCATCTCCAGCATTGGCAGGCAGATTGGAATGTGAAGTCAAGTGGGCCTTAGAAAGCATCACTACAAACAAAGCTAGTGGAGGTGATGGAATTCCAGTGGAGCTATTTCAAATCCTGAAAGATGATGCTGTGAAAGTGCTGCACTCAATATGCCAGCAAATTTGGAAAACTCAGCAGTGGCCACAGGACTGGAAAAGGTCACTTTTCATTCCAATCCCAAAGAAAGGCAATGCCAAAGAATGCTCAAACTACCGCACAATTGCACTCATCTCACACGCTAGTAAAGTAATGCTCAAAATTCTCCAAGCCAGGCTTCAGCAATACATGAACCGTGAACTTCCTGATGTTCAAGCTGGTTTTAGAAAAGGCAGAGGAACCAGAGATCAAATTGCCAACATCCACTGGATCATCGAAAAAGCAAGAGAGTTCCAGAAAAACATCTATTTCTGCTTTATTGACTATGCCAAAGCCTTTGACTGTGTGGATCACAAAAAACTGTGGAAAATTCTGAAAGAGATGGGAATACCAGACCACCTGACCTGCCTCTTGAGAAATCTGTATGCAGGTCAGGAAGCAACAGTTAGAACTGGACTTGGAACAACAGACTGGTTCCAAATAGGAAAAGGAGTACGTCAAGGCTGTATATTGTCACCCTGCTTATTTAACTTCTATGCAGAGTACATCATGAGAAACACTGGACTGGAAGAAGCACAACCTGGAATCAAGATTGCCAGGAGAAATATCAATAACCTCAGGTATGCAGATGATACCACCCTTATGGCAGAAAGTGAAGAGGAACTCAAAAGCCTCTTGATGAAAGTGAAAGTGGAGAGTGAAAAAGTTGGCTTAAAGCTCAACATTCAGAAAACGAAGATCATGGCATCCGGTCCTATCACTTCATGGGAAATAGATGGGGAAACAGTGGAAACAGTGTCAGACTTTATTTTTGTGGGGCTCCAAAATCACTGCAGATGGTGACTGCCACCATGAAATTAAAAGACGCTTACTCCTTGGAAGAAAAGTTATGACCAACCTAGATAGCATTCAAAAGCAGAGACATTACTTTGCCAACAAAGGTCCGTCTAATCAAGGCTATGGTTTTTCCTGTGGTCATCTATGGATGTGAGAGTTGGACTGTGAAGAAGGCTGAGCGCCGAAGAATTGATGCTTTTGAAGTGTGGTGTTGGAGAAGACTCTTGAGAGTCCCTTGGACTGCAAGGAGATCCAACCAGTCCATTCTGAAGGAGATCAGCCCTGGGATTACTTTGGAAGAAATGATGCTGAAGCTGAAACTCCAGTACTTTGGCCATCTCATGCAAAGAGTTGACTCATTGGAGAAGACTCTGATGCTGGGAGGGATTGGGGGCAGGAGGAGAAGGGGACGACAGAGGTTGAGATGGCTGGATGGCATCACTGACTCGATGGACGTGAGTCTGAGTGAACTCCGGGAGTTGGTGATGGACAGGGAGGCCTGGCGTGCTGCAATTCATGGGGTTGCAAAGAGTCGGACACGACTGAGCAACTGAACTGAACTGAGCACCCCCTGGGAAGGCTGGGAAGTTTATCCCTTAGAAAAACTAAAAGAGCCACTTTTTAGGTATATATCCTAGATGCTGCTGCTGCTGCTGCTAAGTTGCTTCAGTCATGTCCAACTCTGTGCGACCCCATAGACGGCAGCCCACCAGGCTCCCCCATCCCTGGGGCTCTCCAGGCAAGAACATTGGAGTGGGTTGCCATTTCCTTCTCCAGTGCACAAAAGTGAAAAGTGAAAGGGAAGTCACTCAGTCATGTCCGACTCTTCGCAACCCCATGGACTGCAGCCTATCAGGCTCCTCCACCCATGAGATTTTCCAGGTAAGAGTACTGGAGTGGGGTGCCATTGCCTTCTCCGATGTCCTAGATGAGGAGACAGAAAAATCATGAGACTAGTCAAAGGCAGAATGGACACCAAAATTCAGTATACACTAACACCCAGACTAGGGCATTTCATCTACCTTTCAGGGGCTCTAAGTTCTAGGAAGTTACAACCCTCAAGTTCTAAGGAAGGGGAGCATTAGAGGCCATATCATTTTGCTTCAATATGCCTCAAATGTTAACTCACTATTTATGGTTTTCTATATCACCAATAAGGCAACTATACCCAGCTCCTAACCCATTCACATAGCAATAAGACACACTGGTTTCTATTGGGTTGGTCAAAAAGTTAATTTGGGTTTTTCTGTAAGATGTTAGGCAAAACTTGAACAAGCTTTTTGGCCAACCCAACAGAATGGAAAAGGAGCAGATTTCCTTTGAGGCTTTTTGGGTGCTCTGTGGACAACCATTCTTCCAAACTCATTTGAAAAAAACTAGGGATCTACAAATTTGGGGCATTCCTATCATCTTTGGACCTCTGTAATGAATTTTTCAAATAATAAAAATATTATGTATCTAAAAATTTGGATGTAAATAAAATATATATAAAATATCTGGAAAATTAGTCAAACTCTACTTCCAACAACTATTGATATGATTCAGTGTTATTCATGCAGTGTTATTTCTGAATTTCCTTTTCTAGAATTCAAATCATTCTTTTTGAGCCTGCCAGCTTCTATTTCACATGCTTTAAGTTGAAACCAGCACCTCTCTCCTTCCATTTCTCAATCTCCCTACATAATTTTTGAGTCACAACTACTTGTTTTAAAGTATGAAGGAAATTTATTTTAACTCTGTGAACCCCCAAAAGATGTTTGATTTAAAAATAAAATACATTATTACTATCTAATAAGGAAAAAGAGTGTTATTAACAATTAATAGGAATACAAAGTGAAAAGAAAGTGAAAGTGTTAGTCACTCAGTTGTGTCCAACTCTTTGCGACTCCATGGACTGTAGCCTCTGGGCTCCTCTGTCCACGGAATTCTCCAGGCCAGAATACTGGAGTGGGTAGCCATTCCCTTCTTCAAGGGATCTTCCCAACCCAGGGATCAAAACCAAGTCTCCTGCACTGCAGACAGATTCTTTACTGTCTGAGCCACAGGGAAGCCCCAGGAATACAAAACACCCATTCAACTATGAATGTCTTAAAATATTCTGTGTGTAGCAAAACTTTTTGACAAAGTAGAACAAGGACTCTAAAGAGGCATTGCATTTCAAGTCTCTAATTACAAGATATAGTTACTTAATTATACGGTATTGGTACCTGATTAAAAAGATCTGCACTAATTTTGTAATTGTGTTTAATTACACTAATTAAGTCAATAATCAACCCACAAAAAATACAAAAACTTTTGTATGAAGAAAATCATTAGTAAATTGGATTATACACAGCAAGAAACAGCCTTTAGAAGCAAAGCTAGGGCTCCCCTGGTGGTTCAGTGGTTTAGGTGGATACCTTGCAATGCACGGGACACTGGTTCGATGCCTGATCCATGAAGATCCCACATGCCATAGGACAACTAGGCCCCTGTGCCACAAGCACTGAGCCTATGCTCCAGAGCCCGTGAGCCACAACTACGGAAGCCCACGTGCCTGGAGCCTGTGCTCTGCAACAAGAGAAACCACTGCAATGAGAAGCCCGTGCACCTCAATTGAACAGCAGCCCCTAGTCTCCAAAACTAGAGAAAGCCCCTGCGCACTCACAAAGACCCCGTGCACCAATACGTGAAGTCGCTCAGTCGGTCCGACTCTGCGACCCCGTGGACTGGAGCCCGCCAGGCTCCTCTGTCCATGGGATTTTCCAGGCAAGAATACTGGAGTGAGTTGCCATTGCCTTCTCCAGGGGATCTTTCCAACCCAGGGATCAAACCCAGGTCTCCTGTATTGCAGGCAGATGCTTTAACCTCTGAGCCACCAATAAATAAATACTAAAAAATAAATAAATAAAAACAAAGCCATTTCTCACACTTGTCCCACCCACAACCTCTCAATCTGTAACTACTACCCCAAAATATGACTCTTCCAGTGTAGACTTAGTTATGAGTTGAGAGAAACAGTGACTTAAAACAAGGGAAGGAAACTTTAAGATCTACTTCTACTCTGGGTCTTTACAATTAGGGGAAACAGCCCCTGCAAAGCTATCCAATTTCTCTAAATGAAAAAACTTATGAATGGCATAAATGGACCCAGAACTCAGTCTTCTTGGAATCCAGTTTTCTAAGTTTCTAGCTTAATGTCCTTTCCCTTCACTAAGCCTTCATGCAGGAAGCCATAGATTCCTCAGGTCTGATTTTGATGTCTCTGAGACCAGAGCAATTGAAGATATGACTCTGAACACATCATTTCCAAGCTACTGCTTTTCCTATTTAACCCAGAGTTATCCATCTGAGACTGGATTGGACAACCCAAATTCCAAATAGCAAGACCTTAAATAGTCAGGAATTTTTATTTCCTTCCCATAGCATAAGTCCATGGGAAATAGATGAAAGCTCCACAAAACCTCGGAGAAGGCAATAGCACCCCACTCCAGCACTCTTCCCTGGAAAATCCCATGGATGGAGGAGCCTGGTAGGCTGCAGTCCATGGGGTAACTAAGAGCTGGGCACGACTGAGCGACTTCACTTTCACTTTTCACTTTCATGCATTGGAGAAGGAAATGGCAACCCACACCAGTGTTCTTGCCTGGAGAATCCCAGGGACAGAGGAGCCTAGTGGGCTGCCGTCTATGGGGTCGCACAGAGTTGGACACGACTGAAGTGACTTAGCAGCAGCAGCAGCAGCCACAAAACCTATGCAGTCTCAGGCACTTCTAGCTTTCTGCTCTGCCATTCTTCAGATATGAACCTTGTCCTCTTTCTCTCAGAATAGCTGTTGGATCTCTATCCATCATGTCTGCATTCCAGGTGGCAAGAAGCAGTCAAAGGGAAAGAAAGAAGTGGTGGTACTCATATTGGGGAGCTTTCCCAGAAGACTTCAGCCTACTTCTCATGAGCCAGAACTTTGCCACATGGATACCACTAGCTGCAAACTAGGCTAGTGAATGAGATCCTTTAACTGAGTACATGCCACTGAGCACTAACCAAGGTTCTATAGGAAGAGAGTATAAATACTACTAGGAAGCCAATAGTGTCTGCCACATCCGGTCAGTCTGTCCTTACAGGTGTTAAATATAAAGAAAGGAAATAAAAATAACAAGATGTAAGTCTGGTATAATAGAAAGGATACTATGTTAGGAATCAGGGAAGCAGGCCTCCATTTCTTCCCCTAAAAAATAAGAAGCCTAGACAAAAACAGTAAAGTCTAAACTTTTTTAGCAATAGAATCTACCTTTCAAAGGTGCTCTTGTGTAGAAACCATAACTATAAAACAGGTCAGAGCAAAGGGCTTCTCTCTTGGTGAAGCTGGGTGAGGAAGCACAGAGGTGGTCTCTGTGGTAGACTCTGCTGTGTGCTCCCAAAAACCTCTTTAAAGCAGAATTTGTTGGGTACTGGAGCTGAGGGCAACAGACAGCTTTCAATTGCAGAGAGACCCCTCACAGGGCCCAGCCATCTTTGCCTAACTCAGGACAACCATGATGGACCATTCTAGCTCCAGACTCCTGCTCAGTTGATTGGCACTGCTGTTGGGCCACATCACAGCACGACAGCTCCCTCTGCCCACTCCTACTTGCCCACTCCTATGAAAAAGGAAAGTAGAGACCTTGGACCAATTCCAAGGCTGCTCCTTAATTAACACCCTCCACTTTAAACTCTGGGTTAGCTTTCTGGGAAACCCAGCTACTACAAAGAGGTCAGCAGCCTGTCCTTCAGTCTCCCTCCCCACCCACTTGCAACAGCTCCTACCTGGGCTAAACCATAGGGCTTTCCTGTTGGCTCAGACCGTAAAGAATCTGCCCACAATGCAGGAGACCCAGGTTCAATCCCTGGGTCAGGAAGATCCCCTGGAGAAGGGAATGGCAACCCACTCAAGTATTCTTGCCTGGAGAATTCCATAGACAGAGGAGCCTGGCTGGCTGCAGTCTATGGGGTCATAAAGATTCGGGCATGACTGAGCAACTAACACACTCGCACGTGCACGCGTGCAGGCACACGCACGCACACACGCACACACACACACACACACACACACGCACGCTAAACCATAGCACTCCATGGAACCCAGCATAAAAACCATTTCGTTGATTCCTTCAAAAGTTCAAATGCAACATCTAACAGGGGAAAGACTGGAGCGCTGAAGAAGTGCAGGGAGAGCTAGACACTGAGATGGCCAATTTGGGAGGGCTTCCTGGGAAAGGTGAATTAGAGCAAAGAAATGGGGGAGCAAGAAAAATCAAGTCGTACCTTGGAGGAAAAGCACACATGGAAGGATGGTGATTCTAACTGCCCAGCATCTACAGTGTACTTGAGTGTGTATGAGATAGTTTAACACACAGTTGTCAACTTCTCAAATTAGGAAGAGATAACACAGTGGCCATTGCCCGTTTGTTTTTTATTTGACCACCCAGTGTTCAAAAACTTTCCTGTTGAGGGGAGTTCTCTTCTCTGGGACTTTTGGGAGACCCTATAGAGACTGAAAAAGCAGACATTCTTTCTCCCTGCCTTCACCAGCTTGGACCTAACGTAGGGTTCAGAGGCAGCAATCAGATGTACCTTCCTGGACCTCTGAATCTGTAAGTAGTGACTCACAGACACAGAGGCAGGTGACAGTCACCCAGGGGACCAATGAGTACTACCCTCAAGAGAAGGCAGTTAAAACAGGGGCATCCTCACCAGAGTGCTCCTGTGTGACCTTGGCCGGGATCTCTGCTTCATGGCCCTTCCCAGTTTCTGCCATTTTCCCAAATGATTCCAGGAGCTGCCTGCATCCTCTCATACACGTTTTTCTGCATCCATCAGCCAGTCTATTGTTTTCAGCAGAGATCTCTAACACATACAGGTAAGTTTTAAGTCCCCATTTTACAGATGAGGACAGTTAGACCCAGGAAGACACGTTTTCACAAGGCCCCACAACCAGCATGAGGCCAGACGGGGACTAACACTAATGCTTTATCCATGAAGCTCAGTTTTCAGAATTACCAGTAAGTAATATCAGACATGACTGAAGCGACTTAGCATGCATACACAATGTCTTATGAATAGTCTGTACAACTGACGCTTCTCTGATTTTTCTTCTAAAAACAAACTTTTTTGAATGTAGGTTCTGTTATCAGATTTAAACAACTAATATCCAACTCTATTAAAAAATGGATATTGTCAGGCATATATGTAATCTGATTTCTCTGTTAATTAGCAGCCTGTTTTCTCTCAGACACTTATCAAGTCTCTAGAGAGGGCTTCTCCAGGAAGGAGAGAGTTCTTGAGAAGTCTCTGCAATAATTACAGTGCATCGTGCATATTCATGGCCTGGCTTCCTTTTTTGGAGCGGCCGATCAGAAGAGTGCAGCTGGAAATCTCTCCCCTGATCAGCCAGAGGAAGTCACTGTCTGGGATTCCTTGTCTTTGTGGTATGTCTTGGGCTGGGCATTGACACTAGCCCTTCTAAGAAATAAGGTCCCCTGTTCCCATCTCCAGTCAAGAGGAAATGCTCAAGGTTGAGATGGTGCAGAGGGTTACCCCAGTGGCCGCTTTCCAGGTATTGTTGAGCAGAAGGAGTCCTTTGGATCACAGAATCTCAAGGATAAGATGACCTTTAACAATCACCTTGAGAATTACAACTAACCTTTCCCAACTTGACGCCACCTCTACTAACAAGCTGCCCAGCTGGCTCTGAGTAGTGCTGGAAATGCACCTGATCCCACCTTCACAAAGCTCCAGCCACCAGAAAGTTCTTTCTTATTTTGATTCCAAATTTGTCTCCCCAGTTTTCATCCAATGGGCTCAAAACAATCATTATGTTTTTCACATGAATATTAACTCTCACCCCATATTCCATGCCTCTTTGAATATTAGTGGAATCCTTCCCCCCATCTCTACCTAAAGACTTCCAGTCTGTCCTTAAAACTCAGCTGGAGCCCCTCCAGGAATCGAGTGACCCTGTCACCACCAGCATCATTGCCAGGCTGTGCTCCCAGCATTCCCTGTACACACACTCTTCACAGTGCATATCGGGCTGCAGCCCCGACTAGACTACGAGCTCCTTAAGGGATGGGTCTATTATTACAGGGATCCTCAGCATATAGCCATATGAATACATACATGTCAAATAAATAATTTTTTAAAGAATGAACAATAAGGGTCACCCCTGGGACTTCTTTAGGCTTCTTCTTTCCCATGTATAGTGTTGAATTTTCTCACTGCCCCAGGCATCCTCTACCAGTGCCAGGCGAGTTTCCCAGTTCCCAGCTACAAGGAGTTTGATCAGGCAAATGCCCCAGCTGCTGCCTTAGAAATCCACTTCCATGTTTGCACTAAGGCCACACTCCCCCAGGCTGCTCCCAGCCAATGATTAAGTGCATGCAGGATCCTGGAAAAACACAGGATGCTCAGATGTCTGACTTGGGCTGGAGGATTCCCTGAGGCCCTTGCCAATCTTTCCTTAGCCTGCACAACAGTCTGGAATGCTTGCACACAACCTTTCTCCCCTCTCTTCTGAAACTGGGGTAAGACTTTTATTGTAGTCTGACGGCTTGCCCAGCCTTCCCTGGCTCTCTCCCTATGATGCTCCTAAGGAAATTCCCTTCATAAAACTGTTATATTTTTAACCTCACATTGGCATCTAGTTCTCGGAGGTCCCAAATTAATACATTCATACAGTTCTACATATGCATCTCTCATCTATACCTAATAGCTCTGTAGTCAGGACAGCACCAAACAATCACCTCCTTCATTCTAGGAAGTATGCTTCCATTCAGTTCAGTTCAGTCACTCAGTCGTGTCCGACTCTTTGCCGCCAGGCCTTCCTGTCCATCACCATCTCCCGGAGTTCACTCAAACTCACGTCCATCGAGTCAGTGATGCCATCCAGCCATCTCATCCCCTGTCGTCCCCTTCTCCTCTTGCCCCCAGTTCCTCCCAGCATCAGAGTCTTTTCCAATGAGTCAACTCTTTGCATGAGGTGGCCAAAGTACTGGAGTTTCAGCTTTAGCATCATTCGTTCCAAAAAACACCCAGGGCTGATCTCCTTCAGAATGGACTGGTTGGATCTCCTTGCAGTCCAAGGGACTCTCAAGAGTCATCTCCAACACCACAGTTCAAAAGCATCAATTCTTCGGCACTCAGCCTTCTTCACAGTCCAACTCTCACATCCATACATGACCACTGGAAAAACCATAGCCTTGACTAAATGGACCTTTGTTGGCAAAGTAATGTCTCTGCTTTTGTTTTTTTTGTTGTTTTTTTTTTTTACAGTTTTTTTTTTTTTTATTTTATATTTAAAAGTAATGTCTCTGCTTTTGAATATGCTATCTAGGTTGGTCATAACTTTCCTTCCAAGGAGTAAGCGCCTTTTAATTACATGGCAGCAGTCACTGTCTGCAGCGATTTTGGAGTCCCCAAAAAATAAAGTCTGACACTGTTTCCACTGTTTCCCCATCTATTTCCCATGAAGTGATGGGACTGGATGCCATGATCTTCGTTTTCTGAATGTTCAGTTTTAAGCCAACTTTTTCACTCTCCTCTTTCACTTTCATCAAGAGGCTTTTGAGTTCCTCTTCACTTTCTGCCATAAGGGTGGTGTCATCTGCATATCTGAGGTTATTGATATTTCTCCCGGCAATCTTGATTCCAGCTTGTGTTTCTTCCAGTCCAGCGTTTCTCATGATGTACTCTGCATAGAAGTTAAATAAACAGGGTGACAATATACAGCCTTGACGAACTCCTTTTCCTCTTTGGAACCAGTCTGTTGTTCCATGTCCAGTTCTAACTGTTGCTTCCTGACCTGCATACAAATTTCTCAAAAGGCAGATCAGGTGGTCTGGTATTCCCATCTCTTGAAGAATTTTCCATAGTTTATTATGATCCACATAGTCAAAGGCTTTGGCATAGTCAATAAAGCAGAAATAGCTGTTCTTCTGGAACTCTCTTGCTTTTTTGGTGATCCAGCGGATGTTGGCAATTTGATCTGTGGTTCCTCTGCCTTTTCTAAAACCAGCTTGAACATCAGGAAGTTCACAGTTCACATATTGCTGAAGCCTGGCTTGGAGAATTTTGAGCATTACTTTACTAGCATGCGATATGAGTGCAATTGTGGGTAGTTTGAGCATTCTTTGGCATTGCCTTTCTTTGGGATTGGAATGAAAAGTGACCTTTTCCAGTCCTGTGGCCACTGCTGAGTTTTCCAAATTTGCTGGCATATTGAGTGGAGCACTTTCACAGCATGATCTTTCAGGATTTGAAAGAGCTCAACTGGAATTCTATCACCTCCATTAGCTTTGCTCGTAGTGATGTTTTCTAAGGCCCACTTGACTTCACATTCCAGGATGTCTGACTCTAGGTCAGTGATTACACCATCGTGATTATCTGGGTCGTGAAGATCTTTTTTGTACAGTTCTTCTGTGTATTCTTGCCACCTCTTCTTAATATCTTCTGCTTCTGTTAGGTCCATACCATTTCTGTCCTTTATCGAGCCCATCTTTGCATGAAATGTTCCTTTGGTATCTCTGATTTTCTTGAAGAGATCTCTAGTCTTTCCCATTCTGTTGTTTTCCTCTATTTCTTTGCATTGGTCGCTGAAGAAGGCTTTCTTATCTCTTCTTGCTATTCTTTGGAACTCTGCATTCAGACGTTTATCTTTCCTTTTCTCCTTTGCTTTTTGCTTCTCTTCTTTTCACAGCTATTTGTAAGGCCTCCCCAGACAGCCATTTTGCTTTTTTGCATTTCTCTTCCATGGGGATGGTCTTGATCCCTGTCTCCTGTACAATGTCATGAACCTCATTCCATAGTTCATCAGGCACTCTATCTATCAGATCTAGGCCCTTAAATCTATTTCTCACTTCCACTGTATAATCATAAGGGATTTGATTTAGGTCATACCTGAATGGTCTAGTGGTTTTCCCTACTTTCTTCAATTTAAGTCTGAATTTGGCAATAAGGAGTTCATGGTCTGAGCCACAGTCAGCTCCTGGTCTTGTTTTTGCTGACTGTATAGAGCTTCTCCATCTTTGGCTGCAAAGAATAGAATCAATCTGATTTCGGTGTTGACCATCTGGTGATGTCCATGTATAGAGACTTCTCTTGTGTTGTTGGAAGAGGGTGTTTGTTATGACCAGTGCATTTTCTTGGCAAAACTCTATTAGTCTTTGCCCTGCTTCATTCCATATTCCAAGGCCAAATTTGCCTGTTACTCCAGGTGTTTCTTGAATTCCTACTTTTGCATTCCAGTCCCCTATAATGAAAAGGACATCTTTTTTGGGTATTTAGTTCTAAAAGGTCTTGTAGGTCTTCATAGAACCGTTCAACTTCAGCTTCTTCAGCATTACTGGTTGGGGCATAGACTTGGATTACTGTGATATTGAATGGTTTGCCTTGGAAACGAACAGAGATCATTCTGTCGTTTTTGAGATTGCATCCTAGTACTGCATTTCAGACTCTTTTGTTGACCATAATGGCTACTCCATTTCTTTTGAGGGATTCCTGCCCGCAGTAGTAGATACAATGGCCATCTGAGTTAAATTCACCCATTCTAGTCCATTTCAATTTGCTGATTCCTAGAATGTCGACATTCACTCTTGCCATCTCTTGTTTGACCACTTCCAATTTGCCTTGATTCATGGACCTGACATTCCAGGTTCCTGTGCAATATTGCTCTTTACAGCATCGGACCTTGCTTTTATCACCAGTCACATCCACAGCTGGGTATTGTTTTTGCTTTGGCTCTATCCCTTCATTCTTTCTGGAGTTATTTCTCCACTGATCTCCAGTAGCATACTGGGCACCTACTGACCTGGGGAGTTCCTCTTTTAGTATCCTATCATTTTGCCTTTTCATACTGTTCATGGGGTTCTCAAGGCAAGAATACTGAAGTGGTTTGCCATTTCCTTCTCCAGTGGACCACATTTTGTCAGATCTCTCCACCATGACCCACCCATCTTGGGTTGCCCCACAGGCATGGCTTAGTTTCATTGAGTTAGACAAGGCTGTGGTCCTAGTATGATTAGATTGACTAGTTTTCTGTGAGTATGGTTTCAATGTGTTTGCCTTCTGATGCCCTCTTGCATCACCTACCATCTTACTTGGGTTTCTCTTACCTTGGGTGTGGGGTATCTCTTCACGGCTTCTCCAGCAAAGAACAGCCATTAATACCACCTAAATGGCATTCACTTTCTTAGCAGTCACTTCACACTGTTGACTCATATTGAGTGTAGCATCCAGCAAACCTACTTTTGAATAAGACTAGTCTTAAGACTAAAATGCCCTTTCTCATCCTCATTACCAGTCCGTCCCTATTCCTGGTTAAGGTCCACACAAACTTGATTTCCTGTGAAAAGCTTTCCTGACTTTACACCTCCATCCCTTCCTCCTTCCTTCTCTCCTCCCTCCCTCTTCTTTCTTCCCTCTCTCCCTCCCTTCCTTCCTTAACATTCAGGACATACCACTAATTGTCTCTGCTCAAGGGAAAGACACAGGGAGCCATGTTTTTTCCCACAAGTGCCTTCCCCACCCTCCCTGGCCACAGCGTATGGGGCCAGAAGTGAACTCTAGAACCCAAAACAACCAGCAGGCTGGTCAGCAGCAGCAGAATACTTTCTGTCTCTACAGTTTAAACTAAGAAACATGGGAAAGACTGTTCCATCACTAGTGGGAGCCAAAACTAAAAAAAAAAAAAAAAAAAAAAAATGGCTTAATGTAGAGTGGGGCCAGAGCATGCTGAAGCCATGCGCAAATTCACATAGTTAAGAGGAAGAAGAAACTATGAGTAAGAAATAGAGGACCAAGTGACAAAGATGAGTAGAACAGTCACAAAGAGGGAGGTGAACGCAGCCCACAGTGGGGAGGAAACTGGTACCCAACCCTGTGATGTTTTCCATTCCAGATGAGGCCCAGGTACCTGGCCTTATCCTTTTTCTTCCCTGGTGCTCTGCTCCTTGTAGCCAAAAGAATCTTAATTAGACACATGCACGTACACACACACCTCCCCCTACACACTCACATTCCTACAGAACTAATATCTTGTTCTGCCATCTATGTGCTCATATTATTTATGCATATGTAAATGCATTGAAACACACACGACTGGAAAGACATATATAAGGAGCCACTTCCGGCCCCAGTAATATTATTTTATCAGCTTGAATGCCTGGATGAATCTGATCTTAACACATAGCCCACTGCAATAACACCTTCTTGGTAAAGCACATAAGGTACAGAAGGCTTTTTTTAAGAATGTGAAATTTTAAGAATTAATGAGTTTACATGCAACTTAAGATGTGTGCTGCTTATGGAATACATGTTATATCTCAATAAACAATTTTTTTAAAGAAAGAAGAGTTCAGAGATGTAAAAATATCAAAAATAGTATCTTAGAAATAAGACTCTTAGAAATATCAAAATGACATCTTATATTTGTCTCCCATTTCAAACTTTCCTAGGTAATTTCACATTCAATGTGCTAACAAGTTTTGAATTTGATTGAGTCACCAATGTGAACCCTGTTTGTAGAACAGAAAAATGGTGACTCTTAGTAAATGCTAAATCGCAGACGTTTATAAGCTGTCTAGGGGGTCTGTGCAGAACCACCTCTAACCCAGTTTCATGGCTTCATGGTTCCAGCTGTAATTACCCCCGATACTGGACATCTCAGATGACCAGTGACAATTCTGGTGGCACCACAGGAAGTTCCTACCTTCTGCAATCACCACGGGAACCGCTAGTCTCTCGGGAGCTATAATTCTGCAACGTGCTTTGATGTGATTGACTACTTGTGGAAGTACAGGTAAATAGGGTCATGCATATATTGAGTTCCCCTGATGAAAGATTCCTAGTCATCACATAATTTAGAAAATAAGAAAAAAAATCATTGTCAGGAAGAGGAGAGAAGACTCAATATTCTGCTGGGTTGTCTTTTTAAAACTTTATAACAATAATGTTGATTTCGAAGTGGATTTCTGAAAGGCAGATATTGATATAAAGACCATGATGTATTTTCCCATCATGGCTTTGTATAAAAATCAAGCCTAAAATAATAGTACTATTCAGACTTGGATAGGTGTATATTTCCCACAGAATTTCCCCACCCAGTTTCCTTTGGCCCACTCAAAGAATTTGAAGGCAAGACAAGTACCATCCCTAGCTCACAGATGAGAAAACCAAAGATTAAGAGAGTCAGTGTCTTGTCTAGAGTTGCTCCACTGATTAGTGACAGACAGGAACAACATCCCAGATATCAGGACTCCTATTGAATGAGTATGCAGTGCTGGTCCCCAAAAACCACATAATAAATGATCTCCAAACCTAACGACAGAGAACTGAAAAATAAAATCATACAAAACTCAGCCTGAGGCTAAGCTAGGATCAGCTCGACCAGCCAGAAGCACCACCACGTCCAGTTGCAGCAGCAGCACAGCCCACTGAAAGAGCTCTGACCTTCCAGAATCATCCTCAGCAAGCATCCCAAGGAAAGACACTAGATGCTACCCTCCACACACTCAGAGACTGAGCCTCCTCAAACATTTCTTCTGCTCCACACACAAGAAAAGAAATAGTTAAACTCTGAGGTCTTGCAGAGAAATTATCTTATTACTTGGGAAACATTTGTGATTCACATCCTCATTAGATAAAAACATTGCAAAGGCTTTTAGAGTTTTCAGGGGGAAACATCAGATTGCAGCAATAACAACAGAGGAACATTAGCATTTCTGTTTGTTCACTGGGTCCATAATCAGGAGCAGCAGCAGCTCCCAGCAATTTGTAGAAATGGATTTTAATTCCTGAATGGCAATCCTGCCACTTAGAGTCAGATAAATGAACTCCATGTATACACACAGATAAGAACAGAGCTGTGAACTATATGCCTATACATGTATGTGTCTGGTAAGCTGAAATTACAGCTTTGTGTTACATTAGTTTTATCTCCTGGCTAATGCCCAGGATGTAGTCAGAAAGTCAACAACAAGTTCAAGTTCAGTCAACAGTTATCAGTGGTGTGTGGACATTCTTCAAAACAGATTGTCTTCATACCACTTCAGATAAGGTAAATAAAACCCAGTGCTAGATTTTATGTAGTCATCAAAGGTAACATTTGTCAAGTGGGATCCATAGACCCCTGTTTTAGAAGCAGCCTGTGTGGCTGTTAAAATTTCAGGTAACTGGGCCCCCAGCCCAGACAAACTGAATCACTGGGGATAAGTCCCAGGAAACTGCAATCTTAACCGGCACCCAGGGGATGCTTATGCATCTAAGGAAGAGAGAGAAGAGGCTAAAACAAGGGAAAAGGCTGAACCTGCGTGCTGGGAGCAAGACCAAGAGAGAGATCCCCATCATTACCCCAGCACACCTCCCCCAGCTGCCTTCAACAAGCTTTGCTTCTGCCGATTCAAGGTCAGCCCTGCCAAGGCCCATGCCCCTAAAAGCCAGACTTGTTGATCCTATATAAGCCCCTCCCCCACCACCCAGTGGGGTCCAGGTATGGTCTGGGCTCCCGCGCTGCTGGCCTCTAACTTGAAGGTGATCATTTTTAGTCCCTACACACCTACATGAACATCGGCTGCCACCATCCCCACCTGCACTCTGGGGTGGCCTATGAAGGTTCCCTTTCAGCCTCAGCTTTCCCACAGGGAAGCCTTTGACCTCCTGCCCTAACCCCGCCAGCCTCTCTGCTGCCTGGACTCCACATTGGACTTCCTGTCCATTGTCCTTTGTCAGGTGCGTGAGAGATCCTGGGAGAGACATCAGAAGCTGTGTGGGGTAACATCATCACGTGGATGCTATGACCGTTAAGTGGTCAGATCTTACAAAGAAAGGGCTTTCCCTCTGCAGGTGGGAGTAACCTGCAGGCTAAGTCACTCTTGGCTTTAACTAGTTGGGGGTGTGTCAGACTGGCTCTTTAACCAGAAGTCTGGGCCCTCAGGGGACCTACAAGGTGGTGAGGTGGCTGGGTTCCCCGTTGGAGGAAGGCGTTGCTGTCGCCTCTTAGTGAAGAGAAACAAGGGTCTGGGAATGAGGAGCTCAGGCCTGCAAAGCTGTGCCAACCCTCCCCTCCCTTACTATCCCCAGCCCCCTGTACCCACAGCCACCCCCCAACATGTACTCCTAGAGTATAGATTATCAGGAAAAAGCACAGGACAGGGCCTGAATGACTTGTGCATAAAGGACTTTGGGGCAGAATCATAAATATGAAGTATGTAAGCAATTTCTACTTGTTCTTCAACATTTAGTAGTGCTTGAAAATGTCAACTGCTTTAGCAGAGAAGAGAAACCAGAGACGGGATTCTTAGTCTCTTGGGAAAGATGGCTTCTCATAGAATATCTGCTTAGGTCATATCTAAGTCAGACTTCAGAGAGGAGTAATGAGTATATCCACGCTTGGTATAAGTAATTTAAAGTCAGGGGATGGAGAGGAGAGTACGCTCCTGAGGCTGGCAGGGTGGTGCCAGCAATAATAATTTTATAAGAACCTAAAAGGAAGGGTGAAACACACCAGGTGGGATTTGAGCTTTTTGATTCAAAGCCTTCTCCATCACCTTCAGAAAACCAGGTTTTTTTCCCTGCTTAATAAAAGAGAACGAGGAATGAGGCAGCAATGAGGGGAGATGTATGTGCCAGGGTAAGTCCACCAGTTTTATTAAGTAAAAGAAAATCCCCTTATTCTCTGATTCAAAGAGAGACAGAGATATTTACTGAGGCGTCAGGTATTTTTCCAAACCTTTGCATACATCATCCCTTGTAATATACACAAAAACTCTGGGAAATAGGTACTATATTGACTCACAGACAAGAATATTGAGTCTCACTGAAATTTCAGCAAAAGTAAGCCTGAGGTCAAACATCTAGTAGATAGCAAAAATCAAAATTCAACCACAGTTCTGCCTGTTTCCCAAATGTGTTCACCTTTAGCTCTGTTATATGGCTTCTATCGGGCATGTACTTAACCCGGAGAATCAACCACAATCACTGATCACAGGCATTAGACTACCTGGACTCTGACCCCAGCCAGACTAGATGGGCAGTGGTAAGAATGCCTGGAATCCCCTGGCCTGTGGTGCTAACTCCCGCTGCTTGGTCAATTTTCCTGGCCCAACCCTGTGCGTATTGGCCATTGATGTTAATTCTCCTACCTCCCCCACTGAACATCCCATCACATTCAGAAACCAGGAATAGGCAGTTCAGGACACATAAGACGGTTTCACTCATAACAGAGTTTGGAAGTTCCTCCATAAATTTAAACGTACTTATATGACCACATTCTCCAACTTTGCTAAACCTAAACTAATAGAAAATCTGCTGTTAAAAGCTTAAGCTCTGGGTTGGTTGACTTTGTTTTTTAAAAGAGAGCCACTGTGGGCAGCCGGGTTTTCTCTGGCAGCGTGTCTTCCCAGAGAGTCAGTTGAGACCATATGGAAGTAAAGAAGCAGAGATGCACTTGACTGAGCTGACCTCCTGACGGGGTGCTCCAAGTGAAGCACTCATCGACCACAGAATCTACAGTGTAACTCACCTTCCCTTCCTTCAAACCTAGACAGTGATTTCTTGCTTTAGCAGAAAAAGGTGTGTTTGAGCATGCCACCTGGCTGCACATTTGCAAGAACCATCCAGATACCCACTAATGCATGTGCTTAGCAATCAACACCTTCACTACGTGGCTCTGGAACATAGAGCTCACCCGAGGCTCTGGAACAACAGAGGCTCTCTATGCCCTCTTTGTCATGACTTGTGCTCCCTCCCACATGCAGGTGAGATGGCTTCGCAGCTGTCAACTTGAAAGATCACATTCTACTCTGGCTGAGTCAGAGTCCAGGCAGTCTGATCTACAGGTCCAGGGGTGGCATCACTGGGCAGCAGTGACTCTGGTTGGTTCTCCGGGTTAAGTGTGTGCCTGACAGAAGCCATATAACAGTGCTGAAGGTGAACACATCTGGGAAACATACAGAACTATGGTTGAATTTTGATTTTGCCATTTACTAAAGGTTTGACCTTAGGCTTACTTTTGCTGACATTTTGGAGAGGCTCAATATTCTTGTTTGTGAGTCAATATGATAATACCTATTTCCCAGAGTTTTTGTGTATATTACAAGAGATGATGAATGCAAAGGTTTGGAAAAAGTGGTAGCTTTTGAAATGAATAGAGAGGGAAAGGCAGGGGGTATACTCACAGTGCTCCAGAGTGGACTATCTTGGATATATCACTACTCACGAGACTGCCTCTCCCAGCTGCCCCTCCAGCTTAAGCTGCTCAACTCTGCGCTGGGGAAGTGGTGCTAAAGCTGACTTTGCTCAGAGGCGACCCCTGACTGCATTGGAGCCCACAGGGCAGTGCACTCACATTCATTTTAGTGGCCTGTGGCAGGGCTTGACACAAAATTCCACCCAACCAGGGAAAGGAGTCAATAGCTGGTTTGGAAAAACTTTCTCATGAATCTGGAACTACATAGAGAGAATTGGTAATTGTAGTAAAGAGGAGTATATTCCAGCAAATATGTGGGTCCCATGGATGAGAAGACACCAGAGTCCATGAACTATGGATCTGAGCAACTTGGAGCCCCCCTGGAGCATCCCAGTCTTTGAATACGTCCCCATCTCCATGAGGCTGGAGATATACACTTACTGTAACTGCTCTAATTGTACAGAGATTCACATTTCCCTTATTCTCCCATGTCTCCTTACATTGCACATGCCCCTTACTAGAGGTAAACCATGGGACTCTGGAGAAAGCTGTAAACCATGACTTTCCATTGGAAGACTCACTAAGCTCAACAGTGTACTAAAGACTCTGATATCAAAGTCTTGCAGAGAACAAATAAACATTTTTACCTTTAACTCAACATTCCCTGAAGAAATTTTTTCATACACCCCCCACACTTTCTTCCTCAGAATAATTATTAGTATCCTGGGAAACCAATAGAATCCTTCCTAAAATAATAAGCAGATGATACCAACCTGTCCCTTGAAGGTAGCCACATTGGTTCTAACGAAAGCTTCCAGGGACAGGAGGGAATGAAAAGGGTTCTTTGGACTGGAGAGATCGGATGGCCCAAACATGGCTCAGAAAGGAAGGAAAAGATGCACAAATGCAAAGTGAGCATCACTAAAGGGCAGGAAGAGGGGAGAGACAGGATCAACATCAGGGACAAGTTGACTAAAAGAAGGTGGATCCAAGCCTTGCCATTAATGCTGCCATTATGTCTGCAATTTATCAAACAATAGCCTTTAGTACATCTATGACAGCCCTTGATTTGTTTTAGTCTGTATTCATATCCCTGTTATTGTTTTAAATTCACTGGGGATAATTTTAAACTAATCCTCTAATCATTTTTTCCAAGAGCCCTCATCAATAAAACTGAAAGGATGATTAAAATAACCCTCTGTGTAGAACAAACTAAGTCAAAATTACTGTGGGGAGTAAATTACTGAAACAGAGATATAATGTCAATGCCATCGTTTATAAAAGATTTGCTGCCAAATGCTATCTCAATTCAAAAGGATGCTTGGGTCATAACCTGGTCTTTGCCAGAGTATCCAGGGAGAAAAAAAAGATATATGAAGCCTGGATTTTGATTTCCATTGGCCCACCTCTGTCTTGGGAAAGATATGGACGGATGAATGAATGAAGGTCCTATACAGGTAAGGGAAGCCCTAGTTCTCTACCAAGCCCAACTTTGTTCCATAAACCCAGTCACCCTCCCAGCTCAGCTCAGCCTCTGTTCCTGAAATGATCCCCTTTCACAGACACTGAACCCCTAAAGAAGAGGCTAATTTTGAGACATGAGCCTGGCAGAGTATAACTATAAGTATCCACAGCGTCCATCAGTGGACAGAGACTGTACTCAGGCCAGAAAGGGCTTTCCACCAGGGCACCATGTGCATTCTCTCCACCATAGGCTCCTGCACTCCACACAGAACAGCTGGGGCTTAGCAGCCAATTAGGCAACTTCTGTCTCAGAGGTATAGTCAGCGAGCAGCGTAGGGAATAAACACCAGGAAAGACCTTAGAAATCATTTACTTCATTCTCCTAAACCTGCTGAATGGGAAACTGGAGCCCAGAGATGATAAGTATTTGGAAGGCCCTGGCTACACCAGAACAAAAAAGGAAGTCTCACAATGTGTTTTTCAATGAGAGAAACTTATTTTCAAACATACACATTATGCAGTGCATATGTGACATCTGATCAAAAGGGAGGCCTTTGATAAAATCCCAGAAGAAAAGGACATAGTGGCTTATTTGAAATGAAGCTGGACTATTTTAAAATCATGAACCAATCCAGTCACAGGAGAATATGAGCATATAATTAATTTTTTTCTGGCCATCTGGTTTACAAAAAAAATTTAAAAATAATAAATCCTGAAACAAATAAGAAAGAATTAACTCTAAAGCAATGTCCAAAAGTTCTGAAAGAATGTAGCCATGGAGTCAGCTGCTTCTAACCCCAGTTCTGCCATTTACCAGAAATGGGACACTGGGAATGTTAATCTCTGAGTCTATTTCTTCATCTTCACCGTGGGAATGGAAGCCATGAGATTGTTGACGGGATTCAAGGACAAAGTAAGCAAAATACCTGCTCCACTGTAGATGCCCATGTTGGGCTCTCCCCACTGATGGGTCCCTAGATGCCAGTACCTGAGACCTTCATTCCCAAACTTGGAGAGGCAGTGTAATGTCCTGACCAGAAGTTCTTCATTCTGGCTGCAGTTGGACTCATGTGGGAAGTTTTGAAAAATCTAGATGCCTAGATTACTCCAAGTGAACAAAACTAGAGTCTTTAGAGGTGGGCCCCAGGCAGAAGTATTTGCTATAGCTCCCCAGATTATTCCAATGTGCAGCCAGGGATGACAGTCACTGCCAAGAGGACTACTAGTGCACAGTAAAGACTTTGCCGGGAGGAGGCAATGGCACCCCACTCCAGTACCCTTGCCTGGAAAATGCCATGGACGGAGGAGCCTGGTGGGCTGCAGTCCGTGGAGTCACTAAGGGTTGGACATGACTGAAGTGACTTAGCAGCAGCAGCAACAAAGACTTTGCCAGAGAAGCTACATTACTGGAACTGATCAGAACCCTGAAGCTAAAACAGTGAGTTGACTTTACAAAAACTAATTGCTGATGCCAAAGAGCAATCCTTCTGACCACATTCACACACTCAGAGCTGATCCATGTACGCTGAGCACTTTCATCATCTCATTTACTCTCAGCACAGGGATATGAGCAATCCTAGGTGGTGATTGCTCATATCAAGCACACATTGCACACGGAGAAATGAATACTTAGAGAGGTTATTTAAATTACCCGAGTGCAAGTAAATCCTAAGTAGAAATGAAACTTGAACTCAGGTAAGCTATGCCAACACCTTTGAAGGCACTGACCACATCTTCCTAATCTTTCACTGAGCACAGCTCCATGGTGCCAGCCACTGATTGACCCAATCAGCCTTCACACTGACTGATAGAAACTGTGGGTCCGAATAGAATCTGAGTTGCACAAAGTGACCAGGTCACTATAACCATCCCCAACAAGAGGAAAACAACCCAAAGAATAATCTTGCTTATGTTATCAGTCAAGGTCCTAGCAGGAAACAATTCTACTCAGATGCTTCAAATAAAGATAAAGAAAAGACTGCCCTCGGAGGAATAGGAAGGGCTAGAGAACTGACTAGGAGTTTTGAGGTCCCAGAAATTAACAACAGGAGGAGGAAGCTATTTCCACCTCGAGGCCTGAAGGGGTAAAGGAAAAAGTAGTGTGATTGTAGTCTTGTGAAGAAGGGACCAGGTTTTCCAGGTGGCCTAGTGGGAAAGAACCCGCCTGCCAATGCAGGAGACATAAGAGATGTGGGTTTGATCCTTGGGTTGGGAAGATCCCCTGGAGGAGGGCATGGCAACCCACTGCAGTATTCTTTCCTGGAGAATCCCATGGACAAAGGAGCCTGGCAGACTACAGTCCATACGGTCAGAATGAGTTGGACATCACTGAAGTGACTTAGCACACACTCACAAAGAAGGGACCACCAGGAGACCTGTGGTCACCCAGGGTTGCAGACCCTTGATGCCTAGCAGAGAGAGAACTGGTAAGAAAGCTCCAACTTTCTCTCCCACACTCCCAGCTCCTGCTGGTGTATCCCTCTACTCAGACCCAACCAGATGCCCACCAGCAAGTAAGCCTGGAGCAGGCAGCCCATATGGGTCAGCCTTCTGGGGCACAGAATAGAGCAGGGAAGGGAGTGACAAGGTCTGGACTAGGGGCATAGAAAAGTTGAGAATAATCCAATGAAGAGAAAAATGTGGTTTTACTGGGATGGATATACACTGCTACTGCTAAGTCACTTCAGTCGTGTCCGACTCTGTGAGACCCCATAGGCAGCAGCCCACCAGGCTCCCCTGTCCCTGGGATTCTCCAGGCAAGAACACTGGAGTGGGTTGCCATTTCCTTCTCCAATGCATGAAAGTAAAAAGTGAAAGTGAAGTCGCTCAGTTGTATCCGACTCTTAGCAACCTCATGGACTGCAGCCTACCAGGTTCCCTGTCCATGGGATTTTCCAGGCAAGAGTACTGGAGTGGGGTGCCATTGCCTTCTCCATGGACATACACAGTGCAAATGAATTCTTCACTTTTCCAAAAGGATTTCTTTAATACCTTTCCTAATAACAACAGTGGTTTAAGGTGTTCACTGTGGACCTGGCACTGTTCTAGGTGATATTCAGAGGTAACAGGTATGAATCTCAGTTCAGATTCAAGGGTGTAAGAAATATTGCACCTTGGAGATAGCCAAGAATAGGGGAGTCTGGCATGCTGCAGGCGAAGGGGTCATGAAGAGTTAGAAATGACTTAGTGACTGAACAACAGCAACAATTTATTTTTTATTTTGAGCTCTTATCCTACCAGGATGACAGGAAACTTAACCTCAGTCATCACTGGGGTTTGCAAACCCAAAAGGCCACAACATTAATACTAGGTGACAAGGTGCCATGGTACACAGTCCAAGGGCCCTCTAGCCTGAATTACTCTGCACACATGTTCCCTCAGGAATATCCCCTAATCCAGCTGTCATGGCCTTTCAGATCCAGTGGCTCCTTGGAGGCACATCAGCTGGGGCCTGAGCCCCTCAGCTGAGACACAGAACCCCAACAAATCTCATGCACGTGTGGCCACTATTTTCTGGGGTCCTGCTAGGAAGTAGGATCTGCCCAAATACATGCAGAGACTCTCAATAAATCTGGAGAATCTCCTTTTAACCAGAGGAAAGCCTTCCTTCCTGTTACTTTTTCTAACTTTGTTTCTTCCACAATGCCTGTTCTCCCTTCTAATTCCTCTGGAACTTCTATATTCTCTGATAAGCTTCCATTTGTAAAAACAAAAGCTGGCATGTCTCTGAAGGCTACTTCTCCTTCCTTTCTGACCACTTAGCTCCTCTTAGACGCTGCCCTGTGCTTCAGTGGGTGGTAGACAGGGAGGTAGAAAGCGAAATCTTGGCAGGAAAAGACATAAATCAACAGCTCAAAATATGACCCAGGTGTACATATATTTCTTTAAACTTTAAGACAACATATACTTCAATTCTTAGCAATGGGGCTCAGAGCAGTTCAGTTCTTTGCCCAAGCCTGCACAGGACACAATGATGCTGTTAGTCCTCATCCACCTGCCTCAAAAACCTACCCTTGTAACTAGTCCAGAGATGTCAAATAGATTTTCCCTTGTGGGCATACTCTGGCTGGCTGGGATGGTTCCCTGGAAGCTGTGTTGGGAAGGATTCTGATCCTTAACTAGCTCACTGGGAAACAGTGCCATGACTGATGGCCAATGACTCTGTGAGGGCAGGAGGCATGCATATTTTGCATCCATCTACTAGAAATTAAGCCATTATAATGAAATAAAACTTTTTAAGTGGTTTGAATTTGTAAAAATTAATTCTGTATGAAATGACAGGAGCACATCTATCTTGTACAATGTATCAACAGGGCCGTAAAGAGACTCCTTCAAGAGGATCTCCCAAGAATCAAGGCTGCTTCTAATCTTTATTTTAATTTTATGCTCCTTTTATTCCCAAGGTGGAAGAAGGCAGTCATTGTTTCTGCCTGATGTACCCTCCATGAAGGACAACCCTAGAAATTAACTTGTGGAAGCTGCTATCTCTCTTCCTCTTTGCTTCCTTTCCCCCAACCCATCACCTACCCTAAGGAAAGGAGGTCAACAAAGCATGGATTATTTCATTAATTTTTTTCTTTTTTACATTCTTCTTTCAGCAACTCATAAATTTCCTTCCTTTGAGCACTGTAAGTTTGTTGTTTTTCATTGACTTATGTGAAACTGGGGATCTTTATCAGTTTAATTTTTTAAAAAATACACTGCTCTATATGCTTGTCAACTTAATTTTCAGGATTTGTCTTATTTTATGTTGTGAACTTTGGGGACAATTTGTTCTGTTTCTGCTTGTTGGCTTCCAAGCCCAATATGGGCAAAAGTGCTTCACATTTTCCCTTGTTTCATAACCTGAGCCTTCATGTTCACACCCGCTTTCCTTTGAAGAAAAGATTAACTGTTTTTAGCTTTATTATAGGAAGCAGATTGAGCCTGATATAGACAAGTTCAAAGAATATTCAACACAGAGTCAAATAATCTGACTCCAGTGCTGGCTCTCCCAAGTCTCTGGATTGCCTTAGACAGGCTTGCATCTTCTCTTTTCTGTGAAGTGGGTACAACTGAACTTCACACGATAGGTGTGAAGCCCATGTTTACTTCTGAATTTATGGATCCTACGTTCATGTTCTTTGGTTGCAAGCAAGAGATTATTACTGTGGCTAATGTAAATAGAAAATTGGAAAAAGTCTGAGATCACTTACAAAATTTCAGAAAGAACTGAACTTTCAGGTGTAGGGAAGACACAAACCAAAGAAGTGTTGGAAATCCTAAGCATAAAACTTAACAGACTTTCACTCAAGGGTATTACCATGAGGTGATTCTGCACTGACAAGCTTCCATCCTCCTGTACCTTGGCTCAAATTTAGCTGTTCCAAGAGAAAGAAACACAGATATCCATTGACAGATGAGTGGAGAAAGAAGTTGTGGAACATATATATCAGTTCAGTTCATTTGCTCAGTCGTGTCTGACTCTTTGCGACCCCATGAATCGCAGCACGCCAGGCCTCCCTGTCCATCACCAACTCCCGGAGTTCACACAGACTCATGGCCATCGAGTCAGTGATGCCATCCAGCCATCTCATCCTCTGTCATCCCCTTCTCCTCTTGCCCCCAATCCCTCCCAGCATCACAGTCTTTTCCAATAAGTCAACTCTTTGCATGAGGTTGCCAAAGTACTGGAGTTTCAGCTTCAGCATCATTCCTTCCAAAGAAATCCCAGGGCTGATCTCCTTCAGAATGGACTGCTTGGATCTCCTTGCAGTCCAAGGGACTCTCAAGAGTCTTCTCCAACACCACAGTTCAAAAGCATCAATTCTTTGGCATTCAGCCTTCTTCACAGTCCAACTCTCACATCCATACATGACCACAGGAAAAACCATAGCCTTGACTGGACGGACCTTTGTTGGCAAAGTAATGTCTCTGCTTTTGAATATGCTATCTAGGTTGGTTGTAACTTTCCTTCCAAGGAGTTAAGCGTCTTTGAATTTCATGGCTGCAGTCACCATCTGCAGTGGTTTTGGAGCCCCAAAAAATAAAGTCTGACACTGTTTCCACTGTTTCCCCATCTATTTCCCATGAAGTAATGGGACCAGATGCCATGATCTTAGTTTTCTGAATGTTGAGCTTTAAGCCAACTTTTTCACTCTCCACTTTCACTTTCATCAAGAGGCTTTTGAGTTCCTCTTCACTTTCTGCCATAAGGGTGGTGTCATCTGCATATCTGAGGTTATTGATATTTCTCCCGGCAATCTTGATTCCAGCTTGTGTTTCTTCCAGTCCAGCGTTTCTCATGATGTACTCAGCATATAAGTTAAATAAGCAGGGTGACAATATACAGCCTTGATGTACTCCTTTTCCTATTTGGAACCAGTCTGTTGTTCCATGTCCAGTTCTAACTGTTGCTTCCTGACCTGCATACAGATTTCTCATACAGTGGGACATTATTCAACCATTTGAGTCAGTTCTAATGAGGTAGAGGAACCTAGAGCCTATTATACAGAGTAAAGTATGTCAGAAAGAGAAAAGCAAATATTGTAAATTAACACATATATATGATCTAGAAAGATGGTACTGATGAACCTATTTGCAGGGCAACAATAGAGATGCAGACACAGAGAACAGACTTGTAGACACAGTCCAGGAAGGAGAGGGTGGGATGAATAGAGAGAGTAGCATTGAAACATATACATTACCATGTGTAAAACAGATAGCCCCAGTAGGAATTTGCTGTATGATGCAGGGAGCTCAAACCGTGGGCTCTGTGACAACCTACAGTGGTGGGATGGGGTGGGAGGCAAGAGGGAGATTTAAGAGGGAAGGGACATATGTATGCCTATGGCTGATTCACGTTGATGTATATTAGAAATCAACACAATATTGTAAATCAATTATCCTGCAATTAAATATAAATTAAAAAAAAGAAATTCCAGGAGAAAGAATGCAATTGACCCAACTTATTCCTGGAAACAGGATGTAAGATACTATTTGGAGGCCCAGCGTGGAACCGTGTCAGGGATACAGCAACTGTTAGCAAAAGAGATGGGAAGGGGGATTCAGACACCACAATAGGCAGGTGAAAATAAACTGCTACCTTGGTCCACAGCTTGGTAGCTTCCCAGGACACAAACACAAACACAGACACATACACACACATTTCTCTAGGTTCAGAGCTCCTGGAAAGTTCCATAATGACTGTAGCTCTTTGTCTACACTTCTAGATTAAATGATAAACAATCCCAAATAATATGAGGAAAAGAGAAAATAAAAGAAAATCTTCATATACACATACAGTGCAGTAAGCAAGAAGATGCAAGTAGAGGCTGTAAGTTCACCTCCCCAGCTGACCATAAAACTACAGCTGGTGTTCGTGCTCATCACCACCTCTAATATCTGCTTCATGTTTCTCTGATCTTTGACCAGAACTTCTGAGAGAACCAGCTGAAGCTCTGTCATGACTCTTCAACCAGCTGAAGAGTCACAGGAGAAGCGACTCTTCTAAGGGATCTTGGCCCTTGATGGTCTCTCCAATAGAGCAACAGAGCAACTACATGTTGAATTTGACCGCATGACACAGCACAATAAGGGCTTCCTTAGATTGTATTCATTTGCTTTTGGTAGTAGGCACCTGATTTCTTGAAAAATCAAGGTGAATCACTCCAGTCAACTCCATCACCACTTTTCCCCTTCTCAAATAGTATGAGAAGCCTAACATGGCCTGTCGCAACTTCTAATGCAGTGGACCCATTCCTGCCCCAATGAAAGAATCTTGCATTTGATTACCAAGACCTCTAAACCCGCATAAGCCAGGTTCCCAAGAACAAGGACCAAAACTCAGAAAGTAGGATATTACATATCATCATTAGATCTTCCCTGCTCACTGGGTGAACTATGAAGGATGAGAGAGAACTAGGCAGATGAGAGTAATAAAACTTAAAATAACAATATCCTAAGCAAGAGACAAGTACATATTTCTCATGAGTAAGTCCAGGTAGGTAGCACAGGGCTAGTAAGGCATTCCATGACTGCTATCACAATGCTCCCTCATGTCCAATAGGCTCCTGATGATCAAACAGATTGATGCTGTCCAAGCCAATATGTCTGAATTATACTAAGGAGAAAGGAGAACATTCCCTCCTGAAAGTTGCACTAGTCACTCACATCCCACTTGCCAGAATTTCATCACCCAGTCCCACTGAGCTATAAGGGAGCCAGAAAATGGAATATTTATTCTGGTCAGCCATGGGCCTTGCAAAATAATCAGGAGTTCTAGCTATCTAGAGGAAAGGGGAGAAGGATATTCAAGGATAACCAGTGATTGTGGCCACTAAGAATGAATGGCAATTGCCATTTTTCTCCCATAGGAAAGCAGTGGTGGGGTGTGTGCTAGGGCACTGTGGACATCAAATTCTCCAAATGCCCATGATCCTGTTGGAGGTCCCCTGTCAGTTGTCTAGGTTCCATCCCTCCCCAAACAATGTTCTAAGTAGCCAGAGCAGCGCCAAAGGTGTTAATCTAAATGATATTGTAATCCAGCAACTGCCTATCTCTGTGTTTCATTTTCAACATTCCCAACCCTGTAGAGTTAACAACAATAGAAGATCCTTTCATTGTGATTGAATAAATGCTGCAGATTTCATTCTCTGCTTTGTGGTAAGAATTGTCAAATATGAAGATCCTTTCATTGTGATTGAATAAATGCTGCAGATTTCATTCTCTGCTTTGTGGTAAGAATTGTCAAATATGAACTTGTCAGAAAATCTTTCAGAAAAAGCCCCTGGCCCCAGATTTAATATTTACCATCCCCCTTGCATGAGTCTATGACACCAGCTATCTTATCCATTCCCCCCCAGAGCTTCATCCTCAAAGACATGTAGTCCCAAGAGAACTTGTGTTGATAACTTGAGTAGCTCTTTTATTATTTAATAGTATGAGTTATAGTTGCCATCCTAAAATAGAGAAGAAGGAAGTCTCATTTCCTCTTGCCTTTTCTTGGCCAATAACCAATACCAAGTGACCCATATGTCTTCTGCTTGCAACCCTCTTGCTGGTACTAATTTTGGCACCAATTAAAGTGAGCTTCCCTGGTGGCTCAGGCAGTAAAGAATATGCCTGCAATGCAGGAGACCTGGGTTCAACCATGGTAACCCACTCCAGCATTCTTGCCTAGAGAATCCCATGGACAGAGGAACCTGGCTGACTACAGCCCATGGTCTCGCAAAGAATCAGACACAACTGAGTGACTAACACTTCACTTCATTTCACTTCAAGGTGTCATAAAGAAATATTGGGAGGAAATGTCCTTTAAAGTCATGCCATTAACCTCTATAATTCTCTACCCTCCTTATATCATTTCCTGACCTCCGAGTCACCCCCTTGATCACCAAAGATTTGTGGATAGTTGTAGGTCTCCTAAAAAGGATGTAAATTTTTATGTTTGTTATCTATTTTCCTTGAAAAGGAACCTATACTTTTTATTTTTAAGAGACACCATACACATGAGTATATGTGTGTGTGTGTGTTCAGTTGCTAAGCCCTGTCCGATTTTTTGCAACCCCATGGACTGCAGCATGCCAGGCTTCCCTGTCCTTCCCTATCTCCTGGAATTTGCTCAAATTCATGTCCATTGAGTCGGTGATGCTATATAACCATCTAATCATAATTTTTCCCAAAGATAGTTCAGAATAACTTCCCTAGATATTAAAATTGCCCTTAGTGTTTTTCACCTGTTCACAGCCTCCCATCATTCGCCTTCTTTCCTTAGCTACTTCACTGATGCCTGGGGTTCCATAACCTCTTCAGCGTTTCACTTTAATTCCCTTCCAACTTAAATTCCACAATCCATTCTGTCAACAGCTCTTCACTCATTTGTCAATTCATTCAATCAATGTTTACTGAGTATCAACTATCTGTCAAGCACACAAATGCAATAAAAACAGATATTTCCTGCCCTAAGAGAGAATACATCTGATGAGAGAAAGAAAAAGAAAACAAAAAAATAAGTAAATTCAAATTTGTGATTAGTGCCATGAAAACAAACAAGAACTGAACAAGGACTATCAATGAGACCTACTTTAAATAGCTTAGTAGGCAGAATATAGCACCCCCCCCCAAATTCTGTTTTAATACTAGAACCTGTAAAAGCACTAGGTTATAATCCTAAGGGGCATTAAGATTGCAGTTGGGATTAACATTGCTAATCAGATTATTCTAAAATGTAAAGATTATTCTGGATTACTTCAGTGGGCCCAATGCAATTACAAGGATCTTTAAAGGTAGAAGAAAGCATTATATAACCAAAAAGATGGCAGTGTGGAAAGGACATTATCCATTGTTTCCAGCTTTGAATATGGAGGAAGAGGTCTTCAAATGACCTACAGAAGTTGGGAACAGAAAGGAAGCACATTCTCCAGAAGAAATTCAGCCTTGCCAAATTTTGATTTTGGATTTCTGACTTGAGAGCAGTAAGATAGTAAATCTGCATTGTTTAAACTCAACTTTGTGTTGATTTTTTATAGCAGCAAGAGAAAACTAATATAGATAGAGTAGATAGTGAAGACTTTTTACAAAGGGAATGACATTTAAAACAGACCCTCCAAATGAGTAAATGCCATGAAATGGAGGAAAAGTGTTCCAGGCAGAGGGAAGGGCATGTGCAAAAGACTTGAAGTAGGATAGAGCCTGCTGTGTGTTTGCAGAACTGAAAGTAGATCTATGTAGCTGAAGTTTGGAAACTGAGGGAAGGATTTCCACACAATAAGTTTCAGAAGGTTGGGGCAAGATCCTCCCCCGGACACACTGGACAGAGTGAATTTTCTAAAACGCAAATCTAATATCACTCCTCTGTTTAAAAAAACTTCCAAGGGTTCCCAGAATACCTTTGTTGTTGTTTAGTTACTCAGTCATGTCCGACTCTTTGCAACCACATGGACTGTAGCCCACCAGGCTCCTCTGTCCACAGGATTCTCCAGGCAAGAATAGTGGAATGGGTTGCCATTTCCTTCTCCAGAATACCTTAGGTTGATCCAAATTTCTCTAAATGATTACCACCATGTGGCTTCCTAACCCGGTTTCTGCACCACCCCAATTCTTAGGTTCCAGTCACTTTTCAGTGTCTTCTTCTTCTTGTCCCAGCTTGCTTATTGTTCTATCTATCTGGGATACTCCTCCACCTCACAGCTTGCTTCTTCCTTTAGCTTTCACTTTTGGTATCATTTTCAGCAGGTCTGGGTTTGATGTTCCTCCCATACGCTCTCTTAGTATCCAAGCCCTTACTACCATCCAAGAACTTATCATAGTGCTTAGAACCATTGGTATCACCTTGAACAAGCACCACTTGATGAATGAATCACCTTTATTCTTTGATTCCCTCTACTCCTAAAGTGATTATCATCAGAGAGTTTTTTTCCCTTGCTCTGGCAGGCCCCCAGATTTTTTTAATCCTTTTAAGATGTAATTTGGTCACTTTCAGTAAAAAATACAGTCTCAATTGAGAAAGTAGAATTTATACTCTAGTCTATTAATCCATATGTCTATCTTCCTTCATAGTTAAGACTCCTTTCCACTTATTCACCAACTAGAAACCCACAGTATGGTAGACCTCCTGCTTTAGAGAAAGGGCATATTGTTGGCTTCATCTCCTGTTCCCTCTCTGGAGTAGGAACATAAGAGAGGGAGAATGGGAAAGGATTTATGAGGTTCTTACTTGACTGGTATGAGCTTAAGGTGATGTCTTGTTCTTGCTAAGCTAATGCTTAAATCTGATTATTGTGACATCTGGGTTCCTTGGAGATTCCCCAGCTGAGATCCCCCAACCTGCAACTCTGATCATGGGGGCAATGTCATTAGTTATTCTGCTGTTGCTTCTTCTCTCTCTACCTCAGGTTTTCTGGTTGACTCTACTACCCAGATACCCTCTCCATCATCAGTGTCTCCTTGCTCTGCAGTCTACTAAAACAGGAGTCAAAATAGCTCCAGGTATGTATCACCAAAATTAAATAAATAAATTTTAAAAGTACCTGCAGACAAAAATGAAAACATAATGATCTAAAATCCACGGGATGCAGCAAAGGTAGTTCTCAGAGGGAAGTTTACCGTGATAAAAGTCTACTTCAAGAAACAAGAAAAATTGCAAATGAACAACTTAAACTTATACCTAAAGAAGCTAGGAAAAGAACAAACAAAACTCAGAGTTCATAAAAGGAAATAAATCATAAAGATCAGAGCAGAAATAAATGAAATAAACTTAAAAAAAAATTTTTAAGAGATCAATAAAACTAAGAGCTAGTTCTTTGAAAAGAAATAAAACTGATAAGCCTTTATATAGACTTATCTATAAAAAATTAGAGAGGCCCTGAATCAATAAAATCAGAAATGAAAAAGGAGAAATAACAACTGACACTTTAGAAATAGAAAGGGTCATAAAAGATTAACACAAACAACTACACACCAATAAAATGACCAACCTAGAAGAAAGGAACAAATTCCTAGATATGTACAATTGCCCAAGAGTGAACCAGGAAGAAACAGAAAATATGAACAGACCCATTACCAGTAATGAAATTGAATCAATAAGGGAAAAAAAAAAAAAAAAAAAAAAAAACCTCCCAGCAAACAAAAGTCCAGGATCAGATGTCTACACAGGTAAATTTTACCAAACATTTAGCAAAGACTTAACACCTATCCTTCTCAAACTATTGGGAAAAAAATTTCAGATGACGGAACTTTACAAGTTCATTCTGAGACCAGTATATCACCCTGATAGCAAAACCAAACAAAGGTATCACACAAAAAAGAAAAGTACAGGCCAAAATCACTAAAAAAGATAGATGTACATATCCTCAATAAAGTACTAGCAAACCAAATTTAACAATACATTAAAAGGATCATTGTTGCTGTGGTTTAGTTGTTATGTTCAACTCTTTGCAACCTCATGGACTGTAGCCTGCCAAGCTCCTATGACTATCAGATTTCCCAGGCAATAAGATTGGACTGGGTTGTCATTTCCTTCTCCAGATCTTCCTGACCCTGGGAACATGTACCATAATCAAATGGGATCTATCCCAGGGATGTAAGGATGGTTCAATATCCTCAAATCAATCAGTGTAATAAACTACATTAAAAATTTGAAGAATAATAACCATATGATTATCTCAGTAGATGCAGAAAAAGCTTTTGACAAAATTCCACATCCATTTATGATAAAAATTCTCTTCAAGTGGAAAACATCTCAGTGAAACATAATAAAAGACACATATGATAAGTCCATAGCTAACACTATACTCAACATTGAAAACCTTAAAGCATTTCCTCTAAGATCAGGAATAAGATAAGAATCTTGTTCATTCTTGTTCTGGTTCATAATCTTGCCATTATTATTTAGCATAGTATTGAAAATCTTAGGCACAACAATCAGACAAGAAAAAAGAAATAAAATGAATCTAAATCAGAAAGGAAGACATAAAACTGTCACTGTTTGCTGATGACATGATGCTATACCTAGAAAATCCTAAAAATGCCATAAGGAAACTACTAGAGCTCATCAGTGAATTAAAGTTGTCGGATACAGAATTAATATACAGAAATATGTTGCATTTTTACATACTAGCAACTAGATATCAGAAAGAGAAATTAAGAAAGAAATACCATTTACCATTGCATCTAAAACAATAAAACATGTAGGGATAAATCTAACAAGAAGGTGAAAGACTTGTATTCAGAAAACTGTAAGACACTAAAAGAAACTGAAGACAACACAAATAGATGAAAAATATACCATGTTCATGGATTGAAAGAATCAATATTGTCAAAATGACTGTATTACCCAAAGCAATCTATAAATTCATTGCAACTCCTTTCAAAATACCAAAGGCATTTTTCACAGAACTAAGAACAAATAATTATAAAATTTGTATGGAAACACAAAAAACCCTGACTAGCCAAAGCAATCTTGAGAAAGAAGAACAGAGCTAGAGGCACCATGCTCCCTGATTTCAGACTATATTACAAAGCTACAGTAACCAAAACAGTATGGTACTGGGACAAAAACAGACAGATCAATGGAACACAACAGAGAGCCTAGAAATAAACTCATGCACTTGTGATCAATCAATAACCTCTGCAACAACATGAATAGACCTGGAGGGTATTATGCTTAGTGAAAGAAGCCAGACAAAGACATATATTGTATGTTATCACTTAAATGTGGAATCTAAAAAATGAAGTGAACAAATGAATGTAACAAAACAGATACAGACTCACAGATATAGAGAATAAACTAGTGATTACCTGTTGGGAAAAAGAAGTGGGGAAGGGAAAGACAGGGGTAGGGAATTAAGAGGCACAAACTACTATGTATTATATATATAAGTTATAGGAATATAGTGTATAGCACAGGAAATAAAGCCAATTTTTATAAAAATGGAGTGTAATCTAAAAAATTTTTGAATCATTATGTAACATACCCAAAACTCACATAGTATTGTAAATCAATTATACTTCAATTTTTAAAAAAAAAGCTCCAGGCAGATTTTCTCTGTTGCATGACCAATATCTAGTCCATATTCCTTTTGCCCTGACAAATTCTAGGAGTGCAGGTTAATCCCAACCCATTCATCCTGTTTTGGTACCAGAGTCATATCCTCTAGATTTCTAGGACAAGATTCATACCAAAGTCCAACTCCAAGTCATGGTGCCAACCAACTTCAGGAAAAATATGTTAAGCTCTTCAGTAGTCTTACTGAAGTCCCACTCTCTAGGTTTATGGTGGCAAGATGTAATTACCTAATATTAGTTACATTAACTAATAAATCCATAAATCTCAGTGGCTTAAAACAATAGAATTTATAATTATGAATGGGAGGAGTGTCTGTTCCATGGAGTCATTCAAGGTTCCAGGTTAATGGAGGATCTTCCATTTTAAAACATTGCTTTCAAGGTTGCCCTGGATATCTTGTTAGGAAATGAGTGAAGAGGTTGAGGTTCGAGCAAGGAAATTTACATGGATGAGGCCTAAGAGTGAGGATTCATACTTCTACCCATATTCCCCTGACCAGACCTCAGACATACAGTCACACCCGACCGCAAGAGCAAGTGGAAAATGTAGGCTAGTTTGAACAAAAGGAGTTTGGTGTGCAGCTAACCTGTCTCTGTCACATGGGAGGGGTAATCTACGAAGACCACTGGACTCAGAATCAGGACACCCAATTTCAGTCTCACTGCTGGCCACCTGTCAGGTCTTAGGCAAGCCAGTTCTTTTCTTCCTAAACCTTGGTTTCTACATCTGTAAATCAGGGGGCTACAGGATCCCAAGCCCCAGTTCCTTCCTTCTGTAGATCTATGACCCTAAGTATCACAGCTGAAAATGGAGCAGAGTCATAACTGAAAGGACAGCCATGCCATGGATGAGATGAGGGAAGGTGTTCTAAGTTACTGCCTTCAATAGTATCTTTTTTCCAAAACTGAAGGACACAGATCTTTTAGGAAGGGAACATATGTGGAAGCTGAGACCAGAAAGACTAAAATTTCATCTAAATAACCTTTTTCTCTCACCTTGATTATTATACTAGCTTCCTAACTGGTCTCCCTCTATGCAGCCTCTTTAAAAGTTTCAAGCTGTTGTATTACATTACTCCAGATGATGCATATTTCAATTCAATTCAAAAAGCCATTACAGAACACAACATTCTTATTTCTCCCACCATTCGAGCTTGGAATACTCACCTACTCCCCCTCATTTCAATTGCTGTATACACCACTCCTTCAAGCTACCACCCAAACCATCCCACCCACTCCATGAAGTAATTCCTGACAATAAATTATCTTCCCCTGCTCTCAAATTCGACTCTTACTATTTGTCATCCACTTCTGTGCTCCTATATTAGAGTCTAGTTATTTGTGCACATCCTATCTTCTCTACTAAACTGTAAGTTCCCTGAAGGGAAATATCATAGATCATACTATTTGCATTTGTACCATGTTAGGCGGTTAATTATTTATTGAAAGAATGAATGACTAATGACCACGGGGAACTGTTAAAAGGCCGAATCGAGGCAGCCCTGTTGGAAAGAGCAGTGAGGCCAGTTTCGGTTTGGCAAGTGCACTGTTTGCTGATCGTTTTTCTCAGAGTCCACTGTGGTGGCAACTGAACAATCTACAGGAAGAACTGTAGGTGCGAATCTTCAGCCAAGATGATGATTGCACTGGGGTCTGATTCAAATCAGTCTTGCCCAGGGGCAGTATCAGGAGGCAAGTTAAATGATAGATCACATCCTGTCAAATCCAGAGCTGAGCACCTGCCAAATGAGAAATTTCAGCCTAACAGTCATTTTCCTCTTTTTCTCTCTCTTACATGTGAAGCCATGTGCTCTGAGACTAAACAGAGCAGGGAAACAAGAAATAATTCGAAGAATTCAATCAACGCAGATGACTGTTCTCCTAGATTAAGAAAGCAAGCTACCTTTTCCCCCTCAGTAGTGGAAACTTATGAACTAGATCTATAAACCCATTGTCCAGCTCCCATTTCCCTTGGTCCTGTCCAAATCAATGGCCAAAAGTCAGGCTGAAGCCAGTCAGATTAGTTGGACAGAGCCTAGCATTGACATCAAGTCAGCCCTGAGATGGTGCTCCTGGGGGCCCATCAGCTACACTTCCTCATATGGTTCCCCAAACAATTGCCCCATTGTGGGGATCTGACCCTCAGCATGCAGGTCCAATCCCGCTCACTCTCTTCTTTTTCCCTCCCCTCATTTGTCCTACTGAGTTGTGTGTGGATCTATATATTCCTTTCCAGTGGCCAGGGACTCTTGCCTGGTCTCAGCTAGTGTTCTGCAAGATCTTCTGCATCTGAAGATGTATTCCTGGTGCATCTGTGGAGAGAGGTACTCCACATCCACCTACTCCTCTGCCATCTTCAGCTACACTTCTTTCACACGTGCTAATCACACCCTCAACTGCAGACAGACAGCATGCCATGGGCACAAACAGGTCCAGGCAAGGTAAAGGTCCTCACCACGAAAGAAGCAGCTCAGATTCAGATGACACCTCCTACCAGCACCAGTAGAGCTGTCCTAACAGCACGAGGCACAGTAACCTGCCCGTGGTAGGGCTAGTGTTAAGTATCCATCCCAATATGCGTTCACCAGGATCACTCTCAGAAAAATAAAGCTGTCAGATACTGAGCTTCCTCTCTGGACCATGCACAGGGCTAGGTATTTCATACACACTGTTTCTAGTCTACACACTGTTTTCAGCCCACACACCAAGCCTGGGAAGTAAAAATGAACCCATTTTGCTGATGGGAAAACAGAGGCTCTTGGTCTAGCATGTGGTCCCAAGACCACAAGGTCAATACGTAGTGGAGCCAAGACTCCAACTGATGAACGACTCTAGAACCATGCATTTTCCACTTGAGCATGCTGTCCACTCATTTCGCTGGCTCTGTCCATGCCATTTTGATTTATGGTGATTAAGGGGTGTTTGCAGACTGCAGTGCTCTTCTGTGTACATTATCTTATTTATTCTTCATAGAAGCCTGATAGGTAAAGCAGATTAAAACTCTCACTTCACAAATCGGGAAAGTTAGGATTATGTGAGAAGGAAGAACTCAGTCCCAATCATTCTTTCCCTAGATTCTGAGCCTTCTTACCATCAGATGACATGAAAACTTGAGACATAAGAGTGAAAATTATTTTTATTTTCACAACAATGTTACAATCCCCTATCTAAAAATCTCCCATGGTTTTCCATGGCTGCAGGGTTAAATCTAACCACATTATTGTATCAAATAAGGCCCTTCTGAGCTAACATCCCCTGCCTCACCAGTCTCCTCTTCACTTCCTTCCTGCCTCTCCAATCTTGCACTGCCGTCTTGAGCCACAGCTAAGTACTCTCCATTCTCCAAAGACGCCATGATGGCGCACATCTGAGCTCTTGCCCACGCTGGTCCCTGTTCCTGGAAAACTCCTCCCACTTCCCAACTACCACCCTCCCCCTCAGGCTGTTCCCGCTCAGCCTTGTCATCACCTCGAATGAGATGGTCCACAGTAGGGCATTGAGTGGGTATTCACCTCTATCCACAAAGCTCCCCACTAGCAGTGCCTGTCTCTGCAGCTCCCTGGATGTGAGGGCTGGCTTCCTGATGATGGACCGAAGAGCACAGCCCATTCTAGCCATGTATAACAGCGCTGAGCTTCAGGAACAGCCCCCTCCTCCCCTCGCGCTTCTCCCCTGCCCTTCTCGCTCTTCTCCAACCTTCCAGGCCAGATCCCACCTCAGAGCCATCATTCCTGATCTTCCCTTTGTCTAGCATACCTTCCTCCCAAGCAATTCACAAGGCTGACTACCCAGTGAGTGAGGACTTCTCTAAATCCCTATTAAATTGCTACCCCTATTCCTATCCCAATATCTTTTCTCCTCTTTACATATGTTTTTAAGCAATTCTCAAAGTCTGACAGACTGTATATTTCATATAATTTAAAAAAAATTTCTGTCTTATGAATGAATGTAAGAAAATTTAGAGCCCTAACTGCTCCCACCCACAACCTAGCCCCCAGCACAATGCCTGACCCCAGAGTCCATCTGTTTCCTTCCACTGCCTAGAAAATCCTAAAGAGTTAGCCAAGCCTGTTTTGTGTCTATGGGCCAAGACAAAGCCAAAGAATCACAGACAAATCATAATCCATTAAGTAAGGGCAAGTTAATTGTGACTCAGAGCAACTGGTCCAAGAAGAACCACTACCAGGAACAAGGGTGTAGGACCATGGGAGCAGAGAGCCAGGGAAGATGAAAGAAAACCAAGAACAATAAATCAAAACAGGCCAGGGAGAGGGCAGTGTGAGAAAATCACAGAAATGGTGAGCTTTGCTATGTGCCCGGTGATGAATTTCACGGGCAGACCAGAGTCGAAAAAGACAATGTTTGCTGAATAAATGAATAATCAATGGAAAAGGTGGGGACGGTCCCCAGCACCTGGTGGCTGGTCCTTTCAGGCTCCTCTATTGAACAGCTTTCCTATGTGGGAGCTGTGACTCGCATCCCAAGAGGCACAGGTGCCATGCCAATGCCAGTCTCTGATTAACAGGAGCCAATGCAGGGCACTGCGAGCATTCAAAGCGAACTACTCATCTTTTTTCCCTTGGCAAAAAAGGCCAACAGCCACAACAGATTCCCTGAGCAGAACTGCTCTATTTGGTAAATGAAGAACAGGCTTTAGTTCCCAGTCTGCATGCCTGGCTCCAGCATGAAGCCAGGTCGTCTTTGTGGTTCCACTAAGCAAGGACAAAGCAGAGCAGAGGACAAACCACTGTTTCACCTGGAGAGAGCAAGCAAGCACCCTGGGGCAGCTCTGGAGATGTCTGCCAAGCACAGGAAAACCAGGCATTGGGGAAAAAAAAGTTTTAAATTGGCTTCACAGAGGTATAATCTCAGGAGTACTCTAACTGTAGAAGCTGGGAAGAGGTCAAATACGCACACATAGGTGTAGCAGGATACTCTCTACCTCCACACCTTGTAGTGCAAAATGAGCCGGGGGTAAGGAACCAAGGCCAAGAAGCAGCCATCTGTTCCTTTCAAGCCTATTTATGTCATTTATTTTACTCTACTCTGATGGTTATTTTCTTACAGTGGAACCAGAACTGGACTGGAGGGTCAGGACTTTAGAAATGTTTTAGTTTTTTTAAAAAAGGTAATTCATATTAGATGAGTATTATACAAACTCAAAGTCTGAACCAATACAGATCAAGACATTGATATCATATCAACACAGACATTGATGGGCATTGAAATAGATAGACTCATAAACACAGATATAAATACATAATATAAAACATAACATTGTCTCTTAAATGCCCCCACCTCCAAACACATTCTTCTTTCCAAAGATAACTATTGATAATAACTAAGGATTTCCTTCAAATTGTTTCTGTATGTAATTTCAATCATATATAAACATATGCTTCCCTGGTAAAGATCTACCTGCAATGCAAGAGACCTGGGTTTGATTCCTGGGTCAAGAAGATTCCCTGGAGAAGGGCATGGCAACCCACTCCAGTATTCTTTCCTGGAGAATTCCATGGACAGAGGAACCTGGTGCACTACAGTCCATAGGGTCACAAAAAGCTGGACATGATTGAAGCAACTTAACATACACGCATAAATATACACTAACATAATTGGTTGCTTAATTAATGGGATCATTATATATAATTTTAATGCCTTTTGTCACTTAACAAGATTCCTCAGTTATCTGACTATGTCTGTACTTGGAGATACTTCTGACTTTTAATTTTAATTGTCACATGATAGCCCACAGAGCGGATATACCTTATTTTATTTAATCTCTTAAGAAAACTTTGAGCAATGTAGCTTTTCACAACTATAAAATAATACGGCACTAAACATCCTGGGAACAACATCTTGGTAGACATGAACAAGGATTTCTTCAAAATTGTTAGAATTCTGGGCCAACCATGAATACAATTTAAATTTTGAAGGACTTCCCTGGTGGTTCAGTGATTAAAAATCCACCCTCCAATGCAGAGACACAGGTTTGACCCCTGGTCTGGGAACTGAGATCCCACAAGCTATGGTGCAACTAAGCCTACACATCACAACTACTGAGACCAAGGACCACATCTAGAGAGAAGCCTGAGTACCTTGAAAAGAGCCCATGCACTGCAATGAAAGACCAGGCATGCTGTAACAAGGACCCCAGGTGCTGCAGTTAAGACCAAATGCATTAGCCAGACTCATCAAGAAACAAAGGGAGAAAAATCAAATCAATAAAATTAGAAATGAAAATGGAGAGATCACAACAGACAACACAGAAATACAAAGGATTATAAGAGACTACTATCAACAATTATATGCCAATAAAATGGACAACGTGGAAGAAATGGACAAATTCTTAGAAGAGTACAACTTTCCAAAACTCGACCAGGAAGAAATAGAAAATCTTAACAGACCCATCACAAGCACGGAAATTGAAACTGTAATCAAAAATCTTCCAGCAAACAAAAGCCCAGGTCCAGACGGCTTCACAGCTGAATTCTACCAAAAATTTAGAGAAGAGCTAACACCTATCCTGCTCAAACTCTTCCAGAAAATTGCAGAGGATGGTCAACTTCCAAACTCATTCTATGAGGCCACCATCACCCTAATACCAAAACCTGACAAAGATCCCACAAAAAAAGAAAACTACAGGCCAATATCACTGATGAACATAGATGCAAAAATCCTTAACAAAATTCTAGCAATCAGAATCCAACAACACATTAAAAAGATCATACACCATGACCAAGTGGGCTTTATCCCAGGGATGCAAGGATTCTTCAATATCCGCAAATCAATGTAATACACCACATTAACAAATTGAAAAATAAAAACCATATGATTATCTCAATAGATGCAGAGAAAGCCTTTGACAAAATTCAACATCCATTTATGATCAAAACTCTCCAGAAAGCAGGAATAGAAGGAACATACCTCAACATAATAAAAGCTATATATGACAAACCCACAGCAAACATTATCCTCAATGGTGAAAAATTGAAAGCATTTCCTCTAAAGTCAGGAACAAGACAAGGGTGCCCACTTTCACCATTACTATTCAACATAGTTTTGGAAGTTTTCGCCACAGCAATCAGAGCAGAAAAAGAAATAAAAGGAATCCAAACTGGAAAAGATGTAAAGCTCTCACTGTTTGCAGATGACATGATCCTCTACATAGAAAACCCTAAAGACTCCACCAGAAAATTACTAGAACTAATGAATGATTATAGTAAAGTTGCAGGATATAAAATCAACACACAGAAATCCCTTGCATTCCTATACACTAATAATGAGAAAACAGAGAGAGAAATTAAGGAAACAATTCCATTCACCATTGCAACGGAAAGAATAAAATACTTAGGAATATATCTACCTAAAGAAACTAAAGACCTATATATAGAAAACTATAAAACACTGGTGAAAGAAATCAAAGAGGACACTAACAGATGGAGAAATATACCATGTTCATGGATTGGAAGAATCAATATAGTGAAAATGAGTATACTACCCAAAGCAATTTATAGATTCAATGCAATCCCTATCAAGCAACCAACGGTATTCTTCACAGAGCTAGAACAAATAATTTCACAATTTGTATGGAAATACAAAAAACCTCGAATAGCCAAAGCGATCTTGAGAAAGAAGAATGGAACTGGAGGAATCAACCTACCTGACTTCAGGCTCTACTACAAAGCCACAGTCATCAAGACAGTATGGTACTGGCACAAAGACAGAAATATTGATCAATGGAACAAAATAGAAAGCCCAGAGATAAATCCACGCACATATGGACACCTTATCTTTGACAAAGGAGGCAAGAATATACAATGGATTAAAGACAATCTCTTTAACAAGTGGTGCTGGGAACTCTGGTCAACCACTTGTAAAAGAATGAAACTAGAACACTTTCTAACACCATACACAAAAATAAACTCAAAATGGATTAAAGATCTCAATGTAAGACCAGAAACTATAAAACTCCTAGAGGAGAACATAGGCAAAACACTCTCCGACATACATCACAGCAGGATCCTCTATGACCCACCTCCCAGAATATTGGAAATAAAAGCAAAAATAAACAAATGGGACCTAATTAAACTTAAAAGCTTCTGCACATCAAAGGAAACTATTAGCAAGGTGAAAAGACAGCCTTCAGAATGGGAGAAGATAATAGCAAATGAAGCAACTGACAAACAACTAATCTCGAGAATATACAAGCAACTCCTACAGCTCAACTCCAGAAAAATAAATGACCCAATCAAAAAATGGGCCAAAGAACTAAATAGACATTTCTCCAAAGAAGACATACAGATGGCTAACAAACACATGAAAAGATGCTCAACATCACTCATTATCAGAGAAATGCAAATCAAAACCACTATGAGGTACCATTCCACGCCAGTCAGAATGGCTGCGATCCAAAAGTCTACAAGTAATAAATGCTGGAGAGGGTGTGGAGAAAAGGGAACCCTCTTCCACTGTTGGTGGGAATGCAAACTAGTACAGCCACTATGGAGAACAGTGTGGAGATTCCTTAAAAAACTGGAAATAGACCTGCCTTATGATCCAGCAATCCCACTGCTGGGCATACACACTGAGGAAACCAGAAGGGAAAGAGACACGTGTACCCCAATGTTCATCGCAGCACTGTTTATAATAGCCAGGACATGGAAGCAACCTAGATGTCCATCAGCAGATGAATGGATAAGAAAGCTGTGGTACATATACACAATGGAGTATTACTCAGCCATTAAAAAGAATACATTTGAATCAGTTCTAATGAGGTGGATGAAACTGGAGCCTATTATACAGAGTGAAGTAAGCCAGAAAGAAAAACACCAATACAGTATACTAACGCATATATATGGAATTTAGAAAGATGGTAACAATAATCCTGTGTACGAGACAGCAAAAGAGACACTGATGTATAGATCAGTCTTATGGACTCTGTGGGAGAGGGAGAGGGTGGGGAGATTTGGGAGAATGGCATTGAAACATGTATAATATCATGTATGAAACAAGTCACCAGTCCAGGTTCGATGCACGATACTGGATGCTTGGGGCTGGTGCACTGGGACGACCCAGAGGGAGGGTATGGGGAGGGAGGAGGGAGGAGGGTTCAGGATGGGGAGCACGGGTATACCTGTGGCGGATTCATTTCGATGTTTGGCAAAAGTTTAAAAATAAAATAAAATTTTAAAAAAATAAATAAATAAATTAAAAAAAAAGACCCAATGCAGCCAACTAAAATAAATACATGAATATTTTTTAAAAATAAAAAATACATAAATTTTGAAAGATACTAAGAAATAAGTCCCCTAACAGTCTTCACCATAGCCCACATCAACCAGCACTGTATGAGACACCAGTTTCCTCCCATCCTCGCCCACAGTGAATATCATAATCTTTTAAATATGTATCTGTCTCATAAATGATAAATTATAACTAGTTTTATTTTTTACTCCCATGATAATTACTGGGACTGAACACCTTTTTATATGTCTATCGCCCATTTCGATATCTTGTTTTATGAACTGTCTGCTGCTACTCTTTGTCCCTTTTTTGTCTTTTTTTTTTTTTGAGTAATTTGAAAGAGCAGAAATACTCTCCTTTTTCTACCTTCTTCCCCATACACATTAGAACTTCATTTTCACAATGAAATTTTTCTTCTTGATAAGTTCGTTTCATCTGCCCAATTTAACTCTTAGCTTCTCATGACGGAATATATTACTGCCGCTATGTTATCTCTATACTTAGTATTGTTAATCTCGTGTATTGTCTGCTTAGCTATGTCTATGTCATATATGGCCCCATGTGCCCCAGCACAGATGTAGGCAGTGCTGGCAGAGTGAAAAGGGCTTCGTCTCTGCCCCAAGAAGCTGGAGACTTAGTCATATCTCGTAATCTAGTGTCCGTGTCCTCACTTAGTTCTCTCAACCAACCCCCAGGGTTGCAGGTATCTACTTTGTACAAACCGAACCTTCTACAGCCAGAGTTCCAGTTGCCTCAAAAAGCATTCAGCACAGTTTTACCTTGTATCCATGTCTTTCACACCGGTCTCAAGCCTTGCGATGACTTGTGTTTTGTCATCGCAAGTAAACTCTAAATAATTACTTGTAGGCTACTCTTACAGCCCATAATAAATTTGAGAGAAACTTGAGAACAGTAACCATGTCCTACAGTGTCAAGAAAAAAAGATTATTTCCTGATTTTTGTTCCTGAAGAGGAATTTTTACTTCAACTATTGTTTTATGCTCAATATATACCATCTATAAATCTATAAAATAATTAACATTCCTTTAAACATAAAGGACTCAAGAGTCCTCAAAATTCATAGCTCAGTTACACAAATAAGAAACCAATGCCTATGATATAATAAATTGGATTTTCCTCAACATTCAAATATTGAATATAAACTTTTTTCTCAAACTCTCCAAAACATTTAATTAAAATCACAAAACTGATATGTCACATTCTCACAAATTCTTTAAACATATTAGAAGTAGATAAAACTACCACAAATTGCCATAGGTATTACAGAATTTGCTATTAAATATAAAACTACTTTAAGTGTTAATAACTTTAGCTTAAATTCTATATCTTCCAAGGGTTGCAGTAAGTAATTTTATCAAGTCCACTCTTGTCCCTCTCCAAAAAAATCTCAGACTAGTCAACTGAGTTTGTAAGTTTGTTTTTTTTTTATTTTTATTTTTAAACTTTACATAACTGTATTAGTTTTGCCAAATATCAAAATGAATCTGCCACAGGTATACATGTGTTCCCCATCCTGAACCCTCCTCCCTCCCCATACCATCCCTCTGGGTCGTCCCAGTGCACCAGCCCCAAGCATCCAGTATCATGCATCGAACCTGGACTGGCAACTCGTTTCATACATGATATTTTACATGTTTCAATGCCATTCTCCCAAATCTTCCCACCCTCTCCCTCTCCCACAGAGTCCATAAGACTGTTCTATACATCAGTGTCTCTTTTGCTGTCTCGTACACAGGGTTATTGTTACCATCTTTCTAAATTCCATATATATGCGTTAGTATACTGTATTGGTGTTTTTCTTTCTGGCTTACTTCACTCTGTATAATAGGCTCCAGTTTCATCCACCTCATTAGAACTGATTCAAATGTATTCTTTTTAATGGCTGAGTAATACTCCATTGTGTATATGTACCACAGCTTTCTTATCCATTCATCTGCTGATGGACATCTAGGTTGCTTCCATGTCCTGGCTATTATAAACAGTGCTGCGATGAACATTGGGGTACACGTGTCTCTTTCCCTTCTGGTTTCCTCAGTGTGTATGCCCAGCAGTGGGATTGCTGGATCATAAGGCAGGTCTATTTCCAGTTTTTTAAGGAATCTCCACACTGTTCTCCATAGTGGCTGTACTAGTTTGCATTCCCACCAACAGTGGAAGAGGGTTCCCTTTTCTCCACACCCTCTCCAGCATTTATTACTTGTAGACTTTTGGATCGCAGCCATTCTGACTGGCGTGGAATGGTACCTCATAGTGGTTTTGATTTGCATTTCTCTGATAATGAGTGATGTTGAGCATCTTTTCATGTGTTTGTTAGCCATCTGTATGTCTTCTTTGGAGAAATGTCTATTTAGTTCTTTGGCCCATTTTTTGATTGGGTCATTTATTTTTCTGGAGTTGAGCTGTAGGAGTTGCTTGTATATTCTCGAGATTAGTTGTTTGTCAGTTGCTTCATTTGCTATTATCTTCTCCCATTCTGAAGGCTGTCTTTTCACCTTGCTAATAGTTTCCTTTGATGTGCAGAAGCTTTTAAGTTTAATTAGGTCCCATTTGTTTATTTTTGCTTTTATTTCCAATATTCTGGGAGGTGGGTCATAGAGGATCCTGCTGTGATGTATGTCGGAGAGTGTTTTGCCTATGTTCTCCTCTAGGAGTTTTATAGTTTCTGGTCTTACATTGAGATCTTTAATCCATTTTGAGTTTATTTTTGTGTATGGTGTTAGAAAGTGTTCTAGTTTCATTCTTTTACAAGTGGTTGACCAGAGTTCCCAGCACCACTTGTTAAAGAGATTGTCTTTAATCCATTGTATATTCTTGCCTCCTTTGTCAAAGATAAGGTGTCCATATGTGCGTGGATTTATCTCTGGGCTTTCTATTTTGTCCCATTGATCTATATTTCTGTCTTTGTGCCAGTACCATACTGTCTTGATAACTGTGGCTTAGTAGTAGAGCCTGAAGTCAGGTAGGTTGATTCCTCCAGCTCCATTCTTCTTTCTCAAGATCGCTTTGGCTATTTGAGGTTTTTTGTGTTTCCATACAAATTGTGAAATTATTTGTTCTAGCTCTGTGAAGAATGCTGTTGGTAGCTTGATAGGGATTGCATTGAATCTATAGATTGCTTTGGGTAGTATACTCATTTTCACTATATTGATTCTTCCAATCCATGAACATGGTATATTTCTCCATCTGTTAGTGTCCTCTTTGATTTCTTTCACCAGTGTTTTATAGTTTTCTATATATAGGTCTTTAGTTTCTTTAGGTAGATATATTCCTAAGTATTTTATTCTTTCCGTTGCAATGGTGAATGGAATTGTTTCCTTAATTTCTCTCTCTGTTTTCTCATTATTAGTGTATAGGAATGCAAGGGATTTCTGTGTGTTGATTTTATATCCTGCAACTTTACTATAATCATTCATTAGTTCTAGTAATTTTCTGGTGGAGTCTTTAGGGTTTTCTATGTAGAGGATCATGTCATCTGCAAACAGTGAGAGCTTTACTTCTTTTCCAGTTTGGATTCCTTTTATTTCTTTTTCTGTTTTGATTGCTGTGGCCAAAACTTCCAAAACTATGTTGAATAGTAGTGGTGAAAGTGGGCACCCTTGTCTTGTTCCTGACTTTAGAGGAAATGCTTTCAATTTTTCACCATTGAGGATAATGTTTGCTGTGGGTTTGTCATATATAGCTTTTATTATGTTGAGGTATGTTCCTTCTATTCCTGCTTTCTGGAGAGTTTTTATCATAAATGGATGTTGAATTTTGTCAAAGGCTTTCTCTGCATCTATTGAGATAATCATATGGTTTTTATTTTTCAATTTGTTAATGTGGTGTATTACATTGATTGATTTGCGGATATTGAAGAATCCTTGCATCCCTGGGATAAAGCCCACTTGGTCATGGTGTATGATCTTTTTAATATGTTGTTGGATTCTGATTGCTAGAATTTTGTTAAGGATTTTTGCATCTATGTTCATCAGTGATATTGGCCTGTAGTTTTCTTTTTTTGTGGGATCTTTGTCAGGTTTTGGTATTAGGGTGATGGTGGCCTCATAGAATGAGTTTGGAAGTTGACCATCCTCTGCAATTTTCTGGAAGAGTTTGAGCAGGATAGGTGTTAGCTCTTCTCTAAATTTTTGGTAGAATTCAGCTGTGAAGCCGTCTGGACCTGGGCTTTTGTTTGCTGGAAGATTTTTGATTACAGTTTCAATTTCCGTGCTTGTGATGGGTCTGTTAAGATTTTCTATTTCTTCCTGGTCGAGTTTTGGAAAGTTGTACTCTTCTAAGAATTTGTCCATTTCTTCCACGTTGTCCATTTTATTGGCATATAATTGTTGATAGTAGTTTCTTATGATCCTTTGTATTTCTGTGTTGTCTGTTGTGATCTCTCCATTTTCATTTCTAATTTTATTGATTTGATTTTTCTCCCTTTGTTTCTTGATGAGTCTGGCTAATGGTTTGTCAATTTTATTTATCCTTTCAAAGAACCAGCTTTTGGTTTTGTTGATTTTTGCTATGGTCTCTTTTGTTTCTTTTGCATTTATTTCTGCTCTAATTTTTAAGATTTCTTTCCTTCTACTAACCCTGGGGTTCTTCATTTCTTCCTTTTCTAGTTGCTTTAGGTGTAGAGTTAGGTTATTTATTCGACTTTTTTCTTGTTTCTTGAGGTGTGCCTGTATACCTGATCCTTTGGGATTTTTTTTTTTTTTTTTTTGAAATGGGGAGTAATGTAAGGGTTTGTTTTGTTGTCTTCTGTTTGGGCTCAGGGGTTTTTATCTGACCTGGGGTTTGGTTAAGCAATTTTAGGAATTAAACTTCCTTTATTATGTCAATAAGGCTCTTAAGTTCACACTTTTCACACAGGTTTTAATATCTCCCATTGAAACAACGTACTGTACTCAAGTTTCACTTGGTTAGCATGAACCTTTGTCCATCATTGCACTACAGTAACCTGGCTTGTTAGTATTATTAGAAAAGATTACATTCTTAATTACTCTATTACTATGATCAGTAAGGCCATCCAAGTGTCTTGTTTCCTAGGAGATGAGAGACTGAGTCTGTGCAATTGAAAACCTTGCCCACACAATATTAACCTCTCTCTCAACTTGGTTACTGTGACTTATCATTGTGCCAATTAAATCTTGGGCCCTCAATGTCATTTTTATTTGAGACAATGGATACAACCAATTTGTCCTGTTCTTAATGGTTTCTACTATTTTTCCCTAGATTATTTGGGAATGCATTTTTAACAATAGCTCTAAGATGCCGTAAGAACAGATTAAATACAATAGAAGAAACAAAATATTCAAATATATTAACCCCTTCCCCCTACCATTTGATCCTCTGGAGAAGGCAATGGCAACCCACTCCAGTACTCTTGCTTGGAAAATCCCATGGATGGAGGAGCCTGGTAGGTTGCAGTTCATGGGGTCGCTAAGAGTCAGATATGACTGAGCAACTTCACTTTCACTTTTCACTTTCATGCATTGGAGAAGGAAATAGCAACTCACTCCACTGTTCTTGCCTTGAGAATCCCAGGGATGGGGGAGCCTGGTGGGCTGCCGTCTATGGGGTCGCACAGGGTCGGACACGACTGAAGTCACTTGGCAGCAGCAGCAGCATTTGATCCTCAAATTGTTACAACTGTGTTCTATAACCTGTTTCCTTTTAGAGCCACCTGACATCCTTGAAGAAACTTTTTTCTGAGCAAGCACAGAATATTCTTGAATTTTCCTGTGCCAAGACATGGAATCATTTCCCCTCCATGAAGTTTTGGCTCCTACTGGGGGCCAATATCAGAGAAGGCAATGGCACCCCACTCCAGTACTCTTGCCTGGAAAATCCCATGGATGGAGGAACCTGGTAGGCTGCAGTCCATGGGGTCGCTAAGAGTCGGATACGATTGAGCAACCTCACTTTCACTTTTCACTTTCATGCATTGGAGAAGGAATGGCAACCCACTCCAGTGTTCTTGCCTTGAGAATCCCAGGGATGGGGGAGCCTGGTGGACTGCCGTCTCTGGGGTTGCACAAAGTTGGACACGACTGAAGTCACTTAGCAGCAGCAGCAGCAGCAGCAGGGGGCCAATATTTGGGAACCTAAGAGTGTATATGAGAGTCAGTAGTGGCCAAAAGGCCTGCTTCTGCAGCTGGGCCATTTTTGGAGGTGACAGAACTGGAAAAGATACTTCTATTTGAGTTCATGAATTCAAAATGATGTTTTTTCAAATTTAGCACATTATGTTGACATACCCTACTTTTCTGAGAGAGGACTGTCTATCACCTTGACAACAAATACCCCTCCAAGGCCTAGTAAGATATCCCACAAATGCTTGTTGAGTCACATTAAATTGACAGTCTTCTGCATAGAAGTGTGGCTTCCCCCATCCCACTATCCCTGATGAAAGGCTGATGGTGACTAGCCAAGGCTCTCTTCATCACACGCTGCCCCACTCCCAACCTCACACAACCTAGTCCTTACAAACAGAATTATTTCATCAAATGACTAATCTTCTTCTAGGATATAGTGAAAGTGTCAGAATCCATTCTCATCTTTGGAAAAACTGTGGCACAACTCATGGTTATCTTTGCTTCTTATATAGGTGACCTCCTTCCATTCCATGCCCTCATCCTGCTCCCAAGGCAACCTCACTCCAGGGACATGACAGAGTTGCCCAGAACCCCACAGCCAGAATTTCCCTTCCCCTCTTCTTGCATCCAGATGAACTTAATGTCTGTCCCTCACCTTTTTCTTTTGTTGTAGTTTTTGATCACATTCACCCATTTCCTCCACCCAACCTCCTGCCTCTGGCAACCACCAACCTGTTTCTTCAATTTTTATGTCACACTCTTTATATAAGTGCTTACTGGATCTAACTGATTCACTTTAGCACAAAATAGTAATGGTTAATGAAGAATTAAACTATTAACTCTTCCAGGGAATCATGAGCACCCAGATAGGCAGTGGGGAAGGTTACTTATCCCTCAGTACCATCATGAGTGAGCAGCCAAGCTAGCTCTTATTTCGAGCTTGCACCAGGAAGTTATCCCTTAAAAAGAAAGCCCAGGGAATCATCCATAATCATCAAATATAAAGATGATGAAAAGAGCTGTGGCAGGACATAAGATTGGAGTGGTAGACTATCATTCTGTTCACAACGTATGGCAGCATTTTCATGCAATATATAGAAGTTTGAACTTTATCCCTTTAGAACAGGGTTCTATTGAAGGTTCTTTATCAGCTGAGATTTGTATTTCAGAAATAAATTTTAGAAGCTGTGTAGAGAATGGGCTGAGAGTGGTTCTGTGCAGAACTATAGCCTAAGCTAGAAATGACAAGAGCTGAACTAGTGGTGGAAGTAGAGAAGAGTAGAAGAATTAGCAATACATCCAAGAGGGAGAAGTCAGTCAGATCTGTGGATGAACTAGATGCAAAGGAACTGAAGAAGGGACAAGTCTAGAGTATCTCCTAGTTCTTTGATAGGGTATCTTCAGGGATGGTGACACCATTCACTACCTCAGAGATAAATGGGGAGACACAAGTCTGCAGGGAAAACTCAGACTCCGAATTGGAGCTCTTGAATGATAGAACCTATGGGCTTGTGGCACAGAATTGGAATCAGACCTCGAGATGTAACTGGACACCATGAGATGACCTGGGTGGAGATGAGGGTGGCCTAAGTAGAAGAGAAAACAAAATAAGCTTCACCGCAGGCCAGAGGTGACAGATAACAAGGCACAAAATTACTGTGTGGGCAAGTGGTAAGAATATTCTCCTCTGTGAAGGATCCACATTTACTTTTTAATTAACTCATTTACTGACATTCTCATTCCCACTAAGAGAGCTTGAATCAGCTTACAAAACAGAAGACAATTTGGTAAAGAAAGAGAGTAGATAAAGAGAGAGAACAAAGACAAAACAAGGGTAAAATAGTGTTAGAAACTATAAGCAAATTGAAAATACAAAAGCATGGATGTCAGAATGTCATATACAAAGGTTAAATGTTCCAAGTTTACTCCTAAGTGTCACAGCAGCCAAACTTAAGAGGAGAACGGTAGATTTTCCTAGTATTTAGATCTGGAAAAAAAAAAATAATGATCCTCATAAGGGTCATGATGTAATACAGTTGAAAACTCCTTCAATAAGTACAACAGGCAACTTTCATATGGCTTCTCCTTACAGCATCCTCACTGACTCACTCCAAAGTCCAGCTCAATAAAAGCAGTTTATGAGAGACCAAAAAAAAAAAAAAAAAAAAAAATGTGTTCCAAGTACATATTTCTTTGATGATTTCCTTTAGCATCAGGTTGGCACTGAGATGCCTCCCTGTGCTTCAGAAGCAAGTAGCAAGACTCTGCTTGATCTGGAGATAAATTTTGGGCTACTGGAGGAATTGAAAACCTTCCAACAATCCTCTAAGAGTTTTATTTCTTACAGTTGAGCTTATGGTCTCCAGAATGGACCTGGAGTACAGCTATCCCAGGAAATATCTGTATCCTTTAATAATCTGTTGAGTGGGAACATTCTCTCCATATGTCTCTTTCATAAGAGACATTATCTTATGAAAACCAAAGAGCCTGAGCAGAACTGCATCTGAAAAGAGGGTTCCCCCTTCTCTCCCCTCCCCTGCCAAGTGAATACCAGCTGGACAGAACACGGTGCTTCCTTGGCAGACTGCCCTATTACACAAAGTAAATGGCTGATAAGGACTTGGTATTCAGACAGGCCATGTTTCATTGTGATCAAGAATTCCAGTAACATTACATTCAGGGTAGATACTTTTTGTGCTGTTAGGACCCTAAATGCGGAGGGACAGCAAGGGAGATTAAAGCTAATGGAAGTAGGAAGAAACAGTCTAGAAGGCAAACAGGTCGATTTCACACTGAAAAGATGATTGAAAAAGAGAAAAATGATTTCTTCTGTCACTGAAAACGACAAAACAGACAACCCTAACGTAATTCAGCCCCAAATCACACTGACTGCTCTCTGCCTTGTCTTTGCACGTGACACACACATTCTGCTCTTCTCCCAGGTAGCTTAGCCCAGCAGGCACTGCCCCTTGTTGGCAGGGCCCTTCAGCCAGACTAGGACCAGAAGTGAAGCTCTGCAGAGTTAACTGACCAGTGGTCTAAGCTATATACCTTCAACATGGTTTTATCAATAAAGCAGGCATGTGATCTTCATCTTTCAGACTCCTCAGAACTGTTTGAGAATAGAAGGGTGTCGTTTACTGGCCTCTTAAAAATCCCTGTATAGGGTGGGGATAAGAAAGGTGAAGAATGAACTTATGAACTACAAATTCATTCCTACTAGGCGCTGACAGACAACAGGAAATGGTTACAGTACTGCAGCCCTAGACCAGGAAGAGAAAGACTGAAATTAACCAATGAGCTGCTGGCTGCTCTGTTGTGCGTTAGGAAGAGGGGACATGTGTATATGTTATAACTTTGTAATGAGAGTGAGGTGTCAGGTTTCTTCATTCTTCAAACTACAACTTAAGGTGACTAGACTATAAGTTCTGTTACTATTTAGCAATGGGTCTTCCTCTCCAGAATCTTCTCTGCCTGCTTTTAGCTGCTATTCTCAATTTCAGACAGGAAACTCTGAAGCCTCTCAGAAAATTCCATACACTGATGAGGATGAGTAGGGTCAAAGCAAGCAAAACAGCAACCTTTCCTGCTATTTCCAAGTCTAAGTAGAACAAGGAAGCATCCTGCAGAGTCTTGCTACTTGCTTCTGAAGCACAGGGAGGCATCTCAGTGCCAACCTGATGCTAAAGGAAAACAACATGATCACCTCCACTTACCAACTTGCTGCAAAGTAATCAACAGCTGTCTCCTGAACCAATAACCCCTACCCAAACCCACGCCCAAGACTTCAAAGGAATTGATCTTCCTTTGGGAAAATACTCTTATGCCTTTCTGTTTCCTTTCAAAAAACAGTGATCAGACTCATCAACAGGCTGCTCAAGGCTTGAGCCCTACAATGCTTGAGTCAGAAGAGGCTTAGAGAACTAGACTCTGTCTGGTTGCAAGCAACAGAAATGGACTTTAGGTAACAAGTAAAAACAGCATATTCTAAAAAGCCATGGGGCTGCTCACATGATTGAAGGTAGAATTAGGCAACAAAGCATGGAGCAGATAGGGACAAGGAGGCTCCAGACGGTTTTGCGGCCATGCAGCTGGAATGATGAGTGTCAACAGCTTCTTTCTATTTGGTTCACTCTGCTCAAGAGTCAAAATTCCTGGAGAGAAACAACCAATCAAGCTTAGGTGTACCCTGCCTATTAAGAAGAAGTTCATGGAAACTGAGACAGGAGAGTCTGCCTCAGCTGCCACGATGAAATAGAAAGTCCCCAAACTTGCCCACCTACCATCACTGCACACAAAGGAAGGAAGCAAATTCCCCAGAAGAAAATCAAAGTGCTGTTAGGAAGGGGCAGTCCATGCTTGGTAGAAAAATATATAAAATGTTCTTCTCAGGATTCAACCCAATTCTCTTCTTTTACAGTTAAGGAAGCTGAGATCCAGAAAGGTAAAATAAATCTTAAAGGTCAAAGATCAAGTCTGAGGCAGACATAGAACAATATTTAAGACAACTATTACCCAAAGTGTGGTCTAGGGGCTGATAGCACCTCATCCTCTGAGAAATGCTGACTCTCAGGCACCAACCCCCAGAAGCAGTGAGTCAGAATCTGCATTTTAGCAAGTTCTCTGGGTAATGCACAGTAGAGTAATGTTTGAGAATTACTGCTCCATATTATAGATCTCAACCTTGAATGATAGTTGAACCCAGGTATTTCTTGCCTGAACTTGATCTAGGACAGTTTTTCCCCAGTTCACAGGAAAAGTCTGGCATAATTGTTTCTTCCTCATTTTCTAGCCTCTGGGATCTATTCCCATGTGCTAGTTAGTACACCCAGACAGAGGGCAGCTTATGTGATCACCAGAAGCTCAACAGCAGGGTGTACACTTAAGCCAGATTCCAAGACAGTAATGAGAGGAATTCTTAAACTCAAGGCTTTACCAAGGCAATCTTAAAAGTTTAAATTCTTAGATTCAGGACTTGACTTTACTCTTGTTGAGAAAGAATAGTTCCAACTGTGAAACAAGAACCAAAAACCTATAGTGACATGATTTGCTTCATGGCACATGGGTGTGAGTAACATCCCATTTCCTTATTGTTCTGAATCAAACTAAATCTTTTTCAGTCCCAACTGGTGGGCAAGAAATCTACTTGCAGTTACTCAACCTTCCCTTGATTGAATTAGAACCAGGAGGCTTATGTGGTTTTACAAAAACCAAGACAGGGCCCTTTGTCTTCAGTTGGCCATGACCACTGACTTTGCCTGACGTTCACTGCTGTGAGAATGCAGGCATCATACCTGTTATTTGAAGACCTTTGGTCTCTGTATCAGCAGGTGAGACACCAACCTCCCCCACCTCCCCCACAGAGGTGCTGTGCTTTGTTTTATATTGGTGGAAATGTGCTTTTGTTACTCAGCTTTTATTGCATACATATAATATAGGCAAGGTTTCCTTGTTTGCCTGCTAGGGGAAAATATATCAACATTTTATGGTGCTCCATAAAGAACATGATAGAAGTCCAGAGCACCAACCTGTCCGGGGGCTCCATCACCTGCACAAGTTTGAGGGATGGGTCTCTGGCCTCTGTGCTGGCTCAGGCCTACATGGCCTGTGCTGCTGTTGAGCTTTGTAACTCAGACACTCCTACATGCTATTTCTATACCTACTCATACTTACTCTATACCTTGCTCATCCAGCTTCTTATCACCTTCCCTTCCAGTGCATACTCCTTCTCTACTGGAAAACATCGAGAGGTGTGGTGAAGCAGTATGGCTCAGATTATTTGGGGGACTTGGATAATGAGGATTTCCTCAATGAATGATCAGTGTTATTAAGACTATATAATTGATTAAACGGAAGCCAGTTCCGGTCATGAGAGCATGAGTGTGTGTGTGTGTGTGTACATTGTGGGGGTAATGAGAAAAGGATGGAATAGATGTTAAATTATATGGCTTGATTTAAGTATGAGTCATTGGCCCCCAAAATTCCTTGCATATTATCAGATCCCTAGATTTATCTTTACTAGAAAACTAAGTTTTTCATGCCATAGTTAGAACTGTGTGCATGTGTGCTAAATTGCTTCAGTCATGTCCAACTCTTTGAGACCCTATGGACTATAGCCCACCAGGCTCCTCTGTTCATGGGATTCTCCAGGCAAGAACACTGGAGGAGGTTGCCGTGTCCTCCTTCAGGGGATCTTCCCAACCCAGGGATCAAACTCGAGTCTCCTCTGTCTCTTGCTTTGGCAGGCAGATCCTTTACCACTGGCACAATAGTTAAAAGAAAGACTTTGTAAATAATCCTGAAATAAAGAATAGAAAGCATACTATTCAGACTAAAGACTAAATAATTTACAGCAAATATTTTCCTGAGTACAGATTTAGGTTGGGAGAGGAGATACCTGAGGAACAAGATGTCAGGGAAGATGGAGTCTTGACAGTATACCAAGGATGCATTCATCATCTTCACAATTTTGCCAAGATCTCATAGTAAGTGCCAATACTTTGCTGTACCCCAAAATGCCCTTAAATATCAAGCACGGCCAGTTTCCTTCACTCCTTCTAAACCAGAGATCTCAGGCCAGGGGCTACTCTGGTAACCATTCCAATCAAGTTACAGATCAAGAGGCCTTCACAGAAATCAGGTTCTGGATGACTTGGGTATAACAGAGGCCCTTCCAGAAAATGTACTACAGCAACCAACCAAAATGGAAGAAGAAAACACTGCCCCTTTGAACTCCTGTATATGCCTGATTGTATTCTTGGACGAACAAAAGCAACATGCCCTGATTTATATACAATTCCAAGAGGTATGTGGCAGGGCCTTGCCTTCAAGGAGCTTTTAGTTTACAGGGGGAAACAGAGCTCATGCAAAGAAAGAAAACAAATAATACACAGAGGTCTTCAGTAAATATCAAATGAATGGAAGAGGTAACTTCAGTGGGCTTCAAGTGAGAAAAGAGGGGGTCAGGGAATTCTCATCATTAGCCCAAGTGATTTAGGAAGGCTTTCTGGAGGACTGAGGATTTTTAACTTTACCTTGAACAACAATTCTCAATTTAAGGTCAGTGTTCTCTTAATGGGTACATAAATCGAGCTTCAGGAGTCAATGAACCCTTTGGATATGCATTTTCCTGGGATAAAAGATAGCTTTCATCAGATTCTCAAAGGGGTGACTGAAAAAGTTACAAGCCATTACCTTGCAAGAAATTGCATGAGTAGTGAGGAAGAAAAGCAACATCCTAAAGAAGGGGACAAGTAAATGAAAAAAATACTGAAGGAATGAACAAGCCACATTTAAGTGGAAAATGATCAATGTCCACCTTGTGATAGCAGTGCTCCCATGTGCATCTGGGGCAATGTCAAGAGATGGAGCTGGGAACGCAGGTTAAACTGGTTGGTAAAGGGCCTTAACTATCAGGATTGTGTTATGGGTTGTGCTCAGGTGAGGATTTCCCTCATGGCTCAGCAATAAAGAATCTGCCTGCCAATGCAGGAGATGTGGGTTCAATCCCTGGATCAGAAATATCCCCTGGAGAAGGAAATAGCAACCCACTCCAGTACTCTTGCCTTGGAAATCCCATGGACAGAGGAGCCTGGTGGCTACAGTTCATGGAGGTCACAAAAAGTCAGCAACTTAGTGACTAAACAACAAAAACAAGTGCTTAGGTAAATGACACCATGATGTGGGATTGAGGATGATTAATCTAGGGGGTAGGATGAAGGTGGAAGCTGGTGAGCCTGAAGTCAGAGAAACACCAAGGCCAGTGACTGAAGAGAATCAAGAAAGTGAGTTGAGCTGGTAGCTGTAGCCAGGGAATGAATGAGAGGGATCCTGGAGCATTTGAGAGATAAAATTTAGTAACTTTGAGATGTGGGAGGAGAGAGAAAGGAACCAAGGATGACTTCAAGCCTCAAGCCTGGATGTCTGGAAGAGCACAGAGTCGTTTGTAAAAATAAGGGACAGTGAAGAGAAAGCTGGCTCCCAAGAGAATGGTAGAGACTGGAATCCCCAACATGTGTAGAGTTTGAGGGGCCGTCCCCGTGACTGTTGAAAAACCCTTTATTGATGATGCCAAATATCCACAAAACCCAAAATAAGATGGGCGCCATTGCCAATCACATTCTTCCAGGCTAGCGCCCTATCTCAGACAACTGATTGTCTGACTACTTGAGGAACTCTTAATTTGAAGTCGTATCATTTTTGTTTTTTATTAGCAATCTTCCCTAAAGCACTTTCTGGGAATGACGTTACCACAGCGTGATTAGGAGACGTGCAAGGACATAAACATTCCAATAAGATAAAAGCAGCCTCGTTTTCCCAGAACTCTCACAGTACTTCAACTTCATTAAGCTCCTTGTTGTTTCATTAGAGTCAATGCCATTTAAATTTTTATGTTCATTTCAAGGCTATTTGTTTTGACAAAGGATTTTAAGAAAACGCAGTAGGAACTTTCTGGGTTTTATTTAACTTTATAACCATCTAATTTACTCCCCAATAAAGTGGTAACTAAGCATCCCTGTTATGCTGCTAAAAACCTCTTTGCATAAGTTTGAAATACAACACAAGACTGCAAGGAGGAAATTCATGGTAAGAAAATGCTGACATGAGCTACCCAATGTTTGGTGCTGGGTTTAGGGACTCAATATTTCCTTTCTCCATTAGCACCCACACACCGTATAGGACCCAAAGTCACCTCCTATACTTATATATTGTTCCTTTCTAAATAAGCTCCCTGCCACTTATAGAAGAGATGAAGCCCCACAGCCTAGGCATGCCAAAAGACAGAAGATAACAGTGACTAACGAGGGACAGGGTGATTTAAAGGGAAAGGAGAAGGGATGTACAGTTTTTAAAAAATCATTCTTCATTTCTCCCCAATATCACACTCTGACTGATTCATATAGATCTTCTCACTCACCCCCTCATGAATCAAGCCACTGCTCACCTCTTCATATTGTACAATGTTCCTCCCTGGTTGGCAGGACTTACCTCTTATCCACGTAACTGCAGCTGATCTTCCAATATCCAGCTTAAAGCCTGTGCCCTCCCTAAACCTCTTTATTACAACCTCTTATTTATTATAACCTCTTTATTAGAAGATAAACATGCTTATTTCATGCCTCTAGATCATCGTCTCCTCTCAATTACCCAAGAAACAGTAACTTTTGAGCCCCTGCTGCTACTGCTGCTAAGTCGCTTCAGTCGTGTCCGACTCTGTGCGACCCCATAGACGGCAGCCTGCCAGGCTCCCCCGTCCCTGGGATTCTCCAGGCAAGAACACTGGAGTGGGTTGCCATTTCCTTCTCCAATGGATGAAAGTGAAAAGTGAAAGTGAAGTCGCTCAGTCATGTCCGACTCCTAGCGATCCCATGGACTACAGCCTACCAGGCTCCTCCATCCATGGGATTTGCCATTAACTACAAATATGAGTGTACATGGTACTTAGGCCTTGTGTTCCCCTCTAATTATTGGAGGATATTCATCTAATCATTGTCACCCTAATCCAGGAGATTTTCACTTCTTTTGTATTCCTCTAAGTGCCAAACCAATTCTTAGGCAAACTATCAATTAATGCCTGTCTTCAAAATGTGCCTGGTGTGCTCTAAAGAGGAAAATAAGAAACAAAACACTTGGGCCAATTCAGTTCCACCTCTCATTTCAGCACAATTAGAAAATTTAGAATAATATACATATATTTTCTTTAGGCAGAAGAAACAAGAAAATGAGCCCACTAAAAAGTGTGTCTAATACAGTAATTTGGGAATGTGTTTCGCTGGCTTTGTGACATACAATAAGGGAGCAGAACTAATTTCTGCTCCTGGATCTCACCAAGAGTCACTATAGAGGGTTGAGTGGCTCAAGTGGCCCTTGGATGTGAGCAACAAGGCATTCACTTCATCTATGATAACAGCCAGTATGTGCTTCCACAAATGGGCTTACAATTCACAAACTCTAAACTCGTGTCTACAGAACTTCCCCTGAGATCACCTTCAAAACCCAAAGCTTGAATTCCCTGGGGGGAAAAAAAAAAAATTGCATCATAAGCAAAAGAAAAAAGTCATTATCCTTAAAATAAAAAGATATTCTAAAACAGGAGACTTGTGTGTTGGTGTATCCTCACATTTAGCTTTTTCCTAATTATGAAGTCAGTGGCACCACACTCTTTCCCCAATACAGATGAGGGTCTTTTTTTCAGTTCATGACTCCCCATCAGCTCATATGACTCTCCAGGAAGCAATAAATCCTCACCCACCTGAACTGCTAGCTCCTCACACAAACATCTGGCAAGCTTTATGGGTCTCTTAACTATTGAAATTCCATATCAAACACATTTTCTATTTAAATCATTTATTTATAACACTTCTGTGTAAATCCAAACCAACAGAATATACTCTGAGGCAGAGATTTTAGCAGATGAATAAAATTTTTAACATTTATAACTTTTATAGCATGACTTTTATAACTCAGGGAAATAAGCAGGGTGATTAAAAATATTGTCTATGGACTCAGAATGAAGGAAAACAGAAAAGCCTTTATTAAAGTAGCCACTGAAGGAACATCTCCTCAAACACATGATTTATCCTTTTCCCAGAACAGCACCTAAAGTACATGAGTGGGCTCTTTAAATAAGAGGAATCTCTGTGAAATGGTTGCAGACGTTTATCTTTGGTTTCAGCTCTAGGAAGCCACAGATATTTCAATGATTAGTTGCAGACACTGAGGAAAAGCTTAACAACACATATACCCGTGGGCTCTAAAATAATATGGTCCTGGGATCAAATATCAACTTTGTCTGGTATTGTATGAAATTGACCCATTTAATGATAGCTGGATGGTCTGTGTGATGATGGGAAAGTTTCACAGCCTTTCTAAGATTCTGCGCAAAGAAGATAAAATTACTAAACCCACAGTAATAATTTGAGGATTCGACAAGATTATATATAATCCCTGCTACAGTCTCCGGCTGTCTGGCATACAACAAAAGCTCAATAAATGTTGGGTTTTTTTCCTTCCTAGAGATGCATACCCCTCCTCCCATACTATGGGCCCAAACTGCTCAGAATTTAGGGACTCCATTCATGTACACCCTAAAAGAGCATTTACTAAAAGCATCCTTGAACACATCTCTTCACCTCAGTTTCTCCATCCATAAAATGGAGATATTCCCTACCCTATCCACCTCATAAGAGTGCTGCAGCATCTTCGAAAAGTACATAAGACTGCAAAGAATGTTAATGAGAAAAGGGATAGCCCTGGGCTGCCCTTCAGAAGACTAGATTCTAGTCATGTGAACTTGTGCAAGCATCTTAACATCAAGGTCCTCATGGTCCTTATGCTTAACATTATAAATAATGATACCTGCATTACTTGTCATAAAATTGTAGTAAAACCTTTATATCTATTATCTATCTTTATCCTCACACCTATGAAGCCAGAAAAGGTTTGGCTGATGATTCTGTGGATCATAACAAACTGGAAAATTCTTAAAGAGATGGGAATACCAGACCACGTGACCTGCCTCCTGAGAAACCTGTATGCAGGTCAAGAAGCAACAATTAGAACCAGACATGGAACAATGGACTGGTTTCAAATCGGGAAAGGAGTACGTCAAGGCTGTATATTGTCACCCTGCTTATTTAACTTATATGCAGAGTACATCATGAGAAATGCCAGGCTGGATGAAGCACAAGTTTGAATCAAGATTGCTGGGAGAAATATCAATAACCTCAGATATTCAAATGACACCACCCTTATGGCAGAAAACAAAAAGGAATTAAAGAGCCTTTTGATGAAAGTAAAAGAGGAGAGTGAAAAAGCTGGCCTAAAACTCAGCATCCAAAAAACGAAGCTAATGATAACCAGCCCCATCACTTCATGCAAATAGACGTGGAAACAATAGAAAAAGTGACAGACTTTATTTTCTTGGGCTTCAAAATCACTGAAGATGGTGACTGCAGCCATGAAATTATAAAATACTTGCTCCTTGGACAAAAAGCTATGACAAACCGATACAGCATATTAAAAAGCAGAGAGATCACTTTACCAACAAAGGTCCATATAATCAAAGCTATGGTTTTTACAGTAGTCATGTATGGATGTGAGAGTTGGACCATAAAGAAGGCTAAGCACCTTATCAAAGAATTGATGCTTTCAAACTGTGGTGTTGGAAAAGACTCTTGAGAGTCCCTTGGATTGCAAGGAGATCAAACCAGTCAATCCTAAAGGAAATCAGTCCTGAATATTCATTGGAAGGACTGATGCTGAAGCTGAAGCTCCAGTACTTTGGCCACCTGATGTGAACAGCCGACTCGTTAGAAAAGACCTGAATGCTGGGAAAGACTGAAGGCAGGAGAAAGGGACGACAGAACACGAGACAGTTGGATAGCATCACTGACTCAATGGACATGAGTTTGAACAAGCTCTGGCAGATGGTGAAGGACAGGGAAGCCTGGTGTGCCGCAGTCTATGGGGTCACAAAGAGTCGAACATGACTGAGTGACTGAACAACAAGTTCTTTGAAGGTAAAGAAGATGCCTTTCTTCTTAACAGCTGTACTCTAACCTCAGCAAGAATCTGTATTGTACCTTATACAATCAAATGCCAATGTGTTTATAAACTGACTTTAATGCATCCTCCTTATATATAAAAATTTTCATGTAGAATTATGAATGGATATTCATTAAATTAGATATACTGAGGCAATCCAATGTATTGGTAAAAGCATGGACTTTATTTTTTAATTAATTTATTTATTTTAATTGGAGGCTAATTACTTTACAATATTGTAGTGGTTTGTGCCATACATTGACATGAATCAGCCATGCGTGTACCTGTGTTCCCCATCCTGAACCCCCTTCCCACCTCCCTCCCCATCCCATCCCTCAGGGTCATCCCAGTACACCAACCCTGAGCACCCTGTCTCATGCATCAAACCTGGACTGGCAGTCTCTTTCACATATGGTAATATACATGTTTCAATGCTATTCTCCCAAATCATCCCATCCTCGCCTTCTCCCGCAGAGTCCAAAAGACTGTTCTTTACATCTGTGCCTCTTTTGCTGTCTTGCATACAGGGTTATCATTACCATCTTTCTAAATTCCATATGTATGAGTTAATATACTGTATTAGTGTTTTTCTTTCTGACTTACTTCGCTCTGTGTAATAGGCTCCAGTTTCACCCACCTCATTAGAACTGATTCAAATGTGTTCTTTTTTAATAGCTGAGTAATACTCCATTGTGTATATGTACCACAGCTTTCTTATCCATTCGTCTGCTGATGGACATCTAGGTTGCTTCCATGTCCTGGCTATTGTAAACAGTGCTGTGATGAACATTGGGGTACATGTGTCTCTTTCAATTCTGGTTTCCTTGGTGTATATGCCCAGCAGTGGGATTGCTGGGTCATATAGCAGTTCTATTTCCAGTTTTTTAAGGAATCTCCACACTGTTCTCCATAGTGGCTGTACTAATTTGCATTCTCACCAACAGTGTAAGAGGGTTCCCTTTTCTCCACACCCTCTCCAGCATTTATTGTTTGTAGACTTTTTGATAGCAGCCATTCTAACTGGTGTGAGATGGTACCTCATTGTGGTTTTGATTAAGCATGGACTTTAAAACCAGAGCAGCTAAAATCGAATCACAGCTCTGCTCCTTATTATATGTGTGACTCTAGGAAAGAGACCACATGTCTCCAGGCACTGGTTTCTTCATCTACCACGTGGCACAAACTAGACCTGCCTCATAAGGTAATATGGAAATTAAGTGAGATATCAAATGCATGTAAAAAAGAAGACATTTTGTACTTTCATATTCTGTGCATGGAGGGGGCATAAGTAGAGAGCACAAAATGGAAGGTAAGAGTAAAGTGGAAATTTGGGCAAGCAGAAAATTACAAGACAATCCAGAGGAACACAGGGAAAGGTAGAGAGAGCTTTAAAGGAACTGGGGAGGGAAATAATGTTGAATGTCACACTTTGACAAAGAGATGAGCTGAAGAGCCAGGTTAAGAAAAGGAAGGAAATATTCCACTGAGACATAATATCACTCCAAAACTTGCAGGTTCCTCCTCTTCCATGTGTTACTCCCCATGCTTCTAATTTTTCACTCACTACCCCAAGCCTATTTACAGTTCCTTGGCTAACACGCTTGTACTCATTTTCATACACATGTACATATACATCCCATACATAGCCTCACACATACACAGATAGAGACACAAACAAGCACACATGTACATATATCCTTTACTCTTGACCTCTAACCTCCAGACAGTTCAAGGATCCACATTTGAGCAGTGCGAACAGATGATATTAATGTTAGTAAAACACAGCTGGGAGGGCTTCTGGTTAGATGTGACAGATTGGACATTTGCATTTTACTCCACTTCTCCTCAAGTCCAATTAAAATGAGGACAATGCTTAAACCATGGATGCTAGATGGGCAAAGTGGATGCTAGAATGCAGTGGTAAGTGACTTAGCAGACCAGAGAAGCTGAGACCTAAACTAAAAGGCATGCAGTTTTGTGCTGCAGACCCTAGAAAACCTGACTTAGAATCATTAGGAGCCTCTGAAGACTCCTTCTCCAGGGCAGAAGAAAGGAAAGGCTTGCCCAAGAGAGGATGAGGTGAGTCATTGCACTAAATGCAAAAAGTTATGTCCATTATACTTCAGCAAATCTATTAAATGAGAAAAAGCAAAAATCACAACACCACACACAAAATCATACAAAAAAGGGGAGATTAAGTAGAAACCTGGCTTTTCAGGTGGCGTTAGTGGTAAAAAAAAAAAAACCGCCTGCCAATGCGGGAGACACAGCTTTGATCCCTGGGTCAGGAAGATTCCCTGGAGGAGGGCACTGCAACCCACTCCAGTATTTTTACCTGGCGAATTCCATGGACAGAGGAGTCTGGCGGGCTACAGTCCATAGTGTCACAGAGTCAGACACGACTGAAGCAACTTAGCATGCACACACGCAAGTAGAAACTAGCATCTTCAATGGTAAGATATCACCCTACTCCCAATTCCCGGAACTCTGGCTGCCAAGCTTATACCTCCAGGTAGAAAATACAGAGAACTGCTCTACAGAAGCTGACCAACCCAAGAACAAAGGACTACAGATGGTGGTATTTAGGGGTCCTCCAGTGAAACAGGTAAGTCCCCATGTGATTAGCCATCACTTGGTACAATCCCTGTTCTCTCGTGTGAGTCTTTCAATTGTCTTTTTAGCACTTCCATCTTAAATAAAATGGAAAGCCATTTGCGAGAAATCTCACACAAAAAGTAGAGTTATTGGAACAAAATAAAAAGAATTCAAAAGAAAAGAGACAAAACAAGGAACAAAAGAAAAATTTAAGCACTCCAAAAGCCTTATTTTGAAGATACAAGTATTCATATAGTGCCTAGAAAAAGCCTGGGAGAGCACTGGAAAAGTGGAGTCAAAAGAGTGATTTATCCTTTATTTCCTTCATGGTTATGTGTGTGTTAATGCATGTATGTGTGTTGTTTCACATTGTATTTATATATGATTTTTTTTTACCTTGTACTTAATTGATAACTAACTAATAAAGAAGATAATTGGCTCCCTTGGTGGCTAAAATGGTAAAGAATCCACCTGCGATGAGGGAGACCTGGGTTTGATCCCTGGGTTGGGAAGATCCCCTGGAGGAGGGCATGGCCACCCACTCCAGTATTGGAGAAGGAAATGGCAACCCAGTATTCTTGCCTGGAAAATCCCATGGATGGAGAAGCCTGACTACAGTTCATGGGGTTGCAAAGAGTCGGATAAAACTGAGTGACTAACACTTTCATTTCACTTTCAAAGAAGATAACCAAAGCTAATAAAAGGATCCAAATAAGGCATTCATTAATAAATAAAAAAAAAATTCCACTGAAAGTCGAGAAAGAATTTTTAAAATTCTGTTGACTAGAAAACAAAGTTGAAAAAACATATTACATTAAAGCAAAAAGAGAAAGAAATGGAAAATAGGAGAGAAATGAGAAAATAAAGGACCAATCCAGAAGATACAACATCAGACTGGAAGTTCCAGAAATCAAGCATAAGAAGTTCAGTAGAGAGAAAATGGTCAACGACATAACACAAAGAACTTACTGGAACGAAAAATACCTATATTTAAAAATTTTCCAGATTAAAAGAATCTAGCAAATATTCCATACAATAAACAAAAAAAGACACAAACTATCCTCATGAAATTTCAGAACAATGGGAATTAGGGAAGATCCTAAAATTATCCAGGAAAGGAAACAAAAAGCAAAACAAAACCAAGTAAGACAAATCATATCCAATTTCTCAGAAACAGAAGAAATTAGAAGATGATAAAGCAATGACTACAAAATTCTGAGGAAAAATAATCTCCAGCCAAGAATCCTATGCCAGCCAAACTACGAACCAAGTGAGAAGGTCAAGTAAAGATATTTTCAGACACATCAGATCAGATCAGTCGCTCAGTCGTGTCCAACTCTTCACAACCCCATGAATCACAGCACGCCAGGCCTCCCTGTCCATCACCAATACCCAGAGTTCACCCAGACTCACGTCCATCGAGTCAGTGATGCCATCCAGCCATCTCATCCTCTGTCATCCCCTTCTCCTCCTGCCCCCAATCCATCCCAGCATCAGAGTCTTTTCCAATGAGTCAACTCTTCGCATGAGGTGGCCAAAGGACTGGAGTTTCAGCTTTAGCATCATAGGATCTTTAAAAAAAAAGTATTCTTTCTTAGACAGCTTCAGGAAGATGTATAGTAGCCAAACAACAAGAGTCCAGGAGCAGAGCCTCCCGCACAGGAAGGAGACCAAGAGAATACCAGGATGGCATTGGAGACAGCAAACTGTGCAGCAATCAGAAATAACAATGCACCCACATGCAGGAGTTGAATGGAAGGCTCCAGGGGAGATGACTTCTAGAGAAAGGAATTATTACTTCATGTGTTTAAATGGAACAAAAAGAGTTTTACCACTCCAGTGGAATATATGGGGTCCATATTAATTCCCATATTCCGTATATGGGAATGAATTATTGATAGACACATAAAAAATGAAGCAAATGAAAAAGCAAGTCAATTAACAATGCCAAGAAAAGAAGTTGCAAAAGAAATGAAATTTTGAAACACTGTGACTCAGCTGTGAGTGATATTGACAAAGTCATGATGAACAAAAATAGTGAGATAGCTAGATTGAGATAGAAGAAGAGACATTAGGGAAGTGTGTAACGGAAGTGATTTAAGAGAACAAAATCCTCAAAATTTGATTTTAGGTATTTAGTAGAATGGAGGAGGAAAAGAGCTAAGTGGTGAAAGTGGCTTCCTGTAAGAGGTAGAATAAGGATGCGTAGGTAAGAGGCAAAGGACTATTGCTTTCGTTTAACTAAGGGCTACCAGTAGCAGGAAACTAAATTAATAGTGGCTTATCACATAGGATATTTGTTGTTTATTTTAAATATATGCAGAAGGAGATGGCCCCAGGGTTTTGTCATCCTCAATGTGCTACTTTTCACCTTTGAAAACTCAGGGTCACAGAATGGCTGCCAGAGCTCTGAGCATCGTGTTTTCAGACAGGACGTGGAGAGCTGAGCAGTCAATGATGAAGGAAGAAAGCCGTCCTCATGTAACAGGATTAACTTGGTAGTGAGAACAGAGACACAAAGAAAGAGTGACTAGAACCAGCAGAAAGCTGCTTCATGTAAGAGTAGAAGTAGGTAGTCCAGGGCTGCTGAGAGGGCTCTGCTCGTTATCTCCTCAAAGAACAAGCTCTGTTTCTCTTGTTGCTCCACTAGACACAGCCCCTATTCCCAAGGCCATCTCATGGTTCTAGATGTTACTCCCAGCCATTATGTCAACATTTCAGCCAGTGGGAAGGAGGAAGTTACAAATAAAAGAGCAGCACAGGAGAGCTTTCCTTTAGGGAAATTTCCTGAAAGTATCCACAAAACACTTCTGCTTTAGAATGTTGGCCAGGATTTACACACAAAGTCACCAGTAGCTACTGGGGAGGCTAGAGAGTGTAAAATTTATTCCTGGTAGCCACATGCACAGCAAAAGGGGGCGGGGGTGGGGGGGGGGGGGCGGTGTAGGTTCTAAAAAGGGAAGAACAAGACAGCAAATGACTCCCAGTTTCTACCACAATTAAAAAGGGGAAATCTTTCCTGGAAGAGCCCTGCAGAGTTGTTCTTACATCTCATTGGCCAGAACTGGGTCACATGGGCACCCTCAAGCTGACAGAGGCCAGTAAAGGGAAGGTCTGGGTTTTCATCCTCCGTGATGCAAGCAAGCAAAGGAGAAAGGGGTTGAGAATGGCTGTGTAGAGACACATAACAGAGTCTCTGAACTCTTCTAGTACAATTTGACCTTAAAATCTTCAAACACATATTGCTTTTATTTTTTAATGTATATAAATAATAAATAAATTTAAGTTTCTATGAGAAATGTTAAGAACACCTGCCCCCTCCGTCCACCTTCTTAGCAATAAATACAAAGAGAGAAAAAGTTACAAGGTCAAAATACATACACATAAATGATAGCGAAGGCTACTTGAATAGTCAATTTCATGCTTTGCCAGACTGATTTTGTCATTCATTCAACAAACGTTTATAGAAAACACCTGCTGTGTACTAAACAACTATGGACATGACTGAGCCTTGGCCTTCAAAAGGTCACAGCTTAGAAGGAAAGAGAGAGATGGAAACCATTTTTTACAATGTGGCATGCTAAGCTCTGTGATAGAGGAGTGCACTGTGATCCCTCGTCAACCTGAAGCAGGGCCATATGAGCCCTGGAGATGTTCTCCTACAGAGGTGATTTTTGAGATGTGCTTATAAGTTGTGGTGGCTCAGATGGTAAAGCGTCTGCCTACAACGCGGGAGACCTGGGTCCAATCCCTGGGTCGGGAAGATCCCCTGGAGAAGGAAATGGCAACCCACTCCAGTATTCTTGCCTGGAAAATCCCATGGACGGAGGAGCCTGGTAGGCTACAGTCAGTCCATGGGGTCACAAAGAGTCAGACACGACTGAGCGACTTCACTTTCACTTTGAAAGAGAGGCAGAAATTTGCCAGGTGAAGAAATGCATGGAAAGTACTCTAGCCCACAGATGAGTAAGCACCAAGGTATGGATTATATTACAGGTTGGAAAAATTCCTTTATATTCCTTACATATATACAATGGAATACAACACTGCCATCAAAAAGAATGAAATAATGCCATTTACAGAATCACAGATGGACCTGGAAGTCGGCATATTGAGTGAAGTAAGAAAAGGAGAAGGAGAAAAATCATATGACATCCCTCATATGCAGACTCTAAAATGAAAGGATATAAATAAATGTATTTACAAAATAGAAACAGACTTACACAGACTCAGAGAAAGAACTTGTGGTTGCTAGGGGGAAGGATGGGGAGAAGGGATAGTTAGGGAGTTTGAGATCAACATGTACACACTGTTATTAATATATTTAAAATGAATAACCAACAACTACATATTACATAGCATAGGGAACTCTGCTTAATGTTATGTGGCAGCCTGGATGGAAGGGGAGATTGGAGAAGAATGGATACATGTACATGTATGGTGAGTCTCTGTACTATCCATCTGAAACTATCACAACATTGTTAATTGGCTATACTCCAATGTAAAATAAAGTTTAAAAAAAAAAGTCACATTCTTATCTTGACTACATATGAAAGACTGAGTACATAGTTGGCACTCAATAAACATCTGGTGGATTGAATCATAATGAGAGAAACTCTCTTAAATTGCCAATTTATTGATATTCTAGACAAGGAGTTGGCAAACTATGGCCTTCAGGCCAAATCCTATCCACTGCTTGTTTTTATAAATGAAGTTTTATTGAAACATTTCTATACCAATTCATTTACACATTGTCTATGGCTGCTTTTATGCTACAATGGCAGAGCTGAGTTCACAGATACAGAAATTATATAATCTGCAAAGCCCGAAAATTGACCATGTGGCCCTTTACAGAAAGCTTTTTGATAACCTTCTATTCCCTTTAAAATATACAACATTCTGAGCTCAAATCTAGCAAATAATAAGTAATACACTATTTCTTCCCACCAACTGAGTTTTATACTTTCCAAGAGTAAATGGTTTCCAAAAGTATTTTGGCATTTACTGTGTTCATGTACCATTTAAGTATCTTAACATGTAACTTTTAAATGTAACATTTATGTGTTAATTTTAAGTATCTAATTCAATGAAATATTGTACATACTGATAAAATATGAGTATGAAAAAAAAGAGTTCTTTCTATAAAAACCAAAGCAGGATGTTTTTAAAAAATCTCAAACATAACTTGCTAATACAAATTGTTATTGAGTTAGATATGAATGAGACAACTGCAAAAGACTGGAGGTGGAAGAAATGGTAAAATTTTAGGAATCTACTTTGTAAGCATATACTCTACTTTGAATATAACTTTCACTCCATTTTTTAAAAAACCTAAAATTAGAATCAGAGCTGATACACTGCAGGGACTGGTTTATACAAGAAAGAAACACAGAATTCTAATCAGCAACATGTTCTCAAAGAGAAGTCTTGGCCCAGAGACTGGTGTCCACCTAAAAGTTCACATTAACATAAGAATAATAGCTTTAAGTAAGTGAATAAGTAAATAAGTAGGTATTGGAGAATACTTTTGAGAGTCCCTTGGACTGCAAGGAGATCCAACCAGTCCATCCTAAAGGAGATCAGTCCTGAGTATTCATTGGAAGGACTGATGTTGAAGCTGAAACTCCAATACTTTGGCCACCTGATTCAAAGAGCTGACTCATTTGAAAAGACCCTGACGCTGGGAAAGATTGAAGGCAGGAGGAGAAGGGGACGACAGAGGATGAGACGGTTGGATGGCATCACCGACGCAATGGACATGGGTTTGGGTAGACTCCGGGAGTTGGTGAAGGACAGGGAGGCCTGGCGTGCTGTGGTTCATGGGGTCGCAAAGATTCAGACATGACTGAGCGACTGAACTGAACTGAGGTAGATAAATAAATATTAATGCATATTTTCATCTTCTTTTACAATTATCTAAAGACCAATTTTTTACCATGAGGTAAGAAAAGAATGAAGTATATACCTAAAAAGTTTTGGGGGGCAAACAGAGACACAAGATTACAACGTCTGAATTTTGATGAGACAAAACTGGTTTTGCTAACCTCAGCCTTCACCCAACTGCTGCCTTGGTGGTCCAGCATTGGGCACCCATTTCAGAGCCCAGTACTGGTCCCAGGAAGGTTAGAAAATTAGGATTCAGATCTCACACTACTGGCTCGGGATCAGGAAGGAAGGACAAGCCTGTAAGAGCATACCTGTAAGAGCAAAGATTAACTTAAAAGTTAGCTTGAAATTGCCAACTCATTAAATCCCCAAACTGTGACATCCTGGGAATAAAATGAAGACAGTTTTCCTCCCCTTAAAAATCACACAAATTCCAAGTTCAGAAAACCTTTAATTTGGTCTCTGTGCCCATCACCTCAGAGAACCCTAGATCTACCTTCAATGTGAAGCTTCAAACAAGTTCCTGATTCCTTGGGACCCTAAAAATAAGTGTGCACCTTGGAACTCCTTACAATACGTAGCGAATTACATTCAATTAGTTTAAAACAGCTGGTTTCCAGTCCAGGTTCGATGCATGAGACAGTGTGCTCAAGGCCGGTGCACTGGGATGACCCTGAGGGATGGTATGGGGAGGGAAGTGGGAGTGGGGTTCAGGATGGGGAACACATGTACACCCATGGCTGATTCATGTCAATGTATGGCAAAAACCACTACAATATTGTAAAGTAATTAGCTTCCAATTAAAATAAATAAATTTTTAAAAAATAAAATAAAATTTTATCTAACTAAAATAAATAAATAAAACAGATGGTTATTTCTTTGAGATCCTTGATTAAACATCATTTCTCTGAAGAAGAAACTGTTTGGTTTTCAACCAATTAACCTATTGCCCCCAGAGATGATCCCTTCTAGGAAAAGAAAAGGATTTCCCTTTTTCTGATTTAACCAACTTAATTTTGTTCAAAGGCGAGTAAGGAAGGCTGAATGGGTGCCCCAGGAAACCTGGAAGGAGGCCTGTGTTCTTCAAGGTCACTACTGGCTCTTGGCTTCTCCATTGCCACCCACTGCAAAGCTATGCAGGAAAGAGACACCCCAAAAACACACTGAAGATGAGGAACAAGACAATGATGGAAAAGCCAGGTCCCACGCTCCACAGACACCTGCTCTCCAATCTAGTCAGATGCCAAATACAGCACTCCTCTTCCCTCTTTAGAGCCCCTGCCCGCGTTGTTTGTCCACCTCCACCGCGACAATTTCAGATACAGCCAGGTCTCCCCTTCTCTTCATGTTTTCCCCCAATACTAGATAGGTCCTTCCAACACTGTGCCCTGCCCACCCCTATGTCCACCACCAGTCTTTGGTATAAACAGCATTTGTTGTGCACGTTAGTTTATATTCAGTCCATTTTCTATGCTATCTCCTAGCGTCACTCCAACTTACCCATGTCACTTCTGTGCCACTGGTCGCTCAGCAGTAAGGAATCCACCTGCAATGTGGGAGAGCTGGGTTCAATCCCTGGGTCGGGAAGATCTCCTAGAGAAAGGAATGGCAACCTTCTCATATATTCTTGCCTGGAGAATTCCACTGACAGAAGTGACTGGTGGGCTACATGGTTCATGGGGTCACAAAGAGTTGGACAGGACTAAGTGACTACATACACACACACACACATAGCCTATTAATGATGTGATAGTTTCAAATGCACAGCAGAGCAACTCAGCCATACATACACATGTACCCATTCTCTCCCAAACCCCACTCCCATCCAACCTGCCATATAACACTGAGCAGAGTTCCCTGTCTTATACAGTAGGTCTTTGTTGGTATCCATTTTAAATACAGCAGTGTGTACAGGTCGATTTCAAATTCCCTAACTATCCCTTCGCTTCACCTTTTCCCCTGGTAACCATAAGTTTGTTCTCTAAGTCTGCAGTTGTTGCTCAGTTGCCCAGTCATGTCCGACTCTTTGCAACCCCATGGACTGCAGCACACCAGGTCTCCCTGTCCCTTACCATCTCTCGGAGTTTGCCCAAGTTCATGTTCATTGCATCGGTGATGCCGTCCAGCAATCATCCCTTCATGGATCACTGCCTTGTCATGATGAAGAAGCTTGCATAACTCAATGAAGATGTGAGCCATGTCATGTAGGGCCACCCAAGACAGACAGGTCATAGCAGGGAGTTCTGACAAAACGTGATCCACTCGAGGAGGGAATGGCAAGCCACCCCAGTATACTTGCCTTGAGAACCTCATGAACTCTATAAAAGGCTGAAACGATAAGTCTGTGGACTCGCTTCTAATTAATAAAACTGGAGAAAGCCATGGACTGTCACTTCTGAGACTGGACTTTGAAAATACTATGCTTCTGTCTAGGATCTATTTCTTTCTCTCTCCCCCATCTTATCTTGTCTTTTCCTTTTCCCAGTTTCCTTTCCTCCCTCCCTCTCTCTCTCTGTCTCTCTCTCTCTTTTTCTCTCCCTCTTTGCTCTGAGGGAATCAGTTGCCCTCCTGTGAACACAGTCCTGTGCAAGGGACCACAGGGCAAGAATGCAGCATCCCCAGCCAACACCCACAGGAGACCGGAGGCCTGCCTACAGCCACATGAGCCTACTGAGGACCAGCTCCTCCCCTCTCGGGCCCTGAGATGACTTCTCCCAGAGCTGATACCTCGACTGTAGCCTCAAGAGACACCCGAGCCAGAAGCACCCAGCTGAGCATTGGGTTTACTGTACTAACATGCTAAAATTTGCAGAAATTTGTTACATAATGATAGATGATAATATACAATTTTTCAACAATTACCAAAAATTTTTTCTATAAAGTTAAATTGAATGCAGGCCTCCTTCTCCTCTTTCCCCTGCCAGATTGGTAGGAAATTACCTTATTCAGGCCTATAAATCTCTACCCACATCAACTCCTCTAGGGTCTTATCAAAGACCTGGGTGTTTATGACAGAATATTTGGGAAAGCCTCTAGTTGCTGGCTTGTACTGTTCACCATTAATCAATCCATTGTCCAGATATGCATGACCCGTGGAGTTAGGACATCGGGAAGCTCCACACTTTCTCTGCTAAGCCTCAGCCTGGCCCCTACTGGGATTTTTGCCAAAGTTGGAGCCATCCTGCAACTCTGTAAGCTCCCAGTTAGCCCCCTCATACTCCTCCCTCTCTTCCCAGGTTCTGGGATTCTCCCCTCTCTTACCACTTCCACCCTCTTCTCCACAGTCCTCCAGCCCCCCATACACACACACATCCGTAACTTTAGCATAATTTCAGAGTTTCAGATTTTGAAGGAAAAAAAAAAAAAAAACAGAAAATATTGGGTTGGCCAAAAAGTTCATTCCAAATGACCAATAGATTATCCAACTCAATAGATTATCTTCAAGATGTTATTAATACCACAAAAAGGAAACACAATGACCTCCAAATTCAGAAAAATATACAAATAGTTCTCACTGTTTCTAATCCTGCAACTGCCTCCAAAACAAAATATAAATTAATGTTTCAATAAATAATTATACTACAATTTTCCCCTAAATATTTAAGAAAATATTTATGCCCTAAGAAGGATTGTCATGCATACCCTAAGGCTCTGAATACCTCCTAGCAAACGGTAGCAAAGCATTACCTACTGCTCCACCACAGGCAGACCCCTATAAAGAAGCCTAATAATGGAGGAACATGACGCTTCATAGTAGGAACGGACTTTCCCTCACTCTCTCCTCACTCTATTACAGCCCAAGCAGCCAGCCATGAGACGGGCATCACGCAGGCATGACTGAAATAACCTGTTACTTCCATGTATGATTTCAGTGGACCCAGGGAGATCTTTTTCGGCCCAAAATATCTTCCCAGTGTTCTGCAACAGTGACTGAAGACCACCTTTCGAGCTTGGCTCATTTGGGTTGAAAGCACTGTTACTCCAAAGTTGAACTACCCACTGAGCTGTTTTTAGCCAGGAGCACCTTCTGACAATTTAGCTTATCAGTTCTTTTCCAATAGGCAGCTTATTGAAAAAAGTGTTTAGGTTCGTATGTGAGTGGAGGAATAGGAAGAAAGATTTTGAACAGCAGGAGTGAAGGCATCTTGAATGTAAAGCTCAAGGAAGCTAGAGGAGAGAAAGAAATAGAAAAATGCCTCCTTTTACTGTGACTTGACTACTGGGGTTATGACAATATGCACCATTATGGTTATTCTGTGCAGACCAGAAAAGATGAAGGCCCCCCTGGGACTAGATAGGTGTCATGAAGGGTCACTGTTAATGTACTAGATACACTAACACTGTCAGTACTAGGAGTACAGGCTAGTCCTTGAGTCTATGGTGCCCAGGGCATCTCCATTTGCATAAAAGAGAAGCCCATTTAACTCCAAGGGGGAATTATTTCCCTACCACCCCCACCTTCACCCACCCAGAACTCCCACATCTCTGCCCCTAAATACCTGAAGGGTGCAGTCTACTTCTCTTCTCCTAGAAAAATAAGGGCATTCTTTCAAAAATTCTAAGATCCAACAGACAAAACACAGAACAAAAATACATTCCTGTCTTCCTCTTTGTTTTAGGAGAAAGAGGATTAAAAAAAAAAAGAAAACACTTTTTTTCAGTCACCTGTTATTGTTTGATATAAATAATTTTGTTTTCTTTTTTCTTCTTCTGTTATCCTTTCATTTTCTGTTTCTCAGCAGACTACTACAATGAATGAGACAAAGTGCACATTCTGAGAATACAGTCCTCACAAGACTGCTCTCACTTCAGACACCAGTCACAAGTCCCCAGGTCACTTCATACCAGCTGACTAAAACTTCAAGGATTTCCATAGCAACTCTCAGGTTTGATAATCTGCTAGAATGACTCATAGAATTCAGGAAGGTGCTATGCTTACGGTTTTAGTATAGCAGAAGGATCAAATTAGAACCAGCTAAAGGCTATGGTTTTTCCAGTGGTCATGTATGGATGTGAGAGTTGGACTGTGAAGAAAGCTGAGGGCCAAAGAATTGATGCTTTTGAACTGTGGTGTTGGAGAAGACTCTTGAGAGTCCCTTGGACTGCAAGGAGATCCAACCAGTCCATTCTGAAGGAGATCAGCCCTGGGATTTCTTTGGAGGGAATGATGCTAAAGCTGAAACTCCAGTACTTTGGCCACCTGATGTGAAGAGCTGACTCATTGGAAAAGACCCTGATGCTGGGAGGGATTGGGGGCAGGAGGAGAAGGGGACGACAGAGGATGAGATGGCTGGATGGCATCACTGACTCGATGGACATGAGTCTGAGTGAACTCCGAGAGTTGGTGATGGACAGGGAGGCCTGGCGTGCTGCGATTCATGGGGTCGCAAAGAGTAGGACACGACTGAGTGACTGAACTAAACTGAACTGAAAGGAAGAGAGGCATTGTATGAGGTCTGAGAAGATTCTAAACACAAAGTTTCTACCATCCTTATATGCATTACCCTCCCAGCATTGATCTGTGGCAGTTTACCCAGAGTATTGCCAATCAGAGAAATTCACCACCCCAACCATCCAATTACATGCTTGGTCTTTTGGTGTGGCCAAAAGCCACCCTGAGTTATCCTGTTAGCACAAACTGCTTGAGGACCCACCTAAGTCCCTGCATTAACGTAAACCATGATCTGGTGTGCTCTAAGGGGCCCCCATGAAGAGCAGAGACTCTCTTGTCATTTTGGAGATTTCAAGAGTTACGAGCAGAGACAAACACGAGACTTCTCTTTGGGGAAATTTAATTCTTCACTACATAATTACCAAAATGTATCTGGCAAGTGTTAAAAATGCACAAGTCACTGATAGCAGACAGGAAGTTCAGTTGCATAGCACAGTTTAGGAATTTGATAAATGTCAAACATCCACTGAAAAAAACTGAATGGTCCCATTGCTTAAGCAGTGTTTTGGGAGGGGAAATGACCTGCTTCAGCTGACTGTACTGAGGGCCTTTTCTTTTTTTCTTCCAAGAGAGGCAAACCTAATCCTTTAGCACTGACCTCCCAGATTAGCTGGGAAGGATGAGAGTGGTAGAAATATGTGCTATTACCTTGAAAACAAATAGTTGATCTCAACTAAAAACTGATAAAGCTCTCCTAAAATAGTCAAGGCTTCTCCCATTTTTTCCTGGCAAAAAGAAAAAAAAAAAAAAAACAGTAATAAAACATAAAAAAATGAAATCATGTGTGCTTGAGTTGACACTAAAGAGAGATGCCCACTGTGCTCTACCAGGTCCTGGAAACTGCAGGTTCCCTCCTTGCCCCGTGTGGGGCTGTCCACCACAGCCTCTCCTCCATGGTCATTCTCCTGTCTGATGATGCCCTAGAAGGATATGAAAATTCCTGTCATGACAAATACTCAAATTAGACTTACAATGCTTTTGTGAGGAACAGCAGCAGCACTGAAAAGCATTGCTACATCAATTTCAAAAAGCCTATTCTTTCTCACCGGTGTATTTTTAAAGAAAAATAATGATCCCAGCTTTTCTAGAAATCATTCCCTTCCTTAGATTTTGCAAAATTTCAATTCAACTAGATGTATATGGTGTCCCTGTAAGTGAAAAGTGGAAGTTGCTCAGTCGTGTTCAACTCTTTGCAGCCCCATGGACTATACAGTCCATGAAATTCTCTAGGCCAGAATCCTGGAGTTGGTAGCCTTTCCCTTCTCCAGGGGATCTTCCCAACCCAGAGATTGAACCAGGGTCTCCTGCATTGCAGGCTGATTCTTTATCAGCTGAGCCACCAGGAAAGCCCAAGAATACTGGAGTGGGTAGCCTATCCCTTCTCCAGCAGATCTTCCCGACCCAGGAATTGAACTGGGGTCTCCTGCATTGCAAGCTGATTCTTTACCAGCTGAGCTACCAGGGAAGCCCACAGAGATGAACAGGGAAACCCACAGGAAGAGAAGATATGGTCCCCACCTTCAGGGAGTTTCCAATCCAGTTAAAAGAAAAAAATACTAACATATATAAATCCTATATTCAAGGTACAGAGAAACTGGTGCTCAATTGAATCTGGAAAAAGGTTTCTGAAAGGATATGAAATTTAAGTTAAGCTATGAAAAATGATAGAAATCTTAGCCCATGAGAGTATGTTGAGGGGAGACATTCTAGAAAGATGGCTAGGACAAGGGAGGGCGTGGACATTGGAAAGAGGAAACTGTTTGATTATTGGGGAAAGTTTTTATGGGTATAGACTGTTAGAGAAGTATAAAATATTATCTCTGCCCTTGAGGACATAAAAATCTATTTTTTTTAATATTCAGATTAGAAATAGAGAAAAAGGATGTCTAACTAGTTGTCTTATTACTAAGATAGATCTGCAAGTGTGCGTGTGGCACAAAAAGAATAAGCAAATATTTGAATACATATTTGAATAAGATTATATCCTGTCATTCTACCATGAAAGAAAATTACTTCTTAGAGAAACTATATTCCTTAATTATGTGTTAGCTCAGAAGACGCTTTTTTGACTCCAAGTTCCTGCTGTGAAAAACAATACTGGGTGAAATTTCAACACATAAACATGTATTCACAAGGCAAATGTCATCACAGGAAAAACCACCTACAAGGACAATTCTAACTAAACAAATATCCTTCAAAGTTCCAGTCATACTTTACAGGCCAACAACTCAAACCAGCATCGTTCTGATGCCACAAGTCTGAGATGACCAGAGAATACAGGGGTGCCAGGACTGGAATCCAGAGCAAAACACAAAATTGTATGGTGACCCCAACATAACCATATATTTTTTCTACAGAAATAAATGTAACTTTTAAGTATAACATGTAGAAGATAGAGCTTAATAACTAAAGGCAAAAACTAGGAGTCACACATACAATGTGACTACCCCCAGAGAGAGCAAAAGCAAACTGGGCTGTGCCAATAGCAAGTCAGTGTCCAGAGACAGGGAGGGGAGTGTCTGACCCAGTCTACACATTAAAAACAGAGACATTACTTTGTCAACAAAGGTCCGTCTAGTCAAGGCTATGGTTTTTCCAGTGGTCATGTATGGATGTGAGAGTTGGACTTTGAAGAAAGCTGAGTGCCGAAGAATTGATGCTTTTGAACTGTGGTGTTGGAGAAGACTCCCGAGAGTCCCTTGGACTGCAAGGAGATCCAACCAGTCCATCCTAAAGGAGATGAGTCCTGGGTGTTCATTGGAAAGACTGATGTTGAAGCTGAAACTCCAATACTTTGGCCACCTCATGTGAAGAGCTGACTCATTTGAAAAGACCCTGATGCTGGGAAAGATTGAGGGCAGGAGAAGGGGACGACAGAAGATGAGATGGCTGGATGGCATCACCGATTCGATGGACATGGGTTTGGGTGAACTCCCAGAGTTGGTGATGGGACAGGGAGGCCTGGCATGCTGCAATTCACGGGGTCGCAAAGAGTGGGACACGACTGAGCGACTGAACTGAACTGAACACAGGTAGATGTGCCAGTGGCACCACACACTTTAAATAGAGGCATAGAGATCCAAGGATGAGCATAAAAAACATCCATGAGACTCAGCCTGAAAAGTACTAGTCTAGAGAAAATAGGGACAAAATTCTTGCACCAAGAAGAGTCATTAGACTGCGTAGTTCCCAAACTTTCCAAAGCAAAAATCAGAACACATTCCATGACAAAGGATATCTGTGAGAAACAATTAGGGCATGAGTTTGAATATGCAAAGTGGAAAATTTCTAGGACCTTGCGATGCTTTATAAAGGCAGTAAATATTTGAAATCAGATATCGTGTTCTAGAAAATCTGGGACTTATGATTATATAATTACAATGAATAAGGACAAATTCTAGGGTGATAAATTCTAGCTCAGTAGGAGGGAAAATATTTTAATAGAGTTATCCAAAGATGACTCATTGGATATTCTACCTCAAATATTCTACCTAAGGAAGAAGAGATATTTGTAATAAATATTTATTATGAACCTGTTGCTCATAAAAATATAAATAAATAAAAGCTATTGTTGTTGTTTGGGCTTCTGTTATAGCTCAGTCAGTAAAGAATCTGCCTGCAGTGCAGGAGACCTGGGTTCAATCCCTGGGTTGGGAAGATCCCCTGGAGAAGGAAATGGCAACCCACTCCAGTATCCTTGCCTGGAAAAATCTCATGGACAGAGCAGCCTGGTGGGCTGCAGTCCATGGGGTCGCAAAGAGTCGGGCACAACTGAGTGACTAACACTTACACTTACTTACTATCATTGTTATTTAGTCACTAAGTTATGCCCAACTCTTTTGTGACCCCAGGGACTGTAGCCCACAAGCATCCTTGGGCTGGTGATTTCTGAGGCAAGAATATTGGAGTGGGTTGCCATTTCCTTCTCCAGAGGATCTTCCTGGACCAGGGATCAAACTCACGTCTCCTGCATTGGCAGGTGAATTTTTTACCACTGAACCCCCAGGGAAGTCCATAAGAACCACCCTGCCCTTATGTCATTCAAGGTGTAGAGTGGAAGCCAAGCAAGGGGATAGGCAACTACAATACCCAGGGTGAAAAGTTGTAGAGATAAGAAAAACACAGGATGAAAACCTGGGGACTGGAGGGTGGGGCAGAAACATTTGAGTTTAATCTCAAGGTTTGGTTGCAGATTGGAAAATCTTAGATTACAATCACCCAGAAATCGGAGCTCACAGAGAAGGCAATGACACCCCACTCCAGTACTCTTGCCTGGAAAATCCCATGGACGGAGGAGCCTGGAAGGCTGCAGTCCATGGGGTCACTGAGGATTGGACACGACTGAGCAACTTCACTTTCACTTTTCACTTTCACGCATTGGGGAAGGAAATGGCAACCCACTCCAGTGTTCTTGCCTGGAGAATCCCAGGGACAGGGGAGCCTGATGGGCTGCCGTCTATGGGGTCGCACAGAGTCAGACACGACTGAAGTGACTTAGCAGCAGCAGCAGAAATCAGAGATATAAGTGGAAAGGGCATTGCTCTAGTGCAGGAAATATATGGCAACAGCCAAAGCTAAGGCAGAAGTAATGGGGATAAAGAGTACTGGATACATTTAATATTCATTAAGGAAGTAGACTCGATGGACGTGAGTCTGAGTGAACTCTGGGAGTTGGTGACGGACAGGGAGGCCTGGCGTGCTGCGATTCATGGGGTCGCAAAGAGTAGGACACGACTGAGTGACTGAACTGAACTGAACTGAAGGAAGTAGAATAAATAGGGCTTGGATTGGGGGATGAGGAAGAAGAGTGTCAATGAGAATTGCATTTCCTTTAATTTGGTAGCACCATTCCCCAAGACAGAGGACAGATGGAAAACATGCAGTTTTGCTGAAGATGAATTCAGTCCTGAACTGGCTCAATTTGAGAGCAGATATAAAAAATAGCCATGTCTGATTCTTTGTGACCCCATAGACTGTAGCCCACTAGGCTCCTCTGTCCATGGAGTTCTCCAGGCAAGAGTGTTGGAGTGAGTAGCCATTCCCTTCTCCAGGGGATCTTCCCAACCCAGGGATCAAACTCAGGTCTCCCACAGTGCAGGCAGATTCTCTACCATCTGAGCCATCAGGGAAGCCCCATAAAAACATGTTGATATCAAGCAGGCAGCTAGAGTTCAAATCAAGAAAAAAGGCTGGAAAAGAAACTTAAGAATATCTTGTCTTAGTTCGGGTTGCTATAATAGACTAAGTGGTTTAAACAGCAAATATTTCTTTCTCACAGTTCTGGATTTTCAAGATCTAGGTTCCATCAGATTCAATGTCTGATGAGGGTCCACTTACTGGTTTATAGATGGCTGTCTTCTTATTAGGTCCTAACATGGCATTTCCCTGGTGCACCCATGTAAACAGAGAGAGAGACCTCTCATGTCTCCTCTGTTTAAAAAGGCTTTAATCCCAGCATGAGGGCCACTCTCTGACCTAATTTAACCTCAATTATCTCCCCAAATCCCACCCCCCCATCATATTGGGGGGTAGGATTTCAACATATGTATTTGGGATAGACATAAACATTCAATCCAGAGCAAAACTCATAGAAAGTAAATCAAAAAGGTAAATAAATGAAAACTACAAGATCTAAGAGGACCAATATCCCAAGCAAGGAGTTCCAAATAGAGTAAACAGAGAAAATACAGAGGAGGAAATAGTCCGAGAAAAAAATACAAGACTATATGATATGCATTCTAGAAGGAAATGAGTTTCCAGACTGAAAAGCACAAAGGCTCAAAATAATGATGAAAAAGATTCGCATCAAGGACATAATTGAGAGGCTTCAGAATCCAAAGGATAAACAAAAGATTCTAAGAAGAAAGAACAAATGACATGAAGACTTGGGAATAAGAATGGCATCAGACCTCCCAATAGCAATATTGTAAATTAGAAGATAGTGAGGTATGTCTTCAAAATAGTCATTAAAAATAATGCTGAACTTATAGTTCTTTACTCAACCAAACTCTGAATCAAAAATAAAGATAGACGTTTCTTTACATGCAAGGTCTTAAAAAAATACCTCCTAAGCATGCTTTCTCAAAAAACTTCTAGAGGATAAGTTCCTGAAAAAAAAAAAAAAGTTACAACAAAACAAGGAAGAGGAAGAAATGGGAGCCATATAACTGAAGTCTAAGAGTGAGAGAGGTAAAGAGAATCTCTAGTATGATGGGAAAGTCCCATGACAGCAGCTGAGCGACCATATTAGAGGGCAACTGGTCCAGGCTGAAGCAGAAGGGGAAAAGCCGCTGACACAGAGGTTTCCAGAAGAAAATAAAACTGACAGATCTTCTGACAGGTTTATGGTGTGGAAAATTGGATTGAGAGTCACTTTATAAAACCACTGGAGGATATAGGAAAACTTAGCAAAAGATGAATGAAACCAGAGTTTAAAAAATGTTAAGAGAGGGAAAGAACCATAGGCAAACCAAAAGTTGAATGAGAAGGGACAGGCATTCATAACATACTTCTTGGCTCAAAAAGTGAACACTGTAACATAACGATTAATTGTGAAAACAATGAATGTGGATAGTACCAAATTATGGTAAAGTTATACTAGAAAGATACAGGGAAATGCAATATGTATGACTGATGGATGATTATATCAGATATCTATTTCTGTGTGGGCTTCCCAAGTGACTCAATGATAAAGAAATTCACCTGCCAATGCAGGGGCTGCAGGAGATGTGGGTTCGATCCCAGGGTCGGGAAAATCCTCTGGAGAAGGAAAGGGCAACCACTCCAGTTTTCTTGCCTGGAGAATCCCATAGACAGAGGAGACTGGCCAACCACAGTCCATGGGGTCACAAAGGGTTGGACACAACTGAGCGACTAAGCACGCGCGCATGCTATTTCTGTGTAGCAAACCACCCCAATGTTTAGTGAGTTAAAATAACTGCAATTTTATTTGCTTATGAGTTTGTAGATTAGCAATTTGGACTGGGCTCACATTGGCAGTTCCTCCCTCACATGACTGCAGACATTTGGGGATTCAACTAAAAGAGTATCATGTCTGGGGGCTGTACAGGCTCTCTTCTGATGGTAGGTCAAAACACCTGCCTGTGTTTCTTGTAGCCTGTCTCCCTCTGGTAGGTCAGATCAGGCTCATGTACCTAAGAGCCTCAGGGCAGTGTTCTCAAAGAGAACAAAGGTGTAAACTTCTTACAGGCCTAGGTCTGAAATCCCACAGCATCACTGCCGGTACAACTATTGGTCAAGGCAGGTCCCATGGCCAGCCCAGATTCAGAGGGTCAGGAGACAGACTCTTCCTCTTGATATGAAGAGCTACAAAGGCACACTGCAAAGAGGTGTGCATACAAGATGAGAGAATGTGATGTGGCCATTTTTTCAATCACTCTTCTACAATGGTATATGAGCATGAAGTCTTTGTCTTCTGTAGAGGGAAATCAGTATAATGTCTAACGTGGAAAAATCAGCAAATCAGTATGTAATTTAGGAATATGGCAAACAGAACAAACAGCAGAAGAGTTTAAAGTGGTTGTTTTTGAAAACGGGATCTTTTACAGGACAGGTAACTGCTGTCCTTGTTATAAGCTGTAGTGTTTGACTTTTAAAACTAGATATATGACTACTTGAAAAAGCAAACAAGGGGCTTCCCTGCTGGTCCAGTGGGTAAGACTGTACGACCAATGTAGGGAGCCCAGGTTAGATCCCTGCTCAGGGAACTAGATCCCACACCCCGCAACTAAGAGTTTGCACACTGCAACTAAAGATCTTGCATCCCACAACCAAGACCTGGTGCAGCCAAATAAATAACTACTTTAAAAAGCAAAAAAGGTAAAAAGTTTGGCTATATCAACAATTTCACATCTAGATATACACCAAAAGAATTGAGAGCAGAGAAGATAACAGATACACCAACCCTCAGAGCAGCATTATTCACAATAGCCAAAGCTGGAAACAACTCAAATATTCATCAACAGATGATTAGGTAAACAAAATGTGATATATACATACAATGGAATATTATTCAACCTTAAAAAGGAATGAAATTCTGACACATGCTACAACACTGATGAACTTTGAAGACATTATACTAAGTAAAATAGCTAGATATAAAAGGAAAAATATTACATGATTCTACTTAGCAGGGACCTAGAGACAAAAAGTAGAAAAATGGTTACCAGGAACTAGGGGAGGGGGGAGAATAGTGAGTCATTGGTTAATGAGTACAGACTTTCAGCTTGGGAAGTCAAAAAGTTCTAGAGATTGATGGTGGTAGCAGTCTCATGACAATGAAAATGTACTGAATCCCACTGTGCGTGTGTGCTCAGGCACGTCCGACTCTTTTGCAACTTCAGGACTGTAGCCCGCCAGACTCCTCTGTCCACGGGATTTTCCAGGTAAGAATACTGGGGTGGGTTGCCATTTCCTTCTCCCGGGGATCTTCCCAACAAAGGGATCGAACCCACATCTCCTGCATCTCCTACATTGGCAGGCAGATTCTTTACCACTAGCACCACCTGGAAAGCCCACTAACTGTGCACTTAAAAATGACGAAAATGGGTTGGAGGGAAGCTCAGGAGGGAGTGGATATATGTATACTGATTCACACTGTTGTACAGCAGAAACTAACAAGACATTGTTAAGCAATTATCTTCCAATTAAAAAATTTTAATGCTAAAATGGTAAGTTTTGTGTTAAGTATATTTTACCACAATAAATAAATACTATTAGGAAACATTTGGCTATGGAGGGAAGGAAAGATTTTGAATGGTTGATAAAGGAAGACAATGTCTGGTTGATTTCCTTGTGCTTAGTTGCTCAGACGTGTCTGACTCTGCGACCACATGGACTGTAGCCTGCTAGGCTCCTCTGTGCATGGGATTCTCCAGGCAAGAATACTGAAGTGGGTTTCCATGCCCTCCTCCAGGGGATCTTCCCAATCCAGAGATTAAACCCAGGTCTCCCGCATTGCAGGTGGATTCTTTACCATCTGACCTACCAGGAAAGCCTATTTATTTTCTTTGCTTTTTTTTAAGGTTAGGGAAGACTTGGGGCTTCCCTGGTGGCTCAGTGGTAAAGAATCTGCCTGCAATGCAGGAGACCCGGGCTCGATCCCTGGGTTGGGAAGATCCCCTGGAAGAGGGCATGGCAACCACTACAGTGTTCTTGCCTGGAGAATCCCACGGACGAGGAGCCTGGTGGGCTACAGTCCAGGGGGTCGCACAGAGTCGAACATGACTGAGCGACTAAGCAGCAGCAGGGGAGACTTGAACATATTTAGAAGCTTAATGAAAACAATCTATGTAGATTTGGGGTTTGACAAAGCTGAGAGAGGAGGAGGATAACTGGTAGAGAGCCATGTATGCGAAAGAAGGGGTCTCTCAACCAGGCGGTGAGGATGTTAAAGATAGTTTGAATCAGCCCTTGTGGAGATACCACAGACAGGAATCGATGACTCCCTTCCATTCCTGGGAGCCTAACAAAATCATCCTATATGTCTCAAAAGTTCCTACTGAATAAAATCTGTCAACTGACAAGAGCATTCACCAATTAATTCACATTTATGCAATCACCAATTACTGAACAAGTTGGAGGAAAGAGTATTTTTAAGTAGACTAGATTGGGACTCCCCTGGTCATCCAGTGGTTAAGACTTCAACTTCGAGCGCAGGGGTGTGGCTTTGATCCCTGGTTGGGGAGCTAAGATCCCAAATGCCTCACAGCCAAAAAACCAAAACATAAAACGGTAGCAATGTCACAACAAATTCAATTTAAAAAAAATCACACACAAAACTCTTTAAAGAAAAAAAGTAGACTATATGGTCAAAATCTTGGTAAGCTGTTTTCATTGCAAACTTGACTGCATTTTTTGTTGCTATTTTTCTAAAGGGTAGAATATAAACACTTCCTTCATCTTCTAAGACAGCATGAACAGCAAATTCTCTCACCATCACAGAAAGAGAATCAGTTTTGAATGATTTGGGCTCTGGGCTTCCGGGGTCATTGGGATCTAATTGTGAATGAACAGCAGGAAAATTGGCTTGGGGATAGTGTGTAGAGCAAGAAAAGGAAAGAGGAGTGTCTCTGAGAAAAACTGAAAGAAAGATGATCTTCCCTGCATTAACAGAGGTCAGAATTCAGTGAATTTTGCTTACTTGTCACCATCTACTTCGCCCATTACTTCTGCCCCTGTCTAGAAAAGTACAAAAACCTCCGAAAGAGGTGAGACCCTTATCACTACACAGAACACTGGAGAGGAAGTCCCCATACTTGTGTTTTCATTGAAGAGAGAGGAAAACTGAACACTCTGGAACCCTGGCCCGAGACAGGGATGACACCGCTGTTAGCTAAGTTAAAACAGTGAATCAAAATGAAATAACCTCAAACAACTTGATGTGCTTTACAGATGTGATGTTATTGATTTGCAGGAAACAAAGGCAGCTTCGGCATCTCAAAAACTAACTAATCTTTTTTATTCTACTGAAATAGTAATTCCTTGCACCAGGTCTGATAGGAGAGAATAGGCAGAAAATTCTTCAGACTGTCCTCAGAGACATGAACCATATCATTTTATAAATAAGGAATCATCAGAAAAACACTTCCCTGGTGGCTCAATGGTAAAAACTCTGCCTGCTAAGGCAGGACACATGGGTTCAATCCCCGATCTGGGAGGATCCCACATGCTGCGGAGCAGCTGAGCCTGTGCGCCCAACTGCTGAGTCTATCTGTGCTCTAGAGCCTGGGAACTGAGCCTACTGAAGCCTATGCACCACAGGAAAGAGGAAACCCTGCTCACCACAACTGCAGAAAAAGCCCGCACAGCAATGAAGACCCAGCACAGTCGGAAATCAATAAATAGATTATTTGTTAAAAATACTGCAATTATTCTGTATCTTTCCAACGTCTTATACCCACCACATTTACCTAGATTGTTAAGAGCAAATGTGATTATGGACAGTGGGAAACAGAAGAACTGTGGCCACTGATCTATACCTCACATGAACTTGTATCTTCTGGCTTTCCTTATCCAGAAATCTCAAGGACAGCCTTGGCCTCTGACCCAGGCAGGATCTGATCCTAGATCACTCTGGCAGGATTCAAGGTCTTGGCGTTTGTATGTTTCCATGACAAACAGCCAACATTACACAGTCCACCTCTCTGGAAGGCATTTTACAACTTCTTTCTGGAGGAAAAGTAAAGACAGCAAGAAGAGGATGGAAGAAGGAGGAAAAGAAGCAGGTGGGGAGAGTAAGTGGGGAGGAGAAGCAAGAAGAGGGCACACGTCATGAGCAGGAGGTGAGAACCCATGAACTATGGCACCAACACAGCAAACAGCCTTGAAAGTTTATAAACATTATTGACAATCAGAAAGACTTTGGGGGGCCTTTCTGTTATAATTATTTTATTTCTCTCTCTCTCTTTCACCCTGCTTAGCACCCTGTCTTTTCTCAATAAATTTTATCTACAGGAAAGTTCTTGAAATTTCAATCAACCAGCCCTCCCTTCTCCCTTTCCTTTTTAACATTTAATATATAAAAATGAGCAGGGGGTCAAGTACACCTGGATGAAATCACTAATTGTTACAGAGCTCAAATCGTAGCCCCCTGTAGTACAGAAAATTGTTTGTTTTTTTTTCTTTTTTACTGTGGCTGAACGTGTGAAGGGTTCATCCAGAGCCTTATTATGAAGGGAGCACAGGTATTCATCATCCCACAAGCTCGTCAGCAATTTTAGAGAACTCATGAGACTGGGATGGATTTTCAAGATGCTGCAGAAACAGACACAGTCACACACACACACACACACACACACACACACACACACACATACACACTTTGTTCTCTGAGCAGTTTCCCCTGTCACTTAACACCACCTACTCACCCTCCTTTTTGATTAATTGGAAGTGAGACGGTGTTGCTCCAAAGTTCTTTAGTTCTGTGTTTCCACTTACAAGAAATTACTGCCAAAAAAACTGTATAAAAACTGCAGTAAAATACTGCTCAATTTTTGAAAATCTGTTATATCTCTTCTGAGGGGAGGTCAGAGAATAGGAGGATGGAAAGCCCACCAGAATTCTCTTCTGAAAAAAATCTGTGCTAATTAGCGTGAGGTGAGAAATACGCACCTCGCATTTCCTAACAGTTAATATTGTTTTCAGTTGTGTCCCTTTATATTTCTTAAAAAAAAAAAAAAAAAAAAAAAAAACAGAGAGCCTACTTTTGTTTGGTTTTTACAGAGAAATCTGAGGACATCTGATTTGATGATAAAAGCAAACGTTTAGGACCCAATTCACTGGTTATGTTCTACTCTGCCCCTCATCACCCCAGACCTCCCACACAAAAGTGCTGAAGGAAAAGCAAACGAGAAAGATGGAGACTTGTGAATCCATCCCCACCCCAAGTCTGCAGACACAGGGAACTACTGAATCTTCCAGGGAGGGGATTCAGGGCAGTAGGAGATGAGGAAGAGGAGGAAGGCAAGTCCATGAGAGCGTCTGAGAAGCATGGAAGAGTTTTAGAAAGGGAAAGAGGGTGGGGGACAGCTGGTAAAGGCAAAGGCAGGTGGGGAAAAAAAAAAAACAGGGAAATGGGATTCTTTTTTTAAAGGAAGGGAAGGGAGAAAGCAGGAGAAATGAAACGAACAAAGGTGAGAGAGAAAGAAGCAATAACAGTATATGGAGACAGAAAGAAATGATCAAAGGAGAAACGGTAGAATTGGGCAGATGGCATTAAATCTCTGACACAGCCATGCCTGCCATTAAGTCCCTGCTCCCATCTAAAATGGCTGGCACAGGAGCCTTCCTGCTCCGGGGTCCTTTGGACACTTGAGCCCAGCGCCCGTGAGGATGATTTGATTAATGAGTTGTGGCAGGACCTCATTGCATCTTAATGATTTAGAACTCTCCTTTCACTTCCTGCATGTGGTTATGGATCTTTTATCTGCTTTATCTTTGGAGCTTAATGAATTCCTGTTAAGTCTTTATAGCCATTGTCCCTTCTACTTAAATCTTCCCCTGATCCTATTTACCAGAGTTTACAGTTCAGAGTGTTGTGTGCTAAATTGTTTGTGTTTTTACAACCATCACTAAGTGCTAACTCTGAAAAGTGGTTAAGTTGCCAAAAGGAGAATCCATAGATAAAGAGGACACAGAACTGGATGGATACGTAGTGCCTCCTTTCTTCTTCACCTGCTCTGTCTGTGGTCCTGGGAGTACAGCTTCAGTGTACACTGAGGGGCTTTCTAGAACCCCACCTCCCTATGTTTTGAAGGGCAGAGAGGTCAAGGAAATGGACAGTCAGGAGGCTGAAATTTGCCCCCACTTTGCCATGACTAATCAGGTAGCTCGGGTAAGTCATTCAAGCTTTCTAAGCTTCTGTTTCTTCATCTGTAAACTGGGATCAGTGCACTGTCCTCTCTTACACCAGGGCGAAGAGGGGACTCCTGTAAAACTGGGGAACTATTTTCCTTTTTTTGTGTGTGATTGCTACAGAAGATGATACTAAGGTACTATGAATACCGAGGAACAGGAAAGCTGGAGCGAGGGAAGAGATGCCTTGAATCTCTCTATGCTTCTCAGTTCCTCACCTGTCAAGTAGGAATAAATTATGCCAGTTCTCTCTTCACGGGCAAGTGAAGTTGAGAGACTACTTTAGGTCTTTGGATTAAAAAGTGCTAAGAAACACAGAAGGACTGTGTCCCTGCTCTAACCGTCCATACCCTCCCCTATAGCATTAGCCCAGCCCTTCAATGTCTTGTCTCCAGAATTACCCTAGTTCTGCACATGGTCCTATCTCTGTTACAGCTAACGAAGCCCCAAGGAAATCTCTGACTCATCACAGTGCCTCTCGCTACAGGATATTCGGCATCATTTTATCACAAGGTCTAGGATCCCCAAAGAGTAACGCCTGTCATATAGGCTTGCTATTAAAACAGAGACTTCTCAAGACAAAACAGCAACATTTGGGAAGACGTGTTTGGTGTGCTGCCTTTACTCTGTCTCTTTTTCGTCCTTGCCTTCAGAGATGATAAGGTTTATAACTCTGATGACTGTTGTTAGGCATTTCAATGACAGTGATATTTTCAGCTAGGAAGGGTACCCCGATAAAGTAAGTTGTAACATACTACTAAGATAACTCAAATATCTTACCATGTCTGTGTATTTAGGTTCAAATTCAGGTAAAATTTCAGCAATATCAGACCCCCAATTTTAAACTTAATTTTTTGCTTAATTTTTAACTGTTAACATAGTTTCTGAATTATATACAGTGCCTCCCCTCAAAAAATATCCATTGATATGGAATAAAGGAATGAATGATTATGCTATCTAGAATAACATGCAAATGCCACAAAAAATGGTAACTCATTAAACAGTCTTTTTAATGCCATGTTTTGAAAGTGAGTTTATGAAAGGAGAAAAAATGGGAAAAAATAAGGAACAATTATTGAGTGTATACTATATGTTTAGAACTGTGCTAGACATGTTATACATATTTTTATGTAGGACTAATATATTTAACCTTCACAATTACACAGGAGATCATTAATATAATGCTCATTATACATCTGAGATGAGGCTGAGAGTGTTTACATGACTTGCCTAGAAGTGAAAAAAGTAAGAGGGTATTAGATGCTTGAGTAAAGGTATATAGCAAAGAAACACTGAGAAGGATAATGGCCTGGACCCCTACTTTACCATCCACAAAAATTATTCCAAATAAATAAAAATGAATGTAAGACTTGAAACCATAAAACTCCAAGAAGATAACACAGGGGAAAGACTCCTTGATACTGGCCTTGGCCATATTTAGATATAATACCAGAAGCACAAGCAACAAAAACAAAAATAAATAAGTAGGGTGACATCAAACTAAAAGTTTCTGCATAGCAAAGGAATAATTAACAGATGCAAAGCTAACCTACTGAATGGGAGAAAATATCTGCAAATCATATATTTGATATGGGGTTAATATCCAAAATTTACAAAGAACTCACATAACTCATAGCAAAAATTAAAAAAAAAAGTAATCCAAATAAAATAAGGGTGGAGGAACTGAGTAGATATTTTCCCCAAGAAGACATACAACAGGTACATGAAAAGGGGCTCAACATCACTAGTCACCAGGAAAACACAAACCAAAAGCACAATGAGATATCATTTCACACCTGTTAAAATGGCTACTATCAAAAAAACAAGAGATTAATGCCTGCAGGATATGGAAAAAAAAAAAAAGGGAACCCTTGTGCTCTGTTGGCAGGAATGTAAATTGATACAGTCATTATGGAAAACAGCATGGAGGTTCCTCAGTGAATTAACAGAACTACATTTGATCTGGCAATTCCACTTCTGATTATATATCCAAAGGAGATGAAATCACTATCTCAAAGAGATATCTGCACCCCCATGCTCACTGCAGCCTCATTTCCAATAGCCAAGTCATGGAGACAACCTAAGTTTCCATCAACAGATGAATGGAAAAAGAAAATGGGAAAATATATATATTCATATACATGAAATATTATTCAACTATAGAAAGGAGGAAATCCTGCTATTGGAAAAACATGAATGGATCTTGCTAAGTGAAGTAAGTCAGACAGAGAAAGACAAACACTATATGATCTCACCTATATGGACATGGAATTGAAGAAAAATTGAACTCATAGAAACAGAGAGTTGATTGGTGTTTGATAGGGGCTGAAGGGAGGGATTTTTGGATACTGGAGTCATGTGAGCACCCTCCCAGGCAGAAAAGAAGTAAGACAAAGGGAGCAACTGAAGGCGTAAGAAGAAGAGAATGCCTGACAGCTCTTTATAGAGCATACACTAGATAATTCATGGGGAGAGCCACCTTACATTTAAAATAGAATTTAACTTGCAAATGTTTCATTTTCTGGAAAACACATGTTTCCTAAAGCAAGATATGCCAGCACTAAGTGGTTTGATGTCTTAGCAAGTGACTGAAGGGCAGCATAACCAAAAATTAGGTAATATTCTCCTGTCAAGAGTCGCGGTATCCTGCCAGAATCTGCCATCTAATGTGTAAGCTGGTGCTGAGTGTTTAATCTTATGTAAAAGTGTAAGTCAATAAAGAATGACTGATGGTAAGCTGACTCAAAAAAGTTTTCAGTGAGGCATTTCTATCATGCCTGGTTAGAACTGTGATTGTCAGCCAAGGAACAAAGTTGTTGAATGAAACTACTATTAACTGAACAAGAAAAATGAAAAGGTTTTATTAAAGAAACAGATTTGGAAATTCCCACTCTCCATTTTTATTTAGAGAGATAGAGAAAAAATACACACATGTTCCTGTGCAAATATCGCCACTAATTTAATCACTTTAATCTTATTGTGGTAACAGAGATTACTGTCTTAAATATTTGGGGCTCCAAGTTTTATTAATTTAAACCTAATATGTTCATTTGGCATTCACTTTTAATCAGCCTCTATAAATGAACCTGATTACCTTGAGTATTAATAATAATAATCAACTTGCTAATGATTTCTTTTCCCTCTTGAGTTATAGGATTAAGCACAGCCATTTAATCATATTTATTAGCATTTTTTTCAGTGGAGAAACTAAATCAAATGCAAATGCAAGAGTTTGCACACACTTGTCAATAAATTTTTCTCTTCTTTTCTTCTTTTTCCATTTTTATCTCCAGGTTCAAAAGCCACTTACTATACCCTCCAAAATACACCAGATCCTATGTCAGAGAATTATCAGGAGAAAGTGAAGGGGCCAGCACATCTGTGCCATCAAAATTATCATTGATTATAGCAACATCTGCTGTTGGTCACTCAAGGGTCAGACACTATTTACAAACTCTATATATACCTCAGGTAAAACTTAGGTGCATGCGTGCTAAGTTGCTTCAGTCATGTTCGACTCTGTGCAATCCTATGGACTGTAGCCTACCAGGGTCCTCTGTCCATGGGATTCTCCAAGCAAGAATACTGGAGTGGGTTGCATGGCCTCCTCCAGGGGATCTTCCCAACCCAGGGATCAAACTCATGTCTCTCCAAGTCTCCTGCATTGGCAAGCAGATTCTTTACCACTAGCACCACCTGGGAAGGCATTCAGTATTTCCATTTGGCAGATGAGGAAACGGAGACTTAGAAAGATTGAGTAAATAGCAAATGACAACACCCATGGCTGATTCATGTGAATGTATGGCAAAAATCAACACAATATTGTAAAGTAATTAGCCTCCAATTAAAATAAATAATTTTTTTTTAAATAGCAAATGACAGAATTTGTCTCTCTGATTCCAAAGATGGTGCTGTTAATCATTGGACTGCTGTACTCATTCATAAACATTCACATTAGGTCACAAGATCCCTGGCATAAGACCTTCAGAAAGGAAATATTCCCAGGCCAAGAGCTTCCTTGGACTAAATTAATACAAGAAAGTGGATGTCATACTAAACCTATCTACAGTCATGCTGAGAACCATGCAGAAGGGCCAGTGGTTGGGAGAGGGTGTTGAAAGAAAGCCAGTATTATTCTAGATGAGATGCTGAGACCACAATGGTTGAAAGCCTAGACGGATGATCAGTCCCAGGTGAGACGGTATGCAAGCTGTAAAACCACATTGCCTCAGATCCTATCTTCTTACTTCATCAAGTGTCCCCCACTCCCTTTCTGCTCTCCTTTCCACTCTGGTCATTGCCCAAATGCAGCTCTGTGCAACTGCCTGTGAAGCCCACTCACATCCAGTCATGAACCTCAGGCCACTTATGATTTCCTAGTTCTAACACCTTGACCACGCACTGGATTTACCCCTGTTAGTTCCACTTCTGATTCCTTGGATAAGACAGCTATCCATCTCACTGCTCCCTGTCTTAAACCCTTTGGGCTGCTATAACAAAAAATACTATTGACTGGAAGCCTAGTTCTGAAAGCTGGGAAGTTCAAGATCAAGGCTCGGAAGATTCAGTGTTTGGTGAGGGACCACTTCCTGGTTTAAAAATGTCTGACTTCTGTTTATGTCTTCAAATGAAGAAAAAAAGAGGCAGGAGAGCTCTCTGGAGTTTCTTTTATAATGACACTAAACCCAGTATTCTTTGGCATTGCCTTTCTTTGGGATTGGAATGAAAACTGACCTTTTCCAGTCCTGTGGCCACTGCTGAGTTTTCCACATTTGCTGGCATATTGCATGCAGCACTTTCACAGCATCATCTTTCAGGATTTGAAATAGCTCCACTGGAATTCCATCACCTCCACTAGCTTTGTTGATAGTGATGCTTTCTAAGGCCCACTTGACTTCACATTCCAGGATGTCTGGCTCTAGGTCAGTGATCACATCATCATGATTATCTGGGTCATGAAGATCTTTTTTGTACAGTTTTTCTGTGTATTCTTGCCACCTCTTCTTAATATCTTCTGCTTCTGTTAGGTACCTACCATTTCTGTCCTTTATAGAGCCCATCTTTGCATGAAATGTTCTCTTGGTATCTCTAATTTTCTTGACGAGATCTCTAGTCTTTGCCATTCTGTTGTTTTCCTCTATTTCTTTGCATTGATCGCTGAGGAAGGCTTTCTTATCTCTTCTAGCTATACGTGAACCGTGAACTTCCAGATGTTCAAGCTGATTTTAGAAAAGGCAGAGGAACCAGAGACCAAATTGCCAACATCTGCTGGATCATCGAAAAAGCAAGAGAGTTCCAGAAGAACATCTATTTCTGCTTTATTGACTATGCCAAAGCCTTTGACTGTGCGGATCACAATAAACTCTGGAAAATTCTGAAAGAGATGGGAATACCAGACCACCTGACCTGCATCTTGAGAAATTTGTATGTAGGTCAGGAAGCAACAGTTAGAACTGGACATGGCACAACAGACTGGTTCCAAATAGGAAAAGGAGTACGTCAAGGCTGTATATTGTCACCCTGCTTATTTAACTTATATGCAGAGTACATCATGAGAAACGCTGGACTGGAAGAAGCACAAGGTGGAATCAAGATTGCCAGGAGAAATATCAATAACCTCAGATATGCAGATGACACCACCCTTATGGCAGAAAGTGAAGAGGAACTCAAAAGCCTCTTGATGAAGGTGAAAGAAGAGAGTGAAAAAGTTGGCTTAAAGCTCAACATTCAGAAAACGAAGATCATGGCATCTGGTCCCATCACTTCATGGCAAATAGATGGGGAAACAGTGGAAACAGTGTCAGACTTTATTTTTGGGGGCTCCAAAATCACTGCAGACGGTGACTGCAGCCATGAGATTAAAAGATGCTTACTCCTTGGAAGAAAAGTTATGACCAACCTAGATAGCATATTGAAAAGCAGAGACATTACTTTGCCAACAAAGGTCCATCTAGTCAAGGCTATGGTTTTTCCTGTGGTCATGTATGGATATGAGAGTTGGACTGAGAAGAAAGCTGAGCATCGAAGAATTGACGCTTTTGATCTGTGGTGTTGGAGAAGACTCTTGACAGTCCCTTGGACTGCAAAGAGATCCAACCAGTCCATTCTGAAGGAGATCAGCCCTGGGATTTCTTTGGAAGGAATGATGCTAAAGCTGAAATTCCAGTACTTTGGCCACCTCATGCAAAGAGTTGACTCAATGGAAAAGACCCTGATGCTGGGAGGGATTGGGGGCAGGAGGAGAAGGGGACGACAGAGGATGAGATGGCTGGATGGCATCACTGACTCAATGGACGTGAGTCTCAGTGAACTCCGGGAGTTGGTGATGGACAGGGAGGCCTGGCGTGCTGCGATTCATGGGGTCGCAAAGAGTCAGACACGACTGAGCAACTGAACTGAACTGAAACCCAGTATGAGAGCTCCACCTTCAAGACATGGTCACCTTCCCAATACATGGGGTTAGAATTTCAACATATAAGGGAGGGGGCACAAACATTCATTCCATAACACCCCCAAAGGATACACAGCTGTCAGATCCCAGTTTCTCCTGGGACTGAATCCCAGGCTAGGCTTAGCAAGATAATTACACACAGTCACCTTTAGGCTGAGCCTAGTTCAAAACCAAAATCACAAAAAGCAACAGAAAATAGCAGCCAGGCTTTTCCAACTTTTTCATAGCCTCCAATTAAAATAAATAAATTTAAATTTAAAAATAAATAAATAAACTTAAAAAAAAAAGGAAAAGGGAGTTTCAGTGTTGGTTTAACACTCATATTAATAAAATAAAGTATTTAAAAACCACATGATCATCTCAATAGATGCAGGAAAAGTATTGGACATAAACCCAACATCTTTTTATGATAAAATAACCACAAAACTTATTACAAAGCAATCAAGACAGGGTAATATTGGCACAAGGATAGATATATTGATCAATGAAATAGAATTGAGAATCCAAAGATAAACTATCACATTTATGGTCAAATGATTTCCAACAAGCATGCCAAGACAATTCAGTGGAGAAAGAATAGTCTTCTAAGACACAGGGCTGGGACAACACAAAAGTTGGACCCTTACTTTACACTATGAACAAAGATGAACACAAAATGGATCATAAACTTATTTGTAGAAGCTAAAAGTGCAAAACTCTCAAGAGAAAATATAGGAATAAATCATCATGACCTTGGGTTATACTTAAATATTCTAAATAAGATACCAAAAACAAAAGCAACAAACATACATGAATAAATTGGGGTTCATGAAAGTTAAAAACTTTTGTGCATCAAATGATACCATCAAGAAAGTGAAAAGATATCCCAGAAAACAGGAGAAAATATTTGCAAGAAATACATATGACAATACATGTTTGACCTACCCAGAACACTTACAACTTACCAATAAAAAGAAAAATTATCCAATTTTTAAATCAGCAAAGAATTTGAATAGCTACTCCTCCAAAGAAGATAGACAACCAATAATTACATAAAAAGGAGCTCAGCTTCAGCAATCAATAGTAAATATAAACCAAAACCACAATGAGAGACCACTTACCATGAGCTAGGAGGCCTATAATCAGAAAGAGGGACAGTAACAAATGTTGGTGAGGATGTGGAGAAACTGGAGCCTTTACACACTAGCTGTGGAACTGTACAATGGTGCAACCATGATGGAAAAGAGTTTGGCAATTTCTTAAAAGGTTAAAGCATAACCACATAACCAGCAAATCCATTACTAGGTATATACGCAAGAGAAACAAAGACTTACATCCATACCAAAACTTGTACACAAATGTTCATAGCAGGATTATTCATAAGAGTCAAAAAGTGGAGACAACCCAAATGTCTGTCATATCATAAACAGATAAACAGAATGTGGCATATCCCTACAACCTAATGTGATTTGGCAATAAAAAAGAATAAAGTGCTGATAGATGCTATGACATGGAGGAAACGTGAAAACATTATGCTAAATGAAAGAAGCCAGACACACTAAAACCACATATTATGACCATTTGTGATTCCAAACCACATAGGATTTCATTTATCAGCAATGTACAGAAGAAGCAAATGCACAGAAACAGAATGTAAATCAGGGCCTAGAAATGGACCCGGACAGTGTGAAGAGGGAGTGATAACAAATATTAACTATAAAAGTATATAGTTTTTTCTTCTGGAGGTCATTTAAAATGTTCTAAAATTAGATTGTGATAATACTTTTCAAAAGTTTTTAATTTAAGAAAAATGCAAAAGTAAGGATGGAAACCTAAAAAAATGTGATTGATGATGGCATGCTAAAGTTTAGGTTTGTCCACCAGATTGAAGACTAGGAACTAGAAAGAATATGCAAAAAGGAGTCCACCAGTTTACTTTTAAACCCCTTATAAATTTATACAGATTCATCCTATATAATCACAGGCTTTCTGAAATTGACAGAGTAGCAAACCAACTTGGGTCCATTGGAATCTGGAAACTAATCTCACCTCTATCAATAGTTTGCTGTGGAATTTGTCCACATCAAACCTGTATATCATTTCCTCATTAGTAATTCATCCCTGTCTAGTGCGCCTAGTATCAAACAAGTGGACAAGTACACAAGTATCAAACAAATGGACATGGGGGGAAAAGCAGAAACCTTTCCTGTGTTCTGAATATCCTAGATAAACCCATATAAATGTGTCTGAAAAGCTGCTGAAAGCGCCACCAGGGTGTACTGGCCCGGTGCAGGCTCATTCCATCTCTCAAGAGCCAATCTTGCTCTTCTCTTCCCTACCCTACGTTCACTGACATCACACTGGTAGTTTGAAATCAGCCACAGTGGAGGTTTCAGAATGTATCCATTTTCTTGGTTATCTTAGTCTAAGATACCTCTTTGTTTATTTAACTTATATGCAGAGTACATCATGAGAAACACTGGGCTGGAAGAAACACAAGCTGGAATCAAGATTGCCAGGAGAAATATCAATAACCTCAGACATGCAGATGACACCACCCTTATGGCAGAAAGTGAAGAGGAACTAAAAAGCTTCTTGATGAAAGTGAAAGTGGAGAGTGAAAAAGTTGGCTTAAAGCTCAACATTCAGAAAACGAAGATCATGGCATCCGGTCCCATCACTTCATGGGAAATAGATGGGGAAACAGTGGAAACAGTGTCAGACTTTATTTTGGGGGGCTCCAAAATCACTGCAGACGGTGACTGCAGCCATGAAATTAAAAGACTCTTACTCCTTGGAAGGAAAGTTATGACCAACCTAGATAGCATATTCAAAAGCAAAGACATTACTTTGCCAACAAAGGTTCATCTAGTCAAGGCTATGGTTTTTCCTGTGGTCATGTATGGATGTGAGAGTTGGACTGTGAAGAAGGCTGAGCGCTGAAGAATTGATGCTTTTGAACTGTGGTAGTGGAGAAGACTCTTGAGAGTCCCTTGGACTGCAAGGAGATCCAACCAGTCCATTCTGAAGGAGATCAGCCCTGGGATTTCTTTGGAAGGAATGATGCTAAAGCTGAAACTCCAGCACTTTGGCCACCTCATGCGAAGAGTCGACTCACTGGAAAAGACTCTGAGGCTGGGAGGGATTGGGGGCAAGAGGAGAAGGGGACGACAGAGGATGAGATGGCTGGATGGCATCACTGACTCAATGGACGTGAGTCTCAGTGAACTCCGAGAGTTGGTGATGGACAGGGAGGCCTGGCATGCTGCGATTCATGGGGTCGCAAAAGAGTCGGACACAACTGAGCAACTGATCTGATCTGATCTGAAGATGCCTCTTTGCTTGGGCCGTTTTCTTCCTGGAGCCCTTAGAGCTGGGGGTCATGTGAACTCTTGTGTTTTAGAAGCAGGACAGTCCAGTGATTAAAAGCACCTGCTTGGAGTCTGACTGACAGAGGCTCTAGTCTTTGCTCTGCCATTTGGGACTTAATCTTTTTTCTGGAGAGCTGATTTATGGTCACAGCACTAGTAGCTTCCAAAGAAGCCTGTCATTCTGTATCATGGTTCACAAGTGGATTTAAGGATCTCCTTAAGGGAGGGGCCATCTTGAAAACAAAACAGTATCTATCATTTAAAATGGTCCTCCAACAGAAACTGAGTCCTAGAGAAAGAGCGGCTAAAATAAGAGCAGGTGAAACCTGAAAGAGATGCTTTATAAAGATCTCTGAGCTACGTGGAGCAACAGCCCAGGAGAACCCCGGGGCTCCCTTACTCAGGTACAGCTAGCAGGAGCTGGGGGGACTTGTGCACTCCACACAGGTGGACCCCACCCAAGCTGCATCTGAACCAGCCCACATTTGGAATAGATAGGAAGAAAAAAGGAGATAACCATTTGCAGACTTGTGAATTGGTTCGTTCATACACACTAGCTACTAACATGAACAACTTGCTGTAAGGGTTTATTGGCTAACTCTTATTCTCTGCATCCTCTCTTCCAGAGCCCTTAAACCCTCAGATCAAGTGATTGACTCTTTTATTTTTAATAGCAGCTCTACTGAGACATAATTCACTACCATACAATTCAACCTTTTAAAGTGTATAATTTAATGGGCTCTAGTATATTCATATACAACCATCACCACTATTTGTTAATACTTTTAGAACATTTTCATCACCTCAAAAAGAAACCCTGTATACATTGGCAATCACTCCCCACTGCTCCCTTCCTCAGGCCCTGGCAAATACTAACATACTTCCTATCTCTATGGATTTGCCTATTCTGAACATTTTATATAAGTAGAATAATTCAAGATAAGACCTTTTCATATCTTGACTGGTTCTATCACTTAATGCAATGTTTTCAAGGTTCAGGCTATAGCATGTTCTTCTATGTCATTCCTTTTTATTGCCAAATGATATTCCATTATATAGGTACACCACCATCTGTTCATCCACCCATCAGTTGATGGAGATTTGGGTTGTTTCCACTTTCCAGCTATTTTGAATAATGATGCTGTGAACATTCATGTTTAAGCTGGTGCCTAACTCTGTCGACATTTGAATCTCTCTCCTGGCTGTGCTCCTGGCACTATGAATGGACCTGTATTCTCTCAGGCTCCCCCAGGACTGCTTTCTCCTCCAGCACTGCTTTCTCCACTCTGTACTTTTTCAAACAGACTCACATTCATTCCTTGCTGGTCTCCTTGCCTCCAAACTCTCTCCAACTCTAGTTCTCCCCATATTTTGACACCAGGTTTACTTTTCTTGGCATTGATCTTCATGGTTTCCATTCCATGCTCAAGAGCCTTGGCTAAGGGCCTGCCATTCATGGTGTGGCATCCCCAGTACACCCTACCAGCTTCATTCCCTTCTATATTTTGTCCTGGCAATTGGACTGAAAGCCCCTGTCTCTTCATACCACTCATTCCTACCTTCATCCAATATCTACCTACCAGGGTCACCTTATACATCCCTCTGCCATCTTATGCTCACCTCTTCATTCATCCAGCAAACATTATTAAATTCCTATTAAGTGCCTAGGCACAGTGCTGGGTATTGGAGACATCAAGATGAACTAGTCTTAAGGAGTGCATAATCCAGATCTGAATACAGCAATGGGAGGTGGGATTGAAGAGGATGAATAACCTGTTAACAGACAATGAAGAACCAGTGTAGCGATGCAGAATGGCCTATTTGTCCCATCCCTTTAGTGACTCATCCAAGGTTTGCAGAGTCTTGCTCCATATGAAGTTTTTGATAGAATTTTTTTGGTACAGGGGTTTTATAATTGAAATTTTGAGAACTCTTCTTTTTTTTTTTGCAATATATAACCCAAAAAAGGGTAAGCAAGCCCCATTTTCCCCAAGCAGTGACTGAGGCTAGAGAGAGAGTAGGAGGCATTCTTGGATTGCCCTGGACAGACACATCTGCACTCTGTCAGGACTATCAAAATTGCCATGACAATGACCCTAGGCACTTCCAAGGATAAATCCTGTAAGCACTTGGCTGATTTCAGCAAGATCCAACTGCACATCCTTGAAATTTGCATGCTATGAAAGAAAGAAACAAAAAAGGTAGTTGGAAGGGGAATGGAGGGAAAGGAAGAAGAGAAAGCCTGAAGTAGGGAAGAAGTCTGCTCAATCTTGGACTAGTACTCAGCTCACATGTGAAGAGAGCTCAACTGACATGCTGACTTCACCTTCCTTGAAATCACTGAGGTACCTACGCACAGTTCCAGATCAAACTCTAAGCGCTTCAAGGTCTCAGAACTTTTCCTCACTATTGGCCAGATCTGTAAAGAAGGAAGGAATGTATGGAGTTTATTCCCCAAGGGTTCTTATTTATACCCTATATGTAGGGCTTGGCCTCTGCTAGACTGTAATGTTGGTATATTTAGACTTTAGAGTCCTGGCCTCTGCTTTCCCATCTCTCCCATTCTCACCCTGGGCCCTGATTCAAACTGAAGATCAACTCTCCTAATCATAAAGATGGACACACTGAGGTCTAAAACTAGAAAGATCAGATACTCACCAGGCAGGAATATTGTAGAGAAACACCTTTGTTCAAAGAAGGTTAGACTAACTGACCCCTAATTCCATTCCGACACAAAGGTACAACAATTCCAAGACTTGTCGAAAGGAACCCAGCAACTTAGAGGCAAAGCCTGGACCAGAACCCAGGTCTGCCACTGCCAATCCAGAAACTACTGGCGAATGAATCTCAGTTTATCTTGCTGATGAGTCTACCATCAATTTGGATCTTTCAACTCAGATCTTAAACATATATTAAGCCTATAAACATCTTCAAGATTTTTATGGGGAGAAGAGAATACTAGGGGAGGGTTGAAGAAGGAACAAAATAAGACATTTAGAACTCCCTTTATGCAACTGGTATTTTCATTAGAAGCTAAGACTGCAGTCACATTTTGAAAACCAAATTCCACTTGTAAATGAAAAGCATCTGACCTGTAAATTTATTTTACTGTGAATTCTTATAAAGGGGACAATCCTTTTTGCAAAGTGAATGATACTCCTGAATGTGTTAATGTAGAATATTTAGATGTTTGTGGTTGGTTTTGATCATAGCTTTACCTATATCTTATACTCATTTTATAGATTTAAAAAACAAGCTCCAAAAGGGAGTCCTGTCTCATCCAAGAATAGCCCAGGACAAACCCAGCTATTTGTTTAGGTTCAGCTCTCCAATTCCTTCCCCATTCACTCAACCTCATGGCCTAGATCTCTACAGAACTTCATCTGATCTCTTCATCTTGCCTACATCAATGTCCAGAGCTGCAAGTTGGCCATAACTTGATATTTTTTTAAATATTTTTTAAAAATTATTTATTTCTTTGGCTTTAATATTTATCTATTTAATTGCACCACGTGGTGCATAGACAGCATGTGGGATTCTAGTTCCCCAGCCATGGATCGAACCTGTGTCCCCTGCATTGCAAGGTGGATTCTTAACCACTGGACCACCAGGGAAGTCCCAACTTGAAGTTTTTTTAAGCAAGGCTTTCAAACAACCGTGTGCTAGATACAGGCATGGAAGAAAAGACTCATCTCCCTGACATACAAAGCCACTTTGAGTTTCCCTAATCCCCAAGCAATTCCCTGCCTGCTGGCTCTTACTGCTTAAAAGAAACATAAGCTCCTCTGACATTGACCGGGACAAGTGCTATGTATTTGAGAAGACAGGGGAAAAGGACAGCAGAAACATCTTTAAGTGCATTAGCAGCCTGCTTGATTTCTGCAGGCTGTTCTAGTCGGCCTGACACCCATCTCCAGAGGAGGGACCCTTGAGACCACAGGCTGGCAAAGCATGGGTTCCCTGGGAAATGGTGAGCTGCAGAAACAAATCATTCTTTTTCCTAGAACAAGCAATCCTGCAAATTCACCCTTACTGGAACAAAGAGCATTATTTTTTCCTTCTTTCTGCTGACTTTCCTTTAATGTTACAGCCAGTGAATGCATAGTGCTTACTGACCAGGCCACTCATTCACCAGTTAAGCACAAGCGTCTGTTTTAGTTGCTCAGTTATGTCCGACTCTTCACAACCCCATGGACTATAGCCCGCCAGGCTCCTCTGTCCATGGGGTTTTCCAGGCAAGACTACTGGAGTGGGTTGCCATTCTCTTCTCCGGAGGATCTTCCTGACTTAGGCATAAGTGGTAGACCCTAAACTGTCAGAAGCCTATAACTACCTCTTTAAGGATATATAACTTACCCCCAACTATTTAAGTCTTCTCTCTCCAACTGAGGCAAAGCCCTGTATGTCTTTGCTTTACCCACAGAGTCTTGCTAATGTTTAGGAGAGACTTGGCACTGACTACACTCATAAATCTATGGATAAGAAATTTTTAAGTTTTAGAGTCATTATGAATCTCAATCTATAAACTGAGACATACAAAAAAATGATCTCTTCATTTTCATTAAATCAAATTAACTTCTTTTTTGAGTTCACATCCTCCTAAATTTGCAAAAATTTCAACCTCAGTATTGCTGGAGTCTCACTCATCCTCAGGCCTCCCCAGAATCCAGTAGGCTTCCTCAAAAAAGCAAGGGAAGGGACTCAATTACGCTGCCCATCATGGTCACTGCTGACATCCTCATTGTGCCCTGCAGTAAAGTCTTTAAGTCTGGTATCTCTCTGCTTCCATGCCCAGCCAGAAGAAAAGCATTTTTTTTTCTACCACTGTGAACAAAGAAGCCTAAAGTTAGCCTCCCTAGATTCATCATTCACCCCTCCCAAAATCTTGTCACCATTTTGGGCCAAAAGCCCTCACATTGCTGAGCCCAAGCCTTGCCAAGCTTTCTCCCTGCCGCCTACCAGTCCTGGTGCTTATTCAAGTCTGAGGGAATTCACTCTCCCACTCCTCTCATTGTTCCTGATGGCAACCATTAGAGTCTCTTCAATGAAGTCACCAAGATGGTCATGGAAGAATCTTACTCAGACTACAATTAGGAAGTCAACCTGCCTGCTAAAAGAAGGGAGCAGTGGTCCTTTCTACTTTGAGACAGTGCAGCAAACAGCAGAAAAGACCATGAGTGGAAAGAAGAGAGACTTTGTATACGATTAGGTTCTTTGTTTGTAAGCAATTGAAACTGACTCTGAAAAATGTAGACAAAATAATAATTCATTGGCTAATGTATGAGGACTGAAGGAAGATCTGAACAAGCAGTCCTCAAGAAGGACAGGAAAAGAGCAGTTCCAAGAATTTCAGTCAGGATCTCACAGATGAAAGAAGAATGACTCAGCTCTGGCCGCCTCTCTGAGTCTTTCCACTGCCGACTGAACTCCCAGGAGGGAGTCGGATGGGCCTAACCCAGGTTATGTGCTTGCCACTCCATGGATAAGAGAGCTGAGGGCCAAGGAGTACTTAGATCAATAGGTTAACCCAACACATCGAAGAGGGGACGGAGAGTTCCCGTAAAAGGAAAGCAGAGTGCTGCAACCAAATGAAGGGAGGCTGGACGGACAAAATGACTAGTGCCTCTCACAGACTTGGAAAGACTGAAGAGTCTTCCCAAGTAACAAATTTCCAGGGGATAAGCACTGTGTGTGGAGGAGAGAAAAACATGCTCACATGAATGGCACAACTCTTACATAACCTTGGAAGATCTGCAGGTGTAAAAACCAAGAGCTTATGAAAAAGAATATCAGCATTAAGGTAAGAACATGATCAACCCCAGAGCAACTGTGTGAGAAAAGATCAGGCCACATCCTACAGGGTCAGGGTATCCGAAAACGCTTGCAGAAGAAAACCACAGAGCACACCAAAAAGAGGAACATTTTCTTAGGGATAAAGATTTCATTAACTGTCTTGAAAGACGCTACTTAAGATTTATTCAAGAATCTTACTCCAAAAGCACGTGCCAGTGTTGTATAAAAGTATGCTTCAGCTAACTGTGTGATAAAATACACATAGTCCTCATAATTACATGTGAGTTCAATCATCATCAACTAATTTCTTTACGGACTTCACAAAGTTCCTTCTTAAAGAATTCATCCTGTAATCATTAAACATTGGTATCATGACTGGATATGACTTCAGGGAAGATTCTGAGGGCACAGCGGGCAAAACCAGGTAACCACTGCCATGTGGAAATGGTGTCTCAAGACTTATTTCTCTGTGTGTGCCCTGCACAGCCATGAAGCCTGACATGTAGAACTTTTTTTTTCCTTTTTTTTTTTAAAAAAAGCAACATCAGGGCAGCATTTCTCAAATTGGTATTCTATAACTTAGCTCTTTAAGACCTTCTGGAGGGGGAAAATAGAAAACAGGGTTCCGTGAATTAAAAGAAGCAGAGACTAGACCAGAGACTGGAGGGTTAATAGTTCATTGGTCACATATTGAGAATCATGACGAGGAAAGTACTATGAAAGAAAAACAAAAACAAAAGAAAAGAAAACAATAAAGTATAGAACAGCTAGGTGAGGTATCCCATTTAGGAAGTAAAATCGTCAGAGAAGTAGATAAGAGTGACCTGAGAGCCTAGAGGTCATACCCCCTTTGTTCTCAACCATGAGTTTATCTCTTTTTTTCAGGAATAAGGAGTTCAGCAACAACATGGATAAATCTAAAAATAATCAATGCTGAATGACAGAAGTCAGACAAAAAAAAAAAAGAGCATAAGTTGTATGATTCCATTTATACAAACTTCTAGCATTGGCAAACCAATCTGCAGTAATGGAAAGTAAATTAGTGGTTGACTGAGGATGGGGTTAGTGGGACAGGTGGCAAGAGGAGGACTGAGTGACCAAAGGAAGGGTATGTTCATTCTGTTGTGATAGCTTCCCACGCGCTGATGTCAAAACTCACCAAACGGCACACTTTAAATATGTACATGTTCCTGTGTATCAATTATATCTTGATAAGGCTGTTTAAAATAAAAGCTCCATGTCATTCATGGAGCTTAATCTGTAGCCCAGTTTCTGTTTCAGCATTAATGACATTTTGGGCCAGCTAGGTCTTTATAGGAGGGGCTGTCCTGTGCCTTGTAGGATGTCCGGCGGCATCCCTGTCCTCTACCACTACATACCAGTAGCACCGTGTGATATTATGATTTATCATAAGACATAAACATTTGATCTTCATCCACTCTTCTTGTCACATATCTCCTAAAATCCTGAGAATTTTGTAAGCAATGAGAGTGACCAGAGTATCTATTGTTAGGTTAATAAAGTGACTTCTGCAAAGCACCCAGGTAACCTAAGAATGGGGGCTGGTTACCAGGGGACCCAACCATGGGATTGGAGGGTTGGAACTTTCAGTCCTCACCTTCACCTCTGGGGAAAGAAGAGAAGCTGGAAGTTGAATCAGTCGCTAAAGACCAATGATTTCACCGCCTATGCAATGAAGGCTCCATAAAAGCCTAAAGGGAGGGTTTGGAAAGCTTCCAGGTTAGGGAACTTGAATACTTCCAATCACCACCTTGTGCGCACGTTCAGTCCCTCAATCATGTCTGATCTTTACAACCCCACGGACTGTCGCCTGTCATGTTCTTTTGTCCATGGGATTATCCCAGCAAGAATACTGGAGCGGGCTGCCATGAACTGCACAAGGACACAGGCTCCCTTGTTCGCCCTATGTATCTCTTCATCTGGCTGTTGATTCGTATCCTTTAATATCCTTCATAATAAACTGATAACCCCAGTGAGTATACAGGTTTCCTGAGTTCTGTGGGCCACTATAGCAAATTAATCGAACCTAAAGAAGGGGTTGTGGGAACCTCTGATTTATTGTCAGTTGGTCAGAAGCACAGGTAACAACCTGGGCCTGAAATTGGCATCTGAAGTGGAGGGGAGTCTTGTAGGACTGAGTCCGTAACCTTTGGAATCTGATACCATCTCTGGGAAGATAGTGTCAGAGTTGAGTTGAATGGTAGGACACTCAGCCAGTGTCAGACAGTGGCTTAATGTGGGAGAAAATAGCATAGAAGTTGGAATTGGTGAGGAGAACCATTAACCACTCCACCAATAATAATGACCAAAAATTACATCAGATGCCAAATGTCCCCTCATGGGAAGGGGTGGAAGGGAAGAGAGTCACCTAGAGGTGACAGCCATATGTCTAGAGGGATTTAGCAAGCTACAAAAGAAGTAAAGGCAGGGACTAACCTGAGTCGAATCTGTGTGGACCAGGAAATCCATTCAGCCCTAATAATCAGTGCTGTGGATTGAACAGAGCTTCAAGCTGCTAGCAGGAGCAGAAGGCTGGCTAGAGGGCTATAAGGCGCCTGAGAGAAATGTCAGAAAGTGCCAAAGTCAACTGCTGTAGGAGCAGAGAAGCCTTAAACAATAGCAAAGAAAGATTCGAGGGGAAAGTAAGAAGAATTTAAATAATATCCTGGATTTTTTTATAGTTCCCAGAGTACTATTACTCACCTTACTTGGTCCTTACAAAGTCCACGCAAGGAGGAAAGCAGTGAATATTGTTCTTCTTGTTTTTCAGAGAAAGAAACTAAGACCTAGAAAGAGGATCCATCAGCTTCTGAGTTCCTAGGTCTCTGAGCCCAGCCTTAGCAAAGGAAAGTTAGATAACCTCTCGCCTAATTAGAGCTTCCAGATAAGAATTCTAAAGGTCTATGAGGCTATGATTAAGGCTTCTCAACCTCTGATGGCATCCAACAAGAAACAGGCTGTAACTTGCAGGTAAGAAATTCAGATTAGGAAGTTTAGCTTATGGAAGCATTTCTGGGGTGAGTCTTGCCAGGCAGAGAATGTATGATTGAGCGATATTGAAGAACATGCTCTTCTGGTGTTTAAAAATAAAGATATTTCCTTCACTGGAATGATTTCAAGTTGCTGACAAAAGGCAAGGGGGTTAATTTGAAGCAGTTAGAGGAGCAGTTAGGGGAGAGAATTAAAGAGTGACAGACCAAAGGTCATTTGAACTGGGGTCTAGATTGAACCTCAGCACATTCAGGAATGGGTTAGGTTTCAGAGAATCCAGTCTCTCCTTTTGCATACTTTTTCCCTTCACAGATATTGAAACGTTTCCTTTAGAAAAGCATAAACATTTATATGTAGTGTGAAGGTTTCAAAGCCTCTTCTGCTGCAAAGGAAAACATTCCTCCCTCCTCCCCACCTCCCAAAAAAGAATTGCAGACCTGTGTGGGAGGTTGAGAAATACTTGGGAAAGAGGCCCTCAGATATCACATAGGTGACACCATGGGGTCCACCCTTCCCCAGCCCCAAGAAACCTCACTGCAGGCTAACCATTGCAAGAAGATCCACAGAGACTCAGTCAGCTTTCTAATTGCAACCTAGCTAGTTACCAGAATTTAATGTACGTTTATGATGTGATAATATTTTGATGACCATGTTTATATTTTTAAAGTGCCTTTCTTCTAGGTGAGCTTTAAAGAATGTTCCACAGGGGCTCTTTAACTTTTTAATTATAAGTTAACAACTTTATAGTGAAATATAAACAGAATCCTCAAAAAGAAAAATCCATACAGCAAAAGAAACAATCAATAAAGCGAAAAGACAACTTACAAAATGGGGAAAAAATATATGTAAACCATATATCTGAAAAGGGGTTAATATCCAAAATATACAAAGAACACATACACCAAGAACTCAGTAGCAAAAAAAAAAAAAAAAATGGGCAAAAAACTTAAATAGATATGCTTCCAAAGAAGATATACAAATGGCCAACTGGTATATAAAAAGATATTTAACATCAAGTGACTAAGGAAATGCAAATTAAATCCATACTGAGGTATCACTTCACGATTATTAGAACTGCCATCATCAAAAAGCCAAGATAACAAATGCTGGCAAGCATGTAAAGAAAAGGGAAATCTTTTGCATGGTTGATGGGATGTAAACTGGTACAGCCACTGTGGAGAACAGTACAGAGGAGTCTCAAAAAATTAAAAATATACCTACCATATGATCTCAGCTTCCCTGGTGGCTCAGACGGTAAAGAATCTGCCTGCAATGTGGAAGACCTGGGTTTGATCCTGGGTTGGGAAGATCTCCTGGAGGAAGGCTTGGCAACCCACTCCAGTATTCCTGCCTGGAGAATCCCCATGGACAGAGGTGCCTGGCAGGCTACAGTCCATATGGTCGCAAAGAGTTGGACACAGCTGAGTGACTAAGCACAGCATATGGTCCAGCAATTCTGCTTCTCGGAGTATAACCCAACGAAGTGAAAACACTAACTTAAAAAAGATATCTAGACCCCCATGTTCATAGCAATATTATTTACAATAGCCAAGACATGAAAGCAACCTAAGTGTCCATCAATGGATGAATGGATAAAGAAAATGTGATATATATATATATATACACACACACATATGATAGTGGTTTAGTCACTAAGTCATGTTCAACTCTTGCAACTCCATGGACTGTAACCTGCCAGGCTCCTCATTCAATCCCTAAACCAGGGATTGAACCTGGGTCTCCTGCATTGCAGGTGGATACTTTACCAACTGACCTACCTAGGAAGCCTATATATATATATATATATATATAACATTTATATATTTATATTTATTATATATGTACAAAATCAAAAATTATTCAGCCATAGGAAAACAAGGAAATCCTGCCATTTCCACAACATGGATGAAACTTAAGGGCATTATACTAAGTGAAATAAGTCATACAGAGAAAGACATACTGTATGATCTCATCCATATGTGGAAACAAACAAACAAAAAAACCCACCAAACTCAGAAAAAGAGATCAGATTTCTAGTTGCCGGAAGGGCAGGTGGAAGGCAGCTGGGTGGTGGAGGGCAGCTTGTAGAAAAGTGCTCAAAAGGTACAAACTTCCAGTTCTAAGATAAATAAGCACTAGGGATGTAATGTACAACCTGATGCCTGATGATACACAGGAAAGTAATTACGAGAGTAAATCTTAAGAGTGCTCATCATAAGAAAAAAATACTTTTTTTATGCTTTTTCTATGTATTGTATCTATATGAGATGATGGATGCTAACTAAACCTATTGTGGCAATCATTTCATTATGAACGGAAGTCAAATCATTTAGCTGTACACCTCAAACTTACACAATTGTATATGTCAATAAAACTGGGGAAAGGAGAAGAAAAAAGGAAAATCCCAGGCTTCTTTACCATAAAATCGAAACTAGTATCAAGATATAAGGATCCTTCCTTGCTTTAATATTGTACAAATATAATTTTTCATAGTTGCTATCAATGTACTCATATTATTTTAAGATTTTATTTACTTAACATCACAGAATCTAGATTTTTTCATGTCCTGACTTCATTTACATAGTTTTAAAAAGTAATGTGATATTCAGTTTGTTAGCATACCAGATTATTTAAACAAATCATCATAGTTCGGTCACTCACACTGTTGTTCACTGAAAGAGAAAATTCTTCATTTTTTTTTTTAAGAATCCATATGAGTAGCATTTATTCCTTAAAAGAGGTTTACTACGATTCAGTCTATGGGTCAAACATTAAATGAGAAAAGTCTTAATAGGAATGTGATACTTATCTCCCGATATTTTGCTCATTCATTCATTCATGGAGCAAGATGAAGCAGAAAGATGAAAGGATCTTGAGCCCTTGGCAGCCTCTTACTGCTGTCTGTCATCTTTGCTCTGAACTGCCTATCACATAAATCCCTACTTCCAAAACCACAGTAGTCAAGTTTCTGCCTCTTGTAGCTAGAAGCAATCCTAACTGATAGACCAGCGAAACTTTTCTTTATGTCTGCACCGCCCTTCCTCCTTTGCTCCCACCTCTCTGCTTTCTGAATAAGCCCTGCACATCCATTCTTGATCCTATCCCTGACCCCTGCTTCCTCTTAGATCCTGTTCAAAATGTCTTTTCTTATCTGCACCCTTTATCTCTGCCTCCATTCTGGCCCTTTATATCTACTAATGAACTTGTTAGGAGCTCCTTTCCCTCTACCTAGCTCACCCCTGGGTTAACTCTCTCTTCCTCTCCCCTCACCACCAGACTTCTTGACAGACTTGTCTACACCTACTCACTCCTCAGTCTTGTTCAAGCTGACTTTCACCCCCACAGCTGTGGAACTAGCAATAAGCTCACCCACCAGCAACTTCCTAGTCAGCACATCACACGCCCTTTTCTCAGTCTCCATCCTTCTCCAGCTTTCTGAATGTGACAATTCTGATCAGCTTTACCTTCTTATTTTAAACTTTTTTTCAAATAGAAATATATTAAGTTTTGGAGAAAATTAGTTCAAATGATTGAGAAAATGAATATGGAACTACACCGACCCATTTCCTTTCCTTTTCTAGATGCCACTAAAATATAATAAGAATTTTTTTTAAACACAGTCACCCTACTCCCCCAAAAAAGGAATCATCCAAAGGATAGAGAGAATGAGAAAAGAAATAATTTGTGGCATCCATGAGACTGCTCAGGCTTCCATTTATGGGTGTGTAATTGACGAAGGGCCCCTGCTGCTGGGCTCTGAAAGTCACCTACAACCCATAGTTGAGTTTGGGCCAATGTCATGCTTCCCCGGGGCTGCTCCCTACTGATGACTGAGTATGGCAAGGAACTAAGCCAAAACCATTCCAAGCAGATACCAGACTCTTCCAAAAGCCAACTTTGGCTCAAGGACTCCTGCCTGCCTTGCTGAACACCCTTGCATTGCATCATGGTCTGGGGTGCTCCAACCAGCCTTATTCCCTCCTCTCCTTCATTCTCATCTCAGTCTCATGCTCTCTTGGCCTTTTCTGACTCCCTCCCCATATTCTCTCAAAAAGGCAGTTCTCTAATAAAACCCTTGCACACTTAATATCATCTTGAAATCTGCCTCTTGGGAGACCAGACTATTGCATAACTGCAAGTGAAAGATTTCAGCAAATATTTGGAAGATAACAAGCTGATGGAGGAGCAGGAGCTGATGTAAGCTGTGTGACCCATAAGCGCAGTGGAATGGAAAGGTGATAGGCATTGAGCCAATTCCACCAGCAGATCCAGAAACAATTGGGACTTGGAGATGCAACTTATTGCAGAAGGCGGGAAGAGGGGTGCAATGAGGGGGTAAAAACAGCTTCATCCCGTAAAAATCTGAATCCAGAGAGATCAGGCCACCATCTCCTCTCGCAAATCCTGCCCACCCTCCACAAGCTAAGCCGGGCCCAAACTCCTGGTCCGCAGCAAGTGTGCAATTACAAATACGTGTTGTTTTATGCTGCTTAGTTTGTGGTAATCTGTTACACAACAATAGATAATTAAAGCACACAGAAAATATAAAACAAAACACACAGCAATTATTTAGAAAGGAAGCAAGTGCAAAGGCTGTGGATGGGGGAGGGATATGAGGAAGTATTATATATTTTAATATTAGTTGTTTAAAGCCATTTGAATAATTTTAGCAGGAACATTACTTTGATGTAATCGTTTAAAGTAAAAACTTAAATGCATTAAAGGACCATTGATGTGGGGGTTAATACCTGAGATGGTCTGATACTGGAACAGCCAGTCACAGGAGGGCCTGGGGGAAGATGAAAGTCAGGAGCAGAGCTAGCTGCTAATATAAAGTGAGGAGACTTGGATGTGGCACTCTAAGCTTGATAAAGAGGCAAGAGTTGGAGATTTCTTTAAAAACTAGGAATAAAACCACCATATGACCCAGCAATTCCACTCCTAGGCACATACCCTGAGGAAACCAAAATTGAAAGAGACACATGTATCCCATTATTCATTGCGGCACTATTTACAATAGCTAGAACATGGAAGCAACCTAGATGTCCATTGACAGATGAATGGATAAAGAAGTTGTGGTACATATACACAATGGAATATTACTCAGCCATAAAGGGAATGCATTTGAGTCATTTCTAATGAGGTGGATGAACCCAGAACATATTATACTGAGTGAAGTCAGTCAGAAAGAGAAAGATAAATATCATATTCTAACGCATATATAGGGAATCTAAAACAATGGTACTGAAGAATTTATTTACAGGGCAATAATGGAGAAACAGACAGAGAATAGACTTATGGACATGGGGAGAGGGGAGGAGAGGGTGAGATGTATGGAAAGAGTAACGTGGAAACTTACATTACCATATGTAAAATATATATGTATTGAGCAGACTTACAGGTGTAGGATTAGGACAGAAAATAACAATTGCTTTTCTCCTCAAAGGAACAGGAATACATTACTGGATTTGCAGTTCAAACATGACTTTGTAATCTGACTTTTTAACACATTCAACTTTCCTATGTCTCTCAAATTATTTTGTGACTGCACAGTAACATTGCTTAAATGAATCATCATTTCTTTAAATCACTGCAATATTGCTGAATATGCAGGTTATTTCAAATGTGTAATGTAGAATTGACCATATTGAACATCTCCATTCTCATGGCATTTTTAGTCTATTCAATTATTTCCTTGGAAAATCCTCAATTCTAGGATCACTGGATTGAGGAACATATACATATGCCTAGATTGATATGCAGATGACACCACCCTTATGGCAGAAAGTGAAGAACTAAAGAGCCTCTTGATGAAAGTGAAAGAGGAGAGTGAAAAAGTTGGCTTAAAGCTCAACATTCAGAAAACGAAGATCATGGCATCTGGTCCCATCACTTCATGGCAAATAGATGGGGAAACAGTGAAAATAGTAGCTGACTTTATTTTTCTGGGCTCCGAAATCACTTCAGATGGTGATTGCAACCATGAAATTAAAAGATGCTTACTCCTTAGAAGGAAAGTTATGACCAACCTAGATAGCATATTCAAAAGCAGAGACATCACTTTGTCAAAGGTCCGTCTAGTCAAGGCTATGGTTTTTCCTGTGGTCATGTATGGATGTGAGACTTGGACTGTGAAGAAAGCTGAGCATCGAAGAATTGATGCTTTTGAACTGTGGTGTTGGAGAAGAGTCTTGAGAGTCCCTTGGACCGCAAGGAGATTCAAATCCAACCAGTCCATCCTAAAGGAAATCAGTCCTGAATGTTCATTGGAATGACTGATGTTGAAGCTGAAATTCCTGTACTTTGGCCACCTAATTCGAAGAACTGACTCATTTGAAAAGACCCTGATGCTGGGAAAGATTGAGGGCAGGAGGAGAAGGGGATGACAGAGGATGAGATGGTTGGATGGCATCACTGACTCAATGGACATGGGTTTGGGTGAACTCTGGGTGTTGGTGATGGACAGGGAGGCCTGGTGTGCTGCAGTTCATGGGGTCACAAAGAGTCGGACACAACTGAGCAACTGAACTGAACTGAACTGAGATGAGAATTACCATGTTTCTTTCCAAAAGGCTTAAACCATTTTAAATGCAGGAGTATATTTATTTTACACTTATTTCTCCACCATTTGGTGTTTCCTTTAACTGACCTTTCTCTTGACTAGTTTAGCAGAAGTAAAGTCATGCACAGGATTTTCTTTAATTTTCGGTATCTTTAAATTCAAGGTAGAAAGCCTCTCCCTTTATGTTTGATTATAATTTTTCTCAGTCCCTGTATGGATTGCCTGTTCTCTGCGCCTGCATGGATCATCTGCAGAGCTGGCTCCAAGAGTGCCTTTGATTCCTCCTCCTTCCTGGTAGGGATCCCACCATGCTATCCTGAGCCCACAGCTTTTTTCTTCCAGCAATCTCTCCCAGGGTTTCATTAATCACTCTGGAGCAATGTTTCTCAGAGAGTAGAACAAGGTCCCTTCTCCCAAAAAAGTCACTAGAGACACCTTCAAAGCACATTTCCTAGCCTGATGCCAAATGCACAGAAGCAGAAGCTCCCTGAATCTGCCTTTTAAGCAACTTCTCAGAAGTGATTCTGAGACTGACAACCACTGAGGTAGGACACCCAGATTTCTCTCTCCCGTTTCAGTGTTTTCCTTGCTCTGCACCAGTGCAGTTCAGTGGCCTCCTGGGTCTCTCCAGCCTGATGTGGCCTCAGACTCGCACATCCTAATAGCACTGCTCGTCTGCAACCTGGCTGTTCTCTCACAGGCACCCTCTGCAGATCGGCTCCCGCTGTATTCCCTTTTGATGAAAACAGAACCACCACTCTTCCAGTCTTGGGCCCCACGTGCACAGTTCAAAACTGATGGCCATTTCCAAACTATTCTTTGAAGGCGATTCCTCTTTGGATAAAGGCCTGGGAGACCCGAGGGTAATGACTGGCCTTTCTGTTTGTCTGCATGCCACATCATGTTCAGGAAGCATAACTCAGTGTGACAGATAGCAGCAGCAGGCAGACAGATGGGGTGGCTCTCTGTGCATCTCTAAGAGAGCCACACCCTAGGAAGTGCTCTCTCAGTGGGCCTGCCAGCCCATCACCATGCCCACCCAGGACAGGATGTGAGGAGGGGTGAGAGAAGAGGGCCACACAAAGCAGCTGGGAGTAAAACAGAGGTTTTCTTCACCCTCCAGGCCCTGATCTCTGTGTTTTAAGTGCATCTGAAGGCAGATCAGAGTCCAGGTTCTTGACACAGCTCTGATGGGAAGAAGCTTTCTGCGAACACTTCCCTCTCTGCTAGCGAAGTGCATCTATCTCCTACACTCTCCATAAAAAAGTAGTCTTGAAAATTAATAATTCAGGTGAAGATGCAATCAAATCAATGTGCTCTCACCCTGTGCTGTGTTTTCAGTTTTAAAAGAGGCCTGGGGAAGGTGATGCTTAACCTAAAATAATGCATTGATATCAGTGGGATTTCTAGACCTTGAGTATCCACATCAAAGGGAGAAGAGGGATCCAGGCAACCTTGCCTTTTGCCACCAAAGCCGCATGTTAGTGGGCTCTATCCATCCTAATGTCAGCTCTGGCTTCTAGTTCAGTGAAGGGATTCTTTGCCATAAAAGTCAGGTGCCTGAACATTTGTGAATAAACCAGTGTTCTCAACCTGTTTTCCCAAATCTACATTCTCAAAACATGTTCCACAGTCACAGGGCCGTATACTATGACCCTCTTGGAGATTTAGAATGCATGTTAAAAGTTCTGAAAAACTGTCTAGTAAAGAACCTTATTTAACTTTTTAATCCAAATTTTACCAAATTTCCTGAACTTTGACACATTTCCCCTAAATATTTCCAAGGAGCATTGCAGGCAACCAGTATCCTATAGTACACAATTTGATTACTTCTACATCTGCTTTTAAAAAATCAAATCCTGTTTCCTTGTGGATTTATTTCATCATCTCAGGAAGTTTTCTCTCCTTCCTTATATAGACTCTAGCTAGTATTCAAGCTTGAAATTTAATTTCTAAACCAAGGTCACAGTTTGCTAGGAGGCATTGCCTAAAATGCAAAGAATGCCATGTGAATTCTTTAGCCAAATGCAGCTTCTCTAGAAATAATAATGTGGTTCTAGGTCACTGCCTCTTTGTTCACTCATTCATCATTCATTCATTTGTTCACTCACTCACTCACTCCACTCATTTATTCCCTGAAGCACTGTGATAAGTTCTGCCAGTGTAAAGCGGGAAAATTCACTGGTGTTTGTGATGAGGCCTATGACAGATATAAAAAGAGAAAAGTCCTATTTCTTTCCCAACTGAGAAGGGGTGGTGGAAGCATGCAGTTCAAATAAAGGTCATGGCAAGGCTGACAGTGGAGATTAGGAATTTTGACTGCAAATGAGTGAGATGCTATTTCAATTAGCTTTTAAGCAAAAGAGGGGATGTATTGGCTTATTACATTGGCAAGTCCAAGGGAGGTGCTAGCCTCAGGTCCGCTTGCCCCATCTGTCTCTCATCTCTGTTTTTCTCTCTGTAGCTTGAGTCACGGCCAGAAAAGACAGGCTTTTGCCAGGAGACAAGAAAAATAGCAGTTCTCAATTTATTCAGTCTTCCAGCAACATAATCATAAAAGCAAGGCCCCCTTTTCTCGCTGTCTCTCTCTCTCTCTGTCTGTTAGCCTTGGAGAAGGATTCTCATGTCCCAGATCAGCCTTCACCCTCTATTTCCAGATCCATCACTAGGACCAGGGCCCAGGTGCTCATCAGCCTCTAGTTCTGAGTTCATCTCAAGGCCCACAGGAACCCCAGGGCCACCCTGGAGGTGGCACACAGCTGACCACATCTCTGTTTTCACACCACACAGGCAGTGATGAAATTTCTAAGCAAGCAACAAAGAGGTTGCACAAAGTTTCAGAGTATAACTTTCAGGGGTCACCTTTTAAAATTTTGTTTGTTTTGTTTTTCATCTCAAGTAGCAAGTGTGGACCACTCACAGATATCATTCTGTATTTTTTCTTTTCTTATACATTTTTTTTTCCTTCCTCTGCCCTTACATTCACCTTTCTTCTGAGGAAAAGGTTAACACCACTGCTTTTAAGAGGAAGAAGTACAAGTTATAGTACTAATGGGTATGTGTTCAAAAGTCACAAAATCTTGCCTATTCTACCGGAAGTGTTTTGTTTTGTTTTGTTTACTTTGCTGACTTCTTCCAACTCCAGTGTCTTAGTATGACATTAAGTGCTGTTGAGTTAATCTAGTAAGACATGGAGAAAAACAGCATCCATGATCTTCTAAAATTGCTCGCTTCCACCAAAAAAGAGAACACTTAAATCGATTGCTACTTAAAAGGAAAAAATCTTCAGCATTACAACCAACTGAGCAGTTTTGCACACATGCGCTCACACACAGACACTACTATTTGCGTGCATGTTACACCAGGTTTCTTTAACAATGCATCACAATTACTTAGAACTCAGAGTTCTTAGTAAAGATTCTTGAACTTTGTCTTCTCTAGCAATTCTAGAATTTCCATTTTGGAGTTTCATGAATTATGCTGTGGGGACTCCATGATTCAAAATTACATAAGGTGCTTGTTAAAACGCAGACTCCGGGCCCCAGCCTATACCAATCGATTCAGAATCTTTTTAGATAGTGTTACCAGGGACCTTTGTTTTTAAAACTTCCCAAATGTACTTCTGCAACCCCACATTATGAGAAGCTCTGTTCTAGAATTCTGGAGAGCTTTACCAGGATTTCTGAGTTGTAGTGTCAGATATTTTTATATCTCTAAGGTAGAATTAAAATTCTTATGAATTTCATGAACTTTAGTTTGTCAGCAAAATATAATTAGCAATCCTTGTGGGTCATGCTCTTTTGAAGTTCTGTGACAAAAGTAACTATGAGCAGAGTTATATGACACAGAAGTCCTTCAGATTTAAAAATATTCACTCTAAATAGGTCACATATTAATGAGCAGGATAGGTAAATTCCATTGTAACAAACTTTCATGATTACAGCAAACAATTCCACAAGATTTGGTTATAATAGGTACATTGCAAGAACTAATGTAATGATTAAGATTCAACTGAAATTAATTAGAGATAGAAACATTCTATGAAAACTCATTATAGCTGTGAGTTTTCTTCCAAATAAACAATTGCATCTCTTCACAAACAGGATTGTATTTCCAATCCAAGACAAGCAATAAGAAATCAATGTACCCAATCCAAGTCCTTCCACCACCAATACATAAATGCTAACCACAGAATCTTTGTGCTTCAAAGCTAGAAGAGACTTTGGGACTGTGAACTCCAACCCCTTCTCCTACAGATGAGGAAACCAAAGACCAAGTCACACTAGCAATGACAGTCAGGATATCCTGACTGCCCAAGACTTCTCCTGCTGGAATGTAAGAAGTCCCAAGGATAGCCAAGCACTGAATCAAATGACTCTTCAGGGGTGGGTGGGAACAGCCATTCATTTTACATAACAGATGTGCTTTGAAGTAAAAAAAAAAAAGAAAGAAAAAGCCACGTAAAACATAAGAATTGAAACAAAAGCCACTTGGCCACCTTGAGTTATTCATTTCTTCTCTCCTTAATTCAGCCTACATGGTGGAAACCTTTGAAAAATCCAGTGCTACCCCAACTCCCTTACCAAAATCTGGCAAATTAAAAGAGAGGAAATGTGATCTCAAAGTCATCAGTTCATGCATGTTTGCTAAGTCGTTTCAGTCATTCTGACTCTGTGTGACTCTGTAGACTGTAGCCTGTCAGGCTCCTCTGTCCATGGGATTTCCCAGGCAAGAATACTGGAGTGGGTTGCCATGCCCTCCTGCAAGGGATCTTGCCAACCCAGGGATCAAACCCACATCTCTTACGTCTTTGGGACTGTGAACTCCAACCCCTGCATTGGCAGGCAGGTTCTTTACCACTAGTGCCTCCTGGGAAGCCCCAGACAGGAGCATACTTTGTACTTACCAGATAGATCCATAATGGTTGAGAATTAATCAAGCAAGTCTGTTAATTTCATCTCAGATTATCTACTAAACATCTACTATAGATTTGTGCTTGGGTTTCATTTATTCATTCTGTTATTCAACAGATATATACTGAGCAGCACCTACTAGGAGCTAGAAACTATGACATGTCCTAACAATACTCAGATGAATAGTCAGGGGGAAGCAAAACTAAAGTAGTAAGTGTTATCATTGTTGTTGTTTAGTCACTAAGTCATGTCTGACTCTTTTGTGACCCTAGGGACTGTAGTTCACCAGGTTCTCTGTCCATGGGATTTCCCAGGCAAGCATATTGGAGTGGGTTGCCATTTCCCTTCTCCAGGGGATCTTACAGAGTGTTATATCATGGGCTATAAGATCAAGCGCTATGGGTACAACTACTCAGCTAGGTTGGGTTCAAGAAGGTGTTATGGTAGAAATGACTTTGGGCTGAATTTGGAAGGACAGCCAGAAGTTTACCTAATAGAATATGGAAAAGGAAGAGAAAATCATTCCAGGTAAATGAATAGCATATACAGTAGTATGAAAGGGTGAAGAGATCAGGTAAGCAGTAAAAGAGAGGGGCCCAGTATTATAGACAGAAGCTTTGTTTTTTCATGCCATCCAGCACAATGTGGCCAAAGCCAAACGATTTTTTTTTTAATTAAAAAAAAAAAAAAAAAACTACCTTCCTCAGGCAAGAGACTCACAAGTGATGCAGATTAGTGACTTAGCCACTCTGACCTTGAGAGTTAGCTTCAAGTCAGAAACAACTCCGTTTGTTTATTTCCTGTCTGTAGTCTTAGACATCTTCCCAGCTCTCAAAGTCTACCTCTTTTCAGAGTCCAAACAGAGTCCTAGGAAAGAGGAAAGGTCAAGGGTTCTAATGATGAAATTAAATAGGAAAAATTTTACATCATGGCAGTTAACCATAAAATGTCTCCTTTCCAAGTCCTTGGTATGCAGATCATACACTTAATTTTCTTTATTGGCAAGATAAAGTAGGTGATAGACATGAGTTCAAACACGTTTCCACCACTTAAGAGATGTGTGACTTCAAGGAAGTCACGTCACCTCTCAGGACATCATTTTGCTCGTTGCAAACACTCTTCCTGCTTATGGTGAAACTTAGACATGATGTGAGGAAGAGAGCCTCTCACAGGGTCTAGCATATCCTGGGCCTCCCACTGGGGCAGCTTCTGTTCATTATTATAGCAGTTTCATTCATTCAGCAAATCTTTACGGAAGAATTACCATGTAGAAACCAGAAATATAAAATAAACCCGAACTGGACTTCACAATCTATAGTGAAGATAGAGAACACACTCAAATGCCTGTTCTATAAGGAGGAAAGTGGTTACTACTGAAAGAAGTACAGAGACATTACTGGGGATGTTGGGAGGACACAGATTAACTAACTATAGGATGAGAGAGTTGGTGGGAGAAAAGGGGAACAGATTTGGGGGCTGAGAATGAAAGACAGGAGGAGGAGCGTCTGAGCTCGGTACTTTCCCCGCTTCTGAGGTGGACAGAGCTGGTATGGACTATCAGCGTGCCTCTCTCACAGATGAAATGAGAGGTTCTCCCTGGACTTCACACACAGTTACAGCAGAGCCAGGAGAATTCAGAACTCCGTCCTCTTCCCTTATCCAAAGCATTCACCATTTCCACATGCTGCCTCCCGTACCTAGGGCCACTTGCAGACGGATGGGATGGGCCAGGGAACAGAGCAGAAAGGAGGTGATGGAGTCCCTTTGGCCACTGTCGCGAGTCGAGGGAGTGCCAGACTCAGCGGCGGGGGCGCCATCGGGGGCGGGGGGCCGGGGCGGGCCGGCGAGGGAGGAGGGAGGGCAGGCCAGGGGGCGGGGAGAGGGGCGCCGGCCGCACTTGTTGGGGCGGCGGCCCGCCCTGCGGCAGGAGCCCGCGCTCAGGCTCCGGGCCATGGGACGGCCGTCCCTCGCGCTGCGGCTGCTGCTGGCGCTGCTGCTGCTGCCGCCAGCGCCGTTGCTCTGGGCGCAGCGCCCGGCGCCCTGCCCAGAGCCCTGCAGCTGCCCGCCCGACGGCGCCCTGCGCTGCCCCGGCCCGCGGGCCGGCCTCAGCCGACTGTGAGTACGCGGCGCCCCCGCCCAGGCACCCTCCGGCCTCCTGGCCTCCCTGCTCTTTGATCCCCTTTACCTGGATGCTTGGAGAAAGATGCAGTGCCTGTCGAACTCCACCACCTCTCAGGGTGATGAGAAGCCCAAGCTTGGGAGCTGTCCTTGCCACCCTCTCCCGCGCCTGGGCCCCGTGCACCCTCCAGCCTCTGGCGGCCCCAGACCCACTCTTTCGCCCTGGTTGGGACCGTGGCCAGGGGCGTGGAGCTGCCCACAGGCCACATGGGAAGGCCTCTCCCTGCAACTGCTGAAAGGGGACGGGGCGTGAGACACGAGAAGCCTTGCGTGGTCTTTGAGCCTTGGGCCAGCCATGCTGGCGAGGGTTCCTGTGAGGAGGACCCTGTGGTCCTCAAGAAATGGGGTGTTCAGACCTGATGGCCAGAGGTGACCTGGTCACTCAGTGGGGTCTGCTGGCCCACCAGGGCCACCTACAACTCTGTGAACATACCAACCACTGCTCCACCCCAGCCTCAGATGTACTTGGGTTTCAGCCTGGTTGTCTGACCAGATGTGCTTGCATTTCAATCTCGTTGCCTAATCAGTGAGAGGCCCTGAGTCCCAGCTCTGGCACACCACCACCCCTTAGGGAGCTGGACACATTGGCAGGCAGGCAGAGGAAGCTGGGGTAAAGACTGATGGGGTAAAGAGGAGACAAGTGTACAAGTGTATCAGAGTGTCAGCAGACTTTTTCGATTTGGGAAAAAGGTAGCACAAGGTACATGGTTCTATTTATATGACATGTCCAGATAAACAGAAAGGAGATTAGTAGCCATCCGGCTGGAGTGAAGGCCCAGTGACTGCTAACAGCTGTTGCTTTTTGAGGTGATGAAAATTATCTAAAATTCGATGTGGTCATGGTTGCACAACTCCCTGAACAAACGGAAAAACATTGCATTGTACAATTAAAATGGGTGAATTGTATTGTATATAAATTACATCTTGGTAGAGGTGATAAAAGAGAGAAGGAAAGAGAAAGAAGAAGACTATAAAGGTGTACCAAAGGCACCAGGCTGGTAGAGGTCTTGGTTCTATTCTAACCGATAGTGTGATGGAATTCCATGCTGGGGGAGGAGAGAGATCCCCCCTACCCCATTTCCATGGGCTCCCAGAAGTCTGTGAGGAGCCCACTTCTCCTCAAGAGCATGAGGGGCTGAGCTTCTCCTCTGGAAGAGTTAGTGGCCTTTGGAGAATATTTGTGGTTGAGAGATATGTGTAAAGGTTGAAGAGTTTATATTAATTGGTTTCCATTAATTATCTTGTCAGCTCAATTCCCTGAAGGTAAGGACCATGCTGATAGAATTTGTTTCAATCAATAAATAAATCCATGGAAACTGCCTTCCAAGTCCCAGCCCCTGTCCTTCCCTGACAAGCCTCCCATCTTGCTTTTATGGATGACTGTGCCATTAACACTGTGCCTTTCTCACTCACGCATTACTTATCATACAGGTTATAAGAATCTAAGATCCAAAGACGTATAAAAACCTCCCCAGGTCCCACAGCTACTGAGTTGCAAAGATAGGTCTTAACTTGCTGTTAATATTTTCTCGTTTTTGTAAGAAAATTACCCCTTCCTTAAAAAAAAAAAAGTTCTCAGTTTTGCCAAATTGGCATTGAGTAGAGAACCTCCTGTGGGTTTCCTTAATGGCTCAGTGGTAAAGAATCCACCTGCAACGCAGGAGACACAGGAGTCATGGGTTTGATCCCTGGTTCAGGACGATTCCCTGGAGTGGGGCATGGCAACCCTCTCCAGTATTCTTGCCTGGAAAATCTCATGGACAGAGGAGCCCAGCGGACTACAGACCATAGAACTGTAAAGAGTCAGACACGACTGAAGTGACTGAGCACGCACGCACAGAGAACCTCCTGGTGGAAGACAGGAATGAGAGAGTCAAGTCCCAGCTCCTTTCAGATTCAGCTTTTCACTGTGCTCTCTCAACAGTTCCTGCTGCCACACCCACACTGGTTTCAGGAAGGTAGTACCTCTTCCCTGGAGTAGGCTGAAGTGAAAAGACTAAAACTCAACAGATTCTCTCACTGTCCCACAGCACAGTTTAGAGAAGCCTCGAACCCCTCAGAAAGATGTATAAGGTTGACTGGGTTTGGGGATGAAGGTGGGAAGCAGGCACAGTATAAGCGCTGTTAGCATGCTGGGGCCCGCTGGTCCTAGTCGCATTCCCCAAAAGGAGCCAACTGCCCGGGCTCTGAAGCCCTTCCCATCCCTGGGGAATGCTACAGAATCCTTGACCTTCCTCCCTTCACATGCACTGTTTTGTCATACACGCCAGCAGCAGCTTCTCCTAGACTTTTAAACCCCTTAGTTCAGCACACATTCTGACCCTCACAAGGCCAGGCTTCCTGAGGATCAGATAGTTGAGAGATGACTTTATCCTTCAAGGGAGAACCCTATGGAGGTGGAGCCTATAAAGGCCAAAAGGGGATAAGTTTCTCAGCATGATAAGGTGACTTAAACATGCATATGACAAGAGAGTTGCATAAGAATTAATAGGAGTGTAGCTGCTTTAAGCGGAGAAGGCAATGGCACCCCACTCCAGTACTCCTGCCTAGAAAATCCTATGAACAGAGGAGCCTGGAAGGCTGCAGTCCATGGGGTTTCTGAGGGTCGGACATGACTGAGCGACTTCACTTTCACTTTTCACTTTCATGCATTGGAGAAGGAAATGGCAACCCACTCCAGTGTTCTTGCCTGGAGAATCCCAGGGATGGGGGAGCCTGGTGGGCTGCTGTCTATGGGGTTGCACAGAGTTGGACACGACTGAAGTGACTTAGCAGCTTAGTAGCAGCTTCTTTAAGACAATGTTCCTCAGACCAGCAGCATAAACATCACCTGGAAAATGTTAGAAATGCATGCTCTCAGCCCCCAGCCCCAATCTACTACATCAGAAACTCCAAGGGTATAGTCCAGCAGTCTGCATTTGAACAACCTCCCTGAGAGATTCTGATAGATGCTAAAGTTTGAGCATCGAGGTATTGCTCGCCAGTGCTCAGTCGCTCAGTCATGTCCAACTCTTGCGACGTCGTGGACTGCAGTCCACCAGAATCCACTGTCCATGGAATTTTCCAGGCAAGAATACTGGAGTGGGTTGCCCATTTCCTATTCCAAGGGATCTTCCTAGCCCAGGAATCGAACACCATATCTTTTGCATCTCCTGCATTGGCAGGCAGTTCTACAACTAGTGCACCTGGGAAATCCCAGTTGCTCTCCATGGAGGATATGATCTTCTGGAAAGCAAGAAGAATGTTTAGAACTTCTATGTGCCATAAACTTCTCTTCTCCATCTCCTCCAACATCCACACACACATACATAGACAATACCTATTTATTAAAAAAAAAAAAAAAGGCAGTTGTGATCAGATTAAAACCTCAAAGTCTGAGACATATGGAAAAATAAACATGATTAAGAAAAGTTTTTTTGTTTTATTTTTCTGGTCTTGTCTTCAAAAAGGAGTAGAGGAAGGAATCTATGGAGAAGGACTGATTGAAGATGCAAGGAATGATGGTATAAGATATCAGTGTGAGTGGGAGGAAGGCACTGGCATCAGATCAAAGGGGAAGGGGTAATTCTTAAAATAGAGGGATACTTCTGAGTCTGAGAGAAGAAGACAGATGGATAAAGGTGTAATTTAACACTGAGGCAAAGGAAAGAAAAAGTGAATGGGTTCATGCTGAAATCCTCTTTTCTTAATGATGAATGAAGTGGTAAACAGTAATTATGAGACAGAAAATGACACAAATAACAAGTTATTGGGAGTTCATAAAAAGAGAATTGAAATTATGAGATAAAGGATAAGAAGGATGCAGTCTTGCACTAGGTCATCCACAGGGTTTGATTCTGTGCAGTGAAGGGTGGCTCTCTCAGTTCTGGGGGTTGGACAGGTAAGAACCACAGAGCACCTTAGGATTCATCACTGGTCCATCAGTAGATGCTAGTTTATGTTTCAGTCATTTCAGGCCTTGGTAGTCCTGCCTTCGGAGAAGGCAATGGCACCCCACTCCAGTACTCTAGCTTGGAAAATCCTATGGACGGAGGAGCCTGGTAGGCTGCAGTCCATGTGGTCGTGAAGAGTCACACACGACTGAGCGACTTCACTTTCACTTTTCACTTTCATGCATTGGAGAAGGAAATGGCAACCCACTCCAGTGTTCTTGCCTGGAGAATCCCCCGGACAGGGGAGCCCAGTGGGCTGCCGTCTATGGGGTCACACAGAGTCGGACACGACTGAAGCAACTTAGCAGCAGCAGCAGCAGTCCTGCCTTATAAGACTTCCATCTGAAGTCCACTATTTGGTTTAAAAAAAAAGGAACATAGATAATAATTGCTTATCATTAATAAGCCCACTACTTGCAAATTTTGAAAATGGCATAATTCTGTTGTTCAGATCTTTCTAGCCCAACAGTATTTTATTAAAAACTTAAGAATTTAAAATCTAAAATGTAATACAAAAAAAAAAAAAATGCCTCCCATGTGTTCACTCATTTTAACTGGAGAAAAAAAATCTAAAAGAATTAATTTTAAAAATTTCCTTTTCCTTTTCTTATTAGTTCCAGACAAGTAGAAGGAGAGAAAGAAAAAAAAAATCTCACCTTGCCTATGGTTATATAAAGATCTTTGTCTCTATGACAACAGAAAGGTTGGTCTGCTTGATATAGAAACAGCTTCTGAAAAATCTGTTAGTCAGAAAATGCTAATAATAATAATAATGACAGTTTATTTTTTGCATGTTGTGCCTACTAAACAGAGATTAAACTTTTAAACTTTATTATAAGACACAATCCAGAGACTTTAGAAGGAGAAAATGTGCTGTATCTGTCAGTCCAGTGTCACAGGAAGATGTTAATTTTCTGAACATCTTTCCCAAATGTCTTTCTCCTTCTCCTACCTTGAGCGTAAATCGGGATCCAGAGCATGTTCTGTGCTGTAGAGGAATATACCAATGGAGGGGGTGGTCCCCATCCTTGAGGAGCCCACAGTCTAGGCAGAAACACACTCACACCCAGGAGAAGCGTGGGCAGCGAGGCTCGGAGGAGTTCAGGGAATAGACCGCTCCCTATGCACGGAAATCTCCAAGGGAAAGCGTCATGGACTAAGGGTTATGAGGCTAAACCTTGAAGGAGAGAAGGAAAGGAGAGTCCAGGTGAAAGAAAATCACAGCTGAGAGTGGGCTAGAGATTTCCTTGCTGAGAAGCCAAGAATAAGGTTGAATGTATTCTTCCCTATTTATACCTCTCCCTGGTTCTTTGGGGAAATTTTTTTGTAAGGGGAAATATAAAGTTATCAGGAATGTTTGATTAAATTACCCAGAGTTGTGCAAAAAGAAAAAAAAATTCCCAATATGTAGTTCTCGACTAATAAACTTTCAGAGTCATTCTTGGATAGTTGATTACAAAAGCATTAAATAAAAATCATGATTTGAAATCGCTTCCCAACAAGATTTCCCCATGGCCCTTCTCTCCCATATACACACACTTGCTTTGATACTTTGTACTTATATCTGCTTTTGCATATCTCCTATAGAAACTGTTTATTCCGCATGGACCTCCTCTGCAACAGCAGGCTTCCTCAACCTCAGCACAGCTGTTCTCTGGGGCCTGATAATCATCTGCTGTGGGCAGCTGTTTGGTACACTGCAGGGTGTCAGGCACCTCCCTGTCCTCCACCTGCTATATGCCAGTAGCACTACCCTCTCAGATGATGACAAAAAGTTCTCTAGATATTAGTCAAATGCCCCTGGTGACAGTGTGTGTTGGGGCGGGGAGTAGGAGTCCCCACCTTACCCCACCATGGTTTTGAATCATTGTGCTAAAGTGAGAAGCACCTGAAGGGGTCTTATTCAGCTCAGGATTTCCAAAAGTTCACAGGTAGTATGATTAAAGTGTCTGTTGAACTATATGATGATCAAATTGAGCTGAACAGGAACAATGAACCAGTACAAAAGGAAAGCACGTACCACATCTAACTGTTACTTTAAAATCTCCATCCTAGAGACTTGTTAAAAAAAAAAAAACTAGGAATAAAACTACCATATGATCTAGCAATCCCACCACTAGGCATATACCCTGATAAAACAATAATTTTAAAAGACACATGTACCCCAATATTTATTGCAGCACTATTTACAATAGCTAGGACATGGAAACAATGTAGATATCCCCCTATGGATGAATGGATAAAGAGTTATGGCACATATATACAGTGGAATATTACTCAGCCATAAAAAGGAGCAAATTTGAATCAGTCCTAGTGAGGAGTGAAGTAAGTCAGAAGGAGAAAAACAAACATCATATATCAATGCATATATATGGAATCTAGAAATATGGTACTGGTGGACCTATGTACAAGGCAGGAATGGAGATGCAGACACAGAGAACAGACTCGTGGGCACAGCAGGGGAAGGAGAAGGGGGACGAATGGAGAGAGCAGCACTGAGACGCACACATCACCACGTGCAAACAGTTGGCCAGTGGGGAGTTACTGTGTAACGCAGGGAGCCCAACCCAGTGTTCTGTGACAGCCTAGAAGGCTGGGATGGGGTGGGGGGTGGCAGGAAGGTTCAAGAGGGAGGGGACATATGTGTATGTACGGCTGATCCACATTGGTATATGATAGCAATCAACACAACACTATAAAGCAATTATCCTCCAATTTAAAAAATGGATAAATGAAAAAAAAAAATCTCCATCCTAGAAAATGGGAAGGTGAGGTGCTATGGGTATCAGAGGGGGGTTCTTTCTATTATATCAACATCCAGGTCCCAGATTTTCTGTCCTTTAAAAGGACCATCCAGAGAAGCAAGACCGGAAGCTTACCTATATTATTGATTGTGTATCCCAACAGTCCCATAGATTGTTCTAATTTTTGTTGTCAATTTGTTTTAACTCATTCACTAGAAAAAAATCAATTCCCAGCCCAGGACCCATGAAAACAAAACAACCACGTGAACTGAGACCTATTGGCTCCTGGGTCGGGGCACCAGGTAAGAGTCCATAGGACAGAGGGAAGCTTACTAAACTCTTTCAAGTAAAACAGCTTGGCCCTACCTTCAGCTTCCCTGCAGCTGAACCAGACTCAAAAAAAAAAAAAAAATCTCAGAATTCTGAAAGCTCATGTTCCACCTTCCTACCTCACTCCCACAAAAACAGAAAGAAAGGCCCAAGATAGAGGTTGATCTTGAACTTCAGTTCTGACTCAGCTCTCCCAGTTATTATCTTCAAGACAATTCTTAAACCTGGCTGTGCCTATAAACAGACTCCCTGGGAGAAGCTTTGCAAGGGCCAGATTTTATTAGTTTAGAAATCATCCTTTTGGGGAAAGTGAACGATGGCACCTAGAAGGACACTAAAATGCAAGCAGCAGAGCTCCCAGAGTCTCAGCGGAAGTGTGCGGCCAAAAAGCTCCACACACAGATCCCTTTGGCATTGGATCCAGCCTTCCCTTTGCAGAGCAATAATTCCTTGGATTTTCTCTACATTATCCTTTTTCTTATTTCAAAAGCAGTGTGTTAGATTAATTCAGGGCTCCAGTTCTGCTCCTTTACCCACCTCTACCTTCTTTCTAATCTCCTCAATTTGGCTACTTTTCATGTCTTAAAAAATGAGACACAAAAGCTTTCTTTCCAAAATATAATCTCTCAGGTTGGCTGCACCAGATAGTGTCTTGGCCGTGTGTAACTTTGATCTTACATATGGAATTTTAAAGCCAGGGTCATAGTGGTGGAGAGAGGCCCTGCTGCTCTCCAACCAGACCCAAGAGGGCTGGCTCCATGGGAGCATATGTGTTCCATTCTGGCAGCTCCCCTTAATGTGCAAAAAAATCACATTTAATGCAGATTTTAACAAATTTTACACCAGTTCTTTTTTTTTTTTTTTTTAAGAAGGAAATTAAAATAATCCCACCCACCAGGCAGGTGGGCTCCCTGACTTAGTGGGAAGCTTCTAGCTGCTTCCCCACATGGTCCTCATTTACTCTCAGCTTCTGCCTCACTAGGAGATGCCGCCCCCTCCATGCTGGCACACCACTCACAGCTGTTCTCTGGTGGCCCTGAACCACGAGTCTTGAATGCCACCTGAGCCAGAGTCAGAAAAGTCCAATCTACAAGTAAAACTCAACTTTCAGAAGGAAAGCTTTATCCCTTGCTGCTGTTAAGTTTGTCCTTGACACTGATAAAATGAGGTGACTCCCGGGTTCATAATTCTACCTCGGGAGCAGCAGTAGAGAGCATTTCTGATCCCACAGGGGTGAAGACACCCTGGTACGATGGGGTAGGCCCAGCACATCCCCCAAATTATCTGAATTGATCAACAGGACATGGACCAGGCAGACGTGAGTCCTAGCACCAGGTCCCCCTTTCTCTAATTTGCAGTGTGGGCTCAGGACAGCAAAAAAACCTCTGTGCTGTCTGTAAAAGGGGCATCATGATTCTTACCCCTGAGTGGGGTCGACTGTGGTGAAGATAACCAAGACAGCAGGGCCAAAAGTACTCAGAAATAAAGGTTTTCCATAACTGCAAAGGATTATTGTAATAATCTGATGATGCAGAGAAGACCTGAAAAACCCACAGCCTGTATATGAAGTTGAACAGTAAATATCTATTACTGTTAAGACAGCCTTTGCAAAGGCTGATGGAAGCCTGATGGAATAGTTTTGCTCCTGTGAGGTGCTAATTAGAGAAAATGACCCACGGGGTCTTCTCAGCCTGGAAGGTAAATAAGTTAGAATCCTGAAACACCAGAGCTCATTACTGCCTGGAACTCATATATGCTGGTCTTTTCAGCACCGGCTGAGCGGCCTCTCAAACATGTCACGTAATACATGATTATACTCTGTTTTCTATCATTCAACTGGGCCAGTCCTACCTGTCCAGCTAGAGCATCCAAGCCTATTCTAGGTCCTTTCCCCTTCCCAAAGCCTGTGGCTGGACACACAGAAAACCTTCAGGTCAGGCTTGCTGACCACTCAGGAACTAGGTACTGACATGTATAGGGCGATGCACAGGATCCACAGACCAGCCCCTGCCCCCCAAGAGCTTACAGTCTTCCAGCCATAGGAGGGAGAGGACTCATTCTCAGGTAACTGACGGAAATGCAGAAGGTGATAAAAGCCAGATGAAGGTTACACACACAGTCTAGTGAGATTTCAGAGAAAGATTCTGTCCCTTCTAGCCAGAGTAACAAAGACACCTCAGTGAAAGGATTGTTGAACTGTAGTTCTTTAAGCCTCACTCTCTGCAGGGGCAGTGGAATAACATGGTTATCCCACAGGTTCCATCTTGGCCTTTGAAACCAGCTTAGTGAGGCCACCAGGGAATCACTGTTCAAAGCCTTCTGCTCTCTCATGGACCACCAGTCATGTGCCCTGTCTGTGTTATGGATCATCAATGGAGAGTGGATGACTTTCCCCTGGAAACAGTGGGTGTGGTTCTGATGAAGGCTTTTCTTATTTGCAGGCACCAGAAATCAACTCTGACAGATTTAATCATAAGAGATTAACTTAACAGAAGAATGAGGAGCTAGAAGGATGTGAGCCATGCCAGGGAGAATTTGGCATTTTAGCAGCAAGAGGTCAGGGAACTTTTCTCTAGATTCCACCTTTGTAATGAATCAGCTCCAAAGACCTATCACAAGTTTCAAATTCCTAGAGGGAGAATCTGCGCGTGCCCCGTCCCACTGCTGAGACTGGAGCACAGACAACGAGATGCGCCCATGCTGCTGCCAGCAGCACTGAGATGCTTCCAGCGAAGGGGCCTTTTTGAACCAGGCAACCACACACACTTGTGTCTACCAGATCTGAGGAGCTAGTGAAAAAGGAAGATACACATGCCAATAATTTCAGGCAATTCAAACCCATTCCATCAAATTAATTAAAAGCATGTAGTTTATCAGTTGCATCCAGCTTTCACAGGCTCACCAAAAAAATAAAAAAGTGTCTGGAAACAGAAGCTTGTAATGAAAGAGGCTCCTGAAGCATAGCTGCAGTGTGACTGCCCTGACAACATGATGTTCTCTGCTTCTAAGAAATATTTTTGAGAAATCATTACAGAAAATGCACACCTTCCCTGGGGAAGATTCAACATGTAGTTTTATTTACCAGAGTTATTCCTGTCGTGTTATATTATTTCTAGAAGAATTCGAGTTTGGGGGTAGAGATTGGGTTATTTTGCTTTGTGTCTTTAGAAAACTTTAGATGGGTCTTGAGTAAGGGCTTAGATGTGTTGACCATTTTTCTCCGGGGCTTTACATTTTTAATTTAGTTGTTGTACAAATGATTTGGAAAATCCATTACCCAGGGAATCTTCTTGAAACTCTTGGTTCACATTGTGATTCATAAACTCCTCAAGCTCCTCAGGTGCTTTGCAAAGGCTGTCTTAAAGAAGAGTCACTCAGATTGTACTTTCCAGTGGGAGAGTTTCAACTGACCACACTTTTTAGAATCAATGAGCAAATGAGAACTCTGCAGAGTGGCTCCCTAGAGTTGAAATACTTAATGGAAGGTTGTTCTTTATCATTTCTTTAAAAGGCTATCAGACACAGTCTATAAGGAATACCTGAGCTCAATGGAAAGGTGCCACGTGGGAATGTCCACCCTCTCTCTCAGTTGTCCTATGTATAATCAGCGGAGTAAAGAGTTGGAGACAAGTCACAGGCGCTTTGTCGATGTAAGGGTTGGACAAATAGAAGAATCCATTCCAAAGTACTGAGTCCACCCTACCCCATCCCCAGCAAGGAGGCAGAGTTGTCATGAGGCATGGCTGGGGTAGCTTGAACCCTTCACAGCAAGCAGCTGGGAATTAAAAGTACTTATTGAGCTCTAATCTTGTGAGAGATGCCATATTAATATTACATAAACATTGCCTTAACAATCTGTGCAGTACTTAGTATCATCATCACTCTATACATGTGAAATGCACCCGGGCAGCCTGGCTCCTGAGTCGACACTGTCACTTTCCCACCATGCTGCCGCCAGAGAGAAAGCACATGCATGAGGCGATGAAGACAAAGTACACAGCGCCCGAGACAGACCTTAACCAAGGGTAGATTCTAACCAGCAGAGGAGGGTGGATGCGCCAGGTGGCAGAAACGGTGTGAATGAAGGCAGGACTGCTGCTGCTGCTGCTGCTGCTAAGTCGCTTCAGTCGTGTCCGACTCTGTGTGACCCCAGAGACGGCAGCCCACCAGGCTTCCCCGTCCCCGGGATTCTCCAGGCAAGAACACTGGGGTGGGTTGCCATTTCCTTTTCCAATGCATGAAAGTGAAGTCGCTCAGTCGTGTCCAACTCTTTGCGACCCCATGGACTGGAGCCTACCAGGCTCCTCCGTCCATGGGATTTTCCAAGCAAGAGTACTGGAGTGGGGTGCCATCTCCTTCTCTGGAAGTCAGGACAATATGAGGCAAATTCAGGAAACATGACAGTCTGATTTGTCTAGGGAGGCACTGTCCAGTAGAAATATGTTAGTCACGAGTGTCATTTTAATTTTTAATACCCACATTTTAAAAGGTTTAAAAAGGTGAAATAAAGTTTCAGTTCAGTTTAGTTGCTCAGTTGTGTCCAACTCTTTGCGACCCCATGAACTGCAGCATGCCAGGCCTTCCTGTCCATCACCAACCGCCAGAGTCTACCCAAACCCATGTCCATTGAGTTGGTGATGCCATCCAGCCATCTCATCCTCTGTCGTCCCCTTCTCCTCCTGCCCTCAATCTTTCCCAGCATCAAGGTCTTTTCAAATGAGTCAGCTCTTTGAATCAGGTGGCCAAAGTATTGGAGTTTCAGCTTCAACATCAGTCCTTCCAATGAACACCCAGGATTGATCTCCTTTAGGATGGACTGGTTGGATCTCCTTGCTGTCCAAAGAACTCTCAAGAGTCTTCTCCAACACCACAGTTCAAAAGCATCAATTCTTTGGCGCTCAGCTTTCTTTATAGTCCAACACTCACATCCATACATGACTACTGGAAAAACCATAGCCTTGACTAGATGGACCTTTGTTGGCAAAGTAATGTCTCTGCTTTTTAATATGCTGTCTAGGTTGGTAAAATATTTTATTTAATCCAAATGTACAAAATCATTTTTGTTGGAAGGCAAAATTGAATATTGAATTTTGAATATTCAATTGAATATTGAAATTTTGAATATTCAATGTTGAATTTTTGTTGGAAGGCAAAATTATTATGTTAAATAATGTCTTCTAAACTTGAGATTGAAAAACAAAACAGGCATCTTCATGAAGTGCAACTATGAAGCTTATTGAGGGTAATTTATATGCAGGTGGGATTAAGTGGACAACGTGCACAGTTGTACTCCATACTGCAGGGTGTGGAAAAGGGTATACGGGGGCTTTACAGGGACCAGAGCTGAAAATAGAACCTGACTGCCATGGAGAAGCAGGTCCACACCAGATGGGAACCAGGGGTTTTTCCTTCCGCTTGGGGGTTTCGTGACCATTAATCATCTGCATCAGCAGGAGGCGTTCTTCCAGTTTTCATTTTGGATGAAGACAAGGGGAAAAGGTGATAGGAAACTCATCCAATTTGGGTGCATTCCTTCTGAGTGCACTAAAGGTCAGCCATGCAGAAAGGAGACGGGTAAGACTGTGGGCCTCAGAGAGAGCTGAGAAAAACAGAGTCAGTGTGGTTCAGCCACATACATCTCAACATCGATCGATATAAAAATTATTAATGAGATGCTTTATTTTGTTTTGCCAAGTCTTTGACATCTGGTGTGTATTTGAAACTTACAGTGTATCTCTGTTTGGCCTGGATGTATTTCAAGTGCTCAATACCCGTATGTGGCTGGCGGCTGCATTTTTGGACAGTGCCAGTTTAGTGTATTGGTTATATGAGGGGAAGTGTGGGTGATAGGACTGGCAAATGAAGTTTAAGCTTTTGTTTCAGGGGCCTCGAATGCAAGGCTGAGACATTTGTAGAAAAGTAGACAGGTCAAGAGGAGGGACAGAAGAATCTGAGTAGTAGAGTGACGTGATGGGAGTTATCAGGAAAGGCCCTACTGGGCAGAGGAAGCTTAGGATGGTGTGAAGAGAAACCAATATGTGGACTATGGAGCAGTCAAGGTGAAGAATGGCCAAGGAGAATGACAGTGGGGAGAGAATAAAGGGGCTGTGAAGCTGGATTCTGTCTTCATGGTCTGAAGGTAGAATCCAGCCGACACTAGGAATTCAATGGTGAAGAGAGGAAACACTCATACAAAACACCTGGTGAATTCTCAAAATACAGAGCAGAAAAAGAGAAACTATTTTTAATGTAGCCATTAGTGCTGAGGAGGACAGGGGAGAGGAAGAAAGAGCACCCTGGTAGGCTCTAAAAGCTTCATGGGAAAACAGGAACTTAGGGGACTTCCCTGCTGGCTCAGATGGTAAAGAATCTGCCTGCAGTGCAGGAGACCTGGGTTCGATCCCTGGGTTGGGACAATCCCCTGGAGAAGAGAATGGCTATCCACTCCAGTATTCTTGCCTAGAGAATTCCATGGACAGAGGCGTCTAATGGGCTACAGTCCACGGGGTCGCCAAGAGTCGGACATGACTGAGTGACTCACACTTTGAAGTTAAAGACTGTGAGCACACCCTCAAGAAGCTGGTGGCTCTCACAGAAGCAAGGTTTTTGCAGAAGAACCAGAGGACTGTGTAGTAGGGCGTTATCAACACACCCCTAAGGAACAGGACTGTTGCAATTTGACTAACGTAGGACATAGCACTGGACCAGGAACAGAGTAACCTATGTTCTAGTCCAGATCTGCTGCTGAACTGCCTTGCGGTTTCAGGGAAGTCATTTCACTTTTCCTCACTTAAGATTCTTCATCTAAAGTGAGGGGTTGGACCAAACCACTTGCAAGCAATCCTTTTTATTCTGATTCACTGACTCTAATGCAGGAAGTGCTTAAAAGTGTATTCCCAAATTCTCTGATGTAAAACGTTAACATATTGGATGTCCATCTACACTGACTTCATATTTCAGTTAACATTGACATCTCGGTTTCCTCCAGGTAAAAGCTAAAGACAAGAGGCCAATAAAAGAAGACATACTCAGTAATGAAGTTACCAAATAGATTAATGCATTTGAAAGCATAAAGGTTTAAAATCATTTGTGAAGGGAAAAGCCATTTTTACTTCATTCCAAGATGAAAGCAAGTTTATTATAATGACTGAAAAGAACGCAGGAATTCTCAAGTCTCTGTTCAATGTAGAACAAGGTCTTATGTAATAAATATAAAAACATTAACATTCTTTTAAAGTTGAACAATTCAGTGTTTAATGCTCCCATTTCTGAGCTCATCTGCAAACATATCTTTGACCATCCCGGGTTTATGTCTTTTTCTCTTCCTCTGATTTTTCAGTGTTTTAAAATTCAGGGTGTGTAGCTATGCAAGATGGCTGGATGTTTGTAGCTTTCTTAAATTGGTAATACAGATGGCTTTTCTAAATGATTAGAGGGAAATGAATGAAAACATTTCATTTCTGCCATTCTGAGCAGAAGAGGTAAAGGCTCCAGCAAGGTGAACAAGACCCCGTCCAGGCTTTGAGGACTCCAGATTAGCATGGGATTTCTTCCCGGGCTCTTGTCTTCCTCTGGTCCTGCTCAGCCTGTGGGCTTCAGCAGGTGGTCCTACCCTGGAAAGCATCTGTGCACTCCAAGCTCCTAAAATGAGGGGGGAAGTGGGGGAACCTACAGTTGTAACTGGTTTGAGGCAATACCTATCTTTAAAAGGAGAGTGTGTCAGTTAAACCATATTTTTCATTCACCTAGGGAGTTTGCTATTTAAAGGAACCTTTCATCAGATCTTCCTGTAGAACAAAGAACTCTTTAATAACACAAATGTCTCCCAATGGACAGGTTTTTATAAGCAAGGATTTCTAAATCTTGGGCTTCTTTAAAGGGGAACAAAGAAACTCCTGATTCTGAAACTCTCCTGCTAACATTATGTTGAATGTTCATTAACAAACCAGTGAGCTGGACAAACTGGCTTCTTCCAAGGTCATCTGTATTATTAAACTCAGAAGAAAAAAAAAATAAGAGGGGCCCAAGCCCCACCCTTGATCCCTCAAAGAGACATTAGGAACAATTAAGGAGGACCTGATAATCTTCTTCAAGGGGACTAGGTTCATCTGAATGCTATTTGTTATCTGTTGTTGGGCTCTGACAGAAGGTGAGCTGGTGCCTTGACAACTGGGGCTGGCTAGGAAGGGCATTGAGTCGGGGCCCAGGTGAAAGAGTTGATGTAAAGGAGGTCTGAAAGCAGGATGGCTCTCATGAGCAGTTCCACATTAGGCAAGACAAACGGGCTGGACCTTTAGTCTATGCATCCAGGCTTCCCCGATGGCTCAGCAGGTAAAGATTCTGCCTACAAATGCAGGAGATGCCAGTTTGATCCCTGGGTCAGGAAGACCCCCTGGAGGAGGAAATGGCACCCACTCCAGTATTCTTGCCTGAAAAATCCCATGGACAGAGAGGCCTGCCAGGCTACACAGTCCATGGGGTTGCAAAGAGTCAGGCACAACTAAGTGTAGGCATGACCAGTCACTGGATACCCAGGAAAGAAGGCCTACTATTGAGTGAAGTGGCAATCTAAGGCTGACAGGAATTCCAGGAGGGCAACTCAGCCGAGAACTTCAGTTGCCGACTCTCCCAATATCTGGGGGAATGGGTGCTGTGCTCAGCCACTCAGTCATGTCCGACTCTTTTGCAACCCCATGGACTGAAGTCCGCCAGGCTCCTCTGTCCATGGGATTTTCCAGGCAAGAATACAGGAGTGGATCACCATTTCCTTCTCCAAGGGGTCTTCCTGACCCAGGGATAGAACGCATGTCTCCACGTCTCCTGCATTGCAGGTGGATTCTTTATTGCTTCCCAAAGAGGGCCTCAGTCCTAAAAGAAGACTGTGGCAGCCTACCACAGCATCCACTAGAGGAATTGACCCAGCTGCACCGGGTGGCCCCAGCACAGGGTCAGCATCTACGCCATGGGACCCAGTTTGCAAGTGAGAAGCCAGCAGTGAGAGGTATTATATTGATCCTAATCAGATAGCAGAGGATGAGATGGCTGGATGGCACCACCAACTCAATGGACATGAGTTTGAGCAAGCTCTGGGAGTTGGTGATGGACAGGGAAGCCTGGCATGCTGCAGTCCATGGGGTTGCAGAGTCAGACACAACTGATGACTGAACTGAGCTGAACCAGATAGTACCTAGGAACCTATCCAGGTCAGCAGTGTCTTCTGAGAGGCAGAAATACAGGGCTCAAGATCTGGTGATTGGCAGAAAGGAAGGTCAGAGGCTTTCCTTCTTGATGGACTTTGGGGAGACCAGGCAGGGTACAGGATAAGAAATCAAGGCCAAAATAAGTACCAGTGCAGGGGGAGCATAGTTTCAGGTACTAAGGCACACCATAGGCAACCATCCTGATGTATGTTCATATGTTTTCTAATGTCTGGTGTGCATGTATTTTAATTCTGCAAGTAGTATTGTGCATATATGTCATTAATTTCTTAGGCATTTCTCTTTTTTATTTTTTAATTTAAATTTATTTATTTTAATTAGAGGCTAATTACTTTACAATATTGTACTGGTTTTGCCATGCATCAACATGAAGGCATTTCTCTTAACACCATGATTCTAAGATCCACACACACTGCTCCGTGTACCTTTACACATTTGCTCCTACCTGCCGACCCATTAGGTAAGTGTGCCCATTTCACCATTCCCTCAAGAAAATCTTTGTGCAGGTTTCCTTAAGTATCAGTGTAAGAACTTCTCTGGGATGTATACAGGAGTAGAACTGCAGGGTTATTGGGACAATTGTCCACATTGCTAAGAGCTTCTGGCTTCATGGGTAGAATCACAGAAGCATCAAACAGGAAAAGGATCACCTCCAAAGGGAGTACATTGAGATGGTTATTAACAAATCATGGGCGACATGAACAAACATTTAAATACAGGAGACAGACACATGAATGCTTCGGAGCTGCTGCCCTTGGAAAATGAATCAGGAAGGAATACATGACGTCACTAAAATAAAAATGTTTCAGTGGAGGAAACAGTTCGGGATTCATAGGCCCACCTTCCCCATATCACTTCATGCCAATACTTCTGTTGTGAAAAGCTTGGTGCACCTGTCTCACCCCATCTCTCCCTCTATCCTCTGACCCCGGGCCTCTTTTCTGGGGCCAGCCACATCCATAAAGCTACCTGCTGTTCACTCGGTGTCTCTTTTATGGACGGCACTCTGTTTTCACTCTCATCACTAGCCTTTCCTGCTCTGCAGCATCAACATCAACTCTACAAAATTTCATCTTGCACCAGGGCTGTTGCACAGTCACTGGGAGCAGCCAGTGATGATCTACAGCTTCTCGCACTTCTGTCCAACCCTTGCTCCTTACCCCTCATCCCTCCATCAATCAAACACTCAGGTGTCCTCCCTGGGTCAGCTCTGAGCCAAACTGCTCTCCTGGGAGCCACACGTGCTCCCTTTTGGAGGAGAAGGCTGCCTGCTAAGAGGCTTCAGCTTCTGAGCTGCATTTGCATGAATAAACAGCTCTGAAGGGTTCAGTTGAAGCTTTTATGTAAACAGTCTCCAAAATATGTTCTGCACTGCATTATCCCCAGCAATAAAGATTCTGGAATCAGAATTTGGCTGTCAGTTTTATTGATGTTGCATGGGGTACAGTAGAATACAGCTTTCTCTTCTGGAAATTTATTGACTTGGCAGTGCAGAGAGCAATAAAACTGTGTTTTTAATCAGTAAGCCAAGCAGACATGATTCCAGAAGAAATATAGGAAGCAAACATGCCATCATAAGATTTCTCCCTGTCCTGTCCCTGTTCTTCTCAGATGTTCTGTCAAATAAGTTTGGGTACTGAAGGATATGCTTGGTGGGACTGTCTTAAGGAATAAAATTAGAGGACCAAGTTTGGATTACTTGTTCTAGGTTGTAACACCTCTAAGAGATTGTTGAGTGAAAGTGTTTTTCTGCAATGAAATTTCTTTGCATTAGCTCCTAGAGAGGAATTACTGGTAAGCTGCTTTGCAGGAGGAATAGCAAGAGTGTAACATGCTTCTTCTCAAGAGAAGCGAGGGCCCAGTGCCTGTCCTTTCAGTGTGCTCAATGAGAAAGAGTGAGTGACCTGGCATACATCCGAAGGAAATGAAATCACTACTCTTGGAGACATCTGCATCCCATATTCATGGCAGCATTATTCATAATAGCCAAGATATAGGAACAACCTAAAGTTATTTGACAGATGAATGGACAGAGAAAATATGGTGTGTGTATATATATATACCTTGTGTGTGTATATATATACACAACAGAATATTTTTCAGACATAACAAGAAGGAAGTTTGCCATTTGCAGCAACATGGATGAAACTGGAAAGCATTATGCTAAGTGAAATAAGCTAGAGAAAGGCAAATGCTACATGGTATTATTTCTCTCTGAAATCTAGGGGGAAAAAAACAATTTCATAGAAACAGAGAATAGAAATGGTGGTCACCAGTGACCACAGGCAAGGGAAAATGAAGATACAAATCAAAGGGTACAAACGTTCAGTTATAAGAAGAATAGGTTCTGAGAATCTAATGTACAGCAAGGCGGCTATAGTTAAGAATAGGTGGCTATTCAAAAGAGACACAGATGTAAAGAACAGTCTTTTGGACTCTGTGGGAGAAGGCGAGGGTGAAATGATTTGAGAAAATAACATTGAAACATGTATATTATCATATGTGAAACAGATCGCCAGTCCAGGTTCGATGCATGAGACAGGGTGCTCAGGGCTGGTACACTGGGATGACCCTGAGGGATGGGATAGGGAGGGAGGTGGGAGAGGGGTTCAGGATGGGGAAAACATGGACACCCGTGGTGGATTCATGTCAATGTATGGCAAAAACCACCACAATATTATAAAGTAATTAGCTTCCAATTAAATTAATAAAAAAAAGAATAGGTGGCTATTGTGTATTTGAAAAGTTGCTGAGCTGAATACTCTTACCACACACACACACTCACACATACATGTTAACTGAGATGTGACCGATGTGTTGAGGTGACAGGATGTGTTCATTATCTTGATATTGGTAATCATTCTACAATGTATGTATATATCTAATTTGCATATATCTAATTATCATGTTGTACCCTTTAAATATATACAATTATATTTGTCAATTATCCCTCAATAAAGTTGGGAAAAAAGAGAGAGTGCGTGGGTTAGGAGCCATATACTTCAGCCCATATTGCACAGTGGAAAGAACATTTGGACTCTGTCAGCTTGGTTGTATCACCTGGTCCAGGTTACTGAATTTCTTCTGATCAAGTTTCTTCTGCTATTGAAGGGAAATACCTGCCTCACACCATTGTTAAGTGGATAAAATAAGGTTAGAAGTGGGTGTGCATAGTTTACACAGCACGTTACAAGCCCCAGGAGCAAGTCCTTTCTGGAACTGTAAGACATCTCACTGATTCTTACCTGCTCGTCATGGAGGAGGTGCGCTCTCCCAGCAGGTAAGCCAGGCTCTGCTGCATACACAGAAAAGCAAGGCAGCGTCTCCACTTCTGTTCTCCATACTCTCAATACTCACTTCCCTCCTGAAATGCCTGGTCCACTCCCCACCTCTCTTCCAGTCCCTGGGCCAAATCCTTCAATCAGTGTAGATGCTTGATAAATACCGGTTAACCTTCATCTCTGCCTTGCAGATGCTTTCTCCTGAGTTATCTTAACTAAGGTTCCTTTATCACTCGTACGTTGTCCTATTCTGGTTTTGCTCTCACTGAGTGGTCACTCTTTTCTCAACTTTTTGTAATGCGTAACTTTGATCTCAATTCAAGAACACTCAGATTGTTCTTCTGGATATAAGAGCCTGAAGGAGTCTCTTTAGGTGTTTCCCTCAAATGGCATGAGATTAAAGGGCATTAAATCAAAATGGCATTTGATTAACCATAGGAGCAAAGTGGTCTGGTTGAGATAGTATTAAAATAGGCTGCCTGGGGAAGATGGTATAGAGCGAAATCAGAGCATGCTGTTAGTGAATCTTCCCTTCTCCTACCTGCCTGATTTTCAATTGTATTTTCACCATCCATTTCTCCACTCTACCCAAGACAGCTTCTTTTCTATCCTCCCAACAAGCCTATATGTCCACTCTAAAACTATGTGTTAACTGCTTACTTGGTACCAAGCCCGATTCTTTATACAGGTTATCTTGATTAATTTTCACAATGACCCTGTGAAATAGGAATTATTATTTCAATTTTATAGACAAAGGACCTGAAGTAGAGGATCTAAATAGTATGCTTAGGGTCCTGTAGCCAGGTAGTAGAAGAGTGGAGATTTGACCCTGGGTGCATCTGATCCCAAGGTTCGCTATCTTAACCACGAAATTACACACTTTTTGATAAAGACCAAGAATTAGTCATGGCACATTTCTTTATTGATAGAAGTTAGAATTTTCGACCTGAATCTAGCTATTGGGAACTCTGCGGTCACACACATACACACACATTTCATTCATGAACTTAAAAGGCACCGAATCTTAAATCTTAAATTCTTGGCTTTCCTTTTTTCTTTTCTAGATCACTCACCTATCTTCCTATCAAAGTAATCCCCTCTCAAGCTTTCAGAGGACTTAATGAGGTCATAAAAATGTAAGTAAGATATTGCATATCAAAAGACATTCATAATTGAAATAAAATTTTTTCTCAGAGAACACATAGTTGAAAAGTGGTAATTTTTCTAGGAGAGAAACTGTGTTTAGGAAACCCTAGTATTTTTATCTTTAAAATACAAATAATATCCAGGGACCTTTGAAGAAAAGGGATGATTTTCAAGAGTCATTAAAATTCAGATAATTAACCTTGTCTCAACAAACTGAATGCATTTTGATAGGTGATGATAAACTACTCCAATAAAAAAAAAAAAAGATTCCAATCATAAAAAACTCCCTCTGCTAGAGCGGCTGTTCCCTCATGTCACATTTTTAGATAACACCCGCATAGAAGAAATTGTGTTGAAAGTTTATTGTGCATCAGAAGATTATCTTTGTATCTAAATAATAAGTGTATGACAAATACAGTATTTGTATCTATATTGATAAAAGGCATTTATCAAAAGTGTAAAGCAGCCTGACAATGCAGTGTGCTCTCAGTGCAATGTGTAACTTCAATCCTATGTTCATGGGTCAGCTTCTAGGACACAAAAGCCCATATATGGAAAGGGAGTCTAGAGTCCAGTATTCCAGCATCCTCCTTAATGTCAGTCTGAGTCACAGGACCTCAGAGGCCATTTAGATGCTTCCAGAGAGCATCTTAACAATTTTCAGGGCTTTGAAAACAGATCTGCATCTCTGAAGATGCTACATCATCAGTCCTGGTTCTGTGGGGAAACTCTGATTGCTCTTTAGGGTATTAGCAAGCAATCAGATCAGATCAGTCGCTCAGTCGTGTCCGACTCTTTGTGACCCCATGAATCGCAGCACGCCAGGCCTCCCTGTCCATCACCAACTCCCGGAGTTCACTGAGACTCACGTCCATAGGAACATTAAAAATAATTGTTAAGAATTAGTGCGTGTTATAGGAAATTCATTGCAGGTTACAGAAATGTCAGTTTGCCTGAGGCTAACCTTTACTCTTCTGCTCTCAAGAATTTTAAATGTTGAGTTTTGAAAATTTTGAATGCATTAAGACCTCCTAGTGAGAAAAGCAGCCACAGTTAAATAAGCAAAACTATTAGGTAGGAATAAGATGAATCAGCCTAGAACTATCCACTACTGTGTTTTCATAAAAGATCTTAACTGCCTTAGACTCAGCCTTCCTGTGGGCTAAAGCTCATCAAGTCTGAAACCTTCAGTGAATGTTAACCTTAGAATTTGAGACTCGTTTCTCAGCTGGCAGCAAATGGTAGCTTATATGGGGATTTTAGGGTAACATTGACATTACCCACATGCTTGGGGGTGATATATGGCAAAGTTGGTTCCTTTACTTTTGTGTTTCTTTTTTAAAAAAATTAATTCATTCACTTATCTACTCATTCATTGATACCCTAAATGCCAGGCTGTATGCAGCCACTAGGGATTCAGGAGTGACTAGGACATAGTCCCTGTCATTAGTTTGCTAACAAAGTGAGGAAAATGGTCAAATACAAACAGACAGTCACAACCCAATAAGGACACTTCGTGCAGGAGTTGACCACTCTGCAGCTGCCTCAGAAGAGGATTTGGGAGAGGGGTAAAGAGTCAAGAAACCAGGAATCCTAACCCAAATTAAAACCTCACTAGAGTGATAGAGTTGGGAACCCAGACATTTTGATCCTGATCCCAAATCTTCTTATAAGCACTATTTGCCTCTCCTCTCAGAATTTTAATGCCCAAAGCTATAAAACAAGGGAATCCAACTAGATTTCCCCAGAGGACATGTCTACTTCCAACAATCTGTAACTCTGAGTCCATAGATAAATAAGCAAAATGATGACATCAACAGGAAATACTGAAACTTGCATTTCAACTGCATCTGGGTTGTAGGTGCCCATTCGGGCTTCTAGAGGGAGGTGTGAGCACGTTATGATGTGAGGACAACTTAAGGCATCCCTATTCTTTTTTCAAAGGACACACCCCCCCACCCATTGTTGGGTCATGCATACAGCTTATTATCATGCAGAGACAATCATTTATTTCATGCTTCTTTTTCTTTTTTTTTTTTCTCTCTCTCTCCCCTAGTGAAATCTCTCAGAGTGATTCCCTGGAAAAGATAGAAGCTAATGCCTTTGACAACCTCCTCAATTTGTCTGAAATGTAAGCATCAGCTAACAGATAGTTTATTGCTGTACACTATTACCCTTGCTGGCTGGAGCCCACTCAGTATTTGTATTCAAGCATCCATAGCTAGGAATCCAAGAGGAAAAGACTGCAGCAATTACTAGGTCTGGGCAGGCACCAATTTCTGTCACTGCAGTGTCCTGCAAGTTGCCATGGTGACAACTGCTTCTCCCTGGGAGCTGTATAAACTCTGAAACATCACAACACAAAGTTGGAAATTAAAATTGACATTGTGGAGTCCTGCCAAGTAGCTCTTACCTTGGAAGGAAGGGTATGGAGTCCTTGAGGTGGTGGAATATTTAGAAAGGAGCTTAGAGTCTTCCCTGGTGGCTCAGAGGATAAAGCGTCTGCCTGCAATTCAGGAGACCCAGGTTCAATCCCTGGGTTGGGAAGATCCCCTGGAGAAGAAAATGGCAACCCACTCTAGTATTCTTGTCTGGAGAATCCCATGGACAGAGGAGCCTGGCCGGCTGTAGTCCACAGGGTTGCAAAGAGTCGGACACGACTGACCGACTTCACTTTCACTTTCACTTAGAGATCATGAATTAGTTCACTGGGGACTATTTGGGCATATTCACTTATTTAGTAAATGGTTCTTAGAAACCTACCATGTAAAAGTGTTTGACATGTGTATGTTGGATTTGTTGTTGTGATGTTTTTGAACTGATTCTTTATAATCTTTCCAAATTATCATTTTCTTCCAATTTACACAAAAAAAGGGGAATGGGAGAAGACTAGCTTGATTCAGTTTTCAGATGTCACACAGCAAGTTAGCGCCAGAGTTAATAAGAGTAGAAATCAGGTCATGTGACTCCTAAATCAGGCTTCTTACTGCTGCATGCTGCTGCTGCTGCTGCTGCTGCTGCTGCGTCACTTCAGTCGTGTCCGACTCTGTGCGACCCAGAGACGGCAGCCCACCAGGCTCTCATCCCTCCTCTGTCCCTGGGATTCTCCAGGCAAGAACACTGGAGTGGGTTGCCATTTCCTTCTCCAATGCATGAAAGTGAAAAGTGAAAGTGAAGTTGCTCAGTCGTGTCCGACTCTTCGCGACCCCATGGACTGCAGCCTTCCAGGCTCCTCCATCCATGGGATTTTCCAGGCAACAGTACTGGAGTGGGGTGCCATTGCCTTCTCCTAGTTTGGCCCAAATCTGAACTTCTACAAGCTGCATCAGCAGGGGACTTTCCAAAGTTAAGAAAGCAGAAAAGATATTAGCAACAAATATATTTTGAGCACTCGTGCTCAGCCTTTATTTCCTCTAGGTTGTGTCATTTAATCCTTGCAGCTGCCCTGCAGAGTGGGGTAATTATCCCTTTTGTTCACAGGAAGGAATGGAGGCTCAGAAGGGTCGGTAACTTGACCAAAGTGGCACCTTCGACAATGCCAGGGCTGGAATTCAACCCCAGCCCATGTCTTCAAAGCTTGGGCATTTTCCACTGTACCACAAGGCCTCCCTGTGAAAGGTCCAATTAGCAATCATATAGAGAGGATAATGAATTAATAAGTATGTGGGTACACATGTCCAACTAAGGGTCAAATGATCCTAGAATCCAGAGGAGGTAAAATTTACATCTCCCCCAAGAGAAAACAGTGTAACCAGGGAAGTAAGACTAATTCACCAAACAGAGGGAAATCAAAAATAACAGGTATTTAAGTGCAAAAGGTATAGTCTGGACTTCGCTGTGAAGTAGAATTTCATGGTGGGAGTGGGGTAGGGGAAGGTCATTTCTGTTACATCATTTCCATTACCAGTCCTACCTGGACCTGGAAATCTGAAAATCTGCAGTTTTAACAGACTTCCCAAGCAACATTGAACCACAGCAGCTTGAGATAAATAAAACTGCTCATGATGTAAAGCAGTTTTATTTAATAGATAAAGATATCTATCTTTATATAGATGTAAAGATAAAGTATCAATTTATAGATAGATAAAGTATCAATTTATTGATACAGAAAGAAAAATAAAGTGCTCTAAGGGAAGGAAGGCCCCGAGGCTAGAATGTCAGCTCCCCACAGCTCTCTTTGCCTTGTTTACAGCTGGATCTCCAGCACCTAGAACCGTGCCTGGTACATGAAGGTATTCAATAAATGTTTGTTCAATGAATGGATGGATGAGTGGTCAGATTCCAAAAGAATCTTAAGAAACAGAAGTTCTTTCCATCCTACCCACCTGATGTCTTATATGGCCCAAGACTGCTTGACTTAGTTGTTGTAAAGTTAATTACAACAAAAAGTCCCTCACCTCTAAAGAATCAAAGGGATGTAAAGGACAGAAATCGGCACCATGATGGGAAACTATACTAAGGTGGAATACACGCTAGACTTGGAGTTGGAAAAGCTGTGTTCACCTCCAAGCTCTGCTACTTCTCAGTTCTGTGATTAGAGACCAGTCATTCAACGTCCTGACTTCATCCACTATTGTCAACACTGGAAGGCTTACTGTGAACCAGACGCACACATTTACATTCAAAACCCACTCTATGAGGAAGTCAGGCTTCAGGTGATGCATCCAAGGTCATACAACAGCCTGTTAAACCAAGCTGACACCGGAGTCCATCCACCTAACCAATACTCTAGATTTTCTCTACAGAACAAGAGTAATTCTCATTTCCTTCCGTGGCTGTTGCCTGGGTTTAAAAAGCCAGAGGCATTTACTGACCTTTTATTGAATCCATAGCAGACAGAATTCAGTAAATGTAGCTGCTTTTCAAAGTCACTGGGGAACTAGGAAGAAGGCAATAATGCCACTGCAGTACTGTGGCTGTGCTTTTCCATTTTGCCAAGCCCTGCCTTGTGCATTATCTCTACCTATTATGTTACTCCCTACCAACCTGTGAGGCAGAGGAAGTGCTATTATTATTCTAATTTTACAGTAGGGAGCACTAGTTCAGGGACGTTAGAAGGCCTGGCATCATCACACAACCAATTATCTATAGAATGGATGTAAAAACCCCCAAATGCAAGCCCCTAGCGTCAGCCCTGGGCTATTCCAAAGGCTGAGTGCCCATCTGAATCACCGGTCAGTGTGACTGCCAGCCACTATGAAGATGACCAGTTTGTCTCCAAGAGCAAACAGCCAATTCATTCATTTCTCTTGAGAGTGAAATTGCCCGTCACCCCCAGTGGGCTGGCCCCATGGTTGGGCAGGACCTAGCTGGCCAGGAGCCCTGGATGTTGGTTGTTACTCGGGGGCAGGAAGGAGAGCAGGGAGAATGGAACGGACTCCCAGCTATAATGCTTACACTTATCTCAGCAAGAGGTTGAAAGCAGAACTTCCTGGCAGTAGCCAACGGGCTCTCATCATCCCGTTTCTATCCCGAGGGTCTCAGGAGCACCCCTCAAGCACAAGAAAGTCACTTGATTTTGTTGATGCCACTTTCAGCCAGCATCCTCTGGTGACCATGGCCTTGTGCAGTCCAAATAAAGCGCGTCTATTAAACTGCTGCCTGTTTTTCCATTTCTCTTTACAGACTGATCCAGAACACTAAAAACCTGGTGCACATTGAGGCTGGAGCATTTACAAATCTCCCTCAGTTAAAATACCTGTGAGGAATTTTCCTTTTTAAGCAATAGGGGTGGGGGATGTGGGCATCTGATGAAAACTTAAACAATTAAAAGGTTGGGAAGAATTTTTAAACCACATACTTAGCATTATTTGCATGTCTGTCTTCAGCTTTCTGATTAAAAGCTAATCAGCACTTCCTATTAACCACTATGCTGGGTGCTTTTGAATACATGTAAGTGGTTCCTGACGTTTTCTTTGTCCCAAACCTCCAAGAAGGATATCACCCCCTTGCAATGATTTTCAAAGTGATGGTGGGCATAGGACAGGGAGGTCAGGACACTTTAAAAAGGGTAAGTCGGACTCTCTAAGGTGAGGTGGTGATATAGACAGGGCACAGGTGAAAGTGGAGAGGCAGTTCTGATTTGACCCCCATCCATGGTTAAAAATTCCTGACCTCATTTCCCTCATGTGTTCATTCATTCACTCAGCGAATTTTAAAGTATTGCCTTGAGTAGGCCTTGTGCCATAGAAACCAAATCTTTATTTTCTATTTCCCATTAAACCTTATTAAGCCTACTAGTTAGCATTGTAAGTTGAGTACCACTGTAGCCTAGCAGATTTATCACCTTGCCAGCAAAACAAGAATCCCTGTAACGTGATACAAATCTATAAACTAGTCACCCTGGATCTTCTCACATATCAAGTAATCATTTATTCACAGAGAAAAAAATGAACATTTAACCCTCTGATATAGATGTCCATTCTCTCCTCTTCCTGATGAATTAAATTTCATAAAATCCCCAGAGGACGCAAAGTCCACCACCTCTAGCAGCCCTGCCCTGGGCCACGAGCGTAGCCCCTTTGGCCGCTCTAACTCTGGATGACAATTCCTAACCCAAGTGTACTGCTTTTCCAGACCTCCAAGGGATCTACAGGACGCATAAGCATCTGTAGTATCAAATACATTGGAAAAACATAAGAAAATCCCCAAACCAAATTTGACCACTGCAGCCCCTTGCTATCTAAGAATCACTACTTTTATTAAATAGCATCTTCACCCCTAAAATACAATATTCCCCCAACCCAGTACACACTGCAGTCCAAGCCCACACTGCCTTCACCAGTCACAGAGAGGACAAGGATTCCATGTGATCTGGGGTAACAGGTAAGGAAGAGAACCAGAGAGAGCCAAAAGAGAAACCTGGATTCCTTTCTTCATCACCAGAGTGCTGGGCAGTTCAGTTCAGCTGTCCACAATCCATGACTGGTGAATTTAAAACTCGGCTGGGAAGATCCAGACGCTGGACTCCTCTCAAGGAGTCCCATTCTTGTGTAATAAAATATCCTTCAATTTAACCTATCAGTGAAGTCTCACTCCTCTTTGAAGGCTAAGTAAAAGGTGGGAGGAAAAGAGGAAGAGCCTTGAGTAGCTCCAAAACCAAAAGAATGTTCCATGATCAGTGAAATACAGGGAAGAACTCCCTGAATTGTAAGGTAGCTAAATAAAGGGAGATCTTTAATAATGAGGATATGATTTCTCACATGAAGATTAATCTTCCTGAAGTGTTTGAGTTAAAACCTGTTCTAAAGTGAGAGATGCTTTCTAGAACCATTAAGAACACAGAATACACTAATTAGCAAAAGGAAATGGAATGCAATACAATAGGAAAAAGGCAGGTTGGAAATACAAATGCAAATAAAAAAGACAGAAGAGTTTGGCCCCATCCCTTAGATCTCTAAAAGGAGCAACTTCCCCCATAGTTTTAATTCTGATCCTCAACAGCCAGAAGTGTTACTGATAGAGCCAAACTCCACATTTTAGTGAAAATAGTTATCTGCGTAGTGTCTTTCTACTGTTTTTATCCTTACTCCTTAGTAACAATCCCCTATACTCACTCTGCCCACATTCCCATCCTGCCCCAAATCACAGAAGCATCTGTAACACAGGCATCCGCAAGCTTCCAGATGTTACGAAGATCTTCTCCTCTGAATTTAATTTCATTCTGTAAGTACCAGGCTGATTGCTATGCATAAGAGTTTCCTATTTGCAGCTGAAATTTAGAAAGTAAATATTTCTCATTTCATTCCTCAAGGGAAATTTGTGATAACTTACACATAACCACCGTACCAAGAAATGCTTTTCAAGGGATGAATAACGAATCCATAACGCTGTAAGTAAATGCGCAAATTCAGGCCCTGCCATGCAGCTCCTACTATTCCCACTTCTAGCTTGAGGTGGGCTCTTTCTTGTCTTTCATCATGTTCCTAGCTCGCTGCTGACATTCTTTCTGACCTAAAATGCCAAGGGTGAGAGGAGTCGTGTGGGATGGCAGCTAGGTCATCTGTTCCTATGACAGCCAACCAACCCATTAAGTTCAAAATTAATCAAATGGGCCCTGAGGATTTACAGTGACCGAATTTCCAGCTGATGAAATTGTTCACTACATCGATGGACTGCTTTGAAGCTAAAAAGAGACAGCCTGGAGAGGAGTGACTGCCCTGGTAACAAGAGAGCACAAAAATTTCAAGTTTCAACTAAGAAGAGGTTGGAAGGATATTCTTCAAGTAGGTAGAGTAGCTGATCAAAGGACCCTGCTCCTTCTCTCTCTCTCTCTCTCTCTCTCTTTCTCTCTCTCTCTCAGTTATTTTTCACCTTGTCCTTGGAACCTGCTTACTTTGTTTCTGAAGGAACACCAACTATGCCCATTCCCTACATCCTTTCATACTTGAAAATAATGTCTTCTCATCTGGCAGTCACTCATCAGAGTACCAGGCACACAAGCCAATCCCTTCCATGATCTTTCCTAAGGCCTCACTACTAAATATATGGTCCATGGACAAGCATCTATAGTGTCTTCTGAGAGCTGGTAAGAAACTCAGATTCTCAGGCTCATCCCAGACCTATGGACTCAGAATCTGCATTTTAATAGATTCAAAGTGATTCACATCACATTAAAGTTCGAGCTAAGATAACCCAACTTATTCTCTTCACTGTACACCTGCCTGACTTCCTTCCCGTTAGATCCCTGCCCTCTTCACATGAACCACCTTCCTTTGCTCCACCATTCAGAGGCAGAATCCTGGACACCATGTCTCATTTATCTCCAAAGCCCGGTGACCCGTGTTCAATTCTGCTCCTACATCCACATCTTCTCACTCATTCTGCTTTGGTTACATTCCATGGCAGGATCATGATAAGACAATCAATGACCTTAAATGTCCTTAAAGAAAGAGAGAGCATGTGTTGATGACCCAGAGATGAGGAGCTAGTTGTGAAACAAGAGAAGAGACCATCTCAGAGGATTGTCTTTTATACAATGGATTCTAGAAATTGGTATCAATGGTGCACTGCATTTGGTTAGTAATTTTACTGTCAGATCAGATCAGATCAGCCGCTCAGTCATGTCCAACTCTTTGTGACCCCATGAATCACAGCACGCCAGGCCTCCCTGTCCATCACCAACTCCCGGAGTTCACTCAGACTCACGTCCATTGAGTCAGTGATGCCATCCAGCCATCTCATCCTCTGTCGTTCCCTTCTCCTCCTGCCCCCAATCCCTCCCAGCATCAGAGTCTTTTCCAATGAGTCAAGTCTTCGCATGAGGTGGCCAAAGTACTGGAGTTTCAGCTTTAGCATCATTCCTTCCAAAGAAATCCCAGGGCTGATCTCCTTTAGAATGGACTGGTTGGATCTCCTTGCAGTCCAAGGGACTCTCAAGAGTCTTCTCCAACACCACAGCTCAAAAGCATCAATTCTTCAGTGCTCAGCTTTCTTCACAGTCCAACTCTCACATCCATACATGACCACTGGAAAAACCATAGCCTTGACTAGACGGTCCTTTGTTGGCAAAGTAATGTCTCTGCTTTTGGGTTTTTTTTTTTTTTTAATTTTATTTTATTTTTAAACTTTACAATATTGTATTGGTTTTGCCAAATATCGAAATGAATCTGCCACTGGTATACATGTGTTCCCCATCCTGAACCCTCCTCCCTCCTCCCTCCCCATACCATCCCTCTGGGTCGTCCCAGTGCACCAGCCTCAAGCATCCAGTATCGTGCATTGAACCTGGACTGGCGACTCGTTTCATACATGATAGTATACATGTTTCAATGCCATTCTCCCAAATCTTCCCACCCTGTCCCTCTCCTGTCTCTGCTTTTGAATATGCTATCTAGGTTGGTCATAACTTTCCTTCCAAGGAGTAAGCATCTTTTAATTTCATGGCTGCAATCACCATCTGCAGTGATTTTGGAGCCCAAAAAAATAAAGTCTGACACTGTTTCCCCTGTTTCCCCATCTATTTCCCATGAAGTGATGGGACTGGATGCCACGATCTTCGTTTTCTGAATGTTGAGCTTTAAGCAAACTTTTTCACTCTCCACTTTCACTTTCAAGAGGCTTTTGAGTTCCTCTTCACTTTCTGCCATAAGGGTGGTGTCATCTGCATATCTGAGGTTATTGATATTTCTCCCGGCAGTCTTGATTCCAGCTTATGTTTCTTCCAGTCCAACGTTTCTCATGATGTACTCTGCATATAAGTTAAGTAAACAGGGTGACAATATACAGCCTTGACATACTCCTTTTCCTATTTGGAACCAGTCTGTTGTTCCATGTCCAGTTCTAACTGTTGCTTCCTGACCTGAATACAGGTTTCTCAAGAGGCAGGTCAGGTGGTCTGGTATTCCCATCTCTTTCAGAATTTTCCACAGTTGATTGTGATCCACACAGTCAAAGGCTTTGGCATAGTCAATAAAGCAGAAATAGATGTTTTTCTGGAACTCTCTTGCTTTTTCGATGATCCAGTGGATGTTGGCAATTTGATCTCTGGTTCCTCTGCCTTTTCTAAAACCAGCTTGAACATCAGGAAGTTCACGGTTCACATATTGCTGAAACCTGGCTTGGAGAATTTTGAGCATTACTTTACTAGCGTGTGAGATGAGTGCAATTGTGCTGTAGTTTGAGCATTCTTTGGCATTGCCTTTCTTTGGGATTGGAATGAAAACTGACCTTTTCCAGTCCTGTGGCCACTGCTGAGTTTTCCAAATTTGCTGGCATATTGAGTGCAGCACTTTCACAGCATCATCTTTCAGGATTTGGAATAGCTCAACTAGAATTCCATCACCTCCACTAGCTTTGTTTGTAGTGATGCTTTCTAAGGCCCACTTGACTTCACATTCCAGGATGTCTGGCTCTAGGTCAGTGATCACACCAACGTGATTATCTTGGTCGTGAAGATCTTTTTTGTACAGTTCTTCTGTGTATTCTTGCCATCTCTTCTTAATATCTTCTGCTTCTGTTAGGTCCATACCATTTCTGTCCTTTATCGAGCCCATCTTTGCATGAAATGTTCCTTTGGTATCTCTGATTTTCTTGAAGAGATCTCTAGTCTTTCCCATTCTGTTGTTTTCCTCTATTTCTTTGCATTGATTGCTGAAGAAGGCTTTCTTATCTCTTCTTGCTATTCTTTGGAACTCTGCATTCAGATGGTTATATCTTTCCTTTTCTCCTTTGCTTTTCGCTTCTCTTCTTTTCACAGCTATTTGTAAGGCCTCCCCAGGCAGCCATTTTGCTTTTACTGTGTATAAGTATAATTCTACACATACAGTTATCATGTTACAAAACTGTGGCCAATACAGCCTGGACTCAAGAGTGTTGCAATCAAAAGAATACAGACCAGCAACCAAAAATAATTTCAAAATAACTCAAATTCTTACTTTGCATCTCTAAGGAGATCAGAAAGGAGTCTAGATCCTAGAAAAACTTCTCTAGAGTCTTTCTACTCCTTCACTTCCCTCAGGTACTGTAGCTCTTCTAGCTGTTCATAAAGCCTTTCTGACTCACCATCACTTATGGATCAGGAACTACTCATTCATCATGTCCCCTGTCAGGAACAGGGCATTTACAGAGCACTGCATGCCTTAGGATTTGGGGCCTTCCTATGTCTTTACCGAGGACACAAAAGACATATAAGACATAAAAGACATATAAGATCCATGTCTTTGGGAAGCTCACAATCTCAATGGGAGAAAACATGAAAGAATAATACAAGCCAGTAGACACTCACTGCGAGTGTGTGGTACACAGAAATGAGAAGTCTTGGAGAGGTCCTCTTAGGCTGAGAAGTCAGGCTGCAGACCTGAGTGAGACCTTGCAGAATCAGTAGCACCTGTATGAGTAAATATGATAAAAGTGGCTAATATTTATGTAGCACTTATTAAGTGCCTGCTGCTGCTGCTGCTAAGTCACTTCAGTCGTGTCCGACTCTGTGCAACCCCATAGACAGCAGCCCACCAGGCTTCCCTGTCCCTGGGATTCTCCAGGCAAGAACGCTGGAGTGGGTTGCCATTTCCTTCTCCAATACATGTAAGTGAAAAGTGAAAGTGAAGTCGCTCAGTCGTGTCTGACTCTGTGCAACCCCATGGACTGCAGCCCACCAGGCTCCTCTGTCCACAGGATTTTCTAGGCAAGAGTACTGAAGTGGGGTGCCATTGCCTTCTCCTATTAAGTGCCTACACTGTTTTAAAGTACTTTTTTAAAAACTCATTTAAATCTTGCAACCCTACAAGGTAGGGACTGTCCACCCCATGTTTAGATGAGGCAACCAAGACACTGAGAAGTTAAGAAATTCACCCCAGGTCAAGCTTTAGTCTCAGACAGTCTTGGCTCCAGAGTCATAGTCTTAACCATTAATGTGGTACCATATACAGAGAAAAAGGGGGTGAACATTCCAAGTGAACATGAGCAAAAGCATGGTGGTGGGAAGGAGGAAAAGAGGATGAGACATATCTATTGGCAGGTGGAAAAGACATTTAGATGAATGGGGGGGTGGAGGAAACACTGGATTGTGGAGCGTTTTCAGTGCAGGGTTAAGGGGCTAACAGCTTAGAAATAACCCTGAAAAAAAAAGTATTAAGAAGAAACCACTCAGTACAAGAGCTTTTATTCAAAGATCACAAATAGCCAAGACTTCCTTTGATTCTGACCTAAATCTGAAAGTAATCAGGAAAACAGTAGCAAGTACTCCTCCCAGATATAAGCACAGCCATGGGAGAGGAGTGCAACGAGAACGGAACGAAGAGCAGAAGATGGGGAAGAAGACCAATAAGAAAATGAATGTTGAGATAAGCCATAGGGGTCTATGAGTTCACACGATGGGGCCGCCCCACCAAACCCAAGGGGAAACCAACTATTTCTTCTCACACGTCACATTTCAGCATCTTGTACACAAGAGCTGCACAGTGTTTTTATTAGGGGCCATTATCTTATTTTAGTTATGATTTTAAGAAGAATAGTGCCTACCAGCAGGGCCTAATTGCCCCACTTCTGAAGTTAACGAGGACTGCAGCTCCATCTCTCCCAGGAAGCCCATGAGGGATTGTGCTTCCATCTCCCTCCTCGCTCTTGGCCCTTCATCTGGAAGGCAGTGATTAGTCATTTGCTTGGCACTTATTCTCAGCTGAATGGGCCTTTCTGTACATGAAGGATCATGTGGAGCACCCCGCTGGAAAAGGGTATTACATTCAAAGAGGAAAACCTTATTTCCTCAGCTATAAAGTTCAACTCTCTAATTAGAAAATAATGAAGGCAAGCCTTCTCTTCTCATTATTAGTAGTAGTTGAGATTTCGCTTTTTATGGAAGCTTTCCTGCCCTCCCCCTGCCCAGATCTTTACCAACTGTGAGCTCTTTTAATGAAAACAAAACACTTCACTTGATGCTGGAGAAGCTCAGTGGGGCTAATGCTAAAACTATGCATTATGCTCTTATGTCCCTTTAAAGCCATTTGGCTTTTCATTAAATCTCCTCAAGAGGCTACCTTGAAATGCCCCCCCACCCCTGAATGAGCAGGATTTGGCTGCGCCGCCTTTACAATATTCTAAATGACTTGTCATACCAGGCTCAAAAAAGGAGTCAACCTTGATTCACATCTGAACTCCTCACAGAGAAGGAAAGGTCATGGCAATCAATTCTCTAAGACCCTTCAGAGAAGGGTGGCCCGGCAAAGGAGGACAAGATCCCTGGCTGCACCCGTGATGAGCCGCAGTGGGGAGACTGTTGGGCCCTGAAGTAGAAAAGCCTGGGCATTAGCCCTGGCTCTAAGTTCACCCAGTTTAAGCCAAGTCACAGACCGGCAACAAACTCTCCAATGGGACTATTCATACCCCCTCGTGCAAATCCAATTCAGTCACACTGTGACAACCACACTGTATCACCACTTAAAAGCTCATATTTAGAAGCCGATTATTTCAGACCATCATGAAAACGTGTCTCATCATCTCTTTTTAAATACTTTTTTTGTGTGTGTGAAAAATTTAACTGACAAATAGAATCACTTTTCATTTGTCTTTCCACTGACGAAAGGAAAGAGCAGCACCATGAACACCCCTGCACATCTTACCTAGCTTCACCTACTATCGTCGTCTTGCCACATCCACGCTGTCCTGTATATGTAAACATATATAACACATTTCCCTTTTGCCAAACCATCCAAAAGAACTTTATAGACATGATACTTCCAAATGCTTCAGCATGTATTTCCCTAAACAGAAACATTCTCTGGAACTACAACACCATTACACCTAAGAAAATCAACATGGATTTAATGACATCATCCAACTTACAGTCTGTGTTCAAATGAAAATGTCTTTGACAGATTTTTTTTTAAACTCAGAATTCAAACATTATCCATAGCATTTTTGGTTATGTCCCTTAGTCCTCCCAACCTCACCCCTGAGAATCGCCCTCCTGTCTTCCTCTGCTCTGCAAAACACGAATTCCTTTGAGGGCTTAGGCCAGTTGTCTGGACTCCTCCAACTATACTGTCCTGATTAGATGTTAAATGTCTCCCTCTGCATCAGACCAAGAGGTGCATCATGTCACGCGATGCCACTCCTTGGCCATTTGGCTATGGAGGTACTGCCAGACCTCTTCATTGTAATGGCATGTTTCTCCCTTTGTCATAATTCAGCAAACCATCATGGGATACTTTGAGTTCGTGTGACCATCCACTGGCCAACAACCTTTCATCCAGTGGTTTCAGCATTCATTCATTATTCAGTTATTATAGAGAGGTATAAAGTGGTAATTTTAAATGTATCACTCCTCTACATTTATCAGCCAGCACTCTTCTGTATAAAAAAGGTTTCTTTTTTTCTTCATTCTCCTCTTTCTCTCTCTCTTTTTAAGTATCACTACGAAACATGGATTTTTTCAAAATGTTATTCAATGCATTGTTCTCTATTGTTATCATTATTATTTTGAATGCATGTCACCTTTTTATTGTTGCATATGGTAAGCTGGCATGAACTTGGCCATAATGGAGGGAAACATAAAAACTCAGTACTGCTGAAAAGCAAGAGGTGTGCTCATATCAGAGGGAGGAATTCCTTGCTACAGAGAATGTGAGTCCCACAAATATGGGGGAGTTCTGATGAACATCCAAAACTAGGGTCATGGCAGCATCCAGCAGTGACCAGAGTCGGTTATCCACACGACCACTGCCAGGGCCCCCACTGAAGCAGTATCTTCATGCATGAAGAAGTATTCAGATATAAAAGGATTTCAGCAAAGTATTATAAGAAGAAAGTGGTGATTTTAGGATCCCTCTTCTTTAGGATGGTGTTTGCATGGTCATCTGATAAAAATTTGCTTACAGATATACCACCAGAGGGCAGATTTTCTAGAAGAGTGTGTTTCTGATTCCACAAGGTCTGAGTCCACCATGCAGCCTCTCTGACTTCTCTAACCCCAGAGAACTTCTCCAAGACTTCTCATTTCTGCACACCACACATGCTCACAGGGAATGTCTCCTAGTTTGTATTATTCTTTCATTACTTCATGTTTTCACTCACTGAGATTATGATCCTCTCAAGGACATGTATGGAGGAGGAAATAGCAACCCACTCCAGTATCCTTGCCTGGGAAATTCCATGGACAGAAGAGCCTGGCAGGCTACAGTCTATGGGATTGCAAAGAGTCAGACACAACTCAGTGACTAAGCATGCAAGGACATGGATCTTACATGTCTTGTGTCCTCAATAAAGACAAGGGAGGACCCCAGATCCTAAGGTATGTGATACTTCCCCATTCAGTGGGGGCAGTCTTTGAGACCCTGAGGATCTATAAACCTAAGCTAAGCTTTCTTCTTTGAAATCATTCAAAAACAAGTTGGCTTCATGATCTGAGTGGGAACTATGGCAGAATGTCTGAGACTGCTACTATAATCCCAGAAATACTTTTAAAGCCCCAGGAATAGTTGGGGTTTGCTATAAGGCAGCATTCAGAATTAGAGTGTCATCTGTGATGAAGTTCTAAAGCCCGAATCTTATTTTGAATAAAAAGGTGCCATTCTCTCTGAGTCACAATTTCTGACATTTGAATAGAGAACCTAGACAATGCTTTAAAGTAAGGTGCAGTTATTGTAATAGATGAGAGAGAAAAATTCATTTCTATGCCTGTGACAGCATCCTCAAGGCAAAGGAAGCCCTCCTCATTTAATTCTGACACCATGATGCTTTGGAGAAAAGCGAACTGAAGTGACTCTCCAGATGTTTTAAAGGGCATTTAAAGCATTCTGCAGGCTGACAGCATGAGGTTTTCCACTCACATCTGTAATTTCTCCACTCATTTAATCAAAACAAGGCAGCACATTCTATTGTCTTCAAATGTTAAGAACAGAGACGAAGAACAGCAGCTGAAAAGGAAATAGTGAGCCAGATTCTTTGGAAAGTTGGAAGAAGCAGAACCCAAAGTATAAAAAAAAAATTTTTTTAAGACAGGAAAAATGTTCAAATACAAAAATGCAATGATGCCAACATAGACCAGAGGTGGCTGAGGGCCCCCAGGGAGTGAGAACATTTGGAGCAGCCCAGGCCATTGAGCTGACCTGCTCCATCCAGGAGAAGAAAGGCCCCCACCTCAGTAGAGGAGAATGACAGTTCAATTTAACAGGTTACTGCATTTCAGGACAGGCTGTTCAGAGCATGGAAAGGGACATCTTTCCCTCTGTTCTGCCAGAGATCTGGAAGCCACTGTTAAATATGATAATAATAATTATCATAGGAGCAACACACTAAGCATTTACTTTGTTCCAGAACCTAGTTCTAAGCACTTGATGTATGTATATTGTTTTAATCTATACAACAGTGTTTTGAGCTCAAGACTATTATTATCATCCCTATTTTCAGATCAGGAAGTTGAGACGCAGTGAGGTTAAGTAACTTGCCTAAAGCAACTTAGTTCATAAGTAGTAGCGCTAGGATTCAAGCCCAGGTAAGGCTTGGGTTCGGGGCTTGCAGACTTACCTGCAAGGCTGTGCTTAGAGCAATGGCACTGTAGGCCCCACAAAAAAGTCAACTGGAAGATCCTAAGATGTATCAAAAGTGGTGAGGACTGGGCATTCAGACAAGCGTTGGCAGCTTTGCTTTGCAAGAAGCAGAGTAGGGACTACCTTTCCTACAATGGAGCTCCACCACTAAGAAGGCAGGACCAGACTCTGGACTCAGTGCTGTCCAACAGACCGTCTGATTTGCACCATGAAAACAATGAGAGCTGCAGCATCCTATTACATATACCCTAGGGCAAGGGGTCGCAAAGTGGCATGCCCAAAGCTCACTGGGAGAGCTTGCTATGAAAGTGCCTTTGCAGACGTCTCTGGTGGCACTGTGGTTAAGAATTCGCCTGTCAATGCTGGAGACATGGGTTCAGTCCCTGACCAGGGAAGATCCCACATGCCGCGAAACAACTAATTCTATGCACCACAGCTACTGAGCCCGTGCTCTAGAGCCCAGGAGCCACAACTACTGAAGCCCACATGCCTGTGCTTCACAGCGGAGCAAGAGAAGCCACTGCGATGAGAAGCCCATGCACCAGAACTAGAGTAGCTCCCACTTCTGCGCCTGGAGGACGCCTGTGCACAGCAGTGAAGACCCAGTGCAGCCAAAAGATAATTACTTGTTAAAAAGGAAAGTAACTCATGACAAAATAATATGCACTTCCAAAAAATGTGCATGTTACTGGCTACCACAGCCAGGGTCTGACTCTAGGTCTGCAGGGCACCTCGTCAGTAGGTCTGAGTCTGCGTTTCTGGCCAGCAACTCCAGATGATGCTGAGTCAGTGGATGGAGGAGGCTGATTTGACAAATAGTAGACTAGACTCTAAAAGATCCAATTTCAAAAGTTCAGAGAAGAGACAGGTATGATTTCTTCATCTAAAAGAGATTATTATAAAGGCATTCAGCCCCTAAGATGAAAAGCGGGTGACAAAGTGTAAAAGAAAAGGAGAATTCTAGTGGGATTGTGTGGAGGAGGCAAGAAGGTTGTGTGTAATTGCACAAGACAACAGACATAATCCAAATATCAATCCCCTCGGATTCTACAATATAAATGGTGAAGGAAACCATTGAAAGTGGCATCCGATCATCCATTACCGAACACAGTTAAGAGCTCATGTGTGAAACTGGAAATGCAGGAGAACTGTGAGAGCAGAGGGAGCCAGACAAGGCTCTTCTCCCATGGAAGGGCAAGGCTACTGCTGCCGCCAGCCTGTTGACTGAGCTCCTACTAGATAATAGCATTATGAGAGATCTGGGCGGTTTACAAAATGAATTAAATACAATCCCCTGCAATTTCTGAACTCATTATTTTGTAATCTCTATATTTTCTGAATTTCAGTCTTTAAATACCATGCTTCAACACTGAGTCCCACCTATATGCTGGTTTGTCTCAGCTGTGTTGATGGAAAGGAAGGGACCCTCCCCACCCCCATACACACACTATATACATACATATTACACACAGACAGATACAATGAAGTGAAATCCTGTGCTAGTTTTACTTAACAAAGGCTAGAGAAACCTTGCCAGAGAAGGCAATGGCACCCCACTCCAGTACTCTTGCCTGGAAAATCCCATGGATGGAGGTGCCTGATGGGCTGCAGCCCATGGGGTGGCTAAGAGTCAGACATGACTGGGCAACTTCACTTTCACTTTTCACTTTCATGCATTGAAGGAAATGGCAACCCACTCCAGTGTTCTTGCCTGGAGAATCCCAGGGACGGGGAAGCCTGGTGGGCTGCCGTCTATGGGGTTGCACAGAGTCGGACAGGACTGAAGTGACTTAGCAGCAGCAGCAGCAGCAGAGAAACCTTGCAGACAGCAGCCACCTGAGGAGTAGGGGGAGACTGTCATGTCACCCCTTCCAGGCTGTCCCTGACACAGCCCATGCAGCTGCCAGCAACACTGAAAAGCAAAGTGAGCATCTTGCCAGATGCAGAAGCTTAATTTTATGTCACACCACAGCCCTTTCTTACTTGAGTCTTAAGCCATTGTTTATGGAGAACATACACAAACATTTCCATTTGAGACTGTGGCTTTCAAACTTGCTTGGCTATGGTTTACACTGAGAAACTCATCTTATATATTACCATTTGTCCATTCAATTCATGTAACATATATTCACTGTAATCCTCCCAGGTCCCAGGCACTGTTCTACATACAGGTAATCCTGTAATGAACAGAATAATTTGAATTCTTGTTCTCATAAAGGTTACATTCTGCTGGGAGAGGTAGACAACAATATAATCATGGGTCAGATGCTGATAAAGTAAATCAGAGAAGGGAGAGGGAGAATGCTGGAATGCTGGGGAAGGGAAGGGTGGTAAATAGGGCAGTCAGGAGAGGCCACACCAGAACATAACATTAAACATAGTTCTATAGGAGGAGGAAGAGGGGCCATGTGGATATTTCAGGGAAGAAAAGGCACATCAACCAGCAAAAGTGATGTGTTAGAAGTAGCCCCAGTCAAAGTGTGTTCTGGTCTCATTTCCACCAACTGTGGACTTTAGACAGGCCACTTTCTTCTCTGAACCTCGTTCCTTCTTTGTAAAGTGAAAGGATGCGCCTTGCTCCTCTCCAAGTTCTTTTCTGGCTCTAACATTTCCCAGCATCTGTGTTCTAAGGCGTCTTAGAACTCAGACTAGAACTAAGTCCTTGTCTTAGTCTGGGCAGACTAATATATATGTATGTATACATATACTTTTATGTACATAACATAAACAGTGGTGGCACAAAGCATCATAAACAGTACTACGTGATTACATGCAACATACTCTAATATTTTCCGGTTTGTTCTATTTCATTTTGCTAAATGCTGATTGGAGGAGGAAATGGCAACCCACTCCAGTGTTTTTGCCTGGAGAATCCCATGGACAGAGGAGCCTGGTGGGCTGCTGTCTATGGGGTCACACAGAGTCGGACACGACTGAAGCGACTTAGCAACAGCAGGAACAAATTGATTTCACTATCCAAGGGGTCTTAAATAACTATTCACAGACACTGAAATCTTGGTTGTGGAACAAAATATGGCATCACTAACACCAAAGACTCATCTAAGAAAAAGAAACAGTAACTCAGTACTGGAGCCTTCTTCTGCCCTCAGCTTTCAGTGATCCAGAAAGCCCATACCCCCACACTGGCCTGGACAGCCAGAGAGAAGACTTAAGTGTTAGGTGGCTCAAGACTCCAGTTCCAGTTCTGCCACTGTTTTCTCTGACCTTAAGCAAGCTACACAGCAACATGAAGGCTTAGGTTTCTGATCCGAATAGTGGGAATGACGATGAGGATTAAATCATAAAATATATGCAGAACTTTTTGCATATATTTTATTAAGTGTTTATTACCAAACATTTAATAAATTAGTAGTGGTGCTGGTGGTGGAGGTGGAAGTAAACTAGAGCAAGGAAACAGTCTTATCTCAGTAGGCCCTGAGGATCTAAAATGTTAGAAAAACTGAGCTAGGTATTGTAAATGCCAGTAATTATCTTAGTGATAAATGTCACAGAAAGAAGAATGTGTGATTCCAAACTGTGTTTCTTTCATTTCTAAAATCTCTCTCCTCCCTCTTCAGAAAACTATATGGAAATGGATTTGAAGAAATACAAAGTCATGCATTCAATGGGACAACGCTGATTTCCCTGTAAGTATGTGCTTGTTTCCCCAGCTCATGAATAAAAATGAAATATTACTCTGGCTACCAGATCACATTCAATCTTCAGCAACTAACTCAGGACAAAAATAAACTTTCAAGTGCCTGGTCCTCAGTGTAGCATGAGTGTTACTAGGCAACTGGCTGACTGGAAACCCCAGAGCACCCTGATATCAAAAACAGATGCAGCCTGGATACATTGAAGTTGACAGTTTGCTGAAATATTCAACACCCTCCTTTAAGCTTCTCCATCTCACAGCCCCCCTCTCTAGTCCCCTCACTTGGGTTGATGGTGTGTTAGAGGCAGCACGATTTCAGTGAAGAAATTCTTCCTCCTGGCCCCACTGCAAAGATGTTGGATAAGGCCATTTACCAGCCTAATCAGCCTCAACAGGCCCACACAGAATCCCATCTCCCTGCTGCGGGGGCTGGGGGCAGGAGTGGGTAAGGAGCTCATTTTCCACAAGGTGAGGGAGCCCTGCATTTTCACCACAACCTACCCTGGTCCCCATTGTGAACAGCCTTCAAGTCTAGAGAAGCATCCCTGTTGCCTCCTTCATGGTCCTCAGCCTCTCTTTCTTTCTGTGGCCCCTTTCCTAAAAAAAGTGGCTCATTCACAAAGCTTGTGGTGCAGGGGGTGGGCAGGGAGGGGTGCACTGCTTGAACCATAACAGGTACCAAGTAAGATGACCATCACCCTACAGTTGTCGAGAGTAAAACCTTACAACATGTGAAAGGCGCAAATAAGCCAAAGTTGAGGAAAGCAAACAGATGAAAAGGCTTTTATCATTAATAAGTCATATGCATAACCTTGGGTTCCCCTGGTGGCTGAGACGGTAAAGAATCTGCCTGCAATGTGGGAGACCCAGGTTCAATCCGTGGGTCGGGAAAGTCCCTGGGGGATGGAATGGCATCCGCTCCAGTATTCTTGCCTGGAGACTCCCATGGACAGAGAAGCCTGGCGGGCTACAGTCCATGGGTTCACAAAGAGTCAGACACAACTGAGTGACTAACACTTTCACTTTTCACGTATAAACCATGGTCTTCACCAGTGCTTCTCCAACTTTAACAAACATAAGAATAACACAGAGATTGTTAACACAGAGATCCCAGGCCCCATCCCAAGACACTTTAATTTAGTAGGTCTAGGGTGGGGCCTGAAAATCTGAAATTTTAACAAGCTCCCTGGAGATGCTAATGCTGCCAGTCTGGAGTAGAGTAGCATAAGTCTAAATATAGTACACTACATACTTTAATGATAAATATTAATTAAAGACCCTATTATACTGATACCATGTTATGTAGCTTGGTGGCTAAGAAAACAGGTCTAACAGTCACTAACTGGGACTGAAACTCCAATTCCATCATTTATCACCTTAATCTTGAGCAAGTCACTTAACCAGTCTAAACCATAGTGTTTCATCCATAAAATGGAGCTGCTAATGGGTTTGTGGAGGATATCCCACCAAATGAAAAGCTCTGTGTTGTATCCTCAGTACTTAGCACAGTGCATAGCATAAAGTAGGTGCTCACTTATTATTTGTCACATTACATATTAATTATGAATGAATGATACTAAATATGATTATGTTTTCATGCACTTAACACAGGTCTGGCACATTCTAAGTGCTCAAGAAATGGCAGCTTTTTAAAAAGCTGTCCTTCCTATCATGGAGTAGATTTTCCCTCATTTTCTGGTGGACTTGAATTCAATGCAGGTTTCACTCTGGCCAGTTGAATCTGTTTCTGCTGAATTAAAATCAGAGGCCTATCCTCTTCGGGCACAGCACTCCCAATGCCTCATGCTGGTATTGACAAGTGTTTGCCAGGCTTCAGCTGTGTTTGAAGGAACCTGCTATATTTTGAGATGAAACGAAGATGACTAAGCCCTGGTGTTTGCCCTGCAGGAGTTTACAGCCTAGGAAGAAACACTCCTAAATGGTATGTAAACTGTACACTAAGTAGTTACTAAAACAGAAGGCAAAGTATGGTGCCTGGCTGGAGAGAGGAAAAGTGCTCTGGGATCTCAGGGGCAGAAGAGAAGGGGATTAGAGAACGCCTCATGAGAGATGCAGACCTTGAGCTGGGCTTAACTTGGACAAGCAGAGACAGAAGGAAAATGTGCTATGTTCAGAGGACAAGAAAAGCCCAGAGGAAGGTGCTTGGGATGTGCTCATAGCCCAGAAAATAGTAGCATTTAAAAAGTCCTAGATGTGGATCAAGGACAAAGCAGGAAGGACCTTCAATGCTGGGGTAAAGAATTTCGACTCTGCTGTAGAAAACAAGCCTTTGAAAGTCCTGGGGTAGAAAGTATGAGAGGGCTGCTCAGGGAAGCTTGGTGGATGGGTTAGCAGGAAGGGCAGAGGGTTGGAAGAGCAGAGGGAAGGGGTAGACCAGGGCAGACACAGAAGTCAGAAGTACCTGAGGAGAGGGGATACGTGAAGTCCTTTGTGGCCCTGGTCACCTGCACAAGGAGGAAAAATAAGAGGACTGAGTATAAAATTAAAGGAACGCAATAGATGAGGAAAAGAAGCCAGAGCAAAGTCAGAGGTGAGGAGGCAGCCAGCAGGGCGCAGCTTTGGGCGGTGAGGGAAAGCAGGGCGTAAGGAGGGAGGTCCTGGTCAACCCCTTTAGAGGCACTGAAACGGGTGTGGACTTAAAAAGGTCCCAAAGTCCCATTAGTATGAATGCCCCATACCTCATAGTTTCAAGAAAGAGGAAACCAAGATCACAAATCAGTTTGCCAAGAACACAAACCTATTTCATTCATTTATTCATTCAACACATCACATCTATTGAGCATCACCAATATATGAGGCACGGTGTTAAGGGCTGGGTCTGCAGTGGTACAATGGAAATAGTCCCTGCCCTCATGAAGTTTCTAGCAGAAGAGATGGACCAAAAGGCAAAAAATAGATGAACTCATTGTAGGCAGTGATAAATACCATGAAGGAAAATTACTCATTACTGAGATCTGAGAGACCACAGCGAGGAGACTGACTCTAGGTTAGGTGCTCAGGGACAGCCCTCACCAAGGATATAATATTTAGGCTGAGTCTTAAGGATGACAAGGGGTCAGCCCTGGCAATCATGAGAGGACGCACATTACAGAAAGAGGGACCAGCATGTGCGAAGGGCCTGAGTTGAGCAAGAAATGAAGTTGATAAGCTCCAAGAATTGGGAGGAGGCTGGTGTGACTGCAGGGCCATCAGCAAGAGGGACACTGGATGCGATCATCATGGAGATGTGTCAGGAGCAAGGCGTCAGGATGGAGGGGCCATGGGAAGGGGTTGAATTCTCTTCTGAGGGGAAGGAGACCCACTGAAGGGTTTGAGCAGGGCAGAGGGAGTAGTCTTCAAAAGAACTGAGCAAAATGTTCCAACTATACAATCCAGCCCCATTTCTGACCCCTTCCTCGTGTAGAGGCCTGTCCAGAGCTGTCCAGAACAATGACATCAGAGCACTGCAAAGTCCTCAAATATGCTGCTTACTAAGGCAGATATGGTGGAGGGGAGCAACCTCAGAAGGTTACCCTCAGATACCACCAGGGGTCCCAGAGTCCCTCCCTACCATTCCCTGAGCACCCCCATTAGGGAAGCCTTGGCTGGAATTTGAGGGTTCTCCCACTCTACCTCAAAAGGTCATCCTGCCTGCCTGTGTCTCTCATGCCTAGATGGCCATGCCACTGGGGAGAGTTCCTAAAGGGACCTGCAGGAAAACGTGGTAGATAAATTTGATTTCTTTTTGGCCGAGTTACATAATGCAGAGTTATCATTTTACAGAAAGATCTGAGTTTTAATAAAACATGCGAAAAGCTGTCATAAAATTTGAACAGTTAATTTGACCTGGCTGACACGAGGATTATTTGCTCACAGAGCCTGGTTTCCATGATTTATGACCACAACTGAACATAATTAAAACAAACCAAATCAGGAAGAAGAGCCAGGGAGGTTTGGGAAGGAAATTTTCTTTTGATTTAGATTTTAAATACCGATTGACTTTGACAACCTCATTGCTTTGAAAGTGGAAATATACCCAGGGGATGGGACGATGTGAGACGGACGGGTGCATTGTGATGAAAGGGCTGAGGCTTCCCAAGGAAAATGCTTAGTAGAAGCATATGGAAAACAGCCACCAATGGGTGAAATGCAGGGGCTTTTGCAGTTTTTAAATGGCAAGGGTGATGTGGAGTCTTGCAGAAAGATGATAAAGAAGATGTAAAGCTACGAGATGAGCTGCCTAATTACAAAGGATCTTGCAAGGGAGGGGCAGCGGGTGTTGGTATATTTCTTTCGCCACTGTAACAGTGCTACTAAAAGAATCATGTCCCGTGTTCAAAATCATCATGCCAAAAATGAATGTGCCCATTGTCCAGGGTTTTCCAGAAAGTTCTTTGAAATACCACCCTTCTCTTGTAGGAAGAAAGTGATCAAAAGTTTGATCTGGCAAGTCTGAGCCCAGGGACTCCTTTCCCAGCTCCCTTGTCCATCCAGAAGGGCATGTGCTTGGAGACACCACCGTCAGGGCCCAGATGGGAGCTGCTCAGTGGGGCCAGGCCAAGCTGGTCCTGAGAAGTTTACTCTAAGCTGTGGAATTCTGCAGGCAAGAATACTGGAGTGGGTAGCTGTTCTCCAGGGGATCTTCCTTGAGCCAGGGATCGAACTCCAGTCTCCTGCATTACAGGCAGATTCTTTACCATCTGAGCTACCAGGGGAGCCCTAAAAGGAACAGAAGCCCTCAGGTGGCTACTCCCATTGCAGCTTTTGGGTTCCTTAAGAGTAGTGGCCTTCAACCCTTTTTTTTCCTACAACACACATACCTAGTGATGATCAGACACATAGCCCAGACTGGTGTAGGAGGCAATTTTCTATACAGACTGTTCTTCTTCCCCTTTGTCACCCACTGAAAAAATGTACATGCATGTATGCTCAGTCACTTCAGTCATGTCTGACTCTGCGTGACACTATGGACTGTAGCCCGCCAGGCTCCTCTGTCCATGGGATTCTCCAGGCAAGAACACTGGAGTGGGTGCCATGCCTTTGTCCAGGGGATCTTCCCGACTCGGGGATAGAACCCCAGTCGTTTATGGCTCCTGCCTTGGCAGCCAGGTTCTTGACCACTAGCGCCACCTGGGAGGCCCAAGGAGAAATACACAGCTGAAAGAAAAAGAGTCCAATTAACACGATGAAAGGGGGTAGCTTTGAATGGATGCTGCTTTTAAGATTTGCAAACTTCAGTATATTACTATTAATAGACACTGAGCTCTCCAAGGTCACGATGGCTGCGAGCCTGGTACAGAGTGCGCTGCACCCGCAGCCTTCAGCCTTGAACGCTGGAGCAGCATTTCTGCCCTGCCCAGCTGCCTGGAGTAAATGTGCACAGCTCCAGGGCAGCAGTGGGAGTGCTTTCAGTGGTAGGACAAAGGGTTCCACTGAGAGAGGGGGAAACTGCAGGGAAAGGGCAGAGTCAAACACCCAAGATTTCACAGTTGTGCCAAAGACAAGAATGCCGTTTTTGCATTTTGCCTACAGCCCCTCCTTGTCGCCTCCACCCCTGAGCACCACATACATGGGCTGGCCCAAACGTGCATGTGCACAGCTTTGACTGTTCACACATGAGCTGAAAAACCCACTAAGGGCACTGTCCTTCCCCACAGGGAGCTAAAGGAAAATGCACGCCTGGAGAAGATGCACAACGACGCCTTCCGGGGGGCCACGGGGCCGAGCATTTTGTGAGTACACCGGTGCCGCCTCCCCTCCCTGCCCGGTGCACCCCAACAAGCCTGCTCAGGGTGTCCGGTCACATCATCCCCAGCTGGGTTTGCGGGGCAACCAGTCTCTGCATGGGAAAGGACTACCCTAACAAAGCACCACCCACTAGGGATTGAAACAACAGAACTGTGCTGTCTGCAGTTCTAGAGGTTCAAGTCTGAAACAAGGCTTTCAGCAAGCCGGCTTCCTCCTGTGGGCTGCGAGGGAAGGACTTATGCCAGACCTCTCCTGGCTCCTGGTAGCTCCCTTTGGTTGTGGCAGTAGAACTCCAGTCTTCACAGAGTATTCGATGTGTTTCTCTGTCTCCAAATTTCCCCCTTTGTACAGAGATACCAGTCATATCGGATTAGGCCCCATCCTCATGATCTCATTGTAACCTGATTACCTCTAGAAAGTCCTATTGCAATTAAGGTCACATTCTGAGGTACTGAGAGTTAGGACTTCAACATATGAATTTGGGTGAGACACAGTTCAATCAGCATCAAATATGGCGGGCCTCTTCACATGCTGGCAAGAGGGGGTCCGGTGTTCCCTGGTATCCCCTCGTGAGAATTAAGGTTGAGTGAGCTGCTGTTGTGTCAGGCTCTCTGAGGATGCAAGGAGCAGAGCCAAGTTCCCTCAGTTAATGGGCATTGAGCATAAGGACACATGGGAACATTAAGAGGAACAGGAGATTGAACCAGTAGTCTCCCAACAACGCTTTGGGAAGCCAGAAACATCCTATAGAAAACAACTGCAGCTGCAGCCAGGCTTCAGGGAGAAATGCAAGAGGGCTCCAAACACGCCGCAGCTCTAACAACAGAGGCTGCCTCACCTCTCCGCAGAGGCGCCGGCCCACTACTTCCTACTCTGGCACCCCATCACTAACGCCTTCAAGCACGGCTTGAACACATCCTGTTTACCAGGCACCATGCTGCAGAGACAGTGGTGGGCTCTGGTTGACGCACTATAAAAAAAAATTACACTATGGAGGGGAAAGAATGATGAACAGGCAAAGTGATAAACAGGCACATGACTTTAAAATGAGAAAAGTATTAAGATGAATGGAGAAGTAGCATGGAATCATATACACTAACATAGGTAAAATAGAGAGCCAATGGAAATTTGCTGTATGACTCAGGGAACTCAAACTGGGGTTCTGTATTAAACTAGAGGAGTGGGAAAGGGTGGGAGGTGGGTAGGAGTTTCAAGAGGGAGGGGACATAGGTACATCTATGGTTAACTCATGTTGATGTATGACAGAATCAAACCAATATTATAAAGCAATCATCAATCAACTTAAAATAAATAAATATAATTATTAAAAATGAGAAAAGTACTAGAAAGACAGTGAGCAGTGTAGTACAGTTCATCTGTTTATTCATTCATTCATTGATTTTTCCAATAACTGTACATCCATACTATGTGCCAGGCACTGAATTAGGCATCAGGGAAACAGCAGTGAGTAAGAAAAGACAAATGTCTCTGCCTTCATAGAGTGGGGAAGACGGACAAGAATCAAATGAGTAAAGAAAATATGTACTACACCAGATGGTTGTGGAGTGGAGAAACTTAGCTGGCTGGGCGAAGAGAGTTCTCAGGAAGGGCAGTTAGTATTTTCAGGAGGATGGTCAGGGAAGACTGTCCTGGCGGATTCATTTTGATGTAAAGTTTAAAAATAAAATAAAATTTAAAAAAAAAAAAGCAAATACCTGAAAGAAAGGAGGGAGCAAAGCTGTGTGGTCATCAACAGGAAGAGCATTCCAGTTGGAGGGAACTGGGCAGGATCTGCACATGTTGGAAGGACAAAGAAGAGAACAGTGTGGCCAAGTGAGCCAAGGGGAAGGGCCCAGAGCAGGGCAGAGAGGTGGCGAGAGCCAGGTCAGGGGCCTATGGCTACTCTTTGAGTGAGGTGAGGAGGCTCTAAGGTTTTGATGAGAGGAAGGAATGAACTGACCCAGTTACTCTTTATACCCCAGCTCCTGCCAGTATCTACTCATGATCTTGTCTACTTTTCTATATTCCATTATAAGCCCCAAACTCTACTTCTTAGCCCCTGCCACTCTCAACTCCTGACTCCTCCCTAACTCCTCTCTCCTATCAACTCCTGACTTCCTTTGGTTCCTAGCTCCCACCACTATCAAGTCCTGTTACCAGTCTGACTCTACTTATTTCCTATTACCCTGAGTCTCTTGACATACTAACTCCTGCCACCAAAACTCCTGACTTCCTCCACTCCCTAACTTATGGCATCATCAGTCCTACTTATTCTCTGTTCTCCACTCAACCTCATGATTTCTGCTTCCTCGTGGCTTCCACTTCCTCATGGCTCCTGCTCATTGCTTTCTCTGCTGTCTCTCAGCTTCTGCCATCCTACCATAGGGGTCCCTGTCTACAAGTCTTGTATTCAAAGTACTCCGGGCTAGCACACCCTACAGGCAGAGTTCTCACAGCAAACCGGCCACCTACTTGGCAATGAACGGCTAGGAGAGCTGCCTTTGGTCAGGTGCAAGAATGAGTAAGCATGGTTGTAAGTCACTCGATGTGACAGTTTTCCCTTGAAAAGCTGCAGGGCCTGCCTGCTTAGAAGTGACTGTGAGCCCTGCAGGCATTTACATTGACTTTTTCAGAACAGTGGGACCAGGCCTAGGTCTCTTACTACCCAAATGATTATCCGCATTATGCCCTTAGGGTTTAAGTGATATCTATAAGCCTTCCTCCCATCCACACCCCCAAAATATTTCCCCCACGAGTCACTCAGTGAAACTGAAAATCTATCATCAGAGATTTACTCCTTTGTAATGAGACCTTGCCATTTATAGAATCCTAACTTAAAACATATTACTTCCACTCCAAAATAATAAAAACAAAAAAATTCACCAGTCCTGTAAAGAATCAGGTACTTACTCTGTAAAACGGAATGAGAACACTGGTTACCTAAATCAATAAGGGCAGAAAAGCAGTAAGAGTCTGCCATCCCCGAGGCAAATTCTGCCACCCTGATTATTCCACCAAGGACCAACCCTGATCATCACTCCATGGTGTCAAGTTCATCTGTCCATCGATCACCCACTGATCCCATCCCATGCGCTGGGCACTAAGTATTGGGCCAGAGTGCTGAAGGGGGTGGTGCTGCCTGAAAATCTTCACAGTGTATCAGCAGGAAGACAGGAAGAATTTTTAAATGCCCACTTATTCTTCCTTCTCACATTTAATTTATTTGGAGGTTTCTTGCACATTGCCTCAGGTTTAGAAAAGCTAAGGGGTTCAGGACCTTGTTTGAAAAACCCTGAGCTTTCCACACAATTCTGCTTGCATGAGTGTTCGCTTGCTTTGGACTGATGAATCCAGTTTGCCTTTAGAGAAGGTAGGTGATGGTTTATGTCACATAGTGGCTCTTAATAGCATAAGCAGCCTGTGCATCATGAAAACCTACTCTGTGGAGCTTGATCAGCAAAGAGAGGCATCTGAAGCCCTAAACACTTCCACCTGGGCTAGAGCACAAAGCTGATGTCACTGCATCTGCCTGCTCTATCATAAAGCAAGTGGTTATTTCACTTTGGCTAAGTGGAGGGAGGGAGAGGGAGGGAGAAAGAAAGCAGGAGAGGAAAGGCAATTCTAATGAATGGATAGTGGGGCGAATATGAGGGAAAACACAATGTAGCTTTTTGAATTCAGATCTTAATGAGAGTAACTGAAAGGGAGAATCAGGGAGAGAGCAAGATGGAAAAAAAATGCCTCAGAACGTAGAATGATGCTATTGTTGAGACAAAGTTTCATTCTATGAATCAAGTATATTAAATAAATAAGTAAGCCTTTCTCTTTTTTTTACTTTTCAGGGATATTTCTTCCACTAAACTGCAGGCCCTGCCTAGCTATGGGCTAGAGTCCATTCAGACACTAATTGCCACATCATCCTATTCTCTGAAAAAACTGCCATCAAGAGAAAAATTTACCAACCTCCTGGATGCCACACTGACTTACCCCAGCCACTGCTGTGCTTTTAGAAACTTGCCAACAAACGAGTAAGTAAAAAAGCAAAAGGTAGAGCCTGCCAATTGTGGCAGAAACTCAGATCTGAAAATAGTCAGCTGGTCAGCAGCTCCCTGCCCTTTTACTGCCTGCCGTCTAAACCAGCGCCCCAGTCACCCATAGTCATGCGGTCACTCTCAGACAGACAAGAAGAAAATGAACTGTCCTGTGCCTCCTGAAAACTGACTCCAAAGGGTCGATTCACCCTGCAGCTAAAAGACCCTTGTCACTTATTCTGAGCTAATTCAATTAGAGCCTTAAATCAGGCTATAATTGCAGTTGCAAAATGAAGTACAAAACTGGTACCTCAAAGATCAACTAGCTCTAATCCTTATCAAAGAACATCATTTCTAAAGAAGTGGGGGAAGTAGGCTCAATAAGGTCAATTTTACTTAATGTCTTAATCTTTAGTTAAAAAAAATAAAAAAGACACAGAACACTACAGAAGGTTTTCACTGCTTTTTTTAAAAAGCTATTTGTCTCCCAGCAGAAGACTATCTTCTATTATAGAACAGAATCCTAGCTCACTAAGGATTAGCTTGGTATGGGAATGGAAAAGGCAGAAGCTCCTGGCTGGTTTGTGGGTTTGTGACTAGTGCTGGCTTCAGGGAGGTGGGGTGGTCTTACTGATTCAATTAATTCACTTCAGTCCAGAACGGAATGGCAGGGTGTGAAAGATTTTATTCTTTCCTTAAAGCACTCTCTTCCAGATTTTTTTCCCACTGTAATGCATACAAAGAAGTACTTTTTTTTACATTGCAACCAGTAAACATGACATATGTAACTGAAATAAAACAGAGCACTACTTAACTGTTTTACATGTGATACACTGTTATTCTCTTTTTTTCTTTCTTTTGCATAATTTTATTTTTTTTAACTTTTTGTTCTATATTGGGGTATAGCGGATTGACAAACAATGCTGTGATAGTTTCGGGTGAACAGCGAAGGGACTCAGCCACAAGTATCCATGTATCCATCCTCCCCCAAAACCCCTCCCATTCGGGCTGCTACGTAACATTGAGCAGAGCTGCATGTGCTATACAGGAGGTCCTTGTCGGTTATGCTGGTTATCCAGCATACACTGATGTTCTCTTGTCTATTTTATTTCATGTTTGTTTGCTTTCAACGCTAGTCTTGATTCACCTTATTGCTTTCATGACCCACTAATGGGTCACAACTCACAGCTGGAAAAACATTGCCCTAAAAGGATATTATACAGCCTAAGAAGCTTCTCAAACAATTAATCAGATGAGGCATTAAGAGGGTGTCACTAGGAGGCAACTGTTTTGGGGATCAACCTATTTACAATTAATCAACCAGCACATGTTATCTTCGTACACCCATTTCATACCTCGCATAGGTAGGGAGGTGCAGATCTACCTGAAGTTTTGGGGGTAACCAAGAAGACAGGCCACTCGCTGTGCTCAGAAAGCTGTGTGCCACTACCTGAGCTTCAGAGAACATTAGCTGAGTATTCACCGTGTTCCAGAAAAACACTGTGCAAAAATCTGAAGCTACAAAGATGAGTAAGAGCTCATCCCAACCATCAGAGCCATGAGCGGCTATCTAGGGACAATACAAGACAGCCAATACTTAGGTGCAGTCCAGCAAATGTTATGCTAGAGCTGAGAACAGAACACAGGACTCTGCGAGAACAGAGGGAGAATTTCTAAATGGCAACAGGGCTTATGGAAGACTTCCCTAGGAAGTGACTTCTGCTGAGCTCTGAAGAACAGGTAGCAATTAGCTAGACAGGTGTGACAGAAAGCATGCCAAGAAGATGGAAGAGCTTTTGTGAAGGCACAAAGGCAAAAGACCATGGAATGAAAGTCATTCAGAAAAACCAGAACAAGACAACTTATGGTTACAGAGAGGAGGATGAGTGAGCAGAGGAGACCAGGGAGAGGTGAGCTATGAGGGGCTCTGAGCGTAAGGCCAAGTCGCTGAGAGGTTGAGGAGCCACTGGAGAACTCAGAACAGAATCACTCAGATTTGCTTCTGTAAAGCAGCGCTCTGGGCTGTGAGTGAGCAAAGCTGGTGAGAGAACAATGGAGACACCACACAGCACAGATGCTGGCTTGGGATAAAGCTGATTCCAGCCATTTCCACTTTTGTGGGAAAGGAGGCTGCATCCCTTCTGAAGTCACTGACATGTTAAAGCTTTAGTTCAGGGGTGTTTTATTCCAGCAGATGAAAGAAGAGACTACCATCTCTGGGTTAAAACAAAAGCGGGGTGGGGGGGGGGGGGGCATTACACAGCTGTGGGCCAGCACCAAGTGAGAGGGTAATGCAGTCACACAGCAGTTGTCTTGATTAGGATGACAAGTTTCAGCTGACCCCCTCTCTATCCCTGAAGTCAGAAACCTTGGACGCTAGTGAGGATGGAGAGCATGAAGCTGGGCCAGTGGATGTTTGTGCAAACTCTGGGTCAGCCCTCTGCCCTGCAGCTGCGGAGCCTGGATAACCCACACAGCTGCCTAGGCAGATGGCCCCCAAACTCTCCTTGGAGTTTCTGATTAAAATTCCAAAAGAGAGAGAGAGTAGACAGAACTGAAGGCCAAGAACAACCACATTTCCTGTTAATTGCAGATTGGTTCATGTGGAGCATCTCTAAGTATTGGATGCAGAGTCAGCATCAAACACACACACAATCTCTCTTTCTCACTCCCGCTTTCTCGCACAAGCGAAATAATCAGCTGAGTAACTTCTGAAAGTGAGTCCAGTAGGTCAAACAGTCCTTACGTATTCCCCACCATCCTGCTTTTACACAAAGTCACTCCTACAAGGGATTGTCTTGGTAATATCGCTAACGTGCTAAGTCACTTCGGTCCTGTCCAACTGTGTCAGCCTGTGGATTGTAGCCCACCTGTAGGCTGCAATTGTAGGCTCCTCTGTCCATGGCATTTTCCAGGCAAGAGGACTGAAGTGGGTTACCATGCTCTCCTCTAGGGGATCTTCCCAACCCAGGGATCAAATTGGCAGGAGGGTTCTTTACCACTAGCACCACCTGAGAAGCCCTGTTAATGTTGGAGAAGAATAATAAATAGAAATATCCATCTTGAATTACATTTCTCTTTCCTCCTCAGAAAAGGCTGGAATTTGCACAGCCTGCTCTTCTTCTCTCTGTTTCTCCATCCAGTTTTCCTTTGTGCTTCACCACGGTTTCATCTTAGGAATATAAGTATAGCCTTCTTTTAATTTCTTGACATTTACCCCCTTCCACAGGCTACAGTTCTTAGAGGGAAAGATGGAGGAATAGGGAGCAACCACATTATATTTCTGCACATAAGCCAAAAAGGCTGAAAATTCACATCATTTTAAAGCCAGGTCCAGAATCTTCAAATCTTTACAAGAGAGATTCCCGGTTATAATTCAAAGCCATGAACTCTGAATGGTTATTTGTTCATCAAGGCCGATGTGGGGAGGAGAGTGGTGAGTAGAAAAACCTGAATATGCCACAAAGTTATCTTTTAATGAGCACTGAAAAATCCATGATTCAATGTGACAAATTTAAGTTTTTTCATCTCTAGAGCCCACACAAAACACTTAGCATTCAGAAGCATTTTATCTAAGCTGGAAGCACTCTAATGACAACTCAGAAGCCTTCACTCTCTCCCCTGGAAGTGTTTCAGTTAGGACAATGGTACAGAACACAACGCTGGTGTAATAGGGAAAGAATTTGGAAGAACAAAGCGTAAACAAGCATGAGCAGGCTTAAAGACCAAAAGCTCAACTGGTTTTTTTGTTTGTTTGTTTTTTTACCTCTTTCAGGCAGAATTTTTCATTTTCCATTTTTAAAAACTTTTCCAAACAATGTGAAAGCACAGCAAGGACGCCAAATAATGAAACACTGTAAGTATTTGCATGGAAGGAAACTCGGGGAGCCATGTGTCATTCTGTGGGCACCTTAGCATTATCAGTGCCAATGATTTTCTTTTCATAAAAGTCTTGGTTGGGGCCATGTTTGCAGAGCATATTTTAATAGCTTTAAAATGGGGTGTGTGTGTGTTTTTTTACAAGGCATTCCAGGTGATCAATTATCTCTTCAACTGTTTACAAAAATACTTGTAAAAACATACCTACATATTCATTTTACAGTCATATTAAATTCTCTTCCAAAATTAAAATTTTCTTTGCAGGTATTCTGATGTCACTAAGGACTTGTTTAATGATAGCCTCATTTGTAAGGATTTTTCACTAGTCATGTGGTCAGCATTCCACAAAGATTACCTGATTGTAGACAGCTTCTAGAAGCAGCCACTCCCCTTCGGAGAGACTTAAGCCACTTTGATCATTATGCTCTAGAGCTTAAAATTATTTAGACCTAACACTATCACTGACACATATTGGATGGGAGCTGCATTTCTATTCTACTGACTGATATTTTTTAAAAGATTTATTTATTCTGGGCTGTACTGGGTCTTCGTTGCTACTCGGGCTTTCTCTGGTTGTGATGAACGGGGCCTACCCTTCTCGTAGCGGGCAGGTTTCTCATTGTCGTGGCTTCTCTTGTTGCAGGGCATGGGCTCTCAGATGCACCAGCTTCAGCAGTTATGGCACATGGGCTCAGCAGTTGCCGCTCCCAGGCTCTGGAGCACAGGCTCAGTAGTTGTGGCACATGGGCTTAGTTCCTCTGCGGCATGTGGGATCTTCCCAGAAAGGGATCAAACCTGTGTGCCCTGCATTGCGGAGAAGGCAATGGCACCCCACTCCAGTACTTTTGCCTGGAAAATCCATGGACGGAGGAGCCTGGTAGGCTGCAGTCCATGGGGTCGCTAAGAGTTGGACACGACTGAGCGACTTCACTTTCACTTTTTACTTTCATGCATTGGAGAAGGAAATGGCAACCCACTCCAGTGTTCTTGCCTGGAGAATCCCAGGGACAGAGGAGCCTAATGGGCTGCTGTCTATGGGGTCGCACAGAGTCGGACACGACTGAAGCGACTTAGCAGCAGCAGCAGCAGCAGCCCTGCATTGGCAGGCAGATTCTTAACCACTGAGCCATCAGGGAAGCCCCTGATTTAAAAAAAAAACAAAAACATTTTTCTACTGCCTTGGCATTTCATATACGTTCAAGTGTAGAGAAACCAGAGAAGTTGTTCGGTCATGTCTGATGCTCTCCTCCATCCATGGAATTTTCCAGGCAAGAGTACCAGAGTGGGTTGCCATTTCCTTCTCCAGGGGATCTTCCCAACCCAGGGATCGAATCCAGGTCTTCAGCGTTACAGGCAGACACTTTATCATCTGAGCCACCAGGGAAGCCCACTGATACTAGAATGAGGCTCAGTAAGTCAAGGCACATTAAAATAGAAAAGGCTATAAATTATAACTTAATATGCTGGTTCTTTGGGGGGAAATTTAACCCAAAGGCATGATACTTTGGTGCAGCGGTAAAGGTGCGCGCCTCAAAAGGTGCCACATTTGCTGTGATTTGCAAGTGTTATTACTTCCCTTCCACTCCCATCCCCCACTCCATGCCCCTCAGGCTACAAAACCAAACCAGATGCCCTTCTAAGGCACCCTACCAATCTCCATTCTCTCTTCTACATCTTTTTGTCTTTTCTCTTTTTTTCCTATCAATCTGCAAGATATATAGAGGCACAGGGTGGTATGATGGAAGGACCCTGGGCTCTGGAGCTCCTCAGACTTGGATATGAATTCTTGACACTAATGTTCCTATAACATTAGGTTTCCCTTGACAATACTTATCTATTCTGAGACTTTTTTCCTCAACTGTAAGGGACAATAGAAACATCATTTGGCTTTCAGAAGCATGAGAATAAAGGGAGTTTTTAAAGACTGTGACAGCTAGGGTAACTTATATTATAGTCTCTATTCTTCTTTACTTTTCCCTTTCATTTAGGTCTGACACCATCTATCCTTCAGCATTCCCTTTCCTCACCCTTCCCACTCTTCTCTCTCAATATTCTCTCCATTATCACCTTCCACATAACACTTTTGCAATCATGTGTTTTTTTTTTCATCCGTAGGAAACCACTTTTGGGTATAGTCTGTGGTACCATCAAGGGGTGTTTTAGTGGGAGGGGAGACTTTAGCTCAGTCTCAATAACCATCAGCCCCTACCACTCCATGCCTTCCCAAGTAAGCATCCAGTCTTGAGTCTGCCATGCTAACACTGCAAGTCCTCTAGTCTTCAGCATTGGAGAAAGTGATGGCACCCCACTCCAGTACTCTTGCCTGGAAAATCCATGGACGGAGGAGCCTGGAAGGCTGCATGCAGTCCATGGGGTCGTGAAGAGTCGGACACGACTGAGCAACTTCACTTTCACTTTTCACTTTCATGCATTGGAGAAGGAAATGGCAACCCACTCCAGTGTTCTTGCCTGGAGAATCCCAGGGACGGGGGAGCCTGGTGGGCTGCCGTCTATGGGGTCACACAGAGTCGGACACGACTTAAGCGACTTAGCAGCAGCAGCAGCAGTCTTCAGCATCCCCCAAAACTACCTAAAATTAACATATAATCTAAGTAAAAAGAATGTGCTCCCCGTGAAAACATTTCTTGTGATAAATCCCCTTCCTTCCCTTCCCACTAGATTGCTACTCCTGAGTCCCTGGAGTTCAGAAATTCTAGAGCCAGCCACTGAGTCTTATCTGCTCTCCCTAAGATATTTTGGTGTTCTACTGCTATGGTTGGCCCCACTGTCCTCCTAAAACCCCCGTCTTTTTTCCTGTCTATTGATTGTTGCTGGAGCAGTGGTGCTACTGTTTCTCCTTCCTCTGACTCAATATTGCTAAGCCCATCCAAGTCCATTCACACTTTCTGCACAGCCTTCAGTACTAAAGACAGCTCCATGCAGGGTTTTGTCAATAAGCATGTTGATGCCCTCAGGAGTCATCCCAGGGCACAAACGTAAGTAGCAGCAGATAGGTATTCAGTCCGAAGACAAATTATCAGGGAGAAAAACCTAGACGTATGCCCAGTAGGGCAAAAAAAGAAAGAGCAAGGGACCAGGGGAGTGGAAAAGGAAACCTGTTTGATCTCTTAGTGATGTAAGTCTATTTAGAAACCATGGCAGAATTTTTAATGTCTTTAAATTAGTGCTTCTAGTAGCAGCTGGACAGAGAAGGCAATGGCACCCCACTCCAACACTCTTGCCTGGAAAATCCCATGGACGGAGGAGCCTGGTAGGCTGCAGTCCATGGGGTTGCTGAGGGTCGGACATGACTGAGCGACTTCCCTTTCACTTTTCACTTTCATGCATTGGAGAAGGAAATGGCAACCCACTCCAGTGTTCTTGCTGGAGAATCCCAGGGACGGGGGAGCCTGGTGGGCTGCCGTCTACGGGGTCGCACAGAGTTGGACACGACTGAAGTGACCTAGCAGCAGCAGCAGCAGCTGAAGTTATTTTGAGAAGGGGGACGTAGTAAAGGAAACCAAGGCAACAATAGTTGGAAAGTTCTCATGTGATGTAATGAAGGTTATTATTTTGTAGGAATCATCCAGAGAACTTGCTTACAATGCACATTCCTGGGCTCTGTCCCTAGAGAGTTTGATTCAGGGTCTGAAGTGAAGCCAAGGAATCTGCGTTGTAATGAACACACTAGTGATTCTGATGGAAGTGGTCCAAGGGCCACACCTTGAAAAACCCTGAGAGATGGTGGAGTAGATGCAAGTTCCCTGGACGATGCATGTGAAGACCTCGTGTTGCCACTAGTGGCCAGTGCTGAGGGGCCTGGGCAAGGCACTTACCCCCTTTAATCTTGGCTCCTTACCAATAAAATGAAGGGCTTTTCCCAGGTCCTTCATCACTCTGATAGCCACCATTAGCTCTTTAAAGATTTAAAAATTAGGTAATTATACTGATGCATGGGACGAGTACAAACAAATATGCTAGGTATATTTAATAATAAAACAAGTGAGTTTCCTATGCAGTCTCCTGTGAGTGGCAGTAGTACTTTTCCAGTTTCAATCTGGTTTCTATGACATTATAGCACATTTTTTGGTGTCCCAGGTCATAGATTTCTTTTCACTTTTTTGGAAATCTATGTTCTTTCCCTTAGGTAATTGTGTTGCTCAAATATATCATTTTATCCAGTAACAGTATTAGGTACACACTCCCTTCTACAGAAAATAAGAAGTTAAGTTTTGAGAGTAGAGAAAAATGCTCTTTTAATGTGTGAGAAACTCTGGGGTGAAATATATATTTGTAATGGCCCAGACAGAAAAATTATGCCCATTTCTCCACCTTTCAAGATTATGTTAGCTGACTGTGGGCAAAGAGAAAATTTGTTAAGCCTACATGCATCATGGGGCTTCCCGGGTGGTAAAGAATCCGCCTGCCAAGGCAGGAGATGTGGGTTCAGTCCCTGGCTTGGGAAGATCCCCTGGAGAAGGAAATGGAAACCCACTCTAGTATTCTTGCCTGGAAAATTCCATAGACAGAGGAGCCTGGTGGGCTATACAGTCCATGGGGTCACAGAGAGTCAGACATGAGTGCACACAGCACACACATGCATCATCCTGTATCGCTCACTGTTCCTGCAGCCTCACGATTCCTTCCCAAGCCAGCATCACCCTGGTTTATTCATCCCACGACATTTATTGAATGAATACTCTGGGACAAAACTGTGTGCAGCACTGAGAGTTCAGACATAAACAAGATGGAGTCCCCTGCCTTCATGGTTATTAAAGAATAGTTTCATATACTGTTAAATAAGCCATGTATCATCACATAATGGCCACGTTAGTTTGAGAATTACAACAGTAAATGCAGCTTAGAGGAGGAGTGATAAACTCCTTAGAGGTGTAGAATCAAGAAAGGCTTCATAGACACGATTATCTTTAAAGATGAGGAGGAATTCTCCAGAGAAATGAGGGAGAAGAGGGAAGAAAAAACAACACATTCAAAGACAAAGGGACAAGACAGCAAAAACCTGTTCTGAAAGCCACAAGTCTTTTCATGTGACCAAAGGGTTGCATAAAGGATTTGCAAGAGATAATTATAAGGATCTCTAACAGTCACTGAGTACTTACTAGGTATCAGGCATTATCCTAAAAATTTTACATGTTTTAATGCATTTAATCCTTTAGCACAATACAGTGAGGGGGGGTGTGATTACTATCCTTATTTGGCAAATGAAGAATTAAAGAACAGAAATGTTAAATAACTCTCCCAGCTGGTAAAAGCTGGAACCCAGGCAGTCTTGCTCCAGAGCCTATGTTCTGAACTGTACAGCACTACGGCTTCTTAAGGGCTTCCCAGGTAAGCTACACGTACAGACAGGTCTGCCAATGCAGAAGGCAGGAGAGATGCAGGTTCGATCCCTGGTTTAAGAAAATCCCCTGGAATAGGAAATGGCAACCCACTCCAGTATTCTTGCCTGGAAAACTCTATGGACAGAGGAGCCTGGTGGGCTACAGTCTATGGGGTCGCAGAGAGTCAGACAAGACTGGGTATGCCTGCGCACACACACACACGCAGCTTCTTAGAGATGAGGTTAGAAGAGGAGACAGAATGCAGATCAAGGAGAGACTTAGAGGTCTTCACAAGGAGTCTGGAGTTTATCCCATAGCCAATGAGAAACTAAGAAATGTTGGAATTAATGTATTGTGCATAAGACAAGCCATTCCAGTAGGAATATACAGATGGACTAGGAAGAGGGCTAAAATTGGGGGAAGGATGCCATGAAGAAAACTAATGTAACTGTCCCATTAGAAAGAATGAAAATCTGAACTCAAGCAGTAGCGGTGGGGTTGGGAGAAAGGGAGTGCCAGAGTGGGACCATTCCTTCACTAGGGACACAGTCCCTCTTCAGTCAATCCACTCTCTGAATCTGACTCATATCCTAAGAATTATCTATTTTCAATTATTTCTTTCTATTGTTCATGACTCTGTTCTCCCTCTGCTCCTAAATTTCTTCTGAGTAACCTAACCTTGGTTCCATTTCTCAACTGGGCTGCCTGATTAACCAAGGACTTCAGCATGTCCTCCCAAAGCTGATAATCTTCAATAGTGTGAGCCTTTCAATCCCATTTGTGTTCTACTGCAGACAAACAGCTTGATAGCAATTTGGTTAGCAACTAAAGGAGATAAATAGCTAAGAAAATGTCAAGAAAGTTTTTTTAGATTGAGCAAGCATAGATTATGTCTCTAAATTTGTTTTCCAAAGAAAAGAATGCTCTGTAAACAGCTTCATTAAATCCTTGCATCACTGTGTAAAATCTGCATATTAAAAAAAAATCTAAATGGCTTTTCGTTCCCTTCTTAAGGAACTCCTACACCAATTCAGAGTTCTCAGATAACAAATAAATATAAGATTGAGGCTGTTTTGACTTTGTTTCCTTTAGTTTGCTGTCCTTAAAAAAAGAAAACAAAAAACCACTAGGGACGATTTCTAAATGTTTTTCAATACCCAGAATCATAGAAAATCTCTTAAGTTTACACTGAGTCACAATATTCTTCTTACAGTTATTCCACCATCTTTGCTGAGAGTGAACCGAGTGGCTGGGATTATGACTATGGTTTCTGCTTACCCAAGACACTCCAGTGTGCTCCTGAACCAGATGCGTTCAATCCCTGTGAAGACATTATGGGCTACGACTTCCTTAGAGTCCTGATTTGGCTGATTAATATCCTAGCCATCACGGGAAACGTAACTGTCCTCTTGGTTCTCCTGACCAGTCGTTATAAACTGACAGTCCCCCGCTTTCTCATGTGCAATCTCTCCTTTGCAGACTTCTGCATGGGACTCTACCTGCTGCTCATTGCCTCAGTTGATGCCCAGACCAAAGGCCAGTATTACAACCATGCCATAGACTGGCAGACAGGGAGTGGGTGCAGCACGGCTGGCTTTTTCACTGTGTTTGCAAGTGAACTCTCTGTCTACACCCTCACAGTCATCACACTAGAAAGATGGCACACCATCACCTATGCTATTCAACTGGACCAAAAGCTGCGACTGAAACATGCCATTCCAGTCATGCTCGGAGGATGGCTCTTTTCTACTCTCATTGCCGTGTTGCCTCTTGTGGGTGTCAGCAATTACATGAAGGTCAGCATTTGCCTCCCCATGGATGTGGAAAGCACGCTCTCACAGGTCTACATCTTAACCATCCTGATTCTCAACGTGATGGCCTTCATCATCATTTGTGCTTGCTACATTAAAATTTATTTTGCAGTTCAAAATCCAGAGCTGATGGCTACCAACAAAGATACGAAGATTGCTAAGAAAATGGCGGTCCTCATCTTCACCGATTTCACCTGCATGGCACCAATCTCTTTCTTTGCCATCTCAGCTGCCTTCAAAGTGCCCCTCATTACAGTAACCAACTCAAAGGTTCTACTGGTTCTCTTTTATCCTGTCAATTCATGCGCCAATCCGTTTCTGTACGCAATTTTCACGAAGGCATTCCGAAGGGATTTCTTTCTGTTGCTGAGCAAATTTGGCTGCTGTAAATATCGAGCTGAACTTTATAGGAGGAAGGATTTTTCAGCTTATATCTCCAACTGCAAAAATGGCTTCACTGGATCAAATAAGCCCTCCCGGTCTACCTTCAAGTTGACTACATTACAATGTCAATATTCAGCTGTCCTGGACAAGACTTGCTGTAAGGAGTGTTAACTGTGATATCAGTAAACACATTACTGAATTATACTTAAATATGTAAAAAATTTATCTCTACCAGCAATATTAACAAAGAGTTGGTTTCAGGAAATTATGTGTTAGGCACATTAGGCAAAAAAAGACTCTCTACCTAGCTCAAAATGTGTTCCATGACCATGGCCAGTCTAAAAACTATTTGTCACTGGCACATGATAACAATACAGATTGTTTAGAAACTTTTACAGCAATCTTGACAGATTAATTTTATGTCTGCTGTATCTACTATTTCAAAAATGAGATGGTGTTTTGCATGACTGTAATTTTTTTCTCATTTCATCCTTACAGTAATTTTTATTGCATTTTTACAAAAATATTAGTCCATAAGAGATTTGAAATTTGAAATAACTAGTCCTTTTCCTCAGACAGTTTGAGAAATATAGACTCTGGAGATGCACTGTCCAATCTGGTACCCACAAGACACAGGCAGCTAAATTAAGCTAAATTAAAAATGTGTCTTCTCAACTGCACTCGGCAACATTTCAAGTGCTCAATACCCATACATGACCCGTGGTTACTATACTGAACAACACATATACAGAACAGTTTCATCATCACAGAAAGTTCTATTGGACAGTGCTGTCCTAGACATTTATTTATCCCATATCTGGATCCTAGATTTAATAATTATTAAAATTTTAAATTATACTATTTAGAATTAATGTAAGGTAAGCATCTAAAGGCGTATTTCATCCTGTTGGTCTGACATTTAGTCTCTAAAGAGCAGTGAAGCATTAAATAGTAGACTGTAAACTCCTTGTGGGTAGGAACCCTGTCTCAATTTTGCTTCCTTATTTCCTAGCTCAGGATCTCAGCAATAGCATGCAAAAAATGTGCTGAATGACACTGAAGTTATGAAATCTACAAGAAAAATAAAATGATTTCTTTTTCTTTCTAGGGCCCTATCTTTTATGGAAGTAAAAGAAAATGCTTAAATATTTTAAAATATTTAACTTTCATAGTTTTTATCTTTGAAGGTATTGAAAATATATCCAATATTTGCTAGAAGGTATTTTATTTATCAGAATTGACTCTTATAGGACAATAAAATTATGGTTTTAATTGCAATGCTTTTGTAAGTTTTATTGAAACTTTAACTTTATTGAAAGTTTATTATATGTCAAGCATCTTGATAAGTATTTTATATAATTCAACCCACTTAATCTCATAAAACTCTATGATGAAGATATCATTCACATTTTAGAATAGAGGAAAGCCCATTACAATTTTCCCAAGTTGTCAAAACTGATAAAAGCTTCAACTTATAGGATTCAAACTCAAAGTTCTGATTCAGGACCCCAGCCTTTTAACACTGTTTTCAGTTCAGTTCAGTTCAGTTCAGTCACTCAGTTGTGTCCGATTCTTTGCGACCCCATGAATCGCAGCACGCCAGGCCTCCCTGTCCATCACCAACTCCCGGAGTTCACTCAGACTCATGTCCATTGAGTCAGTGATGCCATCCAGCCATCTCATCCTCTGCCATCCCCTTCTCCTCCTGCCCCCAATCCCTCCCAGCATCAGAGTCTTTCCCAGTGAGTCAATTCTTCGCATGAGGTGGCCAAAGTACTGGAATTTCAGCTTTAGCATCATTCCTTCCAAAGAAATCCCAGGGCTGATCTCCTTCAGAATGGACTGGTTGGATCTCCTTGCAGTCCAAGGGGCTCTCAAGAGTCTTCTCCACCACCACAGTTCAAAAGCATCAATTCTTCGGCGCTCAGCCTTCTTCACAGTCCAACTCTCACATCCATACATGACCACAGGAAAAACCATAGCCTTGACTAGACACACCTTTGTTGGCAAAGTAATGTCTCTGCTTTTGAATATGCTATCTAGGTTGTTCATAACTTTCCTCCCATATTGGTAAATCATAGCCATCCAAAGGTTTAATATGTATTCAAAGTTCTTTTAATTTCCCCCAACATTTTATCGTGATATTTTCAAATATATGAAAATTTGAAATAATTGTACAGTGCACACCCATATACTGAGACTCAACATTTTACTATATTGGTTTAGAAAATATCATGATAAGAAAAATAATTCTATATAATTATTAATATCTATCCAGTATTTATCCATCCATCAATTCTGATGCAATTTAAGTTACAAACATCAGTATTTGTCAGCCCTTAAACCCTTCAGTATGCTTATCATTAATTGAAGTTTAATATTTGTTTACATATTTAAGGTAAAATTTAAATATGATGAAATAGACAAACCTTAAGCATACCATTTAATGCATTTTGAGAAATGTATACACCCATGTAACCCAAACCTTCATGAAGATACAGAACACTCACCCTCAGAAAGTTTTCTCATGTCACTTCCTAATTAATCCCTCACCTCTGCCCTGCTGCTGCTGCTGCTACTGCTGCTAAGTCACTTCAGTAGTGTCCGACTGTGCGATCCCATAGATGGAAGCCAACCAGGCTCCCCCATCCCCAGGACTCTCCAGGCAAGAGTACTGGAGTGGGTTGCCATTTCTCTCTTCAATGCATGAAAGTGAAACAAGAGTAGTAATGCATACATGCTAAGCTGTTTTAACATGTCCAACTCTTTGCAACCCACGGACTATAGCCCTACAGGTTCTTCTGTCCATGAGATTCTCCAGGCAAGAATACTGGAGTGGGTTACCATGCCCTCCTCCAGGGGCTCTTGTGTCTCCTGCATCAACAGGAGGGTTCTTTACCACTAGCACCATCTGGGAAGCCCAGGATAATAATGGTTATAATATTTTTCCTAAGAGATGAATTTTTGTCTGCTCCAGAATTTCATATAAATAGAATCACAGAGTTAATATTCTTCTGTATAAAGCTCTTTGACTCAACACAATGTTTTTGCTATTCATCATTGCTGCTGCTGCTTGAATCAATAGTTCATTCCTTTTCATTACTGAATAGCATCCAATTGTATGAATATAACACTGTTTTCTATTTTCTTATCAATGGATATCTGGGTTATTTTCAGTTTTTCGCTCTTCTTTGGCATTTGTTAAATAAATGTAAAGTCACAACTAGACTCTCCACACATTTAGTCTGCATTCAATCATTATGCCATTTTGCAAAGTATTTCAAAGCAGACTATAAAAAAAGTATAAACTTTATAAAATATCTCTTTTCTATAATGTGTTTTTCATATTTCTGACTTTTCTACTCCACAACTAGTTGCTTGTCTTTATTCAGATGCTGTTCTCTCTCTTGTAAGCAAGTGTTCTAGAATTTGTCTCAATGATGAGAGAATGCTAATTAGTCATGTTGCTATACACACACACACACACACACACAGTAAACTTTTTGATTGATAATCACAGAACCAAAACAATTAAGCAAGCAAAACAGCAGAAAGTAAACAAAAGAAAAAATAAAATATATCCTTATAGATAACTTTAAATAATAAATTATACCTTTATTGTTTTAGCCTTACTTGTACCTATACTCTGAAAACAACTTTTACAGCCTTTCCCACAAATACTGATCTTTACTTTCTACATTATAATTTAAGTTTTAACACACAAGAGTCATAGTGTACTATCTTCCTCATCCTCACATCCTTTCATTCATTAGTTATCCCTTCAAATTGTCTTCCACATCAGTTCTTTATTTTGCATTCCTATCACCATTCCCACATCTCAGGCCATTTCCCCTTACCTCTCAAGTATTTCTACACCTCCCTCATTTTTATTCATGTCTAACCTTTCCTATGGCCATACTCTCATACCCACCACCACTGATTCAGTTTACTTCAGTTCAGTCGCTCAGTTGTGTCCAACTCTTTGTGACTCCATGGACTGCAGCATCTCATGGACAGGTTTCCCTGTCTATCACCAATTCCTGGAGTTTACTCAAACTCATATGCATTGAGTCGGTGATGCCATCCAACCATCTCATCCTCTGTCATCCCCTTCTCCTCCTGCCCTCAATCTTTCCCAGCATAAGGGTCTTTTCCAATGAGTCAGTTCTTCTCATCAGGTGGCCAGAGTATTGGAGTTTCAGCATCAGCATCAGTCCTTCCAATGAATATTCAGGACTGATTTCCTTTAGGAAGGACTCGCTGGATCCCCTTGCTGTCCAAGGGACTTGCAAGAGTCTACTCCAACACCACAGTTCAAAAGTATCAATTCTTCGGTCCTCAGTTTTCTTTATAGTCCAACTCTCACATCCACACATGACTACTGAAAAAAACCATAGCTTTGACTAGATGGAGCTTTGTTGGCAAAGTAATGTCTCTGCCTTTTAACATGCTGTCTAGGTTGGTCATAACTTTTCTTCCAAAGAAAAATTCTTCCACCACTGATTAACCTTCCTAAAATCCTATCTCATCTTATTATATACCTACCAAAAATTCAAGATTCCCTCCCCAATCCACTAAAGTCAAATAGAGCAGGGCATAAATAATAAATATGTAATCCACAATGGTTTATCTCTTTAAACTTCTTTAGCACCTATCATCTGTATCCCTTCTTTTTGTTCTACACTGATGGTATTATTATCTTACATGTATATCTCTTATTTCACACACGTTATAAATTCCTTTAGTAACTTCTCACCTACTTCTTTGTTTCTCCCACTATATCTATCCTAGTCTTACAAGTAAGGCAATTAATATTTTTAGCTGATTCACTTTCATAACTGAAATACAAAACAATCTTTGTTAAGGAGCATTTTTCTTATGAGATGGCTTCATAGAAAGTGTATGTTCCTAATCTACATAATCTCTCATACATAAAACATCAAATGCTCAAGAAATTTATATTTCTATCTTGCATTTTTTGGTTTTGTATTACCATGTTTGATGTACACTGCAGAATGACTAAAAAGATTTAATCAATTTGGAGTAATTCATCTAAACTTACAAAATATTTTTAAAAGGCATTTTGTCCAAAAGTTATAACATTTGTGATAAAGAGCCTGGTTTTAGTTTTTTCAAAAATGTATTAAGTTCACATGCAAATTAAGAATCTTTATGCCACAAAGATTTCAATAAAACATGTTCACAACTGGAAAATGTTTTTTCATAATGTATAACATTTTTATTAATATCAAGTTACTTCCTAAGAGTTGCTACCATGAGCTTCCTATTTATAATTTAGCTTTCTAGTTACAAATTATAAAATTTCCAACTAGCTCAGAGTATATTTACAGACAAACAGCACTGTACTAACCTACTAACAAAAGTTGAAATAAATTCCCCCACTAAAGTCCCCTTCTCACCAGCCATTTAACCACTGCTATAAAGTAATGCTCAAAATTCTCCAAGCCAGGCTTCAGCAATATGTGAACCGTGAACTTCCTGATGTTCAAGCTGGTTTTAGAAAAGGCAGAGGAACCACAGATCAAATTGCCAACATCCGCTGGATCGTTGAAAAAGCAAGAGAGTTCCAGAAAAACATCTATTTCTGCTTTATAGACTATGCCAAAGCCTTGACTGTGTGGATCACAAAAAACTGTGGGAAATTCTGAAAGAGATGGGAATACAAGACCACCTGACCTGCCTCTTGAGAAATCTGTATGCAGGTCAGGAAGCAACAGTTAGAACTGGACATGGAACAACACACTGGTTCCAAATAGGAAAAGGAGTACATCAAGGCTGTATATTGTCACCCTGCTTATTTAACTTATGCAGAGTACATCATGAGAAACGCTGGACTGGAAGAAACACAAACTGGAATCAAGATTGCTGGGAGAAATATGAATAACCTCAGATATGCAGATGACACCACCCTTATGGCAGAAAGTAAAGAGGAACTCAAAAGCCTCTTGATGAAAGTGAGAGTGGAGAGTGAAAAAGTTGGCTTGAAGCTCAACATTCAGAAAACGAAGATCATGACATCCGGTCCCATCACTTCATGGGAAATAGATGGGGAAACAGTGGAAACAGTGTCAGACTTTATTTTTGGGGGCTCCAAAATCACTGCAGATGGTGATTGCAGCCATGAAATTAAAAGACGCTTATTCCTCGGAAGGAAAGTTATGTCCAACCTAGATAGCATATTCAAAAGCAGAGACATTACTTTGCCAAAAAAGATCCATCTAGTCAAGGCTATGGTTTTTCCTGTGGTCATGTATGGATGTGAGAGTTGGACTGTGAAGAAGGCTGAGCACCAAAGAATTGATGCCTTTGAACTGTGGTGTTGGAGAAGACTCTTGAGAGTCCCTTGGACTGCAAGGAGATCCAACCAGTCCATTCTGAAGGAGATCGGCCCTGGGATTTCTTTGGAAGGAATGATGCTAAAGCTGAAACTCCAGTACTTTGGCCACCTCATGCAAAGAGTTGACTCATTGGAAAAGACTCTGATGCTAGGAGGGATTGGGGGCAGGAGAAGGGGACGGCAGAGGATGAGATGGCTGGATGGCATCACTGACTCGATGGACGTGAGTCTGAGTGAACTCTGGGAGTTGGTGATGGACAGGGAGGCCTGGCATGTTGCGATTCATGGGGTCGCAAAGAGTCGGACACGACTGAGCGACTGAACTGAACTGATTCATTCTAAAGTTACTAGTTTTGCTACACAACTTAAATGACTTCAACTGAGTTCCTCAGCCAGAACTGGCTTCTCATTGCCCTATGAAGTCTGAGCTATACATATGATTTTTTTACACATATTATAGCACATTGAATGAAACAGGTAAGAAGGTAATCCAGGCAAGGTCAGCTGGTCAGTCCCTAAGAGACTAACTATGCAAACTCAAGATCTTCGCAGTCAACAGGGAGAGGTGGAAAGTATGTAAAAAAAAAAAAAAAAAAGCTCTATGGGATGCATGCATGAGAAAAAGTCTGAATTACTATACATGATATGTGAATTTCACATAACACAATAAACTGTAACCTTTTTATTAGGGACACATTCACCATCTATAAAAGGGTGTAGGATGGTATTTACAAGACCACATAACTCACTTTATGACATTTTGCTAAAATATGTAACAAGAAATGTTAAGCTTGGACATGATAAAGAGGTTCCTAAAAGTAATACCATATCAAAGCCAGGTCTCAGATACATTCACAACTTACAGGATTTAGAGAATAATCTTCTCTTTTAAAATAGGTTAATATGTTTCATTTTATCTTTAACACATGGGTTAAAAAAATTTTTTTTTTTAATATGACCCATCAGTAGGTAGTGAAACAACTTATAGAGCCAATACCATCAACAATTTTTTTCTAATGAACAGAACAGAATCAGAGATAGGAGGCTATCATGTTAAAAGCAGATATGATTTTCTGATACTTTTATTTGTGCTATATGTATCTATGTACATGCAAACACATACTGGTTGTTAAAGTTTACTTCTTAGTAGGCGCTTAGTCACTCAAAGCCATGTCCAACTCTTTGCGACCCCATGGACTACAGCGCACCAGGTTCCTCTGTCCATGGGGATTCTCCAGGCAGGAATACTGGAGTGGGTTGCCATGCCCTCGCCCAGGGGATCTTCCCCACCTAGGGATCAAACCCAGTCTCCTGTGTTGCAGGCGGATTCTTTACCATCTGAGCTACCAGGGGAGCCCATTTCTTAGTGTGGCACTGGCCAAAATAACATTTAAACCATTAATTTACACAACTTTTCAAGACTCAGGATTCTTTTCTAGTACTATTTGAGACTGATAAAAGGGCACCTAGGTCCACAATAATTTGGGGACTCTTAGTTCTCTGTGCATTCACCACCCAAACTATCATCATTTATACTATCGTGCAAAGGTAATAATTACGGAGCTTGTTTTGTTTTGTGGTAAGTCTATTTTAAATGGATGTTTTTACATTTTTACAGAATCAGAGGCATGAGGGCATGCAAAGACACAAATGAGACAATGACTTTTTTTCTGATAAAATGTACCGCATAAATAAAGAGGACAACATAGTAGTATTTGTAATTTAGTTTTTTAAAAAATCACTGAAGCAAAGTGAGAATTTAAAATTCACCAAGGAAAAGAGGAAAGGAATTTTAGAAACAACTATTATCACCTCTCCCAAACACTTAAACCAACACATTAAAGCCCAATTTCCAAGTGAACACACCTTGTCGATAAATTCAGCACTTAATACAGGGTGACTGAGAGCACCTGAAGTCTAGAAAGTGCCCTCCTCTACACTGGGTGGGGGTGGGGGAGTACATTTCAGAAATGACACAGAGGATAAGTGCCCTCTTTCTGCCTTCCATGTAGAGAAGATGAGCATTTCCTGGTGGGTAACATCCATGAAGGGAAAAGATGAACATTTCCTGGTGGGTAACATCCATGAAGAATCCATAGCTCCTGGAAGTTCTCAGGAGCCAGAGCAGGATGTGAAATAGCAGAGGTGGTGGTGAAAAGGACAGTGAGCCTGAGGACGAAGAAGGCACCAGCCCACCCAACTAGTACTAACTGAATCCTCATGCAGCTGCCACCTTGAGGCCAAAGGCAGTGTCCCGCTCATGTCGTCCACGGTCCAGATGAGATTTACCCAAATATCTCAAAAGACCTAACAGAAGCTGAGTCACTTGGGTAGAACAGAACAAGCACTGGAATAAATTAAACTAAGTAGGGATGCCTCTCTCTGAAAAAGAGATGGGGAATTCACCCTGTGACCAGCCAGATGCAGGAATCTAACCCTCAAGGAGCTTTTCACCCATTCCATCTCGGAACTTCTTTTTGTTACAGAATTACTGTCCTGAAGAATACTAGTGAGCAAGCGAAAGTCGCTCAGTCATGTCCAACTTTTTGTGACCCCATGGACTATACAGTCCATGGAATTCTCCAGGCCAGAATACTGGAGTGGGTAGCCTTTCCCTTCTCCAGGGGATCTTCCCAACCCAGGGATCGAACCCAGGTCTCCCTCATTGCAGGCGGATTCTTTACCACCTGAGCCACAAGGGAAGTCCGAGTGGAGAACACTATTTAGGGCCAAAAGTAGGGATCCTAAACTTAGAGACCATGTTTCTCTGGTGGCTCAGACAGTAAAGAATCTGCCTGCAATGCAGGAGACCTTCGGTTCAATCCCTGAGTCAGGAGGATCACCTGGAGAAAGAATGGCTACCCACTCCAGTATTCTTGCCTGGAGAATTCCATGGACAGAGGAGCCTGGCAGTCTCCTATGTCCAAACCTATGGCAGTCCATAGGTTTGCAAAGAGTCAGACATGACTGAGTCACACACACACACACACACACACACACACACTCCATCCACTAAAAGCAGCAGTATAATGGGGAAAAGTTTCCTTTAAGGAATTTGAATCTATTACTAAGAAAGAGAATATTGCAGAATAGTTTACTGAAATATTAATTTGCTCTGTTTTCATTGGTGTTAAGAAAATGAGAGCTATTTTGTTTCCACTCTCTGATTTTAAGAATTATCCAGGTCTTCTGTTATCAAATGAGATTGTCTCACCAAAATAGAAGGTTCCTGAAGAGAACATCTCTTCTTGACTTTTGATTTAGAAAGCCTAAACTCAATGAGGGAATTCCCTGTTAGGAAAAATGAAGAGAGACATTATGTTTGATGTTATAAGACTTTGCAAAGGAGTCTTCCACTGTAAGAAAAGTAGGAAAAAATTAGAGATGAAGGAAGAAGACAGAAATATGAAGTTCTAAGAATTAAAATGGAAACCTAACCCACTCCCTAGAATTCCCCAGGGAAATATCGGGTACAAAGAAGAATGGTCTGGCCACAAGATAAACCCAGAGGCTAATCCTTGGCTCTAGGGATCCTGGCATCGACAAAGATTTTCATGTTCTACTGTAGGCTCAACTGAGGCATCTGTCTCCAAGGACCCATCTGGGCTTGCACAATCAGCATACTGTCAGTGATAAATGTAGACTAGTTTTATCTAGAGATGCCTTCCTGAATATCTAGGTACTCACAAGACTCTCCAGGATCTTTTGTAACATGGTTTGCTGAGCAGTGGGAGGAACACCAGCCCCAGTCTCATAACTGATACTGACCTTGCCATATTGGAGAACTGGAGTCTGACTTAAATTTTACTTCAGAATTACAGAAATATGAAATTTCTCCATGCTACATCACACCTAATACATCTGTGCTTTGTAGTGGTACAATGAGGGTTAAAAAATAAAAATCTGTTAAACAGTTTGAAATATAAAATGAAAGAAATGTAACATTGTATATTTGTATCTGCATCTGAATTATAATTTTATTAAATTCCATACAGTGAACAATATGTGATATAGTTCCTCTGATGTTTATGATGTACTGAGCTCGTAAGTTTCACCACTCTGCATCACCAATGGCTTTTGCAAATACATAATCTCTCCCTCCAAAACACATAACACCATCTTTCAGATAGAATTTCCATTTGTCCTTGCTTCGATGAATCTGGAGGGAGAAAAACAGTCTAAATTAATCAAATTAAGAAGTTAAAAGATTATTTACATTTCTTTGCATATCCCATGGGATTATTGTGACCCTAAATGGGAGTTCTTTTTTTTTTTATATTTATTTATTTACTTATTTATTTGGTTGCCTTGGGTCTTAGTTGTGGCATGCAGGATCTTCATTGTGTCATGCAGGATCCTTTGTTGCAGTGCAGGAATTCTCCAGCTGTGGCTCACAGGCTTAGCAGTTGTGGTGTGCAGGCTCCAGAGCATGTGGGTTTCAACAGTTGTGGCATGTGGGCTCTCTAGTTGTGATGTGTGGGCTTAGCTGCTCCACAGCATATGGGATCTTAGCTCCCTGACCAGGGATAGAACCCATATCCCCTGCATTGGAAGGAAAATTCTTAAGTTTTGGACCACCAGGGAGTTCTTTATAAATAAAATCTCTTTCAGTTCAGTTCAGTTGCTCAGTCATGTCCAATTCTTTGCAACCCCTTGAATCGCAGCACTCCAGGCCTCCCTGTCTATCACCAACTCCTGGAGTTCACCCAAACTCATGTCCATCAAGTCGCTGATGCCATCCAGCCATCTCATCCTCTGTCGTCCTGTTCTCCTCCTGCCCCCAATTCCTCCCAGCATCACAGTCTTTTCCAATGAGTCAACTCTTCGCATGAGGTGGCCCAAGTACTGGAGTTTCAGCTTTAGCATCAGTCCTTCCAAAGAACACCCAGGACTGATCTCCTTCAGAATGGACTGGTTGGATCTCATTGAAGTCCAAGGGACTCTCAAGAGTCTTCTCCAATACCACAGTTCAAAAGCATCAGTTCTTCGGTGCTCAGCTTTCTTCACAGTCCAACTCTCACATCCATACATGACCACAGGAAAAACCATAGCCTTGACTAGACGGACCTTTGTTGGCAAAGTAATGTCTCTGCTTTTGAATATGCTATCTAGGTTGGTCATAACTTTCCTTCCAAGGAGTAAGCGTCTTTTAATCTCATGGCTGCAGTCACCATCTGCAGTGATTTTGGAGCCCAGAAAAATTAAGTCTGACACTGTTTCCCCATCTATTTCCCACGAAGTGATGGGACCAGATGCCATGATCTTCGTTTTCTGAATGCTGAGCTTTAAGCCAACTTTTGCACTCTCCTCTTTCACTTTCATCAAGAGGCTTTTTAGTTCCTCTTCACTTTCTGCCATAAGGGTGGTGTCATCTGCATATCTGAGGTTATTCATATTTCTCCCAGTAATCTTGATTCCAGCTTGTGCTTCCTCCAGCCCAGCGTTTCTCATGACGTACTCTGCATATAAGTTAAATAAGCAGGGTGACAATATAGCCTTGACATACTTCTTTTCCTATTTGGAACCAGTCTGTTGTTCCATGTCCAGTTCGAACTGTTGCTTCCTGACCTGCATACAGGTTTCTCAAGAGGCAGGTCAGGTGGTCTGGTATTCCCATCTCTTGAAGAATTTTCCACAGTTTATTGTGATCCACACAGTCAAAGGCTTTGGCATAGTCAATAAAGCAGAAATAGATGTTTTTCTGGAACTCTCTTGCTTTTTCCATGATCCAGCAGATGTTGGCAATTTGATCTCTGGTTTCTCTGCTTTTTCTAAAACCAGCTTGAACATCTGGAAGTTCACGGTTCACATATTGCTGAAGCCTGGCTTGGAGAATTTTGAGCATTACTTTACTAGTGTGTGAGATGAGTGCAATTGTGCAGTAGTTTGAGCATTCTTTGGCATTGCCTTTCTTTGGGATTGGAATGAAAACTGACCTTTTTCAGTCCTGTGGCCACTGCTGAGTTTTCCAAATCTCTTTAGGATAGTTTATTCATTAATTCAGCAAATATTTGCTGAGTTCCTATGTATCAGGTATTGCTTTAAGCACTAGAGATTTATTAGTTTTTTAAAAAGGAAAATATATAATTTTTTTTTAGAACAGGAAAAAAATTACTGTCTTTGAAGAGTTTACATTTTACTAAGGATGGGAAAAACAAAGCCAATAAAACCATAAACTCCACAGACTAATAAAAAGTGGTGTGCATGCAAGCTAAGTTGCTTCAGTCGCATCTGACTCTCTGTAACCCTATGGGCTGTAGCCTGCCAGGTCCCTCTGTCCATGGGATTCTCCAGGCAAGAATATTGGAGTGGGTTGCCATGCCCTCCTCCTGGGGATCTTCCCGACCAGGGATCGAACCCATGTCTCTTATGTCTCCTGCATTGACAAGCAGGTTCTTTACCACTAGCACCACCTGGGAAGTGTTATGAAAAATAGATCAGGAAAAAAGAGTATCACGAACACAGAGATGGGGTTACAATTTTAAGTAGAAGCATCAGTGGGAGCTTGAGGCAAAATATGAGCAAAGACAGAAAAAGAATATGTTGACCAGAGAGCATTATAGGCAAAGAGAACAGAAGTCCTGAGAGGGGCATGCCTGGATTGCTCAAGAACAGCAGAGGTCACTACATCTGCAAAGGAATAGAGAGGATGCAGTTAATATCAAGAATGATAAAAATAGTTGTGTTTCATTTTGAAGAAGAAAGTCAATAGTCCTAAAGAACACACTGAGCAAGGTCAGAAAATATAGCTTATAATCTATCAGATTCTACTGGCTATTCTTTAGATTCAGTAAACCAGGCTGATACAAGATAAAAACTAGAAAATTTTACCGTCTTAATAGGTAAGAAATCATACAATTATTGTTACTTCTGGGTAAATCACAAGTGACTATTTAAAAAGCTTAGAAATACATGCTCTGAAATCAAGAGTAAAAATTAAACCTAGTTGTTGACTGCAAATAGTCAAACTGAGGAAGAAAACCCTGTGTCTAGTATACAGATGCATTTGGGGAGGCACAAGAAAATACAAAGGATAAGTCCTCCATTTGTGTGGGGAGGGGGGAAATGTCCTAACGATGGAAAATTTCTTCTCTGGGTTTTGATTTTCTAATTTTCATGTGCACTTATCTTTGGTCTCAGGGAACACAACCATGACAACAGAATCCTTAACAGAAATGATAAAATCTGACCAATATCAGGAAAAGAAAAATAGCAGAAGCAGCAACAACTCTTACCATTACCTTTATCAAGTGACTACATTTATTAATTATTTTCTATATTTATTCTAGAAATGCAACCATGGTTCAACATTAGGAACTCATTAGTATAAAAACTGTATTACTAGACCTAAGGAGACAAATAATATAATCATCCCCAATGATGCTGAAAAAGCTTTTGATAAAACTCAAGCATTTTAAGAAACACTATGTCCTAAGAATACACACACACACACACACACACTCTCTCTCTCTCTCTCTCCCCTACCTCAACCCAAAAGCTGTGACTTAGTGCTTAGTGAGGAAAATCCTAAAAATATTCCCACTCAAGTCAGAACATAGACAAGAAAACTATTATCTAACTTTTCACTGTAGAGGTACTAGCCAATATAGCAGACAAAAGGAGAGTACAATTGGTACTAGACAACATAATTAGAGGGATTGGGGGCAGGAGGAAAAGGGGACGGCAGAGGATGAGATGGCTGGATGGCATCACTGACTCGATGGACGTGAGTTTGGGTGAACTCTGGGAGTTGGTGATGGACAGGGAGGCCTGGTGTGCTGAGATTCATGGGGTCGCAAAGAGTTGGACACGACTGAGCGACTGAACTGAACTGAAGAGATATGAAAACTGAAAAAGATGAAATAAATTTGCAGACACAATGACTGGATATCTGAAAAATCTAAGATAATCAATTAAAAATGACTAAACAAGAATTCAGTATTGGTACAAAATTAATATATAGAAATTCATAGTTTTCACATATACAAGCAACAGTTATAAACAGCCTGTTTCCTGTAGCAAAAAAAGACATAGCATAGTTAGTAATAAATTTTACAAATACTCGACTACTGGCACCATTAAATACACTCTCCTTTTTGAAATATTTTCCTCATTTGGCTTCCAGAACATTCCTGGTTTTCCACTTCTTTCTATTCCATTTCTTTGACCATTCCTTTGTTTTCTATACTGATTTCTCCGTCTCTCTCCCTCGCCTCACTTTTAGAGTGTACCAGGACTCTTCTTCCTGTTTATATCACTCTCTTGGTGATCTTATCTAATCTCATGGTTTTAAATATCAACTATGACTCCCACAATTTATAACCCCAGCTCATACATCTCCCTTAAAACTCTGATTCTCATTCAACTGCTTCAACACATCTTCCTGAATGTCCAATAAACATCTCAAGCAAGTTTAAAACAAGGACACTGATATACATTCTCCCCTGAACTTCACAGTCTTCCCCATCTCAGTGGGGAATGGCCACTCATTCAGACAAGAAATCTTGGACATAATCTTTACTCACACCTCATATACCTGCAAGCCATATTCATATTCCAACCATTTCCACCACATCCATGTCTATTACTCTGGACATAATCTTTACTCACACCTCATATACCTGCAAGCCATATTCATATTCCAACCATTTACACCACCTCCGTGACTATTACTCTTGTTTCAGCTACCATCCCCTCTCACCTGGACTGATATGTTCCATGACACGTTTCCCTATTTTCACCCTTGTCCCCCACTAAGTCTACTCTAAACATGGTAGCCAGAGTTGCCCTGTTAAAAACATAAATCAGATATCATTTCTATGCTCAAACTCTCCAATGATTTCTCATTCAAAAATAAAGTCCTTAAAATGGCCTAAAAGGTCATTCCTCTCACTTAATGTTCTTCCCCTCACTTAATGCTCTGGTCTCCTCACTGTTCCCTGAACACACAGGTATTCTTCTACCTCAGGACTTATGTATTTATTGTTCCCTCTGTCTGAAATGATTATATCCAAATATCCTCATGGCTCATTCTCTTACATTCTTTCGATCTTTACCCTATCACATTGTCAGTAAAGCCTCCCCTGGACATCACATCCAAAACTGCAACCCACTCCTCCTCAGTATTACTAAAATACCAAATTCTATTAATGTGATCTCAGGGAAAATATCAACAGGTTTTTTTTTTTTTTTAACCAAAGAAGCTGATTCTTAAGTCAATACAGAGAAATAAATAAGAATGTCCAAGAAAACTCTGGAAAAGAATATGAAGAAATACCAGCCTTACAAGATATTAAAGCTGTGGTACATATACACAATTGAATATTACTCAGCCATTAAAAAGAATACATTTGAATCAGTTCTAATGAGGTGAATGAAACTGGAGCCTATTATACAGAGTGAAGTAAGTCAGAAAGAAAAATACCAATACAGTATACTAATGCATATATATGGAATTTAGAAAGATGGTAACGATGATCCTATATGCAAGACAGCAAAAGAGACACAGATGTAAAGAACAGACTTTTGGACTCTGTGGGAGAAGGCAAGGGCGGGATGATCTGAGAGAATGGCATTGAAACATGTATATTATCATATGTGAAACAGATCGCCAGTCCAGGTTTGATGCATGAGACAGGGTGCTCAGGGATGGTGCACTGGGATGACCCTGAGGGATGGGATGGGGATGGAGGTGGGAGGGGGATTCAGGATGGGGAACACGTGTACACCCATGGCTGATTCATGTCAATGTATGGCAAAAACCACTACAATATTGTAAAGTAATTAGCCTCCAATTAAAACAAATAAATTTTAAAAAATAAAGATATTAAAAACCTCAAAACAATTAAAGCAATGTAGCAGAGGTTAATGGACAACCCAATGAGACAAAACAGAAAATCAAGGAGTAAATTCAAAATACTGAACTTCAGTAGATATAAAGAAATCATTCTCTTTTAAGTGGAGACAAAATAGACTTATCAATAAGCAATATTAAGAAAACTGGGTAGCCATCTGGGAAAAAATTTGAAATCACCTGTCACACCAAGAAAAATGGCTCCATCAATCAAGACTTACATTTTTTAAAAGAAACCAAAGAAATACTAGAGGAAAACATGGGTGAATCCCTTTAAAATCCTGAGGTAAAAAAGAACTTTCTATTCATGACTCAAAATTCAGAAGCCATAAAATAAAGGTTGACAAGTTCAACATCTGCTTGAAAGGAAGAAAAAGCATTGAAAGCAAATAACTGAGGAACAACTATTTTTGCACTAACCAAGAGCTAATCTCTCCTAAAATAATACAGAACTCTTAGGAATCAATAAACTGACTAATAATTCAATTTTTTAAAACATAGAGGGTGGGACAAATTGAGAGAGTAGCATTGAAATATACACATTACCATATGTAAATTAGATACCTAATGGGAATTTGCTGTATAACACAGGGAGGTCAGCTCCGTGCTTTATGACAACCTAAAAGGGTGAAAGGGAGGCTCAAGAGAGAGGGTATACATGTATACTTATGGCTGATTCACGTTGTTGTACACAGAAACCAACACAACATTGTAAAGCAATTATCCTCCAATTAGAAATAAATACAAATAAAACAGACAAAAGTTATGAACAAGCAGTTCACATAAAATTAAATATAAATGGTTCATAACACACAAAAAGTTAATGTCAGCAAAGTATCATTTTTCACCTTTCATAATAACAAAGATCCAAATGTCTCATTACACTCCATTGGCAAAGCTGTAGAAAAAGGAGGACTCTCAAACACTGTAATAGGCATATATCCTGGAATAACCTCCAGGAGAGCATTCTGGCAATATCTAACCAAATATATTTGCCCTTTAACCCAGTAATTCCACTTATAGATATTTATTTAATAGATAAAACTGCCCACATATGAAATGTTTATTTTATGTACATGGTCATTCAATAGCAAACAACTGAAAAATAGCTCAAATAAGAGATGAGTTAAAGAAATTTTAATAATTCCACAATGGAATATTACACAGTTATAAAAATATCCAGACAAAGATTTCTAAGATATATTGCTAATCTCTTAAAAGACAAGTTGCAAAATATAGTGTTGTCTATGCTACCCCTTTAGGCTCTACTTGAATAAAGAGACTAAATATATAAAGAAATTAATGTAACTGGTTACTTCTTTGCACTGAAGGCAGTGACAGGGAGCTACTGGTAGGAAGAGCAGATGGGAAGGACTGGGTACCAGAGTCCTTATGGTACACCTTTTATAGTATTTAGGTATTTTAACAATGTGTATGCAATATCTATTCAAAAAACAAAAGAGAGAGAGAGAGATACTGTGCTACACACTAGTAATTACCTGGTAATACTAGCATCTAAGGGACAAAGTCAGCTAAACTGTTAAATGAAAATGGAACATATTTAAATAGTTTCACATTCCACTATAAATAGTATCCTATTTATAACACAGAACACTCCTAACTATAATAAAATGTTTCATTTCACCATTAATCTTCCCTATAATATCTTTATTATTTTAATCTTTATATTAATCATATACATTCTCTCTGCCTCTGAAATAGTATGTCCATAACTTTCATTCCGCATGTTTATCAGTGACCTTCATTTAACCCTTTTTCACTGCACATCTTAATCTCAAAGTTTTTCCCTTGACTGTTAGCTTATAAATTTTAAAGTTAAATCTCATATGATAATCAAAGTCAGATAAAATATACTGAAAAGCAAACAAAAAACCCAGCTCTTCTCAAAGTTTAATGAGCATGAAAATCACCTGGGAGTCTTGTTAAAATGCACTTTTGATCCAGTACTCTAGGATAAGACTCAAAATTCCTTATTTTTAACACTCTCCCAGGGGAACTGATACTACTGGCCTTCAAAACACACTAAGCAGTAAAGCCCTTACAAGACTATTACTGAAGTTTTTCAATTTACTTGAGTTTGGTTACATTCAATACTTCTTCAAATAAGACAACTAGTAACCAGAACTTGAAAGTTATTCTTTCATAAAAATTCACTAAAACAATGGTTCCTCCCATCCCACCTTGTTTTTTTTTAATTTAAATTTATTTACTTTAATTGGAGGCTAATTACTTTATAATCCCACTTTGATTGCAGATATATTCTCTTTGCTAGCTATCTTCCAACTTTCTCACTTCCTTTTCAAAAACTTTTCAGTAGTTCCCCCAATGTCCTGGTTTTGTATTGTTCTTAAAATATTCACTAGTTAGAGTGCCCTCAGACAACTAGATTTATTAGCATGCTACATCCTCAGTCGTGTCCGACTCTGCAACTCCATGGACTGTGTAGCCTGCCAGGCTCCTCTGTCCGTGGAATTCTTCAGGAAAGAATACTGGACCGAGTTGCAATTTCCTACTCCAGGGGATCTTCCTGACCCAGAGATCAAACCTGCATCTTCTGCATTGGCAGGAACATTCTTCACTACTGTGCCACCTGGTAACACTAATATCAAACACCACTCTTTCTATCTACCTCACAGGTTGTTGGCAAAAGACAATGTATAAGAAAATACTTTGGGGACTTCCCTAGTGGTCTAGTGGTTAAGAATCTGCCTTGCAGTGCACGGGACATGGGTTCAATCCTTGGTCGGGAAACTAAGATTACACCTGCCACAGAGCAACTCACCCGGTACCACAACTACTGAGTCCATACACTGCAACAAAAGATCTCACATGATGCAGAGAAATCCTGCAAGCCACAACTAAAGCCTCAAACAGACAAATAAATGCTTTTTAAAAATACTTTGAAAAATATAAAGCACTGTGTTAATTAACTGCAAGCTATTTTCCACAGTGCAGTACCACTAAGGATACTGTATTAGTGGAGGTGATGGAATTCCAGTTGAGCTTTTCCAAATCCTGAAAGATGATGCTGTGAAAGTGCTCCACTCAATATGCCAGCAAATTTGGAAAACTCAGCAGTGGCCACAGGACCGGAAAAGGTCCGTTTTCATTCCAATCCCAAAGAAAGGCAATGCCAAAGAATGCTCAAGCTACCACACAATTGCACTCATCTCACATGGTAGTAAAGTAATGCTCAAAATTCTCCAAGCCAGACTTCAGCAATATGTGAACCGTGAACTTCCTGATGTTCAAGCTGGTTTTAGAAAAGGCAGAGGAACCACAGATCAAATTGCCAACATCCGCTGGATCACCAAAAAAGCAAGAGAGTTCCAGAAAAACACCTATTTCTGCTTTATTGACTATGCCAAAGCCTTTGACTGTGCGGATCACAATAAACTGTGGAAAATTCTGAAAGAGATGGGAATACCAGACCACCTGATCTGCCTCTTGAGAAATCTGTATGCAGGTCAGGAAGCAACAGTTAGAACTGGACATGGAACAACAGACTGGTTCCAAATAGGAAAAGGAGTACATCAAGGCTATATATTGTCACCCTGCTTATTTAACTTATATGCAGAGTACATCATGAGAAACGGTGGACTGGAAGAAACACAAACTGGAATCAAGATTGCCGGGAGAAATATGAATAACCTCAGATATGCAGATGACACCACCCTTATGGCAGAAAGTGAAGAGGAACTCAAAAGCCTCTTGATGAAAGTGAAAGAGGAGAGTGCAAAAGTTGGCTTAAAGCTCAACATTCAGAAAACGAAGATCATGGCATCTGGTCCCATCACTTCATGGGAAATAGATGGGGAAACAGTGGAAACAGTGTCAGACTTAATTTTTCTGGGCTCCAAAATCACTGCAGATGGTGACTGCAGCCATGAAATTAAAAGACGCTTACTCCTTGGAAGGAAAGTTATGACCAACCTAGATAGCATATTCAAAAGCAGAGACATTTCTTTGCCAACAAAGGTTCATCTTGTCAAGGCTATGGTTTTTCCAGTGGTCATGTATGGATGTGAGAGTTGGACTGTGAAGAAGGCTGAGTGCTGAAGAATTGATGCTTTTGAACTGTGGTGTTGGAGAAGACTCTCAAGAGTCCCTTGGACTGCAAGGAGATCCAACCAGTCCATTCTGAAGGAGATCAGCCCTGGGATTTCTTTGGAAGGAATGATGCTAAAGCTGAAACTCCAGTACTTGGGCCACCTCATGCGAAGAGTTGACTCATTGGAAAAGACTCTTATGCTGGGAGGGATTGGGGGCAGGAGGAGAAGGGGACGACAGAGGATGAGATGGCTGGATGGCATCACTGACTCGATGGACGTGAGTCTGAGTGAACTCTGGGAGTTGGTGATGGACAGGGAGGTCTGGCGTGCTGCAATTCATGGGGTCGCAAAGAGTCGGACACGACTGAGCGACTGATCTGATCTGATCCATAATGGTCTAGAAAACTATTTGTGACTCTGTGGAATGCAAATATAATCTAATGCCTTATATAATGCAACACACTGTTTATAGAATGCAATACACTATTTATAAGAATAAGAATCTGAACAGTTTCAAACCAAGACCAGTTCCTTTTCTATTACCTCTTCCTTCTTATGTTTATGTTTACTAGCATATAAATTCCCACTTTCTATATATATAAAATGTTATAGGAGAGAAGAACCTATTTTTAGAGAAAAGGATTTATTTTTACAGCAATTCAAAATATCATCTTCTGTTTTCCTGAGTATATTGAAATTGTTACTGAAAAAAGTGAAAGGTATAAATATGTATTAGTCATCAGGGAAATGCAACTCAAAACCACCAGATACCACTTTATACTCACTAGGATGGCTAGAATCAAAAAGTCAGATAACAAGTGTTAGTGAGAATGTGAAGCAATCTAAATCCTCATACACTACTAACAGGAATGAAAAAACAGTACAGCCATCTTGGAAAATAGTCTGATAGTGCGTTAAATTATTACTGTATGACCCAGGAATTCCACTGCTAGGTATATACCAAGAGAAACAAAAATATATATTCGCAAAAAAAAAACTTGAATATTTATAGCAAAATTCTTCATAATAGCCAAAAATTAGAAAAAACTCAAATGTCACTCAGCAGATGAACGGATAAGCAAATTGTGGTATATCCATTCAAAGAACTAATATACATCAGTAAAAAGGAATGAAGAACTGTTACAAGCCATGATATGGATGAATCTTGAAACACTGTGTGTGGCAGAGGAAATCGGTTATAAAATACCACCTATTATAAATTCTTTTCATATAAAACTCCAGAATAGGGAAATCTACAGTGACAGAAAGTACATTAGCAGTGCCTTACTACTGAGGATGGGAGGAAATGGAGCAGTATGGGAGTGAAAACTAAAGGCAATAGGCTTTCTTTCTCAGGTGATGAAAATTTTCTAAAATTGACTGTGCTAACAGTTTCAGACTGTGGTGCTAGAGAAAACTCTTGAGAGTCCCTTGGACAGCAAGGATATCAAAGCAGTCAATCCTAAAGGAAATCAGTCTTGAATATTCATTGGAAGGACTGATGCTGAAGCTCCAATATTTTGACCACCTGATGCGAAGAGCTGACTCACTGAAAAAGACCCTGATGCTGGAAAAGATTGAAGGCAGAAGAAGGGGGTGACAGAGGATGAGAAGGTTGGATGGCATCATCAACTCAATGGACATGGGCTTTAGCAAACTCTGGGAGACAGTGAAGGACCGGGAAGCCTGATGTGCTGCAGTCCATGGGGTCACAAAGAGTCGGACACGACTGAGCAACTGAACAATAACAATGGTTACACATATCCATAAATATACTAAAAATCACTGAATTGTACACTTTAAATAGGTAAAGTGTATAGGGCATCTTTAGCTCTCCCTTGTCAATCACTCTCTCATATCCAGCTAATTACTAGATCCCAATGATTCTTTTTTCTTTTTCTTAATTTTACTGAAGTATAGCTCATTTACAGTGTTGCACTAATTTCTTCTGTACAGCAAAGTGACTCAGTTTATACACACACACACATATATATTCTTTTTCATATTCTTTTCCATTATAGTTTGTCACAGGATATTGAATACGGTTCCCTGTGCTGTACAACAGGACCTTGTCATTTATCCATCCTATGTATAATATTCTATCTCTGTTAATCCCAAACTTCCAATCCTTCCCTCCGCTACCCCCACTCCTTGGCAACAAGTCTGTTCTCTACATCTGTGAGTCTGTTTTCATTTCATAGATGTGTTGATTTGTGTTGTATTTTAGATTCCATACGTAAGTGGTATTATATGGTATTTCTTTCTTTGATTTACTTCACTCAGTATGACAATCTCTAGGTCCATCCATGCTGCTGCAAATGGCATTATTTCATTCTTTTTTGCGGCTGAGTAATATTCCATTGTGTATATGTACCAAATCTTCTTTATCCATTCCTTTGTAGGTACACATTTAGATTGTTTCCATGTGCTGGGCTATTGGATTGTAAACAGTGCTTCTATAAACATTGGGGTGCAGGTATCTTTTCGAATTACAGTTTTGTCCAGATAAGTGCCCAAGAGTGGGACTGCTGAATCATATGGCAACTCTAATTTTAGTTTTTTGAGGAACCGCCATACTGTTTTCCATAGTGGCTATACCAATTTACATTCCCACCAACCGTGTAGGAGGGTTTCCCTTTTCTCCACACCCCCTCCAGCAATTGTTATTTGTAGACTTTTTAATGATGGTCATTCTGATTGATATGAGGTGGTACGTCACTGTAGCTTTGATTTGCATCTCTCTCAAACAAAATCCAATAACACGTAAAAAAAGTTCACACACCACAACCAAGCTGGATTCATCCCAGGTGCACAAGGATGGTTTAATACACACCAATCAATACGATATACCACATTAACAAAAGAAAGGACAAAAACCATGTGATCCTCTCAACAGAAAAAGCATCTGATAAAATTCAACACCCATTCATGATTAAAAATGATTACCCTTATGAAAGGGGGTATAGAGGGAACATGTCTCAATATAATGAAAGCTATTTATGACAAACCCACAGCCAATATAATACTCCACAGTGAAAAGCTGAAAGCCTTCCTGCTAAAATCTAGAACAAGACAAAGATTCCCACTCTCACCACTTCTCTTCAACATAGTATTGAAAGTCCAGTGATTCTTCCAACATAATCTCTAATTCTTCTATGTTCTATGCTTCCATCTTTAGTCTGGGCTCTGATACTTTAGGCACCATCCCTGTTCTTCTTACTATTTGCCACTTCCAAATTAACAAAGCCAGTTTTTAAACCCAATTGAAATCTTCTCAATATCATCCTTAGAGGGCTAATGTCCACCAAATCAAGTTTGAATTTTCCCTACCAGGATTTTGGGTTTTCCAATCTGCTTCAACCTCTGTCCCCCACCCAGCCTCATTTCCTAAAGTATTCAAAAGGAAAACACTTTATTCAAGGCAGAGTTGTCTCTTCACTGTTCCTTATAATTCTACATGCATTCATTTCTCTGCTTTTTATTAGGCTATTCTACTCTCCTGAATGCCTACTCTCCATACTTATCTACATCCTACAAATCATTCAAGACCTATTTAAAAGCCCCACATCACCCAGGAAGGATTTGTGGAGAACTCCAACTACAAATGATTTCTTGCATTTCCCAGCCACTTCTAGGACTTAACTGTCTGTGCCACTTATCTTAGCATTTGATTTACATGCCACTCATCTTGGTATTTGATTTACATGCCATGTATTTTAGTATTTGATTTATCTGTCACATATTTTAGCTTTTGATTTACCTACCATCTTATTGTATGCCATTCTATTATTCCATACAGAAACATCTTGCTTCAATAAGATTGTCCCCTCTTTAAGACAAGGACTGTCACTTTTTTGGTATCACTGAGACCACACAGCACAGTGTTAGACCCAAAATACCCCTCAAATTTATAGAATTAACTATCTGTTTGAGATTAATTTAACTGAATAAAAACTCATCGTAGTATTTCCTGTCATTTTGCTTACTTTCTCCTATAAATGCAATTAATCAATCCAAAGTCTAAAAGGTGAGTACAGTACCTTATCATACTGACAGACAATCACATTATCCATGTCAAACAGGTCTGGCACATCCTGCTCACTAACATCATCTCCAGAATTTAAAGGGTCCTAAAGATGAAAGATAGTCACATTAATGAATTTTATGATACTCTGAATTTTTTAAAGATAGAGGGACATATTCTGTCTCTCCCAAGTGCAAAGAATAGTACTATGCTTAAAAGTCAAACAGCCTGAGTTTGACTCCCAGTTTGGCCACTCAACAACCACAAGACTGACCTATTTGGCAAGCTATTAAAACTCCTCATAGCTCAGTTTTCTCATTTGCAAAATGAGAACAGTAATAAGAGCCATAGGGCAGTGGAATGTTAAATAACAAAAGGCAATACGATTTAGTATGGTACCTGGCACATATGTAAGGCCACCATAAACGATAGCTAATAACATTTATGCTTCTTAATTATCACATTCCACAAAGAGTTCATGGCATATATTAGGATTAGAGCAAAACATTATGCTTCTACCCTGGCTGCCTTCTTTAACCTCACTCCCATCCCTTCAAACTCCCACTACCTCTAGTTAAGACTAACAAATATAGTAACTGATTCCTAAATACTTAATACTGATTTACATTGCAGCTTAAGGTCAAAAGCTTAAATACAAGTACAAATACAAGTAAGTCTCACTTTAAAGACTAAAGACAGCATTGATCTGAACTGTTATTCCTCTTGGTTCCAAAGTATATTAGAACACAAATGCTATAAATTTTTAAAACTTTCAACTCAAAAATAATCCTTACTTCTTCCAAAAGGTCTATCTCAGGGTCTTCATTATCACTACTGTTTACACTTGAATCTTCATTTGATACACTGCCAGTTTCTTCTTCAGTTACCTTCAGGTCTCCTGCATCAGTAATCCCTAGCAATCCATTCTCATCTACATCTCTTGTATTTCCTATTTCATCATTGGAAGATGTATCTCCAGTTCCACCTATTTGAATTATCTCATTAACGTCACCATCAGTTACCCGAATGCTTAAATCCATCTGAGAACTGGAATCCTAAAAATAGAAAGTAATGCAATAAAGTTTTGTAAGTCAAAGGAAGTATACAAAACACTGAATCAGCAAAATATAAAATTACATAAGGATTTTGTAAGTGGCTTCTTAAAATATATTTCTCCCTAGTCAGGTGATGTTCCCTAATTTTGAATTTTAGAACATTGTTAGCATTTCTTTGTAATATGGGGATAAATTTATATTTAAATTGTAAATAAACTCGCAGTCATACATAGACAGAAATCAGTTGTCTGCTTTCAGGTAATATTTATCAGTTTTTATACATTTCTAATTTTAAAAAGATATGCAACAAGCAACAAAGGTTAACTATATAGCACAGGGAACTATAGTCAATATCTTATAATAACCTATAATGGAAAATAATTTCAAAATTAACATGTTTATACATATAACATGTGTCACACAAAAAAGAATTCTACTTTCTTTTTGCCAGTTTTTCTAAATGTCCTATGGACATCTAATAACAACCTATGAGATACAAAATTTTAAATATATTTGTGTAGGATATGATTAATATAAATTAAATATAAATCTATTACATTTAAATTATAAATGACATTTCAAGATGCTCTTATTCTTATTTTTTCTGCATTTGATAAAATATTCTCAGAGAAATGTTCATATGTCTTACTATGATTATATATTTTTTTATTTTCCCTTATATTTCTTCTGATATTCTAGTGGTTTATGATGTCTATCTTCTTGGTGAACTGTACCTTTTATTATTAAAAATATTCATCTTTGTTTCATTTAAAATAAGTAATTTTTTAAAAAAAGAAAGCCCAGAAAAAAAAGTATCAGCTTTTATACAAACTAATTTAAAATTAAATAATACCTCTAAAGTTTTAACTGTTTTATTTCAAACAATAATTCAACAAAGTAGAAAGGACAAGTGACATCACGTTTAATGGATAAATTAAAAATATAAAGGACTGTACTAACTAGAATAAGCCAAACACTAAAAGAAAATATAAATTGAAACTGACAGAAATGAAAAGATTAACAGACAAATCCACAATTATAGCTGGAGAATTCAACATTCCTCTCCATAGTAATCAATTTAAAAAGTAGACTGAAAGTCAGTAAGAATGTAGAAAACCTGAACAACACAATGAACCAACATAACCTAACTGGCATTTACAGAAAACTCTACTCCCAAAGAGCTAAACGCACATTCTTTTCAAGAGCACACAGAATGTTCATGAGATGTATCATATTCTGGACCATAAAACAAACCTTGACAAATATAACACATACAAAGTATATGTTCACTTAGCAAAAGGAATTATACCAGAAATCAGTAATATAAAGATCTGGAAAATCCTCAAATATTTACAAACTAAACAACACATTTCTAAATACCCATGGGTCAAAGAATAAGTCACAAGGAAAATTAAAACATAATTTTAACTGAATGCAAACAAAACCATGATATTGTAAAACTTGAGATGAACCTAAAGCACTGCGTAGAGGGAATTTTATAGCATTAAATGATTATATAAGAAAAGAAACAAGTCTCAAATCGCTGACCTAAAATTCCACTTTAAGAAATTAAAATGAGAAGACCAAATTAAGCTCATAGCAAACAAGGAAATAATAAAAAGGAGCAGAGTATTTACATGAAATTAAAGTTGATATCAGTTCAAAATAGACTGTTAACAACTTTAATCACAAAGAAAACGTGGAATACACACAAAAGAAATGAGAAAGGAATCAAAATGTGTCATTACAAAAAATCAACTACACACAAAAGAATATAATAAGGGAAGAAATGAAGGTCAAAAAAGCTAAAAGACACACAGAAAATAACAAAATAGCAAGAATAACTCCTCCCCTATCTGTAATTACTTTAAATGTAAATAGATTAAACTCCCTAATCAAAAGTAACAGTTTGGCAGAATGGATAAACAGTACCCAGCAATATGCTGTCTACAAGAGACTCAACTTAAACGGAAGACACACACAGGTCAAAAGTAAAACTATGGAAAAAGATATTCCATGCAAATAGTAACCACAAGGGTTGGGGAAACTATGCTAATATCAGACAAAATAGACTTTAAGCCAAACACTGTTAAAAACAAAGAAATTATATTATGATAAAAGGATCAATTCATCAAGGAAATATAACAATTATAAACATATATGCACCAAACATCAGAGCTCCTAAATATATGCAACAAAAAGGGAGAAATAGCTCTGCAATAATAGTAGGACATTTCAATACTGCACTTTCAATAATGAATAGAACCACAAGACAGAATATCAATAAGGAAATAAAGAACTTGAACATGACAGACTAATTACACCTAACAAACATAAACAAAATATGCAAAGCAGCAGGACACACATTTTTCTCAAGTTCACACAGAAAATTCTCCAGGATAGGCTGGTAAGTTAGGCCACAAAAAAGACTGAAATCATACAAAGTATCTTTTTTTGATCACAAATGGAATGAAACCAGAAATAAAAGCAGAAGGATAGAGAAGTTAAAGAACAGTCTAAAAAAAAAACCAATGGATCAAAGAGGAAATCAAAAGAATCAGAATCTTTTGTCAAAAGATAAAAAATATCTTGAGACAAATGAAAACACAACACACCAAAACCTATGCGATACTGCAAAACAGTGCTCAGAGGGAAACTGATAGCTGTAAATGTTTGCATTAAAAAAAGAAGAAAGATCTCAAATTATTAATAATTTTAAGAAACTAGAAAAAGAAGAAATAATAAAGCCCAAAGCTAGTAGAAGGAAGGAAATAATACCAAGTAAAGCAGAGATAAAGAAAAGGAAAACAATAGAGAAAATAAAATCAGGAGTTATTTCTTCAAAAAGATCAATAAAATTGATAAATATATGACTCAACTGATAAAGAAAACTAAAATCAGAAGTAATGAAATTTTACTACTTATTTTACAGAAATAATAAGAACTGTAAGAGAATACTATGACTAACTGCATGCCAACAAGCTGGATATCCTACATGAAATGAACAAATTCCTAAAAACACATAACCTGCCAAGACTGAATCATGAAGAAAGAGAAAATATACACAGACTTATAACCAATTATGAGATTGAATTTAGTCATCAAAAATCTCTCAACAAAGAAATGCCCAGGACCAGATGACTTCACTAAAGTTTAAAAATAAAATAAAATTTAAAAAAAAAAAAAAAAAGAAAGCTGAAAAAAAAAAAAAAAAGAATTCTACTTTTATAACCTCAATCCTCAAAAATCCTCAAGAAGGGAATTTCCTAATGGTCCAGTGATAGGACTCTTGAGTTCTCACTGCAAGGGCTAGGTTCAATCCCCAGTCAGGGAACTAAGATCCCACAAGTAGCACAGTACAGCCAAAAAAAAAAAAATTCTCAACAAAATACTAACAAAATTCAATAGCACATTAAAAGGATCATACACCATGGCCAAGTCAGATTTATTCCTGAAATGCAAAGGTGGTTCAAAACATGAAAAATTAATATTAACACATTAACAGAATGAAGAGGTGGAAAAAACTACACAATCATCTAAATTAGTGCAGAAAAAGCATTTGAAAAATTCAACACCTTTTCATGATTTAAAAGAATTCACACAAGGAATAGAAAGAAATTGCCTCAACATAATGAAAGTGAAAGAGCAGAGTGAAAAAGTTGGCTTAAAGCTCAACATTCAGAAAACTAAGATCATGGCATCTGGTCCCATCACTTCATGGGAAATAAATGGGGAAACAGTGTCAGATTTTATTTTCTGGGGCTCCAAAATCACTGCAGATGGTGACTGCAGCCATGAAATTAAAAGACGCTTACTTCTTGGAAGGAAACTTATGACCAACCTAGATAGCATATTCAAAAGCAGAGACATCACTTTGCCAACAAAGGTCCGTCTAGTCAGATCACATCAGATCAGTTCAGTCGCTCAGTCATGTCCAACTCTTTGTGACCCCATGAATCGCAGCACACCAGGCCTCCCTGTCCATCACCAACTCCCGGAGTTCACTGAGACTCATGTCCATCGAGTCAATGATGCCACCCAGCCATCTCATCCTCTGTCGTCCCCTTCGCCTCCTGCCCCCAATCCCTCCCAGCATCAGAGTCTTTTCCAATGAGTCAACTCTTTGCATGAGGTGGCCAAAGTACTGGAGTTTCAGCTTTAGCATCATTCCTTCCAAAGAACACCCAGGACTGATCTCCTTGTAGTCCAAGGGACTCTCAAGAGTCTTCTCCAACACCACAGTTCAAAAGCATCATTTCTTCGGCTCTCAGCTTTCTTCACAGTCCAACGCTCACATCCACACATGACCACTGGAAAAACCATAGCCTTGACTAGATGAACCTTTGTTGGCAAAGAAATGTCTCTGCTTTTGAATATGCTATCTAGGTTGGTCATAATTTTCCTTCCAAGGAGTAAGCGTCTTTTAATTTCATGGCTGCAGTCACCATCTGCAGTGATTTTTGGAGCCCAGAAAAATTAAGTCTGACACTGTTTCCCCATCTATTTCCCATGAAGTGGTGGGACCGGATGCCATGATCTTCATTTTCTGAATGTTGAGCTTTAAGCCAACTTCTTCACTCTCCTCTTTCACTTTCATCAAGAGGCTTTTGAGTTCCTCTTCACTTTCTGCCATAAGGGTGGTGTCATCTGCATATCTGAGGTTATTCATATTTCTCCCGGCAATCTTGATTCCAGTTTGTGTTTCTTCCAGTCCACCGTTTCTCATGATGTACTCTGCATATAAGTTAAATAAGCAGGGTGACAATATACAGCCTTGACGAATTCCTTTTCCTATTTGGAACCAGTCTGTTGTTCCATGTCCAGTTCTAACTGTTGCTTCCTGACCTGCATACAAATTTCTCAAGAGGCAGATCAGGTGGTCTGGTATTCCCATCTCTTAAAGAATTTTCCAGTTTTTTGTGATCCACACAGTCAAAGGCTTTGGCATAGTCAATAAAGCAGAAATAGATGTTTTTCTGGAATTCTCTTGCTTTTTCCATGATCCAGCAGATGTTGGCAATTTGATCTGTGGTTCCTCTGCCTTTTCTAAAACCAGCTTGAACATCAGGAAGTTCACGGTTCACGTATTGCTGAAGCCTGGCTTGGAGAATTTTGAGCATTACTTTACTAGCATGTGAGATGAGTGCAATTGTGTGGTAGTTTGAGCATTCTTTGGCATTGCCTTTCTTTGGGATTGGAATGAAAACGGACCTTTTCCAGTCCTGTGGCCTCTGCTGAGTTTTCCAAATTTGCTGGCATATTGAGTGGAGCACTTTCACAGCATCATCTTTCAGGATTTGGAATAGCTCAACTGGAATTCCATCACCTCCACTAGCTTTGTTCGTAGTGATGCTTTCTAAGGCCCACTTGACTTCACATTCCAGGATGTCTGGCTCTAGGTCAGTCAAGGCTATGGTTTTTCCAGTGGTCATGTATGGATGTGAGGGTTAGACTGCGAAGAAAGCTGAGCACTGAAGAATTGATGCTTTTGAACTGTGATGTTGGAGAAGACTCTTGAGAGTCCCATGTACTGCAAGGAGATCCAACCAGTCCATTCTGAAGGAGACCAGTCCTGGGTGTTCTTTGGAAGGAATGATGCTAAAGCTGAAACTCCAGTACTTGGGCCACCTCATGCGAAGAGTTGACTCATTGGAAAAGACTCTGATGCTGGAAGGGATTGGGAGCAGGAGGAGAAGGGGACGACAGAGGATGAGATGGCTGGATGGCATCACTGACTCGATGGACGCGAGTCTGAGTGAACTCTGGGAGTTGGTGATGGACAGGGAGGCCTGGCGTGCTGCGATTCATGGGGTCGCAAAGAGTCGGACATGACTGAGCGACTGAACTGAACTGACTGAACTGAATAAATGCAAACTATGAGAAGACCTCAGCTAATACACTGGTGAAAAGAAAGCTTTTCCTTTTCATCCAAGGTGCCCTGCCCACTCTTGCTACTTCTATTCAACATAACCTAGTTAGGGCAATCAAATAGGATAAAGAAATAAAAGGCATCCAAATTGTAAAGGAAGAAGTAAAACCGGCTCTGTTTGCAGATGACATCTTATTATGTACAAAACCCCAAAAGTTTCACACACACACACACACACACACAATGTTAGAACAAATTCAGCAAAAGGTACAGAAAAAAAAATAAGAAAATTAGTTGCATTTATATACATACAACCTGAACACAAAGCAAGCAATTCCATTTACAATACCATCAAATAGAACGCTTAGGAATAAACATAACCAAGGAGGAAAAGACTTGTTCACTAAAAAATACAAAACACTGCAAAAAGAAGTCAAAAATGACACCACTAAATGGGAATAAACTCCACATTCATGGATTAGAAGTTAATATTGAATATTAAGATATTGGTACTACCCAAGGCATCTAAGTGGAGAAGGAAATGGCAACTCACTTCAGTGTTCTTGCCTAGAGAATCCAATGGACAGAGGAACATCGTGAGCTGCTGTCTATGGGGTTGCACAGAGTTGGACATGACTGAAGCGACTTAGCATGCATGCAAAGGCATCTAAGATTCAGTGTAATCCCTATCAAAATCCAAATGACATTTTTGGTGTGAATGGAATAATCCATCTTGAAATTCACATGGAATCTCAAAGGATGTTGAATAACAAAAACAGTCTTGAAAAAGAAAATATAAGCTGGAGGTCCCACATATACTGACTTCAAAGCATAATATAAAACTACAGTAGTCAAAAACAGTGTATTTTCATAAAGACAGAAATAAGACCAGTGAAACAGGGAACCCAGAAATAAACTCTCACATGTATGGTCAAATGATTTTCAATAAAAATAACAAGACTGTTAAACAAGGAAACAACAGTCTTTTCAACAAATGCTATGAAAAGTAAATATCTACATGCAAAGGGATGAAGCTGAGCCCTTACCTTACACCATATACAAAAATTAACTCAAAATGGATTAAAAACTAAAACATGAGACCTAAAACTGCAAGACTCAGAAAAAAATCATAGAGGAGGATCTTCATGACAGTGAATTTGGGAATGGTTTCTTAGATATGATACCAAAAGCACAGGCAAAAAGGAAAAAAAAAAGATAAAACAGACTTCATCAAAATTAAAACATTTGTGTATCAAAGGATACTATCAACAAAGTGAAGAAGAAACCCACAAAATAGGAGAAAATATTTGCAAATTATGTATCTGATACAGAGTTCATATACAGAATATATTTTAAAAACTCTACACTGAACAACAGGTTGGATGAAGCACAAGCTGGAAACAAGGCTGCCAGGAGAAATATCAATAACCTCAGATATGCAGATGACACCACCCTTACAGCCAAAACAAAGAGGAACTAAAGAGCCTCTTGATGAAAGTGAAAGAGGAGAGTGAAAAAGTTGGCTTAAAACTCAACATTCAGAAAACTAAGATCATGGCATCTGATCCCATCACTTCATGGCAAATAGATGGGGAAACAGTGGAAACAGTGGAAGACTATTTTCATGGGCTCCAAAATCACTGTAGATGGTAACTGCAGCCATGAAATTAAAAGACGCTTGCTCCTTGGAAGAAAAGTTATAACCAACGCCTAGACAGCATATTAAAAAGCAAAGACATTACTTTTCCAACAAAGGTCTGTCTAGTCAAAGCTATGGTTTTTCCAGTAGTCATGTATGAATGTGAGAGTTGGACCATAAAGAAAGCTGAGAGCCAAAGAATTGATGCTTTTGAACTGTGGTGTTGGAGAAGACTCTTGAGAGCCCCTTGGACAGCAAGGAGAGCCAACCAATTCATCCTAAAGGAAATCAGTCCTGAATATTCTTTGGAAGGACTGATGCTGAAGCTCAAACTCCAATACTTTGGCTGCCTGATGTGAAAAGCCAACTCATTAGAAAAACCCTGATGCTGGGAAAGATTGAAGGCGGGAGAAGGGGACGTGATGACAGAAGATGAGATGGTTGGATGGCATCACTGACTCAATGGACATGAGTTTGAACAAACTTCAGGAGATAGTAAAGGACAGGGAAGCCTGGCATGCTGCAGTACATGGGGTCACAAAGAGTCAGACACGACTTAGCGATTGAACAACAATAATCATGATGGCAGGGTACATCTTCTTTAATTCTTAACAGAAATTGAACCAAGTATCTCCCATAAAGCAATGGCAATGATTATTTATTACCTAGCTATGTACAAGATCATCCCATGCCACTCTACTCTTACCTGGGGTGAAATATATCTCAACATATTTTGACAAATACAAAAAATAGATTTTGTTAAATTGGCTTTTTCCTACAAAGAAATAAAAACATCACATCAGGTCAGTTCAGTCATTGAGTCGTATCCAACTTTGCAATCCCATGGAGTGCAGCATGCCAGGCCTCCCTGTCCATCACCAATCCCAGAGTTTACTCAAACTCATGTCCGTTGAGTCAGTGATGCCATCCAACCATCTCATCCTTTGTCTCTCCCTTCTCTTCCCACCTTCAATCTTTCCCAGCATCAGAGTCTTTTCAAATGAGTCAGTTCTTCATACCACGTGGTCAAGGTGTGGAGTCTGAGCTTCAGCATCAGTCCTTCCAATGAATAGTCAGGACTGATTTCCTTTAGGATGGACTGGTTGGATCTCCTTGCTGTACAAGGGGCTCTCAAGAGTCTTCTCCAACACCACAGTTCAGTTCAAAAGCATCAATTCTTCAGTGCTCAGCTTTCTTTATAGTCCAACTCTCACATCCATACATGACTACTGGAAAAACCATAGCTTTGACTAGACACAACTTTGTTGGCAAAGAAATGTCTCTGCTTTTTAACATGCTATCTAGGTTGGTTATAACTTTTCTTCCAAGGAGCAAGCGTCTTTCAATTTCATGGCTGCAGTCACCATCTGCAGTGATTTTGGAGCCCAAAAAGTAAAGTCTGTCACCGTTTCCACTGTTTCCCCATCTATTTGCCATGAAGTGATGGGACCAGATGCCATGATCTTAGTTTTCTGAATGTTGAGCTTTAAGCCAACTTTTGCACTCTCTTTCACTTTCATTAGGAGGCTCTTTAGTTCTTCTTCACTTTCTGCCATAAGGGTCATGTCATTTGCATATCTGAGGTTATTCATATTTCTCCCGGCAATCTTGATTCCAGCTTGTGTTTCATCCAGTCCAGCATTGCTCATGACATACTCTGCATATAAGTTAATTAAGCAGGGTGACAATATACAGCCTTGACGTACTCCTTTCTCAATTTGGAACCAATCTGTTGTTCCATGTCCAGTTGTAACTGTTGTTTCTTGACCTGCATACAGATTTCTCAGGAGGCAGGTCAGGTGGTCTGGTATTCCCATCTCTTGAAGAATTTTCCACAGTTTATTGTGATCCACACTGTCAAAGGCTTTGACATACTCAATATAGCAGAAGTAGATGTTTTTCTGGAACTCTCTTGCTTTTTTGAGGTTGGCAATTTGATCTCTGGTTTCTCTGCCTTTTCTAAATCCAGCTTTAACATCTGGAAGTTCATGGTTTATGTACTGTTGAAGCCTGGCTTGGAAAATTTTGAGCATTACTTTGCTAGTGTGTGAGATGAGTGCAATTGTGTGGCAGTTTGAACATTCTTTGGCATTGCCTTTCTTTGGGAGTGGAATGAAAACTGACCTTTCCCAGTCCTGTGGCCGCTGCTGAGTTTTAAAATCTGATTAAGAGATATTCATTTAGAAGTATCATATAGTGACTTAAAAAATATGTGCTCAATTAACTAAATCATCAATTCAAATAACTATCAGTATGATGATTTATCTTAGAGGAATATCAGAATGGATTTGGAATTTTTTAATGTCCCAATAGTTCTAATGGGTGTCCCAAGTGGCACTAGCGCGGGAGAGGTAAGAGACGCGGGTTCTACCCCTGGGTCAGGAAGATCCCCAGGAGGAGGGCATGGTGACGCACTGCAGTATTCTTGCCTGAGAATCCCAGCTACAGAGGAGCCTGGCAGACTACAGTCCAGAGGGTCACAAAGAGCCAGACACGACTGAAGCAACTTAGCATGCCTGCACACAATAATTCTAATATTTAGCCAGAGCTGAGAATTATTGAGCCAAATAAACTAGTCACAGATCCTCCCTTTTAAAGTTTATATTCTAATATGCATATATATCTTTCCCCCTCAGGTGTTGGGTCCACAGATATTAATAAAATATACCTCTCCATGCACAGAGGACATTGTAACGTATCTTTTCACTACATTATGACAGATACATGCTTAAGGGGCTATGATGATACAGAAGAGATACATCCAAGCTAATAATAAAAGGGGAGTGCTTAGGTAGAAAGGTATTAAAATAAGATTTCTGGAGAAAGTAATAAATGGCTAAGTAGGAATTAACCATAAGGAAGGATGGTGGGAGAAAAATCCAGGCACAAAGCTGAGAGGACAGCAAAACCAAAGAGAGGCAGGAAACAACAAAGTCAACATAGCTAATTGCTCGCGGTTTGTTGTTCCCAATAAAGCAGTAGGTACGAAAGGAAGGAAGAGTAAGAAAGAAACGCAGAAAGCATGGAGGTCCTTGTGCGCCACACTGAGTGCCGGCCTAGGAGAAGGAGACTGCCAGGTATTTCTCAGCATAGACAGGGTTACTCAGGATCAGCAGAGATGTGGGGTGTGCAACCATGGGAGGCTATGCGCAAGTCCCCTCGAGGGAAGAGAGCTTATAGAAAGAAGAATTTGGGAAAGCTGCAGTAAACAAAGATCCCACTGCTTTTCATTGGTTAAGTTGTTGTCAGGAAACATGAAGGGTCTTTCTTCTAGCTGGGCTCTGCCATCAGCACTGGGTGTGAAGAGTGCCCCCTGCAGGTCTCCCAACTGTATTTAATCGAGGTTTCTATTAATGTTTTTTCACAAGGAGTTTAAATTTTATCCTGTAGCTTGATGGGCAGTCAGTGACATGGCAAGCGGGCTGTATGCTGGGTAAGTCTATGGTAGCCAAGAGGAGCAGAGATCATAGCAAATGTGCACTGAGTTCTTACCATGTGCTAGGAAGTATGCTGCTGAGCACTTCACACTGATTTTCTCACATAATCTTCCCACCATCACAATTCTATGGTAGATACGATTATCTTTATTTACAAATGAGGATATAGAAACTTGTCCAACTCACATGGTTATTAAGGGATATAAAAGGAATCCAAAACATTTCTCATCCCTGAATCTTTTAACCTCTAGGATGGGTGGATTGGGAAGAGTGGAATAAGAACACGCAAAGACTATAAGGCTAGTAATTAGTTAGGAACTATATTATCCCAAGTGAGAGACAATTAAGGCAATAGATGGAGAAGAGGGAATAGATTCCAGAAATACTTGGTATTAAAGGATGTCAAAAATCATATGATTCAGTCTTTAAAAGGAATGAAATTCCTTTATATGCTACAACATGAATGAACCTTAAAAATGTGCTAAGTAAAATAAACCTGTCACAAAAGCACAAATATTGTATGATACCATTCACAAGGTACCTAGAGTAATCAAATTCATAGACACAGAAAGTAGAATAGAAGTTACCAGTAGCTGAATGGAGGGGGTAATGGGAAGTTATTTTCTAATGGGTACAGAATTTCAGTTGGGGGATGATTAGAAAGTTCGAGAGATGCACAGTAGTGATGGTTGCACAACCATGTAACACACTTAATGGCACTGAACTGAACACCTAAAAAATGGCTAAAATGGTAAATCACATGCCATACAGTGGGCCCCTGAACAATATAGGTCTGAAATGTGCAGGTCCATTACACATGGATCTTTTTCAATAAATATGTACTGCAAGATCTGTGATTGGTTGAATCCATGGATACAGAGGGCTTCCCTTGTGGCTCAGCTGGTAAAGAATCTGCCTGCAATGAGGGAGATCTGGGTTCGATCCCTGGCTTGGGAAGATCCCCTGGAGAAGGGAAAGGGTACCCACTCCAGTACAGTCAGACATAACTGAGTGACTTTCACTTTCATGGATACAGAGGGCTGACTATATAAACTTATACGTAGATTTTTCACTGCAGAGAGCTCAGGGTCCCTAACCCCTCTGCTGTTTAAGAGTCCACTGTATGATAAGAGAACAGACTCTATATGATTTCAATACTTTCAGTTCAGTTCAGTCACTCAGTCGTGTCCAACTCTGCTACCCCATGTACTGCAATATGCCAGGCTTCCCTGTCCATCACCAACTCCGAGAGCTTACTCAAATTCATGTCCACTGAGTTGGAGACTGAAGTTCAAGAGAATAACAGGATTGGAAATGCAGTTATCAATAAGAAGATCATAGTTAAAACCATGATATTGCATGAGACTGCCCATGGAAAACATGAACTAAGAAACAAGCTGAGGATAGAACCTTTAGGAAACAGGAAGGGCAGATAAAGAGGACTCATGAAGGAGATAAGAAGAAGCAGTCAGAAAGGTAAATATTTTAAAGAGAAGGTAGCAGAAATAATATCTGGGAGAGGGACAATGAAGATGGTGGGGAGAGAAGCAAGAGATGAAAAGGAGCTGGAGAAGATACACCATCATACCCATTTCTCTCCTTCTACTTTTGGGAGTTACAATGAAAATCCGAGTTCCTAATTTTCTATAGCATTGTAAGATTAGAAAACAAAATTCCTCCACTGAGGAAAAACTTAACATAGTAATATACAATAATATGCACCTTAAAATAGGAGCATGTAAAAAACTGTCAGGAATATATTTTATGCAACAATAATGATGTTAAACCTACATAAAACCTTAAGATCTTTGGCAGTCTACACAGGAAAAGCAGGCTAATTGTACACGAAGGGCTAACTGTAACTTGTTTTCAGCAATAAGAATTTCTGAAAGCTACTTATAGAGAGTTATTTATAAACTTTTTTGAAAATTATATTAGTATAAATTTTACCAGATTACTATTTTAAGATATCCAACGGAAAAAATTTTTAACATAAATTAAATTCCTTTCAATGTTTGTGTTTTAAATACAGATATATTTTAAAATCAACCAACAAGTTGTATGAACCATTATCCAATATGTCACATGCCCATAAAGCGTAACAGCACTAATCTAAATCTTATCATGGTGACAGAAGCTATTAAAAACTCCATAAACATCTCTGATAACTCTAAAAATTATGAGGCTGGTTTTATGCCCAGTTTACAGACAATCACTGAATTTTAAAGAGCAACATTACATAGTTTGCTTTTAAGAGGCAACCCTGGAATTTGAACCTGTTGTGCGTTTAAAGCTTAAGCTCTTAACCACTACCCTCTAAACAATCCTCACTTAATCCTCCTTAACTGATCGACTTCTCCATATCAAAACAATACAAGATGACATCTAATAGGTGACAGCAGAATAAGTCCTTGAATCATCACTCCAGAAATCTTTAAACGTCAGAGTCCAGGAGGAAAACGCCTCTAAAATTATAAGTGATGGAAACACTTACAGTCATTTTCTCTCAAAATCATCTGTTTCATAATTAGGAATTTATCCTACATTTCTTAAATTTTATATGGTTTGTGAAAATATGATAAAAAATGCTCAAAAAGTGTTTTACCCTTAGTGTGTGTACTTAGTCACTCAGTTATGTCAGACTCTTTGCGACCCTATGGACTGTAGCCCGCCAGATTCCTTTCTCCATGGGGATTCTCCAGGCAAGAATACTGGAGTGGGTTGTCATTCCCTCCTCCAGGGGATCTTCCCAACCCAGGGGTCAAACCCAGGTCTCCCGCATTGCATGTGAATTCTTTACCATCGGAGTCACTAGAGAAGCCCTTAATACATTATACCAAACTAAACTAAAAACACCTGCTAAAAGATTTTGAACAGGCTTCATCAAACATCTGAAACACTCTAAGAATAAGTCAAATGGTTTCTGATAAACATGTTCTTTGTTCGTTATCCTTCACTGTACCCTATAGGATACCTTGGGCTTCCCTGGTGGCTCAGACAATAAAGAATCTCGCTGCAATGCAAGAGACCTGGGTTTGATGCCTGGGTTGGGAAGATCCCCTGGAGAAGGGAACGGCTACCCACTCCAGACCAGATCTGATAGACAGAGTGCCTGATGAACTATGGATGGAGGTTAGTGACACTGTACAGGAGACAGGGATCAAGACCATTCCCATGGAAAAGAAATGCAAAAAAGCAAAATGGCTGTCTGGGGAGGCCTTACAAATAGCTGTGAAGAGAAGAGAAGCGAAAAGCAAAGAAGAAAAGGAAAGATATAAGCATCTGAATGCAGAGTTCCAAAGAATAGCAAGGAGAGATAAGAAAACCTTCTTCAGCGATCAATGCAAAGAAATAGAGGAAAACAACAGAATGGGAAAGACTAGAGATCTCTTCAAGAAATTAGAGATACCAAGGGAACATTTCATGCAAAGATGGGCTCAACAAAGGACAGAGATGGTATGGACCTAACAGAAGCAGAAGATATTAAGAAGAGATGGCAAGAATACACAGAAGAACTGTACAAAAAAGATCTTCATGACCAAGATAATCACGATGGTGTGATCACTCACCTAGAGCGAGACATCCTGGAATGTGAAGTCAAGTGGGCCTTAGAAAGCATCACTATGAACAAAGCTAGTAGAGGTGATGGAATTCCAGTTGAGCTATTCCAAATCCTGAAAGATGATGCTGTGAAAGTGCTGCAGTCAATATGCCAGCAAATTTAGAAAACTCAGCAGAGGCCACAGAACTGGAAAAGGTCCGTTTTCATTCCAATCCCAAAGAAAGGCAATGCCAAAGAATGCTCAAACTACTGCACAATTGCACTCATCTCACACGCTAGTAAAGTAATGCTCAAAATTCTCCAAGCCAGGCTTCAGCAATATGTGAACCGTGAACTTCCTGATGTTCAAGCTGGTTTTAGAAAAGGCAGAGGAACCACAGATCAAATTGCCAACATCCGCTGGATCACCAAAAAAGCAAGAGAATTCCAGAAAAACATCTATTTCTGCTTTATTGACTATGCCAAAGCCTTTGACTGTGTGGATCACAATAAACTGTGGAAATTTCTGAAAGAGATGGGAATACCAGACCACCTGACCTGCCTCTTGAGAAATCTGTATGCAGGTCAGGAAGCAACAGTTAGAACTGGACATGGAACAACACATTGGTTCCAAAAAGGACAAGGAGTACTTCAAGGCTGTATATTGTCACCCTGCTTATTTAACTTATATGCAGAGTACATCATGAGAAACGCTGGGCTGGAAGAAGCACAAACTGGAATCAAGATTGCCGGGAGAAATATCAATTACCTCAGATATGCAGATGACACCACCCTTATGGCAGAAAGTGAAGAGAAACTAAAAGCCTCTTGATGAAAGTGAAAGAGGAGAGTGCAAAAATTGGCTTAAAGCTCAACATTCAGAAAACGAAGATCATGGCATCCAGTCCCATCACTTCATGGGAAATAGATGGGGAAACAGTGGAAACAGTGTCAGCCTTTATTTTTTGGGGGCTCCAAAATCACTGCAGATGGTGATTGCAGCCATGAAATTAAAAGACGCTTACTCCTTGGAAGGAAAGTTATGACCAACCTAGATAGCATATTCAAAAGCAGAGACATTACTTTTCCAACAAAGATCTGTCTAGTCAAGGCTATGGTTTTTCCAGTGGTCATTATGGATGTGAGAATTGGACTGTGAAGAAAGCTGAGTGCCGAAGAATTGATGCTTTTGAACGGTGGTGTTGGAGAAGACTCTTGAGAGTCCCTTGGACTACAAGGAGATCCAACCAGTCCATCCTAAAGGAGATCAGTCCTGGGTGTTCATTGGAAGGACTGATGCTGAAGCTGAAACTCCAATACTTTGGCCACCTCATGCGAAGAGTTGACTCGTTGGAAAAGACTCTGATGCTGGGAGGGATTTGGGGGCAGGAGGAGAAGGGGAGGACAGAGGATGAGATGGCTGGATGGCATCACTGACTCAATGGACATGAGTCTGGGTGAACTCCGGGAGTTGGTGATGGACAGAGAGGCCTAGTGTGCTGTGATTCATGGGGTCACAAAGAGTCGGACACGACTGAGCGACTGAACTGAACTGAACTGAACCCACTCCAATATTCTTGCCTGGAGAATTCCATGGACAAAGGAATCTGGCAGGCTACAGTCCATGGGGTCGCAAAGAGTCAGACATGACTGAGTGACTTTCTCTTTCATAGTAAACCTTATACTATACCCTTCCCTTTTATCTAGAAAAGTATTAAGGTTGCAATTAACTACTATATTGCTACAGATTCGTACAGCATTTCTAAAGGACTACTAAATCATTAGTCGGAGACACAAGTTTTCAATTATTTGTCATATGTCACTAAATTGTATAAGTAGAGTTAGCTGTAAGACATTTTACATTTGTAAAAAAAATAACACAAGATTTTTTAATTTTACCATGCAAAATTCTCCATGAATCTTTCTGCAATCACTATGAATTCCTTGGAAATTAGTAATGTGAACCTATTTTTAATATGGAAAGTTAATTAGGAGCTATTTTTTAGTGGTTTGAATTCCAAAAGAAATTAGTATTTTAGCAAACATAGAAACAAAATATCTACCAGAAAGATACTTCCTCGTGCAGAGAAAACTTTCATATGGAAATTTAGGAAAATTATGTAGAACAGAGTGACTAAGCACAAAGGTAGAACAAGAAATAAGACTTTGGATCTCTTTTGAACATTTAATGAATTACCTCAAAATACTCACTTAATTACTAGGATGCACTTCTGAATCTTAAACTTTATCTGCACACAAAAACAATCCTCACAATGTAAGGGAAACATAAAACAGATTGAAAAGTGAAGGTCGCTCAGTTGTGTCCAGCTCTTTGTGACCCCATGGACTATGCAGTCCATGGAATTCTCCAGGTCAGAATACTAGAGTGGGTAGCCGTTCACTTCTCCAGGGGATCTTCCAAAACCAGGGATCGAACCCAGATCTCCCGCACTGTGGGCAGATTCTTTACCAGCTGAGCCACCAGGGAAGCTTAAAACAAATGCATTTTCTTCAAAGAAATATTCTAATTCATTCATGAAAACTAAAAGTTTAGAAATGCTGAGCATGAATACTTTTAAAAACTGATAGGTGTGTTTAAAGAAAATAAAGAAACAATCTTCTAAACGAAAAAGCAAAGCATACTTTTGAGTAATGTTACAGGTTAAAAAAAAAGCCACTCAGGACATCTAATCACTGGCTACTGTTTATCTGTTAATATCAGTAAGTTAAACACAGTACTACCTTCTCTGAGACAGGTAGGCTATTGGGCTCCTCTGTATTTCTTGGTTGCTTTACAGAATCACATCCACACATCCTGTTTTTAAGAACACTAGGCTGAGCCTCAAGCACATGCTGGTGCTGAGCTCCCTGAGGGCTAGTGGAAATGGGCCCATGCAGATTTTGAGTCATGCGAGCTGAAACCCAGAGCACTGGCTCCACAATGGAATCTGAGAGACCTGTGGAGTAAATACACCACCTGGAAAGCTGATGTACTGAGAGCTTACCAGCTGATTCAATAAAGCTTCAGATATGATTTTATGCTCATTTCCAGGAGGTACAAGAATATCACTGGTAGTGTTTTCTAAATGTTTCTTATCCACTGTCTCAGAAGGAAGAACTATAGGTTGCTGGAGCACAGTTTCCATTCTCAGTGATTTTTCAGTAGTTGCTTGAAGAAAACATGGGTTTAATTGTGGAATACTGGTCTGTATTATTGACGGCTGCCCAAGCAGCTGAAATACTTGCTGAACTGGATGCTGAAGAATACTTGCTCTTTCAGAAGTCTGTGTCACCATAAATGGTACACTGACTTTACAAAGGTGAGCTTTAAAAGGAGAAAACAAAACTGTAAGTATAACAGAATCCTAATCTCCTTTAAAAAAAAACAATCTCATGCACAGGAGACCAGGAGGAAATATATCAATAGGTTAACAGTGGTTATCTCTAGGAGTTTTTTTTTCCAGATTTTTTTGTGTGTGTCTTCTACCATAATAATGTATTACTCTTATTTCGAAAAATTAAATATATCTTGCTTTAACTTTAGCCTTTTCCCACTATTGCTTATATGGCACATTTGGAGACATACACAGGCCACCAATATTTATTCCATGAGCCTTTCCCACTGTGTAATAAATTACAGTGTTAATAACCTAAATTGGGATTTTTAAGAAACCTAGTCATGGAGAATGTATACTTTAGATATAAGATACCATAGAACAACTATAAGACAAGGCTGTCCAAAAAGGATTTAATAATTTCAAAAGTTAACAAATTTTCCCCTTCTTTCCTTAAAATAATACTAAAAAGAAGAAAGAAATTTACTTTTTGAACACTGAGTCAGGTACTTTGCTTAAAGTCTGTAATGACCAAAAAAAAAATAGGTATGATTCTCTTTCAAATAAAGAAATAGTTCTCTGAAAAGCAGACACAAGTTAAACCTTCAAATTTTTCAAATATTCTGATACAATCTCCAATAAGAAAGGAGGCAAAGGTTGATAAATCTAATCTTTAGTTTTTCTTGATTAGACCTAGCTGGGATATGTGTATAAAAATTCCGGGAACTAGCTTAAACTAGAGAAAACCTACACAAAGCATCTTATACAATGTGGGGAAAGAGAACTGGAAGTGAAATGTGGGGACAAGCTTAGTGCCTGTCTTAATAGAGAGGCTTAGTGTTTTTTGCTGTAGCTTGCTTTCATAACAACTACTATTTATTATTACTTTTAAGTAAGGTTTATCAAAAGTTCCTATAACTTCAATGACTTGAGGTATAGTTAATTTAAACTCATGGAAGTTAATATCCAGAAGTCAGTACCAATGCTAAAAACAAAATATTCATAAGACTATACTCTTACCAGATGTAGTCTGCTGTGTCACACCCACCGGTACATGAATAGGATAACCAGGAAAAGTAAAGCTTGCACTGGAGTTTGAGGTGCCCTAGATATGAGAATTTTACATTCGAAAGTTAGAAAGAGGCTTTACTTGAAACTTTTTTCCTGATCTCATAGAGGATACAAAAAAATCTGATTAAGGTCAACAGGACAATAGTAACCCAACATTAGGGCTGAGTACTCTTGAGTAAAACAGCTTTTTAATAATTGATGTAGATCATCTCATTAAAAATAAAAGGAATTTCCTTCTATGGCTATTAGCAATGAAGTCAGTAAGTCTTCATAAATAACATGAACACTGACTCATAAAATCTGCCCACAACATAGCTTTAAAATGGGCACTGATCCTCAAGATGTCAAATATAAGATCCACAGTTGTTTATAGGAGTCCTCTAGTCTGTAAGTTGATCACTAATATTATTTTAAAGCAGATTAAAGTGTATCATTTTTATTTGAGAATAATTAGACCTTAGGATTTTAAAATTTTTTAAAAACTAAATGAAAAGATAAGGAAACATGTTTGTCTATCTGACATGCAAAAATTTAAAAGACTGATTAATATTACCCAATGCTGCTAAGAATATGATAAAAATCATATCCTCTCACACCTCTGCTTATATGAGCATATATGGTACAATCCTTTTGGACAGCAGTTTTGCAGTATATACCAAAACTAAAAACATGCATTATCTTTGACCCAGAAATTCTACTTCCAGAAATTTATCCCAATTACCTGATTATCACAAACACACCAAAACATTATCTACAAGTATCACCAATGTAATGCCATATTAGAAAAATACTAAAAATAATTTAAATGTCCATAAACAAAAGGCTGGTTAATTAAACTGTGACACATCCACTAAGGCTAATCAATATTTACCTGGCATTGAGAAGGGCCATCTATATTACTAAGTTTAGAAAAAAGAAATGACAGAAATAGTCCAGAGAATGATCCTACTTTTACTGTGAAAATTAATACAACTTTCTTTAATGAAGAAGTCTAAATGGATATATATCATACGGTTAAAACAGCTACCTTTGGGATACAATCCTGTAGGGCCCTATCACTTTTTACTTTCTAAATCTGATTTTACTCTTCGTGTATGCGTTAGTTGCTCCAGTCAAGTCCAACTCTTTGTGACCCTATGGCCTGTAGCCCACCAATCTCCTCTGTCCATTGAATTCTTCAGGCAAGTACTGGAGTCAGTAGCCATTCCTTTCTCTAGAGGATATTCCCAACCCAAGGAACAAACCTGGGTCTCCTGCACTGTAGGCAGATTCTTTACCATTTGAGCCACCAGGGAAACCCACCATTAATGAGAACTTATTTCCAAGAATTCCAAAGATAGAAATATTTCTTCACTGGTATCTTATCAAAAGCAGCACCATTCTTTCTAAAAATTGTGGTAAGGACTATGATTTTTGTTTTTAATGAAGAAACAGAAATAAATGGTCCACTAAGTGAGTCAGCTGTAAAGCACCTGCCTGCCAATGCAGGAGACACAGGTTCTATACCTGGGTGGGGTAGATCCCCTGGAGAAGGAAATGGCAACCCACTCCAGTATTCTTGCCTGGAGAATCCCATGGACAGAGGAGCCTGGAGAGCTACAGTCCAAGGAGTCGCAAAAGAGTCAGACACAACTTAGTGACTAAACAACAACAAAAATCTTGTACCCAGAAAGGTAACTCGTGGGCTGGAAGAAGGTGAAGAACAGTTAGTCAATCATATATCATCTTTTGTTGTTGTTTAGTTGCAAAGTCGTGTCCAATTCTGCGACCCCATGGACTGTAGCCCACTAGGCTCCACTGTCTATGGGATTCTCCAGGCAAGAATACTAGAATGGGTTGCCACTTCCTTCCCCAGGGGATGTCCCTGATCCAGGGATGGAATCCGCATTTCCTGCATTAGCAGGTGGATTTCTTACCACTAAGCCACCAGGGAAACCTTTAAAAAAAAGAGAGAGAGAAATAGTTCTATTTTTCCCCACCTGAAAACTACTCAATTTTCTATATGTAAGTTTTAAATTTTATCTTCTGCCCCCAAATCCTAGGGGGGAAACCGACCTCTATTATACAAAGGTAAAAAATAACCAAAATATTCCACTTAAATAAAAGGAAGAACTATGATGTGCCTCAACGCTAGGGGGGAAAAAGTCAGAAAATGCAGCATATCAAAATCATCTACTTAGGAACCACTAAGTATATAACATTATACAGTGTATTAAAACTCCATACAATGTAACTTTAGAAATTTCCTAATCTGGTAGGTACAGTCTTGGCAGATGCTAACAACTGCTCTGGAAGATAGGAAAAGCTGGTGAGAAAATATTACATCTGAAACTCGTGAATTTTTCCAACATCTATATTATAGAAGCTATTTTTGTCTTCCCATCCCTTACGACATCTTTCCTCATTCAACTAAAGTTTTACAAATTACATCTCTGCCCAGCCTTCAGCCACCATTCACTAAAACTGGGGCATCTCTTTTAAAAATATATCTTAAATAAGCTACATACCAGTTCTGCTGCGGTAAAACTGGGACGAGTTCTACCAGCAGGAATAACAAACGATGCTGTATAGAAAACAAAATAAACATTACATAGTCATTAGATTTTACCAATTTAATAAAATTTCTCTAAGTATACCTTATTTTTTTTAATGCTTTCCATCACTAACATTTCAACCATGATAAATTCTATACTTTCTGATTCCAAGTGAGGTAAAAATAGTTAATCATATCTTTTCCCAACAATTTCAGATAAAGACTTTACAACTATTTTAAGTACCAAAAGAAAATCCCATTGCAATCAAGTATATTGTATTATAGAAGTCCATAGTAAAACAGCTAGGTTGTCTTTAGGAAGTCAATGTACCTCCATCACAACTTTTCATAACGGAAAAAAAGTAATTTTATGGCATGTTTCCAAGCAACTATACTTTAAGCAAAAAAAACAAAAATGTAAACTACCATAAATCATTCTAAGTTTTAATAGGTTCAAAAGAAATTTCAATTAATTTATTTCATGAAAATTTATTTATAGTACTTTAGTCAAGTAATTAAGCAAACATAGATACACAGTTTTAAGAGTAAATCTAAAAGAACATGTCTCCTGAAGTCTCTGCAGGACTTCAGGTAAACTGCAAAGAAAAATATGACAATAAATTCTTAGAAGAACACCAACTCAACCTGCATTAAACCTGTCATCTCATTTATCTTTATTTGCACCAATTTCCTATGCTAACTATCCCTTTGGTTTTGTACATCTAGAAGGTTGGCCAAATGGTTTTAAATGCAATTGTTTAAAAATAAGTCTAAAAAAGAACAAAATAATGTCATCTGCAGCAACATGGAAACCTAGAGATTGTCATACTGAGTGAAGTCAGACAGAGAAAAACAAATATATAATATCATTTATATGTGGAATCAAAAAAAATGGTACAAATGAACTTATTTACAAAATACAGTCACAGATGGGGAAAACAAACTTACAGTTACTAGGGTGGGAGAAGGTGGGGGAGGGATAAATTGGGAGAGTGGGAATAACATACACATATTACCACATATAAAATAGATAATTATTAAGAAGCTATTGTATAGCACAGGAAACTTCTCAAAACCCTGTAATGACCTATATGGGAAAAGTGAAAGTGAAGTCACTCAGTTGTGTCCGACTCTTAGCAACCCCATGGACTGCAGCCTACCAGGTTCCTCCATCCATAGGATTTTCCAGGCAAGAGTACTGGAGTGGGGTGCCATTGCCTTCTCTGCTATATGGGAAAAGCATCTATAAAAGAGTGGATATATGTATATTTATAACTGATTCACTTTGTTGTACAGCAGAAACTAACACATTTTCAATCTACTATGCTTCAATAAAATTTATTTAAACATCAGTCTAAAAAACAAATAGTTACTAGAAAGATCTTAGTTGACCAATATAACCTTAAACCTTACCTCAAGGTTCATTTTATCTACTTGAACCTGACTGTTAGAAGACCATCTCTTTTCTTTAATGAAATAGAAAACATTTTTGCATGTTTAAGCAGCATGTATATATTAAACATAATATTTTTATGGTATTTTTTTTCACATACTGTATTAAGGAAGACTTGGAAATGGCACCCCACTCCAGTACTCTTGCCTGGAAAATCCCATGGATGGAGGAGCCTAGTAGGCTACAGCCCATGGGGTCGCAAAGAGTCAGACACGACTGAGCGACTTCACTTTCACTTCCCCAAAGATCCACTTCTGACACTAAAGTGGCTCCATTACATACAACAAACAGCTCAGAAGAGCAAATTTTTTTAACTAACCATTCTTGTCACATTAAGACAACAGAAGTGAAGCTACAGAGACTGATAGTTAATGAGGTACAAAATTATTTTTATCCTCTGCCATCTATGGCTTTGCTTATTAGCAGGCATTCTTTTAGAAAGGCTCAATTAGAAAGAACTGGAGTGGCAGGAACACAATGGTATTAGTCTTAATTAGCTGAAGTGAGCAAAGCTTAGGCTGGTACAGCTTAAGTCACAGCCTGAGAGGAAACAAAAATCTGTTAACATACTGTCTGCAGCAATTAAAAGAATTTCTGAGGAAAAATAGCAACAATTCTCCCCTTTTAAATACTCTGAAATAAATCCCAGAGGATAATTCTCTCTACTCATGTAAATCAAACAGAGCTATAAGAGAGTTTTAAGAGTTTCTTTATAGTCATCAAAAGAACTGAACTAACAAAATTTTATAGTAAAGTTTCACGCAGTTCCTACTTAATTTTGATACTAAATTCACAAGTTAAATTCACCATTCATACACATTCACAAATTATATGTGCCTGAAACGTACTTTTTAAAATACTCGAGACAGTTTTGATAACCAATTAAGTTTTAACTGAATACATGTTTTTACTTGAACTGGAAGAGTCAGAATTTTGGTGTTTGTTCATACTCTAGAAATAGCAAATTTCACAAACAATAAGCTTTAGAATATAGAAGGAATTAAAAATCTGCCAAATATAATTTAATGAACTTTATAAAAAGATAGCATAATATATACTATACAATATATAATACAGCATAACAACATTCACAGTTATAAGTGTGTTTTTCCCTACACACCAAACAGTCTTTAATACATTAAGGCAGCTTAACAAACTTGGGTCCATTTTGAACCATTCCAAATTTTAATATCCAAGTCACATTATTCAAGAGGTGCAAAGACTGGTAAATTTCTTCTTTGTGACTACTCTTTAGCACATGGCTGTCTCCTGATGACCAAACTGAATATTCTAATTCAAATCATCTCAAGAAACAACAGCAATGCTTAAATTTTCAACCGATCCAAGTTCAAGAACAATTGGACATGCAGTTTGTACCTGAAGTTTAAGAGTTTCAATGCTCAAAGCTGAAAGCCAACAAATCTCTCAATGTTCCTGGTTCTTCCTTATCTTCTTCCCACAGTGACTGATGGTTGCATCAAAAAGACTATGTGACATGAAGACCAAAAATCAGATGGTGATTGGAACGGCCCTAGGAATACAGCAATCATGGGCAGACTGACAACACACCCCAGTGTGCTCAAGACAGTCCCAGTTTACACCTATTGTTCTGAAGTTATTATCAATAGAATCCCATTTCTCTCTCAAAAGTGCATTATAAGCAAAAGATCCAGAATAACCAATATGATATTCAAGGAGAAAAAACTGAACTACTAATACTGCCCAACTTCAAGACTTACTATAAAGCTACAGTAATCAAGACAGTGTAATATGGCAAAACAAAAATAGACAAATAGACCAAAGGAACAGAACAAAGAGCCCAGGGTGACCCCCCGTAAATATAATCAATTGACTTTTGACAAAAGAAGCATAAGCAATAAGATGGAGCAAATACAGTCTCTTCAACAAAAAGTGCTGAGACTGAACATACCATGCAAAAAAAGAAAAGGAACCTAGATACAGGCCCTACACTCTTCACAAGGACTAACTCAAAACAGATCATAGACCTAAATGTAAAATGCAAAACCATAAAACTCCTAGAAAATAACATAGGAGAAAATCTAGATGACTTGAATATGGCAATGAATTTTTTGATACAACACCAAAAGCACAATCCATGAAAGAAATAACTGATAATTTGGAATTCATTAAAATTAAAAACTGCTTTGTGAAAGACAAGTCAGGAGAATGAGAAGACAAGCCACAGTTTGGGAGAAGATATTTGCAAAAGACATACCTGATAAGAGACTTATTAAAAATACACAAAGAACTCTTAAAACTAAACAACAACAAAATAATCAAATTAAAAAATAAATCAAGCAGCTACATAAACACTTCACCAAAGAAGATATACAGATGGCAGACATAACACCAATATGCTGATAAATATGCAGAGCAACAAACTCTCATGGTTCAGCCACTTTGGAAAAGTTTGGCACTTTCTTACCAAATGAAATATACTCTTATCATATGATCCAGCAATCACATTCTTTGGTATTTATACACAAAGGAGTTGAAAACTTACTTTTACACAAAAACCTGCACACTCATTTTTACAGAAGTTTTATTCATAATTGCCAAATTCAGAGACCAATATGTCATTGTTCAGGGGATGAGTGTATATTAACTGCAGTACCTCCAGACAATGGAATATTATTTAGTGCTGAAACAAAAGGAGCTATCAAGCCATGAAAAGACACAGAAGGATCTTAAAATCATATTACTAATGGAAAGAAGCCAACCTGAAAAGGCTATATACTATAGTATAATATTCCAAATATATGACAACCTGGAAAAGGCAAAACTATAGAGATATTAGTAGTAAAAAGATCAGTGGTTGCCAAGGAGTGGTGTGAGGGGAACCGATGAAGAGGAGCACAGAAGTATTGGGGGCAATGGAAATACTCTGTATGAAACTATTACAATGGATTCAAATCATTATGCACCTGCCCAACCCTACAGAATGTAGAACACCAAAAGTGATCATGTAAACTGTGACTTTACATATCAATGCAGGTTTATTTATAATTATAACAAATACTGCACTCTCCTGAGGGATGCTGATAACTAAAGAGGCTAATGCTTGAGTAGGGAGCAAGCAGTACATGCGAAATTTCTCTCAAATCTGTGAATCTAAAGATGCTCTTTAAAAGTAATTATTTTTAAAAAAGACTATAAATGATATATAATAATAGAATGGTGGTCGTTTAGTCACTAAGTCGTGTCCGACTTTTGTGACCCCATGGACTGTAGCCCACCAGCCTCCTCTGTCCATGGGGATTCTCCAGGCAAGAATACTGGAGTGGGTTCCCATGTCCTCCTCCAGGGGATCTTCTCAACCCAGAAATGGAACCCAGGTCTTCCACAATGCAGGCAGATTCTTTACCATCTGAGCCACCAGGGTATCAAGGCAATTTATGCCTTTTTCATTTCTCACTAAGCATTTGGGGCAGGGTATTATTGACATCTGCACTTGGCACAAAGCCACAATGATTAAAACTGAAGGCACCGTCACATGAAGTAAGCCTGTTAGCACCAAACCCTACTAGTGCTCACTGTATTTACTCTCTACGGCTATTCACTCACAACAACAAAAAAATAAAACCAGCAACAACAAAACTGTTTCACTTAAGAAGTTCCTTGCTGCTAAGTCACTTCAGTCGTGTCCTACTCTGTGCGACCCCAGAGACGGCAGCCCACCAGGCTCCCCTGTCCCTGGGATTCTCCAGGCAAGAGCACTGGAGTGGGTTGCCATTTCCTTCTCCAATGCATGAAAGTGAAAAGTGAAAGTGAAGTCACTCAGTCGTGTCCGACTCCTAGCGACCCCATGGACTGCAGCCTACCAGGCTCCTCCGTCCATGGGATTTTCCAGGCAAGAGTACTGGAGTGGGGTGCCATTTCCTTCTCCAAGAAGTTCCTTAATGTAACTATAAATAATTATTTTTACTAAATTTCAACCCTCAAGTATACTTCCTTTTAATATTCTGTATGAGGAAACTGGAAGAACATATAAAGCATTTCTGTAGCATACAGAAGTACAAGGAAGTACAACGAGATGCAATGGTGCTATTGTTTAAGTTGGGAGCTGACATAGCTAATTTCTTTTTTTCAACAAACACTACTTTTACTTGAAAGAAAAACTGACAGTAACCATGGTTCTTCAAAGCTGGGTATATGGCAGTTTTCTGAAAATGAACTAAGTGTGCCCATCACTTCAAAGAAAAGCGAACTGACAATGTTTGTTTAGGAATGATAAAATTCAAGTTTTCAAGCAAAAATTAGAATTTTGGAAACTATATCCACAACAGTGAGCTTCATTGCTTTCTGATACTTAGAACACTTTTCTGATGAGATGTGGGTGGATGCTAATGACTTTTTACCCTGTATCATGAACAATGTGTCAAATATTTAACTCAGTGAACTAACATTTTCCAAGTCATCAACATATGTTACAAAATTACACATAGGTTAGAGAATCATTCAAAGTGCAAGATACACCAGGGAACTTTAACAAAAAGTCCACTGATATAGTTTCAAAAAGTCCACTGATATTGATTCTACTTTGCACCTAATCTCTCAAAAGCTACCACTTGTTGAGTTTTACCTTAGTACCAAATTACCCAAAAAAGCTATTAAAATACTCCTGCTTTTTCAATTATCTAACCATGGAATTCAGACTTAAATTGAAGAAAGTAGGGAAAACCACTAGACCATTCAGGTATGACCTAAATCAAATCCCTTATGATTATACAGTGGAAGTGAGAAATAGATTTAAGGGCCTAGATCTGATAGATAGAGTGCCTGATGAACTATGCAATGAGGTTCGTGACATTGTACAGGAGACAGGGATCAAGACCATCCCCATGGAAAAGAAATGCAAAAAAGCAAAATGGCTGTCTGAGGAGGCCTTACAAATAGCTGTGAAAAGAAGAGAAGCGAAAAGCAAAGGAGAAAAGGAAAGATATAAGCATCTGAATGCAGAGTTCCAAAGAATAGCAAGGAGAGATAAGAAAGCCTTCTTCAGCGATCAATGCAAAGAAATAGAGGAAAACAATAGAATGGGAAAGACTAGAGATCTCTTCAAGAAAATTAGAGACACCAAGGGGACATTTCATGCAAAGATGGGCTCGATAAAGGACAGAAAAGGTATGGACCTAACAGAAGCAGAAGATATTAAGAAGAGGTGGCAAGAATACACAGAACAACTGTACAAAAAAGATCTTCACGACCCAGATAATCACCATGGTGTGATCACTGACCTAGGGCCAGACATCCTGAAATGTGAAGTCAAGTGGGCCTTAGGAAGCATCACTACGAACAAAGCTAGTGGACATGATGGAATTCCAGTGGAGCTCTTTCAAATCCTGAAAGATGATGCTGTGAAAGTGCTGCACTCAATATGTCAGCAAATTTGGAAAACTCAGCAGTGACCACAGGACTGGAAAAGGTCCGTTTTCATTCCAATCCCAAGGAAAGGCAATGCCAAAGAATGCTCAAACTACCGCACAATTGCACTCATCTCACACGCTAGTAAAGTAATGCTCAAAATTCTTCAAGCCAGGCTTCAGCAATACGTGAACCGTGAACTTCCTGATGTTCAAGCTGGTTTTAGAAAAGGCAGAGGAACCACAGATCAAATTGTCAACATCCACTGGATCATGGAAAAAGCAAGAGAGTTCCAGAAAAAATCTATTTCTGCTTTATTGACTATGCCAAAGCCTTTGACTGTGTGGATCACAATAAACTGTGGAAAATTCTGAAAGAGGTGGGAATACCAGACCACCTGACCTGCCTCTTGAGAAATTTGTATGCAGGTCAGGAAGCAACAGTTAGAACTGGACATGGAACAACAGACTGGTTCCAAATAGGAAAAGGAGTACGTCAAGGCTTTATATTGTCACCCTGCTTATTTAACTTATATGCAGAGTACGTCATGAGAAACGCTGGACTGGAAGAAACACAAGCTGGAATCAAGATTGCCGGGAGAAATATCAATAACCTCAGATATGCAGATGACACCACCCTTATGGCAGAAAGTGAAGAGGAACTCAAAAGCCTCTTGATGAAAGTGAAAGTGGAGAGTGAAAAAGCTGGCTTAAAGCTCAACCTTCAGAAACAAAGATCATGGCATCCTGTCCCATCACTTCATGGAAACAGTGTCAGATTTTATTTTTTGGGCTCCAAAATCACTGCAGATGGTGACTGCAGCCATGAAATTAAAAGACACTTACTCCTTGGAAGGAAAGTTATGACCAACCTAGATAGCATATTCAAAAGCAGAGACACTACTTTGCCAACAATGGTCCGTCTAGTCAAGGCTATGGTTTTTCCAGTAGTCATGTATGGATGTGAGAGTTGGACTGTGAAGAAGGCTGAGTGCCGAAAAATTGATGCTTTTGAACTGTGGTCTTGGAGAAGACTCTTGAGAGTGCCTTGGACTGCAAGGAGATCCAACCGGTCCATTCTGAGGGAGATCAGCCCTGGGATTTCTTTGGAAGGAATGATGCTAAAGCTGAAACTCCAGTACTTTGGCCACCTCATGCGAAGAGTTGACTCATTGGAAAAGACTCTGATGCTGGGAGGGATTGGGGGCAGGAGGAGAAGGGGACGACAGAGGATGAGATGGCTGGATGGCATCACTGACTCGATGGACATGAGTCTGGGTGAACTCTGGGAGTTGGTGATGGACAGGGAGGCCTGGTGTGCTGCGATTCATGGGGTCGCAAAGAGTCAGACACGACTGAGCGACTAAACTGAACTGAACTGAACCATGGAATATTAGATTTTCTTCTTATATGTAGTTTTGCTAAAACTACATATCACAACAGATTAAATTTAGAAATAGATATGAGAATCCAGCTGTCTTGAATTAAGCCAGACATTAACTAGAATTGCAGAAAAGTGAAACAATACCAATCTTCTCACTAAATACTTTTTGTTCTAGAAAAGTTATTTTAAACAAATATATATTAACATGCAATCACTTTTTAAATTAATAAATCAACATTTTAAAAAGTCTCAGCTTTAACTTCTAATATGCCAGATATCTATAACCCAAAAGAAAAGTACTTTGAGATTCTTGATTTCAAAGTGTAAAGCGTTCCTGAGTTACCCCCCACCCAAAAAAAGAAAAAAAAAGCTGACAATTGAAGATACAGCAAATTATTAAACAAATGGATAATACAAAGAAAACATAATAAAATTTGTGGAACAGACAAAGGCAAATGACTTATTCCATTGTAGATTTAATTAGAACTTGTTATCAAGAGATGAAAAGGTTGTAGAAGTTTAGGTTATCTTAATCAGGCTTTTAAAAGCATACAATGAGAAGACATAAAAAGCACTTCCAATTTTATGAGGTTAGTAATTTACTAGGTACTAGAGTACCTAGAAATGAAGATGGAAGGCAGTAAGGCCTATGGTGCAGTTTTACAGGACACACGTGCTTCCTCTTCACTTCATTATGAATGAAGCAGGAGAGAATAAGAAAAACTATCTTGTTTAAATGTAATTATGTCTATTATTCTAACCTCTAAGAAAGAAATTAGAATGAAGCGTTGAGTGAAAGTCAGCTAGATATATTAGTTGCAAGACTATTTTGTGATTTAAATCATTGGTAATATTACCATCTTGCGGCAAAATCTAGTATTGCAATTTTGAATGACAGAAAGTGAAAGTGTTCTGGCTATTCTTTTTTCAAGAACTACACTTTTGATAAAATCCAGTCAAGTATATTACTCCTCCACATGGACCACACTCCAAGCCACTCCTAAGGAAAAAAATCTTTAAAGTTCTTTAATGATGAAAAAAAGAGTAAAAGAATGTTATTTAAATGCAGAAATAAAAGGAATGCCCTAATAAAACAGTAAAATTAAAAATGAAAGCATAGCCAAAAAAAAAATTTGATGGAAAATGTTTCAGTGTGTCAACTAAGTAATTAAAACTGCTATGGCTAACTCTTACAGTGCAATATTCTACATTTTAAGCACAGAGTCAGATAAAAGCTGTTTGGTAACTCACCACTCTTTGCTGGTTTCATTTTTATACGTTATCATTGCTACCACACTTAAATTCTCTCATCTTGTTATAGAGAAGGTACAAGCCTACTTACTATTGTCCCTTTGCCTTGGCCCACACCAGTTTGTACTGACAATTTAATCCACCCTTACAGACATTAATCTATTGAATCCCAGCTAAATCAAATAAAACCTACTTTGTGTGTGTGTGTCTGTCTGGGCATGTCTGTATCTAGGTGTGTCTGCTGGTGTGTGCCTCTGCGTCTGTCAGTGTCTCTATCTGCCTGCTTCTCTGTGTATCAACAAGAAAATGTATACACATACACATATCAGGACAGCATAATGATCGTAAGAATCAGGGGAGAAAAAAGAAATAAAGGCTAGAAAGACATAATAGTATTGCTAACAGCTAATCTTTTCCAGTGTAAACTAATAGACATATTATGGACAAATATTTCCCTTAAAAGCAGAGATCTAGATTCACTAGGATCAAGATTAGTGACAATACACGTAAGGTCCATTTCTAGGCATCTTCACAAAAGCTCCATTTTGCTTCCAATTCAATGGCAAATTTATAATACATACAGACAGCAAGAAAAAAGAGTGTACAAGCTTGCAAGTACCCATCTTTCCCTCTGCTTCTTTACCAGCAATGGCTGGATTACTCCTTGGCTACAGCCAATTAAATTTTCTGAAATAACCAGAGGTCCCTCCCAATAGCCCATGAACTATACAACTGTTCTTCTGAAGTATGGTTTTGTCACCTTTTGGGACTACAGAATTAAAAAAAAAGAAAAATAGTTTAAACAACCTAATTTTCTTATCAATAATTACATGGCAGTGATGACTTATCCTGCATTCATTTATTTAACAATGATTTTTGAAGTCCAAGCCCTCTTACCTTAAAAATATTACCCTAATTCAAAACCACCACCAAAGGAGAATTTGTTACAAAGACAAATACTACTAATTTACTAACTGTATCCAACCTGCTGATGATTGCAATGTTTGGTGCAAGCTGTGTGGCAACTGAAGAGTGAACAGAGGTGAATGAACACTATTTCTGAAGAAGTCTTCTGTGGCTTTAGATTGCAAAACCTTTGTTTCCCAGAGCTGCAGAGAGAAACAAAATGTTGGCTTTAAAAAACAATTAGGATATTTACTGCTATTCTTTTAACTTTTAAATTGTCAACTGAAATCTCAATAAGTGGGTAAGTATTAAATGCTAATTAAGAGCTCTGAATTATAGTTTAGCCATTTTTTAAGCTGAAAAAACAAAAGACAAACTTTTACTCTCTACAAACCTGCTTCAAGTCTTTTAAGACTTGTTCTTCCACACCTTCTTCAGCAAAGAGATCCCTCACTCCTTCAATCACATCTTCAATTACAGATCTGTAAAGTTTAGCCTACATAAAAGCAATTGTTAAAAGTTTTACATTCAAGTTTGAGCATGCCCAGCCTTAAAAAACATGAAATGTACACTTTCTAATCTTATATTTAAAGAAAAGCCACCACAAGGATTTTCACTAAATGCATCCTATTCCCAGGATAGTCTTAGCTTTTCATAAATTGTGTTAATTTCAGATCCATAGTCTCAGTCTATCTATAAGGCTGAATCACAATGAGAGTGTAGACTGCTCACTCAGGTCTGACTCTTTGTGACCGCAGGGACTACAGTCTGTTAGGTTCCTCTGTACAAGGGATATTTCAGACAAGAATACTGGAGTGGGCTGCCACTTTCCTCCTCCAGGGGATCCTCCCAGCCCAGGGATTAAACTGGCATCTCCTGGGTTTTCTGCATTGCAGGAGGTTCTTTACCTGCTGAGCCATCAGGGAAGCCCTGAATCACAATACTACAAGAAAATACGAGGTACAAATCTCATCAAGATGTATGCTTGTTTTTATGTTCCCTGACTTCTGTGTCAGTATTTAACCTCCCCAGTCCTTTTTAAAAGGAAATGAATTTAAGGCAGGTGGAAATGAACCTTTTGTTCAGTTTACTCTTTTCTCAAACAGATCAAAAGAGCGTTTTTAGAGTTTATTATTTCCACAAATGTAAATAAATTCCAACTCATAAATTTGGGGCAGGCATTTACAATAGTCACCAAAGTGCTTCCTACTTCCAAAACACACATAATCCAAAAGATATCCTGAACCATGTCAAGTAAACTGCAACAAAAAGGATTTCCTAAGAGGGACAGAAACTAAGAAACTAAATGAACCTTATCCTTCCATAGTCTGCAGAGAGTAAGTAACATCCTAAAAGCAGATTTTTACCAGATTAAAAATTGGTCTATATCAATAGAAAAATAGCCCTTGTGAAATAAACTCAGTCCTTCAAATCTATGTAAACTGCGCTTCACTTCCACCATAATCCTGGCAGTCCAGTGGTTAAGACTCAATGCTTTCACTACTGGGGGCACGAGTTTAATCTCTAGTCAAGGAATGAAGATTCATTGCAAGTCATACAGCATGGCCAAAACATAAAATAAAATATAAAAATAAATAAAATTTGAAAATTAATGCAAAAAAAAAAAGAGCCATGCTAAGTATACTAACAATACTGACCTGACCTAGTGGACTGATAGGAAATGACAAAATAGGAATGTAGTTGAATTGCTCTTATTTCAGCAATTAACAGGCCAAATTGAAAATTCTGTTATTCAAGGACTGCTTTTTCATACCACTCAGTAAATAAATACGTTCATGCCAAGAGTAGTTAGGCTTTACACTTATCCTTCTGAGGACGAAGGGTAAGCCTATAAATAAGCCAATCAACAATATTTTAAGTAATATGTTATTCACAAATATAAACAGTAAGATTAGGTGCTCTAGATTAGTCTCTTCTTCTAAAACAGTTAACCCTGATAAAGGAGTGCTAAATTGAGGCTTCAGTGTTGGTCTCAGCTAGTGTGATCACATTTAAAGCAAGGGGGAAAAACTCCTAGGGATAAAAACATCTTTTAAGATCTACCCTCAGAATGTAACAGCAGCCATCGAAAATGACCCATTACAACACAAAATTTCAAAAGCAAAGTAGGAACTGAACGTACTTTCTGTTCTAGGACTACAGTTAGACTTTATGTTTATCTTCATTATAATCAAATGGTATACATGGTAAATTCAAGTATAATTATTTTACATATCTTAAAACACACTAAAATCAGACAATGGATACACATTATGAAAATAACTTTTCTCAAGACATGAACCCTTTTATGCTGTATATGTATAGGTGGAACCCATAAAATACCACAGATCTGGACAAACTACATTGCCTTTAACCAAATGTGAACTTTTGACTTGAAATGAACTGAAAATCAACATGACTCCTTGCCTTTATCTTTAATTCAGGTTTTTAAGATTGATAGAAAGTCTCACAAGGCCATTTAACCTATCAATTCTCATGTGAGGTTTAGGTACTCCTTAGCGGTAGGAGAGCAACGTCTCCGTTTATCAATTTCAATTGAACACTTAAACATTAAGATACTTACGGATGGGAAAATGGAAGGATGAGGGAGACCTCTAAAAATATGTGTTTGGGGTAACAAAGTATCACATTACCTGTTGTATCAGTTAAATAATACAGCTTAGATTCAACAGCGAACATACTAAAATTAAGGGCTACAATTAAAAGTAAAACTGAATTTAGTAATTCTAAACACATAGGAAACTGGAAGGGCTAAGGTGCATTCCACCTCTAACCACCATCCCACATCCGTATTCTAGAGGACCTCAGTTTGGATGAGAAGCGAGGAGAAGAGGAGGGACATCTGCTCTTCTGATGGGAGCCAGATCCAACTTCCAGGTGAGCTACTGGCTCTAATCCGTGTCCTCCAACATGGAGGCGAAGAACAGCAGAAGCCCCTAAGAGAGAGGGCCTCTGAATGTCTGTGAAGGGCAGGAGGAAAAAAAGGGGTGTGCGGAGCTCCGCTTCCATGACCGCAGGGTCACACTCCCCGCCCACGGGGCGCAGGCCAAGAGGCCATGCTGATGATCCTCACTTACCACCCGGTTGACACAATCCATGACACCGGCTCCAGCGCCTTGCTGCTTGCGCCTGCGCAGCACGAGGTGCATCACCGAGGACGGCCCCCTGTGGGCTTTGAATGTGGGTGCACGTTGTCCGTGCAACTACGTCAAGACGCTGCGGGCGGGGCAGGGGAGGAGAGAAGGTTAATAAACCGATCAGGGTTAACTGGAGATTCCGTGCTGAGGTAGGGGAGAGGTTGGTCTGCTGGAGCAAAGAAACCACCGGAGTAATCAGCTTTGGGCTGTTCACATGACCCTTAAAGAGCCTTTATTTTCTCAAGTTGTAAAATAAAGGCTACCAAAATAGGGGATGAGCAATGCAGTGGTAGATCCCAGTTCACTTTACCTTTGAAAAGAGAGGAATTAGAGGTGTCTGTCTTCTACTAATTTTCATTCCTCTCCTTAGGCCCCACTCACAGCTGAACTCCAGTATGTAACAAGAATCTAACTCTTCTAAGATGGGTTCTCAAAGTGTGGGACAGCAGCAACCGCTTCATCTGGGAAGCTGTTAAATGCAAATTATTGGGTCCCACCCCAGACTTTACTGGGCTTCCCTGGAAGTTCAGCTGGTAAAGAATCCACCTGCAATGCAGGAGAACCCGGTTCGATCCCTGGGTCGGGAAGATATCCTGGAGAAGAGTTAGGCTATCCCTCCAGTATTCTTGGGCTTTCCTGGTGGCTCAGACAGTAAAGAATCCGCCTGCGATGTGGGAGACCTGGGTTCAATCCCTGAGCTGGGAAGATCCCCTGGAGAAGGGCGTGGCAACTCACTCCTGTATTCTTGCCTGGAGAATCCCCAAGGACAGAGGAGGCTGGCGAGCTACAGTCCATGGGGTTACAAAGAGTTGGACACAACTGAGCGACTAAGCACAGCACAGCACAGCCAGATTTCCTGAGTCTGAAACTCCAGAGGTGACAACCTAGCCTTCTGTAAGCTTAACATTCTCTCCAGGTGATTCTGATGGGCACTTAAATAAGACTTGGTGTCCCAAAACTAAGATTCTCAACTTTGTCTGCACACTGAAATCACCTGCAGATTATTAAAGGTTTGGCACCTGGGTCTCTCCCCCAGAGAATCTGATTCTATCTTATGCAGCCAAGGTGGAGAACCACTGCTAAAATAAAGTCATTATCCCAATACCACCCAGCTCCTTTTCCTCCTCAGGCAGAAATCACAGTCTCTTGACCTGTAACAATTCCCTCCTTCCCTTGAAGGGTAAAGCATCCAGGGGCACAGCTTGCCTGGGGCTGAGGGCAGATGTAAGCACAGATAACCTGGAGGGTTAGATAATGCAAGAAGTCATCTATTGCCAGTACTCTGCCTTTCAAAGAAGCCTTTCTGTCCTATCAGATAGGTCCTGACCTAACCAGAAGACTTAAATCAGTTAATGATTAAAAATCCTATCAGGTTTAAAATTGAGTATTTGTGCATGTAAATTCTGGAGAAGGAAATGGCAACCCACTCCAGTATTCTTGCCTGGAGAATCCCAGGGACGGCGGAGCCTGGTGGGCTGCCGTCTATGGGGTCACACAGAGTCGGACACGAGTGAAGTGACTTAGCGGCAGCAGCAGCAGCAGCATGTAAATTCAGTAGAGCCACTTATGCCCAACCATTCTGTATTTGCTTTGCCTGGGTCAGGTACCTTATGGTTGATGAGTTTCAAGAAGCTGATTTATATGAAGCTCTTTAGAAGATTTTCCTATATTGAAAACTATCTGAAATTTCTTTTTCAAAAAGTCAAGAATTTTATATAATCATTTTTAATGATTGTGTCTCTACCTGGCAATTTACCACCAAAATTATTCAAAGTGACATCTTACACCTAAAATAGAAAAGCTAGAAACAGTTATTGATTCCTGCTGATATCAAAATATCCAATTAAATTATCCAACCTGGGAAATAAGCTGAAATTCTCATTTATCATCTTTTTCATAGTCAAATTTTAAAACTTGATTCCTAAATGCATAGAATTGGTAATCACTTAACTTTCTGTGATAGCATACTATCTTATATTCGGGCTTCCCTGATGATTCAGCAGGTAAAGAATCTGCCTACCATGCAAGAGACTTCGTTATATGTTCTATCCTTCTCAGATGAACATATGTACTTTTGAAATTAAATGTGGACCTTGGAACTCATCAGTTCAGTTTAGTCATTCAGTCGTGTCCGATTCTTTGAGACCCCATGGACCACAGCACGCCAGGCCTCCCTGTCCATCACCAACTCCCAGAGTTTACCCAAATTCATGTCCATTGAGTCAGTGATGCCATCCAACCATCTCATCCTCTGTCATCCCTTTCTCCTCCTGCCTTCAATATTTCCCAGCATCAGGGTCTTTTCCAAGGAGTCAATTCTTCACATCAGGTGACCAAAGTACTAGAGTTTCAGCTTCAGCATCAGTCCTTCCAATGAACACTCAGGACTAATCTCCTTTAGAACGGACTGGTTGGATCTCCTTACAGCCCAAGGGACTCTCAAGAGTCCTCTCCAACACCACAGTTCAAAACCATCAGTTCTTTGGTGCTGAGCTTTCTTTATAATCCAACTCTCACATCCATACATGATTACTGGAAAAACCATAGCCTTAACTAGATGGACCTTTGTTGACAAAGTAATGTCTCTGCTTTTTATTATGCTGTCTAGATTGGTGATAACTTTCCTTCCAAGGACTGTCTTTTCATTTCATGGCTACAGTCACCATCTGCAGTAATTTTGGAGCCCCAAAAAGCAAAGTCTGTCACTGTTTCCCCATCTATTTGCCATGAAGTGATGGGACTGGATGCCATGATATTAGTTTTCTGAATGTTGAGCTTTAAGCAAACTTTTTCACTCTCCGCTTTTACTTTCATCAAGAGGCTTTGAGTTCCTCTTCACTTTCTGCCATAAGGGTGGTGTCATCGGCATATCTGAGGTTATTGATATTTCTCCCGGCAATCTTGATTCCAGTTTGTGTTTCTTCCAGCCCAGCGTTTCTCATGATGTACTCTGCATATAAGTTAAATAAGCAGGGTGACAATATACAACCTTGACGTACTCCTTTTCCCATTTGGAACCAGTCTGTTGTTCCATGTCCAGTTCTAACTGTTGCTTCCTGACCTGCATATAGGTTTCTCAAGAGGCAGGTCAGGTGGTCTGGTATTCCCATCTCTTTCAGAATTTTCCACAGTTTATTGTGATCCACACAGTCAAAGGCTTTGGCATAGTCAATAAAGCAGAAATAGATTTTTTCTGGAACGCTCTTGCTTTTTCCATGATCCAGCGGATGTTGACAATTTGATCTGTGGTTCCTCTGCCTTTTCTAAAACCAGCTTGAACATCAGGAAGTTCACGGTTCACATATTGCTGAAGCCTGGCTTGGAGAATTTTGAGCATTACTTTACTAGCGTGTGAGATGAGTACAATTGTGCAGTAGTTTGAGCATTCTTTGGCATTGCCTTTCCTTGGGATTGGAATGAAAACTGACCTTTTCCAGTCCTGTGGCCTCTGCTGAGTTTTCTAAAATTGCTGGCATACTGAGTGCAGCACTTTCACAGCATCATCTTTCAGGATTTGAAAGAGCTCCACTGGAATTCCATCACCTCCACTAGCTTTGTTCATAGTGATGCTTCCTAAGGCCCACTTGACTTCACATTTCAGGATGTCTGGCTCTAGGTCAGTGAGCACACCATGGTGATTATCTGGGTCATGAAGATCTTTTTTGTACAGTTGTTCTGTGTATTCTTGCCACCTCTTCTTAGTATCTTTTGCTTCTGTTAGGTCCATACCATCTCTGTCCTTTGTTGAGCCTATCTTTGCATGAAATGTTCCCTTGGTATCTCTAATTTTCTTGAAGAGATCTCTAGTCTTTCCCATTCTATTGTTTTCCTCTATTTCTTTGCACTGATCACTGAGGAAGGCTTTCTTATCTCTCCTTGCTATTCTTTGGAACTCTGCATTCAAATGGGTATATCTTTCCTTTTCTCCTTTGCTTTTTGCTTCTTTTCTTTTCACAGATATTTGTAAGGCCTTGTCATACAACCATTTTGCCTTTTTGCATTTCTTTTTCTTGGGGATGGTCTTGATCCCTGTCTCCTGTACAATGTCATGAACCTCTGTCCATAGTTCATCAGTCACTCTATCAGATATAGTCTCTTAAATATATTTGTCACTTCCACTGTATAATCGTAAGCAATTTGAAGTTGGTAATGGACAGGGAGACCTGGCATTCATGGGGTCACAAAGAGTCAGACACGACTGAGCGACTTAAGTGAACTGAACTGATACCTGAGTGGTCTAGTGATTTTCTCTACTTTCTTCTATTTAAGTCTGAATTTGGCAATAAGGAGTTCATGCTCTGAGCCACAGTCTTGTTCCCGGTCTTATTTTTGCTGACTGTATAGAGCATCTCCATCTTTGGCTGCAAAGAATATAATCAGTCTGATTTTGGTATTGACCATCTGGTGATGTCCATGTGTAGGGTCTTCTCTTGTGTTGTTGGAAGAGGGTGTTTGCTATGACCCCTGCATTCTCTTGGCAAAACTCTATTAGCCTTTTCCCTGCTCCATTCTGTACTCCAAGGCCAAATTTGCCTGTTACTCCAGGTGTTTCTTGACTTCCTACTTTTGCATTCAAATCCCCTATAATGAAAAGGACATATTTTTTGGATGTTAGTTCTAAAAGGTCTTGTAAGTCTTCATAGAACCATTCAAGTTTAGCTCCTTATAAAAAGTGACTATGTTGAACTGTTATTTCTTAGTATATTTAGTGGACTCAGGTTGCAGAGAGGTTATGTAACTTTAGCAGAGAGATGTCAGTAACTTTCCATTTGCCCCTGAGGGTCTGTTTTGCCTGGTCACTAGACTGAGATGTAGTTTCTTCCCAACAGTAGACAATGGCTTTTAGAGAAGGTATACTTTAATATGGAAACTTACATTACCATATGTAGAATAGATAGCCAATGGGAATTTGCTGTATGGGTCAGGAAACTCAAACTGGTGCTCTAAATCAATCTAGAGGGGTGGGATGGGGTGGGAGATGGGAGGGAGGCTCAAAAGGGAGGGGATATATGGATACCTATGGCTGATTCATGTAGACATTTGACAGAAAACAACAAAATTCTGTACAGCAATTATGCTTCAATTTAAAAAAAATTTTTTAAAAGAAAGAAAAGAAAAAAAATAGAGGAGGTATACTTTAACCTACATTCCAGGTGAATCCAGGCTGCAAATCTGCTCTGAACCTGTGATAGCCAGCTTCCAAGATGACCCCCAAAATTCCTTACTTCCTGCTATTCACGACCTTGTGTTTGCCCCTCCCACACTGTACCATGGTTCGTCTGGGTGACCCATAGAATAAAGCAGAAGTAATGACGTGCCACTGCTAAGATTACGTTATAAATGACTATGGCTTCCATCTTTGGATTCCTTCAGATTACTCACTTGGGAGAAGATAGCTGTCATGTTGTAAGGATAGTCAAACACTCAACCTGTGGAGAGGTCCATGTGGTAAAGAACCAAGACTCCAGTCCACAGCCAGCAGGGATCAGAAGCCTGTAGACAATCTCAAAAGTAAGCTTGGAAATTGATCCCCCCCATATGGGCTTTCAGATGACTGCAGCCCTGACTGATAGCCTGTCTGTATCCATTTGAGCGACTCTGAACGAGAAACACCCTCGAGGCATCTCCCAGATTCCCAATCCTCTGAAACTGTGCGAGATAATAAATATTTGTCATTTAAGCAGTTAATATTGGGGATAATTTGTTACACAAAATGGGATAACTAATACAGGCCCCATTCTCTGATTGAACTGTGACTAGTGAAGACTTGGTTTTTTCTCATTGTAATCTCAGCATGTAAAGTTTCTTGAATATCCTCATCAGTCCCAAGAGCATTTGAAAAGTATGTAAAGGAATCTGTACAGGCTGATATTTGATAGTGTTGACCCCAGTTTATCATCAAACAAGCAGACTGTTGTAGTCATGTAATGATCACATTTCTTTTGTCAATTTTTCAAACTCAGAAGGGAAGTGTGGTGCATACACAAAACACTTTTGATGCTAAAATTTAAATTTCCAGATCCCAAAGTCTCAGTGAGGCAATTTTACAGTGACTCTTTTTTATGTTAGTAAATAGAGAATAAGAAAGGAATGCTGAGCTTTGGTCCTTCTTTGAGTATGTAGTTCTTTGAAAGTACACCTGTGGCGAAGCATAAAGCTCCTCCCCGATTGCCCATCCCAGCTCAAAGCATCAGACTTTCATCTCCTCCTGCTTTGTTTAGAAGCTATAATATCTATTTAATGTATCATTTGTAATCAACACTGGTTTTACAACATTTAAGCAAATCTTAATAATCAGATTAATTTCTCTGCCTTCCGTATGTTCTTATTACTTTTGCCTGGAGGTTTCAGTGATATTATTACAAAAGTAAAGAAACAATTTCTCTTTGCTTATTGTGAGAAAAGGCCATATCTATGAAGTCCTTTCTCTGAATAAGAATGTTTTTTAAAATGTATTTTAGAGACAGCCCATTATCTTTTACATATTAAATTTTACAGTCAAACACAGGGCATTTCAGTAACTCTAGATTCTAAATAATATATTTATCAGTAATGAAAAATACAAGTTAGTCTATGAGCATATGGCTTAAGGCAGCAAATATTTATAATTAGTTTCTGAACATTTTTTACGCAATGCAGTAAACCCAGCAGTATTGTGTTTCTCTGCTTCTGTTTCATCCTTCACATCATTCAGGAAATGAAAATTCAGATAATCACTGCCTTACCTTGTAACTTTGAAATGTTTGTGATGTTAGTAGTTCTGATTTATACTTTGCACTTTTATAACATTTTCCATTTTCTAATACAACTGTAAAATCAACTTACATTATTGGAACATCAGATACAATTCCACCATGCAGAATCCCTCCCCCAACCTCAACAGGAATTCAGCTAAAATGACCCTGTGACACAGTTCTATGGCCAACTGGTGACCTTATCACATGGTGGAACACTGTTCATGATCACATTACAACCTATTTTTTAAATGCTTATCTCATCTACTTAGCACAGCAGTATAGTGTTACAGTTAAGCACAAAGACTGGAACCAGACTGGGTGGGTTCAAATCCCAGCTTTTCCCATTTATAGCATGTAAACTGTGGTGTTTACATTTGAACTGTGGTGTTGGAGAAGATTCTTGAGTCCTTTGGACTGCAAGGAGATCCAACCAGTCCATCCTAAAGGAAATCAGTCCTGAATATTCATTGGAAGGACTGATGCTGAAGCTGAAACTCCAATACTTTGGGCACCTGATGGGAAAAACCGACTCATTGGAAAAGATCCTGATGCTAGGAAAGATTGAAGGTGGGAAGAAAAGGGGATGACAGAAGATGAGATGGTTGAATGGCATCACTGATGCAATGGATATGAATTTGAGTAAGCTCCAGGAGTTGGTGATGGATGGGGAAGCCTGGCATGCTGCAGTCCATGGGGTCACAAAAGTAGGACACAACTGAGCAACTGAACCGAACTGAACTGAATCGAGCATGTAAACTTGTGCAAATTTATTTGCTTCCCTTGTGGCTCAGACAGTAAAGAATCTGCCTGCAATGCTGGAGACATGGGTTCGATCCCTGGTTCAGGAAGATCCCCTGGAGAAGGGAATGGCTACCCACTCCAGTATTCTTGCCTGGAGAATTCCATGGACAGAGGAGCCTGGTGCGTTATAGTCCATGGGGTCACATAAGACTGAGCGGCTAACACATTAATATTGAAGAGATGTACACATTGTGTACGTATGAAAATTAGTGACTATAATTAACTCATGGAAAGTGTGAAGGATGTCTTCAAACACAATTTTCTCTGTGGCTACTTTCCAACATTCTCATCAGGGTCTTGATAAGAATTCAGTAATTTCCAAGTTATCAAATGATTTCATTTTCATTACTTTAATCACAATATGTATAATCAAATATGAACATGAAATATTAGCAAGAATAATGTCTGTCTCCAGTGAATTTTCCAACCTAAATTTCTACTTAGAGAAGACAGTGGTAAAAACTAATACATTGAACTTAAGGCTATGACCTGGAAAGAACCAACCAGCTTTGTTCCCACAATAACTGTACTTATCTTCTTTCATAATTGGTCTCATTTTGTAAGGTGTAATGGTAGGATCTTAAATATTCTATGTTATCATAGGTGCTTCAAATATCAGGAGAGGCAGGGACAACATGAATTAGACACACTCCTGCCTATTATTTCTACTGTGCTGTGCTGTGCTTAGTTGCTCAGTTGTGTCTGACTCTTTGTGACCCTATGGACTGTAGCCTTCGAGGCTCTTCTGTCCATTGGGATTCTCCAGGCAAGAATACTTACTGGAGTGGGTTGCCATGCCCTCCTCCAGGGGATCTTCCCAACCCAGGGATTGAACCCAGGTCTCCTGCATGCAGGTGGATTCTTTACCAGCTGAGCCACCAGGGTAGCCCAAGAATACTACCAAGTACAGCTTTAAAAAAGCTGTACTACTAAGTACAGTTTAAAAAAACTCTGGATATTACACATAAAAGATGGAGAGAAGAGCACAGACCAGTTAGGGACCTCACACCCCAAAGAATGCACAGCAATAAATTCCCATGTTTTCTATTTACCTTGTCTATAACAGACTGGGTACTGCTGAAGCTGGCAATTCAGAGACATCAAAGGTCACAGACAAAAAAGAATAAAAACTCTTTTTTATACAGCCAAGGGCCAGAAAAATGGGCAGCAAGACAGAAAACTCTTATTAGACAAAAACTGGTCTACTTCACAGAGAAGGCAATGGCACCCCACTGGAATGGCCTGGAAAATCCCATGGATGGAGAAGCCTGGTGGGCTGCAGTCCATGGGGTCGCTAAACTGAGTGACTTCACTTTCACTTTTCACTTTCATGCATTGGAGAAGGAAATGGCAACCCACTCCAGTGTTCTTGCCTGGAGAATCCCAGGGACGGGGGAGCCTCGTGGGCTGCCGTATATGGGAGTCGCACAGAGTCAGACATGACTAAAGTGACTGAGCAGCAGCAGCAGCAGCAGCTCTACTTCAAACACCAAAGAAGAAAACTGACCCCAATTCACCCCTGTCAGCAAAGGCAGAGTAGAGTTTAGACTTCCACTCTTGCCCAGCTGCAATGAGGTGCAGCCCTCCCCATGATGTCACTGAAGGCCATGTGGGTTGCTTGGACTTGTCCCCCTACCCAACTATAATGAGTCATCCCCACCAACCACTAAGGTGGTGTCAAAGAAAACCAAGACTTTCATTCCTGCTAGGTGACAGTGAAACCTCCCTCTGAAGTGTTGGTGGAGGCCACATAAGGAGTCACAAGATTCCCCTCCCTGTGTCAACCAGCATGATGTCAGTGGAAGCCAAATGGGGAGCCTGAACACCCACTCTATCCAGAAGTCACTAGGAGATCCTCCTCCCCTAGGCTGTCAGCAGAGACTGAGCCAGAAAACAGGACCCTTCACTTCTACCTGCTACAGCAAGTGGGCACGTTCACCTTCCTCCACTGGCCCTGTATCAGAGGAGACCTGCTAAGACAGAAGATTTAAATAAGATCCAGAGTCTCATAACGACCAAAATGTCCAGGATATAATTGAAAATCAGTTGTCATACCAATAACCAGGAAAATCTCTACTTAAATGAGAAGAGACAATTGACACCAACACAGAGATGACTTAAGATGTTGGAATTATCTGATGAGGACCCTAGAAGCAGCCTTCATAAAACTGCTTTGATGAGAAATTAAGCAAGTAATTTAAAGAGTGATTTAAACAAAAGTGGAAAATCTCAGCAAAAAAATAGATATAAGGAAGAACCAAATGGATATTTTATAAATGAAAATACAATGACCAAAATAAAAGATTCAATGGATAGGTTTATTATGGGTTAAAATATGTTCTTCCCAAAAGGTATTTGAAGTCCTAACTCATTGCACCTCAGAATGTGACTGTATTTGGAAATAGAGTCATTGCAAATATAATTAGTTAAGATTGAGATCAGATTGGAGTAGGATGAGCCCCTAATCCAGTGTGTTGTTGTTGTTTAGTTGCTAAGTCATGTCCAACTCTTTTGTGACCCCACAGCCTGTAGCCTGCAGCGTGCCAGGCTCCTCTGTCCATGGCATTTCCCAGGCAAGAATACTGGAATGAGGTGCCATCTCCTTCTCCAGGGCATCTTCCTGAACCAGGAATCGAACCTGCATCTCCTGCATTAGCAGGCAGTTTCTTTACCACTGAGCCACCAGGGAAGGCCAATCCAATATGACTGATACACTTACAAGAAAAGGACAAAGATACACAAAGAAGACAGCCATGTGACCACAGGCAGAGATAGGAGTGATGCATCTTACAAGCCAAGCAACACCAAGGATAACTGGCAATCACCAGAAGCTAAAAGAAACATGGAAGAAATTCGCCCCTACAAGTTTCAGAGGTGGTATGGCTCTATCACCACATTGATTTCAAACTTCTGCTACTGCTGCTGCTAAGTCACTTCAGTCGTATCCGACTCTGTGGGACCCCATAGATGGCAGCGCACCAGGCTCCCCGTCCCTGGGATTCTCCAGGCAAGAGCACTGGAGTGGGTTGCCATTTCCTTCTCCAATGCATGAAAGTGAAAAGTGAAAGTGAAGTCGCTCAGTCGTGTCCGACTCCTAGCGACCCCATGGACTGCAGCCTACCAGGCCCCTCCGTCCGTGGGATTTTCCAGGCAAGAGTACTGGAGTGGGGTGCCATTGCCTTCTCCATTCAAACTTCTAGCCAAACTTTAAACTTAGGCCAATATATTTCTGTTATATTTTAAGTTGCCCAGGTTATGGTAGTTTGTTATGGCAGCCCTGGTAAATATAGGGCTCAACAGCAGAATGAAGATGAGAAAGGAAAGACTCAATGAACTTGAAAAAAGAACAGTAGAAATAACCCAATTTGAATAATAGAAATGGTCAATTCAAATGCAAGTGGATTTCTTTATTAATTAAAAAAAGTTTAATAGTACTAAAAACATAACATGAAATTTACTTAAACTTTTTTAAAATTTATTTATTTTTAGCTGAAGGATAATTGCTTTATAGTATTGCATTGGTTTCTACCAAATATCAACATGAATCAGAGATAGCTTTCCCCATGTCCCCTCCCACTTGAATCTCCCTCCCACCTCCCTCCCCACCCAAACCCTCTAGGTTGTTTTCAAGCCCCAGTTTGAGTTCCCTAAGTCATACAGAAAATTCCCATTGACTATCTATTTACATATGGTAATGTATGTTTCCATGTTGCTCTCTCCATACCTCCCACTCTCTCCTTCTTCCCCCACCAGCTGTGTCCATAAATCTGTTCTCAATGTCTGTGTCTCCATTGCTGCTTTGCAAATAGTTCATCAGTACCATCTTTCTAGATTCCATATATATGTGTTCAGTTCAGTGCAGTCGCTCAGTCATGTCTGACTCTTTGCAACCCCATGAATTGCAGCACGCCAGGCCTCCCTGTCCATCACCAACTCCCGGAGTTCACCCAAACTCATGTCCATAGAGTCGGTGATGCCATCCAGCCATCTCATCCTCTGTCGTCCCCTTCTCCTCCTGCCCCCAATCCCTCCCAGCATCAGAGTCTTTTCCAATGAGTCAATTCTTCGCATGAGGTAGCCAAAGTACTGGAGTTTCAGCTTTAGCATCATTCCTTCCAAAGAAATCCCAGGACTGATATCCTTTAGGATGGACTGGTTGGATCTCCTTGCAGTCCAAGGGACTCTCAAGAGTCTTCCCCAACACCACAGTTCAAAAGCCTCAATTCTTCAGTGCTCAGCTTTCTTCACAGTCCAATTCTCACATCCATAACGGCCACTGGAAAAACCATAGCCTTGACTAGACGGACCTTTGTTGGCAAAGTAATGTCTCTGCTTTTCAATATGCTATCTAGGTTGGTCATAACTTTCCTTCCAAGGAGTAAGCGTCTTTTAATTTCATGGCTGCAGTCACCATCTGCAGTGATTTTGGAGCCCAAAAAAATAAAGTCTGACACTGTTTCCACTGTTTCCCCATCTATTTCCCATGAAGTGATGGGACCAGATGCCATGATCTTCGTTTTCTGAATGTTGAGCTTTAAGGCACCTTTTCACTCTCCTCTTTCACTTTCATGTGTTAGTATACGATAATTGCTTTTCTCTAACTTACTTCACTCTGTATAATAGGCTCTAGGTTCATCCACCTCATTAGGACTGACTCAGATGCATTCCTTTTTAGGGCTGAGTAACATTCCATTGAATATATGTACCACAGCTCCTTTATCCATTCATCTGATGATGGACATCTAGGTTGCTTCCATCTTCTAGCTATTGTAAATAGAGCTGCAATGAACTTTGGGTTACATGTGTCTTTTTCAGTTTTGGTTTCCTCAGGATATATGCTTAGTAGTGGGATTGCTGGGTCATATGGTAGTTTCACTGTCAATGGATTTCTTAAGAGAAACCACTGAGGCCAAAAGGAAGTGGCCTGGGAGAAAAGTGCTAAAAGAACTGTCAACTCAGAATCCCATCCAAGTGTTGAAAGTGTTAGTCATTCAGTTGTGTCTGACTCTTTGTGACCCCCATGGACTGTAGCCCACCAGGCTCCTCTGTCCATGGGGATTCTCCAGGCAAGAATACTTGAGTGGGTAGCCATTCCCTTCTCCAGGGAATCTTCCCAACCCAGGGATCAGATGTTCTGCATTTCAGGCAGATTCTTTACTGTCTGAGCCACCAGGTATCCCATACCCAGGGGTAATACTCTTTGGGGGGAAAACAAGGAAGATTCAAATATTCTCAGATTAAAGAAAACTAAGACTACTTCTTACCAGCAAAACCACCATAAAGGGATGGCTAAAGGAAGTTTTTTAATAGAACATAAATGATAAGAGGAGGAATATCAGGAAGATAGAAAGAATAATGAAAAGTAAAAACATGAATAAATATAGTAGACTCTCCTTTTGAGTTTGCTGGTATGTTTGACAGTTGAAGTAAAAATTGTAATATTGCTTCATGTGGTTCTCAAATCCTATCATCAATAGGAGAGGATAAAAATAAAGTTTCTTCAGTTCACTGGAACTGATAAAAATGTTGAAGATGATAAATTATACATATATGATACATAGAGCAACCACTAGAAAAAGATACACAAAGAAATATACCCCCAAATACTATTTTTTGTGTGTGTGCTCAGATGCTCATTCATGAAATAAATCAAATTGGAATTCTTAAAAAAATGTATAAAAGTAATCAGGGGGAAGGCAGAAATAAAAGAAAGAACAGAGGAAACAAACAAAAAACAAAAAGGCACAAACCAGTGCTGGGAAGAATGTGAAAAAAGTATAAAATAGTACAACTATTTTGGAAAACAGTTTGGCAGTTTCTTGAAAAGTTAAATATAAATTCACCATATGACCCCAAAATTCCACTCATACCCAAGAGAAATGAAACATATATTGACACAAATACTTGAACATGAATGTGTGTAGCAGAGCTATTGATGACAGTGGGAAAGTGGGGAAAACCCAAAAGGCACTCCGCCCATGGCAAAGGTCATGAGGAAGGAGGCTAGACATACGCAAAGGCGGGATCGAGCCTCAGGAGTCCCCCTGGAAATCCTCAAGCATCTACCCCCATAACCAGAGCCTGCCTACTTTACTACTTTGCGCTCTCCCCTACACCTCTGACTTTACGGGGGGCTGTCCCCCACCACCTCTTTCGGAGAAGGAGTTAACTTAGAGCTCCAGTTAATAATAATTCCTGGGCGTGATAGGAGTGTTTCAACCTACAAACTCCTCTGAAGGTTCTCTAGCCTGCCTGACAGGCTTGTCCGGCCACATGTGATTGCTCACAGCCTCCAAACTGTGAGAGGCATGAGATGCTTTAAACCTTCTAAAAACAGGTTCCTTAGAAAAGTTAGAAAACCATAAGTATAATGGGCTGATTAGAAATTGTATTGGTGAAGGGTTTTTCATTTGTTGAGCCAATGCTTGTTGCTAAGTCTCCATATCCCCTGCCCTTACACACATTAATGAATATATAGAAGAAATAAGTATTAACCTTTGATATTAATCATGTTAGACCTTAGGCTAAGTAAATTCTTTCCTTAACTAAAACCCACTACACCCTCACCCTATAGGAATGTAACTTTATTTGGGTGGCATCTGTTTTAAGAATAATCACCCCTGGAGAAATAAGTGTTCTGGTTGACTGACCGCTGTCACAAGGAGAGGGTCATAAATTGTCAGCAGGCCCCCTGGCCAGAAGATGAAGCTGACCCCGCATGACTTTTGCATAACATCTCAGTGTATAAAAGTAGACCATGGAAAATAAAGAATTGGGATCAGTTCCTCGAAAGACTGGTCTCCCCATGTCTCTCTCTCACTCTGGCTGAGTCTCCACCTGGAGCGCGGAACCCACCATGCTTACTAATTATTCCTGGGCTTCTAAGATCCGACCGGGGAGGCCTCAGCGTCTCCTCTCCTTCGGGAGAACGGAAGGACGCCTGCGGCCTACGTAAGTGGTGCAAACTTCTTGTCTTAAAGTTTTATTGGTCTCCCGCGTAAACCAAGCTACTCAGCCTCTTTTCTCCACTGAATTTTCCTACTGAGCCATCCTCATTCTATTACTCTTTATATCCTTAATTAACGTTTAATTAAGCAGTTGTTTCCTGACCCTCGCCTACGCTGTCTCTCCTTCAAATACCCTGGATCAGCTGGGGCTGGACCCCAGCAGTCCACCAAGGGATGAATGGGTAAATAAAATGTGCTATAGTCATACAATGGAATACTATTTGACAATAAAAAGAAATAAACTACTGACACATGCATGAACCTGGATAATCAGAGCAGATGAACCTTAAAATATACTAAGTTAAAGAAGCTAGAGACAAAATGCCTATACTGTAAAATTCCATTTATATGAAATATCCAGAAAAGGAAATATATAAAGACAGAAAATAAGATTAGTGGTTTCCTGGGACTGGGATGAGAACAAAGAGTAACTGAAAATGGGCTTAAGGGATTTTGGGGGATATGGAAAAGTTTTAAAATAATTGATTGTGGTGATGGTGGTGTAATTTTGTAAATATACCAAAAACCATGGAGCTGTATAATTAAAACAGGTATATTTTATCATATATAAATTAATCCTCAGCAAAACTTTTGAAAGATATTGGCGGGGGGCTCCTTCTTTAGATTGGCCCTGTTTAATAGTAAAAAGTACAGCTTCTTTGAAAATATACAGACGAATAAATCCCTACTCAAAGTAGTAAAAGTCTCTCACTTTTTAACGAAATAGGGTACTGTAGACTCACCACCCACCCCACCCCCCCATTTCCCTTTCTGATCTCATTTCCTGTTATACTCCTAACTCATTTCATCCTACTCATGTCTCTTGCATCAAGCCATTTGTCCCCTTCTGGGGTAAGCTTCTCTTCTTTAAGTCTTCTCTTAAATAGCACCTTTTCAGTAAAAGTATTAGTGATTCAGTCGTGCCTGACTCTTTGGGACTCCATGGACTATAGCCTGCCAGGCTCCTCTGTCCGTGGAATTCTCCAGGCAAGAATATTGGCGTGGATAGCCATTCCCTTCTCCAGGGCATCTTCCAAACCAGGGGTCAAACCTGAGTCTCCTGCATTGCAGGCAGATTCTTTACTGTCTTTTCTTAAATGTCACCTTTTCAATGAAGCCCATCCTGAATACCTTCTAAACTAGCAATTTCCATCCCCATACTCCGATATCTTCTATCCCTTTTTATTTTTATTCTGTAGACATTAACTCCTTTAACTACTATATAATTTATTCATTATGTTTAGTGTTTATTGTCATTAGGATATAAATTCCAGGAGGAAAGCAATCTCTCTTTCATTCTCTCTTATACCTAGAATTGTGCCTGGCTCATACTCAGCCCTCAAAAAGTGCTGAATAAAAGAATGAATTAAATTACACTTAAAACTGAAGGCTGGGGACTTCCCTGGTGAGGCCCTATATTTTTACATTGTGGTGTTGATAAAATACACACAAAATTTGCCATCCTAACATTGTTAATGTGCAGTTCAGTGGCATTAAGTACATTCACATTGTTGGGCAGCCATCACCACCCTCCATCTCCATAACTGTTTTCATCTTGTCAAAGTGAAACTCTTTACCCTTAAAATAATAACCCCTTATTTTAATTTAAGGTTATATCTTATCCTTATATGTACAGGTCAAAGAGATTAAGTATCTGGTCTTGTTTCCAGTGCAGAAAATACCTTCTCCAGCTACAAAATGGTTCAGAAATACTTCTAACAAAAGACAGATACATTTCATAACCAGAAATTACCTTATAAGATATTCAGTATTAAATAAGATAACCAGATCCACAGCACACAGTAGGCGCTAGAAGTCTAAAGGTTCTTCTTGACTTTCAGCAGCTTTCACAAACAACTTTATGTCAAATTTTAAAATAAACATTTAAATCCTTCCAACCTCTTGAACATATGCGTGATTATTAAGAAAAAGTATGTTTGTAGTTAGAAGTGTGATAGATTCTGAATTTCTTGAGGACTGAGGCTGTGTATTATTCATCCTTATATGCTTCCTGAGTTCCTAACATAGTACCTCCAATATGAAAGGCATGTATTAAATGTTACTGATTTAAATTTATTATTAAATTTCTAGCTTGTTTGTAAGAGAAAATTAGGGACTAAAATCTATCTATGTTTAGGAGAAGTAGTACATTGATCTGCGGCTTCCCTGGTGGTTCAGTGGTAAAGAACCCACCCACTAATGCTGAAGACGCAGGTTCCATTCGTGGGTCAGGAAGATCCCCTGGAGGAGGGAACAGCAAGTCACTCCAATATTCTTCCCTGGAGAATCCCATGGACAGAGGAGCCTAGTGGGCTACAGTCCATAGAGTCACAAAGAGTCACACACGACTGAAGCAACTATGCATGCCGGCAAGTAGTACATTGATCTAAATTTGACCTATCATTCATTCATTTGTTCAAAATTTAGGTCCTATGCCTTGGCTAAGCTTATATGCAGCTGCCATTGATATCACCATCACCTACCACCACCCCTGTATTTGGGTCTCTTCCCCGAGAATGGGAAATCATGTGGACAGAGCCACACCCCAATGAAAATCTGAGCTAGGGAAGAGGGAGAAGAGAAATACATAAACTTTTACAATATAATGGGCCTAAGTACTAAAAATTATTTATGAGGAGCAACTAATCTGAATGGGAGGAGTCAGGGGAGGCTTCCTAGAGTAGGACACCTAAACTTAGATCTGTGGAATGAATAAGGGACAAAGTAAGGGGGCAATGAAGGATGTTCCAGCGGTAGGGCACTGTAAGCAAAGCTCGGGGTGCAGAAGGAACGTGGTAGGTTTGCGGAAATGAGAGTAGTTCGAATGTTTGGCTGGAGGATAGACAGCAGGGGAAGTCTTGGCAAAGCTAAGGTTGGCTGGTAAATAAGGCCAGTTCATATGTTCTCCACTGACTGCAGCGTGGAGGTAGATTGTAAGACCACAGGAAGCAGAGAAGCTGTTATAAGTCTGCGAGGGTAAGGAAGAATGAGCCGCTCTGTTTGAAAAGCCTGCAGCGGGACCAATGTCCCTGGGAAGGAACAAGATCTAAGTTACCAATATATAGCCTTTCCTGGCACTCAATTATATAAAGCTAAGAGGAAGAGAGGGGGAAGACTCCAAGGGATTTTAGGGGGAAGGGATGGAGCATTTACTATGAGGGAAAAGGCAATAAAAAGAAGGCGATGAATATCATCCAGTTCAGTTTAACCCAAGGCCACTTCTGGCCCCAGTGTGAGTTTAATATAGAATTTGTATTTTACCACAATGAATACTTAGCAAAGCCTTTGAAAAGTGTTTCAGTGTCTCAGATAATCCACTGGAGAGGCAGGTTCTTGGCATTTAACAATGCCACCATTCAGAGATGCTCTTTCCTTGTCCTTTTCTAGGCACTTGATTCAGAGATGCTCTTTCCTTGTCCTTTTCCAGGCACTTGAGGACCTTTGGATGGAATTCTCTCTGAGCGGTGTGAAAAAAAATCAAAACAAAACCCTACAGAAAAGGACAAGCGCTGCAACTGGGAGCCATCTCCCACTCCCATGCAGCCACTCACAGGTCTGCAGTATCTGTCTCAGAGATGAGAAGCAGAAAGAGGCTAAATTCTACAGTGATCACAATTGGGATTCCTAAATCAGAACATTTCTCTGTTAGGGGCTTCCCTGCTGGCTCAGCTGGTAAAGAATCCACCTGCAATGCAGCAGACCTGGGTTTGATCCCTGGGTTGGGAAGATCCACTGGAGAAGGGAATGGTTACCCACTCCATTATTCCGGACTGTACAGTCCGTAGGGTCACAAAGGGTCAGACACGACTGAATGACTTTCACATTCTGTTAGAGGGGAATTCCATAGTCTCAGTCCCCCAAATTACAAAAATGTCGCCATTTGGGTCAGTATCATTGATATTCAGTCATTAATACCAGTAAAATGCAAATAAAGTAAAGGACATGACCAAAGTACTCAAGAAAATAAAATTGAAGTCATAAAAGGTCTTTAAAGGGAATTCATAAGACACCCAACCTCTGTAGGAGGGTGGAAACTCTCTGAACCCAATTCCATTTCTGTAAAAGAAACTAAGAAATAATACCTTGGATATACGGGCCTGCCTGCAGCTGCACCCATAAACTCTGCCTTGCTTACAATTGCAATGGGTGAACTGTGCACGCTCTTACCTAAATCAGCCTCTGCTGGCTGATCTCATCCCCTCTGGTCTACTCAGAGATATGGCCTGAGCAATTTTCTCCCTCTCTTCTTCTGCATCATCAGTTTTCCTTTCACTACTGGATCACTGTGAGCCTGCAGGGACACATATCCACCATCCGAGGTACACCAAGGATTGGGGACAGAGTAGTCAGTCCTGGGTGCAGGCAATAACGGCAGACACCGTATGGAGAAAACTGAAATACATAAGGAACGAGGAATGCATTTGAGTCAGTTCTAACAAGGCAGATGCACCCAGAGCCTATTATACAGAATGAAGTAAGTCAGAAAGAGAAAAGTATATTAACGTATATACATGGAATCCAGAAAGATGGCTACTAATGAACCTATTTACAGGGCAACAATGGAGATGCAGACATAGACAACAGACTTGTGGACACAGTGGGAGAAGAAGAGCGTGGGACAAATTGAGAGAGTAGCACTGAAACATACACATTACAATATGTAAAATGGATAATCAGTGGGAATGCACTGTATGATGCAGAGCTCAAACCTGGTGCTCTGTGACAGACTAGAGAGGTGGGATGGGGTGGAGGGTGGGAGGGAGGGGCCATATATATACCTAAGGCTGATTCATGTTGATGTATGGCAGAAACCAATACAATATTGTAAATTAATTATCCTCCAATTAAAAGTAAATAATTATAAAAATACATAAGGAAATTGACTAAAAGTCTGCCTTTTTTTCAGGGCGGGGGAGTGGTCTCTGCTGCAGAGGAAGTGCAGACCCCTACTCATGACTGCCAGAGAATTCCCATAAAAATCTGCTTTCTATTATCACCGTGTGCTGACAATTCTAAGCAATGTCTGAGCTAAAATGCCCCCTCTCCAACTTTATTGGCAGGTGTGTCGCCCAGTCGTGTCCAACTCTTTGTGACCCCACAGACTGTAGCCTGCCAGGCCCCTCTGTCCATGGAATTTTTCCAGGCAAGGATACTGGAGTGGGTTGCCATTTCCTTCTCTAAGGGATCTTCCCAACCCAATTGCTACAATTACTGTTGAGTTTTAATAATGCACATGTAAGCTTCAAATCACCCACTCCAGTGTTCTTGCCTGGAGAATCCCAGGGACGGGGGAGCCTGGTGGGCTGCCGTCTATGGGGTCGCACAGAGTTGGACACGACTGAAGCGACTTAGCAGCAGTAGCAGCAGCAAGCTTCAAATCGACACATTTTAATTTCTTAGCAATAAACAGTATTCTACACAGAAGTTAATTTAGAAAACTCCCTGTTATACAGTTGGACACTGGACACATGTGGACTTCAATATCTATATTCATTTTGGAATCCACACTGGTCCAGAATCATTCAAACTTGCTTCAGGCACTATTCTTATCCCCAGCCCCTTCAGTACTACGTACTCCTGGGTTTGAACCATAGATTCAAAATAAACAATGATCATAAAGATGAAGAAACAGGATTTGAGTTACTTCAATTTTGTCATTCTGTGTGACCACTTGGAGTTGCTATTTGTGTCTTTAAAAGTGTGCAATAAATGGCAAAAGGTAATAATTTTGCTTAGTAAGTTTTGTTTGGTTGTATACATGAAATACTGCATTTGAATACTAATATCTTTAAAATTGGCATTCTATTTTAATCGGTTTTAAAACTAAAGAATCAAGAAAATTAAAATTACATCAGTAGTTACTTAAATTGTACTTTTTGCAAATGTTTTATTAAAATTCACTTCGTTACTAGAAAACTACAAAGTATTATTATATCAGAAAACCATAACAAAGAATCAAAGTACAAACTCTTATATAAATATAAAAACTACTAAATAAATAGTTGTGTATATTCCATTTTCTAGGAACTTGGAGGAGTTTGTAGGTATTCACAAGTTTACAATTATTCTAAATTTCATAATAAAATCTAAAATGAGATATCTAACCTGAAATGACATTGACCAGTAAAGTTCAATCAAGAATATTTAAAAGCAAAACAAGAGGTGATCAAAGCAATGGCTGAATTTATCTTGAAGTATGAATATATAACATTTTAACACCATACATACAGTTAATGAAAAACTGAAGAAATGGGCACATCCGAAGAGGGAAACATAAGATTCGGATGACATGGGATTGAAAGATGATAAGGAATCATTTTCTGTAAGTGTTGACAATGAGAAAAAGAGGAGGGAATTTTAGTAGTAGTCAACATCACTAAGATTAAAAAAATAACAACAAAGAAGACACATTAGTAAAGACCAACACCAAGATAGGTTTCAAGGGTGGAAGCGTGTAAGATCTCATCCTTACCAGCTACTGCCCCAAAGTTCAAATCTGCAGCCAAGCTCTCCCCAAAAACCATCTACTCACTGTTTCCACATGCACTTGAGTTGTCTGTCAAGTTCACCAATGTCCTCCATGTTGCTAGATTCAGTGGTCAATTCTTTGTCCTCATCCAATCAGCAGCATGAGGCAACTGATGACACGTACTCTAGCAAGCTGCTCCTCCCCAGTCTCTTTAATTGGATCAACCACTTTCCTGACCTTGGAACTTTGGAGAATCCGAAGGTTCAGTCCTCAGACCACTTCTACTCTATATTGACTCCTAGGTAATTTCATATAGTCTCACGTCTCTAAAAGTCATATTCCAAGCCCAGCCTTCTGTCCTTCCTTATATATCCAATTGTTACTTACTGTCTCCATTTGAATGTCTAACAGGCATCTCAGAGTTAACACATCCAAACCCGAATTTCTGATCTATCTCCCCAAACTTTCTCCTACAATAGTCTTCCCCTTCTCCATAAAAGATCCATCTTACAGCTGCTCAGGCCAAAATTCTGGGAGTCATTTTTGGTTCTCTTCTTTCCCTCACTTAGGGAATTTGACCCAACCCATCAACAAACACTATTAACTATTTCAAACATGTTCTGAGTCCAACCGTTTTTCATTTCCCATCACAACTCAGAGTCACCTTTACTTCTCACCCGGGTTACTGCAGTAACCTCCTAACTGTTCTGCTTCTCTCACTGCTCTGCTTCCATGTCCATGGAACCATCTGAACACGTAACTCAGTTTATGTCACTCGTCTGCACAAAACCTCCTGTGGTTTGCATTTCACTCAGCATAAAATTCAAAGTCCTTCCCATAACCCACAAAGCCTTGCTGATTTGCTTTCCCTCACCTACCCACAGTCTCTCTGATTCCTCCCCCAACCATCCTCCTTGCTCCCTCTGCCCTGGCCACATTATAGCCACCTGCCTCCTTGGTGTGCCTCTGATAAGTTAAGTATACCTTTACTGCAGCACCTTTACACTAGGAGTTCCCTCTGCTGGATACACTCTTCTCGCTTCTTTCAGGTCTGCTAGAATGTCATCTCATCAGACAGGACCTTCCTGACCAACCTATCTGAAAGGGCATTCTCCGCTACTCTCTCGGTTTTTATTTCCTACATAGCAATGACCACAGCCTGGTAACAATTTATTGTCTTACTTCCCCCACTATTATATATCCTCTACAAGAACAAGAATTTACAGTTTTTATTATTGTTTATCCCCAGTGCCTAGAAAAATGCAGTTACCCAGTAGAAATGCGATAAACATTAGAATCGGCAAGACAATTAATGGGATCCGTGGCCACACAGCATTTCGAGGCGATTCAAAGTCACCACTTAAGGCACCCAATGTCTTAAACAAGCCTTCTGCACTTCAGGGTGTGGAAGACAGGTTTAAGAAGGCCTCATGTGTTTAACCACATTCATAGACCTATTCATGCTCCACAACTTTTAGAAACACATTGTTTCAACAGGCTTTATAAGGGAATGATATCATCCACCCAGAAAGATTTCTGAGAGAAACACAGAACCCATCTTGAAAAGACAATGATCATTCCTAATTTTGGAGGGCTGAACAGGGTAAAGGCTTGAGTCGAGGTGGCATGGAATATTCTCCTGAAAGCAAATATTTGTTTGTTCTTCCCTCAGAACCTGAAAGTACAATTCTGGGCTGGAGCTCTTTAGAGATCACATCAATCTTGATACATGTACCTGAAAGCTCAGAAGCCAAACATGATGGATTCATTATAATATGTTACACATTTTTTTAAAGTAAGCAGATTTAGAGTTTATTAATTCTCATTTTAAAAAAGTTTTTTTCAAATGTGTTAAGAAAGAAAACTTTTTTTTTTGTCTCCTTAGTACTTAGAAATGTTTAGTGATAAGTATGGTATTTAAATTTTCAGGACGTGTAAAATTGTATTCAACAGCATTTTTAGACAAGGCATTAAGAATACTTTAAAGTGTTTGTCTATTGCATTAATTTTAATCATACTCCACTGGATTCACAATGCTTTGAAATGCTTTACAAAATGGCCCCAGGATCTTTTATTAATCATAATATATACAAACACCACCAAAGCAAAATACTGTTTCTCATTCCGGCTAGCAGCAGGTTGCCTGAGAGTGCCCTCTTCTGTTTCAACAGTATACCACAACTTATATTACAGAGAATTCACAGCAATTCTAGAGCACAAAAATGGGCTTTTCAGGAAAATGTCGACACACATAATTGTGTTATTTAAATGTGCTATCCTCCCACCTGAGGTTTTCACACCTCTTCTGGAGAAGATAGGTGTGGTGAAGATGAGGGGAACGCTGCAGTCTCTGAAGTGTAACTGTGATTTGCACTTCTTCCCTAGGCAGTAGCATAGAAATGAACTTTAATCTTTTAAAACATGGGGCAACTCGTCTAATCCATTTTCCTGACAGACAGGACATGATTTTAAGGCACTGTATCACCTGGAGCTTTAACCTAAGGTATTTTTTGTAACTCATCCTTTTGCTTTCTGACTACCAATTCTATCTTGCTTTAAAAATTGACAAATTCATATTTAGATGCCAGTTCTAAGTAGGAACTCATTAACATAATTATAAGAAAAAACTTATTTCATATAAACTGGGGAAACATGAAGGTAATTAGGTTTAGCACCATGAAATCGCCATCAAGAAAGGTTACATATTGTCAGCGTCATATGGCTCAATCAAATACACCCAGCCCTGTCCTTCAGGACTCTGCAGCTGCCAAGTCGCTTCAGTCATGTCCGACTCTGTGCGACCCCACAGACGGCAGCCCACCAGGCTCCCCCCGTCCCTGGGATTCTCCAGGCAAGAACACTGCAGTGGGTAGGTAAGGGCAAAAAATGGTCTTGGGAGTGGAGGAGCTGCTGAGAATGGGGAGGGGCTGGGACAGACGCAAGAAAATGCATTGGAAACACTATGCAACTACGCAGAGAAGGCAGGAGAGTCTGGGTGGAGCTGAAACAAAACAGGAAAGAAATGACTGATGGAATCTGAGAAATTCTGTTACAAATATGATCAGCTTATATCACTGAATCTTTTTGTTGTTCCTGTAGAACAAGAGTCAAGCCCTGTTAATTCCAGGAGTGGCTAAAACAGTTCCCAATGATCCAGCCTCTACGAAGGTTTATTTCCTGATGCAATTTTGAAATTTAACTGCAATAGCTAGGTAAAAATTGAATTTCAACACAGGCAGCTTGCTCATACAAAGAGCAGGTGAAGAGTTTCTTAGGTTGGTTTTCATTAGAACTGATTTATCTTCGTATCTTTAATACCCCATAAACATACAACTTACCTGAAATAGATTCTGTACAATTTGATAAAAGTAGTTTTCTAAACTTAAAAAAATCACTTTGAAAGCACATCATTTCTCTAATACTAGTTGCAAAAGTTTGAAAATTGCTTAGAATTCTCCTGTGGACAAAGTTCGTCCAGTTATTGGGAAAAATTGTGAAAGACTTTGTAAAGTGTCTTAACTAGTTCATTTATCCAAATTATCAACAGATTCTATCATCCTTGAGTTATTTCCCAACTCTGTAAGTTTTAGAAAACTGATAATAACATACAAATTAACTGTGTGGGGGTAGAGGAAATTATTACTAATATTGCCCTATGGACCAATCCATTCTGCATCAGTTTGTAAATTCATTTCAGAATTCCTTATTTCCTGTACATGTCTCTGCTCTTTTGAATTTTCCTTAGAACCACTTGTAACAAACATCTTAACAGTAAAACTTGGGCACACACTCATATCATTTCCTCATGAGAATAATGATTATATCCTCTTTCAAAAATAATTCTTTAACATCACAAATTGTACTTTGATGGTGATATTTTCCAGGATGTGTCAAAACACCATGTACACTAACTCCTTAATAGTGAAGCAGTATACATTTGTCTGGGGGCTTCCCAGGTGGCTCAGCAGTAAAGAATTCACCTCCCAATGCAGGAAAGGAGACATGGGTTCAATCGCTAGGTCGGAAAGATCCCCTGAAGAAGGAAGTGGCAACCCACTCCAGTATTCCTGCCTGGAGAATCCCGTGGACAGAGAAGCCTGGCAGGCTACAGTCCACGAGGTGGCAAAGAGTTATACACAACTGAGCATATACACATGTAAGCACGCATTTGTCTGACAGAGTCAATTGTTTAAGGTTATTGAAATGGATTTCATACCTTAAAAAAACAGCCCCAGACCTTGCAAAAGAAGATATAAGTCCATTGCATATCAAGAATCATTTGAAATACATCTTTAATTTTTAAAAAATCAATATGCAATCTACAAAATACTTTGTTACATGATTATTAAGGCTCAATATGTTTTATATTTGTATTGATGACATAAAATCATATTTTGAGTAAGATATAATAATACTTAGTCATTATTAAGGAAGGCCTCCTGACCGAATTTATAAAAGAGAAAGGGCTATATCAAAACACAAACCCAGAATGAAGGGAACTAAAACCCTACAATTACCTAACACAGAAATCAGGTCAAAATGCCAGCCTTTATTTATGTTAAGGAGGGCTTTTTTTTTATTCTTTTTAAATGGATAAACTATTTCTAGTCCCATTAAAAAAAAAGGAAATGTCCTTAAATTCAGCTTTGTACAACTGATCAGGTAACCATCAAGCCATGAATTCATTTACAGAGTTAATACGATCCTTTGACTGGTAAGGCAACTAGACCAGACCAATTAGAGCAGAGCAACCCATCCCAAACTGGCCAACTGCTTGGAAGTCTGCCATTCAGTCACTTTTACAAAAGACCCCTAATGGGTCAAACTCATAAAGCATTGATCTAAATAAATTACCTAAATTAAAATGCTATTAAGGAGTAGTTCCTCCTTCATTCACTTCCTTCCTCCCTTCCTGACCTTAAAAGAAGGAGTTTTTGTCATTGTTGTTTTGAAGATCATCATTTACTTTCTGGAAAAGGAGATTCTACTTTTTAATTTGTAAGTCTAAGTGGACTCTACCTGATTTTTCACTTAGAGCACCAAGATCACATTTGACCTTCTGCCACAGCTCAGGTCAGAAGAACTGTATTAAAAATTCTCTCCACCCAACAGAGAATGTTAATTTAATGCTAAGTAATGAATATTTAAGGACCCTAATAGATGTGCAAATGAACAATTATGCTGCAGAACCCTGCTGTTCCTACCATCACCCTTTGCATTGCCACAAAACCTCAACTTGGGCTTCAGTCAGCTTTTCGTTATTATTTTCAGCACTGAATCTTGAGATGCGTCTGAAGGCTGGAGGGCTGGTGAATAAATGACTCCAGCAGTGAGGTGCCGGCACATGCTGGCAACCTGGAAAGCCTGAGGGGTGATTAATTGGACCCTATGCTGAAATTACTTTGAGGTGTAAATATTCATTAAGTTCATCCGAATTAGACTCTGAGTTCTTTATGGGCAGGATGCCATAAAACAGATCTGAAAGGACCAGCAGTAATTAACTCAGTTACCATCCCTGGGACCATGGAGCAGCACCAAGTTCAGCCTGCCTCCATATTTGCTCTGAGCAGATTGAAGTCAGTCCAGAATGTGCCACACCAGGTGAGTCAGGATGGTAGAATTTTTTTTATATGATGCACACACAGATTTGCTCTCATATATATCTATAGCGAGTCTCAAGCATGTGATATTATGAGCAACACATCAAGTGAAGTTAAAAAGAGCAACACCAATTCATTTTAACAGTCAACTTTTGCATTCTTTGCCTTTACAGTAAAATAATGAAAAGCAGTAAATCTGCTGATTGATACAAACCATCATAAATGTTTGTTTTAATTTGCATTTTGAACAGATTAAAATGAATGTAATATAACATTAAATAAAATGTATGAGGGCCAACAGATAATGTTGTTTGGAAGAATACTGTCATATCAGTTTTGACTCAAAACAAATCTGGTAAATAGAGAAAAATATCTCCTAATCATATTTAAGGATCAACATAAATTGAAGGTGTATTAATATAATGTTTTTTTCCATGTTTTTCCTACTAAAAAAATACCTAGAACATAGATTTCCTAAATGTAAAAGTCTGACTTTTCACTGTAAACACTTAAAGGAAGTTATAAACAGAATTATAACTGCTAATGCCATTGACTTTTCATTAAAAAAACAAACATTTATCTGACTTTGAAAAACAGAAATATCACTTGTTAGAAATGTAGACAAAATAATCTAGTATCTTTCACTTTGCTCATCTTTTAAAGAAAATCACTCTAAATTAAGCAGAATTAGCATAAATAGCATGTTAGCAGGACTAGCATAAAATCATCATGATTCAGACTTCTACTTAAGAGGGGCTTGTGTTAATTACAAATAATACTTAATCAAAATACATTCTTAGAGTCTACACTTTTGAGAAGCAACATTCACGGACTATGAAAATTCATTTTTAACATACATTAATATTTTAACTAGTGTCCATACTAGGATTTCATTCTGAAAGGAATCTCTCCAAGCAAAAGGCAGTATGTTGCAGTGACTTGTACTAAAATATGCATAATAACAGAACGCGTCCTTGCCGCACATATCAGCATACAAATACATTTTGAAAATAATAATACCACGGGGGAAAGAGAGGTACCAAATACAGCTGATGATTACTCACCAATGTGATAACAAGACAGGAAGATAAATAATTCAGAATCAGAGATAGTTCCACATCTCCATTTTAGCCCGTGGTTTCCACATCATTCTACAATAGCCACATTTCAGAGAAGAGCAAGAGGGAAAATTAAGTACTTTGGTTTATGTCTCCTTCAACTGCCTTCTCCTCTAGCACAGGTGCTAACTTAATAAGAAGAGATGGGGCTGGAGGATAATAAACATGGCATCAATCCAGAGTGGAAAACAATCAGCCCCCGAGTAATCAAAAATCAAAAATGCTTTGGACAGTGGCTGTGAGGTCACACACTGGAGAAGAGTACCTTTGAGTTATACTAGGAAATAAAAACATCACAAAAATTCAAGACACATTTTAGATCAAACCCCTGGGGCACAAACATATCCAAAGCATAAAAGATAGTTGGTTCGCTTGCAGGTCTAAACTCCCCTAAACACGGCCAGTGGGTCTGTCATTCCCGCTGAACAGCAGTAGAGGACTTGGTGTGGCTTCTGTCAATTATGTATTTGCAAAGTGGGTCATCATCACTGACTCCTGCTACTCCTACTGAGTTACGCAGTCACCAGCTTTATCCGGGTCTTCTCCATCGATTTTAATCCACTTCTTTTCTATTTCAACCTGTTGCGCAAAAGCAAAACAGGAGGAAGCATTAATGAACGCAACACGGCGTAACACTTGAGTTCTGTTTTGTAAACCAGCAAGCACTGTAGCCACCTCATCCTCTGCACACAAACACAGCCCCTCCACCCTGCCATGCCCGTTCCCAAGTGAGGCGCACTGCTCTCCTTCTGGACAACAAGTCTCCTAAATCCTTCCCTCTAGGGCCAAATCTTGAAGAGGACAAAGTTTCTTCTCAGTCAAACACAGGTGTACACAGAATACACATACTGATAAGACATTTACAAATCTAGCTAGACATGTGATCAATTATATCCCCCAAGTACCACATATCCAGCTTCGGGCCTCCCTGAGATTCAGAGTACACCCAAAATCATCCCTCTAACTAAAACAAACTAGTTTACAATAGTAATCCATCTGGGCCAAACCATCCACCTGTCCCTCACCTCTGTCATCTCACCCTTTCAAACGTTATCTCCTCACAGAGTCCCTCCGGGACCACTCTAGATGAGGAAGCCCTCCATCCCTCTCTATCCTGTGACCTTCTTTTATTCTCTTCTGAGTTTGTCAATACTTCAAATTATGGTACTTTCTTACTGATTACTTTTTGTCCTGTCACTAGAAGGTAGGCTTTACGAGGACAGGGACTTCACCTTTGTGTCTCAGCATCTACAGCAGCAGATGGCACTTTGAAACTGCTCAATAAATACTTGTTAAATGGAAGATAACATTTTGAAACCGACTGCCATCAAAGCTAAAGAGACTTTGGTACATAACTCTGAGTGGTCCTCTACAAACTATGTGAAATTGGCGCATCCCAGGAACGGCAGATGGTATGAAGTCTCCATGCGCACTTGAGCCACATTTCAGTCACACGTAACACTTAGATGCCTAGTGTTACAGGTCAGCTTCCCCAAGCAGCAGATGCTGAGATGGAGACTGGGGTGCAGAAGTTTACTGTGGAGAGCTCCTGGGGTCAACACCTGACTGACACAGAAAGGGGAGGGGAGAGAAAGGGAGAAGGAGGGGAGGGAGGCGAGGGGAGGGAAAGGGGCAGAACAGGAAGGGAGAGAGGCTGGCCTACAAAGCAGTCACAGTAAAGGTTTTAGCCAATCCCCAGAGAGGGATGAAGCTAGGATGGCCCTGCAGGGTTATTGCAACTTGAGGCAGAAGGGCGTTTAGACCCCTGATCCACCAGTCATTGGACACAGGCTGCCCCAGGAAGGGGATGTGACCTGGAGAGTGGCATATTGCATCATCCAGGGCAATTCCCAGCTGCTGAATCAGTCCTTTGGTTTTGAAGGGACGCACAGAATAGCACCCACTCATCATTGGTTTTACCAATACAGAAAACATTACTGGACCGGAACATACAGGCTTCTGAACAGACAGTCCAAAATAAAGACAATTTCAGACTTAGGTTACTATATTATAGAACCGCTAGTTGGTGCTAATGATATATAATCACACCATTTCAAGATGCTATGGGAAATGTGTGACAGAAGTTATTTCTGTAACTACTAACTTTGAAGCTGAGAAGGAAAAGCAAGCTTAGGAACAAGTGCAAGTGTACCTCACTCTCTAATTCAACCGGCTCAAGAACGCAGATGAGCTGATGGTGAACATTTAAAATTGTGGTGACGCAGTAACTCAGCATTTCCCCAAACAGCGCACCACAGAATACAGTTACACAAGATACTGACTGGCGTTTCAAGGGAGACAAGATTCCATAATTGGCAAGGAGGGAGAGACTGAGCTAAGTTTAGTAAGTTTCTTTACTGCAGGACTTCCTTGTTCAACATTAAGTGGATAGCATTCCCCAACTTATTTTTTTCTTAGATCATTATATGGGACATATGTCCCATAGAACACATCTTGGGAAATGTTATTCTGATAAAACCTTTATTACAAATATGCTTCTGAAATGTGAACTTATTTTTAATGCCCTGTTTTTCACTGAGATCTGAGTTAAGTACATGGCACTGTCCTCAGGTTCCTAATGTTCTCTAGAACTGAGGGGAAGAACTAGGCTCACCGGTGACCATCAAGTTTCCACAACTGGGCTCTTTTCTAGGTCTAATACATACATACACAGGAAGTTACTTAAGAGGGCAAACAAGAATCTAAAGCCAAATCAGGTCACAGCTTCAAAAGTCCCATCCTAACCCCAAGGGCTTTGGGATGTACCTGGATGTTGTAGCAAGCCCGATGATGAATGTGTTTTTGAGGCTGGACATCACTCTCCACCCCCAGAGACCTGACCTCTGTCCCTGAAGCAGTGGTATCAAGGATCCCAAACTGAACAGTAGCAAATGGATACCAGTCGGAGGGAATTTCTTGGTCTGATCCAAGTTCTAGTTTGTAAGACAAACAATGGGGATGATCAGGACCTTGAAGAAAAAAAAAATCAAAAGGTCAGTCAAAGCATTTCAATGGGCAGTGCACATTTCTCATGAGTGTAAAAGGCATGCATCTCTCTCTTTAATAAACATTTCCATTAGCACTCTGGCTGTGAATTCCATTGAATTACATATCTTCAAAATTCACAATCTTGCACTAATTGGGGAGGGGGCAATCTAACTGCATTTTTTAAAGTACTAGCTTTAAAGTAAGTACAATTTATCATTATATAGTTACATATGTTAACTCCCAAAATATTTTCAAGTAGAAGTAGGCTGTTTCTTTTTTCAAAAAGAAAGTTAAATATTTCATTTAATTATTCAAATAAAACAATGACCAACAACAGTGACAAAAAATTCAGAGTTATATCAAGTTCATACGTACAAAAAAATATCTTCATGACCCAGATATTCACGATGGTGTGATCACTCACCTAGAGACAGACATCCTGGAATGTGAAGTCAAGTGGGCCTTAGGAAGCATCACTATGAACAAAGCTAGTGGAGGTGATGGAATTCCAGTTGAACTATTCCAAATCCTGAAAGATGATGCTGTGAAAGTGCTGCAGTCAATATGCCAGCAAATTTGGAAAACTCAGCAGTGGCCACAGGACTGGAAAAGGTCCGTTTCCATTTCAATCCCAAAGAAAGGCAATGCCAAAGAATGCTCAAACTACCACACAATTGCACTCATCTCACACGCTAGTAAAGTAATGCTCAAAATTCTCCAAGTCAGGATTCAGCAATACATGAACCGTGAACTTCCAGATGTTCAAGCTGGTTTTAAAAAAACCAGAGATCAAATTGCAAACATCTGCTGGATCATCAAAAAAGCAAGAGAGTTCCAGAAAAACATCTATTTCTGCTTTACTGACTACATTAAAGCCTTTGACTGTGTGGATCACAATAAACTGTGGAAAATTCTGAAAGAGATGGGAATACCAGACCACCTGACCTGCCTCTTGAGAAACCTATATGCAGGTCAGGAAGCAACAGCTAGAACTGGACATGGAACAACAGACTGGTTCCAAATAGGAAAAGGAGTACGTCAAGGCTGTATATTGTCACCCTGCTTATTTAACTTACATGCAGAGTACATCAAGAGAAACGCTGGGCTGGAAGAAGCACAAGCTGGAATCAAGATTGCCGGGAGAAATATCAATAACCTCAGATATGCAGATGACATGACCCTTATGGCAGAAAGTGAAGAAGAACTAAAGAGCCTCTTGATGAAAGTGAAAGAGGAGAGTGAAAATGTTGGCTTAAAGCTCAACATTCAGAAAACTAAGATCATGGCATCTGGTCCCATCACTTCATAGCAAATAGATGGGGAAACAGTGGAAACAGTGGCTGACTTTATTCTGGGGGGCTCCAAAATCACTGCAGATGGTGACTGCAGCCATGAAATTAAAAGACGCTTGCTCCTTGGAAGGAAAGTTATGACCAACCTAGATAGCATATTGAAAAGCAGAGACATTACTTTGCCAACAAAGGTCCGTCTAGTCAAGGCTATGGTTTTTCCAGTAGTCATGTATGGATTTGAGAGTTGGACTGTAAAGAAAGCTGAGCACCAAAGAATTGATACTTTTGAACTGTGGTGTTGGAGAAGACTCTTGAGAGTCCCTTAGACTGCAAGGAGATCCAACCAGTCCATCCTAAAGGAGATCAGTCCTGGGTGTTCATTGGAAGGACTGATGTTGAAGCTGAAACTCCAACTTTGGCTACCTGATGCAAAGAGCTGACTCATTTGAAAAGACCCTGATGCTGGGAAAGATTGAGGGCTGGAGAAGGGGATGACAGAGGATGAGATGGTTGGATGGCATCACTGACTCAATGGACATGAATTTGGGTGGACTCTGAGAGTTGGTGATGGACAGGGAGGCCTGGCGTGCTGCGATTCATGGGGTCACAGAGTCGGACACGACTAAGCGACTGAACTGAACATATGTGAGTGCCTTCTATTGAGTGATTCTAATTCAGAATAATAGAATAACATAAGCATGCTAAGTTTTTTAAATTAAAAGATGAGTAATATTTAAATTAAGCATCATTGTTGGGCTACAATGCACATAAGATGTATTTAAAAAGAAAAGTTTCTGTTAAGTAGACTAAGATCTTATGATAATTCTTAATTTTTTTCATTTTCTTACTGTTCTATTTATTGATAATGCAAAGGAAAATTTCAGAGTAAATTAGGTCACTTTATAAAGAATTATGGTTTTTTTAAAGTCCAACTTAGTGAATTTTTTCTTGCATTTCAGAAAAGATTCTAAGCCAAGGATTCTTTTTTTTAGTGGGACATTAATTTTGAGTACATTAATTCCCACTTACCCTCCTCAAAGCTTTGACTGGAACAAATGTACAGCGTGGAGATGGGCATACTGACTTTCAATGTTTCCACGATTTTTTTCTTCACTTAGTTCGCTTTGCCATGTATTGAGCATCTACTCTATACCAAACCAGACTCTCTGCCAGACCTTGGGATATCAGATATACACAAAAACTTTTAAGAGGGGTTATATACTGTGTGTTTATGTATGTGTGTTACAGCGAAGTTAAAAATATTTTCAATGTAATCACTGCAGTAACTCTACGAATGTTCCATGATTCTGTTCCACCAGTCCACAGTGCCTGCATATTCCATGTAGCTGCGTGTGCTAAGTCGCTCTAGTCATGTCCGACTCTGTGTGACCCTATGGATAGCAGCCCACCAGGCTCCTCTGTCCATGAGGTTCTCCAGGCAAGCATACTAGAGTGCATTCCCACTTCCTCCTCCAGGGGATCTTCCCAACCCAGGGACCGAACCCTCATATCTTACGTCTCCTGCATTGGCATATTCCATCTACATATTCCTTGTAGCCACCTTTACTTATGCAAGAGATAACAATAATTTCAAAAGCCAGATTAAATTACCATACCACTGACATGACACAAGAAAGAACATTTCTATCAAAAGATAGCTTTAGGCACAAAAACAAGAATTTAAAGGATTTCACTTAATTCTTAAAAGATAAATTGCCTTTCATGCCTTACAACCTGCTTCTTATGGAGAGACTAATAGAATTGTAAGGCTATAAAAGCCCTTGAGAAGTCACCCATCAACAGATGCTGATTAGCGTCTCCACCACTCACTCGTAGGGCAAGACAACAGCGGCCCCAGAATTGCTTTACACTACCCAGATCACTGTAGTCAAGTGATAACTTTATTAAAACACACACACACACCCCCAGGGGAGATTCCACAATCCATTAGCTTTTCTAGCCTTCTGTCTACAGGATACAGTAAGTTTATTTAAACTTAATTCAGGCACTCTTGAGTCCTTTATGGCATGGTGGTTAAGCACATAAGCACTCGACTCAGGATGCCCAGGATCAGATCCCAGCTCTGCTACTTGAAAGATGTGTGAGACCCTTCACAAGTTATTTGATCGCTGCGAGCCTCAGTTTCCCCATCTGAAAATGGATGTGATGATGGTAACAGTATGAACCATATGGGATTGCTGTGAGGACTAAAGAAGCCAGCTGGCACACACAGCTGTAGAGCCGTAGTACACCATGCGCTTAGCCACTCAGTCATGTCCAACTCTTTGAGACCCCACGGACTTTAGCCTGCCAGGCTCCTCTGTCCACAGGGATTCTCCAGGCAAGTATACTGGAGTGGGCTGCCATGCCCTCCTCCAGAGGATCTTCCCAACCCAGGGATCGAAACCAGGTCTCTGCACTGCAGGCGGATTCTTTACCCTCTTGAGAGTTGTACTGATAGAAGTGCAAAGTGTTCTTTGATTATAAATTCAATAATATCATTTAATGACTGTAATTCTGCTAATGAAAGGACTGTGAATTCTACACTTTTAGAGCTGAAAATAATACTAAAGATTATCTAATTTGATACATTTTAAAGAAAAATTCTTTTGGAATTTTGCAATGAAAATAACCCAACTTTAAGACCTAGTAGTCCAAAAATAGGTTTAGGAAAAAAACCTTTCTATCCACTTTTCTAAAAAAAAAAAAAGAAGAAGAAGGTTTAAAGATAAAGAACATTTTTCTGACATATCTTTTCTTGGCTTTTAAAACTCTAAATACTCTACAATGTTTAGTAACTCACACTCCCTTTGAACTTTGATATCCATAAAGAAAAGTATCATGTCTATCCTTAGCGCAAGTCTGGCACATTTGGAGCTGAAAGGCTATTAGTGGAATTTACAAGAGAATAACTAATAGAGGAAAATCATGTTCTTTATCTCAGTACTGACCACCAGGGGGCACTCTCAGGCTTTGGTAATCAGTCTCACCGCTTTCTAAGGACTATGCATACAAATCACAAAATCTGTTCAGGTCTAGTAGATATCCAGTCCTTCTTGAACCAAAATATTTTACATCTGAAACGGAAATGGTGAGAGTTGGAGGGAATGAATGGTAGGAGGGTGACACCAGTGGAGGAGGAGAGAAAAACCAATGTACTGAAGAGACAGCAAAGAAAAAAGTAATAGCAGGATATATTTTAAAATTGGTAAAACCAGGAGAGTGGAGATAGACGTATGTTAAGTGACCCTCCGTCATTCTCACCTCTCTCTCTAATCCTATGCTGCCATATGCACCCTCTATGGCTAACAAGGTTTTCCTGTTTTCATTCTCTCCCCCTCCTTCCTCCGTTTTCCTCTCTCTCCCTCCCCCCTTTATCCACCGCCTTCTCCTCCTCCTCTTCATCTTTCCCACCCCCAGAAAAATCTGTGCTCAAGAAAAGTCCTCTGTTGTCATTCACACCTTAGCCTGAATGAACTATCTGGGGCCAACCTTTGTTTAAAATGAAAGGCTCACTCACTGTTACAGGCATATTAAGCACTGGCATGATGGCAGAAAAGACATTTAAGGAGCCAACATCCCACCTCCCCTAAAATCACGAGTGATTTCACCAACAGGAAAGGTCAATACTGATTTCACAAATCCCCAAGAAAGGGGCATTTTTTAAAAAATTTGTTTTTAATGAGTACAAGTACTTCATATAGACTTTTTAGTTTCAATTTTTCTAAATTTTTTTTCCCTAACAGTGTAGGTTTTTCAGAAGCTAGCTTGAAAGGGTAACGTTTTAAAGAACTTCTTTTAAAATCCTCTCTTCTCTAAATACCCAAGTGATTTTTAAAATCGTATAGAAACATCAAGATGCATTCTAAGTCCTTGCTCCTCTGCATGAGGCCCATGGCCAGCGGCCCTGGCATCGCTGGAGCATGTGTGGGAGACACAGTATGGGGAGCCCCACCTGCCGAATCAGAGTCCACATTCTAACAAGGCGATTCATGTGCACGCCAACACTTGAGAAGCACTGCCTCAGGATAAAGACTTCCTCTCTACTCTAGCCTTACTCTTTCTATGCTTCTCAAGAAAAAAGTGGCAGGAAGCCTCTTAATCTTTGCATTACCACCCCTACCACCCCTGTGGTGGAGAAGCCTCCGTGACAAGTCCACGTGACCCCAGAAGTGTCCAGACCCAGCCTGGCTCAGAGCCCCCCTTCCCCCAGACTCCACTGGTCACAGCTTCACTGCCTTCTCAGTGGGCCTCCTCTTGGTGCACAGGCCTGATCTGAATGAAGCAGCTTTGATCCCAAGGGATTTATTTGGTCAGTGAGTTCTCACTATGTAGTTGGCTGGAATGCTTGTAAAACATCTTTCTGCATGAGCCTCGTGCTAGGACAGTCCTCTACAAGAATTCCCAAAGGCCAGGACCAAGTCCAGAGAGCCTCTCTGGGAATGCATCCTTCTAATTGTCCTCAGTGAGCACAACTGCTGGTAAATGCAGATGGGAGGGTAGTAAGGGAGCTCTAGAAGACACAGGATGCAGAGAGCAGGGAGGACTGATGCCTAGGAGGCCAGGACAGTTCTCCCAGGAGAGCTACCAGGCCAGCAGCGTGGAAGAGCCTCTCACAAGCACCAATACCTGGGCTTCAGGCCTGGAGTCTGCTTGGTGGGGATGAGGCCTATATGTGCTATTTTAAATATTATAACTCTAATGATTCTAAGGACTCTAACATGCAGCCAGGGCTGGAAACAGATTTTAAAAGGAGTGAGGAGAGGCTATCTTAGCTAATGGCACCACTGCCCATCTTTTCGTAAAAGCCATAGGCCCTGAACTCCTCCCAGCCCCTCCCTTCCCCCCGAGCCCATAGACTGCCCGTCACTGTCTCGGGGTCACCCTTCACCTTTGTCTCAGTTCTCCCACTGCCCCCTCTTGTCCTATTCAGTCCCTCTCCCTTCTACCAGCCTCCCGTTACTTTAATCTACTTCTGAATCTCTCCTCCACAATGTACGCCTGACTTTCTAAAACAAGGTAGAATTCCGTCACAAATGTGCCTGAAAACATTCCAGAGGCCCTGTTGACAATCCCCACACCCCACAGCGTGGCTCACAACACTCTTCGCATCCTGGTTTCCTCTCCAACTCTCCCCTCAGTCCTGAAACTCAGGTAAGATCCCCCCATCGACGCACCTGTGTTTCTGCTGTTTCTGTCTTGATGGAATCCCACTGATTCTCACAGGCCAAGCTGAAGCATCCCCTCTCCAGCAGAGCCTTCCCTACCCGTCCCCCCGTAGCTGATCACCCCTTCCTCTGGGGTCCCCATCAGGTATGTAGGTACATGCCTGCAATAGAAGAAAGTACAGTGCCATCGTGCCTTTGGATAGCTGCTTCCGCGTCTGCCTCACCCATCAGACATCTGTTTCCGGAAAGCAGGGAACATGTTTCTATCTGTGTCCCCCGAGCACCCAGCACAGAGCCTGAACCTACAGGAAATTTCGTGGGTGTTGGTGCAACAGATGCGTGAATGAGAGAGCCATCCCATTAAATTCTTGTTGAATGGATTGATTACCTATACCATTAATTCTGAGAAAATGCAGTATTCTGAACAGGATCATTTTTACAAGAAGCTTTATATATGTTGTTCCCCTTTTAAAATCAGAAAAGGATGATTTGCATGGGTTCTCAGTTTGAAAAAGAAGTGTGGCTGCCCCGGCGGGTCTAGGCTGCACCAAGACAGAGCAGCTGGAGTGGGCTCCCTGCACACCTTGCCTGCCCTGAGCCCAGCCAGACAAGCCAGCAGGCTGAACCCTCAGTGCTCCTCTCTCAGAGGCATAATCATTCTTCACATCTGTGCAAAAGTTACACTTGACCTTCTGTTCCAGGTCCAGTGACCATCTCTAGGACTAAAGGAGAACAACAGGAGTCGGGTTATCACCCAGACCTCAGGGGACATCTCTGGGGACCGAGGAGATTACAGCCAGCGTTCCAGCCTGCCTCCCCATCTTTCCCTTTGTGTTTAGCAAAATAAAAGTCACAAATAACTTTGAGAGCAGATCCCTTGGAACCACATACTCAAAACCTGACAATTTGTTTCCTTGGGAGGAAGATAATCTGAGAATAGTTTTAACTTGTTCCTCATTATCAAGAAGGCAGGAAACAGTCCCTAAATGGATTCTATCATGGAAGACAATCCCATCACGTTAGAGTTGCCCAGAAGGTGCCCTTAGAGGCCACACCTGTGAGCATACTACCCCATCACTGCCTCTCCCCGCCTGCCTGGGCTCTCCTGGCTATTCCTTGGAACTAGGAGGTAACTACAAACTACTGCGAGTCCAGAGAACAATGTGGAGGGGAGTTGGGCATAAAAGGAGAAAAGCAAGTTCTGTCAGAAAGGGCTACTGAGCAGGGGCTTACCTTCAGCACAGGGGCCTGGGACTTGTCAGCCACAAGCTCTGTCTCTCACCTGCCAGGCCCTGTCCGTAATTCAAGCTGCAATTAGTTGAGAGATGCTACACATTAGGTTCACCTGGGCCCCTATCCAAGACATTCTGATTTAACTGGCATACAGTAGAGCCTGAATGGGCTTCTCTTGTGACTCAGTGGTAAAGAATCCTCCTGCCAATGCAGGAGACACGGGTTTGATTCCTGGGTGGGAAAGATTCCCTGGAGGAGGAAATGGCAACCCATTCCAGTATGCTTGCCTGGGAAATCACATGGACAGAGGAGCCTGGCAGGCTAAAGCCCATGGGGTTGCAAAGAGTCACACATGACTGAGCATAGCACAGCAGGCTATTCTAACAGATAGCCCATTTTGAAAAACATTGCTGGAGGTCTACCCCAAATAAAAATGCTTCCTCTGAAGTCTACAGTGTGAAGGTCCTACGATGAAATTAAATTTCCCTGAAGGACTAGTCCAGCTGAGAGCTAGTTCAAAGTAGGAAACAATCTTACTTCTCTTGAGCCCCAGCACCTGATGTGGCACTTGGAATACAAAAAGTGCTCAATAAAGGTTGGCTTAAATGATGAATGCATCAACTCAAATGCTCCAAACCTGCCCCCAACTTCATTCCAAAGCCCAGTGTTCTGCTAGAAATAACTGAACTAAAACAGGGAGCAGCCCTAATTTCAAATTTTGCTTTTTTGCTTTATGATGCTACACCCACACTAACTTACTGTGCCTGCGTGCTAAGTCGCTTCAGTCATATCCGACTCCATGCGACCCTATGGACTGTAGCCGGCCATGTTCCTCTGTTCAAGACATTCTCCAGGCAAGAATACTGGAGTGAGTTGCCATGCCCTCCTCCAGGGGATCTTCCCAACCCAGAGATCAAACCCAGATCTCTTATGTCTCCTGCATTAGCAGGTGGGTTCTTTACCACTAGTGCCACCTGGGAAGCCCCCACTAACTCACTGCTGCTGCTGCTGCTGCTGCTGCTAAGTAGCTTTAGTCGTGTCCAACTCTGCGCGACCCCATAGACAGCAGCCCACCAGACTCCCCTGTCCCTGGGATTCTCCAGGCAAGAACACTGGAGTGGGTTGCCATTTCCTTCTCCAATCACCAACTCACTACTTTAAAATAAATGCAATTCTAGAACTGTCTGTTCAAATTTCTAAACTTCTAGATTCACTGTTTTCTTTGCAAAATAAAAAAAGTAACTGTTTCAATGCTTAATTAAAATTAAAACAACTTGTCAAGATGGTCAAATCGGTCAATTCAGCAAAAGAAATTAACTTGGGTAAAGATAAAAGGCAGTCTTATTTCAAAGTAAAAGTGAAACTGTAAGTCGCTAAGTCGTGTTGACTCTTTGTGACCCCATGGACTGACTATACAGTCCATAGAATTCTCCAAGCCAGAATACTAGAGTGGGAGCCTTTCCTTCTCCAAGGGATCTTCCCAACCCAGGGATCGAACCCAGGTCTCCCACATTGCAGGTGGATTCTTTACCATCTAAGCCACAAGGGAAGCCAAAAAATACTGGAGTGGGTTAGCCTATCCCTTCTCCAGTGGATCTTCCCGACCCAGGAATCAAACCGGGGTCTCCTGCTTTGCAGGCGGATTCTTTACCAACTGAGCTATCACTTGAAACAAGGAGGAAGTCTTGGTACTGGCTGAGAATATAAAAGGTTCAGGTATATTCAAGGATGACAGATCTTAAAAGGTTAACTAGGAATCTAAGCTATATGAACAATAATTTTAATATCTGAGGTTGATGTGAAGAGGTCCAGCTAGAAATTTTCCCTCAGTATCACTATCCATAATAAAATCCTAGCTTCAGATGGTAGTCCTTACGCTATTTAAAAAAAAAAAAATTCAGTTAAACTTATCTGGTAGAAATAGGTATAAAGGGACAAAATAAGTCAGTTGTTTGACTAAATGTTCCATCTCCCACCCACTGATGTAATAACCATGGCCTTAGCTAACTGACATTATCATCTGCCCCAGTCTGGTTTCAACCCAAGGAGAAGGGTGAAAACATTTAAGAGATTTCATATGAAAATCAGCTTAGTGTGTTGAATATTTACTTGAATTTTTATCAGGAAGCCGGTCTATCTTCCATACCACAGCCCGGTAGGCACTCTCATATTTTGCAGACCCCACCGTGACCTGTATGACAGGTTCAGATTCAAGTTCGTGTAAACTCCCCAGACACGCCCGGCGGTTCATTTTGGCTTTCAGGGACTTCTGCCTCTGGAGGTTCATGGTCCAGAGGGCCTTGATCCACTGAGACGGGACAGGAAAGTGTATCATTATGTTGTCACAGGACCTCAAGGAACCGGCATGGGATGGTCTCTGGACCAATGGGGCCATGTTGACAAAGGCCTGAAGCTCCACATACGCCCCCTGGACAACCACTACCGACTTCAGGGAAAAGGGAAGATCTTCCCCGCTGTGCGAAGTTTTGAAACGCATCAGCTCAAACCTGCAGGCATCCAGAGGTACAAACTTAATGATTCTTGATTGCTCAAATTCTTGTGCTTTCACACACTTATGAAAATGATAGTCAAGAATATCAATCCCCTTCTTTTCTGGATCTTTCTCAAAATAGCGTTCATTTCGCTTCTGTAGCTCATGGTCATTCAAGGTTAAAAAGCATTCAGTGTTGCCATTCACAAAGCAGAGGCAAGAGATTTGAGTTATCACAGCGCTTTCAACCAATTTTCCTTCTTCTTTAGTGATTTTACCCCAAAAATTGTCCACAATTTCCAGGAAAATTTCTTGCTCCTCATAGTTCTTCTTTGGTTTTGAAACAGCTGGCAGCCTTATCAGCTCCTCCTCCACAGTGGTCAGAAAGTCGAGGAAGTCATGGTACTCTGTGGACCCCAACTTCAGCATTTGTTCTATGTCTGGTTCATGAACTACTTCTGTCTTAGAATGGTATTTCCTTTTTTCTGTGTAAGACACATGTTCAATCTTCACAGTATGGATTTTTCCTGCCATACTAAAGTTCTCAACTTTGGGTTCAGAAAGCCTGCAGTATGGATCAAGCTGTAACTCTTTAAATGGTTTTTCTAGCCCCTTCTCATAATACATTTGTAAAATTCCTCCAGGTAAGACTTTTAGAAAAATTGGCCCCCACTGACGGGAAGACATCATGTTCTTCTTCTCTGGAATTCTCATCATGAAAGCCCATCCAGCTTTTGGCTGACTCCTGAAGAGCATGTGGGGGACAAAGGAAGAGGCAGGGTCTTCAGCATACAGACACTGCATAGACAAATTTCCAAATGAGTCTTGGTTCTCAGCTGATTGGAGATATTCAAGTTTCTCACAGATGTAGTTGAGTGAACACTGATTTAAGCCTTTTTGATCCACAGGCACCTCTTTGTCTCTTGATGGGAAGATCTTTCTGCTTCCTGGAGGGTCGAAGGTGAGCTGGGAAGCACTGCCTTCATCTTTCCAAAACGGACTTGAAAAGGCACACTCCTCCCGAAAATACTGAAATTGGGGAGTATCACTTTGGAACCCTTCAGCCTGGTGAGGGCTCATTTCATCTGCAAGACCCACTTTGGAGGCTGGATGTATACATGAGTGGTCGCTGGGTAAGGAAGCTTGGGAGAAACAGGTTGGCTTAGTAGCCAATGAGGAAGAACCTGTTGCTGTTGTAAGTGGACTGTTTGAAGATGATTCTGGAATAGGATAAAGCACATGAGTCCCTGCTTTGGGGATGCCAGGAAAACCTGGGAAGTCTTTGGTAGGTGTAGAAAGAGGAGAGTTACTTGGAGGTCCTGGACTGAAGTAAAAGTCTATGATGGGAGAGGAGAGAGGGGTGCTGCTGGTAGAGGAAGATCCACTAGGAAATTCCTTAGGGCCAGAAAGGTTCAGTTTAAGTCCATTTGGCCGACAAATGCCTTGATTCTCCAGAGGGAAATTCTTTGACTTTTGAGAAGACTGAAAAGTAGGGTCATCATCAAATGTGACCCAGTTGCCTGGATTCGTGGAACACATCTTTGGGATCAGACTGTGGTCTTGCCAATGAATCAGATATGTTGTCTCTGTTAAAGGAGAAAAAGAAAATAATATAAAATGAGGGGGAAAAAATTCAAGTTACTAGAGGTCTTCATTCTGAGAAATACTTGGATTTTAAAATATCCAGATTTATAGATTAACTGAGTTTAAAGAAATGCTTGAAACAGTACAGTTTGATGGCTGAATGGATTAAAAAAAAAAAAGATCTAAATGTATATGGTTTATAAGAGACCCACTTTAGATTTAAAAAATACACAGGCTGAAAGTGAAAAGATGGGAAAAGATATTCTATGGAAACAGAAACCAAAAGAGAGGAGGGGTGGCCATACTAATAGGGCTAAATAGACTTTTGGTCAAAACCTGTCACAAAAGCCAAAAAAGGGCATTATATAATGAAAAAAAGGTCAGCTCACCAGGAAGATATTACAAGTACATATAAACCCAACAACAATGCACCCAAATATATGAAGCAAACATTAAAAAACTGAAGGGAGAAAAAGACAGCAACACAATAATAGTAACAGATTTCAATACTTCCATTTCAATAATGGATAGAACAACCAGATAGAAGATCAATAAAGACATGCTGCTGCTGCTGCTAAGTCGCTTCAGTAAAGACATAGAGGACTTGAACAACACTGTAGACCAAATGAACTGGACAGATATATACAAAATATTCTACATAATAGCATCAGAATACACATTCTTCTCAGGCACACACATAACATTCTTCAGGAGAGATCAGTTAGTTTACAAAAAAAGCCTCAACAAATTTAAAAAGATTGAAACTATATCAATTATCTTTTCCAATCACAACAGAATGAAACTGGAGAAAAAAAAAAACTGGAAAATTCACAAGCAAGCAGAAATTAAGCGATACGCTTTGAACAATCAAGGAGTCAAAGAGGAAACTGAAAAGGAAATTAGAAAATAAGATAAGACAAACAAAAATGAAAATACAACATACCAAAACTTATGGGATGCAGCAAAAGCAGTACCAAGAGGGGAGTTTACAATGATAAACACTTACATTAAAAAAGAGAAGTGAAAGTACTAGCTGCTCAGTTTTGTCTGACTCTTTGTGACCCCATGAACTGTACTCCGCCAGGCTCCTCTGTTCATGGAATTCTCCAGGCAAGAATACTGGAGTGGGTAGCCATTCCCTTCTCCAGGGACTAAAAAGAAGAAAAATCTCAAATAAATAACATATTATATCTCAAGAAACTGGACGAGAAAACAAACTAAGCCCAAAGTTAGCAGAAGAAAGGAAAGCATAAATGTTAGAGCAGAAATAAATGAAACAGGGAACAAAAAATTTTTAAAAATCAATGAACCAAGTGCTGATATTTTTGAAAAGATCAACGTTGACAAACTTTTAACTAGACTGAGAAAAAAAGAGAAAATAATCAAATCAGAAATCAAAGAGGAAAAAGAATAAATATATATATAACTGAATTACTTTGCTGTACATCTGAAACTAACACAACAATGTTAATCAACTATACTCCAAAAATAATTTTTTTTAAATAGTTAATCAATCCAAGAGGAGACATCACAGAAATAAAAACTTATTATAAGGGACTGTGTGTGTGTGCTCAGTCGTGTCCCACTCTGCAATCCCATGGACTGTAGCCCACCAGGCTCCCCTGTCCACGTAATTTTCCAGGCAAGAACACTAGAGTGGGTTGCCACTTCCTACTCCAGGAGATCTCATGGACCCAGGGACTGAATCTGGGTCTCTTGCATCTCCTGCACTGGTAGGCAGTCTTTACCACTGTGCTACCTGGGAAGTCCCTATAAGGGACTACTACTATGAGCAATTCAGTTCAGTTCAGTTCAGTTCAGTTGCTCAGTCGTGTCCAACTCTTTGAGACCCCATGAATCGCAGCACGCCAGGCCTCCCTGTTTATCACCAACTACCGGAGTTCACTCAAACTCACGTCCATTGAGTCGGTGACGCCATCCAGCCATATCATGCCAACAAATTGGATAACCTAGAAGAAATGGGTAAATTCCTAGAAACATTCATCTACTAAGACTGAATCATAAAGAAATAGAAAATATGAACAGCCTATAATTAGTATGGAATTGAAACAGTAGTCAAAACCTCCCCCCAAAAGTAAAGCTCAGACACACATGGCTTCTCTTAAGAATTCTACCATTTAAAGAATTAGCAGCAACCCTTCTCAAACTCTTCCAAAAACTGAAGATGAGGGAAGACTTCCAAAATCACTTTATGAGGCCAGCATTATTCTTATACCAAAGCCAAAGATACTACAAGAAAACTAGAAGCCAAAAAAATCCTCAACAAAATACTAGCAAATCAAATTAAATAGCAGGTTAAAAGGATCATACACCATTATCAAGTGGGATTTATCCCTGGGATGCAAGAATAGTTCAATAAATGAAAATCAATCAATATGATATACCACATTAACAGAACAAAGAATGAATATCATATGATCATCTCAGTAGATGCAGAAAAAACATTTTACAAAACTCAATATCTTTTCATAATAAGAAATCACATAATAAACTAGGAGTTGAAGGAAATTACCTCAACACAATAAAGGCCACAAATGAAAAGCCCACAACTAATATATTCAATGGGAAAAAACTAAAAGTTTTTCCTCTAATGTTAGAAACAAAGCAAGAATGTCCACTCTTACCACTTCTATTCAACACAGTACTAGAACTCCTAACCAGAGCAATCAGGCAAGAAAAAGAAATAAAAGGCATCCAAATCAGAAAGCAAAGAGATACACTGTGTCTGTTTGTAGATGTTATGATCTTACATGTAGAAAACTCTAAAGATTACATTCACACACATACACACACAAACTTAGAATAAATGAATTCAGCAAAGTTGCAGGATACAAAAGCAACATACAAAATCAGCTGCATTTCCATACACAAACAATTAACAACCCAAAAATAAAACTGATAAAAATAATTTCATTTACAACAGCATAAAAAAACTTTAGGAATAAACTTAACCAAAGAGGCAAAAGACTTGTACACTGAAATCCACAGAGCATTATTGCAGAAAGAAACTAGAGACTCAAATAAATAGAAAGACACCCTATATTCACAGATTAGAAGATTTAATTAATATTGTTAAGATGTCCATACCACCCAAGTGACCTACGGATTTAATGCAAAATCCCAATGACCTTTTTTGCAGAAATTAAAAAAAAAAAAAGCAATCATAAAGTTTTTATGGAATCTCAAAGGCCTTTGAATAGCCAAAACAATCTTGAGAAAGAAAAAAAAAGTTGAAGGCTCCACACCTCCTGACATCAAAACATACATAAAACTTTGGTAATCAAAGCAATATGGTACTGGTATAAAAACCAACAGACCAACAGAACAGAATATAAAGCTCCCAAGTAAACTGATACATATATGGTCAAATGATCCTCTTTAAGGGTGCCAAGATAATACAATGGGAAAGGAATTGTCTCTTCAACAAATTGTGTGGGGAAAACTGGATATCCATAGGAAAGGAACTGATCCTTGTCCAAGCAAAAATAAAGCTCCTTGTTGGACCCTTATCCTACACCATATAGGAAATCAACTAAAAATGAATTAAAGACCTAAACACAAGTCCCTGAAGCTATAAAACTCCTGGAAGAGAATATAGGGAAAAAGCCTCATGACATTGGTCTCGGTAATGATTTCTTGCATATGACACCAAAAAGAAAATAAAAGTGAAAACAGACAAGTGAGACCACATCAAACTAAAAAGCTTCTGTACAACAAAACAAATAATCAACACAGCGAAAAGGTTAATATATGGAATGGGAGAAAATATTTGCAATCTTACATGTGATGAGGAGTTTAATATCCAAAACATGTAAGGAACTCCTCCAACTTGATAGCAAAAAACAAACTAGTAATCCAATTTAAAAATGGGCAACATACTTCAATAGATACTTCTTCAAACAAGATATATAAATGGACAACAGGTATATAAAAGGTACCCAACATCACTAAACAGCCAGGGAGAGGCAAATCAAAGCCACAATAAGATCACCTTACACTTGTTAGGATGGCCATTACCAAAACAAAGAAAAATAACAGATGACAAAAACCCACACACTAAACACACAAAAAACAACAAATGTTGGCAAGGATGTGGAGAAGTTAGAACCCCTGTGCATTTCTGGTGGATTGTAAAATGCAAAACAGAAGTTCTCAAAATTAAAAAACAAAACAAAACTACCATATGATCCAGCAATCTTACTTCTGTGTATTTATTCAAAAGAATTGAAAATGGGCCCTCAGGTTCATGCACACCCACATTCATTACAGCATATTCACAATAGAGGTGATAACAACCTAAATGTCCATCATCTGATGAATGGATTTTAAAGTGTGGTATACACTTACAGTGGAATATTATTCAGCCTTAAGAAGAAGGAAATTCAGACACATGCTATGACATGGATGAGCCTTAAGGATATAGTGTTGAGTGAAATAGGCCAATCACAAAAATACAAACATTGTATGATTCCACTTATGTGAGGCATCTCAGTTAGTAATAGGAAGAAGAATGGTGGCTACCAGGGGCACCAGGGAGAGGAAAAAGGGGTGTTTCTGCTCAATGGGTACAGAATTTTAGTCATTCAAGATGAACACGTTCTAGAGATCTGTTGTACAACACGTGCAATAGTTAACAATACTGCACTGTACACTTAGATTTCTGATAAAAGATTTTAAGTGTTAATTTGTTAAGTTTTTAACTATGATTTTAAAAACTGCAACATCTTTGAATTCAAAAAGTCTTTATCTGAATGACTACTATGTAGTTAGACCTTGTCAGTGCTGTAGAAAATACAGGAGAATATAAACACCCAATTTATAATGAACTATAACCCACTGACAGCTCCAAAGGTTTATAGTTTACAGCACTTACAACTTCACAGTCTCATTTATCAAAATAACCTTGGGAGGTATACATCATTATTCCCATTTCATAGTTGAGATTATTTGGATTTAGACTCATTGCCTGAAGTCACCCAACTGGTAAGAGACAGAACTAGGATTTTTTTTTTTTAATAATAGACTTATTGACATATAATTCACATACATAAAATGACAATTCACTGATGTTTCATTCAGCGATATCCAGAGTTGTGCAACTATCTAATTCCAGAGCATTCTTATCAATTTAAAAATAAACTATGAGCAATCACTCCCCATTCTCTTCCTCCCCCAGGCCCTGGCAATTTACTTTCTTTTCCTATGAATTTGCCCAGTCTGGACATTTTGTCTAAATAGAATCTACAGCATGCGGCCTTTTGTGTCTGGCTTCTTTCACTCTGCATAATGTTTTCATTCAAAGTTCATCCATGTCATGGCATGTATCAGAACTTCATTCCTTTTTGTAGCTGAGTAATAGTTAATCATGAGAATATCCCACATTTTGTTTATCCACTTCTCGGTTGAGGGACATTGGTTTGCTTCTATTTTTTGGCTATTATAAATAATCCTGCTATGAACATTTGTGTAGAAGCTTTAGTGTGATCATTTCTCTCGGGTATATACCTAAACTTGGAAAGAATCAGAATTTGAACACGGGTCACCTCATCCTGATCTAGTACAGCAAAAATTATTCAAAGTATTCTAATAGTATCGGAGGAGAGAGGCATATAGGCCCCAGTGGAACTAGGGGCTGAGTACCCAAATGCTGGTCACTGCTCTACCACTCACAAACTGTGTGTTAAGCCACTCCAGACATTCAGTGATTAGAGAAGAATAATCTATGAGGTCATTTCCAACTCTACAATAATTCTATGGTGGTTGACATCCAACTAAATTTTTTTTAAGCAGAAGGTGTGTTACCAGTGGGATTTTTAACCAAACTTCCAAACTGACAGAAAATAAAACTCCACAAGATCTACTGATATGAAAAATATCAAAATCTGTTGGAGCAAAGCCCATGAGAAAGGCACATTTTTCTCCTTGTGCAGTCTGCTTCCTCATCTCTCCTTGTGGATAATGAAGGCTCAACCAATGCAATCATTCAAGCTTGGAAAAGAGCCAACACAAAGAGAGGAAGGGCCAGGGGCTCCTCTGGGGACAGGCCCGCTCAGTGTTGTCATTTGCTAAATCTACACATTCTCGAGGGCACAGAAACACCCGGAGCAGCAGCAGCCAGGCCAGCTGGCTCTCTCTGGAGAGCATTCACTGTCACTGGCCTTGGGCTAAAGTTGCCATAAAGCACTTTCCCTCCGAAGCCCAAACAGCGGTGTTTCCATGGGATGCAGCCAGGAGGCTCAGACGGAGGAAATCGGCAACAATATCTCTTGATCCATCCCATCCAATGTTCTTCAGAAGGAATCCAGCCAAAATAATTCTTCATATAGGGTGAGAGATTGGGTAAATATTTGCTTTAGTTGGGTTTATTAGAAATAAATAAAAAGAGAACACCAAGGGAAAAAAATAGCTCAGCTTCAGACTGAACTCTATTTCTAACCTACACCAAACATTTTACTTCATCCATTTTCCACTGGGAGCTTCCACAAATTGAAAATGATACTGGTTTCATCAGAGTTTTTGCTTATTATGGCAGGGGTCGGGGGGGGGGGGGGGTGGAGTAACTTCCATAAGCTAAATAAAGAAATCAGTCTCATTACTTTTTAAGTGACCCTTGAATTTCTTAAAAGCACACCTTGCCAAAAAATCTACCTTGAAGGCAAAATCTATGCAAAGTGCTCTCTTAGCCCTATGTAGGACTATTCCACAAGGAGGAACACAGCAAATATAATGTAAGTTTAATTCAACCAAACAGAATTGTGCCCAACAGGAACCCAACCTTTCTTCCCTGTTGAAAAGACAGCACTCAGATGGGCTCTGAGGTTCTGGCTCCCTGTGGTCCAGGACAGGTTTGCTTCCCACCTGCTCCTCTTTCTCCTCTTCTGTATCCCTCCACACCCTTCCTTATCAGTCCTTTCTACCTTTTGCCCTTTTCCTCTCTATATGACCTCATCTTTCTATTTTAGTCACAAAGTTCTAGTTCTCCACCCCAGGCAGTTTTGCTGAAGTCAACAACTAGCCTGAATTCCATCCAGCACTTACCTTCTCTCCTGACCCATCCCCACTCCCAGCAGGGAAAGGGGGCCACATCTTGTCCACAGCGCTGTCCAAGGCCCAGGGAGGGATGAGAAAGCTCAGAGTCGAGAGATCTAGAATGTATCTTCTTTTAATCATCTGCAACTTCTCCCCATCCAATGCCTTGGATAAAAGGCATTGGAATCCAAAAGTATTCAAGCAATAACACCTATTTAACCTCAGTATTTTTCTTCCTGACTTGCAAATGGAATAGGATCTAAATCTATGTCTCCCAGAGGGTCCAAGTTCTACCACTCCAGAGCCCTTTTAAGGGCAACATCTCAGCATCTCAGTGAAGGAGAGGGAAGCCTGGTATGCTGCAGTCCGTGGGGTTGCAAAGAGTCGGACATGACTGAGCAACTGAACAACAAAAAGTAACTGCTTTACAAAGTTGTGTTAGTTCTGCTGTACAACGAAGTGTACAGCTACACGTAAATATGTGAATCAGCTATACATATATTCCCTCCCTCCTGAATCCCCCTCCTATCCCGCCCCTCTACCCTCTAGGTCATCACAGAGCACCAAGCTGAGCTCCCTGTGCTATAGCTTCCCACTAGCTATCTATTTCACACATGGTAGTGTATATATGTCAACCCTACTCTCCCCATTCATCCCACTCTCCCCTTCCCACCATGCCCACATATCTACTCTGAGTCTCTATTCCTGTCCTTCTAGTAGAAAAATAGTACAACATGTCATTTAAACTTTACAACAATCCCAAGATGACCAAAGCATTGGACAGCCTTCTCCAAAGTCAAGATCTGGTTAGTGGAGAGCTGGGAATCCAGGACTCTGTGCACCAAGTCCCAGCTGCCTTCCCCTGAAGCAAAGATTCCCCTGGTTTGACTGCCTGGCTTTCTCCTCAGCATTCCATCCCACCCCACACACCCTAATCCTTTCAGAGATCTGTTTTTCAGTCAATCTGGATTATCCTGAAATTCCTAGAAGACAATTCCAACCAAACTTCAGCAAACAGGGTAAGACACCAAGACTCCAAACGAGGCACAGATAGAAAAGGAAAATGTATCATGGTGAATATTTCTAGAAGTCAGTCTCTGAGGTTTAAAGGTTTCCAGGGGAGCATGTTTGCTTCCTCTTTATTAGGGAACTATTAAGACTATTCTTTTCAGCTGCTTATTTTCAAAGCAGCATCAGAGTCCAGTGAACTTAAGAACAAATTAAAAGCCAATGCACATGCTTACTCATGCTGGGAACAGCAAGGTTGTAGGTAGGACAGTGGTTTTCAACCTCTTACCTCAACACATGGGGCAGCTGGCACTCTGAAACCTAGCACACTCCCTTGGCTGTACCAAGCATTTAACAAGCTCTCAAAATGTCTAGGGAAGCCCTAAAAGTATTAATTATCAGCACCATTGTAAGTGTTAGGTCAGCAAAGGAGGGCCTCAGGCCATAACAAAAACATGAAAAAAGCTGTATTTACATACAATTCTCGTACCCAACCCCCTTCTTCCACCAAAGAAATTATACCAGGAGAAAGACAAATGTTATATGCTCTCACATATCTTAAAAAGTGATACAAATGAACTTATTTACAAAACAGAAACAGACTCACAGACACAGAAAACAAACTTAAGAGTTACAAAAGGGTGAAGGGGGGAGAAACTGGGAGTATGGGATTAACAGATGCACACCAACATATTAAAATAGAATAAATAGTAGAAAAGAATTTACTGTATAGCACAGGGAACTATATTCAGTATTTTGTAAAAAACTCTAATAGAAAAGAATCGAAAATATATAGATATATACACATATATGTGTAACTGCATTACTTTGCTATATTCCTGAAGCTAATACAATATTGTAAATCAACAATACTCAATTAAAAAAAATAAAAATAAAGAAATCATACTGGAATTCTTATAAAAGTATTATGGAGATTCATAAAATAAATCTCTACACTGCCCTCCCCAGTTCAAAGAAACACTGAATTTAGAGTTAGGCAGAAATGGGAGGTATTCTGTTCAATTAACTGCACCAAATACACTTATCAAGTACCTAGTAAGTCTCCTTGGTCTCATGGTCTCCTAAGGACTGTATGTAAATAATCTCATTTAATCCTTGCAACACCACGAGAAGGTGATATAATAATATAATACAAATGTATATGAGCTTCGCTGGTGGCTCAGCAGTGAAGAATTTGTTTGCGATGCAGGAGACACAGGTTCAATCCCTGAGTCAGGAAGATCCCCTGGAAAAGAAAATGGTAACCCACTACAGAATTCTTGCCTGGAGAATTCCATGGACGGAAGAGCCTAGCAGGCTAGAGTCCAAGGGGTTGCGAAGAGTCACACATGACTTAGCAACTAAACCACCACAAAATTATACATGTATATACATAATATTACCATTTTTTTAGAAAAGGAAAACAAGGCTCAGAGAGGTTAAGCTACTTGCCTAAAGTCACCCAGCCAGGAAGAGACAGACCTGAACTGTGACCTGGGCTGTCTGATTCCAAAGTCCATGCCCGATAGCATCCACCAGCCCAGAGATCCAAGGACTTGCCTGTGTCACCCTTCACTAAGGAGGAAGTTCCAGGTCAGGAGATACCACTTTCTGGAGCCTGGAACTCTCTGACCTGAAGGATGCTGTTCTCACCTGAGAAGAGCCTGTTTCTCCACAAAGTGCTTCCCAAGTGACTGCCTCGGGACATCAGGCTGTGGGAAAGACAAACTCTGAGACAGCTGTTCTAAACAAAAACAGCTGAGGAGCAATTTGGGTCAAATCTGAGAGCAGCTTTCACAACTCACTCTGCTCTACTTCCGGTCCCTTTCTGACTGCCTCAACTGGACATCCCACTCTTGGTGATGAAAACTGTTCAGACTTGCTGCCCAACACATACACTGAGGTCCACCCTCTCCTCTGGTGACCATCTTGGTACACTAAGTCCCCGCATTCATCCCTCCTCTCATGCCAGCCCCAACCCCTCTAGTCTCAAGGGTCTACTTCTGTGTTCTTGCCTGTTTTCCTTTGTTTTTCTTCAGAAACTATTGAAGTCAAGTGTAAATACAAACTTCTACCTTTCACCACAGATGGTCAAACAAAATCAAATTAGTGGCACTTGGTTATTGAATCAGCATTCCAGGGGGTATGCAGCTGTACCCTCTGTCGCCATGTCAGTGGGTCACCTGTGAAGACCACCACCCTCCAGGACTATCTTTAGGGTCTGGCTTCTCTGTCTCTGCCAGATGCTGAAGAGGTACCCAGCAGAGGTCAGGGAAGCGACGCCAGCACCTAGCAGTAGCCTCCTGCACTCAGCCCTGCCCAAGCTGTCCTAGTCCGGCTGACTCCTACTCAAGCCCCATGAACACATCAGGACCCTAAGCAATGCCCTTGCCTCTGCAGGAGGTTGAATCTAGTCCTTTATGCCAGTGACTTCTTTGCTCTACAGCAATGCTGCATAATTAAGAGAAAGAATGTCTTCATGTCAATTTCTGTGTGGTTTCATTGGCTGCCTCCCAAATAAGGAATTCTTCCATTCTCCACAATGTCTGACTCCCCAGCTGCAATAATGGAACCAGGCTGGAGCTGTGTCTGAAATAAAACAGTCTCCCTCTTGTTTTGTGTGGCTGGAGGTCTGCAATCTAGTTACCCTCTTTGCACTGGGGATTTACAACCCAGAAACAAAGCAAAAATCAGGGGCAGCCCAGGGTGCAAAATGCATCTATGAAGAATCTCTTTAAAAGTGTTTAAGAAAGAACTGAATAGAATTAAATTCTGTTCTTAAAAGAATTTTCTATGAAAGTGTTTACACTCTCAGCTTAAGTCACAGGAAAGGTGTCCACCGCATGTATTGAATATATTACTAGTACGTATGTTCTGCAGCCCATAATATTTAATCACAAACACATGCGGCATTTAGTTCAGCTGTGTGACAGGAAATACCATTTGTAAAATATTAAACTGCAGCAATATGTATCTGTGTCTTTCAATATTATCCATGCTGGTTCCCTTTCTACATGTGGATGGTGGTTGTAAGGTTAAAACCTAAAAACCTGGGACCCACAACCCAAGACTCAGTCACTCTGTACAAGTGGTTCTCAACTAGAGGGATTTAGTTTTCCAAGGCACATGTGGCATTGTCTGAAGACATCTTCGGTCTTTACCACTAGGGAATGGGCAGGGGCTGCTGTCATTTAGTGAGGAGACGCTGTTCAACAGATCCTCTAATGCACAGGACAGCCCCAAAGCAAAGAATTATCCAGCCCAACGTATCAATAGCACCAAGGATGAGCAATCCTGCCCTGTACTGAGGCCAGTGAGCTGAGTGTGGTGAGCAGGGTATCTGCTCTCCCACATATGTCTACCTTATGGACAGTGAATCGGGGGCTTCAGTTCGGGGTCTGCCTGAGGTGGCACATCTGAAAAACAGTGCTGTCAGAACTGAACCCTGTGTTGGGCTCTCAATCTCCTGCTCTTTCTACTACATCACATTGTCTACCAGAGCAGGAATTGGGATAAGAGAAGGATTTACAACAGCCAAGATGCCGAAGCAACCTAAGTATCTACTGGCAGATAAATAGATAAAGACATGGTACATACACACAATCCAATACTACTCAGCCCAAAAAAAGAAATGATATGCCATTTGCAGCAACATGGATGGACCTAGACACTATCATACCAAGTGAAGTCAAAGACAAATATCATATGACATCACTTATATGTATAATCTAAAAAATGACACAAATGAATTTATTTACAAAACAGAAATAAACTTACAGACATAGAAAACAAACTTGGAGTTATCAAAGGGAGAATGGGGGAGAAAGGGACAAATTAGGAGTTTGAGAGTAGTAGATACAAACTACTATATATAAAATAAACAACAAGGTTCTACTTTATAGCACAGGGAACTATATTCAGTATCTTTCAATAAACTATAACAGCAAAGAAAAATAAATAACAGTGATATACACTCAGTTCAAAAAATAAAACAATACAAAAATGCATAAAGAAAAGTTAATCCTTTTCCATTTATTTTCACACCACTATTGTAATTTGGTGAAAAGCACAATACGTATCTTTCCACACTGTTTCCATGTTCATACAAATATAAACACACATACATATACACATATGGAAGTTTCATTTTAGAGCCATACTATACATGCTTGCTTTTTAAAATATCTGCTTAGTAGCAATATTGTGGGAAATTCCCTGGCAGTGGGTTAGGACTCTGCTTTTACTGTCCAAGGCCCAGGTTCGATCCCTGTTTTGGGAACCACACAAGATGTGCAGTACAGTAAAAAAAAAAAAAAAAAAAAAAACAGATATTCCTCTAGTTCAATAAATATAGATCTAACTAAAAAAAAAAAAAAAAAAAAAACAGGAGGGCAATAAAGGGATATTTTAAAAGAATACTTGACAGGACTTGGACACCAAATGTGACCTAGAAAACAGGGGAATGGGGAAGTCTGACATCAAGAAGTAGAGACACAGGAGAGGCCAGAAGAGGAGCTGAGTTGTACACATTGGTGAGGCCTGAGGCAGATCCAAAAGGAAATACCTAGCAAGGAGCTAGAAACCCGGACAGTTCCTGGAGAGAAAACAGGGGACCAGACATGGAGAACTGAGGGTCTTTCTTGGATAGACGAGAGCTGAATGCAGGAGAGAAAGAGAGAGGCCCCGGGGTGCCCGAGGCTGAGTACTGGGTCACCTTATTGGAAGAAGAAAATAAAAGGAAAAAGGAAGATGCACCCAAAAGGCAAAAAAGCAGGAGGTGCAGGGACCCCGAAGGCAGAAAGTGTGTCTTCATGGGACCCTTGAAGGGCTGCAGGAAACAGTATAATAGAGACAGACAATCTCTGTGATTAGGTCCAGGGTGACCGGGTAGGGCTGAGGCCAGGCTGCCAGTTCGGAAGCAAAGGGAGCATGAGTGCTGGGGGCCCATGGGCAGAGGCTGGGCTCTGTCTTGGCCACCTTCCCCATCTCAGTTCCTGGGTTTCTGCGGGCTGTGTTGTTTCCCTCGTGGACTGATTCCTGGCAGCCTGCCTCTTCATACCCTACCTACCTTCTGGGCTCAGGAGCACAAAAAGGCCCAAGGCCTCCCACTCTCAGAAAAATTCAGCCCACCCCTGGCCATGGGGAGGCGGCAGACAAGTGAGCCTTCGAGCCTCTGAGGGCCTGTAAACAAGGCCTGCTTTCAGGGCTGCCTTCTGGTATTTATATGGCCGTGGGTCCCCCAGTGGGAAGAGCCAGGCTTATGAGCAAGGGTATTATCTTCATAGGGCCACCAGGGCAGGGCTGGGTGTGGGACCCCATGGTTATTAGATGGCCCCTCCTGGGTTTGGATTCTGAGTTCTGAAAAAGACGTGGGCTAAAGTTAGCTGCAAGGGGCCTGGCTCAGATCACACATCTTAAACATGCAAATCTCCTCCTTCCCCTCTTCCCTGCAGGCTCAGTGGACCTCCTGAAGATAAGCAGAAAGTCCTGGAAGTTTAAAGAGCTACAAAGAGGATCTCTCTCTGGAATTCAGTATTTAGTGGTGGAAAAACCAAAGTCAACTGCTTTGCTATGAAACTTGGTCAAGTAATTTATCTTAATTACCATGTAATTGCTCTTTTAGTTTTTGAAAGGAGGCAGGAGCTATATTGCCCAGAAAGGCTTATTTAATGCTTTTAAATGTGATTCCTCCCCACACACTCATCTCACCGCATTCGGACTGGAATCATCTTTATGAGAAGTAAAGAACCATCATCTACCAAAACTGATGCAGGATCTTGATCCTTGGATGCTGATCTTTGGGAAGCATCTGCCAAATGTTCTGGTACAAATTCTCGTCCCACACATCCCCTGCTCATTCATTCAGCTAAGAGGTTAATGGGCCTTCTGAGTGCTGGATCCTGGGAGAAGCACCCTGCATACCACAGGTTAAGACCTGAGTCCCTGGTCATCTGGTTGGGAAAGAAAGGTTTAGTAGTTAAAGAGAGATTGTAAATCCCAGTCCTGCCACTGACTTCTGTGTGACCTCGAGCCTCAGTGACATTGATCATCAGCTCCCCTAGGTCTAAAACAGGGATAATAACAGTTAACCTTTAGGTCAGAGAAAGCAATGGCACCCCACTCCAGTACTCTTGCCTGGAAAATCCCACGGACGGAGGAGCCTGATAGGCTGCAGTCCATGGGGTCGCTACGAGTTGGACATGACTGAGAGACTTCACTTTCACTTTTCACTTTCATGCACTGGAGAAGGAAATGGCGACCCACTCCAGTGTTCTTGCCTGGAGAATCCCAGGGACAGAGGAGCCTGGTGGGCTGCCATCTCTGGGGTCGCACAGAGTCAGACACGACTGAAGCGACTTGGCAGCAGCAGGGGCTAAACTGCATCCACCCCAAATTCATTCCTAAACCCCAGGACCTCCAAATGTGACTGTATTTGGAGACAGGGCCTTTATAAAAGTGACTAAGTTAAAGTTAGGGTTAAACCCTGGGGCAATCTGAATGGTGTCCTTTAAAGAAAAGATTAGGACTTGGACTACCCATGTAGGTGATCCAGCGGTTGGGAAACTGCCTGCCAATGCAGGGGACACGGTCCGATCACTGGCCCAGGAAGATTCCGCACGTCCTGGGGCAATTTACCCTGTGAGCCACAACTACTGAGCCCACGTGACCTAGTGCTCCTGTTCTGAAATGAAAGAGGCCACTGCAACAAGAAGCCCACGTACCACAACTGCAGAGTAACCCCGATCACTGAAACTAGAGAAAGCCCATGCACAGCAAGGAAGATCCAGCACAGCTAAAAGTAAACAAACAACATTTTTTAAAGATTTTTTTAAAGGAAAGATTAGGATACATGACACCAGAGATTCAAACACACAAAGAAAAAGTCATGTGAGGACACAGACAGTAACCATCCACAAGCCAAGGAGAGGAGCCTCAGACGAAACCCAACCTGCAGACCCCATGACCTTTGACTTCCAACCTCTGGAACTCTGGGAAATACCTTTCTGTTGTTGGTGCCACCCAGTTGTATGGTATTCTGTTATGGCAGGTGGGACAAACCAAGACAGGGTTCTTGCACATACTAAATAAAGTAACATCTCTAAAATGGTAGGTGCATGGGGGAAAAACATAAGTAGAGGCTGTTATGACTACAGACTCCTGCTCCTAATGTAACCTGTGGTGACTCCTCACAACGGACCACCCCACCATGTTCTCTGTCTCTTGTCTGTCTCTTGCCATACTCTCCCAGGCCTCCCCAGAGTCACAAAAGACTGGTTCGAAAATTAATGACTAAGAAAACGTGAATATGTACTGATGAATGTAGCAGTTGGGCCAGGAGAACTAGTAACATTTTAAACAGTAAATCAGTCATATGGCAGTCACAGAATCTCTAGTTCCTCCTTGAAGTACCTGATGCACACTTCCTAAGTTGTTTTACAGATGCTAAAACCCCTACCAAATGGAAGAAGTAATTACTTGATGACCATGAGTACATGGTCCCCAGAGAGCCCCTATAGAGCCTGATGATTGATAATGGGAACCCCTGTGAACTGTCCTAGTACTTCACCCCATCCACCAAAGAGAGAATTGTGTAAGAGCTGATCACACGTCTTATGACTTCCTCCCCTCAGCTTGCAATTTAAAAATGCTTCCCTGAAACCCATCAGGGCGTTCAGGCTTTAGAGCATGAGCCACCCTGTTCTCGTTGTATGGCCCTTTCAATAAACCTTTCTCCCCTCCAAATTCTAATGTTTCGGTTTATTTGGCTGCACTGTGCACTGGGCACATAAACTTGGGTTCAACAACACTAAGGTGCTTATAGTCTGGAAGGAAAGACCAGAGAAAGCCACTTCAAGTAACAGGCAGCATCTGTTCATCCTCCTGCACTAACGCAGACCAGGAGGTTCAGAGAAGAAAGTCTTAGCTCAGGGGCAACAGGCTTCCCTTGGAGGGGGCATCTGCTTAGGCAGAGATGTGGGGTGGCAGATCAGACAGCGGTGATCATACCCGTCTGCCCACGTGTCTGTGTATTTGGGTCCCACGCCAGCTGACACCAGCATAAGAGAATTTCTCCCGCCTGACTGCATTCACTCCACTACGCAGACAGAAAATCCAGTTACACACACCCTGATCATTACTATGGCAGGTCTCCTCTCTGGCCACCCAAACTGGGGCACAAGCCATGGAGATGACCTCAGAGGTGAACAGGGCTGTGTTTGTTCTCCAATCAAGTGTATTTTGGTTTATCCATGGCTAGTCTGAGGCCGTTACTGACCACGAAGCTCACCTGGCAACGCCCATATCAGTGGGAATACAGAGGCAGGAAGAACTGACTGACAGAGGGCAAAGTATGTTTGCTTCAACTCTTGCGACTGCCGGGAATTTCTTAAATGTACATGTGTATAAATATACAAAACTTAAGCAATTCTAAGACTAGGGGAAGATTTTTAAAAATCATTTAGTAAGGTCCTATTTACAAACCAAGCATTGAAGATCACCAATTACCCTGGCTCTTAGTCTCAAATGCAGATATCACACACAAAAATAGTATTTGTGTCTCTAAGTCCACAGGGAGTACATGCAAAATATTCATGAATCTTAGCACATTATAAAGGCCATTAAAGGCTTAATGAAAATTCTGCACTTTGAGCGAAGTATGATCAGAAATGTGTAAGTGGCTGTGAACGAATGGATTTACCAACTGACACTGAGCAATGGGAGTTGCTTATATTTAAACTTAAGGATCTCTAACCTAAGGCAGTTGAGCTTCTAGCAGAGTGACTGCCTTCATCCTGACTTTGAGTCTTCATTTAAATAAGTAACTTATTTAACTTATATGCAGAGTACATCATGCGAAATGCTGGACTGCATGAAGCACAAGCTGGAATCAAGATTGCCAGGAGAGATATCAATCACCTTAGATATGCAGATGACACCATCCTTATGGCAGAAAGTGGAGAAGAACTAAAGAGCCTCTTGATGAAAGTGAAACAGGAGAGTGAAAAAGTTGGCTTAAAACTCAACATTCAGAAAACTAAGATCATGGCATCTGGTCCCATCACTTTACGGCAAATAGACGGGAAAACAATGAAAACAGTGACAGACTTTTATTGGGGGGGGGCGGGGGAGGGCTCCAAAATCCCTGCAGATGGTGACTGCAGCCATGAAATTAAAAGACGCTTGCTCTTTGGAAGAAAAGTTATGACCAACCTAGACAGCATATTAGAAAGCAGAGACATTACTTTGCCAGCAAAGGTCCATCTAGTCAAAGCTATGGTTTTTCCAGTAGTTATGTACAGATGTGAGAGTTGGATAATAAAGAAGGCTGAGGGCTGAAGAACTAATGCTTTCAAACTGTGGTGTTGAAGAAGACCCTTGAGAGTCCCTTGGACAGCAAGGAGATCCAACCAGTCTATCCTAAAGGAAATCAGTCTTGAATATTCATTGGAAGCACTGATGCTGAAGCTGAAACTCCAATACTATGGCCATCTGATATGAAGAACTGACTCATTAGAAAAGACCCTGATGCTGGGAAAGATTAAAGGTGGGAGAAGGATGAGATGGTTGGATGGCATTGCCAACTCAATGGACATGAGTTTGCATAAACTCTGGGAGTTGGTGATGGACAGGGAGGCCTGGCATGCTGCAGTCCATGGGGTTGCAAAGAGTCGGACATGACTAAGTGACTGAACTGAACTTCCAGCCTCCTCACAAAGTGCCCCGGGTGTCCCTGCAGAGACCTGCCCAGTGAAGATCACATGCTCCAGTCAGAACCAGCCAGCAAGGGGCTCACCCAGCCTCTATGATGCTGGTTCTCCAATGGATATCACCACCTCTGTTCTCCTGCTATACCCACCCCTCCACCAGACCTTTGTACTACTGCTCACAGTCCCCACAGCTGCTTGCCCAGCCGGGGAGCCAGGAGGCCAGTATTTGGGAGGCTCTGTTCAAGCTCTGCTCCTCTCTGCTCTGTAAGTTAAAACAAGTCACTGCTAGCAAGTGGTTTCCAAGGGCCCTTTAAACTCTTAACAATCTACAAAGATGAATTCTCCTAAAAAGAGGTCCACAGAGAAGTATGTGCCTCTCTACCAAGAATGTGACTTCCTACCAAAATGTCTTAGGACTCCTGCAACTACACTTCAGGCTGGAAGTTTTCCAAAAATGGCCACAACAATGTCTCCCGTCTAATGTCCTTCTGAAAGGTTACTCTGTCCCTCCCCCATTGGAAGGAGGGTTCTTTCCCCTCTCCCTGAACCTGGGCGGGTCTTTCACTCCTCTAACCAATTCCATGCGGCAGAAGTGACAATGCTGGGCCTGAGCTGACCCAGAGGCTGCCATTTCCTGCTTGCTGGAGCCCTGAGGCACCACATAAGAATCCCAGGCTATGGAGAAGCCACACTGAGACACCATCTTAGACATCAGCCACTCGAGTTTTCAGTGATTCTAGTCCCAGTCACCATCTGGCCACAACAACATGACAGATTCTAACCAAAATCCACCCAGCTGAGCCCAGTCAACCCACAAACCAGAAGAGAGAACACTAAATTGTGGTTTTAAGCCTTTACATTTTTTATGTGGTAAGATACATATAGACATAAAATTAGCTCTTTTAATCATTTTTAAGTGTACAGTTCTATGACATTAACTATATCCACATTGCTGAGCAACCACCATCCATCTGCAGAATGTTTTCATCTTCACAAACTGAAACTCTGTACCCGTTAAACACTAACTCCCCATCCCCCCATATGGTTGCCCCTGGCAACCACTATACTTTCTCTTCTATGATTCTGATAAGTCTATGTACCTCACATAGTGGAATCATACAATATTTGTCCTTGTGTCACAAAAGGTTTATTTCACTTAGCCTTATGCCTTCAAGGTTAACTCATGTTGAAGCATGTGCCAGAACTTCCTTTCAAAGGCTGAAAAACATTCCATTGTACATGTATACCGCATTCCGTTTATCCATTCACCCATCGATGAAAACCTCTATGCTTTAGAGTGGTTTTCTGCAACTACAGATAATTGGAGCAAGGACAGTGCAGCCCTAGGACAGCAGAGCAAGGCTCCCAAGGAAGATGCTGAGGCCTGAAGAATGTGGCAGAAACACAGAGCACCAGGGCACTAACCCTCTAGAGTAGGTGATTAGCCAGGAATCCAGACTGGCATTTCCAATAGCACTTGTCACCGTGGGCTGGGCACCTCATGGGGTCTCGATTTTAGGCGGGAGCAATCACAGGCTAAGGACTTGGCAGGATCTTATCTGGGGCTGGGCTCCTTGCCCTGACACAGGCTGATAGGCCAAATAAATGTTTGGTGAATGAGTGAAGAATGTACCTGACGCTGAAGCCAGGTTCTGACTCATCCCAGTTTCTTACAGGTTCCTGTAGGGCAAGAACTGCACCAAGGAAAGCACAGTAGAACAGCTGCTTCTAGGTGGAAAGGAAAGAGAGTGAGGAGATGGGCAGGTGGGAAGACAGGACAGAAGGACCTTCTGACAGGAGGAAAATTCATAGCCAGGCCCCAGGCTTCCCAGGAAGCTGAGTCTCCATCGAAGCATCCACCCTGATCTAGGTAGCCTTAGCAGGGGCTTCACCATCTGGAATCAGCCTTGCTCAGTTTGTTGTGCCCAATTTCCAGGGCTCAAGGCACCTTTACAGGGGCAGGCACAGGACTTAGAGAAGCTCAGCTCATGGTCAAAGTATAGGCCACAGGGGTAGGGAAGGGGACATAAGCTGTGAGCTGAGTTGCATATTCTGGCCCTGGGAGCTTGGGAGTAGGGACCTTCCTTTACTGTAGGAGGGCCCAGATTGGTGGCACAGTGACCCCAGCCCACTCACCTACATCCACTTTACCGAGGAAAGCAGCCTGTTCTTCCTGTAGCATTTGGCCACTCAACTAGGGCGCCTGACACTAGGTCAGGATGAACTAGAACATGAATGCTAATTCCAAATCTAAGAAGAGGACTTGTACCTGACTTGAACAGGGAGTGCCATCACTATAAATGCCCACATAAGGAATTTAAAAGGCTCAAATTGCATTTCAACTTTGCATTTAGGTTTTCCAGCCTCTCAAGATAAAATGAAACCTTGGTTAATAACCACAAAGGTGTTTTTCTCTATTTCTCTTCAAGCATACTAGAACTTTGAATGTTAGGAACTGCTTACCATGTGCAAAGCAGTTATAAGTACTGTACCAGTAACAGAACTCAGAATACATGGATTTGGGACTTGGATCAGTTTCTAAGCAACTGTAGTGCTAAGTTACTTCAGTCGTGTCCAACTCTGTACAACCCAATGGACTATAGCCCACCAGGCTCCTGTGTCCATGGGGATTCTCCAGGCAAGAATACTGAAGTAAGTTGCCCTGCCCTCTTCCAGGGGATCTCCCCACCCCAGGGATCAAACCCAGGTCTCTTGCATTGGCAGGTGGGTTCTTTACCACTAGCGCCACCTGGGAAGCTCCAAGTCACTGTAGGAATTTGAGCAAACCAATGACCCTCTTTGGACCTCAGTTTCCTAATTCATGAACAGAGGAAAAGACTATGTATCCCCATAGTTTGTTTATGTGCATTAATAAGAATAAACATATGTGAGATATACAGAGATATACAGAAAAATATAGACACAAACACACACATATATGGGGTCTTCATAAGAAAAGCCATACCTATGTAAGAGATTTACTTATGTTTAGTAGGTGCTTGCTGATACCTGCTGAATAAATGGCAGAATAAAGCAAGGTTGCAACAAGACTCACATATGGTGTAAGCAGATAGTCCTTCACACTTTGGAATTGTCAGCACATTGACCAGATCCTAGAAAGCCACCTCTTTCCCTATGTCTCAACAACTGACACCCTAGCCTGTATGCTTCCTCCCAGCAGGCCTTATGTTCTCCCAATCCACTCGGATGGACGTGGCCTGATCTCCAGGGCCAGAGCCTGCCCCCAGCCCCTTCCTCAGACCCCCGGGCCCAGATCTTACCTCCAAACATAGCATGAGCTATTTCTTACGCCAATTGAAAAACCCAGATCCCTAGGTTGCCACTACGGTCTCTACTGCCTTTGGTACCAGATAGAAACAAATCACACCCTTTCCCTGATTTTCCAGGAGCATAAACACGAGGAACATTCGTGGACCAGGAACGAGAGTGTCTGCTCAGAGCCTCCTCCCCACATCTCAGGCCTGGACTCCACCTGTGACCTTTACCTGCCAAGTAAGACTCACAGGTGGTCTCCCACCTCAAGGGACTTTGAGAAGAAGCATCACATACCTGAAAGTTTCTTTGAAAAAAACATGAAGCACTCCATGTTTGGCTCTGGTCATGTTTAGTTTATTTCAATGTGTTTGCACACTATGAGTCTCTAGAGGCCTGAGATTAGTCCCTGTGATTTCTTCTGGTACAGTGACCACACACAGAGAGAAAAATCTGAAGCTCTTTGTGACTCCAGTGCTATTAGCAAATGCACTGTGATCTCTGGACAGCGGCTGGGGCTGGGACAGAAGTCAGGAGCCCGGTTCCAGTAAATGAAGCGCATCACTTAACCTCTCTGGGCATTTTTCCTCATATGCACAATGGAGCTGACAAGCCATTCACATTCCTATTCACCAGGATACCAGGAGGCCAAAGAATTTGAAAAGGAAAACACTGCACAAATAGAAATGCCATAGTATACAGCAGGCATGGAGAGCTGAGAAAGAAGAGATGAAAAAGAAAGGGGAAGACAAACACCAGAAAGAGAAAGCATCTAGGGCAAAATGTGAGGCTCTTGAGATGGCAAGGATGGAGTCCCGTGGAAGAGCCCAGTAAAGAACGTTTCCCCTAAGCCTGAGATGAGAAGGTTAACCACAGAGACATCTGAAATGCTTCTCTGGGTGGAAGGAAATGAAGTCTGTGCATCGTTTGAGGTAGTACAGGATACATCAGAAGCCGAGGCTCGCTGCTGCTCACTCTTACAGCTCAACACAGAGCGAAAAGGTAGATGAGAACTTAAGAGGCCTCCTACCTTTTATAATTGAGGAATGTCACCAGAGAGGTCCTGGCCAGGCCACATCCTGGCACAGGAGGTCCCATCCAGGATGCTCATTTTAAGGACATTCAAAAATGATCAGGCCAAAAGCTGGTCACCCACTAATAGGGATAGGGTGTGCTGAGACCAGGTCACAAAAAGAAGGACTACGAAATCTCAAAGTGTCTCCCTAAATAAGATCTGGAGAAGACACAAAAAGCAAAGAGCTCTTAGAATCAGAAAAAAAAAAAAAAAACTTTAAACATCTCCTAGTCCAATCTTCAGAAAAGAGAAATCTCTAGTATCACATCTCTGCTGAGGAATTATGCAGCTGCTGTGGAAACTTGCAGTAATGGAGACCTTATTACTTTATAAGTGAGTTCATCACATTATCATTTGGACAGAATTAAACTCTTCTCTCTCCTATTAACTCTAAATTAACCTCCTCCTGGCTTCCATCGGTGCTCTGAGAGGGACACAGACTAAGTTTAACTACTTCTTCACCTACTCATTCTTCAAACAACTGAGGACAGCTGGTCTTGATGACCTGTACTAGGCTGTCCCACAGCCTCTCCAGCCAGGGGCACATTTTTAGCACACCCCTGAAAGCAGGTCATTCAGCCCGTCAGTACTTCTTTCCTGGTTATCTCCAGCCAGCTGTGATCTCAGACTGCCATCGGACACTGACGGCTGCCCCTGCTTTGCTTAGGGCATCTCATCCCGGCCAGGAATGCTAGCTCTGTGTTGGCTTTACAACTAGGTCTTTTCCTTCTGCCACTGGCCACCTCGTGGTCTCAGCTCCCTACCCAGTACCCAGGGCTTGTCATGAACATGTTCCACGATAAGGCCAAAAAATGTGAGTCCCAAATTCATGCCACTTAATGGAAAGCAACTGGTCATTTGATTTTAGGCCTTCCAATAAAGACTGAATCTAGACTGTTCAATCGGCATTAAGTATCTTTTCTAACAACTCATTTGACAGATGAGGAAATATAGGCCCAACAAGGCAAAGTGATGCACTCATAGTCAAATAGATGAACATGAACTCTAATCTTTGGTTTTCCAGGCCTACATTCTTTCTACTGCAATTGAGAGGATGTGAGGCCACAGTGCAGCTCAGGGTACATTTTGGAGCAAATCTTCCATAATGTGTATCTGCATTCATTCTTTCTTTGATTCAACAGACATCTACTGAGCACCTATGATGTACTCTGTAAATATCCCAGTAAGATCTGAAGTAAGCTTCCATAGGGCTTTACATCTCAGTGTGTGTGTACACAGTGGTGTATGTGAATGAGTTCATTCTTTCATGCATGCACATATTCACTGAACAATATGATAACTAAGCACCCTTAACACTATGCTGCGTGCTGGTACAAGTGAAACAGTCACAGTACATTGCCCCAGGGCAGTCTCTGTCCAGCAGGGACAATTCTCAAATGTCTTGTCAATGTGATAAAGCCCAGTACAGGGTGTTGCAGTATTTAATTAAGCCAGATGCTTCATTAAGATTGGTGCCAGAGATGGTGGCAGTGTCCATAACTGTGGTAGGAGGAATAAAGCTGCCGGTACTGGTGGTCTGAAAAGGCCTTAGGAAGAGTGGGGCTTCTGAACTGGGTCTTGAAGGAGGCTATGAATTCATCAGGCAGAACAGAACAGAGAGAGGTGAGGGTGTGTGCAAAGATGGAGAGGCAAGAGAGGACCTCATCCCATAGGTAGGTGGGCATGGCTGGGGTCAGGAGTTAATGTGGGTGATAGCGCAAAACAGGCAGGTAGGTGAGTAAGGTACAAAAGCCCCACTGTATCATACTAAGGAGCTTGATTCTATCCTAAAGGCAACAGGATTCAGTGAAAGAATTGAGAGAGAGAATAAACAGGATCAGGTAAGAATTTTAGAAAGAAAGTTCTGACAGTAGAGGATGGACTGGAAGGTGTTGGGGCCAGAGACAGGGAAACCAGACAGGAAGCTATTGGCAGGAATCCAGGTCGAACCTGAGGGTTCCTGCCTACACACACATAATTTTAAAGGCTGAAACATTAGAAGATAGAAGAGACTGTTTTCATGTACATCTCTCCTGGCCACCAAAACTTTGCAGAACCACAGCACCTTCATCATTCTCCATAATGATGTGGTGGCCCCAGAAGAGTGATGTCGGCCACAGCATCACCACCAATCCTGGTGTGTAGGAGCCTCCAAGAGAAGTAACTTATGGCTGCATGCATGAGCCACATCTACCAAAAGGGGGTGGGGATGGACCAGCCCTACACAAAGTCAAGTCAGGGTCCTAGAAGGAGGAGTAAGGTTAGAGGAATGCAACAAATCAGAAACAAGACAAACAAAAGTTCCAAGAGGGAACTTTTTAAAGGAACTTTTTAAAGGAACCAGTTCTCCATGGGAACAGGCAATGAAGAACACAGAGGAGGAAATCAATACAAGAGCCAGCACCTGTCTCATCCGGTCTCCGCAGGCAGGATGCAGTTCAGGGAGTCCACTCAGCCCCCTTGTGGGAATCCGGGAAAGGTGTCCCCTTTTTAGACCAACAAGAAGGCCACAAGCAGCGGCGCCTGCAGCCCCGTTCCCACCCTCAGCTGGTGAGAGCCTGCATGTGCACAGATGGGCACGCTGAACAGATAAGCAGGAACATCTGGGTGGAGAAGGGATCGCGTGGGGATGAGGCAGATCTCGACAAGCCGGGAGCTGTTTGAGTAGCTAAACCCCATCAGGTGCAGTACAGAGCCATCCTCACTGGGAGTTTAGAGTCAAAGATGAACGAGAAGAAGAAGGTGAAAAACCTAAATAATTTCCTTCCTTATGAGGAAAAAAAATGCTCATCTAGGCAAGTCTGAGCCTTCTTGGAGTTGGAAGATTCTGAGATGATCACCAAGTTTCTGTGCTAAGTCACTTCAGTTGTGTCTGACTTTGTGTGACCCCATGGACTACATGTAGCCTCCCAGGCTCCTCTGTCCATGGAATTCTCCAGGCAAGAATACTAGAATGGGTTGCCATTTCCTTCTCCAGAGGATCTTCCCAACCCTGGGATAGAACTTGCATCTCTTGTATCTCCTGCATTGGCAGGCTGGCTCTTTACCACTAGTGCCACCTGGCAAGTCCTAGGGAAGTCCAATTGCTATTCCCCATGACCCCGGAAAATTTTTCTGAAAATCAGAACATCAGACCATTCCTGTGCTACTTAGAAAGAGCCCAACTAGTCACCTTCCAGTGAAGCCACGACGAGCCACGACGAGCAGCAGCACCAGGGATTTTCACAAAATTGATGGGGTTCTGCTTTAAGCCACAGACTAGCAACAGGCCTGGAGCTGCACAGATTAAAACATTTCTCTATGTTTGCATTAATGCTAAACTGAGGCCAACAAAAGCAACATTTGTCGCATCAATTACCATCTTCCACAGCCTCCAAGTTGGCCCTGAATATAAGTTACCATGAACTAGTGGGAAAAAGCCTTCAGAGGGGTGAAGAGAGGCCAATATGTCAGCCCCAACTCTGAATTTCTGGGCCACGGCTGTTTTAAATTAGATTCTCAGTGCCGCTTTCACCAGAGTCTTGGCTTAGCTCTGCAATGGAAAAGTTATTTTTGTGCTCTGAGCCACAAATATTTATATGGAAGCATATTCATAATTCCAATTATGTTGTTTTCATGATGCTCTTTTCTTCTACTTAAAAACAATCATAGCTATCATGATTATTATTTCTGATAAGACATATAAAAAAGCTCTGGGCCAAGTACAGATTCCACAGGACCCAGATAAATGATCACAAACAGGCAACAATCATTTATAAGATTTTATATCTTATAAAATCCTTAAGAAATAATTTCAGTCCATCTATACACTGTGATGGCCTTCTTCTTTGTCCCTACTCCTCAATCACTCATGGCCTTCATGATCTCTCTTGGGAAAACCTAGTCCCAGAAGTAGTTCTGATATTTATTCCTTATGTATGCTCTCTGAAGTCTCTGCATTTAAAATGTTATATTCAAAAATGAGATGAAGGGTTTTTATCTCTTTAAAGAACAGGATCGCCAACAAGTAAAGGAAAGAGATATTTCTGGTTAAGAGGGGCATAAGTCTTAGGTAGTAACATAGTTATTCTATAAAATGGTTGATCTAGGACTTCCCTGGTGGTCCAGCGGCTTAGACTCTGTGTTCTCAAGGCAGGGTTTGATGCTTGGTTAGGGAACGAGATCCCATGTGCAGCACAACTAAAGATCCTGCATGCCACAATGAAGATGGAAGATCCTACATGCCACAACTAAGATCCAATGCAGGCAAATAAATGAATAAATAAAAATAATGTTTTAAAAAACCTAACCCCATTCCCTGCTACCCCACTATATAAATGTATATATATTTTTAAATTGGTCTATAGGTTGAGCTATGAAGAGGTGGTATAGATGTAGAATAAAAATGGTGGAAATTCATCCAAGAGAAATATAAACTGATTACCAAGAAAACACAATATATTAAGAGATGTACCCATGGCCTCTGCCCAGAGGTCTCTCTGATCAGAACTACTGAAGCACAATCCTGGTTCAGTAGAACCAGTTCAGAAGGGAGATGATGGGAGGAGACTAACATGTGTGAGCATTAACATATCCCAAGCGCTTGGCCCATATTATTTCTTGTTTATCTCACTTAATCTTCAGAACCACTTTTTGAGGTAGGGTTTATTATCACCATTTTAAGGAAAAGGAAACTTAGCCTCAGAGAAGTTAAGTACTTGCCCAAAGCAAGTTACTTTAGATAAGTTACTTAACATCTATGGTCTGAATGTTTGGGTGTCTCGGAGTTGGTGATGGACAGGGAGGCCTGGCGTGCTGCGATTCATGAGGTCGGAAAGAGTCGGACACAACTGAGCGACTGAACTGAACTGAACATTCATGTCAAAACCCTAACCTCCAAGATGATGGTATTAGGAGGTGGGGCCTTTGGGAGGTGTTTAGGTCACCAAAGTGGAGTCCTCATGATGAGCATTCTTATAAAAGAAGTCCTAGACAGCAAGCTCACCCTTTACACCATGTGATCACACAGACAGAGGTTGGCTGTCTGCAAATTAACAATATTGAGAGTTTCAGGTGCACAGCAGAGCTACTCAGCCATACATAGATATCTATCTGTTTTCCCCCACCTCCCCTCCCATCCTTGTGGGTTATCCATTTTAAATATAGCAGTATTTAATCTATTTTTTTAATGTAGTAGTATTTGTCATTACAGTTTTGTTCAGTGTTTTGAAGTGTTTGGATTGAAGGGGTAATTCAGGGAATTCTACTCAACATTATGTGGCAGCCTGGATGGGAGGGGAGGCGGGAGAAAATGCATACGTATGGATGAGCAGCTCTGCCACGCACCTGAAGCTATCACAACATTGTCAATTTGCTATACTCCAATAAGAAATAGAAAGTTTAAAAAAGAGATGAAACAGAAATCTCCAGATAACAGAAATAAAGAGGGAAATCAAAGTGGACCAAATAGTAGGAGCTGAAGCCAAGGGGCTTATGGAACAATCCAGACCAGTTAGAAGCCTGAATGGCTAGGGGCTGAGAGTTTAATGGCATGCGTGCAGTGAGGGGAGTCCTGTAATGGCCACCTGATGTCAGGAGCTGTCGCTGAAACACTTACATAAAGCTGAAGTCAAAAACGCCTGCTTCAAAAAAAAAAAAAAAAAAAAAAACGCCTGCTTCATAAGTGAAACAGTTCTAGAAGAACATTACTTGTCAGTCTGAGGAAACCACAAGAAAGCTTGTCATGTGCTTGAGCAAAGAGTAGAAAATGAATAACCTTAAAAAAATCTGAAATCCACACTTGCACCACAATGCAAGGACAAGTTTAAAAGCATACTTTCAGGCCGTCCAAGGTCTCTAGGCCAACATTAACAAAAAGGTAAATTTGGGAATGGGCAAACCCCAGATTAGACCAGCAGAAGCAAATGTCAAACTGCTTTATAAGGATATGCTAGCAATCCTGAGGTAGGTAGGATTTCTATGAAAAACAACTCTTGATGAAGATGTAACACACAAGAGAAAATAAATCATTTTTAAAAATTCAAAAGCAGAAATAACAAGTAATTTAAAAATTTGCTTAAAATATTGAAACATAGAAAAAGGGCTAAAAATTAAAAAATTAAAAGGCAAAGAGATAATATTTTTAAAAACCGGTAGATACTAAGTACCAAATAGAAATTCTAGAAATAAAAACATATAGACATTAAATTTCAAGAAAGAAACAATGGGTGGATTGAACAATAGACCAAACGCAGTTAAAAAAATTAATAAACTAGAAAATGGAACTGAAAAAAATCACTCAATATAGTTAAGATAAAGAGATACAGTTAATCCTTAGGCAATATGGGTTTGAACTGTGAAGTCCACTTATATGCAGATTTGTTTTCAATAGTAAACACTACATTGTCCTCAGTTGGTTGAATCCAGGGGATGTGAAATCATGGATTTAGAGGAACTGCGGATATAAAAGAACTGCGTCTATGAAGGGCGAACTATAAGTTAAACACAGATTTTCAATTGCGCAGAGGGTCAGTACTTCTAATGCAAATTGTTCAAGGGTCAACTATAGTTAAGAAAGGAAAACTACAGATGAAGAAAACATAGAAGGTAAAATTAGAAGGTTCAACACTCACCTAATGGGTATTTCAGGGAAGAGTGGAGTGTATAAGGGACTCAAAATCAGAGTACGGATTTTTGTCTCTTATGTTCATTTCTATATCTCTAGAACTTGGAAGCATTCCTGATACATGATAAGTGCTCACTAATTATTTTAAAATAAATTTGTAGAGGAAATAAGTGAGAAACCTTTAGATATAAAAACAGAGGTGTGACTTCAGATTAATGAGCATAGAGAATTCCAGGTAGAATACATAGAAACAGATTATATCTGGACACATAATGAAAGGCCACAACATGAGAGACAAAAAAGATAAGACTGAAAGGCTCCAAGAGAGAAAACAGATTACCTGCAAAAGGATGGCCAAAAAGAGACTTTTCATAAGGAACAATTGAGACAAAAAGACAGGTGGAGTAATGTTACAAAATGCCGAGGGGAAAATATCTACTTAGAATTCTATACCTTGATAAATTATCTTTCAAGAGGGACATGAATAAAGACATTTTCAAAACAATACCAAAGCTACCCACAAGATTGGCGTATTACAACTCTAGACTTCAGCAGCAGCAGCAGACCTTCAGTGAAAAAATTATCAGTATGAAGAAAATGAATACAGGAGAAAGGAATGGTATGCAAGAGGCAATGCTGAGATAAGAAACTGGTAAAGTCAGGAGGGAGGGGGAGGGAGACTCAAGAGGGAGGGTATATTTGTATAATTATGGTTAGATCACCTTGTTGTATGGTAGAAGCCAACAAAACATCGTAAAGCATTATCCTCCAATTTAAAACAATAAAATAAAATCACACCAGTGAAAAGCAGAAATTGGTAAAGTTAAATAAATTTTCACTATACAAAAGGAAAAAAAGTAGAAATAACAATGATGACCAATTTCAGGAATGGGGAGAGGATCATAAATGATGTGGGATTAAACCAGTAGACCACAATAACCGGAAGATGGGAAGAGAGGCCGGTCAGATTTAAAGGCATTTAAGGCCGCTGTACTGATGAGAGGAAATACAGAAATCAACTTTAGACTTTGTTAAATGGACACAATGTTAAAAATTTAAGAAATACAAGTAGAATTTTGTCTTTCAAAACAGTTGACAGAAGTAGAAATATACAAAACTTGACCAATCCAAAGAAAACTATGAAAAGAAGTGTAAAAGCAGCAACCAAAAAATGCTAAATGGGAAAAACAAAAACTTAAGATGGCAGAACGAGGCCAAATGTATATTGATTACAAAGAATGTAAAAGTTTACATTCAATTATTAAAAAGATTTCCAGGCTATCATAAAAAAAAAAAAAAAATGAAGCAACACATAAAAACTATTTCTAAGATTAACAGTTAAGGCAAAATTATAGACAGAAGTTAATATAGAAGGACATATAAAACATAAAAAAATAATAACCAAGAGAAAGTAGGTACACCAACATTAATATCAGACAAAATAGAATTTCTGCCAAAAGCATCAATAAACATAACAAAGAACTGTACATAACATAATAAATTCACCCTGGAGAAATAAGAATCATCAATTTGCATAAACATTAATGAATTACAAGGAAAAATTGACAAATCCACAGAGTGGAAGATTTTAACATTCCTTTCTCTGAGACTGAAGAGAACTCAGAAAACAGGCAAAAAAAAATCAGGAAGAACATGAGAAATTTGAAGACTACACTTAATAAATACACTTGATGCAGAATGCTGCATCCACCAAGCAGGGAATCTATTTTTCTTTTAAACCATACATGATATATTTGGAAAAACCGTTCATGTAACAGGACACAAAGGATGGCTACTATACAAACCATGCTGTCTTTTCATGATGCAACTAGATTAGAAGTCAACAATAATTTAAACAAAGTTAAAAAAAAAAAGGTTTTTTTAAGTTGAAAATGGAAAATTAAATCCATATGTTCAAAAGAAAATTTAAAATGTACAAAAAATTTAGAGCCAAGTGGTACTGAATGTACACATACCAAAACCTGTATGATGTGGCTAAAGCAATATGTAGAGCTAACTTTATAGCTTTAAAATACACGTTTGTTTGGTTTTTTTGCCATGCCAGTGGCTTGCGGGATCTCAGTTCTCTGCCCAGGGATTGAACTTGGCAGTCCATGTTCAAGTCATAACCACTTGAAAGCACCACTAGCCTACCAGGGAATTCCATAAAATGGATGCATTGAAAAAAATAAAAATAAAAGAGCTAGGAGTCAACTGAAGTAGCTAGAAATGGAAAGAAGAAATAATACAAATAAAAGAAAAAGACGTGAAAAATGAAAAGTATAGATAAGGAAGAAGCTGTTTATATCAAAAGATTAATTAAACTTCTATATTAACTTTTGAGATGGCACAAATAAACAGTATTAAGAACTAAGAAGGAAATATATCTTAAAACAGTCAACATTTAAAAAACAATAAAAGAAAATTACAAATAAATTTATGCTAGTAAACTTGAGAACACATGAAATGGATCATCTAAACAAATTATCAAAACTGAATCAAAAAGAAACAGATCAAACTTATCAAAATCATTTATGAAACTGAATTATCAAAAACTTGACACACATACCCTGGCTAAGCAGTTATTTTACAATGAATTTTACCAAACTTTTAAGAAACAGGCAGTCTTTACCTCTCACAAACTGCTTAAGAAAAATATATATGAAAAAGTTTCCCAACTTATTTCATGGAGCTAATATAAACTTGATACCAAACAATGTAAGAACAATGTTTTTTAAAAAAGAAAATTGTAGACAACTGTTTCACTTAATAAACAATTGCAAAAATCTAAATAAGATACTAGTAAATGATATTCCATAGAATAAAAGAATATATCTGTATATGTGTGTGTGTGTGTGTGTGTATCTCTTTCTCTCTCTCTCTTTCTCTCTCTCTCTCTCTCTCAAAGTCATGGCATCATCGACTCAATGTACATGAGTTTGAGCAGACTCCAGGAGCTAGAAAAGGACAGAGAAACCTGGTGTGCTGCAGTTCATGGGGTCACAGAGAGTCAGATATAACTGAGCGACTGAACAAAAAATCTCTAAGTAATTAAATATATTCATACTATCACATTATAATATGAAGAAAGAAAATTATATTACTTCATATAATTTACACAAAACATTAAGGCATTACATAAAATCAACACTCAGTCATGATAAAGTGGGTAAGTTGTTAAAAAAAAGTATTAATAGCAAAAAAGTTCTTACTTCAATAAAAAATATCTACTGAAACCTTAAGCAAACTTCATGATTAATGGAGAAACATTAAGAGCACTCATTAAGGGCAGTAAGAAGACAAGGGTGCTCACTGTCACTGTTACTATTAAATGCTGTCCTGGAGGGTCTACCCAATCCAGCAAGACAATAAAAAGATATGGTCATAAGGAGTCAAAAGAAAAAAACCAAATCATTATTATTCTGTGATTGTTTACCTAGAAAATTCAAGAATACCTGCATAAGAAACAATTAGAGACTTCAACTGGGATGATCAGTACAAGATCAAAATTCAAAAATCAGGAATGTTTCTATGGGCCAGCAAATAACCAATTTTAAAATATAATTCAAAAAAGATATCATTTATAATACACGCTAAACTGATCAGAAATAGGAAATAGATAAAACAAAATCTGTGTAAAAACATTTACACATTTACAGAGGAAGTCACCTGAATAAAAGGAGAACATGAATATTATAAAGGTATCAGTTCTCTTGAATAAAAATTAAATGAAATCAATAAAAATCCCAACATGATTTTCTGTGTTCAATGAGACAAACTAATATTTATATGAACTATTATAGTCCAAGAAAGCCAAGAAATACTGAAAAAATACAAAAGTAACTGTTCAGTTCAGTTCAGTAAGTCGCTCAGTCGTGTCCAGCTCTTTACGACCCCATGAATCGCAGCACACCAGGCCTCCCTGTCCATCACCAACTCCCAGAGTTCACTCAGACTCACGTCCATCGAGTCAGTGGTGCCATCCAGCCATCTCATCCTCTGTCGTCCCCTTCTCCTCTTGCCCCAAATCCCTCCCAGCATCAGAGTCTTTTCCAATGAGTCAACTCTTCGCATGAGGTGGCCAAAGTACTGGAGTTTCAGCTTCAGCATCATTCCCTCCAAAGAAATCCCAGGGCTGATCTCCTTCAGAATGGACTGGTTGGATCTCCTTGCAGTCCAAGGGACTCTCAAGAGTCTTCTCCAACACCACACAGTTCAAAAGCATCAATTCTTTGGCACTCAGCCTTCTTCACAGTCCAACTCTCACATCCATACATGACTGGAAAAACCATAGCCTTGACTAGACGGACCTTTGTAGGCAAAGTAATGTCTCTGCTTTTGAATATGCTATCTAGGTTGGTCATAACTTTCCTTCCAAGGAGTAAGCATCTTTTAATTTCATGGCTGCAGTCACCATCTGCAGTGATTTTGGAGCCCCCCAGAATAAAGTCAGCCACTGTTTCCACTGTTTCCCCATCTATTTCCCATGAAGTGATGGGACCAGATGCCATGATCTTTGTTTTCTGAATGTTGAGCTTTAAGCCAACTTTTTCACTCTCCACTTTCACCTTCATCAAGAGGCTTTTGAGTTCCTCTTCACTTTCTGCCATAAGGGTGGTGTCATCTGCATATCTGAGGTAATTGATATTTCTCCCGGCAATCTTGATTCCAGCTTGTGTTTCTTCCAGCCCAGCATTTCTCATGGTGTACTCTGCATATAAGTTAAATAAGCAGGGTGACAATATACAGCCTTGACGTACTCCTTTTCCTATTTGGAACCAGTCTGCTGTTCCATGTCCAGTTCTAACTGTTGCTTCCTGACCTGCATATAGGTTTCTCAAGAGGCAGGTCAGGTGATCTGGTATTCCCATCTCTTTCAGAATTTTCCACAGTTTATTGTGATCCACACAGTCAAAGGCTTTGGCATAGTCAATAAAGCAGAAATAGGTGTTTTTCTGGAACTCTTCTTGCTTTTTCCATGATCCAGCAGATGTTGGCAATTTGATCTCTGGTTCCTCTGCCTTTTCTAAAACCAGCTTTAACATCTGGAAGTTCATGGTTCACGTATTGCTGAAGCCTGACTTGGAGAATTTTGAGCATTACTTTACTAGTGTGTGAGATGAGTTCAATTGTGCGGTAGTTTGAGCATTCTTTGGCATTGCCTTTCTTTGGGATTGGAATGAAAACTGACCTTTTCTAGTCCTGTGGCCACTGCTGAGTTTTCCAAATTTGCTGGCATATTGAGTGCAGCACTTTCACAGCATCATCTTTCAGGATTTGGAATAGCTCAACTGGAATTCCATCACCTCCACTAGCTTTGTTCGTAGTGATGCTTTCTAAGGCCCACTTGACTTCACATTCCAGGATGTCTGGCTCTAGGTCAGTGATCACACCATCATGATTATCTTGGTCATGAAGATCTTTTTGTACAGTTCTTCTGTGTATTCTTGCCACCTCTTCTTAATATCTTCTGCTTCTGTTAGGTCCATACCATTTCTGTCCTTTATCGAGCCCATCTTTGCATGAAATGTTCCCTTGGTATCTCTAATTTTCTTGAAGAGATCTCTAGTCTTTCCCATTCTGTTGTTTTCCTCTATTAATAGCTAACAATTATTGTGTGCTTCCTTATATGGCAGGCACAATTCTAACATTCTGCATACATTATCCTTAAAGTGGATACTATTATCTATTTTATAGACAAGGGAGACCGAGAGAAATTAGGAAACGTGCCCAAGGTTACTTGGTATTCTTAGGAGTAGCAATAGACAAGACAATGACGTCATATATTCCGAATTCTGAAAGAAAATAATTGTGAGTCAAGATTTCCACACTCAGTCAAACTTTAATTTGTAAGAGCAAAATAAAGATACTTTAAGGAATATAAATATTTTTAAGTTTATTAAAGACTTTCCATGAAAGAACATCTGAATTTCCATTGACATGAACTCAGAAGGAAGGAGTGGGTTACCAGAAATAGCAGCCTCCAAAATGAATTGGATAAACAGAACAAAACAATATAAAGTAGATGAGAAAAGTGGAACTAAGTATCCATAGGTAACAGAAGGTATACAAAAATGTTATTAGTTATTCAAAGTACAGGCCATGAAGTCTGATGCCTATGTTACAACGAAGGCCACTAAGTGAGCTCTGTGCTTCTTTCTGGCCAAATCAGAAATGGGAAACATCAATGAAAGGGTTCACAGCATCCACAAGACAAAACAGACAAGTTGTTCACAAGAACTATTCCTAGCACTGAGACCACAAGGACATTTCTCCAGTGCTCAAATGGATATAAGATCTGGGACTTGTCCATCTTGGTCCAAGTATGATAATTTGGGAAAGAGTTCCTTGACTCTTACAATATTTTTTCAACAAGAAAGTGATATAGAAGCCATCAGCCTGTCAGAAATCTCTTCCTGGAAAAATAAAGGAGCGAAAGCCTCCTACATAAGGTGTGCTATTTGAACAACTAGGTGTTTTAGAAAAGCCCATCTTCAGGTACATTCCAGGAAGAGGATAGTAAGGTGACCTCTGGGAGCCTGGCTGCCTGTGAGGGACCATGATGATTCAGGATGTGGGCTTCTTTCCCAGAGCTATCCCCCAGAATATTTCCATCTCCACTAAACCGGTTCATCTGCCAGTGCAAGGGAGCATTCCCAGGCTTCCAAAAAATAGTTCTTTATTGTGTTTTCACAGTAATAAACATCAAGAAGCAATCCCAACATTCCATATAACACAAAGATAAATGGAAATCTGGCATCTGTCTCTGGGCCTTCCTACCCATCTTGCTCCCCTGACAATGCCAAGAAAAATGAATGCCAATCATTAATTTGTCCATTTTTAAAAATCCTGCCTTCTACCAGGCAGCAAGACATAATTTGCTGATTTTTAAAAATCCTGCCTTCTATCAGGACTGCTCTAGAATTCCATGGGGTTCCTGGATTCCCAGGCTGTCCAGGAAGCCTCAGAGGAATTCTGGATTATTTATCATAGATACAGCTGGCTTCCAAGGGAAAATAAGCAACCCCAGGCTAAGTCAGGAGCAACTCCCAAGGACTTCCAAAGACAAAAATAGTGGGAAGTGGATGAGATGGGAGACGGGTATTTTCCAATTAATCAAAATATCAGTTCTTACTAAACCACAAATTATTTTGCCTTCCTTTTCTGTTTTTTTCTTATAATTAAGATAACAATAATAATACAACAGTGACAGAGATTAAGACTTTGGTCACTGACCTGATTTCAAGATTTGATTCTAGCACATAGTGGCTATGCAACCTTGGCAAGTTTCCCCTCAGATTCTAGTTTCTGAGTCTTATATCATGAGAATAACAGTACTTACCTCAAAGCATTAATATGAAATACCATATGCATGAGCTTTATACTCAATAAATGTTAGCTATTACTACTGCAAAACAGTGGAGAAACACAGGCAAGCACAAAGAAAATCAAAAGTACCTGTAATCCCACCATCCATTTCCATGCATACCATTCCAGTATTTTGGGGGTGTATTTTCAGAGTGAGATACAAAGCTTTCATAACTTGAAATAAAATTTCTTTCAAAATTTAACACAATACCCTGAGCATGTTAATATAATTTGGTATCCTTGTACGCATGATTTTAAAACTTCACATCATATTCCTTTAGGTTATTTTTCTTAAATAAGAAGTAAAAATAACCCCTTCCCTTCTTCCTCCTCTGCAGTTTCCACGCTCCATCTATCTCCAACTCATCTGGCCAGTCAGATGACAAGTGGCTGCTTTCTATAGGCTAACTGGGGATGCCTGCTCCTTCAGTCTGGGACATGTTGCCAGCCTTCATTATGTCCCCATCATTCAGGGCAGCCTATCTGGGGCTGCACAACAAACACTCGTAAACAATGGCAAACCACTCAGTTCAACAAGATTTCGTGAGTTGGTACAAAAGTTGAAGAAGGCAGAAAGGTGATTTCTCTCCAAACAGTATCAGGTTGACTTCTGGGGCATTAAATACACTATTAAAAATTCTCAGGAAGAGGAAGAAACTGAAGATTATTATCTAAGTGCATTGTTTTTAAGTACCAGGGTCAAACAAGTTCAAAACTTTCAAGGGTTTTCTTTTTGAATGGAAGTCACAATGCTTCCTTACCAATGACATTTTGAAATCACAGTAAAACCTTACTAATTCATACTAATGGGGAACTACCGCACTCAATCAGCACAAAAAAATGAATTACACCCTTTTCAAAACCAGTTTCTTCCTAATGAAATTCATTTTTAAAATCTTTCTAAATAGCTCAATACCTAACCTGTTTTGATAGGTTGTTCTGAATCTGATCTAATACATTTGTTAAAATCACATTTATTATCTGTACAGAAACAGGAATGGCTGAAGTTCTTGAGAAGTGCCTTCTCTCTAAAAACAACAAAAGTTCAACAGTCCCTACAGTCCTGTTTGTACAGTTCACTCCTTAGGAAAGCTTTTTCTTCTTGGTCTTGTGGTAGCAAACCCCAGCTCAGGCTGTTTCCCTCTCAGCCCCGCGGCTCCAGTTTCAAGTGGGCAGAAGTTACTAATATCAACCCAGATCAATCCCTTAAACAAAATCTGAAAACCTCCAAATTCCAGGCTTGACCAGACCCATCTTAGAATTAACAAGTTCCCTTCTAAGCACCCAGAGAACTGAGCCTGTCATGGAAACACTGATTCAACCCTAATGAGAACAGACATAAAAACCACACAAATGAACTAAACATTCCTCTACCCAATCAGAGTCAATTTGAAGCCAAAAGCCTGAGGATTAAAAGAGGCGAGGTTGTTTTTCCTCTTTGAGGTCCTGCTCATTTTCACCTCTTCCATTGCCTTGTTTCCACAACTCCTGTTTATGAGAAGTTGGGAGAGGGACGCAGAGGAGGGAAGAAAAACGCAGGGTGAGTAGCCAGGCTGGGGAATGCCAACAGACAGTGTGGTTTTTGTCAGGCAAATTAAAACTTCTAGCCTGGGGGACGCTGTAAGAGTTTGTTTGGGGTTGTCCGAAAATAAGCGCCAGTGAACTCTCATCTCCCACTAAAAACAGTCTAAGTACAGAATAAAGCCTTTACTTTCCAAGGACCAGGTTCTGCACAATATTTTTAGCAAGCACTCTTTTTCTCTATTTTCTTGTTTTATTATTATTATTTCCCCCGTTTCTTTCAGAAGTAGAAAGGTTAATTAAATGAAGTTATTATTGGAAGAAAAGAAGAGAGAGGTTTAAAAAAAACAAAGGCGCCCAACAGAAACAGTAAAATTCCAAGAATGAATATATTTTAATTTCCCTTTGGACATGCAACGCACAAGTGTGCGGGGCCAGGGGACCCAAAATCAAACTTCAGTTAGTTGTTACTGCAGGAACTCTTCAAGCAAGAGTGAAGACCCCTGTGGCTGTGACTCCCTGGCCTGGGTAATAGCCTTCTGGGGCTGGAGGGGCCACTAGGCTGGCGCTACCAGCCTGTGGGCCAGGAGCCTCCCAGGGCAAGTTTAGGGGGCGGGGGGCGGCGGGGGAGAGAGTAGCTGCACCAGTAACAGGAGCCAGGAAAAAGAAAAGTGAGAGTCCTGGGGTTGGGGGGACGCTGAGCCCCTGGAGGGGTGGAGGACGGGGGCTGGTGACCGTGCGCTGAGAGGCTGCGACCGCACGGGTTTGTTTGGATGAACACCCGTCCCTCCCGCCTCCCCCCCACGCCCCCAGAAAGGAGTCGAGATTCTTTTCTTTGCTGCTTAAGTTTTCTTTCTCTTGAGAGCCGGACCTAGGTGTCGGCAGCCGCCTCAGAGCTGAGGTGCGGAGGGGAAGCCGGGTGGGGCCCAGTCAGTGCCGGCCCTGCGCTCTGGGGACAGCGAGAGCCGCGGCGGGGAGGAGAGGCACCCAGCGGGGCGCCGGACCAGCGCAGGAGATGCCCACGTCCCGCGGCGCCGACTGCGCCCCCACTCCCAGCTCCCCGTCCTCAAACTTTCCGGGTAAACCGGGCTAACCCGCCCGGGAGAGGGGGCTCCCCGTGCCTCCCTGTCGGTCCCCTGGGGGAGGTCACTCACCCGCAGCGCGGCTGGGGTTCCAACTCTGGCAGCCGCCATCCACCTCGGAGGGAGGAGCAGAAGAAGGAGGAGGGGGAGACAGAGGAGAAGGGCAGAGGGGGCGGAGGGGGCGGAGGGGGCGGGGAGGGAGGGCCCCAAGCGGCCGGAGCCGAGGGGCGGGGGCGTGGCCACTCCGCCGACGCTCTCCCGCCCCGCCCCCTGCTCCGCCCCGCTTCTCTCGTCACTCCTTTCCCGCCCTGGATCCCCCTAAGTTTTTCTCCATTCTTTTCCCCCAACCCGTCTCCGTATCTTTCTTCCAAGTCTCCAGCTCCCCACAAGTCGGGGAGAAGATGCTTCCTCCATCAAACGTGGGACGGGGTGCGAGGAGGTGTGTGAGTTACCTTTAGAAGTCCCTGGAAGCAGAAGCATGGAGCCCTTGACTGTCTGAAACTATCCCTCGCCCTCTAGGATCTTGTCCTACATCTAGGATCTAGGATCTTGACCTTTGGGGTCGTGGGATGATTGGGGCGGGACATGGGGGGGTGGGGAGCGCGGCGGTGGGAGACAGGTGAGGTGACTTGGGGGTCATGCTTTCCACGTTGCTTCATTGCGCTTTGGGGTTTTGTTTTCTCTTGTGATTAGAACTGAAGATTTTTTTTTTGCCTTCTTAAAAATTTTAAGTATAACTGATTTATGATGTTACTTTAGTTTCAGGTATACGGCATAGTGATTCAGTATTTTTACAGATTATATCCCATTAAAAGTTATTAGAAAATAATTTCTGTAATTTCCTGTGGAATACAGTATAACCTTGTTGCTTATCTATTTTTTACATAGTAGTTTATCTCTTAATCCCACACCTTTAATTTACCCCTCCCTGCCCCCCTTCTCTCTGGTAATCACTAATTTGTTTTCATGAGTCTGTTTCTGATTTGCTATCTACATTCCTTTGCATTATTCTATAAATTCAACATGTAAGTGATATCATATAGTATTTGTCATTTACTGTGTAAAATATTCCCTAGGTCCTTCCATATTGCTGCAAATGGCAGATTTTCATTCTTATGCGTATACACTCACACATCTATGTTGTTGTTGCTTTTCAGTCACTAACTTGTGTCTGACACTGCAGCCCCATGAACTGCAGCATGCCAGGCTTCCCTGACCTTCACTATCTGCTGGAGTTTGCTCAGATTCATGACCAATGATTCAGTGATGCCATACAACCATCTCATCCCCTGTTGCTCCCTTCTCCTGACTTCAATCTTTCCCAGCATCAGGGGCTTTTCCAATGAGTCAGTTCTTTGCATCAGGTGGCCAAAGTATAGGTCTTCCGATGAATATTCAGTGTTGATTTCCTTTAGGATTGACTGGTTTGTTCTTCCTGCAATCCAAGGGATTCTCAAGAGTTTTCTCCAGCACTACAATTCAAAAGCATCAATTCTTCGGCATTCAGCCTTCTTTATGAGCCAACTCTCACATTTGTACATGACTACTGGAAAAACCATAACTTTGACTATACAGACCTTTGTCGGCAAAGTGATATCTCCACTTTTCAGTACACTGTCTAGGTTTGTCATAGTCTTCTTTCAAGGAGCAAGCATCTTTTAATTTTGTGGATACAGTCACTGTCCACAGTGATTTTGGAACCTAAGAAAATAAAATATGCCACAGTTTCCATTTTTCCCCATCTATCTGGCATGAAGTGAGGGGATGATGCCATCATCTTAGTTTTTGAATGTTAAGTTTGAAGCCAGCTTTTTCATTCTCCTTTCACCCTCATCAAGAGACTCTTTAGTTACTTTTCACTTTCTGCCATTAAGAGTGGTATCATCTACATATCTGAGGTTGTTGATTATTTCTCCCTGCAATCTTGATTTCAGCTTGAGATTCATCCAGCCCAGCATTTCACATGATGTACTCCACATAGAAGTTAAATAAGCAGGGTGACAAGATACAACCTTGAGGTACTCCTTTCTCAATTTGGAACCAGTCCATTGTTCCATGTCCAGTTCTAACTGTTGCTTCTTGTCCTGCATATAGGTTTCTCAGGAGGCACGTAAAGGTGGTCTGGTATTCCCATCTAACAATTTTTCACAGTTTGTTGTGATCTTCACAGTCAAAGGCTTTAGTGTAGTCTGTATATTTATATCTCACCATATCTTTTTTATCCATTCGTCTGTTGATGGACACTGAGTTGCATCCATATCTTAACTAAGAATTATTTTTTAAGCCTCTGTTGAATGCCTCCTTCTTTTCCCCTAAGGTGAGACCAACCCTATCCAGAGGCTAAGACAGAACCCCACCTTCCAGGGCCCATCAATAGGCCCATTAAGAGAAAGAGGAGGACAGAGATGCCTAGTGAAGGGCCAGGCTGTATGGATGCAGCAGGAGGCCCCCTGAAGAATGTAGAAGAGGAAAGTTGTTCTCCGAGGAAAGGTTAGAGGCTGACATTTAGTCCCTGATCCATCAGTTGCAAGCAGGTGACTCTGGGCAAGTCACTTGACATCTGAATCTCTTCCACAAGTGTAGCTATCTCACTGGAAAAAGAAGATTCACTGAAGAGACACCCAAATCCAGGATGGGAGACTTGGGTGGACTTTGAACAGGCTCAGAAGGCGAGAAAAGAGGGCATTCCAGGCCCTGGGACACGGACCTTTGGAGGCTGGCAAGACTGGAAATCTTAGGAAAGGTGGGATATGCTTGGATGAGAAGATGGAACTATATATAAAGAAAGAAATGGGAAATTTGTGAAAGTTCTTAAGCAAAGGAATATTTTGATATAAGTGTATATATACATATACATATATATAAAAATATAATTCACTTTTGTATCCCTAGAGCCTGGCACCCAGTAGGCACCCAGTAAATCTTTCCCCTCTGGGAAGAGAGGGCTTGGGTCCAAGGAGAGGAGTTAGGAGGCCCTAGTGAATATCTTGACTTGAAGTGTAGTGCCTGGATGATAGAGAGGAAATGAGGGAATTCTGATTGAACACTTCCTTGTGTTTACACAGCAATGTGATTTTCTTTTTAATGCTTTTTAAAGTGTAGTCTTGTGTTTGACCTTGGAATTCCTTGGTGAAATGGAAAAGATAATCAGTATCCTATTCAACCAGTAGCCAGTGGTTAGAACCTGTGTGAGGGCTTTGAGGAAGGAAGGAAATATTCAGAGAGGGTACAGGAGTGCCTCAAGTCACACAGCTGGGATCTGTTTAGGAAACATTTAGTTTCAGATCAAATTTCTAACTGTCCTTAAGCTTAAGACACCCTAGGCAAACAGAAAAAGACATCAGGTCCTCCTCATAGTCCCTGTCCTCCAGCTACCATCCCTGTGATGATCAAGGGTTGAGGGAGAAAAAGGAGTCTAAAACATAGGAAGTCCAATGATTGGTAACTTTTCAGAGACTCTTCTATGGAATTAGACAGGTACTGGGCCCAAGCCAGCTACAGTAGCCAGACAGGTACTGGGCCCAAGCCTTCTGGTAAGGAGCTGAGCAAAGTGCAGAACAAGGACAAAGGAAGAGGGAGGCAGAAGAAAAGAAAAGAGATGTTAACAGACCTGGGAAAAGTTACATGATGGCAACACAAAGCAGAAAAAAAATGATAAAATATCATCATCCCTTTTGAATGCAAGAAAACTTCTGAGGGGAAGAGTGGGGATATGAAACAAGATTAAATAATGAAGCTAAGCGAAGAATTGATGCTTTTGAACTGTGGTGTTGGAGAAGACTCTTGAGAGTCCCTTGGACTGCAAGGAGATCTAACCAGTCCATTCTGAAGGAGATCAGTCCTGGGTGTTCTTTGGAAGGAATGATGCTAAAGCTGAAACTCCAGTACTTTGGCCACCTCATGTGAAGAGTTGACTCATTAGAAAAGATTCTGATGCTGGGAGGGATTGGGGGCAGGAGGAGAAGGGGATGACAGAGGCTGAGATGGCTGGATGGCATCACCGACTCGATGGACATGAGTTTGAGTAAACTTCGGGAGTTGACGATGGACAGGGAGGCCTGGCGTGCTGCGATTCATGGGGTCGCAAAGAGTCGGACACGACTGAGTGACTGAACTGAACTGAAGTGATGATTATTTCATGATCTGAGAAAAGATCATCTTAAGTATAAACAAGAGATATCTTGACTCCAGGCATTCTGGCTGAAATCCCAAACTGAAATTCCTGTGTCTAGCCATTGGGCCATCCAAAAGGCCAGCCCATCACAGAAAATGCCACAGGTAACTACAGAAAGGAAAGAACACATTGGACAAACCAGTAATTACCACTGGCTTAAACAGAGTCCTGAGTTCACCTTTTAAATTCCATCTTCTTTTTAATTCCAAGCATTATGATCTTGATTAGTAGGTAGCCCACCCAGTGAAAGAAATCTTTTTTGGAAACTTTGACACTTTTGCAACGCAAACAGGCCCATAATCTTCTAAAGGCCAAATGCAGTTGACTGAAAACCATTTATCTTTTGCAAAGGACAAGCCCTCCTAATCTGTGTGACTCAGCATGGCCCAAAAGGCTGCCATTTTCACGAATGCAGATTTATTTCTTGTAATACTTCCACCTATTTTCAAAGGACCCTTTCTGGCAGTGTCCGTTTGTATCAAAATCTGGTAGTAAACAGCTCAGTCTGGCCTAACTAGCCAGGCGACCACAGCTGTTCATGGCCAGCTGTGACCTCATTTTCCTCCAGTTCCTGTCCTTTTCTTTGCTCTTCAGTAAAGAGACCCTCAGGCTATATCATTCTTTTCATTAGCAGGTTTCCCTTTCCTGGCAGCCTTTTATAGAACCCATTTAGAATTTCCACACTGTTTAACAGTCCCCAAGTTGTCTATTGGAAAAGGCGATAGCACCCCACTCCAGTACTCTTGCCTGGAAAATCCCATGGACGGAGGAGCCTGGTAGGCTGCATGCAGTCCATGCGGTCGCGAAGAGACAGACACAACTGAGCGACTTCACTTTCGCTTTTCACTTTCATGCATTGGAGAAGGAAATGGCAACCCACTCCAGTGTTCTTGCCTGGAGAATCCCAGGGACAGGGGAGCCTGATGGGCTGCCCTCTATGGGGTCGCACAGAGTTGGACACAACTGAAGTGACTTAGCAGCAGCAGCAAGTTGTCCATAAATATGATCTAGAAGATTAACTTGGAATTCCTCAAATCTCGAATTAGCTGAAGCTGTCAGGATCAATATAAATTCAAACCAGCTTTTGGAAATGCCCAATGTGAAAAGGGACTTTATTGGAAAGTGAGGACTTCAGATCTAGGACAATCTTAGCCCAAAATGCTTGATAAGAACATCCCTCTCTAAAAACTTTACAACAGTCTGTTTATATTACAACATTCATTCAAGATAAAGCCTTGTGGAAGACTGTATTAAACAAAAAATTAACCAGTGATGGCTTCAACAGCAGTGAAAAAGAAACAGGAAAAAAATAGAAACACACACCATTTTAGGTACATGATACATTCTGGACTGATGTTTTTAAACAACTTTATCCATGAGGAAACTAAAATACTCTTTCAAAAGCAATTTCCAGAGATAAATAAAAAGCGTACATCCTGAGAATGCCAAATGAAATCAATAACACATAGAGAAAGGATCACTTAATCAACTCAGAATGGCCTGAGACTGGCTATCCTTTGTTTTGGTGATAGGACACCCCTAGGTATGGCTTGAGCTACAGTTGTGTATAGTACCTTGGCCTGCTTCCTAATATGTATCCAATTAGCATTAACTGAACACCTACTGTGCATAAGGCATTCTGCTAAGCACTGTCAGGGAGTCAGTATAAGGCACGGTCCCTGCTCCATGGCACCTGCAGTTGTTGAGGGAGATGCATACGTGAAACTGACAACAGGAGATGTGTCGACAACACAGCAGGAGAGGAAATAGAGGAAAGCTGAAAAATTCAGAAATGTTTTTTCAATAAGTTCTGAAAATTCCATCTCTTCCAGGAAGCAATGAATGATTAAAGTCTTTTTTTTTTTTTTTGCTCCTTTGTGAACTTCAGCCAACTGAGTCCCTACTCTGCCTGGACTCTCTCATTTTTCACTTTCCATGTTTTAAGGGAAAATATTCTTCAGCCTCTAAGTGAGATAGTAAGCAAGGTTGTTTTTTTTGTTTTGTTAGTTAACTGAACCATGTTTTTTCTATTCTTGGACCTATGAGGTGTCACCACCCAGCTATCCCACTGGCGTTTGGGGAGCAGCGGGCCACTGAAGGAACAGAGATCTTTTAAAACAATACAAAGGATTTAAGTGGGGGAGGTGCCTATTGAGGGGCCTAAACCTACAAGCCAGACAGTAATAGCCTTCAGCATGTTTCCACCCAGGAGTCAATTCTTCTGATCCTCTCTTTACAAAAACAGTTATTCTAATCCTGCTCTATGACCTTTTCTTTCAAAGACTTGGAAGAAATGTAATGGGTTTTCCAGCTCTAATGCTCTGATTGCCAGTTAGTTTCCTATTTTGGAGCTAATTACCAAACTGCTTAAAAATGTATAGCACAGGCAAAAGTTACTGACAAGCTTTCCATTTATCACCAGTGTCTGAGAAAGTGGCCCTTAGCCGAGAACAGAAGCTTCTCTTCTGACCCAAGACAGCCTCTCCTTGTCAGTGTGGCCCGGCCAGATGGTTTCTTAGCCTTCATCAACCAAGTTGCTATCTCCAGCCTTTTAAGAGCTGGGAACAACTTCCAGGGTCAATGCTGCATAGAACAAAACTATAAACTGCGCATTCTTCTGTCTGAGGGTTTTTATGATGAAGAAAGCTTTAATTCATGATCATTTGGAGAGAGCCTTTTGCTCCAACATTGTTGGTGGCTTTCTCAGCTAATTGGTTCCTCATTTTTTTTTTTTTCTCTCACATTTTTGTTTGGAAATAGTGCAGATGAATTTTTGTTTTGTTTTGCTAAAAAGTATCTGTTAGCATAAGTGATGGAGTTAAGTCTCTTCCCAAAAGCAGTGGAGAATCCAGTTTTATTTATCAGCTTTGAAAAGTGAACAGTATTGCTTATAACAAGCATAGTAGGGGGTGGTGTGTTAAATGACCTAACAAAATACATGCTGTTTATCACAGTTGCTCAAGCTGAACCTGGAGCGTCTTCTCCCTTCACCCAGGCCTGCTACAGAACAGGATGTGAACAGTGCCCCCTGGAGTTGTGCAGCCAGCAAACCTACACCCCCCCCCCCCACTACTTCATATTAAAGAGCCTCTTTTTCTCATTTGGAATTTCTTATAATCCCAATTTTTACTGAAAACATGTATCATATATATGCATGAAAAAAGAATAGGAATAAACAAAAATATTAATAGCTGAATCTCCAAAAAGATGTGTATTCAACACTTTTCCTCATTTTCCAAATTTTCCACAATAAGCATATAGTATCTAATGAAGAAAAAGTCAGAAATATTGTTTCAGTAAGTTCTGAAAATTCCATCATCTCCAGGAAGCAATGAATAATTAAAGTCCTTTTTATTTGCTCCTATGTGAACTTCAGTCAACTGAGTCCCTATCTGTGCCTGGACTGAGAATTATCTCTCATCTTTCACTTTCCATGTTTTAAGAGGCCTAGACAGAACAGATGATTCTTTGAGAGGGCACAGCAATGGCAAGTAGAGACAAAAGACGCTCACTGGAAAGGCGTGTGGAGAGAGCTTTTTTAAGAGGAGACACAATGCCCAGGATGATAAGGGAGGGAGATCCCAAGACAGCAGCAGTACCGCTGGCCTAGACATCAACCAGGATAGCCTGGCACAGATCAAAGGACTCTTGGAGCGATTTCTTCCTTTCCTTCCTTTTTCTGGCTGCACCACATGGCTTGTGGATCATAGTTCTCAGAACAGGGATCAAACCCAGAACCCCGGCATTGAGAGCACTGAGTTCTAACCCTTGGACAGCCAGGGAATTCCCTAGGAGAGACTTCTTGAAGAAGATAAATTTAACTAAACACCCAGTTGAATCTGATCACACTGAGATAAGAATTATCCACCTGGGCACTTGGGAGAGAATTTAGGAATAAATTAGTGATAAGCATCATGGAAGACAGATAGATACAGTTATTAACTCCAGAGAAAACAAAAAAAGTTGTACAAGAAAGGAAAAGGCATCATAGTACATTACATGACTCAGTTACTAACAGCATTTAAATGGTCATATTAAAATATACATGGAGCATCGATCTAATCAAAATGTTGATATAACTAGTCTGAAAGAGACAACAGGAAAACAGAAAGCATGTATATGGATGTGAATAGTAGGGAAAGGGAGGCAGATGAAACAGAGACAAATCCTCATCTTCTAACTGGGAAATCAACTGACAATGCCTAACAGGAAAAGTGAAAGTAGCATGTCATTTGGAAATGGGAGATGGATCTAAACAGTGAGTGAAAGTGCTTTTCTCTGGGGAGCATGAAATGAGGGTGAAAATCAGGAGACTTTGTCTCTTTTGCCTTGTTTTCTCTTTGTAATAAGTACTATTTTTAAATATTTATTGGGCTGTGCCAGGTCTTAGTTTCAGCATGCAGGATCTCTAGCTGTGGCACTCAGACTCGTGGCTGCAGCATGTGGGATCTAGTTCCTGACCAGGGATCAAACTGGGGTCCCTGCATTGGGAGCAAAGAGTCTTGGACCACCAGGGACATTCCTGTAATAAGTATTTTAGAACAGCTTGACGCAAATCGAGTTTATAATTTTGATAAAAATACAGACATTTAGTCAAGGAAGCAGCAGCCTCTATGTGTTCTCTCTCACTTGCCGCCTTGTCTGAGACAAGCCCAGGGCAAGACAGGACATATGGCAGTTTGTAATTGTGCATTTACGGGATCACTGTTGCTTCACTAGCAGACTGTAAGCTCTCAAGGGCACCCAGCAGACTGCCTTGCTTATCACAGTCTCATCTGCACCAAGCACTCCGCAGGCACTGGGTGAGGCAGATTAAGAAGTTAGCACTCTCATCTTTAGATATGCATGACTCGAGTGTTCACGGGGAAAGGGTCCAATGTCTGGGACTTGCCTTAAAATACTCCCAGAAAAGAAGCCATGTGGAAAAAAAGATGAAACAAGATTAACAAAATGTTTGTAAGAAGTGATGGAGACAAAAGGGTTCATACTAATCTCGTTTTGTGGTTACTAAATTCCTTTAAAAAAAAAATAACAACAAAGTTGTACGGAAAGTGGATTATAAGGAAGGGGCAGACTCATGGCATAAATTTATTAAATTCAGAATTTGGTAGCTGGGAAGGTTTATGTAACAAGGAATATGTAAATAAAAATAGGGGTCAGAGAAGAAAAAAAAATGGTATCAAAGGCAAACCTTGTACCCAGCCCATTAGCTCAAGAAGCTAAATAAATGCTGACAGAAGGGGAGGAATACTTACTGAAGACATGGAAAGGGAAAGTTGCATTAAGTACAGGAGTTACTGAGAAATTTAATATTTTATCCTCCAAATATATAGTACTTGTAGGAAGAGAACTGAATGTCCTCAATTCAAAAGGCTCATACTACAGTAGTGAATAAGCCAGGCTCTGGAATCAGACAAGCCTGGATCTGAATCCCAGCCCCACATGGACTAGCTGTGTGATATGGACAAACTGCTTACCCTCTCTAAGCCTTAGTTTTCTAACTGTAAAACAGGGACAGTAATAGCACCAATGAGATACAGTTATGGGAAGTTTAAAAGAAATAAGTCTTTACCATGCCTGACTTAAATAAATGGTTACCCAGTGGTGGTCATTATATACTTTGCCAAGAGACTCTGCCTAAAGAACAAAGATCTTAGCAATTAAGTTAAAAAGGGACAATTTTACCAGGAAACCAACTGCACCCTCTACAGTCCTGCCCTGTTCCTCAGACCTAGGAAACCTCCCAGAGGCACTGACCCCTACACAAAGGTCAAGCCTTCCACAGGGACTGCCGTGGGACCAGGCACCATGCTGGGCGATAGGGGCCGCTGGTCTGGGAGCTCTGGCAGCTCTCAGCTGGGGAGAGATACAAGTCTCAGCCACCAAAGCAAAGAAGGACAACCCAAGATTCACATTTTCTCTAAGAGAAAAGCAGGCTCATCTCTCAGGAGAAGTGACACTCTTCCTGACCCAGAGGTCTGAGGATTTTCATAAAGGTAGACAGAGACTTGGAGAAAGGAATGGCAACCCACTCCAGTACTCTTGCCTGGAAAATCCCATGGACGGAGGAGACTGGTAGGCTACAGTCCATGGGGTCTCAAAGAGTCCAACACAACTGAGCGACTTTACTTTCACTGCTGCTGCTGCTGCTAAGTCGCTTCAGTCATGTCCGACTCCCACCAGGCTCCCCGGTCCCTGGGATTCTCCAGGCAAGAACACTGGAGGGGGTTGCCATTTCCTTCTACAGAGACTATAGCAAGGGGGCGGGGGGGGGGGCAGGTGGAGGGGGGAGCGCTTGGAAGAGAATAAGGAAAAAGTGAGTGACAGTTAGTATACATGTCTTACGTGTACACACTACAGCCAGAGCGCAATGAGGGGCCACTGTGAAGGCTTTCTTTCCATCCAGGAGATGGCTCTGCAGAAATGTGCTAAGTGGAGAGACAGATGTCTGGAGAACAGGAAGACGAGTGAGTCATCCAGGCAGCAGGGAGCCAGGGCTCAATTTAAGGCATCAGATAAGAAGTTAGAGCCGAGATATGTGAGAAGGCAGGAAGGTTCAGCAAGACAAGGTAAAAAGCGAGGTGAGAAAGAAGTCAAGGTGACTCCCAGATGTTCAGCTTAACTCATAGCCAGGTAGAAGCAAGATGCTACTCCCTCGATCTTCCCTTGCACTCAGGTGCATTCAGGTCAGAATCCCTGGTTTCCCCTTTGACTGACTCTTCTTTCTCTCACACTCCACGTTCCTGCCCAGGCAGCATTCTTTTGACATTCACTGAATGCCAGGCAGTGTTTTAGGTACAGGGAAGACAACAGTGAGCAAACCAGACCAAAAACCTGCCCTTATGAAAATGTATCCACTAAAGGGGAGAAACAGGCAATAAACAAGATTAATAAGCAAAACATATTGTACGTTAGAGTATGGTAAGTATTAGGAGTAAAAGCAGAGAAGAGTAACAGAACTATAAAGAGTAATAGAAGTATAGAGAGGAAAGAGTTGGGATTTCAGCAATTCCTATCTACTCTCTTCAAAACAAATCCAGAAATAGCCTTCACACAACTCCCACTGCCATCAGCATGGTCCAGGCCACCATCATCTCTCAACAGCCTCCTGCTACTGAATAGCCTCCTAACTCTTCTGTTTACTTCCACCCTTGCTCCCCTACAATCGATTTTCAGCCAAGCAACCCATGATTCCATTAAAGCATAAGCCAGATGACATCACTCCTTAGTCCCAAACCCTCCAAAGGAGGAAGAGAAATGGACGAGAAATTCAGAACGCAGGGTCACAGAACACTGAGGGTCTAGCAGGGGTTGGAAACTCTAGGTTTATGGTGGAGCTAAGCAACATGGTGCTTGGGGGCTTAGGTGCAGCTACAGTGAACACAGCTGGTTCAGGTGACAGAGAATGAAAATGAGCAGATCACACAAAACAGAAAGGGCCAAGGGGCTAGGGAGGATGGGACCGAGCTGGACTCACCCAGAGATCCCTGAGGCAGGATTCAAAACTTCCATTACTGTGAAGACTGGGCACAATGGCCAGTCTGTCTCTACAGCAGGCAGCCAAGAACAGGGGGCCAAGGAGTTGGCCTTTGTGCTGAGCACAGAGGGAAGCGGTGCTGAGCACTCAGGTGAAACAGAGTAAAGCATTCTGGAGGGTGACTAGCAACTGCCCAGTGAAGAGGCTCAAAGGAGATGAAGCTGCAGACAGGGAGGTGGGAAAGGAGGGGCTTCAGTCTGGGGATGTAGACATGGAGTGAAATGGGCACGTGTAGGAGACTCGGAGGAAAAGAGAAACTAAAGACTTGGGGAGGGAGGTGCTGGGAGAGACACCTCTGAAATGTACACTGAAATGACACAATGTTTATGAAATAAACCAATAGGAGCCTGAAAGGGCTTAGCAACCTTGCCTGAAGTATAGTTACAAGTACCTTGAGAGGTACTCAAAGCCTTAATAAAGGATTAACTGTACAATTATTCCAATTTGAAGGATTAGAAAGATTATACCTAAACCAACTGGGATTTGGTAATTCTGTGTACTTTAATACTTTTCAGTTTCCTTCATCAGATTCTCAGAAGACTGAAAGTTTGATATACGTATGAATTTATTGACATCAATTTCCTTAAGTTATTATTCCAACACAGAGAAGGTACTGAAGAGCTGAAGACAATGATAATAAACCACAAGATCTGGAGTTTTCAAGGCCCAATCCCTCCAGAACAGAGAAAGAGAGACAGAGAGAATGAATAAGTCTTCAAAAGGAATTGGAGACTGTTTTCAATTATAGCGAGAAGTAATGACAGTTTGACAATGTAAGCATTTTATCCAGAAACATATATCTATTCCATAGATACCAAATTGATTACCATATCATAGAGTTTGAAAATATACAAAATATTTGTTGTTCTTACATACTGAAATTAAAACCTAATTTTAAAAAGTGCACAGTAAAAACAGCATAAGGAAACCTACAATATTCACGGTATGTGTATTGTTTTCCATTTTACTGTCAACATCAAATTCTGTATTTGCCTTACTGGTTACAAATATATTTTAAATATTTCAAGGCCATTTACAACACTGACTACTTCACTAGGTCCAACAACACTCCAGCTTCCTGAAGGCGGCCAGCACTGGACGTGGAGGGTCGGCCCCACAGCTCCGCTCAGCAGTAGCAGCTCTGGAAAGAAGTCGCCAACCCGCTATCCGTAAACTATCGACTCTTGTTCTTTTTAGAATTTCCCTGTGCAAAGAAAAATTTCAACAATAAGAATGCCAACTTCTAGAAAAATCATCCACACTGTTTAGAGACCAAGCTGTCTGGAAGCCATAGTTCACTGTGGAAAACTTTAGCTTCCAAGGAGAAGAGCTGATAACCTTCCATCACTAACTTTTATTTAGGAATCACAGAGCAGTTTGTTACTTTTCACTCTCCCCACTTTTCTCCATCTACCTTACTGCCCTGGTGTCTGAGCACAGGTAATAAAGAAAAGAAAGCATATCTTGGATTTATCAAACCTCATATATTCATTTTGTTTCAAAGACAAGGTACTTTATGATTTCATAAAGCTGAATAAAATATTTTAGCCTAAACTTGTTCCTTTGCTGTTGAAATGAACACCTTTTAAAAGGTCTTAATAGGAACTTATTTTTAATATGTGCCAACTAACATCTCAGTGGCAAAGATAATCTCAGGATAAAAGGAAGCTCAGATACCAGCTGAGAGCACCTTGGAAGATGTCTTAACTTAATTCCCGATTCCCTCATATACAGAGATTTGGACTTTCCAGTTTTATGTAACTTTTCTTTTTTCTGGAGAAGTTCACTTTTAGGGAAAGCATTCTAATTTAATTCCTACATTTAACTATTACATATAAATACTCAGTTTCATGCACGTGGGAAATGGTTACAAAACACAGACATTCAGAGCAAGATAACAGCAAACAAATGGCTTCAGGATGTTTACTTGGTATCCAATGGAGACCATGTCAACTCAGCTATCTGATGCTATAGTAATTTAAATGACTAATAAATGGGGGGTGGTGTGGGGGGGTACAAAATATAGGGACCACAGAAAGATCAAAGAAAGGTTAACAACAGAAACTAGAAAGTAAAGAAGGATCGCTAACTCTATGCTTTATTAATCACAGATATTCTAAGGACTAGATTAAAAATTTCCAAGAGGGCTTAAAAATTTCCTCACTTCCAAAGTGACTGCAATACAATTAATTACCTTTGGGACAATGAGCTTCGCTAGCTCACCAAGCTCCTCTGTCATTGGAATTCTCCAGGCAAGAATACTGGAGTGGGTTGCCATTCACTTCTCCAGGGGATCTTCCAGACCCAGGGATCGAACCCAGGTCTCCTGATTGCCACCAGGGAAGCCCCTATACCCAACATTAACCCTCCTCAATTCAGAACCAAATGCCCTCTGCAGCTCTGAGGTCTGAAAACTTTCCCTATGACTGCTACTTTTCTTCAAATGTTAGGTGCCAGAAGCAGGCTTTCTCCTGCTACTCCCACTAACGCATGTGCTTTCTACATGAGTCAGCTATTGCCCTGATGGAATACCAAGAGGCCAAAAGGGTTAAGGAGGCATTCTTCAAAAGGACCAATACCCTACCCTCTACCTACAAGCCCAAGTTTCCCCAAGCACCAGTAACCAGAGAACCCTAATCAGCACCACATAGGCCAGTCACAACCATCACAAGATGTCCCAGAAAAGCATCACAAACATTCTCTGAAGCAGCCAGAGGCCAATCAATACCACCAAACTACACTGAGAAACAAAATTCTGTAAGGCAAATTCTAGTGCATTAACATGATACACTTCCAAGGAGACACCAACTGAGCGGGATGCAGCTCTGCACCACCACTGGCAGATGCGAAAATGAAGCTATGGTCTGTTCATCTCTATGTCCTTCCCAGGGCCAGCACGCAACGGGAACTCAGCACATGCCTGCAAGATCAGTGAGGGGCAGCATGGACTGTAAACAGCACAGGCTGGACACAGCAGATCCAAGCTGCTGGTGGCAGGGTGTTGTCTGAGTTATCAAAATATGCCAAGCATCTGAGATCATGCATGAAACCAGCTCTCTGGCCTCTTGAAGCCTACCTCTCATGGTAAGAGAGAGAGTGTGTGTGTGTGTGTGTGTGTGTGTGTGTATAATGATACAACAAAGATACATGATACATGGATATGCCCTTCAACACAAAAACACTACCCATAAATACTGATCCCAGCCTGGACAAGCAGAGGCTTTATGGGAAATGAAATTTAAGAAGTCTTTGGAATTAAAAGGACAAAATAGTCCTTGGTTATATGGATATGTTGTGAGAATAAATTTGCTAAGAAGGTTACTTTTCAATGAGACCATTTTAGATTCATATAAATAAAGAGTAATCCCCATCATAAACCCTCTTAAGAGTGTTCCTAACTAACAGAACAGTAGCAGAATTGCCCCAAATACCAAAAAGCAAGCAACACAGAGTTAGGGCCTGGAGGTCAGACCTTCTCTCAACTTGTAACTCAATCAAACAATCTTCATTTTACTTTCGGATAAGAGGACAAGTGAAATGATTTATAAACACTTCAAATCTCTTAATCCTTTGCTCCTGAAACACTCAACAATGAAGTACCTTACATGAAACACATTAAATATTAACTATTACTGCTCAGAGAGGCCCGTCCCTCCCCTACCTTACTGGACATCTTTAGTGTGTCAATCTCCTCTCTCTGTTTAGATAGCGTCTCGTTCATGCTGCACAGGTGGTCGCTCATCATACTTAACTGATCCTCATAACTCCTCTTGGTAGTTGTCAGCTCATCCTGAATGGCCAGGGAAAAAAGAAAAGAGGAAGCAAAACTCCACCAGTTATACCACTTGAAAGTTCTTTTAATTTAAGAAAAAAAAAAAATGTTGGAAAAGCAACCTATCAAGATGACCTATCTGATCAATTAAGAAGCAGGTTAAGCCATAGGTCCAACAAGAGAACAAGTAAAAATGGGGAAAAAGTTTTTCCCAACCTTCAAAATGGGCTCTGAATTTCTTTGCAGAAATGAGTTTCTTTCTATGCCAGGTATAAAAGTGTCACAAAAAAAAAAAAAAAAGAAACAAGAGGGCTTCATGCTCTTTCCCTCAGGTTTTCCTGAGCCTTTGGTGAGGCGGGAAGGTGGTCTCTGGCACATTCCCACCACCCCATACTCGATGGGGATCCCACAGCCCTTTGGGCAGGACTCTCCCTAGAAAAAGCACCTTCCTCTCTCCTCTCATCTCTCAGGCTCTCTTTGGCCTTTTAACATCTAATCTTGTGATTCTAGAAAATCTATAAATGAATCTGAAACCAGAAGGAAGTGTATATTGCTGTTAATGAGTTATTTCTTTGCCTGTAGCATGTTTATATTTACTAAAGGCTTCTGGAAACAAGGCTTTAAAACAAAGCAGTGAGTAAGAAGGAATATTTTGAAGCCCTATCTTTCAGTTTATGTCAGTTTTATGAATCAGTAAAGAGAAGGAATTGAGTCATATGAACAAAATAAACTTCCAGCCAGCCATGACAGGGATTATCAACTGGGAGGAAGAGAAAAAGGAAGGACTATGGATAAATAAGTATTATTTAAAGAAATGCTGACTACAAAACTATTTATAATTAAAATCAAACTAGAGAAACAAATAATACAACCACTTCTTGCCTGCCATAAATGAGCTGTAACTTGAAAATGAGCTAGAAATAAAATGGTAAGAAAAGTATTATATGTAGAGGTCAAATGTCACCATTTTACAAAGGAAATGCTGATTTTTCAGCCTAAGAACTTTCAATGAAAAAACATACTGCGTAGGTAACATGAAACTCACCTGAAGTCGGCTAATGCTCTGACTGGCTACTTTCATCTCTTCTGTCAGTGCCTCTTTAGACTTTTCAGCCAAGGCCAGCCTTTTAGAGAGTGCTCGGCACTGCGAAATCAGAAAACACACCATAATCTCAGGAAGCATTTCCCCAGACTGAATTTACTTCAGGGAAGGTTACTAGAAAACAATCCCCAAGACCACACTTCCTCCCTTCATCCCACAAACATCTGCTGAATATCCATCCATAGGCCCTGTGCCACACCCTGGAGCACACGTAAGAAATGTGAGTGGGCCTCACTCACATCAGTTTAATGAGGGAAAAAACATCTACTAACCCAAGTTCATCGGTATTTCTTTCCAAACTCTAGCCTGATGACCACAAGTTACAAAAAGCATAAGAAGTTTTCTACATTTACCCAAGATTCATGTTCACTGGATGAGAAAGGAAGTGGTTATTTCAAAAGTGATCAATGGCATCAAGCAGTATGAATTCTAAGATACTTTTCTTCTTGTGTTTTAAGCCCTTTATTGGAGACCATATCATAGGAACAATAAGATCTTTACAGCCTCACTCTGTCGATGAAGGGAAAAAAAAGTGAGAGCAGTTTAAAGACCCCAGTTGGCTTTTTTTTTTTTGGGGGGGGGGGGTCTACTAAACCGAGGCTATCTGGAGACAGTACATGAAGAAGAAAAAAGAAAAATTCTATTTCATGCTATTGTTCAAAGAAGGCGTGCCATTAAAAGGATCACTAAATTTTCTGATAAACCATGAGGCTGACATGGAGAATCTGTTGAAACACATTTGAATGCTGTGTCAACATCAAATGCTCAGACTGACCATTCCAGTAAAGTCATATTGAGGGTCACCACTTCCTGTTTACAGACAAGGAAAAACTAGAACAATTTTAAAATTCCTGTATCACAATTGTGCTAGAAGAATTTTCTAAGATAAGCAAATCTCTTGGAAATCCTCAGAAATTCCCCAGTTACTTATTTCATTCCTCATAAGAGAATTTCAGGCAAGTTCAGCCAACCAAATCAACCACTCTCTATTAATCACACATTTATGTGCTCAGCTATTGAACCAGAGAAAAAGGGAGAGAGCTCTGCAAAACACAGGTCCTTGTGAGGAGGACAATCAAGTCTGGGAGAGTAACTCAGAAGGCAGTTAGGGATCCAAAGCAGGACAAGATGATGCTTTGTGCCACATGGTTCAAACAGTAAGGCACTGCAGCATCCAACTTGCTGTCCTCATTTTTCTACAATCCAACAGCTATCACTACTGATCATCTTCTCAAACAGGTATGCAACACTAAGTTATGCATATCATTTATTTCAGCAAGAAGAGAGAAGCAAAGCCTCCCTTAACTTCTAGCACCTGGCTTCCTATCAACCTCCCTGTCTCTGCAGAACAGGAGAAAATCACAAAGTCACATTCTAGTAAAGGGTTTGATCTTTCCTTTGTCAATTTCCTTAACAGTTTAAAAGATTATACATCTCTGTCTGACATCTGCAACTAACCTTTTAAGAAAAAGTTTCTAATCAGAGACCTTACATGTATCCTTATATGTTGAGCAATTTCCATTCTATCTTATAATTTGTTTCTCACTTCTTGGTTATCTGTAATTTCTTCTTTCATTTTCTCCTCTTCATCAAGGAATTTGTATAATTTTATTATCTTGCATAACCTTTTTCTAATCCTCTTAAGAAAATGAATTATATGATGGAAGAAGAAAATGTAACAAAAAGCAACATTTTATATTTTTTAAGAGTTGGAAAAGGTTACATTTTGCATTTTATCATTTATAAAAACTCATTACCACAAGTTGTCATTTAGTAACTAAAGAGTATACTAAAGAGAAACAAAGACATACTTTGCTTTGAATTCCCCTAAATGAAAATTCCTTCACCTATGAATGCTACCAGCTTATAACTCTCTAAAACAAGGAATCTATAATAATAATGTTCAAAACATGTTATATAACCCTAAGAAAGTCTACTGATAAAGATTTTTGGTTGGTATGTGGACCAATCTACATGAACTCGAACCAAATCCACATTGCAGACACACTGACTCTGATCTCTCTTTTGTGGTGAACAGCAGGAGGAAATGGCAACCCACTCCAGGGTTCTTGCCTGGAGAATCCCAGGGACGGGGGAGCCTGGTGGGCTGCCGTCTCTGGGGTCGCACAGAGTCGGACACGACTGAAGCGACTTAGCAGCAGCAGCAGGAGGCCAAGGCAGTGACCTAATTGCTGAAGAGGTTAGGAAAATCCACCTGATCCGATCGACTCTCCACTTACCTCGGCATAAAAGTGCACTGACTTGCTGTCAGCTAGCTGCAGCTGAGACGTCAGCTCCACTATCCTGGTCATGTAGTGATTTCTGATTAAGTCTTCCCGAGACTCCACATCTGGAGCCTAAAGAGAGCACACGTAACAGTGAATAAATGCCAGTGGGATGAAGCCGTTCTAAGAGGGAAAAAAAAAAAAGATTACTATCACTTTAGCCAAATAAAAAGAAGACGACATTTCCTACATTTTCATTTGAAATTTGATGGGACATCATAGTTTTCCCACCTTTTGGAAAAACTTTAAACAAGACAGAAGCTTTTATTCAGCTCCCTGCCCATCTCACAGTGAAGGTGTGGCTTCAAGAAAAGAAAGCAGAAGTGAAGTCTTGGGAGGCCCCCCCAGCCATGGGGCCATGTCTCTCAGTTAGGTGCCACACATCTAACTTTCAAAATCTCTATCTGCCTGTCTCCTATGTCTTCCACTAACTAGAGAACAGGGAGAAGGGGAGCATTTATTGGCATTCCTAAAAATATGAACATTCTTTTCCCCCACATTATCTTAAGATAGCTCTAATGCTTCTAAACATACTAACGAATTAAACTATTTCTATAATGAACAATTTATGGCCCTTGTCCCAGACTAGTTTTCTAATTACGCTAGCGTTGGCACCTACTCAGTTGAGCTTAGAAATATATGCATAAGTTCAAGATTACCTGAAGTATAAGGCCAATAAGGAAACCAAAGAATCTACCAACCTACTTGAACTATGTTTGCCAGTTCACCATTCTGATTGTTAGGCTGAATGACTTCAGTGTTCTTTTAATGATTATTTGTAAGTTTACACTTGCAGTATTTCAAAACGAAAAGGTGCAAACCTATTTGACAGGCCAAATCTGACCTGGATTCAGTCACTTGAGGGCTGGAAAGAACTACAAGCCCATTGATGGTCAAGCCCCTGAAAAGCCCTGCTCTGCCAGCCGGCCCACTGGAAGGTAATGGCTCGCAGCCTCCAGCCACATACCAGCAAGCTGATGGCCGTGCTCATGCCACACCCTGTCAAACTGCCAAGTTAAGTCATTCAAGAAGACAATTACAGAAACAGGCTGTGATTTGTTGGTGACAGTTAACACTGACCGAAGAGAAAAGCAACATGGATCCACATTGACTAGAATTGCCAGAAATGTATTAGATGAAGCTGACTTTTGCTGGACTTTGTCAACAAACATGTGGCCAGATATTTACTAACAAACAACATGATGTTAAGCACACATTACCTCACTGTCAGATGTCCTGGTTAAAATTCCAATCTAGAACACAAGGGAGAAAAAGCTTTAGAACAGACTGTTTATACTTTAAACACAACAGCTTAAACCCTTGTAATATTTTTTCTCTTCTCATTGTTCACATTGTTCACGTTGTTTCAAAGCACACTAAGGAGAACTCCTTGGTGGGCCAGTGGTTAGGACTTGGTGTTTTCACTGCCGTGGGCCCGGTTTCAATCTCTGGTTGGGGAACTAACATCTCATAAGCCCTGTGGTGTTGCCAAAAAATAAAATGAAACAAGCAACACTGAAATAAATAAAACAAAAGCACACTAGCAGTGGAGTTCTGGAAGATCACCCTCAAATCAATCATCTTTTAATACAAATCATCTTTCAACACAAGCTGGCCCTTCAGATATATAACCACATTCATGATTTCTGTCATACAGCAGTAATGGATATGACCATCACTATCTCCTCTATCCAAACGCTGTTAGCCATTTTTACTGAAACCCAACAAATGGTCTGAGAAGAGAGGGAGAACAGATTTTAACTCTGAGTCATTTCTACGCTTATTTCTAAAGCAGGCAAGAAGACCTAAAGTTAGTTTCATGGTGACCCTAATAACTAAACATTTTCTCACTGCTGTGGGCATTTTCTCATACGCTGCTGATAAAGAGTATAAACTAATACAGCCCTTTAGAAAATAATTTAGCAATAAAGATCATGAAAACATTCAGTCTGATTTGTTCAATGAGACGGACTCTGAAGGGAAGTCCACAGATGAGTGCTGGCAATGTTGCACTTCCCCAAACACTACTTAAACAAATGGTACTTAAACTGATGCCAGAATTCTGTTCTGTTGGTGAAATGTCCTGCTAGGCAGCCATCCTCCCTGTCAGGGGCAGAGAGCAACACCTGCGGCTAGGATTCAACCTCGCCATCAGGCTTATAGGATCCTCCAGTGAGCATACTGGCTGTTCAGCTCACTGCTCTGGGAAGTTTGGTGTGCTTTTCACTTTTCTAAGAATTTTAATTCTTTTTTCCTCTCCTATATTTTATTATGAAAATAGGTAAATACATAGTAAATTTGGGCAAAAAAGGATAATAAACACCTGTGCACCCACAATGTATTAATACATTTATACATTTATTGACATATTATCAATACAATTATCAATACATTGATACATTTGATAATGAACAATGTTACATTTACTTTATTTACCTGTGTGTGTACATTTCCTGAAGTATCTGAAAGTAAGCTGCAAATATGATGATATCTTACTCTAAGTACTTTGGCATTTACCTCCAAAAAATAAAGATATTCTCCTAAATAATCAAAATATCATTATCACATCTAAGAAAATTGACAATAATTCCAGGTTTCTGACACTGTTAAGGTGCAGTGAGGTCTGTTTACATCTTGAAAATAAAAGTTAATTTGTATATGTTACTATTAAGTATGCTCTGAATCAGACACAAGGTAGACGTGAAAGGGACCATGACTTGCTCTTCAATAGCATCAGAAGCTATAAGGGGAATCGCACGCCTTAGGACAGGGCCATCAGCAATTACCACAGCTCCCCTCAAGTTTCTCAAGAAAAAATGCTTACAAAAATACATTTAATGAGATCCTTCTAATTTGAGGGTCTTTTTTCCCTTCCTTTCCTGATTTCTCATTTTTCTAGATTTTTAGTTATTTTTTTACGGTGGGCAAAATACTATAATCAGAAATTTTTTCTCCATATAACTCTGAATTCTGTAATTCCAATAGACATGTTTCCTTACCTTCTAAATCACTGCAATTAAATATAAGAAATACAAAGCTGCAAAATAACTTGTCACTATATTGCCTTAGGAAGTCTAACTGTATTATATGTAAATCATAAAGCTTTATATTACCTAGGAATATACCATATAATTGGTTTTAAAACGTATTTATGGTCATTTCTGTAAAAAGTTAGGCATTTACTCCTTTGTCAGAAACATAAGCCCCATATCACAAACATTTCAATGGAAAAACAGAATCATCATAACTTGACTTAGTGTATCTTCACCAGAAACACAGCCCTTACCATGGGGAACTCTAGCAGGTAAAATCAAAGAGAATTGAATAAAGTTGTGTTTTGAAGGGGGCATCCTGCTCACCAACCTGAGTTTTCCAGAGCACATGGATTATTCCTGTTATCAATTCCTGTAATTTACATGGTAAACTCTGAACACTCAGGTGGATCCCCACTAGTTACCATTATAAAACAAAAGATACTTGCCTCACTGGCGCTGTGGGTGGGCTCCGGCACAGCCGTGGCACACGCTTCTTCCTGGCCCGTAGCGGTCGCCACAGCAGCCTTTTCCTGGGCCACCCCTACCACCTGCCCACTACTTGCACTCTTCAGTTTATCTGCAATTCGCTGGTTTTCTTTCTCCAGCTTGATTTTAGCTAACTGTGCTTCCAACATCCAATGTTCTTTTTCCTGCTCCAGTTTAGAAATCTTCTCCAAACTCTGCTGAACCTTGAAAGCAACAGAGAATTCTGAACCTTAGAGGATGATGTGGACAAAACTTAGTGGCCAAAAAAACACTTTATGGAATGCAAACCAAAACTACTTCACAGGTGTGAGAACAAAACCACTTAATACAGGAAAATTTTTATTTTTCAGTTTTATAAGATGCAAAAGGCACAACCATAAATTGAGAAATTCAGCAAGAATAAAATTTTTTAAAAATTGTATTCATCACAAGGTATAGAGAGTAAAAAGAAGCATGTATCCAAAAGAGGACTAATATCCAGAATATATAAAGAACTTCTGTAAATCAATGACAAAAAGACAACCCAACAGAGAAACAGCAGAAAAAAAGACTTGAATATGCACTTGAATATTACTATAAACATAAAAAAGAAGGTATTCAATGTCACTATTTATCAAAGAAAAGCAATTTAAGACCACCCAAATGACTAAAATGAAAGACAGGAAATACAAAGACGGACATATTTATGGAGCAATTGGAACTATCACACAGTGCCGGGAGAAGTGGAATTCAGGACGAACACTTTGAAAACGGTTTGGCAGGATTTTTGAAAATTGAACTTATATCCTGTGCATCATGCTAAGTTGCCTCAGCTGTATCCGACTCTTTTCAACCCTATGGACTGTAGACCACCAGGCTCCTCCATCCATGGGATTCTCCAGGCAAGAATACTGGAGTGGGTTGACATGCCCTCCTCTAGAGGATCTTCCTGACCCAGGCATCGAACCTGAGTCTCTTCTGTCTCCTGCAATGGCAGGTGGGTTCTTTACCAGTAGCACCATGTGGACTCAGCAATTCTACTTCTAAATATATGCCCAACAGAAAAATATGCATGTTTATCAAAAGACAGGTATATAATGCCCATAGCAGCCCTATGATAATTAAACACTTGAAAATACTCATAAGCTAGTGTTGTTCAGTCACTCAGTCGTGCTGCGACCCCATGGACTGCAGCATGCCAGGCTTCCCTGTCCATCACCATCTCCCAGAGCTTGCTCAAACTCATGTCCATTGAGTCAGTGATGCCATCCAACCATCTCATCCTCTGTTGTCCCCTTTTCCTCCTGCCTTCAATCTTTCCCAGCATTAGGGACTTTTCTAATGAGTCTGCTCTTTGCATCAGGTGGCCAAAGTATTGGAGCTTCAGTTTCAATCAGTCCCTCCAATGAATATTCAGGACTGATTTCCTTTAGGATGGACTGGTTGGATCTCCTTACAGTCCAAGGGACTCTCAAGAGTCTCCCCTAACACCACAGTTCAAAAGCATCAATTCTTTGGCACTCAGCTTTCTTTATGGTCCAACTTTTACATCCATACATAACTACTGGAAAAACCAAAGCTTTGACGAGACAGACCTTTGTTGACAAAGAAATGTCTCTGCTTTTTAATACGCTGTCTAGGTTGGTCATACCTCTTTCCAAGGAGTAAGCGTCTTTTAATTTCATGGCTGCAGTCACCATCTGCAGTGATTTTGGAGCCCCCCAAAAAATAAAGTCTGACACTGTTTCCCCATCTATTTGCCATGAAGTGATGGGACCAGATGCCATGATCTTAGTTTCCTGAATGATGACTTTTAAACCAACTTTTTCACTCTCCTCTTTCACTTTCATCAAGAGGCTCTTTAGTTCTTCGCTTTCTGCCGTAAGAGTGTTGTCATCTGCATATCTAAGGTTATTGATACTTCTCCCGGCAATCTTGATTCCAGCTTGTGCTACATCCTGCCCAGCATTTTTCATGATGTACCCTGCATATAAGTTAAATAAGCAGGGTGACAATATACAATCTTGACATAGTCCTTTCCCAATTTGGTACTAGTCTGTTGTTCCATGTTCTAACTGCTGCTTCTTGTCCTGCATACAGGTTTCTCAGGAGGCAGGTAAGGTGGCCTCATATTCCCATCTCTTTAAATATTTTCCACAGTTTGTTGTGATCCACATTCAAAGGCTTTGGCATAGTCAATGAAGCAGAAGTAGATGCTTTTCTGGAATTCTCTTGCTTTTTCTATGACCTAATGTATGTTGGCAGTTTGATATCTGGTTCCTCTGCCTTTTCTAAAACCAGCTTGAACATCTGGAAGTTCTCGGTTCACGTACCGTTGAAGCCTGGCTTGGAGAATTTTGAGCATTACTTTGCTAGCGTGTGAAATGAGTGCAATTGTACGGTAGTTTGAACATTCTCTGGCATTGCCTTTCTTTGGGACTGGAATGAAAACGGACCTTTTCTATAAGCTGTAAGAATGGATAAATTATGTAATTCACACAGTAGAATACTCAACATGAATGAAAATGGACCAAACACAACTACATGTAACATGGATGGAATATCACATACATGATGTTGAACAAAAGAAGCCAGATTTGAAAGAGATGCAGCATAGTTCTCTTTTAATATAAAGTTCAGTATTATGTAACAAAACAAAGAATGCAGGATTATAGTTATCTTTGGAAAAGAGGAGAGCAGCAACTGGAGAGGGGCATGAGGGAGGCTTCTGGGGTCCCAGTAAGTATTTTTTTTTAATACATTTCTTCATGTAAGATTATATCTTTTCCAAAAATTTCATCTAGCTACTGGTTAAAGTGTTTACTTGTGAAAATTAACTGGAATATATTAATAATTTATATACTTTTCTTTATGTTGTACTTAAATAAGGAGTTTTTAAAAAGCTAATTCTCAAGGCAAATGAAAGCTTGAGAATTAAATAAAAACAAAAGCAACCTTTCAGTGAATTCCAAATGCTTTACCAAATGATTGAGCAATTACCACGTAGCAGACACTGTTCATATATTTTCCTGCCAGTATCCCACGGAAGCCTCCTAACAGTCTTACAATTCTCACTTTTCGAAGAGGAGACCTGAAGTTCCAGGAGCTGAATCCTTGCTAAGCTAAAGGCAGAGCCAGGATTGGGGACCTCACATGTCTGTCTGGTTCATTAGTCTGATTCTTTTCACCATGTTACACTGCCTCCTACTGGCTTGATTCAATTAATGCTTATGAGACCCTGCAAGGTAGATCAGATGAGATCAGATCAGATCAGTCGCTCAGTCGTGTCCGACTCTGCGACCCGATGAATCGACCCCATGAATCGCAGCACGCCAGGCCTCCCTATCCATCACCAACTCCCGGAGTTCACTGAGACTCATGTCCATCGAGTCAGTGATGCCATCCAGCCACCTCATCCTCTGTGGTCGCCTTCTCCTTCTGCCCCCAATCCCTCCCAGCATCAGTCTTTTCCAATGAGTCAACTTTTCGCATGCGGTGGCCAAAGTACTGGAGTTTCAGCTTTAGCATCATTCCTTCCAAAGAAACCCCAGGGCTGATCTCCTTCAGAATGGACTGGTTGGATCTCCTCGCAGTCCAAGGGACTCTCAAGAGTCTTCTCCAACACCACAGTTCAGAAGCATCAATTCTTCGGCGCTCAGCCTTCTTCACAGTCCAACTCTCACATCCATATATGACCACAGGAAAAACCATAGCCTTGACTAGACGGACCTTTGTTGGCAAAGTAATGTCTCTGCTTTTCAATATGCTATCTAGGTTGGTCATAACTTTCCTTCCAAGGAGTAAGCGTCTTTGAATTTCATGGCTGCAGTCACCATCTGCAGTGATTTTGGAGCCCAGAAAAATAAAGTCTGACACTGTTTCCACTGTTTCCCCATCTATTTCCCATGAAGTGACGGGACCGGATGCCATGATCTTCGTTTTCTGAATGTTGAGCTTTAAGCCAAATTTTTCACTCTCCACTTTCACTTTCATCAAGAGGTTTTTGAGTTCCTCTTCACTTTCTGCCATAAGGGTGGTGTCATCTGCATATCTGAGATTATTGATATTTCTCCCGGCAATCTTGATTCCAGTTTGTGTTTCTTCCAGTCCAGCATTTCTCATGATGTACTCTGCATAGAAGTTAAATAAACAGGGTGACAATATACAGCCTTGACGTACTCCTTTTCCTATTTGGAACCAGTCTGTTGTTCCATGTCCAGTTCTAACTGTTGCTTCCTGACCTGCATACAAATTTCTCAAGAGGCAGATCAGGTGGTCTGGCATTCCCATCTCTTTCAGAATTTTCCAGTTTCTTGTGATCCACACAGTCAAAGGCTTTGGCATAGTCAATAAAGCAGAAATAGATGTTTTTCTGGAACTCTCTTGCTTTTTCCATGATCCAGTGGATGTTGACAATTTGATCTATGGTTCCTCTGCCTTTCCTAAAACCAGCTTGAACATCAGGAAGTTCACGGTTCACATATTGCTGAAGCCTAGCTTGGAGAATTTTAAGCATTACTTTACTAGCATGTGAGATGAGTGCAATTGTGCGGTAGTTTGAGCATTCTTTGGCATTGCCTTTCTTTGGGATTGGAAATGAAAACTGACGTTTTCCAGTCCTGTGGCCACTGCTGAGTTTTCCAAATTTGCTGGCATATTGAGTGCAGCACTTTCACAGCATCATCTTTCAGGATTTGGAATAGCTCAACTGGAATTCCATCACCTCCACTAGCTTTGTTCATAGTGATGCTTTCTAAGGCCCACTTGACTTCACATTCCAGGATGTCTGGCTCTAGGTCAGTGATCACACCATCGTGATTATCTGGGTCATGAAGATCTTTTTTGTACAGTTCTTCTGTGTATTCTTGCCATCTCTTCTTAATATCTTCTGCTTCTATTAGGTCCATACCATTTCTGTCCTTTATCGAGCTCATCTTTGCATGAAATGTTCCTTTGGTATCTCTGATGTTCTGGAAGAGATTCCCTAGTCTTTCCCGTTCTGTTGTTGTCCTCTCTGTCTGGGCACGGATCGCTGAAGAAGGCTTTCTTATCTCTTCTTGCTATTCTTTGGAACTCGGCATTCAGAACTCTGCATTCAGATGCTTGTATCTTTCCTTTTCTCCTTTGCTTTTCACTTCTCTTCTTTTCACAGCTATTTGTAAGGCCTCCCCAGACAGCCATTTTGCTTTTTTGCATTTCTTTTCCACAGGGATGGTCTTGATCCCTGTCTCCTGTACAATGTCATGAACCTCATTCCACAGTTCATCAGGCACTCTATCTATCAGATCTAGACCCTTAAATCTATTTCTCACTTCCATTGTATAATCATAAGGGATTTGATTTAGGTCATACCTGAATGGTCTAGTGGTTTTCCCTACTTTCTTCAATTTAAGTCTGAATTTGGCAATAAGGAGTTCATGCTCTGAGCCATAGTCAGCTCCTGGTCTTGTTTTTGCTGACTGTATAGAGCTTCTCCATCTTTGGCTGCAAAGAATATAATCAGTCTGATTTCAGTGTTGACCATCTGGTGATGTCCATGTATAGAGTCTTCTCTTGTGTTGTTCGAAGAGGGTGTTTGTTATGACCAGTGCATTTTCTTGGCAAAACTCTATTAGTCTTTGCCCTGCTTCATTCCTTATTCCAAGGCCAAATTTGCCTGTTACCCCAGGTGTTTCTTGACTTCCTACTTTTGCATTCCAGTCCCCTATAATGAAAAGGACATCTTTTTTGGGTATTAGTTCTAAAAGTTCTTGTAGGTCTTCATAGAACCATTCAACTTCAGCTTCTTCAGCGTTACTCGTTGGGGCATAGACTTGGATTACTGTGATATTGAATGGTTTGCCTTGGAAATGAACAGAGATCATTCTGTCGTTTTTGAGACTGCATCCAAGTACTGCATTTCAGACTCTTTTGTCCTCAATTTAGACAGGCAGGTGTGAGACTGGAGTTCTTATCAGATTAGCCTGCAGCTGGTCTATGCCAGAGTGGGAAAAGCAATAGCTCTGTTGTCAGACCCTTCTGCCACTTATTAGTTATTAATACTTTGGATAAAAACTTCTTAATTGCTTCGAGCCTTAACCTTCCTCACATAAAATAAGACAGACATCCAAAATAAATTAAGATACTCCACATTTCACTGTCTCAGGAATTTTGTTTTTTAGGAATTATTATGTGGATTAAATTTTCAGTTTCAACATCCTCTCGGATTAATGTTGAAAAGATAAGTGCTACATATCCAAAAATGAAAACAAGGTCAGCTTAGGCAAAACACTCTCAGATAAATCTGTGCCCTCTTTAAAAGAAATATTTCTAAAACTAAAAGCAAGCCAGGTAAAGTAAATAAATTTAAAGTAAATAAACTGCTGGCAAATGCTAAAGTGGTGTCAGATTGTACCAACTTCTGAAAAAACCAGTACTGCCTACCTCCACCTACCTCCAAATTCAACTGACCAATAGAGTACTGGAAATTTTTCATTCCTGCTCCTTTAAGAAATAAAAATAACTCACTGACTCTCTAGCCTTCTCCCCTTTTTGCCTCATTACTTCAGACATTTAAATCTAGCCTAAATTATTAATCAGCATGGCAAAAGTATGCTGATATTTCTTTATTGGCAATTATAACACCAACTGAATCAGGATGACTTAGAGTATCAACAAGTGTTTTTCAATGAATTATGCTTATGGTACATGTGTTAATTTTAGACGTTTACTTACATAGCCTTTTAAATCTCTCAATGTATGTTAAAAACCTTCCACAGGGGATTTAACATTCATTATCTTTAGCAAGCATCATGATTTTCCCAACACCATACCTGTTGTGCAAGGCCTTCTCGACTTTCAGTAGAGCTGAGAAGGACCCGGCGGTTTGCCAGAGCTTCTTCATAAGGCACAGATTCCAAGAGGGGCTATGGAGAAAGCATCATAAGAATTAAAGAAAAAAGCTGCATGATTTCCCTGACCTTACAAATAAAAGTGCTAAATGAAGTTTAATAATAAAATTCAGGTGTGTGTCTACACAGACTAGTTCCTTTAATACATGTGAAAAAGAAACTTAAAAAAAACAAAGAATGAAGGGGAACATGTCATACCAGTTATAAGCAACACTCTCTAAAATCATAGGACTTGCACCAAAATAGACAGATAAAAGAATGACATAGAAAATCTAGAAACAGATAAAAGCACATACAAAAATGTATTATGTGACAAATGTTGCATTTTTACATCAATTGAGAAAAGATAAACTGGATAAATCATGCAAGGACAACCAGCTAATAATTCAGAAAATTTAGACCCTGATTTCATACTGTATATCAAAATAAATAAATTCAAGATGGGTTGAAGATTTCAATCTAAAAAGTTCAGACCACAAAAATACCGGAAGAAAAAAACAGGTGCCCTGGAGTAGGAAATGACAACCCACCCCAGTATTCTAGCCTGGAAAATTCCATGGACAGAGGAGCCTGGCAGGCTACAGGGCACCGCGTCATAAAGAGTTGGACACGACTGAATCACTGAGCGCATACACACGTGTGCATATAAAATATTCAAGAGTGATCAAAATGATTAATATAATTTATGTCTAAAGAAAACTCTTTTGGTAATTATAAAATAAAAAATCTAAATATTAAAGAAAAAAGAAAATACAGGTGAACACATCTATAATGTTGAAAAGTACCCTGACTTTCCAAGATTGCCCTGAGAATCATCACCATAAAGAAAAAGAATGGCTTGATGATAAAAAAATTGAAACTTCTGAACTTTGAAAAATTACTGCAGCAAACTGAGGGGAAAATATTTCCAACATAAACAAAGGACTAGAATCCTTAACACAAAGAGAGCTCTTTTCAAACCTAATTAGGAACATTTATTTAAAAATAGGTGAACAATTTAAGCAGGAATTGATAGAATAATATAAACAGTAATTTATGAAAGGACATTCCATTTCAATAATAAGCAGAGAAATGCAAGTTAAAACAATAACAAGAAACCTCTTATCTCTGAGATTGACAAATGAAATTTACGGGTTAGATTTATACCTCTATTGCTGGTAAATTATAAACAGGTAACCTTCTCGAAGTGTAGTCAGGAAAAAAACATTATCAAAATGTGAAACATTTACACACTCTGAACAAACAATTCCATCTTTAGGAATTAATAATTAAAACATTTAGGTCACCTTATACGTTACTAGGAGTATACAACCGCCCTTAAGGGTAATCTGGCAGTAAATATTAAAATTTAAAATAGGCAAATCACATCATCAGAATGTTCCACCTCTCAGTATTCCACACATACGCCCAAGGAGGCATTTACAAAGTTATCCATTGAAGTATAATTCTAACAGTGAAAAACTGGAATCAACCTAAATGCCCTCCAAAAGGAGAATACCTAAATGAACCATGGAACGTTTACAGTATAGAATTCCATGCTGTGTTTAAAATGAACATAGTAGCCATCATATGTATTGATATAGATCTCTAAAACTTACTTTAAATGAAGAAAGCTACACAATGAAACATGCATACAGGTTTTTTTAAAAAAAAACAAATTTAGAAAAGTCTTTATATTATGTATAGTTCAAAATTTATACAGATGAGTATAAATATTCCAAAAGAGTCTGGAAAGTTACACATCAAACTGATAACTACAACTACCACTGAAAAGGAACTGGAATTAGGAATTGTAATTTACCTATAATGTTCTCATGTAATTTCATGCATTATGTGTAACTAAAAGTTAAAAAGAAATGAGAAGGTAAAAACAAATACACAAAGTTCTATGTGCAAGAATATGCCATGTAGTGTTGCATGTAACAGTGAAAAATAGGAAGCAACCTAAAACTCCATGAGCAATGATGGCTTGGCTTAATTAAATTATTACACATTTACAGAGTGAAATACTATATATAAAATACTAGATGCATTAAAATGATAGCAATTTATAAGTATAGATACATATTTTTGATATATAAAGATATCCACAATGCATTAAAAGGGAAAAAAACAATTCTAAAACAGTGTATGTATCCAGAATTACTGCTTTTATAGTGTGTGTGCACATGCATGAATGTATATACATTAAAATTTTAGGGAGCTAGAGATATACTGTAACAAAGTTAACAGTAGCTACCTTTGGGTGGTGAAATTTGATGCACCATAATTTTCTTCTTGTACAGAAATATTTCTTCTGATTTCTTTTTGTAATGATCATGTATTTGCATTATATTGAGAAAAAATTATAAATGTACTTCAATTTTTTTGTTGTTTCTACAAGCTTAAGATTTCCTGAAGTTTGACGCTTATTGGCTGCCTGGCTATCTCACCCTAAACTCTATCAGGTGCTGGAAACGGAAATCTAACACAGCCCAAGAGGTGAGGTTTGGGTCTCCGTCATATCCTACTTTCCAAAGTCCTCCCACCCTTGTAACACCCACCAAGCACCTGCTCCTCAAAATTGTATAAAACATAAATATAAACTGTGGGGAAACTATTTCCATTCTCTGGAATTATTTCAGATTTTCCCTCTGATTTAAATGTTAACAGGAGCTCACAAACCTTTCTCAAAGCCTTCATATAGGCAGCAGCTTTTTTCTTATACTGCAGCATGCATTCGGCTGAAAGAGGACTGATGAATCCACTCCCTGTCTTGGGCCCATAGCTCAGGGAAGCAATGAAGTAGTCCACGTTGTTGCTGAAGAAAGATGCAATCTAAACCAAGTGTGACAAGAAGATCGATTTTGTTTTCCAATAATATATTTAAAATATATATATCTAACAGTTTTCAGAGCAAAGTTAAGGATACTGAGAATGGAAATGAAAGTTCAACACATGCTCAAAAGCCCACATTTACTTATTTGAAGAGAATACTTAGGCAATGATTTATAATAAATACAACATCAGTTAAAATTTTCAGTCCAGACTGGTGACGTGTGTATTCTACTGTTTCTGAAAACCAAGGCTGATTCTGATTTATTCTGTAGACAATGTTTATGAGCTGTTTACCTCACCAAATCTGCGCCTGTGCTCCAAATATGTATGTTTGGGTTTATACATTCCATTTGCATCTTAACTTTGACTGTTTCATACTCCAACACAAGAAATGACACAAGCATCTTGAATATATAATTTCTACTTAAATTTCACTCTGTAAATTTCAATCTGTGCATTACAAATAAAATAGGAAAGAAATTGACTGAAAATTCAGTAGACCCTTGTCATTTACAGATTTAACATTTGCTTACAACAACAAAGATCCATGACTGTATTTTTTTCTAAGCCATGATTTTGAATCTACAGTCTATACAAAATGGTGATATAAATTAAAATGTCTAAGAAAGTTATTAGCCAGAAAAATTAAAGTCTTGGATATATTCAAGAGTATTCAGTTTCAATAAATAAGAACATGTGACTTGTGAAACAAGAGTATTTTACTTTGGCAAACACTGCTCAAAAAGAAAGCACTCACTAATGATCTAAAAGGTTATCTTCTTCATCAATATTTTACTATATCAAATGAAATTCTATGTTAGGTAGTATTTAGAAAAATCAAAACTCTAAAAATCTTGAGTTGTATATTCCATTTACATGACATAGATGAGACATACCTAGAAGCTGCATTTAGGTCGTGGTAGTATATAGTAAAGTTTACTTTCTTTCCTCTCTAATATTTCTGTATTCCCCATGTGTTCTTTAATATGCATATGTTATACCTTCCTAGTGGGTTTTTTAAAAATTACAAATGATAAAATTTAGTTTAATCAAATCACATTAGCTAAGTATTCAGCTGCCATCAACTAATACTTAATTCAGATAATTATTTTAAAAACCATTTTAATAAAAATTTCTGAGTGAAGATCAAAACCTTTCCTTGAGACAACTGTTAAGGTTTCAGGCAAAGTAAATCTAAAATAAACTATGAAGTATTCAGGAATTTAATATTCCAGAGTTCTCATTAAAAAGTGACAAATACAAAGACTCCTGTAAAATGTCAATATTCTCTTTTTTTCAGAATTTTCCTTAATTGAATCAAAGTTAAAATCATCATCAGAAAGTTTCCAGAATGCGTGTAGATGAAAGCGTTACAGAGGAGGCAGTGAGGATAATCTGGCTAAGGAGTCCTGTAGGCACTGATCTGAGTTGACAGAATCTCATAACACCCTTGAACTACAGCCCTAAACAAGAGCAAACTGTCACGAAGACCAGTCTGACTTTGGGAAAGATAACACTGAATATCTAATATAATCTATGATCATTTCTGATTAACTTAAACCACTTGAAAAAAGTATGCTCCCTCCTACTAACTGTCAGAAAAATAATGGTATATAACACAGATAGAGATTAGCATTTTCTTGAGATATTATGTTGGATCTGTTGAAATAAATGGGCTAAGATAGTCCTGAATACAGCCCTTTCAGTTTTATATGTATGGGTAGTTCTCAGAGAAATCTTAGTCACTAAAGGCTTTGATGACAGCCACATGAACATGTCTTCCCTGAGAACTCAGTTGGTAAAGAATCTGCCTGCAATGCAGGAGACCCCAGTATGATTCCTGGGTCGGGAAGATCCACTGGAGAAGGGATAGGCTACCCACTCCAGTATTCTTGGGCTTCCCTTATGGCTCAGCTGGTAAAGAATCCGCCTGCAACCCTCTTACACCGTTGGTAGGAATGCAAACTAGTACAGCCACTATGGAGAACAGTGTGGAGATTCCTTAAAAAACTGGAAATATAACTGCCATATGACCCAGCAATCCCACTGCTGGGCATACACACCAAGGAAACCAGAATTGAGAGAGACACTTGTTACCCCAATGTTCATCGCAGCACTGTTTATAATAGCCAGGACATGGAAGCAACCTAGATGTCCATCAGCAGATGAATGGATAAGAAAGCTGTGGTACATATACACAATGGAATATTACTCGGCCATTAAAAAGAATACATTTGAATCAGTTCTAAGGAGGTGGATGAAACTGGAGCCTATTATACAGAGTGAAGTAAGCCAGAAAGAAAAACACCAGTACAGTAATACTAATGCATATATATGGAATTTAGAAAGATGGTAATGATAACCCTATATGCGAGATAGCAAAAGAGACACAGATGTATAGAACAGTCTTTGGGACTCTGTGGGAGAGGACGAGGGTGGGATGATATGGGAGAATGGCATTGAAACATGTAAATTATCACATGTGAAACGAATCGCCAGTCCAGGTTCAATGCATGATACAGGGTGCGCAGGGCTGGTGTACTGGGATGACCCAGAGGGATGGGATGGGGAGGGAGGTGGGAGGGGGGTTCAGGATGGGGAACACATGTACACCCATGGCGGATTCATGTCCATGTATGGCAAAACCAATACAATATTTAAAGTAAAAAAATAAATTAATTAATTAAAAAAAAAAGAATCAACACCAAAAAAAAAAAAGAATCCGCCTGCAATGTGGGAGACCCGGGTTCGATCCCTGGGTTGGGAAGATCCCCTGGAGAATGGAAAAGCTACCCCACTCTAGTATTCTGGCCTGGAGAATTCCATGGACTGTATAGTTCATGGGGTCGCACAGTCAGACACGACTGAGCAACTTTGACTTACATTAACGTGCAATGAGAACATGACATCTACTGAAAGCAGTTAGCCCACAGAGAACGATTTTTAAAGAAACTGCACTCCGGTCAGTGTATGACAATAATTAAGTACTTAATGATCCAAATGATCATCTAATATTAAGAATTCAATGAGAAGACATGTGTTGAAGTCACCTTAAAAGTATGAATTAAGGTACAAAACCACAAACGTACAAACAAAAATCTTGGTGGAGAAAAAACAAAACACTAATAAAAAGTCTTATAAATCTTTTTCTATACCCCAATTTCTGTATAGCAGACCTTGAATACACACCAGGATTTATAGTGAGACCACCTGGTATCTAAAACATCAACAGTGAGTGAACCACTTACTCATCACAAACATTTAACAGCATTCCGTATTGTGTCACATATTAGGTAGGAAGGAGGAAAAGGGAGACAACTTTATTTTACGAAAAACGCTGATAATCTAAAATCCTTTTACAGATTAATTTTTCTAATATGTCAATCAAGAAAAAAAAAAGAGTACATTTAAGAATTTAATTTAACGTCAATATAAACCAGAGAAAAATTACCTTTCCTGCTCCATTTGTCAACGCCACTACTGATGACAGGATGCAGTCATTAGTTGTTATGAGCTTCTGGGTGGTTGTTGGAAGTTCAAGCTCTATTGTAGCCTTTTGACTATAATGTTTGGAAATATCTATGAACCCAATCAAATGAAAACTCATCAGTATCTATATACAAGTTGGATACAGTCAACCAACCCGTTGACCTCTCATTTCTATGCTTACAAATTTACAAAACAAGTCTGACAAAAGATGGTCCCAAATATCATAATTGGGCTGAATCTCAATTAGGTTTCAAGTCCACATGCGAAGAATAGAGAGTAGTGAGGGTCTCTTAACACCATCCTGGGGTCACTATTATAGCCTAGAGCATGTGGGTCTCGGTCTCCTTCATTTGAGAGTCAGTCCTTATTCTAGTGCTACGTAAATGACCCTAACCAGTATTTACCAGTTAAAAACTTTGTTTTGACAGTCTAGTAGGCACAAATGAGAATTTTTATTGTGCTTATATAAACAAACCATGAGGCTGGAAAAGAACAGCCAACACAGGCATGGTGATCCACAGTCCTTATTGGATCTTAACTAGTTTGCCAGAACATACTTTAACAATAAGAAAGGTCTGCACAGCCAAATAAGGATTAGACACTGCAACGTCTGGCTTCACATTCTACTGCCTCCAGTCCAAGAAAATTACAACAAAGGCCTGTGGTTCTAAAAGCATAGAAGAGAGGCTTAGACAGAAACATGTTGAGAGAAACAGCAGTAGGTAAAACTCGCCAAACAGCTAAACTTGGGGTTTTCCGGGTCTCTGAGAAATAAAATAATTTCATCCTGAAAATAAGGGGGAAACAGAATTAGCAAGACAACATTGATTTGTGAGGAAGGACAACTATATTTGTAAATAATAAAGAGCTTACAATACAGCCTCCTCTGAATTTTTAGACTACTTCAGTTACAACAGCATTATCACTACCAACAAAGCGAAAAATAGATCACAAGACATGGAAATTAATTGTTACAGCAGGCATATATACGAAGACCTTCATTTATTCAGAATCAAGAAATTTAGTTGATTTTAGACTATAGATAAATAAGAGGAAATAAGACTATTTAGAAATTAGAGATTTAACGTGGTATGACCATGATATTTCAGCACAATTTAAATTTACTTATTAAAGACTAGAAAGAGATTCAACGTGGTATGATCATAATATTTTTAGCATAAAATCACTGTTTTATGAAGATTTCTTTTACTAAAATTTCAAGCTAAGAAACTCTGTTATTTATATACATTGTATGTATATATACAAATATATGTAAACTTTTACATACAAAAGTTTTTAGGATAGGCTTAGATTTATAAAAAATTTACAGAGTTTCCAGATACCCTTAGCCAGTGTTCACTATGGTTAACATCCTATGTTAATATGGTACAGCTGTCACAGTGAAGAAACCAACTAATTGGTACATTACTATTATGTCTAATATATTTTAAAAAATAAATGATTATCTTCTATAAATTCATAAGACAGCCAAGTGAATAAAAATTCAGTTGGAATGCTGGACATTTTTGGTATACTAAACTTGCTAGCTCCCAAAGCTGACATCATCTTTATACACACCACAGAAAGTTTTACTCAATATTTTACTGTCTGTATACAATGCTATAATACAACTGAGCTGGCAGGCAATCTTGGCTGACTGTATAGGTAATTAAAATACTTATAAAAGATGTATAATACTAAGAACCCTCCCATGGCTTCTAGTGGATCAAAGCTACTGTAGTTTGACTATAATAATTCTCCCCATTCAACTGTTTACTCTTTATTTATTGAATCTAAATATTTTAATTATTTAGGGTGTTCCTTGACGTTAAATTTTAACTTCAAAAAGAACAAGGAAATCATGTGACCTAGACTAGAGATTTATTTTTGTTTAATGTTTCCTATCAGTCTACCTGCTTTAGACTTGAGACTAAAGATCAAACAATTCTCACTTGTTAAAAGATTAATTCACTCCCATTTCAATTCCTTGTAGGACACACATTTTTATAAATCTCTCTCCCTCACTTTTTATATTAAGACCAGCCTGCCTGCTTGCTTGCCTGCCTTTCCTTTTTCCCAACTTGGACCAAGCAATTATGCAAGGCAAAGGATCAAGGGAAAAGATTTGAAATAAGAGCTCTCTTAAAAACAAAGTTTATTCTGTTAATGCCAGTTAATGCTGACTCTGAGAGATATGAGAGATACACAACATTCTTCCAACTAGGTAAAAAGACAGATTTGAACTGTAAACCTATCAACAAGAGCCCATAATCTGCTTGCCAACCATTCTTCATGTTTCCCAATATTTTAAATTTATATTATGCACACTTTCAAGAACAGAAACAAGCAGAGGCACAAAGAGGGCTTAGGGGGCCTCTGATCCTCCCATAATCTCCACCAGCTCTTGACAAATAGTAACAGCAGCATCCTTTGATTTGGACCACTCAGCATCTAATGCCACATATGAACAAAAGCATCTTCAGAAAACTTAGAAACACATTATTATTATTTATAGAAATATAAATAAAATCAAGATTTTTCAATGTAAATAAAGCTTTAAGATCCTTCTCAATGGATAGCCCCCCTCCATGGCTCTAGCCCCTCCTTTATCAAAATTCCAGAGAAAATACTAGTAGGAACAAATCGTAATATTAGCACAGGAAAACTTAGGAAACAAAACCAAAAAATCTGTAGTCACAGAGCAGTTTGTGGTTTCAATGGCCTAGTTCTGGAATAGAAGACTATGGTTAAGTCTGAGCTCCCCAAATCAAAAGCTGCACAGGAAAAAAGTACTAGTCCCTTGGGTTTTCTATGGACCAGACTAGGTTCTGCAGCGTTGGGACTCATTATCATTACCTGCCACCAAATCTGTCTATGTAAGCTGTGATTTCTGCAACCAGAGCTAGCTCCAGAAGTACAGCAACTTCTACAGTTCCTTATAATTGAAGACAAGCCTCAAAAAGGACGATTCTCAAGACTAAGGCGGTATTGGGTAATACTACTGGGACTAAGATAGATTCCCAGTAACACAGGTTATGTGTCAGTTTATAGAAGGGCCCCCAATATACACATTTTATACATGCAATCTGACAAAATCTTAAGTTTTTAAAATATATTTTCTGTGAAACCATTAATTGGTCACTAACCATACATTAAACACCACAATGAAAAATCTAGGTACCTGGGCTACTTCCAAAGGTGGTGGTTTAGTCACTAAGTCATGTCTGTCTCTTGCGACCCCATGAACTGTACCCTGCCAGGCTCCTCTGTCCATGGGATTCTCCAGGCAAGAATACTGGAGTGGGTTCCCATTTCCTTCTCCAGGGATCTCCCCAAAACAGGAATCGAACCCAGGTCTCTTGCATTGCAAGTGGATTCTTTACCTACTGAGCTACAAGAGAAGCCCTACTTCCAATAGTCCTTAATAACTGCTCTGCCCTCTCTTTCTGCTCCTACTCCAGTAGCCACCAAAAGGAAAAGAGAAAGGGAAAGAAACCAAAAGCCATACAGAGATATAAATTAAAAAGTGAGGACGCAGAATCATATGCTAAGAAGCAAAAGAAATGCCTTTCGACACGCATATTCTTAGGAGCACACAGCAAGCGAAAACTGATGAAAGTTTAAAAACAGACCTTCAGTCTGTAAGTTTCTCCTGAACAAAACAGGATTTATAATGGGTACTCTCAACAAGAAAATGCACAGGAGGGTGGAAAACCAGTACATTATTTCCAGGAACTTTACACCTTTGTTTCCTCAGTCCCTTCATGCTTGGGCTCTAACAAGTGCTGTATTTTGCTAAATGCCTCTGAATAGCATGTCTGACTTGATAAAATTCATACACCTGCCTTAAATCAGTATAATGTATTTTTGGCTAAAGTTCTGCACACAAGGGTTTCTCATCAGTACTTTGTTTACCTTCAGGAAAGAAGCAGATGGAAAAAGCAGAAGGCAGTAAGCTGTGTACTTTAACGTAAGCCAAATGCTACTTAGCCTTTATCTAGGGTCTATTAGCCTTGGCAGTATTTGTTTAAATCTCATTCAGGCAGATCTCAAAAAAGGGACGAAGCTTATTTATGTTCTTTTTCAAGTCTCACCTTTCATGACATCATGGAATCCATGCAGAGCAGCACCAACATTTGTTAACACACAACTGTAGTTTGTCCGAAGGAGTCCATCTGGCTCTGTACCTAGGAAACCAAGATCACAGACCTAAGCACTGTCCCAGAGGACTTCACCTAAAAAACTGAGCCCACCATCTTCTCTCCACCTTTGGGAAGAGAATCAGTACCACTTGTGACATGTTGAACATAATGGCTCTCAAAATTCCTGCAGACACATGCAGACAGAATGGTGATGATTACAGACACCTAAACTGATCTGGAGCAACAGTGGTGCAGAACTGGAGCGACTGTGAGGAGACACTTCACGTCAAGGGGCAGAGATATAATGGTCATCGGAGGTAAATCCATCCATCCCAGTCCATTTTAGTTCGCTGATTCCTAAAATGTCGATGTTCACTCTTGCCATCTCCTACTTGACCACTTCCAATTTGCCTTGATTCATGGACCTAACAAAGAAGATCCCTATGCAATATTGCTTTTACAGCACTGGACTTTGCTTCTACCACCAGTCACATCCACAACTGGGTGCTGCTGTGGCTCCGTCTCTTCATTCTTTCTGGAGTTATTTCTCCACTGATCTCCAGTAGCATATTGGGCACCTACCGACATGGGGAGTTCATCTATCAGTGTCCTATCTTTTTGCCTATTCATACTGTTTATGGGGTTCTCTAGGCAAGAACACTGAAGTGGTTTGCCATTCCCTTCTCCAGTGACCCACATTTTGTCAGAACTCTCCACCATGACCCGTACATGGCATAGTTTCATAGTTTCATTGATTCAGACTAGATTGTGGTCCATGTGATCAGATTGGTTAGTTTTGTATGATTGTGGTTTTCAGTCTGTCTGCTCTCTGATAGAGAAGGATAAGAGGCTTATGGAAGCTTCCTGATAGGAGAGACTGACTGAGGGGGAAACTGGGTCTTGTTCTGATGGGCAGGGCCATGCTCAGTCAATCTTTAATCCAATCTTCTGTTGATGGGTGGGGCTGTGTTCCCTCCCGTTATTTACCTGGGGGCAAACTATGTTAGATGTAATGAAGATAATGGTGACCTCCTTCAAAAGGTCCTTTGCAAGAACTGCTACACTCAGTGCCCCTAACCCTGCAGCAGGCGCCGCCAACCACTGCCGACCCACGCCTCCACCGGAGACTCATGGATTCTCCCGGGCAAGTCTGGGTCAGTCTCTTGGGGGGGTCACTGCTCCCTTCTCCTCTGTCCTGGTGCACACAAGGTTTTGTTTGTGCCCTCCAAGAGTCTATTTCCCAGTCCTGTGTAAGTTCTGGCAGCTCTATGGTGGGGTTAATGGCGACCTCCTCCAAGAGGGCTTATGCCATACCCAAGTCTGCTGCACCCAGAGCCCCTGCCCCTGTGGCAGTCCACTGCTGATCCGCACCTCCTCAGGAGACGCTCAAACACAGTTCTGTCTCAGTCTCTGTGTGGTCTCTGGGTCCTGGTGCACACAAGGCTTGTTTGAGCCCTCTGAGCATCTCTGGCGGGAATGGGGGTTGACTGTAAATGTGAACTCACCCCTCCTACCGTCTTGTCGGGGCTTCCCCTTTGCCCTTGTACATGGGTATCTTCTCACAGCTGCTCCAGTGCTGCGCAGCCACTGCTCCAGCACCTACTGTCTTGCTGAGGCTTCTCTGACCTTGGACGTGGAGTATCTCATGAGCGAGAGTGAAAAAGTTGGCTTAAAGCTCAACATTCAGAAAACTAAGATCATGACATCTGGTCCCATTACTTCACGGCCAGTGGATGGGGAAACTGCAAACAGTGACAGACTTTATTTTTGGGGCTCCCAAATCAATGCAGATGGTGATTACAGCCATGAAATTAAAAGACACTTACTCCTTGGAAGAAAAGTTATGACCAAACTAGACAGCATATTAAAAAGCAGGGACATTACTTTGCCAACAGAAGTCCATCTAGTCAAAGCTATGGTTTTTCTAGTAATCATGTATGGATGTGAGAGTTGGATATAAAGAAAGCTGAGCTCCAACTGAGCTCCAAAGAATTGATGCTTCTGAACTATGGTGTTGGAGAAGACTCCTGAGAGCCCCTTGGACTGCAAGGAGATTCAACCAGTCCATCCTAAAGGAGATCAGTCCTGGGTGTTCATTGGAAGGACTGATGCTGAAGCTGAAGCTCCAATACTCTGGCCACCTCATGAGAAGAACTGACTCATTGGAAAAGACCCTGATGCTGGGAAAGATGGAAGGCAGGAGGAGAGGGGACGACAGAGGAAGAGATGGTTGGATGGCATCACCGACTCAATGGACATGAGTTTAAGTAAACTCCGGGAGTTGGTGATGGACAGGGAGGCCTGGCATGCTGTGGTCCATGGGGTTGCAAAGAGTCAGACATGACTGAGTGACTGAACTAAAGGGCGGAGAAGCCCCAGCAAGGTGGTAGCAGGGGCAAAATTGTGTTTAGAATCAAACCCAATACCTGCCAGAGATGCTCAGAGGGCTCAAATAAGCCCTGTGCATACCAGGACCCAGAGACCACACAGAGACTGAGACAGAACTGTGTCTGAGTGTCCCCTGAGGAGGTACGGGGTCAGCACTGGACTGCTGCAGGGGCAGAGGTTCTGGGTGCAGCAGACTTGGGTATGACATAAGCCCTCTTGGAGGAGGTCGCCATTAACCCCACCATAGAGCTGCCAGAACTTATACAGGACTGGGAAATAGACTTTTGGAGGGCACAAACAAAACCTTGTGTGCACCAGGACAGAGAAAAAAGGAGCAGTGACCCCTCAAGAGACTGACCCAGACTTCCCCAGGGGTGTCCAGGAGTCACCAGAGGAGGTGTGGGTCAGCAGCGGCCTGCTGTATGGTTAGGGGCACTGAATGTGGCAGTGCCTGCATGGGACCTTTTGAAGGAGGTCACCATTATCTTCATTACCTCCACTGTAGTTTGGCCTCAGGTTAAACAACAGTGAGGGAACACAGCCCCACTAATCAACAGAAGATTGGATTAAAGATTTACTGACTGTGGCCCTGCCCTTCAAACAAGACCCAGTTTCCCCCTCAGTCAGTCTCTCCCATCAGGAAGCTTCCATAAGCCTCTTATCCTTCTCTATCAGAGGGCAGACAGACTGAAAACCATAATCACAGAAAACTAACCAATCTGATCACATGGACCACAGTCTTGTCTAAATCAAAGAAACTATGAGCCATGCTGTGTAGGGCCACCCGAGATGGACGGGTCATGGTGGAGAGTTCTGACAAAATGTGGGTCACTGGAGAAGGAATGGCAAACCACTTCAGTATTCTTGCCTAGAGAACCCCATAAACAGTATGAAAAGGCAAAAAGATAGGACATTGAAAGATGAACTCCCCAGGTCGCTTGGTGCCCAATATGCTACTGGAGATCAGTGGAGAAATAACTCCAGAAAGAATGAAGGGACAGAGCCAAAGCAAAAACAACACCCAGTTGTGGATGTGACTGGTGATGGAAGCAAGGTCCGATACTGTAAAGAGCAATATGGCATAGGAATCTAGAATGTTAGGTCCAGAGTGTTAGTGTTAGTTGCTCAGTCGTGTCCGACTCTTTGTGAACCCACGGACTGTACCCCACCAGTCTCCTCTGTCCATGGGATTTTCCAGGCAAGAATACTGGTGTGGATTGCCATTCCCTTCTCCAGAGGATCTTCCTGACCCAGGAATCGAACTGCATTGCAGGAGAACTCTTAACCCTTTGAGCTACAGGGAAGATCTGTTAGGTCAATGAATCAAGGCAAATTGGAAGTGGTCAAATAGGAGATGGCAAGAGTGAACGTTGACATTTTAGGAATCAGCAAACTAACATGGACTGGGATGGATGAATTTAATTCAGGTGACCATTATATCTACTACTGTGGGCAAGAATCCCTTAGAAGAAATGGAGTAGCCATCATAGTCAACAAATAAAAGAGTCCGAAATGCAGTTCTTGGATGTAATCTAAAAAATGACAGAATGATCTCTGTTCGTTTCAAAGGCAAACCATTCAATATCACAGTAATCCAAGTTTATGCCCCAACCAGTAATGCTGAAAAAGCTGAAGCTGAACAGTTCTATGAAGACCAAAAAACCTTCTAGAACTAACATCCAAAATAGATGTCCTTTTCATTATAGGGGACTGGAATGCAAAAGTAGGAAGTCAAGAAACACCTTGAGTAACAGGCAAATTTGGCCTTGGAGTACAGAATGAAGCAGGGCCAAGGCTAATAGAGTTTTGTCAAGAGAATGCACTGGTCATAGCAAACACTGTCTTCCAACAACACAAGAGAAGACTCTACACATGGACATCACCAGATGGTCAATACCAAATCAGATTGCTTATATTCTTTGCAGCCAAAGATGCAGAAGCTCTATGCAGTCAACAAAAACAAGACCGAGAGACGACTGTGGCTCAGATCATGAACTTCTTATTGCCAAACTCAGACTTAAATTGAAGAAAGTAGGGAAAACCACTAGACCATACAGGTATAACCTAAATCAAATCCTTTACGATTACACAATAGAAGTGACAATCTATTTGTCACAGTAGAAGTGACAAATAGATTCAAGTGATTAGATCTGATAGAGTGCCTGAAGAACTATGGACAGAGGTTTGTGACATTGTGCAGGAGGCTCAAGACAATCCCCATGAAAAATAAATGGAAAAAGGCAAAGTGGTTGTCTGAGGACAACCAAATAGCTGTGAAAAGAAGAGAAGCCAAAGGCAAAGGAGAAAAGGAAAGATATACCCATTTGAATGCACAGTTCCAAAGAACAGCGAGGAGAGATAAGAAAGCCTTTCTCACCGATCAATGCAAAGAAATAGAGAAAAACAATAGAATGGGAAAGACTAGAGATCTCTTCAAGATAATTAGAGATACCAAGAAAACAAAGATGTGCATAATAAAGAAAAGAAATGGTATGGACCTAACAGAAGCAGAAGATATTAAGAAGAGGTGGCAAGAATACACAGAAGAACTGTACAAAAAAGATCTTCATGACCCAGATAATCACGATGGTGTGACCATTGATCTAGAGCCAGACATCCTGGAATGCGAAGTCAAGTGGGCAAAGCTAGTGGGGGTGATGGAATTCTAATTGAGCTATTTCAAATCCTAAAAGATGATGCTCTAAAAGTGCTGCAGTCAATATGTCAGCAAATTTGAAAAACTCAATAGTGGCCACAGGACTGGACAAGGTCAGTTTTCATTCCAATCCCAAAGAAAGGCAATGCCAAAGAATGCTCAAAGTACTGCACAACTGCCCTCATCTCACACGCTAGCAAAGTAATGCTCAAAATCCTCCAAGCCAGGCTTCAACAGTACATGAACCATGAACTTCCAGGGATTTAGAAAAGGCAGAGGAACCAGAGATCAAATTGCCAACATCTGTTGGATCACTGAAAAAGCAAGAGAGTTCCAGAAAAACATCTGCTTTATTGACTACACCAAAGCCTTTGACTGTGTGGATCACAAAAAACTGGAAAATTCTTAAAGAGATGGGAATACCAGACCACCTGACATGCCTCTTGAGAAATCTGTATGCAGGTCAAGAAGCAGTGGTTAGAACTGGACATGAAACAACAGACTAGTTTCAAATCGGGAAAGGAGTACGTCAAGGATGTCATCCTACTTACTTAACTTCTGTGCAGAGTACAGCATGAGAAATACTGGACTGGATAAAGCATGAGCTGGAATCAAGCTGGCTGAGAGAAATATCAATAACCTCAGATACACAGATGACACCAACCTTATGGCAGAAAGTGAAGAAGAACTAAAGAGCCTCTTGATGAAAGTGAAAGAGGAGAGTGAAGTTGGCTTAAAACTCAACATTCAGAAAACTAAGATCATGGCATCCGATCCCATCACTTCATGGCTGATAGATGGGGAAACAATGGAAACAGTGACAGACTTTATTTTGGGGGCTCGAAAATCACTGCAGATGGTGATTGCAGCCATGAAATTAAAAGACGCTTGTGCCTTGGAAGAAAAATTAGGACCAACCTATACAGCATATTAGAAAGCAGAAGACATTACTTTGCCAACAAAGGTCTGTCTCGTCAAAGCTTTGGTTTTTACAGTAGTCATGTATGGATGTGAGAGTTGGACTATAAAGAAAGCTGAATATCAAAGAATTGATGCTTCTGAACTGTGGTGTTGGAAAAGACTCGAGAGTCCCCTGGACAGAAAGGGGATCCAACCAGTCCATCATAAAGAAAATCCGTCCTGAATATTCACTGGAAGGACTGATGCTGAAGCTGAAACTCCAATACTCTGGCCACCCGATGTGAAGAACTGACTCATTTGAAAAGACCCTGATGCTGGGAAAGATTGAAGGCAGGAGGAGAAGGAGAAGACAGAGGGCGAGATGGCTGCATGGCATCACCGACTCAATGGACATAAGTTTGAGTAAGCTCCAGGAATTGGTGATGGACAGGAAGGCCTGGTGTGCTATAGTCCACAGGGTCGCAAAGCGTCTGACGCAACTGAGCAACTGAACTAAACTGAACTGAAATGGATTTGCATCCCCCTTGTCCACAGTTAGTAATAGTTAAGAATCAAAATTAAATTGCTAGGCAGGATTATGTCTTTCAGGATTCTCTATGAAATGAAAAGTCTTTGTGAATTTCACCTGTCACTACAGAACACATTTCTCATTTTGTTCTTTTCCCTACATAATACTCTTTGCTGAACATCACTAAAAACACTATTATTCAAATATCGTAATTCTAATTCTGCCATGACAGCATAAGCAAGCTCCTCATACCCACTCTCCAGCCCAACGGATGAAAATTATTTAAAAACAACCACTTAAAACTCTGGAAATTATCTTAAGGGCATCCAGCTAATGAAGAAACAGTTACTCAAGAAAATCTGTATCAATTCAGTGACAACAACAACAATCTGTGGTATCTGAACCAGAACCCACTCCCTACCCCTGCCCAGTAGTGAGCTAGAAATACCAGTACAGAGAGTGCAGCAAAGAACACCAGACTCCCTCGCCCCTAATTCAGTAGAGAGCCACATTCCTAATCCTGCTCTCAGCTCCCTATTGCTGAGGCTAGATTCTAGTTAAGTATGACTCAGAGGTGGGGGTTCTCTTCTTTCACCCAGCCCTGACTTGTGGGATGCTGAGAATCTGTGGTCGTCAACACCCTGGCCCAAGCTCAGTAACAGGAGTTCCTTGCTGAAAGAGGCAAGTAGAGGCGACGGGGGGCTGCTACCCTCTCCATGGAGTACTCAGCTATACCTACAGGGACGTCACTCTAAGAGAAGTATATTATTGTCCTCACCCCCAGCACAGAACTATGGCTCAGAGCTTTAACCCAAGGGAGAAAGAGTTATTTAAACAGAAAACTCTGAATCTCTTCTCAAAGGAATTGACTTTATTCATCACAACAGACTATGGAGAAGTTCAAGCCCAAAAATAATGGCACCTGTGCTGAAGGTAATTAGGAGGAAATTGGTAGGTTCATTGGAGATATAGGGTAAACAGACAAGGATGATCAATCAATTCTTAACAAGGGTGCCGAGACCATTCAATATGGAAGAAACAGTCTTTTCAATAAATGGTATTGAGACAACTGGACAGTCACATGCAAAAGATGAAGCTGGACCTTTACCTCACACTATATACAAAAATTAACTCAAAATGGATCAAAGACCTAATGTAAGAACTAAAAGTATAAAACAAAAGAAAACCTAAAGGTGGGCAAGAATCCCTTAGAAGAAATGGAGTAGCCCTTATGGTCAACAAAAGAGTCTAAAATGCAGTACTTGCATGCAATCTCAAAAATGACAGAATGATCTCAGTTCATTTTCAAGACAAACCATTCAGCATCCCAGTAATCCATGTCTATGCCCCAACCACTAATGCCAAAGAAGCTGAACGGTTCTATGAGGACCTACAAGACCTTCTAGAACTAACACCAAAAAAAGATGTTCTTTTCTTCATAGAGGACTGGAATGCAAAAGTAGGAAGTCAAGAGACATCTGGAGTAACAAGCAAGTTTGGCCTTGGAGTACAAAATGATACCTGGAGTAAGAGGCAAATTTGGCCTTGGAATACGGAATGAAGCAGGGCAAAGGCTAACAGAGTTTTGCCAAGAGAATGCACTGGTCATAGCAAACACCCTCTTCCAACAATGCAAGAGAGGACTCTACACATGGACATCATCAGATGGTCAATACTGAAATCAGATTGATTATATTCTTTGCAGCCAAACATGGATAAGATCTATACAGTCAGCAAAAACAAGACCTAGAGCTGACTATGGCTCAGATCATCAGCTTCTTATAGTAAAATTCAGGCTCAAATTGAAGACAGCAGGAAAAACCACCAGGCCATTCAGGTATGACCTAAATCAATACACAGTAGGGATGATGAACAGATTCAAGGGATTAGATGGTCAACAGAGTGCCTGAAGAACTATGGAAGGAAGTTTGTAACATTGTACATGAGGCAGTGACCAAAACCATCCCCAAGAAAAAGAACACAAGCAGGAAAAATGGTTGTCTGAGGAGGCCTTACAAATAGCTGAGAAAAGAAGAGGAGCAAAAAGCAAAGTAGAAAGGGAAAGACATAACCAACTGACTGCAGAGTTCCAAAGCATAGCAAGGAGAGATGAGAGCCTTCTAAGCAATGGCGAATGTATATAGCATATTAAAAACCACAGCTATTACTTTGCCAACAAAGGTCTGTATAGTCAAAGCTATGGTTTTTCCAGTAGTCATGTACGGATGTGAGAGCTGAATCATAAAGAAGATTGAGCACCAAAGCATCGATGCTTTCGAACCATAGTGCTGGAGAAGACTCTTGAGAGTTCTCTGGACAGCCAGGAGATCAAACCAGTCAATACTAAAGGAAATCAACACTGAATATTCACTGGAAGGACTGATGATGAAGCTGAACCTCCAATACTTTGGCCACCTGATGTGAAGAGCTGACCCCCTGGAAAAGACACTAATGCTGGGCAAGATTGAGGGCAAGAGGAGAAGGGGGAGACCGAGGATAAGACAGTTGGATGGCATCATCGACTCAATGGACATGAGTTTGAGCAACCTCTGGGAGATAGGATACGGAAGCCTGGCGTGCTGCAGTCCGTGGGGTCACAATACGACTGAGTGACTAACAACAAGTCTTAGTCACTAGACCACCAGGGAAGTCCTTGTACATTCTTAATTTAACTCATTTACCTTCATTTTATAAGTGGGAAAACAGAAGCAGAAAAGTAAAGCGATTTGCCCAAGGCCATAAATGTATAAAGGGCTGCAGGATATGAATCCAAGTTTTTCTGGTCCCAGATCCTAGGCTCTTCTCACTCAAACATGCCAAACCGCCTCCCTTCTCCAACTTCTTGTACTCTAAGTTCTTCACATTGAACCATGAGTAACAAAGACACTTACTTGGCAAGGCAAGAAGAGCAATGTAAGTCTGCAGCTTCTCAAACACAGCTGTCATCTTTTTCATGTCCTGGGACAGCTCTAGATTCCTGGCTCGTAATGCAGACGTGCAAAGGGAGGCTTCACATTCTTCTTCTAGGCTAGGAATGGGCAGAGTTTATAGAAGTGAGCATCCCGAATGATTTTCAATCAGCTATAAGAAACTACATAAATTGTCAAACATCTATATCCAAAGAGAGAATGGACCAAAAAAAGAAACTTGAGCTCACTGACAAGGTTCCATTTTGTTATATCATCATGTACACACTGGCTTCCTCCAATACCAATGAAGCAAAAGATGACTAAATGGAAGAAAAGGTGCCCACTGTCTTCCATCCTGAGAGCAGCACAAAAATGCTTCCTTCAAAATATTTTCAGGAGAAAAATACTTCATAGGCTGAATTTCTAAAGAGAATTAAATAGGAACTGGGAGACAGAATCAATAAGAAACCTTTTTCAGTGAGTTGTTATTTAGTCACTAACTCATGTCCGACTCTTTGTGACCCCATAAACTGTAGCCCGCCAGGTTCCTCTGTAGTGGGATTTCCCAGGCAAGAATACTGTTGTGGGTTGTCATTTCCTTCTCCAGGGCATCTTCCTGACCCACGGATTGAACCCGTCTCCTGTATTAGCAGGCGGATTCTTTATCACTGAGCCACCAGGGAAGTGTATATAATTTCAGAAGTCAGACAGATTGGAAAAACCAATCTATAAGTGCAATATAAAAGTAATTTCTTAACATTCATAAAAATATAATCATTTTCCATTTTAAATGGTGCTTGGGAAAACTTAATTATAAGGTTAAAAACTATGTAGACTCTTAAGAGTACTTATTAAAATGTGCAATAATCAAGTAAAATGCTTTTTACACAAAGCTAGAAAAGTTATTAGCACAAGAATGATATGCTTGTGATGTGATATCAAGAATCACATCCATTTTCTTGACCTTGACACTTCTGCTCTATTTATTTATAGCAGACAGCTTCATTCAATGCTAAACCCATTTATGACTAATGAACATGTTATCTTGCCAACTAGAGTGGTATTTAAACCAATGGGAAAAAAATTGCCTAAAATACATGAAAATCTGATAAGGTAGGGCTGAAAGCGTATAGGACAGAACATTCCCAAGAATAGGAATCTTAGATCAAGAAAGGACTTACCCAGTGTTTCTAAAAATGTAATAGTGAAAAAATAAATTAAGATAAAATAAAAATGCATTAACTCTTTCAAGTAGTAAATACCACTTTTACAATGGTTCTTACAATCTTTTAAACATAAGCCGAATCAATAAGGTATATTCAATTCAGTGTTAAACTTTCAGAGTCAATTTTCAGAAAAACTTCAATTATACTAAACTAAAACATTTAAGGATCTGAAGGAAACTATAATTCACAATTATGAGCTCATAATTCCCTGAGTCCTAAAATTCTGTCATGTGCACAAATCATAGAATTCAGTTACTAAAATACCTTGTTAGGTTAGAATTAGGAAATAAGATGGTTCTTAACATACATAAATTTTTTAATAACAAAATTTCATATTTTTGAAAAGCTAAAACCTACTACTTTAGTTTATAAGGACTAAAAAACTACAATTACTTGTATATTTTCAGTATCTATAGGCTTTTCATCTATGTTTTTCCTAAACCTTGTTTTGCAATCCACTATAATACCTATGGGCTTCCCAGGTAGCTCAGCAGTAAAGAATCTGCCTGGCAATGCAGGAGACAGGTTCAATCCCTGGGTCGGGAAGATGCCCTAGAGAAGGAAATGGCAACATACTCCAGTATTCTTGCCTAGAGAATCCCCAAGGACAGAGGAGCCTGTCAGGCTACAGTCCACAGGGTTGCAAAAAGTCAGCCATGATTTAGGGAATAAACAACAACAATAATAATACGTATCAATAATAGTACATATATGTTCTTATTTCTCTTATTTCCAGTTGCATTATTCTTTGCCTTTTTTAAAGACTAGATCTTAGGATGAAAATATTTAGATGAATTAGGAGTCTCTGTAGTTTTACATCAAAAGTATCAAAATGTGCAATCAGTAGTTTCAAATTTCCAGTTATATAAATTATTTTCTCTTGCCTTTTCAGGAATGTTTAAGATGCAATATTTAAGGTTACTAAATGACTCATCCTATGAGGGCTGGAGGATGTACACAGTTTTTATTTTATAACTTAAATCACCAATAATAAAAACAGCATACTATTTAAAAGAAACCTAAGGATTACAGATTCAAATATAGAGGTTAACTATTATTACCCCCATCTAGATGTTTTCAGTAAAAGGATAACAATACCCAAAACTAAAAAATTTCCTTTAATAAATGTGTCATTCACAATCACTAAAAATACTGGTTCATGTTGCATTACATGGTTATTGCACTGATCACAGTTCAAAACTACTGAAGAAACTCTAGCTGAGAAACTACAATCAGTTTTCTTAAATACAAGTTTGTGCTGCTCAAGCCATGATTTTCCTTTTTCACAAACATCCAAATTGGTTGTGGTGCAAAAAGGTCAGGCAGAGCTCAAGAGGCACAGGTTGTTACTTTATTAACTCCAGCACAGCTCAGATGACACCTCACAATTCCCCAAGCTCCCTGGCCCAGAGCAGTAAGTACCTTTTTAATTGATAAGGAAGAATCTTCCTAAGAAAACATATGTAAGAGGTTAAATGCTCTGAAAAAGTTTTCAATTTCACAGTTGTCTCCTGGAAGAGAAAAACAATTTCAAGATTAATAATTTTGTTTGATAAAGAAGCACTCCCACTTCCAGAAGTAAAACAGAAGTAAATTACCAGGACGGTCACAGTATCCTCAGTAATACTTTCAAATAAATGAAGCATTCCTTCCTCAAGAGGGCGGACGTAAGATGCATTTTCATGAAGATACTGTGAGAACTAAATAGGAGGAGAATTCTGAGTTAAATCACTGGAAAATAAAGGATATCAAAACATCTGTAAATGGACCCACTGAGTTATAAACCTTAATACTTTTGCAAACTTTTTTTTGGGAAATTTGACTTTTTACACAAAGTTCCCCTCTAACAATCTCAGATACTAAACTCAAGCGCCCATTCCATGGCAAAGTGACAAACCAGCAGACGGATAATTAACAACTGGGCATGAGGCAAGTGGGGAGGGGATACTATTAACAACACACCACCAATAGGCCTTCCTTCCGAAACAACCACTTCTTCATAGGGGTGCAATTTAATATTAAAAAAAAAAAAAAAAAAAAGATTTGATATTTAAGTCAAAACTGTAGGACAGATTTTTGTGTTTACATAAATCGCTGTAGATGGTGATTGCAGCCATGAAATTAAAAGACGCTTACTCCTTGGAAGGAAAGTTATGACCAACCTAAATAGCATATTCAAAAGCAGAGACATTACTTTGCCAACAAAGGTCCGTCTAGTCAAGGCTATAGTTTTTCCAGTGGTCATGTATGGATGTGAGAGTTGGACTGTGAAGAAAGCTGAGTGCCGAAGAATTGATGCTTTTGAACTGTGGTGTTGGAGAAGACTCTTGAGAGTCCCTTGGACTGCAAGGAGATCCAACCAGTCCATTCTAAAGGAGATCAGTCCTGGGTATTCTTTGGAAGGACTGATGCTAAAGCTGAAACTCCAATACTTTGGCTACCTCATGAGAAGAGTTGACTCATTGGAAAACACTCAGGGATTGGGGGCAGGAGGAGAAGGGGATGACAGAGGATGAGATGGCTGGATGGCATCACCAACTCGATGGGCGTGAGTTTGAGTGAACTCCGGGAGTTGGTGACGGACAGGGAGGCCTGGCGTGCTGCAATTCATGGGGTTGCAAAGAGTCGGACACGACAGAGCAACTGAACTGAACTGAACTCATTTTTTAAAAACAAGACTTTTGAGTACAGCTTATATTCATTGCATAAAATGTTCAAGGTTAACACATTCTAGGAATGTAACTATCATCAAAATGAGAATATAAAAACTTTTATAACTGTCATGGATACTGTAATACTTATGAAGAACTAATTCAGTATGAAGAACAGATTCAGAAAAAGATCCCCCAAGCTTTGAGACAACTGAGAAACAAGAAGTTAATTTTTCACATGTGAAAAGCTCAGCTTTTTAAATATTGTATAATGGCTCAAATTTTGATTTCTCTGTATACAAATGTAAAGTCTAATTTTGCAAAAATGTGATTCAACTAGTCGAACTGCAAGCTACACAGATATATGGCCCTGGGAAACTCAGTCTCTCTGGGCTATAAAATAAGTTGAACTCTAAGCTCAGGTATAAAAGTCTACTTTATGATTTTATGAACAAGTCTAAATGCTTTGGTCATCTTTTAACAAATGGTTACTGAATCTTCAATAATAGAGGCTTAACAGAAAAGTCACAAGAGGGTCTCTCAGAGATAAAAGTACCAAAGGTAAAATACTGAGAAAAATATGAATTCTTCAGAGTAATGAAATATTTCCATTATGATTAACATATTTGATTCTCACCATGTGAGCATAACATGGTAACAAGCTAAGTAAAATAATGGTGGGAATTCCCTGGCAGTCCAGCGGTTAAAACGCAGTGCTTTCACTGCTGGGGCCCAGGTTCAATTCCTAGTTGGGAAACTAAGATCCCACATGCTACACTGTATGGCCAAAAAAGGCCCCAAAAACAAAAAAATAAAAATAAAATAATGGACAAAGAACCAGTGCGGGGGAAATGCTTTTATATTATAGGAAGCGTAAAAGAAAATATAACTGCCTTAAAATGCTACAGGTCCATTTTCCTTACCCAGGTCATCTGAAAGCTTTTTCCCATGGTGATATTAAAGAGCATTTCAAACTTTAATTTTTATGAACTTCAAAAGGTTTGTGGTGAAAAGTTTTATAGGGAAAAAACACCTACCCCACTTCTCTCCTCTTATGCAAACCATGCTCATTTTTCAAAGCCCAGTCAAATCACCAGAGTCTTCCAGACACTACCACCAACAGCAGTCTCCCCTCCTTGATGACATCATATTCACTTACTGCCCTGACCACTTATTCACACTTAGGTCTTCTAACATGTCCCTCACTATTCCATTTCAAAAGAATCTCCATGTTTACCTTGTTTCTTGACAATAAAGACTATGACTTAGAGTTTCTCCCCACATCCTCTATAGTACTTGGCTGAAGCACAGAACTAGTCTAATAAATAGCAAGTCTCCAGATTTGTTCAGGGCAGACAAAAGGTATCCTGAGTTAAACATACCTTCTGATTCAATGGAGATATTGTGTCAATGGCAGAATCAATAGGAAAAATCTGAATCCTCTGTTCTGTATAGGTATGAAAGTTCAGAAGAGCCTTGACAAGATCTTGAACAAAAGCCAGGGCCTGCCCAGTGATATCCCGCATCTTCAGCTTTAAAATGAAAAAGATACAGTTAAAGTCAACTATCAGGTTATTACGCCCAAACAACTTTATTAAGTCTGCTTTTGGAGAAAACATTTGAACTCTAAAATAATTATGCCTTAAATTCATTTGCTCCCACATATATTTTAATACTACCATCTAAGTAAAGTAGAAAGCCATCCATATTGGCTAATATACCTCTTCTACTTAACCTAAAGTGCAAAGCCCACCAACCTGAAAGAAACGTATGACAAAAATCAGTGCCTCCCACAATTCAGTTTTAATGTTATAAGACAAGAGACAGCAAAAATCTGTATTATTTACAAATTCAAAAAATAGCATGTTCCACAATTTTTTTAAATGTATGAGAAAAGAAAGTAAAAGTTTAATGCAATGATTTGGTGCACTAAACAGAGACCTAAACAACTAACTGGTGTTTCTGAAAAGTTTGACATACACATTACTGAAAATAAAATCTTCATCTTTACCTGATGTCTCCTATTGTGGACTGGAACATTCAGAGCATTATACTGGCTATATTCTACAAAACAAAAATGGATGTACATTAAGTCACTTTTACATTTACAGAAAAAGAACTTAACTAAGAAATAATAAATGCTCACTCATTTGCCAGCTTGTCTCCACTCAGCCCCTTCCCTTCCTGATCAGTGGGGTGCACTCTGCACAGGCCTCTTTGTACTCTATAACCCTCATTCCCAACAGAGGGGCTCATCCATCCCAACTGGGTCAACATCAGCTTCTCTCCCCAGCTCTAAACTTTTATTTACAAATGTGCACACCAGCAGGTAAAGAGATGCACACCAATCGGTTAGGCTATTAAGCCACATCCAAGTTAACCTCCTCATCTCTCCCATAAACCTGCTCCCCATCTGCCTCTCTGATCTCTGTCAACTGCACCACGTCTTTTCCCCACACTGCCTGCTCTCTCTGCCTTGCCTCCTTGCATCTCCTGACATCTCAGGCTCCAGCCCCCATCCCAGCACACCAGGACTATCACCACAACAGCATCAGTCTCCTTCTCCCATTCCAGCGTAGTCTATACTCTGTTGCCAGATTAACCAAGTGAGTGCACAAATCTCATCAAGACATTTCCAGGGCTTCCCTGGTGGCTCAGTGGTAAAGAATCCGCCTGCCAATGCAGGAGACACAGGTTCGATCCCTAATCCAGAAGAATCCCACATGCCTTGGAGCTACTGAGCCTGTGCTCTAGAGCCTGGGAGGAGCAACTAAGCCCGTGTGCCGCAGCTACTGCAGCCTGTGCACCCTAGAGCCTGTGCTCTGCAACAAGAGAAGCCCCTGCAATGAGAAGCCCTCACAGCGCAACTAGAGAGTAGCCCCCACTCGACACAACTAGAGAAAAGCACATGCAGCAGTAAAGACCAGGCACAGCCAAATATAAATAAATAATTTTGTTTAAAAAGGGACATTTCTAAAATCTTCTCCAACAACCTACTGCCTTGTGAATGAAATCCCAAGTCCTCTGCCCAGAACTTGAGGGTCCAGTCCCACCCACCCTTTCAGAACTTACCTATCATTGGCTTCCACATCCCATCCACTCTAGCCTCCAGTCATACTTAACTAATTACTACTGCCAGGCCCTGACAGCACCTTTATCATACATACCACACTCAATGCAATTCCCTGGCTGGTTCTCCCTCACCTCTCTGACCAATAAAACCTACTTTCACACCCTGGCCCAGCCCAAAGCACACTTCTTCCAGAAGGCTTCCCCAAACAACCCCACCAGCAGTAATCACCCTTCCTCTGAAACCCCAAGAAGTTCTTCATGGAATAACTTAGCTTATATTTCATATATTTCTCTATCTTATTTTCCCCCTACTGGACTATAAATTCCTTGAGGGTAGAGCTTTTTGTCTTATACATTTTTGCATATCCTATGCAAAATTTAGACCTTCAGCAAATAATCTCTAAATATTAGAGATTATTTAGTAACTCTAAATATAGAGTTACTAAAAGTAGTAACTCTACTTGTGAAATGATAAGGACCGAAAATAGGGTGACAACTAGTACTGGAAAAGAAAGGACAAACCCAAAGAGATTCAGACGGAAATGATTAGAATGTGAGGACTAAGGATTAAGGAGCAAATGAAACGTCAAGGATTCAAGCCTAGTGGATCAAAGTATGCTGATACTATTTACATTAATGTAGAAAGCAGTAACAGGTGTTGTTTTCAGAGGAATTTAGGTTTTTGATATGATAATGACATATGCTGATTTCAGTTTTAGAACAAACTGCTATTTTTCTTTGTCTTTTCTTCCCTCTTTTTTTAGTTCTTTCCTAAGAAAAATTGAGAAGTCAAAAATTAATTTCAATCATATAATTGTAAAAAAGAAAATGTATACCACATTGAATTTAAGTTTCAACCGTTTTCTTTGTCTTTAAGATTTTGACTTAATACTTGGGCTTCCCTGGTAGTTCAGAAAGTAAGAATCTGCTTGCAGTGCAGGAGACCTGGGTTTGATCCCTGGGTCAGGAAGATTACCCTGGAGAAGGGAATGGCTACCCACTCCAGTATTCTTGCCTGGTGAATTCAATGGACAGAGGAGCCTGGTGGGCTACAGTCCATGGGGTTGCAAAGAGTCGAATACGACAAAGTGACTTAACACATACACGCAAGTCAATTTTTTTTAAAGTTCTCTTTGGTGCTCTTGGTTATGTAAATTACCAGATCCTTCCCAGGATGAGGGGGAAGCAGGCATACCCAAGTCAGCTCCGGAACCAGTGCTGCGCATTGTCCAAAGGGCAGGAGATATCTGACAGAGAAGATTCACCTCCCACCATCCCCTTACTCCTCTTCCACCTTGCCGTCCACTGTGATCGGCTTTTCTTGTACAAGTATTCAGGTACTTTACGTGTATAGGCTGGTTTTCACGTTGGGATATGTTAAATACATGCAATTGAAAAATGTAGCTTTGGGCTTTTTCCAAGAAGACTAGCTTCAGAATAGTTATGTGACAACTTAAAATCTCCCTATGAGACATGAGGGCGAAAGCTGATCAAAAGGACAAAAAGAAAGCAACCCTCTGTTGGGCAAGAGAGGTTTTCAGCCAAGTACATTAGAAACTATTTTAATAAGATGGCTATCCTAAAGAAGTTCAGAGTTGCAAATAATGAAAAACTGTACAAAATACCTACTTGTATCATTAAAAGGTACTTTCTCACTGATGATTGATAAAGATTCTTCTAATCTACTTGACAAATCTTCATGAAGATTCTTTAATTGTAACTGACTGAAAGAAAAAATACAAAACCATATGATCAACATTTGCATGTTACCTCAATAGCTGGTATCAGGCTTTCAGACTGACAGGCTTATCTGACATCTGTATACCCTTGGTAGTAGAGAGTTGTTTAAAAAAAAAAAACATAAGAAAAATACTAAGTCTTGATTTTAAAGCCCTTGAGACTCCTGCTGAATAACTGGAAGTTGCAAAGAATTTATCACAGTCCCACTGTCTTATACAATTTTAAGTTTATTTCCCCAAGCTCAAAATCATCTTAGAGCCATTTCAAACCGATAGATTTTTCTCTTTATAACACAAGTATTTGTTCAAGTATAACAGTAAAATTTTTTAAAGTATTATAGCAGATTTTTACCTTGAGCTCAAAATCTGATCATTTTTGGTTTTGATTCAATTAAGAGTATAGGTACATCATGCATTTTCAGTACAACTAAATTGAAGAAATTCATTGATTGATCCTATCAAAACCTAAAATATGTCATTTATCAAATAAATGTTGGCACATGCTCTTACCATCCAGAGATAAGTAATATTTTAACAGGTAAATGTCTCCACATTAGATTACACAACCTCATTTTATTTAAAAGGTACCATTTTATTAAAATGTTGGGCTTCCCTGGTGGCTCAGCAGTAAAGAATCTGCCTACATGCAGGAGACATAGGAGATGTGAGTTCAATCCCTGAGTCAAGAAGATCCCCTGGAGAAGGAAATGGCAAACCACGCCAGTATTCTCACCTGGGAAATCCCATGGATGGAGGAGCCTGGCGGGCTACAGTCCCTGGGGTCTCAAAGAGTCAGACACGACTTAGCAACTAAACATTAAAAGGCTGACACCACAATCAACAGTCAGTTTTCCTGCCTTGGACTATGAGAAGACCATCTCTTTAGAGTAGTCTGCCACAGAAAGCACCCAGTCCTCAGTGCAGGCGCCCCAGAATGGCATCTGCCACAGGCCAGAACATCTGCAGGCTGAGGACTGCTGCACAAGCCACTCTGCCAAGAATTTTTAAGGTCCCAGAGATATAAGAACTGGAAAGGCCCCTAGAAATGACCTACTTCTGTCTCACTGCAAATGTGAGAAAATTGAGACAGAGAAGCTACTAAACCAAAATTCAGGTCTTCTGATTCTCACTTCAGGGCCCCTTGGAATTCACATTTCCACATACCATTCTTCTGTCCGAAGTCGACATTCCTTGGCCTCCTTTTCTAGAGTCTGAGATTTTACCTAAATTTTAGAAGGAAAAGAAAAGCATAGCACAGGGAACTCTACTCAATAGTCTGTAATAACTTATATGGGGAAAAAAATCTGAAAAAGAATGAATATATGTATATGTATAACTGAATCACTTTGCTGAACACTTGAAACTAACACAACATTGTATATCAACTATACTCCAATAAAATTTTTAAAAATAAAAAATAAACTATGCCAAACTATATTCCTTGGCTTTCCATTTTGAAATCCTGAAAGTGGTGAAAAATTTTTTCTACTCTTTTTTCTTTTTGGTTTTCCCCTATAAATTTTATATAGCTATTCATTTGAAATTGTGTTCTGTTTGCTAGAAATGTGGTATGACAACCACTATTAGCCAAAATTATATGCATATTTGTCTGTGAGAAAAAAAGAAAAGCAGATGAATCAGGCCACAGATGACAACACGCTGAGCAGACACTGTAGGCTGCAGTCCCGCCTTGAGTGCCTAACTTCTGTTCTCCAAAGCAGGCAGACGATTTACAAAAGCCCAGACTATTTCTGAACAAGCTCTCACCAACAGCGGGGCTTACCTCTAGTTTAGCCTTGTCGTTCTGCAGTTTCTCGATGGTCTCCATGTACTTCCGCGTCAGGCCATCGACCACAGCCTGGTGCTGAGCCGCCTCCATTTCCAGAGTGGACAGCCGACTCCTCAGCTCTGCTTCCACATGCTTGTGCTGCTCATCGGCTTCAAAAAACTGAAAAGAAAAGATCACGTCTTTTTCTCAGAACCTCCTCATACACACAAATGAAGAGCAAACAATGGCAGTGACTGATCATTGAGTGACTTCCATAAGGTTCCATATGCTCAGTGTGTGAAACTGCACAGGCAAGAGCTCAGTGGATCCTCACAGTAGGTCAGAGGCGGTGTTACTTGCAGACCCTCCTTTACAGATGGGGAACCTGAAGCTTCAAAGGGCTACCTAACTGTCAACTGTTTCACAGGCACAAACAGACTTCAAAGCCTACATTTCTTCCCCAACCTATCTCATGGACTTCTATTTCAAACTACCTCTGGCACATGGAGAACTAACTCAACTGACCAGTTGAGCACAACTCTTGCTATACTATTATGCGAACTTCTACAATTAAATAATCAAAATTCAAACAGATGTTACTCCTGTATAACATACTCCTGTGTAATGTAAAGCTCCTTTCCTTAATGAGAATCCTAGCCTATCCCTTCTCCAACAGATCTTCCTGACCCAGGAATTGAACCGGGGTCTCCTGCATTGCAGGTGGATTCTTTACCAACAGAGCTATCAGGGAAGCCGAATGAGAATTCAACAGTAATTAAGAATTATGACTACTTCACACAAAATTCATGAGGTCAAAAGTTCATTTTGTAAACACTTTCAAACACTAAGAATGAATATTTATTTTCCACTGTTTGATTATGCTCACCATTTCACACAAGAAAAAACACGAGGCACAGTTGAATACACTATACTATGACTCTTAAAATATGCTGACTGATTTGGAGTAGACATTGATTACTCAACATTCCATAAATATCTGAAGGCATGCCATGAGTGAGGCCCTGTTCTGAGGCTGGGCAGAAAAAGTGACATGGTCTGTACCCTAGTGAGACCTTTCAGACTAAAAGGGAAACAGACAAAAACCAACTGTCACAAATTAAAATGATAAGCCCCATCTAAATAATCCATCTAAACATGTCCTACATAAAAGGAAGAGTCCCTATTATACTTCTGTATCACTAACTTATAAAGCTATTCAGCTGTTCTCTGAACAAGTGCATATTCAAAGCACACATCCGTATTAAAATGTGAGATCTTAGAAATGAATGAACGACAGTGACATACGTACCCACCAACCACAGGAAACGTTAAAACACCTACCCACATACAAAATACTCTATCATGGGTTGTTTTTTCCACATTCCAGATCATACAACCCATTTTTTAATTCATACGGAAAAATAGAATATTTTCTCACTTGTATATGCAACCGTTCATTCTCTTCTATCTTCTTTTGCAGGTCTTCATCAAAGACACTCTTCTGCTCTTGACTCAACTGAGAAGAAGATTCTCCACTTTTCTGATGGAAAGAATAAGTTATGTCCACATAACTGTCACCCTTTAGAGAAACATTCTAAGGTACACAGATTCTCTATCACCTTCGTAGCTTGTCTCTTCTACGTGTTCACCACTGTCAAACAATCCTGCAAAAGGTATACAGTCCATCATTTAACTTTTCCTATGTGACATAAGTTGGAAATGCAAATACTGCAATGAGCAGAAAAGCTTAAGAGAGAGAGGGAAAAAGAACAGATAAGGCTCACTATTCTTTGCAGATGAATTTAGGAGTAGTTCTGCTAGAAGACAGAGTAGATCCAGAAAGTTAGCAACATAAATATGTTAATAAATATCATTTTAACAATTGATCTCCCGGTTTAAAAAATGACAGTTTTAGCAATTCCATGAGTCTGAGTTGTTTAACTCCTTTAAGAAATTAACAGCATTCACAAAACTACATTTATACAAAAGTTCACATACATTTCTAATTTTAAAAAATACAAGATAAAGCTATTACAAATAAATAGAAGGAAAAAAGCACAAAACTACCAAAAATACATTCCTTTTGCCCCTATATCAATATTAACTTTTTCTACATAGAAGAATAGCACTATTTAAGAGCCAATAATGAACATTTGTTTTCATGGAATACACACAGAAATGACACTATTCAAGGGACAGCCTAACAATGAAACTGTTCAGACATCAGTCACCACCCTTCTCTGCCTTTTTTGTCCTTCACTCCTCACTTAAAATGAAGTCACTTACTGATTCAACGTGAACCCACGATTAGAAAGCCCTCTGAAAATGGAGCAGCTATGTAATAAACAAATACATAAACACCAAATGTGAACACAAGACATACATTCACACAAGGAACACTGCTGAATGACATATTCTGGTTGTTCAGTAATCCCAAATTTGGAAAGTTTTTATTAAAACTAATTCAGAAGTAATTACACCTAAATCTACGGAAACAGCCCTGAGAGAGGATCTCACTAACCTGGGGATGAAATACAGATGGCAATATATTTCCCCTCCCCAGGCGTCTTCCAGAATTTCCACAACATGTGTATTTTGACAAAGTTTTCCAAGCGATTCTGATACATATCTGTTTTGCACTCTCTGTTCCAATTTCAAGGTAAAAAGGAAGTAGTCAAACAGGAGATGGCAAGATTGAACATCGACATTTTAGTAGTCAGTGAACTAAAATGGACTGGAATGGGTGAATTTAACTCAGATGACCATTATATCTACTACTGTGGGCAAGAATCCCTTAAAAGAAATGGAGTAGCCATAGTTAACAAGAGTCCGAAATGCAGTCCTTGGGTGCAATCTCAAAAACGACAGAATGATCCCTGTTCATTTCCAAGGCAAACCATTCAGTATCAGGGTAATCCAAGTCTATGCCCCAATCACTAATGCTGAAGAAGCTGAAGTTGAACGGTTCTATGAAAACCTTCAAGACCTTCTAGAACTAACACCCAAAAAAGATGTCCTTTTCATTATAGGGGACTGGCATGCAAAAGTAGGAAATCAAGAGATATCTAGAGTAAGAGGCAAATTTGGTCTTGGAGTACAGAATGAAGCAGGGTAAAGGCTAACAGAGTTTTGCCGAGAGAACACGCTGGTCATAGCAAACATCCTCTCCCAATGACACAAGAGAAGATTCTACACATGGACATCGCCAGATGGTCAATACCGAAATCAGACTGATTATATTCTTTGCAGTCGAAGATGGAGAAACTCCATATAGTCAACAAAAACAAGACTGGGAGATGACTATGGCTCAGATCATGAACTCCTTATTGCCAAATTCAGACTTAAATTGAAGAAAGTAGGGAAAACCACTAGACCATTCAGTTCAGTTCAGTTCAGTCGTTCAGTCGTGTCCGACTCTGCGACCCCATGAATCACAGCATGCCAGGCCTCCCTGTCCATCACCAACTCCCGGAGTTCACTCAAACTCATGTCCATCGAGTCAGTGATGCCATCCAGCCATCACATCTTCTGTCGTCCCCTTCTCCTCTTGACCCCAATCCCTCCCAGCATCAGAGTCTTTTCCAATAAGTCAACTCTTCGCATGAGGTAGCCAAAGTATTGGAGTTTCAGCTTTAGCATCAGGCCTTCCAAAGAACACCCAGGATTGATCTCCTTTACAGTGGACTGGTTGGATCTCCTTGCAGTCCAAGGGACTCTCAAGAGTCTTCTCCAACACCACAGTTCAAAAGCATCAATTCTTCGGCACTCAGCTTTTATCACAGTCCAGCTCTCACATCCATACATGACCACTGGAAAAACCATAGCTTTGACTAGATGGACCTCTGTTGGCAAAGTAATGTCTCTGCTTTTTAATATGCTATCTAGGTTGGTCATAACTTTCCTTCCAAGGAGTAAGCGTCCTTTAATTTCATGGCTGCAGTCACCATCTGCAGTGAATTTGGAGCCCAAAAGAATAAAGTCTGACACTGTTTCCACTGTTTCCGCATCTATTTCCCATGAAGTGATGGGACCAGATGCCATGATCTTAGTTTTCTGAATGTTGAGCTTTATAACCTAAATCAAATCCCTTACGATTATACAGTGGAAGTGACAAATAGATACAAGGAATTAGATCTGACAGACAGAGTGCCTGGGGAGAAGGCAATGGCAACCCACTCCAGTACTATTGCCTGGAAAATCCCATGGATGGAGGAGCCTGGTAGGCTGCAGTCCATGGGGTCGCTAAGAGTCAGACACGACTGAGCAACTTCACTTTCATGCACTGGAAAAGGAAATGGCAACCCACTCCAGTGTTCTTGCCTGGAGAATCCCATGGACGGAGAAGCCTGGGAGGCTGCAGTCCATGGGATCGCACAGAGTCGGACACGACTGAAGTGACTTAGCAGCAGCAGCAGCAGACAGAGTGCCTGAAGAACTAGGGACGGATGTTCGTGACACTGTACAGGAGGCAATGATCAAGATCATCCCCAAGAAAAAGAAATGCAAAAAGGCAAAATAGTTGTCTGAGGAGGCCTTACAAATAGCTAAGAAAAGAAGAGAAGCTAAAGGCAAAGAAAAAAGGAAAGCTATACCCATTTGAATGCACAGTTCCAAAGAACAGCAAGGAGAGATAAGAAAGCCTTCCTCACTGATCAATGCAAAGAAACAGAGGAAAACAACAGAATGGGAAAGACCAGAGACCTCTTCAAGTAAATTAGAGATACCAAGTGCACATTTCATGCAAAGATGGGCACAATAAAGGACAGAAATGGTATGGACCTAACAGAAGCAAAAGATATTAAGAAGAGGTGGCAGGAATACACAGAAGAACTATACAAAAAAGATCTTCACAACCCAGATAACAACTATGGTGTGACCACTTACCTAGAGCCAGACATCCTGGAATGCGAACTCAAGTGGGCCTTAGAAAGCATCACCACAAACAAAGCTAGTAGAGGTGATGGAATTCCAGTTGAGCAATTTCAAATCCTAAAAGATGATGCTGTTAAAGTGCTGCACTCAACATGTCAGCAAATTTAGAAAACATGTGACAAATTTAGCAACATGTCAGTGGCCACAGGACTGGAAAAGGTCAGTTTTCATTCCAATCCCAAAGAAAGGCAATGCCAAAGAATGCTCAAACTACTGCACAATAGCACTCATCTCACACACTAGCAAAGTAATGCTCAAAATCCTCCAAGCCAGACTTCAACAGTACATGAACTGTGAACTGCCAGTGTTCAAGTTGGATTTAGAAAAGGCAGAAGAACCAGAGATCAAACTGCCAACATCCATTAGATCATAAAAAAAGCAAGAGAGTTCCAGAAAAACATCTACTTCTGCTCTATGGACTTTACCAAAACCTTTGACTGTGTGGATCACAACAAACTGTGGAAAATTCTTAGGGAGATGGGAGTACCAGACCACCTGACCTGCCTCCTGAGAAATCTGCATGCAGGTCAAGAAGCAACAGTTAGAACTGGATATGGAACAACAGACTAGTTCCAAATCAGGAAAGGAGTATGTCAAGGCTGCATATTGTCACCCTGCTTATTTAACTTCTATGCAGAGTACATTGTGAGAAATGCAGGACTGGATAAAGCACAAGCTGGAATCAAGATTGCCCGGAGAAATATCAATAACTTCAGATATGCAGATGACACCACCCTTATGGCAGAAAGCAAAGAACTAAAGAGCCTCTTGATGAAAGTGAAAGAGGAGAGTGAAGGTGGCTTAAAACTCAACATTCAGAAAACTAAGATCATGGCATCCGGTCTCACCACTTCATGACAAATAGATGGGGAAACAATAGAAACAGTGAGACTTTATTTTCTTGGGCTCCAAAATCACTACAGATGGTGACTGCAGCCATGAAATTAAAAGATGCTTACTCCTTGGAAGAAAAGCTATGACCAACCTAGACAGCATATTAAAAAGCAGAGACATTACTTTGCCAGCAAAGGTCTGTCTAGTCAAAGCTATGGTTTTTCTAGTAGTCATGTATGGATGTGAGAGTTGGACTATAAAGAAAGCTGAATGCTGAAGAATTGATGCTTTTCAACTGTCGTGTTGGAGAAGATTCTCAAGCGTCTATTGCACTGCAAGGAGATCCAACCAGTCCATCCTGAAGGAAATCCGTCCTGAATGTTCATTGGAAGGACTGATGCTGAAGCTGAAACTGCAATATTTTGGCCACCTGATGTGAAAAACTGACTCACTCGTAAAGACCCTGATGCTGGGAAAGACTGAAGGCAGGCAGAGAAGGGTATGACAGAAAATGCAATGGTTGGATGGCATCACCAACTCAATGGACATGAGTTTGAGTAAGCTTCAGGAGTTGGTGATGGACAGGGAAGCCTGGCGTGCAGTAGTTCATGGGGTCACAAAGAGTCAGACACAACTGAGTGACTAAACTGAACTGTTCCCCACTTACTTGAAAAATTACCACTCTGGAGAATTCTTCCATGGAGGGGAAATGAGACATAATTATGTCAACATGTCCATCATATCCACATACAGTCCTGGGTACTTCACATGATCTCATTTAATCCTGACAACAAACCTGAAAGTCTTTCCCACAACTGAGGCTGCAAGACTAAAAAACTTGCCTAAGGTCATAGACCTACAAATGGAAGACAAAGAATTCAAATCTGGGCTCAGCTCCAAAGCCTGCACTCTTTCCTCCCCACGCACTGCTTCAGAGTTACTGTGAACCTTCTTCCCTCCAACCATTTTGTCATCATTGCCTCAGTCCACACATTTTTGGGGTGCTGTCCAAGACTTTTAAAGACTCTGTCACTAGCTTCTGCCCTTGAAAAAAAGAAGCAACTTCTTAACCACAGTATGATCAAAAGTATCAGATCATCCATCTTAGATCAATCAGAATCTCACCTCACTATATAAAACCAGAAGGGAAAGAAATTTATATTTACACCTGGGGACTTTTTTTTTTTAAGAGAAACATTGTGTTTAAAGGTAAAGCTTAGCACACTCCAGTATCGGGCATGACCTGAAGTCAAAGTAGGAGGGGTGGGTAGGTGACCTCCATGGAGCTTCATGTAGTGAAGAGGATGAGTAAGACGAGCATCAGACAGAAGAGTAAAAGCCAGAAGACTGAAAAAACACAGACCACCAGGGCACTACTCATTCCTCCTGCTCTGATCCACTCTTCGATCAGGGTCCCATCAGGCCTTTGCCTCCTTTCTGAGTAGGCCAGAGATCTCAACTGAACAGCCTTCCCACAGCAGTGTCCCACTCCAGGTGGCCAGGCAGGAGTACCAGACCAGTGTTTTCTCCTGGGATATTGACACAGCAGCCAAGTTTATTGGCATTGGGGCTGCCATGGTTGGTGTGGCTGGCTCAGGGGCTGACACTGGAGCACTGTTTGGCAGCTTGATCATTGGCTATGGCAGGAACCCGTCTCTGAAGCAGCAGCTCTTCTCCTAGGCTATTTTGGGCTTTGCCTTGTCTGAGGCTATGGAGCTCTTCTGTTTAATGGTTGCCTTTCTCATCATCTTTGCCATGTGAACCTCCACGGAGGTCACCTACCCATCCCTGCTGCTTAGGCTCCAGGCCATGCCTGGTGCTGGAATGTGCTAAGCTTTACCATTAAACACAATGTTTCTCTAAAACAACAAACGAACAAACAAACAAAACACACACAAACTGAACTCCTAACAATAAAAACAAAGAAAATACATCTGCAGCAAACTTACAAGCCTCATGTATGAGTACTTCAACTGCCACTTCCATAGACAGTGCTTCATATGGACAGCGCTTCTCATTCTATCTGCCCTACCTTGAGTTAAATGGCAGCTTAGTATAACTAAAAAAAAAACAGTAATTTTGACCAATGTGAGATATACCATTCATTTTTCTTAGCCTCTAAATCAACTATGTGCATGCTGGTTTCTCATAAACTCTTGAAAACTCACTTCCATGTGAAAATGGCTCTAATGCTCCACAGTCCATGGGATTTTCCAGGCAAGAATACTGGGGTGGGCTGCCATTTCCTTCTCCAAGGGATCTTCCTAACCCAGGGATCGAACCCGAGTCTCCTGCATTGCAGACAGACGCTTTACCGTCTAAACCACTAGGGAAGCCCAATAAATACTTAGTATACATTAATAACAAATGTTTGCTTTCTGGACCTAATAACCAGGTGTAATAAACAGACCTTTAGAGTATTTGGAGGCTAGGTCTTCTGCTAAAACCAGGGTGGCCTGGAGATGTCTGCACCTAATGGCAAGGTCCCCCTACCTTGTTTTTCTTGCCTCGGGGTTCACTTAGAGCCAGTTCATCTTGAAGTAGCTCAACCCTTTTGGCAAGCTGCAGATTTCGGAATGTCAAACTGTCCATTTCCTGCTGCAGTTTCCTCAGTGATTGATCCTTCATTTTCAGCTGTTCCTACATCAAAGTGAAAACAGACCATTCCTTGTAATTTAGTTTTAACATTTAAAAATAATGAAAAAAAATTTTTTTGTTTCACCAAAATATAATCAAAACCTCTTTCTTTAAGGAATTAAAGTTATATGTTTATCATTCTAGTTCCTATGTGTTTTTAGCTCTGTTTGGTGACAAATTCATTTTCTGGTCCAATCAAGCCAATTTAAAAATAAAGCTAAAGAGTATACTACTGAAGTAACATTGATCAACTTAAATATCCACAACACATTTTTATATAATGTTGTTATTCATGTGTTTGGTGGTGAGGAGTCATAAAGTCTGAGGCTACAATTTTATAAATTTGAAATTTTAATGAGAACCTCAGAGTCACTGATGATGCCCTTCAGGTAAGCAAGAATGGAAGAAATATATTTGTATTCACTTTTTCCTATAAATCCTCCTTGAATTTAAGTCAGTCAAAATGAAGTCTTTTCAATACTCTTAACTTTAAATTATTCTGATCTGTCAAAGATAAAAATAAAATCAAACAAAAAATCTTTGTTATTATCCTAACAAAGAATATTCTCAGTTCACTTTAAAGTGAAAATAGGAACAAAATCTAAAATGTAAACAACACGTCTTCTACTGACCATGCTGTACTGTGTATATCACAACAGGGTAAGAAAATGGGAAACGAGAAATATTTAGTTTCACTCTATTTTTAAAAATAGTATTATTCTAACCATATTTTCCTTACGACATTCTGGTAACTTCGTGTTCACTGGTAATCAAACACAAATGGCTATACACTACCATAAACTGAAAGATCTGTACATTTACTTTACCTTCATTGAGAAACCACTATAAAGCTAAGAAGAGGTCAAGTTTTAATGAACAGGGCATTTTTTTAATTGGAGGATAATTGCTTTACAATGTTGTGGTGGTCTCTGCCGTACATCAACTGAATCAGTCATAAGTGCATATATATCCCGTCCCTCTTAAGCCTCCCTCTCCCACTCCATTCCACCCCTCTCGGTTGTCAACAGAGCGCCAGGCTGGGCTCCCTGTGTTTTAGAGCAGCTTCCTGCTAGATACCTATTCTACACATGATAGTGTATATATATGTCAATGCTACTTTCCCAATTTTGAATAGTGGATTTTGAAACAGCAACCTAAAAACCAGAGGCTAGTTCTGTAATCTGCAGACATTATTTGCATGTTGAGGGCATAGCTAGAGGGATAGAATATGTTTCCATTAAAGAGAAAAAAAAATTTCCTTTTCTGTTTTTTGTTTACTAAGACCTTAATGTTTGCTTGAAGTTCAATGGTAAACATAGGCACAGCCCATGTCCAAATTATTATATATTTCAATTTAAGGAAACTCAAATCAATAAATGCTCATTGCATCTAATAACTCACTGAAGATACAAATCTAATATAATCAAAATGCTGACTGCAATGCACAGTTCAATTAAAAGTAATCTCTTCACATCCTTATAATTAATTAATCACTAGGTGACTAATATTCCCCATTAACCAATCATTGATTTCAGAAGACATCCATCCCAATCTCTCTATAAATCCTAGTTCCTGCAGTGCCAGTGATGACAGTGGCATGTGCCCGCACAGGGCTGTTGTGAGAACTGAGAACACGGGTGCAAGGCGCTGAGTGCGACGCCTGCCTGACACACGGCGAGCGCTCAGTGAGACGGCCCGCTGTCACCATCACCGCCACAGCCAGCGCTCATCAGACACAATCAGCCACGGGAGGGTGTGAAACACCGGTGCTGGCGACCAAGATGAGTTCGGAAATACTTTCCCCAGGGGTAGGTTTTAGACCTCATAAGGAGATAGATAATGATCAATTTCTTCAGTGATTTAAACAAAACAGTAACTTAGCTAACAAATTCTGACTATTAATCATCTCAGCTTAAGTGCAGAGAGCTCAGGGTAAGGTACTCTGACCCATCTCAGCCCCAAGTCTGTGGAACAGCACCCAAGGAGGGAGCTCCCCTCAAGAGACAGATTTCTCTAGAGAAGGGTCCAACACTAGCCAAGTGAAAGGACGCATCTCACGATCTTGGTGACTGTTCGTGTGTCACTGGTTGCGGACTACTCCAGAAAGACAGAAAAGTACAGGGACTCCTAAGCCCTTTTCTCCGAAGAGGGAGCAAGGGAGGCAGTGAAAGAATGAGGCAGGCAGTGTATTTTACTGAAACTTGGCCAAGAAGGAATCCATATCCTAGAATCAATTTATCCAATTAAGAATATCACTAAGCAGTATCTGTGCCTCCCTGGTGGCTCAGATGGTAAAGAATGTGCCTGTAATGTGGAGACCTAGGTTTGATCCCTGGGTTGGAAAGATTCCCCTGGAGAAGGGAACTGTAACCCACTTCAGTATTCTTGTCTGGAGAATCCCATGGACAGAGGAGTGTGGCAGGCTATATAGTCCCTGGGGTCAAAAGAGTTGGCCATGACTGAACAACTAACACTTTCAAGCAGTGTTTATTACATGTCTGCTAAAATGAGGTAGAAACAAATTCTTCTTCTCCCATCATATTTCTTCTCTCAGTTAAAGGTGCTGATGGATCACTCAGTCATCATTAACACAGGTTATTACTATTAAACAGCTCAACCCAAAGCAAGATTAATGCACTAAAGGATTCACACTTTCAGACCCATTTATCGGGACAATCTGCTGAATGCTAGGGATATAAACATGAATATGACCCAGTCCCTGCAGAGTGCTGTCAGATCAAGCCAGATAAGAAGCCCCACTTGTCCTGATGAGTTTAACTATGAAAGAAGCTGGGTATGAGAGAAATGCATTAGATGCAGTCCAATAAGACATTTTTGTAATCTCCAGCTAAGAAGTCAAAGCACATCACATTCATACCTAAATGAGTAAGAAAGTTAAACACACAAAAAAATTCCATTACCCTCCCCGATCCCTAGTGAATCAGTGTCAGAGTTGGGAATTTAACCCACAAAATGGGCTGAATTCCCTGCTGTAAGCTTCACCAAATACTAATCTAACTCTCACAACACAAACAGTAGCCTACCTTCAAAGCAGCAGAATTCGCTTGTTCATCCACGACACCTTTCTTCAAGACCTGATTCTGAGCCCGAAGCTGAAAACAGAGGAAGTAATAATTAATTTTTAATATAAAGCAACCACTTATAGCAAGGAAATCACTTACCATCACTTTATAGGAATCTGTACACTGAGTAACTATCAGCTCACATACAAATGAGCCCTCAAGAGGAAAGCAGAGACGACCACCGTGCCATTCTACAAATAAAGACATAGAGGCTGAGCTGCCCAATGACATAAAACTAAACAATGCAAAATTAAGACTAAAATCCAGGTCTCTTGACTTCCCATGTACATGGTTTTTTCCATGAAACCAATCATCTCCCTAAATAAAAACTATACAATATACAATAGGGTATTAAGTATGCCATTTTCCTTGTAACTCTGACATACCATTCACCTGTAAAATACATACAACTGGACTAAGTATGGAATAAGAATTCTACAGAGAACCAAACTATAGGGCATCAACACACCCAGCAGGATACTGTGCCTAATATTAGCCATGCAACTATCACTCACTTCAGCCTCAGGAAGGGAGGACTTACAATCAGGCATCAGCGGAAGCAGTGTACAAAAGCAACTGAGAAGCAAGTTTAATTCAGAAATTAATAACAATAGCAGCTAGCATTTGAATGCTCATTACAAAATACTTTACATATACTACCTCATCAATCCTCACAACCTGATGAAACAGGTGCTATAATCACCACCACTTCACACATGAGCAAACTAAGGTACGGAGAAGTTAAGCGGCAATGCTGAGAATGAGGCTCCAGTAGTTCTGACTCCAGGCGTAATGCCGTTTAGACAATACTGGCTATTGTTTTATAAAGCTAAATATAAACGAGAACAGTAGTAGACTGGTGAGATGGAAGAAGTTTTGGGGGAGGCAGGACTTGGGTTTCTTTTGTAGTTAACTTTTTTAAGTTGGGGTCGACCTTTATCTTAAAATATACAAAGCAAAATTATACAGCTTGATGAATTTTTATTCATGGTTACATCTGTATCACCATCACCAGCAGGGATTTGAAAGATAAATCTTCTGCAGCAATCCCCTTCTGTACTTATCAACAAGCACAACACAGAGCATGTGAGTACAAATACACCAGCACAGCGTAGCTGACACCAAAGGGTTACACACAAACAGTCTCAGGACTCAGTACAAAGACCATGAAAGACCAGGTTCTTCTCTGAGAAACTAAATGAATGGGGTGATTTTATCTATGAGCTTAAAAAAAAAAAATCTATTTCTAATTCCGTGCAGCTCACATCTGTGTCTTGAAAACAGAAATGATCCTTTTCTGTGCCAAAAGAATAGGAATATTTGAATGCTAAACTTTAAACTGAGCATTTGACACTCAAGAGAAAACTGAGCTAAGATTCTAAGAAAAACAGGAACACTGCAGGATATTCAGTTTGAGCAAGACAGACTAAAAAGATGAGCTGCTTCTGTTTTTAGAAAGTTAGAGATCAGGGTTCACTAAAGATCCAAATTTTGCTCTGTCACGTCCTAGACAATATAAACTAGAGATACTCACTTAATCTTTTGTTACATGGTCTACAAAGTGGGGCAGTACACCTACCCTATCTTCATTCTTCTGAGGTTGTTGTGAGAATCAGATAAGAAATCTATGTCAAAGCGCTTTCTAAATGTAACATGTTCCACAAACAGTAACAGAGCTCTTATTAAGAGAGTAGAATTAAAGGGACAACAGATACACTTCTAGTTTGCCATATGACCAGGAGCTAACTGTGGTTCAGATCATCAGATCCTGAAAGAAGATGCTGTTAAAGTGTGCACTCAATACACCAGTGCATTTGGAAAACTCAGCAGTGGCCACAGGACTGGAAAAGGTCTGTTTTCATTCCAATCCCAAAGAAAGGTAATGCCAAAGAATGTTCAAACTACTGCACAATTATACTCATTTCACATGCTAGCCAGGTAATGCTCAAAATCTTTCAAGCTAGGTTTCAATAGTACGTGAACCAATAACTTCCAGATGTACAACATGGATTTAGACAATGCAGAGGAACCAGAGATCAAATTGCCAACAACTGTTGCACCATAGAAAAAGCAAGAGAATTTCCAAAAAAAATCTACTTCTGCTTCATTGACTACACTAAAACCTTTGATTGTGTGGATTACAATGAACTGTGGAAAATTCTTAAAGAGATGAAATTAACAGACCATGTTACCTGCCTCCTGAGAAACCTGTATTGCAGGTCAAGAAGCAACAGCTAGAACCAGACTTGGAACAACAGACTGGTTCAAAACTGGGAAAGGAGTACGTCAAGGCTATATATTGTCACCCTGCTTATTTAACTTATATGCAGAGTACATCATCATAGGGCTTCCCTTGTAGATCAGTCTGTAAAGAATCTGCCTGCAATACAGGAGACCCAGGTTCGATTCCTGGGTCAGGAAGATTCCCCTGGAGAAGGAACTGGCAACCTACTCCAGCATTCTTGCCTGGAGAATCCCCTTGGACAGAGGAGCCTGGCAGGCTATAGTCCATGGGGTCGCAAGAGTTGTACAAGATTTAGTGATTAAACCTCCACATCATGCGAAATGCCGGGCTGGATAAAGCCCAAGCTGCAATCAAGATTGCCAGAAATATCAATAACCTCAGATATGCAGATGATACTGCCCTAATGGCAGAAAGCAAAAAGGAACTAAAGAGCCTCTTGATAAAGGTGAAAGAGGAGAGAGAAAATGCTGGCTTAAAACTCAACATTCCAAAAACTAAGATCATTACATCCAGTTCCATCACTTCAAGGCAAATAGATGGGGGAAAAGTGGAAACGGTAACAGACTTCATTTTCTTGGGCTCCAAAATCACTGTGGACAGTAACTCCAGCCATGAAATTAAAAGACACTTGCTCCTTAGAAGAGAAGCTATGACAAACCTAGACAGTGGACTAAAAAGCAGAGACATCACTTTGCCTACAAAAGTCCATATAGTCATAGCTATGGTTTTTCCAGTAGTCACATATGGATGTGACAGTTGGACCATAAAGAAGGCTGAGTGCTGAAGAACTGATGCTTTCAAACTGTGGTGCTGGAGAAGACTTTTGAGGGTCCCTTGGACAACAAAGAGATCAAACCAGTCCATCCTAAAGGAAATCAACCCTGCATATTCATTGGAAGGACTGATGTTGAAGCTGAAGCTCTAATACTTTGGCCACCTGATGCAAAGAGCCAACTCACTGGAAAAGACTCTGATGCTGGGAAAGACTGAAGGAAGAAGAGGGTGACAGAGAATGAGACGGGTGGTTGACATCATCAACTCAATGGACAAAGGTTTGAGCAAACTCTGGGAAATAGTGAAGGAAAGGGAAGTCTGGCGTGCTGCAGTCCATGGAGTCACAAAGAACTGGACATGATTGAGTGAACAAAACAAAGGGACTATGCTAATGATATAGGGGAGAAAGACGTAAAAGAAATGGTCCCTATTTCAAAAAGTTTACAATTTAAAGGGAAGAGAAAAGATAATTAATAATACTAGCATTTCCTGCTTAAAAAAATAATGTGGACATTAAATTTTCTAGAACAGGAGTTATCAAACTAAGGTCGTCGTGAAGTCACTCAGTCGTGTCCGACTCTTCATGACCCCATGGACTGTAGCCCACCAGGCTCCTCCATCCAAGGAATTTTCTAGGCAAGAGTACTGGAGTGGGTTGCCATTTCCTTCTCCAATCAAACTAAGGTACTTGGGCCAAACTGGACAGCTACCTATTTTAAAGTTTTGCAGGAACACAGCCAAACTCATTACTGATGAATTGTCTATGATTGCTTTTGAGTTACAGTGACAGAAATGAGCAGATGCAATGGAAACCATATGGCCTCAAGCCTAAAATATTTACCATTAATATTAGGCTCTTTACACTCTGCTCTAGAAGTACAGAAGAGAGATTAAACCACTACTTTAGTACTGACTTCCAACACATGGTATACTACCTTTTAGGCAATCTCAATATATTTTTTGGATAACGTGCTACCTAGGTAACAGAATTCAATAAATATTTTCAAATTCATATAGCCAAAGGACAGCAGTATTACTTGAGGGTTTAGGTTTCATTTCGTACCCCCATTCTAAATTTGATCTATGATCATCTTCTTTGTGCGGTCTTTAGAACCTCTGACTGACTGCCTCAAAGGCTAGGGATGAAGTCTGAAATTTGCTGAACTGGTAATTTTCTGTAGGACCAGAATTGCATCCATTTTTAAAACAAGCAAATAGGAAAACCTCACCTGTAATTTCTAAGGCACACTTAGAAGCTATTTAAAGCAAACTGAACAGCCTACTTTGTCAAAAAAAGCAAAATTAAATTTTTCAAATCACCGCTGTTTGGAAGTTAATATGATCATAAAGAAAAATGATTTTGATTTTCCTTTGGAAAATACTGTTGGCTGAATTGATAACAATTCAAACACAGTGTTTCAATGGTACCACTCAACAGAAAAATGCAGCTTTTAGAAATATTTATCTAAAATCCCCTTCTATTATTTGGTAGGTAGAAAAGGATGAGTTCGGCCGAGCTTTCCACTGCCTTGTTAATTACACTTGGCATTTAGCATCTTCCTGCATTTCAGCCACTGTCACATCTCTGCATTACTGACCAGCATCTTGTCAAATGCAGAAACTGCTGTAACCAGTCTGGTCTTTCAGAATCTTATCTTTCTCCTCACCAGCATTCACCACAGTGGGAAGTGTGTTTGTCTAAGCGTGTTTCTAAGACAAATGCATTGTTTGTCTTAGAAACAATTACAGGTGGTCACTAATGCCTCTAGGAGATGAGTGTGGAGACTCCAGTGGACGTGGACGTAACTGAGAAACAACTGCCCTGAAGTCTCCATTAGGACAAGGAAATTCTCCAGGAGATGATATAGCCTATTTCCAGCAGCTGTGCCATGCACTACTGCTCCATTCAGTAGAGAAAGGGTCCTCTGAATCCCAACTCAGAAACCCTCTTGGTCTTTTCAAACTCATTTTTCATGGTCTTGTGATCTTCTGACTAGCTTTACCTTGACTCAAAAACACAGCATTTTCTCATGTTGACCAACCAAACCCCAGCTGTTCTTCTAGAACCTACTTCCTACTCTGATCCTACTTCCAAAAATTTTTCCCAACCGTTCTCTATAGTGCCCCTATGGTCCACAGAGACAATACCCTCAGTTTCCTGGGGACTTACTAGTATCAGGACATCACTTATAAAAGTATTCAGTCTTTATAGTACATTTTACATTCACTAATTTATGTATGATTTCTACACTCGTGTCCCATCTGCCAATTAAACTGTCCTTCACAGTAGAGACTACAGTATAACCCCTTATATCTCCTGTCTACAATGAAAGATCAATAATATGGACAGAGAAAGCATTTGATAAATGTTTAATTATCACATTAAATGCTATAAAGCAGTGGTCCCCAACCCCCAGGCCACCTTCCACAACTGATAACTGGCCTGTTAGGAACCAGGCCTGGAGAAGGCAATGGCACCCCACTCCAGTACTCTTGCCTGGAAAATCCCATGGATGGAGGAGCCTGGTAGGCTGCAGTCCATGGGGTCGCTAAGAGTCGGACACAACTGAGCGACTTCACTTTCACTTTTCACTTTCATGCATTGGAGAAGGAAATAGCAACCCACTCCAGTGTTCTTGCCTGGAGAATCCCAGGGAGGGGGAGCCTGGTGGGCTGCCGTCTATGGGGTCGCACAGAGTCAGACATGACTGAAGTGTCTTAGCAGCACCAGCAGCAGGAACCAGGCCACACAGCAGGGAGTGAGCTGCATGCGAGGGAGTGAAGTTGTGGGTATATTTACAGCTGTTGCCCATTGCCCTCCCAACACCCCCAGATGGGACCATCTAGTTGTAGGAAAACAAGTTCCAGGCTCCCACTGATTCTGCATTACGGTGAGCTATATAATTACTTCGTTACATATCACAATGTAATAATAATAGAAACAAAGCACACAATAGATGTGATATGCTTGAATCATCCTGAGACCACCCCTCCCCTCTGCCAGTCTGTGGAAAACCTGTCTTCCACAAAATCCATCCCTGCTACCAAAAAGGTTGAGGACCACTGATGTAACTATAAGGTGTCTAAATGTAGTCCTTCGTAGGGACTTTCCTGGTGGCTCAGTGGTCAAGAATCTACCCACTAGGGCAAGAGACACAGGTTCAAACCCTGGTCGAGGAACTAAGATCCCACATGCCGTGGGGGCAACTAAGCCATGGGTGCTGCAATTAGAGAGAAGCTCTCATGCTGCAAGAAGAGCCTGCATGCTGCAACTAAGACCCAACACAGCCAAAAATAAACAATAAATGCAATGCATTCTACAAGAGACCATCATTACTTCAACAGTCCCTCTTTAAAGCCCTTCTCCAAATGATTTGAACCTCATGGTCCTACTGGACACCAGCACCTTCAAAAGTCCTGAACCTACCTCTCTGACAACCAGGGCCCGGACTGCTCTGTGTGACTCTGCTTCTGCAACAGCCCGGCTTCAGTCAGACTTACCACAAAGCTGTTTCTCCAGGGACACAGAGAGTGGGGTGAGCCACCTACGATCTCTCTCATGCCGCTCTGCCAATGTGTGGTAGAATAACTGGCCCAAGATTAGAGATTTACTACATTCTATCACAAACTACTAGAAAAGTTTGTGGGGAAAGAGGTGAATAGCTTATATGCTGTTTCTCATCTAATTCTCAACAAGACTGTGTTCACTCTTACATAACTGCTTCCATACAATGGGGCTTCTGACGTTTATACATGTTTTCGTGCGTGCTCAGTCCAGCTCTTTGTGACCCCATGCACTATAGCCTGCCAGGCCTCTCTGTCTGTGGAATTTTTCAGGCAAGAATACCGGAGTGGGTTGCCATTTCCTCCTCCGGGGGATCTTCCTGACCTAGGCATCAAACCTGCATTTCTTGCACTGGCAGGCAGGTTCTTTATCAGTGCCATCTGGGAAGCCCTTATACATGTTTTACAACCCTATAAAACACATCTTTAGACATCTAGCTTTTCTCTATTACAAAATAATGTATGCGGCAGACAACCTGAAGCCCATTCCTAAGCCTCACCAAAAACCCTGATTTCAGAATACTTAAGTCACCAGCAGACCAGTTTCAGTGTCTCTAGCCTGGATGAGCCTTTAAAAAACTCCCAGTTGTAAAATTTTAGGTATTCTACAGCTGTGGGAATACCACTCAGTCTTTCTCTCTGCCTACTAACTTGCTCCTCGCCCTGGAAAAGCATAAAGTAACTGTGGGCTACATAGTGTGTACTAAAGGTTGAGATCCTTTTGTCACTGAGTTGGGAAGAAAACCTCCTTTCAGACCTGCCTTCAAACAAAACTCTTTCTCTTGTCCCTGCTCCCGTGTAGGGAAATTCAGTAGGACAAAACCCCCACCCCAACTCTGCAGTCTGCCTCATCAGTGACTGCTTGGCAATTCAGCTGAATTAAGAGTAGGATACCCCTTGATTTTCTAAGGCCTTGCTATTCAAAGTGTGGTCTAAGGACAGCTGTAGCAGGATCACCTGGGAGCAGAATCTAGGCCCCACACCAGACCTACTGAACCAGAATCTGCAGTTTAACAAGGTGCTTCCCTGATGGCTCAGATGGTAAAGAATCTGCCTACAATGCAAGAGACCCAGGTTCAATCCCTGGGTCAGAAAGATCCCCTGTAGAAGGGCATGGCAACCCACACCAGTATTCTTACCTGGAGAATTTCATGGACAGAGGAGCCTAGCGAGCTACAGTCCATGGGATCGCAAAGAATCAGACATGACTGAGTGACTACCACTTTCACCTCTCAGGTGAGTCACATGGATATTTACTTTTGCGATGTCCTGATCTAGGGGCTAACCTAGCACAGTTCAGCAAGGTGGTCAATAGCCACATGTTCCTATTAGAACTTAAATTACTGGGACTTCCCTGGTGATCCAGTGGATGGAAATCCACCTTCCAGTGCAAGGGACATGGGTTCAATCCCTGGTTGGGGAACTGGGATCCCCCATGCAACAATTAGAGAAAAGCCTATGAGGTGCAAAGAGGAGCCTGCGTGCTGCAACTAAGATCTGATGCAATCAAAAATAAAATAAAAAATAAACTTAAATGACTTAAATAAAATCCAAAATTCAGTTCCTCAGCTGAGCTAGCCACGTCTCAATAGCCCCATGTGCTAGTGGATGCCCTACCAGACAGCAAACATACAGAACATTTTCATTCTCCTGGAGAGCTCCAGTGCACAGCACTGAACACAGGCTGCTTTTCAATCCACCTTTAGTAGTGAACCCAATACACTAGGGTAGAAAAAAGCTGATACTCCATTTTACTGTAGTCCAGCTCCTGAGTCTTACTTCTTTTACAACAGGAAGCAATCAGGTTCAGCCAAGCTCTGCTCTCCAGTAAGCAAAACTGATCCCTTCCTAAAATGAGCACATCTAAGAGTATCAATCTAAAAAGTTTCCAAAGGCAATCTTCTTCATAACTACAAGAAGCATCAATTGCAAGGTAAACCGTTAGAGAAATAGGATCCAGCTCTCCCACTGGTTTTTACAGCTTTGAAAAGAGCTTTAAAAAGATTACCTTTATCTGAGCAAAAGCTACTATACTGACACCATTTCTTGGTGGTTCTCAAACTCTGGTGTGCACGCAAATCACTGGAGAGGTTTGTTACAACACAGGTTCCCAGGTCTGACCACCAGTTTCAGATTCAGTAAATCCAGGGTAGATGCAACCCATTCCCAACACTGATGCTGCTGATCCCAGAGCTACACTTTGAACCACTGACCCAGGGTAACACAAACAATGGAAAGATGGTTAGATTTGACACTTGTTTCCACACGGACATTGTGCCAGGCAAGAATGCAGAAGCCTGTGCAGAGAAAGCAGACTGAAATCAAATGGGTCAGGCCTGTGTGCCCTCAGCCTCTTTTCCAGAAAGATACACACAAGTAAGAAATGGTCTCTGGTTCTTAAGTCAACAGTGTAGTCAAAATGAGGCCCTGATTAACTCTCCCTCACATCTCAAAGAGGCAGCCTCCATCTATTACCTATTAACTTCATAAATCTCTGAAAACCAGCTTCTAACGCCTTCCCCGCCCCCAAATTGTTAAACCAGAAATTTTAAAAGCCTACAATGATTGCCTAATTGCCCAAACCACTAATGTCTTAATCTCCACTTTAACTGGCCTTTCCATACACGTTATGTTTTAGCAACCTGTCTGCCTCAGAAATTTTCATCTGCTTCGGCCTCCATGGTTCATCTTTTATCTAATGAAACTCTCAGTCTCTTTTAATGGAAGCTCCTCAGACTGATTTTGCTCTTTCTCAGGGGCAAAAAAGATTATGACAGAAGTTATAAAGGGAGAAATGGGCCCCTTCCTGGCACACAGACTGAGATCTGCATTAAATAAGAACGAGAAGATTCTGCAAGTGTCATTGGTTGAGGGATCATGCTTGCTGCTCTCTTGATATTTAGGCCTCCTTCTATAGCTTAAAAGGACATCATTTTTCTTTGTATCCTAAATAAGGAAAAAGGGAGACATAACTGAAATTCAACATCAGCCCACAAAGTCTGTACCAGGGAAGCTAACAAAAAGGTAAAATACCCCCTTCCATAGGCACAGGACTGAAGGTAGCATGTATACTGCTTGCTCAGTCACTCACTTGAGTCCGACTCTTGCAACCCCATTGACTGCAGCTCATCAGGCTCCTCTGTCCATGGGATTCTCCAGGAAAGAATACTGGAGTGGGTAGCCATTCCCTTCTCCAGGGGAATCTTCCTGATGCAATGATCAAACTGCGTCTCCTGCATTGCAGGTGGATTCTTGACCGCTAAGTTAGTAGGCTTAGTTGGTAGCACAAATCTTATCTAGAAATTGCTTGGCACTAGAATCGACAGGGAACAAAATGCACATGAAATCTTTTGACCAATCTCTGTTCTCACATTCTGAAATTTCCATAACATGCAGCTAAAAGGATGAAAAATGGTCTGGCCCAACAGGGAGACAACTTCAAGGCTGGCAGACCCCCTACAGTACCCTTAGCATCTCCTATTGTCCCAGCCTTCCCACAGGTGTTCCCCAAAGAATCTACCTAAAGTGATTAACTCTCAAAGTTCAACTATCATCTTTATGGGAATTATTTTAAAAGTTCTGGCCTTTGTCCTGACTTTCAGCCAGTCTGTCTCCACTAGAAATTTTCGACAATGACCCCAACATTACTTCAACCTACTATGTGAATCAGATGGCCTCAGCATGCCTTCCAACCAAAATACTATGATTACATCTAACCTTCACTGCAAACTGGCGCGCCTTCTGACCCACCCTCCTCTGCCAGTTGGCAGCGGTGTTCTGTCAGAGCAGTCTGTGCGTTAATTTCAGGGTCAACTCTCAGTCTTCCCTCATTCATCACGTCCCACAGAATGAATGAGACCCAAGGATGAGTGCCCTGACGCTTCCATCCATATTCTTCATAAGTTTGCGGCTGTGTGCAAAGCAGGCACTCAAAAAACAGATAAGCTAAACCATATTTGTCAACCATAATTCCTAAATTTAAGCTCTTTCCGTCTAAACAGTCACAAATTTTATTTAATCCTATGTAACTCTCCCTGATACTATTCAAAGAGCCTGCAGCCTGGTCTCCTTTTCACCAGTCTTTCCCCATTTCAGTGCATCTTCCTCATAGCTACCAGTTATCTTTCTAAAAGCAATGTCAGTCTGCCATTTGAAAACCTTTAGTGTCTATTCCATTTATTCAAAATTCAAACTTCTTACTTGACATCCACAACTCATGATCGGGTCCAAATTATCCCTCCAACCATACTTCACCACTCTCTGTCATGTATCTGACCGTGTCTTCATGTCAGCAGAGACTGTCTCCTTTGCCTGGAATACTACCCTCCATCCTTTCCTCCCTATCTGCTACTCTCCAATCTGAGTAACTTCTACTCTTACCTGCCATTTCTTCTGTGCGCCCACTGACCTAACACTTGTCGCCTTGAATTAATTTTATGTACAACATTTGAATATTCTATTAAAGGGTTCTCCTTAAGGTGGAACTCTGCCTCACTCAATGGGGCCTGGCAGACTGTTCACAGGTGGCATATAACTGTTTGCTAAACAAAAGAGCTTACATAGCCAAAAGAATAAAATCTTTTCAAAGTTTCCACTACTTTTGGGAGGCTGTTATTTCAGCAGTGTGGTCACTGCTCAAAATATTTCTGGAACTCTCTTCTGCCATTTGGAATTGCCTTCTGAGCTTGTTTACTATCTGGAAAAGAAAATCAATCCCCTTACTTTATACTCATGAAACATTTTCACCCCAAAATAGGAAAGCCAAGTGTCCGGACTGCCATCCTCTACCCACCACACTTCATCACATGGATTTGTTCCAAATAATTTCTGGACCTTTCAAACAAACAAAAAATGCCTTCAAAGGATAAAACTTGCCATCGCTAACATCTTGCCAGAGGCTCTTAGAGACAAATTCAAATGGAAATGCAGAAATTTTGCCAATGGTCGTGCTTAGACACTCAGTCTGTCCTACTCTTTGCGACCCCTTGGGCTGTAGCCCACCACGCTCCTCTGTCCATGGGGATTCTCCAGGGAAGAATACTGGAGTGGTTTGCCATGCCCTCCTCCAGGGGATCTTCCCAACCCAGGCCTCCCACTTTGCAGGTGGATTCTTTACCTTCTGAGCTACTGGGGAAGCTCTTGCCAATAGGAGCACCACTGGAATAACAGTATCTCAAAAGGCTTAAGGCTTCCATGTGATTGTGAGGACTTACGTGTGTATGTTTAGGCACAGGTTTTATTTTTCACAAAACAATGCATTTCACCTTGGTGCATATCCGTTATATGAAATTTTTTAAAGTGTGTCTCAGTTTCTCCAAAGTAAAAAGGAGTCTAAGCTTCCCCATGCTCCCCTGAATGCTAAGATCACTGAAAATCAAGTTTAATGACTACTGAATCTATTTTCAAAGATGCAAGATTCTGCTTTTAGAACTTCATTAGAATATTCTTGAGGCAGAACCACACTACACAGAAAAGCAGCACCGCCCTTTTCCAAGAAAAGGGTCCCATCAGTTAAAAGACTGATGCCATAAATATGACAAAGGGAAAGGTCGCTATTTTGCTTAATTCAACATGTCCTGAGCATCTTCTGGGTGCTCTGCCCCACTCCAGGTGACCCAAGAAAAAGAGAGAAAAGGACACAGCCCTAGCACTCCAGCTTTCAAAATCATTTTCAGACAACGTCTTTCCAAAGCACTGAATCCATTCGTAACCACCTATCTCTGGTGAAGTAGTTTACACGCATGACTCTATTCACACTTCAGATTTAGTTGCGGGGGGGGGGGGGGGGGGAGGGGAGGCAGGTAAATCTCTTTATCCTCACATCATTCCTGTGGGAAAGGAGAAAGCTTGATCCTTCCCATCGCCGGGCTGGGAAAATTGAGGAAGCAGCAGGAAAGCGATGGTCCTCACCTTTCCCTGCCCCTCCCGACCAGCACCAGAGGCGGAAGCCAGGATTTCTGACATCCCTGTCCATGCCCGCTAGTTCAGTGAGAAGGAAGAATCAAACTCCTGCTCCTTCCCGCAGAAACGCACACACACCAGACACCGCCCGGCCCCATCTCCTGGGAACTGCAGGTGGAAGCGCGGTAATGGTGGATACAGAAGGCGGAGGAGACAGGAGGGGCGCGCTCGCGTGCCCCCTCCGCCTTCTCCCTCTGTCCCGACAAGTCGCTGCCAAGGCAACCCGAGGCCGCAGGACCGGGGACCCCCTACTCCCCGCATACGACGGGTACCTTAGAGTACTCCTGAGCCAGCTTCTGGTACTTCCCCTGCAACTCTGCCGAGGCCATGGCCTCCCCCGCCCTGTCCAGGCCAGACTGCCCAGGCCACTCAGCCCCACCCCCCGCCCCCAACCCCAGACACGCTGCCGGGTATGGCTCCACCAGCTCCTGCCCGCTCTGCCACCGCCGCCGCGCCTCCTCCTCCACTTCCGGGTTCTCCGGGTGAGAGGAAGGAGGAGTGGGGCCAGGGGTGGAGCCACCACCGTGGGCGGGGCGACGTCTGACATCACCGGCCCACCCTCCCGCGCCCGAGCACGTACGCGCGCAGAATCTCTGGCGCTCGTGGGCTCTGCCTCTGGAGGGGGCAGGGGGCGCCATCTTGACGCATGGTCCAAGATGGCGACCCAGAACAGGGAAGGAGAGCATTAAAAGGGGAAGAAAATGATAAGAGCCCACAGAATGGGCGGGGGCCGGCGGAGAGGGGCGGTGGTGCGAAGAATCGAGGACCGGAAGAAGAAACATTCTAAGCGCATCAAGAATTCTGGTCGAACACACCGTCCTCCCCCACTGGTTCCCATGGCAACCGTCTGTCGTTTAATGGTTACATCTTTCAGAAGGTGCACGGAGAGAAAGACCTCTGTATTCCGCTACCTGCTCTCCGGATATGGTAGCACCGGACATGGCCTGCATTGTAAACTTTCCCCCAATTTTATAACGCGCGCTACTGTCACCCTGTTCTGCTCCAGACAAACCTTTGTCTTATATTTTGACGTTGAGATGTCTTTGTGTCCATTCTCTACCCATTCCACCCGCCCAGCCCTGCCCCCATACTGGCACTGCATCGGAGCGTTTTCTCAGAGAATTGGGTAAAAAGCTTTTAGGAAATTGCAGGGAATGATCCCTGCCACGCATGCAGATAGGGTGGACGTTAACGACATGTAACTGGACAATTGAAGCAAATAGTAGTCTGCCTGAAATACTTTATGCCGCTTTGCTCATTAAATATGTTTTGAGGACGTATTATATGTTAGATAGTCTAAGCATTGCATTTATTGCAACATTGAAATGTTCATAGAGGAATAAATAATTTACGATACTTGTTTGCCATAAATTACAGCACTGCAGTTTAACAAAACTAATAACCTAGATCTGTATATATCTGCATGAATCTGTGTCTATCAACATGACAAAACACTGTTAAATGTAAAAAGCAAATTGCAGTATACTAGAGCATGAAAAGATACATTTGAAGAATATAAAGCAACATTTGTGCTGCTCATGGACACATGAACATGTACTAAAAATAGAGAAACAAGAACTGGAAGGATACACATCTAATTCTGGCTTGTGATTGCCTCTAGTGAGAAAACGAAGAAAGGGGAATGAAAAAGAACAAAGAAGCATAAATTTTATTTTTATTTAATTTTTTCAAGTGAATGTGACTGGAAGTTAACATTTATTATCCAGGTAATAGGGAAAGGGATGTTAGTTATGTTATTTTAGAACGTTTGATATTTTTCCATGATTAAAAAAACACCTCCTATTTTCCTGTTTGACATTCGACTATGAGTATGCCTGGAATTTTAAAGTGAAAGCATGAGCTGGTATATGTACTTTTCAGCCACTGTAATGTAAGGAAAGGATTACAAACTTTTAAAAATGTTGTTTATACTTTTCAGTTGACAGCCAAGCCCTACTATCCAGCAAACTTGCAGAATTTTTTAAATTATTATTATTAGTTTTCCATGGCACCACCAAGCGGCAGAATTAAATGTTGTTAAATGTATTTCTGTAGTTTGTACTGTAATGGAATTTTCAATTATTTAAAAATAAAATGCTATTTCAGAACTAACATTCCAAAGAAAGAATATGCAACTTTGGTTAGAGAGCCTATGTACTGACCTGAGAAATTTATATTTCCACTGCTTAATCTAGTTGTTCTGTCAGTTGCAAAAAAATTGTTTTCAAATCCCGACTGCTAAATTGAACACATTTCAGAATCTCTTCCTCAAAAGACACCATTAAGTGACTGAAAAGGCATTTGCAATATATATATATATCCAACAAAGGTGTCCCTTATCCAGATATATAAAGAGCTCTTACAAATCAATAAGAAAAAAGACCAGCAACCAGATAGAAAAATGAGCAAGGGACTTCCAACAGGCAATTCACAAAGGAAAAGACACAAATGGGCCATTAAACGTGCAAAGGGGTGTTTAGTTTCATTAGCAACCAGGAGGAAGTGAAATTAAAACCACAGTGAAATGCCATACACACCCACACAACAGCTAATATTTAAAAGATTGACAAGAGTGAATGAGAATATAAAACGAGAAACTGTCATAACATATTGATGAGAGCCTTCCCTAGTGGTGCAATGGGTAGGAATCCACCTGCCAATGCAGGGGACATGGGTTAGATCCCTTGTCTGGGAAGATCCCACATGCCATGAAGCAACTAATCCCATGTGCCAACTGCTGAAGCCCATGGTCTAGGGTCTGTAAGCTGCAGCTACTGGTGCCTGCGTGCCTTGAGCCTGTGCTGTACGATATGAGAAGCCGCCACCACGACAAGATTACCCACCACAACTAGAGGGTAGCCCCCACTCTCCATAACTAGGGAAAGCCCATGCGCAGCAATGAAGACCCAGCACCACCAAAAATAAAATAAAAATTTAAATGTTGGTAGGAATATAACCTGGAAGAGACACTTAGGAAAGAGCTTGGTATTATCCACTCACCTGAAAAGACACATATTCAGGATCCAACAATTCTTCTCATGTATATACTCAAAACATGTGTGCATGTATTCACCAAGAATATTCATAGCAGTATTATTCATAATAGCCAAAAAAGCTTATCAATGAATAGATAGTTACTAGAAATAATTGTATATTGGTATCATGGAATACTAAATAGCAATGAAAAAAAGCTGAACTATAACTACAATTAACTACTGAATGAATCTCAAAAAATAATACAGAACAAGAGAAACCAAATTTCCCCCAAAATATACTATATAACTTCATTTATATATCGTTCAAAAAATGGTGGAATGCAACTATAAGATTCAGGATGCATGCCTAAGTATTAAAACTAGAAAGAAAATTAAGAAAGTGATAGCCATAAAAGTCGGGAGCTTTACTGTTTTCGGGTGGAAGAGGATGGTAACTACTGGAAGGGGCCATGAGATGGGCTTCGGGTAGTATTGGCAATGTTCTATTTATGTGTGATAGTTACAAAGGTGTTAACTTTGTGTTAATTCCTCATGAGGTACATTTTTTTTGTGCACCTTTTTTGTATGGATGTTACATTTCACAATAACAAAACTTTAAAATTTTTCTGTTAACTCATATGCTTGCCGGTGATGATTCTCAACTTGTAACCCTGATATATTTGTAGGAAGTGGCATAAGTGAAGATCACTTGGAATTACTACAAATATGCAAACACTGTGATGATCATTAAAACATTTAACAGCATACTGTTTTAGAAATTTTTTCAGTTGCAGGTGTCAGGAACTGACTCAAACTATCTTGGCTCCAAAGGAGTACTTTCCTAGAAGGATGTGTGGGTAGCTCAGAGAACAGCAGGAAGAAAACAGGAGCTGCAGAGCTCAAGTTCAGAGTTGTTGGCCATTAGTTCAGTGTTAGTGAACTAAGTAAGGTTCATATATTAAGTAAGGTGCCTTTAAATAGAAACATACCGAAAACTAGGTTATATGTTGTTTGGTTGACAAAAGTGTGACCAGAGGCTGTCGTGATCCTAACCCTGTGTTTTCCCTAGGAGAAATGCTCTTCACTAATTCAGTGGATGTGATGATTTTATAGAATACAACTCTGCAAATAAAGGGAATCAATTGTGTATACATTGAGAACAGTGTGGAACTTCCTTTGGTTATATGGACAATGACCAGACACGACACTGGGTTAGTTAGATGATATTGTCAGTCTCTGAGTAAACATCATTTCATGGTACAGTAGAGTCATGTGTTCTCTGTCCTTGCATACATCTGAAAATCAAGAACTTCCTTCAAGCTTCAAAGCTCCACCCATTCTGCTTCAAAACCTGCTATGCGCAGCAGCTCTTAGAGTGACATTGGGAGCTCAGCTACCCCCACTAGCACCTCCCCATACAGTCATTCCAAAAGCTAAGTAAAAATTTTCCCTGGCCTGGTTTCACATTCCTGCGGCCAGTCACCACACATAATTACTGAGGTAATGGACAACAAAGAGTGTTTATATGAGTGGACATAAGGAAAGGATTAAAGAAAGCAATTTATGAATCTTTTATGATGACGTATTGTCTTTGTTAATATTTATTATGTTAATCCAGTCAGAAAATGTATGTCATGCTACACAGGGAAATTTTTAAAAGTGGGGAGGGAATAAGAGAAAGAAAAGAACTTTCCTTCTCATGAGTTTTCCTGAGCAGTTAGCACCAAAGTTTGTATTTTGTAAAGAGTAATCAGTGAGGTGAAATCTGAAGATTTGTAACTTTGAGGAGCTCTACTAAAAATCAGAATTCTGGGCTTGAAATTTTGTAACTTTTTCATTTGACCAAACTCTTAGGCTTTGCCTATTTCTGTCACAGCAAGCAAGAAGAAGGACAGAATTAGCCCAGGGTCCCTAACGTATCTTGTCCAAAGTCACATGAAAGACACTGACAGAGCAAAACTGGAACCAAGTCCTTCAACCTTCACTGCAGACTGTATTTTTGTCCCTTAGGTTAAGTGTCCACATGTAGGAAACCCTTAATATTTAGTTCAAATAAAGTGAATGAGTCCTAGATTAGGTGTGAGGATGCCAAAGGGTACGTCGTGTTCCTTGGTATTTATCTGGACTTGTACCTTCATAAAACAGATACCTTTAGAGCTGTCTATAGGGAAGGGGTGGGGCTAGTCTACCCAGGGGTCTCTCACTTAACCCAAGGGCAAGGTCCAGGAGGTAGGGGATGTGCAGGTGGGAAGTAGTAACCTTTTACTGCTCAGACCTCATGTCTCACACCCCTGTTCCACTCTGTGCTTTTGCTTCCTAATTGTTATTTCCCTTCTGGTTTTCTCTGTCAACAGTCTTACTGGAGGAAATGGTCACATACAACATCCAGATTTATATACATTAACCTATTAGGTTTTCTAAAGTTTATAACTTTATTCTATATGTATTTATGTAGCCTTGCATTTGTAGAAAGAAGACTGTTATTCACTATTTTCTTCCCAAGCCAATCCATTGTCCACTGTTCCTCACCTCCATTGCTACCATCTCTTGTCTAGATGCCTCAGAAAACCTTCCAACTGGTCACCCTTCTTCCATCCTTGCCCTGCTGAAATCTTTCCTCGACAGAGCACGCAGTGTGATATTCTGAAGCGTAACATTCTTATTAAAACCTTCAAAAACCCACAGAGCACTGGGAACAAAGTCCATATTCCTTACCATGCTACTAAGGCTTTACATACTCTAGTTGCTGTGACCTCCCCACTTCATGTTCCAAAAGGGCAAATAGCCGAGTCTTGAGCCTTCCTAAGGTCTAGGTTCTAGAATTTGTACCTCACCGCTGCCACATCCTATTGATCAAAGCAAATCACATAGCCAGATCATCAGTCTGGTTGACTACATTGAAGGGACTGGAGAAATACACACTGCCTCTTGATAGAAGGAGGAGGAAGGTCAATTGTAAAGAGTATGAACAAAGAGAAGCCTGATTCACTGAGGACCTTATATTAGAACAATCTATGAAGGGATGGTGCTAAAGCTGAAATTCTAGTACTTTGGCCACCTCATGCGAAGAGTTGACTCATCGGAAAAGACTCTGATGCTGGGAGGGATTGGGGGCAGGAGGAGGAGGGGACGACAGAGGATGAGATGGCTGGATGGCATCACCGACTCGATGGACGTGAGTCTGAGTGAACTCCGGGAGTTGGTGATGGACAGGGAGGCCTGGTGTGCTGCGATTCATGGGGTCACAAAGAGTCAGACACGACTGAGCGACTAAACTGACTGACTGACCACCCCTCACCTCCTATACTTTCTGTTCCTCAAACAGTCTTCAAAAACTTTGTACCTGTTTTTTTTCCAGTGGCACTCCAGAATTTCTCTGTAGGGAGAATTTAGAAGGCTAGATCTAGTTGGAATAGGAGACACGTAGAGATGAGTTTGGATAGTGAACCCACTGTACTTATTTAGGATGGTTCAAGGGAGCTAAACCCCAGATACTGCCAGCCCTTCCTTAGTGCTGCTGCTCATTATATTTAGCCTGGCCTTTCCCAGAACTGAGTACAGTTGCATCCTTCTCAACATTCAGGTGCTAGCCCACACACTGCCAATTCAGAGAGACATTTCTTGAGCACCTACTTAGATATTTCCCTTTCTCGTCTCTCTCTGCTCTGTTTTATTGTCACCATAAAACTTATTGCCATTTGAAATTACCGGAGGCAAATCAGCAGCTTTCATGAAATCCTCCATGTATCTCACCTTTTAGGACTCTAAGCAACTTCTCCAGAAGGGTTTGGGGGCCCTGTCTATGCAGAACTAGTTGCAGACATAACATTCTAGGTTAGACAGAAAAATGGCCTCTCAAAGATATCCATGTTCTAGTCTTTGGCATTTATATTGTATGTATATATAAATTATACAGACAATTACATAAATTATATAAATTCAGTTACATAAATTAAGGTTACACATGAAATTAAGTTTGCTAATCAGCTTTCCAAAGACAGAACCAAAGAGATGGGAGCATGAAAAGGAATCAGCCCAACGTTGCTGGCTTTGAGGATGGAGAAGGAGTCCACAAAGCCAAGGAATGCAGGTGGTCTCTAGAAGCTGGTGAAAGGAAGAAAAAGGATTCTCCCCTAGAGATCACAGCCTCCAAAAGGACCACAGCCCTGCCAAGAAATTGATTTTAGCTCAGTGAGACCCCTTTCTGACTAATAACCTCCAAAACTGTGAGATGACAAATTTGTGTTATTTTCAACCACTAAGTTTGGAGAAATGTAATACACCATTAACAGGAAACTAAATAACCTGCATAATTGAGGTAACTCATAGTGCTACTCCCAGCTCCTTCCTTCTACTGTGACCCAAGGTCGTTGATCATCCATGGGTCAGAGTCATCCCACCCACCTTTTTTCCAGTTCCCAGCCACATGCCGTATATGACCATGGCTACACTGCAGTACTGTGGCAGGTAGATCAGTGGTGCACGGGAGCAGGCTCCTACTAGCTTGAGACAGCCATTTGTTAAATTTCAGGAGTTGTGCAAATAAGTTATTGAACACAGCCATCACTGAAGATTAAACTATATGAGTGTTAAATAAGTTATATTACAAACATAAATACTCTAAATTCATCACTTTCTTATTTCACTATATTTGCTATATATAACTATTATCTAAGCTCTTGGAATTATTTACTTTTACTGTATCTATACACTACTATACAGTGATGTGCTATGCCTATCTTTGCAACTCTGCATTCAGTGACATCATGTTGGTAGCTTGAAACTGGCCATGATGGAGGATTTACACTGTGGAAATAGGCAGATGTTACAAATGTGGGCTCCCTCCACTCGACATTTGGTTACAAGTTTGCCACCTGTGTATAGGACAGAGGATACCTAACTTTGGAGTGTTCCCTACAGCTTCGGGATGCTCTTTTTATTTTTCACAACAAAGACTGTAAACATCTGTGTGAGGCAAGACCCAGAACTACTGAAGGAAAACTCATCTGTTAGGCTGCTGAGGTCTCACAGAGTCTGGGTCTAATTCATCTTTATTTTCCTAATGCAGTGAGCACTCAAGAAATGACTCCTGGGGACTTCCCTGGTGGTCTAGTAGTTAAGAATCTACCTTGCAATAAAGGGGACATGGGTTCAGGAAACTAAGATCCTATATGCCATACAGCAACAAATCCCACATGCTACAACTATTGAAGCCCATGCTCAGAATAACTAGCACTCTTATTTTTTCTATAATTAATAGATTATCATTGTTAGATAATTAACTTAAATCAATAGGAAATTTTTCATAAACATTAGTAGCTACTATCATTACAATGTTAGTAGCTACTATTATTAAGCAAGAGACTTCCCTGGTGGCTCAGACAGTAAAGCGTACGCCTACAATGAAGGAGACCAGGGTTCAATCCCCTGGTCTGGAAGAGCTCCTGGAGGAGGAAATGGCAACCCACTCCAGTATTCTTGCCTGGAAAATCCAATGGACGGTGTTACTTTTAGCTCACAATCTATCCAAGTCCACTGATATATCAATGTTCTATATTAGGGACATTTTTTCTTAAAGCCAGGTGAGCAAATTCTTACATTTGCATTTTGAATAGTACTTAATTATAAGAGCTTTTCTTACCTTAGCCTTTTAAAAAGTTTCTAACAATTGGAACTGATAAAGCTGAACAGCTACATGTAAAATGAAATTAGAACATTCCTTCATACCATACATAAAAATAAATTAAAATGGTTTAAAGATCTAAATGTAAGACATGACACCATGAAACTCCTAGAAGAGAACATAACTGAAACAGTCTAACATAAATCATGGCAATATTTTCTTAGGTCAGTATATATAAAACTATAACTCATCCATAAAAACAGAATGAAATCCTACCTTTTTCAGTAATATGGATAGACCTAAATAATATTCTGCTTAGTGATATATGTTAGTGAAAGACAAATATAAGCGATATCACTCATATGTGAAATCTAAAAACTAATACAAATGAATACACATACAAAATAGAAGCAGAGTAACAGATATAGAAAACAAATTTATGGTTACCAATAGGGAGAGGGAAAGATGGAGGGAGAAATTAGGGGTATGGAATTAACAGATACAAACTACTATACATAAAATAGATAAGCAATAAAAATTTATAGCACAGAGAATCTAAGATCATGGCATCCTGTCCCATCTGTATACCACAGCAAATCTAAGATCATGGCATCCGATCCCATCACTTCAGGGTAAATAGATGGGGAAACAATGGAAACAGTGAAAGACTTTATTTTGGGGGGCTTCAAAATCACTACAGATGGTGACTGCAGCCATGAAATTAAAAGACGCATGCTCCTTGGAAGAAAAGCTACAACCGACCTAGACAGCATAGTAAAAAGCAGAGACATTACTTTGCCAGCAAAGGTCCACCTAGTCAAAGCTTTGGTTTTTCCAGTAGTCATGTATGGATGTGAGAGTTGGACTATAAAAAAAGCTGAGCGCTGAAGAATTGATGCTTTTGAACTGTGGTGTTGGAGAAGACGCTTGAGAGTCCCTTGGACTGCAAGGAAATCCAACCACTCAATCTTAAAGGAAATCAGTCCTGAATATTCATTGGAAGGACTGATGCTGAAGCTGAAACTCCAATACTTTGGCCACCTGATGCAAAGAACTGACTCATTTGAAAAGACCTTGATGCTGGGAAAGATTGAAGGCGGGAGAAGAAGGGGAAAACAGAGGATGAGATAGTTGGATGGCATCACCGACTCGATGGATATGAGTTTGAGTAAGCTCTGGGAGTTGGTGATGGACAGGGAAGTCTGGCGTGCTGCAGTCCATGGGGTCTCAAAGAGTCGGACACGACTGAGCGACTGAACTGAACTGAACTGACACCCAATTAATTATTCTAGCAGAGAAGGTTTCTGCCTGGTATAATCTCGTGTTGCCAGCAGGGGGCGCGCCCTCACCGAATTTGTCTAGAAAAGATAAAAATCAGATGACAGTCCGAGTGGCTGGTTGTGTCTTTGCGCACGAACTATGTATGGCCAGCGTTTGTAGTTGTTTAGGCACGTCTCTAGTGACCTCATCCCACTATACCTGATTCTTTTTGAGGAAACAAGTAGCCTGTTTGAACAGAACAGGCAAGGCAAATTAGTAACTGGAAAATTACTAAGTCATTCTGCAGAATGCGTTGGGACATCCGGTATTCCCTTGAGGCTTAGAGTTAGGGTGTGGACCCTTCCTCCTCACCTGATGGCTGGGAAAGGAGACAAGCCACCCCTCTCCACAAGGCGTAGCCCCTCCTTTGTTCTGGGTAGGCTGGCCTTCGTGGACAGGGCTTCCGTGGGAAGACAGGGGGGCCTCTCTGGCAGCCTCCTGAGCCAGGAGATACAGCCTAGGAAGCCTCTGTGCTGGAGAAGAGCCCGGAGAGGTGGTGCCACGTGCTCTACAGACCCCGGAAGCAGATTCTCCAGCACATCCTAGGCCCTCTGGTTCCTTTCAGCCACGTTCCAAGAGACCAGGGGATTAAAGGCCACATTCCTGCTCCTTGGGCAAGGCCCCAGAAGACAAGGGGCTTGAGGGAGAGGATGAGAAAAGGAGAGCCAACTCTCTCTCAGCTGCAGGCCTTCCCAACACAGCCATCAGCAGAGAGGTGCCCCTGATGAGAAGAGGAATCCGTGTTGGAATTACATTCTGGCCACCATTCACTTATACCTTCATGGGTTCATTGAGGGGGTTCCCCAAGTGGCACTAGTGGCAAAGAATCCGCCTGCCAAGGCACGAAACGCAAGAGATACAGGTTCAATTCCTGGGTCAGGAAGAGCCCCTGGAACAGGAAATGGCAACCCTCTCTAGTTCACTGATATTAGTGGGAGTGGTGTGTGCCAGGCACTGGGATAGGTGTTGGAAGTACCTCAAAGAGCCCACCAACAGCCATCTGCTGGGGAAAGCAGGTCATAAAATCATAAGGAAACAGCATAAGCTCTTCAGTTCAGTTAAGTTGTTCAGTTGTGTCTGACTCTTTGTGACCCCGTGGACTGCAGCACGCCAGGCATCTCTGTCCATCACCAACTCCTGGAGTTTACTCAAACTTATGCCCATTGAGTCGGTGATGCCATCCAATCATCTCATGCTCTGTCGTCCCCTTCTCCTCCCGCCTTCAATCTTTCCCAGCATCAGGGTCTTTTCGAGTGAGTCAGTTCTTCACATCAGGTGGCCAAAGTATTGGAGTTTCAGCTTCAGCATCAGTCCTTCCAATGAATATTCAGGACTGATTTCCTTTAAGATTGAGTGGTTGGATTTCCTTGCAGTCCAAGGGACTCTCAATAGTCTTCTCCAACACCACAGTTCAAAAGCATTAATTCTTCAGCGCTCAGCTTTCTTTATAGTCCAACTCTCACATCCCATACATGACTACTGGAAAAACCATAGCTTTGACTAGATGGACCTTTGTTGTCTCTGCTTTTTAATATGCTATCTAGGTTGGTCATAACTTTTCTTCCAAGGAGTAAGAGTCTTTTAATTTCATAGTTGCAGTCACCATCTGTAGTGATTTTGGAGCCCCCCAAAATAAAGTCTGTCACTGTTTCCACTGTTTCCCCATTTATTTGCCATGAAGTGATGGGACGAGGTGCCATGATCTTAGTTTTCTGAATGTTGAGTTTTAAGCCACATGTATTATACAATGAGGCTCTGAACTAACACAGAGAGAAAAAATTTGGACCTTTTGTGAATGGAGATGAGGGAAGTACTGAGATTAGGGAAGGTTTACAGAGGAGGTGGGCATTGGAGATTCAGTCAGCCGGTCAGCCAATAAATGCTTACTAAGGGTCTCATGTGTCGGACACTGTTTTGGGGACTGGGATGCATGAGGAAAAAAATAGTCCAAAACCCATACTCTTGTAGAGGTGGCATTGTGGTGGGAGACGCAGAGCATGTGTAAATATTAGTAAACATAATCAGTACCTCCAGGTTAGAATGGAAGGAACACAGGGCAGCTGGGTGGAGTTTATGGTGAGGGGGTCAGGTGAGCCTCATCAAGAAAGCGCGATTTGAGCAAGGACTTCCAGAAGAGCAGGAATAAGCCCCCCTTCCCCTGGGTCTCTGCGGGGAGTGTTCCAAGCACGGGGAGCAGGCAGGGCCAGTGCCTGGAAGTGAGAATGTCTTGGAAGGCGAGGAGGCCCATGTGCTTGGAGCAAAGCGGAGGAACTTGGAGAAGGAATCGATTTCCAGAGGGACTTGCAGGCAGTTGTGACAAGTTCGACTTTTACTCTGAGAGAAATGGGTCACCGTTGGAGCAATGGTGTGCTGGCAAATTGAGTCTCAAAAAAATAAACTTTTTTTTTTTTAAGCATCTGCCAATTTCTGTGGTATAAATACTCCCACCGTGGCTTATTCTAAGCTACCGATGTGACACCACTGAACACAGTAGAGAAGGTATGTGAGGGTGGCTTCTCACCAGCTGGGACCAGCTCCTCCAACCCACCATCGCTTTGGAGGGTTTTGAGAAAAGTGTGACACGATCTGACTTGTGTCTTAAGAAGGTCACTCTGGCTGCTGTATTGAGAGCACCCATGGGTGGGCGGGAGCGCAAAGGCCAAAGCAGGGGGCCACGTTGGAAGCTGGTGCCAAGATCAGGCTGAGAGAGGACAGCAGAGACCGTGAGTCCTGGACAGATTGTGGGTGTATTCCGAAGGAGGTATATTGAAATCCACCTGGTTTCTTGGTGGACTGGATGTGGGGTGTGAGAGAAAGAAAGCAACACAGGATGGAGGGTTTAGTGGAAGGTTTGGGGATGATGAGAGGAAAAGCATTCCAGGCACAGGGAACAGACTGTGAGAGTCCTGTTGTGAGCACATGTTGCACTTGGGGAAACAAAAAACAAGGAAGGGGTGTGGTTAGTGAGCCAGTTATATGCACAGAGGCTGTGGTCGGGGCTGGACAGAAGAGTGCCCCCCACCAGAGAGAGCAGGACTCAGGCTGTAGCCAGGGCAGAGCCCCTAATGGGATTTTAGCAGAGAAGCATGTGCCTAGGTTCATAATAAGAAGAAATAACTAAAGAATCCAGAGGTAGTGAGATTAGTCAGGAGGCTGTAGCATTGATCAGCACAGCAGAGAGCTGGCATTTCACCTGGATGGTGGTGGTGAGGCTGGAGGGAGGAGGAGGGAAGAGGAGGGAGGGCCCAGCACGAGTTCCAAAGCCATCCTTGCACGTGGACCACAGAGCACTGTGGGCATGTCGTACCTATTTGTTCAGTAAGTTAACTGATCAGCTGATTGACCTGAGTCTTACCTTTACAAACCTCCTCCCATTCCCCCACTTATCTCCCAACCAAAGATATCTTTTCCAGAGGACAAATGAATTTATTATATTAGAAATGTAGCTTAAATGCACATGCCTCTCTGAGGGGGCTGGGAAATTCTCAGTGTCAATCCAAGGGGTGACTGCGTGGGTATTCCTTAGGCAGTACAAGGCAGGTTGCACACTCAACTGGGTGTGAATATATACCTATTGGTTGGCCATGATTCACTCTACCACATCATTGACAGAACACAGAGCCCTTCCTTAGACCAAGCCCTTGTTTCCAGAAGGGACAAGAGGCCAGGAGTATTGGGTGAGGACAGAATGTGTGGACAGAACACAAGAGACTGTAACTTTACCTGCTTGTTTGCTGTTGAAAATTCACGTGGCCAGGGTTATCTGTAACATCCACATCTTCACCTGACGTCACACCTTAGATAAGGTGTGCGTGATGGGAGGAGAAAGAACAGGTCAGGACTCGGTGGCTGACTCAACAACACAAGACAAACTGGCCTGCAAGTTCTGAAAGTTGCGCCTTAACAAGGCTGTGTAGGATCATCCCAAGGCGTCATTTTTTTATAGCACTGTAAAAGCCTCGTCATCAGCAATCTGGTCCATCTATCTGAGAGGAAGCTGACTTTTCCATCCTTCAGATCTCTTCCCACCCCACAGATAGCTTCTCCTCCATGCACAGGGCACACAAGTATCCCTTCCACAAGGCATGTACCCCTTCCACAACATGTGCAGCTACAGACCTGTAGACTGTTCTGGACAGATCAGCAGCCCAAAGCCTGCCTGCTCCACAAAACCAGTGATTACTTCCTCAGTGACAGTCGGGGTTGTTTTTCAGTAAGCTTCCTTCTCATTGTTAGCCTGTAAGTGTGAGTTCAGGACTAGACTCCCAGAGGCTCTCGGGGGTACTTATTCTTCTCAGACAATGACCTGCACCCCAGAAAGGAAAGAGTGGATGCCACCTTTCATGCTCAGACTGTGAGGAGTGTATCCGTTTGTCTCTACTAGAGTTGGGTTCTCTGAAGAGGACCGGAAGAGTGTGCATGTGTGTGTGTGTGTGTTTCTGTATGCACACATGCCTGAATGCAGGTGTGTATCTATTTTTGAGAGAATAAACATATTGTTGTCTTTGTTGTCATTTATTCGCTAAGTTATGTCTGACTCTTTGTGACCCCATGGACTGTAGCTCACCAGGCTCCTCTGTCCATGGGATTTCCCAGGCAAGGATACTGAAGTGGGTTGCCATTTCCTACTCCACCAGATCTTCCCAACCCAGGGATCGAATCTGTGTCCCCTGTTTGGCAGGTGGATTCTGCACCACTGAGCCACCTGGGAAGCCCATAAACATGTTAATAACTATATTATTAATTATTATCAACTATGTTATTAACTATTAATAATTATGTTACTTTATGTTATATTCCCATTGGGCACCAATAACTTAATACTCTCATTGAATCTTCACAACCCAGTGAGGAAAATGTTTTTATAGAACCTCTGATGAATAAATCTGTTACAAGCTAGTCTTGGAAATGACATAAGACTTTCTGATACATTTTCTCTTTGGAGATGTTTGAAGATTTTTACAGCAAGGTCAATTTTTTCTTACTTAACCACTTTTGTAGGACTGCTACACTACCTGTAATTCAGGTTAAGTTATTCATGATAACCAAGTTTAATAAGAAAAACAATAATGTATTTCAGGATTTCAACATTTTTAATGAGTGGTAGTATTATTCGTGAACAGTTCTAAGTCAAGTGATTTTATTAAATGAAAATGCTCACTTAAGTAACTGTTAGATCATGAAGAATAAATCTTGAGCCAAAATAATAATAATATTCATGACAAATGGGTATTCAGTGTGCTTTGATAACTTGCTCTAAACATTTCCTTAAGGACACAAGTTGTTAAGTGCCTCAGTTGCTATACTGATACTCCGAAAAGTAAAGAGACTTGCTCAAGGTCACACAAGCTCAATCTCTGGGTGCCCTTTGTCTGCCTCTGGCTGGACAGAGAAAGTCATGAGTGAAATACAGGTGTCTCTGCTCTCCATGTGGGCACAAGCTGGGGGCTGGGATCCTTTCCATTCAGGTTGGAAATCCCCAGGAAACAGTCATCATAAACCAATCATAGGCCAAAAACAAAAAAGGATACACCTTTCAAAAGAAGATGCGATTCCAGAGCTCACACTGGTGACATTACTGACTGATCCTCCCTTCCTTTCTGGACCTGACAGCATTTCAAAACAAAGGGTTTTCTAAGAATGAAGATTCCAAAATGTACCTGGAAAAGAGCCCCGGACAGTCCTGGGGTGGTCATCAGGCAAACATCACTCATCCCATCCTCAGAAACGATGACACCTTTGCCTGCATTTGGGTTCTGTCATCCTGGCAGTGTCATCTCTAAACAGTTCCTCTTCCAGACGCCCCCGAAAGAAGATGGCCAAAGGGTGGAGTCAGGAGTTTTGATCAAGATATAGCCTAGCCTGAAGTGCAAGGTGGTTAGGATGTATCTGGGGAAAAGGTAAAGATTTTCACTGCCCTGAAAAAAATGCTTAAATTTGTTGGTTTTATATCCATTTTTACTCCTATAGGGTTCGAAGAAGCAGGCATAGCCCCTGGCATAGCTCTACCCACAGAGGAGGCAATCAAGCCACAATTGTGATTAGATGGAATGAAGTGACATGACTTTAAGGATGTCATAACATTTTTTTCCTCAATTGTTTTTACAGGTGAGGAAACAGACCCAGAAAGGTTAAGCTACTTTCCCAAAGCAGCTTAACCCCCTAGCCCAGTCCCAGAGCTTCTGAGCATCATCTGCTGCAGGAAGATTCACTGACCTGAAGTATACACAGGGGTCTCCCCACCTCACCTTGCCCGGGCCAGGCTGCATAGGAGACACTGCCACTCTGTGTCTCCCTCCTTGGCACGAGATGAAATCAGGTGGTCCCATTCTTCCTGTTCCACTCTGCCAAGCTTATCTGAACACATTTCCTCTCCACAAAGCCAACTCGCCAATTATCTGCTCCAATTAAGGCGTGTGAGATGTGGTTAATTCAGTCACCCCAGTAGGGTGACCAGGGTGAACAGGGGCCTGGCCATGCTGGCTGCAAGTCCCCCGATGCCCCTGGCCGTGCTGCTTCCCCTGGCATTCTTCCTACCCCCAGATGGCCTCTGTGGTTTCTTCCCCTCCCCGCTCCTTCCTTTCTGAGTCCCTGGAGTTCCAGAACTGTGCCTTGCCCTGGCTCCTCCCCTATCAATGGGCAGTTCTGTCCTAATTTTGTGTCCTCTGATAAACTAACATGTATAGAGTTGTCAGTGGTAAATGGCATGGTAATACTTAAAGTATTACCATAAAAAACGGTAAGTCTCTCACAAATAAGTAACTCTCTAATGACATTGCAGATGAGGCATCTTCTGTATTTATGCCCAAAGCCAGCCTTGTGAACAATGAATGTAAAAATCATGCCTGTTTTGCTTTGGCATACAAACCCCTAACACTCAGCTCTCTAAGGCCAGTCCTTCCTGCCTCTTAGCATGAAAACAAAGAAGGCAGACAAAGGCTAAATGTGTATTAGTCTGATCAGTTAGGACAATGGACACAAGGTCAAGTTCAATACCTTCCTCCTTTTTATGAAATAAATACTATGACCCTGAGATGAAATGTATAAGATAATATAACCTACCTATATACATGCAGTGCTGGGCTCAGTCACTCAGTAGTGTACGACTCTTTGCGACTCCATGGACTGTAGCCCACCAGGCTCCTCTGTCTATGGTATTTTTTCTGCAAGAATACTGGAGTGGGTTACCATTTCCTCCTCCAGGGAATCTCCTCCAAGGTTCTTCTGGGGATCGAACCCTCATCTCCTGCACTGGCAGGCGGATTCTGCACCACTGAACTACCTGGGAAGCCCCTATCTACATAAGCCCCTACCTTCTCAAAAATAAAACCAACATATTGCCTTGACTGGAAAGATTCAAAGGAGAAATAAGACAGAGATAATTTCTAATAAAGTAATATATATTTCAATATGGAAATGCTTGGGCCCAACTATATTAGAAGATAAGATGAAGGAGTCAAATGTAATTATTCATACATTCACCATGAATGGGACAACTATAAATGTAGATCAATTCAATTGTATCATGTTGCATACAGCTAGCGCTGTAAACAAATCCTAGTAAACTTCCAAAAACCAAAGTACCAGATTACTTTGCTTCATGTGGCAGCTGCATTCTTGGAAAATTAAGTGTCTCTGAAACCATGCAAATATACATTTTATTTATGTGTAAAATGTAGTTAAGTTTGAGGCACAGGTAATTATAAACACTGTCATTGTTGTCATTTTAAAGCTACATGAGCATCTGAGACAGGACATCCTTTGGCTCTTATCCACTATTTTATTGTATTTACAAGTAGTGTCATTTATTGTGACAACAAAAAAAATACAACCACCCCCCAAAAAATTCCCAAACACTCCTGGGGTAGTACTGTGCCCTTCACTCAATAGCAAGTCATTCCATTAGCAATTACAATTAGCCTCTACTAATTTCACTTTCACTTTTCACTTTCATGCATTGGAGAAGGAAATGGCAACCCACTCCAGTGTTCTTGCCTGGAGAATCCCAGGGATGGGATGGAGAAGCCTGGTGGGCTGCTGTCCATGGGGTCGCACAGAGTCGGACACGACTGAAGCGACTTAGCAGCAGCAGCAGCAGCAACAGAGTCAAGAGACAATATTTAAACATGATAGGAATTTGTTTTTCTCTCAGGTAAAACAAGTCTGGAAGCAGGCAGTCTTGGGCTGATTTTTTCCACGTCTCCTTTTCTTTTCCAACATTCCTAGTACTGATTTCCAACCTTAAGTTCATGGTCACAGAATGGCTGCTGGAACCCCAGCTACTGTATCTATGATTTAGTTAAGATGAAGAAAGAAGGGAGAGAGTCAGGAAGAGCAAAACCATGTAGTAAATGAATAAGGCTCCTTTAGAAATGTTTCTAGAAGTCTCTCCCAACAACTACCTTTATATCTCATTAGCTACCCCTGTCCTCAAAGAGACCTACAAATGTAATTAAGCACTTTGCTGTCTCTTATAATACTGAGTTCCATAGTGAAGAAGCAGGAGTGAATGGACATTGGGTAGGCAGCCAGTCATCTCTACCATATTACTTCACCCACTGATAACATCCAGAGATCCTGCCAAAACCCCAAAAGCAGATGTAAGACACAGGTGCCAAGAAAGGCATGCAGTCATTTGGGTTGCTTAGCTCAGGACCTCAAGCTTATGCGGGTTTCAATATTTGTATGCTATTCCCCTCACGGGAGCAGTGTGACGCTTCATCACAGTGATCTATTCTGACTAGATCCTGGCACTGAACAAATCTGGGTCAGCAGACAGATCTGAGAAGAGGTTCAAAACTCAAAATCTGCCTGAGTATCTACTGTGAGAATTCAAGATGACAATGGTTGAGCTTCTCACATCTGGCATTAGCCATTCAAACACACGTGTGTGTTTCCAGACGTTGGGCTAGCCCCTCTAAATTTTCCTAGGGGAGTTCTGTTCAGGCTCACAAACATGCACTGCATCTACTCATTTTTCCTGCTGTGTGACAGGGATGCAAGATAAAACCAACAAAGGTACTTCCCTGAAAAGCTTATACTCTGGGTGTGGAGAGAGAAGGCAGGGAAGGAAGGTTAGGGGGAGCAGAGAGTGTTGAAGTGGTCCGTGCTGTGGAAAGACATGTCCTGGGTATTGTGTGTCTGCAGCAGCCAGCACCATGCCATTCCTAGTGGGTGCTCAATAAACACTTGTGGGTACTTCCCAGGTGGTCCAGTGGCTAAGACTCCACACTCCCAATGCAGGGTGCCCTGGTTCGATCCCGGTCAGGGAACTAGATCCCACTTGCTACAGTTAAAAAGATCCTGCTCCAGGGCAGCCAAATAAATAATAAAAGAAAATAAATAGTTAGCTGTATTTTTTATTTCAAATTCTTCTCCGTAATACTTGGAGAGGAATCTGTTCTCTTCGGAGACTTCCTGGGCTGAGGAGTTATTCATCACAGCTGAATTGCTTTGTTTTCCCTTCCACTTCACTCAGTCAGCTATGTCCTAGAAAAAGTTCCCAAAATATAGCTTAATTTTTCAAACTTGCAGAAAGCCTTCTTGGTTGAAACCATGCCAAAGCTTTTCGAACTGGGAAATATCAGTGATATGCAAAGATAATAAAAATAATCTCGTGCTTGGAAATTTCTAATTCTTCCATAGCCTCAGAATCCCTCCAGAGGGCAATTTGGCAACAATTTTCAAAGTTTTAGTAAAACATTCATATCTTTTGACTCAGCAATTCTAAGAACTTAAACCAAGAAAGTAATGAAGGATATAGAGGAAGATCCAAAAATAAGGATGTTTATTAGAGTTTGGTCTATTGTTGTGAAAGATGATAGATGTGGTTGTTTCCAATGTTTTCTAACCAATAATAGGAGATCAATGAATAAATATAGTGCATTTCATACAACACAGTATAGCCACTTGAAATGATTCATTTAACAATTGTGTATTGATTACTTGTTATGTGCCAGTCACTATTGTAGATAGAAGGACATAAGTGAATAAAACAGACAGATGTGGATCTCAACATTCTGGTAATGTGCCATGATTGTGTTTATTAACATGAAAATAGATTGCTAAATTTAAAAGGCAGTATAGCACATGGAACTCTACTCAGTATTATATGTCAGCCTAGATGCAAGGGGAGTGTGGGGGAGAATGGATACATGTATATATATGGCTGAGTCCCTTCACTGTCCACTGAAACTATCACAGCATTGTTGATCAGCTATGCCCCAATACAAAATAAAAAGTTTAAGGTTTGGGAAAAAAAAATTTTTTAAAGCGGGCTAGAATGTAAGTATTATTATTATTATAAGAAAAATAACAGTTAACACTTATATAGTTTTTATTATGTGCCAAAATTATGCTATTATGTGCCAAACATCAAACATTTAATTTACATAAGAACCTAATATGATCCAATACTTGTTTAAAAGTTTTTTTTTTTTACTATTGGTTATTATTTTGTTGTTAAGATGGCTACAAATGTGATAATAAAGTAACTGTTTTCTTTCCCCCACATTTACTTCAAACCTGTTTTCTGTATTTGTCCTTTGCCTGCCTGTGGATGAAGTCTCAGGCAGGTTGCAAAGCTTTTCTGGTGCCTTTCAGTCAGATCAGATCAGATCAGTCACTCAGTCGTGTCCGACTCTTTGCAACCCCATGAATCACAGCACACCAGGCCTCCCTGTCCATCACCAACTCCCGGAGTTCACCCAGACTCAGGTCCATCGAGTCAGTGATGCCATCCAGCCATCTCATCCTCTGTCGTCCCCTTCTCCTCCTGCCCCCAATCCCTCCCAGCATCAGAGTCTTTTCCGATGAGTCAACTCTTCGCATGAGATGGCCAAAGTACTGGAGTTTCAGCTTTAGCATCATTCCTTCCAAAGAAATCCCAGGGCTGATCTCCTTCAGAATGGACTGGTTGGATCTCCTTGCAGTCCAAGGGACTCTCAAGAGTCTTCTCCAACACCACAGTTCAAAAGCATCAATTCTTTGGCGCTCAGCCTTCTTCACAGTCCAACTCTCACATCCATACATGACCACAGAAAAAACCATAGCCTTGACTAGACGAACCTTTGTTGGCAAAGTAATGTCTCTGCTTTTCAATATGCTATCTAGGTTGGTCATAACTTTCCTTCCAAGGAGTAAGTGTCTTTTAATTTCATGGCTGCAGTCATAATCTGTAGTGATTTTGGAGCCCAGAAAAATAAAGTCTGACACTGTTGCCACTGTTTCCCCATCTATTTCCCATGAAGTGGTGGGACCGGATGCCACGATCTTCGTTTTCTGAATGTTGAGCTTTAAGCCAACTTTTTCACTCTCCTCTTTCACTTTCATCAAGAGGCTTTTGAGTTCCTCTTCACTTTCTGCCATAAGGGTGGTGTCATCTGCATATCTGAGGTTATTGATATTTCTCCCGGCAACCTTGATTCCAGCTTGTGCTTCTTCCAGCCCAGCGTTTCTCATGATGTACTCTGCATAGAAGTTAAATAAACAGGGTGACAATATACAGCCTTGACGTACTCCTTTTCCTATTTGGAACCAGTCTGTTGTTCCATGTCCAGTTCTAACTGTTGCTTCCTGACCTGCATACAAATTTCTCAAGAGGCAGATCAGGTGGTCTGGTATTCCCATCTCTTTCAGAATTTTCCACAGTTGATTGTGATCCACACAGTCAAAGGCTTTGGCATAGTCAATAAAGCAGAAATAGATGTTTTTCTGGAACTCTCTTGCTTTTTCTATGATCCAGCGGATGTTGGCACTTTGATCTCTGATTCCTCTGCCTTTTCTAAAACCAGCTTGAACATCAGGAAGTTCACGGTTCACATATTGCTGAAGCCTGGCTTGGAGAATTTTGAGCATTACTTTACTAGTGTGTGAGATGAGTGCAATTGTGCTGTAGTTTGAGCATTCTTTGGCATTACCTTTCTTTGGGATTGAAATGAAAACTGACCTTTTCCAGTCCTGTGGCCACTGCTGAGTTTCCAAATTTGCTGGCATATTGAGTGCAGCACTTTCACAGCATCATCTTTCAGGATTTGCAATAGCTCAACTGGAATTCCATCACCTCCACTAGCTTTGTTTGTAGTGATGCTTTCTAAGGCCCACTTGACTTCACATTCCAGGATGTCTGGCTCTAGGTCAGTGATCACACCATCGTGGTTATCTGGGTCATGAAGATCTTTTTTGTACAGTTCTTCTGTGTATTCTTGCCATCTCTTCTTAATATCTTCTGCTTCTGTTAGGTCCATACCATTTCTGTCCTTTATCGAGCTCATCTTTGCATGAAATGTTCCTTTGGTATCTCTGATTTTCTTGAAGAGATCCCTAGTCTTTCCCATTCTGTTGTTTTCCTCTATTTCTTTGCATTGATCGCTGAAGAAGGCTTTCTTATCTCTTCTTGCTATTCTTTGGAACTCTGCATTCAGATGTTTATGGGCAGTCTTAATTCAATAACTTGAATGTGCAGTTCAATCTGAACTTTTCCTCTTAAAGGGAATCTTCTCTTCCAGGTCAGCCTGCTGTGAGCTTGGATGCCTGAGAGGCTGCATGCTGCCATCTTCCCTCTCATAGCTCCCTGGCCTCCCTGCAGCTCCCACCCCTCCAAGGCTGGGGCCTTGGGATGCGACTGGGGGAAGGGCAGTCTCCTCTGGCATGCTTGTGGTCCATCATTGATTTCTGTGTGTGTGGCACAAGCACCTTTGCGGCCTCTTTCTCTGGCAGATGCCTTTGCAGGTTGCTCCCAGGATTCATTGTTGAGGATGCAGCCTCTTGTCCAGGTGGAAGCTTCCAGTTCTTCCTTCCACCCACGGGGTGTTCAGTCATCTCCCCTACACTAACCCTCTCTCTTGGACTCTCTGCCTTCCCACTCAGGCTTCCTCTTATGTAGTTGTCCCTTTTTCATCTTTTTGACTGAGACACCAGGCAGGCAGGATCTTAGTTCCCTGAACAGGGATCTCCCGTGTCCCCTGCAGTGGAAGCTTGGAGTCTTCACCACTGGGCTATCAGGGAACTCCTCATGGTCTCCTTTTGAAAAAAGGCAGGCTAGATCCCTCCTCAGATCCACACAGCACTGGCAAAGCTCACACATCTTGGCTTGCCAGCATGGAAGCACGGTCCTTCCCTCTCCTTGCTGTTGTTGCAGTCTTAGGTCCAGCCAACCGTTCATCTGTGGGCTTCTCTTGTCGAAAGGCAGATACCAGTCCCCAGGCTCCAGAAGGACGTGTCTAGCTCTCTAAGAGGGTCTTGGAAGGCCCTCTCACTTGGCTTTGAATGAGGAGATGTACTTTTCTTACTTCTGGGGGAGGCTTTCCATGAAATTTTCCCTCACTACTCCAATTCTTACTTTTTAGGCTGATGGGGTGAGTGCTCAATCCTGGCAGAACCTGTTTCATAGTCTCTCAGTTTACCCTAGCATGGAAGTCATAGCACCTTAACTTAAATATTTAGGATGTGGGATCTTTGGGCACCTATTGTATTTTTATCAGTCTTTAGGGCATCAGCGAAAAGTGAACAGGAAGAGTCCCATTTTAACCTTCTGCTTATATATATATATATATATATATATATATACACATATACATATACATATATACACATATCTGAAGGTTTCATTTGCAAATGCTATCAGTTCTGTTCGGGTCACAGAATTATTTTTCTCTTTTTTGTTTATCTGTACTTTATCTATACTTTGAACATTACAAGAAAATGACATTTGGGGTTGCACAGAGTCGGACACGACTGAAGCGACTTAGCAGCAGCAGCAGCAGTTGATTTACAATGTGGCGGACTAAGATGCCCCAGACGTGGCTGCTGCCGGTGGGCAATCCGCTGGGGCAACGAGCCGCTGCGGCCAGTGAGGAGCCCAGCATCGAGGGCATCGCCCACGTCTCTCATCCCCCTCACTTGCCCACCCCACCCGAGAGACCGAGAGGAAACGTGGAGACCCCACTGCACCGATGGTCCTGATCCCTGGAGCGACGGCAGCTGCTGCCTAACCTGGAAAACGGCGGAGTAGAAGGACGTGCTTAAAATTCTCTAAATCAGGCTTCAACAGCCCATGAACGATGAACTTCCAGATATTCAAGCTGGATTTAGAAAAGGCAGAGGAATCAGAGATCAAATTGCCAACATCCGTTGGATCATCAAAAAAGCAAGAGAGTTCCAGAAAAAAATCTACTTCTGCTTTATTGACTACAGCAAAGCCTTTGACTGTGTGGATCACAACAAACTGTGGAAAATTCTTAAAGAGATGGGAATACCAGACCACCTGACCTGCCTCCTGAGAAATCTGTATGCAGGTCAAGAAGCAACAGTTAGAATTGGACATGGAAAAACAGATTGGTTCTGAATCGGGAAAGGAGTCTGTCAAGGCTGTATATTGTCACCCTGCTTATATACGTAGAGTACATCATGCGAAATGCCGGGCTGGATGAAGCTCAAGCTGGAATCAAGATTTCTGGGAGAAATATCCAGAACCTCAGATATCCAGATGGCACCACCTTTATAGCAGAAAGTGAAGAAGAACTGAAGAGCCTCTTGATGAAAGTGAAAGAGGAGAGTGAAAAAGTTGGCTTAAAGCTCAACATTCAGAAAACTAAGATCATGGCATCTGGTCCCATCACTTCATGGCAAATAAATGGGAAACAGTGGAAACAGTGAAAGACTTTATTTTGAGGCCCCAAAATCACTGCAGATGGTAACTGCAACTATGAAATTAAAAGACACTTACTCCTTGGAAGAAAAGCTATGACCAACCTAGACAGCATATTAAAAAGCAGAGACATTACTTTGCCAACAAAGGTCCATCTAGTCAAAGCTATGGTTTTTCCAGTAGTCATGTATGGATATGGGAGCTGGACTATAAAGAAAGCTGAGCACTGAAGAATTGATGCTTTTGAACTATGGTGCTTGGAGAAGACTCTTAAGTGTCCCTTGGACTGCAAGGAGATCAAACCAGTCCATCTTAAAGGAAATCAGTCCTGAATATTTATTGAAAGGACTGGTGCTGAAGGTGAAACTCCAATAGTTTGGCCCCTGATTCGAAGAACTGACTCGTTGGAAAAGATCCTGATGCTGGGAAAGATTGAAGGTGGGAGGAGAAGGGGACGACTGAGCATGAGATGGTTGGATGGCATCATCAACTCAATGGACATGAGTTTGAGTAAGCTCTGGGAGTTGGTGATGGACAGGGAAGCCTGGCGTGCTGTAGTCCATGGGGTCACAAAGAGTCGGACACAACTGAGCAACTGAACTAAACTGATCTACAACGTGTTAATTTCTTCTGTGCCACAAAATGACTCAGTTATATTTTTTCATATTATTTTTCATATTCTTTTCCATTATGGTTGTCACAGGATATTGAATAGATTCCCTGTGCTATACAGTAGGATCTAATTGTTTATCCATTCTATATATAATAGTTCACCTCTGCTAATTCCAGATTCCCGTTCCTTCCCGCCTCTGCCCTCTCTTTTCCCTGGCAACCACAAGTCTGTTCTCTACATCTGTGAGTTTGCATCCCATCAGTTTTGGCACTTTGGATTTCGTTTTATGCATTTATTTTTCTTTTTCTTACAAATTTCACTTTTTTTTTCAAATTTCACTTTTAAGAGTGTTTAGTTGACCAGACTCAAATTAATGAAACTGGAAAATATTCTATATTTGATCCACCCAATAATACTCTTTAGACAGTGTTCCACACTCTCTTGGGATTGGTTTGCACAATAAGTGCTACTTTAGATATCCATTTGCTGCTTTAAATTGCTCTCAGGGCTTCAAAGGCCCTTGTGTTCACTGGTTCACATGGCTATAGTCTGCTACTCTTTACTAAAATACAGGCAAATCTCCCATGGAATAAGAGCTTTAAAAATTTAAAAGCACTTTTTAATTTATATTCTTTTATTTTACCCTTTTATTCTTTCAACAATAGAGCACCTGCACACGTGATAGTCACTTCAGTTGTATTCGACTGCAGCCTACCAGGCTCTTGTGTCCATGGGGATTCTCGAGGCAAGAATACTGAAGTGGGTTGCCATGCCCTCCTCCAGGGGATCTTCCCAACCCAGGAATCAAACCCACATCTCTTACATCTCCTGCATTGGCAGGCAGATTCTTTTTCACTGGCGCCACCTGGGAAGCCCTATAGAGCACCTGCCATAAGCCAGATAGTGCACCAATCCCTAGAGACACAGAACTCTCAAGACAGTTTTGGTATTTGTGGCCTTGATGAGCCTATTTACTTCTGAATTGGACCTGAGTTTATTTTCTTAACCTCAGTGTAGTCTTCAAATATATGAGTACCAACATATTGAGGACAGATTTAACAATACTACATAAGGCATAGAACAAGTCAGTAGAAAATGAACTTTGCCTCATGCATGATTACAATCTAAATTAGTCTCCACACTGACCTAGTCATAAGGAAACCTGGTCACTTTTAATTAGATGTATGAATTGGTTAGTTATTTGAGTCTCAATTTCCTGAATTAAAAAATGCATATTATACTAGTTAACTTCTAAGTTTTCTTACAATGCTAATGAATTACATATAATTGTATTGGGTCCCCCAAGTGAATACCATTAATTAATTATGCAAAGATACATGTTCATTCACTATGTGCCAGGCACTGCAAGAGAAAACATGGTACCAACTGTCCTCATGAAACACAGTAAGTGTCTGCTAATTCATTTACTATCTGACTAAAACAATAACAATAAAGATTTCTGTTCTTTAAACGCTCACATATGGTCAATTAATCTTCCACAAAGGAAGCAAGAATATACAACGGGGAAAAGACAGTCTGTTCAGCAAGGGGTGTTAGGCGAGTTGGACAGCTGCATGTAAATCAATGAAGTTAGAACACACCCTCAGAGCATACACAAAAATAAATTCCAAATGGCTTAAAAGTTTAAATGTAAGACATGACACCATAATGCTCCTAGAAGAAAACACAGGCAAAAAATTCTCTGACATAAATTATATCAAGGTTTTCTTAGTTTAAGACAATAGAAATATAAGCAAAAATAAACAAATGGGACCTAATCAAACCTATAAGTATTTGTATTTTTGTTTTGTTTATGGTTTCCTTTGCTACCATAAACAAAACAAAAATACAACCTATGGACTAGGAGAAAATACTTGCAAATGATGCGACTGACAAGGGATCAATTTACAAAATATACAAACAGCTCATATAACTCAATAACAAAAACCACAAACAACCCAATCAACAAATGGACAGAAGACCTAAATAGACATTTCTCCAGAGAAGACTATACAGGTGGCCCATAGGCCCATGAAAATATGCACAGAATCACTAATTATTAGAGAAATGCAAATCGAAACTACATTGAAGTACCACCTCATACCAATCAGAATGGCCAACATAAAAAAGTCTGCAAATGACAAATACAAGAGAAAAGGGAATCCTCCGACACTGTTGGTGGGAATGCAAACTGGTGCAGCCACTATGGAAAACAGTATGGCGGTTTCTCAAAAAACTAGAAAATAGAGCTACCATATGATCCAGCAATCCCACTCCTGGGCATGTATCTGGACAAAACTATAATTCAAAATATGTTCACAGAAACACCATTTGCAATAGCCAAGACTTGGGAACGTCTCAAACAACCTAAACGTCCATCGACAGATAAAGGAGATGGTGTGTGTGTGTGTGTGTATACACACAATGGAATATATTTACTAAGCCATAAAAAAGAATGGAAAAAATGCCATTTGCAGCTACATGGATGGACCCAAAGATTATCATACTAAGTGAAGTAAGTCAGAAAGAAAAAGAGAAAGGCCATGTGATGTCACTTATCTGTGGAATCTAAAAGACAATACAAATGAACTTATCTATGAAACAAAAACAGACTCAGAGACATAGAGAACAGCCCAGGGGGAAGCGGGTACGGGAGGGTTGGACTGGGAGTTTGGGATTAGCAGATGCAAACTATTACATATAGAATGAATAAACAACAAAGTCCTATTGCACAGTGCAGGAAACTATTAATTTATTCAATATCCTGTAATAAACCATAATGAAAAAGTATATATATATGTATAACTGAATCACTTTACTGTATAGCAGAAATGATAACACTGTAAATCATACAACACTGTAAATCAACTCTGCTGCTGCTGCTAAGTTGCTTCAGTCGTGTCCGACTCTGTGTGACCCCATAGACGGCAGCCCACCAGGCTCTCCCGTCCCTGGGATTCTCCAGGCAAGAACACTGGAGTGGCTTGCCATTTCCTTCTCCAAAAAGATTTCTCTTCCTAAGGAAATCATTATACTGTATAAAGGGGGTGGGGGGGCTCAGAAAAAATGGTAAACAATTAGAGCTCTCAAATTAACAAAAGATTAGTTTCATGAGAGAAATTAAAAAAGAATTTGCTTGTCTGGGAAGCAGTCTGAACAAGATAATTCTGGAAATCTAGTTTGGAACCCACCAGTTCACATGTGGGTCTGTCAAGCCCTATGCTAAATTCTCTAGGAGAGTCAAGTGCAAAAGAGGAGCGACAATATTGCAGAACTTTCTGTTTGGAGAAATAAGATATACTGGCAAAGTCCCCCACCCAAGAACTCAGAGAGCAACTCTGTGCAAATCAGGAAAAAGTACCACTCCAGGCAGACAAATTACAAAATGGCTCCCCCACAGGGCAACAAATCAGATAAAGACTCATTTCTTGAGAATACTTCAACAAGAGTGTGTGCGGACACATGGAGGCTAGGCTGATTTTAGCTCCACTCATTCCCTGGGTTTTGTGTTGGGCACTGACCATACACCTGTGTGACAGCCTGGCTTACAGTGAGCAAGAGAGTATTAAGTCTGAAGACACTAAGGAGATAATCATGTGAGTTAAATCATGACCCCTGGGGGAAAAATTCCAAATTTACCAGTCTTTTTAAACCAAGTAAGGTCCTTGGTCTAAATAAGAAGTTTCCTCTCATTGCCCTCCGAGACACAGCTTTAAAAAAAAAGCTGTCATATTCTTATTAGGCCTTTTGTCCAGAGATCATTGCCATATCAGCAACAAGAAGCCCTGACAGCGTGAGGGTTAAGTGTTTGAAAATTCTCTTCCACTGAAGGCTGATCTTGTTGCCTAGTGACTGCTGCGTTGCTTGCTGCTGTCACTCACCTTGTCTCCAGAGAATTATCCCCCACTCTCATAAGGAAGGTTATGATTGGACAAAGCTGACATCATAGCCCAGAGAGGAACGGCATCTCTTTGTCAAGACAGCACCAATGAGATGACTCAAGAGTTGGTGGCCAAGGGTTTTGGTTCCTTTGTTTTGTTTCTTTAATATAGAGCCAACAAATTGGATGAAACATTTTCCTCTTTCCTTGCCGAGCCAATTTTGCAGGTGTTAGTAGTGAATTTTTACCCATAAAGATGTTCCTTGATAGTGTATGGATTATCTTCCCATCCATTTAACCAACACTGTCCCCTCCCCCCTCCCCCCCCCCCCCGAAGTCTTTTCTCCCCCATGCACTTGGTCAGCACTTGAGAAGCTGAACAGATTACAGGCAGAAAATGAGTACGTGGGAGCTCATTATCACACCATTGGTTGCAGTGTGGAATTTCACACAAGGCAGATTCTTCTGGGTGCTTATCTGAAAAGTACCTGAAGAAGTTTCAAAGCATCAGTTTCAAGGACAGCCCTGTAATACTCCTTCAGCGCACATACACCAGACACCAAAAAAGTTTTTTGAAAGTCGATTAAACTTAAAAGCACACCTACTTTTAAAATCAAGCAGTTGGAAAACTCTCACACATTTTAGATAATAAACAAACTTAAGTTCTTTGATCACTTTTAAAAATTTACATCATGCATTTGCACTGCTTTGAAAATCAAGCTTGATAAGTCTTTGTTTTTTGAGCTATGTGTGTACTCCTGAATATTTCAGCCATTGAAGACATTAGCTATATGACTGGAGTGTCGGTTGCAGATTCATTATGCCAGACTGCTATATTAAATCAACTGTTAAATGTGTTCTTTTCTTGGTAAATATTTGGTATATAGCATAGTCACAGCTGTTGTAATTGGATAATTACTTCCAATTAATGCTCTATTTCGAAAGTTGCAATTCCATATAAAGCTTAGAGTTAAGCTGTAACAAAGGCAAGCCTCTCCTGGGGAAACAGAGAGTGAGAATTCCTTTCTGTAATTCTCCTGGAAAGCAATTAGAGAGAGAGTACTAATAAATTATATATGGTCCTGCTTTTACCTGCGCTGATAAAGAATCCGTAGTGTGTCAGCTAAAATGTGTAAATACACCACTGCCTCTCCCAAAAGCTGTCTGCAAATATTTGAAGATTGCAATTTCTTATTTGAATAATCAACATTTTTCTTAGAGTGAATTAAAGCTGACCATACATTCCTGGGGAGAATTTATTTAAAAGAAGGGAGAGAGAGTATTTACACAGAATCAGGTTACAAGGAAACACTTCATCTCAGAATTATCATCAAACAATATAAATTCAGGAAAAACCAATTTCATTTGTAATATAATTTTCTTTAAGAATTCAGATTGGTGTGTAAGTGCAAGCAGAAAGTGGGTGGGAGTTCTTGTAAGTGAAATCTTAACAGATCTGAGGAGCAGAGTCTGCTGCAACACAATTCTTGCTCATTTGACCAGAAAGATACCAAATGTCTGGGTTCTTAGAGTGTTAATTAATGTCTTAGTTCTTAGAGTTTCTTTGCTTGGAAACAATAGTGAGTTAGGTGTTGCAAAAACCCCTCAGACAGGCTGATTCTAAGATTATTCTTCTCTATTCCCTTAATGCCATAAAAAATGTGGATGGTTTAGAACCAATTACACTTAAATCTAGTAAATATATATTTTAATAGACTTTGCAGTAATGTAGCCTGACCTTTATACTAATGAGAAGTAATATTTTTACCCATGAAACTTATTAATAAGATACTGTAATATATGTAGCAGTTTAGTTTAACTGCATAGATTTTATACCCCCTGAATATTCGTTGGAAAGACTGATGCTGAAGCTGAAGCTCCTATACTTTGGCCACCTGATGCAAACAGCCAACTCACTGGAAAAGACCCTGATGCTGGGCAAGACTGAAGGCAGGAGGAGAAGGGGATGACAGAGAATGAGATGGTTGGATGGCATCACTGACTCAATGGACATGAATTTGAGCAAACTCCAGCAGATGGTGGCAGACAGGGAAGCCTGGCATGCTGCAGTCCATGGGGTCACAAAGAGTCGGGAGCAACTGAACAATAAGGCTATGTACATTTCTTGGTTTTGGAGTTATTTTAGCTGGAAGGGCAACTGTAAAAGGTGATAGTGTAGAGATGTCCTGTTTGTCAGAGATATTTGATTAATAATTTGTTAATTTGTATTGTATTAAAAATTTGCTATGGACACTCTCCAAATCTCAAGGTGTGGTAGCCATCCTTAGAAAATGCAATTTGATTCCACTGCTTCTAGATCTTGGATTCTAAGTTCTTACCATGGTAGCCCCAGAACTCTGTTAAGACCTGGCCCCTGGGACATAAATACTTTGCAGGCCTCACCTCCTACCAGTCTTTCCTTTGTAAGGGATGCTCCAGGCAAAAAGCTATTCTTCTTGCTAATGCTGTAAAAACATCAAAGAGCTGCAGCCTCTAATTTAGCCTTCACTGTTCCTTTCCTCCGGAGACTTGTGTCTGTCACTCCTGCACAGCGTTCTAATCTCTGCTTAGAGCCACCTAGGTGAGAGGTCCTCCCCATCTAAAAGCCGGCCTGCAAGTCCTGGACTTGCCTAGCTTCAAGACTGAAGAGCTCTGAGTCAGCAACAGATACCACTGGTTTAATAGATGGGGAGGTTACCTATCTGAAACAAGGTCCTGGAGCGACTTCCCACTGTGTGCGGCAGGTGACTAGCTGGACATGGTGGAATTCTTCGCTCCTGGTGGAAGGGTGAGGTTACCAGTTAAGGGGGAACTGACATCATGTTGACGCATTGGTTACCAGGGAAACTAGCCAAGGGGCATGCTCCTCTTGCCCCTTTGATAAGCTATCCTAGTGGAGATAATCTGATCTGATGGTTAGAACAATCCCTAGCGGGGCCGGGGGCAAGTATGTAGGAAGGTCAGTCATGTGACTGGGGCAGGTGAAGCAGGCACTAGTCAAGCAGCAGGATGTACAAGGGAGCAGCAGAATAGCCATCTTAAGGGGCCTGATCATACAGCAACTATCACCTTGCCCCTTCCTTACCTGTTTTTCTTCATAGCACTTATCACTTTCAGTATTTTATTTCAAGTTTTTATTTTGCTAGTCTCCTCCAACTAGAATGTAAGCTCTATGAGGGCAGAGAGACTTTCATCTGTTTTGCTTACTGCCAAACCATGAGGCCTAGGCAAAGGTTTGTTGAATAAATGAAGAAAAGGCCAAGCATTCTTCTTGTGTGTGATTAGTTCTGTAAACTAGAGGCGGTAAAACCTGGCAGTTAAAGCACAAGTTTAGGAACTACTGCTGCTACTAAGTCGCTTCAGTTGTGTCCGACTCTGTGTGACCCCATAGACGGCAGCCCACCAGGCTCCCCCGTCCCTGGGATTCTCCAGATTCAGTCGTGAATCCTCGTCCCTGGGATTCTCCACTGGAGTGGGATGCCATTTCCTTCTCCAGTTCATGAGAGTGAAAAGTGAAAGTGAAGTCGCTCAGTTGTGTCCGACTCTTTGCGACCCCATGGGCTGTAGCCCACCAGGCTCCTTGGCTTCCCAGGTGGCTCTGTCGTAAAGAATCTGCCTGCCAATGCAGAAGATACAGGAAATACAGGTTCGATCCCTAAGTCAGGAAGATCCCCTGGAGGAGGAAATGGAAACCCACTCCAGTATTCTTGCCTGGAGAATCCCACTGGACAGAGCCTGGAGGGCTACAGTTCATGGGGTCACAGAAGAGTTGGACGCAACTTAGTGACTGAACACAGCAACAACAACATTAACCTCATGATGTGATGTAAGAATTAAATGAAATAAGCTATCTAAATGTTTGATTTAGTACTTGCCAAGTCTGTCAAGTAGAAAATAGTAAGTAGTTGTAACATTTCAGGTAATACCCTTCATAGATTACTAAATCAGATTCAGGTAGCTCTTCAAAAAAATTAAAAAGCCATTGAACTCCCAGCAAGTGATTTTCCATACCCACCCAACCCTCCCCAGAGAATATCTTTCTCTCCAATCTATCTCATATTCTGTAGGGGAGCCACCTGTCTGATTTGAAGGGTTTTTATTCAACTTTCAGCTCGGAAGCTGTTGAACTTAACTTCTCATTTGCTCCTTACTAACAAATTTTTATTAACTCCTTTACTCTGCTGTTCAAATAGGACAACTTATTTTTGGTTTGCAAAAAAGAAATTAGAATGTCAAGGAGCTTTTCTCTTGACACTGTACGTTTCTTAGCTCTCACTCTACCCACCCTGCCTGCCTGCCAGTCGGAGGTATATGGATCTACTTTCTGTCACTATAGATTCCATTGCTATTGCTCAGTCGTGAAGTCGTGTCTGACTCTTTGGCACTCCATGGACTGTAGCCAACCAGGCTTCTCTGTCCGTGGAGTTCTGCAGGAAAGAACACTGGAATGGGTTGCCATTTCTTTCTCCAGAGGATCTTCCTGGACCAGAGACTGAAGTCACATCTCCTGCGTTGGCAGGTGGATTCTTTACCACTGAGCCACCAAGGAAGCCAATTAGTTTTTTCTAAAGTTCCATGTAAATGGAATCACATAGTGTGTATTCTTTTGAGACTACTTTCATCTACACTGTTACTAGTATCAGCGGTTTGTTTCTTTTTATTTCTGGGTAGTGCTCTATTGCAGGAACTCATACTATATAAATATTTACCTATTGATGGACATTTGCATTGTTTCCCATTTTTGGAGCTATTTTGAACATGACTGCTATGCAAGCTTACTGCCATGAATATTTAAGAAAAAATCTTTTGTTTCTCTTGGGGGGAACACCTAAGAACAAAATTTCTGAGTGTTACAGGCTAAACTGTGCCCCTCTCCCAAATTCTTATCTTGAAGCACTAACCCCTAGTACCTCAGAATGACTGTATTTGGACATAGGGTCTTTACAAAGGGAATTAACCTAAAATAAGACCATTGGAGATGGGTCCTAACCCAATCTGACTGGTGTCCTTGTGAGATGAAATTTGGACAAAAAGGGAGAACCAGGGATTCAAGTGCAAGGAGGAAAGGCCACGTGGGGTACAGTGAGAAGGCAGCATCTGCAGACCAAGGAGAGGGGCCTCAGAAGGAACCACACCTTGCTCTTGGACTTCCTGCCTCCAGAATTGTAAGAAAATAAAATTTTGTTTCTAAGCCATCCACTCAGTGGCATTTTATTGTAGCAAATAGCCCTAGCCGACTAGTCCATGGGGCTATATAAGTATATGTTGAACTTTATGAGAAACTGCCAAACTGTTTTTCAAAGTGTTTGTGCCGTTTTATACTCCTGCCAGCAACTACGAAGTTTATACTGGCTTTGTATTTTTAAATACACTTGGTGTTGTCAATCCTTCTAATTTTAGACCTTCTATTGGATGTGTAACAGTATCTCATTGGGGTTTTAGTATGCATTTCTCTTATAGCTAATGATGTTGAGCATGTTTCCATGGTCTTATTGGCTGTTCATATGTATCTTTGGTTAACAGTCTGTTCAAATCTTTACCCATTCTTTACTCTATGTCTCTTTAATATTGAGTTGTAGGAGCTTCTTATATATCCTGAATACAATCCTTTGTCAGATATGCTTGTTGTATCTTCTCCCAGTGTGTTGTTTGTTGTTCCATTTCCTTAATGGTGTCTTTTGGAGAGCAAATTTTCAATTTTGATGATCAGCCGACTTAGAGCAGAGCAGCAGAGTTTATAAACCTTCTGTCCTCTTGTGGTTTGTATGTTCTAAATCTTTGCTTGTTCTGAGAGGTCAAAAAAGTTCTCTGTTTTAAAAAAACACTTCTAAATTTTACAGTTAGCTTTAACATTTAGGTCAGTAATACTGATTTTAATGAATTTTCATGTATGGTGACAGATGAGTCGAGATTCACCATTTTCTACATGTATATCCAACTGTCCAGCACCATTTGTTAAAAAACAATTATCCTTAGTCCTTTCAGCACCTTTGTCAAAAATCAACTGCCCCCTGGATGGGAAGGGAGTCTGGGGGAGAATGGATATGTGTGTAAGTATGGCTGAGTCCCTCCACCGTTGACGTTGAACTATCACAGCATTGTTAATCGGCTTTCCTTGTTTCGCTCAGTCGTGTCCGACTCTCTGTGACCCCATGGACTGTAGCCCGCCATGCTCCCGTCCATGGGATTCTCCCGACAAGAATACTGGAATGGGTATACCCCAATACAAAATAAAACGTTTTTATAAAAAAACCAACTGCCTCTATATATGTGGATTTTGTTTCTGGACTATCCTGTTTCACTGAAATGTATTAAAGCATACTCTTTATTATCATACCTTTATAGTGAAATTTGAAATCAGGTAGTATAAGCCATTCAACTTTTTAAAATGCATTTGGCTATTCTAAGGTATTTACATTTCCATATATTTTTATAATCAGCTTTCCATTTGCCTCAAAAAAGCCTACTAGATTTTGATTGGTATTGAATTGAATGTATATTGAATGTATAGGTAAATTTGGAGAGAACTGACATCGTAACAATATTTAAGTCTTTGGATCCATAAAACACAGTGTATCTATCCACTTATTTAGATGTTCTTAGCTCTCTCAACTTGGCTTTATAGTTTTTATTGCACAGGTCTTGCACATTTCATTACATTTGCCCCTTCATTTCTTGCATACTAATGTAAATAGTTAAATAGTATTTTTAAAAACTTCATTTTCCAAAATTTTGTTGCTACTATATTGAAATACAATTGATTTTTATCAATCACTGGACCTAGTATCCTGAGGGCTTGCTCAATTATTAGTTCTAGTAGCCTTTTGCAGATTCTTTAGGAATTTTTACATATACAATCATGTTGTCTGTACAAAGCTGGCTTCATTTCTTCCTTTCCAAACACTATGCCCTTTATCCCACCTTCTTCTTCCTCCCCCTTATTTTTTCACCTTACCAAACTGGCAAAGAGCTCCAGTAAAATATAGTAGTAATGAGAGGGGACATGCTTGGCTTATGCATAATTAGAGGGCACATGGTTAGCCTCTCACCGTTCAATATGATGTTAGCGGTAAATTTTTCACAGATGCCTTTCATCAGACCCAAGAATGTCAAGAACTGTTAAGGATGGGACTTCCATGGTGATCCAGGGGTTAAGAGTCCACCTGCCAATGCAGGGGACATGGGTTCCATGCCTGGTCCGGGAAGATTCCAAATACTGCAGGGCAACTAAGCTCGTGTGCCACAGCTAGCGAGTCCGTGAGCTGCGACTACTGAACCTGCGGGACCTGTAGCCCGTGCTTCCACACAGAGAAGCCCGTGCACTGCAACTAGAGAGACCCCACTCGTTGCAACTAGAAAAAGCCCACGCACAGCAATCAAGACCTATCACAACCAAAAATAAATAAATGGAAAAAAGAATGGATTATTAGGAAAAAAACCACAACTGTGAAGGCTGTGAGCTTTTACAGTACTTTCATGCTAACAAGCTTGCTTGCCACAGTTTCATGGAAGCTGGCAGAAAACACGACTCCTGGGTCAGAGACAAAGGAATTTATTACTCACAGCAAGCAACATGAGCTTCACACTCAGGGTTTGGGTCTGTTTTCCCATGGGGATGTGCAGAGCGGCCCAGCTGAATGCTGCTTAGGAAACCCTAATATTTTATAAAGGCTGCAAGCAAATGTGTCTGACTTTGCCCCAGAGGGAGCCATTATCTTTATTATACTGGACTGCAAACAAACCTGTCCTCCATTCTGAAGGAAGACACTTTATTTTCCACAGTTATTTACCATACATATATTCTTGAAAATACAGTCTGCAAGAAAATATTGCAATGCCTCTGCTTGTAAGACATGCAAAAGTGTGACACACCCTACTTCACCCCCATTAGGATGATTTAGGATGACTATTATAAAGGGAGAGAGGGAGAAAGGAAGAAAAGAACAAGTGCTGGAAAGGACATGGAGAACTGGAGCATTTGCACATTGCTGTGGCAATGTGCAGCTACTTTAGAAAACTTTATTGTGGTTCCACAAACACAAAAAACCCAAAACTGAACACAGAATTATCGTTATCATCTGGTAATTTTACTTCTAGGTGTCTACCCAAAAGAACTGAAAGTAGGGATTTAAACAGATACTTGTACACCAATGTTCACAGCCCCATTACGTACAAGACCCAAAGGACAGAAATAACTGAAATGTTTATCAATAGATGAATAGGTAAACAAAAGAAAAAAAGAAGAACAAACAAAACCCAAAGTCAGTAGAAAAAAAGAAAGATCATAGCACAAATAAATGAAACAGAGACTAAAAAACAATAGAAAAGATCTAAAACTAAGATCTGGTTCTTTGGAAAAACAATACTTTCAAAAAATAGCCTTTAAAAACATTCTGAAATTAAAACTTTTATCCTTCATCTGTATGACTCCAGCTTTGTGACACTGGAGGGGAAAGTGTATGTGTGTAGGAGTATGAAACCACCTACATCTGTATTACCAACCCCCAAAAGACAGAGAAAGCACAAAAATGTTATAAAACAACATTTATTCTGTAATACTTTATCAGAGTGAATTGCATCTCTTTGGTAAAAATAAACTTTATAAACAATTTAATAATCAGAGATTAGATACAAAAACTAAATGTTTGTTAAGTTGTTTTTAATATGAGCAAAGACTGGCAACTAAGAAGTGGTTCACTTGGACTGGCCATCCACTGACTGGCAGTTATAACTCAGACTCAGGGTAACTTTTTATGCTACATTAGAAAAAAGGATAAGGACACAGTTTAATAACTCAAATTTCTTAAATCAGAAACCATTCTTACACTTTCACTTAAAAATAAATTATAGTTACTATGAATTGGCAATTACACATTTTTATACACTATTTAATGGCAACATAATACTTTAAGCACTTAATAAGAAATGTACAACAATTTTGACATTGGCACTGGCAGTCAGAAGCAAAAAAAATTGTGTGATTTAAGAAAAAATGGCAGGTATAACATCAAAATACTTTGTTTTTCAGAAAATAAATATTCTGACTACATCATTAACGTATTGAAGCAAACTCTGTTTAAATCAAAGCTTATATAACATTTCAAACCAAAAAAAACTATAATATATATATATGTAAACCAGAAAGCCTCAAAGTTTCTTAATTAAATGCTATGGTCTTCACAAAAGGTTGTTAAGCTACTGTAGTATTTAAGACAATAGTCTTTACAGCTTTGTGAAGTATTCACAACCATTGCTTAAATTGCTGAGAAAGGCCTCCTGGTCTACCAAGACACACACACACACACACACACACACACACACACACACACTCTCTCTCTCTCTCTCTCTCTCTCACACTCCCCCCTTAACACTTTCTCTAGCTTTGAATTTGAGCTAACATATATTTAACTGACCACCTAGTATGACCCTTTACACAATGCCTCAGAGAATAGGAAAAGAAAAAAATATGTATATTCTAAACTTTACTATATACAAAGAAATCAAAGTTAAGAGAAGCCATGTTGGTTATAAGGAGGATAGGAAAGGCTCAAGGGTGGAAAAAAGGAGGTGATCCATCAATTCATTTTCCATGTAATATTTTCTTTCTCTGAATTTGAAAAGTAAAATAAAACATGAACTAATTGAGTTATATATTGCACAAATAAATTTCAAAAATATATATTCATGAAACACTGATTCTATTTGGGATGTGAAAGATGAAGATTAATTGTTAAAACTTCTACTAGGGATCTGTCATAAACTGAGATTGGCTGTAACAATTTATATTGATGCAAGGCAAATTATACGTTAGCTTAAGTCACAATTTTAAAAGACAGAACCCTTCCAGGATTTCCAAGTTGTTTTTTATTACAGTAAAATTTGCTAGTAATATATTCTTAGAAATACAATTTCCAGTCCATAGGACTAGAAATGACTTCCCTTAATTGGGTGGTTATTAGCCATGTTTTTATCTCAATACACCTGAGGAATGGGATTATGTCTATGGAAGTAATAAAGGGGGATGGTAATTAAAAAGGTTCTTCCCCTTAAAAATAACTGCCTTGGTAAATCAGCACATGGAAAGTGATACAGTGAATTCTATATAAGAATTCAATAAAGCATCCTGTAACTTATTCCTGTTAGCATTTAGTGTGAAAGTTCATTGACTTTGCTAGTGATGAATATAACTTTTAAATTTGTGCTAAGAGTACATGAAGAGGGAAAGAAAATCAAGTTTAAAAGTTATTGCTATTTATATTAAGACAAAAATAACTTTAAAGATCTTTATTTGAACTGAGAATGACTTTCTCCCTTCCTTATATCTTAGATCATTTTCCTTTACTTACAAAGACTAATGATCTAATGGACAAGAACCAGAGAGAACATTTGTAGTACAGAATTTCAGTTAACAAAGTGGAACCAGATCATTAAAACACTGTTAATAAGGTCAATCCAGAGGACCACAGTAAACAGCTTAAAAATATTTTGTTATTAAATGATTTTTATACTCTGTGTACTATTTGTGTGTATGTGTGTGTGTCTGTGTGCCAGTCTCTCAGTCGTATTTGACTCTGCAACCCCATGGGCTGTAGCCCCAGGCTCTTCTGTCCATAGAATTATCCAGGCAAAAATAATGGAGTGGGTAGTCATTCCCTTCTCCAGAGGATTTTCCCAACCCAGGGAGTGAAGCTGGGCCTCCTGCATAGAAGGCAGATTCTTTACCACTGAGGCACCAGGGAAGCCCTGTGTACTATTTATACTGTGATAAAGCAATTTAACAATTTTTGGTGTTATATTCACTGTGTATAGTAAAAGATGTTAACTTAGGTTAGCAATTTTATGCAGCAGATGTGATATATATGAAGAACAAAAAATTCAATACCTCATCCTGCATACTTATTATCAACAAATTGAAAGATTATTAATTTCAACAGCAGCAATTCTATCACTGTGGCTATCCAGGTTCAACTACAGTTAACATGGAAACAGGACAGATAAAGTTGTTATCCCTGGCTTAATGTCTTGACAACTGAAAAAGACATTTTCATTATGGTTCTCATTTGACAGTTATGCTCAAATAAACTCTACATGTTAAAATAAAAATGTCTTTTTTTAAAAATGCTTTATCATCATAGAAACAGCTGAAAGTAACAAACCAAAATCATAAGCTTATGTGTATATGTATGTATATGTATATATGAAATTATCAGAAAATAAAAACAAGGTCATTGTCCATGAAACAAGATGTAGCATGAGACTGAACTTTTAGAAAGCTGCTTTTGCCATTGTAAAAAATACATTATGAGTAAGTTTAACTTTATTAGTATCCTTTGTCCTTTTTGAATGATATAGTCAAGCTATACAAATGATATGAAAAAATGTGTATCATACAAGCAGATTTGTTCAAGTACTGAAAAAGGCCTTGGGCAATACACATTTGGAAGAGTAACAAAATCTTTTAGGATGGATTTAATGGCACATAATTACACTACCTCCTTAAAAGGATTTATAAAATTTTATACAAATTTTAAAATTCATGAAGGCATTTTATCTCTATAGTTTTGTTAAATCCTTTAACTTAATTGGGTGCACATACAATTTAATTCATACAAAGCTTGAATAGAAGTTTTTTCCTAAATGATCTACCTTTATTTATGATGACATAAATAACACATATGCAAATGTTTATATTAGATTACACTCCATTCATGTAATTTTCAGAATGCAGTACATTTAACAAGCCAATGAAAGATCCTCTTATTGCAAAAGTGTGCCTAAATGGGACTCCATGGCTATATCCTTTCATTGGATACTTTCTCCTCAGCAAAGACAGCTAGTGGCTAAAATCAAAATAATGGTTGCAGAGCACTTTGGCTCCAATAAATGGCTCTAATCAACACTATGGAATGTCTGGGAAGTTAAAAAATTTGAAAAAAATAATATTGTAACAGGAACTGAAGTTCTTAGATGAAATTACATCACAAAATTGCCTTTTCTAAATCTTAGAACTTTTTGCTATCTCTTTGCCAATGTATGCAAAAGGAACTTTCTGGACATTTAGGATCTTTTCCAACTTACATTCAACTTTGTTCATGTGTCAACAAAAAATAATTAAAAACAAAAATTAAGACAAAATAAAATATTCAAATCTCATCCTACTGGATTACACGTGTGAAGAGAGGAGTATGGGAGAAAGAAAGTAGCAAAATTTCTAGCTGGATTGGCAACTATAGTTAATTACAGATAGGAAAAGAAAATGAAAAAAAAAGTTAAGAGTTGCCATTTCTTACACTTGGACATATTAACAGAACAAAAGACTTCCCTACAAGTTTAAGACAGAGGCTCGGGACTTTTTTTTTTTTTAACATAAAATTTCCAATCTTGAAGACACTTATCACAAAAATTATGCATTTAGGATTTCACATCATATTGATGATTGGACATGATCCTAACAGCAACTATTTAATAAAAATTCAAAAAACAAAAATATTTTGAAATAAACAATTAGCACCCCTCCCCCACCCTAAAACAAAAGAAGTCCATTATGGCTTTGATATCCCTTGTAAAGAATTAAGTAGAAGAGTATTGCCGCATTTAAAAATAATTTCACACTAGTAAGTATTTCTATTTTTTCCTCTGCTTTTGATTCTGTGTCTTTGCAGTACTTATTAGAGAACCTAGACATGTACGAATACCAGCAAGGTGGAGCAGAGATCCAGCTGCCTCTTTGAGCTCCTCATCAATTTCTTGACATGCTTGTTTTCGCATCTTTTTGTTTGGCTGCCCCTTTTCAGTGGTATCTGCACAAGCCTGCGATGCATAGCCACTGTCTCCAAGTGGATCATCTTCATAATCAACGTCTGTGTCTTCTTCACTGAGAAATCCTTCACTGCCATCACTTCCTACATGGCTACTCTTTGGGATAAATTCATACACCTCATCCACAGAAGACAGAGAAGACACACTAGACCTGGACGCACAACGCTGTGCTGCCATGCTACTTGCACTGTAATTGTGGTCTTCTTTTGGATCAATGCTGGTGGCTAAAGAATCACTCTCATGTAATCGCATAGCACTGGAATGATTGAATGCATTGCTATAACTCCTCTTTTTTTGCATTGCTGTTTTAAGAGGCAGAGGCTTCTCACCTGTGGAAAATAAAGCTTCCATCAGTAAATCAAATGCATCTGACTGCAGAAACAGGCCATTTAAAACTATTATATCACTCCTGAATAAGTGCTTTAGACTGGTGGTGTTTCGTGGGTCTTTAAATTTTATGCAGACCATCATCCTGTAGGAATCAATCTAAAATATTTTTAAACCATTTAATGGTATGTCTTGACCTTCCCATGGAAAATACAATTATTTCAAGCTGCTTGTAGAAAATGCCTCAATATTAATGTGTCACTGGTTAGCTAACAATTTACTTGTTGATATTTAGGTTGTTGCCAGTTTTTAACTATTACAAGTAATACTGCAATGAAAATCCTCTACATGCTTTTTCTTACACATATGGAATTTTTCTAGGAGAGATAAAAAGAAATAGAATTACTAAGCAAAAAATATATACATTTTAAATTTTAGTTGGTGTTTCCAAATTGCCTTCCAAAATAGTTGTATTAATTTATATCCTACATTGTGTGACAACACCCAGTTCCTATACTTAACCTCTAATATTATCAATCGTTTTAATTTTTCATAATCTCATGACAAAAAGTTATTATCTCAATATTGTTTCATTTTGCATCTCCTTGATTTCTAGAGAAGCTGTATCTTTTCAAATGTGCGCTATCCATCTGTATATTTCCTCCTCCGAGGCCTAGCTATTCATATATTTTGTTGAACCATTTTCTTATTTCTTACCTACAGAATCTTTTTATGTTGTGCACATATGTATACTCAACATTATTCCTTTGTCTGCTACATACAGTGAAGAAATACGTCATCCCAGTACTATGCTTGTGTTACTTTTCTTACAGGTATCTGCTGTCGTCAGAACTATAAATAAGAGTTTGATGTTTAATTAAATTTACACAAGCTTTTATGGATTTTGCACTTTGTATGTCAAAGATAGCTTTTCTCATTTCAAGGTTGTATGTTTTCTTATTCATAGCTTTGATTTTTACTTTTATTCATTTCTTAATAATATTTATTTTTATTTATTTATTTGGCTGCACCAGGTCTTAGCTGTAGAATGTGGGATCTTCAGCCTTTCATTGTGCAATGTGAGATCTTTTGTTGCAGCATATGGGATCTAGTTCCCTAACCAGGGATTGAACCTGGGTCCCCTGCATTGGGAGCAGAGTCTTGTCCACTGGACCACCAGGGACATCTCCATTTTCACTTTTAAATCTTTAAGCTTAATTTCTAAACATGATATTTATTTCTTCATTTCTTGGTCAATGTAACAAGAAGTATCATAGCATTAACCTCAATTTCACAACTGCTCACATAAATTAAAAGAAAATAAAACAGAAACTAAGTTATTCAGATGAAAACACAACCTAGTTAGAAAGAAGTAATTTTGCCTGTCCTAAATGACATTTGAAAGGTGCTCACAAAAAAGAAAAGCATGATTGCTTACATTCCAAAATTCCTTGTTCTATAGAAGTATTTAAAAGCATCATTGCAGTGGCAGCATCAATATCAGATTCTAAAAAAGGAAAAGAGTGATAATATTAATGTTCTTTATAAAAAAGAGGCTATTATAGTGTATGCATGTACCCAAAGGTAACCAACATTAAGGTTTTGGTGTATTTTCTACTTAAAAAAAATGTATAATGTATATAACATATGTAAATTATACACACACATATATATAGATATCATATATATACAAAGACACAAACACATACAAATAAATGTACAAAACAAGACTTATTATTTTGTATCTACTTTTGTTCATTTAAAATTATGAACAATACTGTATAAAGGAGAATTGAGAGGCACTAGAGATAATGAGAAGGCGATGGCACCCCACTCCAGTACTCTTTCCTGGGAAATCCCATGGACGGAGGAGCCTGGTAGGCTGCAGTACATGGGGTCGCCAAGAGTCGGACACGACTGAGCGACATGAACGACTGAAGCGGACATGACTTTCACTTTTCACTTTCATGCATTGGAGAAGGAAATGGCAACCCATTCCAGTGTTCTGGCCTGGAGAATCCCAGGGATGGGGGAGCCTGGTGGGCTGCCGTCTCTGGGGTCGCACAGAGTCGGACACGACTGAAGCGACTTAGCAGCAGCAGCAGCAGCAGAGATAATGAAAGTCTTCCTCTTTAATTATTCACAATGAAAATAAGAACCTGACCTGCATTTCAATAAGGACTGCCCTTAAACAGATTAAATTAGCTAAGAACACACATAAATATTAGCACTGTCTTTAGTTATAATCACATGCAAGCCTATAAGTACTACAATTATGGATATTCCATAAGAAAAATGGATTTTAATAGGCTGGTAAAACCAGCAGGTTCTATTCCAGAGGTCGTTACGCTCTCATATCTTCTTTTGCACTAGCAGTTCCTCTACATCCTGGCAATCTGTTAGCCTTTATAACTGTAATCGAATAAAAGTAAAATGGTACAATCTAAAATGTGAAGGAAAAGTTAGAAAATGTTTACAAATTTTAAAAGACAGGTTATAAAGGATAATTTATATAATAATTTATATATCCTTTAATTATAAAGGATAGGTTTAAAACAAAACTCAAAAACATTCCATTTCTGCCTCAAAGTTGGAAAATTTTTATTATCCCCAAATCTTACATTTTATTTATAATATCTAATTATAAAATTATCTTAGATAATAAAGCCATATGGATAGTGACTTGTTTCCTCCTCATCTTGACCACAAACTCTGTAAAGGCAGGAAATGTTATGACCTTAAAAAATAGGTTTAAGTAAATCAGAAGATTGTTGCTATGAGAAAGCACATATTCTTCTCCCTTGAATAAAGTGCAATCTCATTAATCAGAGTTTCTATATGAATTCTTTCCAATTAGACTGTCAGCTCCCTTAAGGTAAGAATCATGTCTTATTCTCTATATTCCATAATACCTGGAACAAACAGTAGTTCCCTGATAAATGAGTGAAGAATATATTGTATCTCTGCCACATCTCCTTTCTTTAGATTAAGCTGATTATCACCAAATTACTAAACCCTTGGCATGTTCTAAGTATTATTAACTCATCTCACTCTCATAAGTTTATGATGTGGTACTATTAGTATTTTCATCTTAAATATGAGAAAATGGACAAAGAGGGATCTCTAGGAACGATAGAGATGGGATTTAAACCTGTGCAGTCTACCTCCAGAATCCAGGCCTTCAATTTGTAATCTCATCATCCCTCAAAACTTACCAAGTATCTATAATTAGAGTAGGAAATTTTGCAGGAAATTATTGAGTATAACAGAAATTCTCTATTTTGTTACTCATTCAATAAATTGAGTGTCCTATCTCACATTCCAGGCTGAAAACAAAACAGGAAAATCCCTGACTCTCAGAACACAAAGAAATACAACTTCTGAGAGATAAACAATAGGGAGAAGAAAATTGGAGGGAAGGAAGACAGAGAATGTGGGGAAAGGTAGTTGCAACTTTAAATACAGAGATTAGGGAAGGCCTCAAGGAAAGGTAATAGTTGAGCAAAAACCTCAGGAAGGTGAAAGAAAGGAAACCATGAAGATATTCAAAGAAAAAGCATTTCAGGCAGGAAAAAAAAAAAAAATCAAGTTAAAAAGAACTTGAATCAATGATTCCCACATTCCACAGCCATAGACGCTAGTAAAACGAAGACCTCTCCAATTCCCATCTTTTAGAATGAGACTTGACTATAATAGAGTTCAGTACTCTAATATGTCTTTAAAGAAAAAAAGCTAGTAGAGCTCTAGCCCATATTGTATCTCTGTGTGAACTGGAAAAAAAGCAACTGGCCTCCAGGTGAATGCTTCTTAAACCAGGGCACACAGCTTGAGGACTGGGTGTGGTCCAGTCCTTCTGAAATCAGCTCATCATTGTCTCAGCCGGGTGTCCTTTGTGCAGGGCGCAACCTGCCTGGCATTATACTAACAGAGAGACTTCTGCTCCATGAAATGATTTTGTTTTCTTTTAATAAAAAACAAAAAATCTTTTTTTTTTTTTTAAAAAGGGGGAATGGTGGTGAGGGAAAGAATCTAATACTGAAATGCATTATAACAAGTAAACAATTTCAGGAAATTTATTAATCTTGTAAATGAAGCCCCTATAATAGATTTTTAACTTTAAAAATTAGTATATCTTTATAGTGTGTATAGGGGCTTCTCTGGTGGCTCAGAAGGTTAAGAATCTTGCCCACAATGCAGGAGACTGGGTTTCAATCCCTGGGTTGGAAAGATCCCTTGGAGAAGGGAAAGGTAACCTACTCCATATTCTTGCCTGGAGAATTCCATGGACACAGGAGCCTGGAGGGTGATAGTCCATGGGGTCTCAAAGAGTCAGATACAATTGAGCAACTAATTCTTTCACTTTCTGTAACAGTAGAAATGACAGGAAAATTGTTCTTTGAATACAAATTCTTTTAGGAATTTGTTAAGCCAAATTAATTTGAATAGTCAACATGAAATTACTTCTTTGCAAAAGGATTTTATCTACATTTGACTTTGTTTGATTTAGAACATTCGCTAAATATGCTTCCCACAACATCTTCTCAATTACCTCAAAAAAAGTTTAACTTCAATGTTAAAATAAGCACCAGAGAAATGATCCCCTCTGGTAATCAAAAACACCTGATAATCTAACATGGTATTGGAAGTGTGAACCACTTCCAATACCATGAACCACCAGAGAAGTCTCCTATTCAACACTGTAAATCAACTATACTTCAATAAACACCACTACCACCTAGTTATCAATGATTTGTCCAAAGTACATTCTTGAACTTCTTGGAACAAAAGCAACAAACCTGTGTAGATTTTACAATTCTTATTTATAGTACCAAATCAGTTTTGGTATTAAAATTAAACTTAAGACTTACTTATTGCCACAGCTAAAAACACTTTATAATGTTTTTCTTATATTGTTTATAATGTTTATGTTTATAATGTTATAATGTTTATGTTTATGATTTTTTTTTATTAATAAGTATAGGGTTGGTTTGTTCAGGTTTTTCCATAACATCTTACTGAAAAATCCAAAAAAACTTTTTGGTCAACTCAATACCTTTTGCAATTTTAAAGATGGCTCTGTGTTCTCAGTAAACATATTATTAGCTATATTATCTAACATATTCAGGATGAAAATTTCATTTTTTTATAAAGTCTTTTGTATATATTTTCTCTGACACTATTTAATCCAATAATTCACTTCCAGCTTAAAGTCATTTGTCATTAGAGCCATGAGAGCCATCCAAACAATGAGTTAAATAATAACAAAAATAACCTGTTAAAAGTCATATTAAACAGCATTAAATAGTTCCCTTTTTATCCTTCATAGTTCTGACTGCTGCTGCTGCTGCTAAGTCACTTCAGTCGTGTCCGACTCTGTGTGACCCCACAGACGGCAGCCCACCAGGCCCCCCAGTCCCTGGGATTCTCCAGGCAAGAACACTGGAATGGGTTGCCATTTCCTTCTCCAATGCATGAAAGTGAAAAGTGAAAGTGAAGTCACTCAGTTATGTCCGACTCTTAGCGACCCCATGGACTGCAGCCCACCAGCCTCCTCCATCCATGGGATTTTCCAGGCAAGAGTACTGGAGTGGGGTGCCATTGCCTTCTCCGATAGTTCTGACTAGAGTTCAAAATATGCTACTGATTTAATAACTGGTTCAAATAAATCTGTCAAAACTGTTAACTTGTTCTTCCTAGTTTATATTTTCTTAGCCTTGATGCTAAGAAACTATTAACAATAATTGAGAGAAAATTAAAAAGACAGCAGTTTTAACTATGTGAAAGTAAGAGTTATAATAAGACAAGTTTCTATTACCTGATTCTCAGTCCATTTGCTTAAGGAATGATAAAAGAACCACAGTGGCAGAATTTAAATGATTATAAGCCAAGTATCAACTACAGCAGGATTTACTGTCTTTATCAAAACCAGTATACACAATTACAGAGCATCCAAACGAGGAAGCTGTTTCTCATGATTCTTAAAAGTAGGAGAGTGATTTCAATAAATTACCAGTACGTGAAGCTGTTTGAACTACCAGTTTACTTTCACTTTAATTAAGATACAAATTATGCAAATTTGTAAACTTAAATTTGAAATTAGATTTGCATTTAGTTCCTACCTTCATCATTAACTATCTGAATTTTATACTTGCTTGTAATACGCTACATATACTTTAGTGCTTAAGTATAAATACTAAAATTTACTAATTAGAATATGGTTCCATTTTTGTCTTCTTTGTTCACTGATGCATCCTTGGTGCCTAGAGCAGTGACTAGCACACAAGTGCACTCAATAAATATTTTTCAACACATGAATTTACTACAAACCCACACCAAATCAAAATATTGACCAATAAAGGTTTTGTTCTGCTATCTCAGTATGAGATTTCTCTGCCTCCTGCTGCCTGTTATAGAATACTGTAACATTGCTATTGGCCAGATGAGCAAAACAGAGGAGACTTTAAAAAGGATAATTCTATGAAGTGACAGATGAATTTTATATTCGACTCTTGGGCTCCAAAATCACTGTGGACAGTGACTGCAGCCATGAAATTAAAAGACGCTTGCTCCTTGGAAGAAAAGCTATGACCAACCTAGACAGCATATTAAAAAGCAGAGACATTACTTTGTCGACAAAGGTCCATATAGTCAAAGCTATGGTTTTTCCAGTAGTCATGTACCAGTGTAAGAGTTGGACCATAAAGAAGGCTGAGTGCTGAAGAACTGATGCTTTCAAACTGTGGTGTTGGAGAAGACTCTTGAGAATCCCTTGGAATGCAAGGAGATCCAACCAGTCAATCCTAAAGGAAATCAGTCCTGAATTTTCATTGGAAGGACTGATGCTGAAGCTGAAGCTCCAATACTTTGGCCACCTGATGTGAAGAACTGACTCATTTGAAAAGACTCTGATGCTGGGAAATACTAAAGGCAGGAGGAGAAGAGGATGACAGAGGATGAGATGGTTGGATGGCATCACTGACTCAATGAACATGAGTTTGGGCAAACTCTGAGAGATGGAGAAGGACAGGGAAGCCTAGCATGCAGCAGTCCAGGGGGTCGCAGAGTCGGATATGGCTGAGCAACTGTACAACAACAACAAAGTTAGAGCCAACAGTGAAATTTCAGGGATATTTACAAAACACAAAACTGACAATGTCACCTTATTCTTTAAAGACCTTCAGTAGTTCCCCTAACTCCTCATATCTGGTAGGATTGCAGGCTCTGAAATCAGAGTTCCTGCTATACCATTTACTAGTTGTGTAACCTTAAGAAAGTTACTTAATCTCTCCAAAGTTCAATTTCCTTATTTGTAAAAGAGGGTAACAAAACCTCAAAGAGTTGTTGTAAGAATTAAATGAAATAATACAAGCAAAACACCATAGTCAGGAACTCAATGTAAACTAATGTTACAGTTACAGGAAGAAGTTCCAACTCATTATACTACAGAAGCTCTCCTTGATTTGGCTGCTGCTGCTGCTAAGTCACTTCCATTGTGTCCGACTCTGTGCAACCCCAAAGACAGCAGCCCACCAGACTCCGTCATCCTTGGGATTCTCCAGGCAAGAACAGTGGAGTGGGTTGCCATTTCCTTCTCCATTGATTTGGCTAATGCCTGCTTAAACTTTTTCATTTGCCTTGCCCATGTTAAACGATCACATCTACAGCTACAGGACCAAGGCTACTTACTTAGTCTTCTATGCTCTTAGGTTTCAGCCATGCTTACCAATCTGCAGTTCCTAGCAACTGTCCCAGACCAAACCTCTAACCAAGGTTAAGTATCTGTCCAACTTTTGAGGCCCAGAGCTCAGGCATCACACTTTCTTCTCAAAGAGGCCTTTCCCAACCTACCTCTAAGCTTAATTTGCCACCCACTTCCTTTTCTCCCAGTGTATTCTGTACAATTCTAATCAATTAAACAAGAATTAATTCTTCAATTAGACTGTATATTTTCTGAGACTAGGGCCTGGGTCTCTTTCTGCATATCCCAAGGCACCCAGAATTCAGTGATTAGCACAATGGATGAATTCAACAAGTACTTGAATGTTTAATCAATTTATTGCTATATTTTTTCAAACTTTTCCCTAGAAAAAAGATACCAAGAGTTAAGAAACAGCAAATTTCCTCAGAATCTATGTATATGTGCTAAATCAACCTGATTTAAATATAAAATTTCTCAGTTTTTGTGTGGTACAGTATTTCATTTTTCTCCTAAAACGTATGAGAGATGATGGATAATACATACAACTCATTAGATGAAAAAATACCTATGCTCTCCTTGTGCAAGCTGATCCCCAAAGGAAGAAGCAGAATTCGGATGGAATAGAACAAGAACAAGAAGAAATTCTAAATAAACCCCAGAATTCAAGACAGAAAATGTTCTCAAAATGTGCATATGAGCTAAAGCTTAAAAGACTAAGGGTCAGAATTTACTGAAGTAATAAAAAGAAAAAGGAAGTATCAGCAATACCAAAACATGAAGAGAGCACATTTACTCATGTAGGTAACAGGAAAATGGGTACTTGCCTTATGTTCAGTCACAATATTATCTGAAGCAGACTAATTCCGTTAACTTCTCTGCAGAGTTCTCTTAAGCTTTTCACACTCTTTCCCTCCCTTATTTTTACAGACCATCATCATATGTTTCCTAGGCTTGGCTTAGTGTAGTTTTAAAGAGCCAAAATGTCTCTGATACACAGAAAGGCTTTTCATCTGATAATTTTTATTTTTATAGGTCAGAGTAACATCTGCAAGCTCCAAAGCAGCAATGTGAGGAACACTAACCTATAATATTAACTATGAGTAGAGGAAAAAACAACTAATTCAAAATTTTGATCTACTTTTTAAATGTCAACCAAGTTCAAAAGTTAGCTTTTGAAAGCTTATTGCTTTCTTCCTAAATTATAGTTCTTTAACCTAATCTTGGAGAAGGCAATGGCACCCCACTCCAGCACTCTTGCCTGGAAAATCCCATGGACGGTGGAGCCTGGTGGGCTGCAGTCCATGGGGTCGCTAAGAGTCGGATACGACTGAGCGACTTCACTTTCACTTTTCACTTTCATGCACTGGAGGAGGAAATGGCAACCCACTCCAGTGTTCTTGCCTGGAGAATCTCAGGGACGGGGGAGCCTGGTGGGCTGCCATCTCTGGGGTCGCATAGAGTTGGACACGACTGACGCAACTTAGCAGTAGCAGCAGCAGTACACCTAATCTATAAAATAATTATGTAAAGCCATCCCTAACTCCAAGGCCGTAACAGAACGAGTGGCAGCCAGACTTGGCCACGGGCCATAGTTTGTCAGCTATTCTAGTCCGACAGACTTGAAAAGATGATTCAGTACTTATCGCATTACTAAGAAATATTTCCCTATTTTCAAGGAAAAGCATACAATAAAAGGAAATGAAAACAGGGATATGAAACAGTATACACAGGATAATCCAAGTACTTAGAGAAAGAGTGTGTTTGGGAGGTGGTGGGTGGTATGTGCATGCATGGGCATGCATACAAACATATCTATTCTCGTGTAAGGCATAAAAAGGACCAAAGCAATTATATTAAAAATGCTAACAGCAGAGGGGCAAGATAGATAGGGTAAGAGATTAAGAGATATAAACTACTATGTAAAAAATAACTAAGCTTCAAGAATATACTGTACAACACACGGAATACAGTCGATATTTTATAATTATAAATGGGGTATAACCTGAAAAACTGTGAATAACTATGTTGTACACCTGAAACATACAATATTGTACATCCAGTATAGCCCAATTAAAAAGTTAACAGCAGAATAAAGGGTAAGTTTTAGTTTCTTTTTTATAAATGTTTTTTATTTTCTAAACCTTCCATAATAAACAGGCAATATTTTTATAATTAAAAAATAATTAAATAAAAATTCTGATTTTAACCTGAGTTCTTATGATTTAAAATACTGATCTTTCACATACCTTTGAGAGTTCGCACCTGGTTTTGCTTGAGTACAGAGCTTAAGTAGTGAGGTGATAAAGAACCACTGAAAAAAGAGATAAGACAAGCATACTTATTAAAAAAAACTTTTTTCACATTGTATAAAACTTAGTTACAAATACAACTAGTTTGTACAATAAAAAACAGTTTTTACCTTGTTTTCTTTGCTAATACTATTCAGTTTAGCAAGAGTCTGCCAAAGCAGAAAGAGCATAAGATCCAAGTTTAAATCACAACTATTTGGGCGTTCTTAGGCAAAATAATTAACCCTTTAGTTTCTTCATCTGTAAAACAGGAATAATTAAAACTCCCACATAGGGTTGTTGTGATAATTAAATAAGAACATTAAATTTAAAATGCCCAGAACAACAGACAATACATAATAGTTACTGTTTGATTCTACACTGGATGCCTAAGTTTGATAAGATATTAATATAGGTGTTACTACAGAAATGAAAGTGTTTATCAAAACAATGTTTAAAGAAGACTGTATGGTGATGACAAAAAAAAAAGTTCCTGATTTAATTAAAAATATTAATTACAAATTAAAATTTCTATATTTATGAAAAAGAGACCAGCAGTTTCTTTATTTAAATTTCAAAAATTTTAAAATATTTTTGGAACAAACTTTCCTCTTCTTTGGAATTTGTGATAGTATTTAAAAAAAAATCTGTTTGGCTAACTAAATTAAAAGTCTATTTCTTAGTCACAGTTTCATATACACTATAGTTCATTCTCTTCCTCAGACTTAACCAATTATGGCATGAAAGGGCTACACAAAGGCATGTCAGATGGAACTGTCATTCTGTCCAACAATAATAAAGAGAAAATAGTTCTAAAAATATTTTAAAGTCAAAGATTACAACCTCTATGCTGCTGTTTATCTACCTGTTTTTAAACCACAAAATCATCTTTATTTAACATTTAAACATATAAAAAATGAAAACATGAAAATGTATCATATCAAAGGCACAGGAAAGTGTATTTTTGATGGTATAAAAAAAAAGTGTGCCAATTCCCCCATTTAATTTTTAATAAAAAACAGCATTGCTAAATAAAACATAAAAGCAGTATCAACAGAACTTACCATTAGTTTCCCAACTACTGTTCTTTTAAACTAGGACATCTCACAAGCAGCAATACTAAGGAAAGTATCAACTCCCAAACAATGAAAGTATAAACTCTGATAACATCTTTTCAGAGTTTCATTTCATAAGGATAAACTAGTTCTTGTCACAATGATCCTTCTAATCTACTAATATGGTAAATAAGCTTAAATCTCAATAAGTATGTATGTATATATATTGCTGAAATGTCAACTTTAGGCTAACTTTTAAAACTGTATCAGCTACAAACACTCCTCTATATTTAATTCCTTAAACACTACATGAAATGTTGGTAACTGCTGCAAATGGGAGTTCACTCTTCTACTTTTGTGAATGTTTCAAATTTTTCAATTATTTTACTAAAAAGCTTTAAAAAACTTTTTATAGACTACCCTTAAAAGTATTTTGACAAAACTGTCATTTTCAACTCAAATGAATATATATAATAGAATTTAAAAATAAAGATTCTAAAGGCTTCTTTCAAAGGCAACAGTCAGATTTAAAGTCATCATTTTCAGATTTGACTTAAAATGGGAAAGCTATAAGATCAATTTAATGATCACTGAGTTAGAAAACAAAAGGCCAAGGAAAAGCATATATGCCAACAGAAACAAATCAAATAAAAATCCAAAGCATTATTTTACTTGACATTTAAAAATTTGAGACTGGAACATAATTTTCAAATATTAAACATGCTGTGAAGAGAAAAAATCTTAAAATAGAAAAACGAATATAAGTGTATATATAAATGCTGCAAACAAACTACCTTATTTAAAAAATTTTAAATATACTTCTATTTTCTTGTGTCTTTAGGTCAGTATTAGTACTGCAGACAATGTAAATGATCTGATCTTTACAAAAAGGTTTCAGGTTATACCTGAATTCAAATTATCACTATCTTCAGAGTTTAGTTAGAATACATTAATTATTAATACATTTTGCAGAATTTATGCTCTCAATTACCCAACATCTTGGTTCTTAATAAGTAAAAATGCCTTAGTCTAATGTCTTATCAGTAAATAATTCTCTATGTAATTCGAAAAAAAAAAAAGATGAAAAAAACCCCACAACTTTAAGTTATTCCATCTCATATAATGAAATCTTATATATTGCCACTGACATTTACATCTTAGATCTTGTACCTTTGTGGTGATGCAGGAGGGCTGTAAAATGTGGATTTTGAGGAGAAAGGTTGCTTCTTCAGTGCCTGCATAAGGTTGGGTTTATATTCTGGATCAACACACCATAAGGAACCTTTTCCATTAACCTAAAATAAATTACATAAGAATTAGTAACCTGGAATCAGACACAAAAAGTGTCTGAATGTTTTTCATAAGTGTGTGGGGAAACAAAACCCAATAGCACCTTTTGAATACAATGCAAACACTGAACTAAACTTGCCAGCAATGAACTGTGTGATTAAAAGCCCTGGAGGCAGACAGCCTGGGTTCCTATCTCCAGCTCTGCCATTTACCCGCTGTGTAACTTTAGGAAGGTTAACTAACTTCTATTTCTCTGGGTCATTATTACCGTATTTGGAAGGTACGGATAATAATAGTACCTACCTCACAGGATTGTTCCATAGATTTAATTACACGTAGAGTACTCTGCACAGTGCATGGTGCATAGGGCCACAAGACCACAACACTCTAGGACACACCATTCACATTCACATCACAGTTTGTGAGAATGATACAACACCAAGCTATGCAGAGAACAGCATGAAGGGCTATGCATGATGGCCCTTCAATTAGGTGGTGTCATTCCCCCCAAAGTGCTAAACAATATGATACTGGGTGATGCATCCAAAAATAATTATTTTTATGGCATTAACACTAGTGTTTATTTTCCCATTTAAACTGCTTAAATTCAAAGCAAACAATTTAATGAAGAGATGGCAAAAGTCTCAGAGAGTAAAATAAAAAACAGGGATGGAAAAGACTCTTGTAAAAGGTAAAAAAGAGGAAAAAGTACCATCCCTATCCTCAATATGGTTAAGTTACAACATTTGAGGGCCTTTTGGATAATAAGGTAAAGGGTACACAAGCCCAGATTTCATGGAAATAGTCATAAGAATCTAAAAATAATAGAAATGTATGATTATTGGAAACTAGAGAAAATATAAAGATAAGTGCCCACTAAATGGCAAATGAGAGATGACTCAAAGAATGTCTTGCCTGCTCCACAGTTCCTCTAATATGAAGGAACAGCTCACCGGGAAGGTAAACAGACAATATACCTGAAGAATATCACTAAAATGATCTAATGTGCAGGGGAAAGGCCAGACCAGGAGATAATTCCTTCAAAGAGGTTTGAAAATGCTGCGTGTTTTACCTCCTTTCTTCTTAGGTCACACTGCATATTAGCAGATTGGTGGTGGTTTAGTCGCTAAGTCATGTCCGACTCTTGTGACCCCATGGAATGTAGCCTGACAGGGTCCTCTGTCCATGGGGATTCTTCAGGCCAGAACACTGGAGCAGGTTGCCATTTCCTTCTCCAGGGGATCTTCCCAACCCAGGAACCGAACCTGGGTCTCCTGCATTGCAGGCAGATTCTTTACTGATTGAGCTATGAGGGGGTTCTAAATAGTCTTGCTTTATTTAAACCTGTTTTGTATTAAAAACACTGATGTAACTGATGAATTCTTACAGAATATACTTTCCTAATGTTAACACTGAGAAATTTTTTTTTTTTGGTAGAAAAAACTACAAACATTGATCAGACCATGAAGAAAAATAAATCTTATTTAAAGGTCACTCTAGTGCAAAAAGGGGAAAAAAAAACCCAACTGCAAAATTCTCTGACCACTTGGAAATTTACAAACACTCTTGAATTTAAAAAGATATCCAAACTATAATTACAGATTATAAACGGCATAAGAAAAACATAAAAACTAAGTGGATGTGGTCAAATGCACAGACATTAGTTGAGCTAGTTAAATGAAATAACTGAAGGATTTCAGGAGCTGTAACATCACCTGCTAACTCTTCCTTAAGGATACATCTATCCTATTTCTTTAGCTGAACATCCATCCCTATCTACCAACCTGAACAGTTTGACTAGAAGAACATCCCAACAAATGTACCACACGGACCCACAGCTTACATATAGAAGCCCACAGTCATGCAAGGAGGAGGTTCAACTGCAAACTCATCCCACTTCCCCAGAGCTAAACACCACTTGCACAGAAGTTAAGAGTACAAGCCTTGAAAAAGAGTACAATACCTACCTTTGGAAACCTGGCTCTGTCACTTAACAGGTGTGTAACCTTTAGAAAAATGTCTATGGTTCTCTGTGTATTAGTATGCTCAAAATATATATAAAACAGTACCTTCTGGACATAGGCCCTTAACACCAAATACTACTATTGCTATGTTTTATGTTCATTTTCTTTGCAGTTTTGAAAACTGTTCCTCTTTCTTCCAGTCTAATATCATTGTTTTTATTCTCTAATAATTTGTTTTTCTGCTTCTATTCGACTAGATATTGACATTAAATTTTAATAAATATTTTTGAAGATATTTAATCTTTTGAAGATATAAATATCAAAAGTTAAATATAAGTTATAACCTGAACTCTTCTCACCTTGGTGTACAAAATTTCCTCACAAGATTAGTGAGATTCAAACTGCTACTAATTTTTGTTTTTACATCTTTTCTATTTCAAAAACCCCTTCTGAAAATTTGAATTATACCTCAAAACATTAACAATTATCTAGACAACAGTAAAACTGACCCCTGCTCCTTTCTGCTTGTATAAAATCCCGTATGATGTAAGCTATTATGATTGCTGAAGATAATATGATGAATTCCAGGGTGCTTCCATTTCCTGAACTGTTTTCAAAGTAACATTAGTCTATTACTGAGGTTTTTTTTTAAATTTCTGAATATCATGTCATAACTACTATAGCAGAACAGTATAATGAAAGAACGGTTTCACAGGTTTTAAAAGTGAAATCTTAAAACACTGCTTACTGACTGGCTACATGACATTGGACTAATAATTTAATCTCTATCTGTCCTCTAATTCATATTTTATCTGTAAAAAAACAGACCACTTCACTGAGTTGTGATGAGATTCAAATAAGATAATTTTTATGTAAGTGACAGAGCTGCAAAGTAAATGAATACAAGAGGTTATACTGAAAATGGCAGAAAGTCAGTTTATTTCCTATTCTTTTCTTCTAAGAGATGAAGGACTTTTAAAAACATAAACAATAAGAACAAAAATTAATTAATTTTGAATATGAGACAAAAGTTAGAAATAAACAAGAATTAAACTGATAAGGGAAAAACACTTTCGTGTGAGGAAAAGTATAGTAATTGAGTTTAAGGCAGTTTTTAACATCCCAGCAACTTAAATATATTGGACAAGAAAAACCATGGTGTCATATCATACTGTAATACAGAAAAGTAACGTACCATACTATCAGATGAAACTTTTTCTGGCCTGTGGCAGCAAGATATCACATGAACTACATTGAAATTTTAAGTTTTTTCCAAAGGAAGTCAAATTTCTACCCATGTATTTTAGAATTAAGTGATGGACCATCCCATCTTAAATTAGATGTAATTCCAATCACTTGGCCTAAGTGGTAAGTGTATTCTGAAGATAGAGAAATAAAACTTTAAAAGTGATAGCACCCACAATATCCTTTGTCCCCAAACCACTTCAGTTTCATATAGAAAAGAAATACATAAATTATTTTTCATATATAGACTAAGACAATTATTTTAATGATTCTAACCATGTTCTATCTTGGTATTCCTGAGATTATACTCCCAGAAGCTGTTTGGTTCATAAATCTACTTTTAAAATTCTATTGTGAGAGAACTGCAAATTGTTTTGATCACAGAAGAATTGGTATTTCCTTGAAATAGCAAATTGGAAGCACTAGTACTGAAAACTTGCAGTTCAGGGCAGTTAAGTATCTTGAGTAAGGTCTCCAAATAACCGTCTGTTTTGTGTTACCATGGCAGCACTTCCGTTCACTGAGCCCCTTCACAAACTATCAGTAACAAGATAGAATTATGTATTTGCTAATCTATGTTTTAGAGTCTATAGCAAAAAACTTATTTTTAAATCTAAGTCTCAGGTAAAAACTATGCCTCTTTATTGTTGTGCTTAGATGATAGAACACAAACACTAAAGAGTTTAAGAAGTACTATTTTAAAGTGAATATGACTATTACAAGAAATGCTTTTTTGTGCAGTGGAAACAGGAAATGTGCATTCTCTCATGTGCTATTTTGCATTTTGAAACTCTAAGGCTTTTGGACATATTTGGTAAAGAACCACCGAAGGTTCTGAAGAAATAAGGAATATACTGAGACTTGAACTTTTAAGATTTATCTTACTGGAACTTGTAAAGAACATTGGGAGAAGAAACAAAGTTCACTATTCCTGGAATGTTTTCATGTACCTGCACTGTACATTTTAATATTTCCCCCCCTTGACTACCTTTTTCAGTGGTTTTTAGAACCACTGAATTTAAAAAGGCATTCATAATTCTTGCTCATAGTGTGAACTTTCAATGGTGGCTTGCATGACTTCATTTCTTGGGATTCAGCTATTGAAGCAAATCACCACCACGAAAATGTACAGCCTGAAACTGTACAGGCAAAACTTATGATTTCATGTTCCCCAGCTAAATTCTCACATTAAATATTTCAGTCTGGCTTTTATAACAAAGTTTGAAAAACAGATTTTAAGACTTCAATGTTAATGTTCAAAACATAAAAACAAAACAAAAACACCTTGCCTAGCTTTTCTGATTTTAAAATTCATAAATAACAAGCCAAGATTTTTAGGCCTATCTTTTGAGAGTGGTAACTATGGTACGGATGAGGGCAGGGAGCTAAGCAGCAGCCATAGCAGGTGACTAGGTATCTATATCAACTTGTAGTTTGACCTGGACCTTTGTCATCTTGCTTTCTTTTTTGAGATTATCATTTCCAGACAATTATTTATTCATCAGAAAAAGTGCTTTTCAAGGTTGCCAAACCTAATGGAAGTAAGTATAACTTACTTGCCTTTTGCACATTGAAAAAGAAAAAAAATCAGTATTTTGAGGTACTGATTCAAGCAGTAGTTTATTAAAAAAATAAAATAAAAACAAACCACAAGCACTCCCAATCTCACTTGAATTTATCACTTTTTGTCCAAATTTTGCACTTAATGACATAATGTTGGCAGCTTGAAAATGGCCACGATAGAAATATTTATATCATGGAAATCGGCAAAAGTGATACCTTCACTCTCACCCAATTGTTAAATATTTAGCAATACACCACTGTTCATATATTTTTAATTCTAATCTTTTGGCTGCTACTTGATGCTAATCAAGTTTTTTTTCTCTTTCTTTTGGCTGTGAGATGCAGCACGTGGGATCTTAGTTCCCTGACCCATATCAGACCTGCACTCCCTGCAGTGGAAGTGTGGAGTTTTAACCACTGGACTGACAGGGATATCCCCATTTTCAAGGTTTTTTTTGCAACATTTGACACTGTTGCTCATTCACACTTAAACTTACCCTCGCTGGCTTCCGTTATACCATACTTTCCCTAGACCCTTCTACTAAAAACCAATGCTGATGACTAGTTTCTTTTACATCTTGCCATAAGCATAAAAACAATAGGCCTCAAACTAGAAAAGAATTAACTGATACAGTTCAAAAAATAAAATCTAATGATGCATGGTAGAAAGAATACATACAAAATTTTCAACACTTTCAGTCATTTGAAAGGAGAGTCTGACTGATAGGGGAATGCGTTTCCAAAATTACTTACTCATATGTATATTGAGTCTGATTTCCTTGCCATACGAGTCTCTCCATAGCGCTGTTTAAATGTCCTTATTATATAGCAGCTGACTTCCCATACAGCTAACTGGCCAAGAGCCCAAGATGGAAGCCATGTCTTTTATGACCTGGATTCAAAAGGCACACTCTATTTCCATAATATCCTCTTGGTTACACAAACCAGCCAAATTCCGTATTGAAGGGGGACTCTGCTGCTGCTAAGTTGCTTCAGTCATGTCCAACTCTGTGTGACCCCATAGACGGCAGCCCATCAGGCTCCCCCGTCCCTGGGATTCTCCAGGCAAGAACACTGGAGTGGGTTGCCATTTCCTCCTCCAATGCATGAAAGTGAAAAGTGAAAGTGAAGTCGTTCAGTCGTGTCCGACTCTTTGCGACCCCATGGACTGCAGCCTACCAGGCTCCTCCGTCCATGGGATTTTCCAGGCAGGAGTACTGGAGTGGGGTGCCATCACCTTCTCTGAAGGGGGACTCTACAAGGGCACAGATACTGGAAGGCAGGGCTCATTTGGGGGCTACCTTGGAGGCTAGCTATAACAGACTGATCCTTAAAAATTGCTGAGGCTTTTTAATGGCCAAGCACATAGCTGGCCTTCATAAATATTCCATGTGTAGTAAAGAATGTATTAAATAGCAATTTATTACATAGCAATAGATAACTAATACAATCTCCTTTAATCGTAAGAAAATGATGTGTCCAAATGCCTTGCTACCCAGGGTGTCTCATGGATTAGAGGCATCAGGATCACCTCAGAGCCTGTTAGAAATTAGAAAGCCTCAGTCTCCATCCTAGATTTGCTGAAGAAGAATGTGTATTTTAACAAGATCTCCAGATGATCAGTAGATACTTTCAAGTCTGAACAGCACTGTCCTATGAAATCCCTTCAGTTATCTAAAGATTTAATTACTTGCTTTTTAAACTTTTATTCCAGAATTTTTATGTCAGAACTTTCTGCTGCCACTTGGGTTATAGAAAACTACAAAAGAACAACACTCCTAGATTAACAAGAAAAAAAAAACAAAATAATCTACAAAACCATAATTTTTTATGAGCCTGAGAATTTAGACTGCAAGAAGAATTGATTTTGGGGTGTGACAGAATCTGTGAGGAGGGATGAAACATAAGAGCTGTTTCACTTTTGGTAGAGCATGGAAAAAGTGGCAGTCACGATAAAAAGTAAGAAAACAAAATACTCAAGGGGACCTAAGGAAGACACCCTTGGAGACGGAAATAGATGTGTTGAGCCGACTATGGTCTATGGTTAGAGCAAGGATATCAGGCAAAGCTCATTCATGCTCCAGGCCCTGAGTGAGTATAACGTAAGATCAGGTGTCCCTCTGGGAGAGGCACTAAACCTGCCTAAACCCTGGACAAAGCAAATAAGAAGCAAAAGCTGTCTGCCACTGAGAGAGAGACAAAGCACCCTCCCTCACCCCAGTTACCAGCAAAAGACAGCTGCTGTTGGAAGAAAAGTACAAAACCCAGTTATCCTTACACTTTACTGATACTAGGCAATGCAGTATACATCATGTGGAGAAGGACAGGAAATTAGCTCATGCTCAAATGCTCCAAAGATACAAAGCAGAGATCTGTTGCCACTGGGAAATGGTCACTCACTTGTACCCAGAACTTCCCACTGATATTAGGTAACATTTACTTACCATGATGGGAGTGGACAAGAAACTGGCCTGAATGCTGGAACAGTGCTGTTCAAAAGGAACTTATACAATGACAAAGTATCCTATATTTGTTCTCTCCAGTATACCAACCACTAGCCACATGGAGGTCTCTGGCTATTGATAAGTGCAGCTATGGACTTCACTGGGTGGATGGGAGTCTGCTCATGGAAGAGACAGGACGTCCCACACTTGAGGCACAGGCATACAATAAGCCTGCCTGACACTAAAACTGGAGAAGAACCAAGAAACCTATCCTGTTCACACCAGGAAACTTTCACCAAGTAACAAGGAAGAATGATCTATTGCTAAGGGAGGAGTAAGCGTACAGAGAGAAATATTTAACTCCCCTCCCACTTCTAAGCTAAATGTGTCACAAACTGACAGATAAAGGTGGAGCAGAAAAGCTAAGAAAAATCACCTGACATTCCAGGCCTCACACTAAATACAAAGTATCAGCAGTCTCTCTATAGCAATGTAAAGACTATGGTAGATCAAAGGTAACTATGACAACCACAAAACCCACCCAACTCAACTACTAACTAGATTGATCAATATCTGTCCATACTAACAACCTGATAGAAGTAGAGTTATATCTATTTCTTGATAGAAATGTTCTTTACTCCAGTTTCTACCATTTTTTAACAAGCAAAGTCTGATATTTAATGCAAAATTATGTGACACACAAAAGCAGGAAACAAAACAATTAACAAAACCAGACTCAGAGATGGTCCAAATATTGAAATTATCAGACAGACACTGTGACTATGATTAATTTGTTTAACAGACCTAGTGGGAAATTTTTAGCAGAAAGTTGGAGACTTTTTAAAGGAAAATGAAAATACTTTAAAAAAAAAATGAAGATGATTTTATTAGGCTGATCAGCAGAATGGATACAAGAAAGAATAAAACTGTACAAAGATCAATAGAAATTATCCAAACTGAAACAAAGAAAAAAGAGTAGGAAGAGGGATAGAGCAATCAAGAGGTGAGACAACAGCAAGTGGTCTAACATAGTTTCATTTGAAGCCCAGAAGTAGGTGGTGAATCATAAGAAATATTTGAAGAGATAATGAGGAAACAAATTTCTAAGTTTAATGACAACAAACCACAGATCCAAGAACATCAGAATAACCAAGGCAGGATAAAATAAAGAAAAACACACTTAGGCACATCATAGTCAAACTGCTAAAAAGTAGTGATAAAGATAAAAATCTTGAGGACAGAAGGGAAAAAATACTACAAACAAAAGAACAAAGATAAGAATGGCATCAGACTTCTCATCACAAACTATGCTACCCAGAAAACAAGAGAATATGCAATGATAGATTTAAATCCAACCGTATCAATTACACTAATGTAAAAGATCCACACTCCAATTATAAGGCAGACACTGTCATATTGAATAATTAAGAATTTATAAATACAGCAACAAGAACATTACAGAAACTAAGAACAGAAAGTTGGGACATTAAAAAAACTAATTAATTATAATCAAACCACTTTTTTGTATACCTGAAACTAACGCAACATTGTAAATTAACTATACTTCAATTTTTAAAAGTTAAAGAAAATAAAAAGGAAATAATAAACTTCTAATTTATACCTAATTTGTACCTTTAGTAGACTGAACATAATTCTGCTAGATTTATATCAATACTGAAGAAATTTAAAAGCATCTGAGATGAAAGCAAATGGTGAATAAAATTAAGTTCAAACTGAAGTAATCTGACTTGACTATTTTTTGTCTTCCTTTGACTTCCTCATATTTTAAGATCTCCGTGCTATTTCCCCCCACCTCCCTAAATATAGCAACATTCATAAACACTGACCTTGCCATGGCTTCTTTCCACTTTCTGAAAACATTTATTCAGGGACAGATTATGTCTAACAGAATTCTTCCAGCCAGTTGGTGCAGTTGCAAAATATGGGAAGCGGTTCAGAATCCAGCTATAAATTTCTTTGACTGGCAAACACTTATTTGGAGAGTGTTCAATAGCCATATAAATGAGAAGACTAAAGGAGTATGGGGGCTTTGAAGTTGCTGATTTTTTTTCTTGGTTCTGATAGCACGACGGTCCAAAGGATGGCACATCATCTCCTTCTATGTCATACAATGGACTAACAATTGGAAGACCTTCGCTTCCAAAGCTGAAGTTTGTTAGGAGATTAGTACTTTCGTGAAGCCAGTTCAAGTTTGTGAGTTCATCATCTGCTGACTCATTGTCCACTAGAGTGGCCTTTGGCCTGGCAGCATCAACAGCTTCAGGCAAGCTTCCCATTTTGTAAATCTGGCTCAATCCTGCAACCTTTTCAGCTCCTGGAGTTTCAGCTCTCTTTTCTGGAGTCATTCCAATTACTGGACCCATTTACTCTTACAGTTCTGCAACAAAAGAAACAATTATCAACCAATGTTATACTTAAGATTCATAAGCACATGGAAAAAGGAAACACAAATTTAAATATCCCCAAATCAGAGAAATTTTATAATCAATATCCCATATAATATTTAAGTATAATATTTGTATAACAAATGCTAAAGGTTATAATACAGAATTTATTTCGTTATTTGAAATGGCTATAAATAAAATGCCCCACTATAGCACAATATGTACAGGTGATATTAATAAAGCTGAATGTATTCTGAATACTTATTACAGTCCCTAGCCCATAATAACTGCCTAATAAGTAACGTGTGCTATTACTAAAAAATGAATAATTATATTTTTGAATTCTAAAATTCTATAATCTATTCATCTATAATTTCACTATAATTACAGTGAAATTAACAGTCGTACCTAAGGCTCAACAGATTTATTATTGTAAATTCCAGTATTTCAGAGAGCTGAAACTCCAGTATTTATTATTGTAAATTCCAGTATTTTAACTCTTCCTTCTATATACTATCTCATCAAGTACTGATGGTGAAAGGTTGACATTCTTAGTCAAGTTTGAACTGTCACTGTATTTTCAAGGGGAGGAAAAAAAACTTTCCAAGCTATCCTTTTTTATTTCTATTCTCTCAATGATTTTTTTTTTTACTTCTGAAACATACTTCAATTCAAAAATCTTACTACGGAAGAATAACTGACCAAAAGGGAAAGTGGCAGAACTAATGTGCCATATAATTCATTTTCAATGGTTCATCAAGGTACCTCATTTCCGAATTCTGTGAAAAACCCTCTATTGTAATAATATTATATATTTATAATAATATACAATATTATATACATATAATAAAGCCTCTAATAATATACTATTATTCTATTCAAACTTCTTATATTTATGTAAGTGAAATAAGAGAAGCAACCCCGGGATTTTATTTTATTTAAAACATAGCTGGCAGGTTTCTCTAATTATGAACACTGGTCAATGTTGGATATAAAACAATCTGGATTCTTGTAGCTATTAGATGTAGTCTCAGAATACCCAATTATCAGTAGCATCCATCAGCTAATATTTGGGGTGTAAGCCATTGTACTAAATACTACATATTGTATCTTAAATGACTATCAATTAAAATGCATAAACTTTATTTACGCTATTACTTAGTTCTACATATGGTCCTTTTCCTCCCACTGTGACTCCCATGATAAGAGTCTTTTACTTTTGTACTCCTAATACATCGTAACAAAACATTGAGCATAAGGAGGCACTCAAATTATAACTTCAAACTGAAATGAACTTATAAGCAACAAATACCAAGTGCTGTGCTACCTACTTTTAAAAGTTACTTTATTTTCAAAACAAACCATTAATGCTAGGAAATATCCCCACTAGTTACAATAAGAAAGTTGAAAATCCCTGTTATGGAAGCCAAGTAAGTAAACTGTCTAATGTTCTAAAGCTAATAAAAAGTGAAGCCAAAATTAAAAATTACACTGAGTTCAAGATTCAAGCTTTTTTGTCCATTCGAGTACACTCAATTTCTTAAGGAACGTTCATTTTTAGCAACACTACTTAAAACAGATACTGTTGACAGTCTCATCAGAAACGAATTCAAATAGCTGCAAATATGTCATCCTCTGAATCACAAGTTTAGAATGAAATCCCATTACTTTAAGATGCAAGACAATACTATGGCAGCAAATGTGCCAAAGATTACAGAAAGCATTGCTTGCTTGGTTACTTTGCCTCAGTTGTGTTCAACTCTTTGCCAGCCAGGACTGCAGCCTGCCAAGCTCCTCTGTCCATGGGATTCTCCAGGTAAGAATACTGGAGTGGGTTGCCATTTCGTTCTCCAAGGGATCTTCCCCACCCAGGGAATGAACCTGTATTTCTTATGTCTCCTGCATTGGCAGGTCGGTTCTTTACCACTAGCACCACATATAGCCAAGCAAAGTTAAAAAATCAAGTTGAAAGACTGACATCCTCTTAGATGGGTTTCAGTTGTCGCTGTATTTTCAAGGAAAGAAAAGCTGTTTTTAAACTATCCTTGATGAGTACTTTAGAACACCAAGTCCACCAAAAAAAATAGGCAAATGATCTTTCCTTACAAATAAGTATATAAATAACAAACGTATGTATTAGAAAATATTCAACTTCACTGATTATTAAAAAATACAAAACAAAAACGTGACATTAAGTATGATAATATACTTAGCATAGTGTCTGATAAACACAAATAATTAGTAACATTATACAAGTTTTGTTGCCTAATGTCAATGGTTTCATGCTAATGCTCAGTTGTTCACTTTCTGTGAACTCGTGGACTGTAGTCCACCGGGCTCCTCTGTCCATGGGATTTTCAGGCAAGAATACTGGAGGGGGTTGCCACTTCCTTCTCCAGAGGATTTTTCCCGACCCAGGGATCAAACTTGTGTCTCCTGCATTGGCAAGTAGATTCTTTACTACTGAGCCACCTGGGAAGCCCTATCACCAACCAGTTAAAAAAATGTATAATACACAATTTTGGGCAAGGACTTGGGGCCATTTTGAAAAACAAGATGGCAATATGCACCAAGAATCATTAAAAATGTCATATTCTTTGATTCAATACTTCCACTTATGATTCACTCCAGTGAAATAATCCTAAATCAGAAAATATTCTCTCCTTATCTTTTACACACACACAAACACATGCACGCACACAGATGTTTATCCAGGAATTATGAAAAAGAGGAAAACTATAAAGTTTATATATTTTATTACAGAGAAATAGCTAAGTAAATGAAAAAACATCTATTTAATATTTAGTAGTCATTAAAAATGAAAATTATGAAGTAAAAATGGAAGATTGTGAAGTAAACAAAAAAGCTTACTAAAAACTGGCAAACAAAAAGTAGGAAATATACATGAAGCTAACAGTGGTTTACACAGTGGAAGTGAGAAATAGATTTAAGGGCCTAGATCTGAGAGATAGAGTGCCGGATGAACTATGGAATGAGGTTCGTGACATTGTACAGGAGACAGGTATCAAGACCATCCCCATGGAAAAGAAATGCTAAAAAGCAAAATGGCTGTCTGGGGAGGCCTTACAAAGAGCTGTGAAAAGAAGAGAAGTGAAAAGCAAAGGAGAAAAGGAAAGATAAAAACATCTGAATGCAGAGTTCCAAAGAATAGCAAGAAGAGATAAGAAAGCCTTCTTCAGCAATCAATGCAAAGAAATAGAGGAAAACAACAGAATGGGAAAGACTAGGGATCTCTTCAAGAAAATCAGAGATACCAAAGGAACATTTCATGCAAAGATGGGCTCAACAAAGGACAGAAATGGTATGGACTTAACAGAAGCACAAGATATTAAGAAGAGATGGTAAGAATACACAGAAGAACTGTACAAAAAAGATCTTCACGACCCAGATAATCACAATGGTGTGATCACTGACCTAGAGCCAGACATCCTGGAATGTGAAGTCAAGTGGGCCTTAGAAAGCATCACTACAAACAAAGCTAGTGGAGGTGATGGAATTCCAGTTGAGCTATTCCAAATCCTGAAAGATGATGCTGTGAAAGTGCTGCATGCAATATGCCAGCAAATTTGGAAAACTCAGCAGTGGCCACAGGACTGGGAAAGGTCAGTTTTCATTCCAACCCCAAAGAAAGGCAATGCCAAAGAATGCTCAAACTACAGCACAATTGCACTCATCTCACACGCTAGTAAAGTAATGCTCAAAATTCTCCAAGCCAGGCTTCAGCAATATGTGAACCGTGAACTTCCTGATGTTCAAGCTGGTTTTAGAAAAGGCAGAGGAACCAGAGATCAAATTGCAAACATCCACTGGATCATGGAAAAAGCAAGAGAGTTCCAGAAAAACACCTATTTCTGCTTTATTGACTATGCCAAAGCCTTTGACTGTGTGGATCACAATAAACTGTGGAAAATTCTGAAAGAGATGGGAATACCAGACCACCTGATCTGCCTCTTGAGAAATCTGTATGCAGGTCAGGAAGCAACAGTTAGAACTGGACATGGAACAACAGACTGGTTCCAAATAGGAAAAGGAGTATGTCAAGGCTGTATATTGTCACTCTGTTTATTTAACTTCTATGCAGAGTACATCATGAGAAACGCTGGACTGGAAGAAGCACAAGCTGGAATCAAGATTGCAGGGAGAAATCTCAATAACCTCAGATATGCAGATGACACCACCCTTATGGCAGAAAGTGAAGAGGAACTAAAAAGCCTCTTGATGAAGGTGAAAGTGGAGAGTGAAAAAGTTGGCTTAAAGCTCAACATTCAGAAAACGAAGATCATGGCATCCGGTCCCATCACTTCATGGGAAATAGATGGAGAAACAGTGGCAACAGTGTCAGACTTTATTTTTCTGGGCTCCAAAATCACTGCAGATGGCGACTGCAGCCATGAAATTCAAAGACGCTTACTCCTTGGAAGGAAAGTTATGACCAACCTAGATAGCATATTCAAAAGCAGAGACATTACTTTGCCAACAAAGGTTCATCTAGTCAAGGCTGTGGTTTTTCCTGTGGTCATGTATGGATGTGAGAGTTGGACTGTGAAGAAGGCTGAGCGCCGAAGAATTGATGCTTTTGAACTGTGGTGTTGGAGAAGGTTCTTGAGAGTCCCTTGGGCTGCAAGGAGATCCAACCAGTCCATTCTGAAGGAGATCAGCCGTGGGATTTCTTTGGAAGGAATGATGCCAAAGCTGAAACTCCAGTATTTTGGCCACCTCATGCGAAGAGTTGACTCATTGGAAAAGACTCTGATGCTGGGAGGGATTGGGGGCAGGAGGAGAAGGCAACGACAGAGGATGAGATGGCTGGATGGCATCACTGACTCGATGGACCTGAGTCTCAGTGAAGTCTGGGAGTTGGTGATGGACAGGGAGGCCTGGCGTGCTGCGATTCATGGGGTCACAAAGAGTCCGACACGACTGAGCGACTGATTTGATCTGATCTGAACAGTGGTTTATATAATAACTTGGTAATTTTTTTCTTTGTTATATTTTCCAGTGTTTAAAATGTTTATTACTTTTATAGTTTAAAATTAAAACAATATACTCCATGCAGAAAAGGTTGTATTAGATTATTTTTAGTTGTATTTCCATTTCACACAAAACAAAATCACAAAACAGTCAGTCTGATCAAAGGCCTCTAGTCAAAAAACAGAAGCTACCTCTCATATTCTTAGCACAGTTTACTTTTTCCTGTAACACAAATTAGCTCACTGGTATGTGGGTAAAAGATTTTAGTACAATGTGAAAGTCACATAGGTTTGTACATGATTTTTCTCAGCCTATGTCTTTACACTACTAACTAATAAAAGCTAAACCTGAAATAAGCTAACATAGTGGAAAGCAGTAAGCTGCTGATAATACAGTACTGTACACAATTCTCATTCAACCCATTTTCCTCCTCTTGGCACAGCTTGGCCACATGCATTTTCTAGAAAATACTTAATGAAATCTCCTCTCCAGATCTTTATGCATTTTACTGCCTCCATAACCCTGTAGCGTCAATCTTTCCTTGCACACCCTTCAATCAGGCTATCTTAGTCTTTTTTTTTTTTAATCTCAGGTTGACTGTAATATTTCTTTACTTGTAATAGATTTAATGTATCTTTTAAAATATTCTAGCATTCTTATTAAGATTTACTTCTGTTAGTGTTCTGGTTACAAAGCTTTGCAAGTTTTGGGTGTGACCCATATCACATGCCCACAGTGTTTTCAGAAATATATAATATGTAACACTGTAACAAAAGGTCTATATATTCTACACCAAAATCAAGAAAACTTTTAGCTTTAAGTTTTTATGAAACTACTTCTTAAAATGAACTGAAAATATTCAGTAGCAGATAATAATATGCATGGAAGTTTGATTCATAAAGCAAAATAAGTACAGAAATAAAAGGAAATCTGGACTAGTGATGTAATACTTCCTTTTAGTAATCTTTTAAGAACAATACTTCAATCAACCAAATATAATTGTTACACATAACAAAGTCACTCAAAATAGGTAGTTAAGCCTAGAAAATGTGGAATTTGAAAAATATATCCTAGGCTTCCCCTGGTGGCTCAGGGAAAGAGTGGTTAACAGTCTGCATGCCAGTGCAGGAGACAGGGGTTTGATCCCTGACCTAGGAGGATCCCACATGTCTTAAGGAGCAACAAGCCAAGTGCCAAAACTACTGAGCCTGCGCTCTGGACTCTTGGAGCTGCCAACTACTGAGCCCATGTGCTGCAGCTACTGAAGCCTGCATGCCCTACAGCCCATGCTCAGCAACAAGAGAAGCCTCTGCAATGAGAAGCCTGCCTGCACACCACAGGAGTAGTCCCTGCTTGCCAAAACTAGAGAAACCTTGTGTGCAGCAATGAAGATGCCACACAGCCAAAAAGAAAGAAAGAAAAATGTATCCTAATTTATTAGGTGTGGAACTAACATAACTCAAATAATGAATACATTCACTATAAACCGATTTCTAAAACCAAGACACTGCTACAAAAAAAAAAAAAAGGAAGTAAATGTACAAGACAATTTAGCAAAATACACATTTGTGACTCTAAATCTACACTTCAGGAAAGAACAGATTTTTCTCTCACAAGGACAATTTTTAAAGTGGAGAGTTCAAATAATCCTAGTATTATTTGAGCCCCTGCCTAGAGTTTCACTGTGTATTGGTCATGCAGTATCTTGAGAAGAGGGCTCAGTATTAAAATGCACATTTTTTTCAACTATGCAGCTCATGCATCTCTAAAGGTGTCTAACAAGGAACTGCATGTCTGCATATCGTGTTCAATGATACAGTGATACTCAACCTCAGGGCAAGAAAAATAAGATTTCCTATTGAAATTCTTAGATCACATCTTAAAATGTTAGAGGAGAGCACTTTTGCTTAGGTTTGTATTATTAATAATACTTGTCTGAGAGGAAATGCTTGACAAAGAATAAATAAGGGAAACCGAGGCAGTGAATTTTCAGTGTTACAAGGTGCTGAATTAAAGGTATTAGAGATCACACTGAGAGCTTTTTTTTTTGCCCGAAATAACTAAGAAACCTCCTAAACATACAGTGTTGTTTAAAAACCACATAGATTTTTATGACTTAATCTGTTCACATTTTAATTGATTGTATCAAAGACAAAGCAAATGAAAATTTTTTCCTTTATAATTAGAATCCTTGAATATTTATTACTTAGCCCTCTAAGTTTTTCACACATCTTACAAAATTGAGTTGTACTGAAGCTTGTTTTCCTGTCCACCAAATTCATTAACATGACTGCAGCAGTAATTCATTCGTTTTTTTACAGATGACTTACATTCTACTTTATGCATATACCACAATTTATTACACTCTTTAGACATTTATTTATGTTTATGTTCGGGGCTACTACAAGTAGTATTGCTATGGACATCCTTGTTTATATCCCTTGGAACACAACTGTAAACAAGTTTTCTGAAATTCTTAAAGCACAATACATGTGAAGCAGCAGAGTTATTGGGTCAGAGTATTCTTTTCTTCAACTTTAACTGCTAATGACAGATTACTACCAGGAATGTACAAGTATACTGTTTGCTCCATGAACCCATCAAAAAAAATTTTTGCCAATCTGATGACTGTGAATTTGTATCTCCTTGTGGTATAATTTGCATCGCCCATATTATTAATGGAGTTGACTATCTCTTCACGTACAAAAGAAACCTAGAAGGCAAACGTGTATGTGTGCGTGTGTGTGTATATATATATATAATTTTTGTGTGTGTGCCATTTCTATTTAGTGTGTGCCCCTTTCCATTAAGTGTCTACTAAAGCCATCTGTATTGTTTGCATACTAATTTTTATATGTAATGCAAATATCTTTCCCTATTTAGATGGCTTGTCTTTTTGTTGCCTATTAATGAAAAGGTTCTCAACTTTAATAGGGTGAATTAACCCTTTTCTTTAAATAGTTACTATAGTGTCTCTCATTTAAGAATTTCTTCTGTATACAAAATTCATAGAAGTTTTATCCCATACTGTCTTCTATATGTATTATAGCTTTTACCTTTCACATTTAAGTCTTCAGTTTCACCCCCAAAATGTATGGATGTATTTTTTAAAATTCAATTTCATCTTTTACATATGAATACACAATTGTTCCAGCATCATTTACTAAAAATTTTGTCCTTTCTGTTGGGAGAACCAATCCATCATTGGCTCTTAGCACTCTAACATTCTCACCAGGCATGCCAAGAATGAAAGACCTTTATGTGACCCATTTCTCAGGATTGTGTTTGCCACACACAAAATTGAGGAATGACTTAACACTTTCTAGACAAAGGGCAGCAAGAGTTCCATTAACATTTCTTTTTTCATATGTAAGTTATTTAAAAGAATATATTTTAATTTCCATGGGATTTTTTTTCTTAGTGATTTCTAACTTTAATGATTTATAGCATACTAACCCTCTGAAATTTGTTGAAACTTGCTTGATGGTCCAGTAGGTGTTGATTTTCATGATGATTCAGCTGATGTTTCTACAGTGATTGGATGCAACATATGTCCATTGGCTCAAGCTTGTTAACTACATTGTTTAAGTTTTCTATATTCCTGATTTTTTTTTTGGGGGGGGGGGTGGTTTGCTCTCTTTGCCAATTAATGAGTTAGATATATTACAATCTCCCACTACACTGGTGAAATTTGTCAATTTTTCCTGGTGGTTCTATTAATATATTTTATTTGTGGTTTTGATTATTAGTTGCACAGAAATTTAAAACTTCTATATATTGATGGAGAAGTGAAACATATACTGTGGTGTATCAACTCTTTTATCTCTAGTAATTCTACTTGCCTTAAAAGTCTATTTCAAATGACATCCCAGTTTTCATTTCATTAATATTTGCCTGGAGAAGGCAATGGCACCCCACTCCAGTACTCTTGCCTGGAAAATCCCATGGATGGAGGAGCCTGGTAGGCTGCAGTCCATGGGGTCGCTAAGAGTCGGACACGACTGAGCGACTTCACTTTCACTTTTCACTTTCATGCATTTGGAGAAGGAAATGACAACCCACTCCAGTGTTCTTGCCTGGAGAATCCCAGGGATGGGGGAGCCTGGTGGGCTGCCATCTATAGGGTTGCACAGAGTTGGACACGACCAAAGTGACTTAGCAGCAGCAGCAGCAGCAATATTTGCCTGGTACATCTTTTTCCATCATTTTACCTACAACATGTTTTCCTTTCGTTTCTTTGTTGTTTAGTCACTAAGTCATGTCTGGCTCTTTGCAACCCCATGGGCTGTAGCCCACCAGGCTCCTCTGTCCATGGGACTCTCCAGGCAAGAATACTGGAGTGGGTTGCCATTTCCTTCTTCATTGTTTCTTTATAGTCTGTACTAACTCCCATATAGCTAAACATTTTAAAATGTAAGGCACTGATATGGGATTTACTTGTATCATCTTATTATTGCATTCTGTTTCCTTCTCTCTTATCCCGCTTGCCTTCTTTGGGATTATTTTTTTCTGGTTCCACCTTTTCATCATCTACTAGTTTGGAAGTTATGTATTTCTATTACTTAAGTGTTACTTAAAATTTTCTACCACACATAATTATCAAAATCCAAAGTTACTTTTAATCTTCTCCTCAGTAATAAAAAGATCTTTTGAACACTAGCTCAAATCACCTCCTCCCAGTTTATAAAATAACTGGCATTTAATCAATAACTAAAATAACTGCTATTTTAGTTCTAGCTTTTTTTAACCCCATCAGTTCAGTTCAGTTCAGTCGCTCAGTCGTGTCCGACTCTTTGCAACCCCATGAATTGCAGCACACCAGGCCTCCCTGTCCATCACCAACTCCCAGAGTTCACCCAGACTCACGTCCATCGAGTCAGTGATGCCATCCAGCCATCTCATCCTCTGTCGTCCCCTTCTCCTCCTGCCCCCAATCCCTCCCAGCATCAGAGTCTTTTCCGATGAGTCAACTCTTCGCATGAGGTGGCCAAAGTACTGGAGTTTCAGCTTTAGCATCATTCCTTCCAAAGAAATCCCAGGGCTGATCTCCTTCAGAATGGACTGGTTGGATCTCCTTGCAGTCCAAGGGACTCTCAAGAGTCTTCTCCAACACCACAGTTCAAAAGCATCAATTCTTCAGCGCTCAGCCTTCTTCACAGTCCAACTCTCACATCCATACATGACCACAGGAAAAACCATAGCCTTGACTAGACGAACCTTTGTTGGCAAAGTAATGTCTCTGCTTTTGAATATGCTATCTAGGTTGGTCATAACTTTCCTTCCAAGGAGTAAGCGTCTTTTAAGACACTATTATTATTGTTTATACAAGTTTTGAAAATTAAATTACACTTCTTTAACATACACTTACCACTGTCCTTTGATCATCATTCCTTCCTGAATCTCAGACTTTCAATGACCATTTTCCTTCTATTTTAAATGGTCTGCTAGGGAGGTGGGGGAGGGACAGCATGAGAGTTTGGAGTTAGCAGACACAAATGATTATATACAGAATGGATAAACAAGGTCCTATTGAATCACACAGGCAACTATATTCAATATCCTGTCATAAACCATAATGGAAAAGAATATGAAAAAGAATATACATATATGTACACCTGAATCCCTTTGCTAAAAAGCAGAAATTAACACTGAATCAATCATACTTCAATCTAAAAAAAAAAAGTGGTCTGCTAGTGAACTTTCAAATTTCTCTGAGCATGTCTTTACTTGGCCCTTGTTCTCAAAAGTTATTTTTTTTGCTAGCTATAGAATTCTGGGTTGAATTAGAGTAGTTCAATGGCAACCCACTCCAGTATTCTTGCCTGAAGAATCCATGAACAGAGGAGCCTGGCAGGCTACAATCCATGGGGTCGCAAAGAGTTGGAAATAACTGAGGGACTAACACTTTCACTTCAGTTTCAGAGTAGGTCAGTTTCTAGATTTATTTTCACTGAGTTTATTATTTTCTTGGTCTCTATTTCCATTATTGCTATCAAAAACTGAAAATCCTTTCAAAGCACTCCATGTTTTATCTTAAATATTTCCCCTTTACTAACCTCTTTTATAATTTTCATTTTCTTGTCTCTCTATATTTCTTCAGGTTTATCTTTCGTTTTATCATTTTTTTCTCCAATGGGGTCTATTTGCTTTTATCTATCCCTTGCATTCTAATTTCAGTTACTATATATTTCCATTTCTAGAACTTCTGATTCTTTTACAAAATGTTTGCTCTTTTCCTCATTGAACATATTAGATATACTTCTTTTACATTTTATATCTGATAACCCCAAGACATGATCTAACTGTAGGTCTGAATACAGATTCTCTTATATTGTACCCTATTTCCTTAGATGGTTTGTAAACTTTTATTTTAAGCGTCTCATTTTTTCATTAAAACTTTACCAACAGGAATTCTTTCACGATTATGATTTGTGCTACTTCTGTCAGGCCCCTGGGAGTAGCAACAATCCAGGATCAGTTAAAATTCTTAGCTTGCAGTCTAATGTGAATTCAAGCTGCAAACAAGTGTCAGGGCTGGTTTGTGGTAACAAATTTTCAGTAGAGATTTATTTTTCCTGTTCACAGCAATATTCTAGAAAGATTGTTGGGAAAGAATTTCTAGACCACTCTTATACCTATGGTAAAGCGCTATTACCGGGGAAGACCTATATGTTTTTACTTTGGCTGGCTCTGGGTTTTGATTCATGATCCCTGAGCCCCTACAAGGCCATGAAAACAGAAGCTCACTTGATTTGGTAAATACCTTCAAGGCAACAGCCAGCTTCAGTATTCAGCTTACCTCACTGGGTTTCCAATTAATATTCGGTTTAAACAGTCTTTACTTTTGGGCCTGAGCACTGATGCATTTGATCCAGCATTTTAGGTTGTTTTCAGCAGAAAGGCTGCTCCAGGTACTTAGTTCGCCATGTCGCTGGAAACAGATGTTTACATTAGTTTCTGATGGCAATATCTCTGAAGTAAATTATCCCATATTTCAGAGCACTGGTTCTTAAGTTTCTTCTGCTTCCCTACATTTGAGAACTTTGACTTACTATCACTAAGAGTTGCTCGTAATGATAGTGATTGCCAGCTGGTAGTAGGTAGAAGACAGTTCCCTGGAGGTGAAAGGTAGTAATTAAAAGTCAGGTGTACATTTTTTGTTCAAGAGGGTGCTTCTTCTCATCCCTTTTAAAAATCATACTTTTTAAATATAGGAAAAATATTTTGACCCCTTAACTATGATTCACACTGGGGGCCCCGATCCTCGCTGGGGCCCCCACTGGCAGGTCTTGACTCAGTCTACCTTTGTGTCCTTTCCTCTAATGACTCTCATAGTTGAGGCAGATCTAGAAGCCTTAGGAGTCAAAGGGAAAATGTGGTTCCAAGTGGAAGGTGAGGTTTAAGCCCCACTTCAATGTTTGTATTGTTTCCATGGCAGCAGGTCACAGAACACCAAAGCGAACAGGGGCCAAGAGATATACTCCAACCCTTTCATTTTACTGTGGAAGAAATAGCCTCAGAGCCAGTGATTTTGCCAAAACCATTTCCTGTGAGGCAGTGCATCCAGGACAACACCTGAGTTTTCCAAAGCCCACTCTCTCCATCCCAACCCTGCTCCACTTTCCTCTCACCTCATCATCCAAGTGCCAGGCTGTCTGGCACATAGCAAAAACACTCAAAGTGTTCAGAAATGCTTGGTGGCTTGCAAGAAAAATCTTAGCCTTCCCAACTCCACTAATGTTTGTCTATCTCCTAGTTGCATATATGAAGGGCTTCTCCCGTGGCTCAGCGGTAAAGAATCTGCCTGCAACGCAGGAGCCGCAGAAGATGCAGGTTCGATCCCTGGGTTGGGAGACTCCCTGGAGGAGGGCATGACGACCCACTCCAGTATTTTTGCCTGGAGAATCCCATGGACAGAGGAGCCTGGTGGGCTATAGTCCATAGGGTCACAAAGAGTCGGACACAACTGAAGCAACTTAACACATACATGATTCAGGCTATTGTAAACAAAGATTTGGCAAAGAATAATACTCACAGGGATTGTTCAAGTATATAGGACTATTTGCCACTTTCTCAGTATTTCTCAATTAGTTATGTGCCATGGATAAACTCTCGGGGACACAAGTTTTAAAAATTTTCATTTTGTGCTTTCATTTCAGAAGCAATATAAAGGAAAAAAATCAAAGACTTAAAAATAAACTTACTTCAGATATTAAAGTCAGTGATTCTAAAAATGGAATCTATAATTATTTTCTTTAAAAGAGATCCATGTATTATTCCAGTTACAAACACTGCTTTGCACTGAAAGGTCTCACATTTGCTATGCTTGAGTTACTGGACTAATCTAAGTTCTATATCTTAGTTCTCAGTTGTACTGTAGTCACTGCACCTGATTATACAGGTATATGATCCCTTATCTAATATCCTTGAGGGCAGATATATTTCAGAATTTATAGAGTATTTTGGATTTTAGAAAGAGACTATGATGTAAATGTGATATGTTATACGACGTGTCATTGAGGTCTGAGACAGGACCCCATAAGAAAGATGTTAATATTTCTGAAGAAAAATGTATATTCACACTAAGAAGGGAGTAAATAAAGGCCATCAATAGTCTTCTATCAGTTCATATTATGTTTTACCACTCAATGGGTTAAAAGAAAATTTGGCTTTCAGAGCATTCTATTAAAAACATGGAAATACAATTATAGAAACATTATCTGCTATAGACTGGAAAGCCAGCTAAGTTTCATTAGAATTTCATACAGATTTGATAAGGGCAAAGAGTCCACATTAAGGTACGTGAATTTAGTGCATAAACTTTGAAAGTTTCTTCCCAACTACTTAGGAGACCCTTTTTGTCTACTTATAATTTAACAGTTGAGGATACAGAATAAATAATCTCCTGTTAAGCAGGAAATATACTATAATATGAACTTTAAAATGCCAAAAATACCTAAATGCATATAGGAATTTTAAATATATTCCAAAGATAACATATTAGCTATACTGGATTATGAGTATAATGTCTTTACATAAAGTAATGTGATAAAAGAGAAAAAGAGAAGTATAAAAGTTATACTATTCAGAATGATCTCTCCTGGTCCTTCAAGAAGAAACCTTTTATTCCTACTACACTTCATGGGTCTGTTGTCACAGTTGTTAGTTATATGGTAAAATAGTGTACAACTATACAACGAAAGGCTTCTTCCTTGAGAAAGAAATAAATGTATGTAATACTAGAAAATACTGAATAGAAATGTGAGGAGGCAGTACATTTGAAGTTAAAATTGTGAAAGATAAGACAATTTCATGTTATAAAGTCATAAAATAGAAATCATTATTATTAATATTAGAATCTGGTGGCAGTGAAGCAGAGGGTTTAAGAGGAAGCATGAGTTGTGAAGAGATACTCCTGGGTTCAAATTCCAGCTCTGCTACTCAACAGACTAGAAGACCTATCAATGTAGAATTCTAACAGTACCTACTTTCATAAGATTGTCAGTACAAACTAAATGAGAATATAAAGGACTTAGAACAGAGGTAGAGAGTAAGGACACAATGAATACTAGCTGGTAATTAATACTGGATGCTTTACCATCTAAGCCACCAGGGAAGTCTAATTATTATTACTATGATTAATTTTTAAACTATTATTAGCTTTCTTTCTAAAGCAGTATATATATATATATATATATATATATATATATATATATAAATGTTGTATCTCTCAAATTAAAAAAAAAGAGAATAAGATTCATAACAATATTTTATGTTTTAAAGTTTAGAAATTTTAAAAAAGTTCTAGCATTAAGGATGGGCCTCCTTTTAAACTAATGACACCCTCTGGTATGGCACAAATTAGGACTTCTCAGAAGAGTGCTGCAATAACAGTTTCATCATGTTCTTTATGATGTGACTTTCACTTCCTTTTACTGTTTCCATGAACTTTATGTTATGTCAATCTTTTACCAATCGTGCCACATGACAGAATCTTTCTTCAAATCTTTCTAGTTTAATAATCTAAAAGAATTTAAACCATATATAAACTTTCAGAACTTTTTAAAGTTGATTGCTATTAATAGCCCCTGAAGAGTTTACGTTCCTTTATTAACAGCTCTGCCTAATGCTAACATTCTAATACACAATAATTTATATATAAAAACAAACAAACCAAGTACACTACCTATGAAATAAAGTATGCTAAGCTTTCACTAGTAACGACATTTTCAATAATAAAAGATGCAGTGGCAATATAATGCTATAATCAAACAGGACAAGAATATACATACATACATGCTATTGTTTAGTCGGAAAGTCATGTCCAACTCTTGCGGTCCAGTGGACCATAGCCCATCAGGCTCCTCTGTCCATGGGATTTCCCAGGCAAGAATACTGGAGTGGATTGCCATTTCCTTCTTCAGGTATCTTCCTGACCCAGGGATCAAACCTGTGTCTTCGGTATTGGCAGGTAGATTCTTTATTACTGAGCCACCAGGGAAGCCCCATCTACATACATAGTTTTATTTATATCCAACTAGTTCAGAATCTACTATCCTGAATCTACAGAATTCTCACCAAGTTAAAATACACAAAATAATTTCTTTCAAGATATTACTATATTGTAAGTTTCTGGATAATATCTATAGTACCTTAAAAATATGGACTCATGTATATAAAATTAAACAACCCCCAAAATCAGGCTCTCAGTCCAGCAATTCCCATGAACATAAAAGCTTTTTCGTGTATACCTTAGTAAAATAAATCCATGGCAAATAAGGAATTAATTGCAATTAATTCAGTTCTATAAATGTGTTTAATAATTTTTAAAAGTCCTTTTCAAATTATTCTAGAGTTTCATGTTACATTTTTCAATTTTAATTAAGTTTTTATCTTACCTATATCATAGTTCTTAGAACCCTATATCTTTAAGTTATTTGTGAGGCAATTTTTTAATTGTAAATTTATATTTAACTCATTATATCATATAATAATTTTTAGGAAATGAAGAGTAGCATTGAAAAAAGATATCAAAAAACAGCTAATTTTTGATGTGCGTTTGTGTTAGTTGCTCAGCCATGTCTGACTCTTTGTGACCCCCATGTACTATGCTAGGCTCCTCTGTCCATGGAATTCTCCAGACAAGATTATTGAAGTAGGTGGTCATTCCCTTCTCCAGGGGCTCTTCCTGACCCAGGCATTGAACCTGGGTCTCTTGCATTGCAGGCAGATTCTTTACCATTTGAACCACCAGGAAGCAAATTTATTACAATTTATTTTTTTCTTATACCCCTGAACATCATTGAATATTTCTTTCCTCATTATACAGAAAGGATAAATGAGAAAAATCATTTTGCTGTTTCTAAAAAACTTTTACTACACTGGAGTGAAAAGGAACCACGCCATCTGTTATGTTCTACTAGAACTGGAAAGAAGTTGAAACCCTCTTGAGCAATCATACCGAGAGGCCCTGAAGAAGGCTTCCAGTCAGTCCCATGCTTAAAGCAAGGGATGGATAATCTCAAGCTATATGGCGGCATATAAACTACAAACAAAGCTGTTTCTCACCATTTTCACCCTACTAGTCTAGCTTCCTATTTAAAATCAGTCTCACTACAAACACTTTAAACACCCAAATTCCTAAAACTTGTGACAAATGAGTATGATATTTGGTTATATTTAATTTTATACACGTACAATCTCTAATTATGTCTTTTTATATGCTCTTAAGACATTTGGAAACATGTCTATTGACTTGTCATTTTACCTCTCACCAAGAACTTATTGTTATCAGTAAATTAAACAATCTTAGAAGTGTCAAAAGAACAACCAGAGAGTAGGCCCCTTTTCAGACTTGTGGCTTTTCCATCCAATCACCTTAAGGTAACCAATATAAAACATCATCTGACAGGCTACGGCAACCCTAGCAAGGGGAAACAAGCTGTCATTCACTTAGCTCAGATGACTAAACAATGCTTTCCACAGAAAACATCTACCACAGAGTTAAGGCATAACACAGAAATCCAAGATGTTTATGAATTTTATCAGAATTGCCTGGCAGTTACTTCAGTTATTTACTGTGATTTAAGCTTGGTCTCTGATTAAGATATGCCATATAATAAAAGGAATTTCCATATAATTTCCCCTCCTTTCCTCATCTTCATCTCCTTAGGAAAAAACCATTTTTATTAATTAACTATAAAATGTACCACTACTCAAGACTGGAAGCCATAGTACTACATTTACTAGATTGACTCAGCAATACAATAAGCTTACAACAAGCTCACCATTAAATATTTTAGCAGTTTACAGATACTATTTTCAAAATCTCAAGTTCATCATTTTTAAATCACGAAAACAATTTTCTGCTAATTTACCACACTGGTAGTAATAATACTGTAACACTTATTGAGTATATACTATTTGCAAGGCATTGTGTAACAAATACAATGCTAAAAACTTTAATATTCTACTAGCTCACATTATCTGATAACTTTGGTAACTCTTAGGTAAGAAAAAAAAATAAGCCATATTGAAGGAACTCACAACCTTTTCCTACAATACATTCTTTGTTTTAAGGTTCTCTGTTATAAATATGGACAGGGAGGCCTGGCGTGCTGCGATTCATGGGGTCACAAAGAGTCGGATACGACTGAGCGACTGAACTGAACTGATCCTGTAAAATCCAATATTGAGAGCAGAGGATAGGTTCAAATCCCTAAAGTATGACTGCAAAAAGACGCATGTTTGATTATAATGCTACATGATGTCACATATCCAGGACAACTGAAGCATTTCGGTCTCTGAGGGATAAAACTGCCTCTTGGTCATAGATTTAGGTGACACAGCATGTGATCCATTGTCTCTAAACAAAAAATGTGTGCAGCTGCATTTTCCAGTCAAGAAAGGGAAAGGGAGGGGAGGACACAGAATACAAAAGGGTCAAACATTTGTCTCATTGGGAAACTTTTTCAAATAGGGATTAAAAAAAAAGAAAATTGAATGAGGGAAAAACCTTTGGCCAACTCATGCTAAATGGCAGAAAACACTAAAATCGGGGAGGGGAGGGGGAACTGTTGTGGTAATCTTCCACCGAATCCACTTATCTCCTAAATCAACTTGCCCAGATACACTGTGTAAACCGTGGTTCAAATGCCACTTCTATCTGAAAAATTCTGTGCTATCTGCACACAGTATAGTTTCCATACACACTGTTGCAGCACTTGTCTTTAAAACATTAAATTAAAAAAAGGGTCTCAGTTGTTCATTTCTTTCTTGGAGGTGTTAAAATGAAGCAATAGCTTTATAAGTTTAAAAAAAAAAAAAAAGAAAGAAAGAAAGGTGTTAGCTTCTAACCAGTAAATAAACCTGATATTCTCTGTATAAAGACCAAATTACCCTTTTTTTTTTAAATGAACCCTAGCATATAACCCACCTTTCACAGAGAAACACTGGTTTCAAAAAATAGTTCCACAATCGATCTAAGTTGAGTGAAAGTTTTCTCTGTTGAGAAAAATAGGTATTTCTAACCCTTGGACTGTAAGGAGATCCAACCAGTCCATTCTAAAGGAGATCAGTCCTGGGTGTTCTTTGGAAGGACTGATGCTAAAGCTGAAACTCCAATACTTTGGCCACCTCATGCGAAGAGTTGACTCATTGGAAAAGACTCTGATGCTGGGAGGGACTGGGGGCAGGAGGAAAAGGGGATGACAGAGGATGAGATGGCTGGATGGCACCACTGACTCGATGGATGTGAGTTTGAGTGAACTCTGGGAGTTGGTGATGGACAGGGAGGCCTGGCATGCTGCAATTCACAGGGTCACAAAAAGTCAGACACGACTGAGCGACTGAACTGAACTGAACTGAATAAATGCTTTTAAAGGCTTCCCTGGTGGCTCAGACGGTAAAGAATCTGCCTGCAATGCAGGAGGCCCGGGTTTGATCCCTCAGTTGGGAAAATCCCCTGGAGAAGGGAAGGCTACCCACTCCAGAATTCTCACCTGGAGAATTCCATGGAATTCTCAGTTGGAGCCTGGTGGGACTGTGAGTCCCAGTCCATGGGGTTGAAAAGAATCAGATAAGGTGATGACAAAATAATTTGTAACTTCTATTAGTATCTAAAACACAGCACGAGTTTATCTTACATGTTATGAAACATGATAGAAAAAAAAGCACTACTAGCTTTTGGTGTAAATCTAGCTTAGAAGACCCATCTTCTCAACCTTTGAGATGACGATCAATGTCACGTCTGAAGAAAAGTGCATTAGAAGCTGAAAAAAACAGTACAGAAAAGTAAATAAAACACAAATGGAAGGAAATACCTTTACCATGTAGAATGAGAAGTAATATCACCATATTGTAACCAGGAAGCCAACAGGCACTTCAGTTTTTCGATAGCACTATAACTGTACTTGAAAAGCTATTTTGAAAGGAACAAAGTTTCAGAAACCTGAAAAATCAACAGATCAAACATCCTAAAGTAAAAAGATAAATTTGGTTGGCATGGGAATACAAACAGGTGATATTCTTTGTCACCAAAATTTATTTATGGGTAATATGGCTTTCAGTGCTTTGAATATAAGCCATAATTAGTCAGCTATGCAGTAAGTATACAGTAAGTTAAATTGTTCCACTGAAAATAAGCATCTTTTAAAAGCACATTCATGATCAAAATAAATTTAATAAAGGCAAACAGTGATATCTTACATTACTAATGCCCCCAAAACAAATCTGGAAAGCAAAATTAGAACTTAAGACTGTATATGGCTGATTTAATATACTGATTTTTTACGTAATTCTAAAAACAATACAGGGGCTCCCCTGGCGGTTTAGTGGTAAAGTATTTGCCTACCAGTGCAGGAGACATAGGTTCAATCCCTGATCCAGGAAGATCCCACGCACACAACTAAGCTCGTGTACCACAACTACCTTAGCCTGCCCTGGAGTGCTGGGAGCCTCAACCACTGAGCCCACATGCAGTAACTGCTGACGCTCGGGCTCCCCAGAGCCTGTGCTCCACAAGAGACGCCACTGCAGTAAGAAGCCTGCGCACCACATCTAGAGAGCAGCCCCCGTTTGCCACAACTAAAGAAAAGTCCATGTAGCGTCGAAGACCCAGCAGTTAAAAATAAATAGGTAAATAAAAACAGACACCCCCACAAAAGTAATAGTAAGTTAACATAAAATTAAGTCCTCTTTAAAATAGGACTAAACTAACCTTATATGAACACTTACTAAAGTCAGATATATTTACGTTAAATTATTAAAGACATATGTTACTAAATAGAATATCTTTCTCCTGCAATATCTGGATTGTTTACCCTCCCTACCACTATTCAGTCAAAACCCTAATATTTATGGCCTCATTTAATGACAATTCCTCCATGTAATTCCCACCTGAACTTCTCTTAGGGATTTCCAGTCTGTCTTACAATGTTCTAAATGTGTTTATACGTCCTCTTTTTACAGTAGTTATTTGTGTCAATAGCACAAAAGAAATAATCAACATGAAATCCCTTTATAAACACTAAAGTTCTATATTATAAAATAAATAAAAAACTAATAAAACCCAGAAGAGACTAGGAACTAATGGGCTCAACATACCTAAGAATACTTCAAGCAAGTACAACTTGGTTCTAACTTGCTGCCACTAGACAAGAAACACAAAGCTAAAATTATATTGAAATTATACTGCAATGATAATATTATGTTAGATACTATGTTCTACTATGCTCTGTGATCTTTTCACTTCCTAAATTTCACTTCTCTACTTAAGAAATTTTATCACAAAAGAAAACTTTAAGACATCAATTATTTTAATTCCATGTGAACAATATGCTATTTTGAAGCTGCAATTAAAGGAAGCTTACTATTAATCCATTTGTATAAAGAACTACCAAAGGAAAAGTCTGACAAAATAGGGAAAATGAATTACTAAAGGTACTGACACAGCATTAATAAACCCCCATTATGACTATAAAACCCACCTCACTCAATCCCATTCCTTGGGGAAAGTTCTTACTCTGTGTTTCCACAGCACTAGAATCTATGTCTAGAAGCGCATGTCTCATACTGCAATTATTTACCTACATGCATCTGATTCTTAGTATTTAACCCAATTTTTGCTCCATAATTTAAGAATGGTTCTAGGTGTATCACTGTATGGTAACCTAAATGTAGGTTAGCTTTTAAATATTGGAAAAAGCTAAAGCATTAAAAGTCAAAGCACAAACACTTGTACATGTGCAACAGAAAGGCAAGCCCATGACCCTTTCACAATTTCCCAAAGGATCTTTAATAGATTCTTAAAGGTTCTCTTAATTATAAAGAAATAATCAGGGCAAAACAACAGGTTCAGAATTTTGTGACATGTACCTACAATCAGTGGACAGTATTAAGTGGCAATAATTTCAGAAGAAATGAAAGTTTTTTGTTAAGATTCAAGGGGAAAAAAGACATGTGCACTCCCCAAATTAAATTAGGAAAAGAATTTTGAGAAGATGGTAACTTTGGTGGTAACAAATTTTGATTCCTTGAAAATCTTCACATAAAAACAGAGTGAGCAACTAGAGAGCAAACACCGAACCCACAGGTAACACAGATATCTACAAAACTATGTTTAACAAAGTCTCCCCACCAACCCCAAAATACAAAGGGCCTAAACAAATCACCAACAGTCCACAGTCTTACTTTCTATCAGTGACTAGGTGAGAGAAGACAGAGGGAAGCAAGGAGGGACTTGAGACCAAAACAACAAAATAGCCAGTATTTGCTGGAAACTACTGACAGGCAGTTTGTACTGAACGAAAGCTTAAACTATTTCAAAAGTAGGTAAATGCAAGGAGACCACAGTAAGGCTACAGTTCCTATAAGCATGGAACAATCTAGTCCCTTTGAGCATTCAAAACTTGACATTTGGGGCTCTCTTCTAAGACAAACTCTAAGCTTAAGAGGAAGTACTAGGAATGGCAAAAAAATTAAGCAGGATAGGGAAAAAAAAAGAGATAAAAGAGAGTCCAGACAGAATACCAGAGTAGAACAGAGCCGGGAAATCTCAGAAAGCCATTCACCATTTTTAAAATCATGAACAGCAACAAAAAAAAACAGGACTGTGAAGTTAAAAGAGCTATTAGAACCAAGCCTCCTCCCAGAAGTTCAAGAACACTAGTTTCATGTAAAGAAATGATGAAAAGCGTTGAGGAAGAATATCACACAAAGTTACAATAAGAGAAACAGAAAAATAGTTAAATTCAGAAGCAGGGGCAAACAGGGACCATGGGTAAAAGTTTCCATCACACAAGATGAATACGTTCAATACTAGAGATGTGCTGTACAACAGAGTTCCTACAGTTAATAATACTGTATTGTACACTTAAAATTTTAAGAGAGTAGATCTCATGTTAAATTTCTTACTACAGTATAAATACAAAAATGAGCTTGAAAAATTACATAAGACATGAAAAAAAACATATATCAGAATTAGAAAAGCTCAGAAATAAAACAGAGCTCAAGAATCTGAAATAAAAGGGAAAAAAAACCTGTTTCAGAAATGAAGTAAAGAAATACAAGAAAAAATAAACATACAAAGCCTTAAGAGAAACAAAGGATGAAAAGGAAGAAAAGTTAATCAGAAAGAAATAAAGAGGAAGCAGGCTACCCATACTGTATAAGAATACATAGTTGGGAAACTTAAGTGATTTTCAGAAAAGCTAGAATACTGGTTACTCTTTAAAGAAAGGGAGTTATGCTTTGGAATAGGCATGTAAAAGGGCATCTAAAGTGGCTGGCAAAATTCTATTCCTTAATATGAAAGATGGTTACATGAGGGTTGGCCTTAGAATAATTCACTAAGCTACACATTTCTTTGGTGGTTTTTAGCATCTACATTTTAACAGTAAAAAGCATTAAAAATTTTAGAAAATAAAAAACTATCAGTTCAGTTGCTCAGTCGTGTCTCTTTGCGACCCCATGGACCACAGCATGCCAGGCTTCCCTGTCAATCACCATCTCCCAGAGCTTGCTTAAACTCATGTCCATCAAGTCAGTGATGCCATTCAACCATCTCATCCTCTGTCATCCCCTTCTCCTCCCGCCTTCGATCTTTCCCAGCATCAGGGTCTTTTCCAATGAGTCAGTTCTTCGCGTCAGGTGGCCAAAGTACTGGAGTTTCAGCTTCAGCATCAGTCTTTCTAATGAACATTTAGGACTGATTTCATTTAGGATGGACTGGTTGGATCTCCTTGGTGTCCAAGGGACTCTCAAGAGTCTTCTCCAACACCACAGTTCAAAAGCATCAATTCTTCGGTGCTCAGCTTTCTTTATGGTCCAACTCTCACATCCATACATGACTACTGGAAAAACCATAGCTTTGACTAGACGGACCTTTGTCAGCAAAGTGATGTCTCTGCTTTTTTAAACATGCTGTCTAGGTTGGTCATAGCTTTTCTTCCAAGGAGCAAGCATCTTTTAATTTCATGGCTGAAATGCAGTCACCATCTGCAGTGATGTTAGAGCCCAAGAAAATAAAGTCTGTCACTGTTTCCACTGTTTCCCCATCTATGTGCCATGAAGTGATGGGACCAGATGCCATGATCCAATGCCATGCATTGGAGAAGGAAATGGCAACCCACTCCAGTGTTCTTGCCTGGAGAATCCCAGGGACGGGGGAGCCTGGTGGGCTACCGTCCATGGGGTCGCACAGATTCGGACACAACTGAAGCGACTTAGCAGCAGCAGCCATAATCTTTGTTTTTATATTACTACTTCTAGCTATCAGTACAAAACATAGTAACAAAAACATCTTGGAATAACCTTCAAAATGACTTAATAAAATTACAGGACAAACCAAGAGACAGGCTTCCCAGTGTTTCATCCTGATGTTTGGCAACCAGGACAATGAATTAAAAAGTCCACCATCTTATTATACAGATGTGATCTGTTTTTTACATGTAACGCATGCTCTAAAAGTATTTGACATTTACTCATTCTTAGGATAAACTGCAATACTTAAAACATGCAAAACATTTTTTCCATTGAGAGATACTCTAAAACTGCCAAGAAAACTCACCTTTGAGAAAAACAAACACAGTAATTTAAAAAATAAACATAATTAAATTCAACAAGCATTCACTCAGCATATGCTATGTGCGCATGTGTGCTAAGTCACTTCAGTCACGTCTGAATCTTTGTGACCCTATGTACTGTAGCCTGCCCAGCTCCTCTGACCATGGGATTCTCCAGGCAAGAATCCTGGAGTGGGTTGCCATGACCTCTTCCAGGGGATCTTCCCCACCCAGGGATGGAACTAGTGTCTCCTGCATTGGCAGGCAGGTTCTTTACCGCGAGTGCCACCTGGGATGCCCATGTTATGTATGAGGTGTTTACAATTCAGTTGAAGAAATAAGTAACACAGATAAGAGAAAGCTATATACAGTAAGTGCTTTGAGAAAGGTACAAAGTACTATGGAAGAAAAGGACATCCCGCCTGCTTAGTATTTTAACCAGATGCCTCTCATACTCCTCCAGTTCATCTTCCCCAATACTGGCAGAATGATCTTTCAAAGACCCCAAATCCTCTTTTTAAAAGAGGATTTTTCCCCCCTTTTTAAAAGGGATTTCACAAAATAACAGTACACAGCAGACAATTCAAAAGCCTTACAAGAACCAGGCAGGCAACAAACAGTAAAGCTGGTCTTCTGTAAGAAAGATGGAGACTGCCAAAAGACGGCAGCTACTTATAAGTTTCAGCCGATCAAAACTATGAAACCAATGCTGCCACAATCTTCATTTTTTCCAAGGGGCAAAAGAACTCTAGATTTTTGTGTGAAATGCACCGACATTTAAATATTGGCAAATGGAGGGGGAAAGTTTTTTTTTTTTTTAATATTTCAAGCCCAACAGAACACAGCTGGAGGTAAAGGTTGCAAACTTTGGCTTACAGAAATGATACTAACATTCCAATAAAGGGCCCCTACTGTCCTCAAAACTGAATTACGGTTGTCTTCAAATTCAAAGGAAACAATGAGCAATTTTCTCATAACGTTTTCTTCAAACTTTAGCACCTGCTACCATTAGTCTGCTGGCAATAGCAAAAATGCAAGAAAAAATAGAAAAGGAATATTTGATAGTCACCTCAAAACTGCTTCACCTTTTTTTGGTTGTGATCAACAGTTGTGCTCACACCATTTTATACTATATACCTGTTACATAGTCAAATTTTCTGTTCCTAAAATTGTTTCTAGATTATATGATAGAATCAAATATATTAATATACCTGTTCTTTAGCAAAAGAATGCCATGAGACTTCAGAAAAACCACGGGCCTAATAAAATCTAAAATCTTTAGCATCAGATCAGATCAGATCAGTCACTCAGTTGGTGGCTGACAATTCCATACAAAATCTGGCTTCTGTTTGCACCTATTTCACACCACCCAAGCTTCCTGAATACCCAGTGTTCTTTTTATTCCTTTATGTCTTAAGATGTATTTCAGGCTCTCCACCCTAAATTCTCTCTCTAGCAGCCTTCCTTGAATTATTTAATTTTTCCAATCATGCTTCCTCAGCATCCTATTTAGAGTCCTATTACAGAACTTGGGCTTCCCTGGTGGCTCAGACATATAGAACTTACTTGCTACTTCTGATTATTCACCATTATTATTCAGGCACTAGACCAGTTTTTGAACTTTAGATGCTATCCCACAATAAGAAATACATTTTTATAAGAGAACCATGACATGCTTGCATATATAACTGAAACAAAATGAAATAACACTTTTACCCTTACCACATACAACACACTGACATTTTCTATTTGATTGTATTTTTTTAAGAAATATTGGTCACAATTTACTATATTGATTCTCTATCATTCATTTAAGAAATGCTGTACTAGAATAAAAATCCTTGGAGGCAGAACAAAAATACATTCATTTTTATGCTCTGCCACACACCATAACATTTAGTAAGCAAATGTTTAAATGAGTAAATAAAGCAGTATTCTGTACTAGAAAAGTAAAAGAGTAATAAGGCTTTGAAGTCAAGCAGACCCATCACCTACCAACTTACTTATGCAGTCTCTGACAAATGACTTCACCCCCTTACATCCCAAGGAATAACACTACTTATTTAATTCACTATGACAACAAAGTAGTGGCCTTCATGTCACAGAATGTGCTAAGTCACTTCATTCCTATTTGATTCTGTGTGACCCTACGGGCTGTAGCCTGCCAGGCTCCTCTGTCCATGGGATTTTCTAGGCAAGAATACTGGAGTGGGTTGCCATGCCCTCCTCCAGGGGCTTTTCCCAATCCAGGGATCGAACCTGTGTCTCCTGCATTGGAAGGCAGGTTCTTTTACCACTAGAGCCACCTGGGCACAGAATAAGCATTGTATAAATATTAGTTTGCCTGTATTCTTCCTTCTTTTCCCAGGAAAGAAACATCTATCTCTTCCTGGCAAACATCCATTTTTCAAAGACTTCAGGTCACAGCACAAAGAATATGAAATTTTAAAATCTGACAGACCTGGGTTCAAACACCCAGCTCGGTATTTACATAACTTCTGTTTCTCTATAAGAATAAAATATGTCCTGCCCAGTCATTATGGATAATTATATATTCATGTGTCTAATATAATACCATGTCAGAATATAGCAGGTACTTGATAAAAGGTAGGAATTGTTGCTATGATTATTAGTAAATGTTGCTCACTCAGCACAGATGAAGAATTTAACCTGAACTTTTAAGGAAGAATTGGACAAAAACTTAGGGCAGACAGAATAGTAAAATCTCAATTTACAAAAAATCTCTTCCTTTTTTCCTATATTTCCTCTTTTAAGACAAATAAACCACAAGGATGTAAAGTTCATCAATTTCCTCAATTCTATACTTCTAAGGTTATATAAAAAATTCAAAATAACTGTACTCTGTGTCAAAACTCTAATTTAAATAATAAATTATACTCAGTCAGCTGAACATTGTAAAATGTGAAAAGTGTAAATGTATTAGCAATGCATTTTAGAGAGAATTTCAATAATGTAAAAATGCTTTCAGTTAACCCAGTTAAGTAGTAAAAATTAACTGAAATTCTTATTTAACATTATCTTTCAAACCACTTCTGAGGGGGAAAAAAATTAGCAAAAGCAGCAAATATCTATGAAAATACAATCAAGAAGTCAAGAATTTTCTTATACAATGTGCAAACTTGATAAGATATGAAGATTATTAATGATAATTAAACTATTCTGCTAACTTAATAGTACTACACCTACTTGGAGAGAATCAAAATAATTTTCCATTATTCATGTTGGTAGCAAAAAGATGGGTATTTTAATAGTATATACATATTTAACTTTTACAATAACAGCATATTTCTACATGGCTACTTAGCTTTATTTAGCCTTTTAGGCTTACAGTAATACTATGTTTACAACTGTCAATGAAATAAGACCTATATAGATGAGCAGATATATTCTATTTTATGTTCACATCAGGCTGACTCCAAAAGAGTAGAATGATGTCTCTTAAATACAGTAGATGCTCGATATACTTAAACACAGCACTTAAATACAGTAGATGCTCGATAAATATCTGTCCAAATTTAATGTTTATTTATGGACAGGAAAATTAGGTTGAGGGAAATAAAAAAATACACAAATCAAAATTAGGTCAAGGCCTTGAGCATGAGCCTTGCTTGGCAATTTGACTCCAAACAGCAGAGTATAAATGGGTGGGAAATGAAACCTGACAAAGACCTCAAACAATTAATCAAAGCCTGTTAACATTTTCCATTTTTTGTTGTCAGTATGTACCCTTGATATGCTGTGATGAGAATGGCACTTCACCTCTGTGGGCTTCCTCCCTAAAACCCATTACCCATGTCTACTCATGAGGAAAACATCAGGTAATTTTCAATTAAGGGATATTCTATAAGATTTCTGACTGGTACTCCTAAAAACTCCCACAATCATCAAAAATAAGAAAAATGTGAGATACTAGAATTCTGAAACAGAAGAAGGACACTTGGGAAAAACTAATGAAATCTGAATTAAGTATGCAATTTAGTTAATAGTAAAGTAGCAACTTTGTTTCCTTAGTTGTGACAACTGTACCATAGTAATGTAAGAAGTTAACAACAGGGTAAACTGGGTGATTATACTCTACTGTCTGGCTACTTTCTGTAATTGTAAAACTATTCTAAAACCAAAAGTTTATTTAAATTTAAAAAAAGGGCAAGAGAAATAAGAAATATATGAATCAAAATCCTTTGGAAGTGAATGGTGATAAACATTCTTTTGGATCCTTTATATTTGGTAGCACTCTCATACAGTGGAAATTAAGGTTTTGAACAAGTCTACAGTATTAATTATGAAGTCACATATGACCAAAGCAGATGCTCCTTACTTTTGTTTTCCAAAGCATCATTCTTAGGCCTCCACACTTCAATTAGTAACTCTGTAACAAAAAATTGTAACATTAGCTGTCACCTCTATATTGAATGAATTATCTCACACCTCTAATCTCTAGTCATTAAAGATTATATTCACCCTGATATCCTCTACTCACATTACCCTCTAACTAAACTCACCATCTTCTTGATTATGCTCCCTTTCCAAACCTCATTCTCAAAGTTATTCCCCTTCTATAGTCAATAACCAGCCTTGCACAACTCTGTCAAATGAACCTTCCTCAAATAAGGACTTTATCCCCTCATTCCCAGGCTTAAATGCCATCTTTTTTTTTTTTTTTTTATTAAACCATGTTTAAATTCAGAAGTGATATTTGCAAGGCTATCCATAATTGGTTATGCTTTCATACCCTTCATGCATACCTTCAATCCATCTCTCTACCTTGTAAGTGCTGCCTTTCCTTTATTCAGAAAATAATCAAAATACTCACTAAGCATCTATCTGGGGGCGGTGGAGGGAAGACTCCTCTGGGTGGTCAAAGACTTTGTAATTTTCTTGGGATGAAAAACAGGGAATCTGTTTTGCAAGGCTGTAGCCTTAGTTCCCATAACAGTGCCTGGCAAATGGTAGGTGCTCGAAAACTATTAAAAAAAAACACACAAGGTAATATAGAATGCTACAACCCAAGAGAATAAGACTTTTCCGTTTGAGAGGTGGAAGGCAGGTCTAAAATGATTCCAAGGCTCTCAAGACAATTAACATTTTAACCAAGCCTCAAGTTTGAGTCGATTTTCAGTGGTTAAGAGGATGTGTGTAGGTGCATTTCCAACAGAAAAATGTTGTATCAGCCAAGGGAAAAAGTAAATTGTTACACCATGTTGAAGTAGTAAATAATGAACAGTTCCTGTGGAAGATAAGATGGGAGACTAGGTCCAAATTTCAAAAACTCTTGAGAAGAAATTTGAAATTACTCTTGATATAAGAGGTTTTGGTCATTAAAAGTGATATAATCTTTAGGAAGATTAATCTAGGGGGACTAACATGAAGGTAAGGCTTCTGAAAGCAAAAACCTTACTCTCTTCAAGAAGTTACCCCTCTATCTTGCTCAAACCTTCTAATTTCCTTCTCAACTCTTACAGTACCTGCCTGCATCATACAATTTAACTCCTAATTATATCATCTCACACTGTAAATTTTTTTTTTCACATGTATTAATCATGTCTCTTCAACCCAAGAATAAGGATCAAATCCTAGAGCACTTTTTCTTCCCTAAGCAATCAACAAAGAATTGGGCCCTTTATTCTGGAAGACCTTTTTGCAAGTATGCAAAATCCAGTTGCGAAAATGACAACAATCCAAAAGCAAGGCACACATATACAAGCTGCCACAAGAACAAGATTAATCCTTGTTTGGATGGCACTTTGTAAAGTTTTATTTGATAGCCACATCCCATAACTATTAATGTAGTTATCTCCCAGCATATGTTTTCAGTGTTTCCTCCATTATATAAGTACTTTTTCATCTCATTTAGTTTTCTTTCTCAACTATGCATTGGTCTCAGTGGTCACCCCACATATTCACTTCTCAATTGCATTGTCTTTTTTGCACTGAAGCCTCTCCAATCTTTTTAGCTATTAACTTCCCTGAAAACCATTATTATGGCATATTAAAATTCTAACGAATGGTGCTGCTATAACTTTTCCACATAATTCTAAATGTTTCCTGTGGTTTAGCACTCTTCAAATAAAACTGATGCAAATAAAAACATATGTTACAGAAATAATTCAAATTCACCAAAACATTTACAAAATTTAACATGATGAAATCAAAGATTGTATGTACTTAAAATTGTATGTATTGATACCTAAATTCTGAAAACTCCAAACTGTCCAAATATCTATCTTCAACATTTTTTAACCTATCTTACTTTAAAATCATTTAATAATATATTTATTTTGCTTTTTGTTCTTTTTGATCTTCAGCCCTTGGCCTCTTACTTTTATATATTCTAAAATAGTTTCATTTCTTTAAAATCTGTTGATGTTAACATCTATACTAGCTGTTAATACTTTCCTTAAAAAAAAAAGTGCCCATGCACAAATCAAACAAAGTATTTTATCTCTGAACAAGTATTTCCACTAGTAATACATCTTTTCAGGTCATAATGAAACTATCAAAAAGAAATCCTCCAGAATGTGATTACTTCTGATTACATTAGAAACTTAACCACTCTGAAATTCAAACGGATTTTTTTTCCCAGAGTTGAGAAACTTCATAATGTACTCTTCTGTTCCCCAACACTCCTTAATGGTACCTAATACTGCTTAGATTTTACACAGGAATCATCAAAACAGGAGAAGGCACCTTACACGGACTGCAGGAAAATAGGGAGAAGTCGACTTGGTTGGAACAGAGATAGAGAAGAACAATTCAACTTTCTCCACTTCCCCATCTCAGGAAACACCAAAATGTGGGTCCAAAGCAAGTGCAGGGCTACAAAGCCCCTGGCTGCCACTGAAGCCTCTGCTCTAGAGGCACTAGGGCACTCAATGACACTCAGTCGGCCACGTGGCTGTCACAATCAGAAGACAGGATTAACAGTGTAAACTAACCTGGAAATAACAATCGACCTCTTCCCACAACCTCAGAGTTGGGGTGAAAGAAAGAAGTTGTGTGTCATTTCCTTGCACGCTAAGGCTTTTTTTCTATAAACAGAAAACGAAGTATAGGGGCTGCTTTAAAGAGCCTTTAAAGCAGAAATCAGGTCCCGGAAGATTCCCGAGAGTGTGCCCCCAGTGAATTAAGACACGCTAACTCTCGTGAGCGGCGATGGCAACAGAGGCATTCTGCAAAGGGGCAATGGGGTGGAGTATAGTAAAATGGAGCACTACACACATGGGCGGCTTTCCCCTGACTCCCACCTTCTTCCCGGGTTCCAAACTCTCGGCTTTTGCCGCGGGGCGAACTCAGAAGGGCTGAGGGACCTCGCACACGCCCTCACGACCTCTCGCCTTCCCAGTAATAAGAAATGAAGGGCAGAGATAGAGGGCCCAAGAGAAGCGGTGAACAGGAAGTGTCCATATTGCAGAGCAGAAACACTAACTCCCACCCCGAGATAGCACCCTCGGCGGACCCCCCGGCGCCCGCTGGAGGAAGGGCCAGAGCGTGCCGAGGTCGGCCACCCCCACATCGTGACCCAGCCCTGCCCACCCCAACGCTCGGCCGCCCGGCTGCTCGGAGTTGACTGCCGGCCGCGCCCGGCGCCTCCCCGGGCTCTACTTGGCACGGCCCAGCCAGTCCGCCCGGGGCCGGACGAGAACTCCACGCCCGGCACGTCTCGCTGCACTTCAAGCCGGGGGAGGGGGGGTTCCGGCAATGACTCTCGACGGGCTTGGAGCGCTTCCCTCAACAGTAGATTCGCTCCGAGTCGAGCCCGAAGAGTCCTCGGGGCCACCTCCAAGCCTTTCCGAAGTGCCAGCAACACTAGCCGCGGTTTCCGCCGTGGACACCCGCTCCCGGGCCGTCATTACACCCCTCAAGAAAAACTCCTAACTCCTCACCGGGCCGCACTACCCTCAGTTCGCCGCCCCCCGGGAGCCCACAAATCACCCAAGCCACGCGCAAGGGAAGACTCCCCTGGCGGCGCCAATTCATCACGGGACAAAAATGTCCGAGCGCGTCACGGGACAGCCGCCTCCGCGCCCCACGCCCGGCGCTGCCGCACGCGCTGTCTCCGAGCCCGGGAGCCGCGACGCGGCTCGGGGCGGGGAGCACGGATGCCGGGCAGCGCCGGCTGGGGAAGGCGCCGCTCCACGCGGGACTCACCGTCAGCTCGGCCGCCGCAGCGGAGGGGCGAGGGATGGGTAGGAGAAGACACAATATGGCAGAGCACCACAGCTGCTCTCGGCCGCTTCCAGTAGCCGCCTCCGGGAAGACGCGGCCACGAGCAGGCAGCTGCAGCTGCGGTGGCGGCCGCAGCAGTACCACATCCCCCTCCCGTTCGCTTCCTCCCCTCCCTCCGCCCTCCCCCGCTGCCATGGCAACGAGGCGCCAAGGCGATTAGCCCCGCCCCTCCTTCCAGTCCCCGCCTCCAGCGACTTCTCGGGAGGGGGGCTCCGCCCTTCCTTCCCACTCCCCTCCCACCTCCTACCCGAGGTCCAGGCCTGGGAACCGGCAGGCTGCTGAGGCGGCGGGAGGTGGAGGAAGGGGGTTGCGGTGTCCGGAAGGGCGGGGCTCGCACGCAAGGCAGGGCGGTGACGTTGTGAGCCAGTCAGGTTTCGGGCTGTGGAGGGGCTGGAGAAGGCGGGAAAATGGAAAGGCCTCGCCTGTCCGGGAAGGACCTTATAGGAGTGAGGCGGGGCGCGGCGCGGCCGCTGAGTGGCCGAGATGGGGAGGGGGCGGGACGCAGCTGGGCGGGGCGAGGATGGACGCCAGGCTGGTCAGTCAGAGAAGCGAGTCCTGCGAGTGCTGCGGGTGCTGCGAGTGCAGCGACCGCCCTCTGTAACCCGAACTCTGTGTGTTTCCTCAGGAGCTTTCCGCCATTGGCCAGGCTTTAATTGAAAGAGCTCTAGAAACGGTAAAGCACTAATAGAAATTTACAGTAGTATCACCCTCGCTTGACTGAAAGTTTATGTGGAAACTAAGCTCAAAGTGAGATTAAAAAAAAAAAAAAAGGGCTTGGGAATCAGACCCAAATTTTAATAAGGAGCTCCAGAACGCGCACTAAGTGCTATGGACTGGGCTAAATTCTTTACACGGTTACATTGTTGTAACCGTAATGCTAAAATAGTATTGCTAGATAAAATACAAGTGTGTCTAGTTAAAGCCGAATTTCAGCATAAGAATGTTCCATTTGAGAAATACTTCCTACTTTGTTTTGTTTTTATACGAAATTTGCCAACCCTCTCCTAACTCCTAATAATTCCCACTTTACAGTTAAGGAAACTGAAGCATAGAAAAATAACCTGTCAAAATGGGTAAGTGACATAAGGCTCCATTTTACCGTTACCACTTTGATCCTGATAATTAAAATTATAAATTCCTATACTACATCTTCAAAAACTAGAGTAGCAATACCTACCTCGCAAATGTGTTGAATGGATTTTTTAAGAAGAAGTGAAGTGAAGTCGCTCAGTCGTGTCCGACTTTTTGTGACCCCATGGACTATAGCCTATCAGGCTCCTCCATCCATGGGATTTTCCAGCCAAGAATACTGGAGTGGGTTGCCATTTCCTTCTCCAGGGGATCTTCCCTACCCAGGGATCGAACCGGGGTCTCCTGCATTGTGGGCAGACGCTTTATCCTCTAAGCCACCAGGGAAGCCCAAGGGTATATGAAATAGACGTGGACAGTAACTGAGGCACAGTAGGTACTAACCGAAGTTCATTTCCTTCCTGAACAATGAATGTTAACAGTATATGAGCCAGGTTCTAAGTATAAAGTGGGCAGAATATAAAACAAGCTGCCTGCTGAAAACAAAACAAGCCAAGCTGTGGGGATGACAGAGATACAGAAGAATTATAGGAATCACCATATATAGTAAAAAATGGAAATGTTCCCCTCGTTCCACGGATGAAAACACTTTTTAATATGATTTGTTCAGTCATCTACTAGTTCCGCTTACTTTTGATTACACTGTCCTAGAGGGCCTCTTGGCTGCATTCAGAGTTAAAAGACCACAGGCAAATGTACAGCATGCTTCAGTTGAGGTTGCTCCCTTCAGTGCAATCTCTGTTGCCCCCTCAAGTGGGCAAATTCAGGGAAATTTTAGAGGAAGAGTATAGCAGAAAGGGAAGAGAGGTAAGCAGGAAGTTTGAGAGAAGATGGCTTCTGGGGAATGACAATCTTCTCAGACCTCAGTCTTGTTTTATCTCTGCTGGTCATTGTCGTGGTGGCCACTGACATAGGTCTTCATCTCCCTACAGGTTATTGTACTAGTGTTTTACTTGAACCATGGGACTTTAGTTTCTCTTTTTCCTTCTAATCTCTTTTAAACCCAGATGACCAAACAATCCTCCTCAACTCCAGAAGAATTACAGAATAAGAACTGGAAGTTATATATACTTTAGAGATATTTCATCTAGGAGCTCAATCTATCATAGATGGGAAAACAAATCCAGAAAAATGATGTAACTTGTCAATGATCAAATAATGAATCTACTGCATCAACATTCAATAAGTTTTCTCTACTTGTCCTCTCTACTGATTGATTCACCCCAGAGAGGCTGGAACATTTAAATAATCTCTGTGGGTGAGGCTCATGTCTCTTAGGAACTCTGTCATACTTAGTTCAGAGTCCAGGGACACTTGTATATACTTTAGTGGCTATTTTAGTGGACTTTGAATAGCTACCAAGGAAAATCTCTGATTAAAAATAACTATGATTCAGAGTGAGTAGCTTTTCCCCAGGAGCTTACAAGAGTAAAAAGGCTAAGAAACCAGAGCCTAACTCTTTAGGAAAAAGAGAATCTTGGCATTTAAGATCTTCTGGGTGGTGCAGTGGTAACAGGAGACGCAGGCTTGATCCTACTGTCGGGAAGATCCCCTGGAGAAGAAAATGGCAAGCCATTCCAGTATTCTTGCCTGGAAAATTCCATGGACAGAGGAGCCTGGTGGGCTACAGTCCATGGGGTTGCAAAGAGTTGGGCACAACCGAGCAACTGAGCACACAGCACACACAAAGCTTGTATTCTTCTTTCTCCAAAATATTTTACAGGAACATGGTCATTAATAAACTTTACTGAAGACAAATTTTAAAAGTATATTGTTTAAAATGTCCTCATGTTTAGGTTAAAAAGTGATAGTGATCTCGGATGGCCTCAGCCTGCAGCAGCTTGAAGCAGGATTTCAGTTGCTAGCCAGAGTTTGAGGTCAGACAGTGTCAGGGAAAATGTTGAATCCTAGCCACTAGACCACCAGGGACCAGTTTACAATGACAAGCTGTGTAGAAATGAATTTCCACATAGAAATGGAAAGTAGTGAAGCAAGTAAAGAATTTATTAGGAGAAAAGAGAATACAGTATGTTTGGATAGACACATGAGTGGGCTCAGAGAGAGTCGCACTCTTCTGGTGGTTTGACTCATTTCTATGGGGCATAACTAACAGGTTTCCTTTGACCAATTTTCTTGCTTTGCCTGGTTCTGAGTCTGTATTTGGTATATATCAAGGTCCTCCCTGTGTGCACACACACATCTCTAAGCCAAGATGGATTCTAGTGAAGAGGCCCATGAGTAGTTGATGTTACTTACTATGAGGTGACACTCTCTCCCTTTTTGACTTCCAAGGAGTCTTTCTGCACATGCGTAGTTAGGGAGTCTCTTCCTCCATCATCCTGCTTTTATGGAGTTTCTCCTATTATGGAATTTCTGTCCACAGAGGAGAAATTGTTCAGCCTGGGGCCCATCTATCTCCTGCCTCAATAGAAACTCAAACATACACGTTTATATTTTAAATGCTTCCCTGATAGCTCAGTTGGTAAAGAATCTGCCTGCAGTGCAGGAGACCCTGTTCCTGGGTTAGGAAGATCCCCTGGAGAAGGGATAGGCTACCCACTACAGTATTCGTGGGCTTCCCTTGTAGGTCAGCTGCAATGTGGGAGACCTGGGTTTGATCCCTTGGTTGGGAAGAGTCCCGAAGAAGGGAAAGGCTATCCTCTCCAGTATTCTGGCCTGGAGAATTCCATCATCTGTATAGTCCAGGGGGTCGCAAAGAGTCGGACATGACTGAGCCACTTTCACTTTCTTTCATTATTACATCATGTATATTTAACAAAAGACTTTTTGATCACGAGTTGATGAGTCCAAAAATAACCAGTTTACCAACAAGGGCTCTAGACTTCAAGCCCCTTGAGGTCAGTTATCTTGTCTTCTTCATCCTTACAATGTAATTTCTTAGAATAGCTTTCAGAACAGAGATGATGTTTAGTAGTGTTTGTCAATAAAAGAAATAACTTTCCTCAAATGATATCAGAACTAGGATACAACATTGATAAATACTGGTCTGCCACTTTGACTCAAAAGTCAAAGTGAGTGAAATTACAACTATGAGTGAAAGTCTATTTTTTTTTTTCCTTTAAGGATCCTTTTCAATGTACTTCTAAAAGCAACTACCAGAATTTCCATGGTGGTCCAGTGGTAAAGACTTAGATCTTCCAGTGCAAGGGTTTGATTACTGGTTGGTTAACTAAGATCCCACATGCTGTGCAGTGTATTCAAAAAAACAAAAGCAACAACCTATGTTTAATTATATCTACATTTGTATAAGCCCTGATATTGGCAGTAATTTGGACCAATCCTTTTACTGAGGACACTAGAAAAACTCAGCAAAGTATTTTAAAAAACCAATTCAAAGGCATCAGAGAGCTCACAAGATAGGAATTACCAGGCTATGAATCTGAAGAATGATGGAGACCCAGGGACATCCATTTATCCATTCCATAGAGGGGAGCTAAGAAGATGAGCAGGGATGAGAGACAGTGATTAGAATTCAGGGTGTACTAAGGAGGGAGGAGGAGAGCTCTGTTGAAGCTCCTGTTGGACTAGGAATCCAAATGACTACATCCTAGAAGTAAAGGGGTGACATCTCATTTTCAAAGCATTTAAATCCTGAGGTTGGATTAAGATAATTCCTTTGCGCTAATGTCCCCAAGCACTTGGTGGAGGCAAACTAAAATCATACTTAGAGTAAAGTAATATGTTAGGCTTGAAGTCATCTCAACAAATAATTTTGCAAACACAGTTTTTAGTACACAATTAAAAGTAAATCATACAAAGAAAGAAAAACAGCAGAAGCAATAGAAAAAAAAAGTCACAAAAGGGGTTGAGACAGTGAAATTATCAAACAATTAAAAATAAAAATGCTTACTATATATAAATAAATAAAACATAAGATTTAAATTTAGGCAGATAACCAGAAACTTGAAAAAAGAATCAGGAAATACCTGACAGTCCAGTGGCTAGGACTACATGCTCTTATTGTGGAGAACCCAGATTCAATCCCTGGTCGGGGAACTGAAATCCCACAAGCCTGGTTCAGTTCAGTCCAGTCGCTCAGTCGTGTCCAACTCTTTGCGACCCCATGGACTGCAACATACCAGGCTTCCCTGTCCATCACCAACTCCTGGAGCTTACTCAAACTTATGTCCATTGAGTTGGAGATGCCATCCAACTATCTCATCCTCTGTCATCCCCTTCTCCTCCCACCTTCAATTTTTCCCAGAATCAGGGTCTTTTCAAATGAGTCAGTTCTTCACATCAGGTGGCCAAAGTATTGGAGTTTCAGCTTCAGCATCAATCTGTCCAATGAATATTCAGGACTGATTTCATTTAAGATGGACTGGTTGGATCTCCTTGCAGTCCAAGGGACTCTGAAGAGTCTTCTCCAACACCACAGTTCAAAAGCATCAATTCTTCGGCACTCAGCTTTCTTTATAGTCCAGCTCTCACATCCATACATGACTACTGGAAAAACCATAACTTTGGCTAGATGGGCCTTTGTTTAAAGTAATGTTTCTGCTTTTTAATATGCTGTCTAGGTTGGTCATAGCTTTTCTTCCAAGGAGCAAGCGTCTTTTAATTTCATGGCTGCAATCACCATCTGCAGTGATTTTGCAGCCCAAAAAAAATAAAGTTTGTCCCTGTTTCCATTGTTTCCCCATCTATTTGCCATGAAGTGATGGGACCAGATGCCATGATCTTAATTTTCTGAATGTTGAGCTTTAAGCCAACTTTTCCACTCTCTTCTTTCTCTTTCGTCAAAAGGCTCTTTAGTTCTTCTTCTCTTTCTGGCATAAGTGTGGTGTCATCTGCCTATCTGAGATTATTGATATTTCTCCCAGCAGTCTTGATTCCAGCTTGTGCTTCGTCCAGCCCAGCATTTCTCATGATGTACTCTGCATATAAGTTAAATAAGCAAGGTGACAATATGCAGCTTTGACGTACTCCTTTTTCTATTTGGAACCAGTCTGTTGGTCCATGTCCAGTTCTAACTGTTGCTTCTTGACCTCCATACAGATTTCTCAGAAGGCAGGTCAGGTGGTCTGGTATTCCAATCTCTTTCAGAATTTTCCACAGTTTGTTATGATCCACACAGTCAAAGGCTTTGGCATAGTCAATAAAGCAGAAGCAGATGTTTTCCTGGAACTCTCTCACTTTTTTGATGATCCAATGGATGTTAGCAATGTGATCTCTGATTCCTCTGCCTTTTCTAAATCCAGCTTGAACACTGGTATTTCATGGTTCATGTACTGTTGAAGCCTGTTTTGGAGAATTTTGAGAATTACTTTGCTAGCGTGTGAGATGAGTGCAATTTGTGTGGTAGTTTGAGCATTCTTTGGCATTGCCTTTCTTTGGGATTGGAATGAAAACTGACCTTTTCCAGTCCTGTGGCCACTGCAGAGTTTTCCAAATTTTCTGGCATATCGAGTGCAGCACTTTCACAGCATCATCTTTCAGGATTTGAAAGAGCTCAACTGGAATTCCATCACCTCCACTAGTTTTGTTCATAGTGATGCTTTCTAAGGCCCACTTGACTTCGCATTTCAGGATGTCTGGCTCTAGGTGAGTGTGAGTGATCACACCATCATGATTATTTGGGTCGTGAAGATCTTTTTTGTACAGTCCTTCTGTGTATTCTTGCCACCTCTTCTTAATATCTTCTGCATCTATAGGTCCATACCATTTCTGTCCTTTATTGTGCCCATCTTTGCATGAAATGTTCCCCTGGTATATCTAATTTTCTTGAAGAGATCTCTAGTCTTTCCCATTCTATTGTTTTCCTCTGTCTTTTTGCATTGATCACTGAGGAAGGCTTTCTTATCTCTCCTTGCTATCCTTTGGAACTCTGCATTCAAATGAGTATATCTTTCCTTTTTTCCTTTGCCTGGTAGCGTGGCATAAAAAAAAAAAAGCAGATGAAAATTTTAGAACCCCCAAATTACCCACTCCAGTACTCCTGCCTGGAAAATCCCATGGATGGAGGAGCCTGATAGGCTGCAGTCCATGGGGTTTCCAGGAGTCGGACACGACTAAGCGACTTCACTTTCACTTTCATGCATTGGAGAAGGAAATGACAACCCACTCCAGTGTTCTTGCCTGGAGAATCCCTGGGACGGGGAAGCCTCGTGGGCTGCTGTCTATGGGGTCGCACAGAGTCGGACATGACTGAAGGAACTTAGCAGCAGCAGTAGAAGCATCATATTAGCAGAGATATAAAATTAGTGAACTAGAAGATAAGTCAGAAAAAAATATTCATTATGAAGCACAAAGAAAAATAAGAAAGGAAAATGTAGAACACAGAGGAAGAACATAGAAGATACCATAATGAAGTTTAATAAGCATGGAAATGAAATTCTAGAAGGAACAAAAAGACAATATTGAGCAGAAATAATATTTCAACAAACAAATCCCTAGCAGGATAAAAAATATTTTTAATTGACACATAAACACATCATGAAAATGTGTGTTTATGTGAGCATTCAAAGACAAAAATCTTAACTGCAGCTAGAGAAAATAAGAATTAACCTTTAAAGAAACAAATTAGACTTATAACTAACTCTTTAATAGAACTATCTTAATCCAGAAAATGATAGAATGATAACTTCCAAGGATTAAAAGCAAATATTTTAAGAACGAAGGTGAAATTAAGAGCTTTTCAAAATAGAGTATTTGTCTCTATAGAGTATCTGTCTCCAGCAGGTTGAAAATGGCATTCTTCAGGCAGAAGGAAGTGATCCCAGTTGTTAAACAAGAGATACATGAGGAAATAAACATCAACCAAAATAGTAAATATGTGGGTAAATCTATCTGAATATTGATATTGACTATTTATATCGATAGTAGTAATGTCTTCTGTATTTAAACGTACACAGAAATGGTAAATGAACTTCCTAGGTGGTTCATGGCAAAGAATTCACCTGTCAATGCAGGAGATGTGGGTTCAATTCCTGGGTCAGGAAGAGCCCCTGGAGAGGAAAATGGCAACTCATTCCAGTATTCTTGCCTGGTAAATCCCATGGACAGAGAAGCCTGGCAGGCTGTAGTCCATGGGCTCACAAAAGAGTAGAACATGGCTAAATGACATAAAGTCAGGAGAGGGGAAATGGAATCAAGTGTTCTAAAATCTGTGCATTGTCTAGGTGAATGGGAAAAGGTAAAATTAATAATAGACTAAGTTAAGAATACATTTTGCTATCACTAGAATAATCACTGAGAGAATAAAGAGAATAATATATACTATGTGTATTAGTCAAGTTTCTCCAGAGAGAAAGAACTAACAGAATGTGGGTGGTGGGGAGCTGAGAGAGAGAAAAAGAGAGAGATTTATTTTAAGGAATTGGCTCAAGTGATTATGGAGGGGTTTGGAAGTCCAAAATCTGCTGGGTATTCTGGCAGGCTGGAAGCCAAGGATGAGTTGCAGTTTGAGTCCAAAAGCAGTGTGCTGGCAGAATTCCTTTTTGCTCAGAGATCAGTCTTTGTTTTATTAAGGCCTTCAGCTGAATGGATGAAGCTCGCCCTTGTTATGGAGGGTAATCTGCTTTACTCAAAGTGCATTAATTTGAATGTTGATCTTATCCAAGAAACACCTTCACAGAAGCATCTAGAATAATGTTTGATCAACTATCTGGACACTATAGTACAGCCAAAATGACACATAAAATTAATCATCACATCATACAATTTCCAACCTAAAAGGAGAGAGAGAATAGAGTAATAAAAGGTAATCAATCTAAGTGTGAGAATGGAGAAACATGGTATTATGTAATAGGCACGACAAATAGAAAGTACTTAATAAGATGGTGGATTTAAACTCAAATATCTCACTGATTACATTAAGTGAAAAGAGCTCATAATTTAATGAAAAAGTTTTTTTTTGGTTACCTATTGCTGTGCGACAAACTACCCCCAAATTTAGTAACTTTAAACTACCACCATTTTATTATATTTTGTGATTCTATGGGTCGGGATCATGGATAGAACACAAAGGGAATGGCTCATCTCATCTGTGGGTGATTTCTACTGGGGCTAAAACAGCCCAGATAGCTTCACTCTCATGTCTGGTACCTCAGTTAGGACGGACCAGCTTAACTTAGATCATATGTATAGGACACCCGTTCTCACTGTTGATTGGATTCTTTGATTTTTGTATAGTTTCATGACTTCCTTTCCATGTGCTTCTCCAAATAGTCTCTCCTGGGAGAGAGGCAGACTTCTTATATACAAACTCAGGGCTTCCAGAAGGATTAGGCTTGGAACTAGCACACTGGCACTTCTGCCACATTCTACTGGATAAAGTAAACTACAGGTTTATACCAGAGTCAAGGGGAGAGAAATAGTTAAGGACATAAATATTAGGAGGTATGATGAATCTGGGGCCACTGGTCCTTGTAACCAACTAGCACAGACTGTCAGCCTCAACAAAAATTCAAAATCCACCTATGTGCTGTTTAGAAGGGATATATCTAGACTTTAAAAATGCAAAAGAAAAGGGATGGAAAAAAACTAAACTATGAAATACAACCAAAAGAAAGTTAGAATAGATTAAGTAGACTAAAAAAAAAGTAGTACTAGAGATAACAGGAGAGTCTTCATAATGATAAAGATTTAATTGGCCAGGAAGATTTTTTTAATTCTAAGTTTGTGTTGTTCTAGTAACGTAACCTCATGGCACGTAAAGCAAAAATTACAGAATAACAAGGAAGAATAAAAATTTACAATTTTGATGGAAGAGGGTAACATATTCAGTTACTGATAAAATAGGCAGACAAAAATTTCAGTAAGAGTTTAGATTTGAACACTTTTAGCAAAACTGAGTGTAAGAACATATTGAGGCCATTTCTATAATCCTTTGCATATGAACAAATTCATCACTTACATCATTTCTGTTTGGGCTCCTGAAGCTGGAATGGACATCCAAAGATCCTAAGCCTTTAGGCTGGTTGGAACGTATCTATATTTTACATATCTGTTCACCAGTATGTACCTTTACCTCATTCATTAAGTCAACATATAAAGTTGACTTATAAAGTTCCTGGTTGTCATATACATATAAAGTTCCTACTATATGCCAGGCACCATGCTTAGCACAGAGATGAAAGCTATAGTTAAAATTACAGACAAGCAAATAAAAAAATATAATTTGGTACTATAAGTGCAGTGATAGAGCTGCACATAAGGAGTAATGGAACCGAGTCCTAACTCAGCCACAGATGATGCCTAAGCAAAGTGACACAAGAAAAGAATATAGAGTAGAAGTGACAGTGTGGGGGTGGCAGTGGCAAAGCCTGGTTGTACAAGAGATGACTGTGCAAGTCAGAGAATTGCCAGTCATTTGGAACGTCTAGAGTATAAAAGACTGATGGAGTTAGGGGTTATCTAGTTGCAAGAAACAGAAATTCATGCCAGCTGGCTAAAGGAAAGGAGGAATGAATATAAAAATAGACAGGGATTATATGAGACACAACTGTGGGGAGCACAGCCAACTTTGCAAGAGCTCTCCTTCCCCACTGCTGTCTCTCATCGTGGTGTTTCTTCACTTGTCTGCTTCTCTCCACAGATTGGCTTCTCTGCTTGTTTTCTGCTTGCATGTGTCCTATGACTGTCTCAAATAGTGATCCCAGTTCTCCAACCCTGGCCCCTTCCCAGTTTGCCCAACTTTACTGCTTAACAACCCAGTTATTACTTAACTCAGCCGCAGGGTTCCAACTCCAAATTCCCAGGGACTGTAATCTGACTGGTACTATCAACAAGCATGTAGATCAGGGGTCAGCAAGCTACAGTCTGAGGCAGGGTTGGGATGGGACGAATCTGTCCTGTCTTGGGCTTTTAAAAATATATATATTTAATTAATATATTTATTCAGGCTGTGCAGGGTCTTATCACTGTGCCTGGGCTTTCCCTAGTTATGACGAGCAGGGGCTACTCTCAAGTTGTGGTGCGAGAGCTTCTCATGGCAGTGGCTTCTGTTGTTGTACAGCACAGGCTCTAAGGGATGCAAGCTTCACGATTTGTGGTGCATGGGCTCAGGAACTCTGGCTCTGAGGCTCTAGAACTTGGCTCAGTAGTTGTGGTGCACCGGCTTAAGCTGCTCCAAGATATATGGGATCTTCCCGGACAAAGGATCAGACCCCTGTCCCCTGCATTGCAAGGTGGATTCTTAACCACTAGACCACTAGGGAAGCCCCTGTCTTCTGCTTTTAGAACACAGCCAAACACATTCATTTACATGTTGTCTGTGACTGCTTTGGCATTTACAAGGACAGTGTTGGGTAGTTGCAACAGAGAACCTATGGACCACAAATCCCAAAGTGGATTCTATCTAATCCTTTCAAGAAAAACTTCTCTGACCTCTGCATCAAACAGTTGGATGTGGAGATACAGGGCTGTATAGCGGCTTGAGTGGCACAGGGTAGGCGGGGGCGGTCAGTTCTGGTAACAAAGTTCTTCTGAGAGGGGATAATCACCCCCCTCACTCCCCACCCCACATGTAGAAAAAGGATAATGTGGAGAAAAAGCAGTCTAGGAAAAATTGAGAAAAGGACTGTTTAAATGTTCTAGCACAGGAAAGAAAATAATCAGTCTAAGTATGTGCTAAATTTTTTACACAAAGGATGGGAGACTGCAAGACAGTTACTCCTTAATCTGGAGAAGTTCATTAAGATGCTAAATTTAGAAGAGCATGTCACAGTAACTACCTATATATAACTGGCTTGTGGCAAATTTCCCAGACCGTCCATAGTTAGCTCTTCTTGAGATGAACTGGCCGAGGCACAGTGTGTACATATAAAGATTTTAAAATGCATGTCCACAAGGTTATATATTTACCTTTCAAAAGGAGAAAGAGAGAGAAGAGGCACGGAGAGAATGAGACCGATAAATGTAAAGACAGAGGCAGATGGACTGAAACTTTCAGGAGAGGGGAAGATGAAATCTAGAAAATCAAAATTTACCATTTTGGGAAATGATCTTAAATTTACCATTTAAGATCATTGTGGGGAAAATCTTTCCTAAGCAGTCTTTTGGGTTGAATAGAAAAATTATTTAATACTAGAGGTTAAACCATCTTAGAGCTAATTCTAGTCCTTGCAACTCAAAGTGTGATCTGAGCTCACTCAGTATCATTGGCATCACCAGGGAGTTTATTAGAAATGGAGAATCTTAGGTCCCACCCCAGGCCCACTGATTAAGATTATGCATTTTTAAAATATTGCCCAGATGATTCATCTACCTGTTGAAGTATGAGAAGCAATGAGTTAGAACAGTAGTTTTTAGACCATTCAAAGAAGAGCAGTTGTAGTTTTGCGGGTATTTTTGTTTTTGTTTTTGTTTTTTGAGTGAAATCTTACATGGAGCCCAACTCTTATCAAATGATCAAAGTATACCTTCTCTGGTTGAAGATGAGTGAATACTGACATGCAGAGAAGGACCAAAAAAGCTCAGGCATTTCCAGCCAATGTACCCCCAGTACACAATTTGAAAACCCACTGATCTAACATAATGAATGAAAGTAATATCCGAATCTTCGGGGCCAAGCTCTGTTAAACTCCCAGGCCCTCTTCCACTTCCACCTCACTAAGAACGTCTACTACAATGAATCCCTATTAGTGATGGAATGTGTCCTGCCTTGAGAGAGTTGAAATTTTTAAAGACTTTAAAAATCACTGACCTAGATTCCTTCTCTCAGATTAAAGATGGGGAGACTCAGGCTCAGAATATGACCAATGAAACTTCATTAAAATATGGCCACATTTAAAACTACACTGATTGCTAACAAGGTAGCTCTTGTAGGCAGACGGTAAAGCACCTGCCTACAATGCGGGAGACCTGGGTTTGATCCCTGGATCGGGAAGATCTTCTGGAGAAGGAAATGGCAACTCATTCCAGTACTCTTGCCTGGAAAATCCCACGGATGGAAGAGCCTGGTAGGCTACAGTCCATGGGGTCGTAAAGAGTCGGACACGACTGAGCGACTTCACCTACCTACCTACCTACCTATGGGCTGATATCTGTGTCCCCTCGAATTAATCTGATTGACTCCTAATGCCTAAAGTAATAGTTTTAGGAGGTAAGAACTTTGGAAAGTGATTAGGTCATGAGAGTAGAATCCTAAGGAATGGAATTAGTGCCCTTATAAAAGACCTCTCTGGGCTTCCCTGGTGCCTCAGATGGCAAAGAATCTACTTGCAATGCAAGAGACCTGGATTTGGTCCCTGGGTTGTGAAGATCCCCTGGAGAAGGGAATGGCTACCCATGCCAGTATTCTTGCCTGGAGAATTCCATGGACAGAGGAGCCTGGTGGGCTACAGTCCATGGGGTTGCAAAGAGTCAGACATGACTGAGCAACCAACACTAAAAAACCTCTCAGAGTTCCCTTGCCCCTTCTGCCATGTCAGATTACAGCAAGAAGATGGTTATCTATGAACCAGGAACCAGATTCTAACCAGACACTGAACTATGGGAATTTCCAGACTCCAGAACTGTAAGAAATAAATGTTGTTTGTAAGTCATCCAGTTTATTATATTTTGTTGGAGCATCCGAAATGAAGAAAGACAGAGATAGTTCTGAAGCTTCAGTCATTCTCAGAATTAAGAAAGTGCTAAAATGCCATTTTCTTTTTATGTAGTAATGAAGTAGAGAGAGAGTGTGTGCAGTTTTTAAAGCCCTAGATTTAGACAGGCTCAGGTTTGAATCTGGATCTGCTACTTCCTAGCCCAGGCAAAATAGTTCAACGTTTTCTAAACCTCTTCATGTCTGATATTATTTTTAAATAAACAACTGAAAAGTCAACCTACTTCAGCTTTAGAAATTGCCTAAAATGATTGCATGTGTGAAAGCAGATAAAACCATTTTCCACTGCTAGAAGAGTAAAGCAAATTTATCTGCAGTAAATAGAGTTTCTTCAAAATTAAATGCTGCAGTTGTGGAAATAGTTCTTGATAAATGAAGCATATGTTTAAAGAAGGCAGACAGTATTAAAGAGATTCCAAATCATAGTATATGTAACTTTTAGATCCATAGCAGTGTTGCATTTAGAGTCAGGCATTTTTAGTAACTATGGTCCATTTTCACTCTGGTGCCTCTATTTCTTTCATAACTTCAAAATATCTCTAGACTCTGACCCCTTCTTCCCACCTCTACTGCCACCACCTTGGTCAAAACCACAATCACCCCTCACCAAATGACTTAGCCTCCCAACCCTCTACACCTACTCATGTCCCTGTGCAGTATTTTCCTACCACAGCAGTCAGATTAATCCTCTCAAAAACTGGCAGTTCATATTACTCCTCAGCTCAAAACTATTCAATGGCTTCCCCATTTCACTTAGAAGAATGCTGAAGTCCTAATAGTCCACCAAGTCTTTCATAATCTCGCCTCATCACTACCACCACCATTGCCTTCCCTGCTTTTTCTTGACAATGCCAGGCACACCCTGCCCTATGACCTTTACTCTTTGCCTGAGATGTTCTCCCAGATATCTATTTAGGTAACTCTCTCACCTCCTTTAAGTCTTTGCTTGAATTTTACTTTCTCACTGAGACTTGCCTTTACCTTCTAATTTTATACAAAAATTACCCCAACCATATCCCAGGAATCCCAATCCCCTTTCCCTGGTTGTATTGTACTTTATTTTGCAACACATTAGATAGCTGATTTCTTATATCTTGCTTAAATCTGCACCCCCTCCACCACACACACACACACACACACACACACACACACACATGAATGTAAGCTCCAGAGAGGCAGCAGCCTCTGTTTTGTTCATTGATATGTTCTAAGCATCTAGAACACTGACATATATACACACTCAACAAATATTTGTCAAATTAATTAGTTTTGTAGTTACCGGTTTTGTGTGTGTTTGTTGTACTGCCTTATTTTGAAAAGACTAAATTAAACTGACAATAATTTAACAAATCTAATAATTGCACAAGTTGGGAGTTTTCCATTTTCTTTTCATTTCTCTTTGTTTCAATTTCTTCTTCATGCTGTGATTAAAAAAAAACAAACAAATAAACAAACCCAAAAGTTTCTAATACAACTCTATTTTAAGCTGATGTGCTTATTTCTTCACCTAAGAATCCATGTTCCTCAGGTTGTATCAATGCCATTTCTACTTTCTCTCTAGTCTTCAGCCACACCCTGCTGCTGCTGCTGCTAAGTCACTTCAGTTGTGTCTGACTCTGTGTGACCCCAGAGACGGCAGCCCACCAGGCTCCCCCGTCCCTGGGATTCTCCAGGCAAGAACAGTGGAGTAGGCTGCCATTTCCTTCTCCATCAGCCACACCCTATCAATGCACAAAACAGAAATTATGTGTCTAAAGATCCATTATTTTTAGGACCGCCTGGTCTAATGTATTGGCTAAGAGACACTCATCCTCAGACCAGTAATCTGGGTTGAGACTACAGCTATAAAGAATGGATATAGGATGATAACTGATAATAGGAGCAGTGGTACGTAGAGGAAGATCTGGAGGCTGGCCCCTCTGTGGGAAAATGTTGACTCTCTGTTAGTCCTTTCCCTATAGGACAAGAAAAAGAAGACAAATTGGAATGGGGACATTAATAAAATTGTGTGCTCTACGCCATGGTTTATAAAACCCTCCCTTGGCTCCTTTACAAAATCTTCAGAATAATATACATTGCTTTTAAGTATTTGAAGGGTGGGTTTTCTTTGGAAGGGACTTGAATATATTCTGATTCCTACTTTAAGGTTGACATGGGGCCAAAATGGAGGCTTTCAGGACAGGGTTACATAAGGAAAGTTTTAAGGAGTATGATTAGCAGAACTAATAAAGACCTGTTCAAGTAACTCAGAGATGTTTTGGGAAAGGGACCATAAAAATGACAAAAATTCATATAATTAGAGCCCTCCTTTTGGCTTAGGAGACTGTCTCTTCAAAATATCTGTTTTAAATGTCTAAATGTTGACTAGGAAGGGAGATATTGGTAGGGTCTATCCCATTTTACACTTACACACTGAGGTTAGTTAGCTTCTTCAATTAAAAGGGAACAAAGCCTTCAAAGAAAAAGTAAAAGGAAAGTATTTGTAGTTTTGATGGAACAGGCATTTCAGAAATGTTTGTTTGTTTGGAGGCAAAGCATACTGCCAACTGGTTCAAACAAACATTGGTACCACAGTGTACACCCTGACAGTGAGGAGAGGGCATGGTTCAGGTGCTGTTCCTTTGTGTGACAGGCTGGGTCATATTCTACTCAATTTCATCACATTTTTGCCTAATGTAATTCTTGGCCTACCCTTTTATGATCATGGATATCCTCAATCTCCCATTGTATGTTATTTCCAATGAAAATTTTGGTCTCATTTAAGTAAGTTCTCAGTAGTTTGGAGCCTATTTTTTAAATTGTTGATTAGACTTATATAATATAAGGTCAATTATTAAGCCATGACTAGGAAGAAGGCAATGGCACCCCACTCCAGTACTCTTGCCTGGAAAATCCCATGGATGGAGGAGCCTGGTAGGCTGCAGTCCATGGGGTCGCTGAGGGTCGGAAACGACCGAGCGACTTCACTTTCACTTTTCACTTTCATGAATTGGAGAAGGAAATGGCAACCCACTCCAGTGTTCTTGCCTGGAGAATCCCAGGGACGGGGGAGCCTGGCGGGCTGCCGTCTCTGGGGTCGCACAGAGTTGGACACGACTGAAGCGACTTAGCAGCAGCAGCGGCAGCAGGAAGATAAAGAAATAAAAAACACAGATGCCTAGGGTGGCACCTGGGTCATGGGGGAATGTAGAAGGTTGCATTCTACCAGCATCCTCCAGCAGGAACATGGGTCCCCGTCGGGTAGAGGGAGGGTCAGTCTGGCACGTACCTGCAGCATCTTGGGGCAGGCGTGACAGTGGCCCATCTCTGCCCTGAGCTGGCAGCATCACAGTGCATTTGATGGATGTCTTAACAGGGGCAAGCTCTTACTCCCCCATCTGGGTACCAAAAGCCTCCTGGAGTGGAGGTTGCAATCCTTTGGGGATTGCCCATCTGCCATGGGTTTGGGTGGCATGCCATGGGAAGGGAGGTTGACTTCTGCCCCTGCCCAGGACTCAGCTCCTAACTCCTACACCTGTGAGAGGTGAACTTAGCAGCTGATGAATGGTGAGTACAAACATTTGTGGAATGGTGCCCCAGGGTGCTTTTGAGTGGTGCCTTGAAAGTATCCCTGTGCAAGGAAGCAGGACATTAAGTGGCTAATAAAAAAACACCATGATGAGGTGAAAGATAAGAAAAATGAAAAATGTTTTATATTTTGGTATCTTTAATATTATAGTGAGTTGGCACTTTTTCTACTTTTTGAACAAGGCACTGTATTTTCACTTTTCACTGGACCCTGCAAATAATGTGGCCGGTCCTGTCTGTATGCATTTTGCAATTTTCTTTTCTAAGTAACAGGTTATAACATCAGACATGGTGATGTGTCTTCCATTAGTGAAAATAAGCCAATTTTTACAATCTTCAATTACCTTTGATGGGTTTAGTAAAGAGGAAGCAATTTTTCCGTACCCATAAGAATTGCTCTATCGTTAAATTCATTTTATTGTATGATTTAAAATTAATAAGCAGGGAAGGAAATTTAGTAGTTGTCAGCAGAATTTCATTTTAAATTGTAGTAATTTCTTTTCTGGATGTTCTTGATATCCAGCAATCATGATATAAAATGCTGCTTCTGTATAGATATTATATTACATAGGAGAATTTATTTTCAGTTCTGAGGCAGACAAGTCTCCTAAGAATAAAATAATTCTCAAAAATAATTGAATCTTTGATATGCACATTTTCTGTCTCTTCTTTTGTTAGGGAAGTAGTATGGTTTAGTCGAAAGAACCCAGGATACTGAAATAGAAGAAGAAAATGGGTGAGTTATTTAATTTTCTGGTTCTCAATTTTATCTTTGTTAAATAAAGACCTTCAAGTAACTAGAAAATTTCTCAGGTTTCTTCCAGCCCTGGAATCCAGTGAAGTTTGAATAGCTTGTTTTAAACACACACACACACACACACATACACACACACACACTATTTGAATGAATACTACTACTATGAAACTATCTTTAGTAACTATGGGTCTTGAAACATATTTGCATGAATAAATAGAAACATACTGAATTTACTCAAGTAAAAATTTGTTTTTTCTATTTGAGAAATTGTGTCATATAGAACAAGAAGGCACAAAATAACATGTATGAGTACATATTCAAAATAACTATAACAGGGAGGCCTGGCGTGCTGCGATTCATGGGGTCGCAAAGAGTCGGACACGACTGAACGACTGAACTGAACTAAACTGAACTGAACCACCACCCAGACTAAGAAATAGAAAACTGCCATATCTTGCTGCTGCTAAGTCGCTTCAGTCGTGTCCGATTCTGTGCGACCCCATAGATGGCAGCTCACCAGGCTCCCCATCCCTGGGATTCTCCAGGCAAGAACACTGGAGTGGGTTGCCATTTCCTTCTCCAATGTGTGAAAGTGAAGTCGCTCAGTCGTGTCCGACTCTTAGCGACTCCATGGACTGCAGCCTACCAGGCTCCTGTGTCCATGGGATTCTCCAGGCAAGAGCACTGGAGTGGGCCATATCTTAGAACCTCCTTATCTGCACCTCTCTGAACGCACCCTTGCAGAGGTAACTGTTACACTGCTTTTAAAAATATATTTATTTATTTGGCCGCCCCAGGTCTTAGTTGCAGCATGTGGGATCTTTAGCTGTGGCATATGAACTCTTAGTTGCGGCATGTGGGATCTAGTTCCCTGACCAGGGCTGGAACCCAGGGCCCCCACCAGGGAAGTCCTATACTGTTCTTTTGAGATAATCATTCTCTTGTTATTCTTTATAGATTTTACCATCTGTACAGGTGGTGTTAAATAATATGTAATTTTTAAAGGAGTTGTAAAAATAACACTTTGCATGAGATAGAAAATCTTACTGGCCAAAATGGCTTGTTTCTCCTTAGTCAGATGTCTACCTCTGATCTAGTCAATTGTGGCAGAGGTAGAAAAACAGCCACAACAGTTCCAGTCAGCATTTATTCAAAGGTTACGTACATTGTTCAGGAAATAGCGAGATACAATGTGTAATTCAACCAATGATGTCATTTTAAACAAGTCTGAACTACCACTGGCTTTATTTTCACATTAATAAATACTGCATTTTACATTCTGTTAAAAAAAACTTCAGATCTCTAAAAGAAAAAAATGCTAACCTTGATTCAGTTGATTGGTCATAGAAAATAATTTTCCCCTTTCATTATTTTATTTAATTATTACTGGATGTTTCTTGGGTGTCTGTGTTGTCAATTAATGGAGAAATTCATTGAATCTCACCCATTGCTACCCTCCCATTGGTCTTATGTTCTCTAGCCAGGCCCATATCTTCTTCCTTTTCTAAGCCAATTAAGAATATCAAATGCTACTTGTTGAATAATGAACATGATGGAATGAAATGCATTCTTTTCTTTTTACTGCATAATTTTAGGCATAAATTGTGTGTTAGAGACGCAGATCATTGATTCTACCCATCCTCTATTCTAAAAGATTCTGACCCTTGCCTCCATCACAACAGAGCCCTTGCTGGCCTGTTTGTGCTATGTGATCCCACCTCTCCTCCGGACTTTGGCAAGTAAGTAATGGGCAGACACTTGGTTGGCCCAAGGAGATGCACCCTACCTTGCAGTTAAACCGATCAAATTCTCCTTTGTGAACATTTGAGAGTGAATGCACAGAAACCTAGAGAGTGGTTAGCTGCATCATTTTTCACAGGGGAGCTAGAAAGAGCGACCACCCTGTTTCCACCCCTCAATTTCTCCTTGAATTCCATAAGATCAATATTTCTTAAATAACAGATCAAGAGAATGATAAACACTTGAACTAACTTGAGTAGGCTATTTGAAATAAACTTGCACTAAAACAAACGGAAAAAACTTTTTTAATATTTTTCCTTAAAAAAAAAAAAACAACAACAACAAAGTTATTCCCTAAAAACAGTAGTTCTCAAACTTCACCACTCCTTGAGAAACAATGCCTGAGGAATAATTATCTAAGATGACTGTAACTAACATAACTTTTTTTTAAAACCAAAAATTGAGATTCCTCAGAAGAGTATAATAATTATGAGATCATATCTTGGATGAAGCCAGATAACCTAGATCCAAACTCTGGCTCTGCCACTTACAAAGTGGGTAAACTTGGACAAGAATCTTAACTTTTCTGTGCCTCTTCATCTGTAAAGTAGATAGTCTAATAGATAGTATCTTTAGACAGCCTAGCACTATTTATTTCCAGGGATCCCATTGTTACAGACCACAGTGTCAATGGCATCCCCTAAAACTGTGCAAAAGTTTATCTTGTTATGAGTAGTTACTTCCTGGAGTTGTGATGATTAAGATCATTGTAAGGATTAAATGAAGTAAAATGAATGTCAAGGGTTTAGAACAGTGCCAGCACATGGTGAGGGTTCATTAGGCGCTGACTATTAAAAAATGGTCCATGTCTTGGCTAGGCAAAGGAAATACTGAACACATTGTTGAGGTAACTGTATCCTTAGCTAAGAAATAAAGGAGTACAGGTACCACTGTGCAGGTATAGTAGATTTTTGGAGAGCAGAGAAGTGACAAAAGAAAATATGCTCCTAATTCTCCCAGGGCGCAAAACTACGCTTTACCCTATATCTAGGGTATGCTAAAATTAAAGTGAACAAATAGTCACTGCCATCCCTAAATTATATTTTAACTCCTACAATATTAAATACTCTATTAAGAGACAGTACTCTGTACAGATTGACCCTAATTTTTTTTTTTTTTTAATCAAGTCAATTTATTCTCCTGGAGAAGGCAATGGCAAACCCACTCCAGTACTCTTGCCTGGAAAATCCCATGGACAGAGGAGCCTGATAGGCTACAGTCCATGGGGTCGCTTAGAGTCAGACACTACTGAGCGGCTTCACTTTCACTATTCACTTTCATGCACTGGAGAAGGAAATGGCAACCCACTCCAGTGTTCTTGCCTGGAGAATCCCAGAGACAGGGGAGCATGGTGGGCTGCCGTATAGTGGGTCACACAGAGTCAGACATGACTGAAGCGACTTAGCAACAGCAGCAGCAATTTATTCTCCAACATACTGTGTTCTGATTTAAAATATTACTGAAGGATGTAGGTGGTAAATTGCACAATTTTATTTGACAGGATAAGAAACTGTTTTAAGCAAGGAAATGGTTAAAAAACCAAAGTTGTATTTGAAACTGTAGGAATAGTAAAAGCTGGGTGAACTTGGTGCCATAAGAAAAGTCCTTTGAGACATGTGTATGTGAATGTTCACAGCAGTATTATTCATAAGAGCCAAAACCTAGGAACAGTCCAAATGTCCATCAACTGGTGAATGGATAAACAAAATGTGGTTTCTTTGTTATCATTGCTATGACACCAAATCACCCCAACATGTAGTGGCTGAAAACAACAAATGTTTATTTTCTTACCATTCCTGTGAGAGATCAAAGGGTCAGGAATATGTACCTTGCTTAGTTGGGTAACTCTACTTTATTCTCTCCTAAAGCTGCAGTCAAGGTGCTGGCCAGGGCTATAGCCTCATCTGAAGCCTGGACTGAAGAGTGGGGGGTATCTGCTTCCATTATCACCACATGGTGTTAGCAGGCCTTAGGCTTTCATTGGCTACTGGCCAGAAACATCCATTCCTTGCCATGTGGATCTCCCTACAGGGCTGCTCAAAAATTGGCAGTGAGAGAATGAGAGCCTCCAAGATGGAAACCTTAGTCTTTTTATTTTTAATTTTAACCTAATTAGTGAAAATGAAAGTTGCTCAGTCATGTCCGACTCTTTGTGACCCCATGCAGTATACAGTCCATGGAATTCTCCAGGCCACAATACTGGAGTAGGTAGCCTTTCCCTTCTCCAGGGGATCTTCCCATCCCAGGGATCAAACCCAGGTCTCCCACATTGCAGGTGGATTCTTTACCAGCTGAGCCACAAGGGAAGCCAAGAATACTGGAGTGGGTTAGCCTATCCCTTCTCTAGCGGATCTTCCCAACCCAGGAATTGAACTGGGGTCTTTTGCATTGCAGGTAGATTCTTTACCAACTAAACTATCAAGATTTTAACCTAATCTCAGGATGACAGCCCACTGCATTCTGTTCATTAAGAGTGAGTCATTAGATCTAGCCTACACTCAGTAGGAAGGAATGACACAGGGGCGTGACTGCCAGGAGGCAGGAATCATTGAACATCATCTTAGAAGCTGCAACCAATGTGGTACATCCATCAGTGATACTATTCATCCATAAAAAAGAACAAACTTCAGGGCTTTGCTACAAATGTATGAAACTCAAAAACATTAGGGTAAATAGAAGAAGTCAGGCATAAAAGACCACATTCTGTATGTTTCTATTATTAGACATTCTGAAAAGGCAAAATTATAGAAACAGAAAATAGATTAGGGGTTACTTAAGGTTAAGGGGGTGGGTGGAGAAAAGGGAATTTTTTAGGGATGATGGACATATTTATAAAAATGGATTGTAGTGATGGCTACAGAACTCTCTATAATTATTAAAAATCAGTAAATAAATACAAAAAAGACAGCATGGGATACAAAACAACTGTACTTTTCAAAAAATGTCATTATTCTGCCTTTCATGAAAGGCAGAGGTATTATGTCAGATTAAAAGAAACCAAAAAGTCATGACGACCAACTGTAATGCATGATCCTGGATTGGCTACTGAATATGGTGGGGAGGGCTTGGAAGAGATGTCATACAGACTTCATCAGGAAATCTGGAGAAATTACATATGGACTGTAGATTACATAATATTATTGTATCAAGATTAAACTTTCCAAATAAGTATCCTGTGGTTATGTAGGAGAATGCCCTTTTTCTTAAGAAATATTTGCTTTCCACGGGTACAGTCACATTTTTTCTGCAACTATGGATGATGAGGTCCCACCTCCAGGTTGTTACCAGGGCATGGACATTTTAAAAGTTCCTAGGTGGTTGTAATGTACAGCTCAGGTCAAAAACCAATGTTCCATGTGTGGCCACTATGGTTTTTCCAGTAGTCATGTATGGATGTGAGAGTTGGACTATAAGGAAAGCCGAGCACCAAAGAATTGATGCTTTTGAACTGTGGTGTTAGAGAAGACTCTTGAGAATCCCTTGGACTGCAAGGAGATCCAACCAGTCCATCCTAAAGGAAATCAGTCCTGAATATTCATTGGAAGGACTAATGTTGAAGCTGAAACTCCAATACTTTGGCCACCTGATGCGAAGAGCTTACTCATTTGAAAAGACCCTGATGCTGGGAAAGATTGAGGGCAGGAGGAGAAGTGGGAGACAGAGGATGAGATGGTTGGATGGCATCACTGACTCAATGGGCATGAGTTTGAGTAAACTCCGGGAGTTGGTGATGAACGGGGAGGCCTGGCATGCTGCAGTCCATGGGGTCTCAAAGAATCAGACACAACTGAGCGACTGAACTGAACTGAACCTCTTGTTTAGGTGGGAAAAATGCATGTATAAGCAAAATATGGAGGAGTGATAGAGCAAATATAATTAATTGTTAACAGCTAGTGAATCTGAAGGACCTATAAAAATTCTTCATACTGTTCTTGCAACTCTTTTGTAAGTTTAAAATTATTTCAAACTAAAAAGTTTAAAAAACCCACACATTTTTGAATGAAATTCTTCTTCTGTCTCTTAGCTTCCAGCCAGGATAGAATACAGCTACTAACACAAACAGAAAAAGCAACCTTAGAAAAAAGAAAACAAATGATTTTTTATCTACTACTTACCAGGTACTATTTTTGTTTTATTTAAGCCTTTTCACACATGGGACACTGGTTCTTGACCTCAGCTAGGAACTTTTACGGAGAAGGCAATGGCACCCCACCCCAGTACTTTTGCCTGGAAAATCCCATGGATGGAGGAGACTGGGAGGCTGCAGTCCATGAGGTTGCTAGAGTCGGACATGACTGAGCGACTTCACTTTCACTTCTCACTTTCAAGCATTGGAGAAGGAAATGGCAACCCACTCCAGTGTTCTTGCCTGGAGAATCCCAGGGACGGGGAAGTCTGGCGGGCTGCCGTCTATGGGGTCGCACAGAGTCAGACACGACTGAAGCGACTTAGCAGCAGCAGCAGCAGGAACTTTTAAAACTTTTATGCCCTGGCAACAACCTGGAGGTGGGACCTCATCATATTTTTAAAGTTCTCCAGGTGATTTCCATTGTACAGCCAAGATTGAGATCTCTGCCTTGGACCTAAAGCCCTGTCATCTCCTTCTTAGAACTGTCAAAGTTGAGGCCCAGTGAGATTCTGTAATTTGCTCAGCTTGCAGAAATTGCAGAAAGGGTAGATGGAAATGGTACACAGAAAAATAGGTATCCATGTGACCTCATTTTTAGGCTCTTATCACTACACCTTTTGGCCCTCTTGGGTCTTCACCCTACTTTCCTGAGCTTGGTCTGCAGAAAAGTAGCTGAATTGGATGCTGCAAAATATAATCAAACTTGCTTTGAATTTTAAGGACCTTACAGAATGAATACAAATGTATAAAAGATTAATCTTTATAGAAAAAATTCTATAAAAGCACATAACTTCTTTGTGAGAGGCTGAAATCTATCTGGTGATGGGAGTAGGTTCAATCCAGAAAGTCTTCTTTGGTAAGTAGTCAAGAAAGAGAAATGCACATATCTAGACACTCTTTCTCATGATAACATAATTCCTTTCAAAGCAGACAAAACAGATCTTTTAATTTTGATTGTTAAATAAGAAATTTCTAAAAGATTTCACTCCAAATTTAGAATAGTAAAATATGCTTCTTTTAAGCCATGCTTCTCAATAACTAATCACTAAAAAGAATTATATCTCATTTTAATTCAGTCCCATCTATTAATTTTTCATATTGTTGAGCAGATAATATTCATGTGCGTGCATGCTAAGTCATTTCAGTCGTGTCCGACTCTTTGGACCCTGCCAGGCTCCTCTGTCCATGGGATTGTCCAAGCAAGAATACTGGAGTGGGTTGCCACTTCCTTCTCTAGAGTATCTTCCCAACCCGGGGATCAAACTTGCATCTCTGACATCTCCTTTGTTGGCAGGTATGTTCTTTACCACTAATGCCCCTGGGATACCTGGGATATTCATGTAATAAACTTTAATTGTTGCTGCTCCTAGGTTTCCCAGACACTTAGAAAATAAGGATTTTTCAAGTGTTGTTTAGGCTGAGGAAGAGGAAAATTGACCCACAGTTTATCATTTAGCTTATTAGCATACTGATATGACTACAATTTTTATTTGACTAGGGGGTTGTTTTTTCACTCTTGTAATCTTTGTTGGCAGAATACTATGGTTTGGTTGATTTTTAAAACAAATTGACTATTTACACTAGGGAAATAAGATGGTGTTAATGCAAGAAGTGGATTAATTGCTCTGAAACAATTCCACGTTGGATTAGCCTCTTAGGTGGTATTTGCACGGCTCTAGTGGCTAATGATCAATTCGCCTCGGCATTTAAACAAAATCAACCCTAAGACATTTCTCACACTTCCTAATGAATGATTCTTTTCTTAGTCTCAAGTTATCTGGTCCTGCGGTGATTTAGGATAGCTCTTTTATTTAATAAGTAAAAGATTTTTCAGGTCGCTAATTCAGAATGAACTAGCCATTCTCTAGCTGCTTACCCTTCAAAGAATTTACTTTGCTGTAGATTCACATAAGAAAGAAATTAACTGGACTGTGTTGAGTCGATCTTACTGGTATTGAGATTTTTATTATTTTAAAAAAGTAATTAAATATTCTAAGTAATAACATTATTCTAAAATAGTCTAAGAATATTTTAGAGGGCCTGTAGTAAAAAGCACATTCACTGTTGAGAGAGGCAGACCATCTCTGGTGTATTGATGCTGTTGTTTTCTGTAGGTGCCAAAGACCGAATGTTTGTGTTCCCTGAAAATTCATACACAGAAACCTAATCCCCTAATATGATAATAATATTCTGGAAGTGGGGACTCAGGGAGGTAATTAGGTCATGAGGGTGTTCAGTTGAGTTCAGTCGCTCAGTCATGTCCAACTCTGCACCCCATGAACCGCAGCACGCCAGGCCTCCCTGTCCATCACCAGCTCCCAGAGTTCACCCAAATTCATGTCCATTGAGTCGGTGATGCCATCCAACGATCTCATCCTCTGTCTTCCACTTCTCCTCCTGCCCTCAATCTTTCCCAGCATCAGGGTCTTTTCAAATGAGTCAGCTCTTCGCATCAGGTGGCCAAAGTATTGGAGTTTCAGCTTCAACATCAGCCCTTCCAATGAATACCCAGGACTGATTTCCTTTAGGATGGACTGGTTGGATCTCCTTGCAGTCCAAGGGACTCTCAAGAGTCTTCTCCAACACCACTATTCAAAAGCATCAATTCTTCTGCACTCAGCTTGCTTTATAGTCCAACTCTCAAATCCATACATGACCATTGGAAATACCATAGGTTTCACTACACGGACCTTTGTTGGCAAAGTAATGTCTCTGCTTTTTAATATGCTATCTAGGTTGGTCATAACTTTCCTTCCAAGGAGTAAGCGTCTTTTAATTTGATGGCTGCAGTCACCATCTGCAGTGATTTTGGAGCCCAAAAAAATAAAGTCTGACACTGTTTCCACTGTTTCCCTATCTATTTGCCACAAAGTGACAGGACCGGATGCCATGATCTTAGTTTTCTGAATGTTGAACTTTAAGTCAAATTTTTCACTCTCCTCTTTCACTTTCATCAAGAGGCTCTTTAGTTCTTCTTCCCTTTCTGCCATAAGGGTGGTGTCATCTGCATATCTGAGGTTATTGGTATTTCTCCCGGCAATCTTGATTCCAGCTTGTGCTTCTTCCAGCCCATTGTTTCTCATGTACTCTGCATAGAAGTTAAATAAGCAGGGTGACAATATGCAGCCTTGACATACTCCTTTTCCTATTTGGAACCAGTCTGTTGTTCCATGTCCAGTTCTAACTGTTGCTTCCTGACCTGCATATAGATTTCTCAAGAGGCAGGTCAGGTGGTCTGGTATTCCCATCTCTTTCAGAATTTTCCACAGTTTATTGTGATCCACACAGTTAAAGGCTTTGGCATAGTCAATAAAGCAGAAGTAGATGTTTTTCTGGAACTCTCTTGCTTTTTCCATGATCCAGCGGATGTTGGCAATTTGACCTCTGGTTCCTCTGCCTTTTCTAAAACCAGCTTGAACATCAGGAAGTTCACGGTTCATGTATTGCTGAAGCCTGAGAGTGAAGCCCTAATTAATGGGATTAGTGTTTTTATAAAAGAGACCTCCTTAGGGCTGCCTACCTTCTTTGGCCATGTGAAGACACAATAATAGAATGGTGGTCTATGAAACAGCAAGTAGACTATCATCAGACACTGAATCTGTGAGCACCTAGATTTTGGAGTTTCCAGCCTCAGAATCATGAAAGTAAATTTCTGTTGTTTAAGCTCCCTAGTCAATGGTGTTCTGTTATAGCAGCCTGAGTGGATTAAGATGTATGTGTATCAGATATCTAGTGTAAGGAGATATAGATATAGGTATAGATATATGGGCTTCCCTGGTTGCTCAGCTGGTAAAGAATCAGCCTGCAGTGCAGGAGGGAGAAGGCAATGGCAACCCACTCCAGTACTCTTGCCTGGAAAATCCCATGGATGGAGGAGCCTGGTATCCTGCAGTTCATGGGGTCGCTAAGAGTCAGACACCACTGAGTGACTTCACTTTCACTTTTCCCTTTCATGCATTGGAGAAGGAAATGGCAACCCACTCCAGTGTTCTTGCCTGGAGAATCCCAGGGACGGGGGAGCCTGGCGGGGTGCCGTCTCTGGGGTCGCACAGAGTTGGACACAACTGAAGCGACTTAGCAGCAGCAGCAGCAGCAATGCAGGAGACCCCAGTTCAATTCCTGGGTTGGGAAGATCCCCTGGAGAAGAGCATGGCAACCCACTCCAGTATTCTTGCCTGGAGAATCCCCATGGATAGAGGAGGCTGGCAGGCTACAGTCCATGGGGTTGCAAAGAGTTGGACATGAATGAGTGACTAAGAACAGCACATAGGTATATACAGGTGTATTTATTGGACACATATGTATTTATTGGATATTTTTATATGTGGGGAAAAACATTTCATTCCTTTTAGGAGACAATCAAATACTCAGTAGGTCCCTTAGCCCAGCAGGTAAGATTGTCTTACCTATTGAAAAAGTGTCCCTTTCAATGCCTCCCTATATATAAGGTTGGCCAAAAACTTTGGGTTTTTCTGTAAGATTGTGCAGAAAACTCAAACAAACTTTTTGGCTGACTCAATATTTACTTTGGTAACAAGTTTGCATCAGATTTCTCTGTCCTGGGACAAAGTGCCTAATCAACTTCTTTATGGTGGACAAGGGACTTAAAATAGCTGTCAATTAGGAGTCTAAATTAATTAGTAGTGGTAGAACTCTGAGATGAATACAAAAGGGAGGAAGGAGAATGAAAGAAGAATAATACTAAGAGTTACCAAAGCACACACTATATGCAGGACACTATGGTAAATACATTTAAGCTATGTTGACCTATTTCATTCTCTCAGCCACTGTGAGAGAGGTACCAACTTCCTCACCTGAAAAATGGTGAAGGTTTAATAACTTGCTGAACACGATAAAGTGATAGAGTGGAGATTCAAACACACTTTGAAATTCTATCCATTTCAAACCTGTTTTCTTTTTATAACACCATGCTGCTGTCAAAATGAAAGAATTTTCAGCAAATTCTGACAAGAAAATAAATCTGAAAATTTGATGCATTATGGGGGGAAACACAAGTTTTGGGGGTAGATTTGGCCCAGGGGCATAAGGCACAAGGGCATGTTGCTCAGGACATGGGAAAAGAGACTAGAAGATAGCTAGAAATAGATAGCAGAAAGAGAGTGAATACTTCTCAAGGACCTAGGACTTAGAATAGAATGTGCTTGGGTAACTGACCAGGCTAAAGACTCTCAGTATAGATTTTTTCTAAGTTGATCAAAGATGAACTGTGAATGTGACAGTGTATGTACAATATATATTTAAAAATCATGTATAATATATGTAAAAATTATAATATATGTAAAAGTATGTATAATATATGTAAAAAAGTATACATATAATATATATTAAAAAGCATGTAGAATATATATGCTGTATAAAAAAGTGAAAGTCAGTCAGTTGTGTCCCAGTTTTTGCAACCCATGGAATTCTCCAGGCCAGAAAATTGGAGTTGGTAGCCTATCCCTTCTCCAACAGATCTTCCCGACCCAGGAATCAAACTGAGCTCTCCTGCATTATAGGTGGATTCTTTACCAACTGAGCTATCAGGGAAGCCCTTTATATATGCTTTATATTCTGACCTATATGTAACTATAGTTTTCAAAGAATACTTTATCACTTACAGTGGCTTCAAGAAGATTAGCCTGTACTTGTTGCTGTTGCTGAGAATTTACTAAGAGGAGGATTATAAGAAAAATGAGGGCATTTCTCTAAGATATATACAAGGGAATGAAATTACTAGAGCAATGAGTGTGCAGATCTGGATCTTTTTTTTTTTTTTTTTAATTTCCATTTTAACTAGATATTACCAAAGTTGGGGGAGGGCAGCTATTCCTTGGAAGTCACTCCAAGAATATGATCTGACCTCTCTAGGGGAGGAAAAAATGTTATTTTTAAAAATAATTATTTGTTTATTTGGCTGTGCTGGTTCTTCATTTCTGCCTGGGCTACTCTCTAGTTGTGGTTCATGCGCTTCTCACTGCGGTGGCTTCTTTTGTTGCAGAGTACAGGCCCCAGAGTAAACTGACTTCAGTAGTTGCAGCACATGGACTTAGTTGTTGTGGTTTCCAGGTTCTAGACCACAGGCTCAGTAACAAGATGTTACAGTGAACTTACGCATCAGTTTATAGGAAAATGAGTAGATGAATTGCAGCATATTCATCCACTAGAATATCTATGAAACAACAGTTAAAATCAGTGAAGTGGAGCTATAAACATGAATAAAACTCAAAAACAATGATAAGGGACAAAAGCAAATTGCAGAGTATATTCAGAATGATATTCTTGTAAAGTTTTAAAAACATGCAGAACAGTGTTATATATAACATATATAAAGCAAAAATATACTACAATACTATGTGTCAGTGTGATAAAAAAATAACACTCACAGTAGTGACAGTGACCCTGACCCTGACAGGGACAAAGTTGAGTCCAAGTGGGACAGGGCCTTCAACAGTTTGTGTAATAATTTATTTTTAAAATGGTGTAATGGATCCATGGGGGCTTATTTTGTCGATTTCTAACATTGTTTATGGGTTTCCCTGGTGGCTTAGAGGTAAGGAATCTGCCTGCCAATGCAGGAGATGCGGGTTTGATTCCTGGGTCAGGAAGATTCCCCTGGAGAAGGAAATGGCAACCCACTCCAGTATTCTTGCCTGGGAAATCCCATGGACAGAGGAGCCTGGTCAGCTACAGTCCATGAAGTTGCAAAGAGTCATACACAATTTAGTGACTAAACAACAACAACATTTTGTATGCCTGTAATGTTTCAACTTAAAAGTACTAGAAGAGGTAAAAAGAAGATCAAAAAGACACACAGTGGAAAAAAAAAGACACACAGTGAAATGCTTAATAGTATTTGTTGAGGATTATAAAGCAGATTAAATTTTCTTCTTTGTTCTCTATATTTTCCAAAATAAATATATCATTTTCAAGTTTTATAAATGAAAAAAAAATTTTAAAGCAGAGTATATTACAGAGCCATGCTCTTTTGCAAGAGCTTAGAGTAGTAACTGGAGTATATTAAAGTATCAATAAATATTTACAGAGTGAATAAATAAATGAAACATGTGGATGAGTAATTGAGGCTTTACCAATACAGGCCAGTGGAGGAAGAGGAAGTAGGAATCATGGAAGCAGGCTATTGCCTGAAGCAGATAATCCTATATGGTACAATGTACAATGGTCATAATTCTTGTTTCTAAGTGAAACCAACTCAGGTATAATAAGGCTGGGCAAGGGCAAAAATATAAACCCAATCACTTTTCCCCAGTCTTAACCAACTATTCCTACCTTCCTTCTCTTTCCCACCTACCTGTGTTGCTGAGACTCATTCCTTGCACCTAAGCGTGCCTATCACCATTTGTAGGACAAGAGGAAATGTCTAAATATAAATAGTATCCGTGGTTGAAACAACTAGCCTAGGTAACTTGGGTTGTATCCAGACATGGAATGGATAAAAACTAGTCAAAATTTGCACTAGCATTGTCTTAGTTTGGGCTGCTGTAACAATGTATCAAAGATTGGGTGGCTTATAAACAACAGAAATTTATTTCTCACAGTTTTGGAGTCTGTAACTCCAAAATCAGCCTGCTAGCATGTCAGGTTCTGGTGAGAGCCCTCTTCCGGGTTGCAGACTGTTGACTTATTGTATCTTCATACAGCAGAAGGGGCCAGGGAGCTCTTTGGGATCTCATTTACAAGGGCACCGATCTCATTCATGAAAGCTCCACCTTCATGACCTAATTATCTCCCAAAGGCCCCACTGCCTAATCTTATCACACGAGGGGTTAGCATTTCAACATGAATTTGGGTGGTGGTGATGGTATAAATATTCAGTCCATAATAAGCATTAAACTCCCAAAATATCATCTCAAATATTTCACTAAATGGGCTGAGGCACCACAGGCAGATTATACGCATCCAGATACATTCCCTTGCTTTAAATGAGTGCATATTTATATTTGTACCAAGAATTATAGACCACTTGGTAAGAGTCTACTTATTTAAACTGATGAACAAGGTAGTTCTTTGGGCCTAGGTGATTTGAGAAAGATAGAGCATGAATCCACACAGAAAAATAGCAGTAATCTTCTAAATGCAGCCAAGTCAATTGTATTTGTTGTGCACTAACAGAAAGACTCCTGGGTTTTAGTAGATAGCCTGCTATGCAATCATCCTGACTGAATAGCCTCAGATACTTTGTTTTGAAGAGAGTGCAGAAATCCTGCAGGTTTAATTGCCAATAAATCAGCATGAACTCCACTCCCTGGCATTCTTTTTCTACAATGATCTTTTCAACCAGAAAATGAAGAGATGGATTTTACAGTGTGTGTGTACTGCGTTTGGTAAGATAACAGAATTACACTTGCCGTTTTCTCCATTTCAGGCTACGCTAGATAATGAAGGACTCTATTAATGACATGTTCTGTTTGCTTTTAGGTTATTTTCATCTTGTATTATAGTCATTCTTTTTTGTCATTATGGAGAGCTGTCTTTCTTTTTAAAAAAGATCCATCTATCCTCAGTGAGTTCAATATTTTACCGTTACCAGAGATTTTATTTCCGAGTTAATTCACAAGAATTTGCATTAAAATATTCTGGCTCACTCAAAAAACTATTCATGAACTGATTGAATTGGGTGTTACTCTTAGCTGATTTTCAGATTTGGTTTAAAAAATAGCTATTTTAATTAATATTTCCAATTCATAACTAACTAATACAAACATTTTATCACTCATCCATATCCAAATGTAACATAAACCTGCTGTTTGTACTGTTGAATTGTTTGTATTTAATATGTTGATATTTATTTTAATTTGAATGATTAGTATTTTGCAGTATATATTTAGATTTTTATATGAATACTATAAGAAAGCATCAAAATTTAAAACTACAATTAAATTGTAGTTCTACTTTCTGCTTAATTTCAGAGTGCTACTGCTACCTATTCTAAATTTAGGATGATACTTTCCTTACCTGACCACAGAGTGCTGGACAGATGGTTCCTTGAGGCTCTGTGCAGCTCTAAGATCTCTGATGTGACCTGCTGGGTCAGGAAGCCATCTTCTTATGGACTGTGTGCTGGACAATGTTGTTGTGCTTTAAGTATACATTTAAAAATCTTTCAGGATTGAGAAGATTCTAGGATGATGGCAATAGTGACATAGTTTTTTAATCTTTTCAAATCCGCATATAACACTAGAATCATTAGGTAGCATTTGCTGTAAAATTAGGTGATAAGGTATCCCCATAAAACTCAGACTTCCCTGGTGGTACAGTGGATAAGAGTCTGCTTGCCAGTAGACGAGGGGACGAGGGTTCAATTCCTGGTCCAGGAAGATTCCACATGCCACAGAGCAACTAAGCCCATGCACCAAGACTACTGAAGCCTCTGTGCCTAGAGCCTGCGCTAGGTAGGCTCTAAAGAGAAGCCACCACAATGAGAAGCCTGTGTACCACAATGAAGAATAGTCCTTGCTCACCACAACTAGAGAAATCCTGTGCCCAGCAACTAAGACCCAGTGCAACCAAAAAAATAAATAAATTTTAAAAAGAGAAAACAAGTCACCAAAATTCACAAGACCTTCCATTTGTGTGGGAGAAAGCAGAGGAAAGCAGTAGGACCTCGGATGAACCTGAAAACTGTGAATAGATATTTACTGGAAAGGCAAAAATTTATTTTCAGAATAGCAGCTGAAATTAGGAGGTATTTCCCTTAGCAGATGAATATGAGAGGCCTACAGGGAGGGTGGAAGGGACTAGAACAATAAACTCATGAAGCTACCAGCTAAGGCTCCCTTCCATAATAGAACCTGACCAAGACTTCTGAGAGTAGAATCAAAATTGGTCAGGATAAAGACAATATAGACAAAGGAGAGAGAAGATCCACAGCTAAGAAATCTCAGACAGCAAGAAGTTAATTTTTTAACACTTCACGGAAACAAAAGAGGGAGCTCTGTGAAGTTAGCAAAGCTACCCTGAACCATGCCTCTTTCTTAAAATTCATAAATCTCTTTTTACATAAAAATGGACAATAAATCAGTTACAATACTAAAACAACAACAACAATGGTGCTTCTCTGATCCCTAGGTTGGGAAGATCTGGAGGAAGCAGTGGCAACCCTCTCCAACATTCTTGCCTGGAAAACCCTATGGACAGAGGAGCCTGATGGGCTACAGTCCATGGGGTTGTGAGTTGGACACGACTGAGTGACTATCACACACATACTAAAAAAGGAGAGTTGAGAGCTAAGAAGCAGAATGACATCACTTCAAATGATGAAAGCACATCACAAACATGTGTTCACAGAATGCCTCAAGATCATAACCCTTTTTTTGACCTGATACTGCTAAATTTATTTTTTTCAATTTATTTATTTTTGGCCGCTCCGACTCTTTGTTGCTGCCTGCGAGCTTTCTCTAGATACAGGGAGTGGGGACCACTCTCCAGCTGTGGTGCACGGGCTTTTCATTGTGTTGACTTCTGTTTTTGTGGAACACAGATTCTAGGCACATGGGCTTCAGTCATTGCAGCATGCAGGCTCTGTAGTTGCAATTTGCTGGCTTTAGGGTACTTAGGCTTCAGTAGTTGTGGCATAGGGACTCATTAATTGTGGCTCATGGACCCTACAGCATTCAGGCTTCAGTCCTTATTTATTTATTTGGCTGCCTCTGGTCTTATTTGTGGCACATGGTGTCTTCATTGCATCATGTGGGGTCTTTTTGTTGCAGCACATGGACTCTCTAGTTGTGGCTTGCAGGTTCGGTAGTTGTAGCACATGTGCTTAGTTGCCCCAATGAGTGTGAGATATCAGTTCCTTGATTAGTTTTCCTGACTCATTGGAAAAGACCCTGATGCTGGGAAAGATTGAAGGCAGGAGGAGAAGGGGACAATAGAGGATGAGACGGCTGGATGGCATTGGTGACTTCATGGACATGAGTTTGAGCAAGCTCCAGGAGTTGGTGATGGACAGACAAGCCTGGCATGCTGCAGTCCATGGGGTCACAAAGAGTCGGACACAACTGAGCGGCTGAACTGACTGATCAGGGATCAAACTCATGTGCTCTGCAATGCAAGGCAAATTCTTAACCACTGGACCACCAGAGAAGTCCCAAGACCATAATCTTTAATTTCACAATAATCTAAAAAGCATTAAGAAAAATAATCTACAAGATACTGACATTTTAAAAAATCACATTTTATCTTAAACTTATAATAAAAATAAAAGGAAAATCATTTTAGAAATGAAGTCTTAACTAAAAAGAATACATGAGAATATATAAATAATATCTTAAGAGAAATAAAAGATAAAAAGAACAAGAATTTTTAAAATGAAAAAGAAGTTAAAAGATTTAGAAACAATTTAAGACAGAGTGACAAATTAAAGGCAAAGAAGATCCAACACATAGATAGTAGGAAGTCCTCAAAAAATAAATCAAAGTGAAAGAACAAATCAAATACTAAAAAAACATAATTCAAGAAAACTTTGCTGAAATAAAAAAGAAAAAATAACTTAAATTACATGTTGAAAGATTACACTGTGTACCTGAGAATATTCACCAGGACAACCCCAAGACATAGTTTTATGAAATTATTGGACTTTTAAAGAAAAAAGGGAAAAAAAAAACTTTTAGGTATCTAGGCAAAAGGAATGTGTGATTTATATGACAAACACAATGAGATTATCATCAAACTTGTCAACACTTTATGCCAGATAGAAGTGGAGTAATGTATTTGAAAGTGAAAGTGAAGTTGCTCAGTCATGTCCAACTCTTTGCAACCTCATGGACTGTGACCTACCAAGCTCCTCCGTCCATGGGATTTTCCAAGCTAGAATACTGGAGTGGGTTGACATTTCCTTCTCCAGGAGGTCTTCCCGACCCAGGGATTGAACCTGGGTCTCCCTCATTGTAGGCAGATGCCTTACTGTCTGAGCCACCAGGGAGCTCTAAGGCACTCAAAGAAAACAAATGTGAATCAGGATAAGCTGCAAAGCTTACCACCAAGTATAAAAAGCACAGATAAGAGTTTATCAACATCAAGCACTCTGGGAATATCAACTCTCATCTCCCCTCTGAGGAGTCTATTAGACAATAAACTTAATAATCAAAATGACTAAAGAGACACTTCTATTAGGCCTGCTCATGAGCATTAAATAAATAATTACATAAATAATTAAATAAAGAATTACATGTAGGACTAAGATTAAATAAGGATTAAAAGGGAGAGTAGGGTATGTAATGGCTCTCTGACAGTGTAGATACAGTACAATTATTAAAACTGGGAGGAGAATGAGAGAGGAATATGGGAAAAATTTTTGTCTATTCTCAGGAATTCTATTTGTATTTTTCTGAGCCTGTGATGTATATAATACAGGGTAACATGAACAGCAGTTATGGAATATTCAAATTCTGTTTTACCCTTTGCCCTTGAGTACCAGGATTTCCAGTGTGGAAGACTAAATATAGGAGGGGTTACATAAAAAGCCTATTGTCCTGAATTTGAGTTAAAAATATCGGTATTAACTTAGAAATATGTTATGTTTAAAATGTATGTTTTTCCATAGCTGTGTATTGTCTTATGATAGAAAAGTTGTTTTTTTTTTAATTTTCTTTTTACGTTTTCATGTCTTCGTCTATTGAAGAGGTCATGAAACAGTGACAAATCCTGTTGTTTGTTTAGTTGCTAAGTCATGTCTGAGTCTTTTGTGACCCCATGAACTGTAGCCTGCCAGGTTCCTCTGTCCATGGGATTTCCCAGGCAAGAATACTGGTTGTCTTGCCATTTCCTTTTCTAGACAAACCCTGTAGTCATGAGTGTTTCTAGAAACCAGACTGTGGTCTTGAAAATATCATTTCTCCTAAAAGAAGCCCAAGATTCTTACGGAAATGGTTCTGCTGCAGCAGGACTGCTGCAACAAAATACCACAACTGAGTGACTTCAATGACAGAAATTTATTGTCTCACAGTTCTGGAGGCTAGAAATCAAAAATCAAGGTATTGGCAGGACTGGTTCATTCTGAGGATCTAGAGGGAAGGATCTATTCCAGGCCTCTCTTCTTGGCTTGTGGATGGCCATCTTTCCCTTACTTCTTCACATTATCTTCTCTTTGCATGTATCTCTGTGTCCAAATTTCCCCTATTTTTCATAAGGACACAGTCATAGTAGATTAGGGTCTACTCGAATGAACTCACTTTAACTTAATCACCCCTATAAAGCCCCTACATCCAAATAGAGTCACATTCTGAGATACTGGGTGTGGGGTATGTGTGGTTAGGACTTCAACATGTAAATTCAGGGTGTGGGGCAGTGGTGGTTTACAATTCAACCTATTGCACATGTGCATGCTAAGTTGCTTCATTCGTGTCCAACTCTTTGCAACCCTATAGACTGTAGCCCGCCAGGCTCCTCTGCCCATGGAATTTTCCAGGCAAAAATACTGGAGCGGGTTGCCATGTCCTCCTTCAGGGGATCTTCTTGACCCAGGAATAGATCTCCTGAATTGGCAGGTGGGTTCTTTACCACTAGCACCACTTGGGAAGCCCAACTCAACCTACAGTAGGCAGTAAATATAATGAATAAATGTCAAACACCTTGTTATACCAGATAGTAAGGAAGTTATTAAGACTTACCAAGATCATACCCAAAGGCCTAGTAGCCAAACTAAAGAAAAAAATAGGACAATTACAATTTTAAGACAATCACAAATTTACAATAAAATTATAATTTTTCATTTCCATTAAAGTTGTCTCCTTTAGAGGTTGATTGGAAAGTAATTCCCTGTCTTGAAAATTGACAAAAACAACTATTTATCTTTCTTTTCCTATATGAACAGTACCACTGTGTTACTTAAAAGGTAAATGAGGAGAACCATCTTTTTATAAAAGCATTTTATATAATCTAAAAAGAAATAACAGATTCAGAGTATCACCATTTTTCAACCCTCAACAAATAAATGGGTATAGTCACTGAGTATCAACACATTGCTGACATCACACAAGGAGAGCTAACAAGACATGTGCCTCCTAGTTTAGCTCAGTTCAGTCATTCAGTCATGTCCAATTCTTTACAATCCCATGGACTGCAGCATGCCAGGCCTCTCTGTCCATCACCAGCTCCCGGAGTTTACCCAAACTCATGTCCATTAAGTTGGTGATGCCTTCCAACCATCTCATCCTCTGTTGTCCCCTTCTTCTTCTGCCTTCAATCTTTCCCAGCCTCAGGGTCTTTTCAAATGAGTCAGCTCTTCGCATCAAGTGGCCAAAGTATTGGAGTTTCAGCTTCAACATCAGTCCTTCCAATGAACACTCAGGACTGATCTCCTTTAGGATGGACTGGTTGGATCTCCTTGCAGTCCAAGGGACTCTCAAGAGTCTTCTCCAACACCACATTTCAAAAGCATTAATTCTTTGGTGCTCAGCTTTCTTTATAGTCCAACTCTCACATCCATACATGACTACTGGAAAAACCATAACTGACTAGACGGACCCCAGCAAGATGGTAGAAGGGGCGAATTCACATTTAGAATCAAACCCCATTCCCACCAGAGACTCTAAGAGGGCTCAAACAAACCTTGTGCACACCAGGACCCAGGGACCCCCACAGAGACTGAGACAGAACTGTGTCTGAGCGTCTCCTATGGAGGTATGGGTCAGCAGTGGGACAGGGGCTCTGGGTGCAGCAGACTTGGGTATGACATAAGCCCTCTTGGAGAAGGTTGTCATTAACCCCACCATAGAGCTGCCAGAACTTTACACAGGACTGGGAAAAAGACTCTTGGAAGGCACAAACAGAACATTGTGCACTAGGACCCAGGAGAAAGGAGCAGTGACCCCACAAGAGTCTGACCCAGACTTGCCTGTGAGTGTCCAGGAGTCTCCAGTGGAGGTGGCAGCCTGCTGCAGGGTTGGGGGCACTGAGTGTAGCAGTAAATGCGTGGGATCTTTTGAAAGAGGTCACCATTACCTTCATTACCTCCACCAGAGTTTGGCCTAGGTAAATAGCCAAATTCAGACTTAAATTGAAGAAAGTGGGGAAAACCACTAGACCATTCAGGTATGACCTAAATCAAATCCCTTATGATTATACAGTGGAAGTGAGTAATAGATTTAAGGGACTAGATCTGATAGACAGAGTGCCTGATGAACTATGGATGGAGGTTTGTGACATTGTACAGGAGACAGGGATCAAGACCATCCCCATGGAAAAGAAATGCAAAAAAGTAGAATGGCTGTCTGAGGAGGCCTTACAAATAGCTGTGAAAAGAAGAGAAGCGAAAAGCAAAGGAGAAAAGGAAAGATATAAGCATCTGAATGCAGAGTTCCAAAGAAAAGTGAGGAAAGATAAGAAAGCCTTCCTCAGTGATCAATGCAAAGAAATAGAGGAAAACAACAGAATGGGAAAAACTAGAGATCTCTTCAAGAAAATTAGAGATACCAAGGGAACATTTCATGCAAAGATGGGCTCGATAAAGGACAGAAATGGTATGGACCTAACAGAAGCAGAAGATATTAAGAAAAGGTGGCAAGAATACACAGAAGAACTGTACAAAAAAGAGCTTCACGACCCAGATAATCACGATGGTATGATCACTGACCTAGAGCCAGACATCCTGGAATGTGAAGTCAAGTGGGCCTTGGAAAGCATCTACAAACAATAAATGCTGGAGAGGGTGTGGAGAAAAGGGAACCCTCTTACACTGTTGGTGGGAATGCAAACTAGTGCAGCCACTATGGAGAATAGTGTGGAAATTCCTTAAAAAACTGGAAATAGAACTGCCTTATGACCCAGCAATCCCACTGCTGGGCATACACACCGAGGAAAACAGAATTGAAAGAGACACGTGTACCCCAATGTTCATCACAGCACTGTTTATAATAGCCAGGACATGGAAGCAACCTAGATGTCCATCAGCAGATGAATGGATAAGAAAGCTGTGGTACATATACACAATGGAGTATTACTCAGCCATTAAAAAGAATACATTTGAATCAGTTCTAAGGAGGTAGATGAAACTGGAGCCTATTATACAGAGTGAAGTGAGCCAGAAAGAAAAACACCAGTACAGTATACTAATGCATATATATGGAATTTAGAAAGATGGTAACAATAACCCTGTATGTGAGACAGCAAAAGAGACACAGATGTATAGAACAGTCTTTTGGACTCTGTGGGAGAGGGAGACGGTGGGATGATTTGGGAGAATGGCACTGAAACATGTATCATATCATATAAGAAACGAATCACCAGTCCAGGTTCGATGCAGGATACAGGATACTTGAGGCTGGTGCACTGGGATGACCCAGAGGGATGGTACAGGGAGGGAGGTGGGAGGGGGGTTCAGGATTGGGAACACGTGTACACCTGTGGTGGATTCATGTTGATGTATAGCAAAACCAATACAATATTGTAAAGTAATTAGCCTCCAATTAAAATAAATAAATTTAAATTAAAAAAAAAAAAAGAAAGCTTCGAACAAAGCTAGTGGAGGTGATGGAATTCCAGTTGAGCTATTTCAAATCCTGAAAGATGATGCTATGAAAGTGCTGCACTCAATATGCCAGCAAATTTGGAAAACTCAGCAGTGGCCACAGGACTGGAAAAGGTCAGTTTTCATTTCAATCCCAAAGAAAGGCAATGCCAAAGAATGCTCAAACTACCGCACAATTGCACTCATCTCACATGCTAGTAAAATAATTCTTAAAATTCTCCAAGCCAGGCTTCAGCAATACGTGAACCATGAACTTCCTGATGTTCAAGCTGGTTTTAGAAAAGGCAGAGGAACCAGAGATCAAATTGCCAGCATCCACTGGATCATTGAAAAAGCAAGAGAGTTCCAGAAAAACATCTATTTCTGCTTTATTGACTATGCCAAAGCCTTTGACTAAGTGGATCACAATAAACTGTGGAAAATTCTGAAAGAGATGGGAATAGCAGACCACCTGACCTGCCTCTTGAGAAACCTATATGCAGGTCAGGAAGCAACAGTTAGAACTGGACATGGAACAACAGACTGGTTCCAAATAGGAAAAGGAGTACGTCAAGGCTGTATATTGTCACCCTGCTTATTTAACTTCTATGCAGAGTATATCATGAGAAACACTGGGCTGGAAGAAGCACAAGCTGGAATCAAGATTGCCGGGAGAAATATCAATAACCTCAGATATGCAGATGACACCACCCTTATGGCAGAAAGTGAAGAGGAACTAAAAAGCCTCTTGATGAAAGTGAAAGAGGAGAGTGAAAAAATTGGCTTGAAGCTCAACATTCAGAAAACGAAGATCATGACATTTGGTCCCATCACTTCATGGGAAATAGATGGGGAAACAGTGGAAACAGTGTCAGACTTTATTTTTTTGGACTCCAAAATCACTGCAGATGGTGACTGCAGCCATGAAGTTGGAAGACGCTTACTCCTTGGAAGGAAATTATGACCAACCTAGATAAGCAGAGATATTACTTTGCCAACAAAGGTCCATCTAGTCAAGGCTATGGTTTTTCCAGTAGTCATGTACGGATGTGAGAGTTGGACTGTGAAGAAAGCTGAGCACCAAAAATTGATGCTTTTGAACTGTGGTGTTAGAGAAGGCTCTTGAGATTCCCTTGGTCTTCAAGGAGATCCAACCAGTCCATTCTAAAGGAGATCAGTCCTGGGTGTTCGTTGGAAGGACTGATGCTGAAGCTGAAACTCCAATACTTTGGCTGCCTGATGCAAAGAGCTGACTCATTGGAAAAGACCCTGATGCTGGGAGGGATTGGGGGCTGGAGGAGAAGGGGACGACAGAGGATGTGATGGCTGGATGGTGTCACTGACTCAATGGACATGAGTTTGAGTGAACTCCGGGAGTTGGTGATGGACAGGGAGGCCTGATGTGCTGTGATTCATGGGGTGGCAAAGAGTCAGACACGACTGAGCGACTGAACTGAACTGAACTGAAATAGCAGGGAGGGAACACAGCCCCACCCATCAATAGAAAATTGGATTAAAGATTTACTGAGCATGGCCCCACCCACCAGAACAAGACCCAGTTTCACCCTCAGTCAGTCTCTCCCATCAGGAAGCTTCCATAAGCCTCTTATCCTTCTCCATCAGAGGGCAGACAGACTGAAAACCACAATCACAGAAAACTAACCAATCTAATCACATGGACCACAGCCTTGTCTAAATCAATGAAACTATGAGCCATGCTGTGTAGAGCCACCCAAGATGGATGGGTCAAGGTGGAGAGTTCTGACAAAATGTAGCCCACTGGAAAAGGGAATGGCAAACCACTTCAATATTCTTGCCTTGAGAACCCCATGAACAGTATGTGCCTTCCTGTGAAAGAAAATGTCATCACATATTGTCTTAGTCCACTAGGGTACTATAACAAAATATCACAGACTGGGTGGCTTATAAACGTCAGAAATTTAGCGCTCACAGTTCCATAGGCTGTCAGTGTGGTGGGTGAGGGCCAATTTCTGGGTCAAGGACTTACTGTTGTGCTTTCATGTGGTGAAAGGGACTAGGGAGCTCTGTGGGATCTCTTTTAGAAGTTATAATTCCACTCATGAAGGTTTCCTCCCTTGACCTAATCACCTTCCTAAAGCTTCATCTGTCAATACCATCATTTTAGGGGGTTAGAATTTCAACATATGAATTTGGGGGGCGGGACACAAATCTTCAGACCATAGCACCTAGTCTTCCCAAAGAAAGCTTGAATCTAATCATGTCTCTGGATCCAGTAGCCAATATAAAGGAAATGAAGAAGACAAAACCTTGTTGAACCATGGGTGTACAGCCAGTAATGTTTAGAATGTAAGAGAGTGTACAGGTTAAGTGATCTGGGTTCCTTAACAGATAGGGTGTAAAGGAAAGGATTGGAGGAGGACCCTATAGATTAAAAGAGACTTAAAAGAAGAAAATTTCTCAGCAGATAAGACTAAATAATGGTCCAGAAATATACACTTGGATGTCCTTTAAGACTTGAGTGATGATACAGTAAAGAAAGAAAACATTGCTTTAATACTCAGAATATTGGCTACTTTTGTTGGGAGGGGAGGTTATTATTAGCAAGGGTATATGGAGGGGCTTTGGAATTGGCAGAATTTTATCAATATTTCTTGGCTTGAATTGTGGTTACACAAGCGTTTACCTTGTAATAACTCATTAAGCTATATATTTGTTTTATGTGTTTTTCTGTAGCTGTTTTGTTTTTTCAATAAAAAGTTTGTCCTCTTTTTGTTTTTTTCATAAGAGTAATGCAAAACATGAAGAGCATTAGGAAAGACTTGTGCTGTGTGCTGCTTTCATTTCAGGACACTTGTCAGTGTCTTCCAAAAATCCTAGAGACCACATTTTCCCATTAAATTCAGCAAAACCTGTTCTTGGCATAATAAACAAATGCATATTTCTGTCTACAATCTGATTTAAGAACAAGATAAGAAGAAAGCAGTGAGAGGCCAGCAAAGTTAAAAAGACAAGTGTTTTGCCATCCAAGCATTATTTCTGCAAAACACAATATTAAGCAAAACTGGGAAAGCATAGGTAGGCATAGGCATGGCAGCATTGGTAGGAGGGTATCACAAAACCTCTCTGAGAAGCTGTGGAGTCCCTCACTGTTCAAATGTACAGCCTCACTCCATTCAGTTTAGACAAACAAAAGGGCTTTTAGCCATTTGATCCACTGAGTTTTTGACTTGAAGCTACAGAGGAGATAAGTTTGCAGCCCAAATCAGTCTTTAAGTTGTCAACAAAGATCTCTCTGAACAGTTTCTTGAAGTACTAATTAAAGCAAAGAACAGGAGTCAGCTGTACAGTCAATGACACATTCCTTGTGACAAGTGAGAAGTGGGCCATGAAATCTGTATCAGACAGGGTCCAAGTGTGCACTGAGCAGAGGTTTTTCTATGGAATCCCAATTTCACATACGGGGTTGGAGCTCCAAATATATGGACACTACACCTATTTTACAAAATCATTCTTTGTCTTCCTTCCTCTGCTCTTAACGAAAATCGTGCTGCACTTGCAAGTAGATTTGACAGATGAATTTAACACATCCTTAAAAATTTAAATTATTGGAACCAGCCCAAGAAGTTTCGAGAATATACCTCAGCACCCCTAAGATGCCAATGGAGTAGGAGGATTGATAAGCAAGCAGTTATTTAAACCTTATTAATTATTTAAGGCCCAGCTCAGCATCATCCTGCAATGCAGGAGACCTGGGTTCGATCCCTGGGTTGGGAAGATCCCCTGGAGAAGGGAAAGTCTACCCACTCCAGTATTCTGGCCTGGAGAATTCCAATGGGTCGCAAAGCATTGGTCACGATTGAGCCACCTTCACTTTCACTTTCAACATCATCTCTGTTTTCCAAACCACTTAAGAACATTATGGGCTGAACCACTCATAAGTTAGCTTTCAAGATTATTTTGCCAAAACAATAGTGGTTTTATTGCCATTATTGCATATTGTCCTCCAACTACTTTATGATTAACTTTGTGTCTCTATCTGGTTATAAAGCATCCTAAAGGCAGCAATTACGTCTTATATTTTTCTGTATTCTCCACCACATAGAAAAAACAGTTATTACTCATTGATCTCATTCACTGATCCTTTAATTCACACATTTATTCAATTAACAATATTTTTTAAGGACCAACTTGTGCTGACCTTTCTGCGAGGTTTATAGCTTTGAAGTGAAACTTCCATTTTAATAGTTGGCATAAGGAAAACCCCAGGTATAACCCCACACTCTGCACCCAAACTTCAGACTCCAAAATGACTAACTTTCCAGTAGTAGCAGGGACTAAATTCCCTATGTCCAAAAAGAATTCCTAGCCCATTCTGCTGCTCAGTGTTAGGCAAAGTAAAAGAAAGGAAAAAACAAAACAGGTTTAGCAGGTGTGAATTCTTCCTCACTGCTCTCCCCTTCACTGAGGCGCATTCTTCAAAAGCCAAGTAGAAGTTTTCAAAATTCTGGAGTAGGAGCAGATTCACAGAGTTTCTCTTTGACTGCTGGACTTCTCCCCATTACTTTCCCTCAGACATACACTATTTTATATAATATATACATATATGTGTGTTTACATGTGTATCTATGTATATACATACTTATGTAGGCATATATGCATATGTATACATGTATCTCTCAGTTCAGTTCAGTTCAGTCACTCAGTCGTGTCCGACTCTTTGTGACCCCATGAATCGCAGCACGCCAGGCCTCCCTGTCCATCACCAGCTCCCGGAGTTCACCCAAACTCACGTCCATCAAGTTGGTGATGCCATCCAGCCATCTCATCCTCTGTCGTCCCCTTCTTCTCCTGCCCCCAATCCCTCCCAGCATCAGAGTCTTTTCCAATGAGTCAACTCTTCGCATGAGGTGGCCAAAGTACTAGAGTTTCAGCTTTAGCACCATTCCTTCCAAAGAAATCCCAGGGCTGATCTCCTCCAGAATGGACTGGTTGGATCTCCTTGCAGTCCAAGGGACTCTCAAGAGTCCTCTCCAACACCACAGTTCAAAAACATCAATTCTTCAGCGCTCAGCCTTCTTCAGAGTCCAACTCTTACATCCATACATGACCACAGGAAAAACCATAGCCTTGATTAGATGAACCTTTGTTGGCAAAGGAATGTCTCTGCTTTTGAATATGCTATCTAGGTTGCTCTATGTGTGTGTATAATGAAGGTTGTCCCTCATCCCCCCTTCCTAGTGTTTCAGGGTGACTTTTAATTTTAAAGCAGTAATCGCCCTAGTGCCCTTTGCCCTCTAGAGTGATTTCTCAAAGGCAGGGCAGTGCCAAAACTGTAAACCTTTGCCTTGCCTTTGTTCTTTTTTTTTGATGCTGGAGCTTTCTCACCTTTTTGTCTAAGCAATTCCCAGGCTTCTACAATTCTGGGAATCTGGCTACTACTTAACCATTGTCATTTATTTCATCAGTAGTGTTGAGGTGGCAACTTGTATACTACTGTGACAACAGTAACATTGATTCTCAAAGTAGGTGATTTCCTGACTTTAATTGTTTTGATAAAATAATCTTAGACTGAACAGAGAACTAAATACATTTGCCCCAGGCCAACTGTCCAAGATTTATAATACATAAAATATAAAAATGATAAAACTCTGCCCTTAAAAATAATTATAGTGCAGGTTGGTATAATGCTGCAGACTATGGTAAAACTTAATTGATAGACACATAGATATAAGTACTTTTCTGAAGGAAGAAAAAAGTGAAAAACTCACAGGATCTAACTTCAATAAATATAAAATCACCCCTATATCCCACTGCTATATATCCCAGGCCAACAAATAGTGAGCACAGTAAAACTTGTTGAATGAAGGATTTCAGTTCACTTCTATCTACCATTCCCAGATCCCTGATACTTAAAGTGGATTAACTATGAGGATAAGCAAACTTGTTACGAATGTAAAGAATGATAAGATTATAACAAATCATGCTTTTAAACCAGTACATTGTTGTTCAGTCACTAACTCGTGTCCAACTCTTTGTGACCCCCATGGACTGCAGCACATCAGGCTTCCCTTTCACTATCTCCTGGAGTTTGCTCAAACTTATGTCCATTGAGTCAGTGATGCCATCCAACCATCTCACCCTCTGTTGTCCCCTTCTCCTTTTGTCTTTAATCTTTCCTAGCCTCAGGGTTTTTTTCAATGAGTTGGCTCTTTGTATCAGGTGGCCAAAGTTTTGGAGCTTCAGCTTCAGCATCAGTCCTTCCAATGAGTATTCCGGGTTGATTTTTTTTTTTTTTTTTTTAGTATTAACTGGTTTGATCTCCTTGCTGTCCAAGGGACTCGCAGGAGTCTTCTCCAGCACCACAGTTTAAAAGCATCAATTTTTCAGTGTTCAGCCTTGTTTATGGTCCAACTCTCACATCTGTACATGACTATTGGAAAAATCATAGCTTTGGCTCTACAGATCTTTGTCAGCAAATTGACACCTCTGCTTTTTAATATGCTGTCTAGGTTTGTCATAGCTTTTCTTCCAAGGAGCAAGCTTCTTTTAATTTCATTGTTACAGTCACGGTCTGCAGTGATTTTGGAGCCCAAGAAAATAAAGTCTGCCACTGTTTCCATTTACCATGAAGTGATGGGACTGTATGCCATGATCTTAGTTTTTTGAACATTGAGTTTTAAACCAACCTTTTCATTCTCCTCTTTCACATCCATCAAGAGGTTCTTTAGTTCTTCTTGCTTTCTGCCATTAGGATGGTATTATGTGCATATCTGAGGTTATTTCTATTTCTCCTGGCAATCTTGTGATTGCCAGGTTGTGATTCATCCAGCCCAGCATTTCACATGATGTACTCTGCATGGAAATTAAATAAGCACGGTGACAATATACAGCCTTGATGTACTCCTTTCCCAATTTGGAACCAGTTTGATGTTCCATGTCTGGTTCTAACTGTTGCTTCTTGACTTGCATAAAGGTTTCTTAGGAGACAGGTAAGGTAGTTAGTCTGGTATTCCCATCTCTTTAAGAATTTTCCACAGTTTGTTGTGATCCACACAAAGAGTTTAGCAGTAAAGTGTCTATCTACAATGCAGGAGACCCAGGTTCAATCCCTGGGTCGGGAAGATCTCCTGGAGAAGAAAATGGCAACCCACTCCAGTGTTCTTGCCTGGAAAATCCCATGGACCGAGGAGCCTGGTAGGCTACAGTCTGTGGGGTTGCAAAGAGTCGGACACGACTGAGCAACTTCACTTTCACTTTAATGAAACAGAAGGAGTTGTTTTTCTGAAATTCCCTTGCTTTCTCTATGAGCCAATGGATGTTGGCAATTTGCTCTCTGGTTCCTCTGCCTTTTCTAAATCCAGCTTTTACATCTGAAAGTTCTAAGTTCATATACTGTTGAAGCCTTGCCTGAAGAATTTTGAGCATTACTTTCCTAGCATGCAAAATAAGCACAATTGTACGATAGTTTAAACATTCTTTGGCATTGCCCTTCTTTGTGATTGAATGAAAACTGACCTTTTCCAGTCCTGTGGCCACTGCTGAGTTTTCCAAATTTGCTGGCACACTGAGTGCAGCCCTTTAACAGCATCATCTTTTAAGATTTGAAATAGCTCAGCTGGAATTCCATCACCTCCACTATCTTTGTAGTATTGCTTCCTAAGGCCCACTTGATTTCAACTCCAGGATGTCTGGCTCTAGGTGAGTGATCACACCTTTGTGGTTATTCAAGTCATTAAGAGTTTTTTTGTATAGTTCTTCTGTGTATTCTCACCACATCTTAATCTAAACCCGTATCTCTATGGTCAAAACTTCATGCTATAAGCTAGGGCTCTTGTAAATAATTGTTCACTCTTTGTACATTTGTTTGAATAATCCAATTATAAACATATGGGAAGATAAAAGTCTACAGAAAAGCAACCAGGAGTATTTTTCTTGTGAAAATGCACAGACATTCTAAATACTTCCAAGGTTTGCTTTAGGTGATCCATTCTTAATACCATTCTTAATTCTCAAAGAATTGCTGTCAGGAGTGTTGCTGTTCCAAGGTGGGGCTAAGTGTCTTTAAAAAGTATGAATTAATGGGTTTTCGTGTGGGGTGATTGTTTTTATTTGTCCAAGTAGAAAGTGCATGTGGGCAGCAGATGGTTGTCATTTGGTACAGAATGGCTCCAGATGACTGTACTGTTCCCAAGTTGAGCTCTGAGGAAGCGCAAACCAAGCTGCTGTGGACAGCCAATCAGTGAAACTTGTGGTAACTGAGGAGAGTCTTTCCTACATGGACTCCGACCTGAACTTCGTGCTGCCAGTATCTCTTTGTGTAAGAGAAATTTGTTTACCTCTCAAGAGGCTTTTGAAATGATTCAAAGTCCTAAATAACTAAAGGATTCTAGTCAAACAAGTACAATTTGTGTCTCTTTTTCTTACCAGAAGTGCCAGAGAAGATATCGAAATTCTTTAGGTTTCCTCTGTATTTGTACAAATGGAATGACAGTAATGCAGTGACCCTGTGGAGCCTTAGGTTGAGTTAAACAGGTTGTCTTATCAAAGCAGTTTCTCTAACAGTAGGTCATTAGGGATGAGGGAGCACATTTCTACCCTTGACCATTAGAGCTTACAATCCTTGAAGTAAGTATAGGACAATTAATACTACATTAATATGTTACTACTGACCTGTGAACTCAAGCTATAATTTTTTCATATAACATTTTGAAAAAGCCAACTTGGCCTCTCTCCACAGCCTACAAAGCTAGAATACTTTTTCTGATTTGTCTAACAAATGAGTGGAGCCTAAAGTTTGGGGACAAGAAGAATTTGTAGCCTGGTGAGATGCATAATGCACATTGATTACTGAATTATCAGGGAGATCAATAAAAGACTGTGTAAATCAAAAGTGTTTAACTTGAGAAATAAATATGCATACTCTTAAATAATAGGTGTCTCTAGATTTGCCCCTACTTTTTGCGCTATGTTGAGTCATATTCTTTCATGTAAATAAATGTGTTTAGCAAATATTTATCAAGCTCCTACCGTGTGCTCAGCACTGAGGTAGGTACTTGGAATATCACAGTCATTGAAACAGATAAAAACTATAAAGTTTATCCTCTAGGGTATTTGAGGATAGTGATTCAGTGTATGAGCTGCATTCACAGAATTAGGTCCAAGACTGCTCCAACTGACTCATTTTATTTTAGTCTGTCTCTGACCACTGTTGGCTCTCAATTGTTTTTCAGGTTTTTTTCTGCCTAATCATTTTAGTTTGGCACACTGATTGACAAACTTCCACTTTGTACTTCATATTCTTTAATTTATTCTTAGTCTTTCAAAATCTGTCTTTTTCTTCTGATGTGTCCCCCTTGAGAGCAAATGCCCAGTGATAAGCCTCCTTGTATGCAACTCTCAGAGCCTACCACCTTTCTGTCAGCTCACACCAGAGATGGCCTGGGCCATGAACAGATGCTAGACAACAGACGTGTTTTGCTCTGAGTTGCAGAGTGTGTGGTTGTGCACAATAAGGAATATTTCTGAACAGAGCTTCTACTTAACTCGCTCAGTCGTGTCCGACTCTTTGCAACCCCGCGGACTGTAGCCCGCCAGGCTCCTCTGTCCATGGGATTCTCCAGGCAAGAATACTGGAGTGGGTTACCATTTCCTTCTCCAGGGGATCTTCCCAACCCAGGGATCGAACCTGGGTCTCCTGCATTGCAGGCAGATGCTTTATCCTCTTAGCCACCAGGGAAGCCCACTAGGGAAGCCCTCTACTTAACCCAGTGGATACTAAAAATAAACAAGGTAATACCTGGCAAAGTTAAGAAGCAGAAAAAATGATTCCACCACTCTGTGTTTTTCCCCCCTTTTTTCTACTTAGTAAACTTTTTCTATCTTTTAATATCTGCTTTAGTCACTTTAGGAGCCAGCCACAAAGAATGTCTCTCTTGTAGATCTGTTCCTCTCACGGAAGGAACCCTGGCTGCAGCAATTTAAGGACTTGTACCCAAGAGCTACTAGAAGTGGGGAAAGGTGCCTCGGGGTTTCCTTCCCTGAACCCCTAACTGTACGTCTTCATTCATTATACTATGCCCTGAGCCTCCCAGACACCAACTATCCTATGTTTCTTTTTTCTTTTTTGTTTTTGGCCGCACTGTGTGTCTTTTCAGATCTTAGTTCCCACCAGGGATTGAACTCAGGCCCTCAGCAGTGAAATCATGGAGTCCTAACCACTGGACCTCCAGGGAAGTCCCTTGTAATTTCTGCATAATAGTGATGACTAGCATTGGTTGAGTGCTTACCATGTGCTAGGCTCACACTAAGTAGTTTACAATGTATTATCCTCCTGAATCCTCCCAACCTGATCAGATAGGCACTGCTATTACCACAGGGTAAACTCAGAGCAGACATTTCTTTCTACTGCTAGGCAGGAATAAAGTGCAGAGTTTTGACTCTGGGGTTCAAGAGAGAGAAAGCATTTGGTATTAGTTATGTATTGCTGTATAAACCCAGAGATACCTCAAACTTAGCAACTTGAAACAACACACCTTTATTATCTTATACTTTCTGAGGATTAGGAATCTGGGAGCAGCTTAGATGGGATGGTTCTGATTAGGGTCTATCACGAGGTTGCAGATTAGATGTTGGTCAGGGCAGCAGTCACCTGAATGCTTGACTAGGACTGAAGGATCCACTTCCAAGATGGCTGACACACATGGCTCTTGGCAAGAAGCTTCAGTTCCCTGCCTGATCTGTCTCCTCACATGGCTGCCTCAAGCCACGGCAGCTGGCATCCTCCATAAAGACCGATCAGTGAGACAGCAAGGCAGAAGCCACGATGTTTTTTCATAACCTAGAAAATCCCATGGATGGAGGAGCCTGGTGTGCTGCAGTCCATGGGGTCGCTAAGAGTCGGACATGACTGAGCGACTTCACTTTCATGCCTTGGAGAAGGAAACGGCAACCCACTCCAGCGTTCTTGCCTGGAGAATCCCAGGGATGGGGGAGCCTGGTGGGCTGCCATCTATGGGATCGCACAGAGTCGGGTACGACTGAAGCGACTTAGCAGCAGCAGCAGCAGAGGAGCCTGGTAGGCTACCGTCCATGGGGTCGCAAAGAGTCGGACACAACTGAGCGACTTCACTTTCACCACATCTTTTGAGCTTCCCAGGTGGCGCTAGTGGTGGTAAAGAACCCCCCTGCCAATGCAGGAAACATAATGAGACACGAGTTCGATCCCTAATTTGGAAAGATCCCCTGGAAGAGGGCATGGCAACCGAATCTTGCCTAGAGAATCCCATCGACAGAAGAACCTGGTGGGCTGCAGTTCATAGGGTCGCAAAGAGTTAGACCCAATTGAGATGACGTAGCATGCATGCAAGCACCACATCTTTTAAAGCTAAAAACCACAAACGAGCTTTCTTCTGTATTAAGAAAACAAGGACTTGAAGTGTCTCTGTTTGGCGAGCACTATCTGGCCTTAATAATTGGGTGTTGTATAAGTGTTGGGCTGGCTGGCAGTGATTTCTGCCCACTTAAGTGAAGTGACTACTCAGGATTAGAGCTGTCGATTATCTTTGCTGTGTACATGAGATACCAACTAGGGATTATTGTATCTGTTGTTATTTTAGCAGAAGTCATGTCTGTACCACTGTCAGCTGGCCACGTCAAGGGTTTGTGACCCCCATTTTACAGGTGTTGGGGACTGAGACATTTGCTCAAGGTAATACTATTAGTTAAGGGGGCAAGGGTTCTGATGGAGGTTGTCAGACTGCAGAGGCCACCTTCATAACCAGAATTCCATAGGGCCCTATTCTCAAAGGGTAGGATATCCTCTCATAGTCCCTTCCAGCCACCAGTCTAAACCCAAGAAGCAGGAAGAAGAGGAGCTAGGACAGGAAATGGGGTACAGTCAGAGTGCTACTCAAGTTTCCCTTGAGGATGCATAGATAGGGCTTCCTAGAAGATTCGAAGGAACCTGTGTGGTGAGATCCAAAGAATACCCAGGTCTGGAGATGGAATTAGATGGTTGATAAAAAAGGATCTCCTGCTTCTAATGGGCTGATATAGGTCTTTATTTTTGAATAATGTGTAAAAGTGACATAAGAAATCTGGTATTAGCAAAAAGTATCACAAGGATGCTTTTCATTAGTGCTCAGTAATTGACAGAATGAAAGGAAGAGATACAGACACTTGCCTTGGCAAGGTAAAAGGAACACAAATTAGTCATTACCATGAAATGTTTGCCATTTGTGTTTTGCTAATATAATCACACTGAGGAATACATGCCAGGAAATCATGGTTTCTGAAGTACAGCTAGGAGATGCTAAGAAAGTCTTCCACTGGATATTTCTCTTGGGACTGGCTCTGCCCTACCTTCTCCTTTCAAACTCTAAATAAAAAGTAGCTATTACGTTTGAAAAAAATGATATTTTCCCTGAAGATGCCATGAATGCTCACCCAAAAGACTGCACTTATATAAGAATTCTCTTAGAGATGACACCAAATTAAGAAGCTCATTTGTGGCTCCTTCTGCAAAGCCTTCCTTGATTTTGCCATGGAGGTCCACTCCTTCTTCCTCTTGTCCAAATGGAAGTTTGGACTAAGGATGAGGAAAGAAAGGACATTTGAAGCCATAGAGCACTAGTGGGGGACAGGCACTGGGAGGAGGAGGATTACTGGGGACTCTATAGCTCTATTCTCAGTTAGATTCTCCATAACCCAGTGCCTTGAACCTCTTTTCTCCTCATTGATCTGAGAAATTCAGTTTGCTTTCTTTTCTTTTCCACGTTGTTAGCATCTACTCTCTTTCTTAGGTCTAATTTTTTTCCAAGAGTGGTTGGATATGGAGTGGAATGGATGCCTATCTTGCTGTGCCCCAAAATAAGTACATAGCAAAGGCTTTCTTGGGGGTCACTGTGGGGAAACAGAAGGGGAAAAAATTAATAACATGAGGAAGTTATGAAGTCTCAAAAACCTCCAACTTTATCCTTATCTGAAGTGTTGGTGGCTCCCCTTCTGATCCTGAGGGTGGAGCTCTCAGCTGAGCTCCTCCTTTCTGGACAGCTTCCCTCTCCCTTATCTTTCCCCACAGACCCACCCCTCCTTCCAATAGGGCCTGTCTTTCAAGATGTGTAAGTACAGCTGGGTGTGGACACATAGACTTTCAAATACTTCCAGAGCCAAGGACTCGTTTACGGTCAGAGTCACTCCACCATGGTTTTCTTCATTGCTCTCAAATGACTTCTTCAGGCTATCTCAGGAGTTCTTCACTAGAGCTAAGAGCATGAAAACTGCAATTGAGAAGGAACATGGGAGGAGCAAACCTGTAGGTTTTGGGGAGGTGACAAAGACACACGATAGCGACTTTGCTGAGGACTCCTGATAGCTGTCTGAGTGCTCCTAGGACATCATTTCTTAGGGAAGCATTTAATAGAATGCTCTGAGTGTTTTCTTGTAAATGCAAATCTAGAAACTGCAGGTGTTAAAGAGTATGAATCAGAAGAATTCAACCTGGTGTAACCAGGAAGTCAGTGCTCTGTGGGAGAGACCAGTGATGACACCCACAACTTGATAGGATCACATGTATTGTCATACAAGGACAAAATTGAGCTACCTTGATTTGCTAAATGAGAATCAAAAATACTAGTTATTTCCTATAGCAGAAGAGAGAGTGCATTCAAAGTTAACTCTTTAAAATACCTCCAATTGTTGGGTGCTTAAAATGTTTTCAACAAAAATTTTAACAAAATGTGGAAACTGGAATATTGGTGTTACTTCAAAGGACTCAGAAATAGTTAAGTAACTTAGATTAGTTTAATCTTTAGTGAAATGAAATATACTTTATGTGAGTCACCTATTGAAGGTTGCTCATATAGCTTATATTCTCACTTATGTTTGAATAACACAGTCATTCTGCTGAGTGACTCTTGACAGCATCATGATAACTCAGACTGGTTTCTTAATTTCTTGCTCCTCAATGTGGGGGCAGTTATATTCTGTCTGCATCCAGCCTTAGAAGAGGAAACAGAGGTAAGTTCAGAGACCAAAAGGATTCATAATAATAAATAAACTATATTGAAAGCATTTTATATATATATATATATAACTATGCATCTTTAAAGCTATTTAATTTGGGGCATATTTTTATGAGATAAAACTTTTATATGATATATATATTTAAATAAAAAATTATTTTAAAAAACCTAATTGGAGAAGGCAGCTGATGACATGATTGTTTGGAGAAGTTAAAAAAAATTTAAAAACTACAAAAAGAAAACCCACTGAAGGAATTTGAGAAACTCCAGATGGATTCGGACATGGAGGCAATAGACAGCAATATGACAGAATAGGCCTGACTTGTGTACCTGTAATTTTCAAATGAAAGCGTGAAATCCTCAGATAAGCTAAATTTGCTGAAAGAGAAAAACTCTAGAATTCATAATTCTCTCTCCATGAATTTTGAAGAACTATTTATGAGTATGGAATAGCCTAAGGGCAAAATGGGAGCAGTGGGCTTGTTGCCCTGTCCAAGACAGCTAGACCTTCCATTCCTATCCATATGAAAGTGGTTATAGGTCCCTGAATACGCCATCCTGTGACCCCTCCCCCCACATTCTTGTCCCTGTTTTTTTTAATAGACTTTTTAAAAGAGCAGTTTTAGTTTCATTGTATCCTTTTTGTATCCATCCTTTATTTTTAAATCTAGTTTATAATTTTATTTATTTATACATTTATTTATTACCTGTGCTGGGCCTTCATTGCTGTACAGGCTTTTTCTCTAGTTGTAGCACATGGGCTTCGTATTGTGGTGACTTCTCTTGTTGCTAAGCAAGGTCTATAGGGTGCATGGGCTTCAGTAGTTGCAGCTCCCAGACTCCAGAGCATAGGCTCCATAGTTGCTGTGCATGGGCTTAGTTGCCCTAAGGCATGTGGGATCTTCCTGGACCAGGGATTGAAACCACGTCTCTTGCAACTCCTGCGTAGGCAGGCAGATTCTTTACTACTGAGCCATCAGGGAAGCCCCCTGTCCTGTCTTAACTCTGTTGGTTTCCCATGGCACCTTATACTTTCCTTTCATGGCAATTAACACAGTTTGTAATTAGATATTTATTTGTTTGATAATTTGATTGCCTGACTTCATCATATTGTAATCTTCAAGAACAAGGACAAGCTTCAATAACTATTTTGTTCAGAAATGTATCCCCAGTGCTTGCTTAGTACAAGAGATCTGGTAGTAATCCATAAATATTTTAACAGATGAATAAATGATTCTTTTTTGTCTGCTTGGAATGTCTTCCCTCTTCCTGTTTGGCTGGTATTCTCATATTTATGTTTTTTTCATAACCTAGCTTGTATCACCACTCCAAAATACTGCTCCTGCAGAGGAAATTATAGCCTCCTTTCTCTCTACATCTTCTAAGCACATGGGTTGCTGTACTCACAACACTGTCTTGCAGTTATTTGTTTATGTGAGTTTCTTCTCCAACACCACAGTTCAAAAGCATCAATTCTTCTGCACTCAGCTTTCTTTGTAGTCCAACTCTCACATCCATACATGACCACTGGAAAAACCACAGCTTTCACCACATGGACCTTTGTTGGCAAAGTAATGTGTCTGCTTTTTAATATACTGTCTAGGTTGGTCATAGCTTTCCTTTCAAGGAGTAAGTGTCTTTTAATTTCATGGCTGCAATCACCATCTGCAGTGATTTTGGAGCTCAAAAAAAAAATAAAGTCTCTCACTGTTTCCATTGTTTCCCCATCTATTTGCCATGAAGTGATTGGATTGGATGCCATGATCTTAGTTTTCTGAATGTTGAGCTTTAAACCAACTTTTTCACTCTCCTATTTCACTTTAATCAAGAGGCTCTTTAGTTCTTCTTTGCTTTCTGCCATAAGGATGGTGTCATTTGCATATCTGAAGTTATTGATATTTCTCCCAGCAATCTTGATTCCAGCTTGTGCTCCATCCAGCCTGGCATTTCTCATGATGTACTCTGCATGTAAGTTAAATAGGCAGGGTGATAATATACAGCGTTGACATACTCCTTTCCCGATTTGGAACCAGTCTGTTGTTCCATGTCCAGTTCTAACTGTTGCTTCCTGACCTGCATACAGATTTTTCAAAAGGCAGGTAAGGTGGTCTGGTATTCCCATCTCTTTCAGAATTTTCCACGGTTTGTTGTGATCCACACAAAGGCTTTGGCATAGTCAATAAAGCAGAAGTAGATGTTTTTCTGAAACTCGCTTGCTTTTTAAATGATCCAACAGATGTTGGCAATATGATCTCTGGTTCCTCTGTCTTTTCTAAATCCAGCTTAAACATCTGGAAATTCATGGTTCACATACTGTTGAAACCTGGCTTGGAGAATTTTGAGCATTACTTAGCTAGAGTGTGAGATGCATGCAATTCTGCAGTAGTTTGAACATTCTTTGGCATTGCCCTTCTTTGGGATTGAATTAAAACTGACCTTTTCCAGTCCTGTGGCCACTGCTGAGTTTTCCAAATTTGCTGGAATATTGAGTGCAGCACTTTCACAGCATCATCTTTTAGGATTTGAAACAGCTCAACTGGAATTCCATTACCTCCACTAGCTTTGTTTGTAGTGATGTTTCCTAAGGCCCACTTGACTTCGCATTCCAGGATGTCTGCTCTAGGTGAGTGATCACTCCATCGTGGTTATCTGGGTCATGCTGAAGAAGACTCTTGAGAGTCACTTGGACTGCAAAGAGATCTAACTAGTCTATCCTAAAGGAAATCAGTCTTGAATATTCTTTGGAAGGACTGATGCTGAAGCTGAAACTTCAATACTTTGACCACCTGATGCAAAGAACTGACTCACTAGAAAAGACCCTGATGCTGGGAAAGATTGAAGGCCAGAAGAGAAGGGACTGACAGAGGATGAGATGGTTGGATGGCATCACTGACTCGATGGACATGAGTTTGAGTAAGCTCCGGGAGTTGGTGATGGACAGGGAAGCCTGGTATGCTGCAGTCCATGGGATCGCAAATAGTCAGAGACAACTGAGTGACTGAACTGACTGAACTTATGAGTTTCTTGACACAGTTTCTTGACTGAGCTCCCTGAGATCAGAGACTGGATCTTATTCATCTTTTTATTTCCAGTATCCAGAAGAATATAGTAGGCACCCAAAGATGTTTTGGAAAGAAGTGAGGTAATAAATCAACCTTGTCTTCTAGCTACCTTGACAAAGGAGAAGCCCATTTAGGAGCAATGGTGAGTTGTAGGTCAACAGTTCAGTGAATGTACAGGACACCAGTGAAGCCCTCAGGGAACACTGGTATTGCTTCTCCTACCTTTAGACCTTTACCTTTTTTCTTCTCATTTCTCCCAAATGGAGCTTCCCAGGTGACTATGGGACAAGTCCATGATATAGCAGGAACAAAGAATTTCTCTTGGTATTTTCTTCTAATCATTGAGTAATAGGTAGCAGTTCTTTCCTCTCTGTTGGTGCTAATATCAGATCATTCCCCATCACTTGTTGCTCTTTTTCTCTCACAAAGTTCTTCACACTTACATGTACTTCTGTTGTCTCTCTGCTACGTTGAGCAAAGTTCTGCCCAATTAACAGCTGTATTCTCACGACCTAGGCCACTGTCTGGCACAGAGTAGGTCCCCAGTAAATGCTGAGTAAGTGAAAAGAGTTATAAAAAAGACATTTCTACTAAATAAAAGTTTAAAAATGCAAGTTGTGTCAAGTCAGGTTTTTAAGGCCTTTACATTACAACAGAGGTATGCCATTCACTGAAAGCTTTCATCCATCCCTGGCAGCAGCCTCATCACCACAAGGCTGGTCCCACTTGTGTGCCTTAACTCTATTACATTTAAGCATCTGTTATGCTATATGTTGGAGAAGGAAATGGCAACCCACTCCAGTGTTCTTGCCTGGAGAATCCCAGGGACGGTGGAGCCTGGTGGGCTGCCATCTATGGGGTCGCACAGAGTCGGACACGACTGAAGTGACTTAGCAGCAGCAGTATGCTATATGTTACTCTCTACTGTGTATCTTTTTGTTTTCTTGTCTGTATCCCTGCCAGAATATGCCTTGAGGGCAAGATCCCTATATCTCTGCATCTTAGATTCAAGAGATAGTGGTTAAATAAGTAGGCTTCCTTTTCCTGAAATTGTTAAAACCGAATCCATTTCTTAAACATGCTGTAGGCAGGATTAATCAGGAGCAAAAATTTATAACATTTTGATAAGATTTCCCTCAATGAATATTTGTTGAAGACTGTTAAAGTATTCATCCATTGCAATCAGTGTTTTCAAAGGTCTCTAAGAGCCCATTTCCTGAGCCCATTTCCTGTTCTGAGTAAACTCTATTATCTTCTGAGATCTAACTAAGCCTTATTTCACAGGAAAATGAGGCAGACTCTTTCTGATGGGTCATTGAATAGTGGTGGTGAGTTTCATTGAGAGGATTGTTTTCCTGTTCTCTGAGCCCACCTTCCAATTTTCCCCTCTAGTACACTGTCAGGATTCTACACCATTCAATAATCCCTCACTTCCTCATGGCCTCACTTCCCTGCTCTCTCACCCTTTTTACCTGGTCCCACCCTACATTTCAGTTCAGTTCAGTTCAGTCGCTCAGTAGTGTCCAACTCTTTGTGACCCCATGAATCGCAGCATGCCAGGCCTCCCTGTCCATCACCAACTCCCAGAGTTCACCCAGACTCACATCCATCAAATCAGTGATGCCATCCAGCCATCTCATCCTCTGTCATCCCCTTCTCCTCCTGCCCCCAATCCCTCCCAGCATCAGAGTCTTTTCCAATGAGTCAACTCTTCGTATGAGGTGGCCAAAGTACTGGAGTTTCAGCTTTAACATCATTCCTTCCAAAGAAATCCCAGGGCTGATCTCCTTCAGGATGGACTGGTTGGATCTCCTTGCAGTCCAAGGGACTCTCCAGAGTCTTCTCCAACACCACAGTTCAAAAGCATCAATTCTTCGGCGCTCAGCCTTCTTCACAGTCCAACTTTCACATCCATACATGACCACAGGAAAAACCGTAGCCTTGACTAGACGAAACTTTGTTGGCAAAGTAATGTCTCTGCTTTTGAATATGCTATCTAGGTTGGACATAACTTTCCTTCCAAGGAGTAAGCGTCTTTTAATTTGATGGCTGCAGTCACTATCGGCAGTGATTTTGGAGCCCAAAAAAATAAAGTCTGACACTGTTTCCACTGTTTCCCCATCTACTTGCCATGAAGTGATGGGACTGGATGCCATGATCTTCATTTTCTGAATGTTGAGCTTTAAGCCAACTTTTTCACTCTCCTCTTTCACTTTCATCAAGAGGCTTTTTAGTTCCTCTTCACTTTCTGCCATAAGGGTGGTGTCATCTGCATATCTGAGGTTATTGATATTTCTCCCGGCAATCTTGATTCCAGCTTGTGTTTCTTCCAGTCCAGCGTTTCTCATGATGTACTCTGCATAGAAGTTAAATAAACAGGGTGACAATATACAGCCTTGACGAACTCCTTTTCCTATTTGGAACCAGTCTGTTGTTCCATGTCCAGTTCTAACTGTTGCTTCCTGACCTGCATATAGGTTTCTCAAGAGGCAGGTCAGGTGGTCTGGTATTCCCATCTCTTTCAGAATTTTCCACAGTTTCTTGTGATCCATACAAAATTAAAGGCTTTGGCATAGTCAATAAAGCAGAAATAGATGTTTTTCTGGAACTCTCTTGCTTTTTCCATGATCCAGCAGATGTTGGCAATTTGATCTCTGGTTCCTCTGCCTTTTCTAAAACCTGCTTGAACATCAAGAAGTTCACGGTTCACATATTGCTGAAGCCTGGCTTGGAGAATTTTGAGCATTACTTTGCTAGCGTGTGAGATGAGTGCAATTGCACGGTAGTTTGAGCATTCTTTGGCATTGCCTTTCTTTGGGATTGAAATGAAAACTGACCTTTTCCAGTCCTGTGGCCACTGCTGAGTTTTCCAAATTTGCTGGTATATTGAGTGCAGCACTTTCACAGCATCATCTTTCAGGATTTGAAAGAGCTCAACTGGAATTCCATCACCTCCACTAGCTTTGTTCGTAGTGATGCTTTCTAAGGCCCACTTGATTTCACATTCCAGAATGTCAGGCTCTAGGTCAGTGATCACACCATTGTGATTATCTGGGTCGTGAAGATCTTTTTTGTACAGTTCTTCTGTGTATTCTTACCATCTCTTCTTAATATCCTGGGCTTCTGTTAGGTCCATACCATTTCTGTCCTTTATGGAGCCCATCTTTGCATGAAATGTTCCCTTGGTATCTCTAATTTTCTTGAAGAGATCTCTAGTCTTTCCCATTCTGTTGTTTTCCTCTATTTCTTTGCATGGATCGCTGAAGAAGGCTTTCTTATCTCTTCTTGCTATTCTTTGGAACTCTGCATTCAGATGCTTACATCTTTCCTTTTCTCCTTTGCTTTTCACTTCTCTTCTTTTCACAGCTATTTGTAAGGCCTCCCCAGACAGCCATTTTGCTTTTTTGCATTTCTTTTCCATGGGGATGGTCTTGATCCCTGTCTCCTGTACAATGTCACGAACCTCATTCAATAGTTCATCAGGCACTCTATCTCTCAGATCTAGGCCCTTAAATCTATTTCTCACTTCCATTGTATAATCATAAGGGATTTGATTTAGGTCATACCTGAATGGTCTAGTGGTTTTCCCTACTTTCTTCAATTTAAGTCTGAATTTGGCAATAAGGAATTCATGATCTGAGCCACAGTCAGCTCCTGGTCTTGTTTTTGCTGACTGTATAGAGCTTCTCCATCTTTGGCTGCAAAGAATATAATTACCCTCTGCATATCCGTAGTACTGCTCTCTCCTTTCATTGTATTCACCTAACAAATCTCCAACTCTGATACTGTCAATTTCCCACCTTCTCTTGTGGGATGTGTCCTTCCCACCATCCACACATAAACCCATGCTGACTAGTTTCACTTTAAATTCTTCACCATGCATGCATGCATTTGCTAAGCCACATCAGTTATGTCCGACTCTTTGCAACCCTATGGACTATAGCTACCAGGCTCCTCTGTCCAAGGGATACTCCAGGAAATACTGGAGTAGGTTTTCATGCCGTCTTCTAGGGAATCTTCCGATCTAGGGATCGAACTCAAGTCTCTTTAAGTCTCCTGCATTGGCAAGGGGGTTCTTTACCACCACTTGTGGAACCTAGGAAGTAGAACCTAGGAAGCCCAAAATTCTTCACCATCAACCTTAATTAGGCCCTCAGTACCCCCACTGTCTACATCTATATAGTCACCTACATCTATACCTGCAGACTCTGCAATGAATTGTCTACGTTCCAAAGGCCAAGTTCTGCACTTGGGCACCAGATTCCACTCTTTTCCTCTCAAAGACATCCCCTTCCTTTCTTGTATCATTAAATTTTCCTTCTTGATTGGATCATTTTCTCTACCATCCATAGCTATTTCTCTCATCTTAAAAAGCAAGCTAAAACAAAAATACTCTCTAATAGCTTTCTGTTTTTTCTCTCCTTTTTGTTTGTATCTCTCTCCAATTCCTCTCCTCCCATCTTTTTTTTTTTTTTTTTTTTGTATTTGCCTGTATGTGTGTGTTTGACTATGCCAAAGCCTTTGACTGTGTGGATCACAATAAACTGTGGAAAATTCTGAAAGAGATGGGAATACCAGACCACCTGACCTGTCTCTTGAGAAATTTGTATGCAGGTCAGGAAGCAACAGTTAGAACTGGACATGGACCAACAGACTGGTTCCAAATAGGAAAAGGAGTTCGTCAAGGCTGTATATTGTCACCCTGTTTATTTAACTTCTATGCAGAGTACATCATGAGAAATGCTGGACTGGAAGAAACACAAGCTGGAATCAAGATTTCCGGGAGAAATATCAATAACCTCAGATATGCAGATGACACCACCCTTATGGCAGAAAGTGGAGAGGAACTAAAAAGCCTCTTGATGAAAGTGAAAGAGGAGAGTGAAAAAGTTGGCTTAAAGCTCAACATTCAGAAAATGAAGATCATGGCATCCGGTCCCATCACTTCATGGGAAATAGATGGGGAAACAGTGTCAGACTTTATTTTTTTGGGCTCCAAAATCACTGCCAATAGTGACTGCAGCCATGAAATCAAAAGACGCTTACTCCTTGGAAGGAAAGTTATGACCAATCTAGACAGCATTTTCAAAAGCAGAGATATTACTTTGCCAGCAAAGGTCCATCTAGTCAAGGCTATGGTTTTTCCAGTGGTCATGTATGGATGTGAGAGTTGGACTGTGAAGAAAGCTGAGTGCCGAAGAATTGATGCTTTTGAAATGTGGTGTTGGAGAAGACTCTTGAGAGTCCCTTGGACTGCAAGGAGATCCAACCAGTCCATCCTAAAGGAGATCAGTCCTGGGTGTTCTTTGGAAGGACTGATGCTGAAGCTGAAACTCCAATACTTTGGCCACCTCATGTGAAGAATTGACTGATTGGAAAAGACTCTGATGCTGGGAGAGATTGGGGGCAGGAGGAAAAATGGACAACAAAGGATGAGATGGCTGGATGGCATCACCGACTCGATGGCCATGAGTTTGAGTGAACTCCAGGAGTTGGTGATGGACAGGGAGGCCTGGCATGCTGTGATTCATGGGGTCACAAAGAGTCGGACACGACTGAGCGACTGAACTGAACTGAACTGACATGTGTGTGTTTAGTCACTCAGTCATGTCTGACTCTTTGGGACCTCATGGACTATAGCCCACCAGCCTTCTCTTGTCCATGAGGATTTTCCAGGTAAGACTATTAGAGTGGGTTGCCATGCCCTCCTCCAGGGGATCTTCCCAACTCAGGGATCAAAGCCAGATTACTATGGATCCTTTACTCTCTGAACCACCAGGGAAGCCCAAGAATACCATAGTGGGTAGCCTATCCCTTCTCCAAGGCATCTTCCTGACCCAGGAATCAAACTGGGGTCTCCTGCATTGCAGGCTGATTGTTTACCAGCTGAGCTACTAGGGAAGCCCCATTAGCCTATATACCCTCATTTTATAAAAATAAATATAAAAAAGTGAAAAAAGATCAGTTAACTATGTCGATTCCTATCTGAGCTTTTCAAAAAAGGTGATTAACTTAAGATGATGGTAAGTATCAATAAATGTCTATTTTTCCTCTGGAATAGTTGAAATCTAAAAATAAAATTATAAAAAATAAAAATCCCTAATATAGTCACCCCTCCATATCTTCATGTTCTGCATCTGCAGAATCAACCAACCAAGGGTTGAAAAAAAATTTTTTTTTAATTCCAGTAAGTTTCCAAAAGCAAAACTTGAACTTTCTGCATGCTGGCAACTTTTTACATATCATTTACATTGTGTTAGGTATTATAAGTAATCTAGAGATTATTTAAATATATGGCAGGATATGTTTACATTATATGTGAATAGTAGACAATTTTACATAAGAGACTTCAACATTTGTGGAGTTTGTGGAGGATATTGGAACCAAGGGACAACTGTATATTTGCTAGACCTTCGGTAGGTACTTTGCTTCTCTTGTGGCTCAGCTGGTAAAGAATCTGCCTGCAATGTGGGCGACCTGGGGTCGATCCCTGGGTTGGGAAGATCCCCTGAAGAAGAGAAAGGCTACCCATTCCAGTATTCTGGCCTGGAGAATTCCCATGGACTGTATAGTCCATGGGTTCACAAAGAATCAGACACAACTGAGCGACTTTCACTTTCACTCACTTACTAGGTACTTCAAATATATTATTTCCTTTCATTTTTACAACTCCATTTGGAAAATACTAACATACCCCTTTTTTATAGATAAGGAAATTAAAGTTTAGAAAATTTAGGTAGTTAAAAGCTACTTTCTCTCAGCTGCACGCCAACCAAGCACTCACTCCCACCACTACAACAAAGCAACTCTTGAAAAAATCACTACTGACCTTCATGCTGCTAAATCCAATGGTCCAATCTCAACTCTCATCCATCTTGACCTGTCATCAACATGACACAATTGCCCACCCTCTCTTCCTCAAAACAAGTCTTTTCATTTGACTTTGAAGAATCTCTTGGTTCTCCTTTTATTTCTGTGCCTATTCCTTCTCAGTCTTCTTTACTGGTTCTCCTTCATTTCTCTAACCTTTGACTATTGGAATAGCCCCAAATACCCCGTGACTCAATTATTAGACATCTTCTGCATCTAGACTCACTCCCTTGGAAATGTCATCCATTGTCATGGCTTTGAACCAATACAAACCAAGAGCTTTCAACTTATATCTGTAACTGTATTTCTACCCTGAACTCTGGATCTTTATATATAAGTTAGTTGATATTTCCATATATATCTAACAAAAATCTTAAACTTGATGTGTACAAAATCAAATGTCTGATTCCTTGCCTACCCCCAACTCAAACCTGCTCTTTTAACAGTTTTCCCACCTTAGAAAATGCCAGCTCTATGCTTCTAGCTGTTCAGACCGACAACTTGGGAGCCACTCATGACTATTTTGTTTTCTCTCACACTTGATATCCAATCTATCAGCAAATCATGTTGGTTTCATCTTTAAAATATTTCTAGAATATGACAACTTCATCTGCTGCCATCCAGTCCAAGTCAATCAATTTCTCTTGGATTATTGCCAAAGTCTTCTAATTGGTGACACCATTTGCACCCTTGCCTCTTACCATCTTCCCAACAGAGCAGTCAAAATGATCCCTTTAAGACCTAAGTCAGGTCATATCATTCCTCTATGCAGAGCCCTCTAGTGGCTTTCATCTCACATACCAACATCCTTGCTGCTGCTAAGTTGCTTTAGTCGTGTCCGACTCTGTGAGACCCCATAGATGGCAGCCCATCAGGCTCCCCCATCCCTGGGATTCTCCAGGCAAGAACACCGGAGTGGGTTGCCATTTCCTTCTCCAATGCATGAAAGTGAAAAGTGAAAGTGAAGTCACTCAGTCTGGCCTTAACCCCCGCTACATAATGGGAATATTGTCTTCCTCCCAATCCCCATCCTTTCCTCTCCCAGTACTCTTCCACTCCCTGTACTCTTCCCCTCCCTCCTCCTTCCTAAACTACACTGTCCTCCTAACACATGCGGCATGTTCTCACCTCAAGAACTTCAGTCAGTTCAGTTCAGTCACTCAGTCATGTCCGACTCATTGTGACCCCATGAATAGCAGCACGCCAGGCCTCCCTGTCCATCACCAACTCCCAGAGTTCACTCAGACTCACATTCATCAAATCAGTGATGCCATCCAGCCATCTCATCCTCTGTCGTCCCCTTCTCCTCCTGCCCCCAATCCCTCCCAGCATCAGAGTCTTTTCCAATGAGTCAACTCTTCGCATGAGGTGGACAAAGTACTGGAGTTTCAGCTTTAGCATCATTCCTTCCAAAGAAATCCCAGGGCTGATCTCCTTTAGGATGGACTGGTTGGATCTCCTTGCAGTCCAAGGGACTCTCAAGAGTCTTCTCCAACAAAAGCATCAATTCTTCGGCGCTCAGCTTTCTTCACAGACCAACTCTCACATCCATACATGACCACTGGAAAAACCATAGCCTTGACTAGATGGACCTTTGTTGGCAAAGTAATGTCTCTGCTTTTCAATATGTTATCCAGGTTGGTCATAACTTTTCTTCCAAGGAGTAAGCGTCTTTTAATTTCATGGCTGCAATCACCATCTGCAGTGATTTTGGAGCCCCAAAAAATAAAGTCTGACACTGTTTCTACTGTTTCCCCATCTATTTCCCATGAAGTGATGGGACCAGATGCCATGATCTTCATTTTCTGAATGTTGAGCTTTAAGCCAACTTTTTCACTCTCCTCTTTCACCTTCATCAAGAGGCTTTTTAGTTCCTCTTCACTTTCTGCCATAAGGGTGGTGTCATCTGCATATCTGAGGTTATTGATATTTCTCCCGGCAATCTTGATTCCAGCTTGTGCTCACTTGCTTTTGCCTTGGCCTCCTCCATGTCTTCGCATAGGGCTCCTTCTGCCCTTACTTTTAGTCCTCTGCTCAAATGCCAATATACTAGTGACGCCTTCTCTAGCCACATATAAAAATTAGTAACATTCTTTCCCTCATCCCAATCCTCCCTTTCTTTTCCCCTTACCCTATTGTTTTCCAGAACCTTTGCTGCTGCTAAGTCGCTTCAGTCACGTCCGACTCTGTGTGACCCCATAGATGGCAGCCCACCAGGCTCCCCCGTCCCTGGGATTCTCCAGGCAAGAACACTGGAGTGGGTTACCATTTCCTTCTCCGGTGCATGAAAGTGAAAAGTGAAAATGAAGTCACTCAGTCGTGTCCGACTCTTCGTGACCTCATGAACTGCAGCCTACCAGGCTCCTCCATCCATGGGATTTTCCAGGCAAGAAGAGTACTGGAGTGGGGTGCCATCGCCTTCTCCGTCCAGAACCTTTACCTTTACTATACTCTAATATATTATGTATTTGTGTGTGTGCTTAGTTGCTCAGTCATGTCCAACTCTTTGCAACCCCATGGACTGTAGCCCACCAGGCTTCTCTGTCCATGGGGATTCTCCAGGCAAGAATACTGGAGTGGGTTGCCATGCCTTCCTCCAGGGGATCTTCCCAACCTGGGGATCAAACCCAGGTCTCCTGCATTGCAGGCAGTTTCTTGACCAACTGAGCCACTTGTCTATGTATTCATTGACTATCTCCTCTAAGCTTCCTGACAGAGGAACCTTATCTTGTTCACCTCCTTATTTCCAGCACATTGAACTGTGTTTGGCACCTAGTATTTAATAGACCCCAATTGAATAAATAGTATATGAATTGCAACTTTGTTACTATAAAATATGTTATCACTAATATTGTTATGATAACTCAAATTTTTCCTTGTTTAGCAGGCTAACTTCTGTTTACCCTTCAAGATTCTTCTTAGGAATTCCAAATCCAGCAAGCTTCCTTCACATCTCCATGTCTGTGTTAGGTGTCCCTTCTCTGAGCTGCCATGACAGTCTGAGAGAGTCTCTGTTAGAGCCTTGGTCACATAATCATGTCTGTTTATCTGGGCACATCTCCACTGCTGGACTGTGATCAGGGTGTGGTATCTTTTCTTTGAGCTTCCTAGGGCCTCAATGTTTGGCACATGTTACGTAGCCTACAGATGTTTGAAGGAAGGAAGTAGGGAGATGTCAAGGAAGAAAGGAAAGAAAGGAAGAATAAAGAAGAGAATAAATGAAAATAAGCTTTGATTTTCATTTCTGATTTAAAAAGATCCTTTACAAATTCAGTTAACACAGTGCAGGAATACTACAGGCTTCCTTTTTTTTTAAAGAAGTATGGTTGTAAAAAAAACCAAAAATTTTTAAAACTTTGGTAAAATACATAGAACAAAAAGCCATCTTAGTTCAGTGGCATTAAATACATTCTCATTTTTATGCAACCATCTTTAGAACTCTCTTCCTATTGTAAAACTGAACCTTGGTACCTATTAAACACTAACTCCCTATTCTCCCTTTTGTTGTTATTGTTTAGTTGCTAACTCATGACCTACTCTTTTGTGACTCAATGGACTGTAGCCCAGTTGGGCTACAGGGACAGTTTTCTCTGTCCCTGGGATTTCCTGGGCAAAAATACTGGAGGGGGTTGCCGTTTCCTTCTCCAGGGGATCTTCTGAACTCAGGGATAGAACCCATGTATCCTGCATTGGCAGGCAGATTCTTTACCACTGATCCACCAGGGAAGCCCTATTTCACCTTTACCCTAACCCTTTTGGCTATCACCATTCTACTTTTTGTCTCTGAGAGTTTGAGTATTCTAGGTACCTTATATAAATGGAATCACACAGTATCTGTCCTTTTATGATAGCTGCATTTCACTTATCACAATGTCCTCAAGGTTTATCCACGTTATAGCAAGTGTCAGAATTTAATTCCTTTTTAAGGCTGAATAATATCCCATTTTATGTATATACCACATTTGTTTGTCTATTCATCTTGTTGATGGACACTTGGATTGTTTCTACCTTTTAGCTATTGTGAATAATGTTGCTATGACCATGGGTTCTAGTTCTTGCTTTCACTTCTTTTGGGTATATACGGCTGGGTCATGTGGTAATTATATTTTTAAATTTTGGGGGAACTGCATACTGTTTTCAAAGTGGCTATGTCACTTTATATTCCCACAGTTGAGCACAAGGGTTATAATTTCCCCCATATCCTCACCAACACACTTGTTATTGTCTTTCTTTGTTTCTCCCCTCTTTCCTTCCTTTCTTCTCGCTTTCTATCTCTCTTTTTTTTTTTTTTTTTTTTTTTGATAGTAGCCATCCTATTGGATGTGAGGTGCTGCAGACTTCCTTTTAAAATCTATGTACATCTGCAAATACATTTAAGCCCCCAGTTATGGGTCTTTAGTCTGAAAGGCAGCCAGTGGTGCTGAGGTGAGCTTCTGGAATTTATTCACCAGCTGCACAGACGCTTATTCCTCTTTCTCCATCTGCTCACTCCTGGAAGAGCCCTATCAACCACTGTTGAGCACCTTCAATGATATAAATTCTTGCAATTCCTGGGGCCCAGGTGCTCAGCAGGATTAAATACACACTGCGAACCTTCCTCCACTCTCTCCTTCTGAAGCTGTAGTGCATTCTCTCTTCAGGCTATGGATTGTCTCTCCAAACTCCTTGTAGGTCCCAGCTCTTCCCTAAGAGTCTGTAGTTCACAAAAGGCAACTGAGGGGAGCAATTCAAGGTTTACTCACAGGAAAGAGATAGCACAAAAATAATAAGCAATTTGAGAGAGTTGTAAAATAAGAGAATGAGGACGGATTCTGAAGACCTCTTGTAGTGTAGACAACAGAGCCAAGTGAGGGAACGCCTGGCAGGCTCCCCTTCCCCCAGCCACGCACCCCATCAACCCATCACCCCCGGAGTCCAGCTCTGTTCTTAGGGAAACTCTGTGCAGATCATTTCCCCATATTGCAGATAATCCTAAAAATATTTCCAAAAACTTAATAGAAGGGAAGCTATGCTTTAAACATTTTAATTTCACAATTAACTGTTACTCTGGGCAAGTCAGTAAACCTCACCATGCCTATTTTTCTCAGCTATGAAATGAAACTCTTGGACAAGAAGTCTTTAAGGGCCCTGGCAGCTTGAAAATTTTTAATTCCAAAACTTTGGATGATTTATAAAACATTTCCATTTAAGAAATGTTGTGTGTGTGTATATATATATATATATATATATATATTTTTTTTTTTTTTTTACCTTGGATATATTCATCTCGTAAATATTTTGCATAGTCTATGTTTAAATAAGTTAGTATTTGCTAAATATAACTTGGGCAGAATAGGTCACTTGGGGCTAAGCTGGCTGAATTTCAAGGAAACAATAATCTGCCAGGTGGATAGTTCACATATGGTCAAGAACTGGAAGGCTCCCACCAGTTTTTAATAGATCTGAGAGTCAAAGCAATTCTGTCTTATTCTTCCCTCAGCGGCAACCTCATTAATAATTGAGTGAATCTCTGAAAACTCAGAATCAGATGTTTGTTGCTGTTTGTTGTCCACCCGGTAATTGTAAACTTGTGTGTCTGTGTTTGCTGAGAGCTGTGACTTCTCAGACATTTGCTCTCTTACCCACCACTTTCAACTGCTTCTTTTCTAAAAGCACACGCAAAAATGTCACCGGATTAAATGTTATTATGAAAGGCTGCCTCGGAAACAAACATATTAAGGGTGTGCTCAGTGGTACTCAAAGGCAATAACTGCTCATGTGGCACTCCCTTTTACTCACTCACTCTCAAATTCACATTTCGAACAACGTAAAAAGAGACAAAATCCAGAATTGTCATCTCCCACAGGATTACCATGATTGGCCGTTATTGTTATGGGCCAGGAGATGTTTTAATGGGTTTCTCAGCCTGTTGAAAATCATTTCACGTTACTGAATTGAGGAGAGTAAAACCTGGAATCTCCCAGTTATTTCCATCATACTTTGCAATGGAGGCCCACGGGCTTTTCTTAGAGAGTAGAATAGACCACTGTGCCCTGCCAGTCATGTTTACTTTCATCAGTTAAAAAATATATTAGTTTATTGAAAATAATCCCTAATACCTATTCATTCACTCATCGTATGTTTTGGATAAACTTTAAAAACAAAGTTAAACATGCTGCCCCTGAGCCCAGCCTGATGCTCTGTGATGAACTAGAGGGGTGGGATGGGGGTAGGGGGTGGGAAGGGAACTCAAGAGGGAGGGGATATATATATATATATATATATGTATATCCCATATATATACATATGTATATATGTATATATAGTTATGACTGATTCATGTTGTTTCATGGTAGAAAGCAACACAACATTATAAAGCAATTATCTTCTAGTTACAAAATAAAACAACAACAACAAAAGAAAACAAACAAAAAACCATTCTGCCCCTGATTTGGTGTTTATGTTTTGACATGCCAGTAGTTGTTAGCACATGCAGAAGATCAGAGATGATCCTCAATTTTTAAGCCCTTTAACACTTACCTTGATAGCACACAATGTATAGGAGAGACCAAATAAATAAAATTACTTTTATGATTCTAAAGTAAGATTTGCAGTTTCCCTATGTTAAAAGTTCATGTTATCAATTGTATCAGTAAAGTTTAGTAGTAGAAAACAAACCACTGCCACAGGAGCATTTAATACAATAGATGCTAACAGAATTATTGAGGAGATTGGTAAGAATGGAATAAGCAAGGTCCTTTCCAATGACCCCTAGAACATCACCACTTAACTCTCCAGCCAGAAGGTACCACAAATAGGTGGAGATTCAGGAGCTCCCTCTAGAAGTGTTGAGTCTGAGAATATACCACTGAGATTGGGATCCCTGGGGTCAGGAAGCTGCCCTCTGCAACTGCCTTTGGGCTTCTGTGAAGCTAATCTCTGGACACTGGGATGCTGTTGCAATGACTATGACTGTCAGCAACAACAGCTAAGAATACCAGAAGCTGGTGCCTGCCCCTTCTGCTTTCCAAATCTTGCTTAATGCACTGAATTGATGCAACCAGTTTCACACCTAGAACCAGTTGCAAGAAGCATGAAAGATATAAAATATTTTTGTTAGCACAAATAATCATTAATTATTATTGTCATAAGTATCACAAAGACTTCCCTGGTGGCTCAGATGGTAGAGAATCTGCATTTAATGCAGGAGAACTGAGTTTGATCCCTGGTTTGGGAAGACCCCCTGGAGAAGGAAATGGCACTCCAGTATTCTTGCCTGGGAAATCCCATGCACAGAAGAGCCTGGTGGGCTACAGTCCATAGGGTCACAAAGAATTGGACACAACTTAGTGACTAACACACACTAAGCATCACAAAGGCAAAGGACAGAATAGAAAGATAACCTACAATGATGTTGTAAGTTATCTACACACTTGAGTTGTGGGAGTCAGAGACATTTTTCTGCTGTATTTTTATAACAAATTATACACTTTCTTCTATGCCTTGCCTTTTTGCTTAATAGAATATCTTGGATATTATTCTATATCAATACATAGTAAGCTTTTACATTCCTTTTTTTAATGACTGCCTAGCAGTCAACAGCATAGATGTATGTAATTTATCTTACCATTTCCCTCTCAGTGGACAGGTAGGCAATATCCAGTCCTTTACTATCACAAATAATGCTGCAATAAATGGCCTTGTATCTATATAACTTGACATGTGTACAAGTATATTCATAGAATAAATTCCTAAGAGTAGTAATGCTCAGTCAATGGGCAAGTTGTTTGTAAGTTTTAAAAGAGAATATATTTTGTTTTATTCATTAGCTCATTTTATGAATAGCCAGTACATGCACAGGGGAGAAAGATAAATTAAAAAGGAACAAAAACTAGAGAGTGGAAAGTAGATTTCCCTTACAATCCATCCAGAGATAGTCTATGTATATACAAGTACATGGGCTTCCCTGGTGGCTCAGATGATAAAGAAACTGCCTGCAAAGTGGGAGACCTAGGTTCAATCCTTGGTTTGGGAAGATCCCCTGGAGAAGGGAATGGCAACCCACTCCAGTATTCTTGCCTGGAGAATCCCATGGGCAGAGGAGCCTGGAAGGCTACAGTCTATGGGGTCACAAAGAGTCAGACACAACTGAGCTACTAAGCACATCAAAGTACATAGATACACATAGACACCCACACAGAACATATGAACATATAGATTAACATATAGGATTTCTCTTCTTTGGGCAGATGTTTATTATTTTCTGAATTATAGTCTATGGGGGCCAAGAGAGCTTTGCCAAGACATAGAGAGACCCCAGGCTTCTGTGTACCATTGTGTTAGAAAGATCTTTTGTTATGGTTTCATCGGAGAAGGCAATGGCAACCCACTCCAGTACTCTTGCCTGGAAAATCCCATGGATGGAGGAGCCTGGTAGGCTGCAGTTCATGGGGTCACGAAGAGTCGGACACGACCGAACGACTTCACTATCATGCATTGGAGCAGGAAATATCAACCCACTCCAATATTCTTGCCTGGAGAATCCCAAGGACGGGGGAGCCTGGTAGGCTGCCGTCTATGGGGTCGCACAGAGTTGGACACGACTGATGTGACTTAGCAGCAGCAGAATCTTTATTGGCCATACACGGGCTTCACTATGTCTATGTCGTTACTCTGGAGGCAAGGACAGCTATTAATCTGGGCCCTCTACAGTTTTGAGCATCAGATTTTCTAATAAGATCTTCTGTGCTTTGTGTAGCACAGGCATGAGGGGTCCATCATCTCCATCATCTGACACTTTCCCTTTGCCTCACTGTGTTGAATCTCCTGTTTAATGTGGTCCATATATTCTTTCTTGCTTTACTCTCTTCATTTAATGGGGTATATTTTCTAGCAGTTTTCTGAAAAAGGGCATGTGGAGGGTAAATTTTTTGAGACTGAACGTCTGAAAATGTTTTTATTCTACTTTTCTGTTTGATTAATAAAGTAACCGGACATAGAATTCAAGATTAGGAATATTTTTTTTCCTCAGTTTTGAAGGCTTTACTCCATTGACTTCTAGTTTTACATGCTGCTGTTGAACGATCAGAAGCTCTTCTAATTCCAGCTATGTGGCCAATTTTTTTAAGTAGGATATTCTCTTTGTTCCTGGTGAAATTTCATAATGACATGCCTCTGAGTCTCATTTCCATTCATTCTTTTGGGCATCCAGTAGGCCCTTTCAGTCTGAATACCCTAGGTATTCTCTTTATTTCTTCATTGCTACTTTCTTCCCTTCTGTTATCTAGATGTTGGATCTCCGGACTGGGCTTCTCTTTTCTCATCATTTCTCTCTGATTTTCCTTCTTTTGGTCTTTTTGTTCTATGTTTTCTGAGAATTTTTCCAACTATATCTTCCAAAATTTCTACTAAGTTTTTTTTTTTTTTTAATTCTCATCATGCCTTCAGTTTCTAAGAGCTCTTTTTTTGTTATTGTTCTTTGAATTTTTTTCATAGTAGTCAGTGTGCATTCTTCTCATCTGCCTAAGGATATTAATATAGATTAGTTTTTATTTTTCCTAAAATAACTCTTTCCTCTAAGTTCCTTTTTTCCTATTTGTTTCTTTTGGTCTTTATCTTCCATATTGGAGTTTTTCCTCAGATGTCTGGTAATTCTTAGTTGTCTGTTCATGATTTAGAGTTAGGGACTGATTTTCTGGGGAACTGAAAATGTTCCATATTGTGTTAGGGGTGTGAGTTACACAGATGTGTGCATTTACCAAAACTGCTCAAGTACATTTAAAATCTGTGCATTTCAATACTATATATAAATTATACCTCTCCCACAAAATACCTGTTTTAAAAAACAAAACTAAGTGAGGAATAAAAATACTGGAAGCTCTGAGTAAATTGTTGCTGCTGCTGCTACTGCTGCTAAGTCACTTCAGTCGTGTCCAACTCTGTGCGACCCCATAGACGGAAGCCCACCAGGCTCCCCCGTCCCTGGGATTCTCCAGGCAAGAACACTGGAGTGGGTTGCCATTTCCTTCTCCAATGCAGGAAAGTGAAAAGTGAAAGTGAAGTCGCTCAGTCGTGCCCGACTCTTCACCACCCCATGGACTGCAGCCTACCAGGCTCCTCCGTCCATGGGATTTTCCAAGCAAGAGTACTGGAGTGGGGGTGCCATTGCCTTCTCCAGAGTAAATGGTTAAGACTTAACAATTAGAGATTTATCTTTGGGACATCTGGGTGGACCATTTGTTGGTATAGGATCTAGCACTCAGAGGAACCTAGCTTTCCCCAGTCCTGACATCTTCTTTTACCTCTATAGGTAATAAGCCCCCAGGATCTGCTAGGACAGAGGGCAGTTACCAGCACTGTGGAACAGGGGTGGGGTTTGAAGGATCTGTTACTCAGACACTTTCACTCACTCCTCCTTATTTCAGCATGATGCCCCTTCACTCCAGTTCCAGCATTACCCAGTACCATGAGTTCTTGAACGTTTTGAGAAATCCTACAACATAAATTGTTTCTTTGCTTCCTCATTGCCACTATTCAGCTGCCAAAATATTATTGTTCTTGCCTCTTGTTTTCCACACTCCAGAGGGTTTATGTCTTAAAAAAATCTTTAATTGTACTTTTTGTGTTGTTTCAAGATGAAGCAAAGTTACATGTGTATATTTAATCAGCTAGTTTAACTCTGGAGTCAGGAAATCAAAAATATGCTTTTTAATTTTCTAGCTTCTGCAGTAGAGGAAGGCTCCTTCTAAAGAGTTTGGAATAGATATGGAAAGCCACTCACCAAAGCCATCACGGTTCACCCTTTGACCATTCAGCATTTATATATACCCTTCTTCCTGTACTTTAATTTCTAAACAACAGTAACAATCTGGACATGTTTTCACCTAACAAAATGTTATGATCCTTTGTACAAATGAATACATGCTTCGTATCTCTCTGAAGGGGAAATTTGAAATCCCCTTCCTTGGACCTTTCTCTGGGTAATGTTTATTCTTCTTGTTTAGGAACAATCTCTCCTAGACATCCTGTCACCTAAGAACTAAATTATAAAATTAACCACCACCAGTGCACCTTTACAATTTAGTAAGGAAGAAGGGGTACTGGTTCTTTTCTATAATTTGTTAGGAAGAAAATAGAGGAGTTATTACAGTTCTTGCTTCTGAAACTGCTCATAAAGCCACAGTTGGTATTTCTAATTTTCTTCCCTTGTACCAGCAATTCAGCTATTTGGGGTTCAGTTTGTCTGTTAATTCCACTGGTGGCAGGGCTAGATATTTTGGGCTGCCAACAAGAAAATTTTAGATGGGTCTTCCCTTACCGTTTCTTACTTTCAAAATGCTGGTCCCCAGCCTTCTGGCACTGCAGGGATAGTCTGATATTATTGATTCCTATGAAAAGCGAAAAGCAAACAAAGGTTGTGTCTTGTACTTTCTGTGTAGATAAGAGTCTCAGTTTGACAGCTGATCACTTTTAGAAAGTCAAGGAAAAATGGATTCATTTACCAATGGAAGGAAGGTGAACATGCCTTAGATTGAAGGCTACCAAGTATCTAGGTTGCTACTGTTCATAATCCAAATTGTGAAGCCTGACCTTGTATTCAGAAAAACCACCAGCTTCAAGGAAGAGATGGTCAGCAAGGGAGAATGAAGGTAGTCCTCAAAGGGCAGCTTTGAAAGGGTAATAAAATTTGCTTTGGTGCCTCCTTGCTCACTTATCAGCCTCAGCTTTTCTTCTCTCCTTCCCTGTATTGCATTTGTCCCAATTTCTGCTAAAATATTAACTATTTATGTCATTTGATAAAAGATTGGTATGATCCCTTCAAAAGATATTTGCATTTCAATTCATCAAAATCAAAAAGTTTTAGAAATTAAAGAGCGTAACTTTACTGATAGAATAATAGATGATGGTATTAATTTGCTCTACTCCCATCTGATTTTGAGCAGAAGGTTCTACTAGCCTATAAAACCATTTCACTGAATTGATCCATGATATAGCTTATAATTAGTGCTGAGGACAGGGTTATATCTGTATCTTCTGGTATCTGGCTCACATTCCAACCCTATTGTCATTGAGCTAGCAAGTGACACTTTATTAATTTATAGTTTTATCATTTTCAAGCTCAGAGTATGTGGGTAGTGATTACCTTGGATACTTAGAACATATTCTAGAACTCTAGACTGTCAACACAGTTTACAGATCAAACTATCCAACCATCTTCCAAATTCATACCTGGTCACTAGGAGCATTAGCTTGGGAACCAATTGTAGTGTTTTCAGATCCCATTTACTTGGCGACTTAAAAACACTTCTTGGTGCTGTTTGCACACTGGGAACCTCTTCAGCAAGATTGAGTTGAGAAATCAGTGTATTTTAGGTATGAAGTAGCTTGCGTTAAATTGGGGATTTTCCAGAGGAGAAACAAGCAAATATTAAGTAATGTCTCAGACTCCAGTGCCCAGAGAAGGGAGTGGTAAAGTATAAAAGGACTACTTTAGGATTTCTTTAGGAGAAAGGAAGCCTTTGGTAGTTCTCAGGAGAACTACTGTACACACCAACCTTTATCTCCAGGAGGTCAAAGGAGGCCTCCAGCCCTGAGATTAGTACCCACTAATTTAAAGTATGTAATCTTTTGACTCTGTCTTTGTGATATCTATGAGAATAAGATTTATTAAACAACTGACAAAAAGAGAGGTTTTCAGAGGGAAGTAGTGAAATCATTTTAGAGAATGAACTCTTTCTATGCAGGAACAATTGATATACTACTTAAAATGAATGCTGTTTACCTGTTAATTATAGGAGGACCTAGAAGGCCCTTCCCTTGAAAATGTAGTTTTCCCTTTAAATGTAGTTACTCTGGTGCTGCTGCTAAGTCGCTTCAGTCGTGTCCGACTCTGTGCGACCCCATAGACGGCAGCCCACTAGGGATTCTCTAAGCAAGAACACTGGAGTGGGTTGCCATTTCCTTCTCCAGTGCATGAAAGTGAAAAGGAAAAGTGCAGTTGCTCAGTCGCGTCCGACTCTTAGCGACCCCAAGGACCGCAGCCTACCAGGCTGCTCCGTCCATGGGATTTTCCAGACAAGAGTACTGGAGTGGGTTGTCATTGCCTTCTCCACATAGTAGTTACTCTAGGCACTCACAATTAACTATATTACACCTCTATGACTGAGTCTGTAATTCGTACCTACCCCTGTTCCCCAATAAGCAGTTCAAAAAGTAGAATTCTACTAAAAGTTATGAAATGAGACCATGTGCTGCAGGCCTGGACTGAAGAAAACACTGATCTTTGCTCAAGAAGAAAGAGACTGGTGGTAGCAGTAAAAAGTCTTCAGTAGGAAGGAAGCAAATGACTTAGGTAAAGTACTTGGATGGTCTGTCAAATAAAAAACCAGAGGAAATGGTGGGGTGAGTCAGGAAAAAGGCTAACTGAAAAGGCCTTCAAAGCGACATCAACAACCCATAGTAATGAGTGTACTTGTGTGTTTGGGTTGCTATGAGGTGGATATCTCATGAATGTGAGAAATGGACAAGTTAAGAATTTATAACACCAAGGAAATCCATGCTTTTGAAAGAGGCTCATTGTTTGGTAATCTTTAAACCTTGCAGGGAAGGTTGGCCTCAGAGAAAATGAATATAGTAGAAGTTCACTCTGAAACTTGCCATTAAAATGGAGATGCATCAGTATTAGCCTACCTGCATAGTGGGATGGGAGCCTTGTTTTATGGTAATGTGATTCCACCAGTAAACACTCCCTGTTATCTTGGTCTAAACACAGCCTCAGTTTGATAGCTGTTAGCTCAACTTAAATGCTATTAGCACCTTTAAATAGACGTTTTATTAAAAGAGGTGAAATCAAAGCAAAATGAAACAAAAACCATTGTAATCACTGTTTGTATCTATGTGGATGCTTTGCTCATAGTTCATGTGCATGAAAGTTCAGCACAAGCCTTGTGCCAAGGAGGTGGGGCAGAGAAGAGACTGAGGGAAACCAGGGCATTTGCTTGTTAAAAGTTTACTCAAAAAATAAGCTTAATAAACAAATCTGGGTAAAGGGAGACAGAAAAGAATCCCTTCTTTTTTGCTCATGTTTCAGGTCCAAGAGTCTTTACTCATTTCTGTTATAGAAATGCCTGTTGATAATGTTGGGAATTAACTATGTTCACTGCATTTAAAAACTATTTAAAATGTGTGATTTTTCCATTTGAGACACTTTATTTTTGACCCTGAAATTTTATTCATACCTGCTGGCGTGTTTGGTTCACAAATATCTCTTTACCTGCTAGGCTGGACATTCCTTGGGGGTAAATTTCCATCCTCTCAACCCTTAAGATGCTTTGCTTTTTCCCTTCCCTGTAAATCAACCACAGATATCTTTGGATAGTGCTCTATCTTTGGATAGCCTCCAGTTTTGGAGGTATTGTTTGGTACTAGGAATTGCTGGAAGTTAGACAATTTCCCAAAAGAGCAAAAATAAGCTAACATCTGAAATTGTCACTCAGACATTATTCTCATCATACTAGAACACTAACTCTTAAACACAAGGAAATATAAGAAAAATGCAAAGTAACCCTATCTCTAGGGGCGTGTGCCAAGATGCAGATGCAAAGGAGGCTCTCTTTGTTTGCCACCCCAACACCACTGCATATGACATCCACTAACAGATGCCTCAGACCTGGAAACTGGCACCCCCATGGGCTGTGTGTCTGGAAAACACTCTAGTAACACCATTGTCTCTAGAACATCCAGGAAAATAAATGTATTTCAAAAACAGTCCTTGAAGAAATACAACTATGCACTCTGTTTCAACTTGGAAATAGAGACAACAAATGCCAATAGAGAGAATTGCACTCAGTGTTCTGAAATCATGTAAATTAGATCAGGCGCAAATCTGAAGGGTCTGAATGGCTTTCAGGGTCCCCAACTGATGATCCTAGAGGAAGTAAGGGCCATCTGGAAGCCCAAAGACAATTCTATCAGGTAAATAGAATGGGTGGAGTTAATTACAGCAGTCAACAGTTCAGAGCGCCTGATTCGAAGGAGCCATGCTGAGTGGCACTTCATGTGTCTCATGGGAAGCCAGGTGAACTTGGTTGTGTGGCTGTTTCATTAGTGATGACAGTGATGACAGCAATTTTATTTTCTCTCTCTGTAGCCAGACTGGCTGTTTTGGAGGAGAACTGATGAAGTCAGCTCACACCATAAAGAATACGCTTATGGTGTGGGAGACCTGGGTTCAATCCCTGGGTTGGGAAAATCCCCTGGAGGAGGGCATGGCAACCCACTTCAGTATTCTTGCCTGGGAGAATCCCCATGGACAGAGAAGCCTGGTGGGCTACAGTCCATCGGATCACAAAGAGTTGGACACATCTGAGTGACTAAGCACACATGATAAAGTCAGAAAACTCCCCTAGTATTCCCCTTTTTATTTCCCTCTGCTGTGAAACTCCTTGCTCCCCAATACCAGCACTTTATCATCTCAACAAGAGCCTCACTGTCGCTACAAGTTTGGGCTCTTCAGCCTTGCTCTTACTCTAATCCACCAGGAGTTGTCTGGGAGGACTATTCTCATGTTACTCCTTCCAACAGGAAACTCCAGAAACTCTTGTCTATTGCAGTGGTTTTCAAAGTGTGGCTCCAGAACCAGCACTAGCAACATCTGCTGAGAACTTCTTAGAAATAGATCCTTGGTCTTCACCTCAGTCATACAGAATCACAAACTCTGAAGGTGGGTCCTACAGTCTATGGCTTAACAAGCCATATGTGATTCTGGCAGAGAAGTCAATGGCACCCCACTCCAGTACTCTTGCCTGGAAAATCCCATGGATGGAGAAGCCTGGTAGGCTGCAGTCCATGGGGTCGCTAAGAGTCAGACATGACTGAGCGACTTCACTTTCACTTTTCACTTTCCTGCATTGGAGAAGGAAATGGCAACCCACTCCAGTGTTCTTGCCTGGAGAATCCCAGGGACGGGATGGAGAAGCCTGGTGGGCTGCTGTCCATGGGGTCGCACAGAGTCGGACACGACTGAAGTGACTTAGCAGCAGCAGCAGGTGATTCTGATTCCTGCTAAGGGTTGAGAAACTCTGGCCAATTGGATCCAGAGGGAGCTCTTTTTCTTTCCTCCAAGGCTCAGCCATCTACTCTGGCTATTGATTCAGTTTTGTTAGTATTTAGCAAACAAGGATTCTGCGTTGGGGATTTGCATTTGCTCTCCAGCTAGCTTGAACCCTAATTTGTTGTACTTCGTATTGCCTGGTAAGTTTTTTTTTTTTTATTAACAATACTAAGGAATAAGATGTTTCATATGTATGAAAGAGAATCCCATATGACCAAGACGTATTCTTTTATATGCCAAAATGTTAAAAGCTGGTAAATATTTTTTGCATTCCTATACTAATTATACTTAGCTAGGAACCAAATTACTCCCCAAATTAGAGGCTTAAAACAAATGGTTATTTTACAGTTTATGCAGATAAGGGGTCTGGATGTAGTTTAGCCGAGCACCTCAAGTCTCAGCTCAAGTCTCGGCACCTTGTAGTCTCAAGGTCGAGTACAAGGTCCCAGTCAAGAAGTCAACGGGGCTGTTGACTCATCTGGTAACACGCTCACTCATGGGTTGTTGGCAGAATCCAGTTCCTTGTGGGTTGTTGGTCTGAGGACCTCAGTTCCTCATTGTATGATCAAAGGCCTCCCTAAGTTTCTTGCCCCGTGAACCTCTCCACAGGCAGCTTGCAACATGGCAGCTGGCTTCCTTGGCACCAGCAAACAAGAGAGTTAGAGTGGGCTAGCAGGACAGAAGTCACATTTTGTCTGTACCCTAATCTCAAATGTGATATCCCATTATCTCCGCTGTACCCATATTTCTCACTTTCTGATCCACAGCTTCTCTGAACACCAGGGTGAGGGATGCCAGAAGGAACCACTGGGCCTTCACCTACAATGCTTTAGTTGATGTACACCTTTGAGTTCATTATAGCTGATTTTTTATTTGGATAGTAAACTTTGGAAAACATTTTTACCTAATTTTTTTCTTTCTTTTTTTAAAATTTTTTATTTTTGGTTGCACTGTATCTTCATTGCTTAGTGCAGGCTGTCTCTAGCTGCTGTGAGCAGGGGTGGGGACGGCTACTCTCTAGTTGTGGAACACCAGCTTCTCACTGAAGTGGCTTCTCTTGCTGTTAAACACAGTCTCTAGAGTGTGGGCTCAATAGTTGTGACACACAGGGTCATCCGGGTCATGAGGGATCTTATTTGCTGGGTCATGTGGGATCTTCCTAAACCAGGGATTGAACCCATGCCCCTGCATTGGTGGGCAGATTCTTAACCATTGAACCACCAGAGAAGTCCCATTTTTACCTGATTTTATGCACATATTTTTTCATTAATTAATCAATTTAAAATTTTTGGTTGCCTTGTGTCTTTTTTGCTGTACATGTACTTTCTCTAGTTGCGGTGCATGGGCTTCTCTTTGTGGTGGCTTTTTTTGTTTTGGAGCACAGGCTCTAGGTGCAAGGGCTCCAGTAGTTGTGGCTTGCGGGCTTTTAGTTGCTCTGGGGCATGTGGAATCTTCCCAGACCAGAGATTTAAACTGTGACCTCAGCATTGGCAGGCAGATTCCGATCCACTGTACTTAGAGTGCTAGAATTCAGATGATAAGGAACTCCTACACTTGTGGAACCCTCCCTTAATCCCAGGGACCTCTGCATCTTCTTAGATTTTGTTTTCTTTATCTTTTTTCAAACATGACTCCCTTAGTTATTTAATAGTTCATCACTTGAATTTGTTTATAAGTCTTCTTAAATGTTACGTGGAAGGAAGAAAACAGAAAATCATTTAAGATAAATGGAATGCTTGCCTATTTATTTAAATCAAGCCCTCAGCTTAGTATTACAGATGAGCATTCTTTTAGTAAATAATAAAAAGTAAAACTTACTTTTACTTACAGACCCATGAGGGTAGAGCTTGGAGACAGCAACTGAAAATCATTTGTATGCCAAACAGTATTTGCTACACAAGAAGATTCCTGTCAAAGTTTCCTTTTTGTAATGATTTTTTTCTTTTCAGTATATGTTTGTTTCACACATGTTCAGAATCATATTTGTGAAGTTTGGTACATCCCTCTGGTAGAATCTGTCAGTTCTCTAGCCAGAATTCATCTGAACACTCCTCATTATTAACATAATTCTGATTTTGTTTAGGGTAGCCATGTGCCTAACTGAAAATTTAAGCATAATCCAATTCCTGCTAATGAACTGTAAGTGGGAATTGCTAGGTGAGGCTTCTGGGAAAACTCTTTAAAAGTAGGCAGATCTAAGGTGGTAGTTAAGCTTTACCCCTTGATCTATACTTTCTTTCTGCCTGCTATATTGGTGCAGTGTTGCAGAAGGAATTTTTATCTGCCATCATGCAACCATGATGCGACACGGGTGAAGAAAGATGGCTAAGAGCAGCCACCCTATACGCATTGTGGTGCCATGTTAGCTTTGGAGCAACTGGATTTGGACGTCCTGATTCCTAAAGGGGAAAAAAAAACACCAAAAACCTTATTCTTTAAGCCACTATCATTTGGCATTTCTCACTGTTACATACAGCCAAACTTATTTCCTAATAAAACCCTCTACATCCTTTTATTTGAGGTTTTCTAAAGATTCTCTTTCAGATTTCCTACAGTTAAGGTACTTCTTTCTGTTTTTAAGAAGTATAACTTTGTCTACGGATATGTCTTCTATTAAACTAATAGAAGTATAATTCATTACAAAAATGACCTGGTATTTTACAACTTTCAAGCTGAAGCAACCTTAATGATCACCTAGCTATTGAATATTTTATCACTATCTGAAAAATTTATATGATGTGTAAGCTTCTTTGCTTGTTAATTATGTCTCTCTTAATGAACAGAGTACCAAAAGGAATGGAGTATTGTCATACTCCTCACTATATTGTCATAAGCTAAAACAATGCCTGCCTTGTAATAGGCAAATGATAAATGTTTAATCAATGAACGTAAATAGTTATCTAAATTCATCTAATTAAGAAACAATCTTAGATTATTGTTTCTCCAGAACTACAAATTTATTCAACCACTTGTGACCTGTAAAAATGGTCATTTTATATGAATTCGACCTAAAAGTGGCAGAATGGAGATAAGAATTGTAGTCTTCTGATTATCAACCTGGGCTTCCCTGGTGGCTCAGACAGTAAAGCATCCACTTGAAATGCGGGAGACTTGGGTTCAGATCCCTGGGTTGGGAAGATCCCCTGGAGGAGGGCATGGCAACCCATTGGGGTTGGAAAGAGTCAGACACAACTGAGTGACTAAGCACTGCACAGATTATTGACCCAGTGCTCTTTTCATTGCAATATGCTTACTGGTTATGATTCAGATTGCAAAATTATTCTTTATCAAAATAAATTTTCACATATTACAACTTGTAATCCTATTTAATATGTAAAATAGGGTCCAATTAATAAAAATGTCACTTATATTCAACATTCCAGGAAAGAGGAGGAAAGAAAATTAAAGTTACTTGGGGAAGCATCAGGTACTCAGTATATGTCATTGCACTTAATCCTCACTTTGGTTCCATTTCAAAGGTGATAAAACCAAATATTATTTCAGTAAGTAGACTAGCCTGGGGTTTCCCAGCTACGAAGTTTGAGGCTATGTATGTCTCATTCTAAAGCTTGTGCTCTCGATACTGGATGCTTGGGGCTGGTGCACTGGGATGACCCAGAGGGATGGTATGGGGACGGAGGAGGGAGGAGGGTTCAAGATGGGGAACACATGTATACCTGTGGTGGATTCATTTCAACATTTGGCAAAACCAATGCAATATTGTAAAGTTTAAAAATAAAATAAAATTAAAAAAAAAATAAAGCTTGTGCTCTTGCTAGGGTACCAAATATTATTTTACTGATTATAATCTATAAATCACTTGATAAATGTAAATTATTAAATTACCTACATCTTCCAGTTGATTTCATCAACCTCAGAAGCATAGTCATATTTTTATCTAATAAAGAACATTCCTTTAAAATGGATCCACATTTTTAACTGCAGACGATTGCTTCTGGTTAGACAATTTTCAAAGTTAAACCATGGAACATTACAAGGCAAGACACTTGACATTTTTTTCCAGTTCTTGTTCATGCATCAAATCTGTAATTTCTTGACCACAGAAGATTTGTACCGTATGTACACTTGGTTTAACTAGTGGTTTAGAAAAAAAGAGAAGTGTCAATTCAGAAAAGCAGCTGCTTCTAAATGGAATGATGTCAGACAGGCTCAAAATAAGCTTGGTCAAGATTGCTTATTCTCCTGTGAACTCGTTGGCACTTCTTAAAACTTCCTCACTTTGCAATGATTATATTAAATTACCTCTCTATTTCTGTAAGATTAGGCTGGGTGGTCTAATCTAATCTTTTAGTGGTCTAAAATCTATTTGTAGAAACCAGCCTCTTTTTCAAATGGAATCTTATGTGAAACATTAATATGTAAATCAGACAAGATTTAAAAAAAGGGTGAAGTCTGAAATGGGAGTCCAGAGGCCCATTAGCTGCACTCCAGCTTGGGCCTAGAAAGGAGGATTGCCAAGGCCTTCTGCTGATACCTGTGTAAGACTTCTAACATCCCTTGCAAGTTGAAAATTCTTTGAACCAATGGCTCTGTTGAGTATGTGTTGGTTATCTTATTGCTATGAAAATCAGTTGTATTCAACAAGGGGGAAATAACAGTAACTGTCTTTCCCTGGGAACATCTGGTCTAGAAATTAGAACACTTCAGTTCTAATCCCAGCTCTGCCACTATTAAGGTTTGTTTCCTTTGAATGCTGTTGCCCATCTATAAAATGAGGATAAAACATTCTCTACCTACTTTATTTTAAAATATATTTTCTTGTGAAGTTAAAAATTCTTTTTGATAAAAATATGGCACAGTTGTAAAGTATTGCCTTCAGGAAGACTTATGACAAGAGGTAAGGGTATAGATTTTGTTTTTAAATGCCAAAGTCACCGCTGTACAGTTACTACCTCTGTTTATAATTATAATAAAATTAAAAGCTTAAAATATAAGTTCTATTAGTGCCTGGTGTAGGGGTAAGTATTCATTTTCATTTGTGGATGGTTATGATTTTTCCAGAAGAAAGTGGAAGAATTACTTTGTTAAAAAAAAAGACTTGGTTTCTGTAGAGTTGATAGTTTATCAAAATAAGACATAATCCTTATTAAAATACAGAAACAAAAAAGAAATTCCTCCATTTAAACCTACAACAAATGACATTTCCAGACATTCAATATACCTCTAAGATACAGACAGAAAGATAGTAGGTAGGGTAGGTGAATAGGTAAATATAGGTACAGTAAAAATGAGTCTGATTGGTAGACAAACATGGGAATCATACACTACATGTTATTTTAAAACAAAAAATAATAACTTTGTACTTTTATTTAATGGAGTTAAAGGAAACTGAAGTGAAACTGAAGAATTGCTGAACGTCAGATAAATGTTTATTTGCCATGAAAGTTATTAGTTCCTGAATACTTTTAAGTTATGAAAAAACTATGAGTTTTCAATCATTATGTAAAAGGTTTTTTAAAAATTCTCTTCTAGACTATTTCTATGACTCCCATGTGATGCAAGATGAGAAAATCAGCACATTTACTCTTCCAGCCCACTCTTGATTTTTGTGCTAGGACCACTTACATTCTGTTCTGTAATCATAATTCCCTGTTATTTAATCTCAGTTTTTTATTTGAGTGAATTAAGTTTTCTTGATCCTTTTACAGTGGCTTCTATATTCCCTATTCCTGTATTATTTTGATTTGATTTTTGTTGGCTGAGTTTCATCATCTAATTTTCTTTCCAAGCTTCATAAGTTCTATTCATTTTCTTTATATCTGAGGGGCATCTGCCTGGTGTAATCTTTTTCAGTTAAGTTCAACAGATTATGTCAGTGTATGGTAAAACCCACCACAATATTGTAAAGTAATTAGCCTCCAATTAAAATAAATAAATTAATTTAAAAAAATCTTTGTCCTCCAACATACATACACATCAGAGAAGTTTAACAAGTTGGAATTTATTGCTTTCTCACATAACAGAAGCCCAACATTGGCACCATAAACTTGTCAGGGACCCACAGTTTTTCCAAATTACTGTTCTATCATTTCTTAAAGGACTATCCTTGTCCTCATGACCCAAAAAGGCTGTTTGAGTGCCAGCCATCTTCAGATTTCAGGCAGCAGAAGGAAGGAAGGAATCAAGAAGGATAGGTCCCCACCTTTAAGGAGGTTTCTCTGAAGTAACACACAGCATTTCTACTTATATTTCACTAGAAAAAACTTAATTACATGACTATACGATATATAATATTTTACCTGATGGCTGTTGTCAAGCTCAAAATCTGGGCTCTTAGTGTTAAAAAGGAAGAAAATGAATATGGAGAAATAGTGAGTGACCTTTGCCTGCCATACCTGAATACAGTGTTTGGGATTATGCTTTCATGCTTCTAAAACTGTGTAAACATGGACCATTCATTATCTTCAAGCATTTGAGTATCACTGAGGAGATGCCTGAAGTCAATCTAATTTTCTTTCCACCTTATAAGTAACCTGCCTTTTCTGCTTGTATTCTCATATGGTTAGTTCTTTATCCCTGAAGATGAGTGGTTTCTGCAGAATATCTTGTATTCATCTTTCTACATAATTTTCCCCAAATTTATGGTGAATCTTTTTGATCTACAGGTTAGTCTTTGTTTCTGGAAACATTTCTTCCATTATTTCTTTAAATATTGTCTCTATCACATCTCTTTTTCAAGAAGTTTAATCTCCTTTTTACACCTTCTCTATAAAATTTTATATTTTTGCTCTTTTAATTTGTCTTTCACTCTAGGCTGTCTCTCATGTCTTAACATGATTTTATCACACTTTCCTCCTATTTTTGGCTGTTTATAATGTGGCATTCATTTCTGAGATGTTTTTATTTTCTCTTTAATTATTTCTCTACCAACCTATTTTTATCTTTTTCTTTTATTTTTTTAAACCCCTGTAATATTCTTTGAGACCTATCTTTAGAGCAATAATTTATGTTTAATACATTTTGTTCTTCTGATTGCTTATGTTTTTGTTTATTTGATTAGTTTATTTTAAATAATGTAACAAACACCTGAAAATCTAACATGAAAATGCTGCTCCACATCCAAAGTAAGCATTGTTCAGAATCCTATATTCATGGTTTCTTTGATTTATTTTTATATTATAATATTGTGTCAATATGTGTTCCTTCAAAGGATTATATATGTATTATAATTATATATATTATACATATAATACAATATACTTTATGTTGGTTGTTTGTAACTTTATAAATAGGATAACATGCTGTATGTAAGGGACTTTTTAACTTATATTACTGTTATCCATCCATATTATAGTGTATCACTGCAGTCCATCTGTTTTGGCTATTGTATAACATTACAGGGCATGACTATACCTCAATTCATTTATCTACTTTAATATTCATGGACATTTGAATTATTTTCAGGTTATTGTTATGTAAGCAATGTTTCCATGAATATTCTTCCACATATATCTTGTACAGGTCCAAGGGTTTCTTTGGGGTTTACCCTTTTAGGAGTGAAATTGTTGAGCTACAGAGTATGTCTAAAACAGAATTCTTTATGTAACCTGCAAAACCAGCCTCCTCTCTTCCCCTCTATTTCTGTTAGTAACATCCCAGTTACAAGCGCCTTTGACAAGTCATCACTTGTTCCCTATATCCACTTGTTTACCAAGCTGGAAGGTTTCTGCCTTCCCATAATACACCCATTTCTCCTGTTCAAGCTTCATTAATTCTCCCCTGGACTCCCTATTTCTAAGCATCACTGTTAATAAATTCCAATCACATTAATTTCCCTGTCTATGAGATTAATAATAATAATCCAGCATTCAAAGCTCTCACATTAAGACTCCAGACTACCTTTTCTGCCTTAATGTTTCCCTATTTGGTTAGTGGAGAATAGTACAGTGAGAAGGGACCTCAGAGATGATCTGGTCAGACTTACCCACAAATAAGAAAATAGAGTCTCAGAAAGGGAAAAAAGGGTTTTGTTTGGTCTAATTTTATTTGTTAAGCTGCTCATTTATCAGTGTGTTGGGATTTGTTGCTGTGCACTGGGGCTGTTCTCTAGTTGAGGTGCACAGGCTTCTCACTGTGATGGCTTCTCTTGTTGCAGAGCTCAGGCTCTATGGCATTTGGGCTTCACTAGCTGTAGCACGTGGGCTTAGTACTTGTGTATTGACTTAGTTGCCCCTCTGGCATGTGGAATCTTCCCGGACCAGGGATTAAACCCATGTCCCCTGCTTTGGTAGGCACCACTGGACCACCAGGCAAGTCCAAAAAAGGGTTTTTATCAAGGTCATATATGTGATCTCTTTGAACAATTTTGTGGTTATTACAAGCAGTTCGGGAGGAGGGCAAAGAGATGCCTATAATCTTTCATCTTGAGTTAAGGACAGTAGAGTGAAATAGTTGTAGGCAAGGGAGAATGAGACTGAGAACACACTGAGACTATTGGGAAGGTACAAAAGAACTATACAGAGTAAACTCTTCTATTACTGCTGCTGCTGCTAAGTCACTTCAGTCGTGTCTGACTCTGTGTGACCCCATAGATGGCAGCCCACCAGGCTCCCCCGTCCCTGGGATTCTCCAGGCAAGAACACTGGAGTGGGTGGTCATTTCCTTCTCCAATGCATGAAAATGAAAAGTAAAAGTAAAGTCACTCAGTTGTGTCCGACCCTCAGTGACCCCATGGACCGCAGCCTTCCAGGCTCCTCCGTCCATGGGATTTTCCAGGCAGGAGTACTGGAGTGGGGTGCCATTGCCTTCTCTATTACTAGCTGAGTGTAAAAATTATTGCACTGGATTAAGATATAATTGTTTGGAACTGGAAGAGTGAAACTACCTGAGAGGCATGGCTTCCTCAGAAGAAACCAGAAAGAGGAGATAGAGGGACCCTAGATGGGGATTTGGATAGTGGGGTTGAAACTGAAATCTCTCGCTTTCCCCTTCCCTCTCCCCAATCCACCCCCTTTCATCTCACCTAATCTTTCAGTCTTGCTTGTTAAATAATAATATTTACTGAGTGCTTTGCATTTTCTAAATGCCTTATCTAGATTATTTCATTCAATCCGCACATCAACTTTATGATTAATTTCAGTTCAGTTCAGTTCAGTCACTCAGTTGTGTCTGACTCTGTGCCCCCAAGAATCGCAGCACACCAGGCCTCCCTGTCCATCACCAACTCCTGGAGTTCACTCAGACTCATGTCCATCGAGTCAGTGATGCCATCCAGCCATCTCATCCTCTGTCGTCCCCTTCTCCTCCTGCCCCCAATCCCTCCCAGCATCAGAGTCTTTTCCAATGAGTCAACTCTTCGCATGAGGTGGACAAAGTACTGGAGTTTCAGCTTTAGCATCATTCCTTCCAAAGAAATCCCAGGGCTGATCTCCTTCAGAATGGACTGCTTGGATCTCCTTGCAGTCCAAGGGACTCTCAAGAGTCTTCTCCAACACCACAGTTCAAAAGCATCAATACTTCAGCGCTCAGCTTTCTTCACAGTCCAACTCTTACATCCATACATGACCACTGGAAAAACCATAGCCTTGACTAGATGGACCTTTGTTGGCAAAGTAATGTCTCTGCTTTTGAATATGCTATCTAGGTTGGTCATAACTTTTCTTCCAAGGAGTAAGCGTCTTTTAATTTCATGGCTGCAGTCACCATCTGTAGTGATATTGGAGCCCAAAAAAATAAAGTCTGACACTGTTTCCACTGTCTCCCCATCTATTTGCCATGAAGTGATGGGACCAGATGCCATGATCTTCGTCTTCTGAATGTTGAGCTTTAAGCCAACTTTTTCACTCTCCTCTTTCACTTTCATCAAGAGGCTTTTTAGCTCCTCTTCACTTTCTGCCATAAGGGTGGTGTTATCTGCATATCTGAGGTTATTGATATTTCTCCCGGCAATCTTGATTCCAGCTTGTGCTTCTTCCAGCCCAGCGTTTCTCATGATGTACTCTGCATAGAAGTTAAATAAGCAGGGTGACAATATACAGCCTTGACGTACTCCTTTTCCTATTTGGAACCAGTCTGTTGTTCCATGTCCAGTTCTAACTGTTGCTTCCTGACCTGCATATAGGTTTCTCAAGAGGCAGGTCAGGTGGTCTGGTATTGCCATCTCTTTCAGAATTTTCCACAAAATTTACTTAAGGTACTTAATTGAGTAATTTACTTATGTATTATCCTCATTTTACAGAAGAGTACATTGAGCAAAGAAAATATAGTCAAAAAGTGAGAAGTAGGTTATAAAATCGCATTCTTCAGCTTTAGACAATTTGAGGAATAGGAAACAAAATTTATGCTTAAAATTTGCTGTCTTTATCTGGGGATAAAGTGTAGACACTGTAGATGCCTTGTGGGATGGAACAGGTCTTGAGCACTTCAGGACTGAGCTCATGTTAAAATGGTTGAAAATTTATAATGTATAAGTCTTTTACATTTTCTTCTTGTGTTTGTTAACCTTTTGGCCTCCTTTTCCTTTTGGTTAATAAAGCAGGTCCATCTTGTGCTAGGTGACCCAAGAGAAGATCTTTTTGGTTTGTTCATCTTGGTTCAGAGTGCTTAAGAGGCAGCAATGTGCTTACAAAGGTAGAGACCTCTTTGACCAAACAAAAAAAAAGTGAAAATCATGGAAATGGCCCTCCTACTCTTTGAAGGCCTCCCCTGTTTTTTCTGGAAAGTTGCCTTCCAGTGCTAAAACCTGGAATTTGAGACAGATTCTAATCAGAAAGAAAATGTTGGCCTTTTGAAACTGGAATGGTTCATGATAAAAAGCAAGTAGGGAGTGTTATGGGAAAAGATGAAAGCAAAGAGTTGTCATCTTTTAACTGTCAATCAGTAAAAATTGATAAATCTTTTTGGAGAGTCCACTGTGTGCTAATCTAATCTAGATAAAATCCTTGCCCTCAAAGTCAAACATAAAAGATGAAAAGGTAAAGATGTACATGAGTGGATTTGAAAAACAAGTTGAAAATACAAGGCCTGTTGTAAAACAACATGACAAGTGAGGGGAACAGGTAGTGAACAGGTTCTCTAGATGTGACAAGGAGAGAGAACTCACTGGGCTAGGTGGTCTTCCACCGTGAAAGAGGAAGGACACTTCAGCTAGATATTTTAAAGACTGGAAATGTAGGATAAGTGGAAAGGAAGGGAAAATGTCAGGACTGGAGATGAGGTAACCAGAATATGTAAGATATTTAATAGCAGCACTGAGCGAATCTTTCTGGCTTGAATTAAAAATTTCTTTAAGGGGCTAGTAGAAGATAAAGCCTAATGGAAAGCTTTGAGTGCCAGGGTAAGAAGCTCAACTTCACCCTGTAGAATGTGCATGCGTGTGTGCTCAGTTGTGTCCAGCTCTTTGCAACCCTATGGACTGTAGCCTGCCAGGCTCCTCTGTCCATGGGATTCTCCAGCAAGAATACTAGAGGGGTTGCTGTTGCCTCCTCCAGGAGATCTTCCCAACCCAGGGATTGGTTCTGCATCTCCTATGTTGGCAGGTGGATTCTTTTACCACTGAGCCACCTGGGAAGCACGGAACATAAGATATTCTCAAAGATGTTTAAGACAAGCAGTGAGACAATGAAAATTACTTTTTTGGATGGCTGGTCAGTAGGGAGACAGGTTAAGATATTGTGGTAGAAAACCGTCAACATTTCAACAGTAAATGAGTCTTGAAGAGACTTAAATGTGTCAAAATATTTAGGAAATGAAGAATTCTCTTCCCTTTATACTAACTGCTGACTTGTGTCCAGGGAAATGAGCAAGCAGAATTTTATTGAAAGCAGAAGAGAGTTACTCTGTTAACATTTACTTGCATTCCTGACATTTTGGGGACAACTGCGGCAGAGGGCACTTCCTGACCAGTTCTCAGTCCACACGTTGAATGTGGGAAGATACAAAATTTTTGAAGACCTTTGAAATTGAAGACAGATAAAGTGCTCAAAGCCTGGTGTGATGATTCTTCCTCTTTTAAAGTGTTTCTGCTTCATTTAAAAAAAAAAAATGTGGTTTTTTTTTTGTTGTTGTTGTTGTTAAAAATCTTTCTTTGTACTAAAAGGATCAAGACATTTCATGTAAAGAGAACTGATTCCCTCTGCTTAGCTAGAATTTTCTTCAAGCCCAACATTTCCTTTGGAAATTAAGCACTCCATAGACAGGGTCTTCTGATGATAAGGACACAGACTGTCACACTCAGGGATCGAAGTGTTGCCAAGATTGCTGACAGTGTGGCTCTTACTGGGAAGCCTCTGTTACCAAACAGACATAAAGGGCCAAACATCTGCCCTAGGCCATCAGACTCAGGTGAAGGATGGAGAACAATTTCCTGAAACCAGGGATGTTGAATTGAAAGCAAGGAGGCCCCTCTGAGCAGGATGTGGGGTCAGGGTGAAGATCACTGGAACAAGAAGCACAGAGGACTCAGGAGCAGTACTCAGGACTACTGGTACCTAGTCCAGTGCTCTCTCACTACACCAAGCTGCATATTTACCTATATGTGGTTTAGAACCTTCTGCCACTCTTTTACTCCCTCCTTGACCCCCTTGATTGTTTACCAAAGTAAGAAGTTTTGAGCATACTCCCATAACACACCTGCCTTGGTGAAGAGTGGTCTGAGGCAGACTTTGCTTCAGAATCATATTTATATATCACAGGACTCTCTGACTACTTGACCTGACATATGTTTAATTGGTCCTAACCTCTGCTAGCACTTATCCATTAACCTACCTGCCCTTCTGTTTTTCTGACATCTGATGACTAAGGGCCTGTACTAGTCAGAGACTAACCAAATCTTTGTTCCTTTGGTGTCCATCACCTAGAATCTGTGTCAATGTGATTATTCATTTTTCATGTGGTTGCGTGTAGTTGTGGTCACAGACCAAGTCATTCAAGGCAAAGCTATCTAACTTGTGATATGAATTTCAACCAGTAACTAGGTTATGGGAACCCCATGGGGCTTGATTTCCTTTGGGATAACAGTGCTCACCTAGAGAGCTGGAATCTAGGAATCAGATCAGACCACTGGAGGAAGGGATACTGGAGAACAGATAGAGCTGCAGGTCCTAGAAGCAAGTTCAGTCCTAAAACTGTAACCAGAGAGACTGAATGTACAAGCACATACTCTATGATTGGTGGGAAACAGGAGCTGTTTAGAAATTTAGGCAGGTGGGCAAGCAGCTCAGGCAAGTCTGGAACTGGGTAACAAGAGGCCCAGCCACATGATCAGTTTGGGGGTAAGTGTTGGGGGTGGCGGTTGTGCTTAGAAAGAGAAGGTAGAGCTTTGGTTCGGGAAGAACAAGGGGTCTGAAATTGTTCTCAACCTTTTCCCCAACCTTTTTCTTTTTAAAGGCTTCTTAAGTTCTGAGGAGATATTTATAGTTCTTCTTCCTCTTCGCCTGTTCCTGTTATTTCTGCCTTTTGCTATCAACCCAAATCTAGGGCACTGGTTTGCCTCTCTGCTTACTCCTTTGAACTGACCATTGAGTTTTCTCTTTTCCCACAATGTATCAGTAGTAAGGAAGAAGCTGTTGTCAGTTTTGTGCATGTTTAGGTTGATTCTAGTTTTGGCTATGGTGACCCTAGTTAGTGGCCCAGGACTACTGGAAGAAAAGGTTTGACATGATGGATTTAAGCAGTTTACTGAAACAGGAGTGAGGTCATAGGGATAGGAGGCCAGTTATTAGAACTGAGCTCCTCAGAGAAAATGGACTGGATTTGAGAAATGACAAAATTCTACCTGTTGGAACTGGGCCAGCAAATCTCAAAGTGATTCTTAAATTTTTCCTGCCTAAGGTCAGGGTTTATCAGCCTTCAGTAAGCTTTAGAATCAATGCTTGCACAAATTCTGCCTCCATAAGTCTAGGGTAGAGATTACAGTCTAAGGAAATCCACAGTTTTTCTCTTCTGTCTTTCCAGAAATATTTCATGCATATTAAATAAAAAGTAAGTATAAATTTTATTCTTTTCACTCATGTGGTAGCATGCCACACACACTTTTCTGAACCTTGTTTATTTTTTTTTCACTTAATGTTTCTTTGAGATCTTCCTGTTCTGATATATAAAGTTTCCTCATTCTTTTTGATAACTACATAGTATTTCACTGTGGGAGTATACCATAGTTCATTTAGCAATCTGCTGCCAATGGACATGCAGATTGTTTCTAATCTCTTGCAACTGTAAACAATGTAGCAATAAGTGCCATATACATATGTCATTTCACACATAATTGATTATTTCTGTATAAATTCTTATAAGTGGAATTACTGGGCCAAATATGTGATTTTGTGATTTTTCACAGATACTGCTCTTCACAGATATTATATCAGTTTACACTCTTACCACCATGAGAACCATTGTTTTCACAACCTCTGATGCTGGGAGGGATTGGGGGCAGGAGGAGAAGGGGACGACAGAGGATGAGATGGCTGGATGGCATCACCAACTCGATGGACGTGAGTTTGAGTGAACTCCGGGAGTTGTTGATAGACAGGGAGGCCTGGCTGCAATTCATGGGGTCGCAAACAGTTGGACGCGACTGAGCGACTGAACTGAACTGAACTGAGCTAACAAAGTGTGTTAACAAACTTTTTGACTTTGCCAATATGGTACCTCAAAATAAGATCTCACTGGTGTTTAAGTTTGCAATTCTTTTACCATAAGAGAGAGAATGAGAATATTTTAATATGTTTGAATCATTTGTATTTTCTTTTTGTAAAGTCTGTTCATTTCCTTTCACCATTTTTCTACTGTGTCTTTTGATATTAATTTTATTAGTTTGTATAAACTCTTTATATATTAGGGAAGTAAATCTTGAAGCTGAGATATGACTTGCAAATATTTTTCTCAGTTTGTCATTTATCTTTGACTGCCTTTTGGTAGCTTCTAAGGAAATGGCAACCCACTCCAGTGTTCTTGCCTGGAGAATCCCAGGGATGGTGGAGCCTGGTGGGCTGCCGTCTATGGGGTCACACAGAGTTGGACATGACTGAAGTGACTTAGCAGCAGCAGCAAGACAATTTTGTATCAAATTGTAACTGTTACTAGATTCATTTTTATTTTATTCTGGGTTTTAAGGTATTCTTTGAAACACTTTTCCCACTCTGAGACTGTGAAAAATCATTCTGTAAATTCATCTAGTACCTTTATAGGTTTTTAAAAAATATTTAAATCTTTAATCCACATAGACTTTATTCTAGAAAAATATGTAGAATTTGGTTACAATTTTTTTTTTCCAGGTGACTATGCAGTTTCCCCAATAACATTTATTGATTAATATAATCCTTATTTCATCACTACCCATAATTTGAATTTCCCCTTTTATCATTTTCTAGGTTTCTATATGAATTTGTGTTTAACTCAATTTTCTCTTCTGTGATACTACTACAGCTGACTCGTGAACAACGAGGGTCTGAACTGTGCAGGTCCACTTATGCACAGGTTTTAGCTGAATCCTCAGATGTGGAAATGGGGACATGGAGGAACTAAGTGTATGTAGCACCAGCTATAATTTATATGTAGTTTTCAACTCTATGGAGGGTCAACACTCCTAATACACATGTTTTTGAAAGGTCAAGGGTATTTTGGGCTCTTGATGCACCAATACTCCACTATTTAATTATTCTATCTTCATAAGGTAGTTCTAAGGCAGGTGGTCCATGGAATGCATTTTATAAAACACTGGCCTAGGGTCTGGTTCACTACTAGTCCTGTGCAGAATAGGATTATGAGTTGATTTCAACAACCAGGAGAATAAGGCTACTAAGAATGGCATTTGGGGGAAAAAAATGAAGATTTCTTGATTTAAGCTAAATCCATCTGTTTTCATGTTTTCCTATTTTTTTATTAGCAAATGTAACTTCACTTTGACTTTTTTGGTAGGAATTCTTGCCAGTTGTTAGTTTTGTATATTTGTATGGCTGTTAAGTTAAAATAAGTACATTATATGACTGGCATTATTTATTCAGTCTACATGCATGGATTTATAGACTCATGGCCCATTGCAGTAGTAAACAACTGAGGTAGATCAGAAAATATATCAGTATGTTTCTACATACACTTTGTACACATACAATCAATTCTTGTTCCTTCAACATGCGTTCATTGAGCTCTCATCATATTGCAAAGAACTTCGATAAGTGCTGGGGATACAATAGGTAATAAAAAAATTAATGTGAGCGTAAGAACCTGTGCTAATTTCCTAAGACTGCTATAACAACATACTATGGACTGGGTGGCTTTAAAAAGCAGAAACTTATTCTCTGTTAGTTATGGAGGCTGGAGCTTCCCAGCTGACTCAGTGGTAAAGAATTCACCTGCCAAGCAGGAAACACAGGTTTGTTCCCTAGGCCTGGAAGATCCTAGCGAAGTAAATGGCAACCCACTCCACTATTCTTGCCTGGGAAATTTTATGGACAGAGGAGCCTGCCGGGCTATAGTCTATAGGGTTGCAAAGAGTTGGACACAACTTAGTGACTAAACAACAACAAGTTATGGAGGCTAGAATTAGAAAATCCAGGTATCAGCAGGGCCATGCTCCCTCCAAGGGCTTCAAGGGAAAAATCTCCTTCCTTGTCTGTCCCTAGTTTCTGCAGTTCTTGACATTCCTTAGCTTACAGCTATGTCACTCCAGTCTCCCTGTATGTGTCTATGTCTCTTTACAGCTTTCTCTCAAAGACACTAGTCATTGGCTCTAGGGCCCACTTTAATCTAGTAAGATCTCTTATTATATACGCAATAACCCTATTTCCAAATACAGTCACATTCACAATTATCAAGGGTTAGGACTTTAACATCTTTTGGGGAACACAAGAGCATTTATCAGAATATAAAGCAGAAATAATATCTATGTTAATCAGAACCCACTTAACTGATCAATTTAGTTTTAAAACAAATTCCCAACTCAACTATTTAATTCAACAAAATGGGAATGAAGACAATGGGACTTAGAGGTAGTGGCACAGTCAAATTTATTGGACCTTTCATCTATCCAGACCATCTAACTGTATATAGAAGCTACGTTAAGCAAATTGGTGGCTTGGTTTGTCAGGAATAGTGGGCTTTGGGATACCCAGTGGAGAGAGATCCTTTGGAAGGGGAACTGGAATGGGACCAACAAGAAACTCCTCCACAATTTCATGGAGGGTCTGTAGTCTGCCCTTGTTAAGGCAAACTACCCCAAGTTCTGTGAAGGACAAATCTGGGCTTCTTTTTCCCTTGGAAAAGGGAGTAGAAACCAAAATACACCCTCCTTGACTGCCTTGTTCTACTGAGACTGCAGAAAAATAAGCTTCTCCCCCTTCCTGACCTCAGAAACCTTGGCCTCAGCCAACCTTCCTTACTGTGAGACCTGTTTCAGGCCAAGAATATGATTCTCAAAACATATTTCTCTGTCTTTGGTTTCCTACCAGGCTGTGCATTTTCCAGAGCCAATATTTTCATGCAGGCAGCAAAGTGACTGTGGTTAGGATTCCATTTTATTATCTCTATTAACATTACTTTTTAGAAGGGTAGTAACAGATTCAGAATCAAGAACTCTAAGAGGAGCCCATGTTTTCCTACTGGTGACATGAAGCACTGTAACAGAAGTTCTATCATCTGGCAGGAGATATAAAAATACATTTTAGTTGCTATGCAGAGTACTAGCTTTCAGCTAAACAAATTTGTTTTCATTTGCCTTCAGCTGCCCACAGCTAGTTCCTTCCCTCACCCCTACTGAGGGGCTCAACATCTCTCTTCCCCTTCCAGGTGAAAACCCACCCTCAAAAAGCATTTGCTAATCTTGCTTGCACAGTTGTGTTAATAGCTGATCAATGGCAAAAGGAAATTAGTGAAATGTGGCTGAAAGCACATGTGAGTATCAATCCAAGATCTAGCTTGTTTGGATTGTTTTATCTGCTGTCCTTGAGGGGAAATGGTCCCAGATCTTTGCAGGCAGGCATGCCTGGGTTTAAATCCTGTCTCCATCACATATGAGCTACATGACCAAAGACACTCAATCTTGATGCTCCTAAGCTTCTTTTCTTTAAAATAGCTATTATAACATGTACTTTACCAGGTTATTTTGAGGTCTATTTGTCAGGTAGCATAGTAGGTGACATATGGAAAGGCATTGAAATGACAGTCATAGTAATATGCTAATGGAAGGGGATTGAGGATGCTCTACTCTTAGAGAAAATTCCTTTGTCTTCTAATCCAGCCAGTTAGTGAGTGAGTGCTTCTTACAGTAAACATCAAGCAGCACTGTGATTTTAACAGCCAGTGACAACTTTCCACATACTAGCTCATATCAAGCTTGCCTGTGGGCATATCTAAGGAGTCAGTGATGCCCTGGAAGAAAGACAGGATGTGTCCTATCTAGAAAATTTTGCCAGCCCTTAGCCAGGGAATAGGCTCTTTCTCTTTGACCAGTTGCAACACTGTTGGTTCTCTGTGCCCCCAACTATGTTCCAAGAGCCTTAGACTTACCCAAGAGACAGAGAGAAACCTGGAAACATAAAGGAGACAAGAAACATCACCTGGACTGTTTCTTTATTGGTTCTTCTCTATTATCATGTTCTCACTTATCTCTGAAGAATCCATTTTTTCAAGGATTTAGTCAGGCCTTTGGAAGATGCTACTTCCCATCTTCCATCCAACTTCTCCTATGGGTCAGTGGTATGCAATCATAAATATTTTTCAAGGTTATCTGGTCATCCTCCATTATACTGGACTTTCTCCCCACCCAAAAAAGGGGACTGTGTATTTCAGGTATTTGTTTATGTATTTATTGACTCATCTCATTATAAGATTAATAATAATAGTCAATATTGATTGAGCTCTTCCTATATACCAGATAATTTGTTAAAGTTTTCTCATGTTATCCAATTTAATTAATTGAACAACCCTGTGATATAGATACTATTTACATCTTTTCTTTTCTTTTTTTTTTTTTTTTTTGCTTTACTGGGTCTTTGTTGTATCCTGCAGGCTCTTCCTTGTGGTGCATGGGCTTTCTCTTAAGCTGTGACACATGGGAGCTTCTCTAGTAGTGGCATGTAGACTTTTCTTCTTGCAGTGCACAAGCTTAGTTTCCCCACAGCATGTGGGATCTTAGTTCCCCAACCAGGGATTGAACCCACATCTCCTGTGTTGGAAGGCGGAGTCTTAACCACTGGACCACAAGGAAAGTCCCTATACCTCATTTTTTAAGTAAGGAAACTGAGGTGTAGATGTTACCCTTCTAATCACATAGCTATTAACAGCAAGTGGGAGAGTCAGGCTTCTATAGTTTGCCCAAGCCAGTGCTGAGTAGACACCGAGTGGTATAAAACGTATATAGCACTTCTTCTGCAGGAACTTAAAAATTATGTGAGTACCTAAGACAGTCAAGCAGTCACATGGGACAGAATGAAGCTAACTAATAAAATAAGTATAACTGGACAAAAGTAATGAGTATAGACTGGACCAGTTAAAGAACTTCTAGGCCCTGAGGGATGAAGTGGTTTCACAAAGGTACAGGATTCAGAACTCTGAGGAATGGGGAAGGGTCGGGAGGTAGCCCAGGCCTGGGCAGGTTTGGCAAGTAGGGAGAAGAAGCAATGCCTGTGCAGCCAAAACAGAGTCGGGGGAGACAAGGCCCAGGTCAGAATGGGTAGGCCTTGAGTGTTTGGGAGAGAGGTCTAGACAGCTATATTGAACAGGCCATGGGAAACTGCTGAAACTTTAAAAATAAGTGTGTGATAGGATCAAAACTGTGCCTTAAGGGGATTAAGAGGTATCAACAAGGAGAATAGGAATCTAGAAAATTAGTGAGGACATTTCTTGACCATTCTAGGGATGAAAATAACATTCTTAACTAGGTTAATGACAGCATAAATGGCCAGGAAGAGAAGAGAATGAGACTGAGATATTTCGAAGGAAAAGATGGACACAGATAGACCCAGAGATTGTCATACTGAGTGAAGTACGTTGGGCACAGAAAGAGAAATACCATATGACATCCCTTATGTGTGGAATCTAAAAAGAAATGATACAGATGAACTTATTTACAAAACAGAAACAGACTCACAGATTTGGAGAACAAATTTATGGTTACCAGGGGGCAGGGAGGGGGAGGGATAGTTAGGGATTTTGAGATAGACATGCACACATTGCTATGTTTAAAATGGATAACCAACAGGATCCTACTTTATATCACAGGGAACTCTACTCAGTGTTTTATGCTGCAGACTGGATGGGAGGGGAGTTGGGAGAGAATGGATCCATGTAGATGTATGACTGAATTGCTCTGCTGTGTATCTGAAACTATTACAACATGGTTAATCAGCTCTACTCCAATATAAAATAAAAAGTTAAAAAAAAAAAAAACTAAAGAAGAGCTGATAAAACTTTATGATTGATTGATGATTAGGGATAAGGAAGAAGATGGAATTTTAAAATGACTCCTAAGGTTGGAACCAGTGAAACAAGGAAAATGGTGGTAATAAAACTGGAAGTTTAATGTATATAAACATTTTAAATTTAATTATTGAAATTCTCTGGATGGGATGTTCACTTGGAACAGAAAATTTGTGATTAGAGCTTAGAGGGTTTAGGGTTGGAAAAGTAAAGTTCCCATCACCCGAGGAATAAGCCTGTCAGTGTTAGTATGCAGATGGATAGGAGCTGCTAGTTAGAGTTTTAAGACAACTCCCCATGAGTATCTCACATTTCTACACATCTTGTAAGTGAGGTACTTATTACCCTTCATTCAAAATATCTTTTCAAGAATGTTTCATATAACAAATGGCCATGAAAGATAGAGATAGTGCCACCATCTAGAGAAAAGGCCACACCATGCTTACTGCTCAGTGTAATAATGTCTTTCTCCAGAACAAAGAGCAAGCATATTTACTGCCCAATACAAAAGATTTAGGTTACCTAAGCTACAGTACGGAGAAGGCAATGGCACCCTACTCCAGTACTTTGCCTGGAAAATCCCATGGACGGAGGAGCCTGGTAGGCTGCAGTCCATGGGGTCACTAGAGTCAGACACGACTGAAGCGACTTAGCAGCAGCAGCAGCAGCAGCAGCAAGCTACAGTAGAGTCCCTCTGCTGCTGCTGGTGCTAAGTCGCTTCAGTCGTGTCCGACTCTGTGCGACCCCATAGACGGCAGCCCACCCTCTACTGTAACACAACCCACAGCTTACACAAGCATCCATTTGGTCCCATGCACATTGTTCCCATGGGACTAGGGACTGATGTAAGAGGAACTGATGTAAATATGCTAATGGTCATTCTATAATAATTTCTGTGTTGTGAGTGATAAAGTCCTTTGTTGTTCACACCTAAGTTTCTTGCCTTCTGCTGGCATCAATGAACTGTGTCAAGATAATTTGTTAGCCAGTAAGTTTGGTAAAATCTTAGACCCCTTCACAGTTCTTCAAAGTTAGATGAGGAACTCTTATAGAAGGAGCAACTACACAGGGTTCTGGGTTTCCCTTTAGGTGACTCTAGTCAGGAGTGGACAACACTGAGAGTAGAAAAAACTTGAGAAGGTTGAGATTGGAGCAGTGTACTCAAGGGCTCAAACATGATGCCTACACAACCAACAATTCCTTTCTAAAAGAAACAACCCCATCTCAGTTCTTCTGCTAAGGGAAGGCTCCTTGAAGTGATTTTCTCCACTACTTGATCTACTTGATCTCCACTACTTGTCAGTCTGATTGGCCCATAAGATCCCTGCTCTAGACTGAATGTTTGTGTTCCCCTCAAATTCCTGTTGAAATCCTCAACCCCAAGATGACCGTATTAGGAAGTAAGGCCTTTGGGAGGTCATGGGTAGAACTCTCATGAACAGGATTAGTGCCCTTATGAAAGAGACCTCAGAGTGCTCCCTTGCCATTTCTACCAAGAGTGGGAACCAGTAAGAAAATGACCACTATGAATCAGAGCTCCACCATGCTGGTACCCTGATCTCAGACTTCCGGCCTCCAGAACTGTGAGAAATAAACTTCTATTGTTTAAAAGCTTCTTAGTCTATGATACTTTTTATTATAGCAGCCCAAACTGACTAAGACAATCACTTTGGTTAAAGCTTTTCCCACTGGGCTACCTTACAGATATGGTCTAGCCCATGAATTGGCTGCTTTTGGAGTAAATATCCCCTTCTTATCCAGACAGCACAACCAGAAGGATCACAAAGCATCTTCACTTCAGAGATGGGCTAGGAAGAAGTGAAGACTGAGCAAGGACTGGCCAGAAGAAATCAGGCCCATCGTAGGAGGTACCCAGGAAAGATATGAAATTGGGAAGAGTGTGTGGTGGATTCAGGCTTGATTCTGGGTGAATAGTAGTTCAACCCATTGAATGGAGGCCTTGAAGCAGGAAGTACAGACAGTGGGAGATATGAAAACTCACATAGGCTGGGATACTGTGGGATACTGGGATCCTTAGAAGGCAGGCACAGCTAAACCCTGGCTGAATTATTATTGTGCTGTATTATCAATATTTTAAAAGGGGAGGAGAGAATTCAGTTCAAGTCTATTGACCCACATTCATTAAGTGTCTATTATATACTAAGGAATGTGTGAGCTACTGGGAAAATAGTATAAGGCATAGTTCCCAACCTCAAAGATATACAAATAAATATTATAGAGCACAATCCATACAATAATAAAAATACATGGAAGATACAGAGGTGGTGAGAGAGTCATTGAATTTAGGGGTAATGGTGGGAGGTAGCCAGAGAAGGATCACTGAGGAGCAGACCCATGCAAAGGGTTTCAAAGGATGAACATTTGAACATTTCAAAGGATGAACAGATGAACAGAGGTTTTCCTAGGAGGGTGGAGTGGGTGGAATACACGGCTCAGCCCCAGGTTTGGAGGACTAGAAGGAGCATGGCAGAAATTAAGCAGGTAACAGAGCCCTGGCCAAGCAGTCCAACAGAGAACTGAACTATTACAGTGAACACTGTGGCAGAACTTAGGTATGTGACAGGGCAGGGCAGAAACGGGGAATAACAAGACCTCGGTGGGCATGAGAGTGCAATGGCTGACCAGTTGTGTGCCTGTGTGGTCACAGGCCTCTGGTCACGTGACTAATCCAAGGCCTTTCCAGGTGGAGAATGTGATTTTGAAAGTATCTGCTACCTGTTCAGGAAGGGCTCAGGAACAGGAGGACCTGGCCTCCTGTGTGACTATCCACCAGTGACTTTGCTGAATGATGCTGGGTCAATTTTTCTTCATGAATTCAGCCACGTTCAGACTCTTGGCTCTCTGGATTATTAAAATAGCTTTCTAATTGTTTTTTCAACTGTCTAACACAAGCTCCTCTGATCCATCTTCCAGACAGCCCTTGGGGTGCTTTCTCTAAAAGTCCAATCTGATGATGTCACTTTCCTGCTTAAGATCCTTCAGTAGCTGTCCATTGTCTACCCCCTGATCTTTAACAAGGACCCTCAGAGTGTGGCCCTGCCCAGGGCAGATGCTTGGAGAAAGATAATAAAGCTGAAATGTCAAGACTTCCCACTTTCAGATCCTGGGAGCCCCTAGAGTTATGTTGACATGGTGGTTTTGTAAAGAGTTTCCCCCCAAAGTTGGAAAATCTCTAGAACTCACAAAACCTAACTCTATACTGTGGGCCCTGCCTGTCTATCCAACCTCATTTTACAGATATCTCTCTCTCTGTCTCTCTGTCTGTCTCTTTCTCTCTCTCTCTAACCTGAAGTTCTCTGAACAGCCAGCCTGGAACATTCCCCACCAAGCTGTCTGTTCTGCAACACTCTGATGAGGCATCTCCCCTGAGGAAAGGCTGCTCTCATCTCCCCATTTCCCTAAAAGTTCATCCCCATCCTACCATCCTACCCTCTCTCATGGGTATATTGCTAAATTCCTGCATGCATCATGCCAGCTATCTGCCCCACTGAATCCAGGTATTCCCAACACAAAAGCAGTGCCTGGGATAAAGAAAGTGAAAGCCGCTCAGTCGTGTCTGAGTCTTTGCGACCCCATGGACTATACAGTGCATGGAATTCTCCAGGCCAGAATACTGGAGTGGGTAGCCTTTCCCTTCTCCAGGAGATCTTCCCAACCCAGAGATTGAACCCAGGTCTCCTGCATTCAAGGTGGATTATTTACCAGCTGAGCCACAAGGGAAGCCCCCTGGGATAAAGAGGAGGGATAGGGCTTGTTGAACTGACTTGAAATAAAATGCCCTTGCTGCTGCTTGCAATTCATATTAGTCACCATGTATTGTGAGCATACCGAAAGCCAAGGAATAAATAAAACATTTAAAATACATCATCCATAGTCCTCATAATAACCCAAAGGTTGACTACTGAAAAGATGATATTGGGTCGACCCCCATGAAACTGCCTTTTTTGACCATCTTTGGTATATATAACGGCAAATTCCTGTGATTTAGCCTAATAGATTTAAACCAGGCCAGTCTGACTTCAAGGTCAATCTTTCCTCTAAAAAAAAAGAACCATAGTGGTTGGTTGAGGTAAAGAGGCGACACTGTAGAGTTGTGGCTGCAGGGTAAACCCTAAAAGCTCACAATTCATTATGTGAGGTGAAGTGCATGTGACAATTTTTTTAAATTCTATTTTTCCTATAGGCCACATTTTAAAAACCATAGTCAAAACAATAAAAAAAAAATTTGTTCATTTGTTTGGTTTTCTCCCTTTTCAGTTAAAAATATCCTAAAGGGTTATCTTTTTGGGGGGGAAGGAGAAAGAACAGAAAAAGGAAAACAGAGTGGACAGCATAGTTTTTTCTATTACGAGTTTTAATAACAGCTCCTTGATGGTCTTATGAATAGAAGAGCTCCCCTTTATTTATTTTACAAGAATATATTTTAAGCAACAGCAGCTTTCACATGACACTCCTTGCATAATGATTTCAAAAGAGAAAATTGTGTTTATGTTTTGGGATAGCACTTAATTGCCAGGAACATAAGTAAAGAACTCAAGGCAGCATTACTATTGAAATCTGAAAGAAAACAGAAAGCTTGCAGTCCCATTACTGCAGTGCAAGGTGATTCATAATTAATATAATTAATAAAGAAGTTAATATCAAAGCAGTTAGGTCACAAGCCCCACCAGCCTAAACTGTTGATCTAATTTAGCTAATAGCCACTTTTCCATAACCACTCCTATTACAGGCAGAAAAAAAATTGATAAATTCACACGGGCCACACCACATACCTTCATCAGCTCTGCAAAGGCATTTTGTATAGTGCCTGAGGAAGGACTTTGAATTGATTGTCTAGAACAGAATGGGAGAGAGAAAGAAACTAAAATGGAAATCTGCAATTACAGCTCAAAATATCTTTAGGGAAGCAGAATGATTTCAAAGCACAAAGCATGGGTCAGCCACCCTGGATGACAAATGAAAATGGAAAAAGACTTCTGACTGCTGGCACCTCTCACAATTCACAGAACAACTCTCATCTCCCCCTGGTCCTTTTCTCGTCTCTCTTTCATTCTGTTCCCTAAAAGCCATCTAACTGGGCGGTATTCATTTCATCTTCAGATGCATATACCCAGTAAACCTTCCAAAAATAGAATTACTCCCAGGTCTCACACCCACATGGTTACAGGAATTCCTCCTATCTCTATCAGCTCCCAAACATACGTAAACACTGCTCTAGTCAAAACCAAGGTAGGCATCTGCCACCCCTGCCTCCACACCAATATGAAGCTGAGGAGCCACAGATTTGGTTCTATGAGCAAAGGTTTACTCTTGTTTTCTTTGTTGTCAGTCTAACTCCTTTTGTTCTTCCTCTTATTTCTTTACACATTTCTAGTCCCAAACAACGTTCCATATAGAGCAGAAGGGAAAAATCTTGGTTAACAAGTAAAATTTAAACTCTTGATGACCAGAAGTGATGGAACTAAGATTTGGCAGCTAATGGGCCACACACATATAGGTGAGGACACTCAATCAAGATACTCAATAATTTGCTTAAGGTCTTCAGGACTTGCATCTTCCGGGAAGCTTGAGTGGAGAAACTTTGTGATACAATGGATTTGGTTCTGCATTGGGCGTTGGAAGATACGGATTCTAATTCCCTCTCTGTTACTAAGTAGCTCAGTAGCCTTGCACAATCCAGGTTGTTTCTTGGAACTTCCATTTCTGCACCAGTGAGACGCCCAGGTCAGACTAGGTCAATAATTCTGAAGCTTTCTTCCCCCAGTGACACATGACATTCCCACAGCCACCCCATGGTCTTACCTCAGAATTTGAGGTTACTGCTATGGGATGTGGCTGTGTTTCTCAGCATTAAAAAAAAAAAAACAAACCCATGACATCTTTTGAAGACCAAAACAATACAAAGGAGGAAGATCTGAGACCCTGCCAACTGTAACATCCTCCAATTCCAAGCAGAAAAGGTAGATGTTTTATTTGTGTGTTTGTTTCTATACCTGGGTATGTCTCAGCCTGATCCTAGAAAGTATTCAAATATTTGTTGAACAAAATTGACTGGGTGGCTTTAATGTCATTCTCCCTTTTGGGTCAGTGCAGGGTCCTCTCTTTTATCTCCCTTTTTTACTGCCTTTTATCTCCCTTCTCCTTCTGTCCTTTCTATAGTCCAAGAGGTGCTTGGGCAGAGGGACATGTGCAGTTGGCAGAGAACCTACACTCATCACATTAATTACTAGCCTGTGAATCACGTCTAACCCCCAGGAGATCTGGGCTTTGCTTAGTCAGAGAACCAAATGTCAGTTTTCCTTTCCCCTTTCAGTAAGCAGCAAGCAAGAATGTCCTGCAGAGGGCCAAGGCCAGATAGACTTACAAGGAGCACACTGGAGTCTTTTTGTTCCCATCCTCCCTATATTTTGGAAGCTCCAGCGGGAATGTGGTCTGAATTTAAACACTCAAGGCCGTGACCACTAACAGTGAACACTTTTGTAGATTCATGCAGCCTTTCCTCTCCCATGGCCTTGAATGATCTGTTGTTTGTGGACAATTGGCTTGTTGTACTCCAGAGAGCAGGCTGATCCTGGCTCTCCCATTGTCTCTTATATGGGCAAACAAAAGCAGTCTTCTTAGGCCAGAACACTAAGCTGATAAAAGACTGATTAAAGCCTCTTTTTATGATAAAATTTAATAGATCTGGGTTGGGCATTATATTTGATTAACCCCAACCAGTCATTACATGGCATTATATATACAAGACAGCTATACCCAACAGCTCTTCAGCTGGGTAGAGCCTATCTTTGAACTCCTGAATGATGCCAAGACACCACAGGCAGAGCTGGTAGTCAGCAAAACGGAAGTCAATAAACTTATCTCTGAGGCCTGTGATTTCCCTTTCAGTATCTTTCCTTCCCCACCCATCTTTTTATGTTCACTCTTTCCCAAGCACCCAGTGCTCTCAAATTATTAGGTTCTTACCAACAGGTTGGAAGACATCTGATAAACTCATTCACACAGAGGGATTTAATGGGTTACCCTTTCCAAAAGTAGTTGCCATTCAAAAGAGGAGCTTAGATTGGGAATTTGGAAGGATAAAGCACTCATGGTGGTGTCAGGACCTCCTGGTTCCTCAGCTCAGATTCTCCATTCTTCCCAGAGTTGAACCAAGTGGCTTCTCCTTGCAAGCTCTGCAGGACCAACCTGGCTACGGTTTGGAGAAATTAAAGAAACTCTAGTTGAGCCCTCAGGTGACCTTCAACCCTTCCCTACCACCTGTCCTGCTTTGTTCAGTGCCCTCTTTTATTGACTGGATATTCATTGTGTTGGAGCAAGAGTTTCCTTGCCACTGATACCTAGCCCACCCAGGATCTCAGGCCTTCTAAAAATGAGTCCATGCCTTGATGTTGCCAGTTCTGCCTCTGAACTCTCTCTCCAACCCTCCCCTTCTCACCACAGATTTGAACTATGATTTTTATAGCCATATTCCTGAGTTTCCAAGTATTCCTTACTCCCCTGTTCCTTCTCTTTTTATCCTTCATCTCTTGTTAGACCTCCCTGAAGCTGGCCGGGGCATGGTCTGTGACTTGCCACCCATCCAGCTGGATTTCCTCCTGCTCCCAATCCAGTAAGAACGATGATTCTAGGTCCTAGACCGACCTCACTTCCCTCTACAGTCATACCTTGGATATACTGCGGGTTTGGTTCCAGATCACTGCTATAAAGCAAATATCACAATAAAGTGAGTCACACGAATTTGGTGGTTAATTAGGTACATGTGAAAGCTATGTTTGCACTGTTATACTGTAGTTTATTAAATGTGCATTAGCATTACGTCTAAGAAAAACAATGTGCACACCTTAATTAAAAAAGTCTATTGCTAAGAAATGATAATCATCATTTGACAATGCAGAGTTGCTACAAACCTTCAATTTGTAAGAAAATGCAATGTCTGTGAAACACAATAAAGCAAAGAACAATAAGATGAGGTATGCCTGTAGTTTACTTTTTTCTCCCCCTCAATATCACAAGATTACTGGAGCTAAATGTCAGGAATCAATAGCAAGAGGCCAGTCTGGATTATCAGGGAAATTTATCCAATAGGTGAATCAAAGAGGTACCCTTCAGAACTCCACTTACAGACACCTCCCTCCCTGTCAGTGTGTTCTCAAAGCTCTGTATGCATGCCCCTATCACAACACTGACCACGTGACACTTCAGTTGTTGGTGTGGTTTTTTAACTGGGCCCCCAACCAGACTGCAAATTTGAGAGCAAGGACCACACTTGACTTTAATAGCTTAGCACATGATCAGATTTTTAAATTATTCTTGTTTTAATTAGCTGAATGAATTGAATGAGTGATTAGAGAAGAAAGAACCACACCCTGAATCGTCAAATGTGCTCTATTCACCATGCGAGGCCCTGCCTGACACCTTTTAGTTCTAACATCCCTTTTTATAGGTAACAAGCCTTTTACACTGATAGCAATCTAGCTACATAGAGCTATATATTTGTCTCCTTTCATTTTTTTCTGACCTTTCGTTTTCAATCTTTCAGTGTCTCTATGTTTCAGGTTTGTGTCTTGTAAAAAGCATAAAGCCAGGTTTTCTTGTATTGTCTGATAATCTCTGTCTTCTGACTTCACTAAACTAGACTAACTTAGCAAGCTAAGTTAGACCATAGAGTTAGATCATATACTTTGCTTGCAATGACTGATTTCTTGGAATTATATCTATCATTTTATTTTGTGCTGTTTGCCCCACCTTTTAAATTTCCTTTTCTTTTTCCTGCTTCCTTTAAGATTGATTTTTTTTTTCATCAGTTTTTGTTTCTCTAACTACTTTTCAGTTAAACACATTCTCTTCAGTATCCAATTCTACTTGTTATTAGAATGAAGATATTGTCTGGCTAATTATTATGTAATAGGTCAATGGATTAGGCTTTCCTTGGATACAAATAGCTAAATATGCAAGTGGTTCATAATCTAGCACATGATTTAATCATTTATTTTTCTATTAAAACTGAACTTGTAATGAAAATAACAGCATGAATATATATCAACTATTTTTTAAATTTTGGACATTAACAAAATAAACACAGAACAAAGTTCAAACAACTAGAGCAACTACATTTTATTTAAGAAAATTAAAATCTTGCAAATCATACTAGTTAGAGCTCTTTGGATTATACATGATGGAAGAGCCAACCCAAACTGACTTAAGCTAAAAGGGAAAGCTTTGGCTCATGCGACTGAAGAATTCTGCTGTATGCTGGCTGGGAGTGGCTCAGTGCAGGGGCTCAATGTGTCACCAAGACCTGGTTTCTCCTTTACTCTATCTCTTGAGTCAGCTGTCCTCCAGATTGGCTTCAGTTTCAACCACATGCTTTTTTTATAGTCATTAGAGGGCTGACCCAACTCCAGATCATACCCTTTCTCAGATTCAAGTCCCAGCTGAGAGAGTGAGATTTTGTTTCCCAAAAGTCCTACCAAAAGCCTTATTTTTTTTCCAACGGGCCCTGATTGAGTCATGTGACCACAGTTGGCTCTATCATCCAAGGCAGCTCATATGATACACTTACTGGTTCTACTCTGGGCATTGAGACGGGCTAAGGAGAGGTGTTGAAGTCCATGACTCAAGAATGGGGAAAGTTTGATACACAAAGAGCTATAATCAGGACTGGGCTAAAATGATGCCAGAAGCAGTGTCCACTGAAATCACTAAAGTGCTCCCCCTTATCCACAAGAGATATGTTTTAAGACCCCCACTGGACACCTGAAACCTCAGATAGAACCAAACGTTATATGTGTTGTGTTTTTCTCATATTCAGTTCAGTTGCTCAGTCATGTTTGACTCTTTGCAACCCCATGGACTGCAGCACTCCCGGCTTCCCTGTCCATCACGAACTCCGAGAGGTTGCTCAAACGCAGGTCCATCAAGTTGGTGATGCTATCCAACCATCTCATCCTCTGTCATCCCCTTCTCCTCCCACCTTCAATCTTTCCCAGCATCAGGACCTTTTCAAATGAGTCAATTCTTTACATCAGGTGACCAAAGTATTGGAGTTTCAGCTTCAGCATCAGTCTTTCCAATGAATATTTAAGACTGATTTCACTTAGGATTGACTGGTTTGATCTCCTTGGACAGAGTCCAAGGGACTCTCAAGAGTCTTCTCCAACACCACAGTTCAAAAGCATCAATTCTTAGGTGCTCAGCTCTCTTTATGGTCCAACTCTCACATCCATACTTGACTACTGGAAAAACCATAGCTTTGACCAGACAGAACTTTGTTGGCAAAGTAATTTCTCTGCTTTTTAATAGCTGTCTAGGTTGCTCATAGCTTTTCTTCCAAGGAGCAAGCGTCTTTTAATTTCATGGCTGCAGTAACTATCTGCAGTGATTTTTTTCATATATATATATATATATATACACATACATACATGCACACACATACCTATAAAAAAGTTTAACTTATAAATGAGGCATAGTAAGAGATTAAAAATAATAATTAATGATAAATAGGACAATTTTAATGAAATACTGTAATGAAAATTGCAGTCATGCGGTCTCTCTTTCTCAAAATATCTTATTTTATACCACGCACCCTTTTCCTTGTGATGAGATGAAATGATAAAAATTCCTGTGTAATGAGATGAAGTGAGGTGAATGAGGCAGGCATTGTGTCATAACATTAGGCTACTACTGATCTTCTGATAATATGTCAGAAGGAGGATCATCTGCTCTGGGTGGCCCTGGATCATGGAGCCATGAAGATATTGATGACTGGATGCCCAGAGCAGATGATGTCCATGGTTGGGGGTCCCAGGCAGGACATGCAGGATGGTGGGAGACTTCACCATGGTGTGCAATTTAAAACTTAAGAATTTATTTCTGAAGTTTTCCATTTAATATTTTCAGACTGAAGTTGACCATAGGTAACTGAAATCAAGGAAAGCAAAGCCATGGATAAGGTGGTTGCTACCACCTTCAATCTGGATCATCAAAAAAGCAAGAGAGTTCCAGAAAAACATCTATTTCTGCTTTATTGACTATGCCAAAGCCTTTGACTGTGTGAATCACAATAAACTGTGGAAAATTCTGAAAGAGATGGGAATACCAGACCACCTGACCTGCCTCTTGAGAAACCTATATTCAGGTCAGGAAGCAACAGTTAGAACTTTATTTTGGGGGGCTCCAAAATCACTGCAGATGGTGATTGCAGCCATCTAATTAAAAGACGCTTACTCCTTGGAAGGAAAGTTATGACCAACCTAGATAGCATATTCAAAAGCAGAGACATTACTTTGCCAACAAAGGTCCATCTAGTCAAGGCTATGGTTTTTCCAGTGGTCATGTGCGGATGTGAGAGTTGGACTGTGAAGAAAGCTGAGCACTGAAGAATTGATGCTTTTGAACTGTGGTGTTGGAGAAGACTCTTGAGAGTCCCTTGGACTGCAAGGATATCCAAGCAGTCCATCCTAAAGGAGATCAGTCCTGGGTGTTCTTTGGAAGGAATGATGCTAAAGCTGAAACTCCAGTCCTTTGGCCATCTCATGTGAAGAGTTGACTCATTGGAAAAGACTCTGATGCTGGGAGGGATTGGGGGCAGGAGGAGAAGGGGACGACAGAGGATGAGATGGCTGGATGGCATCACCGACTCAATGGACATGAGCCTGAGTGAACTCCGGGAGCTGGTGATGGACAGGGAGGCCTGGTGTGCTGCGATTCATGGGGTTGCAAAGAGTTGGACACGACTGAGCGACTGAACTGAACTGAACTGAACCACCTTCAGTGCGGGAAACTTGGTTTCGATAACTGAGTTGGGAAGATCCCCTGGAGGAGGGCATGGCAACCCACTCCAGTCTTCTTGCCTGGAGAATCCCCATGCGCAGAGGAGCCTGGCAAGCTACGGTCCATGGGGTTGCAAAGAGTCGGACTTGAGTGAGTGACTAAGCACAGCACACAGTACTTCATTTAACTCTGCTTCCCCTTATTAGGGTTAAACAAAAAGCAGCACTTTTTAATAAGATTTTCCAGTGACAGGTGTTCTCTGAATTGGGCATTAGCTTCTGAGCCACAGCTCTGATACTAAAAGCATCTGCAGAGTTGTCTTTTACTTCAGTGGTGGGGGTGGGGTGGTGGGATGAGAATGAAGAGAATTGAAATACTGTTAGTTATAGTTACTCTTGTGCAGGAATATTGTTTTTCACAAGTTTTGCTCATCTCAATTAGGATACCTGCATTCTAGTTCTAGCTCTTCCTTTAATTTCCTTTGTGACTGTGTGTTTGACTTTTTAACCTATAAATGAGAGAGTTGAGCTGGAATCAGTAGTTTTTAAACTTTTTTCCTAAGCTCTTAGACTCTCCTTGTTAATAAACTCTTACTTGGAACCCCAGTAATCATATGACAGAGAAAGATTTTATAAATGTGTATCCAGACTCTCTTCCCTCCTCACTGCCAGTCTGCTAGAAAAAATACTTTTCCTACTTAATTCCTCAGCTCACCTCTGAAGGGTTCATTTTTATCAGAGCAGATCCTAGACTTTTGTGATTCAGGACCAGAACTAGAGTGAGGAAAATAAGGTACTTGCTTCTGGTATTCCTAAAATTAAATAATCAAAATAAATAATATTTTAATGCAATATTTTAAAAGATCAAAATTAGTGCAAAAAAACAATTCCTGATAGTAAAACATGAAAATGTTTGAGAAGACAGGATCCAACAGTAAAAAGTCAGTTCATACTGCCTGAGGCAAGAGGGAAATTGTGCACCTCTATATTAGTTATTATGTATTTATTTTAATGGTTAATTTTTTCCCTGAAACACTAAAGGAGTTGAGAAAATATTGAAAAGTTCAAAGTAGGTATCATTAAATTAGTGTAGTAAATTTTTACAATAGAAAATTGAGTAAAAAAGAAATCACTCAAAATCCCATAACCTGAAAATTATTGTTTTGGGGTATTTTCTTCTAGTCCTTTTTGTATACCTTTCCTTTATATAATTGTAATTATCACTTATAAATAATTTGAGTCTTTTTTTTTTCACTAAACCACTTCCCCTGTTGCTAAATGGCTTTTATAATTACCACTTAGAATGATTGCAAAATATACCAGTGAGTAAATTTCATAACTTATCTATTACCCCATTATTAGACCTTTGAGTGGTTTCCAAGTTTGCACTGCTATAAATAATTCTATTGCTTTATGCTTGTTGCTTTCTTCATATTTTTCTTTAAGTAGTTTAAAATATAATTGGATAGACTTCAAATGAAAAATGTTGGGCTGAACTAATGCCAAAAGTCCATCTTCTCTGATCCAAATTGGAGAAATCCTTGTCAACTGTGTAGCCAACTCTGAAAGCAAGAAAGAGAAGTCTCTATAGACCAGATAATAAAGGAGGAGCTCACAGCAATAAAAAGGATTCTCAAGGGTGATGAGGCTGAAGACATTGTAAAAGTTGAACACAGGTTGATTGCATTTGAACTGTAGACTCTGTGTGCAATAATATAGGTTTCCTGCTAGAAAAACCTTCACTCCAGTTCAGAAATGAGTTTCCTAAGTGTTAGAGACAAGTTTTAGAAAAGAGCAAGGGAGGTTCCTGGGTAGAGAGGATCAGTGTTAGATGGGTCACCAAAGACAACATTTTTTTTTTAAAGATTTGTACCTTTCAATATGTCAAATGCTTATTATGTATTTTAGAAAGACATACTTTTTAATATCTAGCTATAAACATGTATACTATAACTGGAGTCACCCTGCCCTTTAGAGCTTCACCAGATTGACTCATTCCTCAATTTATTTAAAGTTCAGTGTCTTCCTCAAATTTTCTGCAAAAGTCCCAAGGGCAAGTTCCTAGTCAACTTTAGTTCTTATCTCCTGCTTCTGAAAAATTAATTGTTGGGGATCATTTTGCCACCATAGCTCAGTTGGTAAAGAATTCGCCTGCAATGTAGGAGACCCCAGTTTGATTCCTGGGTCAGGAAGATCCCCTGGAGAAGGGATAGGCTACCCACTCCAGTATTCTGGCCTATACATTCCACGGGGTCACAAAAAGTCAGACACAGCTGAGCAACTTTCACCTTGACTTTTGCTATCCCCTGCGTGCTGCCTATATGATTGTATAGACCCAGACTTTGAATCATGCCCTCTCCTTGATTCCTATCACCCCTACAGCCCCTACTACCACTCACTACTGAATCAAACAGAGCCATTCTGTGTATAGCAGACTGTTAGTGACAGTTTGGGGTGGCCATTGGCTTATATTACAACAGTGCAAAAAACTTCCAGTAAAAAAGTATCATGCCTATTTTATTTTTTTTGTAAGTTTTCTTTTTTGATGTGGATCATTTTTAAAGTCTTTATTGAATTTGTCACAATATTGCTTCTGTTTCATGTTTTGGTTTTTTGGCCACGAGGCAATTGAGATCTTAGCTCCCCAACAGGGTACAGAACCTGTATACCCTGCATTGGAAGTGAAGAGTCTTAACCACTGGGCCACCAGGGAAGTCCCTCACCCCTGTTTTTAAAAAGTTCTCCACTGTTTTGGCACTTGGTTCAATCCCTTTCATTCCCTTCTCTACTCTTTGACACCTAAATTGCCATTAATTTTTCATGCCCTCAGAGGATAAGATACTTTTTCACCACAAGAAGACATCCAGAAGTGACTGCTCTTAAATCCAGATAAGAGGGATCCCAGCTATTTAGAGGAGCCTGTGCCCTGACCTAGAGTCTGAGATACCCATTTGGCCAAGGGTTTATATATACCCAAACATTGCCCTCCTTTCTTCCTTCTGGATAATATAGTGAATATTTCAGGCTTTATGGCCACATGGTCTCTATGTCAGCTGTAGGCAGCAGTGTGTTCAGAGCTTGGCTATGAAGGCAGGGGCATTCTCACTTGTGTGCCAGGGGCTCCCTCCATGTGGGATGGAATAGGATTAAGAAGATAGGGAAGGAGAGGGGGTGGCTCAGGGGCCAGGAGTTGGGGCTGGGGCGCAGCCTCTCAGGATTCTGGAGAACATTCTGGCTTAGAACTCTGAGGAGTCCATAAAGTCCACATTTAAACCTGGACTTCCAGGTTGTTAAGAAGGACAACTTGTCAAATCAGAAGAGTAGAACACGTTCTACTTGGCAATTCGTTAACTTGATTTATAACTTTAAATCTTTAAATATATAGTATATGGGCCTCCTTTGTCATTTTACCCAACCCCCACCCCATGCTCATGTCAAGGGCTTTTCCTAAGCAAAAATTTTGTTCTATCTTGAAGAAGAATTCTGATTTTAAAAATTTTGTTTCACTCTGCTACAATAATATATTTATTTAACAAGTCTAAATATTCAAGGTCAACACCAGATGAATGTGTGTGTGTGTGTGTATTAGTCGCTCAGTTGTGTCCGACTCTTTGAGACCCCGTGGACTGTAGCCCACCAGGCTCCTCTATCCATGGGATTTTCCAGGCAAGAATACTGGAGTGGATTGCCATTTCCTTCTCCAGGTTATCTTCCTGACTGAGATTGAACATAGGTCTCCTGCATTGCAGACAGATTCTTTACCATCTGAGCCACCAGGGAAGCCCCCAGATGAGTAACTAGTATGATTTGATGTTAAATCCTGAGTTTGGGCAAGAGCTTCTTAACATCCCTCCAAGTTCAGGATTGGTTCTAGTCACCAGGGAGAGCTAAATCAGCTGGTGGGGGGTCCTGCACCTCACCTGTGGAGAATGATGCTTGCCAAGGGTAGAAACCAGGAAGGGACTGACAGACCTAAACTGCCACATGCATCATTTTAGAAACCACATCTCCCAATAACGAGGACTGCTCAACATGGGACCATCAGGGTTTGTGCTTGTCCTGAGAATAAATGCCATGCGAAAAAGACACAATGGGGATAATGAGCTTCATATCAGCTCAAAGCTGTTAGGATAGGAGACTGGAAAAGGGACACTACAGCTGGTTGGGAGGGCTTTTCCCTTGTGTTTCTCTTGGCCATCTGTTCCAAGCTGAGCCATCGGCTTCCCATTGGAAAGGTCAGAATGGGTGTGTGGGTAAAGTTTGATGTTGGCTCCACATGCCGTAGTAGATGCAGCTGCTCTTGGCTTGGTCACACCTGGGTTTGCACCCAGGACCCTCAAAAGCTCTGCGCATTATGGTAATTAGCCATCTGCCGCAGCCTTTGCAGGACCGGCTGATCACAAAAGGAAGCCAGGAAGCTCTCTGACAGCAGCAGAAATGGAGGTGTGAGGAGGCGCCTCAGGCCGCTGGGCCCCTCCCCACTCCTCTCCTGGATTCTGATGCCTGAAGGGAACTGGCCCAGCGCTCCGCTCCACAAAGCCCCCGAGCTTGAGGTCTCCCCACTGATCCACGGCTGTCCCCCATTCAGCGGGGAACTGGACAGGGAACAGGAATCTGCTGAAACAACGACATTCTGTGTGTCAATAGGGAGACAGACACACCATTTGTCTGAGAAGTGACTTTCCTTTGGAGACTAGGTGAATAGAGATAGCGTGATTGGCAATTTTTAGATTATCAGTTTTTATGAAACTCTAAAATTATATTTATAAATCTAGGTAGCTACTGAGATCCTAAAGTTATTTATGGTGTATACATATAGCAATAAATAGTTATGTATGTAAGGAATGATGTCATATCTATAAATCCCTGTTGAAAGAAATCCTGTCATGTATAAACAAGCTTTGAAGGATAGAACTTTGGTTTGGTATGTGTGGGTATATATATGTATAAGCTGTAAAATAGCTCTGGGATACATAAGTATGTATTTATACATATCTATGCAGCATATGGGACTTCCCTGGTGGCTCAGCAGTAAAGAATCCACCTGCAATGCAGGAGACATGGGTTTGATCCCTGGGTCAGAAAGATCCCCTGGAGGAGAAACTGGCAACTCATTCCAATATTCTTGCCTGGAGAATCCCATGGACAGAAGAGCCTGGTGAGCTACAGTTCATTGGATCTCAAAGAGTCGGACACAACTGAGCAACTGAGCACACACACAGGCAGTATATATAGTCTGAGGGCTTTTTGAGCATTTCTGAAAATGTATATATATGGGTTGTATGTACACATACATACGTACATGGGATGAGGGATAGCATCTAGAACTCAGGATCTGGGAATTGGTTCAAGTCCCAGGCCTGCCACTCCACATGTACCTGGTCATACACATAGGAAGATGGTACACATTATAATAGGAAAGGTGGAATAAAACAATCCTCAGACCTTATTGACATTGGCTGGACTTGACTCCCCTGGGGAGAACCAGAATTATGGGTGTGGTGTGGTAGGAACATGAAGGGAGCTAGCAGGAAGCTGGAGGCCTGAGCTAGCAGATGAGAACACTTGGGGGGAGGGGGAGGAAAGGCCGTTACACTCACGGTTATAAGGGCAAGGCCAGAGTGCATGTCAGTTTGCTTGGGGCACAGACAGAAAGGAGCCTAACTAACCGGGAATGTCAGGGAGGAGTCATGGTGGAATTCTCTTGACCTGATCTTGAAGGATGCACATGTGACCACAGGGGTGAGGGCAAATACTTCAAGATTTAGAAATAGCATCTACAAAGGCATGAGAATGCAAGGTGTGTGCTGATGACGGTGAGATGTCTGGGATGGCCTGAGCTTAAAGTGATGGAGATGAGACTGGAAAAGAGGATGGGAGTCTGATGGAGAAGGGCTGATGTATAGCACTCATAACCAGGGCTTCCCTGGTGGCTCAGAGGTTAAAGCATCTGCCCACAATGCAGGAGACCTGGGTTCGATCCCTGGGTTGGGAATATCCCCTGGAGAAGGAAATGGCAACCCACTCCAGTATTCTTGCCTGGAGAATCCCATGGACGCAAGAGCGTGGTGGACTACAGTCCACAGGGTTACAAAGAGTCAGACACAACTGAGCGACTTCACTTTTCACAGTACTCATAAGTGAGCACTTTATCCTACTGGTGAGGGGACACTAGAAGTTTTAAGGAGTTATGAAATCAAACTTAGTTTTGAGAGTAGTCAGTCTGACAGCCAAGAGAGTTCAGTCTGGAAGGGGAATGCTGGAAGAAGGTTGTTGCAGGAGGCCAAGCAGGAGATAATGTTGGCTGAGGCAGTGGAAATGGAGAAAAGGAGGCAAAGTGAATTCTGGAGCCTGTGTGGCTAGAATTGGTAGGACTCTGGGGCAAGAGCGAGAAGGAAGAAACAGATGACTCAGGTTTCTAGCTTAATTGGCTAGGCAGAAGTTTATGGTCCTGACAGAGACAGAAAATGCAGAAAAAGAGGTAACTCTGAGTGGTGAGAGTCCTGTTTTGGACATATTGCTTGGAGGTGATTTCAGGACAGCCAGATAAGTACCTCTAGTCTAAGGTGGAGTAAAAGGAATTCATACTGCCCCCACCCCAAACACACACAAATCTACAGGGCCTCCACTAACTAGATAAGAAGTACTAGGAACCCATACCAGAGAAATACTGACAAACCCTCATACACAGCTCCTGGTCCTGCTCAGATCGCTTTCCTGTTGCACCCTCGCAGCTCTCCCTGCTGCAGTCACACTGGCCTCTCTACTGTCTCTTAAGCATGCCAAGCATTCTCCCATCTCAGGGCCTCAGCTACTTAGCTGTTCTGCCTCATGCTTCTCTGTTTTCTTATTTTATGTGTTTTGCTTTTTCCCTATGAGAACATACATACTCCACAGGAGCAGGGATCCTTGTTCACTGATATATTTCAAGTACTTAAAACCATGTCAAGCACACTATAAGTTTTTAATGAATATTTGTTGAATGAATTTTAAAGCAAGACCACTTAAAAATGAGGACCAAAATTTCATGGCAAATTTATCTTTAAATACAGAAACAAAAATATTAGAGTATTTTAATGCATATTTCATAAAATATGGTTTATAATTACAGCTATTTTAATCTTAGAGCAAAGAAGGAGCCAAGTGTTTCTTATTTGGGAGTGTGTAGACTTTTTCTGACAAAATTATTTGATAGTGTGATATAACTTTGACCAATTCTTACTTGACTTTTATGGTATGACCTAAAAGAGGGTTATCTTTTGCAAAACTATTTGAGGCTTTATCAATTTTTCCCAGGTACTTCTCTTAGTTTATAATAAATAAATAAAATTTTAATAGAGATATAATGTATGTATAGTGAAAGACTCAAGTCTGATGTGTACCATTCCATTAGTTGTAGGAATACATATCAAGACAGACAATTAACCTCACCCCAGAAAACTCTTTCATACACCTTCCTACTCCCTCCATAAGCAATCACTGATCTGATTTCTACCACCAAAGGTTTCTTTTTCTACTCTAGAAGTGCAAATAATTGGGTTCATGCAGTATATAGTTTTTGTGTGTTGGTCTCCTTTCATTGAGAATATGTATTTTGATATCCATCCATGTCGTTGCACGTATCTGCAACTCATTTCTTTTTATGCCTTAGTAGTGTTCCAAGGATTTCTCTTATATTTTGAAAGACTCATTCTCTTATTGACTTTGAGGATTTTCTGAATTGATACTTGCTCTATCCGACGATGACTTTGCATGTAGTTCAAGTAGTTCTTTTTCACTTTGAAAAAGATGAAGTTCTATACTTCTATAAGACTTTCAGCTTTACTTTGCAGTTAATTTCCATTGTACTTGTAATGATTATCAAATATATATCAAACAATGCATGAGACACTGACCAAAAAATTGTAAGTAGTTAGACATGACCAGTAAAAAATGAAGGTTTGGAGTAGAATCTAATTTTTTAAATGCTCACTTTATTAGTGAATATTTTCATGTTTTGATAACTTTTGCTTCACAAAGCATTCAGGTAAACATAGACATCAGAATAATAACACTCATACCAAAGGCCCTCCTTCCCTTTGTGTGTGTGTGTGTGTATACACATGCACAACACATACAAGTCCATGGGTGTGAATTGCGGGATCACTTATGTATACACATTTACTAGTTGGTTGTTATTGTCCATCTGAGACTATAAATGTAGACAAAGCAAGTATTAACAATTTGATTCATAAGTAGTTATTTGATTCAATTATATGAAATCGCCAATGTTTGAGCATTGCTCAAATTGCTCTAAAACCAGCAATTTCATGTGGTTCAGCTTCATGGTTTTTATACTGTAAGTTGCCACCCATTAATGAGTAATGAAACCAGTTTAATAGATTGGGATCAACATTTTTAAAAAATGATAGACCAGAAAATATCAGAGGGCATCTCACTGTGAGAATAGACATTGTTTGGTGAACCTTTTCTTTCAGTAATGGGTGCATGTATCATGTCATTTAGAATACTGATTTGGATGCTTCAACAAAGACAAAATAGTGAGGACTTCAACAAGAAAGGCTGATTTTAGTTTCCTGTTAAGTGTGGGTTTGTAGTTTGTCCAGAGCAGTAAGTAGACAGTTGTGTTGCACAGAGCTATGCAGGCACTCAGGTCCATTCCACATGGTGGTTGCACTGTCTCCTTGATCTTGTCCTCATCCATTTGGTTGAAGCTGGTTGATGGCTACCACATCTTCATTCCAGTCTACTTGAAAGGATGAAAAGCAAAGTGATGGCTAATATCCTTTTAGAGATATGAGGAAAATATCACTTCTGCTCAAAATCCAATGATTTCAACCTAGTCCAGCAGTTCCACTTAAGCAAGCCTTTCTGTGGATAGATGAGGGCCTGGGGTTCCTAAGCACTCTTCACCTTCTCTCTGTGTAAGTTTGCCCCTCAATAAACCCTATTTTATATCTTCACTACAAAGCACTGCGTAGATAAATGCTAAGCCCTGATATTGTTATGGCTTATGATTTTTTAAAAGATTGAAAATCTCTAGATAGTCTAGTTGATCTTAGTGTCCAAGTGACAGAATTATTAATGCTTCATCCCAATATTTCTGCCTGACTTACTCTAATAATGGAGAATAAAATAAAAATTAACTAACCCCTAGATCAGTTCTACAAATTATAAAAATCGAGCAACTATAAACATATTGCCTGGAAACGCACTCCAATACTCTTGCCTAGAAAATTCCACGAATGGAGGAGCCTGGTGGGCTACAGTCCATGGGGTCGCAAAGAGTCAGACACGACTGAGCAACTTCATTTTCTTTCACTTAAACATATTGCCACATTTGCTTCATTATTCTCTATTGTATGCATTTATTTTCCTGAATCATTTAACAATTACAGACATAAAGTTCTTTTACCTCCAAATGTTTCAGTGTTTATTTCGTAAGAATGAGGACATTCCCTTAAATAAGCACAGTAACACTGATGCAATACCATTAAATGCACAACTCAGCTTGGGGCTTGAATCCAGGGGCTAGAACTTGAACCCAGCCAAAACCCAGACTGGGTCTTGAATCCATGGTCTTTTAATCGAGATCATATACCTGGTCTCAGGATTTAATGAAGCTTAGGTTCTTCATGTTTCATTGCAGAAAGAATTCAGTGACAGACAAAGTGATAGGTAAGAAGTAGACTTATTTAGAGAGAAACACACTCCACAGACAGATGCAGTCTGTCTCAAAAGGTGAGACTGGTGTTGGGAGGAACACACTTCACAGACAAGTATAGATCATCTTGGAAGGTGACAGGCCCCAAAATATGGGGTGATTAGTTTTTATGGGCTGGATAATTTCATAGGCTAATGAATAGGAGGATTATTCTAACTATATTGGGGAAGGGGCAGACAGTTCCTAGAATTGGGGAACCACACACTTTTTGGCCTTTTATGGTCAGCCTCAGAACTGTCATGGCACCTGTGGGTGTGCCATGTAGCATATGCTAATATATTACAACTTATGACCAACCTAGACAGCATATTAAAAAGCAGAGACATTACTTTGCCAACAAAGGTCCATCTAGTGAACACTATGGTTTTTCCAGTAGTCATATATGGATGTGAGAGTTGGACTATAAAGAAAGCTGAACACTGAAGAATTGATGCTTTTGAACTGTGGTGTTGGAGAAGACTCTTGAGAGTCCCTTGGGTTGCAAGGAGATCCAACCAGTCCATCCTAAAGGAAATCAGTCCTGAATATTCATTGGAAGGGCTGATACTGAAGCTGAAACTCCAATACTTTAGCCACCTGATTTGAAGACCTGACTCATTTGAAAAGACCCTGATGCTGGGAAAGATTGAAGGCAGGAGGAGAAGGGGATGACAGAGGATGAGATGGTTGGATGGCATTACCAACTCAATGGACATGAGTTTGAGTAAACTCTGGGAGTTGGTGATGGACAGGGAGGCCTGGTGTACTGCAGTCCATAGGGTTGCAAAGAGTCAGACACTACTGAGCAACTGAACTGCACTGAACTGAATGTATTACAATGAGGCTCAAGGTCTACTGGAAGTCAAATCATCCATCTTTGTTGGCCTAATTGGTGCTAACCAGTTTTTTTGTGTGTCCTCAATGGTTATGTCATTCTTTTAAAGGCTCTGCCTTGCCCCTTCCACCCCTGTTCTATTGTTATCTAATAAACAGTGTGTATTAAAATTTTGCCAAGTATTCTGATAATATTTGTGGTGCCAATCTCTCCTATCTCTTCTCTCCCACATCCCATTCCTATCCAGGATCCAACGCATGGTCACGAATTAGTTATCATGTTTGCCAAAAATTAAACCAAAATTTTAGATCCCACACTGTTCCATATAGCCTCTAGACTCCTCTCTTTCCTGATGATGTCTTATACTGTACTTGGGCTGTTTGTTTTCTTTTCATGGAGGTGGTGAAGAAGGACCTTAGAAGTTGTCACTATGCAGTCAGATCATGCCTTGAGATAGAGCCAGAATTCAAAGACATTAATATCTGTATAATGTGTGGCTCCATGAGATAAGAAACGCAGGAGAATTCCATGGAGTCCAGAGGTCCTTAGACTTGCTAGAAAGACATTTACATTTCTAAAGAGCCAAATAGACTTTCTAAAATAAAATAGACTTTCCCAGATAGATTGGAGAATTAGGTAATGGTAACTTGACCACACCTGTCTTTAAACTGTGTAGACAAAAACTAAGTAAACAGGCTCAGGATGGCAATTAAGGCCATAACAAAAATTCGCCTGGAACCTGTAGCTCCAGCCCTCAAACCTCACCACTATCTCCAGACCATGAACAACTCTGTCAAAATTTGCAAGGAAGGGAGGCCAAAATTTTAAAGATGACATATTTCCTTAGTGAGTTGAAAAGAGAGATATATATGTATAGATATGAAATGTATGTGTATTAGTCACTCAGTCGTGTTCAACTCTTTGCAACCCCATGGACTGTAGCCCGCCAGGCTCTTCTGTCCATGAAATTCTCCAGGCAAGAATACTAGAGTGGGTGGCCAGTTCCTGTTCCACAGTAGATATGAAATATATCAAACTAAAATATTAGAAATAATCTGTAAATTTCAGTATGTTAAGAATGTCATGTTTAAGAGAATTGGGGACTTTAAACTATCTCATAGATTAATCCTACAGATTTAGAGTAAAATGAATGTAGACGTGATTTTAGGTTGAAATTTTACTAAGGTTGTTAACAATATTAGAATAGTCAAAAGAATGTAAGATTCACCATATTTACAAGTTTAATTTATTATTAGCTTTATAAGGTTTAAGATCTCATTTATAAAACTTAAGGCTTATTTGTTAGAGAATTGTAGCTCTTTAAAGGAAGTAGAACACATTAAATGTATCAATGCATTTGAGATATTTATAGGAATTTAATTTACTATGTTTGTGAATAATACAAGACATTTTAATCAAAGGCCACTTCAGAGTAATTATTAAAGTTTGTCAGAGGAATACACAGATTATTACAATCCATAACTTGAACTTAAAGTTTAGTAACTGGGTTTTAAATTTTGTAACCTTAGTAAGTTGAATATCAATTTTTAAAAGTAAAGTAACTTGTGTAATGTTTTTGGTGCTCAAAAGCCATCCTTAGACAGCCTGAAATCCCACATTTACAGAAGTGATCTTGCTGGTAACAAGTTCATGCTGCCAGTGGGAGGCTTCACATATGACTGGCGGCCCCTCCCTGGAGGCCCATTTGGCTCACCAGTGGCAGAAACTGCTCTTACCAAAGAGCCACACTGTGAAGAGCCCACAGGTTTCTCCATCACGATCATGATCAACTAGGGCCTTCATTATTACAGGAACCTATCCTTAGGAAATATTTTTACTTTTACCCTTCCTGAGTGCCTTCTGGCTTGCCAAGTGAAACATGTTTCATAATTTTAGTTATTTCTGATTGAGATAAAACTAACTCAGACCTTGCTTGGTCTTCTATAGTATTTTTCATTCAGACACATGTTTATTAAAAGTAGTCACCTACTTTTATTGGTTTAGTGTTGCCTCCATAGCATGAGGGGCTTCCCAGGTGTTGCAATTAGTAAAGAATCCACCTGCCAATGCAGGAGATGCAAGTTTGATTCCTGGGTCAGGAAGATCCTCCAGAGAAGGAAATGGCAACCCACTCCAGTACTCTTGCCTGGGAAACCCCATGGAAGTCCATGGGGTCACAAGAGTTGGATATGATTATGCACTCACACACACACACCCCATAAAGTGATGCATATTTACTACTGCGTACTTCATGAAACTCTTGCCTGATTCTGTTCATTCTCACTTTGGCCTGCTCTTGTTTCATCCATCCCACAGAAGGTATCCAGTCCCTCACTCTAGGTCTAGGGGTTTGTATACAGGTTACATAGCCCCAGGGGATAGGTTGGTAATGAGAAAAGAGCCTGGTCCTAAGACTCTTGCACATGCTGATTCTTGGGGTGCTTCTTCCCATCTTCTGAGTTTCCCATCTTCCTCCTGTACTTCATCCTCCATCATCCCCCACTTCCCAGTCTATAGAAAGACCCATCTGATCAAATTATGTCCAACTCTTTGTTTCTCCACTTTGATAGATGGCATCTGTGAGTCTTTGTTTCTGTCTCTGTGTGACTTAATGAGGGAAAACCGCCCCTTGGGTAATAGTGAGAGAGCAAACAAAAAGGGAAATAAGCAGAGATATATAGAGAGCTATGATCCTGCCACATTGGAAATGATTCATTTTATTTCATCTTATTTTTTCCTTTTAATGGAGAAAGGGAGTATAAGTTTGAGGAAGATGGACAGAAAGACCAATTTTTTCCCAAAGTGCAAGCTATGCATTTGAATTCTGTTATTAACTGTGTAACCACAAGTAAATCATCAACATGTCTAAGCCTCAATGTCCTCATCAGTAAAATGGGATTAAAAAATCATCCTTGCTTCATAGAGTTGCTATGAAGACTAAGGAGAAATTTCTTGTAAAGTACTTCGAATAGTACCTGGCACTTCAATAAGCCTTAACTATTGTTATCATTATCACTGTCAGCAATGTGATTGTTTCCATGCTAGCCTAGTGGGCCAGAAAAGACTGGTGATACCATGTAAAAACTTCAGCCAGAAAATTCAAGAAACCTGCAAGTCAAATTACCCCACTACAGTACAGCCACAGCCTGGTCTCAAATAACTACCCAGGGGAATCTTGTGAGCTGTGCCTTCACTGTGATTCCAGGAAAACTAAGAACAGAGTGTCTGATGCACACTTTGTACTGTCTCTCCATTTTTCATAGCAAACTCACAAAGTGTAGGTCAAAAGCATCTTACTTTATGAAATGAGTGTGCTTCTGGAAAGTTAAAAACTTAAAAAAAATTCAACTCAATAGCAAATGCCTGATATATCTGTTTCCACTTCTGAGATCATTAGCTTTAACTCCCTTAGTGTGCAGAAACCTGTCCATTATTTAAAGATCCAACAATAAGTCTTTTTGTGAAGTGAAGAACTCTATCCCTGATCTTCATCATCTTATTTTCCTAAAAAGAAAAGTCTTTCCTGTCCAATAAACAGTTAACTCCAAGTAACAGTTGTGCTTTTTATCCATTCTTCTTAGGATAATGAGATTAATTCAGTTACCAGAGATTGCATTTGCACATTTTTCCTAGAGCCATAGGGTACGTTTTTGGCTTTGCAGATAGTTAAGAGTAGATCCTTTTTGCTTTCTTTCTTTTTGTTAAAAGATGATCCCCTTTTCAACAACCCCCAACCTCCAGTCAAACACCCAACAACAGCAGATTGTATCACTTGAAAAACGTTAAATGCCTCTGTTACTCTTTTTTTTTTTTTCCTGAACCCCATTTCTACTACATCAGCATATTACATTATTTGAGAAGATGCAGTTCAGTGTCATTCTGAACCAAACCAGGGGGAAGTGCTTACACACTAGAGGAGTGTGAACTGCTGCACCAAAAATACCGGTGCTTACAAAGCCAGGTTCCCGCAGGCCCAGTGCCTGGAACTGACAGTGTAAATTCTTGCCAGTATAAAGCATCTCTGCAAAGGGATTAATCCTTCAGAGGCTGGGAGTGCTGGAGGAGCATTTGTTTGCTGAGACAAAAATCCTTCAAGTTAATTAGTGTTTTGGAAAAATCAACATTAAACAATAACAATCATGGTCAACAGGAGGGCTTGACTTATGTTTCTCATGGATCAGAAGGGAGGGAACAAAAGTCTGGATGAAGGAGAAGCCTCACTGTCTCGGTAGATCTATTAATACTACAGTACAGAGGCACTTCGTCAGTAGTCATGACAGTAAGCTCCTCCAAAGCTCTGAGTAGATTAGCTAATCTTTCTTTGCAGCAAATCACTTAAAGCAAATATTTACTGAGCACCTACTAGGTACAAAGTCCTGTGCTTAACAAATTACATGGTAGTTCCAGAGATGTATTTTCCTCATTCTTCACATACATTTAATGAAAGGTATGTCTTAATACTTCAAATTAATCCACTTTGTGTATACCTTCTGCAGTATGTGTCAAGTGGTTATTCTTAAACACTTCTACAACTCAGTGTATTTGGGCTGTCCTAGATTTTGGGACATTAAACTTTTATACAACCTGCCCTTTGATTTTTTTTTTTTTTTAACATTGATACCCCTAAACCATCTGTATTACACATTAAATTTAAAACTTCCTTCATTAGCCAGTGAATGAGCATTTAAATTTCTGCCTGCACTGCTAGCCTATTGATAGCTTAATTCTGGCACAGTATCTGTCTTTGTGTGTCCAGTGCTGTTTTGCAATTATTTGAATGATTCTTTTGCATTTTACTCTTATTTTATAAATTAAGTTCTAAGTGGGGGGTGGGGGGGGGTGGGGTGGGAAGAGTGAAAAGAAAAGTAGAGCTCAAAAACAACATAATGGATAAAGATGGAAATTATTAGGAATACTAAAAGCAGAACATTTTTAGCTTCAATCTCATGTGCACTGATTTTAAGCCAATATTTTGTGTGTTTGAATGGGAGGAACAAAATTAAACAACATGAGTGAAAGCTGGAAATAATTTGAAGAGTGTATCTGATGGAAAAGATATAATTAAATATTTTGTCATTTTTCTGGCATATAAGATGATTATGCTTTCAAATATTCAACTGTGTATAAAGATTATAGGCATGCTCTCTGTACATGAGGAAGACTGCCTACAAAGAGCCTGGCCTATAAATCTTTTGTAGAGTAAAGGAGTCATTTTAACAAATGAAAATTCTTGTTGGTGGAATCAGTACCAAGTTTGCTTCTTGTCCCTCTCGAAACTCAAGTCAAATGTGCTCTTACAAAAAGGAAAAAAAAAAAAAAGTAAGAGCAAAGACAGTGGGAGGGGTAGGTCACCCACAGATGAGAGTTTTCAAGAGATTTCTGGAAGAGGAGAAGAGAAGCAACACAGGAAACATGTAAAGGAGAGTGGGAAGCAGAAGCTGCTCCAAGACAAGGCTCTTCCTGTCTTTTGTAAAAGCTTAAATGAATTGAAGAGACTTTGTAAAGTGCCTTTAATAGCAATAAAACAAGGGGGGATGGGGTGGCGAATGATTTCTTCCTGAATAAGATAAGGTCAAGAGATCAAAGATTAGATGCTTCAGGGATAGAGAACAAAAAATCCCTCTGGCCTTGAGGAGGGAGCAAGGTCAGAAAGGCAGAGGGTTATTGCACAGTGCCCCTAGGTCAACTGGACCCCCCCCCCTCCACCATCCCCACCCCCTAAGTACCAGAGTCCCAACATTGAGCAAAGAGTCTTTGACTCCTGGCATAGACGCAGAAAGCCACTGAACCTCATAGGGCCACAGATTCCAACCAGAACTGAGGTCTCTTATGCTGACTCCAGTTGCCATGCAAACCCACTGTGAGCCATGCCCAAAATCTGATATAATTGTATTGGAAGAAGATAAAAAAATTTTTTTTAAATAGACATTTTTTAACACGTGTCTTTTGTTAAGATCACAATTTCTACATTAAGAAGAGAAAGATGAATTGTGCTTGTACCTTGAAAAATAGCAATTTTGAGTATCCTATAAACCCACAAGATAGAGTTTTTAGTCAAAGGGACCTTTGACTGAAAGGCCTAAAATGTAAAGAAGTTAGTAGTTATCTGCTTAGAATGAGCTTGCCTTCCAGGAACTTGTCCTCTCCCTCTAAGTACCACCCATCCCTACTAGGTATTGTGGTGTTCTCCCTAAGTTTCTCTGCCGTGTATCAAATACATTTGTCAAGGAGAAAAATATTTTCCCTATCCTTCTAAGTTCTGGCTGCTCTAGAATTAAATTGACATGAGATAGATTAACAGGAGAAAGTCAAACAAAAGTTTAATAATATGTATAAATGGGAGAAATCCAGGAAAACTGAGTAATTCACCAAAATGGCAAAGCCTTTACCTTAAACACCGTCTTCAGTTAAAGGCAAAAGAGAATGTTGGGGGTAGTGGCTAGGGACTAGAAAGGAGAGAAAGACAAAGAAAAGCAAATATATTTTTTACTACAACACACTATCATTTCAATATCATGACCCTTTGGAGAATTTTCCTAGCAAGAAGTCCACTTAGATTCTTCTTTCTCAAACCCATGTGACCTTTTAATTTGTTTCAGATTGTTTTTGCATAGCTAATTTATTCATATGATTCAAAAACAAAAATGATATAACAGTTGTGTGGTGAAAAGTCTTTCACTCACACCTATCCCATTTGCTTCATACTGAGACCATATTTTTTGTTTTTTTTTGTTGGTGCAGTTGTTTTTTAATCTGCTTTTCTCCCCCTCAAGTTTCTGAATTGCCTTTCTTTTTGTGGCAAGAAGGAATACATACATTCTTCACAATATATCATGCATTTCACAGTTTTTTATTCCTTTTTTCTGTTGCTTAGAATAGATAGCTCTATTTATATGAGGTCCTAAAGTGGTCAAATTCATAGAAACAGAAAGTGGAATGGTGTTTTCCAGGGGCTGGGGGAGTGGGGAGGGAAAGAGGGAGCTGCTCAGTTTCCAGGTTGGCAAGAGGAGAAAATTCTGGGGATTGGTTTCACAACAATGTGAATACACTTCAAACTACTGTACTATACACTTAGAAATGGTTAAGATGGTAAATTTTATGTTATGTGTACTTTACAACAATTAAAAATAGAATTTTGTAAAACGTTGAAAAGCAAAACAAATGTTTTACTAGCCTTCACTAAGTTCTATGGAAGTTAGGACTCTAGGTTTGAATAATAACTACAATAATTAAGATTTAATTGCAACTATTAATTATTAAACTAAGCATTTACTTAGTTCAGTATCTCATTCAATCTTTAAAGTAACATCCTGAGGTAGGCATCACTATCTGTGTTTTAAGATAAGAGGATTCCCAAATGTGCCAGGGCCATCAAATGATCTCCCACACTTTAGGGTTGCTAGCTGATTGGAGTGGCAGTAAGGAGCAGAAGAAAGAGGGTTAGATTAGCAATCAGGAGCTTGGACATGTCACTTAATTTCAGTGAGTGCCTCACTGAAATTAATTTCAGTGATCACAGATTTCCTTACTGTGCCTTGAGGAACACTAGGGGTTTCACAGAGACCCCTTCATTCCCACTCAAAAAACCACCTAGGGATGGGTCTCCTGATCTTGGAGAGGTCAAGTGGACAGGGCTAAAGCCTGCCATACTTCCCCTCCAAAATGTTTTCCATTTTGGATTTGCACTCTGAAAACTGCTGCTAAAAGAAATTTGAAAATTACTGGATTAGATTATCTCCAAGGTCCCTCTGAGCTCACTTTTTATGCATAACACTCATTTATTCATTCCAACTTCCTATGCATTTTCCCTCTGGGACTTGTGGGTGAGCAGGATCAGCTACATAATTTGCAGGGCTCAGGGCAAAATGAAAATGCAAGGCCTCTTGTTTATAAAGCAGCCCCCCTACCCAATGCCATTCAAGGCATAGAACTTCTTCTTTTCTTCTGTGGTCTTTTTCTTGACTTGTTATGGTGTTTTTTTATTTGCTATTTTATGTCATTCTAAATAAACAGAAAGTAAATTTTTAAATTACTAGCATAAAATTTACCATTCATTTACGTTGAGCAATGCCAGTTTCAGATGCAAATACAAGAGCATCTAACTCAAACACACACGCATATGTATTTTGTTCTGGCCAGAACATGGGAACACTGCACAGAACTAAATCAACTGTTTTTATTTCACATCTTAATGTAAAATAAATAATGAACACATTCTACCAAAACTCTCTACCTTCTACTGATAAGTAAGAAAGTACTGGGGAAAAAAAAGAAGCTGTGGGTTACCCTATCTTTTCCTTTCTTTCCATGTCATAATTTTTATTAGTACTGATTAGCTAAAACAGGGAAGTAACAGGAATAAGAAAGTCTATGACTGGATTCCTCAGTGGCTGGTGTTTCTAAGAACACCATTACTTTCTATGTTGAGATCAAGTTCCGATAGCCTCTTGGAGCTGTCTGTGCCCCTGCTCACTCAGTTGCAGACATAACACCTTGTACTTATTTTGACTCTCACTGAACTCCCCCCATTCATGTGGGTCCACTGGAATTCTGTGCTCATGAGGCATTGTGAATGCTCATGAGACATGTGAATACCTTAGGAGGAGGTGGTAAGAAACAGAAGTGGACATGCATACTATATGTATTTCCTCTGTTCAAGCACATGCTCCATTGTCCTATTGGACTTCATTTTAGAATGCAAATTCAATGATGAAATTATTAAGATTTTCAAAAGAGCAACAGTAAAGCAGGAAAGCCCAAGTGTGGAGCCCTTCTGAGCAGGAGCCCTGTACAAATACACATCACATATCCAGAATCTGATCCTGTGGGTGGGGGTAGAGCATGAATATTTTGATAGGCAAGTACTTTCTTCTTTGGGCATGTTAGTGGAAGCAGTTACAGTGGGCATTGCTACCATTAGTCAATATTCAGTTCTCTTCTTCTCATCCATCTTGAAGTATGTCCACAAGACTCTGGTTCATAAGGTGTGTGTAAAACAACTTGTCTCTTCTGGGCAGAAGTATGTAAGAGCTGGTGAGCTAATTAATAATTAATTATCTCAGTTCCCTCCACAGTGGCCAACACTGTCCAGATGGTGGAAGTTGCAACAACCTGGCTCCCTGAGTGGGAACAATGTGAAGCAGAATCCCTACCCACCCACTTCCCTTTTGCCAAACCAGAGTAGAAATATAGGCAGAGCAAGAAATAAACATTTATCATAAACTGAGGGGCTGCTTGCTATTACCCAGACTAATAGTGGATTTTTTGTTTGTTTTTCCTTCTATTAGTAGAATGCAGCACATATCACTATGCATACATGCATTGGTTGCTCAGTTGCTCAGTCATGTCCAACTCTTTGCAACCCATGGACTATAGCCTGCAAGCTCCTCTGTCTATGGGGTTCTCCAGGCAAAAATACTGGAGTGGGTTTGCCATGCCTTCCTCCAGGGGATCTTCCTAGGGACCCAGGGATCAAACCTGTGTCTCTCTCATTGGCAGGCAAGTTCTTTACCACTGTGCCACCTGGGAAGCCCCATGCATCACTATACCATAACTTAAAATTATCTTTGGAATAACCATAAAATGTATATTAAAACAATAAAATCTATAGCTTTTTTAAAAGGTGCCTGCATGTAAGTTGCTTCAGTTGTGTCTGACTTTCTGCGACCCCATGGACCGTAGCTTACCAGGCTCCTTTGTCCATGGGATTCTCCGGGCAAGAAGACTGGAGTGGGCTGCCATTTCCTCCTCTAGGGGATCTTCCCGAACCAGGGATCGAATCTGTGTCTCTTACATCTCCTGCACTGGCAGGCGGGTGACTCAGTTGTTGTTTTTTTTTTCCTTGAAGTAGCAGAAATTACCCTTGATACATTTTGTGGGTATTTGTTGAGTATTTAATCATCATTAACTTTCATATGTGCATTATTTAAAGGGCAAAACACATGGGTAAAATTCTAAAGGTTGAACCTAATTTTCCTTTGTATACTGGGAGCTCCACTCCCAGGATAGCCCAGAGTCTCTGTAATATCTCAGAGTCTATAATTCATGCTACTGGCAAAGCCTTTTCTCTTTTTAGCAAACTTTGACAAATAGAAAAGATAATAACTCTACTGAATCTTATCTCTTGCCTCACCTCCTGTAGTGACGTGATCAGGATAGGTATTTCCTCAAAAAGGATACAAAGAAAAACAAAAATTCGGACAACCAGGACCGAGTAACAATAAATACCTGAAATTTTCCCAAAGATATCACATGTGTGGTGATTTTATAGTTCATATTAAGTTCCTCATCTTTCTCTGATCTCTGGAGGTTAACATATTCCATTACTGGAGAGAGCTATTTATAAGAAGGGTAGATTATGGAAAACTCATTTTTAAAGCAACTATAAAAACTGGCATCAGAAATAAGTGTTGGATTCAGAATGAATGCTCTGAGCAGAGGAAAAGCCAATGAGTGCAAAGGTCTGAGCAGCAAATTAATAATTTTTATGTTGGTCTTGATATTTGATGTCAAATAAATTTCAGTGAACTAAGTCTGCAATTTCTTTCTTAGAGCAAATATGAAATCTACTCTCTATTGAATTTCACAGGGGGAAAAGAAATATACTGCATTATTTAAAATGCTAATTCTGAGATTCAGTTATTTGGAGGCTTGGAGAATTCCAAGTAAACTCAATATGTTTGGAAATACCTGGTCATTAGCACTTGGAAACAATATTTTCTGGCTTGACTATCTTTAAGTGACCCTGAAGTTTTATTATGGGCAGAACTGTGCAATTTTGTGAGTACAAATGTGAATAGATGGCTACAAGTTTGGAGTATCTGAAGTCCCTGTAAGAATCTAGGAGGTATGCCCAGCCTATTGCCCAGCAGCCTCACCTCAGTGTAACTTTGCTGTTCTTCATCAACTGCATATGCAGTAAATCCCAAGAGGTACAAAAATTCTCTTTTTGTGTCTGTGAAAAGAGCCCTGCAAAGACAAATAGTATTTAGTCCTAATGTTGTTGAAGAAATGTGACAAATCTAAGGAAGTAAGTGATCTTAGACTGAAAATAATTTGGGATTAATTATAGCCCATTGTCAAAACCTCTAGTTTTTTTCAGGTTGATAAATGATGTGATGAGTCTCCCATATACCTCCAAAGAGAGAGAGGAGAGAGAGAATAAATTCCGTTTATGAGAGTATTTTAGCAAATTTCAAGGCAGAGCACAACTACTTTTTTTTCTTTTTTAAAATTAATTTATGTATTTTAATTGGAGGCTAATTATTTTATAATACTGTAGTGGTTTTTGCCATAGATTGACATGAATCAGCCATGGGTGTACATGTGTTCCCCATCCTGAACCCCTCTCACACCTCCCTCCCCATCCCATCCCTCAGGATCATCCCAGTGCACCAACCCTGAGCACCCTGTCTCATGCATCAAACCTGGACTGGCGATCTGTTTCACATATGATAATATACATGTTTCAGTGCTGTTCTCTCAAATCATCCCACCCTCACCTTCTCCCACAGAGTCCAAAAGTCTGTTCTTTACATCTGTGCCTCTTTTGCTGTCTCACATATAGGGTCATCATTACCATCTTTCTAAATTCCATATATATGCATTAATGTATTGTATTAGTGTTTTTCTTTCTGACTTAATTCACTGTATAATAGGCTCCAGTTTCATCCACCTCATTAGAACTGATGCAAATGAATTCTTTTTAATAGCTGAGTAATATTCCATTGTGTATACGTACCACAGCTTTCTTAGCCATTCGTCTGCTGATGGACATCTAGGTTGCTTCCATGTCCTGGCTATTGTAAACAGTGCTGTGATGAACATTGGGATAACAAGTGTCTCTTTCAATTCTGGTTTCCTTGGTGTGTATGCCCAGCAGTGGGATTGCTGGGTCATATGGCAGTTATATTTCCAGTTTTTAAAGGAATCTCCACACTGTTCTCCATAGTGGCTGTACTAGTTTGCATTCCCACCAACAGTGGAAGAGGGTTCCCTTTTCTCCACACCCTCTCCAGCATTTATGGCTTGTAGACTTTTTGATAGCAGCCATTCTGACTGGTGTGAGATGGTACCTCATTGTGGTTTTGATTTGCATTTCTCTGATAATGAGTGATGGTGAGCATCTTCTCATGTGTTTGTTAGCCATCTGTATGTCTTCTTTGGAGAAATGTCTGTTTAGTTCTTTGGCCTATTTTTTGATTGGGTTGTTTATTTTTCCAGAATTGAGCTGCAGGAGTTGCTTGTATATTTTGGGGATGAATTCTTTGTCAGTTGCTTCATTTGCTATTGTTTTCTCCCATATTGAAGGCTGTGTTTTCATTTTGCTTATAGTTTCCTTTATTGTGCAAAGGCTTTTAAGTTTAATTAGGTCCCATTTGTTTATTTTTGCTTTTATTTCCATTACTCTGGGAGGTGGGTCATAGAGGATCCTGCCATGATTTATGTTAGAGAGGGTTTTGCCTATGTTTTCCTCTAGGAGTTTTATAGTTTCTGGTGTTACATTTAGATCTTTAATCCATTTTGAGTTTATTTTTGTGTATGGTGTTAGAAAGTGTTCTAGTTTCATTCTTTTACAGGTGGTTGACCAGTTTTCCCAGCACCACTTGTTAAAGAGATTGTCTTTTCTCCATTGTATATTCTTTCCTCCTTTGGCAAAGATAAGGTGTCCATAGGTGCGTGGATTTATCTCTGTGCTTTCTATTTTGTTCCATTGATCTACATTTCTGTCTTTGTGTCAGTACCATACTGTCTTGATGACTGTAGCTTTGTAGTATAGTCTGAAGTCAGGCAGGTTGACTCTTCTAGTTCCATTCTTCTTTTTCAATATTGCTTTGGCTATTCTAGATTTTTTGTATTTCCATACAAATTGTGAAATTATTTGTTCTAGTTCTCTGAAAAATACCATCGGTAGCTTGATAGGGATTGCATTGAATCTATAGATTGCTTTGGGTAGTATACTCATTTTCACTATATTGATTCTTCTGATCCATGAACATGGTATATTTCTCCATCTATTAGTGTCCTCTTTGTTTTATAGTTTTCTATATATAGGTCTTTTGTTTCCTTAGGTATATTTATTCTTAAGTATTTTATTCTTTCCATTGCAATAGTGAATGGAATTATTTCCTTAATTTCTCATTCTGTTTTTTCATTGTTAGTGTATAGGAATGCAAGGGATTTCTGTGTGTTAATTTTATCTCCTGCAACTTTACTATATTCATTGATTAGCTCTAGTAATTTTCTGGTGGTGTCTTTAGGGTTTTTTTATGTAGAAGATCATTTCATCTGCAAACAGTGAGAGGTTTTACTTTTTCTTTTCCAATCTGGATTCCTTTTATTTCTTTTTCTTCTCCGATCACTGTGGCTAAAACTTCCAAAACTATGTTGAATAGTATTGGTGAGAGTGGCCACCCTTGTCTTGCACAACTAATTTTCAAGTGAGAAATAAAACAATAAAACTTCAGTGACATATGAAAAGCCTTTAACTAGTATTTGAGGAAATGCACAGAAAATAATTTCCTTTTACAGAAATGGAACTCAGGAGAAGGTTTGGAGGTCTGTAGAGGCATCTCTATGAGGCAATAGTGCTATAGCTTCTACTGCTGTAATTGAAGCCACAAAAGGAAAATTTGGTTCAACAGCCTGCATGATGTAATGATAATAGGGAAGGCAGCTTTAGCTCCTTCCCTTTAGCTTGTCTCAAGCTTAAGAAATTCATATAGGGACCTTCTCTGGACTCCACACTCCCAATGCAGGGTGGAGCGTGGTTTCAATCCCTGGTCCCGCATGTAGCACAGTGCAGCCAAAAAAAAAAATCATACAGGAAACATGTCCTAGCACAGAACTGTTCAACTCACAGAGAACCTGCCTATATTCAAAGACAGCTACTTTGTTTCAGCAATACATTTAGTGTTATCATTATGCCAGGAAATGAATAGAGTTGCAAAGGAGACAAAAAGTAGTTGTCAGTCATACTGTTCTTTTTTTTTAAGTATTTATTTGGCTCCACGGGGTCGTAGTATTAGTTGCATCAGGCAAACTCTTAGTTGTAGCATGTGGGATCTATTTCCCTGACCAGGGATGGAACCTGGGCCCCTTGCATAAGCAGTGCAGAGTCTTAGCCACTGGACTAGAAGGGAAATCAATCATACTGTTTTTAAAGGAAGCACAAAGTTATGAACACCTTCGGAGGTTGGTCCTTGGTTTTCTGCTTTCATACTGTACTTTCCTCTATAATCCCCTTTCCACATCTCTCCCAACCCTGATGCTAGATAATCACTAAGAAGGACAGAAGGACCCTGATGATCTGTGACTTGTCATTCTGTATACACAACACTTTTGAGTAGCTACAATTGCATCAGCAAAGACTGAATTTTGCAGTTTCAGACCATGTTTATAGTTAATGTTACTTCAGTCATTATGTTGGCCTTCCAAGGTGGCATTAGTGGTAAAGAATCTACCCACAATGCTGGAGACCTGGGTTCGATCTCTGGGTTGGGAAGATCCCCTGGAGGAAGGCATGGCAACCCACTCCAGTATTCTTGCCTGGAGAATCCCATGGACGGAGGAGCCTGGTGGGTTACAGTTCATGGGGTCACAGAGTTGGACACAACTGAAGGGATTTTAGCATGTATGCCCAGTCATTATGTAAGGTAGGATAGGTTTATTTATTTTAATAGGTTTATAAAAGACTAGTGCTATGGAGAAGGCAATGGCACCCCACTCCAGTACTCCTGCCTGGAAAATCCCATGGACAGAGGAGCCTGGTGGGTTACAGTCCATGGAATCGCTGAGGGTCGGACACGACTCAGTGACTTCACTTTCACTTTTCACTTTCGTGCATTGGAGAAGGAAATGGCAACCCACTCCAGTGTTCTTGCCTGGAGAATCCCAGGGACGGGGGAGCCTGGTGGGCTGCCGTCTATGGGGTCACACAGAGTCGGACACGACTGAAGTGACTTAGCAGCAGCAGCAGCAGCAGTGCTATGCCAAAGCCTTTGACTGTGTGAATCACAATAAACTGTGGAAAATTCTGAAAGAGATGGGAATACCAGACTACCTGACCTGCCTCTTGAGAAACCTATATGCAGATCAGGAAGCAAGAGTTAGAACTGGACATGGAACAACAGACTGGTTCCAAATAGGAAAAGGAGTACATCAAGGCTGCATATTATCACTCTGCTTATTTAACTTCTGTGCAGAGTACATCATGAGAAACGCTGGACTGGAAGAAGCACAAGCTGGAATCAAGATTGCCGGGAGAAATCTCAATAACCTCAGATATGCAGGTGACACCACCCTTATGGCAGAAAGTGAAGAGGAACTAAAAGGCCTCTTGATAAAAGTGAAAGAGGAGAGTGAAAAAGTTGGCTTAAAGCTCAACATTCAGAAAACGAAGATCATGGCATCTGGTCCCATCACTTCATGGGAAATAGATGGGAAAACAGTGGAAGCAGTGTCAGACCTTTTTTGGGAGAGGCTCCAAAATCACTAGATGGTGATTGCAGCCATGAAATTAAAAGACGCTTACTCCTTGGAAGGAAAGTTATGACCAACCTAGATAGCATATTCAAAAACAGAGACATTACTTTGCCAACAATGATCTGTCTAGTCAAGGCTATGGTTTTTCTAGTGGTCATGTATGGATGTGAGAGTTGGATTGTGAAGAAAGCTGAGTGCTGAAGAATTGATGCTTTTAAACTGTGGTGTTGGAGAAGACTCTTGAGGTTCCCTTGGACTGCAAGGAGATCCAACCAGTCCATCCTAAAGGAGATCAGTCCTGGGTGTTCTTTGGAGGACTGATGCTAAAGCTGAAACTCCAATACTTTGGCCACCTCATGTGAAGAGCTGACTCATTGGAAAAGACCCTGATGCTGGGAGGGATTGGGGGCAGGAGGAGAAGGAGACGACAGAGGATGAGATGGCTGGATGGCATACCAACTCGAGGGACATGGATTTGGGCAAACTCCAAGAGTTGGTGATAGACAGGGAGGCCTGGCATGCTGTGATTCATGGGGTAGCAAAGAGTTCGACAGGACTGAGTGACTGAACTGAGTACTATATTTAGAAACTCTTCTAAGGTTTGAAAGAACTTAAAACTGCAGTAATTAATTGACTACAATTCATGGGAAAAATTACATCTTGTGGTGGTATTTGGAAATTTGGTTATTTACAGCAAACTCATAACTTCAGGTGTCCTAACAAATATCAAGGGCCTGTGTTTTCTGTGTATACAATTAACCATTTACACATAGGTACTTTACTTCACTCTATATTTTAAAAACCATTCTCAGTTTGTTTAATGTGTAATTTTCCAGGTAACAAAAAGATTTACAAAGATGCAAGGAGAGAAAGAATCAATATAAATCAACTGTAGCTCAGCTCTGCTGCTGTGTGCCCCTAAGCCTAACAGAATATGAGGGACTTAGAAATTAAGCCACTATTTGAGAGTTTATCTTGTAAAGAAAATACACATCAGCTTGAAGTTCCAAAGAAGTTGGTTTCAAAGACAGTTTCCCTAGTCAAAATGAAGAAATAACTGGAAATCTAATAAATATTTTCCCCAAAGTCAAAGAAGTTGCAGCTTAATCATCAATGTTAATATACTTACAGATAAAAAGTCAATTTCCAGCAGTATGGCAAACTAGTAAACTGGCCAACCCTTCTGGTAAAAATGAATAAAACACAGTAAAATTTACAACCATCTTTTAAAATGTAGAGTGATCTAGCAAGAAAATAAGGAATACATAGGCCAAAAACTAAGTGAATGAAGGGTGGGGTGGAACCCAAGGCTGAGCAGTAAAATAGATTTTTTCCTTGAGGGCATTTACTCAACTGGGTAAATTTGAATTTTGGTTGTTACAGCTTCCTAGGTACTAGAAATAAGAGGCAAAGTCCATGGACCCCAAGGGTTGGTGGGAGTGGGAGCATCTGAGACCTAATGAAACTCGGATCTTAAAAGCCTCGACTTACTGTAGTAAAAGAGGAGCAAGAAGAAACCTGTTACCCTCTCCCCTAACCCAGGAGACTGCAAGAAGAATTCTCTGCCTCAAATTTTACTACTAAGTAAAAAAAAAAAAAAAAAAAAAAGACAAACACTCACTTAAGAGTTTGTAACCAAATTCTTCTAGCAACTAGACTTATAACCAGAGTTCACTTAGATGTTAAAGAATCTGCCCATAATTCGGGAGACCTGGGTTCGATCTTGGATTGGGAAGATCCCCTAGAGAAAGGAATGGTTATCCACTTTAGTATTCTTTCCTGGGAAATCCCATGGACAGAGGAACTTGCAGGCTGGCTACAGTCTGGTGGGTCACAAAGAGTCAGACACAACTGAGTGACTAACACTTTTACTTTCACTTTAGGGCTTCCTTAGTGGCTCAACTGGTAAAGAATCTGCCTGCAATGCAGGAGACCCAGGTTCGATCCCTGGGTCAGGAAGATCTACTGGAGAAGGGAATGGCAACCCACTCCAGTATTCTTGCCTGGAGAATAACATGGACAGAGGAGCCTGGTAAGCTACTGTCCATGGGGTTGCAAAGAGTTGGACACGACTAAGTGACTAACACTTAACTTAGAAAGTAAAGCTGAGAACTTATTTGGCATTTTTTGTAAAATATAATATGTAATCAAAAATTGCAAAATGCAGAAGAAAGTAAGATATTTTGATCAAGAGCCAGTAGAAACTAGAGATAGTACAATCAAACCATCAAAGACTTCAGATAGAGGATTTATCAGAAATGGAATGTGAAATTTTAAAAAGGTAAGGAGGAAAATGAGTAAAGAACAATAATATGAGGAATGACCAAACATATCAGAGAAACAAATCTTATAGAAATGAAATTTGGAAAGTGAAATTATAAGTCAAATGAATGTGTTTAACAAGCAAATTAGATAAAAATAAAGAGAGAATTAGTGAAGGAAAAGGTAGGTAACAAAAATTATGCAAAATTTTTCATAAAGTAACAAAGATATAGAAAATATAAAAGAGAAGGGCTTTCCTGGAAAACTCAGTGGGATTTGAACACATGAAACTTGAATACAGAACCTTTAACTGCTATGCAGGAGAAGGAAATGGCAACCCACTCGAGTGTTCTTGCCTGGAGAATCCCAGGGATGGGGGAGCCTGGTGGGCTGCTGTCTATTGGGTCACACAGAGTCGGACACGACTGAAGCGACTTAGCAGCAGCAGCAGCAGTGGTTCAACAAAACTAAACCCTGGTGCTCTCACTTTCTGCACCAAGGTAAACCTCCTTGTTAAACCTCCTAGGCCAAAAGAAATACTCAACACGTCTATATATTTTTATATCCATACAACTTAACAAGCGTTTATTGGGCTTCCCTGGTGGCTCAATGGCAAAGAATCTGACTGCCAATGCAGGAGACATAGATTTGATCCCTGATCCAGGAAGATCCCACATGCTGAGAAGCAATAAGCCTGTATGTCACAACTATAGTGCTCTAGAGCTGTGGAACTGTGACTATTGAGCAGCAACTATTGAAGCCTGCATCATAAAGGAAATTCTAAGGATGTATTTCAATGAGAAAGAAAGTGATCCTTTCTTCTATGTAGAGAAAGACCCCAAACAGGTAGATGCCTGAAATGGGTGTGATATGTGAGAAGAATAAAAAGCAATGGAAGTAATAAATATGTAGGCAAATATAAACAAGCACTGACTGAATAAAACAGTAATAATAACATGTGTGCTTGTGTGCTCAGTCATGTCCAACTCTTTGTGACACTATGGACTGTAGCCCACCAGGCTCCTCTGTCTGTAGGATTCTCTAGGTGAGAGCATGCATATGCATAGGTTGCCATTTCCTCCTCCAGAGGATCTTCCCAACCCAGGGATCAAACCTGCATCTCTTGCATCTCCTTTGCATTGGCAGGCAGATTCTTTACCATTGAGCCACCTGGGAAGCCCCAATAATAACATGATAGGATTCAAAACAAGAAGACTACAAATGAACAAAAACAACATATCTCTCCTCTCCTGGGTTCATAAAGACATGCTTCCCGTATCATCTTCTTAAATGTTTATTGTTTTCCCTTGATATTTACATGTTTAAGCCACCTGGAATTTATTTTTATGTAAGGTATGACATAAAGTCTCTATTAGTTAGCTTTGCCACAGTAACAAAAAACCCACACCTCAAAATTTTAGTGACAACATACATGTTTCTTGCTCATATTAATGTCAGTAACTGCAGGTCTGATGCTTCAACTCTACCGCAGGTGTCTTCTCATTCCAAGCCCTATGTGTATTCTTATTCTGGAACCCAGTCGTGAAAGAATAGCCCCTTTATGGGATATACCATTCTTGTGGGCTTCCCTCATAGCTCAGTTGGTAAAGAATCTGCAATCCAGAAGACCTGGTTTTGATCCCCAGGTTGGAAAGATCCCCTGGGGAAGGGAATGGCAACCCACTCCAGTATTCTTGCCTGGAGAATCCCAAGGAAAGAGGAACCTGGCGGGCTACAGTTCATGGGGTTGCAAGAGTCGGACACAACTTAGTTACTAAACCACCACCACCACCATTCTTGTAGCAGAAGGAAAGAGCAAGACCCTGCTACACTTAATCTGAGTAGATGTGACAGACTCAATGAGATGGAGAACTATACTCCTCCCTCGGGAAGGCACTATAAATCACATGGCAAAGGGTAGGAGTATATAATCCTCTAGCAGAAAAGGATTCAAATATAACTTACAAAGTTCCTCATTCAATTTTTTCCCCATATTATGTCCAAGTGCCCCATTCTGAAGTACAGAAAAACCCTTCTTTCCTCAAGGATTGCCACGCAGGGTTTGTCCAAAAGCCAAGAGTCTGCATATTCTATGGATCTGGTTCTCTGTCCTCTCATTTACTTTGATTTCTTTCTCCCTGTTTCCAAACCAGATTATCTTATTACTATAGTAAGTCTTCATAGCCGGTAAATCAAACCTACTGTCTTTTTTCAAGAATGTCTTGGCTAGTTTTGGTTCTTTGCACTTCCATAAACATTAGTTGATTTCTGTAAAAACCTGTTGGGTTCTTAAATTAGTTTACCTTGTGTGTATAGATGGGCAGGGAATGTATAGAACAGTTTGGAAATGATTTACATGTTTACAATATTGAGTCTACCAGTTCATTAACATAGTCATTTCAATCTTCTTTAATAGTACTGTTTCATATTTTTCTGGATAGAGGTCATCATATCTTTTTAGATTTATTCCTAAGTGTGTGGTGCTTTTGATACTTTTGCAAATGATCTATGTCCTTAATTTTGTTTTCATTACTGCTTTTATGGCTTTATTTATTAATTTTTAATTTATGTTTTAGATCCTCTGGATTTTATTTTGGTGTAAAAAAATGAATAGTCATTTTAACTTTACATTTTTTGAAATATTAAGCCATTTGTATCAAGAGTACATCTTGATACATCTCCGCTTTGAATGCCATCTTTATCATACACTGTTTCCATAAATGCCTGAGGTTTTTTTCCCTACTTAGTTTCATGTATCTGGCTCAACCATCAATGAATGATCTTTAGTTATATGTTATTTTCTAGACTCTACTTCTTTGCTGGTATATAGGTTTTTCCTCTCTTACCCTTTTTAATTTTTTTCCTATCTTACTACATTTTAACTCTTATTGCTGATGCATAGACATGTTTTTGGTTTTTAAAAATATTCATGTATTTAGCAACCTTGCTAAATTCTTTTATTAATTCTAATAATTTCTTAAGATATTCTTTTGGATTCTATGCTGTACAAAAATATTTAGTTCAGTTCAGTAGCTGTCGTGTCTGACTCTTTGCGACCCTATGGACTGCAGTATGCCAGGACTTCCTGTCCATCACCAACTCCCAGAGTTTACTCAAATTCATGTCCATTGAGTTGGTGATACCATCCAACCATCTCATCTTCTGTCATCCCCTTTGCCTCCCACCTTCAATCTTTCCCATCATCAGGGTCTTTTCAAATGAGTCAGTTCTTCACATCAGGTGGCCAAAGTATTAGAGTTTCAGCTTTAGCATCAGTCCTTCCAAAGAACACCCAGGACTGATCTCCTTTAGGATGGACTGGTTGGATCTCCTTGCAGTCCAAGGGACAAGAGTCTTCTCCAACACCACAATTCAAAAGCATCAATTCTTTGGAGCTCAGTTGGAGCTCAGCTTTCTTTATAGTCCAACTCTCACATCCATACACGACTACTGGAAAAACCATAGCCTTGACTAGATGGACCTTTGTTGGCAAAGTAATGTCTCTGCTTTTAATATGCTGTCTAGGTTGGTCATGGCTTTTCTCCCAAGGAGCAAGCGTCTTTTAATTTGATGGCTGCAATCACCATCTGCAGTGATTCTGGAGCCCAAAAAATAAAGTCTGACACTGTTTCCACTGTTTCCCCATCTATTTGCCATGAAGTGGCATGGACAGAGGAGCTTGACAGGCTACAGACCATGAGGTCACAAAGATTCGGACATGACTGTGTGACTAACAGTTTTACTTTTCACTTTATACAATTCTTAACTGTGAAGCAAATATTTTAAGGGTCTCAAAATTATGCATCATGTTTGTTGGAGGGATTTGGGGTAGGATCTGTGCCATTATGGAGAATAGCATTTTCCAAACATGACTGCAATAGTATTTCCAGTTCTACTCGTTATTCTAGAACCTTGCCACTAAGGCACCCACAAAATATGTGAGAGAAGCAGGCTTTGAGAGGAACACAGCCTCAGTTACCAACTGACTGAGCTAGAACCGCACCTGAATTCCTGGCCACAGATGGTGCACAAGATTTGTTATGCATCATCGAGATTACAGAACCCTCAGATTAAGAAAATTACTTTCTTGGGCTGAGAGGGTTTTTTTTTTTTACTTTTAATCATAAGTCGATATTTTATTTTGTCAATTATCATTTGTTTTCATTCTTTCATAAGATAATAAAGACATTTAAAGTTATAAAATTTGTTTATAATACAACCTTAGCCATTTCCTGTAGGCTTTATTATAAATTTCTATTCTATTGTTAATGTCTAAATAAATTGTGATCTCAGGTTTTATTTCCTCTTGATTCAGAGGCTATTTTGGAAAATATTCTTGAATTTTGAAATGGTTAAGTGTTTCTATTTTGTTATGTTTCTATATTCTTCTGTTGATTTCTAGCTTAACTGAATTGTGGGCAGAGAATTTGGCCTGTAAAATCTTTATGCTCTGGAATCTATTAAGATTTTCTTTGGGCCAAGTACATGATCAATTTTTATGGATATTCTGTAAGCAATTGAAAAGAATGTGTTTTCTTTCTGTTTATAGAAACTCTTATGTAAATAAGGATAACATTTATGCTTTAAATGAATGTTCTTTTTATATTTCCATTTGCATATGTTTCTCCCACTCCTCAGAGTAATCTGTTGCCTTAGGTGGGAATTTGGACAGTTATAGCAGAAATAAAAAGAAAAAGTGGTCATCAATGTTCACTTTTTGATCACTAAAATAGGATTTTTAAAAATCTAAAGTAAAACAGTATTTTTTAGAAACCAGGCTTTTACTGGAGAGCAAAGGATTTTCTAAATATCTTATGCTTCATTAGCACATCTGAACCAAGGTCTCAGGGATATACATCCTGAGTGTAAAGTAAACTAAAATAGGAAAAGGAGTACATCAGGGCTGTATATTGTCATCCTGCTTATTTAACTTATATGTAGAGTACATCATGAGAAACGCTGGGCTGGAAGAAGCACAAGCTGGAATCAAGATTGCTGGGAGAAATAGCAATAACCTCAGATATGCAGATGACACCACCCTTATGGCAGAAAGTGAAGAGGAACTAAAAAGCCTCTTGATGAAAGTGAAAGAGGAGAGTGAAAAAGTTGGCTTAAAGCTCAACATTCAGAAAACGAAGATCATGGCATCTGGTCCCATCACTTCATGGGAAATAGATGGGGAAACAGTGTCAGACTGTATTTTGGGGGGCTCCAAAATCACTGCAGATGGTGACTGCAGCCATGAAATTAAAAGACACTTACTCCTTAGAAGGAAAGTTATGACCAACCTAGACAGCATATTCAAAAGCAGAGATACTACTTTGCCAACAAAGGTCCATCTAGTCAAGGCTATGGTTTTTCCTGTGGTCATGTATGGATGTGAGAGTCGGACTGTGAAGAAAGCTGAGAGCTGAAGAATTGATGCTTTTGAACTGTGGTGTTGGAGAAGACTCTTGAGAGTCCCTTGGACTGCAAGGAGATCCAACCAGTCCATTTTGAAGGAGATCAGCCCTGGGATTTCTTTGGAAGGAATGATGCTAAAGCTGAAACTCCAGTACTTGGGCCACCTCATGCGAAGAGTTGACTCATTGGAAAAGACTCTGATGCTGGGAGGGATTGGGGGCAGGAGGAGAAGGGGACGACAGAGGATGAGATGGCTGGATGGCATCACCGACTCGATGGATGTGAGTCTGGGTGAACTCTGGGAGTTGGTGATGGACAGGGAGGCCTGGCGTGCTGGGATTCATGGGGTCGCAAAGAGTCGGACACGAATGAGTGACTGAACTGAACTGAACTGAAGATACTTTATTATGGTTTCTCTTTTTCCTTTTCCTTAATTTTGCTGAGTTGACCAGAACTGTTTCCCACCACTAAGACGAAACTATTTGAACACTTTTAACTTTTCACTTCTTTAATTCTCTCCCTCCACCTCCCCCATTTTGAGATCTTTGTTCTGAATTTAACTTTCATTTGGTTGGCGTACTTCCCAAGCAGTTTCTTTAGAAAGAGCATATGGCTGTTTATTTTCTGTGCCATTGTATGTTGGAAAAAAAAATCTGTTGTTGCTTTCATGTATAATGATATCTTGGCTCAGAATAGGAATCTTGACTTGTGGTCCTTTCTTTCAAATGTCCATGTATGTTGTTTCACTATATATAGGGTCAAGAAATGCAGATCAGAATCTGAACTTGGCCTGATTATCTTCTCATTTAGGTACCACATCTTTGCCTGAAAACTTGTTAAGATTTCCTCTTTATCCCTTGGGTATAGAAATTCCACTAGGATGTGATCAGATTTGTTTCTTTTTTCCTGAATCCTTCCTGCCACTTTGTGAACCTTTTCAATCTGAAAACTTGTAGTTCAGGAACTTTTTAAAACTTGTTCTTTTATAACTTCATCTTTTCCATCTATTCTTTTTTAATCTGGAGCTTTCATGATTCCCATTTTAGGGCTTTCAGATATGCCTTTCATCGATCATCTTTTTACTCCTAATGTCCTCCTCTTTTTTTTTTTTTTTTTGATAATTTTCCTTAGGGATGTGAGATAGTGTCTCCATTTATATGTTCAGAATACTCATTTCCCTTTCAGCATTGTCCATTTTCTTTTTCACTTCTCTTGATCTTGGGGGGTAACCTTTTATTTGGATATGGTTTTTAAAGTACAGAAAGGTTGCAATAGTGTTAAGATATTCCTCTACCAATTATTTACATTTTGCCCCATTTTCTGTGAAATTTTTAAATGGGGAATCATATCTTGAATTTATTTATTCATTTATTCATGAGTAGTTTATAGTATTTCTATAAACTACATTTTATGTTATTATCATAAGTAATTATGTTATGAATGGAATTTTTTCTTTCCATTTTCTAATGGTCATGTTTGGCATATGTGACAGTTGTCAGAGGGATAGCTGTCTAGTGGGCTTCCCAGGTGGTGCTGGGGGTAAAGAACCACCTGCCAATGCAAGAGACATAAGAGATGTGGGTTTGATCCCTGGGTTAGGAAGATCCCCTAGAGGAGGAAATAGCAACCCACTCCAGTATTCTTGCCATGGACAGAGGAGCCTGGCAGTCAATAGTCCATAGGGTCGCAAAGAGTCAGACACAACTGAAGCGACTTAGCATGCACGCACAGCTATCTAGTAACCTGACTTTTTATTAAACTTTCCTATTAATCCTAAGTTTTTCATCAAATTCTCTTGTATTTTTTCATATCAGCTGCAAATAATGACAATTTTATATGTTTCTTTTCTAAAATTAAATCTTCTGCTTCCTCTTCTTATGTTATTATTTCGACAAGGGCCTTCAGAATAACATTGAATTACATATGTGTTTTCTTCCTGGTCTGTTCCTGATCTTAATGGGCTTTCCAAATAAATTGGGAAATGTCACTTGTAGTTCACCAGAAGCATATTTGCTGTTAGTTTTTGAAAAATATCTCTTCTCAAGTCAAGTTCCATGTAGTTTTATTTCAGGAATTTTAATTAATAATAGATGTTAAATTTTATCAAACCTTTTTCCTGTATCAATCATAAGGAGCACATAGTGTTTCTCATTGTAATCCATTAATATAGTGAATTACATTAATTAATTTCCTAATTTTTAAAATAGAAATATACTTGGTATACAATATCAGTTTCAAGTGTACACATTGGGATTCATAATTTTTAAAGGTTATACCCCATTTATATTTTTTATAAAATATTGGCTATATTCCTGGATTGTACAATATATTATTGTAACTTACTTTATACATGATAGTTTGTTTCTCTTAGTCTCCTACCCCTATATTTGCCCTCCTTCCTTCCCTCTCCCCACTGGTAACATGTAGTTTGTTTTCTATATCTGTCTGTCTCTTTTTTTGTTATATTCACTAGTTTGTTTTATTTTTTAGATTCCACATATAATGATATCATATAGTATTTGTCTTTATCTGTCTGATTTATTTTACTAAGCTTAATACTCTGTAGGTCCATACATGTTGCAAATGCCAAATTTACACTCTTATTTTATGGTTGAGTAGTATTCCATTGTGTGTGTGTGTGTGTATATATATATATATTTACACACCACATCTTCTTATCCTTTCATCTGTTGATGGACACTTTCATCCAAGATTGTATCTTGGACAACTGCCAAGATATGGAGGTTTCTTCCATATCTTGGCAATTGTAAATAATGCCGCTATAAACATTGGGATGCATGTATCTTTTCAAGTTAGTGTTTTCATTTTCTTCAGATATATATCCAGAAATGAAATTGCTGAGTCCTATGGTAGTTCTATTTTTAGTTTTTTGAGAAACCTCCATAGTGGCTGCACTAATTTACATTCTTACCAACAGTGTACCCTTTTCTTCCTTTTCTCCACATTCTTGTCAACATTTGTTATTTGTGTTCTTTTTGATGATAGCCATTCTGACAGGTGTGAGGTGATATCTCATTGCAGTTTTAATTTGCATTTCTCTGATGCTTAATGATGTTGAGCATGTTTTCAGGTGTCTCTTTTTCATGAACATCTTTTCATTGGCCATTCCTTCTTTGGAAAAATGTCTCTTAAGGTCTTCTGCCCATTTAAAAAACTTTTTAATATTGCATTATAAATTTCCTAATTTTTAGCCAACTTTACATTCTGAGAATAATGCTAATAATTGCTGAAAACATATTTATCTTTTTTAGCATAGTATTATTACATTTAATTTGCTGTAATGCTATAGGATTTTTATATTTCATGTGAGATTGAGCTTTGGCCTCCCCTCACCCCTGGTTTCAGTGTTACAGTTATATAAACTTCCAACATTTTACTGTGTCCTTAAACAGATTTTAAATAAAATAAGAATATAAGATGATAAAGTTTTGAGGCATTAATGAACCTTTTGAAGGTTAAATCTAGAAAGTGAAATGAAAAGTAATGATAATAAAAGACTTACATTTCCTCTACTCATCTCATTTTGTTAGAATAGAATCTTTAAACATATCCACAAGCAACAGTTAGAACTAGACATGGAACAACAGACTGGTTCCAAATAGGAAAAGGAGTACGTCAAGGCTGTGTATTGTCACCCTGCTTATTTCACTTATATGCAGAGTACATCAGGAGAAATGCTGGACTGGAAGAAGCACAAGCTGGAATCAAGATTGCCGGGAGAAATAGCAAATAACCTCAGATATGCAGATGACACCACCCTTATGGCAGAAAGTGAAGAGGAACTAAAAAGCCTCTTGATGAAAGTGCAAGAGGAGAGTGAAAAAGTTGGCTTAAAGCTCAACATTCAGAAAACGAAGATCATGGCATCTGGTCCCATCACTTCATGGGAAATAGATGGGGAAACAGTGGAAACAGTGTCAGACTTTATTTTTTTCAGCTCCAAAATCACTGCAGATGGTGACTGCAGCCATGATATTAAAAGACGCTTACTCCTTGGAAGGAAAGTTATGACCAACCTAGACAGCATATTCAAAAGCAAAGACATTACTTTGCCAACAAAGGTCCATCTAGTCAAGGCTATGGCTTTTCCAGCGATCATGCATGGACGTGAGAGTTGGACTGTGAAGAAAGCTGAGCACCGAAGAATTGATGCTTTTGAACTGTGGTGTTGGAGAAGACTCTTGAGAGTCCCTTGGACTGCAAGGAGATCCAACCAGTCCATTCTAAAGGACATCAGTCCTGGGTGTTCTTTGGAAGGACTGATGCTAAAGCTGAAACTCCAGTACTTTGGCCACCTCATGCGAAGAGTTGACTCATTGGAAAAGACTCTGATGCTGGGAGGGATTGGGGGCAGGAGGAGAAGGGGATGACAGAGGAGGAGATGGCTGGATGGCATCACTGACTCGATAGACGTGAGTTTGAGTGAACTCCAGGAGTTGTTAATGGACAGGGAGGCCTGGCGTGCTGCGATTCATGGGGTCACAAAGAATTGGACACAACTGAGCGACTGAAGTGAACTGAACTGAACTGATTTTAAGACATCAATTTCTCCAGGCCTCATAGACACTGAACTAAGATTGAAATATTGTGAAAACCTTAGATTTGCAGAGTACTTGAAAAATTATGTAAGAATAAACTCAAATGTTACTAACAGTGATATAATAAAGAAAATATTAATCACTATCCTGCCAGCCCAGCCCCCAAAGGAATCCACTTGATGTTTCTTCTGTTGTTCATCACCGTATCTCCAAATAATGAATGTACACTGCTTTCTCTTGTTTTGTTAATTTATGTATGATTCATTGTTTTCCTATATTGGTAGCTGAAGATTTTAACTTTCAAACACTTTCGATTCTTTTACCCATTCTCTTAAGACAGTTACATCTTTTAAAAAAAAATCCATACTCATTTTTGTGCTAAATAAATCTTGCACACTGCTGAAATGAGTGGCATACTCTTATTACATTTCCTTTCTTGCAAGATACTTTGATTTTCTTTACTATTCGTTGACTGTCTTTTCATTTGTTTTGTTTTCCCTGAACCTACTGCTAGGTCTCCCAATATACCCCAATAGCTCTGTAGAAGGCCTTTCAGCACAATTTTCCACACAGTTTAACCTGTTAGATAACCTCCTTTCTATGTCTCCCCTGCCATATGCTCTGGTGTCCTACTGGCTGGCAGTATAGCTCTCAACCTGGGAATTCCTTTACTTCTTTCCTGCCCTGAGTGCTGTGCTTCATGTTTCCATGGCTTCTTCTTGATTTAGTCCCTCTTTTCTTTATTTTAATATATATATTTATTTATTTGGCTGCACCAGGTCTTAGTTGCAGCATTCGGAATTTTCCATCTTCCTTGCGTCATGTGGAATCTTTACTTTGAGTGTATCTTCATGCAGTCACTCAGTCATATCCAACTCTTTGTGACTCCCCCACCCCCACCCCAGGACTGTAGCCCGCCAGGTTCCTCTGTCCATGGGATTAGCCCAGTAAGAATACCAGAAAGGGTTGCCATTTTCTCTTCCAGGGCATCTTCCCAACCCAGGGCTTGAACCCCAGTCTCCTGTGGTTCCTGCATAGATGGGGGGGGTGTGTTATTTACCACTAAACCACCTGGGAAGTCTGGGATCTTTAGTTGCAGCATGCTTACTCTTAGTTGCAGCGTTTGAGATCTAGATCCCTGACCAGAGACTGAACCTGGGCCCCTTGCATTGAGAGTGAAGAATCTTAGCCACTGGACTGCCAGGGAAGTCCCAGTCCTTCTTTTCGATGAAACATATATACCAGCAGCTTCCTGAGAAAGACCACTTGAGAGTGAAAAGTTCTGAGGCTTTGCATGTCTAGAAATGCCTTTATCATGTCTTCATGACATTCTAAGTGTAAATTAATTTTGTGGGCATCATTCGTTTTCTTCTTCACTATCATTATTTTCTTATTCCCAATGTGCTGTGTATGATTCTTTTTTTTTTCTTGAAACCTGTTGTTAGGACATTCTTGTTATCATTGGTGAGAATGAGTAAGTAATATTGTGAATAACTACTGTGTATTCTTCCTGCTTTGTATGTGACTCAGCCTTTGAGGATCAGCTGATCCTTAGACAGCTCTATGATGTTGTTGATACTAATTATTTCCATTTGACAGAAGTGGAAACCATGACACAGAAAGTTTAGGTGATTTTCCCAAGGACACACAGCTAGCAGTTAATGCACCCAGAATTTATATCTATAGTCTATGTTCCTAATCATTATTCTTAGCTTCTCCAGGAAGGTAAAAGTAACCAAAGGAAATTCCCACTAGTGCAGAGTTTCAGGCACTAAGTCCAATAGTAGGGATTAACACAACATGAAGTTGGGTTCTTGACTGATACACAAGGTCAACAGTAATTATGAAACAGTTCCTCTCTGTACTACAGGACCTTGGACATTTCTTAACAGAAACCAGCCAGCAGTGCTTTTTACAGCCAGCAGGCTGGGAATTTCCAAAGGCAGGACAGGTATAATTTTCATCACAGTCCTGTATCACTTATAGCTGGAGGAGCTTTGCAGAAGGTGAGTCATTGTTAAGGCTGGCCCAGTGCCCCTCTTCTCAGTAGCAAACACTCCTCATTGTGACATCTTGGGGTGTCCTGTACCCCGATGCTGCCAAATCCTCATACCTTTATCTTTTATACTTACTGTAGTCACAGTAACTTTCCTCCTCTTACTTTCTAGGATACCACTGGTACATGATCAATTCCATTGTGTGATATTCTTTGTATTTCCTGTTAATTTTTTGTCTTCCTAACTATAGACTGTGGGCAGAACTATCTTATATATCTTCTAGTTCTTCATAATGACAAAGAGATGATCTATGTATGAAAATGTATATAGTGCATGTGTGTGTGTGCTATTTAAAGACTTTTTATCATAAAGGTAATATGTCTTCATGTTTTAAAAAATTTAAACAGTGCCAAAGAGTAGAAAACATAAGTTAACTTTTCTCAATTCTTCTGAATCTCTCTACTCACTACTGACTCCTTTTATCTCCTGCCTTCTCATTGTCTATTTCCTTTCCATAGAAACAAGGATTACTTATGTGACTCTTTCCAGAAATTTTCTGTATATATAATAGCATATACATATATATATTATAGTATATATAATACAATACAATAGTATATACATATATATATTAACATAAATGGGATCATGTTATATGTACAGTTCAAAAACTTGTCAATTTGTAGCTGCAAATTTTTCCCTTTTTAAACAGCTGTGTAGGATGGATTAATCAATTTTATTAACCAGTCATCTATTCATGGGTGTTTAAGTCCTATCTAGGTTGGGAGTTTTCATTGTTTTTGTTTGCTAGTACAATCAGTGTTGGGCTTCCCTGATGGCTCAGTGGTAAAGAACCTGCCTGCCAGTACAGGAGACATGGATTTGATCCCTGGGTTGGGAAGATCCCCAGAGAAGGAAACGGCAACCCACTCCAGTATTCTTGCCTGGGAAATCCCATGGACAAAGGAACCTGGCAGGCTACAGTCCATGGGGTCACAAAAGAGTTAGACATGACTTAGCAACTAAACAACAATCAATATTGCAATGAATGTTGTAAAAACATTTTAATCGATTATGTAAGTATATTTATAAATAAATTCATTGAAGTGGGACTTCTGGGTCAAAGAGTAAATCCATTTAAAATTATGATAAGTGCAGCTACATTTATTTCCCTGAAAGTTACGCCAAATTGTACTACTATAAACAGTGTCTAAAAGGGTCTGTTTCCTCTCATCATATCCATTGCCAAGTCATGGAGCTTTTCAATATTCCCTCATCTAACACAGAGGAAAATTTGCACGTCTTTGCTATTTTAATGCCTCTAATAATTATTGAAATTAAGCAGATTTTCATATATTTATTGGCATCTCTTTTGCGATTAACTGATTTTCATATCCTTTGCCCTTTTTCTAGTGGGTTGTCCATTCATTTGTTGTTATGATCCAGCTTTCTGTTTAATTTTTAAGATATCTGTTTGCTGTTTTATTTTTTGGCATATTAATGAAATTAATCCATTACCTGTTATATGTGTTGCCAAAATTTCCCCCATTTGTTATCTATCAACCTAGATTTTTCTCTTTTAACTTTGTTACTTTTGGTGTGAGTGTGGATGTGGGAGTGTGTATGAATTAAAGCATCTAAAAAGAGTACAGGATTGTTGAAAGCCCCGAAGCACACAGAAGTGAAGAAGATTAAAGAGCAGGAAAAGAAACAAGGGAACTTTCTCAGCTCTGTTGCAAGTGTGCATTTTCTCTTTACACAAGAGGTATAAGGCTTATGGGAACAGCCAGGAAGCAACCATTATCTTAACCTGAGACTCTTGTTTACATAGTTTTTAGAGGAAAAAAAGACAATAAAGATAATGTTTAAAAATATGTTGTTAGCTAAAAGGCAGCTTTCTCCTCGGGGGGAAAAAAAAAAAGAAACAAGGGCTAGCCAGGATTGAACAACAAATTAATATGCAACTTGCCCATGCCAACTCTCCCAGTCAGCTTAATTCTCATCAGCCACTATAATTTATTAACAGTGAGGTGGGAAAAGACATGAATCAGCTTAATGTGATATAAGTAGGGCGTTGCCATAGCAACAAGATGCAGTCTGTTTTCTACTATTTATGTATGGTTTATTTTCTCCAGAGCCTCTTGAGTTATTGCTTGAAACAAATGGAATGAGAAACATCTTGTTCTGAACACCTCCCCCCCACCGCCCTTCAGTGTGTATGTATATATAAAACCACATATTTTTTAAATGAGAGAAAAAACAAAAACACTTGAAATTTAAAAAAAATTGTTTATAGCAAAAAAAGCTAACTACATAGTTTCCAATCTACTGTGATTTTTAAGAACTCATATATATATATATTTTTTTTCACCTCTAAGACATGTGATTCCTCACTGAAACCTCTGGGAAAAAACCCAAAACACATGCTGGAAGCAAACCTAAGGCTAATATTGCTTCTCAAAGGAAACATTCACATTCTCTACCCCAACTTCTTAGCTGGCGGGAACCAACCCTCCACTCCTAAAAGGAGTGAGTAGTCTAAGCCTGGTGACAATTTGTTATTTCACCGGATCTAAAAAATTCAGCAGTCCAGTCCAAGGAGGAAGCCAAGACCAAGTCTGTGAGCCTGTTGCCCTGAGGAGAACACCATGGATCCTTCAGAAATCTTACCAGCCAGTAAACCATACCATCCCTGCCCAAAGTACCCTGTGTGGAATAGACACATTTCATGATGGATCCTCATAATTCTCCACTTTTCCTTGCAAGTATAGAATTTAGTTTTTAGAACAGAGATGGAGTGGTCAACTCTGGACCGTAGAAAACATCTGGATTTCAGTTAAGCAGAAAGGGAAACAGTAACAGAATCTCTCCATTGTCCTCTTTCTTCATTCCAACTCTCAAGTCCGGTCATAAAAGCCCCTACGGTCTATAAAGACAGAAGGCAAAATAAAACTTAAGGGAAATTTAACTCTCAGTATCTTCACTTTGCATTAAATATGAACTGATATTTCTTTATTTGTCTGTTTCGTTTAACTCTTTGAATCACTTCATGTGCTTAGTTGCTCTGTTGTGTCTGACTCTTTGTGACCCCATGGACTGTAGTCCACCAGGCTTCTCTGTCCATGGAATTTTTCAGTCAAAAATACTGGAGCAGGTTGCCATGCCCTCCTCCAGGGGATCTTCCTAACCCAGGGATCCAACCCAGGTCTTCTGCATTGCAGGCAGATTCTTTACCACTGAGCTATCAGGGAAGCCCTCAAAACAATTCATATGTTTAACAAATATTTCTGATCAGAGGCTCATAGTTGCCATCAGCTTTCTAGCACATGTTTGGGGACTTGAGCTAAAGAAGCCCAGAAATGACCAGTGGCACTTGCCCGTCATGAAAACGGCTCCCAGAGCTCAAATTTTAACATGTTCACATTCAGAATCCCTTAATCCCATACCTCTTTAGACACTCTTCTGGTCCTCAAGTCTGGGAAGAAGGGAAATTGCGGGAGAGTATTATAACTGCTTCTGGGAAACATTTTGGTGTCTGGGAAAGACCTTTACCCCATCCCATCTTCTGCTGGAAGGAGGAGACAGAATTTGGGATGTCATATAGCAAGTGAGTTCAAGCAATTTCTTGTTACCCAACCTCCTGAGTCCATAGGACCTGGATATTACCCTGTGATGCCGCATCATCAATAACCACTGTGATTTAGCAATTAGTTAGTGTTAGTCACTCAGTTGTGTCTGACTCTTTGTGACCCCATGGAATGTAACCCACCAGCCTCCTCTGTCCGTGGAATTCTCCAGGCAAGAATACTGGAGTGGGTTTCCATTTCTTTCTCCAGGGGATCTTCCCGACCCAGGGATCTAACCCAGGTCTCCTGCATTGCAGGCAGATTCTTTACTGTCTGAGCCATCAGAGAAGCCTTGATTTAGCAATGAGAGCATCTAATTTAACCCATATTGAATATTCCTTTGATATTTATTTTCCTTCAAGGGTTGAAGCACTTCCAACTGTTTTGAGCAGTAGGTTATCTTCTTTTATTTATCTTTAAGGTATAATTTATATACAATAAAGAATACAAATGTTAAATGTCCAGCTTGAAGGATTTTTACTTTTATGTGTGTATATTCATAACCACATACCAGACCAAAATATAGAACATTTTCAAGTTTGGAAGCTTCCTTTAGGCCCCTTTCCAGTCTGTACCCCTCCAAACTACACACTATTCTCATTTCTATTATCATCAGCTAGTCTTGCTTGTGCTTAAACTTCATATAAATGAAATCATACAGTGTGAACTTTTCTTATCTGGTTTCTTTTGCTTAATGTAATATCTGTGAGAATCATCCATAAATAATATTTTATGACTGGTTCATTTATTTTTAGCTGTATATTACTCTATGAATATTCCATATTATATTTATCTATATATATCACATACATTGTTCCCTACCCTATTATATATATATACATATATACTGCATATCCATATTATATATATATATCTCCATATTATATTGTTATCCATTATCTTTTTGATGAACATTTGAGAGTTTCAAGTTTTATCTTTTGTGAATAAAGATTTGTGAATAGTCTTATACATTTCTGTTGATGAGCATGTGCAGTTATATAGAGCTGAATTCCTGAATCATAAAGTAAGTTTTTGTTCAGTAGTTACTGTCAATGTTCCCAAAATGATTGAGCCTATTTACATCTAAATACATCCTTGGTAACTCTTGGTATGGTTAGTTCTTTCTTTTTCTTTTAATTAAAGTATAGTTGATTTACAATGTTGTGTTAGTTTAAGGTATATAGCAAAGTGATGTATATAGATATATATTCTTCAGATTATTTTTCATTATAGATTATTACAAGATATTGAATACAGTTCTTGTGCTATACAGTACGTCCTTGTTGTTTTTCTGTTATATATATTAGTAATACTGTGTGATCTGTTAATCCCAAACTCCTAATTTATCTGTTGCAACCCCTCCCCCCAACTTTTCCCTTTGGTAACAGTAAATTTGCTTTCTATGTCTGTGAGTCTGTTTCTGTTTTTTAAATAAATTTATTTGTGTCATATTTTAGATTCCACATATAAGTGATAACACATGGTATTTGTCTTTCTCTGACTTACTTCACTTAATGTGATAATCTTTAGATCCACCCATGTTGCTGCAAATGGCATTATTTCATTATTTTCTGCGGTTGAGTAATATTCCATTATATATATAATATATAATAAGTATATATTATATATACCACATCTTCCTTATCCATTCATTTGTTGATGGACACTTAGGTTTTTTCCACGTTTTGGCTATTGTAAATAGTGCTGCTATGAATACTGGAAAACAGTATCTTTTCAAATTACAGTTTTGATCTGTTCTGGATATGTGCCCAGGAGTGGCATTTCTGGATTATATGCAACTCTCTTTTTAATTTAGTTTTTCTTTTTTTCTGGGACAAGGAAGGATTTAATATTACTTGCAGCAAGTAAGGAGAGCACTGGGGATCTTTCCCAAAGCAGTGTCTCCACAAATAGCAAAATTGGGAAATTTTTAAGCTAAGGGGACATACATATCCATGAGGTGGCTTGAACAGTAGAAAATTTAGCTTAGAATTGGGGCAAAGTCTAATTCATAGTTAATTGAAGTCAGAAGAGTCAACATCATCATTCCATTTAAGGTTTAATTCTTGAAGGTTTATAGCCAGCCTCAGAGCATTTCATCACAGATGTAGGGTAAGGATTCTCCAGCAGAGTTCTGGAGGTCAGAGTCCAAAATGAGTCTTACCCAATGAAAACTGAAGGCTTGTTCTTTTGGGGAGAGTATGTTTCCCAGCTTCTAGAGGCTTCCCATATTCCTTGGCTCCTGACCTTGTATCACTCCAACCTCCACTTGCATCCTAACATCATTTTGCTTGGTTTTTAGTTTTTTAAGGAACCTCCATATGGTTCTCTGTAGTGGCTGCACTAATCTACATTCCCACCAAAAGTGTAGGAGAGTTCCCTTTTCTCCACACCCTCTCTAGCATTTATTACTTGTAGATTTTTTTATGATGGCCATTCTGACAGATGTGAGGTGATACCTCACTGTAGTTTTGATTTGCATTTCTTTAATAATTAGCAATGGTGAGTATCCTTTCATGTGCCTGTTGGTCATCTATAGATCTTCTTTCAAATTTAAGTCATTCTGCTGAGCCAGTAGTTGTATCTTATGGTGGCCTTAATTTGCATTTTCCTGGTAAGGAACTATTTTAAGCACTTTTCAGGTGCAGGGCTCCAGTATTTGAGGCATTATAAGGCCTGCAACTGCCCAGCAAGTATCCTCATGCTAAGGGAGTGAAACATTAAATTACAACTAAAAACACAGTGACAGATGAGAAAGCATGAAAGAAAAAAAAATCATTTCTCCTGTTTTATAAACAAGAGGGGCCTATATTTTCATTTTGTATTGGGCCCCACAGATGATGAGCTTAGACCCCACCATTAGCCTGCTGAATGCAGATCTTCAGGGCAGGCTCCGGAATCCTATTTCTACTGCCTCTAGGTTAGTTTAGATCACACTCTTTCTCTACAACTTGGTCCTCTACTTCCAGTGTTGCCTTCATTCTCCCCAGTAACCCCAAATCACTCTCTCCTTTAAAGACAGAATGATCTCTCTAAAACAAAAATTGGATGCACTATTCCTTGCTTCCCATGTCCCCATTTTCCTAGGGTTAAATCCCAGACACTTTAACACCATATACATGGCCCTACGTGATTTGCCCCCTGCTTGTTCTGTAGCAGCCTCAGCTCTCTCCATTCACAGCCTCCAATCACAGAAAACTACTTTCAGTTCCTCCAAAGAGCATGCTCTCTCAGACTTCTGTGCCTTTGCATGTACTCCCATTGTCCCATCTCTCTTCTCCTTATAACCTCCCTACCCTCTTAGAGGTAGGTGGTTAACTCTAACTCATCATTGAAGTTGTAGCTCTTAAGTCTCCCCTATGGAAGTCTTCCTAGATCCTTACATCCTGTTTGCTCCATAATAGTACCATCAGATCAGATCAGATCAGATCAGTCGCTCAGTCGTGTCTGACTCTTTGCGACCCCATGAATCGCAGCACGCCAGGGCTCCCTGTCCATCACCAACTCCCGCCATACTACATTATAATTGCCTGTTTACTTACTTGCTTACCTCTCTCATTAGATAAGAAGTTGCATGAAGGCTTGTACCCTTACCTTCTAGCACAGTATGTTTCTGTGTGCTCCGTTGCTCAGTTGTGTCCAACCCTTCTTGACCTCATGAACTGTAGCCTGTCAGGCTCCTCTGTCCATGGGATTTCCCAGGCAAGAATACTGGAGTGGGTTGCCATTTCCTTTTCCAGAGGATCTTCCCGACCCAGGGATCAAACCCGCATGCATCTCTTCTGTCTCCTCCACTGGCATCCAGATTCTTTACCACTGAGCTCCCAGAGAAGCCCTCTAGCACAGGGCCTGGCACATAGTAGGCATTTATGTTTGTGGAATGAACAAATACATGTTGGAGAACTTCAAGTTCCTTCATATCGAAGGCAAGTTTATGGGGGGAGGGGAAATGAGACTGAAGAATAAACAGGGCCCTGGTGTGGAGGAGATCATATTTCAGGCAAAAGTTCAATTTTGGTTCTGTCAGTGAGAAGGAGACTGACAAATTTTACTCTCAAAATTCACATTCCCTCAAGACGGTCTGTTACTCTCTCTTCCCGATCCATGTCACCTCTATACTTTGGCTTATCTCATCATGGATATACTCCCCAACTGTAGAGTTTAGCGTCCCATTTTTCCTCTGGAATTTCAGTCTTCTGGCCTTTCACCAATTTTTTCACGTTTGTGCAAGTCCTTTCTTGTTATATGGCCCATGTCAGCTTCTGTGTTTTAACTCTTTCAAAAGGTTTTCTACTTTAACATCGACAATTACAGATGATCCTATTCTTGTCACCCTAGGCAAATCCAGAAGCCAGCAAAAATGGTCTATGGATATAAAAAACCTAAATAACAAATGGTGTGGTTAATGAATTACACTTCTGTCTGCCTGATCTCAGTTTCTTTATTTCTTAAAGCCTAGAGGCTTATGATCCCTGATGTATCCACCATCTTGGCCACTGCTGCTAATTTTTAAAAACTGTGTTAAAATACACAACCATGGAGGATTCTCTGTTAGTCAGTGTGATTAGGGCTCCATGCTTCCACCGCAGGGAGCATGGGTTTGAGTCCTAGTCAGGGAACTAAGATTCCCCAAGCAGCACAGCCCAGCTGAGAAAAAAAAGGAAAAACCACACATACAAACAAAAACACAAAATTTATTATCCTAACAACGCTGGGGTGTACAGTTCAGTACATTTACAGTGTAAAGTACATTTACAATGGTGTGTGATCAATCTCCAGAACACTTTTCATCTTGCAAAACTGAGACTCTGCAACCATTAAACAACTCATGTGCCTCTTCTTCTAGCCCCTCGCAATGACCATTCTACTTTCTGTCTCTGAACCTGACAATTCTGAGTACCCCATATAAGTAGAATCCTATAGTATTTGTATTTCTGTGAGTGACTTACTTCACTTAGTATAATGCCCTTAAAGTTTGTGCATGTTGTAGCATGTGTTAAAATTTCCTTCCTTTTTAATGGCAATACTGAATACTGACTAATATTCCATTGGATGTATATACAACATTTTGTTTATCCATTCATCCATCAGTGGACACTTGGGTTGCTTCCACCTTTTTTGCAATTGTGAATAATACTGTGATGAACATGGGTGTAAATATTTCTTTGATATCTTACTTTCAATTTGGGGATCAATATACCTAAAAGTGTAACGGTTGGGTCATATGGTAATGTTATTTTTAATTTCTTGAGGAACCTCTATAGCAGTTGCACTATTTTGCATTCTTACCAACAGTGCACAAGGGTTCCAATTTCTTCACATCCTCATCAACACTTGTTATTTTCTGTTTTTTTTTTTTAATTTAAATGGTAATATCCTAACGGGTGTGAGGTGATATCTCATTATGGTTTTGATTTGCATTTCCTTAATAATTAGTAATGTTGAATATCTTTTCATGTGTTTGCAGTCCATTTATGTATCTTCCTTAGAGAAATGTCAGTAACTCAATTCTTTTTGTCAATGAATAATAGTCCATTGTATTGATAATACATACAGTTTATTTATCCTTTTGTACATTAAAAGACATCTTAGTTGCTTTCAAGTTTTAGCAATTATGAATAATGCCTTCATAACAATGTGTGTGAGTTTTTGCATTATATGGTGAGAGTACTTTAGTTCTATAAGAAAGAGCCACGCTCTCTTCCAAAGGGGCTGTACCATTTTGCATTTCTACCAGCAATGAATGAGAGTTCCTGTGGCTCCATATTCTTGTCAGCATTTGGTGTCAAAGAATGGAAGAGGGAGGAGATAGAGACAACATTATGCCCACCCCTTCCCCAAGCCATCCTCTGGAGCTCCCACTGCTGCAAAGAAACGTGTATTTGTATGTTTCTCTTTAAGGCAATTCATCTTTGTATGTTAAGAAGTATAGGGTCTGGCACAGAGCAGATGCTCACTATGTGTGGAATAAATAAGTAAAACAGTCACAAGTGATAGTACCACGTTCTGGAGAAATCTCTGTGCCAGTGATTCTCAACCTTGTCTCCACATTGGAACCGCTGGGGAAACCGCAGAAAAATGGACAAGCCTGGGTCTCACTCTAAGAATTTCTAATTTGGATGTTCTTGGGTAGGGACTGGATATGAGGATTTTTTATATATTCCCAAGTGATAGTAATACAAGTATCCCACAATTTTTAAAAGTTCCCTTTCCCTTTATGCTGGTTCATTTTTATGAACGACCTATGTTAGTACCTATTTTTTCTAACAACAACAAAAATCCAGAGAGGACTTTTGATTTTACAGAAAATAGTGAAAAGCTAAAATAGCTTTAAGCATTTGTTTCACAGGGAGCAGTTAAAGAGGTGGAGTTTCACCCTGAGTAGTGAGAGTGGCACCACCAAGGCCCCCTCCCCAGGAACCACATTCAGCATCTCAGCCTCAAGCCTTGAAGCCATAGCTTTGAACTGCATCTGTGAGTATCTGTGCTTTATCTTGATGTATTTTTTTTCATCTGTGAGCAAGATGTGTCCTAAGGTAATTGCTTCTTTGATTTACACAATCTTGGCTTCAAAAGGTTTCATAGGAACATTCTATTTCCCAAAAGCAGGGGAAATGTGTATACAGTCCAGACTAAGAATGTCTTGAGGGTGCAGCAGAAACACTTGGAGGGCTTGTTAAAGCACAGATGGCTGGGCTCTACCCCCAGAATATCTGACTCAGTAGGCTTGTGACCCACGAATTTGCATTTTTTAACCAGCTCTCAGGTGATGCTAATGTTGCTGGTCTAGAAGAGAATAGAACAGAAACAGAGATCTCATTCAGCTGTGAGAATCCCACTGTTTTTCCTCTTATTAAGTTCATAATTGACCCCAGGGATGGACTTATGAGTAGTGTACTACTACTAGATATTTTAAATATTTTAATGTGTACTCTCATACTGCCCCCCAAAGAATTTGCAAAGGTAGTAATATTTGAAGAGAAATAAAAAAAGTTTCTGGGAATTACTAATCTATTTTTTTGGCTATTAAAAGCTTATCAAGGCCTTTATTGCAAATGTTATATATAATGCAGTTTTACTCCTTGGAGGAAATAGAACCCTAAGCTTGATGGGGGGAGAGAAGATAGTGAAGGCAGACTGGAATGAGGACATGCAAAATTACTGACTTAATATTTATTGAGAACTGCCTGGGTTTTGACCCTCGGGGTTTTGATTCCTGAGAGCCCAGGAATCCTGGGATGTCTTTAGTTATTGGTGGTTCTGTTCCCTATCTCCACTTCCACTAATTAAACCCTGACCCTCCAAACTGAGCATGTACTGTAATGTCTTCTGTTCCCCTGTTCAAGTTTCTCTTTGATCCACACTCTGCCTCCCTGGATTTCAGCTGTGTCATCTGTAAAGTGGGAGAGAAGGATGCGTGAAACACAAAAAAGCCAACTTGGATATTTGGTCGCTGTGACTTCTACACTAATTCCCTGACTGTGGGGCAGAGCAACACAAAGGCTGGCAAACCTCAGCTCTGCTCTGAAACACCCAAGCCTCCAAAAGGGACCAAAGGGAAGTTAGTTGGCTCTTCCTCATTTGCCTTATGGGGTCAACCTGGTGTAGAGAAAAAGAGACCTGGACTGAGAATTAGGCATCCTGGGTATTAACTGAAAATAACAAAACACTGCACAGCCTAAAAGTTGAGTCATGTTTTATTCTGCGACCATACAGAGGACTATAGTCTGGGAGCTAACCTCTCAGATAGCTCTTTTGGACTGTTCAAAAAGGTAAGAAAGAGCCAGGATAAGTAGTTTTTGCTGGGGGAAAAAAAAAGAACAAAATGTAGTCAAACATCAAAAGATTACTGCTAGTCACACACACAAAAAGAGACATCTCAAGTTTATGATTTCAATGTTTTTCTATGTATGGGAAGACACAAGAGTCTGGGCTCACCTAAATTATTCCTTTGATATACATCTTAACTGTCTAAGGCTAGCATGCTATTTTTCTTCATCCTGAGTTCCCTTCAGGGTATGCTGCCAGGGGCAGCTGCAGAGGCTGACAGGTTGATGGTGTGCAATGTTCCTTGTGCACATTGGTGTGGTCCCAGTTCTGTTTCCTACCTTCTATGAGGTTGGGGGAAATCATTTCACCTACTGGGGACTTCTTGCTGCCTCATCTGTTACATACACAGAGTTAGCTACTGCAAGGTGCTATTTGGAGGATAAAGTGGGAGAATGGAAGTAAAAGCACATGGTACTTATCAGAGTATTTGTATTATATTGGGACCCATCAGCCCACCATACTTCCAGAATATTGTCACTGAGAAGGAACACTCCTACCCCACTTTATAAACGTCATCAAACACTGTAAAACACACCCAAATAAACTAGGATGCATTTGTGCTCATAAATAAAGATATAGCAGAAGCTCAGTTGGAAATCCAATCCAGGTTTGTTCCAGAAACACATTTATACTGAATTTTGTATCCATGAATCCCCTACACCTCATACATATCCCACCTTCCAGTTCAGCCTTTGGGTCATATTCTTAATCTCAAGCTCATAATCCCCAAACTCGAGGGAAAATATCCTTGCCGGGGTTCTGACTCTCAAAAGGAAGAGAGATTTCCGGTTGTAAGGACAATGCCCCTAGACCCTGGCACCTTCTAAAGGAGAAATCTCTTGTAAGCTGTGCTCTTCTGTGAGCAGTGGTCCTTGGCCAATCCAGAACTAAGGAACTCTCCTGCCCTCACTGTACATTTAGAAATGTATTTTAGGTTGTTCTGTTGGTTTTACAATAAGCATGCATGACTTTAGTAAGCAGAGGAACCAAGGATCTTTTTTTTTAGCTATGAAAATACTATCGGTAGAACATTAGTCAGAATTGTTACTGTGTTCTACTTTTGTTTATCGCTGCTTTGAAGTATTCATATATAATGGGGAATACTGAAGTATTCATATACAATATTTTGAGAGTACTAAACCTATGTATTTTCATCCTTTGTAACTCATGGATCTTAGAGTTACTGAGGCTTCAACATCAACCCAGACCGAGGTAGAGAAGATACTCCTTTAGCCATTATTCATGAGGCCTGGTGTACCCCAGGATAGGAGGCTGTGGTGAGGATCATTCAATCTGAAGAGGTATAAGTGGGGAAAAGGAAGGAGAGTAGATCCAGAGGGAGATGGAGATGGTCAGATGCCAATGCCAGAGTTCCAGTCCCTCCTTCCTGGCTGAACTTCAAGGTGAGGAGACTGTCGAGACATCTGGTTGGGCATGGGAGCCCAAGTTAATTGAATTTGGTGACTCCATTCCCAGGGCATGATTTGGAGAGGCTACAGGCCTCTGGAAGCCCAGCCTTTGGCTTCTCTATATCCGGCCTGGGAAGAATGATGGTGTGGTCTCAGAGCAGGCAGGAGAGCAGAGGCAGTTCTCTATAGCCTGTGTGTGACATATAGAAGATATAGGAGTTCCCAACTGCCTCAGTAAGGTACCAGAAAGGGGCTTAGGTCTGATGGAATAGCCAATCTGGAGTCAGGATGGAAAAAATCTCAGTATGTAGTACTTTTTCAAATCAGAAGGAAGTGTCTGAGAACTCAGACCCCACGTGTGTGTGCCAGTGAGTAACAAAAGATTGGGTAAGAGCAGTCCAGAGGCCAGGCTAGGAAGCAGGAGACATGTGGATCTGAGTTCTCCTCTCTCCTGGTGCCATGAAGTCATGTAAGCTCCCACTTTCCCCAAATGCAGCAGCAGCAACCTAAATGAGAGTGGGAGAGGAAATGGAGAGAACTGAGCTTTTTTTCCTTCTGAGTGCTCCCTATGACTTTACTTTTTTCTTTAAAGTAAAATTTTAATTTGTTTTCAGTTATGCCAAACTCTCTCTTTTTTTTTAACCTACATAGTATCTTTTTATTTTATTAGGATAATATGATGTTATGTTGGTTTCTGCCACATATCAACATAAATCAGCCATAGGTATACATATGTCCCCTCCCTCATGAAAATCCCTTCCACCTCCCAGCCCATCCCACCCCTCCAGGTTGTCACAGGGCACCAGATTTGGGTTCCCTGAATCAAACAGCAAATTCCCACTGGCTATCTATTTAGAACTGAGCATTTTACAAATTCAGAGCCATTCAAAAGAGATTACTTAAGTGGCATAAATGGAGATACTGGTGATTTGAAAATGTCAAGATTATTTTCTTCTCTCATTACTCATGGGTTGAAAATTTGAAGACAAGATTAGATCAGTTATGGAAAGATAAAGAAGTTTTATATCTTTTGTACAACTGAGTAGTGCAAAGTGTAAAGGCTCAATGCTGCTCAACATATGTGCTATTAGTTGAATGATATCAATTGTTTGTCCCTTGGTTTTGTGTGTTTTCTTGATTTGCACAATATGCAGTCCTAGAATCCTTGAAAAACAATCACTACACATAGTAACATCATAGCCCAGTTATTGCCATGACCACAGTTCTGATTCCGAGTCACTAGGCTCCACACCTGCTCTGAAGTCACCCTAGTTCTAAAGGTACTTGGAACACCGCTGTGAGCTGTCATTAAAATATTTCCCCAGTTTTATCATCTCAGCTTTATATCCTTCCAGCAGAAATGCACCAAAATTGTTAGAGTACCCAATTTTAAAAAGGAGTTTTCAGAGTGTTTTATATGTTAACACATATATATGTCATATCATCCCAACAACTCTGTCAGTTAGGTGGAAGAAACTGAGTAGTTCCATTTTATAGTAAAAACAAAAATCAATTCTCAGAAGCTTAAGCGTTGTCAGGACCCAGTCATAAAAAGAGAAAGCAAACTAGATCCTTCAACACAGAGAATTCATTTTAGGGGATTGGTTGCAGGCATCTATGTACACAAACTGTTCACATCAACTTGTGAAATTCAGCGATGCCATGTAGGGCAGTTAAAAATTATACATGGTGAATGACCTATATTACAAAAATGAGTACACATTACAAATCAAGTTTCTTTTTGTTTTCCTGGAGCATTGGTTATTAAATATTTACCAGCCCATCACCCATTATATGTACTAGAGGACTGGGAAAAAAGGGAACAATGATGTAACAGAGACAGTAACTGGACTAAACAGTTACCATCCCAGGACCAGGAAACAAAGGAAAGAGACTGGATTATAAAAACCTAGGATGTCCAAGGAGGGGCCCCCAGAGCCCAGGCTCAGTCTGCAGAGGGGTGGCTGCACCCTTGGTGTGCATACAGCCGAGGGGCACAATGATAACTGTATAAAGATACTAAAGGAACATGGGGGCCACAACCTACCAGTGATGCTGGGGTGAAACTGATAGGGATAGCAAGCCAACAGAAAGCCTTCCTTCTCCTCCTGTCTTGAATCTCCCTCCAGCACCCCTATTGGCAGAGCTTAACAGAGACGAGCAGCAAAGAAGAAACGTGGTTTGCAGAGTCCCCAGCTGCAGTATTTTAAAGTCACATATAGAAGATGGTTTGGGGTGAGAGACAATAGCTTAAAAACTAGAACATTAAGGGACTTACCAAAGGTTACGTAGTGTCATCTGTCTAGTTCCCTGTGATATTTCAATGCCTATGCAATCCTTGGTGTATAATATGCACTCAGTAAGCAATTGAAGGGGCATCCCTGCTGGCTCAGAAGGTCAAGAATCTGCCTTCAAAGGAGGAGACCTTGGTTCAATCCCTGGGTCTGGAAGATCCCCTGAAGAAAGTGAAAGTCCCTCAGTCATGTCCGGCTCTTTGCAAGCCCATGGATTGTAGCCGGCCAGACTCCTCCGTCCATGGAATTCTCCAGGCAAGAATACTGCAGTGGGTAGCCATTCCCTTCTCCAGGGGATCTTCCCAACCCAGGGATCAAATCCAGGTCTCCTGCATTGCAGGCGGATTCTTTACTATCTCAATTTACCTGGAGAAGGAAATGGCGACCGACTCCAGTATTCTTGCCTGGAGAAACACACGAACAGAGAAGCCTGGTGAGCTACAGTCCATGGCTAAAGAGTTAGACACGACTGAGCAACTAAGCGACTGCTACTGCTAAGTCACTTCAGTCGTGTCCGACTCTGTGCGACCCCATAGACGGCAGCCCACCAGGCTCCTCTGTCCCTGGGACTCTCCAGGCAAGAACACTGGAGTGGGTTGCCATTTCCCTCTCCAATGCATGAAAGTGAAAAGTGAAAGTGAAGTCACTCTCATGCTCGACTCTTAGCGACCCCATGGACTGGAGCCTACCAGGCTCCTCCGTCCATGGGATCCTCCAGGCAAGAGTACTGGAGTGGGGTGCCATGTAAGCGACACACACAAGCAATTGTGGGAGGAAGGAAAGAAGACTAGCCCAGCACACATTTAAAGGCAAGAAGATGTAAGCACCATCACAGCATCGCGTATGTCTTTATGCTTGACCCTGTTGTCTCCCAGTGCTGCTGTGGGAGCTACCCGAAGGAGGAACTACAACCTGATGCTTAGCAGAAATGATCTGTATTCAAATCCCAGCCCCACTCTTTAAGACTTGTGTGGCCTTGGGCAAACAAATCACTCAACATCTCTAAACCTTGGTTTCCTCCTCTCTAAAATGAAGATAATAATAGTGTATAAGACTTAAATGGGCTTCCCTGGCGGCTCAGAATGTAAAGAATCTGCCTGAAATGCAGGAGGAAACCCAGGTTTGATCCCTGGGTCTGGAAGATCTCCTGGAGAAGGGAATGTCTACCCACTCCAAAATTCTTGCCTGGAGTTTCGCCTGGAGAATTCTATGGACAGAGGAGTACACACTTTGGTTTAAACAAGGTAAATAGGCTTAAATAAGGCAATCAATTGTTTGTGGTACAAATTCAATCAAAGCTCTCTGTTACTTTCACCCCAGACCCCAGAAGGGTGGGCAGATAAATGGCTAGTTGAGGCCAGTGACCCCATTGTTCTGGGCTTCCCCTTCTGCTTCCCAGCACTGGCCAAGACCCAGACTGGAGGAACAGGGATCTGCCTGGGGCTGCCACAGTCAGGCTAAAGGTTGGAAAAGAAAGCCAGGCTGGCCAGGTCCATTTTCGCCAGCCCCCATACACAGCATATGGTACCTCAGGGCGAGTAGGAGATGGGAATCTGTGTGTTTTCTAACAGCTCTACGTTTCAAAGCAAGTTTACTCCCGACTGGGACAAACGCGGGTGTGGCGGTTCCTTGCATTCAAAAAAAACAAAAGAAAGGAAAACAAAGAGGACCCCCGCCGTCAACCCCCGGAAGGCCCGCCGACCTTTTCCCAGGCAAAATGTGCCGGGAAAGAGGGGGGTCGTCTTTTGTGGCTGATGCCCGGATTTGGAGACTAGGAGCATGTCTAAACAAAAACAACAATAAGTGCATCCCTCTCGGGGGCTCAAGTCTGAAGTCTCACCCCTCAAAGCACCGGGGCCCCAGGGACGGGGCGGGCCGGGTCCCAGCCTCTCTCCCAGCGGGTCCCGGGCCAGGCTGAACGCGCCCCGCCCGGGGAAGCACCCGCTCCCCCTGCCGGAATCCCGGGAATGTCGCCGGTACGGGAAGCATCTGGACGGTCCTCTAGGCAGAGGGAGGGGGTCAAACCTGGAATTTCTCGGGTGCTTTTGCACAAATTCCCCTCGAGCTTTTCAAGTCCTGTAAAGTTGAAACCTATGAGAGTAAAAAGGTAGCCGCCCTACTTCCCCGGGCATACTTTCTCGCGGCAAAGACTCCCAATCCCCGCTCTGCGAGCACCCAAACGCCCCTTTCCCTGGCTCGAAGGATCCCTTCTTTGTGTCTGAGGGAGGAAGCCCTTCCCCGCCTGGAAACCCACAGGGCCGGCCCGGGCAGGTGTTTCCACTGGATTGTCGCCATCTTGTGGCAGGATTGGGTGGCCACTGTGGCCCATCCGCCAGACCAGCCTGCCTGTAACTTTTTTAGGTCTCAAATGTACTGTTGCTTCTTTCCCCCAACCACCTAGGAATGGAAAAATTTAAATCCGTGGACAAGGAGTTGAACTCTGAGGCTCTTGTCCCCTCCTCGCTCACCTACATGCACGGTGTCTTTCTAAAGGCATTCAAGTGTTGGCTGGAGAGACCAGCTTTCCTAAGGGCTCTGCCTCCTGAGGCGCCAAAACCAACCTTAAGGAGATGCCAATCCCCCACCAATTTCCCATGATACAAACTAATGATTAACAAGAAAGAGTCCTGTTCCTACTGGTTAGTAATGTCATTACGCTTGATGAGTATTATTAAAGGACCCCTGTTATTAAAGACTCCCTGTTATTATTATTCAGCATTTGTATTCTGTTTTTTTTTTTGTTTTTTGTTTTTGTTTTTTCCAAAACGCTCAGGTTATTATCTCCTTGGGTTTTCCAAACACTCCAGAGAGGCAGGCAGGTGACAACTTCATTTTATAAAATAGGGAAACTGAGGCACTGTAATTAGTGGCAAGTTCATGGATTGATGAGTCAACAGTAGTCATTTCTTCCCAGATGATTACTGTCTTACTCCAAAGTGTCATAGATGCCAGTAGATGGTAAATAGATACCCTAACCTGGAAAACTAGTTTCTCTCACCCACTTTTATGACCTATTGTAATCACATTAGAAACCCATCCCAGAAGTTTTAAAACTTACTAGTCGTATGCTCACTGCATTGAGCATATGGGTGTTGTTAATTGCATTTATTTTATTTTTACAAGGCAAACACAACTCATTTTTAAAAAATAAAAGCAAGGGTGTTACAATGAGTAAACCAGATGTATCCTGATTTGGAGAATAAACTGGTTTTCAAGACACTCGTTCATTATGAAAATACCTTATTCATTAGATATTAGCAAGCATTAAAAAAGACCAATAAAAAACTGACCATCTTATTTTAAACTCTGTTATCTTCTCAGAGACATGAAGAGCTGTTTTCTGCTTTCAGACTTTACTTCTCCTTTTCAAAAAAGTCTTCAGTCTTATTAGTTGGTGCACTCATATTACCAGAGGGCCTTAAGTTTCTTCAATAACTTTTTTTCTTTCCAGAAGAGACAACAAAAGAAATTACTTTGCTCTGCTCATAGAAAGCAGCCATATAATACGGTCTCCTTCCCTCCTTTTTATTTCCCCTCCTTCGTCAAAGAAATGGATTCTGTCATTCTGGAAGTCTCCAGTGGGAAGCCCTAGTTGGTTTGAATTCAGAGCTGAGTCAGCCAGGAGACCTAGGAGGGTTTGAGAGGCATGTCCTCTCCCCAGTTGCTGAGTTAGCCTAGCCCCCAGTAGAGCTATAAAGTTGAAGAAGTTTGTCCTTGGAGCTCTCCCAAACAACCTTTAGTGCTCTCTTTTTACCCAGTTCTCACCCAAAATAACACATTTCTAAATGTACATGTTTAAAGAAGTTAAGAAAGCTGTTTGCTGGTCTGGGGGAAATTAGGCTAGACTTCTCAACCAACCTTCCATTAGATTCATTCAACTCATTCATTCACTCAGAAGGGATGTATTTATAAACTGTATTAATAAATACTCTTGATGGGCCTATGAAAACAAAGCACTTCAAATTCACTTTTCCTATGCAGCAAACCTTTGAGACAGATTCTCATTATCCTGTTTACAGGTGAGGAAACAAAAGTTAAAAAAAAGTTCAAATAACCCGCTCACAGTCACACAGGTAGAGGTAGAACTGGGATAGGACTGGCTATAAGGTCATAACTTCTGTGCACTCAGAAGTATGAAGCTCCCTTCACCATCTGAATTCCTGCGAGTAGGAAAACGAGACTTGGGAGAGTGATAAGTAAATAGGAAATGAGTTGAAAAAAACAATAGAGTGACAAAATATCCCCTGTCGGTGGGGAAAGGGTCCTGTGCACACACCGGACATTTACTGTGTCGATAGAGTGGACTCCTGCAGGCTGGCCAGCCTCATCCTTTTGTCTCTGTCTTAGGCCAGCTGGACGAGGTGGGATAGGATGACGAATCAAGAGAGAAGTATGCATGCGAAATTGCTTCAGTCGTGTCCAACTCTTTGCAGCCCTATGGACCGTAGCCCACCAGTCTCATCTGTCCATGGGAGTCTCCAGGCAAGAATACTGGAGTGGATTGCCATGCCCTCCTCCAGGGGATCTTCCAGAGCCAGGGATCGAATCTGAGTCTCTTGTCTTTTGCATTGGCAGGCGGGTACTTGACCACTAGGGCCATCTGGGAAGCGTATGACTCCCCACACTCTTTCTGACTCTTTCAACTTCCAGTCAATAGGGAAAAGAGTTCTCCAAAGAAATCCCAGCCTTCATCATATACAAAGAGGGTCCAAAGCCCTAGACAGTCCTAGTTGAAAAAAATATGTAGGTCCGTATTAGTGTGGTAAGTGGGAATTTTTTCAGGCAGTACAGTATACACTGAATAATAAAAGGGTGACATAACAATGGGGGCTGTGACTTCCACTCAATTGTGAGATTTAAGAAATTGATAGGAAATTGACAGGCAATAAGCAGCATTATTGAGAGTACTACTCTGGAGTCAAGCTGCCTGAATTGATATCCCAGCACCATCACTTATTAGCTGTATGAACTTGGGCAAGAAATTTGGCCTATCTGTGCCTCCATTTCTTCATCTGTAAAATGGGAGTAATTATAGTTACCTGCCTTATAAGTTGATGTGAAGATTATATGAGTTAATGTATGTGCTTAGAGTAGTGTCTGGTCCATGGTTTAACACAATGCAAATATTAGTATTTACTATCATTATAATAAAAAGAAAGTTTTCAGTCAAATTTATCTGGGCTTCTATCACTGCTAGGTGGTCCTGGATAAGTTATCCAACCTCCTTGAGCTTCAGTGTCCTCATCTATAAAATAGAGTGATAACACCTATGCAAGCAGGGGCATTGTGAGGAGTGAAATAATGTGCATGAAAATACTCACCACAGTATTGGTATTAATAGTATATAGCATTAACAGTAGCTCAGTAAATTCTAATTTCCTTTCTTTCTTTAACACTCATGAATTTTTTGGAGTATGTTTAGTGGTAGCAAAAGAATACTAAAATTTAAAATATGTGTAATCTATAATATATATTTTATAATTAAACCATGTAAATTAAAGTATCTTTTATACTAAAAAGAGAACTCTGTGGCTTGCAGGGGTGTCATAGCACCCAGACATAAAATGGCAGCCAAGCAGGCCTGTTCCTCAGGAAAACTGTGAGACATGTCAACAGCAGGCCTACCCCCAGCTTTCTGTTTGATGTTTTGCTGTGGTTCAACCTTGCCTTCCTCTTCAGATTGTCTGAAGGCAGGGTCTTTGGGAGGAGTGGGGAATGGGATAGGAAAGGAACTTGAAACGACTCACCCAGGGGTCCCGGTGCTCACAATTGCTTCAGCCCTTTTTTTTTTTCTTGAAGTCAAGGTCTGAAGTCTGAGGGACTGCATCAGGGCTGAGTGGAAGGAGAGGCTCAGCACGGGCTTCTGGCACTCTAAGACACCCTGGACCAGATGGGGGTCCAGAGCATCCTTGCTCCTTGCTCCTCAAAGGGCAGCATAAACAACATCCAGGGTCCTGTTAGAAATGCAGAATCTCGGCTTCCACTCAAGACCTACAGAATCAGAGTATGTGTTTTAACAAGATTCCTGGGAGATTTGGATGCACATCAAAGTTTGGGAAGCCTTGAGTTAGAACCCATGAAGCCTGTGTGGTCTGAATGGATGTGGGATTGGGACATCTGCTTTAAAGTGTGTGTCTCCTCTTCATTTCCTTTTCCCTTGAACCCACACTGTGCACCTTATACAGAAAAGGCAGTGGCTTGCTACATGGAGAGTGACCACTTTAATAGATGAGAACTCTCAAGAAGCACAAAACTGGGCACTGGCCCAGATGACAACTGAAAACTTACTTCGTTTTTCAAATAGGGTTGTGAGAACAACAGTCAGGCAGGATCTGTGGAGCACCTATTTGCGCCAGGTGCCTACTGTATGCAAGCCCTATGGGTGACACAAAGAAATACCATAGTACTGATCTGGGAGTCTTCAGACCTCTGGGCTCTGGTCCAAACCTCATTTTTAAGTTGCTGGGCAATTCCCTTCACCCCTCAAACATCTTCCTTTCCTGTCTGAAAAACGTGTAGGTCAGATGAGAGGATACTAAATTCCCATCCAAATCTAAAGCGATCTGATTCAAATAGCCCTAGCCTCAAAACCTTAGTCTAATTGAATAGACAAAATGATTTTAAATGATTACACATGAAACAGAGGGCAACTCAGGACAGGATGTGATTAAGGGCTGAGTTGTTCAGAACTGGCAGCGTAGCGATCAAGGACTCCTGGAAGCTGTGTGTAAAGGGCAGTGTTTGGAACCTTTCCAAACTCCTCCCCTCGCTCCCAGAGCCAATAGTGAGGGGGGGCGGGATGGACTTCCACAAGAAGCCACTAGGTGGCGCTGTCATGATGTGAAATCCATGACTGGCAGGGACCCTTCGAGGGAAAACCTTTGCTGCCCCTCTGGCTAAAAGAACAATGTGTGCGTGTGTGCCTGAGCGTTTTCGTGTGTGTGTTTGCGCGCGCGCTCAGTTGTGTTCGGCTCTTTGCGATCCCACTGTCTGTAGCCCACCGTGCTCCTCTGTCTATGGGATTTTCCCACAAGAATACTGGAGTGAGTTGCCATTTTCTCCTCCAGGTGTTTCTTCCTGATCCAGGGATTGAACCTGCGTCTCCCCTGTCTCCTGCATTGGCAAGCAGATTCTTTAACTCCGAGGCACCTGGGAATCACTAAAGGAACAATACTGGTTTCCAGACCTTAGAAACACAGGTTTCTAAGAGTGCTGAGGAACTCAGAGCGCAGGGTCGTCTTGTGTCTAAGCAGGAGTCAATGCATTCATTCTGCCCTGCTCAGATGACATGAAACATGAAAAAAGCAACCAGCAAGAATGGCAGCAGAGAGCACAAAAAAGAGCCCACCTTCTTACACACACACACACTTTCAGCCATTGTTGTGTTGGGAATTCCCCTTCCCAAACTGGGTCTCTACCCCCACTTCCTGATCTTACTTCTCACTTGCCCTACGAACAGCAGGGAATTTGAGCCTAAATCTGAAGCCCTTCTTCCACATACCCACCTGCAGCAGAGCTTGGTTCTCCCATGGACAGGGACAGGCTCCAGTCTGGTCACTTTGTCCTGAGGTGAGCACTGTCTGCTCCAGAGCCACCAGCATACCTCAACATTCTCTCCATTTCATTACCCTGCAAAGGCAAGGGGTAGGGGGGAGGACACAGCATTTATAAAGGTTCTTCTATGTACCAGGCTCTAGGCTAGGTACTTTGCATGTATTGCTCGGGAGTCTACTTCCTCTGCCCTGGTTCCCATTCCCCACTCCCACTCTGCCCTTGAAAAACAACACAAACTGAAACTTGTGAACTCTCCTAGGGAAATAACAAGCAATTACTCTGAGGTATAGGTGAAAGTGAGCAAAACTTGCAGCCCCCACACCTTGGTCATTTTCATTTCTGTTTCTTGACAACCATGTGACCGTATGACTTCATTTAACCTTTCTGAGCCTCAATTTCCACATCTGTAAAATAAAGTAGGGGTTATATAACCTATATGCTGCTGCTGCTGCTAAGTTGCTTCAGTTGTGTCCGACTCTGTGCGATCCCAGAGACGGCAGCCCACCAGGCTCCCCCGTCCCTGGGATTCTCCAGGCAAGAACACTGGAGTGGGTTGCCATTTCCTTCTCCAATGCATGAAAGTGAGAAGTGAAAGTGAAGTCGCTCAGTCGTATTCGACTCTTAGCGACCCCATGGACTGCAGCCCACCAGGCTCCTCCATCCATGGGATTTTCCAGGCAAGAGTACTGGAGTGGGGTGCCATTGCCTTCTCCCATATAACCTATATAGGAACTAATTTTTTATTTTAAAGTTTCTTACTGTATTAACTTTTTTTGTGGTGTAATTGACATCCTACAAAGTGGACATCAGTGTACAGCCCGTTGAATTTTCAGGCCAACATCCAACACCCAGACTAAGAACCAAATACAATCAGTATCCTTGAGCCCTCCTCCAGTGACTAACCTCCCCTACTCCCACCAGGGTGCACACCAGCCCCACTTGTAAGAGAGCAAGTTAGTTTTTGCCTATTTTATATTATACTTTAAATACATGAAATCATATAATATGTACTTTTTTGTATCTGGCGTCTCTCATTAAACATCATATTTCACAGTAGCAATAATAGTTTGTTTATTCTATTTACTGAAAGGAATTCCACTGTGTGACTATACAACAATTTAGCCATTCTACAATTGTTGGCCATTTGGGGGAGAGTATTATAAACAATACTTCTCTGAACTTCCTAGTAGCTATCTTTTTCCCAATAATTTTTATTGTGGTAAAATACATATAAAATTTACCACCTTAACCATTTCTCAAAATTAAGATGTAATTGACATATAGCATTATATTAGTTTCAGATGGACAACATAATGATCCAATATTTGTATTTGGTTTCAAAGTGATTACCACAATAAGTCTAATTAACACCCATCATCTTGACCACGTAGCATGTAGTTCAATAGTTAATAAATACATAATTTTGTGCAACCATCACTACCATCCATCTCCATAAAAGTTATCGTATAATACTGAAATTCTATACTATGAATTCTCCATTCCCCCTCCAGCCCCTGCTGCTGCTAAGTCACTTCAGTCGTGTCTGACTCTCTGCGACCCCATAGACATCAGCCCACCAGGCTCCCCAGTCCCTGGGATTCTCCAGACAAGAACACTGGAGTAGGTTGCCATTTCCTTCTCCAATGCATGAAAGTGAAAAGTGAAAGTGAAGTCGCTCAGTCGTGTCCAGCCCCTAGCAGCCATCATTCTATTTTATGTCCCTGGGTGATTTTGATTACTCTAAGTACTTCATGTAAGTGATCTAGCACATATTACTATCTTTTGGTGAATGTTTATACTCATTTCTATTTGACACAAGACTCTGATTTCTAATATTTCCCTTTTTGTGCCACTTTCAAGTAAATTTGAATTTGCACAAGTTAAGGCATCTGTGTCTTGGTGACAAGCACACCCCTTTCCTGGTAGGCTGGCTGTGAAGGAATTTGAGAAGATTCAGCCCCGGCTGACAGAACCTTTAACAGGTGTGTTGCTACCTTTCGGTCCTGCACAACCTCTATAGCTCATTTCATGTGTTTTTATTGTTTCCAAAATTAGGTTGTCAGATCATTGAACAAAAAGGAATTTATCTTTGTATCTTTGTATCCCTTGTTATTATATCTCCCACAGAGCTGACCAGAAATTGGGAACAAAGTAGATGGATGTTCAATTGATTGTTTTTATATTAAGCCCGTTAGGTTGGCCCACACTAGATTAGATTAAACAAGACCAGCCAGTGGAGGAAGAAATGCCACCATAGGAAGTCTAAATTATTCTGGAGTAAGAAAGTGCACTGAGAAAGGGCAAAAGGCTCTTTTCACTAATTCTTATCAAAAGATGCCCTTGTGTTTGATTGGCTCTGATTTGGTCCCATGCGGTGTCTGAAAAAATTAATCCAGTCAGGGTCTTGCAATACATATATGTCTGTTTTTAAAAACTATATGCATATATGCATTTCATTAAATTTTGAGATCATGAAACAAAGAAAACCACATATAACACGTAGATGCAATATACTGAGTAACTAGTGTACAATTATATAATCACTATGCAGATCCAGAGGGAAAACTTGGCTGGCATCCCCAAAGCCCTTATGCCATGTGTCTCTTCCTGATCACAACCCCCTCCTTCCCTCCAGAGACAACTATTATCCTGACTTTTATAGTAATCATTTCCTTGTCTTTTAGTTCTGACAAATTAGCATCTTTTAAAAACATAGTTTTGACTGTTTTGAATTTTATATAAATGCTATGTGTGTGTTCCTTTCCATCTTGTTCTTTTATTCAGTATTGCTTTATGATTGCTGTCTCATGTAGCTATAGTTCATTTGTTTTCATTGGAGTGTAGTATTTCAATCTACAAATATGCCACAATTTATTTATTCAATTGTTGTTGGGAATTTGCGGTTGACTCCAGTTTAGGCTGTTTGGGAATAATGTTGCCAGTATAGCTATTCCTATACACATTTCCTGATATTTATGTTATACATTTCTCTAGCATATACATTTAGAAGTGAAATGACTGGTTCATAATATTTGCATATCTTCAGCTTTACTGTACTCTACCAAAGTGTTTTTTAAAAATTCTAACTATTTACACTCCCATAAGCCATAGAAAAAAGTTCCCATTACTTCACATCCTTGCAAGTACTTTGTATTGTGAGGCCTCTTAATTTTTGCCAAACTGATGCCTCTGTGGTAGATTTTCATTGTGGTTTTAATTTGTATCTCCTTCTATATCAATGTGATGGCTGCTTTTTAATTTATTTATTAACTATGTGTTCTTCCACTTTTGAGAGGTGCCAAAGTCCTTTCTTCTTTTTATTGTCCATTTCTCATTGATCTTTTGAACTGTGGTATTGGAGAAGACTCTTGAGAGTCCCTTGGACTGCAAGGAGATCCAACCAGGCCATCCTAAAGGAGATCAGTCCTGGGTGTTCATTGGAAGGACTGATGCTGAAGCTGAAACTCCAATACTTTGGCCACCCCATGTGAAAAGTTTTCCTCATTGGAAAAGACCCTGATGCTGGGAGGGATTGAGGGCAGGAGGAGAAGGGGATGACAGAGGATGAGATGGCTGGATGGCATCACCAACTCGATGGACATGAGTTTGAGTGAACTCCAGGAGTTGGTGATGGACAGAGAGGCCTGGAGTTCTGCGATTCATGGGGTCGCAAAGAGTCAGACACGACTGAGCGACTGAACTGACTGAACTGACATATGTATTCTAGATCCAGGGCCTTTGTCAACAGAACATGTTGGGAATATCTTCTCCTATTTTACGAACTATGGTTTCTCTTTCTTTATAGTATCTTACAGTAAACAGAAAGTTCCTAATTTAAATGTAGTCAAGGGACTTCTCTGGTGGTCCAGTGGATAAGACTCTGTACTTCCACTGCAGGGGGCACAGGTTCAGTCCCTAATCATGGCAGCTAAGATCCCTGAATGCTGTGCGGTGTGGCCAAAACAATGTGGTCACAAGTTTCAATCCTTTCTTGTATGATTGGTGCTTCTGTTTCATATTCAAGATACCTTGTTTAAGATATTTTCAAGGTCATGAAGATATTTTTTGATATTATTATTGTTCAGTCACCAAGTTGTGTCCAACTCTTTGCAACCCCATGGACTGCAGCACTCCAGGCTTCCCTGCCCTTCACCATCTCCCAGAGCTTGCTCAAACTCAGGTCCATTGAGTCAGTGATGCCATCCAACCATCTCATCCTCTGTCATCCCCTTCTCCTCCTGCCTTCAATCTTTCACAGCCTCAGGGCCTTTTCTAATAATATTTTTCTAATTATATTTGATATTTTATAATATTATTGTATGTTATCTCCTACAATTTTACTGGTTTTCCTTTCACATATTGGTGTATAATCTACATGGAACTAGCTTTTATGTATGGTGTGAGGTAGGGATCCAATTTAAAATGTTTCCACATGAACACCCAAATAGCCAGAGTTAAAAAAACTGTCCTATTACCAATATTCTGCATAGAACTGTTTTAAATAAATGACAAAATAATATGTGTGTGGATTGGTGGCCAGCCTCTCCGTTTCTTCCAATGGTCTGTCTATCTCCACACAAATACCACACTGCCATATTTATTATAATTTTATAATAAATTATTATATCAGAAAGAGCAGTTTTTCCCACCCAGTTCTTCTTCTTCAAGAATATATTGATGATTTTTTATCTTTTTTTATTTTTATATAAATGTAGAATTCCCTTGGACAGCAAGGAGATCCAACCAGTCCATCCTAAAGGAAATAAGTCCTGAATATTCCTTGGAAGGACTCATGCTGAAGCTGAAACTCCAATACTTTGGCCACCTGATGAGAAGAACTGACTCATTGGAAAAGACCCTGATGCTGGGAAAGATTGAAGGCAGGAGGAGAAGGGGATGACAGAGGATGAGATGGTTGGATGGCATCACTGACTCAGTGGACATGAATTTGAGTAAACTCTGAGAGTTAGTGATGGACAGGGAGTCCTGGTGTGCTGTAGTCCATGGGGTCGCAGAGTTGGACATGCCCGAGCAACTGAACTGAACTGAACTGAGAATTGGCTTATGAGCTTTCAAGAAAGGATAAGGATTTTTAAAGAGATTGTTATTAATTTCTAGTGTAATATCTTTGTAGTCAGAATAGTATTCTGTATGATGACAGTCTTTCCATATGTGTGGATATTTTCTTTATGGAAAAGTATAATACTTATCTTTGAAATAGTTCTCACATGCTTGAAAAATATGTATTATACAGTTGTTGGTATAATATCCTGTATGTAGCCATTAAATAAATTTCTTGTTCAAATCTTTTTTATCCTTTACATATATTTGTTCTATCAATAACTGAGAGAAGAGTTTTTAAAAGCTCCCTTAAATTTTGAACTTTCTTATTTTTCCTGTGTAGGTCTGTGAAAGTGAAAGTCACTTAGTCATGTCCAACTCTTTGCGACCCCATGGGTTATACAGTCTATGGAATTCTCCAGGCCAAAATACTGGAGTGGGTAGCCTTTCCCTTCTCCAGGGGATCTTCCCAACCCAGGGATTGAACCTAGGTCTCCCTCATTGCAGGTGGGTTCTTTACCAGCTGAGCCACAAGTTCTATCAATAACCGAGAGAAGAGTCTTTAAAAGCTCCCTTAAACAAAAAAATTGTGAATTTTTAAATTTCTCCTTGTGGTAGGTCTATGATTCAACTAAAGTTAGTTTCTGTGTGTGCTCTGTGTTAGGGGCTGAATATATGGTTTCTTAATTTCAGTAAGTGCTGACAGATTGCTTATCAGACTAACTCTACTCATTTCAATCATACCAGCAGTGTACAGAGTTCTTTTCTCCCCACATTCTCTTTAACATTTGATATTATCTACCTTGCTAGTTTTTGCCAAAGCAAGGGGTATCTCGTTTTAATGAAAATTTCTACAATTAATTGAATTTGAGTCACCGTTGATTTTTGTGATGCTATCCAATGATCCTATTAAGAAATCTACTGTTATTCTATATCTTGTTTCTTTTTTGTCATCTAATTTTCTCTTGAAGCTTTTCTAATACCTTTTCTTCATCTATGGTACTGAAATTTCAAAATGATGCATCTTCTTCCACTTAAAGGGCTGTTAAATATGGAAAACTATGTCCTTTGGTTATGGGGTAATTTCTTCCCTTCTGTTGCCTCTGTTCTTTCTTTTTTTGAACTCTCATTCACAAATTAGACATTCCAGATTGACCCTCCATGTTTCTTTCATGTTCTTTACTTTTTTATAACTTACTTTACTTGGGTGGAGATACCAATGATCTTACATAACAAATCTCATCTTCCTAAAGCTTCAGCTGTTCTCTGCTGCTTCTATTTCGTAACATGCCATCATAACTTTTTTAAAAAGTATGAGATTTTCTTATCTCTCTAAGCATAATAATTGAACTTTATCTTTTAAAAAATTTCTTCTGTTTCCTGAATTTTTTCAGGTAATTTTAAGACCTTTTGTGCAGCAACATGGATAGACCTAGAGAATATCAGACTGAATGTAGTAAACCAGAGAAAGACAAATATTTTATGATATTGCTTATATTTGGAATCTAAAAAATGATACATATGAACTTATTTACAAAACAGAAAGAGAGTCACAGACATAGAAAACAAACTTATGGTCACCAAAGCGAAAGAGGAGTAGGGGAGAAATAAATTAGGAGATTGGGATTAACAGTCATGTCGGACTCTTTGTGACCCCATGGACTAAACAGTCCATGGAATTCTTCAGGCCAGAATACTGGAGTGGGTAGCCTATCCCTTCTGCAGTGGATCTTCCCAACCCAGGAATTGAACCAGGGTCTCCTGCATTGCAGACAGATTCTTTACCAGCTGAGCTACCAGGGAAGCCATCATATATATACTGCTGCTGCTACTGCTGCTAAATCGCGTCAGTCGTGTCTGACTCTGTGCGACCCCATAAACGGGAGCCCACCAGGCTCCCCCATCCCTGGGATTCTCCAAGCAAGAACACTGGAGTGGGTTGCCATTTCCTTCTCCAATGCATGAAAGTGAAAAGTGAAAGTGAAGTTGCTCAGTCGTGTCCAACTCTTAGCGACCCCATGGACTGCAGCCTACCGGGCTCCTCCATCCATGGGATTTTCCAGGCAAGAGTACTGGAGTGGGGTGGCATTGCCGGTATATATATACTACAATACAAAAAAATAGATTACCAACAAAGACCTACTGTATAGCACAGGGAACTATACATTTTGTAATAACCTGTAAGGGAAGGAAATCACTGTGCTATATATCTGAAATAAGCATGATATTGTAAATCAACTGTACTTCAATTTTTTTAAAAAAAGTAATAAAAAGATCTTTCTTCTTGTTTTCCCTCTTTTTCATTTTAGAGGCTTTCTTCAAATGTCAGATTATCGTTGATTATTAATATTTAGAATTTAAAAGTCATGAAATTATGAAAGCAATTGTATGTAGAAAACTTAATGACTGAGGGCTTCCAGTCCAGCGTATGAATGAAGCTTGGAAGACACCACTCCATCCTAATAAATAAAAAGCTGAAAAAACTGAAAAACTACCAACTCTTCTTAGATCCATAGAAGAAGTGAGATCACAGGGCAAACTACTGCCCTCCAAATTGGAGACTGCTACTGCTACTGCTGCTAAGTCACTTCAGTCGTGTCCGACTCTGTGCGACCCCATCGACGGCAGCCCACACCAACAAACATTGAGAATCACAACTTAGTGGAGCAGAAACCCGTAAGCAGCAGTCTCCACAGGAATCAGTGCTGAGTGGAGAAACCTGAGCTGTAATTGACAAATTGTTGGAGGCTCAATGTAGACAAGTCTGAGAGATTAAAAATCAAAAGAATCCAGGGGGAGCCAGTCACTACAGAACCCCTATTCTTCTTTTACCTCCAGGTCCTCAAAGTGAATATTGGAGGAAAAATTCCCTCATGCTTCCAGCAGGGAGGGGGAAAATGAACCATTCTTAAATATGCTAGAGCATTCTATTTTTCTTAAGTTCTTCTCTAAGGAGAAACTAGTTAACCAGAGGCCAACATATTGGGTTTTATTAGAGTCTAACTGACCTGGGGGAAGGGAAATATGCAATTTCATTCTACCTAAGGGGTGGGAAGCACTGAAAAGCACAGGCAAAGTACCACAATCCAGATAGAGACTCAGCCAACTACAGAGATCTAATTAAGACCTAAGAACACTTTCACTCCCCCACACTTTACCAACTCATTATTAAAGCCTTATTTGCAACAGTTTCTTTAACATTATTTCCAACTATCAAAAAATTATAAAACGTACTAAAAAGCAAAAGATAGTTGAAGAGACAGAGCAAGCATCAGGACCAGACTCACATATGGCAGGGATGTTGGTATTATTGAACTTGGCATTTAAAATAGCTGATTAATATGCTAAGGGACTAATGGATAAAATAGATAGTATGCCAGAACACATGGGTAGTGTAAACAGAGAGATGGGAATCCTAAGAAAGAACCTAAAAGAAATTCTAGATACAAAAAATTATAACAGAAGAATGATTCAAGCTACTTTCTCAACTTGTTGAAAAATATCTACAAAAAAATCTATAGCTAGCATCACACTTACTGGCAAAAAAAAAAACTGACAAGAAACTTTCCCACAAAGAGCAGGAACAAATCAGTGACATTCTCTCTCACCTACTCATATTTTAACATCACTCTAGAAGTTCTGGCCAATGCAGTATGGCAAGAAAAGAAAAGGTATATAGATTGAGAAGGAAGAAATAAAACTTTGTCTGCAGAGGACATGATCATCTATGTAGAAAATCTGAAAGAATCAACAAAAACATCTGGAACTAATAAGCAATTATAGCAAGATTTTAGGATATAAGATTAATTTACAACAGTCAATAGGTTTCCTATGTACCAGCAATGAACAAGTGGAATTTGAAATTAAAAATGTATTGCCATTTATATTAACACATGAAAATGAAATATTTATGTGTAAAAGTAACAAAATATGTGTAAGATCTATATGAGAAAAACTATAGAAACTTAATGAAAGAAATCAAAGAAGAACTAAATAAATGGAGAAATATTCATGGGTAAGAAGACAATATTGTCGTGATTTCTTCCCAATTTGATCTACAGATTCAATGCAATCCCAATAAAAACCCCAGAGAGTATGTTTGAAGTGGATAACCAACAAGGACCTACTGTATAGCACATGGAACTCTGCTCAGTGTTATGTGGCAGCCTGGATGGAACGGAAGTTTGGGAGAGAATGGATACATGGATATGTATGACTGAGTCCCTTTGCTGTTCACCTGAAACTATCACAACATTATTTACTAATCACCTATACCCCGATAAAAAGTTTAAAAAAACCCAGCAAGTTATTTTGTGGGTATTAACTAACACATTCTAAAGTCTATGTGGAAAGGCAAAAGACTCAGAATAGTCAACACGATATTGCAGTAGAAAAACAAAGTTAGAAGACTGCCACAGCCCAACTTCAAGACTAAATATAAAGCTATAACAATCAAGACACTATGGTATTGGTGAAAAATAGACAAGTTTTTCAATTAAACAGAATAAACAGTCCAGAAATAGACCCACACAAACATAGTCAATTGATCACTGACAAAGAGCAAAGACAATACAATGGAGCAAAGATAGTCTCCTCATAAACAGGGTAGGAAAAAAATGGAAATCCACATGGAGCGAAACGAACCTAGATGCACACTCTACACCATTCATAAAAACTGACTCAATATGAATCACAGACCGAAATGTAAAACATAAAACTATAAAACTCCTGGAAAATAGCATAGGAACAAACCTCAATGACCTAGGGTTTGGCAATGACTTCTTCAATACAACTCCAAAAATGTACTCCATGAGAGAAAGAATTGATAGATTTTATTGGTGGCCATGATGGAGTAGGAAGACTCTGAACTCACCTCGTCTCACAAGCACGTCAAAATTACAACTGCCTACAGAACAACTATCTATGAGAACAACCTAAAAACTAGCACAAGTGAAAATATAATGAAGGAACCACACTGAGATGGGTAGGAGGGATAGAGATAGGGTGTAGTCAAGACCCATACCTCTGGGTAAGCAACCCACAGAGAGAGAATAATCAAAATACAGAGGTTCTTCCAAAGGAGCAAAGGATCCAAACCCCAGAATGGGCTCCCCAGCTTGTCAAGCACTGAAAAGATGAGGCCCTAGAAGGGCTGGCTTTGAAGGCCACTGGGGGCTTGTATTGCAAAAAGCAAGAGCTATATTGTTGTAGGAAACAGAATCCTTGCTCTTTTTTAAAAAATTAATTTATTTGTTTTAATTGGAGGCTACGCTAGTAAAGTAATGCTCAAAATTCTCCAAGCCAGGCTTCAGCAATACATGAACAGTAAACTTCCAGATGTTCCAGCTGGTTTTAGAAAAGGCAGAGGAACCAGAGATCAAATTGCCAACATCCGCTGGATCATGGAAAAAGCAAGAGAGTTCCAGAAAAACATCTATTTCTGCTTTATTGACTATGCCAAAGCCTTTGACTGTGTGGATCACAATAAACTGGGGAACATTCTGAAAGAGATGGGAATACCAGACCACCTGACCTGCATCTTGAGAAATCTGTATGCAGGTCAGGAAGCAACAGTTAGAACTGGACATGGAACAACAGACTGGTTCCAAATAGGAAAAGGAGTACGTCAAGGCGGTATATTGTCACCCTGCTTATTTAACTTATATGCAGAGTACATCATGAGAAACGCTGGGCTGGATGAAGCACAAGATGGAATCAAGATTGCCGGGAGAAATATCAATAACCTCAGATATGCAGATGACACCACCCTTATGGCAGAAGGTGAAGAGGAACTAAAAAGCCTCTTGATGAAAGTGAAAGAGGAGAGTGAAAAAGTTGGCTTAAAGCTCAACATTCAGAAAACGAAGATCATGGCATCTGGTCCCATCATTTCATGGGAAATAGATGGGGAAACAGTGGAAACAGTGTCAGACTTTATTTTGGGGGGCTCCAAAATCAATGCAGATGGTGACTGCAGCCATGAAATTAAAAGACACTTACTCCATGGAAGGAAAGTTATGACCAACCTAGATAGCATATTCAAAAGCAGAGACATTACTTTGCCAACAAAGGTCCGTCTAGTCAAGGCTATGGTTTTTCCAGTGGTCATGTATGGATGTGAAAGTTGGACTATGAAGAAAGCTGAGCGCCGAAGAATTGATGCTTTTGAACTGTGGTGTTGGAGAAGACTCCTGAGAGTCCCTTGGACTGCAAAGACATCCAATCAGTCCATTCTAAAGGAGATCAGTCCTGGGATTTCTTTGGAAGGACTGATGCTAAAGCTGAAACTCCAGTACTTTGGCCACCTCATGCGAAGAGTTGACTCATTGGAAAAGACTCTGATGCTGGGAGGGATTGGGGGCAGAAGGAGAAGGGGACAACAGAGGATGAGATGGCTGGATGGCATCACTGACTCAATGGACGTGAGTCTGAGTGAACTCTGGGAGTTGGTAATGGACAGGGAGGCCTGGGGTGCTGCAATTCATGGTGTCACAAAGAGTCGGACATGGCTGAGCAACTGAACTGAACTGAACTGAATTACTTTACAATATTGTAGTGGTTTTTGCCATACATTCACATGAGTCAGCCATGGGTGTACATATGTTCCCCATCCTGAACCCCCCTCCCACCCCCCTCCCCATTCCATCCCTCAGGGTCATCCCAGTGCACCAGCCCTGAGGGCCCTGTCTCATGTATCGAACTTGGACTGGCGATCTATTTCACATATGATAATATACATGTTTCAATGCTATTCTCTCAAATCATCCCACCCTCACCATCTCCCAGAGTCCAAAAGTCTGTTCTTTACATCTGTATCTCTTTTGCTGTCTTGCATACAGGGTTATCATTACCATCTTTCTAAATTCCATATATATGCGTTAGTATACTGTATTGGTGTTTTTCTTTTTGACTTACTTCACTCTGTATAATAGGCTCCAGTTTCATCCACCTCATTAGAACTGATTCAAATGTATTCTTTTTAACGGCTGAGTAATACTCCATTGTGTATATGTACCACAGCTTTCTTATCCATTCATCTGCTGATGGACATCTAGGTTGCTTCCATGTCCTGGCTATTATAAACAGTGCTGCGATGAACATTGGGGTACACATGTCTCTTTCAATTCTGGTTTCATCAGTGTGTATGCCCAGCAGTGGGATTGCTGGGTCATATGGCAGTTCTATTTCCAGTTTTTTAAGGAATCTCCACATTGTTCTCCATAGTGGCTGTACTAGTTTGCATTCCCACCAACAGTATAAGAGGGTTCCCTTTTCTCCGCTCCCTCTCCAGCATTTATTGTTTGTACACTTTTTGATAGCAGCCATTCTGACTGGCGTGAAATGGTACCTCATTGTGGTTTTGATTTGCATTTCTCTGATAATGAGTGATGGTGAGCATCTTCTCATGTGTTTGTTAGCCATCTGTATGTCTTCTTTGGAGAAATGTCTGTTTAGTTCTTTGGCCCATTTTTTGATTGGGTTGTTTATTTTTCTGGACTTGAGCTGCATGTGCTATTTGTATAGAATTCCTGCTCTTAAATGGCATGCATAAGATCTCACACACTCAAAGTCCTACTGCAGTAATATGAAAGGAGCCTGGATCAGACTCACCTGCTGACCCCAGATAGAATCCCAGAGAGACAGGAGACAACTGGGACTTCCCTGGGACGTAGATGCTGTCAGCAACAATTTGGGGGATCTTATTCTACTTGTACTAGAAAGAGCCATTTTGGAGTCCTCCCTCTAATTATTAGTGCTGGAGGCTGACTGCCCACCAAGAGGCTGGCATCAGCCTCAGGCCCTCCAGACCCACAGTCAGCTGGCAGCCACCACACAAGACGTGAGATGTTCAACACTTTACTACAAAATAGGCTTTGTTGGCTGATTTTGCACAACTGTAGGATAATGTAATGTAAGTGTTCTAAGCATGTTTAAGGTAGGTTAGGCTAAGTTACAATGCTGAGTATGTTAAGTAATTAAATGCATTTTCGACCAACAATGGTTCATTAAGACATACTGCTGCTGCTTCTGCTAAGTCGCTTCAGTCATGTCCGACTCTGTGCGACACCATAGATGGCAGGCCACCAGGCTCCCCCGTCCCTGGGATTCTCCAGGCAAGAACACTGGAGCGGGTTGCCATTTCCTTCTCCAATGCATGAAAGTGAAAGTGAAGTCGCTCAGTCGTGTCCAACCCTCAGCAATCCCATGGACTGCAGCCTTCCAGGCTCTTCCGTCCATGGGATTTTCCAGGCAAGAGTACTGGAGTGGGGTGCCATTGCCTTCTCCGCATTAAGACATAACCCCATTGTAAATCAAGGAAGATTTGTGTATGAAGTATTGTCTCTACAGTCAGCTTCTCCAGAAAAGAATTCCCCAGAGGTAGCATTATGCTAACTATCAGGGTTTTGAAAGTGGGAAGGAGTAAAACTGAGGATTCAGATACTCTTTCAACCTGTCTTTTTGTTTTCAATGCCACACCTCATCCCTGCTGTTCATGGCCCTTGTGGATTTCCAAGTTTTTATCTGATTCTCACTGATGCATTCTGTGGTTCATAACTTTCTCTACTCTGTGGTCGGTTGTCTCTTCCTCACGAGCTTTCTAACCCGAAAAAAATTGTTGGAATCTGTAGTGTGTTAATGTCTCCTTTCCTCTGTCTTTGAGTCCTTATATAATTTCTATCTCAATTATTTCCATCCCTTCATCTGCCAGAAATCAGTACGTCACTCTAAATTCTCATCCAGTTGTTCATCTAGTCTAATTGATATTCTAAATATCTCCTGGATGCTGCTGCTGCTGCTAAGTCGCTTCAGTCGTGTCCAACTCTGTGTGACCCCATAGACGGCAGCCCACCAGGCTCCCCCACCCCTGGGATTCTCCAAGCAAGAACACTGGAATGGGTTGCCATTTCCTTCTCCAATGCATGAAAGTGAAAAGTAAAAGTGAAGTCACTCAGTTGTGTCTGACTCTTAGCGACCCCATGGATTGCAGCCCACCAGGCTCCTCCGTCCATGGGATTTTCCAGGCAAGAGTACTGGAGTGGGGTGCCATCGCCTTCTCCAACTCCTGGATACATACCCACAAATACTACTTTATATCTGGCCTTCTTTCTTGGACCACTAAAAACAGAGATTATAATCTAAGGGGTAGTGAAGAAAGTGTTAGTTGTTCAGTCGTGTCCAACTCTTTGCAAACCTATGGACTGTAGCTGATCAGAGTCCTCCGTCCATGGGATTCTCCAGGCAAGAATACTGGAGTAGGTAGCCATTCCCTTCTCCAGGGGATCTTCCTGACCCAGGGATTGAACCCAGGGCTCCTGTATTGCAGGCAGTTCTTTACTGTCTGAGCCACCAGGGAAGCCTATCTGAGGGGGAGGGGAATCTCAAAGTGAGGGTTTGCCTTTGTGTCTCCGTACTAACCAAGAGCAAAGATGTCCCAGGATGAATGCTCCTGGCCATTTGGCTGGTTTCATTTAATAGGGAGATGGCTGTTATACCAAAACACCAGTATTTCTTGGGATAATTCATATCCTTTTATCCTGTGCTTATCAAAGAATTTCCTGGAATTAACGTTAGTTCTCACTTTCCTTCTTTCCAGGAAGAGCCTTGGTTGTATCGTTGCAACTGCCATTGAAAAATAACCAATAAGTCTGGTAATTGGGAACCTCAGAGCCTAATTACTCTTGAGAGTGTTCTATCTAATTGACCTGATAAGCTGAAGCCCAGGTCCCAGGTCCATGATGACCCTGGGACGTTCTGATAGTTTGGGGAAATTCATCTATCCAGCAGACAACACTCTCCTTCTTCCTCTACTACACTGACTCCAGTACCAAATTCTGAAACAGTATTCACCATATTTTCAGTTTTATCCAACATATCCTCAAAGGATAGGCTGCATAGTTACAATACAGTCAGGAAATAACCTGAAAAAATCCCTTTATGTCAGACTGATAGCTTCTTTTATAGTGTAAAAATAAGTAGAGTGAAGCACATGAACAAAATGTACACACAGCATTATCTCTGTACACACACATACACTTACAGAAGTCATATTTATGTTCATACGCCAAGCTGCCCCATCATAACACACTCCTAAAAACTTAAGACTCCTTTGGCTCTGCTGGTTGCCAAGGTGACTCTTATTGGAGTAAACACAATTTTGCTGGTTGACTCAGACAGAGAGAGCTTCATTTAGGACATTTTAAGTCCTCTGTTGAGGAGCCCTCCCCTTTCCTGAGGTCTTTATTCCTGCCCACTCCCTCACCAACACCAGGCAGACATGCACACTTGCCAGCTGCAGAGCTGGCTCACGGAACTCCATGTGGGAATCCTCAGTTAACACAGGGAGACCAAAAAGAAACAGGAAAAAGAATCTCAAAGCTCAGCTGAATTCCAGAAGCCTGCTCATTCCAATACTAACAGATGAGTAGAACAGGAAAGCAAGTGTCATGATCCCCCCCCCATTTTCCCTGACTCCCTCTTCTGATCATTCCAGCCTCCTACTCTCCCCACAATTCCTGCATCTGAAGCAGCTCTAACACTTAAGTCTGGAGACCCAGCATCATTCACTCCTAGTTATATTCAGTGTTACAGTCCTTGAGTCAACTAAGGCTATACTAAAACTGAAAGAATTTTTTTTAAGGATGAGATAAAGGGGCTCTGGAAAAGCTCAGTACTCCTTCTCAGGAAGACAGTGGTGCCTTAAAACGGCACAACCTACAAAGCCAGGGCCTCCCTTTGAGCCCTTCTGGTTTGGCTCAGGTGGTCAGTAAAAGAGGGTAGGCCAATAGGCTCGCAATTTTTCTAAACTCCAAATTTTTTATTTGTTCTTTTTAAAAAAATATTTTCTCTGTCTAGTTCCCTAATATGAAATGGAGCAGAAGGACTTATATTTTGAGCCTCTGGCTGGGCCTTTGAATGCACTGTATGTTTCCCAGATTTCCCTTGAGGCAAAACTCAGTCTCTTTGCTCGTTTTCCTAAGAAATCCACTCATGTCAAATTTTGGTGACCTTAGTCAAATTTACTTAAGCTTTGGAGGAATTACAAGAAGAGGATCTCATCACAAAATGAAGAACCTTTTCCTCTCTCCCCAGCCCTTCTCCCCTCTGCTCTCCTTCCACTCTGCCCAACCCCCACCACCTCTAAATTTTTCTCACTTGATTGGGCATAGTTGTTTCCCTCTCTCTCTGAAACTGTAGTGTTTATGTCAAGACTCTAATGGGATAGAGTGGTTGGGGAGAAGGCAGGAAGGGAGTAGGGCTTCTCTCCTAAGTTTGTATTAGCATATTGATCAGAATGCTGAGGAAAACAAAAGCTTATTCATTAACATAATTGACTTTCTTTAGAGGACAATCATATTACAGGCACCAGCGCCTTTTCTCTGATATTTGGAGATGTATAGATATGATATAGATTTCTATTGTTCAGTTCAGTTGTTCAGTCATGTCCAACTCTTTGTGACCCCATGGACTGCAGCATGCCAGGCTCCCGTGTCCATCACCAACTCCTGGAGCTTGCTCAGACTCATGTCCATTGAGTCGGTGATGCCATCCAACCATCTCATCCTCTGTCGTCCTCTTCTCCTCCCGCCTTCAATCTTTCCCAGCATCAGGGTCTTTGCATCAGGTGGCCAAAGTATTGGAGTTTCAGCTTCAGCATTGGTCCTTCTAATGAATATTCAGAAATGATTTCCTTTAGGATGGACTGGTTGGATCTCCTTGCAGTCCAAGGGATTCTCAAGAGTATTCCCTTAAAAAACCACATTTCAAAAGCATCAGTTCTTCGGTGCTCAGCTTTCTTTATACTCCAACTCTCACATCCATACATGACTACTGGAAAAAAACATAGACAGACCTTTGTTGGCAAAGTAATGTCTCTGCTCTTTAATATGCTGTCTAGGTTGGTCATAGCTTTTCTTCCAAGGAGCAAGCGTCTTTTAATTTCATGGCTACAGTTACCATCTGCAGTGATTTTGAAGCCCTCAAAAATAGTCTCTCACTGTTTCCATTGTTTCCCTGTCTATTTGCCATGAAGTGATGGGATTGGATGCCATGATCTTAGTTTTTTGAATGTTGAGTTTTAAGCCAACTTTTTTACTCTCCTCTTCCACTTTCATCAAGAGGCTCTTTAGTTCTTCTTTGCTTTCTGCCATAAGGGTGGTGTCATCAGCATATCTAAGGTTATTGATATTTCTTCTGGCAATCTTGATTCCAGCTTGTGCTTCATCCAGTCCAGCATTTCGCATGATGTATTCTCCATAAAAGTTAAATAAGCAGATTGACAATATGCAGCCTTGACATACTCCTTTCCCAATTTGGAACCAGTCCATTGTTTCATGTCCAGTTCTAATTGTTGCTTCTTGACCTGCATACAGATTTCTCAGGAGGCAGGTCAAGTGGTCTGGTATTCCCATTTCTTGAAGAATTTTCCACAGTTTGTTGTGATCCACACAGTCAAAGGCTTTGGCATAGTCAATAAAGCAGAAATAGGTGTTTTTCTGGAACTCTCTTGCTTTTTCCATGATCCAAAGGATGTTAGCAATCTGATCTCTGGTTCCTCTGCCTTTTCTAAATCCAGCTTGACACGTTTATGGGTAGATAGGTAGATAGAATGATAGATATAACTATGTAGATATCTATCAATCTAACAATAGAAATCACTTCTGACTCTGAGCCTAAACAAGAAAACTGTTGGAAACCTCTCTCTTTCCTGGCTGAGTCACTTGGGATCTTGCTTGTTCTCCGTGGGGAAAACTGATGTTTTTGGCCATAGCTGTTGCTCATCACTCTGCACCTGGTAGCTGGAGCCACTTCTGCCCCTGTTTCTTCTCACCTATCCTACTCTCCAGACCTTGCCCAATGGTAGAGCATGTGTCCCATGTAGCCACCTGTGATGTTTTCCTAAGTTAGGGGAGTTCTCCACTCTGGTCCTTAAATGTAAATCCACCTGTTACAACTCTTCTGTGTTACTTGCTCTCTCAGTTTCTCAATGGGTCTTCTCCTTGAAGGATACCCCTCAGTATTGCACATAAAAATATCCCTTAAAACCAAACTTTATGAACTATTTCAGGGACAAGCCCCACTGCCTTGCCTCTCTCCTACTTCTGTGTGCACCTAATGTGTACAGGGTGATGGGGAGACACAATACTGTTAATTCTGGCTTTCTGGGCATCTCCCCTATCATCTACCTCAGAACTTCCCTGTTTCTCCCAAGATTTCTGTGTCTGTTAGCTCTACATGCAAATAAGATTCTTTGTAGTATCCTGATATTCGAACAATGCTATCTAGTAGAAATGTAATGCAGCTTCCATGAAGAGTGAAAGTGTTAGCCGCTCAGTCATGTCCGACTCGTTGTCACCCCATAGACTGTAGCCTACTAGGTTCCTCTGTCCATGGGATTCTCCAAGCAAGAATACTGGAGTGGGTTGCCATTCCCTTCTCCAGGGGATCTTCCCGACCCAGAATTCAGCTCCCATACATAACCTTAAATTTGTGAGGTTGCATAAAGTTATAAATGCAGCTGCCATTGTTGCTGTTGTTCAGTTGCTCAGTCATGCTCGACTCTTTGCAACTCTATGGGCTGCAGCACACCAAGTTTCCCTGTCCTTCACTATCTCCTGGAGCTTGCTCAAACTCATGTTCATTGGGTTGGTGATGCCATCCAACCACCTCGTCCTCTGTCACCCTCTATGTAACGTTAAATCTAGCAGCCACATTTAAACAAAAAAAAAAGAAAAGAAAGGAAACAAATGAAATTAATTCTAATAATACTTGACTCTATCTTTAAAACAGTATTATTTCAACAGATAGTCAATATAAAACATTTAAGTGAAATTAGTTTTGATACTAAATCTTTGAAAACTAGTGCACATTTTACACTTACAGCATATCTCAAATCAGACTAGCCGCATTTCAAGTGCCCTATAGCTTTATGTGGCTCGCTGCTGTCATATTGGACAGCACAGTCCTGGAGTTTCAAAAGTAGATTTGTAAACAGGCCCCTCTCATGTATACAAAATATGCACAGATGTATCAAGTGCACACTTCTCAGCTGAACTTTTAAGGTCCTCTGTAATGTGCCCCACCATTGCAATCAGACTCTTCTTATCAGTATTCATTACTCCACGTTCATTTCTGCCTGTGTGCTCAAACTGTGCCATTTCTCCTCAGTAACTCTCTCTCTTTTTCCTTTTGTTTCTAACTCCCAGCCCAGCTACAGAACTATCTCCTCCTGGACTGCAGCAGTTTCTACTGCTCTTTCTTCAGAGCTTCTTACTATGTACAGGAAGAAAATAGTTAACTTCTAAAATTTAGAAGTTACATTGATTATATTGTCTTGGTATTATGTGCTGTTTTAGTGGACATTCTTCTCTCAATCAAAACTGGAAGCACTTTCAGAAAAATGTCTTTGTTGTATATTATACCTTTTGGTCACCCATATGACCTACCCAACCACAGATCCCACAATATATACTAAAATGCTTTTAATATGTTATTAGATGTAGTTTTTATGTGATTTCATTTGTACCTTATCTCTCCAGTTAGATTGAAAATTTCTCCCCAAATATATGGTGATTCTTTTTTTTATCTCCTAAATCACTTAGCACAAATTCTACTAGGATTTAAATATCTAAGTTTGCCAAAATTGCAAAGTATTGACAGATTAATAAGTGTTTTAGCATACCTACTCTTCAGTTCAGTTCAGTTGCTCAGTCATGTCCGACTCTTTGCGAACCCATGAATCGCAGCACGCCAGGCCTCCCTGTCCATCGCCAACTCCCAGAGTTCACTCAGGCTCATGTCCATCGAGTCGGTGATGCCATCCAGCCATCTCATCCTCTGTCGTCCCCTTCTCCTCCTGCCCCCAATCCCTCCCAGCATCAGAGTCTTTTCCAATGAGTCAACTCTTCTCATGAGGTGGCCAAAGTACTGGAGTTTCAGCTTTAGCATCATTCCTTCCAAAGAAATCCCAGGGCTGATCTCCTTCAGAATGGACTGGTTGGCTCTCCTTGCAGTCCAAGGGACTCTCAAGAGTCTTCTCCAACACCACAGTTCAAAAGCATCAATTCTTCGGCCCTCAGCTTTCTTCACAGTCCAACTCTCACATCCATACATGACCACTGGAAAAACCATAGCCTTGACTAGACGAACCTTTGTTGGCAAAGTAATGTCTCTGCTTTTCTGATTCTTAAGACAATCCTTTGACACAGGGCTTACTGATATCATCATCACCTTATAAATGATCAATGTGAGGCTCAGAGAAGTTGATTGATTTTCTTGAAGTCACATGTTAGGAAAATGCTTTAGAGCCAAAACATCTAACTACAAATGAAGAGACCTTACTTTCTAAATCAATAGTTACCACCTGTACTTCTGTTACACCCCAGCCTTGAAAGCGAAAGTGAAAGTGAAAGTGAAGTCGCTCAGTCGTGTCCGACTCTTTGCGACCCCATGGACTGTAGCCTACCAGGCTCCTCCCTCCATGGGATTCTCCAGGCAAGAGTACTTGAGTGTGTTGCCATTTCCTTCTCCAGGGGATCTTCCCGACCCAGGGATCGAACCCGGGTCTCCCGCATTCCAGGCAGACACTTTAACCTCTGAGCCACCAGGGAAGCCCCACCCCAGCCTTATTCCCTCCAAATTAGAGTAGAACAAGTGGTTTTATTATGCTTGATTTTTATAATTAATGTTCTCCAGGAGATTATTGGGCATCTGGCCCTGTCATGTCCACGAACAAGCATTTGGGAGTTACTGCTTGACAGTGCTATGTAAAAGGCAGCTCTCTGCTCTGCTCCTATGGGGAGAATTCCCAGGTCAAGTCGTCTTTGTAAAGGATCCCCTCCACCTGCTTTTCTGCTCTGTCCTGAAAAGAGAAAGGAGCAAAAAAAAAACCCTGTTAAATATGTGTGGATGAATACTATTCAGTATTAGTCGTATCTAAATGCAAATACTCACGTTTATTACTCCAAAAACCCAGTGATAATAGTTCAGAACTTTGAGCCACACACCCTCCCTCCACCCAGAGCACCCCACACCCATTAAGAGCAGCATTATTAAAAACAGCAGCTACTGGGCGTGCTTAGAAACAGCTCTTCTTGAGTAAATAACTTGGAATGTTTTTATTTTAGAATATCAAAGGGAGTCTGGACCACATTATGGCTAATTGACTACATATTTCCATGAGCAGAAATGAAGCTATATTTTAGCTGTAAGGATACTGATCACATCGTCTTTAATGCTGGTTACCAGCTTTTAAAAAAGAGATGTGAGAGAGAGAAGAAACAAAAAGTGAATTATACACTGGACTTCAGCCTGACTTAAATCTTAGCTCTAATTCTAGAACAAGGAGGTTATGCGGAATGTAGCACATATATTTTGGCCTAATTACAGCAACTGCAACCATGCTACCCACCCCTATCTTTGTAGAGATCTATTCTGATAAAGGAATTTTTTTTTAATTGGAGGCTAATTACTTTACAGTATTGTGGTTTTTGCCATACATTGACATGTATCAGCCATGGGTGTACATGTGTCCCCCATGCTGAACCCCCCTCCCACCTCCCTCCCTATCCCATCCCTCAGGGTTGTCCCAGTGCACCAGCTTTGAACGCCCTGTTTCATGCATCAAACTTGGACTGGTGATCTATTTCACATATGGTAATGTACATGTCTCAGTGCTATTCTCTCAAATCATCCCCTTCTTATGGACAATGTTCTCTCTATTTCTTTTTCTCTCTCTCTCCTCCATGGGGAGAGGTGGTTAAAGGAGCCTAGATAACTAGAAAACAAGGAATTCTGAAAGCTGAGCAGACTAGAGAGCCATTTCTGAAGAAACACTTGTAGCAAAGTTGATCTTTCTACAATTTGCATAATTGTTTCTGTACTACATGCGAGTTAGGCTTAATAAGCATTATTTATTTTAAAGTCTAACAAATCATTTCTGGGTTTAACTAGGGGAGGAGATTTCTGAAAGTAGGGTGGAGAATTCCCAGTGTACACCCCAACTCCTGCGGCCCCCTCACTGCCCATTATCTCAGGGAAGGGGCTCGAAGTGAAGCCGCACCTGGCACCCCATCCTTCCAATCAGTCTCCTCCCTTGTTTACTCTGCTGGTGAGAAAATGGCTCAACTGGAGACTTCTAAAACCTCTAAGCTGTGGGTGGCCCTGATTAAATGCTCTAGGAAGAAAAGAGAGGAACATTTTGATTATCCAGAACCCTTGGACAATAAGTCTTTCTGGGTGGCGGAAACTTCCCAGATAACTAAGCATTTGCTTCTTTAAGCCCCAAATTTTTTATTTTAACCAATTAAATGGGAATCTACACAAAATATATAGTACTATTTCTTGAGTTCTTAAACAATGGGCATAATTTAACATTTTCTTAACTGAGTCACAAAATTATAATCTGTTACATTGACTTGTGATAGAAATTCAATAGAAAGATGACCTCAGAGGTTTCTGAGACAACCTCTGGTTGATTCCTATATTAAATGACCCAGATTTATATAATGTAAGTCCTTGTAATGGCTTTTTATAGTTTTTCTGAAAACCTCCCTCTCAGTGTACTTAACACTAACAGTCCCTCTCTCTCTCTTTTAAACTGCTACATTCTAGAAATTAGAATAAGTAGGATGTAAAGCAAAGGTTAAAAGGCTCTGATGGAGGACATAAGGGACAGCAAATGGGACTTTATTGAGTCCTACCAATTTCTTCATTCAGGCCAACTTTCTGTATAGCACTTCCTATATTGGGAGGTTGTCAGCTGAATTCTGGAAAGGTGAGAGATCATTGTAACTGCTCCAAGGAGGTTGATTTGAAAACTCAGAAGGATGCTAAGGTCAAACACAAATTTTTCCACACAGAATTTATTATAACATGATCTTTCAAAGACAAAAACAATACATGACAATTTTAAAATATTTACATCTTATGGTGATGGTTTGGTCACTAAGTTGTGTCTGACTCTTGTGACCCTGTGGACTGTAGCCTGCCAGGCTCCTCTGTCCATGGGATTTCCCAGTCAAGAATACTAGAGTGGATTGCCATTTCCTTTTCCAGAGGATCTTCCAGACCCAGGGATCAAACCCACGTCTCCTGCATTGCAGGCAGATTCTTTACCACTGAGCCACCAGGGATTCCCCTTAAATCTTATAAAGATATATGCAATATGGAAAATGAGAGCCCCTCCTATGATTTCCACCTCCACCATGAAATAACTACTTGAAAAGTACATCATTTTTTTTCTATCCACGTACTAGCCTGTTAAGTCTTTTTAAAAGATAAATTTAGTATCATACAGTACTTGTGCCTTACAACTTGATCTTGCAACTTACCAATTAATCTTAAATGTCTCATTAATTCATTCATTTTTGGTTACTTCATTGCTTTTAACCACAGCTTAGAATTCCATTAAAGAAGCATCATAATTTATTTAAACAGTCCTCTACTGATGGGTATTTGGATGTTATTTAGTTTTTCCACGTTACAATTAACGATGAAATGGACAACTTGATTAGGTACAACTGAATATTGAGGTAGAATAAATTCTTAGATGTAGACTGTGTATTAGTTTCCCAAGGTTGATGTAACAAAGTACCACAAACTGGCTGACTTAAAACAACAGAAATGTATTGTCTCTCAACTCTAAGGATAGAAATCCAAAATCAAGATGTCAGGGTCATGCTCCCTCTGAAGCCTTCCTTGCCTCCTCCTAGCCGCTGGTAGTTTGCTGGCAATCTTTGGTGTTCCTTGCCTTGCAGTGCATAACTCCAATCTCTGCCTTCAGCATCACGTGGTGTTCTCCCTGTGTGTCTGTCTTCACATGGCTATCTCCTTACAAGACTCTAGTCATATCAGAGTAGGGACTAACCCCACCCCAATATGATCTAATCTTAGCTAATTACATCAGCGACCACCTTATTTCCAAGTAAGATCACATTTTGAGGTGCTGGGTTTGGGACTTTAACATATCTCCTTTGGAGGGGCTGTGGAGAATGACACAGTTTAACCCATAACATCCTATGTATATGTGTGATCCCTATGAAGTTTTGGTATCAACAGTGTATTAGCTTCATAAAGTAAGGAGTAGGTTTCTTTCCTTTTAATAGCATTGGAATCATCTCTCCCTCAAAGTTTTAAAATAACTAACCTGTTAAATGATCTGGGCCTGGGTAGTTTTTGATAGCATTACCCATTTCTTCCATGGTTTGGTGCCGGGGTCCAGCCCCGGCTGATCCAGGGTATTCGAAGGAGAGACAGCATAGGCGACCTATTTATTTATAAATATTTATCAAAGATATAAAGAGTAATACAATGAGGATAGCTCAGTAGGAAAATTCAGTGGAGAAAAGAGGCTGAGTAGCTTGGTTTACGCGGGAGACCAATAAAACTTCAAGACAAGAAGTTTGCACCACTTACGTAGGCCGCAGGCGTCCTTCCGTTCTCCCAAAGGAGAGGAGACACTGAGGCCTCCCCGGTCAGATCTTAGAAGCCCAGGCATAATTAGCAAGCATGGCGGGTTCCACGCTCCAAATGGAGACTCAGCCAGAATTTGAGAGAGAGAGCAACATGGGGAGACCAAGTTTCAGTGAACAAGGCCTGCACTTTATTTTCCAAAGTAGTTTTTATACCTTAAGTTGTACATAGAGGATAATGGGGGAAGGGGTGGAGTCATGCAAGGACAGCAGTTCCTGGTCCTAATCGAAGCCAGGCTTTCAAACTTATCATATGCAAAAGTTCAGGTGATCCACATCATCTTCTGGCCAGGAGGCCTGTTAACATTTTAAGAAACTTATTTTTCTCTAAAGGTGATTATTCCAAAGTCAGGCACCAGCCTCCAAAAAAGGACTGGACAAAGCTGCATTCCTATAGGGCAAAAGTGAGGTGGGCTCAATCAAGAAAAGAATTAACTCAAGGGTCCAAGGTTACAAACATTGAGGCTACTACTTACATTTCTATACACCCATTATATCAATCAATACACTGCCAAGGACACAGTAGGTAAGGAGTATGGAGACTTAGCAGCAAACATTGGCCCAATAAGTGAAAAACCCTTCACCAATACAATTTCTAATCAATCTTTTAACTACTCAAAGGAATCTGTGTTTAGACAGTTTAGAACATCTCCCGCCTCTCACAGTTGGGAGGCTCTGAACAATCACATGTGGCCAGAAAAACCTATTCAGGCAGGCTAGAGGATTTCCAAAAGAGTTTGTAGGTTGAAACACTGTCACACCCAGGAATTATTAACTGGAGCTGTAAGCTAACTCTTTTTTCAGAGAGAGGTAGTGGGGGACAGCCCCCTGTAAAGTCAGAGGTGTAGGTGAGAGCACAAAGCAGAAAGTAGGCAGACTCTGGTTTTGGGGGAAGATGCTCGAGAATTTCCAGGGGGACTCCTGAGGCTCGATCCCGCCTTTGCGTATGCCGAGCCTCCTTCCTCATGACCTTTGTCATGGGTGGAGTGCCTCATGCTGGCTCCAGGCAGTGATAGAATTCTAGTTGAGCTATTCCAGATCCTGAAAGATGGTGCTGTGGAAAGTGCTGCACTCAATATGCAATATGCACTCAATATGCAATATGCCGGCTCCCAGCAGTTTGGGTTTTGAAAAATCTTTTTGAGTCATTTTGATAAGAATTTCTTTGAAAATCATTTATTCATTCCCTTTTAAGGGAGAATCATAAATAGGAACAACTGTTTTCAATATGATGTCAAATAAAAATCCAGTATATAATTAAAATGCTTAGCATGAAGGCCAAGAATAAGGCTAGTTGAGAGGTGATTTTGGTACCAAAAGCACTACAAGGATTGTCAAGCAGGGAAGATGGACTCTCTTTGAGACTGAAATATCTTTTAGTAATAAAAATGGGGAAGTAGTAAACAAATGCCTACAAAATAAATGTGATTAGTAGACTAATTCCTTCCAAATACAGTGGCCTTTGAGAAATATATCAGAAGGATTCCTTAGGGATGAGAATGCTAGGAAGCAGGGGTCAGAGTGCAGCTCAGCCTAGTATTTTGCCAGCTGCCAGCTGGTAGAGCAGGGGGGACTTCCTCGAGGAGAAAGTCTAATACCAAGTTGAGAAAGGAGAAAAAGTTCAGAAAGGTCTGCTGAAATAGCAGACATGGGTACCTAGAAGAAGAATTCCTAAGACTGATTCTGAAGTCTTAGGGGGGATTGGAGAAGGCTTTTTGGAGGTGAGATCTGAGCTGGCTCCTGAATGTAAATATGGAAAGCAAAGCAAGCGAAATGGAAGAAAACTTGAGTGTAAGCACAGAAGTAGGAAGTACAGAGAGTATTAAAAGACTGCTTTGGAGACCATGTTCCCACAGTGCTTATTTATTATGCATCATCTTATGTACACTCAATACAGTGTGAGTGTGGCAGCCATGAGAAATGAACAGCATATGCATCCAGTTATGGGGAGCTCAACTGACCAAGGGCCCAACTGCCACATGCTGAAATCCATCACTACCTTGACATGGAGGCCACACGTTCCCCAGGCTGCTCCTCATAGCCAGGGACTGGATCTCAGGGATTCTGAGAGAAGCCCATTTCTAGACAGTATAGGCTCATCTGATGGCCAATTTGGGCTTGAGAACTCCCCAGAAGCCATGCCAAACCTTTCTAAGACAATATAACCATCTAGGACACGTCTGCACCCCACCCCCCCATCTCTTCACTTCCCTTCACTTAGGGTCAGATAGCACTGGAGCCTGGTGACTCTCCCAGCTTTACAAGCAACCTTCCTATTTCCTTTCACACCAGCTTTTCCAAGAGCAGACTAAGCCAGACATGTATTGTGAGGGGGAATAATATCAAGGTGAATTCTTCTCCATAGTTTTTTGCATATTGAGTTATTCCTTAAATAACCCTAGGAGGCCTCTCTGTACAAAGGTACTTAGCACAGAGATATTTTATAAAAACATTTCTGAAAAAGGATAAATCACTCTGTACCTTGATGCTTTTGTGTATATTGAGATTTCTTCAAGAAGGGAGCAGCTGGAATGAAAACACCTTGGTAGCCCAGCAGTAGGCTCATTGGAGTGGCTACTGAGCTGCGGAATTTGCTGGCTGTTCACTCTGGTCTCACTGACTGTGTGCTTTCTCGGACAGGACATGATGGATGTTTTATAAGATGCTCTGATTTTCCAAAAATCACACAGGGTAGGGGAAAGAGGCTTTGGAGCAAGCAGGCCTTGTTTTAAACAGCAAATATACTGCTCTCTACATAACCTCAAACTGGTTCCATAAACTTTCTAAGCTGCTGCTCCCTCATCTGCAAAATGGGACTTGCACGCGGAACACACACAGTTACTTGGAGGACTGGAGATAAAATCTAGCATGCTAGGTACTCTATAATTGGGGGTTCTTATGTCTACTGTTTTTATCAAAAAGTGGGTTTAAGTTTAGCTGTATAGAATGAAATGAAGGAGTTGAGGTCACACTGGAGATTGTTTAAGGCTAAGGATCCACGTTTCTCTCTATCACTGCCAACAAGAGGAAACACAGCTCAGAGGTCAAAATGGAAATCATCCAACAGCCTAATACTAGAGATTGTCCTTTTAAAATTCTTAATTTTTGGCTATTGGCGCCAGAACCTTTTCACACACTAGTGCTTCATCCCATCAGGGTAGCCACAGTGTTGATTCAGTGGACTTGGATATTTTCATGCCAGGTGTCTATTGGCATATAGGATTGTAGGTTCATTCTTCTGATTCCCAGAAGAGGGCAATTCCAGTTGTGTGTGGTGGGTCAAAGATCGCTGCAAATTCTTTGGCATTTCTTCCAAAGAGAGGCAGGCTCCATTCTTCTCCCCTTGATACTGAGTTGGCACAGTTGTATTAGTAAGGGCTCTCAGAGAAATAGAACCAATAGGATACACACACACACACACATATGAATTTGGGGGCTTCTTTGGTAGCTCAGTTGGTAAAGACTCCACCTCCATTGCAGGAGACCCCGATTCGATTCCTGGGTCAGGAAGATTCGCTGGAGAAGGGATAGGCTACCCGCTCCAGTATTCTTGGGCTTCCCTTATGGCTCAGCTGGTAAAGAATCTGCCTGCAATGTGGGAGACTGGGCCTCGATCCCTGGGTTGGGAAGATCCCCTGGAGAAGGGAAAGGCTACCCACTCCAGTATTCCAGCCTGGAGAATTCCATGGACTGTCTATAGTCGATGGGGTTGCAAAGAGTTGGACATGACTGAGCAACTGAAATGAACTAATGAGGCAGGAGAGGGATTATAAAGAATTGGCTCACATGATTATAGAAGCTGAGAAGTCTCAGTATCTGTCATCTATAAGCTGGAGACCCAGGAAGGCCAGTGATGTAAGTTCCAATCTGAATCCAAAGACCAGAGGACCAGAAGCACTAATGATGTAAGTCACCACTCCAAGGGCAGGGGAAGACCAATGCCCCAGCTGAAGGAGTTAGGCAGAGTTACTTGGCTGTTCTGGGTATTAGTCGAGGTGTGTGGGATCTTGAGTTGCAACATGTGGATCTTTTAGTTGCAGTACACAAACTCTTCACTGTGGCATGTGAGATCTAGTGGTATCTAGATCCCTGACAAGGAATCGAACCTGGGCCCCCTACATTGGCAGCTCGGAGTCTTAGCCACTGGACCACCAAGGATGTTCATTCTTCTGCCTTTTTGATCTATTCAGGCCATTGGGAAGGGTCATCTGCTTCATTCAGTCTACTGATACAAATACTAATCTCATCCAGAAGCACCTTCACAGACACTGTCTGTGAAGACCCCAAAATACTGTCTAACCACCTATTTGGGTATCCCATGACCGAGTCAAGTAGATACACTAAATTAACCACCTGAAAACAGTGCAAAGGAAGCTATGCTAGTTCTGGGGCTGGTCTTTAAGAGAACAGGCAGCTGCTTCCTTGCTCTTTTGAAGGACTGAATAGCCTTCAAGTAAGAGGTCTGGCTGCCTTGCTAGAGCAACTATGTGGAAAGGCCCTGAGGTTATGCAGAGAGGGGATAGCCAAGCCAGATTTCTAACCACAGCCATTCTCACCAAGGGGTAGGAGTGTGAGAAAAGCCACCTTGGACCCTCCAGATCAGACCAGATGCAATTAAATACCTGGCAATCCCAGGTGGAGCAGAAGAATCACCTGACTGACAAATTTCTCACCAACAAAATACTGAAATATAATAAAATGGTTGTTGTTTCAAACCACCGAATATTTTAGTTTTTTATACAAAAAATAGATGCCCTGAGGAAAGTCTGCATTGGGACTCCCTTGGTATGGAGACCATGCCATCCTAAGGGTTTGAAATGACTCAGGGCCCTGAACACACCAGATAGAGATTTCAAATGTCTTTGAATTTACTGACTACTCACCATCTCAGGTCCAGAGGTGTGTAAAGGGTGGGTGTGCAAAGGAATGCTCCCAGGCTCAGTCTAGAAATTGATTCATTTCCTCCAACCCTAACCTTCTGTCCTCTGAATCATTGTTTTTAAAAGCAGAAGACTAAGACAGTAGAGAAGAGAAAGAGAAAGAATGGAGTATAGAAATGGAGAAAATGTAAAGAAAAAGAAGAGGAATTCTCAGATTAAATGACATCTACTAAGGAATAAAATCAAAACCTCTGAAGGAAAAATTGGGCCAATTTTCACTCCACCCATTCATTGTTCAAAACCGGCACACTTTTGATGACAAATCAAGACTGACAACTAATGGCCAGGCAGAACTTCTTTAGCCTCTGTTTCTATTTAACATCAGTTTCATTCATTCATTCAGTCAGTCAGTTGGTCCACATGTATTGAATAATTGTTATCTGTAGAAGAAAGTGAAAAAATATAGTATAATTGAAGTCACCTACTTCACCCACTTGCAGCTCAAAATAAGATGGTATCTCTTTTCAAATCAATAAAATTATGCACTCCCAGACTGGCAGGAAATCCATTCTCCTCTCCTAACACTTTCTGTCTGCAATACATTGAAGAAACCCAGAGGTGCTTACCCAGATCACATCAAAGAAAATCCATTTGACTGTCAGAAGAAACTGTTCTCTACCACTCTTACTCCATCCGTAGGTTCACTGTAGAACTGCTGAAAACAGGGAACCCATCAAATTCTTCTGCCAAAAGAAGTGCTACAGAGGGTGAGGTCCATGGCCGAAAAAGTTGAAGTTAGCGTGGCCACCTTGCATCAAAGCCAGTGGTTCAATTCCAGCCCTTTGCCTTAAAGAATCACCAATGAATCTGAGGTTCACTACCAACTTGGCAGCAGATTCTCAGAGTGCAGCATGAATGAGAACATTTTTCTCTCCCAATGCCTTGTCCACATTGGGTGCATTAAGCACCAGTGTTACAAATCTGCAGAGAAACATCCACATACCAAAAATCCTTCCCTGCTAAGGAATGCTGTGAAAACTGTTACCATGTCAGTAGAGGTTCCAAAGAAACCACAAGATATATCCAGAATCAGACCTCTTCCATGAACCATAAGATCAGATTTCCAAAGAGCAGAGGAAGTCCTTCCCTCCCCAGTCTAAAAGTCCACTTCTTTTCCAGTCCCAGCAGTAACCAGTTGTCATTCCCCATAGCCTCAACAAAGAGACAAACATTGTCTAATAATACATTCTTGTTGTCCCTGGCCTCTTCATAGCAATAAAACATTGTCTCCCTCCTTTGGAGAGGGTATACACATACAAAAAGAAAAGGGTATACATGGGAAAAATAAAGGAAAATGATACATCAAATCATAGACTATAGGATTAGAACAGACTCCAAAAAAGGCTATAGTTCAACCTCTTCATTATATCAACAAGGAAACAGGCTCAGAGGCTTAAGCAAACTATAGAAAGCCAGCTACAACTTTTGATAGTTGAGTCCAAACTATGGATTTTCACATAATTGCCTTTCTCGGCCTCTAAATGAAACTAAAAGATGCTTAAATAGTTTAAGGGCTTTAGTTTTTCTCTTTGCCTAATGAAAACAGAAACATTCTTCGTTAAGCCAAGGGCCTGACAGAGCTTGGCAGCTGGAACTGTCTTTCTAAATCTGGAAACACCATAACTCCTTTGAAAAGTGGAAGCAACAATTTATGCCTCTTAAATGTGAAGAAACGTGTTTCTTTGTGAGAAAAAAAAAATAACTGCAATGAAATTACTGAAGACAAATATTGGGCAAGGCAGTCAACAAAGCAAGAGATACTGAGTTTGTCAGAACATTCAGTTTATTCATGTGCCAAAAAGGAGAAAAAATACCAGCAAATTATTTTCCATTTGTAAATATATTCTGTGAATTTTCCCAGAAGATGAATTCGTGAGTTTCAAGAATCGAATGCCCAAGTATTTGATAAAGAGGACAAGATGAAACAAGGCTAAAGAGGAAAAAATAATCTTTATTCACTCTATAACAAAATCATTACACCATCACCACCCAGGATTGTTGATGTGCTGAGTCAAACACATGAGAACACTGCTTTGCGGGAAGTCTCCATTTAAGACACTCACTCTATTTATCCAGATATATGAACATCGTGAAGGAAATGGCAATAATGCCTTTCATTCTATACTCAGTTTTTGAAGTCTTGTTCATCTTTGTTAACCAGATTTCTAGTCTGGATGACTGGTTTGTCAGCCAATCACATAAGAAAACTTGGAGAAAGGCTTATGAATTCCGATTTTTGACTTTGTGTTTCAAGCATTTATGAGACCAAAATTCTTCCAATCAGTGGGTGAAGTTATCTGTTACTTGTTGGAACTTGGTGCACAGTTTGCGAAACACTGTATTTTGGGATCTTTAGCTGAATTCCTCAGCTTTTTGCTATTCTTCCTCCCTCTTTTTCTTACCTTACTGTTGCATCTTCAGAAATAATATCCCTTTGTGACTGAATGATGAACTCTTCTATTGGCAGAGTTCCTTCTATTGGCATGTCTGGTCCAGCAGAATAGGCACTATTTTGTTTTCTTTTTTCTTAATCCTTTCCTCTTGACATAGCTCAGGATACAGCTGCACATCTATGATTAACTGAAACGGGGTAGGGCTAATTATTAAGGCAGAAAATACTAGAATTATGTCTGTTCACTAGAACTGGGGACAGGAGGGCAGGTGCATATATTGGAGGTCTAGACACAGCTACAGATGTAGGAAGTTCAGTCTGCAGGCAAAGCAGGAGTGTGACAAATAGGGTGGGCCAAGTCAACACTGGCACAGTAGGATGTAATGTGTGTTGGAGCAGTTCATACCAGAATAGTAGGGGGGAGATGATGACATTGCTCTTGACAAGGAGAAATCAGAGGCATGCCTTGCAGATACTATGCAGAGTTCAAGGCAGTACTGAGGCACGGAGAAGATGGCGGCAGCATCTGGTTACCAGAGCTGGGCTTAGGCAGGAAGACCAGCAGCCAGGGTGAGCCTGAAGCCCCCTGGAGCTTCTTCAGCAGATCTACCTCAAGTTCAGGGGCTGGAGTAGGGCGAGCAGTGGGAAAGAGAGGAGTGAGGGAGAAGGGAGAACTGTGCCATCAGGGAGGAGTCATCATTTGAGTCTGACATCTCACACCTAGGCTGCGACAAGCCCCCTTGAGGGCAAGGACTATTCTGCTTCTAGGGCCTCCAAGCAGAGTGCACATCCTGGGTGCTTAATAGCTGCAAATACTGTTGATTTGAATTAAAGAGCCAGCTTCAGTTAATTACTCAGCACCCCATTGTAACAAATAGCTTCACGGATTTAATGTACTGCAAAGGGCATAGAAGGTCTCCAGAATAGGAGCAGTTACATATGGTAAAATCGTAATTGTGCAGATGGTCTTCAGAAGCTCCCTTTCCATTCTCATAGGAGAGAAACAGGGCTCATTTCTTTCTTACTTCTCTGTTCTGTTCTGGAGTCTGTAGCTCAGGACCTGCCTGCCTACCAGATACAAGTAACCTAAGAATCCAGCACATTCTTGAGTGTCTACTGGGAAGGTGAAGAAGAGGTCAGTTTTTCAGAATCAGGTTCCAGTTTCACAATTCCTAGAAGACTAGCACTAATGATTCCCACAATGGTTCAACCCAGTAACCCCTGGGTCTACTCCACACCACCAGCACCCTAAATTAGGCAAGGTTGGGAATCTGTTCTATTTAAAGTCTAGACATTATTAGATCACCTACAGCTGCCAGAGAAGAAAACAGGGAAAATGTATAGTTTCTGCTAAGTTAAGGGCTGACACTAAGTTGAAGGATGGATATTTGCATGAAAGTTGTATTCTTTCTGGACACATGTGAAGATAAATAAGAGTCTGAAGCAAAATCATGACACTGAGTAGTCAGTGAAATTTGCCTTGAGTGTCTCTCACTTCTATTTCCCTTCAGTGACCAAGCCTTCTCTCCTACACTGTGCCTGGTTCTAGGTGCCTTCTTGAAGTTTCCAAAAGAAAAAGAAAAGAATTTGATACCATAATTATACTTAACTGTCTCCTTCACATTACTGTGGTAACTGCCCCCAGTATTTGCATTTTAAAACTTCTTATTATAGATGAAATGGTTTCTAGGTCTTCCCTGGAAGGGATTTCTAAGCAATATTAAGCAGATAGAGAAATTTTTTTATAGCTAGGGAGTTTTTTCTGATTTCCAAACTTACACTGCACTATGTTGAAGGCTGACTGTCTCCAAATGTCAATAATTGTAACTTTGCTTTAGATACATTAGGTGATGGGAAGTTACTTCAGAAGGAACACCCTGGCCTTCTTCTCCCAGCCCTTTCCCCGAACACTCCCTCTGCCAAAGAGAATACCCAACATTGGCAAGCCTCTATCAATTACTAAAATATTTTTTGTGTATGTTATCTCATTCAATCCTTACAAGAGTCTTATGAGATAAGGATTATAATTATCTTAATTAAAACAGTAATTCCATTTAATGCTTCTTCTAGAAACACAATCTCTTTGGCTCACCGATGCTATACTCTCCGGGGTTTGTTCCTCCCCATCTCCCATTGCTTCTTTTCAGGGGCCTTTGCTGGATTCATTTCTTCATGGCCCTTAAATGTTGGGGTTACCTGGACTTTTGCCCCTCACTAACACTGGCCATCATATTCATTCAGGAATTTCAGTTACAGCCCATATGCCTAGACTCTCATGGCTCCCATCAGAGTGCAGTCCACTCTCTGAACTCCAGGACTTTTCAACACTTCTGCTTGAATATCTCACAAGCCCCTAAAACTCCACGTGTCTAAAACGGAATGCCTAATCTACTCAACACCCACCCAGCTCCCACCATCACCACTGGAAAATCTGCCCCTTGGACAGTGTTTGTTGACCCCTCCACCTCCAGCCTACAGTCATTGGCCAAGTCCTTTTACTTTCCTAATGGTCTCTCACCTCCATTTCCATCATCACCTCTCCACTTAGACTCCTATAGTGCTCCCACAAGTAGGCCCCCACATCCACTTTGCCCCTTTGTCACCATTCTCCATAGTGTACACTGAGAAGTTCCTGTAAAATACAAATTTCACCAAGACATACCTCTGCTGAAAACAGTAGCAGTTGGCTTGACATTTGTTGAGAACTTATAGATATGGGTCCTCATTCTTAATGTGGCCTTTGAAACTCAGGGCAATGTAGTCTCTACCCAGCTTTCCAACTTTGTCTCATCCCACTGTCCTCTTAGCATCAACATTCCAGCCACTCTAGTTTTCTTTTGTTTCCTTGGAAGCTCAGGGGACTTGATACTTCAGGACCTTTGAACATCTGTTCTCTCACTTGGCTAACTGTTTTTTATTATTATTTTTTGACTTCACTAGGTCTTGGTTGCTGCATGCAGGCTTTCTCTAGTTGAGACCAGTGGGGGCTACTCTTTGTTGCAGTGTGCAGGCTTCTCACTGAGGTTGCTTCTCCTGTTGCGAAGCATGGGCTCTAGGCACATGGGCTTCAGTGGCTGCAGCATGCAGGCTCAGTGTTGCGGCTCATGGCCTCTAGAGTCCAAGCTTAGTAGTTGTGGCACACAGGCTTAGTGGCTGTGAGGCATGTGGAATCTTCCCAGACCAGGGATTGAACCCATGTCTCTTGCATTGGCAGGAGGATTCTTAACCACTGTACCACCAGAGAAGTCTTCATTTGGTTAACTCTTAACCATCTATCAAATCTCAACTTAAAAATGTTACTTCCCCAAGGAAGTCTTCCCCTTTAGAAAAGGCTAAGTCCCTTTGGGATGTGCTCTGATAGCACATGACTCTGATCACAATTTAAATGTCTTAGTCAATGTCTGTCTTTTTGGCTAGACTGTAAGTACCACGAGAGTGAATTTTTTAAGCACTCTCTCCCCAAGACCTAGCACAGTGTTTCAGTTCAGTTCAGTTCAGTCGCTCAGTCATGTCCGACTCTTTGCAACCTCATGAATCGCAGCACGCCAGGCCTCCCTGTCCATCACCAACTCCCAGAGTTCACTCAAACTCATGTCCATCGAGTTGGTGATGCCATCCACCATCTTATCCTCTATTGTCCCCTTCTCCTCCTGCCCCCAGTCCCTCCCAGCATCAGAGTCTTTTCCAATGAGTCAACTCTTCACATGAGGTGGCCAAAGTATTGGAGTTTCAGTTTCAGGATCAGTCCTTTCAATGAACACCCAGGACTGATCTCCGTTAGGATGGACTGGTTGGATCTCCTTGCAGTCCAAGGGACTCTCAAGAGTCTTCTCCAACACCACAGTTCAAAAGCATCAATTCTTCGGTGCTCAGCTTTCTTCAAGTCCAACTCTCATATCCATACATGACCACTGGAAAAACCATAGCCTTGATTAGATGGACCTTTGTTGGCAAAGTAGTATCTCTGCTTTTTAATATGCTGTCCAGGTTGATAATAACTTTCCTTCCAAGGAGTAAGCATCTTTTAATTTCACGGCTGCAATCACCATCTGCAGTGATTTTGGAGCCCAAAAAAATAAAGTCCGTCACTGTTTCCACTGTTTCCCCATCTATTTCCCATGAAGTGATGGGACCAGACGCCATGGTCTTAGTTTTCTGAATGTTGAGCTTTAAGCCAACTTTTTAACTCTCCTCTTTCACTTTCATCAAGAGGCTTTTTAGTTATTATTCACTTTCTACCATAAGGGTGGTGTCATCTGCATATCTGAGGTTATTGAGATTTCTCCCAGCAATCTTGATTCCAGCTTGTGCTTCTCCCAGCCCAGCGTTTTTCATGATGTACTCTGCATATAAGTTAAATAAGCAGAGTGATAATATACAGCCTTGACGTACTCCTTTTCCTATTTGGAATCAGTCTGTTATTCCATGTCCAGTTCTAACTGTTGTTTCCTGGCCTGCGTATAGGTTTCTCAATAAGCAGGTCAGGTGGTCTGGTATTCCCATCTCTTTCAGAATTTTCCACAGTTTATTGTGATCCACACAGTCAAAGACTTTGGCATAGTCAATAAAGCAGATAGATGCTTTTCTGGAACTTTCTTGCTTTTTCGATGATCCAGCAGATGTTGGCAATTTGATCTCTGGTTCCTCTGCCTTTTCTAAAACCAGCTTGAACATCTGGAAGTTCATGTTTCATGTATTGCTGAAGCCTGGCTTGGAGAATTTTGAGCATTACTTTACTAGTGTGTGAAATGAGTGCAATTGTGTGGTAGTTTGAGCATTCTTTGGCATTGCCTTTCTTTGGGATTGGAATGAAAACTGACCTTTCCCAGTCCTGTGGCCACTGCTGAGTTTTCCAAATTTGCTGGCATATTGAGTGCAGCACTTTCACAGCATCATCTTTCAGGATTTGGAATAGCTCAACTGGAATTCCATCACCTCCACTAGCTTTGTTCGTAGTGATGCTTTCTAAGGCCCACTTAACTTGACATTCCAGGATGTCTGGCTCTAGGTGAGTGATCACACCATTGTGATTATCTGGGTCGTGAAGATCTTTTTTGTACAGTTCTGTGTATTCTTGCCACCTCTTCTTAATACTTCTGCTTCTGTTAGGTCCATACCATTTCTATCCTTTATCAAGCCCCCCTTTTCATGAAATGTTCCCTTGGTATCTCTAATTTTCTTAAAGAAAACTCTAGTCTTTCCCATTCTGTTGTTTTCCTCTATTTCTTTGCATTAATCCCTGAAGAAGGCTTTCTTATCTCTCCTTGCTATTCTTTGGAACTCTGCATTCAAATGGGAATATCCTTCCTTTTCTCCTTTGCTTTTCGCTTCTCTTCTTTTCACAGCTATTTGTAAGGCCTCCTCAGACAGCCATTTTGCTTTTTCACATTTCTTTTCCATGGGATGGTCTTGATCCCTGTCTCCTGTACAATGTCACAAACCTCCATCCATAGTTCCTCAGGCACTCTATCAGATCTAGTCCCTTAAATCTATATCTCACTTCCACTGTATAATCATAAGGGATTTGATTTAGGTCATACCTGAATGGTCTAGTGGTTTTCCCTACTTTCTTCAATTTAAGTCTTAATTTGGCAATAAGGAGTTCATGATCTGAGCCATAGTCAGCTCCTGGTCTTGTTTTTGCTGACTGTATAGAGCTTCTCCATCTTTGGCTGCAAAGAATATAATCAATCTGATTTTGGTATTGACCATCTGGTGATGTCCATGTGTAGAGTCTTCTCTTGTGTTGTTGGAGGAGGGTGTTTGCTATGATCAGTGCATTCTCTTGGCAAAACTCTATTAGCCTTTGCCCTGCTTCATTCCGTACTCCAAAGCCAAATTTGCCTGTTACTCCAAGCATTTTTTGACTTCCTACTTTTGCATTCCAGTCCCCTATAATGAAAAGGACATCTTTTTTGAGTGTTAGTTCTAAAAGGTCTTGTAGGTCTTCATAGAACTGTTCAACTTCAGCTTCTTCAGGGTTACTAGTTGGAGCATAGGCTTGGATTACCATGATATTGAATGGTTTGCCTTGGAAATGAACAGAGAACACAGTGTTTAACATGCAACTAATACTCAAAAAAATAAAATAAAACACATTTATTGGCTTGAATTAAGTGACTTGCCTAAGCCAGATAGAAATGTCAAAGTGAAGGCATGAACCCCAATCTATCTGATCCCAGAGCCCATTTTCTCTTATCTTCTTCCTTCACTGTGTATCCCTCTCCTCCCACCACATTCTTAGAGGCTTGGGAATGGTGATCATATGACCATCCCTTAAGGGAGGTAAATCTCATTCCCTTGGTTCAGAATCTTCTATCCCAGTCCTGCAAGTATCTCAGGTAGGTGAGGACCACAAAGCAGCTGCTCAGGGAACCCACTAATGTGATGAGATATGTGTTGATTTTAAATATGTCTACAAATTCTTTAATACTTTTTCTTTTAAGAAATAGAGCTCAATTCCTTCCCCTTTGATTGGGGACTGTACTTAGCAATTCAGTTCAAACAATAATTTTGGCAAAAGTGATCATCTACAACCTCTGAGTCTAGATCATAAAAGACACTGCAGCTTCTATTTTGTATTCTTTTGGATCACTTGCTTAGGGAAGTCAGTGGCGGTGTTCTGAGGACACTTGAGTAGCCCTATGGAGAAGTCCATATGGTGAGAAATTAAGGCCTCCCACCAACAGCCAGCAAGGAGCCAAATCCTTCTGCCAACTGAACTGTCTGCTTGGGTCTTCTTGGAATTAGCTCTTCTAGCTGAGTCAAGCCTTCAGCTGACTTCAGTCATGGTTAATAGCTTGACTACCTTTTGAGACCCTCTGAACCACAGCCACCAAGCTAGGCTGCTCCCAAATTCCCAACCCATAGAAACTGTGAGGTAATGTTTGTTATTTTCAGATGTTCACTTGGGGATCACTAGTTATGCAGCAATAAATAACTAACACAAAGTTAAAAAGAGAGAGAGATTGGAATCCAAGCAAATAAGCCAACCATAGAGGCAGTTCTTGGGAATGAGAAAAGAACAGGGACTATGTAGAAACCCTTTGTCTAGAATGGATATAATTATGTTTTGTCACACACAACAATGCTGAGGTGGGAGGTGAGGTACTAGAGCAGAAGGGAATCTGAGAATCCTGCCGGGCAGCAAAATAAAAGTGGGCATCTAAACAGAGCCCCAGACAACCTAGAGCCAGGGACACAAGAAAGGAGCTAGGAACCATGAGGCAAAATGGGGCAACGGTAGCATCTATAACCAAGCACTGAGCCACAGAGGGATAACTAGACATGGGAGCCAGGACACCAAACTGCTCAGAATTAGTGACATCAAGACTCTTGAGAGTCCCTTGGACTGCAAGGAGATCCAACCAGTCCATTCTGAAGGAGATCAGCCCTGAGATTTCTTTGGAAGGAATGATGCTAAAGCTGAAACTCCAGTACTTTGTCCACCTCATGTGAAGAGTTGACTCATTGGAAAAGACTCTGATGCTGGGAGGGATTGGGGGCAGGAGGAGAAGGGGACGACAGAGGATGGGATGGCTGGATGGCATCACCGACTCGATGGACGTGAGTCTCAGTGAACTCCGGGAGTTGGTGATGGACACGTAGGCCTGGCGTGCTGTGATTCATGGGGTCGCAAAGAGTCGGACACGACTGAACGACTGATCTGATCTGATCTGATCTGAGGTCACAACAAAGACAGGCAGGGGAAACAGGCAAGTCTGCCATGTAACCTCTGCTTCTGCTTCCGAGTCCCCACATGCTCTGTATATAGAAGTTTCTGTTTCTAAAATACCTTGGAGTAAATGCTGTTGGGCCCCACCCATTTGCTTTGCCAACTAAGTGTTGGCTGATAATACTCACAGTTGCCTGCTCTCTGGAAAATTGCCCTCAGCCAAATGCTTTGTTCTCACCCATCCCCCTCCATCCCAACTCTCAACCAATGCCTAACTGTCATGGGGTTCAAATAGTCAGAGCCCTTGTTCTGAAATGAGACTAACTCTGTGGTGCAATTTATGCTCCAGAGCTTCTCCATGAGATCAGACATAAGGTAACATCCAGTTGAGACCGCATTATTTTCCTACCTATTCTGCTTCCCTCACTCTCCTTTCCTGAGATTACTCCTACATAAATCACCTGAATAAGAAGTAGGATCTGCTTCTAGGGAACCCAACCTATAACACATCTTAAAGGATCTAGTATTTCATAAATTGTGTATGTGTGTGTTCGTGGTGTGCATGCCCATGTACTCAGTTCAGTTCAGTTCAGTCGCTCAGTCATGTCCAACTCTTTGTAACCCCATGAACCACAGCACACTGTGCCTCCCTGTCCATCACCAACTCCTGGAGTCCACCCAAACCCATGTCCATTGTGTTGGTGATCCCATCTAACTATATCAACTTCTGTCGTCCCCTTCTCCTCCTGCCCTCAATCTTTCCCAGCATCAGGGTCTTTTCCAATGAGTCAGCTCTTCGCATCAGGTGGCCAAAGTATTGGAGTTTCAACTTCAGGATCAGTCCCTCCAATGAACACCCAGGACTGAGCTCCTTTAGGATGGACTGGTTGGATCTCCTTGCAGTCCAAGGGACTCTCAAGAGTCTTCTCCAACACCACAGTTCAAAAGCATCAATTCTTCGGCACTCAGCTTTCTTCACAGTCCAACTCTTACATCCATACATGACTACAGGGAAAACCATATAGCCTTGACTAGATGGACCTTTTTTGGCAAAGTAATGTCTCTGCTTTTTAACATGCCGTCTAGGTTGGTCATAACTTTCCTTCAAAGGAGCAAGCATCTTTTAATTTCACGGCTGCAATCACCATCTGCAATGATTTTGGAGCCCAGAAAAATAAAGTCAGCCACTGTTTCCACTGTTTCCCCACCTATTTGCCATGAAGTGATGGGACCAGATGCCATGATCTTACTTTTCTGAATGTTAAACCTTAAGCCTACTTTTTCACTTTCATCACTTTCACTTTCACGAAGAGGCCCTTTACTTCTTCTTCACTTTCTGCCATAAGGATGATGTCATCTGCATATCTGAGGTTACTGATATTTCTCCCAGCAATCTTGATTCCAGCTTGTGCTTCATCCAACCCAGCGTTTCTCATGATGTACTCTGCATATAAGTTAAACAAGCAGAGTGATAATATACACCCTTGATGTACTCCTTTTCCTATTCGGAACCAGTCTGTTGTTCCATGTCCAGTTCTAACTGTTGCTTCCTGACCTGCATACAGGTTTCTCAAGAGTTAGGTCAGGTGGTCTGGTATTCCCATCTCTTTCAGAATTTTCCCCAGTTTATTGTGATCCACACAGTTGAAGGCTTTGGCATAGTCAATAAAGCAGAAATAGATGCTTTTCTGGAACTCTCTTGCTTTTTCCATGATCCAGTGGATGTTGGCAATTTGATCTCTGGTTCCTCTGCCTTTTCTAAATCCAGCTTCAACACCTGGAAGTTCACAGTTCACATATTGCTGAAGCCTGGCTTGGAGAATTTTGAGCATTACTTTACTAGTGTGTGAGATGAGTGCAATTGTGTGGTAGTTTGAACATTCTTTAGCATTGCCTTTCTTTGGGATTGGAATGAAAACTGACCTTTTCCAGTCCTGTGGCCACTGCACTATGGACTGAATATTTGTGTACACCTAAAATTCATACTGAAACCCTGATCCCCAGTGTGATGATATCTGGAATTGGAGCCTTCAAGAGATAATTAGGTTCAATAGAGCCCCTCATGATAGGATTCCTTAGAAAAAGGGAAAGAGATCAGAGTCCCCCCCCCTCCTTTCCACTGTGTAGGATAGAGCAAAAAGGTGGATATCTGCAAACCAGGAAAAGAGCTCTCATCAGACACCAATCTGCCAACACTTCCCAGCCTCCAGACTATGTGAAGTAAATGTTTGTTGTTTAAGCCACGTGATAGCAAAAGAAAGTGTTAGTGGCTCAGTTGTGTCCAACTCTTCGCAACCCCATAGACTATGCCTGCCAGGCTCCTCTGTCCATGGAATTCTCCAGGCAAGAATATTGGAGTGGGTAGTCATTCCCTTCTCTGGAGGATTTTCCAGACCCAGGGATCAAATCCAGGTCTCTTGCAGTGCAGGCAGATTGTTTTACCACCTGCAGCCACCAGGGAAGCCCTTAAGCCACCTAGATTGGGATATTTTCTTTTAGTAGCTTGAGCCAAGTATGTGTGAGTGTGAGGATGATGAATAAATATTTTAAATAAAAGAAAACAATAAAAAGTTTCCTGCTTAAATTGTCCATGAATCAACAGATGGAGAGTATAAAATCTAGCAATTTGATTAAATCATTTAAAAGAAATGTAATTTAGTAATTTATCTAAATGTTTATTAAGTGTAATGCATTTGCACTGTCTAAACCTAGCAAAACTAGAACAACTGTTTCCACAATCTCTTTCCCTGATGGTTCTATGTTAAAGTTTCCCCCACCCCAAATTTTTATTTAAGCAAGATTTAGAAGGCAGAAATGAAGCAGCAGTGCTCTCTGAAAGTTGTTGTGATCGGATGCAATGAGCAATAAAAAGGTGCTGATGCATTCTAGATTAGTCTACCTCTTCCAACCTCTAGCTCTTCTTTCTAGCTGCTGGCCCTACTGGCCAACAACAGTGCCAGGCTCACTATTAGGTTCCAAGTCATAACTTACCACAGATTCCTCCTTCAGCTCTCTCCAGTCCCACTCCAGCAGCTGGGTATACCTGACTTCCAAAGTTCCTGGCTGCTGCTGCTGCTAAGTCGCTTCAGTCGTGTCCGACTCTGTGCGACCCCATAGACTCCAGGCAATAACACTGGAGTGGGTTGCCATTTCCTTCTCCAATGCATGAAAGTGAAAAGTGAAAGTGAAGTCGCTCAGTCGTGTCCGACTCTTCGCGACCCCATGGACTGCAGCCTACCAGGCTTCTCCATCCATGGGATTTTCCAGGCAAGAGTACTGGAGTGGGGTGCCATCTCCTTTCCTGCCAAAGTTCCCTAGCAGGCTGTAATTGGTCCAGTCATGCCAATGTATCAGGAGGGTTGATTAGTTATTTTCTTTCATCTTTCAACTCCCCTTCTTCAGTTTTAGTTCCCCAAGTTTCCCCATAATCATAAAAGCTCATATTCCTAGAATACATTATTTATACATAATTTTTTATAATTTTTTTATAAATACATAATTATTTATACATAACACTCTAGGTGGTCTGCTTTCCTGATTGAGTCCTGATATCCTGATATACTCGTGAGTGAGTGAGTGCTCAGTCGTGTCCAACTCTTTGCAACCTCATGCACTGTAGCTCACCAGGTTCCTCCATTCATGTAATTTTCCAGTCAAGAATACTGGAGTAGGTTGCTATTTCCTATTCCAAGGGAACTTCCTGACCCAGGGATTGAACCCAGATCTCTTGTGTCTCCTGTATTGTCAGGCAGTACCACTGTACCACACTCATACACTAATTATATTTAATTGCCAAACTGCACATTAACAAGTATATATTTCATTAAATGCATATCAGATTGATTTTGTTGATGTTGTTTTTCAGTAGGAACGGTACAGTCTCTAGAGATATGTTCGATATTTGTAGCATGCTACTTACTCTTTTAACACAGTCATTTAGGAGAATAACACAGTTAGATTTTCAATTTCATCGTGCTAGCACGGTTGCAATGTGAAAAATGAGTTGCAGGGAGGTTAAGAGTGGAAGTAGAGGACCAGCTAGTAGGATACTGCAGTTGTCTAGCCAAGAGAGGGATAGTAGGTTGGGCTAAGACAATGGCAGTAGAGTTGGAAGCTTTGTCTGCCAGGGGAAGGCAATCTAGGGCAGGGATAATCATTTCAAAGCGAGTCAATGTATCTCTGGCTCTGAACCATCATCATAGATAGAATGATCATAGAATGACTGGGACATTTAACCTCCCAAATACCTTATTAACATTTGATAAGCCTCAACTGTTATCTTTTATACTACTAATTAATTAGGGGTGGTTAACCTGATCCAGGACAGAAGGGAAAATTTTCTCAAGTCCTTGCAAAAAGCTATCATAATACTGATATGAAAAAGCTTTCCCCCAATTCCTCACCAAATGAATATCTCTCTGCAAAGTGCACCACATAACTCTTTTTTTCTTTTTCTGTTATACTGAAGCATAGCCGATGAACAAAGATGTGATAGTTTTAGGCGCACAGCAAAGCTAATCAACAATACGTATACATGTATCCATTCTCCCTCAAACTCCCCTCCCATCCAGGCTGCCACATATGCAAATCAAAACTACAATGAGATATCACCTCACAGCAGTTAAAATGGCTATCATCAAAAAAATCCACAAACAATAAATGCTGGAAAGGGTATGGAAAAAAGAGAACCCTCCTACACCGTTGGTGGGAATGTAAATTGGTACAGCCACTATGGAGAACAGTAAGAAGGTTCCTCAGAAACTAAAAATGAAGGTACCTGCAATCCCACTCATGGGCATATATCCAGAGAAAAACCATGATCCAAAAGGATATCTGCACCCCCATGATAGCACTGCTTACAACAGCCAAGGCATGGAAACAACCTAAATGTCCATCAACAGAGAAATGGGTAAAGAAGATGTGGTGCACATAAACAATGGAATATTACTCAGCCATTAACAAGAATGAGATGGCTGGATGGCATCACTGACTCGATGGGCGTGAGTCTGAGTGAACTCCGGGAGTTGGTGATGGACAGGGAGGCCTGGCATGCTGCGATTCATGGGGTCGCAAAGAGTCGGACACGACTGAGCGACTGATCTGATCTGATTAACAAGAATGAAATAATACCATTTGTAGCAACATGGATGACCTAGAGATTGTCATACTGAGTGAAGTAAGTCAGACAGAGAAAGAATACCACATAATCTTTAACATTCTTCCAATGCAACTATTAAACCCGGGATTTGCTTTGGACTTAAGTCAACATCTTCAAATGAAGCTCTAAACAGCAGTCTGGAACATTTTGTAATGCTCTATTTGGACTAGGAAGTTTTTGAGACCTAAGTTTCTGCAAACACCGTTCTCATTTTATTATTTGAGTGAATGTGCCTGAGGCAAACTCCCCTAGTAAAAAAAATCCCTTAGTCAATCCTCTAGAGCCAGTTTTTTTCTATAGCAGGAGTCCATTTTTCAAAAAGATATTCATCACTCTGCCTCATCTTTACAATGTGCTCGGTATTGGTCTTCCCTGAGAAACATCTTACTCAGCATTTACTGCTTCTTCCCATGTCAGTGGTGGGGAGAGGTACTGGCTGTATGAAAGGAGAAATCAATAATTTCTGGCACTTAATGTATAGCACATTTGAGAGGAGCTCAAGATTTAAAGGAATGAGCCAAGTTGGGGTTAATAACTATGAAGTCAAAAGTTATTTCATCAGATGCCATTTGAATTTCTAAATCCACCTCTTCTCTTCTTCCTGATTCATTCTCAAATGGCAGGGCTAAAAGAATCCTTTGTGTATTCCATCTTCTCAGACCTGTAAAGCTAATACTCAGAGGAAATAACATTCAGCCTCCTATTATAATTCTATCCATTTGGAAAAGAGCATGGAGTTCAGGGCACAGCTTCAGTATGGGTCTGAGTCCTTCTCCAACATTTCAAACACTTCTATTTCTTCTGTGGCACACTTTTTTATTGGAGTATAGTTGATTTAAAATGTTGTGTTAGTTTCTGCTGTACAGCAAAGTGGATCAGTTATACATATACATATATCCACTCTTTAAAATTCTCTTCCCATATAGCTCATTACAGAGTATTTGAGAAGAGTTCCCTGTTCTATAAAGTAGGTCCTTATTAACTATCTATTTTATATATAGTAATGTGGATATGTCAATTCCAATCACCCAGTGTATATGGCACACTTTATCTTTTGAATACTTTTCCCCTTTGCTCTTATTTAAGGTTGCTTCTGCCTGTATTTGCTGCCTCCCACCAAAATGATTCACTAGAAGATGCTCTTGGAAGCTGCATGGTAGAATGGAAAGATGGTATGTTCTGAAGTTAGACCTGGGTTTAAATCCAAGCTCTGCAGTTACAGGATATATAACTTTGGCCACATCACGTAGACTCTGTGAACACCAGTTTCCTCATCTGGAAATGAAGAGAAGTCATCCTAATTCAGGGAGTTTTTATCAGAATTAGAGAAAATATGGGCTTCCCTGGTGGCTTAGTGGTAAAGAATATGCTTACAACGCAGGAGACCCAAGTTCAATCCCTGGGTTCAATCCCTGGGGTTGGGAAGATCTGAAGAAAGAAATGGCATCCCAATTCCAGTATTCTTGCCTGGAGAACCCCATGGACAGAGGAGCCTGGCGGGCTAGAATCCATGGAGAAAATATATGTAAAGAACGTACTCATATACTTGGAACATGACAGTTAATATATTAATAAATATCCCAGAACCACATTAGTATATATTATTAATAATAATTAGGTCTCTTTGAATTACTCATTCTACTCTTCACAATAAAAATATTAAAATGTTTTGACTCTACCATATAGACACATTTCTAAACTCTTTACATATATTATTTAATCCTCTCAACAACTCCATAAGGTAGGTACTGTTACTACCCTGTACTGCAGTTGAGGACATAGAGGCACAAGAGACTAATTAACTTACCTAAGGTCACATACTGGGAGGTGAATACAGTCTGGCTCAAAACTGGCACCCTTTAGAGACCATATAGGAATGCTGGCTCTAACAGTATATTTTAAAGATCTATAAGAAAAACATACCATATTTTTCTTGGCTTTTCATATTGTACTTTATATTTATTTAAGAGGGGGGTGTTTAGATGAACTAAAAAGACCAATAGAGTCATTCTCTACAGAAGAAAACTCAATTTATTCTCAGCCGTGGGGTTCATCCCCTCCTTGTCCCTGATGGAGGAAGTTTTCAGCTACAGGTAATAGAAAATTCCCCCAAATTGATCTCTAAAGGAGCATACCTCTTCACTTAACCACCAGACCAAAGGTAAGGTAAGCTCTCAGGTTGGTTGCTCTAGCAACTCAACGAGATCCTAAAAGACTCAGATTATTTCTACTTTTGTGGCTTGCTGTCTTCTGTCCACTCCAACCTGAAGCTCACTTGTCTCCTGGACCTGTAGCAATTGGAACTGCATGATTCTGCGTTCCCATCTAGTGGGAAAGGAAAAGAGGTTACATTGCTCTCCCAGAAGAGTGAAGAAAGGCTTTCCTGAACACTGTACTCTGTGCTTAGTTATGTCTGACTCTTTGCGACCCCGTGGACGGTAGCCCACCAGGCTCCTCTGTCCATGGGATTTTCCAGGCAAGAGTACTGGAATGGGTTGCTATTTCCCACTCTATTCTTGAATACTACACCCGACTCCCCAGCCCTGCACATAAACTCTCCTCACATCTCAGTGGCCAGTGAGCATCTCATGTTCATTCCCAAGCCAGTCACTAGATATGAAGATGGAATTACTCTTAAGCCAGTCAAGCTCATCCCTAAAACTTGGGGATGTGGTCCTCTTCCCCAAGACACATGGATGTGAGGGTAACAGAGAAACCAGAACAAAACTGAAGTCCTCTTAGGAAGGAGAAATGAGAGGAGTTGTGATGGACAGACAACCAACATATAGGGTACATTATCTATTTCCATGCATTTTCCTACTTTTCTGGACCCTGATTTTATCTTTCCTATGCTAGGAATAATACTAATAGCTGCTTACATGAGGTGATGGATATGGAAGAATTTATAATACCATACAAATAAAAGTTGTGATTATTGTTGCTGTGCTGCAATTGTAGCTGAGATTTACTCTCCAAAGCATGCTGTACTGTGAAGCAGGGCCAGAGGAACAGAGACTTGTGTCTTTGGTGCCTGCCAACCTCTATTTCATTCATCCATTCCCACCTCCTAGAACTCATTCTTTCCCACCCTCATGCTGCCCAAAGTAACCTCTTCCTGAATATTCTACACAAGCTCATCCTGACATCTAGCATCTTGGAGTCCCATATAACTTCCCCTTTGCAACCATTTCCATCAAATCTCCTTTCCTAGCATAGTCACTCTGAACTTGGCTCTCTCTAGTCTCACTTTGCCTTTCACTGATTTTGCAATTTGGAACAAAGTACTTCACCTCTCTGGACTCCACTTCCCTCTTTAGTGAAATGAGATGCTTGGAGTAATTAATCTCTAAGGCACCTTCAAGCTTTAACTTTTATGATTCTATGAATTTCAAACAGTGAAGCAAAAAGACATGAAGAATTTCACGTGGAGGAAGAGATCTGGGGTTGAGGGATTTTAAGAAAAAAAGTGGCCAGTTAGCAAAGCTACCTTGATTTGAGGGTTCTAAAGACAGACACACAAACACAAACACATACGTATGCACACACAGACACATACAAGCACACACACACCGAGGATCTGTTAGCAATCAATAGTGAATGTTACAACAGGAATGAGGGGATCTAGTAAAACAGAGATGGACTCAACTACAGAGCAGACCTGAAGGATACAGGTGTAGGGAGTAGGACAGTGAGACCGCACCCTTAAACACATCCAAGTTCGGCAGAGCTGAGAATTTCACTGAGGGTGGAAAATCACCTCTGCGGTGGGCATTACATTCATAGGCCGAGATGAGCCGAAATTTGAGGGAATCTCTGCAGGGACCATTCTGACCTTCCAAACACAGGAACACATCTACTACTAGGTCTGACCTTGTTTTGCCTTTTTCCCTCCCTAGTTTCAGCTGGGCCTCAAAAACAGAAAAGCCAAAATCCAACTAGAAAATCTGTTTCTGTTATATTCTCTTGGCAGCTTAGGAGATCTCTCTTGGCAGGCTTTCTGGGGATTTGTCCAAGCCTGGGGCCTCTCTTCCCTGGAGTTTCCATCACCTTGTTCAAGGCAGAAGAAGCTCTAAGCATCACTATGCAGTGCCTAAAAGGCAGTGCTTTCTTTTCTTTCAGTCCTTTCTTTGTACCCCCAAAAGTCCAGACAACATGCACACAGAAGAACACAGAATAATAATAATTATAATGAAATAATAATAGTAGGGATTACTATTTTTGCCTGCTTACTATTACTCAGGTATGAGACTAAGCACTTTATATACATATATATATATTATCCCAATAACTAATTTGGTAGGGTTGCAAATACTACTATATTATAAAAACATTAAAAGTACATCCTCTAGGAACCTATACCAGCCATGAACTTTTTACACACCTAACAGTATAGTTTCAAAAATGTATAAAGCAAAAATACTAGAATACAAGGAGAAATTGATAGAATCCTGTATATTAGAAGATGTTAATATATACTTCCCTCTCAAAGAGATTAAATACTCAAAATTAAGTATATCAAGAATTCATATGGCATAGTATATAGCATAGTAACAAATTATATAGAACTTGGCACTCAAGGGAAATTGCACATTGTTCTGAAACATATGTGGAAGCAGTTACAATAATTGAACATGTATTAGATCATGAAGAAAATCTTCACAAACTCCAAGAGGCAGTATTCACACAAGCATACTCATGAGTTAAAATACAATAAGACTTAGAAATTAACAGCAGAAGGATAGCAAAAGTAAAAATCTACCCACTTGAAATGGTATATTTTTTCTTTTCTCAGCTATTTGTAAGGCCTCCTCAGACAACCATTTTGTCTCTTTGCATTTCTTTTTCCTGGGGATGGTCTTGATCACTGCCTCCTGTACAATGTCACCAACCTCTATCCATGTTCTCCAGGAACTCTATCAGATCCCAGATCTAATCCCTTGAATCTATTTGTCACTTTCACTGTATAATCATAAGGGATTTGATTTAGGTCATACCTGAATGGTCTAGTGGTTTTCCCTACTTTCTTCAATTTAAGTCTGAATTTGGCAATAAGGAGTTCATGATCTCCTGGTCTTGTTTTTGCTGACTGTATAGAGCATCTCCATCTTTGGCTGCAAAGAATATAATCAATCTGATTTCGGATTTGACCATCTGGTGATGTCCATGTGTAAAGTTGTCTCTTGTGTTGATGGAAGAGGGTGTTTGCTATGATCAGTGCATTCTCTTGGCAAAACTCTGTTAGCCTTTGCCCTGCTTAATTCTGTACTCCAAGGCCAAATTTGCCTGTTACTCTGGGTATTTCTTGACTTCCCACTTTTGCATTCCAGTCCCCTATGATGAAAAGGACATCTTTTTTTGGGTGTTAGTTCTAGAAGGTCTTGTAGCTCTTCACAGAACCATTCAACTTCAGCTTCTTCAGCATTACTGGTTGCGGCATAGACTTGGATTACTGTGATATTGAATGGATTGCCTTGGAAATGAACAGAGATCATTCTGTCATTTTTGAGATTGCACCCAAGTACTGCAATTCAGACTCTCTTGTTGACTATGAAGGCTATTCCATTTCTTCTAAGGGATTCTTGCCCACAGTAGTAGATATAATGGTGATCTGAAATAAATTCACCCATTCCAGTCCATTTTAGTTCACTGATTCCTAAAATGTCGATGTTCACTCTTGCCATCTCCTGTTTGACCACTTTCGATTTACCTTGCTTCATGGACATAACATTCCAGGTTCCTATGCAATGTTGTTCTTTACTGCATCGGACTTTACTTCCATTACCAGTCACATCCACAACTGGGCGTTGTTTTCCCTTTGGCTCCATCTCTTTATTCTTTCTGGAGTTATTTTTCCACTCTTCTCCAGTAGCATATTGGGCACCTACAAACCTGGGGAGATCATCTTTCAGTGTCATATCTTTTTGCCTTCTCGTACTGTTCATGGGGTTCTCAAGGCAAGAATACTGAAGTGGTTTGCCATTCCCTTCTCCAGTGGACTATGTTTTGTCAGAACTATCTACCATGACCAGTCCATCTTGGGTGGCCCTACACAGCATGGCTCATAGTTTCATTGAGTTAGACAAGGCTGTGGTCCATGTAATCAGTTTGATTAGTTTCCTGTGATTGTGGTTTTCATTCTGTCTGCCCTCTGACAGATAAGGATAAGAGGTTTATGGAGGCTTCCTGGTGGGAGAGATTGACTGCGAGGGAAACTGAGTCTTGTTCTGATGGGTGGGGCCATGCTCAGTAATTCTTTAATCCAATTTTCTGTTGATGGGCAGGGCAATGTTTCTTCTCTGTTGTTTAAAGTGAAAATGAAGTCGCTCAGTGTCTGACTCTTTGTGACCCCGTGGACTGTAGCCTACCATGCTTCTCCGTCCATGGGATTCTCCAGGCAAGAATACTGGAGTGGGTTACCATTTCCTTCTCCAGGGGATCTTCCCGACCCAGGGATCGAACCCAGGTCTCCCGCATTGGAGGCAGACACTTTAACCTCTGAGCCACCAGGGAAGACTGTTGTTTAACCAGAGACCAAACTATGGTAGAGGTAATGAAGATAATGGCAACCTCCTTCAAAAGGTCCCATGCACTCACTGCTATACTCAGTGTCCCCGACCCTGCAGCAAGCCACCGCTGACCCACACCTCTGCCAGAGACTTCAGGACATTCACAGGCAAATCTGGGTCAGTCTCTTGTGGAGTCACTATTCCTTTCTCCTGTGTCCTGGTGTGCACAAGGTTTTTTTTTGTGCCCTTCAAGAGTCTGTTTCCCCAGTCCTGTATAAGCTCTGTAATCAAATCCCACTGGCCTCCAAAGTAAAATTCCCTGGGGGTTCTCAGTCCCTTTGCCAGATCCCCAGGTTGAGAAATTTGTTGTGGGTCTTAGGACTTTCTTAAGAATGTGATCAGTGACCAATGCAAAAAAAATAGAGGAAAACAATAGAATGGGAAAGACTGCTGATCTCTTAAAGAAAATTAGAGGTACCAAGGGTACCTCTAGAGGTACAATTAGAGGTATCACTTCATGCAAAGATGGGCACAATAAAGGACAGAAATGGTATAGACCTAACAGAAACAGAAGATATTAATAAGAGGTGGCAAGAATACACAGAAAAACTATACCAAAAAAAAAAAAATCTTCATGACCCAGATAACAACAATGGTATGATCACTCATTTAGAGCCAGACACCCTGGAATGCGAAGTCAAGTGGGCCTTAGGAAGCATCACTATGAACAAAGCTAGTGGAGGTGATGGAATTCCAGTTGAGCTATTCCAAATCCTGAAAGATGATGCTGTGAAAGTGCTGCACTCAATATGCCAGCAAATTTGGAAAACTCAGCCGTGGCCACAGGACTGGAAAAGGTCAGTTTTCATTCCAATCCCAAAGAAAGGCAATGCCAAAGAATGCTCAAACTACCACACAATTGCACTCATCTCACACGCTAGTAAAGTAATGCTCAAAATTCTCCAAGCCAGGCTTCAGCAATATGTGAACCATGAACTTCCTGATGTTCAAGCTGGATTTAGAAAAGGCAGAGGAACCAGAGATCAAATTGCCAACATCCACTGGATCATTGAAAAAGCAAAAGAGTTCCAGAAAAACATCTATTTCTGCTTTATTGACTATGCCAAAGCCTTTGACTATATGGATCACAATAAACTGTGGAAAATTCTTAAAGAGATGGGAATACCAGGCCACCTGACCTGTCTCCTGAGAAATCTGTATGCAGGTCAAGAAGCAACAGTTAGAACTGGACATGGAACAACGGACTGGTTCCAAATTGGGAAAGGAGTACATCAAGGCTGCATATTATCACCCTTCTTTTTAACTCCTTTGCAGAGTACATCATGCAAAATGCCAGGCTGGATGAAGTACAAGCTGGAATCATGATTGCTGGGAGAAATATCAATAACATCAGGTATGCAGATGACACCACTATAATGGCAGAAAGTGAAGAACTGAAGAGCCTCTTGATGAAAGTGAAAGAGGAGAGTGAAAAAGTTGGCTTAAAACTCAACATTCAGAAAACTAAAATCATGGCATCCGGTCCCATCACTTTATGGCAAATAGGTGGGGAAACAAAGGAAACAGTGACAGACTTTATTTTCTAGTGCTCCAAAATCACTGCAGATGGTGACAGCAGCCATGAAAGTAAAAGACACTTGCTCCTTGAAAGGAAAGCTATGACCACCTAGACAGCATATTAAAGAACAGAGAAATTACTTTGCTAACAAAGGTCTGTCTAGTCAATGCTATGGTTTTTTCAGTAGTCATGTATGGATGTGAGAGTTGGAGTATAAGGTGAAGAATTGATGCTTTTGAACTGTGGTATTGGAGAAGACTCTTGAGAGTCCCCTGGACTGCAAGGAGATCCAGCCAGTCCATCCTAAAAGAGATCAGTCCTGAATATTCTTTGGAAGAACTGATGCTGAAGCTGAACCTCCACTACTTTGGCCACCTGATTCAAAGAACTGACTCATTGGAAAAGATCGTGGTGCTGGGGAAGATTGAAGGCGGGAGCAGAAGGGGACAACAGAGGATGAGATGGTTGGATGGCATCACTGACTCAATGGACATGAGTTTGAGCAATTCCGGGAGTTAGTGATGGGCAGGGAAGCCTGGCATGCTGCAGTCCATGGGGTTGCAAAGAGTCGGACATGATTGAGCAACTCAACTAACTGACCCACTTGAAAAATGTAAATTCCTTTGTAATAGATTATTGGGTGTGTCTGTCAGGGTTTAGCAAAAGACTGATCCCCTAAGAAACATCTTAGTTTGACTTTATGCAGTCATGGGGGCTGTTTAAACAGTCTCTGTAAGCTTGTTATAATGGCATCTAATATTGGAGATTGAAGCCCTCAAGGGCAGGCAGTCAGGATGTAAAGTGGGAAAACCAAGAACAGGCTGGAAGACTTCCCTGGTGACTCAGTGGTAAAGATCCACCTGCTAATGCAGGAGACATGGGTTTGATCCCTGATCTAGAAGATCCCATATGCTGCAACTAAGCCCATGCATCACAACTATGGTGTGCTCTACAGCCTGGAAACTGCAACTACTGAAGGCCTCGAGCCCTAGAGCCTGAGCTCAGCAACAAGAGAAGCCACTGCAATGAGAAGCATCCACTCACCTCAACTCGAGAAAAGCCATGCAGCAACAAAGACCCAATACAACCAAATAAAACAATAAATGAAAGAACAGTCTGGATCTCATAAGCACAAGCTGGAACACATGAGGAGAGTTCCTGCCTCTGAGCTTGGTCATGCAGAAGTTTAGGCCCTTTGTTATGGAGCTAAACACACACACACACACACACACACACACACACAGTGCATGTTAGCAATCAATAGTGAACATCACAACAGGAGTGAGGACATCTTAATAACTCTTCCAAATGAGGAGTCAGAGAACCTGAAGGAGGATCCAGGAGATGAAGCAGTAACAATCTTGACTGCTGTCCCATACCAACCAGGAGAGCCAGCAGACCATGTATGTTAACTATACAATGGCTATGACTTCACTTATACTCTCCAAATTGCCTATGAGAATCTCTCTTGTGGTCCCCTCTGAAAGGAAATATATAGGAAGGTTTCTGGGAAATGTAGTTCAGCCTAGCTAAGCTGATACTTGACAACACCACCACAATCTATCTCTTGCCAACTTGGTACCCAAGCATATCTCCATACTTAATCTCCAAATAAAGAAAGATAACAACAAAGTCATGCTTCTGCCTGACATAATACAATTATCCTCAGACATGTTAACACAGGGGTCAGAAAACATTTTTCTTAAGGGCTAAATAGTAAATATTTTAGGTTTTGCAGGCCACATGGTTTTCGTTGAAACTATTCCATGTTTGCCTTATAGCATGAAACCAGCCACAAATGTGTGGTTAAATGAATGTGGCTGTGTTCCAATAAAACATTATTTACAAAAACAGATGGCCAGCCCTTGGGCTATAATCCTTTCACCAAGGGAGAATTAAAAATCCTTTTTTGGATTTAAATGATCTTTATTTTCCTCCTATTTAATTCACATGTAACCTTTTGATATCCCATAGCTTAAATATTGAGATATAATGTTAACTGCACTTAGTACTTCTAATATTAGATAAGGAGATAAGAGAGAAGGAAGAAACCAAAAATGTTTGGTTACTATATATAAAGTGTTATCTGTACCAAAATAAGGGAAGATACTTACAACTATTACAGAACTCCTTTATGCAACTGATTGAGGTTCCTTGTCTGGTTCCCAATCTTATTATTGAGGAGTTGAGGCCATAAGCAGTTCTACCTGAATTGGAGGTAGTTGTAGTTTTCCACTGACTTAATAATCACAAAACACAAGTGGATTAAAAGTTGCCTTAGAAGACCTTCTGAATTCCAGAAATACTCATTGTGTAATAACAGCTCGATTTCCTCTTGATAGTTAAGCATGATCACCACAGATTTAACACCAGTGTGTTAAATTCCTTCTTTGGGAGACCAAAGCTAGACAGTTAGGTGGCTGTCTCTACATCCAATTCAACAGAATCATTGTTGTGTCCGAAGGAAGACCATTCCTCCCTGTGGAGCTAAGACTTCTAAAGCAACAGAGCCTAAAATTGTGGGGATTAGAAACATGACTTATCCTAGTGGATCACTAGGAGTAATAGTAAGAGCAACAACTTCCATTTCAACCCTCTCAATTTCTAGACTTGTGAATCCTGCTACAGGAAAAAATAGCAACATAATGAGTATTGATTTAGAGCACTTAGCATAATCTGGAGGACCTTGATATATACCCACAAGGTGTTGCCACCTATCTGGTCCCATAGTTGAGCCTTCACAAGGTGATTACATCATTCTGTCATGCTGCTTCAGAATTGCAGGTAACATGGTAAGTAAGACCAGTGAATTCTATGATAATGAGCCCTTTGCCGCACTTCATTTGTTATAAAGTAAGTTCCTTGGTCAAACATGATGCTGTGTAGAATACCACATTTTTGGATAAAGTAATTGGTTAGCTCACAAATAGTAGTTTTGGCATAAGCATTGCAAATAGACAAGCACAAAAGACAAGTCCATATCCAATAAAGACAAAGCTATCCCTTCCATGATGGAAGGTGACCAATGTAATCAACCTGTCATCAGGTAATTGGCTGATTCACCCAGGTAATAGTATCATATTGGGGATTTAGTGTTATCTCTGCTATAAGCAGACTGGGCACTCAACAGTGGCTATACCCAAATAGGCCCTAATAATTAAAGTTCATATTGCTGATCCCAGCATAACCTCCATCTTGACTCCATGGACATTGATTTATGAACTCTTGGGCAATAACAGGAGTTACTGGAAGGGAAAGCTGACTGACATTCACAGAACAGGTCATTCTGTTCACCTGGTTTTTAAAGTCCTCCTTGGGTGAACACTCATATGTGACACAATATCTTTACATTCTATGCCCAGTTAGAAAGCCTTATCTACATACCTCTTTTTCAGTCTCCCTTCTCCCTGATTTTCCAATTTTGTTCCTTCTAAATCCTTGACGATCCAGCCAAATCATTGGCTCCAGCCTGTGAATTGATGTGGAATCATTTGTATGGCCATTTATCATTTTAGGAAAAATAGATAACTACATGCTCTGTTCAAAGTGCTGTCCACAGAAAGGATTTCCCTTTACTATGTCCCAAAGTGGGGTTGCAGTGCTGCACCTATCCACTTTTTGGTGGTTTCCACACATCATGAAGAATTACCTGTAAACAGACTTCAAGTATTTTTATCTTCAGTCAGCTAATCATAGGAAACTCCCTGTGAAGCCATAGATGCAGTTAAAGACAGAAGGAAATGCAGCTGGAAGAGGGGTCATTGATATCTGCGCTACTTCATCTTGCAATTTATCTGTGCCTTCAGGACCTCCTTAAATCCAATATCATAGATAGCTCTTCCTTTTGATGAGGGAGTGATGTGGTGCATGCCCAACTTTATGGTTTGGTGGGTCAGACATACACAGCTCATGATGAGCATCTCAGGTCATACGGTAAGTTGGTAGCTAATGGGCAAGCATTGAAAGTGAAAGTGGAGAGTGAAAAAGTTTACTTAAAGCTCAACACTCAGAAAACGAAGATCATGGCATCTGGTCCCATCACTTCATGGGAAATAGATGGGGAAACAGTGAAAACAGTGTCAGACTTTATTTTTGGGGGCTCCAAAATCACTGCAGATGGTGACTTCAGCCATGAAATTAAAAGATGCTTATTCCTTAGAAGAAAAGTTATGACCAACCTAGATAGCCTATTGAAAAGCAGAGACATTACTTTGCCAACAAAGGTCTGTCTCGTCAAGGCTATGGTTTTTCTAGTGGTCATGTATGGATGTGAGAGTTGGACTGTGAAGAAAGCTGAGCACTGAAGAATTGATGCTTTTGAACTGTGGTGTTGGAGAAGACTCTTGAGAGTCCCTTGGACTGCAAGGAGATCCAAACAGTCCATTCTGAAGGAGACTGGCCCTGGGATTTCTTTGGAGGGAATGATGCTAAAGCTGAAACTCCAGTACTTTGGCCACCTCATGTGAAGAGTTGACTCATTGGAAAAGACTCTGATTCTGGGAGGGGTTGGGGGCAGGAGGAGAAGGGGACGACAGAGGATGAGATGTCTGGATGGCATCACTGACTCGATGGACGTGAGTCTGAGTGAACTCTGGGAGTTGGTGATGGACAGGGAGGCCTGGCGTGCTGCAATTCATGGGGTCGCAAATAGTCGGACACGACTGAGCGACTGAACTGAACTGAACTGAAGGCCCAGTAACAAGCTGTAAGTTGTCTCTCAAAAGGGGAAAGTATGGCTTTGCTAAAAAATTCTAAGTGTTTGTGCTGTGATTCACCTATAGGATGCGGCCTGCCAACGGCTCCAAACAGCATCCTGCGTACCACCAATACTTCAAGTACTATCATATCTTCTGAGTCATATGGCCCAGTTAGCAGAACAGCTTGCATAGCAGCTTGACCTGTTGCAGAGCCTACTCTTATTCTGGGATTCATTCAAAACAGGCAGCTTTTCAGGTCACTCAGTAAATGGGTCAGAGTAGCACACCCAAATGAGATATATGTTGCCTCTAAAATCTAAAGAAGCCCAGTAGGCATTGTGCCTCTTTCCTAATGGTAAGATAAACCAAATGCAGCAACTTGCTCTTTCATCTTAGAAGAGAAATCTCTTCATATCTCAGATAATTGGACCCCTAGAACTTTCACTAAAGTGGCAGGTCCTTGAACTTCTTTGGGATTTACCTCCCACCCTCTAGCACACAAATATCTTATTAGTATGTCTAGAATAGTTGCTACTTTCTGCTCACCATGTCCCCATAGGCTTACTATCATCCGTGTAATGAAACAGGGTGATGTTCTATGGAAGGGAACGGCAATCAAGGTCCTTGCAGACCAGATTGTGACGTAGGGCTGGAGAGTTGATATACCCCTGTGGTAAGACAATAAGGGTATATTGCTGCTTTGTCAGATGAAAGCCAACTGCATATGATGGTCTTTACCAACAGGTACAACAGTAAAAGCATTTGCCAGATCAGTAGCTGCAAGCCAGAGATGTGTTGATTGGCTCTAAGAACAAAACCACGTCTGGAAATGCAGCTACATTTGGCATCACCACTAATTAAGTTTATGATAGTTCATTGTCATTCTAATTGAATCACAACCTCTTCATCTTTCAAGTTCTTTCAAGTGGCACTAATCTCTGCAATTCCTCCATGAATCTGGTATTGTATTTGGTTTACTGTTTTTGTAAGTAGTGGCTTCTACTTGGTCTTTCCTACCATAATAGCTCTCATTCCATGTGTCAGAGAACCACTGTGGAGACTCTGCCCGTTTATGGGTGTGTCTATTCTAATTATACATTCTGCAACTCTAAAAATGACCGTACGGTATGTTTGGGTACACACTGGGGCCACTTTAAGATGGACCTGAGTCATATATTAATTATACATTGCTGCCTAACAAATCGTTTCAAAACTTAGAGGCTGAAAACAAACATTTATTATCTCACAGTCTCTGTGGCTCAGGAACCTGGGAGCAGCTTAGCTGGATGCCTCCAGTGCAAGGTCTCTCAGGAGACTGCAGTCAAGCTGTTGCCTGGGGCTGCAGTCATCTCAAAACTTGATTGGGCATGAGGGACTCAATCCCAAGATCACTTATCTGGTTGTTGACAGGCTTCAGTTTCTCTCTGTTGTTGCACTGGGGGCCTTAGTTCCTCACCACGTCACACAGATGTGTCTATAGAATTGCTTATAATAGGACAGTATGTATCCCACAGTGCAAACAATCTGAGAGAAAGAGAATGAACCAAAGACAGAAGCCATAGTCATTTTATACCCAATATAGGAAGTGTTATCCTATTATTTCTTCCATATTCTATTCATGAGATATAAGTCACTAGGCCCAACCCATACTCAAGTGTGTGAATACCAGGAAATGGGGATCATCGGGCATCATGTTAGAGGCTGCCAACCACATTGGATTATTGAAATTAAAATGAAATTGACAAACAATTGATTTAGAAATAAACATGAAGAGACCAAATAGAAAAATTCCTCAGATCTTCACACAACACATCCCATCTTACAGATTTGAAATTCAAGGAATAGAGTGGTTAAAAATATGTATCCAAGATAATTTAGTCAGTGGCAAAACTGACGCTCAAATCTCAGTCCAATTCCAAAGGCTCATTCTGACTCTGAACTCTCCTCCATAATGTCCTTTAATGAGGTCATTTACTCCAAATGGCTTCTCCTCCTTTCCTTCTCTTCTCTTTCTTCCTACTTTTTTCTCCACTTCTAGAAAAGAGATGATTCAGAGACTGGCGTATTTATTCAATACCTTATTGGACCTACTGAGGCAACCTCAAATGTGAGGTCATATTTTTTTCAGAAAAGTGACCATTTTAAATGATAATCCAAGGCATTCTCACATTGAACTGTCTCTTCCCCTCATGATTTTACACCTTTCCTGTACTTTTTGCCTTCTAAACAGGAGCTGGTGATACTGATACCACAAATTCAGCATACTTGTTCCTTAGCAACAACAGCTGAATTGTCTTTGCAAGTACTTCAAGTTTCAGAGCTGTCCAGAAATTCCCCTCCAAAAGGGCCAGAATCACTCTCAGAACAATGAATCCAAAGTTTAAAATATAACTTGAGGGGTATAAGCATACACCCCCATCCCCACCTACTCCTTCCACTTTCTTTTTCCTCCTTCCTGGAGGCACAACCAATGAGATTTCAGCAGTAATTTCTGTAGTCCAGGAAAATGCCACGGTCACACCAGGGAATACTGGGCTGCCCAAAGGACTGTTTCAGTTCCCTCTTCCTACTTACAAGTAAAAAGCAACTTGCATACTTAAAATGATCATTTTCTTCATGTAGCTGAAAAAAGTCTCAGATCACAAATTTAAAGTTGAAAGAATGTTTTGTTGTTTAATAATCAAACCATTTATTTTATCAACCTCATTTCACATAGGAGTAGGAGCCTAGTGCATCATTCAGAAACCCATCCTTAGAGTTGATTTGAGGTGCAATGTGGGTTGAGGGGAGGATGAGTGGAGAAGACAGGGGAAGGGGACTCTGGCCTTCAGCTGTCATCTGTCTATATCTGTACCTGTTGAGATCTCTATCATTTGGTTCATCTCTAGTCTTAAAGCCATTCTTAGTCCCTTGTGCCTGACCACAGGCTCCTCCAGGCTAGCTCTCTCTAAGGTACCACTGTGCCCCTCTCAGGGGTACAAAAACATTCAACTGTACTTCTATCTCATCTGGATGGGAGAATCCTACAAGTCTTGTGACCTCCCTGGAAGAAAGACAGTGTTCATCTTCTAAATCCCCATACCTATCTGTGGAAGGTTCTACTTCCTTCACTGCCCCCCAAAATTGGCCCAAGTGTTGGGGGTGAGTCACAGGACTCCAGTTCAGAAGCAAATAATATCTTGCTTCCTCTTAGGCACTCTTCTTTTTCCTTCTCCACTTCTGTAGACTAATATCAGGTGGAAAGGAGGTAGGGGGACAAATTGGCTTTGGAAAATTCTTCAAGAGATGGGAAAACCAGACCACCTGACCTGTCTCTTAAGAAACCTGTATGCAGGCCAAGAAGCAATGGTTAGAACCAGACTTTGAACAACAGACTGGTTCCAAATTAAAAAAGGAGTACATCAAGGCTGTATATTGTCACCCTGCTTATTTAACTTCTATGCAGAGTACATCATGCGAAATGCTGGACTGGATGAAGCACAATCTGAAATCAAGATTTCTGGGAGAAATATCAATAACCTCAGATATGCAGATGACACCACCCTTATGGCAGAAAGTGAAGAACTGAAGAGCCTCTTGATGAAAGTGAAAGAGGAGATTGAAAAAGGTGGCTTAAAACTCAACTTTCAAAAAACTAAGATTATGTCATCTGGTCATATCACTTTATGGCAAATAGGTGGGGAAACAATGAAAACAGTGACAGACTTTATTTTCTTGGGCTCCATATTTACTGCAGATGGTGACTGCAATCATGAAATTAAAAGACACTTGCTCCTTGAAAGAAAAGCTATGACCAACCTAGACAGCATATTAAAAAGCAGAGACATTACTTTGTCAACAAAGTCCATCTAGTCAAAGCTATGGTTTTTCCAGTAGTCATATATGGATGTGAGAGTTGGACTATAGAGAAAGCTGAGCCCTGAAGAACTGATGCTTTTGAACTGTGGTACTGGAGAAGACTCTTGAGAGTCCCTTGGACTGCAAGGAGATCCAACCAGTCCATCCTAAAGGAAATCAGTCCTGAATATTCATCAGAAGAACTGATGCTGAAGCTGAACCTCCACTATTCTGGCCACCTGATGCAAAGAACTGACTCATTGGAAAAGACCCTGATGCTGTGAAAGATTGAAGGTGGGAGGAGAAAGGGACAACAGAGGATGAGATGGTTGGATGGCATCACCGACTTGATGGACATGAGTTTGAGCAAGCTCCGGGAGTTAGTGATGGACAGGGAAGCCTGGCGTGGTGCGGTCCATGAGGTCGCAAAGAGTCAGACACAACTGAGTGACTGAACCGAACTGAACCAAATATAATTCTAAGCCCTTTTGTCTTCTTCCTAGACCTAAAATTTTTAAACTGAAAAGGAACTATTTCTCTCTTGTTCTCTAGTTTTCCTGTGCAACTTTCCAGAAGATAATTCCTACCTCCAGAATAGGGGGAAAGCCATAGAATAAATAAGAATTTATGGGAGAATACATATCAATTAATGCCAAAATATTATTTCACTACAACTAAACATATTTTCCTGCCTTAAAAAAAAAATCTGTGTCCCTTCTTTTAAAATCATAGTCCTTTATTTTCTTCCACATCTACCCAAAGCAGAAAATTCACTGAATGTCCGAGTTAAGTGTCCTTAGAGTGAAAAAAAAGGAGACAAAGTCCCTTTCCTTAAGAATGGTTGTTATGGGTTGAATTGTTGTTGTTGTTTTTCAGTCACCAATTTGTGTCTGACTCTTTGTGACCCCAGGGAAGGCAGCACGCCAGGCTTCCCTGTCCCTCACCATCTCATCCTCTGATGCCCTCTTCTTCTCCCCTCAGTCTTTCTCAGCATCAGGGACTTTTCCAGTGAGTTGGCTGTTCACATCAGGTGACCAAAATACTAGAGCTTCAGCTTCAGCATCAGTCCTCCCAACGAGTATTCAGGGTTGATTTCCTTAAAGAGTTGAATTGTGCCCCCCTACCCCCCACTGCCCTGCAAATATATGTTGAAGTCCTAACTCCCAGCCCTTCAGAATGATGGTTTTATTTGGAAATAGATTGTTGGCAATGCAGTTAGTTAAGAATACGACATACTAATGTTCTTATAAGAAGAGAAAAGATACAAAGATGGGGACATACAGAAGATGGTCATGTTATGACAAAGGCAGAGATTGGAGTGGTACAACAGTGAGCCAAGGAACACCCAGCATTGCCAGCAAACACCAGAAGCTAAAAGAGGCAAAGAAGGATTCTTCTCTACAGCTTTCATGAGAAAATATGGCCTTATATTCAAGGATGTCTCATAATTGGTTCTCTAAAGGTAGACATGCCAGTCCCTGAATAGTCTTTCCTCATTTGATGAAACATGAATTTTGAATTTGGCCTCCAAAATTATGGGAAAATAAATGTCCATTGTTAAATCACCCAGTTTGTCATACTTTGTAACAGCAGCACTGGGAAATGAACACAGTAGTCAATTAAAGATTCAAAAACTCAGATATCGCAAAGAGGTTAAGAATAATGCAGTGTTAAACTGAGTGGCACTGAGGAGAATTGCAAAAGGAGTCCTCAGGGGTCACTGTGTTACTTCATTAACAACACTAACACCAAGAGGTTTACCTCTCGTTGGCCTTCTGGGTCCCATGCTTCAAGACCCTACAAAAGAAAGCCTCCAGCTAAAGGTCAGTCTTCACAAAGGAAGAGATGCTTCTTTTGAACACAAATGCCATAGACTCCAAAGATAAATGGGACAAGTCCTCACATCTAGGAACGTTATGCTTGCTGTGACTGCCACGTGACTCTGAGCTTCTGCCAACCAAAGCCTCAACCAGCAGGAGAATTCTGTCTTAGGAGACCTGTTTTGAATCTTCATTTCTTTGCCTGAAATCTTAAGGATTGGATAATAGCAGTGGTTCCTACACAAGCTGCCTGATTTTGTTCTGCCAAGTTCTCCTCTACTTGTAGGACCTCTTCGATATGGCCCACTAAGTAAGTTGTCTCTATTGGGGCTTAAGTGGCCATCAGGCATATAAGAAATTCTCTTTTCCATAGCCACAGGATTGACCGTTACAATTTTCTGTTTTCAGGGAAGGAAGTAAGAAGTGTGGAAAGAGATTGGTCTTAAAGGACAAAGTGGTAAAGGCAAAATGAGAACCCAAATTATGGATTTAGAAAAGGACCAAGGGCTCGATCTAAACATGGCAGCTTTGGCAGCGAGGAACACTATGGCACTGTGGGTGAATAATGGTCTGCTGGTTGTGTTTGTCAGAAAAATTCCCTAGACCGTGACCTTGAGTGAGCTGAGAGAACACTTTGCACAATTTGGCCATGTACAAAAGTGCACTGTTCCTTTTGACAAACAGACTGGCTTTCACAGAGGTATGGGTTGGATTCAGTTTTCTTCAAAAGAACTTCACAATGCACTATAACAGGAAATTCATGTTATTGATGGAGTAAAGCTCCTTCTTCAAGTGCAAAAACCCAAAGCTTTGCAAGGACATCAAACATCTGATGAAGAGAAAGGTTTTTGAGACCATCACCACCTATTAAACAAAGTAAACAAAACTGGGGAGGGGGAGAAAAGGACCAAGGATAACTGAAGCATCCCAATAATTGTTAGACAAGGGATATATTTTTAAAAAATGAAAGTTTGGTATTCTATAAAGAATAATAAACTGAATATTGACCATATGAGAAATATAATATGATTTGTTTCAGAGAACTATTTCTTCACTTTACTTAATTACTTAAATATCTACAAATGTTTCTGGAGATGTGCGATTAACTAGATATCTACAGACTAAAATGTAAACGTGCTGCTTGGAACTAAAGAAGAAATAAGTTAAAAAAAGAAAGAAAAGGACAAAGGAAATAAAAACTGGCTGGGCTTGCAAGTCAGGAGTCATCCTTGTTTCTTCACTTTCTCTTGTTTCCCATATCCAAGTAATCAGCAGATTTTATCCATTTTATGTCCAAAATATATCTCAGATCTGTTCTTTCAGATTTCAACAACCACAAGTTCTTTACACCAGAAAAACATCATCTGTGTCCTAGATAACTGCTAAACCTCTTAACTGATCTCTCTTTTTCCAATCCTATTCTCATATAATACAAATAATAATCTTAAATCATTAATAAAACCATGTCTTCTGATTAAAATCCTTCAGCTTTCACTTTCTGCCAAGATGGAATAAGAGATTATATCTATCCTCTTTCCCTAAGCAATTAGAAAAATGGACTATTTTCAGACAAGTAAGAACAGGGAGAGTCTGTGGCTTTCTTCCCTAGGTCCATTCCCATCTTACTGCCTCCAGGTTAGTTACTGAGAATGGTAGTTTTTAAAAGATAAAGTGAAAATGAAAATGTTAGTTGCTCAGTCATGTCCAATTGTTTGTGACACTATGGATTGTAGCCTCCTATAGAATTCTGTCCACAGAATTTTCCAGGCAAAAATACTGGAGTGGATAGCCATTCCCTTCTCCAGGCAATTTTCCCGACCCAGGGATCAAACCCAGGTCTCCTGCATTGTGGGCAGATTGTTTACCAACTGAATCACTTCTGAAGCCCCTTTAAAAGGTAAGGCTAGTTGTAAAAGCCAGCAGCTTTGCTACTTCTATGAACTTACTGTCGATAGGTAGTTTTTAGTCCACATCACTGGGAAGTGTTAACCAAACAGATCACATGAGTTGCAGAGAAAGAGATCTAGCTAGAGCAGGTTAGAAAGCGAAAGTGAAAGTTGCTCAGTCTTGTCCGACTCTTTGCGACCCCATGGACTAACCAGTCCATGGAATTAATCAGGCCAGAATACTGGAATGGGTGGCCTTTCCCTTCTCCAGGGGATCTTTCAACGCTGGGACTGAACCCAGGTCTCCCGCATTGCAGGTGGATTTCTTTATCAGCTGAGCCACCAGGGAAGCCCAAGAATACTGGAGTGGGTAGCCTATCCCTTCTCCAGCGGATCTTCCCGACCCAGGAATCAAACCAGGGTCCCGTGCATTGCAGGTGGATTCTTTACCCAACTGAGCTATCAGGGAAGCCCAGGGTGGTTAGGGTGGCTAGAATTTCTGGAGTAGAGTACTGGAAAAGAGTGAAAATCACAGAGACAGAGATGGAGATGGGAGGAGGGGGTGGATATTCAGAAGACTAGAGGGATTCCATGAAGTCTCTGGCTGAGTACTAATCTGTGCATGCATAAGAGGACTCTACCACAGGCCAGGGAAGAAAACACCTGAATGGAGTAGGCAGAACAGATCACAGATCTGGAGATAGATTGTATTCCTACCAGCCAGAGTAGAAAGACCTCATATCATAACACACTGGGGCACGGGGTGGATTCCTTTTTTTTTTAAGTCTTACTAATAGCCCTGAATTAGCTCTAGGTGGAAGGCTACTCAGGACCCACTCTGATAAAGCTTAAAAACAAGCCCCCAAATAAGCCAAATGACCTCAGGTCACTTAACTGGACATCAGAACAAAATCCAACATTAGTTAAGGAAATAAAAGAAAATCCAGCAAAACAATATAAAATTCACAATGTATGGCATCCAATAAAAAATTAATAAGTGTACAGATAGGACTTAGGGTTATGACAGGGTGAAGAGGTATATGAATCCTCTCTTCAAAAAACAAGTATAAACTGGATAAAATTGTCAAAAATAACCATTTCAGGCCCCAGGAAAAATTACCAAAAGCACACACCACATTGAGAAGCAAGTATTAATTTTTAAAAAATTGAATCTTCGGGCAAGATCAGCAGAAGTCTGGGGCCTTCTTGCCTGGGTCCATTCCCCTCATCTGCCCCAAGGTGAGTTATTGAGATCAGTAGTTTTAAAAAGGTGAAGCTAGTCGTAAAACCAGCAGTTTGCTGCCAAGGAGAAGACTAAACCTGGGACAGGAATCAAAAAACCATGACAATCTTGTCAGTTAAAAAAAGAAGAAATGGTAGAAAATAAAACTCACAACTTTGCTATACTGAGTTTGTGATCACAGCTGAGACAAACAGCCAGACCAGGCAGAAATTTAACAAGGACATCTTGAAAATAACAGAGCCATAGATGAGCTAGATTAGCTCTTCATCTATCCCCAGCTGACTGGCAAACTACACACATTCACAGGAGAATCCAAAAGAACTTGGTGGAAAGTAAAATTCTCGGCGGCTTCCCCAGTGGCTCAGTGGTAAAGAATCTGCCTGCCAATGCAGGAGACATGGGTTCAGTCCCTGATCTGGGGAGATCCCATGTACCGTGAAGCAATTATGCCCTTGCACCACAATTATTGAGCCTGTGCTCTAGAGCCACGAGCTGCAGCTACTGAAGCCCGCGTGTCCTGGAGCCTGTGCTCCACAAGAGAAGCCACGGCAATGAGAAGCCTGCACACCACAACTAGAGAGGAACCTCCGTTCTCCACAACCAGAGGAAAGCCTGTGGAGCAACAAAGACCCAGCACAGCCAAAAATAAATAAAGAAAAAATAATAAATGCCAATTTAAGAAAAAAGTAAAATCCTAGGCATACTTGAGAATCAGCTAAACTTTGAATGAACTTACTCCTCAATCTACACTTGGATAGGCCAACAGAGGGATGGGTCAAAGCCCAAGGTGTTTGAGCAAAATCTCTCCTCAAATTATTGACTGATGACTAGGCTATGCTGATATAGAGATTGACCTCTAGTAAGCCAGGATAAAAAATAAAAACAAGAATAAGAATCTGGCAGAGACTTTAGCAGTGGCTTGCAACCCTTGGGGGAGAAAGATTCCACCATTTAAGTCCAGACAAATTTTTTTAAAAATCAGAGGGAAAAAAATCAGACTACAGACTTGCTGACATATTACTGAAAATGCCTGTCAACCAAATATTATGAAAAATGCAAATAAACAGTAAAGTATGATTCACATTCAGGAAAAAATCAGTAATAGAACCTAACGATGAGCAGACAAGACTTCAAAGCAGCTATTATAAATATATTTAAATAACTAAAGAAACTATGGTCAAAAATTAAAAGAAAATATAAACATAGCTAATAAATAAATTTCAGCAAAGAACTAGAAAGTATTTTTAAAAGACCCAAATGGAAATTCTAGAGTTATAAAGTACAATAACTAAAATAAAATATTCCCTTAATGGGCTCAGCATCAGATTTGAGTTGGCAAAAGACCAAATCGGTGAACTAGATAATAGATTATTAGAAAATTTCCAATCTTAATAATAGGAAAAAATGAAAAATAAAAATAATCAGAGCTTCAAAGACCTGTGGGACAGCATCAAGTATACCCACATACCCATAATAGGAGCTCCCAAAGGTTAGAGGAGAAAGAGAAAAAAATACTTGAAGAAATAATAGCTAAAAATTCTCCAAATTTGATGACAAATATTAGTCTTCAAATTCAAGAAATTCAACAAACCCCAAGTGTGATAAACTTAAGGAAATCTATTCCTAGACACATCATAGTCAAAAAGTTGAAAGCCAAAGAAAAAAAGAAATTCTTGAAATTGGTAAGAGAAAATGATTCATACAAAGGAACAAAAATGTGAATAATAGCTGATTTTGCATCAGAAATAATAGAGGCCAGAAAGCAGTAGAGTGATATATTTAAAATGCTGCAAGAAAAGCTTTCTAATTAAGAATTCTATATCAATCAAAAGTAAAAATAAGGACATTTCCAATGGTCAACAATTCAGAGAATGTGTTACTAGTCAACCTGTCATTTAAGAAATACTAAAGGAAATCCTCTGTGCCTCAGTTTGCTTTTCTGTAAAATGGGAATAATAATAGTATCTATTTATAAACTTATGACAAAAATAAACAAGATTATATGTGAAAATTCCTAGAGCACATCTTGGCATATGGTAAGTGCCCAGTAAATACAAAGGAATTGCAAGTAGAAGAGCTGTGTGCATACACTCAGTAAACCAAATGGCCCTCTGTGCATGCACCCTCAGCACTTTGCCATTTACCATTTGCAATGAAGCGATAGGTCTAGATGATCTCTGAATTTCTTGTATCTCAAAAAACTCTTAAGACTCTGATTTTACCTTAGTTCTCTTCTTTTACATCTCAATCACCTCCCTTGACTCACCTCAGAGCTGTCCCACGATCCATTTTCCACTCTGTACCTTTTCCACAGAGGACAGTTGTTTTAAATATGCTCCGTTTACCTAAGAAGGAAGGAAAAAATGTTAAAAAATAAGAAGAGTGGAAAATATAAAAACACATACATGAAAAGTCTAGAGATGAAAAGCAAAATACACTGGAAAATACTACACCTTGTAGTTTTTTCATCATCCATTTGGCAAACCCTTTCCCATATTGTAAAGCAACTCCTGAAACATCATTTCCTTTAGGCAGACTTCCCAGTTTGATTCCCAGAAAGAGTTCCACTTATGACACTCCTACAGCTACTTCCTCTAGCGCATGTTTAACTTGGTTCAACCTGTCCTGAAAGGCAATCATCCTCAATGCATGTTTTCCTGTTTAGTGACTTGACTTAAATGCTAAATTGTTCTTTGAAGCCTCTATATGTGTATCAATGTCAGTGAATCTGTCTTTGAATTTAAAAGGACTGTGATCTCATGGTTAGAAAGGACTAGACTTATTATCAAAAAGATAAATCTAAATAAAAGTCTGATGCCCTGAACTACTTTTTCAGACTTTATGCCTGCTGCTGCTGCTGCTGCTACTAAGTCGCTTCAGTCGTGTCCGACTCTGTGCAACCCCATAGACAGCAGCCCACCATGCTCCCCCGTCCCTTGGATTCTCCAGGCAGGAGTACTGGAGTGGGGTGCCATTTCCTTCTCCAATGCATGAAAGTGAAAAGTGAAAGTGAAGTCACTCAGTCGTGTCTGACCCTCAGCAACTCCATGGACTGCAGCCTACCAGGCTCCTCCATCCATAGGATTTTCCAGGCAGGAGTACTGGAGTGGGGTGCCATTGCCTTCCCCGATTCTTCCTACTAAGTGCAACTGAAAATTCTGAACATTATATATAAAATAAACACATATAAATCATATGTTAAAGTATATAGCATGTAATATATTTTACATAAAATAAATAGATATAAATAAAATAAAAACATAAGAAATCTGAATAGTAGCAATAAGAAAGCAGACTGGTTAGAGACTTCAGGGCTCAAGGAATGACAAGGTGGTGAGTTCTCTGACTTTTTCTTTGTGCCTTATATACTCCAGACTGGGAGCTAAAGAAGAAGGCAACATGGAAATGCCAATAAGTACGGACATAAAAAAAAAAAAAAAAAATCCAACAAACGCTTGCTCTTTCCAAAGACCAAGGAAATAAAGAACTTCTAGACAATGTTGCTCTACTCTAGCCAAATACAATAGGAAAAAAAAAAAAAAAAGCCCTAACCTAGGACCCTCAAAAGTACAATCCATTAAAAAAAAGTTGGTAAGTAGGACTTCATAAAAATGTGTAACTTTTGTTCAAAGACCCTGTTAAGAGGATAAAAAGACAAACTATAGTGTGGGAGAAATTATTTGCAAAACACATATCCAAAAAGGACTAGTATCTAAAATATACAAAGAACATTTTTTTCATGTATGTAAATATATACAAAATTCTCAAAATGCAATATTAAAAAACAAACATCCAGTTAGAAAATAAGCAAAAGACATAAACAGACATTTTACGGAAAAGAATATACAGATAGCATATAAAACACGAAAAAAAAATGTTCTACTTCATTAGCCATTGAAAGTGAAAGTGAAGTCACTCAGTCGTGTCTGACTTTTTGTGATCCCATGGACTGTAGCCTACCATGCTCCTCCATCCATGGGATTTTCCAGGCAAGAGTACTGGAGTGGATTGCCATTTCCTTCTCCAATGCAGGAAAGTGAAAAGTGAAAGTGAAGTTTCTCAGTCGTGTCCCACTCTTAGCGACCCCATAAACTACAGCCTACCAGGCTCCTCCGTCCATGGGATTTTCCAGGCAAGAGTACTGGAGTGGGGTGCCATTTCATTAGCCATTAGGGAGATACAAATCAAAACCACAGGGAGGCATCATTACACACCTATCAGAATGGCCAAAACAGAAAATAATGACACCACCAAATGCTGGTGAGGATATGGAGAAATTGGATTCATCATACATTGCTGGTAAGAATGTAAAATGGGATTGCCACTCTAGAAAATAATTTTGCAATTTCTTTAAAAAAAACAACAACAACTATGCGACTACTATACCGCCATGCAGTTAAACTCTTGGGCATTTATCTCAAAATATGAAAATTTACATTCACATAAAAACTTGCACATGAATGTTTATAGTAATGATAGCCAAAAACTGGGAGAACAAATGTCCTTCAATGTTTAAATAGTTAAGCAAACTGGTACATTCATCCCATGGAATACTATTCAGCAGTAAAAAGGAATGAACTACTGATATACGAAACAACTTGGATAAATCCCCACAGAAGCATGCTGAATTTAAAAAAGCCAGTCCCTAAAGGTTACATACTGTTTAAGACTTTCTTTATATAACATTCCTGAAATGACAAAATTTTAGAAATGGAGAATAGATTTATAGTTTCCAGGAGTTAAGGAAGTGGTGGGAGTGGGAGAAAAGTAGATAAGGCTATCATGAGGCAACGTAAGGAATATCTGTGGTGATGGAAATCTTCTGTATCCTGAATATCACTTTCAATGACCTTGTTTTGCTATTGTATTCTAATTTTGCACTATGTTGTCATTAGGAGAAAGTAGGTAAATGATGCATGGGATTTCTGTTTTGTTTCTTACAACTGTAAAGGAACCCACAATCACCTCAGCTACGCTGGGAGAAATCACATTTGGCTGTCTTTTAGATGCTAGTGTGAAAAAACGTTTTATTTAGAGGATCCTTCAGGGACAACAGATGACCCTGGGTGCCTGTGAAAAGAAGGTGGACATACACTCGAGGTTTAAAGGACAAGAAGGAAGCCAGACACAGAAATTGAACTTTATCAACTTCTTAATTTAGACCAGGGCTGGTAGTAGCATACGTTTCTTTTTTTTTTAAGTTATACACACACACTGCTAAACACAATATATCGTTGATGCTACTGTTATTTAAAGTATTAGTGATTTATATCACTGGACTTCACTCAGGGAGGACTATTTTCAAGCCAAGGCAAGCTATGTCTACTGAAACCATGTCAGTTTAGTGGCAATTATAGGCTTAAATGACAAGTGAAATAATTGGATTCTCATTCCCCTTCATGTTTCCATGTCTCCTCCCTTCCAGAAATCATAGGTGACTTTATGTTATTCCACACCTTGTCTAGATTTAGATTTGTTTTTGTTTATTGTATTTACTGCATTCCTACAATTTCTACCTAAGGACTCAGGTCTTTCTTCAATTCTGGAAATTTTTCAACCATTATCTCTTCATACATTTGATCCCCTTCTTTTTCTATTTTCTTTCTTTGCAATCCCTAATAGATGTTTGATTTAAACTCTTATTTCAGTCTCCATGTCTCATAATTTCTCTTTCTATTTTTCTCTCTGTGCTGTGCATTCTGTATGATTTCTTCACGTATACCTTCTAATTCTGTAATTTTCTCTTCAGCTAATCTATTTAATCCAGTTTTCTTGTTACTTTTACTTTTAGAATTTCTGTTATGTTCCAATTATTTATTGCTACATAAATTATCTCCAAACATAGCATCATAAACCAATCATTTATTTTGCTCATGATTTTGTAGGTTAGGAATTCAGATAGAGCTCAGTTAGAGGTTCTGGCTTAGGGTCTCTTATGCAATTGCATTCAGACAGTGGTTAAAGCTGGAAGAGCAGAGGACTAGAGAAGTGATGGATAGCCAGATAGCTCTCCTTATTTATGTAGCCTCAGAACCTCTGCATATAGGCATTTTACATGGGCCTAACAACTCCTGGTCAGTTGAACTCCTTGCATGGCAGCTCAGGACTTAAGCACAAGTGATCCAGTCAACAAAACAAAAACTGCCTCACATTTCTGACGTAGCCTCAAGAAGTCACACAGCACTACTTATACCAGATTCTATTAATTACAAATGAATCACAACCATATTGCTCAAGGAAAGAGGCACAGACCCCACCTCTCAATGGAAGGAGTATAAAAGACATGTTGTAAGGGAACAGCACATGGGATGGAAAATATTGTTGACGCCGTCTATAAGCAATGATTTTGAAAGATACAATCTACTGTACTGCATAATTTTTTTTCAAATCCCTTCTTTTTAAAACATGATATCCTGTTCCTACCTACAAGTTTTGTCCTTCCTCTCTTTTTTTAAACATGAATATGAAAGTCTCTTTTGCATTGTGTCCTGGATTGTGGTTAAGACTCCATCAAGCTTTTGCATGGCTATGTTTGCTAGGGTGTCAATGGGATTCACTTATTCCACATAAATATTTAGTTTAAATTCTTGGCACAGGGCTTCTACAAAATGAGGTTATTGTGAGAATTTGAGCCTGCATAGGCAGCACAGAATAAGGATCTTTATTTCTCTTAGCTGACTCTGGATATTCATGGCCAAGATGGGAGCCTGGTCCATGCTCTTTAAGGAGCCCAGCTATAGCTTACACTATGCACAGACCTAAAGAGTTGACTGCCACCCTTTCCAACTGTTAAAATCGATACTCTAAGGTGCTGGGATTGCTCCTAAGACATAAGTAGCACTCACCTCTGTGAATTCGCTCTTAATTTCTGACACCTGGAAATTTCTATTTCTTACAAGGTCAGCTATGGACTCAGAAAAATATTTTTCATACCTAGAGATTTTATGTTAGGAGTGGAAAGGGGATTTCCTGTGTTTCCTTGGTCCTCTTTTTGATCACAAGTCAACTGTGTTTCTAAATATAGAGCTTTAGATTGCTGAATGCTTCCATTTAATGAACAAATAAGCTCCTCTTTATGGATCTTCTAGCTTCATTATAGAAGATAATAAGAGACTGAGGGTTTTGTGCAAAGGAATAAAGACAGTGTGAGTGTGTATTTGCAAACCTATAAGGGAATGAACAAGTTCAGAACTGCTAGGTTCAGGTCATAGATGCCAAGGACTCATGTTATTTAAAAAATTTATTGAAGTATAGTTGATTTACAATATTGTATCAGTTTCAGGTGTATAACAAAGTGATTTAGAGATAGATATTTTTCATGTTCTTTTCCATTATCCGTTCAGTCAGTTCAGTCACTCAGTCGTGTCTGATCTTTGTGACCTCATGAACTGCACCACGCCAGGCTTCCCTGTCCATCACCAACTCCCGGAGCTTGCTCAAACTCATGTCTATCCAGTCAGTGATGCCATCCAACCATCTCATCCTCTGTCATCCCCTTCTTCTCCTGCCTTCAATCTTTCCCAGCATCAGGGTCTTTTCCAATGAGTCAGTTCTTCACATCATTATAGGTTACTACATGGTATTGAATATAGTTTCTTATGCCATAAGGACCCATTCTTAAAGAGTTGTTCCAATGTGAGTCTGCTCCCTGGAAAGTACCCTGTAAGAGTTCAGAGGACTCTAGTGATGGCCACTATTCAGTGACCTTTCTATCTCTATCAACTGACCATCCAGTCTTCAGATGAGTGGGAACTCAACTGTATTCTCAGAACACTTGACCACCAGCTTTCTAACTGAGAAGTGAAGAGTAGTAGCACCTTGCCCTGCTGTGATTCTATCCAGGCCACAGTGTTTTGCCAACCCAAGGAAGAGTTCTCTTACTTTTTCTTCATGAAGGGACAAAGCATAATAGAACATCAAAAACTAAAGCACTTGCAGAGTTCACCCATGTATGTCACAGGTGCAGAGATTTTAGGCACAGGTCAGATATGAGGTAGTAAGAATCCTGAGGGAACTCAAACTAACCTAGCAAAGCCAGTTCCCAGGACAGGCGAGGGAAACAAGATTTTAATAAAGTTAGTCTTCAGAGCCTTTTCTCCCATTGCCTCCTCCTCTTGCCACTTACTCAAAAGGGACTCTTTTCAGACTTCTGTCTGAAAATGTCCTTTCAAGAGGAAACTCGTGATGGTTCATATTTATACAGCTGCTTTTTTATAAGCAAGATGATAATGATGACTCTCAAGGTGCAATTAAATTCCCACCCCTACCCCAAGTATTCTCTGCCAACTCTAGCCCATTCTGACCTCTCCTTTTCCCTTCCCTTCGATTTATTGTCTATCTCACTCACTGGTCGTCTCACATGTGCCTCGGGATTTTTCCTGTCATTGTCTCAAATTGTTATTTATTGCAATATTCTTTACAAACTTTTAGTATGTTGAGTTTCAGTCTCTCTAACCAGATTATAGGAGTTTTAAGTCCAGGAATGTACATCACACATCTTCATTTCAATAATTTATAGCACTAACCATAGGCTATAGCATGACACAGGGGTTCCATAAATATTAATAAAAAATAGCTTATTTATTCACTGCTCTTGTTTGTAAGTTTATATGATATACCACATATTCAGAAACTGGCATGCTCTGGAATACAAAGGACCCTTGAAGAAATGGTGCAGTCTTAACCTGCTTCAGTTTCCCACTGGCAATATGGAGATGACAATACTTGCTGATCTCCAGTTCCCTGGTAGATGAAAGTGAAAGTCGCTCAGTCGTGTCCAACTCTTTGCGACTGCAGGGACTATACAGTCCATGGAATTCTCCAGGCCAGAATAATAGAGTGGGTAGCTTTTCCCTTCTCCAGGGGATCTTCCCAGCCCAGGGATCGAAACCAGGTCTCCTGCATTGCAGGTAGATTCTTTACCGGCTGAGCCACAGTTTAGTTCAGTTCAGTCACTCAGTCGTGTCCGACTCTTTGCGACCCCATGAATCACAGCACCCCAGGCCTCCATGTCTATCACCAACTCTCGGAGTTTACTCAGACTCATGTCCATCGAGTCCGTGATGCCATCCAGCCTCTGTCGTCCCCTTCTCCTCCTGCCCCCAATCCCTCCCAGCATCAGAGTCTTTTCCAATGAGTCAACTCTTTGCATGAGGTGGCCAAAGTATTGGAGTTTCAGCTTCATCATCAGTGCTTCCAAGAACACCCAGGACTGATCTCCTTTAGGATGGACTGGTTGGATCTCCTTGCAGTCCAGGGGACTCTCGAGAGTCTTCTCCAACACCACAGTTCAAAAGCATCAATTCTTCAGTGCTCAGCTTTCTTCATAGTCCAACTCTCACATCCATACATGACTACTGGAAAAACCGTAGCCTTGACTAGATGGACCTTTAAGGGGGTTGTTATTGCTATATATATATATATATTTTTTTTTAATTTGGTGACACGTCTTTACAAGCTTTCTGTGAAATCTGGGCACAGGTGTCCCTCACTTTGCACAAATCACATAGTTATGAAAAATTAGACAAAAATGAGATTTTACTGACTTACAGTTTGAAGTCATCATTTAAAGTTTGATATGAGTTTGTCAGTTGTGAAATTAAATATGTAGTAGAGACTTAAAAGGGCTTCCCTGGTGGCTCAGACAGTTTAGAATCCTCCTGTAATGCAGGAGACCTGGGTTCGATCCCTGGGTTGGGAAGATCCCCTGGAGAAGGGAAAGGCTACCCATTCTAGTTTTCTTGCCTGGAGAAACCCATGGACAGAAGAGCCTGGCAGGCTACAATACTTGGGGTTGAAAAGAGTCAGATATGACTAAGCAACTAAACACACAGACACACACATGGGCATAAAAAACACTTAGTCAGATAAACTTGACTTGAAATAAGGACCCTACCCTAATTTATATATTTATAAATCCAGATTTTTCCCTGCACACTCCCCCAACAATATGGAAAATGTCCATCAGTGATCCATAAATTAAATCCTTCTTTTTCTGATTTGCACCATCCCCATTCTTGCTTATTCTCTGCTAAACCCACCTGGTGAAACTCCAAATGGGGTAAGCCAACTCTAGGCCTCCCAAGGCCCCTGCACCTTAAATATGGAGCTCCTCTGAAGATGATTAATCACACAACCCCATGGATCTCACCATCACTGGTCTCCTCAAACCCTGAGTGCTTCCACCACCACCCCCAAACTCATAGTGAATGACTTTACATCCTACTTAGCTAGGAAAAAAAGAAAAAAAAGAAAAAAAAATATATATATACATACACATACACGTGCTCAGTCACTAATTCATGTCTGACTCTTTGTGACCCCATGGACTGTAGCCTACCAGGCTCCTCTGTCCATCGGAATTCCCAGGAGTGGGTCACCATTTCCTTCTCCAGGGGATCTTCTCAGATCAGGAATCGAACCTGCATCTTCTGCATTGGCAGAAGATACTTTACTGCTGAGCCACCAGGGAGGTCCACACACACACACACACACACATATATATATATATATATGTATGTGTGTGTGAGTGATTGTGTCATAAGATGGAAACAACCTCAACAAAATCGGTGCTCTGTTCAACCTCACCCAAATGCCATTCCCAGCAAACTTACATAACTAAGCTGTGACTTTGGGTGTCCCTCTGACCATCAGAGACTTAAGTAACCTGACCTAAGCACTAAACCCTCAATTTCTCTACCTAATGAGCCTAGAGACCATCCTTAAGGATCATGCAAATGCAACACTTATTGCTTTGGCCTTATCTGTTCCTTTTGCACTCCGTATTTTGTCTCTAAGGAGCCTCTGACAGCCAGGATACTCACCTTGGCCCCTTCACCATGTTCACATAATACTGTTTACCAGTTCAGTGATCTTACAACCCATCTCCTAACTCAGAGTCATCCAAAGCCCCTGCTCTAGCCCTGTGACCTTCAACACTATGGACCAGTGAATTGTAGCTCACTTCCTAATGCTTCTCTCTTGAGGTGACTCTGACCAGTCTGCCCAGCCTCTGGCTCTTTGGGATTCTGAAAAAAAATTTTTCAACATCTCATTGTACTCATCTTTTTTGAAACTTTTCCTTACTTCCATTTTCAATGGAAAGGCTTGTTCTGGGTTGTTGTCATTCAGTTGCTCAGTCATGTCCAATTCTTTGTGACTCCATGAACTGCAGCATGCCAGGCTTCCCTGTCCTTCACCATCTCCTGGAGCTTGCTCAAACTCATGTCTATTGGATTAGGGGGCGGTGTTCATTTTCATTAATTGAAGGCTTATTCCATCACCCATTCTTGGAGTTCTGTTTGTATCTTCTTGGACATGATTTGGACACACAAATTCAATACATTTTAAATGAACTTACATGCCTGCCTCTGCTGCTATCTCACCCTGAAAAGATGTTTTTTCTTCTGAATGAAGGATAGTTTCATCTATTCCCATTGATGAAGCAAATTATCCTTAACTTTCCTCTCCTCTAACCAGAACCAATCAATTCTACCACTTAAGTTACCCTCTCTCCTTTACTGTTACTTCCCAAGTTCAAGTCTATATGACTGCAACAATCTTCTTGTTGATTTCTCTGAGTCTAGTCTTGCTACCTTTAATCCATTCTTTAGGCTTCAAGCTGTAGTTGGTTGGGAGATATGCTCTACTTGGCTGTCCTTATCTTTAGACCAGTAGCTACTTAAGCCTTGGTTACTGCTCAAAATGCCTCATTCTGCTGCCCAAGCTGAAGGAGAAATGGCCACCTTTGAATCTATTATAGCCAGAGAGATCATTCTAATGTCCAAAGGTTACCAATCTCTCCCTTGATTAAAATTCTTCAGTGGCTCCCTAATGTTCTTAAAAGAAAATCCAAACTTATCACGATATATTAGTTAGCTATTGTCACAATGATATCGTGTAACAAACTATCCCCCAAATCAGAGGCTTACAATAACACTCCCTATTCTCATACTCACAAGTCTACAGGTTGGCTACAGCTAAGCTTAGTTAGGCTAGAATTCAGGCTTCTGAGCTCCAGGATCTAAGCTATAGGAGGTATATTGGGCTCAGAACTCTATACAATATAAAGGATTTTCCAATAAAGGCCCTGCCTTATAATCCAAATTCCCAGTACAGAACCTACTTTATAGTAAATGCTCGCTAAACATTTGTTGAAAGATTGAATGAATCCAGGTAAGGTTCACTTTGGGAAAACCAAGAAGTTAATTTCTGGGTCTGCAGCCTCCCCATTATACATGTCATTTTCTCCTCTATAACATGTCTTGTTTAGGAATCTGGTTCCCTTGTGATCACCTCCTTCTGATCACTACTAGACCTCACTCATGCACTCAGGAATTTACACATTTATAGAAATATCAGCCTGTTAACCCTTCCAGATTTATTTGGCATCTGAGCTCTAACTAAGAAATCTGTACCAGGACTTTGACCTCTCTCTGCTAAAGAAATTTAAATCATGTAGCTAAAGAAAAACTTAACACTAAATAAATGATAAGTTATATTCTCCTCCAAGTAAGGGTCACATAAAAACCAGATACAGCCCTTCACAAACATGTCACAAAATGTTTCACTCAGTTAGGTGCTTTATTTTAAGCCCTCCAGGATGGAAGCTTTCTTTGAATGCACTAAGGATAAAGACAGCTACCACAGACAACAATCTTCCCATAACACACCAACATTCATGCCAGCTTCCCCCATGATTAATTCTTCAGCCAGTGATGTACACATGGCTTCTTCCAGTGAGATCCGAGAATGCACCTAGAAATAGGTCATCTGAAATAAACATCAGCTTTGCTTCAAAAAGATTCTATGCCTATGTGGTCATAACCAAAAAAAAAAAAAAAAAGTCCTTTGGGGAAACAGGACATGTAAACAGCAGAGCCCAGGCATCCTTGCATCCTGTTCCTGCCTTCTCAGTGGCAGCTTCATAACTGACCTCTCTAAAATCAACAGCTCTTATTCTCAAAATGGAGTATGGGCAACATCATTCCCTCCTTTCCTGATTTTCACTGTCTTAGCCCTGCAACACAATACTCATTTCCAAGAACATGAATTAATCCGGGTAAGCAGCAGGCTTGCTCCATCTTCCTGGTAAATTTATAAAACAGCAAACATAACTAGGATGCATCTCGAAGCCAGATTACTGGGGGAGGAATCTGGAAGGTAATGTGTGGGTACAGAGGAAACTAATATTTATTGAACAATTTCCATGCACCACTGTTCTACTGTTTTGTATACAGGATGTAGTTTAACCTTCATAACATATCTGAGATATCTGTTATCATCTCTCTTTGTAAATAGAAAAGTCAAAGCTCAGAGAGGTTAATTAACTCACCATGGGTCCCAGAGCTAATACTTAGCAAAGATAGAATTAGAACCCAAGCCTGACCATCTCCAAAATCCATGTCCCCAGCACCTGCTACACACCTCCTTGACTGAGTCTCCTTAATGAGAGAATGAAAGACACATTTCCAGAACTGTATAGCAAACAGGGAATTTTTTTTTATTGAAGGATAATTGCTTTACAGAATTTTGCTGTTTTCTGTCAAACTTCAACATGAATCAACCATAAGTATACATATATATCCTCCCTTTTGAATCTCCCTCCCCATCCCACCTCTCTAGGTTGATACAGCGCCCCTGTTTGAGTTTCCTGAGCCATACAGCAAATTCCCGTTGGCTATCTATTTTAAATATGGTAATGTAAGTTTCCATGTTGCTCTTTCCATACATCTCACCCTCTCCTCCCCTCTCACCATGTCCATAAGTCTATTCTCCATGTCAGTTTCTCCATTGCTGCTCTGTAAGTAAATTTTTCAGAACCATTTTTCTAGATTCCATATATATGTGTTAGAATATGACATTTATCTCTCTTTCTGACTTACTTCACTCTGTATAATAGGTTCTAGGTTCATCCACTTCATTAGAACTGACTCAAAGACACTCCTTTTTATGACTGAGTAATATTCCATTGTGTATATGTACCACAACTTCTTTATCTGTTCATCTGTCGATGGACATCTAGGTGGCTTCCATGTTCTAGCTATTGTAAATAGTGCTTCAGTGAATAATGGGATACGTGTGTCTTTTTCAATTTTGGTTTCCTCAGGGTATATGTGTAGGAGTGGGATTGCTGGGTCATATGGTGCTTTTAATGCTAGTTTTTAAAGGAATCTTCATATGGTCTTCCATAGTGGCTGTATCAATTTACATTCTCACCAACACTACAAGAGCATTCTCTTTTCTCCTCACCCTCTCCAGCATTTATTGTTTGTTGACTATTTGATGATGGCCATTCTGACAGGTCTGAGGTAATATCTCATTGTACTTCTTATTTGAATCAATAATGAGTGACGTTGAGGATCTAAAGCTCAACTCTAATAATGAGTGATGTTGAGGATCCTCTCCTGTGTTTGTTAGCCATTGATATGTCTTCTTTGGAGAAATGTCTGTTTAGGTCTTTTTCCCACTTTTTGATTGGGTTGTTTGTTTTTCTGGTATTGAGTTATATGAGCTGTTGTATATTTTGGAAATTAATCCTTTGTCAGTTGTTTCATTTGCTATTATTTTCTCCCACTCTGAGGGAAGGTCTTTTCACCTTGCTTATAGTTTCCTTTACTGTGCAAAAGCTTTTAAGTTTAATCAAGTCCCACTTATTTACTTTGTTTTTATTTCCACTACTTCAGGAGGTGTGTCATAGAGGATCTGGCTTTGATTTATGTCATCGAGTGTTCTGCCTATGTTTTCCTCTAAGAGTGTTATAGTTCCTGGTCTTACATTTAGGTCTTTAATCCATTTTGAGTTTATCTTCGTGTATGGTGTTAAGAAGTGTTCTAATTTCATTCTTTTACATGTAGCTGTCCAATTTTCCCAGCACCATTTATTGAAGAGGCTGTCTTTGTCCCATTGTATACTCTTGCATGGAGAAGGCAATGGCAACCCACTCCAGTGCTCTTGCCTGGAAAATCCCATGGACAGAAGAGTCTGGTAGGCTGCAGTCCATGGGGTTGCTATGAGTCAGACACAACTGAGCGACTTCACTTTCACTTTTCACTTTCCTGCATTGGAGAAGAAAATGGAAACATTCCAGTGTTCTTGCCTGGAGAATCCCAGGGATGTAGGTGCCTGGTGGGCTGCTGTCTATGGGGTCGCACAGAGTCAGACCGACTGAAGCGACTTAGCAGCAGCAGCATACTCTTTTCTCCTTTGTCAAATATAAGGTGTCCATACGTCCATGGGTTTATTTCTGAGCTTTCTATATTGTTCCATTGGTCTATATTTCTGTTTTTGTGCCAGCACCATACTGCCTTAATGACTGTAGCTTTGTAGTATAATCTGAAAACAGGAAGGTTGATTCTTCCAGCTCCATTCTTCTTTCTTTGGACTGCTTTTGCTATTTGGGGTCTTTCGTGTTTCCATATGAATTCTGAAATTTTTTGTTCTAGTTCTGTGAAAAATGTCATTGGCAATTTGATAGGAATAGCATTGAATCTGTAATTGCCTTTGGTAGTATAGTCAGTTTTACAATATTCTTCCTACCCAGGAACCTGGAATATCTCTCCATCTTTATGTCATCTTTGATTTCTTTCATTAGTGTCTTATTATTTTCTGTGTACAGTTCTTTTGTCTCCTTAGGTAGGTTTATTCCTAGATATTTAATTCTTTTTGTTGCAATGGTGAATGGGATTGATTCCTTAATTTCTCTTTCTGATTTTTCGTTGTTAGTATATAGAAATGCAAGTGATTTCTGTGTATTGATTTTGTATCCTGCAACTTTGCTAAATTCACTGATTAGCTCTAGTAATTTTCTGATACTATCTTTAGGGTTTTCTATGTACAGTATCATGTCATCTGCAAACAGTGAGAGCTTTACTTCCTTTCTGATCTGGATTCCTTTTACTTCTTTTCCTTCTCTGATTGCTATAGCTAGGACTTCCAGAACTATGTTGAAGAATAGTGGCAAAAGAGGAACCCTTGTCTTGTTTCTGATCTTAGGGGGAATGCTTTCAGGTTTTCACCATTGAGAATAATGTTTGCTGTAGGCTTATCATATATGGCCTTTACCATGTTGAGGTAGGTTGCTTCTATGCCCATGTTTTGAAGAGTTTTAATCATAAATGGGTGCTGAATTTTGTCAAAGGCTTTTTCTGCATCTATTGAGATTATCATATGGTTTTTTATCTTTCAGTTTGTTAATATGGTATATCACCTTGATTGATTTGCATATATTGAAGAATCCTTGCATCCCTGGAATAAACCCAACTTAACTATGGTGTATGAGCTTTTTGATGTGTTGCTGAATTCTGTTTGCTAAAATTTTGTTGAGGATTTTTGCATCTATGTTCATCAGTGATATTGGCCTGTAGTTTCTTTTTTTGTGTTGTCTTTGTCTGGTTTTGGTATCAGGGTGATGGTGGCCTTGCAGAATGAGTTCCTTCTTCTGAAATTTTTTGAAAGAGTCCTAGAAGGATAGGCATTAGCTCTTCTCTAAATGTTTGATAGAATTCTCCTGTGAAGCCATCTGGTCCTGGGTGGCTGTTTTTTGGGAGATTTTTGATCACAGCTTCAATTTTCAGGGCTTCTAATTGGGTTGTTCATAATTTCTGTTTCTTTCTGGTTCAGTCTTAGAAGACTGAACTATTATAAGGATCTGTCCATTTCTTCCAGGTTATCTATTTTATTGCCATATAGTTGTTCATAATAGTCTCTTATAATCCTTTGTATTTCTGTATTGTCTGTTGTAACTGCTTTTGTTTCATTTATAATTTTGTTGAGTTGATTCTTCTCTCTCTTTTTCTTGATGAGTCTGGCCAAATGTTTGTCAATTTTGTTTATCTTCTCAAAGAACAAGCTTTAAAGTTTTGTTAATCTTTACTATTGTTTCTTTCATTTCTTTTTCATTTATTTCTGCTTGGATCTTTATGATTTCTTTCCTTCTACTAATTTTGGTGTTTTTTTTCTTCTTTTTCCAGTTGTTTTCCAGTTGTTTTAGGTGTACAGTTAGGTTGTTTATTTGATTTTTTTCTTGTTTCTTAAGGTAGGATTGTCTTGCTATAAACTTCCTTCTTAAAACTGCTTTTGCTGAATCCTATAGGTTTTGAGTTGTCATGTTTCATTGTCATTTGTTTCTAGAGATTTTTTTATTTCCCTTTTGATTTCTTCAGTATCAAATCAGTTGGTTATTTAGAAACGTGTTGCTTAATCTCCATATGTTTATGTTTCTTACAGTTTTTTCCTTATAATTGATATCAAGTCTCATAGCATTGTGGTTGAAGAAGATGCTTGATACAATTTTAATTTTCTTAAATTTACTGAGGTTTGATTTGTGACCCAAGATGTGGTCTATCCTGGAGAATGTTCCATGTGCATTAAAGAAGAAGGTGTATTCTTCTGCATTTGGAATGTCCTGAAGATATCAATGAGATCCATCTCATCTAATGTACCATTTAAGATGTGTTTCCTTGTTAACTTTCTGTTTTGATGATCTCTCCATTGGTGTGAGGAGAAGGAAATGGCAACCCACTCCAGTATTCTTGCCTAGAGAATCCTGTGGACAGAGGAGCCTGGTGGGCTGCTGTCCATAGGGTCTCACAGAGTCGGACACAACTGCAGCGACTTAGCAGCAGCAGCCATTGGTGTGAGTAGGGTGATCAAGTTTCCTACTATTATTGTGTTACTGTCAATTTCTCCTTTTATGTCTGTTAGTGTTTGTCTTATGTATTGAGGTGCTTCTATGTTGGGTGCATAGATATTTACAATTGTTATGTCTTCCTCTTGGATTGATCCCTTGATCATTATGTAGTGTCCTTCCTTATCCTTTGTAATCTTCTTTATTTTAAGGTCTATCTTGCCTGATATGAGGATTGCTACTCCAGCTTTCTTTTGCTTCCCATTTGCATGGAATATATTTTTCCATCCTCTCACTTTCAGTATATATGTGTCTTTAGGTCTGAAGTGGGTTTCTTGTAGATAGCACATATATTGGTTTTGCTTTTGTATCCGTTCAGCCAGTCTGTGTCTTTTGGTTGGAGCATTTAATCCATTTACATTTAAAGTAATTATTGATATGTATGTTCTTATTGCCATTTTCTTAATTGTTTGGGGTTGATTTTGTAGATCTTTCCCCTTCTCTCATATTTCTTGACTATTTAAGTCCCTTTAACATTTGTTGTAAAGCTGGTTTGGTGGTGCTGAATTCTCTTCACTTTTGCTTGTCTGAAAAGCTTTTTATTTCTCCATCAAATTTTGAATGAGATCCTTGCTGGGTAAAGTAATCTTGGTTGTAGATTTTTCCCTTTCAGTACTTTAAATATATCCTGCCATTCCTTTCTGGCCTGCAGAATTTCTGCTGAAAGATCAGCTGTTAAGCAAACGGGGTTTCCCTTGTATGTTACTTGTTGCTTCTCCCTTGCTGCTTTTAATATTCTTTCTTTGCGTTTAGTCTTTGTTAGTTTGCTTAGTATGTATGTTGGCGTGTTTCTCCTTGGGTTTATCCTTTATGGGACTCTGTGCCTCTTGAACTTGATTGACTATTTCCTTTTCCATGTTGGGGAAATTTTCAACTATAATCTCTTCAAAAATTTTCTCGCACCCTTTTTTTCCTTCTTCTTCTGGGATCCCTATAATTCAAATGTTGGTGCATTTGATATTGTCCCAGAGGTCTCTGAGACTATCCTCAGTTCTTTTCATTCTTTTTACTTTATTCTGCTCTTCAGAAGTTATTTCTACCATTTTGTCTTCCAGCTTACTGATTCATTATTCTGCTTCAGCTATTCTGCTATTGATTCCTTCCAGAGTATTTTTAATTTCAGTAATTGTGTTGTTTGTCTCTGTATGTTTATTCTTTAATTCTTCCAAGTCTTTATTAATTGAGTCTTGCATTTTCTCCATTTTGTTTTCAAGGTTTTTGATCATCTTTACTATCATTATTCTGAATGCTTTTTCAGGTAGTTTGCCTATTTCCTCTTCATTTATTTGAACTTCTGTGTTTCTAGTTTGTTCCTTCATTTGTGTATTATTTCTCTGCCTTTTTATTATTATTATTTTTTAACTTATTGTGTTTGAGGTCTCCTTTTCTCAGGCTTCAAGGAAAGTTGAATTCTTTCCTTGAAGAAGGTTGAATTCTTTCTTCTTTTTGGTTTCTGCCCTCCTAAGGTTGGTCCAGTGGATTGTGTAAGCTTTGTATAGGGTGAGATTTGTGCTGAGTTTTTGTTTGTTTGTTTTTCCTCTGATGGGCAAGGCTGAATGAGGTGGTAATCCTTTCTGCTGATAACTGGGTTTGTAGTTCTGTTTTGTTTGTTGTTTAGATGAGGTGTCCTGCACAGGGTGCTACTGGTGGTTCAGTGATGGTGGGTCTTGTATTCAAGTGGTTTCATTTGTGTGGCTTCTCACTATTTGATACTCCCTAGGGTTGAAAAGACCCTGATGCTGGGAAAGATTGAGGGCAGAAGGAGAAGGGGATGACAGAGGATGAGATAGTTGGATGGCATCACTGACTCAATGGACATGAGTTTGGGTAGACCCCAGGAGTTGGTGATGGACAGGGAGGGCTGGTGTGCTGCAGTCCATGGGGTCCCAAGGAGTAGGACATGATTGAGTGACTGAACTGAACTGAACTGAGGGTTAGTTCTCTGGTAGTCTAGGGTCCTGGAGTCAGTGCTCCCACTCCAAAGCTCAGGGCCTGATCTCTGGTCAGGAACAGAGATTCCATAAGTGGTTTGTTATGGCATTAAGTGAGATAAAAACAAATATCCACAAATGAGAAACCAAAGATGAACCCCAGACAAATGGCAGTTACAAAAATTAGACAAATAATAATTAAAATAATGGAATACACCCATAAGCAAAATAAAACATTTCAACAAAAATACAGTAGACTGACCAGGTGAACAAAGGAAATCAAAAATTATATTTACCAGTTAAGAACAAAACTAACTAAAGCACAAACTGGAAAACAAAATGAAAGCAAGGTGCCAAGTGCAGAATAGACCAATGAAAATAAAACTAACAAATATGTTGAGAGGAAAGAAAAGAAAGAAAGAATAGATATGCAAAGTTAAATACAGATAGATGAAAAAGATTTATATACATTAAAGATTAACTGCAAGGGGAAAATAACAGTAGGAAAGGCAAACAAAGGAATAAATGTAGAAAAATATAATAGGTTTAAAAAATTAAAATTATAAAAAAGAAAAGAAAAAAATGGAAGAAGAAAGAAAAAAGAAAAAGGAAAACTCCACAGAATTGTAAAAGCCCAACGTAGAGGCAGAGGTTTATAACAACAATAAAAAGTGTGACTGAATACACACATATACATATACACCCATGCTATGCTAAGTCACTTCAGTCGTGTCCGACTCTGTGCGACCCCATAGACGGCAGCCCATCAGGCTTCCCCTGGGATTCTCCAGGCAAGAACACTGGAGTGGGTTGCCATTTCCTTATACAATGCATGAAAGTGAAAAGTGAAAGTGAAGTCAGTCATGTCTGACTCTTAGTGACCCCATGGACTGCAGCCCACCAGGCTCCTCTGTCCATGGGATTTTCCAGGCAAGAGTACTGGAGTGGGGTGCCAACAGTCCAACAAAAATAAAGTATAATAGAGTGACTTGATGAACAAAGGAAACCAAAAATTATATATAACAGAACAAAACTAACTAAAGCAAAAACTGGAAAACAAAACTAAAGCAAGGTGCCAATTGGGGAATATATCAATGAAAATAAGACTAACAAATATGTTGAGAGGAAAGGAGAAAAAGAAAAGAAAGAAATAATAGATATGCAAAGTTAAATAGAGGTAGATAAAGAAGATTTATATGCATTAAAGATTAACTGCAAGGGGAAAAGAACAGCAAGAAAAGCAAACAAAGTAATAAATATAGAAAAAAAATAATAGGCTTAAAAAATTAAAATTTAAAAAAAAGAGAAAAAAAATGGAAAACTCCACACACCTGCAAAAGCCCAATGTAGAGGCAGAGGTTTATAACAACAATAAAAAATGTGATTGAGGGAAAAAAAAAGTTCAAAAGCTTAATTGGATTTCATAGTGCCCATAAAATGAACAACTACAACAGAGGGGGAAAAAAGGGGGAAAAAAAGGAAAACATTCAAAAGATTCTACAGAACAAGTTAAAAAATAAGAAGAATACATGTTTTTCTGAGTTACTGCTGTCAGAGTCCTTTCCTTCACTGGGAGTCACAGTCCACCTCACCTCCCTAGGATGCCCTCCAACACTGTGCTGATCTCTGGACCTGCTGTGGGGGGCAGCTCAGATTCTAATCTAGTCCTACGCCTGTGTGTTCTTGCCTCCAATGTCCACAGCTATCAGAACTATAGCGTTTTCTTTTGTGGGAGCTCTCAGTGACCTTTTATATATTCCATAGACACAGACTCTGCCTAGTTGATCATGTGGATTTAATCTGCAGTTTGTACAGCTGGTGGGAAGATTTTGGGTCTTCTTCCTTAGCCACACTGCCCCTGGGTTTCAATTGTGGTTTTATTTCCTCCTCTGCATGTGGGTTGTCCACTGGGGTTTGTTCCTGAGGCTGCCCTGGAGGACTTGGGTTTGCCCCTGTGAGGGCCAGGTGTGGAGGTGGTGCAGCTGCTTGGGTCACAGGGGTTCTGGCAGCACCAGGTACTCAGGGGAGTTGGTGGCTAGGGATGCAGGAAATATAGAGCTCTAGAAGGGTATGGCAACCAGTATTAGCCAATATGCTCCAGTATTCTTGTCTGGAGAACCCCCCTCCCTGACAGAGAAGCCTGGCAGGCCACACTCTACAGGGTCACAACGAGTTGGATACAACCGAAGCAACCCCACGCACATAGATGCAAGACTTTTTTTGCCTGTAGCAGCTCTGCTCCAGTGAGACTTGAATATGAAGGTTGCAAAGCTGCTTGGCTTACCGGGACCCTGGCAGTGCCAAGTGCAGGGACATCCTCCACCAGGAGTTATGGCCCTATTAGAGTCTTTTTTCAAGCCTCTTGTAGCTGACAATCAGAAGGCCTCTTTGGCCAGTCTTTCTCAGGAGCTCCGCCCATTCAGGCACTTAGAGGGTTCCCTTGCCTGGGGTCCTTCTCTGTTGTTCGGTGCTCCAGGCACTTAAAGGAGCACCCTGGGTGGGGCCCTACTCTGTAATTCAGTGTGTCAGGCGTTTGATGGACCAGCCTCTCTATTTTCAGCTGCCAGTGCTGGCATGTGGGGAGAGAGAGGCTATGGTGATGGCGCCACCCGCTATGCTTGACTCAGCAGTATTGCCTTGCTTCCATGGCTGCCCAGCTTTCCTCCACAGGCCTTTCCCATCACAGTCTCCTCCCTCACATCACCTTGATCTGTCTTTCTGCAGTCAGCAGCAGCCCTCGCCCTGGGATTGTTCCACAATCCCTAAACCCTAGCTCCTAGCCACTGCACCTTCCAGGGGACCAGAGCTCCTATCCGGGGTATGTATGGCTGCGGCAAGGACTGTCTGATTCTCATTCTATTTAGGCTTCCACAGATCAGCTGTTTCACTCTCAGCCTTAAATGTTTCTCCTCTGACTCAGACAATTGCCCTGATGTGGGGATCAGACCCCTATTTCAGTTACCCTACCCACCGAGGACAAGTCCAGGCCTACTAACACTCTTGTTTTCCCCCTAGTTCATCCTACCAAGTTTTGCATGGTTCTATATATTCTTTTCCTCTGGTCAGGTACTCCTGTCTGCTCTCAGCTGGTGTTCTGCATCCACTTCTGCGTCTGAAGGTGTATTCCTGATGTATCCATGGAGAGAGATGTACTCCACGTCCACCTACTCCTCTACCATCTTGTTCTCTCTCCAAACAAGGAACTGTTAATGAACCAATCGACAGTCTTCCAGTTAACAAGTATATGCTTAAAGCATCACAAGGGCTGAGCTCCAGGACAGTCACCACAGGAGAGACACAGAAGTGGGTGATAGACTCTGACCCCCAGTAGATCACAACCTAGGAGAGAAGAAAAGGATCTTGTCCAGAAAATGGACAAATGCTCAACTGTGTAGTACAGCTCAGAGACAGGACAGGACAGTGTGGGCTGAATATGGAATGGATCACTCAGGGTTCTACTTGCAAGAAACCAGATTTAAGCAAAAAAATTTAGTTAATAGCTAATGGGCAAAACTGGCTTCTGAGTGGTGCTAGTGGTAAGGAGCACGATTACTAATGAAGGAGACATAAGAGACACAGTTTCAATCCCTGGGTCAGAAAGCCACAGTGAGGTATCATTTTACATTTAATAGAATGGCTATGATCAAAAAGACAGATAATAACAAATATTACTTGACAAAGATGTGGAGCAATTGGAACTTTCATGTATTGCAAAATGGTACAGGCACTCTAGAAAACAGTTTAGCAATTCCTCAAAAGCTTAATCATAGTTATCTGTTGCTGTACCTGGAATTCCACTCCCAGGTTTATACCCAAGAGAAACGAAGATATAACATCTAAACAAAAACTTGCACATAAATGTTTATAAAGACATTATTCATAACACCCAGAAAGTAGAAACAATCCAAATATCCATTAATCCATTAAATATCCATTAATATACAAATAAAATGTGGGATATCCATACAATGGGTTCAACAGTAAAAAGGAATGAATTACCAATACCTGCTACAACATGGATGAATCTTGAAAATGTAATACCAAGTAAAAAAAGCCAATCCTCAAAAACCATGGTGTATGATTCCATTTATATGAAATGCCCAGAATAGGGAAATCTATAAACAAATAAAACAGATTAGTAGTTGCCTACCTCTCGAAGTAGGGGGAGGAATGGAAAGTGACTGATAATGGATATGAGCTTTATTTTTTGAAGGACAAGAATAGTCTAAAATTAGATTGTGGTAATCATTGCACAATCCTGTGAATTTACTTTAAAACATTGAATTGTACACTTTAAATGGGTGAATTATATCTAAATAAAACTGTTAAAAAAAAGTAGTTGGTGGGGGGGGTGTGGTCCTTAGTGGCCTCATAGTTAGGATTCTGGGCTTTCACTGCCATGGCCTAAGTTCAGTCTGTGATGGGGGAAACTGAGATCCTGCAAGCTGCATGGTGCTACCAAAAATAAAAACACAAAAAGAAATATATTTTTTTTTAATTAAGAAAAAACTAGTGGGTAGCTTACAGAATCTCTGGGAGATTGAAGAACGAGGCTTAAGGTTGTAGAGGTGGGAAAAAATGCTCCAAATTATTCAGGCAACTGTAATGTCAAATGCATCATGGTCATTGCTGTTGGGCACAGACTGTGTTGCTTGCCCAGAAGTCATGACCAACACAGAATTCAGCTACAGGAAGCACAGCCATTCCTGCTTTTGAAATCCAGATTACCTACCACTGCTACAGCCCCCACTGGCTGTTAGAATGTATTCTGCATGCTCGCTGCTTCTTCTCATGGATAGTTTAGGGTGAGGGGCATTTCACTGGGAGAGCCTAGGCCCCATCGCCACACCACAGGCACAAAGGAGGCCAGGAAAGTGAGCACCCGGTGGGCAGCGGACAGTGCCTTAGGGTGATTCTCCAAACATAGGAAGAAGGTAGCCGCTAAGAATGACTGATGCTGCTATAGAAAGCTTCTCAAGTTGGAAATAGCTTTAGCCAGTCTTTGAGGGATAGACAGGATTTGGACCCAGAAAAAATGAGAAAAACATTGCAGCTGAGGAAATTGCATTAGGTAGATAGGAATAAAAATCTAGGTTTTTTAGGAATTCACAAGGTCTTCCAACTTGATGGAAAGTAAAGACATGCAGGCATCTAAAAGATGATACAAGGAGACAGAGAGACATCAAGCTCTGGGCTATGCGGTTGCAGGAACTTTAAAAGAAAAGTCACTCAAGGTGGGTTATTAGAGGAAACCCTCAAGGTCTGAATCACTGGTCAGAATTTCTTTGTAGTCTGGCCACCAAGGGCTTCAGTGACAACTTAAAAGTTAGAACCAACCAATTCCCTAGGCACCCAGGTGGTTTCTTCACTTCCTTTGTTTAGTTCCTTGCAAGCCTGGGCAGGAAACCGAGCAATGGAAACAAGGGCTGCTTTTGAGGTGTATTCAAATGGGGACCATGGTGGCAGTTTGGGGGTGGGATATGTTATTTCTGGTTTAGGCTGTTGAGACTTTTTTTGCTAAATGATTTCTTTTTCTCCCTGTGTCTCCTCTGAACACAGGATAGATTGATCTTTTTCTCAGGCCATCCCACATCATTTCTTTCTATTCTTGATTTCTGTTTAGAACTCTAAATCTTTGTTCCATCTACGTAGCTGAGATGATGTAGAGCAGTCTGGAAGAGGGTCTGGCCCTTTCACCATAGTGCATTTTATTTTTATGCTCCTTTTCTATCTGGTTCTTCTTAATAGCTTTGAGATGAATTTCCTTTCAGCCTAGCTCTGGCCTTGTGAAAGCAAAGAGTTGAGTTATTAGGCACAATAGGAGCATTTATTTATCTGGCTTTCATCAAGATAAATAACAAATTTATATAAAATCTTAGCACATCAAAAAATCCAAGTATATTAGAAATAAGTGTGCTTTATTTAATGGTTTTGCAAAACTTTGCTGTAAAATCTCACCATGGTAAATTAATTTGCTAAATACTATCTTAGCCTGAAGTCTCTTTTTGCACTATGGGGCAGATGGAAGAGGTGAATTTTAAGAAAATCTCACCATAGTGTTTAAAAAAAAAAAAAAACACCACATCAGCAACATCATACATAAAAAGCATGGATGATGGATTCACCATCAATAAATTTAATAGCAGCCAGAGCACCATTTGCTAGAAATTCACTTTGAGTCTGAATTATTTTAAATAAGGCATCATACATAAGAGTAAGAAAGAAAAAATCCCAGCTCAGTTTCCATTAATTTCTCAGCCAGAGAATTTGAAATAGGGTAGAATTTACAGGTCAGCAGCAAAAACTCACTGAACCAGGGAGAAAATGGGCCATTTCTCTTTGGTATCCAACTGAAGACCCCACTTAGGAGTTATTTCCTGCTTCTTGAAAAGTCTTTTAACTGTATCATTCCTTGATTTTAACTGGACTGAAGCAACTCTCCATTATACAGGGAAAGGTGAATGAATTGAGTTTTCCCTGAGTTCCAAGGGTATTATCTGGGCCTCCAAGGGGCAGCCTGCCCAGATTAGCACTAAAGACTGTCACGCCAACTGAGATGAAGACACAAGACACAAACGCTGGCTTTTGTCGTTGGCAAGTTAGAAGTGCTGAGCAATTGGAAGAGAGAAACATATCTGTCTTTTGCAGCCCAGCAGAGGGGTTTGCCTGCTTATTGGGCCTAAGCCTTTCTAGAACAGGGCCTTTCACTGAGCTGGGGATTCAGGACAGCCATTTGACTGGTTCTCACATTCATGAAGAGCTTCAACTATAGACGTTTGATGTTCTCATCTCAGGAGGTCATCCATACAGTCCCAGAGATGCACAGTGACTAATAGAGGAAGGCATTCATTGTAAAACTTTCATCTACCACAGGTCTGCCTGTGTTGCAGCATACATTAATGTTTCAAATGTTATTTTTATGTGAATAACACAAACACACTTCACGACACTTGACATAAACAGCATTTAAAACAATTTTTTAAAACCTAGTTTTGGAAATATATGTGTGTGTGTGTGTGTGTGTGTGTGTGTATGAGAGAGAGAACCTCAAAAATAAATGAAGGAGAGAGTGAAAATGGTCTGGAGCCTCTCTCAACTTCTGAGAGACCCTACCTAGAAGACTCAATTTTGTTTCCATTGTTAATTGATCTTTAGAACCTAAGTTTCAGAGATGATAAAAGCAGGTAAAAGAAAATAATATTATTATTCAGTGAGTACCAACTACATACTGGCCTCTGTACTGGGCTTTTTCTGTTATTTTCTTTAATCCACAGCAGCATTTAGGTAAAAAATTATTATCACAATTTTAATGTAGTGTAATGTTAGTTGCTCAGTTGTATCTGACTCTTTGAGACCCTAGGGACTGTAGCCCACCAGACTCCTCTGTCCAAAGAATTCTCCAGGCAAGAATACTGGAGTAGATAGCCATTCCATTCTCCAGGACATCTTCCCAACTCAGGGATCAAACCCAGATCTCCTGCACTGCAGGCAGATTTTTTACAGTGTGAGCCACTAGGGAGAGAATTGGCTTTCGCCTAAGATCACCTAGATGTAAAAAAGGACCATATTTGAAGCCAGGTCTGTTTATATTCAAAAGCTATGTTTTTAACCACAACTTGGAGATCATGGCAGTTATTAGTTTTATAGGAAAACTAAGACAGAACATCATCTTCTTTAACCAGTACTAGATGAATTTTATCAAATTCTACTCTTTGGCCTCCCTTTTTGAGAGCTAATGCTGGCCAGGTCCCACAGGTACCATCTATCAGCTTAGTCTTCTTTTGGATAGATAACTGCAATACAGCTAACTAGGCTTTGATTTTAGATTTTTGTGTTCTCCTGAGGTTAGACCCTGAGTGGGATTTGGATAGTTCGGAAACTTTTCAGCAACCATTCATAGATCACTGTTAGAGTAAGAATCTTATTACCAGAGGATAATCTTACATTTAAGCCTTGAACCACCTTGCTTTTCCTCCGTGTACCCAATAACATGCCTTTTAGAGAAAGAACTACCAATTCTCCGATACTCACTAGCCTAGTTATAGGACATCTCTTATTTTTAATAAATAAATGTAGTATTTTAAGAGGTAAGAACATTCAAAAATGGCAAAAGGATTTGTAATAAAAATAAATCTTCCCACCCACATTCTAGTTCTCTACTTAAAGGCAAACACTATCTTTAAGAGATATTCCATGAAAACATAAGCATTGAATATATGTGTGTTAGTCACTCAGTCATGTCTGACTCTTTGCGACCCCGTGGACTGTAGCCAGCCAGGCTCCTCTGTCCATGGAAATCTCCAGGCAAGAATCCTGGAGTGGGTTGCCATTCCCTTCTCCGGGGGATCTTCCCAACTCAGGGATCGAACCTGGGTCTCCTGTATTATACGTAGATTCTTTACTATCTGAGCCATCAGGGAAGCTCAAGCATTGCCTATATCCATTTAAAAGTCAGTGTTGTCCCTGAATATTACACTTTTAATGATGTGCCTTTAAGATGGTTTCATATCTACCTGGAGCTGCTTTCTTCTTGTTTATGGCTACATAGTGTTTAGCCAATCCCTTCTGATAGACAGGTTGCTTCCAACAATTTGTTACTAGAAACAATGTACAATGAATGCCTTTCTACTTGTCAGCTCAGTTCAGTCACTCAGTCGTGTCTGACTCTTTGTGATCCCATGAACTGCAGCACGCCAGTCTTCCCTACCCATCACCAACTCCCGAAGCCTGTTCAAACTCGTGTCCATCGAGTCGGTGATGCCATTCAACCATCTCATCCTCTGTCATCTCCTTCCCATCCTGCCTTCAATCTTTCCCAGCATCAGGGTCTTTTCCAATGAGTCAGTTCTTCACATTAAGTGGCCAAAGTATTGGAGCTTCAGCTTCAGCATCAATCCTTCTAATGAATATTCAGGACTGATTTCCTTTAGGATTGACTGGTTTGATCTCCTTGCAGTCCAAGGGACTCTCAAGAGTCTTCCCTAAAACCACAGTTCAAAAGCATCAATTCTTTGGCACTCAGCTTTCTTTATAGTCCAGCTCTCACATCTATACATGACTACTGGAAAAACCATAGCTTTGACTAGATGGACCTTTGTCAGCAATGTCTCTGCTTTTTAATATGCTATCTAGGTTTGTCATAGCTTTTCTTCCAAGGAGCAAGCGTCACCATGTGCAGTGATTTTGGAGCCCAAGAAAATAAAATCTGTCACTTTTTCCATTTTTTCCCCATCTATTTGCCATGAAGAGATGGGACCGGAAGCCATTATCTTAGTTTTCTGAATGTTGACTTTTAACCCAGCTTTTCACTCTCCTTTCACTTTAAGCAAGAGGCTCTTCAGTTCCTCTCTGCTTTTTGCCATAAGGGTGGTGGTGTCACCTGCATATCTGAGATTGTTGATATTTCTCCCGGCAGTCTTGATTCCAGCTTGTGCTTTATCCAGCCCTGCATTTCACAAAACGTACTCTGCATACAGGGTTTCCCTCATGGCTCAGCTGTTAAAGAATCTGCCTGCAGTGTGGAAGACCTGGGTTCGATCCCTGGGTTGGGAAGATGCCCTGGAGAAGGGAAATTCTACCCACTCCAGTATTCTGGCCTGGAGAATTCCATGGACTGTATAGTCCACGGGGTCACAAAGAGTCAGACATGACTGAGTGACTTTCACTTTCACTTTCTTCACTCTGCATATAAGTTAAATAAGCAGGGTGACAATATACAGCCTTGATGTACTCCTTTCCCAGTTTGGAACCAGTCCATTGTTTCATGTCCAGCTCTAACTGTTGCTTCTTGAGCATACAGATTTCTCAGGAGGCAGGTAAAGTGGTCTGGTATTCCCATCTCTTGAAGAATTTTCCACAGTTTATTGTGATCCACACAGTCAAAAGCTTTGGCATAGTCACTAAAGTAGAAGTATATGTTTTTCTGAAACTCTCTTGCTTTTTCGATGATCCAACGGATGTTGGCAGTTTGATCTCTGGTTCCTCTGTCTTTTCTAAATCCAGCTTGAACATCTGGAAGTTCACAGTTCATGTACTGTTGAAGCCCGCCTTGGAGAATTTTGAGCATTACTTTGCTAATGTGTACTTTTCTACTTGTAGCAATTTACAAATGTAGACCTATCTATGTGATTAACTTTTAGAAATGACATTTCTGTGTCTAACTTTTTTGTGTGTGGTACCCTATGGCATGTGGGATCTTAGTTCTGTGACCAGGGATGGAATCCCCTGCCTCCTCCACAGTGGAAATGTGGCGTCTTAACCATGAGAGCGCAGGGAAGTCTCTGCTGTGTCTAATTTAATCTGCCCTTTCTGGAAGGTGTACTGATTTACTCTTGCACCAACAATTTCCTACTTCCTAATATCTTCACCTACACAATGTGTTACAATTTGGATCTTTGCCAATCTTTCCAGTTTTAATTTGTGTTTCTCTTATTTAAGCCTTATTTAAGGCTGACTGAGCAACTTTTTATATGCTCACAAATCATCTATATTTCTTTTTCTATAAACTGTTAACACACTTTGCCTATTTTTCTGTTAGCCTATTGATTTTTTTACTTATTAATGTGTAGGAACTCTTTTTATATTAAGAAAATAAACTCTATGGGATATGTGTTATAAACAGCTTTTTTCCTCAATTTGTCAGTTGCCTTTTCACTTTATTAATTCTTTGCAAGCAGTTTTTGTTTTAATTTTTATTCACTAAAATTTATCAGTTCTTTCTTCTACATTCTCTGGGATTTGTATCAAACTTAAAAATTCTCTTCCACATTGATATTGTATAATAATTCTATATATTTTATAACTTTTCTTTTTATATTTCAATCTTTGATCCATCTGGAGTGTATTTCATGCAAGGAGCAAGGCAGTGATTTGATTTGATTGCAGTGTTCCAAATGGCCCTCAAATAATTTTGCTTTTCATCTTTTCTAAATTATGCTTGGGGGCATGCTAAGAAACTTGGGAATTGGTGTTACTTTCAGCCTTAGATCCCTTAGAAAACCCACCCTACACAGTACATGGACAGCACAATCACTACTACTCTTAAGAAATCAGCCGGCATAAGTAGAATGTGTCTGAATAAGAAGCCTGCTGCTGCTCCTAAGTCACTTCAGTCGTGTCCGACTCTGTGCGACCCCATAGACGGCAGACCACCAGGCTCCCCTGTCCCTGGGATTCTCCAGGCAAGAATACTGGAATGGGTTGCCATTTCCTTCTCCAGAATGAGAGGCCAGACAACTGAAATTAGTTCAGTTCTGAGCAAATGAGTTTTTTGAGTCCTAAAGCATATGAATTTGTGGAGGGGAAGGGAAAAGATATTCTTTAAATGTATATATATATATATATATAGAATATATTATAATTTTATATTATAAATATTTATTTAGACTAGGAGAAATGTTTAAAAATGAATACAGTCTACAAACTTTAAATAATTCAGAAAATTATTATAATAATATGATTAAGTCCTGACATTTCTCTATAATACTTTGGCTTCATATTCTTTGATTGCCTCTTCACATGACAATAATTTTATAATATTATTTTCCATAGAGAAAATCGATAACTCAGTTCTTCTTCTAGCCTGGTTGATCAAAACTTGTTTTTATTAATGATGACTTAAAAAAAATTTCCTTCAGCATTAAATATGTTAGTGATATTGTCATGTTATTTTGTAAGATTGCTGTCAAATTTGAGGAAATCTCTATAGAGATTTCAGGTCATTTCAGTTTTCTTGTTCAATGGCTAACCTTAAATTCTATTTGAATTGATGATGATCATTAACCCATTTGTCATTGGTACTATCATTGTAAACCTTACTTGAATTTAGGTGATTATTTTTTGTCCAGTATTTTCTGCCAAATCACAAAGTAATATAAACTCTTTTGCAGTATGTTTGTATAATTTTTTCATCTTCATTAATTGAATTGACAAACAATCCAAAAGTTTATTTCTTCAAAATTTATCTCTTCCTTTGACAGAATTATTGCTTCAGGTATGATATAAAATTTGGGGGTTCAAATTCACTTCTTGTTGTCTTTGCTTATCTCCATGACTATTATTTCATATTCCATTAATTTTATATAAAATTTTATTGATTAAAGAGGAAATTAAATCTGAAATTACAAATTATATAGAAAATATTTTTTAAAAGATTACTTTATAAGAAAACCAATGGGTCACAGCTAAAACTGTACTCTGAGGAAAATACATAGCCTGAGGAACTAAAATAAATGGATTTACTTTTTTAAACTTTCTATTTTGTATTGAACTATAGCTGATTTACAATGCTATGATAATTTCAGGTGGATAGCAAAGAGACTCAGAATGGATATCCAATGTCTCCTGGGGGCTCAGCAGTAATGAATTTGCCTGCCAGTGCAGGAGACACAGGTTCCATTCCTGAGTCAGGAAGATCCCCTGGAGGAGGAAGTTGCAACCCACTCCAGTGTTCTTGCCTGAGAAATCCCATGGACAGAGGAGCCTGGTGGGCTACAGTCCATGGGGTGGCAAAGACTTGAACACTACTTTGCAACTAAACAACAATAATTCTCTCCCAAGCTCCCCTCCCATCCAGGCTGCCACATACTATTGAGCAGAGTTCCCTGTGCTATGCAGTAGGACCCTATTGGTTATCCATTTTAAATTAGCAGTATGTGCATGTTGATCTCAAACTCTGTGATTTTCTCTTCCCCTATTTTTCCCGCTGGCAACTATATGTCCATTGTCTAAGTCTGTGAGTCTATTTCTATTTTGTAAATAACTTTATTTGTATTATTTCTGTTTCGATTCCACATATAAATGATGTCATACAATATTCCTCCTCTGTCTGACATATTTCACTCAGCTTGACAATCTCTAGGTCTATTCATGTTGCTGCAAAGGGCATTATTTCATTCATTTTAATGACTAATATTCCATTGTATATATGTACCACATTTTCTTTATCCATTCCTCTGTTGATGGGCATTTATGTTGCTTTCATGTCTTGGCTATTGTTAACAGTGCTGCAATGAACATTGGAGTGCATGTACCCTTTTGGACCATTTTTTTCATTGGGTATATGCTTAGGAGTGGGGTTTTAGGATCACATAGTAGCTCTAACTTTCTAAAAAGTAATAAAAGAAAAAAATAATAAAAAGTAGTAAAATAACAACAAGGAAACCAAAAGAAAACCATAAAAAGTAATTAATAAAGAAAATGTTGGTTCTTGATTTCAGACTATACTACAAAGCTATAGTCATCAAGATGGTATGATACTGGCACAAACAGAAATATAGACCAATGGAACAAGATAGAAATCCCAGAGATAAATCCATGCACCTATGGGTACCTTATCTTTGACAAAGGTAGCAAGAATATACAATGGAGAAATGATAGTCTCTTCAATAAGTGGTGCTGGGGAAATGGGACAGCTAAGTGTAAAAGAATGAAATTAGAACACTTCCTAATACCATACACAAAGATAAACTCAAAATGGACTAAAGACCTAAATATAAAGACCAAAAATTATAAAACTCTTAAAGAAAAACATAGGCAGAACACTCTGTGACATAAATCACAGCAAGATCCTCTATGACTCATCTCCTAGAGTAATGGAAATAAAAATAAACAAGTGGGACCTAGTTAAACTTAAAAGCTTTTGCAAAGGGATGCTAAACAAGGTGAAAAGACAACCCTCATAATTGGAGAAAATAATAGCAAATGAAACAACTGACAAAGAAATAATCTCCAAAAATATACAAGCAGCTCATGCAACTCATTACCAGAAAAACAAACAACCCGATCAAAAAACAGGAAAAAGACCTGGACACTTCTCCAAAGAAAACATACAGATGGCTTATAAACACATGAACAGATGCTCAACATTGCTCATTATTAGAGAAATGCAAATTAAACCTACAATGAGATATCACCTCACCCTGGTCAGAATGGCCATCATCAAAAAAGCTACAAACAATAAATCCTGGAGATAGTGTGAAGAAAAGGAAACCCTCTTGTACTGCTGGTAGGAATGTAAATTGATGCAGCCACTATGGAGGACAGTATGAAGAGCTGACTCATTAGAAAACATTCTGATGCTGGGAAAGATTAAGGGCAGGAGGAGAAGGGGGTGACAAGAGGATGAGATGATTGGATGGCATCACCGACTCAATGGGCATAAGTTTGAGCTAACTCCAGGAGATAGTGAAGGACAGGGCAGCCTGGTGTTCTTTAGTCCATGGTGTTGCAAAGAGTCAGACATGACTAAGCGACTGAACAACAACAATGGAGATACCTTAAAAAAACAACCACCACAGATAAAAACTACCATATGACCCAACAACCCCACTACAGGCATGTATCCTCAGAAAGCCATAACTGAAAAGGACACATGTACCCCAGTGTTCACTGCAGCACTATTTATGATAGCTAGGACATAGAAGCAACCTAGATGTCCATCAACAGATGAATGGATAAAGAAGCTGTGGTGTATACTGGAATATTACTCAGCCATAAAAAGGAATGCATTTGAGTCAGTTCTAATGAGGTGGATGAACCTACAGCCTATTATACAGAGTGAAGCAAGTCAGAAAGAGAAAAACAAATATTGTTTATTAACTCATATATATGGAATCTAGAAAAATGGTACTGATGAACCTATTAGAAGGGCAGCACTGGAGACGCAGACATAGAGAATAGATTTGTGAACACAGTGGGGAGAAGGAGAGGGTGGGACTAATGGAGGGAGTAGTATGGAAACATATGCTACCATATGTAAAATAGCTAGCCAGTGGGAATTTGCTATATGACTCAAGGAGCTCAAATCAGTAATCTGTGACAATATAGAGGGATAGGATGGGGTAGAAGGTGGGAGGGAAGTTCAAGAGGGAGGGGACATATGTATACCTATGACTGATTCATGTGGAATATAGCAGAAACCAATACAATATTGTAAAGCAATTATCCTTCAATTGAAAATAATGAATTTTAAAAAAGAAAAGGTCAAGATTATTGAAAAGTTATAAAAATATAAGTAAACTCTCAAAATTTAATATTTGAAGAGAATCAATAAAATGGGTAAGTCTCTGTCAAACCTAATATAAAAAAAAGAACTACAAGATTGGGAATAAGAACGGATATACTATGAGAATAAGAAAGGATATACTATTGATCAATCCTAAAGGAAATACCAGTCAATCCTAAAGGAAATCAGTCCTGAATATTCACTGGAAGGACTGATGCTGAAGCCAAACCTCCGATACTTTGGCCACCTGATGCGAAGAGCTGACTCATTAGAAAAGACCCTGATGCTGGGAAAGATTGAAGTCAGGAGCAGAAGGGGATGACAGAGGATGAGATGGTTAGATGGCATCACTGACTCAATGGACATGAGTTTGAGCAAGCTCCGGGAGTTGGTGATGGACAGGGAAGCCTGGAGTGCTGCAGTCCATGGGGTTGCAAAGAGTTAGACACGACTGAGCGGTTGAACAGCAATAACAAATACTATTAGAAAATATTGTCAGTGAATATTAAATTGACCTCTATAGCTATAACAGAATATAGAGGAAATGAATGTTTTCCTATTAAAATGAAACATTACTTAAGATTTAAATTTAACACTACTTAAATTTCAACTCAAGCTGCAAGAAGATCAGACTCTACATTCTGTATTTCACAGGAAGGACTAAAGTATGTGCAGAATTTACAAAGGTAAAAGCAATAAATTGATAACTTTTAAAGTTTTCATCCACTTTGAGGGCACAAAATTTGGAAAACTAAGGAGATCTTTGTCAGGAGGTTTTTTTTTTTTTGAAAATAGGTGAAATGTGATTTCTTCCTTCTAGCTCCACCAAACGAAAGAGAAATGTTACCTCCTAATCCAAAAGCTAGTTCTAGAGATTTCAGTCAGATGACCCAAAAAGCTTGATTTGTGTTCCGTTATTGCTGGGAGGGATTGAGAATGCGGGAGAAAGGCACAACTGTCTGGGGTCTTAGTCTTATCTAAGCAATCTCACGGGCGACTTCCCTGGTTGTCCAGTGGTTAAGAATCTGCCTGCCAATGCTTGGGACATAGGTTCGATCCCTGGTTCAGGAAGATTCCACATGCCACGGGGCAACTGAGCCCCTGTGCCACATCTCCTGAGCCCACCCGCTGCAACTACTGAAGGCCACACAGCTAGAGCCTGTGCTCCGCAACAAAAGAAGTCACTGCAATGAGAAGCCCACAGCTAGAGAGTAGTTCACTGCAACTAGAAGAAGCCTGCACAGCAACAAAGACCCAACACAGCCAATAAATAAATAAATAGGCATATGACCTCCACGAAATCATAGACCTTGCCCTGGAGAAAGCAGCAGGAAATAATGGAGCATCTGATACATATGAAGACAGATGACCTTAAAATGGCCAGGAAAGCATGGAAGAACAGTTACAGAGGAGCAGGGGAAACTGAGAGGAGTTCTGCCTAACCAAAAAAGAAGGGGAGTGCCATGGGCTTATGGAAGGGACTTTAGAAGCTGGAGCAATCTGGCCCCTGTGAACCTATTAGGGCTTCCCTCAATGCGAGGACAGTCCTTACATTGGGGAAAAACTGCTGAAACTAGAATCGAAACTGAGCAAGATGGAGTCAACAGAGGAAGAAGGAAAAAGGTCCAGAGCAAGTGCAGGTAAGGCAACAGAGCCAGGAAATCTCAGAAAATAAGCTGCCAAATTTTTTAAGGCTACCTGAAAACAGAAGAGAGCCCTATGAAGTTACCCTGAACCATGCTATCCTTCCAAAAGTTCAGGAAAACTGGTTTCACATTAAAAAATGAATGATATAAAAGGTCTGAGGTCAAATCCCACACAAAGTTACTACATGATAAAAGAGAGTAAGACACAGAATACCATTGCCCTGGTCCACTGCTTCTCAAACATATGTTCTCAGCATCCCCTTATACTTTCAAAAAATGGTGAGGTCTCCACCAAAATTTTGTTCATGTGGGTTATATAATTTTATATTTACCCTATTCAAAATTAAAACTAAACAATATTTAAAATGTTTATTAGTTCATTTTAAAATAATAAAGCACCCATTATTTTTTAATTGGAGAATAATTGCTTTACAATGTTGTATTGGTTTTTGCCATACTATAACACCAATTAGCCATAACTATATATATATATATATACACATATATATATATACACACATACACATATATATATATCTTCACACCTCCCTCCCAACCTACCCCCAATCCCACCCCCTAGGTCAACACAGAGCACTGGGCTGGGCACCCGATGTTATACACCAGCTTCCCACTAGCTATCTATTTTATAAATGGGAGTGTATATTTTTATGCATGGTAGTGTATATACGTCAATGCTACTTTCTCAATTCATCCCACCTTCTCCTTCCCCCACTGTGTCCACATGCCCATTCTCTACATCTGCATCTCTATTCCTGCCCTGCAGATAGGTTCATCAGTACCATTTTTCTAGATTCCATGTACATGCATTAATACACAATATTTATTTTTCTCTTTCTGGTTTACTTCACTCAGTATAACAAGTTCTAGGTTCCTCCACCTCAGTTCAACTGACTCACATTTATTCCTTTTTATGATTGAGTAATATTCTATTATATATATTTACCACAACTTCTCTATCCATTCATCTGTTGATGGATATCTAGGTTGCTTCCATGTCCTGGCTATTGGAAATAGTGCTTCAATGAACATTGGAGTACATGTGTCCTTTTAAATTATGGTTTTCTGAGGGTACATGCCCAGTAGTGAGATTACTGGGTCATACCATAGTTTTATACCAGAATTTTTTTAGGAATCTCCATACTGTTCTCCATATTGGCTGTATCAATTTACATTCCCACCAACACTAATGTACCCATTATATGTTAACATTAATAATATTTAATGAAAAATCCCTGTATTTTCCCAAATAACAACAAAAACTAATTTAATAAGAAGAATAGCACTATTTTACATGTATACAGATCTCTTAATTGTTGGGCTTCCCACCAGCTATCTATTTTATAAATGGTAGTGTATATTTTTATGCATGGTAGTGTATATACGTCAATGCTACTTTCTCAATTCATCCCACCTTCTCCTTCCCCTACTGTGTCCCCACATTTGTCCACAATAGTAAACAGCCAGATTCTACTATCTGCTTCTGCATTCCATCTGTTGTGATGTGCTATTCTAGTTGAAATAAATGAAAAAAAAATCTGGTCTTAAACAGATCAGTTCAGTCGCTCAGTCACGTCTGACTCTTTTTCGACCCAATGAACTGCAGCACGCCACGCTTCCCTGTCCATGACCAGCTCCTGGAGCTTGCTCAGACTCATGTCCATCAAGTCAGTGATTGCATCCAACTATCTCATCCTCTGTTGTCCCCTTCTCCTCCTGCCTTCAATCTTTCCCAGCTTCAGGGTCTTTTCCAATGAGTCTGGTTTTGCATCAGGTGGCCAAAGAATTGGAGCTTCAGCTTCAGCATCAGTCCTTCCAATGAATATTCAGGACTGATTTCCTTTAGGATTGACTGGTTTGATCTCCTTGCTGTCCAAGGGACTCTCAAGAATCTTCTCTAATACCACAGTTCAAAAGCATCAGTTCTTCGGCACTCAGCTTTCTTCATGGTCCAACTCTCACATCCATACATGACTACTGGAACAACCATAGCTTTGACTAGATGGACTTTTGTTGACAAAGTAATGTCTCTGCTTTTTAATATGCTGTCTATGTTTGTTATATCTTTTCTTCAAGGAGCAAGCGTCTAACTTCATGGCTGCAGCCACCATCTGTGGTGATTTTGGAGCCCAAGAAAATAAAGTCTGTCACTGTTTCCATTGCTTCCCTGTCTATTTGCCATGAAGTGATGGGATTGGATGCCATGATCTTTGTTTTTTGAGTGTTGAGTTTTAAGCCAGCTTTTTCACTCTCCTCTTAAACATGTATGTAGTAGTAAAAGAGAAAGGTATATTAATAACTTTTCAGATAGTTGTGAATACTCCTCTTTGATATTACACCAAACCTTCACAATTGATAATTGCTGGGAGGTTAGTTGCTAACTCAGAATATGAAACTCTGTTAATGAACTTTACAAATTCTGTTCTATTAAATCTATTGGTTTATTTTTGTTTTTCATTTCTAATTTTTATTAGAGTTGATTTACAATATTATATTGGTTTCAGGTATACAACATAGTGGTTCAATATTTTTATAGATTATACTCCATTGAAAGTTATTACAAAATAATAGTTATGTTTCCCTTCACTGTACAATATATCCTTGTTACTTATTTACTTTGTATATAGTAGTTTATATCTCTTTTTTTAATTGACATATAATTACTTTAAAATGTTGTGTTGACTTCTATTGTACAACAAAGGGAATCAGCTATATTATACAAATATCCCCTCTCTCTTGAGTCTCCCTCTCACTCCCTCAATAGTAGTTTATATCTCTTAATCCAGTACCCCTATCTTGTCCCTCCTCATTTCACTCTCCCCGCTGGTAACCACTAGTTTGTTCTCTATATCTGTGAGTTTGCTTGTTTCTGTTTTGTTATATACATTGATTTCTTTTATTTTTCAGATCCCACATACAAATGATAACATAGAGTAATTTTTTTTCCCTGTCTGATTTATTTCACTAAGCATAACACCCTCTAGGTCCATCCATGTTATTTTAAATGACACTTTTTTTTTTTTTGTGGTTGAGTGGTATTCCATTGTATGTACATATATATACATCACATCTTCTTTACCCATTCATCTGTTGATGGACACTTGGATTGCTTCCATATTTCTGCCATTATAAATAATGCTGCTATGAAAGCTGGAGTTTATAAATGTTTTCAAATTAAGTGCTTTCATTTTCTTTAAATATATACCCAGCAGTAGATTGATGGATCATATGGTAGTTCTATTTTTACTTTTTTAAGGAACCTCCATGCTGTTTTCCATAATAGCTGCACCAATTTACATTCCCACCAACAATGTAGGATGGTTCCCTTTCCTCTACATACTTGACAATGTTCATTATTTGTAGACTTCTTGATGATAGCCATTTCGACAGATGTGAAGTAATATCTCATTGTGGTTTTGATTTGCATTCCTCTGATGATTAGTGATGCTGAGCATTTTTTCATGTGCCTATTGAGCATCTGTATATCTCCTTGGGAAAAATCTCTAGGCCTTCTGCCCATTTTCAAAAATCAGTATGTTTGCTTTTTTGATGTTGAGTTGTTGAACTGTTTATGTATTTTAGATATTAACCCATTATTGGTCTTATTATTTGCAGATATTTTCTCCCATTCAATAGGTGTCTTTTCATTTTGTCAATGGTTTCCTTTGCTGTGCAAAAGCTTTTAAGTTCAATTAGGTCTCATTTGTTATTTTTGTTTTTATTTCTTTTGCCTTAGGAAACAGATCCAAAAAAAATATTGCTACATCAAAAAGTGTTCAGCCTATGTTCCCTTCTAGGAGTTTTATGTTTTCAGGTCTTACATTTTGCCTTTTTTCTAAATTTTGAGAGTTTTTTGTATATGGTGTTAAAAAAGTTATTTTCCACATAGCTATTTGGTTTTCATAGCACTGCTTATTGAAGAAGCTGTCTTTTCTCTACTGTATATTCTTGCTTCCTTTGTTGTAGATTAACTGACAAGTGAATGGGTTTATATCTGGAGCCTGCAGTCTGTTTCCATCGATCTGTGTATCTGTGTTTGTGCCAGTACCTTGCTGTTTTGATTAGTGTACCTTTATAGTATAGGCTGAAGTCAGTGTGTTGCCTCCAACTTTGTTCTTTTATCTCAAGATTGCTTTGACATGATTTATTTTTGCATGAATCTTTTACCCATGCATAACTTTGTAACAATACATTAATCATTTGGATACTATCAGTTCACTGAATTATGTGGATCTTTCAAAGGTTGACAAATTCACTAAACAATTGCAAAAAGTCACACTTGTAAATCTCACCACAATGTCACCTGAATAGTATTTAAGTATTAGGAAATTGCAATATCAAAGTGAAACTGTGTAGTCTCTCAGTCATATCCAACTCTTTGGGATCTTATGGACTGTAACCTCTCAGTCTCCTCTGTCCATGGAATTCTCCAGGCAAGAATACTGGTGTGGGTAGCCATGCCCTTCTCCAGGGGATCTTCCCGACCCAGGGGTCAAACCTGGGTCTCCCACATTGCAGGCAGATTCTTTACCATATGAGCCACGAGGGAAGCCAGTGGCAAATATAAGTTTTCCAAAATGCAGGTGCTCACTTGAAAACTTAAATTTTATCACTGGAAACAAGTACTGTCAGTTATTTTTCATGATGTGTCAGGCATATTTTAGTTCATATTCAAAATATGTCTATAAAACACTCAATTCTGAATAACCATGGCTTAACCTGTTAGTCATTCTTTCAAGTAAAGATGGTATTCTACTTTAAAAATTATTGATTAGTTCAGTTAGCAATTCAACCATTGCAATACTTTTCCTGGAAAGAACCATCACAATTTAGTATGCAGCTAGTGTTTTGTACTACACTTGATCTTAGCCAAAAGACCAAGAAACAACTTTATTTTGGGGGGCTCTAAAATCACTGCAGATGGTAACTAGCCATGAAATTAAAAGACACTTGCTCCTTGGAAGAAAAGTTATGACCAACATAGACGGCATATTAAAAAGCAGATACATTACTTTACCAACAAAGGTCTGTCTAGTCAAAGCTTTGGTTGTTCCAGTAGTCATATATGGATGTGAGAGCTGGACTATAAAGAAAGCTGAGTGCCAAAGAATTGGTGCTTTTGAACTGTGGTGTTGTAGAAGACTCTTGAGAGTCCCTTGGACTGCAAGGAGATCCAACCAGTCCATCCTAAAGGAAATCAGTCCTGAATATTCATTTGAAGGACTGATGCTGAAGCTGAAGCTCCAATACTTTGGCCACCTGATGTGAATAACTGACTCACTGGAAAAGACCCTGATGCTAGGAATGATTGAAGGCAGGAGGAGAAGGGGATGACAGAGGATGAGATGGTTGGGTGGCATCACCAGCTCAATAGACATAAGTTTGGGTAAGCTAATGGACAGGGAAGCCTGGCATAACTGCAGTCCATGGGGTCACAAAGAGTTGGACACAACTGAGTGACTGAACTGAACTGAACTGAGTGTTTCATATGTACTTTCCATTTTGTCACTCAGAAAGGAGTGACAAACTTTAATAAAAAAATAAAGGGACAAACTTTAATAAAATTAATAATTTTTCCTATTTCATCAAGGACATTCTTAAGTAAAACTGGCTTTTTAAAAAATGCATTTAAAATGACTACTAATACCTTTTGGTGCCACTGCCTTAATTCGTGATAAAACTAGCAATTTTGCCTATCCTTGCTTTGAATTATCAATGCAAATGTCAATACAGTGAAAGAGAAAAATAACATCTTCGTAAGAGCATGAAAATAGAAAATAGCTTTTCCCTTTCAGTGTGTCTAAAAGGATCTTGAACCATACATTGAGATCCACTTTATAGATAATGAGAGCACTCAGATATGCTCACAGAATATATAAAAATGGTCCAAAATGCTTGAAAATGAGCTAAAAGACATCAAGAAAATAATAAAATATTTGAAAGAATAATATAAATCAAACTTAGAAAAAAAATAGAAATGAGTTGACAGAACTCAGAAAAGAAAGAAAAGGGAATTCCCTGGTAGTCCAGTGGTTAAGACTCCATGCTTCCACTGCAGGAGGGACTGGTTTGATCTCTAGTTAGGGTTAGATACCTAAGATATCACATGAACTAAGATACCTCATGCTCTGTGGCATGGCCCAAAAATAAGCAGAGAAAGAAAGGAATAATAATTTAAAAATTGCAGATGAATGTAGAACCAATAAATCAATAAACACAGTAGATTATGCCTTGAGAGGAATAGGTGAAGAAAAGGAATATTTTTTAAATAAAAAAATTGTCTTTAATAAAGATAAATGAAGAGATAAAAATGATTTAAGAGAATGTGACACATATTAAATACAGACAATTGAGAGCCAACATGTAGACAATAACGATCCTAGGAAAGAAAACCACAGCAAAAGAACAGGAGAAATGTCTGAAAACTAAGTGAAGAAAACTTTCCTGAAGCGCCAAAAAAAAAAAAAGATTTGAAGCTACAGCAAACATCTGTTTCTGAGAATATGAACTCAAAACAAACAAAACAGTCATATTCTAGAATTGTTTTCAAAGAAAGAAAGAAAACGTTTTGGTCTTCTAAGCAAATATAGTAAGTGATTTGTAATGTTTAGAAAATTGGATTAGCATCAGATTTTTCAACACTACCACCATATAACAGAAGAAGCGAAGTAATATATTTAAGATACTCAAAAAGAGAAGATGTAGGCCAAAGATTTTATATTCAGAAAAATTGACTTTCAAGTGCATAGATGTATGATTATCAATATGCAGTAATTCAAGCAATATTGTACCCATGAGCCCTTCCCAAGGAATCTACTAAAGAATGAACTTCGATCTAAAGGATTAGAGATGGATTGCGATAAGGACTCCTAATGAACATTAAGTACAGAATATATAAATTTAATAGAACTAAGACTAAATGAAGGTTAAAAGGAAGAAAGTGAAAGTCGCTCAGTCGTGTCCAACTCTTTGCAACCCCATGGACTATACAGTCCATGGAATTCTCCAGGCCAGAATACTAGAGTGGGTAGCATTTCCCTTCTCCAGGGGATCTTCCCAACCCAGGGATCAAAACCAGGTCTCCTGCATTGCAGGCAGATTCTTTACCAGCTGAGCCACCAGGGAAGCCTTAAAAGGAAGAGAGTCTAGTATATAATGCTTACATTCTTAGGGAGTGTAGATACAGCACAATGATAAAAAGATAAGGGAGAATAGGGAGAGCATAACGCAAAAAAAATTATAGTTACTGTCAGTACATAGTATTGCTAACTGAGACTATTGTATGTGTGATATATATAATAAAACAAATGAGTAGTCAAGAGATGTTTAATTCCATTATCCCCTGTTCCCTTGAGAATCAAGATTCATAGTTTGGAAGAAAGGAGATACAGCTGTAATATAGAAGAGGCTAAGAAAAAAACCTGTAGACTTGAATTTGAATTGGAAATATCATTGTAAACTCATGAGGTATTTCACCTTAGAAAACACAAATGTAGGTGTTGACGTATATACTACCTAGTTGAGTCCACTGAAATGCCTAGAAACAATATCCAGGCCAATAGCAGGGAACTAATCCAGTACTCAAAAATATGGTCTTGAAATACTATTTCTCACTAAAAGAAACCTGTGTTTATTAGAGAAGTGGAAGATTCTCTTTTTGCAACAAGAAATATACAAGAAAAGCATAGACCATCCTGTAATACTAAAGAAGGAATATAATCATCCCTGGGTATCCTCAGGAGATTGGTTCCAGGACCCCCTTCAGAATCCAAAAATCCAAGGATGCTCAAGTCCTTCATATAAGTTAGAGACAGAGAAATATCATATGATATTACTTATATGTGGAATCTAAAAAAAAAAACCACAGTGGTACAAATGAACTTAATTATGAAACAGAAACAAACTCATGGACTTAGAGAACATTACAGTTACCAGAGGAGAAGGCAGAGGGGGAGGAATAGTTAGGAAGTTTGAGATTGAAATGTACATACTGCCATATTTTAAATGGATAACCAGCAAGGACCTACTGTATGGCACAGAGAACTCTGCTCAATATTATGTGACAACTTAAATGTGAAAAGATTTTGAAAAAGAATAGATATATGTATACATTCTACATCAGGAATACACCTTCAGACACAGAAGTGCATGCAGAACATCAGCTGAGAGTGGACAGGGGTGCTGACCAGTGTAAAAGAATACATAGAACCACACAAAACTCGGTAGGACAAGGAAACTGGGGGGAGAATCAGGAGTGTTAGTAGGACTGGGCCTGCCCTTGGTGGGTCGAGGAACAGAAGCAGGGGTCTGATCCCCACATTGGGCAGTTGTCTGAGTCAGAGGAGAAACATTTAAGGCTGAGAGTGAAACAGCTGATCTGTGGCAGCCTAAATGTAATGAGAATCAGACAGTTCTTGCTGCAGCCATACATACGCCAGACAGGGACACACGTCCCCTGGAAGGCTCAGTGGCTGGGAATTGGAGTTTAGGGATTGTGGAGCAATCGCAAGGTGAGGGCTGCTGTTGACTGCAGAGAGATGGATCGAGGGGATGTGAGGGAAGAGACTGTGGTGGGAAATGCCTGTGGAGGAAAGCCGGGCAGCCATGGAAGCAAGGCGATACTGCTGAGTAAGGGGTGGAGCCCTCACCATAGCCTCTCTTTCCTTTCCTTATACATCGGCAGCTGAATAATAGAAAGGCTAGCCCATCAAACACCTGACGCACAGAACTACAGAGTAGGACACCCAGGTGCTCCTTTAAGGGACTGATGTGCCAAACACAGAGTAGGACCCCAGCCAGGGGGCCCATATATGTGCCTGACACACCGAACAACAGAGAAGGACCCCAGGCAAGTGCCTGAACAGGCAGAGCTCCAGAGAAAGACTGGCCAAAGAGGCCTTCTGATCAACAGCTGCAAGAGGCTTGAAAAAAGACTCTGATAGGGCCATAACTTCTGGGGCAGAGGCAGTCCATGTCCCTGCACACTTTGTGCCAAGGTCCCCACAAGCCAAACAGCTGCACCACCTTCATGCTCAACTCTTATTGGAGCAGAGCTGCCACAGGCAAAAAATAATCTTGCATCTATGTGTGCAGGGTTGCTTCAATCATGTCCAAAAGTTTGCAACACTGTAGACTGTGGGCTGCCAGGCTTCTCTGTCAGAGGGTTTTCCAGGCAAGAATACTGGAGCGTATTGGCCAATACTGGTTGCCATACCCTTCTAGAGCACTGTATTTCCTGCTGCCCTAGCTGCCAACTCCTCTGAGTACCTGGTACTGCCAGAACCCCTGAGACCCAAGCACCTGCACCACCTCCACACCTGGCCCTCACAGGGGCAAACCCATGTCCTCTAGGGCAGCCTCAGAAACAAACCCCAATGGACGACCCACGTGCAGAGGTGGAAATAAAACCACAACTGAAACCCAGGGGCAGTGTGGCTAAGAAAGAAGACCCAAAACCTTCCCACCAGCTGTACAAGCTGAAGATTAAATCCACATGAAAAACTAGGCAGACTCTGTGTCTGAGGAATATATAAAAGGACATTGAGAGCTCCCACAAAAGAAAACACGCTAGTTCTGATAACTGTGGATATTGGAGGCAAGAACACACAGGAGTAGGGCCAGATTAGAATCTGGGCTGCCCCCACAGCAGATCCAGATCAGCACAGTGTTGGAAGGCATCCTAGGGAGATGAAGTGGACTGTGACTCAAACACAATAAGTTAAAGAAAACAATGAAAAGGCAGAGAAATACTACACAAATGAATGCACAAATTAGAAACACAGAAGTCCAAATAAATGAAGAGGAAATAGGTAACTACCTGAAAAAGAATTCAGAATAAAGATGATCAAAAACCTTGAAAACAAAATGGACAAAATGCAGGAATCAATTAACAAAGACCTACAAGAAGTAAAGAATAAACATACAGAGACAAACAATACAATTACTGAAATTAAAAATACTCTGGAAGGAATAAAGGCAGAATATCTGAAGCAAAAGAACAAATCTCAGTGAGCTGGAAGACAAAATGGTAGAAATAACTTCTTAAGAGCAGAATAAAGTAAAAAGAATGAAAAGAACTGAGGATAGTCTCAGAGACCTCTGGGACAATATCAAAGGCACCAACATTTGAATAATAGGGGTCTCAAAAGAAGAAGAGAAAAAGAAAAGGTATGAGAAAATTTTAGAAAAGATTATAGTTGAAATTTCCCCAACACAGAAAAAGAAATAGTCAATCAAGTCCAAGAGTCCCATACAGGATAAACCCAAGGATAAACACGCCAACATGCATACTAAGCAAGCTAACAAAGACTAAACGCAAAGAAAGAATATAAAAAGCAGCAAGGGAGAAGCAACAAGTAACATACAAAGGAAACCCTATATGCTTAACAGCTGATCTTTCAGCAGAAACTCTGAAGGCCAGAAAGGAATGGCAGGATATATTTAAAGTATTAAAGGGAAAATATATACAACAAAGATTACTCTACCCAGCAAAGATCTCATTCAAAATTTGATGGAGAAATAAAAAGCTTTTCAGACAAGCAAAAATGAAGAGAATTCAGCACCACCAAACCAGCTTTACAATAAATGTTAAAGGGACTTGAATAGTCAAGAAATACAAGGAAAAAGATCTAAAAAATCAACCCCAAACAATTAAGAAAATGGCAATAAGAACACACATATCAATAATTACTTTAAATGTAAATGGATTAAATGCTCCAACCAAAAGACACAGACTGGCTGAATGGATACAAAAGCAAAACCAATATATGTGCTGTCTATGAGAAACCCACTTCAGACCTAAAGACACACATAGACTGAAAGTGAGAGGATGGAAAAATATATTCCATGCAAATGGGAAGCAAAAGAAAGCTGGAGTAGCAATCCTCATATCAGGCAAGATAGACCTTAAAATAAAGAAGATTACAAAGGATAAGGAAGGACACTACATAATGATCAAGGGATCAATCCAAGAGGAAGACATAACAATTGTAAATATCTATGCACCCAAAATAGGAGCACCTCAATATATTAGACAAACACTAACAGACATAAAAGGAGAAATTGACAGTAACACAATAATAGTAGGAGACTTTAACACCTCACTCATACCAATGGACAGATCATCAAAACAGAAAGTTAATAAGGAAATACAAGTTTTAAATAATACATTAGATGAGATCATATCATCAGGACATTCCAAATGCAGAAGAATACACCTTCTTCTTAAGTGCACATGGAACATTCTCCAGGATAGACCACATCTTGGGTCACAAATCAAACTTCAGTAAATTTAAGAAAATTGAAATTGTATCAAGCATCTTATTCAACCACAATGCTATGAGATTTGATATCAACTATAAGGAAAAAAAACTGTAAGAAACATAAACATATGGAGATTAAACAACACATTTCTAAATAACCAATAGGTTACTGAAGAAATCAAAAGGGAAATTAAAAATTTTCTAGAAAGAAATGACAATGAAATATGACAACTCAAAACCTATAGGATTCAGCAAAAGCAGTTATAAGAAGGAAGTTTATAGCAAGACGATCCTACCTTAAGAAACAAGAAAAACATCGAATAAACAACCTAACTGTACACCTAAAACAACTGGAAAAAGGAGAAAAAAAACACCAAAATTAGTAGAAGGAAAGAAATCATAAAGATCTGAGCAGAAATAAATGAAAAAGAAATGAAAGAAACAATAGTAAAGATTAATAAAACTAAAAACTTGTTCTTTAAGAAGATAAACAAAATTGACAAACCTTTGGCCAGACTCATCAATAAAAAGAGAGAGAAGAATCAACTCAACAAAATTAGAAATGAAAAAGGAGAGGTTACAATAGACAATGCAGAAATCAAAGGATTATGAGAAACTATTATGAACAATTATATGAAAATAACATAGATAACCTGGAAGAAATGCACAGATCCTTAGAAAGTTTGATCTTCCAAGACTGAACCAGGAAGAAACAGAAATTATGAACAACCCAATTACAAACCCTGAAATTGAAGCTGTGATCAAAAATCTCCCAAAAAACAAAAGCCCAGGACCAGACAGCTTCACAGAAGAATTCTATCAAACATTTAGAGAAGAGATAATGCCTATCCTTCTAAGACTCTTTCAAAAAATTTCAGAAGAAGGAACTCATTCTATGAGGCCACCATCACCCTGATACCAAAACCAGACAAAGACAACACAAAAAAAGAAAACTACAGGCCAATATCACTGATGAACATAGATGCAAAAATCCTCAACAAAATTTAGCAAACAGAATTCAGCAACAGATCAAAAAGCTCATACACCATGATCAAGTTGGGTTTATTCCAGGGATGCAAGGACCCTTCAATATATGCAAATCAATTAAGGTGATATACCATATTAACTGAAAGATAAAAAACCATATGATAATCTCAATAGATGCAGAAAAAGCCTTTGACAAAATTCAGCACCCATTTATGATTAAAACTCTTCAAAACATGGGCATAGCAGGAAACTACCTCAACATGGTAAAGGCCATATATGATAAGCCTACAGCAAACATTATTCTCAGTGATGAAAACTGAAAGCATTCCCCCCAAATATCAGGAACAAGACAAAGGTGTCCACTTTTGCCACTATTATTCAACATAGTTCTGGAAGTCCTAGCTATAGCAATCAGAGAAGGAAAAGAAGTAAAAGGAATCCAGATCAGAAAGGAAGTAAAGCTCTCACTGTTTGCAGATGACATGATACTGTACATAGAAAACCCTAAAGATAGTATCAGAAAATTACTAGAGCTAATCAGTGAATTTAGCAAAGTTGCAGGATACAAAATCAATACACAGAAATCACTTGCATTTCTATATACTAACAACGAAAAATCAGAAAGAGAAATTAAGGAATCAATCCCATTCACCATTGCAACAAAAAGAATTAAATATCTAGGAATAAACCTACCTAAGGAGACAAAAGAACTGTACACAGAAAATAATAAGACACTAATGAAAGAAATCAAAGATGACATAAAGATGGAGAGATATTCCAGGTTCCTGGGTAGGAAGAATATTGTAAAACTGACTATACTACCAAAGGCAATTACAGATTCAATGCTATTCCTATCAAATTGCCAATGACATTTTTCACAGAACTAGAGAAAAATTTTAGAATTCATATGGAAACACGAAAGACCCTAAATAGCCAAAGCAGTCCAAAGAAAGAAGAATGGAGCTGGAGGAATCAACCTTCCTGACTTCAGATTATACTACAAAGCTACAGTCATTAAGGCAGTATGGTACTGGCACAAAAACAGAAATATAGACCAATGGAACAAGATAGAAAACCCAGAAATAAATCCATGCACATATGGATATCTTATATTTGACAAAGGAGGCAAGAGTATACAATGGGGCAAAGACAGCCTCTTCAATAAATGGTGCTGGGAAAACTGGACAGCTACATGTAAAAGAATGAAATTAGAACACTTCCTAACACCATACATGCAGATAAACTCAAAATGGATTAAAGACCTAAATGTAAGACCAGAAACTATAAAACTGTTAGAGGAAAACATAAGTAGAACACTCGATGATATAAATCAAAGCAAGATCCTCAGTGACCCACCTCCTAGAGTTATGGAAATAAAAACAAAGTAAACAAGTGGGACCTGATTAAACTTAAAAGCTTTTGCACAGTAAAGGAAACTATAAGCAAGGTGAAAAGACATTCCCTCAGAGTGGGAGAAATAATAGCAAATGAAACCACTGACAAAGGATTAATTTCCAAAACATACAAGCAGCTCATATAACTCAATGCCAGAAAAACAAACAACCCAATCAAAAAGTGGGAAAAAGTCCTAAACAGACATTTCTCCAAAGAAGACATACCAATGGCTAACAAACACATAAACACATCACTCATTATTAGAGAAATGCAAATCAAAATTACAATGAGATATCACTTCACACTGGTTACAATGGCCATCATCAAAAAGTCAACAAACAATAAATGCTGGAGAGGGTGTGGAGAAAAAAGGAATGCTCTTGCACTGTTGGTGGCAATGTAAACTGATACAGCCACTAAGGAAGATGGTATGGAGATTCCTTAAAAAACTAGGAATAAAAGCACCATATGACCCAGCAATCCCACTCCTAGGCCTATACCCTGAAGAAACCAAAATTGGAAAAGACGTATGTATTCCATTGTTCACTGCAGCATTATTTACAATAACTAGAACATGGAAGCCACCTAGGTGTCCATCAACAGATGAATGTATAAAGAAGTTGTGGTACATATACACAATGGAATATTACTCAGCCATAAAAGGAGTGCCTTTGAGTCAGTTCTAATGACATGGATGGATTTAGAACCTCTTATACAGAGTGAAGCAGGTCAGAAAGAGAAAGATAACTGCCTCTTGAGAAATCTGTATGCGGGTCAGGAAGCAACAGTTAGAACTGGACATGGAACAACAGACTGGTTCCAAATAGGAAAAGGAGTTCATCAAGGCTGTATATTGTCACCCTGCTTATTTAACTTATATGCAGAGTACATCATGAGAAATGTTGGGCTCAAGGAAGCACAAGCTGGAATCAAGATTGCTGGGAGAAATATCAATAACCTCAGATATGCAGATGACACCACACTTATGGCAGAAAGTGAAGAAGAACTAAAGAGCCTCTTGATGAAAGTGAAAGTGGAGACTGAAAAATTTGGCTTAAAGCTCAACATTCAGAAAACTAAGATCATGGCATCTGGCCCCATCACTTCATGGCAAATAGATGGGGAAACAATGGAAACAGTGGCTGACTTTATTTTTCTGGGCTCCAAAATCATGGCAGAAGGTGACTGCAGCCATGAAATTAAAAGACACTTAGTCCTTGGAAGGAAAGTTATGACCAACCTAGATGGCATATTAAAAAGCAGAGACAAACACATAAAAATAATTTGCCAACAAAGGTCTGTCTAGTCAAGGCTAAGGTTTTTCCAGTGGTCATGTATGGATGTGAGAGTTGGACTGTAAAGAAAGCTGAGCACTGAAGAATTGATGCTTTTGAACTGTGGTGTTGGAGAAGACTCTTGAGAGTCCCTTGGACTGCAAGCAGATCCAAACAGCTCATCCTAAAGGAGATCAGTCCTGGGTGTTCATTGGAGGGACTGATGTTGAAGTTGAAACTCCAATACTTTGGCCACCTGAAACGAAGAGCTGACTCATTGGAAAAGACCCTGATGCTGGGAAAGATTGAGGGCTGGAGGAGAAGGGGACAACAGAGGATGAGATGGTTGGATGGCATCACCGACTCAATGGACATGGGTTTGTGTGGACTCCGGGAGTTGATGATGGACATGGAGGCCTGGTGTGCTGCGGTTCATTGGGTTGCAAAGAGTCAGACATTACTTAGCAACTAAACAATAGAAACAACAATAGTAGCGATCTGACAAGAGGTTTGTGAGGGTAAAATCCAAATTGCTTAGGACAGTATATAGGGAATACTACAACTGTACTCTGTTATTATGCTGTAATTACTATAAAGTCAGTATATCAAAGGGTATGATAAATTCCAGAAATATTCATAATGAAACAAATTAGAGTACCAAAAATAGAGTTCAGCATACATGGGAACTTAATGTACGACAAAGGTAGAAATTCAGTTTAGTAAAGAAAAATAATTTATTTACAGAAGAAGCACAATAGGCTGGCCATCTGGAAGAAATGCATGTCATATACGAAAATAAATTCCAGATGGATTCCACATTGAAATGTAACAAAAAAAATAAAGCTTTTAGAAAACTTAGGAGAATAACCAACCTTGGGATGAAAGAGGCATTCTTAAATAGGACAGAAAGCTCAGACTCAATGAATGAAAAGGCAAAAAATAATAAGCATAAATAAAATAAAAATTATAGTCTGTGGAAATATTTGCAACATTTAACAAACATTTGTTTGAACACCTTTTATGCAATAGATGCTACTGGGTACCATGATGAATAAAACATTTAGCAAATACTAGAAGCCAGGGTTTGATTTATTATTTTGTTATTTGTCTATATGGTATTCCTACATTCATGGAGCTTATCTTCTAGTGATAGATATAACATGTAACATACAAAGAGTTCTTACATATAAGAGAGAGAAAAAAACCAATGGTAAAAGTGGTAAGAAACTATAAAAAGACAACTCAAAGAATTCCAAACAGCTATAGCATATGAAATCATATTTATCACATCTATATGATGAAAACACTGCATATTTCTTCCCAACTCTGTGGTCAGTCACCTCATGCTGGTAGTTTGAACTCAGTCATGATGAGAATATTTACATCATAGAAATCAGCAAATGCTACAAGTCAGAGTTTGATCTATTATTTTGTTACTTGTCTAAAAAAATAATGGAGAAAAAAGTAAAAAATGTAGATTAAACTAAAAACGTGGTGTGTCTGTGGCCATCACACTGTGAATAGCACAGAACATTAAGGAAATATTCTTCTAGTATTTTAAAACTATTATCTGATTCAGCACAATAGTCACTCACCTCATTGACAGATAATGAGGTTCCGAAATATGTGGTGCTAAAATGGAAAGAAATTTCAATTTAATGAGTACAGTTTATATGAGGATAAAAATAGTTTAATAGTAGATCACATTTCAGATTTAATGACAATAAATTTATCAGGAAAAGACTGAATTGGAATGGAGCTCCGTTTGTCAAATCATGGTTGCACTGTAATCGCGGGTTGCATGCAGATATGAGAGTTCAGCAACAATCAGCCAAATCACCCTGTAATATTCAGTTGGCTGTAAAGAGCTTATGATACATCACTGAATACTCTATTGTTATTTATAAATTATGTATCATTGAAGTCAGTAAAATCAACAATAAACATCTGTCCTTATATGTAGCACTTTGTGAGTGTGTGTGTGTGTGTGTGTGTGTAGAGTTATTAATAGTTAAACACTTACCAGCACTTGCTTCCACCAACATCCCTTTAACCAGAATTCATTCACATGGCCATGGAAGGCTTGTTCTATCTAAGCAACCTCATGACCAGCTAAAAACTGTTGTAACACCATGGTGAAGGATAGGCTGGATTTGCAGGAAAAAAACTATCAATCTCTGACATAGCACTGTTATTTTCATTTTTTTTAAGAGGACATTGAGACTCAGCTTAAATTAACTTGCCCAAGAGTCACTCATCTAAAAAGAAGATGAGATGAGATTTGATCTCATGTTTGTCTAGTTTCCTTTTTTTTTCTCCACACCATTCTCTACCTCTGGAAATATAACACACTGAGTTTGAGGTAATGGTGGAGTTTACAAACAAAAGATTTTTCCAACTTCCCTGGAAGTATGTATTTATAAGATGACTAATGTAGAAATGAAGAGTTTTGATCACAGAAAGAAGTCAATGAATGGTCAGGGTGAGGAAGTCAGTGGGAACAATGTGTTTCTCTGGACAGCTTATTTGCCTTCAGGGAGATTAAATCCATGGGTTTATCCAGACAATTAGGGAGCTGTGTACCCATCTCCATTTTTCTTTTTCAGACACAGTCTGCATGATTTTTTTTATTATTATTACCTTGGAAATAAACATTGCCAGACACATGAGAAATAGATGGGAACCAGGGAAAGACATGGGAATGAGGCAACTTGAAAATTGCCTTGTCCCAGCTGGTCAGTAATACTCTCACTTTAATGTATTTATCTTATCTAGGGCTTTCCTGGTGACTCAGATGGCAAAGAATCTGCCTGCAATGCAGGAGACACAGGTTCAATCCCTGGGTTAAGATCCCCTGGAGAAGTATTCTTGCCTGGAGAATTCCATGGACAGAGAAACCTGGCGGGCTGCAGTCCATGAGGTTGCAGAATCGGACACAACTGACCAACTAACACTTTCAACTCTTTGTCACAAATCTTATCTACTAGGCTTTAAACCCCTTGAAATCAGGAATTGTGTTTTGTTAAATGTCCTAATATAATTTCTTCATATAGCCAATGAGTAACAAATATTGGTTGAATAAATTATCATATGAGTGGATACTCAGTCTTTGTTTATATAATATGTATCTTATTTCTCTTTATCTGAGTGTTCCCTGAGGGGAGAAGCCAGATCTTCCATCAAAAAAGAAAGGTCTTCCATCAAATAACAAAGGTTATTCAGCTATTTATACAACAGATATCCATTAAACTCATGCTATATGTGAAGCTCCACACAGTGAAAATATTGGTCATTGCTTAGACTAGGAACTCCACAAGGGTGAGAACCATATACTTTATTTCCTCTGAGACTTCCCATAAAGGACAGTATATATTCAGAATGCAAGGTTCTTTAGAAAAATAGCTAACATTTATTGGATATTTACTGTGTGTTGGCACCAAGTGCTTTATATATATTATTGCATTTAACCACCATAACAAAACCATGGGCCTTCCCTGGTGGCTCAGACAGTAAAGAATCTGCCTGCAATACAGGAGACACAGGTTTGATCCCTGGGTCAGGAAGATCCCCTGGAAAAGGGAATGGCAACCCACTCTAGTATTCCACGGGGTCACAAAAAGTCGGACATGACTAGGCAACTAACACAACAGCAACAATCCTATGAGGGGGGCACTTTTATCACCCCTACGTTGCAGATAAGGAAGTGGACGCTTAAGAAATGAAGTAGTAAAAAAAATCACACAGCTACAAAGTGTCAGAATCCCAAATTTTTACTGCTGTGGCATCCTGCCTTCCCCTGGGCCACTGGCAGTGTCAGTTCTCTGGGACAACACGGAAAGGATGAGCCATTAAAAAGTCTAGCCCTGTAGCTCTGCCAAGGACACTGAGTCTTCCTTCAATCCCTCCGCTTCTTAGCCAGGACTTACAGATATGATGTAGAGGTCATGATTTTAGATGAGGTATCTTATAACAGAGTCAGTGGTGAACACCATTTCTGACAGATTTTAGAGTTTGGTTTTACGATTTGGGAAATAGACTACTCTCACCTGTCTCTAGCTCATAAGAAAACTAAGAGTTGCCTAGTTTGCTAAAACTGGAAAATGCTTTCAAGGAGACAGTGGAGTTTGAAGGAAGCTTTTTAAAAATTCCTGCTTTGTTTGGTTCACAATAGATGTCTGAATTGATATATTTAAATTCCCGTCCTCTATCCTAAAACAAAAGCAAAGATCTACAAAAGAGAATAAGAGAGAGGACCAGAGAATTTGATGACTTTCTGGAAAATAGAAAGTGGATAAGACCTTATTTGCAGGTAAAATTGAGTCCCAAATGCATAGAAAAAATGAAGACAGAATTGGATAAGAAATAATGGGGAAGAAAAAGTAAGGAAGAAAGGAAAATTAGAAATGTCAGAAGTAGAACTTTGTTAGAGAGTTATGCTCCATATGCCAAACTAAAATAACATGAATTCCAGCATATGGTAGAGTATAAGAAAATGTAATGAACTTGACCTCGTTGCATGAGCAGGTTTCTTTGAACACTTCTACTCCTTCTCCAAGGTTTCAACAATATTTGGGTATATCAAGAATATTATTTAAAGAGTCATAATATTAAGACATTGTCCAAAAGTTTCCAATTTTTAGAATCAGTCCACAGAGAAGCCATGGAGGATTGTACAGCTGTAGAATAAAATGTAAAGACAATAAACCTGGACAAGATGAAAGTAATACTGTAGCTGACAGAAGTTGGGAGGAGAGGAGGATGAAGCAGAGGTGTTAATATATTCACAACAGAGAATCAAAAGATATTGTCTAAAGTTGTTTAAAAAAGAATTAGACATTGAAGTGTGTTATGTAAAGTCATAAAAGTGATAGAAGAACCAATGATAAAAATACAACTAACAAAACTTGGAAATACAAAGGAGATGAAAAGTCATATAAGTGAGCTAAATCCCTCATCCTTCTTTCATAGTAAGGAGCCAATTGATAAGATCTAAACTTGGTAAATCAGGAAATAAATGATTAGGATATGATTTTGAACGATCATGGTGAACAACAGAAAAACTCAAAATAGAAATGGTTAAAAATGGATACTTCCCATCTATTCTAGAAAACCCCTTCCACATGTGTACTAGGAACTAGAGACAATGAAACTCATTGCAGTTCTGTGTTGTAATAACGAAAAGTTGGGAATATCTAAGTGTTCACTGTATGTAAATAAATAATGGCAGAGTGATATCACACAACAGTTTAAAGAAGTGAGATGGGTATATGCACTGACATGGAAGGATGGCAAAGTATACCATCTGTGCACAAGAAAAATCAAAATAAGCATACATTTAAAGATTATAAAGATCTGAGAGGAAAGCCACCACTGTTAACAAAGGTGGTGACTCCTGAGGCGGGGAATGTAATTGGAGTGATGGTCAAGGAGGACTCTAACTTTATCTGTGAGGTTTAAAATTTTTACAAGAACATGTTCATGCGTGATTTGTGTCGCCTGAAACCAATCATTTTTGAGTGGTCACCACTGTGGCAGATATAGAGCTTTTTCATTTAACACCACTCTATAACATATCAATTTCTTTTTTTTTTTTTTACTATATGTATGTACATGTTATTTTGGAGAAGGCAATGGCAACCCACTCCAATACTCTTGCTTGGAAAATCCCATGGACAGAGGAGCCTGGTAGGCTGCAGTCCATGGGGTCGCTAAGTCGAACACGACTGAGCGACTTCACTTTGAATTTTCACTTTCATACATTGGAGAAGGAAATGGCAACCCACTCCAGTGTTCTTGCCTGGAGAATCCCAGGGACGGGGAAGTCTGGCGGGCTGCCGTCTATGGGGTCGCACAGAGTCGGACACGACTGAAGCGACTTAGCAGCAGCAGCAGCAGTACATGTTATTTTAAAATAATAATTTTTAACAATGACAACAAAAAAACAATATTTTGGTTCCTTTAGTTACAGAAAACTTCATAGAACAGTGTAGCTGCAGGCAGTTCTCTAAGCCAAAAAGTTGCCCTCCCACTAGCCCTATAAATGATCGTTATTTATGACCACTTCGTGGTATAGATGTGTACAGCTATTTACCATTTCTTCTGGGATGGTGGATGTTCACATTCATATGAGACAAAACAAATAAAGATTCAACTAGACAGGCTGCTGTGGACTTTGGGAATTGGAAGAGCAAAAATAAAAATAAAAAACAAACCCAGCAACATGCAACATACTCCAGTAAATCACTTCTCCTTTTTGTCTTGTTCTTAAGAAAGAATTTAACAACCTCATCTGTGTTGCGGACATTTTTATGTACTTACCACTGAGTTTTAAAAAGCATGAACAAAATATTTGGCTGAACTGGCCTCTAGACTGGAAGCTAGATAGTAATCATGGTAGATCTTGCTCAAGATTCAATAGTGAGTATATGTATTAATACATCATTTCATCTGTCCAAAAATAGCTGTTCCCTTTTTTCTTGTCTTTTTGAGCAACCTTTCAGAAAATTTCAAAATTTTACCAAATTCTGTAGGTTTCACTACTTAAGACCAAGTGAGATCATTTAAGCACTCGGGATGAGAGACTATTTCTTTCAATTCGTATTCAAATTCTGACCTTCCCTTCAACATCCCACCAATATGTTCTTTCTGAACCTCAAGAGTACGTTGAGTTTACCTTCCTCTTCTATGGCTTGTCTTTTAAGTATGATTCACTTGGGAAGAACCTAGAATCCTTCCACAGCAGATATCGCAGACTTTGATTTAGATGTTAATTCTGAGCATTTTGTTTTACCTATAAAGGAATTAATATTATTTAATTCCAATAATATTAGAACAATAATATTGTTCAACAACAGTGAACAACAATATTGTTCACAAATAATGTTATTTAATCCTCTCAATGTCCCTGTAATCTTGGGTATTATAAGTACCATTATAATGAAGAAGAAACAGATGAAAAGAGTTAGGAACTTTGCCCCCAAGAGATGAATCACAAGAAATTGCTCTCTCCTTTAATATAGTTCTCCTGGTCCAGTTACCTAATAGGAGGTCTTTGTTAAAATTCCTCCTGGTCTTACATTTATAAAAACACCTTTATGGACTGAGCAAACTTCCAGGAACTTTAATGGGAAATCTCCTAATGAATTCCTTTGAAGTTGCCAACACCATTTGGATATATTTGCCGTAACACCACAAGTTGCTTTTTACTTGTAGAAACAAAGCACCCTATCTTTGATGTTAGCCTCCAAATCTTAACCTGTGTTTCTACCTGGGGCAGTGCATTTAGGGCAGTGAGCTGCCACTTGAAAAGAAGATCCAAATGTTTGGTGTCCCTATTATCACCCTCTCTATACATGAGCCCATTGTTTTTCCATCTGACTGATGCTTACAACTTTACCCCTGAGATACACACTATCAAGTCTCCTCAGCCAGAACCAAGCAGGTAAAGAAAGAAGATGAAAAGGTTAAAATAACTACAACAAAACCAGATATATTACAAGATCACTCCTATCCTATGTTAGGTCAGGGCTGGGTCCTGATATTATTCCACTTACCCTCTTGTTGATGGTACTTAAACTGTGAATATCTCAAAGCTTGGAATTTGATGCATCAAATCAAGCCTTAATTTACTCCATTCACAGGCACTTTCCCAGGCAGTACTGAGGATGTTCCAGTGTCATCTAGACTTGTCCTTTCTTTCCTCTTCCCAAGTTGAAACATTTTCACTCTCTGCCTCATTTCCATTGGTCCAAGATGTCTGTGGCTTCCACAGAGAGCTAATCCAATAAGCCAATCCGTGCAAATGTACAAAAAGGCTTAGAATAGAACCTCCCTGGTCCTCCCAAATAAAGAACACATAGTTCCTTCAAGACTAAAAATATCCAAAACTAAAAAGAAAAATTATAAATATGTAAAATTCCCCCGCCTTATTTTTCAACTGATTTATCATGAACATCTTCCCACATCAATCAATTTTATGCAGCAACTTTTTTAATGTTTCAAAATGCAGTTATACTTCCCTGTCTTCCCACTGTTGAGTATTTAGTTTCTCTCCAGTTTTCTTCACTGTAATGAACATTTTATATCTAAACCTATATGTACAGAGTATGGTTTCTATACCAAAAGGGATGCAGCCTGGTGAACAGGGAGGAAGCCCTCTAGAAGGCCTGTTATGCAGCTTTATTTTCTGGGTGTGATGGGGTTCAACCTTCCTTCTAACACTATTTCTGTCCTTGGCTTGCAATCATCACTGTGAAAGCTATTAGTTGGGGACAGACTTGGGGAAAGGGCTTTGTTGTTGTTGCTGTTCAATTGCTAAGTCATGCAGGACTCTTTGTGACCCCATAAACTTCAGCACGCTGGGTTTCCCTGTCCTTCATATCTCCTGGAGTATGCTGAAACTCATGTCCATTGATTCAGTGATGCCATCCAACTATCTCATCCTCTGTTTCCCCTTTCTCCAGCTGCCCTCAATCTTTCTCAGCATGAGGGTCTTTTCCAATGAGTCAGCTCTTCACATCAGGTGGCCAGAGTAGTGGAACTTCAGCTTCAGCATCAGTCCTTCCAATGAATATTCAGCATTGATTTACTTTAGGATTGACTGGTTTGATCTCCTTGCCATCCAAGGGACTTCAAGGGTCTTCTCCAACACCACAGTTCAAAAGCATCACTTCTTCAGTGCTCAGCCTTCTTTATAGTCCAACTCTTATATCCATACATGATTACTGGAAAAACCACAGCTTTGACTATACAGACCTTTGTCAGCAAAGTGATGTCTCTGCTTTTTAATACGCTGTCTAGTTTTGTCATAACTTTTTTTCCAACAAGCAGCATCTTTTTAATTTCATGGTTGCAGTCACCATCTGCAGTGATTTTGGAGCCCAAGAAAATAAAATCTGCCACTGTTTCAATTTTTTCCCCCATCTAAATTGCCATGAAGTGATGGGACTAAATGCCATGATCTTCATTTTTTGAATGTTGAGCTTTAAGCCATCTTTTTCACTCTCTTCTTTAACCTTCAGAAAGGGCTAGGGAGCTGATAAACCTTGACATTCGTATCTAAAAAGCCACTGTTACTGTATATATTTTTCAGTTTGGATAAAAGTTGATGAATGAGTGAAAGTTGCTTAATCATGTCCTACTCTTTGTGTCCCCATGGACTATACAGTCCATGGAATTCTCCAGGCCAGAAGACTGGAGTGGATAGCCTTTCCCTTCTCCAGGGGATCTTCCCAACCCAGGGAACAAACCCAGATCTCCTGCATTGCAGACAAATTCTTTACCAGCTGAGCCACAAGGGAAGCCCAAAGTTGATGAAATTTAACCGAAATCTTCATAGACAATTCATAAGAATTCTGGGCAACCAGAAAGGCAATTGAGTTTCTATAGTAAATTTGGAATTTGTGGGCCCAGCCGCTGATATGAGCCTTGCTTTGGCTGCTTCTCTTCCCTTGTTTCTGTGACCCTCTTAAAATCAGCTTCAGGGGCTTCCCTGGGGGCTCAGTGGTAAAGAATCCACCTGCCAATGCAGGAGACATGGGTTCAATCCCTGATCCACGAAGATACAACATGTCGGGGAGCAACTAAGCCCATGAGCCTCAACTATTGAGCCTGTGTTTGAGAGCCTGGGAGCCGCAACTGCTGAGCCCCCATGCTGAAACTACTGAAGCCTGCACACGAGAGACATAGAGCCCGTGCTCCACCACAAGAGAAGCCACTGCAATGAGAAACCCGTGCACGGCAACTGAAGAGTAGCCCCTGCTCACCACAACTAGAAAAAGCCCTCAAGCAACAGCAAAGATTCAACACAGTCAAAAATAAAATGATTTTTTAAAAAAAAGTGAAGTAAAATCAGCTTCAGAAGGTCAAGTGAGGCAGTAATTGTCCCTCTTTTCTAACATCATGTTGGAATATAGGCATGATGATGATGATAAGGATGATAGTAATGGTAACATAAGTAGACTCTGGCTAAAGCGTTTGTTCCACTGGCAAGATCTTCCTGAAACAATACTACAGAGTAGAGGAACAGGATAATCAGGAGTCTTTTCATCTCACAGGAAATATGGGAGCTTAGTGCTCTGCCCATCTGCCTGCAATGAGATCCAGCTATGTGTTCCTTCTGCTATTCCTAGTTCCGTGAAGGGCAGACTTTACAATTCTTTGACGATTAAAAAAGCAAGACACTTGAAGATTAAACTAGAATTGAGGCAAAGTTTCATAAATCTCCTTTTAGCCACAAGAAGACCGAAGACTTTGCCTCCAAAATCGCAGGGATAAGGGACCAATGTGCTATCCATCACCTTGATGTGTTCAACATTCAGTTATAGAAAGGAGCTCAGTTTTAATGGGATACTAGGAACAGCATCTGGAGACGATCAGGTACTGATTTAAGGTATCACAGAGAGTGTGTATATTCTGTATCAGAAAGATAGAGGATCTTTTCTTGTGACCAAAATTAGAGATCTTTTCTGAAAAAGTCACCCAAAGGGCATCTATATACCACATCAGAGCCAGTTGCAAGATTCTCAGCTTTTCCCACCTCACATATCTTCCATTTTGACCTTGGTCTTCTCATAAAGCAGTAGGCTTGATTAAAATGTGAGTTCCTGTTATTCAAATCCACTTTCATTTAAAGAGGCAAAGACATTTATGAATGGGAGGCACCCTTAGATTTGGGGATACTACAGCAATCCCTATGATGTATAGTTCAAGGGTTACCAAGAAGACTTCTCTGTCTCCCACCAGATACACCCATTGCTTGCATTAAAGAACTTTTTTCCCATTGAGTCTCAAGGCCTTTCTGGCTTCCAAAGTCCCCAGTTATGACATAAATAACTCTGGAAAGGGTCACACAATAAGCTAACAGTTTAGAAGGATTCATTTTACTATCATGTTCATTTTATTCCATATCTCTAAAAATTAATGTAATAGTTTTTCTAATTAAATCTTACTTAGAACTCCAATATATAAAACTACAGTGACTCTGGCTGAAGCTGGATGGAAGCCTGAAGCTTACCTACTTGACTTTCTTTTCAATCTGATGAAATCCAGAAAAACAATAGTCAATTTTATATTTTTGATGAAGTTTAAATTAAACATGTGCAAGTCCCCATAAGTAACACTGAAGAACCTTAGAGTTCCTCAATATACAGTTTGGATAATTAAATACTGGAAAACTAGGTATTATGTGCTCCTCCATATAATCCTATAGGAAGGATATAGGACCACTATGAAGTACCTCTATACGAAAACAACAACAAAAGTGAATTTAATCAAGCCTCTAGTTGTAAAGTATCTGTTAATGGGAAATAAGGAGATAGAGAAACAACTTAAATTTCACCATGTGGGAAAAATAGTTAGCCAAATACAGAATGAGGGAAATCCTATAGGACGAATGACCAGATTTGTCCAACAAATAATCTGGAAAGGGAAACTATTATACTAGATCTTTAAAGATTTACAACAATAACTAAAAGACAATCCAATTTAAAAATGGACAAAGGACTTGAAAAGACATTTCTCCAAATAAGATATACAAGTCATTAGTTATAATGACTTGTTACAATAAAAAGCACAAGTCATTAGTTACTAGGGAAATGAAAATCAAACCCACAATGAGATACCACTTCACACCCACTAGGAAGGCTACAGTTTGTTTGTTTTTTTTTTAAGGTGGAAAATAGCAAGTGTTGGCAAGATGTGGAAAAACTTGCACTCTCATACATTGCTGGTGGAAATGTAAAATGGTGACGTTCCTGTGGAACCAGTTTGGCAGTTCTTCAAAAAGTTAACCATAAATTTGCTATGACCCAGCAATTCTTCTGGGTATATGCTCAAAAGAATTGAAAACTGGTACTCAAACAAATACACGCACAAGCATGTTTATAGCAGCATTGTTCAAAATAGCTAAAGGTGAAAACATCCCAAACGCCAAACAACAAATGAATGGATAAACAAATTGTGGTATATACACACAATGAGATATTATTTAGCCATAAAAAGGAACCAAGTACTGATACACTGCACAACATGGATGAATCTTGGAAACATTATGCTCAGGGAGAATAAAGCCACACACAAAAGGTCATATGCTGTATGATTCCATTTCACGGAACATTCAGGACTGGTAGATCCATAGTAATAGGAAGCAGATTGGTGGTTGCCACGTGCTGGTGGGAGGCAGGAAAGGAGAGGCACTGTTTAAGGGGGTTCTAGGGATAATGAAACGTTTTAGAACCAGATAGACATGGTGGTTGCACAGGATTGTGACTGCACAGGATTGTGATTGTGATTTGTTCACTTTAAAATGATTAATCTGGGGCATGTTCCCCATGATCCAGTGGGCTAAGGCTCTGTGTTCCCAATGCAGGGGGCCTGGGTTTGATCTCTGGTCTGGGAACTAGATCCTATGTGCTGCACCTAAGAGTGTACATGCCACAACTTAAGATCCCACACGCCGCAACTAAGACCTAATGCAGCCAAATAAGTAAATAAAAAAATAAATACTAAAAAAATTAAAATTAACGTTAATTTTATGTTATATTTTACCTCAATAAAGACAGATCATTTTTAAACACTTGGGAAATATATCGTTTTGATCCAAAGTCAAACAAATTAACTATAAAAATATATTTTTGAGGAAATAGGTGAACCCTAAACATGAATTGAGTGTTAGATAATATTAAGGAATTATTATTAATTTGTTTGTGAACTAACAGTACATCGATTGTGTCTTTAGAAATTCCTTCTTAGGCAGAGATTCATTCTAAAGCTAAAACATGATGTCTGGGATGTGCGTTAAAATACTCCCCCAAAAAAATGTTAAGAAGGGAATAGTTGAAATAAGACTGGCAAAATTCTGACAACTGATGAGACCAAGTAATGGGGACATAGATGCTATTGCTATTTTCATATATTTTTTCATAAATTTCATATATTTCATATATTTG